>NC_069791.1:78084898-88084898 GCF_027406575.1 Nycticebus coucang
CCTTTCCTTTGATGAATAGAAACGTCCACATAGCATGAGAAGCTGTCTGCATTGTGCCAAGTTTATTTACAAGCAGATTTGGCCTTCTCTATACTTTGGCCTACATAGTACAAGCAACTTTTGAACTCCTATTTTGCTCTTAGCACCAGAAGTTTGGGCTTTCCCATTAAAATCAATCAGTCAGTAAAGAACGAATGTGTGCTGAGCTTTAACTTTAACACAGGCTGGGTTTTAACTTTCATGGTGAATTAGAACTGTCTCCTGCCATTCTCCACTGGCTTGCTGCACTGTAGAAAACTATGAAAGGAACCACTAACTAGGGCAGACCACTGGCCCAGTTTGGACAGAGCTTCTTTGTTGTAGCTGGACCTGGAGGTTTAACTCTCCAGTCTGTGGCTGGATGCTCTCCTCTCCCGCTGCCCACGGCCACTACCAGCCCTCTGTAGGAAGAGAACCTCATGGAGCACCTGATTGCCTGTTCTCACTTTAGAATTAGATCAAGATAGGAAGGAGAGGTTGTTTGTCAGCTTGTTGCTTTACTGTGGGAGTAGCTAGATTGAGCGAAGCCATGCTTTTCCTTGGGAAACAGACCCCTGCCACTTTAAGTGGAGTTGCTGGGTAATCGTTCTGCTCTGTTGCATAACCAGAAAGGGATGTGTCAGTCCTGGGACCTGCAGACAGCGAAGGCTTCATTAAAACGCTCGCGGAGACCTAGACAGATGAGTGGTCTCCAGTTGGAGTTCTTTCCATCTTCCCCATCTGTTCACTGCAGTTTTAATTAAATCTACTGAGATTATTTTTGGCCTTCTCCAGGAACAGAAAGCCAGCCTGTGCCAATGTCCACTCGTTTCTGTGCTTTACTGCCAGCCACTAATGAGCAGGCACACGGGGCATTGCTGCCTGTGTGCACCCCCTTCCTTTGCCAGCCATCATGAGTTGCTAATAGGGTAGGAACTAAAAGTGCCAAGCCCAGGCCCTCCACGTCCTCCCACCCCACACCCACCCTCAGCCCCACCTTGGTGCTAAAGAAAGCCAGCTAATGAATGATTCCACTTGTGGTTAGCTAGCTAATGGAAATGACAGGCTTCAAATAACCTTAAAGCATGCAGCCCAATGCTTGTCTGTCTGATCAGGGCCCTTCTGCTGGCACCTGACACTTTCAATACCATAATGGCATTCACATGCATTCTTTTTGAATGCTGTCATATAGCAAGACCTTTCTTCTCTTCGTTTGCTGGGAGGATGCCTGGCAAAGCTATTAAGTCTGTGATGGAAATGACAGTTAACTGCGAGCCTGTCAGTCCCACTTTGGAAGTCAGCACATCCTTATACCCATTAGGAGCGCATCATGGGAACTTCAGAAATAGCCTACTGTAGTATACTGCTAGGTTGTTCCACTGCCTGCAAACATACCACCCAGTGAGCTTTGCTGATAATTCTGCCTTGCCTCTCATTAAGGGTTTGGTGTGTTGGTATCTAGTAGATACTTTATTTTTAAATTTCAAATTGGGGAGTAGTAATTACTTCTGGAAGATGGCAGGGCTATCACCAATTAGTTGGTAGGTGGTGGCTCTTCATATATTAATATGTGGTCATTGTTTCATAGATTTAGAAGACTAAGTTGGGTTTCTAAAACTTTTGTCTTGGAATCTAAACCTTTAATTGGCCTCCTAGGTTTCCAAGGAGTACTCCAAGCAGATGTAAATTTTTTATTACAATTTGGGACTTAGGCACCAAATTCTGATCTAATCATCAACTCAGATGCACTGGGCTGAGCCTCAGTGGCCCCTCTTGCCCCAAAGCTCAAGGCCTGGACAGGAGACCAACCTGAGTGGCCTACTCTCCTCTGGGCCCCCTGAGGTAAAAAGAAATGGGTCAAAGAGAGTGGTCTAAGAGATCTGGAGCAACTGCTGCCCCTGCCCAGTTGCTGTGATTATAACCTTTCCCATTCCTCCCACTAGAACAGCCGTTCTGTATTAAAGGCACGCAGCATAAGGAAGGTTGAGAACCACTGCACTAGAAGTTTCACCCTCACCACCATGACTGCTGGGTCTGTCCTTGAAGATTACTTTGCTCTTGGCCTATATCAGCACTTCCACGTTGGGGGTAAAGGAGGGATGATGTGGAATCTAAACACTTGAGACATCGGTCTTACAGTTTTGGGAGTCTTGATTTGTCACCCATACAAGTTGACTTTCTCAGTTACTAACCAGCACCTGAGAATTAAAGTCTATAATTTCCAGGAAATATCTTTCAAACTCATTGCCATTCAGTAGTTCTCAAAACGTCACTAAGGCTGTACGCAGGTGGTTCGTGCCTATAATACAAGCACTCTGGGAGGCTGCTTGAGCTCATGAGCTTAAGACCAGCCTAAGCAAGAGCAAGACCCCATCTCTAAAAAATAGCTGGGTTTTGTGGTGGACCCCTGTAGTTCCACCTACTGGAGAAGGCTGAGGCAAAGATTGCTCAAGCCCAAGAGTTTGAGGTTGCACAGCACTCTACACAGGACAACTCTGTCTCCAAAAAAAAGGAAAGGAAAAGAAAAGTCACTGAAAACAACAATGTTTTAGAAGGATTCTAAAAATATATGCTGTACTTTTACTCAACACTGGTATTTTCTGAAATGTTCCTTTCAGTGCTCTTTTCATAATACATTTTAATATATTAGTAGATGTCCCTAGGACAAAGGATTTTGTTGGGTTAGATCAAATTAAACAAATTTATTTGGAGAGTTGGATGGTAGGGGGCAGAGGGGGAAATAGTATGCCAAATTTACCAAACATGTTTAACCACAGAAAACCTATTAACATTTCACAGGTCCCTTAGAACATAGTTTTGAGAGTAAGCCAAACCAGCAGACAATCAGAGAGTTAGTATTGACTGCATGTGCTTTGGAATGACACCATAAGTTCAGATAGAAACTCTAATAGCCCTTTGAAACTCATTGCTTGGACTTTTGAATGAATGAATAGAAAAAATTTTATTTAGTGCATTGTATGTTGTTTTCTTAGTGTAGATCCTTGGGAGAAATAGCACTCTGATTGTATAGTTTGGAATAATTGAACTTCTTCTGAAGAGTTGGTTTCTTATCTTGAGGCCCCCATAAACTGTGCGATTAACTAGGTTCACCTCTTCATCATGGCTGCTAGAAGCCTAGGGTCAGCCTTGTTGCCCACCTGTTAAAAATAAGTGGTTAAGTGATTGACAAACTTCATTCCTGTCTCCACTGTGCACACCTACCTTATTTATTTTTTCATCTCTTCTAACAATAATTTTTAAAAATATCTTTTCCCCTCATTATCTTTTAAAATCTTTCCCCCTCATTATCCTTTTCAGTCCAGGGCAGGGAATACGTAAGTGATAGACCAGATTACCTATTACCAGTCTTAGCTATCTAATTGATAAATTGATACTGACTTGTCTGAGTCTATTGGCATTTTGGGCTGATCAACGGGGCTGACGTGCTGTTGATGTACAGGCACAACTGTGCTAAGAGTTAGTTACTTGGTTCTAGGACAAACAATGTTTCTGGCTCTGGAAATGCTCAAGTATGGCAGTCTTTGTTTACCTGTTTCTCTGATTATTGAAACATGAGAACAATTTACAAAGCCATGTTTTCTATTTTTTTCCCACCATGGCAAAGTCATAAAACATTTTTGTCCATATGTGTTTTGTCCTCAATAGATTCCCAGTAGGGTATGAAAATAATTTAAAGAAGATTTCCTAAAAAGTTAGAGCTACCAGGGACCTTAAAGGTCATTTATAGGGATGGGTTTCAGCTGTCACACTGTCTCTAGTCTATTACGTGGCTACCTGGAGTCTTATGTAAAAGATTCTGGTCCAAGAAGGCAGACAGTCCTGAATCAATCGGTGACGTTCACCATGTGTGTGGCATGAGGGAGAGGGACTGTGCACACCACATGTAGTGCACGATACGTGTTTGCTAATCCTGGTCTTTCCCTCTTGACTAGTGAAATTCCCTGAGATAGAGATGGCATGGCACTAGAAATAAGTATCTTTGAGTCCAAGACTCTTACAAAACCATCTTGCTGAAGCCATTATTTTTCTTTCAGCTATAAAAGTTAGTAGGCCAAGGGAGGATCACTTGAGGCCAGAAACTCAAGACCAACCAGGGAAGACATATAGAGACACTATCTCTACCAAAAAAAAAAAAAAGAAGAAGAAAGAAAGAAAGAAAATAGCTGGGCATGGTGGTGCCTGGAGCTCTACCACCATGAGAGGTGAGAGGCTGAGAATCACTTGCGCCCAGGAGTTCAAGGTTGCAGTGAGCTATGATTATACCACCATACTTTAGCCTGCGTGACAAAGTGAGACCCTGTCTTAGAAAAAAAAATAAATAAACTAGAGCACTGACAAATTATGCTTCTAGATTTTCCACAGAATTTATTATAAAATAAAATACAGAACCTAGAATCTGGCCTCTTCATTCCTTTTCCCATTTTCTGTTCCAATTAAGAATCAAGACCTGTTCTGTACTCAGACCTACCGATATTGTTCTTATCTATACTTAGCAATATTATCAGGATTTCTTTAACTCTATTTTATTGAGACATTCTCTATAATAAGTTATTTCTTCTGGGTGCTTCGTTGGTAAAGGATGTTGCTAGCCAAAGCCATACCAACATGTGTAAGACTCCTGTAAGTTGTATTCTCTTTCTTTAAAAAAGTAAAATAGAAGGAATCTCCATTTTTGCCTAATTTGATTTTGTAAAATAGAAGGCACCTTTACTATCTCAATATGCAATGCTGAGAAATGTCACCTTAACAAATATCAATCATTTAAAATAATAATCCAGATGAAATTGAGATAAACAGTTTGGCTCTTTAAGTAATTTTTTTTCCTGAAACAATGATATTCTTTTCCCTAAGCAATTAATTTGCTAATAAAAAATTGGTGCTATCCTGTTTCTTCTTTGCTTTGGTTCATCAGAAATCAGGTTAGCAGTCTTGTTCACATATTTACTGATGGAATATTCCATTATATCTTTAAATGTTGCAGACATGAGTTTCAAACCTACCCTAGGACAGAGTAGGTACAATTAATAAATCATTTTTTCAAGCTTTTCTTCCAGGATTTGTACACTGCTTTCTCCTGCCATGAGTCAAGCTATTTAATGTGATGGAGGGCATTTTGCAGGGCTCTCTCCATTCAGGCTAAGTGATTGAATTCACAATTCCTCTGATTTAGTGCCTCATTTGTCACTTTCTTGAAGAGAGGTTTTGGGACCCATTTAGTTGGGAGATTGGCTGGAGTGAGAACTATAGGAGAACTGCCCCTAAGCCACCATTTCTTTCCACTTCAAACGTGATTCATAATCAGCCTGGAAGAAGCAGGAACATGAAAGGATGACCAACCACTCTGAAAAGCAGGCTGCTGTGAAGTTGATTGTGTTAGTTGGCAGACGAAGATGTCTTCAGGATCAGGATGCAAGCTCCTAAGAAACATTTCAGTGGCTTGAGTATCCACCACACGGTGCCTTTGAAAATTACCAGCTCCAACTTGGTAAAATCACACTTCTCTAAAATGCATTAAGTCTCAAAGCAACTTTCCATCTTTTATCATCCAGTAGGCCAATGCTGATTAGAGTAGATGTACTTAACAGTTCTATTCTTGCAACCCTGAAACTGTGGAGCTTCGGGGCTGAAGCCAGTGTGGCTTCGTACTGACTTTAAGCTATACAGATGTGCCCTGAGCAGTAATGGCTGGGCTGCCAGCTGAATGGGGCAGCTGTGCGTGCCCCAGCATCACTGACAAGAGGGGGCTTCCTGACCTTCCTCCCCTTTGCCAGGTACCCATTTCCTATTAGTTCTTCAGGAAGAAAGGCAGGTCAAAAGGGTGGATGAAGGAGATCAGAAAGAAGGCAAAGGGGGAGACAGATTTATTTTCTGATAGGAATTCTCTCCTATGAAAAAAGGGTCTGAATTAAGTCTCAGGATGCAAGCTCTGCCTCTGAAGATGGAGATGCTAAGGCCATCAGGGCTACAGTTGTAGGTCTTCTCTTTGCCAACCTTTTGCTCTCCAGCCAAGCATACCAGACTCCCTGCAGAATTGCGTGGGTGTGCAGGGAGAGTCAGGTTATTTTTAAATTAAAAAAAAAGTTTTTTTCCTGAGAAAATGGGAGCATTACAAGCCTTCAAGGCAAATGGAAGAAGAAATAGATGTCCCAGTGTGTAGGTCTAGAACAGGGGGTTTTATGTTGTGATTAATAGATAGTATAGGATCTGCCAGTAAGCTTAAAGGGGCCCCAGAGTCCTCGAGAATGAATTTAAATTTTGTTTATTTGTGTCCTTGTACATTTGCCTCAGAAGAAGCTTTCATCAGATTTTCAAGTAGAATCTGTAACAAAAAAAAAAAAGATTGGGTTGTAGCAGGGAGTAAATATGCATAAGTCATCATTAAAAACACTCAATTTATTACCCACCACATGTACTTTCAGCATCCCGACCCCCTTCTCCTACCTAACCTCAGCCTTAATAGAAACCCTGGTCCCCAGTGAGCCATACTTTCATTCACCAAAGCTTCAGGGAACCTTCCACAAATATAAAGTATAAAAGAGACTTTTATCACCTTTATGTCGTCACCATTCGGGTGTTTTTTTATATGTTATGATTAACTTTTTAAAGTTCTTACATTTTATATTGTTCATACAGTGAAAATGTATCTGTTTTACAATTCTCCATTCTAATATTTTGTCCCTTAGTCAAAATATGGGGCCAAAATTGAGCGTTGGCCTATGGTATAGCAAGGTTTTTTATGCCCACCCACCCCTGAATAATGAAATCAGAATTTTAGAGCTTGCCTTACTTTTTTTTTTCTAGAAATGTTAAGAACCTTTTTCAAGGTCGTACATCTAGTTGGTAATGAGTTATTTTATGTTTTGCTCTTACCAATGAAAGGAAATTATAGAATTAATGTAATTTTAACGTTATCTTGAAAAGAAGGCACAGTGTGGTTCTCTGAAAGCCTCATGCAAGGCCATCTTCACAGCCATTTTCAGATCTGCCTTCTTTCCTCCATCACATTTCTCTCCCTTCTCCCCAGCCCTTCCATTCTTCCTTATCAAACTGAGTATACAAAGCATCCCCAGGTTTCCTGCTAAGCCCTGCACTATGGGTTCCCGCTGGACCCCTGGGCCCTCTGGGCACTTGCATTCTCAGACTCAGGGCTACACAGAAAGTACCTATATTTGTTCAGAGCTCTGGGCGTTAAGTTATCCAGCCTTCTCACCATGTTGCCAAAGAAACAGGAAGTTCAGGGAAAGGAAAGGAAAAATACCACAGTTATTTCCTCTCTGGGGAAGCTTGGGACCTACCACTTTACAGAATTTCAGGTATACAAGCGTCCTTTCATTTGGCAGAAAATTGCTGAGTGTGGGTAGAATTGGTGAGTTTTGTTAATGAATTGCTGTTAGTTTCCTTCTTCATTCTCCTGAGTAGCTTTTAGAAAATGTCTGCTTTTAGGGCGGCGCCTATGGCTCAGTCGGTAGGGCTCCAGCCCCATATACCTAGGGTGGCGGGTTCAAACCCGGCCCCGGCCAAACTGCAACCAAAAAATAGCCGGGCGTTGTGGCGGGTGCCTGTAGTCCCAGCTACTCGGGAGGCTGAGGCAAGAGAATCGCTTAAGCCCAGGAGTTGGAGGTTGCTGTGAGCTGTGTGAGGCCACGGCACTCTACCCGAGGGCGGTACAGTGAGACTCTGTCTCTACAAAAAAAAAAAAAGAAAATGTCTGCTTTTGACTTGAGTATTCTGCAGGGCCAGAGAGGTTTCCACAGAGACCCCCTTTCTTGCGAATAAGACCTCCTTTCACTTTTGTTCATATTGTCCCACCATGTTTCTGCCTTAAAAAAAAAGTGTTGTATATATAACCCAGATTATGTCCCTATAAAGTCAGTTTGTAATGACTCCCTCAAGAGCTTAGCAAAAGTATGTCTAGACAATTTTTTTTGGCCTTCCCTCCCAAACTTCTTTGGGTTAAAAATAGGAGAGGATTTGTTTTAATACAGTATAGTTCTGTATCTTTAACCTTTTGTCCGAACACATATTGCCTGTTTAAGTTTTATTTAGAGAAAGTGTGTAACTTATAAACCAGCTCACTCAGACCTTGAGACTGCCCCTGTTTGGCCTTCCTGCTGCCAGGGGATTAGCCAACTCTCCAGAATTATTTTACAGGAAGTTTAGATGGAGGGAAGCACTTAATTATTATCCAAATTTTTCCCTTTAGTTAAGTCTTATGTATGGTAAGATATCCCAGAGATTATATTTTTAGCAACCACTTTAAAGAGACTGGAGAGATTAATTTAAAATTGATAATCGCATGGCAGCACCACAGCCTAACAAGCTCCAGGTCTGCCTTGTGGAGCTGACTGCTCTCCGGGGACTCCAGTTCAATTCTCTTTGCTGCCAGTTGAAATCAGAAATCACAACCACAGTGATTAGCAGTGAATTCCCTGATCTCCCTGCCCAAGGCAGAGGGAGAGAGGGCTTGTTTTCTAGATAGCCAGTAGTTAACCCTTTCATGGGAGGGGTGGGAAACAGAGGAGTGATTGATGGGTGTGAGGTGGGGTTTAGTAATCTATATTTTTACCAAAATTGCCTAGGTAATTCTGAGAGTTATCAGCTTTGGGACCTGCTTCTTTCTAGGGGAGGGATGGTGACTGATAGAAGAAGGAGCCCATTTGGCCCATCCAAAGCTGCCCTCTAGCCAAAGCTAGAGGTTCAGGTACCCCATGGTTCAGGTACCCCATGGTTCAGGTCCCTGCAGGCCCCCACAGGCACCTGCATGGCTGCCTTGCAGCTTTGTCCAGCCCAGTGAGCCTTTCTTTGTGGAAGCAACAGAAAAGCCTGCTTCCTGCCCCTCTTCCAGCTTTCTTCTTTTAAAAATGGCCTCTGGCTACCAACTGGACGATTATGGATAGTCTTATAGAGCCACAGTAAGCAGTGTTAATGAGCTGCAGGATATCAGAAACAAAAACAAAAATATTTTCCCTGTGGGCCAAACAAAATTAATTTTAAAAATTAATGTAAACCACTAATGCTGCAAGTGCCTCCATTAAATTACGGGACTGTGACATGTACAATGCTATATTTTTGCCGTTGAATTTGTTATCTAAGAGGTGTTCATTGTTTGTTACGGTGTGAAAAGCTGTTTTCCTCCAGATAAGCTTGTTCATTAGTAAACTGGATCTCTGCCACCACCCTGTTTCTTCGCACTGAAGTAATGCCCTGTAGCATAAATGCAGACAGCCGCTCTGCATTTAATATCAGAAATGTAAATCAAAAGCGTCCAGTCTGGTTTTAAATGGCTTCAGTCTTTCCCAGGGTGAAATCTGGAGGAAAAATTCTTCTCTGTGCAGCTTCTGACACCACTGCTTTGGCAGACAGGCCTGAAAGCAGGCTGATAATTATTAAACAAAGTATCTTGTTTCCCACTGAGGTCTCTGGATCGCTCTGTCATTAGACTGGATTTATTTCTAGGGTTTCATTCACACTTGACAGCTTGGGATTTATAAGTTCTGTGTTTTAATTTCAGGCAGAAATGAAACTGGTCAAATGCAATTTGGGAGGGGGAACTACCCTTGATAAAATGGCTGTGCATCTTAATGCCCAAATACAGAGATAGAATTCAGAAGGCATCTGTGTGGCACGCTGACGCTGCAGCCAAAGCAGACAGCGGACCAGAGCCAGGCTTGGAGGCAGTAGAGACAGGCATGTTTCGTGTAGGCCCACAGCACCCTGCAAGTGGTGGTCCCCTGCTGCAGGTTTCTGAGCCTTTAAGAAGGGAGAGCAAGAAAGAGTCCCAGGTCCTTTTAGGCAAAATCAAGCAAAGTTTTCATGCTATGGCAGCCATCGGAAACTTCAGTGTTTCCGTGGCTCTGTCGTCATTTCAAATGCTCTGACGCAAAGGTTGCTGTGCAGGGTATAATCTTGGCCTAGCCTAGCCAAGAGCACACATGTTCTCACTATAACTCCACACCCTGCTTTTCAAGGTGTCCAGTAAGCTCAGGCTCTGATTTTTTTTTTTTTTTTTTAATTTCAAAGGGAAACCAAAATTCCTGACTCCTCAGATACTCTTTGTGGCTTCTATTTACTTACTTAGCAAGCATCTAATTCAGCACTATTTCAAATCTGAGGGGTGCTTCAGTATCCGCTTGGGAGCTAAGAGAAAACCTGATTAGCAATAAGCTCATTTCCATAGAAACAGGCTAATTAAGATGCCGTGTGGAAAAGCAATGGAGATCCCAGACCAGTCAGCTTTTGGGGGCCCTGCAGGGGGCAATCTGACCCTGCCCTGATGTGGAGACACCTGGACTGACACACAGGAAGGATGCTCTAGTCCTCTGGGGGCTGCTGTGGCTTTCCGTGGGGGTGCTGGTGTTCTATAATATTCTGACCACTTTACCCTACAGGCCTGTGACAGAGCAGCAACTGAACGAGTGTGGCTAAAGCTTCCCTCTTCCAAACGTCCCCATTTTCCTAACCAGGAAACCGAGGCTGTCATTAATGATTTTCTGCTAAAAGAGGCACAAATGAATGGACTCATTCTGAGAGGCCTATCAGATACTGTGATGCAAAAGGCTTCTAGTTGGTCAAACTAATCACATACATTAAAGCAGGAACTCATCTGACATCAACAAGATGACCAGATGTCCTGGTTTGCCTCAGACAGCCCCAAATTATGCCTGTTGTAGTTTTTAACTGTGGATATCTTCACTCTTAAAAAGTATCCTAAAAAAAAAAAAAAAAAAGTATCCTAGTTTGAATTAGATGTGGTATGATTAAATTTGAGATTAGATTATTTTAAGCCCAAATTAAAACACAGGATTTTAAAATCCCTAGCTAACACCCACAATCTAGTCAATGAATCAGAATATCTCACTTAAAAGTTGCCAAAGGATACATACCAAACAAAACCAATAGTATACTATATAATGTTTATATGTATGTATACATACAGCAAAGATATAAATACCATACTGTGCATGAATGATAAATAGCGAATTCATCAGGTGATAGTCTTTGCCCGGGGGAGATACCTGACATTACAATTTCTTAAGCTGAATGGTTGGCTCTATAGGTTTTCCTGACATATATTATTGTATTAGCCTATTTTTTTCTGTAGTCCAGAAGTACTTAATAATTTAAAAAGAAGCAAACAGGCTTCCAGGATACTTATGATTAGGCCAGTAGGGAATGATGTTATTAAAGTATAACAATGTATGTGGGGAGGGTTATGGGGGGTGGTAGTGAAGAGGGGATTATATTTAGGGTCAGGCATCTCAAGAATTGCTATTAGAAATGATGTGATTGGAGGGCAGCGCCGGTGGCTCAAAGGAGTAGGGCGCCTGCCCCATATGCTGGAGGTGGCAGATTCAAACCCAGCCCCGGCCAAAAACTGCAAAAGAAATGATGTGATTGGGCACATGGATGAAGCTCTGCATTTTGCTTCTAGGAAAGCACTGATACACAGAGCTCCAGGAAGGGGTGTGGGGTGACTTGGCACAGGATGCCTGCCCAATGCATTGATGTTTCTAGAAGTACTCAAAGCTAAGGGTTGCATCCTAAAATGTGGTGTGGAAAAGGTAGCTGCATGTTTGCATTCTGGGTAGATTTGTCTCCATGGACCCTGCTGTTCAGTCACATTCAGTTTCCTGGTTGACATTTACTATTTCTGTCCTTGAAATCAGCACTTATCTATACATTTTCATAATTCCTCTATATCCTTCTCACTCCCACCATTACAATAACTCAGATCCTTTCTTTCCACCACTTGCAGTAGATAGAGAAGAGAGGCACAGAGAAGTCTTAGGGGAAGCCTTCTAGTAAGTAGCCAGAGACTTGGGGGGGTGGGGGGGACCACAGACGACTCCTTAGCATCCCTTGGAGAATGTTCTGCAGAACCAAGGCAGCATTGTTGAAATCTGAGGGAATACTTCTGGAATATGTGAATCTTGAGGAAGCTTTACTTCTGCACAGGAGACTACACTTGTCATAGCTTCCCTGCAAACACTATAACTGCATCTAATCCTGACCTCAGTACTTCTAGAAGACTGTGATTCTAGGCAAAGAAAGCAGACCTAAAAAGCCTTTCCCCCATTCTTCTTGCATCTTGATGGTTGATGTATATTTTCAAGTATATTTTTGGAATCTCTATTTGAGTAGTTATAAGTTTAATTTCAGTCAAAGCAACTGGCTTATGAAAGCAACCAGGAATGGGTAAAATGGCCCCAGGATGGGAAGGGAGCATTCTACATGAGAAGCAATTTTTCAAGAGCAAATAAGACAAAAGAGGGATTAATGAGGACATAAGAGTTCAGATTGAGTGCCAGTTTACTTATCCTTTACGGTGTTTGTTAGTGCTGCATCATCTGGGCAGGTGGTCCTTGCCAAATAGGTGATTGATTTGAGTATTTAATTTGGGGGCACCTACTACAGTGATATGCATACAGCAAGGGATTACTATACGCCTCTTGACAATAACAGCAATAGCTAACCTTTATTGAGCACATAACTGTGTCCCAGAACTTTGATACAGCACTTTATTCGGCTTTCTGCCTTTTTATCCTCGTAATCACCTTTTAAGCTAGGTATTAGGATTAGCCATATGAAACTGCCACCTTTGCATGTCAAAACAGTCAGATATTAACAGTTCTATATAGTTCAGTCAAATAATACTATTCTATTCATTTTGCAAATGGAGAAATTCAGACATTGAAACTTGTTCAAGGTCAGCCCAGCTAGCAGGTGGCAGAGCTGGAATTTGAACCAGGTAGTCCCTCTCCAGACCTTCACACTGATCTGCCGCACCATGCTGTCATCTCCTTGGGTGGGAGACAAAGGAACATTTTCATGATCTAGGTGTTCAAATAGGTTCTTCAACACCTCGGCCAACTTTGAGATCAAAGATGACAGTTCAAATGAATAAAATGCTTCCTAGAGTCTTGGGTTACACTTGTGATGCTCTGTTTAAAAGGAATGATACATAGTGAGTACACCAGAAATCTGGAAGATGGAAAATCTCTCTTTTGGATCTCTGCTCTTCTCTCTAGCACAGAAAGAAATCGGTGTGGTGCCAGCAGAGGTGTTCTCAGCAGGACCTGGCCCATTAAATGAAAGACTTCCATGCTGAGCCAATCAAGAGAGACCTGGACAAAAATCAGACTCTTTTCTGCCCTGGAAACCCATGCCTCAAATCTGTAATTCATCTGTTAAATCAAGTGTGTAGCCGGTGGTTTTGCACAGAGGGGGACAACGGAGAAGGGAAGAGAAAGGGGCAGGAGCTGTAGCACTTGAATTTCCAGCATCAGAGTCAAGTTCGGAAAAAGAAACAGGGCTGTGATAGCTTCTTGGACTTTATGTTTCCAGCAAAGAGAAAGCAGCAGGAAAGATTTTTGAAAACTGATGAGCTGGTGGAAGGCATTAGAACAATGGTCGAAGAGGCAGGGACCCCAGGGGCTGAACAAAACATAGTTCTGCTATTGCCTTTCAACAAGACTGAATAAAGTTTAGGATTTTTTTTTTTATGGGACTTGTAGCCGTTTTTAAACTTTCATTTTTCATAATGTCACAGATAATCTTTTTATCTATTATCCACTGGCTCTTTTCTGAGAGACATTTGCATCAAATAGTGCTGCACAGATCATAACTGTCTCTAGTGGGGAAAGCAGCTTGAAATGAAAGGTTATTCACTCCCTCTGCTTTCACTGGCTTTGTTCTTGATTCTCACACATTTTTTTTACATCTGAATTCAGGTATTTCTGGAGTTTTTCTTTAGAAACCCTTCCATTCTGAGATCTAAGCAAATTCAGACTCCAATCTATATATCAGGGGTTACAAAGCTTATGTTCACTAAAAGTGAAGCATCTACTTTGAAACGTTTGTTGGACACTCCATGTCCTCCAAAATCCCTTCAGAGCATTTCCTACACAGGCAGCAATCCTAAAAAGGCGGCCACTCACACAGTGGGGGTCCTTCCCTGGTGCTGGCTTCCCTGGTGGTAGTGGAACAGTAGCCTTTCAAGCATGCACTGCTGGGCAATCGCTCCTTCCAGCCGCAAGGAGTGTGGGGCTGCAGGATGGATTTTCCTCTCTTCTTGTCCCATGTGGGGAGACCAGGACTGTCCCGGGGGTAGAAGTGGGGCTTCATAAGAGCGCGTGGTAAGAAGCAAGGAGCAACTCAGGCTAACAGGGAAAGGAATCAAAAGCAGCCCTTTCATATGCGAAACCCCATGGGGAAAAAATGACCTAGAAAATGATGGGGGTATAACTGGTAGTTTCTCTTCACTTCTGTTACAGTTTCTGAACGCATCACTCCAAGCTCTAGGGGAACTCAGGGTATGAAGGGTGAGGGTTGTTCTCAGGCCTACCTGACAAAGCCTCTCTCAAAATCATCCTCTCTGCTCTAGCTTCCTCCTCTGCTGCTCCCCACCAGAACATTCCCACCATTCCCTCAAACAAAGCACAAAAGATTTTTCTCTTCCAAAAAGGGGTGAGAGCAATCTGCAGAAACAAAGCCTGAGTGGCCACAGCAATTTAGGAGGTGTCGAAAGTATGTACAAAACCTGGTCACACAACTTCATTCAGGTTAATAGTGACCTCATAGACCAGTGGCGAGGGACTTGTCTTTACATTTGTGTATATAAATAAGTGTCCCTAAAATAAGGGAACACTGGCCCCAAAGAAATACTGACAACCTCTAGTTAGAGGGCAATTTGCACCTTTTGATGACTGCATGGGGGACTCACTTAGTCCTCACAACCTGCAGGGAGGAGTGGAGCCCCTCACTAATTCGAGAAACCGGAAGCAAGAGAGGTTGAAGTGATTTGCCAGGGCAGAGCTAGTGACTGAGTAGGCCTCAGAGCTCCCCTGCCTCCCTAAAGGTTGTCAGAACTTGTCTGGGGCATGCTGTTCCTTTATTTTAGGAACTCTTTAGATACACAGTAGTGGTTGAAGCTGCTATGAGGATTTGTTTTGAAGAGAAGGGTAGCATTGTTGGACTAGTAAAGTCATTTCCTTTTCTCAAGCTCGTCTCTCCAGACCTTTGAGCCAGTCATCATAATTTTATATTTTTATGACTGAAAAGAAACTTCTGTTAAATCATAAATACACTAAAAGCCCTGGTGACTCAATACATGAAAGTATTCTCTCCTTGGGCAAGGAAATCTCCCAGTGATGTGGCAGGAATGTAGAAATAGTTTCTGAGTTGTCAACAAAACATAACAGATTTCCCAGCTGCAACAAAAATATGTGTCATTGTGAATAGAAAACTCTCCCAGTAAGCAAATAACTGCCTTTACCATGTCATTTCCTCATTTACTTAGCTTTTCTGTGAGAGCTCTATGAGTTTAAAAACATCTCATTTAATACTTGTAACACTTCTAATGAGTAGATTGCCTGCTAAATTATTTTTATTTAACTTGGTTAAAGGAAGTTGTAGATAACATTTCCTCAACCAGATGTACAAGTTTTCCTAGATTGGTGACATTAGGTGGCAAAAGAGCACTGAGCTAAGACAGAAGATGTTGGTTCTAGTCCTGGCCTGCCTTTCACTGTGTGTGACTTGGATGTGGATCAGGAAGAAAGGCTGCTAATACCTGCCTCGTCCACCCCCGCCCCAGATTGGTAAAAATTCCAAGGCAAATGAATAAGATTAGGTGCACTTGAATGTGGCCTTGTGCCAGAGTTCACCAGATATGAACAGACCCAATTTGTGGTTGCCCATTTAGAAGCTTTTGGTCTGTAGTCCATACTGTCTGCCTTTGCTGGAGATAAAAACTAAAGTTCTAAGAACCCGCACTACCCCTCACCCCCTTTCAAAGGAAGCTTTGGTTCCTGGCAACAGTTTACGCACCATCTTCTTAAAATGCCCCATGCCTTTATCATATTCCCCCCATCCTACAGTATACTTTGTAGCCCCACAGTCTTCAGAGCTATTTGCTGGTCTCTCTTCTCTCACCTTGGCCTAGCTGCTGAGTACATGGCCTGCCGTGCCTCAGTTTGGCTAGTACTGCAGCTGGCATGGCCCTCAAGGCCTCTAGGCTTCCCAGGAAGTTCAAGGTTTGCCTCATAGCAGGACCCTCAACAGAGATGGCAGTCCATAAAAATAATAACAATAAAACATTATGCTGGTTATAATTGTGACATATTCTTATTGTGAAAATTCAATAGATATTAAGAAAAAAATTGACATTTGCCATTGACATATGTAATATTTTATGTATTTGGTGATTTTTGGTGTGGCACAGCACAGAAAGCTTCAAATTCTCTTTTTTTCTCTTACTTTTGTTATGAGAAGTACAGTGTTATGTTTAGGGACTCAAGTTCTGGAGCCAGAACACATGGGTTTGAACCCAGCTATGCCATCTGCTCTCTCCTGGCTAGTTGTGTGACTTTGAACAAGTCATTTGGCATGTTTATAATTCCATTTTCTCATCACAGAACAGGGATGATAATAGTATCTACTTCATAGGGCTATTTTGAGGCATTAACACACACAAACACTTACATTAACCCCTCCTGGCATGCAGTAAGCACTCAATAACCTAAGTTGGTAATATTCTCTTTTCTTTCAAACCATGTTTTAATAAATGAGAACATAGCATTTTAAAAATCAAGAAGCTATGATTCCATGCTCTTCCCACTCCCTCAGCCACATAAAGACTTGGGACTAAGACGGAGACATCACCCCCATTTCCTTTCCCCTCAGTCCTCAGTCTGCTGTCTCGCCCCCTTTGGGAGAGCAGGCACAACAGAAGACTGCATTTCAGTGTTGTCCCAGGCCAAGGGACCTGCCTTACCATTGGCATCAAGTCCAGATCCTAGTCTGGTGACTGTGGAATCAGAGACCATTCACTGCGCATCTCTTCATTAATTGAGATTATAAAGAGTTAACCAGCCCATATATTCTCAGTAATGGTTTAATTTCCCTCCCAGAGCAAACTGCTATTTGGATCCCACCACAACAACCAGGAAAGCAAGTGAGGGACTATTCTTCCCATTGAGTAGATGGAAAGCTGAGTCCCCTTGGTGGGGTTGGACTGCTGGTCCAGTGCCACCAAGGTGAGTACCCTAGTGCAGGGACTTGCTTCCCTCAAGCTATTATCAATCTCTCAACAGTAACAACCAACCAGGTCCCAGCTGCTGAGAATGATCCTATAGAGCAGCAGTTCTCAACCTGTGGGTCGTGACCCATAGGAACTATATTAAAGGGCCGCAGCATTAGGAAGGTTGAGAACCACTGCTATAGAGATGGCAGAGCCCCTGGTTCCTAAGCAGAAGGCTTCAGCACAGAGGCCAGCAGGACTAGCACAGCATTGTAGAACACCACAGAACATTATTATCCCCAGGGTATAAGCAATGTGGACTGCAGAGCCTGGCCCAGGCAGTTCTCAGTTCTGTGCCCACTAGTGTTGAGATGACAGATGGATGTAGTCTGGCCAGTGATGCCAAAAATTAGAAGAAAGAAGGAATCCCTCCCCCCAGCTCTGTTCCTCCTTTCAGAATCCTTTCTAGAGGGGTTCTGACTGTGGCTGAAGGGTGGTACTTCTTGATGCACAGTGTGGGATTGCCCACTCTGACCCTGGCCTTTGTTCCACCCCCTCAATTGACCACCAAGAAATAACTTTTTAGAGCAGTGGTTCTCAAACTTGAGTGTAAGCCAGAATCATCTGGAGGGGCCATTAAAACACAGATTCCTGGATCTACCTTTAGAGTTTCTGATTCAGTAGATGTCAGGTTGAGCCCAATAATTTGCATTTCTAATACGTTTCTGGGTGATGCTTGTTGAGAGGTTATATTTTGAGAACCCAGGATATAATAGTACTATTTAGCAGGCTCAGTTCCCTGCTCAAGAAAGCAACAGGACAGGATGGTTCGTACTGAGTGAGCTCTGTATATTCAAGTTCCAAACCTAAGACAACTTAGACTTTTGACCCAGAGAGAGTGTTAGCAGCTCTCAGGTCCTCAGCCCAAAGGCTACTACTCTCAGCCTGCTGCTTCTCTCCTCGCTTTGACAATTTCTTCCCTTTCTGAGTAGAGGCTGCTAGGGCCAGAATAGACACAGCGAGTGGAGTGGGAGGGGGGTGTGAGGGGAAGTGTGATCAGAATCACTATAGTGGACTGGGCAATGAAAATTATTACTAGCTGCTTTGTGGGCAGTATGTGTAAAACTGGCTTGAAGCAGCTTCCCTTAGGGACTTGGTACTATTTACAGAAGAGTGTCATCTTCAGCCACTTGTCTCTGGCTGACTCCTCCAGGTATTCCTCTTCTTCCACACACCTCCTTGGTCAAGGAGCCTTGAAGTATTGTGGCTAAAAGCTCGGGAATTGGAAGCTTGAGTTTGCATGGCCACATCATCACTGACTAGTTCAGGGGTCCAGAAGGTTTCTGGACTATTATGAACCTCGGTTTCTTACTGTATAGGATGGAGACAAAATTCCCTCTGATTTACTGCCCTCAGGGTGTGGGCTGGACTGACCTAAATGCATGCACACGGTGTTGCACGGTTTTCAGTGTACAGCGTGGCCCCTGCGGCTGGAGCTCTTGGTGAGGAAGGCAGCCCCAGAGGGCGACCAGGTCCTCCTCAGAAAGGCAGTGAGGCGGCCTGACGCCCAGGCCTGGCTTTTCCACCCACTCACCTTCACAAGCCACTTCATCCTTTCCACTTCAGTTTCTTCCTCTGTAACGTAAAGTTGGAGTAAGTACTTCATTCAGAACATCATCTGGCTGTAAGGCTTGAGCCCACTGTCAACCGGAAGACTCAAATAGGGAGAGTGACGTCTAGAAACCCAACAGCAGAGAGCATTTCTTCCAAGCCACCCAGTCCGATGGGTGGGGCGGCTTGTGGGGCGGCACGCACAGCCCCCTGGCACACTGCAGCTCGCGGCGGGCCGCTTGGGGCGGCTTCGGGGCGCCCTACCTGTCCCTCTGGCCCGATGGCGGAGCGAGAGCGGTGCGCTCTGTCTGCGCGTTCTGCCGCCGCCGTAGCCAATCCGCTAGTGCACTGCGGGTGACCTCCCTGGGGCCAGGGAATAAATTGCCAAGTTTCCCCACCGCGGGTGTCTTTGCTGGCCTGCGGACTGCCGGCTTCTGGGCTAATTAGGAAGACGGTCATGAGGAGCTCGGCGGGCCGGGGGGCTCGGCTGGCCGGGGCGGGGCGGGGGCGGGCGGCGCGCTGCTCGGCGGCCGGGGCGGCCGCGGGGCGCGAGTAGAGCTCGCGCCTGGTCGTTGCCCAGCCGCTACCCGGAGCCGGGTGCGGGGCCGCGTGGGCGACCAGAGGTGACGGGCATTCAGTTTCCCGGGGTGCTGCGACCTCAGTGGGCTGGGCACCCACCGGTGCCCGCGAACCCTCTTCGGAAGCCAGACCCGGCCGGGAGCTGCGCCGCTCCCACCCTCGGACCTCCTCTTTTCTCTGTTGGCCGAGCCGCTGCAAATTCCGAACCTGCCCCTTGTCGTGGACTTCAGCCTCGGGACCTAAAATGCGCCTTTCCTGGAAGCTGAACTTCGTCTTCTGGAAATCTGGAGACGGTGTCGGGTGGTTTTGTTATTGCGTCTTCTTCAGCTAGGCTTTGGTTTTGGGATTCCTCTGGCTACCTGGATACGCCTTTCCTTTGTGGGTAAGTCTCCCGTGGATCATCACAGCACCAGTAACCAACCCCAGGGCACCTCAGCCTTTAAAATCCCGAGCCTGGAGTCGCCTGGGGCTGGAGAAAAGGACCCAACTCCTGAACGTCTCTCTCTGATTCCACCTTTCTTGTGATGGAGAGAAATATAATTTCATGGCAGAATTTTCTTTAAGCACATTTTCTGATAGGATTGGCAATTACTAACCAGGAAAATGAGTAGCAATTAGGAGTTCAGTAATAAATGGAAGTCTATTGTTCTAATTGAGTGGAATTACTGACGGGTAATGGCAACACTGAATTCTTTAGTTTAATTAAGAGTTTATGTAATTATAGTGCACTTTTTATTTCTTGGGGGAGCCATGGGGTAGGAATTAAATAACCAGTATGATGGTTAAGAAACCCATTTAATGGATAAGTAACCAGTGAGTTGAAATAAATGTGGTTGCCTTGCTCAAGGAATGCAAACTTAGGTGAATTCCTGATTCCTAATAAAGGGATGTGCCAGCTTGGGCCAAGCAAGTTGTTCTTTCGGATGCTAATCCCACTTCCAGAAAATCTGAATGGTTTACAAATTATTAGGTAATCTCTGGAGCTGACACGCTGAAATTGGGCTATTTCAAAGACAGCAAAGCTCAGCTCTTCCCTGCAGTGGTATTAACCCCTATTTGTACTTTCTATAACTTGTGTTTTCCACATTCTCTAAGAATGAAATGAGTGGTCATTTGAGAGTGTTTTTGCTGTCTGGGGTTTCTGAATCAAAAATCTCATGATTGAGCTGTTAAGCTGGAAATGTTGGTAGCTGAAGGGGATAGGTAGACTCCACCGAAGTTATTTAGCCTCAGCAGAGTGAGTGTGTAGGTGTGCAATTTGGGAACTAATCTGTAATTATAAAGATGTTATTTTCCTCTTTGGTGGTGTATTGTTTCCTTTACTATTATGTTCTCAAGAAATTGTTCCCCTTGCGGGAAGCAGTGAAACTGGAGAGAAATCCCTGCTCAGAGGATAATTTACTTACATTTTTGGTGTAGGTTTCTGGGAATCCTTTTAACCCTACATTGGGATGAGTGTGTTTTTTTTTCATAAGAAGCTCCAGCAGGTTTGGAAATCAGTAGGCTTAAAGTACACTGGTAGATAATTAGCACTGAAAATAATAATATTTATGTCACTCCGTACCTTGACTTATTTTTCTTGCTTACACAAGAAAAGACCTGGTGAAAATCAAAAGCTAGATTTTCAGCAGGATGATCAGGGACTAACTACCTCCTCTAGAGAGCTTGCATATCACAAGTGGGCTCATGGAGGACCAGTAAAATTGCCCTTGTCTCTGGAATAGACAGCAAGTGGCATTGATAGGGCAATGCATTTTTAATACTACCTGGGTTTTCAAGTTTGGGAAGCTCTTTGGTAACTTATTCATAAATCTGCTTTAATAATGAGAGAAAAGCAAGTATGGAGGGTGTTTGCTGTCTCTGGTATCAGCCCTTCCAGGTGCTTTGCAGGTTGTTAAGTACAGAACGTGGAAGTGACTTGACACTGTGCTACGGTCCAGAGTTGTAAAGACTTAGCACGCTCTGATTTTTCCTTTCTCTCCCAGCCCCATTTTATCATCACTACCATGAAAATCTAGCAAAACTGTAGAAAATTGTGTCCACTCAGAACCATAACTTCTTGACACAGGCTTGCTTTATTGTGTGGCTGCTCCTTTTTCATTTGTGTTCTGCCCAAGACATATTAGATACCCACTTCTTTTACTTTTCATCAGATTATGCAATGGGCAGATACTTGAACATACAACACGAATGGAAATTTGAGACTTACAAAACTCAAGAATAACAAATTGCCAGGTTTCTTAACTTTTCATGAGCATTATTAAAGATCACAACTTCACATTGCCCCTTTTTTCCTAAGGATCCACAGTCCTTTACGCACCCATTAATTATTACAATAGCTGGATGACGTTACAAAGAGGGTTAACCTTGCTGTCCTCTCAGAAACTCTACCCTAGGCTAACCCTGGGGTTCGGCCTACACCAAGATTTTCTTTCTGTTAAGTGGGTGTTTGTTAGGATGGTGTGAAAGTTTCCTTATATGGTAACAATCTTTAAGATTTGGCTCCAAATTCTTTTTTCTTTTTATAACCTGCTATGTGTCTGTCACCTATGTATTTATCTAAACCAGCCTGAACAGATAGAAAAACTGAGAGATAAGTTATGGGGCTCTCGATACGTTAGGAACAGACTCAGGTCAAAATCAAATTTCCAAACTCTTACCCAGATGACCCAACTTGAAAACAAGAGACAAGCAGGGCTGTCAGCTCATAGAATGCACTGTCTATCTGAGGGGAGAAGCACTGGAAAAGATGGTGGCCACCACCCTGATTCTTCTCTTTTCATCTTCCTTCCCGCTCAGTTTTAGGTTCCCTGAATAGGCTGTGTAGTGGGTATCAGTCACCACTTGTCTGCTGGTTGCACAACGAAGATTACTCACTTCTTCCCGAGTAACTCCCTGAAGCCATACTGTAACAATAGAGCACAGATAAAGCAACACTCAAGTTGGTCTTGGCCCCTGTCCAAGGGGATTAGCTAGGAAGTACTTGAAAGGCCTATGTTGAGCACACTCACCTGTAACCCAGTTCTGTGTCCTGGATCTCAACGACAAAGTAAAATCAGTACCTTTTTATGACCTATTAAATGTGATGTCTTTCTCCCTTTGCACTTGACCTGATGGATTGTTCATAGAGTCTTTCCATAATGGAATAAGAGGACTACTTCAAGGTTATCTAGGCCCTTGCCACTCAAAGTATGAACCACAGGTTAGCAGCATTGGCATCACCTAGGAGTTTGTTAGAAGTGCTGAACTTTAGATCTATCCCCTAATTTATAGAATCAGAATCTGCATTTTATCAAGTTTCCTAGATTTTTCACATGATTATGACAGGGTAAGCGAGCAGAATATTCATGAAGAAGTGTCCTTAGGATCAAAACCTATGGGAAGGATGAAGAAGGAACAGGGATAGGTAGGGAAAGGGAAAAGTCAAGTTGTAATATAGGCCCAATTAGTATAGGGATGGCAGTTATCACTAACATAATGAGGAACTGCAGAGCTAGAACGTCATTCAGACTTAATCCCATGGCAGAAATGGCTAGGGTTTTAAACTCCCTGCTAACAGCATATCTAGCAGCCAGGCAATAAGTCTCACTGGACAGAAATCTTGCAGTACATCATGGTGTCTCTCACAGGCATTAAATTCAATAGAAGCCCTGCTCTAAGCTGGCAGGACATTCAGCACAGAGGATTGGTTAGAGCTTTTAATTTTGGACCCTAACCCAGACCTACTGAATCAGAAACTGAAGGGGTGGACTCTAATGGTCTGTGTTTTAACAAGTTCTCCAGGTCACTGCTACATGCTCAAGGTTGAGAACCATTGCTCCAAGATAGCCTTTTTCTGTTTGGTTTGTTTTTCAATAGATTTATTGAAATATGATTCACATTCTGTCTTGATAGTAAAATTCATCATTGTTAAATGTATAATTCAGTAATTTTTTATGTATTCATAAAGTTGTACAACCATGACCACTACTCACAGAACATTTTTATTATCTCTGAAAGATACCCCATACCCTTTAGAAGTCACACTCCATATCCTGCTCCCAAAATGTGGCCACCACTAATCTCTTTCTGTCTCTACATATTTGCCTATTTGTGGCATTTCATGTAAGTAGAATAATGTTTTTTATGTTGTTTCTTAATTTTTTCAACATCTAAGTTGTAACATGTAAGCAGTACTCTTTTTTTTTTTTTTAAGACAGTTTCATTATGTCACCCTCAGTAGAGTGCAGTGGCATCACAGCTCACAGCAACTTCAAACTCTTGGACTTAAGCAATTCTCTTACTTCACCCTCCCAAGTAGCTGGGACTACAGGAACCTGCCACAACACCTGGCTATTTTTTGGTTGTAGTTGTTGTTGTTTGGCAGCCCGGGGCTGGGTTCAAACCCGCCAGCTCTAGTATATGTAGCTGGCGCCCTAGCTGCTCTGAGCTACAAGTGCTGAGCCATCATGGATATATTTTCCTAATTCTCTTGGGTAAATACCTAGGAGAATAACTGCTGGGTCTTTTGTTAACTCTGTGTATAGCTTTGAGGAACTATCAAACTGTTTTCCAAAGTGACTGCACCATTTTACATATCCAGCCAGCAGCAAGGTATGAGAATTCCAACTTGCCTGTATCCTTGCAACACTTGCTATTGTCTGTCTTTTTATCACAGCCATTCTAGTGGATGGGAAGTCATATCTCATTGTGGTTTACACATGCATTTCCTCAATGACTAATGATATTGAATATCTTTTAATATTTTCATCAGCTGTTTTTACATATGCTTTGGAGAAATGTCTGTCTAGATCTTTTGGGGAACAGTCTTCTGCTCCTTAAAGAATCCCTCAGAATGCCTGCTCTGTGTCTAGTTCTCTCCAGGTGCTTTAGGATTTATAAAAGAAAGCCTACAACATGGCCTTTACCCACTGGAAAGTTCTATTTAGATGTGGGACAGTCTAAAAAAGAGAGAAGAGGACAGAAAGGCCCCTGTCAAGAGCTGGCAGGAAGAGATCTCACTTTTTTTTTTTTCCTTTGGTGAGTCAGCAAATGGCTTTATTGGGTTGTAAAAAAGAAACACAATAACTAATATTTATAGAGTGCTTACTGTTTGCTAAGCCTTGAGCTCAGTCCTGGGCATACGGAGTCACTTTCTGTTTTAATTCCTCTACAGAAAGACATGGTGTGAGTGGCAGAGATAGAGACAGCTGGGAAAGACTGGGAATGTCGAGAAGACAAGGAAGGGGGCGGGGAGTTATGGGTGGGCCTTCCAGATAGCACTTTTGTTTATAGGTTACACACACCTGTGTGAGGGGAGCTCAGAAACCCAGGATTTTTTTAAGACTATGACTCTTACCACCCTCATAGACTTGGTGGAGGGATTTACCTGTTTCCTATTTGGAAAAAATGACTTGTCTCTCCCATTTAACAGAATGGTTGTAGAGATTGGTTATAGAAGCAAATGCTTGAAGAGTGTGATTTACCCTGCATCACAGGTAAGAAAAAAGGCTTCGCAAGGGCCCCTGAGTAGTCTCTTTTTCCCTATTAGCAGATCTCGTGGTAGTGGTGCCACATCTGTCTCAATCCCCCAGGGTAGGTGCCTCTCTCCAGGTGAACCCTCAGGGCATCCCGGGCAGCTTTTCTTTGTGATTACCACATTTGAATGTGGCACATTGGAGCGAGAGAATTTTAAAATGGAGATGTTTGAGACAAAAGCTTTGCCATGCTCTCACCTAGCTCAGGTCTCTGCATCTATGATAACAAGACCAGCTCCCTGAAACTTGTGTTGTGCCGTCTTACTTACAAAGTGCTCTCTCAGTCTTGCAGGGGAGGAAACCAAAGCTCCGAGAAGTGACTTGAAGTGTATTGTGAATTAGACTGTGTTATGACCCTGACTTGACTCCTGGTCCATCAACACCTGACCCAGTGTCTTCCTCTGGCAGCTTTACTTTACAGGTTACTTACAGTTAACGGTGGGATATTTTGGTTCTTGGTCTGTAAGTGAATTCTCTCCCAGGAGGTTCGGGGTCTCGTGGTACCATACTTTGATGTTTGTGTGGTGTTACAGCTGTGCATTCCACTGTAGTGATACATTCCAAATGTTGTGAGATCACCCTGAGTCTCACTGAAGAAAAGTGTTTCGAGAGGATGAAGTATTAGGATGTTTCTTGAGTGTACTTAAACTTTCAGTGTCTTCTAGGTGCCTTTCAGTAAGCTGGGTGGTAATTACAGTATTTGAGTCACTGTTTCTTGTACACAACACAAAACCGTGGCACTGCAGAATTCTAAGAGTGGGTCATACGTATGTGTACTGAATCGTCTACACATGGGGTTATGATTTTCCCTTGCTCCTAGCCAAGCTTTCTAACACATACCCTGGGTAAGGATGTGTCCTGAAAAGTCATGTGTCGGTCAGGTTGATATCCTCTGAGTTCTGTTTTAAATTCACAAGGTGTACTTGCTCTGAAAAAGCAAAGCCTCCTATAGAGCAAAGAAGTGTGTTGTGGGAAACAAGTCATTCTACCTCTACTCATTCATTTATCACTCATTCATAAATTGAGATTTCACATATTTTTAAAGCTAGTTATATCTATATAGGTTTAGAATATGTCTGCATACTTCTTTTTTTGTTTTTGAAGAACAGAACTATAAAATTTTTTGGAATCATAGGCACAGATTGGAGGTCGCAAGATGGGCATCTTTGGGATTTGGCACCTTGGCCTCTGCAATGTGCCCTCCTACAGCCTGGGGAAGAGTGTTTCACAGAGGGTCAAAGTTCTGTCCTTGTGAGAAATTATTTGGCAGTCTCAACCAGCATCTTCTGGATACCAGACATGCAAGACCCTGGCCCTACAATGTTAATTTTCCTGCCAATAAAATAAAAAGAGAAGGAGGGAGAAAGAAAAGACTTTGTTTTTAGATGATTTTGCCAATAATTTAAATTGCTCCTTTCTTCTCTTAATGAAGAAATATACATTTACTAATACTCGCCTTCCCTAGTTCCTCTGAAGCAGAGATAATAATAATTAATGTTTGTTGGGGACAAGTAGTCAGATGCTTTAGCTCTTTAATATTTTTTCCTACCCCTCCCCCCAAAAAAACCTCTGCAATGGACAGATAACAACCCAAAGCTTGTTGAGGTGATTTTTTTTTTTCTGGATTTGAACCTGGCTCTCACTAGCACAGTGGTTTAAAAGTGCCTGGCATACAGTAGGAACATACTAGTACATGGTGCGAGGTGTGCTTTATAGAACTCATCAAGCTTCTCAGTAAATATTGGCTGAATAAATGAATTGATGAACTTCTCGGGGCAATTTTGTTCTTTTGATGGTCAATTTACATGATATTTCTCACCACAATGATATTTATCACTCACCCCCCCTCCTTTTTTTTTTTGCAGTTTTTGGCCAGAGCTGGCATATGGGGCTGGCATCCTACTCCTTTGAGCCACAGGCACTGCCCTTATCACTTCCCTTTTTATATTGTCACACAATAAAAGCTTTGATGGCTACTGCTGAGTTCAGTTTTGCACTCTACCCGAGGCTGGTGGGCTGGTGATGGGCTATGGTGAGCCAAGAGCAGAGTGTCAGCACCAGTAGCCATGCACAAGTGACTGCATTTGGGCCAGGAAACACTGGAGGTATCCCTGACCTAGCTTCTTTTTCACGTGCTCTGGTTGGATAAAGTAGAAATTCCTCTGGGCTCTTCATCAACCATTACAGATAGTGGTACCTGCCAAATTTGACTTCAGTGTGCTTAATTACCATTCTCACATGATGTTGAGAATGGAGATTTGAAAGGAATTGAAAGTAGAGATTTTCAACTTATATGACAGATGACATTTGCTGCTAGGTCCTGTGTTAAGGATGTGGCTGTTCTCCAGTATAGAATCATAGCATGTCAGAATTTGCAGGAAATTATCATCTAGCACAGCCCCTGGCCCTCGCTCTTCATGCATATTACTTACAGGGAAGCTAGTTCCCAGAAGGAAGAACTGAAGCATCCAGGTCACAGAACTAGTTGGTGACCAGCCTCACCCTGGAGGTTGGGGCTCTGTCTTACGCTTTCTACCACGTGCCGTCTAGCTGCAAGGGAGGCTGGGAATTTAGGTTCTGTCTTCTATAGTGGGGAAAGAGACCTAAACTGGGAGTTTTCCAAAATATAGAAAATTTGATATAAATGAGACTGCTTAATTATTACCATGCTTAAAGACTAAAATAAAAATAAAAGGTATTTTCAGATTCTCTTGGGATGCTAAAAGGTCTTTGTATATTTCCAATCTTTTGGTAATGTTTGAGGGTGGTTCCATTATGCAGCAGGTGGTCTGTGTAATGTCTTTTAAGGGCTCCTACTGCTCTGTGAGTCTTCATTTTCAATATATACAAATATTTTAATATAACATTTTCTGTTTTTCACTAAGACTAACCTTATAGACAATGACATAGCCTCTTGATCATAAAACAGCATCATAAAATAGCATTTGCCCTTGGTCTGTGCTCAATTTTATATACCTTTGACATGCTGGTATGGCATTGCCTGTTTTGGTTTTCGACGTTGGCTAACTACCTGTTGGTAAGTGAGATGAATTGAAATAATGATCTAAAAACTGGAATAATGTGGCATTCATGTTCACAGGCTGAGTAAGGCAACAGGTACAGGAATAGATGTCTTACATGGAAAAGATGTCTAACAACACAACCATTTTAATCTATTCATATTTATTACTAGGTATGCCTGGTGCTATGCATCATGAATATCAGTTCCTTCCTTTCTCTCTCTCCCTCTCTCTCTTTCTCTCCTCCCCACCCCCCACCCCCGCTTTCTCCTTCTGTCTTTTATATAAACATAAAACTCCCACTGAGGAGATACCATATCTGAAACACTTAAGGTAAATAGTGGAAAATTAGAGTTTGTCTGAGGTCATCTTTCTTCAGTTGTAGAAGTCAAAGTAAATACAGAGATGAATCTCTAAATTAAATGTTATTTGTATGTGGGAATCCCAGAATCTCAAAGCAGGGCATTTACACAGACCAGGGTAGTCTTTGGTATGTTGAAAGAACAAAGAGAAGTTTGAGGATTTCATTAGAAAGAGAAATGTTAGGGTATTGTTTGGAAAGAAAGCTTACTGGAAGTTTTGGGGAGCTGGCCCCCTCTGACCAGTGAGAGAGGGCTGTAGGTAAAACTGGTTTTAGAGTCATGGCGGTTATTTCGGCAGCTGCTAGGTAGACTGTGCTTAGGGCTGCAGTAGGCTGTGGCAGCAGCTGCACTTGTGGAAAATGCTATTCTTGGAGCTGGTACTTTGTTCTCTGAGTGCTTTTTTTCCCTCTAGCCCATTGACTCTGTGTTAGTTTGGTGTAATAGGAACAGCCCATCCCGTATAATCAACTTTCACAAAGATTAGTGTACACTGGATAAGATTATCAGGGGATAAGACGTAAGAGTGAGCCTCATCTACATCTGATAGCTGTAAAGGGTTGTACTTAAAGCCTATGGTATTAACTAGATAATTTAGGACTTAGGAAACTAAATAATTTAGGACTTAGGAGGGTCTCTGCTACTTTAGTTATCTATGATTTTTTTGTTTGTTTGTTTATTTTTTGATTTTTCCTGGCTACATTGCAGTGGCCTGATCAATGATCCTCCTGCCAGCCTGGCCTGGTGGTTCAGGCCTGTGATCCTAGCACTTTGGGGGGGTTCAGGAGGGTAAATTGCTTGCTCTCAGGAGTTCGAGACCAGCCTGAGCAAGTGCAAGACCCCATCTCTAAAAATATAGGAAAACTAATATTGTGGCAGGTGCTTATAGTTCCAGCTACTTAGGAGGTGGAGGCAGGAGGATTACCTGAGCCCAAGAGTTTGAGGTTGGTGTGAGCTATAATACCATGGCATCTACTCAGGGTGACAGAGTGAGACTCTGTCTCAAAAAAAAAAAAATCCTCCTGCCTTCAGCCTCCCAAGAAGCTGGAACTATAGGAGCACAGCACTATGCCCTACTAATTTTTCTAATTTTTGTTGACATGGGGTCTCACTGTGTTAACTAGTCTAGTCTCAAATTCCTGGTTTCAGGCAATCCTACAGCTTCTACCTGCCAAAGTTCTGGGTTTACAGGTGTGATTCACAGTGCCTACCCTAGTAATCTATGATTATTAAAAGTAAATTAATTTTGCAGCCTAGCAATAATTACATTAGTGACATACTTGGTTTTAAATTTTGAAGCATTGTTCATACATTCAGTCAACAAACCTTTGCTGAGCGCTTTCTCTAGCAGGCAATATGTTGGAAGGGTGGGGATACAGTGGTGAAAAAATAGATAAAACTTCTCCTTTTTTTTTTTTTTTTTCTTTTAGAGATGGGAGTCTCACTCTTACTTGGGCTGGTCTCAAACTTCTGAGCTCAGGCTATCCACCTACCTTGGCCTCCCAAGGTGGTAGGATTACATGTGTGAGCCACCACACCCGGCCCTATAACTTCTCCCTTCTTGAATCTTATGTGATAGTGGAATGTACATAAGCTTTTCAGAATCTTTAATTACTTCAGTAGTCTTTCTTGGACAAGTACATACGTGTGTGTGTGTGTGTGTGTGTGTGTGTAGAGAGAGAGAGAGATGAAGCATACTTTACAAACTTTATTGTTGTAGTAATTGTGAGACAACTAGGTGTGGAGATCTTTAATAAGTACTGGTCCAAAGAGGCTCTCAGTTCCCACCTAGGCAGAGTTAGACTTATCCTGTGTAAATGAATGATTTGGAGTGTTTCTCTTTTTTGTTAGGCCCAGGGGCCCATCTGTACTTGGGGTGACAGAGTGAGACTCTTTCTTGTTAGGCCCTTCTTAATGCAGGGAAGTGCTACTGTCGGTAATTCTCTGCTGGGGGCAGAAGAGTTATTAGGATTACATTTCCCTTAGTAGCTGTGTAGAACTTGCCACATGTAAGAAAACCAAAGAATATAGTTATCGAATTTTCAGTGCTGCCAGAAATGCAGTGCTTAAAATAAGTATGTCTCTGTGTTAGGATATATGAGTAATTGAAGTCTTTGGGCAAAGTCCATGACAGAAACGCTATGTAAAAAATGAACCTAGTAGAGTTGTTCAATACAGAAGGTACAGTGCAGTGAGGAAGAAAGCGGTGAGGTCCCAGGTGTTGGGAAAACCAGGTCTAAAAAAGATGCAAGACAACTCATAATGCAGATATGGTGAATGGAGGAGCCTGGGGAACCTAGGAGATTAAACCATAGAGATGGTGGGTGTTGGGTGATTTCTCCTTATAAGCGCGACTACCAGACTGTCCTGTAGTGTGCAGTGCCCAGTAAGTAACTCCCTCAGCAATGCAGCAATGCAGTTGAAAGGGAAATGGCCACATGATCAAGTTATGTAAAGTTGTAGGCAGTTGTTCTTTTTAAAAATCTATTGCTTCTTTCAACAGAAATTTATATTTTGAGAAAAAATATGCATTATACAAGTAGAATTGTAGAAGATCTGCTGTCTACATTTACTTAAAGGTAAAAGTTAATCACTTCTAGCAAGGAATTCCACAGGTAAAATGTTGATGATCAATGTATTATGTTAAGAAATTTCAAATCTTGGGTGGCGACCTGTGGCTCAAGGAGTAGGGCGCCAGTCCCACATGCTGGAGGTGGTGGGTTCAAACCCAGCCCCGGCCAAAAAAACACACCAAAAAAAAAAAAAGAAATTTCAAGTCTTTATTTCTACAGAAATAAGACTTTTTCACAAAGACTTGAGGAGGACACTTGTGTCCATCAGGCACAGTGTACAGGTTACCTGTCTGGCTGGACCTGTACCAGTTCTGCACATTTTCTCTCTTGTTATTCTTTGACAGTTCATTCAACAAAAATTGATGTTCTGTTGTTTTGTCTGGAAGATTTTAAAATGCTAGTCCCATAGTCTGGGAATGATTATCTGAGACTATAATGGAATAGAATAACATACTTTACTTACTGGTTTCTTACTCTGATAATTTTTGTGAGCAGCCCTTTTCCCCTTAGGAAAGTTAAGGCACAAGGTACATCAAAAAGTGGAACACTCCAGTGGAAGAAAAAGTACTTGGAGCTTCCCTACCCACAACACAGGTTGTATGTGGGGTCGGGAACCTCTGGTCTGGGCCCCAGTGGTGGTATTGATGGTTCCCTGTGTCACTGTTAGTTGGAAAGTAGATGCGGTAAAGAATGTTAGTTGACTTCTAATATCCATTCTCCCCTTCCTTATTAATAGAACTGCTGGTAGGTAACTTGGCTTATTGTACCCTCAATGAACCCCCAATAATAAAAAAATAAAAATGGAAAATAAAAAAAAAAAAATAGGCGCAGCCCCTGGCAGCCTGCTGGTGCCACAGTCCCCAAAATTAAAAAAGAAGAAAGAGAGAAAATTAATAGAACCACTGATTTTTTTCATTGAGCTGCTGGCCCAATTAAATGGAATAAAGACTACATGTTCTAGCCTCCATTGCAGCAAGTGGCTGTCATAAATGTATTTATATATTCATTTTAATTGACAAATAAAAATTGTATGTGTTATGTGGAAACAGCCTAAATGCCCCCCAACCCAGGAATGGATTAACAAGCTGTGGTATATGTATACCATGGAATACTATTCAGCCATTAAAAAAAATGGAGACTTTACATCCTTCGTATTAACCTGGATGGAAGTGGAAGACATTATTCTTAGTAAAGCATCACAAGAATGGAAAAGCATGAATCCTATGTACTCAATTTTGATATGAGGACAATTAATGACAATGAAGGTCATTGTGGGGGAGGAAAAGCAGAAAGAGGGAAGGAGGGAGAGGGGTGGGACCTTGGTGTGTGTCACACGCTCTGGGGGCAAGACATGATTGCAAGAGGGACTTTACCTAACAAATGCAATCAGTGTAACCTGGCTTATTGTACCCTCAATGAATCCCCACCAATAAAAAAATAAAAATGGAAAACAAAAAAAATTGTATGTGTTTATTGCATACAAAATGATGTTTTGAAATATATGCATTGTGGAATGGCTGATTTGAGCTAATAAACATGTGTATTGCCTCACTTACCATTTTTTATGGTGAGAACACTTAACATCTATTCTCCTAGTGATTTTCAAGAATATGATACATTGCTGTTAACCATAGTCATCATGTTGTATGATAGATCTCTAAAACATATTCCTTTTTTCTAACCAAAATTTTGTATCCTTTGACCAACATCAGCCCACCCCCTGCCCATCCTCTGGTAATCACCATTCTGTCCTCTGCTTCTTTGAGTTCACCTTTTTTGAATTCCGCATATAATTGAGATCATGTGGTGTTTGTCTTTCTGTGCCTGGCTTATTTCACTTAAAATAATGTCCTCCAAGTTTATTCATATTGTCACGAATGGCAGGATTTTATTTCTTTTTAAGGCTGAATAGTACTCCATTGTGTGTATAAGACACACACACACATATTTATATATATCACATTTTCTTTATTCATTCGTCTGTCAGTGGGCACTTAGGTTGATTCCATTTCTGCTAATGTAAGTAATGCTGCAGTGAAGGTGGGTGTGCACGTGTCTCTTTAACAGACTGATTTTATTTCCTGTGGGTATATGCTCTGAAGTGGAATTGATAGATAATATAATAGTTCTGATACTGATTTTTTGAGAAATCTTCGTACTGTTTTCCGTAATGGTTGTTATAATTTACCTACCAACAGTGTGCAAGGGTTCCCTTCTCTGAACATTCTCACTAAAATTTATCTCATTGTTTTAATAATAGCTATCCTAACAGGTATTGGGTTATATCTCATTGCAGTTTTAATTTGCATTTCCCTGATGATAAATGCTGTTGGATATTTTCTTAATATATGCTTGCCAGCCATTTGTATGTCATTTTCTAAAGAAATATCTACTCAGATCCTTTGTCCATTTTGTTAATCAGGTTATTTATTTTCTTGCTGTTGGCTTGAGTTTCTTGTATGTTTTGGATATTCACTCCTTATGAGATATATGACTTGCCCAGTCCACAGGTTCTCTTTACTCTCTTGATTGTTCTCTTTGCTATGCAAGCTTTTTAGTTTGATATAATCCCATTTGTCTATTTTTGTTTTTGTTGCCTGTTTTGGGGGTCATGTATAAAATATCATTGCCAATATCATGAAGCATTTCCCCTATGTTTTCTACTAATAGCTTTACAATTTTAGGTACTGTATTACATTAAAGTCTTCCATCCATTTTGAGTTGATTTTTTTACATGATATGAGATAAGGGACTAATTTTATTCCTCTGCATGTGGGTATAGATACAGTTTTCCCAACACCATTTATGGAACACAGTCTTTTCTATGTAGCCAGTGGATACTAATGAAAGAGTGAAACACTACTTGTGGAGTATATCCTTAAGGAGCCAAGGACATGCCACTTCACCCCTTTCTCCTTCTACTATCTACAGAGCAGACATAGCAGTTGAGGCTGCACTTACCATCTGGGACCACGATGTAGCTTTCAGAGCGGAAGACAATGAAAGCAGAAACAGCAGTATGTCTGGAAAAACCCTATGCTCCTGACATTGTACCGTACCAGCCCTAGAATCCCTACCTTGGAACTTTGATTTGGGAATGAGAACTCTTGTTTAAGACACTGTTATTTTAGGTTGTCTGCCATGTATAGCCAAACCTAATCCTAACTGATCAGCAAGGGTGGTGGGGAGTGGAGGTGGAATGGCTCTAAAAGTAGCTGTCATTCACCCTCTTGAATTTCTAACATTTGGAAGTCATTTCTTATATTGGGTCTTTTCTGTAACAATTACACAGTCACGATGGATAACTATCTGCACTTAACCATGGAGTATAGAAAGGTACGAAGCACAGAGGAATAAAAATCTCACATTCACTCACTAGAATGTGCTCTAAGTAGCGTTTACCAAAATGCCACTTACAGCCTTGTGCATAATAAAGTGAAATAATTACTAATTAGCCTGTCATGTGGGCAACCAGATTATACTTGAGAAGTGACTTCAGTGATGTGTTAAGAGTCACATTCATTAGAGCAGTAATATTTTCTACAAATGTGTCTACACCTTAGAAACAAACTTACTTTCACCTTTCTCCAAATATACAAAGAATAAATTGGAAACCCTCTGGAGCACGTGTGTGTGTGTGTGTGGGTGTTATATATATGGGCATATGGGCATTGGTTGCCATACTTGGAGTACCAGAAAATATCTGATTCTGACTGTAGCAAGGGGATAAATGATGCCAGGTTGTTAGCTGCTAATAGATCATTGTAATTTGGAGGAAAGGGGAAGAGTACCACAGCCTTATTCTATAAAGAATAGATAATTTGAAAATTCTTGTGTTTAAACCATCTCAGCATCAGAATTGACTTGCAGTTATTTAATAATTATTTTTTTTAGTTGATGCAAAATATTGGGAGTCATCTCCAGTCTTCTATCTCATAGGGAGCCACTATAGAGATAGCCAGTTGCTGCATCTGACATCTGAACTATGGTTGCTCAGACCTCTGGTCCAGGAAGACATAGGGCCAGCCTTTTCCCCAGCAGAATGGGATTTTAGACATGGAGATCTGCTCTTCTAAATCTTAGAGTCAGAGCATTTTACCACTGAATGTGAACCTTGGAGATGATCTAATATTGCCTTTTAAGTCGAAGGCCCAGTAAATCCCAAATAGACCTTCCCAAAGTTACAAGGGCCTAGACAGTACAGGGCTGAAACTCAGGCCTCATGTTCTTTTCATCATATCGCATGACCTTACATTTTGAGGAGACTAGCAAATCTGAAGTTTAGGTAGGTTCCTACCTTCATTTTTATTTGAGAGATTAAAAAACAAACGGCATGGTGTCATAAACAAATCTGTTTTAAGCAGGTTAGGATTTATTTCTTCTCCCCCCACCCTTTTAATCAGAGGGTATATCCCCAAGAATGGGAACTAAAGGAGCAGATTGGTTAGTCCTTCATGACTCTGCCCTAGTGGTGGATCATTAATGGTGTAGAAAATGAGGGCAGTGCTGGGCGGGCAGTCCAGGGTGGGGTGTGTGCCTCTTTAAGAGATTTATGTGGCGGTCTGAGCTAGGGAGACAGCATGGTGGTACATCATCATGCAGGCGACATCAGAGACTTTCTTCTTCGCTTGGGTGCATTATCATAAAAAGTGATTTAGACTGGAGCTGATTGATGCAAATGGCCCTATGTTCTTTCCTATCATTAGCGGCCTCTTTCAGTGGCCAGAGGCAGTGATTAAAGCTGTCATTTGGAGCTGCTCATTAAAGACAAGCCCCAGAATAGCAAAAGGAAAAAAGGTTGGAGAAGCATATATACACATATATGTGTGTGTGTGTATGTGTGTGTATATGTGTATTTTTTGCCTTAAAAGCACATCATCCCTTTCCAGATTGAGCCCCTGAAATCAAGGGCTGTAGAGACATTTCCACTGAGAATATAGAATGCTCTTTTGCAAGTAATATTAGATTTTCAGAGTGTCACAGTAGATTCTGATGACAGCTTGCCTACATATTATGAAAGGAGCTGAGGAGGGTATTGTGTTAGGTGGGTTTTGTTAGGGATTGACCCTGGTGAGAACTCATTAAGTCTCCCTCCTCCCAGGCTGGGGACTTAAGAGGCGGCCACGTGAGAGCAGAGGGGAGGGTTGCTGAGGGTGTCTGGCCTCGGTTAGTCCCATTGTGATGGTTTTGACCCCAGGGATGGACAGAAGAAGGACAGCAGTGGGGGAGTTCTCTGCTAAGCACAGAGGATATAGAGGCCTGGATGTCAATCAGAGAGAATTGGGCAAGAGCAGGCTCCCAGACAGGAAGAGAATGGAACAAAGCAAGATCCACACTTGTAAGAACAGAGGTTGATCAGGACAGGATCTCTGTGGCTCCTTGGAGTGTTCCAGTCAGAGGGACATGCCTTGTTCATCACCTTTCTAGTAAAATTGGGGTTTATTGGGTACCTGTGTAAGGATCCATGAACATGAATTTATGTCAGTCTCTGCACTGAATTTTAGGTTAAGTTCAAATGGACCCTAAAGTGACAAAAAGGTTCAGCACAAAATGAAGGCTGGAATGGTGGATGACCCACTCAATAGGGAGCTTTGGAGTGAAGGTAGTGAGGGAGGCCTTGTTTTGGGAATAAACCAATTTTATGTCAGATATACTACTGGCTGGATAAGCCCACCTCCTTCCTGGCCAGTTGAAGTTTTACTGCCAAAATCCCACCAGCAACATTCCTTAGAAATTCCTCTGTGGAAAAAAAAAAGAAGTTATCAATTTAATTTTTCCATCTAATGAACTGGTCCTATACATAAGATTATAAATTACATTTTTTTGTGAAAGTGGGGACCAACGTTAGTTATGCAACCACCACTGTCTCCATGACAACGCCTTGGATTGTGGCAGCTCATGTGACTTCACAGTCGCAGGCCCATGAAATGAAGCAAAGGAAAGTTTTGGTTTCTCTTTTGTAATTTATTGGACTCTGGGAACTCCCATGGTCAGGCTAAGTAGGGGTTTCGGGGTTCCCTTTTGGTGTGGGCAGTAAATAGTGGGAAAGTGATGAAACTATTCCTGTATGCTGCAAGGCAGGGATGGGAATGCATGGTAAAGAAAGCTTCCTTGTCAGCTTCTGCACCCACCCCTTGATGGCTTCAGAGGCGTGGCCTTTGTCCTCCTCTCTGCCACACCCCCACCCCCATGCTGGCCTTCTTAGCCTGGGTCTGGTGCATCAGGGCCTATTAGTACTGATGCTGGGCTGTGATGTTCCTCTCCTCAGGGAGCAGGGCAGCACAACTGAACAAAGTCACTGGTAATCTGTGTTTACAGCCTCCCCCCTGGGGAGAAAGCCCCGCCAGCTGGCACTCTCCTGCTGAGCACATTCACTTCCCCTGGCAGGTCGGCAGCCTGGCAGGGGCCCAGAGACCAGCCGGCTACAGGGCCAAACTGCACCAGCACCCCAGGCAGCCAGTGCCGGATCACATGCGTTGTTTACTGCCTTCCTGACTGGACACTGGCTGAACTCACAGCTGAAACAGCCTGGCTCATCTGCTCAGGCCTTTTCAGGCAGTCAGTGTAGCTCTCTAGAAATAAAGAACATGAGTGCAGCTAAAGAACAAATGGCGGCTACCTCGGGGGTTAATAGAGAACAGTTTTTTCACTTGGCTTTCTCTTTCCCCAGGCTCTAGGTCAATGACACAAGAAAAATTTCTTGTGAGATCTATCTTGTGTAGTTGGAAAGGAGTCAGTATACCTGCTTTGGGTGATGAGATGAGATAGTGGTGGCAAGGATGACAGAGTCTGGAATAAGGAGACACCAGGGATCCTGGGGGGGGGGGGTGTTCTTACTGGCAAATGCCAGGAGGCAGCCACACATGGTGGCAGGCACCTATCGTTCCAGCTACTCAGGAGGCTGAGGTGGGAGGATCACGTAAGCCCAGGAGTTAGAGAGCAGCCTGGGCAACATAGCAAGGCCACATTTCATAAAAAGGAAATTGCATGGAGGGAAACAACAAAGAGTTGATCTTTGGATCCCAAACTTGATGGAATTCTGTCCAAGCACACTTTTCCATCACACCCACAACTAAATATATTTCTTATTTTATTTGAAGTAAGAATTCCCTCCCTTGGACCAGACTCCAGCGGCAAGGGAGCAGGGTCCTGAAAGGCCCCTCTGAGAACAACATTGCCCTCATCACTAATATTGAGGAAGAGCTTAGAGTTTTCTCAGTTTATTTGCCAGACTTAGGATTTTCCTATCCAGCCTATAAAGAATGTACTCTGCAAGGCTTGCATTTGTTTTGGGGAAGAAAAATATTTATTCTGCTTAGGAGCCATCCACACACCAACATGTATGTGGCCCCTAGTTGGCACAGGTAGAGACTAGCTGTGCTGTTTCCACCAGGTACACAGGTATCCTAATGAGAGATTGGGGACAAGGCAAAAGGACAGTATGTTCCGTTCAGGAAGTTTTATTTTACCAGAAGTATTTAATGGAGGCATTACATAAGAAAGCAGGAATAAATTGACTTCTGTACATCTTCTTCACATTATCCCTATTCCGTTAATGAGTTCACTGAGAAGTAGAGAGAACAATAATAATAGTAATTGCTGACATTAAGCCAGCACATTCTGTGCAGTAAGCCCTGAACTCTAACACCAGGGTCTTATTTCCTCCTGAAGACAGTGCAGGCAGGGAGCGTAGTGTCCAGCCTTGCATGGCAGCTGAGGCCGCTGGACTCAGAGGCTTCTTGGCAACATGTGCCACCACCGAGAGGACCCAGGTCTAAGCCTCAGCACCGGCTGAAAGATCCCCTGCTCTTGTTCTCTGTTTGTTGTCTGTCGGCTCTGGCCGCTAACCCGGCTGGTGTGACTGCCTGGTGGACACAGTATGCCCTGCCGTGTACTACAGCTGTAATGTTGGATTTATGGCGGGCTTATCTGATGACTCGAAGCTCCACAAGGGAAAAGTCCATGTCTGTTTTTACATACTGCTAAGTCCCCATTGCCTGATGAAAAAGAGAATGAAAGGGGAGCCTGTGGCTCAGTGTGTAAGGCGCTGGCCCCATATACTGAGGGTGGCAGGTTCGAACCCGGCCCTGGCCAAACTGCAACAAAAAAATAGCCAGGCTTTGTGGTGGGCACCGGTAGTCCCAGTTACTGGGGAGGCTGAGGCAAGAGAATCACCTAAACCCAGGAGTTGGAGGTTGCTATGAGCTGTGACGCCACAGCACTCTACCAAGGACGATAAAGTGAGACTCTATCTCAAAAAAAGAAAGAAAGAAAAAGAGAATGAAAGAATAATCAGGGTTAAAATCACATATTTAGGGTGGGTAAATGTGCTTCCCAAACCCAAAGAAATTCTCCTCAACATGTGGTATGAGATGGAATTTTTTTTTTTTTTTTTTTAGTGCGATAGGATCGTGCTCTGTCACCAAAGCTGGAGTGCAGTGGCACAATCATCGTTCACTGCAACCTCCAACTCCCAGGCTCAAACGATCCTTGGGCCTCAGCTTACTGCATAGCTAGGAAAATGGGCTTTTTTTTTTTTTTTATTATTCTTTGTAGAGACAAGGTCTCACTGTGTTGCCCAGGCTGGTCTTAAATTTCTGGCCCCCAGCAATCCTCCTGCCTTGGCCTCCCAAATGCTGGAATTACAGGCATGAGCCACCACATGCAGCCTAAAATGTGATTATTTTTTAAAATTGGAGAAACTTGAGCATGTTTTTAGGCCAAGCAGGAGAAATTATTAGAGAGAGAATAATGGAACTATTGATGGAACACAGTCCCAGAGGAGATCTTAAGAGGCAAGGTTAAGAGCAGAGAAGATTTTCATTAGCAGAAAGAGGGCACTTCATCCTTAGAGACCAGAGGTGAAGACAGGGGGGAAAGATGCAATAGTCATGGGCTGTGTAGCTTAGGTGAGCTTTCAGCTGCGCATAATAGAAGGCTTGACTAGCAGTGTCTCAAACAATTCAGGCTTGTTTTTTTCTCCCATGATCATAAGAAGGCAACAACTAGGTGGTCACCAGCATTGGCTGCTGGCCAACATCTTTGAGACTTTCTTGGCCTCTCACTCATGGCCACAAATAGCTGTTGCAACTCCTAGCATCGCCTCTGCATCCAAGAAGTCCTTGTTGTTCTTGCAGGGACTGGCTTTGCATGCTGCCTACTCTGCTGGTGAGGAAGTGATTTGGACTAAGTGATCATTAGTTATCTCTTCAGGTACGACAGTGGAGAGCAAGGATTAGTGGGATCTAAGCCCATGGTGAGTTTAAATCTCTTGTGATAAATAAGTTGCGAAGGCTTTCTAAGAAACTTGGTGAAGAGAGGGAGGAAGAAGAGAAGAACCCAAAAAGTTAAATTATTCACCTATGAGTTATTAGAACTTGAAGTTTGGAGACCTTATCATTTAGTAAAATCTGCCTTATTCTTTCTTTACACTCCACTCCCAAGAAATGTAACCATTTACATATAACAAAAAGCATTTTCTTCAATATCAGCAGCTATTTTTGTCCAATATCTTTATTTAAAATGATTGTCTTTCTGCTTCTGATCTCCAGAAAATGCATTTTCTGTAATAACTGAACTTGGAAAATGGGGAAACAAACCAAATTAAAAATAACTCCACTGGCCAGGCGCCGGTGGCTCACGCCTATAGTCCTAGAGGCCGAAGCAGGTGGATGGCTTGAGCTCAGGGGTTTGAGACCAGCCTGAGCAGGAGTGAGACCCCGTCTCTACTAAAAATTGAAAAATTGGCCAGGCATTGTGGCAGGTGCCTGTAGTCCCAGCTATTCTGGAGACTGAGGGAAGAAGATCACTTGAGCCCAAGAGTTTGAGGCTGCTGTGAGCTATGATGCCACAGCACTCTATGCAGGGTGACAGAAAAAATAAAAATTTTGGCTCAAAAAATAATAAAAATTCCACCTAAGATTTATGAAGAGCCTTTAAAGGAAGCTTTGAGATAATCAAGTTAGTATTTCTTTCTCTCAGACCAGCCTCTTAACATCTACCAATGTGCTTATTTACCAGTCAGTAGTTATGTCCTTACTGGTTGAAAGAACAAGGCATTAGCAAGTCTAGCAGTGGCTGGGGCTGGTCCCATGAAACCTTTAGAAAAACCAAGCAATTGCCCTAGGCTTTTGCTGTCTCTTTGGGCAAATCATTTTCCCTCTATGGGGGCTATAAAAAAATCAGGCCTGGCTGATTTCTGAGGACTCTCTCAGCTCCTAACAACCTCTCTAACCTTCTGTGATTCCAGCCATCCTCAGGGAAAGCCAAGACAGCTCTGGCCTCTCTCCAGCAGTGTCCCCATAGAGGGTTCAGCCTCTTGAGTGTTACTTAGCTCTCAGTTTATGCCTTCTTTCTCTAACCAAGAGGAAAAACCAATTCCAAAAAGGATTCCTTCTCCCCCCATATTGTATATTTCATTTCCTCAGAGCATGCTGTGCCCTATTAAGAATTAAACTGCGATCACTAACCTCATCTCATTTGTGCCAGGGGCCTTGTTCAAAACTTGCTTCCCCAGCAAAGCAGGGCCAGTGGATTAGGACCCCCCTGTTCAGTGGAGTGGTTCCCATCTCTTTTTAATGCCTTTGGCAAGGGACAGAGACAGGGAGAGAAAAAGAAAGGCAAGGAGAGTGAGCAAGAGAAAAAAAAAAGAAAGAAAAGCACAAAAGAAGAACAAGAGGGAAAGAAAGACTCTCGAACAGCGGCCCTGCGTTTTGTTAGAACATTGGCACTGCATTTATCAGGATTACTGTAGGGAGAGCAGGGTTTGATCCTCTTCTCCACTGGGAGAGGGAAAAGCTTTATTGTACCTGTTTTAACATCTCACAGATCAGAACAACACTCTGTGTGTGTGTACATATATACTGTATGTATGTGCCTAAGGATGGTATTCTACTTGGGACACACCCTGTTTTCAAAGCATAGCTGCATTTCTTATAAAGGCCAGATACATAAAGCCACCAGGCTCTCCCTGGGTCTTCCTTTCCAACAGACCTTTTTTTCCTCTTGCCTGACTTGGATCAGCAGGATTCACTCCTGTCAAACAAATTAGAGCATCTATGAAATGGGGCTATCGACATGTGTGACTTGATCTGTTTTAATAAGGAACCGGTGGGAGTTTCCTCCCTGCCCCACTGAGCTTTGTATTCTTCATGCAAAGGCAGACAGGACGCTGGAAGATGCTGTGGGCTTAACCCTTTGCTGACAGCAGGTTGCCTGCCTCCTGCTTGTGGCCGCTTCCTTTTTGTCCCTGACCATTGTCTGGGGAGTGCGTGCAGCCTGCCATGCACTTCATGCTTGTTATCTCACAGGAGACAGGCTCACCCCAGGAGGAGGAAGAGCGCTGTGTTCTGAACCAGAGCTTTTGATTTTCTTTCTTCCCTCTAAAATAATTAGAAGTGCCGGTCAAGGTAAAAAAAATCACGCCAAGAGAAGGGAAATAAATTGTGTAATGCTGGCATTCTGTTTTTAAAGAGGTGTTGTCCTGGCTGCCATTTGACCTTTATGTAATAATTAGCATTTGGGCGGTATGGGGAGATTGGTGAGGGAAAGAGCCAGTTGGGAGAAAGGACATGGACACGACCCCTAACAAGTAGAAGAGAAGAGGAAATCTGCCCATCAGGTTTCAGAAATGCTCCTACCTCATCACGTTCTCCCTTCCCCTCTGTTCCTGACTCAGTTTCTAAGGTGCACCCTCCTGGTGCCTGTTCAGACTGTAGGCTCCCCCCAGCACTACCTGTCATGTAGGTGGGTCCCGGGCAGGACGGCCAGTGAAGGCAGGTGGCAGAGGCTGTGTGCACAGCAGCGCATTGTGACACTGAGGATTCAGAGGATTCCTGCCAGCCCCTCCACGCCACTCTGCGGGGTGCTGAGCCCCACAGAGGTTTCTAATTGTTCTTGGCCAGGAATGTCTTGGGCCAGGGTAGGGGGGCCAGGTCCATGGCTCTTTCTTTGAGCCTTCTTTTTATCCTCCTCTCTACTTCTCAGCACCTAGTACTGGCACACCTCAATTTATGGAACAGATACACTCCTGAGAAATTGCATGCAAATGAATTTTTGACAGGTGGAATTATACATTGTTTAGAGTCAGTTGAAATGAAGTTGAAAATGCTGTGATGTTCCAGGTACTTCCTGGTATAGGAACCCAAACTCACAATTCCTTTCATTAAGTGAGAAACACTTTAACCCAGCACTTGTCCACGCCCTGAAATGCATGCCCTGTGGAAGTCCACATGCAGTAGGCGCTCATCACCCCAAGTGCACCAGGACTGTGGAAGGAAAGGCGCTTTGCTGTCCTGCACCGTGTTGTGTAAAATTGAAGACCCTGACTGCTTGACTGCTTCTCACTGACTTGTCATGAACCTTGGCCCTCAGTGCCCTCAGGTTGCTGTGCTGTTTGGATTGGTGATTTCATTAGGCTTTCTCTCCCTTTTCATTTATTTCATTTAGGCCCCAGGCAGAACTTCTGGGAGCTAGTTGATAGTGCATCTGTCTTTTAATTTTCCTTTAGGGAGAAGAACTCCACTGGGCTCCATTTCTCCCACTCACTGCTTGCTGGCACTGGCTTCTTGTCCTCTTTGTTGTTTTGTTTTGGTATTTTGTTACTTGTCCCTTCTGGCACCAGATCAGGGGGCAGAGAGGAAAACTGGGACCTTTTGGAGGAGAATTGCCAGAAGAGTGAGTGCAGGACAGAGGCCTGGCCAGAAGACCACCCCAGCAGCTGAGCAGCAAGGGAGAATTTCAACTGTTAATCCAGTGCCTGAGCTGAGCGTGTGGAGGGCGGTGAGGGTGGGAGAAGGTATGGCGGCAGACGAGTGATTACAGTGCCAAGAGAATGGAGCGAGAGCAGCAGCTTATTTAATTTGCAAACATGAGGGGAACGCTCCAGTCCACATACATCTCTTCTTTCCTTCGCCTTCTCCGATGCTAATGAACAACGCTAGAAGGGTTGGATGCTTTCACCTACAGTGTGGCTTCTGTAATGAGCACATGTTCCATGCCCTTGTGCGTCCTGGGTAGTTCCTTCTCCTCATCCTCCGGGTCCAGGATTACTGACCCTGCGTGTACTGGGAAGTTCTTCCCTTCTTTGCCCCATGTCTCGGTCACTGCAAAATTACTTAAACAGGGAGGCAATCTCTTGCCACCTAAACCCATTTTTAAATCTTCTCAGTGCTAAGCCCATGTCTTTCCAAATTATTCCCAGCTTTCTCCTCATGCATAGGTTTCTCTGGATTCATTCGAAATACAATCTTTTCCCTCCTTAAAATTATAAACACTCTTCTCATCTTGTCTCATTTCTTTTTTCTTGAAACAGAGTCATATGGTGTCATCATAGTTCACAGCAACTCAAACTCCTGAGCTTGAGTGATCCGCCCCACCCCCCGCCTCAGCCTCCTGAGTAACTGGGACTATAGGCAACCGCCACAATGCCTAGCTAATTTTCTTTTTACTTTTTGTAGAGATAGAGTATTCCCTGTGTTCAAGCTGATCTTGAATTCCTGACCTCAACTGATCCTCCCAACTTTTTCTCCCACAGTGTTGGAATGAACCTCCACACATAGCTAGTTTTTCTGATTATCTTTCCAAACTTTATGCTAGATTTTGGAGGGCTGGCGGGTAGCGTAGTAGGGGAAGAACTGCTCGTTCCTTATGTAGGATATTAGATTAACAATCACCCAATTATTATTATTTTTTCTTTTTTATTTATTTATTATTTTTTATTATTAACTCATAGCTATGTACATTTGTGCAATCAAGGGGTACAATATGCAAGTTTCATATACAATCTGAAATATTCTCATCAAACTGTTCAACGTAGCCTTCATGGCATTTTCTTTTTTTTTTTTTTTTAAATGTAGGCGCTTTATTTATTTATTTATTTATTTTTTGTGTGTGTATGTGTGGTTTTTGGCTGGGGCTGGGTTTGAACCCGCCACCTCCGGCATATGGGACCGGCGCCCTACTCCTTGAGCCACAGGCGCGGCCCAAAGTCTTTTTTTGTTGTTGTTGTTGCAGTTTTGGCCGGGGCTGGGTCTGAACCCGCCACCCTCAGTATATGGGGCCGGCGCCCTACTCACTGAGCCACAGGCGCCGCTGGCATTTTCTTAGTTATTATATGTAGACATTTGTATTCTGCATTTAGTAAGTTTCGCCTGTACCCATTCTAAGATGCACCATAGGTGTGGCCCCACCCATTACCCTCTCTCCACCCTAACTTCCCTCCTCCCTTCCCCTCCTTTGGCCCTTTCCCCCTATTCTTGTGCTATAGTTGGGTTATAGCCTTCATATAAAAGCTATAAATTAGCTTCATAGTAGGGCTGAGTACATTGGATATTTTTTTTTTTTTTTTTTTTTTGTAGAGACAGAGTCTCACGGTACCGCCCTCGGGTAGAGTGCCGTGGCGTCACACGGCTCACAGCAACCTCTAACTCTTGGGCTTACGCAATTCTCCTGCCTCAGCCTCCCGAGCAGCTGGGACTACAGGTGCCCGCCACAACACCCGGCTATTTTTCTGTTGCAGTTTGGCCAGGGCTAGGGTTTGAACCCACCACCCTCGGCACATGGGGCCGGCGCCCTACTCACTGAGCCACAGGCGCCGCCCACATTGGATATTTTTTTCTTCCATTCCTGAGATACTTTGCTAAGAAGATTATGTTCCAGCTCCATCCATGTAAGCATGAAAGAGGTAAAGTCTCCATCTTTCTTTAAGGCTGCATAATATTCCATGGTATACATGCACCACAATTTGCTAGTCCATTCGTGGGTCGATGGGCACTTGGGCTTCTTCCATGACTTAGCAATTATGAATTGGGTTGCAATAAACATTCTGGTACAGATGTCTTTGTTATATCGTGAGTTTTGGTCTTCTGGGTATATACCTAGTCAAGGAAATTATAGGATCAAATGGCAGGTCTATTTTTAGATCTCTAAGTATTCTCCAAACATCCTTCCAGAAGGAACGTATTAGTGTGCATTCCCACCAGCAGTGTAGAAGTATGCCCTTTTCTCCACATCCACACCAACATCTCTGGTTTTGGGATTTTGTTATGTGAGCTACTCTTACTGGGGTTAGGTGATACCTCAAAGTAGTTTTGATTTGCATTTCTCTGATGATTAAGGATGATGAGCTTTTTTTCATGTGTCTGTAGATCATGCGTCTATCTTCTTTAGAGAAGTTTCTCTTCAAATCCCTTGCCCACCCTGAGATGGGATCACTTGTTCTTTTCTTGCTAATACATTTGAGTTCTCTGTGGATTCTGGTTATTACACCTTTATCGGAGGTATAACCTGTAAATATTTTCTCCCATTCTGAGGGCTGTCTGCTTGGTATGTTCTTGGCTGCGCAGAAGCTTTTTAGTTTGACCAGGTCCCAGTAATGTATTTTTGATTACATTGCCTAGGGAGTCTTCCTCATAAAATATTGCCTTCAATTGCCTAGGGAGTCCTCCTCATAAAATATTCACCCAGGCCGATTCCTTCAAGAGTTTTCCCTGCACTTTCTTCAAGTATTTTTATAGTTTCATGTCTTAAGTTTAAATCTTTTAACCAGTGAGAGTCTATCTTAGTTAATGGTGAAAGGTGTGGGTCCAGTTTCAGTCTTTTACAGATCGCCAGTCAGTTCACCTAGCATCATTTGTTAAATAGGGAATCTTTTCCCCACTGAATATTTTTAATTGGCTTGTCAAAGATCAAATAACGGTCAGTAGCTAGATTCATCTCATGGTTCTCTATTCTGTTCCAGACATCTACTTCTCTGTTTTTGTGCCAGTACCATGCTGTTTTGATCACTATCAATTGATAGTACAGTCTCAGGTCTGGTAGTGTGATTCCTCCTGCTTTGTTTTTATTGCTGAGTAATGTTTTGGCTATTCGAGTTTTTTTCTGATTCCATATAAAACGAAGTATTATTTTTTCAAGATCTTTTAAAATATGACAATGGAGCTTTGATAGGAATTGCATTAAAATTATATATTGCTTTGGGTAGTGTAGACATTTTAACAATGTTGATTCTTCCCAGCCTTGAGCATGGTATGTTTTTCCATTTGTTAACATCTTCAGCTATTTCTTTTCTTTAAGTTTCACAGTTCTCTTTATAGAGATCTTTCACGTCCTTTGTTAGATAAACTCCCAAATATTTCATCTTCTTTGGCACTACTGTGAAAGGAATAGAGTCCTTGACTGTTTTTTCAGTTTGGCTATAGTTGGTATATGTAAAGGCTACCAATTTATAGGTGTTGATTTTGTAGCCTGAGACATTGGTATATTCCTTGATCACTTCTAAAAGTTCTGTAGTAGAATCCCTAGTGTTTTCCAGATATATGATCACGTCATCTGCGAAGAGTGAAAGTTTGATCTCTTCTGACCCTATGTGGATACACTTGATCACCTTTTCTTCTCTAATTGCAATGGCTAAAACTTCCATTACAATGTTGAAGAGCAATGGAGACAATGGGCAACCTTGTCTGGTTCCTGATCTAAGTGGAAATGATTTCAATTTAATTCCATTCAATAAGATATTGGCTGGGGGTTTGCTGTAGATGGCCTCTATTAGTTTAAGAAATGTCCGTTCTATACCAATTTTCTTAAGTGTTCTCATCATGAAGGGATGCTGGATATTATCAAAAGCTTTTTCTGCATCAATTGAGAGAATCATATGGTCTTTATTTTTTAGTTTGTTTATGTGCTGAATTACATATATAGATTTATGTATATTGAACCAGCCTTGAGAGCCTGGGATAAATCCGACTTGGTCATGGTGTATAATTTTTTTGGTGTGTTGTTGGATTCTGTTTGTTAGGATCTTATTGAGTATTTTAGCATCAATATTCATTAGTGATATTGGTCTATAATTTTCTTTTCTTGTTGTGTCTTTCCCTGGTTTGGGGATCAAGGTGATGTTTGCTTCATAGAATGTGTTGGGTAATATTCCTTCTTTTTCTATGTTTTGGAAGAGGTTTAGTAATATAGGTACTAGTTCTTCTTTAAAGGTTTGGTAGAATTCTGACGTAAAGCCATCTGGTCCTGGGCTTTTCTTTTTAGGGAGATTTTGTATAGTTGATGTTATTTCAGAACTTCATATGGGCCTGTAAGTCTTGGTAGGTGTCGTACTTCCAAGTATTGGTCAATTTCTTTCAGATTTTCATATTTCTGAGAGTAAAGTTTCTTGTAATATTCGTTAAGGATTTTTTGAATTTCTGAGGGGTCTGTTGTTATTTCATCGTTACCATTTCTGATTGATGAAATTAGAGATTTTACTCTTTTTTTTCCTGATTAGGTTGGCCAAAGGTTTATCTATTTTATTGATCTTTTCAAAAAACCAACTTTTGGATTTATTGATCTGTTGTATAATTCTTTTGTTTTCAATTTCATTTAATTCTGCCCTGATTTTGGTTATTTCTTTTCTTCTACTGGGTTTGGGGTTGGAATGTTCTTCCTTCTCCAGTTGCCTGAGATGTCCCATTAAGTTATTAACTTCCTCTCTTTCCATTTTCTTGAGGAAGGCTTGCAGTGCTATAAATTTCCCTCTTAGAACTGCCTTTGCAATATCCCATAGGTTCTGGTAATTCGTGTCTTCACTGTTGTTTTGTTCCAAAAATTTGGTGATTTCCTTCTTAATCTTGTCTATAACCCATCTATCCTTCAGCATAAGGTTATTTAGCTTCCATGGTCTTGTATGGGTATGCAGATTCCTGTTGTTACTGAGTTCAAGTTTTATTCCATGATGATCTGAGAAGATGCAAGGAATAATTTCTATTTTTTAAAATTTGCTGAGGTTAGATTTGTGGCCCAGGATGTGGTCAATTTTGGAGTATGTTCCTTGTGCTGATGAGAAGAATGTTTATTCAGTTTTGTTGGGATGAAATGTTCTGTAGATGTCTGTTAAGTCCACATGTTGAGTGGTTAAGTTTAAATCTAAGATTTCTTTGCTTAGCTTCTTTTTGGAGGATCTATCCAGCACTGCTAAAGGGGTGTTAAAATCTCCAACTACTATGGAACTGGAGGAAATCAAGCTGCTCATGTATGTTAGAGTTTCTCTTATAAATTGAGGTGCATAAATATTACTAATTGAAATCTCATCATACTGAGTATTACCTTTAACAAATATGAAGTGTCCATCCTTATCCTTCCTTATTTTGGTTTAAAGCCTATTGCATATGTGAATAGGATTGCAACGCCTGCTTTTTTCTGCTTTCCATTTGCCTGGAGTATAGATGACCATCCCTTCACCTTGAGTCTATATTTGTCTTTTAATGTAAGATGAGAATCTTGTATGCCACAGATATCTGGCTTGAGTTTTTGTATCCAGTCAGCCAACTTGTGCCTCTATAGAGGACAATTTAAGCCATTCACATTAATTGAGAATATTGATAAGCCTTTCGAGAGTCCAGTGGACATTTTTAATCCTTTTGCATCTGTGGAAGTTGGAATTTGATCAAAATTTTCTGTGTGGGTTTACTTTAGTGGTGGAGGATTATGCTGGTCTTTATGGAGGATAGGTCTGAAAATATCCTAGAGAGCTGGTTTAGTTGTGGCAAATTTCTTCAACATGTGAATGTCGTTAAAGTATTTAATTTCTCTGTCTTAAATGAAACTCAGTTTAGCTGGGTACAGGATCCTGGGTTGAAAGTTATTTTGTTTTAGGAGATTAAAAGTTGATGACCATCCTCTTCTAGCTGGAAAGTTTTCAGCAGAAAGATCTGCAGTTATTCTTATATTCTTCCCCTTGTAGGTGATGGTTTTCTTTTGTCTGGCTGCTTTCAGAATTTTCTCCTTCATATTAACTTTAGTGAAATTGATTATGTTGTGTCTGGGAGATGTCTTATTCGGGTTGAGTCATGCTGGAGTTCTTAAAGTGTCTGCTATCTGAATTTCAGAATCTCTTGGCATGTCTGGAAAGTTGTCCTTCATAATCTCATGTAGAAGAGACTCTGTGCGTTGTGAAGCCACTTCATTGCTTTTGGGGATCCCTATAAAACGAATATTGGTTTTCTTTGAAGTATCCCAGAGCTCTCTGAGAGAGTAATCTGTTTTTGCCCTCCATTTCTCTTCCTCTCTGAGAGTTTGGGAGCATTCAAAAGCTTTGTCTTCAATGTCAGAAATCCTTTCTTCTGCTCCATTCTGTTACTGAGGGATTCTACTGTGTTTCTCAGATCTTTTAGGGCTGCAACTTCTTGTCTCAATGTGTCAAAATCTTTGGTCATTTGGTCTTTGAATTCATTGAATTCTTGAGACATCTCTTGGGTTACTGCTTGGAATTTTAATTCGATCTTATTTGCTATCCAGATTCTGAATTCGATTTCTGACATCTCAGCTATTTGTTTGTGCATGGGATCTTGTGCTCTGTCTGCCCCATTGATCCTTAGGGGAGTTGATCTACTCTGATTATTCATATTGCCGGAGTATTTCCTTTGATTTCGTCTCATGATTATTTTTCACCGTTGCCTCTGGCTGTCTTCAGAGTTGGGATGGTGTCTCTCCTAGATTAGACCCGGGGGGATCGCTCTATTGTTAATGGATCTTTGTAGGGAGTGACCCTGTGTAGCTCTTCTGGGGCTGCCCCAGCCAGGGAGTTCTGGCTGTGGGAGTAACTCCAGAGTGTGACACCCCCGGATCCAGGGTGGGGGGTGGTGCACACGGTTCTGGGAGTGCCTGGCACCCAGTGACTTTGGCACAGAGGGTCCAAGGCTCCAGCAGTCTCTGGCCAGGAGAAGGGCTCCGTGAAGAGGCAGGGAGGGCTTTGGAGGGCACATGGCTACCAGAGTCCCTGGCCAGATGAGCAGGCAGTGTGGAGGCAGGGAGGGTACAGGAGGGAGGACGCAGGGTTGTGCGGTTCCTGGAGTTCCTGGACAGGGCAGGGTAGCGAGTCCCTGCACAGCTCTTACTGGGGTCCAGGAGGGCGGAGGTCCCGGAGGGTCCCGGTGCAGCTCTTCCAGAGATCCAGGAGGGTGCCCCCACCAATTATTTTTAAACTGGTAATTGTGTCAGAATTGGATAAGGGGAATAGATTAAGGAAGAGGCCTAGCACAAGGTATGACAAACACAAATGTACCAGACTGGTTCACATATATATAGATCGGCAGGTTTTCTTTAGCATAGTCTTTTCTTTTCTTTTCTTTTTGATCTCTCTCTGTCACCCTGGTTAGAATGCTGTGGCATCATCGCTCACTTCAATGTCAAACTCCTGGACTCAAACAGTCCTCCTGCCACAGCCTTCCAAGTAGCTGTGACTATACGGGTACACCACCACACCTAGCTAATTTTTTCTACTTTTGGTAGAGACAGGATCTTGCTTTTGCTGCTGCAGATCTTGAACTTCTGACCTCAAGTGACCCTCCACCTCAGCTTCCCAGAGTGCTAGGTTTACAGGCATGAACCACCACACCCAGCTGATAATGTAGTCATTTTTTTTTTTTTTTATTGAGATAGAGTCTCACTTTGTCGCCCTCAGTAGAGTGCCCTGGAGTCATAGCTCACAGCAACCTCACACTCTTGGGCTTGAGCGATTCTTTTGCCTCAGCCTCCCAAGTAGCTAGGACTACAGGTGCCTGGCACAACCCGGCTATTTTTAGAGGCAGGGTCTCGCTCTGGCTCAGGCTGGCCTCAAATCTGTGAGCAACGTAGTTATTCTGAACGATGTGTTCAGATCAAGTTCCTCAGGCTAATCTTGGAACCCAGATATCTAGGCAACTTCATTTCAATGTTGTCTCTTACAAAATCCCCTTCCTCAAGTTCTTTTAAAAGCTCATCCTTGACCTGTATCCCCCTCATTCCTCAAAGGTCTGTCATTGTCATCTGTTCCTGACTTTTACTGCATCTTGCCTTCTAGACCTGGTGTTTGTTTTGGTGGTGTCCTGGTGGTTCTTTAATCAGCCCATGTCTGCTGAGGAGAACGTGGCATTCAGCCAGCTTCCATAGCTTCCATCATCCCCGCAGTGATTACTAGCTCCTGGTTATGTTGCACTCCCTATTTACTCCTACACTGCCTCAGAGTCAAAACCCCCTTCATTCAGATCACCAGGCTTCTACTCCATAATCCCCTCATTCACTCTTGCCAAGAATATTCTGTAGTAATCCAAAACTGCATTTGTTATTAAATACAAGACTTAGCAAGGGTTTGTAATTTTTATTCTGAAATCAGCTTTAATGAATTATGACAAAACTCAACTCATGTTTCTAAACATTGTATGTAATAGTTGTGCTCTTTCAATTTATGGAAAAATGGATCCAGAACTATTGGCAGCTTTCATACATCTTTCATGAAAGAAAGATAGACTTCTTCCTTGCGGACTAAATCAGCGAAGGGCCAAACTTAACCAAAATCATTGGTCATTGATAGTCTGGCAAAGGCTGTATTTTATTACCACCGCTAAAAGTTTGGTATAGGCCAAAATGATATCCAGGCATGTCAGATCTTAATCAGAGGTATTGAAAACAGAGATGTGTTTTTTTATTCTAGACCATTAAAGGTGGAAGCTCATGACCAAATTCTGACGCACTCACTGTGCACCCTCCTGCCATAGCAATTAGCAAAAGAAAGGCTGCTTGGCCTTCAACGTGTTGGCTGTGGATTATGTGAGAATTAGGAATGGCTTGCGGAAGCATTTGGTCCTCATAGTTACCCAATACCAGCATGGCCCAACCCCAGAAATGTCAAAACTACAACTGTTATGCTTGGCAAACATTCTCCAAAATTAGTTTAGTTGATTCTAAACAGTTTCATTTAGCAGACCAGTTTATTCAACTGTCTGGGAGAAGTTTCTGGACCCTGAGAGGTTTCTCCTGTTCTGAGAGGCCCTCCTGAGCATCCCTGAGTATTTATCTAAGCCAGAGTAGGTTATGAGTAATGCCTGTCATGAAACTGTGCAAACCAAGATGACTCCACTCAGTTCTGGGATGCACATCTTTAGGGTTGCTCTATCTAATAACAATAGCTGCTAGTGTGACTATTTTAATATAAATTAATCGAACATTAAGTAAAATTTGAACATCTGGGGCAGCACCTGTGGCTCAGTGAGTAGGTCTCCAGCCCCAAATACCGAGAGTAGCAGGTTCAAACCCACACCCGACCAAACTGCAACAAAAAATAGCCAGGCGTTGTAGCAGGCACCTTTGTAGTCCCAGCTACTTAGGAGGCTGAGGCAAGAGAATCGCCTAAGCCCAAAAGCTGGAGGTTGCTATAAGCTGTGATGCCACGGCACTCTACTAAGGGTGACAAAGTAAAACTCTGTCTCTAAAAAAAAATTTTTTAAATAAATTTAAACATCTGTTCCTCAGTGATACACAGCCACATTACAAGAGTACATAGCCATATGTGACACTGGCTACTCTATTGGATGATACAGAATATTTTCATCATCACAAAGTTCTGGACAACAGTACTCTAAGGTAGTGATTTTTCAACCAGTGTGCCTCACTGGTGTGCCGTGAGAAGATCTTACATGTGCTGCAAGAATTTTTAAAGATCATTAATTAAATTATTTTCAAAAGAAGTTCAAAGCACAGTGAGCATGTTCTTTTTCTACTCTTTTTTTGGAGCAACATAATTTAAATGTGCCGCAGAAGTTTAGCTATAGGTTCAAGTGTGCTGTGAGATGAAAAAGGTTGAGAAACACTGCTTTAGCCTCTGAACACAAATCACTTGTTCAGAGGTTCATGGATCCAAAGCCACCGCATATGGGAAATCTTGGTTTTTCTGAATGTACACCAGAGACTTGTCACCATGTGAAGAAAGGACAGCCTTCAACCTGGCAAGAACTCTAGCCAGGCTTCTCATCACAGTGTCAGCCATTCTGGCATCCAAAATAGAGGGGTCAACCATCAGCACCATCAGAAATGAGCAGCACCTCAGAGTGTTTCCCACTGTTTCTGTTGAACAGCTGCAATCCAGCTCTTCTCTGAAATGGTGAAGAAAAGTCATGTTCCCAGAAGATCAGCCAAGGGAGTTACACCCTGTCCCTCAGTAATCCTCGCTGTCTCTTTTCATCAAGTTAAACTACCAGGAAACTACATAAGTGAATGGCGTTAGCTTATCTTTCTCAATAGAATTATCTTTGATAGATCATACTTTAATGTTTATACCTTGGGTTTATTGATAATTTTAAAAAATCGATATGAAGATAACTTGCATGTGCTGTGAAAATCATTTGTTACTGAAGATGTACACCATTCATGTGAAGTATTGCATAATTCCTAGATGTATTGGTCTCTCTGGAAGAACTATGGGACTTTCTTCCAATGGGAAATGCAAATGGTGTGACTCATGATGTGCGTTTTGCCCCATCTACCCAAAACTCCACAGTTAAATTCAGTGTTCATTTATATTGACTTTATTAACTCTCATAGTTATATTTTTGCTTTCTCTTCTTTAACTATGTGCCATGTGTTTTATTTTCTATTTTAGTTTTAATAACCTTACAGGTTTCTTTTTGTTTTGTTTTGTTTTGTTTTATTAAAGACAGGGCATCTGTCTTTCACCCAGGCTAAAGTGCAGTGGTGCCATCATAGCTCACTGAAACCTCAAACTCCTTCAGTGATCTTCCCGCCTTAAGCCTTCCAAGTAGCTAGGACTACAGGTGCATGCAACAATTCCTGACTAATTTTTTTTGGTGGGAGAACGGGGGACAGTCTCACATTCTTGCCCCCAGTAGAGTACTGTGGTGTCATAGATCACAGCAACCTCAAACTCTTGGGTTCATGCAATCCTCTTGCTTTAGCCTCCCAGGTAGCTGTGAGTACAGGCACCTACCACCGTGCTCAGCTATTTTTTAGAGACGGGTTCTTGCTCTTGCTGGTCTCAAACTTGTGAGTTCAAGCAATCCACCTGCCTCAGCCTCCCAGAGTGCTGCAATTACAGGCATGAGCCACCATGCCCGACCCTACTGGATGATTTTTTTTAATTTTCTGTAAAGACATTTTCTCACTTTGTTGTTTAGGCCGATGTTGACACCTGGCCTCAAGCAATCCTCTCACTCACCCTCCCAAAGTATTGGGATTACAGGTTATATCTTTTTAGTTTTAATTCTCCTTAAATTTTATTTTCTTAAAGAGGTAAAGTACAAACAAATGAATATAAGCTTCACTGTGTGATCCTTATACTTGATATTTCCTGTTTTGAGGTAGTCACCAGGCAAGCCCCAACCTCTGGTCGTGGCATAAATGTGAGGAAGGCCCAGGGACTCCTGACAGTCTCATTTTTCTTTTATACCTTCCTGAGTATCTAGCACACCGCTAAATATACACTACTTTGAGTGATGTAAAGGTAGAGAAATACTGCACTGTGCATGGGAAGACATGACAGAATAAACTGAGGAAGGAGGGTCACCTCTCAAATTTAGTCAGATGACAAAGGCAGCACTGGGCTCCCTGGGATGTAGAGATAGGAGAGAATTTGAATAATTATCATCATTATCATCACCACGTTCATTAAACCCCATCTGCGCGTGACACTGTACAAGTCCCCACAGGTTATTTCTCTGCCAGTGAGAGAGAATTTTGTCCAGCAGGGAGGCTAAGCCTGAGCTCTCCTCAGCTCACCAGCTTCCTCTTACGGCTGTTCCTGAGACTCCATTTTGCAGCCAGCAGCCTGGCTCACCACTGAGGTTGAACACATTACCTTCTGTGTTCTTGGGAGAGCTCTGTGGTCCTTGAGTTACAATCATTTTTCACATCCCAGGACCCTGGACTGTCCCTTTATGGCACTAAACACAGTGGCAATTAAGAACTTCAATGCATAGTGAATTAGCATCTCTTTTGTAACACATTTCATCAAGCTAGGGGGTATCTCTGACTTCTACACCCCTGTATTTTTGGAACCCACCATTATACGTTACATGTAGTTAACAGTATGATGCATATTTATTGCAGTAAAGAGAAGGGATGAATGAATGAATATCCAATTTGACTTTAGAGTTATTTCCTGACTTATAGCTTTTGGGTTTGTTTTTTCCTCCATGTGCTCAACATCTTGGGATTAACAGATTACTCGACAGTCAGCTCTGCCACAGAGGGACACCATTACACACTGCACTTTCCACCAGCATTCATACGGCACTTGATGAGCTACAGGCTTGTGAACATTCTCTTACTATCAACTTTTATTGTGTTGTGACCTGAAATGTTCTAAGCTCCTTGAGGATATAGACTAAGTCTTAACTTGTGTGTATTACCAGTGATTTCCTTGTCTCAAACACTCATTGATTGTTCTTGACTGAAGCAGTGAGAAAGTGAGAAGGTGCTGGGCTGTCGGGCCTCTCTGGGCAAAGATTTAACAAGGGGCTCTCGTTTGTCTCATGTCTCTAAATGACATGATCAACAACAGATCATGTACAGCGCAGCTACAGGTAAGTTGACAACTGTCATCTTATCCAATTATGAGTAAAAATATTTTAAATGATGGTTTTAGATTAATATGAGATTGGCCAAGTCATTATTTTTCAATTCTAGAATCATCTGAAGAGCTTTGTAAAAGCTCTTTTGATAGAAAATGGATCCCACTACAGAAAGACATAATCTTGGGTGGGACTAGGAACCAGACAATGAAATATATATTTTTAATTCTCCAGATGTTTTTAATGTGCAAACATAGTTGAAAACTACTCACCCAGTTTTCAGATATTAATCAGTAGCAGCTCATTATTTTACCCCTGCAAACCTTCAACCACAATTTGCTCTAGTTTGGTAGCTGCCCTGGTTCTAGAAGAGCAGAGTTTAGGGTGTAGGACTGCTCTAGTTCCTATCATTCCCCATCCCTTCTAAGTCAAGTGTCCAGTCTTAGCAGCAATTCCACATGGCAGTGGAAAAGGGGATGCTTTGATCTCAGATTTGCTTACTCATTCATTAGAAGTGCATTTAGCATCTGGTATGTACTCAGTAGAGGAAAAGACAGTTAATTTCTGTGTTGTGCCATCAGGGCTGGGATAAAAGTGATCAGGATGTCATGGGAGCTTCAAAGAAAGAATACTAATCCCTGCCTGGAGTGGATATTGGAACTGAGTCTAAAAGTTGCATGGAAGTTTGCCTGGACACTCTTTTCCTTCATCCTTTGCCTGGCTGACGGAAGAGTGTGTGCACAGGTATGAGGTGGCTCTCTGATCCAACTGTAAGTTGTAGTGTCAACTGAAGCCCAGGGCACAGGTGTAGCAGAGCAGCACACTGGGGGTTGGATGGGACAGTGTGGAGAGGGAGCATGAAGTTTTAGGCTCAGAGGGTAGGTCATAAACAACCTGCTTCTATGTTCTGAGGGGACAGATTTTTCCATGAAGCTTCTGAAGTGTAAGCTGCAGGGCCACTCCCTGCTTCAGGCCCCTCCCAAGGCCCTGCAGGATCTCTTTCTGCACATAACCACATATTGGGTTTTGTTGCTCTCTTGATTTGCAGAAATACATTTAAATTTTTATAATGGCTCTTTATTTTATGTTCTTTCCCTTAATAAGGGCCCCCTGAATTATATAAGCTTCTACAAAACCTGGATGTGAAACTTAAGGACCTTCAAGTTACCCAACGGTAACAGCAATTACTGAAGAAAGGAAGTAGTGTGAGATTAGGTGGGGTTATAATTTCTTATCAAAACCAGGATACTATGAAAGACTATGTGATTAATAGTTATCTCCCCCTAAAAAATCTAATAACTAGTACTTTCCTGGACAAAAAGTAGTACATGAAATCTCTTATTTTGGCCCACTTTGTCAGTAACCTTGAGAGGCAGTAGAGGATTCTGAGCCTGGAGCAGGGAGAGCAGTTAGGAGCCAATGCATTCAGATGAGATGATCGGGGTCAGAATTAAGATAGCAGTAGAGAAAACAGAGACTAGAAGTTGGGGTCCTAGGGACAAGGTGACAGGTGGAGAGGAGAAGGAGGCATCTGTGTAGCTGAGATGGAGAGCGGCCTCTTCCCTTGGCCTGGGAGGGATGGCAGGCATTGGGGCAATGGGGTTCCAGTTGGATGTGAGGAGATGCAGACAGCAAGGATGGGATTATGTAAGTGCTGAGGTTTCCAGTGATAGGTTCAAATCCACCACTAGGCAGTCATGTTTGCTATGCTGCCACAGAAATCACCCCTCTGCAGAACCCCCTGATGCAAGATGTCAGGTGACAAGTGTTGATGCTCAGTGCAGACCAGCCCCTCTGGAGAAAGACAGCTGAAAGCCTGTGCTACCTGGGAAGAGCAGCCCAGGCAGACTACATGGCTGCACCCACTCCCTCAGCAGTCTGAGCACAGGCCAGTGCCCCTCGGGCCATGACAGCTGCTGACTGATGGTCGCCACGGCCAGATGAGTAGCCCCTGGATTTACATCATCTTCTCTTATCTCACCAGCCTCAACCTAATTCCAAACTGCTAAAGTTATTTCTTTATTCTTTAAGTCTGTAGATCTATATTTTAGACCAAAAAAAAAATGATTTTTTAGCTCCTCATCTCATACTTAAATAAAAATGCTCTCACATCCTCCTTGATATATTTGCTTATTGGATTTGTTTAATGAAATATGGATTTATACCATAAATATTGGAGTTGGTGTAGTCCATATTTCAATTAATAGATCATTTATATGTCATGCTAACTTTGTAATTACTGAAATGCAGAAATATAGTGGATTGAAATGAATTTCTAGTCTTCTTTGCATTTCTGCCTCCATCCAACCATGAATGAGCAGTGTGGATCATAAAAGGGGAAGATTTATATGTGAGCTTTTCAGAGGAAAGGGGCAGAAAAGACAACTTCCTCCCCTTGCGCCCGTAGAGCTTTGTGTCCCACCGTGCTTTCAGCACTCTCAGACAGTGCTGCACGACTGTCCTCCAAGGAGCGGAAGCTAGGCTCTACTGGAGGGCCTGGTCATCAGTCTGCATACAGGCCAGCATCATCATTTTCATCTCGGTTGTAAAGCACAGCCCATTTTCCCTCTTTGCCAAATCTTGTTCTAAATGGCTCTCAATACACATAAATTTAGATTTCTTACTGAGCCCTGCTGCCAGGAATCAACTAGAAACTCTCAACAGACCTACAAGACAGAGGACAAGTAAATTGTGTTCTCCGATGCCTATGAACCAGGCCTGTCACTGTAACTGGTTTCTTCTCAGGCAGTAGATACCGCCCTGGACACCCTAGTGATCTCTTCCTCTTTCTCCTCTCATCTCCTCCCCCCACCCCTTCTCTCTCTCTCTCTCTCTCTCCTGCCTGCCATTTGCTGACCAGAAAAATCTGGCTGGAGAGGCCCATGCAGTGAGTGCATATCACATACATAATTCTATCAGAATATATCCAAGGGTGGGGAATCATTGTTCTCGGAACTAGCTGAGCTGAAGCCCGAGCAGAAATACTAAAGTCAGTCGTGCCTTTGAGCTGCCTCTAACAGCGCCCTTTGGAGACCCATTTCATACAAAATTTGAAGCCTGTGTTTATTGCCCATTAAAGCAACCTTTATTTTATGGCAAATGTTGCAGTAATTGCCTTTTACGAAGAGCACTTTGTAACACACATGCACAGTTGAAAGAAAACCACTCTGGTATTGTCTATCGGGACTTAATGGCGCAATTAATTTTACTCCATCTGTTCCTGAGACTTTAAAGGAAAATGGATTTTTTTTTTGAGCGCACTTTAATGAAGAAGATAAAGCGGCCCGGCTGGTGTCCCACAGGCTCGGCGCAGTAAGTTCAGATTATTGCTCAGTCTGTCAGAATGGGCTGCTTCCCTCAGCAGCAGCCACAGCCAGCAACCCGCTCTGGCCCCTCGCCGCGCCATTCCTGATGACAAACTGCCAGCCAGCTCCCACAAAAGCACGATTAAAATGTCAGCACAGGATGACGAAGGGGCCAAGAGGGTCCTCGGAGACAAACTGTGTTCAGTATGAGTTAATACTTTACAGCAGGGCTGGGGCCCAGCTTGCTGCTGGCTGCTCCGGCTGCTGGCTCGCCTCAGAAAGAACGCAGGGGCAGGGACTGGCGACTCGGTGGTGTATGCACACTCGTGCCTGCTCATCTGTGTGCACATCGGGCACGCTGCTCTGTGTAGAAAGGGGCTTGTTTTGGAAGAGGAATCTAATGGGGTGTTCAGATGAGGGAATTGAGACCTGCAGAAGTGTCTTAACCATGGGGGAAGGGGTGATCAACCTAGAATGTTGGATGGAGGACACCATGCTGGCCGTGGCCCTGGAGCTGCAGGTTCTGTCCTAGATGTTTTCGGCACCATTTCAGGGACAAAAAGGACAGCTATGAAAATGTTCAAGCTGCAAAAAATCACTTTCATAAAGAGATCATTGTGTAGAGAATATAGTCAAGTCCCAAACCTTAGCCCTCGCATAGTTGGCGGGGCCACGGTAAGGGGGTCAGCAGCAAAATGGCTTTGAATCAGTGCCGCCACTTGGCAGCATCTCAGCCCTTGGCTGACTTGCTGGGGGCAGGGCACACTCTGCCTCCTTAGCTTAGTTCTCCTGCATCCCTTGGTTGGGCGGTGTGACCATGGGGGCGATGGCCTGGGAGGGAGGCTGTGATGAAAAGGGCAAGGAGATTTGCATCTCTGGCCTCCTGTGGAGACACGATCTGCTGATCTGCTGTCCTAGTGGGCAGCAGGTGTGAGCGCCTGCCATTGTCCCTAATGGTTATTACAAGTGATAAGCAGGACAAATGTGAGGTCATCTCTCCTGCTGGCAGGTCAGAGGGGGCTGGATTTAGAGCCCCTAAGAGACTAGGAAATTAGATGGTCAGTATCCACAGCAGAGACTGTAACTAACTCCAGGCTCCAATAACACTGGACAGGGGCAAGGACAGGGTGGGCAAGAGTTGCTAGGTAAATGATCCAAGATGTGGAGTCATACTTGGAAGCAATCAAGAGCTATTGTTAGGATAGTAAAGAAGTAATGATTAGTGCAGAGCCCTAATAGAGGAACAGCAGGCAGGAAGGAGACCCCAGTGCAGGACAGCCGTGGATTTGGTTTCCTCTTGGTCCATAACCATGGGCCGAGATTTCACAAAGGAGACTCAAGGGAAGCCAGGCTGGTTTCTAATTAAACCCTTTGGCCTTTGCCCATTCATCATGGGATGCAGTAGAAGGTGCATGAGCTGGTTTCCTAGCTCATGTCTCTGCCCCTTTTGGCCCTTCCTCTGCTGTCTTCCCCAGCCTTGTCCTGGGACTGCTGTCTGCTGGCACATGTGCTGCCCGTGAACCACACAGTCTCTGTTAGTCTGAGTTTCTCACTTCCTCCTGCCCTCATCCCCGTCTCTCCCCTCCCATGCCCAGTTCTCCCCCGCCTTACACTCCTCTCCATTCCATTCATCAACCCTCCTCTCTCCTAAGAGTGCTTTCTAAATCCTATTGCCTTTTTATGTCTCTCTTGGGTTCTTCCTCCTGCCTTCTCCCTAAGCACAGTTTTCCTGTGTTTTTGAGCAACCCGCAGCTCATGCCATTAATGGATTCATAATAGCCACAGTTGACTTTTGCAGAGCAAAAAGATTTCTATGGGATACTAAGGACATACAGTCCAAAACATGACCTGTAACAGCCTCCTTCAAGCAACCGATGTTCCCCTGCCCCTGTAGGGCACTTATAAGCTGGACCTTAAAGGTTTCCATCAGCCAGGCCACACGTTTGTCCCTCTGTATTTGTATAAAAAGATATGAGCTAAATGCAGTAGGTAAAGCCCCTATACCTTGAAAAAGAAAAGTCAGTACTGAGGATAATGGAAAGAGTAGCATCCTTCCTGCAAGGGGTGGGTGGCAAGACAGTGACTGGTCAGGACCTTTGTAGGGTCAGGGCAGTGAAACACACCCTGTGTGCATGTGCTAGAAGCACCTGATACAGAAGAGAAAGATGTAAACCAGAATCAGGGTGAGGTCCCACTGCTCCTCCGTCTATCTCTGGAACAGATCCCTGGAAGATTCTTCACAGCGTAGTTCACTTGCCCGTTCATTCATTCATCAAATATTCATTGAGCTTCTCTAAAGGCAGCTAAAGAGACACTGTAACAAGTGCAACACCTGATCTCAGATTGGGCCCTATATCTAAAATGTTTAAAGGTACAACAGCAAAATTTAAATGTGGACTATATATTAGATAATGTATCAATTGAAATTTCTGGGTATGGACCAGGTGCAGTGGCTCACATCTGTCATCCCAGCACTCTAGGAGGCTGAGGTGGGAAGAAACCTTGAGCTCAGGAGTTTAAGACCAGCCTGAGCAAATCAAGACCCCATTTCTACTAAAAATAGAAAAAGTAGCCAGGCGTGGTGTTAGGTGCCTATAGTTGCAGCTACTGGGGAGACTGAGGCAAGAGGATCACTTGAGCCCAAGATTTTGAGGTTGCTGTGAGCTATGATGATACTACACCACTCTTCCCAGGGCTACAGAGTGAGACTGTGTCTCAAAAATAAAAAAAAATTTTAAAAAGGCTCGGTGCCCGTAGCCCAGTGAGTAGGGCACTGGCCACATACACCAAGGCTGGCAGGTTTGAGCCCAGCCCGGGCCTGCTAAACAACAACAACTGCAACCAAAAACAAATAGCCAGGTGTGGTGACGGGCACCTGTAGTCCCAGCTACTCAGGAGGCTGAGGCAAGAGAATCACTTAAACCCAAGAGTTTGAGGTTGCTGTGAGATGTTACACCACGGCACTGTGCCAAGGGCGCCATAGTGAGACTCTGTCTCAAAAATAAATAAATAAAAATAAAAAGTAAATTTAGGAATTTCTGGGTATGATAATGTTCTTATTCTAGGATATATATGTTTTCCCTAATCTGAAGATGGTTTTACCAAAAGAAATACACACAAAGATACACAGACACAAATCAAGTAAAATGGCAAACTGGTAATAATTATTGGCATGGGTACCAGGACTATTCTAGATAGTAGACATGTCATCATTGACCCAAACAGGCCAATGGTCCCTTGCCTCATGGAGCTCACCTTCTATTGGTGAGAGAGAGTCAAGAAGCATAGTCACTGGGTAAAGTGGAATGTGTTAGAAGGAAGTTGAGGAGGGTGCCATTTGAAATAGATAGCCTGGAAAGACACCACTGTGAAAGGGACACATGAGCCGAGACAGAAAGGAGGTGAGGGATTGAGCCCTGCAGAGCACTTCAGCAGAGGGGAGAGCCAGCACAGAGAATTGCATGCCTGCTTGGCCACTGAGCATGATGCTCTGACCCAGAATGTTGAGCATCCCATGAATGCACTTTCCACAGATCTACATTCTTCTCCCATTTGCTATTTGGTGAGACCAGCCTTGGTAGTGACCTTGTGTGCTTGAGAAAGCCTTTGGGTTTAAGCTGCACAAGCAGGACTGGGGCACCCCTGTGTTCTGTAAAATGTGTGTCTGAGCTGTTGGCCTGGCCCCATCACCTTTGTCAACCATTGTAATTTTGTGCATACATGAAATCCTTCATGCCCCAGTGTCAAAGGGGATGATCAGGCTATGAATAAAAGCATAGTGGGTTTAGGCCCACATCCTCCTCATGCTCCATTTCATGTCATTGAGCTTGGTGACTGGAGCCACCTTTGGCTTTTCTGAGCCTTAGGAATTCTCATCTGTAAAATAGGAGTACTGCAAAGTCCTCCCAAAGAGATGGTTAAGAGGATGATGAGATAAAAGTATACAAAGGCGGGTGGGGCACAGTGGTTCACACCTCCCAGCACTTTGGGAGCCTGAGGCGGGAGGATCACTTGAGGCCAGGAGTTTCACACCAGCCCACGCAATTTAGCAAGAAGCCACTTCCACAAAAAACTTGAAAAATTTTACCTGGGCGAGGGGTGCATACCTGTAGTCCCAGCAACTTCAGGGCTGTGAAGAGCTATGATCACACCATTTTACTCCAGCCTGGCAACTAAGTAAAGACCCTATGTGAAAAAATAAAAAGTATGTGAGGGCAGATTGTGAGCTGCACATTACAGAAACCCTTCTTGCTCTCTAGACATTCTTGGTCTCTGGGCAGCTGAGTGTGTTGACCTAGGGTCAGCACACTTGGCACCTGGCTGCTAACCTGCTATTGAGTGACTAAACATTTGAGTGATTCACAGAGTTGTACACCCCTCCTTCCACCATATGTAAAGAGTGAGTTGGGTTTTAGTGACCTTTGCAGTCTCATCCGGCTCTAAAAGAGCATGGTTCCAAGATCCAGAGTAATGAGTTCCTCATGATTCCATTCTCAAAAAAAATTAATAATACTTTTTTTTTTTTGTAGAGACAGAGTCTCACTTTATGGCCTTCGGTAGAGTGCCGTGGCCTCACACAGCTCACAGCAACCTCCAACTCCTGGGCTTAAGCGATTCTCTTGCCTCAGCCTCCCGAGTAGCTGGGACTACAGGCGCCCGCCACAACGCCCAGCTATTTTTTGGTTTGCAGTTCAGCCGGGGCTGGGTTTGAACCCGCCACCCTCGGTATATGGGGCCAGCGCCTTACCGACTGAGCCACAGGCGCCGCCCAAAATTAATAATACTTTAGTGTCCTTTGTTCCATGTTAGAGGTTGGCTTCTGCTGTGGGCTAACCAGGTAGTCCTCAACAGGGCAACTTGTTTGAATTCCTCCTCTTCATGTCTACACTACAAAACATGAACTTTTTCCCAGGATGTGACAATCAGATGTTTTTTCTGTGTCTTCCCAACTTTGTCACTTACCTTCTTGGCTGCTAGTGAGGCTCTGTGGATCTTATGAAGGCAACGGGTTTTACAGCAGTTACGCTTTTCTTAGGAAATTGTTTTGCCTTTTGGATGAAATAGGGTTAGCTCCTGCATGTCCTCAGGGCCTCGGAAGAGACTAGCCCCTCCCACAGCCAGTCTCAGGCCTTCCAGAGCATTCATAGGAGGACTTGAAGGCCTGAATTCCTATGCTATCACTGAGCATGTTTGGGAGAGAGATGAAAAGGGTTTAGAAACTCTTCCCTGGGTTATTCCTCTCCCTAGGGTGGCCTGACCTGGGGCTTTCCTTGCAAGGAAAGGGTGGCAACAGGTCCTATGTTACACACACCTCTCTGCCCTGGGGGAGGAGGAATGGGTGAGGTACGTGGTGGTGAGGAGGAGGAAGAGGAGAAGGGCACTATTTAGCTTATACATTCTCTAGGAGGACTCTTACTGGAAAACATCCCTGAATCCTCTGGAGTGACTTGTGTTCTTTCAAAACTGGCAGGTTTTAATATTCCTGCCTGAAAAATGACTAAGGACTGAAGGACCTGTACGTGCTCTTAGATGACTCTGGCCCCAAGAGGGACCCTACAAGAGACTTTTGACAAGCAATTGATGATGTGCTGGGTGGATGGAAGTTGAAGTGCAGAGCACCCAGCATTTTTCAGCCAATTAGTCTGGAAATGACAACCAAGAAGCAGAGAGGTACTGGCTGTGCCACCTCCAACAGTGTGTTTGCCTCTGGAGTGGAACCAGCCAGGGCCTCTCTCTGTAGAGACTGTGCCAGGAAATCAGCAGCTGCGCTGGGAAGGAGAGATTTGACCAAGTGGACTTGGATCTCTTATGTCCCCAGCAGTTCTTCAGACAGACTTTCAAGGAAGAGACCAAACAATGACATCTGGCCTAGGCTAGTAGGCAGCAGCATTGTGGAAAGCAGTAGAGGAAGCTCTGTCGTAAGGAGGTGGCCTAGGTAGGGTGTGAGATGGTAGCTTCACCTCCTTTCACAGACTCTAAGGCAGTATAGTCCCCTGTCAGCAGCATCAGCTGGAAACCTGTACAAATGCACATTCTCAGGCCCTACCCTAGACCTACTGAATCAAAAACTTTGGAATGAGGCTCAGTGATCTGTGTTGTAAATAGCCTTTCAGAAGATGCTGGTATGCTTTGAGAACTACAAGTAACGCGTTCATGTTGACCACCGTTAAAGATAGCCCATGCCCACTGACAAAGTAGTTCATTCTAGCAGCCATGGTGACATGGAAACTGGGTACCAGAGAACTGGGTTCAAGTCCTCATCTCTCATTTACCTGTTAGGACCTTAGAAAAGCACTGAAGTTTTTTGAGCCAGCTTCCTCATTTATAATATAAAGTGGGAATGACGATAAACGTTTGGACAATTAAGTTCACGAACTCATCCTAAAAAAAGTGTTACGTACACCATTGCTGAATATCTCTGTGGTCACCTTCCAAGTACTCCCCTTGGGAAGCTATGCACCAACATCAGTGCCCAGTGCACCCTTCACAGCAATTTTGGAACTCTTTTTTACTGGAATGGCCATCAGAACTGTCAGCATACAAGGTCTGACAATTAAGTTTGTGAACTGATCCCAGAAAAAGTGCTTTCATGGGGCTTTCTATGCCAGGAAAGGGTGGCAGCAGGCTGGACTAGGCGCTGGCGTCAGTGCACAGCTTCCCAAGGGATGTAGCTCAAAGGTGACTGTAGTGATATTCAGCAGTGAGGTATGTAGCACTTTTTCTAAGATGAGTTTGTGAACTTAATTGACCTTATATATCATCTTTGTGGTTTTTGGTTTTTGTTTGTTTGGTTGGTTTAGACTCTCACTATGTCGCCCTGGGTAGAATGCCATGGCGTCACAGCTCACAGCAACCTCACACTCTTGGGCTTAAGCGATTCTCTTGCCTCAGCCTCCCAAGTAGCTGGGACTACAGGTGCCCACCACAACGCCTGGCTATTTTTTGGTTGTAGTTGTTGTTGTTTGACAGGCCTAGGGTGGATTTGAACCTGCCAGCTCCGGTGTATGTGGCTGGCACCCGTAGCTGCTGAGCTACAGGTGCCAAGCCATCTTCATGGTTTTTATGAGGATAAACTGAAATCTGTGAAAGTACTTTGTCAGCCTAGAGTGTTTTATACATAACAGGCATCATTTATATTCATTGGGCACCTACTGTTTTCTATATATAAGTGACTCCTATGTATCATATCAGGTAGGTTATCTTATTATCTCAGTTCCTCACAAGGTAGAACTGAGGTTCAGAGTTTAAGTAACTTGGTAGAGCAGAACACCTGATGTGTTCAGCCCAAATCCATGTTGGCCTTGAAGTTTCATTAGGAGTCCATGTTCTTCACTACTTTGCTTTTTGGCCAGTTCTCAACTTGGCCTTACCATTACCTGTGTAGCTTTCAAAAATAAAAGAGATTCTGAGTCCATTGGTTTGATGTGGGGCTTGGCCACGGGTATTCTTTTTTAAAACTCTGTGGACATTCTAAATGTGTAGACAGGGTTGAAAACCACCGTGCATTGCGTATATACCACTGGCTGAATATCTCAGAGTAGATGCTGGAAATTCAGAATTACGTAAGAGCTAAGTAAATAATAGAGCTTTGGCAAACCGTGGGCACTCAATAGGTGGTTCTTGGATTTGTGAATTGAATTAAGTGTTTTAAAAATAGCACTTTCTGCAGTTTTAATAATCCAGATAACAGGTGTTCATTTTCTGAAAGTTGAAGAATATAGGAAACGAGAGGAGTATAATGTTCCCCATAATTTCGGAACTCCTTTCTACGAGGCCTTAAGAGGGAGGAAGGGGTAGGCATTGTTCTTTCCACATTAGAGCAATAAAGCAGACCCCAGGGAGGCTGAGCAATTTCCCTAAGTAGGAGTATTTTCGGGATTGGTTTGTATGGATGGTGGACAAGGGGATAATAATGTAAATTTAATACTTTGGGTAGATAGGCAGATTCTGAGACCCTTCTGTTATATCTGCTGATGACTAGGAAAGTGTAAATTAAGGCTCTTTGTTAACTCCCCAGTTGCTGAATGAGTGCTTCCAATTTCCCTTTCTTCAGAAATTACCTTGAGCTGAAAGTGAGTTGCGCCCAGGTTTGCATGCAGGGATTTTCACTCTTGGGTTGAGTAGTTATGACTTTGGTAACCTGCATTTGGGGAGGAGGTCTGTAGAGTTGAAAATAAAGGCACAAAAGTCTCATGAGTCCCCTGATAGTGCTTTTCTGGATGAAGGGTTTGGAGGAGAACTTGGATAGTGCTTTTCTGGATGAAGGGTTTGGAGGAGAGCCAGACTTTTGTTACCAAGATTCTCTGTCTTCTTCCCCAACCCAAAGTAATGATGAGCCTTGGTGATCACCTTCAGTTTTTAAAAAAGAAAATATCCCCCCCAGTCCTGTGTAAACCACAAAACTCTGTAGCTTTTGTACATGTCCTATCATAAAACCCACTTTTCCATGACTTTCCAAACACTAAGCCCTGGCTTGGGTACCAGAGAATGGAGCTTTCATTTTTTAATGGACTGTAGCTGAAGCAAGTTCAAAAGTGCGAGGATTGTAAACTTCAGAATAACTCTGCAAATGCCGCACACAATGGCAGAATGATTCAAGAGGCCAAACTTTGCCTCATCAAGTCAGAGAATTTTCTGCAAATGAACTTTTCAAGAATTATGCCATCGTTGGCATTACAATATTACACACATGCCTGTTCCCGATCACTCACTGGAACTTATTTTGTAGTTAACCTCCATAAAGGACTGTGCAAGCGAGCACAGGCCTGTCACACACACATTATTTAGAAGCCCTTATTATTATTTTATTGCCAGTCCTTGACAGCTGAGGAAAAGCCAAGCGCTTTAATCTTTTTTTCCCTTTAGTTTACAGTGTAAGAGCTGCATGTAAGATGGATTTGATTAATATGTAACAGAGATGCAATTCTCTGTAAAATGTGCTGTACTTTAGCACCCTGGAAAACAAACTGCATCACAATGGCTTAAATCTCAGTCCATTGTATTATATAGACATCATAAATAATAGAGAGCAGGCAGATATTGCTGCAGGCTTCATCTGCATAACACATCTGAGCTCTCTATAATGTGTTCAACTTGTCACTTTTAGTACAGAAGAGAGGCAATAAAGCTAACAGCTGACTAACACACATCAGCCCTACTTCTCCTTCCAGGGGGGCGAATGCTCATTAAGCCATCTTAGCCCTGACTTTTAAAATCCATAACTCTTACAAATGTAAAAAAGTTGCCACAAAAGATTAAGCGCATAATATATGTCAAAGTATAATTTTTTATGCATTTCCCCCAACCACCACTCCCTGCTGCCGCCACCACCACCACACCAAAGTCCTTGTTTCTTTTATAGCCCTTTCACTAGAGGAAAGAAAGTAAAAAAATCTGTTTTTCAGATAAAACCAAATGAAATATTTTTGTCAGCATTGATAAGGTAATTGCTTTTGAGTTTGGAACAAATGAGCTGACCTCAGGAGGATTGAAACCTTTCCCCTCTCCCTCTAAGACCAGCTCAAAAGAAATAGAGAATCAATCATTCCCTCTCTTTGTGGACTTTGTGACAGGCCACTAGGTCAGTCTTAGCCCCCAAGAGCATGCCTTTACATTGACTGGCCTCAGTTTCCCTGTTGGAAACCAGAAGATAGGAAACCCCTCCATTCCATCTCGATGAGACTGAAAGGCTGAATTTAGTACTGATTGTGCGATCACATTTGACAGAGGTTTCAGAGCTTCTGTTGTGGTCTTCTGATTAGCTTTCTTGTGTTTTAGAGGAAAATTTGAAAACATTACAGTATATCCTTTTCTGTAATGATGGGTGAATCTTATTAAGAGATCCAGGCTGTCAGGCAAAGAATAAAAAAGGATATTTATCCTCTCACTCAGCAGATTTAATAGCATGGGATGCATTTTGGTGGCTAGGGGAGCCTTGTGGTCTCTTTCCTGGGGAGCTTGCGATGTATACAGTATGTGGATGTATATGTCTCATGACATTCATCTCTTTGGAAAATGTGCTTAAAACATTTTTCTTGGTGATCAGAAGAAAAATAAATCATTGATGGTGGCCTGAATTGTAGGAAAACAGGTTTGGATGAAACAGGAAATTTTTCCGAGCAGTTATAATTCTCTCAAGGGAAAAAGTTAGAGCCCCAACACTTGACTCATTGAGAATAAGTTGAACCAACCTCTGAAAAATAAACTCACAAGGAATAAAAACAACTCTGCATAATGTTGGGAGACTGTCATGGTAAGCTAATAAAAACTAGAAGTCAAGGCAGAAATCCCAGGATGCAAAGTAAAATACTATTCACTTGTTTGATTATTTTGGAACGTGTGTGTATGTATGTGTGTGTGTGTAGCAGACCAACAAACTGAGACAGAGGGGCTTTCATTGATACCAGTGGTGCTTGTGGGTGGGGACTGAAAGAAGCTTGGTTCCCTTGGCTAGGAGTGTGGGCCTAGAACAGTAAAACGCTTTTCCACCCATCACAATGACAGTTTGTTGTCAGAAAAAAATCATCATTAAATTCTGATGTGAGCTGTCACGCTGCCACCTCGGAATTTTGTTGGTGTCCACCAGGCAGTCCTGAAAAGCTCAGCTTCCCACTGCTAGAAGCCAGGTTGAGGTTAGTTGTTGCCTGTTTTCCAGTGGTAACTTCCAGTCTTTTCTCCCAGCTCCTGGGTTTCTGGTTCTCCCCCTTCCACACTGCAGACAGTGTGGCCACATCATTCCTGTCTTCCAGGACTACCATTTATAGCAGTGGTTCTCAACCTTCCTAATGCTGCGGCCCTTTAATACAGTTCCTGTGGGTCACGACCCACAGGTTGAGAACTGCTGATTTATAGTCATCCATGGCTAATTCTTTTTTTCCCTCACTCATTTAATCCCTGACCCACTGCACATTCCTCCTGGCGCCAGCTGCACTCATCTGTTGGGTATTTCCCGGCATAGCCTGCTTCCCTATCTTCATTCGTGCTTTCCCCTGGCACAGAGTACTCTTTACCTTCGTAAAGGGAAGCCCATCCCCATCCTCGAGGTACAGTGTGAACCCCACTACCCCAGGAAGACTTACCAGTCCCCTGCTTGAAGTGGATCTCTCCTATAAATCCTTTCTGATTATTATTTTAGAAATAAACAGGGCGGTGCTTGTGGCTCAAAGGAGTAGGGCACCAGCCCCATATGCCGGAGGTGGTGGGTTCAAACCCAGCCCCGGCCAAAAACTACAAAAAAAAAAAAAAAAGAAAGAAAGAAATAAGCATACGTATCAACTTTAGGACCAGATAAATGAGTAAATCAGACTTCCCAGTTAAGAGTACACTGTCACCCTGATTCTGTGAAAGGCCTCCCCTAATTTTTCCCCATTATCCTGGTCTGCTCCCCACCCTCAGACACCCAGCCCAATGTACTTATCAAATAGTGTTATTCTGTGGCTGTGTTGAGTTTACATCAGTGGTAATGTGCTATAAGTCTTAGTTGTGTTCCTTGTTACTATATTTAAGCTCTGTCAGTGCTGCTGGGTGCGCATGTAGTTTGCTGCTTCTCAGAGATGCTGTGTTCCACGGGATGCATTCCTGGAGTTATGGAAACCTTAGGTTGCCCTCAGCTTACTGCTAAGGCAGACACCATCACCATAATCATCCTTGTAATGTGTCCATTTCTGGAGCTTTGTGATATATCCCCAAAGATATTGCCAGGTCATAATGCAGATCCAAATTAATTTCAACAAATATTATAGATTGCTTTACAGACTTGTTAGTAACCACTCAGCTACCGTGCTTGCAAGTTCTAATTTCCAGATATCCTTGCCCACACTTGGTATTATCCACCTTTCTAGTTTTTGACGCATTGATAGTTGTAAAGTATTATTTTGAGTTGACCATTTCTCTGAGTTTCTGACTTCTTATTGATTTGCATTGTTTGCATAATCTTAACTATAGGTCTTTGGGTATTTTTAGACTCCCAAATCTTCTTTTATTTGGTTATCCATTAGCTAACTGTAATATCTTTTGTTAAGAGAACCTTAATTATTTTTTTTATAATAATAAAACAAATACATTTTCTGGTCTCACTTTCATTCTGGGGGTTCTCATTTGATAAATCTTTCTCTGTCCCTATTCCAGGGATAGCATTCTAGATTTTCTTTTATTACCTTCATAGTTTTATTTTTCACCTTTAGGTTCTTAATTTATCCATAAAACTTTTTATCATTTACTAAAGTTTGTCTTGAATTTATTTCTATTGTATACTAATCCTCAACCAGATGTAAGTTTTGTTTGTTTGTTTGTTTTTATTGAGACAGAATCTCACTTTGTCACCCTCAGTAGAGTCCCGTGATGTCATAGCTCACAGGAATCTCAAACCCTTGGGCTCAAGCAATCTCTTCCCTCAGCTTCCCTACTAGCTGGGTCTACAGATGCTTGCCATAATGCCCGGCTATTTTTTTTTTTTTAGCAGGCCCAGGCCAGGTTCATACCCACCAGTTACAGGTATACTCCCAGATGTAAGTTTTTTTGTTCGTTTTTTATTTTTAGACAGAGCCTCAAACTGTCGCCCTGGGTAGAGTGCTGTGACATCACAGCTCACAGCAACCTCCAACTCCTGGACTTAAGTGATTTTCTTGCCTCAGCCTCCCAAATAGCTGGGACTACAGGTGCCTGCCATAGTACCTGGCTATATTTTGTTTGTAGCTGTCATTGTTGTTTGTAGGCCCGGGCTGGATTTGAACCCGCCAGCTCTGTTGTATGTGGCTGGCGCCTTAGCTGCTTGAGCTATAGGCGCTGAGCCTCAGATAGAAGTTTCTAGAAGTAAAACTATATGTTGTTCCCCAAGGAAGCCTAAACTCCACCTGGCCTTAACCTGGCTGACCCACCTACCGTGTCCATGCTGATGGCAGTCCTTCCACTCATTCTTTACAAAAAGAAGTATCACTCCTGTCTGAAGTCACAGGTTTGTGGCCCTGACTTAACACATCCCATCATATCGTACCTCTTTAGTGACTTCCTTCCCTCTTGTAAGCTCTGTCTCCCTCTTAACACATGAGCATGATTAAGTGTTTCCCACTAAATTTGGAAAAGTTGTCCTACCTCCTACTCCCACGTCTCCTTCCAGCTCCTTGTCTCTTACCCCCATTCACTTGTCATCCCTTTCACTGCAGCTGGCTCTGTCTCTACCCATCCATGGTGCTGCCCTGTCCTCGCAGAGGTCTCAGTGATCTCTGATTACCAGGTTCAACAGACCATCCTCTGCGCTCAGACCCAGGGTGGAGGTCAATTGAAATGTTACAACTACCCTTTTTGCATTTTTGGTTTTTATTTTTTTGTATTTATCATATTCTTTCTTCCTCATCTTCATCTTTCTCTTTTCTTTCTTTCTTTCTTTTTTTTTTGTTTTTGAGACAGAGTCTCACATTGTCATCCTTGGGGGAGTGCCGTGCAGTCACTGCTCACAGCAACCACAAACTCTTGGGCTCAAGCAATTCTCTTGCCTCAGCCTCTCCAGTAGCTGGGCACCCGCCACAGTGCCCAGCTATTTTTAGAGATAAGGTCTCCTTCTGGCTTAGTCTGGTCTCAAACCTCTGAGCTCAGGCAGTCCACCCGCCTTGGCCTCTCAGAGTGCTGGGATCATGGGCGTGAGCCACTGCACCCGGCCTCCTCATCTTCATCTTATGTCTCTAACAACTCCAAGAACTCCTTCAGTGATTCCTTGTCCTACACATAATTCAAGATTTTATTTTTACTCTCCTTAGGAAATTTATCCACACTCATGGTTCTCAGCCACTTTAAAATCACATTGGTACTTGATTATGTCTCTGTCCCACACCTTTTCCTCCAGCCGTGTACCCCACAACTAACAAGATGCCCTGTAATTCCTGTAAGTACCTAGAATTAAAAGTATCCCAAACTGAACTTATTTTTCCCTAATACATGTGTCCTTTGAAGATTTCCTAAATTTTAAATGGAACCACCAATACCTTAAGTCAAGTCCCTAAGAATTTTTCTAGATTGCCTTTAAAATCCAAAGAAGTAAGTTTCTTATCAAGTACTAATTGAATTTATCATCTCTGATAAAATCTCTTTCCCCACCTCTACCCAAACCTATTCCTGCATTCACATACTCAAAGCCAGTAACCAAAGCCAGAAATCAGCAGACCTCCCTGAACTGTTCCTTTTGCTAAGTGCTATGTATTTTACTGCTGAAAGGAGACCAGCTTCATCTAGAACAGAACCCCTATGTCTACTAAAAATAGAAAAAACTACTCCAGAGGCTGAGGCAAGAGGTTCACTTGAGCCCAAGTGTTTGAGGTTTATGTGATGATGATGCCACAGCACTCTACCCAAGGCGACAGGGTGAGATGACTATGTCTCCAAAAAAAAACACACAGGTTGCTGGGCCTCAGATGAGAGTTTTTCTTTCAGTGGGTCTGGAGTATGGCTTGAGAATTTGCCTTTCTAACCAGTTCCTAGGTGATGCTGAGGCTGCTAGTTTGCATGGCACTTTGGGAACCACTGCTGCCATGATTTCCCTTCCATCCATTGGCTCAAGTAATTATTGAATACCAGTGCCAGGTTGGAATTCAACAGGGAACAAAATAAAGTAACTCATGGAGGGCGGCACCTATGGCTCAGTGAGTAGGGCGCCAGCCCCATATACCGAGGGTGGCCGGTTCAAACCCAGCCCCGGCCAAACTGCAACCAAAAAATAGCCGGGCGTTGTGGCAGGCGCCTGTAGTCCCAGCTGCTCGGGAGGCTGAGGCAAGAGAATCGCGTAAGCCCAAGAGTTAGAGGTTGCTGTGAGCTGTGTGACGCCACGGCACTCTACCCGAGGGCCGTACAGTGAGACTCTGTCTCTATAAAAAAAAAAAAAAAAAAGTAACTCATGGAAAAGGAGGTGAAGGGGATAGACAAGGAACAAATTAATATATAATACAATGTCCAGGTTAATAAATTAATAAGAAAAAATAATAAAGGTGGTTGAAGAACTGGAAGAGTGGTATGGGAAAGGGTAGTCAGGAAGGCTTTCTTTTCTGTTTTGAGGAAACTCCTGAGAAATTTCAGCAGCGGCATTTGACTGTCATTTTAGGCTCTCCATGAGCCATCTCGCACTTGCTTTTCATCCATCTCACACCTAGGCTGACCTGACATCTTCCAGCCCTCTCTGTTGACGTGTCACTTGCCTGCTATAGAACAGGTATTTGTGTTATCTCCCTCACCACCACCTGCCGAAAGCCCTTCTTGTTTGCCTCATGTCCAGATCTTAAAATTTATTAAAGATTTGCTGTAGTTGCTACCTCCTCCATGAAACTTTCCCTAGATCTTCCATTTAAAAGTATCCTTTCCCTCCTCATCTCAGAAACATTTATCCCTAAAATGGCTACATAGCTTGCTTGGCTCATGTCTATAGTCCAGGGTACGTGCCCCTGGTTGAAAGCTGGGCCGAAAGCATGTCTCTTGCTCCTTGACCCGTCTAGGAGGCAGTCTCTTGCATTTCCTGGTGGAAAGTAAAGGCCATGGCCTAAAATGAAAAATTTGAATTGTCCCTGGATGTCTCTGTTTATCCCAGCTTTCTCTCTTACCAAGGTAATTGAGTTGGAAATAGTAGTAGCATTTCCTTCATCTTCCTTCAGGCTCACAAGCATTCTTCACCCAAAGGGAGAGAGATTAATTGACTTCTTTTATCTTCCATTCAAATGAGGCTTTCATGTGAATCTTTCACATCCTCCCACCCCCAATCCCCATCAACCCTCCCAACCTCTCCTCCCTCCTTAGGAGCCAGACTTGAACAGGAGAGCACCTAAAATTCTGCAGAGCCCTAGGACCTCACCAGGGTCCCCTCTTCCCTCTCTCCTCACAATGTCTCTGACCTGGCATCACAACAGTTCAAATGAGAATGTCACAGGGGAGCAAAGCAGATCCAACCGGAAGCTGCACCAGCCACTGAACTCTCCACACACTGCCAGATGGTCTGGGGCAGCAACAGCCTTTCAGAATTAATAACTCTCCCTCCAGAGGGGCAGCTTCATTCAGGAACTGTTTCACATTTTCCAGCTAAGTGTGTTTTTTTCCCATAGTGTTTTCTGGCCGCTCCGCTCTGGGTAGACCGTGGGGCCTGCTCATGGTATTCTCTTGCTCTCTCCACCTTTCTTTGCCTTTGGCTCTGACAGTACAGCTTTTAATCTAGAAATTATGGTAACTTGTATGTGCATTTTGAGAGTATATCATTGCTGCATTTAATTAACGGTTATTAGTGTTAGCGTACTGTGCTGTATTCTATGTCACAAATCATCAAGTCTCCCAGAGCAGTTATTGCAATTAAGAACTCCATCACACCTTCTGTATAGTCATTTGGTACTTTTCCAGGTCTTTTCAAAACTGGAAATTACTAATCAAATCATTTCTGCTCTGTGCCTCAGTATCGTTTATTCCATTCCTAATGATGTGCGACTTTTTTTTCTTTGGCCGTTAACAGAGGCATCCGTGCATCTAACTCATTTCACACCACCGTCATGCTTTAGCGAGGCGATAATGAACTTGCAGAAGGAAATGCAGGCTTTGGTTCTCTTTTCAGAGCAGTGTCTTTCCTCTCCTGCTGTTGGGTGATTGAATTTTGAAACTGTAAAATGCATCGACAGACCTACAAACCTGACTTGCCAGAGCCACAGCCATCACAGTTTAGCTTCAATTCAGAGCTCAGTGCGATTCCTGCCTGATCAATTTGTCATCCCTCTAAATGGAAACTAATTACTTCCCAGGGAAAGATTGCAGGCAAATACCAGCCTTTGCATCAGCAGCCCTCTGCAGTGAGGTTAAGGCAGAGTCCATGGGGTTTCACCAAAGGGGCCATTTCCCTCTCTGCCTACATAATGTCAGGAAGAATTTTTATTATTTAGAGCAGAGCAAGCTTGCCATCACATCCACTAAGGTCACCCATCAAGAGTGCATCTCACTGAATAGGTCACCATGATGGTCCTGAGTCAAATGTCAGGGGCCATTCAACTGCCAGATTTTAACAAAAACACCCTGGCAGGCTTTTGATGGTGTTTATGTTAAGAAGAGCCAGCCTGTTGGCTGTGTAGCCCACCACCTCCAGCCCCCCCGCAAAGGGATTCTCTTTTTTCCTTATGCCCAAGAACACTGTCCTGGAAACATCTCCGGAATGACTGAATCATTGCCATTCATGCGGCATCAAACAGACTGTGCCGCTGACAGCTGTAGGCAAGATTGACTTGGATGCAGTGCCAGGAGATCTGGGCTGTGCGATGCTGCTGCTCGAGGCCTGCACTTGCGTGAAGGCCCTGGCTCAGGGCAGCAGGGCTGGGGATGGGGCCGGGGCCAGGGCAGGCCAGCCAGCTCAGAGGCTGTTGAACATTCTGATCAGAGGCAGGCCTTGCCAGTTCCCTACCTTTGCCCATTTTGGATGCTGTCTGCCTTAGCCACGTTGAATTGTCAGGCTGGCTGAGCAGTTTGAGACTCAGGGCTCCTCTCACTACCTCTGTGTCTGGACTGAGCTACCAGGTCTTTAACCTGGCCCTAGCCTTGGCCAGTCCTGGACATTCTTCTAGCGGAAGTCTGGCAAGACCCAGGAAAGCAGTTTGTTTGACTTAGCAGCTGATTGGATTCCCCACTATTTGACATGTATTCCTTGTTGGGAAAAGTGTTCAGGTCTCCCTGAGTATCTGTAAAGGACGCTTTTCCTCAGGTTCTCACCCATGGAACAGTGACATGGCAAGAAACCCTGGGGAGCTTAAGGATCTGTGGCTGGACTCTCCAGGCCTCAGCCTGCTTTCCTCTGCAAGTCCAGGCTGTGCCTGGACAAGGTAACCTCCAGAGGCCATTCCAGCTCCCTTTGCCATGTCCTCAGTCCCAGTGAAGAAGGGTTAGCTTTGAAAAACAAGAAAATCTAGAGAAATAGCTACTGCAACTTGATCCGCTCTACTTTTAAGCAGTAAATAAAGTGAAGGTTCCTTGAAAATGATGATGGCCTTTACAATCCCTTCTACCTTTCTGTCTCCATAAAGTACAGCATGCTAGGACACCAGGTGACAAAGGTGATTGAAGTAAAGACTGTACTAGCATAATTTTGGAATGAAACATTGCTCTGTCTTTGGAACTCAGACCATTCTATGTACCTTAGCTATAGACCAGGTTGTGGAGAAAATCAGGATCTAAGAAATCCACTATGTTCACAAATTTCATCCCAACTTAAGCCAAGAGTTGCCATTCAGGAAATGTCACTCCTCCGTGGCCTGGTAATGTAGGGGACTAGAAATGATGATTGTGTGAGCATTCAGCATTAGTTAAACTTGGGCAAGTACAGTACTTTAACCTCTCCACCTTAGTTTATCATTTAAAATATGAAAATAATGGGCCAGGCGTGGTGGCTCACACCTGTAATTCTAGCACTCTGGGAGACCAAGATGGGTGGATTGCCTGAGCTCAGCAGTTCAAGACCAGCCTGAGCCAGAGCAAGACCCCACCTCTAAAAATAGTCAGATGTTGTGGCAGGTGCCTGTAGTCCCAGCTACTTAGAAGGCTAAGGCAAGAGGATCACTTGAGCCCAAGAGTTTGAGGTTGCTATGAGCTATGACACCATGGCTCTCTACCCAGGGCAACAGAGAGAGATTCTGCCTCAAAAAATAAATAAATAAATAAAACAGGCAGTGCCTGTGGCTACAGTGAGCAGGGCACTGGCCCCATATACCAAAGGTGACCTGTTCAAACCCAGCCCCAGCCAAACTGCAACAAAAAATAGCCGGGTGTTGTGGCAGGCTCCTGTAGTCCCAGCTACTTGGGAAGCTGAGGCAAGAGAATCATCACCTAAGCGCAAGAGCTGGAGGTTGCTGTGAGCTGTGTGACACCACAGCACTCTACCGGGTGCGACAAAGTGAGACTCTGTCTCTACAAAACAAAAAGGGAGGGGGGAATAATGGTAATACTTGCCTCTTCTAGGGTTCTGATGAGGATTAAATGATCAAAACACATAAGGAACCTAGAATAATTCATCTTGGTGGTAGGCCCAGGATGAGTGCAAGCTGCTGTTGTTACACTTACTGTCATTATGAACACCCCACCAGTCTACCACGGTCACCTGCAGTCCCCCATACCGTCAGCTCACTGTGTTGCCTTCATGAAGCACTTCCACCTCTCTGGATCTCCAGATCCTCATCTGCAGAAAAAGGGAGGAGAGTGGGCTGAGTCTGCCACAGGGCTTTCCAGTGACTGTCACAGGAGCATCTGCAGTGAGCTTGAAGTTTTGTGTCATCTACATCTATAACTGTGACAGTTTTGTGATCTTGAATAGAATTTATACATGTATATTCAGATCATGAAGCATAGCCATAATAGAATGTTTAGGTGTAGAATCATGACACACAAAATAGGAAATCATTAAAAGAAATGGAAGGAATCTTTGTTAAGAGTCCATAGTAACAATGTGATCAAATAAGTTTATTATAATAATTCCACTGGATGAAGGATTAGAAGATCTCTTCTGAGAAAAATATTTTAGATTTATTTTTAAATTAGGGAGGTGCCTTTTTCTTTTTTTTTTTTTTTTTTTGTAGAGACAGAGTCTCACTTTATGGCCCTGGGTAGAGTGCCGTGGCCTCACAAAGCTCACAGCAACCTCCAACTCCTGGGCTTAAGCGATTCTCTTGTCTCAGCCTCCCGAATAGCTGGGACTACAGGCGCCTGCCACAACGCCCAGCTATTTTTTGGTTGCAGTTTGGCCGGGGCCGGGTTTGAACCGGCCACCCTTGGTATATGGGCCTGGAGCCTTACCGACTGAGCCACAGGCGCCGCCCAGGAGGTGCCTTTTTCTGTTAACCTAAATCTCTGATGATATAATGTATCTGCCAGCCTTAGTTTACAAAGAGAAGCCAACATATCAAAATAGCATTGGTTTCATAAAAACATAAGTGGTGGTCTCTGGGGACCCAAGGCCCAGCCAGTGCAGCTTTTAATGTAAGAGTGTCCCAGAGGTGATTTTGTAGGTCATCAGAGATAATCTGTGTACCTACCACATTTCCCTGCAGCTTAATCACCAGCAAAGAAAAATGGGATTGCTGAGGTTGGTCTGTTACAGGAGAAGGCCACCTACCCAACGCATGATGCTGTATGTACCTGAACAAGACCCTGGTTCATAGAATATAATGGCTCTTGACTGGGCAACTCACAGAGTCTGTCTGGGAACTTAAAAGTTATTGATTCTGATCTCCCACTTTATAGATTAGGAATCTGGCAAGTGGTTTAACCTCTCTGAATCTCAAAGAGTGTGAACTTGTTAACAGCAAATCTAGAACTAAATTCTCAGTCTCTTTCCTCTTACTGTTACTTTCATCCCCACTTAACGTTCTTCCTAGCATTACTTTCACTTTTAAATACTTAAAGTCAAATGTACAACGATTGCGCATTTTAGTTGATAGTACTTACCTTGTTGATTGCTACTGAGAATGTTGTTTAAAAATGAGAACCGCGCACTCTGGGAGGCTGAGGCAGCTGGATTGCCTAAGCTCATGGGTTCAAAACCAGCCTGAACAAGAGCAAGACCCTGTCTCTAAAAATAGCTGGGCTTTGTGGCAGGCGCCTGTAATCCCAGCTACTAAGGAGGCTGAAGCAAGAGAATTGCTTAAGCCCAAGAGTTTGAGGTTTCTGTGAGCTGTAATGCCATGGCACTCTATAAATAAAAATGAGAACCATGGGCATTGACATTGAGATATCTCCTCCTAGCTTCTGTGATCATTAACTAACAGTTTCATGAGATTCATTCTACATGCAAAAAAAAAAAAAAAACACACATGCAATTCCTCATTCTCAAGAAGTTTCAAGTCTAGATGAGAAAACTATTTCTGTACTCATGATAGTTGCACATAAACTAATAATGCCTACTGATTGATGACCTGGGTTCAGAATAGAGGAAGGAAGGATCATGCTGAATGTATGATTTCTGAGGAAGGGATTGCAAATAAACGGGAGGGAGGAAAAAAGTCCAAGTGGGGTGAGATCATGATGACAGTAATGATCATGACAGCCATTGACCGTTTACTATTGGAGATAACTTTCTGAGCACTTTATGTATCTTTATTCCTTCTCACAAAAACCACTGTGAGGTGGAGTTTATTGTTTATTATTTCCCTTCTATATAAAGATAATGAAGACAAATAGGTTAAATAATTTTAACCAAGGCCATAGAGTTAGTACATGGTAAAGCCAGACCAGATCATGGAGCTCTGTAGTCTGCCGTCTTTGTTTGTGCTCAGCCTCACTTACTATAAGCAAACTCATGCAACAGGAAAGTTCAAGACTTTGCAAAGGGATAGAGATACTCTCAATTTATGATGGGTTATATCCTGATAAACCCATCATAAGTTGAGAATATTATAAGTTGAAAATGCATTTAATACACCTAACGCACTGAGCATCACAGTTTAGCCTAGCCTACCTTAAATGTGCTCCGGATAGCCTAATAGTTGGACAAAGTCAGCTTATCTTACAATAAAGTAATGGACATCTCATGTAATTTATTAAATGCTGTACTGATAGTGAAAACCAGATGGTCGTATAGGTACTTGAAGTATAGTTTCTAGTGAGTGCGTATCACTTTTGTACCATCATACCATCAAAAAATTGTAAGTCACACCACTGTAATTTGGGGACTGTGTGTTGATTTAGTTGAAGGGAGGTTGTCGTGGGAGATAGGGAAGTTTTCACTAAATTCAAAAGTGTTTAGAACTTGATTTGGTCATCTGAGTCCTGGAAAACACTGGCACACACAGAAAAAGAACACAACCAACCTTGAATATGCCTTCTCCCTCAGGTGTCGGTTCCTCCATTTTGGACGTAAGGGATGTTTATGTGTATCTGTAAGCAGTGAAGACACTGACAGATTTTGACTACAAAGTGCATTGCATATGCTATCATGGTTGTATGTTGCCCTGATTCCAGACACGTTGCTGTAATCAGATGTGTATTTGGAAAGCTTCAAGACCCATTAGAGACAGGGTCTCTCTCCGTTGCCTAGTCTGGAGTACAGCGGTGTGATAAGAGGGATCAGACTCCTGGGATCAAGCAGTCTTCTGCTTCATCCTCCCAAGTAGCTAGAACTATAGGTATACACCACTACACCTTAATTTTTTGTAGAAATAACGTTTTGCTATGTTGCCCAGGCTGGTCTCAAACTCCTGACCTCAAGCAATTCTCACCCTTTAGCCTATCAGAGTGCTGGGATAACAGGTAGAAGTCACTACACCAGCCCAATTTATGATCAACCAAGTGATGGTTAACTGCCTTCAACATACCTCCTTGAGTTTCACTAAATAGGATACCACACAGTATAGTAGTTAACCAACACAGTAAACCACCTTCATTTTGAGATGAATATTGAAGGTTTTTACTCTACAGTGCAAATTTTATCCTAAGCAGAACTAAGCCACAGCATAATATGCTGGCTGCCTCCTTCCTCCCTTATTTGACCTGTCCTACTTAACAACAGCAAAAGCACTTCTTTCAGGTTCTTGGGTTTTTTTAGGGTTAAACAATTTATTCTATTTAAAGTGTTAAAATGAAATTTACTTAGAAAAGAATTGACATTATCTAAACATAAGAAGTTCATGAATATAAGATCTTAGATTATCATTTCTGCTAAAGATCAAGTACCCAAGTAAATATAAAAGATTACACTGATGGAGATAACCCCAACACATCCCGGTCAGAGTAGCCCTGAATTTCAAGAATGGTTTTATTGGTTTATTTTCTTTACTATAAACTAATGGTAGACTCTAATATACTCTTAGATAATTGGATCTTTTTTGACTCCTGGAAATGGTAGGAAGTTTCTTGTTGGTTGGTTTTTTCTGGCCTGATATCCAGATTTCTTTTTCTAATGCAGATCCTCTTTCCTGGTATGGTTTATATAACTACACTTCCCTCTCCTTATCTAAGTAAAAGGCTCAAAAATTTAAAGATAACATCTTTCATACTTTTATATTTCCTCTTTAGAAATCTAACTACTCAAATGTCTTATAAAGGCTATCGAACAATGCTTCACATTGGATACCTTGGTTTTAATCCTACGTACTTAATTAAATGCGGATAAAATATGCCAACCTCCATGACGCTTAGATTCCTCTAGACGTCCCTCTCCAAGTGGTCTCCCAACATTGCCCATTCAAATCCTCTATAAACCCCAGTTCAAATACTACTTTTCAAAGCTCTTCTTGATATTACTTTCTTTTCGTCTCCCTCAAAATGGTAATATGTAGTAATCCTTTAATATTACTTCCTGTCTCTTGAAGGACATACTTCTTGAGAGTCAAGGTTGTATCTTTAATATCAGTGATTTTTTCACCCCAGAATTCTTAGCAGTGAGTTTGCTCGCAATAGGTACTCAGATGCTGAAAGGATGAATGAATAAATAAATCTGAAAGTCAGTTGTATTTGTTTCTTTAAAATAACCAACTTAAATCAGTGTTTCTGGACCTGTTAGGGCATTGAAATCAGTTTTAATTGTGTTGCGGTGATTTGTTATTAATGATTGTTAGGGATTGGAAGTTCTCAAGCTATATACTATTTTTATAAATGATAATGTTTCCCTTCAGTAATATCTTCTAATCATCATATCACCACCCCTCAGTGTTAATACCCTAACATGACTTTTTCCCTTGTGTTATGACTTCTCTTAAATGGAAGAGAAAAGGGTAGAATTAGAGTCAGGACCCTAGAAACTGTATATAATCCACAGCCTATCTTTTCTATGCCACGCTCAAAATGAGCCAGAAATCACTATTAATAGTTATGGAACTATGGAATGCTGCAGTACTTTACTAATCTATAAGTGTGGGGGCATTGTCTTTTTTTTTTTTTTTTTTTTTTTGTGGAGACAGAGTCTCACTTTATGGCCCTCGGTAGAGTGCCGTGGCCTCACACAGCTCACAGCAACCTCCAACTCGTGGGCTTAAGCGATTCTCTTGCCTCAGCCTCCTGAGTAGCTGGGACTACAGGCGCCTGCCACAACGCCCAGCTATTTTTTGGTTGCAGTTTGGCCGGGGCCGGGTTTGAACCACCACCCTCGGTATATGGGGCTGGCGCCTTACTGACTGAGCCACAGGCGCCGCCCGGGGGCATTGTCAAAATGAGCATTATCTGTCAATTTAGGGAAATGAATAGCGTAAACTAGGAATCCACAAACTTTTTCAATAATGGTCAAGATGGTAAACATTTTAGTCTTTGAGGGCCATACAGTCTCTGTAGAAACTACTCAATCTGCTACTGTAGCACAAAAGCACCCAGAGACAATGCATAGATGAATGAGTGCTACTATGTTCCAATAAAAGTTTATTTACAAAAACAGACAGTGGGGCTTGGTGCCTGTAGCTCAGCGGCTAGGGTGCTGGCTACATACACCAGGGCTGGCAAGTTTGAACCCGGCCTGGGCCTGCCAAACAACAATGACAACAACAACAACAACAAAAATAGCCAGGCATTATGTGGGCACCTGTGGTCCCAGCTACTTGGGAGGCTGAGGCAAAAGAATCGCTTAAGCCCAAGAGTTTGAGGTTGCTATGAGCTGTGATGTCACAGCACTCTAGTGAGACTCTGTCTCAAAAAAAAAAAAAAAAACAGACAGTGGGCCAGATTGGGGGCCCCAGGGTCTGCTCTAAGCCATAAAGTGTCCATGGGAATGTGAATGATACTGATTTGTTTTTATTGCATTAAGGACATTCATTCTACTCCTTTGTAATAGCTAAGGAGTTCCTACAAGGAAAAACTATGGAATAGAAAACTTGTTACTTATTTGCAAGAATATTCAGTATTATATATTTCAGTGTTAATAATCTCTAGACTTCGTTAGCATAAGAAGTGAGATTACAGTCTGTTAATGTTTTATATATAACTACTGAGACTAGTTCATTGCAGAAAGGTGAGTGTAGTGTTTGATAGGGAACCTTGTCTTCTAAGAAGTTTGTTTTTGTGGGTTTTTTGTTTTTTTTTTTTTGGCTTGGTAGTTTCTCTCAGTGGGATATTCAGGCTCTACTTTTCTGTTTGCACTTTTGCTAATAATGACTTTAAAAATCTCTGTTTCTCTTTTTAAATTGCTATGCAATAATAGCCTTTCTTCTTGATAGTCAAATGGCCAATAAATGCAGCCATGTGAAATAAACTTTTAAAACAGGGGCCCCAAGTGTACTGCAAGTGACTTAAAATAATTAATCTCTGGAGTTTTGACACCCACAAAGTATATCTTAAAACTCAGATTCAGAAATGCCATAGTCACAGCCTGTGGTGGCAAACTATCAGAGCAGCAGGGTACACTGCACTCAAGACCACCCACACTGTGGGATTATTCTGGCGGTGCCTATAAACAGTGCCCCTGCCCACTTGGCTCTTCCACTGCCTTACAGCCAGCCCAAAGCTGGACAGACCCCTCAGAGCTCACGCCCGCTCCCGTCCTTGAGCCAGTGTTCACCCTGACAGGAAGAGTGTTGCCCTGTTACATCAGCAAGTAACAGAACACCCAGCAAACCATGCCTTACAAAATAAAGATACTTCTCTTCCATCACAAAAGTCTGTAGATGGGTGACAGCAAGTTTGTTGCAGACACTTTTTACCTTCCCACACTGTCATCTCAGTGTTTCAGGAATGACTTTCCTCATGGATGCAAGGTGGCTGCTAAAACTCCAAGCCTAGTGTCACATCCTCTGTGGCAACATATTAAGCAGGAAGAATCATGGGAATAAACAAAGTGGTCTCTTCTATACATTGTTCTCTTTTAGTAGGAAAAGTTCTTCCCAGAAGCTTCTAGCAATTTTCCCCTTATGGCCTGCTGGCTAGAACAGCAATGCTTGCCTTCTGCCCTTGGGGATTGAGATTGCAGTGATGGCTTAGACCAATCTTTCTTGGTGCTGGACACATGCTACAATTAGGGTTTTATTGGCAGAGAAGAAAGGGGGATGGCTATTGGGTGAACAGCCAGCTGTGTCGCTACACCTGACCTAACTCCCAGTTGGTGGTCAGAGCATTCTGCTTTGAAGCAAGTATCTAAGCTTTGCCAAGCGTCCGCCATCTATAGATAGCTGTTTGGAATTATTGCCAGCAATTATTTCTGATTTCTGATTATTAGCAGACACCTGATTCTGCATCAGTGCTTTCCTACCTGGCAGGACTTTCTAATACCTACTAAGATTGGAGCTTGCTCAGTCTTAAGCAGATACTGTGTCTTGCCTACCCGACCAACTCTTTTTAGTCCTCTGCATCGTGATCTATTCTTTCTGGGGTACAGATAAGCCACTTGGGGGCCCTCAATGTTTTTAATGAAAGTAATTTTATCTTTCATAGTAAAATGATACAATGTCTGAATTTTTTCCTTTACACCATAAAAATACATGATTAAGTATTATTTTAATAGATTACTTTTCAGAAATATATATGATTTTGAAATTTTAAAATAAAATTGAAAGTTTCTCTTTCATCAATCTTAATTTCATGGGATAGTTTATGTTATTTAATTTTATAGTCTAAACTATTGGTCTCTTGGTCTTTTTGATATCACATATATGAAACTGTAGGAAGTTGTTTAAGAACCGTAATAATTTATTTAATCTAACTCTTAATTAAATACCTTATGTTCATAGTCTACAAGGTACTTTGATATCTATTCTTTTAATACTTTCCATAGCTATTATCTCCATTTTACCGATGAAGAAATCGAGGGTGTAAGAACATAGGTGACTTGTCAGGGTCCCTCTTCAAGTAGGGACCACTCTTCACATAATCAGTACTGGAGTCTGAGCCTTCGGAATCCCCTTCTGAAACACTCTCCTTTTTCTGCCATTGAAGTTCCAGTCCCCAGGGCAGTGTGCAATAGCAGGACAGAAGGACTTTCATGCTCACAGCCATGTTGTCTACACATTTCAATCTCTGCTTCCATGCCCACAATTCTTTGGAGGTTCCCTTTCTTCCTTTTTCTTAGATGGAATTTCCACTAAGAAATAATAAATGCAAGCAAAGTTGGTATAGGTTCAGTCCTTAAAATAAGAGTGACTTGAAAAAGGAGTTTATTTCTTTCTTATGTAAAAGACGAAATAAGGAGTAGAAGGAATAGAGGTTGTGCTCCTCAGAATGTTCCAGAACCCAGTCTTCTTCCAGCTTATGGCCCCGTGGCCCTCTTCTCAAGACCGAAAGTGGAACTGCAGCCGTGATGTCAACCTTTCTGAACAGCAGGGCAGGGGTGGGAGAAGGGACAACAGAGGAAGACAGCTGGGGGAAAGGACCCCAAAGCAGGTTCCTAGAAGCTGCCAGCGTTCTGTCACATGCCACACTTAACTTCAAGGAAGACTGGGAAATGTCATTTTTATTTTGGACTGCCACATCAGATAACAATTCCAGTGCTGTAGAAGAAGGGAAGACCAGGTAATGGGGAACTACCGTAAGAACTTGCAAAACATGTGAGACAGAAGCAAAAAAAGTAACCTTGACCTTTACCTGTTCTTTGTAAAGAGCATCTGAAATTACTATTTCTCCATTCATTCTTTCAATGGTATTTATTTTTTTTATTAAATCATAAGTGTATACATTGATATGATCATGGGGCATCATACACTCGCTTCATAGACCATTTGACACATTTTCATCACAATGGTTAACATAGCCTTCCTGGCATTATCTCAGTTACTGTGCCAAAACATTTACATTCTACATTTACCAAGTTTCGCAAATACCCCTGTAAGATGCACCACAGGTGTGATCCCACTGATCCCCCTCCCTCTACCCACCACCCCCCTCCCTCTTTTCAATGGTATTTAGTAAACATTTTCTCTGTATCTGTCACTGTTGTATATACTAGGAATGTAACTGGAGAAACACTGTGCCAGAAGCAGGAGGAGTTGCTCTGGTAGTTCACTGTTCAAGGAAGGATTCTCAGAAATATGACCTTTAAGCACCTGAAGAATGTGAAGGAGAAAACCACAGGAAGATCTGGAGTGAGAAGTGTTCTAGGCAGAGGGAACAGCAAGTGAAAAGGCCCTGAAGAGCAAGAGCATTTGTGTCCAGAGTCAGGTGCTAAGGCTGGAGCAGCCTGAGGCAAGGGCACATGGTGGGAGGCGAAGTCGTAGAGGTGTCCAGGGGTAGACCGCACAGGGTCCTCCAGAGCATGGAAAGGAGGTTGCAGTTCATTCTTAGAGTTGTAGGAAGTTGTCAGATGACCTAGAGCAGGGGCATGGCAGGGTATATTTGGCTATACCAATGATTAGGCAACCTGCTGTCCATGTCATAGATCTGGTCATAAACATCTTTGGCAGAGATCCTTAATCTCTTGAATATTTGACCTGCCTTCCTGCCCCTGCCCTCGACGTCTCTTTGTTCTTTTCTTTCTCTTTTCTTTCCTCTTTTCTTTTCTTTTCTTTTCTTTTCTCTTTCTTTCTTTTTTGAGACAAATTCTTACTCTGTTGCAAGTAGCTGGGACTACAGGGATCCACCCTAATGCCAGCTAATTTTTCTATTTTTAGTATAGATGGGGGTCTTGCTCAGGCTTATGTCAACCTCCTCAGCTCAAGCAATCTACCAGCCTTAGCCTCCCAGAGTGCTAGGATTACAGGCATGAGCTACCATGGCCGTCTCTTGTGTTCTTGAGTCAAAACAAGTCATAATCTTCCTTGATCCTGAGCCATAGGGAGACTTAGCTCTGAATGGTACCATTGCAGATGAGAGGCACCCCTCTGTCATGTGCTGAGTGTCAAGACCCCACTTTAATTCACCTCCCATAAGGTACGCTGTACGATCTGTACTAAGATTAGGTCATTTGCATTTAAAAGTCCCAGAACAACCCCAGCAACATTTTGGAGGACAAGGAACAGAGGAGACGTATTACTAAGCTCTGCTGATTGTTCGTCTCTGGGACATCTCAGGTGCTTTACTGATACCTCCTCTGATGGTTTCTCTGTGGCTTTCTGATGACATTTTGCGGCTTGCCCAAGTGTCTTTTCTGGTTTTCTAATGTAGGACAAAGCCCTAGGATGAGCAGGATGTGGTTGCCGGTCCGTGTTCATTGCAGATGTCTTCGGTGTGTGTAAGCTGGAGTTAACCTGCTATTTTGATGTCTGCCTACCTAGTTTTGCACGCCAAGATATATTATACATGAAAATTCCATTGAGATCATGTACAACGAAAATCAGCTTATTTTTTTCCGAAAGGCAGGAGAGCTCCTTCTTAGAGTGAGCTGTAGAGTCTCTCTGGAATGCAAAATACAGACCTTTGTATTAGAAGTGAAATATTTAGATAGGGATCATTATGGAGCTCTTTTTACAGCAAGGCAGGCCTGGTAAATAGCTGGGGAAGGAAGCACAAAGGAGGTAATAATATCTGATTAGCTAAGCAGCTGGATAACTGAAGGAGAATTTGTTAAAAACCTATCAAGATATCAAAGCTAGATGTGAGTTGCTCTGTCAGCCCAGGCCACTTGTGGAGCCATCTCTGGAATATTACTGAGTGTCTTAATTTGCTGCTATTTTTTTCCCTTAGTGTCACTAAGGCATCTGAGCTGTAACCTAACCTGTAGTTGTCATCAGGGTTTTTTTTCCATCCCTGTCATGGCAAGGGATCCCAGTAAGGAGTAGCTAATTTGGTATTCCAGTCATCAAATCGTACTTGACCACGTGTGAACAAGTAACCTCATGTTTCTGGGGACAGACAGGGAGAAACTTGAGAACTTGATCCCTTGAGGCCATTGGAGGATTGCTTCCACTGAGCCCTGGATTTTGCAAGTGACTGGTTTCCCAATATATGGCACATCCAAGCCTCTTTGGTTTTCTTTTTCCCCCTTCACATGGATATATTTAAGGCACCATATTCTGCCTGCCCAAGAAAGGAAGAGGGGCAAGGAAAACCATATAAGTAATACTTGCTTAAATATTTGCTCCTTCTAAAGCAGAAAAATCCTAATACCTAGGGCACACCCAGGCTGATTAAATTTAACTATACTGAGAGTCTTCTGTCGGCCTCATCTGCCCTGCTCCTCCAGGAGTACCTACTGCCAACATGGAGAAGCTCCTTTTAAAAACTAGATGGGGTGTACTGGCCAGAATGTCCCAGCTGCCAATCTGAGAGTGACAGTCCTGATCCTAGAGGCTCTGAGTATCTGTCTACTGTGTTGGGGGTATCTATGCTTGTAGCAAAAGACCCTCACCAATACATACCCTTGAACATGCACTCATGCCCAGAGGAAATAGGTGCCGGGTATCTTCAGAGAAGGGCTTCAAAGCTGTGCTGCCACCATGGTGCTAGCTGCTGCCACCTACAAGAGCCTTTGATCCGTCTTTCTGCTGAACCCATCTTTTTGCTGGGCTGATCCGCTTTGAACCCAGAGCCAGCAGCCCCTCTAACTCTGTCTGAGTTACCTCACATAAGCAAGAGCACAGACTTCTGGGGAGCTTCTTTTTATCTTCCCTAAATTGTGAGAGGTGCTTATTTCAACATTGTCCTGTAGGATTTTTAAGAACTCCCCAGGAAATGTTTTAGGATCAACACAGAGAATTGCAAATAGGATCCCAGTGTCTCAGCACCTTTCTCCACAGTTTAGTACAGATCAACTACATGCAGATAGAAAATAGAAAGAAAAGGAAATTCATGGTAAGGCTGCATGTTTTCTTATTTGGGGTGTAAGGGGAGTGGAGAAATCTGTCATGGATAAAATCCAACTTTAATGACAGTCTGAAGCCCTGAAGCACAGACATATTGCAGAGCTAATGTATTATTTTGTTTTTGTTTATTCTGCAGAAATGGAGAAATTTCATTTTTTAGTAGCATTACAAGCTCCCCTTTTATTATTCACAAGCCCTAACATGCATAGCAGCCTGAGCCAGAGAGCCTTCAGTGATTTCAATACCAGCCTTCTTGCGGAGCTAAACTGGTTTTCCAGTCTGCTCCCTGGTGGGCCGCAGGGTTGTCGGAGTGGTGTTATATGAACTTAAAGCTCCTTTAGGACGCTTGGCTGCTGTGTGTTGAGGGTGGGGGGCTCAGCTCTTGGGAGGAAGGATGGGCATTACCGGTGGGAGTAGGCATGGACATGGAGGCTTGGGGCCCTGGCCACCTAGCTACAGCCAGAATTTCCACCTCTGAGTTCCCACAGCACTTGCGAATATCACATCCAACACTAGCAGTTCTCAGCCTGAGCTGCACAGTGGAATCACCCGGGAAGCTTTAAAAACACTGACTCCTGGGCCCTACTCATATTCTGATTTAATCAGCCTGGGTATGCCCTAGGTATTAGGATTTTTCGCTTTCCACTCCCACCTAGGTGATTCTGTGTGCAGTCCAGGTTAAGAAACTTTATCCTGGGCGGCGCCTGTGGTTCAGTGAGTAGGGAGCCAGCCCCATATGCCGAGGGTGGTGGGTTCAAACCCAGCCCCGGCCAAACTGCAACCAAAAAATAGCCGGGCGTTGTGGCGGGCGCCTGTAATCCCAGCTGCTTGGGAGGCTGAGGCAAGAGAATTGTCTAAGCCCAAGAGTTAGAAGTTGCTGTGAGCAGTGTGACGTTATGGCACTCTACCCAAGGGCGGTACAGTGAGACTCTGTCTCTACAAAAAAAAAGAAAGAAAGAAAGAAACTTTATCCTGCAACATCACCATATGACTTCAGTTCCAGAGCTTTGTCACTTTCCTGGGCATGTGACCTAGGGCATGTTAACTGAGCTCAACTTCCTTGTATATAAGACAATAGAATAACTGCCATGTTCATAGCACCTACCTCTAGGATGATTGTGAGGCTTAGATTCACTTACATTCACAGGCAGGCTACAATGGATCAGGCACCATTACGAGAACTGGACTTGAGCTGGGAAAAGATAGATCAGAGTCCCTGCCTGTGTGGAGCTTTGCTGTCTTGTCATGGGGACAGACTTACAAGTCTTTACCATATGTACTGTCAAATAGCAATCACTGCTGTGGAGAAAGTAAGGCAAGGGGCGGCGGGGCAAGTGGCAGGAGAGAATGCATTTAAAGCGCCCACGCAATACCTAGCTCTTGGGATGCCAGCAGCTGTGTGTAGCAGCCCTGGTAGGGTCTACAGTATCGCAGTTCCTGATGAAGGAACCAGGTGAAGGAGATCTCCGTGTGAGGAAGCTCCCTCAAGACACACCTCAGACTTTGTGGTGCCAAGCCCAGGGCTTGATTGCCATTCGTGTGATGACTCCAGGCACCAGGCTTTGTCCACATTTCCTCTGCGTGAACCTTGATTCGGAGAGAAGAGGGAATAATTGTTTCATGAAACCCCTGGGCACAGAAGATATGTGCTAAGCTCTTACAGAATGGCAAGAACTGTTTAAAGCACAAGGGGACAAGATGTGAAGAAGCCCCTCCCCTTCCTTTGTCTCTTATCCACAGCGACTGTAGTTACCTCTGCTAACGTCAACAGCCACCATCACAGAGCCTTTCCCATGAGCCAGGCACCAGCTGAATACATTACGTACATCCTCTCATTACCTCCTCACTGGGCAAAGTAGGTATTGGTTTATTTAACTCTACATTTCGGGGACCTGCATCACACAGGCTACACAGCAGGTAAGTGGAAGAGTCTTTGCTCTTAGCCTGCATTACTGCCCCTTCCTGAAGGAAGTGACAGACATACTGAAGGCCTACTATGTGCCAGAGCCTGCCATTTCATCATTAAATTATTGATTCCCCATAACACTCTCTGCTCAGTGGAAACTTCTCAGCTTCCCTGACAACCCCCATCTCAAATTGGCTTGCATGACATGTCTCATACTCTGCAGTCATCATCGTGTATTTGTTTACTATTATTTGTCATTCTCCCCTACTAGAACATAAGCACACAGAGTGGACTCTCTGTTCTTGTTCACTCCAGAGCTGACATTTGAACTGAGATCAGCTGGCATCCTAGCATGCCACCATGGATAACATCCACCCTTAGTGACAGGGAATAAGACAAGGACAGACGCAGGTAAAATTCCAGGCAGAAAATAGGTTGTATCAGAAGAGACACAAACTCTGCCTGGGGGTGCCAAGGCCACCTTCTTCGGGAAGGTGTTTCTTGGATGGACTTTGAAGTAGAGGGGGCTTCATCAGGTAGATTTAGGCTGCGGGAAGCAGGGGAAAGCATTCCATTGGAAAATGCATAAGTAAAGGTTGAGATGGAGGAAGGAAAGTGCAGGAGAGCTGCTGAGTGGATGGGGAATCAACCCTGTTTTAAACAAATGGGGTAGCAGGAGGGCAAAAGTGCAAGGAAATCCTGGAGCATACACACATTTTTGTTTTGTTTTGTTTGTTTTGTTTTTTGGAAACAGAGTTGATGTGCTTCCCAGGCTAGAGTGCTATGGAGCCACCCTAGCTCACAGCAACCTCAAACTCCTGGGTTCAAGTCACCCTTCCACCTCAATCTGCCACATAGCCAGAACTGTACATGCTTGCCAGAACTCCTAGCTAACTTTTCTATTTTTAATAGAGGCTTAATAGGTCTTGATCTTGCTCAGGCTGGTCTCAAACTCCTGAGCTGAAGGGATCTTCCTTCCTCGACCTCTCCAGAGTGCTGAGATTACAAGCATGAGCCACTGCACCCAACCCACACGTTTTAGACTCAGATCTTGGTTTGAGCTGTATCTCTACCTGATAAGTTTGTGACCTTGGGCAGTTTCCTTAGTTTTATCTGTAAAATGGGAATAATAATATCTTCCCTTCGGTGAGAAAGAAACGAGACATTTCTTTATATACATCAAATAGTAGATCGATGCTGGCTTAGAGCAGTTGAAATTAAATGAGTCTGGGAAATGCACTCCCGACTTCAGCTTTAACCCTTTACTTGAAGTATGGGAATGGCTTTTCAGATTCTGCTATTTGAAATCTGTCAGCCATAACTATAACTTGGAGTGCTAACAGCTACCCAGAAAGCCAGTCTCATCTCTGCCCAATAACACCTTCCCTGCCCAGAAGAAAATTGGGACCTTCTACACTTCTGCTAAGCACTTGCCTCATGAAAGCAGATTGAAAGGGAGAGCAGACGGTGGGGAGGCGGCTATAGGACACCTGAAGCAAGTCATGTGGGCCAGGTGGGGGCTGCCGGCCCTTTCCCAGGCAGCTCAGCTGACACAACTGTCCCTTCAAAAATTGGCCCTGAGTGAGAAGGACAGCATTATTCTCCGAGCCCACTGAAGAATGCCTTCTGTTTTTTGCACAGTGATGGTGTGGTTTGGGTAGTTGTATATTGTGGGTGCATATAGGGCCTCCGGTAGAAAAGTGGGTAGACCCTGCAATAGGCTTTTCCTAGAACGGGCACCACCACCCAGCCCTTCTAGAGCCAAGCTATGAACATAGGCCTGGGAGAGACAGAAAAGTCTTAAAGAAAGGGAAGGAAAATCCTAATTACTGCCTGAGAAATAATCCTCATTTCCAAACCCAGCAGGTTACCTGGAAGATAATGTGTGGGCAGTGATTCGTTAGAAAGCTATAATCCCCAGTGCTAAAGCGAGAGTTAGAACTGTATCTGGAGCCTGGGAGAGAGAGAGGGGCTTCATAAATCACTCCTCTAGCACTGTTGCCTACATACCTGGGCCTGTTGCGATTTATCCCAAATGAGGAAATAATAATGTCATTTTCCCCCAGCCTTTCCCTAGGAGAAAGTCCTGTTAATAGAGGGTAGGCAGGTGTTAAGAAGAAATCTTTCGGGCTGCACCTAATTACCAGTTTGGTATAAGTAAGCTCTTTTCCACCTTCTGCCTCTCCCCCACTCCCACCTGCCTCGTCAGCAGCAATGTGAGGAGTTAGCAGGCAGAGGACATGCTGGGAAAGAAGTTAGACTGGCCTCTCAATTTTTTTCAGTTTGTTGTTTTGGAGAAAGTAATTTTTTTAATTTTTATTTTTTGAGACTGAGTCTCACTCTGTCACCTTGGGTAGAGCACCCTGACATCAGCCTAGCTCTACAGCAACCTCGAATTCTTGGGCTGAAGCGATCCTCTTGCCTCAGCTTCCCGAGTCACTGGGACTATCGGCACCCACCACACTCCTAGCTTATTTTTTTTTTTTTTAGGAGATGGGGTCTCAGTCTTGCTCAGGCTGGTCTCGAACTCCTGAGGTCAAGAGATCCTCCCACCTTGGCCTCCCAGAGTGCTGGGATTACAGGCGAGCCACTGCATTATTGCCGGTTGGCTTATGGCTCTTGTTCTTGTACTGAGTTAGGGACCCAGCTCTTTTTATTTGGTGGCTTTGCCATCTCTTATGCTTCCTCCTTTTCTACATCCACCCAGCCGTGGAGAAGGAGACTCAGAATGGACACTTATTACCTCTGCCTATGGGCCATTGCCAAGAACCTGTAATGTTGCCTTATCTAGCAGCAAAAGACATGAAAGTGGCCAGGAAATGTAGTCCTTTGCTGGCAGTTGCCTACCTGTGATAACTGTGTCCTGTAGAAGAATTAAGAGTTTGGTAGGTAATTAGTAGATAAGAATCATTACCATGTGATGTGGTAAGAGATGTGGTCTTAGCTGACATCGCCTTATCAGTGGTAAAAACTGAAATTTGATCCCACAAACGTAGACCGTAGTTGTTTTCCACTTGCACCAAGGTAGAAATAAAATTGTTGGGTTTGAGGGTAATCGATCAGGTGGGTCCAGCTAAAACAAGATGGACAAATTGATGGTCCTTACTGTCCCTCATGTAATAGACAAGAGTCTTAAAAATCTCCATTTAGTATACAAGAACACAAAACCTCTCAATGGTGATTATCTTTTCATAACCTGACTTGCCTCTTCAGTCATTTGTACTTGTACCTGTAATGCTAACACGCAGTCTTGCATCAAATTATCATGTGGCTGACCATGTCATAAGTAAACTCATAAAAACCTGTATTTAAGGTGGCCACTGGCCCGGGAGTAAATGGCAGCTGTTGGGCTCCATGTGGTATTTTGTGATGTTATTGAACCTCATAATTCCTTTCCCCTTTTAGTTTCCTCTCTGTCTGAGCAGCTGTACTGAAGTTTGTCAAGCATGCCCGTTAGCTTTCACATGTAAAGATGGCCTTTTTATATTCAAATTTTATTAATATATTATTTAATCATTAGGCAGTTTACAAAGGATATATTTGTGGCCATTGTTCTTTCTGAATGCCTAATCTGTAAAGGAAAACATTGTAGAAACAAGTGCTTTCTTCCAGAAACCGTGGTTTCCAGGAGAGAGTGTTGGGAGCATCGGCACAGGAGAGGCTGGGAGGTGGTCAGTGGCCAGGCATGGCAGGGCACGGCTGCTTCTGGGCCTAATGGACCCTATACAGAGGCCTAGCCAAGTACAAGTGGAACTAAATAAAATTGCTGATATTCAACCTTTTCCTTTAAAACAGCAGTTTCATCAGATTCAAACTGATACAAACCTGGGTTCTGATGAAGATTTAGTCACCAAGGCTACAGGGCACCATTTGCCTTCTACTTCTGACATGGTCACGTAGGGGTTCCCCAGAATCTGCAGAATCACAGCTTTTTAATGAGGTGGAATTTGATTCAGCTACAAAAACACTCAATACACAGTGGACCCTTGAACAACATGTGTTAGAACTGCACAGGTCCACTCACACATGGTTGTTTTTCAACCAAACACAGATTGAAAATACAATATTCACAGGTTGTAAAACCCATGCATATGAAGGGCCAAATTTTCGCATATGCTGACTTCAGGACATGAGTATGTGCAGTTTTGGGTACAGACGTGTGGGTCCTGTAGTGTAAACACAAACCCATAAAAGGCATGAAAAGGACTACTTCTGCTAGCATTCCCAGGACACATGTAGCTAACAGAAGAGTCAGTGTCTAGAAGTACTCCATGGGTGGCTGGGCGCCATGGCTCATGCCTGTAATCCTAGCACTCTGGGAGGCCGAGGGGGGTGGTTTGCCTGAGCTCATGAGTTCAAGACCAGGCTGAGCTAGAGCAAGACCCCATCTCTAACAACAGCTGGGTGTTGTGGCAGGCGCCTGTAGTCCCAGCTACTCGCCAGGCTAAGGCAAGAGAATGGCTCCAGCTCAAGAGTTAGAGGTTGCTGTGAGCTGTGACACCAGGGCAGTCTACCAAGGGTGACAAAGTGAGATTCTGTCTCAAAAAAAAAAAAAAGAAAAAAGAAGTACTTCATGGGGAGCTGGAGGCATCGTGACAGGAGCTTACTGGCAAGTGAGAGATGCCTGGTTGATAAGGTGCCAGCAAGGGCATTTCATGAGAGATTGAGGAGGTAGCATTGTGAGATGGTTGAGAGTGTGAGGCTCTGGAATCCATGGCCTGGGTTAAAGTCCTAGATCCACCCCTTACTAGCTGTGCAAGGTAATGCAAGTTACTCATTCCTCTATGCCCCAGTTTCTTCATCTGCAAAATGGCAATAATAATAAAGTTAATTATAGCTTACTGAAAGGATGATTAAATGAGTTAAGAATACATGTAAAGTACACAGCAGTACCCAGTGCCATACTAAATGACACGCTTAAGTATTTACTGTTTTTTTTTTTTTTATTGTTGGGGATTCATTGAGGGTACAATAAGCCAGGTTACACTGATTGCAATTGTTAGGTAAAGTCCCTCTTGCAATCATGTCTTGCCCCCATAAAGTGTGACACACACCAAGGCCCCACCCACCTCCCTCCTTCCCTCTTTCTGTTTCCCCCCCCATAACCATAATTGTCATTAATTGTCCTCATATCAAAATTGAGTACATAGGATTCATGCTTCAAGCTCAGAGGCATAAACATGTTTAATAAGTACTGAGTTCAGTATGGTGTATTAGGAGTAGAGTGGAGGAGAAATAGGTTATGGAGGGAGGAGATGCTTAGTTCACCAGACAGAGATCTGGGTGTGGTTCCTCTCCTGGAAGAAGCCTCATGTTGGCAACTCCCTGCTTATGCAATAGTCCCAGGAGCAGAAGTAGTCCTGAGACCTTACCTGCTCTTGTCACCCATTCTCTCTCTCCCTCCATGATTTCTCCTGCCCCTCTTTCTATCCAAAAATCTCTAGTCTTTTTATTCATAGAAAATGTTCATGTTTTCCCATCATGCTTTTTTTTCTTTTCTTTTTTGAGACAGACCCTCAAGCTCTCACCCTGGGTAGAGTGCTGTGACATCACAGCTCACAGCAACCTCCAACTCCTGGGCTCAAGCGATTCTCCTGCCTCCACCTCCAAAGTAGCTGGGACTACAGACACCTGCCACAGCACCCGGCTACCTTTTGGTTGTAGCTGTCATTGTTGTTTGGCGGGCCCAGGCTGGATTCAAACCCGCCAGCTCAGGTGTATATGGCTGGCACCTTAGCTGCTTGAGCCACAGGCGCCGAGCCTCCCATCATACTTTTTAAAAAAACATGTGAACGTAGGAAGTTTCTCTACCCCCAGAGATACCTAGAGCTCCTTTCCCTTTGAGTTTGGCATAGCCACAAGGGTGGCCAGAAGACATCAGCAGCTCCTCCTTTGCAGCTGTTTCTGCCATAATCTTTTTGATGGTGCAAGGTGTACCCTAGGGCTGATTGTGTTCCTGGGAGCTGCGAGCTGTTACTGCAGGGTTAAATCAGCAGCAGGAGAGCAACACTCCCAGTAACCTCAGAAAGAATAGAGAATGATGTTGTTGAAGGGAGCGGAGAGCTGGTTGCTTTTGCTGTGTTCTAGTACTGTCTTCTTTAAAAAAAAAAAGAAAGAAAAGAAAAAGTTCCCTTCCCCCATCTCTCTGCCTTTCCACAACATACCTTTTACTAAATACATTTTTCAGACCTGACTTTGTGCAAACACAATGTTGTTCTGCAAGCATTAAAAGGCAATTTAGTACTCAAAGGATTAAAAGCTCATGTTAAATTGAAGACTACACTTGGCATAAACATTAAAAATTGACAGAACACCCTGCACATTAACTGCACCAGGGCTTCGTAATTAGCATTTAAAAGTAAAACATCATTTCCTTACTGTTTCCTACTTACTCATTTATAATGCATTTATTATAATACAGATGTGAACAGGAGGTTTTCTACTATCATCAGCAAATGAAAAATATACCTGTATTGAGAAAGAAACCAGGATTTATTAATCCACCCTAAAAAGCAAAACCTATTAAAAAAAAAAATAAAGGCTCTCACTGGCTGATTTGAGAGCTTCAAATTACCCCGTGGAAGATTGACATAGGCCCCCAAAGAAATCACCTTCACATTCTTTTCCTTTTCTTAGCCTTTCACTAAGAGATACTAGGAAGAAAATCCAGCTAAGCTTTGGCCAGGCACAAAGTTACATTTAAATTGATCAACTGGCAGGTTACCAAAGGAATGTGGAAAATAGATCGTTGGCCCATTGCTGATGCTTCTTCAAAACTTTGGTAAGACTGGGATCCGATTTTCCAATTTAAAGTGAAATTCTACTGACTTAACACAGATGGCTGAATTTGTAAATGAGGACACCTGTTCATGACCATTGGGCTCCTGCTTAAAGTTGAGGTTTTGTTTTTAGCATTACCAAAGTTGTAAAATCTGAATGCAGTCCAAACCTGATCTTAGCTTTGTGCCCCCAGAGTTCTGAATGTGCTGCCATTTCTGGTTTTGGACTTGCCTCTCTGCCCCTTCTTAGTATGCTAGTTAGGTTCCCAAACTTGAGCATGCCTCACAGTCACTGGGGCTCTCCCTAAATACAGATTCTGGCTGAGCAGGTGTAGGAGTGTCATTTGTAACACACTCCAAGCTGCCCCGATGCTACTGCTCCCAGGCCTACATTTTCATTAGCAAAATGGTACAGAGAGTCTAATCACTTTCCACCCACTGAATTCATATCATCAAATGCGAAGAACCCCCCAAAGTGCCAGCTCCCTGTGGTACTTGCCCTCGGTGAATTTACTATAGAAATGTCTTAGAACTTGTTACCTTTCTCAGGCTTCTACTGGCCTCATTTGTAATGCGGGATTGAGAACGATGTTATCTAGAGATCCTGACAGGCATGTTCTGTTAAAACAGAGCTCCCAGGCTGTCCTCAGGTGGCCTCAGATTCCCCAGCTGGGGCACTATAAGTTTATCAGGTTAGCCAGTTGACAGGACAAATATAATTTCAGGGCTGCAAGGCCATTCTGGGTGAGCACATGACATAAGGGTGTTAAAAGTGGAAGAGAATTCTGAAAATAGACTTCACTCTTGTCAGAACAGTGCCCGGGGTTGGCTTCAGCCCTGAGGTATTTGGGCAGTGAGGCACACCCACTGGGGAGGAGGGTGGTGGCTGGGGAGAAGGAAGCCAGGTTCCCAAGGAACCAATTTGGCACCTGCTCTGTGGCAATCTCTTGAGGTAAAGAGCGAAAAGAGGAGCCCGTGGCATACATAGGGGCATGTTCTGCTACAAGCAGGCACCTTAAATTTTCTTTTCATCATTGTAACGATTTCTAAAATTCCAGAAATGTATTCATGCCCCGACATGACTTGAAAATGCTCCTGTCTCACTAAGAGCCGTGGGCTAAAACACACCCAAATGTTGGTCAGGAGCGAGGCTTGTCTGTGAGGTGAGGACGGCAGCCTGGATCGTGAGTCAGGTTCACATCCTGGCAGAGCTGGAGGGCAGCAGCATGTGGTTTGCAGGTTCCTTAATTACCACAGTGTTTTTATGGGAAGATCCTTGGGTGTGTTTGTGGGAACAGAACCCTGATTTTAATTGCATCCCTTCTGGTTATTCAGATTATACACTTCTAAGGATCTTGTTTCTCTGGCTTTCTTCTGCCCTACAGAGGTACAGAAGGGTTCGACAGAGAAAATGCCTCTGCTCTGTGTTTACACACAGAAGCAGATAATTTTAGATGGAAAGGGAACTTGAATGTAAGTAGTCCAGCCCCCTCAGTTTCTAGATGAGGGAGCTGAGGCTCAGACTTGCCCAAGTTCACACAAGCAGGATTAAAACTCAGGTCTCCTAAATCTCTCTGTTTTCTACATCATACTCTCTGCAGATGACAGTTTTTTTTCTCTTCAGATTTCCAGTAAAAGCTATAATCAAACTGAACAATTTCTTGACTCTCCTTTGAGTATTGCGGTCATGGCATGAATAGTCATAATAACTGCATTCTCTGTGTCTTTCTTACTTGATTCTTCTTTGGTGTAAGAATGCTAAGGGTGCTTCAGCATTGCACAGGATAACGAACACAATTAGCAGATTCAAATAGATGCACGGTGCTAATAGAGGATGTGCTTTTGGGAAGCAAAGCAACCAGGATCGCAGGGCACTTAGAATTGGAAATGTAAAATGAACATGAGTTAACACACTGGTAGACTGGCCATGGGAAGCCTTATTTTTTTACTTTTCAATAAAACCATGGTTTGGTGCTAAAACAACAAAGTAGTAGTCAGTGTAGATATACCTCAAGTATACACCACAGGTGCCTCCTGCTATGCTGACAATTTCCTCATCTCTCTAGACTGTTACTGTCTGAGGACCTCCTCTCACAAACACTTATTTAATAATGGCACTTTGGCTTTTTAATATTTTATTTGAGTTCTGTTTTATGATATTTTTAATTGAACCCTGTTTTAATTGCCTTTTCTGTACACCAAGAGCCTGGGTGGGGAAGGAAGGCTTTATAAATGAAATGATTATTGTTATTACTTACTCTCTTTCTGCTCTGTCTTCATCAAATTATAATTGATTCCATCCACAGATAAGCCTGGATTCTCATGTGCATGTGTCACAAAACAGCAAGTGTTGAATAAGAAGGCTGAAATTTTTTATCTAACTGAGAATAAGATTTGTCACCATTATTATAGAATGAGGAAAGAAAATTAGGGCTAAGATGCTGCTGTCAAGTTAAGCCACCAAACCAGAGGGAAGGGCGGCACCTGTGGCTCAAGGAGTAGGATGCCAGCCCCATATACAAGAGGTGGCGGGTTCAAACCCGACCCCAGCCAAAAAAAAAAAACCCTGCTTGCAGCACAGGCTAAATGCAGTTCATATTCTAGGTTACTTGGGGTCTGATTCTTCTGGGAAGTTGTCCTCACTTTGTATCAAATAAACTCCTTAAATTATATTTTAAAAAAACAAAACAAAGCAGAGGGAAGCTCCTCAGTCCCATCTACCCAGAGTACTTGATTCCCAGCTAATCAACTTGCAGGTGGACAAGGTTTCATAAAATTGAGAGCTGGAAGTGACCTAGAAAAGATATTTGGTCCCTCCCTTGTGTCCAGTCATAGCCCAGGGCAGACATAGTTTACCATGCATATGCTTAGCTTGTGCATTCATAAATAAGGGGCCTTCCTTTATGGCTTTTCAGATTCACAAGGGCAGTTATTAGGTTGCCCTTAGGATAAAAGAATAAACAACTCTCATCTCTTTAAACTTCTGTTTCTCTATCCTGTGGCCCCCCATCCTATTCAAAAAAATTTTGACCGATTCATTTTATGCCAGCCACTGATTGCAAGGTGATTATAGCCACCCAGAAGGGACCCTAGTAAAAAATCACAAAACACATCTGGCTCTTGCGGAGACAGCTTCAGCGGGCAGCTGTTCATTGTGCTTGATAAAATGCCTTAGATGCCTTGGTCAAAGGGAAAGATTGTCAATACTTGGTAACTGCTTGACGAAAGGGAAATTGTCCCTTAAAAACATAGCCCCTAACCCTTAGGATAGCTTCCTCACGTTGGGACTTGCTAAAATAGAATTCCTTATGTCAAAGGCAAGAAAATGTGTGCATTCCTGCTGTGTACAGTATGCTAGGCAAAGCACTATGTACCAAGCAAGGCAAATAAAATAAAACCATCTTCTTTTCCTATTTCCCTTCATTTCAGCAAAGATACCAATGTATTTTAAGGGTCTACCGTGCCCCAGACCATACACTGCAGTTTCTGCCTATCAGCCGGCTCAGAAACTGCAGTGTATGGTCTGGGGCTACTTAGGGAGCAAGTAATAACTCCCTAAGACTGAAGAGGGAGCTGTATTCAAAGAGGTTAAATCACTTGTCCAATACCCTATACTGTTCTGTGAGGCAGAGGGCAAAGTTGAATGTCAGTCTTTGACTAACTGGCCCTTTGTATTGTGAACCTGAGTATCAGATGGTTTGGCACAGAGCTCCATGCTTGACCCTGGCCCATCTGTAGCCTTTACTTTGGTGAAAAGAGAGACTGGAAGACACCAGGCTAAGAGGAGGCAATCAGGTACCAAACATATTCCAACAGCCCTAGGACCTGAATAAAAGGCATGGCCACAAGGATTGAAGGAAGGAAATGAGAGGCACAGGGAAGAGAGCAGTCCAAGGATTTGTGGGTTCCAAGTTGGGCTGGGAAGTGACCTGGGTGACACCATCAACAGGAGGGAATAAATTCCAACATTTCATTTTTAGAAATGTTGATTTTTGACATGCCATGGACAGACAGTGCCACTAGCCACCACATAAGTGGGAAATAGTAGTCTGGAATACAGGAGGTGTCTGGAGCTGAGGACTTCAAAGTCATCTACTTGGAAATTATGGTAGAAACTGGGGAACTGATGAGAGAGACTCCATCACTTCCTTTTTTCTAGGCATGGAAGGGAGACCTTGAAGGATTTCAATATTAAAGGATAGGATAATCAAGAGAAGGTAGCATCACTTGAGAAATAAGAGGATAATAACAATATTTTGTCATGGAATCCCAGTAAAAAAAAAAAGACAGAGACAGTCTGCAACTTCTGTAGAGACAGAAAGGGCCACTGGATTTGTTGATTAATACATCTTTAGCCAGAGATCTGTTAACCTTGTAAACATTAAAGGCAATGTCACCCTCTTTTAGTGGAACAGCTCTAGGAAAGGTGAACAGACAGTAGTCTCTGAGTGAAACATATGATTTTTAGAAGCAGAAGGACAGAGGAAGCTCCTGCATGGTGCTAATAGCCCAATGCAGCATGTAATGAACAGTGAGATGGGGAATCAGACGGGAATGCAGCAGGTGGCTCAAGCCCAGCCTCACAGAGGGCATTTGCTTGACTGGGTCAGCCCGTCAGAAGGGATCCCACTAATCAGATTCAAGGGAAACTGACTGGATTGCAACACAAATCCTTCTCTTTATAAGGAGGAGCATGACCACCAGCCCAACCAGAGTAACTGACGGGCACTAGTTAGCACATTTACCCCAAAGGACAATCCCCAAGGAAGCCAAATTATAATCAGAAGATAATTTGCTGACCAGGGATTGTAAGTACAAGGGATGTGGCCAGAATTGCCCATTCTGTCCCTCGTGAACCCCAAAATGTGCAGTGACTTAGTATACTTGTACAATTGATTATACTTCTTTGATCATATCTGTTTCCCAGTACCAGACTGTAAGTTCTCTGAGAGCTTTATACCTGGTATCTTTATACCTGGTGCAAAATAGTCTGTGTTTGTCAAATACTGGACATTGATTTGGAATCTTCTGCTCCCATTCCTGGAAAACCTTAACAGAAATAACAGCAGTAGTGAGTGCTCCTGTGTTTTAGGTGCCTACTGCATGCCTGCAAATTATTAGATAAAGACTGTCTAATCTTTATAGCTAATAGATGGCATGGGCCGTAGCCTATAGATAAGATCCTAAGGTTCAGAAATAAGATCTTAGGTAATCAAGCCAGATTTACCAGATAGAACTGTGATTTGAACCTGATCTTCCTTACTCCACAACACGTGCACTTTACACTGGACTACATTAGCTGGAATTGCGGATGCCAATTCACAAGCCCCTTGACTGGGCAGTTTCCAGCTCTCCTGTATCAAGGAAGGGGTGGAGCCGGGGGCCCTGCTGAAGGAATGTTCAGGCATTGGTTAGAATAGGTGCCCTAGCCTCTTGTCGCGCCTTCATATTCACCAGTGTTCATTTTTTTCTCTTTCTTTTTTTTTATTCTTCCTAGGGATGATGACTGACAGATTAATATATGTCTAACTACATGTCTCAGAAATCAAAAGGAAGGTGCTGTCAGAATCACTTGTCAGAAAATGAGATTAGGCGCACTTGTCATTTGCTGAGGATTGCAGTCTTTCAGAGATAAGGTTTCATTTAATGAGGGTAAAAAGCCTCCTTTTAAAAAAAGAAGAGGGAGTGAGGGTGGGGTAGGAGAGGAGTGATGATTCTTTTTTCTGGTGTCAGCCAAGGAACTATCACCTAACGTGATCCTGTGGCACCTGGTAGCCACTGATAATGGCAGCCTGGCCCTCTCCACCTCCCCTGCTGCCGAGCTGCTTCAAAGGCAGCTGCTTGTTACCTGCTTTTACCTCTCTTTGGAAGCTGAAGCTCCTTTTCCTGTGGGAAGAGGGAGCTAAGCATGTACTCTCAGTTTAAAAGCAGGCTCAAGAAAGCATGCAGTATAAAGGAAATGTATAGTCACATTTCCCAGCAAACTGTAAAGAATCCACAATGGAGTTCAGTGAGATATGGAGCTTGTCTGAGTAGTGAAGAGTAACTAATGAGGAACAGAGCTGGATCCCATTGCAACCAATTGTGTTTTGTTACAGAAAATATTTATCAAGTTCTTCTGCATTTGTTGATTGTCTTAAAAGTGACAAAGTGAGGGCTCCTGGCATGTAACTTGATGCACCTCCTGCACCCCTCGATTAAAATCGGCAATTGCTACCCCAGGATTAAACGTCTCACTGTACCTCAGGTGTGGCATATACTGCAGAATATTTCATATTAATCTCCCCCACCCCAAATCATAGAAACCACCTCTGAAATGAACAACTTTATTATGAAGAATGCCCATGATAAAGCAGAAAGCTGCGTTTGAAAAATGTTTGTTCCAGTTCTGTACACCAAAAGTTCATGGTGGGAAACAAAAACTCTTTTCTTCTGACCCTGGATTTGGTGGATCAGGAATTCCAACAGGGCACAGCTAGAGCAGCTTCCCTCTGCTCCATGATAACAGGGTGACTTGTGTGGCTGGGGGCTGGACTCATCAGGAGGTGTCTGCACTCACATATCATGCACCCAGGCAAGAATGACCCAAGACTGAGCCCAGCTGGGACTGGCCCTGGAACCCCTCCTCAAATGCTGTGTACGTGGCTTGGGCTTTTCATGGAATGGATTTGGGTTCTGAGGGGAGTTCCCTGCGAGAAAGCAAGCATCTCAAGAGATGAGGCAGAAGCGACCAGGCCTCTTCTGACCTAGTCTTGAAAGTCAGAGGGAACCACTTCTGCTATTCAGTTGAGGCAGTTACAAGCCTTCCATATTTAAGAGAAGAGGCTGTGGACCTCTCCAGGGAAGAGTGTCAAAGGGTTTGCAGTCGTGTTTAATGCTGTAAAGGTTTGTATCTACTCGTATTTTTCCCTCACTTGCCATAAACAAATAGTCATGAATATAAAGCAAATGACATTTGCATTGTTTACTACTGACTTGGCATAAATGATTACTCCTCTTCATTAAAAAATGACAGAGACTAAGAGAGAGAGAAAGAACCTATTAATTGCATGGGGTAGTCTGAGGGTGGTCCTTTTTCTGTCCTCTGCTGCAAACGGTGCAAAGAGACCCAGGGACTCCACTTAAATGTTCTATTTCTTTTTCGTCCTTCTCCATTATTCTTTTCAAAAAGAATCTGTACATACTTGCTTCTTTTCCTACCACTTTGTTCAAAACCTAATTTCTTTCTTTCTTTTTTTGTTTGCAGTTTTTGGCCGGGGCTGGGTTTGAACCCACCACCTCCGGCATATGGGGCCTGCGCCCTACTCCTTTGAGTCACAGGCACCGCCCTCTTTTTTTTTTTTTTCAGAGAGAGAGTCTCATTTTATCACCCTCGGTAGAGTGCTATGGCGTCACAGCTCACAGCAACCTCCAACTCTTAGGTGATTCTCTTGCCTCAGCCTCCCCAGTAGCTGGGACTACAGGCACCCACCACAAAGCTCGGCTATTTTTTGTTGCAGTTTGGCCCAGGGCCGAGTTCAAACCCGCCGCCATTGGTATATGGGACCCGTGTCCTACTCACCGAGCCACAGGCACCGCCTCCTAGACCCTAACTTTTTATATGTAATCTAGCTTCATCCTTGTTCTCTGACAATTTTCTAATTACCTCCTAAACTACTGAGCCATCCATCTTTTCTCAGTCCTTATCCTTCAGTATCTCTAAAGTATTTTCCATTTTTGAGTTCCCTTCCTTCTGGAGATTCACCTTGTCACTCCACCTTTCTGTGGCTCCTTCTCCAGCCCAGTAAACATGGACACTATGGGGTATTGTTGTTGGCTCTGCTTTTTTCCCACTCTACAAGTTTGCTCTTGGCAGCCACATTCCCTCATCTTTTTGCAGAGGACACCCACACCTCATCCACAAATCTGACATTCTCTCTTCTGTGTTCCAGGCCAGAGTTTCGACCATGGCTAGGCTTTTCTTGTGGCACTCTAAATTCATCTTGACCAAAGCAATTTCTTTATAATCCCTGCAAGCCTCTTCATGCTGCGGTGTTCCTGATTTAACTAGCTCCCCGAGCTTTAGATCTCAGCATCGCCCTTTGTCTTGCTTCCCGCTGCCGATCCCTTTAGTTCTGCCTCTTCAGTTATCAATGTTATCTCCTCACCTTAGCTCCACCCCATTTCTCCTGCCTTTTCCTGTTAATGTGCCTTTTCCTTGAGCCATTTTTCTTTTTAGAGAAGGGGTTTTGCTTTGTTGCCCAGGCTGGAGTAAAATGCGATCATAACTCACTGTAATCTTGAACTCCTGGATTCAAGCAATCCTCTCACCTCAGCTTCCTGAATATCTGGGACTACAGGTATGCACCACCATGGTTGGCTAATTTTTCGTATTTTTTGTAGATATAAGTTTTTGCTGTGCTGCCTGGGCTGGTCTCAAACTCTTGGTCTCAAGTGATCCTCCCACCTCAGCCTCCCAAAGCACTGGGATTACAGGCGTGAGCCACTGCCCCCAGCCGGATCACTTTTCTAGATGCTTCGTGAAATATCTACCACATTCTACCTTCTTACACACGTCTTCAATCACACAATAGACCTCAAACTGTTAGAGTTAGGGAAAGGCTTTGATGAGATGAGGTTAACATGACCAAAAGCACTTTCAATATTGCCTTGCCCTTCAACTCTCAGTTAGGTGCTGTCCCAGTTTATTTGATCCTCACAGCTCTGACATAGGTATAGTATGTTTTCTATTCTATAGATGAAGAAGCAGTGACAGAAAAAGTGACACACTACTTCTTTGTTAGTTGGGTGAATGCCTAGCACTCCAAAACCAGCCTCCTTGCAATCTGTGCTAGAGCAAGTAGGTGCCTGAGGCCAGCTAGGAAAGCAGGCCTTCTCTCTCTTCTTGTCTGATAAAGCTTTACTCTGGGTTGGCCACCAAGCCCAAAGTAGCGCCCAGGGGCCCCATCTGAGCTTAGTCATCACCAGCTCAGGAGGCAGCAGAATGCAGAGGAAAAGAGCCAAGTGCGTGCAGCACTTATGAAACACGAGTGTATGGTTTTGAAAGCACGAGAGTCCTGTCCACTAGTAAACCTGGCCCAATCAGCGGAGAGCAGGATAAGGAAAGCTGGAGAAAAACACTTAAGTGAGTAGATGAACGAACGGATGCTCTACTCCAGGCGTCCTCAAACTTTTTAAACAGGGGGCCAATTCACTGTCCCTCAGACCGTTGGAGGGCCGGACTATAGTTTAAACAAAAAAACTATGAACAAATTCCTATGCACACTGCACATATCTTATTTTGAAGTAAAAAACAAAATGGGAACAAATACAATCACACCGCTTCATGTGGCCCACAGGCCGCAGTTTGAGGACACCTGCTGTACTCCATGGTACACACCTGTGTGCAGGGTAATGAGAGAGAAAACAAATGGGCAAAATGTTACCAACAGAGGAAAATAGCGAAAGACTTTTGGGTGTTATTCATACTGTCTTTCGTCTTTTCTATTAGATTTGAAATCTCTCATGCTAAGATGGGGAAAACTTTAAAAGATAGCTAACACAAATTTTTTTAAAAAGCAATTTTAAGGATAAGCGTCAATAATAAATACAAAGGAAAGGAATCTGAAGCCAGGAATGTTCTGGTCCACCAAAGGGGGAAGTGCCAAGAGAGAAGCGAAGAGGTGGAATTTGAGATATGTGGGCTTCCTTAGGGGTATTCTCAGCCTTCCCAAGAGGCTACTGTAAAACTAAATCTCATCCCTGGATCCCACAGCCCTTAATGTGACCCAAACTTTCCATTACTAAATTCTGGGGATTTAAATCCTGATATTGTGTGCTGAATCTGGGATCTAATCTGGCTGCTAATGAGATCGGGTCAGTTCTCTAATCCCCCTACAGGTCAGTTATTTGCAGTCATGTCTGTCTCATCAGTTCAAGATCTGTCCTATTGAGGTCACATGTGTCTATGCAGTAAGTTCTTTTCAAGCCAAACTTTCATGTAAAAAAAAAAAAAAGAATTGGGGCGGCGCCTGTGGCTCAAGGAGTAGGGCGCCGGTCCCATATGCCGGAGGTGGTGGGTTCAAACCCAGCCCCGGCCAAAAGCCACAAAAAAAAAAAAAAGAATCCTAAGAGGAAATGCACATGGTCCTCTTCCCCTTCAAGCCCAGTTCAGGCTATTTATTGCTTTATTTAATTGTTGAGAACTAAAAAATGACTAAATTGGTTCCCAATGTGGTCTACACATTTCCTTGGCTGGAAATGGTCTGTTAAAGACAAGCCCAGTGTAGAATTTAGCAGTGTTTTGATTTGTGTGTGTGTGAGGGGGGTTGGGGGGGGTGTCAATGAGTGTATTTTTTTTTTCTTTCTTTCTGAAGTCCTTCCCTTGTAGATTTCAGATTAAAGAGTGTGTGATGACACATTTACCCATTTGGTTTTGTTTCTAAAACACGAAGCTGACAAATGTGTTTAATGGGCCCCTAGAACCAAGTGACAGCAGCAGAGAGCCCAAGAGGCTTCCTTGGGCCTTGACTGTTTTGATAAGGAAGTTGAATTGTACTCACCAGTTGGGAGGATTACATGCAAGCCATAGCATACTTGTGAGATTTCATTCGCTTATCAGGAAATTCCAAGAGAGTGAGGCTAGGGGACAGAAAAGCTAAATGGAACAGTATGCCCTACTCAGAAATGAATCATGTAAACTTCAAGAATATGGAAAGAGGCAAATGTTTTTTTGGTTTTTGTTTTTTTTTTTTAGCACAGAGAATACTTTCTGTTTATAAATAGGTAGGTATTAGACCATAAAGAATCATAAGGTCTAGGAATGGAAGAGAGAGAGAGAATATTTCTCCCAACCGAAACGCATATTAATGGTGAAGAAAAGGTTAAATGACATACGCAAAGTCACAACCAGTTGAGACTGGACCTGTTCTAAAATCAAGGTCTCCTGATCCTTCTGATCCTGTTCAGTACTCGTTCAGCGCTGGTTCGTCACTAATCTTCAGTGCAATGGTTTACAATAGCCCTGCAAACAGTTTCTAAAACTCACCAGAGTTGGCTGCTAATGAGATCGGGTCAGTTCTCTAATCCCCCTACAGGTCAGTTATTTGCAGTCATTTTCATGGTCTCATGTTACAGCCTTAAACTCAGCCAGTCATTTCACAAATGCATCTTGTCAGCTGTAAGTGAGCATTGGTAACAGAGAAAACCCATCACTACGAGTGCTAATGGAACAACTCAAAGCATGCTGCCTAGTAGAATGTTGTTTGTAGCTTGATCTTTGTATAAGAAGGAAAACACCATAAATTAAAATATAAGCTACCAGCCAACAACTGGTATTTTTACCAGCTCCTCTTCAAGAAAACTCATTGCTAGGAAAATAAATAGCATTCTTTACTAGGAGCACAAAGGAAAGTCTTGTTAGTTATAGGCTAACAAGCAAGTGGCTATTTGAAAGCCTGGCTACAATTTTCCTGTTTTACTCACACTTGTAATTAAATCCATCAACTCTCTCTAAGATTCTGTGTAAATACCAGATGCTCAGTACATTTTTTCTGTCCTGGAGAGTATGAAAAGTTGTACACTAACAGTAGAAGACCTTCAAAGGAAGCACAAACGTAGGCGAAAGTGAAGCCCTGAAGATCCACACTGGCTTCCTGTGAATTCAAGAGAGGAATTTTGGAATTTTCAAGAGAGGGCAGCCCACCACACTTAGACAGCACAGGCCCCTTCCCATCTCTCGCCTGAGCGGGTGATGTTAAGTTGATATCTGTGCCCTGTCCCAGGAGCAGATGGCTCTGAATGGGGCGTGGTGGACGGGGAGGATCCATCGGGCCTGGCAGGAGCCCTGTGAGAAAGGGAGGAGACGGCCGGCCAGTGCCTCTCACTCCCTGAGGGGCAGCAGCCTGCTTTTCATGTGCTATTGATGCTGCCCTGACCAGCTGTCACTTGGATGCATTTAGTGGATCATATGGGGAGTCATAAAATGAGGTTTGGGATAGCTCTGGGTAAATCCACCCTGGCTACTGGCAGTGAGAAAATGTTCTTTGCAGCACATGTACTCCTCAGGGGGCATCAATACATATTGTCATTTTTTTCCTTCCCTATACAAAGAAGAGTAACTTTTTGTCTCAGAGGTCATGGTATTTCAGTAGTAGGCAAAGCGACCCCCTCCCCCTTTTCCAGAATTAAATGTAGTTGCTTAGGGAGCTGAGGAAGTGTTAAGTGAATCATGAAAGAGAATCAACATACCTACTGGTATTTAAATTTTAGTGTATTCCAGTGTGGTTTCTTGGTATTTGTAATGCAAAAACTGGGAAAGGGTGCTCCACCTCCTCTCACCAACTTAGTCCCAGCAGATTCAATCTATTTTTTGTGAATTTACTTTAAAATATCTAGTACTCCCGAAAGTATTACTAGAATATTCAAGTTGTGTGGACAATGCCCAACCCTCCTCACTTATAAACTGTCCCTCGCTGTGGGGTTTTCCCCTACTAGTTTTGTTGGGTAGGTTGCCATGGGGAGGGAGTTTTCATTTCATACCCAAAAGTTTTAGGTAGACCTCTGTGACTGACTGTGAGTGTGTGGAGGGAGTGAGGAATGAAAGGACGGAGCCCACAGCCCATACCACCACAGCTACTTTCAGTTTCTATTTGAAACTGAAATCACAGAAGAGCTGTCAGGTGGCAGCTGTGCATTTGGTAGAAATGAGAATTCCAGATTTTATGCTAATTTGGTTTCAGGTTCCTTTGAACCTGCAGTTTATGGGGCTGTACTTAAAACTGCAATCTGTTTTGGATAAAAGAGGGGATTACTAAAGACTTTTTAGTTGTGCAAACATTCCCAGCCTCCAAAAGGAAAGGGGGAGACCAGATTTATTCTTTCATTAAAATTGTCATGTTTTCTTCTACTTTATCAAATAGAAAGCTTTCCACTATTTTGGCAGAGATTTTTCTTATTTCATGATTTTTCTGTTGCTTTTATTTATCTCTATGTCAGTAGCGCTCTTTCTTGAACTGGGAGGTCTTTGCCATTCCCTTGCAGACAGAGGCAGGAATGCAGAGGCAGTGCTCATGGGCACCTCTCATCCTGGCATGCGCTCATGGGCACCTCTCATCCTGGCATGCGCTCACATCCTTCCTTTTTCTTCTTGGTGTTGAGGCTGACCCAAATGTTTCAGTTACCTATTGCTTTGTAACAAACTGTACATTTAATAGTGTCAAGCACAACATTTGTTTGCGCACAGTGTTGCAATTTGGGCAGGGCTCTGCAGAGAGGTTCCTCTCTGTTCCACAGAGCTTCAGCTAAGACAAGCTTAACTGCAGCTAGAGAACCCACACCCCAGATGGCTTATTCTCACAGCTGATAAATTGTTACTGGCTGTCACCTGGGAACTTAGCTAGGTCTTTGGCCCTGAGGCCTCAATTTACTTTCATGTAGGTCTGCTTGGCTTCCTTACAATACGGTGGTTGGGTTCCAAGCATCAGGAAGCTTTTAATACCTACACCCTGAGATTCCAGAACATCACTTTCTCCACATTCTATTGATCAGAACAGTCACGAGTCCAGCTTAGATTGCAGGATGTTCAAATTCCACCTTCTCATGGGAGGAATGCATGTGCATACAGAATTTTTCTGGGGCCCTATTTGAATAGCAACCACAGTGGTGGGATGTGTTACTTCAATTAGTAATCAATTTTCAAGAGAATTTACCTGTGCTCTGTTATTAGCCTTATGGGTTGGTTTCTATATTCCGTGAAATCAAAACTGGTGGCCATTTCTGGAAAGGGCTTTAAAGTTTAGTTTACATTTGAGGTTATGTCTTCATTCTTAGGGTGCCAGCCACATACACTTAGGCAGGTGGGTTTGAATCCGGCCGGGGCCTGCTAAAAACAACAATGCAACTGCAACAACAACGACAATAGCCAGGTGTTGTGGTAGGCGCCTATAGTCCCAGCTACTTGGGAATCTGAAGCAAGAGAATCACTTAAGCCCAGGAGTTAAAGTTTGCTGTGAGCTGTGATGCCATAGCACTCTACTAAGGGTGATATAGCAAGATTCTGTCTCAAAAAAAAAAAGAAGATGAAGAAGAAACTATCAGTTATTCTGTTTGCTTCACTAGATTGATGTAAGAGCAAATGACATCATAATTGTAAACATTTCTGGAAAATATATGTTCTTATGGGGCATTTATGGCAGCATCCTTAGAAGAGGATGAATCTTAGACCCAATAAATGGCACCATGACATGTAATTTATCGCCTATGCTCATTTTCATTCTAGAGTTCACTGCTTTCTTGGTTGGTTTCTCTCTCCCTTCAATTTCAAGGCACTGAAATGAAGATTAGAGTCATATTTTGAGTTTGACCCACTCCTAGAATAGTAGCTGTCTTTCCCTAGGACTAACTGAAGCTAGAAATGAGGATACTCAAATCAGATACAGAAAAATAGTTTTCTCTCAGAGCAAAACTTAACTGAAATTATAGTAATGTATGTGTAAGACTTATTTAATGGTGGATGTGGTTGGGGAGCCCAAATAAGGTAATATCTTTTTCAATATTCATTTTAGTCATCCAGGCATCCCAGTAAGGAATATCTAGGGTGGCGTACAGGCTTCTTTCTCAATTCTGAAGTGTTGAAAGAAAAATTGAGAGCTCAATCCAAAGTTGCTAAAATGTTTCTTACCTAGAGAATTGGAAAACATGATCAGTTCACCAGCAGCCCCCAATTTTCCACAGGCAGTTGTACGCCTGCCAGCTATGGAAGGACGCCCTTTGCTGAGTCATCTCTCCCAAGAGCTGCGCCCATGCCTGGGAGCTCACAGCTAAAGCTGTCAATTTATACACAGGTGCAATGACAGCCACTGTTTCCTGAGTGAGCCCCAGTCTCAGCACCATTTCTCCTGACTCTGTCCTCCTGCCTTCATACTGATCTCCTCTCTGGGACCCTCACTTATCAATAGGCCTCACAGCTAATCTGTCCAGCAGTGAGCGTGGGCAAAGCTGCCTTTGTCAAGCTACTGTAAAGGATCTTTCTTGCTCTCTCCTTGGAGGAGTGAGTGCTTGACTACTTTCATTTATAAAACATAAGGAGGTCTCCCTGAGACTAAGAATATCTATTCCTAGGTGACTTCCAGGCTCATGATAAAGGTAAGATACTGCTCCAAGTGCTTTATATGGATTAATTCATTTAACCCTCACAACAGTTGCAACCAAGTAGGTGCTGTTGCCTTTATTTTCCAGATAAGGAGCCAGAGGCACAGAGATATGAAGTATAATCCATCTCCCATCACAGCTAGTACATGAGAGTAGAGGATTAGCTAGGATTGGGACCTACTGAATCTTTAATCAGTGGCTTAACCTGTTAAAATTATCTCTCAGTTGTCCCCAAACATAGAGATGGCTGGCATCGGTTTAAAGGCCCCGCCTACAAGGTGTCCTGGCATAAAAAGCACAGGATGCCTTGTAATTATTTATTGATTGTCTGCTTTGTGCTAAGCATCCTATTATTTTATTTAATGCTCACAATAATACTGTATGAGGGTTACTAATTACTAACTCCATTTTTCAGATGAGAAAATGGCAGCTTTCTGAAGATCAGCCAGCTATCTTCATAGAGAAATGGATTCAAACATATGTCTTTTTGACTTCAAACACGTAATCCTAACCATCAGATCAGGGACCATGAATTTTATTTTTTCTTTTTTTGAGACAGAGTCTATGTTGCCCTTGGTAGAGTGCCATGGTGTCACAGCTCACAGCAACCTCAAACTCTTGGCCACAAGCAATTCTCTTGCCTCAGCATCCCTAGCAGGCGGGACTACAGGCACATGCCACAACACCCAGCCATTTTTCTGTTGCAGTTGTCATCGCTGTTTAGCTGGCCCGGGCTGCCTTCCAACCCACCAGCTTCAGTGTATGTGGCCCGCACCCTACCCACTGAGCTACCAGCACCGCAGGGATCATGAATTTTTAAATCTAGTAAGCCTGGTTAAGAATTGGATCCTGGAGTAATATAGGCAACGACAACCTTAAGGAAATACCTCACCAAAAGACATCTTTTTTTTGTTGGTTTTTTTTTGTTGTTGTTGTTGTCATTTTGGCCAGGACCAGGTTTGAACCCGCCACCCTTGGTATGTGGGACCGGCGCCCTACTCGCTGAGCCACAGGCGCCACCCTTTTTTTTTTTTTTTTTGACACAGAGTGTCACTCTGTCTCTCTGGGTGGAGTGCAAAGGCATCATAGCTCACAGCAACCTCCAACTCCGGGCTTAAGCAATCCTCTTGCCTCAGCCTCCTGAAATTCAGCTGGGAGTACAGGCATGTGCCACCATACCTAGCTAGTTTTTTCTCTTTTTAGTAGAAATAGGGTCTCACTCTTGCTCGGGCTAGTCTCAAACTCCTGAGCTCAAGCAATCCTCTCACCTAGGCCTCCCAGAGTGCTAGGATTGTAGGCATGAGCCACAGCACCTGGCCCTTTTCTTTCTTAATTTTTTTAAAGTTAGTCAAATACAGCAATGGGGGATTGAACTAAAAGCATCTTTTTTTCAATCTCACACATTCTTTTCCACAATTTGTCATCTTTAATGACTTACTTACACATTTTTGTCCTACACTAACGCATTCCTTTCGCAGGTATTTCTTACACCTTTTTCATGTTATTTACCTCTCCCTCCCCCACTCCATTTCATTTCCATGTGGAAACAGTGAGAGGAGCCAGGTGACTTGAAGAGACTCCAGCTGGTAACTAAGGCAGAATGAGTAGGACCTGGACAAAGGGGCACGGACTTCACCCCAGCGCCGGTCTCTAGACCCCAAGTTACAAACAGCAGTAAATATTACACAGCATGACAGAGGAGTGAACAAAGCACAGATCAAAACCAGACAGGCACGACCAGAGGGGCAGAGAGGCCTCCTAAGTCTCATCGTGTGCACTTCTGTAAAAAGTAAGATGAGAAACCCATAGCCAATTGGGTGACATGAGCAGAGGTTGAATCTATTTTTATATTTCCTTTTATATTGCCTTTCTTTGTGGGGTTGTCAGATTCTGAATATGAATATTTTAGTGTAGATTTGGTGGTTAAGTAACATATATTTTATTTTTTTTTTTTACTTTTTCCCCTTTGTAGTTTATAGTATACTGTGAAGTTTGAAAGTGAAATTCTTTTTCTTGACTTCTACACTTGGAAAATATTTATTCCCCCCTGCATCTCAACAGTATGCATCATAAACTAATCCAGTTCAGTTTATTTACTTCCCTCTTGTTGCAGCCCCATGATCAATTATAGCAACATGGGCACATAATGGTAGAGGTTTTTGCTTTACACCAGTAAGAGCCTGAGCTATTGCAGCCTCCTTTCAGCATGATAAGTAATGAGCTTCCACTTTAAGAAGCACACATTCAGAAGGGGTGGGGAGCACAGAGCAGCGGGATTGGGGGCCACATGAGGTTGATTAGCCCTGCGCCACTAAAGGAGGCAAACCTGATCCACGATTTAAAAAGATTTAAAACGATTGGTCTACACAGGAGAAATTCCTGGGACCCAGAAAGAGACTTAATCCCCATTGAACAGCATGAAAGGCAGAATATTAGGAATTAGCAGAGGTGAGAAGCAGGATAATTTTGGCAACAGGGGAATTCCCTGCTTCCTAGAGGCAAGTGACGTGCTGATTCTGGTTCTCCATCCTAGGACTCTTAGCCCCTGCTATGCAATAGTAAGAGCTGTAGGGATTGGACTCAAAAGTGCAGGTCCCTTTGGGCTTCTTGGCAACTGTCTTCTGCCCTGAGTCTCCCCTCTACCTTGTCAGTTAGCCAGATACTTGCCCTTGGCCTTATAGCATGCTGGGAAAATCTCAGCTGTGTATTCATTCTCTCACATCAGGGATCTGTTGAGCAAGGCTTCCTAGCACTGTGCTGGGCACATAACGTGTGAGCAGATTCCAAGATGTGAATTCTATTCACATTCCGCAGAAAGAAGGCATGGCACAAGGAATATCCTGGGATTATATCCTCACAAATAGATGAAGTGTAGGTTGCTATCTCTAGACAGCTGTCTGTTACTTATATTGCTGCTATGGCATGAATAAAGACGAGCAAAACTTAGTCCTTATTTAGTCAAATTTAAAATCAAACTGAGGTGGTGGGAATCCCACACAGAGAAGATGAACAAAACACATACTTTTGTACCAGTAAGAAACCATTTTTATAGTCATAGGTAAAATGCAGGCCTTCCAAAACTGTAAATTACACCTTAACATGTCAAAATGACATATTAATAATTGGGATGCTTACTATTTTATGTTTTAAGAATTGAAGCCCTCACTATTAAGAGGTTGCTCACAGTCTTTTTTTTTTTTTTTGTAGAGACAGAGTCTCACTTTATAGCCCTCGGTAGAGTGCCGTGGCATCACACAGCTCACAGCAACCTCCAACTCCTGGGCTTCAGCGATTCTCTTGCCTCAGCCTCCCGAGTAGCTGGGACTACAGGCGCCCGCCACAACGCCCAGCTATTTTTTGGTTGCAGTTCAGCTGGGGCTGGGTTTGAACCTGCCACCCTCGGTATATGGGGCCGGCGCCTTACCGACTGAGCCACAGGCGCTGCCCTGCTCACAATCTTAAAGCCTGCAAACTCTCAGAACACTTAGCTTGATTCACTGGGCTTTATAATCTATTAAGAAAATCCACATTACTGCCACCCCTCCAGCCTTATTAGGGGACCCAGGTTATGCAGTGTCAGCCTCTGACCCTGTGGGATTCTTTGCAGTATGTACCATTTTCTAGTACAGATGGTGCAAACCACTGACCCCACTTTTGGGATTGGTGTTGTTTTTGATGTTCATTTGATTATTTTCATTACTACCACAGTGATTCTCACTGAGAAGAACATGTGGCCATGGACATCATGGCCATACCAAAGCACACTTTTACTCTATTGGTCTCCACAGTAATCAAAAGAAAGCAAGTCATCTTTAATCATGATAGCCAATACATGTATCTTACTTACTAAGTGCCAGTGTTACTGACAACCCAACAAGGCACAAATACTGTTGTCATCTCTGAGGCACAGAGAATGAAAAGATTTGCTCTGGGTCTCCTAACTCAGAAATGACAGGGACATGTCAACCAGATTCTGGCTCCAGAGTTCTAGATCTTAACCTCTACCCAAAGGAACAGATTAAAAACTTCAATTTCTAGAACCTGAAGAACTTTAGAACTTGAAAAAGAATCAAACCTTCTGGAGTTATAGAAATAAGCCAGGCAGTGTGACATCTTTCTCAACGCTAGTTGGAGACAGTGCTCTTGTGTTATCACTCGGATTTAGTGATCTTTTCAAACTGTATACAGTAGAACCTCCATAGTTGACCACCTCCTTAAGTTGCCCTAATTTTCATAGATTGGACATTCACCACATGAACATAGCAATACAGTAGGCCTAGGTAGTTCCTTATGTTGACCTCCTCTGTATGTTGGCCACTTCGTTACAGTCCTTGGGTGATCACCCTACAGAGGTCCTACTGAAATTTAAAATGGAAGTATCAAAGAAATTTTTAGCAAGACTTTTTCTTTAAACCACCTCAAGAATCACCCAGCACCTGCTCTATTGGAGGTAAAGGGGGTGGGGGAGAAGTGCCTAAAGTTTATTATATTTAGGAAGGGAACACAGTGAAATTAATGAACTTTTTCTGTATAAAATGCTCAACAAAAGACCGGACTTTTTTTTTTCTGAGACAGAGTCTCACTATGTCACCCTCAGTAGAGTGCTGTGCCGTCACAGTTCACAGCAACTTCTAACTCTTGGGCTTTAAGAGATTCTCTTGCCTCAGCCTCCCAACTAGCAGGAACTATAGGAGCCCACCACAATGCCCGACTACATTTTTTTGTTGCAGTTGTCATTGTTGTTTAGCTGGCCCAGGCGGAGAGTATGTGGCTGGTGCCCTACCCACTGAGCTATGAGGGCTGCCCAGAAGACCAGAATTTTTAAGGAATATTTTGCCAAAATATTTTTTCTCTAAGTCTGATAATTTGTGATATAAATTGAATTACATCTCAGGTTTTAAGCTTTAAATGTTTACAGTTATAGATTAATTTAGAAAAACTTCTATTAGTATTTATATATTTATTTTGAGACAGGATCTCACTCTATTGCCCAGGCTGGAGTGCAGTAGTGCAGTCATATCTCACCCAGCCTGGGCCTCAACTCCTGGGCTCAAGCAGTCTTCCCACCTGAGCGTGAGACTACAGGTGTGTCCCACCATACCCAGCTAATTTTTCTTATGTTTTGTTAGAGACAGGGTTTCACTGTGTTGCCCAGGCTATTCTTACCTGGCTTCAAATGATCCTCCTACCTTGACCTGCCAAAGTGCTGGCATTACAGATGTGGGCCATTGCCTGTGGCCCATTTTTAAACCTAGTTTATCTTTAGATATATTTTGAGATTTGAGAAAGAAGACTTCATATTTTAATTTAACTTTTAAAAAATTGGCTAATTATAAACATGACTAACATCTTTGAATATATTAAAAAAATTTTTTGAGCCAAGCATGGTGGCTCACACCTGTAATCCCAGCACTGTGGGAGGCTGAGGTGGGTGGATCGCCTGAGCTGACAGGTTTGAGACTAACCTGAGCCAGAGCAAGACCCAGTCTCCAAAAAATAGCTGGGCATTGAAGCGGGTGCCTGCAGTACCAGCTTCTTGGAGGCTGAGACTTTGAGACAGAGTCTCTCTTTGTCACTCTCAGTAGAGTGCTCTGGCATCACAGTTCACAGCAACCTCAAACTCTCGGGCTGAAGCAATTCTGTTGCCTCAGCTTCCTGAGTAGCTGGGACTGCAGGCGCCTGCCACAGGGCCCAGCTGTTTTTAGAGATGGGGTCTCACTGTGGCTTAGGGTGGTCTCGAACCTATCAGCTCAGGCAATCCACCCATCTCAGCCTCCCACAGTGCTGGGATTACAAGCGTGAGCCACCACAACCAGCCCCTTTTTTGAAATTATTAATCTAACACTAGAAAGAACATATAGTCTACATTCTTGCTTTCTGCTTCTTGTTAGGGTTGTCACTTTCTGAGACTTTTTCTCTTTAGATCTGGTTCAGAGGGTGAAGGTGATGTTAAGAAGCCATTAGCGTTTGGTATGTTAGACACTGAATAAAACAGACATGATGGCTTTTAGCCTTGACTTGGAATCTTTAAATTAAAATTCCAATAAAGAGAGTTAAATTTTGGGGGAAAATAATCTTCCTGATTCTTAAAGTCAGATGTCTTACGGGGATCCAGTTCCTCAATATGTGATTCATCCAGATTTTTTTTTTCTTTCTTCTTCCTACTTTTGATGCTGTCTGTCATGTACCTATTCCTCTCCAATTGTGATGTTGATTCCCTCCCCTGCCTTTCAAAAGCAGTGGGGATAGAACAACTTGGAAAACCAGTCAGAATAGACATATCCACATTGCTGGAGAGATGTTAAGAAATGAAGCAAAAGGCGGCTCCTATAGCTCAGTGAGTAGGGACCCGGCCCCATATACCAAGGGTGGCGGGTTCAAACCCAGCCCCCACCAAACTGCAACAAAAAATAGCTGGGTATTGTGACGGGCACCTGTAGTCCCAGTTACTTGGGAGGCTGAGGCAAGACAATCGCCTAAGCCCAAGAGCTGGAGGTTGCTGTGAGCTGTGACGACAGCACTCTACTGAGGGGGACAAAGTGAGATTCTGTCTCTTAAAAAAAAAATGAACCAAAGTAGGTAGTGGTGGGCCTTGTGAATGGGAGAGCCAGGGGAGCCTCAGGGAGCAGGACTGGATGTGGCTACAGTAGTCAGAGGCCTCTGTCTGTACTCTCCTGAGGCTTGGCTATTGGGGTTTCTGAGTTCCTCCTGATTACAGATAATCAAGATACAGAAACATGGGCTGATCTGACATAGGCCATCATCTGAGACCTAATCTCTGATAATCATTGATGACAATCGAATGTAAGGCATAACTGTCAGAAATGCCTTCTGATAAAAGCACCCTAGAGGGTTAGGGGATTGTTTCAGCTGGTCAACTAAGTTGCCCACACCTTTGTGCATCTGTTTACCCAGTTGGAGATTGCAGAGCTCTGGCAAATTTCTTTCTGTAATAACTGATTAGAATACTGAATAAGAAAACCATCACATTTTGATTGCTTCAAAAGAAATATTTTAATGTCTTTTCTTGCAAATTTAATATTTGCCTTTGAGCAATCCTAATATTGTAGAAAGGACTGCAGAATTAATCCCCCCTAGCTTGAGGGTCAGAGCTGATTTTTGTAACATCTTATAAAATACATCTCCAAACCTACACTTTGTGCAGTGCTTTTTCTTCTGACTTCACTGGAGGTAGTGGTAGAGGAAAATTGCTATTATTTAACTTTAAAAAAAAAAAAAAACTTTTACAATACCACAAGTGCTACCAGTTTAGGGAGATGGTGGTGAGGCGAGAAAGTGAGCCTATTACTTCCAAAATTAATGTTGTTAGTGGCTAGAGGAGAGGAAATATGCCATACAAGCAAGCACCTCCTTTTTTTCCTCTTGAGAGGTTTTTAAAGAGTGCCATGAAATCAAACAGTGATGGATATGCAACTTCAAAGAGATGAGGAATGGACATCATTACTTCGAACCATTCTGCATGTCATTTGTATGTGGTGTACATCTCTCCTAAGCCACATTTCAGGTAATAGTGGCATTAGGAGGGAATTCAGGAAAAGGAAGTCCCCCTCAGCCCTAGTGTGACCACTGTAGCCCAGAACCCTCCCAGTGCAATATAGACCTTGCTTACCCCCCTTTTTTCTTATATTATGAAAATTGTAGCATCTTTCCCTGTGTACCAAGGAGGGACCCCCATCAAGCTGCAAGTCTGGAATTAAAACTCCTATGTTTTCAGAGGGGTTTCTTGCCCTCTTGAATAGCCTGGTATTTTTCTGGGGTCTCTGCGATCAGGATAGTGATTAAGAAGGCCAGAGTTCTGCAGGATGGAATGAGGGGTCCACCAGGCTGGACACAGGGTGCTGGGTGTGTTCTGGTGGCAGTGGGTTGCTTGGGGCGGGGCATTGAAATCTGCTGAATGTCCCATTTGGGGTCGCTCAGTCCCTCCCCACTGGAGGCACTGCACTGAGCTCCAGGGGACACTGATGAGAAATAACTGCTGCCCATATAATGAGGCTTTGCCATTGCTTTTATTCTTTCTCCACATTTGGTGGACATCAGGGGGAAACAAGAGGCTCCACTTTTGTGGATGTGAGGTGTACAAATGTCAGAGGATTTGAAGAATTGGGAGGAGGAGAGAATTTGTAAATGGCCAGTTTGTGCACTCAATTATTCATGAATCCTAACTGTCTTCTTTCTGTGGTGGGGATGGAGGTTAGGTCTAAGACCTTTGTGTTTCTAATACCTAGACTTTTATCCCCCTCCACTTTCAACAATGTAGTTACTATTTTGTTTCAGCACCTACTATGTGCCAGTAGTTCATCCTTCTCCCAGTGAACCTTCACAACTGCCCAGAGAACCTGCTCTTTGCAGATGTGGTTGGCCCAGTCGCAATTCAACCCCAGGCTGCGGGCCTAGTCGCCTTTCCCTGCCATGGCGCAATCTTGGAAGCAGCAACTGCGGGGAGGGCAAGGAGCGTTGCAGTTCCCGCCGCGCCCGCCCGCGGGGAAAGCAGCCGTGGGGACCAAGGGCCAGAGCCGCGGGGGGAGCAACAGCTGTCGAAGTCGCGCCCGGGGACCGCGCCTCCGCGGGGCCCTCCCGGCGCCGGGACCGAGAGGAGGGGCGGCGAGGGGCGGGGCGCGCGGGGCGGGACGGAGGAGGGGCGGTGGCACCGGCGGCTCCGGCTCCGCGCGCCGAGGAAGTCCCGCTCCGAGAGCTGCGAGCGTCTGGAGGCGCGCTCGGCGCAGTCGGAAAGCCAGGTTCGGAGCTAGGGGTCCCAGTGTCGCCGCCGCCCCCTCTTGCCACCGTTCAGCCAGGGAGCCCGCGGAACCGGCGGCCGATGGAGTTCACTTGAGCTGTGAACCGGCGGGAGAGGCAGGCGAGCGCGGGCCAGAGCCGAGCCAGCTCCGGGTGCTTGTCCGCCCGCAGGCTAGCTCCGGCCAAGAGGCGCCGCCGCCCCGCGCAGCTCGCCCGGCACCCCGATCGCTGCAGCGCCTCCCGCGCCGCGCGCGGGTGAGATCCGCTCAAAATAAGGACTCTAGGAGCGTCTGCCCCCAGCGCGGCGGCGGCGGCGGCAGCGGCGACGCGCCCAGGACCAGTCAGCCCGCGGCGCTGCCGGAGAGGCGGGACCGGCTGTCGGGGAGCCGCGGGCGGCCGCCGGGGAGAAGCCGTCGCCGCCGCGCGCCCTCCTCCTCCTCCTCCCTCTCCCTCCTCCCTCCCTCCGCACATGGTCTCCTTTGTCCTGTCGCCGCTGCCGCCGCCTCGCTCTTAGCTCCGCGCGCCGCGGCGGCGGGTCGGGCCGCTCCTCTCCGCCTCGTCCTCCCGTCGGCCAGCCCGGGACGCGCCTCCGACCCCCGCCGCGCCCGCCCGGCCCCGCTCGCCGCAGGAGCGGCCGGAGGCAGCAAGCGAGCGCGGGCCGGGCGCTCTAGGCGGTCGCGCTCCCTCCCGCCGCCTGACTGGCTTCGGCGGCACTGGATGAGTGCGCGCGGCGCTGGCTCTCGGCCGCCCGGAGGCTGCTGCTCCGGTTCGGATTTGGTTCGCGTGTCTCCGTACTCAGACTTTCGCCAGGAAGGAGCCGACACACTTGCGGACGGAGCCCACTCGGAGTTGGGCGTTTTCTCTTCGTGTGTTTTGGTGGTTTCCCCCCTGGTCTCTGATGGTCGCCCTTTGGGAGCCCTGCTAAGGAACCAAACCATGAACTTGGGGCTGACAGGACTGCTTAACCCTTTGCGACCAGGTAATGCAGCCCTGGGGGCGCGGTTCGCTCGCCCGCCGGCGGCGGTAGGAAGGGAGGCGGCCGGGTCGGGGGTCTTTTGTTGCGGCCGCCGAGAGGGCGGGCAGGGGTGGCAGGGGCGGGTTTCTCGTGTCTGGCGCGCCCGAGCCCCCCCTTCGCCACCCCTCCTCCTTCCCTCTCCCGCTCCGTGGCCCGGTCGCCCGCCTTTGTACTTTTCTCCCTCGGCCCTAAGCGGCGGCGCGGGGCCCGGGGGCCGCAGCCGAGCTCAACTGCGGAGAGCCGGTCGGGGCTGCCCCGAGGGGTCCGCCCGACACGGGGCTGGGGTCTGCGCCCGCTCGGGCCTTGGCGCTGCGCTGCGGGTTCCCGGGGTCGCGCTTCGCTCCGAGGTCGGGATCTCTGGGTGCCAAGGGAAGTGAAAGGAGGTCTGGGCTCGCGATCGGCAGCTGGTGAAGGAACTCGGCGCTTAAGTTTCGAAGAGGTTTCTTTTCTCCAGTTCCAAAGTCCCTCTTCCCGCCGGTGCGGGTGCGGAAGGTGGCCTTGGGGTCTGAGTCCGAAAGGAATTAAGGTGGACCCGGAGCAAGAGCCTCTCGGTCCCATCCCGTGTGCACTGAAGGCTTTTATTCGTTTTTCTCCTCCTCCGCATTGGCTCCACTAATCTGCTTGACTTATTTAACTTCTCTTTTAAATGCCAACTACGGCTTCTAATGATTTTTTAGTACTAAAAATAACTTATTTCCAAAGCAGCCAAAAGAGAGCTTTGTTTCCCTGTCTTTTTTACGTAGCCACTTCATGCCCTTATCCTCCAAAACCGATCAAGGGGTAACGAAACGAAACGGCGAGTAAAATCTTAGTCTGTAGCAAGTCCCCGCTGTTAAACAAGAGAAAAGGAAGAGCTCCACTGGCCTGCTAACTCCCAGCTCAGTATTTCCATTATTCATTCCTGATTAAAAAAAAAAAAATTGCCACGAAAATGGTCCAGGTAAATAGATGGAAATGCAGACTTTTTCTCAAAAGCTTTGATAATGAAAACGTCCCCAAGATTAAGACCCAAGGAATCAAATAATTGGTGCAAATGCTTGAAAAGCATGAGTAGAAGGCAAAGTTCATTGAAGAAAAGCAAAACATATTCGTATAGTTTCCACTGAAGTCTTTGGCTATGAAGCTCTTTTCTGACTTTTTAGGACAGTGGCTGGCCACAGTTTTAACCACCTGGACGGGAGAAAAAGGATCCAGAGTCCTTTTATGCTTAGCCAAAGTCACATTGCAGTCTTTATCTTTGGGATGATTTTCTGTGGAGGTCTTATTGAGGACCTCCCCAACCCCTTTCTTAGTTGCAAGAGGCTCTTTTCGAGCTTTGTGACATGTATTAATAAATTAAAATGGCTCTAAAAGCTTTCATCAGAAGACCTATTCCTAAGCGACTCAGCATATCCTATCAGAATTATTTTCTTAGTAACTTACTGATTGGCATCGTAATAATCATATCAAGTTTGGTTGAGGCATGAGGATCACTTGGGTGTGTGTTTGGAAATACTTGTATAGCCCATGTTGCTGACAAAGGTGGCAGTCCAGAGAATGGTCTGGAAGACTGAACCAAAGGCCTGGTGCACCTACGGCTTCTGTCCTGTTCTCTTTCTCTGGCTTGCTCTCTCTCATGGACACAGAAACCAGGTGCAAATAAAAACTTAATAAGGAACCATATCCTTTCCAAATTATGCTTTTTGCATTTGGGGCTGTAATTTGTTCTTATATTTCTTTGGGCCAATTAGACTCATTTAAGGTAGTCCCAAAATATTCAAGGATTATTTCAGTATGCTTTCATAAGAACTCTTTCCTTTATATCAGCTCAAGTTTATTTTTTAAGCTGCACATCTAACCATGTTCCGAGAGAATTCCAAGCCATTCTAAGGTACTTTTTCATTGAAGAATGGTAAAATGCTCATCTCAAGTTTTTAGCTGGGAAGCTCACATTCCTAGAAATCTCACTTAATATTTCAATGTAACAACCCATTCATGTAAGTTTTGGCTTTCTGACTCAATATTCTTCATTTGCTTAATGCATAACATGTCTCCCATGCAATACTTTTTTGGCATTTTATTTTTATGAATAGTAACCATTATATATAGTTTCATTTAATTTTAAGAATTCAGGAAATACACCCCTGAGCGTTTTTTAATTATTCCTGCAAACTGGGAGAAAAATACATCTAGGGTTTATTTTAATTTGTGTGTATAAATGTATGCAGTTCAGTACTTGCTGAGCACATGTATTCATTGTTTTTCTTGATTTGTTAATCCTCTAAACCACCCCTACAAAGGAAGATGAGAATTAACAGGAAACACAGCCATAATAAAAATATTTTATGATTTTCTATATCACTTGCTTTGAGAACTAGAATACGTCTCCCAGATATATATAGGAATATTGTATTTTGGTCAATATAACATGGAAAGACTAAATTAAATCTTTTCTTTGTCCCCAGAAGTCAGCCCCAGAGTCAGAATACGGTGTACTTCAAATTTCCCCCACCCCACTCCCTGTATTTCCTTTTTTCATATTCTATGTTCTATGCTTTGCTTTGTCAGAATATACATCTCTGTGTATAAAGTGTGAAAGATAAGTGATTTCTCACAGGGTTACATAGCAAAAAGCATCAATGTCGTTTGGCCAATACATCTTTAAATGCGGATACATCTTCATGTTATATAGTAGACTGCTTAATTTTAATTTTTCAAATTCTTGAAATATTTAGTGTTTCTGAAACATTATAGCATTTTCCTTCATATCGACTTTGTGTTTATTTTCCAGAACATTAGTTTATAATTTAAATTGACTTTAGTCTTGCTGTTTGAACAGGTTTATTTTACTTGCTTCAAGCCACCGTAATAATTACCAGACATGATCTCTAGAAAATGCAAAGGAAATAAATCTAGTAGCATGCATAGTGGTCGGGTTTTTAGGCAGGTCTCCTTGTGGCTCTTTGAAGACAAAGGTCATCCTGACTATCATAAGGGACAGATTTGGGGTCATTAGACAAATCTTTAAAAAAATGAATTTCTGGAAATGGGAGTTGACACCTTTTAGTCAGAAAAAGCTTAGTGTTAAATAATAGGCATTTCTGACTTATGAAAGAAAAATCGAAAAACAGGCATGTCTGCAAATACCTTGGAAAAAATACTGTTTCCAAAATAATGATCTGTCAACGAAATTGCAAAATTATTATGTGAATGAGTTGAATTGCTTTGTATATCATCTAATAGAAATATGTTTTGCACAGATAATGTGTCTAATAAGGACACATTTTAAAAATCAGATATTTTTTCCCCCAGCAAATAGCTGCACTGCAGCTCTCTCTCAGGCAGTCAACTAGCACCACCTTATGGATGATTTGGGCAAATTGCTTCTTTCCTTGTTAAGCTTTTCTAAAATGTAGTAAACTGTTTTAAAATACAGTAATGATGATAATGGTGGCAATATTAATGAAAATAATCTTTTTCTTCCTTTTTTAGGCATCAGATGCCAGCTCTGAAAAACTCTTCAACACTGTTATTGTAAACAAAGGTAAGATTCATCATTCTTCTGAGTAATGGCTTATTCTTTTATTAATTTTAATGTCATTGCATAGGAAGAAAGAAGAAAAACCAATATGGTCTTTCTCTTTTCGTTCTGGAGCTACTGTTTATATTTTTTGTTCTTCCTTGAGACAGAATCCGCATGCTTTTGTAATGTATTAAAAAAACATTGGGCAGCGCCTGTGGCTCAAAGGGATAGGGCACTGGCCCCATATGCTGGAGGTGGTGGGTTCAAACCCGGCCCAAGCCAAAAACTGCAAAAAAAAAAAAAAAACATTTATTTTAAAACAATACATCGAATCCTTATTTAAATTGGTTTAATCACTGCTATCTATGGAACTTCAACATAGGATGCTGTACTAGAGAGGAATAGTTCTCAAGGTGCTTTAACTTTATTGTTACTTATCAACTACCCAGCGTCAAGAGAAATGTTAAACAGCCTATATGTGCTGCAAACTATAATAACCAGTGGATGCTTAGTATTCACAGCATTATGGTCATAAATTAAGCCTTACTCTGCTGTAAGCTTGTAAAGTATAAGTGTACAAGAGGGCAGAATTTAAGTATTTCTAATTTCTTCCAAGCCACAATCTAGAATAAGAGAGGCAAATGATATAACAGTACATTAAGAGAAAACTTACCTTAAATCATTACCGATAGGTTTTTCTGGGCAGTTTTCATTTGTAGCAGTATTGTTAGAAATAATGAAATTTAGGAGTCTCTAATCCCTGGCTTTTCAAGGTGTATAATGAACTGTATAAGCTATTTAATCTTTCCCTTTCTACTCTCTAACCTGATTTGGGGGCAGCATGATAATTGGTAAATAGAGATGTGCTTTCTGTGATAATCTCTTTCTGTGTTACACTGACAGTACTTGGTAGCACTTGAACAGACTTGAGCCTTGATAAAATGAAATTTGAGACCATGTCAGCGTTCTATAGTTGCCTTGGCTAGTGTTTTTGCTAGCTGGTTAGTAAGAGATTTCCAAGTGCAGTTATTTTGAGCTCCCAGATTATTTTGGAATTTGAATCAACTGCAATTTTAAACAGTACATTATGTTTAGAGTTCCCTTGAGGTGTATGTGCTTATGTGATTGCTGTTACTCTCAGAATTACTGTCATATTGAATTTTATCTTTTTTTACTGCATAATGAATTTTCCAGTTTTATATTTCATCGTATTTTTTGATGGACTAGAAGTTTGTATAAATTTGTTATCCATAATGCTAAAAGCCCAATAAAAGAAGGTATGTGCAATCCATAGCATACAGTGCTCCTGTGTAAAAATGGATAATTGTTTACTGCACAAAGAATCCTTGTGAAAAAGGAGGGTGATGGGAAAAGGAAACTGAAATAGGCCAAGTCACCAAAACTAGGGCTTCCATGTTTCTGTGACCCCCCTCCTCCTAGGACCTCCCACCACATGTGACTGTGTCTTTCTTCTGCTAATTTGCTATAAAACGCTTTGGAACATATTTCCCCTGTCTGGAATCAGCCCTGCAATGAGAGTTGACTCTGGACCTGCTTCCTGTCTGCCTCTGCCCTCAAAGACTCCTCATGCCAATGAGAGTGATTGGTGGGCAACAGCTCCCTCTTCCTCTTCCTTCTTCACCCTTCTTTCTCTGTCCCAATCACACAGTTCCCACATTCTTATTTTTGTTTACTTACAGAGCTGTGATTTGTGGCATCTATTAGGTTGGGAATAGTCATCCCCCTGACAGGGTGCCTTTCTTCTGAGCTGCTTTTCTGGGGGTGATTTAGTTGCCTTGAAAGGATTAAGGTTTCTTTGTATACACTAAAATCAACATAGGCTTTTTCTAAGCTTTGCTTGGGAAACCATACACAAATAAGCATTTTAGTTGATGGCAGATTATTCCTTTGCCCCTTATTTCCATCAAAATGGCCTTTCTTTTCTCCTCCAGAGTTTCCCCTAATGCCTTATGCTAATTCCTGTTGGTAACATGAATGACAAGAGCCCAAATCAGTGCAAATCCAGGTGCTGCAAAGTAGACTGACTGGTATCCAGCACCCCCTTCCTCCCTAGAGAGAAGGAGATTAAGGCGAGTGGGGAGGGGAGAAAAGCATGGGGACAGTTTTGTTAAGGGGATTAGTATTCAAACTGTTAAATATCAGGAAAACAACTTCAAAAAGGGATTCATTGTGTAGCGATAATGTCAATAATTGCTTCAAGACAGGTGCAGAGAGTCTCCTTATATGCTTGTGGTTTGGGTCTGTTTTTACTCCGGGTAGTGGCAGTGTTTACTGGATGGATGGTTGACAAGGCCTTCAAGGAACTGTCAGCTTCATGCACATCAAGTTCAAGTCCCCTTGCAAAGCAGCCTGCCTGCCTGAAAGTCAGGTCTCCTGTCTTTGTCCAGTATCTTTAGCCAAGAGCAATAAAAAGCATTGTAAGAAAGGGCAAATTTACACCAGGTAACAAACACTACTGGGAAAATCTTCAAAGCCTCGGCTTATTGAACAGTCTAACTAGAGTGCAGGGGAGCTGACACGTGTATCCCTCCACCTCCAGATGGTTAAAGCTACATATCACTTCTGGCTCTCAGGAGTCTGGCAGTATCTTGGCCTCAGAGAAGCATGACTTTAAGCTGCTGGTGAGATTATGCTGCTGAGCCTGGAGGTGGGCAGATTTGGTCCATAAAATTTCACTGTTGGAGGGCAGTGCTAATCTCACAGGCTGATTGTGGTGGGGGGCTGGAGGGCAGCTTTGATGTTGGTCTGCACAGTGTGGAGATGCAGCTCTGGGCAGAAGCAGCAGGGGCCGTGACTCCAGGCACATCAGTCTGCTTGTGAGCTTGAGTAAGTCATTTAGCCGCTTTAAGTCAGAATTTTCAATCATAACAAAACCTAGTCCTGGTCCAACATCTCAGGTGGGAATAAGACAATTGGGAGGGGCAAGGATTGAAACAAAGTGGCTACAGTAAGTGAGTTTTATATCACTTTTGCCCTTTGATTTTATTTCAACTTGGTCCTGGTTTGTAGAATCCATCCAATTTATTGGGGAGCTAGTGAGATTTTTGTGTTTAGGTGTTCTGAGTGGTCACTTTCTTCTGATGCCCTTTATCTCCTGTTTTAAAACAAGTTAATCAAACAGCACATGTTTTGCACATAGGCACAACAAGCCCCATGAGAACTGAGCGTTTCAAAAGAGGTATGGAGTTGAGCCTCCAAATTGCAGAGATTGGTACTGTAGACATAAAAAAAAATAGTTTAACTTTAATCAAGGTCATGGTTGCCTTATTTAATCTTTATGTGTCTAAATGTTTACAGGATGTTCATGTGAATTTTATGAATCCTTCTGTCTTTGTGACTCAGCCATCTGCCAAAGAACAAATTAATTCTCCCAGAGAGACAGAGACACAGAGAGACTTACTGTCTCTGTTTAGTTGCTTGAACTGCTACTGGAGCAACTGGATCTGTACCCCAAATTCTGGGGTGTTTATTCTTAAAGGGAACTTTCTAATCAATTCAGTATGACCAGTATTTATTTATCCTTTTTTTACCTACTCTAGGTCCTTCTTGGTGTTCACCACTTTGATACATAGACAGAAGTACAGAAAATGAGTGCTTCTTTGCTGCCAAGATAATTAATCTTTTCTAAAACTCTTAGATTGCTGCAGAGCTAAGCTACTTGAGGAGGAAAGAAAAGAGGGAAGTCCTGTCCTGGAGGAAGGAGAATAATAGTCAGGTGTTCTATGGAGCCTTCTGGTCACAGGACACTAGTCCTGGTGTGTGTGGGTCATAGTCTGGGTGAGAAGAAGAGAAAAAGCCCTCAATTGCCGTCTTTTTGCCTCAGAGCCCTTTTTCCCAGGATTCATCCTGCAACAAAGGCAAGTTATAGGGGCCATGCAGGGGGCCGTCAGGTATATTTTACCCCTTGACTTTCTTACTCCTTCTCTTTGTCTGAAATTGCAGAGCTGGGCCCTCCTGGGGAAAGGCCCCCTGAGTGAGCTTTCCGAGAACTGTCTCCAGCCAAATGGGGCATCCCTGAAGGGCAGGGGTTAGGGGGTAATCCCGGTAAGAATGAGGCCCCTCATTTTTGCTTCCCCATGCTATGAGCACCCAGCATCCGTTGAAATGTGAAATATAGCAGAGCAACTTCCCACCCTTTTAGGCAGGGCTGTGCCTCACCTCTGTCACATCAGCCCTGGGGAGTTCAAGTGAGCACTGTGTCACCGTGAGTGCCAGGTGGAACACTCTGGATCCCCTTGAGCTTTCTCTGACAGGACTGTTTTGCCTCTTCCAGGCCTCCCACCAAGCCTGCTAGTGAAAATACACCACACCTCTTCTTGGAAGTGGTTTGTACTAACCTAGTGGAGCACAGATAAGGTTGGAGCCTTTAGGTTATTGGGGCCTTTGTATATCTTTGTAGTATGGTTTTATCAGCATCGTAAAAAGATCTGGCTTTAAAAAATTGCCTGAGAAAGATGAGGTGCCCCTTCCCTAAAATATTTCTGTGCATGAAAATAATGCTTTTGACTGTGGGATAGATTTCATAAGGAAAAAATCTGGTTTAGAGTTTAAAATCCCTTTATAATGAACATATGGAGACCATTTTACAATTCCTTGTAGTGTCTTGAGTTTAGTTATAAGGAGGACGTGACGCAAAGCACATTCCCAGTATGCACAACAGTAAACTGAGCCAATTTCAGCCTTGGTAAATTAGTCGTGTTTTTGTCATGTCTTAAATCTCAGATGAGGGGAAGTAATACTACCACTCATTTATTTTTCTCCCCCAGGACCTTTTTTGTACTATTTCAGAGTGTCTCCTTGGGTTTTTAGGAGATGGAAATGTCTGGAGAATTACATAGTATTGAAGGGTAATTGGTGCTTGGTGCTAGACAAAAGAGTTATGAGTAGTTCAGTTCCTCCTCCTTCCACCCCCTGTACTGCAAATAGCAGGCAATCAGCTCCTTTTGTTATGGAAATTGACCTTCCTATAGAAGCTGACTCTTACAGACAGAATTTGTTGTATAGAATTATTCCTTGAAAATTCTTGGAAACAGATGCCTTGTACCATTAATATGAAAGCACCAGTAAGGGTCTAAAAATAGTCCACGTTGTATGAAAGTGTTTCCCTCCGCATATTTTTTCAATAGCTACTACCTGGTCTTGTGGACTTGTGGATGCGTGTGGTGGGGAATCCTGGGTAAATGTTGGATCCTGTCACTGGAGTTTAAGACATGACAGTGAAGTGGGTGGAGGATATTCTGGGCACTGAAAGTGATCTTGATGGTAGAGAAGTTCAACTTGACAGTGCTGCCACTTTCCTATCCTGAGTGCCTGTGACCAGCTGGGAGTAGATGTACAGCATAACAGATTGTTCTTTTAGTCAGATATTCAAACATCACTCTATTTATTTTTAAGCCCACTAGAAAGCCCTTTGCTTACTTTATTGGGTGATCACTTATATGCTCTGAAAGAATTTTCTCTATACTTAGCAATATTGGCAAAAAGCTCGAATGTTCCATTATTCTCTCTTCAGTGTTGTGATTAGCAATGATGTAAACATTGGTTGTCTCAGAAAGTGATACACATTCATAGTACACAATTAGCATTAAAAAATACCAGATTCGTTCTTGAGAGTCTAATGAGAAAGTTAAATGACAGAGAGCCTTCTCACTGTTAACACTTCCAAATGTGTGGGGTCAGCCCCAGACACGAAGGTCGTTGCATGGAGGAAGCCTGTGGCTGTCCTTGGGCCTCTGGATTATTTCTAGTTTCTGACAACTGCAGGAAAATGTTGTTTTCTCTGAAAATGTAGGTTTATTTAACTAGGTTTCTTTTTGCTTCCCAATCTGGATTCCATTCAGTCAGTTACCACTCCAATTAACTAACAATTATTTAACATTAACAGTAATTACAGACGCCAGTTAAGCGCCTACAGATGTCAACTGTTAGCTTTGTACCTAATCACTCAATGAAATGGAGAAAGTTCAACAAACATCAATTAGCCAAGCAATTAGTATGAGTTAGGAAAGAGCATGTTATCATGTGTGAGCTGATTCAATTTATTTTATTTTGGCAGTAAAACACACACAGGCTAGCAGCAATAAGTTCCTTAGATAAGATAAAACTCCATTGTTTTGCAGCTTACATAAGAATTCTTTCCTTTCCTGTGCATAAGTCAAATACACTTTAGCCTGGAATTTATTTAACAAATAAAATTTGTCTCAATTACTCAGAAAGCCCAGCAGTGCTCAGTCTCAGGAAGCACCTTTGGTAAATTATGAATCCAGCAAATATACTGTATAAGGAAATGCTAGAAAACTTCAGTGGAGAAAATGATTGATTCCCACTCGAGTAATCTCTCCGCATTTCGAATTTTTACCAGTTTATTCTTGAACATATAGTGGAATGAGTGCAACAGTGATTTTATTAATTTCATGGTGCCCGAACTTTGGTTCAGCTGTCTTTTATTTAGCGTGGAGCTAACATCAAAGTATTTTACCTACTTGCCCAGTCTGTGCTTTTAAAAAGTAGAAACAGCTGTCTATTTTAAAGAGTCTCTTTGTGAATTCACCAAGAGATTACAGAGTCTCTTGAACTCAGAGGTTCTAAACCACTCCCTCCTCACTTCACAGACTTCTGTGGATTGGCTGCCCCTGCCTGGATTTACTGGAAGGGTGCATTCTAAGGCAGGATTGTATAAAATGGTATTTGGAGATCCATTCTACCTCCAATAGGAAAAGTGTCCCTAGGAGGCTAATGCCTCTGGTTCTCCTCCTAGAAATGATTTCTCACCAACCCCTGAAGCCTGTGGATAGGAGTGGAAAAAGCCAATCCCTTATGGGTTGTTCTTTGTGGGTGTTATGCGCAGATTCTTCCATTTGTACAAGCCTCTCATCATGAACTGAATCCAGGAGCTGGAAAATAAATATTCTGTCATGGGTATGGCAGAATATTCTGCCTTGGGGTGAAGAACTATCACGTCCCATGTGTGTTTCTGTTGTGAAGCACTTCGTAGCATCCATACAGCAGTGCCCTTGTACAAGTTGGTTCTTGAGAGATGTCTTTGTTCCTCAACATAATTTTGCATGTTTTGCTGTGGTAACAAAATAGCTCATAGGCTTACAACAACAAAGATCTCATATTAGGTCAGCTGTCTTTATTCTGGGACTCGGGCAGAAGGAACAGTGTCCATTGTGATAATTCTTCCAATAAAGAGAAAAGAGCAGAGATAGAACCAGAGAATGAATGCCTCTTCAAGGTTCCACAGGGATGTGCCGTTTCTAGTCATCTCATTGGCTACAGCAAGTCACATGACCATCTTGCCAACAGTGGAATGGGAAGTAGACTCCTCCCACAGAGAAGAGCCCAAGAGCAGAGAGAGCGTGCCACAGGGGGTGGACTTTGGAAGTAAGGGAGAACCAGTACTGCACAAGTGATGGATCTGCTACCTGCCCATTCCCTAACATCTGACATATCAGAAGCTGTTGCTTCTTAATGTATTATTATAAATGAGTTGGGGTAGTTTGCATTGCTGTAATGAAATCAGAAGACTTTCTGTTAGAGACATGTTTCACTAATATCCATTTGCTTGGAGTTTATATTAAGTTAAACCTGGTAAGTCATCAAGAAATTAATTGCTTCCTTATTTACCTGCTGTAGCTTATTGCTGGTTTTGAGGAACTAACGCTAAAGCTTCTCCAGAGAAATGGCTTTCAGGATCTGCAGAGAATAATTGTTGGACTGGTCAGATGTGTAGGCAATGCGTAATTAATCAAAGGAGGCAAGATTGCCACAGAACTTTACTGCAAAGTATTATTATGCATTGTAGTGTTTTTAATTACCATTGTATGTGGTTTTAATGTGGTGGAACAACATGTGGATTTGAGATTCTCGCAGACGTGGTTTTGAATCCTAGCTCCACCACTTACTAGCTGTAGGATTTTGGGCTATTTAAAACACCAGCTTTTTCTTCTATAAAATGGGACTAAATCAAACCCATCTCATAGGGTTGCTGTGAGGATAAACTGAGATAATATATACAAAGTATATATCTTGTACTGTGTTTTGTCCTATAAGTCGTTATATACTGGGCTAAGTATCTTACATGTACATCATATCATCTAATCTTCATAGCATCTCTTATTTAGGAAATAATTTAGAAATAGCATCTTCATTTTGTAGGTAAGGACCCTGAAGTTAAATATGATTAGCTAGCATTTATTGACAAATGCTTTTTGCCTGGTATTGTTCTATGTAATTCACTCATTTTTAAGTGGGGAAACTGAGGCTCAGGGATTAAGTAACTTGCTCAAGGTCACATAGCAAGTAAGTAGTGGAACTAGGTCTGTCTCACTCCCCAGGGATAGAGTAAAGAATTGAATAAAAAAGCTTCCTGGTGTCACTGAGGGGAACACAAAGTAGGATGGTGATTAGGGAGAACTTGGTGTTGTGGGAGGACACTCCAACCTAGATGGTCTTTTTTAGCCCCCCACCACCACCTTCCCTGGAGGTTTGTAGGCACTCTATCTTGGTGTTGGAGGTTCTCAACCAGGACTTGTCCAGGATGTCTACCACTGTCTGATCAGATGTGGCCGAAATCGTCATGGTTGCTACATTGCAGCATGGCTCAACCTGAGGTGTCTACGTGTCCTTGCCATGCTCAGTTCCTGTGCCTGTAAGTGAACAGACCTTTACTTTTCAGCCAGATTTTATTAGATATGACTTAGGAATTTCAAGCAGGGACATTTCCCTAGCAACCAGTGACATAAGCATGAAGCCCCAAATCTGTGCTGGCCCCAGAGTTGCTGTTAATAGGGAGTGGTGTTCTGTGGGCGCTGCAATTTGCTTCTCTGACCCTCGTAAACCTTGTCTTATAAAGGAGGAGGTTGAGAGCAAATCATTGCTTTTCTAAGAGTCCTTTTGAAGAGGGAAATGTCTCAAGTGTGCCCATTAATAGACTGATATGGGAGGCAGTTATATTTGGATGCCTTAAAAGCCACTTGGAAAACATTTTCCCCCTCTTATCTATCACCTTTCACATCTCTCAGCAGAGTAACACTAAAACCTAATTTTAGCCAAGATTACATCATTTTCTCATTATCTGGTTATAGCTGGGAAAGATTTTTCCATAGTAAAGCTCCTCTCCTCAGAAGCCAACAACTCCTGTGCTAGACTTCTTGTTAAAACATATAATCTTTATCCATCAACTGGTTTGATGAGTAGTCTTCTAAAATCAGATTTCTCAGCTCTAAAATAAGTGACATTTATGGTTATTCTCTTTATTCCTTCCATTGGCTTAATGTGCAAATCATATTGAAATTCTTTTCATTCAAAAAATATTGAGCACCAGTCATATAATAGGCTCTGTAGACAACAACAGTGAACAGGTAATAAGCATACCATCAGAATAGCAAAAGAGTGTAAACATACAAAAAAACCTCTGTAATGAACTGGCCACCTAAGGGACTTGGCCTGCTGTACTGATCTGTACATCTGATGCATATCTAGTCTATGAAAATTAGGTCAACTTTAGAAGATGGTCATTGTGGTCAACTATGGAGGTTCTACTGTATTTTAAAATGAGAAAAAAGACCTTTTAAGTGGTGTAATGGCAAAGAAGTCACTAATTTTTTTTTTTAAATAGCCCTATGACTATAGCCCTAAATCACCCTTCCTCCTAAGAAATTAGGAGGAAAAGCTGACCTAAGGTGAGCCTTGATGGGTCAGCAAACCAGAAATAGACCAGCCCTCAGAGTATATCACCCATGTAGAGAGCCACATATTTGCCAGCTTGTGCTCACTGTTAGACTAAAACCTAGCCCTTTGAGTTTTCCATTTAAATAAATGATGCTGTTGTTCTATTAGTTCATTAAGCTATTGCACGGTTTGTGGGAATGTTATGAAAATCTGTATATTGCCTATCAATAGAGCCTCCTTTTCTCATGATAATTTAGATATATTTTGTTGCTTAAATTCTTGCCAGGTTGGCATATTACAAGCAGGTAATAGAATGAAAGACCAGGCCCAAGGTTATTTGGTGGGGGATACTTGTAACCTCACTTTGTCAGAGTTGGTTTTGTAACTAGTAGCATGAGAAAGTGAGGTGGATGGCTTGGCGCCCATAGCTCAGTGGTCAGGGCACGGGCCACATACACCAAGGCAGGAGGGTTCAAACCCGGCCCAGGCCTGCTAAACAACAATGACAACTGCAACAAAAAAATAGCCGGGCATTGTGGCAGGTGCCTGTAGTCCCAGCTACTTGGGGGGCTGAGGCAAGAGAATTGCTTAAACCTAAGAGTTGGAGGTTGTTGTGAGCTGTGACAACACAGCACTCTACCGAGGGCAACATCGTGAGACTCTCTCAAAAAAAAAAAAAAAGAGTGAGGTGGACTCTGAGATTCCTTCTAGATCTTATGGCCCATGTTTGTGTTACAATATTCTAGGCCAGTGGTTCTCAACCTTCCTCCTAATGCCGCGACCCTTTAGTACAGTTCCTCATGTTGTGGTGACCCCCAACCATAAAATTATTTTCGTTGCTACTTCATACTATAATTTTGCTACTGTTATGAATCGTAATGTAAATATCTGATATGCAGGATGGTCTTAGGCAACCCCTGTGAAAGGGTCATTCGACCCCCAAAGCGTTCGCTACCCACAGATTGAGAACCGGTAAGGGCACATATTTTCCCCATAGCTGTGGATGAGATTGTGAATGCTTGGCATTTGAAAGAAGTGATGCCTTGTAGCCAGTGCCATGATTTCAGTCCTGAACTTGTGAGAACTTGTGAACAAAAATAAGCCTCTCTGCAGGAAATTGCATCTCTGTAAGACAGATCTTAGAGCTAAGAGGGGGTTGAGCCTTGGCGTGAGGGAGGAGAGGAGTGTGGGGGCTGTGCTACAATTTGAATACCAGCTGTTAGGTATTAAGGTATTAACCTCCAGAATAAGAATAACAATAAGGCGTCCTCCTTCCCTGCTTGTCTGCTGTCTTAGATGGTGTTAAAAGAGATGTTTTATCTGCTTAGTAAATGTTTATAAAACCCCACTGTATATAAAAGTTCTTTTGGTTCCTTTGTGCTTTACATCTCAAGTGGGGTGACTGTAATGTCTTCACCCATTTCCTAGGCAGAGGTGGCTATAGGCTAGATGAAGGTGGGGGTGGGGTTAGATCCAGAGAAAGTCCCTGCCTAAGAGCACCCCAGGGGCAACTGCCTGGCAGCTTCTTTTTCTGTAAGATGACTCATTTTGCCACAGTGAATTGCAAGGAGGCTTGGATGGGCCATTCTGGATAATGTCACCAACCTCCCTCTGCCTTTAGTTGCCAACAGACTCACGCAGTTCATCAGTGCTCTGATTCTTCAACTTAAAGTAGGTCTTCCTGACTGAAACAATCTTCCTAGTTTCCTTTTGCTAGAAGATGATGATAATATGAATCTCATTCTCTCAGTATTTATTGTATTTGCTCTTTGTTTGGTTTATAGTCTTGTGTCTATTGGTGGAAAATTTGAGAGTAAAGAGAAAAATGGTACTTTTAGCATCTTGACATTCCCCAAGAGGTGACACGCACTAATACCGTGGGTGGATTTAAGGAGGAACTGGGTTAATTTTCTTGTTATCAAGTCTATGGTATGTTCCTTAGGAGAATTTCATTTGTCTAGACCAGGGGTCCTCAAATTTTTTAAACGGGGCCAGTTCACTGTCCCTCAGACTGTTGGAGGGCCCAACTATAGTTTAAAAAAAAAAAACTATGAACAAATTCCTATGCACACTTATTTTGAAGTAAAAAAACAAAACAGGAACAAATACAATCACACGGCCGCATGTGGCACGCGGGCCGCGGTTTGAAGACCCCTGGTCTAGACTGTCACCCTCACTTTTTGAGATAGAGAACTAGAGAAAGGAACATCACAGACAAGACAGTGAGAATCTTAGAAAACAAATTCCTGGATTTGGAGCAGGGCACTGCTGCTGTGTGCTCTAGTGGAATGTTAGATTATAAACTAAACTTTGTGGTTTTGTTGGTTTGGTTTTTTGTTTTTTGCAGTTGGCTATTGGGGCCACAGTGCCCTGTATAATGGCCTCTTCCCAAGATGTTAGATAAAAAATCAATTTGATTTCTACTTCCATGGGGGGAAGAAACTCCTGTATTAAATAGGCAGCTTGGGGATAACTGGTAGAGGATGGTTGTCCGTTTCCCCTTTGGCCTCACCTCCCTATGAGTAACTGCTGTCCACTCTACTTGATTGCGACCTCAGCCCTCAAAGCACACCTTTGGGTCAGGCTGATGCCTGTTTGAGCTTTCTTTCCTTCTCAGCGCCCTCTGGGTGGAGGAAAGACAGCTTTATACCTCCTCCTTCTGTATTAGCTCCAGGACAAACTTGAAAATTGCCTACTCTAAGGGTTTTTTGGCATTTTAAAAGTTAAGGCTGACTTTCTGAGCCCTCTCAGCATCCTGCCAGGTTATCTTATCTTATTCAAATATCCTAATTGCTACTGGGGCTTCTCTCCACTGCACATCATCCTAACACCTAACTGACAAAATAGACCTTCACCTGAGGGCCTCATTATGCTTTCTGCCTGTGCATCAGGACAAAAATACCTCCACAATACCTGCTCGACATCCTGGGCTTCCAAGTGACAAACAAATAATTGGGTGAAACAAACCCTGGGTGCTGAGCAGCTGCCATCGGTGTCGGAGCACAGAGGGCTCCACAGCAATAACAGTCAACGGCGCTGCCTGGTTCATGTCAGAGCAAATCTTTGAACAGTGGGTTGTGCTGACACCAGAGAATGACAGCTTTGGAAATGGCATGCTAGTTACTGCTGCAAGTGAAGCTTCTCATGTAGACCGTGACAAGTGGCTGTCATTTCCATACAGGTGAACAACTGACAATCTCAAATGGGGAGGGTGGGAAGCAGGCAGGAAGCTGTGTTTGGTGGCAGGTGGGGCCAGACTCTAGAGAGGGGTCCTAAGTACTGGTGGGGCCAGACTCTAGAGAGGGGTCCTAAGTACTGGTGGCCATTTGCATTTGTGGCAGAAAGTGTCTTTCCCCACCCTTCCATCCCATAGTCTTCTCTGTTACTCTTTTAGAGCTCTTCTGAGAAAGAGCCATGGAAATAGAGCCCAGCATGCTTAAGGAGCATTTTCAGTTCAACACTGCTGGCCTCTCTGTCTTCCTGATATGTCATGGATTAGGTTTTCTGGACCAATAGGTAGTTTTATAGAATATGGAAAAGGCAAACTTTCTGCTGATGAGGAACCCACCATTAAAAAGAATGGGTTAGATGAAATCTAGGTGCAGAATTGGGTCTAGATGAGTGATTCTGGAAGTCTGTCCCCGTGCCAGCAGTATCCACTGAGTATTGCTAGATACGCAGAGTCTCTGCCCCTTCTCAGACCTACAGAATTAGAAACTCCGGGGTGGTACTCAGTTGTCTGCTTTAATGAGCCTTCCAGAGGATTCTGATGCAGACAACACTGGTCTAGATACAAGGAAGAATGGGTTGGCAGTGAGATTTTGTTAAATGCTCAGAAGATCCACAGGATCACTTGGGGAAATCATACTCTACGGGTCTGTTTGCTGTTGGGCCGCAACCCCTTCCCCTTAAATATCTGCTCCACCCAGTCTGTTCAGAGTGACACTGTGCAGCTACTATTGGACTCTGTTATCATCCTAGTCATAAGTTTCTGATCCTTCCACTCTCTCGAGCTTTGTGACTAGGTCTCCTTGTGTGCAGGATGGTTGGTGGATGCTAAGACTGTAGTTAGAGCTATACTAGTCTAAATGAAGTTCAAAACCTTGACCTTGGGCCAATGTTATGCTATAACCAACTGAGCTAACTTACTGAGCTGCTTCTCAAAGACAGACTGTTCTAGCTAGTTCCTGGTTGGCAGATGCCGCATTACGAATACTGGCCTGCCAGCTGTATGAAGCATTTTTGCAACACAAAACACATACACATTGGTCTAGAATGCCATGATTACCAGTAACTGTTCTATAAACAAAGTACCATGTAATTTATCAAACTGCACTACCCAGGGTTTTATAATAATGAACAGCAATGTTTTCAATTTTTTTTACTTTCCTGTGAAATATTATAAAGTTTTAAGATTATATCTGAGTTTTCAAAAAAATAATATCCTAAGAAGTTTCAGCAAGTCACCTAAATAGTAACACACTTGTATTTCCACAAGTAACCAGATGATGCTAATGGTTCTGGTTCCCTGAGAGCAATTTAAGATTCACATGTGTTGAAGTTTAGAGATGGTGTCTCATTCTTGCTCAGGCTAATCTCGAACTCCTGCTCAAGCAATCCACCTGGCTCAGCCTCCCGGAGTGCTGGAATTATAGGCATGAGCCATAGTGCCTGGCCAACACAATTTTTTTTTTTTTAAGAGACAGAGTCTCACTTTGTCACCCTCGTAGAGTGCTATGGCGTCATAGCTCACAGCAACCTCTAGTTCTTGGGCTTAGGTGATTCTCTTGCTTCAGCCTCCCAAGTAGCTGGGACTACAGGTGCCCGCCACAACACCCAGCTATTTTTTTGCTGCAGTTTGGCCAGGGCCAGGTTTGCACCCACCACCCTCGGTATGGGGGGCTGGCACCTACTCACTCAGCCACAGGTGCTGCCCAACAATTTTTATTTATTTATTTATTTTTTTTAGGTGATAAGAAGGCTAGGGCAATGGCTGCCCTTTTTTCTTTATTGCTGAAATATTTTAAAGCACATCTCAGACATCATGTCACTTCACCAGTATATACTTGAGCACACATCTATTTTAAAAAGCATTTTTGTAACATAATCATTGCACTAACAATACGCAATTACTCCTCAGTGTCATTTGAAACCCATCCATGATCCCATGTCCCTGACTGTCTCATAAGTGTCATTCTACAACTACACGATCTGTCCCATCAGGATATAACCAAGGCATGCATGTTGCTCATCTTAATCTAGAGCGCTGCACCCTCCCCAGCCTCCCATCTTTTCAAGTCATTGACTTGTTGCAGGAACCAGGTCAACTGTCCTATAGACTGTCCCACATTCGAACCCTCGTGGCATCATTTAGCTCGTTCCTCTGTCTCTCGTATTTCCTTTAAATGGGGGTTGGCCTTAGAGCTTTGATTAGATTCAGATTAGACATTTTGGCAACAAACTTCACAGGCATTGCAGTGAGCCTCGTGTTGCCTCATATCCAAGAACACAGAGTTTTAGTGATGTCAGAATTGTTCAATAAATTCATTTGTGGCAACCTGATACTCCAATTGCTGTGTTTCTTATCACCCTGTCAGTTAGTGGTTTCATCTCCTGATGATGCTTGCCTGATCCAATAATTCATCAGAGATGGCAGAAGGGTGAGCTTTCTATCATTATTTCACATTTATTAGCTGAAATTCTTTTATAGAGTAGAGCTTTCCCTCATCAACTAGAGTTCTTTGCTCCCCTTCAAAGTACAATAAAAGGAAAGGTGAGATAAATGCTGAATTCTCTCATTTTAATTACAGGTTTTCAGAGCAGGAAATTAGTACTCTGCCAGGAGTTTTATTGATAAGTCTGTACATTTCTGTGTTTGCATTTTTTATTTTCCTTTACATTTTTTTTTTGTTTTTTTTTTTTTGTTTTTTTTTTGGCCGGGGCTGGGTTTGAACCCGCCATCTCCGGCATATGGGACCGGCGCCCTACCCGCTGAGCCACAGGCGCCGCCCTTCCTTTACATTTTTAATAGCTCTACCCATGCTTTTAATTCTTTGAGTCTTTCCTACATGGTTTGCATATATCAATTGAAGGGACAAAAAGTCAAAAAAAAAAAAAAAAAAAAGCTACCAGAAAGAGAGCACATCAGGTGTGCTTTACTCAAATGACACATCCTCCAGGAATCTCTCTCACTTTGCCAAGGTTTGAATCTTTCTGTGGCACTTCCTGCATCCTGTCTTTATGAAAATCATAGATGTTGTTTCCCCTTTTCTCCGAATCCCACTCCCCATCCCACCCCAGTGGAGTGGGGACACTCCACTCCCCATCCCATCCTGGTCCCTTGTTGTAACCAGCAAGTACTTTATATACAGTAGGAGTGTACATAATGTTTGTGGAGTCTAAATAATTAAAATGTTACATCCTAAAAGTTATTTAAAACTTAGGAATTTAATTTATAACCCGAGAGACTGGCTTGATTAAAGGTGGTAAGGAAAGGCTTGTCTCACTTGACCTAATCAACTCATTCAATTTAAATCATCTGATAATCCAGACTAAGTATTTTTTAGGAAAGGAACTAGAGGCTGCCTGCACATACTGTGTGCCAGGGATCATCACATACTGTTTTATTTAAATCATATAGTAGCCTAGCAGGTCTTTTATGTGTGAGAAAACTGTCCTGAGACTGGTAAGTGACAAAGTGAGTTCTTGCTGTCTCCTGCTCTTTCTACTGTGCTGGCCCAGCCTAAAGGGGGATAGGGATGGGGAATTTTGTTTAATGAACTTAAAAATTGTTTCTTTGTTGTTGTTGTTGTTGAGACAAAGTCCCACCCTACACCCTGAGCAGAGTGCAGTAGCATCATAGCTCACTGCAACCTCAGACTTGGGCTGTGGGGAATCCTGCTGCCTCAGCCTCCAGAAGCCACTAGGATTACAGGCACTCGCAGGGGCATTCTGCTGGGTTTTTCATTTTTTAATGAGTCAGAGTTTCACTCTCACTCAGACAAGTCAACTCCTGAGCTCCAGCAATTCTCCTCCCTCAGCCTTCCACAGTGCTGGGGTTACAGGCACGAACCACCTCCCCCACCTAAAAATGCCTCTTGTTGACAATACTATTTCTCATTCAGAGACTGAACTGTGCTATAATGGGTGTGGGCTGAGGTCAGGGTGGAGGAATATTGGTAATACATTTCTAGCCTGGGGGAACATGAGGAGAGGTTCAAGACAGCACTGTGGGTAAGTACCAGACTTTTTCAGCAGAATGTCAGGTGTAATTGGCCACTTTATTTCATGGAAGATTTAGTGTGATAGTGAAACCACAGAACTAGATTTGTAGAATTGGAGAGGGATATTTCTGATCAATAAAAATTAAACTGGAGAAACTAAAGGAAATGGAGTGATGGGACAGCAGTTACGGCTAGAAATCTCAGTGGAGATTTTAGATCTTGTGGCTGATTTTAGAAGACAGGATCTTACTCTGTTGCCTGGGCTTAAGTGCAGTGGCCTCATCATCGCTCACTGCAACCTCTAACTGACTCCTGGCCTCAGGTGATCCTCCTGCCTCAGTCTCCTAGGGTGTTGGGACTCAGGTGCCCACCACCACATAACTTCCACTTTATTTTAAAAGCACCCTTTGATTTTGTGTCTATTTGTATGTAGCAGGGAGAGAAAATGGGTCTGTTAATGGGTAGAAGAAAAGAGAATTCCTTCCTAGATTAAGCCTTCTTTTCCTGTTCTTTATTTGTTTATGTATGTATTTATTTATTTTGAGACAGTTTGAAGCTGTTGCCCTGGGTAAAGTGCTGTGGCATCATAGCTCACAACAACCTCCAACTCGGGCTCAAGAGATTCTCTTGCCTCAGTTTTTCTATTTTTAGTAGAGATGAGGTCTCGCTTTTGCTCAGGCTGGTCTTGAACTCATGAGCTCAAGCAATCCACCTGCCTTGGCCTCCCAGAGGGCTAGAATTACAGATGTGAGCACCTAGCCTGGCCTTTGCCTGTTCTTTAGAAAGTCCAACCCACTTTGAGTTCTCTGGTGGCAAAAGAAATCCTTGCTATTTATTCATTAAACTTCTTCACTCAGGCTCTGTGTGCCAATTAGCCTTATGGGCAGTGATGCCTTTTTGGCAAAGTACTACTTTTAAGCCCTTTTGGTCTTTCAAAAGGTGCCCTTTGAACTTTGAAATCCAACTATGTCCACAGTATCCTCCCACCACTTTGCTCCCAGTTGCCAACTGCCAACCCCAGTGAAGATCTAGTCATCTTATTTCCTCCATTCCTGCCCCGGGGCTAAAGCAGGTCACTAAGCTGATGCTTCCTGTATGTTCATACTCTTAATTCTCAGGCTGAACTCTGGGAGCCTCTGGAGCGTTCAGCGCCCTCTCCCTGTTCATTCGTTGGGGGTTCACTCCCACTGTTGCGGTTTCCCATTCATCTGTTCTCGTGCTGCGTCTGCCCTGTCCCAGGTGGCCTTCTGGGAAAAGACCGAGGTTGTCTGTGAGGGAACAGCGTCAGTTCCTCTCCTGGACTCAGAAGGTGTCCTCCTCTTGCCCGAGAGGGAGTTGGGCCTTCTGCCTTCTTCCCCTGGCTGGCCTCCACAGTTAGTCTGGGGACAAAGATACAAACAACAGATGTAGCACTGCTGGCTCTTCAGCTACTCCCTATCAAAGAGACCTTTTTTGATATCTTTCTTTTATCCCCCTTTGTATTAAATACCTTGTATTTGCTTATCTCCTTAGTGGTAATTAGAATGACTGTGTAACTTACTGTACAGACCTGGACACTTGTGAGAGTGAAGCAGACTGCTCTTTGGGACAGCAGGCCTGACCCTGGACTGTCCCTGCAAACCAGGATATATGATCACCTTTGTGATAATCCATGCTTTTTTTCAGTATGTTAAGTCCCTCAATGCCCCCTAATAGTGGTAGCTGCCATTTGCCTGATCCAGCTTTGGCTGATCACTTTATGTAGATGAACCCATGGAGTCTTCACAGTACCCCTTTGAGGTAGATAGTATGATTAACACCGCATTGACTGAGGAAACTGGGGCCCGACTGAACAAGTTGTTCAAGGTTACACATACACCTAGTTAAGTACTTTAAACGTAGCCACAGCAGCCCCCACAGGTCAGGCTGTTGTATCCTCCCTGTTGTTTGCAGAATTTTCTAGACATCTGTTTTATCGGAAAAGGAATATACCCTGTAAGTGAGAGTGTCACCTTCTGAAGTAAATAGTTGGTCTGGGTTGCACAGTTACAAAGGGCTCCTTAACAGGAAGGAAATCCCTCATTCTTTTCAGTGGAAAGTGGGAGCTAGATTAGAGCAAGCAGGGGTTACCTATCACTAATATTCTCTAAAAGACAAGTTTTGGGTGTTTTTTTTTTATTTTAATTTAATTTTAATTTATTTTTTTTTTGAGATGAAGTCTCACTTTGTTCCCCCAGTAGAGTGCTGTGGCGTCATAGTTCACAGCGACCTCTAATTCTTGGGCTCAAGCGATCCTCTTGCCTCAGCCTCTGTAGTAGCTGGGACTGCAGGCACCCGCCGCAACGCCCAGCTGCTTTTTTAGAGACAAGGTGTCCCTCTGGCTTAGGCTGGTCTTGAACCTGTGAGCTCAGGCAATCCATCTGCCTCAGGCGTGAGCCACTTTCCCAGCCTAAAACACAAGTTCTTAAAACTAAACAAATGGAAAAGTCTTGGCCCTAAGCCCGTTAACCTCCACAAAGTGAAATTCTGGTTATCTTTTCTGCAGATTTTTCTCCTTTTATTGTTTTCTCATCCCTGGAGTTAATTTAGGATGGTGTTACCTAAGAGCAAAGTTAAGCTTAGTGACTAAATATTAAAATTCTTAGCCAGGCATGGTGTGGTTCACACCTGCAATCCTAGCACTCAGGGAAGCTGAGGTGAGAGGATCACTTGGGCTCAGGAGTTCAAGACCAGCCTAAGCAAGGGTAAGACCTTGTCTCTTGTAAAAATAGAAAAACTACCTGGATGTAGTGGCAGGTGCCTGTAGTCCCAGCTATTTGGGAGACTCAAGCATAAGGATCACTTGAGCCCAAGAGTTTGAGGTGCTGTGAGCTACGATGATGCCACAGCACTCTACCCAGGGTGACAGAGTGAGACCCTGTCACCAAAAAAAAAAAAAAAGGAAGTTCTTGTTCTTCTTAGGAAATGGGAATTTTATCTTATAAAAGTACAGGTATCTCTTTTAAAAAGCATTCAGTCCTTTCCCATTTCCCTTGTCTTTGCTATTCCCCTTCTCCTATTTAGGAAACCTTTTCTGCCAAAACCTGGATCTTTACTCCATGGAGTTTGTCATTTAGGCACATCCAAAGTTCAACATGAAGCATTTTTTTTAATACCACCAAGCTTACTTATTGAAAACTAAACTTACTTTGTTTGCTCTAATATTTACAAGTCTCAGGAGTTGAAGGAAGTAGTAAGTCCTCCTACTGCCTCAGGGCATGTTGTGAGGGTGTGAACATCAGGTCATTCACTGGTCTCAAAGTCACAAGCATTACCAGGTCAACCTGTAGGGATTACCTAGGGGAGAAAGTGGCTATTCCCCAGAGGAGAGCTGCTTGAGAGCTTTTCAGCATTCTTCCCTACAAGCACAGGAAGGCCTTCTGTTTCTGCATAGTGTTGTGGAGAGGAACTTGCTTCTCCTCAGCCCTGTTTCCTTCCAAAAGGTACTGTTCTTATTCAGGCCACCAAACTACTTCCATAATGAGTCTCTCTTCCTCCTCTTCACCAGCCCAAGTTTGTTGACCATCTTGAGAATTTCTGGGCTTTAGTAGCTGAGGAATTCCTCTGAAAGCTGTTATCAGACATAGCTCACTGCTGTACTTTGTGTTAAACAAAGCTGGTTTTGAACAACTGAGAAAGTTCAAGTGTGGGTTTCTCTGGGTGGAAGGTATGTCCTATGTCAGACAATGATGTGAAGAAATAGTTTGCACCTAAAAAGTGAAAGGGTCTCAAATGATAGGAACACAGGAATCTCTTCAAGGTAACACGCAAATACAGGAAAACGGCCATTAGACTTCTGGAAACTCATCAGATCCATAAAGTGGGATGATTTCAGTTGAAAATGAAAACCACTTACTCTTTTCAGTCTCAGGGATTTTTGAAACATTGAGGTATTTAATAATAGCACTACTTGTTGAGCCCCGAAGCCCCAGCTGCCCTGCTAGGCTCTTGATAGCCTTGCTCTCTAATGGGTGCAACAGCCTGCAAGTCTGGTTGGCGTTTTATAGACACTCTGAGAAACCTGCCAAAAGCCTGACACATATTGGAGCTGCAGTTTCATCCTTCTAGCTATCCATTCATTGATCAGACATTTAAGTGCCCACTTGTACCAGACATCGTGCAAAGGACAATGGACACTGAGATAGACATGGCTTTGCTCTTAGTGTTCATGTTCTAGTGGGCCAGTTGCTCTAGATGCTGATCCGGGGCCTCTTGGACTACAGTTTTCTTCGATTTTCTCTTTAATTTCTTCCTCCTTTTCCCCTCCCCGTTTTTATGTTGCAGAATTGCAAACCTACAGAAATGTTGGGAGAACAATATAATAAACACCCATGTACCCTTCATCTAGATGACTAGTTCTTAAGATTTTGCCACATTTGCTTCAATATTTTTTTAGCTAAATCATTTCAAAATTAAAAGATCATGGTACTTCAGTATTCATCTCCTGAATTTTCTGTGTAATCTCTATGCCGTTATCATACCTAGGAAATTCAACTGGTTCTATAATGTTGTCTAACACATAATTCTTTTTTTTTTTTTTAAAAGACAGGGTCTGGTCCTGTTGCACAGGCTGGAGTGTACTAGTGTCATGACAGCTCATATCCACCTCAAACTCTGAGGCGCAAGCAGTCCTCCTGCCTCAGCCTCCCAAGTAGCTGGGACTACAGGTGCCTGTCCCTATACCTGGCTAATTTTTTCTATTTTTAGTAGTGATAGCAATGGGTTCTTGCTCTTTTTTTTTTTTTTTAACAACTTATTTATTTATTTATTTATTTATTTTTGTGATTTTTTTTTTTTTTTTTTTTTTTTGGCCGCGGCTGGGTTTGAACCCGTCACCTCCGGCATGTGGAACTGGCGCCCTACTCCTTGAGCCACAGGCGCCGCCCAGTGGGTTCTTGCTCTTGACCTCAAACCATTCCCTGCCTCAGCCTCCCAGAGTACTAGAGTTACGGTGTGAGCCAACGCACTTGGCCCTAATCATATTAAATTTCCCTTGATTATTTCTAAAGTGTTCTTTAATAGTGGACTTTTTTTCTTTGTATTTGGGATGCAATCTGGTCACCTTTTTTTTTTTTTAGTTGATGTGTCTCTTTAGCCTCTTGAAATATGGTCTTCTATTATCCCCTCAATCCCCCATACATTGAGGAGTACAAGCTGGTTCCTACATTTTGAATTTCTTCATGGTGGCCTTCAGTGTATTCCTCAATTATTTGTTAATTTTTCAAAATGCCCATTTTCTGTCTGCTCCCATACCACTTTGAATTGAGTTTACTTAGCTATTTCTTTCAGATACTTAGAAGTAGCTGCTTAGGGAAGAGGGGCATGTGGAAGATAAATGTAGGAGAGACAGGGAATGTTGTGTGTAGCACGTACATTGTATTTTATATGCTATAAATAATTTTGATTTATATAATCAAATGAGCTTTTGGAGCTCTTCGCTGAAATTTAAGGATTCTTCTCTCCCCTCCACCCCTTTTTGCAGAGATTAGTTGGTAGTTGCCAACAACCCTGGAATTGGCAAATTGCTTAAGGTATAATCTTTTCATTAAAAGGGATTTAACTAATTAGTCTTGACTAGCAAGCTGACAGGTTAATAAGGGAAGTGGGGCTCAGCAACCCTTAAAGTGGGAGTGTTCATTAAATTTGAATCTTACATTGTCTGCTAAAACATTTTTCACAATTTTTTTTTAAATTTTGTGTGTATCACCCTAATAAAAACCAGAAACTCCTATTTCTTTCACATTCCAAACAGATCAGAATTGTGTTTGTATATTTTAAATTAAAACGGTTCTGGATTTTAGGGAGCCTATGGTATCCGGCAGGCCCTTAAATATTGTCTTATTTTTATTTTCGAAGAGCCATGGATATGGGCATTTTATTCTTGTAATTTAACTTTTGTTAATGCACTTGAGCTTATTATTTAATTTCTTCTAAAATAAATCAGGATGTTGATGAAAACCAATAATTTGGTTAAGTATCAGAATTAGACTAAGATGTGGAAACGGAGGAGTTGCAGCCAAGAGTGGAAACGTGGAGTTCCTTGAATCACCTGCAGTGAGTGGTACTTTACACAGATGGCACTTTGCCCTACTCATGCATTAATAAGGAGATTTCCCTTTTGGAACTTTTGACTAAAGGCCTCTTAGTCTATACTCAGGCCCTTCTGTTGTAGCCTTACCAGGTTCATTGCCTCCTGCTCAAGAAGAAGCCAGTACACTGAAACAGCAGGGGTTATCACAGAGAAAGAATTTAATGTGGCTGGTACAGTGAGTGAGAGGAGACAAGAGGATGGTCTCAAATCCATCTTCTAGGAATTTGGGAGGAAAGGTTTTTAGAGAGTTTTGCTGCTCTACCAGCAGATGCAAACATTGCAACCTCATTGTACCCTCACATTAATCTGATATAAAAATAAAAAGATTATAAATAAAAATAAATAAATAGGCCGGGCGTGGTGGCTCACGCCTGTAGTCCCAGCGCTGTGGGAGGCCGAGGCGGGTGGATTGCCTGAGCTCAGGGGTTCAAAACCCATATGAGCAGCAGTCAGCCAGAGTAAGACCCCGTCTCTACAAACAACATCAAAAACAGCCAGCACTGCAGGAGAAAGAAGAAAATCAACAAAAAAAAAAAGGAGTACTTAGAACAAAGAAGAATGAACAAGCACACTAAAATTAAAATTAAAAAAATAAATAAATAAATAAATAAATAGATTAGGGCGGCGCCTGTGGCTCAAAGGAGTAGAGCGCCAGCCCCATATTGCCCACCCAGCCCTGGCCAAAAACTGCAAAAATAAATAGATTAATTAAAAGAAGAACAGAAAAAGATAGTTTGGCTGGCAAAAGGCTGGGTGTGCAATTAGGTCTGCTGATTGTTTGGGTTTAGGGTAGAACCACAAGGCTGTAGAAATTGTCTTATGTTACCAATTCTTAGGTAGGGGTTGCAAGACCAGGTGAGTCAGTCACTACCTTGGTATAGGCCCCTGGTCTGAGTGGGTCAGACCCTGGAAATCAGGGCCTGGAAGATATCTCAAAAACTAGCCTTAGGTTTCCTAAGGTTTATGTTATCTATGGGAGTAATTAAAGTTAAGAATGTTTATGACCATCAGCTATATCACTCCTTTGCAGCAATTATAGGAGATCAACCAAGAGAGACAAATGGAACAATGGCTGGTTTTATATATATTTTAACTATGCCTACACCTTTTCAGAGTTCAGGTCCCTATCGCAGTTTCCACCTTGTGGCCCTTTATTAATTTTATAAAGGACAGTTTCATGTCCTTTTTTTTTTTGCTCCATAAAATCTGCTGCAATCAATTGGTTTGGTTCACTGACTTTGGGTTCTAAGTTTCATGGTTGTACTGGGAGACATAATGTACCTCACCTCCCTCAAGACCTTGAAGATGGGAGTTTTGCCCTGATCATAGGCTCAGAGAGGCTAAGGAATCTGCCCAGGGCTAGTAGGCTGATAGATGGCACACCTGGGTTTGGCAGATGGCCCCTAGAGTCTTCTGTACACATGTCAGGCACATAGTGCTTTGGGGCATTTAAAGAATAGAAAAGGCTCAGATTTTTTTCCCCCAGGGAAACTGTTTTAATTTACCTTTCTGAGTTGTAGACAGAAATATTCATATAGTCCCACTTGTTTTTGTTTTTTTTTTAAGACAGAGTTTCTCTCTGTTGCCCTGAGTAGAGTGCTGTGGCATCCTACCTCACAGCAACCTCAAACTCTAGAGTAGCTGGTACTATAGGTGCCGCCACTATCTGTGGCCAGTTTTTCTATTTCAATAGAGACAGGGTCTTACTCTTGCTCAGGCTTGTCTTGAACTCAAGCTCAAGGAATCCACCTGCCCTCCACCTCCTCGAGTGCTAGGATTATAAGCATGAGCCACCACACTTGGCATGAATGTCAATAAAAGAAACTTACCTGGTGCATTCAAGTCTTAGTTTATGGGTCATTGACCATTATGTAAAATTGATGTGTTAGGAGTCATTACCTGGAAAATAAAATTGGGAAATAAAGGTTAGGTACTCCTAAAACTAATATTGTGTTTATAGATCTAAGTATATACGTAGATGACTTCATTTATAAATGAAAATGTGCCTGTGATTTGGAGGGACGTATATACCTTCAGATATTTCAGTTACTTTCATATGTGATTTTTTTTTTCTTTCTTTTTTTTTGAGTCAGAGTCTCAAGCTGCCACCCTGGTAAGTGAGAGTGCTGTTATGTCATAGCTCACAGCAACTTCCAATTCTTGGGCTCAAGTGATTCTCTTACCTCAGTTTTTCTATTTTTGGTAGAGTCGGGGAGCTCAAGTAATCCATCTGCCTCAGCCTCCCAAGAGAACTAGGATTACAGGCGTGAGCCACCGCACCCAGCCTCATATGTGATTATTAGTAATTTGATTCCATATCCTATTTATAAACCGTGTGAGTATAGAAAGCTAATATCATAACTAGATTATCAAAAAGGCATAGTGAGAAGTCAAATCTCAGTTTTTGGAAGGAAGCTTTCATTTTCATCCTAAAATTCTTTGTTAGGTGCTAAAGTAATAGCATATAGCACACTACTAAAACGGGATTGATAGGACTTAATCTAGATGGATCATTTCAGTAATCCCATGCACTAAACAATTTATTGCCTCTACTACAAGATGTACCTCTGCCTTAGTATTAGGGGTTTTTTTGTTTTGTTTTGTTTTTTGCAGGGGTGGTTGGTTGGTACAAGAAACCCTGCCATGTTAAATTGCCATGTTGATTACAAGACAACATCTGGATTTCAGAAACATTAAAATATGTGTGGGGGGAAGTAGGAGAGGGAGAATACGACTTAGAAATGAAGAAATATGATACAGTTATGTAGCACATTATATCACATTTTATAATTTGTCTCCTTAAACAGTGATTTATAGATCTTTTGAAAAAGAGAGCATGGAATCTGAGCCTTTTAAGACGACAGAAAAATGACCTTCCCTTCAAGGCCTAGACAAATTAAATTGGACTTAGAAAATGGTTTACTCTTTTCCTCTAGGGTAAATCTTGGAAGTGAGTGCCCCAGCTGAATGTAAGGGAAGGTCCATTGTCAGCACCTTGAATGCCTATTTGAAATGTCATCAGCTTGGAACATTCATTGGCAAAGACTATCAATACCCTGATAAAGGGATGCCTTGGATGGAATGGAAATTTTATTGGCATGTCCTTAATCCTTTTTAATAAGGGGAAATGTTTAGGAGAATTATGTTGTAAGAATGAATGAGATTTGGGAACAACTTTTGTCCCCGTGTTTTGTCCTGACTGTCAACACTAAATACATCTTTATTCTGCAGTTGTCTGAGGATTTTCCATTTAACGACTTAAACTTACATGACTTGATAAAGCAGGGACATTCCATGAGAGTCCTAAATCTGTTTTGGGTCTGCCTTTGGCAGATTTGCCAACAGGAACTGATGTATCTGATTTAAAATTTTTGAGAGTTCAGCCAGCACCTAAGGTTAAGGTCCTTCTGTCTATTTGGTGTCAATTGGTACAGGTAGAGAATTTGAAAGCCCACATGGAGATAAATAGCCACATTTCACAGACAGACATTGCTGCCCTTAATTGTACTCAGCTTGAAATAATGCATTTGGGAGAAGGAAGGAATCCAACCAGGTTGCATTTTATTAGGGGTCAGATTTACAGTGTTCAGTTTTAGTGTGGGATTTTGGAATTTTTTTTAACATTTTAAGGAAAGAGTAGAAAGACAGTGGAAGGTATTTAACACCTGAAATGCCACTTCTCAATATGTTAGAAGATTTTACATGGAGACAGTGTGTTTATAGAAGCCCTAATTTATTTACTCCTAAAGCAAATCTCCCAAGAAGTATTTTGTTATCATACATATATAAATTTGAATTACGACATTTATTTAAAAATAATTATTGACTCATTTCCACTACATATTTGAATTAATGAAATGCTATATGAAAATATACTAAAAAAAACCTTACTAAACATTCTGTCATGATATATGTCATCAGTGTTTAGGTATATTGACATTTGTATCAAAATGGCATGATACTGGACCTCTTAAATTTCTGTGGTTTAAAATACTAACAGTATGAGTAAAATAAACAGATTAAAAACAAACTGAACAATGGTTAAATACCACAGTACAAATGGAACCTTCTTAAATTCTGTATCCCAGAATTCTTGAGAAGAAAAGATAAAATCTTAAGCATTAAATCCAGAGGCCCTGCCCAGCTTATTGCTGTAGAAGAGCCTCAGGACCCTTTAATCCCTTAGTTTAGAGGATCATATTGTCAAGTCAGAGCGGCTTAAACACAATAGCATCTTCTGGAACCCAAGTGACCTGTATTGAGAATGGATCTTGTGCTTTTGTTCTTTTGAGAGGCAGGTGTAAAGGATAACATGCCGGATTATCTTATTTTAAAGCATCTAAAAGCCAGTTCCCTCTTCCTCATTCCCTTTCCTCTCAGCTGTTAGAGTCTTTGATCAGGTAAATTCTAAAGGCAGACACTAGTGAGGAATAGGTAGACTTTTGTTTTTAGTTGTCTGTGTCAGCTTTCTGTTCTCACCCTCCTCATCAGTTAGTACTAATGAATATTAACTAGTCTGAATATTAACTTTGTTGCCCTGATGACTCTTTCACAACCTTTGCAGTATGTAAGGGAAGAAAAGTTACTTCCACCCCCCCTGGTGGGAGTAGCTTTCTGATTCTGAACAGATGATACAATTCCCTCCAGGCGAGCATGTGGGAACCTGCACCTTTATACCCAAGCAACAATAATTGTGCCCAAGTGTGGATTCAGATTTCTGTCATAGCAAGCAAAAGGAACCACAGCCATGTGTGGTATTACCCAAAATTATCAAATACCCTGTATTATCACAGGGCTGTTTGTAAAACTTAAGTTGCAGAAATTAATGATTAGTATCTTAAGACAAAGGGACTTTTTTAAATCATCTGATTTATATGGAAATATATGCCTTGATTTTTGTTGCAGGTTAGCCTGGGTCGGGTTCAAACCCACCACCCTCAGTATATGGGGCTGGCACCCCACCCATTGAGCCACAGGTGCCGCCGCATATGCCTTGATTTTTATAAGACATGTTAACATTACACTTCAGACCTGACCTAACAAGTTAAAATCCTACCCCTGGGCATGTGTTAGCTTTGGAAATCTCCTGTGTTGGTGACATGAAATTGAAGAAAGGCTATGTCATATTGAAGGACATGGGAGTATCTGGAGTGATTTTGTCAGTAGCTTACACAATTTAAACACTGTAAGAAGAATCTGTCCGTAACTTGAGAAAGGCAAACACCTAAAAGCAATCATTAATTTCTCCCAGACATGGTAGCTAGTCATTAAAAAAAAAAAAGGCTGAAAGAAAATCAAGTACTCAAAACTAGCTAGGTATTTGGACTGATAAAAGAAAAATGTGAATGGTTTTGTTTGCTTGTTCGCTTTCCTATAGGAAATTTGCCCCTTAAACCAGAGTAAGGTTCCTTGAAGACAGCTTAATAGAGAGGGAAATCTGGTTAGGGAAAGAAAATATTCCAGCCTGTTCTCCATAGCTCTTGACCTTTAATCTTTAATGCCCAGTTCATCTGTATATTGAGAGGATTAGCTCATGGCCCGGGCTTGAACAAATTCAGAATTTGTTCAAGAATATAAAAGAATATAAAATTTTATATGACTGTTTATTCTTTAACATGATAGAAAAGACTGATCTTTAAGAAAATTAAAATATACTAAGGTTTTAAATACTTTTCCTTCCTGTTTTGAAGATATTCTCTTTGCATTTGCTTTCTGAAGACATCTTACAAAGAGCACTTGTCAAAAATGACTTGCATAATTTGAGGGGTAGCTTATGTTGGGGGAGTGTGTTTAGTTTTCCTTACCCATCCTACTTTTATGGCCAAGACTGCAGTGAAAGACAGGTTCAGGGGAAAAAATTACAGATGTATTTCGTGTAAGTTTTATGTGACACAGGAGCCTTCATAAGGAAGTGAAGACCCAAAGAAGTGGTTAGACTTGTGTATTTTTATGCTAGATTTAAGAAAGAGTAGATAGTTGTGGAGAAATGAGATTGGACAAAGGTGTGATCTAATGGAGGAGACTTGGCAAGGCCTGGGTGTCCATATTCTTTTATGTCCATTTCCTCTGGGCATAGAGAAGAGTAACCTCTCACATGAGGATTTTTAACCCACTTGAGGGGAAGGTCAGAAAATCCTTCCCAAGTTTTAGAGAAGGGGAGAGTGAGTGCTGTTTTCTCAGATACCAGCATGCCATATTTGGGGGGGGGGCGGGTAGCCTGTTCTGGACCCATAATTTACATCTAAGAACAAATAAAAATTGTGTTGCTCTTAATTGCAATTGCTCTGAGATTTTCAAAGCAGATATTTTTGTTTTTAATGCTTTAAGCATGGTATTATTGTGGCTTTTGTACTTCAGCATCTTCTGGTTGAAAAACGAGACTGGAAAGAGCCTGGAGAGCTGTTAACAGGTTGAATTTGTCTAGGCGATTTCAAAGCCCATCTGGAAGCAGCACTGTGCAAGTTGTGCCTTTGACCATTTTCCCAATTGGTAATTTTACCAGAGAGGGAAATTCACATTTTGTGCTTTTTTTGTGTGACCTGAATAAGAAGTGCCAAGGCGGTTTGCATTAACTGATCCATTAACTTTCTTCCTCCACAGATTGTTTCCTCAACAGTGCTCCCTGATTAAAAGAAATTTCTCCTTTTTTCCCAGTTATTCAGTGAATTACTGTTTCTCCCCAGGGCCCTCGGGAAAGGGAAACCCAAGCATAACCTCAGGGCAGGATTAGCAGCTGGGGAGGAGCCACTTTCTGTTCTTTGTTAAAGCCAGGCCAGTTCTGCACTTGAGAACAGGAATTTACAAAATGGGGTAAAAATGATATGGCCACACCTTCCATTTGTCTTTCTCCTGGTACTTTTCTTTATAGACCTCTGAGGGGGACGTGGAGCCTCTGCAGATGCTTGAGGGTGCCGTCACTGGAACAGCACCGGCCCTGTGCCCACCTGGTCTGCCTTTGTCTCCTCCCTGGTTCCTTTCTAGTCAGGAGCCCAGGGACCCCCAGACTGGCTTCTAGCTGGCTCACAGAAGACCCCTCATTACTCTCCCAGGGCCACCATCTTTCCACACTTCATGGTGTCCAGTTTCTGTTCCTATTCACTTTCCAAGAAACTGTCCTACCTAAAATCCCCAGCAGGGGAGGAAGATCTTCCATGTTTTATTAGAGAACTTAGCGTTAAGCTATAGTTTTCTATTTTAATCATTCTTCCCAGTTGTGAGATCCTTCAGGGAGCCACACAGGTCTTGCTCTTTGTTGAATCCCTAGTTTCAGGCCTTAAAATTTGGCAGTCAGTCAGCAGTTGTTGAATTGTCTAATTATTATTTCCAGAATGAAGCTGGGGAAATTATTCTGTTCCTGAGTACCAGCCAGGCCTCACTTGCCCTCCTTTCCCTCCTCTTCATAGATGTTAGGATAAGACAATTGAAAGGTTGTTGTAATTGAATGAACTGTGTAAGCACAATGCCAGGAACCTTTAATTACCTCTTACTAAAGATCATATGACTCTATTTAAATACCCATTATTAAACAGTAGTAGCACAACCAATTTTTTATTGAGGTTAGAATACACAGATCATGAAATTTAGTCTTTCAGAGTATACATTTCAGTGATTTTTAGCATGTTCTCAAGAGTTTTGCAAGTATCACCACTATCTTTTTTTTTGTTTGTTTGTTTAAGAGACAGTCTCACTTGGTCACCTTTGGTAGAGTGCTATGGCATCACAGCTCACAGCAACCTCCAGCTCTTGGGCTTAGGCGATTCTCTTGCCTCAGCCTCTTAGTAGCTGGGACCACAGGTGCCCACCACAACACCCAGCTATTTTTTGTTGCAGTTTGGCCAGGGCTGGGTTTGAACCCGCCACCCTCGGTCTATGGGGCTGTCGCCCTACTCAGCAAGCCACAGGTGCCGCATGCCACTATCAATTTTAAAACATTTTTGTTACCCCCCCAAACAAACTCTGCACCCCTTAGCCTTACCCCCATCCTCCCAACTCCTCAGTTCCAGGCAAAACCACTGATCTACTTTCTGTCTTTGGATTTGCCTGTTTCTGAGCATTTCATACAGCGATATCGTAAAATATGTGGTACTTTCTAACTGTCTCCTTTCACTTAGCATAATGTTTCCAAAGTTTCACCCATGTGTTGGTATTTCATTTTGTAATTGGTAAATAATATTTTATTGTATGGATATGTCACATTTTGTTTATCGATTAATTAATTGATAGACATTTGGGTTGTTTCTATATTTTGGCTATTGTGAATAATGCTGAGGTGAACGTCCATGCACAGGTTCGTTTTCTGTGTGCATGTGAGTGTTCTTTTCTTTCGGGTCTGTTTCTAACAGTAGAATTTCTGGGTCACTTGGTAGCTCTTATCCAGCCTTTTCAGGAACTGCTAGACTGTTTTCCAAAACCAACTCTGTGATTTTTCATCCCCCACCAACAAGAAAGAGTATGGGATTCCAATTTCTTCACATTCTTGCCAGCACTTGTTGCTGTCTTTCTGTTTGTAGTAGATGGGTAGTATCTCAGTGTGGTTTAGACTTGCATTCCCCTGATGACTTAATGCCCTTGAATGTCTTTTCACGTGCTTGTGGCTATTTATGTATCTTCTTTGGCTAAACGTTTATTCAAACCTTTTGGCCATTTTTAATCGGATCATCTTTGTATTAGTGAGTTGCAATAGTTCTTTTTTCTATTCTGGATCTTAGACCTTTATCAAATGCTTTAAAATATTTTCTCCCATTATGTGGCATGTTTTTTTCTCTGTTGGTATGTCTTTTAATGGACTTGTTTTTAAAACAGAACTGAAGACTTATCATTCATTGTATTCCATCTTATAGTGATTGTTCATTCCAAATAACTATCAAAAAGATGCTCCATTATTCTTTCTTTTTCTAAACCTTTTATTTGGAAATAGTCTTAAACTTAGAAAAAAATTACAAGAATAAGAACAGTACAAAGCTCATATACTAGTTACCCAGATTCATCTCTTAATTTTTTGCTCCTTTCTCCCTCTCCTTCCACACACACCTAAGTAGACAATTTTATTCTGAACCAGTTGAGGGTAAACTACATATATTATGACCTTTTAATCCTAAAACCTTCACTGAGTTTTTCCTAAGAATAAGGGTAGTCTCTTACATAACCATAGTAAGTTACCAACTTCAGTAAATTTAACATTGATGTGATACTTTTATCTGATTGACTCTTCACATTCCAATTTTGTCATTTGATGTAATGTCCTGTATGGTATTTTTTTCCTTCTCTCTATATGGAATTCAGTCCAGGATCAGGTTTTACATCTGAGTGAGAAAATTAACAGTGCATATGTATTTTCTAAACGCATACTGAGATTACTACTTTCGGGCCTCTTCTTTTTTGAATCAGGATTTCTAGCTGGTCTCATCTGCTCCCATTACCTAGGACTCCCCTCATGGAGTGGGGCTGGTCCTGTTTCCTGAGAGAAGGTTTTCAGGTGGAGGTGACAAGTGAGACGCTAGGATGGGCCAGTCTGCCTTTGCTAAAGAGATAGAAAAGCTGGTCAGTGTTCAAGGTATCTGGTTGACCTCCAGACACCACAACATGTGGGCAGGTCACTTTCTTCCTGGCATTGCTGTTTGTCAAGAACCTGGTTCATCTGGGGGGCATCTGCCCCTGGGAGTTCTTCTTGACAGAAATGCGGGGGCAGGGGCACAGTGTAAATACTCATTATCCTTTGACTCTTTCTGCTCCTGCCTGGCTCTTATTTAACCCATTTAGTCTTTATCCTTGTGCGGAGGCCCAGGAAATGTTACATGTCACCAGATTCCAAATTCTCGATTCTAATGATTCTAACAATTTGCAGATACAGAGAAGGCATTTATTATTTTTGAAAACAGGGGCAAAACTATTCAAAATAAATTACTCTCATTCTAAAGTATGCATTGCAGTTTTCAAAGTGTTTTCTTGTTTATTTTATCATTAAATATAGCTATCTCTCCTCATAACAAACACTTGAGGTAGACATGGCACAGGTGACATTCATTTTGTCCAGCAGCCGCTGTGGTTTAAGAGGCTGCCACTAGCCAAAGCTCACACTTGGCTTCTCTGATTTCCCATCTTATGCTGTTTCCACAGGGCTGCGGTGCATTTTGTAGGAATTGCTTTCTGCACCATTCAAGAATAATAAACATTCATACCCTAGATTTTTAATGATCTGAGACAACAGAGAAGTATATAAAAAAGATTAGCCTCCTGAGCATTTAATTCTGCAAGGGAGGGGGGATGGAAGGAAGTCTCACGTGCAGAGATAAAAGCAGCTTAAGGGTTTCTTAGATGGGATGCTGCCTAGGACTCTTGGAGATTTAATAATCAGTTTCCATCTTTCCAAGTCATGGAATGTTTCTGTTGCTTAACTAGAACATTTTGTAGAAAATTAGAAGCTGTTGCTATTCAGGACAAATGCTGTAATATTGAAGATGCCAGTTGTCTAGATTATTTTTTCCCAACAATTTTGTGTAAAAAATTTCAAACAAAGAAAAGTCCAGAGCATCAAATATTGAACACCTATATCCCTCCTCCCCTCCATCCCCACCCCCATCTAGATTCTGTAGTTGTTAACATTTTCCTACATTAGTTTTATCACATATCTCCAGGCTGTTTGTGGCGTATTTTGTTAGTACGGTCATTAATCATCCCTTTGATGTTCTGGGTGGAAGTCTTTTGGTGGCTGAATTTACTTTTATTTCTCAGAATACTTTTGAACCCGGAGAACATGGGGCGGAGCTGACAGTACAGGCCTTGACTCTTATGCTGACATCACCTGAGCCCGCCGCATGGGCAGGTTCACGCTGCACTTGTGCATTCATGTGTTATGGCTACCTACGGGTTATTGGTGTAGAGATGGAAAGATTGTCCCCCTCCCCATTTTTTAACAGATTAAAAAAGTGTCCCAGAATGCAGTTCCGGTGTGGCAAATGTATATTTTGGAATGCTTTTAGGAGTGGATGGGAGTGAGCCTGGCAGGGTGAGTTAAGTGTGGTAGCATCTTTTCTGCTTACTGGAAATAGTGTTTTTTATGTTGGACCAATCAATGGGTTAGTCAGAGTTTTCAGAAATAGAAAATAAAATAATCATAGAAGTCCCTGAGTTAGTTTGAGCTGTTGTATAATATCTGCCCTAAGTCATTTTATTGCCTTCCCAAGATTCTTAAACTCTGTTTATCCTTTTCTCTGCCTCTTTTAGAAATGGAGGTACCAAAGAGGTTTTAGTGAGACTTACGAACTGCTGTAATGCTTCATTATCTAAACTTAAATTCAGTATAGCAACGTTAAAGGTTAAGGAAGTTTTTGGCACTTTCAGGTAGTAAGGGAGGTAATTATAAGCTTTCAACCCAAGGTCAAGATAAATATAAATCCAGAGGAGGAAAAAAAGAGTCTGACTTCTCAGTAGGACAGTGTTCCTTCTCACTGGAGAAGATGTTAATACTTGCTATGAAATGGACATCAGTTTTCTTTGTTTCTCCCAGCCTGTCTCTCCAGTGGAGAGCACAGCTAATTCTTGGGGTAAGTGGCCTCTTCTGTAAGAATAAAGTCTGGCCCAAGGAGAGCTGAAATGGACTGCCCCCAAAATTAAGAGGTTGGGAGATGCATTTGCTTCTTTCCTTTCTCTGCCCTACTTGGGTCTTTCTAAAATCAAGAAACAAAATGAAATCAACTTTCAAAAGGATATCAGAAAGACAAGGCAAATTCAGTTGGTTTGGTGGGGCATCTTTCCTGTGTTTTCTTTTTGAAGTTACAACAGTCCAGAGCTAGAGGAGAGCTAGCTGTAGGGGAGGATGGGGTGACTCCAGGGCCAAGGTTGGGTTTACCTAATCCTGACATTTGGTGGAGAGGGGGCAGCTGGTGATTTGGTTGGGGGGGGGGTGTGTTCTGAAAAATGTATTAGCCTTTGTCTTTAGGGCATCAAAAGTGAGTTTACTTCTGAGTCAAGTTAATGCCAGGTGCATTCACCCTGTGTTCCACATTCCCTGTGTCAGGGGTTAAAATAATCAATCTGGAGCTTTGATTATTTTCCCTGAAACTGAATGAAGTACATACTGGCTTTACTGTGGTGTATTTCTGCCTTCCTGAAATCCCTCAGTTGAAGAATAGAGTGCCCAGGAGTGAGGGAATTATACATGTTATCAGAATGTCTTTTAAGAGGAGACTTCAATCCAGAGTAACTGATTGATTCACTAGGGTAGGACAGAGAATAGCTGAAAACAACACAGAGCCACTTAGCCCCACCATACCAAGTAAGTCCCCAGTGTCTCAGACTGTACCACTGTATGGGTCCTTTGCCAAGCTCTAGAGGAAAAGGTACAGACACCAGTCCCAGCTTTTGGGCAAAAGGCTGGTTAATCACTACTCCAGGAACCACCCAACCCAACTTCACCGTATCTGCTCATCTAGCCAAACAGTATAAATTAATCATGGGGCGGAATCAGCAGAAAAATTCCAGTAACATGAATACCAGAGTAGATCAACTCCCCCAAAGAACAATATGGCGGACACAACTGAAGATCCCATTCATAAATGGCTGAGATGTCAAAAATTGAATTCAGAATCTGGATTACAAATAAGATTAATAGAATGGAGGTAAAGTTGGCATTAGAAATTCAATGTGCAGGGCTGCGCCTGTGGCTCAGTCGGTAGGGCGCCAGCCCCATATACTGAGGGTGGCGGGTTCAAACCCAGCCTGGCCAAACTGCAACAAAAAAATAGCCAGGTGTTCTGGTGGGTGCTTGTGGTCCCAGCTAATCGGGAGGCTGAGCAAGAGAATTGCCTAAGTCCAGGAGTTGGAGGTTGCTGTGAGCTATGTGATGGCATGGCACTCTACTGAGGTCCATAAAGTGAGATTCTGTCTCTACAAAAAGAACAAAAGAAAAGAAATTCAAGGAGCATTTCAAAAGTTGTCTCAAGATTCAGTGAATTCAAAAACAAAGTCACCAAAGATTTTGACAAATTGAGACAAGAATTTGCAGCCCTCAAAGATCTGAAAAATACAGTAGAATCCCTCAGTAACAGAATGGAACAAGCAGAAGAAAGGATTTCTGACATTGAAGACAAAGCTTTTGAACCAAACTCTCAAAGAGGAAGAGAAATGGAGAACAAAAATGGATCATTCTCTCAGAGAGCTCTGGGATAATTTGCAAAAAACTAATATTCGCCTTATAGGAATCCCTGAAGGGGACGAAGTTGCTTCACAAGACACGGAGGCTCTTCTTCATGAGATTATGAAGGAGAACTTCCCAGACATGCAAGGAGATTCTGAAATTCAGATAGCAGACAGTTTCAGAACCCCAGCACCACTCAACCCAAATAAGACATCTCCTAGGCACATTATAATTAACTTCGCCAAAGTTAAAATGAAGGAGAAAATTCTACAAGCAGCCAGAAGGAAGAAAACCATAACCTACAAGGGGAAGAATATTAGCTGAAACCTTTCAAGTTAACCTACAAGGGGAAGAATATTAGCTGAAACCTTTCAAGTTAGAAGAGGGTGGTCATTGACTTTTAAACTCCTAAAACAAAATAACTCTCAACCCAGGATCCTGTATCCAGCAAAACTGAGTTTCATTTATGATGGAGAAATTAAATACCTTAATGTCATTCACATGTTGAAGAAATTTGCCATAACTAAACCAGCACTCCAGGATATTCTCAGATCTATCCTCCATAATGACCAGCACAATCCACCACAAAAGTAAACTCACTCAGAAACTTTTGATCAAACTTCAACTTCCACAGTGGCGAAAGGATTAAAAATGTCCACTGGACTTTCAAAAAACGCGATACCCAAAATTGTACCAGGCTTATCAATATTTACAATTAAAGTGAATGGCTTAAATTGTCCTCTGAAGAGGCAAAGCTTGGCTGACTGGATACAAAAACTCAGGCCAGATATCTGCTGCATATAAGCATCTCATCTTACTTTAAAGATAAATATAGACTCAGGGTGAAGGGATGGTCATCTATATTTCAGGCAAATGGAAAGCAGAAAAAAGCAGGTGTTTAAATTTTATTTGCAGATACAATAGGCTTAAAACCAACAAAAGTAAGGAAAGATAAGGATGGTCACTTCATATTTGTTAAGGGTAACAGTCAACATGATGAGATTTCAATTATTAACATTTATGCACCCAACCAGAATGTGCCTCAATTTATAGGACAGACTCTAACAGACATGAGCACCTTCATTTCATTTAGCACCATAATAGTCGGAGATTTTAACACTCCTTTGGCAGTGTTGGATAGATCCTCCAAAAAGAAGAAAAGCAAAGCAATTTTAGACTTAAACTTAACCATTCAACAGTTGGATTTAACAGACATCTACAGAACATTTCATCCTAACAAAACTGAATAAACATTCTTCTCATCAGCCCACGAAACATCCTCCAAAATCGATCACATCTTAGGTCACAAGTCTAACCTCAGCAAATTAAAAAAAAAATAGAAATTATTCTTTGCATCTTCTCAGACCATCATGGAATAAAAGTTGAACTCAGCAACAAAGGAATGTGCATACTCATACAAAAACATGGAAGCTAAATAACCTTATGCTGAATGATAGCTGGGTCAAAGATGAGATTAAGAAAGAAATTACCAAATTTTTGGAACAAAACGATAATACACAAATTATCAGAACCTCTGGAATATCGCAAAGGCAGTTGTAAGAGGGAAATTTATAGCACTGCAAGCCTTCCTGAAGAGAATGGAAAGAGAGGAAGTTAACTTAATGGGACATCTCAAGCAACTGGAAAAGGAAGAGTATTCTAATCCCAAACCCAGCACAAGAAAAGAAATAACCAAAATTAGAGAAGAATGAACTGAAATTGAAAACAAAAGGATTATACAGTAGATCAAGAAATCAAAAAGTTGGGCGGCGCCTGTGGCTCAAGGAGTAGGGCGCCGGTCCCATATGCTGGAGGTGGCGGGTTCAAACCCAGCCCCGGCCAAAAATCACAAAAAAAAAAGAAAGAAAGAAATCAAAAAGTTGGTTTTTTGAAACGGTCAATAAAATAGATAAACCTTGGCTAACCTAACCAGGAAAAAAAGAGTAAAATCTCTGATTTCATCAATCAGAAATGGTAAAGACGAAATAACAACAGAAAAAAGGGGAGGCGGCGAGAAAATAGAGCCTGATTCTCTTTGAGGAAAACTTAATGCGACCTAGATGAAGTGAACCAAAAATCTTCAAGAGACATGAGACTTAAATGGCAAGTTTTTGAATTAGGAGGCTAAATATTAAAGTTTATCCACATTAATTTTGATATTTAAGTCACTTACAGTCAAAATTCTTAATGAATTGACCAGAGGAGCAAGTGGAGTTGATTTTAAAAATCAGTAGAAGAGGAGAAAGTGACCACTCCTATGTTATTTATGTAAGTATATATGTGGATATATTTTTTATATATGTACAACTGTAATAATTAAAATTATAAACAGATTGTCAAAAAACAAGTCCATTTTCACATAAAAATTGACATGATAAAAAAAACCCTGCGCAAATGAACAGGGAATGAAAGGAAAATTTATTCACCAAATGGTTAGGTCTTCATCTCACAACAAAATAAATTCAGATGAACTAAAGAACTGAATGTTTGTTCACACATGAAAAATAAGCCTTTAGTAAAAATCTAAATTATATAAATGATTCCTTTAGCACTGATCTTTACAAAAAATAGTTCTCAGTATGGAAAAATACTGATAGTACCAAATGATGTGAAATATGGAGAAGGAAAGGTTGGAATGACTGGCATGCTTTATTGCCAGTTGTTTTAGAGGGTCAAGCAGAGATAGATTTTGTTGTTGTTTTTTAGACAGAATCTTACTCTATTGCCCCTGGCATCAGCCTTTTTCCAGGCAACCTCAAACTCCTGGGCTCAAGCGATCTTCTTGAGTAGTCAGGAAGCTGGGACTACAGGTGCCCAGCTAATTTTTCTATTTTTGGTAGAGAGGGGGTCTCGCTCTTATTCAGGCAGATCTTGAATTCCTCAGCTCAGGCCATCCTCCTGCCTTAGCCTCCCAGAGTGCTAGGATTTCAGGTATGAGCCCCAACACGCAGCCTAGATAGATATGTATGTTACTCTTTCCCAAGATTTGTAATGTGGTTGACATATGCTTATTAGAAGAAAAACTTATTTATGTGTTTTAAGTTATGTTCATTCCTACTTTTAAAGGTGTCAAGTTGATGTTTTATATGTACAAGTTAGTTGAATGTTAATACATCCAACTAGGAATGATTTCAAGAGGGATTTATTCTGATTAGTTGGGATCATTAGTTGAAAGCCGCTGTTCCTGGTGACTGAACAGTAAAGGGAATGAGAAATGCCTGCCCTGTTCATTGCATTCCTAACTCAGACACCTCAGAGTCTGTAGTTCTTATCTCCTATGCTTTGAAAGAGATTGTTTTTACAAAGTGCATCTGTGCTGTTAGAAAGATCTTGACATAATCTAGATTGATTGTGCAATTCAGTCATAAATACGCTCTCTGTTCCCCAGTGGCCGACCTCCCCACCCTGTCACCCTCCCTGTAAATCATGAGCATTCACCACATTCTCAGTGATTGCAGCTAAGCTAATGGAGAGGAGGGAGTATTGTTCATAGCAGTGGTTCCTTATAGTATCCCTGTTAGTCAAAAAAGTTTTACTTTCTCAACCGACTTAAACATTAACTGCTCACAAGGAGATAAAATCATTTTCCTTCTACTCCTTCAGTGAAAAGCAAGGAGCTAGAAAGAGTAAAGATAGATAAATCTGTGTTACACATTGGCTAATGAGCCTAGGTGAGCCAGAGTGTGCTGGCTGCACTTTCCACGTGTTCAGCCACAGCAGAGACACAGACATACTTTCCAGGTGTCCTACTCCTGACTGTTAGGTGGCTCAAGCATTTGGAGGCAGTAGAGGGTCTAGACAATACCTTTCACCAGCGTTTCATCTTCTGGTAACATCTGTAGGACAAATGCATAGAATCAAAATGGGATCAGAACCTCATGTTTCTAATTTCCAATCAGAAGGAATTTATTCTTGAAGCACGGGCTGCTCTATGATTTATAGTGTGGGGTATAAATGTCTTAACTTACTATTTCCCATCTGTGTGTGGTTTTTGGAGGAAGGGACTGTCATGTCATCAATAGTTGAAATTCACATCTCTCTACTAATTTTACCAAATATGTTTATTTCCTCTTTCCCTAAACTCATGGCCTGAAGTTGCTAAATAGTGGCCAGGTTGGACTGACATGTCCTTTGCTGCTCTGTCTTTGTATACCTTCTTTATCAACAGCAAGTCCACATCAGATTGACATGACTTAAAACATGACATGGGGGGATGAAGAGAAATCCTAACGTGTTTCAGAGCCTTAGAACTTCATAGGTAACCTTGAAGGTGGAAAAATATCGTTGACTATTTTATTGAGGTTGTCACTAGCAGTAAAATATTACAGTGCAGACAGATTATTATGTTTCAACCAATTAGCAATAAAGAGAAGTATTTTAATATGCAAATTAACTAGATTTAAAATTTTGGCACTGGGAATTAATAAAGGCTTCTATTGAAGGCTTCCTGCTGAAGACATTCATAAATCACCTTTTGGTCAGATAAAGTTCATAAAGCTGAAGACTGGGATTAAGAGGTATGGCTGAGTTATCCTTTATTCCCAGTGCAGTTAGGCCTTGAAACTTCATGGGCCTTTTTGCAAACTTTTCAAAGTACTAGGAAAGTAGTTGTATCCTAGCGGGAATTTACAGACCTCAAGTTGTAAATGTGCACACATACTGGGAGTGGCAGTTCTCTCCAAACAAATGACCATTCTTACTGCTGTTTTTCCTGGTTCTGGGCCTTACTGCAGTTTCTCTGTCCAGAGAAACAGGTATTGTACTTGAGCAGAGGAAAGGCTAATACAGCCCCATAGAAGTGCTTAGACAAACTAATTTTTTTTTTTTTTATTCTTGGAACAAACACTTTGAGCAAGTTTTTTTTTCTTTGGCTTTTTGGATATATGACATTCATGGGTGTGTGAAGTTATGAGTTGAACCTAGACAGCTGGTGAGTTAAATTGATCTTTTAAAAGTTACTTTCCAATAGTTGCCAGCTATTGTGTGAGGCAAGTGACCAGAGACGTGAAGAGAACCTCTGTAAATTCATCTGTAGCAAGAATGGCTGCCCCACCACCCAGGACGAACTGTAAGGGGCAATACTGCGGGGGGATCTTGAACACACAGTGCAGGGTTCCAAGGCCTCACCCTGTGGGGGGATGGTGATAGTCCAGAGAGGAGAGGCTGCTGAGTGTGCCCCCTACCTGCCCTGCCTTTGTTATCAGACAGGTCTGCTGGGAAAGTTTTTTGTTTTTTGTTTTTTGGGTTTTTTTTTGTTTTTTGAGACAGAGCCTCAAGCTGTCACCCTGGTAGAGTGCTATGGCATCACAGCTCACAGCAACCGCCAACTCCTGGGCTTAAGCAATTCTCTTGCCTCAACCTCCCAAGTAGTTGGGACGACAGGCGCCCACCACAACGCCCAGCTATTTTTTGTTGTTGTTATAGTTGTCATTGTTGTTTGGCAGGCCCACGCTAGGTTTGAACCCACCAGCCCCCGTGTATGTGGCCAGTACACTAGCCACTGAGCTATAGGCACCGAGGCTACTGGGAAAGTTTATAATTTATCTTTTTGGTGATTTCCAAGAGGTTTTGAGGCCTTTCTGTGCTATGCAGGGTTTGAGGTTCTCTAGAAATTTCAGAGCAACAGAGTACCTACTGAAAGAATGTTGTGTGTTCTGGTGCTGCTAGAATACAAGGTATTTCAGTCAGACTTTTTTCCATCTTCCCACATACCAGCACATGAGAAATCTCAATTCAGAAACAAATCCAGATCTGCTTTTACCAGGTACTTACCCTGAATTTTCCTATCAGAGTAGGAGTAGCTTACATGTCTAGAAATGTCACAACATAGTCACTCCCTTCTGCCTTGTGCTTATTGGCCTCAGAGAGGTTTGCTATAACAATGCAGGGAGAAAGGTCATGAAGACCCTTTGGTGAGTACCTTATATAGATGTAAGGTGATTGCTTGATTACTTGGGTAGAGTAACTTTTCTGGACCTTTTTCTTAGACAATTATCCGTGAAGGGTGGGTGGGGGTGTATGTGAAATAGCATGATTTTAGTAATATGTCTAGCTTTGAAATTATGAGATACAGAAAAGTTGTGATTTGCCCAGAGTTACAAAGCTAATTCTTAATAACTAGAATCATAGAATCTTTTTGGTTGGAGGACGATCTCGATCTCTATACCTAGCCATTTTGTGTGGTGGGTGATCTGTCTAGAGCCTCCAGCCCACATGGTCACAAAGCCTATGCTTGAACATCCCTGAGACACCTTTCAGGGAGCTCTGTTCTATCTCTAGGAAGGTCTGGGGTTTTTTTGTTTGTTTGTTTGTTTTTTTAAAGTCTTTTTTATGCTGAGCTGAAGTCTATTCCCCGTGTAGTTCCCCTTGAGGCCATGTAATACAAGTCTACTTCCTCTTACAAAAGACAGCCTTTCCAGTGTTGTACAAGGGCAATGTTCCCTGCCCTTCTCCCTTCCCCTTCCTTCATCCACTACCAGGAAACATGACTTTGAGTGTTTCCATCATCCTTGGAATGTGTCCCAGCTTATACGCAGCCCCTTTAAAAACAGGCAGAACCTGATGCTCCCTGTGCAGTTTAATCAGTACCTGTCACCCCATTTTCTCAGTGACACCTTTTTTTACGACAACCAAACCTTGCATTTGTGTTGCTTTAGAATGATTTGAGGTTACTGCAAAGTGAATCTAAATACCAATTATTTTCAAATAAAAGAAAGGTGAGACAAGATGTAATAGCAGCAGGTTTTTAAAGATTTTTTTTTTTTTTTTTTTGTAGAGACAGAGTCTCACTTTATGGCCCTCGGCAGAGTGCCGTGGCCTCACACAGCTCACAGCAACCTCCAACTCCTGGGCTTAAGCGATTCTCTTGCCTCAGCCTCTCGAGTAGCTGGGACTACAGGCTCCCGCCACAACGCCCGGCTATTTTTTTGTTGCAGTTTGGCCGGGGCCGGGTTTGAACCCGCCACCCACGGTATATGGGGCCAGCGCCTTACTGGCTGAGCCATAGGCACCGCCCATTTTTAAAGATTTTTAAGTGTTGGACTTTATACTTGGTGCTATTGTAGTTCCGTCCTCCTCCCCCTTTTAACCTGTCATTTTATGTTAGCTTATTAAACTTTAGAGATTTATATTCTGTCCTCGAGAATTGTCTTTCCTCTTTTTGATATTTCAGGAGACTTTGTGATACCTTTTATTCGACCTTTTACTACGTTGCGTTATAGCTACCAAGATTCACTTATGAATTCTAAGATAGTAGTCGTGTCTCGTCATAATATCTCTTTTCTCTTCAACACTTATAGCTCATAGTAAATACTTAAAACGCTGTTAAGTGAATGAGTCAAAAATATTTCTGCACTTAAATTCTGAATATTAGCTGTTAATTTTAATAAATATTGTGTATCCTTTAAATGTTTATTATAAAACTTATGTATATAAATTTATACTTATGAGCTTAATAAAAATAAGCTACTTATATGTGCATATATGAACTTTAGGGATTCCCTGTATATGTTGTTAACTTATTTTCAAGTAAGTTTAAGAAGACAATGCCCTAGGTGCTGTTTTTCATCTCTAGGAACTTGGGGGCTATTGATCCGATCTTTGGCATTCTTTGTAAAACGCGGTTCATTTCATAATCTCTTCTATTTTAGTTATAATCTCTTCTATTGTGAATTACATATGTGTTCCTAAAAATCACCATGCTATTCCCAATGGCAAAATTAAAACTGTATAGGGTCTTAGCACTTTGGGAGGCTGAGACAGGAGGATTGCTTGAGCCTAGGACTTGGAGGTTGCAGTGAGCTATAAAGACACCACAGAACTATACTGGGGGTGACAGTGAGACCCTGTCTGCAAAAAAATAACCATAGTGTTTATGGGAAATACGGGGCTAGAGACATAAAAATGTCATCACTGACAGATTTTAAAAGATTAAAAAAAAAGAACCCTAGTAAAAACAGTAACTTGGTTTTATACATGTTAAATGATGAAGAAATACATAAATACTATAGAAAATATTGCAACTACCTTGTAAAAAGCAGAAGTTTGCTTATGGAAGTAAACATTGGAAGGGTTCCAGCTGGTAAGTTATTGTGGAGTGATAGAAGAAGGGTTATCTGAAATTGGAGAGAAAGTTGTAACATCAGATATGAATGGGTAAGACTTATAACACGCAGTGAACATGAGGGAGATGGTGAATGTTTGAGGTATATACATATAGTGTATTCCTGGGGGCTTGGTTCCCTTTTCTGCATTACTTTGTGGGTTTTTTTCTTTTACTTTTTTTCTTCTTTTCTTTGTATGTGTGATGGTGGGTGGTGGTGGGGGTTTGTTTGTTTGTTGTTTTTGAGTTGGGGTCTTGCTGTATCACCCAGAGTGGTCTCAAGCTCTTGGGCTCAAGTTTTATCCCCACGCCACCATGTCTGGCCACTTAACATTTCTTGCAGACAAATTACACATAAGAAAATACTACATTCACATTGGAACAAACTCACATTTTCAAAACAACTGTTACAGTAGCCCCCCAGTTTCTTCATTCTGTTACTCAGTTGATCAATAAAACATCTTTTTTGTTCTTACACTATTCCAGGAATTGGTAAGCCAGGATGCATAATTATATTATCCTCTCATTCTGGGGAAACTCATAGTCTTAAAGCTTAGCTTATTTTTGCAGGTAGAAATAAAAATAAATGTTAAGGAGACAGTTGGCTGGTCTAGCCTACTCCAACCAGGATATTGTCTTTTATAAGTCTGGTCTGTAATTACATTTAGCAGATTTCTGTCTCTCTTTTGTTTTTTCTTTTATTTATTTTTTTAGACAGAGTCTCACTTTGTTACCCTCTGTAGAGTGCTGTACCATCACAGCTCACAGCAACCTCAAACTCATGGCCTCAAAGTGATCCTCTTGCCTCAGCCTCCAGAGTAGCTGGAACTACAGGTGCCCACCACAACACCTGGCTATTTTTAGAGGTGGGGTCTTGTTCAGGCTGATCCTGAACTCCTGAGCTCAAGTGATCCACCTGCCTCGGCACTCTCGGAGTGCTAGAATTAAGGCATAAGCCACCACACCTGGCCAGCAGATTTCTTTTAAAATCTGAAAGTTAGAGTATGAATGAGTCTTACTTTTCAGCTAGTATCTATTTCTTTTTTTTTTTTTTGTGATTTTTGGCCGGGGCTGGGTTTGAACCCGCCACCTCCGGCATATGGGACCGGCGCTCTACTCCTTGAGCCACAGGCGCCGCCCTCAGCTAGTATCTATTTAAGAGATGATTCATTTAGGAACAGAAGAGAGGAGAGATGTGTGTTTTACCCATCAAGTATGTGATTTACAAATAAAATTTCACCTTACATCATTTACATGTGTGTGATTTGATGTTGGGCTTCAGCTGAACATAGACTGATGAATGTACCAGTAGAATCACATATTCTTAGATCTAGAAGGTATCCCAGAAATTGACCCCCAACCTTCTCTCTGGTTGAGATGAAGAAACCAAAGATTTAAGAAGTGAAGTGATTCCAGTCACTGAACTAGTGGCATAGCCAGAACTCCACTCCAGTTAATTTTAGATCTATAGTATGTTGCCTCACAAAAGTGTCATAGGAAGACAGAAAGTCTGTTCATTTAGGAAAAATCTAAAGTAAACTCATTGTTTCAGCTTTTCAGTCTATTTATTAAATGAGTTTCACCCCAGTTCCTATTCATAATAAGCTTCCCATTGTTTTGTTCTTTGAACAATCTAATGCTACACAAACTCACCCAAGCAGCCCTTCCTTAGATTGTGTATCTTTGTTTCAGCAGGCAGCAGATTGTTTCTTTTTACCCAAAAAGATTGAAGCATTTGCCATGAACTGATGGGGGGGGGTGGGGTTGAGGGGAAAACATCCCTGGTTCTGTTTGTGGGATTTGTGGTGCATTCCTGAGGATTAAGATGTCCTTGCCTCTAGGCAGGGCATGCTTTCTTTTCTAGTTGATGGGTTTGGTTTGGTTTATATCTGTTTACCCCCACCCCAGCACTGATTGATTTGAAAGATGTGCCTGAAATACACCTTTGTACAGGTCCATAGTTTTCACTGGGGCCCTTATAACCCTTGACCTTGGCCACTTTGCTTGGGCATAATAGTCATTTCTAGTGCATAGGAATGTGGAGCAAAGAACTTCTGTGGCACTTTAAGAAAGCAGGAAAGGATGGTTAACAGTTCAGGTAAATAGTTATCTCTTCCCACCTTTTCTTTTTTTCCCTAAGAATGGAAATAATGTATTTCTAATCCCTAGTGTTTGCAAAGCGTTTTCTTTCTTTCTTTTTTTTTTTTTTTTTGAGACAGAGACTCTAGTAACCCTCAATAGAGTACTCTAGCATCATAGCTCACAGCAAGCTACAACTTGGGCTCAAGGGATCCTGTTGCCTCAGTTTTTCTATTTGTAGTAGAGACATGTCTCGCTTTTTTCTTAGACTGGTCTCGAACTCGTGAGCTCGAGTAATCCACCTGCCTCGGCCTCCCAGAGTGCTAGGATTACAGGTGTGAACCACTACTCCTGGCCAGCATTTTTAAATTATTCTCACTTTGGGGGCTCTGAAAAGTTCTTGAGAGACAGTTTTTATTTTTCCTTAGGAGATTTTGAATTCTAGGCCCAGTGCTTTAAAAACACCAAATTCTACCTGAAATAATTTATTGGAGTGTGGTTATTGGGAGAAAGTACTACATAGATGTGAATAATTCAGGATCTAAATAAATATAACTAATTAAACTTAGATCTTCTAAGGGTGAATGACTTTAGGCCATATCTGTCTGTGGAGATGCGTGCTTCTCTGTTCAGTGGCCCTCTGAAGCCACCAGGGTTATGGTTACATCCCCAGTTTGGGGACATTGGCTCAATGCTCTGTGTCATCTTGCCTTTTCTGGGCTACTTCCTCCTGTCTTTAAGGTCAGAATTTCAGAATGTCTTTCGGTTCTGCTTAAGGACTAAAAGCCTTTCTTGGTGGTTTGACAAGGAAGAAATTTTAGAAAAAGCCACATTTAAATTAAATTCACTGGTGTGACTTTGTGAACTGAGGGAGTGGCAAGCTCACAGTTCAGTGCCACACGGCTGCCGGGTCCATGCTGTTGTTGGACTGACCCACCAGTAGGATCAGTACCTTAGCTAAGCTGAAGAAAGATGGCATCTTTAAGGTGGAAAAAGCAACAAGAACTCCCAGACCGTGTCATTCAGAGTCTGACAGCGTCTTTGTGTCTTTTTGCAGTTGAAGCACTTGGCTGACATCTGTGAGCCATCCCTTGGCAAGAGTCTGTCTTCCAAGTGGTGCTTTCCCCCAGCAGCAGCAGCAGCAGGTTTTACCTCCAGTAGAATCACCATCTCATCTATAAATGGTGCTTATGTGCTTATGGGCAGGTGAAGGAGCTGAGGACTAGGAATTTCCAGGAAGAGTTCTTGAGTTGATGTGGCATTTCCCAGCTTGCTGTCTTTTAATCGTCCCTCAAAGTTCTGTGGCAATGATGCATTTCAGATTCTTAGAAAAACTGTGATTTGAGTATGAAATTTCTAATTGGCAATTTTTTTATAGCTTAAACAGATTAACTCAGGCTCTTTAAGAGAAGTCCTATTTTGTAAATCTTTAAAATCTCCTAGTTGGTTTTAGGAGTATGTCCTAAAATCGTACGTCCCCATTGTAGTTTGCTATCATCAGAGTTTTAGTGTATCAAATCAAAGCCCTTCAACTCCAGGTACTTTGGGCTTTTTCAGTCAGGCGTCATTCCTCCCAGCATTCATTGCTCCTTGGTGTTTTGTGACTATTTCATTTTTCTCTTTGGTTTTTAATAGTTCTCTTTGGCTGAGTTTTAAAAGGTTTTCTTTGGTTTGTTAATAATGAGTGTTTTAAGTGACCTGCTGATTGCTCAGTTATTTGACTTTGTATCGTGTTTTCAGATTTAAACCCAGTGTTGTACTGAAAATTTCAATACAACAGAAAGTTAAAAAACAAAAATCCTCTGACATCTCCCCATAATTAATCCCTAGGGTAACAGTTTAAATTTTTTTGTTTTTTTTTCTATGTACAGTCATAAATGTGTATTTGTATGTGTGAAGTCTGTAGAATGCTACAGATCCAGCATGTGACAATAAGCCTATACCTAAAGAGATCTTGCCCACCGCAGGTTACTAGTATAACTCTCCTTGAACAGTATTTGCTTTCAATTGCTCTACTTTTTTGTTATACAAAATAACCATGCAATTGGAACCTTTTATGATTTAAAATAGAACATTAGTTTTATTATATATTAAAAATGAATCCTTAAACTTCATAATGGCTTCCAATTATTTTACATTTGCTTGTGTTATATACTGTTATTTTATTGCAATATAATGTCCAATTATGAAAAGGACTCCAAGGAGACATGGTTTTTCTGGCTTAATGTGTAATTGTTTATGGAGTATTTTTCTCATTATGGTGATTTTCCCCCCCCTTTTCAATGCATTTATAAAGGAACTTAGATTTTGTAAATTCATTAGTATGTGGTTAAAGAAAGCAACTATTTATCAAGTGCTCACTCTATGGAAGGCATTGTAATCAGAATTGAAATAAAGGCAAAAGATTTAAAGACACCCCCTTAAAAAATTTGTATGTGTTAAAATATGAATAGCAATAAGCTTTATTGTTATTCAGTATGAGAATACTTAATATTTTATAATAAAATATAATTTATTGGTTATGTAATAAAAATAATTTATTACTTGTTAATACAAAAGTAAGTACTTGTTAAGTCCTAGAGATGGGAAATATAGGCATTCCTGAGAGGGGGTGGCTCCCAGGAGCTGTGGTGATGAGGCAGTGGTTGACAGAGTGGCTAAAAGATGGGATTCAGAAGTGCATCTCTGCGCAAAGGGGAGTGAGCAGGAACATGGGGCATTTGGAAGGTAGGGGAGAGGGAGTACAGAGCAGGAGTTGATCTGTGAAGAGAAGCCACATGGAAGTTGATAGCATGATCTGATATGCATTTTGAAAGCTCGCTTTCTAGGGGACACTAGATTCTCTAGCCATTGTTTTATTTCTTTTAAATGGCGTTGCATACGCAGTAATTCACCCATGAACCACTGGTTAATGTAAGGGGAATGATTGATGACTGATTCAACTGTCACCTTAAAGGTGGTTCATAATTGTTGTTGGGGCAAAGCTCTGTAACTGTCTTTTCTCCATGGAAAGTAATCCAGTGAATCTGCATGGAGCCAGGATTGGGAATGGTGCACAAACAAGAGATCACTGTTTGCTGACTTTCATGAGTATATGTTGAGTATTAAGGGCAGCTTCTGATCTGGTCACCAATACCAACACCTCCCACTACCCAGCCCTGTACAGCTTACATGCCAGTAGAGAACTCATCCTTGGAAGGGAAGAAAGACATTATTTCCAAAGTTGGGTCCTGAGAAGTGCAGACACAGCAGGGTTGGCAGCCTATGGATAGCATCCCTCAGCAGCGGGGCTCGCCCAGGCTCTGCAACACTACCAGTGGGGCCATAGAACAGTGCTTTGCAAACTTGAGTGTGCACAGATAGGGGAATTAACCTTCCCAACATGCTCTGGATGGTGTTGCTAGTCTGTGGACCACACTTGAAATAGTGGGTTTTGTTGAGTACATTGGAGTCATAGTGTGAGGTGGACAGTGTGGGATAAGAAAGCTCAAAACTTAGAAGAACTGCCCAGGTCCTCTCTCCCCTGCTCCTCCTCCTTTAACTAAAGAATCAAAGGCTCCATGATATCAAAAAAGAAAAGCTGCTTTCATGGATTCATTCTAGAGGAATCTCTGGTGCTCACACGTAAGCAAGTCAGACAGATTGCAGGGGTTGGTAGCAGCCAGCTCCTATGGGCCATAGCAGGTTGTATGAGCAGACTCACAAAGTTTTGTCATCTGTCCTCAGGAGTGCAGATAGGCACTTCTCCATACTGACAGAACATTCACTGCCACAGGATGGTAGATTCTTCCAGAGCAAAGCCTGATTCTCACTGTGAACTGTTGAGAACAGGACAGGCGTGGTGTTAGGAACAGTGACTGCTTTTAGGGTATGATGACACTCTGGAGGTTACCTGCCTACTTACTGTACTGCACCCCAAGGGCAGCTGTGTGCACTTGATAGAGTACAGACGGAGGATACTTTTACTGCTTGTGGCAGTTGACCACTCCCTCCTTCTCTGCAGCTGTATTGGGGCAGGATGAGCCTAGGGCCAGAGTAGTCCACATGCCTGGTGTCTATGATTTCCCGCCCCCCCTGCGCTCAGGAAGAAAGATTTGCTGCCATAAAGCATCATAAAGATTTGATTCACCCCTTTCTACTAAGAGAGCTTGGGACCTTCCTTTTGATGCCTGGACCCTTATGGGAAGGTGATCTTGTGGGGAAGAAGTGGGAAGGGTGATATTGCACAGTTGAAGTGACAGTACATTTTAGAGGATAAATTTTTCATGTTCCTGCAGTCTCTAAAGCAGTGAAAGAGCAAGCCAGTGAGGACTAGAGCTTAGACCAGCCAGAAGCTTCACAAGCATATTACAGCCTTGTAAACAAAGGGTTAATAAGAAATTTGGGAGTGGGGAATACTTGTGTATAGGGCCAGAGAGAGAGCCCAGGAAGAGCCTAGGATGGACTTGAAAAATAGAGATTCTTCCATTTCATCATATGTGCCCCATACAGGATGATACGGAAACATAGTGCAAAAAACAGGAAAGCAGGTGACTGATGGTGACTTTACCATTATCCTTAAGAAAATCACCTTTGGGCATAGTTGCTCAAGCCTATAATCCTAGCACGACAGGATTGCTTGATCTCAGAAATTCAAAACCAGCCTGAGCAAGAGGGAGGCGCCCATCTCCAGTAAAAATAGAAGGAAAAATTAGCCAGGGGTTGTGGCAGGTACCTGTAGTCCCAGCTACTTGGGAGGCTGAGGCAGGAGGGTGGCATGAACCTGGGAGTGTGAGGTTAGTATGAGCTAGGCTGATGCTGCAGCACTCTAGCCTAGGTGACAGGGTGAGACTGTCTCAAAAGGAAAAAAAAGAAAGAAAATCATCTTTGGCAAAGTTAAAAGTGTTGAAACTGGGATTTAATCTACAGCCAGTCATTTGATAACTGTAATGGGCACATCAACTCTTTAGAGCAGGACATGAGGAGCAGTGTCTCGGTTCCAAAGACCATTAGAAATATGTGTTTTCCGATGGTCTTAGGTGACTCCTATGAAAGGGGAAAAGGTCGTTTGACCCCCAAAGGGGTTGCGACCCACAGGTTGAGAACTGCTGCTTTAGAGTGTGAAAGTTAGTAGCTAGATGGCTTATTCCATACCCCTATAATACCACAAACATGTTGGTATAAAAGACATCTACAGGTGGCGCCTGTGAGTAGGGCGTCAGCCCCATATATCAAGGGTAGCGGGTTCTAACCCAGCCCAGGCCAAACTGCAACAACAACAAAAATAGCCGGGCGTTGTGGTGGGCGCCTGTAGTCCTAACTACTTGGGAGGCTGAGGCAAGAGAGAATCGCCTAAGCCCAAGAGCTGGAGATTGCTGTGAGCTGTGATGCTACAGCACTCTATCAAGGGCGACAAAGTGAGACTTTGTCTCTTAAAAAAAAAAAAAAAAGACATCTACAAATCACCAAAAACTGTTTATTACATTAACCGGTAAAATGACAAGAGAACATACACCAAAGAATTTTTGCTTCAGATGATGACAGCTTCATGATTATTGCCTTGTGGACATCAGATCCTAAGGCAATGTTAGAGTTCACAGAGAGTGACCTCATCATAAGGAAGCTGTCGGATCTGTAAACTTAACCCATCCCCGAGCCTGATAGCTTTTGATTCCTTGCTGATACTGATGAAAACACTGGAAGCAGGCCTGCCTCACTTGTTTGTTCTTAATTTGAAAGATAAGATGATTAGATAGGAGGAAGACTACCTTTTTTTCAACCAAACATATAAAATTGTAGTTAATTTTCAGTGCCGTGGTCCCATCCCTTGGATAATTTCCAAAATAAGCAAAGATCATCCCTGTTGTTGTCCAGTCTGAGGAATGTGTGCTTTTATTGTAATAATTGCTTTGTCCTTGGATTTGCTCTGTGCTCAGACTGGTGTGCCATGTTTGGTTGAATCCTCTTAGGATCTTTTCTTGTGAGGACGCTGCACTGATGTGAGAGACATTCACACTTGTTAAGTGTTGAATGTGCTCTGGTTCTAAGGGTGGTTGTGCTTGTGTGTGTGCACATGTGTAGTGCGCAGTGTCATGTGGGGGCTCAGTTAACAGCCACATAAGGCTAGACAGGACAGACTCTTTGTTTTTGTTTTTGGAGACAGAGTCTCCCTTTTTCTCCTGGGTAGAGTGCCAAGGCATTGTAGTTCACAGCAACCTCAGCTCTTGGACACAAGCGATGGTCTTGCCTCAGCCTTGTGAGTAGCAGGGGCTACTGGCACCTGCCACCACACCTAGCTAATTTTTCTATTTTTAGTAAAGAATGAGGGTCTCACTCTTGCTCAGGCTGGTCTCAAACTCCTGAGCTCAGGCGAGCCACTGAGACTGGCCCAGGACAGATTCTTGATAGATGTTGGAGTTAGAGAGTTTGGAAGGGGGCTGTGGGATGGAGAAGCAAGCAAGGGGTGATCTTGTCCAGAGAATCTAGCTGATAAATATTGAGGCTGACAGGAGGACAGCCAGTGGCTCAAACACGAGTTTTTCTGTTTTGTCAGAGGTGATTGGAGAGTTCATCCTTCTTACCTCGTTTCTCATATCTGGTCTCTACATATCCCATCACATATTCAGTTGCTGTTGGCCTAAGACTGATCCTTGGGGGTCAGTGCAATGGAAACATGTTACAGATAAAAGCGCCTTACTGTTGATAACTCATAACTGATAAAACATAGACATCATCATCAACACTCATTATCTAAGCTTATCTCTGAACCTTACAGAGAATAAAAACTAAAGTTTAAGACCCAAGCTTCCTGACTGATAGTTCCACATTTCTTTCTTCTTCTGCTGCTGCTTTTTTTTTTTTTCTTCTCCACCTAGAGTATGGGATAACATGTTTTTCTTGGGTGCTGGGTTCTACATGCTCAGCCACCAGCTCCTGGAAGACAGAGCCTGCTGCATGTTTATCTCCATGTCCTCAGGGCCTCACCTAGTGCCAGGCATATGAAGGAGCATAATGTATTCCTCATGTGAAGTAAAAAAAACAAGGATTTTACATGACCTTGACATTGTTAGGTTTTTTAAAAGACTTCTTAAAGGCGTCCACCCACCAATGAGCATAGCCCATTTCTCTCATTCTAATTTTAATCCTTCATCTACAGAGTTCTTCATTGCTCTTATTTGCTAAAAACTGGAGAAGAAATAAAATGTTCACAGGCCCAGGCTGACCTTTAAAGGCTCTTTGTTCTGTAGGTCAGAGCCATTCAAATGGCCTCCAGTCTTCACAGGCAAGACTATGGCTGAAAACCCCCTTGAAGGGTGGTGCCTGTGGCTCAAGGAGTAGGGCACCAGCCCCATATGCCAGAGGTGGCAGGTTCAAAACTGGCCCCAGGCCAAAAACTGCAAAAAGAAGAAAACCCCCTTGAAGGCAGATTTTTTTGGTCCTAAGGCATCAGGAACATGGGCGTATGCCTGGGATTGATGTTTTCTTGCTGTGGGTTTAGGAGGAATAAACTCAAAACAAGTTTTAAGTGCACTCAATAGGGGCATGTTGCTTTTCTTTAATCCCTGACAGACAAACCTTCTGGTGGGTTAATCTGCCAAACTAAATGATAGCCAAACTATGTCCTCTAATAAACAGCAGCCTCTAATCTCCTGGACTCCACATGGCTTTCCCAGTGGGCTACTGGTGTTTTGGCAGATGAAATGGCTATTTTTTTCTATTTAGGATTTTGCTTTTCATAGGAACCCTGGAGACCCTCAGAGGTTTGTGATACAGACTGTAGCCCAGAACTCAACCTCCCAGATGGTAATTAATGTTTACACAACATGACAAGCACAAAATGGAATCTCTTTGAGCTCTGCCAAGCACCCATCATTCCCCTGATCTCCCACTCTTGCAGTGTTTGAAAATTAATTTGCCTTGAACAAACAGTGGGTTTTCCTCAATTTATTTGTACAGTTTCGGTGACCGAGAAGAAGAGCTTCAAGACTGAATGTTATCCTTCCATTCGTTCGAGTAATTGAATCTCCTACTGGGACAAACTGGTGTCTGTTTAATGATTTGAAGAACAGAGGGAGAGGAGGAAAATAAAGAGAGTTGTATGTTAGAGAAGGTGGACTTTCTCTGCAAAACACCATTGGAATGTAGAGTTTGGCAGATAGAATCTAAAATGTGGAGGGGGGTGTTTCAAAGTATTGCTGTGTTAATTCAGTAGTGCAGTTTGTGTTTCAATAAGTTATATACAAAACATACAGTGCTTGCTTCAAAAGAGACTTTATTTGAGATGATAAAGTAGACAAGTGAAGATGTTTGAATAATGGACCTTGTTACTAGCCTGAGATGACTGCATGTTGATCCACCGAAATGTCATGCTTCCATATGTTTCTAGACGTCTCAGCCCTTTATTCATGTTCCCACTTTGCTTTAAAGTCTGAGTTATTTTTTTCTGGCTGTGATCTTCAGTTCTTATATGTCTTTGTGGCTCTGTCATTTGCACAAATAAGTAGAGAAGTTACTAAAAGATGGACAAATGTAAAAATAGGATACATACATTTCTGGGTGAGAAGGATCAGACATTCAAAAAGATAAAGATGGATGGATGGATAGGCGGATACATTGCCTAATAGCTAATGCCTCACATGCTTTTTTGATGTATTTGAGGCTTGTTCAAATTTGTCGCAGTAATGACCTTGTAATGAGTAAGTCCTATTAGGACTTTCTAAACAAATGTAAAGATGTGTAAAGACCAGAAGTATGGAAGTTGTGCTTTGGGAGAGGTTGTTTGTTTTTCCTTCTGCCGCCCCCCCCCCCCTCCGCCCCCGTCAATATTCACCATTTTCTTTCTGCCCAAATACACCCAGGTAGAAATATTGAAGAATAGATGAAAAGCTTAATGCATGCCATTTCCTGTTCTCATTTTTGAGGGGCAAATACTCATCTGTCCTCTTGGCGAAGAGATTGTTAGAAAATCAATTCAGTAGCTGAGGCATTTTAAAAAGACGTGAGCAGTTGGTTAAGCTTTCTCAGTTTACTTTTTCTGTTAGAGGAGGTGTATTCATGATACGTCATTTTAAAATATAACATCTCTTTATTTTCATAGTAATAATATATATTCGTTGTAGAAAATTTAGAAAGTTAAGAAAAGCACAAATATAAAAATCAAAGTCAATGTTTATTTCTGGATAATGGGTTACAATTAACATTTTGATGTATATAATCTTTCCGTTTTTTTTTTTTTCCTGTGTATACCTGTGTAATTTTCGGTATTGAGATCATACTGATAATAGTATGCTTTCTTTTATTAAATAGTAATTTTGTCATGAGATGTTTTCCATGACATTAAATATTTTTTTATAATAGTTTTGGGGCTGGGACAGTGGCTCCCACCTGTACTCCTAGCACTCTGGGAGGCCGAGGCGGGTGGATTGCCAGAGCTCATGAGTTCAAGACCAGCCTGAGGCAAAGGGAGACCTCACGTTTAAAAAAAATAGCCAGGCATTGTGGTGAGTACCTCTAGTCCCATCTACTTGGGAGGCTGAGGCAAGAAGTTCACTTAATCCCAAGAGTTTGAGGTTGCTGCGAGCTATGACGCTATGGCACTCTACCAAGAGCAACAAAGTGAAACTCTTATCTCAAAAAAAAGAAAGAAAGAGAAAAGCTTGGGAATATTGATTCATCACTTACTGTGTGCTTTGCATTGTGCAAAGTACTTTACGTGACTTAATTCATTTCTACAACAACCCTTTGAGGTAATTCTCTCAACTCTTCCAGACTCAATGCCACTTTTATGTAATACAAGAAATATCTTAGAACACACTCAATTTTACTTTCTGGAATGAAATAACACAGTTAATATATCCATCTATGCATATAATTTCAAAATGTATATAAAGCCCTAATGAACTACAAAGGAGAAATAAGTGGAAAGTCGAAATACGCTTTAATTATATAAATGCTTATTTACAATTACAAGACAATGAAATGATCAGGTGCTTGAATCTGTACATAGAATGGTATATAAGTACCGCTGCTACAAATGCAGACTCATACCAATGTGTGGTTGTGGCCATGCAGACACCAAAAGTGGCCTTACCATTCATGTCATGATTTTCCCAAATAGGGAACAACGCTTGGTTAAGCCTGAGGGCATAACAAAGTACAATAGTTGACTTCCTGGAGAATTTAGCATATATTAAAACCATGCAAAAAATTATAAAACTTTGTATTTCTATACAAAAACAGGTAGGTTCTGAGGTTTTCAGCTAACACGAATGTCCACTGGGATTTAGAAAGTAAGTTAAGCTTTCATTGTGTGGGATTTTACCTGACATAGCAGTTAATGTAATACGCCTAAGAGACACCAACACTCTCCAGTCATCGTGACAGGCAGGGGGTGGTTTCTTCTCATGAGAACCTCCTCTTCCAGGAATTGGATTTACTTCTTTCTCTCTCATTTTTTTTTTTTTTTTTTACATAATAATACACCTTAAAGAAAGCACTTTTGGAATGCATTTCTAAAATTGTACAGGCCTGTTTTCCTCTTAGGTTCATTCCCAAAGTAGTATGATTTTTGTTCATGCAGGGGATCCTTTTAAAATTTTATTTTCTGACAGTTGCTAATATACAGAAAAGCTCCTGTTACTTGTGGTTTTTGTTTGGATCCCTTATTGAGCTCTCTTACTAGTGCTAATATTTTTCAGCTGGCTGTCTATATGTTGTAGCTACGCAATTATATTTTTTGTAAATAATTTTTCTTCTTCCCTTTGTTGAATAATGTTTGCAGTGGGTTTTCAGTTTAGGTGACAGAAATAATCTGTTACTTACACAGGTACCTTTTGCAGGGAGGGTAGAGAGGCAAAAGTATAGATCAGGAAGTTCAACACAGGGCCAGGGGGCTGAGTGCTCATTTTGTGAGCACTTTTTTCACTTATCTGTGGTATCTGATATCACAAAAAGTATGCACAGACCTTTTTTGGTTTTGGCTAATGGGCTTTCCTTAGTGTTTGTGTATTTACTGTCCGGCCCAAGATAACTCTTATTCTTCCAACGTGTATGGCAGTAAAGGAAAAAGGTTGGAGATTCCCAGTACTTTCTTGAGTACTTTTTCAGGTTACTTTCTGATTTTTTTGTTGTAGTTTTAGCAATTTCTTCATTAAAAGTCATTTTCAAACTTACTGCACATTTACCAATTACATTTTCTTATTTTTTTATACACCTACATATACACCCTCCAGTTCCCTATTCTGTCTGGTTGTCACTCCTCCCCAAGCCCCCAGACAGATAGTTCCTGGTTTCCTTTTTTTTTACAGAAAGGAAGGTCTGCCACACATTGTACATTCAGCATTCATTGTCATAGTTGTGCTGTTTTCCATTGCACGTATGCATCAAATGTGTCTGATCAGTCCCCTGCTGAGGACGTGTGGCTTGTTTCCCAGCTTGTAGTTCAGACTATGGTAGTTTCTGTAGACTAAATCTCACATACCAGATCTAAGAAACTCCTTGTGTTATTTTGCTAAGGGTTGCTAAATTGCCCCCACAGAGGTGGTAGGGTTTGCATTCAGCTAGTAAAGAATGAAAACAGGGCCCATTCCCCTACAAGGGAATTTATATCAAATCTGTGTCACAATTCAATAAGTTTTTCCCAATCTATTCTGAATTTTTAAAAAATGTATTGTTTGAGGGCGGCGCCTGTGGCTCAGTGAGTAGGGCACCAGTCCCATATACCGCGGGTGGCAGGTTCAAACCCAGCCCCGGTCAAACTGCAACAACAACAAATAACCAGGCGTTGTGTTGCAGTAGGCACCTGTAGTCCCAGCTACTCAGGAGGCTGAGGCAAGAGAATCACCTAAGCCCAGGAGTTGGAGGTTGCTGTGAGCTGTGTGATGCCACGGCACTCTACCGAGGATGATAAAGTGAGACTCTGTCTCTACCAAAAAAATAAAAAAATGTATTGTTTGAGTCAAATATACTGAAGGGACAGTTATTTTACTTTTATAGATTTAGGGGGTATAAATGCAGTTTCATTACATGGATGTATTGTTTAGTGATGATACCTTTAAGTGTACCCATCAGGTACACATTATACCCAGTAGGTAATCTTTCCTCTCCTCCCTCCCATCCTCAGCATCTCCTCCAATGTGTGTTTTTTCACTCCTTTATGACCATGTGTACCCACAGCTTAGCTCCCACTTTTAAGTAAGAACATGTTTTTTGGTTTTCCATCCCTGAGTTACTTTACTTTAGCATAATGGCCCTCCAGTTCCACCCCAAATTGCTGCAAAAGACATTTTTATGACTTAGTAGTACTTCATGGTGGGTGTGTGTAAATATATACACACAACACATTTTCCTTCCCTACTCATTGGTTGCTACACAGTTAAATTAGTTCCGTATCTTTGCTGTTGTGAATTGTACTGCAACAAACATATAAGTACAGGTATCTTTCTGATATAATGATTTCCTTTGGGTAGATCCCAGTAGTGGGATTGTGGGTCAAGCAGTGCAACTGCTTTTAATTTTTTGAGAAATCTATTGAGGTATATTAGATGTGCAATAAATTCGCCCTTTGTACTGTACAGTATGCAATATAATTTTAATTTGCATTTCTTTTATTATAAGCATGATGTGTTTATAATCACAAGAAAAGAGATTTTAGATTTACATTTACCAAAATGTAATGAATGTAACATTTAAATAAGACGACCCAATTTGCACATTCTCATTTCTTTCAAGCTCAGCAAATTTCCTCCCTTTTTTTTCATCCTTTGGCAAATTCAGAGCGCACAATGCAGCACAAAATGATTTTTAAAAATGTGTTCCTGCCAATTTTGGAGAAGCACAGTAAGACAAATTGACTGTCAAGATAGAAAAGCTTAACTGGGAAGATACATTTATTGAATAATTGAAAGGAAGAGGAAATGCATTACCTATTAGCTACAAAAATGCATGACGCCTAATCTGTGCCTCAAGAGACTAGTGTAAGAGGGAGGTCATAAAACTCTGTCAGGCCTAAAGTTCTTACCAGCCCCAAATCTGTCACTGCTTTGCTTACAGGTTGTAGCGCCAGAGCATGGATGGACCGATGGTGGTGATTTTCAGGGGTGACTGGAGTGGGGCATTCCAGCAACTCTTTATAGCTTTTCTAACCTTTTACACTTCAGGTGTGGTGTGCTTAAGTGTTTTAACTGAATCCTGGATTTACCATTATGTGCTCTATTTGCATATTTTTGTTTTTTTGGGGGGGGAAACATAATGTGGAGAAAAGGCGCTGGTGGTGGCAGAATTGGGACTAGTTAGAACTTAAATGACCCTTACGCAACAAGTTCCTTAACTTCTCTGGGCTTATTCCCCATCTAGTGAGAGAGTGTGGAGTAAGATCCTTGCTACTCAGTAGTGCAAGGGTCACTGCTACAGCATTACTTGGGAGACACTCAGAAAGGCAGGCTCCGGAGCCCAAACCCCAGAGCATCAGGATTTTGATAAAGTCTTCAGGTGACTCCTTGCACGTTAAAGTTTGAGAAGTGCTGGTCTCCTGGATTCTGGTCTTGTATCAAAAGTCTGTGCTTTCTAGGTTCCTTCAGTCATTAGTCACAGATGGTTCTGTACAGATTTGTAGTGTCCATTGGAGAGATGTTGGTCTTCCCTCTAGCCCTCCTTGCTTGTCAGTAATGGTGGTGACTGCCACAGTCTTAGCAACACTACTGGTACTCTGGCTCTGGTTAGGTTGGGATTGAGACGGTGGGGCATCAGGAGAAACTAGAAAGTCAACTTCACTGGCCTGTACAAGGCCTCATGAAGGGAACAAAAGCCTGCAGGGTGTTCCTGTGCTCTTGGCTGTGCTCCCCAAGTTCAAGAACTGTGTTTCTCAACCTTTTAATCTTACAGCACACTTTAACCTATTAAGCTTCCACAGCACACTTAAATTATATTGATCCCCCCCCCCAAAAAAGAGTAAGTGTACTTCGAACTTCTTTTGGAAATAATTAAGGATCTTCAAATTTTTTCATAGCACATCAGTTGAAAATCACCATTATAGAGGCTCATTAAATAACAAGATTGAAACAGTCAAGCTAGATCTATGTAGTACTTACCTGTGTGTTTCTACCTTGTTTCCCCGAAAATAAGACAGTGTCTTATTTTAAGGTGTGCTCCCCAAAGATGCGCTAGGTCTTATTTTCAGGGGATGTCTAATCTTTTCCTATAAGTAGGTCTTATTTTCGGAGGATGTCTTATTTTTGGGGAAGCAGGGTAATGTGCTAAATTTAAATGATGTCCTCTGGGTGGTGTCCTTTGGAAAAGGCAGCTTTTCTTTTACGTGAGGGAAAACTTTGTACATTGATTTTTAGAGGGAGTTTAAATGTAAACTTAGCAAGGTAGAAAATATTGATTGATTGATTCTTCACCAGCCCAGTCGGAGAGAGGCAATACAAAAGGATAATAACATGTTCCTGCCATTGTGGCAAGCATAATAATCCTAAATTAGCTGTCTGCACGAGGAGAGTCCCTGCTCCTACACACAGAACTTCACATTGAGTGAAATCCATCCTTTATTTTGTGCCGTTAGGATTTGCGGGTCATTGGTGCATGCTGTCCCAGACCTGGCTGGCCAGCCTGCATTGCATGAAGCATGTGATTTTCAGTGCATCCATATAATGGCTCGCAGTAGAAGAAAAATGTGGCAAGTTTTGTGGAAAAGCATTGAGATAGATTTAGGCACAGATCCCTTCACTGTGGAGTTTCTTTCTTGATTTGGGAACTCTTCTGGCTGGAGGGGGTCTAAGCCACATCAAGGAACATGGTGCTTTCTTTGAGCCCTGAAGTTAAAAACTAAGGTTTTGTGAACTTTTATCATAAACTGAAATCTTCCTAGAAATAAGACAATAGTGGACAGAAATCTGTGTGAGTTAGGGTGTCAGGAGTCTGGAGTAATTTTTCACCAGGGCCTGAAGGGTTGCTTTGTGTTTTTGTGAAGGAGGCACTTTTCCTGGTGTTCCCTGCTGGTCTAAAGAGGCTTGGAGATAGCCAAAATGTTCCCCAAATGTGCTTTGTTTATAAACAAAGGCTTGGTCTCTGCTTTTGTGCATGTTACTGGTTTGATCTGTTTTACCAAAAAGATACTGAAAATAATGAACTGCTTCGATGCACATTCCGAGGAAGATAAATGACAAACAAGTGTATATACACAGCGTACATAAACAGATATGTATCAGCCACAGTGTCACACACTCGTAGTCCCAGCTACTCAGGAGACTGAGGCAAGAGGATCACTTGAGCCCAGGAGTTCAAGGCCTCAGTGAGTTATAATCACCATATGAATAGGCACTACACTCTGGGCTGAGCAACATAGCAAGACCTCCTGTCCGAAATTTAAAACAACAAATACGTAGAAGCAGGAGGAATATTGCATACTTTCTACACTTAGGAAGAACAAATTCATACCCAAAGGCATTCGTTTAGGAATGCTTAAAAGATACCCGCATTTCAGAGAATACTGTATCCTATTCTGTTTCTAAACTATGCGGTAATAAAAGTACTTCCAAATAGACAAGTTTTTTTTTTTTAATTTAATGCCATATTGGTCTTTCAGTATTTAAAGAATTTTATGGAATTTGGCTTATGGGATAACCGTAAGATGTGGCATGACCTTTGCAGGGAGTCTTATCTTTCAGTTCATATAGGAGTATATTTTTTCTATTTTTTTATGAATAGTCGCAGTGTCCAGCATCCACACATACCCTTTGAGCTCAGTTGACTGGGGACTTCCTTACGTCGGCACCTTTGATCTCAGCTGTTGGGATTGGTTGGTGAGCACTGGGAGCCGGAAGTTTAGCACATGCTAAACAAAAAATTATCTGTAAATGTCAAATGTGTCTCTTTGGTGAAGGTAGAAAGGAGTGAAGAAGAGAAGGCCAAGAAAAAACATCTATGTGTCATTAAATAACATTTGCTTCATTTCCTATTTAAAATACTTCTCTTAAAAAAAAAATACTTCTCTTTTGTATATTCAGGGACTATATTTGTTTTAAAAGGGAAAAACCAACCTGTCAGCTATTTTCTCTTAATTCTGAGCCATAAAAGAATGCAGAGTTTAAGGAAAACATTTATTTTCAGAAAATGGCTTCAGCTGCTTTCTTGAATGCAACCTCCTCTGGCCAGTTGGTTTTTCTGACTCTAACTCCCAGCCCAGGGTCATTGCTGCCCCAGGGACAAAGGCTACCCGTCATTTGCCATGGACCCCGTTCCCGGTGTGGCACGCCGCACAGGACAGCTGGCACTGGTGTTGGGACTGTGTGCTGTTCCATACTCACATTGCCTATGGCTTTGTCTTTGCTCTCCCCCATACAGATTCGGAGTTGGGTGTTGGTGCACTACCCGAACGTGACAGCCAGGATGCAGGGCCAATTGTCCCCAAGATATCGGGTCTAGAGAGAAGCCAGGAGAAGAGCCAGGACTGTTGCAAAGAGCCAATCTTTGAGCCTGTGGTGCTTAAAGACCCCTGCCCTCAGGTCGCTCAGCCGATACCCCAGCCCCAGGTGGAGTCCCAGCTCCGAGCTCCTTCTCCAGATCCTGACTTGGCGCTTCGCACAGAGGCCCTGCCGCAACCCCCACCTCCGAGTGCACAGCCGCCACAGGGCCCCCCGGAGGCCCAGCTTCAGCCCGCCCCACAGCCTCAGGTGCAGAGGCCACCCAGGCCACAGTCCCCTACCCAGCTGCTGCATCAGAATCTTCCATCTGTGCAGGCCCACCCCTCGTCTCAGAGCCTCTCCCAGCCACTATCAGCCTACAACAGCAGTAGCTTAAGCCTCAACAGTTTAAGGTGAGCTAGCCACTCTTTTGCCTTTTGCCATCTTCCTTAGGACAGGCAGGTAGTAATGGATAAGTGACTCCTAAGGAGACTGGAGTTTCCTTATTGAAAACATGTTTTCTCTGAGACCAGAGATGGGGGAAAGGGATAATAAGTGAGACGCAGGTCCCTTGGGAAAGCACAGGTTGGGTTGGATAGTGAGGACATTGTAAAGAAGTAAAAACTCTATAGAGGCTTCTGAGAGAGCGAGGGCAGGAAGGAAAAGAATGCTTAAGGAATAGAGTTGAGGGCTCTGGGGAGGTATCTCAGATGTCACTGAATGTTAAAAGATTCTTACCCTGTTTCCCCAAAAATAAGACATCCTTCGAAAATAAGACCTACTTACAGGAAAGATAAGATGTCCCCTGAAAATAAGACCTAGCGCATCTTTGGGAGCACACCTTAACTGTCTTATTTTCGGGAAAACAGGGTAGAAGGGAGGCTGTTTGAGGGAGGAAGTTTTAAAAAAAGCTCTATCTCCGTGCAACTCCGAAGGCGGGAAGATGGGGAGTATTCCAATTTGAGTTTTTTCATCGTAATTGACTTCCTCCAATGTGGGTCAGAGAAGTAGAGAAGAAACAAACTGTGCTGAGAGAAAGAAACATTTACATGGAAATCCAGGCTCTCTTCTGTGTTGTTTTTGCCAAGTTACAAAGGAAAGTCTTAAAAGTAGCACAGACGAAAATGGCAAAGGGCAGTAAAGCAGAAACTCGATGTGCTGAGCTAAGTAGCGCCCACCCTTGGGGTCCCAGAGGTTATAATCGAACCCCACACATCTTGGGAGACTTTGTTTCTTTGTAGTTCCTTTTGAAAACCTGGTGACTTCAGGGTTTAGGGAGTTGCTTTTCCCTGTCTAAGACAGAGAGGTAACAACCTTAGGCACTCTGATTCTCTCCCTGTGGGGCCAGGCCCATCTTCTGACCCTGAGACTATTTCTGTGGCCTCCAGTCCCTAGGGTGAGAAGAGGATCCAGGCTCCTAGTTGTACTTGTGTTTCTTTAAGAGGTAACAGACACACGGGGTGACCTCAGATCATGGCTTTTATTTTTTTTTTTCCTTTATGTTATTGCTTTATGGAAGTGTGACTAGTGGAAGATGGGAAGACTGGGGACTTTATGGGGACAGAGATGAGACTCTGGCCCTGAAGTTTAGGCAGAATCAGCGTTTTACAACACCGAGATGCCCAGCAGCTTTATTTGCAGTAATGATGGGCAGGTGCCTGGGAGCTGCTGAATGTGCTGGGAGGCTCTGTGAAGAAGAAGGGGCAAAGGAGAACATGTGACGGCTTTGGGGAAGGAGATAGGATTTTTTTCTTTCTTCTTTCTTTTTTGCAGAAAATAAATTGCTCACCTCCTTTTTTTTTTTTCTTTTTTCCTTACTCCACAGCAGTAGCAGAAGCAGCACTCCAGCAAAAACTCAGCCTGCCCCTCCACACCTCTCCCACCACCCCTCTGCCTCTCCGTTCCCTCTTTCTTTGCCCAACCACAGCCCCCTGCACAGCTTCACACCCACCCTCCAGCCCCCCGCACACTCACATCACCCCAATATGTTTGCCCCTCCTACTGCTCTGCCTCCTCCACCACCACTGACATCAGGGAGTCTGCAGGTCCCAGGACACCCAGCCGGGAGCACTTACTCAGGTAGGATGGAGGTGCCTGGGCTGCCTACCTGTGTGCCCACTGTGTTGTCCCTGGTTGTAGAGTTGTATTTGTTTACAGTTGTCTTGTTTTCTTGTACTCTTTCTCAAATCCTCTGTGGGCAGAGGCTCACCACCCAGACTAATGTAGCAAAACCCCAGGGAACCAGGCACTGCCCTAAGACGATGGGTTTCTTTGAAGCCAAGAGGTTTTTCCACCTAAGCTCACACACAGAGTGGTAAAATACAGACAGTACGTGCCCTAGCAATTGGGCACCCAGGATAAAAGGTTTCCTAGGCCCATGGCTGTTTCCCTCTACAATCTTAGATTGTGTCCTAGTTAAAGGGGCTTGTTTTTGTTGAGTAGTATTCTTCTTGGCAGGGAAGGAGAAGGACCCTATGTCCCAGATTTTTTTTTTTTTTTTTTTTTTTTTTTGTCATTGTTGTAGTTGCCATTGTTGTTTGGCAGGCCCAGGCTGGGTTCCAACCCACCATGCTCAATGTATATGGCCAGTGCCCTAGCTGCTGAGCTACGGGTGCCGAGCTGATGTCCCAGAATTTTAAGGACATATGTGTTGTGTGTTAGTGGGTCCTTTCCACCTAACCTGTGTTAATCAAGCCAAGGGCTCAGTTTTTGGTCCAGAGCAGCCGTGTTCTACCACTAGTGCAGAGAGTCGTAAGGCAGTAACTGATGATTTAAAAGGGCATGAAAGCCTGCCCTGTAAACATCACTGTTTATTAGTATGCCATCACTGTTCTTAAGCATTCAAATGTGCTGATTTCTTTAACTCTCAGAACAAACCCATAGGTAATATTCTCCCCTCCTTGTGGATAAGGAAACCAACCGGATAGGTTACCTGCCATGCCCAGAGTCACTCACCTTGCAATAACAGAGCTGGAAACTGGACTCTGGCCGATAGCCTTTAAGTTCTTTGAGCTCCACACATTGATGAACTGCCTGATCCTGAAAGCAAAGAAGCTAGCTAGAGCCTGGGAGGCTGGGTGGCCACTGGGCCTCCCATCTCCTCTGCTCCTTGGGTTGGCCACTTTGATCTCAGGGCCTGGCTGCACCCTGTAGCCCCCATCCTACTGTGTCCACGCCCTGGGTCCCTCCATCAGAAGGCACTTGCATGTTCTGTTCTGAAGGAAAAAGTGTCATTGCTTCCTTTTTCTTTTCCAGAGCAAGACATCTTGCGACAGGAACTGAACACACGTTTTCTGGCCTCTCAGAGTGCTGACCGTGGGGCTTCCCTCGGCCCTCCGCCCTACCTGCGGACCGAGTTCCATCAGCACCAGCACCAACACCAGCACACGCACCAGCACACACACCAGCACACCTTCACGCCGTTCCCCCACGCCATCCCGCCCACTGCCATCATGCCGACGCCAGCACCTCCCATGGTGCGTACCCCAGGCAGAAATGTGAGGATAAGTAGAGCACGACTCTTTTCTTCATGCAGCACGGTGGGGTTGGAATGGGCAGCCAGGGCCACGGGAGATTGGATAGGGAGTGATGGCTGGAGAGAAGGACATGAAAGTATCCTACCTTGGGCAGCTCTAACTTTAGCGGCCTAAAATAGGAATACTTTTCTGGACAGTTGCATCTAGTATTCGTGAGTGGATTTTATTCCACATGCCCTCAAAACAGTCATGTCCAGTTAACCTTTAAAGAGTTGTTTCATTTTCTTGAGCATCCTAGGAGATGGTCACCAGATATAAAATGTATCTGCCCATGTTTTGCACCAAGTGCTGGCACATAAATGCTTACAGAATGTTAGGAGTGAGGAAGAGAGCAAAGAAGAAGATGAGGCTTGCCAGGAGGCTTTGAGATGGTTTCCCTAAACTGCTTCATTAGAGGTGTTCTACTTCTCGTATTTCTTAACCATAGGTTCCCTATGCTGGTATTGTGCCCTGTCAGCAAGGGGTCAGGGGCGGATGGTCTCTACAGGGACATAACTCTACCTCAGGGTAAAAGGTGCCACTGGTGACAACACAGCCTTGGTCTTAACTGGAAATTAGCACATGCCAGAGACTAAACTAGTTAGGATTTTTTTTTATTTAATCAGAAAGTGTACTTAGTTTTGCCATGTTAGAATGCTCTGAGTTAGACTCCTGTCTCTAACAGTGAGTATTTGAGTATTTTACTTGTTTCATTGCCAATATTTAAGGAAATGCTTGATTTTAAGGCAATTAATGTAGGCATGAGAATAAATTTGAATTCCATGATATTTTTTTTTTAAACTCCCAGAAAGGTCCTGGATGAATTCTTTGATTTTAAGAAGAGTTTCCTTCACCCAACGGGAAGAGCTTCCTCTCCTTGCTCTCCCTTTCCTCCCCCATGTTGCTCAACTTAATTTTTAAAAAATACTTGTTAAGTTAGTTTTGTAAATTTTTTGTTTCAAGGAATGTTAGTGATGAGGCCTGGCAGCCAAAAAACAAAAACAAACAAAAAAACCCTGTACATAGCAAATCCTGCATCATTTCTCCAGGTGAACTATGCTATCAATAATTACATTTTCAAAGGCCTAATATTTTGAGAATGAATTTTATGCTGGCCTGTGTAAAATCGTTTCACAAATAAATTAAATCTAACTGAGAGTAGTTAGGGAATTACAGCACCAGTGTGATGACATTATTTAGACAAAACAATTATCTAGGCAACAATACTGTACACTTTCTGTTCAAAAGTATGGCTATACCATGTCGCCCAGATTGCTTTGTATGTGAGTGTATAGTACACTTCTGAAGACAGCTGAATGTGCGATTTTTCTGCCAAAGGTGAAAATACGGGGAATTCTCTGTGTAAATCAGACCAAATGCTCCCTTCTCTCTGATTTATCTGACTAATTGCCCATTTTCTCCAGTTTAGGTGTTTGGTTTGTGGGAATCTCTTATTATAGAGTAGAAAGAAAGACACATAGTTTGTCCAGGACCCAAATGTAGCTTATGGGTTTTCACTCTTTTTCCATTTTTGTTGGTTTCTTGTCAGGAACTCAGAATGGTTTATAGAAACGAGGTTATTGAGTCTGATGACAGCTTAATGACAGAGAAGCTTGCATAGGCTATCTCCACTGAAGCAGTGAACAAAAATGCAGATTAAGTAACTAGCTTTTGCTTTGATCCCTTTACAGTTTGACAAATACCCTACAAAAGTTGACCCATTCTACCGGCACAGTGTGAGTTTTGTTACCATGCTACCCATTTAATGTAACTGCTTTTCCATTTTTGTGCTCTTGCCACAGATCAGTAAATGACTAGCAGCCTTCTTTAATCATCTCTGCCAGAGTTCCCATTGCTCCTGTCACTTTGGATGCTTGCTTTTGTGGCGTTTTGCTTTTGGTAAAGATGCAGTATCATCTTCTGAATCAAAAGATCATAAGCACTGCACAGACTACAAAGTTTCCCTGAAAGTCAGGCATCTGTCCTCCAAAGTGAGATAGATGTCTGCTCTTGAGTCATTCCAGTTCTAGGGAGTCTGAAATCATGAGATTTCAGTCTTCAGTCAAAATGTCAGTAACAGAGAATCCTGGAATTCAACTTGAATTATTTCCTCTAATAAATAGAAAATCCCTTGTCTTTTTTGAGACATAGCTCTTCAAAAAGTAGATTTTCATTTGCTCTAGACACATAGAACCCTCCTCCATATGGCTGTTATTATTCTCCTGAGTTTGCTATGACTGAAAGTTAAAATATTATTTAACTTGAAAAACTCTTAAAATTGAAATAAGGGCTGTTTTGCTCTTTAAACTCAGTGTTCTTTATTTACTAATTTTCTGCAATTTTAAGAGTATGTTTTGGAACTCAAATTGGTACCAAATTAAGTTACATGTTTAGTGACTTACAAGACAAGAGCTTCTTTTTCTACAAAGACCTTGAACATTTTACTGTGATATTTTGATTATGGGGTACATACTGCATCATTTTTATTTGAAAATTTGCAAGTTTCTTTGCTAAATGGTTGATTTACATTTTTAAAATGAAACCAGAAAAAAGGAAGATTAAAATGCTTATAGCCATGTTGATTCACCATACCCAACAGTGCTACTAATACTTTAATAGGTCAGCAAAGACTGAATTCATTCATACTTTGAACCAGATAATTAGAGGCTGTCTTAGGAGTGTACCTGAGAAGTCAACTAGAAAGTATTAGAAATCAATTAAGAATTTTTACTCTAGAAGCATTCTGAAGTTACACGAGGAAGGCCTCTTCAAGAAGAAATCAGAAAAGTATGTTAAGTATATTTTGAGTGATGACCCCCTGCTCCAACATGGTCCACCCTGTTCTGCTCAGTACTGTGATACAGAACCATTTTTTAAATGGACCCACAATATCCAGCAGCCCTATGGGTTTCCTCTTTGAGTGTGTCCCATGAAAGGCACCATTCTGCCCTTAGTCTGTACTTCACTGATGTAAAGAGCAGCTAGCAAAATAATTCTTATCGAAAGTTTATTGTGTTCACGTGGCTCAGATTTACTTCCTAGGACCAAATGCAGTGCCTTTTTATATACTTATTCTACAGAGAGTCCTGTCCTAGTTTTAAGATGGACAATAAGCCTAGAGGCCTGAATTTTTTGAACATTTTGTGCTTTATTCAGTGCTTTAAGTTTTTAACTTTTTTTTTTTTTTTCACTATGTCGCCCTCGGTAGAGTGCTGTGGCATCACAGCTCACAGCAACTTCAAACCCTTGGGCATAGGTGATTGTCTTGCCTCAGCCTCCCCAGTAGCTGGGACTACAGGTGCCCACCACAACGCCCGGCTATTTTTTTGTTGTAGTTGTTGTTTAGCAGGCCCAGGCCAGGTTCAAACCCACCAGCCCCGACATATGTGGCCAGTGCCCTAACCACTGAGCTTCAGGCACCAAGGCAGTGCTTTAGGTGAGAATAGTCAAGTGTATTTGTATTCTAAGAGATCAGTAACAGAATAAAGCAAAAGGAAAGTGTTAAGAATAGTGTTTTAATTATAAACGGTAAAGGAAAAATGCCCACCTGGAGACAGAGTAATAGAAATTTGAGTGTGTTTTAGTGTGGCATGTATTTAATTACTCTGCTTTGTACAATGTACGGTGAGAGTTATTTCACATTATTAGTTATAGTGGATAATATATGAAGTACTTAGTCTCCCCTGCTTTGAGGATTAGGATATTATAAGGGGAATTAAGATTCAATGCACTCAAGTATCTAAAACACAATTTTAGACTTAAAAGTAGTTTTAAATGAGGGCACTTGGCTTGCAATCACTGTTTAAGTGGATTTAGTTCAATATCAATTAGTCTGAAAAAGTTTGCCGCATCATTGAAGGGAGCAAAATGAACTAAAGACCAACAGAAAACGTATGTGCTCTGAAAATAGACATGATTAGCTAACCTAAATCCATTATTAAGAAAATCTTCGGTTATTTATTATATTTTTGACATATTACACAAGCATAGGGGTGGGAAGTACTTAAAAATTCATATGGTGGTTTGATCAAAGTAAATGGAAGCAGAGCAGTAAAATCTCAGAAGTATGGAATTTTAAGAGGGAGGGGAAAATGTGTGCACTTTCTTTAGTATTGCTGTGTATGTCTTTCCTCATTTGTGTCCTTCATAAGCTGTTGATTCAAAAAAATTCCTATTCATTCAGAATCATTCTTCCCCCATCACTGAGTAGACTGACACTCAGACTTCCAGTGAGCTTGTTCAATAAATAGCAGACATAATTCAGAACTGGCCATAAGAATTTGGACATTAATATAGAAGTACTTTGAGAAACTCTGAGAAACAAGAGTAACTTAAAACTAGCTGGTAAATCCCAGACGTGGGTTATTTCTATACTACTATAATCCATCTTCTGGAACAGTTAGCAGCTCCATTTAAGTATATACTGAGCCATTTTATTTTACCCTTCCACAAATATTTGTCATTATTTTAGATGAGAAAATTAAATTGTCTTCTGAAACTGCCACTTTAGAGCAACCTAATGAAGCAGGGATTGTGAATATGTCCTCATTTCCTCAAACTATTACAAATCTAAAAGTACTAATTGAGTTTTAATGGTATAAAATCCTGGCACTCATAAAGAGTTGCTTCTTTTTCTTCTTCTTCTTTTTTTTTCTTTTTTCTGACTTTTTTCTAATTAACTGGTAATTTTCTAGGCATCTTATTTGGCTCAGCATCTCTCCTGTTTTTAAAATACATTAAAATCTCCAACCATTTAGGACTTCTATCCGATTTAACAATTAATAATTAGAACAGCTCCCTTTCTAATGATGTCCTCATCTGGGACATCATTTGTTGGCTGATTGATTCTGAACTACTTTTAACTTTTTCAATTAAACATTCATGGCACATCTGTGTAATCATTTCATCGTGGCTTCTTGACTAATAGCATCAGACTGAGATTACTTGTCTTGCTAATGTTGATGTCTTTCAATGGGAAGGGAATTTGAATATATCACTTGCCTTCTACTAAAATCTTTTTCCCCCTCCATCTTTGGCCACAGCTCTTCCATTCCTATCCTCCTGCAGTGTCGGGCATCCCGCCTATGATTCCCCCCACTGGCCCTTTTGGTTCACTACAAGGAGCATTTCAGCCGAAGGTAAGAAATCTACCAGAGAAAACCCAAGGGGATGTTTATAAGTGGAGCCCCAGGCTAGGTGTGCAGGTGGGTTCTGCACCCTCTCACCTGCACAGTGACTAATTTATCAGCTCCTAAGTGACCTTTGGGATTAAAGTGAGGTTATCTCTAGGCCATCTAGTATTAAACCTGAGCAAAAACTTAATATTCATTGTGTACTACCCATGTATTCTTAGGCTAAGGTATCCTGTGCTCTTTAAAATATATAGAATTTGTTATTTTTTTACTACCAATACTGTGCTCATAAGCTGCTAATTAGGGATTCTATGATATATTCCAAAAGTGAATGTTTATTGATTTTTAATAGAAGAGAAGGATAATGTTTCTAAAAATATAAGCGTATCCTATTAATTGTGTCAGAGGAAGAATCTTGCACTCATCTGCCTTCATTCCCTCCTTAGCCCATGTGTATGCAGGTAGGGTCTGCCTACAGGTGGAGGCGCTGCCTGCCTTTCATGTCCTCATTTCTCCCTCTCTTCAAGGTCAAGACTTCGTCATCGGTTACTAACATACTAGTGTGAAACTAACCTTTACAATAACTAAATTCTGCCCTATCTGGTCAGTGATATGCTGTTCAACTTGGGCTACCTCTGGAGGTTGATACTGAAAAGTAATTGTCAGAACCCACTACCTTTTAAAAATTTAATATAGCCCCTGGCTCAGCACCCATAGCACAGTGGTTGCGGCACCAGCCACATATGCCGAAACTGGCAAGTTCGAACCCGGCCCAGGCCAGCTAAACAACAATGACAACTGCAACAAAAAATAGCTGGGTTTTGTAGCGGCCACCTGTAGTCCCAGCTACTTGGGAGGCTGAGGCAAGAGAATCACTTGAGCCTAGGAGTTTGAGGTTGCTGTGAGCTGTGACACCACAGCACTCTACCAAGGGCGACATAGTGAGACTCTTGTCTTGGGGGAGGGGGGGATATAATATAGCCCCTATTTCATATGCCCCTCCATCAAAAAGTGAGACGTACTTCTCGTGTTGGTAACGATTCTGAGATTTTATAGTAAGATGTTTTGCTGGGTGTGGATTTTGGTTTTCTTTCTCTGCAGCCTTCATCTCATTTCTAAGGTAAAACTCCAGTTTTGAGCCAGAGTCTCCTAGGATGGGCACATGTTGCATTTGCAAAGGCATGTTGCCTTCCAACTAGAAAGGGAAAGAAATCAAAAGGCATTGGGGTCGGGATGGCTGCGTTGGAAATCATGTTTGCCTGCATGGAATTGCAGCTTAGATGCAAGGTTGTGTATACAGAGGGCTTTTCTGATGGCCATGTTGAACACCACCTGTCTGGAGTGAAATGGGAGTTTTTAAACTCTTTGAAACCCAATCTGCTCTTCTCTAATCCCTCAAAACCTGGTCTGTCCCCTCTAGATTGCAGCAAATCTCTAGTGCCTCCCCAAACAGACTGGTAGGTCATTTAATAAATTAGACCATTTCCCTCACTCCCAATTATCCAATCACACAGAAACTACATCTGGGCAAGAAAGTGTCTCTCCTGGTGTTGAAATAGGCCTTTCCAGGCCATCGTACTGATTGAATATGTAGATTGCAGTTCATTAGTGGAGTTCTTCATATGTATGCAAATCAGGCTGTTAACAACTCCAGCTTAATTGTTAGTTGTCCTGCAGCTGATTGCTTTTCTTCCTTTCATTCTTTCTTTCCCTTCTCCTGGTAGGCCAGCTTCGTGCCTAAACTCGAGCTCCTTTTTTTTCCACAGGAGTTAACTTCCTGCTGTGAGGGAATTCATAGAAGTTGTGATTTCTTAAATAACAGAACCGGTGGTATTTTCTGAATCCTTTCCCACTAGAAAGTAGTGACCGGGCCCCAAGTAGGCTTTTTATTGTTGGTGATTGAAAGGACAGAAGCCTACAGATAAGGTTAATGTTAGTGATATTAAGGAATGGTGGTGGGAATAGGAAAGACAAAGCAGAATTACCCCAGAAATCTTTTAATGGTAGATCTGTGTGGTCCCTAAATTAGATTCTCTTGTCCCATTTCCACCACTGCTAATGAGTAATTACTGAGTGCAATTCCTTGTTAGTGTCTGCCAGGTAAAATTTAGAGAGCCTAATGTCTGTAAAATCTTTGTTATTCTGATGAGAAGCACCTGATACTGCAAATTATAATGTTCACTTAAGCATTTCTTAGAATGTTTTGTGATGAAGCAAAATACCAAGGGCAGTTACTGCCACTGCGTACCTCAGATGAGAAGGGGTATCGCGGGCATACTGGTACATGGTGCTTCTCTTTTTCAGTCCTGTGCTTTCTGTCGTGGCGGGATGTGCCGGACCGAGTCTCTGCTGTTAGATGCCATTGCTAGCGAGAGCAGTCTCTAGTCAGAATCCCTGAGAAAGCAGTTGGTCCTCACACAGAGCATGCATAGTCACTGAGAAAATGAAACTTGTCCTTCAGAGTGGAACAAACAAAATTTGACTTCTAGAATTTAGAAGAAAGGCAAGAGCTTGCTTTCATGTCACGTGTTTTGTGCTTCCTAAGCTGTGGTTTAATTAATTTGTAGACATCCAACCCTATCGATGTTGCTGCTCGGCCTGGGACAGTCCCACACACTTTACTCCAAAAGGACCCAAGGGTACGTGCACAGTCAGGCTTGGTCTCAGGTAACACCAGGTGTGTGTGTTTGCACGGGACGGCCAACCCAGTGCTTTCACATTCCTTAGCGCCTGTGAGGCAGTGGTTGTTTCAGCTAAATTCAGTTCATTTGAGTTTGTGAAAGAAATGCCAGTTACCCTTAGAAAACAAAATCTCTCCTGTGCCACTGCAGCCCTGTGACACAAGGAAATGACTTGCCAGGGGGAGAAAAAAGGGACTTACAGCTCTGAGCCCAGAAATTAGACGCTTCAGTTTGTATAGTTTGTACTTGATCAGTCTTCTCTATGTCTCCTTAAATTTCTCTCACCCAAATGAAATAGCCACAGAATGTTTGGAATGGAAAAGCACTAAGCTTTTTCTTCCTGGAAGTCAGGCCTTACCCCACTGTCGCCTGGGGTCAGGAAGCTCCTGTACCACACAGCTCTGCTGGCCCCTCTATTTTTAATGTGGTAGGGATTCTTTTGTGCTCTAGAGCTAAGTAAAATATCCATTATGCTTTGGTTATGTTATTTATGCATAATTTATACCACACCCTACTTCTTCCATTGAAGTTATAGGATAGATATAATCTTCCCTCAATGATTCTTATTTATATTCCTCTCCATAGTAAATGTGAAAAATGGTTATCTTTTACAATAATATCTCTGGATAAGGCAATCAGAAAATGATACACAGAGTAGGTAGAAGTTGAAGGTGACTCGACTATATAATTATTTTGCTACTATAAGAAGCGTAGTGAACTTTCTGAAAGTGTCCCATACCTGTAAGTAATATACAGCTAACAAAGGAAGGGTGCTGGTGAAGTTAGCCTAATTGTACTGTATGTCTGGAAAGGACAGCTCTCCCCCAGATACCTCTTCGTATCTAGCCTTAAAAGTCTATGGTCTGAAGTCCATTCTCCCTTAGACCTACTCAGTGTGGTTTGGAGATCAAGATAGTGAAACTCCTGATGTGTAATATGAGCAAATCATGTTGCCAGAGGGCATATTGCTATTGATTAAACTTGTACAGGGGCTTGTCAGCTTAGATGTACCGAGGATTGTGAAGTGGGGGAGGGGACTGTCGGCACTTTTGATAGTGTGAAAACGGGTTAATTATTCTCTAAAAGGGCTTCATTTAAAAGTAAAATTCTAACATTTTAATTTCCCCTCCTAATGAAGCACTACAAATTTGTTAATTAGAGCAATTGTTTGAGTGACAGGCGTGTAACCAAGTTGTCATTTTCTCTTCACAGTTGACAGATCCTTTCAGACCTATGTTAAGGGTAAGAAAGCTTCTTCTAGAACTGTTTTGCAACCTCTGTTTGACTCCCTGTGGGTTAAAAACACCAGTCTAATACAAGGAAATAAGCCATAGAAATTCTGGAATAAAATGTCAGAATTACAGTGTTTGGGTTTTTCAGGTGGTGTGATCAAAAGTGGCCTAAATTGTTTTGCTTTGAGTGTCAGAGGAAGCCAGGCCATTGGTTTTTTGTACATACCTAACAGATAGAATTCAACTGTGTCAGATTCTTTTCTTAGCAGGTCTAGTAAAAGATCTGAGCCCTTGGAACTTGAGGGGAGAGGCGAGGCGTAAGCTATAGGCTGGAGTCAGTCTCTCACATACTTAGAAAATACATGCCTGGGTCATATTTTGGCTGGTGGCTTCCTTTTTCTGCCCTAAGTGACAGTGACATGTGATCTGTTTCTAAGGTGCGGGTAATGGATATAATAAGCACTAGCTTGTTAACATATGGCTTAAAGCAAATTGTTGTTGAGGTCAGGAAAGTGGCTAGCAGATGACCTCTGAATGAATGCTGCCTTACCTGGTGAGTGGCAGATGACGGATTATTGGATGGAAGATGGATGGACAGTAGACTTCCTATACTTGACCCACTTCTGGTGCATATAATCAGATAATTTGATTTTTTCAAGGGGAAGGAAGATCGTATCATTACTTAGGTGAGACAGTCTGTTATTTGTAATTTCAAATGACCCATAATTTCATCAAGAGAAGAGAACTGACCCCAGACTTGCATTTAAGTATATATATTTCAGAAGCAACTCTTTACTGTAGAAACCATAAGCATCTCTTTTGCCATTGTAGAATGGGACTATGTTTTCTTCTCATCCATCCGGTAGATCCTGATTACATCTCTGAGCCATTACTTAGCAGGAATGAAGAAGAGAGAGAAGGTCCCTGCCCTCTAGCTGGTAGAAAAGAATTCACTAGAAGTCACTCCATTGTTTACAAAACAAGTGAAATAATTTGTGATAGGGATTGAATACAGACTCCCCAAAGGGTGACAAAGGGACTTAGTATAGTAGAACTCTATAAATTGACCACCCACAGGACTGTAATGATAATACGACGGTCAACATATGGAGGTGGTCAACATAAGGAACTAGACTTATTGTACTGATACGGTCATGTGGTGCATGACAGGTCTATAAAAATTAGGTCAACTTCAGGAGATGGTCAGTGTAGGGAGATGGTCAGCTATGGAGGTTCTGCTGTACTTGCAGAGGCCTAGAGAGTAGAGGAGGAGGACCTCTTTTGTTTCTTCTTCTTTTACCTTTTAACTTAAAAATGAATAATGCCCACCAATATGAGTGGGTAATTGATTCTTGGCATTTGTGGTAACTGGGCTTAAATGAAAATGTGGTGAATTTCTCTGTACCACGTTGGGGGTTAAAACAACAGACTTGAGAGAGATGAGGACAGGTTCTGTACCCTCTTCTTGTTTTGATTTGATTCACTGACATCCACTAATTAGCTCTTCTGAACAGCTGATTTGCATTATAGTATGGCAGCATTTGCTAAGTGGGGTTTCCTACTCTACCAGGTCTGCCAGCTGGCTCCAGAAAAGAAAGAGACGCAAAGTGGGATTCAGGCTTTTACCATCTTGTCCTTGGTAACCAGGGAGGTCCTTGTCAAGTATGGCATTCTGAGTAGCAGCCCACGTGGGGAGAGAGGGAGCTGTGACTGCCTCATGACTGGGCACTGGATTGCTGCTATTGGAAGGCACTTGAAGAATACAAAGCACATTTGTTTCATGAGAAAGGCCTGTGAAGCCAGACTCTGCTGATGTTTTGGGTAAATTGAAGGTAGTTTCCTCTGAAATGTCTTCCTTCTGACCTTGTTGCTCTTTCTTGTTCCAGAAACCAGGGAAGTGGTGTGCTATGCATGTTCACATCGCCTGGCAGATCTACCACCACCAACAGAAAGTTAAGGTCAGTATGACTTTCCTGGTTTGGGGAGGAGGGGCCAGGGCATGGGACTGCGTGATCTGCTCAGGAAAACGCGATTAAGGAGGCATTTAAAACATGCTCAGGAACTGAAGTCAGGAAGGACCAGCCCCTCTTCGAAAAGCTGCTGGGAATTCTTAACTAGTAATCAGGGAGACCCCAGCAAAATTGCCAAACAGAAGCAAACTGACAACTTTCTAGTGGTTTCCTCCCTCCCCGCTTTTTTTCCCTTTTTATGATTTTATCATCTTTCTAATGGAAAGGGCTTAAAAATGGTGGATTAAGTAAAGATTTTGGAAATATAATGAACAAGAATTAGAATATAGAAAATATTTTGTGTCTGAAAAGACCTATGGGAATGTTGGCTTTTTAAAAAATAACTGTTGGCACATTCTTTTTATTTTATGGGTTTGGAAAAATGAAAGAGTAATTTATGCCCTGTACAAAGACGCTGCCAAACTTCTCTTAGTTGTTACTAAAAACTACACTCAGGAAGTGACATATTCTTCGCAGCAACCTTCTATTGGTCCCCACATGCCCACTATCAGGTGTTAGAATATGGTCAGTACTTGTCAAAACCACCTTCTGGCCGGTTACCTTACCCGACCTCAGGTGACTTTGCTTTCTTATTTCTATTTTCGTCATACAGATGAATATTGTCCATGCTTTACTAAAGCCTTTATGATACAATAGCAAAGAGATCCAAAACGTCAGCAAGTGACCTGGTACAGCATCAGTGCTTGACCTAAGGAGCAAAGTAACTGGCAAGTCCAGATTTCATCACCAGGGTACCTATCTCCGACCAAATGGGAGAAGATAAGCAGTCAAATAATTCCAATAAGCTTCACTTAATCCATTTCTTTACGAGCAAGCTTTTAGTCCTACCAGCATTTGGGAGCCATGGTGGTAGTAGCACAAGTGGTCAGTTTAGCCAGGACAGAGAGCTGCTCATCACAGATGAGAAATTTTTTTCCCCCCTTTGAGAGAGTCTTACTTTGTCACCCTCGGTAAATTGCCCTGGTGTCACCAGCTCACAGCAACCTCAAACTCTTGGGCTCAAGCAATTCTCTTGACTCAGCCTCCCGAGTAGCTGGGACTACAGGACCCCACACAACGCCCAGCTATTTTGAGAGATGAAGTCTCACTTTGGCTCAAGCTGGTCTTGAACTGGTGAGTTCAGGTGATATACCCACCTTGGCCTCCCAGAGTGCTAGGATTATAGACAGAAGAGAAATATATATATATTTTTTTTTGTAGAGACAGAGTCTCACTGTACCGCCCTTGGTAGAGTGCCATGGCGTCACACGGCTCACAGCAACCTCCAACTCCTGGGCTTCGGCGATTCTCTTGCCTCAGCCTCCCGAGCAGCTGGGACTACAGGCGCCCGCCACAACGCCCGGCAATTTTTTTGTTGCAGTTTGGCTGGGGCTGGGTTTGAACCCACCACCCTCGGCATATGGGGCCGGCGCCCTACTCACTGAGCCACAGGCGCCGCCCATACAAGAGAAATATTTTTAAGAGTTAAATTTTTTGGCCAGGTGCAGTGGCTCACACCTATAATCCTAGCACTCTGGGAAGCTGAGGCAGGTAGTTTGCTAAAGCTCAGGAGTTCAAGACCAGCCTGAGAAAGAGCAAGACCCCATCTCTACTGACAATAGAAAAACTAGCCAGGTGTTGTGGCACACATCTATAGTCCCAGCTACTGGGGAGGCTGAGGCAAGAGGATTGCTCAAGCCCAAGTTTAAGGTTGCTGTGAGCGCCATAGCACTCTACCCAGGGCAACAGAGTGAGGCCCTGTTTCCAAAAAAAGAGTTAAATTTTTTAAAGGATTTTTTAAAATAAAACAATCAAGTCCAGCCATTCAGGAGGCTAAGGAGGGAGCATCCCTTGGGCCCAGGAGTTTGAACCCTGGGCTCAAGGGAAATCAGTCAGTCCATCTATCCATCCCAGTTAAAAGTTAAGCAAACCTTGAGGTAAGTAAGATACTTTGCTTTGATTGCCAAATACCCGTTCTGTCTCATAACATCCCATCAGTGAGTTTTGCTCACTTCTACTTTATTGTTAGGTGAAGTTTAATTAGAATCATGGTTTAGCTTCTTTGGAAAATGTTTTTGCTTTGAAAACTAACTAGATTCTGATGATTAGTCCAATCACTTTTTGTTCTGGATGATGTAGTTAGCAGAACGGTAGGTAGAACTTGTCTTCCTTGTAACTCCTTTGGTTAAAAGCAATAAAGGATGCTGCATATACCACTCTAGCAACTTCTTTTCCATAAAAGTGTCCCTGGTGACTGACTTCCATTATCCCAATTCAATTAGAAAGGTCTCTTGAACATGAGCTAACTCTGTTCATCTCCCCTTTTCAGCAAACTATTTGCAATCCCCAGGTGCCGTTTCACTTCATGGGCCTAAGTTGTGGTTAATGAAACTGTACTGTGTAATGTACAGTATTAGCACGAAATAATTTGACAACCAAATTAAAGGAGGTACTCAAAATTTTTATAGATTTATAGTGAATTAGAAGCTTGGTTTGGGGGATTTCACCATTCCTCTGTAGCAGGACTTTAATTATAGCATTTCTTGTAGATTTGAGCAGAAATTGTATTATCCCCTGTCTCTTCATTCATTTACATGTTATTTTAGTCATTCACCCAGTATTCACAGAGAGAGCTTACAGGTTGCTCACTGGGCCAAGCTGAGGGCATTCATCTTTCCTGCTGTCCAGTTGCTTAGAGCTCAGTGGTGAGCTCGGGGTATGCGTGTGTGTGTGTGTGTGTGTGAGAGAGAGAGAGAAAGTGACAGAAGTGCTGCATGCTTCAGCTTCATGGGTGTTACTTCCGGCTTGAGGCACGTGGGTACGTCTCACTTTAAATGTGGGTGATGGATGAGTGGGAGTTGCCCTTCTACAAAAAGGGAATGGCAAATTTTCCTCCTCTCTGACCCTCACATCACTCTGTACCAACACGTGTCTCTCCTCATCAGCTCTCTGCTGTATAGCGGGCTGAGGGCCCCTCAGGACTCCTTCAGGGAGGTTAAAATGAGGCGGGGGGGGCGGGGTGGAGGGGGCAGCACAAAGGAACTGGGAGCATCAGACGAGTCCAAGAGACCAGAGAAGTGAGCAGCAGAAGCAGGCTGAGAGCAGTGAAAGCCCAGGAAACTGGACATCAGAGGTGGCAGTGAGGGGCGGGCAATCAGGGCTTCAGATGAAAGACCAGGAGGAGCAGTATTGCCAGCAAGGTGTGACACCAGTGTAAAAAAGGGTCTGTGCAGTGGCAAGGCCGTGGGAGGACTGAAACCGTGCTATGGAAAGGTCTCCGAGCCTAGAGAATGGTGTCGGGAAAGGGCTGGAGAGGGGCAGTATGAAGCAGTTTCTACAGCCTTGGGGGAAGGTGAGTGGGAGATTGGCTTCGAGGTAGATGAAGAAGAGGAACAGAGTGATTTCAGGCACTGGCCAGGACTCCACAGGGAGTCTTCACAGGTTACTGGTATGGACTGATCCCCTCCTCTTCCTTGGTAATTGGGAGTACTAGGAAAAGAAAAGGCCTCTATTAGGTAAATTAATGGCCCTACATTTTTTTTTTAACTAATATGTTAACAATCATTGTTTGAAAATTAGCTTGTAGGCATGCAGATATTTCTTCTATTAGTATATGGCAAAGAGTCAATAACAGTTAATTTATATAGCAGATTATTCATGGAGAATTCCTAGTAAAATGAGCTTTAAAATACCGTTAATTTTGAGTCTTACTAACATGAGCTGTTACGGCAAAGTATTAAACTTTGGGGGTTGGAGGTTGGAATAAATAGGACATGGTTTTCTTTCTGAAACCATTATGACCTCAAGGAGCAGACTCTGGTTTCTCCGCTTGCCATCTCTGACGGGAGAAGCAGGTGCTGCCAAGCAGCAGGCAGGCTGCCCTGCTGTCCTGGCACTGGAAGGGTAAACCATGCGTGGATCTCTTGTGTTCAAGTTTGTAAACTTGAACCTGGCTGGGTCTCAGAGCACACACACCGCTCATAGAGTTTGCTCTTCATAAATGTCTTTCTTCCCTGCTGTTTGTTTTGGGATTTCATCTTCTGTGGTTCCCATTCTGCTGTAGAAACAGATGCAGTCAGACCCACATAAGCTGGACTTTGGCCTGAAACCTGAGTTCCTGAGCCGCCCCCCGGGCCCCAGTCTCTTTGGAGCCATCCACCACCCGCACGACCTGGCGCGGCCTTCCACTTTGTTCTCTGCCGCTGGTGAGTTCGGGGAGGGGGCAGAGCTGGGAAATGTACTTGTTAGGTAGCTAAATAAGCCATGTTCGGGCTCTGTGCCACCACTCAGTCACTACCTTAAAAAATGCAATTTATGCCAGCTTGCAAGACAACATCAAGGGAGATGGGCCATTCGTCACTGATGTACTCTCTTTCATTAAAGAAGAAAAAAATGATCTTTTCCTCACAGGGACTCATATTGCTTTGGCTCATTATTTGCTTCTGTATTAAACCAGTATAACTCATAAGCATGTCAGACACCACTGGAAAAAATCACGACACTTACAAGGGCAAACCGGAAGGAAAACAATGCCAGGGACCGTAGAGGGTTGTGCTTCCCCCTAGCACTGGTGCCCACAGAGCACTCAGTCATTTTGACCAGGATCCTCTGGTAGGCTCTGCTTTGGGGCCTGATGATAAAGAAATACAATTATGACAGTTGCCAGTGCTGTGGTTTGTGTTAGGGAGGATGGACCACCTGGGTGCTGATTTTCTGTACTGCGGCATATGATACTACTGTCTGGTTGGTTATAATGATGGAGGTAACTTAGGGGACAGGGTATAAAACATCCTAGTATCCAAGTGACCTGTTTCATAGAGCTCTCTGAAAATGCACACTTGGGTATTTGGCAGCAGGGGCCTGAGGGGCTGGCCCAGGACCCTCTCATGTCTGCTGTAGGCACATACAGACCAAGGCAGTGGCTGTCAGGAGTAGTGGTAGATGAGAACAGCCCTCTGGGTACCAAGGGCTTCTTATCAGGAGACTGGACAGCAAAGAGGTGACAGTGAGGGAGGGCAACTTCTAAAGTCTTCTCTAAAGCTTTTTCTTCATGCCCAGTCCTATGCCCAGTTAATACTTAAAAACGCTGGCACTGAGCTCATTCTCCTAATGAGCTTCCTACCTTCATACCTACTATATTAAATAGAATTTATTTTTCTGGACATTCATACTCAAGGGGCTCCCATTTCAGATCCTTAAGGAACAATTTTCACATACATCCTTCCTGCTGTCTGCCCAGGCTTTTATCTGAGACTTCGTGCTTTTGCTGGACCCTATAGCTCTTCTATTCAGGAAGAAACACCCACATTGCAAGAAATCATCATTATAATGGGCCTTGTGCCAAAGCAATTGAATCACCCTTGAGGACAGATAGAATTTACTAAGGTCTCAGATTTTTCTCTGTCAGTTCTGTCTAGGGACATATTTAAAGGCTCTGTTACCATGGCACCTAGGCTCTGAGACAGGGTTACATTAAGAACAATTTTTGGAGAGAAATAGAGAGATTTCTCCTTGGCTTCCATTTGAGCCAAGTGGATGAATTGGCTCTTTTGCTTCAATAATTCTACAACCACAGTAATTCTAGTTCCTCTGGGGACCCTGGGCTGAATAAAGCTCTGGTCTTCATTGAAGCATTAATTAGCCTGTACTACACAGACAGTACGCGGCCAACATTTTATTTAGCTGGCAACACTGCTAATGCCTAATGAATGTCATCCTGAGGTATATTCACTTTGCAGAGGTGGGGTTATTTCTTACACTTCCAGGTAGAGAATAAGCCCTATCTAGAGACAGACAGATAACCTCTTAGGTGCCTTCAAATTCTGAAATACCACAACTGTGATGACATTCCTTCTGTTCTTTGTCGCTTCGTCACAAACCCAAGCTCACGAGACCCACAGTCCAAAACATAAAATGAGGCTGGGCACAGTGGCTCACGCCTGTAATCCTAGCACTCTGGGAGGCTGAGGCAGTTGGATTGCTTGAGCTCAGGAGTTTGAGACCAGCCTGAGCAAGAGCAAGACCTCATCTCTACTAAAGACAGAAAAACTAGCTGAGCATCCTGGTGAGTGCCTCTAGTCCCAGCTATGTGGGAGGCTGAGACAAGAGGGTTACTTGAGCCCAAGACTTTGACGTTGCTGTGAGTTCTGATGACACTGAGGCACTCTACCCAGGGTGACAAAGGGAGACTCTGTCTCAAAAAAACAAACAAAAAAAAACACACAAATTGTGTTAATAAGTATGGAAAGGAGCAGCCAATCTACATCTAACCTATTTTCCTGAGGGAATTTATGTTTGTTAATAGGAACTTAGACAAAATGCAATGGATTATGGAACAGTTCCTAGTAAAGTCATTTATCTAGGGTCTGTTTATACTTCCATTCTGGAAGGTAACCTTTTTTAGTGTAAGCAATGCTGGATTTTGCCTAGAATGATTGTTCAGTAAACTTTTCACTGGTACATATAATTTACACATACTTGTTAAATTCAGCCACTTCCATCTTGCTGTTGGGTGCTCACCCCTGGAATAAACTTAAAGAGGCTTCTTTGGACGACCTCAGCAAGTTCCTCACACAAAGCAAAGACAGTCTCCCAAAACACTTACGGCCTCAGCTCCTAGCCTTGAATTAATAAACCACCGTGCTGCCTAAGCTTCAGGAAGTGTTGTCCTTCCCTAATTCACATATGCACACCCTGTATCTCGCTCTCCCTCCTTTCTTTCCCAGCTTCCTTTAAGAAAAAGAGACCACTGGTGGCGCCTGTAGCTCAGTGAGTAGGATGCCAGCCACATACACCGAGGCTGGGTTCAAACCCGACCTGGGCCAACTGGACAACAGTGACAACTGCAACAAAAAATAGCTGGGTGTTGTGGCAGGCACCTGTAGTCCCAGCTACTTGGGAGGCTGAGGCAAGAGCAGCACTTAAGCCTAAGAGTTTGAGATTGCTGTGAGCTGTGACGCCACAGCACTCTACTGAGGGAGATGTAGCAAGACTCTGTCTCAAAAAAAAGAAAAGAAAAAAAAGAAACTACTAAATTAGACCTGAGTTCCCTGGCAAGCAAAAGAAAAACTTAGAATTAGTTATAAGATTTTTACTGTTCAAAAACTGTGAATAGACCAGCTTTTCCTGGCACTGAAAGCTGACAGGCACTGAGGACTTCATCTCCTGTAACCTAATGCAACTCAAAATGAGATTCATAGGGTTGAGCCTTATGATACCCCCTCAGTGTGGAGGCATGAGAACTAACATGGTCCTTGGGAAAAGGGATTCTGCAAGGGCCCAGAGCAGTGCAGGCCAGGCCCACGGCTTTAGATCAGCCAGTTCTGAGCCAAGGATGATGAAGTGTGTGAATTTGCCCCTCCCCCACAAGATGTTCAAGAATAAAGTATTCCATGACCACATGTCCCCCTTAGAGAGTGAGTAATCTCTTAGCTTATTAATGGCTCCAAGAAGCCATTCAGTAAAGAACCTTGCTTAACATTTTTTAATCCAGTATTTCTTCATATTTACTTGGTTATGGACCCTCCCCATCCTGGGCAGTTATCTACATGTTTCTAATACTGTGTGTTACTGGCTTAAAAATCCTTTTAATTTTTAATCCTTTTGGTGGTTGGCCAGCTAAGCTGGGAAAGAGAAAGGGTGATGATTTACTTTCTTCTTCCTAACAAAAAACATTGTTTTATCTGATGTGTTGCCTACAGGTTCCTAGGGTGCACCTTAGCATATTAAAGTAAGGGAGCCCTTAAGCAAATAGGAATCAGTTGCATTCCAGAAGTTGGTTTTTGGTAAAATTTGATTTTATTATGTTTGACTCACTAGGTGCTGCACACCCCTCTGGAACCCCTTTCGGGCCACCTCCTCACCACAGCAACTTCCTTAACCCTGCTGCTCACCTTGGTGAGTTGCCCAGCGACTATGGGGACAGAAGTGTGTGTTTCACACACCTCTGCTTTGTTCACCATGCTCCTGCTGCACCTGCTAGCGAGCTAGCGAAAGTCCTGGGTACCTCACTTACTGCTTAGGGAGATGATTATGTTCTTTTAGGACTTTGATCACTTGCTGTCCTATCTTGAAGATTTCAGCATCCCTTCTACCACGTTCTTTCAGTGGTAGACCTGTGCACAGCAGTGCTTCTATCCAAAGTTACTGGTGGTAAGATCACCCTCTAGGATCAGGAAAGAAAGAAAAGAAAATGTCGTGAAGAGGCAGTACCCTTGCTTTATTACTTCACATTTTATCTCCCCATTAATTTTTCTCCTCCTAGTAAAGGTACTTGCTTTTTGTGGCTTTTATTTATTTGATGTTTTCTGTAAGTGTACAGACAGGTGCAAGCAATGGTGTGCACAGCAGGGTGTAATGGGTGCACCTTTGGAATTTCATCAGTGAGAGGCTTAAGATGCGTCATTTTCTGTTCTGTTAGAAGCTGCAGGACACATTCCTAGAAGAAGACCGACTGAGCAGGAAGGCAGCTTAGACTGTCATGGCTTCAGTAGTGTTCCCCACTGGCAAAACAGGAATGATACAAAATGTGCATTTCTGGAAAACAGCCCTCATAAATATTTTACTAACCCTGTACCTAAATCCTCCCAAGTGCACTGAAAGCCTTATACACTATCCAGTAGGACAAGTGGACGGGGCTGGCCCTAGAGAAGAGAGGACCCTGCATCACTTTCCCTAGCTCCCAGGAGGCTTTGTGTTCCTTGCTCAGCAGACCCTATGACCTTTTCCTTCCTTCCAATCTTGTTTACAGAGCCTTTTACTCGGCCATCTACATTCACAGGCCTAGCAGCAGTTGGTGGCAATGCCTTCGGGGGACTTGGAAATCCTTCAGTTAGTGAGTACCTCTAACTTTTTAAAATCTGCCTTGGACTGTTTACCTCCTCTAATCTGTATATGGCTCAAGACCTTCCTAGTAAAAGGCAACAAATGTAGTTTGCAAAAGCAGGCCTAATCAGTGGAGTGAGGTATAAGCATGCAAAACCGTCCTTTGAAGACCAGCCCACTGTTGACATGTATACTGAGGGTCAGGATGATGGTATGGTAGATTACTATTACAAAAGGTTTTACTCAAGTTCACTGTCTTATCCACATCCTATCCCTGTTATCCAGGACCTTTAAATTTCATCTTGCCCGTAGTGGCATTGAAAAAGGTACAATGAATAATAGGAAAACAATACCAGGCACAGGATAATGAAGAATTGGTGACATTTTGTTCTCCATAGTCTGGGAGGACTGTGCAGTTCTACTCTGGCCAGGTTAGGACAAGAGGCGTAACCCTGCTTATGTTCTAAACACATTATTTAGTCACTGAATATGCAACTTGTTTTCTTTCATGCCACGTATCATATATTCCAAGTACTAGAGACCTAAAATGTAGCTCTGAGCACACACTATCACAATTTGGTCTTTACTAAAATTACAGTAAAGAGGCCTCACGCATCCACATAGGTCAGGGCACCTGTCTGGTCTCTGATAAGACTTGTTTCCATTTGCTGAAGTTATGGAAGGAGTCACAGGGTTGTGGTGGGTAGGCAGAGAAAACTGTGAACTCCACTCTGAATGCAGACTTCTTAATCTAAATCACACCATCATAAGACACCCTTCTGCATGCTTGAAACCTCTGCATGCACCAGATATGTTTATTAGGTCATCTTAACATCTGTTTGGTCATTTTCCTTTTTAACACCCCCTGCCCCCACCTTTGCTTTTGGTTTAAAAAAAAAAAGCTGTGAGCTACCTCTCCAGCATAGGATAAGAGTTCCTCTAATGAATTTGTTAATCTCCTTTCCTTTTCCAGCTCCCAATAATATGTATTCATTTTAACTCTGAATGCTGTTAAAAGTTTTTTGGTAAGTACCTTCATTACAGCAGATTATATAATTTCTCTTAAACCTTTTTGTTCTCCACTTCACCATTTCAGCACCCAACTCAATGTTCGGCCACAAGGATGGCCCCAGTGTGCAGAACTTTAGCAACCCTCACGAACCCTGGAACCGGCTGCACCGAACGCCTCCGTCGTTCCCGACCCCTCCGCCCTGGCTGAAGCCAGGGGAGCTGGAGCGCAGCGCGTCCGCTGTAGCTCATGACAGAGATAGAGATGTAGATAAACGAGACTCATCTGTTAGTAAAGATGACAAAGAAAGGTACGGAAAGAAACCGCTCTCAAGTCCCAATGGGGGAGCCTGCTCCGCGCCAGGTACCAGTGGGACCAGACGCCCACCCTCCCTATCCCAGCCTCGAGCTTCAGCCACCCCACCCCCACCCCCCTGTAGGGTCAGCTTGTCCCCACAGGCACTGCCGCAGCCCTTGGGGTCCCAGAGCAAGCACCATGTGGCCCAGGAGAGAACCAGAACACAGTGGCAGATCCCTATCTTAGAAGCAGTTCCACGTGTAGCGCATCGCAGTCCCTGTGAGCGTTAGCGTATCCAAACAGAATCTTGCTCTCAGAGACAGTGAGTTGGAGCTTTGGGCCAGACACACACAGCATGAATCAACACCATATTTGCTTTCAAGTTTGTGCAGTCCATTAAATCATCCATAGGTTTTCCTCCCTCTTTCCCTCGCTTTCTTTTTGTTTTCTTTTAGAAAGCCATGTTTGCATTGCCTCATCATTTTTTATCAAATTTTGTTCAAACTCAAAGCCTGGGGCTCCCAGATGACAAATAAAATTTTACTAACCTAGATTTAGAGAAGCGTTGACAAGAATTTTTGGTTTTCGTTTTGGTTTGCTTTTGCTAGTGGGTAATAAATTGTATTAACCATTGTTGTCTCTATTCTCCGTAATCCATGCCTAAAAAAGACATAGCCTTAAAGATGTATTATTGTACAGTACTTTTTCTGAAGAATGGCATAGCGTTCTTGACAAAGGATCTCTCTTTTCTTTCCTTTTTTTTTTTTCTTTTTTTTTTGTAGAGACAGAGTCTCACTTTATTGCCCTTGGTAGAGTGCCGTGGCATCACACAGCTCACAGCAACCTCCAACTCCTGGGCTTAGGCGATTCTGCTGCCTCAGCCTCCCGAGTAGCTGGGACTATAGGCACCCGCCACAACGCCCGGCTATTTTTTTGTTGCAGTTTGGCCGGGGCTGGGTTTGAACCCGCCACCCTCGGTATATGAGGCCGGCGCCCTACTCATTGAGCCACAGGCGCCACCCTCTCTTTTCTTTCTTTAGGCTATTTTCAGTTTGAACAAACTGATAAGCAAGGGTTATATAAGATGTACTTGATGGGAAATACCTAGCAATATATTTCCTTGTGGCACTTAAGATTCAAATCTGATCCAAATCTTACTTTTCCTTTTCTGTGTATATTGTGTGTGTGTCCTAGTAACTTAAAAGAATTCAACTTTGCAGGCTCTGAATGTGGTAAATTAGTATATATTCATCACAGGCCATTATGCTGAATGATTTCTTTTTTATAAAAGAAAAAGACAAGTCTTCCTTTGAGGCAGCATGATGAAAGTCTCTGAACCAGTTGTTGATGACATCCAGCTCTGAGCTTGTAGATGGCCAAGGTGAGGCACACCTAAAGCAGACAAACCTTAGGGCAGGAGCTCTCTCTAAACAGTCGTCTTCAGGATAAGGCAGGATGTGGCCTCATTTTTTCTTGATTGAGTAAAAATGGCCCCTTGGATTAAAGTCAAGAGATTTAAATAAAATATACTCTTCGATCTGTCCCTTGAAAGTCGCTCTTCTCTGCCTTCACATGTTGGCAGGAACTCTGCACAACCCTCTACAACCCATTTGGAAAGGAATCCTCCTTAATTCTGTTACTGTGGCCAGCCTGGTCTTCTCACCCTGCAGTTAACGCAGGCAGTGTGGCGCCCTGCCCGTCGTCTCCCCACCTTTGCTCATGTCTGCCTTGGGTCTATCCCTAAGACTTCTGTGATTCTTAGTTTTAACTGTGAAGTTGTATCTTGTTGTCATTGTGTTTTGTGCTTTCTGCCCAGTACCCTTGAGCCCTCTCCAGAACAAGTCTCTGAAAATCTTGCTCCACGTTTTCATTCTCAAAGGCTCTCTGAAATGGTCCAGATGTCCCTTGTGAGGTTCGTGTTTCTGGACCTGCTTTTCCTGCTGCCTTTCTAATGCCTTCTCATCCACCTTCGGCTTTCTTGTCTCACCTGATGCAGACCTGCTTTTTGCCAACCAAAAGTTCTGAAATTGTGGTTTCCTTTCAAGCCTCCTTCGCCTGGCCTGTCCTGGAGAGTGTTCTGGGTCACCCTTCTTTACATTGAAATGGGTCATCTGTCCATGTGAGCAGCAAGAGACTTCATTAAAGTCTTTATTCCACTGGCTCTATGTTGCACAGTTGGAAGAAAAGTCATCTTTGTGTTGGGGCTCTTGGAATGTTATTCTTAATAGTAAAGGACCCTGAGACTCTGGACAGTTGTACTGTCTTGCTGCATCACTGCCTTAGTGACCATCTTGGCTTCCTGAAAGCTCTTCCTCTGTGATCTTGACTGAGGCTCTTAAATGCAGAGAGAATTATTTCCCCTCTCAGACTCTCCCACCCATGCTCCTCCCTAGTAAGTCACCACCATTAAGCTTCCTCTAAAATCTAGGTCAGTAAGATGAGGGCGGCTGGTTTTGCCCTTCCCAGGGCATGCCTGCTGCCTCAGTGACCTAGGGAACCAGACCCGAGGCTGTGCTTTTCACACCACCATTTCACCGCAGCCCCTTGCCAGGCCAGCAAGCCCATTTCATTTCCGTCCTTGTTTCCCTTTTTCTCTCAGGGAAAGCGTCGAGAAAAGACACTCCAGCCACCCTTCACCAGCACCTATCCTCTCGGTGACCGCCCTGGGACATACCCGCAGCTCCACTGAACAGATCAGGGGTCATTTGAACGCTGAGGCTCGCGAGAAAGATAAATCCAAAGAGCGGGAGAGAGACCACGCGGAGTCCCGCAAGGACCCACCGGTGGACGAGCACAAGGCGAAGGAGGCGCACCTGCCAGAGAAGGACGGGCACGGCCGCGAGGGGCGGACCGCGGGCGAAGAGGCCAAGCAGCTGGCCCGGGTGCCGTCACCCTACGTGCGGACCCCGGTGCTCGAGAGCGCCAGGCCCAACAGCACCTCGAGCCGGGAGGCTGAGCAGCGCAAGAGCGAGCCAGCCTATGAGAACCCCAAGAAGAGCTCAGAGGTCAAGGTGAAGGAGGAGCGGAAGGAAGACCATGACCTGCCCCCGGAGGCCCCACAGACCCACCGGTCTTCGGAGCCGCCACCTGCAAACTCCTCATCCAGCGTACACCCTGGGCCCTTGGCCTCGATGCCCATGACCGTGGGGGTAGCCGGCATTCACCCCATGAGCAGCATCACCAGCCTGGACAGGACTCGCATGGTGACCCCCTTCATGGCCATCAGTCCCATCCCGGGTGGAGAGCGCTTTCCGTACCCCTCTTTCCACTGGGACCCCATACGGGACCCTCTGAGGGATCCTTACAGAGAACTTGACATTCACCGGAGAGACCCACTGGGCAGGGACTTTCTGCTGAGGAACGACCCACTGCACCGTCTCTCGACTCCCCGGCTATACGAAGCCGAGCGCTCCTTCAGGGACAGGGAGCCTCACGACTATAACCATCACCACCACCACCACCACCCTCTGTCTGTGGACCCTCGGCGGGAACATGAGCGCGGAGGCCACCTGGATGAGCGGGAGCGTTTGCACATGCTCCGGGAAGACTACGAGCACTCGCGGCTCCATTCTGTCCACCCCGCCTCCCTGGACGGACACCTGCCCCACCCCGGCCTCATCACTCCGGGACTCCCCAGCATGCACTACCCCCGAATCAGTCCCACCACGGGGCACCAAAACGGACTCCTCAACAAGACCCCACCGGCGGCGGCACTTAGTGCACCTCCCCCTCTCATCTCCACGCTGGGGGGCCGCCCAGTCTCTCCCAGAAGGACGACTCCTCTGTCGGCAGAGATAAGGGAGAGGCCACCTTCCCACACGCTGAAGGATATCGAGGCGCGATAAGGGGTCAGTAGGAGCCGGAGGGGAAGGAGAGCCCTGTGGAACGCAATGCCAGACTTGGAGAGCGAGAACTCCTGCACCATTAACAGACTCGGGAAGACCCCCACCTCTTCCCCTTGTAAAAAAAATGTATAGATCAGTGCAGATTTTGAAATGTTTTGTATATTATATGTTGAGATTTTTCAGATCTTTTAGCCAAGTCACATGTTCTCATGTCTCCTACTCTTTTTGTTTCTCTATAAAACTTCTTGATTTGAACCAAAACAGTGAAAATAAACAACACAGACCAATTTGATGATACTAGGGCGGGGGGTAGGGGGGAGTTCACACCATCCATCATGCAAAGCTCTTTCAGATGAGAAGGGAAGGCCATGTATATAGTTATGTAAAAAAAAAAGAGATTGCTTCATGAGCTAATGGTTCATATATGCAAAAGGGTAAGATGAAAGCTTTACTTTGTACAAATGTAAATAGATAAAGATTAAGTAACATAATACATTAATACTTCTTAAAATGTGCTATTTGCAAACTTAATATCAGTGAACACAGTCTGCTGAGGCTGTGTTCCCATATATTGTTATAGACAGCTAAACCCTTCAACTATGCAATGAATGTTAGGGCTTTTCACAAAAGCCCACCTAACTCAAAGGAGCCTTTTCAAATCCATTTACAACATACTTAAGGTCATATTTTCCCTGAACAAGCACTTACGTGATATGACTCTGTTTTCCTTGCTTGTTTTTTTTTTCAAATGGAGAAATATCCTATTTTGCAAATTGGACCCCAGGCTGGAACTTTGCGTCTGAAGTTGCTGCTTGTGGGCTTTGGGGGAAAGTGCAGCCCTGGAAAGGTAACTGAGGACATGAACAACCAGCGAGCACCAGGGAGGATGGGATTTGTCAGATGCCAAAATCAGGGGACAGGTGGTGGTGTCTGTTAGACACAAACAGGTCGCCAGAATCTTGTCACCATCAGTCACATGACTTCACACACCTCATGTGGGAATCATGCCTTTTTTAGTGTGTCCTGTTTCATATCTGTACACACTTCCTCGTTTTGTAATGAGATTGACTTACACCCAAACAGATCCTGAAAGAAAGCTTCAAGTTTTCTCAGATGATGGATATGTTTTCACTGTATTCAGTAACTGATAAAAGTCAAGGTGCACATTTCCCAATGTGACTCACTGTATTCCAGTCAGTAATAAAGTCTGGGAATAGTCGTAACCAGTCAACCTTGTGGAGCCATCGAAAATTACAGAGGGTGAAAGGTGGCAGAGAAAAAGTCTTGTGTGTGCGTGTGTTTTTGAGTTTGCATCAATCTTAATGTCTCTTCATAATACTTTTATAATACATTAAGCCTCTTGTCTACATATTTGGAGAGAATATGACTTTACTAGCAGAGAAATACAATATATCTTGTCTACTGGACTGTAAAATATATGTATGAAATAAAATTAGTTCCATTTGGTCTTCTAGTATATTAAAGTGCTATCTGACGTTGTTATCCTGTTTTTGCAAAAAAAAAAAAGTTAACTACAGACCATTGTTTCTAATAAGCAGAGAGATCTATTTTAGTAGTAAACTGAAGGTTTAGTTGTGAGCTTCAGATTTTGTGAACTCCAGATGTTGTGCAGTGTTTTGTTTTTTTTTTTAAAGACAACAACTAAAAAGAAAAAAATCCAAGGAATATGTACACTGGAACTGTAGTAGTAGCTCTCAGTATTGTAAAGAGATTGTTCTATACAGACCTTTTTGCTGTTTATCCTGTATGTAATAAAGTCCTTTCTAGATCCTATGTGAAAAGAAAAGTGAAGCAACTGAATCTTCAGCATGTTCTCATCGGCGGAGCCTCCTTGTGTAATGTAAACTGTGCCATGTTATTAAAAAATGTGAACTAAGCTTCCAGCTGCTTGTTTGTGTGAGATGGCCATCATTACCTTAGGGAAGAAGCCGTGCTGGTGCAAGACCCGGCTCTTGAAAAGAAACACCTGGAACCCAGCCCGTGTGAGAACAGAAGGCTCACCTGCAGTGGCTGGCCACACCACCCGGCTCAGTTAGGGACCCAATAATTAGTGTCTGTAAACATACGCTCCCCACACAGTTGTGGATTTTTTTTTTTTTTTTAAACAAATTACTGTAAAAGTCATGGGAAAGTACTCTTGGATTTTGTAGATGGATGTACACCTGGGCCAAGTTAGTATTGTTTGTGTCTCGGGCCTACTTCAAAACTTAAAAGCATTTGCTGTAGCAGCATTGGCAAGAAACCTGATTTAGGGCCTGTGACAACAATCTCCGCTTCTTTGTTCCTTTGCATTTCAATCTGTGGACTCAGCCAGTCATATGTCACTTAAGACCTTCCAGGTGTTTTTCTTCTTGTCTCAACTTCCCCTGTGTCTTGTTGAATTACGTGGCATATTCCTCATCACTTTGCAAAATTCTCTCCCTGTCCTCTGAAACCTGTTTGGTTTTTTCTTTTCAAGATGTAAACAATTGTTAAATTTTCTTGTATCAATCTGATGAAATTGCTGTTTGGATGAGATTGTTTGGCTTGGTGTTTGTATCTTACTGGAGGAGGGCGGGGTGGGGGGTGGGGGGCAAAAGCAGTCCAGGTTAGCAGGATTTGGGTGGCTGCTGAATGGGAACCGGAAATAGGAGTGAACAGAAATTGGGGGCTCCAGGTCTGTGGTGCCAGAGTGCCGAAAAGGTCAGGGCCCTTGAAGAGACTCAGGGTAGGGGGGTGGATTCTTGCAGGTGAGACAATGAGTAGTGGAATCAAAGCCCACTTCACTCAGCGCTGTTTTTATATGTTAATAACCAGCTCCAGGCTGGAGAAAATAAGGAAGAAAAGCTGGTGGGGTGAAAAACATAAATACTGTGGTTTTTCGAATTGGGCAATTCTCAGGACCTTTCACGCTCTCGGTGGCAGACCTCGCTGCCTTCTATTATACACCTATTTTCATGTCGCCATCTGCAATGCCATAGAATCAAACTCTCAAATCAGTCAGTGTTTAGTCCCTGGGGTTTTATTCATCTCAACCTTTGCATATTTTCCTTCTAATTACATTCAGCTCCTCGCATTGATGGGTACCAGCACCAATTTGATTTCCTGCTAACCTATAGATGGCTCTAATTATCTCCACAGTCTTTGACTGACAATGATCTTGTTACCTTCTAATGTTACATGACAAGTAAAATAGCGAATGTAATGATGCAATAATTACCACTTTGGATGGATGTTCGCCACAGCACTTGCTGTTTATCCATTTTCTGCTTCAATCAGGGTGGATGAGGGAAAATAAGATGCAATTGTTGATGTTGTACATACATATGTAGCATAAAAAGACATTTAAGAGGGAATTTTGCAGTGCAATTAGCCATGCAGTCATGAGATGCCCAAGGCCTTATCTAGTACATTTGTTTGTATCCTGGAAAACGAATTCGGCCTCACACATATCAGATAAAGGGACAGGGACAAAAAAAGGTGACATGATTAGAAGGTAAGGGTATCTCTAGTATTAAAGGCAAGTTTTTTTTTTATAGGCATTTATTTGTTTATTTATTTTTGCAGTTTTTGGCCAGGGCTGGGTTTGAACCCACCATCTCCAGCATATGGGGCCGGCACCCTACTTGAGCCAGAGGCACCACCCTAAAGACAAGTTTTTTAACACATTTTTTTAAACTGCCATCATTCTGTACGTTTCTGGAAAAAAGAATGGAAAAGTTTTCTTAGAATAGGATTCTTTGTCACAAAATTATATCGTCAAAGGCTGTCAATCCCATCATATAAAATGCTGGTCTGTCTTTGCCACTATCACAAGTATAAAGCCAAGGTTTAGTATCAAATACCTCAAATACTAGAAGTTTCTAGTAAAGAGCTGGGTGGGAAGGAACCCTTGGGCCAGCCAGCAGACAAAAGAGATCTGGGTCCACCCATGTGCCTTTCGAGATCAGTGACTGCTGAGCAAACAGGCTCTTTGGGACTCAGTTTCTCTATGTGTAAGATCTAAACAAAATGTGGCCTAAAGATAATGAGGGTTGTAAGCCAAATCTACATGGGCACAACACACATGGAATTTTGTTACGTACAGTGCCAGAGCTTGTAGACGTTTTAGACTGGGGCCACGTGCAGTGGCTCACGCCTGTAATCATAGATAGCACTTTGGGAGGCCGAGGAGAGAGGATTGCTCGAGCAGTTGGAGACCCATCTCCACAAAAAATTAAAAAATTAGCCAGGTATGGTTGCAGGTGCTCAGCTACTCGGGAGGTTGAGGCAGAATCACTTGAGCCCAGGAGATGGAGGCTACAGTGTGCTGTAATGACACCACTGCACTCCAGCCTGGGCAAAAGAATAAGACCCTGGAAAAAAGAAAAATTGTAGACGGGGCAGAGAAAGGAAGGGGGGGGACAATGTTTTAAAACTAACTCAATTAGTATAATGATTCTTGCTAAATTTTTGCTGACATGTTTGGCAAGACCAAAGGGAGTGAGTTGGTGACTCCGGGGCTTCTGACTCAGATATTTCTCACCTGGTGAGGGGAGAGGTGAATTAGGAATCATCTGGGTAAGTGAGGCACCCAGGGTACTGTCACAATTAGCATCTCCACCTGTGTCCTACCCAGCATATTTACCAATTTCCTGAAGCACACCTGAAATTTAGCCTCTGAGCCAGTGTTTGGTTATCTCATTGGGACCTGGAAGAACACTAGACCAGGAGCCTTCAAAGCCTAGGCAGGTATTAAGCAAATAGGCTTCAGTTTCCTCATCTGCAACTTGAATTTGTTGACTGACATTGAAAGGCCTCTTCTCTTCAAGCATTATTTGGACTTTGTGTCACTGCTAGGCCTCAGATTCCTTTTTCAGCCTGTTTATTTCATACACCCTGCTCCAGCCAGGCCGATTGAATCAATGTCCACGTGCTGCCCAGTAGCTTATCATCAGGGATCTGCAGGGTCTCGCCCCTCTCCAAAGGCCCTGAAGTGAACAGAGGGGCTGCTCAAAGCCCTGACCTTTGTGACTGTGATCTGCTGTTATGAGCCCCTGCACACACATGAAACAAACTTAAGGAAATAATACTTTGGTCTGTATTGAGTTTTGATTTGTTTATTCCATTTTTTCTAATTTTTTAAAATGCTGGTTGCAACCCATTCATGACCACTACAAATCATGGGTCTTGATCCCTAATTTGAAAAATAGTGGCTTGGCCTCCCGTAGCTCAGTGGTTAGGGTGCTGGCCACATACAATGGGGCTGCCGGGTTTGAACCCAGCCTGGGCCTGCTAAACAACAATGGCAATAACAACAACAAAAATAGCCATTGTGGCAGGCGCCTGTAGTCTCAGCTACTTGGAGGCTGAGGCAAGAGAATTGCTTAAGCCCAAGAGTTCGAGGTTGCTGTGAGCTGTGACAACACGGCACTCTACCGAGGGCAACATAGTGAGACACTGTCTCAAAAGAAAAATAAAACAAAAAAGAAATAAAAGAAAAGAAAAATAGCTAGGCTGAGGTCAAGGCTGTTTTCTGCCCTGACCCAGGCTCTTCCTTGAATTGTCCTTCACACTGCTGCCAGCTCTGATCACACCTCTCCCAGATCCTCAACCATCCTCTACTTAACGACGTTGCCGAAGTGGACCAGACTTACGACCTGGTCTTCAACCTTTCCATGTGCTATTCCCAGTAGGTACTAGGCAGTCACATACTTCTTCATCTGGAAAACATTCATTCTTTGAAGTTAACCACAAAGGCCTCCACCTCCATGAAGCCTCCCCTGCCTGCACCTTGTTCCCCAGCATAGTTAACTGCTTAGACCAGTGGTTCTTAAAGTGTAGCCCTGGGAAACCTGTTAGAAATATAAATTCTCAGCACCCCTTCCAGCCTCCTGCATTCAAACTGTGAAGGTGAGTCCCAGCCACTGGTGTTTCAACAAGCCCTCTCACAATCAAGTTTGAGAACCCCTGGCTTAGACCACATAAAAAGGTCAAGGGAAAGTTCCAGACAAAAGCTACAAAAGGATCAAGAGGGAACAGGAAATGCACCTGGAGGAAAAGCTGTGTGCTCTGACGGTGCCACCTGATCCTTGATCCTGCTGGATCACAGAGGTCTCTGAGCCAGAAGGACATTTTCTGCTTCCAGGTCTGTCTTGATTCCTTTCCGGGACATCACCGCCACTTCAAGCATCACTAGCAGTACAAAGTGGTGGAGAAGCTGGCCTGTGCTGACAGGAGCCGATGTGAACTGAGTGTTGTTTCGTGGAATGTTTTTTTGATGTTCTCAACAACACTACAAGGTAGGTATAGGTGTAATTCCATTTAGACAAGTGAGAAAAAAATGAGGCACAAAGAGTTGCAGTAATTTGCCCAGGTTCATGAGCATAACCCAGATACAAACCTGGGCAGTTCCCTCTCAGAGGTCCTCAAACTGTGGCCTGCGGGCCTCATGAGGCAGTGTGATTGTGTTTGTTCCCGTTTTGTATTTTTACTTCAAAATAAGATTTGTGCAGTGTGCATAGGAATTTGTCCATAGTTTTTTTAACTATAGTCCGGCCCTCCAATGGTCTGAGGGACAGTGAAATGGCCCCCTGTTTAAAAAGTTTGAGGACGCCTGCAGAGCATTCACCATGACCATGGCCTCTGCAGAGAACAGGCTTGCTGAGTTAAACAGCAGTTACCCACTTCACACACATTTGTAATTAGCCCCTGCCTGGAATGAATGAAGGCAGGCTGGAAACAAAGAAGGTTGTGCCTGGACCAGTGATGAGATTATGCCATAAATCAAGGATTATAAGAATTCACATCTGTACATCTCAGGTCTTTTTTTTTTTTTTTAACGTGGTTTTTGGAGTGCAAAGCAGCCCCAAAACATGTTTTTCTTCCTTTTTTTTTTTTTTTTTAAAGAGAGAGCCTCACTCTGTCACCCTGGGTAGAATGCCATGGTGTTATCTCACCTCATAGCAACTTCTGTCTCTTGGGCTCAGGTGATCCTCTTGCCTCAGCCTACTGAGTAGCTGGAACTCAGGCACCTGCCACCACACCTGGCTATTTTTTCTATTTTTAGTAGAGATGGGGGTCTCACTCTTGTTCAGGCTGGTCTTGACTCCTGACCTCAAGCAATCCACCCACCTCAGCCTCCCAACATGCTAGGATTACAGATGTAAGCCACCATGGATGGCCTCCAAAATATGTTTTTGTTGGGAGAGGGAGCACCATGATTTTAGGATACAGACATTTTATGTAGGCAAACCAGAGGTCATGACCCCACTGCACCCACATTCCTGAGGGCCCCATGTCCTGAGCTGCTGCAGACCCATCCCTCCTGGTTCCCACCCAGCACCCTCCACAGGGCTCCCTCACGTGCCTGGGTGTCTGTGCACAGCCAAGTGTGCAGGGGTTGGAAGTTCTTGAAAACAAAGTGTTCTCATATCCGATTATTAAAGTAGAACTAAAGATAAGACACTGAAGTGGCGGTCTTTGGAAACTGGAAGTAATAAACCATCCATTCAGACGGATCTTCACCCCAGTGGATCCGTAATCATTTGACTAAGGAGCCACTTGCCGGAGTTCACACACTCCCAATAGCACCCAATGTTCATCAACACGTTAGCAGGGGTGGGATAAACAGACATTCACCTCTGATGACACAGAAGGTGTCCTGCTGGCCACCTCATGCTGGGTGCTGAGCCCATAGTAGGCACAAGGCCCCTCTTGCCTCACCACTGGCCAAAGACAAGTGACAAGTTAACCAAGACAATGACAGTGAGGAGGGTGGTGTGAAGAAGGCTGCCTATAGGCGGGGTGGTCAAGAAGGAAGTTGGTTTTTTTTGTTTGTTTCTTTGTTTTTGAGACAGAGTCTCGCTATGTCACTCTCAGTAGAGTGCTATGGCATCACAGCTCACAGCAACCTCAAACTCTTGGGCTTAAGTGATTCTATTGCCTCATCCTCTCAAGTAGATGGGACTACAGGCACCTGCCACAATGCCTGGCTATTTTTTTTCTTCCAGTTGTCATTGTTGGTTAGCTGGCCTGGGCTAGGTTCGAACCCGCCAATTTTGGTGTATGTAGCTGGTGCCACAACCACTGTGCTACAGGCACCGGAGCTTTTTTTTTTTCTTTTTGAGATAGAGTCTCACTCTTTCACCCTGGGTAGAGTGCCTTGGAGTCATCATAGCTCACAGCAACCTCAATCTCTTGGGCTTAGGTGATCCTCTTGTCTCAGCCTCCTGAGTACCTGGGACTACAGGAGTGCAGCCACTACATCCAGCTAGTTTTCCTATTTTTAGTAGAAATTAGGTCTTCCCTTGCTCAGGCTGGTCTTGAACTCCTGAGCTCAAGGGATTCACCCGCCTCGGCCTCTCAGAGTGCTAGGATTATAGTCGTGAACCACTGTGCCTGGCCAGGAAGGAACTTGTCGAGGTGATGGAAGGAAATCCTCCATCACAGCTAACATTGCTGCCACCTGGTTTTTTGTCACTCTTGGATTCGTGGAAACTCCCTCCCCTCTAGAAGTCCCATAAGATGCAGCTTCTGCCTACAGAATCTGCTGAGAGTCCCGGGAAATGTTTTCTGTTCACATCACATGGCCTTCCTGCTGGGAGCCAAACAACAGAGCCTCCATATCCTTCTGGACTGTGCCTCAAACAGAGGAAGACCTGGGGATGCAGGATGGACTCAAGCTGGGCCACTTGCTGCCTTCCCACCAGCCTCAGCTTCCTCATCTTGAAAATGGGAAGAAGGCAGGAGACTGGACTCGAGCTAATTTCTCATTTGGTTCAAACAGGTTATGTTTCTGAGACTGGGTAGGATTTCAGTTGCCAATGTTCAAGAGAGCAAAGAAATGCCAAGACAAAAACAGAAAAGTGGAAGTAATGTTTAAGTGATGGAGAGAGGAGTCAGCGTCTGGGGAGAGCTCTAAAAGCCAAATTCAGAATGCCTCTCGGGGCCAGAGGATAAGAGTCTTGCCTGCCAGGGCTTAAACTTCATTTTGTGAACAACTGGGAACTACTAAAGTTTCTGTAGATAAGGTTTCCAAGAGATTTATCTGGTGCCAGTGAAGCCACTGCTGATGCCACCACACCCTGGGGCCTCAGGAAGCCCACAGGCCCGTGAGAATTCTCCCTCTTTGCTCCCAAATCATTTCTAACCTCAGCCACTCTTAGAGCCCCTGAAATTGGACCCAGAGCAATGTCTGGATTCCTCAGCCCCCTTCCCCTCTCTAGAGGGTCAAAGCAAGCTCCCACCATCAGGAACTGCTCACCTGTGTATTGTTCTGGCCTCCATCTTCCAGCTCCAGGGCAGGGGCAGCCTGAGCCCTGCCCTCACCCCCCCACCTCCCTAGTCCTACCCAGAGCCCACCCCCTTGCCTAAGGACTCAGGGCTCACTTCCTCACGCCTCCACCGCCAGGCTCCATGTCCCACCTCCTCATAGCCTGGGCTCTCATGTCTCTGTCAACAGAAAAGAATCCAAATTCTTTAAAATGAGGTTTATCCTCAGCTGAGTATGAGTAACCCTGGCCTGGAGCCACACCCAGGAAGCCTCGAGCAAGTGGACTCACTGAGGTTGGGTTACGGGTTGGTTTTATATAGTATTTGAGGGAGATAGGAATTACACATAAAGTCATGAATCAATACATGGAGGGTGAATACTAGTTTGGCCCAAAAGGCAAGACATCTCCAAGTGTGGGGGGTGGGAGTTTACAGGTTATGGGTGAGAAGGGACACAGAGAAAGGGGCTTCAAGGGGATGGGAAGAAAACGTGGCCTGCTGAACCAGGAAGTCTGGGGCACCCATAAGAATATGGGTAGGCTGGGCGCCCATAGCTCAGTGGTTAGGGTGCTAACCACATGCTCCAGAGCTGGTGGGTTCGGAGCCCAGCCCAGGCCTGCTAAACAAACAAGCAAACAAAATAGCCGAGGGTTGTGGCGGGTGCCTGTAGTCCCAGCTACTAAGGAGGCTGAGGCAAGAGAATCGCTTGAACCCAAGAGTTGGAGGTTGCTGTGAGCTGTAACGCCATGGCAAGTGAGACTTTGTCTCAATTAAAAACACAAAAGAGTATGAAGTAACCTAGGTAACTAATGAACAATAGAAAGAGACCATCAATGACCAATAGGAAAGGGCAATACTGCCTGGAGCTGCAGAGTGGCCAATGAAAGACTTGGAGCCAATTTCAAACACTGTTTATACTGCTGGAGCTGTTTGCCATCCCTCTTTTCTCTCGTCCTTCTCTTCTTCCTGAGACTCACTTCTAACTCTCTTTGGAAGTGCTCTAAACTTTCTCTTTGTTCTTCCTAAATAAAATCTTTTTTGCTGCCCTGAGACTTGTGTAGGTTACTTTTACTTTCTGTCCGCACACCTGTGCTGCTCCAGTTTTATTTTTAGTTTCCACTCACTTTTGCTTTCCCTTACTGCAATGTCTCTTTTGAACGTTCTAGCTCAGCCAAGTAATTGAACCAGGTCAGCTGGGTTTGGGGAACTGGGACCCCCAATCCTCAACGGTTGGTAAGTTTAAAGATTTGACTTGTAATTGGTTAAAGAAATGAAGCTTTGTCTAAAGGCTTGGAATGTTTTAAGTTCAGGAAATGTGTTAATCCGAGACGAGTCTCAAGTGATGTGTTAAGTACTGTATGCTGTGCAAAATGCACTCCCATGTTTAATGTGCACCCACAATTTTGGCCCACGGAAAAAGTCTCTTTTTTTGAGACAGAGTCTCACTGTTGCCCTCAGTAGAGTGCCCTAGTGTCATAGCTCACAGCAACCTCAAACTCTTGGACTCAAGCAATTCTCTTGCTTCAGCCTCCCAAGTAGCTGGGACTACAGGCACCTGCCACAACACCTGGTTATTTTTTAGAAATGGGGTCTCGCTCTGGCTCAGGCTGGTCTCAACTAGTGAGCTCAAGTGATCCGCCCGCCTCAGCCTCCCAGAATGCTAGGATTACAGGCGTGAGCCACCTCACCTGGCCCTTTTAATTCAAATTTAAAGCTTAAAGCTTGCAGGGTATGAAAACCATTTCAACACTTTCAAATGATTTTTGTAAACACATAGTGTACTAACAGAAATGCTTATGCTTTTGTTGTAAGTTTGTCATAAATTCAACAAAACTGATTACCGTATTTTGGGAAATTATTTTGCAGACACTGGATATTGTTATTGCTTTCTAGAGTTGCACTTTTAACATGAATAAATAAAACATTTATGTAGATAAATGTTTAGTACTACTCATGTGTAATACGCATCTTTATTTTTCCCTCAAAAATGTGGACAAAAACGTGTGAATTATACGTGACAAAATATGATAAACTGAGAACCTGCAGATATGGTTCAAGCCCTGCTTTATATAGCCCTACGCCTATTAATGAGTTACAGAGGATGTCTCCAAGAAGGTAAGTGACTGTGATGAGGTACATCTGACCTCCCTTTTCCTGGCCAGCAACTCGGCTTCAGGGTATTTCTGAAGTCCTCTTGGCCAAAAGTTTTATTTGGTCCATTGGGGGCTTAAGATTTTATTTTAATTTATATTTCTCTTGGCTTCCCTGGACCTTGCCTTTACTGTTCTGGTGTCCCCTGAGGACATGGGGTTCCCTGCAGCTCTCTAGAATGGGCCCTTTCCCCTCCCACATCCTCCTCTGAGGCTGATAATCAGAGACAAGCCACTTGCACATGTACCAAGTCAGGCAGAGGCATGTTGCCCCAGTGGCTGCTCTCAGGGCCTCCTCCTTCCCTTCTCCAGTGCCTCCAGCTTCTGTCACTGTGGGTGCGATCATCTGCTGACCATTCCCCCCCACCCTACAAGCTTCTCCCCTGGCTCACTGCCCTCCCAGAAGAAACTTGGAGCATAATTCTCAGTGATGTTTGTATCCTCAAGAGACCCTTCCTGTGCTCACGCTTGGGCTCTTGCTTTATCAATGAATGCAGCTCCTCCCCGATCTCATCCTAATATTGCTCTCTGACACCCTTCTCGTGGCTCACTGAAGGAAATTAGAAATATTTTACACCAAAATATGCTTCTGTGTCCAATATTTTGAGATGGCTGCCAGAGTCTCACAGATAGAAGTAACACTGCAGTGCTGTCTTTGTGAGGGGAAATTTATACCTATAGAGGGCAGCCAGGTCTGTTCTACATCTACAAAAGATTGAGGCTTGGTGCCTGTAGCTCAATGGCTAGGGCACCAGCCACATACACCAGGACTGGCAGGTTCAAACCCGGCCCAGGCCTGCCAAACAACAGCGACAACAACAAATAGCCAGGCATCGTGGTGGGCACCTGTAGTCCCAGCTACTTGGAAGGCTGAATCAAGAGAATCATGTAAGCCCAAGAGTTTGAGCTTACTGTGAGCTATGACACCAGGGCACTTGATGGAGGGCAACATAGTGAGACTCTGTCTATAAAAAAAAAAAAAGATTGAGAGCCTGACACCTTTTAAAGTCTGAAAAGAAATACATATTTGCCTTCTTTTCTCTCTGAGGCCCACTTCCTATGTTTACATAATAAGACCACTTTAGTTGGCTACTCAAGGCTCTTTCTCTCTCCCAAACCTGTTTTTCTGTTTTCAAGCCCCTATTTTGTTGTTGTTTTAGAAACCGCTGTAACTCATTGAAGAGTTGGATCTTCATTTTCTGAGGGGTCTCGTGTACACATTTAAAAAAACTGGTGTAGCTTTTCTCTTATTAACCTGCTTTATTATGGGTTGATTTTTCAGTGAACCTTCAGAGGGTGATGGGGAAGTTTTCCCTTTGCCCCAGCATCACTCGCCTGGAATTCCCACCCCAAGGTGGCACTGCCCTTGGTTTCCCTCTTGGCTCACTTCCATCCTTCCCAGGTTGCTTCCATCCTTCCCAGGTTGTTACAGTCATTCTCTTGCAAATACACTCAACGTTTTTCCTGCTCTCTTGCTTTGTTGAACCACATACCGTATTGGCTAAACTCCAACCTTGGCTAAATACCATTCTGCCCACCCCATGACTGGGCGAGAGAAAGCACAAAGTTTATCTGTGATTATGTACTTCAAGTGACCCCTTAATGCCTCCTAGAAATTATGCATTTTCCTACTCTCCTAGGTGGCTGTCACACCTGTGGTTGTTACAGCCTAGCCAGGTTCATTGCCCACTATCCAAGAGGAAGCCAGCATACTGGGACTCCAAGGGTTACAGCACAGAGTTTAACATCACTGACACTATAAGAGGAGATGGGAGAAAGTTCTCAAATCTGACTCCCCAAGAATTTGAGAGAAAGGGTTTTTAAAGATAGTTTGACTGGAAAGGGCTGGGCAATTTGGTCTGCTGATTGGTTGGGTTTCGGGTAGAACCTTATAGAGATGTAGAAATTGTCTTCTTGTGTTGCCAGTTCCTGGGTGCGGGTCACAAGACCAGTTGAGCAAGTTCCTTGATATGGGCCACTGGTCTAGGGGGGTCATTCATCAGAATGCAGTGCCTGGAAGCTATCTCAAAAACTAGCCTTAGGTTTCACAAGGATGATGTCATCCATGGGACCAATGAAGTAAGCTAAGCATCTTTATGATCATCACCTGTGTGACTCTTGAGGCGCAATTATAAGAAAGCAAACTAGGGGACAATGACTGGTTATATATATTTTTGGGGGAGGGGGCGGCGGCCGGGGCTGGGTTTGAACCCGCCACCTGCGGCATATGGGGCCAGCGCACAAAGGAGCCACAGGCACTGCCCCAGTTATATACATATTTTAACTGAGCCTATACCTTTACAGAGTTCAGGCCCCATCACAGTTTTATTGTGACCCTTTATTAATTTTATAAAGGGGGGTTTTAAGGGTTAGCTTGTCTAAGACTGATCCCCTTTAGACTGGCTTTCCAGAAAAAAGAGTTAGCTTCCTGTGAAGTTCCCCAGAAACCATCTATACCCCGACTTAAGTCCATCAACCCTCCGAAACTGGAAGGCACAGATCCCAGTCCCCATCTCACCTGGGGAAGGGCTAAGGCCTCTCCTCAAATCATGAACACTCAGCTTGCAGGAAAGGGCTAGAGATGAGGCCTCCAGTTATATATTGGCTCCAGCTGACATCATGGAAGGAGCTAGTGCTTTCCTAATTATACAATTAAAAAAACCAACTACCCTGGGCGGTGCCTGTGCCTCAGTGGGCAGGGTGCCAGACCCATACACCAAAGTTGGCGGGTTCAAACCCAGCCTCAGCCAAACTGCAACAAAAACTAGCCCAGCATTGTGGCAGGCACCTGTAGTCCCAGCTACTCGGGAGGCTGAGGCAAGGGAATCGCCTAAGCCCAGGAGTTGGAGGTTGCTGTGAGCTGTGTGACGCCACGGCACTCTACCGTGGGCGATAACGTGAAACTCTATCTCTAAAAAAATAAATAAATAAAATAAAATAATAGAAAACCAACTACCCAAGCATCAAGGTGTCTCTCCTGGAGGCTGACCCTGTACCACTGTTAGACTTGGGCATTAGAGGCCTTTTATGTGGACACACACATGCTTTTTCGTTTTCATTTTTATTTTTTTTTTGAGACACGCTCACTGTGTCGTCCTGGGTAGAGTACCATGAGATCATCATAGCTCCCAGCGACCTCAAACTCTTGAGCCCAAGAGATCCTTTGCCTCAGCCCTCCAAGTAGCTGGAATTACAGGTGGCACCACAATACCTGGCTAATTTTTCTCTATTTTTAGTAGAGATGGGGTCTCACTCTTGCTCAGGCTGGTCTCAAAGTCCTAAGCTCAAGCAATCCACTTACCTTGGCCTCCCAGAGTGTTAAGATTACAGGCTTGAGCCACCACACCCAGCCCACACACACTTAATTAAAACACTTGGTCACCTCTATCACTTGGGACTCAGGACACAGCATGTCACAGTGTGATGATTACCACTCCCCTAAACATGACTGAACGAATGTGAACCTGAAAGAGCCAGTTCTTCCAGATGGATCCCAAGTGGCTAACTGGGTCTAAATTTTAAATAGAACCAAGCAGCCATTTGGAGACTGGAGGTTATACACATACTCTAAGTTCCTAGAAACACACTTCTGTTCAACTGGGTGACTTTCGGAACTCACTCAAACCAACATACAAGGGCTCAGTTTTATTAAGTAATCAGAACTCTGCTGTGTATCATCTAAGCAAGTCTGAATCCTTCAATTGCTCAAACAGATCTGATTAAACTATGTGGGGACTTCACTAGACTCTCCTTTATTCTCTGGAACAAAAAGATCAGCATAATTCACCAAGGACTGCATCTTCCTACAAGAGCCTGCAAACTGCTCACTAGAATAAAGTCTCTTTCCTCCAAATTTGTTTTCAGAGAACTTTTGTTCACATAACTAACACCATCTAAGCCCCAAGGACCTGCATCTCCACATCTCTTGCTCTGTATCCTCAAGACGCAAGGCAGATGCTTCCAGGACTCAAAGTTAACATGCAAAAGGCAGTAGTAGTTTCCATACACTAACAGCAAACTATCTGAAAAAGAAATCAAGAAAATAATCTCATTTATGATAGCATCAAGGAAATAATAAATTTCCTTAAATTATTAGGAATAAATTAACCAAGGAGGTAAAAGACTTACAAACCAAACACTATAAGACACTGATGAAAGAAATTAAAGAAGATATAAATAAATGGATATCCCATGTTCATGGATTAAAGAATTAATGTTGTTAAAATGTCCTTCCTACCCAAAATAATGTAGAGATTCAATGCAATCCCTATCAAAATTCCAAAGGCATTGTTCATAGAAATAGAAAAATTAATCCTAAAATTTGTGTGGAACCACAAAAAACTCCAAATAGCTAGAGCAATCGAGCAAAAAGAACAAAGCTGGAGGCATCACACTACCTCATTTCAAAATATACTACACAGATACAGGAATCAAAACAGTGTGGTAGTGCCAGGCACAGTGGCACATACCTGTAATCCGAGCTGCTCAAGAGGCTGAGACAGGAAGATTGCTTGAGGCCAGGAGATGGAGGCTGAAGTGTGCTATGATCCTGAGACCCCATCACTGGAGTGAGAATAGACACATAGACCAATGGAACAGAATAGAGAGCCTAGAAATAAATCTGTGCGTTTACATTCAATTGATTCAGACCAAAATAAGAGCACACAAGGAGGAAGGACCGTTTCTTCAACAAATGGTGTTGGAAAACTATCCACTTGCAGAATAATGAAATTGGACCCTTATACCAGATGCAAAAATGAACTCTAAATGGAATAAAGACTAAGATGTAAAATCTGAAACTGTAAAACTCCTAGGAGAAAACATGGGGAAAAACTTCCTGACATTAGTTAGGGAAATGACTTTTTGACTATAACCCCAAAAGCACAGGCAAAAAGTAAAAACATAAACAAATGGGATCAAATTTGTGCATAAAGATGCATAGCAAAGGAAGCAATCAACAGAGTGAAGAGACAACCTACAGAATGGAAGAAAATATTTGTAAGCCATACATCTGATAGGGCAGCAGTCCCCAACATATTGGCACCAAGGATTGGTTTCATGAGACAGGTTTTCTATGGACTAGGGCATGATATGAGTCTACAAGCAATTGATTTATCATAGTCTCTGTGCAGTCAGACCTCTCTGCTAATGATAATCTGTATTTGCAGTCACTCCCCAGTGCTACCACACCACCTCAGCTCCATCTCAGATCATCAGCATTAGATTCTCATAAGGAGCAGCAACCTAGATCCCTCACACGCATAGTTTACATGTGCTCCCGTGAGAATCTAATGACACCACTGATCTGAAAGGAGGTGGAGCTTAGGCAGTGATGTGAGTGATGGGGCGTGGCTGTAAATACAAATGAAGCTTTGCTTGCTCACTTGCTCACTGCTCCCCTCCTTCTGGGAAGCCCAGTTCTTAATAGGCCATGGATGGAGATGGCTCAGGGGGAGCATGGTGATAGAGGATTAATATCTAAAGTACATAAGAAAATTAAATCAATAGAGAAAATGAATAACCTGATTAAAAAATGAGCAATGAGGGGCAGTGCCTGTGGCTCAGTCGGTAAGGCGCCAGCCCCATATACCGAGGGTGGCGGGTTCAAACCCGGCCCCGGCTGAACTGCAACCAAAAAATAGCCGGGCGTTGTGGCGGGCGCCTGTAGTCCCAGCTACTCGGGAGGCTGAGGCAAGAGAATCGCTTAAGCCCAGGAGATGGAGGTTGCTGTGAGCTGTATGATGCCACGGCACTCTACTGAGGGCCGTAAAGCGAGACTCTGTCTCTAAAAAAAAAAAAAAAAAAAAATGAGCAATGAACTAGGCAGCACCTATGGCTCAAAGGAGTAGGGCGCCCGCCCCATATACCAGAGGTGGAGGGTTCAAACCTGGCCCTGGCCAACAACTGCAAAAAAAGAAAAAAAAGAAAATGAACAATGAACCCAAATAGACATTTCTCAAATGGCCAAAAGATATATTTTTTAAGTGTTCAATGGTACAAATGATGTACTAATCATCAGGGAAATATAAATTAAAACCACAAAGAGATACCATCTCACACTTGTTAAAATTGTTATCACAAATAAGAAGTGTTGGTGAGAGTGCGGAGAAAAAGGAACTCTTAGACATTGTTGGAGGGAATGTAAATTAGTGTAGCCATATGGATAGCAGTATGGAGATTCCTCACAAAGTTAAAAATAGAACAACCAGGCAGAATACAGTGGTTCATGCCTGAAACCCCAGCACTTTGGGAAGCCCAGGAGGGTGGATTGCTTGAGCTCAGGAATTTGAGACCAGCCTGAGCAAGACCAGGACCCTCTCTCTACTAAAAATAGAAAAAACTAGCTGGGTGGCATGGTGGTAGGCACTGGTAGTGGTGCTACTCCAGAGATTGAGGCAGGAGGATCAATTGAGCCCAAGAGTTTGAGGTTGCTGTGAGTTGTGACGCCAAGCACTCTACCCAGGGTGACAGAGTGAGACTCTGTCTCAAATAAATAAATAAAAATAGAACAACCTTCTGAGCCAGCAATCCCACTTCTGGGTCTATATCCGAAAGAATAGAAGTCAGTTTGTCAAAGAGGTATCTGCACTCCCATACTTATTGTAACACTACTCCCAATAGCCAAGATCCGGAGTCAGCCTAAGTGTCCATCAACAGATGAATGAAGAAAATATGGTGTGTACACATTGTGTAATACTGTTGAGCCTTAACAAAGAAGGAAAACTTGTCATGCGCAACAGCAGGAATGTAGCTGGAGGACATCATGCTAAGTGAAATAAGCCAGGCACAGAAAGACAAATACTGCATGATCTTATTTATATGCAGACTCTAAAATTGAACTCATGGAAACAGAGTACAATGGTGGTTGTTAGGGGCTGGTGAGGGTTGGAGGGTGTGGGAAATGGGGAGATAGTGGCGAAAGGGTAATAAAATTGAAGAGGGGGAGAAAGGCAGCTGTTTCCAAATGTCATAAAGGTTGCTTATGCCAATACTGGAGACAGAGAGCAGGGAGGATTTGAGTGGGGAGTACACTTCTACAAAAGAAAAACTTAATTAACTTGTCAAACTCTTCCTCTCAAGATAGCATCCATACAATAGGCTCTTGCAGAATGCAGTATTGTTTCCCCAGTTTCTCATTCTTCTTGCTATTCTAATTCATGGTTCTTGATGTACTCGCGAATTAACACAGTATTCACAACATTTGCATAAGGCATCTGAAGAACTTTTCACAATAACAAACAATTAATATTACTTATTACTTATTTCTATTCATGCAGGACCAGGTGTAACAAAGGGGAAGCATGATGTGATTCTTTACACTGATAATAAACAAGAATTGCCAATTGTTACATTTTTTTGAAAATATTTAAAATAGTTTCAAGTTTCACAATGGTATTATTGAATCAAACAGCATTATCTAAATACTTTTATTTTTTTGGAAACAGAGTCTCACTTTGTCACCCTTGGTAGAGTGCTGTGGCGTCATAGCTCACAGTAACCTCAAACGCTTGGGCTCAAGCGAGTCTCTTGCCTCAGCCTCCCAAGTAGCTGGGACTCTGGTACCTGCCAGAATGCCTGGCTATATTTTAGAGACTGGCTTAGAGTGTCAAAATACTTTTAATATACAATTCTGATATCCACCAGTTATAATTTATATTTTGACTTCGAATTTTGAGATAATTTGGAATATTTAAAAGTAACAGAAAACAGGGAAAATAATTTTAATTTTTAAATATTTACTTTGTTTTTTTAATTTTTAAATTATTTTTTATTTTTTTTATTTTTATTTATTTATTTATTTTTTTTGTAGAGACAGAGTCTCACTTTATGGCCCTCGGTAGAGTGCCGTGGCCTCACACAGCTCACAGCAACCTCCAACTCCTGGGCTTAAGCGATTCTCTTGCCTCAGCCTCCCGAGCAGCTGGGACTACAGGCGCCCGCCACAACGCCCGGCTATTTTTTGGTTGCAGTTTGGCCGGGGCCGGGCTTGAACCCACCATCCTCGGTATATGGGGCTGGCGCCTTACCGACTGAGCCACAGGCGCCGCCCAAATTATTTTTTATTAAAACATAACTTTGTACATTGATGCATTTATGGGGTTCAGTGTACTGATTTGATATACAATATGAAATGCTTACATTGAACTAAGTAACACATCCATCACAATTATATTCATTTCTTAATAGTTTTGAAATGTACCATTGCATCATGCACATTAAGTGAGGTCTCCCCGAATGCCCTCTGTCCTCCCATATCCTCCTTCCCCTCCTCTCTCTCTCCTCTTCCCTTCTACTTTCTGGACTATAGTTATGTTTTGCCATTCATATAAATGTATAGGTGATTATATACTGATTTCACAGTAGGGCTGAGTACATTGGATACTTTTCTTTCCATTCTTGAGATACTTTACTAAGAAGAATATGTTCCAGCTCCATCCAGGTAAACATAAAAGATGTGAAATCTCCATCTTTTTTTGTGGCTGTATAGTATTCCATGGTGTACATATACCACAATTTGTTAATCCATTCATGGGTCGATGGGCACTTGGGCTGTTTCCATGTCTTGACTATTAGGAATTGGGCTGCAATAAACATTCTGGTGCAAATGTCTTTGTTGTAAAATAATTTTTGATCATCTGGGTACATACCTAGTAGGATCAAATGGTAGGTCTACTTTTAGTTCCTTGAGTGTTCTCCAAACTTCTTTCCAAAAAGGTTGTATTAGCTTGCATTCCCACCAGCAGTACAGAAGTGTTCCCTTCTCTCTGCATCCACACCATCATCTGTAGTTTTGGGATTTTGTGATGTAGGCTAATCTTACTGGAGTTAGATGATATCTCAAAGTGGTTTTTATTTACATTTTTCTGATGATTAAGGATGATGAGCATTTTTTCATGTGTTTGTAGGCCATGCACCTGTCTTCATCAGAGAAGTTTCTGTTCAAGTCTCTTGCCCACAAAGGAATGGGGTTATTTGTTCTTTTCTTATTGATTAGTTTGAGTTCTCTGTAAATTCTAGTTATCAGACCTTTGTCGGAAGCATAATCTGCAAAAATCTCCCATTCTGAAGGTTGTCTATTTGCTTTACTGTTCTTTTGGCTGTGCAAAAGCTTTTTAGTGTGATCAGATCCCAGTAATGTATTTTTGGTGTTGCTTCAATTAATCAGAGGGTCCTCCTCATAAAATATTCTCCCTGGCCAATTTCTTCAAGTGTTTTCCCTGCACTCTCTTCTAGTATTTTTATAGTTTCACATCTTGAGTTTAAATCTTTTATCCAGTGAGAATCAATTTTTGTTAATGGTGAAAGGTGGGGGTCCAGTTTCAGTCTTCTACAGGTTGCCAGCCAGTTTACCACCAGCACCATTTGTTAAATAGGGAGTCTTTCCCCCACTGAAAATTTTTGATAGGCTTGTTGAAAATCAAATGATGATAAGTGGCTGGGTTCAGCTCTTGGTTCTCTATTCTGTTTCATAAATCTACCTCCCTGTTTTTGTGCCAGTACCATGCTATTTTGATCACTATAGATTATAGTATAGCCTGAAGTCTGATAACGTGATACCTCCTGATTTATTCTTATTTATGAGTAATGTATTTGCTATTCGAGGTTTTTTCTGATTCCATATAAAATGAAGTACTATTTTTTCCAGTTCTTTAAAGTATGATAATGGTGCTTTAATAGGGATTGCATTAAATATGTAGATTGCTTTGGGTAGTATGGACATTTTAACAGTGTTGATTCTTCCCAGCCGTAAGCATAATATGTTTTTCCATTTGTTAACCTCTTCAGCTATTTCTTTTCTCAGAGTTTCATAGTTCTCTTCATAGAGATCTTTCACATCCTTTGTTAGGATATTTCACCTTCTTTGGCACTACTGTAAAAGGAATAGCATCCTGGACTATATTTTCAGCTTGACTAGTGTTGGCATATATAAAAGCTACTGACTTATAAGTATTGATTTTGTATCCTGAAACACTGCTGCATTCCTTGATCCCTTCTAAGAGTTTTGAGGTCGAGTCCCTGGGATTTTCCAGGTATGGGATCATATCATCAGTGAAGAGTGAGAGTTTGATTTCCTCTGACCCTATTTGGATACCCTTGATCACCTTCTCTTGCCTGATTGCAATGGCTAAGATTTCCATTACTATATTGAATGCAGTGGATCTGATCTGAGTGGAAATTTTTTTCAATTTTATACCATTCAATATGATATTGGCTGTGGGTTTGCTCTAGATGGCCTCTATCAGTTTAAGAAATGTCCCTTCTATGCCTAATTTCTTAAGTGTTTCTGGTCATGAAAGGATGCTAGATATTATCAAAGGCTTTTTCTGAGTCAAAAGAGAGACTCATATGGTCTTTGTTGTTTATTTTATTGATGTGATGTATTATATTTATAGATTTGCATATGTTGAACCAACCCTGGAAACCTGGAATAAAACCAACTTGATCGTGGTGTATAATTTTTTTGAAGTGTTGTTGAATTCTGTGTGCTAAGATCTTATTGAATATTTTTGCATTGATATTAATGATATTGGTCTATAATTTTCTTTCTTTGTTGGATCCTTTCTTGGTTTGGGGATCAGGGTGATATTTTCTTCATAGAATGTGTTAAGAAGTATTCCTTCTTTTTCTATGCTTTGGAAAAGGTTGTATAATATAGGTACTAGTTCCTCTTGAAAGGTTTGATAGAATTCGGATGTGAAGCCATCCAGTCCTGGACTTTCCTTTTTTGGGAGATTTTGTATTGTTGATGTTATTTCAGTGATTGATACAGGTCTATTCAAGATTTATTTCTTTTTTCTTTTTCTTTTTTTTTTTTTTTTGAGACAGAGTCTCAAGCTGTCACCCTGGGGAGAGTGCTGTGACATCACAGTTCACAGCAACCTGAAACTCTTGGGCATAAGTGATCCTCTTGCCTCAACCTCCCAAGTAGCTGGGACTACAGGCACCCGCCACAGAGCCCATCTATTTTTTGGTTATACTTGTCATTGTTGTTTGGCGGGCCTGGGCTGGATTAGAACCCGCCAGCTCTGGTTTATGTGGCTGGCGCCCTAGCTGCTTGACCTACAGGCACTGAGCCCTATTCAAGATTTCTAATTCTTTCTGGTTTGAGTCTGGGAAGGTGGTGCTTGCAGGTATTTTCATCCATTTCCTTCAGATTTTTATATTTCTGGGAATAAAGATTTTTGTAGTAATCATTGAGGATTTTTTGAATTTCTGAGGTGTCTGTTGTTATTTCTCCATTTTTGTTTCTGATAGATGATATTAGAGATTTTACTTTTCTGTTTCTGGTTAGGTTGGCCATAGGTTTATCAATTTTATTATTTTCAAAAGACCAACTTTTTGTTTCGTTAATCTTCTGAATGATTCTTTTGTTTTCAATTTCATTTAATTCTGCCCTAATTTTGGTTATTTCCTTTCTTCTGCTGGGTTTGGGGTTGGTATGTTCTTCCTTTTCCAGTTGCTTGAGATGACCCATTAAGTTGTTGGCTTCTTTTCTTTCTGTTTTCTTGATGAAGGCTTCCAATGCTATAAATTTTCCTCTTAGGACTGCCTTTGCAGTATCCCACAGGTTTGGATAATTTGTGTCTTCATTATCATTTTGGTCCAAAAATTTGGTGATTTCCTTCTTAATCTCGTCTCTGACCCAGCTATCATTCAGCCTAATTTAGTTTCTATGACTTTGAGTATGAAGATTCCAGCTGCTATTGAATTCAACTTTTATTCCATGGTGGTTTGAGGAGATACAAGGAATAATTTCTATTATTTTAAATTTGCTGAGGTTAGACTTGTGTCCTAGGACATGATCTATGGGCTGATGAGAAGAATGTATATTCAGTTTTATTAAGGTGAAATGTTCTGTAGAGGTCTGTAAAGTCCATTTGTTCTAGGGTCAGGTTTAAGTCTAATCTATCTTTCCTTCCTTCCTTCCTTCCTTCCTTCCTTCCTTCCTTCCTTCCTTCCTTCCCTCCTTCCTTCCTTCCTTCCTTCCTCCCTTCCTCCCTCCCTCCCTTCCTTCCTTCCTTTCTTCCTTCCACAGAGCCTCAAGCTGTCACCCTGGGTAGAGTGCCATGGCATCACAATTCATAGCAACCTCCAACTCCTGGGCTTAAGTGATTCTCTTGTCTCAGCCTTCCAAGTAGCTGGGACTACAGGTGCCCACCACAATGCCTTGCTATTTTTTTGTTGTAGCTGTCATTGTTGTTTGGCAGGCCCAGGCTGGATTCAAACCCACCAGCTCTGGTGTATGTGGCTGGTGCCTTAGCTGCTTGAGCTATAAGCACCAAGTCAAAGTCTAATATTTCTTTGTTTAGTTTCTTCTCAGTCCAAAACTGTCTATTCCAAACGTCAAACAGATGTTAAAATCTCCAACTATTATAATGCAGGAAGATGTCAAGTTGTTCATGTTCATTAAGGTTTGCTTTATAAATTGAGGAGCATCCTGGTAGGGTGCATAAATGTTAATTATCGAAATCTCTTCATGTTAGGTGTTTCCCTTGAAAATATGTAGTGACCCTCCTTATCTTTATCTTTGTTGGTTTAAAGCCAATTGTATCTGCAACTAAAATCGCAACCCCTGCTTTTTTCTGTTTTCCATTTGCCTGTATTAAGAAGTCCATCCCTTCACCCTGAGTCTATTTTTATCCTTCAAGGTAAGATGAGAGTCTTATATATAGCAGATATCCGGTCTGAGTTTATGTATCCAGTCAGTCAGCCTGTGTGTCTTTACAGGACAATTTAAACCATTCACGTTAATTGAGAGAATTGATAAGCCTGGTTGGGTTGTGTTTTGGGTGTCATAATTTTCAGATGTCCAGTGGACATTTTTAATCCTTTCACCACTGTGGAAGTTGAGTTTTGTTCAAAAATTTCTGGGTGAGTTTACTTTGAAGGTAGAGCATTGTGCTGGTCATTGTGGAGGATGGGTCTGAGAGTATCTTGGAGAGCTGGTTTAGTTATGGCAAATTTCTTCAACATTTTTATGTCATTAAAGTATTTGATTTTTCCATCACAAATGAAACTCAGTTTAGCTGGATACAGGATCCTGGGCTAGAAGTTGTTTTGTTTTAGGAGATTGAAGTTTAATGACCACACTCTTCTGGCTTGAAACATTTTGGCTGAGAGATCTGCAGTTATTCTGATATTTCTTCCTTCATAGGTGATGTTTTTCTTACATCTAGCTGCTTGCAGAATTGTCTCCTTCATCTTAACTTTGGCAAAGTTAATCACAATGTGTCTAGGAGATGCTTTATTTGGATTGAGTCTTGCTGGGGTTCTGAGACTGTCTACTATCTGAAGTTCTGTATCTCTTGCAATACTTGCAAAATTCTCCTACAAGATCTCTTGGAGTAGAGCATCTGTACCTTTAGGACCATTGTCTTCTCCTTTGGGAATTCCTATAAGACAAATGTTTGATCTTTTGGATTGATCCCACAACTCTCTCAGGGAATGATTAGTTTTTGCTCTTCATTTGTCTGCCTCTTTGAGTGTTTGGGAACATTCAAAAGCTTTGTTTTCAGTTTCTGAGATCCTTTCTTCTGCCTGGTCAACTCTATTACTGAGGGATTCTACTGTATTTTGGAGCTCCTCAACTACCTTTTCATTTCCTTGAGCTCTGCAATCTCTTTTCTCATTATGTCCATCTCTTTGGTGACTTTGTCTTTGAATTCATTAATTTCTTGAGACAATCTTTAGAATTCAATTTCTATGTTTTCTTCTATTTATCTTATTTGCCATCCATATTCTGAATTTGATTTCTGACATTGCTGCCATTTGTCTATGCATGGCATCTTCAGTTGTGTCTCCTTTGTCATTTCTTGTGGAGGGTTGATCTACTCTAGTTATTTGTGTTGCCAGAGTTCTTCTGTTGGGTCTGCACCATGTTTATTTTCCACTATTTGGTTATTATAACTGGTAGGGTGAGATTGAATAGGGGTTCCCAGGTAGTAGAGACAGCCCCTTACCAAAGTGCTAGGCTTTGTAATTGTGGCTTATCTCAACCTTACAAAGGCCCCTTTCAGAGTTTTGGCCAGAAACTCTGAGGGCCTACTTGGTGAGATAGCACAAGCTAGCTCTGTTTTGATATCAGCCAACCTCTACCCTATCCTAAGAAGCCACAGTATTAGGGTTAAATCTTGGCTGTGAAGAGATACAAACAGCTGCAGCACCCAGTCCCCACCCTTCAGTTCTTTTCTGCTATAGAACTTCAAATGTCAACTTCAGAATGTCCCTGAGTGGAGAGCCCCATACACAAGTTCCAATTAAATTGTCTCAGGCAGTGCTAACCCTGCTCAACAGAGACGGATTCAAGGGTCTCCAAGAGCACAATTGGAACCAGGAATCGATACCCCAACCCACTAGACTCAGTCCACACTGTTGTCCACTTCTCTGCTCAGGGGCCCAGTTGGAGCCAGGGGCCACACCCCCACCTGCCAGTCTCAGTCCACTGCCTGGCAAGCCTCTGTTCACAGGTTCTGTTGGAGTCAGGGCACCACACCCTGCCCACAGGTCTCATTCCTCCCTCAGTAAGCCTCTGCTCACTGGCCCCGCTTGAGACAGGGGACCATGCCCTTGCCCTCAGGTCTTGGTTCACACCCAGGAAGCCTCTGCTCGAGGGTTCTGTTGGAGTCAGGGTCCATGCTTCAAGCTAATTCCTCCTCCAGCTCCAGTGACCCAGCCCAAATGGTAAAACTGCAAAGTTCTGGAGTCAGGTATCTTGGATGTTCCTTGTCTTATGTGTTGCGTAGCCAGGAGCAACAGTCTCCCTCAGGAGAATGACAGTCAGACATGGCCCAGACAGGAGGGACCCCCAGCCTCTAAACTTCGGCACAGGCTAAACTCCCAAATATTTATTTTCTTAAAGGAAATTTTTTTGAATTTTGTATAATATTAGTAAAATATGTCGTATTTTTTAATCCTTAAATCAGGGTCAGTATGCATGTTCTATAAAGGACAGATAATAAATATTTTATGCTTTGTGAGCAATGTAGTCTTTGTTGAAACAGAGTCTCACTTAGTTGCCCTTAGTAGAGTACTGTGGCTTCACAGCTCACAGCAACCTTAAACTCTTGGGCTTAAGTGATTCTCTTGCCTCAGCCTCCCAAGTAGCTGGGACTACAGGTGCCCGCTACAACACCTGGCTATTTTTAGAGATCTTGCTCTGGCTCAGGCTGGTCTTGAACTGGTGAGCTTAGTAGATCCACCCACCTTGGCCTCCCAGAATGCTAGGATTACAGGCGTAAGCCCACGCCTGGCCCTTTTGAAACTTCTCAACTCAGCTATCTTTGTGTGAAAGGAGCCATAGATAATATGTATATTAATTCAACTTCTGAATTACTGTAAAATATTACAAAAACTGGCAGTGGACAAGATTTGGCCTGTAGGCCATAGTTTGCTAATCCATGTTTTAGACCACTGAGAGTGTATCCAAGTTGACATCATATAAGTAGAAAATGCAAAGATGAAACTCATGAAAGAAAACATCACTGAAAAAAATATTCAAGAATGTTTGTTTAAAATTTTACACTAAGAAAGTATGAGAGAGAGCAGAATTCTGTTCCACATACAATTTGCAAACTAAATCATTATGTGTTTAAAAAATTGAAGTTAACACTTCAATTGAGATGTTTGTAGATTGAGATTGAGATGATTGTAGATTCACATGTAGCTGTAAGAAATAACTCAGAGAGATCTCGTGTACGTGTATAATCTGCCCAGTTTTCCCCTTTGGTAACACTTTGAAAACAATATCACAAACATGATATTGACACTGATTTAATCTACCAATCTTACTCAGTTTCCCCAGTATTAGTTATACCATACTTGTGTGTGTTTGTGTGTGTGTATTGTGTGTAAAGTTCTTTATGATGTTACCACCTCTGTTGGTTCATGTATCTGCTACTACTTATGGGCAGTTTTACAATCACAAGGATCCCTTGCAGCGGTTCTCAACCTGTGGGTTGCGACGCCTTTGTAACAATGAAAATACATCATGACATTAGGAAGGTTGAGAACCACTGATCCCTTGTGTTTTATGTTGATAACCACTATTTGCCCCCATCTCATCACTAATCCCTGGCAACCACTACTCTGCCTTCCATTTCTAAAATATTTTCCATTTCAAACTTTTGTACAAATGAAATAATGTAGTACATAGTTTTTTTTTTTTTTTTTCTCAATCAGCATAATTATCTGGAGATATATCCAAGTTGTTGCATGGGGTAATAATTCATAGCTTATTCCTTTTTATTGCTGAGTAGTGTCCCGTAGCACTATAGACTGACTCATATCCCCTCAATTTTCCTGCGTTGAAGCCCTGACTTGACTACCTGGAGAGCAGGCCTTTGAGCAAGTGATTCAGTTTAAATGAAGTCATAAGGGTGCGGCTGGGATCCAGCTGAACTGGCAATACTAGCAGAACTGGTATTCATATAAAAGACTTGGCTCTGCGGCTGTAGCTCAGTATAAGGCACCAGCCACATACATGGAGATGGTAGGTTCAAATCCAGCCCAGGCCTGCCAAACAATGACAACTGCAAACAAAGAATAGCTGGGTGTTGTGGTGGGTGCCTGTGGCCCAGCTGCTTGGGAGGCTGAGGCAGGAGCTTCTCTTGAGCCCAAGCGTTTGAGGTTGCTGTGACCTGCAATGCGACAGCACTCTACCCAGGGCGACATAGTGAGACTCTGTCTCAAAAAAAATAAATAAATAAATAATAAATAAATAAAAGACACCAGAGATCTCTTTCTATCCACACACCAGGATATACTGAAAAAAGTGGTTATGTGCAAGCCAGGAAGAGTGCCTGCTCCAGAAACTGAACCCTGTTGTAACCTTGATCTTGGACTTTTCAGCTTCCAGAATTTTGAGAACACAAATTTCTGTTGTTTAAGTTACACAGTCTGTAGGATTTTGTGATGGCAGCCAAGGCAGACTAAGACACATGGTATAAATGTGCCATAGTTTGTTTAGCCATTTGCCTGTTCCAGAAAATCTAGGATGTTTCCAGTTTTTTGATATTGTAAATCTATATGAACATTTGTGTATAGTTGGTTTTATTGTTTGTTCATTTTGTTTATCAGTTGTTTGTTTTTTTTTTAAAGTAAGTTTTCATTTTGTTAGGATAAATGCCCAGAAGTGCAAGTGTTGGGTCATATGGTAGCTCCATGTTTAGTTTTTCAACATTTTGCCAAACTGGTTCCCATAGCTGTTGTACCACTCTGCATTCCTGCCAGCATCATGGTATGAGTGACACAGTTTTTCTCCATCACCATTGGTGGTGGTATCAGTTTTTATTTTAACCATTCTATTGATATGTAGCAGCATCTTACTGCAGTTTTATTATTATTTTTTAAATTAAATTAAAAATTTTTTTTTGAGACAGAATCTCATTTTATTCCCCTCAGCAGAGTGCCATGACGTCATAGCTCACAGCAACCTCAAACTCTTGGGCTCAAGCAATTCTCTTGCCTTGGCCTCCTGAGTAACTGGAACTACTGGAGCCCACCATAACACCCATCTATTCTCAGAGATAGGGTCTTGCTCTTGCTCTGGCTGGTCCCGAACTTGTGAGCTCAATCAATCTACCCGCCTTGGCCTCTGAGAGTGCTGGGATTACAGACGTGAGCTGCCATGCCTGGCCCCTTATTGCAGTTTTAATTTGTGTTTCTGTAATGGCTAGTGATGTTGAACATCTTACATGTTTATATAATAATAGTATGTGTGTTCTATTCAGTAAAAAATACACCAAGATTTTGCTTCTTTTTTCCTATAAGTTTTATAAATCTATGTTTTATGTATAAGTCTATGATCCATTTTGATTTAATTTTCACATAGGTGTGAAAAGTGAAGTTCTTTTTTTTTTTCCCCTCTTATGGACATCCACTTCCTCCAGGACTACAGAGAGGACCATTTCTTGGAAGAGTCCTCTGTTGAATTGCTTTTGCACCTTTGTCAAAAATCAATAAATCATATATGTGTGGTTACTGTTGTCAGGATTTCTCTTTTGTTTCTTTGGTCTATGTGTCTATACTGTCTGTATCATAATTTCTTGATTACTGTAATGATATAGTAAGGCTTAAAATGGGGTCAACTGGGGTGGTACCTGTGGCTCACTGGGTAGGGCACCAGCCCCATATACCGGGGGTAGCAGGTTCAAACCTGGCCCCGGCCAAACTGCAACAAAAAATAGCCAGGTGTTCTGGTGGGTGCCTGTAGTCCCAGCTACTCGGGAGGCTGAGGCAAGAGAATCGCCTAAGCCCAGGAGTTGAAGGTTATTGTGAGCTGTGATGCTGCGGCACTCTACCAAGGTGATAAAGTGAGACTCTGTCTCTAAAATAAATAAACAAATAAAATGGGGTAGAGTAATTCCCACTTTATTCTTCTTTGTTAAGATTGTTTTAACTATTGTAGGGAAAATGTTTTTTCATATACATTTTAGAATTAGCCTATGTCTACAAAATAAACTTGCTGGAATTTAGATATAAATTGCATTAAATCTATGGATCAGTTTGGGGGAAATTGACAACTTTTTTAGAATATAAAAGTATAATTTTATTTTATGTTAGATAAAGGGAAGAGAATGGGGGAAGAGATGAGAAAGAGAAGAGAGAAAAAAGCAGAGAGTGAGAGAGGGAACACGGGGAGGAGGGAGAGAGAAAAGGAGCAAAAGAATGGTGTGGCGTCACAAAGGAAGAATGCCAGCAGACAACTTTGTTATGTTGAGTCTTCCAGGCTATGAATGTGGTATGTCTCTCCATTTATTTAGATCTTTTAAAAAGATTTTTCGTCAGTATTTTATAACTGTCAGCATACAGATTCTGTCCATTTTTGTTAAGTGTATGCCAAAGTATGTCATTTTCTTTGGAATGACTTAAACAATACTGCATTTTTAAATGGGGTATGTATATGAATCATTAGTATATAGATATGTGATTAATTTTTTTTTTTTTTTGTAAGTGTTTAAGTAACTTAAAATTTTATTATGGGTAGAAATGAGTGGCTTGAGGAATCAAGACTAAACGCAACTTCCCAAGGTCAAGATTAGATAGGACAGGCAGAGGTTACGCCTGAGCCTTAGCTAGGGCATGCAAGGCTGGCAACATGAGGCTGGACACACTGAGGGACTCTGCCCTGTCAGTCCAGCCACACTGGGAAGACCAGAAGCAACCCAAGGCCCTGTGACTTGACCCACAGAGGGGCAGGAAGAGGTCAGGTCAGGCCTCCTTCACCTTGGGGACAGGAGTATCGGCACTGTGGGGAGGGGACACCTGACTTCCCATTCTGTCACAGAGAAGGAATCTCCTGGCACCATCTTCCCCTGACCTAGAAAGAGACAAGAGTGTGTAGGGACTAGAAGGGTCAGGGCCCAGGAGGTGGCATCAGGGCTTGAGTTCAGCCTTCCACTTCTGCAGCTTCTCATCCATGGCCTGGAGCGTGGATTCATCCTTCACAAAACAGAAGCGGATATAGTGGTCAAAGAGCTTCCGATGAGGTTCGCTGTAGAAGATGGACACAGGGATGGACGCCAAGCCCTTATTCTTGATCATCCACTTGACAAAGCGGCTGTCGTAGGGCTCATCTGCAGTGCCAGGCAAGTCAGGCATCCTTCTCTTGAAGTCCGAGATGTCTGTGATGAGGAAGTAGCTGCCCTGGGGGATTATGGGCTTCAGGCCCACTGATTGCAGGCTGCGGATCATGTTGTCACGCCTGCGCTGCATGGCCTGCGGGAGCTCCACAAAGTAGCTATTGGGTTGGCCGAAGTGCACCTGCTCCCGCTCAAAGCTCCAGGCTACTGCAGCCTGGCCCTGTGTGGGGCAGTGGAAGATAGAGTTCTGGTGTACAGTCCGCAAGTGCTTCATGATGGTATCTGGACCCAGGACCCAACCCACCTTCCAGCCAGTGGCGCTAAAGGTCTTGCCAGCACTGCCAATGGTCAGGGTCCGTTCCCACATGCCAGGGAGGCTGGCGATGCTGACGTGCTCATGGCCGTCATAAACCACCCACTGGTAGACCTCATCACTGATGCACACCACACCGTGCTGCTGGCACAGGCTGGCCACCAGCTCCAGCTCCTCCCTGGAGAACACCGGCTTCAGGGACACAAATACAGGGTGACCCCCTGCCATCAACGTCATGGGCTCATAACAGTCAAAAGCGGGTTCAATGATGATGACCTCATCACCGTCATCCACCAGGGCCTGGAAGGATGTGAACAGGGACCCATAGGCTCCCACAGTCACCAGCACGTTCTTGTGTGGGTCCACTTCCTGGCCCAGCAGCTTCCCAAAGAAACTTGCCAGGATCTCTTTCAGTGGTGGGTAACCAAATGGCTTGGTGTACTGGTTGAGCATGAAGTCCCCGCTGACAGCACGCCGAAAGGCTTCCAAAGCGAAGTCTGGGGGTGCGAAGTCAGGGAATCCCTGCCCCAAGTTCACAAAGCCAGGCTCACTGGAGAGTTTGACAAATTCCACCCAGGGATTGTGGTCGATCCCATTGAGTCTTCGGGCCTGCAGCTGTTTGGCCATGGTGAGCTGGTGACAAGCAAATAGGTCAGAGTTAGAATGTATCTCGATATGTGATTGATTTTTGTGAATTAATCTTGTACGCTGTGATCTTGTTAAATTCACTTAGTTATTGTAGGAATTTTTTTTTTTTTTTTTTTTTTTTTTTTTTTTTTGTAGAGACAGAGTCTCACTGTACCGCCCTCAGGTAGAGTGCCGTGGCGTCACACGGCTCACAGCAACCTCTTAACTCTTGGGCTTACGCGATTCTCTTGCCTCAGCCTCCCGAGCAGCTGGGACTACAGGCGCCCGCCACAACGCCCGGCTATTTTTTTGGTTGCAGTTTGGCCGGGGCTGGGTTTGAACCCGCCACCCTCGGCATATGGGGCTGGCGCCCTACTCACTGAGCCACAGGCGCCGCCCTATTGTAGGAATTTTTAATTTTTTAATTTTTTAAATTTTTTTTTTTAATTTCTTTTATTTATTTATTTTTATTGTTGGGGATTCATTGAGGGTACAATAAACCACGTTACACTGATTGCAATTGTTAGGTAAAGTCCCTCCTGCAATCATGTCTTGCCCCCATAAAGTGTGACACACACCAAGGCCCCACCCCCCTCCCTCCATCCCTCTTTCTGCTTCCCCCCCCACATAACCATAATTGTCATTAATTGTCCTCATATCAAAATTGACTACATAGGATTCATGCTTCTCCATTCTTGTGATGTTTTACTAAGAATAATGTCTTCCACATCCATCCAGGTTAATACGAAGGATGTAAAGTCTCCATTTTCTTTAATGGCTGAATAGTATTCCATGGTATACATATACCACAGCTTGTTAATCCATTCCTGGGTTGGTGGGCATTTAGGCTGTTTCCACATTTTGGCAATGGTAAATTGAGCTGCAATAAACAGTCTAGTACAAGTGTCCTTATGATAAAAGGATTTTTTTCCTTCTGGGTAGATGCCCAGTAATGGGATTGCAGGATCAAATGGGAGGTCTAGCTTGAGTGCTTTGAGGTTTCTCCATACTTCCTTCCAGAAAGGTTGTACTAGTTTGCAGTCCCACCAGCAGTGTAAAAGTGTTTCCTTCTCTCCACATCCACGCCAGCATCTGCAGTTTTGAGATTTTGTGATGTGGGCCATTCTCACTGGGGTTAGATGATATCTCAGGGTTGTTTTGATTTGCATTTCTCTAATATATAGAGATGATGAACATTTTTTCATGTGTTTGTTAGCCATTCGTCTGTAGTCTTCAGAGAAAGTTCTATTCATGTCTCTTGCCCATTGATATATGGGATTGTTGGCTTTTTTCATGTGGATTAATTTGAGTTCTCTATAGATCCTAGTTATCAAGCTTTTGTCTGATTGAAAATATGCAAATATCCTTTCCCATTGTGTAGGTTGTCTCTTTGCTTTGGTTATTGTCTCCTTGGCTGTACAGAAGCTTTTCAGTTTAATCAAGTCCCATTTGTTTATTTTTGTTGTTGTTGCAATTGCCATGGCAGTCTTCTTCATGAAGTCTTTCCCCAGCCCAATATCTTCCAGTGTTTTTCCTATGCTTTCTTGGAGGATTTTTATTGTTTCATGCCTTAAATTTAAGCCCTTTATCCATCTTGAATCAATTTTTGTGAGTGGGGAAAGGTGTGGGTCCAGTTTCAGTCTTTTACATGTAGACATCCAGTTCTCCCAACACCATTTATTGAATAGGGAGTCTTTCCCCCAACGTATGTTCTTGTTTGGTTTATCGAAGATTAGGTGGTTGTAAAATGTTAGTTTCATTTCTTGGTTTTCAATTCGATTCCAAGTGTCTATGTCTCTGTTTTTGTGCCAGTACCATGCTGTCTTGAGCACTATGGCTTTGTAGTACAGACTAAAATCTGGTATGCTGATGCCCCCAGCTTTATTTTTGTTACAGAGAACTGCCTTAGCTATACGGGGTTTTTTCCGGTTCCATACAAAACGCAGAATCATTTTTTCCAAATCTTGAAAGTACGATGTTGGTATTTTGATAGGAATGGCATTGAATAGGTAGATTGCTTTGGGAAGTATAGACATTTTAACAATGTTGATTCTTCCCATCCATGAGCATGGTATGTTCTTCCATTTGTTAATATCCTCTGCTATTTCCTTTCTGAGGATTTCATAGTTTTCTTTATAGAGGTCCTTCACCTCCTTCGTTAGGTATATTCCTAGGTATTTCATTTTCTTTGAGACTATGGTGAAGGGAGTTGTGTCCTTAATTAGCTTCTCATCTTGACTGTTATTGGTGTACACAAAGGCTACTGACTTGTGGACATTGATTTTATATCCTGAAACATTACTGTATTTTTTGATGACTTCTAGGAGTCTTGTGGTTGAGTCTTTGGGGTTCTCTAAGTATAAGATCATGTCGTCAGCAAAGAGGGAGAGTTGGACCTCCTCTGCTCCCATTTGCATTCCCTTTATGTCCTTGTCTTGCCTAATTGGCTAGAACTTCCAGCACTACGTTGAATAGTAAAGGTGACAGAGGACAACCTTGTCTGGTTCCAGTTCTAAGAGGAAAAGCTTTCAGTTTTACTCCATTCAGTAAAATATTGGCTGTGGGTTTGTCATAGATAGCTTCAATCAGTTTTAGAAATGTGCCACCTATGCCTAGACTCTTCAGTGTTCTAATTAGAAAAGGATGCTGGATTTTATCAAATGCTTTTTCTGCATCTATTGAGAGGATCATGTGATCTTTATTTTTGCCTCTGTTAATATGGTGGATAACGTTTATAGACTTGCGTATGTTAAACCAGCCTTGCAACCCTGGGATGAAGCCTACTTGATCATGATGAATGACTTTTTTGATGATAAGCTGTAATCTATTGGCTAGGATTTTGTTGAGAATTTTTCCATCTGTATTCATGAGTGAGATTGGTCTGAAATTCTCCTTTTTGTTTGGGTCTTTTCCTGGTTTTGGTATCAGGGTGATGTTTGCTTCATAGAATGTGTTGGGGAAGATTCCTTCTTCCTCAATTTTTTGGAATAATTTCTGCAGTACAGGAATAAGCTCTTCCTTGAAGGTTTGATAGAATTCTGGAGTGAAGCCATCTGGACCAGGGCATTTTTTGGTTGGAAGATTTTTTATTGTTTCTTTGATCTCAGTGCTTGAAATTGGTCTGTTCAGGAGCTCTATTTCTTCCTGGCTGAGTCTAGGGAGAGGGTGTGATTCCAAATATTGATCCATTTCTTTCACATTGTCAAATTTCTGGGCATAGAGTTTCTGGTAGTATTCAGAGATGATCTCTTGTGTCTCTGTGGGATCAGTTGTTATTTCCCCTTTATCATTTCTGATTGAGGTTACTAGAGATTTTACTTTTCTATTCCTCGTTAGTCTGGCCAATTGTTTATCTATTTTATTTATTTTTTCAAAAAACCAACTCCTTGTTTCATTAATTTTCTGAATGATTTTTTTGTTTTCAATTTCATTGATCTCTGATTTGATTTTGGATATTTCTTTTCTTCTACTGAGTTTAGGCTTCGATTGTTCTTCTTTTTCCAATTCCATAAGATCTCTTGTGAGATTGTTGATGCGCTCTCTTTCTGTTTTTCGAATGTAGGCATCTAAAGCGATGAATTTTCCTCTCAAAACTGCTTTTGCCGTATCCCACAGGTTTTAATAGCTTGTGTCTTCATTGTTGTTATGCTCAAGGAAGTTAATGATTTCCTGTTTTATTTCTTCCTGCACCCATCTGTTATTCAACAGAAGATTGTTTAATTTCCATGCCTTTGGGTGGAGTCGAGCATTTTTGTTAGAGTTGAGTTCCACCTTTAGTGCCTTATGGTCTGAGAAGATACAAGGTAAAATTTCAATTCTTTTGATTCTGTTGATATTTGTTTTGTGTCCCAGGATATGATCAATTTTGGAGAATGTTCCATGGGGTGATGAGAAGAATGTATATTCTTTATCTTTGGGATGGAGTGTTCTATATGTGTCTATCAAGCACAGTTGTTCTAGGGTCTCATTTAAATCTCTTATATCCTTGTTTAATTTCTGTTTAGAGGATCTGTCCATCTCTGTAAGAGGAGTGTTAAGGTCCCCTGTTATTATGGTGTTATCAGATATCATACTGCTCAGACTGAGTAAGGTCTGTTTCAAGAATCTGGGAGCATTTAAATTGGGTGCATAAATATTTAGAATTGAAATGTCTTCTTGTTGTATTTTTCCCTTGACCAATATAAAGTGACCATCTTTGTCTTTTTTGACTTTAGTTGCTTTAAATCCACATGTATCTGAAAATAAGATTGCAACTCCTCTTTTCTTGTGAATTCCATTTGCCTGAAAAATTGTCTTCCAACCCTTGACTCGGAGCTTTAATTTGTCTTTTGAAGCCAGGTGTGTTTCTTGCAGACAGCAAATGGATGGCTTGTGTTTTTGAATCCAGTCAACCAATCTATGTCTCTTCAGTGGGGAATTCAAGCCATTAACATTTATTGAGATAATTGATAAGTGTGGTAGTATTCTATTCGTCTTATTTTGTGAGAGTCCATTGCTTAGTTTTATCTTTTGCATCAGTGTGGAGGTTAGGTTCTGTCCTTTAATTTCTGAGTTCTTACTTTGCTGCTGATCCATTGTGGTGGTCAGTGTGCAGAACAGGTTGAAGTATTTCCTGTAGAGCTGGTCTTGTTATGGCGAATTTCCTCAGTGTTTGTATATCCTTAAATGATTTGATTTCTCCCTCAATTTTGAAGCTTAGCTTAGCAGGGTACAGAATTCTGGGCTGGAAATTGTTCTGTTTAAGTAGATTAAAGGTAGATGACCATTGTCTTCTTGCTTGGAAAGTTTCATTAGAGAAGTCTGTGGTCACTCTGATGGATTTGCCCCTGTAGGTCAACTGGCGCTTACTCCTGGCAGCTTGCAGAATCTTTTCTTTTGTCTTGACTTTGGACAGGTTCATCACAATGTGTCTTGGAGAAGCTCGGTTAGAGTTGAGGCGACCTGGGGTCTGATAGCCCTCTGAAAGCAGTGTGTCAGAATCTTTGGTGATATTTGGGAATTTTTCTTTTATAATATTCTCTAGTATGGCTTCCATTCCTGCGGGGCATTCTTCTTCCCCTTCTGGAATTCCTATAACTCGTATGTTGGAACGCTTCATAAAGTCCCATAATTCTGATAGTGAACGTTCTGCTTTCTCTCTCTTCTTTTCTGCCTCTTTTACTATCTGAGTTATCTCAAAAACTTTGTCTTCTACCTCTGAAATTCTTTCTTCTGCATGGTCTAACCTGTTGCTGATGCTTTCCATTGCATCTTTAAAGTTCCCTAATTGACTGTTTCAGTTCCTTCAGCTCTGCTATATCCTTTTTATATTCTTCATATCGTTCATCTCTTATTTGATTCTGCTTTTGGATTTCCTTTTGGTTATTTTCCACTTTATTAGCAGTTTCCTTCATTGTTTTCAACATGTGTATTCTAAATTCCCTTTCTGTCATTCCTAACATTTCTGTATAGGTGGAATCCTCTGCAGCAGCTACCTCATGGTCCCTTGGCGGGGTTGTTCTGGACTGGTTCTTCATGTTGCCTGGAGTTTTCTGCTGATTCTTCCTCATGAGTGATTTCTTTTATCTGTTTCCTTGCCCTAATTTTCCTTTCACTTCCTCTTGCTCTTTAAGTTCTCGTGCCTGTGGACTAAGGGTTACAGGACCAGAAGGGTGAGATGGTTGAAGAGCAAAAAAGGGATGAAAGAAAGGAGGACCGAGTGATAAGAAAAAAAAAGAAAAATAGAGAAAGGAGAGGGGGTGGGTAAAGGGAATATTGACAAAAAGAAGAGAGGCACAGAAAGAGGAAGACAGAGCAATATAGGTGTACAGTAGGGTACTTTGACACAACCTTAAAAAAAAAAACCACCTTCTGGGTGTGCCCAGTTGGGTGGTTCCCTTGAGGTCAGCAGCTCTTTGCTAACCTGATCAGACACAGTACCCCACCTCCACCAAGTAGAGAGGAAAGACAAAAATGCTATAAATGAAACCAAAACAAGCAAACAGAAAACTTTACGGGATAAAATTGGGTAGAAAACCAAATAATTGCGGTAGAAACACTAACAAAAATGAAGTTCTAATTATTGAAATAGGCAGCAATGGGAAATTATAATTAAACTAGAAAAATTGAGAAAGAAAAAGGATCTGTATGGAAAAGGTTGAACTTAAAAAACAAAACAACAATCAACAACATCAAAATAAAAAAAACAACCAAACCCCCAAGAAAAAAACACAACCAAAAACAAAGCAGTATGTATATGTTATTGAATATTGTCTGGGCAACACGTGGTCTTCTGGGGTATGAGATGTTAATCACAGTTCTGATACGACTGGAGGCTGCTAGATTCTCAAACCCCAGCAGGTAGACACCCTAAATCTCTCTTCAGCCTACTTAAAAGGCACTTTGAACTTGTTCACTTGCTGAGCAGAAGCTTTCCCAGGGAAGTGCTTGTTGCTGGAATCACTGCTGAAGTGGCTATCCACTTACCCTGTGTGCCAAAACTGGTCTCTCTCTGCCCCCGAGGATTAGGGCTGCAAGGCGGCTCAGACCCCGCCCTTAGGCTACTTGGTCGCTGGGTTACCAGCTCCCATCCAATTCTAGCTCTGCGACCCTGAGGGCGGAGTTTGCCGGGGCAGATCGCTCACAATGGCTGCCTGTGACCCAGAGCCAAACACTATTAGCTCCGTCTGGCTCAGCGGCTCAGACTGGGGCCCTAGACAAAGGCCAAAGTTCTCCGTACTCCCGCTCAGGCTCTCCCCAAGGCAGTTCAGCTGAGTGCCAAGTCCAAAGACACCAAAACAGTTCACAGGTAAGGCCTTTCTGGTTTGCAGTCTCGCTGCTACTGAACTTACAGTTGCGGGCGGGTTTAGACAGATTGAACACACGCGACCACTTGCCGGTTTTCCACTGTTTTAGTCCTCCTCTTGGGGTCCAGACGTCTCTCGCTGATTCCCTGTTTCCTCTCAGGGGTGATGATAGGCAGATACCACCAGCCAGAGATGCCTGGAGTCCTATCTCCCCAGACTCATGGTGCCCAGATGCAAGGAAGCTGTTACTCGGCTGCCATCTTGCTCCACATCCTATTGTAGGATTTTTTGTAGATTCCTTAAGACTTTTTACATGGGCAATCATATTATCTACAATGAGGAACAGTTCTTTCTCTTCTAGTTGTATGCTTTTTATTTCTTTTTCTTGCCTTATTTCAGTGTCTAGAACTTCCAGCACTATGTTATATAAGAGTTGTGAGAGAAACATCCTTACTTTTTCCCACTCTTAGGGACAAAGCATTCAGGCTTTCTTCAACCATGCTAATAGATATAGGTTCCTTTTTTTCCCTGGACGTAGATTATCAAGTTGAGGTAATTCCTCCCTTGCATTGCTAACTTGCTAAGACTTTATGACACAATTCATGGGATTTTGTGTGTGTATATAAATACATACATTATAAATTTCACCATTGTAACCATTTTTAAAGTATAAAATTCAGTGGCATTACATATTAACATAATGTTGTGTAACCTTAACCACTATATATTTGTAGAACATTTTTATCACCCCAAATGGAAACCCCATCACTATTAAGCAATTATTCACCATTATCCCCTTCCCCCCACCTCTGACAATCATAGATCTGCTTTCTGTCTATATGTATTTGCCTATTCTGGACATTTTACATATAAATGTAATCATGGTCTTTTGTATCTGACTTCTTTCACTTGGCATGTCCTCAAGGTTTATCCACATTGTGCAATGTTTCAGTATTTCACTTTTTTTTTTGATAAATAGTATTCCATTTTTTGGATATATCATAATTTTGTTTTTCCATTCATCACTGATGAATATTTGTATTGTTTCCACCTTTTCATTGTTGAGTAGTGCTGCTATTAGCACTTATATACAAGTTTTTATATGAAGCCTTCTTTTTTTGAGACAGAGTCTCATTATGTCGCCCTCAGTAGAGTGCCGTGGAGTCACAGGTCACAGCAACCTCAAACTCTTGGACTTAACAGATTCTCTTGCCTTAGCCTCCTAAGTAGCTGGGACTACAGGTGCCTGCTACAACCCCTGGCTATTTTTTTGTTGCAGTTGTTTAGTTGGCCTGTGCCGGGTTCGAACCTACCACCCTTGGTGTATGTGGCTGGTGCCGTAACCACTGTGCTATGGATGCCGAGCCTGAAGACTTTTTTTCAATTCATTTCAGTATTTACTAGGAGTGGTCACATGATAATTTCATGTTTAATTTTTTGAGGAACCACCAAACTGTTTTCTCAACCAGTGACACTATTTTACATTTCTACCAGCCCTGTATGGGGTTCCAATTTCTCCACATACTTTTCCTTTTAAAAATCATTATTATGGTCACCCTATTTGGTTTGAAGAGGTATTTATTGTGGTTCTGATTTTCATTTCCCTAATGACTAATACTGAGCATCTTTTCATGTGCTTATTAGCCCTTGTATTTCTTCTTTGAAGCGGTATCTATTCAAGTCCTTTGCCAATTTTCAAACTGGGTTATTTGTTACTGTTATAAGAGTTTTTAAGTATATTCTGGATAGTAGACTCTTAGCAGATGTATGATTTGCAAATACTTTCTCACATTCTGTAGGTTTTCACTCTCTTGATTAGAAAAATTTTCAGTTTTGATGGAATTAAATTTGTCTACTTTTTCTTTTGTTGCTTATAAACATGATAATTTCATGTTTATCACCATAATGAAAAATTTCATTATCATCATAATGAAAAAATCATCAACAAATCTGAAAACATTAAGATTTACATCTAGGGCGGCGCCTGTGGCTCAGTCGGTAAGGCGCCAGCCCCATATACTGAGGGTGGTGGGTTCAGACCCAGCCCTGGCCAAACTGCAACCAAAAAATAGCCGGGCGTTGTGGCGGGCGCCTGTAGTCCCAGCTACTTGGGAGGCTGAGGCAAGAGAATCGCTTAAGCCCAGGAGTTGGAGGTTGCTGTGAGCTGTGTGAGGCCACGGCACTCTACCGAGGGCCATAAAGTGAGGCTCTGTCTCAAAAAAAAAAAAAAAAAGATTTACGTCTATATTTTCTGCGGGGACCAGACTTGCAGATTGGTGAATTAAAAAGAGATAAAATGAGGGCGACCAGTCTTGTGTCCTTTAGATTCCTATATGTGCTACTAACTTCTATTGTTCCCACATGATGCTATAGTATTTTGTATTTGCTATTTTAGCTAGAGTGTGGGTAGTGGGTGGCCAGTGTCAGAGGCTTCCCTACTTGGTCTTTCCCACATGAGGGTTACACCAAATACAAAATACATCAGTCTCAATGACACTTTTGAGAATTGGGGAAGACCACCAAGTGGGTTCATGGACCAATGAACTGATTATTAGCAGGACACCATTTATTTTCTCATCACTATATACCCTCATTCTAACAAGGGGCCACGATGATGCTTTGGGACTCTGGTTGTCACTGTCAACTCAGACCTGTGTCCAACAGTTCTTTAAATATTTAGGTATCCTCTCAGCCCAGTGCACAGCTACCCAAGTAAATGGCCACAGGTCCCTTTGAGGAAGACCCTGTGGGGGGTGTCATTACCATGTACACTTGCTGTGGGGTTGCAGAGGGCTTTGACCTCCTATGTAGTCAGTGGGTTCCAGATCTGAAAACAAACTCAGCTCTGGAAACATGGTGAGGTCTCCTAGTGTCTTACCAGAATGATTGCCCTCAGCCTCCTGACCATCTTCTTGTGCTTTCCTCTGATGGCCCTGGCTGAGGTGTGTCCTAGCCAGTGCCAGCTGCCTATCTGCTGCTCCCCTGGGGTTGACAAATTCTGTTAACTTTCTTCATAATTCTCTGTGGGTCAGGATCCTTAGCTGCCCCTCCGACCCTGCTGCTTATAATTGTGCCTACCTCTCTTCTGACAGTGAGGCTACCATTGTCTCAGAGGCCTATCAATCCCATTGCTATCAGTGAATGTTGTTGCCTAAAGGTCTTTTTTTTTAGGCTACTTTGTCACCCTTGGTAGAGTGCCATGGCATCACAGCTCACAGGAACCTCTAGCTCTTGGGCTTAGGCGAATCTCTTACCTCAGCCTTCCGAGTAGCTGGGACTACACCCACCATAACGCCTGGCTATTTTTTTTTTTTCTGTTGCATTTTGTCTGGGGCTGGCTTCAAATCCACCACCCTTGGTATATGGGGCCAGCACCCTACTCACTGAACCACAGGTGCCACCCGCCTAAAGGCTTCACCTCTCCGGGAGAACCATCATTGAACTTTTTTTTTTTTTTTGTCACTCTTAGTAGAGTGCTGAGGCATCACAGCTCATAGCAACCTGGAACTCTTGAGCTTAAGGGATTCTTTTGCCTCAGCCTCCCAAGTAGGTGGGACTACAGGTGTTCATCACAGTGCCCAGCTATTTTTAGAGGTGAGGTCTTACTCAGGCTGGTCTTGAACCTGTGAGCTCAGGCAATCCACCTGCCTCAGCCTCCCAGAGTGCTGATATTACAGGCTTGAGCCACCAAGTCAGGCCATCACTGAACCTTTCAATGATAATGTTACCTGAATTTCTTTCTGCAGTAGGTCCTTGGTCTCAGAGACTTGAAGAATGAACCATGGACTACAGAGATCAGTGATAAGATAGGATTTATTGAATAGAAGGAAGGAAAGGCACCAGAGCCTCTGGCAGAGGAGGGGAGACACCCAAGTGGGAAATTCCCTGCATGGGTCTTTTGTCTAGGAGTTTTATACTGTTTAGGGAATTACAATTGGCCAAAACTTGGCAGACTTCAATGTTGATTAGTGACTTCATGAGGGTATTAACAAATGAATGCAGTTCCTCTCACTCTGGGAAAAATGGCAGGGGGTATTCCAAGAGTGCAGTTTAGAGAGAAAAAGTCCATTTGCTTAGGTCTGGAAAAGGGGGGCCTTATCCAGCCTTGAATGGAGGAACAGTGTATCAATAATGATTCCCATTTCTGTAGCCCATTTATTATGGCTTTAGAAAGTTCTGTATGCTCTGGGCCTTCTTGTGAAATGTAATAATTTGGTGGATCTTCTGGTTGTCTGTGGTGTATCCTCTTGAGCTTTCCATTTCCCTGTGTCTTTTAATTCCTTCCTCTACCATCATGGCAGCAATTCAGCTTTTATGAGGGTTAGGGCCTTTGCACCCTAGTGAGGGTCAGTGTGTCTCCAACTGGCTTATGCTGCAACTAGGAACAGGCCCAGGAACCAGGGGGGCTGTGGCAGCCGATCCTGAGGATGGGAACCAGAGATTTACATCCTCTAGGAACAAGGAGGGAGTGACTGTGTATACATAGGGAGGGATAGCCACTTCCGTGGGCTTAGGAGATTCAGCAGAAACTGGTAGTTCTAAGTATCTCTGTGTCAAGGTCCCCTTTATTTCCTCACATATAGACCTGATGAGTTTAATCTCCTCTGGAGCTCGGCAACCAAAACATGAAGTCCTGAGCCCAGGCTCTCTGTGCCCTCTTTCCACAGGCTGTGAGAATCTCTTTGTAAGCTACCTAGGGGGCCCATGGCTTTCATGCATGGCTTTTCATTATCTATTAGTCTCTCACAGCTTCTCAATATCTTTTCCTAGGGTATCGATGGAATTTAGCAATAATGATCTAATTTTATTTTCCCTTTTTTCTTTCCTTTCACAGATAAGAATGGTAAATTCTGAGCAAACTTAAAAGAAGGCAGGAGGAGGAAAAAATTTCCTCCACATAGACACCAGAGAATGAAGAAAGCAAATTCTAGAGAGGAGTCAAAACTTGGAATGTAGGGTGAGTGGGTTTCCTGTTTTACTGCTTTTAATGAGAGGGAAGCTGTAGTTGTTTAAAAAAATTACAATGGAAAACAACTGTCATTCTTTTCCTAAAAAGTGAGGAAAGGGCTTGGTCCTTTGGCTGAGGGGGAACCAAAGTGCATAGGAGAGAAGGTGGTGGTTTCAGGGAGTCACTGACTCTGGGAAAGAAATGGGAAACTGGAGAAGGAAGTTTGTCCCTTGGACATTTGGTGGCGGAGGAAAAAAATGAAATGAATGAAATTAAAAGATCCCACAGAACCAGGCATGGTGGCTCATGCCTGTAATCCTAGCATTGGGAGGCTGAAGCAGGTGGATTGCTTGAGTTCAGGAGTTTGAGACCAGCCTGAGCAAATTGAGACCCCCATCTCTACATAAAAATGGAAAAATTAGCTGGGCATAGTGGTGCATACCTGTAGTCACAGTTATTTGGGAGGCTGAGGCAGGAGAATCCCTTGAGCCCAGGAGTTTGAGATTGCTGTGAGCTAGGCTGACACCATACATGGTACCCCAGCTGGGGTGCCAGAGGATGACTCTGTCTTAAAAAAAAAAAAAAAAATTAAGATTTTTGGCTCGGTGCCTGTAGCTCAATGGCTAGGGTGCCAGCCACATACACTGAAGCTGGCAGTGTCTAATCCAGCCCAGGCCTGCTAAACAGCGACAACTGCAACAAAAAATAGCTGGGCATTGTGGCAGACGCCTGTAGTCCCATCTACTTGGGAAGCTGAGGCAAGAGAATGGCTTAAGTCGAAGAGTTTGAGGTTGCTGTGAGCTGTGCTGCCACAGCACTCTACTAAGGGCAACATAGTGAGACTGTGTCTCAAAAAACAAAAAAAATTAAATTTTTGAACAGAAGTGTAAAAAAACCCAGGAAGGTACGAAATGAGAGTTAATGCAGAAAAATTTGAGGAAAAGAAAAAATTATCATAAATATGAAGACTAAATGACAATGGGCTCAAGAGAGAATAGATCTGACTGAAATACAGGAGTATTGACATGAAAATTGCCAGGGGGGACAAAATCCCAAAGAATAAAAATGCAGCCAAGGGGAAATGACTATACAGGACAGAGTCAAAGAATATCCAACACACAGATAAGTAGAGCCCCAGAGGAGGACAAAGAAAACCATGGAGGAGAGCGAACCCTTGAAACTGTAATTCAAGAAACATTTCTGGAAATAAAAGAAGACCGAAATCAATATTTAAGACTCATGATGTTCCTGGGTGAACTTAGAATTGTCAGTCTGGAGATATAGCCAGGTAAATTTATTACATTTTAAGGATAAAGAAATAATTCTCAGGACTGCCATGAAAATACTTACCTTGCTCGACAAAAGTAGACTAGAAACCAGGAGTAAGAAACCCAGAGTAAGAAAGTGTGAACCCAGGATTTTAAATCCCACCAAACTATCTCACGTCTCTAGGCTATAGGAAAATGGTTTAAAATGTGCAAGGACTCAGAGAAATATGCATTCACGAGCCCTTCTTGAGGAGGCTACTACAGCAATGGTTTCCAACCTTTTTGGCACTAGGGACCAGTTACACAGAAGATAATTTTTCCACGATTCTCATAGGGAGCAGGAAACCTAGATCCCTCGAATGTACAATTTATAGTAGGAACATTCTCAGGTTCCTATGAGAATCTGATGTTGCCACTGAGGTATGAGGAGGTGGAGCTCTCATGCAGTGTGGGAGTGATGAGGAGCAGCTGTAAACACAAACAAAGCTTCACTCACTGCCTCCCACTAGCCTCCTACTGTGTGGCCCAGGTCCTAACAGGCCACAGGCCGGGACTGGACTCCTCCAACCAGGAGATGGCTTCAGCAAAAACTTGATAGCGAACACTGAATGCGTTTAATTATAGATCTAAGACTAAAACCAAAAAAGGGATGGTGGCAAAAAACTAATTTTATATGCTATATGTTTAGATAAAAAACACAACTAAAAAATGGGAGAAAGAAGAAAATGAAAAGTAGAATAAGCTTACTGATGATAAGTAGGAGTTAAAAAGATGTAATTTAAGATCATCAAAATAAATCCAAATAGTGAGAACCTAAGCAATGGAAAAGAGGACTAGGAATATTATAAGACATATTAGCATAAATATAACCACTAGGACCAAAATACAAATCATTCTAATAGCGAAGAAGGAGGAGAGAGGAGTGGGGAGGGAGGAGAAGGAGAGGAAGAAGAGGAGAAGGAGGAAGAGGAGGAAGAAGAACAGGAAACAAAATAGAAAAAAAATTGTTTTTGAGACATGCTCTTACCCTGTTGTCCCAGGCGAGAGTGCCATGGTGTCCTCACAGCTCATTTCAATCTCAAACTCCTGGGTTCAAACAATCCTGACTCAGCCTTCTGAGTGGTTGGGACTACAGGTGCCCACCAAGATGCCTGGCTAATTTTTCTATTTTTAGTAGAAATGCGGGATCTTGCTCTTGCTCAGGCTATTCTTGAACTCCCGAGCTCAAGCAGTCCTCCCTTTTCATCCTCCAAGAGTGCTAGGATTATAGGTATGAGCCATCATGCCTGGCCCAAAATAAAATTTTTAAAAAAGGGAATACGTAAGAAATACATACAAAAGAAACAGTAAATGTTAAGATTGGTCTCTCCAGAAGTAGATGCAAAGACTAAGTTTGGGGGCCCTCACCTGTGAAAGGAAGTGGGACAGAGTTGGGAGAGGAAGAAATTGAACAGCGAAGCAGGTGAACAGCTTCAGCCACACTGCAAAGAGCTCTGGAATGAGTAATGACCACCAGGATTGTCCTGCGTTGGGTCAGAAGGCTGGTCTTTACATCCCTGCCTGCCTTGCCCAGTTGTCAGGTGTGGGCTGCCTGGAGAAGGGCTCAACTTTAGCTGTTGAGAACACTCCGGAAGGAGGTGATAGCTGGACAGGTCCTTCCTGGAAGGGGCATCTGGGCACACAGCTCCTCATGTATTGCAACAAAGATGATGGGACATAATATGAGGACGTTGAGATCAAACATACCAGGACACAACTAAATGTAAATGTGCTTAACTTACTTACTGAAAGGAAAAAAAATTCACATTGGCTCATGAAACAAAATGCAACCCTGTGATGTGTATTTAGAAACACACCTTAAACAAAGTGATTCAGAAAGACTGAACATTCAGGAGAAGGCAAAGGGACCCGTGGAAACAATTAAAAAAAAAAAAAAAAAAGGAATGATGTTCCTGATTTCAGAAAAGGTAGCATTTAGTCCAAAAAGCTTCAACCATGGCAAAGAAAAATGCTTTCTGATGTTAACAGGAACAGCTCAAAATGTAGACACAACAGTTATGGATATAAATAACAACAGCCACAGAAACTGTTTGATACAAGAAGAAATAGAGAAAAAATAAGAGACTCCCACTCTCAGGCCAACATCAAGTGTACCTGTAATTTGTGTTTGTTCTATTATTGAGGAATTTTTAAGTCTACTTTGGAAACCAAGAAAAACATTGAATGGATGAAATGCGTATGGAAAGAAAGTAGCTTGCAGTAAATGTTATATATTTAGTAAGTTTGTGACCTGTAAAAACGTTGTAGTGCTGAGAAAGGTGGGGCAAGGATACTATGAAGATACTGATAGAGAAACACGAAGTGAGGTATGGAGGAGCCCGTCTGTGGAATGACAGCTGTCTGGCCCCTGCATTGGCCATGTATTGGTAAATCCATTCTGGTCCCATGCAGCCCCACATTTACTCAGCTCCTGAAATGCAGATAAAACCTCCACAGTTAGCAAGTTAATTGGTGAACTATGGCTGTGCCTGAGCAGACATGCCAGTTTCTCTGTTAAACCAGGTGTATATTTTGACCCAGGGCACCTTTTGTTTATTGGGCCCCCTTGCTGGATGCCAATTCTGGTTGTCATGGCCACAGCTCTAGGTGACACACCAGAGAGAGGAGTTCAAGACATATAAGCTGGTCAGAACCCAGGGCTCAGCAAATGTGGCCTTTCTGCCTGTCCAGCAGCCTGTCCAGAGTGTTTTAACTACCTGAGCTTTCTCCCCTTGCTAATTGCTGTGTGTTTTAAAATCAATTTAATATATCACGTGATTCAAGCATCTCATTTTGGTCTATGAGACTATTAGAGCTTTCTGGGTAGTGAACTTGGAGGTTATCATTGCACTACAGTAATTTCTCACACCACAGGACCAAAATAAATAACATAGAAGGCCTAAATGACAACATCATAAAGAAAATCTTCAGGGTGTATTTTAAACATTATACAGTAACAATATAGAAAATACCTTCTTTTCAAGGGCATATGGGGTGGTTGCAAAATTGATTATTTTATTAGGTCACAAAGAGCATCAGTAAGTTCCACAAAGTAGAAATAATGTAAACAGCACTCTTTGATCTCAAAGTAATAAAACAAGAAATCAGTAACAAAGTCAAAATTTAAAAGTCTATAAAACAGCTTTTGGAGGAAAAGGGAAATACAAACTCAAATTAGATGATTTCTCAAAATAACAAAAATACTACATGTCCAAATTTATGGGCTACGTTCAAAAAGTACCCAGAGAAATGTTATGGCCTAATATTAATATACATCGATACAAGGAGAGAATGAAAATAACAGAATTACATTCCTAACTCCAAAGAACACAAAGTAATCAAACAAACAAAAAGCAAAAGCAAGAGATGATAAAGGAGAAAGAACTCCAGAAACAGGGCGAAAACAGAAAAACAATGCAACTACTAACTAAACAAAAACCCTCATAATTATTCCAAAATCACAAAATAATCAAGAAAAAAAGTACGAACATATAAAATAAGAAATTACGAAAGGAGAATAAACAGTAAAAGAGTGGACCTTTTTAAATATCCTGAGACTACTTTATACAACACTATGAAAATAAATTTGAAAACCAAGATGAGAAAGGAATCCCCGTAGGGACAGGCAGGTTAAATCCATCAATTTCCATTAAAGAAATAGAGAATATTATCAGATAAGCCCCAGGCCTGGATGATTTCACAGGGGAGTTCTAATAAACCTTTGCAGACCAGATAGTTCCATTGCTATGTAAATTGTTCCAGACACTAAAAAATGAAAAAAACAAAAAGTTTCCATTTCTTTTTATGAACAAGTGCAATAGTTACCAAGGATAGTACAGAAACAGTCGGGGAAATCTGCGTATGAGCTGTATGTTCTGTAATGGTATTGCATCCATGTTCCATTTCTTAGGATGATAATTGTGTGGAATGTCTTTATTTTTTTGCAGTTTTTTTTTGGCCAGGGTTGGGTTTGGAATGTCTTTATTTTTAAGAGAATCATGCCGAAGTTTTTAGGGGTAAAAGGAAACACTTTTCCCTCTACTCTCAACATTTCCAGAACCAAACGTGTGGTTTTTTTTCTCTCACACCGAATAATTCTCCAACCCTCCAGACACCAGCTATAAATCTTACAACTCAGTTATGACACCAACTACCCAGAGTTAGTGCAGAACCCACAGGTTAGGGGTGCAGACAGTCCTCATGCACGTCAGATCCAATCACAAGCAGGGGATCCCCAGATTACCCATTCTTTCTGTTTGGACTTTAAATCAAGGGTTTTTCATGATTCCCTCCTCCAATCTGGTAATTTGCTGTGATGGCTCCCAGAACTCAGGGAAACACTTACACTTAGCAGTTTATTATAAAGGATGTGATCAGGATGCGTATCCTTTCTATTCACTGTCAGATGAAGAGCAGCGTAGGGCAAGGTCTGGAAAGGTCCTAAATGCAAGAGCTTCGGTCCTTGTGGAGTCGGGGTGTGGCACATGAATGTGTTTACCATCTGAAGATCTCTGACCTGGTACTTAGGGATTTTATAAAGGCTTCATCATATACATGTGTGATTAGCAACTCAATCTCCAGGTTGTCTTCCCTTCCTGGGGGATAGAGGTGTAACTGGATGTTCCAAGCTCCTAATCAAGTCTTGGTATCCTTGGTCATCACTCACCCCCATCCTGATGCTATCAAGGAGCCAAGTATGAGTCACCTCAGGATAAAAAATGCTCTTATCACCTAGGAAATCAAAGAGACTGAGGAGCTCTGTGTGGGACATTTCTATCACTGCCATCACTCAGGAAATTATAAGGCTTTTAGGAGCTCTGTGTCAGGAACTGGATGAAAGACCAAATATTTGAACAAAAGATGTTCCTAGTGCTCTTATCACTCAGGAAATTGCAAGGGTTTTAGGAGCTCTCTGTCAGGAACCAGAGGCAGAGATCAACTGTACGTATTTTTATTATATCACAAGGGGGAAAGTGTTATATTTCCCATTTATTTTGAAATGATGAAGCAAACAAAAAGTCTATAATGTATGCACACATACAGAGAAAGAGAAAGGCTAATGTCTCAAAATCTTGATGGTTGACAAATCTAGGTGAAGGGTATATGGGTTTATAATTTCTGTATGAAAATTCTTTCAAAAGAACACAAGCATACAATGAAAAGGATAAGCAGAGCCAACTATTTGTTCTTTGCAATACCAATTAAATTGACAGCCCTCCCTGGTGAGATTAATTTAGAAAGCGAAAGAACAAATCAGGAATGAAAAGAGGTACTCCATCACAGATAATAAAAGAATATTGTATTTTCTTTTGGCAAATTTGAAAATCCAGATGAAATGGAAAAACTCAAGACTCTGCTTGGTGAGTGAGGATTTTGATTGGAATTTCAGTGAATCTATAAATCTATTTAGAGAGAATTGACATCTTTACAATGTTTAGCTTTTTCATTCATAAATAAGGTATTCATTTATTTAGGTCTCCTATTGTGTTTCTCAATAAGATTTTAGAATTTTTCCAGTAGAATTCTGGCACATATTTAGTAGATGTATTTCCTAAGGACCAGAGTTGAGATTTCAGCAAAGGGGTCCAATAAGCCAAAAGTGCCTCAAGCCAAAACGTTCTCTTAGACTGGAGATACAGGGCATATATCTCATCAATTAGTCTGCTGAACAACATGGGTTTTATCTGTATTTCCAAGGCAGAGTATCTGTGGGATACATAAAGTGTTCCAAAGGGTAAATAATATAGGGATGTCATAGCTGTCATCATGGAGGTAGTGAGATCCATACTATGCTTATAGCCTAATGGTGAAAGGCAAAATGATGGATTCTTTAGAATATAATGCAGGACGTGGCTCATGCCTGTAATCCTAGCACTCTTAGAGGCCAAGGTGGGTGGATCGCCTGAGCTCATGAGTTTGAGACCAGCCTGAGCCAGAGCAAGACCCCATCTCTAAAAATAGCTGGGTGTTGTAGCAGGCGCCTGTAGTCCCAGTTACCAGGGAGGCTGCAAGAGTGAGACCCCCATCTCTAAAAATAGCCAGGCGTTGTGGTGGGAGCCTATAGTCCCCGCTACTCCAGAGGCTGAGGCAAGAGAATTGCTTGAGCCCAGGAGTCCGTGGTTGCTGTGAGCTGTGACGCCATGGTACTCTACCTGAGGTGACTACCTGAGGAGACTGTCTCAAAAAAAAAAAAAAAAGGTTTATTTCCCATCATTCTTCTTTTTTGTTGTTGTTGTTTAGCAAGCCTGGGCTGGGTTTGAACCTACCAGCCCTGGTATATGAGGCTGGTACCCTAATCACTGAGATGTGGGCACCGAACACCCATCATTCTTCTTGTTTTCTATTTTTTTTTCAGACAGAGTCTTACTGTGTTGTCCTCGGTAGAGTGCCATGGCGTCACAGCTCACAGCAACCTCAAACTCTTGGGCTCAAGCCATTCTCTTACCTCAGCCTCCGAATTAGCTGGGACTACAGGCGCCCGCCACAACGCCCAGCTATTGTTGTCATTGTTGTTATAGTTGTCATTATTGGTTAGCTGGCCCAGGCTGGGTTCGAACCCACCAACTTCAGTGTATGTGGCTGGTGCTATAACCACTGTGCTATGGGCACTGAGCCATCATTCTTCTTCTTTTTTAAAAAAAGACAAGCAATAATGAATGCTGGTGAGGATGTAGAGAAAGAGGAACACTGCACACTGTTGGTGGGAATGTAAATCAGTATATCTACTATCAGGAAAAGTACAGCGATTCCTCACAGAACTGAAAATAGAATTACCATAGGACACAGCAACCCCACTGCTGGGTGTATGTATCCAAAGGAGGGGAAATCAATATATTGAAAAGATACCTGCACTCCCATGTCTACTGCACTTTTCACAATAGCCAAGATTTGGAATCAACCTAAGCGTCCATCAAGGGATGAGTGTATAAAGAAATTGTGGTTATACAATATACACAACAGAATTTTATGTACCACAAGAAAGAATGAAATCCTGACATTTGCAACAACATGAATGGAAGTAGAGAACATTATGTTAAGTGAAAAAACCAAGCACAGAAAGAAAAATTTTACATGCTCTTACTCATATTAAATATTAAAAACAATTGATCTCATGGAGACAGAGAGTAGAATGATGGTTAGCAGAGGCTGAGAAAGGTGGTAGGGAGGAGGGGCTAACGCGAGGATGGTTAATGGGTGCAAAAATACAGTTAGTTAATTGGAATGAACAATATTTGGTAGCACAATAAAGCGACTGTTGTGGGAGGCTGGTAACTGGGACTACAGGTGCCTGCACAATGTGTAGGGTATACTTTAAAATAACAAGAGTAGAATTAGAATGTCTGTAGCACAGAAATGATAAGTGCCGAGGTGTTGGATACCCTGATTTGATTATTTTGCATCATGTGTGTCTATCAAAACATCACATGTAAAGATATACAACTATTATGTACCCATAATAATTAAAAAAAAAGAATATAATATAGGACAGTTCCTTTTGGGGGGGCAGTTTTATGGTTTTATTTAAACACAAATAAAATGTGCACCCCAAGGTGTCCTGGGGCCCACTGGGTTGCTCTTTCCACAATGGCTTTGTGGTTCTTGGAGGAAACATTTTGAGTAATCTCAGCACAGTAAGGGTTGTTGTAAATTAACAGCACAGTTAATGTCCAGCTCCTTGACATTATGGACTAGGAGCTTCCAGAAGCCACTGGGCAGCATGTGTATTGTTTTCTTGTTATTCCTGTAACCAGTTCTGGGCATCAAGATCTGGGCTGTGAATCTTCTCTAAATCCTGTTGTCAATACCTCTGGGTTTTTACCAGTTGAGCTTAATTTTGACATATTGGTCTGGCTGGAGCTAGATAAACTTCTTGGTCCGCTTTTTGATAATTTGGGCTTCACAATGGATCTGAGGGTGGCTGTGAAGCCTAATAGGAGATGGCTGCCACCTCTGTAGACAGCACTGGGGAAGGGGGAGGAGGACAGTTTCTTAATCTTGGCACTATTGACATTTTAGGCCAGATGATTCTTTTTTTTTTCTTTTTTTTTTAGTGGGAGGATGTCCTGTGCTTTGTTGTGTGTGTCTGGCCTCTATGATCTAGATGTCAGTTTTTCGTTTTTTTTTTTTTTTGTACAGACAAAATTTCACTTTATTGCCCTCGGTAGAGTGCCGTGGTGTCACACTGCTCACAGCAACCTCCAACTCCTGGGCTCAGGTGATTCTCTTGCCTCAGCCTCCTGAGCAGCTGGGACTACAGGTGCCTGCTACAATGCCTAGCTATTTTTTTGTTGCAGTTTGGCTGGGGCTAGGTTTGAACCCTCCACCCTTGGTATATTGGGCTGGCACCCTACTCACTGAGCCACAGGTGCCACTCTAGATGTCAGTTTTTAAATCATGAATGAATGCTGAATTTTTTCAAATGCTTTTTAAAAAGTTTATCCGGCACCAGTCAGAACAATGCCCAGAGGTATTGGCAACAGGGTTTGGAAAAGATGTCAGCATGCAGTTTGACATCCAAAAATATCTCAAGACATTACCAAATATATCCTGGTGGGAAAGTTGTCCCTACTTGAGAACCACTGATCAATGAAAATGTCTTCATAATTTCAATGTAGGGCGAAAATATTTAAATAGGTTACAAATAATCACAAAAGAAAAGATTGATAAAGTTGACTATATTGAAATGAATAACTTCTAGTTAAATAAAAAGCATATTATGTCATGACTAAATTGAACTTGTCTCAAAAATGCAAGACTGGTTCAACATTGAAAAATCAATCAATATTATTTTTCAGATCAATAGACTTGAGAAGAAAAATCACATTATAATCTCAATGTATGCAAAAAAAAGCATTTGAGGGCAGTGCCTGTGGCTCAAAGGAGTAGGGCGCCAGCCCCATGTACCGGAGGTGGTGGGTTCAAACCTGGCCCCAGCCAAAAACTGCCTAAAAACAAAAACAAAAAAAGCCTTTGACAAAACTCAGCATTCATTCATGATTAAAAAACTCCCTGCAAGCTAAGAACAGAAGGACACTTCCTCAACTTGATAAAAGTTTTCCACAAAAAACAAATAAATTTAAAAAATACAGCCATCTCGGGGTGGCCCCTGTGGCTCAGTCAGTAAGGCGCCGGCCCCATATACCGAGGGTGGTGGGTTCAAACCCGGCCTCGGCTGAACTGCAACCAAAAAAAAAAATAGCTGGGCGTTGTGGTGGGCGCCTGTAGTCCCAGCTACTCGGGAGGCTGAGGCAAGAGAATCGCTTAAGCCCAGGAGTTGGAGGTTGCTGTGAGCTGTGTAATGCCACAGCACTCTACCGAGGGCCATAAAGTGAGACTCTGTCTCTACAAAAAAAAAAAAAAAATACAGCCATCTCACAATTAACATCATACATAATCATCATCTTTTTTTTTTATTTTTTGAGAGACAGTCTCACTCTGTCACTCTGGGTAGAGTGCCATCGCAACATCATAGCTCACAGCACCACCTCCCCGGTAGCTGGGACTGCAGGAAACTGCCATGGCACCTGACTAGTTTTTCTATTTTTAGTAGAGACGGGTCTCATTCTTGCTCAGGCTGGTCTTGATTGCCTGAGCTCAAGCAATTCACCTGCCTTGGCCTCCCAAAGTCTTAGTATTATAGGCTTGAGCCACCATGCTTGGCCATCATACTTAATTTTAAAAGTGGAACACTTTTCCCTTCAGATCAGAAACAAGACAAGTATGCCTACTCTCACCATTTTTATTCAACACCATACCAAAGGTCCTTGCCAGAGTAATAAGGTAAGAAAAAGAAATGAGAGTCCTACAAATTGAAAAGGAGGAAATAAGACTGTCTTTATTGACATGTCACGTGATTACCTATGTAGAATGTTAAAAAAAGTCTCAAAGTGAATTTAGCAAGGTCATGAGATTTAAGGTCAATATACAAGAATCAATAGCATTTCTATTTACTAGTAATAAACAACCAGAAATGAATATTTTAAAAAGTACCTTTTGCAAAGGAAGTACCGAATAGTCAGAAAATAACAAAATGGCAATAGTAAGTCCTTACTTAGTTACTTTAAATGTAAATGGTTAAACTCTCCAATCAAAAGACACAGAATAGGCTCGGCACCCATAGCACAGTGGTTATGACGCCAGCCACATACACCCAGGTTGGCAGGTCATGTTCAAACCCCTGCCTGGGCCAGCTAAACAATGACAACTGCAACAAAAAATAGCTGGGCATTGTGATGGGCGCCTGTGGTCCCAGCTACTTTGGAGGGTGAGGCAAGACAATTGCTTAAGCCCAAGAGTTTGAGATTGCTGTGAGCTGTGATACCATGGCAGTCTACTGAGGGCAACATAGTGAGACTCTGTCTCAAAAAAGAAAAAAGACACGGAATAGTTGACTTGATAAAAACAAACAAAAATGTAAGACCTGACAATATACTGTCTGTATGTGACTTACTTTAGGCTTAGGGACTCAACAGCTCATACCTGTAATCCTAGCACTGTAGGAGGCTGAGATGGGTATATTGCTTGAACTCAGGAGTTGGAAACCAGCCCGAGCAAGAATGAGACCCTATCTCTACTAAGAATAGAAAAGTTACCTGGGTGTTATGGTGGGTGCCTATAGTCCCTGCTTTACTGGGGAAGCTAAGGCATGAGGATTGCTTGAGCTCAAGAATCTGAGGTTGCTGTTAGCTATGATGATGCCATGGCACTTTACCCAGGGCAACAGAGTGAAAAAAAAAATATCTTGAGATAAACAAAAATAGAGACAAACATACCAAAAACTTATGGGATGCAGCAAAAGCAGTTCTAACAGGAAAGTTTAGAACAATAAATTACTATTTTAAGAGAAAGAAATATCTCAAATAAACAATCTAGCTTTACACCTTAAGAAACTAGAAAAATAAACTAAGCCCATATTCAGCAGAAGGAAGAGAATAATAAAGATTAGAGCAGAAATAAATAAAATAGAGACTAGAAAAACAATAGAAGATGTAAAACAAAAGTTTTCTTTTTTTTCTAGAAAGGTAGTCAAAAGTGACAAACCTTTGAATAACCAAGAGAAAAATGCAGAGGACTCAGTTAAATAAAATTATAAATGAAAGAAGAGCTATTACAAGTGATAGTACAGAAATACAAAGACTTGTAAGTGACTACTGTGAACAATTATATGCCAATAGATTGGATAACCTAACCTAGGAATATTCCTATTTTCTAGGAATATAAATTCCTAGAAATATATACATATAATCTACCAAGTTTAAATCATGAATAGGGAATTTGAGCACACCAATAATGGGTAAGGAGATTGAATTAGTAATAAAAAATCTTTCAGAAAAGAAAAGCACAGGACAACATGGTTTCACTAGAGAATTCTACCAAATATGTACAGAAGGGGCTTGGTGCCTTTAGCTCAGTGGCTAGGGCACTGGCCACATACTCTGGGGCTGGTGGGGTCAACCCTGCTGGGGCCTGCTAAACAACAATGACAACTATAACAAAAAATCAGTGGTGTGTCTGTAGTCCCAGTTATTTGGGAGGCTGAGGCAAGAGAATCACTTAAGCCCAAGAGTTTGAGGTTGCTGTGAGCTGTGACACCATGGCACATGGTGACATAGTGAGACTCTGTATCAAAAAAAAAAAAAAACCAAAACAAAAAACCCAAATATGTAAAGAAGAATCAATGTTAATCCTCATTCTTGCAAAAAATTGAAAGGAGGGGCCCGGTGTGGTGGCTCACACCCCTAATCCTAGCACTCTGGGAGGCCGAGGTATGGATTGCTTGAGCTCACAAGTTTGAGACCAGCCTAAGCAAAATTGAGACCCTGTCTGTACTAAAAATAGAAAAAAGAAAACTGAGGCAAGAGGATCGCTTGAGCCTCAGTTGGAAGTTGCTATAAGCTATGATGCCTTGGCACTCTACCCAGAGGAATAGCTTGAGTCTCTGTCTCAAAAAAGAAAAAAAAAAAACAACTGAAAGGAGGAAATACCTTCAAACTCATTTCACAAGGCTGGCATTACCCACCCTGTCAATGTCAGATACGGATACTAAAAGGAAAGAAAATTACAGGCCAATATGTCCTATGAACATAGATGCAAAAATCCTAAACAAAATACTATTAAACCAAATTCACCAGCACGCCAAAAGGATCATTCACCATGACCAAGTGGAATGTGTTCCTTGGATGCAGGAGTGGTTCAACATACGCAAATCAATAAATACAACACACCAAATTAACAGAATGAAGGACAAAACACATATGATCATCTCAATAGATGCAAAAAAAGCATTTGATAAAAATTGACACCTTTTCCTGAAAACAAAAACAAAAAAAACCTTCTGAACAAATTAGGTACATGTGTAGAAGAAACATACCTCAACATAATAAAGTCCATAAATAGCAAGCCCACAGCTAGCATCATTCTCAACAGTGAAAAATTAAAAGCTTTTCCTATACGATCAGGAACAAAACAAGGGTTCCTAGTCTCACCACTTCTATTTAACTTAGTACTGGAAATCCTAGACAGAACAATTTGCAAGAAAAGAAATAAAAGGCATTGAAATCAGAAAGGGAGAAGTTGTATTGTCTCTGCAGATGACCTGCTCTGACATATAGAAAACCCTAAAAACTCCACCCAAAACCTGTTTGAATTAATAAATGAATTCAATAAAGTTTCAGGATACAAAATCAAGTTAATTAAAACCAGTTTCATTTCTCTAGATGAACAATAAACTATCCAAAAAAGAAATCAAGAATACAATCCCTTTACAATAGTATCCAAAAGAATAAATACGTAGAAAGATATTTAACCAAGAAGGTAAAAAATCTGAACTCTGTAAACTATAAAACATTGATGAAAGAAGTTGATGCCTAAGGAAAAAAATGAAAAGATAGCCTGGGTTCATGGATGGGTAGAGTTAATATCGTTAAAGTATCCATAATTCCCAAAGTGATCTACAGATTCAGGGCAATTCCTATCAAAATTCCATGGCATTTTTTACAGAAATAGAAAAAACAATCCTAAAATACGTGCGAAACAAACAAAAAGACTACAAATATTCAAAGCAATCCTTTTTTTTTTTTTTTTTGAGATAGTCTTCCCTTGTTGCCCTTGGTAGAGTGCCGTGGAGTCACAGCTCACAGCAACCTGAAATTCTTGAGCTCAAGCAATCCTCTTGCCTCAGCCTCCCAAGTAGCTGGGACTATGGGTGTCCACCACAACACCTGACTATTTTTAGAGACGGGGTCTTGCTCTTGCTCAGGCTGGACTTGGACACCTGCGCTCAGGCAATTCACCTTCCATGCCTCCCAGAGTGCTAGGATTACAGGCTTGAGCCACCTCACTTGGCCATCACAGCAGTCTTGAGAAAAAAGAAGAAAGCTGGTGGCATCACACTCCCTCATTTCCAAACTATATTATAAAGCTGTAATAAAACACCATGGTGCTGGCATGAAAACAGACACATAGACCAAAGGAAAACAAGGGAGAGAGCCCAGAAATAAACACACGCATATGTGGTCAACAAACCTTTGGGAAGGATACCAAGAATAGCCAAAGAGGAAAGGATATTCTCTTTAATAACTACTGTGGGAAAACTAGATACTTACATGCAAAAAAGTAAAATTTGACCCTTGTCTTACACTGTATAAAAAAAATTACCTCTAAATTGATTGAAGAGTTATTTATTTATTTACTTTTATTGAGAAAGAGTCTCACATTGTCTCCTTTGGTAGAGTGCCATGGTGTCATACCTTACAGCAACTGCAAACACTTGGGCTCAAGCAATTCTCTTGCCTCAGCCTCTGGAGTAGCTGGGACTACAGGCGCCCACCACAATGCCTGGCTATTTTTGAGAGACGGGGTCTTGCTCTTGCTCAGATTAGTCTCCAACCCATGAGCTCAGGCAATCTACTCGCCTCAGCCTCCCAGAGTGCTAGGATTACAGGTGTGAGCCACTTTACCCAGCCCCTGATCGAAGAGTTAAATACAAGACTTGAAACTGTAAAACTCCTAGAAGAAAATGGGAAAATCTTGACATTGGTCTTGGTAATGATATTTTGCAAGTAGCTATGTTCACTCACCACTACACCACCAATACTTCCTGGCAATGATTTTTTTTAATCTGACACCAAAAGCACAGACAACAAAAGTGAAAATAGACAACTGGAATTGTATCAAACTCAAAGACTTCTGTACAGCAAAGGAAACAATCAACAAAATGAAAGGCAGGCCGAACACTATTAGCTCCGTCTGGCTCAGTGGCTCAGTCTGGGGCCCTAGACAATGCCCGAAGTTCTCTGCACTCCTGCCCAAGCTCTCCTCAAGGCAGTTTAACTGAGTGCCACGACCAAAACACCAAAACAGCTCACAGATTTGTTAGCAAGTGGAAGAGTATGGTTTATATCTAGTGCTGCCCTGTGATGTTCCTACCAAGACCTGAATCCCAAAATAAGAGTTATTTCACAGACCTTACAGAGACAGATTATCAGATTGTTGCCCTCAGTAGAGTTCCATGGCATCACAGAACACAGCAACGGCCAGCCCTTGGGCTTAGGCAATTCTCTTGCCTCATCCTTCCAAGTAGCTGTGAGTATAGGCTCCAGCCACAATGCCCAGCTATTTTTAGTTGCAGTTTGGACAGGGCTGGGTTTGAACTAGCTACCTTCAGTCTATGGGGCCAGCAACCTACTCAATGAGCCACAGGCACCGCCCAAGGTGTTTTCTCGAGAGGTGTGGACAGGGCCTAAGCTGCTGCTGGTCAGTGCTGATTCTGTGGCACGGGAGTGAGGAGGGAGGCACGGTCAGCTGAGAGGGAACCACACAGGAGCAGTGGTGCCCCGAGGTGCAGAGCAGCAGCTGTTTTTTTTGGAGTCAAACCCCCTGTCTCTCTGGGCAACCAGAGGAGGCAAGGCATCTTCACAGGTGGCAACCACTGGCAGAACATATCTGGACGGAAACACAGGCCCCATGAGTAAAGGGCTTGCCTGAAGTGGTACAGGCCTGGTGGAGTGTGGGGACTAGAAAACGCACCGCAGTGCTGGCAGACTTCCAGGGCGGGGCTGACCCAGAGGACCACTTTACTGAGCCTAAGATGCACCCGGTGCTTAGGGGATCATCAGCCTAGACAAAGGAGGGCAGGAGGCTATAACTGACAGCTAACCTTGCTGTGAATACAAACCTGCAGCAGCAAAGACAGGGCCTGAGGTTCTGTGAATTCAAAACAGCTTCTCTTCTGCAGGAGAATTTAGCTGGGACAGAAACAAATTCTGCAAAGTTGTTCTGTTCTGTCAGTAACATCAATCAGGGGCGGGGCTGGAACTGAATGAACAGCCCAGCCTCCATCAAGTGCCCAATGTTGTTAGACCTCACCTCCCCCTGCCGGATAGAGGCAGAGCACAGCGGCCTGGCTGAGCAGAAACAGATTTCCTTGTGATTCACACAGGTGCAACCCCCTGGAGTATCTATTCACTACAGGCAACTGAGTCAAAGTCCTGCGGGACTATCAGTGACTGGGTGTGACAGAGGTGCAAGGTGGGGAAGGAGGCACCAAACTTCCCAGACTAATCTATTTGCTGGGTGGGTCCTCCTGACCTCACGGGGCACCAGAGCAAGTCATATTTGAATTGTCAGCAGACCCCTGCAATCTAATTGCCAGAGACCTTTTAAACTCTCCCACCTGAGACAGGTGCTGACTGAGACAATTGATTTGGACCTTTTGAACTGAGCCAATCGGCCAAGGACTATCCAAGTGGTGCCCTGGGTGTGTGGTTTAGAAAGGTTTGATTTTCCTTTTCCAATTGTTGCTGTGGGGGTTGGGGTGACTTAATTGCTGGTATTTCTCCACAGCTGAGACTTCAACCCAGAGTAACTGTTTCACTAGGGTTGAACAAAGACCAGCTGAAAATAAGACAGAGCCACTTAGCCCCACCACACCAAGCAGATCCCCAGTTTTTCAGGCTGTAGCACTGTACGGGTCCTCAGCAAAGGTCCAGGGGAAAAGGTACAGACACCAGTCCCAGCTTTTGGGCAAAGGGCTGGTTAATCACTACTCCTGGAGCCCCTAATCCAACTGTTTTTTATCCACTCATCTAGTCAAATGATGTAAAATAATCACGGGGCAGAATCAGCAGAAAAACTCTGGTAACATGAATAACCAGAGTAGATCAATGCCCCCCCAAGGAAAGATATGGCAGAGGTAACTGAAGATCCCATTCATAAACAGATGGCCGAGATGTCAGAAATCGAATTCAGAATTTGGATTGCAAACAAGATTATTAGAATGGAGGAAAAGTTGGAATTAGAAATTTGAGGAGCAATTCAAAAGTTGGAATTAGAAACTCGAGGAACAATTCAAAAGTCGTCTCAAGAATTCAATGAAGATTGAGGAGACAAGATGGCTGACTGAAGCCAGCTTTCCACAGAGACTCCCGTCCAGAGGAAGAGTTAAAGGACAGAAATTTAGCAAGTAACCTGGCGGATTAGAGCTGCACCAAGAGAGAAGGTTGGAGAATGCACATTAACCCTGCTGAGGCGAGCTGCAACCCCAAGGATATAAACAAAAGGTACAAAATCCATCACCAAGCGGATGGGAGTCCCCTCCCTCATGAGAACAGCTCAGAGTACCCCATAAACAAATGAGCAGAGTTCAAAAGTCCTCCCATTATACTCCACAGGAGAGACCCTCTAAAAAACTGGACCTACTAATGGGGTGGTGTCTGTGGCTCAAGGAGTAGGGCGCTGGCCCCATATGCCGTGGGTAGTCGGTTCAAGCCCAGCCCCAGCCAAAAACTGCAAAAAACAAAACAAACAAACAAAAAACTGGACCTACTTCCCCTACTAGGGTGCCATGGCACTCTCCTGCCAGGCATAAACTATGTAAAATGGTATATATTCTCTACCTGCAATTCTGAGCTCCCAGCACTCCCCTCCACTCTCACTCTGAGGTCTGGAGGCCTGTCCCCCAGGAGTCCAGATTCTTGGGTGATTTCTCGAGGGGTGTGGACAGGGCCTGGACTGCAGATTTGGGCAGAGGAGGAATAGGCTGATGTACGTCTTTTAACATCACTCAGATGGCTGCATGGAGAATGATCATGAAGAGAACAGAAGAAATAGGGAGATGAGTTGGGAGGCTCTGCAGTGGTCTGGGAGAGATGTCTGTGGGCTCTGTGAGGATGAAACAACGGACCAGTAATATGTCTTGGAGGAAAAGCTAAGGGGTTCGCTTATGGAGTAAGTGTGGAAGATGGGTAAATAAAATGAATCAAAGATGACTTCTACAATTTCACCTAAGCAACAGAAAAGAGTGAGGGTGGGGTGAGGGAAGGAATCCAGAACTCTCTTTTAGCTATACTAAGTCGGTGTGCCTCTTAGACGTCCCTGAGCTGGCTAATCTGAAGCCCCAGCTGGCTGGCTGGCTGGCTGAACAGGGCTGCACATTGGGAATTCATCAGCATACAGGTTGCATGTAAATCCAAAAGCCCAGAAAAGATCACAATTGACTAGCTATCATCTTATTTGTGAACACATTATAGATTGTTTCTGATTTATTATTATGAATAATGACATGATAAACATCTTTTATATAAAGAGTTTTATATTTCAGACTATTTATTTAGGAAAGATGAAAAAGGAGTACCTCAGGGGAAAATGTGTATGGATTTAAAACAGTTGCAATTTGAAATAATTTTAGACTTCTAGAAATAAGTTACAATAATAGTACAGAGAGTTTCTATAAACCTTTCCTCCAGTTTCTCCTAATGTTAAGGTCTTGCATAACCATAGGACAATTAACAAAATGTAGGCACTGGTACAACACTATTAACCTGGTGTTAACTATAGACTCTATTCAAATGTCACCAGTTTTCTCACTTAGATCCTGAGTCTGGTCCAGGAGTCAGTCCAGGGTCACATGGTGTATTTAGTTGTCATTTTTTTCTATTTCCTCCAACCTGTGACAGTCCTTCAGCCCTTCCTGTCCTTTTCAGGACCTTGAGTACTGGTCAAAAATTTTTAGAATATCCCTAAATGTGGGTTTGTCTAATGGTTGTCAGATTGGATTGAGGTTATACTTTTTTCTTAAGAAAACCTTAGAAGTTGCTGTTGTGCCCTTCCCGTGTGTCATATGAGGGGCTTCCCAGGATGATACATGTTATTTTGGTGACGTTAAGGCAGAGCATTTAAGTTAAAGTGACGTCTATTGTCTGACCAGCTTCTCCATTGTGAACGAAGTTACTATTTATCTCTTTGTCATTAATAAGTGTTTGAAGGAGTGATGATTCTTTGAGACTATGCAAATACTCTGTTTCTTCTCAAACTTTTAGCTATTTATTTTTACTGTGGTATCTGAAACTCTATACCCACCAAACAAAACCCCTTTCTCCGCTTTCCCAAGTCCCCAGTAAACACTTCCCTTTTTCTGTTTCTATGAGTCTGACTGCTGCAGATACCTGAGATAAGTGGAATAATATAGTATTTGTCTTTTTGTGACTGGCTTGTTTCACTTAGCATAATGTCCTCAAAGTTCATCCGTGTTGTAGCATGTTACGGGATTTCCTTCTTTTGTTAGGCTAAATGATATTTCATTGTGTGTATATATCACGGTTATCCATTGATGATGTTTCTACCTCTTGACTACTGTGATTACTACTGCTATGAACACAAAGTGTACAAGTATCTCTTTGAGATCCTGGTTTCAGTTCTTTTGTGCATATACCCGGAAGAGGGGTTGCTGGATCATATGATAGTTCTATTTTTAATTTTTTAATAAACTGCTGTACTATTTTCCACAGCAGTTGCATTATTTTATAATCCCACGGTGCACAAGGATTCCAATTTCTCTACTCCCTTGACAGCACATGTTATTTTCTATTTTGTTTTATTTCAATAGTAGCCATTTTAATGAGCATGAGGTTTTGATTTGCATTTCTCTGATGACTAGTGATGTTGAGCAAATTTTCATATGCTTGTTGGCCATTTATATATCATCTTTGGAGAAATATCTTTGTGAGTCTTTTTTATTTCAGAATATTATAGGGGTACACGCATTTTGTACATAGTTTGTTTTGCAGGTCAAAGTTATAAGTGTGCCCCTTTCCACCCAGAATAAGTGCATTATACCCATTAGGTGTGAATTAACCCTGCCCGAACCCTCCACCTTCCACCTACTTGAATCCCATTGAGTTTTACCTCGCTATGTGCACATAAGTGTTGATGGACTAGTTTCAATTTAGTATTGAATGCATGTGGTGGTTGTTTCTCCATTCTTATCATACTTGACTTAGAAAAATGGTCTCCAGGTCCATCCATGTTGTTACAAAAGATACTAGAATACCATTTTTATGGCTGAGTAGTACTGTACAGTATATAAATACCACATTTTATTCATCCACTTATGTATTTTTTGTTTTTTTGAGACAGGGTCTCATTATGTTGCTCTCAGTAGAGTACTGTGGCATCACAGCTCACAGCAACCTCAAACTTTTGGGCTTAAGCCATTTTCCTGCCTCAGCCTCCCAAGTAGCTGGGACTTGTCTACCACAATGCCCAGCTATTTGGTTGTTGTTGTTGTAATTGTCATTGTTGTTTAGCAGGCCTGGGCCGGGTTCGAACACGCCAGCCCCAGTGTATGTGGCCGGTGCCCTAACCACTAAGCTACGGGCACTGAGCCATCCATCCGCTTATGTGTTGATAGGCATTTGAGTTGTTTCCACATCCTTGCAATTGTGCTGCTATGAACACTTGAGTGGAAGCATCTTTATGGTAAAATGTCCTTTTTTTTCCTTTGGGTAAATATCTTCTAGTGGAATTGCTGGATCAAATGGCAGGTCTACTTTTAGCTCTTTGCAGTATCTCCATAGTACTCTCCACAGAGGTGGCACTAGATTGCAGTCCCTGTGTGAGTCCTTTTGATCATTTTTAGGTTGGATTATTTGATCTTTTTATTGTTAAGTTCTTTACATATTCTGGGTATTAACCCCTTATAGGATTTATGATTTGAAAATATTTTTCCTATTCCTCAATACCTTTTTACTCTATTTATTATGTTCTTTGATGCACAAAAGTTTCTAAGTTTGGTATTGTCCCATATGTTTATTTTTGCTCTTGTGTGCCTGTGCTTTTGGTATCATATCCAAGAACTCATTGCCAAGTCCAATGTCATGAAGTTTTCCTCCTATGATTTCTTCTAGGAGTTTTATAGTTTCAGGTCTTATATTTAGGCCTTTAACTCATTTTGAGTTAATTTTTGTAGACTCTGTATTATAAGGGTCTAACTTCATTATTTTGCATGTACTTATCCAGTTTTCTCAGTGCCATTTGTTGAGGAGACCATCCTTTCCCCATTGGACAGTCTCGAAACACTTGTCAAAGATCATTTGACCACATATGCAAGAGATTATTTCTGGGCTTCCTATTCTCTTCCACTGTTCTAAATGTCTGTCTGAATACCAATACCATGCTGTTCTGATTACTGTAGCTTTGAAATATCTTTGGAAACTAGGAAGTGTGAATCTTACCTTTTTTCTTCTTTTGCAAAATTGTTTTGGAAGTTTGGGGTCCCTTGACTTTCTATAGATGAATTTTTCTATTTCTGGAAAAAAATGCCATCAGGGTTTTGACAGGGATTGCACTGAATCTGAAGATTGCTTTGGGTAGTATAGACATTTACTAGTAAGTCTTTCAATCCATGTGCACAAAATGTCTTTTCATTTATTTGTGTCTCTTTAATTTCTCTCAGTAAAATTATTATTATTATTTTTTATTTTTTTTATTTTATTTTGGCTGGGGCTAGGTTTGAACCCGCCACCTCTGGCATATGGGACCGGTGCCCTACTCCTTGAGCCACAGGCGCCGCCCTCTCTCAGTAAAATTGTATAGTTTCCAGGGTACAAGTCTTTCACCTTCTTGGTTACATTTATTCCTAAGTATTTTATTCTTTTGATGCTATTGTGAATGGAACTTTTTTCTTAATTTAGTTTTACTTATTTATTCTTTTTTTTGTTGTTGTTTTGTTTAGAGAGACAGAGTCTCATTCTGTTATCCAGCCTGGAGTGCACACAATGAGTGTTCACAGCTCATTGGAACCTTGAACTCCTGGGTTCAAGCATTCCTTCCACCTCAGCCTCCCAAGCAGCTGAGACCACAGGTATGTGCTACCATGCCCCACTAATTTCTCTGCTTTTTGTAGAGATGAGGTCTTGCTATGTTGCCCAGTCTGGTCTTGAGCATGTGGGCAAAAGCAATCCTCCCACCTCGACTTCTCAAAGTGCTCAGATTACAACAATGAGCTACTGTGCCCAGCCTTAATTTCCTTTTTAGAATGTTTTTTGCTAATTGAAATAAGTGATTTCAAATTTTTGAATACTATAACAATTTCTGGTATCTGTTGGTAGAACTTGCTTATAGTAATTAGGACTGTGATGGTTTTGTATTTCTTTCATCCTATTACATTTATTGATTAGAATTCTTCTCTAAAGAAGAGCTATCCATTTATGCCTATTAATTTATTTATTCTATTATTTTCAGTTATGTATCACTTAATGACAGTAATATATATTTTTTTATTTGTTGTGGTAAGACATTTATATTATACTCTTAGTAGTTTTAAAAGGTACCATTACATTATGCACAATAGGTGAGCTCCCACAAAATACCCTTGACAGTGACATATTTTGAGAAACATGTCACTGGGTAATTTTGACATTGTGTGAACATTGTAGAGTATACTTACACCTGGGCTATATAGTACAACCTATTGCTCCTGGTTACAAACTATACAGTATGTACAGCATGCTACTGTACTGAATATGATAGGCAATTATAACATGATGCTAAATATTTATATTTCTTTACGTATCTAAACATAGAAAAGGTAATGTGTTGCACTACAACATTACAACATCAGTACAGCTATAGTGTCACTCAGTGATAGGAGTCTTTTAGTGGCCCCAATCTTATGGGACCACCATTATATATGCAGTCCATTGTTGACCAAAATGCTATTACAGGCAGTCTCCAAGTTACATACATCTCACACCTACAGAGACTATTAAAGGTAATAAGTAACTGTACCTATTTCAACTTACATACAAATTCAACTTAAGAACAAACCTACAGAACCTGTCTCATTCATAACCCAGGGTCTGCCTATGTGCTGGGTTTGATGACATTCAGGATATCAAGGGTAATACAACAACAGCTCTGCATATATAGACTCGTGGATTTTCTTTTCTTCACACTTTGTTTTGTTTTTCACTCTGTAGGTTTGAAGCCAATAATGGAGTTATTTATTTATTTATTTATTATTTTTTTTTTGTAGAGACAGAGTCTCACTTTATGGCCCTCGGTAGAGTGCCGTGGCCTCACACAGCTCACAGCAACCTCCAACTCCTGGGCTTAAGCGATTCTCCTGCCTCAGCCTCCCGAGTAGCTGGGACTACAGGCGCCCGCCACAACGCCCAGCTATTTTTTGGTTGCAGTTTGGCCGGGGCCGGGTTTGAACCCGTCACCTTCGGTATATGGGGCCGGTGCCCTACCGACTGAGCCATAGGCACCACCAATGGAGTTATTTATTTTGGTGCTTGCTCTAGTCTAGCTCTGGGCATTGGTATCTCCTCCAGAGTTGTCACCTGTGTTTTTTCAATGTGCTCTCATTATTTCTTGAACGCTTGATCTCTGGCAACTCAAGATATTTCTGGTTCACCTTGCATTTTTCTCACCTCCACCTCTGGAATCATCATCCACGTCTCTAAGTAGACCTTGTTTCTTTTATTGAGAATGGTATTTAGAAGCAAAGGTCTGGGTACTAAGTATCCTCATTGCTACTACTGTCTCTGCCTCTTGGTCCTTTCTGTAGACATAGCTAGAATATCTGAGGTCTGACAATTATGTTTGTGAACTTGCCACTGAGCATTTACATTGGCAGCACTGCATAACCTTGGTATGTTAGTGTCTTATAGCTGTGTTCAGGTCTATGTGTGGTGGGGTCTTGCTGAGTGGTGTTCATTATTGGTTGTGTGTTTTTGTGTGCTATCACAAAATGTCAGAGCTTGAATTAGAGAAATGAGCACACATTCAATTTCTCATTAACTTAACAAGAGTGGAAACAACATCAGGAACATGTTAGCCCAAGTTTATGGGGATAATGACATGAAGAAAATGGCAGTTTACAAATGGATAAAATGCTTTTCTGAGGGGAGAGAAAGCAACACTGATGAAGAAAATCAGGCAGCCAGTGAAAGAGGATTTTCCAGACATGCCAAGAGATTCTGAAATTCAGATAGCAGACAGTTTCAGAACCCCAGCACGACTCAACCCAAATAAGACATCCCCCAGGCACATCATAATTCACTAAAGTTAATATGAAGGAGAAAATTCTGAAAGCAGCGAGATGTAAGAAAACCATAATCTACAAAGGGAAGAATATTAGAATGACTGCAGATCTCTCCGCTGAAACCTTTCAAGCCAGAAGAGGGTGGTCATCGACTTTTAATCTCCTAAAAAAATAACTTTCAACCCTGGATCCTGTATCCAGCTAAACTGAGTTTCATTTATGATGGAAAAATTAAATACTTTAATGACATTCACATGTTGAAGAAACTTTCCATAACCAAACCAGCTCTTCAGGATATTCTCAGACCTATCCTCTATAATGACCAGCCCAATCCTGTACCACAAAAGTAAACTCACTTAGAAACTTTTGATCAAACTCCAACTTCCACAGTGACAAAAGGATTAAAAATGTCCACTGGACTTTCAAAGAACCCGATACCCAAAATACCAGACTTATCAATATTCTCCATTTATGTGAATGGCTTAAACTGTCCTCTAAAGAGGCACAGGTTGGCTGACTGGATACAAAAACTCAGGCCAGATATTTGCTGCATACAAGAATCTCATCTTACCTTAAAAGATAAATATAGACTCAGGGTGAAAGGATGGTCGTCCATATTTCAGGCAAATGGAAATCAGAAAAAAGTAAGGTGTTGCAATTCTATTTGCAGACCCAATAGACTTTAAACCTACAAAAGTAAGGAAGGATAAGAATGGTCACTTCATATTTGTTAAGGGTAATACTCAATATAATGAGATTTTAATTTTTAATATTTATGCACCCAACCAGAATGTGCCTCAATTTATAAGAGAAACTCTAACAGACATGAGCAACTGGATTTCCTCCAGCTCCATAATAGTTGGAGATTTTAACACTCCTTTGGTAGTGTTGGATAGATCCTCCAATTAGAAGCTGAGCAAAGAAATTTTAGATTTAAACCTAACCATCCAACATTTCAATTTAGCAGACATCTACAGAAGATTTCATCCCAACAAAACTGAATACACATACTTCTCATCAGCCCATGGAACATATTCCAAAATCGATCACATCTTAGGTCACAAGTCTAACCTCAGTAAATTTAAAGGAATAGAAATTATTCCTTGCATCTTCTCGGACCACCATGGAATAAAACTCAAACTCAGTAACAACAGGAATCTGCATACTTATACAAAAACATGGAAGTTAAATAACCTTATGCTGAATGATAGCTGGGTCAGAGATGAGATTAAGAAGGAAATTGCCAAATTTTTGGAATAAAATGACAATGAAGACACGAATTATCAGAACCTCTGGGATACCGCAAAGGCAGTCCTAAGAAGGAAATTTATAGCACTGCAAGCCTTCCTCAAGAGAACGGACAGAGAGATGCAACTTAATGGGACATCTCAAGCAACTGGAAAAGGAAGAACATTCCAACCCCAAACCCAGTAGAGGAAAAGAAATAACCAAAATTAGAGCACAATTAAATGAAATTGAAAACGAATTATACAACAGATCAATAAATCAAAAAGTTGTTTTTTTGAAAAGGTCAATAAAATAGATAAACCTTTGGCTAACCTAACCAGGAAAAAAGAGTAAAATCTCTAATTTCATCAATCAGAAATGACAAAGACAAAATAACAACAGACTCCTCAGAAATTCAAAAAATCCTTAATGAATATTATAAGAAATTTTATTCTCAGAAATATGAAAATCTGAAGGAAATTGACCACTACTTGGAAGCATGTCACCTTCCAAGACATAGCCAGAATCAAGTGGAAATGTTGAACAGGCCCATATCAAGTACTGAAATAGCATCAAGCATACAAAATCTCCCTAAAAAGAAAAGCCCGGGACCAGATGGCTTCATGTCAGAATTCTACCAAACCTTTAAAGAGGAACTAGTACCTATATTACTCAACCTGTTCCAAAGTATAGAAAAAGAAGGAATGCTACCCAACACATTCTATGAAGCAAACATCACCCTGATCCCCAAACCAGGAAGAGACCCAACAAGTAAAGAAAATTATAGACCAATATCACTAATGAATATAGATGCAAAAATATTCAACAAGGTCCTAACAAACAGAATCCAGCAACACATCAAACAAATTATACATCATGACCAAGTTGGTTTTATCCCAGGGTCTCAAGTCTGGTTCAATATACATAAATCTATAAATATAATTCAGCACATAATAAAAAAAAAAAGACCATATGATTCTCTCAATTGATGCAGAAAAAGCTTTTGATAATATCCAGCATCCCTTCATAATCAGAACAATTAAGAAAATTGGTATAGAAGGGACATTTCTTAAACCAATAGAGGCCATCTATAGCAACCCCACAGCCAATATTGTATTGAATGGAGTTAAATTGAAATCATTTCCACTCAGATCCGGAACCAGACAAGGTTGCCCATTGTCTCCACTGCTCTTTAACATTGTAATGGAAGTTTTAGCCACCACAATTAGGGAAGAAAAGGTGATCAAGAGTATCCATACAGGGTCAAAAGAGATCAAACTTTCACTGTTCTCAGATGATATGATTGTATATCTGGAAAACACCAGGGATTCTACTACAAAACACTTAGAAGTGATCAAGGAATACAGCAACATCTCAAAAGTTACAAAATCAACATTCATAAATCAGTAGCCTTTATATATACCAACAATAGTCAAGCTGAAAAAACAGTTAAGGACTCTATTCCATACACAGTAGTGCCAAAGAAGATGAAATATTTGGGAGTTTATCTAACAAAGGACGTGAAAGATCTCTATAAAGAGAACTATGAAACTCTAAGAAAAGAAATAGCTGAAAATGAAATGGAAAAACATACCATGTTCATGGCTGGGAAGAATCAACATTGTTAAAATGTCCATACTACCCAAAGCAATATACAATTTTAATGCAATTCCTATTAAAGCTCCACTATCATACTTTAAAGATCTTGAGAAAATAATACTTCATTTTATATAGAATAAGAAAAAACCTCAAATAGCCAAGACATTACTCAGAAATAAAAACAAAGCAGGAGGAATCACACTACCAGACCTCAGACTATACTATAAATTGATAGTGATCAAAGCAGCATGGTACTGGCACAAAAACAGAGAGGTAGATGTCTGGAACAGAATAGAGAACAAAGAGATGAACCCAGCTACTTACCATTATTTGATCTTTGACAAGCCAATTAAAAACATTCAGTGGGGAAACGATTCCTTATTTAACAAATGTTGCTGGATGAACTGGCTGGCAACCTATAGAAGACTGAAACTGGACCCAGACCTTTCACTATTAACTAAGATAGACTCTCACTGGATTAAAGATTGAAACTTAAGACATGAAGCTATAAAAATACTAGAAGAGAGTGCAGGGAAAACTCCTGAAGAAATCAGTCTGGGCGAGTATTTTATGAGGAGGACCCCCCGGGTAATTGAAGCAGCTTCAAAAATACACTACTGGGACCTGATCAAACCAAAAAGCTTCTGCACAGCCAAGAACACAGTAAGTAAAGCAAGCAGACAGCCCTCAGAATGGGAGAGGATGTTTGCAGGTTATGTTTCCGACAAAGGTTTAATAACCAGAATCCAGACAGAACTCAAATGTATAAGCAAGAAAAGAACAAGTGATCCCATCGCAGGCTGGGCAAGGGACTTGAAGAGAAACATCTCTGAAGAAGACAGGAACACGGCCTACAGACATATGAAAAAATGCTCATCATCCGTAATCATCAGAGAAAAGCAAATCAAAACTACTTTGAGATATCATCTAACTCCAGTAACATTAGCCCATATCACAAAATCCCAAGACCAGAGATGTTGGCGTGGATGTGGAGAAAAGGGAACACTTCTATACTGCTGGTGGGAATGCAAATTAATACATTCCTTTTGGAAACATGTTTGGAGAACACTTAGAGATCTAAAAATAGACCTGCCATTCAATCCTATAATTCCTCTACTAGGTATATACCCAGAAGACCAAAAATCACATTATAACAAAGATATTTGTACCAGAATGTTTATTGCAGCCCAATTCATAATTGCTAAGTCATGGAAGAAGCCGAAGTGCCCATCGATCCATGAATGGATTAATAAATTGTGGTATATGTACATCATGGAATATTATGCAGCCTTAAAGAAAGATGGAGACTTTACCTCTTTCATGTTTACATGGATGGAGCTGGAACATATTCTTCTTAGTGAAGTATCTCAAGAATGGAAGAAAAAGTATCCAATGTACTCAGCCCTACTATGAAACTAATTTATGGCTTTCATATGAAAGAATGAATATGGGGAAGAATATGGGGAATGGGGAGAGGGAGGGGAGGGAGTTGAAGATGGGTGGAGGGAGGGTGATTGGTGGGATTACACCTGTGGTGCACCTTACAAGGGTACATGTGAAACTTAGTACATGTAGAATATAAATGTCTTAACACAATAACTAAGAAAATGCCAGGAAGGCTATATTACCAGTGTGATGAAAATATGTCAAATGTTATATAAAACCAGTGTATGGTGCCCCATGATTGCATTAATGTACACAGCTATGATTTAATAAAAAACTAAACAAAAGAAAATAAAAGGCAATTTATGAAATTGAAGAAATTTTTTGCAAACCATATGTCTGATAATAGATTCATATCCAAAATATATAAGGAACTCAATACAAAGCAAACAAAAAAACAAAACCCCCCAAACCAAAACAAATAACTTGATTAAAAAATGGGCAAAGGGGCTCAGCACCAATAGCTCAGTGGGCAGGGCACCAGCCACATACACTAGAGCTGTCAGGTTCAAATTCAGCCTGGGCCTGCCAAACAACAACTACAACCAAAAAATAGCCAGGTGTTGTGGTGGGTACCTGTAGTCCCAGCTACTTGGGAGGCTGAGGCAAGAGAATCACTTAAGCCCAAGACTTTGAGGTTGTGAGCTGTGATGCCACAGCACTCTACCAAGAGTGACAAAGCAAAACTCTGTCAAAAAAAAAAAAGAAAGAATGAAATACTATTCAGTAATAAAAGGAATGAATTATTGATACATGCAGCGTTGATGAATCTCAAATGGATTTTGCTAAGTGAAGGGAACCAGACTCAATGGCTACAAATGATTTCTGTCCCTTTATAGTGTCCTAGAACAAGCAAAAGTTTAAGGACAGAGAAACAAATCAGTGGTTGCCTGGAGCTGCAGGTGAGGGAGCAGTTGACTATAAAGGGACAAGAAGAGGGAGAGAGAGAGGGCGAGAGAGAGAGAGTGTGTGGGTAACAATTCTGTATTTTGATTGTGGTAGTGATTATACCACTAGATGTATTTGTCAAAACTCATAGAATTGTTTTCTAAAAACGGTGACTTTTACCAGATAAACTAAAAAGCAACTTCTGCTGATTAAAAGGCACCATAAAATGACAAGATAGGCTAAAAAGATATTTGCCCACATCTATCCCAAAAGGGGCATAGATAGAATATATAAGTTTTACCAATTAAAAAATGAATATTAACATGGCAAAAGCTTGAGCGAATATCCCCCCCAAAGAAGACTGTTAAGATTTATTAAACATGAAATAGTGCAAAATTAACTCAAAGTGGATAAAAGATTTAAATGTAAAACCTGAAGCAGTGAAACAAAGAAAACAAAAGAGAAATCCTCCAAAATTGGTTTGGGTAATCATTGATTGGAGATGACCCCAAAAGCCCAGACGACAATAATAAAAATAGACAAATGGGATTGCATCAAACTAAAAAGTTTCTGCACAGTAGAGGAAATAAGTAATAGAGTAAAAAAACAACTCATGAATTGAGAGAAAATATTTGCAAACCATATATCTGACAAAGGATTAATATCTAAAATACGTAAGGAACTTATAGCAAACAAGTAACCACATTTAAAGGTGGATAAAGGACCTAAATAGACATTGCTCAAGAGAAGACAACAAATGGCCAACAGATGTATGAGAAGGTACTTTATAGTACTAATCATCAGGGAAATTCAAATAAAAACCACGAGGAGATATCTCCTCTCACCTGTCAGAATGGCAATTATCAAAGAGACAAAAGATAATTCTTGGTGAGGGTGTGGAGAAAAGGGAACTGTGTGCACTATTTGTAGGAATGTAAATTGATGCAGCTTTTATGGGAAACAGAACTACTACTAGGCAATCCCACTTCTGGGTATCTGTCCAGAGGAAGTGAAATCAGCATACTGGAGGGACGTCTGCTCTCCAGTGTTCCGGGTCTGCTGCAGCGTATTCACAATAGCTAAGACACAGAAGCAACTAGCGTTCATCACTGGATGAATGGATAAAGAAAACGTGGCAAATATACGTGAACAAGAAGGAAATTCTGCCACTTGTGCAACATGGATGAACCTCAAAGATGTTATACTAAAGGAAATTAGCCAAACAGAGAAAGACGAATGCTGCATGATCTCACTTAAATGGGGAATCTAGAAAAGTCAACTTCATAGAAGTAGGGAGCAAGGTGGTGGTTGCCAGAGGCTAGGGAATGGGGATAGGGGAAAGGGAGATTTCAGTCAGAGGGAGGCATTAGCTTTAGTGACCCATTTGCCCTGTATGGTGACTACAGCAAATCATAATTCATCGTACATTTCAAAAAAGAAATACAACATGGCAAACTTCATGACTTAGAGGAAAAAGCACACCCACCCACCTGACAAAATTGAAGCATCTGACAAAATCAATCAGTGGTGAAGACTGAAGTTACTATGGGGCTGTAAATACCCCGTTTCCCCCAAAATAAGACATCCTCCGAAAATAAGACCTACTTACAGGAAAGCTAAGACATCCCCTGAAAATAAAACCTAGCGCATCTTTGGCAGCACACCTTAAAATAAGACACTGTCTTATTTTTGGGAAAACAGGGTAGTTACCCTCTGGAATCAGTGTGGCTTTATCTTGTATAAAGACCCACCTGCCCTACTACTGGGAACTCCTAGGTTAAGATCGTGGGGACTGCCATGCAGGTTACTTGGCTAAAAATGGTCACAGCAACATCGCCCATAATGGCCCCAGACTGAAAACAACCCCACGTGTCCATCAGCAGTAGAGTTTTGGGTGATTAGTCACGAATGATAGAACACTGTGTAGCAACTAAAGTGGATGAATGTTACTGTGTGCAGCCACACAGGTTAATCTTAGAAAAATCATATGTCATGAAAGGAAACCAGGCATAAACACTTCCAATAGTAAACTTCCATGTATAGGAAGTTGGAAAATAGGCCTCGTAAAGCCTCACTTTTCTAGGAATGTGCACAGAGATAGTAACCTCTGAACAGGTGCTGAAGAAACCACAGTCGCCTGTGTGGAGTGGGGTTTTAGAATGGGGCAGGGGACATGCACGGCTGTGGAGATGCCAGTCATGGCCTAGTTCTTGACTTTGATAATGGTCACAAGAGTGTTGGTTTATAGTTATTGATTCGGTTCTACATATGATAAAAAATTCAGTTCACAGCATTTCTCTGCTCAAAACCTTCTAGAAGGGTCCCTCTCAGTCACAAAGCAAAGCCCTTCAGGTCGTGGTGACCGCCACCCCCCACTTTTCTCAGGCACACGGATCCAGTCACATCTGCCTGCAGGCACATGCTGACCACTCACACATCCATCTGCCTAGACCTCTACTGCTCGAGTATTTCCATGGTTCTCTGAGCTTATGTCTTCCAGATCTTTACTAACAATGCGTCCTCCTTTGTGGGGACTTCCTTAGCCCCACTAAAATGGCACTCTCCCCCTCCCTCCAGACATGCGCCCACTTCCTCTCTCCCTCCCTGCTCTCCTCTGTCCATTTAACATACTACATATTGTGTCCCACACGCCTTGTTCATTGCCTGACTTTCTTCTCTAAACATACAAGGACAGAAGTTTTTGCCTTTCCACCTGAAACCCCACTGCTGTGACCTCAACACTTACAACAGTGCCCTGGACATAGTAGGTGTTCAGAAAAAATTTATCAAATTCATCTTAGGGTTGATTGTGAAACCTGAGAATTTTGAACAGATAATTGAAAGTTTCTCTTCTCTTTTCTTTTTTTTAAGAGATGGGTTCTCACTCTGTCACCCAGGTTGGCGTGTGGTGACCCAATTATAGTTCATTGTATCCTCAAAGCAATCGCCCTGCCTCAGCCTCTTGAGCATCTGGGACTGCAGGTGCATGCTACCATGCTCAGCTAACTTTTTTCTTTTTGCGTAGAGATGGGGTCTTGCTATGTTGCCCAGATGGTCTCATATTCCTGGCCCCAAGCTGTTCTCCTGCCTCAGACTTCCAAGTGCTGGGATTACAGATGTGAACCATGCATCTTGCTCTTTTCTTTTCTGAATAAGAATTTTTACTGAGCTGAAACTTACATAACATAAACAAACAGATGAGTGTACATTTAAAAGTATACAATTCAGCTTGGAGCTTGTAGCTCAGTGGTTACGGCGCCAGCCACATACACTGGGGCTGGTGGGTTAGAGCCTGGCTCGGGCCTGCTAAACAACAATGACAAATACAATAAAAAAAAATATTGAGGTTGCTGTGAGCTGTAACGCCCTGGCACTCTACCAAGAGCGACATAGTAAGACTCTGTCTCAAAAAAAAAAAAAAAAGTGTACAATTCAGTGGCATTTAGTACATTCACAATGTTGTGTAGCCAACATCTCTATGTGATTCCAAGACATTTCATCACTTCAAAAGGGCCCTGTCCCCCATTAAGCCATCACTCCTGTTCTCCGCTTCCTCTACCCTGGTGACCACTAATCTGTGGATTTGCCTGTTCTGGACATTTCATATAAACATCATTGTCTCTCTCACATGTGATAGGTGCCCTTCTGGGTCTGGCTTCATTCATTTGTGTTTTCAGCATCCACGTTTTAGCACATTCCTTTTTACAGCTTGAATACTATCCACTGTATGCATCAGACACATTTTCAGACACATTTTCCTTATCCATTCATCAGTCGATGGACAGATATTTGGGTTGTTTCCACTTTTTTCAGCTCTTGTGAATAATACTGCTATGCTCATTTGTGTGCAAGTATTTCTTTGAATACCTGCTTTTAATTCTTTGGGGGAATCCCTTCTTACTACTGATGTCACCAGGCCATGCCAGCTCTTTAAAAACATTCCACTAGGAGTTAGCTGAGAAATGCTGCGGAAAGCTAGGATTGAGCTCAAATTCCAGCTCTGAAGCCCATCACCTGCTCTCTGAGCCTCAACTTCTCATCTGTCCAATGGGAATGAGAAAATTTTAAGGATCAGGGTCCTGTCTATTCTGCACCATTCACCTTTACTGGTGGAGTTCTCTTCCTGTTGTGATTTGAAGGATGATATAATAGAAAAATCCCCCGACCTGACCTGACGGTTAACCGGTTATGTGCTCTTGGTTTCCCCAGCTGGAACCTGAGTGCTACACGTGGTCTCATCTCATCTCTGTTGGGCGCTGAGAACGCCGGGGCAGGCACGTAAAGGCGGTTGGCAAAGGGCGGGCCTGGTTCCCGTCATTGCACAGTCTGGACAGCAGAGGGCGCCATCGGAACAGATTTCAGTCCAGCTTCCTACTCACCGGAAACTAGCAGCCTTGGTGAAAATGCCCGGTTCAGCCAAGCTCAATTAGCCGGCTTCCTTCCCTCTCTTCTCCTTCTCGTTCATTTTCTCCCCCCTACTCCTTCCTTCTTGATGTGAAAAGTTGCTGCTCTGATTTCTGTTTTTCTCACAATTTGAATGGTTGACATACACATTTTTCTTCAAGTTGCATCGTTCTGAAAGGTATCTTAAAACACTGAGAGTGAGTCCCAGGACATCCCCCTGAAACTCCAAGCCGCTGTCGGGTTTGCTCTCAGATGTGGCGTTTCAGGCCGTGGGGTCTTCCTGGCGGCAGGCAGGGAGCCTCCGCGGTCCCTCACGGAGCAAGTCCAGGCTTTGGGGGCTCCTTGCAATATGTGGGAGAGCTGTCCAGGACTGCGTGGGCTGCACCCGGCCTGTTCAAGGTGACGGGGTTGGCGCTGACCACCTGTTTTTCCCTAGCCTGGTGCTCAGGTTAAGGGTGGACCCCTGGTCCCAGAATTTACCTGCTTCGGGCTCTAACATCCCAAGATTCTGGCTGGGAAGGCCGCAGGACAGGGCCGAGCGGCTGGCCGGTTCCTCTGCCTGACCCCAGGGGGCGCTGAGCACCCGGTCGGCTTGGTCTCACCTGCGTCCCTGACAGAGAAGCTTCTCGGCCCCTTTCAGAAACTTGGTGGGGTTTAGTTTTGTTAAATGGGGATTATTTTGTTCTACAGGGATTAATTTTATAATTCTAACACATTATGGCCAGTAGGTGATTGGTCCAAGTCTCCATATTTTTCTAGATGATGGGGGTGATGGACTTCGTCACAGCCTCAGGAAATGTCAGGTCTAGGGTGAAACCCTGCCATCTGGTCTGCGACAAAATTGGCACTGCGTTCAGCCTTCTGTGTCCCTGGGGCCTGGTCTCCCGTCCCGGTGAAGGGTCACCTGTGCCGAGTGTGAGTGGACCTGAGCCCAGCTCATTCTGATGCCCTGGGAGGCTGACTGTGCTGGAGAGGATGGCTGGACCCCCAGGGAACTCACCACAAAATCAAAATGGGCATTCTGAGGTTTCTGCAAAAGACAGCTTGGTGAAGAAATGTAAAAAGAAAGGTGCAGGGCGGGTTCTAAATGGGGCTGTCTGTCTCAGTTCTGGCCCAGGCATTTCAGGCTGTAGAGTGTTCCTGGCAGCAGGCAGGGAGCCTCTGCTGTCAATAGCTGTCAAATACCATCTCTTTTTAAAAATTAAATCATAACCGTATATAAATGCATTTATGGAGAGAAGGAAACACTATCATGTTTTAAAGTGAGGTGCTACTCCATTTTATGGGTTGAATTGTGTCTCCCCCAAACTCACGTGTTGACATCCTAATCCCCAGTGCCTCGGAATGTGACTGCGCCTGGAGAAAGGGTTGTTAAAGAGGAAGTCAAGTTGAAGTGAAATCCTTAGGCTGGGCTATCCAGTGGAACTGATGTCTTTATAAGAAGGGGCTGAGGCTCGGTGCCTGTAGTACAATGGTTATGGAGCCAGCCACATACATTGAAGGTGGCTGGGCCAGCTAACCAACAATGGCAACTGCAACAAAAAATGGCCTGGCGTTGTGGCAGGCACCTGTGGGCCCATCTACTTGGGAGGCTGCTGCAAGAGAATCTCTTGAGCCCAAGAGTTTGAGGTTGCTGTGAGCTGTGATGCCATGGCACTCTACCAAGGGCAACATAGACTCTGTCTCAAAAAACAAAAAAAAAGAAGGGGCTGAGAGTGGTGGCTCACCCTTGTCATTTCAGTACTTTGAGGGGGGGCTGAAGCAGAAACAATACCTGAGGCCAGGAGTTTGAGAACAGCCTGGGCAACATAGTGACACCCCATCTCTACAAAAAATTTAAAAATTAGCAGGTATAGTGGTGTGTGCCTATAGTGCCAGCTACATGGGAGGCTGAGGAGTTTGAGGTTGCTGTGAGCTATGACCACACCACTGTGCTCCAGCCTGGGCAACAGAGCAAGGTCCTGTCTCAAAAAAAAAAAAGAGGAAGTTAGGATACAGAGACCAGATCATGTGAAGGCATGAAGACAAAGGGAGATGATCCTTTAAGCCATCAAGCTAACACCTTGGTCTTGGGAGCTGTGGGAAAATTACTTTCTGTTGTTTAGAAAGGCCCAGCTATACCCCCTATGTGGGCTTCCCTGTGGTGATGGGCAGGAGCAGGTTTGCAGCCCCCTGGGGACACCCACCTGCAGCTTTTGAAAGAGGCTGAGCAAACAGGTGGAAATGCATTTTTTTTTTTTTTTGAGAAAGTTGTTGGGGTGCCATGTGCCCCCTCTCCCCTCTAGCCCAGCCAGGGGAGGCTGCTTCTAGGAGACCATGTGGAAGATTCGATATGTGTCCCTGGAACAGGGGACCCAGTAGACTGGTGTCTGACTATGTTTTTCATAATTTGATTCAATTTTATTATTTTAGATTTATCTAATAATTCTAAGTACTAGAGCAACATTATTCTATCTTTTAAAATCAATACAGAATTCACATACCATAAAATTCACCCTTTTGAGATGTACAATTCAGTATTTTTTAGTACGTTCAACTATCACCACTATGTAATTCTAGGAGAAACCTAGAGAGAAGGAGAAACCCATCCTTGCCTCCCCCAACTGCTGGCCAGCATTAATCTACTTTCTGTGTCCATGGATCTGCCTCCTCTGGGCTTTCCGTGTGAGCTGAATCAGACCCTCCATGGGCTTTGGTTCCGGTTCTGTGCATGTTGCGGCCTGTATGAGCACTGCACTCCCTGTACGGGAAACACTATGGATTCTGGCCACTGTGTGGATGTAGTAATTAGGATGTACATTAGTAAAACAAATGTAGCCCATTTGTTTATCCATTTATCAGTTGATAGATAATCTGCACTGCTTCTACTTTTTGGCCATTATGAATAATACTGCATAGACAATCATTTGCACACATGTTTTTGCGTGGACATATGTCTTCGTTTCTCTTGGGTATGTACATTGAAGTGAATTACTGGGTAACTCTACGTTTATCTTTCTGAGGGACTGCCCGACTGTTTCACCTGGAGCTTCACCATTTCACGTTCCTACCCGTGATGTAGGAGGACTCCAATTTCTCTGCCTCTTTATAACACTTATTACTGTGTGTCTTTATTATTGCCGCCATCCTAGCGAATGTGAAGTGGTATCTCATTATGGTTTTGATTTCAATTGCCCTAATTACTAATGATGTTGAGTATCTCTTCATGTGTTTATTGGCCATTTGTGTATCTTCCTTGGAAAATTGTCTAAATGTCTAAAATAAGAGGCCTGCACAGGGTCTCCCACCACCGGCAGCCCCTTGCCCTGTGGAGCAGTCCACTGTCCCATCTGACGTACAGTGGCCAGGGCTGGGCACTGGAGAAAGGTGCTGCAGAGACATGAATGTACTGTGAGTCACGGTGTGTGCCGTATCCAGATTTGTGTTCATCCTGTGTCTATAACTGATGCAGATATGGAGTGGGTGCTGGTGAGAGCTGTTGCGTCCCTGGGCCAGACTGGGGACTGAGATACAGATCACATGTGGCCCTGCCCTTGGCAGCTCCCGGCCAGGCACAGATCATTACAGGCCACGATAAAGACCTGTGCAGGGTGTGGCGGTAGAGGTGACTCCAAATGTAGGTCTCGAAGTGGGATTCTGGGACCAGTAGCTGCAGCATCTCTTGGGAAATTCTTAGAAATGCAGATTCTCAGCCTCCATCCACACCTGCCCAATCAGAAAGAACCTTCATGGGTAGGGCCCCACAATCTGAGTGAAGTGAAATTCACATGACATAAAATGAACTATTTTAAATCCTACCGTTCAGTGGCATTTAGTACATTCACAATGTTTTACAACCTTCGCCTCTCTCTAGTTCTTATATATTTTATTGTTTTTTATTTAATTTTGTTTAGAAATGGGGATCTTACTCTGTTGTCAAGAGTATTGTGGACCCATCATAGCTCATTGCAGTGTTGAACTCCTGGGCTCAAGCAATCCTCTCTCCTCAGCCTTCCACATAGCTGGGACTACAGGTGTGTGCCACTGTGCCTGGCTAACTTTTCTGTTTTTGTACAGACAGGGTCTTGCTGTGTTGCTCAGGCTGGTCTCAAACTCCTCGGCTCAAGAGATCCTTCCACCTTTGCTTCCAGAGTACTGGGATTATAGGTGAGCCATCACTCCCTGCCGATTTTACTTTTGTTAATTGACAAAAATTATGCATATTTATTGTGTACATGTTGTTTTGAGAAATATATGCACATTGTGGAATGGTAAAATCAAACTCATTAACACATGCCACACCTCACAATCATTTTATTTTATTTTTGATGGTAAGAATACTTAAAATCTATTCTCTTAGCAATTTTTATGTGTAGTGGCTCAAACCTGTAATCCTAGCACTATGAGAGGCTGAGGCAGATGGATTACTGGAGCTCAGGAGTTCCAGACCAGCCTGAGTAAGAGCAAGACCCTATCTCTACTAAAGATAGAAAAAAACTAGCTGGGCATCATGGATGGGTGCCTGTAGTCTCAGCTACTCAGGAGGCTGAGGCAGGAGGATTGCTTGAGTCCAAAAGTTTGAGGTTGCTGTGAGCTGTGCCTCTAGGGCACTATACCCAGGGTGCCAGGGTGAGACTCTGTCCCCCAACCCCCTAAAAGAATATAACATTGTTGTCAACTACAGTCAGTTGTGTGCACATCTAAATGTTTCTGCTGTCCTCAGGGCATTCCCTGTGCCTGTTAGGCAGTCACTGCCCATCCCCCCAACCCTTAGTGGCCACTTATCTCGCTGTGGGCTTGCCTAGTTGGGTAGTTCATATAAATGGAATCACACAATGTGTATTCCTTTATATATGGCTTCTGTCACTTAGGACAATGTTTCTGAGGTTTACTCATGTTGCAGCATATGCGTAATACAGTAGTTCCCCCTTGTCTGAGGTTTTGCTTTCATTAGTTTTAGCTACATGTGGTCAATTGTGGCCTGAAATACTACATGGAAAATTCCAGAAATAAATGATTCATATGTTTCAACTTGCTCACCACTCAGAGTAGCACATTGAAATCTCGTGCTGTCCAGCTAGCTCTGTCCCACTCGGGATGTGTGTCACCCTTGGCCCCTGGGCATGTTAGTCACCTGGTGGCCTGCTCAGTTACCAGGTCAGAGAAAGGGCTCAGTTATGTGTGGCTTCGGCATCCACTGGGGGGCTCGGAACGTGCCTCCTACAGGTAAGGGGGGGCTATCGCACTCCATTTCTTTTTTGAAAAAATTATGTATTCATACTGTGTTCATAAAAGTTGTCATTTGAACCATTTTTGAGTGAACAGTTCATCATCACATATATCGATTTCCAGAACTTTTCATCATCCTGAACAGAAACTCTGTACTCAAGAAATAATAACTTCCCACTCTCCGCCCCATCCCCCACTGTTCTACTTTTTATCTCTATGCATTTGCCTGGTCTGAGTACCTCATATGTAGAGTTTCTCCTTTTGTGTCTGGCTTACATCACTTTTTCCATGTTTAAGGTCCATCCATGTTGCTCCACATACCAGACTTTCATTGCTGTTTACGGCTGAGTGATAGCCTGTTGTATGGACAGACGGCGTTCTGTTTCTCCATTCACCTGCTGATGAACATTTTGGGTTGTTTCTACCGCGTGACTTTTGTAAATAGCACTGCTAAGAACATTTGGGTACAAGTGTTTTTTTGAGTCCCTGTTTTCAATTCTCAGAGCACATACCTAGGAGTAGAATTGCTGGGCCACATGGAAATTCTACATGTGGCTTTTTAAGGAACTACCAAACCCAGCAATCTGTCTTAATGATCCCTCCCCAGTGACTCTGAATCAATCATTTTACAGATGAGACACAGCTGAGGTTCAAAAGTGTGTTTGTGGTTAAATAGCTCAGAAAGGGCCAGCTGAGGCACTGACCTGGATCCATCTAGGGCCCCTCACCCTGCTATTTGGAGGCTCTTTCTCTAGGGTTGAACCAGGCCCAGTGCTGTGATCTCTGGGCTCTGGGGAGGGCTCTGCACACAGCCCCATGTCACCCTGGACCTCTCCCTCTCCCCAAACACCAGCACTCCCTGCAGGAGAAGGCAGGGCCCGTGGCAGAGCTTGTAGGTGGTCCCCCAGGGGAGTCCTGTCTGGTGGACTCAATGTCTCACCCACTCAGCTGTTCTGACCTGAAGCCCCTATTGTGCCCCTTGCCCAGGAGAGAGCCCTTGCCTGTCCTCACTGCCGAGGGGCCCCTGGACACACCAGCACCCCCCACCTGAGGCCAAAAGCCCCCACCAGGCCCACCACAATGATGGATACGGGGCCCAGGCCGGAGCTGTGGAGAGCCCTGTGGAAATGAGATGAAAAGAAAACTGCCAAACAGAAATGCCATGAAATGTCTAATGAAAGTTACGACTTCATCAATTAAGTGTTGTGTTCACAGCATATTATTATTGTTGGGTGACAATTTCAATTTGACGAGATTTCAATGTGCTACTCTGAGTGGTGAGCAAGTTGAAATTGCCCTTTCTCTGACCTGGTTTAATGTTTCTCCCTTTGTAGAAATCCCTGGCTATACCTGGTGGGATAGAGGAGAAATCCCAGCTTTCAGAAGTAAAACTGAAATGATCCTTCACCTGGGTGCCTCTGATGTGCTCAGGGTGTCAGGGGGTGGGAACTTCAGGAGCCAGAGTGCCCAGGGCCTTTGCAAGTTGGGGGCACATGGAGGTCTGCTGCAGGGATAGTGCAGACTCAGGCAGAGCCCTCTGCAGGCTGGGTTTCTCAGAGAGGAGGGAAAGGGATGCCCACATGTACCAGGTTAGTCCTAGTCCCAAACGCCTGGGCTGCTGGCAGAGGACGGCTTTGAGAGGACGTCCAGCCCGATTCCATTCCATTCCCTTCCCTTCCCTTCCCTTCCCTCCCCTTCCCTCCCCATCCTTCTCTCTCCCCGTCCCTTCCTCCCTCCCTCCCTCTCTCCAAGGCCTCACTGTGATGTCCCAGGCTGGAGAACCATGGTGTCAGCCTAGCTCATAGCAACCTCAAACTCCTGGGCTCAAGTGATCTTCCTGCCTCAGCCTCCTGAGTAGCTGGAACTGCAGGCACCTGCCACAACACCCAGCTCATTTTTCTATTTTTAGTGGAGATGTGGTCTTGCTGTTGCTCAGGCTGGTTCTGAACACCTAAGCTCAAGCTATCCTCCCACCTTGGCCCCCAGGGTGCTAGGATTGCAGGTGTTAAGCCACCAAGCCCAGCCCCTAGTCCAATTTCTTGTATCTCTGGCCGCCTTACCAGAGACCGAGGTTTTATCCTTGTACTTTTCTGTTTTCTAGTACAACTTCATAAACCCTTTCAAAGTGCCTGCTTGGTGCCTGGTTTTATGGCAGACACTGGAGGTTTGGGGCTGGTGGGGTGAGGGGACCCTCAGCTCAGTACAGATGGAATCGGCTGAGTGAACCCCTGCAGCAAACACCTAGAGGTTCTCTGGGTGTCTCAAGGGTGTAGAGCAGCAGGGACCGGCTGGGGCAGGTGAGTGGGGTGGGCATTACAGTGGGGTTGGGTCAATACAGCCATGGGTATCGGGGCTGCTTGGATGTGCCTGGAGCCAGGCCTGCTAGTTAGAAAGTGGTGATAGCAGCAACATTGCAGAAAAGATAGTGTGTTAGTTTCCTGGGCTGCTGTAACAAATCACTGGCATACCTCAGAGATATTGGGGCTTTGGTTCCAGAACACAGCAATGAAATAAATATTGTAATAAAGCAAGCCACACATAGTTTTTGGTTTCCCAGTGTACATAAAAGTTATGTTTCACAATACCATAGTCTATTAAGGGTACAATAGCATTATGTCTAAAAAGTATACATACCTTATTTAAAAAATACCTTCTTGCTAAAAATGCTAACGATCATTGGACCCTTCAGCAAGTCATACTATTTTTGCTGGTGGAGGATCTTGCCTCGATGTTGATGGCTGCTGAATGATTGGGGGTGGTGGTTGCTGAACATTGGGGTGCTGTGGCAATTTTTCAAAATATTATATTAGTATGAGGGTACAGACGGTTAGGCTACAATGTTTGCATTTGTTAGGTAAAGTGCAAGTTGTGGCCTTCACCCAAGAGGTGTGCCATATACCTGTGCCTGTTAGGTGAGAGCTCACTGGGACGAATTCTTAAAATAAGATGAAGATGAAGTTCATCGCAGCAATTGACTCTTAACTTCCATGGAAGATTTCCCCATAGCGTTTGATGCTGTTTGATAGTGTTTTACCCATAGGAGAACTCTTTCAAAGTTGGAGGCACTCCGCTCCAACCCTGCCACGGCCCCTAACTAACTTTGTGGAATATTCTAAACCCTTTCTTGTCATTGCAACAATGTTCACAGCATCTTCAGCAGCAGTAAGTTCCAGCACAAGAAACCCCTTTCTTTGCTCATCCCCAAGAAGCAGCTCCTCATCCGTTCAGTTTGGCCGTGAGATTGCAGTAATTCGGTCATGTTTTCAGACTCTGCTTCTAATTCCAGTTCCTTGCTGTTTTCACCTCATCTGTAGCTGCTACTTCCACAGAAGTCCTGAACTCCTCAAAATCATCTGTGAGGATTGGAACCAACTTTCCAAACTACTAGCAGTGTTGATATTGTGATCTCCTCTGTGAATCACAAATGCTCTTAATGGTGAATCTTTTCCAGAAAGTTTTTCATTTACTTTGCCCACATCTATCAGAGGGACCACTCTCTGTGGCAGCTACAGCCTTTTGAAATGTATTTCATATGCACTAAGATTTGATGGTCAAAATTACTCCTTGGTCCGTGGGCTGCAGAATGGATGTTGTCTTAGCAGTCATGAAAGCGACATTCATCTCTTCGTACACCTTCATCAGAGCTCTAGGGGACCAGGTACATTATCGATGAGCAAGAATAGTTTGAAAGGACTCTTTTTTTCCCCTGAGAAGTAAATCTTAGCAAGAGGCTTAAAATATTCAGGAAACCATGGTACTATCATCCAGCTTTGTTGTTCCATGTCTAGAGCTCAGGCGGAGTAGATTTGGCCTAATTCTTAAGGGCCCCAGGATTGTCAGGATGGCAAAGTGAGCATTGGCTTAAGGTTAAAGTCACCCTTTATGTTTAACCCTTAACAAGAGAGTCAGTCTGTCCTTTGAAGCTTTGAAGCCAGGAATCGATTTTCCTCTCTTTCTATGAAAACTCTAAATGACATATTTTCTAATATTTGGCTGTTTTATCTACATTGAAAATTGGTTGTTGAGTATGATCTCGGTAACTAGCTGCAGGTACTTGTTGTCACTTGCTACTTCACCTTGTCTTTTTACGTTATGGGAACAGCTTATTTTCTTAAACCTCATGAGTCCACTTCTGTTACCTTCCAACTTTTCTTCTGCAGCTTCCTCACCTTCCTCACCCTTCACAGAATTGAAGAGAGTCAGGGCCTTGCTCTGGATTGGCCTTTGACTTAAGGGAATGTCCAGGCTGGTTTGATCTTCTATCCAGACCACTCAAACCTCTTCTGTATCAGCAGCAACACAGTTTCAATCTCTCATCATCTGTGTGTTCACTGAAGTAGCACTTTTCATTTCCTTCAAGAACTTTTCCTCTGTACTCACAACTTGTCTAACTGGCAGGAGAAGCCTCGCTTTCTGCCCATCTCAGCTTTTGACCTACCTTCCTCACTAAGCTTAATCATTTCCAGCTTTTGATTTAGAGTGAGGGACATGGGGCTCTTCCTTTCACTTGAACACTTAGAGACCACTGTAGGATTCCTAACTGGGCTAATATTGCTGGGTCTTATGGAATAGGGAGGTGGGAGGAGAGGGAGAGAGATGGGGAACAGCCCATCAGTGAAACTGTCAGAACGTGGTCAGTTAAGTTTGCCTTTGTGTATGGAGAGTATTTGTGGTGCCCCAAGACAAGTACAATAGTAACATCAAATATCACTGATCCCAGGGCACCGTAACAGATTTAGCAATGAGGGAAAAGTTTGTAATATTGCCAACACAAAGTGAGGGCACGCTGTGGGGAAATGGTGCCGACAGACTTGCTTGATGCAGACTCCCCCTGAACCTTCCTTTTGTAAGGGAAAAACGCAGTATCTGCAGAGCGCAATACAGCGAGGTCTGCTTGTGCCACACACTGGGGGGCTTACAACAACAGAAGTGTGTCCTCTCCTGGTTCTGGAGGACAGAAGTCCAAAACCCACGTGTCAGCAGGGCCATGCTGCCTCAGAGACTAGGAGAACCCTTCCTAGCCCCTTCCTAGCTTCTGGCTGTCCTTGGCAATCTCTGCTCTCCTTGGTTTGTGGCTGTGTCAGGTGCCAATCCTGTGAGGACTGCCGGATGGCATTCATCCTGTGTGCCTCTCTTTTCCTTTCTTAAAAGGAAACCATCCTATTCAGTGTGACCGCAACATAATTTACATTTTAGTTACATCTCTAAAAGACTGTTTCCAAATACTGGCCCATTCAGTTACCAGGGTTAGGATTTCAACCTGTCTTTCTAGCAGATACTATTCAGTCCAGAGCACATCATCACGGGAAGGGAGTCAAAGGTGACTGGGTGGGAGGATGGCAGTGCCAGCTATGAGATCGTGAGATCGTGAACATGCAGGAGGCAAACTGTGGGAGGGGATTATGAAAGCCACGTGGCACCTGCCGGGTCTGGGTGGTGGGTTCATGGAGCATCTAGGGACAAACTTCCAGGAGGCAGTTAGATGTGTGGGTTGCAGTTCAGTGGGGAGGGTCAGGAGGAGTGTCGGTTAGGAGGTGCATCTGTGAGCAGAGGAGAAGGGCGTCCTGGAGAGAATTGGCAAGAACACGCGGAGAAGAGCTGGTCTCCGACCACCAGGGGGCGCTCCGCACCAGCTCATTGGGAAAATTTCCATAAGCGGCAGGTGGAGAAACTTTATTAATAAATTAAAATTTCTGAATGTGCTTTTCCTATGCATAGAGATTAGCTGTGGGGCAGGGCTACTGACTCAAATGTATTTTAAACAGTTATAGAAAAACGCTACTCAAACCATCCCTTTTAGGAAATCAGTGATTAGGGTTGTTAAAATAAATTGGTTGGGAAGAGGAGAGAAGTTCAGGCTAACCCAGGAAGACACTCTTTGGGGGTGCACATCAGAAGGATGACTGTTTCCCTTCTCTGAAATACAGGGATCCAGATACTTTTCTGATTCCTAATGAGTTGGTGAACTAACATAGCTCTCTTCCTCTGACCTTTGGAGAAGTTATAGAAGGAAGAAGAGGTTTGCGGATTACAGAGTCTAACAGAGAAACAAGAAACCCTTTTAGAGTCAGAGGGTGGTTGGGTCTCATAGGAGGAGGGGAGAACAGCACAGATTAGGCTGGGCTTGTGCCCCTTCTTTGTTCACGTTGCTCTTGGGGATAGTGTCCACTTCCCAGGAAGCCACTACAGGGTGGACAATGACAGGGCCAGCCACCACCCTCTGATGACCAGAACAGTAACTCCTAGGGTGAGATGGTGGGGCTGTCATCAGCTGGTGACCCTAAAGGACTTTTTGGAACAGAGGCCCTCTAGTGTATCTCCCACTGATGGCTTGGAACTATCCTGGACTGTTAGAGGACAGAGAAATAGGCTTCTACTGGGTTAAATTACTTTTTACATATTGTAACACTGTTACACAGCCAAGCCTACCCTAATACAAGACTGCAAGTCATAACTCAAAATTAAGAATTTCTGTGTAACAAAGGACCTATAGATAGAGTTAACAGATAGGTGACAGGTGGAAAAAAGAGGATTGCAACATTCAGACTAACAGGGCTTAATAGCTATTCTGGGTAAGAAGTTCCTAAGAAACAACTGGGGGAAAAATCCAACTAAGACACTCTAGAGATCCAACCATTTGAGAAGTGGCAAAGGATAAGAATTCATTGAGGTGGAAATACAAAAATCAGTCAGACTTGGCAGATGTAGAAAGGCAGGGAAGGAAAGCTTGGGTGTGGAGGGAGAAGTCGGCAATCCCCATGTATCCACTGCTGTTGGTGGGAGTATGTCCTGGTGCAGGCTTCAGGGGAGCAACCTGGTAGGATGAATGGGGTTATAAATGGCTTCACTCCAGGCCCAGCAATCTCCTGTAACTCTGACACGGAGACCTGGGTAAAGGAGCCATCACGACATCGTTAGTGGCAGCAGGAAGGGGCATGGATCAAATCCCACTGCCAGGGAATTAATATACAGCACAGAAACGATAAACGGAACTACCAGCAACAGTGAGTGAAACAGATACGAAACAGAATGAGGAACTGTGCTATTTACATAAACTGAAGATAACTGCACACACAAAGCAGCAACACATACACATACACACATATCCGAGGATATATTAAATCCAGGGCTTCCGGGGGTGGACCTGGAGGGGGTGGGGAAGTGAACTCAGGCCCTCTGTGGCCATCAGTTCTATGAGCTGAATGTTAAGATTAGCTCAACTTTCTGTCCAAAGGGAGAAAACCCCCAACCCTCTAGGGGGGAGCATGTTATCTGCGGGGCCTGACACCATCACCTGACCCTTCACTCAGTGCCACTGAGTGAGTACAGAGTTCATTTTATCCTTCCAATTTTGTGATTCAGTAGAGATTTCAACACTCAAAAGCTTAATGAACTCCCTTTTAACTGAAGTTGTCGTCTCAGCCATGGTGTCTGCACGCAGGACAATCCTGCTTGGCCTCCAGTGCTTCATTACAAGGCCTAATTTCCGACTCAGCCATTACCTAGCCCGAGTCAGGGTAGACAGATGAGTCTTCAGTTGGTAGGGATTTGATGGTGCCTCGGCCTCCAGGAGGACTGACCCCAGGGAGGAAGGATGTGTAGATTATACAGAGAAGAGGATCCCGCGGAGGAGGCAGCAGGTGGGGCAATGATTAGGACTCATTTTGGCGTGAAGGTGACAAGCACAGCAACCAACTAACCTCACAGCCAGCCACCTGCCTTTCCTGAGTGGATAATTGTCCCTTGATGGGAAGTCATTCTTTTTCTTTCTTGTCTTTTAAGGCTAGGGTAGGCCACTTGCTTAAGTTTGTCTTCAGACCAATAGTGATTGGAGAACAATCCCAGTTGAGGAATCCTGGGAGAAGGTGAAGAAGTACTTATAGTTTAGGACAAGTTCAAGGACAACAGGTCACCAGATATGAGTATACACAGGGAGGCAGTTTATCAAACAGGTGGGAGAAGGATCTTGTTTAGTTTTGTTTTGTTTTCCTAGCAATAGAGAGCCAAGTTATTGAACCCTTCTTGAGAGTCAACATTAGCTAATATGCTTTGGGAGGACAACAGACTATTCTAATCTTTGCTGTCAGAGGAGACAATCAGGAATTCCAGCTAAGAGTTGGGGAAGATTGTATTTTCCATAAATGACCTAGTCAATGCTTCCCATCCCAGATGCTCTTCTTACTTTGATATACCAACCATCAAGAGTTGGAGTCTATATTCCTTCCTTCTCCTTGAATCAGGATAATCTTATGACTATGGGAGAAATGACATTATGTGACTTCTGAGTCTAGGTAATAAAGTCAATGATCTTGGAATGTGCACTCCTAGCAACTAGCCACCAGGCTGGGAGGAAGCCCAAGCAAGCATGTGGATAGGCCACGTGAAGTTTCGCCAACTGAGAGCCCAGTGAGGTCTCAGTTGACAGGCAGCATCCACTGCTAGACCTGTGAGTGAAGAGACCCAAAGATGATTCCAGTCCCCTGCTATTGGGTCACCCCTAGTCTTCCGGCTGAAGCCTCAGACGTCATGGAGCAGGGACAAGCCAGGTCCCTGGTGCTCCGTCCAAAGTCCTGCCCCAGAACCTAGGAACAGAATAAAATAGCAATTAATGCCACTAAATGTGGAGTTGATTGTTATGCATGAAAAGATAACCAGAACAAAAGGCTATTTTAATAGCAAAAGAGAGACAAAGACAGAGACAGTCTTGATGAAGACTGACATTGCATTAGTCTAATTGGGGATGGGGAGGGGTGTTGAAGATGAATGAATGACTGGCACGGTGATGGGCTCTGGATAGAAATAAGGAGGGGGATGGAAAAGGCAGTCCTTTTGGCACTGACTATGTCGATCATGAAGTGGCCAGGTATTTCTGTGGGTAGAGATATTTCTATGAAGAGTCTTTAGCCTATTGGTGTCCTCAGAGCCCTGGGCAGGAGTAGCTCAGTCAGGAAGGAGAGAAGACAATTCAGAAGATGTTTTTGGGGGGAGTGTGGAGAAGAGAAGGAGAAGCCAGTGAAAGAGCCAGAGGAGGTCAATGAAAAACCCAGAGAGAGAGAAAGATGCCCAGCAGGGCCCGTAATGTGCAGGGAGCTGAGTTATTCAGTACTGTCTCAGCTAGCCACAGTGGCTCACGCTTGTAATCCTAGCACTCTGGGAGGCTGTGTTGGTAGGATCACTTGAGCTTAGGAGTCTGAGATTAGCCTGAGCAAGAGTGGGACCCTATCTCTACTAAAAATAGAAAAAACTAGCTGGGATTGTGGAGGGTGCATGTAATCCCAGCTACTTGAGATGCTGAGGAAAGAGGATCTCTTGAACCCAAGGGTTTGAGGTTGCTGTGAGCTATGATGATGCTATGGCACTCTCCCCTGAGCCACAGAGTGAAATTCTTCTAAAAAAATCCAAAAAAACAAAAAACCCAACTCAAATTAAAACCATAAAAACGAATTTCTTTCATTACCATTGTTTGGTACCATGGTATCAGCCTACACCAGAGGCTTGTTACTTGTGTTATTTTACTTTAATTAATTTTACTTTTTTGAATATATTTGGTTTTTTAAATTTTTTCTCACAACAGCCCTGTGAAGCTGGGTGTTCTTCCACGCCCCAAAGTTACACAGCAAGTTAGGGCTGGAGTCAGGATTTGAACTTGGCTCTTATTGGCACCAAAGCTCTCCTGCATCTTTATTTATTTATTTTTTTTGAGACAGAGTCTCACTATGTCGCCCTTAGTAGAGTGCGATTCTCTTGCCTCAGCCTCTCAAATAGCTGGGACTACAGGTGCCCGCCACAATGCCCGGCTATTTTTAGAGACGAGGTCTTGCTCTGGCTTAGGCTGGTCTCAACTCGTGAGCTCAGGCAATCCACCCATCTTGGCCTCCCGGAGTGCTAGGATTATAGGCATGAGCCACCATGCCCGGCCCTGAGAAAGAATGCTTTGGGGAATGAATTGGCAGACATCAGAGGGAATAATGGTTGAGGTCCTCTTGAAGGTATGTCAGCTGATGTCCCTAAATTCTGTCTGAGGAAATCAGGGCTGCGAGGCTGAGACCCTGATATTCCACTGCCCACCAGAGAAGGCTAGAAATGTCCCTTTAGGGGATGGTCTACCACAATGTTCAAGATCTTGAACTCCAGGAAGTCTGATTACATGGAGTATAAACTCAGGAAAATTATTACAATGCTTTGGGCCTTAGTTTCCTCATCTGTAGAAGGGGGAAAAACAGTACATACTGCTAGGGCAAGTCACAGTAGCTCACGCCTATAATCCTAGCACTTTGGGAGGCCGAGGTGGGAGGATCACTTGAGATTAGGAGACTAGGAGTTCTAAACCTTTTTTCAAAGGTGAGGACAGAAAGGGCTACAGGTCTATTTTTTTTTAAGTGTTCTCCAAACATCTTTCCAAAAGGAATATATTAATTTGCATTCCCACCAGCAGTGTAGAAGTGTTCCCTTTTCCCCATATATACCCAGAAGACTAAAAATCACATTATAACAAAGATATTTGTACCAGAATGTTTATTGCAGCCCAATTCATAATTGCTAAGTCATGGAAAAAGCCCAAGTGCCCATCGATCCACAAATGGATTAATAAATTGTGGTATATGTACACCATGGAATATTATGCAGCCTTAAAGAAAGATGGAGACTTCACCTCTTTCATGTTTACATGGATGGAGCTGGAACATATTCTTCTTAGTAAAGTGTCTCAAGAATGGAAGAAAAAGTATCCAATGTACTCAGCCCTACTATGAAACTAATTTATGGCTTTCATATGAAAGCTATAACCCAGTTATAACCTAAGAATATGGGGAAGGGGGAGAGGGATGGGAGGGAGGGGGGAGGATGGGGGGAGGGAGGGTGATGGGTGGGATCACACCTTACAAGGGTACATGTGAAACTTACAAGGGTACATGTGAAACTTACTAAATGTAGACTATAAATGTCTTAACACAATAACTAAGAAATGCCAGGAAGGCTATGTTAACCAGTGTGATGAAAATATGTCAAATCGTATATAAAACCAGTGTATGGTCCCCATGATTGCATTAATGTACACAGCTATGATTTAATAATAAAAAAAAAAGAGAGAGAGAGAAAGGGCCACAGAAGGGGTCTCTTATGGCTGACATCAGTAGAGTGCAAACTTGATGGCGGGGAGGAAAGAAGGTGAGAGGAAGCAGGGGGAGCCCTGGGTCATGCAGGCACTTGGGTTATGGGGGGGACAGGATTCCACGCCATCTCTTCCCTTGGATGGCGCTCTCACACTTCTACCTTCCAGGGTGACTGGAGAGAAAGTTTCAGGAATATTTGTGAAGTGGGTGGTGTGGCTGGTGCTCAGAGCTTCTTCTCACACACTCCCCCTGGTGTGACTTACAGAAAGGTAAACAACAGCCTGGTTGGCAGCTGTTTAATAATGACATTGTTCTGGGTGGAACTGGAGGTCATTATGCTAAGTGAAATAAGCCCAGGGCAGACAGACACACGTTGCATGTTCTCATCAGAGGTGGGAGCTACAAAAGTGCATCTTGTGGAGGTAGAGAGTTGACTGGTGGTTACCAGAGGCTGGAGGACATGGGGGCGGAAAGAAAGATAAAGAGAGGTTGGTTAAGAGCGACAAATATACAGTTAGAAGAAACAAGATCCAGTGTTCCATGGTACAGTAAGGCCGCTATCATTAACAATATCATAGAACTAATTATACAGTAATTCAAAATAACATCAGAGAAAAATCAGACTGCTTCCAACATAAAGAAAAGAGAAATGTCAGGGCAATGGATAACCTATTTACCCAGATTTCATCATTATTCACGGCATGTATGTATTAAAATATCATATGTACCTCCAAAATATGTGCAACTACTGTGTACCAATTAAAAAACAATGTGTAATAACGGGTTCTGCTACAGACAAGAGTCATGGAGAGACAGATGCTGGCATGGTTGAGGAAGGGAACACTTTCACACCTAACACAGCCTCTTTGGAAAAGAAGTTTGGAGAATCCTCAGAGAGCTACAAGTAGGCCTTCCATTTGATCTCACAATCCCATTACTAGGCATTTACCTAGAAGAAAAAAGTCATTTTATCATAAGGACATTTTCACTAGATTGTTTATTGTAGCTCGATTTACAATCGCTGAGATGTGGAAACAACCCAAGTGCCCACCAACCCAGGAATGGGCTAACAAGCTGTGGTATGTGTATACCATGGAATACTATTCAGCCATAAAAAGATGGAGACTTTACATTTTTTGTATTAACCTGGATAGAGTTAAAGAACATTCTCTTTCATAAAGTATCAGAAGAATAGAAAAGAAAAGGGTCCAATGTACTAATAAAGAAAAGAAAAAGGGTCCAATGTACTCAAAAAAGAAAGGGTCCAATGTACTCAATACTCACATGAAGCCAATAGACAAATTAATACACACCCACACAAGAGAAAAAGTCATTTTAATTCAAATTGGGGGGAGGAGGCAGTGGAGGGAAGGAGAGGGAGCAGGGTGGAGGAGGGAGGGGCGTTGCTGTGCTCCCACCTCATGGGTGCAATGTAAGGCTGCATGGCACACCTCCTGGGTGAGGGGCACAACTCCAACAGGGGCCTTACCTAACAAATGCAAACATTGCAAGCTAATCGTTTGTGCCCTCATATTAATCTGAAATAAAAAACAAAAAAAGAGTCCTGGGGAGAGACAAGCTGCCTCCCTGGCACACTGAGCCCAGGGGTCTCCTGAGGGTCTCCCCCTTTTGCCTTTTCTCCCAAGAGGCCCTGTCCCCACCTGTGGTGCTGATTCAGTGTGGGGAGGGAGGTGTTCAAGGTTAGAGGACTGAGTGAGCTCCCAAAGTTTGACCTGTATAAGAAGGCTTTGCCTGAGTAAAGACACGTATTTGGGCAGCGTCCAGGAATCAGCCGACCTTCCTGACATCCCCTCCAGCCGCCTCCCACTGGTATCTTCCAGTCTTTCCCAGAATGAAGGCTCCTGGGTGTTTCCCATGCAAGGCCTGAGCCTGGGAAGGAAAGGCTCCATGTGGCTCATCCTGACTGTCCCTGGGATGCCCAGGCAGGCCCTGGCCCTGGAGTAAAGGGGACTGGGGCTGCAGTAGGGCCAGATCCCAGATCAGCGGGGCCTGGGTGGGTGGCACAGATGCCCTCTGACACCACCCTTTTCACTTTGCATTTCTTTATTTTTTAATTATGGTGAAATGTCCGTGACACATATATGTCATTGGTGACGCTGAGTACATCACAGGGCTGTGCACCTGTCACCAGTCTCTAGTTCCACTTTACCTCCCTCACCCCAAAATCAGTCACTGCCCAATGCCCTGCCCCCAGCTCTGGCAGCCACTAATTCTCTTTCTGTCTCTAAGGGTTTGCCAATTCTGGGCGTGTCATACTACACTTGATCTCAGTCAAAAGGCCGAGAAGTGTTCTCTGCATGTCACACATGGCCTTCCCTCCCTGGCTTCTTTCACTGACCATGATGTTTTTGAAGTTCATTCAAGTCATAGCACAGATCAGCACTTCATGCCTCCATTTTTTTTTCCTTTTTTTTTTTAAACAGAGTCGCCCTTTGTTGCCCTGCTTAAAGTGCCATGGCATCACTATAGCTCACAGCAACCTCAAACTCTTGGGCTCAAGCAATCTTCTTGCTCCAGCCTCCCAAGTGCCTGGCTAATTTCTCTCCTCTCCTCTCCTCTTCCCTCCCCTCTTTCCTTTTTTTTTTCTTTTAAGACAAAGTTTCACTATGTCACCCTCAGTAGAGTGCTGTGGCATCACAGCTCACACCAACTTCCAAGTCTTGGGCTCAAGTGATTCTCTTGCTTCAGGCTCCCAAGTAGCTGGGACTACAGGCACCCGCTACAGCGCCTGGCTATTTTTAGAGATTGCTCAGGCTGGTCTTGAACCTAGGAGCTCAGGCAATCTACCTGCCTTGGCCTCCCAGTTCTTTTTCCCTTTCCCTTTCTCCTTTCTTCCCTTCCCTTCCTTTTCCTTTCCTTTCCTTTTTTCTTTTTCTTTTAGACAGAGTCTCACTCTATCATCCTTGGTAGAGTGCCGTGGCATCATAGTTTACAGCAACCTCAAACTCTTGGGCTCAAGCGAGTCTCCTGCCTCAGCCTCCCAAGTAGTTGGGACTACAGGTGCCCACCACCATGCCTGGCTAGTTTTTCTGCTTTTAGTAGAGACAGGATCTCACTCTTGTTCAGGTTGTTCTTGAACTCCTAAGGTCAAGAGATCCTCCTGCCTCAGCCTCCCAGAGTGCCAGGATTAACGCTTAAGCCATTGCAAGTGGCTCTTAGGCTTCCTGATTATCTCCACGGGATAATGACAAGTAGAAGGGTTTCTGAAAAGAAGCCAAATGACTACCTCACACTCAAACATCTTTCAGCAACCTTGGTTTTGTTTTCATGTAATCTTCTAATCTTGGAAGCTGTGTATTGATTTGATGTATTTGGCAAGGAACTCTGAAACAATTCTGGGCAATATGTCTTTGCTAATTACAAGTGCACCTCAGCCCAAATCGCCTTGGGCTTCCAACTCTTGGGGAAGACCACTGTGCTATCTGTGTTAAAGGTGGACAAGGCAGGGTGTGCATTTGGATGGGTGATAATGGCAGTGACTGCCACACACTCTTGGGCATTCAGCAATGACACACTTCCTTTTTTAATCAGACAGCTCTGGGCTCCCATCTAGATTTGACACCTGCCACCCTGTGTCCTTTCTAAAAATCTGAAATATTCTAACCCCTTATCTGTGACAAGGCATATGCTAATTGCAGCTGTCTCCCTGCAGCTCCAGGGTTGTTAAGCAGGGAAGTGCTTTGAAAACTAGGCTGTGTGAGAGAGTTTGGGAGTCATTATTCCATTGCCTTTGCTCTTCACTAACTGTATTTTTCACCTTTCAAAGTCCCCAAACTAGCCGCAGTGTGAAAAGTGAGAACATTAGTAAGAAATGAGGGAACATGAGTTAAAAACATAAAATCATTCTGGGTAAAGTTAGCTTTGTTTTGGGCAATATCCCTTGCTGTGTTGTCTCAAAACACTCAGTACTTCTGGGTCAGACTTCTTTTTCAGCTCTAAAAAGGGAGACTTAGGTGATATCTAAACTTACTATTATTATAAGACAGCTCCTGGGGTTCTTTTATGAGAAGAGAAATTTGGGAGGTCTTGGGCTCCATCAATTGTGAGTTTATACTGGGGGTGGTGTGTGTAACATCTGCTGCCCGAGGTCACGCCTGCAGGGGAGGGGTGACATTCCACCATGCAGTCACTAGCAGAAACTGCATTTGGGGGAGATTTCCAGTGGAGTTGCTCTAGGTTAGTGTGTCTCAAAGGTTACATGAATTCCTGCAGAGCTTGTTGAAATGCATGTTCTGATTCTGCAGACCTGGGCGGGGGCCTGGGATGCTGCCTTTCTGAACAGACGCCCTGGTGCTGCTGCTGCTGCTGGTTCTCAGACCACACTTTGAGCAGCAGGATGATGGAAATGCTTGGACTGGAAAATTCCAAGTGTTGTTCTCTACTTTGAAAATTTTGTCATGTGTATGTTGAGGTTGGGATTAGCCAAAATGTTAAAGAAATCACTCCATTGGAATTACATCATATTTTGTTTTTTAAAATGAATTTAGTTTAAAATTTTTTTTTAATAGATAGGGACTTGCTCTGTTACCCAGGCGGCAGTGCAGTGGGGCGATCATAGCTCACTGTAGTCTCAAACTTCTGGTCTCAAGCAATCCTCCTGCCTCAGCCTCCTGAATAGCTGAAACTGTAGCCCCATCACACCCAGCTGATTTTTCTATTTTTTGTAGAGATGGGGTCTTGCTTTTGCTTAGGCTGGTCTTGAACCCCTAACCTCAAGCAATCCTCCCACCTTGGCCTTCTGAAGTGCTGGAACTACAGGTGTGAGCCAGGCTGTCCAGCTTGAATTGTAGAACTATGTTTTAGAGATGTATTCAGGGAGGAGCTAAAATGAAAGCAGGAAGCCCTGTTGGAAATAAGGAAGGCTTGTCAGCTGATGTCTGCCTGTCCAGGGGTGCATAGTTGAAAAAAATCTAATACTGTTTAGAAATTGGACATAGAGGTAGACGTGCCAGGACTGCGCAGGGTGGCTGGCCTTGTTAGAGAGGGCAGAGTCCTGTGGGAGGACATGTCCCCAGTGTCACACTCAGGTCCCCACAGCTGTCCAACCCCCTGTGCTTTGTACTGTTCAGTCATCACCACCACTGGCCCACCCCGCTCCCAAACTGAGATTGTCCTTTCATGCTCTGCCTTCAACATCCAATTACAGAATCATTGATCCTGCACTCGCTGCCCCGGATCTCAAGTCATCCATCACTTGGGCATTTGTCAGCAACAGAAGATGGGCCTGGCTGGATGCTGGACCCACTGAAGTTATTGGAAAACTATGCTTGTTGATTTAAAAAGAAATTCTATCTAACCCAAATGTTGCTGAGAAAAATTCCCTGGCTTCTTTGAAGAAATAAGTAAGCATTAACTGATTAATTAGTTCCAAAAGTATTTGTGGAGTACCTACTAGGTGCTGGGTGCTTTGCCAGATGCTGGAAGCATAGCAGGGAACAAAGTGGACATGGCCCCTGAAAGTTGTCATCTAATGCAAGCAGCAGACGAGAAAATGAACATTTGCACAAGCAAGTACACAACTGTAATTACATCAATTGCGATGAAGGGCAATGGCAGAGTGAAGAGTGCAGTGGCATCATCAGAGCTCACTGCAGACTTGAACTTCTGGGCTCAAGCCATCCTCTTGCCTCAGTCTCCTGAGTATCTGGGACTATAGGTGACGGCCACCATGCCCAGCTAAGTTTTTAATTTTTTGGATAAACAGATATTAAACTTGGCCTACAGGGTGTAGTGGGGGCTTAGTTAGGGAATGTGAACCTGGCCTTTATCTCCTCAGCCACTGTCATGGACTGAATTGTGTCCCCTCCAAATTCCTACGTTGAAATCAAACCCAATGTGACTACATTTGGAAACAGGGCTTTTAAAGAGATAATGAAGGTTAAATGAATCAAAAAGATGAGTCCTAATCTAAAAGGACTCTTACGGGAAAAGAGCATCTGACACAGAAATACGTATGCCCGGAGGAAAGGCCATGCATGGGCACAGCAGGGAGGCCAGTCTGCAAGCCCAGGAGACAGCCCTCCCCAGAAACAACCCCGCCAACTCCTTCACCTCGGACTCTAGCCTCCAGAACTGTGAGAATGTAACTTTCTGTTGTTGACACCACCTAGGCTCTGGTATTTTTGTTATGGGAGCCCGAGCAGACCAGGCAGCCACTCACAACCTCAGGTTAGTGGGGCACCATGAAAGTTTCAAAGTGCAAAACCTTGGCCGGTGTGTGGCTCATGCTTGTAATCTGAGCAACTCAAGAGGCTGAGGTAGGAGGATCACGTGAGCCCAGGAGTTGGAGGATGCAGTGAACTGTGATCATGACACTGCACTGTAGCCTGGGTGACAGAGCAACACCCTGTCTCAAAACAAAAACAAAACCCCAAAAAACCCAAACACCCCCCCCTTTAGTCAGTATAGGTGTCCCTGTTAGCAGCTACACCATAAATTTGCTTATCTGCTGCATACACATGGATAGTTCACACATTAGAAAACAGTTTAGAAATGGATTTGGTTTGCTTTTTTCTCAAGAAAAAGGCTTCCAGGGATGATGAAGCAGGTGCCAGAAATCCCACAAATCCCAGGTTCTTCAGAAGCATCACTCTGGCCAAGTGACCTTGAACAAGTCATTTAAACTGAGTTTTTCTATCCTTCCTTGTAACGTGAATTTAAAGCCAAATCAATGTTATGGTTTACATGATTAATTTCCTTATCAGACCAAGGTTTCTTTCTCTCTTCCTAAAAATAACCTGGTGGGCATTTGACATCTGGGGCTAGCCAGCTTCACTTCCATGCTCCTGTCCAGGAAGCTTCCCTCAGATTCTATTGTTTGGGTGGGCCTGGCTGTGACCTTCAGAGCCAGTGGGCACTCGGCTTGAGGGACACCAACAACTTTGTTCAGACTGCTGATTCTCCCACTATCGCAATGGCTCCACTGGAGATCACTAGAGAGCATCACTCCTCCAGTTTAGAGACTGTGATTTCACACACCACAATAAGCAGCTGGATGAGCTTAGAAAGTCATTTAAACAACTTAGAAACAGAAATCTAAAAAAGTGGGAAGTACAGGCTCATAGGGATGGCTGAAAAATTAAAGATGATGGTTTACACCCTGCACCAGTAGTTCTTATGCCTCAGAATCCATCAGGGTCACCTGGGGGGCTTGTTAAACTTGGGTCACTAGGCCAACATCCCCAAATTTCTGAGTGGGTATATCTGGGCTGGGACCCCAACACAGGCATTTCTAACAAGTTCCCAGGTGATGCCAGGGCCACTGGTCCTGAAGCCACATTCCAAGAACTATCATGCTGGCCTTGCATCCTGATCTCTAGTAAGACGGCCCCCAGCCCAGGAAGGGAGATACCAATGGAGAGCCCTCCCTGCCCAGGGCCTCTGAGAATGGAGTGACTCTGTTTCCCAGGCACGGTCAGATGAGGCTGCATAGAAGGGGTATATCCTCCCACTCCCTTTTCTAGGGAGAACTAGGGAGTCAGCTCAGGACTTTTTATAGGATTTCAGGACCCTGAATCTCCCCTACCCTACTCCATATAGGGTCTTCGTTGCTGGGGCAGAGAGAAGGGAGCTGGGGAGGGGGAGAGAGGCATCCAGGTGGGGGACACCTGCACCCCACTCTTTGGCTTGGCCCAGAGTTCCAATTGGGTTCAAGGGACACTGCAGAAGGTTTTGTTGGTAACTGCTCTCCCTAACACACTATCACCGCTGATTCAGCCTGCTTGGTTGCTGTAACAGAATACCTGAGGCTGGGTAATTTATAAGGAATGGGAATTTATTTTTCACAGTTTTGGAGTCTGCCAAATCCAAGTGCTGGTAAGAGTAGTGTCTGGGGAGGGCCTGGTCTCTACTTCTAAGGTAGCCCTGGTTGCTACATCCTCTGGAGGGGACAAATGCAGTGTCCTCACATGAGGAAGGGATGGAAAGACACAAAGGAATGAATAGCTCCCTTGCCCTCCTCTTACACAATCGTTAATCCACGTGTGAGGGGAAAGCCCTCATGACTAATCGCCTCCGAAAGGCCCCTCCTCTCTCGTGCTTGGTCTCAGGTTCCAATATATGAATTTTAAGAAACATGCTTCCAAATGATAGCAACCACCAAAGACGCTAGCTGCTGGGAGTGGGTAAGATGGGGGCAAGAAGCTGGGAGGCGATTCTGGGGTGTCAGGCAGAGGCTGAGAGAGAGAGACAGATCTCTGAGAGGTCAGAGAGAGAGAGAAGCCTGAGCAAGGTGGGGGCGCAGAGGTTCCTTTGGCAGAGTCTTCTGCATATCCAAGGCCTTGGTCCAGTCTCTCTTGCTAGGACAAATACCCCAGGCTGGGTAATTTATAAGGAATAGAAGTTTATTTGGCTCATGGTTCTGGAGCCTGGGAAGTCCAAGACTGGGAAGTTTATTTGGCTCATGGTTCTGGAGCCTGGAAGTCCAAGGGCCTTCTTACTATGCCAGCTGGTGAAAGAGAGAAAATGTGAGACTGAGGCTGTTTTAATGACAGATCACTCTTGTAATGATGTGCTCACTCCCATGGTGATGGCATTAATTCATTCTCAAGGGCAGAGTCCTCGTGACCTAAGCACCCCTTACAGGTCCCACCTCTCAATGCTGTTGCATTGGGGTACACCTTCGGGTCACAGCAGGCAGAGAGCCAGCCTTAAGTGGAGTGGTGATCACCAGGTTATAGGAGCTCATGCTGACCTCTTTCCCATCATCCCCTCTGCAGCAGGCAGCAGCTGGAACAATAGGCAGGGGACCAGGGATGAGGCACAGGGTTGCTGGTGCCAGTGCTGGGGATGGTGCTGGGGTGCAGGTCTTTAGGGCTTTTGAATAGAATATTAAATTGCAGGCTTAAAATGAACAAGACCAAGTCTTATTAAACCAAAATGAAACTCTTTCAATAACATGAATAACTTGCAGAATCAAGCTGTCATTAAGGGATTCCGGTAGATAAAGAGAGTCTCCTGGGCACAGTTCTTGAGAAATGAAACCTTTTCATGTTCACACACCAAAGAGTAGAGACTTCTTAATAAACTTCTCACACTCACATTGGCCATATTATCTGGAGTCTTGTTTTTATTGGACTACCCAAGGAGGGAACTTGGGAACTGGAGCAGATTCCTGGTTGGGGTTGAAAGAGTACCCTGTCCTGCACACTGAATTGACAATCCTCTAATATTCATCCCTCCCTGGACTCAAAACAATGCCTGTGGTAGTCCTAGACTGTCCTGACTATGAGGTTCCAGACTATTAGGAGTCTGTCTACTGTTTGCCTCAAATTCCTAAGCATAAAAATCAATTATGCAGTACCTATAGTATTAAAATGCAAGAAGTTGTGTTTTCCTAAGAAAATGGAATTTACAGTATCCATGGGAACGATTACCACCAAATGCTTAATTGCTTTATAAAAAGAAAATATCACCAAACACAAACATAGAAGGCGCAGTATTAAATTAACAAGAGGGCTCTGGCTTCAAGTGAGTCCAACAAGACTTTTGTTAAGCAGTAACACGATCTAGATGTCTTTCCTAATGAGAAGTTTTATTAGAGTGGGGGGAAAATAATATGAAAGCAAGTTCAAATGAAAATTTATCCCATAAAGTTCAATTTCTAGGAGCTATCTTGGGGTGCAAGCTAACCTCTTCTTTGTTTTACACCTACACAAAAAATTAGTGGGGAAGATTATCATGGTTCAGTGAAAAGAACAGTCCCCTGGATGGAGACTTGAATTCTCGTCCTGTGAGACATGACTGTGGCCAACATCTTCCTAACCTGCGCCTATCCAGCCTCAATTTTCTCAGCTATAAAAAGAGGTCAGGTGCGGTGGCTCATCCTGTAATCCCAGCACTCTGGGAGGCTGAAGCAGGTGGATTGGATAAGCTCAGGAGTTCCAGACCAGTCTGAAAAGCAGCAAGAGCCTGTCTCTACTAAAAATAGAAAAACTAGCTGGGTATAATGGTGGGTGTCTGTAGTCCCACCTACTCAGGAGGCTGATGCAGGATTGCTTGAACCCAGGAGTTCGAGGTTACTATGAGCTATAACATCATAGCATTCTATCCAGGGCAACAGAGAAAGACTCTGTTTCCAAAAAAAAAAGGATAACGTGGGAGGCTTATAAGGTATCTTTCCATGTAACATTCTGCAATCTCAAGATGTCAGGTGCAAAGTTAAAACCTTGGCTGATTCTAGGACTAGGGCATGAAATATATACAAGGTGAGCCTGGAGCATCTTATAGTATCAGAAAGTGAGGAAGTGCTAAGAGCAAACACACAAAATTCTTAACAAGGGGGTTAAGGGGTCAAAGGAGCATGGGGGCCTCTGAAAGAACTCGCAAAGGCTAAAGCTGGGACAATTTGAGCAACAAAATATAAAGTAACGTGTTTGATTGTAACCTAAGCATAAAATAATAGTATGTGGGGGAAGAAAATAATAATCCGTTCCTTCTATCCATTTTAAGCTGTCTGGGGCCTGTAATTTAGATTGGCAAGACATATGGACAAGAGAGAAACCCCCAGAAGTTTATTGACATGTGCTTTGTGTGTAGCCCTGGCAGCACTCAGTGGGGGCTAGCAACTGGGCTTCTGGGCCATCGTAGGCTAGCCAAAGAAAAAGGGGTTTTGAAATTCAGGGCAAGGAAGGCAAGGTATGCGAAAGTGACCAGAAAAAGTATGGTAGATGGGTAATTTTCAGTAAGATGTGTTATGCAGATTTAAGTCAGGTTCTTTCTTCATTGATGAAAGCCCTTAAAGAGTCCTCCTCTTCCTAGAAAGGGAGAGGGAGACACCTTTTACAAAAGAAAATATCCTTTGCCAAAGCACCACTTGGGCCCTCTTTTTAGAGCTTTCCTTCCATTGGTTGGTTCTCAAAGGCCTTTAGCTCGAAACAGTCCATAGACTGAAGAGGCATATTCTGCTACCCTTTAGGTCCATACTGATATAAATAAATAAATAAATAAATATATGGGACAGAAGAGATGTGTTTTGCAGAAGAATATATAGATATTGAAGCTGGAGCAGGAGAATTGCTTGAAGTCAGGAGTTGGAGCCCAGCCTGAGCAAGAGTAAGACCCTGTCTCTACTAAAAATAGAAAAACTAGCCAGGCATCATGGTGGGCACCTGTAATTCCAGCTACTTCAAAATCCCTTTTTCTTTGGCTAGCCTACGATGGCCAGAAGCCCAAGTGCTAGCCACCCCTGAGTGCTGCCAGGGTACACAAAAAGCACATGTTAATAACTTGAGAGGCTGAGGCAGGAGGATAGCTTGAGCACGGGAGTTTTGAAGTTGCAGTGAGCAGTGATGATGCCACTACACTCCAGCCCAGGCAACAGAGCGAGACCCTGCCTCAAAAAACAAAGACAAAAAACAAATCCCTCTTCCCCCTAATATGTAGAACTGCATCCTGGAGTAGGGGTAGCATAACTCCACACTTGTAAATGTGGGCTGTGTACGGTGACTTCCTTTGTAAGAGAACTGTATGGGAAGGAGAGGTGGCTAGCAGCTTTGTAGACGATAAACCTGACAAACACTGCTTCAGCTGGGCAGTCAAGGCCAACATCAGCAGTGGTAAGTCATGCTGATAGCATGTGCCCTTGATACCAAGTAATGAGAATGGCACTTTATTTCTGTGATCTTTCCAAAAACATGCGACCCTGGACAAATCATGAGAAAACCAGCAGAAAAACTCCAGTGAAGAACATTCTAAAAAATGCTGATTAGTGGGAGGCTGAGGCGGGTGGATTGCTTGAGTCAAGAGTTGGAGACCAGCCTGAGCAAGTGAGAGAAAACATTAGCCAGGTGTTGTGGTGGGCACCTATAGTCCCAGCTTACTTGGGAGGCCAAGGCAAGAGTAGTTTTGAGCCCAGGAGTTTGAGGTTGCTGTGACCTATGATGATGCCATGGCACTCTACCCAGGGCAACTGAGGGAGACTCTGTCTCAAAAAAAAAAAAAAAATAGTGATTAGTATTTTTCATGTGAACTAAAATAAAATCTTGAGCTCCCACTTCCTCAGCCAACTAATGGACAACCTCTTGGCCAAGGGGACCTTGGAAATACCCTAAAGCTGAGTTTCTGGGCATGAGAAAGGAGGTCAGACTTGTCTTGTCATGCCCCCTCCCTTCTTGGAGGTGTCCTTTGTAACTCATTGATAGGCCTAAGAAATAATCAGTTTACTTAGCAGATCTCGAGTCTGAGTGTATGTCCTGTAGGTGACTTGTCTCTGATCAGCAGATTTCCTTATCTTAAAACTTTCCAGCCTTTAGACAAAGCTTTCTTTCTTTCTTTCTTTCCTTTCTTCCTTTCCTTTCCTTTTCCTTCCTTTTTTTTTTTTTTTGTAGAGACAGAGTCTAACTTTACTTCCCTCGGTAGAGTGCCGTGGCGTCACACGGCTCACAGCAACCTCCAGCTCTTGGGCTTATGTGATTCTCTTGCCTCAGCCTCCTGAGCAGCTGGGACTACAGGCGCCCGCCACAACGCCCGGCTATTTTTTTGTTGCAGTTCGGCAGGGGCTGGGTTTGAACCCACCACTCTCGGTATATGGGGCCGGCACCTTACTCACTGAGCCACAGGCATTTCTTTCCTTTCCTTCCCTCCCTCCCTTCCTCCCTCCTTTCCTTCCTTCCTTCTTTCCTTCCTTCCTTTCTTTCCAGAGCCGCAAGCTGTTGCCCTGGGTAGTAGAGTGCTGTCACATCACAGCTCACAGCAACCTCTTTCCTGGGCCCAAGTGATTCTATTGCCTCAGCCTCCCAAGTAGCTGGGACTACAGACACCTGCCACATGCCCAGCCATTTTTTGGTTGCAGTTGTCATTGTTGTTCGGCAGGCCTGGGCTGGATTCGAACCCACCAGCTCTGGTGTATGTGGCTGGTGCCTTAGCCACTTGAGCCACAGGCAACAAGCCCAAAGCTTCATTTCTTTAACCCATTATAAATCAAAGCATCTTTAAACCTGCTGATAACCTGTAAACACCATCCTCCCCTTCAAGAAGTTCTCCTTGTTGGGCCAAACCAATGTATCGATGTATACCTTCCATGCAATGATTGATTTATGACTATATGCAATTCCTGTCTCCCTGAAATATATAAAACCAAACTGTAAATCAACCATGGTGTGGGTTATAGGCTTCTTGGATGTGACCCCAGGCATGTACTCAAACTTGGCTCAGAATAAACCTGAATAAACTCTTATTTTATAGAGTCTGTGGGTTCTTTCCCCTTGACATTCAAAACTATAAAGGCTATCCAAAACAGGCAGAGTTGTAGAAACTGTCATGGCCAACAAGAACCTAAGGAGAAGCGATGATTATTAAATGTAACGTGGTCTCCTGGATGAGATCCTGGGACAGAAAAAAGAACATTGAGTTAAAAACTAAGAAAATCCTCCCAGGGGATGAACTTTAGTTAATGTGTCAACATTGTTTACTTCATTGTAACAGATGGACCGTGTACAGTCAGATGTTAATAATAAGGGAAACTGAGTGCAAGGTATGTGAGAACTCTGTACTATCTTTGCAATTTTTCTGTAAACCTTAAACTGTTCTAAAATAAAGTTTATTTTATTTATTTTTTTGAGACAGAGTCTCACTATGTCATCCTCGGTAGAGTGCCATGGTGAGATTGCTCACAGTAACCTCAAACTCTTGGTCTCAAGTGATTCTCTTGCCTCAGCCTCCCAAGTAGCTGGGACTACAGGCGCCCGCCATAGCACCTGGTTATTTTTTTGTTGTAGTTGTTATTGTTGTTTGGCAGGCCCGGGCTGGGCTCAAACCCACCCACCCTGGTGTATGTGGCCAGCACCCTAGCCACTGAGCTACAGGCGCTGAGCCTACAATAAAGTTTATTTTAAAGAAAATGATAATCATGGGGTTGTCAAGATTTTCAGAAATGATTTAGTAAGGACAACTGATTGAACCACATAGAAAGGCAGAATTAACAGAGGGTTTCCAATAAAGGATGAAAAAACTAGGGTATAATTCATCAGAAATCCTTTTCCTCTGACCCATCTAGTAGATGGAGCTGTCATGGTACATGTGCAGTAAAGGGTTAACTCAGCAGGCCTATGTTGTCCAAATCCTGCAAATTCCAAAGATTTTCAGGGCTGACCCTTGACCAGATCCTGGAAGATAACCTCTCAGCCCTTAGAATAAGTGTGTCTTTGCATGCCTGAGGCTTTGGGCTACACTAGACAGTTTATGCTAATAATGTGATTTATGTGAATGTCTGTCTTTCTTTGCCCTGGGGCCCTGAGCCGTACTGTACCAGTTTGACCTCTGAGAGAGGGTGCTAGAGATGGAGTAGCTAAGGTCATGTGGATGCTCTATACTTACATGGCCACCAATAAAAACCGTGGACACCAAGTCTGGTGTGAGCTTCCCTGGTTGGCAATACTTCACACATGTTGTCAAACGTCATTGCTGGGAGAGGTGCGCCCTGCTTGGGTGACTCCATTGGGAGAGGACTCCTGAAACTCCTGCCTGGTTTCTTCTGAACCCCACTCTATGGCTCGTTTTACTTTCCTGATTTTCATCTGTATCCTTTTGCTATAGGAAATCATAACCATGAGTATAACAGCTTTTTGAGTTCTGTTAAGTCCTTCTAGCAAATCATTAAACCTGAGGGTCCTCTGACACAAAATGGTCCAGAGACTGGAATTGTAATCATCTTAACAGATCTAACAAAGGAATAATAGGTCAGGTCCTGCTGGGCATTCCCTAACCTGGTGATTGTTTGAAAATACAGATTACCTGATCAATTAGCCAATTATCCATTTCCCTCCATTAATCCCTAATCAATACCTCAGAACTTAGAAAAGCACACATTCAGTTTCCTCTTCCCTCCAACTCCTGACAGCCTTTGTAATTTGGACATGATTTTTTTCTTTTTTTTACAGTTTTAAAACTGACACACAAAGGAATTCAATCTTTTTTTCTGCCTGATAACTCTCTACTCTCCCTGAGGACATGAATGCTACTTTCTCTCTTTCCAGTTCCCCCAAAGCTGAGGGAGGTGATAAGGGCTTAATGCATTCTAGCTCCAGTCTGGGGAGGTAAGAGAGTGGAAAGAAACTCTGAAAAAGAAAGAGACTGAGATAAGGGAGCTGAATTGGGGACCTCTGCTACAATTGAGGCATTTATTGGAGGTCAGTGGTAGAAGTTTCAGTCCTGCCTCCACAGTTGTGTAACAGGGAATGTTATCTCCCCAATGGAGGAGTTCATTTGCTTGGCAAATATCAAGTCAGTAGACACAGCCAAGTTGGCTGTAGCAAGGGTTTTATTACTTCGCACAAGTAAGGAGCACATGGGGGATAGTTCTCAAGCAGTGTGTCCTTGAACAAGAAGAGGGTTGGGCTGGTTTTATAAGCACAGGATCATGAGGCATGATCTGATTGGATCTTGCAATAAGTTGGTACCAGGAAGTCTGATCTACTGGATCCTGCCATAGGGTAACTTTGGGGCTCAATTCGATCAGATTCTGGGTTCTGCCAGACAGTGTTTATTTCTTAATTCAGTTCCCACACCTTGGACCAAGCCTTTAGGTTCCTCCCACAGTTGCACACTTGGTTCATATGGTCCAAGCTGTTATAGGAAATCTGGTAGCAGCCTGAGCTTCAGCTAAGGAAGCTCCTGAGTGGTGGGGAAATTTGGAGTGCTGTAAGAAAAGTGAGTTTGGGGTGCTGGGAGGAGTCTCTGAGCCACGTCACCTCCCTCTGGCTGGAGAAGCCACTACGCCACCCGGGCCCGGGCCCTACGGGAGTTATCAGGTGCAGAGGTTGGCCTGGTATGGTTCAGGCCACCAGCCTCAGGGGAAGAGCCTCAGCTCCCAACAGCCAAATGGAATCTCCAGTTGGAAGGACCTGAGCCCTAAGGCTTTGGCATGTCTTGGAGATAAAAAATATGGCACCAACAACCATGGTGGCCACTGGCCCATGAGGAAGGAGAGAAGGTTTTTCTATATCATGCTACCTCCGATGCCTTGTCTTTTATAAACTCAAGTGTCTCAAGTCAGCTTTCTCTTTGGTTTGGCCCATTGGTCAAGAGGTGGCCAGGGTCTTTAGGCTAGGTGAGAGAAGAGCTCATGGGCTCTGGCAAGAAGACTTTTGGGGCTAGGCCACCAGGTGGCCTTACCAGAACCTGACTCTGTTGAGATATACCCCAGTAACTTCTGGCTTCTCCTAAGTCCCCAAACCCACTGAGGCATCAAACAGCTGGGGATTTCTAATTCCAATTTCTGCCTTGGGAATGAGGAAGAAGGTTTCCAGCTGGGTTTAAACACATTAATTCCCAAATTGAGTTTGGCTCTCCCGCTATTTAAAAACCCAATTTGGTAAGCACTTCACAGAGCAATAGCTCTGAAAAAGAAAGATTACTTTCCATTAGTCTGGCTTAGTAGAATGCATTGTTATTCAAAAGGCAGTCAAAGGGAATTTAAGTGGAATGTGGGTGTCAAAGTCCAGGTGAAAACCAGTCTTCTGGAAGTCTGGTCTCTCACACCTCAGGGGCCTGAGGAACTGGTGGTCTCTAGCTCCCTTTCAACTGTGCTTTTCATACCTGTCTCACCCTCAAGGCAGTTGGGCAGCTCAGAGTCAGGGAATTGGTGATACAAAGAGGCCTCTTGCAGGCTGCCCACCTGGCCCTGGGACCAGAGTTGGGGGCAGTAAGGCAGGCCAGGAGAGCCGCTGGCCTTGACCTGGGGAGTAGAACTCAGTGAGGTTGACCCACCAAGGCTCAGCTGTGCTTCAGCCATAATGCTTGGAGCCCTCTGAGCCAAGAAGGCTCATCTCCATCCCTCACTTCCAGGACCATTTAAGAATTTTCTGGATGACTAAGCTCTACCTGAAACCGCCCCATTGCTATAACTTCTGACGTACCCCAGACTGCACTCTCCTTTCCTCCTCAGGCCAAGTTTGCTACTGTTCTGTTGTGGAAACCACAAGGGGGTTTCAGTCTAGGTCCAGTTGCTTGTCCCACAAAAATCCAACTATTGAGCCACGGAGGATTGCCCAGGAAGAAAGGCATTTTTAATATGACAGACATCTTGCTGGGAGAATAGGAGAAGCTGCCTCCAATCTGTCTGACTAAAGGAGAGCACCTGCTATTGCCTGAATTTCTCTCTATGCCAAGTCCTTGATCTTGGGGTTTGAAGATTGAAACCACAGACCATATGGATAAGTAAAAGGACAGAGTTTATTGACAGAGAAAGAAATAGATAAGGCAACAGGACTTTTGGCAGTGCAAGTAGGGGAACCCAAACAGGAAACCCCTATGGGCCTTTTGACTATGGGTTTGTATACTGCCTGTGAGCCAGAGGTCCTAGGGAGTACATGTCTGGAACACATCACAATGGGCTAGGGGCAGCAGGCAGAGAAAAATTAGCAAATGAACGTGGTCCTTATAGTCCCTGTCCCAGGCGAGGCAGCAAGGTATATGCTTTCCACTTCAGGAGACACTAATCAGGCTGTTTTCTGTGATCCTGCTTGAGTCTAAAGAATGTGGTCTGGAAAAGGCCTGTTTGCCTAGGCCTAGAAAATGGGGGGTGGGGGTCCCTGACCAGTTTTGCATGGGGGAAGCCTGTATCATTGCTTTAAGGGAGGGGCTACATGTCTTGGGGCAGGCCATGGTGCACCTCACAAAGGGCTACATGCATCTGGGGCAGGTTGTGGGAGATGGTGAGTCTTGGTACTAGAGAGTCTTCCCTGGGGCTTTCAGAATCTCAGCTCCTTTGTTTTATAGAAAATCCATCACTTTGGGCAGAATGTGGGCCTATTGCCCTAGCACTTTGGAAGGCTGAAGCAGGAGGATCACTTTTGGCCAGGAATTCTAGTCCATCAGTTCTGGGAAACAATTCAAAAGGTCAAATAGTTAGTTAAGGGAGAGGATTATAAAAAATTATAGGAGTTCATGGAGATGGCTATAGTTCCACTGGGCCAGGACCTGAACTTAAGTGTAGATGGAGAGAGTATTTGTATTGTTTTATTGTGGTTTTTGCTTTTGGTGGGGGGATAGGAGAAGGGGGCAGGAAATAGTACTTAGATACACTAGTGACAGGTTTTAATATTCTATTTTTTTTAACTTGAGGTTTTTTTTTCTTACACTGACATAGACAAATAGAACTGTGACATATTTTCTAATTTATGTGAAGGATATAGCAATATCATGTGCTTGTGACAGGTCTACCATATTTACAGCTGTTACAGGCCTTTGTGTCTGGGAAAAGCCACCTCTTCAGCACTGCCTCAGTGATGCTGGCTTCTGACCATCAGCTCCAGGTGTTTGCTGTGTCCCAGGTGGCTCAAGAGTGTCCATTCACCCTCTTTTTCTCTCCCTATCCACACTCCTTGTTCCCAATAGGCTGCTCAGCACCCTATCTGCTCATTTCTTTCTGAGACCTGCCACCTCGACTGGCGGGCAGGCTCTTCCCTCTCTTCCTTCCCCCTTTACCTAATGTTGAGCTTGGTACTAGGTCAGGCACTGATATAAAGGTAGGATTTATGTCCTTAAAACTCAGCCTAGTGGACCGACATATGGCAACATGTGGGAGATGAACCAATCCCACCCTGGAGGAAACATGAGTCAGAGAAGACTCTTTTAGGACGTGGCCTGTCTTGAAGCCCAAGGAGCACTGAGCTGCATGAAGGGACGTGTAAAGGGGGAGGGATGGCAAGGGAGAAGAGGGAGAAAGGGTAGGTATGGTGGCTATTGGCCATCGCTGAAGGCCACCCCGCGTCTGAACCCTTTTCCTATGTCTGGGGAACTCTGTTTCCTAAGCCCACCGTATAAATGACAGAAAATCAGATGGTCTTATTCTCAGCTTCCCTTTTAGCTCAGAGAAAGGAAGGCACGTGACCCAGGCCTCACCACTCTGGGCTGTTGCACTGTCTTTGACTAGAGAGCTGATGACACGAAGAGGCAAGAACATGTATTTTTTTCTTAAATGCTTTCATTCGTTGTTAAAAATACCCTCAGTGCACTATGGTGGTCATGAATCACTTCAAAACATGGAGGTAATAAAAATGCAGTGGTGGACAAAAACCCCCCCATAAAACAAAAACAAAAAAAACTTCATGTCATCAGAAGGGCCTACAAGGTCCATTCGTAAAGGGGGTGGATGCTTCATTGTCCAGTGGTTGCAGTTTTATCAGAAGTGACCAGGGTTTGGCTTTAGTGGTGTCAGCAGTGCAATCTGAGGGCTCTTGGGTCGATAGGGATGCCATCTCAAGAGTCATTCTGTACCTGGACTTGAAACCTCATCCTGGCCTTGAGACTTGTAGACCTGGTTCAGGGAACCATACTGGGGCATGTAAGCTCTCCACTATCTTTTATTTTTTTATTTTTATTTTTTGAGACAAGTTTCACTATGTTGCCCTCGGTAGAGTTCTGTGACATCACAGCTCACAGCAACCTCTAACTCTTGGGCTTAAGCGATTCTCTTGCCTCAGCCTCCCAAGGAGGTGGGACTACAGGTGCCCACCACAATAGGCACCCAGCTAACATTGTAGTTTGGCAGGCCCAGCAGAGTTTGAACCCACCAGCTCCAGTGTATGTGACTGGTGCCCTAGCCGCTGAGCTATAGGTGCCGAGCCTATCTTTTATTTTTAATTAAATTTTTTTATTTGGGACAATTATAGATTCAAAGGTACTGGTAAAAAGTAATATGGAGATCTTGCACACTCTTTATTCAGTTTCCCCAAAAGGTAATATCCAAAAACCACTGCAATCTCATAACCGTTGATTATGACATTGTGATAGTCAAGATAGCTATAATCCAGTTATAACCCAAGAATAGGGGGAAGGGGGAAAAGGAGGGGAAGAAGGGGGAGGTGGGCGGAGGGAGGGTGATCTTTGGGATCACACCTGTGGTGCATCTTACAAGGGTATATGTGAAACTTAGTAAATGTAGAATGTAAATGTCTTAACACAATAACTAAGAAAATGCCAGGAAGGCTATGTTAACCAGTGTGATGAAAATGTGTCAAACGGTCTATAAAACCAGTGTATGGTGTCCCATGATTGCATTAATGTACACAGCTATGATTTAATAATAATAATAAAAAAAAAGATACAGGGCGGCGCCTGTGGCTCAAGGAGTAGGGCGCCGGTCCCATATGTCAGAGGTGGAGGGTTCAAACCCAGCCCTGGCCAAAAAAACAAACAAAAAAAAAAAACCACACACACATACACACACACAAAAAGATACAGAACATTTCCATCACCACAAGGTTGCCTTCTATTGTGCTTTTATAGCTATACCCACCATGGTCCTGCTCCCACCCCTTTCTCATTCTTCATTTCTATAATTTTGTCATTTTGAGAAAGTTTTCTAAATGGAATCATATATATGCCATTTGGGGATCAGCTTTTTTCTTTTAGTGAAATTCTCTGGAAATTCATCCAGGTAGTTATGTGTGTTAATATTTCATTCCTTATTATTGCTGAGTTGTATTTCATGGGTGGATGTATCATAATTTGTTTAACCATTCACCTGTTGAAGAACATCTGAGTTGTTTCCAGTTTTGTGTAAGTTGTGCATGTGCATAAGCCTTCATGCTTCTGGGATAAATATCCAGGAGTACAATTGCTAAGTCATAAAGTAGTTGTATGTTTAGTTTTTGAGAAAATGAAAACTATTTTCCAGAGTGACTGCACCTTTTTGCATTCCTATCAGCATTGTATGAGTGATCCACATTCTTATCCTCACCAGAATTTATTTGGTGTTGTCCATATTTTTTATTTCAGCTATTTTTTTTGTTGTTGTTGTTTGTTTGAGTCTCAAGCTGTCACCCCCAGTGCTGTGGCGTTACGGCTCACAGCAACCTCAAACTCTTGGGCTTAAGTAATTCTCTTGCCTCAGCCTCCCGAGTAGCTGGGGCTATAGGTGCCCACCACAACACCTGGCTATTTTTGTTGTTGTTGCAGTTGCCATTGTTGTTTTAGTTAGCCTGGGCCAGGTTCGAACCCGCCAGCCTCGGTGTATGTGACCGGCACCCTACCTGCTGAGCTACAGGCGCTGCCTATTTCAGCTATTTTTGATATGTGTATACACATACCGGAACTTAAATATGCATTTTCCTAGTTGCTAATGATATCAAATATCTTTTCATGTGATTATTTGCCACCTGTAAATCCTCTTTGGTGAAATGGTTGTTTATGTCTTTTGCCCGTTTCTAATTATATTGTTAGACTTTTACTGTTGAGAGTTGAAAGTTCTTTAGATATTCTAAATACTAATTCTTTATCATATTTGTGATTTGGAAATATTTTTTTCTGGGACTGTACATTGTCTTTCATCTTGTCTTTCATAGAGCACAAGTTTTTTAATTTTGATGAGGTCCAAATTATCAAAGGCATGTCTTTTGGACTCACCCAAGGTGGGTGAGTAGGTCTTAAAAGACAAATCCATTCTAACATTTCAGTCTTTTGAAGTCTTTTTTTTTTTTCACTAAGTCTTTGAATTCCTTCCTCTATGTTAAACCAAGGCAAGTTGGAACTGCGGATCACTCTTTTGGTCCATGTTTCAGCCAAATAACCAAATTGTTATAGCCCTTTCACACTCCCCAAAGTGCAACATTAAAAGCAGAACACGTCAAGGCTGAACACTTTGCCATGGGACACCAAGTTACCACACTGACCCAAATTGCCCATGATGCAGTCAAGTTGACACACAAAATGAACTTTCACAGTCCAGCTAGATTGTTTATTTTATCTTTTCAATAAACTGACTTAGTTTCATTGATTTTCTAATCTTTATTTTATTTTTGCTCTCATCTTTATTCCTTTTTTCTGCTAATTTTGTTTTTTTTTCCTTCATTTTCTAGTTTTTTGAGGTGTAAAGTTAGGTTGTTGATGTAAGCACTTTGTTCTTTTTTTAATGCAGAAATTTCCCACTACAGAGCCTGGGTTCGGTGGTTCACACCTGTAATCCTAGCACTCTGGAGGCCCAGGCAGGTGGATTGCTTGAGCACAGGAGTTTGAGACCAGCCTGAACAAGATTAAGACACCATCGCTACTAAAAAAAAAAAAAAAAAAAAAAAAGCCTGGTATAGTGGCATATGTCTGTAGTCTCAGCTTCTCTGGAGTCTGAGGCAAGAGGATTGCTCAAGCCTAAGAGTCTGAGGTTGCTGTGAGCTATGACACCATGGCACTATCCAGGGTGACAGAGTGAGACTGTCTCAAAAAAAAAAAAGAAAGAAATTTACCATTGTAAATACTACCTAGTTAGCACTCTGCTGCTGTGTCCCATAAGTTTTGGTATGTTATGTTTTGTTTTAATTTGTCTTAAGATAGTTTAAAATATATTTTATGATTTCTTTCTTTTTTTTTTTTTTGTAGAGACAGAGTTTCACTTTATTGCCCTCATTAGAGTGCCGTGGCATCACACAGCTCACAGCAACCTCCAACTCCTGGGCTTAGGCAATGCTCTTGCCTCAGCCTCCCGAGTAGCTGGGACTACCCGCCACAACTCCTGGCTATTTTTTGTTGCAGGTTGGCCAGGGTCAGGTTCAAACCCGCCACCCTTTACTCCATATATTTTGGTGCTGTGATGTTAGTAAATTGATAAATTTACTTTTTGGTAAATTGATCCTTTTATCATTATATAATGTCTGCTTGTCTCTTGTGACAGTTTTGTCTTAAAGTCTATTTTGCAAAAATAAATAAATAAATTCCATTTTGTGGGATTTAGGTACAGTGGACCATACTCTTTTGTAATTACCATTTGCATGGAGTATCTTTTCCCATACTTTCCTTTTCAGCCTATGTGTATCTTTAGACCTAAGGTGTGTCTCTCGTATATATCATATAATTATATCTTGTTTTTTGTTTAATCTATTCAGCCACTCTGTCTTTTGATTGGGAAGCTAAATACATTTACATTTAAAGTAGTTATTGATAGGAAAGTATTTACTGTTGCCACTTTGTTAATTGTTTCATGCCTATCTTTTAGCTATTTTTCTGCTTTCTTCCTCTCTTGCTGTCTTCCTTTTTGTTTTATTGAATTCTATGTATTGACTTGCTTTGACTCTTTCTCATTGTATTTTTTCTTTCGCTCGTCCAAAGCTTTTAATTTTTAATTTTTATATTTTTTAATTTTTAATTTTTTTTAATTATTAAATCATAGCTGTGTACCTAAGTCCAATCAAGGGGTACAATGTGCTGGTTTCACATTCAATCTGAAATATTCTCATCAAACTGTTCAACATAGCCTTCATGGCATTTTCTTAGTTATTGTATGTAGACATTTGTATTCCGCCTTTAGTAAGTTTCACCTGTACCCATTCTAAGATGCACAGTAGGTGTGGCCCCACCCATTACCCTCCCTCCACCCTAACCTCCCTCCTCCCTTCCCCTTCCTTGGCCCTTTCCCCATAGTCTTGTGCTATAGTTGGGTTATAGCCTTCATGTGAAAGCTATAATTTAGCTTCATAGTAGCGCTGAGTACATTGGATACTTTTTCTTCCATTCCTGAGCGCCTGTAGTCCCAGCTACTCGGGAGGCTGAGGCAAGAGAATCGCTTAAGCCCAGGAGTTGGAGGTTGCTGTGAGCCGTGTGACGCCACGGCACTCTACCAGAGGGCGGTACAGTGAGACTCTGTCTCTACAAAAAAAAAAAAAAAAAACAAAAAAACAAAAAGATACTTTGCTAAGAAGAGTATGTTCCAGCTCCATCCATGTAAACATGAAAGAGGTAAAGTCTCCATCTTTCTTTAAGGCTGCATAATATTCCATGGTATACGTGTACCACAATTTATTAATCCATTCGTAGGTCGATGGGCACTTGGGCTTCTTCCATGACTTAGCAATTATGAATTGGGCTGCAATAAACATTCTGGTACAGATGTCTTTGTTATATTGTGATTTTTGGTCTTCTGGGTATAAATCTAGTAAAGGAATTATAGGATCGAATGGCAGGTCTATTTTTAGGTCTCTAAGTATTCTCCAAACCTCCTTCCAGAAGGAACATATTAGTGTGCATTCCCACCAGCAGTGTAGAAGTGTGCCCTTTCCTCCATATCCACGCCAACATCTCTGGTTTGGGGATTTTGTTATGTGGGCTGCTCTTACTGGGGTTAGGTGATATCTCAAAGAAGTTTTGATTTTTATTTCTCTGATGATTAAGGATGATGAGCTTTTTTCCATGTGTTTGTAGATCGTGTGTCGGTCTTCTTTAGAAAAGTTTCTCTTCAAGTCCCTTGCCCACCATGAGATGGGATCATGTGTTCTTTTCTTCCTAATATGTTTGAGTTCTCTGTGGATTCTGGTTATTAGACCTTTATCGGAGGTATAACCTGCAAATATTTTCTCCCATTCTGAGGGCTGTCTGCTTGCTTTACTTACTATGTTCTTGGCTGTGCAGAAGCTTTTTAGTTTGATCAGGTCCCATTAGTGTATTTTTGACACTGCTTCAATTGCCTGGGGAGTCCTCCTCATAAAATATTCACCCAGGCCGATTCCTTCAAGAGTTTTCCCTGCACTTTCTTCAAGTATTTTTATAGTTTCATGTCTTAAGTTTAAATCTTTTATCCAGTGAGAGTCTATCTTAGTTAATGATGAAAGGTGTGGGTCCAGTTTCAATCTCCTACAGTTTGCCAGCCAGTTTACCCAGCAGCATTTGTTAAATAGGGAATCTTTTCCCCACTGAATGTTTTTAATTGGCTTGTCAAAGATCAAATAATGGTAAGTAGCTGGATCCATCTCTTGGTTCTCTATTCTGTTCCAGACATCTACTTCTCTGTTTTTGTGCCAGTACCATGCTGTTTTGATCACTATGGATTTATAGTACAGTCTCAGGTCTGGTAGTATGATTCCTCCTGCTGTATTTTTATTGCTGAGTAATGTTTTGTCTATTCAAGGTTTTTTTCTAATTCCATATAAAACGAAGTATTTTTTCAAGATCTTTAAAATATGACAATGGAGCTTTAATAGGAATTGCATTAAAATTATATATTGCTTTGGGTAGTATGGGCATTTTAACAATGTTGATTCTTCCCAGTCATGAGCATGGTATGTTTTTCCATTTGTTAACACCTTCAGCTATTTCTTTTCTTAAAGTTTCATAGTTCTCTTTGTAGAGATCTTTCACGTCCTTTATTAGGTATACTCCCAAATATTTCATCTTCTTTGGCATTACTGTGAAAGGAATAGAGTCCTTGACTGTTTGTTCAGCTTGGTTATTGTTGGTATATATAAAGGCTACAGATTTATGGGTGTTGATTTTCTAGCCTGAGATATTGCTGTATTCCTTGATCACTTTAAAAGTTTTGTAGTAGAGTCCCTAGTGTTTTCCAGATATACGATCATATCATCTGTAAAGAGTGAAAGTTTGATCTTTTCTGACCCTATGTGGATACCCTTGATCGCCTTTTCTTCCCTAATTGCAATGGCTGAAACTACCATTACAATGTTAAAAAGCAATGGAGACAATGGGCAACCTTGCCTGGTTCCTGATCTAAGTGGAAATGATTTCATTTTAACCCCATTCAATATGATATTGACTGTGGGTTTGCTGTAGATGGCCTCCATTAGTTTAAGAAATGTCCCTTCTGGCAGCACCTGTGGCTCAAAGCAGTAGGGTGCCAGCCCCATATGCCGGAGGTGGTGGGTTCAAACCCAGCCCTGGCCAAAAAAAAAAAAAAACTGCAAAAAAAAAAGAAATGTCCTTCTATAACAATTTTCTTAAAGGGATGCTGGATATTATCAAAAGCTTTTCTGCATTGATTGAAAGAATCATATGGTCCTTATTTTTTAGTTTGTTTATATGCTGAATTACATTTATAGATTTATGTATATTGAACCAGCCTTGAGACCCTGGGAAAATCCCACTTGGTCGTAGTGTATAATTTTTTTGATGTGTGTTGGATTCTGTTTGTTAGGATCTTATTGAGTATTTTAGCATCAATATTCATTAGTGATATTGGTCTATAATTTTCTTTTCTTGTTGGGTCTTTCCCTGGCTTGGGGATCAAGGTGATGTTTGCTTCATAGAATGTGTTGGGTAATATTCCTTCTTTTTCTATGTTTTGGAAGAGGTTTAGTAATATAGGTACTAGTTCTTCTTTAAAGGGTTGGTAGAATTCTGATGTAAAGCCATCTGCTCCTGGGCTTTTCTTTTTAGGAGATTTTGTATAATTGATGCTATTTCAGAATTTGATATAGGCCTGTTCAACATTTCCACTTCCTTCTGGCTAAGTCTTTGTAGGTGGCATACTTCCAGGTATTGGTCGATTTCTTTCAGATTTTCATATTTCTGAGAGTAGAGTTTCTTGTAGTATTTGTTAAGGATTTTTTTAATTTCTGAGGGGTCTGTTGTTATTTCATCGTTACCATTTCTGATTGATGAAATTAGAGATTTTACTGTTTTTTTCCTGGTTGGGTTGGCCAAAGGTTTATCTATTTTATTGATCTTTTCAAAAAACCAACTTTTGGATTTATTGATTTGTTGTATAATTCTTTTGTTTTCAATTTCATTTAATTCTGCTCTGATTTTGGTTATTTCTTTTCTTCTGCTGTGTTTGGGGTTGGAATGTTCTTCCTTCTCCAGTTGCTTGAGATGTCCCATTAAGTTATTAACTTCCTGTCTTTCTGTTTTCTTGAGGAAGGCTTTTAGTGCTATAAATTTCCTCTTAGAACTGCCTTTGCAGTATCCCAGAGGTTCTGGTAATTCGTGTCTTGATTGTTGTTTAGTTCCAAAAATTTGGTGATTTCCTTCTTAATCTCATCTATAACCCATGTATCCTTCAGCATAAGGTTGTTTAGCTTCCATGTTTTTGTATGGGTATGCAGGTTCCTGTTGTTATTTAGTTCAATTTTTATTCCATGATGGTCTGAGAAGATGCAAGGAATAATTTCTATTTTTTTAAAATTTACTGAGGTTAGATTTGTGGCCTAGGATGTGGTTGATTTTGGAGTATGTTCTGTGGGCTGATGGGAAGAATGTGTGTTCAGTTTTGTTGGGATGAAATGTTCTATAGATGTCTGTTAAGTCCAGATGTTGAATGGTTAAGTTTAAATCTAAAATTTCTTTGCTTAGCTCTTTTTGGAGGATCTATCCAGTACTATGGAACTGGAGGAAATCAAGTTGCTCATGTCTGTTAGAGTATCTCTTATAAATTGAGGTCCGTTCTGGTTGGGTGCATAAATATTACTAATTGAAATCTCATCATATTGAGTATTACCTTTAACAAATATGAAGTGTCCATCCTTATCCTTCCTTATTTTGGTTTAAAGCCTATTTCATCTGTGAATAGGATTGCAATGCCTGCTTTTTTCTGCTTTCCATTTGCCTGGTGTATAGATGACCATCCCTTCACCTTGGGTCTATATTTGTCTTTTAATGTAAGATGCAATTCTTGTATGTAGCAGGTATCTGGCTTGAGTTTTTGTATCTAGTCAGCCAACCTGTGCCTCTTTAGAGGACAATTTAAACCATTCACATTAATTGAGAGTATTGATAAGCCTTTCGAGAGTATGGTAGACATTTTTAATCCTTTTGTGACTGTGGAAGTTGGAATTTGATCAAAATTTTCTGGGTGGGTTTACTTTTGTGGTGGAGGATTACGCTGGTCTTTATGGAGGATAGATCTGAGAATATCCTGGATAGCTGGTTTAGTTATGGCAAATTTCTTCAACATGTGAATGTCATTGAAGTATTTAATTTCTCCGTCATAAATGAAACTCAGTTTAGCTGGGTACAGGATCCTGGGTTGAAAGTTATTTTGTTTTAGGAGATTAAAAGTTGATGACCATCCTCTTCTAGCTTGAAAGGTTTTAGCAGAGAGTTCTGCAGTTCTTCTAATATTCTTGCCCTTGTAGATTATGGTTTTCTTTCATCTGGCTTCTTTCAGAATCTTCTCCTTCATATTAACTGTAGTGAAATTGATTATGATGTGTCTAGGTTATGTCTTATTTGGGTTGAGTTGTGCTGGAGTTCTGAAACTGTCTGCTATCTGAATTTCAGAATCTCTTGGCATGTCTGGAAAGTTCTCCTTCATAATTTCATGGAGAAGAGACTCTGTGCTTTGTGAAGCCACTTTGTTGCTTTCAGGGATCCCTATAAGACGAATATTGGTTTTCTTTGAATTATCCCAAAGCTCTCTGAGAGAGTGATCTGTTTTTGCCCTCCATTTCTCTTCCTCTTTGAGAGTTTGGGAGCATTTGAAAACTTTGTCTTCAATGTCAGAAATCCTTTCTTCTGCTTGCTCCATTCGTTACTGAGGGATTCTACGGTGTTTCTAAGATCTTTTAGGGCTGCAACTTCTTGTCTCAATGTGTCAAAATCTTTGGTCATTTGGTCTTTGAATTTGTTGAATTCTTGAGATATCTTTTGTGTTACTGCTTGGAATTCTAATTCGATTTTATTTGCTATCCAGATTCTGAATTCGATTTCTGACATCTCAGCTATTTGTTTGTGGATGGGATCTTGTTCTGTGTCTGCCCCATTGATCCTTGGGGGAGTTGATCTACTCTGATTATTCATATTGCCAGAGTTTTTCTGTTGATTTCGCCTCATGATTGTTTTTCACCATTGCCTCTGGCTGTCCTCAGAGTTGGGAGGTGTCTCTCCAAGATTAGATCCCAGCGGGATCAGTGTATTGTTGCTGGATCTTTGTAGGGAGTGATCCTGTGTAGTTCCTCTGGGGCTGCCCCAGCCGGGGAGTTCTGATTGTGGAAGCAGTTCTGGAGTGTGACACACCCGAATCCAGCAACAGGGCGGGAGGTGGTGTGCATAGTTCTGGGAGTGCCTGGTGCCCAGTGACTTTGGCACAGAGAGACCAAGGCTCTAGCAGTCTCTGTCCAGGAGAAGGGTTCTGTGCAGAGGCAGGGAGGGCTCTGGAGGGCATGCGGCTATGAGAGTCCCTGGCCAGATGAGTCCCTGGCCAGATGGCCTCTGTTGTGGAGGCAGGGAGGGTACAGGAGGGAAGATGCAGGGTTGCGCAGCTCCTGCAGTTCCTGGTCAGGGCATGTGGAGGCCCGGTGGGGGCGGATTGTGGGTTGTGGGTCAGGGGTCGCTGCGCAGCACTTATGGAGGTCCGGCCCATGCCAAGCCCAGGCATTTGAGGTTGCTATGAGCTGTGATGCCATGGCACTCTACCAAGGGCAACAGACTGAGGCTCTAGTGTGCCAAAACCAGTCTCACTCTGCCCCTGAGGGTTAAGGCTGTAAGGCAGCTCAGTCCCTGCCTTTAGGCTGCTCAGTCACTAGGTTACTAGCTCCCGCCTGATCCTTGCTCTGTGACCCTGAGGGCAGAGCTTGCTGGGGCAGTTCTCTCACAATGGCTGCCTGTGGCCCATAGCCGAACGCTGTTAGCTCTGTCCGGCTCAGCGGCTCAGTATGGGGTCCTAGACAATGCCCAAAGTTCTCCGCATCCTGCTCAAGCTCTCCTCAAGGCAGTTCAACTGAGTGCCAAGTCCAAAAACACCGAAACAGTTCACAGGTAAGGCCTTTCTGGTTTGCAGTCTCATTGCTGCTTGTACTTACGGCTGCTGGTGGGATTAGGTTGATGGAACACATGCAACCACTTCCCAGTTTTCCACTGTTTTTACCCTCCTCCTGGAGTCCAGAAGTACCTTGCTGACTCCCTGTATCCTCAAATGTTTGATTATAGGCAGATCCCTCCAGCCAGAGATGCCTGGAGTCTTATCTCCCCTGACTTATGGTGCCCAGTTGCAGGGAAGCTGTTACTCGGCCGCCATCTTGCTCCACATCGCCTTTCTCATTGTATTTTGAGTGTCTCCTATAGGTATTTCCTTTATTGTTATCATGGGGCTACATAAAATATTTTATTGTCATAAAATCTATTTTAAGCTGATAACAACTTAACCTTAAATGCATACGAAATTATACTCTTTTATATCTCCTCAAATCCACTTTATGTTATTGATGTCACAGATTACATCTTGTGTATCCATTAACATGGTTTTATAGTTATAGTTATTTTTATACTTTTGTCTTTAATATCTTATACTAGAAGTATTATGTATTTGTCTATATATTTACCTGTACCAGCAAAATTTATAATTCTGTATGTTTTGTGTTGTTGTTTAGTGTTCTTTTATTTCAATTTTTAAGGTTCCCATTACATTTCTTATAAGGAAGCTCTGATGGTAGCAGAGTCTCCCTGCTTTTGTTTAACCCATAAAGATTTAATTTCTTTTTCATTTTTGAAGGACAGTTTTGCCAGACATAGTATTCTTGGTTGGGAGTTGTTTTCTTTTAACACTTTGAGTATATCATCCCACTCCCTTTTGGCCTATAAGGTGTCTGATGAGAAGTCCACTGATAATCTTATGTGAGTTTCCTTATACACGATGAGTTGCTTTTCTCCTGATGTTTTTCAGGATTATCTCTTTGTCTTTGAATATGAACTTTGATCATAATGTGTCTCAGTGTGTGGGCTTCTTTAGATCCATTGTAGTTGGAAGATCCTAGAATTTGGAAGTCCATTACTTCCTCTGATTGGGAAATTTCTGGCCATTACTTTTTAAAAAATTTCTTTATTAATGTTTTTCTTTCTTCTCCTTCTGGAATTCCCATAATACACATATTGGTCTACTTAATGGTATCCCATAAGTCCCTTAGGCTTTCTTCACTCTTCTTCATTCTTTTTTCTTTTTGTTCTTCTAACTTGATAATTTTAAATGATCTGTCTTTAAGTTCACTGATTGTTTGTTCTGCTTGATGAAATCTGCTGTTGAGTCTGTCTGTGGAATTTTTCGTTTCAGTTATTGTATTCTTCAGGCCAGAATTTCTGTTTGTTTCTTTTTTATAGTTTCTATCTTTTTGTTAATTTTTTCATCTGTTCAGACACCTTTTTTTCTGATTTCATTTTGTTGCCTATTTGAGTTCTGTTGTAATACATTGAGCTTCTTTGATATGATTATTTTGAATTCTCTAGGTAAGGCATAGATTTCTCTTTCTTTGGGGTTGGTGTCTTTATTTTTTATTTCTTTGATCAGGTCATGTGCCTTCATGTACCTTGTGATTTTTTACTGAGTTTTAAGCATTTTAAAAAACAGACACCTCACCCAGTTTTTATAGACTGTACTCATACAGGGAAGAACTATTAGAGATTCTGGGGCCCTCTGAGAGATGCAACTTCTGTTGGCTTGTGTATGTAATTTCCCAATTAGAAAAGTTTTCTGGTTTCTTTTTTTGGAGCTTTTTTTTTAGACAGAGTCTCACTTTGTTGCCCTAGTAGAGTGCCATGGCATTATGGCTCACAGTAACCTCAAACTCTAAGCAATTCTCTTGTCTCAGCCTCTCAAGTAGCTGGGACTACAGGTGCCCATCACAACGCCTGGTTATTTTGGTTGTAGTTGTCATTGTTGTTTGGCAGGCCCAGGCTGGGTTCAACTGTTGTATGTGGCTGGCACCTTAGCCACTGAGCTATAGGTGCCAAGCCTTTTTTAGGAGCTTCTAATCTTTTGCTCTTTCTGGTTTCTGTCTGTGGTACTGCAGGTTCTCTGGTGCTGCTGCAGGAAACTGCCCAGTTTTCCTTTGTTCTCAGTGGCCCCAGGCATCCAAAGCTCCTGGCTCCCTATAGGTTCTCTGAGTCAGATAAGACAGATATCAGTCCCTTGGGCAGCCCTCCAACAATCTGGGGCATTAGATTTGTGTTCCAGCTTTATTTCCTTATCCAGGGGAGAGAGCACAATCCAGGGCATTCTCTCCTGTGCTACGTAATGTTGGTTTGGTGGTGGGGTGATCAAGAATAAAGTGAAATGGCTTTTCTTACCTGATTTAGTGCAGCTGTTCTTGGCTTTGACTCACTGGAGCTACTGCAGCATCTTATCTGGTTTCTTGAAGCCTCATATACTTAATCTGTTCTGTATATTGTTGAGGGAATGAGGACTAGTACTTCCTATTCTGCCATCTTGCTGATATCACTCTCTCTCATTATCTTAATTATTTTTTATTTAAGCCAATGTTTGTTCTGTGGCTTAACCTCAGGTCCCTGGCTCTTTTGTGGGGCCAATGCCTTCTGGGCAGAGGAGATTACATGGAAAGGTCCACAGAGGAGAAAGAGTTCGTCTTATTTGGGAACTGCACATACTTACTAAGTTGTAATGCTTACATAAGCCTGGCCAAAGAAGCCTTTACTGATCAGTTCTCTGCTTCCATAAAATGTTTCTGGAAGTTCTAGGAACAGATGTGACTGCACAGCAAGGTCTGATAGGGTGTGCTATATACCTTTGCTACTCAAAGTGTAATCCACTGCTCAGGAGCTCATTAGAAATGCAGAACCTGAGGCTCCTCCTGTGATTTATAACATCAGAATTTACATTTTAATAAGATTTCAGGTGATTCATTTCACACTGAAGACTGAGAAGCACCAACAGAGCTGGTCCAGGAGCTCCTAAGTTGGCTGAGCAGTGAATGAAGAGTGAAGCCTCACCTGGCCTGGGCTGGTGAACCACCCTCCATTTAAATTGTTCCACAACATGTTCAGTTTGCATTTTTCTCTAACTCAAACCTGCAGTTAGTTAAGCCTTCCCAGAGGTCTCAGATTGTATGATTCTCTTCTGGAGAAAGGTTCAATATTTGTCCATTCAAATTAACCTGCCTCTAGCATTTCATCATACTCTCTCTCCAAAGGCAACACCATTATTACTTTTCATTAATCTAATGTAAAAATTGACTATAAACATATTCCTTTTTCCTGGACATCATATAGGGGTATTTATCTTTCCTTACCTGAGAAAGATTTAATTATTTACATTTGGGATTCCAAGGCTCTGTCAGTAATACAATTTATTTTAATCAGGAGTCTAAGTTTGTCATTCAATCCAATTATTCCCAATTAAATGACTGTGTATTTCACTTCATTATCTATTGACTGTGATTGCTTATTATCAAGTAAACTCAATATATTTATGATAATTTCATTAGTCAGACAATGCCTGCTGTTCAAACCTATAGTTTTATTCAGGGACCCAGATTTGGGCACCTTGAAATACTGTGAAGTGCTTTTAAATAAACTCAGACCACAGATGCTTATTAAACTGCATGGCTAGCATTATTCCAGGGATGTTAGGAAAAAGGAAAACGTTTAAGACAAATGCTGCTCTCAGTTCTCTCACATGTAGCTGAGATGGGTTGCGTGTGTGATAACTTGTCAGAATGGTGGTGCAGACAAAAGGTACTGGAGGGTTGAGTGGGCAGGATAGAAAGGCTTCTAGGTGGAAGCAGGACGTGGGTCTTTGGGGAGGCTGTGAATCAGATCATAATGGGGACTGACATTGGGAAGATCTGAGATGCTTGGTGGATATATGAATCCCTGGATCCCACCCCAGACCTATGAGTCAGGCTCCTTGGGGCATGGGTTTTGATTTTTAATAAGAAGATTAATTTAAGAAGATGATTCAAATGAACAGGAAGTATGAGGACAACTGGCATAGTGATTATGAGAAAGGTCTCCAGCTCCAAAGCCTGATATTACATTTCCAGTCTCTGCTGTCTAGATTTATGATCTTAAAGAAATCACAAGTCCCTCTAAGTCTCAGTTTCTCATCTTTAATATAGGAATAAAATATCTATTTTACCGCATTGTTTTAAGAACTGAATCAGATAACTTCTCAAGTGCCTGGACACAGCAGGCCTTCAAAAAAGGTAGCTTAAGTAATGCAAAGAAAGAAATAGTGCAAAGAGAAGAACATTTCAGATGGGCACAATGTGAATTCAGATGAGGGAGAAGGTGAAGTCTCAGACAGGAACTGACCAGTGCTGTGGAAGTAAGGTGACCAACCATCTCAATTTGCCTGGACTTAGAGGTTTTCAGGGACACAGGACTTTTCTGGGCAAACTGTGGTAGCTGGCTACCCTAGTGTGGGAGTAGAACTCACACTAGGAAGGAGGTTTGTAAAAATGGAGGGAAGATGGAATCAGATGATATAGGACCTCAATGCTGGCCTGGTGAGTCTGACCTTGTTACATGTGAAGGTTGCTTCACATTTTATCTGTAACCACAAGTTTGTTCTACTACAGCCTTATGAGAAGGTGCTGTTGTTTCTTTGACTTTCTTTTTTCTTAGCCCTGTTCCAGTTGGGGCTTGAACATCATTCCCTTAAGCCGGAGCACTGAGGGCAAGTACAGAAAACTACTGCTTTTCACTGTAGCAGATACTGTTGATGCCCCGCCAATTACCTCTCTCTTGCTGCTTCCCACTATCCAGTCTCCCTTGCAAATAAGGCAGCCACATGCCTCAGTTCTGGCCAATGTAATGCAATATAAAATCTGTCAGTGAGCTTCTGAGTAGGAGATCTTTTCTTTAATAGAAAAAGACAGAAATATGAGCAGAGCTCTTTTTTTCTACCATCCTGGCTTCTCCCTGCTTCTTGCCTTGGATGTAGTCATGATATGTAGCTGTGGCTGCTGTCTTGCAACCACAAGGAGAAGGCTTAGAGAATGACAGATGCTGACCCCATACTCTAATAGTGTGAAGTTATTTGACTGGATCCAGGAGATGCCTTTTCATAGGTTTCTTGAGAAATAAATAACTGCAGTATAATTTAAGTCTATCTTCAACTTGCCTTCTGTTATTTGCAGGCCAAGTCATTCCTGATTAATCAATTCATGATGTGGAGGCCTGAGCTGCTACAGACTGCTGCAATCTGCTGAGGTCTACCCCAATCATTCTAAGCCTGACCACTGGACACTGCAACTTCTGTGTGTCCAGACCTAGAATAGGGGAGACCAAGCTGGAAAGAGGAGCCAGATAGAAGACCCATTCCTAGAAGGGAGGGGTCTGAAACAGCCCATGGATCCCACGTCCTGGAGCCTAGCAGCTGTCCGTGGACATATTTAGGGATGTGGTACTCATGTAGCCCCGCTGGGCTGGGCCAGCTGGTTCCCGCTTCCATCTGTCTGACTCTATACATAACACAGCATTGAATTCTGTCTCTAGCTGGGGCCCCTGCCTAACTCTCCACCGCCTCCTTCAACCCTCTTTTCTGTCTCTACTCCCCTCCACAAAACAGCCATACTGACCCTCCTCCTAACTCTTACCCACCTGCTGCTTCCTGGTTGGCATAAGTGCCTTCCTCACCTCCAACCCCCATTGCACATAGGCAGACTCTGTACAAGTGTCCTCTCCTCCAAAAATCTCTGAGTTCCCTGGGATGGGTTCAAGCCTCCTCCCAAGTGCTTGCATTCTGGAGAAGACATCCTGTTCATTTGGTCAGAGCGGCACCTTTTCTACTGGGAAAGTGCACGCCCTTCTCTTCAGTCATGTGATTCCAGAGGGACCAATCACAAGTACAGAGCTCTGCCCATGCCTGGCCAATCAGAGCCACTGCTTGTGTTTCTGTCCTTAAGCAGGGGGCAAGCCATAGAAAGTGTGGCCTCTTCTATGGGGGAGGATGTCACCTGTAGCGGAAGAAAATAAGGCAGACATTTGTGGAGAAGCAGAACTGGAGATGGAATGAGAGAATTCCAAGGATATCACTAGCATCCTTGGGTTCTGTTCTGCCTGATGTAAACATTACCTCTGACCTTGCAAGTATATGAGAAGCCATAAATGCCCATTTTGGCTTAAACTATGTTGAGATGTTGGTTGGGGGGGTGGTGGCTTTTATTTTAAAGACAGTGTCTCACTCTGTCACCCTGGGGTAGAGTGCCATGGTGTCTTATCTCACAGCAACTTGAAAGTCTTGGGCTCAAGTGATCCTTTTCCCTCAGCCTCCGGAGTAGCTGGGACTATAGGCGCCCACCACAGCACCTGGCGAATTTTTCTATTTTTAGTACAAATGGGATCTCCCACTTGTTCAGGCTGATCTCCAACTCCTGAGCTCAGGCAGTCCACCCACCTGGGCCTCCCAGAGAGCTTAGGATTTAAGTATGAGCCACCACCCTGGCCTTGAGATGTGTTTTCATCACATGTAACAGAAAAAAGTTCTCATTATTACATCCCTGTCATAGCACATATTACTCTTTTTCTCATCTGTTTTGCAACCAAACTGGGAATTTCTGAAGATCTGGGCCAGGAGCACATAGATTTAATAAAAGTTTGTTGAATGAACGAGTGAATAAATAAAGAACTAGAGTTTGTCTCATTGCCTTGGAATTGTGCTCTTTGAATTGTGGATTTCCTCCTGGGACTACTTCAGCCCCATTGTCTCTGTTAGTTTTCTTGAACCTCTGACTTAGACCCCAACAACTCACTCTTAGGAGTTCGCAGCAAGCGCTGTACCCAAGGCTGAACGATGTATAACAGCAGATCATCTTGCATTATTTATGCTTCTAAGTTCTGGAGAAAGGCATTCAAATGAAAATTTAAAAAAATTAATTACCTGGCAAATCCTCATGGGGTCTCCACAACAGCTTATGCTTGCACACCGTTAGTGACAGGGAGCTCACCACCTTATGAGGCAGTCCTTCCCAGCTTAGGAAGGTTTCTTGTTATTAAAAAGTTCATCCTTATATCGAACGGAAAACTGTTTCCTGGTACCTAATTTCCCCTGTTGGGCTTGGTTCTCATCTCTGGCTTCTCCAAATTTGAAAGGCAGGGCTCTTAGCTGCTCTTCTAACCTATGTATCTCCAGGCTAACACCAGTTCTCACAGGGACTTGAGGTCTTTCCAAGCCTTCATGTGCTTTTCTTTGTATTCACCCCTCTTAAAATGAAGCCCACTTTTGCTCCTGTTCCCTTCCCAAGCCTAGCCACCGCCACCTTACGGTGGGATACAATTTTGGTGTTGCCTCTTTCCTTACTGTTACTGGTATTGTTTTTAATTCTGTGACTCTTCCTCCTAACACAGCTAGATGTGAGGCCTCCGTTAGCTCAGAGGAAGGCTGTCACAGGGAACTCTGTGTGGGGAATAAAAAGTGCAGGTGGCAGTAGGTCTCTCACCTCCTTCCTTCTGGAATGTGTGCTTCTGGTGATTCAGTCTCAGATAGGTACATGTTTGCCTTTGTTTCTCCACTTAGGGAGACTTCATTCTATGGGGAGGAGAAGGAGATGGAGGAGGAGGAAGGGAAGGCTGTGTCATAGAAAGAGGAGAGATGGAAGAGGGGCAGAGGTGCATCCTTTGAAGTGGGCCTGGGGCAGGGTGTTTGCAGGGTTTCTGGGCTCCTGACACACAGCCCTCCACAGGCGATATTTGTGAATGTTTTCTTCATGTGCGCCTAGATTTTCTAACGCATACTGACAGGCCCCTTAATGGCAGCTCATGGCAATGAATTGGGTAACAGGAATTTGACAGCAAGTAGATAGCCCAGGCTCAGACTTGATTTCTAGTGACAGACTGGGAGTCACTGGACAGAAGCTTTAGGAGAGAAAACAAGTCCAGGGAATTGTTGTTTTTCGGCCTTCTGATGAGGTTCCCAGGGGTTGGCCAACCTGTCTCCTGGTCCTGGAGGTGGGTGACCTGCCTTCTCCCCCTTATCTCCAGTCCTGCTCCTACTCTTGTGTGCTTTCCTCCCTTCAGTCCCCCTTCCAAGCCACCACCGTGTCATTGTGGGGTCTTGTCTTGATGAAGGTATTTCTGATCCTCACCATCCAGGGCAAGAGGCCTCCATTGCCCCACAGACAAGAGCAAAAGACCCTGACTTAGGGCCTGGTGGGAGGTACACAGAAGAAACCATGAGCTAGTTTTCCTTTAGGATGGAAGAAAGAGAAAGAATGAGGGAAGAGAGGTGGTGTATCAGAATGAGGGGACAGGGGCAGGCATGGGAGCCAGTCCCCAGTTGAGGGACACTGTTTTTCAAAGAGAGCCCTGGCTGGTACCCCTGTGTGTTAGGACCAGTGGATGACAGCATGTCAGCTGTGGGAAGTTGGAAGAACTAGTTAGAAGAACAGATCTATCTCCTAGCTAGTAAACCATCTTTCTCTGCCCCAAGAACCTGAGGTGGAGGGTGGACCCACGGACATTAGAGAGGTGTGGGGACATGTGGAAAGGCAAGCAGCTCAGCTCAAGGTCGCTTCCTTAGCTGGTACCCTGGGCACCCAGCCTCATTATTTTCTCTTGCCTGGAGGACTAATTGTCTCATGATAGCTATTTACACACACCCACTGATTCTGCCTCTTGGGCATCCTTCCACCAGGCTACCACCTTAGTGATCTTTGAAAAGCACAGGCCAGGTGCTGTGGCTCACACCTGTAATCCTAGCACCTGGAAGGCTGGTATGGGAGGATTGCTTGAGGTCGGGAGTTTGAGACCAGCCCGAGCAAGAGTGTGATCTGTCTTTACCAAAAAATAGAAAAAATTAGGTAAGCAAGGGAACATACACCTGAGGTCCCAGCTACTTGGGAGGCAGAGGCAGGAGCACTGCTTGAGCCCAGAGTTAGAGGTTACTGTGAACTAGGCTGACACCACAGCACTCTAGCCTGGGAAACAGTCCTGACACACAGCCCTCCACAGGCGATATTTGTGAGTGTTTTCTCTCAGAGACTCTGTCTCAGAAAAAAAAGAAAGAAAAGCACACTTCTGATCCTATTAAGATCATACTAAAACCTTTCATTCTGCCTCCATCCCTCCCCACGTTTCCTAGAGGCTCTAGCAGCTAGAGTCTAGTCCTAAGTCCTGTGCAGAGTGAAGGGAGGGTTGGTTGCTGCCTGTCTCTGGACCCTGTGTTCTCACCACTTCTTCTAAAAGCCAGCTTTTCAGCCATGCTGTGCAGAAGTGAGCCTACTTGGTACCAGACTCTGGACATTTGTACATGCTTGTTCTTGATGCCCAGAATACTATTTCCTCCTATTCCAATCACCTCTCATGGCACAGCAACCGCCCCCAACACTTTGTGGCTTAAAACAACAGCAAACCAAACCATGACTTTGCTCAAGAATCTGTAGTTTGGAGAGAGCTCAGTGGAAATAGCTCATCTCTGCCACATGTGGTGTGACTGAGGCAGCTCAACTGGGGCTGGAGGAATCAATTTCAAGCTGGGCTGGTGCAGTCACATGGCTGAGGATCAGTGGGCAGCTCAGCCAGGGATGAGGGCAGGGGGCCTTGGTTTCTCCCGACTACTGTGTGGGCTGCAAGGGCTTCCTCACAACACAGCAGATGGGTTCCGGGAGCCACAGTCCCAAGAGCAGCTGTTAGAAGCTGAATCATGACCAAGCCACTCAGCCACTCAGCCACTCAGCATCACTTTAACTATAGTTACAAGCTTACTATTTTCACCTCACCTCTCAAAGGGAAGAGTGTCAAAGTCACAGTGCAAGGAGAGCACATGGGAATAGAAGTACTATTGTAACTGTCCTGGAAAAATAAAGTCTTCTATTCTCTCCACATCCTGTTAGTCATCCCAGGTTTCAGCTTCAATATCTCTTTCTCAGGAAGACCGGCGGTCATCTAAACAGAGAGAAATCCCCTTGTCATACCCTGACCCTCTACATCTCCTGACACTTGTCAGGCTCTTGGAACAATAGTTTAATGTTTGTTTTCCTCATGGAACTGTCTACACACACTGGCTGCTTTCTCTGACTTTTCTCCTCACTGTTTGAGAAAGAACATCCACTTATTAGTCATCTGTATTCATCACGTTTTGTGCTAAATTCTTTGAAAAGATTCTGTTTAATTCTTTGAACAACTTTACAAGGGATTAATGGCTTCCTTTATTTTAGACATGAGCAGAGACTGAAAGGTTAAAGAGAATTGTCGAAAGGATACACAGCTAGTGAATTGGTAGAGCTAGGATTCAAACCTTAGCGAACCAGTTGCGAAGTCCTGGAACCCTTCCGTATCTTTTTGATTCTCTGTGGGGTTTATTGTGTATTTCGAGGGAATTATTGTGGTTGGATTTTCCCCATATTTTCAGACAATTGTATTTCCTTTTTTTTTTGAGGCAGTGTCCTGCTTTGCCACCCTGGCAAGAACATAGTGGCGTCATTATAGTTCACTGGAACTCCCGACTCCTGGGCTTGAGTGATCCTCCTGCCTCAGCCTCCTGAGTAGCTGGGACTATAGGGGTACTCCACAACACTGGCTAATTTTTTCTACTTTTTTTGGTAGAGATGGGGTCTCACTCTTGCTCAGGCTGGTCTCCTGCGTTCAAACAATCCTCATGCCTCGGCCTCCTGGAGTGCCAGGATTACAGGTGTGAACCACCATGCTCACTCTGAATTTTCTTTCAAGCAAATTCTTTGCTCTTTTATCCATTTACCCATTTACCCTTTTCATATTTATTAGTAAGAGTTCCCTATAGAGTAAATTATTTTCTTTTTTATTGTTGGGGATTCATTGAGGGTATAATAAGCCAGGTTACACTGATTGCAATTGTTAGGTAAAGTCCCTCTTGCAATCATGTCTTGCCCCCATAAAGTGTGACACACACCAAGGCCCCAACCCCCTCCCTCCTTCCCTCTTTCTGATTCCCCACCCATAACCATAATTGTCATTAATTGTCCTCATATCAAAATTGAGTACATAGGATTCATGCTTCTCCATTCTTGTGATGCTTTTTTTGTTTATTGTTGGGGATTCATTGAGGGTACAATAAGCCAGGTTACACTGATTGCAATTGTTAGGTAAAGTCCCTCTTGCAATCATGTCTTGCCCCCATAAAGTGTGACACACACCAAGGCCCCACCCCCTCCCTCCGTCCCTCTTTCTGTTCCCCCCCCATAACCATAATTCTCATTAATTGTCCTCATATCAAAATTGAGTACATAGGATTCATGCTTCTCCATTCTTGTGATGCTTTACTAAGAATAATGTCTTCCACGACCATCCAGGTTAATACGAAGGATGTAAAGTCTCCATTTTTTTTAATGGCTGAATAGTATTCCATGGTATACATATACCACAGCTTGTTAATCCATTCCTGGGTTGGTGGGCATTTAGGCTGTTTCCACCTTTTGGCGATTGTAAATTGAGCTGCAATAAACAGTCTAGTACAAGTGTCCTTATGATAAAAGGATTTCTTTCCTTCTGGGTAGATGCCCAGTAATGGGATTGCAGGATCAAATGGGAGGTCTAGCTTGAGTGCTTTGAGGTTTCTCCATACTTCCTTCCAGAAAGGTTGTACTAGTTTGCAGTCCCACCAGCAGTGTAAAAGTGTTCCCTTCTCTCCACATCCACGCCAGCATCTGCAGTTTTGAGATTTTGTGATGTGGGCCATTCTCACCGGTGTTAGATGATATCTCAGGGTTGTTTTGATTTGCATTTCTCTAATATATAGAGATGATGAACATTTTTTCATGTGTTTGTTAGCCATTCGTCTGTCGTCTTTAGAAAAAGTTCTCTTCATGTCTCTTGCCCATTGATATATGGGATTGTTGGCTTTTTTCATGTGGATTAATTTGAGTTCTCTATAGATCCTAGTTATCAAGCTTTTGTCTGATTGAAAATATGCAAATATCCTTTCCCATTGTGTAGGTTGTCTCTTTGCTTTGGTTATTGTCTCCTTGGCTGTACAGAAGCTTTTCAGTTTAATCAAGTCCCATTTGTTTATTTTTGTTGTTGCAATTGCCATGGCAGTCTTCTTCATGAAGTCTTTCCCCAGGCCAATATCTTCCAGTGTTTTTCCTATGCTTTCTTGGAGGATTTTTATTGTTTCATGCCTTAACTTTAAGTCCTTTATCCATCTTGAATCAATTTTTGTGAGTGGGGAAAGGTGTGGGTCCAGTTTCAGACTTTTACATGTAGACATCCAGTTCTCCCAACACCATTTATTGAATAGGGAGTCTTTCCCCCAAGGTATGTTCTTGTTTGGTTTATCAAAGATTAGGTGGTTGTAAAATGCTAGTTTCATTTCTTGGTTTTCAATTCGAATCCAAGTGTCTATGTCTCTGTTTTTGTGCCAGTACCATGCTGTCTTGAGCACTATGGCTTTGTAGTACAGACTAAAATCTGGTATGCTGATGCCCCCAGCTTTATTTTTGTTACAGAGAACTGCCTTAGCTATATGGGGTTTTTTCCAGTTCCATACGAAACGCAGAACCATTTTTTCCAAATCTTGAAAGTACCATGTTGGTATTTTGATAGGAATGGCATTGAATAGGTAGATTGCTTTGGGAAGTATAGACATTTTAACAATGTTGATTCTTCCCATCCATGAGCATGGTATGTTCTTCCATTTGTTAATATCCTCTGCTATTTCCTTTCTGAGGAGGTCATAGTTTTCTTTATAGAGGTCCTTCACCTCCTTCGTTAGGTATATTCCTAGGTATTTCATTTTCTTTGAAACTATGGTGAAGGGAGTTGTGTCCTTAATTAGCTTCTCATCTTGACTGTTATTGGTGTACACAAAGGCTGCTGACTTGTGGACATTGATTTTATATCCTGAAACATTACTGTATTTTTTGATGACTTCTAGGAGTCTTGTGGTTGAGTCTTTGGGGTTCTCTAAGTATAAGATCATGTCGTCAGCAAAGAGGGAGAGTTTGACCTCCTCTGCTCCCATTTGGATTCCCTTTATTTCCTTGTCTTGCCTAATTGTATTGGCTAGAACTTCCAGCACTATGTTGAATAGTAAAGGTGACAGAGGACAACCTTGTCTGGTTCCAGTTCTAAGAGGAAAAGCTTTCAGTTTTACTCCATTCAGTAAAATATTGGCTGTGGGTTTGTCATAGATAGCTTCAATCAGTTTTAGAAATGTGCCACCTATGCCTATACTCTTCAGAGTTCTAATTAGAAAAGGATGCTGGATTTTATCAAATGCTTTTTCTGCATCTATTGAGAGGATCATGTGATCTTTATTTTTGCCTCTGTTAATATGGTGGATAACGTTTATAGACTTGCGTATGTTAAACCAGCCTTGCATCCCTGGGATGAAGCCTACTTGATCATGATGAATGACTTTTTTGATGATAAGCTGTAATCTATTGGCTAGGATTTTGTTGAGAATTTTTGCATGTATATTCATGAGTGAGATTGGTCTGAAATTCTCCTTTTTGTTTGGGTCTTTTCCTGGTTTTGGTATCAGGGTGATGTTTGCTTCATAGAATGTGTTGGGGAAGATTCCTTCTTCCTCAATTTTTTGGAATAATTTCTGCAGTACAGGAATAAGCTCTTCCTTGAAGGTTTGATAAAATTCTGGAGTGAAGCCATCTGGACCAGGGCATTTTTTGGTTGGAAGATTTTTTATTGTTTCTTTGATCTCAGTGCTTGAAATTGGTCTGTTCAGGAGCTCTTTTTTTTCCTGGCTGAGTCTAGGGAGAGGATGTGATTCCAAATATTGATCCATTTCTTTCACATTGTCAAATTTCTGGGCATAGAGTTTCTGGTAGTATTCAGAGATGATCTCTTGTATCTCTGTGGGATCAGTTGTTATTTCCCCTTTATCATTTCTGATTGAGGTTACTAGAGATTTTACTTTTCTCTTCCTCGTTAGTCTGGCCAATGGTTTATCTATTTTATTTATTTTTTCAAAAAACCAACTCCTTGTTTCATTAATTTTCTGAATGATTCTTTTGTTTTCAATTTCATTGATCTCTGATTTGATTTTGGATATTTCTTTTCTTCTACTGAGTTTAGGCTCAGATTGTTCTTCTTTTTCCAATTCCATAAGATCTCTTGTGAGATTGTTGATGCGCTCTCTTTCTGTTTTTCGAATGTAGGCATCTAAAGCGATGAATTTTCCTCTCAAAACTGCTTTTGCATTATCCCACAGGTTTTGGTAGCTTGTGTCTTCATTGTTGTTATGCTCAAGTAAGTTAATGATTTCCTGTTTTATTTCTTCCTGCACCCATCTGTTATTCAACAGTTGTTGAATTGTTGTTTAATTTCCATGCCTTTGGGTGGGGTCGAGCATTTTTGTTAGAGTTGAGTTCCACCTTTAGTGCCTTATGGTCTGAGAAGATACAAGGTAAAATTTCAATTCTTTTGATTCTGTTGATATTTGTTTTGTGTCCCAGGATATGATCAATTTTGGAGAATGTTCCATGGGGTGATGAGAAGAATGTATATTCTTTATCTTTGGGATGGAGTGTTCTATATGCGTCTATCAACCACAGTTGTTCTAGGGTCTCATTTAAATCTCTTATATCCTTGTTTAATTTCTGTTTAGAGGATCTGTCCAGCTCTGTAAGAGGAGTGTTAAGGTCCCCTGTTATTATGGTATTATCAGATATCATATTGCTCAGACTGAGGTCTGTTTCAAGAATCTGGGAGCATTTAAATTGGGTGCATAAATATTTAGAATTGAAATGTCTTCTTGTTGTATTTTTCCCTTGACCAATATAAAGTGACCATCTTTGTCTTTTTTGACTTTAGTTGCTTTAAATCCACATGTATCTGAAAATAAGATTGCAACTCCTCTTTTCTTCTGAATTCCATTTGCCTGAAAAATTGTCTTCCAACCCTTGACTCGGAGCTTTAATTTGTCTTTTGAAGCCAGGTGTGTTTCTTGCAGACAGCAAATGGATGGCTTGTGTTTTTTAATCCAGTCAACCAATCTATGTCTCTTCAGTGGGGAATTCAAGCCATTAACATTTATTGAGATAATTGATAAGTGTGGTAGTATTCTATTCATCTTATTTGGTGAGAGTCCATTGCTTAGTTTTATCTTTTGCATCAGTGTGGAGGTTAGGTTCTGTCCTTTAATTTCTGAGTTCTTACTTTGCTGCTGATCCATTGTGGTGGTCAGTGTGCAGAACAGGTTGAAGTATTTCCTGTAGAGCTGGTCTTGTTGTGGCAAATTTCCTCAATGTTTGTATATCTGTAAATGATTTGATTTCTCCATCAATTTTGAAGCTTAGCTTAGTGGGTACAGAATTCTGGGCTGGAAATTGTTCTGTTTAAGTAGATTAAAGGTAGATGACCATTGTTTTCTTGCTTGGAAAGTTTCATTAGAGAAGTCTGCAGTCACTCTGATGGATTTGCCCCTGTAGGTCAACTGGCACTTACTCCTGGCAGCTTGCAGAATCTTTTCTTTTGTCTTGACTTTGGACAGGTTCATCACAATGTGTCTTGGAGAAGCTCAGTTAGAGTTGAGGCGACCTGGGGTCTGATAGCCCTCTGAAAGCAGTGTGTCAGAATCTTTGGTGATATTTGGGAAATTTTCTTTTATAATATTCTCTAGTATGGCTTCCATTCCTCTGGGGCATTCTTCTTCCCCTTCTGGAATTCCTATAACTCATATGTTGGAACGCTTCATAAAGTCCCATAATTCTGATAGTGAACGTTCTGCTTTCTCTCTCTTCTTTTCTGCCTCTTTTACTATCTGAGTTATCTCAGAAACTTTGTCTTCTACCTCTGAAATTCTTTATTCTGCATGGTCTAACCTGTTGCTGATACTTCCCATTGCATCTTTAAGTTCCCTAATTGACTGTTTCAGTTCCTTCAGCTGTGGTATATACTTTTTATATTCTTCATATCATTCATCTCTTAGTTGATTCTGTTTTTGAATTTCCTTTTGGTTATTTTCCACTTTATTAGCAGTTTCCTTCATTGTTTCCATCATTTCTTTCATGGTTTTCAACATGTGTATTCTAAATTCCCTTTCTGTCATTCCTAATATTTCTTTATAGGTGGAATCCTGTGCAGTAGCTACCTCATGGTCCCTTGGCGGGGTTGTTCTGGACTGGTTCTTCACGTTGCCTGCAGTTTTCTGCTGATTCTTCCTCATGAGTGATTTCTTTTATCTGTTTCCTTGCCCTAATTTTCCTTTCACTTCCTCTTGCTCTTTAAGTTCTCGTGCCTGTGGACTAAGGGTTACAGGACCAGAAGGGTGAGAAGGTTTAAGAGCAAAAAAGGGATGAAAGAAAGGAGGACTGAGTGATAAGAAAAAAAAAAAAGAAAAATAGAGAAAGGAGAGGGGGTGGGTAAAAGGAATATTGACAAAAAGAAGAGAGGCACAGAAAGAGGGAGACAGAGCAATATAGGTGTACAGTAGGGTACTTTGATACAACCTTAAAAAAAAAAAAACCACCTTCTGGGGGTGCCCAGTTGGGTGGTTCCCTTGAGGTCAGCAGCTCTTTGCTAACCTGATCAGACAGAGTACCCCACCTCCACCAAGTAGAAAGGAAAGACAAAAATGCTATAAATCAAACCAAAACAAGCAAACAGAAAACTTTACGGGATAAAATTGGGTGGAAAACCAAATAATAGTGGTAGAAACACTAACAAAAATGAAGTTCTAATTATTGAAATAGGCAGCAATGGGAAATTATAATTAAACTAGAAAAATTGGGAAAGAAAAAGAATCTGTATGGAAAAGGTTGAACTTAAAAAACAAAACAACAATCAACAACATCAAAATAAACAAAAAAAAAAAGAACCAAACCAAAAAAAAAAAAAAAACACAACCAAAAACAAAGCAGTATGTATATATGTTATTGAATATTGTCTGGGCAACACGTGGTCTTCTGAGATATGAGATGTTAATCACAGTTCTGATACGACTAGAGGCTGCTAGTTTCTCAAATCCCAGCAGGTAGACACCCTAAATCTCTCTTCAGCCCACTTAAAAGGCACTTTGAACTTGTTCACTTGCTGAGCAGAAGCTTTCCCAGGGAAGTGCTTGTCACTGGAATCACTGCTGAAGTGGCTATCCACTTACCCTGTGTGCCAAAACTGGTCTCCGTCTGCCCCCCGAGGGTTAGGGCTGCAAGGCGGCTCAGATCCCGCCCTTAGGCTACTTGGTCACTGAATTACCAGCTCCCACCCAATTCTAGCTCTGCGACCCTGAGGGCGGAGCTTGCCAGGGCAGATCGCTCACAATGGCTGCCTGTGACCCAGAGCCAAACACTATTAGCTCCGTCTGGCTCAGCGGCTCAGACTGGGACCCTAGACAAAGGCCAAAGTTCTCCGCACTCCCGCTCAGGCTCTCCCCAAGGCAGTTCAGCTGAGTGTCAAGTCCAAAGACACCAAAACAGTTCACAGGTAAGGCCTTTCTGGTTTGCAGTCTCACTGCTACTGAACTTACAGTTGCGGGCGGGTTTAGACGGATTGAACACACGCGACCACTTGCCGGTTTTCCACTGTTTTAGTCCTCCTCTTGGAGTCCAGAAGTCTCTCGCTGACTCCCTGTATCCTCGCAGGGGTGATGATAGGCAGATCCCACCAGCCAGAGATGCCTGGAGTCCTATCTCCCCAGACTCACGGTGCCCAGATGCAAGGAAGCTGTTACTCGGCTGCCATCTTGCTCCGCCTCCGAGTAAATTATTTTCATTATTGTACTTAGCTTTTGATTTTATCACTTTTAGATATGTGGAAGTTTTATACAGTATTTTCATGTGGTGAAACACCAATCTTCCTTTTTGTGATTCTTTCATCACTTCTCAAATAATTTTCTCCTTTTCTGATGACAAAAGTGTATATGCTCATTATAGGAAATTCAAAAAATGCATACAATGTATCAAGACAAAAATACAGTAACCCATAAACTTTTCACTCAGTTTGAGTCCATTTTCATTAACATTGTGATATATTACCTTCCCCCCCTTTTAAAAGATGCCATATATAAAAGAATATGTATGAAATGTATGCATAAAGAATATCAACAAAACAAATATCTAAGCATTATGAACACTACTGCTATGAGCATTCTTATACATGTCTTTTATTTTTATTTATTTATTTGTTTTTTGAGAGAGAGTCTTACTTGGTCACCCTTAGTAGAGTGCCATGGAGACTTAGCTCACAGCAACCTCAAACTCTTGGGCTCAAATGATTCTCTTGCCTCAGCCTCCTGAGTAGCTGGGATTACAGGCGCCCATCACAGTGCCTAGCTATAGACACCAGGTCTTGCTCTTGGTCAGTCTGGTCTCGAACTCCTGAGCTCAGGCAGTCCACCCACCTCAGCCTCCCAGAGTGCTAGGATTATAGGCATGAACCATTGCGCCTGGCCTTATATACATATCTTTTAATGCACATGTATAAAAGTATCCCTCAGGTGTGTGTATCCACCACCTTGGTTAAGAAATAGAATATCACTACCAGCTTAGAAACCTCCAAGCTGCCTTCTCTGATAACATCTCCCATGTGTGTTAACCATTCCCTTGGTTTTCCTTATAGTTTTACTATCTAGCTATCTACCATTAGCAATACATTGTTTACCTTTGGCTTGATGTTTGCTTCTGTCCCTGGACATCATGTTTTTTGAGATTGGCTTATGTAGACTGAGAAGGAAAGGGCGGTTCATTCATTTTGTTGTTGGAGAGTGTTACAGTGTGTGAATAGACTATGGTTTATCCATTCTACTTTTGATGGACATTCGGGTCATCTCCAATGTTGGGCTGTTATGAACCATGCTGCCATAAGGCCTCTTACACATATCTCCTGACACACGTATAAAAGCATCCCTAAGGTAAAGCCTAGGAGTAGGGTTGTGGAGAGTATGTATACCTTCAGCTTCTAACCAACACCCAACTCTTTTCCAAAGTGTCTGTACTAATTTACACTCCCACTAGCAGTAAATAACTCTCCATTGCTGCACATTCACTTGATATCATTCTAGTTAAATTTTTTTGCAATCTGGTTGGTATGAAGTTAATCTTGTCAAAATATTAAGATCATTTAAATTATCTCTGATATTGATATTTTATCAATTACTGAGAAAACTATGTTAAAATGCTCCCCTATGATGGTGGATTTGTCAATCAATTTCTCATTATAGTTTGGCTGTTTTGTTTTGAGACAGTCTTGCTCTATGTAGCACAGGCTAGACTCAAACATCAAGCAATGCTTGTGCTTTACCCTCCCAAGTAGCAGGGGCTACAGGTGTGCACCACCATGCCCGGCTGACTTTCAGTATTGAAAGGCTGTTAAATGAAAGGAAGTCTAAAACTGCTACATCTTCTTGGTGAATTGAACCTTTTATCATTACATAATGACCTCTTTATCTCTATTAATGCATTTTGCCGCAAATCCTGTTTTAAATGATATTGATATGGCTACTTTAGTTTTTCCTTGGTTACTATTTGCCTGATAACCTTTAAAATTTTTTTTTTAATTTTCTTCTGTGTCATTATGCTTTAAGTGCATTTCGTGTAAACAATATTGTCCCAGCCAACCTCCAATCTTGAGTTCACACCACATGTAGTCCCCTCCTACATCCTAAAATAGCAGAAGACATTTACCCCTGGGTCCCTCACACCTGACATGCTGTTGGGGCTTGAAGTGTTTAATGAAGGAAGGAGTGAATTAATGATGCACATTAAGCAGAGGAGAAAAGTGTTTTCTTTCTTTTGTTTTTTTTTTTTTGTAGAGACAGAGTTTCACTTTACTGCCCTTGGTAGAGTGCCGTGGCCTCACACAGCTCACAGCAACCTCCAACTCCTGGGCTTAAGCGATTCTCTTGCCTCAGCCTCCCGAGTAGCTGGGACTACAGGCGCCTGCCACAGCGCCCGGCTATTTTTTGGTTGCAGTTTGGCCGGGGCTGGGTTTGAACCCGCCACCCTCGGTATATGGGGCCAGTGCCCTGCTCACTGAGCCACAGGCACCGCCCAAAGTGTTTTCTTTCTGCCAAAAGCATTCTGTTGTAACATAAGTTATTATTTTTTCCCCAAGTAAACAGGTATACAGGATTTTCTTTAAAATAAATATATTGTTAGGGCTGGGCATGGTGGCTCACACCTATAATCCTAGCACTCTGGGAGACTGAGGCAGGAGGATTGCTTGAACCCAGGAGTTTGTGGTTTGCTGTGAGCAATGATGACACCACGGGCACCGCATCTGAGGCAACAGAGAACCCCATCTCAAAAAAATTGTTATTTGTCATACTTCCATCAATGTTTCTATGATGGCCCCAAGCGACAGATGGGTTTTTGCCCTGGGGCAACAGCTCCCACACCCACCCCTTTTCTCCCAGCAGCCACCATCTGTTCCTGTAAGTGCTCAGACTCTTTTGTCTATTGCCACCTGAGCTTGGGGAGTCTGGTGTCTTTGTTAGGCACATCTGGGATGATAAAAAAGGAAGTGGGGCTGTTGAAGAGGGCTGCTGCTTAGGTGAGCGAGTTAATGAGTGGGAACTCACATCGCCTGACCTGTGGGTACTGAGAATTGACGAGGGTCAGGGTGAGGAGGTCTCAGGCCTCCAGGACCCTCTGTCCACTGGGGGATTAGCCATGACCTTTCTGGGTGTCCTTGGGAGAGGCAATTACCTTCTCTGAGTCTCTGGAAAATGAAAGGTGGGACTTGGAGCTTTGGGTGGGAAAAGCTGAGCTTTCTAGGCACTTGGGTCCTCGAGAGTGTCTCTTGGCTGACAAGAGCAGAGAAAGTGTCAAAGTAGCCAGTTTTCTCTTGGCTGAGAGTGTCCTACAGCAGAGGTGACTAAGGCCTGTGGAGAGAGACCAGGCCACCAACCTGGGGATGGCATCATTTTACCTGCCCCGTAGCTATGAGTCAGCTGCCGCTATGGCCTGGTTTGACCTTCCTCTTCTGCCCTCATGAAAGGGTTGAGGACTCCTGTGACTGCTACTTTTCTTAAAGTGACCCCTCCTTACAAAGGGCCAGGGTCTTCACCCTCCCTGGATCAAGCCTTTCTGCTAAACAACATAAACGGAGAGGAAATAGGCTCCCTCTTTTTGGTTTCTCCTGTGTTAAACCATTTTAAAGCTGCCAGAGCAACTCTGAGGGTCAGCTAAGACAAAATGCTATTACTTGGCCCCAATTTCCTGTTGACCCCCCAAAGCAGGTCAGCCACTGAGCTCAGCAGTACTGCTAGCCAGAGATGCCCTGGCCCTTGTCCCCTCCCTGCCCTGCAGCCTGGTGGCTGGTGCACATGCTTCACGCAGAGGGAGGCTGTGTCATGGGTTTTCCTGAAAGGTACAGTGTTTCTCTGAAAGGTAGTGGTGAGTGAGAGGGAGCCCCCAAGTAGGGAAAGTGATTGTAAAACCAGATCAATAGTCCAGCCTCAAATGCCTCTTCCATTTTCAGTTGCTAAAAAATTATAATGACTCCTTGAAGCAATGTGGGTAAGGAACAATTAGACCAGGGAGTTGGGGGGGGGCTCCAAGGTCTTGTTCCCTCCTGACTAAGATGCAGGGTGCAAGAGTAGGGGTTCTTTCTCCAGAACAGACTGATGTAGGGAGCTGACAGCAGGATGTCTGCAGGGAAGAGCACGAGTGTCAGACCCACAGGGACCCCTGAAATCACAGCAGAATTGGCACCACTGATGGTGGCCCACCTCCTGGCTTCCAGGACCCTGTACTCAGGCCCCCTCCCCTCCCTGACTTCTCTTTCTTAGTCCTGGCTCATGGCCTCTCCTGCACGAGTGGCCTCAACATGTTGGAGCCTCGGTGATCAGACTGGGCTCTCTGGCCCTCCAGTGCCTACCTCTCTCCCCAGAGATTATGTCCTCTCTCTGGGTTAATACTGTCCCCAGACCAGCAGCTTCCAGGCTGGGGCCGGAGCTCTGGGCTTGTTATTGGACATCTCCCCTGGCCATCCACCAGCAGTCACAGCCAGCTCCTTCTCTCCTTCCTGCAGCACCCTCCGTCTCCAGCTGGTGCAGGTGCACCTCTTTCCCCGTTCCCCTGAGTCCACTCTTGGTGTCTATTCCTTGCCTTGCACAGGAACCAGGGTGATTCCATAGTATAGTCTAGAACTCTGCTCTCCAGGCCCAAGGCTACAGACCGGGACTGGTCTGTGGCCTCCTGGGAACTGGACCACATAGTAGTAGGTGAGGGGCAGTTGGGCAAAGTGAGCAAAGCTTCCTCTGTGTTTACAGCTGCTCCAGCTCCTATCAGATCAGATCAGATTCTCATAGGAGTGTGAACCCTCTGTAAACTGCGCATGTGAGGGATCTAGGTTGTGCACTCCTTATGAGAATCTAATGCCTGAAGATCTCAAGTGGAGCTGGGGCAGTGATGCTAGCGCTGGGGTGGCTGCAAATACAGATTCTCATTAGCAGAGAGGGCTGACTACACAGAGACCAGAACACATCAGTTGCTTGCAGACGCCTATCAAAACCATCCCCTCTGCCCCTGGTCCTTGGCAAAATTGTCTTCCATGAAAGTGGTCCCTGGTGCCAAAAAGGTTGGGGACAGCTGCTCTATAACATAGAGTTCCCCTGTGTAAAACCTGTGAGGACCCCTTGCTGTGGTCCATCTGGTGACAATGTATTGTCCCCCTTTGGAGCAAGGATGGGGAGTAGGAACAGCTTCAATTGTTCAGGTCTAGGTTCTGACAAGAGCTGGTCCCAGAGTCACACCTGAGACAGTTCACTCCTTCTCGTTGCCAGCCCCTCCTCCTTCACGCTCCTCTGCAGGCAAACTCCACTCCCTGGAGTCCCCTGGACCATCCCTGGTTAGGCCAACTGGCAGTGACCCATGTGCGACCAACAAACCCTCTGAGCAACTGGCCACTTTAAAATTTCCAGGGGATGAGTACCCCGCATCGTTCTGATTCTCTTTCCTGGGAATCTGTAACAGAAGCCAAGACTCAAGTTGATGGGACGAGGTGTTAGGAGCCATTTGACAGCAGCAGCCTGGAGAGAAGTTGCAGGGATTCTGCTGCCGAGTTTCCCACAGAGATTTGCTTCCTGCATGGGCTGGAGTGTTCTGCACTTCCTTTAGTGGTCTGAACCACCCTGCTATCCTTCCAAAGAAGCCGTAAATTTGCTCAGCCCAGCCGGGTTGGATTCTGCTGCTTTGGGGATTGCATAGGGCTGCTCTCAGCATTTTGGCATACGCGGCAGGCTCAGGGCTTGCCATCGCTTCCCTCCCCACAGAGGACACATTTGTTCTGCCAATTACCCCAGAGCCCTGGGCTGCAGCAGCCTAGGAGGAGGGGCCGAAGGAAACAGCAGCTGCCTTTCTGTGTCTGTTTCTGTATCAGTGTCTCACCCCAAAGTAACAGAAGAGCCCAGGACTAGTGTTTAAATAACAAAGGAATTCTAAGTGATCTCACACAACCAGAGTCTGGAAGTAACTGGCGGTTGTGGAGGTGCCATGGCATCTTAAATATGTCAGAGTGCTGAGTCTGGGTTTCCGTGATTTTCATACGGATTTCCGTGATTGCAAGATGCTGGCTGTAGCTCTCAGCATCACTTATCGAGGCAGGAAGAAAAGGGCCACAGCCGAGAACTATTCTCACAAGCTTCCTCCTTTACCTCAGAGAGGAGAAATGTTGCTCAGAACTTCCCTGGTGTATTTCCCCATTGGCTAGAGCTGCATTCATAAGGTCACTTCCAGCTCTCAGGGCAGCTAGGAATGCAGGCAGCTTGACCCACTGGGGTCCGTCCCCTGAGGCTGCACAAAGCTGCCTGAACCCATCATGGCTAGCACAGGGGGAAGGGGAATTGGCTGTTGTCAGAGCCATTAACTGTGTCTACCCTGGTGGCCTCATCAGATTTTCAGCTTTGCTGTCAGGGAGTTGACAAATAATCACCACCTCCTTCTAAAACTGAATCAAAACCAAGTGCATGGGAGTGTTTCCAAAGCTACCAGTGTAAATGACCAACCATTTCTGCCTCCATCCTCTCCACGACTGCCCTGAAGTTGGATGAACTTTCCTACGCTTCCCGAAGTCCAGCACCCACACAGTGGAGGAACCGGGACCCCAACCACACAATCTGTGATGTGATGTCGCTCAGCTCCCCACCACCGAGGGCTGGAATTTGAAATAAAACTTACCCTGACTTGTGAGAGCCCCAGGGGACCTAGAGGAAGGAAATGTAAAGCTGCTTTTTATAGACTCAGTCACAGCCTGAAGGGTGTGAAAACCCAGAGAAAAGTCACTCCCCTTCCCCAGTGAAGAGAAATAATAACAGACATTATAATGCATGCGACCAAGTTCCAGCTGGGAATGTACGAGCCTTCCAAGAACTAGAAATGAAAGAATAACCTGGAAAATACTATTGAACACATTTTAATGACTTGAAATCCTTAAAATGAGTAAAAAGAGAGCGAGAAATGGAAGATGGAAAACACAGTGAAAGTATGTGTATATGTACACGTGACTTTATATGTATATAAAGTTTCAACAGGACTTCCAGAGAAAGTATTCACTGGAACTGTCACTTTGGTGTCCTTCCCCTATGAGATGATGCTCTGATCCAGCAGATGTAAACACGTGTCAGCATAAGGCTACTCTTAGGGTCCCTTGGAATGAATGGGGTGTGTTTGTGAGATGGATAGTGGGGAAAGTGGCCTAGACCTGTGGATGGGCAGCAGCGTGACTCCCTGCGCAGGAAATCAAAGTTTCAACCTCAGCCTTGAGAACGTTGCACTGTGCTTATGTAACCAGGGCAAACAATTATTAATACTTAAATGTTCCCAGCCTCTGTGCTTTCCCTACTCTGCCTTATGAAGAGAATACAGTCTTTGACTCATTCAACTTTCTAATCTGCTAGTAAATCTGCGCTTCATCGGATGATTTCTGGCAATTAAAAGAAATGCTGAATTGTATAATTGTCCTATGGTGAGAGACCAGTTAGAGACATGAGAGGCAGAGGGCAAGGGTTTGGTGAGTAAGGCCGGAATAGCTGCATCAGGAGGGGTCACAAGGCTCGGCGCCGGTCGCTCAGTGGGTAAGGCACTGGCCACATACACCAGGCCTGCTAAACAACAATGACAACCACAACCACAACAACAACAACAACAAAACAGCTGTTGTGGTGGGTGCCTGTAGTCCCACATACTCGGGAGGCTGAGGGAAGAGAATGGCTTAGGCTCAAGTGTTTGGGATTGCTGTGAGGTGTGATGCCATGGCACTCTACTGAGGGCGACATCATGAGACTCTGTCTCAAAACAAAAAAAAAGAAAAAGAAAGGATCAAGAGGGGGAGAAAAATCCATGTGGTAAGGTTGACCATATTTTGTCCTGTATAATGCACTCCTGTGTATAATGTGCACCCATGTTTTTGGTCCAAATTTTCAGAAAAAAAACTTTCATTTCAATTTTTTAAATTAAAAATTTTTTTTAATAATTCCTCTTTTTTTTTAAATTTTTTTTTCTTTTTTGCAGTTTTTGGCCAGGGCTGGGTTTGAACCTGCCAGCTCTGGCATATGGGGCCAGCACCCTACTCCATTGACCCATAGGTGCCACCCTTTTTTTTTTTTAATTTTTTTTTTTTTTTTTAGCGACAGAGTGTCTCACTTTATCACTCTTGGTAGAGTGCCATGGCATCACAGCTCACAGCAACCTCCAACTCCTGGGTTTAGGCAATTCTCTTGCCTCAGCCTCCCGAGTAGCTGGGACTACAGGTGCCCACCACAACGCCCGGCTATTCTTTGCTGCAGTTTGGCCAGGGCTGGGTTCGAACTGACACCCTCGGTATATGGGGCTGGCACCCTACCCACTGAGCCATAGGCGCCGCCCTATTTCTTAACATATTATGGTACAAGAAATTTCATGGAAGAGATAATTACAAAACACAAAACATATAAGGTACAAAAAATTTGGGGTACCAGTAACAAATAGTGGTACCCATGTATCATGCACATCCTTATTTTCCCCTCAAAAATTTGGGCAAAACAAAGTACATTATATATGGCAAAATACAGTATGTGTGGGGAGGAGGAGAGAGGCTTCTATGAGTGTGAAAGATGAATAAGCACACGGGCAGAAGGGGCCTCGGAGCCCTGGGAATACACGAAGACCCGTGAAGAGAAGGAAAAGGGGATGTGACAAGTGTTGCCAAGGTTAGGTTAAGGTTTGGCTCCTCTTTGATGTTTCTGAAGAGATGTCAGCTACAAGAATTGCTTTTTCTTTATTTTGAGGAGAGTTGTTTTGTTAAAATTCTGGGAGAGCTGCACAGTTCTGTGAACCGAGTGCTCAACAGAGCCTGGTGGCACGACATTTCCAGTGTCTAAGTTGGGAGGGTCAGGGATCAGAGCACACCTGCATGTTAATTACGCACACGTTCATGTTAATTTGGAAACAACTTGAGCACAGGTGCAAGACACTGGTTCCTTCCCCTTGGTCTGGGTCAGGGAGACTCTCCTGAAGGGGGAAAGCCCTCGTGTGTGTGTGTGTATAGGGATATACAGAGAGCTGACTATGGCTACAATTTTTTTTGGCATTTAAAATTTTTTATTTAAAAAAATGAACATTCGAAGTCATTCAATTAAGTTTGAACAATTAAGTTCAAACTCATCCTAGAGAAAGCACTTCATATCTCGTTGCTCACTATCACTACGGCCACCTTTGACGTACTCCCCTTGACCATCTGGTGACCTGAGTGATGTTCAGCAATGGAGTATGTAGCACTTTTTCTAGGATGAGTTTGCAAACTTAATTGTCTGACCTTGCCTTGTAAAATTGAACTTTACCCCCACCCCCATTGTCCAGTTCAATGAGTTTTATCATAGGTATAGATTGGTACAACCAAATGCACTCAGGATACAGAGCAGTTCCATCAATCCAGAAAATTCCTTCAGGCTACCCACTTGTTACCACATTCTCCTCTTACCCCAGTCCTTGGCAACCACTGATCTGTTCTCCATCACCATAATTTGTCTTTTCAAGAACGTCATATAAATAGAATCATCCAATATATATTCTTTAGCCTTCTTTCATGCGGTGTGTAAGTGAACCTTTTTAAGGCTGGCTTCTTTGACTCAGTCTTTGAGATTTATCCAAGCCTTTGCATGCATTAACAGTGCATGTCTTTTGATTGCTGAGCAGTATCCCATTGCATGGAAATGCCACAGTTTTTAAAATTAATTAATTAGTTAATTATTTTGAGACAGAGTCTTACTGTGTTGCCCTAGGCTATAGAGTCAGGGCATTAACCTAGCTCACAGCAACCTCAAACTCCTGGGTTCAGGCAATCCTCCTGCCTCAGCCTTCTGATTAGCTGGGACTACAGGTGCCCCCCATAAGGCCTGGATATTATTTTTTTCTATTTTGAGTGAGAGACCAGTTCTTGTTCAGGCTGGTTTTGAACTCCTGAACTTAAGCAATCCTCCTACCTCAGCCTCCCAAAGTGTTGGGATTACAGGACTGAGCCACCGCACCCAGACACTATTTACCCATTCACCTAAGTTAATCACCTGTTTAAGGACATTTGAGTTGTTTCTAGTTTGGAGTGATGATGAACAGAGCTGCTATAAACATTCATGTATAATTCATTTTTGTGAGAATGTAAGTTTTTGTTTCTCCAAGATAATGGTATGATTTCTTTATGAGAAAGTACCAGATTAATTTCCAGAGTGGCGGTACCATTGTGCAGTCCCACGAGTAAAGTGTAACGAGATTTCCAGTCTCTAAGTTGGGAGGTTCTGTTCTCATTGCTTTGTACCCTTGTCAGCACTTTTTAAAGTCATTCTGGTAGGTGTGGTACCTCATCATGGTTTAATTCATGTTTCCCTGATAGTAATAATGTTGACTATCTTATTTAACTTTTCTATGTCCTTTTTTATTTTTATTTTTTCAGTAGGCAGGGTCTTACTCTGTTGCCCAAGCTAGAGTTCAGTGGTGCAGCCATAGCTCACTGGAACCTCAGACTCCTGGACTCAAGTGATCCTGGTCTCCCAAGTAGCCAGGACTACAGGCGTGTGCCACCACGCCCAGCTAACTTTTAAATTTTTTGTAGCGATGGGGTGGGAGCATGTCCTACTTTAGGCCCAGGCTGGTCTCAAGTTCCTGGGCCTAAGGCAATCCTCTTGCCTCAGCCTTCCAAAGTGTTAGGATTATAGACGTGAGCCACTGTGCACAGTCTATATGTCCTCTTAGATGGAAGATCTGTTCAGGTTCTTTGCCTATTTTATTTTATTTTCTTTACTTTACATCCTTTGTATTAACCTGGATGGATGTGGAACACATTATTCTTAGTAAAGCATCACAAGAACGGAGAAATAAGAATCCTAGGTACTCAATTCTGATATGAGGACAATTAAGGTCCTCATACACAGGGGAGGTTGGGGGGTGGGGGAGCTGAGAAAGGGAAGGAGGGAGGGGTGGGGGATCAAGGGGTGTGGTACATCTTTTGGGGGTGGGACACAAATGTAAGAGGCTCCTTATGTAACAAAAGTAATCAATGTAACCTAGTTCTGTGAACCCTCAATGAATCCCCAACAATAAAAAAGAAGGAATCAAAAGGTTATAAAAGTTTATAAAGGAAAGTCACAGTAAGCTAAGATTAATTTATTATTAAAAAAGAACTTTTTAAAAAAAATTTTTTTATTGTTGGGGATTCATTGAGGGTACAATAAGCCAGGTTACACTGATTGCATTTGTTAGGTAAAGTCCCTCTTGCAATCCTGTCTTGCCCCGAAAAGGTGTGGCACACACCGAGGCCCCACCCCCTCCCTCCTTCCCTCTCCCTGCTCTTCCTTCCGCCACCCCTCCCTCCTCCTTTCTCTCTCTGCTCTCCCCTTCCACCACCCCCACTGTGTCCTTACTTGTCATTAATTGTCCTCATATCAAAATTGAGTACATAGGATTCATGCTTCTCCATTCAAAAAAGAACATTTTTAAAAGTGAATTACGTAGCCTAAGTGTGCAGTGTTTATACCGTCTGCGGTAGTGCACGGTGACGTCTGAGGCCTTCACACTCACTCCCCATTCACTGCCTCTCCCCGAGCAGCTCCCAGTTCTGCAAGCTCCCTTCAGGGCAGGTGCCCTAGACAGCTGCACCGTTTTTTTCTTTCACACTGTGTTTTTACTATACCTTTGCCCATTTTAAATTGGCAAAGTTAATTTCTGAACTGCTGAGTTTTGAGAGGCATGTACACGTTATTGTTGGACATGTGATTTGCAGACATTTTATTCCACTCTGTAGGGTTTCATTTAATTCCTTTAATAATTTTGATGAAGTTCAATCTGTTACGTTTTTCCTTTTACGGATTGTGCTTTTGGTATCATGTCTAGGAATGCCTTGCCTAACCTCAGGTGTAAAAAGTTTTCTCTTGTGTATCCTTCTAAATACTTTACACTTTTATATTTAGAGCTGTGATGTATTTTGAATTCGTTTTTGTATAAGGAGTGAGATTTTGATTGAGATTCCTTTTTTTGCAAATGGATGTCTAATTGTTCAATGCCATTTATCAAAACAAGCTATTCTTTCTTATTGCATTGCTTTTGCATCTTGGTCAAAGTGAATTGAGTCTATTTGGGGGGTCTAGTTCTGAGCTCTCTGTTCTGTTTTATTGATCTATGTGTTTATTGCTTCCCTAACACCACACTGTCTGGATTACTATAGTAACATAGTAAATCTTTAAACTGGTTAGTGAGTTCCCTACAACTTACAGTCCTTATTAGAAACAGTTTTTAGCAGAATCGTTGAATCTTCTATTCCATGGTATGTCTTTCCATTTATTTACATCTTCATTGATTTCTTTTATCAGCTTTATAATTTTCAGCAACAGGTGCTGCGTGTGTTCAGTTAGATTTATACCTAAGCTTTTCATTTTCTTTGAATTGTTTTAAATGATATTGATGTTTAAATTCTGGTTTCCAATTGTTCATTGCTGATATATAGAAATATCATTGATGATCTGGTTGATGTGGTAGCCTGGAACCTTGCTGAACTTTTGAAGGGAAAAAGACGCTTATCCTTTCTCCATTAAATGTGATGTTTGCTTGTAGGATTTTTATAGGGATTCTTTATCAGCTCGAGGGATTTCTATTCTAGTTTACTGAGGTTTTAAAATCATGAATAGATATGAAATTTTGTCAGATGTCTTTTCTGACATGTGATCATGTTCTTGTTCTTTTTTTCAACAGTACCCTGACCTATGTTTGAGTGAAGAGACGGGAAAATGAAGGATGACAAGGACACGAAGAATTCGGCAGAAGTTGTAAATTGGAGCAAGAAGTGGCTCGGAGAAATGTAAGTCTCCCCCTTCACCAGCAAATTCAGGTGCATTGGAAGGATCTTGGAGTTCTGCTCTTCCTATACGGACAAGGCTCCGCTATTTTTTATTGAAATGCTTCAACCTTATGACAAGGTTGACCTAAGCAGTCTGGAGGACTTGGGGGCATTTGGGCACGTGACTTCTGGGACAAATATGTCTCTCTACTCTTGCTTGAGCCTCTTGTGTACAAAGTCATTAATGTGTTTGACGAGGCTTCTCAGTCATCACCCAGGTCAGTGGCCGGCCTGGGGCAGGTGCTTTACATACATGTACACCTGTCTAATGAATGATCTTGTAAAATCCTAGATGGTATGACATTGTGATTAAAAGCATGCGTTGGGGAGCCAGACTACCTGGGTTTCACCGTGGCTTTGCCACTCTAGAAGCTGAGCTGTTGCAAAGTATGAAAGCTCCTCATGCTGCGGTTTCCTCATCACTAAAATTAGTGTAATAATAAAGGTGCCCGCAGGGTGTGGGAGAGCGGCCCAGAGTGAGGGCAGTGTCAGTCTGGCTATTATTATTCTTCACACTTCTATTTGGGGTTCGATTCCCTGCCTTTACATTTTTATTACATTTTCATCATTTTCTTTTTTCCTGTCTTTCTCTTTCTTTTTTAAGGTAAAACTTAAAATAGTTTCTCCTGCCATAGTCAGAGAATTGGAACCGGCTTCACAGGCGATCTAATTCAAGCTCCTTGTTTTCTCTGGGAGGAAAGAGAGGAGCAGAGAAGTCAAGTGATCCCCCCAACAGCTACCTGGGGCATCATCGCAAAACCAGGGCTTGTAGGTCAGGACCCTCAAACAACCCACATGTCTCCATTATTGAAAGCTACAGTATAGGAGCCCCTTCAGTCAGCAGCCAACACAGCCCACGTGTCCTCAGGATAGCAGCATGTTGGCAAAGTTAATTGCCAACTGATTGCATTTGTTAGGTAAAGTCCCTCTTACTATTGCGTCTTGCCCTGAAAAGGTGTGGCACACACCAAGGCCCCACCCCCTCCCTCCTTCCCTCTCCCTGCTCTTCCTTCCCCCACCCCTCCCTCCTTCTTTCTCTCTCTGCTCTCCCCTTCCCCCACCCCCACTGTGTCCTTACTTGTCATTAATTGTCCTCATATCAAAATTGAGTACATAGGATTCATGCTTCTCCATTCAAAAAAGAACATTTTTAAAAGTGAATTACGTAGCCCCCTGGGACCTGGAGGGAGCTGCCTATTCCTGAGAAGGTCGACAGGTCACTGTTACCTAAGGCTACCTTTGTCACCAGGCCTCTCCCCTGGCTCCCAAAATCCTTTATTTGCCTCTCCAACAAAGGGCTAAGACAACAGACTTGCAAATCATAAGGGACTCACTTTATCCTGCCCAGAATGCACTTGGTGCTGGTGCCTGTAAATATTTCAGGCCGTGCTGCTTAGTTATTAATGGAATGAAATGAAAGAGAATTCTTTAGCCTCTCCCCTTCTCCGCAGATTGAAAGCCAGAGCAGGGTCTGAGAGGCTGGCATGATAGGTGTTTGGGGACTTGGGATGTTGAGGCAGGGCCTGCTGTGTCCTATCCTGATTGTGAGAGGGAAGGGCCGTGTTTGTTGCTGACTCTGCCTGCCCCCCATCCTGCTAGCTTTCTACTTTCTAACACACCACCAAGGTGTGTGACCAAGGTGACCAAGGTGACCTTGGTGTGAGACCAAGGTGACTGCTAGGTGACAAGCAGCAAGCCTCCTAGCCCTGAATGGGCTCCTGTACTGTACCTTTCAATAATGCAGGACACTGGCCCCCGTCCCAGTGAGCCCTGGGGCCACCTTCTTCCCCTTGTTCCCTTGGAGGGGGTTATGTCTGCTCTCCTGTGACATCTGTCTAGCCCCACTCCTGGCATGGAGTGGATGCTCACTGTGCATGTGCGGAGTGGGGTCAACTTCAGTCACTCCCTTCTGAGGAGTGAGCCGGGGAGCCCCCTGGAGCCCCAGCCCCGGCCACCTGCCAGCCGCTGTCGGCCACACCACCCGATGCTGGTTGCCGCGTGGGAGTGTGCCTTCCCTTCCTGTCCCTGCCTTCTTTCTCAGAGCTAGAGAAGCAGCATTTCAGGGTGGCCTTGGGTGACAAATTCTCCATCATTAAAATCCCCTATGGGCAGGGAGCAGCCTGGAAGCACCAGCTTTTGCTGGGAGAGGAAGCAGGGCCAGTGGCTTATCTCGCTGTTCCTTTTCATTTGGAACATAATACACACTGGAAAGTGCGGACCCCACGCTGAAGAAACCAATTAGGCAGCACAGTGTTTTAGTGCTCTGAGTCCCCAAGCTTGGGAAATAGGTGACACATTGTCGTCATGGTAGCTAGTCACAAACTGTCTCTCAAAATAGTATCCACGCTCTGTAGGAAGGGGCTCAATGCCTTGGGACTAGTGGTGGAGACAGACACTCACCGGGTCCCCTCTCCCGCTCGTGTGGGGGCTGCCACGCAGCCCAGCTCTGGGAGTAACCTCCTTCTGGGATCAGGAGGACTGAAAACCCCAGCTCTAGGCCACAACCGAAAGGATTTAGGCTCAGGGATTCCTGTTCTTGTCTCTTCAATTCATTAAAAGATCCTTGTGGATGTGCCGGGAGCAGTTCTAGGTGCTGGGGGGCAGCTGTGAGCAAGTGGACAGGCCCTGACCTCATGGGGCTTATGTTCTAGTGGTGGTGACTGATCTTCAACAGGGTGCTAAGAGATAGCCCCAGCGAGAGCAGATGGAGGAGGGGCTGAGAGTGTGTGCGTGTGCTGGGAGGTGAGGGGCAGAAGCCAGGGCCTCTGTGAGGCTTGAGGACATGAGACAGGCATGTGGAGCCCTTGGTCATAAGGGATGCTCTGTCTCTGCCCCCGAGGTGGCTTCACACTCCTGGCTTCTGTCTGCTCCTACCCCGTTACCCCCAGGGCAGGGTGAGGGACTGATGTGATTAGTAGAGTTGAGAAGACTCAACCAGATGCTTTCAGTTCTTCCTTTTGGAGCAAGCTGTCCACGGAGGGCAGGATCCTCTCTGCTTTTGATGGGAGACTGGCCTTTGGTAGAAGTGGCCGTGCCCCTGGAGGACACGGGGTGAAGGGACAAGAGGAAGCCCAGGCAGACCTAGTGTCTTAATCCATTTTCTGTTGCTTATAATGGGATACCTGGAATTGTGTAATTTGTAAAGAAAAGGAATTTCTTAGAGTTCTGAAGGCTCGGAAGTCCAAGGTTGAGGGGCTGAATCTGGAGAGGGTCTTCTTGCTGGTGGGGACCCTCTGCAGAGCCATGAGGCAACACAGGGCTTTGCATGGTGAGGGTGCTAGGCGTGGCTCAGCTCTCTCTCCCTCCTCTCAGACAGCCGCCAGTCTCACTACCCCGATAGCCCATCAATCCATCAGTCCATGAAGCCACGAGTGGGCTCTGCCCTCACGGCCCAATCATCTCTTAAAGGACCCACTTCTGAATACTGCCACATTGGGGATTAAATCTCAAACCACATCATGTAGAAAGAGGCCAGGCTATCAGCCTTGCGTCACACGAAGCCAGAGCTACTTGTTAAAGGGGCAAACCCTTGTATCTTATCCCCTTAATGACATCATGCTCCTGTGGTCTACCAAGCCGGGACCCTCAGAATCCCACCAGAGCCCCCTTCCTCCAATTTGCCCTTCCCTTCCACACTTATGGTCAGTCTCTGCTCTACTGAACGCTCTCGTCTCCTTCCCTCCATGCCTGGCACAAACTTCTACCTCCTCCCTGGATTCTCAACTGTTAAGTCCCTCGCAGGATGCCCCTTCCCATTCTCACCTCCCTTCTTTTCTCGCTACCTTTCAAATTGTCAGAATGATCTTTCTAGGAAATATAGGCTGAACCATACACCTCTCTACCCAGAAAATAGTGGTAATACTCAGTTTCATGAAAAATGAAACAAACTCCTTAGCTTAGTATTCAGAGTCCTTCATTGTCCTTCCAGGCTGTTCCAGTCACTACGGCTGCAAAACCAAGCACTTCAGATTTATTGTGTTTACAGATTCTGTGAGTCGGGAGAAATGACCTGGCAGACTTACTCTTGCCTAGGGTCTTTCTCACTGCAGTCAGAAGTTGGCTGTAGTCTGACCACTGTTGGAACCATCTAAAAAATTGACTGAGGGCTGAAAGATCCATTGTCAAGGTGGCCCGCTCACCCGCAGGTGCGCTGGAGCTGACTCGCCCTGGAGTCTCTGTTCCTCTCCATGGGGCTCCTTGAGTGTCCTCACGGTATGACCATGAGCTTCCCCCAGAACAAGCAAATCAAAGACTAAGTGGAGGCTGCAGTGCCTCTTATGACTTAGCCTCGGAAGTCTCACATTGTTGCTTCTGCCATGTTCTGTTGGCCCAAGCAGTTCCAAAGGTCTGCTCAGGTTCAAGGTTTAGGATCACATAGACTCCCACCTCTAGATAGTCAGTGTTGCATGGTAAGAAGAATAAGCCGATGGAACACTCAAGTGTGCAGCCTGCCTTGGCCACTCCCTCTCAGACCTCCCCTCATTCCTCCAGGCAAGAAGAATCAAGTTTCGCCCTCTGGCCACACGTTTCCTGTGCTAACCCACTGAACAGAAATGGCCGTACCCACTTCTTACCCTTCAAGCCCAGCTCAAACAGCTTCCCTGATCCTTCCAGGCATAAGAAATTCTCCTCCCTGTGTGCCCCTCTGCACCCTGCTCACACCTCCAGTCGGCACATTTTCCCCATTGCTGTGTTATTTAAGAGTCTGTCTCTCCATGGCAATTAAACTCATCTTCCTACCTCATCTGCCTGGCACACAGGCTAGCCAAGAGGAACTTCTGAGAAGTGATGTTTGCCAACTTACATGCACATCTGAGCGATGGCCCAGGGAACCAGGTAAGAGACAGATGGCCCACGGCAGGGTAGCTGGGCCATGGTTCTCTGTGGACCATCAGCTTCTAGACCCATCAGGGACCTTCCATTGAGAAGATCTCCGGCTGCCTATCGATTTCAAAGGTGGTGCTTGTGACCCGTGTCCCACCGTTAAGAAGAGGGTTCAGAGCCCTCTCTGTGATGCAGAATTGCTTCTGGCTGGCTCAGAGTGGAAGAAGACATTCTTAGTCACAATAGCTCAGCCTCTGCCGCCGCCTGGTGCTGCCTAGACATGGTGTCAAATTTAACATGTCCAAGAGATTCTATTTCAGCTACCCCAACTCATGTTCCCTGCCCCTACCAACACCACCTTACTGCCCACCCCACCCTGTACCACCTGCTGCCTGACAATGTCAGGAAATGCATGCTGCCCCCTCCAGGCTGAAGAGCATTGTAGGCGCTATCCAATCCCTCCTGTGATTGCACCCCATATGCTGACACCAGCACTGCCCAGCTGCACTGTCTCCTGTGTTTGTACCCCGCGTGCTGAGCACCTGCACTGCCCAGCTTCACTGTGTCCTGTGCTTGCACCCCACATGCTGAGCACCCACACTACACAGCTGCACTATCTCCTGTATATGCACCCCATATGTTGATACCTGCACTGCCCAGCTGCACTGTCTCCTGTGTTTGTACCCCACGTGCTGAGCCCCTGCACTGCCCAGCTGCACTGTCTCCTGCGTTTGCACCCCGTGTGCTGAGCACCTGCACTGCCCTGCGGCACTGTCTCCTGGTTTTACACCCCACATCCTGAGCACCTGCACTGCCCAGCTGCACTGTCTACTGTGTTTGCACCCCACATGCTCAGTACCTGCACTGCCCAGCTGCACTGTCTCCTGTGTTTGCACCCCACATCCTCAGCACCTGCACTGCCCAGCTGCACTGTCTCCTGTGTTTGCACCCCACATCCTGAGCACCTGCACTGCCCAGCTGCACTGTCTCCTGTGTTTGCACCCCACGTCCTGAGCACCTGCACTGCCAAGCTGCACTGTCTACTGTGTTTGCACCCCACATGCTCAGTACCTGCACTGCCCAGCTGCACTGTCTCCTGTGTTTGCACCCCACATCCTCAGCACCTGCACTGCCCAGCTGCACTGTCTCCTGTGTTTGCACCCCACATCCTGAGCACCTGCACTGCCCAGCTGCACTGTCTCCTGTGTTTGCACCCCACGTCCTGAGCACCTGCACTGCCCAGCTGCACTGTCTACTGTGTTTGCACCCCACATCCTGAGCACCTGCACTGCCCAGCTTCACTGTGTCCTGTGCTTGCACCCCACATGCTGAGCACCCACACTACACAGCTGCACTATCTCCTGTATATGCACCCCATATGTTGATACCTGCACTGCCCAGCTGCACTGTCTCCTGTGTTTGTACCCCACGTGCTGAGCCCCTGCACTGCCCAGCTGCACTGTCTCCTGCGTTTGCACCCCGTGTGCTGAGCACCTGCACTGCCCTGCGGCACTGTCTCCTGGTTTTACACCCCACATCCTGAGCACCTGCACTGCCCAGCTGCACTGTCTACTGTGTTTGCACCCCACATGCTCAGTACCTGCACTGCCCAGCTGCACTGTCTCCTGTGTTTGCACCCCACATCCTCAGCACCTGCACTGCCCAGCTGCACTGTCTCCTGTGTTTGCACCCCACATCCTGAGCACCTGCACTGCCCAGCTGCACTGTCTCCTGTGTTTGCACCCCACGTCCTGAGCACCTGCACTGCCCAGCTGCACTGTCTACTGTGTTTGCACCCCACGTCCTGAGCACCTGCACTGCCCAGCTGCACTGTCTACTGTGTTTGCACCCCGTGTGCTGAGCACCTGCACTGCCCAGCTGCACTATCTCCTGTATTTGCACCCCAAGTGCTGAGCACCTGCACTGCCCAGCTGCACTGTCTCCTGGTTTTATACACCACGTGCTGAGCACCTGCACTGCCCTGCTGCACTGTCTCCTGGTTTTATACACCACGTGCTGAGCACCTGCACTGCCCAGCTGCACTGTCTCCTGTGTTTGCACCCCACATGCTGAGCACCTGCACTGCCCAGCTGCACTGTCTCCTGTGTTTGTACCCCGCATGCTGAGCACCTGCACTGCCCTGCTGCACTGTCTCCTGTGTTTGCACCCCGCATGCTGAGCACCTGCACTGCCCTGCTGCACTGTCTCCTGTGCTTGCACCCCGCATGCTGAGCACCTGCAGTGCCCAGCTGCACTGTCTACTGTGTTTGCACCCCGCATGCTGAGCACCTGCACTGCCCTGCTGCACTGTCTCCTGTGCTTGCACCCCGCATGCTGAGCACCTGCACTGCCCAGCTGCACAGTCTCCTGTGCTTGCACCCCGCATGCTGAGCACCTGCACTGCCCAGCTGCACTGTCTCCTGTGTTTGCACCCCGTGTGCTGAGCACCTGCACTGCCCAGCTGCACTGTCTCCTATGTTTGTACCCCGTGTGCTGAGCCCCTGCACTGCCCAGCTGCACAGTCTCCTGGTTTTATACACCACGTGCTGAGCACCTGCACTGCCCTGCTGCACTGTCTACTGTGTTTGCACCCCGTGTGCTGAGCACCTGCATTGCCCAGCTGCACTGTCTACTGTGTTTGCACCCCGTGTGCTGAGCACCTGCACTGCCCTGCTGCACTGTCTACTGTGTTTGCACCCCGCATGCTGAGCACCTGCACTGCCCAGCTGCACTGTCTACTGTGTTTGCACCCCGTGTGCTGAGCACCTGCACTGCCCAGCTGCACTGTCTACTGTGTTTGCACCCCGTGTGCTGAGCACCTGCACTGCCCAGCTGCACTGTCTCCTGTGTTTGTACCCCGTGTGCTGAGCCCCTGCACTGCCCATCTGCACTGTCTCCTGGTTTTATACACCACGTGCTGAGCACCTGCACTGTACAGCTGCACTGTCTCCTGTGTTCGCACCCCACGTGCTGAGCACCTGCACTGCCCAGCTGCACTGTCTCCTGGTTTTATACACCACGTGCTGAGCACCTGCACTGCCCAGCTGCACTGTCTCCTGTGTTTGCACCCCACATGCTGAGCACCTGCACTGCCCTGCTGCACTGTCTCCTGTGTTTGTACCCCGCATGCTGAGCATCTGCACTGCCCAGCTGCACTGTCTCCTGTGTTTGCACCCCGCATGCTGAGCACCTGCACTGCCCAGCTGCACTGTCTCCTGTGTTTGTACCCCGCATGCTGAGCACCTGTACTGCCCAGCTGCACTGTCTCCTGTGTTTGCATCCCACATGCTGAGCACCTGCACTGCCCAGCTGCACTGTCTCCTGTGTTTGCACCCCGCATGCTGAGCACCTGCACTGCCCAGCTGCACTGTCTCCTGTGTTTGCACCCCGCATGCTGAGCACCTGCACTGCCCAGCTGCACTGTCTCCTGTGTTTGCGTCCCGCATGCTGAGCACCTGTATTGCCCAGCTGCACTGTCTCCTGTGTTTGCATCCCGCATGCTGAGCACCTGCACTGCCCAGCTGCACTGTCTCCTGTGTTTGTACCCCGCATGCTGAGCACCTGCACTGCCCAGCTGCACTGTCTCCTGTGTTTGTACCCCGCGTGCTGAGCACCTGCACTGCCCAGCTTCACTGTGTCCTGTGTTTGCACCGCACATGCTGAGCACTTGCACTGCCCAGCTGCACTGTGTCCTGTGCTTGCACCCCACATGCTGAGTACTTGTACTGCCCAGCTGCACTGTCTCCTGTGTTTGTAACCGGCATGCTGAGCTCCTGTACTACTCAGGAGCACTGTCTTTGGAACAAATTCTGAATCTGACAACTTGTCGTCTTCTGTCCAGCAGGGCAGTCAGTCAAGGAATGAGAGGGGCGAGAAACAAACAACAAAAAGGAAAAAGAAATAGCTGGGAGCAGGAGAGAGTTTGGTCTCCCATCGGCTCCCCTGCTGGAGATCCTGTGCCCTCTGGCTTTTGGGACCTCTGGGCACTGGATGTGGGGCTTGCTCGTTGGGAGGTTGTATGTGTTGAAGCCTCAGGGCAGGAGCTTCCCAGGAGGTGCAGCCCTGACCTCATGTCTTACACAACCCTGCCCTGTTTTTACCCCATTCGGAGGAGCCTAGGGACTGATCTTGCCTCCACATGCTGCCCTCTCAGCATCAGCTCACTTTTTGGCAGGGGAATCACTGTCACTCAGCAGAGTGACTAGCGACCTCCTCCCCATCTTCTGGGGAGGAAATCCTTAAGGCCAAACACGCAGTGGCTCCAACCTGCAGCTACTGTGCAGCTGTCCACAGCATTTGAATGATGAATTTCTTTCACACGCAACTGCAGGAGGTAGGTCTTCAAAACAGGGCAGCGGAGAATTCCCTGCTCTTTGATCATGGGCAGCTGTGTCTCTCCAGGTGGTGTGACCCCGAAACCTGAAAACTTCTATGAAATGGGTTCATCGTATGTACCTCCATAGGTAAGGCGGGTGGGATCACCAGATGAAATAATGGAGGGTCCCCTGCTTTGTAAACAGTTGCCGTCCATTCTGTCGTTGACTGCACTTAACTTGGCTCAGCCCCCTTTGCAGTGTTAAGAGCTTGCCTCAGCCCCCCTTTTCCTGAACTGACTTTCCCTTGTGACAATCTTTTTTTTTTTTTTTTTCCCTTTTTTTTTTTTTATTGTTGGGGATTCATTGAGGGTACAATAAGCCAGTTACACTGATTACAATTGTTAGGTAAAGTCCCTCTTGCAATCATGTCTTGCCCCCATAAAGTGTGACACACACTAAGGCCCCACCTTGTGACAATCTTATAGTTCACAATTACCATGATGGGCTTGGTAATAGAGAAGGAGGCCTCAGATTTGGAGGCCAAGGCTCATTTGAAGAACTCACCTGTTGGACTTGGACTTGATGTTCTAGAGCAGGGGTCCTCAAACTTTTTAAACAGGGGGCCAGTTTACTGTCCCTCAAACCACTGGAGGGCCAGACTATAGTTTAAAAAAAAACAACTATGAACAAATTCCTATGCACACTGCACATATCTTATTTTGAAGTAAAAAAACAAATGGGAACAAATACAATCACACCACCTCATGTGGCCTGCGGGCCATAGTTTGAGGACCCCTGTTCTAGAGAAACTAGGAAGACCCCATAGCCTTTCTGAGTGCTCTGGGGCCCCTCTTCTTCCCTTCTTTTCTTTCAATATTTTAGCAAAGGGAGATGGTTAGGTTCTGCTCCATCCCCAGGAGTGAATGAAGCAGGTGAACTAGATGGCCTCCACGGGGGAAGCTGGGGTGGGCACAGACACAGGCATAGGAGGGTCTGGCACCTGGTGGATCTAAGTGCAACCGTGTGACCGCCCACCACTCACGGGGACCACTAGAGACACTCAGCATTCCAACTTTTCAACAGGGAAGTTGAGTGCGGCTTGCTCCAGAGCTGTTCTGGACGAAGCAGTTGAATGTGTCTTGCCCCAGAGCTGTCCTGGACAAAGCACCCTCACAGCTTTACTCTGCAGTAACTCGGGGCTCTTGGGGAGTCTTGGGGCCCTGGCCTATCTCTGGGGGCTGGAAGCCTTGCACTGAGAATAGTGACCAGCAAGGCAGGAGATATTAGGTCTGCGCATTCCTGGTAGCCCGGAGCAGGATATGTGAATGTGCACCCATCTCCCCTTCATCATTCACCCATCCGTCCATTGATATTATGTAGAGTTCTCCTGCTCTGTGCTGGAACCACACTAGGGGCTTTGAGTGTCTTATCTGAGGCCCACTGATAAGGTCTGAATGCTTGTCTCCTCCAAAATTCATGTTGAAACTTAAATCCCACCGTAGTGGCACTGAGAGGTGGGGTCTTTTGGGGATGTGATTAAATCACTTTTTGAGGACATCCTTATAAAAGAGGCTTCAGAGAGAGTTCACTTCTCTCGTTCTTCCCCTTTTCTGCCATGTGAGGGCACCTAGATGGTGCCATCTATGAGCAACGGTCCTCCACCAGGCATCAAATCAACTGGTACCTTGATCTTGGACTTCCCAGCTGCTAGAACTGTGAGAAATGAATTTCTGTTCTCTGTGAATCACCCAGTCTCCCATACACTGTTACAGAGGCACAAATGGACTACGACACCCACATTTTGAGGTGGACAGTACTATTAGCTCTACAGAGGAAGTAGCTGGGGCCCAAGTCAAGTGTTCAATGACTTGCCCAAAGCCACTCAGCATGGAAGTGGCAGAGCTGGGATTTGAACTCTCATCCTTCTGAATCAAAGCTCATGTCTGGGCTGTTAGCACCCTCCTCCTCATGATGCAAACTTTAAAAAACAGCCTTGTTGAGATGTAATCATATATCATGCAATTAACTCACGTAAAGTGCACAATGCAATACTTTTTAGTATATTCACAGAGTATACAATTACCACACTTTTTAAAAAATTTTATTTTATTATTAAATAATAGTTGTGCAATTACCACAATTTTAGACATTTTGTTTGCTTAGAAAAGAAGCTCCAACCCCTCCTTAGTGTCTCTCACTTAGCGTAATGTTTTGAGATTCACCTACATTGTAGCACGTATCGGTTCTTCTTTTTTTTGTATGGCTAAATAATATTCCATTGTGTGAATATTCCACATTTTGTTTATCCATTTATCATTTCATGGGCATTTGGGTTATCATTTGCACTTTGAGGCATAGCGAATAATGTTCACATGCATTTTATAAAGAGAAGATAGAAAACACAGAAGAAAAGAAGAAAAAAATAAACACAGAAGATAGACGAGTCCCAAGGCCTGGGCAGCTCATGCTACCTACCCGGCCATCTCAAAGTCAGCATGAGGGTGGCCATGGGACAGAGAGCTGGCCTAGGTACCGTCCACCCTGAGGCCACGCCCCAGGGCTCACAGGACATCCTCTAGAGAGGCTTCTTTAGGGTTCTTCCACCTCTGGGACCTGAGCAACCTGTCACCCCTGTTTGATCTCCTTGTCCCAGGCTGCAGGCTTTGTAGCAGCTGCCGGCTCCCTGGCCTGCCCCACCCAGGACTGTGGCTGTTGCCAGCAGGACTCAGTGTGCGTTTGCTCAGCACACTCCTCCAGCCCCACGTCCGGGCCCCTGCCCCTCCTGGCACGGCTGCCTTGGCTTTTGGATCAATTAAACACTGGCCAGGTACAATTTAGCAGGTTCCTTAGTTTTCTGATGCTCTGCTGCATGAGAGGAAACTCATTTGCAGGGTAATTTTAAAAGACTTCTTTCATACATCTGATTCTAGAAGTGAACATTTTGATTCCTCAAAGAAAAAAAGGTAAAATTTAAAAGGTATTAATTACTTTATCTGAAAACTGGGCAAGATGTGAATTTTGGCTCTAGGAGAAAAGGAACAGGACAGACTGTTGGCATTTCCAAGGACCCCTCCCTTCAGCCCTCACCCTTCCAGTGGCTGAGATGGATCAAGTGTTGGTGGAAGAGTGGGTGACCCTAGACCCCAAATCAGGCACACTGCCCACTAGTCGCTCCCATGCTTGTTTTTTAAGCCCTGATGACTCCAGAGTCCCAGCCTTGGCTCTGTCAGTAGCAGAGAACAGCCTGTGTAGTGTCCTGGGACTCTCCTGTAATTATTCTAGTTCAGGCCCTGTAGGAGGAGATGGTGAGACCCAAGCACTTGCCATGGCTGTCAGGACCTGCAGATAGAAGGCCATAGGGTTGACAGCTAAGGAGAGTGTTCTGACTGGGGCCAGGTGCTATGGTCGTGGCCTAGAGTTAGGCACACATGGCTCTCTACTGAGAAAGGGAACCTCTGGCTGGGTGTAGTGGCTCATGTACCCAGCAGTTAGGGAGGCCAAAATGGGAGGACTGCTTGAGGCCTGGAGTTTGAGACCAGTCTAGGCAACATAGTGAGACCCTGTCTCTACAAAAGAAATAAAAAATTAACTGGATGGGGCAGCACCTGTGGCTCAGAGGGTAGAGCGCTGGCCCCATACACCAAGGGTGGCGGGTTCAAACCCGGCCTGGGCCAGCTAAAACAGCAGCGGCAACTGCAACAAAAAATAGCCGGGCGTTGTGGCGGGGGCCTGTAGTCCCAGCTCCTTGGGAGGCTGAGGCAAGAGAATTGCTTAAGCCCAAGAGTTTGAGGTTGCTGTGAGCTGTGATGCCACAGCACTCTACCGAGGGCAAGAAGTATAAGACTCTGTCTCAAAAAAAAAAAAAAAATTAACTGGATGTGGTCACACATGCCTATAGTCCCCACTACTTTGGAGGCTGAGGCAGGAGCATCACTTGAGCCCAGGAGTTAGAGGCTTCAGTGGGCTCTGATGGCAGCGCTGCACTCTAGCCTGGCAATAGAGACTCTGTGCCCCGAAATATAAATACAATAAAAGAGAAAGGGACCCCCTGAACTCACTGCCTGTGGGAGGTAGCCATGGAACAAGCCTTGGGGATAAGGAGGTAGGAAGGGTTCTGATGGGAGCTGGGCCCGTGATGTCTGTGAGTAAAATACCAGAAGCTGAACATGGGAGCTACTGCAGAATGGGATGATCTGGGTGGAATTGTGGGCCTCACATCTGCAGAACTATTTAGAAGGACTCAGCCACCCTGCAGCAGGAGACACAGGGAACTCTGAAGTAAATAGCATCAGAATTGACCCACCCGAATGCAAAGTGGACTCAAAATCAAGAATAGAGATTTCTTGGAGTTTACAGCATCTGAAAATGTCTTAGAATAAGAGGTTCATCAAATTAACCTCAGTCATGGGGCAGGCAGGGACCAGGACTACAGAGGCCCTCTTGGTGCCACCTCTAGGAGGACAGAGATGACTCAGTGGCCTTGAGAGGGGACAGGCCAGGAATAGGCTCTGCTGACACAGCTGCAGAGAGGGCCTGGATTGGCAATAGTACCAGACATCCTTAGGGCTCCCGCACCAGCCCTTCCTTCTCACACTGGCACCCTAGTGTGGCAGGAAGCCTGGGGTTACTGGATGTCCCCTTGGACCTGGAGTGGTCTCCTGTGTATGACACAACTGAATGTGTGCACATGGGTCCAGAGGAGTGGAAGGCTGCCCTGGAGCAATTGCGAGGACTTCTGGGGACCTTCTGCTCTCCTCAGAGCAGGGCTGGGCAGCTGCACAGATGTAAACGAGATGTGATGAATGAATGAGGGAAACTGAGAGCTGAGCTTGGGGAAACTGTGAAGCTGGCAGATGCAGGAAAGAACCAGGAGTCACCGAGAGATTCAGAGTCTGTGAGGCTTTGGGGATCCCCAAAATCCCTGGACCATAGAGCTGGTCCCTATGCCTTTGGGTCATAAGCTAAATTGGTGCCCTGGGCCCATTTAGATGTGGCATCAGAGCGTGGTATATCACAGCTGGAAACCATCGTAACACTCCTGGAATTATAACAGATCCTAAAACCTTAAGAGTTGCTCAAAAGGAGTCTCTGGAAACCTAGGAGGAAAGAGGGCATGACAGGGTTGTCCACCGCTGGCCTCTGTGGAGACTTTATGCAAATTAGAAAAGCAGCCCGCATCAGGCAGGGGCATCCCTGTGCACATATGCTTGGCATCAGAATCTTTTTGCAAAGAAAAAGGCACAGGATTTGGCAAATGAACTGCAAGCTGGGTTTTTGGTGCCCGTGTACAGTCTGCAACCAATTCAACCTTATGTGGTCTGCAGTAGGTTGTATGATGGCCCTCCCCAGACATCTCCATGTCTTAAAACCCAGGAACTGTAAATGTTACCCTTCATGGCAAAGGGGATGTGTAGATGTGATCAAGCTCAGGATTTAGAGATGAAGGAATTATCCTGGATTACCTGTGTGGGGACAATGGAATCACAAGGGTTCTGTTAAGAGGGAGGCAGGGAGGTCAAAAGAATAAGTATGAATTGTGACTCAAGGAACGGGTCATGGGCCAGGGAGTGCAGGTTAGAAACCTCTAGGGCAGTGATTCTCAACCTTCTTAATGCTGTGACCCTTTAATACAGTTCCTCATGTTGTGGTCACCCCCAACCATAAAATTATTTTTGTTGCTACTTCATACTATAATTTTTCTACTGTTATGAATTGTAATGTAAATATCTGATATGCAGGATGGTCTTAGGCAACCCCTGTGAAAGGGTCATTTGACCCCCAAAGGGGTTGAGAACCGCTGCTCTAGAGGCTGAAAAAACCCCCCAAACTGGAGTCTCTCCAAAAGCTCCAGAAAGAATCAGCCCTGCCAATTCCTTGGTGTCAGTCCCGTAGGACCGGTCTTGGACTTCTGACCTCTGCAACTGTCAGATAATAAATGTGTGCTGTGCTAAGCCACCAAGTCTGTGGCGATTTGATACAGAAGCAGCAGGAAATGAATACACAGCCCTTCTGGTGTGGCCTTCTGCAAGCGAGTCTTCTATTTTCATCTGTGATGTTCTTTGGGATTCCAAGCGAGATTTCATTTGAAGGAGCACAGCTGCCGAAAGTGTCTAAAAAATACATCGCCGGATGGTAGATTGAAGTGTTCTTTCAATGTTAAATTTACTGAAGTTAATAACTATGCTGGAGTTATGAAGGAATATCTTCATTCTTGGGAAAAACACACAGAAGCATTGAGTATAGTACATGGAACTTAGTCTCAAATAGCTCAGAAAAATGACTTTATATATATACTCATGAAATATATGAAAATATATGGAATACATACATATATGTGCACAAAAAAGAGAGAAGATGGTAAGCCAGGGTGGAAAATATCCACAATAGGTAAGTCTTGGTGAAGGTGTATTTATTTATGCATGTTCTTTGCATGCTTCTTGTGACTTTTCTATAAATTTGAAATTATTTCCAAACAACAAAATAAAAAAGAAAGCCTGCCATGACCCAGTTCCTCTCAGTTCACAGTTATGAATGAGAACTTGGCCAAGAGCTTGCGCAAGGCCTCAAATATAGTTTGTAGCTGAGCCAGGACCCATGACAGCCCCTGATCTTAATCATGTTTTCTGAGGCAAACTCTCTCAGGAAGTATGAAACTGGTTTATTCTAAGTTGTTGATGACTTTCTGGGGGATTTTTCTTCTGACCTGAGGACCTGGTTGCCTAAAATCTTTCTGACTTTGTAAGTGGAGGCAGAGGAGTGATCCAGAAAGGAGACAGAAGCTTACAAATTTCCCCATGACTAGGCTTGTCCTGTAGACGTCTTGTTGTGACATTATTTACCACTATCCTGAGCATACAGAGATATTGAGATTAGCTGTAATTCTCCCGCTAGGTCCATGGAAAGACCCTGATCATTCATTCATCCTCTCATTTAATCAGCCAATAAATATTTATTAACACGTGCCATGTGGCCAACTTCCTGCAAATGCTGGTCCCACAGACAACACAGCCTGAATGAGAGGAGTCTTGCGTGGAGCGCAAGGGGAGAGAGATAAGCAAAACAAAAGAAAAAATATGTGTAGTGGCAAATGGCAAGAAGATAATAAAGCAGGGTATTATCATAGACCAACAATTTCTAGCTTTTGACTGCATACCTCTATCAAAAAATTTTGAGCACTTGTCATATATAGTTCCACATTTAGACATATGCACATATAATTGCTTATAAATAATATGATCTGCCATTTATAATGCACTAATGCATTATAAAACCTACAGAAAATAGAGATGTTATAAAAATGGAGTAACAGCCTCAGCACATATACCGAGCCTGGTGGATTCGAATCCGGTCCAGGCCAGCTAAAAAACAATGACAACTGCAACAAAAATAGCCGGGTGTTGTGGGGGGCGCCTGTAGTCTCGGCTCCTTGGGAGGCTGAGGCAAAAGAATCCCTTAAGCCTAAGAGTTTGAGGTTGCTGTGAGCTGTGATGCCATGGCACTCTACCGAGGGTGACATAGTAAGACTCTGTCTCAAAAAAAAAAAAAGTGGAGTAACAAATACTAGAAATGGAAATTCTATCATTTTCTTTTGTTCCTCACTGTATTGTCTTTTGCACCCCATAGAGGTGTGCTGTGCTGTGCTGTGAGGTCCCCAAGAGAGACAGAATGGTCCGGGTAGGTCTCAGAGGAAGAGCCATTAACATTGAGACCAGACTAATAAGACCAAGAATGGGGAAGAAGCTTCTAGGCAGAGGGACCAGGAGCTACCGGGCTCAGAGGAGGGAGGAGGCTTGGTGTTTCTGAGGAAGAGACGGAGGGTCAGAGAGATTGGAGCAGAGGAAATGGAGGGCAGAATGGCCAGAGTGAGAGCCAAGAGGAGGGCAGAAGCCAGGTCTGGGAGGGCTGCAGGCTCCTCGCAGGGTGTAGATTTCATTCTAACACCCCAGGAAGCCATTAGGGGATTCTCAGCAGGAAAGTAGTATAATTATATGTACATTTTAAACAATTTTACTGGCTTCTGTGCTGGAAGTAATCATATGCACAGGATCAGAAGGCGTGAGACCAGGTAGGAGCTTCTTGCAATAGTCTGGGGAAGACATGATGGTTTGAATTAGGGTGGCCAAGGAACAGGAAGGGAGTGGCAGGATTGGGATCTCAGAGCTCACAGATTGGGCGGGTTGTAGGGGCGAAGGATCAGGGCTGCCTCCTGAGTCTCTGGGTGGAGGAGGGCAGCACCGTTTACTGACATGGGGATGTGGGATGAAGGAGTGGGCTCAGCGCACACACGTGGGAAGGTCAGGACTGTGACTGTCAAGTGGGCCATCGTGGGGGTGAGAGGAGGGAGGCTCTGGGGAAGGCTGCCTTGGGGCATGTTGGAGGGCAGCCTGGGCAGCATGAGAGCCCAGGATGGTGAAAAGCAAGAAAACAGAAAAGAGGAACAACACTCTCATCTGAGTTTGCCCAAATTCAACCCAAATTGTCTTTTCACTGTGAAATGATACAGTTTTGTAGCGACAGCCACCAGCTTGAATGCAAGTCAGCAGGTGGCCAGCATGGAAAGCTTTGCACGCAGGAGCCCACATTGGGCCAGGAGGGACTGATGCACTCAGCTTTGCCTCCTCCCCCTTCCTCTGTATTGCAGCTAGTCCTGGGGCTCGTGACATCTTGACAAATGATGCAGCCCGGCAAAGCAAATCTCTATTCCAGCCAGAGAGCTGTAGGCTTCCCCTGGAGGGCCCAGTACATTGGCATGAGCTGGCCCATGGAGCAGGTATGAAACCCAGTCAGATGCCTACCATAGAAATAGCATTTTCTTTTCTTACAATGTAACTTAGTTTCTATGTGAAACTCCCGTTCTACAAAATGGCAGACAAATCCATCTCTGTTAAGGCCGCATTTGCAGTTTCCTTGGGTTGTCCCAAGTTCCAGGGCTCCTACAGGCTGGGGGTATCAGCGGTCAGGAGGGAGGCATCTGGGTCTTGGTGCTGTCCTCTGTTGGGCTGCATGGTTCCAGTGACCTTGGCTTCTGCTCCCGCCCCACATTGAGCTGGACATCCCTCTCCGGGATTGTCTGCGCCACCTCCTTGGGTTTTGCCCAGCGGAGAGGGCACAGGCTGCTTCTCTTCTTACAGGCTCACGTGTGTCTAGAAGTTTCATCACCCACTTGGGTGCAGCCCAGTGTAAGGATGGAGGGACCTTTGCTCTTTGCTTCAACTCTATCCATGCTGCCCCCACCTGGGGAGTAGTTGGCCAGTTTCACAGAGTGGGGAGATCGCTCTCTGTGTCTTCCCGCGTTCTTTGGTTTTGGTCTTAGGCCCACGTCTAGGTTCCTGAAATACAAAATCCCCTAATTTGTCTGCCTCGTTTTCTGCATTCTGTCTATCTTCTCTCCTTGGGGCAATGAGAAGAGAGGCTTAAGCACCTAAAGGCATGAAGGAAGGCGACAGGGTAATGGTGGACACTGGAGGAACAAACCAGATATCAGTAATTCAAAATACTCACTGTGACCTCGTTCCCAGATGTCTGCTTAGCGAGGCACTGGAGGCCCAGGGCTGGAAGCCTCCTGAGCAGGGCCTTTGCTTGTTATCTTTCCCTGCTGTGCCTGAGCCCCCTTATCACCCCGTGGACATCTTTTGTGATGGGGAACACTCCATCATAATTTTTAGATGTTTCTCACTGGGAGGAAATTCTTCCTTAATTTAAGGCAAAAATCTACCTCCTGTAATTTCTCCTTATTGATTCTAATTCTTTGTTTAATGCTGGTAGCTTGGGTTTGGTTAAACAACTACCCTGCCCTGGTTCTCTTTACAGTAGGGTAGAGCGATCTGTGTGTGTCAGGAGGCTGGGTCCCGCCACGCCTACACACTCAGTTCAGAGGTGAGAACTGGTCTAATAAGAGGATGTTTCTCACACAACTGCTTTTATGTTAAATAATATATATTATGCTCCCCAAACCAGCAGAGCAGTGACAACTTTAATCCAACATAACAATTCACTGTCCTATAAAATTTTACAAACAGCAACGTGCTGTGCCTGTGTCCTGATCTGGGAGTCACAGAATCCTGGGAGACAGGGAGGACATGTCTTCATCATCCCAGCAGAGACGATGTCAAGGGGCCCAGGGTCTGGAGCTCCCTCCCCTGCTCTGGTTCTCTTTCAGTGTCTGGGTTGAGTTCCATGAATGATGCTTTCCCACTGAACTGGCTGGTTTTGTCATATGTACTCTTGTGCAAATAGCCACCAGACTCACTCCTTGGCCTGCTGTAAACTTGGCCTGGGATGCATGACAATGGGACAAATCCTTGATGGACAAATCCTCGTCCAGCTCAGGGAGATGAGAAAGGGACCAGGACATTCAAAAGTGAGCATCAACTCACTGTGTATGAGAGTCATGTGGAAGCTTTAAAAAATAATATATGCCTAGACTCCACCCAGAGTTTTGTTTTTGATTGGTGGTTGTTATTTTTGTTTGCTTGTTTTTGAGATAGGGTCTCACTCTGTCATCCAGGCCAGAGTGCAGTGGCGTCATTATAGCTCACAGCAACCTCAAACTCCTAGGCTCCAACAATCGTCCTGCCTCAGCCTCTTGAGCAGCTGGGATACCCGATTACATGCGCACTGATACCCGATTAATTTTTCTTATATTGGGTAGAGACGGGTCTCACTCTTGCTCAGGCTGCCTTCAAACTCCTGATCTCAACCCATTCTCCTGCCTTGGCATCCCAAAGTGCTAGGATTACAGGCGTGAGCCACTGCATCCTGCCTGGTGGTTGTTGTTTATAAGCTTTTCAGGTGACACCCTCGTACAGAGAGGACTGAGTGCCACTTGGCTAAGATAGGACCCTTTTTACATTTGGTCACCAGTTAAAGAAGCATCTTCTTCCAGGTGTTGGTGTTAGGAGTATGATTTCTCCTCAGTGAAGGCACTGGCGGCTCCTCGTTCCTAAACGCACCTCCTGGGCTTCTCCTGCCCAGTGTGCCTGGTTCCCCATGGGTGAACTCAGAGGAGGCCATGTGCTCTTGTCTAAAGAGAGCCAAGTTATAGCCAAGACTCTCCATAGTGGAGAGTTGGAGAAGACAAATCCTTTCATGACAAGGAGATAAAGAGACTTGGTTGGAAGGAAGGACACCTGTGACCACCACTTCCATGTCCCCTTGAAGTCTCAGGAGTTGGCCTTATGTGGAGGGATACCAAGGAGGAAGACCTGGATCCGCCTGGGAGGTGAAGCCCACTTTCCAGCCCCAAGGTGGCCTGCTGGCAGGTGGCCTGACTCTTGACTGATCCCAAAGTGTTGGCCAGTGTGTGGGAGCACAGATGAGGGCCCAACATATCTTTTGCACTTGAGCTGAACTTGGAGGCTGAGCAATAAAAAACAGAGGTTAAGATAGGAGTAAAAAGGGGCCTATTAGGCCAAAGGCAGATAAAGCTCTCTCTCCACATTCATGCATCGTCGGCTCAGGGTAGGGGACATGAAGAATTGGCTAATTCGGGGCCATGCACAAGGCCTGACAGGCATTTGGGTCTCCTTAGATGTCCTGTACAGCTGTGGCTCTGGATACCTGGGGACTCTGGGCAGCCACAGATAGTATACTTAGGACCAGGGGCTGCCCGCGGGCACTTGTGAGTTCATTCTTTGTCGTCATCATCATCCCATAATCAGAGCTTCAGGCTGTCTAGCTTTTATAATTTTGTGAGGCAAACTGGATGGAGATCTTTGTCTCCATTTGACAGATACAAAAACTGAGGCTTGGAGTGGTTAAATGACAATGGTAATGAATAATAGAATCATCCTGGTTCTGGGCTCTGGGCATCAAGAATTGTGGGTTCCCTTTTAGATCTCAGATGCTTTGGTGAATGAGGCTAAAATAGCTTTCAGGGACATTACCATTGTGATAGTGGCCTATGGTTCACTGGCAGCAGCATTTCAGTCAGGCAGTCACCCTGAACTGTTCTCAGCACCTTACTCTAGTCATTCATTTCATCCTCACAACATCTCCACCTTACAGAGGAGGAAGTTGATCATAGGAGATAAGCCAGCAGTCTCCAACCTTTTTGGCACCAGGGACTTGTGTCATGAAAGACAATTTTTCCATGTACTCGAGTAAGGAGGGCATTAGTTTCTCATAAAAGCACGCAACCTAGATTCCTCAAATGCACAGTTTACAGTAGGGGTTGTGCTCCTATGGGAATCTAATGCTGCCATGATCTGATCAGAGGTGGAGCTGGGTGGTGATGTAAGTGATGGGGAGCAGCTGTAAACACAGATGAAGCTTCACTTGTTTGCTTGCTTCTCACCTTCTGCTTAACAGTTCTTAACAGGCCACGGACAAGTACTTGTTGGCAGCCTGGGGTTGGGGAATGTTGGGTTAGGGGCTCACCAAGGAGGGGCTTCTGCTGGGCACAATGCCTACTGGAGCCAGCAGGGATTTTGAAGTCAGACCAGTGTGCAGGTGCATCTGGTGCTGCTGCCTGTCAGCTATGGTGTCTTGCCTGTCAGAGTCTACGGGTCCCCAGCTGGGGACCAGGTAGACCAGGGCACCAATTACCCTCCTGGCTTATTGTGAAGATAAAATGAGGTCACCTCTGCAAAGCACACAGCATGGTGCTAGGGGCCAGGTAGTGTTCTATCTGCTTTAGGGGTCCTATGAGCAGGTCAGAGGGGTCAGAGGTAGTATGGCTGCTGGAAAAGGCCACTCTGGCCCCTGATATGGTGGTACCTTCCTCTGGGCCTATGCAATGCACACAGTGCTCTGCAAAGGCTGCTGTCTTGGCCCAAGCAGAGCATTGAACTAGCAACATGGCATTTAAAAATGGCCATACAGAACCAGCAGCAGTTGGGGAGTCAGGCAATAATAAATTAAATCATGCTTCCAGCTTATTGGGCTTCATGGAGCCCTCCCAGGAACACATTTCAGTATAAATAATTTACCTGGTAAAGGGATATCGAACCTGCCACTAGGAACAGAGGGGTAATAATAAATTCTTCTTCTTCTTTTTTTTTTTTTAATCAAAGAGAAGCATCAGCTTGTAAAGTAAGAACCCTGGGCCCCTGTCCTCGCCTGGGCACTGGGCAGCACACCCCTTCCCATCCCTGGGCCTCCTCTTTCCTGTCTGCTCAGGCCAGAAAACCTCAGCAACACTTTATTCCTTCTCTGGCTTCTTGCCAGCTTCTTCACAAACATTGAGCCTTCGGGCAAGTCAGACCAACAGCAGGTGGCATTTTCCGCCCTTGTACAGGATCCCAGAAAAGAAACGCCCTTCTCCCGAGTGTTACTTTGAACAGATAAAAAATAAGTCAAATGATTTTTCAATCCAAGAGAGGTCAGAGGCAGGTGGACAGGAGGATCTGGTGGAGATTGTAATTGACAGAGCCCCTGCACAGGCAAGGTAGCTCTCTCCTTGTGATGGCTTGGGCAGAGGGGGCAGATGTCACATAATGAAAGGGGCTAGGAATTGGCCTTGCTGTGGTCTCTCCAAACCTCTCTTTGTTTTTGGGCTGGGATGGCTTCCCAGGCCTCAAGATCATTTTCTTTTCTTACATAGAATGGCCTTGCCCACTGTGAGCAGGGCTCATGCTACTGAACCACCATGCCAGACCCAGTGACATTTTCCCTACCTGGCCCAGCCCTGCACTTCCAGTAAGCTCACATTTGAGTCACCTTCTGTCCTTGAGATGCTGTTTTCATTCAGAGCTGAGCCTGGTTCAGGAGCTTAGTGCCAGAACCAACAGAGCTGCCCACTCACATCCATCTCAGCCAGGAAATGAATAACCTCAGAAGGGAAAAGCTTTTCTAACCACAGTATGGTGTTTCAACCATCCCTCCATTCCAGAAGAGAGTATGTTCCCCAACCAACTGTGTGGTCAGAAACGTGTTCTGGTGGCCTAGAAAGTCACCTCAGGACACAAGAACCCTCTCTCTCCTTTCCTTCTTCCATTTGAAAATATTTCTCAAGCACATATAAGAGAAAGAAAGTCATAGAAAAGGGAGGGTGGGAGAGGATACAGAACCTGTGCTTCTCAGTGGGCAATACGGAAACATCAGCCCACACTCCAAGGCAGTGCTTTAAGTACTGTGATGGAGGAAACACAGGCAGCCAGGGACACAGAGAACTATGAAATAAACAAGGGAGCATGGCCAGCAAAGCTTCTAGAGGAGCAAGTGATTGAGCTGAGCTTCAAGAACAAGGTAGGGCATGGAGTAGCATACCAGACAGGCCGTGCACAAAGCAGTGCCCAGGACTGCAGTGCAGTGTGGCAGCCACGTGTAGCATGATCAGCAAAGCCAGAGCTCAGCCTGCAAACTGGGCCGACAGGTATAGGGGCTGGGATGGATCATGATGGGCCCAGGGCACCATGAGAGGAGATTGGAGCTTTACCTAGAAGGTTCCTTGTTGTAGGGTCTGCTAGGAAAACAACAGACTCCCACTAGGTATTTCAAAGGAGGGAATTTAATATAGGCAATTTGTTGCCCATTTGTTGGAGGGAACCCAAAGTTAACAACTTCAGAAAATGGCTCCCAGCTATAGGACTTGGGGAACAAAGAAAAGAGGTTATTCATGACAATCCAGAGGCATCGAGGAGGAGCAGGTGGAGGGGCACCCAGAGGAGGAGTGCTATCTACTGGTGCTGGTGTCTCAGGAGACATGTGCCAGGATAGTCTTGGGGTGTCAAGAGAAGCCAGAAGCTTGACCACCTACTGCTGTGGGGTGCAGGGCCACTGTGTGGGCATAGCTGAGGGGAGCAGCAAAGCCTCAGGGGTGGCAGCTGTCACAGCAGAAACATGATGTACAGAGCCCCAGCCCCAGCACCACAAAATGCATCTAGACGGTGGGTGTGGAGTTGAGAGATAACGGGCAAAGAATCCACCCAAGGAAGGGCTGAAATGGATCTGGGTGTTGGAAAGGCCTCTTGGGATGAAGTGTGGGGGAATGAACTGGGTGTGTAGGGAGCCAGTGGAGATTCAGACGCCTCACTCCAGGGAGGAGAGGTGAGAGCCCAGGGTGGGGATGAGAAGAGGAGATGGAGACCAGGTGAATGAAGTTGGGGTTCAAACCAGTGAGTGTGGCACAGAGAGAACTGGGATCAAGGAGAGTCCCAGATGCTTACGTGAGCAGGAGGGGCGATGTGCTATTGCTCCCAGCAGAGAGCACAGAGCGGGAAGATGAGGAAGAAATATCAGAGGCCAAACAGCCGCTCTACCTCTGTGACTACTGAGAATAGTCATTCCACTGTCGGCTGCAACTGCTAACTTGGCCCTTTAAGAACCAACTGTCTTCCCAAATTTCTGCACGCAGGTCCTGATGCTGCCCTGTAGAGCTACACAAAGTTTATCTTCTACTAGACCCGTCTTTGACGACAACAGTTAGCTTAAAGAACAATGAGAGGTGTGACAGGGATTGTAATTCAACAGTACAAGCCCAGAATGTTTGTTTTTTGGCCCAAAGAGCATTAGCTAAGTGTGTGTTAGTAGCTGACTAGTGGTTTGAGACCAAGGGGGGAAGAAGTTGACAAATGTCTCAGGCTCTAGGCAGGGACTTTTCAGGGAGGGTGCAGAGTCAGTGGACTGAGGAGAGAACAGGAAAGCTGGAGGTCTGCTGCAGAGTTAGGATACCAGCTCCTCTGGAGGTCATGTTAGGAAGGGCAGAGGTCACCAAGGAGGATCAGTCAGGACTCACTTGTTGAGAAAATCAAGGACTTGGATTAACGCAGGTGTGGCCCTGGAGATGCTCTGATCATGGACTGGGTGCCTGATTTGGCTTCCTGGGGAGGTAGAGGAGCTGTAAATCCTACTCAGCATCACCACGCAAGAACAGGTAAGAGACCCAGAGGAGACTTTGGGAAGCAACCCCCCTGCCCATGGCCACACATAATGCCCTAACTGAGATTGTGGAAGGCAGCAAGGCTGTGGGGAATGACAATGATTAAAAAAAGGAAAAAGGATCTCTGGATGGGCATGGTGACTCATGCCTGTAATCCCAGCACTTTGGGAGGCTGAAGCAGGAGGATTGCTTGAGCCCAAGAGTTGGAGGCTGCAGTGAGCTATGATTGTGCCACTGTACTCTAGCCTGGGCAGCAGAGTGAGACCATGTCTAAACAAAAGAGAAAAATGGGATTTCTGATAAATCTCCTTTCTTAGTTTGATTAAAGATGGATTAAAGAATAAGAATTTATTTTTTCATAGTCCTGAAGTGTAGAAGTTGGAGATCATTGTGCCTGCAGGGTTGTCTTCTCCTGAGTCCTCTCTCCTTGGCTGAGGATGCCACCTCCTCCATGCATCTTGAAGTGGTGTGGTCTTCCCTCTGTGTGTGACCGTGTCCTACTTGAACAGCAATCATTGGATCAGGGCCCTAATCTCATGACTATGTTTTAACTTTATTACCTTTGTAATAAACGTATCTCTAAATGTAGCCACATTCTGAAGTTCTAAGGGTTATATATCAACATATGAATTTGGGGAAATACAATTAGGTCCATAAAACACACATTTTTACATATTATATATATACACACACACACATATAATTTACTTATACAATCAAGATTCATGCAGACCATGTTTTTTTTTTTTTTGAGACAGAGTTTCACTTTGTCACCCTCAGTATAGTACCATGGCATCACAGCTCACAGCAACCTCCAGCTCTTGAGTAGCTGGGACTATAGGCACCCACCACAATGTCGGGCTATTTTTTGTTGCAGTTTGGCCAGGGCCGGGTTCGAACCCGCCACCCTCAGTATATGGGGTCGGCACCCTACTCAGTGAGCCACAGGCACTGCTCTTAATGTTCTTTTTATACGGCTTATTCTCAGGCCTCATACAAAATTGTCCCATGATAACTGACTAGAAAAAATGATCAGAATGAAGGCTCAAAGCATGCCCTGTTTGTTCTATAGACTTCTGGCCACTTTTTCAGGGTCTGTACTGACCTGCAATATCCTTCTAGGCCTTGCAAAAAAATACAGCTTTAGTTAGTAAATCTCAGTAAACTGAAAGTATTTGTGAATGAAATCTATCCAAACTCTGTAAATTAATTATTCATGCAGTTTCCATGAATGATAAGCTTGTGTGTGTGTGTGTATGTATGTATTTCCTGGAAGCCTAGTTAGATTTGTTTTTTTTTTTGGTCCGGGAGAGAAAGTTAATAATTCAATATGATGCATTGTGAGTACATCCATACAAATGTATATCTGTCAATATTTTAAGAGGCTTAGAGAAGGAAGTGATATGACACGTTCTTTTGCCACTAGGCCCACTGGAGAAGGCACAGAAGCCTTAACCAATCAAGGAAACTGCTGGAGTTCTTTGTAAATTTCTTTGAAACACAAATACTCAATACAGACACCTTTATATTTTCCCTGTTGGATTTCTCATTTAAAACGGGCTTGAAAACTCGTTTCTTATTTCCTTGGACATGTTATGATAAAGCTTGCCATTATACCCAAACATAAAACATCATACATTTTTAATCTCCTGTGTCTTTGAAAACCAAATTCATCAAAAACTTATTAATTTAAACTTGCCTTAGAGCTTCTGATTGTTAAGGGTTTAAAAAGATTACAGGTTTGTACTATGTGTGCATGGAGGGGCCTGGTGTTGTTAATGATAGTGGCTAACATTTATAAAGCTTTACTCTGAGCCGGGCACTCTGCTATGTATTTTACTTACATCGCATCAGTTTGTTTAATTCTTGTGGGTACCTATGAAGTAAGGGTGATTATAGCTTCATATTCCTGAAGTTCAGAGGGCTCTATAACTTGCCCATGGTCATGTAGTTATAATGTGTTGGAGCTGACAGCCAAGTCCAAGTCCTTCTGGCCTTCATAGGCTACAATTCATACCCTAAGACCTCTGGTGGTGTGGGATTCCAGGTGGTGGTTAGGAATCCATATTCTGTCAACAGATATCTACCACATATACCCAGGTTAGACATTCTAATAGACACTATTTATACAAGGATAAAGAAACTGTCCTTGTCTTCCAGAAGCCCTGAGTCTAGAAGAGGAAGGCAGCCATGCAGGGGGCAGATTAGCCCACAACATGTGAAGTGCCACACAGGAAGGGCACTTCGAGTGTGTACAGAAGGGCACACAACCAGTTCTGCCAGGGAGTGTGTGTCTAGGAGGAGCTTCCTGATATGTGTCCTGAGTTTAGAGGTCGGAACAGGAATTTTCTAGGCAAAGGAGGGTGATAAAAGGCATGAAATACAGAAGGAGCAGTAGGAAGTACAGTGTGAGCAGTCAAGAGTGACTCTGAGGTCACCGGCTTGGGAGATTTGGTGGGTGGGGATGCTGTCACCTGTAGTCAGGCTCGGGGAGGGGTGACGATGGGTCCGGTTAGGAGTGTGGAGCTGGCCAGGCTGAGATCCCAGCACACACAGAGGACTGTGCCTTGGGCAGAGTTGAGAAGTGTGTTTCTTAGAAGGGGGGAGAAGAGAGAGGGCATCCACAGAGATGGAGAGGATGGAAGGAAGCCAAGTCATAGCAATTCCTGGGTCATGATTTCCATTTACTCTGGGAAGCTGGAGGAGGCTCACCTATGAAGAGTCTGCTGAAGGTGGACAGGGAGGGTGATAATGGGACAATTATGGAGACAGTGAAGGCAAATAAAAGCCAAAAACAACGGTGGCTCAGGGCCTGGCTGGGGACTGGAGGGTTCAGGAACCAGCAGTGAATTTGTATTCCCGTGACCCAGATATTTATGCAATTTTCCTCACTGGCATTTGGCCATTTTGGAGGAAGATATAAGAACTGGGACAGCTGGATTGACCCTAACCTGGGGACGGTGGGAGGATGATGGAGAAACTTGGGACATGTGGGTCCTGGCAATGGTGTCCTGACATGTGTACCTGGAGGCCAGGCTGGCTGGGAAAGCAGAAGGGGGCTGAAGGTTGGAAGGAATCAAGGTTAGAGCTCGAGACAAGATTAAAAAATAGAAAGACCAGAAACAAGAGGGCCAGAGAAACTTCTGTTTTAAAACTTCTGAGAAAGAACATTCTGTGTAACGTTGCGGTCCAGGATATTACAAGGCTGGGGAGGTGATATTCAGGCGTCAGGAGCCATCACCCCAGCCACATCCTTTCCCTGTTCCAGACTTTGCCCAGGCTTGTGTCTGACCCTACCTGAGGCAGAAGATGGAGGTACCAGCCCAGGGGACATCCAGTAACATCTGTGGGGCCTCCTGACTTTGCAGCCCACACAGACCTCCACGCCTCGGCCTGGGCTCAGAATCAGAATCCACCCCTGTGGACTGCAGCCACTGCCCAACTGACCTTCTCTCACCCCCAGGCTTTGGTGGTGGTGGTGGGGGGGTGCCAATTAAATGTTAGATACGTACACTGTTTTTCTGTTTTAAAATTAAAATGTGCCTTCATGATTCCCCAGAAAGAGAGTTAGTTTTGCATTCTGCCACGACCACTGTAAAGGGGGTCAGGGTGCACCTCCTGGCCATGGGTGCCAATTAGGTCATGAGCCTGGACCTGCAGCCGAGGCTGCCCCCTCAGGAGGCTCGCGCTCAAGATCCAATCAAGGTTGGTGGTGGCCGGCACACCATGGCTGTCCTTTAGCCTGATGGGAGGGTGGCAGGCCTGCAGCGCCTCTGTCTTTTCTCATCCACCCGCACCATTGATTTGCTCCTCAGCCCCTCACCTGCCAATGGCCTGAGTCACTCTCAGTGGGCTGCAAACACCTAATGTGCTTGTTACAGGGTTCCTGGAGTGTCTGAGACATCGTCCCAGCAGTCCCAGTAGAGAATCGATGAGGATCACCTGCAGAATACTGAACGTTCGGGGGGACAGAAGGTCAGGCTAGAGGAAGTGATTGCTTGTGGCTGGAGAAAAGCCCTCAGCTGGGAGAATTAGGGGCTGTTTTTCCTCTTCAAAGACTCTCTGAGAAAGGTATAAAAAGCAAACCCTGGAGAAGCATTCGCATTCTCCGATCCACAGGGCTGACGTCTTTGCTCTGTTGGGGAGGTCCGTGTGGCTGGGACTGACTTGGGGGTGATGGACATGCCTCTCTCCACCCCCACCCCTCAAGAGTGGATCTCCGGGTGAGCCAGGTTGCTTTATAATCTGCACCGAGGCGTCCAGGAGACCCAACCAGAACTCTCTGGTTTCTTCCTGCTCTGTGCATTCTGTGTCTAAAGGTAACATCTTGGACGCAATTGAACATGCAGTATTGGATTTTTTTTTTTCCCTCTGAGCAAGTAAAAGTGCAGTGGAGGTAGAAAGTGCCATTAGTTCTCTCAACTGGAGCCTTTACTCTAAAAAATGACTGTCTCCTGGCAAGAGGTTCCAAAAATAAAGATGTTAAAAGTGATGGCTTCAGGGACTTTTAGGACAGCGAAGTGTTTCCAGACTATGACTACTCCAAACACCATCACTCTTTAAAAAAGAAAAATCACTTACCAAAAAAAGCAAGGGCTCTCAGCTGTTTGACATTTCTTTGCTGTTTCAGAAATGCAGGCTTGCCAGTGGGAGAGAGTGGTAATGTGGCAAGTTGCTATGAGCGTCTCTTTCAAGGACACACAGCCAGCCACTTCTGGTGGCTCTGGACTCTGGCCCAGCTGGTTTGGCTCAGTAAGCTTGGCTGGAGTCATGCTACTCAGAGAATTTCCAGTCTTCTGTGTTCCTGTTTGCAAGACAGAGTGACTTCCCTTTATTGTAGATGAAGATCTGTTACTTACAAAGCCCCACTGCAAGTAAACAACCAACACTGTCACATACAAGGAACACTGGCACTCTCCCGCCACCTCAGAAAACAAATATACCTTGCCCCAAATCTGCAGCTATGATGAAACATTAAGGCAGTTTGCTGAGTGCCTGAGAATCAGCAATTATTGACTAAAAGCAATTTGAAAATCTCTCTAGGTGATATTATGTCTTAATATAAAAGCAATCTTTTTTCCAATATGTGTTTTTTTTTGTTAAAGCAATATTGTAACAACATTAAGGTTATGAAAAACGGAAATAGTCCACCTATAACATCTTTATCTGAACACAACTGTTATAAATAATACTGCAGGTACACCTTACTAATAAATCTTTGTCCACTTTTCTGATTATTTCTTGATAACCTCAGAGGAGGCATCATCGGCTGTATGAGTGTAGATATTTTTGAAAGTATTGACACATTCGACCTGATACCTTTCCAGAAACAGTATTTTACCAACATATAGTTATTTCATTTGCATTTTGTTGAATATTAATGATCCTACTTAATACTTTAAATATTTATTAGCCATTATGCATCTTCTTATGAATTATTTATTTACTACTTTTGTCCCTTTATCCACTGGGATCTTTATACCTTTCTATCAGTTGGTATGAATCTTTTACGTATTAAGGCCATCATTTCTTGCAAAACTTTTCCTCTTTGGCTTTCAATTTTACTGATGTTTTTATATACATAGAACTTCAACATTTTTTTTTATTAAATCATAGCTGTGTACATTAATGCAATCATGGGGTACAATGTGCTGGTTTTATATACAATTTGACATATTTTCATCACACTGGTTAACATAGCCTTCATAGCATTTTCTTAGTTATTGTGTTCAGACACTTATATTCTACGTTTAGTAAGTTTCATCTGTACCCTTCTAAGATGCACCGTAGGTGTAGTCCCACCAATCACCCTCCCTCTGCCCATCCTCCCCCTTCCCTCCCCTCCCCTTCCTTGCCCCTTTCCCCATAATCTTGTGCTATAATAGGTTTGTATTTTCATATGAAAGCTATAAATTAATTTCATAGTAGGGTTGAGTACATTGGACATTTTTTCTTCCATTCTTGAGATACTTTGCTAAGAAGAATATTTTCCAGCTCAATCCATATAAACATGAAAGAGGTAAAGTCTCCATCTTTCTTTGAGGCTGCAAAATATTCCATGGTATATATATATACCACAATTTATTGATCCATTCGTGGGTCAATGGGCACTTGGGCTTCTTCCATGAAGAACTTTAACATTTTTATGTGTTCAAATTTATCCAACTACCTTTATTATTTCTTGAATAGTATATAGCATTTACTAAGCATCTGTTGTATGCTACGCAATGGGCTTGAGGCTTTCTGCTTATGTTCTCTGAGGTCTGACACTTAAATTTGCAAACTCAACTTAGAGAAAGTGCTGTAAACCTCATTGCTGATTATCACTCTGGTCACCTTCAAAGCACTTTTTCTAGGATGAGTTTGCAAATTTAATGGTCAGGCCCTGTGATGACAGCTATGATGGCCATTCCAGAAAAAGAGTTCCAAAAGTCCTTTGAAGGGTGGTCTAGGTGCTAGCATCAGTGCAAAGCTTACTAAGGGGAATACTTTGAAGCTGACTGTAGTGATATTCAACAGTAGCACTTTTTCTAGAATGAGTTTATGAACCGAATTATCTGATCCTGTATTTGATTCTTGTCAAGTACCAGAGGCAGGTGATAATATACCCGTTATACAGGTGAGACTATAATAATAATAAAATAATAACAATAGCAATAATGATGGTTAACAATGAGCAATTACCATGCTCCTTATAGTGCTATAAGCATTTCGCACACATAATTAACTCAGTTAATACGCAGAACAACCCTGCAACGTAAGTATGATTTTTGTTCTCCTTTTACAGAGGAGAAAACTGAGGATAAAGAAGTTAAGTAAATTGCCCAAGGATACACAGCTAGAAAGTGACAGAGGTCAGGCTAGTTTGAGGTTAAGGAACTTGCCCCACGTTGTAGGATTAGCCAATGGTAGTTGTATGATTCAACTCTGGGTCTGACAAAGTCCTCAGCCCAGGTTCCCTTTTTACTGTAAAACTTGTTCCTACTCAACAGTGACTCTTGGCTTCTGTTGTCCTATGTATAAGATCTGTGTTTCTAGGACTCTTGTCTTCTTCTCCATCTATCTTCTGTTCCATGAATTTCCTATTTCCTATTGCCCTATTTCCTTTCATTTGTTATATAGATTTGGAAGATAAACATCCTGTATTTTGTTCAGTGGAATGAAACCCCACAGAACCTGTGCTTTTGCTGCTTAAATGCCAAACAAATACCATAAAAATAATACTTAAAACCATCCAGACTATGCTTTAAAGGGGGTTAGTAATGTCTCCAATGTGAATTATACACATCTGCTTCATGCTTTTGTAATCAGGGCTATAGCCATTTGGAGAAGTCAGGTTTCTTTTTCTTTTTTGTTTTTTCTTATTAAATTTTAGCTGTGTACATTAATGCAATCATGGGGTACAATGTGCTGGTTTTATATACAATTTGAAAATTTTTCATCAAACTGGTTAACATAGCCTTCACCGCATTTTCTTAGTTACTGTGTTGGGACATTTATATTCTACCCCTAGTAAATTTAACATATACCCTTGTAGAATGCACTGTGGTTTCTACACAATTAATGTAACTCAGGTAGTTAGGACATTTAGACTTCTCTGATTTTATTTTAGCAAAAGCGTATGACACCAGAAAGAAGGTGTGTGTGTGGGGGGGCAGAAGGGTCTGTCTATGTGCACGGGAAGAAACACGTGTATAAAACGCATTGCAAAGCAAAGAGCCAGCATGGAGTTAGGTCCTTACGGAGTGGAGCAATGCTGGGTCACATTCATCTCCCACAAAGTCAGCTGTTCACACTTCAGGGAGAGCATATGAGAAGACATTTTCCTGCTCCTTGGAGTGCCAAATCACTTTTTATTTTGTTTTCTTCCTTTAGACCAGGGGTCCTCAAACTGCGGCCCGCGGGCCACATGAAGCGGTGTGATTGTATTTGTTCCTGTTTTGTTTTTTTACTTCAAAATAAGATATGTGCAGTGTGCATTGGAATTTGTTCATAGTTTTTTTTTTTTTATAAAAACTATAGTCTGGCCCTCCAACAGTCTGAGGGACAGTGAACTGGCCCCCTGACACCTGCTTTAGATGGTGTTGAGTCTTTGGCAAGCAGATAAGCTAGCTGCAGATCACTTGGCTCCTTTGAGCTTTGCTGGGGGGAGATGTAGAGTAGCCTTCACATCAGGGACAGGTGAGCCCCACTACCAGAGACGGGGCCCTGGGATCTGCACTGGGTGACCTGGTGATCAACAGGCACTAGGAGCTGGTTGGAGCTCAGATGTCTCCCTTTCTTTGTGTGAGCCGTTGGAATTGTTCATTCTTCGCTTGGCCAAGTGGAGTTTTCTCTGCTAACATACAGCCTCTTACTCTGCAAAGACTTGGGGGCATCCCTCTGCAGAGTTACGAAGCACTTTAATTGCATAGCACTCTCCTTTGCCGAACTCTGTCCTAAATTTCTGCCTGCCTCAGCCTTCCCAAATGCCATCTTCTCTACTAAGAGAGGCCCCGTAGTATCCCCTTCCCTAGGCTGTCAAGTGTCCAACTGGGCAGACCTTTTAAGGTTCATTTTTACTTTATGCAAGTTTTACTTTTATAGGCTGACTTCAGAACCTAACCTCCTCCTAAGACACACTCCCCCATACTCAGATCAACTGTTACAGGTTGGGTGAACTTTCCTCTTCACTTTAGAGACCTGAGATGAGGTGTTTTGCTCTTGGCTTAGTGCCAATCTTTTCTCAAGTGGATTTCCCAGAACACTCTGCAACCCACAGTGTGCTATTTAAGAGCAGTTGTTCCCACTCTAACCTAGGCCCTGCTTCTACTTAATGACATTTTTAGACCGATTAGCTTTCTTTAATGGAAGAATCTGAACATTGTAAAACTGGGAAGGATTGGTATTCAATTTTCACTCTTCTCCTGCAGCGTAAAAACAAAGGCACATCCTTTACAGCTCTGAGCCTTGGAGCCCCTCATTTGTAAGAGACGGTAACAATTCCTACCTTGCAGGTTCATGTCTGTGTAGTTTCAACTCTCTGGTGTGGCTTCCAAAGTTACTTTGCCATGGAAACAGTTCCCATCAGAGTCACCAATGTCTGCCGTGTTGCTAAATCCAAAAGACACTTCTTAGCCCTCATTTTACTAGATTCTCAGCATCATTTGATATTATAATCATTACCTTTTGTCTTCAAACACTTTTTTTTTTGTAGAGACAGAGTCTCACTTTATGGCCCTCGGTAGACTGTCGTGGCCTCACACAGCTTACAGCAACCTCCAACTCCTGGGCTTAAGCGATTCTCTTGCCTCAGCCTCCTGAGTAGCTGGGACTACAGGCGCCTGCCACAACGCCTGGCTATTTTTGGTTACAGTTTGGCCAGGGCCGGGTTTGAACCCGCCACCCTTGGTATATGGGGTCAGCGCCTTACCGACTGAGCCACAGGCACCGCCCTGTCTTCAAACAGTTTTTAAACTTGTCATGACTTCCTATTTTTCTAGTTTCCACACCCGCTTCTTGGGCCACAACTTGGCTGGTTCCCAACTTCTGCATCAGTAGTCTCTCAATTTATATTAATTTCTTTTTTTAATTCTTTTTTTTATTGTTAAATCATAGCTGTGTACATTAGTGCAATCGCCTGTACCCATTCTAAGATGCACCATAGATGTGGCCCCACCCATTACCTTCCCTCCACCAAAACCTCCCCCCTCCCTTCCCCTCCCTTGGTCCTTTCCCCATTGTCTTGTGCTATAGTTGGGTTATAGCCTTCATGTGAAAGCTGTAATTTAGCTTCATAGTAGGGCTGAGTACATTGGATACTTTTTCTTCCATTCCTGAGATACTTTGCTAAGAAGAATATGTTCCAGCTCCATCCATGTAAACATGAAAGAGGTAAAGTCTCCATCTTTCTTTAAGGCTGCATAGTATTCCATGGTATACATGTACCACAATTTGCTAGTCCATTCGTGGGTAGATGGGCACTTGGGCTTCTTCCATGACTTAGCAATTATGAATTGGGCTGCAATAAACATTCTGGTACAGATGTCTTTGTTATATTGTGATTTTTGGTCTTCTGGGTATAAACCTAGTAAAGGAATTATAGGATCGAATGGCAGGTCTATTTTTAGGTCTCTAAGTATTCTCCAAACATCCTTCCAGAAGGAACATATTAGTGTGCATTCCCACCAGCAGTGTAGAAGTGTGCCCTTTCCTCCACATCCACGCCAACATTTCTGGTTTTGGGATTTTGTTATGTGGGCTACTCTTACTGGGGTTAGGTGATATCTCAGAGTAGTTTTGATTTGCATTTCTCTGATGATTAAGGATGATGAGCTTTTTTTCATGTGTTTGTAGATCGTGCGTCGGTCTTCTTTAGAGAAGTTTCTCTTCAAGTCCCTTGCCCACCATGAGATGGGGTCACATGTTCTTTTCTTGTTAATACGTTTGAGTTCTCTGTGGATTCTGGTTATTAGACCTTTATCGGAGGTATAACCTGCAAATATTTTCTCCCATTCTGAGGGCTGTCTGCTTGCTTTACTTACTATGTTCTTGGCTGTGCAGAAGCTTTTTAGTTTGATCAGGTCCCAGTAGTGTATTTTTGACACTGCTTCAATTGCCTGGGGAGTCCTCCTCATAAAATATTCACCCAGGCCGATTCCTTCAAGAGTTTTCCCTACACTTTCTTCAAGTATTTTTATAGTTTCATGTCTTAAGTTTAAATCTTTTATCCAGAAGATAAAAGATTTAAAGATCTTTTATCTTTTAACTTTAATCTTAGTTAATGGTGAAAGGTGTGGGTACAGTTTTAATCTTCTACAGGTTGCCAGCCAGTTTACCCAGCAGCATTTGTTAAATAGGGAATCTTTTCCCCACTGAATGTTTTTAATTGGCTTGTCAAAGATCAAATAATGGTAAGTAGCTGGATCCATCTCTTGGTTCTCTATTCTGTTCCAGACATCTACTTCTCTGCTTTTGTGCCAGTACCATGCTGTTTTGATCACTATGGATTTATAGTACAGTCTCGGGTCTGGTAGCATGATTCCTCCTGCTTTGTTTTTATTGCTCAGTAATGTTTTGGCTATTCGAGGTTTTTTCTGATTCCATATAAAACGAAGTATTATTTTTTCAAGATCTTTAAAGTATGACAATGGAGCTTTAATAGGAATTGCATTAAAGTTATATATTGCTTTGGGCAGTATGGACATTTTAACAATGTTGATTCTTCCCAGCCATGAGCATGGTATGTTTTTCCATCTGTTAACATCTTCGGCTATTTCTTTTCTTAGAGTTTCATAGTTCTCTTTGTAGAGATCTTTCACGTCCTTTGTTAGGTATACTCCCAAATATTTCATCTTCTTTGGCACTAATGTGAAAGGAATAGAGTCCTTGACTGTTTGTTTGGCTTGGTTATTGTTGGTATATATAAAGGCTACAGATTTATGGGTGTTGATTTTGTAGCCTGAGACATTGCTATATTCCTTGATCACTTCTAAAAGTTTTGTAGTAGAATCCCTAGTGTTTTCCAGATATACGATCATATCATCTGCGAAGAGTGAAAGTTTGATCTCTTCTGACCCTATGTGGATACCCTTGATCGCCTTTTCTTCCCTAATTGCAATGGCTAAAACTTCCATTACAATGTTAAAGAGCAATGGAGACAATGGGTAACCTTGCCTGGTTCCTGATCTAAGTGGAAATGATTTCAACTTAACTCCATTCAATACGATATTGGCTGTGGGTTTGCTGTAGATGGCCTCTATTAGTTTAAGAAATGTCCCTTCTATACCAATTTTCTTAAGTGCTGTGATCATGAAGGGATGCTGGATATTATCGAAAGCTTTTTCTGCATCAATTGAAAGAATCATATGGTCTTTATTTTTAAGTTTGTTTATGCGTTGAATTACATTTATAGAGTTACGTATCCAGTGAGAGTCTATCTTAGTTAATGGTGTTGAATTACATTTATAGATTTACGTATATTGAACCAGCCTTGAGAGCCTGGGATAAATCCGACTTGGTCATGGTGTATAATTTTTTTGATGTGTTGTTGGATTCTGTTTGTTAGGATCTTATTGAGTATTTTAGCATCTATATTCATTAGTGATATTGGTCTATAATTTTCTTTTCTTGTTGTGTCTTTCCCTGGTTTGGGGATCAAGGTGATGTTTGCTTCGTAGAATGTGCTGGGTAATATTCCTTCTTTTTCTATATTTTGGAAGAGGTTTAGTAGTATAGGTACTAGTTCTTCTTTAAATGTTTGGTGAAGTCTGACGTAAAGCCTTCTGGTCCTGGGCTTTTCTTTTTAGGGAGATTTTGTATAGTTGATGCTATTTCAGAACTTGATATAGGCCAGTTCAACATTTCCGCTTCGTTCTGGCTAAGTCTTGGTAGGTGGCGTGCTTCCAGGTATTGGTCGATTTCTTTCAGATTTTCATATTTGTGAGAGTAGAGTTTCTTGTAGTATTCGTTAAGGATTTTTTGAATTTCTGAGGGGTCTGTTGTTATTTCATCATTACCATTTCTGATTGATGAAATTAGAGATTTTACTCTTTTTTTCCTGGTTAGGTTGGCCAAAGGTTTATCTATTTTATTGACCTTTAAAAAAAAACAGCTTTTGGATTTATTGATATGTTGTATAGTTCTTTTGTTTTCAATTTCATTTAATTCTGCTCTGATTTTGGTTATTTCTTTTCTTCTGCTGCGTTTGGGGTTGAAGTGTTCTTCTTTCTCCAGTTGCTTGAGATGTTCCATTAAGTTATTGACTTCCTCTCTTTCCGTTTTCTTGAGGAAGGCTTTTAGTGCTATAAATTTCCCTCTTAGGACTGCCTTTGCAGTATTGCAGAGGTTCTGGTAATTCGTGTCTTGATTGTTGTTTTGTTCCAAAAATATGGTGATTTCCTTCTTAATCTCGTCTATAACCCATGTATCCTTCAGCATAAGGTTGTTTAGCTTCCATGTTTTTGTATGGGTATGCAGGTTCCTGTTGTTATTTAGTTCAACTTTTATTCCATGATGGTCTGAGAAGATGCAAGGCATAATTTCTATTTTTTAAAATTTGCTGAGGTTAGATTTGTGGCCTAGGATGTGGTCGATTTTGGAGTATGTTCCGTGGGCTGATGAGAAGAATGTGTATTCAGTTTTTGGGGGATGAAATGTTCTGTAGATGTCCGTTAAGTCCAGATGTTGAATGGTTGAGTTTAAATCTAAAATTTCTTTGCTTAGCTTCTTTTTGGAGGATCTATCCAGGACTGCTAAAGGGGTGTTAAAATCTCCAACTACTATGGAAGTGGAGGAAATTGAGTTGCTCATGTCTGTTAGAGATTCTCTTATAAATTGAGGTGTGTTGTGGTTGGGTGCATAAATATTAATAATTGAGATCTCATCATATTGAGTATTACCTTTAACAAATATGAAGTGTCCATCCTTATCCTTAATTATTTTGGTCGGTTTAAAGCCTATTGCATCTGCGAACAGGATTGCAATGCCTGCTTTTTTCTGCTTTCCATTTGCCTGGAATATAGATGACCATGCCTTCACCTTGAGTCTATATCTGTCTTTTAATGTAAGATGCGATTCTTGGATGCAGCAGATATCTGGCTTGAGTTTTTGTATCCAGTCCGCCAACCTATGCCTCTTTAGAGGACAATTTAAACCATTCACATTAATTGAGAGTATTGATAAGCTTTTCGAGAGACCCGTGGACATTTTTAATCCTTTTGCGACTGTGGAAGTTGGAATTTGATCAAAATTTTTTTGGGTGGGTTTACTTTAGTGGTGGAGAATTACACTGGCCTTTATGGAGGATAGGTCTAAGAATGTCCTGGAGAGCTGGTTTAGTTGTGGCAAATTTCTTCAACATGTGAATGTTGTTGAAGTATTTAATTTCTCCGTCATAAATGAAGCTCAGTTTAGCTGGGTACAGGATCCTGGGTTGAAAGTTATTTTGTTTTAGGAGATTAAAAGTCGATGACCATCCTCTTCTAGCTTTTAAGTTTTCAGCAGAGAGATCTGCAGTTATTCTGATATTCTTCCCCTTGTAAGTAATGGTTTTCTTTTGTCTGGCAGCTTTCAGAATTTTCTCCTTCATATTAACTTTAGTGAAATTGATTATGATGTGTCTGGGGCATGTCTTATTTGGGTTGAGTCGTGCTGGAGTTCTGAAACTGTCTGCTATCTGAATTTCGGAATCTCTTGGCATATCTGGAAAGTTCTTCTTCATAATCTCATGGAGAAGAGACTCTGTGCCTTGTGAAGCCACTTCGTCACTTTCAGGGATCCCTATAAGACGAATATTGGTTTTCTTCAAATTATGCAAGAGCTCTCTGAGAGAGTGGTCTTTTTTGCTCTCCATTTCTCTTCTTTGAGGGTTTGGGAGCGTTCAAAAGCTTTGTCTTCAATGTCAGAAATCCTTTCTTCTGCTTGCTCCATTCTGTTACTGAGGGATTCTACTGTGTTTCTCAGATCTTTGAGGGATGCAACTTCTTGTCTCAATGTGTCGAATTCTTTGATCATTTGGTCTTTGAATCTGTTGAATTCTTGAGATAACTTTTGGAATTCTAATTTGATCTTATTTGCTATCCAGATCCTGAATTCAATTTCTGACATCTCAGCTATTTGTTTGGGCATGGGGTCTTGTGCTGTTTCTGCCCCATTGATCCTTGGGGGAGTTGATTTTCTCTGATTATTCATATTGCCAGAGTTTTTCTGTTGATTTTACCTCATGATTGTTTTTCACTGTTGCCTCTGGCTGTCCTCAAATTTGGGGAGGTGTCTCTCCAAGATTAGACCCCAGCGGGATCACTCTATTGTTGTTGGATCTTTGTAGGGAGTGACCCTGTGTAGTTCCTCTGGGGCTGCTCTAGCTAGGGAGTTCTGGTTGTGGAAGCAGCTCCGGTTTGTGACACACCTGGATCCCGCAACAGGGCTGGGGGTGGTGCGCACGGTTCTGGGAGTGCCAGGCGCCCAGTGACTTTGGCACAGACAGCCCAAGGCTCCAGCTGTCTCTGGCCAGAAGAAGAGCTCTGAGCAGAGGCAGGGAGGGCTCCAAAGGGCATGCAGCTACCAGAGTCCCTGTCCAGATGAACGGGCTAGTGTGGAAGCTTGGAGGACACAGGAGGGAGGACGCAGTGTTGCATGGCTTCTACAGTTCCTGGTCAGGGAATGTGGAGGCCCGGTGGGTTTGGGTCACCAGTCAGGGGTCGCTGCAAAGCTCTTATGGAGGTCTGGGCGGCGCCAAGCCCAGGAATTTGAGGTTGCTATGAGCTGTGACGTCACGGCACTCTACCCAGGGCAACAGCCCAAGGCTCCAGTGTGCCAAAACTGTCTCAGTCTGCCCCTAAGGATTAAGGCTGTAAGGCAGCTCAGCCCCCGCCTTTAGGCTGCTCAGTCAGTAGGTTACTTTGACCTGCCCAATCCTTGCTCTGAGACCCTGAGGGGGGAGCTTGCCAGGGCAGCTCTTTCACAATGGCTTCCTGCGCCCAGCTCAGTGGCTCAGTCTGGGGCCCCAGACAATGCCCAAAGTTCTCCACACTCCTGCTCAAGCTCTCCCCAAGGCAGTTCAACTGAGTGCCAAGTCCAAGAACAGTGAAACAGTTCACAGATAAGGCCTTTCCGGTTTGCAGTCTCACTGCTGCTTGTACTTAACGGTTGCCGGCGTGATTAGGTCGATTGAACACACGCAAACACTTGCCAGTTTTCCACTGTTTTTGTCCTCCTCTTGGGGTCCAGATGTCCCTTGCTGACTCCCTGTATCCTCAAAGGGATGATTATAGGCAGATCCCACCGGCCAGAGATGCCTGGAGTCTTGTCTCCCCAGACTCGCTGTTCCCAGTTGCAGGGAAGCTGTTACTCGGCCGCCATCTTTAATCTCTCTCTCTTTTTTTAATTCTTGTTGTTTTTTTTTTTTCTTTTTGAGACAGAGTCTTACTTTGTTGCCCTTGGTAGAGTGCTATGGCATCACAGATCACAGCAACCTCAAATTCTTGGGCTTAAGCGATTCTCTTGCCTCAGCCTCCCAAGTAGCTGAGACTTAAGGTGTCTGCCCCGTGCCAGGATATTTTTTAGAGATTGGGTCTCACTCTTGCTCCGGCTGGTCTCAAACTCGTGCACTCAGGAAATCCACCCACTTTGGCCTCCCAAGTGCTGGGATTGCAGGTGTGAACCATTGCACCCAGCTTAATTTCTATTATAATCAAGTGCAATGAAATAAAATCTCACCCTCCAAATTTTTCTGTGTATGTTTTACAGTAGACAAAATATTTGCGTAGAGTAGCACATGTATTTGTTTTTATTTTTTATTTTTGTGAGTTTAGCAGGTGCAAGTACATTTTTGTTACATGGATATATTTTATAGCAGTGAAGTCTGGGCTTTTAGTGTAGCTGTCACCCAAATAGTGACATGTACATAATTTTTAGAATAAAAATGTTTACTGATGGAGATAAAATCAGAAACACTGCTCTAAATGTTGGAAATCCTCAGGGCTTGACCATGGAAACTCTTCTCTTCCCTTACACTTTCTCCCTAGGTGGCCATGTCCATTTCCATTTATGTCTGTAGCTCTTCCCTCTGGACTTCTCTTCTAAGCCATAACTCATATATTCAACTTCTCATTTGATGACTTGCTGCGTTTTTCCCTCCCTCCCTTCCTCTTTTTTCTTGAGACAGAGTCTCCCATGTCATGCTGCCTAGACTGCAGTGGTGTCATTATAGCTCACAACAACCTAGGTGCCTGCCACTATGCCCCACTAATTTTTCTATTTTTAGTAGAAATGGGTTCTTGCTCTTGCTCAGGCTGGTCTCGAACTCCTGAACTCAAGTAATCCTCCTATCTCGACCTCCCAGAGTGCTAGGATTAAAGGCATGAGCCACCATGCCAAGCCAACTTGCTGTGCTTTTCATTGACTTCTCAAGTCAAAGAGCCCTAAAGATAAATTTTTACTGATCTCACCCAAATCCGCTATGTCCATCCACATCTGCTGGTTCCTTGAACATACCAGTTGTTTCTGATGGCCTTGTGCTTATTCTCGTCATCCCTGTGGCCTCTGATCCTAATGCTTCCTATTCATCCTTCGAGAGTCAGCTGAAAGGTCATTGTCCCAGAGAGTGACTTTATCTCTTAATTTTTCCTTTCCAGCATCTCTCCCTTTCCTGTTGGTACCAGTGCTCTGACGTTTCTTTAGAAGGCAAGCAGTCTTACTGGGACAGGCTGTGAAGGTATCCAATTTAGCACTCCATTTCTGCCAAACCTTCCAAGGACTTGTGGCATGACTCAAGCCATTTGGACTCTTTCTCCCAGACATGTGAATTTTGGTCAGATTTATCTAGGGAGTAAAATTGTGAGAACCTATTTCTTCTCATGGCGGTGCCCTGATAATCTGCCCAGTCCTGCTCCTAGATCCCAGAACTCCCTGGGATTTCTCTCCTTCCCAAGGCTTAGGGACCCAGCATTTACTTTGATTTTCTGGGTTACCCCATATCCATTTAATAAATTCCTTATGGTTACATAATTTAGCACCTTTTTCTGTCATTTACCCTCCAAAAGGCCTAACTGACACACATCCATTCTAAATCAGGTTCCGCCTGCTAATCTGTGTTGCATAGCACCTAGGTTGGTTTCCTAGGGAGACCCCAACAAAGTACCACAACGTGGGTGGCTGAAAACAGCAGAAGTTTATTCTCGCATAGTGTTGAAAGACAGAAGGCCAAAATCAAAGCATTAGAAGAGCCCTCCTCCTTCTGAAGCGTCTGGCTGGGGACTCCCCTTACTTCTTCTTAGCTTCTGGTTTTCCTTGCTTTGTGGTAACATAACTCCAATCTCTGCTTCCATCCTCACATTGCCTTCTTTCTTCTCTGTGTCTCTGTCTTTGAATGATGTTCTCCTCTCTTTCTCTCTCTTATTCTTATAAGAACACTAGTCATATTGGCATGAAGCCATACCCTAATTGAGTATGACCTCACCTTGACTAACAGTATCTGCTAGGGGTTAGGATTTCAACACATCTCTTAGGGGAACACAATTCAACCCATAATGGCACCCTATTTTTTCTTTTGTAGCACTTTCATTGTTTGTAGTTACAGTAGAACCCCCATAGGTGACCATCTCCCTACATTGATCACCTCCTAAGTTGATCTAATTTTCATAGATCAGAAATGCACCACATGTAGATATCAGTACAACAGGTCTAATTCCTTGTGTTGACCACCTCCGTATGTTGACCAGGTTGTTTCAGTCCCTTGGGTGGTTAACTTACAGCGGTACTACTATATATTTTTATCTGTGAGTTTCTTTGTTTAAAGCTTGTCTTTCCTTTTAGTCCACAAGGATAGACACTGCGTCAGTTCTATCACTGCTGCCTAGCACAGTCCCTGGCATAACTATAAGTTCTATAAAGCACTCAGCTAATCCCTGGCATATCAAAGACTTCAAGCAATGATCATTCCTTTTGATTGTTTAGAATTGTTGGAGCGTTTGACATTGTAAGTGTCTTGTCAGAAGTTATCGTATTCTGCACATGTTCAAGGGACAGGGAGAGAGTCTTGGTTTAAAATACCCAAGGGGCATGTATGCTCTTTAAATATTATGAGTTGTGTCTGGGTGCGGATTGGAATGGCCCTGCCTGCCTCCAGGTGTCTCTTAGGGGACTTCCAGCTGCTGTGTGAGTGAGGCTCCATTGGGATGCTGTGGGGGACATAGCCTGTCTGGAGAGAGCATCTGTGTTCCTGCCAACACTCTCTTCTTTACCTCTGTCATCCATTTCCCACTGGCAGGGCTTTCTCTGGCTCAGGGATAGAATATGAATCAGACCATCCCCGGTATCCAAAATTAATCCTTTCTCCTTCAAATTGATTATGTACCCCTAGAGCCATTGAGTTGGGCTAGAAACTCTAAAAATCTATTTTCTAAAAAGATTTCCCCACTTTGGCAAAAATGCTTCTGCTGGTGAAGGGAGGAAGAGGTGAGTTAAGGAAGAGATAGTTATAACTGTGGAATAAAGGAAATTATTATGCAAAGTTGAGAGCTGACTGCTGATTGACAGTGGGGTGGTCAGGCAGCAGCAGGGGAGGCAGGAAGACCAGTCCAGATGGGGAATTATGAATTTGCAGTAGCACTTGTCTGTGGGTGGTCTGAGCTTCTCAGGCAGGGCTCAGTCACCTGAGAAACAGAATGTGGAATTTATCCAGGGTTATGTCTTAGTCTGTTTCGTGGTGCTATAATAGAATATTTGAGACTAGATAATCATAAATAATAGAGATATATTTCTTAGGGTTCTGGAGGCTGGGAAGTCCAAGATCAGGAGCCACCACCCCCCACCCCATTTGGAAAGAGCCTTCTTGCTGCATCATCCCACGGCAGAAGGTAGAAGGACAAGAGAGAACTTGGTGAGAGAGAAAGGGTGCTGAACTTGTGCTTTTATCAGAACTCTCTCCCACGATTATAAATCTACTACTCCCTCAATGATGGCATTAATCTACTCATGAGAGCAAAGCCCTCTTGGCCTGATCATCTCTTTTTCTTTTTATTTTGAGACAGAGTTTTACTATGTTGCCCTCGGTAGAGTGCCATGGTGTCACAGCTCACCGCAACCTCAAACTCCTGGGCTTACGTGATTCTCTTGCCTCAGCCTCCCTAGTAGCTGGTACTACAGGCGCCTGCCACAATGCCTGGCTATTTTTTGGTTATAGTTGTCATTGTTGTTTGGCAGGCCTGGGCTGGGTTCAAACCCAGCACCTCTGGAGTATGTGGCTGGTGCCCTAGCTGCTGAGCTACAGATGCTGAGCCAGCCTGACCATCTCTTAAAGGGGTCCATCTCTTAACACTGTTGCAGGTTTAAGGTTCCAACACAGGAACTTTGGAGGACACATTCATACTATAGTAAGTGGGTATTTCCCAGGTGTCATGTGATGGTCTGGAGGTCAAGGGATTTTATTCTGATAAGGGAGGGAGCTGAATAAAGCAGGTGTACTAGAGGGAGAAATAAAGGAGACAAGGACTGGAAGTCTCCACATAAAACAAAGAAAGGGTCTAATGGGATATGGAGGAGTGCTAAAAGGAGATGAGGTTATATGAAGGTCTGACAATTAAGTTTGTGAATTCTTCCTAGTGAAAGTGCTATATACCTTATTGCTGAATATCACCATAGTCACCTTTGAAGTACTCCCCTTGGGAAGTTATGCACTGATGCCAGGGCCTAGTCCACCCTTCAGAGCAATTTTGGAACTCCTTTTCTGGAATGGCTAACAAAGCTCTCATTGCATTACCCTTAATGTCCTGAATGTCATCAAAATGTCTTCCTTTCAATATTTCCTTTATCTTTGGGTAATGAAAAAAGTCACTGGGGGCAGTGCCTGTGGCTCAAAGGAGTAGGGCGCCGGCCCCATATGCCAGAGGTGGCGGGTTCAAACCCAGCCCCGGCCAAAAACTGCAAAAAAAAAAAGGAAAGAAAAAAGTCATCAGGGGTTCAGATCAAGTGAGCAGGAAGGGTGTTCCAATACAGTTATTTGTTTACTGTCTAAAAACTCCTTCAAAGATAGTGCTGTGTGAGTTGGTGCCCTATTGTGATGTAAGAGCTACGAGTTATTGGCCAAGATTTTCAGTTAAGATTTTTCTGTTTCTCTGTCTGTTTACTTGGTGTGATATGCTTCTCAATGTCAGCCAACAATGTTGACAGAGAATTTGATAAATTTTTGCAATATTTTTGTCATTTCTGCTTGTTACTGGCCACCATGACCTCTCTTCATCAGTGACACTTTCTCTTCCCTCAGAAAAACATTTAATCCATTTGTACACTGCTATTTTCTTCATGACATTATCCCCATAACCTCAGATTAACATGTCACTAATTTCACTTCTGCTCTTGCCAAGTTTGATGAGAAATTTATGTATATTTGTTCATTGCTGTAATTCAAGCTCTGACATTCTTGTGATGACACACAAAAAACATGAAACAATAATAAATGCCATTCAGTAAGACACCGCCACATGTTAACATGAACATGATTGTGAGATACTGATGTACCAAGGTTATGAAACCTTACCAGGCTGCTTGTATAGTGCTTCCAACATAAGGGCGCAGTAGCAAGTTCATGAACTTTATTGTCAGGCCTTTGTAGTAGAGAGCTTTAGAGCTTAAGATTTCTGGAGTGCAAGTGTTCAAGATGAAAGGAGAGGAAGAGGTATTATTCTGAAGGCTGAAGTGGAGTGGAGGTGAAAGTCATTGGAATTAAAAAGTTTAAAGGACAGTGAAGTGAGGGAAGCAGTGGAGGACTCTTCTCCTCCAACATCTAAGTCTCCCAGCCTTCCATTCTGACCATGTCAGTCACCACTTGGCAGAGATTTTTCAAGGTCAACAATGAGCTCCTATTGCCAAATATAATGGCTGATCCTTATACTCCACCTGTTGGCAGCATTTGACAAGTTAACTACTCCCTCTCTCTTGGAATGCTCCCTTTCTTCGTGCCTGGACACCACAAGCTCTTGGTGTCTGTCTCTCCTGGCCCCCTATCAGCTACTCCTCATGTCCTCTGCTGCTCCTTTCCCTGAACTCCTAATGCTGACCCGCCCAGACGCCATTCTCTCACCTCCTCTCTACAAGTCCCCACAGGTGATCCCTCCCAGAACTATCACTTAGGTGCTACTCATATCCAGCACCTCCCTATCTACACCCCTAGCATCTACCTTGGTTCTGAAGCAAAGCACCTGCATCTGAAGGCTTTCAGGGTATTTCTACTCAGATGCCTGATTTTTGCTGATTTTGTGTTACTATGACAGAATAATTGAGGCTGGATAATTCATAACAAACAGAATTGATTTTTCATGGTTCTGGAGGCTGGGAAGTCCCAGGTCAAGGTGCCATCAGGTTTGGTGTCTGGTAAGGGCCAGTCTCTGCTTCTAAGGTGGCACCTTGAATGCTGCATCTTTGGAGAGAAACAACACTGTTCCTCACATGGCAGAAGAATGGGAGAGAGGGAACCCACTCCCACAAGCCCTCTTATAGTGGCATTAATCCATTTATGGGTCAGGGCCCTCTTAACCTGAACACCTCCATTGGGCTCCAGCTTTCAACACTGTTGCATTGAAATTAAGTTTCAACATGAATTTGGGGGTGGGGGACAAAATATTCAAGCCATGGCAGTGCCTAATTGGCACCTCGAATTTAACATTTCAGAAAGAGAAGTTATGATTGCCCCCACCCTACTGCTCCTCATCTCAGGAACTGGCAACTCCATCCTTCTATTTCAGTGGTTCTCCACCTTCCTAATGCCACAATGTATTTTCATTGTTACAAAGTGGTTGCGACCCACAGGTTGAGAACTGCTGTTCTAGTTCTTCAGATTTGGGGTAAGAAGCTTAGCTTCTTTGTGTTTCCATTGGTGGTACTTCCTACTTAGGGCTCTACAAGACTAACTGAATTATTGCATTTAAAGCATTAATGTCCCAACTTACAGAAAAAAGTTTGATAATTGTTAGCTATTATTACTATATGCATAGATATATACACACAAAATCCTGATCTTGCATTGCCTGCAGCTAACTGATAATGAGCTAACAATAATGTAAAATGGAGTTACTGTTCTTGCTTAAAAACTATTAAGTCTGTCTTAATAGGAAAGAGTTTAAGATCAGTGCAGGCATGTAGGCTTGGGGGAGGTAAGAAATTCCTTAGTGGTGCCTCTAATTGTGTTTTGGTGGCTGAAACATCTGGATAAAAATAAGCATTAATCTGGATAAAAACAAGTATTTATACATTCAGGCATTCTGAGCTCATCAGGTCAAATGTCTGGTCTTTGGCCACCTCAGGAAAACCCATTCCCCAGGCAGCCTGTGCTTTGCTGGGGCCCCAGCAGTTTTGTGGCCCAAGGCCCAGGATGCAGAGCAAGAGGGGGTGGTAGGAAGAGATCCTGGCCAAGCTTTGTTCCAGGGTCCGGAATTTAAACAAATCCTGTTTTCAATTATCCAAATATTTCCTAGCAAACAGATGTTTAACATTACATAGCTGTAGTATAACAATAATCAGCTAGATTTTCCATGCAGCCAATAAAAAAGTAAAAAAGAATCATCTCTTTCTCCCTGGAAGTTTTGCTGCTGGATCCTGCACCATCGTCTGCCCTTTCTCTAAGTCCTTTGGCACATTCTTCTGCTGGCAAAGGAATGCTTTTTCAGAGCCCTGATAGTTCGTCACAGTGTTGCCACCATGGCCACCCCAGTCCTTTGGTAAATGAATCTGGAATTGGGGAAAAGTAGCCCTCTTAGTGCCATGCTTTGAGATTGCCTTTCTTCGTATGGGAAGAAAGATGCAGTCTGAGACAGAGGAGAATCGCTCTCCTGGGCAATCCCATCCTCTGCCTCATTCCTAGAGGTCCGTAGGGATGAACATCACAGCCAGGTTCTCCCTTACTTCCAGGCTGGTATTTATAGCAACTCTGTGGAGAATAGGCTTTACATTAAAAAAAGAAAGAAAGAAATCAATAAACCCAGACATGATAAATTTAAATGTTAAGAGGAAATCAAATATAGAATCTAAGAGAGTAAAAACAAATAAATGAAGAGATGAACTTCTTTGGAGACTCTGTGATCTGTTTCTGAGTACCTTAAGTGACAGTTTTTGTAGTCATGAATATTCTTGCCCCAAGAGGCTCTTCCCATCTAAAGTGGAAGTGGAATATATAGGGCTGGAAGTGGAGAAAGAGAAGGAGCCTCTGTCTATGCTTTTGTCTACAAATCCCCACCACAAAGTGAGCCATTCTGCCATGGTATTGTGCATGTACCATTCCTGAGAGCTCTACAGGCAGGGTACAAATGTCACCTTCAACTTATCTCTAAATCTGTGATTAAATAATTGGCCTTTATCCCTATAACCTAATGGAGTATGGGGGCTTCAATTTCTGTATTTTCCTTTAATCTGGTCAAGAATTACTAGAGTACATTAGTTGTGGGGGGGGCATGGTATAATAGAACTTGAGACAAGTCTGTCACTGGATTCTGCTGGCCAGCAAAAGACAGAAGATTCTATTAAGGAAAATTAAATAGAGTAAGAAGAGAAAGACAAAGAGAGGAAGAAGAAAGGAAAAAGGAGAGCTGAAATAACGCTTGCTCCCGTGTTTCAAATCTTTTGCTGACATTGGACATGGAAGCCACGCACTCACCATGAACTCCAGAATTCAAGGAGAATTATTCTTCCTTTCAAAGTGGTGTCCTTCAAAGTGAAGTTGTTCCATCCTCTTCTTGGAAATAATTTGACAATTTGTATCACAAATCTTAAAAATGTTCATATCATTTGGATAGTCATTCTTTTACTAGGAACCAAGTTTGATGGTCTGAACTCTGAAATTACTTTGTCTGCAAAGGTGTGCAACTCAATACTCTTTGGGCTTTAGAATCATCTAGTGAATTCTCAAGACATACTGTTGCCTGGGGCTCAACCCACAGCCAGAGGGTAGGTGAAAGCACAGCTGATGGTGATTATTTATTTGTTTGTTTTTAATTTTGAGGCACAGCGAGATTGGAGAACCTCTCATGGAGATCTTTGTGTGACTGAATTGCACTCTTCAGGTCCAACTCAAATTTCAGTCCCACTGACAGGCTGCCTTATCCCGGGAGCCCCCAGCCCACCTCCAGCTCCAACACCTTCTAAATGTTCCTGTTTTACTTTCTTCGAGGTCTACCATCTGTCTCTTTCTCTCTTTCTTTTCCTTCATAAGACCTTATTTTGTTGTTTTATCTTTGATCTGTAATTCTGAGGACCCTACTTATTGCATGGGCTGGAGGGTGGGAGAGCTGGAGATGAGGTAGTGGGCAACTAGTTGCTAGTTATTACAACTCTAGCCAGAGAGACCATTAAGAAGGTTTTGGTGGCTTTGCTGGCCTCCTCCATTTCCCACAGCTGTGGCCAGGGATGCCCACTCTCTACACCTGTGGTCTTTCCATGACTCCCTCTAAGGAAGCCTCTTCAGCCCCTGGAGTCTCTGCCCATCCATGTGGAGGCTGTTGTGAGAATTCTCCAGGCTTTGCTGACTCACAGCTCACCTCCTTTCTCCTCGCTGGTGGTGAGAGAGAATACTCGAGAAGGGTGAGGTCTAGGAGAACAGGTCTTCTCAAGAAGACCACAAGGATACACCTGCAGGGTCCTGTCTACGGTGACTCAGCTCTTGGGAATTTGTAAACTTCACTTCCTGAAACTTGGAAATTTCCAAGTTCCGTGAAATCCTGTAGTTTTGTAGGGGCAGGAATAGCATCTCCCATTGCTATTCAAACTGGCCAATGAGGTGGGTAGCTGTGGGGTGGAACTTTTTGACTGTCAATAAAAAGGGAAAGACCAAGGCAGTCGGAGAGCGCAGCCATTTGGAATTCTTCTATGCTGTAAGCTCCTGGCTGGTGAATAAAGCTCTTCCTCTCATAAACGTGGTGTTTGGGTGCTCTTTCTCTCCATTGGGCCTTGTCTTCCTGAAACATTGGTGCCCGACAGGCTAGAAGCCAGCCTGGGACATGCTCACCAGAATCCTCCTGGCTACTACTCCCCAAAGTGTGAGATAGGAAGTTGCATCCCCCACTTCCCTGGGGAATCTGGGCATGGTTTTTCTCCTTTCAATTATTTCTACTCTCTTTGGTGCATTTTGTTAGCTTGGGGGAAGAAAAAGAATCATCAAGCCCACTCTAGGAATTCAGCAAAGAGATTTTAGTAATGTAAAAAGCTAATGTTGTGGTCTTCAGTCAAAAAAGCTGGCACCAGTATGTATATGTATGATATTGACTGTTTTTAAATTAAAAAGATGAGCAGAAATAGAACAAAATTATAACAGGAATGGAATGTTTGTGGAATTATAAAAGAGTTAATTTAAAACTTCAGTACTTTCTGAGTTTTCTACAACATACTTATTTTGCTTTTGTAATGATAAAAAAATGCTTTAAAAACAGAAGCGCCAAAGTCATCCTCTTGGGAGACTACACCCTTTTTTCTGTCTATTGTAATTGATCAAATAGTTAATGTTCCTCTTTCCGAATTGTCTACTTTTGTGGTTTCTTTCTACAACTGTCTTGATCGATGCTCATTTTCATCTAAAGACTTGGGCAAAGTTTGGTGAATCAGTGAGTGGCCAGGTTGAGGAATCCCATGTAACCCCTTTGAGGGTTAAAAATTATGGCTTTGCAGCTGGTTTTAAGGTCTTGTTCCAGGGAAAAGCCCAGAAATGCTTTGGACACTTCTTAGTCTGCTTAGTGCTGGTATAACAGAATACCACAGACTAATTTATAAAGAATAGAAGATTATTTCCTCACAGTTCTGGAGGGCTGAATGGTTCAAGGTCAAGGTGCCAGCATCTGATGAGGCCTTTCTTGGCACGTCAGAACATGGCAGAAGGCATCACACGGGTAAGAGAAAGAGAGAGCAAGAAGGGGGCGGAACTCATCCTTTGTAAGGAACCCATTCCCTAGATAACGAACTCACTCCCATGATAACAGCATTAATCCACTCATGAGGGACCCTAATGACCTAATCACCTCTCAACACTGCTGCACTGGGGATTAAGTTTCAAATACACGAACTTGGAGTGAGTTCAAACCACTGCACACACTGATAGTAGCTAAAATGTCTCAAGCACATATCCTATGCCAGGCACTGTCCCAAGTACTTTAGACATCCAAGTGTACTTGATACAAGGACAATCCTATACATTTGGAACTATTTCAATCTCAATTTTGTAGATGCAAAAACTGAGTTTAAGGAACTTGCTTAAGATTGGAAGCCATGTGGTGGAGTCTGAATGTGAGCTCCCGAGTCACATTCAGCTGCTGCTTTGTACCAGTACCTGTGGCAAGGTGACAGCATCACTGGAAACATTCCAGGTAACGTCCCGAGAGGGCAACAGAAAACTGACAGGGATGTGACAGACCTGCCATTGTTCCCAGAATGGCAGCTGCTGCAAAGTGGTGGGGTCTGAGTGAGAGAGAAGGAATGGAGTGGCAGTGTGTTGTCTGTGCTCTGAGTACTGAGCACAAGAGCTGCTGATGAGGGCCAGGGCCCAGCAGGCCAGTCCTTACAGCTGAAGACAAGTCACGATGAATTTGGCCTTGTCGTATTACCACCCTTGCCCTTCTGCCCTGAGAGGACAGTTGGTCAAAGGTGGCAGTATTAGGTCATGCTCTCCTTTGTTTTCTTAGGACTCCCTACCTCCAAAGCTGGAACTTGCACACACATGCACTAACAGGCAGGTGGACGCTTAGTACTTGGCATGTTTGGGAAATGAGGATAGGGCTCCTTTGCCTCCCCGGGGACTACTGCATGAATACATGTTGCAGAACGGTTCTTATTCTCTCTTGAGTCCCTCCCTTCCTCTCTCTGTCCCTCTGCTCTTTCTACTTCCCCTGTCCTCGGTGGCATTCCTTCCTTCCTCTCCCTTATTTTTTCATTTATTTTGCCCTTCAAACTGTGGTTCTTAGTCCTCTGAGAGGTCGCAGATACCTTCGAGAACCCAGTGAAAGCTCTAGATCTCCTCACCCTCAAGATACACAGATAACACCCACATATGCATTCACACGTGTGTGTGGGCATGTGCATGAAGCTTTTCTGTAGACGCACGTGGGTGTCTCCCAGCTGTCAGAGATCTCTGGTCTATGGGTGAAATTATTCCCTTACCCCTTCCACACCCACTGCAGACAAGGGCTTCACACCTCATATCCTCTCCATAGACCGGGGTGGGGGGACAAGCTAGGTACCACAACTCCTCTCTTCTCAGGCCCTGTTCATGGGCAAGTGATTGAAGGCATAGACACCAAGCACAGGTCTTCTGGGTAAAAATTTTGGTTCTATCTTTTAGTTATGTGCCTTTCAGTAAGTCTTCACCAATAAATTGAGAACAACTGTACATTCCTTATAGGGATTTATTATGCTTCCTTGCATTAATAAATATCAAAGCACTTAGATCAACGCTTGGCAGGGAGTTAAGTGACATTAATATTTGCCACTTTTGTTATTTGGATGTTCAGTAAAAAAAAGAAGAGGCTGGGGCTTTGTTTTGAGGATCTATTATAGCCTCTCCCCTTACTTTTTGTTTTAGGGGTTAGTAGGACTAATAAGAATGGTCCTAAATAATTTAAACATCTAGGAAACATTTGAGCTCTCTAGGGATGATTAACGTACACTTATTATCATCAAGGAGTTTAAAATTTAGCCCCAGAATTAAAATAGCTGGAGCAACTCTAATGCAGCATAGAATCTGACAAATGGCTCAAGAGAGGAATAAATCCAGGGCCAAGGAAGATTCTGCCCAGATCGGGGGATGGAGGCTTTAGGGAGGGAGGACGTGCAGCTGAGCCATAAAGAATGAACTGTCTTACATCAGTCAGACATGCTCACGTGGAAAGCAGGGTCTTTAGCTCAGAGGAGTAGTGTGGAGAGGTGGTGAGGTGACTGGCATTAGAATTGTCTGGGGAAGGGGGAAGCCTGAAGAATGGTCTATTTGGGGGAATGTTAGGAGAAATGGCTGGAGAGACACCTAAAGATTTACTTTTTAGAATGTGTCCCCATCATTAAGTTCCACATGACTATATATTTTTACATTTGAAAATATATCTCTAGGATATGCAGGGAACCAAAAAAGATCATTTCCCCTTGCTACAACAGATAAAAACTAGACAGCTATCACATGAATGACTTTTTGTAAACCCATTACAGAACTGAGGTTAAGGAACTGAGGTCACATGATAAGCAGTCATCCTGAAGAGAGACAGGTGCCTGCAGGAAAACTTAGGACCTGTTTATTTGGCTATCTGGGGGAAGATGCCACTGGATACCACACAAGCTGGTAGAAACTAAAAACAGAAATTTTAATTATTTGCTGGAGGCCAAATATGAGAGTGCAAAGCTCCTGGGAGTTGCAGTCAAAGGGGAGGAGATTCCTATACTTTTTCAGATTTTCCTGCAGGAACCCCAGCAGACTCTCTCAGGAAGTGTCCAGAGACATTGGCTGGCAGATGGGAGTGGCAACTAGTACTTAAGCTCCACAGGGACCTGTCTTCCTTGTAGAGCAAAGGATTTAACTTCCAGGGGGAAGTATACTGCCAGAGGCCACTTCACCCAGCCTCCCTGTCACACCTGAGGGGGTAGGGGGCCCAAACAAACTGTAATCTGCAAAAGGAAGAGATTCAGGGATGTATACTGAAAATGCGGTACTGAAGGGTAGTCGTTGCCGCAAGGGGAGGAATAGAAATAGAGGGATAAAACTCTACCCTTAGAGGAGGAACAGAAACCTTAGTGAAAACTACATGCCAAGAGACAGACCCATAACCCATTCTCTAAAACTGAGACTGACTCAGAAAATCACAGAATGCTCTCTAGCCCCCATACCCTGCCATCAGGCTAATGAGCCTCCAATAAGAATAATAGCAAATAAATAATAGATGGGAGAACTCAAGAGACAGAATATGAAAGACAAAGAGAAAATCTTGACTTCAGTTACAGGGAGACAAAAAGAAAATTACAAAAACAAAAATACTCCTTATCTACAAAGAAATGAGAGCAAAAATATGGCAGATTTCTTGTCAGAAACCATACCAGTAAGAAGACAGTGGAGTAACAACTTAGAAGTGTTGAAAGAAAGAAATTTGTCAACCCAGAATTCTATATCCAGTAGAAATATCCTGCAAAAGTGAAGGAGAAATGAAGATGTCCTTAAGCAAAAACTGAGGGTATTCATTACCAAGAGGACACAATATATATTAAAAGAGATTCTTTAGGAAGAAGGAATATTATTAAGGCAAGAAACTTAGATCTACCCAAAGAAATGAATAGCCTTGGAAATGTGATAAAGGGTAAAATATATTTTTAAAAATTTGAGTTGCTGGCTTGGCGCTTGTAACTCAGTGGCTAGGGTGCCAGCCACATACACTGGAGTTGGTGGGTTGGAACCCAGCCCGGGCCGGCCAAACAACAATAACAACTATAACCAAAAAATAGCCAGGCATTGTGGTGGGTGCCTATAGTCCCAGCTACTAGGGGGGCTGAGGCAAGAGAATCACTTAAGCCCAAGAGTTTGAGGTTGCTGTGAGCTGTGATGCCACAGCACTCTACCCAGGGCTACATAGTGAGACTCTATCTAAATAAATAAATAAATAATAAAATAAAATTTTGAGTTGCTATAAAAATTATAAAACAGTAACAGTAATGATGTATTGGTGTTGATATCATATGTAAATGTGAAATGTGTGACTATAGTAATACAAGAAATGGGAGAAAGGAACTAGAAGTCAGTATTTTGTCATAAGGTCCTTTCGCCACACATGAAATAATATTATGATAAAATGTTATAATCAAAGATTGACTTAGTTTATTTTAAAATGCATCTTGTACCAATAGCACCAGCAAGGTTAAAATCATAAGTTAATAGAAAAAAATAAAACAGAATCACAAAAATGCTCAATTAAAACTAGAAAGGGAGAAAAACAGGGAAACAAGAAACAAATAACAAATGTAACAAAGAGAAAAGAGCTAACAAAAGTAGTAAACTTTAGTACAAACCTATCAAAATCACTTTAAATGTGAATGTTCTAAATACACTAATTAAAAAAACAGACAATGTCAGATTGGGTTTATTAAAATAATCAAGCCTCAATTATATTCTGCCTACAATGTACCTATTTTAAATATACTGCAAAAATGTAGATAAGTTAAAAGAAAAGGAATGAAGAAAAATATACCATGAAAACATTAATCAAAAGAAAGCAGTAGTAATTTTAATTTAGAAAAATCACTGTCAATTTTAGACAAAATATTGTGGACCAGTGTGACCTACCTGACACTTACAGAACACTTTACTCAACAACAGCAGAGTACACATTCATCTCAAGTGCACATGGGACAGTCATTGTGATAGACCACATCCTGGACCATAAAATAAACTCTAAAAAATTTTAAAAGAATAGAAATAATACAATGTGTATTCCTGAATTGTATCGAAATTAAACTAGAAATCAATAAGAGATATCCAGGAAAGCCCAATTACTTGGAAATTAAATACTATACTTCTAAATAGCCCATGAGTCAAAGAGAAGACATCTCAAAGAAGAAAAGTATTTAGAAGTAAAAGAAAATTAAAATATGACAGCAAAGTTTGTGGGATGCAGCAAAAGCAGTCTTTAGAGGAAAATTAATAGCACCAAACACCTATATTAGAAAAGAGGAAAAATAACAAATTATCTACATTTTCACCATAGGAACCTTAAGAAAGAAAGCAAGTTAAACCTGAAGCAAACAGCAAGAAGAAGATAATAAAAACTAGAGTAGAATTCAATGGAATTGAAAACAGGATGACAACAGACTCAAAGAACCAACAGCTGGTTCTTTAAAAGTATATCCCTCAAATAAATTCCCAGGAGTATATGAATTTTAAATTTGAAAAGGTATCACCACATTGATCTCTACAAAGTTATTGCTGTTTTAGCTGGCCAGGGCTGGGTTTGAACCCACCACCCTTGGTATACGGGGCCAGCACCCTGCGTACTGAGCCATAGGTACTGCCTGATCTCTACAAAGTCAATATCAGTTTATACTCCCACTCTAGGAAATGAGAATCTCACTTTCTGCATATTCTTGTTTCTATTGTACATGACCAATATTTTTATTCTTCGCCAGTCTAATAAGTTGAAATGATGTCTTTTCTTGAAACGTTTTACATTCTTCTTCATATGTTTCTAAGTTAATTGGGATATATTTTTCTTATTCATTAGGTGATAATTTTCTTCCTCATTTAAAAGTGTTATTTAAATGGTTAGTTTCAGATATGACTAATTTCCCTTACTTTGTCCCCTGTATTTTGACTTTGTTTATTGCATTTGCTGCTATAAAATTTATGAATCTTATCTTTGATGGCTTTTGTTTCTATGAGTTGCTCAGGAAAGTCTTGTCTACTCCCAGATTCTTTTATTATTTGATTTTTACCCTGAAATTTCTGGTCCATTTGTAATTCATTTAGGCATAAGGTGTGTAAGTGATTGAATTTTAAGATTATTATTGAGCATCTGAAAAGCAGTTTTGTTGCTCTTTTTCTCTGAAGCTTCTTTTTTTTCCACACATGATTCATGTTTACTGAGAAAAACATGAAAATAAATAAAAAGTGCAAGAGGGACTTTGCCTAACAATTGCAATCAGTGTAACCTGGCTTGTTATACCCTCAATGAATCCCCAACAATAAAAAAAAAAAAGAAAAGAAAGAAAAAAAAAAAAACACCCACGACCGCATTTAAGATACCTACCTTTTTTTACTGCATAACATTTTTCTATGAAAAATATAACCTTTTTTTTTTTTTTTTTTACAAGAAATGGAATCGCAGTATGCATTCTGGGCTTTTTTTAAAATTTCAAATTATTAAGGAGGTACAAATGTTTTTGGTTACATGGATCACTTTTGTAATGCCTGAGTCAGGGTTATAAATGTATCTGTCACCCAGATAGTGTTCCTTGGACCCATTAAGTAGGTTTTGGTCCCTCCCCTTCTCCCCCCTTCCCTTTGCTTGATTACTACTGAGTTTTACTTCCCTCTGTGCACACGTGTGATCATCGGTTAGTTCCAATTTAATCAAGAGTACATGTGGTGTTTGTTTTCCATTCTTTAGATACTTCACTTAGGATAATAATCTCCAGTTCCATCCAGATTGGTGCAAAAGGGATTTTTCAATTCACAAGACGTTGCAGCTATCTTTCCAAGTGCATATTTTTGGTCGTTTTGGGTTGAAATTATTATGAGAATTGAGGAAGGTGAATACAGGTGCTTGGACCAACCAACTCCTCTTTCTTAAAGCTCAGTGTGGGTAGGGAGGCGAGAGCAGCTTGAGGACCAGCTGGGTTAGGGAGTCATATTTTAAGGATGGATGAAGTGGTCATCCTGTAGGCCAAGGAATAACTGGAAAAGTCTGGGGTGGGGGGTGGCAGAGGGGGGGAATTCTCCCCCCAGGGGATGAGAGAAGAGGAGGAGAGGAAGGTGAGGGGACAGGAACATTGAAGCAGAAGGGATGGGATTTCATTGTTTACTCCATGTGGTTCTGATCTCCCTGAAGCAGATGAGGTTATTGGCTGGGAGTGATTAGGACTATAGTGAGTTTTGGGCCTCCAGGAAGTGGGAGCTTTTGGAACAGAGGCTCTGGGAAGTTCATCAGGGAGCCAACAAGAGCAGCAGTGAGACGCCAAGTAGGAGAATAGTTGGAGCAGCCACACAGCTCTGCCAGCATACTCCAGAGCCAAGAGAGGGGCAGAGAGGAAGGGGGCTTGGACATGCCCATGGTGGAGATGGGTCAGGCCAGGCCCTAGGCTGGGGGAAGCAGCCGTGGGTGTCCAGAACTGAGGACATATGCAGGAGAAGGCTGGCTCCCGTCAGCACCGGACTCTGCTCTCTGCTCTTGTAAGTCTGACTTCTGCCTTCTTATTCCAGGGTTTCCCTTTCTGGCCTGCCATGCATTTGGTTGGCCCCACCTGGCTGCCAGCCTTATCATCTCCTTCTCCTCCCATCTGGGGCTGCCTGATCCCCAGATTTAGATGCCTCTGCATCTCCAGATCCCAGGGAGCTGGGAGATTCAAGAAGTGGCCACCCCACATCCTTGAACTCCTCAGCAAGGCACCAAAGTTCTCCATGCATCCTTGCCCAAGAACATCAGCTAGCTTCCTGTCACCCTGAGGTCCCACTTGCATGACAGTGTCTTGAACATCTTGTACAGAGATGCTTCAGACCAAGCTGCCTCCTGAAGGCAGAGCTAGTGTCTCAATCTGTGTGGGCTAATGTGACAAAGTGCCACAGATGGGGTGGCCCATAAGCAACAGAAATTCCCTTCTCACAGTTCTGGAGTCTGGAAGTCCAAGGTCAGGGTGCCAGCCTGGTCAGAGGGTGAGGCTCTTTTCCGGGCTGCAGACTTGTATCTTCTCACTCTCCTCACTTGGTCCAAGTTAGCTCTCTGTCTTTCTCTACCCTTATGATCTAAATACCTTCCAAAGGCTCCACCCTTTCCATCACACTGGGCTTAGGGTTTCAACATATGCATTTTGGGAAGACACAAACCTTCAGTCCATGGTAGCAGGAAGCAATAGGGGCAACTCTTCCTGGCAAATAATTCCAACACAGTGGGGCACATGCCGAGAAAGGTCTGCAAAGGGCAACCCTACCTACAGCTGGGCCCTAAGGGACAGCAGGAGGAGGAAGGGGAACTCCAGGCAGAAGGAACCACACAAGTGAAATTTCCAAGTCAAGAAGAGCTTGCAATGTAGGGTTGTTCACGAACAGGTGCCCAGGGCCTGTGGCAGGACACTGAAGGCCCTAACCCTAGACAGAGCTGGTTCTCTTTTGGTTGCTTTGCCATGAGCTCCACGTGGGACTGGGACACTGGCTCCACTCGTGGGTCCACCCCAGCCATGAAGCATGGAACCCACCCTGAGCATTTCTCTCTCTGTCCCCTGAACTGATCTCTGCCTGGGGAAAACATCTCCCCTCTTTTCCCAGTGCTGTAATTCCATCCTAGGCCCAGGAAGGGTTGACAGGGGTTCTCATTCTCACCCAGGGATGTCTGTGGCCTGTTCCTGTTTTATGCAAGTTTTCAAGCGGAGCTACTCCCTCCCTCTCCCTGAGTCTAAGTTTCTTCACCAATACCTGGAAGGGGAGCCCTGAGGGGGCCCTGGGAGATGTGCCCACAGCCAGGGCTGGCCCACGATACCTTTCCTTCCTTTCCTTTTGTGCTGCTATTTTATCTCCAACCTTGCTGAAGTGGCGATTTATGCTAATCCTCTCCGGCAGGACACGTTGTGTACTGTGGTTCATCATATGCTAATAACATAATTATGCGGTTATAAGATCAGGTCAGCAGAACATTGACCAGGATGGGCAATAAATCAAAGGCAGGCGTTTCAGAGAGAAGGTCCAAGTGTCTCTTTAGCAAGGCCTCTCCGGGCTCCCAGCCCAGGGTGCGATTCTGCAAAGCTGGCCGGTGCAGGGGAAGAAATGTGAGGCAGCTGCCAGGCCGTGAGACACAGGGAGAGGTCACCCCTCCCACACCAGACTGGAGGAGCACGGGGGCCGTCAACAGCAAGTTCTGAAAAATGGATCAGCCTCTAAATGGCACTTAATGTATTTCTGGATCTGTTTCCTGTCCGAAGAGGGCCCTGGTCTAAAGGGGACCCTGGGTTTTTAGCCTGGTATGATACTCATAACCATATTGAAAGAGAGCAAAGAAGCGCCGAGAGGCTTATTAACCTGCTAGTTAGGTGCATAAACCAGCTCCTTGTGCCTGGTGACACGAGAACCTGGTCTTCTAACCCCAGGATGACATTATTTCATTACGCTCAATGTGTCCTGGTGCCCTTGCCGGTTACTGTGGTTCCCTGGAGCTGAGGGAGCAGGGAACACAGAAGGCTGGGATGCCACTGGGTAGCTCCCTCACCTGAGCGAGCATCGACTCCTTCTTGGAGCGCTTTGTGCATAGCAGTCATTGAATTCTCACAATGCTTTTAAGTAGGTAGCATTTTCCCAATCTTACTAGAACACTGAAACTTGTAGAGGTTGAGTAAGTTGTGACTGATGCAGTTTCTGGCTACCCACACCAGGGATGGAGCTTGCACTCTAACCCCTGAGAGGCCATTTGCCACCCTTCCCTAGTGTCCGTCTGTCCACACGGGTGGGGATAGAAGGCTTTGGTAGACCTGGGTTCATGGTTATTGCAGGGGAATGGGGAACCACCTCTTCCCTTTCCTCCCTGAGTCTAATTTGCACAGGTGCGTGGGAACCTCACCTTCCCACCCCTGGGAAGGGTTAGCTTATGGCAAAAAATAGCAACTCCAAATGCTGGCTTGAAGGGAACAGTTCTTTCTAGGATGTCTTAAGCCTGCTTTTTAAAAAAAAGGTGAAAGTTGGCTGTAAGAAAAAAGAGAAAGAATTCGGAGTATTCACAAGGATCAGAATCATGGGGGCAGGTTTAGTGGGGACCCCCTCACTGGCAGAAGCTGCTAGCTCTTCAGAAAAGGACTACTTTCCACAGTGCCCATGACCCTGGGAACTCTAATCTGGGGGCAGCCCCAGAGTCGCTGTGGTGAGCTCCAGAGGGCGCCAGGCCACCGATGTTCGGCCATCAACTATCGGGTTGAATGAGGAGAAACAGGATGAGCAGGAGAGAGACGGTCAGGAGGGTGGGAAGCAGCTGGTAAGCAACGGGCGAGGCTTCAGGGAGCTGAGTAATATTTGTCACACCCTATTGACATGGACCCCTCACTCTCCTTTCTGCTGGGAGAACAGGCAGAAGATTTGTTCATGGAAATGCACAAGGAGGATTGATGAGGCTGGCTGGGGGCCCTCCTCTCATCTCTTTCTGGAAACTTCCCACTCCCAGGAGCCCCTTCCCTTCCAAGAACTTCCCAGAACCTGGATTTCATTAAATACTAAGGATATAAAACACTTTGTAGTCATCTGTAAGATCTACATTCTTAAAGACCCACATTAGTGGTTGTCAAAATGGGGCCCCTGGATCAGAACTGTCCAGGGCACCTCCGGGCATGTGAGAAATATGAAGGCAGCTAAGTTCAGATTCAGCAGCAGGGATGGGGACACATCTCTCTGTCCTTAGAGGCTACCCTCAGTCTGCCAATATCCCAGTAAGATTCCCTTATCCTTATGAAGTGGGGACAGAATCAGCATTTACAGACCACTTCATGAGGGCCAGGCATACAGGTCAATGCCCCATATAACATCTGTCTTTCACAGACAAAGAGACCCAAGTTCAGGCAAGTTCAATGACTTGCCTAGGACCGCACAGAGGAAGCAGCGCAGCTGGTGTTTGGACCCCAATCCGCTGCTCTTTAAACCCCTTGAATAGAGCAAATGTTTTCAAGCTTTTTGGTCTCAGGACCTTTTTACATTGTTAGAAATTGTTGAGGACCTCAGAAGAGCTTTTTTTTTTTTTTTTTTTTTTACATGTGTTGTATCTAAGTGATATTTACCATATTAGAAGTTAAAGCTGAGAAAGTCTTTTTTTAAAAAAAATTCAGATCAGTATGAGATTAATATGCAATTAGATTACACAGTTTGCATCTGTGAGGTTAAAATCCAAGCTTTAGTTGTGTCCTTCACCCAGGAAGTGTGCCATATACCCAGGCAGTGGGTTGGGAGCCCACCAACCCCTCTTCCCTTCCTTCGTCCTACTTGAATCCAACTGAGTTTTTCTCTCATGTGAACTCGTAGTTGTTAATCTACTAGTTTCAGTTCAGTACTGAATTTGTATGATATGGTTGTCTTTCAAGTTCTCCAAGTCAAAGCTAAGAAATTCTTAGAATGTTAATTCATTTTAAACAATGATGAACCCATTATAGGTTGAACATACCTCAGGTGATTTAAGAAAACCCAGATTTCCCAAAACAAAAACATTTAGTGAGAAGGATGACATTGTTTCACATTTTTGCAAATCTCTTTAATACCTGGGTGAATAAAAGACAGTTAGGTTCTCACCTCTGCCTTCCATCTGTTGTGAAACGCCACTGTATGCTCGTGAATGAAATGAATAAATGTGAATGAAAAAGGCAAATGCCGTGCTAGTATTATAGTAGTTTTGCCCTTGCAGACCCCTGAAAGAATTTGAGGATCCCAGAGGTCGCAGACCACACTCTGAGAACTCCTAGAGGAATCATCCTAACTTAAGGCCTTGTGGATGCTCATTCTCATAATCCATCCTTTGTACATGGATCCTAGATTATGCCCCAAGTCTGGCTTCTGCTGGGTTGTCATGCACAGACTGAGAGGTGGCCTGGGGGGTAGGTGGGGAGGAGGCAGAGTGGGAATGCTTGTGTGCCCTTAGAATTTGGAACTGTACCCTTCTGGTGACACTAAGGAAGAGTGGGTTGCTGGCCGCTGGCTTGGAACGGCCTCAGGCCTCCCTTAGGGTGTGGTCTGTGGGGGCAGGATGTCCGGCAACCCTGCCTGTGAACTGCAAGGGCAAACGGAGTCCACCATTCATTTCTGGCCTCAAGTTCACCACATAGCAAGAACATGGGCCGGCATCATAGCCCCTAGGATGTTCAAACTTGGTGGGACCTACCACCGGTGGGGAAACTGAGGCCCAAAGAGTGCAACCTACTTAAGATCATACAGTGCTGTTCCTGGAAGAGCTAAGCTGAAACCTAGGTGCTGCCTCTGCTGCAGATCCTCCAAGGAAAGCTGCTTGTCTGGGGGAAACTGAGTCAGAGAACAGGGAATTACCAGCCAGGATCTACAGAGAACATGTTATAAGTCAAGGTTACCCGTTGCTTAGAGGCTGTTTTCTTTTTATTTTAATGAAGATTCTGGGAATAAACTATCACTTCTACAACAACCATGTTCTGCATGTCACAGCGACCGTGGCAACAATGCCAGATGACAGGGCCAAAAAGCAGAAGTGTCGGGCCACCCACTGCAGGGGGCTCGGCTCTGGTGCTCCTTCCTTCCTGCACCCACAGTGCCCCAAGAACTCATTTAGCCCAGGGGTTCTTCTCTGTTTCCACTAAACATCTGGGGAGTCCCTTCTGCCAGGGGCTGCGCTTATGCTAGGGACACTCACATTCCTCACCCTTGAAGTAGGGGACCATGTCAATAGGGGGTGATGAATAATTTCCCAGGGATAGGCATAGTGTAAGGAGGAGATGGATGAGGACAAGCATTTAAGCTGCCGTGGGAATCCAAGTGTGAAGCCAAGTGTGGGGGATGTGGGGGTTCCGGGATGGAGCGAGCCTGGAGGTGGGGGCATCACATTCACTGTCAAGGCTTCTGGGGGATAAATACTGGGCTTTAGGGTTACAGCACCTCCCTCCAGCAGAAGAATGATATATGGCTGCCTGGACTTTCTGTGAGCAGCCACAGAAAGGTACTGTCTGTCCCACCCAATGGCTCAGGGCTGTCCTGAGGGCTTCTCCTGGGTCTAGATGGGGCTGACAGTAGCCCAGCTCCAGGAAAGAGACAAGAGGAAGGACAAGGCAGAGAGGCAGGGCAGGCCAGATACTGGAGGAGAAGCCAGAGCTGAGCTTGGCACTTAGCTCTGATTAATCAGCGCCTGGGGACACATTACTGTGTCTGAACAGCACATCCTACTCTCGGGGTCCTGGGATCTAGGCCTCCCTTGGGGAGTTCCAGAGCCAGGGCAGGATGGCAGCTCCCTAGGAGGGTGGCACATCTTGCAGTACCATTTTCTCTCCACCAAGACATTCTCCCTTTCTTCAGGTAGAAAGGGTAGCTCCCATCCTAAGCTCTCTGTCAGATGGGTTTTTGTTCAGTCATTTTTAGAAGGCAGATTTTATGTCCCTAGAAAAGTTTGATAAAAAAAAAATACACTTGTACCGCAGCACCCATAGCTCAGTGGTTAGGGCGCTGGCCACATACACCGAGGCTGGCAGGTTCAAACCCAGCCCGGGCCTGCTAAACAACAATAGCAACAACAACAAAAATAAAATACCCAGGCATTGTGGCAGGCGCCTGTAGTCCCAGCTACTTGGGAGGCTGAGGCAAGAGAATTGCTTAAGCCCAAGAGTTTGAGGTTGCTATGAGCTGTGATGCCACAGCACTCTACGTAGGGTGACAGCTTGAGACTCTGTCTCAAAAAAAAAAAAAAAAAAGTACACTTGTAAACTAAGCTTGTGTAAATTTATCTTGTTTTGAAAAAAACTTCCTTGTGTTAATATGATCACAGATTAAATGTGTTTAGTGAATAAATGTCCTGAAATCCCTGCCATCACATTGCAGAAACCCTGAAGTTCAAGGGCAGGCTGTAGCTGTAGATGAGGGTGTTGGGTGCACTTGAGGATAGTCCTGGGTCATCAACAGAGGCAGAGGGAAAATTGGAGATTGTGTTCATCACCTTTGTTCTCTCCATCCACAAACCAAAACCAGAAGTCCCAGGAAGCTGGGTGAGAGAGAGGTCCACGATCTGACTGAGAGATCACGGCAGGACTGAGCACAGATTTCATGGGTGGCTGCTGATGCCAGATTGGGCTCTCAGCAGGACCAGTGGCCTTTTTTCCACTTGAAGTCTCCATGTATTTGCAGGGAATAAAGGGGAACCTGCTGGCAGACCTTCTATGGCGTCAGGACAGCCCTGATTCTAGATGGAGGTAGCCCAGACCAAGGACTGTCCTCAAGGTCTGGGATGAGTTCTGTAAAAGAAAAATCTGAGGCACAACAAAATTTTGAAGAGTATATTTGAGTAATAAGCAACTGATAAATTGGGAAACACTAAAAAGAGATCTGGTGTTCCCATGAGGAATCTTCATAGGCAAGTACTTAAGGGATAAATATGGAAGCAAAGAAATTATTACTATTATTATTGTTTTGAGACACAGTCTCACTCTGTCACCCTGGGTAGAGTGCTGTGGCATCATAGCTCACAACAACCACAAACTCTCGGGCTCAAGTGATCCTTTTCAGGATTACTTCCAAGTAGATGGGACTATAGGCGCCTGCCACAACGCCTGGCTAGTTTTTCTATTTTTAGTAGAGGTGGGGTCTTGCTCTTGCTCAGGCTGGTCTCGAACTTCTGAGCTCAAAGGATCTTTCCTCCTCAGCCTCCCAGAGTGCTAGGATTATAGGTGCCCAGCCTAGAAAAGAAATTATATGATGAGTTACAGTTATATGGTTGCCTTGTTTGATCTATTCCATTGCAAAGTCCTTAGTTATATAATTATAAGTTTGTTGGCTACTTCTGATTGATTGAACTTAAGTTCTATTTTTCTTGTATTTAGGCATTTATAAGAAATCACTCAAGTTAAGTTTAGCCTATGTTTGCAAATTAAGCAAGGTCGAGATCATTAATAAGCCCTAGCTGGGTTTGTGTGCTCAGAGATTACTCAGGTCTTCATTTTCATTTGCTTTAACTTTTCTTACAGAAATGAGAAAACATCACCCAAGAGCACATGCAGAATGAACAACCACAGCTGCCACTCACTGGGGCCCTGCCATGCCCCAGACACACCATCTACTGTCCCTAAGTACTTGGCATACATTGTTACAATGATTTCTCACAACCCTGTTTTACAGTCTTGGAAACTGAGGCATGCAGTGGCTACAAGAGTCCCCAAGGATTCCACATCTATTCAAGGGATGGAGCTGGAGTGTGAGCCCATGTTCATCTGACCTGAACCTTCTGATAGGAGAGAGACCTTCCCTGATAACCAAAGAGAGAAGGTAACTCCAGGCCAGACTCTCTGGGATGCCCAGGCCCTGCCCACCTGTTGCGGGGACTTTGAAACCATTTTGGCTTTTATACCATGGTAGCCTTGTCAGGCAGCATCCTCTAGGAAGCGGGCCCCAAGACGAGAGCCACGAAGGAGGTTTGTTAGGGGAAACTTCTGTGACAGAAAGTGGGGAGGAGGCACAAGCAGGCGGGCAGAGGCTGGGACTATAAAGCAGAGAGGGAGGGACGGGAGGGAGCAAGAAAGGCCTTAGACTGCTGTGCAGTTCTGAGACCAATTTGCAAAGCTGACAGGGTTCCCTTGAGCCATAGTCATCCATGGGAAGATCCCATATCTCACAGAAACAGGCCTGCCTTTGTATCCCCAGGGTGCTCGGTTAGCTGGGAAGCACAGCTCAGTACAAATGTGGGGCTGGGTCTCAGAGTGCACCAGTGGGGGCTTTGGCAGAGGATCTGGAAGGTGCATTTTCTTGGCTGGCGCAGAGCCCCCCACAGGGCAGCACCCTAATTGGTCAGAACGAAAGACCTTCTGAATGAGATTCACAAAACAGACAGGCTGGTTCACGTGGATAGACATAAGCGACACCACTGAGGGGACACTGGCTGTTGTGCTGTCTTGTTTTAAAGCTTTGGTCTGATCTGTGGCCTCTGAAGCTGCTTGGAGGAGGACAGCAATTCTTCTAGGCCAGCTGTGGGGAACTGTCCTGCTGACAGGCAGGGGAAGGAGAGGAGATGGATGCTGGGCCAACCACAAGTCACAGAGGAAGATCAGAAAGAACCACACCCTGGTGACTAGGGCAAGAAAAGCTAGGCAGGAAGTCTAGGAATGTAGCGAAGCTGCGCCCATCCCCAGCATTAGACGGCCTGGGATTGGTTGTTAGCACTGGAAGTTACATGGTGACAGAGTTGAGGCTCTGGGACAGAGTGGGTGTGAGAGGCAGAGCCAGGCTCAGCAGACAGAGACACCAGGACCTCCAAGATGGGCCAACACACGTACACTAGAGAGGAAATGGGGAGGACCTAATATTAAAGTCTGATATTATGTGCTGCCCTGGCAACTGGTGAATCCAGGAGGGCCTCAAATGGCCTAACTGCAAGTCCACCTCCCAACTCTGCTCCCACAAATAAGGTTCCTAAGGTCCCTAAGGCAAATAACCCTACTTATCAAGAGGAACAGGCACAGTCCCAGCTTATCCTTGAGTAGCAGGCTCAGTTCCTGCCTGCTCATGTAGTTATTCCAAGCAGCCAGTTGCCTCTTCCTGTGGGAATGAGGGCCACCGTGCCCTCCTGATACTACCAGCCCACCGCCCAGAGACCCGGCTTGTTCACCCTGCCCTGAGTCAAGCCCCCGTGCTGCTCTGCATGGCACGTGATATCCTCTTCTCCTCGGCCGTGAGTGTATGTGATTAACAAACTGCTGTGCTTGCCTCTGTCTAGTGTTGGGTGGTGTGCGTTTGGCCCGTCACTTTAGGGCAGGAATCCCTTTCTCACCCCTAGAGTGACTAAGAGGCAATTCCCAGGGCAACATCCCAGCCCTTGAGGAGTCCAGCTGGAAAGACAAGACATGAAAGATCACAAGTGCTTTGGGACATGCATAGACCAGAGAAGAGATATCAACCATTCACCCATTCATTCACCGGATAGGAACTGAGCCTCCACCACAAGCTGCTGTAAGCCTGGAAACATGACTGTGAAGAAAACAGATGAAATTCCTGCCCTCCCAGAGCTTTTACTGTGTGGTTAGCACAGGGAGGCTGACAACAGGGTTATGAGGAAAAACAAGTAGGTACCAGGGATGAGCAGAGCGAGGCTTGCTGTCTTGTTCACAGAGGGTGGTCGTGGAAGTTCTCACTAACACGGAGATATTTGAACGGGACTTAAAGACTGAGAAGAAGCAAGTACATGAAGATCTAGGGGAAAAGTACTCCCAGCAGAAGAAACAGCCTAGGCAAAGGCACTGGGCAGACGATGGACAGGTTGCTGTGTACCATGAGCTTTTAGTTTTGAATAATGGGCAGGTTTTGTCCAAAGGAAGCTTGTGAGATTCTGTGTTGGGCTCTTTGCATGCTGTCCAGGAGCTCAGAGACGCAGAGGCAGGGCCTGGCCACATCCCAACTCCGAGGCTGAGAACGTTCTGGGCATGCCCTCTTCTGCCCTTATTTTGTAGGACTTGGACATTGTCAGCTTATGTTAGCTATAGACCTGGTTCCTCCAGGACAGGACAAATTGAAGCCCGTGTTATGGGAACAGAGGCTTGCCTCAGTGTTCCTACCTACTCTTGTTGAGCACCAAACCCCTCCTTCCCACCGCCAGCAGGGTGGGGTTGCCACTCTTCCCCAAAGTCATGGAAAAAAACCCTGAGCCTTCTGCAAACTGTGGTGTTCTCAGCAGTTATCACAAAGGAGTCTTTGTGGCCATTTATAAATTTAACAATTTTTGAGGTCTTACTCTGGGCAATTCACTGAGCTAGGCAGGCAGAACTGAAAAGACAGATGTGGAGCTTATACTGGACATGGGAGGGTGACTCTGTATCCAGCCCTACAAGACCTCTTGTGCTCAGGTTATGGCTGTTCTAGCCTCCCAGGCTTGATTGGACTCACTTAAGTGCCAAATTCTACCACTGGGAGCCACAACCATGGTCCCAAAGCTGGGCTGGAAAACCACCAGCTTAGCTATTCCCCTAACCCACACATCCGGCTCTGGGCACACGGCCGTGACATCTGTGCACATACAAACATGTTCACACACTCCCTCCCCTGCATGGGGTTTCTGCCTCTAAGACCAGCTCCATTCTCCCCCTTTCACTTTAAGGGAGAGAAAGAAACTCCAAACTCCATTTGGAGTTTCATATACAGAGAAAATGCATGGACTATATATGCATATAGTGAGATATTTATGAGTGAAATGAAATGATGTAACACCTGGAATTGGTCCTAAAATGTCCCATTCTCTCCAAAACGGAGGCGTGCATAAGTGAAACAAAAATAGCAAAATGTAGATAATCATTGCCAGCTGGGTTTATTATACTGTTGTCTCTACTTTAGGGGGTGGTTGAAAATTTCCAAAATAGAAAGTTAAATAAAAATAAATAAACATATATTATGAGATGCATACCTGTGTGACTACCACCCAGGTCAAGAAGTAGAAAACTTGGGTGGCGCCTGTGGCTCAGTGAGTAGGGCGCCGGTCCCATATGCCAGAGGTGGCAGGTTCAAACCCAACCCGGCCAAAAAAAAAAAAAAGAAGTAGAAAACTGCCAGCCCCCAAATATGTCTCTTTGTGCCCGCCTTGAACCAATCATTAGCTGATATTTTCCCCAATATTTTATTGTGTTAAAATACATGTAACCTAAAATTTACCATCTTTATATATATATATATATATATATATATATTTTTTTTTTTTTTTTTTTTTGCAGTTTTTACCTGGGGCTGGGTTTGAACCTGCCACCTCTGGCATATGGGGCCGGCTCCCTACTCCTTTAAGCCATAGGCACCACCCACCATCTTAATCATTTTTAAGTGTATAGTTCTATGGCATTAAGTATATTCATATTGTGCAACCATCACCACCATCCATTTCCAGAACTTTTAAATCTTGCAAATAGAAATTCCATACCCCTTAAACAATAACTCTTCACTTCCCCTCCCACATTCCCTAGTGCTATGGTTTAAATATTTGTCCCCTCTAAAACTCATGTTGAGCTTTAGTCTCCAATGTGACAGTATTCAGAGGTGGGGGTCTTTAAGAGGTGATTGGGTTATGAGAGCTCTGCCCTCATGAAAGGATTAATTAATTCTTGGATTAATGGGTTATCATGGGAATGGGACTGGTGGCTTTATAAGAAGAGAGAGGCCTGAGCCAGCATGCTTGGCTCCCTCACCATGTGCTGCCCTGTGCTGCCCTAGGACTCTGCAGAAAGTCCTCACCAGCGAGAAGGTCATCACCAGATGTCCTCTCCAACCTTGGCTCCTGGCCTCAAGAACTGTAAGAAGTATATTTTATTTCTTTTTTTTTTTTTTTAGAGACGGAGTCTCACTTTATGGCCCTTGGTAGAGTGCCATGGCATCACACAGCTCACAGCAACCTCCAGCTCCTGGGCTTAAGCAATTCTCTTGCCTCAGCCTCCCGAGTAGCTGGGACTACAGGTGCCCGCCATAGCACCCGGCTATTTTTTTGTTGCAGTTTGGCCGGGGCTGGGTTTGAACCCGCCACCCTCGGCATATGTATATTTTATTTCTTTATAAATTACCCAGTTTCAGGTATTTTGTTATAAGCAATAGGACATGGACTAAGACCCATGGCAACCACCATTCTATTTTCCGTCTATGAATTTGGCCATTCTAGGTCCCTCACATAAGTTGAATCATACAGCATTTGTGTTTTGTGACTGGCTTATTTTACTTAGCATCAAGTCCCCAAGGTTCACCCATGTTGTAGTATATGTCAGAATTCACTTACTTTTTAAGGCTGAATGGTATTCCAGTGTATGTTTATGCCACATTTAGCTTAGCTTTTGTAACAATCATTTTCTAGCTTTCTTTGTTGTTTTACTACCTATATTCCTTAACGATACAATTTAGTTTTGCCTGCTGTTGACCTATGTAAATTGAATCAAATAGGGTAACTTTTAGGACAAGATGGAGAAAAGATGTGAAAATGTGGGGGAAGAACATGACTAAGCTGGAAAAAGTTAGTCTTCCCTTGTGTGGATGAGAAAACCTACGTCCAGAGATGGAATTTCTGCCCCAAATCCCACATGAGGCAGAGGCTGGTCACCAGGTCTCCTGAAAATTTGTTAAGGCCACATAATGAGTAGCAGGACAGAAAAGAAAGCCACCACAGCAACTTGAATGAACTTCACAAGGACTATGGGCCACTGGGCAGATTTGTACGTGGGATTGGCTACTCCAGGTGGATTCAGCTCAAGGGGGTTTACCTTGTGAAGGACCAAAATAATTTCCCCAAAGACAGAATCAAACAAAAGACAGAAGCCCTGGGAAGAAATTCCAAGCACAGAGTCATAGGAAGGAAGAGGTAGTGATTTACTTTATGAAAATTTATGTATATAGTTAAGTGGCATAATGACCCCAAGGTGTCCATAGCCTAATCTCTAGAACCTCTGAGTGTTACTTTTTATGAGAAGTACCTTGCAGATGTGATTAAGTTAAGGATCCTGAGTTGGAGAGATTATCCTGATGGACCCTAAATGTAATCACATGAGTTTTCATAAGAGGCAGGTGCATAGAGATTGCAGACAGAAGAAGAGAAAGCAACATGACCAAGAAAGTGGGGCTTGGAGGGATGTAGTCACAAGCCAAGGAATGCTGGCAGCCACTAGAAGTAGGAAAAAGCAAGGAACGGATTCTTCCCTAGAGTTTCCCAGCCCTGCTGATATCTTGCTTTTGGTCTAACAAAAATGATCGAGGACTTCCGGACTACAGATATGTGAGAGAATAAATTCTGTGTTGTTTTAAGCTACCATGTTTATAGTGATTTGTACAGCAGCCAAGGAAAAATAGTATAGATGCATTTATTGAGTATTTAGGGTTTGGGCACTTGGGATAAAAGAATAAATAAGACCTAGCCTGTCCTAGTCTGTTTGTTCTGCTATAACAGAATCTAAGACTAGGTACTTTATAAAGACAGAAATTTATTTTCTCACAGTTCTGGAGGCTGAGAAGCCCAAGATTAAGGTACCAGCAGGTTTGATGCCTGTTTCCAAGATGGCGCCTTGAATGCTGGGTCCTCACATGGCAGAAGGTGAAAAGACAAAAAGGGGCAAACTCCCTCTGCCAAGCCCTTCTATGAGGACAACTATCTCCACCCTCATGATGCAATTAAAATAGTCCAAAGAAGGCTTAGAGGAGGTAATGGTTGAGCCCAGTGCAAAAGAATGAGTAGGAGTCAGCCAGATGAGGAGAGGGAAATACCTGCCCCAAAGAGGAGGAGTATCCTATACAGCAAGGATCTCCCGCTCAGAGGGCATGCAAACAGGAGTGATGCCCAAGGTTGCATTGCACAATGGCTCCATGGAGACACAGCTGCCACTGTGTGAGGCTTGTGACTCAGGAATCAGTACTATGCTGCAACATGACCTCTTCTGATCCCTGTGTCTTCATATCTCTGACTTCTAACTTGGAATCCAGGCAGGGGTTCATGGTCAGCTGATCCAGCTCATGGGCCCAAACCTAGCTGCAAGACAGGCTGAGAAAATGGCCATCTTGCCCTTTTAGATTTTATATTAGGGGTGAGCTATTTTTCTGAAAATATTAAGAGGGTTCAGATGCCAGGCTGCCAAATAGAACAATTATCACCCCACTAGGAGTGGAAATGAGGGGATGGCCTTAAATGACTTTGTAGATTTCCTTGGAGAGAAAGTGCCTCAATCTCTGAAGGAAATTAAGAAACCCTGATGCCTGGTTATTATGATTTTATTAACTCCCAAGGAGAGCCCTTCACTGCCTAAAAGGAAGCTGCAAATTGAAAGCAGCTCTCTGTTGTTGCATAGTGTTTTATGATCTGAGTGAGTGGATTCTGTCCTTTACGAACCACCGTCCATTACAGAAACAGCAGGTGTTTCAATTGCTACTTCTCTGATCAGCCCAGTTTGACATTTCAAGTATTTTATATTTCAACCCGGAAGGCAATTGTTAGCTAAATCTTTATTCTGAACATTGCAGAAGGCTGAAGAGATGATTCCGGGAGAGGTACTTCATGCCTCCCCAGCATCTCAGATTATTCAATTGGTGTTAGGAGGGCTGGCTCCTCCTAAGAGAACAGTTCTCCCTGGGGCTCAGTTTTTTCTTGCTTCTCCTTCTGCAGGGATTTCCACACATGCAGACACTTTGAAAAGATTCCTTTTTCTTTTTTTTTTTTGCAGAAAACTTGAACTTGTTCATTATTGTCATTGTTATAATAACTATTATTTTTTTAGCTCAGCAAGAGTCATGGCTTCCCTTCCCTAAATGCCACAATGGCCTGTTGAAGGCATACACATGATAATTCACATTATATAGAATAAATATATATTACATACAATAATTCACAATTTACAGATGAGGGTATAGTGTCAGTGAGAGATGAAGTGATTCATCCACAGTTGGGTAGAAAGGGAATCAGGAGGGGAACACAGGTGGTCTTATACTGCAGCCTTCTTCCCTCTTTACATGTCTTGTATTTAGCCTTAGCTTCTTACTCTTGAGAGAAGTAGGGGGACTTTGCACTTTAGACCCTGTTGTAAAGGAAAGCTCAGGAAGGTGGTGACGAAGGACAAGGATTTGCAGCAAATGAAGATTCTAATAAGGGCCCAGGCAATGCCCACCTGAGAAATGGGAGAACCAGCAAAACCTGCTGCATGATTGAGATGAGGCACAGCATGTGTGCCCCAAGGTTGTGAGTGGCCATAGCAGCCATGGCTCTGAGAAGTCAATCCCCTGGACCTCAAGGTTGGAGCTGGTCAACAAAGATGGGACCAGGGCACAGTCAAGGGCAGAGGCAGCAGTACCAATAGTTATAGGAGCCTCCACAGGGTGACCTGACTCAGTCAGGCTGGAGGGCTCAGTGCCCATGCCCTTGGGCAGGAAGGCATCGGCGAGCCCTCTTGCGCCTACAAGTTTGTAGCAGCTGGGGGCATTTGGGTTGCATCTGTTCCCCTCTCCCCACTTGTCTGTGGCCACGTGGGCTGCGTTCCTGCTGTGCTGCTTGCATTTATCTGGGCTACTCTCACTGTGTGGTGATCACCACTTGACCCTCACCCATAAACATTAATGCTGTGGGGAGTGGTTATTAATAGCCCAGAGTTGTCACATGGCTAATTTAGGGGAGATAAACCACTTGCAGCTCTCATCTTCCCAAATGAGAGAGAAAAGGGAAAAAATTGCAGGTACCAAGATAGATATTTGGGGTAACAGCTCCTAATATGAGAATGATACTGAAAATTTTATTTTATATGCTATGACATCAAATTTTTATAGGCAAAAACAAACACATTACTGAATTAAAGAAAAACACCCCCCAGGTTATTAATAAAAGAGTAACTCTTTCTGTGTATCTGGCAAAACTAATTGAGCTGAAAGAATGTGGGGGGAAAACATAATGACTTCTATGTTTCAGAGGATGCTGGGCCTGGGATGCATGGTGTCTTTTGGGATAGATGGGTCTAGAGTGCACCATCTACCCTATTACTACCAGCCCTCAGTCAGCTAGTTGGCCAGTCAGCTCATCACCTGCCACAAGCTGGGCGCTAAAGAATCCAGCAGGATCTTGCCATGGGTTAGACCCTGATCCATTACCTGCTAGAGGTTCATCCTCTGAACACTGTATGCCTTAGTTGCCAATGGGGAGAATATTTTTTCCTGGAAGAGATAAATTTGCTATGTGAAGCCGCAAATGATTCCCATGAGTTTGTTATTTCTCATTAGAGTGGCAACCTTCCTGTTTTTGTGTTCACAGCTTGCTGTTCTAGGCTCTGCGGACAACTTAACCCACCTGCTCCCATTTGCTTCCCAGGAAAATAATTTACTCATTAAAATGAAAGAATGGCTATGCCCAGTGAGACACCAATAGGAAGCAAAGGAGGTCGAATTGATTCATTTCTGAAAGTAAAGATGGGCATGGCCACATTTTAAACACAGTGTTGCTGGGTCAGGAAACAGAAAGCATGGCTGTCTTATTATTTCTAGGCTTTTCTGCAGAAATGTGATATGTTCTGCAGGACTCACTTTAGAGAGCAGATGAGGGGCTTGTGGAGGACTTTTGTGGGCAACTGTGTTCTGCGGGCTTCCTGTGATCTGTGCGGTGTATAGTCTACCCTGCTGCAGGCTTGTGTAATCACCTCTCTAGGGTCTTAGCCGAAAGTCTTGAGATCTGAGCCTGTTTCAGACGTGCCCACTATGGGAGCCAATTCTGCCAGAGCAGATTAAAGGTGTGAGTAGCAGAACTAATCTCTTCTCCTATTAAAGCCATCTTATCCTTGCCTTTGGAAGATGACATGTCCAAGCCACAGCCATCAGCATGTAAAGTAGGAGCTGGAGAGGAGTGGAGAGGATTTATCCTGATATATCCACATGCTCTGGCCTGCTGCTTTTGCAAGAATTATAAGGCACCTGGCCAACGTAAGGAGACTGGGATACAGCAAACTGGCTAGGGAAGGAAGTGATGCTATAATGCCTTCTGCCAGCCAGGCTCATCAAATCCCAGCAGTGGAGGTGAAGATGGGAAAAGGGAGAGCCCTTCGAGAAAATACTACCTGTATTTGCTTTATTGTGGAGTTCTCACAACAATTCCTTTTAATCACTTATTTGGTGTTTAATCAATGGCCCTATTCTTCCATTTAATAACATTCTTAGCACCTTCTCTGGTGAGAATGCTAAAGAGATTGACGAATAGAGAGAGACATGACATTGCTGAATGCACAAGACGGTCGCACTCAAGAAATATAAACAAATAAAATTGTACACACATACACACACACCCCATGCCTCATTCTACATAGGCTCCGAGAAGGCATACAAGAATATAAATATTTTGATAAATAGGAGAGGAACTTTTAAATTATGACATAGGAAAATATAGACACATAATAAAGAGATACATCTGGTGGAAATCCAAGAGCTTTATATAGTTCAATGAGGTGAAAGGATAGCTATTAAAACTATAATGAGGGAAGTGTCCTGGCCACCAAAATAAATCAGGATTGTGGTTTATTATAAATACTCATTGTTCTTATATACTCAAAGTATATTAATTCTTTAGGATAAACCAAAATTTTCTGGACCAACAAGTGTAACATTTTTTTCTTTCACACGGGCTTCATAGAAAAGACAAAGCAATGGCTTCCACACTGTGCCTCAGCACAGCAGGTGAAGAGTCTGTATAGCTATTTCTTACAGCGTTTCTCAATGTGAGGGGAGCAACTATACAACACGGAGCTCCCAATACAGAGCTACACAATACAGAGTGATTGGGTTTGATGGTCCTCAAGCTTTGGTATAGATTAGAATTATCTGGGGAACTCATTAAAGTATAGATGTTTAGGCTCCTTGCCATAGAATTGGGGTGGACATCTGTATTTTTAATAATTTCCCCAAGTGATTATTATTATTATTATTATTTTTTGAGACAGAGTCTCACTGTCTCACTCCTGGTAGAGTGCTGTGGTGTCATAGCTCACAGCAACCTCATACTCTTGAGCTCAAGCAATTCTCTTGCCCTAGCCTCCCAAGTAGCTGGGACTATAGGTGCCTGCCACAATGCCTGGTTATTTTTAGAGATGGGGTCTCACTCTGGCTCAGGCTGGTCTTGAACTCAGGAGCTCAGGTGATCTAGCCACCTCGGCCTTCCAGAGTGCTGGAATTATAGGAGTGGGCTACTGTCTCCCCCCCCCCAAATGATTCTTGTATCTGCCAAAACCATTGTTGACTTTGTCCCCATGAGCCTTGTCATACCCCTGGGTCCATCAGCCAGCATTCCTTTCTAGGGCTTCCTTTTAGATTTCCTTAACATGTTGAGATACATTAGGCAGTTGCTTACAGGAATGCCCAACTGGACTTTCCCAAGTAAACAACCAAATCAATAATCTCCAGACATTAAAGCTTTATCTTTATATACCAAATCAGCAAGTATAAGGAAACTTCCCCCTTGTCTTGGGTTTTAGCAGATTTCAATTACATAGCATGAATTAAAGTTGTATTCATTAAGCACCAGGAAGGTAATTATGTTTGGGAAGATGTAAGTGCTTTCCCCTGTGGCTAGGAAGGAAGGCATATTAGCATCTCTACTGGATTCATTCCACTTTCTTCTTATGACTTTTCATTTCCCAGGATGTTTTGTTTGTATCTATAATTTGCCAAAATAGCTGATGGAAAATGGGTAAATTTGGTTAACAAAAAGTTAACTAAACTAGTGACATCAGCAAAATGACAGAATAACTTTCCAGCTTTTGTCCTCTCACAGAAATATTAATTTGAACAGCTATTGACACACAGAAATACCTTCACAAGAGGTAAGGATGAAAGCTGAGAGATTACAGCACCTGGGAGCAGCACAGCAATAAGAAAAGACACATTGGAGAGGATGCAAAGGACAGTTTTACATTACCCACATCACCTCTTCCCTAAGCACAGAGAGAGAAATACCCTCTGTGTGGGAAAAAGAGAGTGAAGTAAGCACTAGACTTTGCTTTGGACCCCAACACTGGGTCATTCCGATAAAATGCAGCCTCAGGCTCTAGGCTGGTCCCATATATTTTGTTTCTGGGTCCACCACAATGCCACCTTAACTCCCATAGCCTTAGGCTCCAGGGCCCCCACCATCAGGCTAGTTCCCCATTAGCCTGTCCCATTGCCAGGCCAGGTGCTGAAGACCTAGGTTTCAGGTCAGCATCCATAGACTAAGCCTCCATACTTGCCTCAATGCCAGGCCAACCTTCAAGACCACAGGCTCAGGATTGTGGTACCACCACCCTGAGACTCAGTATCCAAGCCCAAAGCTGGCCCCAAAGAGCTAGGCTCCAGACTTCCTGAAGGATCCAGGCCCACCCCACTGCCAGGTCAGTCATAGAAGCCCTGACATCTGTGACTACCCCAGCAGTAGGCTAGCCCCTGCAGATTAGTATCCAGATTAGTATCCACCACAATGTCAGGTTGGCACCTGCAGATCCCAAATCTAGGCTTGTCCCCATGGACTAGCCTCCAGGTTGGCCACTATGGCCTCAGGGTATAGCAGACCTAGGGTCTAGGCCTGACCCAGTAGGCTCCAGCACCAGTCTGGCCCACCCTAGAGCCACGCCAGTACCCTGGGCATCAGGATCCACATCAACCCTGCAGACCTAGCTTCTAGGATAGCATGTGCATACCTAACCTCTAGGCAGGTTCTCGCAGACTCAGGCTACAGGTCTACTCCAGTGCTAGGCAAGTCCCTGTGGACTCAGTTTTCAGGACCAAACAAAGAATTCAAAACAATCATCTTAAGCTAAATGAGCCACAAGAGACTACATATGGGCAACTAAATAAAATCAGGGAAACTACACACAAAATAGGAAATTCAGCAAAGGGACAGAAATAAACATAAATTCTGGAGACAACACAACAACTAAACTAAAAATTCAACAGCAAACTTGATCAAGTAGAAGAAACAATCAATAACTTCAAAGGTAAGTTATTAAAATGACCCAGTCAGAGGAACTTAAAGAAAAAGGAATGAAAAATAGTGAGGAAAACCCAAGGAATTATGATACATCCACAAGTGAACCCATATACAGGATGGCCATAAAGTTCATGTGCAATTTAAAATAGTAACTATTTTACTATGTTCTCTGGTGTCCCAGAACAGAGAAAGATAAAGGGAAGATAGCTTACCTAAAGAAATAATGACAGAAAAGTACCCAAATGTAAAGAGGGAAGTAAACATCCAGATTAATGAAGCCCACAAAATGCTAGTAGATTAAACATAAAGAAATCTGCACCAAGACATAATATAATCAAATGCTCAAAAGTCAAAGACAAAGAGAGGTTTGAAAGCAACAAGAGAAAAGCAACTGATCACATACTTCATAAGACTCTCAGGGGATTTCTCAGCAGAATCTTTCTAGACCAGGAGAGAGCAGGATGGGATTCCAAAGTACTGACTAAAAAATAATGCCAACCAAGAATGCTATACCTGGTAAGTTTGTTCTTCAAAAATGAAAGAGAGATAAGGACTTTCCCACACGATCAAAAGCTTTGGGAATTTATTACTGCTAGACTTGCTTTATAAAAAATGCTAAAGGGAGTTATTCAAGATGAAAGAAAAGGACATTAATTAATAATATAAAATATACAAAAATATAAAATTCACTGCTAAAAGTAAGTACATAGTAAAATTCAGAAAACTTTAACCCCATACTGGTGATGTGTAAATCCCTCATATCTATTTTTTTTTTTTTTTGAGACAAAGTCTCACTATGTCACCCTTGGTAGAGTGCCATCGCGTCACAGCTCACAGCAACCTCAAACTCTTGGGCTTAAGCGATTAAGTGATTCTCTTGCCTCACCCTCCCAAGTAGATGGGACTACAGGCACCTGCCACAATGCCTGGCTACAATTTTTCTGTTGCAGTTGTCATTGTTGCATAGCTGGCCTGGGCTGGGTTCAAACCCACCATCCTCAGTGTATATGGCCAATGCCATAGCCACTGTGCCACGGGTGCAGAGCCAATCCCTCATATCTTTAATAGGAAGGCTAAAAGACAAGATGATTGCATACTAACTAAAGCAAATAGCCTTCAGAATGGGAGAAGATATTTGCTTGCTATGAATCTGACAAAAGGCTGATAACTAGAATCTATGGAGAACTCAAATTAATCAAGAAAAGAGCAAATAATCACTTTTATAAGTGGGCAAGAAACTTGAACAGAAACTTCTCTGAAGAAGACAGAAAAATGGCCAACAAACACATGAAAAAATGCTCATAATCCTTAATCATCAGAGAAATGCAAATCAAAACCACCCAGACATATCACCTAACCCCAGTGAGAATTGCCCATGTCAAAATCCTAAAGCTGCAGATGCTGGTGTGGATATGGAGAGAAGAGAACACTTTTGCACCACTAGTGGGACTGCAAACTACCACAACCTTTATGGAAAGGAGTATGGAGAATTCTCAAAGACCTTCCATTTGGTCCTACAATCCCATTGCTAGGTATCTACCCAGAAGAAAAAAAATAATTTTGTGACAAGGAAATTTGCACTAGAATGTTTATTGAAGCTCAGTTCACAATTGTCAAGATGTGGAAGTAACCCAAGTGCCCATTAATTCAGGAATGAATTAACAAACTGTGGTATATGTATATAATGGAGTACTATTCAGCCATAAAAAGATGGAGACTTTACCTTATCTTTGTATTTACCTGGATGAAGTTGAAACACATTCTTCTTAGTAAAGTATTTCGAGAATGGAAAAGCAAATATCCAATGTATTCAATACTAATATAAAGCAAGTAGATGATCTAATACATGCCCACATAAAGGAAAAACTCAATTCAATTCAAGTTGGGGAAGGGGAAACAAAGGAAGGGGGAGAGGGAAGGTGAAGAGGGGATTGCTATGCTCCCACTTAATGCACACAATGTAATGGTATATAGCACACCTTTTGGGTGCAGGACACAACTACAAGAGGGACTTTAGTTAACAAATGCAAATATTATAACCTAGTTGTTTGTATCCTCACATTAACCTGAAATTAAAAAAAAGAATGGAAAAGAAAGTATCCAATATGCTCAATACTAATATGAAACCTATATATAAACAACTACATGCCCAAATGAAAGAAAATCACAAGTATATTTAAGTGAGAGGGAGAGGAGAGGGAAGAAAGGGTAGGGGGGAGGGGATTTGCAAGTTCTCACCTAATGTGCACAATGTAAGGGTATATAGCAGACCTCCTGGGTAAAGGGTTCAACTACAACTTGAACTTTACTTTGAAAACAAAAACAATGCAACCTAAACATTTGTGCCCTCATATTAATCTGCAAAAAAGACAATTAAAATAATAGATACAACAATTTGTTCAGGGATATACAATATAAGAAGATGTAAGTTGTGATATCAACGTAAAAATATGTGTTTGTGTGGGTAAAGGTGTAGAGTTTTTAATGTAATCAAACTTAAGTTGTTATCAGATTAAAATAGCCTATTAAAACTATAATATGTTTTATGTAAGCCTTCTGGTAACCACAAAGCAAAAACCTATAATTGATATACCAAAACTAAAAAGCAAGGAATCAAAACATACCACTGCAAAGAATCACAAAGGAAGATGAGAGGAAGAAAAGAAAAGAGCATTGACAAAACAACCAGAAAATAATGAACAAAATGGCTATAAAAAGTCTGTACCTATTAATAACTATCTTAGATGTAAATTGATTAAATTCTCCAATCAAAAGACATAAAGTAGATTAAAAAACAGAATCTAACTACATCTTTCCTATAAGAAACTTACTTCATCTTTAAACACACACATAGATTAGAAGTAAGGGTTTGAAAAAATATATTCCATGCAAATGGAAACCAAAAAAGAGGCAGAGGTAGCTTTATCAGTATCAGATAAAACAGACTTTAAGCTAAAAGCTATAAAATGAGACAAAGAGATCACAATATAACGTTAAAGGGGTCAATTCTTCAAGAGGATGTACCCAACATTGAGAGCACTTAAATATATAAAGCAAATCCTAATAGAACAGAAGGGAGAACTAGACTGAGACGTGGTAATGGTAGGGAGCTTTAATACTTCACTTTCAACAATAAACGGATAATCCAAACAGAAAAATCAATAAGGGAACATTACACTCATACTACGCTTTAAAACAAATAGACTAACAGACATATTCAGAACATTCCATCCAACAACAGCAGAATGAACGTCCTTCTCAGGTGCAGATAGAACATTCTCTAGGATAGAGAATCATGTGTTAGACCACAAAACAAGTTTTCTTAACACATTTGAGAAGATTAAAATCATATCAAATGTATTTTCTAAAGACAATGGTGTAAAATCAGAAATAAATAAGAGGAATTTCAGAAAATTCAATAATATGCAGAAATTAAATAATATGCTCCCTAACAACCAATAGGTTAACAATAAAGTTAAAAGGGAAATTAAGAAATACCTTGAGAAAAATGGAAACCCAACACAATATACCAAAATTTATGGGATTTAGCCAAAGCAGTTATGAGAGGAAAGCTATAATACCTATATCAATAAAGAAGAAAGATGTCAAATAAATAACTTAATATTATACCCCAAGGAACTAGCAAAAGAACAAGCTAAGCTCAAAAATAGTAAAATAAAAGAAATAATAAAGGGCAGCACCTGTGGCTCAAAGGAGTAGGGTGCTGGCCCCATATACTGGAGGGTTCAAACCCAGTCCCGGCCAAAAACTGCAAAAAAAAAAAAAAAATAAATAAATAAATAAATAATAAATGTCAGAGCAGAAATATGTGAAACTAGAAAAGTGATAGAAAAGATAAAGAAAATGGAGTTTTTTTTAAAAAAAGATAAATACAATTAACCATTAGCTAGACTAAGGTAAAGAGAAAAGTCTCCAATAAAATAAAATGAGGAATGAAAAAGAAGACTTTACAAATGAGACCACAGAAATGCAAAGGATCATATGGGGCTACTATGAATTTCTTATACCAAGAAATTGGATAATCTAGAAGAAATAGGTAAATTCTTAGAAACATAGACCATACCAAGACAGAATCATAAAGAAATAGAAAATATGAACAGACCAATAATAAGTAAGGAGATTGAATAAGTAATAAACAATTTCTCATCAGAGAAAAAGCCCAGGACCTGAGGTCTTCAATGCTTTAAATATTTTACCAAACATTTAAGGAACTAACACCAGCCCTTCTCAAATTGCCTCTATATTAGGAGGGAATACTTCCAGATTCATTTAATGAGGCCACCATTAGCCTGATATTAAAGCCAGACAAGAACATGAAGAGAAAATTACAGGCTAATATCTTTGATGAACATACATGCAAAAATCCTCTACAAAATGGTAGCAAACTGAATTCACTAGCATACTAAAAGGATCATTCCCATGATCCAGTGGGATTTATCTCTGGGAAGCAAGGATGGTTCAAGATCATGTAAATGTGGTACACCACATTAAACGAAAGGAAGGGCAAAAATCATACAATCATGTCAATAGATGCTGGAAAAACTTTTATAAAATTTAGCATCCTTTGATGATAATTCTCAAAGCATTAAATACAGAAAAACTGTATCTCAAAACAGTAAAGGCCAATTATGACAAGCCCACAGCTAACACCATCCTTAACAGTGAAAAACTGAAGGCTTTTCTTCTGAAATCAGAAATAAGGCAAAGATGTCCACTCTCACCATCTCTGTTTAATGTAGTACTGGAAGGCCTACCTAGAGCAATTTGGCAAGAAAAAAATAACTGTTAGGAGTAATAAATTCATTAGAATTACAGGATACAAAATCAACTTCCAAGAAGCAGTAGTGTTTATATAAACAATGAACTATTCAAAAAAGTAATCAAAAATAATCCCATTTACAATAGTATCAAAAATAAAATAAGAATAAATTTGATCAAGGGGTAAAGATCTATATACTGAAAATTATAAAACATTGATAAAAGAAATTGAAGGGCTCAGTGCCTGTGGCTCAAGCGGCTAAGGTGCCAGCCACATACAGCCTGGGCCCACCAAACAACAATGATGGCTGCAACCAAAAAAAAAGCCAGGTGTTGTGCCAGGTGCCTGTAGTCCCAGCTACTTGGGAGGCAGAGGCAGGAGAATCGCTTGAGCCCAGGAGTTGGAGGTTGCTGTGAGCTGTGATGCCACAGCACTCTACCCAGGGCAACAGCTTGAGGCTCTGTCTCAAAAAAAAAAAAAAAAAGAAAGAAAAGAAATTGAAGAAGACAAAAATAAATGAATGGAAAGATATTCCATGTTCATGGATTAGAAGAAGAACTAATATTATAAAATGTCCATACTAACCAAAGGAATCTACAGAGTCAGTATAATCCCTATAAAAAGTCAAAGCAATCCTCAAATTCATATGGAACCACAAAAGACCATAAACAGCCAAAGCAATCTTGAGCAAAAAGAACAAAACTGGAGGTATTACATTATCCTATTTCAAAATACACTGCAAAGATATAGTAATCATATCAGCATGGTACTGGCCCAAAAAAAGACACATAGACCAATGGAACAGAGTGTGAACCCAGAAATAAATCCACTCATAATGTCAATTGATTTTTGACAAAGATGACAGAGCATACTATTAATTGGGAAAGGACGGTCTCTTCAACGAATGGTGCTGGGAAACCTAGATATTCACATGAAAAAGATTGAAATTAGACACTTATCTCACTTCCTATTAAAAAATCAATTTTAAATGGGTCAAAGACTTAAAAACAACACCTGAAAATGTAAAATTACTAGAGGAAAGCAGGAGTAAAAGCCCCATGACATTGGTCTGGGAATGATTTTTTTGGATGTGACCACAAAAGCACAGGTAACAAAAGCAAAAACAGACAAATGGCATTGAGTCAAATTCAAAAGCTTCTGTTTTTTTTTTTTTTGTTGTTGTTGTTGTTGTTTGTTTGTTTGTTTTTGAGACAGAGTCTCATATGTTCCCCTTGATAGGGTACTGTGATGTTACAGCTCACAGCAATCTCAAACTCTTGGGCTTAAGTGATTCTCTTGCCTCAGCCTCCTAAGTAACTGGGACTATAGGCACCCGCCACAATGCCTGGCTTTTTTTTGTTGTAGTTGTCATTGTTGTTTAGCAGGCCCAGGCTGGGCTTGTATCTGCCAGCCCCGGTGTATGTGGCCAGCGCCCTACCCACTGAGCTACAGGCACCAAGTCAAAATTTAAAAGCTTCTTGCACAGTAAAGGAAAACAGTCAATAGAGTGAAAAGATCACCTATGGAATGGGGGAAAAATATTTGAAAAGCATCTATATCATAAGGTGTTAATAGGCAAAATATATAAGAAACTCAACTCAATAGCATGAACACAAATAACCAATTTTTAAAAAGGTCAAAGAACCTAAATAGACATGTCCCAAAAGTATACATACAAATGGCCAGTATGTATGCATGCAAAATAGGCTCAATAGCACTAATAGTCAGGAAAATGCAAATTAAAAACACATCGAGATTTCACCTCACATCTGTTAGAATGACTATTACCAAAAAGATGAAAGATAATTAGTGTGGGTGAGGATGTAGAGAACAGGGAACCCTGGTACACTGTTGGTGGGATATAAATTACTACAGCCATTATGGATAATAGTATGAGTTTCCTCAAAAAATTAAAAATTAATACTACCACAATTACTACGCTAGTAATTTTACTACTGGGTATATATCCAAAGAAAATAAAATCAGTATGTCAAAGAGATTTATGCACTTACATTCATTACGGCGTTATGCATGATAGCCAAGATACAGAATCAATGTTAAGTGTCCAGGAATGGATGAAGGGGTAAAGAAAAGGCAAAATATATATTTCTTTCTCTATATATAAAATGTGAATACCATCTAGCCTTAAACAAAAGGGTGATCCTGTTACTCATATTTGTGACAACATGGATGAATCTGGAGGACATTATGGTTTTTGGGTTTTGTTTTGCAGTTTTTGGCCGGGGCTGGGTTTGAACCCACCACCTCCAGCATATGGGGCCGGCGTCCTACTCCTTTGAGCCATAGGCGCTGCTTGAGGAGGACATTATGTTAAGGGAATAAGTTGGACACAGAAAGACAAGCACTGTGTGATCTCACATGTGGAATCTAGAAAAGCCCAGCTCATAGAAACAGAGCAGAATGATGATTACCAGGGCTGCAAGCGGTGGGAGGGGAGGGGAGAATTGGGAGATACTGGCCAAAGTACACAGATGTCACTTGGACAGGAGAAGTAGTTTCAAGAGATCTGCTGTACAGCACAGTGACTAAAGTTAATAACAATGTAGCATATACTTGAAAATTCCAAGAGCGTAGATTTTAAGTGTTTTCACTGCAAATAAATGAATGATAAGTGTGTGAGGGAATGCACATGTTAATTAGCATGATTTAGCCATTTCACAACGTGCACCTATTTCAAAATGTCATGCTGGGTTCCATAATTATATATAATTTTTGTCAATTAAGAATCAATACAAATAGTAATAATAAAAATGTTAATTAAGTTTATTGCTTATTAATTACATAAACAAATGCCACATATGTTTAACAACAACTGGCCTTATAAACCTATAAATTTACTTGCACATATGCACAAAATGTATTCAATGGATCATTAAATATGTCAGCAAATACATTTAAATGCCCATGAATAAGAGGTGGCTAATTAAATTACATTAGACCCACAGGGTGAACTACTACGCTATCATTAAGAGTAATCCATTCACCGTAAAAAAGGAATGAAATACTGATACATGTGACAAGATGGAAAACCTCCAGAGTATTGTGCTGAGGGAAAGAAGCCAGATACAAATCACGAAATCACATATTTTATGATTCTATGAAATGTTCAGACTAGGTAGATCCATAGAGATAGCGGATTGCCAGGAGGGGGAGTGACGACTAATGGGTATGGGGTCTCCTTGTGGGGTGACAATAATGTCTGGGAACTAGGTAGACAGAGGTGATGACAGCACCATGGGGGGAATGCACCCACTGAGCTGTACACTTTAGAATGATGAGTTTTATACTGTGGGAATTTTACCTCAATTTATAAAAAGTAATCCATTCATTTCATTTAAAAATGCTAATCCAGGGCCTCTGACATGCCATGTACTGAAGTTGACACAAGAGAAGAAAAAGATTGACATACTTCTAGCCTGAATGAAATGACATAAGAAAGTCTCCAAATCAGAGTGAACAAAAGCAATTGTCTAGTCGTTCCATGGGGCCTTGATCTTGCTCAGACAAGCTTGAAATGCACGGTTCTCTTCTTTGTGCCCCATGGTTCTCTGCTTTTCTAAGGATTCATACCATTTGCTTATTGTTTGGGTAAGCATCTCTCTTTCTGCCATACTGTGGGTTCTAAGAGGAAACAGCCGGGTGTGACTTCTATTTAAAGCCACAAAGCTCTTGGCACATAATAGATACATGATAAACATTTCTTGAATAAATGAATGAGTGATTTCTTTCTATACATCTCCAGGTTGGGCTATTGGGTCTGGGGTCTAAAACTTGTGGCTTTGACTCTTCATCCCTCCCATCCAAAGAATAATAATAACAACAATAATAAACAGACAATGAACCCACATTATTTTATTGAGTTGAGCTTTTTGCCAGCCACCGTGCTGGGTCTCTGTAAGGGTTACAGATAATATTGTTGACCAGGTTGCAGGAACCTGGCTTTACAATAGACGATATCAAGAGTCAGATTAGACACATTTTCATCACACTGGTTAACATAGCCTTCCTGGCATTTTCTTAGTTATTGTGTTAAGACAATTATATTCTACATTTACTAAGTTTCACATGGACCCTTGTAAGATGCACCGCAGGTGTAATCCCACCAATCACCCTCCCTCTGCCCATTCCCCCTCCCTACTATCCCTCTCCCCGTCCCCCATATTCTTAGGTTATAACTGGGTTATAGCTTTCATATGAAAGCCATAAATTAGTTTCGTAGTAGGGCTGAGTACATTGGATACTTTTTCTTCCGTTCTTGAGATACTTTCTAAGAAGAATATGTTCTAGCTCCATCCATGTAAACATGAAAGAGGTAAAGTCTCCATCTTTCTTTAAGGCTGCATAATATTCCATGGTGTACATATATCACAATTTATTAATCCATTCATGGATCAATGGGCACTTGGGCTTTTCCCATGACTTAGCAGTTGTGAATTGGGCTGCAATAAACATTCTGGTGCAAACTGTTTATAAAACCAGTGTATGGTGTCCCATGATCGCATTAATGTACACAGTTATGATTTAACATTAGTAAAAAAAGAACAAAAATCATTTTACAACAAAGACATTTGCACCATAATGTTTATTGCAGCCCAAATCATAATTGGCAAGTTGTGGAAGCAACTTAAATGCCCATCAACCCATGAATGGCTTAACAAATTGTGATATATGTATACCATGGAATACTACCAAGCCATAAAAAAGATGGAGACTTGACATTTTTTATGTTTACCTGGATAGAGTTGGAACATACTCTTGTTAGTAATGTTTCTCAAGAATGGAAAAAATAGTATGTGATGTACTAAATACTATTATGAAATCAATATATAAACACACAATCGTAGGAATGATAAAACACAATGTCTAATAAGGAAGAGGAGAGAAGAGAGAGTGGACAGGTGAGGGGAAGGTCATTGTTGGGAGAGGAGAGGCATTTGGTGGGATCTTGCCTAATGTGCACAAAGTAAGTATAGTTCAAAATAACCAAGAGGAAATTATAAATGTCTTACCACAAAAAATAATTCAGGTGATTGCTATGTTAATCAGTTTGACTTAAGCATTCCATATGGTATATCAATTACCATACTGTACCCCATAAATGTATACAGTCATGATTTAATTAAACATTAAATTAATAAAATTGCAATACTCTAAAAAACATAAAAAAAAAGAGTCAGATTAGAAAAGTAACACCCAGTTTTTATAGGGAGATTTGTGGCAGGGTACCCAGATGCAGAGTTAAATCCATTTACGAAGCATTTTGGGAAAACCAGAGTCTCTAAGGTATAAATGGTTGAGTCTGCCCACAGATTCCAGGGCAAACACCAGGTTGGCCCTATGCATAAACAACCGCGGGCAAACGGACTGAGGAGATCACTTCAGTTTTTCTTTTTCGATGTCATGTAGAAAAAGACTAAAGTCCTTCTAGGTTATAGATTCCATGGCTTTTCCCTGAGAGTCCTTGGAGGTCCTGAAATATCATTCTCACCTGCCAGGTTATGGCTTGGGGTCCGGGAAGACCCTCTCAAAGGCAAGATCTTTACCATGACCACTCAAAGCACAGATGAGCCTCCAAAATCCTTCTGACCTCATTTCTTTTTATTTGTTTATTTATTTATTTTTTTCTGACCTCATTTCTTAATGGTTAATTTGGACTTAAAAAAATATTTAAGGAACTGAATTCACCATAGAGGAAAGAGTACTGCATGGGAAGTGTATAGAGGTCTATAGAGAAACAGAGCCAATAATGTGTGTGTAAGTGTGTGTGATGGGAATTGGCTAACGCACGTAGGAAGGCTAAGTCCCACCATCTGCTGTCTGCAAGCTGGAGAACAGAGAAGAGGGAAGGTGGGTGGTGTAATTCCGCCCAAGCCCAAAGGGCTAGAACCAGGGCTGTGCTGGGCAGGAGAAGATGGATGTCCTGGCTTAAGAAGAGAGAAAGAATCCCGTTTCCCTTGCTTTTTGTTCTATTTGGGCCCTCAGGGGATTGGGTGATACACAACCCACCTTACACACAGAGAGGGGGGATTTTTTTTTTATTATTTAGTCTACTGATTTAAATGCTAATCTCTTCCAGAAATACCCTCACAGACTCACCCAGAAACAAAGTTTTACCAGCTACCTGGGCATCCTTTAGCCCAGGCAAATGGATGCATAAAATTAAGCATCACAGGGAGTCAGATGGCCCAAGTTCTAGAAAAACAATTAACCATTGTAGGCCCTGGCATCCTTTCTTATAAAATGACAAAGTTGGAATAACTTACCTATAAAACTTGCTCTTTTTAGAGCCAACCTGTGATTCTAACTCCATTGCCCAGAGTGTCCTGTCGCCGATCCTGACTTTATCCCTCATTCTTTTCCTTTACCCACTGGAGTTGAGAAGCCTGCACATTTCCAACAGCATTTGCCATGCTGGTTTCTGAGCCTTGCTACATTCTCTTGGGTATGCTGACTTTTCCTTCTTACAAGTGTCTTTAAAAGGAGAAGAGCCCATCATTTGATCTGACAGCCCTTGCTCTGCTGACCTCAAACCTGCTGCTTGGAAAATCACAGGTAAAGCCTCTGTCAGCATCATTAGTGTGAGTCAGAAGGGTGCTGTTCAGATCCAGCTTTATGAGGGGAGTAAAGGGAGTTATTTGCTTGCAGACTCACAATCTCCTGTAGGAGAAGTACTTTGCAACCTGCACATTTTGGGGGGCCCAGAATTCATCTTGAACCAAACGCGACCTTCTTTGTCATTTTCTGTCTGAAGAAAGATAGCAGTACCATAGAAATGGCAGTCTGAAAAATGAATGGAAAAAGGAATGATGCAGAGAGGCAGGATGATTTTTGTATCATTTGCTGCTCAAAGGCTTTCTCTCCCTTTGGTATGCAGAGGTATCTACCAGCTTCATGGTTGTGGATGTTGATACAAGTCCAAAGAGGAGACCACCCCAGCTTCTGAGCAAGGTGGTGGGGTGGAAGGAAAATACCAGTGCCAGAGGAATATGAGTATTTCCCCTGTGCTTGTGTCTCCTCTCCTTTGGACTACACCTAAGGTTCCTGTACCACTTTGCTTTGTTACTACCTCTGATGTATATTATGAATTAGGACTTGGACTCACCATAGGATTATGAACTTACAATTAAGAGCTGAACTCACCGTAAAGGAAACTGCTCTGCATGGGGAGTGAAGGGTCCTGTCTCCTGGTTCTGATGGCTGACCTTGGGAAAGCAATTAGCCCCTCCAGGCCTTGATTTCCTTTCTTGTAAAATGATAAGGTTGGAATAAAGGATCTGTGAAATTTGTCCTTTCTAGAGCCAACTTTCTGTGATAGCATTGCTAACTCCATTTTCCATGGTGTCCTGCTAACCCTGATTCCTCATCCCTTTATAACTGTGTCCATTGCAGTTGAGAGGCCTACATGTTTGAAGACATCAAAGTCATACCACTATTGAAGACATCATTGTGGTTTCAGTGATTTAACACAATCCAAAATGCACATACAGAAAATAGTAGCCCAGTGAAATTATGACCATTATATTTTCTTTACTCTTCATATAGTAAGGACTATTAAGCTTCTTTGCTGGCCTTAGCTTGGCAGTAGGCACTGTGGAGTGTACCCAAGAAGAATGTGACTTGGCTCCCAAGTTGAAGGCTCTCTTGAAAGTGTTCAACCCTTACAAAATAAGGAAAGAATAATTGAGAATTCATATATGGGATGACATGTGAGAATAAAATAAGTTCAAAGAAAGAGACGGTATGAGTGGGCAACAGTGGAGAGAAGGGGCTGGGAGCATGGCGGGGCTGAGGCTGGGCCTTCATAGATGGGTGAAGGCTGCATAGATAGAAAAATTTAGGAAAAGGGAGGGGAGGAGAAACCCCCTGTGTTGAAGATTCCATGCTGTATGGAGCAGAGATGACATGCTGGAACTGAGGTAAATTAATATGGAGGTGATTATAATCATTCAAATATGCACTTTCTCATTTGAGTTACCTTTTTTAACTCTCATAACATCCTTTGAGTTGATCTTATTGTCTCTATTTTACAGATGAAGAAATTGTGACTCAAAGAAGTAACTTGCCAACAGTCACAGTGCTAATTTGTTTTATTCTTTTTAAGTGGTAGAGGCAAAAACTTATGGCTTCTGAATTTAAGTCAATGTTTCTTTTACCCTGCAATGTTTTAAGAGACAGCTTATAGCATGCCTTAACTGACAGGCCAGCCATCAGGGAGAAAAATCCGAGACTCACAAATGTTGCCATCATTTGTCATTGTAACTTCCATTTTATCAAGTTGTCTTAACAATTTTTACCTGGTCTTCTGAGCCTATGGGGTCCCTGACTCTATCTATGGGGTTCTGAGAGGAGCTGCAGGCAGGTAGACAGGGCAGGGAGCTCCTACAAAGTGAAGGATGAAGCTGCCTAAGAGCCTCGAGGTAGGCTGGAGCAACAGTGGAGGGGAAAAATTCAGCTGGTGGAAGTTAATTCATATAGAGCTTACCACTTCAAAACTCTTCTCTCATATCAGTTTATTGAGTACTTGCTATGTGATGGGCTCGAGTCAGGTACTAGTTTTTCTTTTCCAGTGTCCTTCAACAAGGACTTCATTAGTCAGTACCTTATAGAACTTGTCCTTTTACTGTTCCGACCTTCCATTATAAATTCATCCATTAAATATCTGCAAAGCATCTATAATATAACTGGCCCTATTGTAGGGTAGAGGAAACACACACACAAAAGATGCTTCCAGCTCTGGTGCAGCAATGAAAAAATTAAATAATAGAATAGAATTAAAATACACTCTGAAATAGAAACAAAGTAGATGTTAAAATTTGATAAGGAATTGGAATGACATTTAAAATCATTGGATAGTGCTGAGCTCATTAATTAGTAAACAGTTCAGAAGGCCTTAGACTTTGATCCCTGCACGCACAGTAAATAGATTCCAGATAGATTAGAGAGTTGAATAGAAAGAAGAAAAGTAGCCATAAGAAAAAATTGTAAAATCATGTCTCTCTCCTCTTAGATTGGGAGACAGCTTTCTAAGCATAAAAGCAAGGGAGGAAATCATATAAAAATATTGGATCTAACTTCACAATTCTTTAAAAAAATGTGCACATACACAAAATATACTGTAAACAATATCGACAGGTCTTTCAGGACAACTTGATGTTTGCTGTTGAATGATACTCTTTGCTAGAAACTCAGAAATGATGGATAAAACATAAATGAAAAAACTAAAAGACAGGTGGAGTCTCAAGAATAAGAGAAACAACTTCATGGATTGGACACAGCAGGAACACAAGACGAAGCCAGGGCTTTCTGGACCTTGGATTCAGAATCAAGGAAGAGAGATACCCAAGGGGGGAGAAAAGATCACTGGTATGTTTGAAGATAAGGGCTGAAGAGAGAGTTACTGAACATGCTCAGAAAGAGAGGCTGGGATAATTGCTGCAAAATCCTACCTAAGAAAAATATATTCAGATCACATGTCTGATAAAAGGACTTTTATGCAAAACATATAAAGAATTCTTACAAGTCAACAATAAAAAGACAAATAGCCTAACTTAAAATGGGTAAAGAATGTGAGTAGACATTTCTCCAAAGAAATGTCCAATACACACATGACAGGTGCTCTACGTCATTAGTCATTAGGGAAACACAAATCAAAGCCACAATGAGATGCCACTTCATATCCGCTAGGGTAACTATTAAAAAAAGAGATGGACAATGACAAGTGTTGGCAAAGATGTGGAGAAAATGGAATCCTGTACATTACTTGAGGAAATGTCAAATGAGGCAACCACTGTGTAAAACAACTGGGCAACTCCTGAAAAGGCTAAGTGCAGAATTCTATATAACCATGTAAGTAATTCCATGTAGATATCTACCCAAGAGAACTGAGAACATGTCCACATAAAAACTTATACAAAATGGTTCATGTCTGGTGTTATGGACTGAACTATATACCCCCTAAAATTTCATGTGTTGAATCCTTAATCCTCAATGTGATAATATTTAGAGACAAGACCATCCTGAGGTGCTGTAATTAGGTTTAGATGAAGTCTTGAGGGTGGGACCTTTATGATGGGATTTAATCCTTATGAGAAGAAACACTAGAGAGCTTGTGCACTCATATTCTCATATTCTCTCTCTCCACCAATGAGGACACAGGGAGAAGCTGCCACCTGCAAGCCAGAAACAGAGTCCTCACCAGAAACTGACCATGCCAGCATTGTAATTTCAGATTTTCAGCCCTCAGAATTTCTGTTGATTTCAGTCTTTGGTATTTTGTTATGTAAGTCCAAGCAGACTAATACAGTAGGATTGTTCCTAATAGTAAAAAATTAGAAATAGTCCAAACGTCCATCCATTGATGAGTAGATAAAGAAAACGTGGTATATTCATACAACAGACTATTATTATTATTATTTTTTATTAAATCATAGCTGTGTACATTGATATGATCATGGGGCATCGTTCACTAGCTTTACAGACCGTTTACCAAGTTTCACATATACCCTTGTAAGATGCACCACTGGTGTAATCCCACCAATCCCCTTCCCTCTACCCACCTCCCCCCACCCTCCCCTCCCTTTCCCACTTCCCCCTATTCTTAGGTTGTAACTGGGTTATAGCTTTCATGTGCAAACCCTAAATTAGTTTCATAGTAGGTCTGAGTACATTGAGTACTTTTTCTTCCATTCTTGAGATACTTTACTAAGAAGAATATGTTCCAGCTCCATCCATGTAAACATGAAAGAGGTAAAGTCTCCATCTTTCTTTAAGGCTGCATAATATTCCATGGTGTACATGTACCACAATTTATTAATCCATTCATTTATTAATGGGCACTTGGGCTTCTTCCATGACTTAGCAATTATGAATTGAGCTGCAATAAACATTCTGGTACAAATATCTTTGTTATGATGTGCTTTTTGGTCTTCTGGGTATATGCCCAGTAGAGGGATTACAGGATTGAATGGCAGATCTATTTTTAGATCTCTAAATGTTCTCCATATCTCTTTCCAAAAGGAATGTATTAATTTGCATTCCCACCAGCAGTGCAAAAGTGTTTCCTTTTCTCCACATCCGTGCCAACATCTCTGGTCTTGGGACTTTGTGATATAGGCTAGTCTCACTGGAGTTAGATGGTATCTCAAAGTAGTTTTGATTTGCATTTCTCTGATGATTAAAGATGATGAGCATTTTTTCATATGTCTGAAGGCCGCGCGCCTGTCTTCTTCAGAGAAGTTTCTCTTCAAATCCCTTGCCCAGCCTGCGATGGGATCCCTTGTTCTATTCTTGCTAATGTGTTTGAGTTCTCTGTGGATTCTGGTTATTAAACCTTTGTCAGAGACATAACTTGCAAATATCTTCTCCCATTCTGAGGGCTGTTTGCTTGCTTTACTTACTGTGTTCTTGGCTGTGCAGAAGCTTTTTAGTTTGATCAAGTCCCAGTAGTGTATTTTTGAAGCTGCTTCAATTGCCCAGGGGGTCCTCCTCATAAAATACTCGCCCAGCCCGATTTCTTCAAGGGTTTTCCCTGCACTCTCTTCTAGTATTTTTATAGTTTCATGTCTTAAGTTCAAATCTTTGATCCAGTGAGAGTCTATCTTAGTTAATGGTGAAAGGTGTGGGTCCAGTTTCAGTCTTCTACAGGTTGCCAGCCAGTTCACCCAGCACCATTTGTTAAATAGGGAATCTTTTCCCCACTGAATGTTTTTAATTGGCTTGTCAAAGATTAAATAACGCTAAGTAGCTGGATTCATCTCTTGGTTCTCTATTCTGTTCCAGACATCTACTTTTCTGTTTTTGTGCCAATACCATGCTGTTTTGATCACTATTGATTTGTAGTATAGTCTGAGGTCTGGTAGCGTAATTCCTCCTGCTTTGTTTTTATTTCTGAGTAATGTCTTGGCTATTCGAGGTTTTTTCTGATTCCATATAAAATGAAGTATTGTTTTTTTCAAGATCTTTAAAGTATGACAGTGGAGCTTTATTAGGGATTGCATTGAAATTGTATATTGCTTTGGGTAGTATAGACATTTTAACAATATTGATTCTTCCCAGCAATGAGCATGGTTTGTTTTTCCATTTGTTAATATTTTCAGCTATTTCTTTTCTTAGAGTTTCATAGTTCTCTTTATAGAGATCTTTCACGTCCTTTGTTAGATAAATTCCCAAATATTTCATCTTCTTTGGCACTACTGTGAATGGGATAGAGTCCTTAACTGTTTTTTCAACTTGACTGTTGTTGGTATATATAAAGGCTACTGATTTATGAATGTTGATTTTGTAACCTGAGACATTGCTGTATTCCTTGATCACTTCTAAAAGTTTTGTAGTAGAGTCCCTAGTGTTTTCCAGATATACTATCATATCATCCGCGAAGAGCGAAAGTTTGATATCTTCTGACCCTATATGGATACCCTTGATCGCCTTTTCTTCCCTAATTGCAGTGCCTAAAACTTCCATTACAATGTTAAAAAGCAATGGAGACAATGGGCAGCCTTGTCTGGTTCCTGATCTGAGTGGAAATGATTTAATTTAACTCCATTCAATATGATATTGGCTGTGGGTTTGCTGTAGATGGCCTCTATCAGTTTAAGAATTGTCCCTTCTATACCAATTTTCTTGAGGGTTCTGATCATGAAGGGATGCTGGATATTATCAAAAGCTTTTTCTGCATCAATTGAGAGAATCATATGGTCTTTGTTTTTTAATTTGTTTATGTGCTGGATTACATTTATAGATTTATGTATATTGAACCAGCCTTGAGATCCTGGGATAAAACCGACTTGGTCATGATGTATAATTTGTTTGATGTGTTGCTGGATTCTGTTTGTTAGGATCTTGTTGAATATTTTTGCATCTATATTCATTAGTGATATCGGTCTTTAATTTTCTTTTCTTGTTGGGTCTTTTCCTGGTTTGGGGATCAGGGTGATGTTTGCTTCATAGAACGTGTTAGGTAGTCTTCCTTCTTTTTCTACCTTTTGGAACAGGTTGAGTAGTATAGGTACTAATTCCTCTTTAAACTTTTGGTAGAATTCAGACGTGAAACCATCTGGTCCTGGGCTTTTTTTTTTAGGGAGGTTTTGTATGGTTGATGCTATTTCCGAACTTGATATGGGCTTGTTCAACATTTCCACTTGATTCTGGCTAAGTCTTGGAAGGTGACGTGCTTCCAAGTATTGGTCAATTTCCTTCAGATTTTCATATTTCTGAGAATAAAGTTTCTTGTAATATTCATTAAGGATTTTTTTGATTTCTGAGGAGTCTGTTGTTATTTCATCTTTGTTGTTTCTGATTGATGAGATTAGAGATTTTACTCTTTATTTCCTGATTAGGTTGGCCAAAGGTTTATCTATTTTATTGACCTTTTTGAAAAACCAGCTTTTTGATTTATTGATCTGTTGTATTATTCTTTTGTTTTCAATTTCATTTAGTTCTGCTCTAATTTTGGTTATTTCTTTTCTTCTACTGGGTTTGGGGTTGGAATGTTCTTCCTTTTCCAGTTGCTTGAGATGTCCCATTAAGTTGTTAACTTCCTCTCTTTCTGTTCTCTTGAGGAAGGCTTGTAGTGCAATAAATTTCCCTCTTAGAACTGCCTTTGTGGTGTCCCAGAGGTTCTGATAGTTCGTGTCTTCATTGTTGTTTTGTTCCAAAAAATTGGCGATTTCTTTCTTAATCTCATCTCTGACCCAGCTATCATTCAGCATAAGGTTATTTAACTTCCATGTTTTTGTATGAGTATGCAGATTCCTGTTGTTACTCAGCTCAAGTTTTATTCCATGGTGGTCTGAGAAGATGCATGGAATAATTTCTATTCCTTTAAATTTACTAAGGTTAGACTTGTGACCTAAGATGTGATCGGTTTTGGAGTAAGTTCCATGGGCTGATGAGAAGTATGTGTATTCAGTTTTGTTTGGATGAAATGTTCTGTAGATGTCTGCTAAATCCAAATGTTGGATGGTTAAGTTTAAATGTAAGATTTGTTTGCTCAGCTTCTTGTTGGAGGATCGATCCAACACTGCCAGAGGAGTGTTGAAATCTCCGACGATTATGGAGCTGGAGGAAATCAAGTTGCTCATGTCTGTTAGAGTTTCTCTTATAAATTGAGGTGCATTCTGGTTGGGTGCATAGATATTAATAATTGAGATCTCATCATATTGAGTATTACCCTTAACAAATATGAAGTGACCATTCTTGTCCTTCCTTACTTTTGTTGGTGTAAAGCCTATTGTATCTGCAAATAAAATTGCAACACCTGCTCTTTTCTGATTACCATTTGCCTGAAATATGGACGACCATCCTTTCACCCTGAGTCTGTATTTGTCTTTTAAGTTAAGATGTGACTCTTGTATGCAACAAATATCTGGCCTGAGTTTTTGTATCCAATCAGCTAACCTATGCCTCTTTAGAGGACAGTTTAAGCCGTTCACATTAATGGAGAATATTGATAAGTGTGGTGAAGTTTTGGGTATTGAGTTTTTCAAAAGTCCAGTGGGCATTTTTAATCCTTTCGCCAGTGTGGAAATTGGAGTTTGATCCGAAGTTTCTGAGTGAGTTTACTTTTGTGGTATAGGATTGGGTTGGTCATTATGGAGGATAGGTCTGAGAATATCCTGAAGAGCTGGTTTGGTTATGGCAAATTTCTTCAACATATGAATGTCATTAAAGTATTTAATTTCTCCATCATAAATGAAACTCAGTTTAGCTGGATACAAGATCCGGGGTTGAAAGTTATTTTGCTTTAGGAGATTAAAAGTCGGTGACCACCCTCTTCTGGCTTGAAAAGTTTCAGCAGAGGGATCTGCAGTCATTCTAATACTCTTCCCTTTGAAGGTAATGGTTTTCTTTCTCCTGGCAGCTTTGAGGATTTTCTCCTTCATATTAACTTTAGTGAAGTTAATTATGATATGCCTGGGGGATGTCTTATTGGGGTTGAGTCGTGCTGGGGTTCTGAAGCTGTCCGCTATCTGAATTTCAGAATCTCTAGGCATGTCTGGAAAATTCTCTTTCATAATTTCATGCAGAAGGGCCTCTGTGCCCAGCGAGGCCACTTCATCTTTTTCTGGAACCCCTATGATTCAGATATTCGCCTTCTTCGAATTATCCTAGAGCTCTCGGAGAGAGTGATCCGTTTTTGCTCTCCATTTCTCTTCCTCTTTGAGAGTTTGGGAGCGTTCAAAGGTTTTATCTTCGATGTCAGAAATCCTTTCTTCTGCTTTCTCCATTCTGTTGCTGAGGGATTCTACTGTATTTTTCATATCTTTGAGGGCTGCAAATTCTTGGTTCAGTGTGTCTAAGTCTTTGGTGGTTTTGTCTTTAAATTCGTTAAATTCTTGAGACAGCTTTTGAATTTCTCCTTGAATTCCTAATTCCACTTTGTTAATCTTGTCTGCAATCCAAATTCTGAATTCGATTTCTGACATCTCAGCCAGTTGTTTATGAATGGGATCTTCAATTGCATCTGCCATATCTTTCCTTGTCTGCAATCCAAATTCTGAATTCGATTTCTGACATCTCAGCCAGTTGTTTATGAATGGGATCTTCAATTGCATCTGCCATATCTTTCCTTGGGGGGGGTTGATCTATTCTGGTTATTCATGTTACCAGAGTTTTTCCACTGATTCCACCCCATGGGTGTTTTACTCCCTCTGATTTTTTCCCCTGGAGCTTTGTCGAGGGCCCGTACAGTGTTGTGGCCTGAGAAACTGGGGCCCTGTCTGGTGTGGTGGGGCTAAGTGGTTCTGTCTTGTTTTCAGCTGGTTTCTGTTCCACCCTAGTGAAACAGATACTCTGGATTGAAGTCTCAGCTGTGGAGAAATATCAGCAATTAAGTCACCCCGCCCCCCACCGGCAAACAATTGGAGAAGAAAAATCAAACCTTCACCGTGCACCCAGGGCACCACCTGATTTGTCCTCAGGCAATTGGTTCAGTTCAAAAAGGTCCAAATCAATTGTCTCAGTCTGCACCTGTCTCGGGTGAGAGAGTTTAAGAGGTCTCTGGGAACTGGATCACAGGGGTCTGGTGACTACTCTGGTGTGGCTTGCTCCAGTGCTGCGTGGAGTCAGGAGAAGCCACCCAGCCAATAAATCAGTTTAGGAAGGTTGCTGCCTCCTTCCCCACCTTGCACCACTTCACATCCAGTCACTGATAGCCCTGCAGTTGGCTGACCCAGTTGCCTGTAGTGAATCGGTACTACAAGAGTTTGTACCTGCCTGAATCACAAGGAAGTCTGCCAGGCCGCTGCGCTCTGCCTCTCTCCAGCAGGAGGAGGTGAGGCCTGACAACCTCGGGCACTTGATGAAGGTTGAGGGGTTTTCACTCAGGTCCAGTCTTGCCGCTGATTAATGTTACTGACAGAACAGAACAGAACAACTCTGCGGTTCCCCTGCAGAAGAGAAGCTGAATTGAGCTCCAAATCAGCTTGTCTTTGCTCCTGTATTGTCTATAGGCTGACGATCCCCTGAGGGCCAGGTGCGTCTTAGGTTTAGTAAAGCGGACCTCTGGGTCAGCCCCACCCTGGGAGTTTCCCTGGTTTGCAAGCTGGAGTTGCCTCAGGCAAACTCAGAGTCTCTGGTTGCCCAGGGAGACGGGGGTGTGGCTTCAGAATATTCGGTAGTGAGCCATATTGCTAGCAAAAGAGGACCGCTGCTTTATGGCTCATGCAATGGCCGCTCTGGTGTAGCTCCCCTCCGGCCAACCGTCCTTTCTCTGCTCCTGTACCCCAGAGTCTGCACTGACAGGCTGCAGCCCAGCACTGTCTACACCCCTCGAACAATCGCCCAAGAGTTCGGACCCCTGGGGGACAGGCCTCCAGACCTTGGAGCGACAGCAGAGGGGAGTGCGGGGAGCGCTGGGAGCCTGGGGTTGTGGGCAGAGAACACACAGAGCTTCCCACAGTTTTATGCCTGGCCGTATTGTCACCAAAAGATGGCTGTCGCACTGTGCCTCAGGGAACTGCCACTCCGGTGCAGTCCTGTCTCCGCTGACTGACCAGGACTGGCCTCCAGACCCCAGTGTGAGCGAAGGGGAGTGCTGGGAGCTCAGAATTCCAGGTAGAGACTATATACAGTTTATACAGTTTTATGCCTGGCAGGAGGACGCCGTGGCACCCTAGTAGGGGAGGTAGGTCCAGTTCTAAGGGGGTCTTTCCCATGGAGTGTAGTGGGAGGACCTTTGAACTCTGACCCGTTGTTTGTGGGGCACTCTGAGCCGTTCCCATGGGGGAGGGGACTCCCGTCCATTTGGTGATGGATTTTGTACCTTTCGTTTGTATCCTTGTGGTCGCAGCTCGCCTCAGCGGGGTTGACGTGCGTTCTACAGCCTTCTCTCTTAGTGCAGCTCAAATCCACCAGGTTACTTGCTGAATTTTTATCCTTTAACTCTCCTTCTGGATGGGAGCCTCTGTGGAAAGCTGGCTTCAGTCAGCCATCTTGTCTCCTCCCCCTGCACAACAGGCTATTATTTAGCCATATAAAAAGAATGAAGTCCTGATACATGCTTCAAAATGGATGAACCTTGAAAATATTATGCCCAATGAAAGAAACCAGACACAAAAGGCTATATATGTATGATTACATTTGTATGAAATATCCAGACTAGGCAAATGCATAAAGACACAGAAAGTAGAACAGTGGTTTCCAGGGGGTGGAAATAAAGAGAGGATGTGGAATGATGGGTGATGCGTCAGTGTTTCTATGGTGATAAAAAATGTTTTGTAATTGGATAGTGGAGATGGTTGCTCATTTTTTTGGAATTGCACATATTATAAGTATAAATTTTATGGTATGTGATATGTGAAACATGTGTCAATGAAACCATTCTTAGGCCAGGCATGGTGGTTCATGCTGATAATCCTAGTACTTTGGGAGAAAGAGCCACCAGAATTGCTTGAGGCCAAGAGTTTGAGACCTGCCTGGGCAAGAATGAAGCCCCATCTCTACAAAAAATGGAGAAATTAGCTGGGCATGGTGGTGCACACCTGTAGTCCCAGTTACTTTGGAGACTGAGGCAGGATAACTGCTTGAGCCCAGGAGTTTGAGGTTGCAGTGAGCTGTGATGACTCTACTGCACTCTAGCCTGGGTGATGGAGCAAGATTCTAACTCAAAAAAAAACAAACAAACAGATGAATGAACAAACCAAAAAAAAATTTTCCCATTTGCCTACTCTGGATATTTCATATGCTTAGGCCTATAGCTACTGGCAAGCTACAGGCCTAGGTGAGCACAGACTTGACCTCCAGACTAGGAGCTTCACTAGGCCTGGAACAGGCCCTGTGACTGGATATGATAGTTCCCATATCACTACAAGACATGCTTTTGAACTGGTGTCTTTGAAGACCAGGTGGAGAAAACGGCAAACCACTAGACAGAGAAGAATAAATGAAAGATAACTAACCAAAAACAAGACCCATAGGAAATGAAACTGTAACCCAAAAGACCAAAATGTAAGAAAAATACTACCTCAGTGAAAGACAACCAATGAAGTCAACATTTAGAATAGAGCATGAATCTGCTCAAGCAACCTTAATTTATACACAGTCTGGCAGAGACTTTAACATTTATATTATTAGGATGCTCAAAGAGAGAAACGAAGACATTTTCCATTTTAGAAACAAAACATTACAAAACAACAAAGCAGAGCTATACAAGAACAAGCAGATGCAAAGAAAGATACAATTAAAATAATGAAATCCCAGAAAAGGAAGATCACGGGACAAAGGGAAGATTAGCTAATTGGAAGACAGGACAGAGAAATTTACACAAAATGCATCATGGCAAGGCAAAGAGATACAAAACATGAAATAGCAGTTAAGAGACATGGAGGATGGGTTAAGATACTTCAATATTTCCATTGGTAGGAATTCTAGAACTTCTAGAACAAAAGAATGGTGCAGTGATGAAGAATCTATTTTTTTTATTAAGTCTTATATACATAGATCATGAATACATTTATGCCTTTGTGGGATTCAGTGCGTTGATTATTTGTACAAATTGGAGTGTTTACATCCTACTAATTAACATAGCTTTCACCTCATTTACTTAATCACAGTGTTAAGACATTTGTGTTCAATACTTGATAGATTTGACTTGTACCCTTGCAATATGCTCCATAGGTGTGGTCCCACCATTAACTCTCCCTCTATCAAACCAACCCCCTTCCTTCCCATCCCTTTCCCCTTCTATTTTTGAAGAAGTAATTCATATAAATTTTCTAGAACTAAAAAATCATCTTCCACTTGTAAATGCACTCCAAGTATTCAACAGGGTGAAGCTGAATAGAAAGCTCAGGAACATACCCTTGGGTACATGAAACTCTGCATATGAACAAGATCCCATCACAAATTAATAAGAAAAGAATAACTATAGAGGAATATGGACAATATGTTCTTACGACATACTGTAAATAAAGTAAATTCCAAATGGACTGAAAATGCACACTTCAAAGGCAAAGCTTTAACACTTTTAGCAGAAAATATAGAAGACTATCTTTATGATCTGTTAGGGAGCATTTCTTTCAAAAAGGCATAAAATATAAAGGAAAAAATTGATAGGCTGCATTGCATTCACATATAAAGCTTCCTCACAACAAAGATGGGAAAAAGAAAGTTAAAAGACAAGTCGCACACCGAGAGAAGGTATTTGTAAGACACAAAACCACTGTTATTTATAGAACATTTAAGGGTCTTCCACAACAAATACTAAAAAGACAACCTAATAGAAAAATAGGCAAAGAATATGAACAGGCAATTTATAGAAGAAGAAACCTGAATGATCAATGAACTTATAAAAGGATTCCCAACCTCATGAGTAATCATGGAAGTAAAAATTAAAACAACAATGAATGCCAATTCAGTTATCTGATTAGCAATAATTAAAGTGTGACAGTACAGAGTGTGGGCGAGGGTGTGTAGGAACAGAAATTCTGTCACACTGCTAGTGGGAGTGTAAATTGGTGTAACAGCTTTAGAAGACAATTTAATTATATTTAGTAAAACAGAATATTTTTGCACTTTATCACCCAGGAAACACACTTTCACATAGGGATAAAGGAGAACATTTTTGTGAATATTCATTATAGAATTATTTGTAATAGCAAAAATAAAGAAAAGAAAGAAAGAAAAGAAAAACAGAAAAATATGAACATTCATTCACAAGAGAGATGGATGAATTGCAGCTAAAATGAATGAACTACAGCTCCATGCATCGATATCGAGAAATGCTGAAAAAATGTTGAACGAGAAGAGCAAGAAATATACACTTTATATGTGCAGAGGGGTTTATGCCAAATACACTTTCCCTATGTATTTATATAAATTTAAATCATAGAAAACAATATCTTTGAAAGTCTGTGGATACCTAAATTTGTAGCAAATATCTGGAATGCAATTAACAAATCTGTGATGGTAGGTAACTAAATGGAGAAGCAAGGAATGGTTTCAGAGGGGGGAGGAGACACACAGACCTCAAGTTTATCTGCAAAATTTAATTTCTTTAAGTCCGAACTAACTATAGAATAATGTTAAGATTTTGTAAAACAAAATAATAGATGACTATTGTTTAAAAAAATTCCTTATATTTTAGATGTTTTATAATGAAAGTGTTAAAAATCCAAACACTCCAGCACTAACAGATGAAATATAAATTGACCAAAAAATGGTTGCAACATGTGTCAGGCATGACTGAGTCTCTTATTATATAAACTCCTCCTATTCAGCAATAAAAATGTGACAAGAATCCCAGGAAAAAGTTGGGCAACAACATTCACAGGTAATTCACAAGAGGGAAATACAACTTGTGAAGTTATGAAAGTTCAAAATCACTGCAGCCATAAGATACATTTTTTAAATCTATCAAATTCTAGGAATTTGCCTGTAGGAAGCGGCCAGAGATTCTCATAAAACCTTATTTTCTGGGATATTCTTCATTGCTGGTTATACTAGTAAGAAAAAAAAAAAGTAGTGTAGTAAGGTGTATCCCTCTGTTCAAGCCAGTGGTTCAGATGAAATTGTTGATTTATTCTATCATCTTTTTCCTTCCCATCACCAAACACCAATAGTTCTGTTTCTTAAACTTGATGTCACATATTTTTTATGTTGACATTTTAGCATCTATGAAATTGAGACGTGTCTTATAATTATTGCTGGCCAGAAAGTAGTCATGACATAGCTATTGTCTACACATGCTCATCTTAACTTACAGAATAGGTGTCTCATTCCTTTCAAAATCTTCCTAAGTGATATATAAACTCTGTAGGTACAAACAAGATTGGGTGTATGCATTCATCTCAAAAGTACCATCCCAGTTTAAGAGAGCAACCTAAGATGAAGGTAACTTCTTAAGGTGATAGAGTTAAATGAAACTAAACAGAGTATTTGAAAGTAAGCAGGAAATAATACTTACAATTTAAGTAACCTGTGAACTAGAGGAAGTTTAGACAAAACTAAGTAATTTATGTCAAACAAGCACAGAACTGATTATTCTTTTTTTTTTTTTTTCTTTATTTTTTGTAGAGACAGTGTCTCACTTTATGGCCCTCGGTAGAGTGCCGTGGCCTCACACAGCTCACAGCAACCTCCAACTCCTGGGCTTAAGCAATTCTCTTGCCTCAGCCTCCCGAGTAGCTGGGATTACAGGCGCCCGCCACAACACCCGGCTATTTTTTGGTTGCAGTTTGGCCGGGGCTGGGTTTGAACTCGCCACCCTCGGTATATGGGGCCGGCACCTTACCGACTGAGCCACAGGCGCTGCCCCAGAACTGATTATTCTTTTAAAAACTAATTTCTTGAAAGGCATTAGAGCAAAGCTAGTTAATACTAAGCAGTTTATGTGAAAACAAGCTCAAAATCACTGTTCCCATCAAACAAACGTCTTATTCCCCATTAGGGCTAATGAATATATAACCAAACAGTTCATATGAAACCAAAGGAAGAATCAAACCTTCCTCTCAAAATGAACATCTTACAATTATGTACCCATAATATTTAAAAATTTAAAGAAGGCTGGGCGTGGTGGTTCACACTTGTAATTCTCGCACTTTGGGAGGCCAAGGCAGGTAGATTGCTTGAGCTCAGAAATTCAAGACCAGCCTGAGTAAGGGTGAGACCCTTTCTCTACTAAAAGTAGAAAAACTAGCTGGGCATTGTGATGGGCGCCTATAGTGCCAGCTACTTGGGAGGCTGAGGTAAGAGAATCACTTGAGCCCAAGAGTTTGAGGTTGCAGTGAGCTATGATGCCACGACACTACCCATGGTGACAAAGCAAGATTCTTTCTCAAAACAAAACAAAACAAAACAAAACAAAATTAAAAATAAATAAATAAATAATGGAAATGTAAAGAATTCTTAGGATGAATTAGAGTATTAGTAGTTGAAACTTAGCAGCTCAAAATCATTCATTCATTTTCAAACAAAACTCATAAACTTTATACATATGAACAAGACAAAGAAGTGTTCTTGCTATTATCAAGGCATCATTGGATTTCACAGTGACCGTTTGTTTACCAAACTCTTTCGGTAGATTTGGGTTGCTCTGGTTGAAAAGGATAATCTTAGCATCTCTTTTGGCAAGGCATTTTAGGAAGATTTGTGGGTACTCTAAAGGAATGCAGAGAGAGTGATAGGGGATGAAGAGAGACCCTCATTGTGTAAGAGCCTGTGAAAATCAGTAAGATACGCCCTAAGTCTCCAAAAGATGATTGAGCCAAGAATAGAGAGTGGGCAAAGGATAAAAAACAATTAGAAACAAAAAGAAACATTTGAAACATGCATAACTTCTCTGAAAGTCAGAGAAATGCAACCAGGGAAAAGAAGTTGATTTTTGCCTATCCAATTACCCAAGATTTTGAAAGATGAACAAGTCCATTATGCTTGGATTGCGGTATTACAGGAACTGTTACGTTCTCCTCATGGAGTGGTAATTGAAGCAGGCTCTCAGGAAGACAATTTGTCAACATATAAAAAGAGTTTTAAAAATACCCATACCTTGCTCATTGATGCAAACAAAATGTAGAAAAGATAAACCAAAACTAAACAAATTGATCATCTATGGAAGAGGAGGGATATGAGAAGTGGGAAGATGTATCAAATAGCAGGGACAGAGAGGGCGTGACATTTCTCTTATATATACAGGGTGGACATAAAGTTTGTGTGCACTTTAAAACAGTAAACTATATATTCTGGGTATATAGTCCTGAGTTTGAGAAACATAGTAATGTTTTACATACACCCCCAAATAAATAGAAAATCATAATCAACCAGGCTGTTGGTGAGAGGGACTAAAAATAGAGTAGAGATAGCAAAAAGACGAACCTAACTGTGTTATAAATGATTAACTACATTGAACTGCATTGAGGGGAGTGTGGAAGGAAAGAACCTTTGTAATTTTGGAAAATTAAATGCATTTATTTATTTATTATGTGTTTTAGAGATGGGGGGTCTTACTATGTTGCTCAGGGTAGCCTTGGACTCCTGGGCTCAAGGGATCCTCCTGCCTCAGTCTCCTGAGTAGGACAATGGGATTTTGACTGGATATTGCAAGACTGAAAACAAAGAGAACTGTATACAAATCCAGTGCTCTAGTTAGCAAATGTGCTTCAGACAGGGGTAAGAGTTAGTAATTCTGAAACTACATTTTGTGTTTATTTAGATTGAATAAAGGAATAAATACATCATAGATGAAGTTGCGGGGTTTCTCACTGTCAGACAAATAAATTGCAAATAAGGCAAAAAGAAAGGCTAGAATTAACTGTGGTTTTGGATTATAACAGCAAATATGAATATGAACTCATGGTTTGAAATAGATGTGCAGGAAAAAAGTGCAGAAACAAACATAAAGGTGTTTGCATGTGTGTGTGTATATCACACACACATATATATACATATATACACACACATACAAGGTCTGACAAATAAGTTCACAGACTCATCCTAGAGAAAGTGCTACTGTATTCATCCTAGAGAATGTGCTACATACCTCATTGTTGAATATCTGCAGTCACCTACAGAATGTTCCCCTTGTCAGGCTATGAACCAATGCCAGCACCTAGTCCACACTTCAAAGCAATTTGGGAACTTTTTTTTTCTGGAATGGCCATCAGAGCTGTCATCATATTACCCTTGATGTCCTGAATGTCATCAAAATGTATTCCTTTCAATATTTTCTTTATCTTTGGTTAAATAAAAAAAGTCAACAGGGGCCAGATCAGGTGAGGAGGGAGGATGTTCTAATACAGCTATTTGTTTACTGGCTAAAAACTTCCTCACAGTCAGTGCTGTGTGAGCTAGTGCACTGTCGTGATGCAAGAGCCACACCTTCCTCATGCCAATATTTTCAGAAGATTTTCTGTTTCTCTGTCAATGTTTCCTTGGTCTGCTATGCTTCTCACAGTCAGACAAAGATTTTGACACAGAATTCGATGAATTTTAGCAATGGTTTTTATCAGTTCTGCTAGTTACTGGCTGCCTGACTTTCTTCATCAGTGATGCTTTCTCTCCTTTCAGAAAAACATTTTATCCATTTGTACACTGCCATTTTCTTCACATCATTATCCATAAACTTGGACTAACATGTTCCTGATTTTGCTTCCACTCTTGTTAAGTTAATGGGAAATTGAATGTGTGCTCATTTGCTCTAATTCAAGCTCTGACATTCTTGTGATGGCACACAAAAACACACAATAAGGAACACCACTAGCAAGACACCATCACACATCGACCTGAACACAGCTTTAAGACACTAACATACTAAGGTTATGAAACCTTACCAAGTTGTTCGTACAGTGCTGCTGATATAAAATGCTCAGTGGTAAGATCATGAACTTAATTGTCAGACCTCAGATATTCTAGCTATGTCTACAGAAAGGACCAAGAGGCAGGGACAGTAGTAGCAATGAGGATACTTAGTACCCAGACCTTTGCTTCTAAATACCATTCCCAATAAAAGAAACAAGATCTACTTGGAGAAGCGGATGATGATTCGACAGCTGGAGGTGAGAAAAATGCAAGGTGAACCAGAAATATCTTGAGTTGCCAGAGATCAAGCATTCAAGAAAGAATGAGAGCACATTGAAAAAACACAGGTGACAACTCTGGAGGAGATACCAATGCCCAGAGCTAGACTAGAGCAAGCTGCAAAATAAATAACTCCATTATTGGCTTTAAACCCACAGAGTGAAAAACAAAACAAAGTGTGAAGAAAAGAAAATCCATGAGTCTATATATGCAGAGCTATTATCGTATTACCCTTGATATCCTGAATGTCATTAAACCCAGCACATAGGCAGACCCTGGGTTACGAATGAGACAGGTTCTGTAGGTTTGTTCTTAAGTTGAATTTGTATGTAAGTTGAAATAGGTACAGTTACTTATTACCTTTAAAAGTCTCTGTAGGTGTGAGATGTATGTAACTTGGAGACTGCCTGTAATAGCATTTTGGTCAACAGTGGACTGCATATATAATGGTGGTCCCATAAGATTGGGGCCACTAAAAGACTCCTATCACTGAGTGACATCATAGCTATAGTGATGTTGTAATGTTGTAGCACAACACATTACCTTTTCTATGTTTAGATATGTAAAGAGACATAAATATTTAGCATCATGTTATAATTGCCTACAATATTTAGTACAGTAGCCTGCTGTACATACTGTATAGTTTGTGACCTAGGAGCAATAGGTTGTACCATATAGCCCAGGTGTAAGTATACTCTACAATGTTCACGTAATGTCAAAATTACCTAGTGACGTTTCTCAAAATAGAGAATTAGTGGGGCATGGTAGCACATACCTATAGTCTCAGCTGCTTGGGAGGCTGAGATGGAAGGATTGCTTGAACCCAGGAGTTCAAGGTAGCAATGAGCTGTGAACACTCATTGTGTGCACTCCAGGCTAGATGACAGAATGAAACTCTGTCTCTCTGGAAAAAAAAAAAAAAGAATAAATAAAAGTAAATTAAGAAAAAAGTTCCATTCATAATAGCATCAAAAGAATAAAATACTTAGGAATAAACCTACCCAAGAAGGGGAAAGACTTGTACCCTGGAAACTATAAAATTTTGCTGAGAGAAATTAAAGAAGACACAAATAAATGAAAAGACATCTTGTGCACATGGATTGAAAGACTTACTAGTAAATGTCTATATTACCCAAAGCAATCTTCAGATTCAGTGCAATCCCTGTCAAAATCCTGATGGCGTTTTTTGCAGAAATAGAAAAATTCATCTATGGAATCTAAATGGACCCCAAACTTCCAAAACAATTTTGCAAAAGAAGAAAAAAGGTAAGATTCACACTTCCTAGTTTCCAAAGATATTTCAAAGCTACAGTAATCAGAACAGCATGGTATTGGTATTCAGACAGACATTTAGGACAGTGGAAGAGAATAGGAAGCCCAGAAATAATCTCTTGCATATGTGGTCAAATGATCTTTGACAAGTGTTTCGAGACTGTCCAATGGGGAAAGGATGGTCTCCTCAACAAATGGCACTGAGAAAACTGGATAAGTACATGCAAAATAATGAAGTTGGACCCTTATAATACATAGTCTACAAAAATTAACTCAAAATGAGTTAAAGGCCTAAATATGAGACCTGAAACTATAAAACTCCTAGAAGAAATCATAGGAGGAAAACTTCATGACATTGGACTTGGCAATGAGTTCTTGGATATGATACCAAAAGCACAGGCACCCAAGAGCAAAAATAAACATATGGGACTATATGTTTTCAAACTTAGAAACTTTTGTGCATCAAAGAACATAATAAATAAAAAGGTATTTAGGAATAGGAAAAATATTTTCAAATCATAAATCCCATAAGGGGTTAATACCCAGAATATGTAAAGAACTTAACAATAAAAAGATCAAATAATCCAACTTAAAAATGATCAAAAGGATTCACACGGACTGCAATCTAGTGCCACCTCTGTGGAGAGTACTATGGAGATACCGCAAAGAGCTAAAAGTAGACCTGCCATTTGATTCAGCAATTCCACTAGTACATATTTACCCAAAGGAAAAAAAAAGGACGTTTTACCATAAAGATGCTTCCACTCAAGTGTTCACAGCAGCACAATTGCAAGGATGTGGAAACAACTCAAATGCCTATCAACACATAAGCGGATGGATGGCTCAGTGCCCGTGGCTTAGTGGTTAGGGCACCGGCCACATACACTGGGGCTGGCGTGTTCGAACCCGGCCCAGGCCTGCTAAACAACAATGACAATTACAACAACAACAACAAAATAGCTGGGCATTGTGGCCTATAGTCCCCGCTACTTGGGAGGCTGAGGCAGGAGAATGGCTTAAGTCCAAGAGTTTGAGGTTGCTGTGAGCTGTGATGCCACGGTACTCTACTGAGGGTGACACAAAGAGACTGTCTCAAAAAAACAAAAAATACATAAGTAGATGAATAAAATGTGGTGTTTATATACCATGGAGTACTACTCAGCCATAAAAATGGTGTTCTAGTATCTTTTTAATACCCTGGATGGATCGGGGTCTTAGACCAGTTTTCTAAGTCAAGTATGATAAGAATGGAGAAACAAACGCCACATGCATTCAATACTAAATTGAAACTAGTCCATCAACACTTATGTGCACATAGCGAGGTAAAATTCAATGGGATTCAAATAGGTGGAAGGGGGAGGGACGGGCAGGGTTAATTCACACCTAATGGGTATAATGTACTTATTCTGGTTGGAAAGGGGCACACTTATAACTTTGACCTGCAAAACAAACTATGTACAAAACGCGTGTACCCCTATAATATTCTAAAATAAAAAAGACTCACAAAGACATTTCTCCAAAGATGATATATAAATGGCCAACAAGCATATGAAAATCTGCTCAACATCACTAGTCATCAGAGAAATGCAAATCAAAACCTCATGCTCATTAAAATCACTACTATTGAAATAAAACAAAATAGAAAATAACACGTGTTGTCAAGGAAGTAGAGAAATTGGAATCCTTGTGCACCGTGGGATTATAAAATAATGTGACTGCTGTGGAAAATAGTACAGCGTTTTATTAAAAAATTAAAAATAGAACTACCATATGATTCAGCAACCCCTCTTCCGGGTATATGTAAAAAAGAATTGAAACCAGGGTCTCAAAGAGATACTTGTACACTTTGTGTTCATAGCAGTAGTAATCACAGTAGTGAAGAGGTGGAAACATCATCAATGGATAACCGTGATATATACACACAATGGAATATCATTCAGCCTAACAAAAGAAGGAAATCCCGTAACATGCTACAACACGGATGAACTTTGAGGACATTATGCTAAGTGAAACAAGCCAGTCACAAAAAGACAAATACTATATTATTCCACTTATCTCACGTATCTGCAGCAGTCAGACGCAGAAACAGAAAGAGGGAAGTGTTTACTGGGGACTTGGGAAAGCGGAGAAAGGGGTGTTGTTTAGTGGGTATATAGTTTCAGATACCACAGTAAAAATAAATAGCTAAAAATTTGAGAAGGAACAGAGTATTTGCATAGTCTCAATGAATCATCACTCCTTCAAACACTTACTAATGACAAAGAGATAAATAGTAACTTCGTTCACAATGGAGAAGCCGGTCAGACAATAGACGTCACTTTAACTTAAATGCTCTGCCTTAACGTCACCAAAATAACATGTATCATCCTGGGAAGCCCCTCATATGACACACGGGAAGGGCACAACAGCAACTTCTGAGGTTTTCTTAAGAAAAAAGTATAACCTCAATCCAATCTGAGAACCAATAGACAAACCCACATTTGGGGACATTCTAAAAATTTCTGACCAGTACTCAAGGTCCTAAAAAGGACAGGAAGGGCTGAAGGACTGTCACAGGTTGGAGGAAATAGAAAAAAATGACAACTAAATACACCATGTGACCCTAGACTGACTCCTGGCCCAGACTCAGGACCTAAGTGAGAAAACTGGTGACATTTGAATAGAATCTGTAGTTAACACCAGTTAATAGTGTTGTACCAGTGCCTACATTTTGTTAATTGTCCTATGGTTATGCAAGACCTTAACATTAGGAGAAACTGGAGGAAAGGTTTATAGAAACTCCCTGTACTATTATTGTAACTTATTTCTAGAAGTCTAAAATTATTTCAAATTGCAATTAAAAAAAACTATACACATTTTCCCCCGAGGTATTCCTTTTTCATCTTTCCTAAAGAAATAGTCTGAAATATAAAACTCTTTATATAAAAGATGTTTATCATGTCATTATTCATAATAATAAATCAGAAACAATCTATAATGTGTTCACAAATAGGATGATAGCTAGTCAATTGTGATTTTTTCTGGGCTCTTGGATTTACATGCAACCTATGACTTCCCAATGTGCAGCCCTGTTCAGCCGGCTGGGGTTTCACATTAGCACTCAGGGACATCTAAGAGGCATGCCAACTTAGTATAGCTAAAAGAGAGTTCTGGATTCCTTCCTCACCCCACCCTCACTCTTCTCTGTTGCTTAGGTGAAATTGTAGAAGTCATCTTTGATTTCTTTCATTTACTCATCTTCCACGCTTACTCCATAAGCGAACCCCTTAGCTTTTCCTCCAAGACATATCACTGGTCCGTTGTTTCATCCTCACAGAGCCCACAGACATCTCTCCCAGACCACTGTAGAGCCTCCCAACTCGTCTCCCTGTTTCTTCTGTTCTCTTCACGATTATTTTCCATGCAGCCATCTGAGTGACGCTAAAAGACGTACATCAGCCTATTCCTCCTCCGCCCAAAGCATTCCCCATTGCATTTACTGTCCAACTTCCTTGCCGTCTCTTGTTATGTCCTGTAGCAGCTGGCGGGGTCTTCATTCAGGATCATACCCCTTTTTTCTCCCCTCCTCTCTTCTGGGTTCTGGAACTGTGTTCTGAGTTTCTCAAACAGGCAAATTATTTTCCTCTTCAGGAATTTTGCTGCTCTGATAATGCAGAAGGTTCTGTGTCCAGATCTTCTGTGGCTGTTTCCTTCTTTTTTTTTTTTTTAATTATATTTCTTTCTTTTTTTTTTTGTTTCTAAGTGTTTTGTGTATATATATATATATTTTTTTATTGTTGGTGATTCATTGAGGGTACAATAAGCCAGGTTACACTGATTGCAATTGTTAGGTAAAGTCCCTCTTGAAATCATGTCTTGACCCCATAAAGTGAGACACACACCAAGGCCCCACCCCCCTCCCTCCGTCCCTCTTTCTGCTCCCCCCCCAACCTTAATTGTCATTAATTGTCCTCATATCAAAATTGAGTACATAGGATTCATGCTTCTCCATTCTTGTGATGCTTTACTAAGAATAATGTCTTCCACTTCCATCCAGGTTAATACGAAGGATGTAAAGTCTCCATTTTTTTTAATGGCTGAATAGTATTCCATGGTATACATATACCACAGCTTGTTAATCCATTCCTGGGTTGGTGGGCATTTAGGCTGTTTCCACATTTTGGCGATTGGAAATTGAGCTGCAATAAACAGTCTAGTACAAGTGTCCTTATGATAAAAGGATTTCTTTTTTTTTTTTTTTTTTTATTGTTGGGGATTCATTGAGGGTACAATAAGCCAGTTACACTGATTGCAATTGTTAGGTAAAGTCCCTCTTGCAATCATGTCTTGCCCCCATAAAGTGTGACACACACTAAGGCCCCACCCTCCTCCCTCCATCCCTCTTTCTGCTTCCCCCCCCCATAAACTTAATTGTCATTAATTGTCCTCATATCAAGATTGAGTACATAGGATTCATGCTTCTCCATTCTTGTGATGCTTTACTAAGAATAATGTCTTCCACTTCCATCCAGGTTAATACGAAGGATGTAAAGTCTCCATTTTTTTTAATAGCTGAATAGTATTCCATGGTATACATATACTACAGCTTGTTAATCCATTCCTGGGTTGGTGGGCATTTAGGCTGTTTCCACATTTTGGCAATGGTAAATTGAGCTGCCATAAACAGTCTAGTACAAGTGTCCTTATGATAAAAGGATTTTTTTCCTTCTGGGTAGATGCCCAGTAATGGGATTGCAGGATCGAATGGGAGGTCTAGGTTGAGTGCTTTGAGGTTTCTCCATACTTCCTTCCAGAAAGGTTGTACTAGTTTGCAGTCCCACCAGCAGTGTAAAAGTGTTCCCTTCTCTCCATATCCACGCCAGCATCTGCAGTTTTGAGATTTTGTGAAGTGGGCCATTTTCACTGGGGTTAGATGATATCTCAGGGTTCTTTTGATTTGCATTTCTCTAATATATAGAGATGATGAACATTTTTTCATGTGTTTGTTAGCTATTCGTCTGTCATCTTTAGAGAAGGTTCTATTCATGTCTCTTGCCCATTGATATATGGGATTGTTGGCTTTTTTCATGTGGATTAATTTGAGTTCTCTTAAAATGTCTATACTTGCCAAAGCAATCTACCTATTCAATGCCATTCCTATCAAAATACCAACATCGTACTTTCAAGATTTGGAAAAAATGATTCTGCGTTTTGTATGGAACCGGAAAAAACCCCGTATAGCTAAGGCACTTCTTGGTAATAAAAATAAAGCTGGGGGCATCAGCATACCAGATTTTAGTCTGTACTACAAAGCGATAGTGCTCAAGACAGCATGGTACTGGCACAAAAACAGAGACATAGACACTTGGAATTGAATTGAAAACTAAGAAATGAAACTAACATCTTACAACCACCTAATCTTCGATAAACCAAACAAGAACATACCTTGGGGGAAAGACTCCCTATTCAATAAATGGTGTTGGGAGAACTGGATGTCTACATGTAAAAGACTGAAACTGGACCCACACCTTTCCCCACTCACAAAAATTGATTCAAGATGGATAAAGGACTTAAATTTAAGGCATGAAACAATAAAAATCCTCAAAGAAAGCATAGGCTGTTTATCGATCAGGACTGGAATGAACTGTCACTGCCTGAGAGAAACCTGCTTAGGCCACTCTATGTCAAGCAGCCATGCCCGTCCCACATTCCCGGTCGAGGCCTACAGTGTCTTTTAATGATTTCTGAGCAGTAATGAGTAACAACCTAAAATAAATTAAGTGCTAGACACTATGGCACTTCACTCTTAAATACCTCCTCATGCATTTCTTAAAAATAATGACAATTCCTATATAACATTAATATCATAATCACAATTAAGAAAATGAATAATTCTGTAATTTCATCTAATATACAATTCAAATTTCTCTAACTGTCCTTCAAATGTCTTTTATGTTGGTGTTGTTTTTCCCCTGACTTGGGGCACCATCACGTATTGTGTGTTGCATTTGGCTGTGATGTCTCTCTAGTTTCTTTTACTTATTTTGCCTCTTCATTTTTCATGACATTGCCATGTTATGAAGAGTCTGTCTGTCCTATAGAATGCGCTGCACTCTGAACTTGTCTGATGACACCCTCGTTATATCGGCTGACTGTATTTCTGTGTTTTCCTTTAGCTAGAGGTGAACTCGAGAACTGCACTGTCCGACTGGGTGGCCACTAGCTGCGTGTGGCTGCTGAGCACTTGAAATGCAGCTGCTGGAACTGAGGAACTGAATTTGTACTTTTACTTAGTTTAAATTAATTAATTAATTATTTTAAAAAAACAGGGTCTCTCTCTATTGTACAGGCTGCAGTACAATGGTATTATGATAGCTAACAGCAACCTTAAACTCCTGGGCTCAAGGGAGCCTCCTGCCTTAGCCTCTTGAGTAGCAAAGACTCGCCCTCCATCTGGGCCACTGTCCCTGGGAAAATCTTCGTCAACATCATGCCAGCTGAGGTTGGTGTTCTGGTTGGCAAAGACCGTCAAGGTTTTTTGTGAATGGGCTGACACTTAAGGGCCAGAAATGTTTGTGATCTGGGACTCGCTGCTACAGGATAGGGAATTTACCATGGATCTTAGTACCAAGAGCACCGGAGGAGCCCCCACTTTCAATGTCACTGCCAAGACGCTAGTCCTGCTGATGGGCAGAGAAGGTGTCCATGGTGGTTTTATCAACAAGAAATGCTATGAAATGGCCTCCCACCTGTGGCTTCCCAGCACTGACCTCATCTGTCCCTTTCCCCCACCATTCCCCACAGCTTTTGTACCCCTCTCCTTCCGCTACACACATACACCATTTTTATTTGGGGGGCCATTACCCCACACCCCTTATTGCTGCCAAAACCACATGGGCTGGGGGCCAGGCCTGGGTGGACAGACACTCCCCCTACCCATACCCCTCCTGTGTGTGGTTGGAAAACTTTTTTGTTTGGTTTTTTTTTTTCCTGAATAAAAAAGATGCCCCTAATTAAAAACAAACAAACAACAACAACAAAAAGCACTGCTTCCATGTCCTAAGCCTCCACGTTCATTTCTGGTGTGGTACAGACCATTGAGATGGTCTTTACACACTGCTGCCTCTCACAGCTGCTTCCGACCCATGTGGCTGATGCCTGGGCCATGGAGCTTTTTTTTTTTTCCCAATTTTGCCAAGTTCAGTTTTATTTGGTTGCTGTTATGAACTGCTATCTCTGGAACTCAAAGATAGGTGCGCTGTGTTCAGGGACATGGGCTGGATTGAGAGGTTGATACCGTTCTGAACTACTGTGACAGCGTAGCCCTCTAAGGAGGCCACCGAGAACCCAGCAAAGGAAGCACCACTGATGTCTCTGATTGCCTGGTCTGAAACCAGGAACTGTTCCTTCCACCTCATGAAGACATAGTCCCTGTTCTTCAGTTCTTTATAATCGAAGTCGTCTGAGTTAAACGATTTTGCATACTGACAAAAAGCCAGAAACTTTCCCCCGTGATTCCGATCAACGTCTTCATCTGCATCCCACTTTCGAGTGAAGAAAGGGTGTTTTTTGCTGATTATTTGTCCTTTAAAGAAAGTTGTAAGCGTTGGGTACTCCTCAGTAAGGCCTTTAATCTTGAGAGACCCACAAAGGAGTTCCCTGTGTCCACACGCTGCAGCACCACCTCTGTGTCGTACGAGAGTTCCCCTTGCTCTTCTGGTGGCCGCGGAATTTGGAGCCACTGCAGGGCAGGCTGGTGGCCACACCAGGCTGCCGGGTGTCGATGGGCGGTGGTGGGATGCGTGAGGTCATGGAAGCAGCAGAGACACTCGGTGTGACCAGCATCACTGGATCCGTGGGAGCCAGGGCTGAGAGGAACTGCTGGGCTACATGGGAGCAGAGAGGGTGGAGAGGAGGCAGATCACCAGGCCCAGATAATTTTTTATGTTTTGTAGAAATGGGGATCTTGCTATGTTTCTCAGTCAGGACTTGAACTGCAGGCTTTAAGCAATCCTCCCACCTCAACATTCCAAAATTCTGGGAGTATAGGCATGAGTCATTGCACCTGGCCCAATTTAGATTTAAATTTAAAAAATGGATACTCTTTTTAGTCTTGGAAACTATTTTTAGAGTAACTCGGGTATGTGATTTACTCTTTAAACTGTATATTCTGAAATCTATCTGGTTTGAGATCTTCTATAAGTGTATAATACAGAGTTTTGAAGACTTAGACTAAAAAAAGAGAATCATCCATGGCACCCATCTATTCATTCACAAAATCTGAATTCAAACTGTGTTTGTTTTTATAAAAATAATAGCACACACAGAAGTTACAAAAAGTCAGAGAGAGGACTAACAAGCCAAGGACACACTGCAAATGCCTCACCAGGGTGCACATTCTCCAAGGTGGGACTCCTGTATCCCCTGGTGCCTACTGCCTGACACAGAGTGGAGGCTTAATAGATGTTTGTTGAATGATAAGACTGTTATCAAAGGTTCTGTATTTGTCCATGAGTCAGAAGGAAGAAATAGGACAAGTTGTTTGAGGAAAAGGAAAGACAATTTCCTGGCAAATGAGGAGGATGCAGACTCTCATCTTAAAGAACCATTGTCTTCCCTTTAAGCAGAAATGGAGAGCTTTTAAAGGGGGGGTTTCAGTTTCAAGCTGTTGCTGTTTAACTGTGGTTGGTGGTCATGAGTGGCCTTATCTTCAGTAAAAATGACCTCATACCCTTTTCCCAGACAATTCCACTGATCCATCTCTTGTGGTTTAAAACAAAGAACAAATAACACTCCTTTATCCCTCTGATTATTGACCCTGAGTAGGAATACAGGTTTAATTCCCCCAAAAGAATAGGAAAGGTTTTAAAGAGACAACTTATTGTGCATTTTGACCTTTTCCAGACCCTTACTTCTGTTACAAGTGTGAGTGAATGAATGACCGGAGGGTCAGGCCTTTGGCCAGGGAGCTGAGGGGGCCCTTTCCAGCAGACCACAAGTATGAATAGGCAAACAAGGATGCTCTGATATTGAAAATATGGCAGAAAGGGCCAAGAAGCCTGAATACAAACCCAGGGCCCAGTCAGAAGTCCTGGAACTTCCTCTGTAGAGATGGTGGGCTTCCATGGACAGCAAAAGGAGTGACAGGAGGACATAGGGCCCAAACATTGTTCTTCTTTGAGCATTCTTTGCATAGACCTGTATTTAGCTGAAGAACCTCCTAAGGGTAGCAGTCTGGCTCGGCTCTCCTCTGTGGAACATGGTTCCCGGCAAAAGGTCCTGCTGTGGTGATACTTGCATTGGCAAGTGACCAGGCACTGGTATGAGGCCTGGGTAGCTGCATGCATACAAGTGTCATAGAGAGAGAGAGAGACCCTCCTGCCTTATCTGGGCACACATCTATCTTTCTTGTGTATTAGAGGAACTGGCAAGATGGGAGCAAATATATTTAATCATCTGAGTTTATTGTATCAAGTACTTTCTGTATACTATTATAACTGGGATCCTCATTGAACAAATCAATGGCCTCTATACAATCCTCTTCCTTAACTAACAACTAACTAACTTCCTTAACTAACCTTACCTTTGAGTCATTTCACGGAAATAGTAGATTTTCTGCAAGAGCTGAGATTCTGAAGGACCCAGGGCAGACTTCCTGAAAACTCACTGCCCCTTCACCTGTCCCCAATGCACGTAGACACCCTGACCTGTCCCAAGGCATGTGACCCCTCCTTTAAAAGACTATCATTTTCCTTAGTCCAAGATTCGGATTTCAGGTAGCTTCTCCAGTTCTCTTGGCAAACCAAAACCACTGAACCCCTCCAGCAGTTTCAATAGAAAACTCTATTCAAATCTTGATAAACACTTCACAGGGTAGGTATCATTTTTCCAAGTTTCATTATAAAGAAACTTGGTTTCAAGTAGGTTGAATAATTCACGTAAGGCCACTTGAAAGTCAGTGTCTGAGCTGGCTTCTAAGAGTAGCTGAGTTCCAACTTTGCATTCTTCCCCATTCTACTTTTTTCCATTGGCCAATGAGACTGTGTTGGACTTGCCAGGGTTGCCCTTGGACAGCTGTGAAATCTGTGCCCTACAATAATCATATTTTATTAAGTGGTGCTGCCCAAGAGGCACATTCAAGGTCAGACAATTAAGTTCTCAAACTCATCCTAGAAAAAGTGTTGCATATGTCATTTCTGAACATCAATCACTATGGTCATCAAATGGCGAAGGGAACTACTTCAAAGTTGACCATAGTCATATATTCTGACTGGTTCAAGAGGCAAATCTGACTGGTTCAAGAGGGAAAACTTATAATAGATACTGACACTACAGACTTACCCTCAGGTGAGCTCATAATCAAAGTCACCTAGTCCCATCCATGTGTCAAGAGCTGCCAGTGAGAGTCTCATTTCTCAAATCTTGGCCCTAAACAGACATCTGAGCAGACATCTGTCTAAGATGGAATATAGACAAACAAACAGACCAAAGCAATTCTTAAGCCACATGAGTAGCCAGGGAGGAAGGAAAAGTTAAGACAAATCAGTTTGTCATTAATATTTTTTAGAAAGGTAAAGGAAAATATTGCCTCCATGAAACAGCAACAGAAACAAAAAAAAAAATTTGGAGAACAAATACGAGCTCTTAGAAATGAAAAACATGACAGGAGAAATGAAAAATCCCACAGGCTTGGAAGAGGGACATGAAAAATGTCATCCAGAAGGCAGAGCAAAGAAATAGAAGCCAAAGAGAAAAGATTAAAAAAAGAAAGGAAGAAAGAAATGAGAAAAACAAAAGATAGACGTAGAAGATGACATCCAAGTAATACATATCGTATGTGCATATCATAATACCTCGTATGAGAAAATTCGCGGGTAATACCTAAACGTGATGAACCAAGTAAAGATAGCAGCTATTATTCAATATTTAGAATCGGAGGGCCATGAAAATGCCAGAAGAAACCACCACTGGAGAAAGAGAGTGGAAATGTTGTAGAGCAAATAGCTGCCTTATTTTAGTAATAGTCAACATTTAAAGCACATGTATCTGTCCCTATAATAAAAAGAAAGGACAATAATGATTATGAATAATATTAATCAAATAAAATTGATTACAAGACAGAATAAGGAAAAAGACCTCCCCATGTGATTCTGATGATTAGTCACCTTGGGGAGCCTTCACCTTATGGAGGACTTCCTGAAACACTACCACGGTGCTAGGCAAGTAAAAGAGGCTGGATACAAATGACGAGGATTGCTTTTGTTTTCTAGCAGCTCCCGGTTTAGTGGAAGAGACTGATGCTGCGTCAGCAGCAATCACACATGTTGCTGAGTCAAATGGCAGGGATGCTCTGCGTGTAATGGGAACAGAGAAGAGGGCTTGGTGGTAGAATGGAAGCTGATTTGGGAGCACTTTCCTAGTGGGGTGTCACATAAACTGAGTCTTGAAGGACAGGCAGGTCTAAAAGTCAAAGGAAGGGAAATAAGGCATTCCAGGGAGAGAGGATGTCGTTAGAGTGTGATGTGTGAGGTGATCTCTAAGGCTGGAGAGGCAGCAAGCGCCGTCATAGAGGACCAGGAGGGACATGCACCAATGTTTGCACTTGATTCTAAGGGAAAGGAGAGCTAACAATGGCTGTTAAGCAAGAGCCAGATATGTGCAATTTGGTCTCTGAGATCATGAGGGTTCCTGTGTGAAAAGTTATTTGGCTTATATAGAAGGCAAAGAGACTCGTTAGATTCCAGTTCCCCAGGTGAGAGATGATGGTATGGTAGGGACTGAGAGGAGGCAGCCAATTTTTTAGATTTAGGAAGTAAAATTGGCAGGACTTGCAATGAATTTGATGTTGGGACTGGGGGAGGTAGGGCAGGTGAGGGAAAAAAAAGCCACAATTGCAAAGACGTGGAATCGACCTCATATGTGCCCATCAATTCATGAATAGATAAAGAAAATGTAGTCTATATGAGGAGCACTACTCAGCTATAAAAAGGAGGGAAATAATGTCTTTTAGAGCCACTCAGATGGAACTGGAGACCATTATCCTAAGGGAAGCATCTCAGGAGTGGAAAAACAAATATCACGTTTATTCTCTAATAATTGGGAGCTAAACCATGGACATGAATAGGTTCCAAGAGAGGTAAAGGATGTTGGAAACCAAGAAAGGGGGGTGAGGGGTAAACATTTGCCTATCAGGTACAATGAACAGTATTCTTGCAATGGGCACCCTAAAAGCCCCCGCTTAAGCCTTATACAAGTATCCATGTGCATTAAGGCACCTCCTTAAAATTTTGAAATTTTAATAAAAGTAAGAGAAAAAAGGGAGTCTAGGGAGACTGTTGAGCGTCCGTCTTGGATGGCTGAATGGATGAGTGGTCTACAAGGCATGCATGGATGTGTCTTCCTGTGAAAACGGGGACTGAGCAGGGTTCTGCAGGGGAGACAGCAGAGAGAACGGAGCTCTGCAGCCTCCTTCCTTGTACAATGGGATCCAGTTCCATCTCGGGAAGGTTTAGCGAGGAAAAGCCTTATGTGTACCTCTTCCAGTTGCCTAAAATGAAACATTTCAAGTTAAAATTATTCAAGTCACTATCAAAAAGTCAACAACCCGAGGATGCACACTGAGTGAGAATTTGTGCATTAACAGTGCCTGCACAATAATTAGGGTTTTTTGGCTCTGATTGAACTAAATTCTCCCACTTTGTGTAGACCCTGATGAGAGGTGGTGAGATGTTTCTAAAGCATAGTGCCCTGCCTAATGACATCCTAATTTTTTAGAGCTAAAAGGTTACTTTGCCTGGAGGTCCTCACGGCTTCTGATATACAGACTGTCAGGTCCCTGGAATTTATTTCTTGCTACCAACTATTAGAAACGCCTTGGAGTTACGCATTTCTGAAACTCACCAAGAATCACCTTCTAGAATTACACTGAAACATCATTGTCTCAGCTTAGTCCCTTCATTTTTCAGCTATCTGAATTCAGCTCTTGGTCAGAGGTAGCAACTTGCCAATGTGTCAGCACCAATGTTATTATAAAATAACAATGAAATAATTTTATGACAGGTTTGAGTAGTCAATAGAGAGACAGTGTAGCAATGGCATTTTCCAATTTTAACCAAAGAATCTCCTTTAAAGAAAAAGAAAACGGGGGCAAGACATGATTGCAAGAGGGACTTTAACTAACAATTGCAATCAGTGTAACCTGGCTTATTGTACCCTTAATGAATCCCCAATAATAAAAAAAAAAAAAGATTTGAAAAGTGTTCCATGTAACCAAAAATATTTGTACCCCGTAAAACTTCGAAATTAAAAAAAAAGAAAATAAAAAAAAAGAAAAAGAAAACCCTCTCCTACCTCTAGCATTAATCTAAATTATTTTTTATTTGTTACTGAAACATATACAAACATTAAACAAGACATAAATTCCTCACATGTACACCTCTTATACTATACAATCAAAACAGACATTCAAATTAAATTTAATCCAAAACAAAATGCAGCGAAAATAAAAAACTTTGAAATTGATAAGAATGAGTCCCCTAATAGTTATGATATAGAAGGTCATGGTAGATTATTCCTGCTACTATGCCTAGAAATTAACTGGATAAAGTGAAATTTCATATATTTTTAAGGGTATCAGAGAACTGATAGTGGAAATAAGATTAAAGGAGTAAATTTCAGAAAGGGGAGATTCCTTCCTGGGTGAGCGGGGATCAGCAAGCTTCTGACCGAGGGGCAGAGTGTGGCACAGACAAAGGTTCAGACTTGCAATAGGCAGAAAACTCCATGAGGGAAAGAGAACCCACACATATTATGGAGGCTGCTGTACTTGCCCTTGAGTGTCTCTCATAGAGCAAATGTGTTTTATTGACACCTGGTTCATTTTGGGACCTCAGCTCTGGTCATGATGACCACACCATTAACAGGGAAGGCAGATGAAGGAAAAGAGAAAGAGAGAGAGAAAACTCACACGGATACAACTGGAATTCAGGTATTGTACTTCCACCTGCTTGAACTCTATTCTAAGTATACATCTACCTACACCGCTTTCTTGGCTTTTTTCTTATATTTTAGGCATCTTACTCTAAGCCTTTCTGTTCTGAGCCTCCAAGAGGTCTGACCAGGTAGTGCACTCGGAAGTTAATCATTGGCATGAAGGTAATTTCCTACTTCGTTAGCTACATTAAAACCACAAATGATCTGTGATTCTTTTTTGAAGAACTCAAGAGAATTTTGAGTACGCTATAAAACGAATGAACCTTTCAGACTCAATGAAGACAAGTTTGTCCCCAAAAGCTGTGGGGAAAAAATCTTATTGATTTATGCACTGTTAGGATGTGTTGCAGTTCTTTTATCTTTACAGTCTCATTTTTGCTTCTATTTTAAAAGTCAAATAATTTCCTAAGGTTGGAACTAGTTTAAATATGTGGGTCACTATGAAAGTTTTGAGATGGACTGTGTTATGGTCTATTATTTAATTTCTAAGAAACACAGTCAACAGTGTCCTTTCTGATTCACCCATGCAAGTTTCAACTTGCTGGGCTTACTGGTGTTCCTGGGAAGGTTTCATTTCTTTCTGTCCACATGTTTTTTATGTTTCCTGTTTTTGTGTATCTCAAAACTTTTGTAATGACCCTGTGTGGTAAAATATAGTTATGTTATATTAAACCCATATTCAAGAGTATTAAGAAGATGGATGTAAAGCTCAAAACTCTGTTTTCCTTTTCCCTTCCCTTTTCTTCTTTTCCTTTCTATTTCCTTCCAGACTTTTTCCTTCCTTTCCCTTCTTTTGCTTTTCTGCACAATTCAGTCCCAAAGCTATTAAGTTGGGGCAGAGCAAGAGAGGTGTCCATGGTAGGACTGGTCGTGGCCCAGGGTAGGGTGTCAGAGCCCAGGCTGGGTAGATGTCTATGCCAGGATAGCCAGAGCAGGAGATGGGAGCCATAATGGATTGATCACGTCATACATAATATTTAATTCTAGGGGGATTATAGAGCTAAATGTGAGAGGCAGAACAAAAAATCTTCTAGAAAATAATACAGAAGAATATTTTTTGACTGTGGAGTAAGAAGAGGTTCCTTAGACAAGGCCATGAAAATCACTAATACAAAAATTATTAAACAGGGTGGTACCTGTGGCTCAATGGAGTAGGGCGCTGCCCCATATACCAGAGGTGGCAGGTTCAAACCCAGCCCCGGCCAAAAACTGCAAAAAAGAAAAAAAATTATTAAACATTAAAAATAAGAACTTTGTTCAAGAAAAACACCATTAAGAGGATGAAAAGGGTCCACAAGCATGGTGGCTCATGCTTATAACCCTAATACTCTGAAGGCTGAGGTGGGAGGATCCTTTGAGTTCAGCAGTACAAGCCTACACAAGACCGAGACCTTGTCTCTACAAAAACTAGCCAGGCATGGTGATGGGTGTCTGTCTTCCCAGCTACTTAGCAGGCTGAGGCAGGAGGAGCCCTTGACCCCAGGAGTTTGAGGTTGCAGTGAGTGACGATGACGCCACTGCTCTCCAGCCCAGGTTGACAGAGTGAGAGTCTGCCTCAATTAAAAAAAAAAAGAAGGAAAAGTCAATCAACAGAGTGGAAGAAGGTATTTGGGGTACATAGAACCAACGAAGGATACATTTCTATGTGGGCGCTAAGCTTTGGGCACCCATGGTCATATGGTCAGGTGTAAGAGACATTGGAGAATTAGAAGAGGTCAGGGTGGGGTAGGGGTGAGGGATGAAAAATTACCTATGGAATACAAGGTATACTATTCAGGCGACAGGTGCACTAAAAGCCCAGATGTCACCACTATATAATTCGTCCATGTCACAAAAATCCACTTGTACCTTTTAAATTCTATTGAAATTAAAAAAAAAAGTATAAAAGAACCAAAAAAAGGGTTGTAAAAAAATTTAGAAATAACTTCTATAAATCAGTAAGAAAGGGACAGAGATCAAAAGATGGACAAGAGACTTGAATAAGTATCTCAAAAGAGAGCATATTTAAAATCCAATAATCATATGAAAAGGTATTAAATCTCATTAGTCATCATGAAAATGCAAATTAAAACCATAAAGTTATGCCATTACACATTCTGTCAACAGAACTAAAATTTAAAATGCTGACAGTAACAAGTTTGTTGGCAAAAACATGGAGCAAGGGGAATTCTCATATATTAGTTGTGATGGTGCAAATTGTTAAAACCACTTTGGAAGATAATTTATATTTTATTCATTAAAGTTAAAGACACACATAGTCTATGAGCAAAAAATTCACTCCTAAAAATTCCACCCAATGTAAATACATCCTCGTGCCTGGTCAGGGGCGTGAAGAGTCATGTTTTTTGACAGCATTCTTAATACAATATATGTCACCAAGAAAGAAATGATAACTAAACTAAAAAGTCTTACAACCAATATGGAAACAACCAACAGAACTATGGATACGAGGTATGGACAGTCACTTTACAGAAGAAGATATCCAAATGACCGACCAACAGGTGCTAATTTCGTTAATCACCAGTGAAATGTAAACTGAAAACACTATTCAGTAACCGTGTATGTACATCTGAATAGTTAAAAGCAAACACTGACAACTCTAATGGTTGGCAACAATGTGGAGTAATTAGAACTCCCGTATATATGCTAGGGGGAGTTTAAATTTTTACAACAGCCTTTGGCTGTTTCTATTAAAGTTAGACATATGCCTACCCTGTGACCCAGTCATTCCTCTACTAGGGTGTATACCTAAAGGAAGTCTGATACATGCATCAAAAGACATTCCTAGCAGCATAACAGTCCTAAAATGAGACAATTCAAGTTTGTAGATAAATAATTGCAACAACTCAAGTTCATGGATAAGTAATTGTGACATATGTGTGCAGTGGAATACTTCGCAGCAACCAAATTAACAAACCAGTGCCAGGCACAGCCACTCAAAGGAACCTCACAAACATAATGTGAAAAGATGCCCAGCACAAAGAAGGCATAATATGCGATTCTGTTTGTGAAAGTCAAACAAATAGGAAAAATGGAAATAAAGGATTAGGAGTATATAGTTGGGTGGCAAAGCTATAAGAAAAAAGCAAGGAAGTGCTCAACAGAGACGGAGACTCTGTTCTTGACCAGATTCTAGCTGGGCTCCGCTGAGTCCTCTTCTCAACTAGGCCTCAACCTTGGTCTACAAACCACAGACTCTCAGCATAGATGATTTTTTTCACTGCCACCCCCGACGTTAAAAAATATAGTTAGGCGTGATGGCTTACCCCTGTAATCCTAGCACTCTGGGAGGTCAGGAGTCTTGATGTCAGGAGTTCCAGACCAGCCTGAGTCAGAGGGAGACCCTATCGCTACAAAAAAAAAAAAAAAACAACTGAAAAATTACCTGGGCATGGTGGTGGGTGCCTATAGTCCCACCTATAGCCTACTTGGGAGGCTGAGGCAGGAGGATCATCTGAGTCCAGGAACATAAGGTTGCAGTGGGCTATGATGATGCCACTGTACTCCATCTAGCCTGGGCAACAGAGTGTGATTCTGTCTTTAAAAAAAAAGGCTTAAACAAACACTAACATAGTTTCTAACAGCTTAAGATTGCATCTCTTGCATGATCTATAAGGGATCCCCCCACCAAGCTTAAAATATGTACCTAAGAATGCTCAAGGCTGCTGAATGAACTTGCCGTTTGTTGTAGCCAACATCTGACCTTAGGCCCCTGACCACACTTCCTTAGAGCATTTACTAAAAACAACTCACAGTAGTGAGCCCTTCCCCTATCCCTTGGAGATGTATACGCATCTCTTACAACTCAGGAGTGTCTTTCTCAGAGACCTGAACGCCATTCCTTTAAAAATGTAGTCATCAGAAAGGATGGAGCCCTCCACTGTCTATGGGGGGAGTGGAGCCCTAACTTTGCTCTTGCTGGCTAGCAGAGGCACCTGTTCTAACCAGCACCTACACTGACCAGCCCTTTCTAATTTCTCACTTCCCTGACGCCACTGAGCTTCACAGGCCCCTTAAAATGCCCAGCCACCTCTGTGCAAATCGAAATTGAGTTTAGCTTGGGCTCAACCTTCTTCCCTACTGCAATGGTTATTACAGATTAAAATCTTTCCTTATTCTTTTAACTTATGAGTGGCTCTGTAGGAAGGGCAGGGTCAGGGAGGGGGCTCCCAAAAGGGGCTTTTGGGCACTGACATTCTGTTTCTCCAACTGGGTGTTCTTGGCTGCACGAGTGGCCGCTTTGTGTCAAGCCCTTCAGCTGTCCACTTCTTGATGTGTGAACACTTCTGCAGGTGTGTTGTATTGCATCACATTTTAAAAGTGTTTAAAGAGGGCTAACTGGCCCTGCGTCTCCTCAGAGGCTCACGTACAACTGATCACTTTCTGAGAATGTGAATGAAAAGTGCCTCTCGTTATTAGCTGCAAGATAAAAACTGCAGATTTGGGTATTGCCTATAACATTCATCATAGAAAGAACAGTATTTTTATGTAGTAGTAGCTTTTTGGGACACCATTTAGATTAGATTTTAAGCTTTGTTATTGAATCTTTCTGCATATTTAATGGTTTCTTTACTTTTCTTGAGGAATGTGTATTATAGCTTTGGTAACTCCTAGAGAGTAGTATCCTGGTAAATCTTAGGCTTAAAATGATATATCTTGATGGGCTTCCTTTTTTCTTTAAATTTTAATAATAAGCAATTATAAAGTGCTTACTATGTGGCAGGCCTAGGTAATTTACATGTATGTTAACTCATTTGGTCCTAAAAATAGTTCTATAAGGTGGGTATGATTTTTATCTCTGTTGTATTGACCATGAAATGGAGGCCCAGAAAGGTTAAGTTATTAGCCCAAGATCACACAGCCAATAAGTGGTAGAACTGGACTTTGAACTGTGTGGTCTGACCTCAAAATCCATGTTCTTAACTAGTATTGTATATTGCCTTGTAAATGCTAAGTGAACCATTTGCCTGCACATGGCTCCAACAATGTTAATGCATTGTGCCATTTGAAACAAAGATATAGAATTAAGATATGTGTGAAGGACTGAGTATACAAATGGACAATGGGCAGACCATTTATAAAAGTAGAACTATTGGTAGCAACTAGTCCAAGAAAACCATCCCATTATCTACAGTCACCAGCCCAAAGATGAAGCCTGCTATCTGTAAGTCAGACTTGGCAAGAAGTTAGACTGCTATCTCTAGAAGCCAGTCATGGGTGCCAAACAATAACCTTTTAAACAGTTGGCCTAACATGGCCAGAACGTGTTTAATATCTGACAGCGTCTCTAATTTTTGTCCTTACTTCCAACTTAGGACCAAGCATAGAAAGCAAAATAACGTGCCCCTCACTGATCACACAGGATGCCCCCCTGCTAGTTTGTTTTCTCCGGCTTCCCTGAGGCCAGTGGCTTAATCAGGGCACACCTGAAGCCTTTCTGTTTTTCCACTCTAAAGCCTTCCCACTCCTCCACCTGCCTTTGAGTCTCTGCCAAATGCAAAGGATGATGGCTGGTTCCCTTGCTACAGCAAGCTTTGGATAAATAGCCTTTGCTTGCTCTTCTTTGGGTGGTTCTTGTTTATTTCCATAAGCAACAACAATGGCATGACATCTGAAAGGGAGTGGTTCTATAATTAAAGGGAATGACCACCATCTGCACAACTGACATACATTTCCGAGTCACTATATTGATTACGCCTTCACCTCTGTGGACACAAGATTGCAGCCACGACCTAACTACTTCCATCAGTCTGCCCTAAAGTTTAAGGAATATTACAAATTGAACCCATTGTAAGAATTCTTGGGTACCACATCAAAAGCTTCCTTCTTCATCCACCCTCCTTCACTGGGACCAACATTTCTCTTTTCGTACTTCATTCTCCTGATTCCTCCTTACAGCCTCCTTTCTGTATTTCAACTCTTTCCAAGCTTCTACCCAATGTTCATTTTCACCTTTTTATTTCCACGGCCAATCTTGATCCCCAGTCCCAAACAATGAATAAACTGTGGAAGAGGTTTCCAAGAACAGCCTTGGATTTTCCTTTTGGGATGTAGTTCTGAGCTATATGAGTGGGGAGACCCAGCTATGATTGGCTCTGCAAAGATGAAGGAAGAAAGTCTACTTGACTTTCAAAAGCTTTGTTCCAACTGTGAGATTTTGTAGTTTCCTGATTAGACAGAATGAGGGATAGAGCCCTGGCATTTACCCATTAAAGCAATGATGAGTAGGTCTAATTTGTGGTATCTCTAACTGATAGTTTGCATTTTAAGGTTAAGACATTTTATTGCTTCCAGATGGTCAGCTAACTTCTAGCCAGAAGAGCATTACCACAGAGTTTAAGAACAGCTATGATGCAGAGAGAGATTTTAATTATCATGTAAAGGATCTAATTAAAAAGACATACAGTAGCCGGCTTTTCACATGCTCAAGCCTATAAAAATCAGTAGTTTAAAAAATTACCTTCAGAAGGAAATCGGAAAATTATTCAATTTGAAGCAGAGACACTTGAGGAATTTCTCAAATTAGTGAACTAGAATTAGGTTAACTGCTTATTCTTAGGTGCCTTGATTTTCATGTTGTTCCTTCTGTCTGTTTTATGGCACAGACTTTAGAAGGTTCCTGAAGTTTTTTTACGTCTTTGTTAGTTTTTTTTTTTGGGGGGGGGCAGGAATAAGGCAGATCCTTGCGTATTAATCAAGCAAGGGAGCAAACAAGTGATAACTTTCTTGGGCTCTGAACTTGTCCTCTGTGTTCAGATCCTGACTCTTTCACTTACTGGGTGAACTAGGACAAAGTAACATCACGTCTGTGAGCCTCAGTTTTCTGATCTGTGAAATGGTAAGCCCTGTCTGGTGGGTTTCTGGAGCATATGATAAGGCAAGGAAAGTTAGCTATTGTTATCTGCAGAGTTTTAGAAAGTGCATATATTGACAGGCCAAAGACTCTATGGAAGACAGATGAGCAGTGGGGAGAATTCTACAGACAGACATTCCACATATGCCCTGTCTTATCTGTAACATCCTCTTCCTGACCCCTGAGCTCTGCAGCACACACACATTTTGCAAGAGGAGCAGAGTTGTTTGTAGGAGGGCCGGGGTGCAGAGTCCTGCCGGAGGCCAACCGGACTCTTTGGAGTTAATGACCTGGAACCAGGACGCTGCTGAAGTGAGACACAGTGACCTTGAACATTCAATGTCTTCCGACTTCCCTGCATGATGACACCAGGACCTCCTATCCTCTCCTCCCCTTTTTCTCTGTTTGGCTCCTTGGGATAGTGCTGGAATGAAAAGCTGAAAAAGGCCAGCACGACTCAACCGTCCCTACTCTTTTCTTTTGTGGCCTCCGGTCTTGTTGTTATGTCCCCTTTTTCTTCTACACTTCCTTCCCTTCCTCCTTCCCATCTGAACTTGATCCAGGGGATTCATTTGATTAGAATAAACTTGAGGTTTCCAAGTATGTTAATCCTGTTCTTGGAGGCTGATGTTTCCACAGCCTGGTCTCCTTTATAGCAGTGAGCCTGGGCCAGATGCTGGGAAAGAGGAAAAACATCCTTCTCCTGCTGCTCTCAGTTGGGAGCCCTAATTTATTTGGCACCAAGACTGTTCCCCTTGATAAGCATGAGCCAACCTGACAGCTATCCACAGCCTGTGGGATCTTTAAACTTCTGTTTTCTACCTTCAGTTGTTGTACCTGTTACTTGATTAAGGGAAGAATGATGAGACTTGCGATAGGGGAAATGATGAGAGACTGAGGCATGGTCTCCTTTCTTACAAATCAGTGGGTAGCAGGACAGATACTCCATTTTCTGGATTCAGTAGGATTTAAAAGACAGGAAGTTGGGCCAGGTCAAGGGCTGTTTAATTTGTGACTTGGGTGATGATAATAGACTTGTCTGGTCCTGACAGGAGTTGTAGGTGCCCAATAACTCCTAGAATATTCTTTCCTTTCTTCCCTCCCTCCCTTCCTTCCTTCCATGTTCAGAAGTCAGATTTAAAAGAATGGGAAGACAGTTTCTAGACCATGCCTTTTTTCTTTGAGAAACAAAGCACAGAGCACTAACTACAGGCAGAAGATGTCAACCACATTCAGAAGCCCAGGCTAGTTACCAAAGCTGTTGTGGACACTAAGGTTCTAATGATTAGGACAACTGGTCATAATAACTAAGGTAGACCAAGTTACTCCCTGCCACGATTTATATAGAAAAGGGGGACCTGTGTTCAGAATGTAGACAGAACACTTACAACTCAATAAAATATTGAATAATCCATTTTAAAAAAGGACAAAGATTTGAATAAACACTCAGTGAAAGTTGACTTATGAATGACCTACAAGCACATGAAATGTTTACCTCCATTTGTCATCAGGGACGTTGGAAATGAAAACCGCGATGAGATACCATTTCACACCCACTGAAATGGTAAAATGAAAAGGACTGATCACAGAAGTATTAGAGAGAATATGAAGATCCTGGATAATTCATGTATTGCTGATGGGAATATAAAATGGCACAGCCATTCTGGACATCGGTTTGGCAATTTCTTATGAAGTTAAACATACTCTTACCATATCTTTTTTTTTTATTGTTAAATCATAGCTGTGTACATTAGTGCAATCAAGGGGTACAATGTGCTGGTTTCATATACAATCTGAAATATTCTCATCAAACTGTTCAACATAGACTTTATGGCATTTTCTTAGTTATTGTATGTAGACATTTGTATTCTGCCTTTAGTAAGTTTCGCCTATACCCATTCTAAGATGCACTGTAGTTGTGGCCCCACCTATTACCCTCTCTCCATCCTAACCTCCCCCCTCCCTTCCCCTCCCTTGGCCCTTTCCTCATAGTCTTGTGCTATAGTTGAGTTATAGCCTTCATGTGAAAGCTATAATTTAGCTTCATAGTAGGACTGAGTACATTGGATACTTTTTCTTCCATTTCTGAGATACTTTGCTAAGAAGAATGTGTTCCAGCTCCATCCATGTAAACATGAAAGAGGTAAAGTCTCCATCTTTCTTTAAGGCTGCATAATATTCCATGGTATACATGTACCACAATTTGCTAGTCCATTTGTGGGTCGATGGGCACTTGGGCTTCCTCCATGACTTAGCAATTATGAATTGGGCTGCAATAAACATTCTGGTATAGATGTCTTTGTTATATTGTGATTTTTGGTCTTCTGGGTATAAACCTAGTAAAGGAATTATAGGATCGAATGGCAGGTCTATTTTTAGATCTCTAAGTATTCTCCAAACATCCTTCCAAAAGGAACATATTAGTGTGTATTCCCACCAGCAGTGTAGAAGTGTGCCCTTTCCTCCACATCCACGCCAACATTTCTGGTTTTGGGATTTTGTTATGTGGGCTACTCTTACTGGGGTTAGGTGATACCTCAGAGTAGTTTTGATTTGCATTTCTCTGATGATTAAGGATGATGAGCTTTTTTACATGTGTTTGTAGATTGTGCGTCTATCTTCTTTACAGAAGTTTCTCTTCAAGTCCCTTGCCCACCCTGAGATGGGATCACATGTTCTTTTCTTGCTAATACGTCTGAGTTCTCTGTCTCTTACCATATCTTGTGGCAATCTCCCTCTTAGGTGGTCACTCAAGGGAAATTTAAAAAGTATTCATATAAAGGCTTGTGCATGGATGTTTCTAGCAGCTTTATTCATGTTAGCAAAAACTGAAAAAATCTAATATCCATCAACATGGAAATAGGGAAACAAATTGGAATATCTTCATATGATAGTTACTCAGCGTGAAAAAAGAATGAACTATGGATATATTCTACAATATGAGTAATTCGCAAAATAATAATTCTGAGTGAAGGAAGCCAGTCAAGAAAAAGTACCTGTTGAATAATTTCATTTATACAGAAGACAAATCAGTGTTTTTTTAGGGGACTGGAGTTGGGAGAGATTGATTAAGGGGGTTAGGAGGAAACTTTTGGGGGTGATGACATATTCTCTGTCTAAAAAGTGGTTGTTGTTACCTTGAGTGAATAGATGTGAAAATGTATTGAAATGTATATTTAACATAGATACATTTTATTCTATGTAGATTAAATTCTCAATAAAATTGATTAAAAGAAAGAATAGGAAAGCACAACTCTAAATTGAAACCAAAGGAGAAAATAAAAACACAATAAAAAAATATTCCAAAGACTTCTGAGTGAGCTGAGGAGTTACATTGTGGAGCTGTAATCAAAACTGATGGCAGAAAGACAAATCAGCTAAGCCAATTCAGAAATTTTTATGTTCCTTCAGGAAGAATTTTTTTTCCTAGGGGGAATTTCCCATCCGTGGTAGTTTGTACACAGCTGTGTTTCTCTACCACAACTGTGGTCTGACTGGGGACTATTGAAGGACAGATAGTGGTTAGGTGGTTCTATGTAAAATCACATTTATCAAGCTGAGAGTAAAGCCAAGTTACTTGTAAGACATCAGGGGTTTCTGAAGTTAGAAGATGCCAGCCCACACGTTTTTATAGGTCTGTGTTGAGGCATGAATATTCTAAGATTAATGAAGCTTTTATGGGTCTGGAAGGCAAAGGGCAGATGTTTTGATGTTGGCTTTATGGATACCCCTAGAGAAGTTTTCCTGTGTATTGGGGACAAATAAGCTTTCTTCTACTATCAGATTCAAATATCTCCTTTCTTTCTTTTCATAGGAATTTAAGTTCGTATGTCCAGTGGCAAACACTGACCAAATCCCCCTGGAAATACTCCATAATTCAGACTAGAAACCTAAAGAAGGAACACTGTAGTTCAGCCTCATGACCCATCCAGACCAGAGACTATTCAATTGATTTCTCCGGTTCATGAATTCACTCCCTATTCAGCCAGGGTTCATTGTGAAGCTGCTACATGCTCAGTGTTGGAGACACAGGACATGGTTTCTGACTTTAAGTCTCACACAGTCCAATGTATGAACAAATCATTACATTGCGATGTGACAATAAAAGTCAGCTTTCACAATGCTGTGGGGGTGCAGACAGGGAGTCACTACCACAGTCCAGAGATTTAAGGAGGACTCTGCATGCGCGCACACACACCCCCCCCACACACACTCACACACACACTTACACACAGATACTTACCTCACAGAGATGCCAAGGGCCAGTTTGGTAAGAAATTGCTGTCTGTCAACATTTCCTTAGACAATCCACAATGACTGTATCATCTGTGGATTTCTCTAAACCTAAGGTTGAAAACAACAACAGAGTAAGTGAAAGAGGGAAGTTGCTTAGTCTTTATCTTGGGACGAAGAGGATGGATAATTTTATTTTATTTTTTATTTATTTATTTTTTTTGGTTGTTGGCCGGGGCTAGGTTTGAACCCGCCACCTCCGGCATATGGGACAGGCGCCCTACTCCTTAAGCCACAGGCGCTGCCCGTGGATGGATAATTTTACTTCCTTCATCCTACCAAAATATAATCTTCTGAGTACAAGGAAGAGAATATCACTTTGGTATAATTTATTTACTTATCTAATTTATTAATGTGTATAGATGTGTTTATTGATTGCTAATATGCAATTATGCAGATACATTTCCTCCAAATCCATAAGACGCTTGGGTTTGGTTCCATCACTTGTGATTTCCACTCTTCGTTCTTTCGTTTTCCCTTTGAGATACCTTCAATCTACTTGTCCTTCTAGGCAAAAAGATCAATAAGAAAAATATGTCATTTGTGAATTTTGTAATGACATTCTGGAAATGCAGTTTAATAATACAGCACAGCACTCTGGGCTGACTGTATAATAAGAGAGGAGAGAGAGAAGCCTTTATTTCTTGCTCTTTGATTTGCATTTGAACCAAGTTGGTGTCGGTTAACTCATTATTTCCTGAGAAGCTGATGGTATCAGGCTCTGTAACCTGCTTTCTCCAAAGAATCTCTTTCCTCCCAGTTGTGGAGGCTTGATGTCTACACATAATCAACCCACACCCAAGCTCAACACCATTCCCTGGTCTGGGAACCAGCCTGGCCTTGCCCAGTGGGAGGGTGAGACTTAGAGAGACAAGATCTAATGATGCTCAGGGACTCAGCATCTGGTGGATCAGGCTGCTGATCCAGCTCTGACCATGTCACTCAAGGTCAAGGCCTGTCCTTGCAGCCTCGTTCTCTCTTTGGTTTCTTGTACCTGAACCCCTCCCTCAACCCTTTGCCTGAGAGCCATTAATTAGGTGCCATCTTTTTCCTGGTCACTTTCCTCTCCCAGGAAAGTAGTCAGGTCCTTGTACCCCAACCTGTGGCCTCTCTATGAGCTGATGACAGAGTCACCTGGTGTGGATCAGATCCCTGTATATCTCCTGCCCTCAGGTGCTCTGGAACTTGGTTACCTGTTGCTGGCCTCTCTCCTGTTGTTGCTCTTTGGGTACCAAATTCCACTCACCTGCCTGGGCTTCCTCCACTCCCCACCCCCTGCCTGCTATTATCACCTCCCACCTCCCCTAGTACCCAGCCCCACCTCCATCAGGTAGGCTGCCTTCAGCCCTCCCCATCTCCCTGCAGTTGGATCTCTCTCCTGTAGTGAAGATGACAAGTGGTCATTTCCAAGGCTTTCTTCAGCATTTGCTAAAGTGTGTTACCCATACCCCAGGTGGTCTATGGATGGGCATATTTTGTAAAAAGTTCCCCACTTATTGTGTGGTATGAGCAAAAATAGTTTCGAAACAAACCCATGAAAAAAAGGCAGTAGTCTTAGAACATGAACTCTGGAGCCAGATTTCCTGGTTCAAAGCCTGGCTCTTCCACTTAGCAGCTGTGAGGCCTTGGCAAGTTACTAAACATCCCTGTGCCTCAGTTTCTTCACTTGTTAAATGTGCATGATAAAAATAGCGCTCACCTTATAGCATTCTTATGACAAAAGCGAGTTAATGGGTGTAAAGCATTAAATAATTTCAAACATGTATATATAAAGCATGATGCCCAGTAAACACTTAATAAAAATTTGCTTTAGAATGAACTCTGTGAACATTATTGTCTAAAGCATAGCTAACTGAAAAGAGGAGTGCATTTTTAAAATTAAAAAAATGTAGATAATAACACAGTTGGTACTTAAACATTAAAATACTGGTAAATATACCCATTAGGGAAGATGAAGCTGCTATAACAAACAGATCTCCCAAATTCAGTGGCTTAAAGTAAAGGGAGCTTACTATTTTCTTAGCAATATTGGATAGGTGTTTCCGGTTAGCAGGTGGTTTTCTCCATATGTTTCAGGTTCTCAGGATCCCTCTGTCTTGTCATCATTATCTGCATGCCCAGGGCTGGGTTATGACCTTCACATTCTAGAACACAAGAAAGGAGAAAGGGGGGAAAGGACACATGAAAGAGGCCATGGCTGTCTGAACGTCCCTTGCCCAGAGGAGCACATGTCCCTTTAGCTCGCATTCAACTATAACTTAGTTGTATGTTTACACTTAACTATAAGGGTGGCTGGGAAAAGGAGTCTAGAGTATTCTGGGTTTGGGTGTACAGTTAACTCTGAATGTAAACAACTCAGGTCTGGGAAGTACTATCTTTTGGGGGTGGTGGCAGGATTCTTCTTCGAGGCCACAGAGTAAGATGGCAGGGATGAGCATGAGAGGGAAGGGGCACTGAATTTTAGGCCCACTGGTACTGAATATGGAGTTTTACTTTTCGTTGTTCTCCATCGCAATTCTTGTGATATACTCTGCTCTTTCATAAAATCTGTTACACACAACTGTCTTGCTTTGGAGGTGCCTGGGGCATGAAGGATGGGATTAGACAGAATGATACCCACCCCCCACCCATCACCCTAATCCCTGAGAACCTATGCATAGACAGTATTAGCTTACATGGCAAAAGAGATTTTGCAGATGCGATTAAAATTAAAGGCCATGGGATGGCAGATTATCCTGGATTATCCAGGTGGGCCCAATCTAATCATTTGAGTCTTCTTAAAAGGAAAATCTTTCCTGGCTGTGTCAAAGAACTAGAGAGATGGCAGCAGAAGAACTCAGCCCCTCGTTTTTGCTTTGAAGTTGAAGGAAGGGGCCTGGAGCCAGGTAGAGAGGGAAGCTTCTAAAAGCTGAGAAAGGTAAGGAAACAGATTCTTTTCTAGAACCCCCAGAAAGGAATACAGCCCTGCTGAGACCTTGATCTTAGCCCAGTGAGATTTGTGTTAGACTTCTGACCTCCAGAACTGGAAGACAACATATTTGTGCTGGTTTTTTTTTTTTTTTTTTTTATTAAATCATAGCTGTGTACATTAATGCAATCATGTACAGGAAACTATATTAGTCCCTGTTTGAGAAGAAATGCTAAAGAGGGGAGATGGAGACATGGACGAATGTTGACTGGGCAACCAAGGGTGAGCAGGAGGTGGTGAGGATGGCGAGGGTGAGCCATCTCAGGCCATCCTGCTCTCAGGGGACCCTGGGGAGGGCGTTGTACTTCCTGTGGCAACTCAGATGGAGAACATCAAAGGGAAGGGTAGCCCCAGGGGCTGGGGAACTGGGAAACAATCAGTTTACATATCTTGCCCTGAAGTCTTTTTAAAGATGGCCAAGACAAAATCCTCTGAGCTTCTATTCATCCCAGAAATTCCACCTGCTCCTTGAGAACTTGGTAGCCTTGCTCATTTCCAAGGTGCTTGCAGAATGCTTTGGGCTGTTCCAGATAAACCATCAAAGTTATGTTTTCCTGGGTGTTTTCCCCAAACACCTTGTCTCATTCAGCAAAACAGCTAAGAATGGGCAGTTTCAAAGGCTACCCCCAGAGGCGTCATGAAACCACTCCAGGTAGCTGCCTTGAGCCTGTGCCACCACCTGTCATAGAGAGGTTGTTGTTCCATATCAACGAACAAATATATGAGAAATATATATGTGCGGGGTTCACATACATTTAATATGATTCTGGCGTGTTGGTTGTTGGATATCATGCTGTGGACTAAGGAAGCTCAATGCGAAACATCCACAGGCAGAGTTCAGGTCCTTCAGAAAGAATATGGGATCAATGTCAATGGCTTAACAAATGTCTCTAGCTCACCCACCTCTGATCGGAAATGCCCACAGGTATTCTTGTTAATGAGAGACAGGACTCACTAGGCAGAACCAGAGCTGTGTGGAGACCATTTGGGTCAGGGAAAGGGACAAAGTCACCTCCTACATTCCTCTCCTGCACTTTTCTCTTAAGGCAATCTTCTTATTCTATAAACCTGTTAACAGACAATGAAAAGATGTATCCATAGGTGCATATGCACACTTCACAAGACCCTTTCCAGGCACTGCCAGGAATGTCATCCTGGGGAGGAGGGTGGAGGTACTGAGTGCAAACTAAATGGGTCCAGGGACAGGGGAGAAGGAAAGGGCATCCCCCAGGCAGCTGGTTGGCCTGGATCCCCTGACTGTGCTATGACTCTACAGGCAAACAGGACAGCCCAGCCCACTTGTTCCCCCAGGGTAGACCACATTGTTTCTCCTGGCTACAACTGAATCAATTTTGACATTACTGTGTATTTACTATTTGTCTTTCCTACTAGACACGTGCTCACCAGGCCCTGCAGAGAATGCCCATTGCAAGCACTCAATAAATGTTCAATCAGTGAATAAATCAAAGAACAGGTACTTTGTAGATAAGTACATGAATTTGGGATGATTTGTAGATAAAAAGCTGAGCATGTTAGGAGCTCTTTGATAGAGCTCCGTGGAGGACTGGGATGCGAGGCTGGGTCTAAGTTTTAGAGGGAATCCAACAGTAGAAAGGAAGAAATTTTGTTAAAATGCAACCCCAGGGCTGCCTGGCAATTCAGCTAGTAGGTTTCACTGCTTTTTCATGCTGGACCTATGAGGGAAAGACGTGAAACATGCATGCCCATTATATGGATATTTATTTAGAAATTATTGACATGTGTGCCTGCATGCATTAATCACATATATTAGAACATAGAAATTCTAATATTTTCTTCCGGTATCCTAATGAGTTGTCTTGTGTCCAGAATGTAGAAGTCACTGGTGCCAGCTGATGAGATCTTGGTCAGAGGGTAAGGAGGGGTGGCCTGAATCTCAAAGACAAGTGGATTTTGACATTTGTTTCCACTAACTGCTACTGGCCTTTCTCAGTTGTAATGATTTTAATAACAACAACAATAATAACTAATTTTTATCAAGTGTTGAGAGGCTAAAAGACAAACAGTCAATGGCCAGGCCATATATGACGGTAGAACTCTAATCCACACCCTCTGCAGCAAGCAGCTCAGAATGGCCAGGACTTGGTCAATAACTGTCAGCTTTCTTAATTTTTGCCCCACTTCCAATTTAGGACTAACCAAAGAAAGACTAATACGTTCTCCTCACTAATCACATGCGATGCCACACTTGTGTTAATAGTTAGTCCCTTCCAGCTTCCTCAGACTCACACCTGTCTCCCACAAAGCTTTCTCTCTCCTCTGCCTGCATTTAAGTTTCTCCAAACACAGTGATGATGGCAGACTCCCTTGCAATAGCAGGTTGAATAAACAGCCAGCCTTTGCTTGTTCTCCCTTGGGTGGTCTTTGTTTATGTCCACAGTGCTTACTATATACCTAGCGCTGAGCTGATTTACACAGACTAATTTTATCCTTACAGCTTCATGAAGCTGTATGGATATTATTCCTATTTTACAGCTGGGGAACAATGCACAGGGAAGTTAGGTCACTTGCCAAGGTCACACAGCAAATTAGGGTGAGGCTAAGCTGACGTGTGTGCCTGGCGCAGAAGGCACTGAGCACACTCAGCACAGCTTGGTCTCTCTCATTTACTTATACCCCACTTTAGCACCCCCACCATGCCTTGTGAATTCCTGGGGAGGGGAAGTGTATTTCTGCCTCTTTTTTATTTCTTAAAAAAACTTTCATATTTGTTGCAATGTTCAGAGTCTTATGGAAGTGAAGGCTTTGTCTCTCTGCTTCTAGCAAGAGTAATGGGTTGGAAACACCTCTGCAGAGAGATGAGTGGTGTTCCTTGGTGAACTTCCAAGTATTTTTAGCTTCTATGATAGATTAGAATGAGATATGAGAGATTTTTAATAGGCAACAAAGGGGACAGAGTCATGTCAGAAGTGTATGTTATATGAACCACAGCTGATGAGCAAAAAAAAAAGTATTTGAAATAAAAATCCTTGGTGACCTACGAACAGAAATACATCAGTCTCTCTAAAACAAAAAAAAAAAAGAAAGAAGAAATACATCAGTCTCCTTCCTTTCAATTTGCTTAGCCAACCAACCAACCAACCAACCACTCACCCAAGCAAACTGACCAACCCCCTTGCAAAAGCTTTTGTAATTTAACTGAGTTTTATCATTGGGAAAATTTTTTGGAATCATTGAAGATCAATCATTTTTTTTGAAGTCAAGCAATTATTTGCTCTTTGATGACAGAAATGGCGCTAGACCCCAGACCTCCTGGTAGGCAAGCCACATAGCCACTGAAGTGTAGTTCTGTTGATTTCAGAAGCAGCTGGTAGATATTAAATCTTTAGCTGATTGTGTTTTTACACACACAACGTGCTAGGCAGGTCCTTAAAGTTTTAGGGTCACTGCTACATTGAGAATATGATGAAAATGATGATTCTTTTCCCCAGGAGAGTATCCCTCCTCTCTCTCTTTGTCATACATTTTTGTATCCGATAGTGAGGTATTCAAGGACTCCTGAAACCTATCTAGGATGCCTATGGGAAGAGGTTTGTGGAATAGTGTTTTTGAGTAGAAGAAAGGGCCCAGCTAAAGTTAGACATGACCAATTGGTAATGTCCCCATGCTCTGAGGGGATGTGGTTTTCCCTGGGTACACTCTCTTACCTGGGTCCTTGGGTGCAGAAGAAGGAGGCAAGATTCAGAATTGGGAATTGCCAGGTTAGGGGAATGACGAGGACATATACATGAATGTATATGAGTTGTGGATGCTACTAGGGATGTTTGAAATAAACGAGTAATTGTGAACTTAGGAAGGGTGGAGAAGGGACTGAAGGGGGGATGGAGAGGCGTGGATACTGGGGAAGGTGTGAGGGGTTGCTGGTGGCCCGACAATGTGGTGGGTCAGAGTTCAAATAGGAGAGGTAGAAAGTGAGGGATCAGTGATCCTAAGATGGGATTTTAGTGATCCTAAGATGGGATTTTCATTTAACTGTTTTGACAACACGGTTCAGGGTGCAACCATAACAGTAGGTCACTCATTGAGTCTAGACTGCTGAGTGCCATTTTTGCACATAGACATTGGCTAGGTTGTATGTGAATGTATAATGCATGTTATCAGTTAATTCAGGGCAAGAACCTGTCTGGATTGAGAGGGAGCAAAGAAATTTCTCTGAAGTTGAATCTTGCCTGGAAACTTCTTCATTACTATGAGACTGTTTTCCTCTATTTTCCTTTCTGATCGTTTTCAAATATGCACATGCTTGTGAGTTAGCCCTATCTGAGTTTAGATCCACTTACTGCTGGGGGTGTTTAACCCAGTGCTTCAGCCTCCCCAGCTCCAGTCCTGCAGCTGAGTGAATGTTCAAAAATTATTTTTGCAGAAGCTTCCATTGATTTTGCTAGCTTCCATCTGTAGCAGGATAATAATAACACCCAACTCAACTGGGTATTCAATGACATAATGCTCAATAAACCAGGTTCTTCCCACTCAGCCTCCCTCTTGCCCAACATGTGTGGTTAAAAATTGTCCCTTGTGGCTTTTGATGTGGCTTTTTCATTTAACTGTTTTGTATCCACTTTTTTGGTACATTATACAAAGCAAACATCCTAAGGATCCTACTGAACCTAGGAAAAGAGTTCCAAGGGAATGAAATTAAAAGGTTGTTATTTTTTAAATATACTTTTCTCTGTTAAAAATAAAAAACTTAAAATAAGAAATAAGCAAACACAAAACAAAAACAAACCAACCTTACCAAAAAAGAAAAAAAAAACCATTAAAACAAAAAACCCCAAAGAAAAAGAAACTTTAATGAAATCAAAACAATGAAGTGGAAACCACCAAATTCATCTGGCTTTGCTGCAATTTTTATTAGTTGGCAGCCTGGTTTCTATTTTAGGCCCAAGGAATTAAATGGATCAAGGAGGGGGTTTGAATTCCAGTATTTTGAGCTCCTGGGTTTGGGGAAGAGAAAGAGGTCGTGTAATTCCACTAGCCAAAAATAAATATGCTTCTTACAATGTATTTGCGGGTGGATTCAGAAGTGACTGGAGGGTTAGAATTCCCGCAGAGGGCGAGCCTCCCGGGCCCGCTAACGCCCGGCCAGGCCCCGAAAGTAACAGGATCCGAGTCTCCAGGCCAGATTTTCCCTCTAGCCATTCCCGGCCACGCAAAGCGGAGCAGCGAGCACACAGAAAGGGATGTCTTCATCGCCAGCCAGCATGGAACAAACCCGCCAGCTCGGGGAGTGCTGAGAACCGAATGGTCCCTCCAACGCCGGCAGCAGCCAGCATGACTTAGACTGGCCCGATCCCGCGCGGTCCTCACTCTCTGGGCGCCCCTACCCTCCCCGGTGCGCGCGCACGAGCCGGCCAGCCGGGGAGCTGTGCGCTTGGCAGCCTGCGGGCGGCAGCGGCCGACGGGCTCGCGGGGAGAGGGTGGCCAGGGGCGGCGGGGGAGGAGCTGGCGCCGCAGTCGCTCCCCTCGGGCTGCGCCCCGCCCTCCGCCGCCACCTGCGCGTCCCCTCCGGGCTCCCTAGCCCCGGGGCCGTGTGGGTCTCGCTGCAGCAGCGACTGTGTCCGCCAATAGGGAGACTGGGCGTCTGGCTCCTTGGACGCGGGACCAGCCGCGCGACCCGTTCTGGGGAGCGGAGGGTGCGCCGGCGCGCGTCCCTCCCGGCCGCTCTCCCCGCGACGTTTTGGGAGGAGGGCGGAGAAGTGCTGTGACTTTTGAGGTGCGACTCCTCCTTCCGGCCAGCCTCCTGCCGTGCCGACTCGAGACAGGCCAGTGTGCCCGGCAGGCCCCGAAGGTTCTCCGCGCGGTGTTGGGACTTGGAACGTGTCCGGGAGCCGGCGGCGCTGTGAGCGCTGGTGAGTTTGCGGACCGGGTGGGCTGGCCCCCGTGCAAGGGGCGGAGAGGACGTAGCGCTCAGCCCCCTCGCCCGCCCCCGAGTGCTACCCCCACTTTGAGAGTAATCGAGACTTGAGCGTGACTGCGGAGCAAGGAGGATGCGGGCGTCCGGCGCAGGCTTCCCCTCTGCCCGGCGTGATGGAGCGGGTCGGTGAGCGGAACAAAGACGTCTGCGGAGGGGAACGGGTCTTAGGCTGAAGATTGCGGGCCGCGCACAGCTACGGCCGCCTGCGGGCGAGGGTGGTGGCTGTGCGGCTCCAGGCGCTGCGCGTTCCGCTGCGGGCCAGTAGAGAGCTCTGAGCCTGGCACCTGTGCGCCGCTCCATCCGCGGCTCCCCGCTGGCTAGTCCTGGGGTCCGTGGCGGTGGCGCCAGCGGCACGAGGTCCAGAGGCAAAGCGGTTGCTGGAGCAAAGGAGAAACCCTGGCTCTTGGCCTTTGGACAAGGCGCCTGGAAGGGGCCGCGCGTGGTGAACTGAGTAGGCTTCTCTGGGAGCATTTCTGCAGACCTGCGGCTTTCTCTGTGAGAGATTCCACTGTGCCCCTGACCGTCCCGTCCTCCAGCGGTCTCGCCGCCCGAGCATCCGCGCCGTGGGGCGGACAGCGGCTGCGATTCTCGCGGGCCGTCTGGTGTGTGCGCCTCGCGGGAGCCGGACGGGGCGCGGGTCCGGGGCGAGGGCCGGCTGGGCTGTTTGATGGCTTCACTGAGAAGAGTCAAAGTGCTGCTGGTGTTGAACTTGATCGCGGTGGCCGGCTTCGTCCTCTTTCTGGCCAAGTGCCGACCCATCGCTGTGCGCAGCGGAGACGCTTTCCATGAGATCCGGCCGCGCGCCGAGGCAGCCAACATTAGCGCGCACAGCGTCAGCCCCATCCAGGATGCGGTCCTGAAGCGCCTCTCCCTGCTCGAGGACATCGTCTACCGGCAGTTGAATGGTAAGGACGCGTGCCAGCGCCCACTGGGTACGGCTTAGGGGGCCTGGGCACTGGGTGAGCCTCGGGGCCCCTGCGCACTGTGCCCGAGATCTGGCACCTCTTGGCTCTCGCGCGCAACCCACCCTGTCCCGTTTCGGGCAGGAGGTGGGGGCTGCTCCCTGCTTTTCTGTACCACAGCTGCAAGTTTGGTATCCAGGAATCATGTCAGTACAGTTGACTTCAGGTCCCCGCGTGAGGGCAGGAAGTCGCTTCCTGGCGACTCCAGCCCGAGAGAGCGCAGAAACTAGTGGAGCCGGCCAAGTGGGACTGGAAGTGCGGCCGCCGTCTAGGAGAAAATAAGCTCTTAACTGCTAGAGTTTGGTAGGGGCGATCGAGAAGAGGGAGATTGGCAGGCTTTAATGTCTGCAGACAAAGTCAGGGCTCCAGGTCGCAGGGTAATGCGCGTTAGTAAGTTGGATGAATATATTGATCTCTCAGTGAGGCGGGCTACACAGCTAATAATGAGGACTCTTCCTTTCCCGTCCCTTTCCTAGAGGCTGCTGTTAAAAAAAACACTCCCGGTTTCTCCCCGTAGATGCTGAGGGATGGGCCTGGGAAACAGGTGTTTCCAGAGTGTGCAAAGCGAGGTGTGGTATCTCATTGGGGACAATTGCTGTAATCTGTTCCACCTAAACTGTTCTCGGTGCTTCAGGAGAAGAGGGACACTTTTAATGTGCCCTGGTCACACTTGGTCTCTGTCACTGGACATTCTCTGTCCCCAAGGTCAGAGTGAGTGTTATCTACTTAAGTGCAGGTGGCCTTCCAGGTTTGCTTGGGGTTATCCAAAGCAGGTACAGTAAGTACTTAGGTACAGGCTGCCTCCTCCCTTCCTGAGCCTCTAACCCAGGTCCTCAGGCTAACTGCAGATAATCATACAGATCAGGGTAATAATAATGGGTGGAATTCTTGCTGTGTGCCAGACGATGTGTAAAGACATTACAAGTGCATTATCTCATTACAGCCAAGGGAAGTCCACCCCATCCCCAGATGGAAAATGAGGAACAAGGAGAGAGGAGGTTAACTGAGTTGCCCAGGTCCTATGGCTAGGAAGTAGTAGAGTTGGGAGTCAGAACCCTGTGTCTGGATCACCACAGAACCTGTGTTCTTGGCCACTATGCACAAACTTCTGTCTGTGTTTTTTTCCTAATTATAAGGAGTATTAGGTCTATTAAAAAAGAAATATGTGGAGCTGCAAATACAAATATTTGAGGACCAGACTCAACTGTCTTCACTACACTGAGAATTTGAGACCACCCTGGTGACAGGTGGCAGGGAAAAGGATGTTGTTTTGCTGCTTAGGATGGACCCTTGTGGGTAATTGACTATGGTAGGGGGTGGCAGTGTGTGTGGTCAGATCTGTGAGACCAAGAGACACCATGGTCTTCTTGATGTCATAGGACAAGTATACAGGGGATGCCTTGAACTTGAATTTGCAGTGGGAAACTGCATTCCTCCCCACACCTTGCAGGGTACGTGGCCTGGCTGTCAGGGTAGCTCATGGAAATCATGTGGAAGCTCGTCTCCTGAGTGTCTGAAATCTAAGGCATGGAATGAAACAAAAACCCATAGCTCATTTGTGGAGAAATTAGAAGCTGTGGGCTTTCTTATTTGGCATATTCCTGCCGTAGACACACCTATAGGACCCAAAAGGGTAACCTGGGTTCCCTTACTCTCAGGCTATTTTGGGGGGCACAGGTCATTTTAGTATTAGTTTCAATTAGGAACATTAAATAGGATATAACCACACCCCTAATTCCCCTACTAGATTTTTTTTTTTTTTTTGAGACAGAGCCTTAAGCTGTTGTCCTGGGTAGAGTGCTGGGGCATCACAGCTCACAGCAACCTCCAACTCCTGGGCTCAAGTGATTCTCCTGCCTCCGCCTCCCAAGTAGCTGGGACTACAGGTGCCTGCCACAATGCCTGGCTATTTTTTGGTTGCAGCCGTCATTGTTGGTTGGCAGGCCTGGGCTAGATTCGAACCCGCCAGCTCAGGTATTTGTGGCTGGTGCCTTAGCCACTTGAGCCACAGGCACCGAGCCAACCGCTACTAGATTTAATAAAATTCTGTGTGACACAGACACACATGAACCCATTGAGTCTCTGCAGCGACCCTGATAGACAAGTGCTTTTACTGCCCCTGCCCAAGTAACTTGGGCACAGTCACCCAGCCAGTGAGCATCAGAGCTGGGAATTGAACCTGGACTATCTGGGGCTCCAGAACAATTTCTTGGCTGCTGCACCAGCATGTCTGGGTCTTTAGCATGTGCATTAGAATCGTCTAGAAGGCCTGTTAATACACATATTTCTGGATCCCACACCTAGAGTCTCTGATTCAGTAGGTCTGAATGGGGCCTGAAGCTCTACTGCCAAGCAGAGCAAAGGCAGAAAACCCATCTGACGACCTGGTTGGTGGGCAGACTTTTGAGAAGCTGAGAGCTTGCTTCAGTTGGGCTGGGGTCTGCCTTTTTTCTCTGTTCCCTGTGCCATGTAAACAGTTCTCAGACTTGTTGGGTTGGGTGCTCTGGGGTGGGAAGGCTGAGTGTTCCTGACTTGCACACTCTGAGGAGGAGCTGGCAGGAAGGCCCAGTTGAAAGCTTTTCCTGGGCGAGCTAGGAATTCAAGCTGCAGCTAGGCAGATGTCATCTTCTTGTCCACCTAGTGTCATTTGTCATGACAGGAAGCTTACAGGAAAAGAGCAGGGAAAGATTGTGAAATAGAGAGGACCCTTTCTTTTTCACCCTCCCTCCCCAAGTGTTCTATCCTTGGCCTGTGCCTTTTTCAGGTAGCATGTGTCCCATCTGTTGCTGCATTTAGGCCTGCTGGGGCCACTTCCTGCAGCTGGAGACTGGAGGCTGGGGGAGGCAGGAGAGGGCTCCCAGTGCCTGGGAAGATGGGGCCTGGACTTCACCCATCCTCTTGCTCTGCAGCCTGTCTCCATCCATTGCTACCAAAGGAGGAGAAGGAAACCTTGACCTTAATGTTCTTTAGTCCTTCTTTAGGAATTAATGGCTCTGGGCACAGTGCCTGCAGTAGGAGCAAGATCACCAGATCTAATGCCTCTGTGCAAAGTAAGATGTGGCATTTTAAGGGTTGCTCAGGTTTCCTAGAGCTTTGCTGTGGCCGCCTGTGAGATTTGGGAAGGAAGGACTCCTGGAGGGCTCCACCTTCCCAACTGCTGAGCCCAAACGTCCTGGTGTTCTCTCACTGACAAAACAGTGAGGCTGTTTTGTCCATTTGTGGAATGTTCTGCACTAGTGGCCCACTGGGACAGCAAGGGAGTGACCCACACTTCTGCTAAGACTTGGTTCCGAGATCCTGAATTCTGCCTTTTGAAAAATAGCTGTATGGGGTGGTACCTGAGGCTAAGGAGTAGGGCGCCGGCCCCATATACCGGAGGTGGTGGGTTCCAACCTGGCCCTGGCCCAAAACTGCAAAAATTTAAAAAAAAAAAAAAAGAAGAAAAAAGAAAAATAGCTGTATGTTTTTGGCCAGAGCTGGGTTTGAACCCACTACCTCCAGCATATGGGCTGGCACCCTACTCCATTGAGCCACAGACGCCACCTGTTTTGTTTTTCTTAATACGGGCTGATAGGGATATTTGAAAGAAGTGGAGATGCAGGTATAGAGGAGAAAGCAGCCAGAGATGGATTCATTTTTTCCCCTCCAGAACATCTCTTGCAGCTGTCTTCCATTCCTTCCATTAGATGACTCGTGGCTGCCCCCTGCCCTTATTTCCTGTTCCTGGATGGTTGAGCCACTGTCCTTTAACTGGGTGTCCTGCCTCTGGCCTCTCACCCTCCACCCCACTGAGCACACACTAGTTCCAACTATCTGGGTGGAAAGTACCACTTCCAAAGGGCCCAAATCTTCCATTGGCTTTTAACTTCCTAAGGAGTCATGGTGCGCCTTGAAGGCTGGCAGGCAGGCCAGCTGACACAGCCAGCTCCAAGGGGCATCTCCGTGTTTTCACTTGTGCCTACTCCCTTCTGCCTCCTTGTGCCAGACCCATGCACATTCTCGCTGCAGTGCCTCACATGTGCCTTGGGATTTTTGGCCACCACAGTTCAGCGCCAGTCTTTGAGAAGTGCCAGTCGACCTGGTTTGTGTTTCCTCACCCCATTCCCACATTCCACCCATCCTTTAATGGACACTGCCGAGGACAGGGCTATGGCAGGCCACACAGCCTAAGCTTTTCTGGCTGTGAGTTACTTGAGTCTTTGTTGTCCTTTGGTGACCCTTTTCACCCCTGTCCTATACTCTCATGCCTGCACAGATTTATCTTTTGAGTCCAGAACTGATCTGTGGGCTGTTTAAGTGCTGGAACTATATTTTGGACTTTTAAATACACTCTCAGCAGGTCGTAACACCTTGCACATAATGCGGTCACTTAAGGTTCGTTGATTGATTGGATGGGAGCTAGTTTTAGAAAGTAAGTCTTAGACAAAGAGGAAATAACCTCGAGGTTGTAAAGGCTGGCTTGGGTAGAATGGATGTGGTGAGAGGAGGCCTGGAAGGACTTAGCTCTCAGAAGAAGGCTGAGTATGAAGCCGTCTTGCCTGTGTCTTCGTCCTTCTGACGGAAGGAAACCTGATCCTTTGAGGAGCTTGGAAGTGAAATAGTCAGCTAGATTAGGAAGCAGCAAGTTTCCGAGTGTTATCTTCGAATGTGTGGTTTTATGATATGCCTATGGTTGATCCTTCATGCCAAACTTCTGTGAAGTTGAAAATCCGCCTATAACTATGACGCCCCCCTAAATGTCACTACTAATAGCCTACTATTGACTGGAAGCCTTACCAATAACTCAGCAGCCAGTTAACACATATTTTCTATTTTATGTATATTATATACAGTGTTCTTTTTACGTATATACGGTATTCTTATAATAAAGTAATCTAGAGAAAAAATACAGAGGGTGCCAAACCAATGTATACACATTTTAAGCAAGGAAGAAACTCTATTAAAATTGTGATAATATATTGGTGGCACCTGTGGCTCAGTGGGTAGGGCGCCGGCCCCATATACAGAGGGTGGCGGGTTCAAACTCAGCCCCGGCCAAACTGCAACAAAAAATAGCCGGGCATTTTTGTGGAGGCTATTTTATGGCAGGCGCCTCTAGTCCTGCTACTCGGGAGGCTGAGGCAAGGAGTTGGCCTAAGCCCAGGAGTTGGAGGTTGCTGTAAGCAGTGTGACACCACGGCACTCTACCCAGGGTGATAGAGTGAAACTCTGTCTCTACGAAAAAAAAATTGTGATAATATATACCGATAACAAAAGATGAGTACAAGTCATGTTTGGGCATCTCTTGTAATTTTAGGTTTCTCTTTTCTTAAAGTCTGTATACATTTTTTTGGCACCCTCTTATTAAGAACATCATATGGAGGAGAAACTCTATTTGCTATTCATTAAGTGGAATTAGGTCATCATAAAGGTCTTTATTCTTGTCATCCTCATGTTGAGGGGGCTGAGGAGGCGGAGGCAGAGGAGGGTTGGTCTTGCCGTCTCAGGGGTGGCAGAGCAGAAGAAAATCTGCATATTAAGTGGACAGTTCAAACCCTGCTCAAGGGTCAACTGTGTATTCTTTTTTGTAGAGTAAAATTAATACATATTTGTTATAGAAAATTTGGAAAATCTAAAAAAAAATACAGAAGAAAGTATTGTGTTAAAATTTTTTTTTAAAAAATGATGGCATGGTGGCTTTATACCTGCATCAGGAAAATGGACCTAGCCAGATAGATTTCTTGCTAGAATTCCCAGGCATCTACATGTGATTTCTGGCCTTCTATCACTTTTCTTTCGCATTCTGAGGATATTATTTATTTCTCTCATTTTAGATGTGAGAAGGTGAGAAACAAAATTCTGTGTGACTTAGCCAAGGTGACCCAGCCAGTGGAGGGCAGGATTCACGAATACCAGGGTACTTTCCCCAGTCCCCTACTTCCCAATGAGCAAGAGGAAAGAGGTGGAGAGGTGTGGTGGCTTCCCTTGCCCCATGCTAACTCTGAGCCATGGCTGGTGACCCCCACCCCCTGCACCCGTGCAGTGCTGCCAAAGGGCACACATCAGAGCTCGAGCCTGGTAAGCCCAGGGCAGATCTGTTGTAAGAGGAAATGCAATCGATTCAAGTTAAGTTCCAAATTTAGATTTCAGGATATTGAATAGAAGCAGGGTTGCTTGAAGAAATTGAAAATCTTTGTGGAAAGACGTCAAAATGCCTGTCCCAGGTCTGCCCCCAAGCCACCCAGGCACATGAAGCTGGAGTCTCAGCTGCAGGAGACCAGAACGCCACCAAATACCCAAATGTGCCCTCCCCAGCCTGCCACACGGACCAGACTCCCAAGCAAGGATAGTGAGCTGGCCCAGGGGACAGGGGGTGGGTGCTGGTGGTTTGCTCTCACAGGTCCCCAAGGTAGACTCAGAAAGAGAGGGATGCCATTGTGGAAACTTCTCTTTTCATGGATACCGGAGCTGGCCTGGTGCTATTTCCTTTTTGATGTTGGGATATATTATAGACGTGGTTCTAGGGACCACAGGCACCTCCCATCTCCTGTGGGAAGGAGGTAAGGGGAAGAGAGGAGGGGGCAAAGTGTGTATTAAAGTCAGTCAGTGCAGTGAGCACCAGGTGGAAGCTAGGGCAGGGCAGGCCTTCACGTGCTGCATGTAGGTATTCAGCTGGCTCAGGGCAGGCTGCACCCAGGGTTGTAGAAGGCTTGGTCAGCAGAATCAGGGCCTGAGTGCTGGAGGAAGCTCACTTCCTTTACCTCCAAGGACTCATAGCAGCTGTCCTCTCCTGGAGAAATGGGGAGTCCCGTTCTTGTATAGCTCTCAGGTGCAGGCACATCTGTACTGGCCAGGGTGTGTGACGGGCACTCTGCCAGTGGGGGCAGCTGCCACCTGCCCAGCCCAGAGGTAGCAGGAAAGGTAGCCAGTGTCATTCTTGCTGAAGAAATCCAACTCCCCTGACCTTTGGTTGTTGCCAAATCGAGAATGTCTTTTGTGGACAGGAAGAAGGCTCAGTAATCACTTAGAGATCAGACTGACCATGGCAAGAAGGAACGTGGACACCACAACGCCCAAGGCAAGTGAAGAAACAGCCTATGATTGGACAACCTATGAGTCTAAATACATTAGAAGAAAGCTTGTTGACTTGGGGACCAGGCAGACTGGTTTTGAGTTCCAGTTCTGTCACTTATTAATTCTGTGACCTTCGGCAAGTCACTTCACTTTTCAGCTGGAAAAATGGGTCCGCCTATGTCAGGATGAATTAAAGTTGAAAATGTGTGGTAAAAACATGGAACTCAACCCAAGGCAGTTGTGAGGTTACAGACTCCTTGAAGAAAATGCTGAGAGCTGGCCTGGCCTGTCGTGGGTGCTCAGCAGGTATTTCTCAAGTGAATGCGTGGACAGCTAGTGATGCTTCATAGCAGAGGGTGGTCATGTTGTCTGTGATGTGAATTTCAAAAGAGATAAGAGGCTGGGCCAGGCACTGTGGCTCGTGCCTGTAATCCCAGCACTTCCGGAGGCCACAGTGGGAAGATCATGTGAGGCCAGAATTTCAAGGCCAGCTTGGACAACACAGTGAGACTTCATCTCTACAAATAACGAAAGAATTATCCAGGCTTAGTGGTGCACACTTGTAATCCTAGCTACTCGGGAGGCTCAGGTGGGAGGTTGGCTTAAACTCTGGAGTTCCAGGTTATAGTGAACTATGATTGTGCCATTGCACTCCCGCCTGTGTGACAAGTGACACAGAGAGACTCTGTCTCTAAAGAAAACAAAACAAACAAACAAAAAAATAAAAAAGGCAAGAAGAGGTCCTTTTGTTCTAACTTTTTGGAACTCTTTGGACTTTCTGTGACCCTTCTCTCTTCCTTGTGTTTAAGGCTGAACTGTTTTTCTTCTTTCTCCTTGCACTCTACCCCCCTCTTACTTTGGGTGATGGCTTTTGAGGCCTGAGAGAAATGGGAGCTCATGTCTGTCAAATCCCATCGCCGAACACATTGGCCGTTCACATCCATTAGTGAACACGTCCTCACTGTCAGGCATGGGTGAGCTGCTGAGAGTATAAAGAGGCGCAAACGTCATGCCTGCCTAGACATTGTGGGCTTGTTGGGAAGATATATGTTTGTAGTTTTACCAGGTCTATGCTAGGTCCCAAAAGAATGGTAGATTAAGCACGAAAGTAGTGAAACTTGAGCTGGCTCATGGCTAGGGGCTTAACCAGTGAGTGTTGAACTTAAACAATAGTGCTAAGAAGGCTTGACATACGGAGACAGGTAGTGAGACCACCAGTGGAAGATGAGGAAGCAAATCAGAGGCAGCGGATGCTCCTGAGGGCCTAGAACAAGGGGAACAGCGTAGATGGGAGAGTGTGTGGGGACAAAGCTAGGTGGTGTGGCCAAGTGTTGTGGCAGAGTGGAGAGCTTTTTTGAAGGCCAGGTGGGGGCTAGACTGTGCCAGGTTTTTTTTTTTTTATTTAATCATAGCTGTGTACATTAATGCAATCCATAGGGTAAAATGTGCTGGTTTTATATACAGTTTGAAATGTTTTCATCCAACTGGTTAACATAGCCTTCACAGCATTTTCTTAGTTCTTGTTTTAAGACATTTATATTCTACACCTAGTAAGATGTGCCGTAGTTGTGGTCCCACCAATTACCCTCCTTCCACCCATCTTCCCCCCTCCCTTCTCCTCCCTCTCTCCTTTCCCCTTCTTCTTGGACTATAATTGGGTTATAGCTTTCATAGTAAGACTGAGTACATTGGATACTTTCTCTTCCATTCTTTTTTTTTTTTATTAGTGTTAGATCATAGCTGTGTACAGTAATGCAATCATGGGGCACCGTACACTGGTTTTATAAACAGTTAGACACATTTTATCACACCGGTTAACATAGCATTCTGGCATTTTCTTAGTTATTGTGTTAAGACAATCATATTCTGCATTCACTAAGTTTCACGTGTACCCTTGTAAGATGCACTGCAGGTGTAATCCCACCAATCACCCTCTCTCTGCCCAACCTCCCCCCTCCCTCCCCTCCCTCTCCCCCTTCCCCATATTCTTAGGTTAAAACTGGGTTATAGCTTTCCTATGAAAGCCATAAATTAGTTTCATAGCAGGGCTGAGTACATTGGATACTTTTTCTTCCATTCTTGAGCTACTTTACTAAGAAGACTATGTTCCAGCTTCATCCATGTAAAGTCTCCATCTTTCTTTAAGGCTGCATAATATTCCATGGTGTACATATACCACAATTTATTAATCCATTTGTGGATTGATGGGCACTTGGGCTTCTTCCATGACTTAGCAATTACGAATTGGGCTGCAACAAACATTCTGATATATGTATATTGTTATAATGTGATTTTTGGTCTTCTGGGTATATACCTAGTAGAGGAATTGTAGGATCGAATGGTAGGTCTATTTTTAGATCTCTAAGTTTTCTCCAAACATCTTTCCAAAAAGAACGTATTAGTTTGCATTCCCACCAGCAATATAGAAGTGTTCTCTTTTCTCCACATCCATGCAACATCTCTGGTCTTGGGATTTTGTGATATGGGCTAATCTTACTGGAGTTAGATGATATCTCAAAGTAGTTTTGATTTGCATTTCTCTGATGATTAAGGATGATGAGCATTTTTCCATATGTCTGTAGGCCGTGCGTCTGTCTTCTTCAGAGAAGTTTCTCTTCAAGTCCCTTGCCCAGCCTGAGATGGGATCACTTGTTCTTTTTTTGCGGATTCTGGTTATTAAACCTTTGTCAGAGACATAACCTGCAAATATCTTCTCCCATTCTGAGGGCTGTCTGCTTGCTTTACTTGGATGTGCAGGAGCTTTTTAGTTTGATCAGGTCCCAGTAGTGTATTTTTGATGTTGCTTCAATTGCCCGGGAGATCCTCCTCATAAAATATTCGCCCAGGTTGATTTCTTCAAGAGTTTTCCCTGCACTTTCTTCTAGTATTTTTAGTTTCATTCTTAAGTTTAAATCTTTAATCCAGTCAGAGTCTATCTTAGTTAATGGTGAGAGGTGTGGGTCCAGTTTCAGTTTTCTACAGGTCACCAGCCAGTTCACCCAGCATGTGCCAGGTTTTGAATGCCAGGATGATTTGGACTCATTCCCTTAGGCGTGGGGAGCTGTCAGTTGACTAAAGTTGGTGCCTGTGAGGACGGGCAGGAGAGTGGGTTGGGGTGCAGCAGCAAGTGTGCCGTGCTGGTGTCACTGTTGTCACTGGCGTCGCTGGACACAACAGTGTCCTGCGTTTGAACACATCACTCATCCAACCCCCTGAACCTCAGAGTGATTCCAGCTTGCGTCACTTGAGATGTTCCCTCTTTGTCCATGTCCACAATTAAGAGTCAGGACCTGGAGTTTTTGCCTTTGGAAAATCTGAATGAACCCTGGGAGCCCTGACCTGAGCTCTCTCCTGTGCTCCCAGTTCTCCCCAAGGCCTAGCCCCAGCCACACCCCATCTCCAGCTGCCTGTGGCTCAAACTTCCATCCAAGGTGCTCACCTTCATGTCCTCTGTGACATCCCCCTCATGGCGGATCAGCCTGTTCCTGAGGGGGTGTCCCACCATGGCAGGTGTCAGCGCCATAATGATGCAAGCTCTCATCTGAGCTGGGCCCGTCGCTCACCCAGCACATGACAACAGGTCTCTTTTTTCCGTTCCCCATACTGTCTGGAGCCAGAGTGGAAGTGAGTGGGCTGGAGGGGTTCTGCGGGAGGTTGTGGAGAGAGCTGGGGGAGCCATCTCTCTCCAGACTCAGTCTCCTCCCGCCCCCCTCACTCCTGTTGCTGCTCTTAAGTGACACAGATTGTTCCACCCCATTGGCCTCCCAGCAGCCCACTTCACATAGGCTTTGTCCCAGCTGTGGACTGAGTCCACATGGGTGTGTGGTCTGAGGTACCCGCCAGGCCTCTGTGTCCTCCCACCCTTGCAGATTCAGAAGGAATGCTGTGTTGTGGGAGCAGAACTGGGTGTTCTCAGCTGCTACTGAGGGATCCAGAAGTTCAGGGAACAGGAGCCTCAGTGAAGTACATAAACTGTCCCCCCTTGGTAGGGCAGCCTGGATGTTCAGTGAGTGCCATGTGGCCCCTGGGAAGAGTGTAGCAGGTGAAGCCCTCATTTTCTTTCTCTCCCTCTCTCAGCACCCAGGACCAATGCAGGACTCACACAGCAGAAAGACCTGCCTGTCCCCCAGTGAGTGCTCCTCACAGGTCTTCAGACTGCTCTGACACGTGAATGACAACCGGCTTAGCCACTGATAGAGAAGTTTTCCCTTTTAATAATGTCCCTGTCATTGCTAACTGCAGAGCCGCAGCCTTGCCATGCATGAGTAATAAACCGCTGCTGTAATTACAGGTGGCTGCATCCAGACACCAGCACACAGACGTGCTGACAGCTAATAGGGAGCGAGCTTCCAGCAGAACTTCTTCTATCCTGGCTTCAGACACAATGGCTAATAGTGTGATTAGTGTTTGCTGAGGGTCGTCCTGTGGTTACACACAGCTTGCCAGGTGTCATACCTCCCTGGTAGGGAAGGAGCATGAACTCAGGGTCAGGATTCTAGGTCTGCTCTCTCTCTAGGGACCAAAGTTTATGCATTTATAAAATGATAGCTGTATGATTTCAGGGTTCTTTAACTCTCAAATTATGAATTAAACCCCCTCCCCCAATCTTACTGAACTCTCACGCATTCTCCAAGGACCAGTTTCGAAGCCCTCGGTGCCCTGAAACTCCCTGATCACCTTGTGAGGCTTAATTATCCTTCTTCTGGGCCTTTGTGGTGCTTTCCATGGGCCTTCTTTTAGCCTTTGTTCATCTCTCCCTTGCATTATAATGAATTGTTGACATGATTAGACCCAGTAGTTTCCAAGCGAATAGGTTTTATTCATTTTTAAAAATCCCTTTAACTGGGCGGTGCCTGTGGCTCAGTCGGTAAGGCGCAGGCCCCATATATCCAGGATGGCGGGTTCAAACCCAGCCCCGGCCAAACTGCAACCAAAAAATAGCCGGGTGTTGTGGCGGGCGCCTGTAGTCCCAGCTACTTGGGAGGCTGAGGCAAAAGAATCCCTTAAGCCCAGGAGTTGGAGGTTGCTGTGAGCTGTGTGAGGCCACGGCATTCTACCGAGGGCCATAGAGTGAGACTCTATCTCTACAAAAAAAGAAAAAAAAAAAAAAATTAATCCCTTTAACTTTCTATGTGATTTAGGAATTAATTTGTGAGCAGGCAACTTTTTCTCACTTAAGTCCCAAAGTAGTAGTAGCTAGCACTGGTTTGCCATCATGATGTCATAGCTCATGTCCTTGCATTTCTTTTGATCCTTTCTTCATGAGTACAAGATGGCTGCTGTAGTTCCAGCCATTGCATCTTTTGTACAAGGTAGGCATGCCTGCACCGGTGCCCACCCATTCTTCCTTTGTTTAATCAGGAAAGAAAATCTTTTCCAGAACTCTGCCTGGTAGGCTCCCACATGTGGGCCAGGACATAGTCTCATGACTAAACTTGCTTTGAAAGAATAGTTGCTTTCCAGAAAAAGTAAATCAAAAAAGAAGGAAAGAAAGAATGGTATTTGCATCGTGAATCCATAACGTCTACCACCTCCTCTCTACCCCCAATATGTTTCAATGGATATTAATATTAAAATGAAGCAAGGCTCTTGGAAAAATTCAATGAACTTAGAATCCTTCAGTTCCTGGGCATTTTTGTGACCTTAGCTTTGACATGAAGACATCTCATGGATTGAAACTGCCATGTGTAACTGTACCTTGCACATTTTTACAGCTCTGAAATTGAGATTCACCTTATGATTAGTGGTGTGTGATAGTTTAATCGGCAGCATGTCTTCCCCTTATGGATACATAACAATTGTGTGTCTCACAGTGGAAGGCATCTTAGATTTCATGAAGTACAATAGTAAATATTTGTCCATATGCATGTGTATCATAGCTTGCCATCAAGTACTTATCACATGTTTTGTGTTGCTTAATTTTATATCAAGCCTACTTACACTAGTCTCTCTGTTTTACATGTGAGGAAGCTGAAACTCAGAGAAAAGTTTTTCAGAGACACCTACCTGCTGCCCCCTTCTGGGTCTTGCTTTGTGAAGTTGGCACTTGCTGTCTCCTGGGTGTAAGATTTAGTAGGCTGCTGCTTCAGGGACTGCAGAGGAGGCATTGTGCTGGGCTAAGCACAGGGCTGCCAGCGACCGGGGACAGGACAGATGCAGGGAGCCTTCCTTCACTTAGGCTCAGCAGTCACTCTTGTGTAAACTTGTAAAGCTGTTCATTCTAAGGCTCTAAATTATGCTGTGTGAGCTTTAAATCCAGCCCATAATTAGAACAAAATGTGAGAAAAATGAAATTGATATTAAGTTAATTAAAAGGCTTTGCTTATATTTACAAGGAAATTAGCACAACAAGCACAAGTGTGCTGACAAGGGCACATTGTTAATTTCTTCTTCATTTGGACAGTTCTCAGCGGCCTCAGGCGAGGTTTGGTTCTTGGCTTTTGCCCTGTGTCCTCTCTAGGATTGCAATCCATCTTACTGGCATCATGGTGGCTTTAACTGGGCAAGATCCCGAGTAATCTTGAGACAGTCCTCTTTTAGTGGATACCGAGCCTTGCTTAGGAGTTGCACCATCCATCTGAGACAAGACCCCAGAAGTGTGAGGTGTCAGAGACTGTGTGTCATCACATAGTCCCAAGCTTCTGAGAAGCAGATCTAAAGGGCTAACATGATTCCCTTGTGCCAGAAGGGAAGTCTTTTGGCTCTAGTGTACACTTGTCATGTCTATGCCACAGACCTGGGTTTGAGTGTGCAGTGTATAATTTTAAATTGGAGTTCCTAGAGGCCAGGGAGCATGTCTTTTTTTATGGTACTCTTTATACTAACTAGATCAGGGTCTGGATGAGAGAGACTGGTGTTAGCCTAGAATTACCTTCTCACCAGTTGGGGTGGCAGAGGCAATCCTGCATTCACCAAGGAATTTTCTTTTCCTCATTGGCACAGAGCTAATCTAAAGCCTCCCCCTCACTTAGGTGGCTGTGTGCTTGAGTTCTGGGCCATGAGAAATGGGTGAAAGGAATGTTTGCCACTGTCAGGCCTGGTCCACAGAAACCTTTGTGGGGGTGCTGTCTACTTTTTCTCTTTAGTTTTTAGCAGTGGTAGCAGTGGCATTGGAGTTGACCTCTTGGTAGCCTCCATGATGGAAGGATCCTGGTCCCTGAGTGACCGTGTGGAGCAGAGCACCATGCTTCCTAGCTGTCTCTTGCATTGGACCACTGTGTTAAGTCACTGGGATTTTGGAGCTTATCTGTTAAAGCAGCTCGTGTTGGTGGCACACATAGCTCAGTGGGTAGGGCGCTGGCCACATACACATAGGGTGGCGGGTTCAAACCCAGCCTGGACCAGCTAAAGAATCATGACAGCTGCAACAAAAAATTAGCTGGGTCCTGTGGCTGCCGCCTGTAGTCCCAGCTACTTGGGAGGTTGAGGCAAGAGAATCACTTAAGTCGAGAGTTTGAGGTTGCTGTGAGCTGTGATGCCATAGCACTCTACCGAGGGCAACAAAATGAGACTCTCTCTTTCAAAAAAAAAAAAAAAAAGGCAGCTCGTGTTACTCACCCTAGCTAATTCAGTTAAGCAGGACTGGACCACTTAGGCTCCTTTAGCAATAGGCCAGACTGTCTGCTCTTGACTTCTATCCTTGATGAATATGATCAGCAAATACTGATTGAACTTAAACAGTAATGGGGTAAGGTGGTTGGATTGAAAGGCACCTATTTCTAGGTCAGCTTCTATGCTTGATCTGCTGTTGGCTTTAAGAAAATAGTCTTGTTCCCAGTGTCCCAGTGTTCTATTTACAGAATGATGGAATGATTATAATCATCTCCTACTTATGCTTCTTGTTGGAGCTGAGGGATCAGTATTGAAATATAGCTAAGTTGTTTGCAATTATAAACAACTAAATAATATATGCATTGTCTTTATTACAGTTTCTGCTGATAGTAACTGGCATTTTTCAAGATGAGACAAGCCGAGGTTAGTTTTAAGAATTAGCAATTAAAAAAATCATGATCTTTGCTGCCACTGCACTTTAAATCATACAAACATTTATGTTTGTGCCAAAGTCCCACGATTTCCTTTAGAGCAATTACTGAAATGCATTCCATGAGATAAAAATGGAGCTCGAGGAAGAATATTTAAGAGCTCTTTAATGATGTTAAAAACTTTGCTAATTTGCCAGGTTGTTCTAAAATCCACTTCAGTTTTTATTTTTTTTTCCCTCTGCCTACCCATCTTCCTGCAATAGAACTGATTCCAGGAAACTTAAAGAAAGGGGCTAGACCTACTCATAAATTACACAAATCTCATGAAATATCTTTTTAAGAGCTTTTTCTTTTCCTTCGTTAGCTGAAGGTGAACCCTCAGGAAGATGTAAGAACCCTTGGGCTCTGTTTATTTGCACAGAGCAGTTTGGGGAGAAAACAAAAGAGAAGCAGTGGTCACTAAATGGGTGGTTTGAACTGAACTCTTCTTCCTTTACTGTGCCTGAGTAGTTTGTACAAACGGACCCCCAGGGAGGAGTAGACTGCTCCAATTTCTTCATCCTCATACTTCTTATGTAGATCTCAGCTTGGCAAAATTGCCGTTAGTCAGTGGCTTGTGATCCCTTCTGTGCCAGCACATTACGTCCTTTGGGGCTCTGGAAACCTGAGGACCCCGGGGACCCGTCCTTCCTTTTCCCTATGAGAAAAGATCCAATGTTAGATCCCTGATTATAGTTCACCTCTCAGGGATGAGTCTGTTTGAAGTCTAAGCTTCTACAGAGAAAGTTTGACAGCTCTGAGTTCCAGACTAGAGCCAGAGGTACTACCTTGACCCTCTCCCCGACCACTCAGCCGCCGCCCTAACCAGCTGACCGCCAGGGAGTTTCATGCGATGGACTAAGCTCTGGCTTTGGAGTTAGACAGGTGGAATCTCAAGCTTCCTTTTGGCTACTTCACAAAGCCAAGCCAAAGCGGGGGCTTTGGAAAATCACATGACATTGATGAGGCTCAGTTTATCTGTCTGGAAAAACAGTAGCTGCTCCTATAAATATGGCAAAGACTATGTAAGGTGACATTTGTAGACTACGTGGAAGAATGCCTGTAAATAGAGGAATGTTTATGAATATTAATATGGCCGTGGTGTTGGTTATTACCAGTATTGCTCTTTGGAACAAGAAGTTTAACCTCTGCAGGACTCATGCCCTGCCCTGTAAAATCTTGGTAAAATGTAAAGTGTGTTCAAGTTCTGTAAGATAAAGATAGTGATAGAGAGTGTATTTTCGTGTAAGCGATGGGTCGTCAGGACTCGTCAGGTTGGCATATTTTGGAAGCAATGAAGAGTCCAATATCAAGGAGTGGGAAATGATTTTCTTAGGTGTGGTGGTTTAAAAATGTACGCGCAAATTCGACACTTTTCCCATCCAAAGATGGAGTTTAATTCTCCTCTCATTGATTATGTGCTTGCCTTAGTGACTTGCCTCTAGTGGATAGAAGTCAGTGGAAATGATGTCACATGACTTCTGAGGCTGGATCTGGATGTGCATCTTTGAAGTTTTAAACTGCTAGCTAAGAAACTGGGCTGCCCTGAAGCCACCATGCTGGAGAGATGATGTGGAGAGAGAAAGACAGAGAGAGACTGAGAGAGAAGAGAGAGATTGAGAGAGAGAGAGATATGCGAGGAGCCTCAGCTATCCCAGCTCCCCGCTCTTTGTGTCTGCAGGCACCAGACAGTGGGTGAGGGGTCCTCCCAGCCGATGCCAAGTGGCATCAGAGACAGCTGTTGCTACCCCTAAGCCCTGCCCAAATTGCAGATTCCTGAGCAAAGTAAATGTAATTGTCATTTTAAGCCACTAACTTTTTTTGGGTGGTTTGTTGATAGCAATAAATAATTGGAATACTGGGTCAAGTGTCCTCTACTTGATAAGGTATTTTTGATGATGATAGCGTGCTAACAGTAATACATTTAATAGTAGCTAACATTTACTGAGCAATTGCTTAAAATGCCAGGCACTATGCTAAAGGCTTTATATATAGAAGTGGCTAATGGATTTTTTTTCTCTGTGTGCCTTTGATTTACATGACACTGGTAGACTGTAGGTAAGAGCCTGACTAGTGCAGTGGGGGTTAGGTTGGCCAAGGATTTCAGGCACCTTCCAGCCAAGTCTCTGACAGTTGGCCTGGACCCCTGAGCACTGCTGCTGTGTTTACATGGGTGAAACAAGGGTGGCTGTCCTGTGTTGGCTTTGTCTGAAATAGGTGTTACTTATTAAACATAGAACATCACGCCCAGTCTCATGACCCCTAGCACCAACGTTCCTATGTTGCTCTGTTTCAAGAACACAATTGATGGAGTCTATTTCTATAGGAGACAAATGATTTTCTACTTTTTGTACAATCTAGAGAATTTGGTGCTTCTACAAGTAATACATACTGCAGACCTACAAGGCACTTTATTTTCTGGAGGTTTCAATAAATACTGCAAACTTCTTTTATTCTAATTAAGTAGAGTGGGAAGTAGGGAGCATCTCTGAATTATGATCTTGTAACAGAGGGAACAGATCAATATGCCCCACTTTTCCTGGAGTGAGAACATCTTTCATTTCATTCTGGACTTGGACACACACGGTACCAATAGCTTTAACACTTCCCAAAGATGGGGGATGCAGTAGGCCAGGGCTTCCCGTGCCTGACTGAGTTTCAGATTTACTTGGGGAACTTTGAAAATAAATACCAACTTCCAGATCCCTCTACCTGGAGGTTCACATTTTGCAGATAAGAAATGGGACTTGACTTGGTAATCTTTTTTTTTTTTTCTGAAAGCTTAGGAGATGATTGATGCCTGTGTTTTGAAATATTTTCTAGTCATTTTCTCCTGGCAAAAGCTTTGAAGTCTTCATACCTGTGAACCACTTCTTTGAAATCTAGGCAGATATCACCTCTAGTTCCAAGATCAGCATCTGTAAAAATGTTGAGTGTTCATTCGGCTCTTGTGAAGATTAGATGAGTTTATTCATGTGGAATGTCAAATTCCTGGCTTCTAGTAGACTTCCTGATCAAGGAGTGTTGCTGTAGTTCATGGCTTCATGGCTGAGGTAGTTGGCACTCCCTTCTGGGGTATATAGTGCCTTCTTCAGACTTGCATCTTGTTCCATTGAAGGTGTCTCTTTGGTAAGCTGGATTTAGGTGAATATATTTCATTCTGTTTCTGGGAGTAAAATTTTTCCTTTTTGTTGTTGTTGTTTAAATGTAAAATCTGCTCCTCCTCTGGTGTTCCTTGTATCAGCTTAGTGTAGTGGTTCCTGATCTGGTTTTGTAAGCATTTCCTGCAATCTTTATTCCTGTGCCCAATGGCTCTCAATACCTCACTCCTAATCACGCCCATCTCCTCTGTCCTCTACAGCTGCCTCTTCCTACTGTAGCTCCTCACCTAGGACTTCAGAAGAGACTCAGAAATTATTTTCACCTCATTTCTTAAAATTCTTCTCACATTTTAGCTCTGATGTGTCTTTTCTTAGGAAAGTGACATGTCATCTCACAGTTTCTAAAAGCAATGGGAAACTCATTGCACCTGGTATCCTAGACTTTGGGAAGGCAAAGCTGTGATGCCTTGTGCAGAAACTTTCTGTATCTTATGAATCTTCACACATCTTTTATTTGCCCACATCTAGCTGTGTACCTTCCTCTTTTCTAGCCTTAAAAAAAAGTCTTTCCAAAGCATTCAACTTGGTTTTCACTGGAACAGTAATCCTTTTCTCGCTCAGAGTGTCATGAATTTATATAATTTAATAGAATTATGTAATTACAATAACAAGCACAGCTGGCATGAAGAGGTTTGGGAAAAAACAATGACTTGTTGGCAGGTATACAACTCAACTGGTGGGAGCAGGAATGGGCAGGCCTGCTTGATAAAGGGTGCCTACCACTCATGAGACCACAGCCTGCCATGGCATCTGCTGCCCCCTGGGTTTGGGAGAGATGGAGAACCTTGGTCAGTGATGAGTCAATTAAGAAAGCCTCTATTGTATCAAATTAGTATGCTCATTGGTATAAATCTGGAAAGTGGAAAAGTAGAAATGAGAAAATAAAATTGTAATTCCAAAGCATTACAATAACAGCATTTTGTTTTCTTTCCTTGTAAAAATTTTTACAACTTTAAGGTAACACTCACAGATAAACACTTGTTTCCTCTATGTTCTCTTAGCCTTTTTATATAAACATTTCCCCATATTATTAAATGGCTTATAAACATGAATTTTAGTTGTTGTATCTTGTTTTCATTCAGTGGCTTTGCCATGAGACACTTTCCTATATGGCTATAGGTAGATGTGTAGGTTGCTTTCAAATTTTTATTATAAATAATGGTGTGATGAACATTTTTATAGAGAGAGCTTAATGTCCAACATCAGATAGAAATAGTGTTATGTGAAATTTTTAAGCCAGAAGGTACAGGCTTTTAAAGGGCTTTTGATATATTTTGTTAAACTGCTTTCCATTGCGTTTATACTTTCACTAGCAGTATAAGAGGTATTTGTATTACTCTATCCTCTTCCACAAAGAATATATACTATAATTTTTGAATCCTTGCTAATTTGATAGATTACAGTCACATGTTCTTGTTTTAATTTTTATTTTCTTGATTGATATGAGGTTGAATATTTTTCCAAATGTCATTTATTTGCATTTGCATTTTTGTGAGATTTTAAATTCTGTTTATCTGTTAAAAACAGAATTTATCAGTTGATTAATTCAATTGTTGATTTGCATGCATTTTTTTATGTGACGGAGAAATTAGCCTTGTCTTCAGTGTTTGTTATGAATACACTTTCCAAACTCATTCTTTACCTGTGAGTGTTGATAATTTTTTTTGTTTTTGGAAGAGATATGTAGAGTTTACACTTTTTTTTTTTTTTGTAGAGTATTTAAGTTTACAAGGTTTTTCCTCCCTTGGTGTCTGAAAAAATATTCAGATTTTTTTCTGGTTTTATTAAAAATTGAGTGTACTATAAGGCCATAGGGGTCAAGACAGCATGGTACTGGCACAAAAATAGACATAGACATTTGGAATTGAATAGAAAACCAGGAAATGAAACTAACAGCTTATAACCACCTAATCTTTGATAAACCAAACAAGAACATACACTGGAGGAAAGACTCCCTATTCAATAAATGGTGCTGGCAGAACTGGATATCCACATGTTAAAAACTGAAACTGGACCTGCACCTCTCTCCACTCACAAAAATCGATTCAGGATGGATAAAGGACTTAAATTTAAGGCATGAAATGATAAAATGCTCAAAGAAAGCATAGGAAAAACACTGGAAGATATTGGCCTGGGGAAAGACTTTATGAAGAAGACTGCCATGGCAATTGCCATAACAACAAACATAAACAAATGGGACTTAATCAAACTGAAAAGCTTCTGTACAGCTAAAGAGATCACAACCAAAGACAATAGACAACTTACACAATGGGAAAGGATATTTGCATATTTTGAATCAGACAAAAGCTTAATTACTAGGATCTATAAAGAACTCAAATTAATCCACATGAAAAAAGCCAACAATCCCATATATCAATGGGGAAGAGAGATGAAGAGAACCTTTTCTCAAGAAGACAGATGAATGGCTAGCAAACACATGAAAAAATGCTCATCATCCTTAATTATTAGAGAAATGCAAATCAAAACCACCCTGAGATATCTAACCTCAGTTGAAAATGCTCATATCACAAAATCTCAAAACTGCACATGTTGGCGTGGATGTGGAGAGAAAGGAATACTTCTACACTGCTGGTGGGACTGTAAACTAATACAACCTTTTTGGAAAGAAGTATGGAGAAACCTCATAGAACTCAAGCTAGACCTCCCGTTTGATCCTGCAATCCCATTATTGGGCATCTATTCAGAAGGAAAAAAATCCTTTTATCGTAAGGACACTTGCACTAGACTATTCATTGCAGCGATTTACAATCGCCAAAATGTGGAAACAGCCTAAATGCCCACCAACCCACGAATGGATTAACAAGCTGTGGTACATATATACCATGGAATACCATTCAGCCATTAAAAAAGTGGAGATTTTACAGCATTTGTATTAACTTGGATGGAAGGTGGAACATATTATTCTTAGTAAAGCATCATGATAATGGAAAGCATGAATCCTGTGTATTCAATCTTGATATGAGGACAATTAATGATAATTAATGACATGGTGGGGACAGAGAAAGGGGAGAGTAGAGAGAGAGAAGGAGGGAGGAGGGTGGGGTCTCAGTGTGTGACACATCTTGTACCCTCAATGAATCCCCAACAACAACAAAAATACTTTGGATACTCCGAAAATATGACATTTCCCCAGAAAGCCTGGGAAATTGATACTGGCATTTTGATAACCCCCATCTATATTAATTCCTAAAGTATAAGGGTATAAAGGGTGGAATTTTCCCTCACTTGGAATATTTTGCTGGTTGCTCCTCTAATACAAAGGGTAAAGGGATAGTGGGGGCCATGTTGTAAGTGCACAGTGTAGTTTCAGAGGAATCTGATGAAATTTAGCTCATGCTTAGAGATGCAGAATCTTGCATATTCTAGCTTCACTGAACCTGAAAACCATCAAATTTCAAATCTATGGTTCTAGTCCCACTGGAGTGAGCCCCACCCCCCCTCCCCCCATTCCTGGTTCTGTGATGAGAGGCTGAGAGGTGTAGAGCAGCAGGAGAGGAGGGTGCAGCAGCCTGTGACCTGGTCATCTCTTTTGTCCTCTGGGTCAGGGCAGCATTCTTCCCATGAACCTTCTCCTTCCTCATCTCCAAGGACTCAAGTCCTCCTACCCTGCACAACAAGCTTAGAGGATGACAGGTGGGCAGCATGCCCTCAGCCTTTATTGAGGACTGGTGTGAGGAATGATGGTGTGCAGACATCTCAGCTGTGTGGGCAGACTACTTTCGCTTCTCTGTTTTTGGAGTTTCTTATACAAAGACTCATGGAAATTCTCATAAGATCTCAGGGCAGGGAACTTTTAACTTGCTGTGAAGAAGGGAAAAGAGAGCTCAAGGAGGGCCTGGAAGTGATGCTCAGTGTCCCAAAGAAGGCCACTGACGCCATGCATGTCAACATGCTGGAAGAGTTTGATGAGAACTTGGACGTGCAGGGGGAGTTGATTCTCCAGGATGCCTTTCAAGTGTGGAATCCAAAGTCACTGATCTGGAAGGGGCGGGAATGGCACTTGTTCCTGTTTGAGGAACTGAAGACTCTTCAGGACACAGGAAATATGTTTACAAGAACAAGCTACTTCCCTAAGTTTCCCCACTGCCTTCCCCTTCCCCACCTCTCACAGGCATTTCCTGTCTACAGACCTCAGAGCTGGGTGTGACTGAGCCCGTGGAGGGGGACCCTGCAAATGCACCTTGTGGTCTGGGTACACCCCATCCTCACACAATAAAACAGTGCTGAAAGCCTCCAACATCCAAACCAAGCAGGAGTGGATCGAGAACATTTGAGAAGTGATTCAAGAAAGGATCATTCATCTGAAAGGAGCTTTAATGGAGCCAATTCAGCTCCCCCAAACACCAGCCAAACAGAGGAACAATAGGATGGAGTGGAGGATATTGACAGCCAGGGGGATGGAAGCAGCCAGCCAGACACCATCTCCATTGCCTCTAGGACCTCCCAGGACATGGTGGACAGTGACAAGGATGGCAACCTTGTTCCTCGGTGGCACCTGGGACCTGGAGATCCTTTCTCTACTTACGTTTAGCATGCAGCCTGGGACTTGTTCCTGCAGCTCACCAGGTTAGTCGTGGTGCTGTTGGGACCTCTCACTGGGACTCCAGTCACCCACCTCTCTTGAGACTGCGCTGACAGGACTGGTGTGGGGTGCAGCCTTTGTTCAGAGGGCAACATGTTCCAAGCAACATCTTCTTATCTGGGCCATGGGCTCACCACTTGGGGATCCCTTCTTCTCTACTGGGTGCAATTCGAGCTCGCTGAGGTTCTCTCCAAAGTCTAAAATGGTGGGGCAGTAAGGACCTGTGAGAGGGCCCATGGCCCAGTGTACTTCCCCCAGCTCCTACTCCTAACAGCAGATGTCCCCAGGCCCTTGCTGTCCTAGCGGTCTGCGATATGAGCAGACAGGATAATTAAAGGGACACATGTGTTGCTGAAGATTTTTTCCAGGTGAAACATCTCTATTATCAGTGCCCCTAATCTGGAAAAACCTGTCGTTCTAATCTGGCTTGCCTCCCTCACATCGTGGGAAATAAGGGAGAAGGAGGAATGGTTTATGGGAGAGAAGATGAGGCTAACTCTAGGCTTTCCCAAACATTGGCAGCAACCACTTTACCACAACAAATTTTCTGTTTGCTTCAGCCTACCCAGGTTTTGCCATATTTTTCTAGCTCCTTCCTAACCTCACTCCCTCCTGAGGTCTCTGGTTCAAAGACCATCCTTCCAGCTCCTGTTTGTTTCAAATTATCCTATTGAGGGCTGCGTGGGATGTGTGAGAAGATGCAAATGCAACCAACTGGCCACGTGTTGGTAACCAGTGAAACTAGATGATGGGTGTATGGGCCATCTCCATTGTATATATGTTTGCAGTTTTTCATAACAATTTTTTAAAAGTCCTCCAGCATCCATGACCCTTAAGCCGGAGCCCCAATCCTTAGCTCAGAGTTTCATGGAAATCCCACACCAAGGAGATGATGATTCCATTTCATACATATAATCATTTTCTAACTTTTTTTTTAAGGCCCTCTGCTTTATTTTCAATAGACTCAACCTGATTTCTAAGAGGTTCTGAAGTTGGGCTCACGTCCCTGGCTGGGTGAAGGGGGAGGGCAGGGTAGAGGGTCTCTTAACAGTTTACATCTTGTTGTGAGGATGTAACTTGTTCAGTGTTCTGAACTTTGCTAAGGCAACGTGTTCTCAATGGAAGGTGTTATTCTCTGGAATTGCACCTGGCTCAGGAAAGGACTGTCTTTGTACTTGAACTTAAATCCAATGGAGAATATTAACATGGGCATTTGCATGACTGAGAATTGCTCTTTTTTCTGTCTGTCACTTTCTTGAATGTGGTCTAAAAAAACGATTCTAAAGCAAAAAAAAAATTAACTCTAATTTTTAGCATGTAACTTTATTGTATACTTGGGAATTGAGGTTCTCACTTCATCTTTTCTGCTTATTTTAGAGATTGCAGCCCCATTGGTTGAGTAACGCTATCTTTCTAACTGACATCCTCATTTATTATGCTCTCGATTGTTGTAAGTACAAAAGAGGGATACTTTTTGTGAGACGTCTATTTTGGTCCGTATATCTGTGCCTGCATCCTTGCCATTTGTCAATTAGATGATTGTATCAGTCTCCATTACGTCTCTCTGTTTTCCCTTCCTCTTTCTCATCCTCCTTTCTCTCTCTCTCTTTCTCACTCAAAGGTAGTTATTGCTATGGTTCTTTTGGGTCAAATTTCCATTTTCTGGAATTCTTACATTTGTTTTTTATCTCAAAGACCAGTTACTTTCCTGAAGGAAAGGTACATAAATGGTATATTTTCCAAGATCTTTTTTATCTTTTGCTTTTATATAGTTGGCAAACTATAGAAATTTGTTTTTTCTTTTTTGGAGACAGAGTCTTATTTTGTTGCCCTCGGTAGAGTGCTGTGGTGTCATAGCTCACAGCAACCTCAAACTCTTGGGCTCAAGTGATTCTTTTGCCTCAGCCTCCCAAGGAGGTGTGACTACAGGCGCCTGCCACAACGCCCAGCTATTTTCAGAAATAGGATCTTGGTCTTGCTCAGGCTGATCTTGAACCCATGAGCTTAGGCAATCCACCCGCCTTTGACTCCTAGATGTAGAATTCTTTTGTCAGCAAATCTTTCCCCTGAATGCTGTGATCATATTCTGGTATTTGTATTGCACTGTGTAAGTTGAATCCATGCATCCATCCACACTCACCATTTTTCATTGGTTCTCAGTGCAGACTGGTACAAGTCTACGGTCTTTCTTCAACAGTTATTAATAATTTCAAGATGGTAAAGGCCAGGGGTTCTCAACCATCCTAATGCTGCAATGTATTTTCATTGTTAAAAAGGGGTTGTGATCCACAGGTTGAGAACCGCTGGTAAAGGAGGTGTGTTAAAATAAGTGTAGAGTCCTTCTGTGTGTAGGGTCGTCTGTGACTGCATGAAGTCACAGATGAAGTCAGCCCTGCATTCATCCATTCATGAACACTCGTTCAGTCTATGGACAGGGACTGAGCACCTGCTACGTGTGGTGTGCTTTTAGGAAAGAGCCCTTGAGATACACAGTCTAGTGGAGGTCACAGCTGAGTTGGCCGTGATGGAGGTACACACAGGATCTTGTGGGTGCACAGAAGAGAGAGAACTCCAGACTCAGCTGCCAAAAATGCTTTTCCAGAGGAGACCATGCTTACATTAATGTGTCCAAGGCTTTTACTCTGAGTAATACATGGAATCTTTGAAGGGTTTGGAGCTCAAAAGAATGACATGCTCTGATTTGAAAGGATCATCCTATTGCATTAAAAACACAGTGTGGAGCCTTGATCCCCAGCCCCAAGGCTACAGACTGGTACCAGCCCATGGCCTGTTAGGGGCAGCAAGGCACAGCAAGTGAAGCTTCATCTGTATTTACAGCCACTCCTCATCGCTCACATTACCGCCTGAGCCTGCCATCTGTCAGATTACGGGTGACATTAGATTCTCATAGAAGTGTGAATCCTCCTGTAAACTGCACATGGAAGAGATCTAGGTTGCATTCTCCTTATGAGAATCTAATGTCCCCCTGCAACACCCCTCCCCCAGTCTGTGGAAAAATTGCCTTCAATGAACCTGATCCTTGGTGCCAAAAATGTTGGGAACTGCTGCTATGGGGAATAGTTACAAACAGGAGGCTATTGCAATAATCTAGGTAAGGGAAGATGGAAAAGTTGGCCTGGCTCTATTTGGTGGTAATGGAGGTAGTGAGATGCGGTCAGATTGGAAATACATTTCAAGGATAGTACTGTTAAGGTTTGTAGATTAAATAGATAGGAGGAGGTATGAGTGGAAGAGAATAGTTGAGGATAGCTTTCAGGTTTTTAATTGATCAGTTGGAAGAATAGAATCATTCACTGAGATGGGGAAGACATGCAAGGGAGCAGGTTTGGGGGCAGATCAAACATCCAACTTCAGATGCACTGAGTTTGTGCAGGTTATTAAATGGCCAAGAGGAGGTGTCCAGGAGAGAGGTGGATGTACAATTCTGGATTTGGGCTTGGCCTAAGGTGGAGACGAGAAGGGAGAGAAGAAGCTTTACTAGTGAGGTTATTGGAGAAGAGATGATAAGAAAGACACCGTGATTAAAGTTTTCTTGGTGACTGACCAGATATGAAGAGGGAAACAGATTTAGAAAATGAAAGTGACTGGTCGTGAAGGTCCCAATCATTAGCCAAACAGGGGTTTTGGATTTTGGAGCCATTGTTCTTTCTTTAGGAAAGAGCTAGTCTTGGCAATACTTCTAGTTCAGATTCCTTTGGGAGATGGTAAAGGTAATTTCTTGATATTTATTTATGTGGAAGAGAGAGTGTGCTGCCACTGAAATGTTGAATTATTAATGATTTAGGAGGAAATGACTTCTTTTAGAAACACCAATTCTAAAGGCCTGTTAGATAGAGGCCAGATAGTAAATTACATCTTTCAGTGACAGGCCTAAAAGAGTTGCTGCAGATCAAAAGGGGATGATGCAGTGATTGCTTTCTGTGGGTCTGGGATCGATTTATTTATGACATTCAGCACGTTTTAGAATCTCATCTTTGCTCAGTGAATCCATTACTTCCATTAATTTTTAGAAACTATTTTACAGGAATCAGAAGGCACCATGGAGACCATCTTCCATTCACGATAGGGAGAAAGCTTTGTACTCTAGAACCAGTGGATCTGAAATGGAAACAGAACATTTCCAAGATTTAGGGAAGAGCTGATTTGGTCCCAGGTCATTCTGATCCAGCCTTGGGGTACAATTCTGCCAGAGCCTGTCTCTACTTCCTGGAGTGGGGGTGGATAATGCAGGAAACAAAGGCACAAATTAATAGGAATTTTTGCAGAGAAGGGAAATATTGGGGAAGTGCACTTAACATGGGATTGCAAAGGGTATTCTGTCTTCAGCAAGGAAGTCAGTTTAATAACAGGGATCACAAAGCAAACACATCGTAAGCAACTTGGTAACCTAGTGAGTGTGTGCATGGGACAAGGTGTTTATTTTATCCTCATCTCAGTCATTTGTTCACTTTAAAGAGGAGGTGAAGTTATCTAAGGACGTGTTCTGAAATAGATTAAAACCCATCTCTATTGCCAGTGAGTGATTTAAATATTGTATAGCTCATTTATAATTGAATAAAACTGTGGTGGCTCTTTATAGATTTTTGAAGGCATTCTCTCCAAAAAGGCTGTTTTGTTTTCTCTTTTTGAAATAAACATGAATTTGCATAAGAAATAAGGAGCCTGTGAAAGGAATCAATAAAATTAACTGGAATTGGATTTCACACTTTGAATCCATTACATCTTCTTATTAGGGGAGATATGGAGAAACAGAGAATCAGTTCAAAGAGAAGCTGAGGCTCATAGAGGAGTGACCTACTTCAAGAAAATGAATATTTAAAATAAGAAAAGCTTTAAAAATAATTCACTTTACATTGAGGGACCAATGCTCAAAATAACAGGGAAGTTTAATAAGAAGACAGGTTTTTCAGGGATTGGGAAGGGCAGCTTGAGCTGTGTTGGGGGTAGTGTGTGAATTGCTGAAGGGAGCATTAGGCTTGGAGATTAAAGATCCAGGTTCAAAGTTCTGTGCTACTTAGTTTCTCTGAAATTTATGTTTTAGTTTTGACCCTAAACAGTTAAAACTGTTTTCCCTTTGAATTTAATTTCTTTAGGTGCATAAATGAATCAAGAATTCAGGAGTTCAGGTCAAGCTGGAACTTTAGAGTAGAAGGGCTGATAATGTGACTCCACCCAGAAATGATATGCAGACCTCTTTGACTAGTGATAACAGCTCACACTCTGGAGTCATTGTGCAAGGACGTCAGGGAAAGCTCCTTTTTTTCCCCATCCGAAACTGCCCACTTCTTGCTCATGGGCAGTTCTGTAAATGCATCACGTACCATGCAATAAATAAAATATTCAGAGAGGAGCTTACTGGATATTCTTTTGAAGAGTTGTGCTTTGCAGAATTGCAGTGATGTCATAGTTACAGTGCGGTGTGCACCTCTGTTGAGTTTGTTTTTGCAAATCGATGTTGCTCAATGTAGAGCAGCCTTCTAAAGCTGGAGGAAGGTTCTTTGTTTAGGTGAGTCTTCATGTTCTTGGGCAAACAATTCTGAATTTCCTCATGAAGAAAATGGAGATAATGCCTATCAGATTTGTTCATAAATCTACATTTCTTTATTATTTACTTGGGCTTTAACTTTTTTTGAAAGACCTTCATTGACCTATAATTGACATATAATAAACACATTTAAAGGGCATAATTCAATAGGTTTTGACATATACTGTATGGGTGAAACCAACACCATAATCAAGAGAGTGGACATGTCCATCACCCCAGGGAGCTTCCTTGTGTTCCACTATGTTCCTTGTCCCCTTCTGTCCCTCTCTAGGCAACCACTCACCTGACTTATATCACTATAGATCAGTATGCCTCTTTCTGGAGTTTTACATAAATGGAATAATATAGTGTGTATTCTTTTTTGTCTGAACTTCTATCAGTCAGCCTAATTATAGTATATCAATAGTTTATTCCTTTTTATTGCTGAGTATATTCCATTACATGGATATACAACAGTTTATGTATTCTCTTGTTAATGGTCATGTGTGTTCCCATATTTTGGCTATTTCAAATAAAGCTGCTATGAACATTCAAATCATCGCATGGATGTATTCTTTCTTTTCTCTTCAGTAAATACTTAGGAGTGGGATGGCTAGCTCATTTAGTAGGTGCGTGTTCAACTTTTAAAGAAACTGCCCACGTTTTCCATTTTATATTCCCACCATCAAGAAAGTTCCAGTTTTTCCAAATATCTGTCTATACTTTTAAATTCTAGGATTTTAATATGTATGGTGGTACCTCTCTGCAGTTTTAATTTTCATGTTCCTGATGATTAATGATATTGATCATATTTTACGGGCTTATTTGCCATCTGTGTATCTTCTTGATGAATTTCTGTTCTGATCTTTGCCCATTTTTTAATTTTTAGTTTTTCTTTCATTGAGTTTTGAGTTATTTATGTATTCTAGGGACAAGAACCTTGTCAAATTTATGACTCACGAATGTTTTCTTCCCGCCTGTGGCTTCTGTTTTCAAAGAGCAGAAGTGTTAAACTTTCATGAAGTTCAGTTTATCAGTTTGTTCTTTTATGGATCAGTGCTTTTGGTATCATATTCATTTTTTCGTTTTTTTTGAGACAGAGTGTCAATTTGTTGCCCTTGGTAGAGTGCTGTTGCATCACAGCTCACAACAACCTAAAACTCTTGGGCTCAAGTGATCGTTTTGCCTCAGCCTCCCGAGTAACTGGGACTACAGGTGCCTACCACAATGCCCACCTAGTTTTAGAGATGGTGTCTTGCTTTTGCTCAGGCTGATCCTGAACTTCTGAGCTCAAGCGATTCACCCACCTTGGCCTCCCACAGTGCTAGGATTACAGGTGTGAGCCACCACACCCAGCCTTTTCTAAATCATATTTAAAAATCTTTGCCTAACTCATTATCAAGAGATTTTCTGTTATTTTTATATTATAAGTATTAAAGTTTTAGGGTTTACATTTATTAGCTATAATCAATTTAATTTTTATGTATGATGCAAGTCATGAATTGGTGTATCTTAAAATTTTTGTTTGGGTATCCAGCTGTTCAAGCATCATTTGTCGAGTTGACTATCCTCTCCACACAGATTGCCTTTATAAAGACTCAGTTGTCTATGTATATATGGGTCTATTTCTGGACTGCATATTCTGTCCATTGTTGTGTTTGTCTATGTTTATGACAACCCCACACTGTTTTGATTACTGTAGTTTTACAATAACTCTTGAAATTGGGCAATACTAATCTCCAACTTGGGACTTTTTATTGTCTGTATTTGAGGTGTACACTGTGTGATATACACTCCCAGAGTGAAATGAATACTACAGTAAAGCAAATTACCATTCCTATCCCTCATATAGTTACTGTCACCTCACATAGTTACCTGGATGTGGTAAGAGCACTTTAATACTACTCTTATAGTACAGTTCCAGTATACAATATTATTAACTTTAAAAAATAGTTGTTTTGCCAGTTCTAGGTCCTTGGCATTTCCTATGAACTTTGGAACCAATTTCTTTAAGTAGGGATAACCCCCACTTGGTCATTTTCTAAATTTATTGTTGACCTTGACCCCTCTGGACCCTTATCTCTATCTGCTCAGCTCAGGGAGTCTGCCAGCCTCACCTGGGTTTCCGTTCTCTACACCAAGGTTTGGGAACTCTCTCAGGTCGGTGGCTTCACATCATTTTTCTGTGTCTCTCGGGTATTACGTGGCTCTGTCACCTAATTGGTGATCTCAGAATTGTTCTTTTGGATATTGTGCCTGTTACTTTGGTGATGTCAGATGGGAGGGCACATCTGGCCCCTGGTACTCCCATCTTGGTTGGGTGTGGAAGTCACGCAGTTGGACTTTCACACAGTGGTTTCTTATGTAGTTGGTTTGCTTTCAGATCAGATGTTGCCCAACCCAGGCTGTCTGGCATTTTGCACATGAGTGCAAATTCCATCCACCCAGAGTCCTTCCTTTGTCTTGAGTTTATAATAACACTTTGTCTTAATTCCTGTAATAACTGGAGGCCTATCATTGCTTCTTTATTGTTTCTCTTTCCCATTTGGCTGTCATATGCTTAAGGATTATGGCTGAGTCTTATTTACTTCTTGCTGTGATAGTAAATGCTTGTTGTGTAATGAATGAATGAATGCGAATGAAAATTTTCATCTCCATAAGAACATACGAGATGCTGTGTAGATGTAGATCAAGAAGGGATATGTCCTGTTTAAAGATGGAAGCTCTATTTAAAATGTGGCTTATTTTGGATTTTGAGTGTATGTTTGTGTGCATGCATATGTACAATAATGTTGGATGCTTTATGTTTTAACATTGGTAAAGGTAAAGGAATGGCTAATTGGGGGTTAAATTACCCCCAAAATAATTCAGAGTGCATGACAAATTTCTCTCTAGGAGATAGAGATCTGGGACCATATGGTCCTGAACTTTGCTTTTAAATGAAAGTTTATTAAACAAATGCCATTATATTTTATAGTTGTTTTAAATAACCTGTGATGTTTAGTTCCTTTTCCCTTTTTATTTATTTATTTTTTTGAGAAAGAGACTCAAGCTGTCACCCCAGATAGAGTACCGTGGAGTCAGAGCTCACAGCAACCTCCAACTTGGGCTCAAGTAATCCTCTTGCCTCAGTTTTTCTATTGTTAGTGGAGAATGGGGTCTTGTATTTTTGCTCAGCAGGCTGGTCTTGAACTCATGAGCTCAAGCAATCCACCCACCGGGGTCTCCCAGAGTGCTAGGATTATAGGCGTGAACCACTGCGCCTGGGCTCCCCCTTTTCCTTTTTAATTTCTTATTGCTATATGGGCAGCATCCCCCAAATATGCAATTAGCAGGGAGCTTCTCTGGGAATGTTCTCTCTTTAAGGTGCCTAGTGACCTTGAGGGAAGAATAGTCCAAGAGACACAATTCGGGAGAAAGGATTTCTCTATAATCAGTTATTTTAGAAAGAGAACTTAAATGTTATTAGAAATAGTCTCATTAGAAAATTTTGATTTTCAATTACTTGCAAGTTATGATTTAGGGAGGTGAATTTGCTCGTTGTTATTGTGGTGCACTTTGTTCAGTTCTGTGTGATTTGTGCAAGTAGCTATCAGAACGTAAAATGTGAAATAAATGCAGACCGGGTTTTTAATCTATTTGAACAATTTGGAAATGTGCATCCCACTATAATGGAATTCGTTGTTGATTGCCAAAGGATTTTTTGATTCTGAAGTTTTTGTGCTATTTACTTTTGCTTTATTTGAAAAAAGATTCTGGGATGTTGCCAAAGATAATTGGGAATTGCTTGGAGCTATATTAGAAATATACATAAGGTGCTTGAATGTGAAAATGCAGCTGATGTGTTGTAAATCAGTCTTAGAGTTATTGCTGGGTATGGTAATAGCTTTCCTTTCATTAATTTTGGTGATCACATTTGTAAAGAGACAGGCAATACTATAAAGGATGTGGGGTTATGAGGATTTTATAGCTAGGACAATTTGAGTGAAAGTTTCTAGAGTGTTTGCCTAGACTATTTCTGATTTTTCATTTGTTCGAGATTTACTTTTCAGAAAAGATACATCCTCTCCCCCACTCCCCTGCCTACCTATTCAATTTTCTTCTTCTTCTTTTTTTTCTTGAGACAGAGTCTCACTCTGTCACCCTGGGTAGAGTGCCATGGCATCATCATAGCTCATGGCAACCTCAAACTCTTGGGCTCAGGGGATCCTCCTGCCTTAGCCTCCCGAATAGATGGGACTAAGAGGTGTCTGTTGCCATGCCCTGCTAGTTTTTCTATTTGTAGTACTGATGGGGGTCTCACTCCAGCTCTAGCTGATCTCGAACTCCTGAGCTCAAGCAATCTACTCGGCTCCACCTCCTGGAGTGCTGGGGTTACAGGTGGGAGCCACCATGCCGGGTCAGTCCAGTCTTTTTGATGGATTCTTTTGTAGCTGTTGGGTTACCTGGGCGTGCTAGTGTGAGAGAGATTTGTGAAAGGGTATTGAGGAATAGATGGGAGAAGACTATTGGAAGAGGGCAAAGAAATGAATAAGAAAAGTGAAGGTGTGTGTGTTCATCAGAACTGTGGGTGAAGTTAGGCTTAGGAATGGATTCTAAAAGCCCTAGAATGTTCATTTTCTGCCTCTGATCGTTGAAGTTTGGTTATCCCCCAGAGCTGTGGATAGCTGCCATCTTGACTGCTTAGTCCCAAGGACACTATGAGCCCCAGGCCTGTGGAGTTAAATCTGTGGGGGCCAGACTTTATCACAGCATCCCCAGTTTCCACGGCACCTTACACATCATAGTAGCTTAATAAATGTTTATTGAATAAATAAAAGTCCTTTAGCCTTGGAATTGCATTCGAACTCAGGATTTCTTAATAAATGGCATAACATATTACTGAGATAAGCAGTTTGGGGTGGCTTTGAATGTTCTTGTACTTCCTGTTTGGTTTGAAATGGAGTTTTAGAAATGAGGATGTCTGCTGGGCCCAGTGATTTATGCTTGTGAGCCCAGCATTTTGGGAGACTGAGGCAGACGATTGCTTGAGATGAGGAGTTCAAGACCAGCCTGAGCAAGAGGGAGACCCTGTCTCTATAAAAAGTAGAAAAATTAGCCGGGTGTGGTGGTGCTTATTTATAATCCCAGCTACTCAGGAGGCTGAGGCAGGAGGGTCACTTGAGCCCAGGAGTTTGAGGTTGCAGTGAACTATGATGACACCACTGCACTCTAACCTGGATGACAGAGTGAGACCCTATCTCAAAAAATTAAAAGAAAACAACAGCAAAAGAAATGATGTTGTTGTGTCCTAGAGGCAAGAAGAAGAGGAACTGCCAACAGGAAAGGGAAAGCTGGGAGAAGACGACGGGGCCAGGGAAAGAGCAAATGCTAGAACAGGATTTGGGGTTTATGGCACTGCAAGGCTGGCATGATGGCAATTGTTCTGTTTTAAGAGGCTGGAAGTCTTTTCTTGATGTAAGTCCATCTGTCACAACACAATGTGTTATGTAGCTGCTGGTCACTGGCCCTGGACACTGTCATACCTATTCCAGGAGAACCTGGGAGGATGCCACCCAGTGGTTTTGTTGTTGCTGTTTCTCAGATGCAGTATTGTGAGTGTGTGAGGGGGCCCTCAGGGACCCCCAGGGCGTGGCAGAATAGTTCCAGACATGGATACTGGTATCCCCAGCCACGTCAGAGGGACATAAGATGGAGGGCTTGTACTCCTGGGGTCATGGTATGACTACCGTGTTTAGCCTTTGGACTGTGCTTATTTTGATAAGGTAAGGGGTGGGGGGAGAGAGAATATTTAGTTAAATTAAGTGACTTCTAATATTATAATCATTCTTATTAAAAATAAGCCACTCAAGCTTAAGTCCCCCTAGTTTTATTCACACTGAATCCTCAATACCTACAGCAGCACCTGGCACAGAGGTGGATAGGGTTGAATGAATGAACGTGTTGAAGATGTAACTGCAGTGAAGAGGTGGTCAGGAGAGGGAAGTGGGGGAGAGGAGGACTCAGTACACTTGGGTTTGAGCTGCTTTCTGTCTTGGCTACAACTTAAGAGATTTTGGGGTGATTATGATGTCCCAGCACAGTGCTAGGTGCAGAGCTGATGGGAATGGGGAAAGCCTTGGGGAGCTCCCACTCGGGCAGAGGAGAGGTGCTAGTGACTAACCCACAGCCACTCAGGGTGCTGCTGTGGGCATCTGCTCCAGATGCCTGGGGAATCCAGGTGGGGTCTCTAGGGCAAGGGAGGCCTCCCCAAAGATGAGACATCTGAACTGAGTGTTGACACCTCCATAGGTTGGCAGAGAAGAAAACCAGGCAGAGTTCCTCTAAGCAAGGGCCACAAGAGCATTGGCACTGAGCCCTGAGACCTTGGCCAGATCAGGGGTCTGTGTATGTTCAGGTAGGCCTGGGAATCTGGGGGCCTGTGGAGAAGGCCATTCAGGGATGGGGACAGGCATCAGCAGAAGCCAAATGAAACGGGGCTGTGTGCCTTGCTAGGAATCTGCATTCTATCTGTGGGGAGCAATGGAAGGTTTATTTTCCATTTTTGAAAACTTTTTAAAGAAAAAATTTCAAACACGCATATAAGTAGGAAGAACAGTACTTGTTATCTGTAAATTTAACCTCCACATCCTACAAATAATCATTTGCCAAATTTGCTTTGTCCATCTTTTATTATCTGTCTACTTTCTAGCTGTAAGAGTCTGCACAGGTGAGTGATTTTAGGGGCTTTCTTTGGGAGGAGCATGGAGGGTGAAATAGAGAAGGGCAGGAATGGAATTTGACTCACTGAGAGTCTCAGTATTTTTGCAGTGAGAGGTCATGGTGGCCTGAGCCAAATGTTGGCAACTGGATTGGAAAGTGGAGGGTTCAGAGATATTTATGAGGCTGTTCCCGTAATTATGGCTCTGTAACAGATTGTCCTCAAATTTACTGGCTTCATATAATGACAGTATTTATTTTGCTTATATATCTGCAATTCAGGCAGAGTTTGACCCTGTCTAACTCAGTGTCACCTGTGGTGGCTGAAAGGGGGTTGGGTCTGGAATCATGGGAAGCCTGTCATTCATGTCTGGCTGGTTGATGCTGGCTGTCAGCCAGGGTCTCTTTTGGGACACCTGATGTGGCCTTGACGGGTGGGCTGGTTTTCTACACCACATGGCATCTGGGTTAAGAGAGTGAGTGGGGAGGAGGGAGAAGGTTAATGAGAACACCTGGCAGAATGATACTGCATGTTAGGTGAACTGTGAAGTCGTGTACCACCACTGTTGTCACATTCTGTTCATTAATGCAGGCACAAGTTCAAGAAGAGAGACGATAGTCTCACCTCTGGGTGGGATGTGGCAAGATTCTGTAATAGAAGAACATATGTGGTCATTTTTGGAAAATATAGTCTGCAGGGTCTAAAGTGACAGTATTCGATAGCTGGCTGTGGGTAGTGAGGAAGAGCAGAGGGTCTGAGATGACACCTGTATTTCTGATTTGTGTCTCCAGGATCAGAGTGTCATTCACAGAGAAATTAACGTGAGGCTCTGCCAGGATAGGTGGGTGCAGAAGGAGGAGCTATTCTGCATCAGGACAGCTTCCTTCCTAAACTGCAAACCCACGGCTGTAGCTTATTCTAGGAACAGACAACTGCATTTCCCAGGAGTTGTCTGAGAGCTTTGAGCCAAGTATTTTGAGCCAAGGGTTTGCTGCCCTCTCTGGGCCCCCACAGAAGGCTGTCGTGCCCTCTGGGTCTGAGTGGGGCCACCGGGCTTTTGATGTGTTCCCAAGCCTGCTGGGAATGATGTGGCCCTCAGCATTCGCCTCCCTCTGTGGAGTTCTAGCAGCCAGTCAGGATGCAGCACTGCAGACTCATCCAGCAGGAATTTATTGAGCACTTGTGGTATGCTGGGACCTAAAAGAATTCAGATAAACATGAAACACTACCAACAAAGGTCTGTAGAAGGGGAGAGGACGCTTGGGGTCACGTGCTGTGCTAAGCTGAATGCAGTTACTAAGAAGGCAGAGCTCTGGGCAGGGGCAGATGTAATACGGGGCCACTGGGCTTTCTCCTTGCCTTGAGGTTCCCCACGGGATACACTGTTATTGGTGTCTCTCCTGGAGCACATGGGGTCCTGTCTGGGAGGAGAGGCCAAGCCACCATCCTGATACATAAAGAGATGTTAGAGACGTTGGGCTCTCTTGGTTCCCCACCCAAACTCAGTGTCTAGGGGCTCATTCCCTACCCTAATCCTCCCTTCCTTCCCTGGGGACAGAAGGTAGCACTGAGTCCCCCAGGGTACCAGAAGGTCTGCTTCTCTGGAAACCCCAGCCCACCCTAGCCCTCACTCTGGGCTCCTCATTTTCCTTTGGTGGTTTTGATACTGAGTTCATTTGAAAACCCTGACTGCAAATCTGATCCCTCGTAATTTGTATACGAAGGATTATAATTGAAGTTAGGGAACACTGGAGTGCTGATTGAGTTCAGAGAGGGAGCAAGCCCTTCTGCCTGGGCAGAACAGAGAGAGTTTTGAGCATTTAATCTGTACTTTGACGGGTAGGTAGAGTCGGACAAATAGAGATGATGGAGATGATGAAAAAGGTGTTCCAGGTAGAGGACCAGCCTGGAAAGAAGCAAGGAATAGAACAGAGTCCTTGTTTGTTTTAAATGAATGTTACCAACAATTTGCTTATATAAACATACATGTAGCTTATGTGACATTATGTAATTTTAGGTCTTAAATATCATACATATTAAAATTATTTCATTATTTCATCCTGCATATATGAAGACATTTGTTTTGATCAAGAAACCTGAGGTATAGCCATTCATCTGAATCTAGGCTATAGATTACTGTCTGTGTATAAACTGCTGACAGATTCCTTGGGTAAAAATAAGATAGGTTCTGCAGGTTTGTTCTTAAGTTGCATTTGTATATAAGTTGGAACAGTTCAATTTGCCTATTACCTGTAATAGCCTCTGTTTGTAAGTGCAATTTGTACATAAGTTGGATGTTTGTAACTTGGGGACTGCCAGTTTAGTGAATAGAATCAGCAGATTGGGAGCATTTTTACTTAAGTCAAAACCTTTGAATCAAATGTTTTGGAAAGAGTATATATTTTAAATCAGTACTAAAGTTTGATATTAAATGTTTATTTGTTTCTATTAAAATTAAGAAAACAAATCATGAAGGTAAGCTTTGCTTGCTGATGATTTACCTATCCTTCTGAAATGCATATTTTCCAATGGTCCTTTCTGTCCTTAATTTAGGGACTGCTATGTGCATTTCATTTCCTGTGATATTAACTCCCTCTATATGTTTAAGATAACCATTTAGAATCATTTCCCTTCAGGACAAAGAAATTTCTTTAGAATTTCTTGTAGTGCAAGTCTCCTTATGATAAATTCTCTAATTTGGTTTATTTTAAAATGACTTCATTTCATTTTCAGTCTTGAATAGTATCTAGAATTCTGGGTTGGCAGTTTTTTCATTCAGGGCCATTAGTAACACGGCTGCACTCAAAATCCAAACTTAGTCCCTTATGCTAGTTAGGTGGCCGCTGACGCTGCGGCTTATTCATTTCATCTTCCAGCTGCTTCTTTTCCACCAAACACCTGTGGTCTCTCACATCCACGTGTAAGTTACCGGTCAGCCAAGGATTTGGGTGGATTTTATACAGAGGTTTTGTGGGCTCACCCTGTCTGCCGTTGGCTGCCTCCCCGGACTTCATCTCTCACTTTCTGGCTGTTCTTCTAGCCCCCAAGTTTTCCTTGGATATCTCAAGCCAGTGAAGGCCGTGGATTTCAGCCCCTCTAGCTGGATCTGAATTGGGCAGTATCCTCAGGCAAAAGGCTGCTGCATACTCACAAATCTGACCTTCTGCTGTTGTCTTTAAAGGATGTGCCCGTCAGGTTTCTGCCTGCTTTTGGTCACACTTCAGGACCTTTAAATAAGTGATTAAAAAAATTCTTGTTCATATTTAATAATTGTTATATGCAGAAGGGTTATCCTGTATAAGCTCCTTGGATACTACTGGATGCTAGAGAGTCAACAAAGTCTATTATTTTGCAGCTTTTTTGTAAACTGTACATATTAAAGTATACAATTTGATCAGCTTTAATATATGTTTATACCTGAAACCCATCTCCATGTTCAAGGTAAGAGAGACTTTTTGAGTTCTATTAGGAGGTACTGTGAAGATAAATGGTGGGAAAAAGACCTTATCACCTTAACTTGCTTTATATTTTATGGATTGCTTTCAAATACAATATCTCATTTCCATCTTCACAGTACCCCTGGGAATGTAGAATGGTTCTTAATATCACCCTTCCCCGATGAAAAACAGAGGTGAACGTGTGAAATGGCTTGTCCTTTTCCTGACACCAGGCCGTGTTTCTTTACACACCTGGAGAGAGGTGCACACCGTGGCCCTTGCCGCCAGGAGTTCCATTTTGTTTCAGTTGGGGAGAGAAAACTGCTCCAAGCTGGAACAAGTAGGTTTGGGGTGAAGAATTTGGAGATTGTGAAAACCAGGTGGAGGCATTTAGATGGTGTGGCCAAGAAGGGAAGGGGGAAGAACCGAGCTAAGGAGCTTATTGGGAGGCAGGTATAATCAGCCAGGGGTAATGTGGTGAACACGGTGGTTGTGAAATGGAAAGGAAAACAAATATCATAGTGCTTTCAAAGGAAGAACTGAAAGAAAATAGGAGACTGGATACAAAAGATAAAAAAAAAGGAAGAGTCAAGGTTAGCCTCTGCTCATTTTTTACCCCTGGACCTTTCACTGTGCCCAATGCGTGATGCTCAGTAGATGTTAGTTGAAAGAAATTGGGGATGAGGGCTGATATTTGCTCATGAACCATTAAATTGACACTTCCCTTCCTTTAGTGTGCCTTGAAATCACTTGGATGGCATTTGCTGGTCCCACCTAAGTTTCTGATGCAGTAGATCTGGGCTGGGCCCCCAGTTTGAGTTCTGAGTAACAGCAAACACCAACAGGTCCTGGCTGCACTGCTGCCCAGGGCTGTGGCCTAAGAACAAATGTACGACATTGTGAGAAGCTTTATGACTCCGCCTCTTGCTCTTCATGCTGCGGAGCTGGGAGCTGGCAGTTGGCAGTGGAGGAATGTTTTTTTCTCCCAGTCATGTCTCCCGGAGTCGACAGTCAGAGAAGTGTCCTTGGGATTGTTAATTATGATTTAACATTTGTAGGAGATCTACTTTATTACTTCACTTAAACTCCGGAGCTCAGAGCCTTGTTTCTGGAGCCTCCCGGGTAACATTTTTGAAAGCACTGCATGTTCTGTCACAAATTCTCTGTGAGCAAACGAGGAGGCTTTCCAAATGTTACAGCAGATCCCGCGTCCTGTGTCCTAGTGGGGGGAGGGGTTAGAGCTGGGGGGCTCCAGCAGCCACCAGCTTGGAGGAGGGACTCCTGGGATGACATTATGGTCGTTTGCAAGCCTGCAAAATGAAGACATCATGTAGTGTAGCGAAGGGCATCCTGGCCATCTCGCCAATTTGTCGAGGTCTTGGTGAGTTGCCGTCTGAACTCAAAAGAAAAGAATGTTCCTCTGTTAATGAACCACTTAATGTTCTCAGGGTTTGCAGGCTGGCCTCTTGGATGCAGAGGGTAATTGTTTCCTAGAACAAACCATGTGCGTTTCATACCAGTGAACTGCAGGGCTCTCGAGGTGCTGTGGGCCTTGCAGAATTTCGTGATTCTTTCATGGCTTTATGACCCAGATGCGCAGAGTTGTGGGTGGGGGAGTGTCTTCCAATTCAACATCAGCACCAGGCAAGGCAGCAACTGTTTGTTTCTGGGTTGATGACTGTGACCCCACTGCTTTTGTTTTTTTCTCAAGGTACTGAGCTTATTGCTTGAGGGCATATTCACTCTCTAGCTGGAAGTTTAACTATTTCACCTGCAGGGTACTAGGTAGCTGATGGCTTTGCTGTCCTCACACTGTTCTTACCAGTGTAGTTCTTGAAGCTCTCCCCTGAGCAGACCCCACTGGCCTGGCCCTGGCGTGCCACCCCGGCATTGCTGTCTGCCTGCAGTTCCTCCCTCCACTCACAGGGCCCGCCTTTTACAACGGCGTCCATTCCCACCTTCCTGAGGGTTGTGGAATCTCCTGGGGGCACTGAATTTCTCCCAAGGAGTTTTTCCCTTAAAGTAGCCTCCCACCTGCCCCTTTTGTGAGTTGATTCTAGGCAGTGCTCCCCATGACTCCGAGGTCTGATTCCTTCACGGTTCCTCTGGAACTCCCTCAGGCCTCAGTTCGGGGTCTGTTGCCTTTCTGTGAAAACCAACACAGCAGTGGCAACCAGAACATCTTCACCAGGAGCTGCATGCAGCGTGCTACAGGCTGAATGGAGTCCCCTTAAAGCCACGTGAAGTCCTAACCTGTACCTCACTCAAAGTGTAAACCTGTTGGGAGATAAAGTCTTTAAAGAAGCAATTAAGTTAAAATGATGGCGTCCTTCTAAGACTTTAGGACATGTGCGGAGGGAAGACCACGTGAAGACAGTGGAAGAAGACAGCCTTCTACAAGCCATGGAGAGAGGAAAGAAACCAGCCTTGCTGACACCTTGATTTCAGATTCTGAGTCCCCAGATCTGTGCAAAAATACATGTGGGTTGTGTGAACCACTCAGCACTTTGTTGCAGTAGGCCTGGGCTAAGACAGTGTCACGGTGGTGGAGTGACCCTGACCACTGGATGATTTGATCTCTGCTAGCTTGGGTGCTGGGGCCCAATTACACTAGCTTTTCCAGCCCTGTTCTCCAGACATTTCTAGAAGTCATATAATCAGCCCAGCCCAGCCCATCTACTGGTTGATGTCTTCACTGAAGCACACTTTGCTTCAGGTAAATCCTCCCTATCTTCACCCCAAGAGTCTTACTTGCTCAGGACATGCACTGTTGAGTTATTGACCTCCCACCCACTACTAAAATCCTCAGCTCCCTAGCCTCAGTTCTCACATTTCCCTCCCCTCTCTCTAGATGGGAAACAGCCAGTTACCTGAAAAGGGACATGCCCTTTTCCCCTTCTTGGCTTTACCATGTGACAGCTATTATTAAAGGCCCATTTTACATTAGCCCCTGTGTAACCAGAACACACCTGCAAGTGCTGAGTCAGGGGCATTAGCTGGCATTCTAAATTGACTGTTACAGCAGCACTAAAAATAGTGTGGGGAACGATGGAAGGCGTTTAGGGCCGTGCGTAAGAGCTGTGGCTATAGGGTTGTTATGAAATTTGGAGAGACAGCATATGAAATGTGGGCTCTGTCCTAAATGCATGCTCAGGAAATGCTAGTTGGCTATTAGGATGATGACTTTCATATTAGAGACCCTAAGATAATTCAGGATTCCTATAAGGCCTCTGAATCAACAGAGATGTATTAAGTGATGGTCGTTATAGGGTCTGCATGTTATGTATAAATTATTCCACTTAGGTTTTCTAAAAATGATAATCCATGTAAAGAAACTGTGCATAACCCCAGTTTTTGAACAAAGAGAAGCCTGCTTTTTGTGGGTCTTTAAGTCCTTAATATATTCTGGCTGTTTTCCTTATATCAGGTCAAACCAGAAGTTGAAATTGTACCTCTCACCAGCCTTCCTTCCTCCTCGTCCTCTCCAGGAGGAAGGACACCAACCTGCTTGGGTCAGAATCCAGGAGCCAGCAGGGGCCAAGTGGGTGATGGGCTGGGTTGCTGCTCATGAAAACTCTGGGCAGAAGAGCGTTCTCTCTGCTTCCTCTCACTCCTGCCGCAGGCCTGAGCTGCGCAGAGCCCCTTCCTCCTGGGGAGGCCCAACCATCTTGCTGTCCCTGCTCTTCTCCTGTGGGCCCTACCTGGCCTTCATCTTGCGGCTGGAGAGGGTGAGAGCTCACATGTTGGGCTCATGTTTAGCAGGTGGGAGAGGCTTCTAGAACCTGGTGCTAAGTCCCCCTGCACCAACCACATCCCACTGCCCATTTGTCCTTGCCCTTTATGTGCTCATCAACTCAGGAGATAGGAAGGTAGGAAGGAAAGGAGGCCAACGGCCCAACATCGTGAAAACTCCAAACCCAGTTCCTAACAAAAAAGTTTATACTATTATTTCCCTAGCCAGTACCAAAATGCACAAACAAACGCAGCTACCTGGTCATGTGTGTCATGACTGATGCTGAACTGGGAAAACAAATATTTCCCCTAAAGCAATGGGGGCTGGGCTTGCTGTAGCCTGGCAGCTTTTCCCAGGGGGACAGAGCTTATATTTCTCTTTATTTCCTCCTTTCCTTCCCCAGAGTAAACAAACAGGCAGACAGCTTCCCTCCGGTTTCACCACCCTGGTCCCCTTCCGATTTTGTCTGGATTTTATATTTAAAAGCCAACACTGAAATCTCTGACAAGGGCCCCCCCACCGCAGTGTGAGAAGGGTCCCTAACCACAGCAAAGTCCCTAAGGTCCCACAGCAAAGGGAAGGTGCTGCCAAGTCTCCATAGATGCATTAAGCTGGTGGACTCAACAAAAAGAGTTGGGATAAAGATTTGGAGACTTGGAGAGGGGCAGGTAGAAACCTCTTCGGAGTTACACTCACTTCCATCTGGTTTGTTTATTCATGTCATCCTTTTCAAATTAGCTACAGCAATAAGTTTTTTTCTAATATTATTTCCACCTCCCCACCCCCTGTCAGTTTTCCATTGTGGAATTCTTTTGAGCATACAGTTGGTGCTTTGAAATCCATAGATGCCTATGTGCATGTGGGCTGCAGTGGTCCCTGTCTGTCTGAGAAAATGGATAAAGAGGATGTTTCCTGTTAAGGCCTAAGTCACTTTTTGAAATGTCCACAGCAAACCTTTGGACATGTCACCTGGTCACTGAACACAAGTGGACCTCACAAGAAATGGAGCCAGAGGGGAGAGAGAGAGTGTAGCAGAGAGCTTTCCTGGAGTGGCAGCCCAGTTTAAATATAAAATATACCTTGGTATATTGATGCATGCCTTATGGCTGTTGAGGAAAGAAAAATGAGGCTATGAAATAAGAAAGAGGGAATGCAGGGACAAGGGTTTTTTGCCCCTTGGAAGACAGTCCTTGTGATGGCCCTTCACTGGGAAGTTGTTCTGCAGGTGCCGGAGGGATTGATAAGACCTTTGGATCAGCTGGTGGGTGAAGAGCAGAGGTGCTTGGAGAGAGGGAGGCAGGGGTGAGGTTGATCAGAAGTGTGTGGCACCGTGGTTAGGGCAGGGAGATAGCAAGGCTGCATGGCATCAAAGCTGTGGGTGTGGTTTGAAGAGGCCCCTCTGGGGTTGTCCCTGGGTGAGGGTTGAGAGAAGGAAACAAAGCATCTTTGATTGAGCTTTTTATGTATCAGGCATGTCCCGAAGAACTCTGGAGTCAAAGACTGTAGATGAAATAAGTTAAAAACCATTTCTTTCGAGGATCCCAAGAGACCTGAGGCCTCATCATTAGGAACAGCTGGTCTTTAAGAAAAAGTTGCACAAGATGGGCTTGAACTTGAATTTTCAATGCTAAGAATGTATAGTCCAAAGGGAAGAGATAGAGGGCCCGGTTCAGAGTTAAGAGCCTGCCCTATGTTTCTTGGAAATTTGGGGGTTTTTTTGGTGTTTTGAAATTGAGATGTAATTTACATATAGAGTGAACTCCACAGACTTTAAGTGTCCTTTGATTTGACAAACACATACATTTATGTAACCCACATGCTACCAATATATAGGCCAATTCCATCATCCAGAGATTCTCTTGTACCCTTTCCTACTGTCTCCCACATGTACCAGAAACCAGCAGTACGTGCATTCAGATATTTTTAACGATAGATTAGTTTTGCCTATTGTAGATCTTCATAGAAATGAAATCATGCAGCATCTATTCTTCTGTTTCTGTGTTTTATTTTTCACTCAGCCTGTTTTTGTAGCTATCTTTTGCAGCTATCTGCAGGGATCTGCAGTCTTTTTTTTTTTTTTTTAAAGAAGTGATAGTAAATACTGAGGGTATCAAACATATGTATACACATTTTAAGAGGTGTTATCTGTGTATTACTCAATCCGATGGTAACCACTGTGAGCACCTCTTACAATTGCAGAAGTTAAACATGACTTGTGTTTATCTTCTGTTATTAGTATATTTTGAGTATTAGACTTTTAACACTTTTTTCTGTTCTTAAAATGTGTATACATTTTTTTGGCATCCCCTGTATTTTGGACTTGCTGGCTGTAAGGTCTCTGTAGCAATTACTCAACTCTGTGGTTGTAGCAGGGAGGCAACATAGACAACATGCAAATGGCCGAGTACGTGGCTGTTTCAATAAAACTTTATTTATAAACACAAGAGGCTGGTCTGCAGGGAAAATCAGCTGAGTCCTCATGTGTATTATTTTGTTTATGTTCATTGCTGTGTAGTCTGGCATGTGTAGATATTTATTCATTCTCTTGTTGCTCGACACCCGCCACCATTTCCAGTTTGGGGCTATAATGAATAAAGCTATGGTGTTTGTTTTTGTGTAACACTTTAGTACTCCTAGGTTTTAATTTATCTTGTACAAATACCTAGATGGAGAATTACTGTGTCACAGGGTAGGTGTCTGTGTCTCTCTTAAACCACGAGCAGCTTTACAAAGTCATGCTACCATTTTGTGCCCTTGACAGCAACATCTGAGCATTCTGGTTGCTCCTCATCCTTGCCAGTGTTTGGTATTGTCAGTCTTTTTCATTCACCATTGTAGTAGGTGTGTGGTGGTAGCTTTTGGGCTTCAAACACTTATTGACTGATGTGGTTTAGTTGCAGGTATTGTCCTTGTTTTTGAGGTGGCTGGGGAGTGAGCTTTTTTCTGTAACCAGCCTCTCAGGCCCTTCGGAGCTGGAGTGAGTGGATGGGTTTACCCAGAGCCTTCCACAGAATGTACGTTGGTCTTTAGTCATCTATTTCAGTTGTCAACATGGGTCAGCATTTGCATCAATACCCCTTTGTCTTTGTTGCCATTTCTAGGGTTTGGCTCAATCGGTGGCTGGGAGAAGCTGTTAACAGAGATACCATTTCTAGTTTCACAAATGCAAAAGTCCTTCCTTCTTCAGAGCTGGAGACCAGGCCAGGCCCCATTTATTGAAACACGCAGTCAACTCCTTCCTGCCATATGGTTGATTCTCCCCTGGGGGGAAGATTGAGAAAGGAGACCCATATGCTGTGGCTTTTCTGTTTGTGTTTGGATGTGGAGTTTAATTTGGGTCAGAAAATAGCAGTATTCTTATTTCATTGAATTTCTTTTTGCTATTCCTAGAAAAGGAAAGAATGAAAGCTGGGAAATTAGTTACAGAAATAGCAAGTGAATAATAAAATAATGTGTTGTTGGTGCATGTGCAGTTAAAAAAAGGAATAATGCTTTACTCTCCTTTGGTCTGTATTGACAAAAAGCATACTGGTGTCTTGTATCAGTGTGGTGTTTTAGAGACATTAAAGTATTTTTGTATCCACTCTCTTCTCTGGTGATAAAGGTAACCCTGTGAAGAGATTTCAAGCAGATATGATGTCCCTGTTAGAAATGAGGAATTTGAGGCTTACACAGGTTTAGTTCCTTGGCCCAGGTCACTGAGCTTGGTCTTTGGTCCTAGTTGAGTAAGTATTTGAAATTCTAAATTTCTTGGTTTATCACAAGATATTTCAATGCATGTATTATATCCCCCAACTGGGAAAAGGGGATATGAGATATTTAAGAAAAGTGGGGGAGGAGTTAGATCATTAAGGTTAAGTAATGGTCATCCTAGGAAGATACAAGATTGGAACTGAAGGAGGGAGGAGGGACAGCAGGTTTTTGGGAAGAGATTCATTCATGCAATGAGACAGAGCCTGACAGTGGCTTCCTGGTGAGGACATGGCACAGTTGGGGTGACCCCCCACCTGGGCACTGAGAAATGGTGTGTCCTTGCCTGTCATTTAATCCTCATGTACTTGTTTCATATCTGTAAAATGGGGTTCTTAGATATGATCTCTCTGCCTTCCTATTATTATTATTATTATTAAAGTGTGTGTGTGTGTGTGTGTGAGAAAAAGTATTTGCTTTGCTACCCAGGCTGGAGCGCAGTGGCATGATCATAGCTCACTGCAGCCTCGAACTCCTGGGCCTGAGATCTTCCTGCTTTAGCTTCCCAGGTAGCTGGGACTATAGGTGTGTGCCATCATGCCTCGCTATTTTTTTCATTTTTATAGTGAAGGGGTCTTGCGGTGTTGTCCATGCTGGTCTCAAACTCTGGTCTCAATCTGTCCTCCTGCCTTGGCCTCCCAGAGTTCTGGGTTTATAGGCATGAGCCACCACCCACCCTCCCTCTTTGAGCTCCAAGCTTTACTCATTAAAATGACTTCACTTTCCTCTACTTGAGTTACTCTCTTGAATTAAAGAGTGCTACTTTGGTCAGGTTACACAGCACAACACTAGAACCCTTCAGCCTGGAAGTACAGTCTTGGGTTTATATGACACTGTAGGAGCAAGATCCTTACTGAATTAGATGGACCAAATGTAGACGTGTCTGGAGGCACTGTAATGGCCTCCACCCACCCACAGCTTGTGGCCACTGCACCCATCTTTAGATCCCAGGATATGAACTGATGTAGAAACATATTTGCCTGGCTCTGCCTGGGGCTGAGGAGGTCCCTGGGGCAGTAATATGTGAACTTTTGTATAATGACCCACATAGTAGCTAATGTGTAGTGAGTGTGTATTCCATATGCGGCGCGTGCTCAGAACTTTGCATTCATTACCTTTGCCTTATGACAACTGTGAGGGGTGGGTACAGTATGAACCCATTTACCCATGAAAGCTTCTGAAAATGTTTCAATAATGCTCTCAAGGTGATGAGCTGGGATTGGAACCTCAGTTTTGTGATTCTGGAGCCTGTAATCTCCACCATTATTTTATGAGTAGCTATTCATTAATAATTTCCATAAGCTGATATTTCTTGACACATGTGCCCAGCCCCTAATGAAAATCTTGGACGGACACCCTAATGAGCTTCCCCGATGGAAGAGATTTCTCATGTGTTGTCCCAATTCCTTGCTGGGGGAATTAGCCACTTCCTGTGTGACTCCTCTGGGATAGGACTCTTGGAATCTTACACTTGGTTTCCTGCAGACCTCCTACCACATCCCTCTTGTCTTTGCTGATTTTGCTTTGTATTCTTTCACTGAAATACATCATGGCCTTGAGTTCTATATGCTAAGTCCTGTAAGTCTTCGTAGTAAATTACTGACCTGGGGGTGGTCTTGGGGACCCTGAGCATACCTCAGTTTAAAGCATGATTATGCTACTTGATAATGTATAGCCTAATTTATTGTAGTCTTATTCCTCATCTGTGAAGAGGAGATGAAAACCAACTTCAAATAGATAAAGCAACTACCGTAGATATTGTAGTCTTATTCCTCATCTGTAAAGGGGAGATGGAAACCAACGTCAAATAGATACAGTCTCAATTATATGCGCAATAGGCACATAGTAGTCCCCAGTAAATGTTTTTTTTTTCCTGCTATTCCACCCAAGAACAATAACGAAGCCAAATGGATGTGGTGAAAATATGGGCATTGCTACAAGAACAGAAAGACCTTCTGTTTCCTAGTGTCATTTCACATACTCATTGAGATTTCTGTTCCATGCTCTCTGTTAATCTTGCATCTACCTACTATACTTGGCTCTATACTGTAGAGATTGACTGGAGAGATTGGGAGGAAGCCAGGCCGTAGAACTTCCAGAATTTTCGCTTGGGACTGCTAGTCTGGACCAGCAGCCGTAAGTGGCAGACAATAGCACTGTGTGGCTGAAACCAACTGGGAACTCTAAGAATGAAGGACCTGCCATACTCTATGTTTACGTAGCTTGGGAAGATAAGTGCCTAAGCTTGGCAAGCAAACCATATGAATGCACATTTCTGCAGGTGGTGGGGACAAAATTCACTATCAGAGAAATTTTAATACCTGCATTTCATCCAGAAGGTCTCTTTTGTTTTCTTATAGAGAAATTTTGTTTTCACTCTCTTTACCCTCCTCCCTGCCCCCCCAAAGAAATCTGGTCAAACAATGTGTGTTCCCTTCATTTATGTGCTGCCTGAAGTGGTTTATGAACTTCAGCAGGCTCCACAGTCACCTGGTAGGCTTGTTAAAACAGAGATTGCTGGCAGGACCTGAGTTTCTGATATATTAAGTCTTGTTGGGGCCTGAGAATTTATCTTTCTGGACTGTTTGCAGTTGTTGCTACTAGACCCTAGTCATCCTTTGAGAAGCTCTGTGCTAGCAGCAGCTGCTGTCACAGGACAGCTGAGCTCTGGCCAACATCTACCTCATGAGAGTGATTCTTTTAAGGACTACACTATGTGTCAGGCACCTGGATTAAGTGGCCAAGGGATTTAAGCTAATTTACATGGCAAGGAGCTCTGAACTTTTTCTTTGAAAGATCCCACAAATGATCCATTTATTTTTTTATAGGATGATTTTTAAAATCTTTGTTTTTTCCCCCTTGGTTGGCCTGTGTCAGAACACCACTGTTCCTACTATTGTAATTTTTATAATCCACTGGCATGTGTGAGTGGCAAAGGAGAGCCTTGTGGATTAGGATTTGTGATCATCCATCTTTTAATATGCCAGTCAGTCTATCCGTCTGTTGTCCATCTGTCCGTCCATCCATCAGGCCACTTGCTCAGCCCATCTATTCATCTATCAATCCATCTATTCATCTAGCTATCTATCTATCTACCCATCCATCCATCCCTCCATCCATCCACTTGCTTTGCCTATCTGTTCATCCATCTGTCCATCTATCCATCCATCTACCTACCTTACCTCTCATCCATCCCTCCATTGACTTGCTCAGCCCATCCATTCATCCATTAATTCATCCATCCATTCATCCACCTGCCCAGCCTCCTGTTCATTCCTCAGTCTGCTCAGTCTGTCCATCCATCCATCGATCCATCGATCCATCCATCCATCAAACCATCGATCCATCCATCCATCCAACATAATATACTGCTAGACTGTAGAGGTATAAAGAAAAATAAAACTATGTTCCTATCCTCAAGGGCTTTATGGTACTATAATAGAAGCTTTTCTTTTTCTATCTTCCTTAAAGTAAAACATGCATTTCTTACTTTTCTAGTGAGTTGAGATAATATTGGATCCACTAGATTAATATTGACCCTTCTTGTAAATATGCATCCTCTCAGAAAATATTTTGGGAAATCTTCTGACTTCTTGAAGTAAAGACCTGAGTGGCTTTGACCTAGTATTTTGTATTGAAAATCAATTCTTTCCAAAGAAGCTTTTCATGCCTCTTGGTGATGATGACAACAAGGTTTTCTCTGAATAAATATGTTTTGGGAGTTACTGCCATGTTAATAGGTATCTTGAATGCCCCCTGTCTGTGTCAGTAAGCCTGGCCAGTGGTTTTGTGTAAGATCTTTGTGGATGATATGTTTGTAGTGACAGTGCACTCCAGCTGGAGGCAGCCTAGACTGTGGATGCACAACCGTTAGTTAGCACTCCTATTCAATAATTCTACAACACCATCCTTGGGATTCTTTCACCAGGCACATTTTGGCGTTTATTGCTAGGTGAGGTAATAATTCAGGTGACTGGTGGTGTGAACTGCTTTAATGGTCCCTAGAGGCTGGACTTCAAGTGTTGCAATCAATCTCTGAATCCCTTCACCCTCTAAAGTGTTTAAACATTTGAGTTATAAATTTTTATTAAAACAATCTCTCTTCATCCTGGTTCCATCTTTATTTAAACACATGGAGCTTTTTACATGGTTGTAGTCGTTGACGGATATTCAAATTTGTCTGCTTTTTCTCACTTAACGTAGTTTAGTACGTGCTCTTTCTTGCTGCTACATAGTTGTGATGACTGGCAGAGTCTGGTGTAATACACCTGTTTTAAAAACGTAACGAATGCTTCTATTCTGGGCACGTAGACACAGAAAAAACAAAACAAGCAAACTCTTTATTTCTTCTTTTAAATACTTCATAACGTATATGATGTTATTTATATATGTTGTTATTCTTGTTATTATATTTCTAATTACTCTTGATAAAAATAGTCAGACTTTCTTCCTAAAGAATTCAGGCAATTTAATTATTTCTCTGCCAAAATTGGGCTTTGTGATGTTTCTTTGTTTTTCCAATTTAATAATTTTAGAGAGTGTGCAGTCCACTGTTTTGGCTTGCATTTCTTCAATTGCTAACACTGTTAAACCCATTTTTAGTTATTGGCTTACTAAAGGAGTTCTCTTTACATGTTCACGTATGTGCTGGAGGCTGGTGGAATGTTTTTCCTAGGGATGAGGTATTTTTATATATTCCATTTATGTGTACAGGTGTACATTAATAATATATATGTCTGGGTTTTCCAGTGCTGCTGTTTTCCTTTTCATGTGTATTTTTTGATTCATAAAGTTGATAATTCTTCTAACATGCAATGATGCCTGTTGCTTGTTAGCAATATAAGTACTGTATTTATTGAATGAATGAATGCTTATTTTTACTTTGAAATCTCTTCCATTACAAAAATTCTAAAAAGTCTTTACGTAGGAGAAGAATGTTATTTTTGTTTCATTTGAGTTTTTCTCATTTGATTTGTTATATTAAGTATTCAGGGGCCACTAAATTTAGATGGGTTATAGATCAAACTAACTTTATTTTCCATTTTGTCACTTGGTTTCTCTCTTATGTATGAAATCATATTTTATTTCACATTATGATTTATTTTATTCTTTTTAAAAGTTTGGATTTGTGTCAGGATGCCTCTTTTGCTTCTGCTATAGAACTGCTTCTGATCTGTGACATGGTTTTAAGGTATCATTACTCTTTATATGTTTGCTTTAAACAAATTCTCATATTTGATGAAGAAAAGCCTCTTTTATTCATACCTTTCTCACGAATAGGTTTTCCCCCCTTTTTTCTGTTTTAAATTGCATTTTACATAGAACAGTCTAAATAAGTAATGGAAAGTTTTCGAGGGCAAAAAAGAAATATAAAGACCAGCCTCCATTCTATAGTTCCAGTGAAATATAATTAGAGAACTTTAAATTAACTTAAAAAATTTATCACACAGATGATATTACAACAGTAGTAAAGAAAATGAAACATTCACCTACCATCACTTATAACATTTTCTTCAAGTGTACACATAATTCTATTTAAATGCGAAGTTTACATGTTTTTAATTCTAGCTTAATTTTACTTTCATATTTTAAATTTTGGTATTAACTTTATGTCACAAAGATTTTTTTCTTTTCTTTTCTTTTTTTTTTTTTTTATTAAATCATAGCTGTGTACATTAATGCAATCATGGGGCACCGTGCCCTGGTTTTATAGACCGTTTGACGTATTTTTATAACACTGGTTAACATAGCCTTCCTGGCCTTTTCTTAGTTATTGTGTTAAGACATTTATATTCTACATTTATGTTAATGTTTTCTTTGTAAATGTTTAATTAAATTAAAAAATTTAATTAATGAATAGTAATTATATATATTTATGGGGTACTGTGTGATGTTTTAATAGATGTACACATCGTGGAATGATTAAATCTGGCTAATTAACATGTCCATCACCTCATATACTTAATTTATTTGTAGTGAGAACATTTAAAACCTATTCGCTTAGCAATGTTCAAATGTGCAGTAGATTATCATTACTTACAGTCACCCGTGCAACATATCTCCAAAACTTACTGCTTCAGTCAAACCAAACCTTTGTAAACCTCACCCCTGACCCCTGGTCAATCCATTCTATCCTCTGCTTCTATGAGTTTGATATTTTTTAGATTCCACATGGCAGTGTTTGTTGTTCACTGCTTATTTCACTTAGAATAATGTCTCCCAGGCTCATCCATGATGTTGCAAATGACAGGATTTCCTTCATTTTTAGAGAGGAATAGTATTGCAGTGTGTCTGCGTGTGTGTGTGTGAGAGAGAGAGACAGACATTTCTTTCATTTCTTTTATCTTCTCATCCTTTGATAAAGGTTGCTTCGTGTGTTGTCTATTGTGAATGATGTTACTGTGAACGTGGGAATGCAGATAACTTTTTGTTATATTGATGTTAGTTATTTTTGGATATGAGATTGCTGGGTCATATGGTAGTTCAAGTTTTCAGTTTTTGAGCAGCCTCCATACTGTTTTCTATAATGATTGCACTAATCTATATTCTTATCTTAGCATGCAATGGTTCCCTTTCCTCCAATCCTTGCCAACACTTGTTATCTTTCGTCTTTTTAGTAATCGCCATTCTAACCAATGTGAGGTGGTATCTCATTGTAGTTTTAACTTGCATTTCCCTGATAGTGATGTTGAGCAGTTTTTCATGTATCTGCTGGCCATTTTATATATTTTCTTTAGAGAAAGGTGTACTGGGGTCCTTTGCCCTTTTTAAAAATTGGATTATTTGTTTTCTTGCTGGTAAGTTGTTTGTGTTCCTTATACATTTTGGATATCAACTCCTTATCAGATACATGGTTTGCAAATATACATTCTCCCTGTCCATTGGTTGTCTTTACTCAGTTGATTGCTCGTTTGTGGTTTAAATGCTTTTTAGTTTGATGTATTCCCATTTGTCTATTTTTGCTTTTTCTTGCTTATGCTTTTGGGGTCCTGTATAAAATATCATTGCCAACATTGTGAAGCATTTCCCTATGCTTTTTCCTAGTAGTTTAAAAAGTTTTAGGTCTTATGCTCAAGTCTGTAATCCATTTTGAGTTGATTTTTATATATGTTATAAGGGTTCAATTTCATTCTTTTGCATGGGACTATTTAAATTTTCCAACAACATTTATTGAGACATTTTTTCCCCATTGTGTGTTCTCGGCTCCTTTGTTGAAAATGAATTTTTTTTATAAATGCTTGGGTTTATTTCTGGGTTGTCTCTCCTGTGCCATTGGCTGATATGTTTGTTTTTAAGCCAGTATCATGGTGTTTTGATTACTATAGCTTTGTAATATGTTTTAAAATCAGGTACTGTGATGCCTCCAGCTTTGTCCTTTTTGCTTAAGATTGCTTGGGCTCTTTGGGGTTTTATGTTGTTCCATACAAATTTTAGTATTGATTTTTTTAGATTTCTGTGAAAAATGTCATTGGAATTTTGTTAGGCATTACATTTATCTGTAGTTTGTGTTGGGTAGTATGGGCACTCGTAACAGTTAATTCTTCTGACTGTGAATATGATTTATCTTTGCATTTATTTGTCTCTTCTTTAATTTCTTTCCTTAATATTTTATAGTTTCAGCATGTAGATCTTTTACCTCATTAGTTAAATTTATTCCTAAGTACTTTATTTTTTGAAGCCATTGTAAATGGGATTGATGATTTCTTTTTTGGATAGTTCATTGTTAATTTATAGAAATGTTGAATTCCGTTAAGTTTCATTGATACTGAATCAACATAGAAGATTTCTCCATATTACTGTGTTTTAAATACAGTAGAACCTCCATAGTTTACCACCTCCCTACATTGACCATGAGCTTAAGGTGATCTAATTTTTTTAGACCAGACACGCACTATGTGTACATATCAGTATGGTAGGCCTAATTCCTTATGTTCCCAGCACTGTATGTTGGCTAATTTGTTATAGTCCTTTCAGTGGTCAACTTAAAGAAGTTCTACTATGATTATTACTTTACCTGTTTTACTGTTTCATTGAATTATTATTTAATAATTTATCTATCTTGTTCCTTTGATTAGATAAGTAGATTGTTTCTAACATTTTGCTGTTAGAGATAGCATAATAGCAAACTTTGCAGTACAGATTGTCATTTTTGTTGAGAATAATGTTTTAAGATATGTCACTGGAGTGAAGTCTCTGGGCCAAAGCATATAGATACATGGGTGTTTATATAATTGCCAAGTTGCTTTCCCAGCTAGAGAATTAGTTTAAATTATATAATATAAGCAAATGTATGGTGAGTTTTGCCATAGCTTTGCTTTGTCATCTGTATACATATGTATTTGTCAAATAACTATAGGGAGGTTTTTGTGTGTGGCCAGTGCTTACCTTGTCCTCATGAATTGATATCGCATGAATACAAGGTGACCACATAATTTCAATTTACATATCTTTGAGGTTGAACATTTCTCCATTTGTTCATTTCTTGTATGAGCTGTGTCCCCCATCTAACTTGCCTTTGAACAGAGCTTTATTGAGCATCTGTTGAGGGCCAGGCTTTGTGCAGAGATTTCTTGCTCATAATGGCACTGTGTCTCCTGCTTGCTCAGAAGCACGAAAGACAATTCAACAAATGGGAGAAGGACCACAGTTTGGAAAAGAAGGCTGCTTGGCAGCACATGGCCGGGCACCTAACTGAAATCTATATTTCCCACCTGTCCTGATCTGTGAGCCCTTCCTGACAGCAGTGTTGATGAATACAGCAGGTAACCCATGAGAACAGTGTAACTACATGATTTATTACCTGCCCAGAGTTGGCCAGAGGCAGCAGGAGAAACAACAGTACCTAGAAGCTCTCTTGAGTATAGAGCCCAAGTTAATTTTTTTTTATAAATAAGTCAAATTATTCTTTATATTTTTACCTTGGATGTACAAACCTATTCCCCCAATTTTTCCCTAGAGATTACCTTGAGGCTGTGCTGATTCTAATTATGATTTCCTGTATTTATGGGATTTTCTTATTGTGGTTGCATTTCTATGAGGTATAGGGCAGAGGTTCTGTTGTTAGAGCAACCAAGATGGCAGTGTCCTATGCAGCTTTGGTGGAGACCTCTCCTGGCGCAGAGTCCTGTATTTCTGTGGCAAGAGGAATACCGACTCTTTCTGGATTCTACTCCTTTCTCTCTGTCTTGGTCTCTCTCTGCAAAGTCCTTTTCGCCTCAGGACTTAATTTGTAAGTTGAAATCACGTCCCTTTGTTATCATACCTTATCTTTGTTTTATTCTTGACATTTTGTATTGTTAGTGTGTTACTACTATCTTCTTTCTTACCTACCTCCTGCCCTGACCTGTTATATGGAAGTGAATAATTTTTCTTTTTGTCTGTAGTGATGTGGAAGATAGATACCTTCATTCTTCCTTTTACATGTACTACTCATGAAAAGGTGTTAATTGGCAAAACAGGTAGTAGGGAATGATGGAAGCTGGTTTAGGTGGAGGTGGGGGTTGGGTAGGGTGTATGTCAGGCCAGGTGGACCATCTGAGCAAGGGCTTCCGGAGGCAAGAAACAACCTGCCACTGCGACTAAGTATCACCAGTGCCTGGAGTTTAGGGAGGGGGTAGTGAGAAATGAGCTGAAAGCCATTCACCCATCCTTGGGGGCTTATGTGTCCATTCATAGTGGAACTTAATCTTGATGTTACAATGGGCCATTGGAGCTAAACCATCAGTTTCTTTTTGAAACGAAGGCACAGAGGTTCATTGCAGGGGGTTTTCTGGGCTCTGCTCTTGTCCCCAAATTTGTCATAGGTGTGCATTTAGAACCACCACTGTATACAAGTGATGAGGCGGACACATGGCCATTATTTTCTTTTAAATGTGATGATCAGTCCTTAAAACACAACAGATGCCTGTTCCTGTGGGAGATTGATCAGGGGAGAAAGGGCCTCCCACCCATAGATTACTGTAACCAAAAGCCTCAGCCAGACTGAACCATGCAGACAAATCTCCCAAAGAAACATTTATAGTATAGCTTTCATCCCGTGTTTGTTTTGATATAATAATAAATGCTTGAAAAATCATATAGCGGATTTACATTTCTTTTATAAAAAGTTTCTATATTCTTAAGATATGATATGGACTTCCAGGAATGGAATCTCCATTTAACATTACATTGCCAGGAAACAAATAATTGATTTATAATTGCTTGACTTGCTACCTTGATTCAATAATTGATTAGGTTAAGGACTGGCAAACTTCTCCTAAAAAGGGCTGGAGAGTATTTTCAGCTCTGTGGGCCATATGGTCTCTGTCACAACTACCCAACTCTGTCACTGAAGCATGAAAGCAACCATAGACACTTCATAAACAAATGAGTGTGGCTGTGTTCCAATGAAGTTTTATTTTTGGATAGTGAAATTTTAATTTTATATAATTTCCATGTGTCACAAAATATTATTCTTCTTTGGTTTTATTTTTCCAATCCTTTAAAAATGCGAAGGCATTCCTAATTTACATGCTTCACATAAACAGGCAGGGGACCAGATTCCCATCATGTGCCAATCCCTGGCTTAGGTCATCATTTAAGTTGTCTGTAGAGCTATGATTTACATAGCAAGTTTTAAGTGCTAGGTATTGTGCTACTTGCTCTTCATATATGATTCAAATGATTTTCATAAAACTATGATTTAGGTATTTCTTTATTTACCTATCTAGTTTTCGAGATAGGGTCCCACTCTTTCACCTAGGCTGGCGTGCAGTGGTCAGTCACAGCCTCAAAGTCCTGGGCTCAAGTGATCCTGCTTCCTCAGCCTCTCAAGTAGTTGGAACTGTAAGTGCACACCACCACACACTATTTTGAAACATTTTCTTTTTTTAGAGATGGGGTCTTGCTATGTTGCCCAGGCTCATATCAAATTCCTGGTCTCAAGTGATCCTCTTTCTATGATTTCCAAAGTGCTGGGATTACAGGTGTGAGCCATCTGGCCTGAGTTATGTATTTATTTGTTCATTTACAGATGGGGATATAGAGGCTTACTAAGGTTAAATGACTTTTTTTAAGGTTCCATATCAGTGGTTTGATAGTGATGGAAGGACATTTTGAACCGAGGTTTGCCTGAGTTTACTTTGAACTTTAAAGACCCTGCTTTTGAGGAGTGTATAGAATTGTGGGAAAGGGAGTGGATAATTAAACACGTTTTCACTTGTAACAGAATATTATTATAACTTGGCTGATAAGTAAGTTACTAATGTATAAGGTATTAGTAAAGGCTGGGGTGAGGCTAGCCCTTGGGCTCTTCATCTCTGTTCATAATAGTACAGTGGAGAGGAGAGATTGCCTGGGTTTGACACTGACTCCGTCCCTCTCCTCAGAAGTTCAATGATCTTCAAGTTATTTATCCTTTCTAGGCCTCAGTTTCCTCATTTGTAAAATGGAAGCAAAAATCATATTTGCTTAATAGAGATCACAAACATTACATATGAAGTGATATATATTCAATTAATGCGAGCTATGGTTATTATTATTTTGACCTCAGAGCCAAGCAAAACCCTATGGCTATTATTTATTCTTTATTATTTTAAGAGCAAAGTTATTGAATTTATTTTAACATGTATACCTGGGAACCCTCCGAAAAATGGAGATTCCCCCTATGGCTATATTTAAAAACTCCTGCTGCTGCTACATTTTTTTCCTCCCCTGTTATATATTTGTAAAAATGTTTTGGAGAAAGATTATATTTTATAGACTAGTATGGCGTTCCATATATTTCCCCCACATTCAATAATGAAATTGTGGAAGAATTTCCTTTTCTATGTAACTCTTATTAAATTTTGTGATTGCAGAGTGACGTCTTTCAGAATGGAGTGCATCAAATACTTGCTTTTCCTATGTTTAGAATACTTTGTGGTGCTCAGCAAAACCCTTACATTTATTAAGGATCATTGTGTATCTTTCAGATTCGGGATGGTCTTGTGCGTATATGAGTCCATATGTGTATAGTTTCTTTTTCTTTTGATAATTGCTTGTTTTTCCTTCAGTTAATGACTTGTTTTAATTTTATAATTGGCGTGTTATTTCAAATTTAGATAGAAAATCATAAATTATCCTTAGATTAACCAATTTAGTAGTGTACAACTGTGCTTAGCCTTAAGTGACTTTTTGTCCACCTTGTACATTGTTATTTATCATTTCTAATATTATCGTGCATTTGTATTTTCTGTATTTCCTGTTTAAATTTACCTTAGGATTTCCTGTTTTGTTAGACTTTTTGAAAGAAACAGATCTCACTGTTGTTTATCACTCCTAAGACATTTTTATCTTTTACTAAAAGATTTCTTAGATCTTGGTCAGAGAATATGGCTTCTATAATAATTACTTTTCTGTACTTAATGGCATCAGGTCTTTATTATTATTCTATTCATTTCTTTTTAAAAGGGAGATTTTCTGTTTTCATTTAATTGTTCTAATTCTCCATTAATTCGGTCTTGTCAGTTATATTGCTCAGATCAATGCCTTTGCTTTTTTTCTTTTCTAAACAGTCAGGGTGCATTTATTTAGCATGTGCAAATGCTTAGCACAATTTAATTAACTTCAGAATATACAGAGAGACATGGTCTTGCCCTTTAGGGGTTTACAGTCTAGCGGTGGAGAATACCTGTGAAAGGGTAACTAACCATCTTGCAAGCGCCAGAGGAGTTTGGGAGTGAGAGAGAGTGTGATGGGTTAGAGTGTTCCTGTAGGTTTTCCCAGGTGAGGTGGAAATTAGGTTCTTTTGCTTCTCAGCTCAGTGGAGAATAATTTTATGCGTTCAGCTCTAAAGGTTTCTGGTTCAGTTCCAGAGCTGGGACTTGATTGCACGTGTTTCTGGGACTTGCGGCTGAGTGTCCAGCTGAGGCCATTCTGTGACTCCACATCCCTGTGCTGTCGCACACAGGTTGGCAGAAGCTTTCTGTGGGAGGGAACCCCAGTCCTGCTCTTGGCTTCTCAGTGTGTTCACCAGCAGACTGAATTCCCCTCTGGTCATCTGGACCTTGCATGATGGAGCGCCCCTGCTTTCAGTTACAAAAAGGTGCCCTTTTTGTTTCTTGGTTGGCAAAATAGCTAAAATTGTTGGTGGGTCATTGCATTTAAGGTGATATGCCTTTGCCTTTTAGTGTCCTAATTATGAAATTCTGAAGGCATGATTTGATGGTATACCTCCACAACAGAGATGCTATCATAGTCTCTTTACTTGGGCAATCGATTTTACTTACATGTTTCGTAGATGTTTATTATGTGATAAATGTATAGTCAGGCTTTGGTTTTCAATTCTTGGTGTACCTTTAATATTTTATAATGCCCACATATTCATTTATTGAGTGAATTTTGAATTACATACCCAGTAGCATAGACATTTTTACTTTTATTTTTAAAAGTTTGTATATGTTACTTTATATTTATTTTTCATACGCGTATAACAGATTTTGCTTAGTAATCTAGTCAGAATCTCTTTTTCCCTCCAAATGGGATAATCATTAAGTTCTTTTAGATTTGGTGTTACATTTGGATCATTTTCTGCCATCCTTATTTTTATTTTCATTTTCATTTTTTTATGATGAATACTGTAGCCCTTTATTCACAATAACCAAATAATTGTAGATCTGTGAGCTTTGGGGGTAATTAATCATGTTTTTCCCTCCAACAATCCACTATAAACATGATATTGAAATTCCGTTGATATCTCTTTCCAACTAGACTGCAAAATGCTGGCCATTCCTCCGGGGCCTTATCCCTTCTTTGTTTTTGTTTGGGTTTTTTTTTTTCCCTTTTGATTTCATTCTTCTGCTAACTAACCTGTTTCTACTATAGTATTACTGAACCCAGTTGCTCAGCACACACTTGCCTCTCTGCATCTGTTTCAGTCCAGCAATTTGGATACTCTTGGTAGAAGAAGAACAGATGGACTTCGTCCCCCCAGGCTCCTGCCTTTCCTTCATGTGCTGAAACTTCAGGAGGCTCTGCCTCAGTTTTGCTTTCCTTCTTTGTAAGTCTTTGTCTTTGATGCCATATTTTTATTGTTCTTATTGATCTGTGTTTGTATTGATTCTTATTCCTCGCAATACAATGGCCCTTCCCGTAAGTGTCCTTTATTTATCTTTTGGAGTTGGCATTTGAACTCTAGTTGCTGTTTGAAGTAATTTCAGAAATGAAATTTGTCAACAAGAGGTATGAGCTATAATTTAAATAATTCTTTCAGACACTGGATGCATTTAAGTCCTGTGCAGGTGTTCTCAGGTGACAGCTTTGCTGGGCAGAGGAAACCTGGACGTCTCTCTGCTTTAATTTCTGAGGGTTTGTGTGCATCACTAAGGCCTAAGATGAGAATTCTATTTGTTGTGTTTCCTTAATTGTGACTAGTTCTCTCCTTTTCCATGCAGGAAGGAGGCATTTCCTAAGAGACGGATTGGTGTCTTCCTCTTTGCTGGAGGGAATGTCAAGAGCCCCTTTCATCTCCAAACTAAGTTTGAAAACAAAACTACTTTTTTTTTTTAAATATATTTCTTGATTCAGCTTTAACAGGCAGTCGTCAAAGTGAAGATTATGTTCCCTCTGGTAGAAGTCATTTCCCCTCCTGCATTCATTGAGCTATTCTTGATTCTCCATAATATGTTTTATTGATCTGCGGTTTTGCAGAACCAATTCTGCTTTTTGACTGCATTTCTGGGATGTTCTTAATTGTGTTATCATTTTATTGTAGGCGTCTTTTAAACCCCAGTTTAATCTTGATTGATTTTAAAATACAATCTTTCATCTTTTAGAGAATGGATGCTAAATGTTTCCTTAATGATATGTTTGAGTGTGGTAGTTGTTCCATTTTGGTTACTGAAGTCCAGTTCCTGGCCCACTCCCCCGGCCAGCCATAGGGCTTGGAGCTTCTGCCACATAAAGCATTTTTCATTGTTCCTAGTTGTTGTTGTTGCTGTTTTCAACCTTGTTGATACTTTTTCTATTTTCTTTTCTGTTTTATTGTCATTTTTAATGGAAGAGACTGCTTTGTCATCTTTAATTTTTGGACAGTATTTTCATCATTATTATTTTTCCAAATGGTCTCTTGCTGTATTTTCTATTTTTTTACAGATGTAACTATTACTATAAACCAGCGGTTCTCAACCTGTGGGTCACAATCCACAGGCACTGTATTAAAGGGCCACGGCATTAGGAAAGTTGAGAATCACTGCTCTAAACAATTAAGATGTTTTATCAAATTCATCTTTATCTTTATTGCATCGTGATGGTAAGAATTCTATATTCTATCTAAAAGTAGATAGGATTGTAAATGTACTCCCATGGGCCCCATGTGGGTACCTGTATGTCACCTGGGTTTACAAATTATCAGGTTTTCAATGTTGTTTTGTTCCTACCCCATATATCACTCGGCTTGTCCTGGGGCATTTTAAAGCAAATTGCAGACACTGTGTCATTTTGCTTCCTGGGCTTGGCCGACACTTCCTCGTGGTATTTAGCTTGCTCTTTTAGGCCCTGTATTTCCTATAAATTAGTTGCTAGATCAAATTATTGAGGACCTTCAAATGATTTTATTTATGTAGGTTATACCTATTGATATTTAAGCATGTTAGAAATTAAAACTAAGAAAGATTTACAACACAAAATTTCATCCTCTCTTGGCTATTTACTTTAATGACAAATATTTGCTTCTAGTGTTTTGCTTTGCTTTAGCTTTATCACTGGTTTTTAATTTGTTAATATTTTAGAAGTTACTAAAATTTTCTGCAGTAAAATTTTTCTACTTTTGTTGTTGTTGAGATAGAGTCTCACTCTGTCACTCTGGATAGAGTGCTATGCTGTCATAGCTCACAGCAACCTTAAACTCCTGGGCTCAGGAGATCCTCTTGCCTCAGCCTCCCCAGTAGCTGGAGCTATAGGGACCTGCCACAATGCTCACTCGGCTAGTTTTTCTATCTTTTGTAGAGATGGGGTCTTGCTTTTGCCCAGGCTGGTCTTGAACTCCTGAGCCCAGAGGAGCCACCCACCTTGGCTTCTCAGAGTTCTAGGATTACAGGCACAACCCACTGTGCCCAAACACTTTGCATGCTTTAAGTGTTTTCATGTCTGAAACATAATTTTTTACTTCTTTGTAATTTATTTCTACCGTGAACAGTTATAACAAATATTCTTATTGCTCCAGACTCCTGGAATGATCTAGAGGGAAGGTGAATCACGGAGTGGCAGAAGTTTTTTTCTGGAATACAATACCCTATGCCTGGACCTTATCTTCTTTCCCTCTTCTTTTTTTGTTACTCGATGCAGCTACGAATATTTTGTGTTCTCCAATCCCTCCATGATGGTTCATGCTGCTGTGCCTCTGTGTTTTTATAGACATCTTCTCCAACTGTAATGTTGTCCTTTTGTTTAGTTAATATTTCTTGAGTGCTTAGAATATGCACAGTGCCATGAAAGGCACTTCAGAGAGATTTCCGTGTTCCTCTTTGCCCCCTATAAAGGTTAGCACCATGGCTTTCTCCAAAGGAGAACTTAGTAAACCATGGCCTGTCAATGCTCACCTGTCAGTAGTCCCCTACTACACTGAATCTGTACTGTCCACTGACTTGTTTTAACCAATACGATGTGGTCTAAGTGAGGTCATTCCAATTCTAGGCATGAGCTTTAAGAAGACCAGGGAGCTTTGCTTTTGTGGTCTGTATGCCCTGGCTGCTGAGTAAGAAAGAGTTATCATGTAGAAGAGGCTCTGATACTAAGTGGAAATGGAGAGGGAGAGAAAGGCCTCTTGTTCCAATGTCAAGCTGAGCCCAGACTCTGTATGGATGGAGTTTCCAGACTGGAAGTAAAGCTAATCTTAGGTGCTCCAACAATATTTACCATAAATGATGTAGCCATAAAACCAGCAGAAGAACCAGTCAACTGAGTCCCAGTCCACCACAGAATCAGGAAAAAGAAATGGTAGCTGTCTGAAAATGCTTTGTATTGGGCTGGTTTCTTATGCAGCAGTAGCTCGCTGAAACAGTGGGGTACCAATTGTTCTGAGTGTATGAAAGTGATTATTTAAAGAATTATTGCCAACAAATTAATATTAACAACAGCTATAATTTAATCAAGGGGTTTTTAGTTTGGTCCAGGCATGGTGTGCCTCATGCCATTCTGCATGGCAAAGTCCTAGATATTTTTCATGGATCATTAGTAATTTCATAAGAGCATGAGTAATAAATACTTATTTATTTATGAAGGCTAATATATGCAAGGCAGTCTCAGTGGTACTTTGTGTGGATTTGGTCAGGCACATTCATTCCGTCTTCTGACATGTTTTTGTTCTTTATTTGGAGAGGCTGCTCTTGGCACCTGGGTGCAGCTGTGCAGCGTTACCTGCTGGCCCTTGGCTAGCTGCACAGCCTTCCTCCTGAGATTTCCCTGTGCTCTGGGGCCTGCTTTCTTGAGTCTTCCTTTCTCCTCTTTTTAAAAATTTACTTCTAGGCTAGGCATGGTGGCTCATGCCTGTAATCCCAGCACTTGGGAGGCTGAGGCAGGTGGATTGCCTGAACTCACAAGGGTGAGAAATTTAGCTGGGTGTTGTGGTGGGCACCTGTAGCCCTAGCTACTTGGGAGGTTGAGGCAAGAGAATCTCTTGAGCCCAAGAATTTGATGTTGCTGTGAGCGTGACACCATGGCCTCTACTAAAGGTGACAAAGTGAGATTCTGTCTCAAAAAAAAAAAAAAATTTATTTCCTCAGAGGCTTTGGTTCTAGTACATATTTCTTTATTAAACCTTTGTTTCCTGCTGGCTCTGTTGTCTCTTTCTGGAATACTTCTGTGTCAAGTGCTAGATCTCTTTTCACCCCTATTGTTTTCATTTTTTTTTTTTTTTGTCTTTCTGTCCAGTTTTCTGAAAGATTTCCTCAACGTGATCTTCTGACTCTTTTCTTAGATCTTTAAAATTTCTGTTGCCATGTTTAATTTCTAAGGGTCTTTGTTTTCTCTAACTGTTCCTTTTCTGAGTATACTGTTTTTGTTTCATGAATCTGGTATCTTTCCCTTGACTCTTTTCATATTATAAAAGACTGTTCTGCACCAGGTCCAAGTGTATTGTTATCTGTTTGTTGGTTTTGGTGTCTGTCTTCATGTTGAATATTCCTCAAATTCCTGGTGATGCCTTGTTTTGTATTTAGGAGGAAAATACTAAGATGTTTGGGAGCTTTCTGTGTATTGTGAGGAGTAAAGAACCAGTGGTCCTCACTGGTAGGTGCACAGGCAGGTGGGTGGCTATTCTGCTAAGTGTTATGGGCTGAATTGTGTCCCTCAAAAATGTATGTGTTGAGTCCTAACCTCTAGTACCTTGGAACATGCCTTTGTTTCCTGATGAAGCTTTTAAGGAGATAGTGGAGGTTAAATGAGGTCACTGGGGTGGGTCCTAATCCAGCATGACAGGTGTCCTCATAAGAAGAGGAGTGTAGGGCTCAGACACATGTAGGAAAGACCAAGTGAAAACACTTGGAGAGTACAGCTATCTGTAAGCCCAGGAGAGAGGCCTCATAATGAAACCAACCCTGCTGACACCTTGACCTTGGACTTCCAGCCTTCAGAACTGTGAGGAAATACATTTCTGGTGTTTAAGTCACTCAGTCTGTGGTAGTTTGTTATGGTTATCCTACCAAGCTAATTTGCTGAGTGAAGGTCAAACATCAGTATCTGCAGGTCTTTCTTTTAGGGCCAGTTTTCCTACAGAAAAAACTTGCAGTCTTCTGCTGTACATTCTGAGGGCTAAGCCTCCTGAAGGGGTTCAGGGATCTTCACTGGGGATCTAGACCTCCATAAACCTTCCTCTATTCCTCATCCTTCTCTATGCCTTGGGCCCCAGCACTGGAGCCTCTGGTGTGGGGGGCACTAGGCAGCACCTTATACAGAAACATAGCCACTCTTCTAGTTTTCCAGCCCTACTACTTTCTCCCACCTCCCTTGCCCCCACTTCTGAGCCTCCTTTCTGGGTTTTGGGAGTGAATTAGTGTCTCCTTCTGTGGTTGGTTGGTATTCCATTGTGCAGGCGCTTCCCCCTCGTTTCTCCTCCCAAACTTCAGTTGTTGCCTGTCTGTAGTCCTTTCTCCCTACTTTTTTGTCCTTATAAGTCATATATTGTTTCCTGGCCCTGGGCAGTAAGTCCTGTGGTCAGTTGGATGTCAGTGTGCTCCCATAACTCAAGAATCTGACCCAGAACCTTGCCTCTGTACATCGGTTGGTGCTGCAGTCTTTGATATAAGCTTCCTTTTTAACTTTTCATTTTGAAATAATTTTAGACTTACAGAACAGTTGCAAAGATAGCTCAGAGAGTTCCCTAATGGTAACGTCTTATATAACTGTGGCATGATTGTCAAAGCTAGGAAATTAACACTAGTACACTACTGTCAACTAAACTACAGACCTTATTTAGAGTTCACTAGATTTCCCAGTAATGTCTTTTTTTTCTGTCCCAAATCCAACCCAGGGAGTTATATTGTATTTAGCTATCAAATTTCCTTAGTTCCTTCTAATCTGTCAGAGTCCCTCCATCCTTCTCTGCCTTTCATGACCTTCATGCTTTTGAAGAGGATGGGTCAGATATTTCATAGGATGTCTTTAAATTTAGGTTTTGTCTGGTGTTTTCTTATGACTTAAATTGGATTTGGGGGAAGGATATCAGACAGGTGATGGGCCCTTGTCAGCGTATTGTATCAGGGGTACTTTATATCAGTATTTCTTATTACTGGTGATGTTATTACTGACTGCTAAGCTTAAGAGGGTTTCTGTTAGGTTTCTCCCCTGTCAAATTACAGTGTGGTGGCTCATGCCTGTAGTCCTAGCACTTTGGGAGTCTAGGGTGGAAGGATTACAAGTCCAGAGTTCAAAACTAGCCTGAGCAAAAGTGAGATCCTGTCTCTACAAAGATAATGGAAAAGTTAGCCAGACATGGTGCTGTGAGCCTGTAATCCAGCTAATCGGGAAGCTGAGGTAGGGGGATCTCTTGAGCCCAGGCTGTGAGGTTGCTGTGAGCTATGTTGAGTGACACATGGTACTTTTAGCAGGGGCAACAGAATGAGATTCTGTCCCCCCCCCCAAATACAATGGAGTGTAAAGGTTTCTTCTTTGTGATTAATACATATTTGGGGGGACACTTAGGGACTATGTAAATATAATTCTTCTTAAACTCTTGCCTAGTACTTTTAACATTCATTGATGAATGTTGCCTGCAGTAGTGATCACTGTAGTTTCGAGTGGTGAATTTCTGTTTCTCTCATTCCTTCCACATGTATTAGTTGGAATTCTTCTGTAAGGAAGAATAGGGGGAGACTTATCCCTTTCTCCTCTTTTATTTGTTTATTCAGTTATTATTTCTATCAGCATAGGATAATAAGTATTGTTTTATTTGGGGGCTATATCCAATACTGTGTTTATTTCTTTTGTTAGTCAAGTTGTTACAACTGTGGCTTTTAGGAGCTCTTTCAAGTTGGTTCTGTGTCCTTTTGACATGTCCCCAACTTTTTCTTGTGTGTGGGAATACTTACTTTCAGACACCAGAGATACTCTTCTTGTATTGCTCAGAGATTTTTTTTTTTGAGACAGTGTTGCTATGTTACTCTTGATAGAGTGCCGTGGTGTCACAGCTCACAGCAACCTCAGACTCTTGGGCTTGAGCGATTCCCTTGCCTCAGCCTCCCAAGTAGCTGGGACTACAGGCACCCACCACAACACCCAGCTATTTTGTTGTTGCAGCTGTCATTGTTTAGCTGGCCCGGGCTGGGCTTGAACCCACCAGCCTCGATGCATGTGGCTGGCGCTGTAAACATTGTGCTACAGGCGCCAAGCCATTGCTCAGAGATTTTTAAATTGTTTTACTTCTGTGTTAATTGAGGTTTCAGAAGGAAGCAGAGAAGCAAGCATTCAATATGTTTTCCCTAAGCTTTTTTCATCTGGAAGATTTTCTTTGTTTTTTTAATGATGTTACTATTAATTTATACTCACTGGTGTCTACATAAATAATCTTATAGTGGACATCTGTTCAAAAGAGTGCTTCAAGTCTCATTCTTCCAGAAATAGTAACCTAAATTTTCTCCCCATCCTCAGCCTGGTATGCTTGGGCTGACACTATTCCTAGGTTTAAATCATTTGCCACTTTCCATCCTGAACAGAACCAGCAAACCATAAGAAAACCTTTTGTAGGGCTTCCAGAAAGGGGAAGTTTTCTTGATTACATAGAAGCAACAAGAAGAAATATTCTCTCTTTTGTTGGATGATGATGTGTTCTGAAACAACGTGTCTGGAGCATTTGCAGCCATTTTGCCACCATGAGTTGAGAACCTGGCATTGTTATGAGGTTCCTCTATGGAGCCTAAGGTTAAAAACCAAGACCCAGTGGAAGAAGAGATCCAGGGAACCAACACTGTGGGGCTTTGTTTTAGTTGCTGCTGTAGGAAGCCTCACCTCCTTTTGACCTCTTTTTAGATACACAATTCATGAACCAAAATACTCCCTTTGTTGTTAAAGCCAATTTGTATCAGTTTTTCTGCCACTTGAGGTCCTAACTAATACAGTCTCATCCTTCCAGAAATTGTGCTTTACTATCTTAAATTTGCAGGCATAGTATGCCATAGAGATTATTATATCTGAATTGATCTGCAACTATTTTGCAGGAAGCACATCTTATTTTCTGCTTCCAGGTTAGTGAGAGCTTTCCTCCACGTAATGAAGGCAGCAATTACACTGGAAGCTGCATCTTTGACATCTGAGATGTTTGAAGGCTGTGAACTCACTGCCTCAGGCTTTCTCTTAGTGAGAAATGCCAATTACGTCCGGTCAATAAATGGGGCTGCACGTTAGTTGTCACACACAGAGAAGTCCTGCACCATAGCTAAAAAACTTCTCCAAATGTCTCATTGCAATAGATGACATAGCTTGCTTTTTGGCCAAGAAATTTCATCTTAGGAAATAAGGAGACAAGTGTGTGTACACAGGAAAGAATGTGCTGGAAGGAAGGGTTATTGCAGTGTTGTTATTCTCCCCCAAATTGGATTTGGCATAAATGACCAATAATGGGCAATTGGTTAAGTAAATTATGACACATTCATGATCTGCCATACTGTGCAGCCATTAAACAATGATGTCAATGTGTGTTTTTGACATGAAATGATGTTTATGGAGCACTGTTAGAATAAAAAGAAAGCAGTTATATCACAGTAAGTAAAGTATGATTGCATTTCACAAAGAATTGTGTGTGTACATATGTGTGTGTAAAAAGTCAGAGGTTATATTAGAGTTTTTTGTTCTTTTGATCACTCATTTTCTGTTTTTCTAAATCAAATCTGTATCATTTATGAGTAATGTATTAATTAAAATAATTATGGTAATATGTACTTGTAATCCCAGCTTCTGGATAGGCTAAGACAGGAGGATTGCTTGAGCCCAGGAGTTTTGAGTCCAGCCTTGATGACATAGTTTCAAAAACCAAAATCTGATTAAAACAAAAATTAGCTATCTGACATCAGAGCCTTTCTTTAGGAACTTAAATGTCTGAATAATGAGTGAAGTGGGCATGAGGTCCCATTTTTTAGTTGATCATTTTATGAGTCATTAAGGTCTTCAGTGCCTATGGTTTGGATATCTTTCCTATCACTTTACCCCGTGCTTCTGGGTGGTCGGCTTGGGAACTATGCAGTGGAGGGAAGGCTTCCCATTGGAGAGCAATGGAGCAAAGTTAAACATCATAAGCCATAGACTTGGAGTTTAATTTGGGACCTTCCATATTCTGTATTTGTGGTACGGGTGGACTCATGCCTCTCTTATGTCAGGCCATGATAAAGTTGGTTTTCTCTACTTTATAGCAATATAGTAACAAATGAGATAATATACCTGAGAGAGGCTCATATAGGAAAGGAAAACTTCATCAGATAGGAGCTGTGGTCCCCAACCCCTAGTACCAGTCAGTGGCCTGTTGGGAACTGGCTACGCAGCAAGAGCTGAGCAGTGGGCAAGCGAAGCTTCATCTGTATTTACAGCCACTCCCCATCACTCACATCACTGCCTGAGCTCCACCTCCTGTCGGTGACATCAGATTCTCATAGAAACCTGAACCCTGCTGTAAACTGCACACTTGAGGGATGGAAGTTGCACGCTCCTAATAAGCATCTAATGCCTGATGATCTGAAGTGGAGCTGAGGTGGTGATGCTAGCACTGGGGTGCAGGTGCAGATACAGGTCAGCATTAGAAATAAAGGGCACAATAAATGTGATGCGCTTGAATCATCCCCAAACCATTCCCCCAGCCTCTAGCCCATGGAAAAATTATCTTACAAGCAGCTGGTCCCTGGTGCCAAAAAGGTTAGAGACTGGTGCTTTAGAGTCTCCTTTGGAAAAGAGGCTGGGATGTTTGCTTTGCTTGCGGTCTTCCTATTTTGACAATCTATCCCCATCCTGTACCGCATTCTAGGGAACCATGCATCTTTGGGATGGAAAGGAGCTAAGGAGGGTCATCAGTGTCTTCTCCAGCCTTTGAGCCCCTCCTTGGAATCTACATGTAAAGAATTCAGAATAGAGACCCTGGGCAGGTCTCTGGGAGAGCTCAGGGGAGAACCAAGCTCTCAGGTGGTCTGTCTACTTCCCTTAGGCACCTTGGGAAGGGAACCCCTTTGACTGCTTCACGGATGCTTTGGGCTCTTTTCACAATTTGTGGTGATGTTTCTCTGGCAAGAGACCTCCCTATTCCTCTTCTCCTTTCTGCTTGATGGCTTAATTTCGTCCCTTCCTACCATTTGATTTGATTTGATGGTGTGCAGCATGAGGTCCCCAAATCATTTCTGCCTGTTAAGCAAACATATATTTCTGGGATTGATGTTTTAATTTAATGGAACACATTCTAATGAGGGTCAGCTGCAGCCATGAATATTTTACGAGTGATTTGCTGAAAAGCACATCGAATGGTAACATTCTGTGCTTGGCTGAGTGAGTCTAGGGAAGACCTCATTTCTAGCACACAGGTTGAAGAAGACAGGGGGCAAGATCCCGCTGGCTTTGGCACACCCTGTATTTTCATGTCGTGTGCCACGCTGGTTCCTTTGTTTCTCTGCTGGTGGCTCATCAGATGTGTTACTCTTTCTTAGGGTACTTTTCCATTGGTACTTTTTCATACTCAGCTCAACAGAGGAGGAAACAGTGGCCCCAGAGGACCCTAGCTTGGTATTTGCTAGTAGGTCCATCTTCAGGATACAGAAGAAGGGCAGACATTTGGGAGAGCCCTGCTTGGGGAGGGTGTGTGTGTTGTACACGTATAGAAGCACTACACTTGTACACTTGTATTTGTTTCCAGCAGCCACTATAACAAATTGCTACACACTTGGGGACTGAAAGAAATGCAGATTTATTCTCTCACCGTGATGAAGGCCAAATGTCCAAAATCCAACACTACAGAGCTGACATTAAGGTATCAGCAGGTCTGTGCTCCCTCTGGAGCTCTTCAGGAGAATCTGTTGCTGGCCCCTTCCACCTTCTGGTGGCTGCCTGCATTCCCTGGCTTGTGGCCACATCACCTGTTCTAAGACCAGTGTCTTCGGATCTTTGCTCTTTCTCCATCTCAGGGTCCTTCTCCTGGATGTGTGTGTTGAATTCTCACCTTCTTATGATGACACTCAGGATTGTATTTAGGACCCACCTGGATAACCCAGGAAAATCTCCCCATCTCAAGAACCTTACTCACATCTGCAGAAACCTGGTTCCTAAATAAGGTAAGCTTTTATAGGTTCTAGGGATTAGGGCCTGCTATTTTGGTGAGGCCATTTTTCAGTTATAGCAACCCCCTTTTTTTCTCTTCCCGGCTGGCAGAGCCCTGGTTTGATCTGACGTGGCCAAAACCTATGTTGCAGTTGTTCCCCTAGGCCTAGGTTATCTAGGGATGTGGCTCAGTCCTGGCCCATGCGGTGAAGGCCAAGTCAGCAGTGGGCATTGGGAGGCACCCCCTTCCCCTGCTGCTCCCTTCTCTCCTGCTCTGGGTGCTGCAGTGAGGGCAGATTCTGGTAGGTGAAGCCCTTTTATGCTCTGTGTGGATGGCCAAAGGACTCGTGAGGAGTCTGATGCAGAGCGCAGACAGCACAGCCTGCCGTACGTCTTTCTGACTGTAGTTACTGTAAGTGGAGAGTTATGGCCAGAGGTTACTGAGTGACCCCGGATTTCCTTGGGAGGCTCCTCCCACTTTAGCTGACCAGCCAGTGTTGGCCTGAATGGGTTTGGGGAGAGGACAGGACTAGGACAGAACCAGTCTGGATCCCACAGTCCTCTCTCAGAGCATTTTCTGTCTTTTTCATCAACCACAGCATATGTTAGCAGCTGCCGCTGCATGGTTGGGCTTATTTGTGAACTTCACTCTCGGGTGGTCCATGGGTCTGAAGAACAAGGTCATACCAGGGAAATCCACACAGGTGAGGCACTTGTGGGGACACTTGGGATCTGTTTCTGTACTTGCTGTGAAGAAGAGACTCCCAGCTGTCCCCCAACAAGCAACCCCTGATAATCCCAGTCAAACAGAGGTACAGGACGGCAACTCAACCCAGCAGGTATTAGGTCTGTGTGCGTGGCTAGGCCCTAGTCCGCTGGGACCTGTGAGAAGTCATGAGATTGATCTTTCGCCTTCCTTCAGCTCTGCTGGTGACATGCTGTGCTACAGGCAAGGCACATTCCCCCTTGGGTCACTGCATAGCCAGAAAGCGAATGACAGGAAGAAGCTGAGAGCAGCAGCCTGCCCATGGTGGGCTCAGACTGAGCAAGCCAGAGGCTGGCTGGACCTGTTTGCTTGGCTTTGTTTTCTCCAGCACAGGACTTGGAGAAAACTCAGTGTTTAGCTTGAGTCAGAGGCTGAGACTGTGAGGAAGAGCCCAGGAGAATAGGCCCAGTAAATAACAGGACAAGAGGCTGGACAGGGTCTGGCCTGGAGAAGAGAAAGCAGAAGTGGCTCTCGTATTACATTTGCTGCTTCTGCTCTCAGCATCTCCCCACCTTGCCATGAGATGGAATATCCAAATATCAGATAGTGGGTTAAAATTAAACAAGGTAGTATTATGTCAGTTAAGAATGTTTTCAGCCTCAAGAAACAGAAAACAAACTCATGGCAAATTGAACAGAGGTTTGTTTTACTTATGACCAAGAATTTGGGGGAGGGGCTTCTGCCTCCATGGTATTTGAAGTGGACTATCAGGGTTTCCTTCATGGCTGCAAAGAGGCTGCCACAGCTCCAGCCATGCTGCCCATATTCAAAAAAGAAGGAGGAAAGTTGGCTCCAGCATCAGGAGAGCAACAGCTTTCCCCTCCCCTGCTTCCAGCAGACTTTCCCTTTGTTCCTTTGGTCTAAAGTTTACTACATGGCCACCCACCCTTAGATGTAGAGATGGCTGGGAGAGTGAGTGTTTGGGGCCTGGGATGGAGGCTGAGTTAGGCAGCCAAAAGCACAGGGGAGAGAAAGGGAGAAACGTTTCCATCTCATCTGTGCTAGGGTGAGATCTTGCATATCTCTTGGGAGCCTAAGTGGTGAGGGCAAGTACAGCCTTCCAGAGCTTGCTCTGCCACCTCCCACACCAGTGTTGCCTGTATTTTAGCAGGAGGAGTGGAGAGTGGAGGATCATAGGTACAAGAGATAAGGGACCAGAAGGAGTGGAGGGTAGCGGGTATTTTATAGGTGATTGAAAATAGCGTGCATTTCCATGGTGAGTTCCAAGTTCACACACATGCTGTCCCACTGAACCCTCTCAACAACAGCACTGTGAGTAGATTATACACCCTGAATTACAAAAGGGGAAATTGAGGTCTCGGAATGGGGAAAGAAAGGCTATTTCACCAGCCAGGAAGAAAGTCATTTGGAATCTTGCTGTGCTCTGCTGCCAGCCCTGGTGGCTGTCTGCCAGACCAGATGCCCTTGTTCCTCGATCTTTCTCACATCTTTCTAAGTGTGGCATCTGTGAGTTACTGAGCTGTCCGCAAGCCTGTGGCAGGGGCAGGGGCCAAGCCCCACCTTGTGGACTTACATTTCGTTTTCACAGGCCTGGGGTGCGTGATTGTGGGGATAGAGAGCCAAGCTGGAGCTGGCAGCCCCTTGATTAGGCTCTGGCGTATCCTTTATCAGCGTCTCATCCTCCGTTCTTAAGGCTCCGGTGAGGATGTGAGGGACTCGTGTTCGCTGAAAGTCATATTCATGGAAGTAGACCTTAGAATACTGATGAATTAAATTGCAAAGAGAGATGTAACTGCTACAGACCTTGTGTGCTCGTGTTGGCGTGATCAGCACACATTGTTCCTTGTCAACCATATGGAAACCTAGAACAATCAGATAGTTTCTTTGTGAACCTGGAATCAGGACAGGGGAGCCAGGTGAATCCAGCATGCAGTGGCAAGGAATCTGGGACAGTGGGAGGGATGTGGCTCCATATTGACCCGAGGTCCCCGGGAACCCCCACTCCTTGCTCTGGGTATTTTAGAGCAGTCAGCCGGCCACAGTCTGGGAGCTGTTCTGTCTCTGTCAGGTGACTCTGCAGGACCAATTTCTGCACTATCCTGGGTAGACGTTATATTTCATCTTGGAGCATAAGCCAAATGCAGAGGGTGGGATTGGGGGAAGGAGGGAAATAAGACTGTGACCCTCACCAACTGGCTGCATGTCCTGGGACAGATCTTGGTTTTATCCATAGCAATAATTAACCATGCTGTTTGGAGCTTTCTTCTACGCTAAACCATGGTGTTGGGCCATGTAGCATTCCTGCCACTGTTGAAACAGATTTCAGTATCACGGATGCTGATTCACGAATTGGGGGACCAGGTGGCTTGCTGTGTTGCCAGGTGGGTTGAGGTTTTAATGCCTTTTCCTACCTGGCCTTCTCCTGTACAGTAGCTGTTGGGTTTCCTGCCTGTTTAGGGGTCACTAAAGGTTTTATTTTGATCTAAAACATAAAAAATTCAGTCTGCTCATGTTAGTCTTGCCCCCAGTTAAGAATGAGACCCTCTTGTCCAGGGTTTGTGACTTTACCCCACAGAAGCCTCCGTTAGCTGCGTGTTCCCTCTTAATGCTGCAATGGAATTACATTTTACTGTTTTTGTTTGCTAAGGACCTGAAGTGACTTGGATGGAATTACTGCTGGAATAAATGATGTATGAAATGAGAAATCCTTGTCCAGTGCTGCAAGGAGGAGGGAGAGACGAAAAGAAAGCCTTCGACAGAAGTGCTGTTGTGCAGAATTAGTTTTTGTATGGCCAGAAGACACAGAAGGATATATTTTTCTTCATGTTTCCTGAAAAAACAAGCTTTTATCAATCTCCCATCACTGCATGCAGGCACCCACAGGCCCAGCACTGGGGAGCATTGTGAAGGGGTATGTTTTTCCCCTAAGTCCAACCTTGGCCTCCAGGGTGACCCTTCCTCCCATCTGGTTCCCAGTTCCCTTGTCCTCTCATCTCGTGCCCTTTAAAAATCTGCTTTCTCAGGAAAGGAGCTGACAAACTCATTCACACTGAGGTTTAAACGGTGGATAAGGACTTCTCATTGCTACCCTTCATTGGGGTATTTTAATTTTAAATGATGTGAAACTGAGATCGGACCGAATCAGGAAAACTGGAATCCCACTCACCAGAAAGCAGGCTGTGCTTTCTCAGGGCCCCCGGTGTTAGCAGTACAGTTGGGTTGTACTTTTCACAAGCCTCGCTGAGGGATGTGGGGTGGGCCTCGTCTCCGTGTTGGGGTGCTCGGTCAGCGCTCTGCAAACCACACATCCCAAGTTTCCTCGCAGTCACTTGTCTGGAAGCCTGCTTGTTTTCTTTTTGTCTCAGGGATGGATGAGTGCATTGTTTTGCCTCAAAGCTGGCAGCATCCCACCTAGAAGGGTGGGGCTGGTCTTCCCTCTACTGCCAAACGCTCCTGGGTCTCAGGATGAAGCTTCTGAGCTGGTGATTCGCAACAATAGCAACAATAACAAGAAACATGGAATCCAGGCCAGCCCGCAGCGGGGGCACTGCCCTCGACCTCCCTCCCAGCACTTCTGTGGGATGTTTACAAAAAATGCACCTGCTGCAGTGGCTGATGGTCGTGCTGGGAGGAAATAATCTACGCCATTAGAAAGGGAGAAGAAAAGAAAGGCAGGACTGGGAAGGAAATGATCCACACTCTGCTCTATTTTTGTCTCTGCTACACGCTCACTGAGTGTCCTTGAGGGAGTTGCCCAAGTTCTTTGTCTGGATTTGTTACTGCCCTGGCAAAATTTCAGGCATTGCTCACCAGAACTCCCAGGGAATCTCGTGCCTCCCTGACAACGCACAAACACGCTGCCACATTCTTTTTGGGGGACTGGAGAGTGGGAGGTAGGGTCATAAATCACAGGAATGGAACAGAAATGCCCAAATTCATCAAAATCATAGGCTAATCATATCCTTCTTTATATGGCTTTTTGAAAAACAGGCTTACTGCCCCGGGATGTAATGCAAGCCAGCTTGCCCTTCCGAGACCGCGAGGTGGGAGAAAAGCTACGTATGCTCTTTCCTGGACACCCACTTCATTCCTCCTGGTCCCCATTTTCAAGATGAGCAGATTGAACTCAGTGGGGTCCAGCCTTTGGCCTGGGGCAGAATGTGCAAATGTCTGGTGTGAGAGCCAAACCACAGCAGGGAGCTCAGCATATAGTAGGTGCTCAGTAAATAGCTAGTGGCTAAATCGGAGTTTGGGGGCTTTGGGAGAGTGTTATCCACGATCTGCCCTTTTTTCGTAGAGCCTCAGCTTGTTTACCTGCATGATAGGAGTGTGGGCTAGATGACTTGGTCTTACTGTGTGTGGCGGGATGGTGTGGGGGGGCCCCCTTTCCATCTCCAGTGAGTTTGATATCACTTGAGAAATAAGCACAGTTATCAGATCAATGGAGTAAAAAATATCCACTTTATTATTAATAGAAGCTGGCCTGGAGGGTGTGGCTTAGATCCTAGTCCACAGTTAAATAAATCTGACAGATGCAGCCAGAGCTGGACAGCTCCATGGCCCAGAGTTCTACAAGACAAAGGTTAGGCCAGCCACACCCTTTCGGAGGGCAGGTGGGGCTGCAGGGGAGAGAGCCTCAGGAGGCTGAGCTGAGAGCAGTGACTCCCTTCTGTACTGGTCAGGTGGGTGACTGTGGTCCTGCCATGGGGGCAGGGAAGGTAAGGAGAGGGAGAGAGTTCTCTCCTGGAAGCCTTTCACATTTGCTCTAGCTGCATTGTTATTAATTTATAATAATGGGTTAAATATTGAAAGCTGGGAGAATGCAGGTTCCCCCAGCCCTATGAACCAATGGGATTCTGTGTTTGCTCCTCCCCCAAGTGAAATAATGAAGTGATGCCACTCTCTCTGCAACTAAAGGCCAATCTATATCATGACAAGGAAGTGGCGGCAGCAGCAACTGTGATGCCTGCCTTCATCATTTGTACCCTCGTTAATCCCCCCCATCCCCCTTAAGTGGGGATAGGACCTAGTGACTTCTAATGAATACATTGCAGCTAAGGTGACATGGGATCCTTCTGAAGTTAGTTTAGAATAAGACTGTGGCTTCCATTTTGGGTATGCTCTCTTTCTTTCTTGCTCTCTCTCACATCACTCACCTGGAAGGATGAACACAGCTGCCACGTCATGAGGCCCTCCTGGGGAGTGGCCATGTGGCAAGGCCTGGGGCCTCTCAACAGCCAAGTGAGTGAGCCTGGAGAAGAATCTGCTTACCTGCAAGTTGAGCCTTCAGATGAGACGGTAGCCCCAGCCACAGTTCCCTGGCAATCTAATGAGACCCCTTGAACCAGAAGCATGTAGCTAAACCATGGCCAGGTTTCTGACCCATAGAAACTATGAGATAATACATATGGTTTTAGCTACTAAATTGGAGTAATCTGTTATGCTGCAAGTAATCTGTTATGAAAGACATAAATCCTTTCCCTTTCCTCTACAAAAGGTCCCTGCATGGTAGCAATCAGAAAAGGCCCAGTGATAGCTTAACCCCGTGGCCTTTTATTCCAAGGGCCAGTGCTGCCTTTTTGAAGCAGCACAGCCAAGAAGAGCCTGGGGTTGTTTTTCACACCAGGCTCAAAAGTAGGGACACAGACAAGCTGGGACATGTGATGAGGCTCTGGAAACAGGTTTAAAAATAACTTTACTAACTCACACTTTGAAATGTAAGCCATCCATTTAGGAAATACTGAGTGTAGCTAGAAAAAATGATTTTTACATTGTTATTCTTCTAGAACAAAGTGATAAGTGACTTTAGAGTAAGAGGAAGCAGTTGTTTGCAGAGTTTATTAAAAATAAGCTGTCATCTTTGTCCTAAATTACATCAGAGTTGCTGGGAGTTAGATCTCAGTTTTCTTAAATTTGGGTGTTGTAAGAGACTTTGGACATATTGAAATAAAAGAATGCTTCACAGTTACACAGAAGTGATATTTCCTACTTTTTCCCTTAGAGGAGGGAACATTGAAATCATCCTTAACTCTTCTGGGCCCTTACCAAGTAAGCTACTGCACAGCCGCTCAGGGAGAAGACAGGAATAAACAGGGATGTGTGCTTGCCCCAGACTGAAGGATTGTCAGTTGTATTTAGAGGAGATGCATTCTCAGATGTCAAATATGTTTTCTAGTGACATTTTGGGGATCAGGTTGTTCTGTTTCCCTTGTTCTGTCTGTGCTTGCTTTGTTTATAGTGATGTTTTCTGTAAGTTCTTTTGTTTTGCCAACATACTTAGCTTATCTTTTTTTTTTTTTTACATAGCCTCTCACGTTGTTGCCCTTGGTAGAGTGCCATGGGATCACAGCTCACAGCAACCTCAAACTCTTGAGTTCAAGTGATTCTCCTGGCTTAGTTTTTCATTTTTTGTAGAGATGAGGTCTCACTCTTGCTCAGGCTGGTCTTAAACTTTGTGAGCTCAAGCAGTCCACCTGCCTTACCTCCCAGAGTGCTAGGATTATAGGTGTGAGCCACTGTGCCTGGCCACTTAGCATATATATATGCTAAGAAGATATATATATATATATATTTTTTTTAATTATTATTATTATTTTTTTTTGAGACAGAGTCTCACTTTGTCACCCTCAGTAGAGTGCTATGGCATCCCAGCTCACAGCAACCTCAAACTCTTAGGCTCAAGCAATTCTTTTGCCTCAACTTCCTGAGTAGCTGGGACTACAGGGACCTGCCACAGCACCAGGCTATTTTTAGAAATGAGGTCTCATTGCTCTGACTCAGGCTGGTCTTGAACTAGTGAGCTCAGATGATCCACCCATCTCGGCCTCCCAGAGTGCTAGGATTACAGGCGTGAGCCACCCTGCTCAGCCCCTTCGCATGTTCTTAAAGTAAAAAATTTCTAGGAGACTAACATCCTTGAACAAGGATGTTCAAGGATGTTCAAACAAAATGACTCTTTGTCTTTCTTGCTCGTCTTTTCTCTCCTCCTTGGTTTGGTCCATCTGGTAAGGGTTCTGAGGGTAGAGTTGTTTGAGTGAGAAAGCTTTTTTTTTTTTTTTTTAAATATGGATCGCTTGATGAATTTGCGTGCCATCCTTGCGCAGGGGCCATGCTAATCTTCTCTGTATCATTCCATTTTAGTGTATGTGCTGCCGAATGAGCACTGAGTGAGAAAGCTTTTTGGGGGCAAGCATTAGCTTCTTCTGTATCCTTCATTCTTTGTCACAAAGTTTGTTGGTTGGTTGTCTCCCATCTTTTCGAGAGAGGGGCTGTTTAGCTGGACACATGGCCACCCAGAAAGGCCTGCATTTCCCAGCCTCCCTTGCAAAGTGGGTGCAGGGAGGTGAACTAATGGGATATAAACTAATGAACAGGGATGTGAACCAAAGTGCCTGTGCCATTTCCAGTCCTGCCCGTAAAGGCCAGGACCATGCTTTCTTCTTCCCTTTCCCTCTACCTCTTTCTGGAATGTGGATGCAATTTTGAGCCAACTTGGACCACAGAGAAGAAGACAACAACCTAGAGAGAGCAGGGAAGAGCCTGGGCCTCTGAGGACTTTGCCAAGCAAGACTGCCACCTGCCTTGGTTAAGCCGGTGCCACTTCTGTTCTCTGTCACAAATAGCAGAACTGGTGCCCTACCTCACACCCTTTGACTTCTCTCAGGATACCTGTGATGGGGGCTACCGCAGAGGACACACAGGGCATATTGAGTCATATGGTTGAACAAGTCGCCGTCCTGTAAGACACACCTACTATAGACGAAGTTTGCTTTCCATCTTAAGTTTGTAGCCTGCAGCCACTTAGGCTATTAGAATCTTAGAGTTGGGAAGAACATTCTAGACCATCTATTAATCCACCCTTCATCAACTTCAGTTTCTTCCCATCATCATTCTTGGGCAGTCTACCTCCTCCCCTCTGTATGATGTAACATATGTCGGACAGCCTTAATTGTATTGAAGGTATTTTTTCCAGCAAGAAGAATTATGCATTCTTGTAATAATTAATAAATCTTTTGTTCTTTATTTTTTATTTCTGTATTTTTTGAGACAGGGACTCTCTCTGTTGCCCAGACTGGACTCGAATTCCTGGGCTCAGGTGATCTTTTCACCTCACCCTCCAGAGTAGGTGGGATGACAGGTGCGTGCCACTGCATTCTGGCCTTTTCACTTCTGTTGATCTAATCCTTATTTTCCTCCTTGGACCCTCTCAAAATAATACATTTGGGAGCAGATTGTACAGGGAATGATGACAAACTATATCTAAACTCAGGCAAAAATGAAAAATATCCACTAATATAAGGACTGAAACAATTCTGTTGAATTTAAAACTGCACAGGTCATGGTGTCGTCGGCAGGAATAAGGGTTCTTGGAAGCCAGATTGAAGTGGGCTGATGAGAAACTGGGAAATTGGCACTGATGTGGGTGGCTCTTTCAAGAAATTGGATTGAGAATTGGGAGAAGAGAGGTGGAGGTGCAGGGTTATGGGAGGCGTTTGCCATGACTGTCTTTAGGAAGGGGATGGTTTGAACAGGTTAGCAGCTAAGAAGAATGTCAGTGCACAGAGACCCTGGGTCCAGCTGCCACTACACCCTGCCCAGCCCCCCTGAGTCCAGACCTTGCCCAGCTGTATGGGCATCCTATCCCGTAAACTGTCTTGGTCGGTATAGCCTTGTAGGCTCCCACTTGCTTGCCCTTCCTGGGTCAGCAGTCATCATAGAGCAGTGGTTTTCAACCTTCCTAATGCTGCAACCCTTTAATACAGTTCCTCCTCTTGTGCTGACCCCCAACCATAAAATTATTTTCATTGCTACTTCACAACTGTAATTTTGCTGTTATGAATCGTAATGTAAATATCTGATATGCAGGATGTATTTTCATTGTTACAAAGGGGTCGCGACTCACAGATTGAGAACTGCTGTCAGAGAAAGCTTGCCAAGGTCACTCAGGTTTTTGTTGAGCGCTACGACATTCCAGCAATTCCCAGCATTTACAGTTCTAACATCTGACTTTGTAGCATTTAGTTCCATGGTTCCTTTATTCTTTTGGGAGCATTCCTGTAAGACAGAGGAAGAGCATGGTGGTCAGGAGCTGAGTTTTTGGAGTTACACAGACCAGTTTGAACCTCAGCATGGCCCTGTATTTGTGCAAGTTGAGAAAATGATGTGGCACCTTCCTTCCCATCTGGAGAATGGCATAATCGAAGTAGCAACCTCTGAGGCTTTTGGTAAGAAATAAGGGATTGCAGGAGAACTTAAGAGAAATAAGGGATTGCAGGAGAACTTTGTGGGGATGAGGGTAGATGGTCTTAGAACGAAGGTAGAGACGAGGACCCCTAACATTTCCAAACTTGGATGAACTCAGAAACCATCTGTCTTTTGTAAAGGACCTCTAGGAAGAAAGAAACGGGTATTTCTAGGGTCAGTCTGTGTCACATAGCCCCACCCTAGAACCGCCCACTGCCCTATGGTTTTTGTGTTCTTCTGTTGGTTCACAGATAACAAGCAGTTCAAGAATTATGTTCTAGGACGGCGCTTGTCGCTCAAGGAGTAGGGTGCCGGTCCCATATGCCAGAGGTGGCGGGTTCAAACCCAGCCCCGGCCAAAAAAAAAAAAAAAAAAAACCACACACACACAAAAAAAAAGGAATTATGTTCTAATTCTTTGGCACCCTCTCACCCACATCTTCCATCCTCTAACTCTGTGGAGCCTTTGTCATAGCCAGCAAATAATAGGACTGAAATCTGTGGGTTTTTCTAACCCCACATATGATATATACTAAGTGGGAAGATTCTGTGGGGGCCGCGCTAAGAATGTGTGCTAAAAAGAGCCTATTTTAAAAACCATCTTGATTTTGTGAGGCAGAATTTTGTTGCCATTTTTACCTTGTTCTGCTTGTCACTCAAGGGCGTAAAGGAGAACTCAGGTATGAAGTAGTCCACCTTCATTGTGACATGCGAGGCACATCCATTGTCCTTGGGCATTTTGGAAAGGGGGGAGGCAGGCAGGAGGTTGGTCAGTGCCAGGCTGGGTAGGGAAGTACTACTTTGTCCCCAAAGAGTAGAGACTCAAGGAACCCCAGGCATATGTGCAATTTCTTGGATCTCTAAAGGTTAACAGTTCTGTGGACAGTGGGAACTGGACTGGCTTAGATTTTTCTGGCTCTCTAATGAGCAAAGGCTAGAGATCATTAAAGTGAGGTCTATGTGTAAATTAGTATTTTAAATTAGCTTCTGGAAATGGAAATTGCTTTAAAATGAGCACAGAGATCACTCGGTAAAAACAGGGGAAACCAACGGGGGAGGACTAGCGTGAATTGTGAAAGGTCTGCAGAGAGTAGAGTATTTTTGCAGAGATATATTTATACTCCTCAATATAGTTGAGATTTTGCGTGGACTCGTAGGCTTGCAGCTAGCTGGTGGCCTTGTAAAATCAGAATCACACCTTTGGAAAGCCATTTGGAAGTACATATTCTGAGCCATAAAAATATTTCATACCTCTGAACTAGTAATCTCCCTTTTGGGAATTTATTCTAAGGAAATCAATCAGAAAGGAGAGAAAGTGCCACATGCATGAAAATGCTGATTGCCTCATTGCTTTTAACACTGAAGAATTTGGAAGCCGTGTGAGAGACCAATAGCAATGGAATGGTTGTTTAAATTATGGTATTTTGAATCAACAGGCTATTATGCATTCATTAAGATTGTAAATATGAATACCATGTAAAAGCAGATGTCTGTCTGAAATAACCGTCTTTTACACTAGATGAGAAAGTGGGCACAATGTAAAATTTTATCTGTACAGTCGACCCTGGACAAACATGAGGGTTAGGGGCACAGACCCCCTATGCAGTTGAAAATTTGCATGTCACTTTCGCCTCCCCAGAAACTTAACTACATTTGTTTACCAGAATAACCTAAACAGTTGGTAACACCTATTTGCTGTGTATTCTTACAATAAAGTAAGTTAGAGAAAAGAAAATGGTATTAAGAAAGTCCCAAGGGGGCGGCGCCTGTGGCTCAAAGGGGTAGGGCCCCAGCCCCATATGCCAGAGGTGGCGGGTTCAAACCCAGCCCTGGCCAAAAACTGCAAGAAAAAAAAAGAAAGTCCCAAGGAAGAGGAACTGTGTTGAGTATTCATTCAGTGGGAATGGATCACCAGAAACGTCTTCTCCCTCATGGTAGTCTGAGGAGGAGGAGGGCGTGGAGGGGGAGGTAGAGGGTGAAGAAAACCTGAGTACAGGCGGACTCATTCAGTTCAACACACTGTACTATGACTTATTTATAAAAGAAAGATACATACATGGGGTCAGACCTGGAAGGAACATGCAGGAAATGGGAATGGTTGATGGGTCCCTGTGGTAATAAAGGAGGGATCATTTTTGTTGTTATTATTTTTTTTAAGATAGCTTCATTATTGTTAAAATGTTCCTAAAAGACAAATTCTAGCTTTGTCACTGAATCACTTCCATTTGTCATCTGTAGAATGGGCATCGTAGTTCTTCGTGGTATAACATCCCATTTTCCCCCAGGCTTTGTTCTTGGCTTTTCTGTACATCTGCTCAATCTCATTCAGCCTTTCCTACCACCCATGGGGTGTACACCTACAGACAGGCCAGGGGACTTGGAACAGTCCTTGTCATAGGTAGGTCACTTGGAGCAGAGATGGGCTTCCAAATCCACATGTCTGACTGCAAAGGTGACCCCTTTCTTCCCTCTGCTTTACTGATTCTTTCTAGATGTGCCGTAAGAAACAGAGGAGATGTGTGCTCCCTTTGGGCCTGGCATTTAGTGGAAATTCAGTGAGTGGTCGCTGCTAATCACCCTCATAATTTTAATGTTTGTGGAATATATTAATAAGAAAAAATAAAAGTAGAATCAGTACCTTTAGTTCATGTATACAGTGGAGAAAACTCACAGCTTGTATTTCTAGGTACATATCTCATACTAATGAATTCATAAGGTCCATCTTGAAATTACAGCATCTATTTCAATAGGTGCAATTGAAAGAAAATTCAAATTTTCTTTCTTCCATGGGTTAAGCATGCCTCCTGAAATTAAGTTTGTAATGCCTTGCCTTTCTTTAGCACTTTGTCCTTCTTCAAAAGCATCTTCATATTTAGTATTCTCTCTCATTATCTTTGGGAGACAGGGGGGTGGCCTCCCCATTTTGCAAATTTGTGATCTCTCACTGTTTTTTTATTGCATTACCTGTATTGATGAGATATTTTGAGCCTATATCTCAAATACCTATACATTTGTTTATTTATAAATTATATGTGTGGATTAGTGACAGATTGTGTTGAAAAGTATAAGATGATAAAGATGAACTAAGCAATGTTTCAAGATAATTTTCTTTTCCAAAATTTGTATTACATTTTATTTCATAATAACATAGATAAGCTTTTTGTTCTTATTAAAATATCATTACTGGCACACTCTAGCTTGGGCAACACAGTTAGACCCCCATCTCTTGAAATAAACAAACAATACTATCACTGATCATATTTTCAGTGACAGCACTGTTAGCAGATCTGTTTTATTTTTGTCCAAATCTTTATTTAACATTCTGTGACATAGTAATCCAAATGTCTGGTTTTAAGTCATATATTTTTGGTTTCAGTACCTAAAAAGTCAGCCCCCCAAATATGCAGATCCAAGCAGAAGAAATTCATAGTTGGTGGTGTTGTGATACTTGCTTTTCAGTTCCATCCATGTATTATGCAAAAGATTTTGTTGAGATTCAGCTAGTAAATTTCCATTTCTCATGATGCTAGTCAGTTGTTCTTGCAGGCTAACTGCAAGGTGCGGCATTTCAATATTTTTAACAAATGGGTTCAAAACCGGCTGAAACTCTTCATTTGGAAAATGCTCACAAGGCTACACAAAAATTTGTTTCCAAGTTTTTCAAGTGTACAGATATGACTTTTTATAAATCAGATTATAGCGTTTTCAGCCACAAATCATTAATCATGGGAACATTTCCAAACATCCATTTTCAAATGCTTCTCTAATAGTACAGATATTTTTTTGGAAAGCATTCCTACCTCATTCATTGTTAAAAGGTCTTCTTTACCTTGAGGGAACAAATTAAGAATTTTTTTTCTGAAAATATTGCTGGATGCCATATGCTCTTGATAGCCACCTGTTATCCAAGATCAAGTCATTATGAGGTGAACGTCTAAAAAAGTGTACAATTTATTATTATTATTTATAACTCTTTTGAAGTTCTTTGACATAAGATAGCCAACAAATGTCTGGGTGTTTCCAGAAGATTTAGGTCGCTGCCTGTTTTATTAAAGGAGTTTTGTAAAAGTATGACTACATTTTAGAACTCTGGAGTCTTTTATGAAGCTTGTTCTAGTAACTTGCCAGGAATAATGGAGCAAATGAATGTCACTCTGCTGCTGCTCTGTAACCTCACCCCCCCAAACCCTGGTTTTATTTCAGGCAAAACAGCCTTTCCATCAGGTTCTACACTAGACAACCTGGGAACAAGGTTTTCATTTAAGAACTGCTTTAATTCAGAATGTAAATTTACTGTAAATCTTTTGTTAATTGACCCACAACAATAGTACTTTGTGTGTGTCATAATGGGACTGAATCTAGCAAATATCATAAGCTGAAAGCTGAAAACCACTCGTCCCCTGAGCACAGGAGACCTCAACCCTGCATGCCTCTTTCTTAAGTTTCTATCTTCAAATTGTCACCAGTGTTTTCAGTACATTTACCAAAAGTATTTGCTGACAAAGAAATTGCAGTTAATTTGTTACCAGATCATTCTCTGGATAACAATATTTCATCTGTCTCGGCTGCGGTCAGTAGCACAAGCGTTTCCCCCAATGTGGCTTCTTAATCTTTTGCTATTGAGCAGAGAGACGTAACAGAGAATTGAACTATCATTTAGTTTGGGGAAAATTTGGAAGGTCCTGGGATTGTGGCTAGGACGATGTTAAATCTCATTGAAAGCATTATGGAGATTCGTTTTCAATTTCTGTGTGTTTCACTTAATTGTTCTCTGCAAGCACAACACAGTCTTAAGGTGAGGGTTACTGTTAATGGCGATGGAACTGCACATGTCTTTCAACAACCATTCTTGATAATGACTTTTTATCCTGTTGGATCTGGATCGATTGTCACTGTTTTCACCTCATATAGTGAGTGGCTCAAGACAAGCTCCCAATATGAGGAAAAGTGTCAGCTCTGTCCTGGGTGGTCGTTAGCCTGTGTTTGTCTTGCCGCCATCAGCTCCAGGGCACATGGTCTTCGCAGAAATCTTTAAGCCTTATACCTGTTTTATGAGGCCTTGTTTTATTAAACCTGCACCACAGGGTCTGTAGAGTCACATTCAGCCATAGGCTGTGGTCAACCTTGAGCACAATAGACCCCTGCTGCCTCCTCTGGAGGTTTGCACGGGGTTCCACATTTCCCTTCCTACACGGGACATCACCCCCCAAGGGAGGCTGCCGCCGCCAGTGCACATACTAATTAGAGCGATACCCAGTGTCTTTTTCTTGCTTTCGGATCGATAAGCATTGCTCTAACAGAGATTGCAGTGTAGGCTTGCAATCTCTTCTCTGCAATTCTGAAACTCAATGATTAAAAAAAGAAAAAAAAAAAAGATAGTAAAACCTAACCCTAGCTGGATATAAGGCTATTTGTGGTATTTATTTATCCCATTTTTTGTGACCCTGTATACTTTTTGCTGCAGGAATATCCATGTGTTAATTTTGGGTGCTGGCCTAGACCTTTCAGAGAGGGTTAGATCTTGTATGTAAAGGTGAGAGATAGTCTTTCTAAAATCATCAAAATTCTGATTCTGAAATCCAGCTGGGCTCAAGTTTTGGATACAGGACTGTGATCTTTTATGCCCTTTGTTCTGCACTCCCGGGTGTGTATGTGCACCCCATTTTGGAGAAGATCAAGGATGGAACTAAAGCCTAAGGGAGCTGTCACTTGTCCCAGGTCATCCTCCAAGCTGGAAACAGTAACTAGAAATGAGAGGGGCCCCTGCAGCTGCTGCTTTCCCTGAATCACATTCTGTTTGCAGTCTGCAGAGAAGATTCTGGGTCTGGTTTAAAACCAGAGGTTCCCAAAGAGAACGTGTCTATCAGTGGCCTTCTGCCAAGAGAAGGTTTCATTCCCTGCCAGCATCAGCTGTGAAAGATGTCAGAGAGTGGGGATGAATCTAGAATCACAGAATGTTCAAGTCAGAATATTTTGTCGGTGGATTCCTATCTATTTCACTCACCCATTCAACAAAATAGTCACTGATTCCTGTGCCAGGAGCAGAGTTGAGGTTGGCTGAGACAGAGTTGGTTAGGTTCTCCCTACCCTGAAGGAGCTTACAGTTTACCGGGACAGACAGGTAGATTTCATGCATATAATTCACGTTCAACATAGTAAATGCTGTAAGCTCAGGGGAGAGAGTTTCCATGGGTTCATAGGAAAGCAGCACTTAAAGGAAACTTAAAGGTCAACTGGGACTTTTCCAGGTGAGTCAGCCAGAGTGTCTGGCCGGGAGAGGTGATCTGTCTGTGTATCTCAGAAGCTCGATATTACAGATAAAAGTAGCCATGTTGGCAGGGGTCCTGTCATCGCAGGCCTTGTGCTGAGAGGTGTAGATTTTCAATGTGGAGCTAGTGGAAAACATTGAGCAGGGGAGGGGTGAGTTTGTTTAAAAGTCCTCTGTGTCTTATACCCCGCAACCCACCTACAGGAATTCCCTGTTGCATGGTTGAGAGGCCTGTTCAGCACCTCTGGGAACATTATTTGGTTAACATTGAAATTAATTTCTTCTCTATGGTTTATCATTTGTAACCTGACTCATTTTAAAGCCTGGTATTTTAAGGCTGTCTGCACAACTTCAACCTGTTCTTTTTTGGGAAATGGGTGCAGGATCCTTCAGTTTAATTCGTTCTGCGTTCTCATTTTTCACACCAGTTGTCTTATTATTCTTAACTATTATTAAAAGGAATGATAAAAAGTAATTAACCATCTGGAACAGATTCATGCTTCCCATTAGTCAAGGCATCCATTATAAAACCTCCCCAAAGTTCAGCCGTGGAAATAAATTCTCCAAGTAGGTGGATTAGCTAATGAATTTTTCTTCTTCAAAGATGAGTGTATTTTCCTACTGCAGCCAGAACCTCCACTGCCCATTTATCAAAAGGGGAAAAAGTAGAAGTGAAAAATAGAAATGACTTGTCAATATAATTTACTGCGTGAAAGCTGTAGATTTGATATGGTTTATATAAGCATTCTGTGCTATACTTCTCCACTAATATTTATGGATTCAGTGAGATGCTTAACATTGGCTTCAGCAAGATAATTCTGTACTCATAGTGGTGTCGTCAGAGTCCCTGGGAAGTAGCCCTCATACCTTCCAGTCCATGGAGGGGAGGCTGGAGATGGGTCTGCAGCCTGGTAGAACCAAGGCAGGATGTCAGAGGCCCCAGCTTGTCCTGTGTGGGGCCCTCAGTGAGGTTTAGGGCCACTTGGAATTTGACTAAGGAGGAATTATGTTGCAAGTGGGTAACCTTTATGTGTGGCTGGGGTTCCATGCACCACTATCTCTCATGACATCTTGGGTATGAGCAGGTTGTCTGACTCCTGCAAGGCCATGTGACACTGTAGACCAGGTCTATTGGACCACTGTGTTGGCCCTTTGTGCACATAAATCCAGATTGTTGCTCCCCTGGGCTATTTCCTGACCCCTCCTACTATTGCTAATCCTGAGGAACTGAGAGGGACTGGATCATGGAACCCAACGGCAACCCTTCCCAACTCAGGGCTGCCCTGGAACTCACCTGAGCTCAGACCTCCCAGAACCAAAGGGCTAACTTTCCCTCATCTGCACCACTAAGAAGCCTTTGCTTTCTGCCAGATCGGAAGCCATTCACAGCACTCAGAATTTCTAAAGTGCAGTGCTGATTCATGGCCAAGAGTGAACTCTTCATGCTTGGTGAACTCTTTGATGGCTTCATATTAGCCTGATAAAGCTTAGCTCAAGTATGGTTTCTTTCATGAAGCCTTGATAATGCTAGCTTACAAGCTAGTGCTATTCAGCAAATACAGTGCCTTTTGTGCTCCAAGCCCCGTGCTGAACTCTGAGCATCCAAGAATGAATGTGACATGTGTCCATCCCTGAGGAGTTCTCAGTCTTCTGATAGGCGCGTGCACAGGAAAATTGCAGATAAACACAATGAGTGTCATAAGAGAGATCTCAGGAATATGTCACAGGAGCATGGAGTAAACCATTACCATCTGCTTTAGAGGCTTGGAAGACCCTTCACATAGAGGATGATGTTCATCCTGGATTTTGATGTATTCATAGGAGTTATCCAAACAGAAAGCAAGGTGAAAAAGCAGAGAAGACATTTAAAGCAAAAGGATGGATATGAAAGCACAGTGTGTGTTTTTATCAATGCTCACACTATGTGTACATAGAGGATGGGGCTGGAGAAGCATCTTTCCTGGTTGAGTCTAATGATATTGCACTTGTCGTAGACCCTGAGCCTGGCACGTATTGTTCACTGGAGAGGAAAGGACCCGGGATGAGTTTATAGGGTAGAGCTAGCACAGGGAATACCCACCTTCAGGAGGGGTGACTAAATCTTAATGTTCAGAGAATTCCATATCCACAAGTGTTGAAGGCAAGAATCAAAGCTATGGATCTCTGAGTAAGGGGGAGTTGGAATATGAGAAGAAACAGAAGCAGATTGTTTCAGCTAGGTATGCATGAGTGATTGCATTTTCTTCTTTCATGCAAGTATGAAATCTCTGCAAAGATTATGTGCTTCTTGAAGACAGAGGAAATGGTTTTAGATTTCTTTCTATGTACTATACAGTAGGGTCTAATAAAATATTGGCAGAGAGAGGCCATGCCAAGTTCCCAAGATTATAGAGTTAGTGGGTGGCAGACCTAGAGTTCCCATGAAGGTAGTTTGCCTCTGGACCATTGATTTTCAACTGGTGTGCAGTGAGAGGATTTTAGGTATGCTGGGAAAATTTTTAGAGATCATTGATTTAATTATGTATGAAAGACGTTCAAAGCACAGAGATGGGGCATGGGTATGCTCTCACTTAATAGGCACAACATTAGGGTATATGGCACACCTCTTGGGAGTGGGACACAATTATAAGAGTGACTTTACCTAACAAAGAGAAGGTGAAGGGTGGGATCACACCAATGATGTATAATGCAAGGGTACATGTCAGATCTATTAGTATAGAGTGTAAATGCCTTAACACAATAACTAAGTAAACGAGATGAGGTATATATTAACCAGTGTGATGTAAGCATTCCTAATTCTATACGAAATCAGCTCATTGTACCCCATAAATGCATTAATGTATACATGATCTATGTGTTTATGATTTAATAGAAAAAACAAATGCAAACATTGTAACCTAATTCTTTGTAACCTCAATTAACCTGAAAGAATAAAAATAAATAAATAAATAAATATCAAAAAAAAAAAAAGCACAGTAAGTATATTCTTTTTTTATCAACATAATTTAAGTTTGCTATGGAAGTTTAACTATCTCAAGTGTGCTGTGAGATCAAAAAGGTTGAAAAACACTGCTCTAGAGCCTGATGGGCCTCCAGATGAAAACAGTGCTGGTGACCACTGTCCTGTGGCTCAAAGCTTATCCAGAGATCATGCTGAGCGGAACAGTGTTACACATGAGAAGGGGCGTTAACCAAAGTGCACGCCGAGGATGGAGACCTGTTATCTTCAGTCTTGACCTATGAAGAAAATTATTAAGGAAGCAGAGAAGATGCCAACGAGGTCTTGTGGGACAGAGGGAGATGGGTGTCCTTAGGTATTTTCAGGGATTTCCCATATAAGGACTTATCTTGTCCTGTGTGGCTTTGGGGGCAGTCTTGGAGTTGCAAGGAAGGTTGCAGAGAGGCAGATCCTACCCACTGGTGCTGCTTGAAATTGTGATGGGCTGTCTAGAAAGAGCAAGACTCCCAGAACAGGAGGGATATGTCAAGGATCTTCCTCTTCTTGGTTGGAGATCCCACCAAACAATTTGCAAGGTGTTTCCGAGTTTGGAGAGTCTATCTCCTGATGCTCCTATCATTACACCATTCTCCCTGACTCCCAGGAGGGGTCAAGGTCCACAAAGACATCAGATGTTGAACATGAGGCTACCTGAAACCCGCCCTTGGCCTTATTTATTTATTCCACTGTGTGGGATTTATTTGCCAGGGGAAATTGAGGAAGTTATTTTTAGACAAGGCGTTTGCTTTTGGGGACCCAGTTTCCTGGAAGTGCTTTATTCCTCCCCTTTTACGCCATACTTTATTGGTCCCCAGGATTTTTCCTCTCTATTTGGATTATTTTCTTTTTCATCTCTTAAGCTGGTTTGATTCCAGAATTAAGAGCCAGGTGCTAAATTTCAGTGTATAGAGACAAGTCCTGTTAATCGTCACCCAGAACATACCCTCGCCAGTGGGCAGCTGACTTGGGAGCAGCTCCTCTGCTCTGTCCCGGGGAAGCACTTGGAGAAGTGCTGTGCTCCACTCTGCGTGCATACTGACAAGAGCAGAACACCAGGGTAGGGCGGGGCACCAGGGATTTTCAAAGCTGCCTGGGTGGTTCCAATGTGCAGTTAAGTTTAAGAATTACTACATAAGGCACGTTGTGGATTCTCTTTGGCAGGACCTCTTGGCCTCTGTTGCATTTTGGACCTTAAAGGGATTGAGTAAAGCAGCTTTTAGTATCCCCCAGGCCCCTCCCCTCTGTTGGCTGTGTGCCTTGAGGAAGTTGTTCACCTTCTCAGTCTGTGAAATGCAGTCCCTGGAAGGCTGGCCTCAAGTGCCTTGAATCCTGATCTGGTTTCTGGTAAGGAGCTCACTCTGGTGCTATTAGCTGTACAGTGATGATGGTGATGGCTGCAAGGAGCACTTGTAGGATGTTATTTTGTAGGTGTGGTCTCTGTGCCAGGGGCTGGCCTAAGCCTTCTGCACCTTTTATTCTTTGCCGTAATCATAGGTGGTGGTTACTATTATTATGTTATCTTGCACCTCCATGGCAAATGATGACATCGCTACAGTACCCTGGAGTACCGTGACACAGCTGCTGTGATAGCCCAGGTGTGTTCCAGGAGACTTGAGTACTGAGGGGGGTTGATATCTTGGGCACCTCTGTTATCCCAAGTTATGGCTAGGAAGCTATGCCTATTATACATGAAGATGGTGGTGGTGGTGGTAAAGAAGACTGTGAGGATGAATTGCTGTGTGGGCTTCTTGTGTGCATGTCATTTGTCATTGGCAGGCAAATTGAAGTTGTTCACATGGCATGATTTTAATTCTTGGGGACTATTTTGGGCTGAATTGTGTTTGCCAAATTTCGTATGTTGAATTCCAAACTCCTACTCCAATGTGACTGTATTTGTACATAAAGTCTTTTAAAAGGTAATTAAGTCAAATTGAGGTCTTTAGGGTGGGCCCTAATCCAATGTGACTCGTGTTCTTCTAAGGAAACTTAGATACAGATGTATGTGCACAGAGAGGGAAGACCATACCGTACAAAGATGCGCAGAGAAAAGAGCCACGTGCAAGCCAAGGACAGAGGCCTGCAGAAGAAACCAACCCTGCCAACCTCTTGACCTTGGATTTCTAGTCTCCAAAACTGTGAGATGGTAAATGTTGTTTTAGCAGCCTGGTCTGGGTGTTTGGTATGGCAGCCCTAGCAAACAAATACAGGGAAGAAGATTCTCTACCACTTCCAGGAATTTGCCTCTAAAGCCTCCTTGGGTTTCCATTCCTCTTAAGAGTGGTTCACTAACTTTAGTGGGCTTTAGAATGCCTAGAGGTCTTGTAAAGACAGACTTCTGAACTTTACCCCTGGAGCTTCTGACGTTTTGGGGTGTGGGACCAGGTGTAGCCCAAGAATTTGCATTTCTAGCATGTTGCCAGGTGCCACAGATACTGCTGGTCTCAGGGGACTGTGCTTTGAGGACCACTCCTCTTATGGTCACAAGCCTGCAGGTGGCTCTCAGCAGGCCCTCCAACATTTTTGAACTTTTTTGTTTTGGAGACAAGCCCTAAAGTGAAACAAGAGTCTCACTTTGTTGCCCTTGGTAGAGTGCTATGGCATCATAGCTCACAGAAACCTCAAACTCTTGGGGTCTAGCGATCCTTTTACCTCAGCCTCCCAAGTAGCTGGGACTACAGGTGCCCTCCACAATGCCAGGCTATTTTTAGAGACAGGGTCTTGCTCTGGCTCAGGCTGGTCTTGAACCTGTGAGCTTAGGCAATTTACCTGCCTTGGCCTCCCAGAATACTAGGATTACAGGTGTGAGACACCACACTCGACCTTCTTTTTGAACATTTTTGACCTAAAACTGATGGGGGCCATCTGGGTTAGCCTGACAGAGATGGAAGATGTTCCAAGTTCATTTTTTGTCCCTCTCTCTGACCCACATTTCAGGGGCTGAGCTTGCAATAAACACTTCCCTTCTCAGAGGCCCTTTTTGTTGGACAGGCAGAAGGGCACATCTCTATTCCTGAATTTCTTCTTTTTATGTTGTTTGGGCTCTTACATAGGCACAGATAGCCCTGGGTTTACAAAGTAGATGAAGGCAAAGAGTCATGTTAATACATTTATTGTAAAAATGTAATAAATTATAAAATAACCATACTATTCATCAGTCCAATACTGGGTATTATCCAAAGGAAAGGAAATGAATATATCAAAGGGATCCCTGCACCTCCATGTTTATTGATGCAATATTCACAATAGCAAAAATGTAGAATCAACCCAAGTGTCCACGAAAGAGAGCGTATATAAAGAAAATTTGGTGTATATACCCATGGAGTAGTATTTGGCCATAAAAAAGGAGGAAATCCTATCATTTGCAGCAACCTGGGTGGAATTGGAGAATGTCAGGTTAAATGAAATCAGCCAGGCACAGAAAGACAAATACTGTGTGATCTCAATATATGCAGGAGCAAAACAAGTTGAGTTCATGGAGATAGAGAGTAGAATGATAGAGAGCAGAAGCTGGGGAAGGTGCGTTGAGGGTGAGGAGGTGAGGCATGAAGAGAGGTGGCTAATGGGTACAAACATTAGATAGAAGGAGTGACTTTGAATGTTTGACAGCAGAGTAGGGGGACTATAGGTAGCAAAAAATGTATTGTATTCTTTAAAGTAGTTGGGAGAGAGGACTTGAAATGTTCTCAGCACTGAAATGATGGACACTCTAAATAACCTGACTTAATCTTTACACATTCCGTGCATGTACCAAACTATCACATGTACCCCATAAACTATGTACAGAAATTATGTATCAATAACTTTTTTGATAAATTTAATGAATTCTGAATATCTTTGTGTGAAATACCTTGTGACTTTTGAGTGTGGAGTGGTTAATTTTGCACAAGGAGGGTAAAGAAGGTTCAGTGGAGGTGCTGGCATCAGGACTATCATGTGAGGAAAATGTTCTTGGCAGAGAGGGGGGCCCCAGAAGGTTCTCTTTTGAGGGAACGGCATGTGGTAACACACTGGGGCTAGAAACAATCTGGGTTAACGTCTGGCTGACGTGTGAGGTCAGCAAGTGAAGAGATGGTGGGAGCTGAGAAGGGAGTTACAGGTTGGTGCCACCCCTGTCTACTGGGAGTTCGGTATTTATCATTGAAAGAATGAGGCCATGTATTAGTTTCATGTTGCTGCTGTAATAAATTACTATGAAGTTAGTGGCTTAAAACAGCACACATTTATTTTTGTGCTGTTATTAAGGTTAGAAGCCTATAGTGAATTTCAGAGGACTAGAATCAAGGTGTTGGCCAGGCTGCCTTCCTTCTGGAGACTCCAAGGGAGAATCTAATGTGTTCCTTGCCTCTCTCAGTTTCTAGAGGCTACTGGGATTCCTTGGCTTATGGCAGCATCACTCCAGGCTCTGCATCTGTGGCCATGTGGCCTTCTCTTTCCTCCTCCTGTGTCCCTCTTATAAGGACCCTTGTGATATCATTGGACTCATCTGCATGATCCAGGATAATCTCCCCATCTCAGTATCCCAATTTACTTGCATCTGCAAAGCTCTTTTGCTATATAAGGTAACATTCTCAGGTTCTGCAGATTAGGATGTAGAAATTTCAGGGGGCCATTATTCAGTGTGTAGTAGGACAGCTAAGGAATTTTAAATCAGCTCCGCAAATGGAGGGAAAACCAGCATGGAAGGTCGACTGCTGCTCTACAAGGCAGTGTGAGGGAAGGGGGAGGGCTTGGACTCTGCTGGTGTTATCAAAGGTGAAGATTTGAATTAAAAAAGGAAAAAAAAATGGGTGAGAATTTCGTAGCGGAGGCTGAAGGCCCGGGGATAATTACTCTGAAGTTTCAAATAGTGTCATTTTTAATGGTGTCATTAATCAAGAGAGGAGTGCAGGGCCTGTCTACTGCTGCTTGGCTTGCTTCTCTTGGTCTTCACAGCTCTTTCCAGGAATCCTTCCCTGACACGTGAATGCCCGTCCTGTGTTCCCGAAGCACTGAGCTTCCTGTTAGCAGGTGATGAGCTCCTGGTGCTTCACAGTGACCTGCCTGTCTTATTTGTTAGGTTGCAAGTTTCTGGAACATCACGCAAGGTGTCTGCCATAGTTGGCTGCTGGATTTATCTATTGATATGTAAAGATTTGGGTGAACATGGGGAGTTCTGTGATTGGCTGTTGCTAGGACACCACTCTCTCCACACCTTCCTAGAATGAGGCTAGGGGCTGAGTTTGTTAACTCTGATGTCCCTTCTTAGGAATTTTTAAGTTTTTTTTTTTTTTCCTCTGTCAGAAGGTCATGTGGTCTTTAAAATGGGTATAAGTAAACCTAATAGCTGGAAATGACTTTGAAATAATTTATCACAGAGAGATAATTCAGCTAGAAATGCCAGCGAGCAATTTTGAATACTCCTTGTCTGTGTCTTTCTAGAAATGCACGCTTCTTTGAGATAATATTTCTCATGTCCATTTTGGTAAATATCTGTTGTGTCCAAATGCTGACGGATGATGAACCTTTCTTGTTTCCAGCGTGATGACTCTTTTTTATTCCCCTTTAAAGATAAAGGGGCTTGTTCCTGAAAGGCACTGAGAACAGTGGTTTTCTTTATTTAAAAACATAGCATGGGATGTTGAAGGGGACTTTTCCTTTTGTTTGGGAATTCTGGTTTATGTCCCAAAGCTGTGATTAATAGGGGAGGTTTCCTGTCATGAGAGATGCTTGGTGCCTCTGTGGACCTACCAAGGTGCAAGGGGTTAGCAAGATGGGTCCAGCAGCCTTAAGTGCACTGCTTCTCTATAAGAAGATGAGTTCACAGAGGAGAGAGTTGGAAGAGAAATGAGTCTTTCTTTTTTTTTTTTCCTCCAAGCAGGAGTGCATCTTCCCCAGATCAAACGGAAAGATGTAAGTAAATCAGACATAGAGGTTGGGGTGCCTGCCACAGGCAGAGGTTGGCACATCCTTCCCTGGCTGGGTGCTGGCTGAGCTGTACCTCAGAGGCCCATTTTTATACATGGGAGCAGAGTTGATGACAGGGTTCTTGGGAGTACCTCAAATGGGGAAGAAATTGACATGACATCTCTGGACCAGAGGGAGCTTCATGAACATTGCAGTGGTGCCTGCCTCCTGCTTGGGGAATTCTGAAGGCAGGAGGCTGGCTTCCTGCACAGCCACCAGGTGTGAAACTTGTGGAACAGTGGAGGCCTGAGCTGGGGTCAGGAGTTAGGCAGGCTGCAGAGGGGACCTGGCGCTGAGACTGCCAAGGTCAGGTCCAGTAAAAGTCTCAAGAGGCCAGCCGCAGGGCTCATCCCAGTTTTAGGGAGCCATGTAGTGTAGAGATGCTCACAGCAGGGCCTGGGAGGACCCTCAGCTGGGCCCCCCTGGAGAGAACTACCTTTGATCACCTGCCAGAGGTAACTACGGACAACAGTTGCAAAGTCTTTAAAAAGCTCTTGCTTCTCTTGCTCTGCCTACCCGTTCTCCTTTGCCTTGGTCTTGAGGTCCAAGGTCCTTAACCAACATAGCAGGCTAAGCTGGGGGAGGGATGAGCTGGGACTTGGATGTGAATTGGAGTGTTCACACTAGGCTGCCCTGTGCCTTGGTCATCCTAAAGTTGGGTAATGGCTTCCTAACTTAGGTTGTTCTCATAACTGACAGGAACTAGAGGGTAAGGCGTTATTATTGGGCAGGGGAGGGCAGTGTGGCACGTGTGCCTGAGGACAGCTATGAAAGTTAAGCAAAGCCCTTGCCTTGGGACCCTGCAGGGGTGTATGCTATAAAACCTAACAGGAACACAGAGCAGGCTATTAACTCAGGAAGAGAGAGTAATACATTCTAGGAAAAGCTTTGTACCTTTTACTAATTTAGAGGCTTTAGGATATATTTGCAGGTGTGTGACACCTATCTAATGTCATACAGGGGGTGTTCAACCTGTGGCCCATGGGCCGCATGCAGATTATTTGAGGACTGTTTTGCTTATCAGTGGTGTTGGATATCCTGAAAGGTATGCATGGACCTCTTCTTCTGCTCATCAGCTTTCATTAGTGTTTGTATACTTAATGTGTGGCCCAAGACAACTCTTATTCTTCCAATGTGTGGCTGAAAAGAAAAAAGGTTGGACCCACTCCAGCACATAGTAGGTACTTATAAATATGTCTCCCTACTACTCCACATATTTAATAAATGTGCTTTAAACTCATTTAATTTTCACAAAGCCCTTGTGAATAGATATTATCAGCCCCATTTTACAGAAAGGAACCTAAAGCACAGAGAAGTAAAGAAACTCACTTAAGGGAGCACAGCAGGCGTGGAAGAGCAGTGATGTGCACCCGGGCCTTCTAGTCCTTGGGCCATTCTCTCTCCCACCCCACCCCATCTCTGCCTCTGTCACGTTTTCATTATAGAGTTTTATAAACATATGAAGAGAGAATAATATAATGGATTTAAATATACACATCACTTGGCTTCAGCAATTCTCCCTTTGTAAATTGCATTCCAACCCCCACCCTCTTTTGCCTCTTTTAGCAAATTTGTTTGAGGTGGTGGATATTTGCTGAATGGACGAATTAAAAAAAAATAGTTGAAGAGTAGTTGCCATTTGATACAGAACAGAAGAGCTTAGCTTTGGTTTAAGCTGTTTTTCTTCCTCCCACATCTGAAGTTCAGCTGCAGAAAAAAAGAAGTAATTTAAGTAATTTAAATTCTACCTGCTGACTTAGTTTTGTCCTCATCTTATCTGACCTTATTTAGTCAGACAAAGGAAAAAAAGAGAGAGACTCAGAAGATGTTTTCCAGGGATTTCATCGTGACCCTTTGAATCTTCCACTTACACTTACTTAATTGTTTCATACTGGTTAGTATTAATAATATCAAATTTCATTTCTAAAGCAAGCTGACAAAAATCTTTTAAAGACTGCTCATTCAGATGTGTTAAAGCAGTGGAGAATAGTAAGCTAGTGTCAATTTATTTCCTTTCAATAGTTCTTGACCACCTTTTCTTTACGAGAGCTCACGTTTATGGCAACGTGCACACCGTCTGATTCTACAGGGCTGTGTCAGGTCCTCTAGTGTAAGAAAAGGTCACCACTTAGGTCACACCAGGCACAGTTCAGCATCTTCATTGCTTTCCATGTGAGGATACTGATACTTAGAGACGGGACCAGGACTCCTAGCAGGGTGGTGCTGGCCAGTGGCCAAGAGGCTCTGGGTCAAGTTCATCATCCCAGTGTGTTCTGAGATAACCTCATGTTCAGCCAACAGGCTTGGCTAAAGTGCCAAGTAGTAGTTTTAGAAAGAATGTGATCTCATGTGAATGAATTTAAAAATCTCTGAACTCATTTCCAGTCTTTTATTTTCTTTCTTTCTTTTTTTTTTTTTTTTGCAGTTTTTGGCCTGGGCTGGGTTTGAACCCGCCACCTCTGGCATATGGGGCTGGGGCCCTACTCCTTTGAGCCACAGGCACTGCCCTCCAGTCTTTTCTTTAAGTCAGATTTATTGAAGAATAATTTACATGCAATAAAATCGACCCTTTTAAGGTTCACAGTTAAATGAGTTTTGACAATGTGTATACAGTGGTGCAGAACAATCCCATTTTGTAAGCAGTCTACAACCCGTTCCAAGGCACCCCCTGATCTGCTCCCTGTTTCTATGGTTTTGCTTTTCCAGACTGTTATATACTGTAAATGGAATCATACAGTATGTCTGGGGTCTGGCTTCTTTCACTTAGCAAAATGCTTTTGAAATTCATCCACACTATTGAGTGCATCAGGAGCTTATTTCCTTTTAATGCTAATTAGTTTCCTATGTATGGGTGGACATTTGAGTTGTTCCCAGTTTGGGATAATCTGGTAAATATTCATGTATAGTCATATGTTTGAATGAACATAAATGTTTTCATTTCTTTTGGGTAGATGCCTAGGAATGGGATTGTGGATCATGTGGTGAGCATTTGTTTCACTTTTTAAGAAACTACCAATCTGTTTTCCAAAGCGGCTGTACCATTTTGGGTTCTCACAAACCAGAGTCTGAGTTGCTCCACATCCTTGCTGACACTTGCTATTGTCAGGTATTATTTTAGCCATTTCTAGTAGCTGTGTAGCTGTCATGCATGGAAGGGCAGGAACTCATTGGTGCAAAGTCAGCTTCAATTATTGCCCCCATAGAGCTCTTTTTTTGCCCCTGTACTTCAGACAGTTGACAGCAGGGCTCTCTGGGTGCTGGGCCATTTTTGCTGCCAATCTGTGAGTGAGGCTTTGTGAGAGTTTGTGTCCTAGAGCCTGGGTGCTCTGTGGTGAGAGGCAGGCACAATAACAGGGCAGATGGGGGCTGATGTGGAGGGTGGAACTTGCTATAGGAAGCCTGGACCAAATTCCCTGTCTGACAGTTCCCACTCCTGCACCATCCAGGAAATCATTTAAACCCTCCTGCTGCCTCTCCCTTCTGAGGGAGACAGGAAGCTATTCCTGGCTGCTTGCCCACCCTACCAGAGAGTAGAGAAGAGCCTTGAAAGTGGAAAAGTGCAGTCCAGAGAAGGAAGGAGGGCGCGATCGTTTTCATTGCTGTTGAATTACTGCCAGCTAAAACCTCGGGACTGAAGTAAAGCACCACAGTTATTAGCAGTGAAGGTTGACAAGATTGTTTTTCATCTGCTTTGTTATTTTTAGCAATTTTATATGCATATAATTCCATGATAATGCCATGAGAGGAAGCTGCATGTTCTGTTGTGATTTTTCATATAAAATTCTCTTTAGGCATAGGTGACTTCTCGTAATCACTCACCCCACTTCCTGGATACCAATCCCCTGAAATGTTATTGTAGACCTTGCTCCAATTTCAAACACTGTCATCTCTTGCTCATAAAAGGAGCTGTTTATATAGTTTGTGGATTATTCCTTCTCCCTCTTGGACCATTTGTTTTACTGTTCAATGCCATTCCCAGTTGCTTCTGACAGGAGAAATGGAAGATAATGAAATGTAAGCTAGATTATTTTCTCCCTGGTTATAGCTACAGTGAAAGTTTGGCTAAAATGGAATGTTTTGGCTGTCTGGAGAGTTGAATTATCCTCACTCTCCCCATTTTCTCTGTTAGGAAAGTCAGCAAAGAGTTGAATCAAGGCGGACAGTGAAAAATTCCTGTTTGGGATCTCTGGTTTATACCCGATAGATGTTAGAAGATTATGTGTTGAGTTTGTATGGAACAGAATTTCTTAGGAGCTTAGTTCTCATTTGGACTTGGGAGCCCAACCAATGTTTCTTTTCGGGAAGTGGAAAAAGAGAGAGAAATAAAGAGCCTTTGGCTAGCTATGAAACGTTGATTGTTACTGTTGGTCCATAGTGACATTTCTCAAAAATTTTCTCTAATGAGATAAGTATGTGTATGTGTGTGTAAGAGAGAGAATCATTGGGGGTGATACGAATCATAGGTCTCCACTGACCTCCATTTTAATTTTAGAGATTTATTTCAGAGATGGGCATCCACAGAAAAATTCCTGGCTTCTAAGCACAGTACACGTCAAATTTACTTATATGCATGTTTGTTTTCAGCAGTGTTGTGCTGGTAAACTAGCTCCCTGGATGGGATGAGGGCACGTGTTGGTGGTGGTGGCAGGAAGCCTTGATTTGTAGCTTCTGCCCATTTTCCTGGTGTAAATATTAGTGCTGTGGTCAATGTCAAGCTAGCAGTGTTTGACAACTGGCTTGCCAAAATCCTATTTAATAACTGGCTCTGGTGGAGCTGGCTCCAGCACACCACTTATTTAAGGAAACATTCTTGTTTTTATATATTTAATTTCCCCAGAGATCTCCTACGATATTAGTTAAGAACATACCATCCACATGAGTACACATGATAGCTAAAAATGCAATCAAAGATGCCACTAGCAGCACCCTTATCTCTGGTCCTTGTGTCTGTGTGGGCTGACTGGCCTGCAGGTCCTACAGGTACCAGGCAGAGGCTCTCAGCAGGAATAGTCTGGGTGGAGAGGAAAACTCAGGGCTTCCTTCTGATGTGCATTTCAGAGTGAAGATGAGAACTCCTCTGAAAAATGGTTATTCAACCAATAATCTTGTTACTGTACAGGGACTGTGCCTGGCCCTCAGGGGTCCCCAGGGAAGAAGATCATGGTCTCTGCCCTCTGCCTCCTGGTGGCCGTGAGCGGGGCTGGGGCAGTCTGGGAGGGTCCCTCCAGGAGCAGATCTGCTGAGTGATGTCAGTGCTGGAAGGTCCTGGAAGGGTTTGTGTTTGCTTCCTGCTATCTGGGCAGATGGCCTCATCTCTAGAATGCCAATCTCCTCTTTGGTCAAGGAGATATAATAATCCCTCCCTGTTAACAGGGGTGCTCAGATTCTCCAGGCGTGGGGGTCCTTGGATCAGCAACAGCAGTAGCATCTGCAAAATTCTTGGAAATGCAGATTCCTAGGCTCTACCTCTGTCCCTGGATCCAAAGTGCTGGGGGGTGGGTGTAGGGATGGACTTGTGTTTACCATGCCCCAAAGGTGACACTGATGCTGATGCCAGCTTAGGGATGAGACCTACTGAGTCCAGGGCTGCTTTGGATCCCCGTGGCCCGTGTGTGATCACAGCCCCACACCTGCTCCACGCAGACTCCATCACCAGCAGCAGCTCCATTGATGACACTATGAGAGAGAAAGGTTTTCATACTGTCTGCAGGCTGACGGGGGACACACCTGCTGCCAGCTTTCTCTTGGTGACTCTGAGTTAAGATTGGGGGGGGGTGGGGGTGGGTGGAAAGAGAAAAGGAAGCAGGGCTGCCTTTGCAGGGTCAGTTGATAAACACCCCACCCCCACCCCCCACCACCCTTTCTCTGGCATCTGACTTCCAAAGCTCCTTCCCCTAAGTTTGGGCCCAGTCCTTTTTCCTGACTCCTGGAGCCCTGGGAGAACTTGGGTCTTACTGATCTGTGCCTAGGTCTCTCCATTGGCAGTCTGCACGCGGCAGCTCCTTGTCCTCCTGACCTTTTGCTTGACTTTTGTTTTCTTCACAGTGCTTATTATTATTCCCTGTACTTAATTCTATCATTCATTAATTTTTTTTTTTTTTTTGAGACAATGTCTTGCTTTGTTACCCGGCTAGAGTGCAATGGCCTCGTTATAGTTCACTGCAGCCTCGAACTCCTGGACTCAAGTGATCCTCCTTCCTTGGCCTCCCAAAGTGCTAGGATTACAAGTGTGTGCCACAGCACCTAGCCAGTTTTATTATTTGTTGCTATAATATTTATCTGTTTTCTATCTCCCTTGCCCACCAGAACATCAGCATCCTGAAGGCAATGGTATTATCTGCTTCATTTGCCGCTGTCTCAGCAACCCTAGAATGGTGGCTGGCATGTGATGGGCACTCCTATCTGTGCGGTGGCCAGCTGGGTGGCTGGCTGGTGGTGGGGTGTCATTAAGAGTTAGTCTGAGAGTCAGCCATGGTGTACACTTGGGCACTTTACAGATGTGCTAAGAGACAGGGTTTTCATCACAGTTTGCCTGGTACTTCTTTGGTGATCCTGAGAAAGGTCCCTGAGAAAGGCTATTAGATAGTCCACAGCTGCCCACAGGAGGGGACAGAGCCTCCTCATTGAGGAATAATGATAGTTTCTACCTTTCTCACTTTGGGGCCTGTCTATAGCCTCCGTGCTCATCTATGTGAGCTGCCTTTGTGCTGTGGGTGGTCTCTGCTGGCGGAGAACATTCAGTTATGTAAAAGGGAAGGACACTTGAAATCTTTTGTTTCTTTTCAGTTTGAGAAATTAATTTTTGAACAGAAATGGTGATTGGAGCCTAAGTGAGCCCCCCACCCCCAACTTCTCTCTGAGGAAAGTTAGAAGAAGATCCAGCTAGGCAGTTCATCTTAGCTTTTGAGGTGTGCCCAGTGGTGAGGAGGGATGAGGAGGACAGCAAGAAGTTGTAATAACAATGCTAAGAATAGCAGCTCAGCCTGTGCGCTGTGCTTCTGTCTAATCCCCCCCCCCCAGCAACGCTGTGAGTAAGGCCCTTTATGTGTATTAATGGGCCACAGATGAGAAAACAGGCTCAGAGGTTTATGGACTTGCCCCAGGTCACCTGCATTTCTCAGGTAACAAATGACCACAGACTGTGGGGCTTAAAGCAACTGAAACTTACTCTTTCAGATTTCTAGAGCTGAGAAATCTGAAATCAAGATGTTGGTAGGATCATGCTCCCTCTGATAAATCTGTCCTTGTCTCTTTTGGTTTCTGATGTTTGAAGTGATGCGGCCCCGGGCCAAGGACACCGGGAACACTCAGCGCCTGCCTCTGTCTCCTCGTGGCCTTCTTGCCTCAGTGTGTGTGTCCTCTCTTTTCATAAGGACCCCAGTCAAAGGATTTAGGGCCCACACTAATCCAGTGTGACCTCATCTTAGCTATGTCAATGAGGACCCTATGTCCAAGTGAGATCACATTCTAGGTGGACATGCATTTTGGGGGGACACTGTTCTACCACTACAAGTCTGTCTGTTCTGCCTGACCTCAGAGTTGTGTCCTTTCTGCTGCCCTATATGAGGTCAGACAATGAAATTTGGGAACTCATCCTATTAAAAGTGCTATGTACCTCAGTGTGGGGGGTCACCTTCAAAGTACTTCCCTTGGCCATCTGATGACCGTATTGAAATTTAGCACTGAGGTATGTAGCACTTCTAGGACGAGTTTGCAAACTTAATTGTCAGACCTCGTATAGCCTTGAGCATTGAGGGATTTTGAAAGGTGCAGCCAGGCTGGAAGAATGGGTCTCTGAGCAGGGAGAAAATTCTGCCAGGGGGGCGACATTTGACTTTGTTGATAGTCTTTTTGTTATTTGGCATGTACATTTTTTTGACTATCCTGTCTTCATTGGGGATTATACCTTTTCTCAAAATTAAATAATCCTCTGGTTCACTGAGTGATTTTTGTTTCTTTGTCCTCTGATATTAACCTGGGATATTGACTTTCCCCTTTGAGATTGGCTGATGTATCTTGGGGCATCCTTTTAACTTGTCTGGGCGATTTGGTTTTAAACCTATTTTGTACACAATTTTTCACCTGTTGTGAGCTTCTTACCTTTGGCTAGGAGGAGGGATGAGGGAGAGAGTGTGCCTGAGGCTGTGGGGTGCAGAGCCCAGAAGAGTGAATCTAGGCTCATTCTGGGCTTAGGGTGTAGCCTTGGATGTATGTTGTCCCATAATTGTCACAGTTGTCCTGGGAAGTAGGTGCAGATTATGCCAATTTTACCGCCTTGGAAGCTGAGGCTTCAAGAGGTGCTACGTAGCTTCCCATATGGTCCTACGGCTTGTTGGTGGCACAGGGGAATTGTGTTACTACATCACCCTACCTCTGTTTTCCATTTTCAAGAGAGGAAGTCGGCAGATGAGGGCGGGTATGAAAAAGATTAGCATTAGGACATCAATTTAGGAGCATACTTGAATTTATCTATCAAAGATCCTCTTGGTTGCAACTGACAGGAGACCAATCTAACTCAGCTGAAGCACAGACAGAAGGGGGAGGGAACTTATTCACTCCTGTAACTGGGAAGGCTGGGGTGTGTGTGGCTTCTGATAAGGCCACATCTGGAGACTCAAGCAAATGCCTTTAAGACTCTGCCCCCATCTGTATTTTGTATACGAGTTTTCTACAACGTGGTGGATAAGATGGCAGTTGGAGAAGGAGGGTCTTCTTGGGAAAGTCCATCTGAGATGTTGTGGGAGAGTCTCTGGTTGGTTTGAGGCATCTGTGTGTCTGAACCATCCCAGGGATGGGCCCAGGGTTGGTGACTGGGTTGGTCTGCATCACATGCCCACTTGTTCCTTTGGGGAGTGGTAGGGTCCCCCTGGTTCCTGTGGTTTGGGGTTCACAGAGAAGAGAAGAGATTTGTCCACATGAAGAAAGGGATGAGGTGCTGGAGAAATAAGAACCACAGATGTCCAGAGGTTCAGCACATGATGCATAAAGAGAAGAAAAAGCAGGAATCATGGGGCCACCTGTTGGAACGCAGAAGGTTACAAAGTATGAGCAGCTGTCAGAGGAGGAACCACAAGGACGGCCTGCTGAAATAACACAGTGCTAAACACCATCAGGAAGTCAAGAAGCCTACTGTGGGCCCACTCTGCTTTAAGACTGTGAATCAGATGGAGCATGTCTTGGGCAGTGCAGGCTGCTGTAACCAAAAGCCCTGACTTCACTACTATACAATTCATCATGCAACAAAAAGAGAGAGGGAGGGAGGAAGAGATACACGGAGTGACAAATTAATTTTCAAGGCCTTCCATGCCATTGTAGGTCGGGTGGTTCAAATAACAAACATTTACCATGGTTCTGGAGGCTGGGAAGTCCAAAATCAGCGACCAGCATGGCTGTTCTCTGGTGAGGGTTGTCTTCCTGGTTTGCAGACAGTAGTTGTCTTCTCACTGTGTCCTTCTGAGGCAGAGAGAGAGTGAGGGCTGGGTCTCCTCCCTAGGACACTGACCCCAGCATGCGGGCTCCACTCTGGGGACCTCAGTACCTCTCAAAGGCCCTACCTCCAAATACCCCCATTTAAGGTCTTCAGCATAGGAATTTTTAAAAATGTTCAATGGAATTTCTTCCTCCCTCCCATTCTCCCCCCCCTCCTTCCTTCTCTCTTTTTGTTGCATGGATAAGTTGTATGGTGGTGAGGTCAGGCTTTTAGTGTACCTGTCACCTGAATAGTGTATGTTGAACCCACTAGGTACTTTCTGGTCCCTCACCCCTTTCCATCCCCTCCTCCTTCCAAGTCTCCAAAGTCCATTATGTCACTCTGTGGAATTTTGAGGACATAGATTTTTAGTCCATAGCAGAGGGCAAGCAATAACCAGGTAGAAGGGGGATACGTTCTCTGATAGGCTAGTAGGCGGTTTCAGCCTTAAGAGATACATGGACTGACAAATTAATTTTCAAGGCCTTCCTTGCCATCCTCCAGGGTTAACTTCAGGACAAATCTCTTGGTCTATAAGCAGCTGTCTGGCATCCTGGCTGATTCACTGTCCTGCCCTCGGCTCTGAGATTTTGCATGCAGCAAAGGCACCAGTAGAGAAAGTTCTGACAGCTTCCACTGCTGATTGAATAGAGGCAGTCACCCCAGATCTCCAGAGTGTGTCTGCCTCGCTAACTAAGGAGAGACAAAAGAATGCCATTTAGCTCAAAGGAGTTGGCTCTCTTTAGTTCCAGCTCATGTGCAGACGAGCAAATAGCCCATTTCCTAGGATCTGCAAATGTCCAGATGTGCCGGCCAGAGAATGGAATTTCAGACCCGCTGCTGGAGCTTGGATTGGATTTGACTCCCATGCTTTGTGACAGCCCAGAGAATATTCCAAGGTCCATGAGGCGGCTTTTCATCAAACTCTAATGAGCATGATGTATGATAATAGTTCATCATCTCTTTTTATTTGTAATCTTCTGACATCTCTCACTTTTTCCTGTTACTGTATTGCTGAATTGAGCCCTTTCTGAAATCTCCTGTTCAGAAGACTGAACATGCCACTGTTTCTTTATGCTGGAAATTGTATCAGCAGTTTTGAATTTGAGAGAAAATTATATATATTTCCTGATATCAGAAAAATCCATTTTGACCTAACCACCACCCAGTATGGAAACAATTTATGATTTTCTACTTGATGTTCTGAAAATTCATTTGGAATTTCAGGTTAGCTTCCTGGGATGAAGACGAGCTACCTGCCGGAGCCATGTTATTCTGGAACAAACCTGATTGCGTCTCATCTCTGTTAGGGTCCAGGTCAAAGGTTGTCCCTGTGTGTTAACTCTTTTCTTCCTCAAGGTTCTCCAGGCTTCCCCTTGGCAGTCAATGAGACTGCCACCCTCCCTGGGTTCCCGTGCCTTCTGTGACCCTGGCTTTTATGGGGATAAATCCAGATGGCATCCATGTGGTTAAGGACGCTACATGAAATCCAAAACCTGTTCGTTATAATGCTTTCTTTTGTGAACTAAAGCTCCGGTGTGAGCTTGTCCATCCTAATGACAGCTTGCAGGCTGTGACTCCCAACAGCGAGAGTCACTCCGGAGCCCATCTTATTTTCAGTTCAGTTTAGCAAACATTTGGAGTTTGAGATGGAAGCAGATGGGGACCTTTAGCCTGGTGGAAGAGGAAGTCATTGAATTCACATAGCAGAGTGAAGAAAGAGCAGAAAGAAATAGAAGGGAAAAGGAAAGAGCCCTATTATTCTTTGCTCCCTACCTTAAGCCCTGCGTTTAGCACTGTGCCAGGCACATAGTGGCACTCCTTCCATATTTGTTGAATGAATGGATGGCTAGGCCTTGGGCAGTTTAGAGAGCCTAGAGCATGTTTATATGCTACAAGGAAAATCTTGCACAAGAGCAGAGGAGGGAGGAACACGTGCAGATGGGTTGGGGACTAGAGAAGGCCCCACGTAGACTCAGGACTAGAGGGTGAGTCCATTTCAGAAAAGAATAAGGGGTAAGGGAATGTTTGCCTCGATGGGGAGGGTCAGGTTCAGCTACAGCAAACAAAGTGGGAGGGGTTTGCTGGGGAGAGGCTGAAACCACAGAGTTACCTGCTGTGAGAACATCTTAAAGGCTACCTGGGAAGAGTCAGCCCAAAGGAAAGAGGAGAGAGGGAGCATGAGGCTACACGGTGAGAAGGCTGATGACAGGAGGGGTTCTGAGTGAGCAGGACACGCAGGGTGCTGGTGTTTGCTGGGGGACCCGCTCGGAGCCGTGGTGGCACTGGTGGCTGTGATGTTCCTCAGCCCAGTGGGTCACAAAACACATGACTCCACTCTCCCTCCTTTTATAATTTGTGGTTCCAGTTTTTGTTTTGGATTAATTATATTAATTTTATTGTACCATAGCTGCATTCAAATTATTCTCATATGTAGGCACCTACATATAAATCTTTGTTAGACAAATAGGTTCTTTATCGAGCTTAAAAAGCCGGGTCCTTTTGTCTGTCTGGAGTCCACATCAGCGGGCACTCAGGGAAAACATTTTTTTTTCGACGATTCCAGACTAAGTATTTTCTAGAAGAGTTCTGGAGAAAGGGTTTTTGCGAGCTTTCATAGTTAGAAGATTCTTTCTCTTCTGTGTAACTGTTATACTGCTGATGTTCAAATCCATTTTCTTTTGGTCTTTTGCTGGAGATGCTTAAAAATCATTGCATTTGTTTTTGTGTAAGGAGGTTTTGAACTTTCTTTTTCATAGGTGAGTTAACGGATCGATATGAAAAACATCATCTCAATAGGGGTGGGGCATCCAGGGGGTAAAGGGCCTTGAAGCTTATACAGTTTTGGCTCCCTAGTTAAGAAAAAGGACATAAGGGTGGTGCCTGTGGATCCATGGGTAGGGCGCTGGCCCCATATACTGAGGGTAGCAGGTTCGAACCTGGCCCTGGACAAACTGCAACAAAAAAAATAGCCGGGCATTGTGGCAGGCTCCTGTAGTCCCAGCTACTTGGGAGGCTAAGGCAAGAGAATCGCCTAAGCCCAGGAGTTAGAGGTTGCTGTGAGCGGTGATGTCAAAGCACTCTACTGAGGGTGATAAAGTGAGACTCTGTCTCTTAAAAAAAAAGAAAGAAAGAAAGAAAAAGGACATAAAAGTAATAATACAGAATAGATACAATTAGAATGAGAAATAAATTTTAACAAATTACTAAGTTTAAAAAAGCTGATAAAGACCTAGAAATGTAACATAAGACACACTTTTTTTTCCCCTACATTTTTTGATTACATATTATTTGCCTCTTCATTATGATTGCAATTTGGAATATCCTTCCCTATCAAGAAAATAAAAAGGTAATTTAGTCTTTCCTCTAGCCTGGTTGACTGATACGTGGATTTTTAAGAGTAGATAATTTAGAAAATTAATTTTAGCTTCACATCTCAATATTAGTAATGTCATGTAAGTAAGGAGTTTTGTAAAATTTTTATAAAACTTTTTAGGACTTTTTTAAAATTTAGAATAACCTCCATCCATTTTTTTTTTTAAGAGCTGTAAAATTACCAGGCATTTTAGACGTTCTTGTGGTCACTTGCATTATATATCATTAAGGACTAGATGTTTATATGCTTCCCAAAATTCATGTTGAATCCTAGCCCTTTGTGTGATGGCATTAGGAGGCAGGGCCTTTGGGACACAGTTATATCATGAGAATGGAGCTGCCATGAATGGGATTAGTACTTGGAAAAGAGACATCAGAGAGCTGTGTTGTCCTTTTCTGCCTTATGAGACACAGACAGGGGACAGCTGTTCATCAACCAGGAAGCAGATCCTCGCCAAACACTGAATCTGGGGATGCCTTGATCTTGAACTTCCCAGCCTCCAGAGCTATGAGAAATGAACGTTTGTTGTTTCAGCCCAGAGAGGCTAAGACAGACATCCTTTGAATTGATGACATAAGTATGTTTTAAGCTATTCCTGGTCTAGAGCAGCTCAAACAATATACAAGAGACTGGGAGTCATCATAAACAGATCCCACTACAGCTAAACTAAATGTATTCTCAACTTAAAAACTCTAAAGCCAAATCCTAAATAACTGCATCCCCATTCCCAGCCACTTGGGCGGAAACTATCACAGAGGGAAAACTGGGCTGTCAGCTAATTGAGTTAAAATTATCTTACTTTTGCAAATTTTACAAAACCTTAAGACCATGTGCACACAGTGCTAGGGCCCTTTCAAGGCTTTAGAAAGGTACCCTGTAATTGAAGGGCCCTGAACTCGAGCTTCAATAGTTCACATTAAGTCTGGCTGTGTACTTGTTGATTATTTCTGGAAGTGAATACTTACTAAATCCCTTGGATGAAGGAACCCTGGTGTTTGCTATTATCTACTAGGCCTTTTAGAAGTTTTTATGTTAAAGTTTTCATTGAAATAGGCATTGGAGAATACTTGCCCACATGATAATTACATTCCTTTACATCTGGGTAGAGATTTACCATTTGCAAGGCTTCACAATGCTTTATTTTGTTTCTTCTCCACTCCAGCCCTGTGAGCTAGACAGGGCCAGTATTATTCCTGTTTGCAAATAAGGAAATGTGCTCTGAGCTTGCCAAGCCTTTTCCCATCTGTCTCTCAGGAGGGGAGTTTGCAGCAGGAGGCATCTAGGTGTGATTAAGGGACCCAGATCCATGCCAGCTCTGCACAAGATGGCTCTGAGTCTTGTTTAAGCTTTCCTGAGCCTCCATGTCCTCATTTGTAAGAAGGAATGATCACCTAGAGGTCATCTTTAAAGTCCTTTTTAAACACTGTCCTCTACTAGACCAAGAGGAAAATTCCTGGCTCTTGTCTCTCATCCAAATAGGAGTAATGGGCATGTTCCCTCTGATTTCTCTTGCTCTTGACCTCTTTTTACAGTTCACCTTGAACAACACGATAGTTAGGCCATGACCCGTATAGTAAAAAATACAAGTGTAACTTTTGACTCCCCCAGAACTTAATTACTAATAGCCTGCTATTGACAAGTAGGTAACAAAAAGGTGTTCAACATGTATTTTGTACTGTATTCTTATAATAAAGTAAGCTAAAGAAAAGAAAATGTTATTGAAATCATTAGGAAGAGAAATCTATTTACAGTTCACTAAGTGGAAGTGGATTATCATAAAGGTCTTCACTCTCATCATCTTCACACCCAGCAGGCTGAGGAGGAGGGGGAGCAGGGGTTGGTCTTACTGTGTCTCCAGGGTGGCAGAGGTGGCAGAAAATCCTTGTGTAAGGAGAGCTACATAGTTGAAACCCATGTTGTTCAAGGGTCAGCTTTACTTCCTGGCATTGTTCTGACATCCTGTTGAGTGTCTTTTTCTGACTGTAAGCCCTGAGCTGGTTGGATCGTTGTGGACATTGTTTATTTTTTTGCTTGTCTGATTTCAGAGGCAGATCGCAGAGATATTGAGCGTCCAGAATCACCGTGGGTGGTCGTGGTGCACACTCAGGGGCCCAGTGTCAGCATGCTGGCCCTTCATGTGGGTGGGTTTCTGGGTTGTGGCTCTGCTCCCTCCTCCCCTGACTCACACATGTGTTCATCTGGAAATCCAGATGGTGCCACAGTTTCAGAATTGGGTTAGGGTGACACAAATTGCTGGAGGAAGCCTTGCTAGAGAGCACCAGAGGGAAGAGTTGATTGACCCTATGGAATATTTTGTTTCTGGATCTATTTCTTTTGATGAGGGTAGCATTTCTTCAGATTTTTCCTTAGGTGTTATAATTAAAATAGCACTAAAACATGATTGAGTTCATAGAGTTTGAAAAGGTTATAAACAAAATAAATCAATGTACTCATTTTACACCTGGAGAAATTGAGGTCCACTGATGAGAAGTTAGGAGTCCAGGGCCAAACAGATACAGTCAGACCTGGAGCTTGTGTTTAAGCTTCCTCCCCCAGAACATCCATCACTAGGCCACTTGCAGTTTTCTTTGCAATCTTGTTTTGTACCTTATTATCAGAATCATTTCTGGGCACACTTAATAAGGAAATTACTAAATTCAAATATTCTGGGTTTTTTTTTTTTTTTAGTTTACATACATTACTTATTTAATTGTGCACGTAAATATAGAGGTACATTTATATAAAGTTGAATATGTGAATTTACATCTTCCTTTTTGAAATTTTGTGTTTCTCAGGATAAAGTTCATGTAACATCAAATTTTAATCATTTTATTTATTTATTTATTTATTTATTTGTAGGTTTTTGGCCGGGGACCAGGTTTGAACCCACCACCTCTGGTATATGGGGCCAACGCCCTACTCCTTGAGCCACAGGCGCTGCCCACATTTTAATCATCTTAAAGGGTGCAATTCTGTGGAATTAAAAATAGTGTGCAGCTATTACTGCCATCTAATTCCAGAACATTTTCATCACTCCCCAAAGAAATCCTGTGAGCAGCTGAACATGCTGTTTTTGAAGGTTTGCTAAATTACGATGCCGAGGGTGTGCTTGCACGTGTGTGAATGAATGTGTGTGTGTCTTCCCCCAGTGGGTGTACATCTTTTGCTTTATGAAAAGAGTGTTTGGAAAACTTTGTATCCTGTGAGATGCTCAGGAACATTTTTATCTGAGGACCTGCTCTGGATTGAGAAGTCTCCTTCTGGTGGCTGCTGCTGTAGGACTGCTCCAGTAAGGTACTGCAGGGATAGGGGTGCTGAGGAGAAAGGATGGCCCGGGGAGGCTCCTCTGCTTTCTGAGCCCCTGGTGAGCCCAGGTCCAGCACAGCACTAAAGAGAATTGGGCTGCAGAGTGGCTGACTGTGGAAAGAGGCAACAAGCCAAAGTCTCTGGTGGTGGTTCTATTAAAAGCTCCCTTGACAATTTTCACAAAAGCACCAGTGTTGGCTGGTCACATCTTGATTTGGATCCTTGGCTTCTGTCTCTGAAAACCCTCCCTGAAGTTCCATTTGCATATATTATTTGAGTCTCTGCTGTGGATTACTGTTGCTGTACAGACTCTCCTGTTCAGACTCCAGAGAGCCTTGTTTGTTTATAAAAGGCAATAATTGGAAACAGTGTGGTTAGAGAGACATAGTTAGGACGTCCTGGCTCTCTGCCTGGCTGTGTGACCCTCAGCCACATCGCTTACCTTCTCTGGGCCTTTGGTTTCCATATTTATAAGTGAGTGGGTTAGAATAGATCATCCAGGAGTCATTGAATGGGATAATGCACATAAATTCTTTGGCATAATGTCTGGCACACAGCTTGAGTACTTAATGGTTAGTAATATGGGTATAGGAATGGTTATTGATATGTTAACTTCAGTAAATTAATTTAGCCATTCAGAGTTAACTCCCAAATAGCCAATTTCCCCAGCACCATTTGTTGAGTACCTGAGTCTTAGTTTGTAACACTTGCTTTATCATATGAAGTTTCTGTGTATCCTTTGGACTGCTATTGGACTTGATTTTGTTCTGTTTTTTGACCATTTTATTAGAGTGACATAACTTTAATTATCATGTCTTTATTAAATTTTTAATCACTTTAGGTAGTCCCTTCTATGAGTTTAACTAAAAGAATTTTAAATCATCTTATGTTCTGATACTTCCTTAATTCTTAAGAAATATTTTTTTGGGGTTTGGCGCCCGTAACACAGTTACGATGCCAGGCATATGTACCGAGACTGGCAGGTTTGAACCTGGCCAGGCTAGCTAAACAACAATGACAACTGCAACAAAAAACAAAAAAAAGAAATATTTTGTTGGGTTGACCTCAGATTCTACTGGGATTGTGATTAAAATTGAAGTCTATTATAGTGAAATCTTGGTCTGTGAAAACTGGCTGCCTAACAATATTTAGTTTCCCATCTAGGAAGAGAGTATTTCTTCAGTGGTTTTAATATTTTATATCTTTCTAAATGTCAATTGCCAAGGGTATTTCTATAAAGTTATTTATTTGCTAATGTTTTCACTCATTTTTCTCATATTGTATTCTAATTGGTTTTTGCTTTAGGAAAGGTGTTAATTTTTAATTTTAGTGTTATGTGTACCTTGTATTCAATCACATCACTGGCCCTATATGCTATATACTATATTTTTATTATCTCATGATTTCTAGGCATATTATCATAAAATTGAATATGAAAATAATGGTATCTTTGTTATAAGATTGATTTGCTGGGAAATTCATTTGATGATATTAAATCATTTCTTGCATTTGTTTATCAACCTGGAATTTATTTTTGCTATTTTCTAACTCATTAGTTTCTGTCTTTATCCTTATTTTTCATTTCCCATTTCTTTCTTTGTTTTTCTAACTTCTTCGATAGAATGCTCGGTTCATTTAACTTTTGTGGTTTAATAATAAAAATAATCAAAGCGGCTACCTTTCTTCTAAGTACACATAACTCTTTTATGGATTATTTCCATTTAACATGTTTTAAACTAATTTATAACTATAGATTTGATTTTCTTTTTGGATTCACAGTTTTCCCAGGCCTCTTTCTGCACTGTGAGAGTGTAGGCAATAGCTGAATAAACAAGTCTAGAAAGCATCACTAGAAAGGATGCCAGGCTGAGAAACAGGAACTGGCTTCAGTAAAGAGGTGCACCCTGGGTAGCCAAGTGTAGCAAACTGCAGTACATGGGCTCTTCTGGGCAGACACCAGCCACACTTGGGTGAGGTGCTGTAGGTGCTGGGCTGCAGAAACCTAGTAAGGCTGTCAGGTCTGGTTTGGGTGGGTGGCTCACACATGTAATCCTACCACTCTGAGAGGCCAAGGTGGGTACATTGTTTGAGCTCATAAGTTTGAGACCAACCTGGGCAAGAGTGAGACCTTTCTCTACTAAAAATAAAAAAAGTAGAAAAAGTAGCTGGGCATTGTGTTGGGTACCTGTAGTCCCATCTACTTGGGCAGGCTGTGGCAAGAGGATTGCTCAAGTCCAATAGTTTGAGGTTGCTGTGAGCTATGTAGATATGTGAGCTATGTAGAAATAGCATTCTACCCAAGGTGACAGAGTGAGATTCTGTTTCAAAAAAAAAAGGTGGGGGGTACAAGGTCTGAATAGGCAATAGTTAATTAAAGGATTGTTTCCAAATCTTCATATAGTTTGGATATGTTTTGTTAGAAATATTGTTATTACTTTCTCTTTCTTTCTTTCTTTTTTTTGAGACAGAGTGTCACTATGTCACCCTTGGTAGAGTGCCCTGGTGTCATAGCTCACAGCAACCTCAAACTCTTGGGCTTACGCTGTTCTCTTGCCTCTGCCTCCCAAGTAGCTGGGACTACAGGCATCCACCACAATGGCCGGCTATTTTTTTTTTTTTTTGTTGTTGTTGTTGTTGTTGTAGTTGTCATTGCTGTTGACGACTGGGCCAGGTTTGAACCCGCCAACCCTAGTGTATGTGGCTGGTGCCATAACCACTGAGCTTCGGGCACCAAGCCATACTTTCTTATTTTATTGTGTTGCAAACTGAATGTACACTCAGCATTTTTAACGGTTTCGTTGAGATATCATGGACATATGAAAATTTTATATATTTAAGGTGGACAACTTGATGTTTTGGTATACTTATACATTGTGAAATGGTCACAGTCACGCTAACTAATATATCTATTCTTCTACATAGTTATCTTTTTGAGAGAGAGAGAGGAGGAGGAATATATGAGCAGATTTAACTGAAGATCTGTCCTCTTAACAAATTACAAGTGTATAATACAGTATTGTTAATTATCATTGATAACAACCATTCTAACGGGTGTGAGGTGATATCTCATAGTGGTTTTAATTTGGATTTCCCTGATGGTTACTAACATTCAGAATTTCTAATATATCTTTTGGTCATTTGTATGTCTTCCTCTGAGAAATGTCTATTCAAGTCCTTTGCCCATTTGAAAAATTGGGTTAATTGTAGTTTTGGTATCGAGTTGTGTGAGTTATTTATATATTTTGGATATTGACCCCTTATCATATAGTTTGGAGATATTTTTCTCATTCAGTCAGTTGCTTTTTCATTTTGTTGATTGCTTCCTTTGCTGTGTAGAAGCTGTGTCGTTTAATGTAGTTCCACTTGTATATTTTTGCTTTTGTTGCCTGAGTTCTTAACACCATCCAAAATTTATGGAGCTGGAACATATTCTTCTTAGTAAAGTATCTCAAGAATGGAAGAAAAAGTATCCAATGTACTCAGCCCTACTATGAAACTAATGTTTGGCTTTCATATGAAAGCTATAACCCAGTTATAACCTAAGAATATGGGGAATGGGGAGAGGGAGAGGAGGGAGGGTTATTGGAGGGATTACACCTGCGGTGCATCTTACAAGGGTATATGTGAAACTTAGTAACTGTAGAATATAATTGTCTTAACACAGTAACTAAGAAAATGCCAGGAAGGCTATATTAACCAGTGTGATGAAAATGTGTCAAACTGTTTATAAAACTAATGTATGGTGCTCCATGATTGCATTAATGTACACAGCTATGATTTAATATTAATAAAAAACAAACAAACAAAATGTATTGCTCAGACCAATGTCAAGGTTAATCTCTAAGTTTTCTTCTAGGATTTAATGGATTTAATCCATTTTGAATTGGTTTTTGTGAATGGTGTGAGATAGGAGTCCAGTTTCATTCTTCTGAATGTGGATTTTTGGTTTTCCCAGTACCATTTGTTTAAGAGGCTGTCTTTTTCTCATTGTGTATTCTTGACACCCTTGTTGAAGATTAGTTGACTATATGCATGAATTTATTTCTGAGTTCTTTATTCTGTTCCTTTTGGCCATATGTCTGCTTTTATACTAGAACCACACTGTTTTGCTTACTATAGCTTTGTAATACAACAATCAAGAAATGTAGTATCTCTAGCTTTGTTCTTCTTACTCAAGATTGCTTTGGTTATTCAGGATCTTTTATGGTTCTATATTAATTTTATTATTGTTTTTATTTCTCTAAGAATGTCATAGGATTTTGATAGGAATTGCATTGAATTTATAGATTGCTTTTGGTAGTATGGACATTTTAACAATATTCATTTTCCCAATCTATGAACATGGGATATTTTTCCATTTATATATTTCTTTTGAAATTTCCTTCATCAATGTTATATCATTTTCAGGGCACCATTTTTTTTATTTCTTTGTTTTTTAATTGTCAAGCATTGCATTCTTTTTGTTGCTAATGTAAATGAGAGTTTTTAAAAATTTCAGTTTTGGATAATTTGTTCTTAGTGTACAGACAGAAACACTACCGATTTCTGTATGTTGATTTGTAGCCTGGTATTGCAGCCTTACTGAAATCATTTATTAGTTCTAACAGTTTTTTGGTTTGTTTTTTTTTGTGTGTGTGGAGTCTTTATGGTTTTCTATGTATATGATTATATCATCTTCAAAAGTTTTCAGTTTTTCTCCATTAATAATGTTAGCTATTGATTTTTTGCATATGGCCTGTTTGTATTGAAGTAAGCTCCTTCATACTTTGTTGAGAGTTTTTGTCATGAAAGGATGTTGAGTTTTTTCTGTAGCTATTAGGATGATCATGTGTTTTATGTTTTTCATTCTGTTAATGTGGTATGTAGTACACTATGAGAGACATATTGTGGCTGTAAGAGTAATAGCTATAATGCCCACTCAAACATTTTATGAAGTCTACGCTACATGTTATTTAGGAGTATGATGTGACCTGGCCTGGAGATTTTCAATCCTGAGCCAGGGGTTTCAAGGACACAAAGCTACTTCTGCACAGATGCAACTCTCACAAACTTTCAAACAAAGCTTACCTTTACAAATACAGCTTAAACTCCCTTTATGAAAGAAACACCTAATTGCTGACCTGGACTGAATACAGGTATAAGAAAGGGGGAGGAGTCTCCCAAATTGTGAGAATGGTTTCTGGATTGAGACCCTCCTGGTCAATGGGTCATCTGTCTCTCTGACTTTATCTGGTCCATGCTACTACCTGCTTTCACTATCCATCTTGTAAGAACACAGCCAGAATAAACTACTTGAATATCAGATGACATCTAAGACCCACCTTTGATAGGTATGAAACTCAAGGGGAATGTTGCTCCTGAGGGAAGTTGGTCAACTAGGACCACCCCAGACCCCCCTGAACACAACAGTCACATTTATTGATTTGTGTATGCTGAACCATCCTTGCATCACAGGGATAGATTTCATTTGGTTGTGGTTTATGATCCTTTTAATGTGTGGTTGAATCTGGTTTGCTAATATTTTATAGAGAATTTTTGCATCTATGTTCATCAGGGATATTTTCTTGTAGTTTTGTTTCTTTTTAATTTTAGTTGACACATAATAATTATACTTGTTTATGGGATACAGAGTGATACTTCATTACACATACACAGTGTGCAGCAATGAAATCAGGATGATTAGCATAGCTATCAAGTCGAGAAATTATTATTTTTTGTGTTATAAACATTCAGAAGCCTCTCTTCTAGCTTTTGGTAGGTACACATAAATTATTGTTAACCATATTTACCCTGCAGTACTATAGAACACTAGAACTTACTCCTCTTATCTAGCTGTAATTTTATTTACATTAACCAATCACTTCCTCTCCTCCCTTCACCCTCCCCTTCTCAGCCTCTACTAACCACAATTCTACTCTTTACTTTCATGAGCTCAATATTTTTAGTTCCCACATATGAATGAGAACATGCAGTATTTATCTTTCTATGCTTAATTTAATTCATGTAACTGTGTCCTCCAGATTCATCCATATTGCCACAAATGGTAGGATTTCACTTTTTCACCGGCTGAATAGTATTCCATTGTGTATATGTACCAGATTTTCTTTAATCATTCATCTGTTGATTCCTTATCTTGGTTATTGTAATAGTGCTTCAATAAACATAGGGTTCGTGTATCTCTTCTATATACAGATTTCCTTTCCTGTGGATAAATATCCAATAGTGGGATTGCTAAATTATATAGTAGTGACATTTTTAGTTTTGTGAGAAACCTCCATACCATTTTCTATAATGGCTGTACTAATTTACATTCCCAGTACCAGTTTTTAAAAGTTCCTTTTTTGCATCCTCACCAGTATTAGTTATTTTTTGTCTTTTTGGTAAAAGCCATTCTAAGTGGGATGAGATCATATCTTATTGTGGCTTTGGTTTGCATTTCCCTGATAATTAGTAATGTTCAGAATTTTTTTCATATACTTTTTGGCCATTTTTATATTGTCCTTTGAGAAATGTCTATTCAGCTTTTTCTATTTTAAAATTTGATTGTTATTTATTTTCTTTTTTTACTGTTGAGTTGTTTGAATTCCTTGTACATTCTGAATATTAGTCCCTTGTCTGATGAATAATTTGTAAGTATTTCCTACTATTCTATAATTTTTCTCTTCATTCCATTAGCTGTTTCTTTGATGTGCTGAGACTTTTTAGTTTTATATAATTTTATTCATTTGTTTCTTTGTTGCCTGTATTTTTGAAGTCTTACTCAGAAAATCTTTGCCTAGACTAATATCCTGAAGCATTTGTCCTGTTTTCTTCTAGTAGTTTTATAATTTTGGCATATGGATATCCAGTTTTCTCCCACTATTATTAAACAGGGTGTCTGTTCTCCAATGTGTGTTCTTGGTACCTTTGGTGAAAATCAGTTGACTGTAAACATATGGATATATTAATATTTCTGGGTTCTCTATTCTGTTCCATTGGTCTATGTGTCAATTTTTATATCAATATTATGCGTGTTTGGTTATTACAACTTTGTAATATATTTTGAAGTTAGGTAGTATGATACTTCCAGCTTTGTTCTTTTTTCTAATAATTGAATTAGCAATTCAAATATTGCTTTGAGTATTTTGGGTCTTTTCTGGTTCCATACAAATTTTAGGTTTTTTTTTTTTTTTTTTTTTCTATTTCTGTAAAAGAACATCATTGGTATTTTGATAAAGATTACATTGAATCCGTAGATTGGTTTGAGTTGAATTAACAATGTTAATACTTTTAATTTGTGAATGTATGATGAATTTTCATTTTTTGGTGGCCTTTTCAGTTGCTTTCATCAGGGTTTTATAATTTTCATTGTAGAGGTCTTTCACACCCTTGGTTAAATTTATTTCTAGATATTTTTTCTTGTAGTCATTATAAATGGGATTGATTTCTTGGTTTCTTTTTCAGCTAGTTCGTTATTGCTTGCGGTGTTTTTATTCATATGAACAACTCCTTTATGCATTTCTTGAAAGGATATGGAGTGACAAACTCTCTTAGTTTTTGTTTTTCTGGGAAAGACTTTATCTCGCTATCATTTTTAATAGTGCCTGTGGCTCAGTGGGTAGGGCACTGGGCCCATATACCAAGGGTGGCGGGTTCAAACCCAGCCTTGGCCAAACTACAACAAAAAAGTAGCTGGGCATGGTGATGGGCACCTGTAGTCCCAGCTACTTGGGAGGCTGAGGCAAGAGAATCGCCTAAGCCCAGGAGTTGGAGGTTGCTGTGAGCTGTGACACCACAGTACTCTACTGAGAGCGATAAAGTGAGACTCTGCCTCTTAAAAAAAAAAAAAATTAGTTACAGCTGCTGGCCCATAGGGTTTTTGTTGCGGAATTCCCTAATAGTCTAATGATGTTTTCCTTGAGTATAGTGAGGCACTTTTCACATTCTGTTTTCCATAATTTAATTATAATGTTTCTCAGTGTAGACTTCTTTTTCGTAAATCTATTTGGGGTTATCTGTGCTCCTTGAGATTGAATGTTTGTTTTATTTCCCAGTTTGTAAAGTTTTGCTTATTATTTCTTTAAATAAGCTTGATATTTCTTTCTCTGTCTTTTTCATCTGGAACTCCTATAATGTGTGTATTGGTTTGCTTGACAGTGTCCCATAAATCCTCTAGATTTATATGTACATTTACTACTTCAATTTGTATATTTAAATGCATTATGTTATTATTTGTAGATTTTTAACTTGACCTATCAAAAGATACCAAGAGGTTTTGTCATTAGAAAGAATTGTTCTGTTCATGTTTCCTTTTCCCAACAATTTTGTGTTGACTGTTTATATATATGTTATATATGTTATATATATAGACATATAAGCATATGTCTATGTAATTTTTTTTTTTTTTTTTTTGAGATAGAGTCTTGCTCTGTCACCCTGGGTACAGTACAGTGACATTGTCATTAGCATCGTCATAGCTCACTGCAACCTCAAACTCCTGGGCTCAAGTGATTCTACTATCTTAGCTTCCAAAGTACCAGGGACTACAGACATGCACCACAATACTCAGCTAAATTTTTTATTTTTTCTTAATAGAGGTGGAGTCTTACTCTTGCTCAGACTGTCTGAAACTCCTGAGCTCAAGCAATTCTCCCACGTTGGCCTCCCAGAGTGCTAGAATCATGGGCCTGAGCCACCTGTCCTGCCTTGTGTTGTCTATTTTGATGTAATACGATTTAGTTCCCTCTGCCCCAGTGCTGTGGTAGACTATATAAATTGTGAAGTTTATTGTTTATCAGTATAATGGCTTTCTTGCCCTGTGTAATGCTTTTTCTCTTCAGTGATGCTTTGGGTCAAATGACTATTCCCACCTGTACACTCTTAGCTTAGTAGCCTAACCTCTGTCCCCTGTGGATAGGTCAAGGAGACTCTCTCTGTATGATTCTCCTAATTTGTGGAGGACTCCGCTCATTCTGTTTCTCAACAACCTTCCCAATCCTGTTTTTCTCTTTGAGGCATGTGTCTAGTTGAGGTCCTAGACTTACTGCCTGAATTATCTCCTTTGTCTCTAACTTCATCCTTTGCACATCTCTCTGGACTTCACTTGGTAGAGATAGTTGTCTCTTTGTTGCTCTCCCGCATCCAGGAACCTCAGCCTGACTCACACCCAGAAATTATCTAAGGGAATGAGGTAGTTTGGAGTCTGCCTTTCTCTTCTTTTCTTCTTTTATTCTCCCCCTAACCCCAGACTGTAATCTGGTTTACATATGTTCCTTGGGCACGTAACGGAATTTTGTTTTAGTCCTGGGATCTCTTGTCTTTTATTAGAGACATTGTCCATTTATATAAGTAGTTTCAAGTAATCTGAATAGTCCTCTGACTTTTTTTTGCTCTTTTCCTCTTTTGTTCTATTCTCTGTATTCTCAGTATTTAACTTTATGCATGTTGCTTTATCTGTGCTTATCATTTCTATTACTAGTTATCTTTCAAGTTTCAAGATCAGTTTTTGGTCTTTTATGTCTACCTCTGTTTATAAGGGGCAAAATGAAGTAGTTTCTTTTGATTCCTCATTGTGTAGAAGATTAATTAGGATTTCTTACCTCTGATCCTCACAGACTTACTGTTGATTTTTTTTGTTTGTTTTTTTCTTTCTTTTTTTTTTTAATTAAATCATAGCTGTGTACATTAATGTGATCATGGGGCACCATACAATGGTTTTATAGACCATTTGACATATTTTCATCACACTGGTTAATATAGGCTTCCTGGCATTTTCTTAGTTATTGCGTTAAGACATTTATATTCTACATTTACTAAGTTTCACATGTACCCTTGTAAGATGCACCGCAGGTGTAATCCTACCAATCACCCTCACTCTGGCCATCCTCCCCCTCCCTCTCCTCCCTCTCTCCCTTCTCCATATTCTTAGGTTATAACTGGGTTATAGCTTTCCTATGAAAGCCATAAATTAATTTCATAGTAGGGCTGAGTACATTGGATACTTTTTCTTCCATTCTTGAGATACTTTACTAAGAAGAATATGTTCCAGCTCCATCCTTGTAAACATGAAAGAGGTAAAGTCTCCATCTTTCTTTAAGGCTGCGTAATATTCCATGGTGTACATATACCACAATTTATTAATCCATTCGTGGATCAATGGGCACTTGGACTTTTTCCATAACTTAGCAATTATGAATTGGGCTGCAATAAACATTCTGGGTATATACCTAGTAGAGGGATTATAGGATTCACTGGCAGATCTATTTTTAGATCTCTAAGTGTTCTCCAAACATCTTTCCAAAAGGAATGTATTAATTTGCATTCCCACCAGCAGTGTAGAAGTGTTCCCTTTTCTCTACATCTGTGCCAACATCTCTGGTCTTGGGATTTTGTGATATGGGCTAATCTTACTGGAGTTAGATGATATCTCAAAGTAGTTTTGATTCGCATTTCTCTGATGATTAAAGATGATGAGCATTTTTTCATATGTCTGTAGGCCATGTGCCTGTCTTCTTCAGAGAAGTTTCTCTTCAAGTCCCTTGCCCAGCCTGTGATGGGATCACTTGTTCTTTTCTTGCTTATACGTTTGAGTTCTCTATGGATTCTGGTTATTAAAACCTTTCTTGGAGACATAATCTGCAAATATCTTTTCCCATTCTGAGGGCTGTTTGCTTGCTTTACTTACTGTGTTCTTGGCTATGCAGAACCTTTTTAGTTTGATCAGGTCCCAATAGTGTATTTTTGAAGCTGCTTCAATTGCCTGGGGGGGGAGGGTCCTCCTCATAAAATACTTGCCCAGACCGATTTCTTCAAGAGTTTTCCCTACACTCTCTTCTAGTATTTTTATAGTTTCATGTGTTAAGTTTAAATCTTTAATCCAGTGAGAGTCTATCTTAGTTAATGGTGAAAGGTGTGGGTCCAGTTTCAGTCTTCTACAGGTTGCCAGCCAGTTCACCCAGCACCATTTGTTAAATAGTAAATCTTTTCCCCACTGAATGTTTTTAATTGGCTTGTCAAAGATGAAATAATGGTAAGTAGCTGGGTTCATCTCTTTGTTCTCTATTCTGTTCCATACATCTACCTCTCTGTTTTTGTGTCAGTACCATGCTGTTTTGTTCACTATCGATTTACAGTATAGTCTGAGGTCCGGTAGCGTGATTTCTCCTGCTTTGTTTTTATTTCTGAGTAATGTCTTGGCTATTCGAGGTTTTTTCTGATTCCATATAAAATGAAGTATTATTTTTTCAAGATCTTCAAAGTATGACAGTGGAGCTTTAATAGGGATTGCATTAAAACTGTATATTGCTTTGGGTAGTATGGACATTTTCACAATGTTGATTCTTTCCAGCCATGAGTGTGGTATGTTTTTCCATTTGTTAACATTTTCAGCTATTTCTTTTCTTAGAGTTTTATACTTCTCTTTATAGAGGTCTTTCACGTCCTTTGTTAGATAAACCCCCAAATATGTCATCTTCTTTGGCACTACTGTGTATGGAATAGAGTCCTTAACTGTTTTTTCAGCTTGACTATTGGTATATATAAAGGCTACTGATTTATGAATGTTGATTTTGTAACCTGAGACGCTGCTGTATTCCTTGATCCACTTCTAAGAGTTTTGTAGTATAATCCTTGGTGTTTTCCAGATATACAGTCATATCATCTGTGAAGAGTGAAAGTTTGATCTCTTCTGACCCCTTGTGGATACCCTTGATCACCTTTTCTTCCCTAACTGCGGTGGCTAAAACTTCCATTACAATGTTAAAGAGCAGTGGAGACAATGGGCAGCTTTGTCTGGTTCCTGATCTGAGTGGAAATGATTTCAATTTAACTCCATTCAATACGATATTGGCTGTGGGTTTGCTGTAGATGACTTCTATCAGTTTAAGAAATGTCCCTCTATACCAATTTTCTTAAGTGTTCTGATCATGAAGGGATGCTGGATATTATCAAAAGCTTTTTCTGCATCAATTGAGAGAATCATATGGTCTTTGTTTTTTAATTTGTTTATGTGCTGAATGATATTTATAGATTTACGTATATTGAACCAGCCTTGAGACCCTGGGATAAAACCAACTTGGTCATGATGTATAATTTGTTTAATGTGTTGTTGGATTCTGTTTGTTAGGATCTGTTGAATATTTTTGCATCTGTTCATTAGTGATGTTGGTCTATAATTTCCTTTTCTTGTGGGGTCTTTTCCTGGTTTGGGGATCAGGGTGATGTTTGCTTCATAGAATATGTTGGGTAGTCTTCCTTCTTTTTCTATATTTTGGAACAGGTTGAGTAACATAGGTACTAGTTCCTCTTTAAAGGTTTGGTAGAATTCTGACGTGAAGCCATCTGGTCCCGGGCTTTTCTTTTTAGGGAGGTTTTGTATGGTTGATGCTATTTCAGTACTTGATATAGGCCTGTTCAAAATTTCCACTTGATTCTGGCTAAGTCTTAGAAGGTGACGTGCTTCCAAGTATTGGTCAATTTCCTTCAGATTTTCATATTTCTGAGAATAAGGTTTCTTGTAATATTCATTAAGGATGTTTTGAATTTCTGAGGAGTCTGTTGTTATTTTGTCTTTGTTGTTTCTGATTGATGATATTAGAGATTTTACTCTTTTTTTTCCTGGTTAGGTTAGCCAAAGGTTTATCTATTTTATTGGCCTTTTCAAAAAACCAACTTTTGGATTTACTGATCTGTTGTATAATTCTTTTGTTTTCAATTTCATTTAATTCTGCTCTAATTTTGGTTATTTCTTTTCTTCTACTGGGTTTGGGGTTGGAATGTTCTTCCTCTTCCAGTTGCTTGAGATGTCCCATTAAGTTGTTAACTTCCTCTCTTTCCGTTCTCTTGAGGAAGGCTTGCAGTGCTATAAATTTCCCTCTTTGGACTGCCTTTGCGGTATACCAGAGGTTCTGGTAATTCATGTCTTCATTGTTGTTTTGTTCCAAAAATTTGGCAATTTCTTTCTTAATCTCGTCTATGACTCAGCTATCATTCAGCATAAGGTTATTTATCTTCCATGTTTTTGTATGAGTATGCAGATTCCTGTTGTTACTGACTTCAACTTTTATTCCATGATGGTCCGAGAAGATGCAAGGAATAATTTCTATTCCTTTAAATTTACTGAGGTTAGACTTGTGACCTAAGATGTGATCGATTTTGGAGTATGTTCCGTGGGCTGATGAGAAGTATTCAGTTTTGTTGGGATGAAATGTTCTGTGGGATGTCTGCTTAATCCAAATGTTGGATGGTTAGGTTTAAATCTAAAATTTCTTTGCTCAGCTTGTTCTTGGAGGATCTATCTAACACTGCCAAAGGAGTGTTGAAATCTCCGACTGTTATGGAGCTGGAGGAAATGAAGTTGCTCATGTCTGTTAGAGTTTCTCTTATAAATTGGGGTGCATTCTTGTTGGTTGCATAAATATTAATAATTGAAATCTCATCATATTGAGTATTACCCTTAACAAATATGAAGTGCCCATTCTTATCCTTCCTTACTTTTGTTGGTGTAAAGCCTATTGTATCTGCAAATAGAATTGCAACACCTGCTTTTTGTCTGATTACCATTTGTCTGAAATATGGACGACCATCCTTTCACCCTGAGTCTATATTTATCTTTTAAGGTAAGATGTGATTCTTCTGTGCAGCAAATACCTGGCCTGAGTTTTTGTATCCAGTCAGCCAACCTGTGCCTCTTTAGAGGACAGTTTAAGACTTACTGTTGATTAATGTGTTCTTGGCCTTTAGAGTGGAGGTATATATACTTGTATCTGTTTGGATTATATTATTACATATTATATACAATATATACTGTAAGCACATATATAAATATATGTAATATGTAATATATATTTACATATGTATGTATATATAGAATATACATATAAAATATATTCATATATATCCATATGTTTTCATATAAAATATATTATTGTCATATTCATATATTTTTATATAAAATATATATTGATATATATATACACACACACATACACACATACATACATACACATTTTTTTCCTGCTGTGTTGATCAACCTTGAGCTCCATCATGGTGGAGGAGCTGGTAGATTCTTCCTCTTAAGGCTGCAGAAGTCAAAGATAAGGTTCTAATTCTTATCCCAGTTCCTGCCTATTTGCTGGTGTTCTTCTACCATTGCTTTGGTGAGAAAAGGAGAAGCATGTCTACCACCATTGCCTGATTTTTCCATCACTTTCACCAGGTAGAATAAATGAAATAAAACAAAACCAATCTTCAGAGCTCTTGTTTTTTCTATAAGAAGTCTCGCGCTTGGCATGCTGTGCTGCTACAGGCTCTACTTTTGGCCATGCTCTCCCCTGAGAGTCACAGTGTGAAAACTGATATCATACAACAGTAGAGACTTGGATCAAAATGTTCAAAGCTGCCTTTCTCATTATAGCTCCAAAGTGGAAAGAACTGGAATGTTAATCAACAGGGGAATGATAAACTGCAGACTAATTCAGCACTAAAGAGGAATGGGGTATTAGAAGGTCCAACAAATGTATCCTGTTGAACAAAAGAAACCAGACATAAAGAGTACCTCCTGTATGGTTCCATTGGCCTGACGTTCTCAAGCAGGCAAAAACAATCTCTGGTGATTAAGTAACAGAGTGTTTTCTTCTGGGGGTGGGGAGAATTGCCTGGAAAGAGGTGGGAAGGCCCTTGGAATGGGTGATAGAGCTGTTCTGGGTCTTCTCTTTGGATCGTGGTTTTACAACAGGTGTTTATAACTGTCACAACTCATCAATCTCAAGATCTGTGTATTTTCTTTATGTAAATGTATACATCAGTAAATTGATGGTTGTGGTTTTTGCAAAAACAATCAGGGGTACAAAAATATAAAGAAATACATGTATCAACAGAAATAAAACATACTTCTGATTAGAAAAACAGAAAAGAGGAACTGAAATAGGGCCTGGCTCAAGGGCACCAACAAGTCTTGGTACCTCCTGTGACTGGTCTATGTGGAGGCTGCTCCTTTTTCTTTTTGGTTCAGACCCCATGTTTCCCAGGAGCTGACATGCTGGATGGCTGGAACTAAATTGTCCTGTCTTCTTACTGGGTGGCTGAGTTTTTCTGTTTCTAAGGGCAAAGGTGTATTCACATCACTGTCTGTATTTTTTAATGTATATCCTTCAAATTTGTGCACCCTTTTTATTTCCAGGATTTCAGTGTGTGTGTGTGTGTGGGGGGGGGAGGATGTCCACCATGTGTGCACAGGCTTGTGCCTCTGTGGGATGTTGATGTATGTCTATTTTGGGTGTGAGGAGACTGACCTCAGAGCTTGGGCAGCCTAATACTATTTAACCCTAAAACATAGAATACAATAGCAAAAGATTATAGCTTTTTGAGGGCACTAAGCCAGGAAGCAGTGCTGTGTGTGGTTGTGGGCTTTCTTATCTCCACAGTGGGCACACGAAAGCTTTCACACCAGCGACTTGCAGATGTTGGGTCACTACCCTTGTAACTGACAGGTAGAGTCATGAAGCAAGAGGGCGGAGCCTTCAGCCAGGCATCTGCAGAGAAATGTAGACTCCGCCCACAGGGCCTTGGGTCACCTGGGCCAATGCTTGTTCTATAGGTAAGAAGTCCTGAAAAACCTGGAGAGAAATGCCTGGAGAAGGACCTGTGGTCAGCTGGGGGCTCCCTCGGTCCCAGTGAACTAAGTTTTAGTTTTAAGGCCAGTCCTCTTGCCATATTGTTAACTTTTCTTCTGGCTGATATTTTGATCCATCTGGACTAAGCTATTACATTGTAAGTCCTTGCATCCAAGGGAGAATGGGAACTATTGTTTATGAAATTACCTCTCATGTACCAAGTGCTTAATGCATATCACCTCATGAATTCCTCACAGTGGACCTAGGCTGTAGGAAGTATTTGGCCCATAGTACAGGTGAAGAAACTGAGGCTTAGGCAGAGATAGGATGTTGTGACACTATGGTTTTTTTTTATTTGTTTTTGTTTTTGTTTTTGGCTAGGGCTGGGTTTGAACCCACCACTCTGGCATATGAAGCCGGCGCCCTACTCCTTTGAGCCACAGGCACTGCCCTGATACTATGATTTTTCCCAGGCTTTGTGCAGTCCACATTTGAGATGTCAGTTTTCATTCTGTAGGTATTGGCCACGGATGGCTATGTGTGAACGCTGAGAACGCAGTCCTGCCCCTTGTGGGGGATATGGGCTGCCCCCCTCCATGTTATCAGTGCTGTTGCCTCCAAAGTGGTGGAACTGGCAGGGTTCAGTGCAGAGACGACAGTGGGTGAGGTCAATGCCAAGGGTCAGGCTGAGCTGAGTGTCCTTCACGTATCTCTGCTTGCAGCTCCCTGGAGGGAATGATTCAACCTCAGAACGATTCACCAGCATCCCAACGCCTGCTCTTCCTTTGTGCCTGACACGGGTGGGGGAAAGATGACTGCCATGTTCAATAAAACTTTTGAGGGAGATGATTTAAATTGCTTTGATAATACCCTTGGGAATTGGGGCTCCATTTAATAATTTAGGGTGAAGGAATGTGTGCTCTCATTAAAGAGAGGAGATGTATTTGGGCTCCGGGCTTGAAGCTTTTTCTTTCTATGAGAAAGCCTGGTTGAGTTTAAAAAACAAGCTGACACCCAAATGCAGAGCATTGGCAAACAGGGCGAGGTCTGTCTGTCTTCCTTCTGCCACAGCTGAAGTGGCTAATCTTTTCTGAATCACTGACTATTGGACATTCATGGGCTTGGACAAGATAACAAATGGAAGTGGGTTATTTTCTGATCCTCATAAGTTAAGAAAGAGCTGTTCTTCCTAGCTTGGAAGGCAAGTCATTTGTGTTCTACATAACTTGCACATAGACACACACAAAAACACATACAAAGTAATCAACATGCTAGGAGAAAAAAATTAAAAATCATACATAGTATTTTTAAAAGGAGAAACAGGTAAAAGGGATTTTCAGAGATCCAAACACACTCCCCATCGCTGCATCTCCTCACAGCAAGGACAGGGTCGGGGCCTACATGGCACATTCCCAAGGTGGACTTGGAGCTTCTAGGCCCTCCTCCACCCTCTGGTGGGGCCTTAACCTGCCAGGTGTCACTGAGGCCTTGGAAACTGAACTTGGTCCTCTGCCGTATTTTATCATCAACTGACTTTAACAGAAACTGTTTGTAAAATGAATAATGTTTGGATTATTTACATTTAAAGTAATTATTGATAGTGAGGGATTTACTATCAGTATTGCCAGTGTGTCAATTATTTTGTTAGTCTTATAGTTCTGTCTTTTAATGGGCATAAAACTTTAGTTAAACAAGAGGAATAAAGTTCTGGAGATCTGTTGTACAGCATTGTACCTATGGTTAACAACTCATTGTCATACACTTAAAAATTTAAGAGGGTGGATCTCATGGTAAGTGCTCTTACCACATACAAAAAATAGCATAACATAAAGTAAAAATGAATAATGCAAATTGTAGGTGAATTATGGAGTACACATAGGTGAAAAAGAATTTCACTCTCTTTTGAATTGATCTCTTATGGATGGTTTCTGCTTTTTATTCAAGGGAAGAAAATAAGCTGATATTGTGACAATGACTTTGAAAGACTTTGAGGAAATAGCCTAAGTAGGTATAAAGTGTGATCACAGAGAGTCTTATAACATTGGTCTCCAACCTTTTTGTCACAGGAGACCAGTTTCATGGAAGACAATTTTTCCTTGGATGAGGGAGTGGCATGGGTATCTGACAGAACATAGGCCCAGGTGATGATGTAGGGGCTGGGAGAGGCTGTAAATGCAGATAAAGCTTTGCTGACTCACCGGAGGCTCACCTCCTGGTGAGTGGCCCAGTTATTAACTAGTTAGGGAGTGGTACCAATCCTCAGCCTGGGGCTTGGGGTCCCCTTAATACATATGCTGAGATTTACATTTCAAAATGAGAGTTCTTTAATGTTAAATGGTCACCTTGAAATACTAAACATTAATTTCCAGGCCTAAAGATATAAACACACATGTGCAAAGCTGTGTGCGTGTACACCTGCACTTGGTTATCCTTGGGGCACCAGTCCTCCTGTCTTGCTTCTGAGCTCAGGTACTGTAATCTCAGAATGTTACCCATAGTGGGGAGAGAAAACCAGTCTGAATCAGTGAAAAGCCAGAAATACTGTTTTACTAGGTGTTATTAAATTATTATTTTTAGGAACACAGTGTAATTCTTCTATTGAACAAATGGACAGAGTTGAGGTTCTCTTGAACTTGTCTCATTCAACATGGGGCACTCATTTGTTATTTGGAACAACAATTTTCATGCATGTAATTAATATACTAAGATCCTTAGAAATGTGATTGTTTTAGTGGGTTAGGCAAGCCAGCTTTATTTATATCTTGTTTATACCACTTAATTGCTTTCTTTTTCATTTTCTGTATACATCATATGCAAATAAAATTAGCCATCCCATTTTGAATGAATTATCTCCAAGTCTGAATTGGTAGGGTCTGTGTGAATGAATGAGGGTTGTTTGAGCAGACTCTGGGGCCCTGGGGGTGAAGAACACAGGGTCACATACACGATTTTCTGAGATGTCAGAATCTCTTTCTGGTGTAAAATAGTGATACTTACCACATTGATCTGTTGCTTGGAAGCCATTCTTGTATTCTCTTGTATAGGGGAATTACTGCCCTTGTTTCTTCACGGATCAAGGTCAATTGGACTCCCCTCTAAAAAAGAAGCCGTTAAGTTTGATGCAGAGCCACATTCCTTGCAAAACTTGACCCCAAACATGTGAGGTTAGTCCTTCAAATTTCTCTTTCTAGAAGTCTGGCAATAGAACTTGGTACATTTTCCTCTGCAGGATCCAAATAATAGCTAACCTCCTTGGGGGCAGCCAGGAGACACACAGTTTGAAAACAACCCTGTTAAAATTATCTGGAGAGAGTTGGCTTTTCTTTTTCCACACGTGCCTCAAGGTGCACATGTATGCATTTGAGCCAATTAAAATACTAAATGAGTTTGTCCCTGGAGAATGTACACAGAGCTTTCCAGTCTAATTTCTCCATCTCATCTCTTGAGCACACCTTGCTGGTTGGAACAAAACCACACCTAGTTTGTGCAATTAGGGTAGCCACATTCTTGATTTTTGCAAGTCTTCCTTATGTCAGTAAATCCATAGTATTTAAGTGGCATTCATTCATTTGGTTATACATTTGTTCTTTTACCTAATGAATAATTTTTGAGCATTTACAAAGTGCCAGAATGACTTAGGATCTAAAGCTAAGTGAAATGGGATGCAGAGATGGATTAGGGATTCATCAGTTGGGGTCCTCAAACTTTTTAAACAGAGGGCTAGTTCACTGTCCCTCAGACCGTTGGAGGGCCGGACTATAGTTTAAAAAAAAAAAATGAACAAATTCCTGTGCACACTGCACATACCTTATTTGGAAGTAAAACAACAAAATGGGAACAAATACAATCACACTGCTTCATGTAGCCCGTGGGCCGTAGTTTGAGGACCCCTGCTCTGAGAGGGAGGACAAAGTAGACACAGATGTTGGTTCTCTCTTTGCCCCTCGGGCACATTCCCTAAAGACCTTTAAGAGGTAGGTGTTAGGTTGCATTCAGTCAACTGGTAAGTCACTGCAAATGGGGAGGGTTTGACTCAGAGCTTTCCTGGATGTTTTTAGGAAATATTCCTAGGGCATTATTCTTGGCTATATCAAGGTCTGTCACCTGGGGACTACTCACTTTGCAAGGCTCCCAAGATGCAAAATTGCCTAAGTTTGCCCACTAGTGCCAAGGGGACCGGTCCTTATAGATGGGAGAGCTTAGGTTTGCACGCTGTACTCTGTTTTTATAGGAAACTGATCTGCTAAATGAGAATTCATTGGCTGTTTAACCTGCAAATCCAATATTTTACCTAGAAATAACAGCTTTTTTTTTACTCTATGGGGACATGAAAATAACTAGTTCGTGATGGAGGTAGATACAGTTACAGATATAGTTATGGATATATAAGATTAAATAGCTTAATCCCTAACTTCATTATTTTCTTCTATCAAATATAATCCGATTTGGAGCAAAAAGGCTTTGAGTACATTTTAATTTTGCTGGTTCCTTGGGAGTGTTCCCTTCACCGGCACTGCTGCCTGCAGGACTAGTGGTAAATGCTAATATCAAACTTCTTCTGTTAGCAAATTTTTATCCTACTTCTTTCTTCCTGGGGCGATTCTACTGAAATTGTGGGTCAAATTGACTGTAGGCTAAAGCATCACTATTTCTTGTTTTTGGCTGACCCATGGCAAAAATAAATTTTCCTACCACTTAGGATGGCAGATTCCATCCTCAAAATACACAGGAGTGAAATGGTTAGCACTGGTTCTTAAAATCTGGTCCCCTCCTTTCAGGGAGATGTCTCTGAGTTTTATTTGTGCCGAAAGCAGAAAACCTGTGAGCTCCTTCTCCTCCCCAGACCAATGTGTTTGGTCGGTGTTGTGACAGCAGTGTGGGGAGGTTCCCTCCCAGTTGTGGTCATCACACTTCTGCGTGTGGTCAGCAGGAAAGGGCACATCAGATGGAGTCATGCAGACCCAGAGAGCTTTCCATATTTCAGCTAATGTTCTGGATTCCAGGAGAGATAAAAGTTATTAACTCACCCAATTGGCCTCAGAAAACTCTTTGCGTGAAATAAGATGACTCATTCTGCCACTTAAAAGAACGAATTCAGGTTCTGTGGAAAGCCAGTGAAAGTTTGAAGCAGGAAGTATCATGGTTTGATTTACATTTTAAAAGTTTCTAATTGTGGTAAAATATACATACCGTAACATTTATCATCCTAAGCGTTTGGAAGGGCACACATCAGTAGTGTTGAATATAGTCACACTGTTGTGCAATCAATCTCCAGAACTCTTTCCCCTTCGCAAAACTAATACTCTGTACCCAGGAAACAACTCCCATTCTCTCTCCTCCAGCCTTTGGCAGCCACCGTTCTACTTTCTGTCTCTCCAATTTGACTACTCTAGGTACGTCATTATTAGGTCCTTAAACATGAAATGTCCAATTTTGCAGTTTTTGGCCGGGGCTGGGCTTGAACCCGCCACCTCCAGCAAGCATATGGGGCCAGCGTCCTACCCCCTTGAGCCACAGGCGCCACCCCAAAATGTCCAATTTTGAATCAAAATTTTAGTTTATTATACCTCTGCAAGAAGCAGTATAATTCATATAAGTGGAGTTGTACAGTATCTGTCCCTTTGTAACTGGCTTCTGTCACTTAGAATATTGTCCTTAAGGTTCATCCATGTTGTAACACGTGTCAGGATTTTCTTCCTTTTTAAGACTATTATTTCCCTGGGTGTATATGCGTCCACCTTTGGGTTATCTGCTCATCTGTGGATAGACACCTGGGTTGTGTCCACTTCCTGGCTGTTGTCAATAGTGCAGATGTGAACATGGCTGTGATTGTTGTTCTTTCGGGTTTATACCCAGAAGTCAAATTGCCGCATTCATATGGTAATTCTATGTTTAATTTTTTTTGAGAAACTACTCTCCTGTTTTCCATAGAATTTGCACCATTTTATGGTTCCTACCCACAGCTGACAAGGGTGCCATTTTCTCCACATCCTCACCAATACTTGTGATTTTCAGTTTTTTGACAGCCGTCCCAATGGGTGTGAGGTGGTATCTCATTGTGGTTTATGGCACATTTTGAATGTCTGTGATGTGTGGTTAGATTAATGCACCAGGTGCAGATGTCAGAGATAATAAAGACACAGTTTCTGACCTGAGAGAGGAAACTCACAGACTGTGATTAGAGATAGTTCTTAAGAGAGTGCAGAGTGGTAGCAATCAAGGAAGACTTCCTGAAGGTGGGAATACTTCTTAAAGTACTCTCTCTAAAGCATACTTGGTAGAAGGAACCAGAAAATGAGAAGTTAAATCTAACGTTCAAGTGGTTGGTGAGTTTTGGTCAGGGAAGTATTTTTAGAATAGAATAATGCTTATGTTTGAATTGGAGCATTTTTTTGTTTCATTTGTGCTTTTCTCTGGCTCTGGGAGATTATAAAGGTTACTTAATTGGAACACTTGGTTTGCAGTTTCTGCTTATTAGACAGAAGCCACACTGAGAGCTTTGGGAGAAGAGGGCACAGCAGGTGGGTAAGTGGGAAGTGTCTGATTGAACCTTGTGCTTGCATTTCATCCAGTCAAGGGAAGCCTGGTCCAGAGGTCACAGTTGAGTTTGTTGCCTGGGGGGCAGTTGTTTGGTAGGCCTAGTGACAAGGTGGCAAATACAAATAGGGAAACAGAGTATATAAAGGCGTGCTATTTAGGAAGGGTGCTATTCTTGTCACAGTGACTCACATTTGTCAAGCCTTTAAGGATGTTCTCAGAGGAAGAAAGATGCATCAGATTGCAGCTTGGAGGGGACGCAGTCTGGCTTCCAGCGCCTGCTGTGTCTGGTCTCCGGCGTGTTTCCGAGGGTCATCCCACACCCACACTGCCCAGTTTCCATGTTCCTTGCCATTGCCTTTTATAGATCTGCTTTCAGAGGAACCGCTGGTCTGATGTCACAGCTTGCTGTGCCTTTCTCAGCTGGGGCTGTGGCGGGGTGAACGCGATTTGCTGAACATTCTGCATGCCACCCTCACCCATCTGATTCAGTGTGTGTATGTGCAGCATCCTGTCCTTGTAAAGCTCCCCTGGAACTTGTCGGCCTCCCCGGCTGGCTGAGAGTCCCTCTGTCTCCCCAGAACCTGTGGTCATCAGGAAGCGGGGGTTTATGAGTGAGTGAAGGGAAGATAACCTGGGAAACCCTCTGGGCTCGGCTTTTGAAGCGTCTGCTCTCTCTCTTTGCTCTCCCTTCCCCCCATGTCAGGGCCCTTTGAGTCAGACTTGGACTGCTGACATCACTATCTACCCCATCTTTTCTTGCTTCAGTGTCATTTTTGCAACTTTGGCCAGAGTCGTCCTCTTCCTGTCATTGCGTACAGACCTCATCATTTCTCTTTCCTACAGTTTACTGTGACCCAGAGGCTATAATCCACATCCTTGGCACTCTGATCCCATCTGCCTTCCTGGCCGTGCCACCTTGCATGCCCACCTCTCTCATCTCATTGTCCCCTAAATTTGCCTCTCCCTTCTCTGATTTGAGGTATAGGCTCTTCCTTCCTTCTGCTGGGACTGTGTTCCCAGCCCTCTTGACACCTCGATCCCATTGTCACCTCCAGGGGAAAACATCCATGCTCTCCACCAAGGCCAAGAAGAGGAAACCTTGCCTTTCTGAGGGTCCCCACAGCTTTTGCACAGACACCTTCATTGTGTTGTTTACCCCAGAACTTTCCCTGAAGTATCCTTTCCTTGATATTTATTATTTTCAAAAATGATTTGAGACAACATTCAAATTACATACTAGAGAAGTATCCTGATGAACATAGAATGTTATATTAAAATGATAATAATGGTTATATTAAGGAATTCATGATAAAAATTAAAGGGAGGGCAAGAATGAAGCTAGGGTCCCGTGAATTGACATGCTATGAAGTTCAGTACATTTGTCAGGAATGGGGCCCAGGTTTGGATCTGGGCTTTCCAATCTCATCCCGCCTCATTTATTCATGGTGTCTCCCAGATAAAGAAAGTCCGAAGCAACTGGGCCTGCCTGGTGCTGAGACCCTGAAGAAATTTCCTTTCAATTATCATACAGGACACCCTGAATCCTATCACTGTGTCCCCAATGTTGTTGTCCTAGAAAATATAACCTCACATTCTACATGGTGCTTGCATTTGTGTGCAAATAGCAGATTATCTAGCAGGGTCTGAAACTGTGAAGACATTTACTACAGGCAGTTCCTGAGTTACAAACATCTGAGTGACATACAACTCACACTTAGAAATGGAGGCCATTACATTTAGTGGGTAAATGTACCTGTTCCAGCTTACATACAAATTCAACCAAGAACAAACCTACAGAACCTATCTCATTTGTGTTTACGAGGGAACTGCCTGTGTTTATTTAACGAAGATTCTAGCTCAGAGGCATCGCTGGTGGGGTTCTCCTTGGCTTGGTTGTGCTCTTTCCTTCATGGCTGATCCAAACATTATGTCCCAACACCAGCATCCCCAGCAGGGTAGACAGAAAAGAGCTATCCTTTTTTATCAGGGAGGAACAACCTTTCCAGGATCTTTTCCTTAGAAGACTTTCCTTTGTGTTAGCTGCAAGGTCACTGGGTGCACCTAGCAGAAAGAGGGCTGCAGAAGTGCCCTGCAGAGGGGAGCGATAGGCTTTGGGCAACTGTGATTCTTCCTGGGGTTGGACAGAATGCTGCACAGCCAACATTTTATTGGCAAAGAAGAAGGTGGGAGAAGAGGGGGAAGGGCTTTTAGGAAGACAGGCCTCAGACACCACACCAGCCTAGTAAATCCTGTTTTGTAGGATACAAAGCCAGTAAGCAGCTCACCACTGTTTAGATTTATTCCCAAAATAACTTTCAGGTCTGCAGAGGGATGGATGTTCTGTATTTCATTTCAGCAAAGCCTCCCTGGATATTATTTTTCTTTCCCCTGGCTTTATTTATAACCTCAGCAGCAGGGAGCTTACAGGTAAAGCTGCCTGATACTGTCTAGAGGCAGGGCTGGCTATCTGACCAGTGAACCATGTGTTTTATCCCTCAGCAAAGTTACGGATAAGGAACCATGTTCTCTCCCAAAGATGGACCTCCTAGGGATGCAGGTTTGGTTTCCAAGGTGTGCAGTGTAGATCGTGGAGGAACAGCAGACTGCAGGCTTGGCATGGTGGCTCGTTTGGCTCAGGCCTTCTGGCTAAGCCACACTGAGAAATTGTCTTGTGGTTGTGGGTAGCCTGAGTGTCAAGCCTCTTGGTGAAGTGAGCTAAGGGTGCTGTTATTGACGTTCATAGGAGCCACAGTCAGAAGGTTGTGCAGCAGTTAAAAGGTCCTGAGGAGGAGGGAGAGAAAACTCCTTTTCATTGGTTCCTATGTGACAAACCAATGGGGACATATATTAGGGGAGAACTGAATACCATGAATGGTAGGAATTGCAATGTTGACCTAAGCTCTGAAACTAGATATTTAATCACCCACCAGGGATGAAAACCCCATGGAAAAGTGTTATGTGCTCTTTCGGGAATTGCAGGATTGTACAATCTTAGACTTTCCCCTAATCCCTAAGGATCTTCACTAGGGCACAGCCAGAGTAAAGTGGCCTCCACCTTTGACCTGGGTTTCCACATTCTCAGTAGGTACTGGCTGCTCTGGGGGGTGCCTTGATCAGCTGGGATAAGCCCCACTCTAGAATGCCACTCCAGGGCCTTCATAAGCTCGTAAGTGTTCCTCTTTCCCTGCTTCTCAGAATTCAGCTAAGAAAGGAGGAGAAAGAAGGTAACAATTTAGAAGTAAATATTCCAGAGGTTGCTGGGTTGGATAGAAGCAAAGCCAGTGGCCACCTGGTCTCGTCCACCTCTAGGACAGGCCTTCCACTCAGCACTTCTTCTGTGTGGTGATGGATTTGGGGCCTAGTTTGCCCTACATTTATTATCTAACAGTATATGTTTTTAAATAATTGATTCCCCCTAGCACGATCGGAAGATGCTGCCTTTCTTGAATACCACCTTCTGGTAACTCCAATGTGTCACCTGAACACTAGCACCTTGGGAGGAGTTGCTAGGAAGGTCTTCGGGGCCGTCTGATGAGGTTTGTTTCTTTAGAACTGTGTTAGGAGGTCTGGGAAGGTCAGGGGGTGAGAGAGCCTTGCTGGGCAGCTTTGGGGCTGTTTTGGAGAAAAAAGGACTCCAGTGTCTCCAGGGAGGGAGCAGAAGCCTCCCCAGTGTCCATTCCTGTTGCTGTGCATTTTGCTGGTCAACAGGAACAAATTATGAAGTAATAGATACAAAAGAGAGCCTACAGATGTTCCTTGACTTGGGACAGGGTTGCATCCTGACATCATAAGTTGAAAATATTGTAGATTGAAAGTGCATTTTTAATGCACCTAACCTACCAAACCTCCTAGGTTAGCCTTGCTTACCTGAAACATGCTCAGAACTCTCACACTAGCCTCTTGTTGGGCAAAATCATCTAACTGAAACCTATTGTCTAATATAGTGTTGAATATCTCCTGTAACCTACCTATTGAAAGTGAGAAACAGAATGGTTGTGTGGGTGCTCAAAATACAGATCACTTTTTCACCACTGTGATGTAAAAAAAAATTGTGCATTGGACCATCTCAAATTGGGGACTGTCAGAATGTTAAAATATTTAAACCACATGAAAGTAAAAAAAGAGTGTAAAAATAGGGAAATAAAACGTGTATAGGAAATAAAACAAGAAGACAAGTAATTGATTTTTGGTAAAAGATGAAAAGCAAAATCTCATACAGCATTAAAATTGGAAAATATACAAAAATTATAAAAGGAATAAAATTTAAGGCAAGTATTAAAAGTAGGTTGGTAAGAGAAGAATACTTTTGGAAAGAATACAATAGAAAGTGTTTTAAAAATAAATATTCACGCCCATGAAAAACAGATTGAAGCAGGAAAAAAATTGTTTTCACTAAAGTATGAATAATATTAAAAAAGATTGAAGGAGCTGAGGGGATCTCTTTTCTGTAGAAGACAGGTTGAGCTGACATGTAACAACATGGGCATTTTATAGATGAGGAAATTGACAAGCAGACGGGTACACCATACAGTTACTCACCAGTTCCTGTGTGGGAGAAGCATAAAGTGCCCCAACCGACAAGGGCCTGGTGATTGCTGAGTTGGAAAGGTGAGTGCAGAGCTCTCTGTCTGCTTTTCCTATTCCTTTAATCTTTACCTGTTTACCTGAATTGAAACCTTGATGGAAACTCCTGCCTTGATCTCACCACTACTAAAAACCCTTGAAAATTCAACAGAATTGTTCGCAATTGTGTATTAGTTTCTTTTGGCTGCAGTAACAAAATGCCACAGATGGTGTGCCTTAAGCAACAGAAATCTTCCTCACAGTGTTGGAGGCTGGTTGAAGTACAGGCAAGGTGGGTTTCTCCTGAAGCCGCGCTCTTTTGTTTGAACATGGCTGTCCCTTGCCGCCACTTTGCATGGCCTCTGCTCAGTGTGCATTCAAGGATACATATGCATTCTCCGTGTCTCTGCCTCTTCTCAAGGGTTAGGAATTCAACATACGAATTTCAAGGAACACAGTTCAGCCTATAACAGACTGTAAATGTTATTAAGAACAGTCAGGAGGGACGCCCTGCCTCCCACCACCCTTATCCAATGGCTTGCCCTGACTTATCAATTCTTTCTGTGTAAGATCTCCACTTACGGTTCACTTTCTGTGAGCCTCTGTCCCAGGGACAGAGGTGGTTGCTCTTTCACCTCATTTGCTGCACTCACCTGATTGAAATTAATTCCTCCTATTATTAGTTGTGTGATGTCCATCTTTCTCTTCAGGGTGTAAGGAGCAGAAGGCCAGGAATTATGTCTGTTTCATTTGAGGCTAAATCTCAAGGTCTGCTGCATAGCAAGTTCCTAGAAACTCTTGATTGGTTGAAGGTGTGAATGTATCTTTTCTTTTCTATTCCGTTGGCTGCACCCTTGTTAACTTGTCTCCTGACTGCTAGAGCAGCTCCCTCTCCAGCTGTGCTTGCTAGTGGAGAGCACAGTGGCTGTGTTTGGTGTACCTGGCAGGGGAGGGATTTCCCATGCAGTGGAGAAATATAAGTTACTTTTCCACTTGTTGAACTAGGACCCTGTTTCTTACCATCAGTGGATATTATGAATGTGAATATTCCAAGCCAGTATTGATTGTTCAGTTCTCTAAAACCTCATAAAAATTATTCACAGGAGCCTTCATTTTTACCACATAAGCAGGTGGTTACCTTAAGTCCCTGCATAGACCGTAAATTCAGGAGGGCAGGGCTGTACTTTCATGATACTTTTCCTTCCAGATATCTCAGTGCTGGGAATCGCATTCTTTCAGTAAATTGCAATTTGGAAGAGGAGAAGAAGAAGGATAATAATGGAAGAACAGAGGTTTTCCTGAAGTGTGGCCAACTGTCCATTGCCACAAAGGCACATTAGCAAACAAACTCTGCTTTTTTTCTCTTTAGGAAAGAGTAATTATCAAGAATGTAAGCGGTCTTGAAAAAAAAAACAAAAACCTTCAACGTATCAGATGAATATCATGTAAAGGAGACTTTTTGACCTTAAAAAATAGTGAGCCATAGCTCGGTAAAAGCTAATTAGGGAAGAGAGCAAGCTAGTCTGGGGAGAAGATGTATATTGACTCAGAGTTTCTCTCTATGAAGGCAATTTGCATAACAATGATTACATATTGGGTTTGAGGCAGTTATTACTCATTGGAGTCCTTCCAGAGTGACTACTATGGTGAGTGCTGAACCCCTCTGAAACCTGCTTTAAAAGGAAATTAATGTGAAGGGTTGAGTTGCTGCAGTTGTTAGCCTTGGGATGGGATTAAAGGGGACATTTTTGTCATGCGAGATGTCAGGAAAATTCATGAGGACCTCACTAGGTTGTCTGCTTGGACAAAAAAACTTCCCCTAATGGATTTTGAAAAAGATTATTTAATTTTGTCTCACGATTAGCCATTCTGGGAAGGGGTGGGGGTGGAGTACATGCTGCTCTTCATCCTTATAGAGGCAGTAAGTTTTTCTGTCTTTACAAAATTAAACACAACTGAAATATATACGTTTTTGTCTGTGATTCATTGCTCTGCAGTCACTAGGATGGATAAGGTATCGTAGTTGATTATTCCCAAGGAACAGAAAATTTTGTGTGTGTGCTTAACCAGGACATAAATCTATGAGGTTGAACAATTAAGTTCACAAACTCATCCTGGAAAAGGGCTACCTCATGGCTGACTATCAGTGCAGTTACCTTGGAGAGTCTCCCCTCGGGAAGCTCTTTGCACCTGCACCAGCCAGCATCTAGTCCACGCTTCAAAGCAGTTTTGACACTCTTTTGTTGGAATGGCCATCAGAGCTGTTGTCATACGTGGTCGCAGTTAAGTTAGCAAACTCATCTTAGGAAAAATGCTATATACTTCATTGCTGACTATCACCGTGGACACCTGGGAGTACTCTCCTTGGCCATCTGGCGACTGTAGTGATAATCAGCAAGGAGATACGTAACACTTTCTCTAGGATAAAGTTTGTGAACTTCGTTGTCAGACCTTGTACTACCATAGCTCTGATGGCTATTCCAGAAAAAGAGTTCCAAAATTGCTTTGAAAATGTGGACTAGGAGCTAGCATTGATGCAAGGGGACCATAGTGATACTCTGTAACAAGATAAGTAGCCCTTTTTCTAGGATGAGTTCTTGAACCCAGTTGTCCAACCCCATACTTCTAATTTATTTGGCAATAGTAACTGAATTAGGCAGGATAAATATGCAGTTAGAGAACTGTGCAGTTGAAAGGAAGTAGAATGAGATTCTAGGCAAATGATAGATAGATGGATAGATAGAGAATTAGAACCAGACACGTGACCCAACAGACAGAGGCAAAAGCCTTTTCTGTGCTCGTCTCAGGTAGCTGCACTGGGGCCCCAGAAGGGTTACTATGAGTTCGATGGCCATGCTGTTCAAAGCGGAAACAGGAAAGTTAGTAAAGAAGGGCAAAGGGGCCTTCCTGTATTTTTGCTCTGCATTCCATTTTTATTTTATTTTTTCTACTACCTCTTATTGAGAGCTAACTCCTATACCATAAAGTTCACCCTTTAAAAAGTGCTCAGTTCACCACTGTCTAAAGGCTAGAATATTTTCATCACTCTTGAACGCAACCTTGCACCCTTAGCCGTCACTTTCCATTCCACCCTCCCCTGGCACATGCTAATCTATTTCTCACCTCTATGGGTTTGCCTGTTCTGGACGTTGCACCTATTCAGATTCATGCAGTGTGTTTGGGTTTTTTTGCTCTGGCTTTATTCACCAGGTTGATGATTTCCGAGTGTCTCTGTGTTGTAGCACACAGCAGTCCTTCCTTTCTTTTTGGTCAAATCATGTCCTGTTTTCTGGATATACCACATTCAACAGTGAATGAGTATGGGTTGTTTTCACTTTTTGACTATTATGAATAAGGCTGCTGTGAGCTATTTGTGTACAAGTTTTTCTGTGGACATCTGTTTTCATTTCTCTTGGGTACATACCTACGCATGGAAGTGCTGGATCATCTGGTAATTCTGTGTTGCTCCTTTTGAGGAACTGCCTAACTTTTTTCTAAAATGGCTGCATCATCTCACATTCCCACCAGCGATACACAAGAGAACCCTTACAATTGGAGTCTCTGCCGCTTGCTGAGTATGTCCCTGTCCTCCAGGTGTGCATTCCATCCTAAGAGTTTATGGTTATTATTCTTCCTTTGTTGGATGAGAAACTGAGGCTCTGAGAATTTACCATGGTGGAGGGGTAGGGAAAGAGAGGAGGACAGAGAAAGACAGAGAGAGAGAGAGAGAGAGAGAGCGTGCACCCAGGTGCAGTCTCTGAGGTTATTGTTACATGACCAAGTGTGCGGTCTCTCTTAAGTCTGGGGCTCTGAGGTGCTGCCTCAAGAGGTTTGTGGGCAAAATGTAAGTGCAGCCTCCAGGGAAGATGGAGAGGGATGTGACATAGCAGAATTCTGGGGAAACCAGTCCTGTGTCAGGTAACACAAAAAGCAAGCATTAAGCAGAGAGGCTTAGAGGCTGTGTCCAGTGCAGTGGCCATGAGCTCTGCAAGGCACCAGCTTTCTCTCTGTATCTGCAACTGGAAACAGCGCAGGAGCCACGGGAAGCCAAGAGCCTCACAGGCTGCATGGGGCCCGGAAGGACACTGGGGGTCAGACCAGAGGGAGGGTGGAGCAGGAGGAACTGGGTCCTGACTCAGCCTCACTGGAGCCCCGCAGGTGGGGTGTAAGCGGCAGTCCCATAGACCACCTGTGCCTAATAGCTCTGCGTCTGTCCAGACCTCCCCATGCCTGCCTGCAGTCATGAACCAGAGTAGTATTGATCTATTATTTTGTTGCTTCCCTGTTATTGGTTCTTCTTGCAATTCCTGATTTTGCTTTGATTACTATGTTTTTTTTTTTGCAGTAGGGAGGGATAGAAATAAACACATCCCAGGTTAGTGGACTTTTCCAGCCATCTAAATGAGCACTATGGAGCCTGGGAACCTCCTACTGACCCTCCAGAAGGAAGAAAGATGGGTGGTGACCCCACACCTGCATACCCGGGCAGGCCTGCTTTCCCCAGACCTCCTGAGGGCTTTGGCACATGTTAGGGAGAGCGACCCTGGTGTCAGAAAGAAAAGCAATAGAGGCTTTCTTTCCAGCTCCATTTCCAGCAGTGCTCTGGAGATAGAAGCTGGAATCTCGTCCCCAGGGCCTCTCAGGATGCACGTGTACTGCAGGTCACGAAACCCCTGAAGCGTTCCAGATCTCCCACCAAGAACAAGAAAATCGGGGAGATTTTCATAGATTATTTCCACGAGCTGTGGCCATCAAGGTTTCTCAGAGGCGGAGGATAACTGGGACATGCACTTGGGTACATTTTCTTTTGGTCTTTTGTATCCTTACGCACGTCCCTTGAGTGAAATATCCAAGCTGTTCCTCCTGTTGACCTGCATACACCTGCAGCCCCTCCCATTGAGCTGGGCAGGTCTTGTTAACAGTGGTTAGAGACAGGGTCATGTGTTTCTCCATAGAATGTTTACCTCTAATCTCCCTGCTCTTTTCTTTTTCTCATCTCAGAACTCCAGCCAGGGGAGAAATCACAGTTAGGAGCAGGCCAGGTAGATGGGATGGCAGAAGAGTGAACATGGAGGGATCTGGTCTGGTGGGGTGATGCTCGGTGCTCTGAGGATCTCGGCAAGACTGAGCTCTGAGGGAATCGGCTTTTCTAGCAAGTGCACAGGCAGGATGAGGGCCAGTACAGAAGATACACTGATGAGGCAGACATCAACTCTGCTTAGAGAACATTTGAAGTGAGCCCAGTGGAGCAGGCTGCTTGGGAGGATCGTGAGTTTGCATCTCTGCAGGTGTTTGCCCTGAGCCTGGATTCTGTATTGGCAACAACGTGGCGGCATCACGGCAGGACTGGGTGGCTCTGGCTGATACTGATAGGCTGCATTTTGTGTATTTGGTCATTTTATTTTTATCCAGGAGGGTTATTTTGGATCTGCTAAATTTACCAGTTCTTCAAGAAATTGGATTTTACCACGTATCAATCTGGTGGCTACATCCTAAGCCGGCATCTCTATTTTGCTATATCTGGGCCCATCTAGATAAAGAAGAAATTTGGTTTTTCCTTTCTTGCTTCTGGTTTTCAGTGATGCTCCAGTGCGCTGAGATTTTAATCAGGTGTTGGGAACCCACAGTTTCCCATCTGTATGGGTCACACAGAGTCATGAAATCTCTGCAAGGAGGGCCTTTGGAAATCTATTGATTTGAAGACTCTCTCCCTCCTCTTTAACTCTTCTCGTTAGGAATAAAATCCTAGAAGGAGAACTTGGGGGATGTGGAGGGGAGTAGAGGAAATTTCCTCTGAAAGCTGTTGGGACTGGCAGGTGTCAGGTGAATGAATGCAGAAAATGACTTGGTCTATAGTGCCCTATGTGTTGTTGTTTTTTTTTTTTTTTAATTCCAGATTGATATGAGGGTACAGATGTTTAGCTTATATTGTTTTCATTTCTAATGTAAAGTTCAAGTTGTAGTTGAGCCCTTCACCCAGGGGGCGTTCTGAACACCCTTACATTGTGCACAGTAGGTGGGATCCCCCCAATGCCGATCATCCTTCCTCCTCCCCTGTCCTCTCTCTCTCCTCTCCCCTGCCTCTCTCTAGACTATACTCGCGTTTTTCTTTTTTTGTGGGCGTGTAGTTGCTTATATATTGGTTTCATATTAGTATTGAGTACATTGGATACTTCCCCTCCACCATTCTTGTGATGCTTTACTAAGAAGAATGTGTTTTCACCGCCACCCAGGTAAATACAAATGATGTCAGGTCTCCATCTTTTCTTGTGGCTGATCTGCGTATGTTTGACACCAGAATATTTCTTACGTCATGGCAGAGGCTTCTTCATTTCAGCCTATTTCCCACCCAGCCCTATTTATTTTCCCCTTGTGTAGTTTTCTAAATGACGTGAGGCTAAGTGACACAGTTAACCCGTGTACTGAGTGCCGTTCATCCATCCGCTCTGAGCACGCCCCGGTGGTTGCCAAACTCTTCTTTATTTTGTTAGAAATCTTTTCACCTGCACACACTTGGGCGTATCAGTAATCAGAGCTTGTCCAAGCCAGAGACATATGTTTATCACTGCCATGCATGGGAGGATATTTGTGCCAATGTTTATCTGGTACCAACGGGAGATCCAAGTCTTTTCGATGCTCTTCATCTTGGTGGCCTGAAATCTGACAGTGTCTTTCCTTAAGGCCTGAAATACAAAGACCTGAGTTCTAGGTCCACCACTCACCATCCTCAGTGATTGCAGGAACATTCTTCATCCCCGTTCGGCTGAAATGTCCTTATTCGCTGAATGTCGATAGGGCTATTCTGAGGATAAAATTAAATAATCTTTGTAGAGAGATTCTGGGAAGTATAAAGTTCATAATACATGTAAGACGTGTCATTTTGAATAAAATCGCAGTTTTAAAATTTATGGACAGTTTGTTCCAAAGGCACTTCAAGCATGTAACAATGATTCATCTCTCTTGGAACTGCAAAGGCTGCATGAACAGTTTGGTTAATGGGCAAAAACGTTTCTCTAGTATTCTGAGCTCTGGGTAAAGCGCATATTCAGAGACGTGTTCAGTCAGAATCCAAGAGGAGATAACCTTATGTCATAAAATGAATGGTGTCCCCCCACTAGTCCATATGTTGACGCCCTAACCCTCAATGTGATGATGGTATTTAGAGGTGGGACATTTGGGAGGTAATTAGGTTTAGATGAGGTCGCGAAGGTGGCGCTCTCATGATGAGAGTAGTGTCTTTATAAGAAGAGGAGGAGACACAAGACCTTTCCCTCTTCACCGTGTGGCGGATACAGCAAGAAGGTGGCCATCCGCAAGCCAGGAAGAGAGCCCTAACCACAAACCAAATGTGTGGCACCTTGATCTTGGACTTCCTGGATTCCACAACTGTGAGAAATAGAAGTTCTGTTGTTTAAGGCACCCAGTCTATGGTATTTTGTTACAGCAGCCTGAACTGACTAAGATGCTGGGGAAAGTTTGAAACATGGTCATAATAAGATGCCTGAAGGAGTGGATATGTTTAGCCCAGACCAAAGAAGATGTAAGAACAGGTCATGCTAAGGTCTTGAAATATTTGAAAAGTATGTGAAAATCTAATTGTTTGCATGACAGATGTAAAGGAAAAAAGTAAGATCACTGGGTAGAAGAAACCAAGGCACACATTTTTGAAATTTTATCTACTTGAGCTGTGAACCAGGAACACACTGTATGCAAGGAGGTGAGCTCTTTATTCCTGGGAGAATATGGAAAAAACTGGGTGGCTATTTCTGAAAGTTCTGCATTGGATGGGATGTGGGGCTGGCTGACCTCTACTTCTCTCCAACTCAAGAGTCTAAGTAGGACCACAGGTGTACTATTGCCTTTAAATTTAGGGAACATTTTACTCAGCTCTCTTCTAGCAAGAAGCAAGTGATAAAAGAGTGAACACTTATGACTTCATTCAAGGTGCATGTACTGACTACCTTTGGTTTCATGTTTGGGAAATACTGAGTATTCAGGAGATGAAATGTCAAAATCATCATAATCAGATATCGACAAGTATCAAGGTCATCGTGCTAACACATGAACTGGGGCATCAATAATGATTTGACATGAGCTCATGAAACAGTGCTTACCAATTTTTGATGTATCACCTGGAGATTTCTGTATCAATACAAGAACAAATGGTGAGATGTTTGGCCAGCCCATCTTATAATCTACTCATTCACTTTTTCATTTATTTAGTCACTCACTTTGCTCATTCAGCCATTCATTCATGTGCACGTTTATGAGTTACTCTCTGTGTGCCAGGCCATCCCTAAGGCAACAAAGATATCTTCCTGTTCACAAGAGACTCGTGCTTGTGTGAGTGAACCATCAAGGGCACAGAGACTGTGATGTCAGAGTCCTGTGGCTGAGGTTTTTACCAAGGAGAGGCAGCCACTTTGTGAGTTGGGTAGTTTTCTGAAAGGATAAGCTGGGTTCTATTGAGTAGCAGAGATGCCTAGCAGAGGCACTGAGGGATAGTGGCTTTTTAGAAACATCAGAAGAACGTTGAGATGCTGAAAACAAAGGATGCAGCCAAGAGGCAGAGGGAGAGGCTGGGCAGGGAGTCTGCTAATGAGTACCTTTGTATGTTGCATGAAAACTTTTGGGTTGTTTTCCATAGGCAATAGGAAAGCAGTAATGAATGTTAATCAAGTGATGATCAGATTTGCATGTTGGAAAGTTCCCTCTGAAGATAGTGTTAAGAGTTGACTGCAAAAACTCACACAAGAGATGACTTGTGCATGCATTTGGGTGATGGCAGAAGTGATGGAGAAGAGGCTCAAGAGAAATGTGAGAGCTAACACCAGGAGTTACTGAGTAACAAATTTACCAATACTATTTATGCACACATATATGTAAATTAAATGAATTAAAAATATATATATACTTAACACACATACATTCAGCATATGCATTTAACATAAATTTGTATATACATAATAATAAAGGGCTTATTATAGTGCTTTTTATCTAATAAGCATTTTTCAGTTGAACTAATTATCACTAGTAATTATATCCAGCACGGTCCTATCTTCGCTTTTGGCAGTATTTCCTGACTAGCTCCTCTGTTCCATTGATCGGCTTGTCATTTCCTGTTTCATTATCTCACCATCTTAATTATTAGAGCTTTCCAATATGTGTTACTTGCTGGAATGGTAAGCGTCATTTCCCAGGTATCGTCCCTGTTTACCTCTGTTATCCTGCTGGCTTCTGGAAGGAGGCTCTTCACCCTCACAGGAGTACATGGAAGTTGGCCAGGAATGAACCTGGAATATTGCTCACTGTTAAGTTCACGGCTGTGACTTCCTGATTGTCTATAAGTTCTATCAACTTCCAAATGCTTTAGCACAGTGTGAGATCTCCCTGGGACTCTCTACAGAAACCCCCAAACACATGCCATCCCAGCCGAAGATAGGCCATGTGACATGCCTGGCCGTTTGGCTAAGAAGGGGTGTGTGTGTGTGTGTGTGTGTATGTGTGTATGTGTGTGTGTGTATTTTCTCCATGCTGTGCCGAGGCTGCCAAAATGATGAGGAGTTCTCTGAGTTGACAAGGCACCAGATTGCGTTCTGCTGCAGTCTCCATCTATTCTGGAGTTTGTGCGTATGTTGTGAGTACCATCTCTATTTCTGAAAGAATAATGCTGGTTATCTGTAAACCCATAAGTTTAAACTGAAACCCCAGAGAAAATTATGTCCTTATTTGTGTGTAGGAAGGTGGGGAGGAAGCTCAGAACTGATTTACAACCTTGGCTCTTGGTTTTTGCAGCCACCATGAAGGCTCTGTAGCTTGGGCTGCACTTACCGCAGACATGGGCAGAGTGCTGTCCTCTTGCTGAGGGGTTACCAACCATGCAGCCCTCACAGAATTTCTGGGCTCCATGTGCTATCAAGCTGCTTCATCACCTGTGTGAAATGTCAGGCCAAAAATGAGTCATTGATTTGATTGTGCTAGAAGGGAATTGCTAAAAATTTAAAAATGGAGGTTATTTTTTAATTACTTATTATTTGCAAAACTGGATGACTCTCTGACAAAAGAAATATTTTAGAGCCTTGCCTCCCAGCATATTTTATAAAATTTCTTCCCAGTCTTTATGCCACTTTAATGATTATTGCTTAATTTTCTAACTTAATATGGGATAGGGCAGCCTCTCTCATTTCTCTTCTTTAAAAAAAAAAAAATGTCTAAGCTTTCTCCCCTGTATGTACTTCTGGGTGACTTTTAGAATGTTTTTTTTATGTGCCAGTAAGAAGATCCCATTTGGTAGTATGTTAAACCTGTACATTGAAAAAGGAGCAATCACATCTTGCTAATGTTTTATCTTCTGATTCAAAAACATGTCTCCCTCTACCAATTTGTATATGTCTTGTTTTAGTGCATTCAGTAAAATTTTTCTAATTTTCTGACTGGTTAGAGTCATTGCTAGGTATACTGCAACATACTTTCGTTTGTTGCTTTTATTAATAGATTTTTTTAATGTTATATATTGTGGTTGGTTATTGCCAAAAATTACTGTTAAAATGAGCTCTCTGCTTCTTCAGTGCAGGCATCTCCGCTGAGCTGCAGCTGCCTCCTCTCCTTCCCTCCCAGCAAACATAAACTTCCGTGACTTGGCTGTCTCATGGTCACCAGTGCCTCTCACTGCCACACCAAATGGCTTTGTCAGTCTTGATTTCCCTGTGGTATTCATCAGTATAGACTCTCTTCTTCTTTATGAATATAAAGACTCTCTCTATATGAATATACACTCTCTTCTTTATCTTTATGAATATAAATATACTACATTATTTAGTCTTCACCCCTCTTTTCTTTTACTGTTAGATGATTTTCTCATGGATATTTAATTTTCTTTTCTTATATCTTATTTTATTTCTTTAAAAATTTTTTTTAGATTGAGTTTCCCTCTGTCACCCAACCTGGACTACATGTCCTCTTGCTGAATGTTTATCAACCATGCAACTCTCATAGAATTTCTGGGCGCCATAAGCAGTGGAGTGCAGTGGCCCAGTCTTAGCTAAATGTAGCCTTCTACTCCTAGGCTCATGCCTCCTAAGTGGTTGGGACTACAGGCATGCTGCACCACGCCCAGCTAATTATTAAAAGTTTTTGTAGAAATGGAGTCTTTCTGTGTTGCCCAGGTTGGTCTTGAACTCATGATCTCAAGTGCTCCTTCTGCCTGACCTTTCAGAGTGCAGGGACTGAAGATGTGAGGCATTGTGCCCGGCCTAATTTTCTTTCTGAAAGTCAACTATTCAGGTTGCAATACATGGCTTCAAGTTGAATCTTCAGGTCTAATCTCTACTTGTCTATCTACTCAACACTTCTTAAGAACTGTCTTTTGTCAGCCAGTGAGGATGACCACATCCCTGCCACTAAGGAGAGCACCTAGACAGGGGATCATGGGAGTTGCTTCCAGTGGTGATGAGTAAGATGCTGTGTCTGGGAGGATTCTGGCAGGAAACAGAAAGGTTTGGGCAGAGTGAAGGGAAATCAACAAGGAATGACGGGACCTCTTGTATTTCCCTAAGGCTAGCAACAGAGGAGAAAGCAATTGCCACCCCAAGACCTGCAGGGGCAAGAGGAGAGAGTAGTTGATGGAATGCAAGGATAGTTATAACTCTGGGAGAGGGGCCTAGAGGAAACTAGCCTCTATCAAACCACCAGCCAGTAAGGAGGGAGCTGGAAGGATGAATACCCATCTTGTCTCTTTCTGTCCATCACCTTATGGTACCTCCTGTTGGTTGAAGACAACCAGAAGCCAGAGGTAACCACATAGTCCCTCGTGGGGTGTGAGACAAAAAGGTTAGAGAGTAGGTCCACAGAGAGAAATAAAGAATATTCAATATAGGTGCTATGAGATAACTCACCTCAATCTGTTCTTCCTCCCATTAGCTTCAACTTCTTCCATAAAAATGCCACTTGGCTTTGCTGTCCCCAGCATCTGTGCTCCCAGGCCTGGTGCCCCCAGGCAGCCATCCATTCTCTTCCCTCTATCTCTCTTTGCTGCTTCTCTCCTTCACCTTTGTGAACTTCCCTGCTTATAAGTTCGTACAAGTCTGCAAAGGCTGCAGCTGCTTCCAGTTGAAGTTCAAAGGACACTTTCAGAAAAGAAGGTTTCCTGGGTGTATGGAGTCACCCCAACATGCCCCAGTGGCAGCTTTCCCTGGCAAGTTGGTAGACTTGAATTCTTACTTATCTTTGCCAATGGTTTCTGGGCCCTGCTAAGTAAGCACATTAAAGTAGCAGGGAAAATTTTTGCTGCTCTGTTGAACCTTTCTGGCAGATTAAATTGGGGGGAAAACGGGAGCACATGGACCACAAAATATATAATTCATAGTTGTCACATCGTACTGTGAGGAATGATCTTTGTGGAAGCTGCTAAGTGGGTGGCTTACCTAATGGAAGAAATAGTGCCATATAAAGAGAGAATAATCTCACCGGGGACCATCATTCCCCGTGTGTCCTTGGTAGGATTAGCATGTATTCCTAGTCTTAATTTCTGTGCTATTTTATAATAAATTTCCCCTGGCCCCTTGTCCGCATTGGGAAGACAGCCCACTGGAGTGTGCTAGGCAAATACAGCTGATATGCACTTTAGCTCTGGTGGAATTTTAATGACCTGGGATTGGAAGCTATCTACTTAGACTGAACAAAAGAAATACTGTATTGTCAACTAAAGAAAAGACATATTGACCAAACCACCTAGATGAAGTAACAAAGACAATCAGATGTTTTCCTTTGGAGCTGCTGAGTTAGGTCAAGGGTCAGTTCTTCCCCATTCTGGTAGAATCTCCTTCCTTGACTGCTGGACTCCATGCTGGACAGAGGACCACAGAGGCTGCACTTGTAGCTTGTCAGGAAAAGCCAGCAAGGACTGGGAAAGAAAAAGGGAGAATCCAGGGTGAATGAGAAAATGCACACAGAATAAAGAGGAAAAAACATGCTAGCAGTCTCTTCATCCTCTTTTTAGTATGCAGTGTTACATACATTATACATGGACGTACATGAAAGATTATTGTCACATGGTAAGTGTCATTGGCATCCATCTCCCAGCTTGACAGGGGAGCATGGTCAGTACCTGTGAGATACTTTTGGGTTCCCTCTTCAGTCATAACCCACCCTCTTTGTTGTTGGCCTTTATAGTTTCTCTAGGTAAGTTTATATTACTTTACATTGAGTCTGAGAGAGTCATCGATTTGGTATGTGTATCTGTAGTCCATTTGTTTTCTTTGCTGTGTGATATTGCTCTTATGAGTATGCTATAATGCCATTTATTTGCAATTGTCCATTATGCTTGCAATGCTGGGTGCTTCCTTTCTACACAATTTCTTGGATAGAGTGATTTAAAATGTGGAGTAGTATAAAGAGTGTGTGTGTGTGTGTGTGTGTGTGTGTGTGTGTATGTGTGTGTGTGTGTGTTTTGGAGGTTTGGAGGAATATCTCATTCTGTCCCTATCACTTTTGGATGGTCAAATAATTAATCCTTCTGAGCCTCTATTTCTTCATCTATGAAGCGATCCTGGCAATATCTTATCTGCCTGTCTAATAGAAAAAAAATGGATATGAAAGTATTTAAAAAAACTTAAAGCCTAAGTAATGATTATTGATGGGCAGAGAGGGAGTGGACAAATGGCTTTATAAAAAACAAGAAGCTTGACCACTTGATTTTTACCAAGATGTTTCTGCATTCCATGAAGTCTTGAGCTTCAAATATAGCAGAACGTCTGTAAGTTGACCACACAAGGGACAAACTGCTCAACATACAGATGTGGTCAGCATAAAGACTAGGCCTACTGTATATTGGGTACATGTCATGCATGTCTGGTCTATGAAAATTAGGTCAGCTTAAGGAGGTGGTGGTGTAGAGGTGGGGGCAGCTACTGAGGTTGCAGTGTTAGTACACATGAGAGAGCGTGCATAAACAGCAGAGAAGAAACGGGTTTTGGAGTGTGCACCTCCACCTCTGGATATGCTACAGGCGTATATGGAGGGAGGGTGGTCAGAAGATGCTCCCTAAGCATCATCCATCCTTCTGAATGCACCCTACACTCCCCTCTGGACCTCTGTCGTGGCTCTGGGCCCTCTGCTGATCGCTCCCAGGTTTGTACCTCACGACTTCCTCTGCTGTCTGCATTTCCATTCTCGTGTATTTCAGCTCCCTGCTGGACATCTGACCTCATCCAGATGTCCCATGGGTGCCTCATCACCCACACATAGGTAGTGGAACTCACAATCTTTGCACACATTGGTTTGTGTGGCCTGTCTTGGTGACTGGTCGGTGGCATCCTTCATCCTAGAAACCTCAGTCTGGCTCAGTTCTTTCTTTTCACTCACCCTTAGAACTTGTCCATCAGCTGCCCTGTCACAGTATCTTTCAGTCATTTCTGAAATCTCTCCCCTCCTTTAGGCCACTGTGACCACTGCCTTAAAATGAGACCCCTCCTGCCTCTGGCATGGGCTGCCACGAGAGCCCCCAGCTGGCCTCAGAATCTGTCACAGAGCCCAGGCTTCATTCTCCTTCACCAGCCATGGAATCCACATTCTTGGACTCAGTGTCCTCACTTGTAAAATAGAGATAATCATAATACCTTCCCCATGAGCTTGTTAGGAGGTGAGAGGAAACAATAGCACAATAAATGTCAAACACTCGGCAGATGGTCCAGCCCTGGGGTCTGTCCTTGTGCTGCTGCAGACCATACTTTAGACCCGGTTACTTTCTGTTTCCATGATTCCCACTCACAGATACAAACCTACACACAGGGGACTCAGAATTGCATAATGACTTTCAGGGGGTCTGGGCACTTTTCGCCTTCATGAGCTTCTTCCTCCATAAAAGAACTATTGAAAATTATATTTTATGACTGTGGTTCTATTATTGTCTCAAGTGCCCCTTTGAAGAGCTTGTAATCTAAAATGACAAAACTGACCCTAGAAGTAGTGTAAATGTGGACTACAAATATATGTAGGCTCAGGTTCAAGTTAAGGCTTCTCTTTTTCCCCCACTCTGAGCCCAGTCATAAGACGGTCGTCTTGCTTATTTCACTATGCTGTTAGATTAAAAAAAAAATTAATAAAACCCCATCTTTCTTTCAAGATGTACTCTTCAAGGTACTGAAATTTTTGCAGATGTTTCAGTTTCAACTATGTTTCTCGAGAGAACTCAAAGTCTCACATCGCTGGCATGCCTGGGCTTTAAAGCTACAGTCTTTAGTTAATGAGCAATCCATCGTCTCCCTCTCGGAGAGCAGCCAGGGTCTCTACTCTGATTTTAACTTACCTCTAGGTGTTTCTCTTTCTTGCAAGCTCAGCTCTATGTTTTAAATATTTTAAAATTATTTTAAGGAGTATTCCTAGGTGTTCCACTGAAATTTTTCCTGTGGTTTAGCTCTGCATCTTGTTGGAAACAGAATTGTCTATCATACGTGATTTCATTTTTACAACTCTACTGAGATTTTTCTTCATTCCGTATCATTCATCTGTTTAAAAGTGTACAGTTCAGTGATTTTTAGTATGTTCACAAAATTGTGCAGCCATCATCTCAGTCTAACCCCATAATATTTCTATTGCCTCCCAAAGAAATCCCATGCACATTAGCGGTCTTTCCCCCAAGTGCCCTGGCCCTAAGGAACCGCGAATCTACCTTTTGTCTCTATAGATTTGTTTATGTATGTGGTTGTCTGTGACCAACTTTGTTTACTTGGCCTCGTGTTTTCAGGGTTCTTCCGTGTTACAGTTGTGTTACCACTTCTTTCTTTTGTATTTCCAAATATCTCATTATAAATGTGCATATACTGTATTTTGTTTATCCATCACCAGTTGATGGTCATTTAGCTACTATGGATAATCTTTCTTCTGTGAACATTTGTGTACCAATTTTTGCCTTGGCATACATTTTCATTCCTCATTGGGTATATATACCTAGTAATGGAATTACTGGGTCCTATGGTAACGAGATTTAGCATTTTGAAGAGGGGTCAAACTGTTTTCTAAAGTGGTAGCACCATTTTGCATTCCTACTAGTAAGGTTATATCACAAGTGATTTTAAGACCAAGTACAGGTGTTTGTCCTGGTAGATTTTTGAGCTTGGTAAAAGTGATGTTGTTAGAATACTTGTTACACAGTGATGTGGAATGAGAGGTCAAAGACAAGGAAGCAGGTAGGGAGCATCTGAGTAATCTGATTCTTAGCTGAGAGGACCCCCCTGGCGATGGTGACAGGGAGAAAAGATGTTACGGTACCTGATGAACATATAGGCCAGTGGAAATGACTTCCAGGCAGAAAGATGATGTTCTTCTGATACCAACTGAGCTGCTAGCTCAAACTTTGCTTTCTCTCTTGGCTGTTAGCAAACAAATTTCTGTTTTCAGAAAAGTAGGAGAGAGAACACAAGTCTTGGCATTATGTGATGGAGAGCCATCTCTTGACTGGAGCAGATGTGTTGGCCTTTGACTTGGTGAGGGATGCCTTGTGGGGAGGGTTAGATCCTTCTGGATTCTCTAGGCTGCCCACCCAAAAGGCAAGGGAGTTAGTTCAGATTCTTCTTGTTGGTAGCAATGATGAAATGCTGGAGATTGGATATGTAACATTTAAATAGATGAAGTATGAAGGGTGTGTGTGTACACGAGGATGTGTGTACTGAGTAGCTTGAGCATTTGAAATGGCAACAGGGAATGAGATCCCTTAACAACAGAAGTTTTCTAGTGAAGTAGTAAAACCTCCCATAACTCTAGGATTTAAAAATTGCCCATCAAGCTGTTTATCCTATAATGGAATAATAGGCATAAAGCTGCCACCATCCTGGGAACTTGCAATTGCTCAGTGAGGCTTGTTACAGAGGCCTCCTACTCTGTTTGGCACAGTTATCACCCTTAGCTTTCTTTTCCCTCTGTGATTTATTCTCAAACATTTTGTATTTCCTTTTGCCATTTAGATGAAATTTAAATAAACCATTAGCTAAAGAGCTGTGTTAGACCGTTATACCTTTTAAACTCGGGATAAAAATCAATCTGTGTGTCATTCTCTGTACAAATGAAGCAAAAACATCTGCGGCTTGGCAGTTATCTGTGACTGGCTGTTCTTATTCTGTTCTGTGCTGGGGTCCTCCTGGCGTTATCTAACCTCGGCATGATTGCCCCATGGAGAAAGGAAAACAGGTGAGAATAATGGCCCCACTCTTACCCCATTCCATGCATCCTCCTCAGTTCTCATTTCTCCGAGTTTAGGTGGTCTCTCCCTTTTCCAGACCCCCAGTTCCCAAAAGGAAGGAGAAGATCCTAACTGGTAACCAGAATTTAACTCCCAGACTCAAAGTTGCCTGGACCTTTCTCTCAACAAAAAATATTTTCAGGGCATGTACCAGGGATGGATGAGTTCAGGACATAGTTTTTTTCTGTGCCAGGTACTGTTTAAATTTCCACTGAAACTATATCTGAGATTCACATCATGCTGATATGGTGGCTTGCAAATAATTCATTCTCTTCCCCCTTTTTTCTAGGCTTATCCAAATCCCTTGGGCTCATAGAAGGGTATGGTGGGCGGGGGAAAGGGGGTCTTCCAGCTACCCTTTCCCCTGCTGAAGAAGAAAAAGCCAAGGGACCCCATGAGAAGTATGGCTACAATTCCTACCTCAGTGAAAAAATTTCACTGGATCGTTCCATTCCGGATTATCGTCCTACCAAGTAAGTTCCGATTTGGTTATTCAGAGGAGCTTGCTTCAGGGTGGATGGGTGTAGACCAGTGATCTTCAACCACGAAAATTTTTAAAGATCGTTAATTAAATTATTTTCAAAAATCATTCAATATTCTTTTTTAACTCTTTTTTTTTTTTGGATCAACATAATTTAAGTGTGCCATGGAAGTTTAGCTATAGGTTCAAGTGTGCCATGAGATTAAAAAAAATTGAAAAACACTAGGGTAGACCCTGAGTCGGTGATATTTTCTCATGTTGTCTGTAACTTTTAGGGGAATTTTCGTGTTAGTATCCTCTTTGATCAATAAACTGAGTACTACTGTTGCTTGTGAAGTATTAGTTACATCGTGGGCAGCGCCTGTGGCTTGAAGGAGTAGGGTGCTGGCCCCATATGCTGGAGATGACGGGTTCAAACCCAGCCCTGGCCAAAAACTGCAAAAAAAAAAAAAAAAAAAAATGCTACATCATTATAAAAGTGACCCAGAAACATATAGAAAGATCCTCAATACAAAAAGTCCTTAATTTACAAAGAAAATAACCACGGTCTTGTTACTTAGACACGGCAGCTGTTAAGGTTTTAGTATATCGTCTTTGAGTCTATTTTCTATGCAGATTATGAACATGTGATATAGTGTTTTGTCGTTTTTTCACTTAATATTAAATCATGAGCATTTTCTGGTGTTATTAACAATGATCATCTTTTCCATTGTTGGAAATTTAGGTTATTTTCAATGTTTCATTATTATAGGTAACAATCCATTGAATATTTACTCACGTCTTTATGTGTATTGATATGATATTTATTTTCTTAATACACACTTCCAAAGGTATAATCTATAAGTCACAGTAGAGGAATATTTTTGGAAACTCTGGGTACATATTGTTCTATTTTCCTTTGGAAAATTTATAGGAATTCTAGTCCTCTTAGAATTTTAGCAGACTCTTCCATTACGGGGTCCTAGTATTTAAAAAATGCTTTGCCAAGGTGAGGAAATACATCCTGTCATTGTTTTAGCTTATACTTTTTTGTATTGGTAGCATCATGGTTGCCTTATGAGAGCCCTTTCTTCTGAGCTCTCAGTTTTAAGAATTCTTTATATTTTGCTTGTAAAATGGAGAAAAGAGGTTGGAGAGAGAAAGAGGTTGGACACTGGATAAAAAGCCCCTATTTTCTAGACAGAACTCTACCTTGGTTTCTCAAACAGATTCTTCAATTTCTATCAGATTTTCAGTGTCTCTCTTCATTTAGATCGTGCCCTTGCTTGGAGTAGAATATTTCTTTATCAAATGGATTTTGTACAAATCAATTAAGTGTCTTGGTTACTGAGAAAAATAGATTCAAGATAAAGAAAATTATCTTAAATAGATTTAAAATTATGGCATTAGCTGAAAAACCTGCTACATCTCTCCCTCTCTCTGCCTAATAAGTGTATGTTCATTTTGAATCACTAGGAAAATCTGCATCACCCCTATTGGAAGCTATTTTGTGTCTCTGGACTTTTGCTGTCAAAAACATCTGGCTGTTTTCATTTCCTGGTGCTCTCTGATTAGCCTTTCTCATTTGGACATTGGCAAATGAACATGGCTATATTTTTTATACTCTAATGAGAATGAAAATGCCTCCAACATGGAGGTTACTGGAAATGGGCCAGCTGAATGAATATTATTGAGCACCTGTAATAGGCTGGACAGTTTTTCCCACACTAAAAATAGAACATTGGATGGAACACAGTCCTTGCCCACTTCTTGCCTAGGGAAGAAGACAGACAGATACATAACAAATGAGTGCAGTAGGAGGTGGTCTATGGGGTGTGTGCCAGGCTGGAGATAGATGCAGGATGTGCAGGGTGGCTCTGAGAAAGTTGCTTGCTTGAGATGATGCCTGAAGGACCATTGAAAGATAGGAAATTAAGATAGGAGAGGGATAAGGGCAGACCAGGCAGGGTAATAGCAAGAGCACAGTGAGAGGCACAGTGTGATGTGCTGGGGAGGAACACATCACTTGGTACTGCTGTGGGGATAACATGATGGCTTCAACTTATCATTTATATCTGGTCCCTGATATGCCACTAAAATGACAAGAAAGGAACAGAGAGGTTAGTGGCCCGTAAGGGAAAACTAACTAAACAGATGATACCAGCAAGGAAGAGACACCTACACAGTTTTGGAAGGTAGAAAGAGGATGGCTGAATGTAACTGGCAGAGCAGCTGGATGAAGCCGGGACCTGACTTACTGGTGAGGTAGGTGGAGGTGGTGAGAGCAGAAGGATCCAGCCCATGCAGAACCTCAGGGACTCAGGAATTGAGGGTGCAAGGTATTTGCGATGGCTGGGAGGTAGATTTGAACAGAAGGATTGTAGTTATAACAGAAGGATTGCCAGATTCTTTCTGCAACTCTGCACTGCCCTTTCCTACTTCCTGAAGAAGGTGGACTGTGGGCTGTAGTTCCTAGTGGTAGTCTAAGATGGGGGATATCAAGGCTGTCTACTAAATGAGGTGACTTTTGAGCCTCATTACCCCTCTGGGCTCTGTACCCCTGTAGGAAAGAGTTGGTTGAATTTACTGGGAGAAAACCATTTGGTTTAAGGAAAAGACCAGTCTGACATTTGGGGGTACTTCCAAAATGTCTGTGCTCTTCTCATCAACTATTGGCATAGTATGTCTGTTGTAAAGCTCCATCCTTCTACACGAAGCTATCTTATTCTAATATAGAAGGGAGAGGCAGAATCCTAGATATCTTAGCAGAGTCTGTTATAAAGACCTTAACAACTGCAGTGACAACAGGAGACAGGAAACAGAGATCACAAACTTTATAATTATAATTGATGACTTAGGGAGAAAATGTTGGAATGTTTTATTCGTAAAGCAAGAACACATAGCTATCTTAAGGTAACAATCATAGAATAAAAAGGAAATCTTGGAATTTAAAAATTAGATAAAGATTAGCAATTCAATAAAGGGTTGGAAGAGAACATGGAGGAATGGAACGTTTTATTTGTAAAGCAAGAACAAATAGCTATAATAATAGTAATAAAGGTAACAATCATAGAATAAAAAGGAAATCTTGGAATTTACAAATTAGATAAAGATTAGTAATTCAATAAAGGGTTGGAAGAGAACATGGAGGAAATCTTCTGAAAAGTAGAAAAGAAAAGGAAAAATAAGGGAGGAAAGATCAAAAAGGATAAGATCAGTGCAGTAGGTTCAGCATCCAATCATGGGACTATCAGAGTGGAGGTTACAGGGAGAGAGAGAGAAAAAGAAGGGGGAGAGAGAGAGGAAGAGAGGAGAAGGAAAGAGAAAGAAACAGGAGAAAGAGAGGAGAGAGAGAGTAAGGGAGTGAGAGAGGAGAGAGAGAGGGACAGAGAAAACAGAAGAAAATCATTAAACAAATGTGCAAGAAATTCTCGAGAACTGAGCTTTCAAATTAGAAGATCCCACTCAGTGCCTACAAAATTTTTGAAAAGAAAAAAACCTAAACTAACACCAAGAAATGTACATGTACCATTTCAAAACAGAATGGATGAAGAAGAAAGTCTAAGAACTTTAGAGAGTAAATGCAGATCCAGTACGGTTGGGACTGCATTTCTCAGTAGAAACATTAAAAACTAGGAGATAATGGAGCAATCCCTAAATAACTTTGCAAGAAAAAAAAAAAAAGATTTTCAACTTAGAATATTATAGTCAACCATAGAATACTTTAGGTTGGGGCAAGCACAAAGTAATACTATATTGCAGGTATGTGTAGGGTTTCAACAATTTTACCATCCTTCCATCTGTTTTTAAGAAGCTACTCAAGTATGTGCTCCATTAAAGCAAAGGAGTAAGTTAAGAGGGTGACGATAGGATCTAGGAAGCAGGAGATTGAAGTAGGGAGCACTGAAGGCAGATCCCAGAAAGATGTTCCAAGGTAACATTAGAGTGAAGGCTGTGTAGCAAACCAAGAGATCAACCATTCCACATTGGAATAGGAGCATGGAAGGTTCCAGGAGGTTCCCAAAGGAGGGAAGATTGAATTATTTGATTGCCTAGATTTTTTGACTACATTAAGATTTTTTTAACCAGCCTTTCAGCAAGGTTGGGACTATTTATTGATAGATATAAAAACTAAACTTATAAAATTGCAAAGCAATTATTAACTACCGAAAAAACCAAAAAGCTTTCCAAGAAATGACTTGTAGTTTTATATACTCTGTGGCCCAGCTGTAAACAATATACTGTAGTCATATAAATGTAAATATTGCATATTGACTTAAACACAAATTATGATATGTGTAATACATGTAACTATATTGGAAGAAGGAGGGGTGAAATGTATATGTAAGGTGTGGGTAGTGTAAAATTAAATCTTCACCTTCGGTAACACCTTAATTGAAAATATCTACAATTTAAACATTAACAAATAGTAACACAATTATTGATATTTGGAAGCAAGGAGATTACAGAAGTGCCATGAGACTGTGTATGTCTTGTTTTAATTAAATAGCATTTCAATTAAGCTATAATATATAAATCTATACAAAATTAACTACCAAATAGGTGGGATGAAAGTATGAAAAAAGAAAGAGCTAGAGAATTAGGTTGGATGTGATGATCGCATGTGTCTTTTTGTATTATTCTGGCAGCCTATGTTGGATGTATATGAAGGCGGGTTTTGAGATAAATTTGAGAGCTTGCTCACGTTGTAATCAAAGGTACCCTTTGTAAATTCTGACTCAGCAGCAAAAGTTCCCAAATTAACCTTTGTTAATTGCAAATTAATCCCTACCATCAAAGAGTGGTGGAGGCCTTGCCTATAGAAGCAGCTTCTTTGATATTTGAGCCTGGGAGATACTGGAGAGGCAGCTGCTTGGGACCCAGCAGTTTCCTTCCTTCCCTGGGAGAAATTATCCCCCAATGGGCAGAATCCTTCTTGTTAATCCCCAAAACAGCTCTCACAAGTTTTTGAGAGGATTTAAATAGGATAATTAAATAGGATAATTTCATTGCGATTTTAAACAGAACCTCAACTTGCTTTAATTCTTATTGTTTTATTATTATATTACACTTGAGAAAACGGTTTTTCTTATAAATATGAATAAATTTTTAAGCAGCAGAGAGATTAACCATTCGTTTGTCATATTTCAGGCAAATGAATTCCAAAATGTTGTTTTCCATTTTAATTTTGTGATTATTTTTTCTTCCACTGGACAGGTATTTTAAATTTATTTGAATCCCAAACTGTCAATCTTTCTATTTTCATTTCTTCCCTGCTTTAAAACTGAGAAAGATATTATCCTTCAGGATACTTATAAATATTCTAATCTGTTTTGTGTTGCTTTTCTATGACTCTTTTATGTTTCACCCCTCCATCCATCTAGAGTTTGTTTCAGAGGATGGTTCAAGTTCGGATCTTTTGTTCTAAATATTTTCCTTTTTTCAAAATAGTTGTATCAAAATAATTTCATAAATAACCTTTCTTTTTCTCTTATTTGGAGGTGCTAAATGTGTTGTTACATTTCATGCTTTTTGTATGCAAGTAGGCTTATTCTCTAGGCTCTGTGCTTTTCTTTTGGTCCATCTTTCTTTTTCTTTTTATTTTCAGGGTTTTTTTTTAATTTTTTTTTTTTTATTACCAAAATTTGTGTTTAACTGAAGTCTCTAATCTGCCAGACACTGTGCTAGCAGTTTGGAGAGGGACAAAGCATGGCTTGGCCTCCAGGACATCAAAGAGAATGGGTGAGACCGGTGGCTGTTTACAAGTCTTTTGGGTTACTTTCAGGGGGCCTGAGAAACTAAGATAAGGGATGAGCAGTTCTGGGAGAAAGAGAAGGCTGCATAGAGGTGACTTTGTTCTTAATTGTAGGCAGGAATTTTCCTTCTAAACTTTAGAAAGAAGGCAGGGCATTTGAGAGGAGAGAACATCAAGCACAATATTAAGTAGCTAAGCTTGTGGAAAAAGCAAAGCAATGATTAACTGCAGGAAAAACGAAAGAGAAAAGGAATTACAATTCCATACCCTCTGTGGTGTGGGGTAACTAGAAACATTCTTGGATTTTGAGATTGGAGGAACTGGAAAACTTTTAGCCACAGCATAGTTTACAGAGTCAATGAGTATAAAAAATATGGAATGAAAGGAAGCCAGGTTGTAAAGTGACTCACATTCTATCCCTGTGTTGGGGCAGGGTCTTTATCAGTAATTGGGTGCCAGAGAAGGATTTGAGGCAAGACGGTATTATTGTTATCATTTATTTTTCAAAAAAATAATGATAACTATAGCAGAAATATGGAGGATAGAGTGGAGAAGATGGAAGCTGGTAGCAGTGACGTCTCCAGTTACCCAACATTTATTGAGTGCCAGCTGTGTGGTAGATGTTGGCAGAGAAGAAGAAGGCTTCTCATGATACAGTGGGCATCTTCTTATCATCCTTGCTACTTTTATCCATTTGTTTCTCTGCAACACACCAAGGACTGAGTAAGGATGGGGTGGAAGGGGTAAAGTCAAGAAAATTTTCCTGAGAATCAGGAAAATGAGGCAATTAATTGGAGGTAGATGAAGTGGGAATGCTCAAAAATTTCTAGCGTGGGAGACAAGAGTGGAAGTGATTTCATTAACCAGGAGACAGAATTCTGCAGTGGTTCTTGTTCTGTGATGAAGACAGCAGCTCACTTGTCCATGGTTCCCTGTAGTTGTGATTTTATTGAGTAACCACGTGACATGAGTCTGTCTGGCTTTATTCATCTGTTGGCTATGTGTGTGCATGAGAAGGTAACCCTTGGTGACACCAGAACACAGGCAAAACCCTCATTCCTTTCCCTTGCTGAGATGTACCATTCTGTATTGTATTGTGGCATATTAATTATCTGCTTGCCCAATTATCTCCTAATATGTGAGAGGGACCACAGAAATCTTTGTATATTTGTTAAAGCCACTTCTGAGATCCCTGTACAAATTTTATGGCACACTGCCTCCTCTGAGACGATGTCGGTAATTTATAGGCTGTTTCTACTGCTGTTATCTTCAATTTCTCCTTTGGCCTCCTGATAATAAATCCAGATGTCAGGTTTCTTTGGAATTCATTTTGCTCCACTCAGAAAGTCTCCTCTTTCCTCTCTTGCCACAAATTCTAACCCATTGTATCTCAGCCACGTCTGCTTTGGAAGCAGAGGACGTGAGGCCTCCATGGACCTTGGAGGTCTGGAGGGGTCAGGATTGATGTCTGGGCTGACCTTGGATACTTGGAATCATTTAAGTCCAGTGGGTATTTTAGACTGAGTCTGTGTGTATATGTGAGTTGTATTAGTAAGTGATGCCTGGTGTTATCTTTGGGGAGGATGCATCTACTCATTGGTCAATACCCAGTTCAAGTTCCTCTCCCCCATGAAAAGGACTGTGTGATTATTGCAGGCATGACTGAATCATTCCTCTGACAACAGATACCCTGTGTCTCACAGGTTGGCTTTCAAATAAAGTGTTAGTGCCTTAAAAAGGGTCAAGAATCCTATGTTAAACTTTCTGTTGCACAAACACGGGCACAAAGAGTAGCTGTCTAATGAGCAATTCTTGGTAGAAATAATAAATAAGTGCATGGTTAGGGGGTGTCCCTGAATACTAACCACGATAATTATTCTCCTTTATTGACTACCTTTTATGTTTGTGTCACTGTACCGCATGTTTTATTGATCTCGTTTAAATTTAACCACTCTCTGAAGTAGATACAACCATCCCTGTTTTCTAAATGAGGCAAGATTGCCTCATTGGAAGGGTTGAGCAACCTGCCTGAGGTCCCTCAGCTAGTGAGTGCTGTAGCCCGGATTCAAACCCAGCTCTGGGTGTGTCTTCAGGGCCCTGGAGACCCCCTGCCAACACACACACCTGTTAATGTTAATATTTGGCTCTTTGGCACAGCCAAGCCTAACCTTCCATGTCTGTGGAATGGAATGGAACACATGTCTGTGTTCCACGCAGGGACTGCCCAGAAGGAGAAGATTCTCTGAGTCATAGAGAAAGAAGATGATTTCCCTGAGGAATTGTGTGTGTGTGTGCATGCACACGCACATTTACTTCTTCAGTTTTCTTCTTTTTTATTCCTTTCAATGCTTCCAACTGTAACAAAATTCTACTTCCAAAGGGGCTGTGTTGAATTGAATTAGCCATTGCCCATTATGGTTCCTAATACATAATATAATATAGTGGAAACCCTCTTAAGGGATACAGTGTTTAAAAAGAAAAAACCCTCAGGAAATAGAAATTGTATATTATTAGGTGTAGGCAGTGTTTTACCATAAAGATTATTTAACCTAAAGGCCTAACTGGAAGGAACTTTATTTGCTAGAGCTGGTCCTCACCACAGATGAAAGAGTGATGCAGAGGAGCAAAAAGCAAGTGAGGGGTGCCCTGCCTTTTTGTGAGCGAGGGTGAGATGATTCTTGAAGTCATGGGTGAATATTGATCCCACTTTTGTGGGTTTTCCTAGGTCTGAAAGGATGTCTGGGTCACGTAAAAACCTTCTTGAGAGAGTTTTGCATGAAAGTCAAGAGCATGGACTTGAAATCTGAATTCCACCCAGCTTTGTCTCTTACTGGCTGTGTGACCTTGGGCAAGTCACTTAACCTCTCTGTGCCTCAGTTTCCTCATGTAAAATGGTGAGGTAATGATAATCTACTTCCTAGAATTGCTGTGGGGATTAGATCAGTTATTCTATGTGAACTGCATAGACTAACATACCAGGCATTAGTCTAAACCCTTCTCATATATATTTGTTGAGATCGAATCAGTAAAAGTGGGCTGCAATTATTTTTTAAAGTACTTTCACTGGAACAACCTTATCCTTAAAACATCCCACATTAAATAACAGAATCTTCAGGAAAACATCTACCTGGAAAGTGATATGATACCCGTTGTCTTTCACCAATATGGAAAACTCAAATCTGGGCAGTGGGCACTCCCTTGTCCCCAAGTCAGCACTGAATCCAGAGGACCTGGTCTCGGACAGACACCAGGGCCAGGCTATTTTGAGTCTGAGTAGGACACTTTTCTTCATGAGACTCTTCCTGGGCTTAGTTCAGAAAGCATTGCTCTGGGTTCACCACAGCCGGTGTATGAGGTTTGTCAATTAAGTTCGTGAACTCATCCTGAAAGGTGCTACCTTCTCATCCTTGAGCATCCCTGTGGTCACCTTCAAAGTACTCTGCTTGGGAAGCTGTGCACCAACACCAGTGCCTAGTTCACCCTTCAAAGCACCTTTTCTGGGATGAGTTTGTATGATGACAGTTCTGATGACCATTCCAGAAGAAAGAGTCCCAAAATTGCTTTAAAGCGTGGGCTAGGGGCTGGCATTGGTACGTAGCTTCCCAACCGAAGTCCTTTGAAGGTGACCTTAGGGATAGTCATCAGTGAGGTACGTAGTGTTTTTTCTAGGACGAGTTTGCAAACTTAATTGTCAGACCTGTATTATAGAAAGTTCAGACTTCAACAGGGGTGAGGGCACGGGAGCCTTCACAGAAGCTGGCAGTATGGGTCCGTTATTTGCTTCTGCCTTACCATCCTCAATAGAAGTCACACCAAAAAAAAAAGAAAAAATACCATAATGTGTGTTTTTCCTCTTTTCACAAATTGAAATGATTTTTTCCCCACATATTCAAATGGAGTTCTTGGTCTGAAGTCTTAGCTGCTTTGGTGAGTTAATTCCTTATGCTGGGAACCTCTGAAGTGATGGGGAGGGTTTCCAGAGAGTGGACATTGTCTGCAGGCTGCCTGTGTCCTCAGTGGAGGCTGGGAATTTTGAGACTTTTTCTGAAGCTCCCCCAGTGTAGCTTGGAGGCTGTGTGTTGGCTGGGAGTGGCTGGGAGTGGCTGGGAGGGTGTGCAGCAAACAGCTGCCTCAGCTTCCCTTGTGTTGGGGACTGGGCAGCAGATAGGAAGCCAGTTGTTGCCTCAGCCAGGTGCTCTCTTAAGACCTTCCTATCTTAAGACCTCAAACTATTGTGGTCAAGAGGCATTTCTATCTGTTATGAAAACATGGGGAACCTTGGAATGAGCATGGATATTCAAATGGCGGTCTGGAATGTTCTTTGGGCAGAAGTGTCAGAAGTTGCAAAAGGGAAATGTGGACCTCTTCTGGGGCCCATAACACTGCCTGCTTGAGTCAGCTAGTTTACCTATACCAGTGGTTCTTGGAAAATCCTGAAACTTTGGTCCTTAGGCTCCGACTGCTTTTCAGACTTGGGATGCCCAGGCTATAATCCCAGAGCAATTAAATCAGAATCTCTGAGCGTGGTGGGGCCCGAGCATCAGTATTAAACAAAATCCCTCGGTGATTCCCGTGTCTCACTTACAAGATGGAGAGCAAATGAGTCTGTGATGTTTCTGGAATTGTGATTATTGGACAACCTGCCTCTCAGTCTCCAGGGCTGCTGGTTAAAATGGTCAAATCTTGGGCCCTACTGCAGAGCTAGTAGACCAGAATGGGGTTCGTAAACCTATGTTTTTAACAAGTCCCTTGAGTGACTGATAGTTTAAAATTTTGAGCATCCTGGAACTGCATCATTTCCTGAGCGTCTCTGCGTGTCTGGACAGGGCAGGCGTTCCTGTGCCTTGAGACTTTACCATGCTTTGCTGTTGGATTCTTTTGTGTCACTTCCCTCCCCGTCTGCTTGCTCCTTCCCTTTTCATGTTCCTCAGTACCTCTGTTTATTTAATAATTGAAAATGAATAGAAATCAACTTTCCTTTTAGAATTTCAGAGAACCCCATGAAATGGTTGGCAGTGCTTTGGGGCATTTCAAACATGTGTTGGCCTGGCTGCCCCAAAGTTTATGAATTAGCAAAGTTAATTTGATCTTTTCTTGGGACTGGAAAGGATTCCCACTTCAGTGCATTGAAATGAGGCTGCCATCCAAGAGTCCCCTCCATTTCTGTTTTGGAGAGCTTTCTAGGCAAGTTTCAATTTCTTGCATGGAGAACTTGAAACCAGTGGATAGAAACAGATGTCAGCCTTGTCATATTCATGCAAATGAATCTGTTCTGTGGCCTGTTTACAGCCCCCAGGGCCATTGAGTTCCAGATTCACGTTCCCCAGATGTAGGTGCGACTATGGGAAATGGAATTCTTGATTTATTAGCTTAGATCAAACCAGTGTTGGGATTTGGAGCAGTGGTTGCTTCTTGCTTCTGGTCGCCTTTGATACTGTTAAGTCAGGCTTGTAGGAGGGGAAAGCTACTCACCTCATTTAATACTCAGAAATTCCCGTACTGTCTGTTAGTGGGGACCAGAGTTGGGAAACACAATCTGTGTATTTCTGGGTGATTATCCTTCCTGTTTAGTCCACAGCCCCTCGTTCTAGCAGTGCACTGAGTTAAAGCAAGTCCACCCTAGGCCTGCAGGTGAGCACACACACACACACACACACCCCCATGTGCATACACACACGCACTCCCTACAGGAAAGCCCACGCTAGTCTATGCAAACCTAGTTTAGGCAGCCTGCTAATTCCATTCCAATTTATTCAAAGGACAGATAATTTCTGTAAAATACTCTCCTGCAAACATTTGCTTCTTAGCCCTGAGAATAATCCGTAGAGGCAAACGTCTTTGCAATCACAGTGCCATTTTATGTGTGGAGTTCTTCACTGTTCTTGGTCAGTGAGTACAGTAAACATTGTCTAAAGTGGCAGCAGGAGAGAACCTCAGAGCTTGGTAATAAGGTGAGATTTACAGTGTTGTAAGAGCCGGGGGGATAAATCAGGCTTCTGGTGGAATGGGCAAAATGGACTAAATTCAGGTATTAATGGGCGAGCCACGTGTGCACTGCAGGGGGAGACAGGCTCATCAGTATTACAGATGGTATGTCTTTTTAGTTAATTTAGGAGAAATTCTGATCAGCCAACAGAGCTTTGAGGATGGATGCAGGAAAAAGAAGGCTGTGGCATATGGAGAGAACATATTTGTACTTGGAAAATCAGTAGAAAATGTTTAATGTCATCATAACCTCATTTGCATAAAAATAGTTGTATGCAGCAAACCAAATGAAAGCAAAGGAAGATGTGATGGAACCAATGCTCTTCGAGTTTCATTTCATTATGAATAACATAAATAATTCAATTGAATAAATAAATACAAAATTGCTTCAAGTAGAGGTACTGGAAATTATTATTCCTTGAGAATTCCTTTAATGGTCCATGTCATGATGATGAAGTAATGTGATTATGCCTCCGTGGGCAGCAATCTGCTGTACACTTGACCCTTGATAATAATATTGAGCTCTCTGTAGCTTTCAAGTATTTTATTGACACAAAATGAAGTTTTTAGTTGTACAGTCCTATTCATAATAGGACCTTGAAGTAGTTAAATAAGCTCTGGCTTGTCTTCATTGTGGTGAATACAGTCCCACTTGGCATGTGGGTTTTGCTTAGGAAATATCTGATGGTCACAAGCTTGAAGAGTCTTTGGACTGTGCTGTGTTGGGTACATAATTCTAAATAAATATTTGGAATCCTGGTGATAGAATTAGAGCCATTGTTTCTATCATCCAAAGTCTGATCAGGGAATTCTATGAAAGGATAAATCATGGCATGGAAAAAAAGTTGGTGGGATTTGTTTATAAGTTGAATTTCAGCAAATATTTTCCAGCTATAATGGATGGTATGGCATAGTCCTTGTACTCATTTTATTCATTCACTCAGTAAATACTCATTGATCAGCTCCCACATGCCAGCCATATGTTGGAGGTTGAAGTTATAATGGTAGTAAATTGGGAAAATAGAAATACAAGATAATTACACGTTATGAGAAATGCTTTGAAGTAAATAAAGAGGTGGTAATGGGCTCAGTGCCAGTAGCACAGTGGTTATGGCACCAGCCTCATACACCGAGGGTGGCAGGTTTGATCCCAGCCCAGGCCAGCTAAACAACAATGACAACAACAACAATAACAACAACAAAAAAAGGTAATGTATAGCCAGCCTTCCAAGTCCCTTGATTCTGTATCTGCAGATTCAACCAGGGATCAAAAGTATTAGAAAAAAACAGAAATACTACTTGGGAGGCTGAGGTGGGAGGATTGCTTGAGCCAGGAGGTCAATACCAGCCTGAGCAACATAGTGAGACTTCACCTGAAAAAAAAAATTTTTTTTAAATAAAAATTAGTACTACAATAATAAATATAATACAAGACTTCATGAAGAAGACTGCCATGGCAATTGCAATAACAACAAAAATAAACAAATGGAACTTCATTAAACTGAAAAGCTTCTGTACAGCTAAGGAGACAGTAACCAAAGCAAAGAGACAACCTACACAATGGGAAAGGATATTTGCATATTTTCAATCAGATAAAAGCTTGATAACTAGGATCTATAGAGAACTCAAATTAATCCACATGAAAAAAGCCAACAATCCCATATATCAATGGGCAAGAGACATAAATAGAACCTTCTCTAAAGATGACAGACGAATGGCTAACAAACACATGAAAAAATGTTCATCATCTCTAGATATTCGAGAAATGCAAATCAAAACCACCCTGAGATATCATCTAACCCCAGTGAGAATGGCCCACATCACAAAGTCTCAAAACTGCAGATGCTGGCGTGGATGTGGAAAGAAGGGAACACTTTTACACTGCTGGTGGGACTGCAAACTAGTACAACCTTTCTGGAAGGAAGTATTGAGAAATCTCAAAGCACTCAAGCTAGACCTCCCATTTGATCCTGCAATCCAATTACTGGGCATCTACCCAGAAGAAAAAAAATCCTTTTATCATAAGGACACTTGTACTAGACTGTTTATTGCAGCTCAATTTACAATCGCCAAAATGTGGAAACAGCCTAAATGCCCACCAACCCAGGAATGGATTAACAAACTGTGGTATATGTATACCACAGAATACTATTCAGCCATTAAAAAAAATGGAGACTTTACATCCTTCGTATTAACCTGGATGGACATGGAAGACATTATTCTTCGTAAAACATCACAAGAATGGAGAAGCATGAATCCTATGTACTCAATTTTGATATGAGGACAATTAATGACAATTAAGGTTATACGGGGGGGGGAGGAAAAGCAGAAAGAGGGACGAAGGGAGGGGGGTGGGGCCTTGGTGTGTGTCACACTTTATGGGGGCAAGACATGATTGCAAGAGGGACTTTATCTAACAATTGCAATCAGTGTAACCTGGCTTATTGTACCCTCAATGAATCCCCAACAATAAAAAAAAAAAAAATAAAAAATAAAATTTAAAAGTTGTAATGAAAAAAAAAAAAGAAAAACATTACAGTATAATTTTTTACACTGTAAACTATGTAAGTAGCATTTCTATTGTATTAGGTATTATATGTAATGTAGGAATGATTTAAAGTATTTGGGAGGTTATGTGTAAGTTATATGCAAATACTGTGTTTTTATATAAGGGATGAATATTTGTAGAATTTGGTGTCCCACCAACTTGGTGGATGGGAATGGGTATCCTGGAACCAATCCCCCTTGGTTAGCAAGAGACGACCACAGAATAGCTGGAAAGGAGGGTGAGCTTCAGAAATGATAAACTGAGGAAGTAGAGGAGATGAGGATGAGCCAGCAACTCAGAAACCTGGCAGAAAGAAGAACGCCAGGAATGGCTTGGCTTTAGGAGCTGGCAGGAGACTCTGGCAGATTGTTTGAAGGGGAGGGAAACATAGGTAGGAACCAGATCATGCAAGACTGTGGGCAGTGCTAAAAAATCTTGGATTTACCGCAGTGGGAACAAAAGTGGTATGCTGGGTTGAATAGTGTCCCCTTAGAAGTCAGGTCCACCTGCAACCTCAGCTGGTTACCTTATGTGGAAATAGGGTCCTTGCAGATGTAATTAGTCAAGGTGGGATCATATTGGATGAAGATGAATCCCAGATGACAGGTGTGTTGTAACAAGAGCAGTAGAGAGACACAGACACAGGGAAGGCGGCTGTGTGAAGACAGAGCGATGTACCTGCAGGCCAAGGGATGCTAAGCACTGCCCCACCTCCAGAAGCTAGGAAGAGGCGAGCCTCACAACAGGGCCCTGCTCACACCTGGATTTGGGACTTCTAATCCCGAGAACTGTGAGAGATTCATCTAGCCAGTTCGTAGCATTTTGTTATGGCAGCCTTGGGATATAGACATTAAAGGTAATGGAAGCCACTGGAGATTTGAAATAGGGAAGAGTCATTATCTGACTTATGTTTCTAGATCGTTCTCAATGCTGTCTGGAGGGAGAGTAGATCCCAGACAGCAAGAGAAAAGAGAGCAGAAGAGTTAGGAGGATCCTCCAGGTAGGAGACGATACTGAGTCCAGCCAGACTGAGGATGGTGCAATGGGGAAAACAGACGGAGGTTTATGTTGGAGGTCGTCAGGAAAGACTGAGGGATTTTAGGATGAAACATTATGCAGGGGTGGGTGGGGTAGCACCAGGTACTGAGATGGGGAAGAGTGGGAAACAGATCTGGAGGGATATATATTATACTTGGGGCATGTTATGTCTGATTTGACCTGTAGTCGTATGTTGGAGATAACAGATGGATGTTTGAACAATTCGTGAATCTGGACATCAGGAGAGAGGTAAGGGGCTAGAAGTGCCTTTGGGTGACCATCAGAGCTGACATCACTAAGAAGCAAGTTTTGGCAAGGGCCTAGATTGAGTTCTTTGCCACTCCAAAATTCAGAGCATGGAAGTTCAGCAAGGGATGTGAAGAAGCAGTTCTTCCTTCCTAATGAAGGAAGAAATCCAGGAGAATGTAGTGACACAGAGGCCACAAGAGAGGAAAGGTTATAGGTGGAAGCAGTGATGATAAGTGATGCTGCGATGCCAAAGTGCTCCGTGGATGTGGATTTGGCAATGTGAAGGCCATTGACGACCTCGACAAGGATGTTCATCCCTCATTGGGGCTGGAGAAGGAGTGAATGGCAGGGAGGGAATGAGAGAGCAAATTGCCTACTTGATGAAGAAGGGACATGAGCTGAAGCCTAGGCCTTGGCGGGGCGGGGTCAAATGAGGTTATTAATGTCATTATCATTTCTTTTTAAATTTTCATTTTGACATGACTTCGGACCTAACAGCAAAGAGGCAAGAATAGTCCAAAAAATTTTCTGTATTCCCTTTGCCCTGATTCCTCAAATGTTAACATTTTACAATATTTATCTCGCTCCATATATATGTATTTTTTTTGGCATCATTTGAGAATGAGTTGCAGACATGATGTGCCTTTGCCTCTGAATACTTCAGTGTGTGCGTCCCGAGAACAAGGACGTTCTCTTACAAACGGTGATATAATAACATGATGCTACCTGTTTACAGGCCTTATTCACATTTCTCCAGCTGTCTCTGTAATGTCCTTTAGAGAAAAAGAAAGTCCTAGATCATGTATTACATTTATTTGCTGTGATTTTTTTGTTTTGAAGCAATCCCTCAGTCTTTCTTTGTCTTTTATGACGTTGACATTTTTGAAGATGGCAGTCCGGTTATTTTGTAAAATGTCTCTCAATGTGAGAGTTGAATTTGTCAAACCCATTTCAGTATTTTCAGTATCTATACAAATAATCACAGCTTTCTTTCTCCCTGTACCTATTAATATTTTGTATCATATTATTGGTTTCCTATTACTGAATCAAATTTGTGTCCCTGGATTCGTAGTATCCACTAGGTCATGGGGTATCATTTCCTTAATAGGAATTTGGATTCTGAATACTAATATTTTATTTAAGACTTTTGCATCTAAATTTCTAATTCATTTTCTCTCTGCATGTTTCCCTCTCTTCCTATGCTGTTCTAAAGAGATTTAGGTATCAATACATTATAAAAATAATTAGGAAGTTTTCTTTGTTATTTATATTTGCTAATATGATTGATATATTTGATCCCAATTTTGTTGTATTACTTTGTTACACTAATTGTGTGTGGCATAGCTGCTTGTGTTTCTGTTTCTACGTGATATTTTTCTCTTTTAATAATTTCTTTTGGGATTTATGTGTTCTAATGATACTTATTCCACTTTATTTTTGTTTTTGAAATGATTCTTTCTTTAATGCCCCTATTCTCTTATTTTTCTATTTAACATTGTACAATCTGGTTTGCCAGTTTTTAATGGTATCCTTTAACCATCTGTTGTCTAAACAAACATAAGTGAACTTATTTGGCTTTTCTCTCCTATCTGTTTTCTCCTGTTTTTAGCTGAATTACTTCTACTTTGTGAGAACTTCACTATCCAACTCTCTCCTCATCCACCCTTGTTCCCATCTTTAGTCTCAGATTCACAAATAGGTTTCCCTAGTCATCTCACCTCTTCCGGCTGAAGCTGATCCTCTTTTTGGTTCCTCATTCTGTCCAGTGGGTGGAGTTTCATGAATCTTTGCATGTCTAAAGAACGTTATTGGCTTTGACATTCAAAAGACAGTTCAGCTGAATATAAAGTCTTTGGTTCACATTTGCTTTTCTCTCGCTTTTCAAAAATGCTGTTCCATATCGCTCTGCTTGGTAGGCTATTTATGAGAAGTTGGAGGCAAATGTAATTCTTGTTTATTTGTCACTTGATTATTTGGAGAACAGGGATTGAAGTTCCCAAGGATTTTTTCCTTTCTTTTTCTTTTTTTGAGACAGAGTCTCACTCCGTTGGTGTGGGTAGAGTGCCATGGTGTCATAGCTCACAGCAACCTCAAACTCTTGTGCTTGAGAAATCCTCCTGCCTCAGCCTCCTGAGTAGCTGGGACCACAAACACCTGCCACAACAGCAGGCTGGTTTTTTTATTTTTAGTGGAGATAGGGTCACAGTTTTGCTCAGGCTGGCCTTGAACTCCCTAGTTCAAGTGATCCTCCCAGCTTGGCCTCCCAGAGTGCTAGGATTACAGGCGTGAACCACCACACCCAGCCTACTTTTACATTCGAATAATTTTCTGGAATATTCCTTGGAATTGATGATTTTGGGTCAGATTTTTAAGGTATACAGTGGGCTTTTTCAATACATTTTAATTCTGGAAAGTTCTTCTGATTTATAGTTTTAAATATTAGTTTTGTCTATTGTCAATGTTTTCCTTTTGTAGGAATTCCAGTGATTTTTTTTGTCATCCATTTCAGGTTGCTTTTACTCTGATTGCTTTTCTTTTTTCTTCATCTCATTTTCATTGCTTGGTTGTTCCTGTTTTCCTTAGTACTCACATTAAATTTTCTTTTGTGTTTACTGTCCTTGCGCACTTTTTGCAGCCCAAGATGATGGACAACTTTTGCATTACAAACTGTTTTTTCTAGACTCCACCTCACTTCTGAGATGATTTTTGTTTGTCTTTTCTTCTATTTAATTTTAGATTTCAATCAGCTCTTGCTTTATTTCTTCCTGTTACTATCTCTTTCTATGTTTTAAATTTTGACTTTGCAATTAAAAGCAGATTTTCGTATTTTTTTCTTTTTTTTTTATTAAATCGTAGCTGTGTACATTGATACATTCATGGGGCATCATTCACTAGCTTCACAGACTGTTTACCAAGTTTCACATATACCCTTGTAAGATGCACCACTGGTGTAATCCCACCAATCCACTTCCCTCTACCCACCTCCCCCCTCCCTCCCATCCCTTTCTCCCTTCCCCCTATTCTTAGGTTGTAACTAGGTTGTAGCTTTCATGTGAAAACCCTAAATTAGTTTCATAGTAGGGCTGGGTACACTGGGTACTTTTTCTTCCATTCTTGAGATACTTTACTAAGAAGAATATGTTCCAGCTCCATCCACGTAAACACGAAAGAGGTAAAGTCTCCATCTTTCTTTAAGGCTGCATAATATTCCATGGTGTACATATACCACAATTTATTAATCCATTTGTGGATCGATGGGCACTTGGGCTTCTTCCATGACTTAGCAATTATGAATTGGGCTGCAATAAACATTCTGGTACAAATATCTTTGTTATGATGTGATTTTTGGTCTTCTGGGTATATGCCCAGTAGAGGGATTACAGGATTGAGTGGCAGATCTATTTTTAGATCTCTAAGTGTTCTCCATATCTCTTTCCAAAAGGAATGTATTAATTTGCATTCCCACCAGCAGTGCAAAAGTGTTCCCTTTTCTCCACATCCACGCCAACATCTCTGGTCTTGGGATTTTGGGTATAGGCTAGTCTCACTGGAGTTAGATGGTATCTCAAAGTAGTTTTGATTTGCATTTCTCTGATGATTAAAGATGATGAGCATTTTTTCATATGTCTGAAGGCCGTGTGCCTGTCTTCTTCAGAGAAGTTTCTCTTCAAATCCCTTGCCCAGCCTGCGATGGGATCCCTTGTTCTATTCTTGCTAATGCGTTTGAGTTCTCTGTGGATTCTGGTTATTAAACCTTTGTCGGAGACATAATCTGCAAATATCTTCTCCCATTCTGAGGGCTGTTTGCTTGCTTTACTTACTGTGTTCTTGGCTATGCAGAAGCTTTTTAGTTTGATCAAGTCCCAGTAGTGTATTTTTGAATCTGCTTCAATTGCCCGGGGGGGTCCTCCTCATAAAATACTTGCCCAGACCGATTTCTTCAAGGGTTTCCCCTGCACTCTCCTCTAGTATCTTTATAGTTTCATGTCTTAAGTTTAAATCTTTGATCCATTGAGAGTCTATCTTAGTTAATGGTGAAAGGTGTGGGTCCAGTTTCAGTCTTCTACAGGTTTCCAGCCAGTTCACCCAGCACCATTTGTTGAATAGGGAATCTTTTCCCCACTGAATGTTTTTAATTGGCTTGTCAAAGATTAAATAATGGTAAGTAGCTGGGTTCATCTCTTGGTTCTCTATTCTGTTACAGACATCTGAGGTCTGGTAGCGTGATTCCTCCTGCTTTGTTTTTATTTCTGAGTAATGTCTTGGCTATTCGAGGTTTTTTCTGATTCCATATAAAACGAAGTATTATTTTTTCAAGATCTTTAAAGTATAACAGTGGAGCTTTAATAGGGATTGCATTGAAATTATATATTGCTTTGGGTAGTATGGACATTTTAACAATGTTGATTCTTCCCAGCCATGAGAATGGTATGTTTTTCCATTTGTTAACGTTTTCAGCTATTTCTTTTCTTAGAGTTTCATAGTTCTCTTTATAGAGATCTTTCACGTCCTTTGTTAGATAAACTCCCAAATATTTCATCTTCTTTGGCACTACTGTGAATGGGATAGAGTCCGTGACTATTTTTTCAGCTTACCTATTGTTGGTATATATAAAGGCTACCGATTTATGAATGTTGATTTTGGAACCTGAGACGCTGCTGTATTCCTTGATCACTTCTAAGAGTTTTGTAGTAGAGTCCCTAGTGTTTTCCAGATATACAATCATATCATCTGCGAAGAGCGAAAGTTTGATCTCTTCTGACCCTATGTGGATACACTTGATCGCCTTTTCTTCCCTAATTGCGGTGGCTAAAACTTCCATTACAATGTTAAAAAGCAATGGAGACAATGGGCAGCGTTGTCTGGTTCCTGATCTGAGTGGAAATGATTCCAATTTAACTCCATTCAGTATGATATTGGCTGTGGGTTTGCTGTAGATGGTCTCTATCAGTTTAAGAAATGTCCCTTCTATACCGATTTTCTTAAGTGTTCTGATCATGAAGGGATGCTGGATATTATCAAAAGCTTTTTCTGCATTGATTGAGAGAATCATATGGTCTTTGTTTTTTTATTTGCTTATGTGCTGGATTACATTTATAGATTTACGTATATTGAACCAGCCTTGAGACTCTGGGATGAAACCGACTTGGTCATGATGTATAATTTGTTTGATGTGTTGCTGGATTCTGTTTGTTAGGATCTTGTTGAATATTTTTGCATCTGTATTCATTAGTGATATCGGTGTATAATTTTCTTTTCTTGTTGGGTCTTTTCCTGGTTTGGGGATCAGAGTGATGTTTGCTTCATAGAACGTGTTAGGTAGTCTTCCTTCTTTTTCTACCTTTTGGAACAGGTTGAGTAATATAGGTACTAATTCCTCTTTAAAGGTTTGGTAGAATTCTGACGTGAAACCATCTGGTCCCGGGCTTTTCTTTTTAGGAAGGTTTTGTATGGTTGATGCTACTTCCGAACTTGATATGGGCCTGTTCAACATTTCCACTTGATTCTGGCTAAGTCTTGGAAGGTGACGTGCTTCCAAGTATCGGTCAATTTCCTTCAGATTTTCATATTTCTGAGAATAAAGTTTCTTGTAATATTCATTAAGGATTTTTTGGATTTCTGAGGAGTCTGTTGTTATTTCATCTTTGTTGTTTCTGATTGATGAGATTAGAGATTTTACTCTTTTTTTCATGATTAGGTTGGCCAAAGGTTTATCTATTTTATTGACCTTTTTGAAAAACCAGCTTTTTGATTTATTGATCTGTTGTATTATTCTTTTGTTTTCGATTTCATTTAATTCTGCTCTAATTTTGGTTATTTCTTTTCTTCTACTGGGTTTGGGGTTGGAATGTTCTTCCTTTTTCAGTTGCTTGTGATGTCCCATTAAGTTGTTAACTTCCTCTCTTTCCGTTCTCTTGAGGAAGGCTTGCAGTGCTATAAATCCCTCTTAGAACTGCTTTTGCAGTGTCCCAGAGGTTCTGATAGTTCGTGTCTTCATTGTTGTTTTGTTCCAAAAAGTTGTCCATTTCTTTCTTAATCTCATCTCTGACCCAGCTATCATTCAGCGTAAGGTTATTTAACTTCCATGTTTTTGTATGAGTATGCAGATTCCTGTTGTTACTGAGTTCGACTTTTCTTCCATGGTGGTCCGAGAAGATGCATGGAATAATTTCTATTCCTTTAAACTTACTGAGGTTAGACTTGTGACCTAAGATATGATCAATTTTGGAGTAAGTTCCATGGGCTGATGAGAAGTATGTGTATTCAGTTTTGTTGGGATGAAATGTTCTGTAGATGTCTGCTAAATCCAAATGTTGGACGGTTAGTTTTAAATCTAAGATTTCTTTGCTCAGCTTCTTGTTGGAGGATCGATCCAACACTGCCAAAGGAGTGTTGAAATCTCCGACTATTATGGAGCTGGAGGAAATCAAGTTGCTCATGTCTGTTAGAGTTTCTCTTATAAATTGAGGTGCATTCTGGTTGGGTGCATAGATATTAATAATTGAGATCTCATCATATTGAGTATTACCCTTAAGAAATATGAAGTGACCATTCTTGTCCTTCCTTACTTTTGTTGGTGTAAAGCCTATTGTATCTGCAAATAGAATTGCAGCACCTGCTTTTTTCTGATTACCATTTGCCTGAAATATGGATGACCATCCTTTCACCCCGAGTCTGTATTTGTCTTTTCAGTTAAGATGTGACTCTTCTATGCAACAGATATCTGGCTTGAGTTTTTGTGTCCAGTCAGCTAACCTGTGCCTCTTTAGAGGACAGTTTAAGCCGTTCACGTTAATGAAGAATATTGATAAGTCTGGTGAAGTTTTGGGTATCGAGTTTTTCAATGTCCAGTGGCCATTTTTAATCCTTTCGCCAGTGTGGAAATTGGAGTTTGATCTGAAGTTTCTGAGTGAGTTTACTTTTGTGGTATAGGATTGGGTTGGTCATTATGGAGGATAGGTCTGAGAATATCCTGAAGAGCTGGTTTGGTTATGGCAAATTTCTTCAACATATGAATGTCATTAAAGTATTTAATTTCTCCATCATAAATGAAACTCAGTTTAGGTGGAAACAAGATCCTGGGTTGAAAGTTATTTTGCTTTAGGAGATTAAATGTTGGTGACCACCCTCTTCTGGCTTGAAGAGTTTCAGCAGAGAGATCTGCAGTCATTCTAATATTCTTCCCTTTGAAGGTAATGGTTTTCTTTCTCCTGGCAGCTTTGAGGATTTTCTCCTTCATATTAACTTTAGTGAAGTTAAGTATGATATGCCTGGGGGATGTCTTATTGGGGTTAAGTCATACTGGGGTTCTGAAGCTGTCCGCTATCTGAATTTCAGAATCTCTAGGCATGTCTGGAAAATTCTCTTTCATAATTTCATGCAGAAGGGCCTCTGTGCCCAGCGAGGGCACTTCATCTGTTTCTGGAACTCCTATGATTTGGATATTCGCCTTCTTCGACTTATCCCAGAGCTCCCTGAGAGAGTGATCTGTTTTTGCTCTTCATTTCTCTTCCTCTATGAGAGTTTGGGAGTGTTCAAAGACTTTATCTTCGATGTCAGAAATCCTTTCTTCTGCTTGCTCCATTCTGTTGCTGAGGGATTCTACTGTATTTTTCATATCTTTGAGGGCTGCAAATTCTTGCTTCAGTGTGTCTAAGTCTTTGGTGGTTTTTGTCTTTAAATTCGTTAAATTCTCGAGACAACTTTCGAATTTCTCCTCGAATTCCTAATTCCACTTTGTTAATCTTATCTGCAATCCAAATTCTGAATTCGATTTCTGACATCTCAGCCAGTTGTTTATGAATGGGATCTTCAATTGCATCTGCCGTATCTTTCCTTGAGGGGGTTGATCTATTCTGGTTATTCATGTTACCAGAGTTTTTCCGCTGATTCCACCCCATGGGTGTTTTACTCCCTCTGATTTTTTCCCCTGGGGCTTTGTCGAGGGTCTGTACAGTGTTGTGGCCTGAGAAACTGGGGCCCTGTCTGGTGTGGTGGGGCTAAGTGGTTCTGTCTTGTTTTCAGCTGGTTTCTGTTCCACCCTAGTGAAACAGATACTCTGGATTGAAGTCTCAGCTGTGGAGAAATATCAGCAATTAAGTCACCCCACCCCGTACTGGCAAACAATTGGAAAAGAAAAATCAAACCTTCCTACCACCGTGCACCCAGGGCCCCACCTGATTTGTCCTCAGGCGATTGGTTCAGTTCAAAAAGTCCAAATCAATTGTCTCAGTCTGCACCTGTCTCGGGTGAGAGAGTTTAAGAGGTCTCTGGGAACTGGATCACAGCGGGTCTGGTGACTACTCTGGTGTGGCTTGCTCCAATGCTGCGTGGAGTCAGGAGGAGCCACCCAGACAATAGATCAGTCTGGGAAGGTTGCTGCCTCCTTCCCCACCTTGCACCACTGTCGCACCCAGTCACTAATAGCCCTGCAGTTGGCTGACCCAGTTGCCTGTAGTGAATCGGTACTCCAGGAGTTTGCACCTGCCTGAATCACAAGGAAGTCTTTCAGGCCGCTGCGCTCTGCCTCTCTCTAGCAGGAGGAGGTGAGGCCTCACAACCTCGGGCGCTTGATGAAGGTTGGGGGGTTTTTACTCAGGTCCAGTCTCGCCCCTGATTAATGTTACTGACAGTACAGAACAGAACAAGTCGCGGTTCCCCTGCAGAAGAGAAGCTGAATTGAGTTCCAAATCAGCTTGTCTTTGCTCTTGTATTGTCTATAGGCTGACAATCCCCTGAGGGCCAGGTGTGTCTTAGGTTTAGTAAAGGGGACCTCTGTGTCAGTCCTGCCCTGGGAGTTTCCCCGGTTTGCAAGTTGGAGTAGCCTCAGGCAAATCCTAAATCCTCTACTCAGAGTCTCTGGTTGCCCAGGGAGATGGGGGGTGTGGCTTCAGAATATTCGGTAGTAAGCCGTATTGCTAGCAAAAGAGGGCTGCTGTTTTATGGCTCAGGCAACTGCTGCTCCGGTGTAGCTCCCTTCCTGCCAACCGTCCTCTCTCCGCTCCCATACCCCAGAGTCTGCTCCAACCGGCTGCAGCCCAGCACTGTCTACACCCCTCGAGCAATTGCCCAGGAGTCTGGACCCCTGGGGGACAGGCCTCCAGACCTTGGAGCAAGAGCAGAGAGGAGTGAGTGGAGTGCTGGGAGCCTGGGGTTGCAGGCAGAGAACACACACAGCTTTACACAGTTTTATGCCTGGCCATATTGTCACCAAAAGATGGCTGTCACACTGTGTCTCAGGGAACTGCCACTCCAGTGCGGTCCCCTCTCCGTCGACGGGACTGGCCTCCAGACCTCAGTGTGAGTAAAGGGGAGCGCTGGAAGCTCAGAATTCCAGGTAGAGACTATATACAGTTTATACAGTTTTATGCCTGGCAGGAGGACGCCGTGGCACCCTAGTAGGGGAGGTAGGTCCAGTTTTTAGAGGGTCTCTCCCATGCAGTGTAGTGGGAGGACCTTTGAACTCTGCCTGATTGTTTGTGGGGCACTCTGAGCCGTTCTCATGGGGGAGGGGACTCCTGTCCACTTGGTGATGGATTTTGTACCATTTGTTTGTATCCTTGTGGTCGCAGCTCATCTCACTGGGGTTGACGAGCGTTCTTCAACCTTCTCCCTTAGTGCAGCTCAAATCCACCAGGTTACTTGCTGAATTTTTGTTCTTTAACTCTCCTACTGGACGGGAGCCTTTGTGGAAAGCTGGCTTCAGTCAGCCATCTTGTCTCCTCTCATATTTTATAATACTTATTTGAGGATAATTAAGTTTGGAGTATTGATAAAGTTTTTTTTTTTAACTTTGGGTTTTTTTTTTTTTTTTTGGAGGAGGAGGATTTCTATCAGAGAACGTATTCTACTTCTAAAAGTATTCCATTATTCAATTAGAATAATAAAAAATAAAAAATACTTCTTTTTATTTTTGATGTAAATACTTTGTATATATGGAGTCTGTTTCCATTTATTGATTTTGTTGATTCGGAGTCATTTTTAAGAGTCATAGTTCAAAGGAGCTGTTGTCTGTCACTGTCAGAAGCATAGTTTCTTTGGTGGGTGTATTTTTATATATGTGTTTGTGATGGGAGAGGGGTTGTGTCGTTTGACCTTTGAATTCTGTTTTGTTTTCTGGGACTGTAAGTTTCCCTCTTTTTGTTTATTTTCTGATTTCCTCTCTTATCCTTTTAACTATCTTCTCCCCCAGAAGTGATGCAGTGATACTCACTTAAAGTCTCATTTCGTTGCCAATGCTCTGATCCAATAGGGCTCTTTTCCACATTTTTATGCTTAAGCTGGAATTTCTCTTTCTGGTGGTTATTTTCGATCAATCCTTGGCTTCCTATCAGCGCCTCTCTTTCCTGTTCCATGGTTTTCTCTAGTTTGCCCTTGCTCCCTCTGTGAGCAGCTTGCAATAGGATGTGAGGGAGAAAACTCACTGCTAGTTTGTGTTTATTTTGCCACTTACATTGGAAGTTTGGGAGGTTCTCTGTCTTACAGTAATGCTGTAATATTGTATTTGTTCTTTTAACTATTACTTATGACTTTGAAAATGTGTTAAGAGATTTGAATTTATGTAGCCCCGAATTTTCGTTGTTGTTTCTAAGTAGGGAGTTATTAGATTCAAAACTTACACTCTTGAGAGTATTTACCTCCCTGAGTAGCGCAGCTGCCGCACAGTCCTTTGAGGCTCTTGTCAAAGTACAGATTCGCCGGCTCCAACTTCCATAGACTGAATTAGAGTCTCTGGGAGTGGGACCCAGGAATCTGGGTTTCAAGTGATATCCCAGACATTTTCTATTTTTGTGAAGTTTGAAGAGTCACTGGTGTGTATGGTAAAAACTATGCAATTATATACAGGAATGACTACTGCTGGTCACACCACTGTAGACTAGAAATTTTGAGAACTTGGTATAACTCACTTAATATTTGTGGGCCCCAGGATGGTATTCATTTTTATATTCATTCACTAAGAACTCTCTGTGGGGATCATTTGTTTCTTCATGTGAATTATGGCTACCAGAAAGTTTTTCGATCTCTTTTTATATATATAATTTATAGGGTATCCTAAAGGTCACCATACATTGGGAAAATGGGAAATGGTAGCTAAATGTACCTTTATTTACAAACTATTCATTATAGCATTTTATAAGATATTTATAAATATTTCTCTATGTGTTGGAATATCAATATAAAAATGTTAAAAATAAATATAAAATATGATATGAGTTTGTTAATTTTTCCTGTGTGTGGTAATCTTTGGGCCATGCTGTCTACCCTCCTGTTAGGAGAGGGGAATGAATGGTAAGTTGATATCTGAGGTTTAGTAAAAACAAAGCGTGTAGTTATATACAGACCAGGCCAATCTCCCATACTTTGTATATCTGCTGTAATTAGAGCAGACACATCACATTCCCAGGAACTTGGGAAAGATTTTTCCATCACAAACTAGTTCTTCCTCCTAGGATCCTTGCTTCAGTGACTCATCTGGACTGGAAGTCACTTTTCTTCCTTTCATCATGGTGGAGATCACATCTTACCCAAATTGGTGGTCATAATCTCTAGACAATCAGATGGACTCATTCTTAAACAAATGAATTCACTGAAAGCCCTTACAAAACAGCTCAGATATCAAATTGTGTTCAGTAGATTTACTTTAGTGCTTTGGATTTTTCATATTTTGTTGAGTCATATGAAATTGCTGTTATTTGGCCCAAAATGGCAATTTCGTATGGTGCGACTCAATACTTCAATTCTTTGAAACTTGGCCCCGCACATGGGTTAGCTCATGGCTTCCCATTAATCAGAATAGGCAGGTAACCATGCTATGCCTTTCTCTTCATTAATGATAAATTATTTATTTAGCTACAATTTGTCAGATTTTTTAAAACGTTTTTCTTATGCACCAAGGGCTAAATGAATTATTTCACACTTGACTGAAAACCTTACATGGTTTTGGCGATATAAATGGAAATCAACCTAGGATTGGATTATCATTTTAAAAAAAAACACCACCAACCACATTTGAGTCTTGCATTTTAGCTGTGATTGGGAGTCAGAAAGCCTTATCAGCATGCCTCTCGTGGTACATTTCAGCACTTATAACCCACTAACACCATTTTCTTTTACCTTAGATGGTCTCGAAGGTCCTTCCCCTTTCTTATGTTCTTCTCTGTTCTTTCTCACTAATTCTTGGGAAGAGTCTTCAATTCAGTTCAACAAATATCTATTGAATATTTACTATATAGTAGACAGAGAGGTAAGAGCTTGGGAATGTAAACATGAATAAGACACTACCTGCCTGCAAGGAGTTTTTAATCTAGTAATGTTGCTCAACTGAGGAGTCTGTCCACCTGTCACCCAAACCAGTGTATACAGAAGCAAATGAGAGATCAATAGTTTCACTTGTATTTACAGAAAAGCTAGTGATTCTGGGGAATAACAAAGATATCCCCTCAAAGAACTGTTCTGCTCTCCTCTTTCCCTTTGTTACTTTTATGTTCTCACAGTAAGCATTAGCAACGTCATTAGTCATTATAGTGTACCTCAAATAGATCCCCCCCATGGGTTACAGAGTTACACATTATCTTTCTATCTTCAAGTGGTTATGTCTTTTTTATTTTTGGAGACAGAGTCTCACTATGTCGCCCTCTGTAGAGTGTGTTGGTATCACAGCTCACAGCAACCTCAAACTCTTAGGCTTAAGCAATTCTCTTGCCTCAGCCTCCCCAGTAGGTGGGACTACAGGTGTCCACCACAACGCCTGGCTGTTTTTTTGTTGCAGTTGTCATTGTTGTTTAGCTGGCCCGGGCTGGGTTCGAACCCGCCACCCTCAGTGTACGTGGCTGGCGCCATAACCACTGTGCTATGGGTGCCAAGCCAAAGTAGTTATATCTTTAAAGCATTTTTACTCTAGATTAAATTTATAGTTAGTCAGTACTTCACTGGGTGCACGGAAGTACCGTGGGTTCTTGACTGGTACCACATAGTCCAGTTCCCCAACTTACCTATGGCAGTTGGCCTTGGAGGTGAATAAACAATTTCTAGGTATCAGCACATGGGCTCATCTAGCCTTACTAGGGCCTGACCAGCAGCGTCCTGCATGAAATGGCTGTTCAGGTTGACAGTGGCTGGTAACAGTAGGAGAAACAGGCATGTCTGGCTGTAATACTTGGCAGAATAAAATAGCTGTGACGCTGATTTCCCATTGAGTTTTATTCCCACTGCATCAATTGAAGGTCTTCTACTACAAGTCGCAAATCTTGGTGACTGCAGTACAATATATGTTATAAATAGCATTGCATCTTGACTGCAAATGAACTCAGAAAGAGAGAGAGAGAGAAGGGAGAAAGATAAAAGGTTGAGTACAGTTTGTCTAGGCATTTGTTTATGAGAGTGAATGACAGCTGGGGCTGGCCAGGTACTGTTCATGTCTGGAAGAGAAAGGCTCTTTTCCTTTATGAGATTTTGTCTTTGTAACTAAACCACACTCTGGTGAGTGTGTCTGTGTACAAACTTACATTCTGCCCATGAGCATGTGTGCTCATGCTTAACTGATTCAACGACTACATTTCCCCAACATATTACACCAAATGTACTTAACAGCAATTAGAATGTTTGCCGCCTGCTGTGTGCAAATCTCCCCAGAAAACAAAACTCTCTTAAATGGCAGTATAAGTAATTCTGAAGATTAAAGCTAGTGATTTGCAGAGTGCTTGGTTCATTTGCTTCCTGCAAATATCAAGATTAACAAAGAAATTCATTGATCCCATTTTGCCTCCTTAAAGCCTGTGCATAGGCCTAAGGGAATACATTACACGTGGCTATGTAATTCAGATGAAGACTTGCTGTTGCGTTTTTTTTTTTTTTTTTTTAAGACCAAGATGCTGATTTAGTGGCATTTTTCTTGGCAAAAGTGTCTCCAGAAAACAAATCAGTTTATGTATATTTTTACAGGAAATGCTCCACCCAACCCTTCTTCTCCATTAACAGCCTTCTCAATGAGTTGTGAAGGAAACATGGCCAGTTTGCAGTTGGTGAAAGGGCAACTCAGGTCTCAACTCAAACACTGTACCCTGGTTGTTTGATGTTGGATAAATCTCAGCCACTCTGAGCACACACTCCTTTCCCCAACTGTGAATACAAGGCCCTGAACAAGTTGCTTTCTGGGTCGCCACCCATTTCTAATGTGTTCTTTTACTCAGTGACTAGTATTTGTGGACTGTCGATGACATGCCCTGAGGTGCACTGAGTCCTGGGAAATACAGTGGTGATTGTGAGGCCAAGACCTTGCCCTCAGAGCAGAGAAATCTTTTCCAGACACAGGTTATATGGTCTCTCTAGAGCCCACTAGGCAATGCTGGCCGCCATGTTAGATGCTTTCTCTTCATGGCCTTGCCTCGACCGCTTTCCTTTGGTCCAGACATTCATGTGCCCACACTCGTCTCCCCAACTTGAAATTCTCCTCCCTTCCCCGACTTCCATAGCCACATGCCATAACTGCCATGGTGAATGGCAGATTCAAAGTCAGTTTGTCTGGGCAGGCTGCCTCCCTCTGCTCCTGGTAATGTGGGTGTTGGTGTCACTGCACGGTTTTGCCTCCCCCTTCACTCTGTCTTGAGTGAAGTGTCTCGCTCTAGCCCTGTCTTCACAGGACTCTGTGCTCTTCACCAGTGTCCTACTGGGCTGGGCCCAGCTCCTCTTTTGTGAGGTGTCTACATAAGGGTGGAATTCCAACCATAAAGTACCGTTTTGCCAGATAAAAGGGCATTCCTGTAAACAATTCCTTTGGACCAGTGAGCAAAGTAGGACATTTTAGGGAGTATTGCAGACATGTGGCTAAATATTTTTTATTAGGACTCATTTGTAATGACTCATTAAAGTAATTTTTAAACAACCCCCCCCCCCCACACACACACATATACACACAATGAATCAGGTAGGAAAATGTCTTAGGGAGAGAAGAGGCAGGTCTGCCAGGACACTCATTTTGGAAAAGCCATTACTTTGGCTCCTAGAGCTTAACATGCTTACGTCTATAGCCCAGACTGCTGGCTGAGCTGGAAATGATTTTCTTTAAGGATGTAGGAGCATAAGACCGGGGGATTCATTTGCTGGGGCTGAATGCCAAGGGAAAATTCCTCTTTTTTTTTTTTAACCTACTTTCTCCTCCATTCTTTCCCTGACATCCACTTCCAGATTTCTGGAAGGAATAGCCTTAATTCATTGCATTTGCCATACTGTGGTAAGCACTATACTGAAATGTATATATGTCTCCTATGATTTTCTACCAAATCTAATAGATTTTTATGTTTATTTTAAAGAAAGTATATAAATAACAGAAGAATGTATTATTTATGAATCATGTCAATATATAGAGAGCAAGAAAAGATCTGTCTTTAAGACCTAACCCCCAGTCTCCTTCTCAGCAACTCTGGTCAGTTGTTTAGTGTGTGTGTTTCTGACAGTCTCTAAGGCATAAATATGCCGGAAATGCCCATTTTTAATTTTGAAAGATTCTGTTAACTTGCTGTCTGATGGAATTTGCTCTTTTATACATCCTCCAGCAGTAACTGAGAGTCCTTCTCACCCTCAATTATATGGTGTAAGACCAATATTCAGTTTGTTCTGCTAGCCTGAAGGATAAAAGAGATACTGATAATCTTTTCACATATTTATTTCATAGTTTGGTTTCTTCTCTTGGTTTCTGAGATAAATTTGTTAATGTCTTTAACTGTGAATTTGTTTTTACTTCTTGGATTTTCAATGTATTTTGCTTTGCATATTTTCAAACTATGTTGTTAGGTATGTCTATTGATGACCATTTAGTTGTCTTAAATGATACCTTTTATCAATAAAAAATATTCCTCTTTTGTATTCTGGATTTCTTCATGTCTCCTGTGAAACCACAAGAGTAATCTTCTTGGTAAGTTTTTTTCAGCCTTGAAGTATCTTCTTGTTGATATTTCTTCCTTGTAGCGTTCAGAGGTATCTTTCCAAAATACCAATTCTGTTTTAGTTGGGCATTAGCATAAAGATAAGCTGATGAAGGGTATAGAGCCAAAAAATGTATAGGTGGAAACCCCAAATCCCAGCTGCTGGCCGTAGGTTTCCCTTGGTATGGGGAGTGAGGGGAGGGATGTGTCCCTTCCTGGCTGCCATCATGATGGTCTTCTGGATGGGCAGCCCTTAGCTGTGTGTATTGTTTGCCTTTAGGGGGTGGGGCCACATTAACGCAGGGCCCCCTAATGCCTGAAGCCGCTAGGAAATTGGGAGATCAGGTCTGGCAGTTGCTTACTGGTTGGCTGGTCTTGCTAGCCATTGATAAGTCCACCAGCTCCTTCTAGATTGAACTGAAGGAGCTCACCCCACTCCATGTGGGACTTTGCCCACAAGATGAAATGTCTTAGTCATAGTTCTGATGACTTAACTGAGAAACGCCGTTTTCTGCCAATAGCTCACTGAACTGCACAGAACAGGCTGCCACTGTTTTTTAGGTAAGTTTATGTGGTCAGGGAAGTATTCTTTACTGTGGTCTTTGCTCAAGGCTGGGTAGTGGAGACCCCAGAGAAGACTTCATGATTAACTAGTGGGCAGCTAGAGCATTAGGACCTAGGAGAGGACGTGGCATCTTTGAGCCAATCGTGAGTACCTTTGAAAGGTATCTCCCACAGATTCCATAGCGCCTGAAGCTGAAAGGAAGAGGCAGAATCTTTGGGGCCAAGGGAGGAGCAGATGGGCAGACCCATGAAGCACCAGGGTTGATCTGGCTGGAGTGACCTGAGAAGGAGCAAACACCCACATCGTAGCTCAACCCGAAGGGATGCTGATTTTGGATTTGGACACACGTCATGTGTGGTGGGTCACTTTCCTGGCCTGTAATCTCAGACATCAGGACTTCCTACTGATCAGGATCAAGTCAGAATTTTTTAAACTGGCTTCAGAATACCCAGTCAACCACCATATGTTTTTCCTCACCTGTCTCTCCCTGAAATAGCTATTTCTGTTTCTTACTGGCACACTTTGCATTTTCTCTTCATTTTGCCTAGTTCCTCCTGTCTCCTCCCATGCAGGGCCTCACCTGGAAATTACCTTCTCATGCTTCATGGCCCAGATCAAATTTTATCTCCTCTGAGAAACCTTCCCTAAGCCCCATGGATCTCCTTGCAGGCAGAAATAAGCTCCCAGAGCATCCTGAACAAACCTCCCTCGTGACATTTATCCTTCTGTGTTGTAATTATGATTTACATATCTCCTTCTCTTACGGAGCTGTGAGCTTTTCCAGGGGGACCGTGAGGTTTTTAAAATTTCTATATCTTCAACACTTTGCTGGCCTATAATTGATGTTCAGTGTTTGCAAATGTCACTGTTAAGCTAACGTGTCTGGGTGAGGTAGCTATAGTTGTCCTTCGGTGTGTTAAGAATGAAGAAAAGGATTTTAAAAATGAATACGAGATCCATGTTCAAATCAAGGGCCGGGCACTGCCCTCTGTCAGAGATGAGTGTGGGGCATGGCCATACTGCTCCATGTCCTAGAAATTTTCTTTCTGGCTTTTACCAGTGGGACAAAACACATATATGGAATTAAATAAAGTCACCATCCCCCTGCAGAATGCGTTTCTTTTCCAAGATCTGCTGTGACATTTTCAACCAGGCAGAGGAAATATGCTACCATTATATTCCTACCGTTGTAGACGCTTCAGTAAATCCCTAGAATCTCAGAACAATGTATTGTTCTCACACAACCCATGTATGGCACAGTCTAGAATGTCCTTTCTCTGTTTTATTTATTAATGTACTTTACAAATATTTATTTAACTTCTGGGAGGATCCCAATCTATGTGTTGGAGATATGTCAGCCAAAGACATGTGGTCCCTGACCTCACGGTGCCTATGAGAAAGGTAAGTGTTAAGACCAAAGGCTTTGGAGAGATTGGGTATTATCAGCTTGGGTTCTTGCCTCATGAATTCACTATCATTTTTGTACCTCCCTCCCCAGCTCATGAATATGAGGGGTTGAGTCAATAAGGCAGGCTCCAAGGTTGCTTGAAATCTTACCTATAGGATTTTAGAAAGGAAGGTGCTAGCTGGAGGAAGATTGAAAAGCATGGAAACTGTATATTATTAACATAGGTCTGAAGGAATAGCACAAGTGATGGGGAGAATTTGCCAGGAGGTTGAAAAACCAATGGAAAGGAGATCGGAAAAGGATGGAAAATGTTCTTCTCCTGCTATTCTATCCCAGAGCAGAAGTACGGCCTAGAGTTAGGAATAAGACACAAAAATCATCAGGTTGCCTTGTAAATGGATATTAATGAATGAGACAAGATGTCAGGGAACATCAGTCGGACAGCTCAGCTTCTTGATGAAATGATGAGCCCCGGGCTCCCGTCCTGGGTGGCATTGTCATCACTGTAAACGGCAGTTCCTACAACCTTAAGAAATTGGCATGTAGCTGGAGCTAACTCGGTTTCTGAACAAGATGACGGATGTTTTATGTCTAAGTTTCTTGTGCCCTTTTGGAGCTCCCAGTTTGGAGGAAGTCAACAAGCAGAGGGAATGATATTAACATTTGTTATTCAAGCCCACATCGTGGGACATCTGGGGAGAGACAGAGGGGGAGGTTCCCTTTTAGAGCTAGTTGTGTTCCTTATCCAGAAAGAAGAACACGAGGCCAGGTCCCCTCACCCTTTCTCACATCTGCATATGAAAAGGTAGCGTAGTTGTGATTTTGGTTTTGACTCAGAAGGCCGGTTCGGATTGTGGCATCAGAGAGCCACCGGGGGATGACAAGGTGTGTTTCTTAGTCACTCCTGTGAATGCCGTGCTCCTGTGAAAATCCAAGCTTTTAATAAAGCCTTGCAGTTCCCTTTAATTTTGCAATATGGTTCTGTCATCCATGAAGTCATCTAAACTGAAGTGTGTTTTTTCTGCTTTATTTGTTCATGATAAAAAATAAGAATAGAAAAAGTATAAAGAAGCAAGAAAAATGATTGATAATTTCACCACCTAGAGGCAAGATGATGTTTTATTATTGTTTTGCTTTGAATGTCTTATTATACGAGAGATTCTACCTGTTTTTACATATTTGTTAGTCATTTGTCCCTTTTGTTCTCTTTGTGTGTTTTTGTTCATTTATCTGATTGTGTTCATTGGGTTTTCATTATTGAATAGTATTAAGATCTTTTATTCTTTGCCATCACTGTAAATTATTATTTTTTGCAGTTTGCTGTTGTCTTTTAATTTTATTTTCATGATCAGAGGTTTGCATTTTAATTAAACTATTATCTATAGACTTAGAAATTCTTCAGTATTCAGAATTTGTATGAATATTCACTTACATTTTTATTTTTCTCTCCTTATATTTGGAATTCTAAATTTAACTGTTTTATCTGGCTGGCTAAAGTTGATTATGATGTGTATTTGAAGGGGAGACATTCACTATTTTACCTGGTAGAGAGACAGTGCTCCCATATAATTTATTGAATGTTTTTTTCCCTTACCGATTGGTTCTGGGACCTGCTTGGCATAGATTCTCTAAGATCAGATCTGTTCCTGGTCTCTTGATTCTATTTCATTTGTCAATTGCCTTGTTCTAGGACCATACAGGTTGGGTTATATTAGCTTAATATTGGATTTAATATTATTTATTGTCACACAGCACATAATGATGTTTCAGTCAACAACAGACTGCAGAATGGAGTTGAAAAATTCCTGTCTTCTAGTGATGTTCTAGCCCTCATTGTAATGACTTTTAAAAAATAAATTTAGTGTAGCATAAGAATACATTGTTTTTGAAGTCTACAGTAGTGGCCAGACACAGTGGCTCACACTGTAATTTTAGCACTCTGGGAGGCTAAGGCAGGTGGATTGCTTGAGCTCAGGAGTTCAGGACCAGCCTAAGCAAGAGTGTAACCCCATCTCAAATAAAAATTGAAAACTTGTCAAATTAGCTGGGTGTTGTAATGGGTGCCTGTAGTCCCAGATACTCAGGAAGCTGAGGCAAGAGGATCACTTGAACCCAAGAGTGTGAGGTTGCTTTAAGCTATGACACCATGGCACTCTACACAGGGTGACAGAGTGAGACTCTGTCTCAATGAATAAACAAAGTCTACAATAGTGTGTAATAACGTCCCAGGCCCTCACCTTCACTCACCACTCACTCACTGGCTCAACCCAGAGCAACTTCCATTCATGGTAAATGCCCTGGATGGGTGTACTATTTTTTAAATCACTTATACCATATTTTTGCCTACCCTTTCTATATTTAGACATGTTTAGATACATAATACTTACCGTTGTGTTACAGTTGCCTACAGTATTGGTACAGTCACTCACTGTACAGAGCAGCCTGGGAGCAATAGGCTATGCCCTGTAGCCTAGGTGTGCAGCAGACCATGCCACACAGGTGTCTGTAAGCGCCCTTTGGTGTTCGCACTACCGCGAAATCACTTAACAACACAATGCTCAGAACCTGTCATCGAGTGCTGCGTGACTGGATGTCTCTGGGTTTTTTTAGTACCCTTCCCCCTTGACAGTTTGGTTATTTATGGTTCCCTGTTTCTTCTTTCAGGTTTAGTGTTGAAATCATGTGTCAAGTGTTAAAATTATTTCCATACAAATCTTTTAAAAAGTAACATGTCTAGTATTTTTAAAATTATAAAAGCAATGCCTGCTTGGTGTAGAAAACTGGAGACCAGGCCAGGATGCCTATAGTTCTAGCTACTTGGGAGGCTGAGGTGGGGGATCACTTGAGCCAGGAGTTCAAGGCTGTAGTAAACTATGGTGATACCACTGTGCTCCAGCCTGGGTGACAGAGCAAGACCCATTTCAAGAACAAAAAAAGACAGAAACTGGAGACCACAGTGAAATATAAAGGAGTTAACAGAGGCTATTGAAAATCCTCCACTCAAACCCTCCTTGTTAAACACTTCCTTCTTTTCAGAGGGTTTGGAGTCAGGTAGATGTAGGTTTGAAATCTAGCTCTGCCTACCAGTCACTTGACTTTGGGAAAGTGACTCCGAGCCTCAGTTTTCTCATCTGCAAAATGGGTCTACCTACATGACTTATTGTGAAGCAGAATGAGATTGTGTTTACTCTGTCCAGTCCTTAGCGAAGTGGCTGCCGTGGCCGCAGGGGTTGCTCCTTCTGCCACTGGTCTTCTGGGGTCAGCAGGTGAGCTCAGTGGTTCTCATGATGGTGGCCAAGGGCACTAGTAATGCTCCTGAACCTCATGCTGTGAGCTGGTACATAGCTCTTCACTTGTTCACCTGGTCAAAGCAAGTGATGTGGACAAGCCTAGATCGGAAGGGTGGGGAAAATAAATTTCACCTGTTTAGTGGGAAAAACTTCAGAGTCACTTAGCAAAGGACGTGTACATAGAGGGTGAGGGATGGACGATGAATGCATTTGCCACACAGCAGGTTCTACTCAATTGCTCTAGCTGTTCAGAGAGGGAGAAGGCACTCTAGGGTCAACTAACACAGGCAGGACCAGATTAGGGCTGAACTGGGGCTAGAGGGCAGGGGTGTAGGATCTGAAGGAGAACTGGGTGTGGCCTATCCTCAGAGAAGACTTTATAAGGGAGGTAACTACAATGAAAGTAACACAGTAACTCCATGGATCTACTGGCCACCCACAAAGAGTTGGTATCAGTAAAAAAGGTCAGGCTCAAAGGGCTGATTGGGGCAGAGTAGCAAAGGGAAAGCTTGCAAATTTGGTGATAAGTCTCTAACTTCTGTGCTGAAGTATAACAACCTTTAGAACCAGTTTGGAGCTCTGAGAGCGGATGGAGGGGCCCAGGGTGCTGAGACTTGGCTGAGAATAGTTTCTGGCTTTCAATTTCCATGAAGAGTCCTACTGGTCAAATTCTGGATCTCCTGGGCCTTGGAATAAGCCTACTCATTCTTTCCAGTTTGCACCATTTTCTAAGGTATTCTCATCCCACCTGCAGGGTTGGGGCTGTCCCCTCTCATTGTCTGTGCCTGAGAAAGGTAGCAGGATAAATACTGTGTATGAATAACAGAGGCAGTATTTTCTGTGCCTTGGAGTGCATGGAGGATTTCTTTTTAAGTCCTGGCCTGAAACTGTCTGCATTAATTTACCCTTAATTGTTTTTAGAAATTCTATTCCTGAGCCATTGCTTAATAAAAATCTAAGGGTTTTTTTGTTCCTTTTTTCTTTTTGCTTCAGTTGAATTCATCAAGATAAGCTGCATCATACCCAGACAGATTCATTTACTGCGCTTAGAATCTGAAGGCTGCCTCCCCCCTTCACAGTGCGTGTGCCTCTGTGTGTGTGTATGTGTGTTCTCCCTTCGTATTAGAGAAAGAAGTGCTGCACAAAGCAGGAAACGGTGTTTGGAACTGAGGATAAAAGAAGGAAAATCAACCCCTTCCACTTAAAAACAATCCTTCTGACAGTGGAGAGACAGAGTTTCTTTGTATGTGTCAGGGTCTCCTATTATACCTTGAAGCTGGCATAGTCAGCCAAGAAGAGCTGAGCCTCATGGATGTGCCAAAGACAATGGCCCTATCCCTGGAAAAGCAACTCTTTATGACTCAAAGAAAAATACTTCCCAGGTAGCCATGGAGCCAGTAGGTAATTAGTCTAAGAGTCAAAAATGTCTTGAGGAATATTCCAAAATAAAAGTTTATAGAAACGAGGCTGGCAGAGAAGGCCCAGAGCTTTGTTGACTTTAAGGTGCTTGGCAACCAGGCTCGCGCCAGTTACTGGTCTTGGCCGTGGTGGAGGAGCTGCACACTGACTAGTGCTCTCTGGCCGTATCACCTGTGCCCATCCCCTCCAGCCATGCTCCCGTGGGAAGGCAATGGAAGATACAAACTCTTTCCCCAGAAAAAAGCCAGTATGCACTCAGAACATTTTGCTTTCAGTTTCTGGGAGTTTTCCCAAGGCCCCATGGACCCCAAGGTAGAACTCATGCCGGGGAAAAGGCTGAATCTTGATTTTTGAAAATTGCCCCAGTATGACTGATAAGGCACGCACAGACTCAGATGCTGCAGTAGGCAGTTTGTCTGGGAGACTGCTCTGTGTGGGAAGGGAGCTAATGAGGTGTGTTGCTCCTTCCTGGAGGAACTGCAGAGTTCAACTGGAGGAAATTAAACCACTGAGCAGAGTGTACATTTTCCCTAATAATGAGCGCTCCCGATGAAGGGCTTGGTACATCTCAGCTATTCCACCCCACATCCCGTTTTGCAAGGTTTACTGTTGCTAAAAATGATACCACTCTTTGCTGAGATAATAGGCAAGGCTTGATGAGGAGGAAAGTAAAAAGGGAGTATTGGGCTGGTTAATGCACTTGACCCGAACAGCTTTCAAAATCTGAGTCCTGATTAGTAAATCAAGAGAGACAGCGGGGCGGTTATGTTCAGGATGGTATCTTTTAAGTGTGGAGGTGCCGTCACCAGTGTTTTAATTGCGGTAGGAAGTGAGTGATGTCTTTGATCACAAGAAGAGTGAGGAAATGCACGGAGAACTGAGGACGAATTTCCTTTGTTCGTTCCGTAACCATTTATCTGCCGGGTATTGCATGGGGCTCTGGGGAAACTGAAAGAAATAAGATGCATGAGGTGCCTAATATTTGCAATCCTGGGGTGAGACCGCAGAGCGAGGAGTGCTGGGACAGCAGCCTACAGAGGGAAGGAAGGCCAGTAAAGGGGAATGCCTGGCCCCAGCCTGGGAGCTGGGGAGGCTGGGGCTGGGGGAAGGAGGAAGAGTTGGGTGGGATGAAGGACGAGATGGGTAGAGAAAAGTTCGTGTGAATTGACAGTGTTCCTACTTCTAAGAACTCTGGCTATTCCTAGTGCCCCGAGGAAAGGGAGCGAGAGAGATGAGTTGGGGCTCAACCTGGGTGTCAGGCAGAGGCATTTGAACCTAATTCTGAAAGCTTTGGAGGGGCAAAAAGCTAGCTTAAGTAGAGGAGTGACATGATCACACTTGTACGCTCAAGAGATCACTCTGGCAGCAGTGGGACAGTGGGGTGGGTGGGACTGCAGTGGGGCATGCTGGCAGCCTGGGACCAGTTAGGTGGCTTGTGGTGTCATCCAGGAGGTAAGTGATGAGGCAGGAGCTAAGATGGTAGAAATGGAGGCAGAGAGGGACAAGCACTATAAAGAGATCCTGGTGGTGGCAGAATCTCCAGGATTCGGTAACCTATTGGATGTGTTGAGTCATGACTTTAATTTGACTCCTGAAGAGACAGGGTGTGCCCTTTGATGAAGATAGGAGGGCACAAAGGAAGGAGGCTCCAGTTTCTGGCATGCCGAATTTGGGGTGTGTGTGAGCTGTCCAGGGGGAGATACCCAGCGGGTGGCTGACGCTTCCGTAAAGGTCCAGGCTAGAGACGCGGGTTGGGGAGTACACTGTGGACTAGTTGGAACTGTGGACTTGCATGAGGTCATCAATGACCAGTTTCTGAAGAGAGAATGGCAAAGGGAATAAATGGAGCTTGAGTATTTTTGAAAGTTGAAGGACTAGCCGAAAAGTGAAACCCATGTACCAGAACAAGTGTCCAGGGAGATCACATGGTGGGGAGAGCTAGGGCGGGAATGGCAGAAAGAGTGAGTATGTGGAACCTAAGAGGAAACAGCACTTATAATAAGGACAGGGCCCCATGTCCTGCAGAAATGATAATCATCTGTGGTGAGGTTGGGATACTTCCCTTTCCCTGGCCATGTAGATGTCCCTGGAAACTTTAACAAGAACAGTTTTAGTGGAATAGGGTCCACAGAAGCCAAAAGACGGTGGATTGGGGAATGAATGAGCAGTCAAGGGGAGACAGGGAGGGAAACCAAAGAGAAGAGAAGACAGTAATTAAGACCTAGTAAAAGGGATTTTAAAATTTTGATTGGAGAGACTTGAGTCTCTTCTTGAGTTTAAAAAGCCAGGAGGATGGTTTGGTCTGGAGCTAGGGAGCTGAGGTTCTTTGGGGCTGGTGGGAAAGATGGAGAAAGGGGCCTGGAGGCTTGACTGGGGCAGAGCATGGTGGAGGGAGGTGCCAAGATTGCAGCTGGACAGGACGCAGGTGATGCCAGGAAAGGGCTAACAGACTGGGAGAAAACCTGGTGGCCTGGAGGCCTGGAGGCGAGTGTAGTGGGTTGGAGAGTGTAAGATGGGAGAACTGAAATGAAAGGAGAATGTGGCTGTTGCAGTCAAAGGAGGTTGAAGTGCAGCAGTTGTAGGCAAGGAAGGGTCCAGGGCAGGCCGTGGGAGTTTTGAGATCATTGCACTATGTTGAACCAGTCCAGGAAGTCCTTCTGCCATCCCTGTGGGTGGGTTAGGGGCTTGGTGCTGTAGGAAGGAGGGATTCCTACAATGACAAGGTTCTGATGAGCCGTGACACTCAGTCTGGTGTAATCCAGACTGAAAGGCAGTGTGTTAGTCACAGTTTCCCAGAGAAAGAGTCCGGAGGGGATATGTGTGGCGAGAGAGGATGAATTTATTTTTTTCCAATTTTTTTGTTATGTTAAAATATGTATAACATAAAATTTATCGTCTTAACCATCTCCAAGTGTACAGTTCTATGGCACTAGGTGCATTCTTTTTCATTTCATTTAATTTATTTTCTCAAATTAACATGAGGGTGCAAATGTTTAGGTTACATTGTTTTCAGTTCTAAGGTAAAGTTCAAGTTGTAGTTGGGCGGCACCTGTGGCTCAAGAAGTAGGGCACTGGCCCCATATGCTGGAGGTGGCAGGTTCAGGCCCAGCCCCGGCCAAAAGCTGCAAAAACAAAAACAAAAACAAGTTGTAGTTGAGCCCTTCACCCAGGAAGTGTGCTGACCAACATCAGATTGTGCACATTGGGTGAGATCCTGCCAATTGCCCTCTCTCCTCACACCTCTCTTCCCTCTTTCCCCTCCGCCTTGCTCTGCTTATATTTGTGTTTTATCTTTCCTGTGGGCATGTAGTTGTTTATATATTGGTTTCATATTAGTATTAAGTATATTAGATACTTGATTTTCCATTCTTGAGATACTTTCCTAAGAAGAATGTGTTTTAACTCCATCCAGGTAAAGATGTAAAGTCCCCATCTTTTCTTATGGCTGAATAGTACTCCATGGTGTACAGATACCACAGCTTGTTAATCTGTTCATGGGTTGATGAGCACTTGGGTTGCTTCCACGACTTGGCAATTGTGAATTGCGCTGCAATAAACATTCTGGTGCAAATGGCCTTAGGTTAAAATCATTTTTGTTCTTCTGGGTAGATACCATAACAAGACTGTGAGATCAAATGAAAGATCCACTTTTAGTTCTTTGAGAATTCTCCATACTTCTTTCTGCAGAGGTTGTTTTGGTTTGCAATCCCACCAGCAGTGCAAAAGTGTTCCCTTCTCTCCATACCCATGCCAGCATCTGCAGATTTTGTGATAGGGGCTAATCTCACTGGAGTTTGGTGATATCTCAGGTGAGTTTTGATTTGCATTTCTCTGATAATTAGAGATAATGGGCATTTTTTCATGTATTTGTTGGCCATTCATCTGTCATCTTCAGAGAAGTTTCTGTTCAAGTCTCTTGGCCATTTATAAATGGGGTTGTTTGCTCTTTCCTTGTTGATTAATTTAAATTCTCTGTAGATTCTAGTTATTGCCCTTTGCCAGAATTGTAAGGTCCAAATATCTTCTCCCATTCTGAAGGCTGTCTGCTTTAGTTGTGGTAAACTAAAGGTCCAAATATCTTCTCCCATTCTGAAGGCTGTCTGCTTAGTTGTGCAGAACCTTTTTAGCTTTATCATGTCCCATTTATTTATTTTTGGTGTTGGTACAATTCCCAATGGGGGTCTTCTTCATAAAATCTTTCCCCAGGCCAATTTTGCCAAGCATTTTCCCCACACTCTCTTCTAGAATTTTTATTGTTTCATATCTTAAATTTAAATCTCTTATCCAACTGAAGTTAATTTTTGTCAATGGTGAGAGTTGAGGGTCCAGTGTCTGTCTTCCATACATGGCTAACCAGTTCTCCCAGCACCATTTATTAAATAGGGATTCTTTACTCCAGTGGATGCTTTTGTTAGGCTTTTCAAAGATCAAATGATGGTGTGTGGCAGAGTTCATCTCTAGGTTTTCTGTTTTGTTCCATATATCTGTATCTCTTTTTTTGTGCCAGTACTATGCTATTTTGATCACTATAGACTTATAGTTTAACCTGAAGTCTGGTAATGTGATACCTCCAGATTTGTTTTTATTTCTAAAAATTGTATTGGCTATTCAGAGTATGCAAATGTAGAGGAAATGGACCGATACCTAGAATCACACCACCTTCCAAAGCTCAACCAGAAAGATAGATTTTGAATAGACCTATATCAAGCACTGAAATTTCATCAACAATACAAAATCTTCCAAAACAGAAATGCCTTGGACCAGACGTGAAACACCAGAATTCTACCAAACCTTCAAAGAAGAACTAGTACCTACATTGCATAATCTATTCCAAAACATTGAGAAAGAAGGAATTCTCCCCAACACATTCATGAAGCAAATATCACCCTGATCCCTAAACCAGGAAAGGACCCCTCCCTAGAAAGGTGGGACATTTCTTAAGCTGACAGAGGCCATCTACAATAAACCCACAGCCAATATTATATTGAATGCAGTAAAACTGAAAGCATTTCCACTCAAAACTGGAACTATTGCCACTTCTGTTCAACATAGTGCTGGAAGTCCTAGCCATTGCAATCAGGAAGGAGAAGGAGATCAAGGGTATTCAAACAGGAACAGAGGAGGTCAAACGCTCACTTTTTGCAGATGACACAATCTTATACCTGGAAAACCCCAGGGACTTAACTAGAAAGTTCTTAGAAGTGATCAAGGAATATAGCAGTGTCTCAGGATATAAAATCAATGTCCACAAATCAGTAGCTTTCATATATGCCAATAACAAGTCAAGCTGAAAATAAAATCAAAGACACAATACCTTTTACTATAGCTCCAAAGAAGATGAAATACGTGGGAATGTATCTAACAAAGGATATGAAGGTTCTCTATCAAGAGATCTATGTAACCCTGAGAAAATAATTAGCAGGAGACATTAACAAATCAAAGAACATACCACGCTCATCGCTGGGAAGAATCAACTGTTAAAATGTCTATACTACTCAAAGTAATCTACAGATATTTATTTATTTATTGAGACAGAGTCTCACTTGGTCACCCTTGGTAGAGTACCATGGCATCTTAGCTCACAGCAACTTCAAACTCTTGGATTCAAGTGATCCTCTTGCCTCAGCCTCCCAAGTAACTGGAACTACCAGTGCCCATCACAATGTCCGGCTATTTTTAGAGATGGAGTCCCGCTCTGGCTCAGGCTGGTCCTGAACCTGTGAGCTCCGGCAGTCCACCCACTTCGACCTCCCTAGTGCTGGGATTATAGTCATGAGCCCCCATGCCCGGCCCTAGTAATCTCCAGATTTAATGTAATCCCCATCAAAGCACCAAATTCATACTTTGAAGAACTTGAATAGTGTTTCATTTCATATGGAATCAGAAAAGACCCTGAATAGTCAGCACAAGTTTTAGAAAGTATATTTTCATAGTTGTGCAACCATCACCACCATTCATCTCCAGAATTTTCTTTTGCAAATTGAAACTCTATACTCATTGAACAATTATATTTGTTCATTTCTCTCTTCCATTCCCTCACAACCATCATTCTACTGTCTATGAATTTGACCATTCTAGATACTTCATGCGAATGGAATCATACCCAATTTGTGTTTTTGTGACTGGCTTATTTCATTTAGCATAAGGTTCAACCTTGTTGTAACACATTGCAGAATTTATTTCCTTTTTAAAGCTGAATAATATTACATTTTAAATATATAATTGTCCTTCAGTATCTGCAAGGGATGGGTTCTGGGACTCTCCTTAGATACTAAAATCCCCTGGATGCTCAATTAACTTCCTTATATAAAATGGTGTAGTATTTGGACATAACCTACACACATCCTCCCATATCCTTTCTTTCTTTCTTCTTCTTTTTTTTTTTTTTTTTTTTACAGAGTCTCATCTCATTCTGTCACCCTGGGTAGAGTGTCATGGTGTCGTCATAGCTCACGGCAACCTCAATCTCTTGGGCTCAAGCAATCCTTTTGCCTCAGCCTCCTGAGTAGCTAGGACTATAGGAACCTGCCACAACATCCAGTTAATTTTTTTTTTTTTTTCTTCAGTAGAAACAGGGTCTCCTTGCTCAGGCTGGTCTCGAACTTGTGAGCTCAAGCAAGTCTCCCACCTTGGCCTCCCAGAATGCTGGGATTACAGGTCATGAGCCACCTCACCCAGCCCTTCCATATTCTGTAAATCATTTCTGGATTACTTATAATACCTAATACAGTGTCAATGCTAAGTAGACAATTGTTATAATGTTTTGTTTATTTATTATTTAATCATTGCATTGTGTTTTTTTCCCCATTTTCGATCTGCAGTTGGTTGATTATGCAGACGTAGAACCTGTAGATTAAGAGTGCCAGTGACTTGGAGTGAACAGGATGGGGGAAATTGTGGGGGAATTTTAGAGGTCAGGGACGCATCCCAGACATGTGGATGGACGGCCAGACGACCGACAGACGGACAGGTGAGCTGAAAGGTGTTCACTGCTCCAGAGCTGTCACTGGGGGGTTATCTGTCCCTGCTTTCTTTCCTCTGTGACAACAGGTTCCCTGAGGGTCTCTTTCCTGGTTAGCCCTTTACGGAGAGGAACTTGGTTTTGAATTTCTTTGCAGCCCCCTTTGGGCCTTGGGCATTGATTGAAATGGCTCCAGACCTTGAGATAGCTTTCCTGCCTCCAATCTTCTTTCAGACAAAGAATTGTTTTATTGCTTACTGACTCGTTACTGAAAGGAAATTTGTAATTTGTGGGACCCAGATCCCAGTCAGTGTTGTTAGGGGAAGCACATGGCATCCTTAGGTATGGATTTTGAGGTATTTTGCAGTTTATATGGCAGGTCAGTCTCTCCTCATTCTCTGGGTGTCTTTCATATCTGGAATCTGTTCCTTTATCCCCATAACCTTCCAGGCTCCTTCCTCTTTCTTACGTGGCTTTTGTAGCCTGGGAGGCCGCTGAGAAGGCAGGAAACTCATCTGTATCTGCATGTTCCATTATATGGAGACGGCTGGAAGCCAAACTTGAGTCCACAGCTCCCTTCCCAATGGACCTGCCCAGCACTGGCCATGGCTAGGCCACCCAGCGTCCCATGCATGCCACCCCAGCACAGAGTCCCTGGGCACTTTCCACCTCATAGCTCTGCAGGAAGCGGGAAGTGAGGAAGGGGCTTATGCCAGCCACCATCTGCAGGATGTGGGGCCTCGTATACCTGCAGTTTGGATACACTGAGTGAGGGTCCCCAGGCCACTGTGCTAATTGGTTCACAGCAGCAACATCTCTGGAGCTGACTGTATATCTGTAACTGTTCCCCCTGCAGACTCTGGTGAGACTGTGACCTATGAGGCACCTCTCTCTCTCCCCTCTCCTCCCATCTCCCCTCATCTCCCTTCACTCACCTTCTGTTGGCATCAGATGTCTGATATATCAACTGGTGCCCAAGCTCACTCCTGACAGAAAATGCTGAAAACTTCAGTTGTCCATCTTTCCATCTACCCAGTGTATTCAGAACAGCTTCTGTGTATCAGGCAATAAATTAGGCTTGGAGATTTTTTTTTTTTTTTTAGCAAGTATTTTATAAAGAATCAGACATCTGGTTAAACATAAACTTAAACATTTTTTTTAAAAGGCAGAGAAACCAGCCCCAGGAATAAGTGTACACAGTGGCCGGGTGGGCGCCCGCGTGTGCGTGGCTGGTGAGGAGTGGGCTGTGATGGGCGGCTGCCACACAGCCAGGCTCAGGACAACCGCTGTCCTCTGATGGAGCGGCCCCCAAGGGATCTTCTGGGGTGCCCTTGTCCCTCGGATCACCACGCAGTAAATGAGATGATTGCTGCTAGCTGCCTGTGAGTCTGTCCATAACCTTTCTAATCTCCCTGGCAGCCCCCAGAAGTGGATTTACAGCAACTTGGTGAAAATGAGGCCTCATGATCAATGGATCCCCGGATGATCTCCTGCAGGAGACACAAATGTATATTGTAACAAAACTTTATTTTCTCCTGAAAATTGCCTCCATGATTAATATGGCCCGACATAGCCCAAGCTGTTCAGCATAAGAAACAGCCGTATTTCTTGCTCCCTTTTCAGAGCTGCCCCCCTCTCCTGCCATTCCTTCATCTGGTTCTGTGCTTTGCTCCAGAACACATTGTGCTGTAGACTGGGCAGTCTCTCTTGGGAGAAGAAGGATGTGCTAAGATGCGCGTACCTCCCTTCTACTTTGTTTCTGCTTGGTATTTCTGATGTGGCTTAGACTTAAGTGTAAAATGAAATTCCCCGTGCTGGCTGGACAGAGTATCTGTGTACTGAGACTGAGCGATGCAGAACACGTACCCGGTGTTAAATCATCTCCTACATCGTAGTCCCAGGGGAGGGCCAGAGCTGTGTGCTGAGTCCAGCCTGGTGAAAGGAATCCTTCCTTTTCATCTCTGTGTTCAGGCGTGTGAGAGGTACCAGAATTTGGAGGGAGGAATGTCAGCAGGTGGCCCTGTCTCCTGCCCCCAGGGAGACTCTAGAAGAGTCAGTGTGTGTCAGCAGCACACGGCCACAGGTGGAGGATCCTCTTTCTTTCCTGTGATCACTGGTCTGAGAGTTTTATTTCCTCTCCGGGAGAGCGGGAGCCTCCAGGACAGCACAAGGCATTTAGTGGGTCAGGTAAGGGTCTTAGTATGGGTGCCCCTAGAAACAGACCTCGAAATAGAGATTTGACTGCATGTAGTTTATTTGGGAAGTCCCCTCGAGTGGGACTTTAGGGGAGTAGGGAGAAATACCAGGAAGGGAGGCACCCCAAAAGGGCATGTTATGCAGATCACCCCTGTGGGTGATGTGGGCTTCACCCTGCTGGGGGGATTCAGGGTCAACCTGCTCCAGGGGGTAGGAGCAGGGGTTTTGCACATCACTTCCCAGTGATCTTTACCTGAGAACTTTTGGGGGTGGCAGCAAAGAAGGCTCCAGACAAGGAATTGCAGGTGCTGGAATGGGAAGTCGTGCAGGTGTGCACTGAGGCTGGGGCACGGGTGGGTGACACAGGGAGTTAAAGGTAGATGTGTGCCCAAGACTGATGCGGGCCTTTCCCTGTGGGCTTGTATGTTTGGGGAAAATGGGGCTGGACCTTTCATGCTCTCCTCCTCAGGTTTTCTTCTCAGCTCTTAACCAAGGAGAGGCCGGCAGAGAACCAGAGTCACTCCTTGGGAGGACCGTGTGGAGATTCACACAGAGATGCCCATGCCTCGCTCTCACTCTGCTTTCTCGTTCTCTCTTTTCCCAGGTGTAAGGAGCTCAAGTACTCCAAAGAGCTGCCTCAGATCTCCATCATCTTCATCTTTGTGAACGAGGCCCTGTCGGTGATCCTGCGGTCGGTCCACAGCGCTGTCAATCACACACCCACACACCTGCTGAAGGAGATCATTCTGGTGGACGACAACAGTGACGAAGGTACAGAGAAACCCGACTGCACCCCAGGAGCCCGTATCAGCAGGGAGGAAATGCCACGTTCATTCCAGCATGAGCTGGGGTGTCTGTGTCTCCTGGTCCTTGGGGCATATCCGGGGAAAGAGGGATGTGTTAGAAGTCCAGGCAACTCTGGTCTGTCATTCCTCCTCTAGTCTTAAAGGTTCTTAAGAATCAATGACTGGTCTGGAGTCTAGATTAATTTTCCTTTCCTGTTTCCTAAAGTAGGTGACGGTGAAGGGCTGAATTCCTCCCCCTACTCCCACCCACACTCCCTCCTCATTGCCCTGTTCCAAGAGGCAAAAGAAAAACTTCTATTCTATGTTGGGAACCCTTCATTTGATGATGGGATTCCCTTCTGGGCCACTGGGGCCACAATGGTGGTAGGTAGACATGAGCAATGTTTACTCTTCTTTGGGAATTCAGCCCAACTAGGACTACTCGGAATGATGGGTTTGTTAGTTATTAAAAATAGGAAATATTTATATAAAAATATAAAACAAGCAAATATTGGACAGCAATAAGAAGATTCCTCAGGAATCCTGGAGCCAGCTGGAGGAGGGCGTAGTGTCAGGGAGTGTGGGGCTTGGTGCTGCCAACTGTGCCTCTGTGTTGGCTCCGTGCCTGTGAGATTTCCTGTGCTCACTGCAGGGAGGATCCCCACTAGCTCACGAGATAAGAGAAAGCCTGTGAGAGAGGCTGCCTGCAGGCCAAGGAAGTTTATCTTCTGAGCAACTACAGGATTAGGAGCAGGCTAGCCCCCTTGCTTTCCGCGTGCCGATGAGGAGGATGATTATTACCCTGTGAGCTGCTCCAGCCTCAGGAAGACGGGGAACAGAGCAATGCCACAGATCCTGCTTATCACCCAGTTATCTTAGGGGGCGCAGGGACAAGCCTCTCCCACTTAAGCAGCCCAGAAGCTGAAGTCCCCCTGCCAGATTCTTCTGAAGGGCGTGGGTGCGCTGGGGCCTGGCAGTGTCCGTTTTCTGGGGCCTCCAGTTTGTGAGGCCAGGCCATTTGGTGGCTTTCTCACATCCTTATTTGTCTCCCTTTCCCCTTGGCCATGTGTGCTCTGCAGATTCTTCTAAACTTGATATGGGTAGACTTCTTGCCAGGAGGAGGTTCTTTCAGTTCCTGGAGCCCTCTAAGTCACACAACTAAGTCTCTCTCCTTGCCATGCCCCCGGCTTCCTTCTGCACAGACCCCTGGTTCCAGCAGCATATCCAGGCCCTTCTGCAGGCACTCCCTGTTCTCACAGCCCCCTCCAGTGGCTGCCTAAGTCCCACTCATTCCCTGGCTGTCCCCAGTATGGCACTGCCTTAGGGATGCCTTTGGTGACCTCCTGTGGCCCCCTTTCTCTCCATAGTCAACTGAGGAAATGATGAGGCTTATAAATCTGGAAAGTAGAGCTTTAATGATCTTAAAGGATTGCAGCCTGTAGGTGGCCATTCCAACAGGCTGGGAAACAAAGGCTCCAGCCAGAAGCCAGAAACACAAACTCCAAGGGAACAGTACAGGGAACAGGGATTTATGTTGAACAGAGTGCTGGATATACATATTTAATAAGCTGTGGGAGGAGTCATGAATATTCATGAGAGGAAAAAACATGCGCACCCTCAGTTGAACCTCATGCCCTACGTGTGATCCATGTCCCGAAAATGGCAGCCTTTCACTGGGGGGTGGTGGTGGTGGAGGTGCTGGTGGCTCACGCCTGTAATCCTAGCACTCTGGGAGGCCAAGGCAGGTGGATCGCCTGGGCTCAGGAGTTCCAGACCAATCTGAGCAAGAGCGAGACCCCCATCTCTACTAAAAATGGAAAAGCTGGCTGGGTACTATGATGGGCATCTGTAGTCCCAGCTACTTGGGAGGCTGAGGCAGAAGGATTGCTTGAACCCAGGAGTCTGAGGTTGCAGTGAGCTAGGCTGATACCATAGCACTCTAGCCTAGGTGACAGAGTGAGACTCTGTCTCAAGAAAAACAAAGAAGAAGAAGAAGAAAGAAAGAAAATGGAATTTTGGGCCCTCTGACATCAAAAGGTGAAGAAGAGGCCTCATAGCCCTTTCTGTGCCTCCTTCATAGACTGATTCAAACCACTCTGTGGTTGGTGGTGTCCCATCAGGAAGGAATACAGGTCAGTTGTAGTGCCAGAACCACATAGAGGGAGGAGCAGGTCAGGAGACTGGTTTTGCTTAGCTCGTAGGGAAGAAAGTTAGTGGGTGTGACAAGGCACGTCAGACTTCTCCTCTGTCATGGCTGGGAACTCAGTTTTAAGGCTTTTTTGGGGTCCCCTGGGCCAAGAGGTGGTCTTCAGCCATTAGGGTGGGAAGTTAGGATGTCATTTCAGTTCACATATTGGCACCTTGTACCTGCTGACAATTGGACTCTCGGTGCTGGGCAGGACTTTGTTTCCCTGGGCCCTGCTGGTGGTTGACCTGGGTAAGTCTCTCCCAGCAAGGGTGTGACAAAGTCATGTAGGGCTAGGAAAGGACAGTCAGGGGCTAGTGGCAAAGTGGCTGGGGTGGCTCAGTGCTAGAAAACCCAGAAAGGAGAAGGAACTGTAGGTCCTGAATTGGGGTGAGGACTCATTTTGGGGGTACTCTCTCCCTTGAGAGCCTCCCAGCAGAGCCAGCCAGAGGAGGAGGAATGGAAGGACAAGGTCGTCTCAGCCAGAACCCCAACTCTACAAGAGTGGAGTTCTCCAGTACAGGGCATGTTCATGGGGGCTCCCTGAGAAGCAGACCCTGAAACAAAGATTTGAGTGCAAGTAGTTTTTTTGGGAGATGAAGAAAGCACCAGTGGGGGAGTGGGGAAGTAAGATTTTGAAGGGACGGGGCCCCCAAAAGGTTGGTACGGTGGATGACAGGAGCTTAATCCCTCTGGGGGAACTCTGAGAGCCAGTGTAAACCTACCCCCCAGAGTTACACCTGCTCCAGGGGCGAGGCAGTCGGGGTATTGATACACCTTTAGTTCCAAAGTCGGGACCTCCGGGAGTCCTACCATGGAGCAAGTTCTACTTGGGACCTGGGGAAGGGCTGACAGTTTGCATCGCTTATGAGCTCCCAGGTGCTGCTGCTGCTGTTGGCAACACACTTTGAGAACCACAGGCTGAAACTAGCAAGCCTCAAGCCTTCTGTGTAACTACTAGCCTTTCAGTGGTTCATATTTCAGGTCTAAATGAAGATGTTTAATCTGTGGGGAAAAGGAGGAAGAAGTATTTGGTTCATTCACACTCTAAAGTTAATTCCTGTTTATCTTCCTCCCTTTCTCACAAATACCCAGGGGATCGGGAGTTGGCTGTAATAACACCATTTTCCCCTTTTTATTCCCTAGCTCTATGCCCCCTATTTCCCCAGGCCAGAAATCCCTTCTTTTTAACTGGAAGAGAAATTTAATATTTTTTATTTTATTGAAATGTTCTTTGTAACTGGTGTTATTGAGTTTTGTAAGTATTCTATATCTACTTGAAAAGACCCCCACACACTGTAATCATGAAATTGAGTTCCTGCCAGATATCTATTTTGTGTATTTAGATAGACTATGAGTTTGTTTTCTTAAGTCGTTTGGATAATAGTTTTTTGAAATCTCCTCCTACAATGACTGTTCCTTCCTGTGTTCCTAATAATGTTTGATTTCTGTATCTTGTTGTCAGTTTCTTCGGCAGCTAGAGATTTGTATCTGCATGCCTTGGTTAATAGCAGTGGTTGTTACTGTTATGTAATGCTCCCTTTATCTTAAAAGCACAACTTCTTTTTTTTTTGCCCTGAATTTTGTTCTTCTAACGTTAATATTTGTATCCCTGCTCGCCTTCTGTTCAAGTCTGATTAAAGCATTTTTCCCAGTCTTACAATTTTGTTTTCTAATCTTAAAAGTAATGCATGCTCTTGGTAGCAAAACTTGAATGTATGAAAAAGCAAATATAATTGGGAAAAACAAATACTGAAGAAACTAACCAGAGGCAACTGCTCATTCGCCCATGTTTCTCAGCCTCCTTTTTAAAGTGCAGTTTTGCATAGTGAAAACCGTGTAGTATAAACAAGTTAATGTTCTGCTTTCCCCTCTGAAGTGTAAAGCATAATCGTTGCCCTTTTTATTAAAAAAGCTCTGTAAACATCATTTTAATGAGGGCAGAACGGTCTCCATCAATATCGTGCTCGGGTCAAGACAGGCACAGAAAATGTGTTGACGAGGCCTGGAGACTCTGGATCAGTGTGCATAGGCAAGGTGTGACTGTACATTTTCCTTTCCTAGCGTGTTTTATTTTTGTTTTTATTTTAAGTCATTCACTCTGTTCAGCTTGAATATTGACACTGGCCTACGTTAAGCCCCAGGAAGATATGATTCTTTGTACTATGTACATCAAACTGAAATCACTCAGGCAGAATTTCCAGAAATCACTATTCATCAAATCCGGCGGGAGCTTTCCTGCCCTGAGCTCTCAGCCACATCTGACATCCTTGGCAGCTTCCTCACTGGTGTGTTTCTCCTTCTGATGCCCCAAACCACTCTGTTCTGATTCTCCTTTAACCTTCCTTCTGCAGCTGCTCTTTCTCTTCCTTGGCTCCCTGCTGAAATTGGGATCACTCTTTTATTTTTTAATTGCTATATTTTTTATTGTTTGGGATTCATTGAGGTACAAAGAATTAGGTTACACTGATTGCATTTGTTAGATAAAGTCCTTCTTATAATTGTGTCCTGCCCCCAAGAGGTGTGCCCTACACTGTGAGCCCCATTCCCTTCCCTGCTCCCCTCTCTCCACTTGCTCATTCCCCTACTCCCCCCCTTGTATTAGATCACCTACTGCCTTCATATTAGAATTGAGTACATTGGATTCTTGCTTCTCCATTCCTGTGATGCTTTGCTAAGAAGAATGTGTTCTGCCTCCATCCAGTTTAATTTGAGCATTAGGACACACTGGGCAATTCCTCCACTCTGGATGTTCTATTGATTCCTAACTCTACCATTCCAGCCCAGAAGAACTCTCCCTCTCCTCTGAGCTCAAGCCTGTGTGTTTCTGTCATCTAGATGGTTATCCAGGCTAGAAACTGATTATCCAGCCAGAAACTATAGCTCTGTTGGTCCAATTGACTTGCATGTTTGCGAGGCTGGGATGGGAGAATTTGGATGCATGGAGCTGTATCAGTTGTAATTTTTGATGCAGCCACCATTGGTTCATGCATGGCCATCCTTTCTTTATTTTTCCTTATTTTTATTTATTTTTTTTTTTTTGTAAAAATAAATTTTATAGTGTATATTTGAGATTTACAACATGATGTTATGGGATACATATAGGTAGTGAAATGGTTACTGTAGTGAGCAGATTAACATACTTATCATCTTACATAGTTTGTTTGTTTTAACCATTATTTTATTATTTTCTAAAGTTCAGTATAGACATGCTCATTGTATACCATCAACAATTAGAGAATTAAAGTTAACTTGACAACACAAAATATGAAATACATACAAATAATTCTTCAGAAATATATAGTATTTCTACATGGAAAACTTCTAATTATTATTATTATTTTTTTTTTGTAGAGACAGAGTTTCACTTTATTGCCCTCGGTAGAGTGCCGTGGCATCACACAGCTCACAGCAACCTCCAACTCCTGGGCTTAGGTGATTCTCCTGCCTCAGCCTCCCGAGTAGCTGGGACTACAGGCGCCCGCCACAACGCCCGGCTATTTTTTTGTTGCAGTTTGGCCGGGGCTGGGTTTGAAACTGCCACCCTCAGCATATGGGGCTGGCGCCCTGCTCACTGAGCCACAGGCGCCGCCCGGAAAACTTCTAATTATTATTGAAAATATAAAAAGACACATATCTGTATATATTGCAAATTATTATTAATGATTTTTTTATTTGTTACATATTCCTTCTGTTATAACTTGAGTTATTGTCTTTCTAAGGATATCAGTCTACCATGTAGCAAATTCCGTTTGCTCTGGGGGTTCAGAAGGATTGTAGCGAACAGCAGGCCCTCTGGGGGGGCACACATATCTGATATTGGGTGTTATTATATATGCAAGTACCTTCAGGCTTTGCTGTATATTCATAGTAAGAGTAAACAATAACACAATTTTGATAGTTCATCTAGTTTGGGTTACCTTTTGGATACATTTTTCACAACCTTCATCATGTCTTACACCTAAGATTAAAGAAGGAAGGTGAAAAAGTCCAAAGCAAAGAACCAGTCATCAGTCCCATGCGCTGCTGCTCATCCCCCAGCTTCTGCTGCGTGTAGACCAGTCAGCTCTGGGTATATGACTGGGCTGTAGTCTGTTTTTTCAGAGTAAGACAGTAGGGATGTCTGGGTGTCGTTGGACCGTCTCCTCCCGCTGGCTGGTTTCACACATGAGTGATGTATCCAGGCAGGGACCCCATTCACCTTCACTGCTGTTGGTGTGGAGAGGATCACGAAGTAGGGGCCTTTTCACCACGGTTTCAGCGGGCTCAGGCTCCAATCTTTAATCCACACCTGGTTACCTGGAGAGTGTGGATAGGGTAGGGGTAATAAACTAACAGGGTATCTATCATTCAGCCATTCTGAAATCTTTTTTTTTCTTTTTCATTATTTTTCTTGGTGACATTAGTTGGTGAGTAAGTTAGTAAATTTTGTTTCTTCCAGTTCTCTCAGGGTCCCTGGCAAATTGCTCAAAATAGGAGGAATCCTGTGATACAGTATTTTATAGGGTGGGTAACGTATTCCTTTTTTTTTTAAAGTGTCCTCGTGTTAGAATTGAGCACATAGGATTCTTATTTCTCCATTCTTTTTTTTTTTTTTTTTGTAGAGACAGAGTCTCACTTTATGGCCCTCGGTAGAGTGCCGTGGCCTCACACAGCTCACAACAACCTCCAACTCCTGGGCTGAAGCGATTCTCTTGCCTCAGCCTCCCGAGTAGCTGGGACTACAGGCGCCCGCCACAACACCCAGCTATTTTTTGGTTGCAGTTCAGCCGGGGCCGGGTTTGAACCTGCCACCCTCGGTATATGGGGCCGGCGCCTTACCGACTGAGCCACAGGCGCCGCCCAATTTCTCCATTCTTGTGATGCTTTACTAAGAATAATTTGTTCCATTTCCATCCAGGTTAATACAAAAGATGTAAAGTCTCCATCTTTTTTATGGCTGAATAGTATTCCATGGTGTACATATACCACAGCTTGTTAATCCATTCCTGGGATGGGGGAGCATTTAGGCTGTTCCCACATTTTGGCAATTATAAATTGAGCTGCAATAAACAGTCTAGTGCCGGTGTTCTTATGGTAAAAGGATTTTTTTTTCTTTTGGGTAGATGCCCAGTAATGGGATTGCAGGATCAAATGGGAGGTCTAGTTTGAGTGCTTTGAGGGTTCTCCATACTTCCTTCCAAAAAGCTTGTATTATTTTTCCTTATTTTTGGTTGAAATATAATTCACATAACATAAAATACCCATTATGAAGCATACAGTTCAGTGGCTTTTAATATATTCAAAATATTTTGCACCTGTTGCCACTACCTAGTTCCAGAATGTTGCCATCACCACTGAAAGAACCTTTGAGCAATCTCTCCCAATTCACCCCTTTCTCCATCCTCTGACAAATATTAATGTACTTTCTGTCTCCATGAATTTGCGTATTCTGGACATTTGGTAATAGGTGAAGTCTACAGCACGTGGTCTTTTGTAGTGGCTGGCTTCTTTCACTTAACATCATGTTTTTGAGGTTCATCCATGTTTCCGTGTTGTGATATCTATCAGTACTTCATTTCTTTTTACGGCTGAATAATAGTCTATCGTAAGAATATAACACATTTTATTTATCCACTTGGCAGTGGATGGATATTTGAGTTGTTTCTGTTTTTTGTCTGTTAGGAATAATAGTTCTGTTAACATTCATGTGTAAGTTTTTGTATAGACATACTTTCAGTTTTCTTGGATATATATGTAGGAGTGGAATTGCTGGGTTATATGGCAATTCTATGGTTAACTTTTTGAGAAACTGCCAGGCGATTTTCCATAGCAGTTGTGCCATTTCATAACACCCATAATACACATGGGTTTCAATTTCTTCCACATTTTTGACAAAACTTACTATTTTTTAGTGGACACGGGGTAGTATCTTCTGGTTTTGATTTGCATTTCTTTAATGACTAATTATTTTGAGCATCTTTTTACGTGCTTATTTGTCATCAGTCTATCTTCTGTCTTTTTTTTTTGGTCGGGGCCAGGTTTGAACCCACCCCGTCTGGTATATGGGGCCGGTGCCCTACTCCTTTGAGCCACAGGCGCCACCCATCAGTCTATCTTCTTTGGAGAAATGTCTATTCAAGTAATTTGGCCATTTTAAAAATGGATTATTTGTCTTTTCATTGTTGACTTTAATTACTCTTTATTCTGGATACTCACCCTTATCAAATATTCTGCAAATACTTTTGCAAATGTATTTACAAATTTGTTCTCCCATTCTGTGGGTTCTCTTTTCGTATTCTGGATAATATGCTTTCATGCACAAAAGTTTTAAATTTTGATAAAGTTCAGTTTGTCTATTTTCTTTGGAGCCCTTGAGCTTTTGGTGTCATATCCACAAAATTGTTGTCTAATCCAGGGTAAGAAAGAGTTACATCTGTGTTTTCTTCTAAGAGTTTTATAGTTTTAGCTCATGCATTTAGCTGTTTATCCATTATGAGTTAATGTTTGCAAGTGGCTTAAGGTAGGGATCTAATATGTTTGCATAAGAACACACACTTGTTCTATCACCATTTGTTCAACTATCTTTCCCCCTAGATTGAGTCATGGTCACCTTGTGAAAAATCAACTGACTGTAAATGTTAGGGGTTATTTCTGGACTCTCACTCCTATTTCATTGATCTGTGTGTCTGTCCTTAAGCCAGTGCCACACTGTCTTGATAATCATTTCTTTGTAATAAATTTTAGAACTGGCAAGTGTGAGTCCTCCCCCTTTGTTCTTCTTTTTCAAGTTTGTTTTGTCTATTTGGGGCTCCTTGCATTTACATGTGAATTTAGGATGAGCTTATTTATTTCTGCAAGAAAAGACAGAATTTTTTTAGGGATCACATTGAATCTGTCAATCAATTTGGAGAGCATTGCCATCTTAACAGTATCAATGCTTCCAACCCATGAGCACTATGTCTTTCTGTTTATTTAGAAATCTTTTTCAACAGTGTTTTATGGTTTTCCATCTATAAGGCTTACACCTTTGGTTAAATTTATTTCTAATATTTTATTCTTTTTTATACTATTGTAAATGGAATGTTTTTACTTAATTTCGATGTGTGTATACTCACTGCTATTATATGCAAGTACAACTGATTTTTGTATATTTATCTTATAATCTTTAACTTTGCTGAACTGAACGTTTATTTATTTATTTATTTTTTAAAACAAAGTCTTACTATGTCGCCCTTGGTAGAGCATCATGGTGTCACAGCTCATAGCAACCTCAAACTCTTGGGCTTAAGCGATTCTCTTGCCTCAGCCTCCCTAGTAGCTGGGACTACAGGCGCCCGCCACAATGCCCGGCTATTTTTTGGTTGCAGTTGTCATTGTTGTTTAGCAGGCCCAGGCCAGGCTCAAACCCACCAGAGCTTTTGGTGTTTGTGGTTGGCACCCTACTCACTGAGCTACGGGCGCTGAGCTGAACTGAACTTTTAAATTACCTCTAATGGGGTATTTTCATGGATTTTTTAGAGTTCTCTGTATATGATATCATGTCTTCCTCAAATAATGGTAATTTTACTTACTTTCTGATCTGAATGCCTTTTGTTTCTTTTTTTTCTTTTTGCTTTAATTTTTCTGTCTCCTTTATTTATTTTTAGAAATGTGCTTGTTGATAAACATCTGTTATTCTACCATGCCAAAAAGGAGAACATTAACCTATGCACCTTCCTAAGGGGTTACAGAATCATTTCTGGAGAAAACAGCTAAGTTTTGAATCATTTCTGAGAAAACAGCTAAGTCATGAGTGAGCCCGGAAACTTAGGCTCACCACAGTGGGAGCATCAGACAGGGCTATTGGTAGACCAGGTACTGCATTTAAGGCAAAAGTCTGGGCAGATGCAATAGGCTGCTGTGTATTTTTGACTTCTGATCTTCTCAAGGCCGACTGCCTACCCTCAGGAGCAGGTCAAAGCAGAACCCGTCTGAGAGAGAAAATCAATGTCCTCAGCTGATCTAGGCAGGGGCCACAGAAAGCCTGTGGTCAGAACATCCAATCATAGATAAGACTCACTCAGGCCATCTATCCTTAGCTCACAATGAGGTTAGTTTACAGGAGCAACATTAGAGATGTTAGAAATGAGGTGTGTCTGCCCCTAGTCACTGCTCCACCATGGGTGCGGCCTCTGGCTGCGCATTGCTGCCGTCTCTCATCTGCTTTCACCGTCCTCCAGGGGCTTTTCTAAGAATGCCATTCTTCAAAACAGCATCCCCACCTTGCTTTTTCTGGGTTTACAACTTACTATGGGGAAACACAGTAACTGTAAGCTTCTTGAGAAAGATCAAAAGGAAGCGACCATGTTTTCAGATCATCTACATCTAAAGATGGCTTGATCCTAGTCTATGAGAGTGGTGGCCTGGTTGAGTTAGATAGATGTCACCATTTGGAATTTTAATGGTTTTCCTTCATTATCTTCTTTCTTTGTTTTTTAGAAGAACCCAAAGCATTCTAGTTCTTGAAATTTTGTGGGGGTTTTTGTTTTTCCTCTTTTCTGGAAGCTTGTAGAATCTTCATTTTATCACCATAATTTTGAATATTTTCTGATGTTGAGCCTTGATGTGGGTCAGTTTCCATCCATTTGGCTTGGACATTTAGTGGCTTAATCTGAACATTTTCTGTTTTTGAAAAATTTCTTGGAATTTTAGTTGATAATTCCTCCTCATTTTTCTCTGTTTCTGAGTACCTCTTACTATTCTAGTGTTAGACTTCCTAAATTGAAGCTCTCATTTTCTCGTTTCTTTCTTCTGCTATCTTATCTGATCTCTTTGCTCTGCTTTCTTTGCACTTACTTCAGTTTTACCATTCTTCCCTTTTTTCTTCTAAATATTTCTGCTGTCATGGTTTTACTTCCAAGTGATCATTTTTATTCTCTGAAAGTTCCTTTTAATAACATGTTGTCCTTTTTTATAGGAGGCGATATATTTTCTTATCTCTGGAGGGTGTTAATTTTTTTTGTTTTGCTTTTAAGTTTTTCCTCCTGCATAGTTCATTTTTCTAAGTTGTACTTTCCTCTTTGGTGTTTGGTTTTTATCTTTTATGTTGGAGGCTTTTCTCAGATGCCTGGCGAGCCTGATCTGCTCATAATTACTTCATAAACAGTGATTAGACAGCCAAGGGCTAGGGCAGGGGAAGTGAAGAGTTATTGCTTAGTGGGTCTGGAACTTCAGTTTGAGAAGATAAAAAAACAGTTCTGGAGGTACACGATGGGGATGGTTGCATAGTAATGTGAATACATTTAATGGGGCTGAACTATAGTCTTAAAATGGCTAAAATGGTGAATTTAACGCTATATCCATTTTATCTCAATTTTTTTTTTTTTTTGCAGTTTTTGGCCAGGGCTGGGTCTGAACCCACCAGCTCTGGCATATGGGGCCGGCACCCCACTCCTTAGAGCCACAGGCGCTGCCCCATTTTATACCAATTTTTAAGAAACTAACTAGACACTAAGCAATAACTCTTCACTTCCCCTGCCTTACCCCTTAGCTGTCTAATTGCATTGGCTACACTGATCTTGACGTAGAGCGTGTGGGGGTGGGTGTGAGGTGGGAGAGGGAATCTAGTAATGAATTTCTTTTCATGCTCATCTTTACTTTGGTCTGTTCATTGTACCCTCAGTTCACCAGTTCCATTGCTCTTGGAGGTTCTCCCGTATACCTATAGTTTCTTAGTTTTTTGCATTGTTAGCTTAGAGGCAACTGTCAGACATCTGTCATTTGCTTAGCCCTGTGAGTCTGCTTGCCTGATTTTGTGAATGATGACCTTTCTTGTGGTTTCTCTGACTTTGGAAGTTTATAGGGTTTTTTGTTTTGTTTGTTTTTATTTGTTTATTTTCAAATCCTTTTAGTGTAGTTTTTAGTGACTTTTGCATAGTGAAATCAGATTCATGAAATAAATTTATCATCTTATCCTGAAACTTTCATATCATCTTTCAGAATATTTACTAGGGTGGGCACAGTGACTCATGCCTGTAATCCCAGTACTTTGGGAGGCCAACAGAGGAGGACAACTTGACACCAGGAGTTCTAAACCAGCCTGAGTAACATAGCAAGACTTCATCTCTACAGAAAGTAAAGTTTAAAAAAGTTAGCCAACATGCACTTAAGGTCTTAATTATAGAGAGGCTGAGATGGGAGGATCACTTGAGCCTAGGAGTTGGAGGCATCAGTGAGCTATGATTATGCCATTGCACTCCAGCCTGGATAAAATAATGAGACCCTGTCTCAACAAACAAACAAACAAAAAACAAAGAATATTTAATGTAAATTGAATGAATCATCCTCCAGGTATGTGGTGCTGTCCCATGAAAGTGTAATTTTTTTCTGTATCCTCACCAACATTGAATCTTATTAATCTTTTCTGTCTTCACTGTTCTGATGAGGGAAATACAGCATATCATTTAAAAATCTACATTTTTTTTGAATAGTGGTGATGATGAATAGTTTTCATATGCTTAACCATGTTTCTTTCTTAGAGATTTGCCTATTGACAGTTTCTTATTCCTGTTTCTATTGGAGTATTTATCTTTGCCTTATCAATTTATAAGCAGTTTTTATGTATCAAATCAACTCCTTTTATACTCACTTTGCAGGTATTTTTCTCAGCTTCTGTTTCTCCTTTTCGTGTGTTCCTGATATTTTTTGACAAGCATAAATTTTGCATTTTTATGTAGTTAATCAGTTAGTCTTTTCTTTTTTATAATGTCCTAAGAAAGTTATTCATTATTCTTAGACTGGGCAAATTATTCATGTATATTTTTATTGGCAAATATTTCTTTTCAAAATAAATCCCAGATGGGTGAAATATGTTTATATAAAGTATGAGGGTTTTAACATGGGGATCTTGTTTCAAAGCACAGAATTCTCTTACTTTATTTAATAATCAGTCCTTTCACTACTGATTTGAAAGTCTCTGTTTTTATCTGCTAAAATATTTTAGACTTGGAAACACTGAGGCTAAATCACATGATAACCAATTGGTTATGAAGAGGAGGCAGATTCACAGAGGACTCCCAGGCCCCTTGTTCTGGTCACAAGATAATCATTGGTGATGCTCATTGAGATTGGGATAGCAGGTTTGGGACAGGGTCAAGTCCACTTTTTGGCTTTGTCAAGTTCTAACTTCTTATGTGAACTTACCATACCTTCAAAACTTAGGTGTGGTGTAACTTCAGCCATCATGTTTTCCTCAGAATATCAGAAGCTTCTTTGTTCCCACTATTATGGTCCTCAATACTCTTTTGGGTCTTATCCATACTCCTGAATTATTTTTGTAACTTCCCTCATTACTGTTCTAGGGGAGGAAAGAGCAGAATCAAATCCCGGCCCAGACTCCAGTTGTGTGTTCTTGGCCAAGGCACTTAACTTTTCTTACCTTTAGCAAGTTGGGGGTAGTAGTAGCTTTCATGCAGGGCTTTTGGTGTGCAGTTTGGAGGTAATTCCTGTAGACCACATAATACAAGTCCTGACCACATCATGAGGTGATTACTGTTCACTGTACTTGTGATGCTGTTTGATTCTCTAACTTTAGTTCATTCATCAATATTCAATGTACTTGGTTGGGGAAGGTAGCTCACGCCTGTAATCCCAGCACTCTGGGAGCACAGTGCTGGTGAATTGCTTGAGCTCACAAGTTTGAGACCAGCCTGAACAAGGGCGAGCCCATCTCTAACAACAACAACAACAAAAATAATAGCCGGGTGTTGTGGTGGGCACCTGTAAATCAGGTACTTGAGAGGCTGAGACAAGAAGAGCACTAGAGTCCAAAAATTTGAGGTTATTGTGAGCTATGATACCCCGGCACTCATACCACGGGTAACAATGTGAGACTCTGCCTCAAAAAAAAAAAATAAATAAATAAATAAAATTCAACACATGTGTCATTCATACCTGGAAGCCCTCTCAGAGGTGGCCGAGTCAGGGCACTTTGTCTCTGCTCCCCTGGCACCAGTGTGTAGTTTGGCCTCACACTCACCATGCTGTGTTGCATTTGTTTATTTGCACATTTCTAAACTTAAAGACACCAAATGGAAGAATGACAGCTTCTTCCTGTTGTTTACCCCAGGCCAAGCATGTGGGGTATACAATATTACTAAGTTATAGTAATTGCTGAATAAGTTAATTTCAGCTGCACATGTGCAGAGATTTTTTTTGTTGTTGTTGTTATTGTTCATACTTCCTCTGGCATCATGTTGGAAGTTTCTGTATTTGAAGGTCAACACCACAGTTATTTAGCTTTAGATTGCAGAAACTGCCTATCTGAGATAGGCAGCCATCATTTGGGTTTTCTTGGTGATCTGGCCAGTTGTATACTTGGTCACTAATATTTCCCTGTAGAACAAGCACATCTGATCAACATCTCTCGATGGGTTGTGTGCCAAGGTTGAAAGCGGGATGACTCCTGTTAGAAAACTTCTTGAGTGGAGGGTTATACCCTCTGGACTTCCAAAAGGGATTTTGGAGACGTCTTCACAGTGGCATTGTTTGCCTTTCTTACGGTTCGTAATTGCAGAGATAGGAGAAGTCTTGTGTTTTGCGGAGATAACATTCTTCCTGTGTTGCCGAGGCCCGGAGTGAAATAGCCGACAGACACCCTGTTATCACGCGGCCCCACACTCGGCCAGGCTGTCTTTATTTGAACATCACCTGCCTTCTCCCCTGCCTGTAAAGAGCCTCCCTAATCAGAAATCATACTTTTGCTCCCAACCAGATCACCGCAATGTGACAGCTTTTGCTCTGTGGGTTTGTAATCCCAACTAAGTTGTCCTTGTACATATCTCTTTGTGTATTTTTTAGGCCGTAGGGAGAAAAGGATGAGAAGGAAGAGTGTGTATCTTTACACAAGAGATAGTGGGACAGCCCCAGCTAAGCCCAAGCCTCAGCTGCTAACTGGCTTAAAACAAAACAAAACCCACCTAGAACAGCAACAATAAAAAAGAAAGCATTCTTACTATAAAGTAATTATAGGCTCATAGGAAGTTGCAAAAATGTGTGGCAAGTTCTGTGTAGCCTTTACTTGGTTTCTCCCAGTGGTAGCATCCTGCAGAAATCCAGTTCAGTGTCACAACCAGGAAATTGAATTTGGTCCATTTGGTCTTTAGCCCAAATGATTGAGAAGTGAGGAGACATAAGGTGGTTTGGCATTAGGGCTGCTGTTCAGCTAGAAGGTTCTTTGGTCATTCCCAGTCTATGTCTGTCTGATTGGCTGGTGGCTGTTCTTCTGGCTGTTCTTTGAGATCTGACAAGTTCACCAGTTCATCCTAGAAAAAGAGCTACATACGTCATTGCTGAATATCACCATGGTCACCAGATAGCCAAAGGGAGGGCTTTGAAGGTGATATTCAGCAATGAGGTATGTAGCACTTTTAAAAGGACAGTTTGCGAACTTAATTGTCAGACCACATACGAAGACAGCTCTGATGGCCATTCCAGGAAAAAAGTTCCAAAATTGCTTTGAATGGTGGACTATTGCTTTTCGGTGCATAGCTTCCCAAGGGGAGTGCCTCTCAGGTGACTGTAATGATACTCGGCCATGAATTGTGTGGCACTTTTTCTAGGAGAAATTCACACACTTAATTGTCAGACCCTATGTATGCATCTTGATGGGCTCCCCTGGCTAGAAGAAACATGTTAGGTTCTGTAGGCCTTTTGGATGCTGATAAAAGCTGCTGCTTATAGACCACCCTTACGCTACATTAACAACTTAACAAGGGCTTTTGCGTAAGCAGCATGAGCCTCCACATCCTATTTGTGTATAGGATCCATGCTGCCTTGACTGTGGAGGATTCAGGGCTCTGAATACAGAGGACCTGAAAATGCTAGGAGAGCGTGAACTACCTGGCTAGCCGGCTTCAGTCGTTCATCCTTGGCTGCCAACTGCATTTAAAGAAAACTCCAGGAAGCAGTGACCAAGTACCACCAAGATGTGACCCTGTTCCCTCTGGGGCGTCGCATTTTTTGCCTTCTGTTTTGCTCTCTCCTTAATGACTGTGACTTTTGCTATTTCAAGGAAGAGATTTTCCAGCTTCACAGTATTTGGAATCAATAGCGCCATAAATAAGAAACATAATGAGAGAAAAACACACTCCAGCCTGTAGACAAATTTGATTGCTTAAACTCACATGTTATTATTGGAATCAGCTACAAATACCAGACTTTTCAGCTGCTTTTGATGGGGTAAGATAGGGGAATTCGGTTTTTAGTTTGGGGAAACAACTTGGAGGCCGCACCTGTAGATACTATGATGTTCCCATGCTGATTTATTAGCTTTCTTGTATTTATTGTTCAAAAGGTAAAATTTAAATGGGAGAAACAGTGGAAAAGGAATTTTTGAACAAAGGCATTGGACGCAGGGATTGCCTTCCTTTTCAAAGTGCCTCTCATGAATGCCCAGCTTGGTGGGCCATGTTTAGTTTAGCACTTTGGTATTTTGCACATCACATTTCTTTGCTTTCTTCTTTTCATCTTCTTCTTTCTTTTGTCCTGACTTTGTGTGATCTTGCTGTGGAATCGCCCTTAAAATGCTTTCACATACAGCAAAAGCATCCCTTTTTAGTCTCGTCCTTACTTCCTGAAGTTTCTCACTCTCACCGCTTTTTCGCCTCTTCTCACAGTCGCCAAGTGCGTTATTTAAGTCTGCCAAGCCGAGAGATGCTCAAAGAATAAATACACATTATTGTGGCCTCCCGTGTCCTTGGATCCTGTGTTGTTATGCGCTGCGTCCCCACTGTTCTTCAAGTCCAGAATTTCAGAGATGGACAGGCCCATGCCACGGTGGTGGGATGTGTCTCCAGGCACGTGGCTCCTGCATCCCTGAGCCCCTTCAGCATGGTGGTACTGCACAGAGGAGCCTGAAGCCCACAGGTTTCCTTGGATGCCCACCCCTTCTGAGCCATCCTGGTCAGTCCGTGGGCCTCGTCTCTGGGGAGTGTTGACCGCTGTTAGGGGAAGGCAACCTGAAAAAGGAGACACCTTCCTCAAGGCCAGAGGCCGCTGATCCCTCTGTGTATCCAGCCAACTTCCCAGCCCCAGTTGCAGCCCTACTCCCTCACCTTCCCCATCGGAAATTGGTGCTGATAGTGGCAGATTCAGAATAAAATGGGGTCAGCGTGCTGGGTGCTTTGACCCACCTTTGGTCCTCACACACCCCTGTGCAGTGGAATAAGATCGTACATACTCTGGTACTTAGTATCTAAGGGAAAGTGTGGGTGCTTCTGGGCTGCTGGAGGAAGCCAGGTCTCAGGACAAGCCTGGGTTGGACACGCTATCAACTTCAGATTTCACAGGATCACGTTTGCAGGAATTGGGGTGACACAGTGTGGCCTTGGGAAAGTCACTGCCCCTCTGTCTCGGTCTGTTTGGCCTGCTATAAGAAATACCCTAGACAACTATAATGTATTAAAAAAAAAAGTAAAAATAAAAATAATTTAGAAAGGGAAATACCCTAGACCAGGTCATTTGTAAGCAGTAGAAATGTACTGCTCACAGTTTTGGAGGCAAGGCACCAGCAGATTCAGTATCTGGTGAGGGCCCAGGCCCTACTCTGTGCCCTCACACGGTGGGAGGGCAGATACGCTGCCTCAGGCCTCTTTTTGTCAAGGCACTGATCCCATCCTTGTAGGAGGCATCCTTATCACCTAATCACCTCTCAGAGGCCCCACTTCTTAATATCAGTGCCTTGGGGGATTAGGGTTTAACCTATGAAGTTTGAGGGGACACAGACATTCAGAACATAGTATCTTCTTTGGGCCTCAGTTTTTTCATCCGTAAAATGGGGATAATAAAACGTTTCCCTCACAGAGTCATTGAGAGTCACTGAGAGGGTGGAAAGAGTTGCTATGTGTCAAGTGGTTGCCACATCATGTTACACTCACCCAGGACTCAGGAAGTGTTAAAACAAAAATTGGGAAATGGTAAAAGTTTGCCTGACAGCCATCCACTGGTTAAATTATGAAAAGGCGTTGAATCTGGCTAACTAGTGTTCTGGAGCTTTTCATGATTAGCTGACATTTTTAGTCAGCTTGGTTAGCAATTTAGAGATATAAATATTTCATTGTAGACACAGATAGGCGCAGTATTTGAAATGTTTGAAAAATAGCGATTTTTTTCAGAAAAGAAACTTTGTACTGGTGACATCAGCTTTTCCAGGGGTGTTCTCACCGTGAAGGTGTCAAGGCCTACACTGTGGCCCCTCACATGGGGTCTCTTTGAGGCCATCTGAGGGGCCTGGCTGTGTGTCTACATGTGGATGTATTTTTGTAAAATTTAAAAATAAGATTTTTTTTCTTTTTCTCAAATAAGAGCCCCCACATTGTTCAAACTTCAAATTCCACAAAACCCAGATTCATTTCTGAGACTTACTATCTCCATTGGACAGATTAGAAAATCATATGTCACATGACCAATATATGCAATCAGGTGTCCTCCCCAACCCCATTTTTTTTCATTTTCAAAGACAGTGTTTTAAAAATTCACTCCTGGCCTTCGTGTGGCCACTTCTTTACATAGGTGATTAGTTTTTTCAGGCATAAAGATATTCCCAGGTACACTTGGTAATCCAGGTGTTTCAAGTCTATTTTTGTGTGTGTGTTCCTTCTAGAGCACCAAAGCTGATTTTTGCTTATATAAAATATTGAAATATCTCAGAAGACACTGTAGAAATGTCCAGTGTCCTGACTAATGTCTGTGCTAAGACTCTATGGTGAAGCCCATGTTTTCCCTGCACTGTCATAAGCCCCCAAGCATGGTGAGCTGGAAGTTCCCCTGGGGAAGGGAAAGAAAGTCCACACTGGGGCAGGCCCAGGGCGGGAAGTCATTGCCGGGGCTGGGTCAGCGCTCCCCTCACCCAGTCTTGGGGAGCTGAGCAACCCAAGTCCTCCTGGGATGAGAAATCTTGTCTAAGTGTCTCACCAGACATTCCCAGTGATAGACTTGGTGACCCATGAAGATATAAAGAACAGGCCAGGAGCAGAGATCTGCCCTGGGAGAAAGTGTCCCAGCAGGAATCCAGGGCTGGTGGGCAGGATAGTTGATAAGACTGTGCTCTGGGAACAAGTTTCCAATCCGTCAGTAACCAGAACGGGTGACTAGGAGGGTCAGCTGGCCACGGAATATAGAGTCAGGTCATCAGTGAGGCTGAGAGGTTTAAATTCACACACACCCTCTCTTTCTCTCTCTCTCACCCTGCCTTGCCAATTTTATAGGCAGGAAAGGCCACATTTGGTAGGAGTCCATTTTTATGAACTGTCCAGAATAGGCAAATTCATAGGGACAAAAAGCACAGAAGTGGTCACCAGGGGCTGGGGAAAGTGAAGAAGAGGGATGGGGTGATGAGAAAATTAACAGGGATGGGATGATGAAAAAATTCTGGGACTAGAGGGTGGTGGTGTTAGTTGTGAATGCTACTGAGCTGTATATTTTAAATGATCAAAATGGTCAATGTCATGTGGGTTTTACCACTGTAAACAACAATGAGAAAGAAATGAGCCAGTGCTTTTCTGAGACATTTGGGGTCTGTGTGAGGGTCGTCTGAGGTGCTGGTCAGCTCCACTAAAGCTTCTTGACTTAAGAGTGCTGGGGGAAGCCCGGGAACTGGCTTTTTCACACACTCCAGGTGATTCCCACTCTGAAAACAAGTGACTTGGAGACAGGCATTTTTGTTTTATTTTGTTTTTAATTGGAACATGCCATATGTGCTATTCTCTCATCCCCAGCTGTCACAACCCATGCATTCATAGCGAGCAGCATGCCCAGACCTCCACAGCGGCTGGCAGGGAGGGATGTGGGCGATGAGAGTGGCAGTGGCAGTGAAGGGGGCTGACGGCAGCAGGAGGACTGTTGGTACGGGTGTAGTTCTAACAGCAGCCGTAGCAGAAGTGGAGAGTGAGAACCCTGGCGGAGGGACTGACCTAATTGCGAGTTTGCTCCATGTAGGAATGGCCGGCCATTAAGATCTCAATTTTGGAAATAGTGAGGCAAACCCACGCCATGTAAGCCAAGGTCACCTCCAAAGGGTTCAGTCTTTTAGATAAGGCTGGACAAGGTAACCCAAGGCAGTGGGAAAAGCAGAGAGATGTGTGGGGCAACCCTGGGGTTCTGGACTGTCTGCTCAGTTAGAATGAACCCTGTTCCATACACACTGGCTGTTCTTCCCAGATGGGGTTAGGTAGGAGCCAAACACTTGGCTGGAACTACTGTACTTGTGTGCACTGGGACAGCCACCATGGCGGCCTGGACACAAGTTCTTGGGCTGCACCTCAGACTTATTGGGCAATCCAATATCGGTTAAAGTTTGAGAAACACTCATCTAAGTTTAGACTGCTTCTCCCGAGTCTCTACATCTTGGGGGAGAATTGGAATATTCAGTAACTCTCATCATCGAGTCTCATCATCAGGATGTTAAATTGCCTGAGGTTTGAGAGGTCAGATTGCCCACCATTGTGCACACAGGGACTTGGCCCAACCCTGAGCAGTGTGGCCACTTCCCAAGCCCCTGTATATGTGCACTGAGGTTCTTGCATTGGCTTTGGAAGCAGGTGGGATGACTTGATGAGGTCAACACTTGCCCCTGAGCAGAGCTCAGAGACAAGAGACTGTACTGTGGTTTATTCTGTGATATCACTGAACTTACAGTCCAGTAATAACATTTTTTGTTTTAGTTCTCACTGTGATTTTTTTTGGCTGACCTTTGCTCCTTGAGCCCGGATGGCTCGAGGTGTTTGTCTTATTGTTAAGGGGCAGCCATGGAGCAGATCTAGGCTCCCACTGGCCCGTCGCTCCTGATCACGGCAGTGTCTGCTTCTTTCCCTCAGCTTCCCCAAATGTTCTTCATCAAAGTCTTAAGAAACACAAGGATTCCCAGATGGCACTAAGACAATTTACTGTTGGATTTTATAACAGTGGAAGGTAAACATGTATTTGCAGAAATGAGTTTTTCTTTCCCTGAGTTTGTTGGTGAGAAAAAAAAAAGTATAATATTTGTCTTACAGTTCTTTCAACGTCTGCGAATAGTTTCATCCACTAAGGATGATGAACGACCTTAGGGGAAGGTGTGACATTTCTAACCACTGTCAGGTTGGGTTTTATTTTGCCTGCACAATGGGCCTGCAGGCCTTGTTGTCCATGGCTAACCACTGGGATCACTTAAATAAGGAGAATTTGGGCTTTTGCACCCCACCCCCAGCCCAGTCTAACTTCTCTCCTTTTCCAAATCGCAATGCCCCAGGCCCTCAGGCTGCTTCAGGTGTGTTCCACCAGGACCAAGCTTTCTGGAAGTTTCTCCTGAGCTGTCCAGTTCTCTCTCAGCCAACCTTGTTCTAGCAGGGCCCAGTTGTACCAAGAAGGGCATTCTCTTTTCTCACTGCTTCCTTTAGGAACCTCCTGTTTGTTTAGATCAATGGGCTGTTCTCAGCTCTCATTTCCTGCAACACATGGGACTCTACGGAGGTTGAGTAGCTTTCTGGGGACAGGGATTGTGCCCTCCTCTCCCACATAGGCTCCTATACATGTTTATAAAATGAACGCGCGTATCCGCCTCTTGAAGTCTCTGCCAAAGGCTCTGTTCTCCCCACCCAGGCTTGTCCTCTGGCCCTCTCTCTGCCTCCTAAACACATGTGTTCTGCAAAATGTGGTTCTGAGTCTTCTTCTCCTCATGTCCTGAACAGCATCTCTTCCACCCTGACCCCGACACCTCTGCGCTGTCTTCTCACCTCTGGGTTCAGCTGTCTACCCCTGAATGTCCAGTGGCATCTCAACCCGTCCCCAGAGGAGCTTCTTTCTTTTTTCTTTTTTCTTTTGTTTTTTGCAGTTTTGGGCTGGGGCTGGGTTTGAACCCGCAATCTCCTGTACATGGGACCGCCGTCCTACTCCTTTGAGCCACAGGCACTGCCCCTTTCTTTGTTTTAATCAATGGCATCGTCCCAACTCCCCCCCAAAACAGAAACTTTGACACATAAACAGATCCCACTCTGTGCTTATGTGTTTTCTTGGTACGTATGTGCTCTGGATGGTGAGAGCTCACGTCCAGACCTTCTGCTTAACAGAAGCACCTGCTCCGCGAACACTCCAGCCATAATGATGTCTCCCTCAGTGACTCCTCACAGCACTTTTCCTCTAGCTGGCTGTGAGCTCCGTTTACCTCACACTACTGAATATTGTAAATTTCGAACACTTCCCTTTAACTAGGTTATAAGCATCTTGACAGAGCACTTGTGTCTAAATTGTCTCTGAGTCCAGGCCAGGGCACCACCCAATACCTTACAGTTGGCCTGTGTTCTCCATCAGATCCTTACGATGGCCAGGATCTCCATCAGTTCAAGGAGAATATTCTGGGTGTTTAGAATGCTAGGTTTGGGTGGTGCCCTTGCCTGGACTCAAAGACAACTGAGGCACTGGGAACAGGACCCTGACAGGGTCACTTGTTCTGAAACTTTGCTCATTGGAGGGCGGCATCTCCCCCAGTGTTCCCATCAAAGCCTGTCAGCTGTCACTTTCACTGTTTTTGGAGCAAGAAAGGTGCTTACCCCTACACAGTGGGCCTCGGACGCCACAATGAAGTTGAATATTTAGAAAGACAAGCTATTGTTCATGGGAAGTTATAAAATTGACCCATTTTAATAATAATGACAATAAACCAGTTATCATTAGACTTAATGTTTATTGAATGCATATTGAGGGCTTTATTTGCTTTCAACTGCCATGAAGTTCATGCCAAATGATTAGTATTAGCCCCTTTCCCTTTATGTGTTTCAAAGCCCTTGGCCATCCGCATCTCAGTAGCCTTTACATGGTTAGTGGCAGTCAGCTACACTTTCTTTTTCCAGCCTCATAGATCCCTACCCGTATCTCTCCCCCCAACTCTCATAAACACTTACCAAATGAGGAAATCACTTAATACTTGGACATGGTGACTGACACAGCCATGAGCTGACATCTGGTTTCTGGGCAGAGTCAAAACTAGGTCCCAGGCCTCCTGGCATCTAAATGCTAACAGTGCCTGCGGGTTCCCAGCACAGCGTGCAGTCTTTGGAGTGTTCTTGAACTGACAGAGATTCCTGCATCATACGCCAGCCCTGGTGAGTGGGCAGGATTCCCTTCATAGCATGTCATGGGGGCTTTGCCCACCTTATGTCCCTTGTCTCCACTGGTGCATCCCTCTGTCCCCTGCCTACCCACCCAATACTCATGGGGAATAAGTGAAACACCAGGCAGGTGTGGCCTGCCCAACCTTCTTGCTGGCATTCTTGCTCCAAGAAACCTACTTAACTGATAGGAAACCCCAGCCAACATCAAATCAGTAGATGGTTTATAGAAGTTGAAAACTCTGTGGGCTACTCCAGTCCCCGTTGTTTGGTTACCCCTTCTCTCATGGTGGGTAAGGAAGCAGAGGGTCCTCACAGCCCAGCTGATGCCCTTCCCCCCAGCTGGTACTGGGATGTTGGTAAAGATGAAAGCCATGTGGGCAAGACACTGACCATAGATCACTTTTATCCAGGGCGTAGTACGTGCCAGGTGTCTGCTAAGACCACCCTATGTCTCTTGAGCTCAGTGGTTCTCAAAATGTGGACCCCCACACAAGAACACTATTTTCAAGTTTGAGGACCACAGTTAGGACTTGCAGGCTGTTTTGACCACCACGGGCATGGCTTCTTCAGGCTCCCTGGGCTTCCCTGAGGGTCTCTCAAACCTATGAAGAGGGAAAGAGAGAAAATAAAAGAATTCCTTATCCTAGCTACTCAATATCAAGTGTTTACACCATGCCAGGGATAATTCTAGGTACTGTCTGTAAATTAACTCATTTAATCCTAATGATAACCTTAGGGAGCAAATACTATTATTATCACCCTTCTATAGATGAGGAAACTGAGGCACAAAGTGATTGGCTAACCTGTCCAGGGTCACTTGGATTAATTCATGGTGGCACTAGGGTCTGAACTAAAGGGCCGTTTGCTCCAATCTCACCTTAAGCCCATTCTGCACCTCGTGGAAAGTAGAGGGTCTGTTCCCTCCCACCCCTACCCCAGGTTCCATTTTTTTCACCTTGATAATAGCACATCTTACCACTGACATCCCTGTATCAGTCAGCTCAGGCTGCTATAACAAACACCACAGATTGAGTGGCTCAAACAACCAAATTTTATTTTCTCACAGTTCTGGAGGCCAGAAGTTCAAGAGCAAGGTGTGGTGGGGTTGGTTCCCTCTGAGGCCTCTCTCCTTGGCTTGCAGACGGCCACCTTCTTGCTGCCTCTTCATATGGCTGTCCCTCTGTTCATGCACACCCCAATGTCTCTTTGTGTGCCCCGATCTCCTCTCTTTATACAGACACCAGTCAGATCAGATTAGAGCTCACATGTAATGCGCTCTCCTTTTAACTCAGTCATCTTTTTAAAGGTCCTGTCTCCAAATATAGCCACATTCTTGGGTACTGGGAATTAGGGCTTCAACACGCAAGTTTGGGGCTTCAACACTCCCAATCCCCCATAATTTGTGCCTTTGACTGACAGTAACTATTTCCTGTCTTCCTGCCCTGAGGACTCTCTTATCCCCATCAATCTGAATAAACTATTCTCTGTGTTTCTTCCCGAGTCATATGGCTGTATCTTCAGGGACAACAGCCAAGATGCAGAGGGGTCAGCCTCACTATATGTGCTGCAAATGTATGCCTTTAGTTCGGCAAAAGTCACCACCTGGAAGAGATTGCACCTAGGAAGTGAGGAATCTGCACAACATTTGGTAAAACAGGGTTTTTAGCTTTTTCTACAGTGAAGTTGAAAATAACAATGTTTCTTAGAATATTATTGGTGGACCCTTGTGTCAGAATCACCTGGGCTGCCGCTGCACATCAGAATGACCTACGGGAGGAGACTCTCCAGGGGCCGACCCTTGGAGTATGCATATCTAACAATCCCCTCTCTGGCCCCTCCCCACACCTGGTGATTCTTAGCTGCACAGAGGTGCTAGCCTTTATGCCTGTGGTGTTAGATACACTTGGGTTAAGCTTCAGCTCTTCCGTTAGCAGGTGTGTGACCTTAGAACAGGTTAGCCTCCCTAAAATTATGTCTGAATTTGCAAAGTAGAGTTAATTTAGTAAATTAATGGAATTAATCTAGCACCCTCCTCGGGTTGCTGTCAGGATTAAATTAGATCATAGAAATAAAGTACTTTCCCACCTGCTTGTGGTGGAAGGGAGGGAATTCAATCCCTGGAAGCATTAGTTCTGCCACCAAGGAAGTGTTTCTACTACTGAGCAAAGACTTCTTTTGCATCCCAAGACCCCAACGGTAACAACCAGTCTACATACAGATGGAAAAGCCCATATTGAAGTTGATAAACAGGACCCGGGGGTGGTGGGAGGATGGGAAACCTGGCCAAGTTATAAGGAATCGCCACAAAACAAAGAATTGTCAGAGGATGTCAGTCGGCTTGCACCAGCTGAAGTATAAAAGCCAGGCCTGGTTTCTGTCGAACTGTGTAAATTGTACACTGTCAAAACATAGATGTCCTGGGTGAGTGTGGCAGAGATGTCTTCTGACTCCCAAACTAATGGTATTTTCTCTTCTACTAGAATCACTAACCTGCAATTTTTCTTTCTTCGTGCTCTCTGAATTCCCTGAAGACCTGTGGGCATCACAGTGGGTTGGATGCACATTTGAAATGACATGTTTTTGGATCTTCTTGCCTTTTGTCCTTTGTAGAGGAGCTGAAGGCCCCCCTGGAGGAGTACGTCCACAAACGCTACCCTGGGCTGGTGAAGGTGGTGCGAAATCAAAAGAGAGAAGGCCTGATCCGCGCTCGCATTGAGGGCTGGAAGGTGGCCACCGGCCAGGTCACTGGCTTCTTTGATGCCCATGTGGAATTCACTGCTGGCTGGTAGGTTGTGAGCTGGAACTCAGGGGCACTCAGAACTTGCACTGTGGTTGGGAGGGGCTGGAATCTGGGAGGTGGGATGGTTTACCTACTTCCTCTGAGGCCACTGGAAAAATGGAGATAGACGGATTCAAGAAGAAAGTAAGACTATTGTTTGGGATAAAACTGGAAGAAATTTGTCTTTATTTTGTTCAGTTCCATCACCATTGTCATCATCATCATCATCAAAATTTCTAGTGAAAATTGTGCGTGTTAATTAGACAGAACTCAAAATAATCCTTGCAAAGGGGGCGAGATAGTCCTATTATATTTATTGTTCCCTTTTCCCACTTTGCTGTTCTCTTTTCTGGAGAGGATGGTTGACTGCTTTGTGAGGAAAGCGATATATTTATGTTTCTAATGACTCAGGCAAAGCTTCCTAGAATTTGTGGGATTATCTTTCACATCACTCAGAGGAAAAGGTAGTTTATTCCCTGCAAATGTGGCCCTGATGTTTTCCAGGTGAAAAGAATAGTATGAGAGAAATTGGTGGGTCTACAGGGAGTAGAAGATTTTGGATGCGTGAAAAGTGAAGCATCAAAAATGCCCATATCATTCAATAAGCATGTTAAAATTGGAACAGAACTGCATAGTTTAAAATCATGTTTATTACTAAGCAAGGAAAAATCAAGTTGAAGGTGAAAGAACTTGTGCTCTACATTGCTTAATTACTAAGAATCAGAGTCTTATATTTCACAAGAAGTGTTTATTTACATTCAGTGATACCATCTTGAATGAGTGTTGTTCACAGATCAGAAGAACTAATATCCCATTACTAATTATACATTAAAATGTTTATCCTCGTTCATTCCCAACAACCTTTGCAATCCTTTAATGACCGAGTGAAAGAATGGTTATGCACGTGACCACACAAAAACCTGGTGCCACGGTTAACACTAGCTCTTTGCTGGGCTGGGATCTGTTGCCATTTCAGACACCAATTTTCCCTCTGGGGTCTTTTCCTGCCGTCAGACCTAGTGACTCCCAGCTGTGTGTCTTCAGTCCTGACCTCTCCCCTGAGCATCAGAGTGGTTTATCTCTGGTAATAATCTCTCAAACAAAGTGTGGAGCCCAGACGGGCAGCATCTGCAGCATCTGGGAACTTGTCAGAAATGCAAATTATTGGGCTCTCTCTAGCCCCCTAAAATCAGAGGTTCCGGAGTAGGGCCCAGCGATCTGTTTAAACCAGCCCCCTGGGTGACTGCAGTTTGGAGCATAAGGCTAGAGGCCTTTGACAGACGCCCTTGCATGTTCTGTTGCAGCCTCGGGCGTGGCATGTCTCTTTCCCGCCGCATCATTGCCTCCTTGCTTCTTCAGAACTGGTGGCTCCACCCATGTCTCTGTCACTTGATTCTTCCCTTGCCTCCAGGGCCAGCCAGTTTTACATGCTATTTCTCACACCTCCCTCCTGCTCTCTGTTGTGACTGCCGCCTCCTGGTCAGTCCTGCATTGTCAGGCGGATGCTGCATGAATTCATTCTTTCCATGTGTATGTGGCAGTGCTGTCCCTGATGCTGTGGGAGGCATGCCTAGCACTGAGTCGCTTCTCAGGGCTTTATGTGGTAGAACTGGGACAGTCCTGGGCAAACTGGGACAGTTGGTCACTCTCTTGAGGTTCAAAATCTGCCTGCAACTCTGTAGTCTAATTCTGGTTTGTCTGATCCAATCTACCTTGCCTAGAATTGTTTTGTTTTTTTTTTGGAGACAGAGTCTTACTTTGTCACCCTGGGTAGAGTGCCACTGCGGCATCATCACAGCTCACAGCAACCCCAAATTTGTGGGCTCAAGAGATCCTCTTGCCTCAGCCTCCCAAGTAGTTGGGACTGCAGGTGCCTGCCACTGTACCTGGCTAGTTTTTCTATTTTTAATAGAGACCGGGTCTTGCTCTTGCTCACGCTAGTCTTGAACTCCTAAGCTCAAACAGTCCACCGGTGTTGGCCTCCCAGCATGTTGGGATTACAGGTGTGCGCCCCGCGACTCCATTCTTCACGATTCAGACTCATGTTCCACACCAGGGTGGCATGTGGCCCTCTCTGAAACCTTCTGCAGTTCTTCATCACAGGGTAGACCATGTATCTCAACTTGTACTGGCTCAGACTACAGTCACAATCGCCAATTGTGGTGACTTTTGACAGTGAAGATTCGGGCATGTTGGGAGCAGTTTTTGTCCGTGTGGCATGTTGGCAGTGTTTGTCTGTCTGTGGCTTTGCCTGACTGATCATCTATGTTCTGGGAGCCAAGGAGTACTCCTGCCTAGGCTATACCCTTTTTATGGCTTGGGGAAAAGAACAATGACTGAATCTCATAATGGCTGTGACAGTTTCTGCTCAGATGCAGCATTGTCACTTCTGTTTACATCCTTGGCAAAGCAATTCACGGTCCGAGCCAAATGTTAATTGGAAGTTTGGGGAGGAGTACAGTCCCACAGGGAGGAATTGCAGACACTGTGGTAATAGGCAGGACGTCCCCAGGGAGGGGAGTAAATAATTGCCAGCAGTCATGTCATACTTTGTCTAATAGACAATAGGATCAGAGTCCTTGGCTGCAGAAGTATTATTGGAACCAGATCCTCTGCCCCCACACTCAGTGACTGTCACTCCTCAGTGATGGGCTGACCTGAGCTTCTATACATACAGCCCCAGGCCTATGTGGGGGAGAAGTGTGGCCCTTCAAGGACACAGTGGGGCTTTGGGGTTAGCTTAGGCCTAGAATTAAACCTTTTAGGTTAGAAACCTGGAGCCAGCTACCTAATAACCTCCCTGGCCTGTTTCCTCATTGTAAAATGATGATTCTAGTATCTACCTCATAGGATTGTTGTAAGGGTTGTGTTAGCCAGCACATGTAAAATATTTAGCATAGTACCTAGCACTTAGTAAGTGCTCGATTAAAATCAGCTATCATTAGGTGATAGGGAAAAGTAACATGTTCAGAGATTAGCAAAGGTAGTATGCAGTCAGGGTGACTTAATAGGTATCCGAAATGGTCCAAGGTGGGGAAGAGGAAAAAGCCTTCCTACTAGGGGAAATTAGGGAGGCCTTCTCGGTAGAGGTAGCCCTTGATCTAAGCCTCCTTACATGGGCTTAGCTCAGGCTTTCTGCCAGCGGCAGAGGGCATCCCCAGAGGACAACATGTGTGAAGGTTTGCCAGGGGCAAAGCTCCGGGGCACATCTAAAAGTCCTGAAGTCAGTCCCATTTGGCTTCGGCCTGTATGGTGTGTGCAAAACCATCCGAGGCAGGTAATGGCCCAGAGTATATTTTATTGCTCGTTTTAAATAGAAAGATGAGATGAGCCAACAGGTAATTCAATAGCTGCAAATGAAAAGAGATGGGTTGTCGGCTGTGTGTTCTCATTATTCTTCCAAATAATGCAGAGGAATGGGGTTTTTTACTTGACTCCTTTCCAAAGCCTGCACCTTCTTCTAAGCTGGGAGATGAATGCCCTAGCTTATGAGAGCCATCTTTTCCTTCTCAAATACGGAAAGTGATCCCTTCCTATGTCTGCCTCGGAGACACACAATGGCAGAGATGTCTACTATCTGCTTTGTCCTAAACCTTGCTGGCTACAACTTGAACCTGGAGCCAGATCCCTTATGAATGCAGCCCTGGGGCGAGGAGGCTTGCTGGGAGGCAGATTCTGCCTGCCTTTGCATTTAATTAGTTCCCACCCTTCTATCACTAAGCAATTCAATTAGATCCCTTTTAGGAAATCAATTAAACAATCAATTAAAACAACTGAAATAGTCACACACACAAAGAAGCCAGTGAAATGCTTATTAAAACCAGGACATCTAGGGCAGAAGTGACCTATTTTGGAAAAGGAAATTTGGTGCCAGCAGAAAAAACAAAAGGTAGCAGTCCGTGCCCTGGGGGGAAACTTATGACATTGTGCAAAAAACTGAGGTGCCATGCAAATCCCCCAGAGCCCTGCACTAGCAATAGAAAAGGGAGGCTTGACACTTTCTCAGGGAGGGGACCCTGTGTTCTGAATTCTCACCCCAGGCTTCTCCTGCTGAGCAGGCATCCGCTGTAGTGATTCCCACAGGGGCACACGCTGTTTCCCACACTTCACAGCTCCACCCCAGAAGCTGCATGACCCAGCCTGGGCAGGTCACCGGGTTGCAGGGGGCCTCAGACCTCGTTGCAGTCTGCCCTGCACCCTACCTTCTAGCTAAGTCACTGCTGTTCACTTCCTGCAATCTGGGGGTCTGTGCCAGCCTTGGGAGGTGAGCCTCAGGAAAGACATTTGATTTCTACCTCTCTGTGTTTCAGGGCTGAGCCGGTTCTCTCCCGCATCCAGGAAAACCGGAAGCGAGTGATCCTCCCCTCCATCGACAACATCAAACAGGACAACTTCGAGGTGCAGCGCTATGAGAACTCGGCCCATGGGTACAGCTGGGAGCTGTGGTGCATGTACATCAGCCCCCCAAAAGACTGGTGGGATGCCGGAGACCCTTCTCTCCCCATCAGGTCTGTGACAGGCGAGTTCTGGTGGCCAGTGAGCACTCAAATTTTCAAGGGTAAATAGAATACCCTGGGAGAGGCCAGGAGCAACTGCCCTGGGCAGAGCAGCAGTGAGCAATCGGCTCGTCTCGGGGGTCTCAGGATCACAGCTTTCTTGCAGAGCAAGGAGGTTGCGTTTTGTCCCTTTGGCTAAATTTTTCAAGTGCAGCTTTTGCACAGTGATACTGAGAGTTTCTCTCTATTCTTCCTCATATATGATGGACCGTGTTGAAGACCTACTAAGTATAAAGTTTGGAAGGTATTATTTCTTGGGGCTGTTTTACACTTAAAGTAGTGTTTCCCATCCTTTTTCATGAGAAAAGATCTTGTAGAGAAAGGACAGTAGTGGTGTGGCATCATGGGAACTGGAGGGCCTTTGGGGAGCCCTAGGAGGCTCTTGTCCCAGGTCACCCCCAGCTCCCCTGTGGGACACACAGATCAATATCTCTTGGCATACCAATTGGGAAGCTCAAATACTTAGAAAGCTGAATGGCCTGGGTACAGTGGCTCATGCCTAAAATCCCAGTACTTTGGTAGGCTGAGGCAGGAGGATGGCTTGAGGCCAGGAGTTCCAGACCAGCCTGGGCAACATAGCAAGATCCCATCTATTAAAAAAAAAAAAAAGAAAAGAAAAGAAAAAATTAGCCAGGTGTGGTGAAGCACACCTGTACTCCCAGCTACTCAGGAGGCTAAGGGGGGGACAATTGCTTGAGCCCAAGAGTTCTACTGCATTCCAGCCTGGGTGACAGGGCAAGACTCTATTTTAATAGGAAAAAAAAGAGGTTTAATGAAGTAGATTGATTTTGATGCCATAATAGTTTCCTATAATTGCTATCACAAATTACCATAAACATAATGACTTAAAACAGCACAAATTTATTCTATTACAATTCTAGAGGTCAGATGTCTTGAATTAGCCTTAGGGAGCTCCAATCGAGGTGTCAGGAGGGCTGAGTCCTTTGGGAGGCTCTAGTGGAGAAGCCATTTCCTTACCTTTGCAGCGTCTGGAGGCCGCCCCCTTTCTTGGCTCCTGGCTGTATCCCGTCTCCCTTTCTCTTCTGCTCCCTCTGTCACTTGGCCTTCTTCCTCCTGAGAATGCCTCTTTTGTACAAACGCTCCTGTGCTTACACGCGGGGTCCACATGAATAATGCAGGATAGTCTCCCCATATCAAGACCCTCCACTTAATCACATCTACAGGGTCCCTTTCTCCATGTAAGGTAACATCCACAGGTTCTGGGGATTAGGATGTGTGCTTTTTTTTTTTTTTTTTTTGAGGGAAGGAAGGGCATCATGTAGCCTACTTCTAATGCTCTGGTTGTCAACCAAGACTCTCCCCAAGTTGTAGTTCAGTACTCTCTGTGAGTTCTACTAGAGGGCCCAACTGCCTCTTAAAATCATGGTTGTGTCTTAGATCAGAAGAGATAGGAGCAGCCTGCTTAGCTGGGCCTAGTTTTCAGGGCACATTTGTTGGGATTAAGTAGGATTAGAAGATGTAATCGTGGAATAGGAGTGAGGGCTCTACAGATAGCCATGAAGTTCATTCTCATTTTACAAATTTGTGATAAACAAGAGTAAGATTTTTGTGATGTTCTCTTATTTTCCTGCTCAAACTGAAAGCTGAAGAATTGCATTCAAGTAGAGCCACCCATGGGCACATTTGTAAAATCTTTGGGGCCCATAACTGCCTCAGCCAAAGCCAACTCATGGCTCAGTTCCCACCAGTGGGGATTCAGTGCAGTGCGGTTCATGTGATGCTGCAGGGCCTGCTCTCCAACATCTGCAAGTAATAGTGTAGACTCATCAGTAAGGTGATACCTGCGAAGCAGTGTCACCTTCAGGGATATTTAAACTTTAATGGCGAGTGCTTGAAGACACGTTGACCTTCATCTTAAAGGGATGAAATTCAAATAATGGACTGACAGACAGTGAGTTTTCTGTTTTGGCCAAAGAAAGGATTCTTCCTCTAAAGCGTCTTCCCTGACACCTGTGAAGCCGGCCTCCAGCCACAAGAGAAAACAGTGTGACTGTAAGTGTTGACAACAGAAGGAAAGAAGTGGTTGGGGTGCCATGCTTTGGGGATGGCCAGAAAACATCTGTAATGGCCATCTGTGCACATGTGAGTCAGTAAGTGAAAAGTTAGCTTGTATTTCGTGAGTTACGGTAACATTAACAGATGATTAATATGCACTTTAAAAAGACTCTAGAAAATAGAGTCGTGATCATGAGTCATTAATATTACATGCATCTCTGATGTACAAAATGGAATCAAATGCCAGTGATATCTTTTTAATGGATCTTAATTTATGAAATGCTTAATCCGTTAATAGTTGATGGGGATATTTAATTGAAGGAAAGAATTCTTATGGTCCTCCTGAAATTATTAAACAGATACAATATGGTTTCCTAAATTTTAAAACGTGGTAGTTTCTCCTTCTCGCAGTGATACTGAAATTGTAATAGTCGTGATTTTACTCTGATAAAGGATGAGATGAGGAGAACTTTTCATAATCCAAATAGCATTAGATTAGATGAGGCTTTAGATACTCAGATTTCTCAGTAGACAACATAATGTAGGTTTTGCATTAAGGGAATTTGTGTCCTTTCTGTTTTAGTTCTTTCCCTGTTTCTTCCTAAATATCTTTTTTCTCCTGCCTGGTGAATAGCTGTTTTCTAAGGTTTTCTGTTTATCCTCTGGTCTTTGTCATCTACACCAGAGTTTTGGGTGTAGAGAAAGGGCAGGTGCCATTAAAGAGGGCAAGGGCCAAGTGCAAGAGTCGGGTTGAAGGGGCTAAAGAGTACATATCCCACCCAGAGAACCAGCTGCTACCAACCCTTGTGATGGTGCTGGGGGCGGGGCACAGGGCCAGCATGGTCAAGTCCTCAGATTTTTAAGAGAAGCCACAAATGCAGATCCTTTATGAGATCTCCTGACTCCTTGGCCATACATCCCTCTTCTTCAAAACTGTAGGGACCTCACTGCATGTTTCTATACTGTATTTGACCATATGGCCCCAGAATTTGAATTAGCTCCCCACTTGCTCCCCTCCCTTGGATACAACTGCCACTCCCAGGGTAGCCATCATCCACGCTTCTCACACCAGGAGTTGTGAGCCCTTGTGGTACATGGTTGTCATTGTGGGGCTGAGGTATTTGGGGAGAGCATCACTCAAAGCCTTGGAAAAACATGGCCACGCTTCCTGGAGCTTGAGCTAACCCTGTAGAGATTCCTATTCCATCTTCATAAGGTTGTGCACCCACAGCCCTCTCTGCTGAGCCCTCTCGATGTAAGAGCTTGAGAAGCTCTTGCCTTCTGTGTAGAGACAGTTCCCAAATCTATTGTAAGCTCTGATTATTCTCCAGAGTGACTTCATTTCTCTTGTCACATCCACAAGTCATCACTAGACCAGAGGATTTCAAACTTTTCTTGAGTCAAGGACCTCTCTGATAATTTGATGAAAGCTATAAATCATATTCCCCTGAACATGTATAAGTAGATATAACTTTGCATGTAATTTTATGAGGATTAGATATGCCTTGAAGCCAATCTGCTAAGGAGCCTTAGGCCTTGTATCGTGGACCACTGCTAGATATTTCAACTTAGCTCTGCTAGTAGGAGAACTTTTCTTAACTTTTCCTATCACCCATTAGTCTGTAGGCTTTGTGAAGGCAGGACCGTGGCTAAGTGTTCCCCAGTGCCTAGTGAGCACTTGGCACTTAGTGGATATGCCAAAAATATTTACTGAATGGATGGGCGGGTGAGTGGCATCTGAGGCTCAGAAGAGAGATCAGGGCTCAGAAATGATTACAAGGAGGATGCAATTGCCAAGAGGTGCATTAGAGAAGGAAAAGGAAGACGCCACTGTTTCTGGGATGAAGGGAAGGAACCTTCATCAAAGAGACTGACAGGAAATGATGGTCAGGGAGGTCGGTGGAGAACCAGGTCCAAAAATCTAAGGCAATGCCAGGAAGATGAAACACATCCTTGGGCTTAAGCAATTAGCTCATTGAAACCATAGTGAAAGCATTTTAATGAAGTGTTTGGATCTGAAGCTAGGAATGAATGGGACAGGAAAAAATGGAGATTGGGAGTGCAGATGACACTTTGGAGATGTTTGAGGGAGACTGGGAGAGGCAGGGGACAGAAACTGAGCAAGAGGGTACGATCAAGTGGTATATATTTTACAATGGGAAGAAATAGAACTCACGGGGTCTGTTTATACAACGCCTGTGGTTTTGTTACTTGTTACCCCATAGACCTTGTTCAGTGCAATGAACACTTCCCTTGTCCCTGGATGCCAACTCCAGCAGACACTATGGGGTCTCCTGTCACTCTTGGGAAAAAAGAAAACAATTCCTGAAGTCACTTTAAGTCACAGACAGGCCTCAGTTCCATTATCGAAATTGACCTGTGTCATGCAGTAATAAAAACATGAACTTAATTGAAATTAAAATCTCCTCCCATCCCTGCACTGTGGCTAGTGACTGCAGTGGGGGAGGGGCGGTGCTCCTTCTCTCTCTCCGCATTCATTTCTTCTTGTCCTGCGTTCATTTTTTTTCTCTGGAAGTACAGAGTCTGAACCCACCTGGAGCTCAGCAGGGAGAGGAAGAGGAAGGAAGCCAGAGAGAGGATTCTTGTCTTATCAGTGCTGGCTTGGCAGTGGCTTTTCCGTCTCTGGGCCAGCAGTGTCAAAGCCAAGTCTTTTCCCAAGGTATTCAGAAGGTTCTTCGAATTCTCTAGTGTGGGGTGTGGACAGTCTGAGCCCCCTGCTGCTTTCTCCTTGCAGATTCCCCATGCACAGGCAGTGTCTCTGTCAGCTGTCCTCCTCCAGTCCCCCCACTCCTGCCTTCTTCTCAGCCCCACACCCTCTTATCACTGGGGTCTCCCTGCTCTGGCCTGGGGCATCCTTTCTGCTTAAGTTTGGGTGTTTTGTTTTGTTAATGATGATGTTTTCTTACTATAGCAAAATATATGTAACATAAATTTTACCATTTAAACCATTTTAAAATATGGAATTCATTGGCCTTAAGCGTTCACAGTGTTGTGTGACTATCACCACTATCTACTTCCAGAATTTTCTATCCCCCAGTGGACAATCAATACCCACTAGGCAGTCATTCCCTTCTCTTCCCTCCCTCATCCCCTGACTGCTCTCAGTGTATTTTCTGTCTATATGAATTTGCCTGTTCTTGAAATTTCATTTAAGTGGAATCACATAATAAGTGGCCTTTTGTATCTGGCTGCTTTGATCTGTGTAAAGCTTACGAGGTTCAGTAATGTTACGGCATGCATTGGCACTTTATTCCTTTGGATGGTGGGCATCCTTTCAGCGGGGTCCCAGGTCCACATCCCTTCTGTGGGTTCCATATCTGGATTCTGGGATTTGCACACCTTTGTCTGTGCCTCTTGGGAGTGGGGGAGAACCACCCCCACTAACAGGACTGTCCTCTGCTCCAGAGCCCTCTACTTCCCCTTCCTAATGAGTCACACACCAGTGAAGCTGTTTCTACACTGCCAGGAATGGTGGCCACCAGGCTTGGGATTAGATGGTAGGACCCCTCTCCAGGGAAACCCTCTTGAAACATTCTTCTCCCACATTTCCTCACTCATCATTAATAGTCAGCTGATCATTTCTGGCTATTTATTAAACTTTTTGCATGATCCCTTTGAATATAGCATCTATTGTCAGAATATCTTCAGCCCCAATGAGAACATGAAGAGCCCTTTTTTAACACAGTACATAGAACTGAGGGCAGGGAACAAGGACAGGGAAGGGCCTGAAGAGGGCAGAGGCTAGGTCAGGGGCATGAATAGTGGTTTGGTATTAAACAGCAGAAAGAGAGAACTCCTCCTGCTCTCTGACTCACATTTTCCTTGTGAATTGAGGAAGTGAAATTATTTGTTAAGAGTGAGAGTTAGACCTTGGACAAGGGGCTGTAGGAAAGTGGTAAAGGTCTCACTTGATGATAGGAATGGGAGTAGGTGGTGAGCTGAGCAAGAACATAAAAAATAAAAAAAATATTTTGAGGGCCCAGGAATATAAATCCAACAAAATTCCCACCAGACTTCTTAATGACAAACTACTATGTATTCAGTTGTGCTTTGATATAAGCTTTAGTTTTATTATTCACAGCATTATGTACATACAAGGTCTGACAATTAAGTTCTCAAACTCATCCTAGAAAAAGTGCTGCATACCACATTGCTGGATATCACTAGGGTCATCTTCAAGTACTCCCCTTAGGAAGCGCTGCACTGATGTCAGTGCCTGGTCCACCCTTCAAAGCAGTTTTGAAACTCTTTTTCTGGAATGGCTATCAGAGCTGTTATTATATGGTACACAAAAACACACAACAGTAATGAATACCACTCAGCAAGACACTGCCACACACAGTTGTGAGACGCTGATATATTAAGGTTATGAAACGTTACCGAGTTGTTTATACAGTGCTGCCAGTGTAAGCACAGGGTGGCAAGCTCTCAACTTTAGTTGTCAGATCTCATAGTACAAAAGTTCTGATGGTTAATCCTGAAAAAAAGTTTCAAAATTGCTTTGAAGGGTGGACTAGGTGCTGGTGTTGATCCATAGCTTCCCAAGGGGAGTACTTCGAAGGTGGCCAAAGTGATATTTAGCAGTGAAGTATGTAGCACTTTTTTCTAGGATGACTAACAAACTTAATTGTCAAACCTTTTATATGGGGAAAGGGTTCTACAGATAAGAATGAAAGATAGCATTATTTAGCCTGAAGGTACCTGGGTTAGGTGTACTGTGAATTCCTGAAATCCTGACTTAGCTCTGCAGCCTTCAAAGGACTGTAGCTCATGGCTTGGGATCCATAGACCTCTACAATTCTTTCCAACTATAAAAGCCCAGGACTTTTACCACAAGAGGGCAGGATCTAAAGTATTGCAGATGGGACATTTTACAGCATGTTGCTCTCAGGGCACTGGCTGAAAGCTGAGTCAGGCATCTTCTGTAAGGTGACAGTGGTTCCACCCTGCTAGATGTTAGGTGGCCCTGTAATTAGTGACATTGCTCATTAATAACTAATTCAAGCTGATGATTAACAATTAGCAATCCTTAACCCAACATATAATTTGATCATAAATTACAAGGTACAGGAGCCATTCGAGCCTATTAGACTGGTTTAGTTGAAAGGGCTGCACTGGATGTGTGTAGTTGCTGGGATCTCAAATTCTGTGCACAAATGCATACTAAGGCAGATGGTTATTTTTTCCCTCTTTAGAGGAATATGACTGACTTGCACAGGAGGAAGGGATTATGTGAAGAACCAGACATGTTTTAGACCTTAAAAGAGAGATACACAAATATATTTTAGGAGCAAAGGTATGCTAATCTTTGTGGTAGGATTTCTAGTAGGGACAGTATTAATAAATGAAATAAGTCTCCTGTTCTAAAGGAGTTTTCATGGGCTGGTTTGAGACACAGACCTACATATTCATAATGGCCCTTCATTGCAGATAAGTTTGGATCATGAGAGGGAATTTTGTGGTTGAAGCAGATGGAAAAGCTTATAAAAACCACAACTCACGTCAGAATGTTCTGTGTGCCATTTAGTCCTCATGCTGGCCCTATGAGATAAACTTTGTATCATCCTCCTTTTGCAGACAGAGCAGCTAAGGCACGGTGAGTTAAGCATCTCACCCCAAGGTCAGGCACCTGGTGAGCAGGTAGAAGGTTAGCTGAGACTCAGATCAAGGTAGGCTTATTCAGTACTCAATCCCTCTGTGCCCTCTTTCCTGGAAAAAGGTGTGACTTAGTGGCCTGGCAAGCTGGAGGAGCTTTTCCCTGCCTGAGTAGGTGAGAGACAATGCAGTTCGAGGTATAGTATTGAAAATAAGTGTGCTTGGGGTCTCAGAGACCACCCTCGGGTTCAGTGATCTATTAGGAGGACTCAGAATCTCAGAAAAGCTGTTATCAGCAAGATGCATAGGTCAAAGTCCAGCAGAAACCTGGTAGATTCATATACACAGTGCTAATTCTCCCTCAGTGATGGGTGACGGTGTTTATGAAGTGTCATCCCATCCTTGGCATCCAGGGTTTTACTGGGAGTCAGTCGCAGAGGCAGAAGAGGCTACATGACTAGCTTCGGCTACTCAATCTCCAGCCACTGCCCCGCAGAGGTTAAACTGCTGTAGCCTGACCCAAGGTCGCAGACCTGTAAAGACACTCCCCATCTGGCAGATATCCCAAGGGCTTTGAGGTTATTTCCCAAGGGTCATTTCTTTCTTTGGATTGTGCAGGGTGTGGAAACCCAGGTCCACTGAGTTAAGCCTCTACTGCACAATTAGGTTGAGGTGTTCAGGGTCTTATGAGGATACTGAAGATGGTAAATATACATTAAAAAGCAGAGGTAAGGTGGAGGACTGGGTAGATCAAAACAGGAGGTCCACACTACAGAGGGCTCTAAAAGGAGAGCTTAGCCTGAATCCACTGGTCCAGTGAGGCAGACTAAAAATTAATAAAAAGCTACTTGTGTGAAGCAGGGAGTAGAAGGGTGGTTGCCCACCTCTCAGGGCAACCCACATCCTGGGGGAGAGGGATGGAGAGAGGAGTGATTTGCTAATAAGTACGGGGTTTGGGAGAGGGGTGATGAAAATGTTCTAAAAGTGATTTTTAAGAGGGTTTTACAACTCTATGAAAATAGTAAAAGCCACTGACTCATACACTCTAATAAGTGACTAGTAGGTATGTGGATTACATTTCAGGAGCTCATGGCCACAGTGGGTTGTGGATGGGCAACTGTCCAACAAGCTGAAGATAGTTGAGTATTAATTCTTGGGTTGGCATGATCTGGAATGTCTATCCGAGGTTGACCTTAGGATCTTGTGTGGTCTTCCTTTTGTAGAAAGTGCCAGGGCAGCAGAGACTATACCAGGCAAGGCAACCACGGTCAAATTCCAGAGCATTAGGATTTGTCATGGTGGAGTCTCCAACAGGGATCCAGAAACCAAGGAGCATCATTGGCCCAAGCTGAGCATCACCCAGGACCAGACTAGCTGGGGCTGTTGACCTCCCCGCTCGTGGTGTATGATACTGGCCAATGGCAGTGGCTGAGGGCAGGCACTGGCACTTCTCCTCAGGTCTAGGGAAGGAGAGTGAGGGCAGCAGTCGGCTCAGGAGCTGAGGGAAGGTTGCCACATTTCAGGGAGACAGAAACCACAGGGGAAAAGCTCGATCTTCTCCACCTTCCTTTCCTACCCTCCCCATCTTCCAGTAACAGTAATAACCTGTTCACGTGGCCTCTTGTAGGGTCTGTATTGTTAGGCAGGTCACTCAATTACTGTGTCAGGGAGCTTTCAGTTTTCTTATCCATAAAGCCTCCCCAGCATTGAAAGGTATATTTTTCCATTAATAGAAAATTTCCACAACAAAACTTTTGATTTCTTAGATGGAAAACACTAATTATAATCTTTCTGAAATATGGCATTAGGTTGTAGATAATCAAATGTTTCAGTTAATAGAATTCTACAGAAGCAAGACATGGGGAGATGCACGGTTAAATAAAATAAATTAAAAAAGAAAAATCCTCCATAAAACTTTGCCTTCTTCGTGGGGCAAGTCTGGGGAGCCAGTTGATAGAGGGTATTGGTTCAGGCGTGGGGATTCACATCCCACTGGCCGAGGCGTCATCAGGAACAGGGGTCGCCGTGCAGTGTTGCATCTGTTCACTCCTTTGCTTCATAAACTTTCATGGATTTCTTTCATGTATAAACCTTGGTTCTAAGCAGTATGGGGGATACTCTCCTTATAGTTCAATCCTTTTCAATTTTATCCATATTTACACACCTTCGAAACCCAACAGGCAAAACATATCCAATCCATTTCTTTAAAACATTTGCTATTTTCCCACCTAGCTGGGAGGATCAATGCCCAGGAGCGATCACAGTTGATCAGGCCCTTACAGGAGCATCATCAACTTTGTCAGTTCCTAGGGAAGTAGCAGTTGTGGTTCACAGGGTGACATGGGGAGTCACTGCCCATTGGTCTGCTCCACTTAGCGATCCACAGCTGGCTGCCTCCTTCCCATGGTGCTCAAAGAACACAGATGGGACAAGTGGCTCTTAAGTGACTCCCAAGTGTCAGCAGTATGATGTGATAGAAAGAACATTGCTGGATTTCCAGAGACCTGTTTTGCAGGCCAGATTTGACCAGTGGCTTTGAGCTGCAGTTTATTCCTCTGTAAAATGGCATATTTTTACCAGATAAGCTATAGATCAGTGGTTCTCAACCTTCCTAATGCCACAGCCCTTTAATACAGTCCAAAGGGGTCATGACCCATAGGTTGAGAACCGCTGCTATAGACACATTTGACTAAGACAGCCTCAGAATCTTTCTCTATAAATGGAGATAATAATAGTACTATCTTATGGGGTTGTAGTGATGATTAAATGAGATAATACATGCAAAATGCTTAAAAGGGTCCAGCACATAGTAAGTGCTCTAAAATAATAGCTGTTGTTATTATTACAATTCTTGTGTATTCTGCAATAGCTAGTTTGCTCCTCACTGTGGGAATCCCATAACCCTTTTATTCTTACAATCAAATGGTTATGACAAATAACCCGATATTTGGATTATCCCCAATTTTAGTTTTCTGCATATAAAAAGAATGTTGGATGCTAACAAAGGAGAGGCTTTTTTTTTTTTTTTTTTTGAGACATTGGCTCACTCTGTTGCCCCAGGTTAGAGTGCTGTGGAGTCAGCTTAGTTTGCAGCAACCTCATGTTCCTGGGCTCAAGCAGTCCTCCCGCCTCAGCCTGCCAAGTAGCTGGGACTGTAGACACAACCACGACCCCTGGCTAATTTTTCAATTTTGGGTAGAGAAGGAGTATCCATCTTGTTCAGGCTGGTCTCAAAGTCCTGAGCTCTAGTGATCCTCCCACCTTGGCCTCCCAGAGTGCTAGGATTACAAGTGTGAGCATCATGCCTGGCCAGGGGAGGCTTGCACAGACAAAGAAGGGACTCAACATTTTCCAAGTCCGTCTCTTCAGGAAGCTTTTCCTTATAAACTGGACATAAGCTTACACATTGGTGAATATACTGCTTTGGGGTGAAACACCTGGTATTTCTTGACATTGCCTAGGTACCTTCAACATCAGCCTGGCTAGATCTATATATATATATATATTTTTTTTTTTTCTTTCTTTGCACGACACACTGATATGGCTGCTAGATACCTTTCCTTTAAAAGAAAAATTCCCAGGCAGTGCCCTGGAGCTGGAGCAACATTCGCAACATAAACTTTCCCTGCAATGACAGCAGAGGGACCTGCCTCCATCAACTAACATGTATTGTGACAGCTCACAGTGGCAAGCAGATTAATCTGAATAATGTTGGAAAGGCTTTTCTGTTGAGGGCTGCTAGAGAGCAGACAAGTTTTATTTTAATTTAAATTTTTATTTTTTAAATGCAAGACACTTTACCTTTGAGTTAAATCCCCACTTCCTGAGTTGTTGCTTAATATAAATAGAGGAGCAGCAGTCTGTTAATGCTACCATGTTCATCTGGCGGGGGAGGAGCACCAGGCTTCAGAGTCTTCTGCTGGACCGGATGTATACAATTATGAGGGCAGTGGAGGGGCAGGCTCCAGCCCTTGTTTTGCAGCTCTAATCCCTTCCTAGATGATTCAAGAATGAATGTTTCATCCCCCAGGGCCTCCTATATTCCTTTCCTTCTCCTGCCCGGTCTTCCTGTTCCCTTTCCCCCACCCTACCGTCAAAGTCTAAAAAGTAACTACAGAAGACTCTGAGTTCAGAGCAGAGAATGCCTTTTTCATTTCTTCCCCACGGCCACCGACTTCATTTTTCCCTACAGTGCAGTTCATAACTCTTCCCATCTCCTGGCTCATCTGCTGCTCCATGAATCACTGTTTCTTGTTTGTTTTGAGGGGTCCTTTACATGACACAACTAAGATACAGATTACATAACTTATTCTCCCTGAACAGCTTTTCTCACTTCCCCATCTCTCCAGTAGTATTTGCCAGACTTCTCATCCTCCAAGACAGGTCAGTTCTTTTCGGGCCTTGCCAGATGCCCACAACGTCTGTTATGTTAGAGGCTGGGGTTGGAGCCTCGCGCTTGTCCATTTTACACTCTCATTTACAGAAATACAGAGCCCATGAGTATTTCATTTCTCTGTAGTTGGAGAGAAAACAAATGGAATTTCATTTTAGAGCTTGGGAAGTTAATTCTAAGTACTGCAGTGCCTTCTCTGCCAAATATGAGCAGCCAACAGTCCAACATACACAAATGACCGTTTGCTTTTAACCAACTAGACGCTGTTTTCTTTTTTTGGTTTTCTTAATAGAGACAGAGTCTTGCTCCTTCACCTGGGCTGTAGCACAGTGAGCAAACAGGAACAAATTCCTGCCTAAGCTCAAGCAATCCTTCTGGTTCAGCCTCTTGAGTAGCTGGGACTACAGTCCACCACACCCAACTAATTTTTATTTTTGTTTTTTGTAGAGGGGGTGGTCTCACTAGGTTGCCCAGGCTGGACTCAAACTTCTGGCCTCAAGCAACCCTCCTGTCTGCGCCTCCCAAACTGCTGGGATTAGCGAATTATAGGCGTGAGCCACTGCACCCAGCCCCTGCTTCCGTTTTTCATCCTGTTGATACTGCACAGCTTTTAAGGCTGCAGAAGTTTTAATCAGACTTTCCCAAAGTTGAAAAATTTGGGCTGATGCTTTGCAATATCTATTTGGAGTTTTAGGTCATAGTCTTTACTTTTTTTGCTGCCAACGTGACTCTAAAAATATCTTCTGCTACCAGCCACACAGGCAGTCAGGGGCAATTGACTTCATTTTCTCCTAGAAGTCTGGACTACTTTGTCATGAAGTCATTCCCGTAGCACATCCTCATAGCAGCAGAGAGGTTGTGACAAGCTTGCTTAACTGTTATGAATAACATAACTACCAGTCCTGCTTGACAGAGCAGTGGCCCCTTCAAAGCCCTTTGAGCATGGGCAGTGTGTGAGGCCTGAGAAAGCTCACCTGCACGGGAGGCCCTTTATGGACTTGGTAGGATGCCCGAGTCAGTATTTTGGAGTTTAACTTCTGTGCATGAAGTTCAATGGACTCCCAGGCTCCTAAGAAGTTCAACTTAAAGGAAAGAGGAGAGAAATATTTCTTGAGTGTCTTTTATTAACACTGAATTTCTGACTGCGGCTTCTGTAGTGGCTGCAGGAGGTTTCAGTTCACGGGTGAGCTGTTCCCTGGCTGTGGGAAGATCTGAAGTTTCAGGGGGCCTGAGCAGGCTTGGAGGAGGCCTCAGGGCAGGTGATGGCTTTTCACTTTTGAGGTCACCTTCATCTCCAATGTGAATTCAACTTTGTCTAGTTTGGAAATTTTCATCATCCCGTTGAAAGTGCTCAGAAGACACCATCTATCTCTGGGACATCCCAGCTTCCCTAGGATGGCTTCTGGGGATATGGGGACAGGTAGGGTTTATTATGCCTTGTGACCGAGGGAAACATCAGGACCTTTGCTGGTAGTGTCCGTCTTTCCCTTTGGGCAGTGTCCCCAGCCTAGTGCCTGTTTCTTGTCCTGTCTGTGTTCCTGGATGATGTCCGCAGCTGGCCTCACTTGGAATTTGACCTCTCAGCTTGGTCAGGGCCCATTTGACATGGCTCCCCATGGCTTTTGCTGGGTACAGACCCCTGAGCCTTGCTGGCCACATTCCCCCCACTTCTCCCAGCCTAAGTGGTAGGTTCAGCTCCCACTCAGGGAGGTGCCATCGGCTGCTTCCCTGGCTTCCCCCTTGCCTCCCACTGCCCTCCTATGGGAGCTGAGCAGAAGGGCTAAAGCACATAGCCTCCTGCCACTGAACCATAGGAGCCACCGTGTCCACTTGGATGAGGATGGGTGCAGGTGGAAAAGGGGGCAGACGCCCACCACTGCCCTCTGTACCAATCTCTCTGTCCAACACAACTCAGTCACTTGCACCTTTCCTGGCCCCTTTCACCCGTCTTTGCTTCCCACAGGACCTTAGGCGGCAGACCAAGCTTTTCTTTGGCACACACCTTCAAGCTTCTCTGCACTCAGCTTGGGCTGTGACTGGAGGGTCTTCCCTGCCTATTATGAGAGCCCCGTGGTCTGTTTCCTAGAAGCTTAGTCTGTCACCTCTTAAAGGCAGAGGTAAAGGAATTTAGAAACATGACAGGCACCGGGCTTGCAACTTAGAGCAGAAGTCACATAGTCCAAAAGAGAAAAAAGGGATTGAGCAGTTTTCTAACTACTGCCTCTTTTCCAGAGTAAAGAGAAGGAAATTTCTGAAAGTCAGCTGCTCCCCTGGACCCTTCTCAGTTCTAGTCTTCAGAGGGGACAGCAGTGGGACTTAGGTCTCTCATCTGCCTGCCCTCAGTTCCCCAGCTTGTTTTTTCCCAATTCTTATGTGATCTCCCTTCCCTTCCCCTTCCCCTTTCCCCCACCTTCTCTTCTGTGTGCCCAGCCCCACTCTGGGTCTTGGACATGGTGGCCTGGAAGCAGCTCTGGCCCCTCGCAGTAGGTAGAGATGCAGCGTTCTTGCCTTAAATCCTAAGTCATCCAGGTGTTAGGTTTCAGGACAACCTGAAGATTCAGTGGTCTTTGCCAGGTAGACTTCCTCCCACCTGCAGGTGCTACTCCCGCAGGACTTGGTTCTGATCCTGAGCACTGGAGTGGCCACTGCACCCGAGCGGAGGGCCCAGCGCACAGATCCTGCCTTCCCAGCAGCCAGGACCCTTTCCCACTGTTGTCCCTTCCCTCTCTCTGGGGCTGTCCACACTTACTCCTCCTCCGGCCTGCCCCACATCCATATTTCTGAATCCTGCTCCTGTGTTGGCTACACTCCAGCTCCAACTCTCACTTCTGATTTCTGGTGCCCAAATCGCTTGAGCTCTAGTTATTAAGTTGCTGGAACTTTTAAATGTGGAGATTTTGCCTGATGAGCTAAAGTTCTTCAGTCTGTCTAGTACATGACCTTCCTGGACTCCAGCTAGCAACCCTGATCTTTCCAACCCAAGTCCATGTGGGTCCCCTTCCAGCGCTACAGGACGGTGGTCTGACTCATGGTAAGTTTTTACATAACCAGGACATTCATTTCCTCCACCAAATCCTGTAGTATTTTCTTAAAAGTAACTATGCACAGGGCAATATAATATAGGGTGTGTGTGTGTGTGTGTGTGTTTTATTTATATACATAAATAATAAAAAGCAAAAGAAAGAATAAAAATAGTATTCCATGGTATACAATACCTCTGGAAAATGAGTGGAGCTTTGTAGAACACATAATTAACTTTTACACATGTACATATGAAATTTTTATAGGAGTAAAAAATAATGTAAAATACTCATGAAATATTAACAGTGGTTACCATCGGATGGCATGATTATGAGTGATTATCTAATATCTTTTGTATTATTTATATATATATACCTACACACACACACACACACCCTGAACCTTGTCTTCATCTCTGGGAAACTGGAATATTTGCCTGAAGAAACTTGAAATAGCAGAGACTTCAAATCCTAAGGAATATGAGGAGGGAGGAGCAGAGGTTGACAGGCATGAAATTAGAGCTCTATAATTTGTCTGTAGGCATTCAGGACAGGAGGAAATAAGAGCAATTTTCTGCCCTGCTTCTAATCCAGATGTTGTCTTCCAGCTCAGTAGCGAAGAACAAGGGCAAAGACTAGGAGGCCAGAGACTTTTAAAATCATGGTGTAAAAATGCTTTTTTATTATGTATTCATTGTAAAAATTTATACTACATTCATTATAAATGTAATGCTCATTGTAAAAATTAAAAATACAAAAGATATTAGATAAACACTCATAATCATGCTATCCGATGGTAACCACTGTTAATACTTTATGAGTATCTTACATATTTTACATTATTTTTTACTCCTATAAAAATTTCATATGTACATGTTTAAAAAGTTAAATATGTGTTCCACGAAGCTCCACTCATTCTCCAGAGGCATTGATCTCTATTCTTTTATTTTTTATTTATTTTTTTTATTTCAGATTAATGTGAGGGTACAAACAATTAGGTTACAGTGTTTGCGTTTGCTAGGTAAAGTCCCTGTTGCAGTTGTGTCCCACACCCAGAAGGTGTGCCATATACCCTCACATTGTGCCCATGTAGTGGGAGCTCACCCATTCACCTTCTTTCTCTCTACCCCCTCTCTCCTCCCCCCTCCCTGTGCCTTGAATTGAATTGAGTTTTTCTCTTATGTGGGCATGTGTTAGATCATCTACTGGCATCATATTAGTATTGAGTACAATGGATACTTGGTTCTCCATTCTTTACTAAGAAGAATATGTTTCAGCTCCATCCAGGTGAACATAAAAGACATAAAGTCTCCATCTTTTCTTATGGCTGAATAGTATTCCATGGTATACATACACCACAATTTATTAATTCATTCCTGTGTTGATGGGCATTTCAATTGTTTCCACATCTTGGGGATTGTAAATTGAGCTGCGAAAAACAATCTAGTGCAAATGTCCTTATAATAAAATGATTTTTTTTCTTCTGATAGATACCTGGTTAATGGGATTGCAGGATCAAAGGGGAGATCTAATTTGAGTTCTTTGCAGATTCTCCATACTTCCTTCCAAAAGGCTGTAAAAGTGTAAAAATGCTCAAAGCAGTGTAAAAGTGTTCCCTCCTCTCCACATCCACAACAGCATCTGTAGCTTTGAGACTTTGTGATGTGGGCCATGCTCACTGGAGTTAGATGATATCTCAGGGTAGTTTGGGTTTGCATTTCACTGATGATTAGGAACAATGAACATCTCAATGTGTTCACCAGCTCAGAAACTCTCCAAACTTAATTTCTTAGGGGTTTTTGTGGATTTTTCATTCACTAAAGATGATTGACTAAATCACTGGTCATTGTGTTTGAATTCAATCTCTGGCTCCCTCCTTTCCCTAGAGGTCAGGCACTGGGAGAGTACTAAAAGCACCAATCCTCTAATCATGACTTGGTCTTTATGGCCCACCAGCCTCCACTCTAAATCCCTCTAGGAGCTCTTCAGCAAGAGTCATGTCATTAATATATCTAAGACATTCATCACTCTGGAGATTGCAAGGGTTTTAGGAGCTCTATGCCAGGAACTGGGACAAAATCCAAGAAGTTATTATACCACCTTTACCTGTCTTCCAATATCATTACATTGTAATTTTTTACATCATTTTTTGATCTTTGTTTTGTTATAAGTATTTGCAGCTGATCCATACGATATACCGTGGTTATTTTTCCTTTTCCTGTATAGCTTTATGTTTTCTTGGACTTAATCATTGCCTTTTTGTTTGCTTTGTTTTCTATTTCTGTTCAGTAATTCATTTACAGATATGCCACATGTCTTAATTTCTTCTTAATCCTCTCAGCCACCTTAGGTATTCTTTCTGGTTCATCTTCATGAAGAAGACTCTGCAGAGTGCTATGCTGTCTACCATCAGGAGTGGTTGCCCTCAAGCAGCAATCCTGGTATTTTTTTCACCTGTCTCTTGTGTTAGGTCTCGTATGTCCTGGATCCTATGTCTTTCTCTTTTTAGCTTATTCTCTTATTTTACAGGTGCATGGCTTCAAGTAAGATTTTTAGCCCTTTCATGTCTAAAAATGTCTGGATTCTCTCTTGCATTTTGAATGACTTCCCCTTAAAATTCGAAGGCAGTATTCTATTGCCTTCTAACTTTCAACATAGCAATGGGAAAATTCAGAGCCATTCTGACTCCTGGTTCTTTGAATGTGACTTTATCTCTTTCTCTTTTGAAATCCTTTTATTCAGGTGTTCTGAAATTTCATGATGATGCGCTTTGGAATAGATTTATTTATAGTCATTGCTCTAGGCACCTAATAGAACTTTGCATCAGAAACTCATGTGCATTGTTGATATCCTTCTTTCTAGAATGCATGTGTGTATGTGTGTGTGTATTCTCTACTTTTAGAAATGATTTTATTTGGGTGTTGGACTTTCCTTATGGGCTGTTTCTTTAATTTTTTTCATCTTTACTCTCTCTTTTTTAAATCGTTAGGCTATATTTCTGGAATATTTCCTTAGCTTTGCTTTCTAAACCTTCTATTTCTGCTTTTGCATTTTTAATTTTGAAGATTCTCTACTGATCTTTTGCTATAACACTGTTATTTTATGAATGCAGTATTTTCTCTTAATTATCTGAGGATATAAATGCCAGTTTTTAAAAACAAAAGTCATTTATAGCTCTCAAATATAATGTTGGACCAAAGAATCCAACACAAAATAAGGCATACTAAATTTTATTCTTTTTATGGAAATTTCTATTCTAAATCCATCAAATTGTATATATTAAATATGTGTAGATTTTTGTAGAGCAATCATACTTTAACGAAGTAACTTCAAAAATAAATAAATGTTGAAACAAGCAAACATTTATCTAGTGTTGGGAGTCAGGTAACCACAGGGTGATGACTGGAAATGTGTACAAGGGAGACTTCTCAGGGACTGGTTATCTTCTGTTTCTTGACTTGGCGGGGGCTTAAATGGGTATGTTCATTTTGTGAAAATTGGTAGCTAAACACTTGAGATTTGTGTACTTTTCTGAGTGTTCACTCTACTACAGTGAACAGTTTTCATTAGAATAACAATTACCTATTTTCCCAGACTCTTTTTTAAAATTCCAATAATTTGTGTTGATTTTCTTGTTTTTATTTTTCTAGGTAATCACATTGTGTAGGAATAAACGTAATTTTCCTCTTTATTTCCTATCATTATATTTAAATTATTTTATCTTAACTGTAGTCTGCAGAGCAATAGTGAATATTAATGATGACAGCAAATCTTTATCTCATTCCTGAGTAAGTGAAATGCCTTAAGTGTTTCACCATTATGACTAATATTGGCTGTTTATTTTAACTAGACATCAGATTAAGGAAATTTTCTTTCTAATTTACTGGGAGATTCTCCTTGGGAACACCTATTAAATATTTTCACATGGCTTTTTGACATTTAGTAAGATGATTATGTATTTTTCTCTTGATTTATTAATATTTTGAATTATACTAATAGATTAAATAGGGCTACATTTCTGGAGTAAACAGTACTTGGTCCTGGTACATTAGTTGCTAGTGCTTTAGTACTCTTTTGTGTGTGTGTATATGCTTTAAGAAAAACCTTATTAATACGTAATTTGCATGTCACTCATTTTACCCATTTGAAGTCTATAATTAAGTGGGTCTTAGTACATCTACAGAGTTGTGTTACCATTTTAGAAATGATTTTAAAATTATCAAAATTTTAAAATTATCAAAAATTTTAAAATTATCAAAATTTCATTACCATTATCAAAATTTTATTACCTGTACATCACTTCCCCCAACTTCCCTAGCCTTAGGCAACCACGTATCTATCATATGTCTCTTTGGATTTACCTATTTGGACATTTCATAGAAATAGAATGGGTGGCCTTCTGTGGCTGGCTTGTTTCACTTAATATAAGGTTTTCAAGGTGTTTATGCTGGCTTTACTGCTTTTATAATAAATGTGATGCAAGCTTGGAGGAAATGATAAATTTTTCCATTTTCTTTTACATCCTGAATAGTTTCGGATTGCATGACATTTTTCTAGTCCTCAAAAAATTTACAGAGGCTGTCATCCTAGCACTCTGGGAAGACAGGAGGATTGCTTGAGGTCAGGAGTTTGAGATCAGCCTGAGTAAGAGCAAGACCCTGTCTCTACCCAAACTAGAAAAATTAGCTGGCATGGTGGTATGCATCTGTAGTCCCAGCTACTCTACAGGAGGCTGAGGCAAGAGGATCCCTGGAGACCAAGAATTTGAGATTGTTGTGAGCTGTAATGATGCCACTGCCCTGTAGCCAGCATGACGGAATAAGCCTCTGTCTAAAGAAAAAAAAGACAGAGTTCACATATAGTACCATCTGGGTCATCTGGGCCTACTGTTGTTTGGGTAGTTACTCCTGACAACTTTTCCCAGATTTTCAGTGGTTAATCTACACAGATATCCACTTTGTCTCAGAAAGTTTTCGGGATTGATCTTCTATTCATCATTAAAAAATGTAAAACCTTCCATTTATTTGCAGTGAAAGCTCTTTTATCAAATTCTAATGGCAAAAAAACAAACAAAATAACAACAACAACAACAACAACAAAAATTCCTTATGTACCAATTACCTTCCTTCCTTGTATTTTAATTCTACAAATTCATTTTGTCTGTTCCTCTTTTCTCCTGGTTTTCTTGCTCTCTTCCCACGCTTTGGAGTGAATCTCAGTTCATTTGTTTTTCTTTTGTTTTGCTTAATAGCAAAAGCATTTAATGCTATGTATTTTCCTCTGAGTACAGATCTTGCCACAGCTCATAAGTTTTTATATGTAGTATTAGAATTGTCACTATTTTCTAACTAGCGTATAATTCCAGGTTTTATTTCCCCCTTGATCTAAGAGTTATTTAGAAGTATTTTTTTTTAAACCAGCCAGTTAGGTTTTAAAAATATAAATGTTTATTCTTAATTTCTTGCTTTCACTTATTTTATTTAGAATTAATATTTTGTGGGGGGCTAATACGCAATAGTTTTTATGATGGCTGTTAGAAACAATTATACATTAGGTAGAAAAGTTGTTACGCATTTTTAAAAATCAGTCTATTTGCCTGCTTTGTTTGCCCCAAGGAGAGGCTTGAGCTCAGCAGAGCAGGGAGCATCACTCTGTCCCCGTTCCAGGGCTGTGACTGATGGGAAGGAGTGATTCTGCTGGGTTCAGGCCTAGGGGCTCTGGAGTAAGCATTAAGCATCTTGCTTTTTGTTTTCTCTGGCAAATTCTGTGAAGTGTAGTCAGTGTCTTCTCTGCTGAATCCTGGGCAGCTTTTCTTCAATTTTACACCATCTGCTTTAGCAAGAGTGCCAGTTGTACCTGGATCCTGGCCCTGGATTCTCTGTCACTCTTAGTATTCTGATTCATACCATCCGTCACTTGCTCTGTTCTTATTGGTGGTTCAGTGAGCCCCAGACTGGCAACTCCAGGAGGGTGAGAGTCCTTATCTTTTTCAGTATTACATCTCTAGGGTATAGTACCCTGCCTGGAACATGTTACATAAACATTTTGTTTTGCATAAATGCAAGTTGAAGAGTGGCTCCCTGGGTTGGGGGTGGTGGTTAGGGTGCTAACCAGATTTCATTTTAAACATCCTTTATCTTTATAGTCCAGATAATTTCTGTCTAGCATAATAACCTACTTCACCAGTGAACTTGATTCCAAAATATCCATGTTGACATTCTTTAATAACTATCCTTTGTGTGTTAGATAGCATGGTAGGGGAAATGAGAATGAGGCTGCAGAGGAAGCACCATATTCTTGTAGCCTCCTTCTTTTTTCTTTTCTTTTCTTTTTTTTTTTTCCTGAGACAGAGTTTCACTATGTTGCCCTCAGTAGAGTGCCATGGTGTCACCGCTCACAGCAACCTCAAACCTCTTGGGCTTAAGCGATTCTCTTGCCTCAGCCTCCCAAGTAGCTGGGACTACAGGCACCTGCCACAGCGCCTGGCTATTTCTTTGTTGTAGTTGTCCTTGTTTGGTAGGCCCAGGCCGGGTTCAAACCTGCCAGCCCTGGCGTATGTGGCCGGCATCCTAGCTGCTGAGCTACAAGTGCTGAGCCCCAGCCTCCTTCTCTTGACCAAATCACCTCTTGGTAGCCTGGCTCTCAGCAAGACTTTCCATATCTCTTTGCTAAGAACTTTCCCCACTGTGTCTGGGCCCTATTCAGTGACTTACTGGCAAATCTTTCATAAACCCATTCACACTACAATTTTGAAAATTCATATAAGAACTTAGTATGTCCCAGGGTATGAATACATTCCAATGTATTTTTCCTTTGCATTTTAATAAGTCTTTATTCATCTCCTTTATTTATTCAGCAAACATTTCTTGAACATCATTATGACTAAGGCACTGTACCAGGCCCTCAGGGATGAACTGTTACTTCTTGTTTCCAGAGAAGACAGCTGTCTGTAATGCTTGCAGGCCCAGCTCCCCCAGCCAGGCATGAGGGAAAGGGTATCCCATCTGGAATCCTAAATCCCATCTGAAAAGCACCTCAGTAGCCAGGAGATGACCTCTTTTTGAGGGATAGTCCTGTCTGAGTAAGAGAACAAGTTAGACTTTTAAAACCAAGTATACTTTTGTGGGGGCTTGGAAAACAATACTCTGAGAAGAAAGCCTCAGCTGCAACTCCAGAAGCGAACATTTTTCTCTGACCTCCACCTGCCCCTGAGACTAGCTATAGAAACTAGAACCCATCTTCCCCAAGGCAGTCTAGAAATAAACCAGAACCCCCTTTCCCCAAAGCCAGTTGTGAAACCTAAAATTATTGCTCTTTCTGTCTGTCCTATCTGGAGAAAAACTGGCCATGAGGAAATTATCTGACCTACTTTTTTTGACTGTAGGTCATAAGATTCCCATCCCAGAGAGGGTTCTGCCCCAGGAATACTGCCCAGAAAGGTCAAGAAGAATCTCTCCACAGGCCTGGCAGGCTTCTACACACAGTCTATTAGCATTAGATTATATGCTTATTGTCCAATCACACTTTGATACTGCAGTCTGTGCTTTATTGAACCTAAGCATAAAAATGGACTATTTCCGCTTTATCTTTGGGTCTTCATTCTAACACACATATGCACGTTAAATTTGTATGCCTTTTGTCCAATTAATCTACCTTTTGGAAGTTATTATTATTGTTTTTTTTTAAGCAAAACTTCCGAGGGTGAAGGAGAAGATTCACTTGGCCAGATTTGGTCCCGGCACTTATCAGCTCTTTTACCTGATTCTAGTCCGTGAACCTTCAATTCCTATGAAAAGTTTCAGGAGCCATCACCTAACTCTAAGAGCTCCTGTGAAGATGAAGTTCAACGTATGTGTGATGCCACTTACCTGTCCACCCAGTTGGTGGACTCTTAGTTCCTCCTTATGCTTCTGAAAATCCAGCGTGAGGCCTGGAGGGAAGGGAAGAAAGAGATGCTTATGATTTTGCATTTACATTTTAAAATAAGGCTCTTTGTAGAAAGGAGCTAATGACATTTTATCCAGAACAGCAGGCATCACCAGAAGGCAGGGACACAGCCGCCCACCCTTCCCTGCTTGTGCACCACGCCCCACGTTCCCCAGCAGGGCTCTGTGTTCTCCCACCCTCAAACTGCAGAGGAGGGCCATGCGCAAAGCTGAATGTGATGGGTGGTCTCAGACCTGCTGCTGGGCTTGGCCGCTGGCCACCTTTCTCCTGGACCGAGCCTGGGTGCGCTGGGACTCTGTCCTGAGCACCAGCAGAGTAGCATCTGGTTGATCTTTGTTTGTCCCGGGATCATAGACAGTGGAACTTTCTCATTGCATTAATAGCGACATGGAGCAAGAGCTGGACAGAGTGGGTACAAGGCCAGGGTTAGATACTGTTAAAAGAAAACCTTTAGACAAATCAAATTAATAAAATTTAATTGAGCAAAGAATGATTTGTGAATCCGATAGCTCTAGAACCAGAATAGGTTAAGAATGACTCTGGTGCTGCCTCATGGGTAGATAACATTTATAGACAAAAGGAAAGTGACTTACATAAAATGGGCATGAAGTAGAGAATAGCTGGATTGGTTATAGCTGGATGGTTGCCTTATTGGAACCTACTTCCACACCTGGCTGCCTGTGATTGGCTGAGACTCCTTACTTGTTACTAGAGTAGGTTGGAATCTGTCTACACACTGAGTTTAGGTTGCAGTTCACTATGGAGAGACCTTTAGGTCAAACTTAATTCAGTGCTACATCTATCAGATCCCTGTAGCCAAGGATGATGTTATTGGACCATAGCAGTAGGGGGGAAAGTAAACTATCCTGAGATTTTTATTTCTTAAATTGAGTGTCTGGTTAGAAATGACTGACAAAAATAAATAAAAACTAAATCCCTACCATCCCAACAAACAACAATAAGAGTGTTCACCACCTGCCATTGGTGCATGTGGTCAGACTTTTTTGAAGGATAAATAGGTCTCACAACAAGGATTTGGGTTTGAGGGTAAAATATAAGTAGTGGTGCTAGAGACATAAAACTTCACAGTCCTGACAATTTTCTCAAGCTTTACATTGAAATGCAGCCATTTAAGAGTACTTCAGCTGGAACACGCCTCCACCAATTTTTCTAACAATTGACCCCATAGACTTGTCATGGGAAAGCCACCCACAAACTTCACTGTTAACATTGGAAATGTTAAAAAACAGTTGAAAAAATGAAGAAAAAAATGGAGAAAAAATGTAGACAAGGGTCTTTCATTTTTTCTTAAGCAAAAAGTGTTGAAACAATCATTGACCTACTATATGTTCTTCTCATTAAGAAACCGAGTACCTATTTAATGACTTCCATGGTAGGTGTTCAAGACAGGGAGGTGATAATGAAGGGATTTCTTAGAAGCAGAATACAACAGTTCTTCATCCAAAAGGACTTAGAAGAGTATTTGAAGAGTGATTACTGAAGGCTATGGTTTTCTTTCATGTGCTCATTAATTCAATGTCCTTTTTACACAGTGGGGCATAAACAGACATCATATAAATTAACATAAAAAGTCAGACATGGGACCCCCAATAACATATCCGCAGGGTAGGGATGAGTGAGTCCCATAAGGCGTCAGCAGCTGCTGCTGCCTCCCCGGAGTGGCTGCCAGGCTGGTCTCCCCTGCACCCAGCCCTCCTCCTCCTCCTCTGCTTCTCCCTGTCCAGTCCTGGAGTGGCATTCTTAGCAGGTCTTCTCACCTTAGTGCTCTCTGCCACAGGTGTCCCAACAGGTCTGAATTATTTATTATTAATTTCTACCAATTTTCTGTGTGAGCACATATCCTGTTCCGGAACAGGATATGATCCCTGTCTTTAGTTTGGGGATCAATGGAAAACTGACTTAATTTGGCTCTTCTGTTGCATTTCTACATTCATCCAGGATGAAGATGTCCTAGGAGAATAGACCCTCCATCTCAGTGATGGCAGGGGCAGTGGCTGCTCTGACCTGTAGATCCAGAAGATTCTCCAAGATACTCAGCTTTCCATAGGCCTCTGTGCAGTCACTCCTTGTGGGAGCACATAGTGTGGTTCCCCCGTAGATTGGAGATCCCAAAAGCCTGGCCCTCTATCCTCTTCTCAGCATCAAGGATGATCACTCCCTATCCACAGCCATTTGTCCTGCTAACAGAAAAATAAAACAAACAAATTAAAAAAAAACTCTGTAAGGTAACTTAAGGAGATTTATTCTGAACCAATATCAGTGACTGCAGCCTGGAGAACATAGTCTCAACAGATCCTGAGAAAATGTGCCCAAGACAGCTGGATTACGGTTTGTTTTTATACATTTTAGGGAAATAGGAATTGCAGGTAAATTCATAAAACCATACATGTGTCAATGGAAAAGGAGCCATTCTCTGAAATAATTTAAAGAAATTTATTCTGAGCCAAATTTGAGGACTATGACTAGGAGCCATGCCCAAGAAGCCTTGAGCAAGTAGACTTGAAGTGATGGGGTTATAATTTGGTTTTATACATTTCAGGGAGACAGGAATTTACAGGTAAAGTCATAATAAATCAATATGTGAAAAGCATACATTGGTTGGGTCCAAAAAGTTGGAACACCTCCAGGAGGGTGGGTCTTACAGGTTATAGCTGGGTTTAAAGACTCTTTAGCTGACAGTTGGTTTTGTCTAAGACACCAGGAGTTAGCAAAAAAGGGAATGCTTGAATTAAGGGTCTGAATATCACAAATTATTGGACATATACCCATTCTCAAGTAGTTTGTTGTGTATGTTGAGGACCTGCACATATGTCCTACATAGCCTTTGGCCTGGGAATGAGTCAGAAAGGACATCTCTAAGGATGGAGGGGGGGGGCATGATGAGGCGTGTCTAATCTCCTTTCTCATGGCTAGCAACTCAGTTTTAGGAGATTCCTTTGGCCAATAGGGGGTCCAGTCTATCAGCCATTGGGGGAGCCTACAGATTTTACTTTAGTTCACACACAGAAGGTGTATGTTGGTTTAGCTTGAAAAGGAGACACAGCTGGGAGTGGAGGATTACAGGTTATAGGTAGAAACAGAGATTCTTTAATTCATAACTATTGGTTAAGGGAATAAATTTTTTTCTAAAAGCTGGGAGTCTGTAGACAAAGGAATGTTTTATGTTAAGGTAAAGAATTCTGGTGATCATAGAACAATCCATAGGATCACCAATCCAACAGGTGATCTGTTAAGCAAATTGATGGCCTACAGGAGTGACTTAACCCTGGCCTTACATGGCCTTTGCTCCTATTTATAATTTGGTATCTTATTGCTACAAAGAGTGTGTTTTGTCAGTCTTTATGATCTCTGTTTTAACATTAATGCTGGTCAGTTGTGTCTAAACTCCAGGAGGGGTGGTATGAAGAGGCCTGTCCCGTCTCCCTTCCCTTCATGGCCAGGAACTCAGTTTTAAGGTTTTTCTGGAGTCTCCTTAGCCAAGAAAGGTTCATTCAGTTAGGTGGTGGGGTAGGCTTAGGATTTTAATTTTAGTTTACAGTCCCCTCTGCTCAGAGTGTTAAAAAATTATTTTGAAGGGTGGTGCCTGTGGCTCATAGGAGTAGGGCGCCAGCCCCATATGCTGAAAGTGGCGGGTTCCAGCCCAGCCCTGGCCAAAAACTGCAAAAAACAAAACAAAAACAACAACAACAAAAAATGATTTTGAACTGGTTAAAATGGTAAGAAATATTTTATTCAACACTATTGCAGTAGGGGTTGACTCGTGCAACAGAAGAGAGATATTGGGCTCAGCTCCAAAAACAGTAAGGAGAAGGGGTGATTTATAGCCAAGGAGTAGGGTGACAGTTAGTGGGTGAGAAATTAGTAAGAGGAGACATCAGGGTAGGGGGATTCTTGTTAAAGTGGCCTAGAGGGATTCTTCCTAAAGGCAAGTTAAGGGCTTCGACATCAAGGAGAGGGGATGTAGAGGATGAGGAACTCGATCAGATACCAAGGTTATAGGGTGCTCCTAGACCAGTAGTTCTCAACCTTCCTAATGCCGTAGCCCTTTAATACAGTTCCTGTGGGTCACAACCCACAGGTTGAGAATGAGAACTGCTGTCCCAGACCGATGTTAGAGGATTCTTGTCAAAAATGGATTTGGGGAAGACAGACACAGAAGACCAGGCAGGGTCAAGGCCTAAGGAACAAGGGAACTGACCAGAGATTGGTCAAGGAGAAGTCTGTACCAAGGGATCCTCTTCCCCCTTTCTCCTTTGTACCCTTGATGGACCTAACTTCTCAACAAGAGCAGGGTGAGGGCTGTCTTTGGAGACTCTCTTAAAACAGAAAGAAGCTGTTTTACTGTGACTTGTTCCTCCGTCAGCATAACCTTTAAACTCTAAAGATTTACTAGAAAAATGATCTTTTCATTCTTTTCTGTGTCCTTTTTTGCAAATGAAGTGGCAGGGGTTAGAATGCCCTTGATGATCTCTTGCCATGGCCGTGATGATGTCACACTTGGTCAGGGGATAGCATCAGAACCCCTGGAACCCTGGTGTTGGGGGGATAATAAGAGACAGAGAAGAAGTTGTTCTCTTTTGGTTCTCTTCTCTACTATTGTTGTGTCCTGTGTCCTAAACACACGTTAGTTCCAGAGTTATGGCATAACTCCAAGAAGAATAAGAGGCAAGACTGGAACACAAATTTAAATTTTGGGAGACATGAGGTGTGTGGGTGGTTTGGGGCCTCTCTGGTGGCATTGATAAACCAATTTGAAGGGAGCTCTTGGACTTAAGAGACCTCGGGTTTGGTTAGTCCCCTTCCTAGTGACTTCCATCTGGGTCTTTATCTAGTTTTTGAGATATAGACCCAGATTCAGAAAGGAAAAACACTTTTTAAACTGCTGACTTTCAGAAATGAAAAGATTGATCCAAACAGAAGGAGGGAGGCAATGTGATGTAAAAACCACAACCTAGGCAGAGATTTAAAATGAATCAGAAAACGAACAGACTGGGAAACTTGCTTAACTCAAAGACACCCGAGGGAACCTTGAGTTTTGATAACAAGTCACTGGGAATCACAGATGAAGCCAGCTGTCTGATTCTTGTATTTTAGAGTGAGGGTGGGTGTTTTGCATATTCAATAATATTTAGATTTGTGTTACTATTTTTTTTTTACAGTGCCATCATTGGTTCTCCCTATTTCCTTTTTTAAAAACTTTTTTCATACACACTCATTAAATTTGAGGTGCAGTAATATACCGAAATCTTGCCAATTGGATTCCCCCAAGCCATAGTTAATCCTTTACACATTTTCAAAAGCATACATGTAATTTTAAAGTGGAATTTTGTGTGACCCAAATGTGATTGGAACCCTGTGGACATCTCCCTGTTCTTATCCTGCATCCTTCTAAAGTAGAGCTCAGCATTATGTTAATGGAGAAAAACCCAAATTCTATAAAATAATTTAAAGAGGTTTATTTCAAGTTGAATATGAGTAATAGACAGAGATCCACAAGTCCAAGAAGTCTTGAGTAAGTGTTCCTGAGGTGGTTGGGTTACAGTTTGGTTTCATGCTTTGTAGTAGGGAGACAGGAATTGCAGGGAAAAATGTAAATCAGTACAGGGAAGGTGTACCTTCGTTTGGCTCGAAAAGGCAGAACATCTTGAAGTAGGGGGCTTACAGGTTATAGGGTTCCAGAGATTCTATGATTTGCAATTGGTTAAAGAAACAAAGCTTTGTCTAAAGCAGCAGTTCTCACCCTGTGGGTCTCGACCCACAGGAACTGTATTAAAGGGCCACAGCATTGGGAAGGTTGAAAACCACTGGTCTAAAGGCTTAGAATTATGAGGAAGGAATCTTGAGTTAAGATGGGGGGGGGGGGCGTCTGCTAATCACACACCAGACCCCAATATACTCAAAGTGATTTTTGTTAAGCAAAGTGGCCTGTAGACATGATATAACCTTTGCCTTGCATGTCCTTAGGTCCTGCTCATAATTATTCTAAATCCCCCAAAAGGAGGGGGTATAAGAAGGTTTGCCCAACCCTTCCCTTCATGGCCAGAAACTCAATTTTAAGTTTTTCCGTGGGTTGCCTTGGCCAAAAGGGGATCTGTTTAGTCAGTAAACCAGAGTTTGGGGTGGGGTGGAGGTGCATAGGGTTTTATTTTTAAATTACAATTGTGACCTGGGGAGACAAATTTGGCTCTACCCAAGCATGTTTTGCGTAAAACCGATTTTATGGACAGTTAATGCAAGAAGCTATAGAGAAGGCTCTGTTACAAGCCACAGTAAAACTCAACACAACTGCCATGACAGAATTAATTCTACCCTCAGATTTCCTCATTGGCTGCCAGGTATCTCCTCCTCCTCGCCCCACATCTTTGCATATGTCTGCCTTTCTTACACTAAGTAGGTTATCTCTTAGCTTTTCCAATCTGATTTTCTTAAGCTTACTATCCCTTTTAGCAAACAAAGGAGGCTTCTTGGTGATCCGTCCTTTGCAGTTGGGGCTTATAAACAACAAATACCATTTTTCCCATCACAGATATTTATTTTTCAGTTTGCATAGGTATGTCGGCTCAGTCCTAATATTTGCATTTCATGATTGTGTTCTAAAGTAGAAGAAAAAGCGTCCACCCCTCCTTCAGGTACATCATGTGTCTGGCCTCAGAGTGTCTGAACTATCCTTCCTTTTTAATATATGTTGTTATCTTAGTCATTTCAGGCTTCTATAAGAAAATGCCACAGACTGAGTGGCTTATAAATGGCAGATATTTATTTCTCACAGTTCTGGAGGCTGGGAAGTCCAAGATTGAGGTGCTAGCATATTCAGTGCCTGTTGAGGCCTGCTTCCTGGTTAGTTGATGACTATCTTCTAACTGATCCTTTCAAGGTGAGAGAAACCTGAAGCTCTCTGGGGTCTCATTCATAACAGCACTAATCCCATTCATGAGGACTACACCCCCATGACCCAGTCACCTCCCAGTGGTCCCATCTCCTAATACCATCACAATGGGAGTTAGGGTTTCCACAGATGGATTATTGGAAGGGCACAAATATTCAATTCATAACAGTTATTGTGGAAGATCTGCAGCAAACTCCCAAAGCAAACTACAAAGCTTTTATGGACTCCTATTCAAAACAGCTTAATGGGACATTTAAATGTCAATTTAGTCTTGCCATCACACTTTGAAAGTGTAGCACAATGGACCCTCATGCCAAACCACTTTTCTTAGGTGTGTGACTTTGGAGAAGTTTCCTAAACTCTCAGTTTTGTAGTTTGTTTACAAACTACAAATATAAGGGGGCAAATATAAGCACCTATCTCACAGGCTTGTTTTTAGCATTAATGAATGAGTTAACATCACTAAGGTATAACTTTTAGAAAGGTAAAATCATATCTCTCATGCAAATAATGAAAAATTGAAACATTTTATTTATTTATTTATAGGGCAATTAATAAGATGTTAAATGGAGTTCAAATGAGAATTTAACTCATAAAGGTATATTATATTCTCTCCTGGAAACACAATTCATGACAGGAATCATTTATACTGCCCTCAGTTTTCTGCAACTTAGCAGATAATCCTGCAGCAGTAATCCAAATAATGTCCCCCTCCCAAGATATCCACATCCTAGTCCTTGAACCTGTGAATGTTACCTTATATTAAAAAATGACTTTGTAGCTATAATTCAATTAGAGCTCTTAGGATGGGAAGATTATCCTGGATTATCCTGGTGACCCCAATGAAATTGCAAGTGTTTTTATCAAAGAAAAATAGAGGGAGGAAGAGCTGACACAGAGATGAGGAGAAGGCTATATGACCAAAGAGGCAAGGACTGGAGTAATGTGACCACCAGCCAAGGAATGCTGGCAGCCACCAGAAACAAGAGGCAAGGAATGTCTTCTCCTCTAGAGCCTCCAGAGGGCGCACAGCCCTGCCAGCACCTTGACCTTGGTTGAGTGGAACTAAATTCAGACTTCTTGCCTCCAGAGGGTGAGAGAACAAATTTCTGTTGCTTTAAGCCACCTAGTTTGTGGTTCCTTTGTTATAGCAGATTCTGGAATAACCTACAGAGTTGCAAAAGGGTTTCCTCAACAGAAAGTTAATCAGACTTGCATAGTGTATCAAAATAAGTGTTCCCATGGGTCTGTTAGAACACACACACACACACACACACACACACACACACACACACACACACACACACACACACACCCAGGAATCTCCTGCCCATTCCCAAGTTTGGACAATTTTACCTGATGGTCTATTTGACGTGCTTGGGGGAAATATATATATGCATATATATATGGCATCTGATTCATAGTATTACCATGTAAGTTTTAATGATACTACTACTAATAATGGTGTTAATAATTACCATCATCATCATCATCATTTTCTTTTGTATTCCTGGCTGATTCTTTCCACCACTTGGTAGGTTATGTTGACTGGGAACTAGCAATTCACTTGACTGATGGGATCCATGCTCAGTGGAAGAGAATAACAGGATTATGAGTAGGAAAAGATGGTTGATATAGTTGGAAATTGGTGTTTTAGCTGCTACATATGGAAGTGCAAAGGCTTAAGATGCCAGCAACAGAAGACAGAGGTGTGGTTTTTGGGTTACCCACCCCGGCATGAGATTTGAACAGCAAAAGGGACAATTAAATGGAAAGAAGTGTGGTTTTCCATGTAAATTAATGTAGAACAGCGGTCCTCAAGGGCTTAAGAGGGGATTTTTTGTCCCTCAGGGGAAATTTGGCACAGCAGCTGAGGGTGCTACTGACATCTGATTGGTAGAGGGCAGAGATTCTGTTAGATCTCTCAAAATGCACAGGACAGCTCCTGACAATAAAGAATTATCCAGCCTCTGATGTCATTAGTGCTGAGGCTGAGAAACTTGGCTCCAGAGTCAGAGTTCCAGACTCATAGAATCACAGTTCTGCAAGGGACCTTAGTGATTTTGTAATCCAGTGGCTTTTAAATGATATCTTTTGGAGGCCCAGGAGCCCTGGGAGCAGAGGAGCAATGGAGGGTGGGTCTCCAGAGGCTTCCCTATCACAGATACCTCTTCCTTCTCCAACATGTTTTTATGCAGCTCAGTATTTCTGCTGGGTACTACTGGTATGCAAAAAAACAAAATTTTTTTTAATAACTGATGTATTTTCATGTTGTAGTTCAAGAGTAAGAGTCTGACAGTTGTAGCACAGGCTAGTGACAGTACCAGGGAGGAGCCCCAGTGTCTGGGAAGCCCCAGTGCCTGACTCTTCCAAGTAGTCACTCCAACCTCCTTAGGAAAACCTGTGAGGTTTCAAACTCCAGTTCTGAAAATGTTGCCAATATGAACTGGTTTAATTTCTGACCGTAGCAAATGCATTAAACCAGATACAATAAAAGAGTTCTTTCTTTATTAAGAATCTTATTGAGGCAAGTTACTGAGCCATTTACTATGTCTACCTAATACTTGGCCCTGAACATGCAAAAGGTATTGGATTAGGGCTAAAATTATCCTAACTCTGGTACATACTCTGGACACTAGGGTTTTAAATAAATCAGCAGCTCATGTTTTAACCTCTACTAAACATAGATGGTACAGGATGGAACCAAAGTGTTGGCATCAGGAGAAAAAAGTAAAGGCTTGCTGGGTGTGGGGACAATCATCTCCTGCTTGGTGGCTGTCAGACACCTGTGACCACTGATGGACTGCGCCCCATCAGTCCAGCCTGTCTGAGGTTTCAGTGGAACCTGCTATGCCACCTCCCTTGCACTGAGGCCTTGTTCAGTGACCCAGGCTTCTCCAGTCAGACAAACAGGCAGGGTGACTTTATTCGTCTTCTTAAGAAGATGAGGATTAGGAAGACCTACCATGACAAACACATTCCGGTGACAGGGAGGAGACACATTTCATTTGAAAGGCAAATGTGGTACCAGTCTCAGTGGCAACATATCCCAACAATGGACAAAGTGGCAGCTGGGTTTAGGACCCTTCCCTGCCCTGCCCTTCCCTCTTCCCCTTCCTTTTTAATCAGTCTCATTTTGTTACCCTCAGTAGAGTGCTATGGTGTCCTAGCTCACAGCAACCTCAAACTCTTGGGCTCAAATGATCCTCATGCTTCAGCTTCCCAAAGCAGCTGGGACAATAGGTGCCCACTACAATGCCCAGCTAGTTTTTCTAATTTTAGTAGAGATGGGGTCTCATTTTTGCCCAGGTTATTCTCGAACTCGTGAGCTCAAGCAGTCTACCTGCTTCAGCCTCCCAGAGTGCTAGGATTACAGGTGTGAGCCACCTCACCTGGCCGTAGGAGTCCTTTTTGTAATAACTCCTTAGTTGGAGTCAGTTGCAGGGATTGCAACAAAAAACACTGCCTGATACAGAAGGAGAAAGGTTACCGTGGAAATATCTCAGGGACAAAATCACTTTGGTTTTGTGAAATATCCAGTGTAACCATCAGACAGACCTCCCCATTCCTATCTCCTCTGAATAGTCCACCCTAATTAGGTAGGTTTTGGAAGAACTCACTAACGATCATGGCCTTTAAATAAATACACCAGAACTTGTCTTTTGTAGTCATGTTCAAAATCAGAAGCTTTACAAGAGGGTTCTTGCCCAGCTTCTGATGATAATACGTATGAGTCCATCTTCCATACCTGAATTTTTCTGAAAAAAATGTTTCAAGTAAAGTAAAAACAAAAAGTTATTTTTTCCGTGCAGTTTTGCTCAGCACATATGGTTTCAGGTAGGCTCTGTCTTAACAGATTCTTGGAAGAAGCCACAGAGAGGAGGCGGTGACAGGTTGAGACAGCTTCCTTGATTATAGCTTAGCATGCTTCCAGATGACACTCAAGTACTTAATTGATTCAGGCAAGAGAATTTGTGAACAATAAACAGCACAGACCTTTTATTTTCAACTGGTCAGTGAGAAAGAAATTTCCCTAATTCTGTCTGTTTTAGAGAATGACTTTCCCCTCTGGTGTTGGAACTCATTCATTTGCATATAGAAAGATGTTTAAACCTCTATAGAAATGCCCAGAGGTTATAAAATGTAAGGTTATGTTTGCATCACGCTCAGACAGATGAGAAAGTCACACCTGAAAGGGCTGATGGAACCTGAGTCAAGGATTGTGCTCTGATGTTCTGAGGCCACAAGTCCACTTTGTGGCCACTCCAGCTGTTTTTCTAGCAAGTGTTCAGTGGAAACCACATCACTACTTTTGGGAGATGTTGTCATCTCTTCCACAACCTAGCAGAGCCATGTTCTTTGGAATAAGTTCAAAGGCTTTTGCTCAGCCTCCAAAGTAAACACCTTCTTGACAGAACAGCTCTATCCTCGGAGATGTTTTTGCCATCTGGTGTACTCCAATCATCTGATGACTTTTACTTGTGTTTCCTGGGCCATGATAATGCCAGAAGGCCCAAATTAAAAATGTGGCCCATAGTAATAGTCATAGACAGTGGCCCTTGGAGACCCCCTGAGGACTCCTGCAGTCTTTGCCTCATCTCCATTAGGCAGGGTCTCTGCAGTCAGTCCTCCTGGCCGCTGATTTGATGTCCTCCGTATTCCTGTCCTGCTCCCTTGTGACATCTACTGATGCTCTATACAGCCTGTGGCAGGCACATCTGTCCACAGTCACCAAAGGTGCTTTGGTAACACGTGTTGTCTGCCACTGGTGTCTAACATCAAGGACCTTGTCTCTTAATTGCCCAGTGGCCATCCAGTTCCACTGCAGCCTTGTGGTTTCAAACCCAAGAGAGATCTTCCTGAATGAGCCATTTCACAGTGGCCTGGACAGCACACAGCTGAGGGGTGGGAGGCTTTCTAGTCTGCCTGGGATGATAAGAAGACAAACAGACCATATCCTGCCTTGGCAGTCACCTCTCTGCTTAGACTATTCTGTCCCCATCACCATGGTGCCAAACTAATACATTTTCTCAGGAAGCAGCTTGGAATCCCTTCTCAAAGGGCACTTGATGAGTCCTCCCAGCAGACTGAGCTGAGAAGAAAGCTGGGTATTGTGGCCTGGTCACCTGTCCACTTGGCTTAGCTGAACTATACTCCCAGAGTTCTCTTCCCCGTATGCTTTCTGTAGCGTGGACCTCAGCAGAGGTGTCCAGGGGAGATGTAGAAGTCGGAGGTGAAGCAGCAGCCACCTGGTAGTCACAAATGTTGTCACTTCCTTGCTGGCTACACCTGCCCAAGTGGCCTCTTGACTTTCTCCTTCCTGGGCCTAGCATGTGTCTTTAGCCCCAACACAAAGGGGTCTGGCTTCTGTAAAGACTCTCAAAAGCCAGGGTTGGGGCACAAGACCCATAGGTTTCATTCATCCCCCTGGGCTCCAGCTCGGCTCTGTGGGTTCCAGCTTTTTCTGGCTTTCCTACTTAAAATCCATCATCTCCCCTTCCTGACTGCGCTGTGGACGTCCAGCACCAGCATCAGCTGTAAAGACAGCAGCCTTTCAGAGGCCGCTTCACCAGCTCCCGCAGTTGCGTAAGGTCAGGTCCCTGCAGTAAGCCGTATGTGTATGTACTCATACGGATAGTACATATCCGTATGACATGTGTCTATGCAGTCATGGATTGCATAAGGACAGGGGTATGTTCTGAGAAGTGCATTGTCATCATGTGAACGTCATAGAGTGTGTTATTCTAGACCTGCGTGGTGTAGCCTTGACACGCCTCCGCCGTATGGGATCGCCTATTGTCCCTGGGCTGCACCTTGTGCAGCCGTCACAGTACTGAATATGGTAGGCAAGTGTAACACAGTGGTTAATTGTTTGTCTATCTAAACATAGAAAAGTCGACATATGATACAATAGATTAAAAAATGGTGCACCTGTCTAGGGCTCTTAGCATGAATGGAGCTTCTGGGACTGAAAATTTCTCTGGGTGAGTCAGTGAGTTCAGTGGTATGTTCAGACATGAACACACACTCCCGTGGGCTTCCTAACCACTGCACACTTAGGCTACACTAACCGACAAAAAATATTTTCTTGAATAATGTACTAAACTTAGCTTATGATAACTTTAGTAGCTTTTGACTTTTTAAAAAACTTTTTGACACTTCTGTGATAACACTTAGTTTACAACACAAATGCATTGAATATCTTTACAAAAACATTTTCTTTCTTTATACACTTATCCTATAACCTTTTTTCTATTTTTAAATTTATTTATTTATTTACTTATTTATTTTTGAGACAGTCTTGCTGTGTGGCTCAGGCTAACATTCCATGGCCTTAGCTTAGCTCATAGCAACCTCAAAATCCTGGGCTCAAGAGATCCTCCTGCCTCAGGTCCCTGAGTAGCCGGGGCTATAGGTGCCCACCATAACACCTGGCTAGTTTTTCTATTTTTAGTACAGACGGGATTTCGCTTTTGCTCAGGCTGGTCTTGAATTCCTGAGCTCAAGCAATCTGCCTGCCTTGGCCTCTGAGAGTGCTAGGATTACAGGTGTGAGCCACTGTTCTCGGATTATATTTTAAGTTTTTAAAAACATTTTTGTTAAAAACTAGGGCATAAACACATGCATTAGTTTAGGCCCACACAGGGTATCAGTCTCACTGTCTGCCACCTCCACATCTTGCCCACTAGAAGGTTGTCCAAGGCGATAACAGGCATGGCGCCGTCATCTCCTGTGGTACCAGTGCTGCCTTCTGGAAGACCTCCTGAAGGGCTTGCCTGGGGCTGTTTTATAGTTAATTTCTTTTTAACAAGTAGAAAGAGTGCACTTTAAAATAACTATAAAAATATAGTATAGTAAATACCTAAACCTGTAAAATAGTTGTTCATTGTTATCCTCACCTGTCATATGCTACACAGTTGCGTGTGTGATACTTTTATGTAATGGGCAGCACAGTAGGTTCATTTATGCGGGCACCACCGTGAACATGTTGAATAATGCACTGTGTCATGTCATGACACTAGGGGATAGGAATTTTCCAGTTCCATTATAGTTTTATGGGACCACTGCCATGTACGTGGTCCGCCACTGACCAAAACATCACAGAGCTGCCCTTTAGAGACATCCTCAATCAGGCCATTGTAGGGCTCTTGAACCCTGGTGGCTTCTGACACTTTTTTAGAATGTGTATGTAGATTTCCTGGTGTTCTGCTTCTCAAATTGATCCCTTACTAATACGCTGGGCATTTTGTTCCTCTGGGTCACTAATATTAGGTCTTACGTAGGCCTCTGTCTTCACTTTCTGTCCATAGGGGCGGCAGTCCTAGCATCTGACAGCACATCCTGATTCAGACTTTGCTCCTGAGAATGCGCCTCATAGCGGGTTCTTTACTCATGGTGCCATCACTGGCAGGTGCCCTGGTGACCTTTCACCGGGACACTCTCATGGTCTGGTGGGGCAAGTCCTCGAGAATATCCACTATATCTGTTCTAATTTTGTATCTAACAAACACTTCCTTTTCTATAGATAAGGAACAGAAGGAGTGAAGACATGGTTCGTGGCCTTGTCATTTGTGTCATGGTAGCACTCTTGAACCCCTGTGGCTTTGGACAGTTTTTAGATTCAGTTATAGTCCATTTTCTGCTCTGAAAAAGCTAGATGAGTATTTTCTTTGTCCATCAGAAATTAGGTTAGATTGCCCCTCCTTTTAAGGAATTTATAATCTGATGATCACTTTTCCCTGGGTGGAGCAAAATGGCCTTGCATTGAACCAGATTTTATGTTATTAGAACAAATAAAGCCCGAAAGCCCCAGCTACCAATTTCTATTAGAACTGATAAACTTTAAGTGCATTTAATGTATGTCCTCCCTGGTCTTGACTTCACTTGTGGTGACAGATTTTCATGACTTCCTGGACTGTTGAGACTGTTCAGTGTGACCCACACCACGGCCCATGGCTCCCACAACAGCAAGAGCTTCTTATTCCACCCCAGTGCTGAATGGAGGCCGTGGCACATCCCCAAGATGCCCACCAAGACCAAGGCACTTGATCCTCTGGCTAGAGGGAATGTTGCTTGCCAGCAGCACACAGCCCAGTCCCTCTCTGCATTGGCTGACTACCAGGGCTACATTGCCCAAGACCATGCCCTTTCCAAGTGTGTCTCCGGTCCCCTGACTATTCACTGTGGCACACAAAGGTTTAGCCCCCGGCTGATTCACAATGCCTTTAGAGCAGTGGCTCTCAACCTGTGGGTTGCAACCCTTTGTAACAATGAAAACACATTGCGGCATTAGAACATTGAGAACCACTGCTTTAGAGAAAGGGCAGCTCTGCTTCAGAGCTCCCCGGGGGTGTGCTGAGGCCTCTGAACAACTCAGTCAAGGTTCGGTTCAACTTCACTTTCGCTCATTCTGCCTCCCTCACTCCCTGCGTGTTTCTATTTCAGAGCCTGCTCCCAGAGACCTGACATAGAAGTCAGGAGGCTAAAGTTTCTCCCCCTTCAGCATTTGCCAGTCTTTTGCTAAGTTTGAGGTGGTCCCCAACCTACTTGCACCAGGGACTGATTTCATGGAAGACAATTTTTCCATAGATGGTGGATGGGTGGGCTTAGATTCTCATAAGGAGGGTACAACCTGGATCCCTCACAAGCACAGTTAACAGAGGGTTCATACTCCTATGAGACCCTAATCCTGCTGCTTATGAATCAGGAGATGGAGCTCAGGCAGTGATCCGAGCATTGAGGAGTGGCTGTAAATACTAATGAAGCTTTGCTTGCTCACCTGCCACTCACTCCTGCTGTTCGGCCTCAGTCCTAATAGGCCATAGACCAGTGGGGGTTGGGGACGGCAGTGCTAGAAGATGGACAGCATGGGTTTGTTCATGTGCTTCCTCAGCCGTGCTTAACTGAGATGGAATGGGTTCGACCAAGAGCAACTGGAATCTGGAAACTGGAGCAGATGGATCAGAAGTTTGGAGACAGGCCCACATGGGGTCCAAGAAATAGCTGGGGGTTCAGTACCCAGAGGAGTTGAACCACATGCAGTACAGACAAGGAGCTGGGGTTAGGGGAGAGCCCAGGGACATGCTTGGATGGTGATACAGGCTATTTGGGTGGACAAGCTAATGTGGGCTTGGAGCAGGGGAGGCTTTTCAGAGTGTGCTGTGGGCAAATGTGAAAAACTTCCTGGACAAAAGCGTGTTCCGCATGGTGAGCAGAATAGGACACTGTTACTCATTAGAACTCAAGCTGGAGCTGAGCTTCTCAAACATGAGCCACCTCAGAGTCACCTCAAGGGCCAGCTGTGACACAGTCCCTGTCCCAGCCCCAGATTTTCTCCATCAGTACTTCAGGGATAAGAGGGGCCCCAGATTTTCCTTTTAAACAAGTTCCAATATGCTGCTGGTCTGGAGGCCACACTCTGAGAGTCCCACCATAGAACAAGACTAGAATCAGGTCAGCTTAACACCCAGATCTGAGTATGTCCTTGAAGTGCCTTATGCTCACCCTACTTGCATAGGTGAGCCCAGAACTAGGCCAGAGATCTTGAAATAAGATCAGAAGATTCAGACAATACAGACAAATTGATATGATCGACCAGCTTTGGAGTCAGATGTTCACTGTTGTTAGGACTTCACTGCTCTGCCCCTGTTCATCTGTGAAAAGAGGATGACAGTGATGACCATGATGCAGGATTGTTGTAAGAGCTGAATGAGGGATCAAGTGCATAAGGGATAAGTGTAGTGTAGCCTCGCTTACATGTTTGTCTCACAGGCTGGGGACAGGCAGGCCCTGGGAAACAGCTCTAGGATCAAGTGAGGCCAGATGGTGTTGGTGTCCCCCTGACGCAGGGAGCCAGTCCCTTCAAAAGGTGGCCCTTCTGGTGACTTGGACCCTGTCTGTTGCTCAGTTTGGGTGTTACGGATCTGAGATTAATACATCTCAGCGTATCAATCCGTAATATTGAATAACCAGGGGCTAGGCGGTCAGGGAGTAGGTGTGTCATATAAGTAGCCTTCATTTTTTTCTTAGATGGAGAATGTAAGAAGCTGCTAAGATACTTTCTCCTCTTCCCCCAGTTGCATGTTACAGCATATGATTTGTAGTGAGTGCATCACGGCAGTGAAGCACTAACTATTATGTATGTTTGTATTATTCCGTGCTTTGTTCCACGGAAGATTTAAGGCACTTGCACACCCCAGTAAATTAATCCACCTGTGGGGAGAAGCAGAGTTCCTGTATAAGCCCAGGCAGATCAGCTTGCTTAGTAAGCTTGGCCTCGGACAGACCCCAGCCCATCTTTATGTGATCCAAAGAAGAAGGTTTTGACCTAGGCCAGTTCTCAAACTTGAGTGAATTCTGCAGTCTCCTGGAGGGCTTGTTCAAGCACAGATTTTGGGGTCCTGAGTTTCTCATTCTCAGGTAAACCTGAGAATTTTAATTTCTAATAAGTGACCAATTGATGCTGCTGGTCTGGGGGCCTCACATTGCAAAGGTGTGACCTACAGAAACCTATGCTGTGGTGATCATTCTTCTAGAAGCACGAGCTGGTCCATAAATCTCTGGGCCTGTTTAAGGTTCTCTCCCCACCCCCAGAGCTGCCAGGAGCCTCTCACTTATACCCAGATGCATCCTATGCTCAAATTTTCCAGTCCCGTCACCCATAGAAACCCCCTGTCACTCTCAGGGCCGTGTAAGGAGCTAGAATCCTAATTCAACTGTGGCTCTTACCAGGCAGAGCTGAAGAGAGAACTTTGGTGGCAGGTAGATTTGGATTCAAAAAGTAAACTGGCTAGGTACAAGTTGGGTAAAACTGGGCAGGTTACTTTAATTATCTCAGGGTATTAATCTGTAAAATGGAGATTGTACAGTTTCATAGAACTGTTTGAGAATTTGATAATACAAAGTGTGTCACAGGCAGCCGTCATCTGTCATCCTTCACCTCCCTTCCAAAAAGACATTCTCACAGGAGGCTTATCTTGAAGGAATGACCTGGATGGAGAGATTGGGAGCTTATGATGAGCCAGAGCGTGAGGTGGGAAGATTTAGGGGTTGGGGGTACCCCCCTTTATCATTTCTTAGTTCACATGCTATGGATGGGCCCCTCTCAGCCTCAGACTTCCACTTGTATCCAAATAAATTGCATGGTAAAATAATTACATATTTTAGTTGAAATGGACAGGTTCTAGAGGAAATAGTTTTGAAGTGCTTCAATAAAACCAGGTAGCAGACAGCAGGCTGTGTGATGAGGGCACAGAGGTGAGTACAGCATAGCCCTGTCTCCTAGGGCCAGCCAGTGCTTTTAGGGACCTTCAGGGGCATGTCCTCTGGGGCAGTATGTGCAGAGGGGTTCTCTTCAACCCAGCATGGCTGTGTCAGGCCACTTACATCATTGGCCAAATTGTCAGGATGTTCTTGCTTGACAGATCACCTTGACCTTGAAGAATTATGCTCATCTGGTAAAGAGAAGGAAGTTGGCTTTGTCAGCCTCCTCCCTTCCCATTTCTCCCCATCCTTTCCCCATTCCTGCCTTTGCCTTTCCTCTGAATATTGCAAATATTTCCACTTAAATCTATCAGGTGTGTTATCAGGTGTGTTCTCTCTCTCTCTCATTCTCTCCCCCTCCCCCTCTCTCTTACACACACACACACACACACACACACCCCTCACCATTGACGGCACTGATGGATATTTCAGGCTGTTGACTGGCAGAGAAGAATGAAGCCCATCAGTTTTTTGATAGAAGCCAAGCAAAGACTTTACTTCTATACCCTGTGCACTGTGGGATAATAATGATGACAATGAGAATGATACTGTTGTCTTTATTGGGCACTTACTTGTGGCAGCCTCTGTGCTGACCTCTTTTGATTGGTGAGTAACTCATTATGACTCAAAACCAGCCAGTGAGGAAAGTACCATTCTTACCATTACAGGCAGCTCCCAAGTTAACAAATATCCAACTGATGTACAATTCACACTTACAAATCCAGGATAGTATGGGATAATAAGTAAATGTGCTGGTTCCACCTTACATACCAACTTAAGAACAAACCTACAGAACCTATCTCACTCAACCCGGAACTGGCCCTGTCTCTTTGTTTACAGATGAGGTTAAGCAGCTTGCCCAGGGCCAGCAAGCCGCAGTGCTAGATTTAAGTGCAGTTCTAGGGTCTTATCCTGGGAGGCCAAGACCCTCACCACCAAGCCCCTGGCCAGGCCTGGGAAGGGAGCACCTTGGTGTGTCCCCAACAACTGGAGGGTGCTTGATGGTTAGATGCATGGGTTGGTCATTTCTCTGCCTCTCCTGCATATCATGATCACGCTCATATCCTCCCTGTGTGTAGGGGGTTGTAGGAATGTCTACTTGTGATCCAGACGCTGATTAAAAATGGGAAGCCTAGTGGCCAATGAGTACCACCAGGAAAGAAGGGGTCACATATAGTGTGCTTGGGAAATAAAACAAAGTCCCACTTGCTTTAGAGCACAGGAAAGAGAACTTGAGTATGAGAGGCCCTGGGGTGGGCAGGGCCAGGGCTCATGGGAGTGCCCAGGGGCTGTAGATCCTGACCCAGAGCTGAGTATTTGCCAGCAAGAAGCATTGATGGGCCAGTGGGAGGCAAGGCTGTCTCTCTCGGGGGAGGGAGAAAGGAGGGGGTTTTAGCATTAGAGGGGAACAGCATCTTCCCAGAAAAATGCATAGCACATGGCCTGTTTGGTGGCCACACATTGGTAAGGCCACTAGCCACAGCTTGAATCAAAGGGAGCTAAAGCGAGGAAAGAAACTCCTCCTAGTACTGACATCGTCCAGTCTAATAGGGTGATACCCCCGGCTCTGTTTTTATTACTAAGAATTGCCTTGACTATACAGGGTTTCTTCTGGCTCCATACAAAATGAAGAATTATTTTTTCCAGATCTTGAAAGTATGATGTTGGTATTTTAATGGGAAGTGCCTTGAATCTGTAGATTTCTTTGAAGTATAGACATTTTGACAATGTTGATTCTTCCCAGCCACGAGCATGGTATGTTTTTCCATTTGTTAATCTTTGGCTATTTCTTTTCTTGGGGTTTCGTAATTTTCTTTGTAGAGGTCCCTCACCTCTTTTGTTATGTATGTTCCTAGGTATTTTCATTATTTTTTTTTTGAAGCTATTATGAAGGGAATTGTGTCCTTGATTAGCTTCTCATCTTGGCTCTTATTGGCATATACAAAGGCTAATTTGTAGACATTAGTTTTATATCCTAAGACACTGCTGTATTGTTTGATGACTTCCAAGAGTCTGTGGTTGAGTCTTTGGGGTTCTCTAAGTATAAGATCATATCATTGGCAAAGAGCAAGAGTTTGACCTCCTCTGCCCTCATTTGGATGCCCATTATATCATTCTCTTGCCTGAATGTATTGGATAGAACTTCCAGCACTATTTTGAATAGTAGTGGTGATAAAGGACAACATTCTCAGATTCCAGTTCTAAGTGGAAAAGCTTTCAATTTTATTCCATTCAGTAACCCATAGGTAACCCACATTACCTATGGGTTTGTCATAGATGGCTTTGATCAGATTAAGAAATATACTACCTATGCCTGTATTCTTAAGTGTTCTAATTAGAAAAGGGTGTTAAATTTTATCTAATGCTTTTTCTGCATCTCTTGAGAGGATCATATGATCTTTGTTTTTGCTTCTGTTGATATGGTGAATTATGTTAATGGACTAATTATGTTAAACCAGCCTTGCATCCCTGGGATGAAACCTACTTGATCATGATGAATGACTTTTTAATGTGTAGCTGTAGTATCTTGGCTAGAATTTTATTGAGAATTTTTGCATCTATGTTCATTAGTGAAATTGGTCTGAAATTTTCCTTTTTAGTTGGGTCTTTTCCTGGTTTTGGTATCAGGGTGATGTTTGCTTTGTAGAACATGTTGGGGAAGATTCCTTCCTTGTCATTTTTTTGGCACAATTTCTGCTGTATGGGGATAAGCTCTTCTTTGAAGATTTGATAAAATTGTGGTGTGAAGCCATCCAGACCAGGGCATTTTTTTGTTGGGAGATTTTTGTTTGTTTGTTTCTTCTGTCTCAGTTCTTGAAATTGGTCTGTTCAAGAAATCTGTTTCTTCTTGATTAAGTCTAGGGAGAGGGTGTGATTCCAGGTATTGATCTATTTCCTCTACATTGTCAAATTTCTGGGCATAGAGTTTTTTGTAGTACTCAAGAGATGATCTCTTGTATCTCTGTGGCATCTGTTGTTATTTCCCCTTTATCATTTCTGATTGAGGTTATTAGAGATTTTACTTTTCTGTTTCTAGTTTATTTAGCCAAAGGTTTATCGATTTTATTTGTTTTTTCAAAAAAGAACAACTTTTTTCATTAATTTTCTGAATGATTCTTTTGTTTTCAATTTCATTAATCTCTGATTTAATTTTGGTTATTTCTTTTCTTATGCTGGGTTTGGGAGTAAATGTTCTTCTCTTTCCAATTCTGTGAAATGGTTCATGAGTTTGTTGATGTGCTCTCTTTCTGGTTTTCAAATGTAGGCATGTAACCCAATAAATTTCTCTCTGAAGACTGCTTTTATTGTATTGCACAGGTTTTGATAACTTGTTGTTATATTTGAAGAATTTAATGATTTCCTCTTTTATCTCTTCCTGAACCCAACCCTTATGCCCATCATTCAGCATAAGGTTGTTTAATTTCCAAGTCTTTTTGTGGGGATAAACGTTTTTGCTGGATTTGAGTTCCACCTTTATTGCTTTGTGGTCTGAGAAAGATACAAGGTATAATATCCATTCTTTTAATTTTACTGAGGTTTGATTTGTATCCTAGGAACTGGTCTATTTTAGAGTATGTACCATGGGCTGATGAAAAAAAAAATGTATATTCTTTAGCTTTAGGATGGTGTGTTCTGTATATGTCTATTAATCCCATTTGTTCTAGGGTCACATTTCCTTTGTGTTTTTATTTAGTTTCCGTTTGGAGATCTGTCCAGTTCTGTCAGAGGGGTGGTAAAGTCCCTGGCTATTATGGTGTTATGAGATATCTTATTGCTCAGACCCATCAAGGTCTGTTTTCATAAATCTGGGAGCATTTAAATTGGGTACATCAATATTGAAAATTAAAATGTTTTCTTGTTGTATTGTTTCTTTGACCAGTATGCAGTGTCCATCTTTGTATTTCTTAACTTTAGTTTCTTTAAATCTGCTTGTATCTGAAAATAACATTGCAACCTCTCCTTTCTTCTGATTTTCATTTGCTTGAAATACTGTTTTACATCCCTTAACACTGAGTCTTGATTTGTGCTTCAAGGCTGTGTGTGTCTCCTGGAGACAGAATATGGATGGCTTGTACTTTTTTATCTGGTTAGCATCCTGGACCTCTTCAGTGGTGAATTCAATCTATTCACATTTATTGAGAGAATTGATAAGTGTGATGGAGTTCTATTCATCTTATTTTGTGAAAGTTGGTTGTGTAGTTTTATCCTTTGCATCATTGTGGAAGCTAAGTTTTAACCTTTAGCTTCTGAGTATTTATTTTGCTGGTGATCCATTGTGATGGTCAGTGTTTAGAATAGGTCTTAGTATTTTCTGTAGAGCTGGTCTTGTGGTGAATTTCCTCAGTGCTTGTATATCTGCAAAAGATTTAATTAATCTATCGATTTTGAAGCTTAATTTAGCAAGATATAGAATTTTGGGCTGAAAATTGTTTTGTTTAAGAATGTTGAAGATGGATGATTATGCACTTCTGGCTTGGAAAGTTTCAGTTGAAAAGTCTGCTGTCATCCTACAATAGCTCTACCTGTAGGTCAGTTGGTGCTTACTCCTGGCTGCTTGTAGAATTTTTTCATTCATCTTGACTTTGGACAGGTTCATTACAATGTGTCTTAGAGAAGCTCTGTTTGAGTTGAGATGACTTGGGCTTTGATATTCATCTGAAAGGAGTGCATCAAGGTCTTTAGTAAAACTTGGGAAGTTTTCATTTGTAATAGTCTCCAGTAGGGCTTCTTACCCTTTTGGAATCCCTATTAATTGTATGTTTGAATGCTTTGTTGAGTCTTATAGTTCTCTATGCACCTATTCTGCTTTCTCTGTCTTCTTTTCTGCCTCTGTAAATACCTAGGTTAACGTGAAAACTTTTTCCTCTAGCTCTGAGGTTCTTTCTTCTCCATGGTCTAACCTGTTTTTGATACTTTCTACTGCATCTTTACTTCCCTGATTGTTTTCTTCATTTCCTTAAGCTCTGCCATATCCTTTCTATATTCTGCATATTTTTCTTCCAACTTTTGGTTCTGTCTTTCCATTTTCTCATCTATCCTTTTATTGTCTTTATCATCCACATTTTAAATTCCCTTTCTGTCAAATTCATTAATTCTTTGTAGGTGGAGTCTTCTGCAATAGCTGCCTCATGGTCCCTTGGGGGAATTGCTCTGTTTTGTTTTTTCATGTTGCCCAAATTATTCTGTTGGTTCCTCCTCATGTGTTCTTTCTTCTTGTTCATCTGCTTATCTTCCTTTTTCCTTCTCATTTCCTCCTTTGCTTCAAATTACCTTGTCTCAGAGCTTAGGTCTTGAAGTCGCCTCAGCCTGAGCAAAGCCAAACTCTTCCGCATGGCAAAACAAAACAAAACAAAACAAAACAGAAGTCTTTGCTCTTGATGACAATATGTTGCAATATGTCTCCGGACACCAGATGGCTCTGTGGTATTTTTTAGGAGACAGCAACCTCTGTGGTCCTTATTCCAAACTTAGTTGCCTTCATTGGTTGCCTGATTATTTCCTTAGCATTCAGACCCTGCCAGGTTGGGCTCCTAAAAGCTCATAAGAATCCTTCAGGGGCAGGTCTCACAGTACCCCCTGACTACAGTTCCCATGGGGTGGGGGAGTCCCTCAGCCTGTCCTAGGAGTGGAGTTCTGATCCTGGCAGGTGGAATTAAGATGGCCATTCCTAAAGCCTCTGCTAGGACCTTCTCACCACCTTCCCAAAATGACAGCCCCCTGGCCTCCGAGACCTTCTCATTCTGGCTGTCTCACCAGCCACCAAACCTATGGAAAATCCACTCTAACTGGCATTCAAATCTGGTTGCTGTATACTGGTCAAGTCCACCCACACTTCCGAGCTTTCTACTCAATGCTCAGCTTCCCCCCAAACTCAAAATTCCAGAAAGGCTTCTTCTTGTACTGGATCTCTGTGGGGGGCCAGCCAATCACAGTAGGTGGCAATCACTGAATTAATTCATCAGATTTTTATTGCTCAGGATCATATGCTGTATCCAGCTCACCACCTCCTCACTGTGCTCCCTGAGCTACAACTCTGGGTAATATCCCTGTGCCAGGTATAGCTGGGTTCTCTGTTTTTCTCTGGTCATTCTAGGGGAGCTCAGCTGACTGATCCTTCTGGTCCACCATCTTGCTTTGCCCCTTCATTTGATGTTTTTATCTGCAGCGAGCCAACTTTTTCCTCCATGTGCTAATTTGCTCAGGTACTGTAACACATATAACAGAAATCGGGGGCCAGAACAGAGACTGAGTGGTTGAAAGTTCAGAAATTCATTTTTCACAACTCTGGAGGCTGGAATCCTGAGGTCAAGGTGTCAACAGGGGTGGTTCCTTTCTGCTTGGCTCATGGATGGCCATATCCTCTCTGGGTCCTCACATGGTGAGCCCTCTGTGGATCTGTGTCTTCATTTCTTCTCATGAGGACCCCTGTCATACTGGCTAAGAGTCTACCTTAATGTCTTCCTTCTAACTCAATTATTTCTTTAAAGGTCCTGTCTCCAAATACATTCACACTTGAGGTACTGAGGGTTAGGTTTTCAACATATGAATTTTGGAGAGTCTGTTTAGTTCATGACAGTTCATCACATATGAACCCACGGAAGAGTGCCGCTCTCCTGGACCTCGCACTGTGTATAGCCTGCCAAGTTTGGTGACATCTGCTGCTGTCCACTCCTGTCATCATTGCTGATATGGAATGGCAATGCTGGAATTCATAGAAGCACCATCTGCAGGAAGCATTGGGAACCCAGGTGCTCTTTGAATTCATCCTGCAGATGGCAGAGACTTGGGGGAAGAGCATCACAGCATAGTATTATTCCATGAAAAGGACAGTTTGCAGAACAGAAAGTACAGCACAATTTGATTTTAAGAGAACACATGTATGCACGTGCATATGACATCATGACTCTTATCTGTGCAAGCAAAGAATTCTGACATGACACCACAGTGTGGTAGCAGAGGACATCCCTGTGGGCAGGAAGATGGATGACTACCATTTAAAAAAAATTACTAACTCTACTTGCCAAATTTTCAACCACAAGTATGTGTTACTTTTGTGATGTGAAAGAGGGAGATAAAGGGCTATATCACAAAGGAGATGAAAAATATACAGGAGATGAATGTTTAGCCTTGTGGTTAGAGTCAATGAATGGAATTTAGATTTTGAGCCAGAACTGAAACTGTCAGATTTATGGGTTTGAATGTACAGGGGATAATGGAGGGTGCAAGGAGAAGATGAACATTTGCCCAGAGTGAAGATGGCTGGAATCACAGGATCTGAATATGGCCTGGGGGGGGGGGGGAGGAGGTTAGGGAGAAGAAGACCTTTGGCCTGTCTCTGAAGCAGTGCAGTAAGAACGATGGGGCTGCCTCAGAAAACCTTAGAGATGAACATTTGAAGCAGGAGCCAGATAACTACGTCAAAGAGATGAATAGGGTTGAAATAGATGACATTTAAGGTCCCTCCTAACCCTGAGATTCTGTGGTTCTGTAAAAATGCAAAAGCCTCTGAGTTAAGCTATCTTTGAGGACACAGTGACATTTGACGCTAAGAGCATCTGTTGATATTTTCTTTGAAATCTTCACTGTGCCAGCTCTACCTGTTAAGAATGACCTGCAGGACATTGGAATACTTTGTGGATCTCCATAGCAACTCTTGCAGCAGAAGTATATTCTTTGGATGGTCTGAAGACAGAAGAACAGTGAAGCATTATTTTTTCCCACTGCATTCCTCATATCCAAGTTAACCACCATTTAACGGAATGGCATTTCATTTCCAGATCGTCCCATTTCCTGCATCTCAATTCAGTTACCTGCATTGAGGCCCCAGTTTGGGCAGAGTAGGTGGAGCGGTCATAGTTTACTGTTATTTTGCATGAACTGATAGCATTTCTGGTCTCAGGTTATGTTGATTTATAGATAATATTGTGAGTGGAAGAGACTTAGTATAATGTGAACCTAGTACACATAGAGAATAGGCTCAAATCTCAGGGAGAAAGCATCCTGCATATGGCAGCATTTTTCTTAATGACATAATCATTTTATTATGAGTGCACTAAAGATTCCAGGGAAAGCATCCTTACAGTCAGAACATGCTGCAAACAAGATCATTTGCTTTGGCTTCCACCTGCCTGGAATGGACCCCCAATATCTCTTCACCTGTCTAGATTTTCAATCTCCTTTAGTACCATTCCAAATCCATGTTCTTCCTTTAGAAATCCAGCCCTGATGCTGCCATCCCATTGATTGCTTTCTCTCATCAATTTCCTAGAGCAATTATTGACAATGCATTGCATTGCTTTATACCATCTCTCTTATTACAGTCTTGAATGTCTATTAAAACATTTTTGTGTGTTTGCATCTCCTCATACTGTTTAGCAAAGGGCTCTGAAAAAAGTCTAGCACTAAATAAAGACTTCCTGGTTTGTTCAGAAGATTACTCTTAGTCTGAGCAGGAGATGTTGACTGCACCATTGTGTCTAATCATGGTCCTCCTTGACCTTCCACCCAACCACCACCATGAGTAACTGCAGCATCTACAGAATGTCCCTTCCAATCTGCTCGGCTCTCTGGTCTTGACTTCCTGCTTTCCCTTGACAAGCCCCCCGAGCTTGTCATTACCTACAGAGCAGTAAGTCAGGTTCAGATATTCACCCACTACCACTTCTTTGCTTGTCCCCAGCCCCGTCTCCAAGTGTCCTTTAATGGTGATCATGCCTGCAGCACACTGCGCACTCTTTCTGTCAAGACTTTGCCGCTCTTTCTGTCAAGACTTTCATCACTCTCCCTTCATCTAGTTTAGGTTCCAGGGCTCATTATTTCAATCACATGGTTGCTACATTCAGTGGCTTGTCTATCTATCTTTTTGTTGTACACACATGGCAAAGCCTCAAGCCTGGACAGATCTCCTCCTGCCCAAGAGCATGTCCTGAGTATTGCTAAGGACCCCAAGCAGCCCTCTACCCTGTAGCTATGGGCAAGGCAGTTCTGGCCATCATAATGAGGGGTGCATGGCTTGGCCATTCTGCCCAAACCTCTGACTTCCTTGCTCCCTCTTTCCTGCAGCAAATGACCACATCTTCTATTGTACAGAGGAAGCAGGAGGCATCTTCCAGGAAGCTGCTTATCCTTCATGTTGCAAACACAGATTAAGAAAGGTTACTTTCCTCTGGTTACACTAATGGAACTCTATCTTCTCCTGAGCCAGTTCCTTCCCTTTAGTCTGTAATCCATCCCCTGTCTTTGCAGGCACTTTGCACCATTATCTGTGATCCCTGAGCTTTCTTGTTTATTCAACCTTTCCCTCTCAGATGTGACTTTCCCAATGGCCTTTCACCATGCTCAAGGTCTTGCATTAAAACATAGAGCAAAACAAAGCAAGTCTATCTCTTATTTGCCAACATCATCTCCTTTGTCCCTTGCTGCCAATCATCACAACTTTTGCTGTGTCCATCCCTCACCTCCTATGGATTCCTGGGGCAAATTGTCTTCCCTAAAAATAACCACATCAGTATAAATCCTATAATGCACAATCTTCTTAAAATGTGATAGTGACACCCCTTCATTGAGAGATGAGGGTTTAAGTTCATCTCCTTGAAGGGAAATTTTGTAATTCCCTCACCCACTTGAATGTGACAGATAGATGTATTGCTGCCTGACTTTCAGGGGGACATCCTAATGGGCAAATTGGTGTGGTGTGTTTGTGTCTCTCTCTCCTCACACACATATCTGGGGAGCCTTGAGCCAACATATATGAAGACTGGCTTCCTCAAAGCCATCCTCCCAAGAAGATCACATGGGAAGGAACCCCAGACTCATAGATGCATCCAGAGCTCACCCTACCTGCTGTTCCAGCCTAGCTGTTTTATGTCTTCCATTGTCCACCACAAGATGTGCTTGTAACTAATATTTGAGATGACTCCAGCTCCCAGCTGTCAAACTGCCCAGCTGACACTGAGTAGAGCAGAGACAGCCAGCCCTGCTGAGCCCTGCCCTAATTGTGGATTTGTGAGCAAATATATTGTTTTAATGTAGGCAAACACACCCCTAGGCTGTCTTTTGCCCTATTGTGTGCTGAAGCAGCTCTTTCTAGGCTCACCCTGTTGCTAAGCAGGCATTGTTCAGACCTCCTCTTTGTAGGTGCAGGACCTCCTCTGCACTGGTAATCACCCACCTCGAAGTGCCTAATTCCTTGATTCCTAATTCCTGTGTTACCCTCATCTGGACTTTTTCAAAAGTTTTCTTCCTCTTTGGGGGGCTACTTCTTCCCCCTCTTGCCATCTTCTGTTCTTAATTATTAAATTCTTCCAAGATTCAGGCCAAGACTTGCTTCTTTTTTCCCTCCACACTCTCGCCCTTGGCACTTCCCTCCACACTCACATGTCAGTTGCCACTTGTTGCACTTGCCCCATGCAATAAAAAGGAATGAAGTTCTTATACATTCTACAATGTGGATGAACCTTGAGAACATTACAAGGAGAGAGGCCAGTCATAAAGACCACATATTATGTAACTTTATTTACAGGAAATGTCCAGAAGAGACAAGTCTACAGAGACAGAAAGTAGGTTATGGTTGTACAGGGCTGGGGGTTGGGGAAAATGGGGAGTGACTGCTAATGTGCATGTTCTAAAACCATTGTGGTGACACTTTCACAAGTCGGTGAATATGCTGAAGACCGAACTTAGACTTCAAATAAGTAAATGGTGTGGTTTGGAATGAAGTATATCTCATGAATAATGAGATGAAGTGATGAAGAGACCCAGGGTGGGTACACAGACTCAGTGGGGGAGGGAGCTCACTGAAGTCCACTGTGTTCTCTAGAGGGTGAGGGGAGGGATGGTCAGAGGTGGAACAAAGAGGCAGGCAGGAGGCAGAACACATAGGGCAGCCGGGGCTGGGACTCAGATTATGTCCTCAGTGGGATGGAAACTGTGATGAGGCCTAAGCAGGGAGATGACATGATCTGGTTTAAAAAGATTCCTTGGAGGCTGCTGTGTAGAGAGTGGTCTGTAGGGACCCCAGTGGAGATCAGGAGACTAGAGCAGAGGCTGCTGCAGGGGGGCAGAAGGGCAGAAGGGGTGTGGCGTGGTTGGGCTGGAGAGGGCACGACAGTGGCAGAGAGAACTGGGTGTGTTGGGGCATGTTTACTAGAATCTGTAGATGCATTAAATGTGGGGGGAGAACAAGGGGGAGATGGGGAGTGAACCAAGAGCCTTGGCCACTTAGAGCAACAGGTGGAGGTGATAATGCTTTTTCCACCCAGGTGCGGAGGTCAACTGTGCAGGGCACAGGGGCGAATTAAGACTTTTATTTTGGCTGGGTTAAATCTGAGACACCTATTAGATATTCACATGACATACCAAGTAGGCGACAGGATATATGAGTGCACAGGAATGAGGGCTGCAGTTAGAGATTTGGGGGGCTCAGCATTGTTGTTTAATCCCACTAGGCTACAGAGGTCATCTAGGTAAATATGTAGTCACATAGAAAGAAAAGGAAGACACAACACAGAGAAGGTACCAGGAAAGGCGAGTGTAAAGGAGCAGCCCATGAGGAAACCTGGGGGAGTGCCACGGACCCTTGGCCATCTTGCCACCAGCTACCCAGCCAGAAACATCACATTGGCCACCTCCCTGTCCCTCCACTCTATGGCTCATCTGCTATCAATACTGTGTCCTGAATATCTCTCAAATCTCCCTGCTTCTCTGCCGCTCTGCTGCAGCCACCCTAGGTCATGCTGTCATCATCTGTCCCTTGGGCCTCTGCTGTAGCCTTCAGACTGTTTACCTCCTTTCCCATCGGACATGCTCTAACCTATGTCCCAAACTACAATCCCAGGGTTTTTGTCAAAATGAAGATTGGATCACAGCACCCCCCCCACACACACACACACACACACACACTGTGCTTATACACAACATCACGCAGCGTCTGTCTTCCCTTCCCTCACCTTGTAGGAATGACAGTCCACTCTTTGACTTGGCCTACCGAACCCTGTGTGTGTTGACTTCATCTTCCTCCTCAGCCCCAGCTTCCAATGGTTTCACCCCCTCATGTTCTGTCCTCTCACCTCACAGACTGCATACTCTTCTTCCTGCCATATCTGCCCCAGGGCCTTTGCACACACCAGGCCTGCTATTGGGACAGCTTCTCCTCCCTCTTCACCAGTGAAGTCTTTGTCATCTCGCAGCTGTGGTCACCTCTCCAGGAGAACCTTCCCAGCTTTCCTGACAAGCTCAGATTCCTCTCTTTCCTGACAAGCTCAGATTCCTCTCTAAGCTCTTAGAGCACCATGGGCCTCTCTTGCAGTGTTCAACTACAGTGGTTCTACTGTTAATTGCATGACTGATTACATTGTCCCCCTGCACATCAGCCCCTAGAAGGCTCTCCATCAGAGAACTTAGTAAAGAATAGGAAGACAGAGAAAGAAGTGATTACTTCTGCCTTCAGAGCACCAAGCACTCCTGTCTCCACCCAACCTGACATTTCTCTTTGCTCTGTAATAAGCTTTATTTATACTTGAAGTGGGGAAGCCATAGGCTTCCTTGCTATGGTTTCTCCTTTTCTGCCTCTTCCATAAAGCAAAACCAAAAATCAAAATCAGAAAAGAAGTACCCCATTTGATATATTGATTTCTTTAACTTTGGATAAACACTCAATACATGGAATTGATGGGTCATAGGTTAGTTCAGATCATTACACATTTTATGCATGTTACACAATAATACATGTACCCCATAGATATGTACAAATAGTATGTATCGATAAAAAAATAAAATTGGAATTTATGGTTCTTGGGGAGGGGGAACCAAACAGGAGGACACCAGCTGGGGCATGAAGGGAGGACTCAAAAGCACATTCAGGGGTTAGCCTGAGGCGGTACCAGTCTGGGTGGAGTGCGGGTACTAGAAATTCACACACAGAGCCGGGAAGTTCCCAGGGAGGAGCTGACCCAGAGGACTGCTGTACTGAGCCTAAGACACACCCAGCCCTCAGGGGATCATCAGCCTATAGACAAAGGAAGACAGGAGGCTAGAACTGACATGTAACTGAATACAAACCTGCAGGAGCAAAGACAGGGCCGGAGGCGCAGGCTCTGGGAACTCAAAACAGCTTCTCTTCTGCAGGGGAATTTAGCAGGGACAGAAACAAATTTCTGCCAAGTTGTTCTGTTCTGTTCTGTCGGTAACATCAATCAGGGGCGGGGCTGGAACTGAGTGAACACCCCCCAGCCTTCATCAAGCGCCCGAGGGTGTCAGGCTTCACCTTCCCCTGCTAGATACTGGCAGAGCACAGTGGCCTGGCTGAGCAGAAACAGATTTCCTTGTGATTCACGCAGGTGCAAACCCCTGGAGTATCTATTCACTACAGGCAACTGGGTAAAAGCCCTGCGGGACTATCAGTGACTGGGTGTGACAGAGGTGCAAGGTGAGGAAGGAGGCATCAACCTTCCCAGACTGATCTATTTGCTGGATGGGTCCTCCTGACTCCATGGAGCACTGGAGCAAACCATATCAGAGTAGTCACCAGACCCTTAGGATCCAGTTGCCAGAGACCTTTTAAACTCTCCCACCTGAGACAGGTGCTGACTGAGACAATTGATTTGGACCTTTTGAACTGAGCCAATCGCCTGAGGACTATTCAGGTGGTGCCCTGGGTATGTGGTTATAGGAAGGTTTGATTTTCCTTTTCCTTTTCCCTGTGGGGGGCGGGGTGACTTAATTGCTGGTATTTCTCCACAGCTGAGACTTCAACCCAGAGTAACTGTTTCACTAGGGTCGTACAGAGACAAGTTGAAAACAAGACAGAACCACTTAGCCCCACCACACCAAACAGGTCCACAGTTTCTCAGGCCATAGCACTGTACAGGTCCTCGACAAATATCCAGGGGAAAAATCAAATGGTGTAAAACATCATGGGGCAGAATCAGCAGAAAAAGTCTGGTAACATGAATAACCAGAATAGATCAACCCCCCCAAGGAAAGATATGGCAGATGTAACTAAAGATCCCATTCATGAACAGCTGGCCGAGATGTCAGAAGTCAAATTCAGAATTTGGATTGGAAACAAAATTAATAGAATTGAGGAAAATTTGGAATTAGAAATTCGAGGAGCAATTCAAAAGTCAGAATTAGAAATTTGAGGAGAAATTCAAAAGTTGTCTCAAGAATTTAATGAATTTAAAGACAAAACCACCAAAGATTTTGATGCACTGAACCAAGAATTTGCAGCCCTCAAAGATCTGAAAAATACAGTATAATCCCTCAGTAATAGAGTGAAGCAAGCAAAAGAAAGGATTTCTGACATTGAAGACAAAGCCTTTGAACACTCCCAAACTCTCAAAGACGAAGAGAAATGGAGAGCAAAAACAGATGATTCTCTCAGAGAGCTCTGGGATAATTCAAAGAAGGCTAATATCCACCTGAGTCCCTGAAAGTGATGAAGTGGCCTCGCAAGGCACAGAGGCCTTTCTCCATGAAATTATGAAAGAGAATTTTCCAGACATGCCTAGAGATTCTGAAATTCAGATAGCAGACAGTTTCAGAACCCCAGCATGACTCAATCTCAATATCCCCCAGGCATATCATAATTAACTTCACTAAAGTTAATATGAAGGAGAAAATTCTGAAAGCAGCCAGATGAAAAAAATCCATTACCTACAAAGGGAAGAATATTAGATTGACTGCAGATCTCTCTGCTGAAATTTTTCAAGCCAGAAGAGGATGGTCATCAACTTTATATCTCCTAAAGCAAAATAACTTTCAACCCCGGATCCTGTATCTAGGTAAACTGAGTTTCATTTATGATGTAGAAGTTAAATACTTTAATGACATTCATATGTTGAAGAAATTTGCCATAACCAAACCAGCTCTTCAGGATATTCTCAGACCTATCCTCCATAATGACCAGCCCAATCCTGTACCACAAAAGTAAACTCACTTAGAAACTTTTGATCAAACTCCAACTTCCACAGTGGCTAAAGGATTAAAAATGTCCACTGGACTTTGGAAAAACTCAATACCCCAAATGTTACCAGACTTATCAATAGTCTCCATTAACGTGAACGGCTTAAACTGTCCTCTAAAGAGGCACAGGTTAGCTGACTAAGTACAAAAACTCAGGCCTGATATTTGCTGCATACAAGAATCACATCTTACCTTAAAAGACAAATATAGACTCAGGGTAAAAGGATGGTCATCCATATTTCAGGCAAATGGTAATCAGAAAAAAGCAGGTGTTGCAATTTTATTTGCAGATACAATAGGCTTTAAACCAACAAAAGTAAGGAAGGATAAGAATGGTCACTTCATATTTGTTAAGGGTAATAATATGATGAGATTTCAATTATTATTATCTATGCACCCAACCAGAATGCACCTCAATTTATAAGAGAAACTCTAACAGACATGAGCAACTTGATTTCCTCCAGCTCCAAAATAGTCATAGAGATTTCAACACTCCTTTGGCAGTGTTGGATTGATCCTCCAATAAGAAGCTGAGCAAAGAAATTTTAGATTTAAACCTAACCATCTAACATTTGGATTTAGCAGATATCTACAGAACATGTCATCCCAACAAAACTGAATACACATACTTCTCATCAGCCCACATAACATACTCCAAAATCGATCATATCTTAGGTCACAAGTCTAACCTCAGTAAATTTAAAGGAATAGAAATTATTCCTTGCATCTTATCAGACAACCATGGAATAAAAGTTGAACTCAGTAACAACAGGAATCTGCATACTCATACAAAAACATGGAAGTTAAATAACCTTATGCTGAATGATAGCTGGGTCAGAGATGAAATTAAGAAGGAAATTGACAAATTTTTGGAACAAAACAACAATGAAGACATGAATTATCAGATCCTCTGGGATACCGCAAAGGCTGTCCTAAGAGGGAAATTTATAGCACTGCAAACCTTCCTCAAGAGAACAGAAAGAGCGGAAGGTAACAACTTAATGGGACATCTCAAGCAACTGGAAAAGGAAGAACATTCCAACCCCAAACCCAGTCAAAGAAAAGAAATAACCAAAATTAGAGCAGAATTAAATGAAATTGAAAACAAAAGAATTATACAACAGATCAATAAATCAAAAAGTTGGTTTTTTGAAAAGGTCAATTAAATAGATAACTTTGGCCAACCTAATCAGGAAAAAAGGAATAAAATCTCTAATCTCATCAATCAGAAATGAAAAAGACGAAATAACAACAGACTCCTCAGAAATTCAAAAAATCCTTAATGAATATTACAAGAAACTTTATTCTCAGAAATATGAAAATCTGAAGGAAATCGACCAATACTTGGAAGCACGTCACCTTCCAAGACTTAGCCAGAATCAAGTGGAAATGTTGAACAGGCCCATATCAACTTCTGAAATAGCATCAACCATACAAAACCTCCCTAAAAAAGAAAAGCCCGGGACCAGATGGTTTCACATCAGAATTCTACCAAACCTTTTAAGAGGAATTAGTACCTATATTACTCAACCTGTTTCAAAATGTAGAAAAAGAAGGAAAACTACCCAGCACGTTCTATGGAGCAAACATCACCCTGATCCCCAAACCAGGAAAAGACCAACAAGTAAAGAAAACTATAGACCAATATCACTAATGAATATAGATGCATAAATATTCAACAGGATTCTAACAAACAGAATCCAGAAACACATCAAACAAATTATACATCATGACCAAGTCGGTTTTATCCCAGGGTCTCAAGGCTGGTTCAATATCCGTAAATCTATAAGTATCATTCAGCACATAAACAAATTAAAAAACAAAGACCATATGATTCTCTCAATCAATGCAGAAAAAGCTTTTGATAATATCCAGCATCTCTTCATGATCAGAACACTTAAGAAAATTGGTATAGAAGGGACATTCCTTAAACTGATAGAGGCCATATACAGCAAACCCACAGCCAATATCATATTGAATGGAGTTAAATTGAAATCATTTCCACTCAGATCAGGAACCAGACAAGGCTGCCCATTGTCTCCACTGCTCTTTTACTTTGTAATGGAAGTTTTAGCCACCGCAGTTAGGGAAGAAAAGGCCATCAAGGGTATCCATATAGGGTCAGAAGAGATCAAACTTTCACTCTTCGCAGGTGATATCATTGTATATCTGGAAAACACCAGGGATTCTACTACAAAACTCTTAGAAGTGATCAAGGAATACAGCAGCGTCTCAGGTTCCAAAATCAACATTCATAAATCGGTAGCCTTTATATATACCAACAATAGTCAAGTTGAAAAAACAATTAAGGACTGTATCCCATTCACAGTAGTGCCAAAGAAGATGAAATATTTGGGAGTTTATCTAACAAAGGACGTGAAAGATCTCTATAAAGAGAACTATGAAACTCTAAGAAAAGAAATAGCTGAAAACGTTAACAAATGGAAAAACATACCATGCTCATGGCTGGGAAGAATCAACATTGTTAAAATGTCCATACTACCCAAAGCAATATATAATTTCAATGCAATCCCTATTAAAGCTCCACTGTTATACTTTAAAGATCTTGAAAAAATAATACTTCGTTTTATATGGAATCAGAAAAAACCTCGAATAGCCAAGACATTACTCAGAAATAAAAACAAAGCAGGAGGGATCACGCTACCGGACCTCAGACAATAGTATAAATCAATAGTGATCAAAACAGCTTGGTACTGGCGCAAAAACAGAGAGGTATATGTATGTAACAGAACAGAGAACCAAGAGATGAATCCAGCTACTTACTTACTTTGATCTTTGACAAGCCAATTAAAAACATTCAGTGGGGAAAAGATTCCCCATTTAACAAATGGTGCTGGGTGAACTGGCTGGCAACCTGTAGAAGACTGAAACTGGACCCACACTTTTCACTGGATTAAAGATTTAAACTTAAGACATGAAACTATAAAAATACTAGAAGAGAGTGCAGGGAAAACCCTTGGAGAAATTGGCCTGGGTGAGTATTTTATGAGGAGGACCCCCCGGGCAATTGAAGCAGCTTCAAAAATACACTATTGGGACCTGATCAAACTAAAAAGCTTCTGCACAGCCAAGAACACAGTAAGTAAAGCAAGCAAACAGCCATTAGAATGGGAGAAGTTATTTGCAGGTTATGTCTCCGACAAAGGTTTAATAACCAGAATCCATGGAGAACTCAAACGTATAAGCAAGAAAAGAACAAGTGATCCCAGTGCAGGCTGGGCAAGGGACTTGAAGAGAAACTTCTCTGAAGAAGACAGGCACATGGCCTACAGACATATGAAAAAAATGCTCATCATCTTTAATCATCAGAGAAATGCAAACCAAAACTACTTTGAGATATCATCTAACTCCAGTAAGATTAGCCTATATCACAAAATCCTAAGACCAGAGATTTTGGCATGGATGTGGAGAAAAGGGAACACTTCTACACTGCTGGTGGGAATGCAAATTAATACATTCCTTTTGGAAAGATGTTTGGAGAACACTTAGAGATCTAAAAGTAGATCTGCCATTCAATCCTATAATTCCTCTACTAGGCATATACCCAGAGGACCAAAACCACATCATAACAAAAATATTTGTACCAGAATGTTTATTGCAGCCCAATTCATAATTGCTAAGTCATGGAAAAATCCCAAGTGCCCATCGATCCACGAATGGATTAATAAATTGTAGTATATGTACACCATGGAATATTATGCAGCCTTAAAGAAAGATGGAGACTTTACCTCTTTCATGTTTACATGGATGGAGCTGGAACATATTCTTCTTAGCAAAGTATCTCAAGAATGGAAGAAAAAGTATCCAATGTACTCATCCCTACTATGAAACTAATTTATGGCTTTCACATGAAAGCTATAACCCAGTTACAACCTAAGAATAGGGGGAAGGGGGAAAAGGGAGGGGAGGGAGAAGGGAGGTGGGTGGAGGGAGGGTGATTGGTGGGATTACACCTATGGTGCATCTTACATGGGTATATGTGAAACTCAGTAAATGTAGAATGTAAATGTCTTAACACAATAACTAAGAAAATGCCAGGAAGGTTATGTTAACCAGTTTGATGAAAATGTGTCAAACGGTCTATCAAACCAGTGTATGGTGACCCATGATCGCATTAATGTACACAGCTGTGATTTAACAACAACCAAAAAAAGCACATTCAGTGCCCCAGAGGGTGGGAGGTTAGTCTCCACCTGCTCACTCCCCCCCACCTTTACCTCCCTCCCTTCCCTGCTTTGACCTGCAGTTTTGAGCCGGAAGTTATTTGTAATTTATTTTTATATATGATGAAAATCAAATTCAGCCCAAATTAGAGAAACACTTGGTGTTTATGATTTCTGGAGAAAACCTTGTCATGGGTCCACAATAATTGTGTTCCACATGGAACAGCTGCCTGGTGGTAAATACTTGTGGTCCCCTTTGACCCCCCAGAGTCTGGATGTTTTTGTAGGCTGGCCTTGGCAGGTCAAGAAAATTAAAGCAGCCTGTGTCCGTGGGCACCACCCGGCTCAGAGCCAATGCATTGCTTAATCTGTGAGCTGTGTCCCTTTAAGGAAGTAGTGATTTGCATCTTCTGATTACCTGTTCATTACCTGCCAGGTAAAAGAGTGATCTGCACCCATGGTACCCCTGCCCAGAGGTGGAAAGGGGCTGTGTGGCCAGGAAGCATTAGTCAAGATGAGAGATGGAGGAGGAAAAAGGAAGTTTCTCCCTCCATGATAAGCCTAATTGTTTTAAGCAGGGGGATTTCAAGTTTCCCATGCTTGGGATCAGCATTCAGCTCACAGGCTTTGTTAAGCTTGTGTGACAGGATAATCTCCTTTGTTCAATGCCCGAAGAGGATATTTTCTGCATTATTAGACAAGTCAATGAAGATAAAGCAAAATATTGACTATTTTAAGCTGTACTAGTCTAACCAAAGAAATTAAGCCACCTCATTCTAATTGTGCCAAGCGTCCTTGTCCTGATGGGAAGGAAGTTGAGCTGCACAGAGTGAGGTGTATCGGGTTTGTGGAGGGCCTGCCGCCCCTTGCTCAGAGCCCTGCATTTCCTCTGCTTGGTTTCTTTCCTTGGGGTGACTTGTAGAGCCAGAGACCTTGTTTCCAGGCAAAGAGAAGAAAGAAACGAAACCTAAATGAAGACCACAGGTGTGTGACATTGATCAGGATGTCTTTAAAAAGTACCTAGTCTTTGTTGCAATTACAGTAAACCAGATAATATTCCCGGGTCTCGGGAATATTAGAACAATTCAGCATTCAGATTCTATCATGCAAAAAATTCTGGTCCTGTGTTTGTGTCTGTGACACTGTATAATTTCCAATTGGCTTTTAAAAGACAGAAACCTGGATGTAATTGCCTGAATCGTGATAGCATTTGCTTGTGTTTCTGGCTCCTTACATGTTAGAGCTTTCATTAGAAACCAGAGAGGTGAGCCCCTTCATGGTTGGTTAGCGGACTCCCTGTGTTTCACTGGAGGTGCTAGCCTTGTTGGTTTGGGGAATTATTCCAAGCCCCTGCCTGCACCAGCCGGAAGGAACCTGGAAGCCAGCTTTGGCCACCCCCAGATGGAGGCCTGAACCTTGCTTTTGTAGATTAGGAAAATGGAGGGGGTTTTACAATCTCTCTGTTGCACTTCGTCCAGGGTACTGTGATCCTTCCCGAGTGGCAACTGCACACCCAGGAGCTACCTTGTTGTGGGGCCACCAGCTTTACAGTTCTCTGCTTGGGGTCTTTTATCCAGTTTTGATCTTCAGAAATTCCCAGAAAAGGGAATGAACACTTGCTTGTGCACATGCACGTGCCTCTGTGCACACTTGTCAGTGCAGGTGTGTGAATACCTGTATATCTGTGTGTGCAACTGTCTGTGCGTGTGCATGAACATCTGTGTCGGTGTGTGCACCTGTCTGAGGGTGTGTGTGAATACCTGTGTATCTATGTGTGCACCTGTCTGTGGGTGTGTGTGTGAATACTTGTGTATCTGTGTGTGCACCTGTCTGTGTGTATGTGTGAATACCTGTGAATCTCTGTGCACCTGTCTGGGGGTGTGTGCGAATACCTGTGTATCTGTGTGTGCACCTGTCTGTGGGTGTGTGTGCGAATACCTGTCTGTGGGTGTGTGTGAATACTTGTGTATCTGTGTGTGCACCTGTCCATGGCTGTGTGTGAATACTTGTGTATCTGTGCGTGCACCTGTCCGTTGGTGTGTGTGAATACCTGTGTATTTCTGTGTGCACTTGGCTGTGGGTGTGCAGCACATGCCCATGTGTGTACCACTGCTCACCCCCTTTATCTTCCAGCCACTTTCCTGTACAAATGGTTCCTCACTTACAATGGCTTGACTTAGGGAGGTTTAACTTGGGATTTTTCTACTTTTTGATGGGACCAAAAGCGACATGCATTCAGTAGACACCGTCCTTTGAATAATCATACAACCATTCTGTTTTTCATTTTCCATACCCTAGTCAATAAATTACATGATATGGTCAATACTTGATTATAAAGCAGGCTTTGGGGTAGAGGTTTTGTCCACTTCTCAGTTGATGTGAGTGTGCGGAGCAGGTTTAAGGTGGGCCAGGCTACTGTGCTGTCTGTGGGTTCAGTGTACTGAATGCATTTTCCACCCAGGATATTTTCAATGTAACCCCATCAAAGGATAGAGCAGCTATACCCTCAGACTAACCCCATCTCTGTTAGAACTTCTGCTCAGCCCTATTCTGGGTATTTATTTTTGCCATCTTATTTAATCTTCACAAGAATGTTTACCTAGTGAGTATAATTATTTCCCTTCTGTAGCTAAGGAAATACTTGGCTTCCCCCAGCCTTAAACTTGCCCAAAGTCACACAGCTAATGAATTTGTGGCAGGAGCAAAGATTCAAACCAGACCCTGCATCTTAGTTTGCGATGCCCCCAAAGACCCTGAGGCTAGGATTTGGGGCAAGCAGTCTGTTTGGGAGCTGATTCCAGAAAGCACTTTGAAGGGATGGGGAGGGGAGACAGGAGAGGGAAACAAAGCCATGGAGTTTTGTGAGTGGGTCCCTGCTGGGGGGGAGCTTCACTCTGCTGTGGACCCCCAAGAAACTGTATGCGGCATCCTTCAGCATACTCCCAGGAGAGGAGAGACTCAGGGGGCCTTTTGTTTTTCTAATGAGCTTTATTGAGATGTAATTCAGATGCCCTATAATTTTCCCACTTAAATTACAATCCATAGCTTTTAGCATATTCAAAGAATCCTGCAGCCATCTCCAGAATCCATTTTAGAACATTTTCATTACCCCAAAAAGAAGCCCCCTCCCACTTCTTAGCCATCATCCCTCTGCCTTTGTATCCTCCCAGCCCCTAGACAGCAACTTATCTGTTGCTGTGGTTCTGCCTGACATTGGGGGTTTCGTCCACCCAAACCCTGACCTCCATCAGCTGGGTCATTCCTGGGTGCTAATACCCTGGCACTTCCAGCCTGCCCAGAGTTCAGGCTCATGGTCCCAGGCCATGACCATCCAGAGTATTCAGCACCCACCCAGACAGAGAGGCTGGGAAGCTGAAGTCCTCAGTGGGCAGCTGGAGGCCTCAGGGACAGGGGCTGAGTTCCAACAGTATGTGCTCACCAGGCTTCCCCTGCCCTGCCCATGGCCAGCTTCTGGCTAAGGTGGGGACACATGAGCTTATGGAGCAGATTAGAGAAAGATTGCTCACACCAGGCACAGAACCGTAAGTAGTAAAAAGTTCATTTTACCTTTTTCTGAGAGAGAGAGAGAAAGAGTGAGGGAGAAAAGGAGGGAGTGTCTCCAGCACGTGAATAGGGGAAGGGAAGTGCCCTGCCAGTGAGGAGAAGCTACTGGTATTTTAAAGGGTAAAACTGACTTTTTTTCTCTCTGTTTCAACAAACTGATAACAGAAGCAGCTGCTGCAGGTGCTCTTTAATTTTTTTTCTCTTTTCTGTGTGAATCTGGCTTATCAGAGACCTTGGAAATGTGTTTCTGGCAGGAACTGAGGCAGAGAGCTGGAGTGGGGAGCTTGCACCCCTACTGTAGCTTTGGGTACTTCAAGGCTATGAAAATGGATTCTCAGAGGTAACAAGTTAGGGCATAGATGTTTATAAACAAAACAAAGGGCAGTTGTGCTGTGAGTTTTCCTGTGTTGTGAGTATATTCCACTTACTTTTGGTTTGATAGTTTATTTTCCTCTGTTAGACAGCTTACTAGTAAGGCCACCTTTCACTGCTTATGCAGGGATCCTCTCTGCATCTTTCTGTTGTGTTGTACCTCTTTTCTTATATGATCTGTGAAGACTGTGAAAAGCCCGAATTCATCACATTCATTGTATTTTTGCATCATTTTCCTAGGTGAGAAGGGAATATCAGTTTGGGGAAGAGGGAACAGAGTGTGCTTCTCTGAGCTAAGACCAAAGGATGAGATTGAACCAGCTGAGCAGGCCATGGTGTTGGGGAAAACCCAGCAGGGGTTCAAGTGCCTAGGCAGGGTGGCATGAGTGGGCTTGGAGCTGGCCAGGGTCAGCCGGGAAGCCAGGGGACCTGGAACAAGGGTAGTGAGCAGGTGAAGCTTGAAGAGGATTGGACCTAGGTAAGAAGTTTGGATTTTATTACAAAATCAGTGGGAAGCCTTGAAGAGTTTGAAGCAGAGAGACAATTTGACCCGATTTCCTGTTCAGACCTAGTCCACTGTCCTAGGACTTCATCCCTTTAGCACTGTATTCCTATTAGCCTTCTCCGGCCCCATGTGGACCTCCTCCAGTCACTGAAGTCCAGTCCTATGACATGGGCTCTGTCACTAGCACCCCTGCTAGCCCAAACAGCACTCTGTGCAAATTTAAAGGTGTTACCCTTTTTCAAGACCCTTTCCTGGCATCTGCCAGAAAACCATAATTAACATCTACTGTAGTGCCCTTTAGAGTTGGGCAGTACACAACCTGTACAGCCTTACATGGTAGCCCTGCATACCATCACAGCAGACATCTGATGCTGTTGCAAGGATTGGCCAGGGTCTTCTTCTCTTGTTATACCAGTTGTGTTTCTATTGGACTTTTCCGGTAGTAACTGCTAGCCACATGGCACTGCACTCTTAAGACTCATGCTCATCTGTCAGAATGGAAAAGGATTCTTTCCTTGTATCTACAAGAGAGTCTGTTTCTCTTTTCTGACCCTGTGTCAGTGTAATTTGAGACCCATCCCACTAACATCACTGAGGTTGCACTTCTTTGCCCAGTTGTGTTGTGACATGTGACTGACTGTAAGAGGTTGCTCAGGATGCCTGGGCCTCACAGAAGGCCTCTGGGTTCACCACCAGCCTTCCAGGGAGATGGCCTGTGAAAAACTGCTCGGGTCTGCTTGAGTCATCCGTGGAAACATTCAGGAGGGCAGCTTTGCTTTTCACTTCTGTTTCCCTGTCCTGGGGCCACTTCAGAGGGAGGGGACAGTGAGGGACAGTGAGGCCCTCCATGCTGAGGCCCTCTATGCTGCCACCTGGGAAGTGATCCAGTTTGGCTGTGCCCCATTTACTCTGGTAATGAACTGTGCCCAGGTACTGCCCTGGGCGTTGTTCCCTCTCTCCCTGCTGACAGCCAGGCACCAATTTGGCTCCCAGCGTGTGGGGAGGGGAGCGGCAGGGAGGGAGGAGAGACAGGCCTGAGGCCCAGGTCTGCTGTCAAGGGAAATATTTCATTGTTGTCAAATGGGCCAAGATTCCTTTAGCTACAACCTGGCCTCTTCTTTCTGAACACTGTGATTTCCCAAAATGGCAAATGGAAACTGAAACACTACATTAAATAGCATTTCGATGCAATTAAAACACATTAAAATGGCAATTAAGTTTCACAAACTGCCTTCTCCGTGTTCCCCGGTTGATTAAGCTGCTTGTGTTGTTTTTCAAGGATAACTGTTGTAACTAAAGGCTGGGTTCTCTTTTTATGGCTCGAGCCATTTCCTAGAAGCCTGAATTCCAACTTTCATTCTTCCCTTGGCAATTTCCCTTTATTTTTATTTTGGCTTCTTTATTATGGAAAATGTCACACATATGCAAAAGTAATAAGAATAGTATGATAAACTTTCCTGCACCCATCACCCAGCTTGAACAATTCCCAAGTCAGGGCCAATCTCTCCTTTACTAATTTTTTTTTAATTCCCACAAGGTATTAGTTTACTTTTCCTGGGAGAAAAACCATGAAGGAAAATTGTAGTAAGAAAAACTGATACGGATTTAAGGGTTTCTCTATCCTGGGGCTGTGGGTGCAGTGATGACTAAGGCAGATGGCACTGTTGCCCTGAAGAGCATACGGTCTGGTCGGGAAAACAGATGAGTCAGACCCAGATGCCACAATGAGACAGGTGCTCCTGTCCTGAGAGGCATTCTGAGAGCACATGGGAGCGGACCTTCCCCCAGCGGGGCATGGGAGGGGAAGGCATTGTGGTCTGACCTGCCTGACCTGAGAAGGTGGCCGTTAGCCAGCTGAAACATAAGATCCTTCTGAGTTCGTGAACAGCAGCCCCTGCTTTGGGGAGCTGGGAGGCGGGGCTTGCTCTCAGTTGTACCCTCCTTGAGACATAGACACTGGGTCTTGATGGGTCTGCTATTATAAATCTCTTCCATCTGTCCTCTCTCCTCCAGCCACCCTCACTAGCTGCCCATCTCATCCCTATCTTTTGATAAAAATCTCCTAATTGCTCCAGGACCTCCATTCTCATGCCTCTCCAGCCTCCATCGCTGGACATCCGGTTACTCTTCCTGAAACACACCCTAATCCTGTCAATGTCTTGCTCAGCCTGGTTCTGTCTCTCCAAAGCCTTCCTTTCTTTATAGCTTGAAATCCAAACTCTTTGGTTTATAGTTGCCAAAATTACTTTCTTCCTTTGGTTGGTTTCATTTGGGCAGCGAGGAGACCCCCACTAGAGTCTGACCACCACATGGGTCATTTGCAAAGGCTATAAAGAGAAATGCCTGAGGGGCTGGTGGGGGCTAGCACATCTCCTCCACTCTGGACCCCCCCCCCAGGCTGTGTAGCTGCCATGAGACCCCCCTCCTGGCAGAAAGCAGCCGGAGTGAGGTGGAGGGGCCAGTCTTGCATCGATGCCACTGTTCCATAGAAGCGTGTTCCTTGAGAAATGACCAAGCTACATTACCCACATTTCTCTCTTTCACTTTCCCCTTGGTGAGCTTCATGGTCAAAAAAGGACTTCACAAGACTCCCTGAGGTTCTGATGGGACCTCTGATAGCCCCTTTCTCCCCACCCATGGATCCAGGTCCTCTTTAAATTGGTACATATGTTCTTTTTCTCCTTTCCTTTCCCGATGGAAAATCCTTTTCCTCATTCTGATAACTGAGGAGTTCAGTATTTTCTCAGAATTGACAGTGATGAGAGGCAGACCAATTAGGATTTGGGGCTCATCTTCTTGGAGGGCCAAGGGAGCAGTCCCCAGCATGTGTTAGGGGTGTAGGATCTACGGTAAAACCCCTTAATTCTCGAGCCATGTGGTAGGAGGTGCTTGCAGAACCCTGACCATCTAAGGAGTGGGGGAACAACCCCTTTTCTCTACCTTCTTGCCTGCCTCCTAGGTCATTTACTCTAGAATAGATCCTAGGGCCCACGTAAGGGGCACGAGGTGGTGTAGGTATCATGTGCCCTTCAGGTGCCCTTGAGAAACATTTGCAGGAGCTACTTGAGATCTGCCCACCGACTGAGCAGGTCATTTTCTTCCACAACAGTCCTACCTGCCAGCCCTGTGCCATGGGTGGTCCCCATTTTCTCCTGTTCTACCTGTGTGCCTGTCACCTACAGCAACATCTCTGCTTAAGCCAAGACTCCTGCCCCTAGAGAACTGCTTTTGTCCTTTGGAATGGAACTTGCTGTGTTTGACTCAGCAAGACAGCAGTTACAGCCTCCCACGGTCATGCTTGGTTTCTCTGCACTCAGAGCACACAGTGGTCTTAGCGGAATCTCCTGGTCACCCGAGGTAGATCTGATCTTGGCTAACATTTATATTCTATTTCTTGTCACCATTGCTCAGAGCTTGAAGTCACCCTAGGGGCTGCTTTACAGTAATATAGGGATGTCAAAGATCTCATGTCTTAGCTCAAGCAGTCATAGCAAAATACCACGGACTAGGCAGCTTAAATACCAGGCATTTATTTCTTACAGTTCTGAGGCCGAGCTGTCCAAAGTCAGGGCCTTCTGGTGAGGGCCCTCTTTCTGAACTGCAGACAGTCAACTTCTCACTGTCTGCTCACATGGCAGGGAGGAAAGGGGCTCTGGTCTGTTCTTTTTATAGGATCCTGCAATGCCATCCCATTACCACCCAGTACCATCATGTCAGAGGCTGGGACTTCAACATATGAGTGTTGGAGAATGTAGATGCTCAGTTCATAACCTTCTCCGGGGAGGACCAGTGTTTACCCTGCCCTTACAGGTCATCTTGATTTTCCTGTGTAACGTTTTTAGGAATGACAGAACTCTGGAGTGTTATTTCAGCCAGTGTTTCTTTTTATTTGCTTTTTGGTTCTCTGGTGGTTATTTTTCCTATTAGATTAGTCATCACTAATATATAAGACTTTAAGATAGAAAGAGAATAATGAAGATCAAACATGTAACTTAATCAAAAATATTCACTGATTGCCAGCTCCTTGCCAGAGGCTATTCTAGGTTTAGAGAAACCTGTGGTGAACATTACAAGGAAGACCTCTCTTTCCATGGCACTTAAAAACTACAGCAAGGAAGGGAGAAAGGGAGGCGAGGGAAGTGGGGAGGATGGGCGAAGGAAGGGTAATTGATGGGACCACATCTACGGTGCATCTTACAAGGGCACTTGTGAAACTTAGTAAATGTAGAATATAAATGTCTTAACACAATAACTAAGAAAAGGCCAGGAAGGCTATGTTAACCAGTGTGATGAAAATATGTCAAATGGTCTATAAAACCAGTGTATGGTGCCCCATGATTGCATTAATGGTCACAGCTATGATTCAATAATAAAAAAGAAAGAAACTACAGCAAGGAGACAGACACAAAGCCAACCTGCTCCAAATAACAAAAACAGAAAACCTGAGCTCATGATGAATGTTGTGCAGGAAGTTGGGTAAGGTGTCATAAGCGTGATACATGGGGCCCACTGCAGGTGTGAGTAACAGGAAGGACCAGCATGGGGAGCTGGTTGGAGTGAGGAATTCTTATCACAGAAGGAGCAGTTCATGAAAGGACATAGAGAGACGGCACTTGTCCTTTTCTGGGAACTGAATGCCAGCCGGGGAGGCTGGAGTCAGTCAGGGGGGAAGAGAAGGAGGCCGGGGTCCGGTCATAAAGGGCTTCTGTGCCAGGGCCAGGAGGCAGAGTTTTATTCTTAGCTCACGGGAGAAGCCTTTAGAGGGTTTTAATCAGGGTCATGGCACGATCTGATCTAGTTTATGAAAATAGAACTGCTGTGTGAGTAATCGCTACCTCCTGTATCTTCTGTCTTATTTTCTCCTGATTCTGTAAATTTGCCATTTCCCTTATTTCTAAAGGAGACGATTATTTTATCTTCATGTCATCATTTTTACATGTCCTTTCCTTTGGTGTCCAAGGTCTAATCCGAAAATTGCTTCCCCCAAGGAACTCTCGTCGGGTGGGTTGCTATCGCTTAAAGGCATTGTAACCTGCTGTAATTTGACTGTGGCATTTCTTACAGTCCTGTGTAAACTGTGAGATTTAACCAGGATACCATTAATCACCCACGGGACTCAAGTCCAACAGATGTTACTAAAATCAATATGGCTTGAGCTTGTGATTCCCAGAATGTCTCCTCACTCCATGAGTCACTAGGAAGCTTCAGAATAGGTCGTTTCTTTAAAAAAAAAAACAAAACAGCTTTCTCTAAACGCAATTTGGATATACTCCCACACTTCTGCTTGGGCAGAGGGAGAAAGGATGGATGTTCTGAACAACATATATTTTTAAAAGCCTACTGCCAGACAAGATTAAAACTTTTGCCTGGAAGGAAGTTGGAAGGTTCTCTGGGTTCCGGTTAATGGACCCACGCCTGCTTTTCCCTGTCTGGTTTGGATGAGGTAAATGGTTTGATTGGTGAGGGCTGGGCAATTAATTCCTCACATTTATTCATTTTGTAAGCACATACTCTGCCAGCTGTCCTGGACCGTACTGAGACGAGAAAGCCATCATTTCTCACCTTCAGAAAGTCACAGGATTCTTCAACATCATGGTCAAGAACCATTTAAGCGTGTTTCTACCTTCCAAGTTAAAGTGTTAGCATCCAGAGGGGGTGGCTTCAGAACAGAAAAGGCCAGGTGGACCAGGTACAAGTCCAGTTGGCTTGAGGAGTATGACAAACAGAGAAATGTGATCTGGCAGTGGGCTCAGCGGTGTTCCAGGGAGGCACGTGTAGTAATTGCAGGATGCCAGGGGGTAGGGTGAAGAGTTGGAAGGGGACTGGGGCTGTTATTTAACCAGACCACCCTGCCTTGACCAGGAATCCCGGTGCCCTTAGGGTGACCATTTTATTCTTAGTGTGGTTCCTTTAAAGATTGCTGGGCAGGAGGTTTAGGGATGGGGGAGGCTGGACCAAACGTATGGCAGGAGAGGATGGGGGAGAGGGATGCAGAGACCCAGCAAAAGTGCTGCCAGGAAGAGTGTCTAGGAGAGAAAGAACAACAGCAGCTAGTGAATAGCTTGGATTGAGTTTTGCCAAGTGGTAAATGATGTCTCTATCTTCTGATGCACCCCCAAACCTGCAGGAGAATCTGCTAAGGGGTCAGTCTGATTTTTTGCCACTCTCTGAAGTGCAAAGCTGATCTCCAGTGTGGGTGTCAGTGGCTCCCCATGGGAGATTCTCGAGGGCCACGCTGAGCCACCGAAGATTCCAGATGTGTATGCATACATGCCTGTGTGGGAGCAGGTGCTGGCAGTCCAGCTTGCCATATGCACCTCTTTGGAGCTCAACAGGGCTTTGATATGAATGCTTAGAGAGATGCCGGCTCTGTCTTTCCAAAGTAGGGCTGGCATGTGTTTGTGTGCTGGTGAGTTAAGCAAAGGCCAGGCTTAGCACACCTGTCTGCAGGTGGTCGGAGCAGCCAGATCGGCCCAGTATAAAGGCCACCTTCCCTCTGGTGCCTCCCTCCTCAGCCAGAAAGAGCCCTTCCCTTCAACCCCATTTCTTACTCATCTACCCTGGGCCGCTGAAGATTTCCAAGGCCTGCCTGGAAACTCATCTTTGTATTAACTGCTGCTACCCCACGACTTATTTGTGGAAGTGCCCAGAACCCTTGTGCCAACATGGCAGCCATTCTGCCTCCAACGGGGAGGACTGCAGTTAAACTAGATCACCGTAGCTGAACCCAGCTCTGGGCCAGCTGCCGACGTCCACTACTCAGCTGTCTTTGTTCTTCCTGGACTTCTCATGCCCAGGCTCAGAGCCCAACGTGCTTTACCATGCTGGCTTGCTTGGAAAATGGTTTCTCCCTGGTGCACTTGGTGGCAGGTTGAACATCATTAATCATGCTGTGAGGAAGGAACACAGATTACCAGCTGATGGTATTGTTGTGTTCATGACACATCTGAAGCAGTAACAGATGGTCTGCATTAAAAGTGTAACTGTTGAGTGAGTACTCTCATAATCAGAGAGATTTTTTTTCCCTCTAAAGTTTTGATTCTAGAAGGAATCACAGAACATTTGATCATAAAGGCCCCTGGAAAGCTTCTTGTCCAAATGTCTCGATTTATAAATAAAAACCAAAGTACAGTGAGGTTAAGGGATTTGCCAAGGTCATCGAGCTAATTAACAAAAAAGCTGACACCAAACCTAGGCCCCTAATGTTCAATCTACTGCTCTTTGAACAGCACTATGGAGCCTACTGATTCAGACTTTGTCTTTGCTCAGAGAAGAAAGCGGAATATGTCAGAAACCTGTGGGGTGGTTATGTTCCTTGTACATCATCAGCTCTGTGCTGCAAACAGTCCTCACACCTTCCTGAGCATGGCTGGTCCTTCCTCAGGGGGTCTGGGTAATGCAGGTGATTCTCAGGATACCTGCTGGCGTGGGCTAGCCACACCCACTAGCCCTGCCTGCAATGCAAATATCGCGTTTCAGGCAGACAAGGTGGTAACAGAGTCTGGGCTTCCTATCTGATGAAGTACAGTTTCACCTGGTGTCATTTCTTGATTCCTTTGGGGATGTTTGGATCAGTAGGAATAAATCATCTAAGCCAACAGTTCTCAAAGATACTCCCCAGACCAGTAGCAGCAGCATCCCCTGGGAACTTACTAGAAATGCAAATTCTCTGTCCCCAGACTAAGAAACTGAGAGTGAAGCGCAGCACCTTTGGTTTAGAAAGCCATGCAGGAGATTCTGATGTATCCCCCATTTGAGGACCACTGATCTAGGCCGGCCTCAGGATATTGAACTCGGAAAAAACCCTACCCAAAGTCTGTGCGTGGCTTTAGTCTCCAACTGGTAGACCAGATGGCCACAGCATACCAGAGGCATTCCCTGCAACATTTGGTAATTGCCCTTGGCGAAAGATGTTCAAGGAAGTGAAGTCACTGTGTTCCTGAGAGTATAACTTTTCTGTTTTCATCTTACAAAAAACAATGAGGGAGACTTATCAGCCTCTGATTTACCCAAGGGTAGCAAGCATTGCATTTCATCTGCCTGAAATTAATACTGCCTTGCTTTCTTAGAGTTTGCTTTTGGCCATATTTTTAACCTTTCTGTGGCATTTTTATTTGAGCAGTTCGCTTGTAAAGAAGTACATGGGTAAAGCTGGGTGCAGTAGCTCACGTCTATAATCCTAGCACTCTGGGAGGCTGAGGCTAGAGGATTGCCTGAGGCCAGGAGTTCAAGACCAGCCTGGGCAAGACTGAGACTCCCTTAGAAAAATTAGCCAGGCACGCTGGCACACACCTGTAGTCCCAGCTACTCCAAAGGCTGAAGCAGGAGAATCCCTGGTGCCCAGGAGTTTGAGGTTACAAAGAACTATGTTGAGGTTACTGCATTCTAGCTTGGGCGACAGAGTGAGACCCTGAAGGCGGTAAGGTGAGACTCTGTCTCTACAAAAAAAAAAAAAAAAGGTATGTAAGTGGATTTAGTTTTAAGGTCAGTATTAGAGCCTTTATATTGAGAGTCTTTGTATTTAGTAGAGGAGTCTGAACTCTGTGCGTTCATTGACAGAACCAATACTATTCCTTTACCTTGTATTCCAGCATCTAACTTGTTGGCACACTTCGGCCTTTGTTTTCTGTCTTTTCCTCTGAAACATGTTTTCTTGGTTTTCATCTTCACTGGTGATTGGGAAAATACACATTTTACTTTTAGTTCTGTCCCTTCCATTTATATTTTCAAAAGCACTTGAAGCCCATATTTTTCATTTGTCCAAATCAAGAAGAAATCTCTTATCAGTTCACTTTTCACTAAATAAGATAAAAGTATTTAACTCATTTCAGTTTTTCTTGCTTCCTCTCCATTTCTTCCCTGCTCTCTGTCAACAAAATCTGAGGGTTTGGGCCTACACTTTTTACCTGTTAATGGTTAATTTTCATCCTAGCTATCCTCTCTTTGCATAATATTGACAGTGGCATTTACTGTGACCAGACCTATAATGATTATTATATTTACCTGTCTAGGTGTTCTTTTCGTCCAAAATGTTCTCGCTTATCCTTTGTTCTGATTCTTCTCTTAGTAGAATGTTGGACTTTTTTTTCCCCAGGAGAGAGTTGATGTCACTGTTCCTTGCATTCAGGGCCAGGAATAGAAACAGGACCTAGGTTATTTAGATTTCCTTTTCTCTCTCAAAAACCGACTTCTTTTCCTGAATCTGCAGCCAAATCCTCACAAAGTGGTTGGGGCTTGTCACAGGATCAGTCTTCTCATGCCAAAATGCAAAATACATCCTTGTGTAAAATGAACCACCCTCTGCTCTCTCCATTTTCAGCTGTCACTTTGTTTCAGTGGCTTTACTGATACGGCTACACCTGATTTAAATGCCCTCCTCATTGGCGGATCCCCAGTGGCCACCTCCTTCGTGAAGCCCACCTTCCCCTCTAAATTCAACTCAATCTCTCTACAACCCATTCCTCCCCTCCATGCTCATCCAGTTACTCTCTTTGCCTTAGTGCTTCCTAAATTCTGCATCTCTTATCACTTCCATCAGTCTCTGAGCTCCATTAGATTCCTTTGTTAGAATTCCAAGTTAAGTTAGAATCTTGGGCTGTTTATTTTTGTGTACGGGCACTCTGTGCCTAGAAGTGAAAAAAAGCAAAAAAGCTAGAAGGCCTTCAGTCCCTCCTTGCTTTAATAGTTATAATTGTTAATGTAGCTACTCAACAAACTCTGAAGGAATGGAGTTGATTTTGCGTTTGTAAAAACATCACTTTGGTAAAATAATAAAAAGGATAGAAGGTTTAAAGATAGTATGATACAAAAAAAAAAAACATACAGAAAACCCAGTTTAGTGGTCATCAAGCAATACAGATACAGAGGAGAGAAAAATTATACAAACTCATCGCATAATGCTATAGTTTGAATGTGAGGGACTGCTGTTTCCCCCCTGATTATATATGAGATCAGTCCTTTGAAAATGACATTAGGTTTCCTGATAGGTACTTGCAAGGATCCCTGAGCCAGGATATTTCAAAGCCATGATGGCGTGGAGATTGGTTTCCCCCCCATTCTGGCCTGATTATCCTCCTGTCCTCTGAAGGCCAACACTGAAGGCTCACTTGACTTTCAACTATAAGATTTGTGTAAACTTTTAACTGTCTTTTCTCACAGTGCTCATTTTAGAGTTGGTTTGTTAATAAATATTTGCCATCTGTAGCAAATCTTAAAATGCAGCAAAATCTTAAAATGTCTACAGTGAAGAGTGAGCCAAGGAATTTGCTATTTCCTAGGAGACCTTGGTTTTATCCTTAAACACGTACGTTTGTGCGCACACGCACTCATGCATGTATGCATACAGTCATACCACACGCAGTCACATGCACACACCACATGCATACCCACATAGTGCACACATCTCACTCTCAGACATACACCCCTCTACATAGGTCCTCCCCACCACAATGCCCCTTTTGTATTTATCAGTCTTTTCTTCATTGGAAATATGACTGTTGAACCAAGGTTTTACCAAAATTCCTTTCAGTTTTGGCCAAATAAGTGAGGTTGGTGTGCCGGCCCTAAAGGTCTCTGCAGGGAGCTATGAAATGAGAACCTGAGAATGAGCCACCCCAGGACAGGGAGCTCAGACCTGGAAATCTGGGGCTTGGGATCATCGGGATCATCGAACACCCTTGGGTTTCATTGTTGCCATTTTTGATATCATCATAGTTTGTAATTATGTGAAAAGTGGATTAGATGGACGAGGAATTCTTTCTGTTTCATACACTTATATTTTCTTAGCTAGAAGGCTTTAGACCAGCGTTGCATACCTGCGTCTCTGACCTTATATTCCAGTGTGCTGGCCTGTGAGTTGATCTCACTGGGAGCCCATCAAATAGTGCCAGGGCTCCGGTTTTGTCTTTTCACATAAGCAATTGCAAAGTTAAGATGTGCCTTTGATTTGTTATGTTGCATAGTCAGTGACTCCAAGTCTTAGTGGCCTCCCAACAACAGGTCATTGTTGCCTGTAGGTTGGGGACAGGCTGCATCTCTTCTCCAGGCCACAGGGTGACTTGAGTGCCTGTTCCCTGTATCTTCTCATTCTAGGACCCAGGCCAAAGAGTAGTGCCTGTGTGGTACATGCTATTCTCACAGGAGGGGCAGGAATAATTAGGGCCAAACAATACAAGTGTGCTTGATGATCTTATGTGAATATGGCTGATGTCACATCCATCGAGAAAGTCATATGCCCAAGCTGAAGGTTGGTGTGACAAGAAAGTACCAGAAAAGCATGCATGGTCAAGCAAGGAGGGGATGAATAATTGTATTCAGTTAATACCTTCCCTCTCTGTTTATAACTTCAGTATGTGCAGAGAGGAGGTTAGAAAATCTGGTGAAATTCGGTACTGAATGTTAGCTTTCATGCACAGCAAGGAAGAATGGTTTGGATGGGTGGATAGATGGATGGATTCATAATCACTTATTTGCAGGAAAAAATTGAGGAATAAAAGCATAGATATATAAGATTTAAACCATATGATGTAAGAATTAAATGTACAGTATATTTAGGGTTGCATATAAAATTAAGATATGAAGCCTTAGGGATTGAAATGGGCCACCTAGCCATCAGGGCAAAGTGAGAAAGACGGAATACCTCGCTCTCATTTGGTGGTAATGAGACATGTACACATACATTAAGAGAGAGAACTTTTCTCAGCTCTGGGCTTCAGGAAGCATTCATTATTTGGTTCTTTGCATAAAGGGATTGACTAGTAAATTGAATGATGCCTTCAGTAGCAGATCGTACATGCCATGTGTAAGAGGAGGTGGAGCGGGTAGTGCTGCTCCACAGCTAGGTAATTAATAATCTGTGAATTTTAGTTATGTTTACCGCATTATTTACAAAGCTAATTAGTCAATCAAGAATGCATTGTTACTAAGTGTTGCTTAAGTTTGACTTCCGGGCTTTTCTAGGGGAAGCTTTTGAAGTATAAATACCTATAAAATGTAAACATACTTTTGTTTATAAATAAAGATTAAATGTGATAATCAAAGTGGAAGCATTTAATTAAACAATGAGCTTGGTGATTAAAAAGGTAAATAGGAACACGTAAGTTATTAGGTGATTACTCTTACATTTTGGTTCAGGCAGTGTTTGGCTACTCATGATTTCTGCTACTTACCTGGTGAACTGTTGCCTAATGACAGAGTTCTGATGAGAGGACCCTGCTGTCCCTTCATCACAGATAATACACTCCTGATTATCTGGGTTAACTGAGGTTTTGTTTTGAGTTGTGGTCATCTCTAACCTTTCTTATTCCTGTTATGCTGGTTAATTGTCGATGGTATTTGTGTAGTCTGTGCAAACATACACACACATACACTTCTCCTAAAGACATTTTTAGGAGGAATGTAGGGAGAGAAATACTCCATTTCCTATATCACTTATTCTTAAAGTGTGGTCTGGGAACACTCAGAGCAGCAGCACTTGTGGGGCTGGCTGCCAACACTGATTGCACAAACCTTCTAAATCAGTATCTTTTGGAGGAGCACAGAAATGTTATTTTTAACAAGCTCTCCAGTTGATTCTTAGGCACACAATGATCTAGGTCAGCATTGCCCGACAGAACTTTCCATGATGATGGACACGTTCCATATCTGCACTGTCCAATATGGTAGCCACATGTGACTACATGAGCACTTCAAATGTGGCCGGGATGACTCACCAGCAAACAAAATAGCACAAAAAATGAATTCTTTATTTCAATTACTTTATATAAAAACTTTTTGTATTAAAATCACTTTTTTGAAGTATGATTGACATATGAAAACTGTACTTACTTAACATATACAACTCGATGGGCTTGGAGATAAATATGTACCTATGAAACCAATACACTAGTCAATGCTATAAACATATATATCACGTCCATTATACAGAGTGGCCATAAAGTTCGTGTGCAATTTGAACACAAACTTTATGCCCACTCTATATGTCAAAATAATGATAAAAGCAAAAAAAACCCCCATATTCATCACCTCCAAAAGTTCCCTCCACCCTCTTTTATTATTATTATCAGTTACTACTATTTTATATTAAGAACCATAAACCTTTGGTATTATACTTAGCAACATCTAAGTATGTAATACGATATTAGCTGCAGAGCTTCAGGCACCGTGCGGTAGCTCCACGTGGTAGTGTGGGTAGTGGCTATAGTTCTGGATAGTCAAAGTGAGATGATAATTCAGCAGCAATTGCACACAAGTAGTAGTAGTAGTGGTAATAGACAATATATATATGTGACTTGACTCCAGTGATTTTCAAACTTAGGATTCTAAGTAGTTTCCATATATTAACTCATTTAAACCCCACAAAATTCTAGGAAAAGATAATTTCCTAACAATAGTGGTTCAGTCAGGATCTGGTCAGTGTCCCATCAGGAACACGAGAAGCCAAACTAGGTATTTCAAAAGGAGGGGATTTAACTTAGGGTATTGGTTACACTGGTGTTGAAAGGCTGTAAGAGCAAAAGGGGAATATGAGAAGCAGTTCCCATTCCTAGTGCTGGGGACACTGAGGGATTATGAACCCCTCAAGTGTCATGGGTGTGAATGGCCAGTGCTTTGTTCTCCCTCCAATACCCAGCACAACTGTTGCCAGCAACTTGGTGAGTTCCCAAGTGCTGGGAGGACCAGAAGAAGCTGGAGGTTGGAATCCTTGTCTTCTTTCACCCCTAGAAGATGTAGATCTGAGCTGAAGATGGGAAATGAGCCCTGTTTCCTTCTGGTTTCCAGTCTCCAGCTTGCGCCTCCCGTTGGCCAACTCCGATTTTATGGGGCATAGCACCTGCACAGCCTAATCTAATCAGGTCTAATCAGATACCTCATCAGAATATAATCAGGCAAAAGGGCTGGAAAATGTCATTTGGAGACTGTCTGCCCCAGTTTCACAGTGGAGGCTATGAAAGGGTGGGCTTGGGGCTGAGGGAGAAGAGACAGATCACTTGCATGGAGTTTCTTGATGAGCACTTCCATAAGTCTAAATGTGTTTAGCCATCACTTTCTGAGCTAAATAGCACACGCCAAGTGGTATCTCCTGAGATGGAAATGACCAAAGCTTGAGTGACTATCAGTTGCTACAGTCACCCCAGCTAGGTTCTGTGCATTGATTTACATGGTACATTCACAGGGGGCTGCAAGCCCCATGCATGGGGGCTTATCCTACTTTGCTGATTAGTGTCTTTCCTCATAAGCCATGAAGGTACACCCTTGCCATTGACCTGAGTGTGACAGGCCACCCTAAATGACCCATATCTTGTCTTTTCGGTAGGTCCATTCCTTATCTCTAGACTTCCAAGTCTTGTTACTCCCTTGTGGAGGGAGAGAAAAGAATACAAAAATACACGCTAGGGAAGTTATCTCCTGCTACACCTGTTTACAATTTCAGTACGTAATAGGGCTGTGCGTCTCCATACTGATATGGGTTATGTGGGCACCAAGCTCTTCATTTCTGGAGACACACTGGGGAGAGTGTGTACCCCATCTCCACCCACAAACCCCATGTAAGGGAGGAGAGTAGTGAATTCTCACATTTCCCTTTTACCCAATACTCAGACCAAGATATTTAGAAATGTATTTCTTCACAAAAAAATTTGAATTATCTAAGAGAATTTATCTTCATTATGTGGTTTAAAAGACCTTAAAAAGAAAGCTGAGGTATTGAGACAAGAACCCATACAAGTTAGCAGTAAGGGTGACAAGCTCATGAATTTATTAAACTATAAGGGAAGAAAAATGTGTTCATCTACCATGCCAGAATCCATAAAGTAAATATGAAGTATAATAAATTAGGAAATAAAAAAGAAAAGACCATGAGACGATATATTCTTGCATCTTAGAGTTGATGATAACAAAAAAATATTTTTTTCCCTAAATTTCTTGTTTCCATAGAAAATCATTTTGGAGCTACACTCTCTCTTTGAGACTTCAAGAAGATATTCTTCTTTCCTTGCATTACAGGATTTTTCCACAGACTCTCATCCTCAGGAGAAATGCTGGGCAGGGAAGGTTGATTATCTTAGGCCAGAGATGCCAGTTAGAACTCATTTCCTACCTTAACCGCTAGGAGGCAGAACAGTGTATGCAGAACACAGATGTGCCCCTGGAAACTTCCTTCATGGGCCCAGGAGGCATCATCTCTTCACGCCATCGCAGCAGTCTCTAAAGCTCTCTGTAGCTTTGCTTGGCATCCTTGTTTGGAGTTGCTTTGCCTGCATTTCACGTATTGAGTCTCACAGTATCAAGCATGTTCTAGGAACTACCTTCTCCCTTTCCTGCTCTCTTGTGATAACTACACTTCTGTGACGAAGTCTACCATACCCATCCCCTCCTACCCTATTTCCAGCCTGTTGTTTTCTGGGGGTTTCAGCCCCCTAATGAGGCTGGTACAAAGATCTTCTCCCCCAAAGTAACAGGAGCCAGGCTGCCTGGTTTTTAATTTCTTTCTGTCCCTGAGCCTTTGGGCCTATGGAGAGATGGTGAAGAAGTGCCATATAGCTTTCTTGTCATCCTTCAAGAGAGCATGAATGCTTTTTCAATAGAGAAGCCACATTTGTGTTTCTCTATCCAGTCCCGCAGATATTAGTAGATATTTCTGCCAGAGCCAGGTTGCCTGAATCCAAGCTTTGGAATAAATAGAGATTTTTATTTTTTTCTGTGTTTTCATTCATCTTGGCCCCTGATGAGAAGGTAGCATGAGGGGTGCTGGCCAGATGTATCTGCCATCTGCATCTGACTCATGCTATTCCTTATTCTGCTGTCACTTCATTCTGAAATGTCACCCAAGTTCATGTTCCCCCCAGATGAGGGAACCCAGATTTGACATGTGCCAGGAAAAAGGACAGTCAGGTAAAATCTAATATACTTCCTTTAATTTCTGTGTACTCTCATCTGCAGAGTAAAAGGATATTCATTTTATTTGGAGGGACCATTAAGTTCTGCTGTCAACACGTTGACCGTCCAAACAATAAGTCAACCCACACTGTGTTGCTTCTTTCTAACACATGGCCTGGCAATGAATGTATTGTCTTTGTCTCCAGAGTTTGCACCAAACATCTGTGTTAGGAAGAGTGGCTGTTATGAAATCCTTGATCACGTGGTCATGATTTCATTTTGTCTGTTTATTAAGAAGACAGATGCCATTTCTGGGCCAAGTGTCAACATCCGACAGGGTTACATAGCAATTTGACTATTAGTTGGTAAACATTATTTCTGCACCTGAGGCTGATTTCCCCAAGGCAAATTAATTTGTAGAAATAAATCCATTTATTTTCCAACAGTTGGAATATTTGACTCTGAGTATTGTAACACCGGAGCCATGTCTATATAACACCCCAGCCAGGCCATTATCAGAACTGGTTTAGTAACAAAAATCAATGAATTCAGTCTAGCAACTCATTTTACGACTCAACTGACTATTTGAATCTGTTTAGGCATTTAGCTATCAGATTAAAGACCAGATATCAGTGACTAATCACAGCAAAAGAGACTGTTTATCAACTTCGGTTACTTTTCTTCCCTCTAAGATAATTTACCGAGAGTTCTGAGAGAGAACTCGGGAGCTCGCCATTGTTAGCAGTAGATTTGCCCAGTTTCTGATGCTGCCCCCGTTTGGGGGAGGCTTCTACCTGTGGGTCACACCTTTTCATCAGGCACAACTGAGGCAGACTGACACAGACACCCAGACCTTGGGCATAGCCATGGCCTTGACGTTGTTCAGGTGGGAGCAAGGAAGACAGGTCTTCAACTTTGAGGACCTCCTTGCAGAATGGGGAGCACGCAGAGAGAGACAAGTTTGAAGTGACTGAAAGTTTACCCTTACAGGGTTAAGTGATGGCAAGTGGTTGGCGAGACTTGTACTTGGAAGAAGAAGGTTCTGATGCCACATGGTTAACGCCATCTTTAGTTCCTCCCCACACCAAGTCCTGCACAGGGACCCAATACCCCTGTCCACTTGAGTTTCCTTGCATGCTCTGAACACACCATTCACATTCACATCTCCATTCTTTCCTCTGCTAGCCCCTGACCCTTCTGAGATGTTTGTTCTTATCTCACTGTATCTCTGTCTGCCTTCTAATGAGCTAGTTATTCTTCAAGGCTAAGCCCCAATGCCACCCCTTCTTCAGCCTTCTGCTAAATCATTCTCTCAGCATCAGGAGTATTGTTTCCATATACCCACTTAGTTTCACACTGCTCTGTATCCTAGTTGCTTGCCTACAATGTGTGACCACTTATGAACTCTTCAAGGAGGAATAGGACTTCAATATCTTTGTCTCCTCAGTGCCTGGTACAGCGTGGTGGGTAGAGTGGTGCCCTCCAGAAGGATAATTTCACATCCCCATCCCCCACCCCAAAACCTGTGCTAGTGACCTTGTTAGGGAAGGGAGAGCTGTCTTTGCAGGTCTGTCTGGGTCCTGAGATAAGATCATCTTGAATTATTCCAGTGAGCCCCAAGACATATGGCAGGTGTCCTTATAGAGACACAAGAGGAAAAGACAGACATGGACCTAGAGGAGAGGGTTTCGTGAGGATGAAGGCTGGGATGGGAGTTACCTTGTCACAGGACAAAGAGTGCCTGGGGCCGCCAGAAGCTGGAAGAGGCAAGGGCAGAGTCTTCCCTGGAGACTGCTGTGAGAGTGCAGCCTGTCTATGCTTTGATTAGAACTCTGAGAGGATAGATTTCAGATGTAAGCTATCTGGGTTGTGGTAAACGGTTAAGTCAGCCCTGGGAAACTAATATATACAACAACTGTCACAAAGTGGGGTCTCGGCTGTTGCTGAATGAACACTTAAAGTGGTTAAAGATATTTAAGAGGAAAGAGAAAACTCTAAATGTGTCTTCTGCTCCAATTACGTTTTTATGAGTCCACTAGAAACCTCAGAAAGCAGAGCTCGCCACCGCTATTGCAAGCACCATGCTTCTCCGTGAAGGATGAAACAGCCTCTTATTCCTTTATCCCAGAAGCCAGTGGCAGGTAAACGCGACATCATCCCCTGTGCTTACTGTCTCCTGCAGGGAAGAGGGGACCAAGAACTCCACTTCAAGCTTTTCAGTCAAGCCGACAGGACATGGCAGATTGCAGAGCAAAAGTACACAGAAGATAACATCAATTAACCTAATAAAATTGATTTAAAAGCCTTTAAACTTAAGAGAGAGTTCAGCGCCTGTGAAAGTTCCCTCCAATCCCTTGAAGTGATGAAATAAAATGATCAATTGCCCTTATCAACCTCCCTTTTTTGGAAATATGGTGGCAGGAATAGCTTCTGTACTGTTAAATTAACCTTCTTTTAACGATGGGTGTCTACAGCCTCTTTCCTGCTCTCTCTAAGCTCCAGAGCGCTGAACCTCCCTCCTCCTCATTGTCCATGGAGGTGGGGGCAGCTCAGGGTTCTCATGGCTTTTGGCTCCCTGTCATGCTAGTTCTGAGCCCTTCAGGTGAGGTTTTCTTAGAGGCCAAGTTTTTATAAATGTCTTCTGAATGATAAAAATAGAAAAATGTTATAAAAATTTCAACCCACCAAGAATTAATTATGTAAGTTCGAAGTCCCCTCCCTTCCTCCCGTTTGGTATAGAGCCTTCCAGACCCTTTCTTTATAAATTTACAAATACGAAAATGCATGTGTGCAGGCATTTTGCACACACTCATAAACATCCGTGATGCCTTCAACATACATTCAATGCATAATTTTTTTCTAACAGGTATTTTTATACTACTTCCAATGTGCTAGACTCTGAGTGTATTATTTATATTATTTTGTAACTTGTTTTTCTCACTGAATATATCAATGACATATATCCGTATCAGAAGTTTAGTTCTACCTTCTTCTTCTTTTTTTTGAGACAGAGTCTCACTCTGTTGCTCCAGGTTAAGTTTCATGGCCTCAGCCTAGCTCACAGCAACCTCAAACTCCTGGGCTCAAGCGATCCTCTGCCTCAGCCTCCTGAGTAGCTAGGACTACAGGCACCTGCTGCAACACTTGGCTAATGTTTTTTCTATTTTTAGTAGAGACAGGGTTTCACTCTTGCTCAGGCTGGTCTCCAACTCCTGAGCTCAAGCCATCCTCCTGCCTTGCTATCCCAGAGTGCTAGGATTGCAGGTGTGAGTCACTGTACCTGATCTATAGCTCATTATTTTTAATAGTTGAATATTATCCTGTTCATCTAGTAAACACTTATTGAGCACCTACTGTGTGTTGGCTGTGTTGTGTGTGATGAGCTTAAAGCAATGACACAGCAGATGAAAACGATCTGCCCTCGTGGAACATTTTAATCAGGACCTTCTGATGGACACTAAGTTTTCTTCTTGTCATTTTTTTCTTTTGTTTTCTTTGTTTTTTTCCATTTTGCTTTTATATTCCAATAAGTGCTATAGCAATTAGCCTTAAGTATCTTCCACTACACAGGTATATTTCTGGGCCACCTTCCTAGAAATAGAGGTGTTGTGTTCAATCACGGAGTATGATAGGGTTATATAAATCACAAAGCAGATCTTGGAGGTTGCTTTGCCCTTGAAGACAGTGTTAACTAAGGGATCATTTTCTTAGTTAATGCAAGACCTAGTTACCTGTCAACAGCTGCATGAGATCTTCTTGCTTTAAATTAATATTCTGTACTTGTGTACTCTGGATTCTTTAAGCCACACCAAAGAATTGAGCTAAAGAAATAGTGACCACTTGCTTCCAGATGATGTGGAGAGAGAATTCTCATGCCCCCATCCCCGCCTAGTTTTCCTGCAGATTCCCCTTCTCCCCGTGTAATGCGGTCACTATGCCACCCTGTCCTATTCTGACAGTGAGAGAAGACAGGAGCCAAAGTGGAGCACCTTGTTATGAATTCTTCCTGAGAACCCAATGTGAGCTAGTTGCAGATCTGAAATATAAGGAAAAGGACAACCTAATTGTCAATAGAACCAGTCGTTCACTTGCTCATCGTTTCTTTCAGAATTATTGCTGCTGTCTTCAGAATACACACGAAGGCCCTTTTCAGAGAAGCTTTCTTTAGGCAGAACAGTCGCTGAAGAACCAGTGTCCAAATCAGACCCATTCATTCATTTGCCACCCAACAAATATTCATAGGGCCCTTACTAAGTGAAAGTCATTGTGTTAAATGCTGGTGATGATACAAAAAGGGGGACAAAACATGGGCACATTTGTAGAGCAGGAGAACTAGATCATGTCGGTGAATAATTGTGATATAAAGTGGAAAGCAGTAAATGCCTGAGAAGCGAGGGGAAAAGCTTGCATAGAGTGCAGAGGAGGAGACCCTGCTCGCCTTTGCGGTGATCGCCGTGCGGCTCTGGGAGAAGTCATTCCTCTTTGATAAAAGATAATGGTAATCTTGAGGTGACTGAAGTTGTCAAGGAGGTAGCTGGATCAGGATACAGAGATCTGCATTCTACTTTCCTTGCCCTTTTGAGAATTAAAATATACAGCAGATATTTTAAAAGCAGAGTTACCCAGGCTCCTTCTGCCAAGGTTAATGAATCCAGAGTCTCATCAGATTTAAGATCCCACCTGGCAGATGTGTTGAATCCCAATAACATATAAATTGGAGCTATAAGACTATAGAAATCAAGCCTGAAAGGTTTCTCGGGAACAGGAAGCCTGAGAAATTTGTTTCTGTATTTCGAAGGAAAAAATGCTTGACTTTGTACAAAGCTCACACTCCAAAGGAATTTTCTTTTTCCTTGTCTTTTGGTCAAAGAGTATGAATAACCCCATAATCAGAGTTATCATTTCAACCCATGGCTGAGAATATATTTCTCATCTTGTGGTTGGCCTATGGAATTGACTGTGACGTACTGGACATAGTCCCCGTCTAAAGTTATTTCCCCCTAAAATATGGAGGAAACAAATGATGCGTTGTTATTCCTCCCCACATTGGTAGGAGTTAGCTCTGAGAACCGGCTGTGACCAGCAATCTGCCTTTCTGGAAGCCAGTCACCTCTTGTCTTCCATCCTCTGCAGCTGGAGACCCACCTGAGCAGATAGAAAGGGGTCTCCAAACCCAAGAAACGAAGGCTGCTTTCCTGGCCTGGGGCTATACTTGACTTCACACTGCAGAGAATCAGTTAACTTCCAGAAGTTTCCCGCATTAGCATCGAAGTTGATATCTCCCTTTCATCAAGGTGAATCTCCATCTAGAAGGGAAGATTTGGATTCTGAGGATCCCTTCTGATTTTCAGTCTCATCACTGATGAGCTGTGGGATTTTGGGCAAGTTCCTTTAAATCTATTTGAGCTTCAATTTTTTCATCTGTGAGAGAGATGAGTAATTTAACACCTGCACCCACATCACATGGATTTTTTGGAGGATCAAATGAATTAGATAAATTAACCTTGAAAGCTTTATTTATAAATTACTCAAATCTAGAGAGCATTTAGTAATTTCCTATACTGCTGGCAACAAGGAGAAATTGGCAAGGTTCTCATGGCTTGCGGGCTAGTATTTGCATGGCAGAATTCAGTTTTCATAACTCTTAACCTCTTTTTCATATTTTCCATCTCTTTGTATGCACTAAGGTTAATTTCATTGAATGTATTCCTTTGTTCCCTCTGTTTTTCTCGTCAGCTACATATAATCTGCTATTTGGTTTGCCTGCTGTGTTTTAAATTCTAAAGACTATCATTTTTCATTTCCAGAAGTTTTGTTTGGTTATTTTTTACATCTGCCTGCTTATTTTCATAGGGATTTGTTCTTATGTTTTTGATTGCTATTTTTATCTTTTTAAACATTTTGAGCATCCTTATTTTATGGTGTCTATCTGATAGCTCTATTATCTCAAGTTCTCAGGGGTTCTACTTCTATTATTTTTTCTGAGTCTTACTCATGGTGGATTGTTTCCTCATACTTTTTTTTTTTTTTTTTTTTTTTGAGATAAGGTCTTAATTTGTCGCCCTTGGTAGAGTGCCGTGACATCATAGCTCATTTCAACCTCAAATTCTTGGGCTCAAATGATTCTCTTGCCTCAGCCTCCCAAGTAGCTGGGACTATAGGCACCCTCCACAATCTGGCTGTTTTTAGAGACAATGTCTTGCTCTTACTCAGGCTGGTCTCAAACTCTTGAGCTCAAGCAATGCACCTGCCTCAGCCTCCCAGAATGCTAGGATAAGAGAAGTGAACCACTGTGCCTAGCCCTCCTCATATATTTGTAATTTTCTTTTCTTTTCTTTTTTTGAGACAGAGTCTTATTATGTCACCCTCGGTAGAGTGTCGTGGTGTCACAGCTCACAGCAACCTCAAACTCTTGGGCTGAAGCGATTCTCTTGCCTCAGACTCCCGAGTAGCTGGGACTACAGGCGCCTGCCACAACACCCAGCTATTTTCTGTTGCAGTTGTCATTGTTGTTTAGCTGGCCCAGGCTGGGTTCGAACCCACCAGCCTCAGTATATGTGGCTGGCGCGGTAACCACTGTGCACGGGCACCGAGCCACATTTGTAATTTTCGATTATAAGCTCATCTTCAGTGGAGCATTAGCTCTGGAATTCTGCGTTGTCCGGCTCTGTATTGAATGTGGGTCTCCCTAGTGAGGTTTCACATTTGCTTTTACTCACAGGTGTCATCAGACAGGACGCTCTTCAAGGAAATGTGTAGGCTTAGTGTTTCCTGACTATGCAGCTAATGTAAATTGAAATCCCAAGCCCTCTGAGGGGCAAGTCATTATGAATTCTCAGAGGATGCTTTTTTTTTTTTTTAATGCCTGGTGCTCAAGCGGAGGCAGAAAGGTTTCCTTGTGTTTCTTTGTGATTTATGTTTCAAGTAGATTTTCTGAATGCAGGCTGCCAACGTGATCACCATGCCAAACATCAGGGCCATCCAAGTTAGTGTCTTCTTGGCTGTGTTAGAGGAAGGCACTCAACTTCTCTGAACTTCAGTGCTCCTAGCTCTCAAAAACAGATGCTGTTATCACTCCCCTGAAAACATCACTGCGAGGATTAGATGGGATCATAAACCTATCTGAGGCTTATGGCTTGGATGCACCATGGAGGAAGCCATCCACGGTGGTAGCTGTGTTTGATGTCCCCACTTCTGAGGTGAGAAAACTCAGACCCCAAAAGTTATGGGACTGCTGGGCAAGGACACTGTGCTTACTTCATTGCAGGCCATTCATCTCCTCTCCGAAACCTTTTCATACATCTACCTGTCCACATTCAGGTAAATATCTCTGCCCTTAAAACAGCAGAAAAGCTGAGGGTTTTATTTTTGTCTTTGTCTTTTCTCTTAAATTTTGTCTCAACCTTAGTGCTAGTCCCTAGCTTCAGTCTGCAGTAGGAAAGAAACCCAAACAGAGAGAGGAGGAACTGTCACTGTTTTCATCGATATTGAAAGCAATTTTCTCACAATAAAGAAAGCACAATAAAAGCTATATCATGTAATGGCTTTTATTACCCATTCTCTAGTATTTTCTAAACAATAGGTTATTAGCAGCCTGCAAAGGAAACTTAAGCTAATTGTTTTCCTCATTTTTCAAATAAAGACATGAGTTGTACACAGTGATTTCTTAAGGACACTTATAGAGCTAATATTCTGTGAATTGGTTTAGCTGAGAGCAATGTGGAAGACTTAAAAATCCAAAGCTTTGTCCATCATTTTGTCTTCTGGAGTGGCCAAGATGCTTTTCTGTCTCACTCTATTCCCGAATGATAATGACACCAGCCTTTTCCCACGCCGCTTTGCACTGCAGTGAGTATTAGAGGTTTAGCCTGGCTGCCGTGGAACATGCCACCTTTCCCTCCTTCAGGAAGAGGGAGGAAGCGGGCTGGCTGGCTGTAGGGTGCGGCTTTCCCAGTTGTTATTTCAGCAACTTGGAACCAAGTTTCTTCTCAGCCTTTCTCTGCCTCATCTCATTAATTCCCACTTGCCTCCTATACAAGGTCACAGTAAAATAGACAAGCTTTGGCAAAGCGGGGTCCTCCACACCACGTTGTCTACATCTGATTGTGTGCAGGAAGAGTTCATGTGGCAGGCCCAACTTCTTTCTTGACAACAATAAAATAGAACAGCTTTTATTGAGGTATAACTGATGTACAATAAACTGAACATATTTAATGTATATAAGTCAAGGTTATAGACATACCTGTTACTTCAAAAGTTACCTTGGGACCGTTAGGGGTTTGGGTTTGTTGTTGATTTGGTTTTGTTTTTCTGTGGTAGGGACATTTAATGTGATAACAAAAAGTCCTGCTTATAACCTTGGCTGTCATCTAGGAACTTGGGTCTCTGTTAAGAGTGGCTCACTGTGCCTAAGCTATATGTACGAACAATATGGCTTACGCTAAGCACCTGCTTTCCTTCTGGGAGACTGGAATTTGGCTTCATGGTAGGCAGATGGTATCTACCTGATCACCCGTCCAGTAAAATCCCTGGGTACTGAGTCTCTCATGAGCTTTCCTGGTAGACAGCATTTTGCATGTTTCACAACTGCTTGCTGGGAAATTAAGTGTGTCCTGTGTGACTCCTTTGGGAGAGGACCCTTGAAAGCTTGCACCCAGTTTCCCTCTGACTTTGTCCTGCACTTTCCCTTTGCTGAATTTTCATTGTATCCTTTTGCTGTGATGAACTGTAGCCCTGAGTATGATCGGATGATAAGTCTTGTGAAACCTGGGGGTGGTCTTGGAGGCTCCTCGAGGCACTAGATGTGAGGCTTAAGGAATGCATTGCTGCTGGACCCCACCTAAACTCTGCAGATTCTCTCGCTGCCCTGGTGCACAGGAGAGCAGCCCTGGTGTCTCAGAGGAAGAACAGGAGGCTATGGGCCCGGCCGAAGCATGGTGGACTCAGGCTAGCAGTGTTGGGAAGATGCATGTTCTTGGGTCAAGTGTTTGGATTCTGGAAGAATAGGGACATGCTGAAGTTGGGGGAGTGGGGCAGGAAGAATCTGCCTGAGGTACCCATGGGCCAGGAGCAGGCCAGACCTCTTCTAGGCTCTGTGGACCCTCCACCATACAGTGGTTCTCCCTAAGGTGTCCAGGACCCACCCAAAGGTGAGGAAAACCAATGGGGAAGCTCAGGTGGGGAGAGCACTCCATGGGCTTTGTGTGACAGAGCCTGGGTTCCAGGCCTGACTACACCACTGACAGGTGGTTTGTTGCTGGCAGAGTGATCGATTTCCCTTTAAATTGTAGGTATTAATAGTACCTGCTTTATGGGTTGTTGAGGGGATTAAGCAAAATGGTAATAACATGTAAATGCTTAGAACAGTGCCTCAGACTCACCAACCATAGAATACGTGTTAGCTATTATGGTGTTAGTGGCAAAGAAGCCAGTTTGGTGACCCAGACTGGCTGCCCCTCAAGCCAGGTGGCAGAGGCTGCTCACAGGGGACAGGTGTGGAGAGATAATCCCCCCTGGGGGGGACTGATAAAAACTGACCCCAGCGCTGGCCTGCCGTGAATACACACCCCTCCTCTGGTTTCACTCTCTGACTCCTCCTCCAGGGCCTGGACTTGCCTCTGAGCTGAACTTGGATTTTCTGGCCTTCTCACTGGAAGATATTGGGAACCTCGTCTTGTAAACTCTGAGCTCAGCAGGGCTACCGGGCACAACCAGCTCTGTGTAGAAGGTTAGCCTCCTGCCTGAGCTCCCTGACTCCATCTCTGCCAAGAACCCCGCCTGGTGCCCACCTGGCTGTTATCCAGGCATCATGAGTCAAAGATGTTCTTCATATGGCAAGAACAAAGCCCCCAGTGACAGAATTTTTGTCCTCTTTTGGATTTAGTCTGCTGAGTGTGGCTGTGGGATGCATGCAATTAAATCTCATCAAGTAAAGGCTAACAGAGATTCTGTTGCTGAGATGTGGTGCCCCATTGAACTCTCCCATCACCAAAGGCTATGGGCATAGGGTGGCATCAATGCCTATGACCACAGATAAAATAAGACGGCCATTTCCCCAGTCCTGGGGCCTGAAAATAGGGGTGGGTAGACACGGAATACATGAAAACACAATACACTTGCCAACGGAGGGCTTCAGACAATAGAGATTCTAGTACTTGAGAACTATTGTGCTGCAGCCATCAAGGGATTCATGTAGGCGCACAGTAGGGCTGAAGCAGGCCCCATAAAGTACACTGAGATGGCTGGGGTGGCCTAAACATGGGGGAGCAGCATAAGTGAGAGGATTCATGAAGGGGATTGCAGAACAGGAATCTGGAGTGGTAGGAAGGGGCCAGATCTTCGTGAGCCTTCAATGTTGTCTCAGGAGTTTGGAATCCATCAGGTAGGTGTTGGGGGCATGGTGAAAGTGTTTGATTGCAGGAGTGACCTTTAAAAGGCTATTGCCTTTGCACTTGGAGGTGGCCAAGAGAAAACCTTTTGAGCACGGGATGCTATTTCAAGGCAGAGCCAGCTGGTGTTACTGTGCTCAGAATCAGTGTCCTCCTTCCTCAGAACAGACACCTTTAGAAAGGAATGGTTTCATTAAAGAAGCACTGAAAGTCATGTTCCGGCAAAGTTTTGCTTAATTACATGTCTTTTGTCTCCATGTGAATTATCAAAAAATCAAGCTTCTGATGAAATAACTGACTGCTCATGGTTTGTATCACTGAGCCAGAAAGCCAGTGAGGGGGTGTGTGAGAAACAGGTCTGCACCGGAGTTCCGGGGGCTCTGGATGCAGTGAAGCCCCGCACCAGCCTCTGCCCCCTGGTGGCCACCTCTCCTCCCTGTACAGTCCCTTAGCATGCTGCCATCAATTGTCCACCTAGACCAGGGTTGCCCACCTTTCTGGTGCTCCATTGTTGATTTGGTCTGGGAATGGAATTCCACAGGCTTTTTGACCTATGTGAGACAAAGGGAGGCATCTATAAAACCATTAGGGAAGATACAAATATAAATCTTATTACAGTAATAAGGCTTTATGTAAGTCTTATTGTACCAAAAGTCTTTCTTTCTTTTTTCTCTTTGAGTTGTATTAGAAAAAAGCTCCTTTCTGTTATCTCAGCTTTGGTGTATGCCAGGCCCTGGAGGGAGTGGGCACCTGCCAACCCCCCGGAAGGATTTTGGAAGAAAAAGAATCTCATCTTTTTACATGGCTCTTCAGGGAAAGCAGAAAGTGGGGTTCGAAGGGAAAGATTGATAGACTTTCTCAGCAGAAGGATCCAGAAAAGAGTATGTGACTTTCTCAGCTATATTCTGACCCTGCTCAAGTAATAACTGTGTTTCAACATAAAACCATCTCCTGCCTGCTGTTCAGCGCACTAAACCTCACATACTTTAAAGACAGAATAATTAGATGTGCTGTGTACAAAATAACTACTAGCTCAGATGATTCCTGCCTGGATTTGAAATTGAGAACAACAATGATTGCTAGTGTTACGTTTTTAAATGAAACTAAGTAAAAGTTTTTTTTTTCTAATTATGAAAGTCAACGGGTTTATAGTAAAGACATGGAAAAAAAGTTTAAAGAAGAAAATAACAATAACCCACAACCTCACAACCTAGAAATAATGAATTAGTAAAATTTTTTAACACATTACCTCTTATTGTACTATATATGTTATAGCAAATAATGTGTTTAGCATAGATGTAATTGTATTTTGACTTTCTAATTAGAATTATAACATGAATGTTTTCCTACATTGTTCAGGATTTTTAAAATGATGTTTTAGGGCGGCACCTGTGGCTCAGTGGGTAGGGCGTCAACCCCATATACCAAGGGTCTGGCCCCAGCCAAACTGCAACAAAAAAATACCTGGACGTTGTGGCAGGCACCTGTAGTCCCAGCTACTCAGGAGGCTGAGGCAAGAGAATTGCCTAAGGCCAGGAGTTGGAGGTTGCTATGAGCTGTGATGCCATAGTACTCTACCGAGGGTGATAAGTAAGACTGTCTCTACAAAAAAAAAAAAGATGTTTTAATAGCTGCATTCATTTTATCATGGAGATATGCCAAAATATTATTAACTATGTCCCACTGATAGAAGTTTAGAGGATTTTTGGTCTTTTATTATGATAAAATTCGTATAATTGTTTTTAAGTCTCTGATTTTTTTCTCCCCAGCTGCTTATAAGATTTTGTCTTTGTTTTTTAGAATTTGTAATGATGTATCTAGGTGTAGGTTTATTTTTCTTTGTTCTGCTTGAGATTTGCTTGGCTTCTTAAATATGTGGATTGATGTTTTTCCTTGTATTCTGGAACGTTCACCTTCTTTACCTTTTCTAATATTGCCTCTTTCCTGTCTCCTCTTCTGTGGGATTTTGTAAACCTATGTCAGACCTTATTATTTTATTCTTGATGTTCCCTACCTTCTTGTATGTATTTTCCATCTTTTTGTTTCCCTGTTCTTCATTCTGGATGAGGCTGAGATCCTGATTCTTATCTCCTTCTGACTTATGTGACTTATCTTCTAGTTCAGTAATACTCTCTTCAGCTGTGTCTAATCTGCTGTCAAACTATCCAGTGAGTTCTTAATTTTAATTGCTGAACTTTTTGATGCTAGATTTTTCTTCTTTTCCTCTTTCAAACATGCTGTCTCTTTTATAATTTCTAGTTTCCTGCCCAAAATTTTAAGCTTGCTTTTTATCTCCTTAAACACAACAAACATAGATGTTTTGCAATAAATTTGATAATTCTAAGATCTTAAAGTCCTGTGTCTCCCTTTTTGTTGTCTGCTGTTTCCCCCAATCTGACTTTTAGCCTCTTGCCTCCTGATGCTTTTGTCTTTATGTTAGATACTGTATTTGAAAAAAATTATTTTATCAAATTAATTTGAAACCTAGGATGATATTATCTGCTTCTAGTGAGAAATTGTGTTTATTTCTTCCAGGAACATGAGAGTTATTGTAGTCCTGGTCCCCTCAAACTAAGTTCAAGGTTTGAGGTTCTCTGGGCCACCCAGAGGAAATGAAGTGGGCTTGCAGTCTGTTGGAGGTCAGGTTGGTTTCCAGGTTATGGTCACCCTCAGCAACAGACCTTCAGTGTTTGAACTACAATGGAGTGTGGTTTATCAGGTTGCCAGTCATTGGTTGTCACTAAAGTCCAACTTCTGACTCTTTGGACCTTTGAGGTTGCTGGAAACGCAGCTCAGACTCTCAGCTCACCCTGGCCCCTTTTGTGGACTAGAATACACCACAGGAAGAAAGCAAACCCAGTAGTGGGCTTCTTTCTGTCTCTCTGTTCCAGTCTCATCCAGACCTAATACTTCCCATTTGTTCATCGTTAATGATATCATTAACTTTTTTTTTTAATTATCCTGCTTCTTTAGTTGCTTTGAGCTGTAGAATTGATCTAAATTATGTAATGTGACATCCCTCAGAGGCAGAAATAATTTTTATTCTTTAGGGTAAATTCTTACGGGAAGAATTTCTAAGGCCTAAGACATGTATATTTTTAAGACTTCTGAGACAGATTACTGGAAAAGTTATTTTTCATATGTGAATCCTTGTTCTTTTCTCCATCCTAGTTACCCATTGGCACCCCAGAGTCCATTCATTTTATTCTTATACAGTACTCAAAAACCTTTATCACATTTTAAATTTTAGTTGTGCATAAAATGTGAAAAATGGTGACTTTATTTTTCTAAATTTGAATTCAACTTGCTCTCTACTCCTCATTTTCACTGATGATGGGAAGCTAATCTCTTTGTTTCAAAGTAATTTAGTTTCTTCCAGTGGAACACTCTATCTCTTTCTGGACAGGTGCTCCATTAAATTGGTATTTCAACAGACTATGCTTTGCATGAGCTGTCCTTTACCCTTAGAGGTTTTCTCTCTCTGTCTTCTCTCTTGAACAGCTTCTAGGAGCAAGGGGGAGCTAGCATTGCCTTGTTAATAGAAAACAGTGAAAATTCTGCAAAATTATTTAAAGAGGTTTATTCTGAGCCAAGTAGGAGGACTAAGACCCAGACCCATGCCCAAGAAGCTTTGAGCAAGCGGTTTCACAGTGATTGAGTTAGTTTTGCCGATTTATACATTGCAGGGAGACAGGAATCACCCACAAAGTCATAAATCAATGCATGGTATGTTAGTTTGGCCCAAAAGGCAGGACATCTTTAAGCAGGGGCTTGCAGGCTACAGGTGGATTTAAAGATTCATTGATGTGTAATAGGTTAAAAAAAATGAAACCTTGTCTAAAGGCATGGAGTGTTATAAGTTGAGATGAGAAAATGTGCTAATCACAGACAAGTCTCCTTCTGATCATATACCCAGACTCATGAGATCTGTTGGGTAAACTGAGGACCTGCAAAGTATGGTTCAGGCTTTGTCTTGTGACCTGGTAATGAGTCTCAAAGGGCATCTCCAACAAGAGAGGGGGGTGTGATGAATTGTGTCTGACCCCCTTCCTCAGGGCCAGCAACTCAGCTTTAAGCTATTTCTGACATCTCCTTGATGAAGAGGGGTCTATTCATTGAACTGAGAGGAGATTAAGATTTTATTTTAACCCCAGTGAGAATGGCCCACATCATAAAATCTCAAAATTGCAGATGCTGGTGTGGATGTGGAGAGAAGGGAACACTTTTACACTGCTGGTGGGACTGCAAACTAGTACAACCTTTCTGGAAGGAAGTATGGAGAAACCTCAAAGCACTCAAGCTAGACCTCCCATTTGATCCTGCAATCCCATTACTGGGCATGTACCCAGAAGGAAAGAAATCCTTTTATCATAAGGACACTTGTACTAGACTGTTTATTGCAGCTCAATTTACAATCGCCAAAATGTGGAAACAGCCTAAGTGCCCACCAACCCAGGAATGGATTAACAAGCTGTGGTATATGTATACCATGGAATACTATTTGGCCACTAAAAAAAATGGAGACTTTACATCCTTCATATTAACATAGATGGAAGTGGAAGACATTATTCTTAGTAAAACATCACAAGAATGGAGAAGCATGAATCCTATGTACTCAATTTTGATATGAGGACAATTAATGACAATTAAGGACACAGTGGGGGTGGGGGAAGGAAGAGCAGAAAGAGGGAAGGAGGGAGGGGCGTGGGGCCTTGGTGTGTGCCACACCTTTTGAGAGCAAGACAGGATTGCAAGAGGGACTTTACCTAACAAATGCAATCAGTGTAACCTGGCTTATTGTACCCTCGATGAATCCCCAACAATAAAAAATATATATATTTTTTATTTTAATATATTTTTTATTTTAATTCACAGCCTCACGGCACTAGGAGAGGAATATGGGTTGCAGATTGTCCTCTGGGAACTTCCTGACTTCTGTTGACTTACCTTACACTTCCTGATCTTAAAAGTTTTGTCCCCTCTGTTTTCCCAGCTGATGCCCTTGGCCCTGGTCCTGAACTTCCAGCAGAATACCCACCCGTTCGTACCTATTTGTATCCATTCCCTGACTCCTCTTGTGAACCAGCCTGTTTAGCCTTTTGCCTCCCCTTCCTCTAGTGTGGGCAGGAACTTCTGGATTTCCTTCACACCAAGAGCCGACCATGGGCATTGAGATCATTATTTTAGGTCCCGTCTCTGCCTAAACCTCACTCCACCATTTCTGCTTCATAGCCTGGGGCACTTCTGTGGGATATTCATCCCCCCCCCCCCCACACACACACACACAGTGCTAGGCTGGAAGCAAAGCATTCAGCTCTCTGCCTTCCTAAGCCTCCAGAAATTGGCAGAATTTCTTTCCCGTTCCCTGAATTTCGGACGTGTCTAAAACTCCCCCAGGAGAGGCTTTCCTCATGTCTTTCACCTCTCTTGATAGATTTTATTCCAATCCAGGATGAATCAGCCTCTTTGGGGGTTCAAAACATTCTGTATGTCAATGATTCTTAACCCTTGTTGCACTTTCAAATCAAATATGGCTGTAGACCAGTTGAATCAGAGTGTCTGGGGCTGAGCCCAAGCACCAGTGATTTCTAAAAGCTCCCCAGATGGTCCTAGAGTGGGCCAGCATTGAGATCCGTGGCCTTGTCACAACCTCCATCCTCTGGCTTCGCCTGGCTGCTGCCCTTAATATTTTAACAGAGGCGCTTTGAATTTAGATAAATGCTTTTCTCTCTGGCACACACTGCCTGCATTTGAAATCCTGGCTTGGAGACTCTCACTTCAGAGGTTAATTTCAGGAGTTTGTTTTATAGTCACAACAGAAAATTAACATCTTTTTTTTTTTTCACCCCAGATCTGACCATCTTAACCCACCTCAAGGCTAACGGCTGCCTCTGGATGAAATGGAAAATTCAGAGTAGAAAAGCCCATTCATACATGTAGTATTTTTACAATAAAGTAATGTTTTATTTGGCTACTTTATTACAATTATGTTACTGCTAATGTAGCACCCAAATAAGCAAGGCCATCAGAAAGCTATTCTTATTTGGACCTTGTTTCAGCCCTGAAAAAAACTGCTTTCATCTGACTGTCCTTGGGTAAATTCTGTGGGCCAGAACTGAAGAGTTTTTAAAAAATCAGATCTGTGGAGATTGTTGTATTTCCTGAAGTGGTGCTGAAAGGAAACTATTCACCAGGTTGCAGTAGAGAATTTTCACTGCAGTCTTAGTGGTCAAGTGACCATACTTCTCTTTAAGAATCTTTTAGATGTTACAGATCAATCTGGTGATTCTGTCTGTATCTGGTATGAAAGAGCTCAGAGCTGATTTTGTGGTCCACTTTTATTAAGTATATAGTACGTAAGAGCCTGCGTTTGTTCACTAAATGTACCCATGGCATCATCTTATCTTGTTCTTTGTCCTCTTATTCTCACTCATGTACCTTTAATTTCATTTCCTCTCGTAGTGCCTGCACTGATATAGGATGTTCTAAAACCTTCTCAGAAAAATCCTCAGCCATGCACAAATCTCAGTCCTCTTCCTTTCTTGCAGAATGCTGTTTGTATTATGAGCCTGGTGCTGTTCTCAAACGCACAGTCCAAAGCCTTTGTCAAAGTTGTTCTTACACCAGCCCTGCAAGTTGAAGAAGGCTTGTTGCTCTCCTTTTATAGGTGAGAATGGGCGGATCTCTTTCAAGTCCTTCTCTCTCCCTGAGTCCCACATCTGTCCTTTTAAAGTTACCTTCCTGGGCGGCGCCTGTGGCTCAGTCGGTAAGGCACTGGCCCCATATACCGAGGGTGGCGGGTTCAAACCCGGCCCTGGCTGAACTGCAACCAAAAAATAGCCGGGCGTTGTGGCGGACGCCTGTAGTCCCAGCTACTCGGGAGGCTGAGGCAAGAGAATCGCTTAAGCCCAGGAGTTGGAGGTTGCTGTGAGCTGTGTGAAGCCACGGCACTCTACCGAGGGCCATAAAGTGAGACTCTGTCTCTACAAAAAAATAAATAAATAAATAAAGTTACCTTCCTGCCAGCGCCCTGGGGCAGGTGCCAGGAGCCTGCACTCCCCTTCAAGGCTTCATGTTCTAGAACTTGGGTTGGCAAAATTTTTCTGTGAAGGACTGAATTGTAAATATTTTAGGTTTTACGAGCCAAGAGGCAACTCAGAGATAGTGTAACATATACCTATAGTTATTTACAAACAACAGCAAAAACTGATTTCCGTAAATATTTCACTGAGATATTTCAAAATGTAATAATAGGAAGTACAATTTTTCTAATCCCAGTATACTAACGAGAATACTTGAAGTTTTTTTTTTTTTTTGGGGGTGGGGGATGGTACCATTTTGTTTCATGCAGGCTCAAAGTTAATGTTCTCATTGATTATAAATGTTCATCTGCAAAAAACATTCTTAGCTCTCTTAGGCGATATAGTTTGATGATGCCTGTTCTAGATTTTTTTTCTCTCTTTCTCTTTCTAAATCATTCACTCAACCATATCTCTTCTTACAAGATAGATAACCAGACACTGTAAAATATATACATACAGAGGCTGCCCCCCAAAATTTATACACATTTTAAGAAATGAAGAAAACTTTATTAAAATTGTAATACTCGAGTCACATTTGACTTCTACAATTACAAGAGATACAAGACACATTATACAAGATAATAAATGTTATTGGCATATATTGAGTATTGCAGTTCTAATACAGTTTTTTTCCTTTCTTAAAATATATATACTTTTTTGGCACACTCTGTATACACAGATACTGTATATAAAGTGTCCATGGCCGATAATGGCTTAATATGTTCCCACTTTTTTTTTTTTTTAATAGTTTTTGGCTGGGGCAAGGTTTGAACCCGCCATCTCTGGCATATGGGGCCAGCGCCCTACTCCTTTGAGCCACATGTGCCGCCCATGTTCCCACTTATTAAGAAACAGTGTGCTTTTACAAAAATACTCTTCTAAGGCATATTTGCAAAGCACTTTTTCAAAGCTTGAAAGAAATATGATTAGCAAAGAGCAAAAGTTTTGTTTTTTTTTTTTGTAGAGACAGAGTCTCACTTTATGGCCCTCGGTAGAGTGCCGTGGCCTCACACAGCTCATAGCAACCTCCAACTCCTGGGCTTAAGCGATTCTCTTGCCTCAGCCTCCTGAGTAGCTGGGACTACAGGCGCCCGCCACAACCCCCGGCTATTTTTTGGTTGCAGTTCAGCCAGGGCCGGGTTTGAACCTGCCATCCTCGGTATATGGGGCTGGCGCCTTACCGACTGAGCCACAGGCACCACCCAGAGCAAAAGTATTATACTGGGAAAATTTCTCATAGGAAACATCTTACTAGAGAATTTCGATATGGTCTTTGTTTTAATAAAACAAGCCCAGGCAAAAATCAGTCAGCCACGGAAATGGCTTTGGGACTGGCAACTTCAATCCCCCTGGTGTTTTCTGTATCTGTGAAAAATCACACCCCAGAGAAAGGAGCATTTCCTTTATCCTCCAAAAGGAGGGCTGTTAATACCCAGACGGTTCACTTCCCAATCTGGAGGAAGTTGTTTCAGCGTGAATTATCTTTTCAGCAACCAAGGTGAAAATGCTACCTCCATTTAACGACAGAGCCCTGGCCTTTGGGTCCTGTTTTCTTGTGAGATATTTGTGTGCTGGATGCAGAGTTTGATTTTTAAAAAGGCAGCCGCACTTACCCTTTTGGTATTTATATGTATGGCAGAGGCAAATGGAACTCTGAGTATTAAATTACAGTACTGTGTCAGTTGAGGATTCTATTCAAGCCAGCCAACTTCTTTCCCAAAATTATATTTTTAGTGTTTAACAGCTGCAAGCTCCCAGAAATCTTCAAAGTGGGACCACTTATTTCACCCAGTGCAAGAGCTTGTGGCTACTGCCAGTTTTAGCAGAGCTGGTTTGGGAGGCAGAAGGCTACCCTGGAAGGGTGTGGGGTCAGACGCCCAGGTTGCCCCTAGCTCTGGACCCACCATTGGCCATTACTTTACCTGTGAGTCTCAGTTTTATCAGTCAGGTAATGGGGCTGATGATATCTACCAAGTGGCCACTTAGAGAATTAGCAATAATGATGAATTATCATAATGCACCATCAAATACATGGTGATACTCAGTACAGGGCGCTGTGGGCCTGAGTGACATGCTCCCACCCAGTGCTCCTCCCTCTCCCCTGCCCTACTTTGGTCACCTTGGCATAGGAGTGCCTGAGCCAGCAGGTGAAAAAGAAGGGCCACACCCACATCAGGCACATGTTCTATTTATTAGAAAATGGTATGAATGAGTTCGTGGTGGGCCATAATATAACAAAATTCCCTAAAGTAAATGAATTTTGATTAGCTCAGCTATCTACCCCGTTGCCAGTGGAGTTGACTGTGCTACCCAGAATACCAAAGGCTGATTATGTCCAGAGAACAAGATTCACAGTAACTTACACAAAGACAGCTCTAGGGATGGGCTTGAGTTGTATATGATTTTCCTCCAGATGGGGTCTTGGAATGAGAAGGTGCTCAGTAAAGAGCTGAAGCTGAGGCAGGACCCAAAGGAAAAGGCGGGTGTTTGAGCCGGAGGTTAGAGGAAAGCAGCGGGTCCCCCACGAGGCGGGCTAGCTGGAGTGAAGAGAGAAAAACCCTGGTCAAGAACCATCAGCCCAACAGGAATTTGGAGACCTGGCCACCAAGGAAGAGAGGCTGGGGGTTGCTGTAGTTCAGGAGAGTGTCAGGAGCTGGCAGGTGGCAGGACAAAGTAAGAGTCAGGCTCCAGCACCTGCACACACCAGGCAGACAGAGACAGCTGGCTGCGTGGGACAGGAGTGCATTGGTGAAAAGCACGTCATTGAACAGGGGCGTGAGAGGCGGGCGGAAGTCGCCTTCTGAGAGGGGCTTCCATCTGAGGACAGCACATCCCCTAGTATACAGGCCGCAGATCAGCATCTCCAGCTTCTGTCTCCTTCCTTCCTTTCTGCCACTGGAGCCTGCTGTTCCCACCCTGAGAGCCTCACCCACCAACACGCACATGAGGACACCATGACTTCAATCAGAAACTGTTTTTACCAAGGAACAACAGAATATACTTCTTGCTTGTCCACTAGGACAGTATTGCATGTTTTTATATCTCCACGGGCTTCAGATGTAGTCTGAGGAAGGCTTCCTGGACTGCCCCATACTGCTTGCTGATTGGATTAACAAACTAGCGTGTACACTTGACCCCCTACTTAGAAATCTTCTTTTACACATGGTGGGAAGGCCTTCAAAATGGCACAGATGTGGGGAGCCGTGGAGAAATGGAATTTCACCCAGACTCGGCACATGGTGGGAAGCTGAGAGAGGACTAAGGACAGGCTGGGCCATCTGAGGGTCAGATGTCTCCCAATTCCTCCAGTGTGGGATGCTCGGGCATTTCTCGGGGGGAGAACATCCCATTCTATTCCCTGGGATGTTTTCACACCTTCCACAGCACCCTCCTCGTACCTCTGTGCCACTGGGTCCAGACTTTTTCACTTTCCTTTCCTCTGGGACTCAGGCCTCCTTCTTCAAGTATTTTTCCTTCTCCATCCTGCCTCTCTCTCCTTAAGTTCTTCATCCCTGTTCTTTAAAGTTCTTGATAACAACTCACCCGTATTGGGAACATTGCTGTTCTTAAAGCAGTTCATTCAGCAGGGAGTCAGGGCAGAGTCCTCAGCCCAGTTTACCAATGGAGAAACTGAGTTACAGATGGCTGGATGACTGCCTAGAAGGTAGCAGGACTCCTAGTAATAATTCAGAGAGTGCCTTCCTGAAGTCAGGAGCCTGTATGTTCCTGCCCGTCCTAGCTTGACAGCCGTGGTACTCTTGCAATTTAACCCAGATCAGAAATATGATGCTTGGACCAAAACTTGAAATATTTGGGGACCTTATTATCCTAGCACCAAAGTGCTAGAAAATCTATCTCCATGAACAGAGTGGACAGGCATCTGTCTCTGAGGTAACAGTGGAGATAGAGCCAATAGGACCTTTGGCTCCACTCTTTTGCCCTCCTTTGTAACAGAAACTTAGGATCACTTTATCATGAAATGTGACAGACAAAGCCACTTTGAGGATTGTTGTCAGTGGCTCCGTGTTTTTTGTTGTCATGAAATAGACATGATGTAAAATGGATCATTTTAGCCATTTTGAAGTATACAATTGAGCGGCATTAAGTGCATTCGCAGTGTTGGGCAACCACCACCATTCTCTACTTCCAGAACCTTTTCATCATCCTATATGGAAACATGTACCCATTAAGCGGCCATGGCCTGTTACTTTCTCCATCTGGCCACTCGCAACCACCCATCTGCTTTCGGTCTTGATAAATCTGCCTATTTGGACATTTCCTATTGGTGGAATCCTATAACATGCAGCCTCTGTGACCGACTGCTACCATGTAGCATAGTGTCCTCAGTGTCCATTGAGACTGTGGTGTGGCTCAGCCTTCTGCTCCTTTCTATGGCTGAGTAATATTCCAGTGTATGGGTAGGCCACAGGTTATTTATCCATCCATCCATTGATGGATATTTCAGTTGTTTCAACTATAGCTGTGAATCATGCTGCTATCAACCTGCGTATACAAGTTTTTGTGGAAACACCTGTTTTCAGTTATTTTGGGCATACCTCAGAGTGAGGCTGGAGCAGGGGGTAGAGGAGGCCAGTGAAGGCTCAGGATCATAGATCGTCTAGCAGTTCCCCGACCTTTTTGGCACCAGGGACCAGTTTCACGGAAGACAGTTTTTCCATGGACTAGGGACTGAGGAATGGGGATTAGATTCTCATAAGGAGTGCGCATGCTGGATCCCTCACATGCACAGTTGACAGCAGGGTTCAAGCTCCTGTGAGACTCGAATGCTGCTGCTGATGTGAGGGATGGGAGTGATGGGGGGCAGCTGTAAATACAGATGAAGCTTCATTCCCTTGCCTTCATTCTTCTCGCCTCCTGCTGTGCAGCCCGGTACCTACCAGGCCACAAACTGGTACCAGTCCCTGGACTTGGGGTTGGGGACTGAAGATGTAGACAAAGCTTTACAGGCCATGGCAGACCCTGGCTTTTCTTCTTAAGGAAATGGAGAATCACTGGAGTGTTTCAAGTAGTAAAATGATGACAAGGTGGCTCAGATTAGATACGCAGGATGGTTGCAGTGCAGGTGGTGAGAGGCCAGCTGACTGCAGAGATGCGCTGGGGTGGAGTCATGAGGATTTTCGGGCCAATTGGCACTAGGCAGGCACCAAGTTTTCCTAGTCCAGCAAGTAGAAGAATGAAGTTGACCATACAGAGGAAAGATTGTAGAAGGAGCAGGTCCAGATGGGGGGAAGGTTAGAACAGATGGGAGGAAGGTTAGAAGTTCCCTGCTGGCTGGTGTGCAGGGTCACTTAGACCTGAAGCTGACAGCGAGTGGACGATTGACTGTCACAGTCTGGGGCCCAGAGCAAGGACCAGACTGGAGTATAAATTCAGAGCTGTTGTTAATCGAAAGTCCTGAGAGCAGACAAGATCACCAAAGAGTGAGTGTACATGGAGCAGAGATCCAAGGGCTGTGCCCTTCAGGAGAGAAGGACTAGTCAACAAAGGAGATTGAAAGGCCCTGCCAGGAGGGTGGCCAGGCATGTGGGGTGTCCTGGGTGCCACATGGAACTTCTATGTCCAGGAAAAGGGAGGAGTGGCTAAGATCAGGAGAGCTGAGAATTGACCAGTGGATTTATAAGCTGCGTCGTCTCTGACCTTGAGAAGTGCAGTTGCAGTGGCGCGGTTGGGTTGGACGCCTAACTGGAGAGAGGAATCAGAGGCACCAGGTATAGACAGATCGTTAAAAGGAATTTTACTATAAGGGGGAGCAAAAGCCCAGGAGAGGGCAACTGTGAGGGAAGCAGGTAAAGAGGGGGCTTTATAGGATATAGAAATGGCTGGCAGAGATCCAGCATGTTGGGGGAGGGGATGTGCTTGAGGCCCTGGAGCAGCAAGAGGGGTCGGGATCATCCACCCAGGTGGAGGTGCAGCCTGCGCTGAGCACACAAGGACAGTATATTTGCAGCAAAAGGCAAGCAGGCAGGTGCATGTACTAGAGGGTGGGTAGATGTGGGGGTGGGTGGACTTTCTCCTTGGTGTGCAGTTTTCTTCAGGAAGCTGGAAGCAAGGTCTCAGTTGAGAGTGAGGAAGATAGTAGAGGGCTGGAGGTTTGAGCAGGGAGAAGAAGGTGTAGAGATCTTCTAGAAGAGTGAGAGATCACTCCTCAGGGCCTGGGCATGATCGAAGGGCAGCACTGAAGGTGCCCTAGACACTCCTGGCCCTGAATTTAAAGTGAAATCAGCCATGTAGTTACAGTAGTGCAGTGCAGGTGTGGAGCAGGCAGAGGGGCGGGCGTATCAGCATTGGAATTTTGCCAGCTGAAGACAACAAAGTGAGGAGAGAACACTGGGGCACCCTGATGACAGCACCTGGGACAACAATCAACCATGGCTTTAAGCCAGAGACGTCCACTGTGAGGGTGGTGGGGCGAAGGCTTTGGAAGTTCCTGCAGGGCGTAAGGGTGGATGGACTGGGGATAGTTGAGGAAGTGAGCTGGAAAGATGGGGTGGTGATAATCAAAGAGATTGACGGATGCAGTTAGAGAATACAGATAATTTTTTATTTTCTTATATTGTCTGTAAAAGACATCTATTATTTTTCATAACAGAAAAATTAATTATTTTTCAAAAAGAAAATCTGTTTTGAACAGCAGATAGGATTTGGATAGATGGAGTTGTCTCATGGAGGACATTACAGGAAAGGAAGGCCAACGCATAAATCGGTATCTGTTTCACAAACTATGCATGGTCCCGAGTGGCCAGACCATAGAATCTGTAGATTGATGGCAGCAAGGGGACCGAGGGGGACAGAGATGCCCAGGCAGAAGTTGCACTAGTTTAGAAGAGAACAGGGAGGCATCAGGAGGTGTTGAGGAAGGGAAAGATCTAGAACGCAGAAGGGGAATTGAGGCCAAGCAAGCTTTACATATATATCTCGGTGGCAGTTCCAGGGACTGCCACCCTCTTGTCCTGGTGTCTTCCTGTGCTCTTCACTCTCAGCTGGAACTGCTGTGTGTGTCGCATATATTTGTGTAACTGCAACAATCAAAGTGATTCTTTTTAATTTCTGCTCTTCTCCTCTGTAATGGAGCTATTAGGCTTTGGCAGATCCCTTAATATGATTATCATTTTTGAATGATTTTGAATGGAAATGTTTGCACCGATGGTAGTAATCCAAGTTGAGTTTGAAGAATGAGGCTGTAAGCTCATGTCCTTGGATCTCATCAGTCCCCAAGTGCCATCAGCAGCGGCTGGAATGGCTGGGCAGGTGGCAAGGACACCTCCGAGGGGAAGGGCTAAGCCTTGTAAAGAGGCAGCTGGCTAACCCGCCGCCCGCAGCAGGTCCCGAGTGGGCAGGCAGTGGCTTCCTGTTGGAGGACTGCTTCCCAGCAGCAGACAAGGACGGTTGTCATTGTCAGGGCAAGGAGGTAGTTCCAGAATTCAAAGCAGTCACCCAGCGAACTCACCAGCAACACTGACTGTTCTCAGTATGGGTGAGGATATGGCTTTTAATTATTTAGCGTCTAGGACATTCACCAGCTCGACCTTAGCTGCCTGCCAGGAGCCTGCCTGCCCCCAGCTCAACAGGGAGGGCCCCCGCGGAGCCCTGCTGTTTGCAAGTCTGTGGACTTTGTTTCTGCTGCCCAGGAAGCCACCTCCTGGGGCCAGTTCCAGCCTCTCCTTTCCACACTTTGTCAGTCTCTTCAGGGCACTGTGGTAGTTTGACCATAACCTTTAGGGGACCTTTTTAGGTGACACCAACAGTGAAAACTGTCACCCCCTTGTTCCACCTCTCCACTGTGCTAGATCAGCCTCCTCCCCCTTTGTCTTCGGGCTCTGGCAGGGCCCACCGGGATGCAGACGGAGGCCTGATTTGCTGTGACCCTGTGGGCCCTCGTGCCTGTCTGGGCAACTGACCTGCCAAGGAAATGTTGAGAGGACTGTGAAGTTGTGAGAAATCCCAGGACTTCTGATAGAGAACCTGGTGGACTACGCTGGACAGAGCTGTGACCCAGGGCAAACTGTGACATCTTCCTTCCTTACCACCTACAGCCAGAACTTATCATCCAGACAAAGCTAAGTTTTATTAAAATGTCAGGCTGCTTGACAAAGGAAAGATGTTACCCAAAGGGGCATCTGAGAGGGACCTGAAAGGAAAAAGCAGCCTGTCTACTCCCCTCGATAGCGACAGTGACAGAGGGGTCCCTCCTGCCCCTGCTCTCATCCCTTCCTCCCTCGTTTCCTTCCTTCCACCCTGGCTGGAGCACATTCCTCTGCTGGTACCTGATGCATCATGGAATCCTTCCCCTCCAGGAATCCACACACCTAGGTCTTTTATGCTTATTCATTTATTCATCAATATTTAGTACATGCTTGCAAGGCACTAGCCCCTGGAAATTCCAGAGAAAAAATTATAGGGATAACTTCTCTGCTCACAGGGAGGGACCCAACCATTTGGTGGGGGAGAAGGCTGTACAGGATGGTCTTGCTGGTACAAACACAAATCCTAGAGTCCCAGCTCTGTAAATTCAATTCTTTGGTTCTGGGCTGGACCAGGAATCTGTATTTTCTAAAGAGCCACCCGGGTGGTGCAGATGCAGGTGGACTCTTGACCCATCTCTGGGAAACATTGTTTTCATCCATGGGGTGGTACCCAAAGCAGCCCTTTGGGAGTGTATGTTGCCTCCCTGCTCCCTGTGATTTTAACTGCCCTGCTTCCTTCGGAGGGGTCAGAAAGCAAAATCTTGGAACAGGGTCTTAACTACATGTGCTTGTCAGTTGGACAAGGAGAGATTGTTTCAACTTATCAGAATTTCTTGATGTGGCCATAGTTGCTCTCTAGAAAACAGAGTTAACACCAGAGCCAACTCCTCCTCCACAGGCTCAGGGACGTTCCTCAGACCTCTAGGCACAAGTGTCACTAATGTAGCTCCATAACTTAAGTGGTCCTTGGCTTTAGCTCTCCCAGAATGAGTCATCCCTGCAGTTTTCCTCTTCTGGCTATATCATAAAGCTCTTCCTCCTTCCTCCTTCTCCTCCTTATTCTCTTTCTCCTCAGCATGTGTCATGACCAGAACAGAAACATCTGACGCTGTTTAAGTTGAGAAGGACTGATCACAAAGATGCAGGGGACTGTCCGATGACTTGGGTGTAGAGAGTGGGGCCAGGTCTCTGGGCAGCTCATCCCCCACACACCCACTTGGCCTCACCTCCCCATTGTGCTCAATCATTCGTGTGCTCGGGGCCCACCAGCGCTGCTCCAAAACGGCAGCCTGAGCCCTGCAGACGTTGAGACTGTCTGACTTTAGCTCCCTACACTGTCTCCATTCTAAACTTCAGGAAAAATGGAAATTGATGAACCCAGTTTGAGATTAATGCTCATTTCTGGTTTAACTGAGGCCAAAGGGATGGGGTCCTGCTGTGCTTTGCAGGCTAGGGGTCAGGCTGGTTCTCTAAGAGGGGCTGCGGGTTGGGAAGAAATGACCGACTGTGAAAGCCGTGGCTATAGTCAAGGGTGGCACCACCATCCCAGCAGAAGCAGTGTCCTATGTGCATGGGTATGATTGGCGGAAGATTTCTGAAAACACATGATAAGGCCTCCCAGGAGGAGGGCAAAGGCATAGGAGCTCTTTTTGAGCTCTTCTGCATAAGACATATTTCATATCTTCTCTTGTTTAGTCCATGCAACAATACCTGGTAGAGATATAACTGGACCCAGAGTGGTTTGTTGACTGAACACAATTGCAGTTTTCAGCAGCAGTACCTGCTTTCAGCTGTACGCATTGTGTATTTCCAGTATACCCCACCACGGGCTCAGCATGTGGGTGCCAAGGGGCATTCCATGGAGTTGGGGATCTGGACGTCAAGGTCGAAGTTAAGTTAGAAGTCAGAATGAGCTGATGAGAGTCTGAGACGACAGTCCACAATTCTCAAAAGAATTCCACCTATTAGTTTCCTGTTGAACCCAGTGGAGTCTCAGTGGCCTCCTCTCTGAGATGTCTCTTTTGCCCAGGAAAGTATCTTAACAGTGTTTATGGCCTTTGGCAGAGTGGGCGTTTGCCAGCGCCTCCATGAAGCCTCTTTTGAAGACTGCAGTAAAGCATAAGGGCTAAAATCAAGGGCTTTAAAGCGAGGCAGGTGCTGAGTTCTGTTCACTTGATCTCCATGTGCCCCAGCTGTTGAATGGAGAAGGTTCTACTTACTTCACAGGGTTGTGGAGGTGCTTACACGAGATGTGCGTGGAAAGTTCTTTGCCCCTTGTGTTGAGGCAGTGACTACTCAATAAATAGTTACAATACTACTAGTAATAATTATTATACTATCATAATATCCACTTTTGTTGCTTGAATGGAATATGTATTGTGTTTCTCTACTCACTACAGCACCAGCAACGCCTTAGACATGGTAGATGCTGAGAAAATATATGCTGGATGAATTTGTCATATAAGGGTGTGTATAAAGTCTGGAAACAGAGGCAAAAAACCCATAATAAATGGCTTATTGATACTATGCTGCAATATACAATGTGATACGATCTGTGGTATGTACGTGTGCTACCCTTCATTGGCAGTGCGTGGCTCCCTGCATCCGACAATATTGCAATGAACGTGGGACGTTCATGCAGCATTTCTGTCAATCCCTGCACTTACACTATTGTTGCCTTACATGCCTTTGTCTCTGATTTTTCTTGAGTCACCTTGTGCCTTTAGCCCATTCCAGAAGAAATAATCAAACGGATCAATATAATGGGGCGGCGCCTGTGGCTCAAAGGAGTAGGGCGCCGGCCCCATATACTGGAAGCGGTGGGTTTAAACCCAGCCCCAGCCAAAAACTGCAAAAAAAAAAGGTAAATAAATAAATGTCAAAAAAAGAAAATAATGACCTTTTATCCAAACTTTGTGGTCATCCTATAGATGATTTTTTTCATCTCTCTGTGGGCTGAGGTCATCTCTCTGCTCTTAAGATTGGTGCTGTTGGGCACCTGTTGTCTCCTCTCTGAGTTTTCCCCCTTCTCTAAAGCCCCTCATGGTGATCCAATTTCTCAATCCAATACAGAGGTCGGAGCCCTTGCACATGACATTCCCTCTCTGCTTTCTCTTTGGGTTCCAGGCTTGCTAGATCTCTCCTTCCTGGAGTAGGGAGCAGGCTCATCTTTCTCCTTAAGTCTGAGCCTCTCTGAGACAGCCCATGGACCCCATCCTACCACTCAGTTGTCCCCTCTTCCCATACGTACAGACACCATGTGACGCATGAGACCAGTCCTCACCCTCACCTGACTCTACAAGGGAGTCAGTTTATTCCTAAACACTTCAGCTTCCCTACGTTTTCTGAAAGTAAAATGGAGAGCCGAGGTGTGGGAATTGAGGGCCTTATGGGCAGTGACTCCATGTGCTGGGTGGGAACCCAGTACCTACTAGGGCAGGGCCCGCAGAAGGGCGTCTGGCGCTGACATCTCCATGAACTTCGCTTCCTTCTGTCTCCCGCAGGACACCGGCCATGATAGGCTGCTCGTTCGTGGTCAACAGGAAGTTCTTTGGTGAAATTGGTCTTCTGGACCCTGGAATGGATGTGTATGGAGGAGAAAATATCGAACTTGGAATCAAGGTTTGTGACATATGTTCGTGTTTGTGAGCATAGCTGCTTGGTCATTGTTAGGGTGCATCCAAAGCTTCTTACAGCAGATGGATGACACATTCTCTTGCCCCACCCCCACTACTGGGGGGAGGTTTAAACAGCATCCTCGCTCCTCCTTAGATGGGCACTCTGGGCTTTCTTCTCGCTAAGGTTGACTGATGTGTTTCCTGCTTTGGTGACCCACTCTGGACATTGGCCAGAGAGTTTTTTCTCTCCTTAAGTTTTCCTTAAAATTAAGTAGTCTCCTTAGATTAATATTTCTATCCCATGTATTCTGATGGTCCATGCACATCATAGACTGTAAGATGCCAGAGGAGGGAAACATGTTCCAGGACCCTCCCTTTTCTCAGAAATCAATGGGGGAGGGGGGTGATGCAGGAAGGGCCCCAGCCCTGGTCAGTTCCACTGTGACAAATTTTAATATCCTAGGTTCTGCTTAAGATTTTATTAAAAAAAAAAAAAAAAAATTCCGGGTGGCACCTGTGGCTCAGTGGGTAGGGCGCCGGTCCCATATGCCGGAGGTGGCGGGTTCAAACCCAGCCCCGGCCAAATTAAAAAAAAAAAAAAAAAAAAAATTCCACTGTGAAAAAATAAAAGTTGGAAACCACTGGTGCATTCCAACTTCTTCACTTTGGACTCAAGATAAATGAATCCCAGCAAAAGATGGCAGGGATGGGGAGATTTATTAGTACCCTGTGACCAAGAGTCTTTGCTTGAACAGACTTAACTTTACTCAGTCTCCTGTACCCGTCTGTGTACTTCCTTATAAAATCCAGTTTTAACAAGAACCCTTGTGAAGTCGGTTGAGCAAGAACCCCTCACCCTTGATAGCTGATCATGCTCGAATCTGACCGGGTTTCCCAGACGCCACCATCCCTCAGGTGATGTCTGCTCACCCTGGCCTGTCTTTAGCAAGAATCCAGATAGGTCAGTTTAGCCCAAATCCCCCTCACCCCTGATGTTTCTTCTAAGTAGTTTCCATCCACCAACCCTACACGGCTCCTTGGCTATAAATTCCCACCTGCCCACACTGCCTTCTGAGTTGAGCCCAATCCCCTCTCCTTACTGTGAGAACATGGCAGTGTTCCCTGGATCTATCACGGTGATCCTAAATAACATCCGCCTCACTGTGCTTTAACAAGCGTCATTGAATAATTTTTTCTTTAATGTTGGGAACCACTTGGACTTGCTTCCCCCACCAGAGCGTCTTCCCCTATGCCAGCAGTTCTCAACCTGTGCGTCGTGACCCCTTTGTAACAATGAAAATACATCACGGCGTTAGGAAGGTGGAGAACCACTGCCCTATGCTGTCAGGATGCTGGAGGGGACCCTAGGCTGGGGTCCCTGTGTCTGCTACTTCCTGTACTGAATCTTGGCGTATTTGGGTTGTTGGGAAGCAGGCTTGCTGGAGAAACTCAGGGCACCACAGTGAGGTGGAAAGGTCATTGAATTTCTTCTGTTGTCCTCTGCTGGATTCTGCCCTTTATTCTACCTAGGCAGGTACTGAGTGCAGAACCCTTACATCAGTCAAAGCCAAGCCTGGTCTCTGCATCTAATGTCACTGGCTTGTCCCTGGGTTCTGTTTAAGATTTCATCCAAAAACTTCTCAAAAACTTTAAGGTGCCCCATCGGCCCCTCTGCACTTGAGCTCTCTGTGTGGCACGAAAGGCTTTGTGCCCCCATCAAGTCCAAGCTGGTGAGTGAAGGGGACCGTGGGGACCATCCCTGGAGCCTAAAATCATTCCCTTTTGAAGACTGCAGACTCTTCTTCCTGGGTTTTCTGCTCCAGTCCCGGTTCTTTCCTCAGTGGGATTTACGCGGGAATTCTTCGTAAAGCCCAGCAACTCAAAATCCCTGGATCACAGCTACCATAGGTGCCGTCCACCCTTTCTGAATTCAGTCTAAGTTAAAGATCTGGGCTCAGCATGTTGATCCTTGGCCTGCAACTTACATTTCCACCCTGCTCCCTTCTCCTCATTCCTCCTGGGCCTTCCTGCTTCTTTTTTCCTTAGCAAGGAAAAACTTCCTAACATATAACAGAATTTACTTGTTTTTAATGTGTATTGTTTTTCTCTCTTCTCAGTACAGTGCAAGTTCTGTGGGGCTCAGATCTTTGTTTCATTCCCTAAACATGCAGAACCATGCCTGGTACAGGGCTCAGAGGTCTTCCTTCTATTAATGAGGGAACGGCTGTCTTGGGGACCCATCATGAGGAGAAGCGATGGAGCTGGGTGGGGTAGCTAAGTGGAATTGGAACCATATGATGGCCGAGTAGGAGGTGAGCATGTATGAGTCTCAACAGCTTCTTCCTAGAACTTATCTGAGAGAGAAAGGAGAAGAAGGAAGCCCTGCCTGGACAGAGTTGAGCTTTACCTGTTATTAATTTTATTTTGAACACAAAAGAGACGTAAATGTCTCTATACGCTATAATCAGGGAACCACTCAAGGGCACAATATTGCCGGCAGAGGAGTGGCGAGCATGGAGGGAGCAGCACAGGTGGAGGGATTATTAGAGACAGAGGGGCCCTCACAGCCATGATTGGCTCTGAGGACAACTGAGGCTGTGTCAGCAGAGCCCATTCTTGAGGCTCACTAGGGAGAAGAGGTTTGCCTCCCCACACTCACAAAGGCGTTTGCATTTTTTGTATAGTCGCAGATTGATTTTATAGCTTTCTTGAGATATTATTGACATAGAATAATTGCATATATTTAAGGTGGACAATGTGATGTTTTGCTATACGTGTCCTTTATGAAATGATCACCACCATCAAGCTGACTCATCCATTGCCTCTGTCTACTTAACACTGTGTGTGTAAGAGTGGATGAGAATATTTCATCTAAGATCTATCCTCTTAGCAAATTAAAAATGTACAAAGTGGTGGCTCACACCTGTAACCCCAGCAACTTAGGAGGCCCAGGTAAGTGGATTGCTTGAAGCCAGGAGTTCAAGACCAGCCTTGGAAACACCTGTCTCCACACACACACACACACACACACACACAAAATAAATAAATAAATTAGCCAGGCATAGTGGTACATGCTTATAGTCCCAGCTACTTGAGAGGCGGAGGCAGGAGGCTGCAGTGAGCTATGATCCATGCTACTGTACTCCAGCCTGGGCAACCGAGTAAGATCCAGTCTCTAAAAAAAATTAAAAAAACAATACCACATTGTTGACTTTTGCCACCATGCTGTACATTAGATCTCCAGAAGTAACATTCACCTTACTTTGCAGCAACCTAACAGAAAAGGTCTGAGTGGGAGGGTCTGCGCTCTGGGTGGTGATATTGGTTACTTCCTGGCAGGTAGGTAGGATGGTATAACTCTCCCATCCCTTCTCCCCCTGCAGCACATCCCCGTGCACTAAGGCCCCTGCTCCACTAGCTGAAGGGCTCCCTAACCTCTCCCCTCACTGCTTTTTGAGTGGCTAGAGGGCAGTCTGTCACCAGTGATTGCACCCTGGCTTTGCCTTCTCCTGACAGTTCAACTCCACTGGCTGCTCAGGACATGACTTTAGTAGAGTGTCAGATGCATCTGGTGCATGTATATCACCCTCCAGTGATTACCTGCTCTGATTGTTCTCCCAGGCATTCAGAACCTGTGCTAGAGAAGTGGGGATGGTTTTGCCTCTCACTTCCCATGACCACATTGTCCTGAAACCTATACTTGACTCTTGAAGTAAGCCTTGGTTTTCTGCCAATTTTTTTTTTTTTTAATAGCAACAGGGTCCCCCTCTGTCACCCAGGCTGTGGAGCATAGTGGCACATCATAGGTCACTGCAGGCTGGAACTCTTGGGCTCAAGCCTCCCAACCTGCCGATTTTTAAAGTGGGAATTGAGCACTGTTGATTCTAGGAAGACCAAGGTCTGGGTTCAAGGTCTGCATTTTATTCTGTGGTTCTCGTGATGTGGTCCCCAACCAACAGCATCAGCATCACTTGGGAACTTTTTGCAAATGCAATTGCCATTCTTGGACCTCATCCCAGACCTTCTCAGTCAGAAACTCTGGAGCGAGGTCCAGCCCCACTGTGTTTAACAAGCCCACTGGGTGATTTTGTTATGTGCCCTTGCTGTGGGAGCCACTAGTCTACACCTGGGCTCAGTAAATACATGCCTTTATCAGAAAGGAGCCCAGGGGAGAGCCCACCTCTTTTCAGACTGTCTTCCTTTTTCTCCTTACTGCAGCCGGCACAGGCTGGCCCCTTAGGTGCCAGCATCTAGTGCGTCATTAACTTCACAGCCAGGCATCTTAGCCAGGTGACTGCAAGGTTCCTGGTGACAGGGCTCCCTTTTAAATGCAATAATACATGTAAGGTGCTTTGCCTTGACTGACTGTCCCTCCTTCCCTTCTTTCATTTTGTGCTGTTTTATATTGTTCAGAGTACAAATTAGCTGAATGATAAATTGCAATCTGAAATCATCCCTACTGCTGGAAAAAAAATTAGAGCTTAATGTAAACGTGTACAAACACACATAATTTTCATGTAGTGTCCACACATGCATTTACAAGTGCAAATGTACCTATAAGAAGTGACACAAAATCCCATGCTTTAGTTAAATGGGAACAATGTAATATGAAAACGCCATCTTTTCTTGGTGATTTTTTTTTTCCCAGCAAAAAATAGGTGCGTCTACAATCTTTCTAACTATTCTCTGAAATTTTCTTTTGTTGCTTTTTAATTCCATCCTCAGTAAGTAAAGCTCTGCCCTGAAAAAAGAAAGTCTCACTGTGGTTCTGGGGAAAAAAATAAAAAGAAGAATAGCATAGGTGACTCTAAGGCTGTTGCTTGGATAAAAGCCAGCTTGCCTGTGACCAAAACAATCGATACAGTAAAGGGTGAAAAAAGACTTCCAGAACGGAGAAAATAAATGAGATTAGAAATTGAAAGGTTTCATCTTGTAACATTGATCAGAAACTATTAACAAGGCATATTACAGTAACATGTCTAAATGTTAAGAGAAAAAAAACAAACCTCTCCAGAGAGAGAAGGACAGGTAGATTCCTTTTAAATGAAGTAAAATCAGATGGTTTCAGACTTGTCCAATGTATCAATTTGACAAGAAAAGCGGTTCTCTTCTTCTGAACCCGTGTATAAAAAAGACTTATACCCCAGACTGCTGAGCCCTATGGGGCAACTGTACTTAAAGGGAGATGATGGAAAGATACTCTCAGATCCCCAAACTGTCAGGAAATGTCTTAGCTTCATGTGGAACCCCAAGGACTAAATAAAAGGCAGAATTCCTATGTGTGCAGATTGTGGCTAAAATATGTGAGCCCAATGAGCCATTCTGGAGTAAGCCTGTAAGAGGGTTTGGAGGTGCTCAGGATGATAACCTGCTTACCTGCTCCAGCCCTGACCCACAGGCTCTGGAGGTATAGCCTTTGAGGGGGTCTGTTTGCTGGGGTTCCCCGGGCTCTGTGACAGTCACCAGTAGGGCATTCAGACTCTAAGTCCATCTTGGTTGGGCTGCATCATGGCAAATCATAGGCAAAAGACAGTTATGTTTTAATGTGCCCAGGTAAAAATAACTTTCTTAAAGAGCAGAGTTTAACCCAGATGCCTTAACTGCTGACTGGGTAGCTCACAGTGCCCCTGGACACACCGTTTCCCTGAGGACCTGGGATGCCATTTCCAGGATTCAGATGAGCCTATGGTTGGCACCTGCCCTCTGGCCTGGCTCGGCCCGTTCATGCTCAGAGCGCTGGAGTCCTGTCCACAGACTCAGGGATCAACTTAGCAGTAGATTTGAAGTCTTACTTCCCTCACAGAGGTTGTAGATCTCTGGAGTGGCCAGAGCCCCAGGCCCTCAGGCAAACATGTCATTCCCCTTTCACATTGGTCTTTTGGCCCCCATCTCTTGTTCTTAGTCCCCCCTCCCTTCTGTAGCTAGTGCTGACAAGGCCTTCTGATTGCTGTCCCATCCGCACCCCAGCTCCTCTTCCTTGGTTCTGGGTATTCATCACTGGGTTCCTGGGGTAGCCAGGGAAGATTCCCCTGCCCTCTCTGAGACCGTGGCAATAAAAGCCCCAATGTCCGGAGACCTCTCATGAACTTCATCATGCATTTGGGACACTGGGACTCAATTGCACTGCATCTATTGAATGTTGTGACTTGAATAATTATCACTCTCAAAGGGAACCAGACCATCAATTCTATTTTCTTTTCTTTTCTTTCTTTCTTTTTTTTTTTTTTTTTTGAGACAGAATCTCACTTTATTGCCCTTGGTAGAGTGGTGGCATCACAGCTCACAGCAACCTCCAACTCCTGGGCTTAGACGACCCTCTTGCCTCAGCCTGGCGAGTAGCTGGGACTACAGGTGCTTGCCACAGCACCCGGCTATTTTTTGCTGCAGTTTGGCCAGGGCAGGGTTCAAACCCACCACCCTCGGTATATGGGACTGGCACCACAGGGGCTGCCCTGTTTTGTTTTCTTGATCCTTAGATTGCACAAATCTTTGGTTCTCCCTTCTGCTGCTGGCATTGGCCATGATTTGATCCAGAGCCTGGGCTCAAGGAGGACATCTTTGGCTATATGAATGTCTTCACAGTGCAGAGTTAGAATGTATCTGTGACATGGTTGGAGCCAAGTTGCTGGTCTTATTCATGATTAGAGTGGGCCTTGAGATTTCATAGACCAGTTTTTAATGAAGGTGTACACATTATAGGTGCACCAGCAGCACAAGTGAACACTTTTGATTGTAAAGAAGACTTGGTGAATGCCACTTCCAGTGGGCACACCACCGTCGACAGATGGGGCCTCTATCTCTGTGAAATTTATGGTCAACCACACCATTTATCATTTATACCATATCAAATTTATCATTTGATACCATTTATCAAACAAATAATTAGCAACATGATGAATGTAAAAAGGCAGGATAGGGTGATGCTCTGGGAAAATAGTAAGGAAATACAACCTTGTCTAGGGGGTGAGGAAGAGCCTAAGGAAATGTTGAAGACTTTAAGTAGGTATCTACCCATCTACCTATCTAGCTTATCTGTCTATCAACTGTCTACCTACCTACCTGGGGTGTATTGATCACATTTGGAGTTTTCAGAAGGAAGACGTTGCCTAGGAAAAGGAGTAGAGGGGACAGTCCAGAATCCCAGAGAAAAACAACAAAGCAGGTGTGAAAGGGGCAGCTGGAAAGGAAATGAGCCGAGAGAGTGGTTTATGGCAAGTGAGAACAGAATGTAAGCAGTGGGCGTGGAGAGGAGGTGATTGATGAGGGTGCCATTTGGGAGGTGTGCTGAGTAGAACGTGGTGGTCCACTGAACGGGAGGAGAGAATGAGAAGAGACTACTCAGGAGGCCCCCTGGGTTTCCTAGCCTAGAGGAGGTCTGGGGGTGGGGTGTGAGGAGTTCTGTTTTCGAAATACTGAGTCTGAGGAGTAGCAGTCCCTTGTGACCTGGCAGGGAGATGTCAGGGGAATGGGGGATTAGCATGGTCGCCAGCCAAGAGCAGGACTTGGTAGTAGGGTTCCAGGAGAAGCACCCTGCAGGGCCAGGGTGCTTAGGGTTAGGGCTGACTTAAAGGTGCAGGATGTGGTGAGTCCTTTCGCATCGTTGCTATATGTGCTACACCTAAAGTGTCAAAAGAGTTAAGAAAGTAGGATGTGTAAAAATTGATCCCTGTTCATCATTTTTTTCCCCTGAAAGATTTTGGGGAAAAGAACTTGTTTATCAAAATGTTTACAATTGGCCAGGGTGTGGTGGCTCACGCCTGTAGTTCTAGCACTCTGGGAGGCCAAGGTGGGTGGATTGCTTGAGCTCAGGAGTGCAAGACCAGCCTGAGCAAGAGCAAGACCCCATCTCTAAAAATAGAGAAAACAACAGGCATTTTGGTGGGTGCCTGTAGTCCCAGCTACTCTGGCTAGGACAAGAGGATCACTTGAGCCCACGAGTTCGAGGTTGCGTTGAGCTTGTGACACCATGGCACTCTACTCAGGGCGACAGAGTGAGACTCTGTCTTAAAAAAAAAAAAATGTTCACGTCTTCCATGCCTCTGCTCCATACTCCAATTTCAGGCCCGTATGTGGGTTTCCTACCTTCTCATCCAGCCCTGCAGTTTTCACCTGATTACCTCTGGGGCGCTTCCCAGGTAGACATGGTGAAGCCCATTTGGACCCTCACTAGCACCACAGCCAATGAGCCTCTACCTGTAAAGATTTCTCTGCAATGGCACCTTCTTCTAGCTTTCACTGCTACACAACACACTCAGCCTTGGTGCAGAACAGTGTTTAATTGCTGCAGTCCCCACCCTTTCAGTACTGCAGACCAGTTTCATGGAAGACAGTTTTTCCGTGGATTAGGAGTGAGGAAAGGTTACGGGTGATTCAAGGGCATGTCATCTCCTGATCATGAGGCATTAGATTTTCATAAGGAGCACACAACCTAGATCCCTCACATGGGCAGTTTACTGTAGGGTTCATGATCCTATGAGAATCTAAGGCTGCCATATAGCTGACCGGAGGTGGAGCTGAGGAAGTGATAGGAGTGATAGGGAGTGGCTATAAATACAGATGAAGCTTTGCTCACTCGCCCACCACTCACCTTCGCTGTGCAGCCTGGTTCCTAATGGTTTATCAGTCCATGGTCTGGGAGCTGGGGACTGCAGTTTTATTGCGCGCAGAATGAGCAGAGGGGAGTTCATTTAAACAGAGTTACTGACAGTAGCAGATCCATTTTGCTATCTTTACTAAAATGTATCTTCCTCCTCTTAAAGAAGACTAGCAGACTAATTAATACATGTAAAAAGCTGAAAACATGCACACATGCATGTATACACACATGCACCCACCCACACCCACACCCGTGGCAAACACCGTCCTACAAAACCTTCCAAAGGATAGACAGGAATGCGATGTCAGTTGTAGAATAAAATGGCTTCTTTTTATAGAATTTCTAACATTCTGTGATGTTAGATTTTATACAGGCTGGAAATTCTATCCTGAGTAGATAAAAGTTTAGAATATTTTATCACTTCCTGTTTTCTTCTCTCTCCAAATTGGGAAATGAAGAATTCAGTCATTACACTTTATGCTAATTTCTTTTATTTTAATTCAACATTTTATTATGGAAAACTCGAAACATACACAAAAGTAGAAGAGTATAATGAATCCAAATGTACTGATCTTTCAACTTTAACTAATATTAACATTTTGCTGTTTTTTTCAGTTACTCTTCATTGGCTTTTAAAAAGCAGATCCCCAGACATCACATCATTCTATCTATAAATATTTAGAGTGTGTTGGTAACATAAAAAGACTCTCTAAAAACATAGTCTCGACATAAAGTTACACTTAGCAAAATCCAATAACCAGTCTATGTCTTCTCAAAATATTTCTCAAATTTCTGTCATAATCTCTCAAAAAATATTTTTTTTTTTACAGTTGACTTATTCAAATAAGAATCCAAGCAAGTCCACACATTTTATTTCTTTGGTGTGTCTAATCTGTAACGTTTCCTTCACCTTGATTGTTTTCATGTCATTCATTTGTTGAAAAAACCAAGTAATTTGTCCTATGCAATTTTTTTTTTTTTTATTGTTGGGTATTCACTGAGGGTACAATAAGCCAGGTTACACTGATTGCAATTGTTAGGTAAAGTCCCTCTTGCAATCATGTCTTGCCCCAATAAAGTGTGACACACACTAAGGCCCCACCCCCCTCCTTCCGTCCCTCTTTCTGCTTCCCCCCCATAACCTTAATTGTCATTAATTATCCTCATATCAAAATTGAGTACATAGGATTCATGCTTCTCCATTCTTGTGATGCTTTACTAAGAATAATGTCTTCCACTTCCATCCAGGTTAATACGAAGGATCTAAAGTCTCCATTTTTTTTAATGGCTGAATAGTATTCCATGGTATACATATACCACAGCTTGTTAATCCATTCCTGGGGTGGTGGGCATTTAGGCTGTTTCCACATTTTGGCAATTGTAAATTGAGCTGCAATAAACAGTCTAGTACAAGTGTCCTTATGATAAAAGGATTTTTTTCCTTCTGGGTAGATGCCCAGTAATGGGATTGCAGGATCAAATGGGAGGTCTAGCTTGAGTGCTTTGAGGTTTCTCCATACTTCCTTCCAGAAAGGTTGTAGTAGTTTGCAGTCCCACCAGCAGTGTAAAAGTGTTCCCTTCTCTCCACATCCACGCCAGCATCTGCAGTTTTGAGATTTTGTGATGTGGGCCATTCTCACTGGGGTTAGATGATATCTCAGGGTTGTTTGGATTTGCAATTTCTCTAATATATAGAGATGATGTACAGAGTAAAAGATTATTTTACTTTTTTCTTGTGTTTGTTAGCCATTCGTCTGTCGTCTTTAGAGAAAGTTCTATTCATGTCTCTTGCCCATTGATATAAGGGATTGTTGGCTTTATTCATGTGGATTAATTTGAGTTCTCTATAGATCCTAGTTATCAAGCTTTTGTCTGATTGAAAATATGCAAATATCCTTTCCCATTGTGTAGGTTGTCTCTTTGCTTTGGTTATTGTCTCCTTAGCTGTACAGAAGCTTTTCAGTTTAATGAAGTCCCGTTTGTTCATTTTTGTTGTTGTTGCAATTGCCATGGCAGTCTTCTTCATGAAGTCTTTCCCCAGGCCAATATCTTCCAGTGTTTTTCCTATGCTTTCTTGGAGGATTTTTATTGTTTCATGCCTTAATTTTAAGTCCTTTATCCATCTTGAATCAATTTTTGTGAGTGGGGAAAGGTGTGGGTCCAGTTTCAGTCTTTTACATGTGGACATCCAGTTCTCCCAACACCATTTATTGAATAGGGAGTCTTTCTCCCAAGGTATGTTCTTGTTTGGTTTATCGAAGATTAGGTGGTTGTAAGATGTTAGTTTCATTTCTTGGTTTTCAATTCGATTCCACGTGTCTATGTCTCTGTTTTTGTGCCAGTACCATGCTGTCTTGAGCACTATGGCTTTGTAGTACAGACTAAAATCTGGTATGCTGATGCCCCCAGCTTTATTTTTGTTACAGAGAACTGCCTTAGCTATACGGGGTTTTTTCCGGTTCCATACAAAACGAAGAATCATTTTTTCCAAATCTTGAAAGTACGATGTTGGTATTTTGATAGGAATGGCATTGAATAGGTAGATTGCTTTGGGGAGTATAGACATTTTAACAATGTTGATTCTTCCCGTCCATGAGCATGGTATATTCTTCCATTTGTTAATATCCTCTGCTATTTCCTTTCTGAGGATTTCATAGTTTTCTTTATAGAGGTCCTTCACCTCCTTCGTTAGGTATATTCCTAGGTATTTCATCTTCTTTGAAACTATGGTGAAGGGCGTTGTGTCCTTAATTAGCTTCTCATCTTGACTGTTATTGGTGTATACAAAGGCTACTGACTTGTGGACATTGATTTTGTATCCTGAAACATTACTGTATTTTTTGATGACTTCTAGGAGTCTTGTGGTTGAGTCTTTGGGGTTCTCTAAGTATAAGATCATGTCGGCAGCAAAGAGGGAGAGTTTGACCTCCTCTGCTCCCATTTGGATTGCCTTTATTTCTTTGTCTTGCCTAATTGTATTGGCTAGAACTTCCAGCACTATGTTGAACAGTAAAGGTGACAGAGGACAACCTTGTCTGGTTCCAGTTCTAAGAGGAAAAGCTCTAAGTTCCAGTTCTAAGAGGAAAAGCTCTAAGCTCTAAGTTTTACTCTGTTCAGTAAAATATTGGCTGTGGGTTCGTCATAGATAGCTTCAAACAGTTTTAGAAATGTGCCACCTATGCCTATACTCTTCAGTGTTCTAATTAGAAAAGGATGCTGGATTTTATCAAATGCTTTTTCTGCATCTATTGAGAGGATCATGTGATCTTTATTTTTGCCTCTGTTAATATGGTGGATAACGTTTATGGACTTGGGTATGTTAAACCAGACTTGCATCTCTGGGATGAAGCCTACTTGATCATGATGAATGACTTTTTTGATGATAAGCTGTGATCTATTGGCTAGGATTTTGTTGAGAATTTTTGCGTCTATATTCATGAGTGAGATTGGTCTGAAATTCTCCTTTTTGTTTGGGTCTTTTCCTGGTTTTCGATCAGGTTGATGTTTGCTTCATAGAATGTGTTGGGGAAGATTCCTTCTTCCTCAATTTTTTGGAATAATTTCTGCAATACAGGAATAAGCTCTTCCTTGAAGGTTTGATAGATTTCTGGAGTGAAGCCATCTGGACCAGGGCATTTTTTGGTTGGAAGATTTTTTTATTGTTTCTTTGATCTCAGTGCTTGAAATTGGTTTGTTCAGGAGCTCTATTTCTTCCTGGCTGAGTCTAGGGAGAGGGTGTGATTCCAAATATTGATCCATTTCCTTCACATTGTCAAATTTCTGGGCATAGAGTTTCTGGTAGTATTCAGAGATGATCTCTTGTATCTCTGTGGGATCAGTTGTTATTTCCCCTGTATCATTTCTGATTGAGGTTACTAGAGATTTTACTTTTCTATTCCTCGTTAGTCGGACCAATGGTTTATCTATTTTATTTATTTTTTTAAAAAACCAACTTCTTGTTTCATTAATTCTCTGAATGATTCTTTTGTTTTCAATTTCATTGATCTCTGATTTGATTTTGGATATTTCTTTTCTTCTACTGAGTTTAGGCTTAGATTGTTCTTCTTTTTCCAATTCCATAAGATCTCTTGTGAGATTGTTGATGCGCTCTCTTTCTGTTTTTCGAATGTAGGCATGTAAAGCGATAAATTTTCCTCTCAAAACTGCTTTTGCAGTATCCCACACGTTTTGGTAGCTTGTGTTTTCATTGTTGTTATGCTCAAGGAAGTTAATGATTTCCTGTTTTATTTCTTTCTGCACCCATCTGTTATTCAACAGAAGATTGTTTAATTTCCATGCCTTTGTGTGGGGTCGAGCATTTTTGTTAGAGTTGAGTTCCACCTTTAGTGCCTTATGGTCTGAAAAGATACAAGGTAAAATTTCAATTCTTTTGATTCTGTTGATATTTGTTTTGTGTCCCAGGATATGATCAATTTTGGAGAATGTTCCCTGGGGTGATGAGAGGAATGTATATTCTTTATCTTTAGGGTGGAGTGTTCTGTATGTGTCTATCAAGCACAGTTGTTCTAGGGTCTCATTTAAATCTCTTATATCTTTGTTTAATTTCTGTTTAGAGGATCTGTCCAGCTCTGTAAGAGGAGTGTTAAAATCCCCTGTTATGGTATTATCAGATATCATATTGCTCAGACTGAGTAAGGTCTGCTTCAAGAATCTGGGAGCATTTAAATTAGGTGCATAAATATTTAGAATTGAAACGTCTTCTTGTTGTATTTTTCCCTTGACCAATATAAAGTGACCATCTTTGTCTTTTTTGACTTTGGTTGCTTTAAATCCACATGTATCTGAAAATAAGATTGCAACTCCTCTTTTCTTCTGAATTCCATTTGCCTGAAAAATTGTCTTCCAACCCTTGACTCGGAGCTTTAATTTGTCTTTTGAAGCCAGGTGTGTTTCTTGCAGACAGCAAATGGATGGCTTGTGTTTTTTAATCCAGTCAGCCAATCTATGTCTCTTCAGTGGGGAATTCAAGCCATTAACATTTATGGAGATAATTGATAAGTGTGGTAGTATTCTATTCGTCTTATTTGGTGAGAGTCCATTGCTTAGTTTTATCTTTTGCATCAGTGTGGAGGTTAGGTTCTGTCCTTTAATTTCTGAGTTCTTACTTTGCTGCTGATCCATTGTGGTGGTCAGTGTGCAGAACAGGTTGAAGTATTTCCTGTAGAGCTGGTCTTGTGGCGAATTTCCTCAATGTTTGTATATCCGTAAATGATTTGATTTCTCCATCAATTTTTGTGTCATTTTTTTTTTGTGTGTGTGGTTTTTGGCTAGGGCTAGGTTTGAACCTGCCACCTCCAGCATATGGGACCGGCGCTCTACTCCTTGAGCCACAGGCGCCACCCTTCTCCGTCAATTTTGAAGCTTAGCTTAGCAGGGTACAGAATTCTGGGCTGGAAATTGTTCTGTTTAAGTAGATTAAAGGTAGATGACCATTGTCTTCTTGCTTGGAAAGTTTCATTAGAGAAGTCTGTGGTCACTCTGATGGATTTGCCCCTGTAGGTCAACTGGCGCTTACTCCTGGCAGCTTGCAGAATCTTTTCTTTTGTCTTGACTTTGGACAGGTTCATCACAATGTGTCTTGGAGAAGCTCGGTTAGAGTTGAGGCGACCTGGGGTCCGATAGCCCTCTGAAAGCAGTGTGTCAGAATCTTTGGTGATATTTGGGAAATTTTCTTTTATAATATTCTCTAGTATGGCTTCCATGCCTCTGGGGCATTCTTCTTCCCCTTCTGGAATTCCTACAACTCGTATGTTGGAACGCTTCATAAAGTTCCATAATTCTGACAGTGAACGTTCTGCTTTCTCTCTCTTCTTTTCTGCCTCTTTTACTATCTGAGTTATCTCAAGAACTTTGTCTTCTACCTCTGAAATTCTTTCTTCTGCATGGTCTAACCTGTTGCTGATACTTTCCATTGCATCTTTAAGTTCCCTGATTGACTGTTTCATTTCTTTCAGCTCTGCTATATCCTTTTTATATTCTTCATATCGTTCATCTCTGATTTGATTCTGTTTTTGGATTTCCTTTTGGTTATTTTCCACTTTATTAGCAGTTTCCTTCATTGTTTCCATCATTTCTTTCATTGTTTTCAACATGTGTATTCTAAATTCCCTTTCTGTCATTCCTAACATTTCTTTATAGATGGAATCCTCTGCAGTAGCTACCTCATGGTCCCTTGGCGGGGTTGTTCTGGACTGGTTCTTCATGTTGCCTGGAGTTTTCTGCTGATTCTTCCTCATGAGTGATTTCTTTTATCTTTTTCCTTGCCCTAATTTTCCTTTCACTTCCTCTTGCTCTTTAAGTTCTCGTGCCTGTGGACTAAGGGTTACAGGACCAGAAGGATGAGAAGGTTGAAGAGCAAAAAAGGGATGAAAGAAAGGAGGACCGAGTGATAAGAAAAATAGAGAAAGGAGAGGGGGTGGGTAAAAGGAATATTGACAAAAAGAAGAGAGGCACTGAAAGAGGGAGACAGAGCAATATAGGTGTACAGTAGGGTACTTTGACACAACCTTAAAAAAACCCCACCTTCCGGGGGTGCCCAGTTGGGTGGTTCCCTTGAGGTCAGCAGCTCTTTGCTAACCTGATCAGACACAGTACCCCACCTCCACCAAGTAGAGAGGAAAGACAAAAATGCTATAAATCAAACCAAAACAAGCAAACAGAAAACTTTACAGGATAAAATTGGGTGAAAAACCAAATAATAGCGGTAGAAACACTAGCAAAAATGAAGTTCTAGTTATTGAAAAAGGCAGCAATGGGAAAGTATAATTAAACTAGAAAAATTGAGAAGGAAAAAGGATCTGTATGGAAAAGATTGAAATTAAAAAACAAAACAACATCAACAACATCAAAATAAAAAAAAAACAACCAAACCAAAAAAAAAAACAAAAAAAACAAAAACAAAGCAGTATGTATATGTTATTGAATATTGTCTGGGCAACACGTGGTCTTCTGGGGTATGAGATGTTAATCACAGTTCTGATACGACTGGAGGCTGCTGATTTCTCAAACCCCAGCAGGTAGACACCCTAAATCTCTCTTCAGCCCACTTAAAAGGTACTATGAACTTGTAGACTTGCTGAGCAGAAGCTTTCCCAGGAAAGTGCTTGTTGCTGGAATTACTGCTGAAGTGGCTATCCACTTACCCAGTGTGCCAAAACCGGTCTCACTCTGCCCCTGAGGGTTAGGGCTGCAAGGCGGCTCAGACCCCACCCTTAGGCTACTTGGTCGCTGGGTTACCAGCTCCCACCCGATTCTAGTTCTGCGACCCTGAGGGCGGAGCTTGCCGGGGCAGATCGCTCACAATGGCTCCCTGTGACCCACAGCCAAACACTATTAGCTCCGTCTGGCTCAGCGGCTCAGACTGGGGCCCTAGACAACAGCCAAAGTTCTCCGCACTCCCGCTCAGTCTCTCCCCAAGGCAGTTCAACTGAGTGCCAAGTCCAAAGACACCAAAACAGTTCACAGGTAAGGCCTTTCTGGTTTGCAGTCTCGCTGCTACTGAACTTACAGTTGCGGGCGGGTTTAGACGGATTGAACACACGCGACCACTTGCTGTTTTTCCACTGTTTTAGTCCTCCTCTTGGTGTCCAAAAGTCTCTCGCTGACTCCCTGTATCCTCACAGGGGTGATGATTGGCAGATCCCACCAGCCAGAGATGCCTGGAGTCCTATCTCCCCAGACTCACGGTGCCCAGATGGAAGGAAGCTGTTACTCGGCAGCCATCTTGCTCCACCTCCCCCCTTGTCCTATGCAATTTTACACAATTTGGATTGGGCACGTTGATGCCGCTTGATGTCCTTAACATGTTTTGAGTCTCCATTTTCTCTGAACCATGGTTAGATCTAGAAGGCTAATTAGACCTTTCTTTCCCCTTTTCGGAGAGAACACTTTAGATGTTGCTAGGAACTTCATATCACATGACCTCAGGAGATACAGACTGTCTGGTTATCTCGCTTTTAGTGATGTTAAGATTCAACACTAGCTTCAGGTGTCAGCCTGATTGATTCATTATAAAGTTCGCCATCAATCTTTCACCTAATTAATGGCTTTAGCAGTCACTGATGAACGTTGCCTACATCCATTATTTCATTAGGGCCTACGAAGTGGTGAATTTTAGATTGTGCGTTCATTCTGCATTTATGAGCTATAATTCTTCCCCTCCCCAGCTGTTTGAATACTCTGAAATCAAAGGCAAAGAAGTCAGGAGAGATAAATGCTTGATTCCTTTTTTTATTTGAACATTTTTAGAATAACAAATTGTGGCAACTTCCAAAGATGGCCAGTCATGTTTTCTTCTTTTTTTTTTATTCATTTTTAGCCCATTGTGTATGTGTTTTTATTAAGGCATAATTTAAAAGACTCAAATGCACAGATAGTCTTCAGCCTGATGAGTTTTGCCTTTATAATCACCTCCCAAAACGTGATAACTGAACATTCACATTGCTGAGAAGATCCTCTTTTTCCTTTTTCTTGTCTGTTCTTTCCTCTTCCTCTCCTCTCTCCCATTCCCAAACAACCACATTCTGATTTTTATCATCGTAGATAATTTCTGTCTGTTCTGGAATCCCGCATGGATGGAATCATACCTGATATACTCTGTCATCTGGTGCCCTTCAACTCACGTGGTGTTGTGGAGTTTCTTCTTGTCATTGTGTGTATCAGCGGCTCAGTCTTTGTTATTGCTGAGAAGTATTCCATCCTGTTTAAGCCTTCCTTCTGAGGGATACTTGGGTTATTTCTAACTTGGGACCCTTATGAGCATTCGTGTAAATGTCTTTTTTGGGACATATGTTTTGATTTCTCTTTGATACCTAGGAATGGAATAGCTGGAATACATAGAAGATACCTTCTAACTTTTTAAGAAAAGCAGGGATTCAAAATATACCATTTTTTACTCCCACCAATCCTGTGTAAGAGTTACAGGCATTCCTGTCTTTGGCAGTACGTAATATTGTCAGAATTTATTTTAACAAATCTAGTAGGTTCTTTTCTATTGCATGGCACACCCAAAGGACACTTTTATTTATTAGTTAATTGATTTTTATTGATACATAATGGATGTATATATTTGGGGGTTATGTGTAATCATTTAATACATTCATGTAATTTGCGAACATCAGATCAGAATAGTTGGGATATCCGCACCATAAATATTTGTCTTTTCTTTAGGCGAGAAACATTCAAATTATTCTTTTCTATTTTGAAATCTACAATAGATTATTGTAAATTATAGTCACCCTACTGATCTATCAAACATATCTTATTTCTTCTATCAAACTGTATATTTTTACTCATGAATGAATCTCTCTTCACCCCTGTCTCCTTCATCCTTTGAAGTGGCACCTAAGTGTGGTTTTAATTTGTATTTCCTTGATGACTAATGAACACTTTTACTTATGTGTATAGATAATTAGTATATCTACTCTTACCCATTTTTGCACATTGTGTTGCTTTATTTCATTATTGATTTGTAGGGGCTCATTAAACGTATTCCGGATGCTATTTTCTTTTAAAATATGTGTAGTGTGAATATCTTCCTGCAGTCTGTGGTTTGTATATTCATTTTCTTCTGTTTTCTTCTAGCAGCTTTATGATTCTTTTACATTCAGAACTATGATCCATATAGGCCCTAAAGAGAACATCTGAGAATTTCTTGAGGTAGGCAATACTTATTAGGACTGGGCACAAGAAAACTCCACTAAAAAATTAAAGAAAAAATTGATAAATTGCACTTAATCACAATTTGAATTTCAGCTCATCAAAACATCTCACTAAAAAATGAATAAGCGAGTGCATTCACAGTGCCTATGTCTGACAAAGGAATCTTACCCAGATTACATGCGAGAAATCCTGAAAGTCAGAGCAAAAAATGGCAGTAAACAAAACTAGGTGATACTAATTGTTTTAGAAAGAGGAATGTAAATGATTATTTTCTACTAGTATCTCCAATTCAAGTTCATGATTATGAATTTGTGATTCACTTCTTTTACTTTACATTTACCTTTTACTCAATGTCTTGATTTTTTGACATAATTTCTTATTTGCTTTATCCTATAATATCCATTTACAATAAATAATAGTTTTGAAATGAGAATACTAACAAGTTGACTGAATGAAGTTTAATATTTCTTCGTATTTGTTTTGCCCTTAGGATACATTCCAGTAGGAGTGTGTAATCAACACACTTTAAATTATTTGAAATCATTTTCTCTGGGCGGTTATGCCATCTCTCTGTGATTTAGAATATGAGAGTTATATGGCATTGAATTACACTCGCTGTTTCTTTTCTTTTTTACTGAGATTAAAAGTCAATTGACTAAACTCAGTTGACATATAGTGTTAGAATTTTTTAGACAGTGTTGTGTCTAAATATGCACCAAACACTCTCTTTTTTTAGGGCGATTTCTATCCAGTACCCCCTAGGCTTTCAGTACCATAATGCCCAGTAACCCATACAGCCAGAGAAGCTGCACATCGGACTTCTGCTTACCCTGGATTTGTTTTTTTGTGTAAATCTGAGTCCACCTTTGCTTTATCTAAGCTTATGTATTTGATTTGCTGGAAGCTCTAGGATGCTATTACTATAGCATTGGGGGGAAAACAGCCAAGGACTTCCAGGTATAAGGGGAAAAACAACTCTCCACCCTCCTCCCCACCAAAATTATCTTATTTATTGCCAAAGCTAAATTAAATCCTTGCATACCAGAGCTGAGACAGAAAGGAGAACGAGCCCAAATAGGGAAAAGATGGCCTCTAAAATTCTAAAAGTGGGAAGAGAATATCAAGAAGCACCTTGACTGTCATCCATTAGTGCGTGGAGGTGGCAGGGGATGAAACAGATGGCAGGAAGAGGGACAGCAGGGTGGGGGAGGTGTCACAGGCTGAGCGGCCCTTGTCCTTCACTGAGAAGCACTTTTCTACACCGCAGTTATTCCACCCAGAGTGCTTAGCATAAGAAGGCAATTTCATGGGTTCTAAATTTGACAACAGATTCACAAATGTCATTCTACGTAAAGGAGAGGAACGGAGAAGCACTTGAAACTAATACCTGTTGTTGATTGGCACTAACCTTGTGCCTTTAAGACCAGCTTGGGCAACATAGCGAGATCCTGTGTCTACAAAAAACAAAAAAGTCATCCAGGTGTGGTGATGCACAATAGGAGTCCCAGCTACTCGGGAGGCTGAGTTGGGAGGATCACTTGAGCCCAGGAGTTCGAGGTTATAGTGAGCGATGATTGTGCCACTGCATTCCAGCCTGGGTGACGAAAGCAAGACCCTGTATCTAAAGAATAAAAATAAATAAAAAATGAGAATGAAGTTCTATGAAGCTTGCTACCTATTGCTTAGAATATTTATTGGTCCACCCTCGGGATAATGGTGGCAATGCTGCTGATGGGCAGGGATGTGGTCCTATAGTCAGTGCTTAGGGTGTTCCTTGTATATAGTACACATCAAAAAACAATTCCACTTGTAGTAGATGCAATGTTCATGATCCTTTTATATAGACAGACACGCAGATGGATATCATGTTCTTACATATATTTTATGCAATACACTATCTCATATGTAGAGAACTATAGTTATGTAATAAACAAAAAATGTGTTTGAAACAGCATGAAATTGGATTTCCTCATCCATAAATTGTGTTATATTTATGTCTAAGCTATAGTTCAAGGAAGGGAACTGCAATGTTGATATTTTTGTAAATGGTGTCTAATGTATTTCTATTAAGGGGAGATTTATTTGCTGTGCTGAAATGTATTATCATAATAGCCAAGCCATTTACTCTACCCCTGGAAAATCGGGTGGTATTCTGTTTGGAATTTCACTCGCCTGCTCCTCGCCTGCCAGGTCTATTGTAAATTATCAGAGGCATCTGTGAGTTATTTTATAGGAAGCATCCATCTATTTTTACAACTCCAAAAAGTCTGTCACTCTCATTCATCTCTCTGGGAATAAAGCAATAATTTGATTCTCTATAAATGGGAACCTGAATTTACACCATCTTCTTCAGTTGGGATGTTAGCGATGTGGGTGATTTATGGCCCTGTCTTTCTGGGGCAAGGGACTGGAAGGTGACATCCTGGTGTTCTTGTTGTTGTTTTCCACTGTTTTCCTCAGTAAAAGGAGTAGGACTTAACTGTCCTGGGAACTGTTTTGTTCCCTGTCCATGTAAGCTTGTTGAACACTGAACCATAAGATACCTGTGTCCCTGCTGCTCTGGACCTAGTAGTTGGACCCTGGGCACAGTGATGTTCCCAGCCTTGCAGCCTTCACTGCAACTGCTCACATTTTCAGCGCTTCAACAGGAAATTGGTTGCACGTCTGGGGACTTCTTGGGTGTTTGTAGCCTGTCAGGCAGGCCCAGGTTATCTATCTCTGGAATCTCATTTTTTTGCCCATTGAGTTGGGCTTGTCTAAGAAATGTCAATGTTTTATTCCCTTTTCCCTTGAGAGGATGCCAAGGTGGGAGATGTCCCTTTGCCAGCTACCTGGGGACTGGGGGGAGTGGGCAATGCTGTTTATACTTAGAACTGTAGGTGCTTCCAAGGCCAGGGAAGTGGGCAGTGGAAAGAGATTAAATTATCAGTAAAATGAAGAGGTGGGAGGCAAGAACAGGAAGGAATCAGGGCTGGATTACGTAGCCAGAGAATTGAAAGCCAAGAAGACTAGAGGGAAAATGATGGACTGGCCCAAGCAATGGAGAGAGCAGGTCTGGACAAGCACCTAGGACAGGTGGGGTTGGTCTGGTGTCTAGGGCTGTCTTTCCCATGCGTGGGCTGGGAAATACCTGCAGAATAGGGCAATTCATTACTCAGTTGCAGAACACATGAAAGACTCTGGATTGATGTATGAACGTGTCTCTGATTATCTCTTGTTCTAAGTGTAGACGGTTTGTATTTGGGGCTCTCCCTAATTGGAACCGTTTGTCCTTGAACATCACTTCCTAACTCAGCAAGAAAACTACTTATAACTATGGCCTTCATTATCACAGAAGCTCTTACTTAAACCAGTTAATTTGGGATAAAAAAGGCTAAATGGAAATGTGGTCGATGGATTTGCCAATTTCGAGTCTCATCTTTGAAGCCACTATACATTGATAAGGTCAGAAAATTAAGTTTGCAACTCATCCTAGAATAAGGATACCTCATTCCTGAATATCACTGTGGTCACCTTCAAAGTACTCCCCTTGGGAAGCTGTGCACTGATGCCAGCATCTAATTCACCCTTCAAAGCAGTTTTGGAACTCTTTTCCTGGAATTGTCATCAGAGCTGTCATTGTATGAAGTCTCACAATTAAGTTTGTGAAGCTGTGCTAGAAAAAAATGCTTCGTACCTCATTGCTAAATATCACTACGGTCACTAGATGGCCAAGGGGAGTTATTTGAAGGTGACTGTAGTGATATTTAGCACTGGGGTGTGTAGCATTTTTTTCCAGCATGAGTTCAAGAACTTAATCATCTGCCTTTATACATGATGGCAGCTTCTTCCAGTGGACAGTCACAGGAAGCCTCTGCCTGCTGCACAGAAAATAAAATATCTCCCATTTCACTTTCTGATAATTAATTTCCTTCCCTTTTGAAAAGGGAAACACATTGTGCATTTGACAACTCCATAAATTTTAAAGTATTCGAGCTCAGAAATACAACTGTGTGTTTCCTTCATGTGAGAGAAATGGAAAGAATTAAAACTTCACATATTTTGAAGCTTGCATTTACACTTTTTGTCCCAACCTTTTTTGAGGCACATTCAGATTCCATTCCTCCTACAAGAACAACCATGTAGGAAATCAAAATGTTCATACTGTGGATGTAAAGGCCAAGGGAATGTGCAGATTTCAGTAAAAAGCTGTTGTTTCCTTCTTCATGCGTTTGCTCCCATTGATACCCACATGTTCTCCTTTTTCACTCACCTGGAAGATCAGCCATTTCTTAGAATGGTGATGAGTAATTGGGGCTATTTTTTTGGACGGTTATCAAGGGATGTTGTGGAGGGTCTGGGACAAGCTGGGGTGCACTGCCCAAGTCTGAGAACACCTAGGCAGTTCTGAGGCTTGCTTTGCAGGGCAGGAGGATGCTCTAAGGATGCCCAGCCTACTTGAAAAACCAGAGTGTTATGAGCGACTCCAGAAAAGCTGTTAAGACAGAAAGAGATCTATGCCCAGGCAGGAGAGGAAGAGGCAGGATTTCTTGAGAATCAGATGAAGGAGGAATCAGATGGGTAGAAGGGGGTTGTTTGATGTTCCAGTTCCGGCTAGATAACAAACAAACCAAAACTGAATGGTTTAAAATAACAGCAATCATTTTATTCTGTCTCCTGTGCCTGAAGAATTCATACAGGAAATACTGTATTATGGGTTGAATTGGGTCCCCCTCTGCCCCAACCGATGTGTTGAAGTCTTAACTCCCAGTGCCTGTGAATGTGACCTATTTGGAAATAGAGTCCTAGCAGATGTCACCAGGTTATGAGGTTACTAGCGCTGGCCCTAATCCAAGTGTGTGTGACTGGTGTCCTGATAAGAAGAGGGGAAGACACAGACACACAGGGAGGACGCCTTGTGACAACAGAGACAGAAACTGGAGTGATGTGGCCACAAGCCAAAGAATGCAGGGGATTGAGGTCACCACCAGAAGTTAGAAAGAGAACAAGGAAGGTTCCTTCCTTATAGTTTTGAGAGGGAGCTTGGCTTTACTGACACTTTGAGTTTGGACATCTCATCTCCAGAGCAACACACATCTGTCATTTTTGGCTACCCTGAAGCTTGTGATACTTCGGTACAGCAGACCTGGGACACTAATGCAGGGGGGACAGTCTGTCTGCTCCATGAGGTCTGGGGCCTCAGACAGGAAGACTTAAAAACAGGGATTGGAATCACCTAGTGTGTTTATCACCTGTCCGGCAGCTGATGCGTGGCTGCTGGATAGGTCACCTCCATGTGGTTTTCCTGGATGGGCTAATCAAGGCCCCTTTGCAGCATGGTGACTGGGTTCCAGGAGTAGGTGTCATCAAAAGAGCCAGGCAAAAATAGTATCACCCGTCATGACGTTGCCCGGGAAGTCACGTAGAGTCACAATTCAAATGCCTAGAGTTCTATCAGTTAGTAAATGTTTATTGAGCGTCTGGCACTCTGCCAGGCCTGGGTAGTCAGAGGTTCCCATGTCATTGAGATGACAGTCTGTTTGGGGAGGTCAGACATGAAGTGGCTGAACATATACAAATAGGCACTCACAAATCAGGATGCATGGTCTAAAGGAAGAGTGAGGGTCATGGGCTGGGAGTGTTGGTGGTCAGACACGATCTCTCCAGAGAGTGGCATTGTAGCATGACTTAAAGGCAGAAGGGCATGGCCAGGCAAAGAGCAGCCCAGAGTGTTTCAGACGGAGAGCAGGATGCACAGGGGCCTTCAAGTTGGGACACAAATGGGTTTGGTGAGTCTGTGACTAAGCAGAATGAACCCAGAACAGCTGACAGTGACATAGTTGGAAAGTCAGGAAGGCTCCAGATCTTGTGGGGCTTCATAGGCTACAGGAAATCTTTGTCCCAACTTTAATGAGAAATCATCAAAGGGAGAACCACACAATCCTAATTGAGCTTAGAACAGACTTGCTTGAGGGACAGCGCCTGGGAGGAGAAAGGCTGGTCCTGTGGCCTTGGGGAAGCTCCATGTTTAAGTTCTTTGCTTATTAGGCTCTTGGTACCTCCCTCTGAAGGTCAGCCTCTGTGGGTCTCCAGAGGATGACTGGATGGGCAGGGGATGCCAGACTGGGGGCTCACCAGAGCCTGGAAGCCCCACTGGCTGTGGAAGTGTGGTCTTAGCTGGAGACTAGAGGAGCCCTGAGTTCAAATTTTGTTCTGCCTTTGCACTGTTCAGGGCTGTCTGAAGAAATACCCTTCCCCTGCAGGGATCCAGCTGAAATTTCAATCTAGGCTATTTCTTCTGCCGGAGTCTGGGCCCCGAGAGGGCTCCTAGGGGTCACCTGGATGCTCTTGTCGTTGTGGGCTGGGTGATTGCTCATTGTGTGGGTGTGGGACAGGGAGTGTCCTGTGCATTGCAGAGTGTTAAGCACCATCTCTGGTCTCTACCCACCTGGCACCAGCAGGGCCTCTCCCCCAACTCAGTGTGACAACCAAAACTGTCCTCAGACACTACCCCTGGGGAAAGGGGGAAGACAAATGTGGCCTTGGTTGAGAACTACAGATTTAGACCATGCCAATGTGGTCCCGAGGGGCTAAAAACATTGGTTCTTGGGGGGCAAAAAATTGTAGGTATTCCAGTGGTTGTAGTCCTTCAAAGAGCAGAGTGCCTGAACACAGCCATAGCATAGCCAGGGTAGTAAAAGTTCAGGGGAGAGGAAGGCAATTCGGAACAATAAGCCTAAAAAGTCTCTTTGGGAGGTGGGGGTTTGATAATAAGAAACAAGGTTGAGAAACACAATTTACACCAAGAAAGAGCCAGGTTTTCCTAGAGGACAGGAAGAGAAACACAATTTACACCAAGAAAGAGCCAGGTTTTCCTAGAGGACAGGAAGCTGGAAGTTGAAATGTGGAACCAGAGGGCACATTGGGAAGTGCTGGGACCAGCACTAGCAAAGGAAGGAAACTAGCAAAGCCAAGAGGGACCAGGGACTCCGGGTCATGGTAACAGCTATCAGGAATCACTCGCCATGTGTCGGGCACTGTGCCTAGTGCTCACAGCAACAAGGTACTATAGGGAAACTGAGGCATGTACACATTAAGTAATTGGCAGAGCTGTAATAAGAAGCCAACGTCTAGCCAACGTGTGCCATGCCAGTGTGCTTGGGGCTCACCGCGTGCCTGGAGAGTGGGGCCTGAAAGGGGTAATTTGGGAGCATGAATCAGTAGAGAGGAGGGAATCTGAGAGCAAGGAGAGAGCAGGGCTGGGAAGAGAGCAGGATGTGATTAGGAAAAAAACAGAAAATTGAGCAGTTACACAAGACAGAGGCGGGGGGTTGAGAGCCAGGCAAGCATAGAATGAATCCGCCTCAGAATTTTGGTGAAGTCTCTAATATGACCTCCATCCCTGTGGCTGCAGATGGGACAAAGAGGGCTTGGCTGGGCAGCTGCAGGTGGATTCTTTCTGGCTGACCCATGAAAGACAGGCTTTTGCCACACCCTATCCCACGTAGGAAGTAAATCTCTACTCTTCCTGACTTCCCTGTCACCTGGACTAGAGTGCTGTGACATCAGTTGCGCTCACAGCGATCTCAAACTCGGGCTCAAGTGCAACTCGTGCCTGAGCCTCCTGAGTAGCTGGGACTACAGGCACCCCCCCGCCCACAACACCTGGCTAGTTTTTCTATTTTTAGTAGAGATGAGGTCTCGCTCTTGCTCAGGCTGGTCTTGAGCTGCTAAGCTCAAGGGATCCTCATGATCCTCCCACCTCGGCCTCCCGGGAGTGCCAGGATTACAGGCCTGGGCCCTGACATCTTTCTTGTCCTAAACTCAGGATCTTTTCAGGAAGGAGTTTTGTGAGCACCCCTAATTTTAAAAAAAATACAGAGTATTTCTCACTCAAGCTACATATCTACAAAAAGCATAAGGCTATTTTATGCCATTGGAAGCAAATACTTCTCACAGACCAGAACTTTTAGCTCTTTGTAACCTCAGTCTGTGCTGGGCTTTAGGTGCCAGTCTCAAGGGCCCATTGCTGGAGGGGCAGCTTCTACCCCCAGCATACACGCACAAACAGATTGACTCTCCTTCACTCACCAGTGGGAACCTGGGGAGGAGATGAAAGTTGCACCTTTGATGTTTTGGCTTTAAAAAAGTGCCTCTAATGTGTAATAATTGGAGCATTTCAAATGAGGAATGGAATTATGATAATTGATTCTACGTGTTGCTGTCTCTGAGATGGTTCTTGCACACAGATTAGGTTTTGCTTCTGCCTGTGTCTCTCTGTGGCTATTGGGAGTACCTGGGGCCTGGAGCAATGGGGCAGGGGCAGTGCCAGATTCTTCTCAGTCTGCCAGATTAATTGTCCAGCCCTGTTGGGAGGCACCTGAAAGTCTGTAGTATAAACAGTGAAATATCTGTGTGAGCTCCCCTCCAGAGATAAGATGCACACCACCGGCTGGGCACAGTGGCTCACACCTGTAATCTCAGCCCTCTGGGAGGCCGAGGGAGGCAAGAGACCAGCCTGAGCAAGAGTGAGCTCCCATCTCTAAAAATAGCCAGGCATCATGGTGAACACTTGTAGTCCCAGCTAACTGGGAGGCTGAGGTAAGAGGATTGCTTGAGTCCAAGAGTTTGAGGTTGCTGTGAGCTATGATGCCGTGGCACTCAACTATGGGTGACAAAATGAGATTCTGTCTCATAAATAAATAATAAATAGCAACCACAGGGATGCTGAGACCACGGGAAACAGTGTCTTTCATGGCTCGCATAAACCAAATACGGTGCTAAGTGCTCGTTGCCTTATTTCATTCTTAGAGCTGCAGTGAGCTTCTAGTATTATTACTATTATTATTACTACTACTACTACTATTATTGGCCCTACACAGGCAAGGAAGCTGAGTCACGGTCCTCGCAAATGGAGGAGCCAGGTTTTGAACTCAAGTAGTGTGACTCCAGAAGTTTAATTAAGCACCACACAATACTGCCCTCTAAGTCAATTCCCTTTAGATTTACTATATGTTCTGCTGGCTCTTCTCCAGGGGTGCTGGTTCTGTTCACTGGATCTCTGTAGTACCAGTTCAAGTGCATTTCTGCTCAACAATCCTTCAGATGACCAACCACAGTGGGGTTACCCTCAGCATCCATTCCCCCTTTGTGAAGTCCTCTCTCTTGTAGGGTAAACAACCTAGTTCCTCACTGGTCCTGTAATTTAATGCTTTAAGCCTCCTGTGTCCAGAGCTTTGTCCTCTTCTGTTGCCTAGGAAAGAACATGGCCTTTCATATAGGGCCAAAAGCAGGGAAGGGGCAAGGGGTGTGTCCTGTCCTTTATTCTATGCTTAGGTAAGAGTGATGGTGGTCCCAGGGAAGAGATAATATGAGCAGAGAAAGAGAGATGATTTGGCCGAAGGTCCTATGATGCTGTGGACGCAGAGGCAGTCATTATACCTGTTTACCCAACAAAGAAATGTTTTAGGGAAGACCCTTCAGAAACAATCAGTGAAGCTATATTGAGAAGATCTAATTCAGAGTTACCTTGAACCTGTCCACATTCTTCACCCTCAAACTTGGCTCACTCTTGAATGCTATGTATTTAAAGTTAAGGAAAATCTGAAATGGTGCCAACGTTTTGTTTATTCATTCTCTCACTCATTTATTCAATATTTACAGAGCAAAAAAGCATATGCTAGGTTTCTAGCAGACTACTAGGTTCTGGGGGATAGAAAGGTAAAGAAGTTGTAAGTTCTGTTCTCAAAGAATAAAAGACAGGATGGCTTGGATGGGTTGGTGCCTGTTGCTCAGTGGTTACGGCGCCAGCCTCATACACTGGGGCTGGCAGGTTGGAGCCTGGCCTGGGCCTGCTAAACAATGACAAGTACAATAAGAAAAAAAAAAAAAGTAGCCGGGCGCCTTTTGTGGCGGGCGCCTATAGTCCCAGCTCCTCGGGAGGTTGAGGCAAGAGAATCGCTTAAGCCCAAGAGTTTGAGGTTGCTGTGAGCTGTGATGCCATAGCAGTCTACTGAGAGCGATAAAGTGAGACTGTCTCAAATAAATAAATAAATAAATAAATAAATGAGAGGAAATCCATAGTTATAATAAGGCATGATGAGTTTAGTAACATAGATGTGCCCATCAGGGATAACCTGGGTTATAGAAAGGACTCCAGGACCCACGGGGTTCAGAATCACTTCTGACTGTGCCTGAAAGACAGGGAGGAGTGAAACAGAGGAAAGAGAGATCATTAGGCCTAAGGGAAACTTGTCAAGATCAAGGACAGCCGCCTAGTGAACGTCACAGTGGACAAGGCTTACGGTCCTGAATGTTTGTGGACTGCAACTAATTAGAGTGCGCTCCTCCCTGTGTCCCCACCCTGTTCTGAATATGTCACCAGTGAGGAACATAAAGGAGCCTCTCCAGCTCTTAGCAGGGATATCTTTTTGTGAAATTGTCCTACCCATATCTTTCTCCTATTACTGAGAGATGTCCAGTTTGTAATGACCTGTGATAGCATCTGGTCTTATCTCACGGCAGGAACAGTACATTCCATCCTCCCATCTGTTAAAGTTCTCACTTACAGTATCCGAGTAGTCTGACTATAAAGTCACCCAGAAAGTCACTGTACATAGGAGAAATGGGAAATTGTAGCTAAATGTACCTTTACTTACAAAATATTCATTATGAGTTTTTTTCATAGAGGTGGTACATGTAGAGAATATTTTGTTAATGCTTTATAATATTTTATAATGAATGTTTTGTAAATAAAGGTACATTTAGCTTGGCCCTGAACTCTGAATTGCTTAACACAAAAAAGTGGTGATTCATGCATGTTAAGTCCAGTAAGAGTTGAATGACTCTCCAGGGCAGTTCCCTTCCAAGTGGTTACTCAAGGATCCAATCTGCTTGCCATTTGCATGACACAAGGTGCCCATATTTTGTTTTCTCCTGGAAAATCCTGATTTACTCCTGTGAACTGGCATAATTATTACAAGAGCCTCTTTTACTCTCAAAAATGTGCATGTGAGTGCATAAATTACATAGTCATCTGATCATTTCACCATCTGGACCTGGCTCTCGGGTCACTGCAGCAGGGAAATGAGAATAGAGACTCATGTGCCTGTTTTGTTCAGAAATGCTTTGGCCCAGGGGTGATGCTTATTAGTTCCACTCCCACTCATTGGAGTCACAGGGCTCCAGCTTCCAACAGGGTGGGCAGGATACGGGGCATCACATGGCTAAGCGAGCAGTAAATATCACCGTCACAATGATCTTACTAAAAACCAAATAAAAGGAAAAGTGTCATACTAATACATGCAGTATCAAAATAATAAAGTTGCCAAGAAGAGTCATGTTATTTTCAATTCTGCTATCATAATTGAAAAGTACACCTGAATGCACCCTTGTTTCCTGCACTCTCTGGCTAGGTCCATAGCAGACACCATCTCTCTCTCTCTTTTTTTTGGCCACAGCAATATTGTCATTGGGCATCCTTTATTCTTCCTGATCAAAGCCATCAGACATGCTTCACCTAAGTCTTCTCACCCAGGGTCTGCATCACAGCCTTGATTTCTATACTAAAGGATGGGCCTGTTTCCCTAGCATCGGTTCATTTATTCTGAATCGTTTGTCTAGACTTGCCTGCAGAGGTTCTGGATTCAGAATGAGTGAGCATTTGAGGGGAAGTCAGATCCCAGTAGGCCTGAAAGGAAGGATGGGGTCATCAATGTTCCTTTGTGAATAGTGAGAGCTTGGAGAAGTCAGGAAAGGACTAGCCACTGTGCAGAGGAAGTGTAATACAAAGAATCAGGTGAATTAGAGTGGCCACAGAAAGTAGGAGTTCTTACTTCACCATTGCTAACACATAGCAGGCTGAGAAAGAGAGAGAAAGAAATTGTATAGCTGATATGGAAAATACAACCAGGCTTAACCAACAAACATTTATTCTTCAATTATATGATGATTAACACATGTAATTTATAAAAGCATATATTTTTAGAACTTCAGTTCTTCCCCAAAGGAGAATATCATTTATTTTCAACTGTGTCCATTGATCAGTCACCAAAAAAATGATTATATGAAGTCTGACAATTAAGTTCAAGAACTCATCCATGGTAAGTGCTACATACCTCATTCCTAAATATCACTATGGTCACCTTTGAAGTGCTCCCCTTGGGAAGCTATGCACTGATGCCAGCACCTAGTCTAACCTTCAAAGCAATTTTGGAACTCTATTTCTGGAATGGCCATCAGAGCTGTCATTATATTATGATGTCCTGAATGTCATCAAAATGTCTTTCTTTCAGTGTTTCCTTTATCTTCAGGTAAATAAAAAAGTCATTGGGAGCCAGATCAGGTGAATAGAGAGTGTGTTTCAATATAGTATTTGTTTATTGACTAAAAACTCCCTCACAGAGTGTGCCATGTGAGCTGGCGCACTGTTGTGATGCAAGAAAATCTTATTGGCTAAGATTTTCAGTTAATATTTTCCTGTTTCTCTATAGGTGTTTTTTTTATTTGGTCTGCTGTGTTTCTCACAGTGACATTTTCCCTCCCCTCAGAAAAAAGTTTAATCCATTTGTATACTGCAGTTTTCTTCATGGCATTATCCCCATAAACGGGGACAAGCACGTCCCTGGTTTCATTTCCACTCTTGCCAAGTTTAATAAGAAATTTATGAATGTTTGTTTGTTGCTCACATTCAACTCTGACATTCTTGTGACAACACACAAAACCACGCAACAGGAATAATGAACACCACTCAGTGAGAAAGTACCACACATTGACATGAACACAGATTTGAGACACTTATATACTAACGTTATAAAAGCTTTCCGAATTGTTTGTATAGTGCTGCCAATGCAAGCACATGGTGGCAAGTTCACAAACTTGTCAGACCTTGTATATTAAGATGAAAATTTTTCATAAATTTTTTTTTATTTTTATTTTTTTGAAACAGAGCCTCAAGCTGTTGCCCTGGGTAGAGTGCTGTGGCATCACAGCTCACAGCAACCTCCAACTCCTAGGCTCAAGAGATTCTCCTGCCTCCGCCTCCCAAGTAGCTGGGACTACAGGTGCCCGCCACAAAGCCCAGCTATTTTTTGGTTGTAGCTGTCATTGTTGTTTGGCAGGCCAGGGCTGGATTTGAACCCGCCAGCTCAGGTGTATGTGGCTGGTGCCTTAGCTGCTTGAGCCACAGGCACCAAGCCCCATTTTCATAGATCTTAAAGTACAGAAACTATACTGACATTGTTCTCTGATAACAATATAACAAAACCTAAATATATGATACAGGATTGAATAAAAATCCCCTAATGGAAAGATGTCTTAGACATTTAAAAATGTTGCTAAGTACAAGACTCTTGGACAAAGGGGGAAAAACCCAAGAAAACCCTAACAGGCTACTAAAAAAATAATACAAGCAGGACGGCTCCTGTGGCTCAAAGGAGAGGGTGCTGGCCCCATATGCCAGAGGTGGTGGGTTCAAACCTAGCCCCAGCCAAAACTGCAATAAATAAATAAATAAATAATACAAGTGAAAACAGTGCTTATCAGAACCCAAGGAATGTTGCCAAAGTAACGGCCAAAGTAATCATTTTTCAACGGACAGCTTTCAATGTAGTCGTTATGATCACGTAGGGTTCTGGGGAAATGAGGAGTATGGGGTCAGACAATTAAGTTTGTGAACTTGTTCTAGAAAAAGTGCTACGTATCTCATTGCTGAATATCACAATGGTCACCCTTGAAGTACTCCCCTTGGGAAGCTATGCACCTAGTCCACCCTTCAAAGCAATTTTGGAACTCTTTTCAGGAGTGGCCATCAGAGCTGTCATCATACAAGGTCTGACAATTAAGTCTCAAAACTCATTCTAGAAAAAGTGCTACATACTTCATTGCTGAATATAACTACAGTCACCAGATGGCCAAGGAGAATACTCTGAAGGTGACCATAGTGATACTCAGCAGTGAGATATGTAGCACCTTTTCTATGATGAGTAATCGTCAGACCTTGTATTCAATCTGAGACAAAAACCCCTTGGCCAGTGGCCACATGGCCTCTAAGCCTTTATTTTATCTTTGTCTCCACCCTCTTCCTTTCTTTCCACATTCCATTTGCCCACAGGTTCCCTTTGAGCACTCCTCCTATCTCCTAGAAACACCTGTTCCCTACTCCAATGTCTACTCTTGCTGACACCATTATTCTCCATTCCCCTTACTTCACCCCCCCAATCTCTTAGTGAGCAGAGAGAGGCTGCTTGTTTCCACATGAGAAATACTTGCTATACCCTCTGCTGTCAGAGTGAAATCTGCCCTTGGGGTGGGCACTCCAGGGAAGTTCCTCTGTGGACCCCCAGCCTACACACTTGATTTCAAGACCCAGCCCAGGTGGCAGCTGATCTCTGCTGATCTCAGCTGATCTCTGAGTTTAAGTCCTCATTCACTGCAGCCCGGTACTCTCCCTCCACTCTTATTGATTGGACATTGTGATACCATAGATACAAACTTTCTCCCAATAGTTTATATGCTTCTTTGCCATATGCCACTGCCTTCAGGAATCTCTTTGCTCCTCATCTTCCTCACTGCACCCCTGCATAATGCCTGGAGCACAGAAATACAAGGTAAATGTTTGCCAGATGACAAAGAATCTGGCTCAGGGCCTAGAGCAATGATAGACTCAAAAAAGTATGCACTCACTGGTTGGCATTCACACATTAAACTCTTAGGAAAAGGGAGAAGTTAGATATAATCCAGTGCCAGGGAAGGGCTGAAGGAATTTAGGAAAAGAGGAAGATCATGATGTGGAACAACCTCAGATGCCCTGATGCTGTTGGCTTTGCAGATGGAAAACACAGCAACAGTAAATGGACTTGTGGCCTGGGAGTTCTAGAAGGAAGAATTTTATGAACTGAAATGGGAAGGAAAGGAGAGAGAGGGGAGAGTGTGGGAGGCACCTTAGCTGGAGGGAAGACGCCCCAGTGAGGAGCAAAGGAGATGAGTTTGCATGATTCACACACCTACCACCCAGCCCTGGGTGCTAATGCCCCGCTCCTAGCTGAAGCAGTCAACATTACTCAGGCCAACATAGGTTTCTTTGTTTCCAGAAACCTTCCACAATTTGTATTAACAATGGACTTTGAGTTCAAATAGAATGTTCCCACCAGTGCAGAAGATTTTACTCACTGTTTACAAACTTAGACGTAGAGAGTAAAGGAATTTGAGGTCAGACTTCAGTTAGTGTGAGTGGGAGAAACAGGGAATTTTCCTGAATGGTTCGGATTTTTCCTTCCATGAATTTTTATCTCACATTGCATTGCAGCCAAATCTAACATGACCACATCCCCCCTCTAAAGAGCTGTGTGCATGGAAATAGCCCTTTAAACACTCACGATTAGTCACTTTACGTTGTGCATAATTCCTCTGCCTGCATTTCAGCATGGACAGCTGACCTCTTGCTCCGTGCCCCCTTCATGCACAGGGTCAAAATTAGTTAAATCAAAAGAACATGTTGAAAAGAGACTGTGTTTAGCAAGCCATTGTGCCGATACTCTGATTAAGCATAAGCTTTTTAGCATACCGTGCAAATGAACCGTGCTGTTGTATTAATAAGCCATAAATTCTAAATAATTGCTGATAGAATGAGAACCTGAAGGGATGGGTTCCTTTCCTGAATACTGATTATTCTCAGTAACAAAAGGCAAGAGAACCCATTTCTGCAATTGTTTCCCATTGGAAAGGAAAGAACATTTGACCTGTCATGTTGATGGAAAACACTAAAAATTTCCCTGGAGATTTCTTTTGTTCCTTTTCATCTGAGCTTCTGGTTTATGCACATACTTACAGACGTAACCAGGGCAAGGTGAGAGCTCTCTGCTCCAGCCAGTCGGTTTTCACCCTGTTTGCCAATCCTCATCAATGACAAGCATTTGCTAGACAGAGAATGGAAATTCTGCTCTCCGAACCAGCTGAGTTCCCAGGTACAAACAGCTTTCACTGGGAGTCACAGCTCACAGGTGTCAATGGCCAGTCTCTCATCCATCCTCAGACTCCGAAAGGCATTTCCCATGCTGATGCTGGAGGGCCAGCTCTGAATCCAAGCCAACACTGGTTGTTGGTTCCAATTAAAAAGCAATTGCATTCCCAGCAGTTCAAGGCTGCAGCCAAAAATACAGCATGTTCAAAAAAGCATTATCTTTTTTGAGAGGCAGTCACTCCACCAAGGGATAGATGCTGCAAGGGAGAGCTAATGATGGTACATTTGCATGTGGTAACAATTTAAAAGTTCCAAGAAGAAACCAAAAGTAGATGATTTACTTTGGGCTTATTTGTAGATGGCAATGAGGCTTTTCTGTTGGTCTTTTTTCTTTCTTTTTCCCCAACATTAAGCAGCCCATTTATTAGAGAACAAACAGGAATTGACCTTTTGTCAGACAGCAAGGAAATAGAGCAGTCACATTAAGGAAATCAAAGGTGAGAATGCCAAAGGGTCAGTGTTAACCAGCCCTGGGAAGCCAGTCATTCTGCAGACGCTAAAGCCAAATCAGCATCCGTCTTTCCTGGAGTAGACTGTGCTTTCAGAGAGAAGCTGTAAGCGCAGGGAGCTGGAAGGGACATTCCAGATCATAATGGGTCAAGTATGTCTATCTGGGTATTTTTAGTAAACCTCCTTCTATCTTTATAGGCTCCAGAAGACATAATTTCGGAAAAATCAGGTAAAAAATCATAACACTGAAACTCAAGAACCCTGATTTGTTTCAGGTCTGGCTTACTCACTATAAAACCTATGACTGGCTAAATTTAATCCTAATAGTCTAGGATGAAACCATTCAACCTGTCACCCAATACATAGTATTTAACAAGAAACAAACAAACAAAAAGAGTTCTTAATCCCCAAGTTTCTGTGATCAGATTAAGTTGGATCAACCTAAATTTTTCTTCTGTAGAGAGCCAAGAAGTCATGCATGGTTTACAGGTTGAGTATCCCAAATCCAAAATGTTCTGAAATCTAAAATTTTTTGAGTGCCAAGATGATGCTCAAAGGAAATGCTCATTGGAACATTTTGGGATTGAGATTTCTAGAATAGGGATACTCAACTGGTTAAGTATAATGCAAATATTCCTAACTCCAGAAAAATCTGAAACACTTCTGGTTCTGGTCATTTCAGATAACAGATGTTTAGCCTGTCACTTCCAACCTCACATTGCTAGTTTTCCTTAAGGCGGAGATGGATTACAGCTTCCTGCCAAGACAGCCTGTAGACCAATGTGACTGGCAAAACCCTTCAGCACCACCGTGCTGGTTCTTGGTGGGGATGGGCAGAACCCTGACAGGGGGATGGTATGACCAGCATCCCAGCAGGTAGCTGGGTCAAGCCCTGAACAGCAGGTTTTACAAGTTTATAAAGGCAAAAACCATAAAGTAGGGAGGGGCAGCAGACATAGCAGGGGCTTTAGGGAGGGGTAGCAGACATAGGGGCTTTTCCAGATAAGAAGAACTCTGGTTCATTACTCATCTGTCTTAAGACAAGATCAGCAGTTAAACATTTGCTTAGCTTTTTTCTTTCAGAACCAGTTACCGGTTATCTGCTTCAGCTCGGGGCTATTTCCTAGGACAGTTACAAAAGGTCACATTCTTATGGTAGGGGGCGAGGGGTGCTGCTACATATCTGCTCACCCCCCCCCCCCTTTTTGGATTTGGTAGTACTTTCCTTCAGTTTGGTGCATAGCTTCCCAAAGGGAACAGTTCAAAGGTGACCCTAGTGTATTCAGCAATGAGGTGCATACTACATATGTAGCACTTTTTCTACAATGTGTTTGCAAACTTCATTGTCTGACATCGTATAAACTGGCCAGCCTCCTTCCTGGTAATAACATGCACTCCCTATACCACCACTGCGCCCCTTTCTAGCCACCAGATCTCTCCTCTGGAACCCCCCCCCTCCAGTCTCCCAAGACCTGTGTAAACTTTTCTGCCCGCTCTTCCCCTTCTCATCTTCCTTCTGTCCCCTGTTATCCCCTCTTTCTCCTGAGGGAATCTGTCTTTAGTTCAAGAACTAGCCAAAGAGTAGCTGACTTAATTTAATAATACCTTGCTTTCTCCTTCTCTGTTAATTTAAAGATGTCCTACTCTTGAACTTTTCGGTATACAGTTAGAGGTTGGAGGTAAAATACCCAGGTTTCCCATGGAAAAGAGGATGTGCCCCCTTTAAGAGTAAGCACCCCCACATATGGGTAGCACATCCTGTGTCCACCACTGTCCATGGCATATCCTCCCTCCTCAGCAGTCTCTGGGCCTCCACGCAGGGGTGCTTTTTATGCGTGAGTCATTATAAAATTGTGAGATATTCAAAAATCAAGAAACATAAAATCCTCCCAGATGGAAACAAATGAAGCTCTCCCAGCAAGTTGAACCTTGGAAGGGTGAATCAGAAAAGACACTGTCAACTATGTTTCTTAGAAGTGAAATAATGGACTATAACACAGTCTATCTCAAAACTTTCATAGTGACCCACCTAATGCGTGGGGATAACTGGACTCAGACTCAAGGGCAGACTTGGAGACCCTTTCACAGATGCTCCATAGACTGTTGAGTCATAGTTGTCCCTACGGGGAAGGAGGGCTAGCTGACACTGTGCCCAGTAGACCCTGTTCTTCCACCTTATTCGAGGCATAGAATGCACCCACAGGTTGGGCACTTAAAAGGCACATTTAGCCAAAATATTCTTCTGGAGAGTAGATCAGGGTGGTTGCTTCTACCAGACAAGAACACCACCAGCTCTGGAGCCATTTCTGCCTAGGGGCACCTGCGTGGACCCTGGGCCCAGGGCTCAGTTGTATTCTGTATCATTCATCATTATGAATGAGATTCCCGAAGAGAAAGTGAAGTTCCATCTCTTCCCCCTTGGCCCTAAATTAGCCGGAAGTGGAAGGTGACAGAGGTCCCTTCACTTTGCTTTCAGTGTAATATGGAGGGGGATGTGAGCTTTTCAACTTTCTTCGTTCATCAATACACAATTTCTGAAAGTTTTCTGAGACCATTATTCTCACCCAGAGATAATTTTGAAATAAGATGGAATTAACAGAAAAAGGCACCAGACCTTTTTGACAGAAAAGAAATAATTGTCAGAAGCATAAAGCCTTCTCAATGTCACATTTCTGCTGACCTCTTCAGATATTCTGGTTGTCATTTTTTTCTGGTATCAGCAAGCATTTCCTTTCCCCTTTGGATAAATATGAGGGTTTTTCTGATTCTCAATTCACATGGGCTTGCAAATTCAGATCACACTGAGGACCAAATTACAGCCTTTAGGACAATGGCCTTTGTCTAGTTGCTAATGGGGAATTTAGTAAATAGCCCAAGAGACAGGATATGGGTCAGAGATTTCACTGGGTTGCATTTTTTGAAAACTCAGTTAATTATAGGCTTAAGTCATATATTCAAATGCAGATATGAGAAATACAGCATCGCAGTATTTTAATTGGATCCTTAGGTAAAAAGAGTTTTAGCGAAGTGTTAATTCAGTCTGAGCAATTCTGCTGGGAATGTGCTTCCTTTTTTCTGAGCTCCTTTCATTTTCTCTTCCTTGTCTTACCTCAGTGCTCTTGTGGCTCCCTGAATGTCTCTGTTTCTTCTCAGTGTACCTGAAATACTCATAATTGCTTCATTAGCTCCCTTCGATGTCAGATGGCAAGCCCCCCAAGAAGAGAGTCTCTGTCTATTTCATTCATCAGCGTATCTCCTGACCAACCTAGCCCAGCACCTGGCATGTCATTGGTGTTCACAAAACTTTGGAAGGAAGGAAATGAGGAAAGGAGAGAGGGTGGGGGTGGGGGATAATGGATACAAATAATTATTTTTTTCTTCTATTTTCAACAACTGTGATAAGACTATAATATCCTAGGACAGAAATAAAACTTGTGGTTAAAGGGTTCCCTTTCCCCTCTTCCAGGTGGGCCACACACTGTCACTAGGAAAGGGCTCTTGTCCTTTTTTCTTAGAAGTTAAGTATTTTTCCTTTGATCATGGTCCCCAGGGCTCAATAATTTTTCAGCTGTTAACAAGAAAAAGAGAATGTCATTCCTGGGTGGATAGCAGAGCACCTGTTTGTTTTCACCCCTTGGAGGCCAGGCAGACTCATGCTCCTTTGCTATGAGGGCTTTTCTCACTTCTTGGTATTTGGAGTGGTGGCCCCCACAGCAAAGGAACCTAGTGGCAGGACCACATGCTGCACAGCTGTGGAGCACACCACCCAGGGGAATGGGGACCCAGCACAGAATCTACATGAACTTATTCCCTAGGATGTGCCAGCTGGTGGTCCTGCTGTTGGACAGGCACAGGGCCTGGTCTCTGGGCCAACACTGTGAGATTGCCCTGTTGTATTAATCAGATCGTTCCAGGTATTCTTTTCCTGGGGCTTTCCTAGCATAAATGATGAGAGCATCGGCTGAAATGGTGCCGGGCACCATGGAAGCCCTCAGTGAGAGGAAGCTCTTATTACTGCTCTCAGGGCTACTTCCTCCTGTGGGAGTGCTGGGGAAACGTGAGCCTTGGTTTCCACAGAGAGTGCACACAGGAGCATATGGCCTGCCCCTTCCCTCTCTTTCACAACTCCACTGTCTCCATCTTCCTGTCTCTGAACACCAGGCAGTGGCAAAAGGAAGGACAAAAACTCAGCTTACTTGAAGACTCAAAATACGGATCTATAGTGGACCAATGTGTCCCCAAAACCAAGGCTCCAAGACACAGTGAGGGCAGGCTGTATAAGGAAGGGTAACCCTGAGGCCTGCCTGCTTCTGGGGCTCTGGGTGATCAGTGGCCTCTCTCCTTTCCATTAGAGGCTGAGGTAAATTCAATCTGGTCTTAAAAGAAATCAAACGCAAGAAAGAAATTGCATAAAGGAAATTGAAGAAAAATGGTGGTTTCGTCAGTAAGCTTCATTCATTGTGCTAGAGCCCAGCTTGCTGGCGTTAGCACCCCTTGACAATCTTTAAATATGATGGAAGACCCCATAGAGTTTTTGTTTAGGTGTGTCTTACCAATCTTTTTTTTTATTATATTAAAAATTAAAATGGAAAACTTTAAAAATATTTATTTGTTAAATCATTCAAAAGCAACAATGATAAACCTATTTTTAGTTAACATAAAATAATACATTTTTGTGATAAATCACCTTATTTAAAAAAAAAAATTAGAAGGAGAGTGTCCTTGTTTTACCTTGCTGCAAGTCTCTTGACATCTGGCCTAGTAGAGGACTATTGTGCTCTCATCTCAGCTTCTTACATTCCATTAATCATCAGAGCAATGGCATCATCCCGGGTGTTGTGACTCCTGTAAACTCCACTGTAGGTTCAGGAGAGAATGCAAGTGACAAAGTTAAATGACATCCCAGCATAACTATGAAACCGGTTTTGACCTTGTGGAGCCCTGAGGTCTTGGGAACCCCAGCGGTTTCATGAGCCAAGCTGAAAACTGTAGCTGAAGTGCGCCACCCTGTCAACATTGCTTCTTTGGTCTCCAGCCTTTATAAAAACAGACTCCACGTATTTCGTTTGCCCTTGGAGACTTATGTGTTCTTCTCTCTTTTTAAATTGCTTCTGATTTTTTAGTGTTTTTGTTGGGAGGTGGGAGTGATAATCTAATGGATGCTTGGGAAAGTTCCCCAATGGACCCTCAAGAACCTTGGTTTGAGCCCAAAGCCCATGAGCCATGTTATTATAGGCAGGTACGTCTCCTTCCGGGGCCTCACTTATGAAATGAATGAGTTCAGACAGTCTGTGTTCTCTCTGAGACTTAAACTTGAGAGACCTTTTCCATCTGTTAAGGGCTAAAGTATGTCCTCCAAATTTTCATATATTGAAGCTTTAGTCCCCAGTACCTCCGAATATAACTCTGTATTTAGAGGTAGGGTCTTTAAAGAATTAAGTTAAAATGAGGTCCTTGGGGTGGGCTTTCACCCAGTGTGGCTGGTGTTTTTATTGGAAGAGGCGATCAGGACACAGACACGTAGTGACCACGTGAAGACACAGGGAGGCGGTGGCCGCCTGTAAGCTCTGAAAGCTTACAAAGAGAGAAGCCTCAAAAGAAACCAACCCTGCTGGATCTCATCTTTAGCCTCCCAGTCATAAGAAAGTGAATTTCTGTTGTTGAAACCACCAGACCGTGGGACTTTGTTATGGCAGCCCTCGCAAGCTAACACGCCACCCATTATGTTCTATAACCTGAGTCCAGCCATCTTCAACAGACTGCTGCTTTGTACACTGGCTTACCTCTTTGTTTTCAGGATCATTCCTCGGAAAGAGGATGAATGACCCCTATTTACGGGCATAAGATAAAAATTCTTCTGAAAAACTCCACCATCTGGGCAGCTCAGCAGACTTGAGCGCTAAATGTGGCTGCAACACTCATTTGCTTTGGCTGTTAGCCAAGGGGAGAGAATGAGACAATGTCATTTAAGAGAAATCAAGAAATGAGATTAAGTTTCTTGTATCTGCTGGATCTTATGCTGAGCTTTGGAGAGAAAGAAGGAGCAGCTCTGAGCTGATGGTGTCACAGAAGCAGACAGAGCTGGGTGATGAGATCAGCGTGCCCAGCACAGGTGCCTGAAGAACCCTGGGCCTTTTTGCATCATCATGGACAAAGAAGAGGTTCTGATGTTTATCAATGGATTTCCAATTGCCTATGACCTTGGGGCAAAGGAGCATGAATTAATAAAACCTCAAACTCAGTTTTTCCCAAAGTGTGTTTCTTGGAATGCAGCTCCATGAGTTGTCATAAACCTTCTGCTGAAAGAAAAGTAGTTGTGTGTTTGCAGACACACTTGGTAACCTGCAACTTAAGCAGACTTAAATGGGCTTCACTGCCAAGTGCAGCGTGGTCCCTCAGCCTCTTTACAATGCTGTGATGCTGTGTGCATTACAAGTGTATAAGAAAAGGGCATTCCCCAACCCAGCGCTTCCTAGGGATAAGTGTGCTGCACCTAGTTATATCCATAAGGTGCAAACAGCCTCCCCAAAAGGCCCCTGGCACTCACACAGCTGCCCTGAGATGTCCCAGTGGCAGGCAGTGGGTGGTCAGGAGGTGAATGGCCAGAGGAGAGAGATCAACAGAGACCACCAACGTAGGCATGACCACAGCCTCCTTTGTCTTCTCATCTGGCAAAGACTCACAACACCTGGCAGGTAGCTGATAAATAATGCAACCTACTACATCCACAGTTTGTAAAAGACTCATTGTCATGCCCTAACTGTAACAGACCAGGGGAATGTATAACAATCTGCATATTGCAATGTAGCAACGTTCCCACACAGCTATTAGCTGATAAGAACACCTCCATGGACTTCCTCTGGGGACAGAACCAGACCCCCCGCCCCCACCCAGGGCCACAACAGTTTCTCAGCCTGTCCACAGCCTGCCTTCTTATCAGGACTGATATGGCCCCCAATAGGCCAAAAATTGGTTCTCAGAGAAGGGTGCAAAAGAGTATTACTCTTTGTCTGTGTAAATCACAGCCATGCGTACGGCACTCAAGCAGAGATTCAGCATATCTGCTATTAAAATTTCATGGTGGGAGCAGGGAGGAGCTTTGGGGAGGAAAAAAGTCTAAAAATGCTCCATGGAGTGTGATAATAAAAAAAGTTTGAGAAATACTGATGTATAGTGAAGGACTAGCTTTTTTCTTATTTCTAATCTATCATGGAATGATACTTCTAAAAAAATACAATAAAAATGAAAATTACTAGAAAAAAAAGGAAAAAAAGAAACATAAGTCCCAAGCTTTTATTATCAGATTCAACCAACAAAAAATTGCTCTGTTAAATTGTTATAAACATTTTTAAAGCTCACTTGCAATTTTCATCTGAATCTTTCTGCAGACCATGTGAGGATGGGCACTGGTCCAGGGACCACACTTTGGTTCATCCTGATCTGGGGGTGCTGGGGTGCTGAATGGGGGTGCAGCAGACCTTGGGGAGGGATCTGGAAGGGCCAGCAGGGGTTGGCTGGCATGGGCGTGTCATCAGGCAGAGGACCTGGGCAGAGGTGCAGAGTGATGACCGGGCAAATGAGTGGGCAGTGACGAATTATAGCTTTAGCATAAAGTGGGGTGGAGGAGGAAGGGAGGCAGGCGGGAAGACAGATGGCACTGCCCCGCCCCAGCCTGAGGGCTGCGTTCACACCAAGTTCTAACCACGGGGCTCTTCATGTTTTGGGGTCAGCTATGGACCTTATCCTTGAAGACAGTGGCAAACTCAGCACATTATGTGAACAATCTTGGGAGCTGGTTTGGGGATCCCTAACGCCTGCCCAAAGCTTCCAAGTTTAGAATCCCCTGTAAACAATTGAGCTGATAAGCCCTCCTGTGTACTCATTCCCCCATGCAGCCGTGTTTATCGTGTCTTGACTAACTCCTGAGTCTGGATAGAACAGGCATTCACCACCCAGAGGTTATTAGCTCTGGTTCCAGACATCAGGGCTCAACACTGAGGTGAAGCCAAACCCTTCCCTTGGCAGAGCTCGGGGTTGGGGGAGCCAAGGATGACCCAGGACACCCAGTGAGGGCGAAGGTCTCTGTGTTTCCCTCACACACCAATAAGACCCCCAGTGCAGCATGCCCCTCCTCCACACCTTGGCCTCTTCCTGCAAGGCGGACCCCGCGTTTCTGTCTCTTTCATGGACCTCATGTGCCTTGCCAGATGAACTATGGTGGCCACGGACACCCAGGACCGGAATTTCATTGAGGCTTGTTAGGATCGGTACATATTTATTGGGCAATTTCGTCAGTGTTTGTGTAGAATGTAAAACTAAGCCAGCAAGTGGAAACGTACCCAGAGAGGCAGCTGGTATAATTGGCCCTTCCAAACACACAAGAAGTGCTCTTCTAAAAATACCAGGCTAGCTCATGCTGAAAGGCAGGCCAGAGGCTTAACCCAGCAAGGATTGTAAACAGCCAGGACAAAATGTTTGAATCTTCCAACGCCATCTGAAAAATCACAGTGCTTGGGATTGAGGACACAAGGGTCAGGTGCCATTTTGAATTTAAAGAAAAGAAGCAAATGTGACCCAGGCCTTGCTGTTAGACTCTCTCCCCAAGAATACATGTGTTGACACTGCTAAACTTGGGTATAGCTACTCCACAGCTATTTATTGAGCACCAGCTGTGTACCAGGCCTTTTCTGACCCTGGGAGTGTAAGGATGGAGACAACAGACATAGTCCCTGACTCATAGAGCAGCCAGTGAGCAAATAAATATATAATTCAGAGTGAGGATACAGAGGCGGGGAGGGGGAGGGAAAATTGTTTAGAATAGTGTAGACAGGGAACATTCTGGGGTAGGGAAGTATTTAAATAATAAATCTGAATGAAGGGAACAAGTCGCGTGGGTTTCTGAGGGACGAATATTCCATGCAGAAGGGATAGCAGGTGCAAAGGCCCATTGGCAGAACCAGCTTGGTCTAGTGAGGGAATTAAAGAGGCCATTGTGGTTGGAGTGGCATCAGGGAAGATGGGAGTGAGAGGCGACTCAGGCAGAAGTGGGAGGACAGAGAATCTGCCATCACTTGGATTTTTGGTGTGTGGTCTGAGTAGGGTGAGGTCACGGGAGGGCCCCTGCAAGGTGATGGTTGACTGGCCAAAGGGTACCCAGATTAAATATCCATGTGGGTGTTTCTGGGTGAGATTAGCATTTGAATGGCTGGCCCCAGTATGGGTGGGCCTCATCTAATCCATCCATCCAGGGGGAAACTAGAACAAAAGACAGAGGAAAAGGAAGTTGCCCTTTTTTCCTGCCAGACCACTGAGTGAGGACTTTTATCTCATCTTTTGTCCCCAGGCATTCACACCATTGGCTCCCCTGGTTCCCAGACCTTTGGACTCATGCTGAGTTACACCACTGGCAGATGGGGGTACTTCTCAGCCTCCATAATATACATTCCACTGGTTTTGTTTCTATGGAAAACCATGACTCATGCAGACATGATTTGATTTTTGTTCTAAAAAGACAGCTCCTTGGTATATGGGGTTGCAGCTGCATTGGTGCCAGAGCAGAAACAAGGGCCCAGTTAGGCCACTAAGGTGGTAGGAATGCAGTTGAGAGGTGATAGTGACTTTGACTCAAACTAGCAGGTGGAGGTGCTTCTAGCTGATGGCAAACTAAGGGAAGAATTAGCCAACAACCATTTTAACACTCTGAGGGCCTGATCTAACTCTAACATCCTTTGCAGGGGCCTAGAAGCCAATGTGAAAGGGGGATACTGCAAACAAATCTTTGCAGGGGTGTCCAACCTTTTGGCTTCTCTGCACCACATCGGAAGAAGAGTCATCTTTGGGCCACACATTCAATACACAAACACTAACAAAAGCTGATGAGCCCCCCAAAAAAACCAAAGGTCCATGCATAGTTTTCGAGATCTCTACCACCACAGATCAACAAAAAGTTCTTACAAAATCTGCATGCAACCCATGGGCCACAGGCTGGACACACTAATAGGATCTGGAGCTATTTGGTTAAAAAAAGAAAGGAAAAAAGACTGGGGCTTAGAAGCCCTATCTTCGGATAACAGAAGAGACATTCTTACAAGGACTATTCAGGCCCGAGATAAGGAAGAGCCTTCTGTCCAGCCAAGCTCTGCTACTGTGGAACAGGCTGCTTTGATGACAGTGAGCTCTTGTTCCTGCAATCAAGTCCCCAGGGGACCACCTGCCAGGGTGCTGGGGTGCTTGGAGCCACTGTCATTTTGATTGCCAATGCATTCTTTCATGCCTGGGACCAGGATGCAGCTCCCACTCTTTGCCGGGCTCTTGTCTGGCACTGGGATTCAAATACTCAACAAGATCCAGCCCCACCGCTTAGGAAGATGGTGGTGGGTGCTCTGGTGGGGTGAGAGTGTGCATGAGGGGCTCCCATCCAGGCTGGAGGTGAGTAGAGTGAGGTGTATGACCCAGCTCGAGAACGTGAGCACCTTTAGCCAACAATGTGAGTTGAATGCGTCTGTGAGTCTGTGTGTGCTGGGGATGAGGGCAAGGAGAGAACCAGCCAGAGTATGGCCAGCAAGAAGGGCCTTGTTTGTTCTCTTAAGACTGAGCCTGGAAGGAGCCTTGTGATGATGGCAAGTCTGTCTTTGTTGCAAATTTTTACATTTTGCTCCTCGTGTATTTTCTGCATTACTTTTGAGTTTTCAAATAGTGTATCAATATATCATTTTCTTAAGCTGGGGGGTGTACATGTGCACAGAGAATGTCTCTGGGAATGTATCAGTGAACAAAACAGACTTGGTCCCTCCCATTTTCACTTGTTCACCCCTGGCTCAGCCCCGCTTTAGGTTGGGGAGGATTCTCTGTGGAATATTCTGGTGCAAAGTGGGGAGTTTGCATCATAAAATCATAGGAAGGGGCCCTCGCATCATGACCTGCCTCCCCTGACACTCTACCAAATGCCACACTGAAGCTAGGCAGTTGGTCCTGTGGGCCAGGAGAGCCCACAAGTTCCCCCAGAAGTCATCTGAATCAGGAGTACAATTCTTTGACCAGGCTGTGTGTGTTCAAGGGGGACGTGGCCGAGGAAGTGAAGACAGCTATTGGTATTTACCACCTCATTATTTATTTATTTCCGGGGATTGCCTGTTCTCTCTGCTAATCTCCATATAACATGCCTCATTGCCCCCTGAAGGCCTCAAGAGGATTCGGGTAGCATTTGTTGGGTTGAATTTGTTCTTGAAGTTCTGTTTCTGGTTGCTCATTACATGCTCGCTTGCAAATATCAGAAAAGAAGTGAATCATGTTAGAGCCCAGCCTCTCAGTTATTGTCTCCAGCTGATGGCAAATCCTGGGAATCATGGGCATATGCAGGTGGGGCCCAAGTGAAAACGCCCCCTTTTTTTTTTTTTTTTTGCTTTCCCTTGGAAGCCAGGTGCTCAGCTACACCAAGAACTACCAGGTGGCCAGCCCTGGGCAAGGCAGATTCAGGACGGTGGGAAGCACGTGTGGAGGGCCCAGCCTCTGCTCAGAGGGACACACACATGTCGGGGAGCCCTTCCCTTAGAAGGCCCCTGCCCCTCTCTGCCTGAGTCGAGCCTGCCAGGCCCACCTGCCCCATCCTAGCTCCTGCCCCCCAAGTCCTGGCTCCTGGAATTGTGCCTGCAGAGGACCACGAGCCTTCCCACCCTATTCAGGGTTGTGATGACTTGGGCGGCTTTCCAACCTTGGTGAGGTGGTCTTCACAGATGCCGTGTACTCTCTGTAGGCCCCCACAGCACCAGTCCCAGCACTTGCTACTCCCCCCACCCCAGCCTCTAGCCTGGGCCCATCCACCACTTTGGCTGCTCTTGGAGAATTGGTATTTGTTACATTTTACAGGCCATTTACAATCCCTCTTTGACCCTAGGTGACTCAAGTTTTCCATGTTCTCTCTGGAGGACCTTCCTGGGCACCATCTCCAAGCATTAGGCCAAGGCAGCCAGGCTTGTGTTCAGCCTCCGGCACTGAGTGGTTGTTCATAAGCAGCAAGTAGTGTTGTTTCATTAAATGCTTTCTCCTCCAAGTGCTACTTCCAGAGGCTTCATCTCCTGCTCTGTGGATTTGAATGGTGTCAGTCCACTAATACAGGATGTCCTTCCTGCCCCTACTAGCCCTGAGAGAGAAAGACCAACCCCCCCCCCAGCCTACTCAATGTGAAGTAGATGAGGATGAAGGTCTTCTACTTAATAAATAAGAGACTTTCTCTTCCTTACGATTTTCTTAATGACATTTTCTTTTCTTTTCTCTAGCTTACTTTATTGTAAGAACATAGTGTATGATACATATAACACACAAAATATGTTGATTGACTATTAATGTTATCGGCAAGGCTTTTCACCAGCAATAGTCCTTTAGGTTATGGTTTGGAGAACACAAAAACTGTTTTTAAATGTTTATCTGTGCAGGTGGGGGCTGCCTCCCCAAACCCTGGCCTTGTTCAAGGCTCAGTCGTATAACCCAGAAATAAGAGGAGTTTGAGGTATTTGGAAGATAGGAGTATAAAAGATCATTGTTAGAAAAATAAAGATTGTTTTCCCCAGGCTTCAGGGACTAAGTCATGGAGGATAAGGGTGAGCCATAAATCCAAAGTTGTAGTCCATATTCTGCCACTTATTAGCTGTGCAGCCAGAGTTATTTAACTTCTCTTAATTTTGTTTTTTTATTTACAAATAAAAATCGTAAAACTAACTGTGTAGGATAATTGTGATAATCAAATAATATATAAAGTCCCTAATTCTAGGCCTTGCACATTACAGGTGCTCAAACACTGTCACTGTCACTGTAATGATTATCTTTAAGGTGGTTACAACGTTCGTGGTAATAAAGGGTGTTTCTAACATCACTCATCAGCGTAGGCCACAGGACCACAGTGAGTCCCTTTTATTTTCAGAAGCCAGATTCCTTGAAGCATCCTCACCCCCACCTCTTACCATTTTGATATTCAGCAAATCCTGTGATGTCTGAGACATCATTCTGCAGGGATTCTTTTTCCTCCCACTCAACCTGCAGCCAGAATTGCCCCCAAATTTCCCACTTGGGGCTCGGTGCCCATAGCTCAGCCAGTAGGGCACCGGCCATATACACGGAGGGTGGCAGGTTCGAGCCCAGCCTGGGCCAGCTAAAACAACAACTACAACCAAAAAATAGCCCAGCATTGTGGCAGGCACCTGTAGTCCCAGCTACTTGGGAGGCTGAGGCAAGAGAATCGCTTAAGTCCAAGAGTTTGAGATTGCTTTGAGCTGTGACACCAAGGCACTTTACCCAGGACGACATAGTGGGACTCTGTCTCCAAAAAAAAAAAAAAAAAAAGATTCTCACTAGGGAGTGCCCCAAACCATCTTGAGAGAGGTCAGCTGGGACCCCAAAGGAAGAAGTCCTAAACACAGGGTGATCAGAACGTGCGTTAGGGGGGCTTAGGTGTGGAGTGTGGCAGCCATCCCCATGGCAGACAGCAAAAGGGGTGCTGAAAAGGGATGATGTATGTGGTGAGGGGTCAGGGTAGGAGTTTTTTATGAGGGTTTAAGGAATTTTGCTCAGGGATGGGGTCAGTTTCTTTCAGTGTTTTGGGCAACCACCTGGATGTCTGAACTGGCATCTGAGGATGTTTAAGGCCGCGGTTTGGGTTCAAGGCTGTTGGGAAAATTTGCAGCTGGCTAGGATGTATAGCCATCAGGGCACTCTGTGATTTGGGATCTGGACATAGAAAGTAAGTGGAGGAGCTGGGGGAGCCTACAGATTTGGGTGAGGGACGAGAGAAATGGAGCACCAGCCCCCTGCCCCCTCACCTGACCACGTGGTGGAGACATACACAGGTAAACAGGCAAGCGGTGAGGACGCGCCTAGCTAGAGAAGCGCAGGATGTATCTATGGTGAGCACAGCTCCCAAGAAGGGCTGGGAAACTTCTAGAGAAGATGGCTTTTCCATGGAACCTGCAGGATGAGTGGGAGAGATGGGGGTGAGAAGTGTTCTCCCTCCCACAGAATTGCAGAGGCCAGGGCTGTCCCTGGGTGAACTGAGAAACTTTGTGGCTGGAGCCAGAGAGGCCTGTGGAGGAGGCTGGAGCAGGTGGGACACAGGAAGACCATTCAGGAGGCTGCTGCAGTCCTCCAGGGATGATGACAGGTCCAGGAAGAGGCCTGGGGACCAGTGGGACAGATCCCTGAGGAAGAAAGAGAAGGGAAGGATCTGACACATGGTGAGGGCCCTGGCTCCCTGGCAGGAGGCAGCGCAGGTGCAGGCAGGCTGGTTTGGTGGTGAGGGCTCGCCCGGTGGGTTGTTTGCTGGGTAAATAGCATCAGCTGAAAATGAGGGGTGGTTGGAGCTCAGAGAACAGGAGGACTGAAGTAGCCGCAGCTATGCCCCAAGAGAGAGTTTGCAGGCTTCTCTGGCTGTTATCAAGGTCCCCGTCCAGGTCTGAAGACACACACTGATAGTAACAACTGTGTGCCCTCTTATGCTTTTCTCCAATAGTTAGTGGTTTGGACATTAGTCCAGACAATGCAGGCCATTGGTCCAATCCAAGTTTGTGGTTTCAGCAAGTGAGAGCGACAGAAGGGCAGGAAGGTATCAAAGTGACCGAGAATGGACTGAGCGGGGAAAGGAAAACACATCCGCGGAAAAACAGAGGAGAAGGTTCAAATCCCAGCTCAACCACTGCCTCACCGGGTGACTTGGAGCAATTTGCTTAAATTCTCTTTACAGCTGCTTCTTCATCTGTAAAATGTGGGTGCACCAGCACGTAGCTCACTGTGTTGTCATGTGGTTGAATTAAATATGAGCCAGTAAATGCAAAGTGCTCAAAACGCAGTTAGGGGTCAGTGCTCCTTGCTTTGTTGTTACTTTATGACGATAGCCATCCAAGTGGCCTGAGACCCTCCCTCTGAAGAGATTTAGTGGGAGTAAGTGAATGAGAGAACCAGAAGAAAAGGAGCCTGAGGTCAGAGTGAGAGGGTCCCCAAGTGTAACCCAGGGAATGGGATTACCAGGGAGGATGAAGGTCAGTGGTGATAGGGAGGTTGCATGGTCAGTGCCTCACAGATGGAGATCTTGTGGCCATAAGCAGCCAGCATTTAGACCATCTGCTCCATCTGATGGAATGAGTGGCACAAATACGTTGGTCACTATGAAAGTTTTGAGATACACAAAAATCAAGAAATGTACAATCCATGCGGACAGAAACAAATGAAGCCCACCCAGCACCTATAAGCGGAGCAAGTTGAAAGCTGCACAGGTGGATCAGAAAAGACACTGTTGTCTGTGTTCCTTGGAAGTGAAATAATGGAGCCTAACAGTCTATCTCAGAATGCTCATAGTGACCTAGGTACTAAGTGCTGTGGTGGTAAATGAAAGGAAGCTGTTTCTCACCTGGAAGGTTAGGAAAGGGCTTTGTGAAAGAGGGTCCCTGGGTGCCTTGAAAGGTGGGTGGGGTTTGGACAGGGAGGGTGGTCCTGTTGTGGACACATCAAGGGAAGGCCCCAAGGTTGGCATGGACACCAGAACATCTGTGAAGTCTAACGTGATTGTGGGGAAGGTGAATCTGGGAGTGGAGGTTTGGTTCCGAGTAACAGAAATAATAAAACAAACCTTTAGATTTTCTGTACCTGCCCTCTGTGTGTAGGTGAGGCCTCTAAGCCCATGAGGCCATGTGGGGGAATGGCATTCTTTAAAAGGAATCAACAGAAAAAGCAACTTGGGGAGACTTGACCGTACTGGGTGATTTGATGAGTACCCCCAGGTTTGAAGCTGTGTCTAACTGGGCTGCGCTTTTCTCCTCCTGTGCATACATGTCAGAGACAGACAGTCGTCTGCAGAGGCTCCACCTCCTGGATGATCCCGGCTGTAACCACCAGTGTCCTGGAGATGACAGCTGTCCATCATCCTAGGCTGATGTCTCTATTCTCCCTCCAAAGTCTCTGACACTGAGCAAATGCACAAGGAGGGGAAGGGAGGAGAGATGAGGGGAAGGGTTCGGCTTCAGCAGGTGCAGCTGAACTCCTTGTTACATCTGCCATGGAGACGAGGAATTGTGAGCAGGCTGGGAAACATTCATACCCACCCAAACCATAGCACATCACTGAAAGCAAGCAAGACATGCTTTCAGCTATTAAATGCTTTGTGAGCGTGCACAAAATCCTATTATCCCCAGTCTATATTGAAAAGCTAAAAACAGCAAACTTTCTGGTGCTCATAAAGCATTGTTCCTAGTCGCAACTCAGAGCTTTCCGTTATTGCTTCATCCACTGGAACCTTCAGGTAATCTCATTCCGAGGAGGATGAGTTCTGACAAGGCAAAGGAGAGGATGGTTGATTGCGGGAAGATCGCAGCCCTTTCATGAATATATCTCCGGCACCATTTGCTCTGAATAAGGATAATCATTTCTCGCAATCTGGGAACCATGTTATTTAGAAAATTAGGGTAAGTGCGAAACAAAGCAAGAATGGGGAAAAAATAACTTTCATCTTAGAATGTCAGGATGCCGACAAAAAGATAAATCGTGCAATATTTCCCCCCACAAGATTTGCATGAGTGTGATTTCTTGTGGTTATTATTCCACTCCAGCAGTAATGGTAAATGTTAAAACCAATCATTTAATATATAGTCCCTTTGCAAGGAAGAAGAGATAACAGCATCCACGCAGACTTCTCATTGCTGATGAAAATCAAGCACCTCTTTGGCTTGATTTTACCTCTTATAAAACCTGCATTGGTGGAGAGATGACAAAGGTCTCTTGAAATCTATATTCTAATTTTTTGTTAGATGACAGTTGGATGTACCCCCCAAATTCTTAGCCTCAACATTTTGAAGGAGTCGATGATAATATCCAGGTTTGTAAACTTGGTCAGGAACATAAAACGCATGTTGATGTTGCCTAAACTCTAGCTGATATTAGCATTTGTTTGTTATGAACGTGAGCTATAGAGCTCTGTACCAGGGGTATTGCCATACCCATGCCTTTATCTCTTATGGTAATCATAGATGTTTTCATATAACACTCTACCTCTGTGGCTGCCTTGAAATACTTAGCTGTCTTCCCAACTACTCTCAATTTTATGATAGTAAATAACACTAGATCTTGTTACTTAAAGTGTTAAAAAAGCACATGTATTATTAATATAGTACTATGTTGTGATTTAAAAAAAATCAATAACCATATTTCCACATAATTGGGCTTTTTTCCCTGTAATTCTAGGCATTTTGTTTTATTTGATGCACTTAAAAACATTATTCTGAGAAGAGATCCATAGGTTTCACCAGACTCAACAGGGTCTGGAACACAGAGGTTTAAAGATCTCTGCCTAGCTTCAGGCAAATAGATTTCCTATTCAAGTTAAAATGCAGAGTACAGCCTCCTCCCAAGGGACTTGGATGTAGGTGTTTTTCAGGAACTCTTGAAGGGGTTGGGATACAGCCAGCCCAGGCCAGAGGTCTGTTATTTAGGAACCTGTAATTTAGATCATCTGTATCTGAACCAGGATCTCAGAATCTAAAGTTGGTGGCACAACAGAGAGACTCAGTCATAGAGAGACATGGTCTTCTTACACTAATGGGAGCGTGTATGGTGGGAAAAGAATAGAGGGTAAACGGACATTTTGGGTGGATTTGGGCACCATTACTTTATAAGTGTGTGTCTCAAGCACATTCTTCAGCCTTGCTGAGCCTTCACTTCTTCATCTGTGACTCAGGGATTATAGAAGGACCCATTTCATCAGCTTTGTTTTATCTGTCCCCTTTGGGCTGCTATAACAAAACACCACAGATATAAACAACAGGAGTTTATTTCTCACAGTTCTGGAGGCTGGGAAAGCCAAGTTCAAGGCAGGTGCAGTGTCTGGCAAGGGCCTAGGCCCAACTTCTGGCTCATGGACAGTGCCATCTTGTAGTGTCTCCACATGATATTAGAAGTGAGGGGTATCAGGTGGTGCCTGTGGCTCAGTGGGTAGGGTGCTGGCCCATAGACTGAGGGTGGTGGGTTCGAACCCGGCCTTGGTCAAACTACAACAAAAAATAGCCAGGTGTTGTGGCAGGCACCTGTAATACCAGCTATTCCGGAGGCTGAGGCAAGAGAATCGCCTAAGCCCAGGAGTTGGTTGCTGTGAGCTGTGACACCATGGCAGTCTACCAAGGGCAATAAAGTGAGACTCTGTCTCAAAAAAAAAAAAAAAAAAGAAGTGAGGGGTGTCACATTCCTCTTTAATGAAGGCACTAACTCTGTTCACAAAGGCTCCACCTTCATGGACCTAATCACCTCCCCAAGATTTTAATCTACCAATGCTCTTACTGTGAGGGCTGGGATTTCAACACATGAATTTTGGGAGAATATAGACATTTGGTCCATTGCAGGCTTGTTTTGAGAATGAAATACAGGCAGTCCCAAGTCACAAGCATCCGACTTACGCACAACTTGCCTGACAAACAGAGGCTATTACAGGCACATGCAATAGAAATGTACCTGTTCTGACTCACAAACAAATTCAACTCAACAACAAACCTGCAGAACCTATCTTGTTTGTAACCCAGGGACTGCCTGTAAAAGACCGACTTTTAAAGCACTTTGCAAAGCATCTGACACACAGTAAATGTTTGAATCTTAGCTGTAGTTGATGACCATGAATGCTGTTCTTGTTAAGGAGCTGGCTTGCATTTCTGAGGCTGACAAGGGGACAATAGTTAGGAAATGACAGCAATACCTGGCTTCCAAAGCTTGGTAGAGCATTTCTCCTAGAGATTCCAGTGTGACTGACAAGCCCCAGTGAGAGAAGCTGATCCCAGAGTCCCTAGCACCAGCTGACCCCTCCCCTGTGGGACAAGGTTGACATGTCACTAGGAGGATGGTACTATCCAGAATGGGCAGAATCTTACCTGCCTGCCTTAATTCTTGCCTTGATGGAAGCATCTCTTTTTACCAAAGAAACCCCTTCCTATTGGTAGGCCAGACAATATTGTTGTTCCCTCTGGGAACGCTTTAAATAAATCTCCATTTCTAAGCAGGGATTTGGTGTGGTTCCCCAGAAAGAGGCCCCCAAGTTACTAATAGGAGATGCTACAGGTACATGGGCAACTGACTGCTTCATCTTTCAAGATTAAATTATTTGGAGGCAGATTTTCATTTCCAGGCCCCTGTCTAGATTTTCTGTTCCTTCTGTTGGCCAGTCCTATCCAGGCTTCTCTCGAGCTGTGTCCTGCCTGTCATTAAATCCAGGGAAAATGTAGAAAGGATGTGATTTCCTCCTACTTCCTGGGCCTCCCTTACAGGACCCATGGGTGGTCGGAAGCAACTGCAGCAGCACGTGGCATCTGGGGGGAGAGTCAGACACGATGAACTTCAGTCTGCAGGACAGATGGTGCTTCAGATTTTCCAGGACGAAGGCCTGGGGTGGCCCTTGGAGCAACCCTGAGCTTAAGGTTTCAAGACCAGTGCTGTGTAGTGGCACTCCAAAAACTAAAAAACCCAACCACACCCCCAGAATGTTTACAAAAGGAAAAAAAAGGAATTCCTACAAGATAGTGCAATGCCACTCTATGTTTTCTCTGAGCCGGAGCAGATACACACAGTGTGGCTAAGGTAGCTCTCTCTTGAACCAAGCCCTCTATGAATGGGTAGTATGCACCAGCAAAGTCTACCTAAAGGCTCTGTGGTGGCCAGGCTGCTCGCTGATTGCAGCAGCAATAGGAGATGACATTTTAGAATTGTTCAAATAGACCCAGGCCTAGGAGATACGCTGGACATACTGTTAGGAGATCAAGAACAAAGCAGCACCAGAAAGAACTATTTGAAAATTTAAAAGACTATTGTTTGTTTGTTTTTTTTCTATCAGCTGCGCTGCTGGCTACCATTCCAACAAATTTCTAAACCATGCAACTAGCCCCCAGTAGGGCAGAGACGTGAATGGGATGGGGCAGGCCAGTGACATTTGCAATATCCAGGTGCAGTAGCCATGAAGGCTGAAAGATGAATTGTTTTCTGGGAGGAAAGCAGAAGTATAATTACTGGTTAGAAGGAACCTCAGGGAGGCCTGTTGCTTCTGGACACCTAATCTGTTCAAAGCACAGGGTTCCTACATGTTATTTATATTCTGTACATGACAAGTCAAAATAGCAGACAGTGTGGGGGCCAAGTCATTCTAGTCCCTGACACAAGCAAACCTCCCAATGTCTTGGCAGGTAGCCTGTCTGGAGGTCATTCAAGGACCATGGCCCCTTCCACACTGTGGCTTCTCCACATTCAGCAGGTGGCTTCCAAGGTCTCTATGCCCCAGGAAAGAGGATAGAGATGGTACACTGGCTCTTCAGGCATGGCATGCCTGAGGTGGCACACTTCACTTCGGCTCGCATTCAGTAGCATGAACAAGTCTTTTGGCCTCACCTAGCTGCAAGGGAGGGTGGACGTGAGGGTGCCCAGGGTGCTCTGGTGCTCACATTGTAGCCTTTGCCTCAGAGAGTTAGCAGACGCTGGTAGAAGTTTGCCCAGTTCCTTCCCATGGATGTTTTTTTTTTTTTATTGTTGGGGATTCATTGAGGGTACAATAAGCCAGTTACACTGATTGCAATTGTTAGGTAAAGTCCCTCTTGCAATCATGTCTTGCCCCCATAAAGTGTGACACACACTAAGGCCCCACCCCCCTCCTTCCATCCCTCTTTCTGCTTCCCCCCCCATAACCTTAATTGTCATTAATTGTCCTCATATCAAGATTGAGTACACAGGGTTCATCCTTCTCCATTCTTGTGATGCTTTACTAAGAATAATGTCTTCCACTTCCATCCAGGTTAATACGAAGGATGTAAAGTCTCCATTTTTTTTAATGGCTGAATAGTATTCCATGGTATACATATACCACAGCTTGTTAATCCATTCCTGGGTTGGTGGGCATTTAGGCTGTTTCCACATTTTGGCGATTGTAAATTGAGCTGCAATAAACAGTCTAGTACAAGTGTCCTTATGATAAAAGGATTTTTTTCCTTCTGGGTAGATGCCCAGCAATGGGATTGCAGGATTGAATGGGAGGTCTAGGTTGAGTGCTTTGAGGTTTCTCCATACTTCCTTCCAGAAAGGTTGTACTAGTTTGCAGTCCCACCAGCAGTGTAAAAGTGTTCCCTTCTCTCCACATCCACGCCAGCATCTGCAGTTTTGAGATTTTGTGATGTGGGCCATTCTCACTGGGGTTAGATGATATCTCAGGGATGTTTTGATTTGCATTTCTCTAATATATAGAGATGATGATCATTTTTTCATGTGTTTGTTAGCCATTCGACTGTAGTCTTTAGAGAAAGTTCTGTTCATGTCTCTTGCCCATTGATATAAGGGATTGTTGGCTTTTTTCATGTGGATTAATTTGAGTTCTCTATAGATCCTGGTTATCAAGCTTTTGTCTGATTGAAAATATGCAAATATCCTTTCCCATTGTGTGGGTTGTCTCTTTGCTTTGGTTATTGTCTCCTTAGCTGTACAGAAGCTTTTCAGTTTAATGAAGTCCCATTTGTTTATTTTTGTTGTTGTTGCAATTGCCATGGCAGTCTTCTTCATGAAGTCTTCCCCCAGGCCAATATCTTCCAGTGTTTTTCCTATGCTTTCCTTGAGGATTTTTATTGTTTCATGCCTTAAATTTAAGTCCTTTATCCATCTTGAATCAATTTTTGTGAGTGGGGAAAGGTGTGGGTCCAGTTTCAGTCTTTTACGTGTAGACATCCAATTCTCCCAACACCATTTATTGAATAGGGAGTCTTTCCCCCAAGGTAAGTTCTTGTTTGGTTTATCGAAGATTAGGTGGTTGTAAGATGTTAGTTTCATTTCTTGGTGTTCAATTCGATTCCAAGTGTCTATGTCTCTGTTTTTGTGCCAGTACCATGCTGTCTTGACCACTATGGCTTTGTAGTACAGACTAAAATCTGGTATGCTGATGCCCCCAGCTTTATTTTTGTTACTAAGAACTGCCTTAGCTATACGGGGTTTTTTCCGGTTCCATACAAAACGCAGAATCATTTTTTCCAAATCTTGAAAGTACGATGTAGGTACTTTGATAGGAATGGCATTGAATAGGTAGATTGCTTTGGGAAGTATAGACATTTTAACAATGTTGATTCTTCCCATCCATGAGCATGGTATGTTCTTCCATTTGTTAATATCCTCTGCTATTTCCTTTCTGAGGAGGTCATAGTTTTCTTTATAGAGGTCCTTCACCTCCTTCGTTAGGTATATTCCTAGGTATTTCATTTTCTTTGAAACTATGGTGAAGGGAGTTGTGTCCTTAATTAGCTTCTCATCTTGACTGTTATTGGTGTACACAAAGGCTACTGACTTGTGGACATTGATTTTGTATCCTGAAACATTACCGTATTTTTTGATGACTTCTAGGAGTCTTGTGGTTGAGTCTTTGGGGTTCTCTAAGTATAAGATCATGTCGGCAGCAAAGAGGGAGAGTTTGACCTCCTCTGCTCCCATTTGGATTCCCTTTATTTCCTTGTCTTGCCTAATTGTATTGGCTAGAACTTCCAGCACTACATTGAATAGTAAAGGTGACAGAGGACAACCTTGTCTGGTTCCAGTTCTAAGAGGAAAAGCTTTCAGTTTTACTCCATTCAGTAAAATATTGGCTGTGGGTTTGTCATAGATAGCTTCAATCAGTTTTAGAAATGTGCCACCTATGCCTATACTCTTCAGTGTTCTAATTAGAAAAGGATGCTGGATTTTATCAAATGCTTTTTCTGCATCTATTGAGAGGATCATATGATCCTTATTTTTGCCTCTGTTAATATGGTGGATAACGTTTATGGACTTGCGTATGTTAAACCAGCCTTGCATCCCTGGGATGAAGCCTACTTGATCATGATGAATGACTTTTTTGATGATAAGCTGTAATCTATTGGCTAGGGTTTTGTTGAGAATTTTTCCATCTATATTCATGAGTGAGATTGGTCTGAAATTCTCCTTTTTGTTTGGGTCTTTTCCTGGTTTTGGTATCAGGGTGATGTTTGCTTCATAGAATATGTTGGGGAAGATTCCTTCTTCCTCAGTTTTTTGGAATAATTTCTGCAGTACAGGAATAAGCTCTTCCTTGAAGGTTTGATAGAATTCGGGAGTGAAGCCATCTGGACCAGGGCATTTTTTAGTTGGAAGATTTTTTATTGTTTCTTTGATCTCAGTGCTTGAAATTGGTCTGTTCAGGAGGTCTATTTCTTCCTGGCTAAGTCTACGGAGAGGGTGTGATTCCAAATATTGATCCATTTCATTCACATTGTCAAATTTCTGGGCATAGAGTTTCTGGTAGTATTCAGAGATGATCTCTTGTATCTCTGTGGGATCAGTTGTTATTTCCCCTTTATCATTTCTGATTGAGGTTACTAGAGATTTTACTTTTCTATTTCTAGTTAGTCTGGCCAATGGTTTATCTATTTTATTTATTTTTTCAAAAAACCAACTCCTTGTTTCATTAATTTTCTGAATGATTCTTTTGTTTTCAATTTCATTGATCTCTGATTTGATTTTGGATATTTCTTTTCTTCTACTGAGTTTAGGCTTAGATTGTTCTTCTTTTTCCAATTCCGTAAGATCTCTTGTGAGATTGTTGATGTGCTCTCTTTCTGTTTTTCGAACGTAGGCATCTAAAGTGATGAATTTTCCTCTCAAAACTGCTTTTGCAGTATCCCACACGTTTTGGTAGCTTGTGTCTTCATTGTTGTTATGCTCAAGGAAGTTAATGATTTCCTGTTTTATTTCTTCCTGCACCCATCTGTTATTCAACAGAAGATTGTTTAATTTCCATGCCTTTGTGTGGGGTCGAGCATTTTTGTTAGAGTTGAGTTCCACCTTTAGTGCCTTATGGTCTGAAAAGATACAAGGTAAAATTTCAATTCTTTTGATTCTGTTGATATTTGTTTTGTGTCCCAGGATATGATCAATTTTGGAGAATGTTCCATGGGGTGATGAGAAGAATGTATATTCTTTATCTTTGGGGTGGAGTGTTCTATATGCGTCTATCAAGCATAGTTGTTCTAGGGTCTCATTTAAATCTCTTATATCCTTGTTTAATTTCTGTTTAGAGGATCTGTCCAGCTCTGTAAGAGGAGTGTTAAAGTCCCCTGTTACGATGGTATTATCAGAAATCATATTGCTCAGACTGAGTAAGGTCTGTTTCAAGAATCTGGGAGCATTTAAATTGGGTGCATAAATATTTAGAATTGAAATGTCTTCTTGTTGTAGTTTTCCCTTGACCAATATAAAGTGACCATCTTTGTCTTTTTTGACTTTAGTTGCTTTAAATCCACATGTATCTGAAAATAAGATTGCAACTCCTCTTTTCTTCTGAATTCCATTTGCCTGAAAATTGTCTTCCAACCCTTGACTCGGAGCTTTAATTTGTCTTTGAAGCCAGGTGTGTTTCTTGCAGACAGCAAATGGATGGCTTGTGTTTTTTAATCCAGTCAGCCAATCTATGTCTCTTCAGTGGGGAATTCAAGCCATTAACATTTATGGAGATAATTGATAAGTGTGGTAGTATTCTATTCGTCTTATTTGGTGAGAGTCCATTGCTTAGTTTTATCTTTTGCAACAGTGTGGAGGTTAGGTTCTGTCCTTTGATTTCTGAGTTCTTACTTTGCTGCTGATCCATTGTGGTGGTCAGTGTGCAGAACAGGTTGAAGTATTTCCTGTAGAGGTGGTCTTGTTGTGGCGAATGTCCTCAATGTTTGTATATCCGTAAATGATTTGATTTCTCCATCAATTTTGAAGCTTAGCTTAGCAGGGTACAGAATTCTGGGCTGAAAATTGTTCTGTTTAAGTAGATTAAAGGTAGATGACCATTGTCTTCTTACTTGGAAAGTTTCATTAGAGAAGTCTGTGGTCACTCTGATGGATTTGCCCCTGTAGGTCAACTGGCGCTTACTCCTGGCAGCTTGCAGAATCTTTTCTTTTGTCTTGACTTTGGACAGGTTCATCACAATGTGTCTTGGAGAAGCTCGGTTAGAGTTGAGGCGACCTGGGGTCCGATAGCCCTCTGAAAGCAGTGTGTCAGAATCTTTGGTGATGTTTGGGAAATTTTCTTTTATAATATTCTCTAGTATGGCTTCCATGCCTCTGGGGCATTCTTCTTCCCCTTCTGGAATTCCTATAACTCGTATGTTGGAACGCTTCATAAAGTCCCATAATTCTGACAGTGAACGTTCTGCTTTCTCTCTCTTCTTTTCTGCCTCTTTTACTATCTGAGTTATCTCAAAAACTTTGTCTTCTACCTCTGAAATTCTTTCTTCTGCATGGTCTAACCTGTTGCTGATACTTTCCATTGCATCTTTAAGTTCCCTGATTGACTGTTTCATTTCCTTCAGTTCTGCTACATCCTTTTTATATTCTTCATATTGTTCATCTGTGATTTGATTCTGTTTTTGGATTTCCTTTTGGTTATTTTCCACTTTATTAGCAGTTTACTTCATTGTTTCCATCATTTCTTTCATTGTTTTCAACATGTGTATTCTAAATTCCCTTTCTGTCATTCCTAACATTTCTGTATAGGTGGAATCCTCTGCAGTAGCTACCTCATGGTCCCTTGGCGGGGTCGTTCTGGACTGGTTCTTCATGTTGCCTGGAGTTCTCTGCTGATTCTTCCTCATGAGTGATTTCTTTTTTCTGTTTCCTTGCCCTAATTTTCCTTTCACTTCCTCTTGCTCTTTAAGTTCTTGTGCCTGTGGACTAAGGGTTACAGGACCAGAAGGGTGAGAAGGTTGAAGAGCAAAAAAGGGATGAAAAAAAGGAGGACTGAGTGATAAGAAAAAAAAGAAAGATAGAGAAAGGAGAGGGGGTGGGTATAAGGAATATTGACAAAAAGAAGAGAGGCACAGAAAGAGGGAGACAGGGCAATATAGGTGTACAGTAGGGTACTTTGACACAACCTGAAAAAACCCCACCTTCTGGGGGTGCCCAGTTGGGTGGTTCCCTTGAGGTCAGCAGCTCTTTGCTAACCTGATCAGACACAGTACCCCACCTCCACCACGTAGAGAGGAAAGACAAAAATGCTATAAATCAAACCAAAACAAGCAAACAGAAAACTTTACGGGGATAAAATTGGGTGAAAAACCAAATGATAGCGGTAGAAACACTAGCAAAAATGAAGTTGTAGTTATTAAAAAAGGTAGCAATGGGAAATTATAATTAAACTAGAAAAATTGAGAAAGAAAAAGGGATCTGTATGGAAAAGATTGAAATTAAAAACAAAAGAACATCAACAATGTCAAAATAAACAAACAAAAAAAAAACAACCAAACAAAAAAAAAGAAAAAAATACACAACCAAAAACAAAGCAGTTTGTATATGTTATTGAATATTGTCTGGGCAACACGTGGTCTTCTGGGGTATGAGATGTTAGTCACAGTTCTGATACGGCTGGAGGCTGCTGATTTCTCAAACCCCAGCAGGTAGACACCCTAAATCTCTCTTCAGCGCACTTAAAAGGCACTTTGAACTTGTAAACTTGCTGAGCAGAAGCTTTCCCAGCTTTCTCGCTGGAATCACTGCTGAAGTGGCTATCCACTTACCCAGTGTGCCAAAACCGGTCTCACTCTGCCCCTGAGGGTTAGGGCTGCAAGGCGGCTCAGACCCCACCCTTAGGCTACTTGGTTGCTGGGTTACCAGCTCCCACCCGTTTCTAGGTCTGCGACCCTGAGGGCGGAGCTTGCCAGGGCAGATCACTGACAATGGTTCCGTGTGACCCACCGCCAAACACTATTAGCTCCGTCTGGCTCAGCGGCTCAGACTGGGGCCCTAGACAACGGCCAAAGTTCTCCACACTCCCGCTCAGGCCTTCCCCAAGGCAGTTCAACTCAGTGCCAAGTCCAAGGACATCAAAACAGTTCACAGGTAAGGCCTTTCTGGTTTGCAGTCTCGCTGCTACTGAACTTACAGTTGTGGGCGGGTTTAGACGGATTGAACACACGCGACCACTTGCCGGTTTTCCACTGTTTTAGTCCTCCTCTTGGGTTCCAGAAGTCTCTCGCTGACTCCCTGTATCCTCATAGGAGTGATGATAGGCAGTTCCCACCAGCCAGAGATGCCTGGAGTCCTTATCTCCCCAGACTCACGGTGCCCAGATGCAAGGAAGCTGTTACTCGGCTGCCATCTTGCTCCGCCTCCCGGATGTTGTTATATTTGGCTTCGGTTTGTCAGTGGACGGTTATGTTGGACCCAAAAAGAACATCTACAATTCTCTTTCCTCCTAAATAACAAAATAGAAGTCTCAATAAAATGGACTGAAAGTTTGTCACTTTCTCAGTGTCCTAGTGTCCCCTCCAATTGTGGGATCCCCTCCTGACCAGAGCCCTAATTTTTATGTAAAAAAACAGAAGAGATCATGAAGCCAACTGGTGTTGTAATTTGCCAGTCGACAAATGGGCCACGGGGTCCAGATTCACTTAGGAGGGTTATGTAATGGTTCCGAGGGTCATTTTGTGCCTAGACCCAAGTGAAGTGGCATCTGTTTTTGTCCTTCTCCAGCTTTAGATTATGCAATATCATGACTGGCACCATGTCCTGGAATGTCTGGTCTTCAGACACTCATGATGTGGCAATTTCTCTTCCCCTAAGGCCCCCTTGTCCCCAGGTGCCATTGGTAACGCTTGGATTGGCCACTTTGCCCCTGAGCCCCTGGTCTCTGAAGCCCCATCCTGGAACGCGGAACAGCATTTTTGATCCTTACTTACATCTCATTACTGATTTCCATAGCTCTAACCCAATTCCTAGCCCACAAATTTTAAAAATCAATTGATTTTATTAACAGTTTATGCAAAAAGGAAAGGATCAGGTAGAATTACTGGAAGAGTTCTGGGAACTTCTAAAGGCAAAGTGAGCAAAATATAACCCAGTGCAGGGCAGCAAGAGTGGGACTGCTACCACAGGGTCAGCACGCTGAGCCCCAGGCCTCCGCAGGCCAGCAGCTTCCTACCCCACGTGGAATGGGCAGTGGAGTCATCTTCTGTGTAAATTTGATTTATAGTTATTTTCCCACTGTCTTGTCTCTCTGGCCAGCCCAAGCTCTGAGTGCCTGTTAGTTTATTGGATGTAGCTCCCTGTTTGTACAAGTTCTCAGGGAATCACTAGGATATGCCCCTTAATCACTAAGTTAACCCCTCACTATAGAAGCGAGTGAGGGGTTAGAGGCCTCCTGCACCCAGACTGGGCTTCCTTAGGATTCTCCTCCTGCCAGGGACAGTGTGTTTGGTGACTCAGACCCTAAAAGGGAGTCCAAATCCATTACTCAGAGTCAGCAACAGAGATGGAAAGACTGGTTGGAGGCCCCGTTCTTCCTGCTCCCACCAGAACTAGAGAAAAAGAGCATGAGTGACAACTTCTCGGGTGCCCTGTTCTGTCCCAGCCCCAGCCCCAGTGACCCAAATGCTGGCATGGGCTACCCATGAGGGCCCCAAGCAGGCAAGGCTCCACTCTGTGAGCCTCTTGCCCCGGCACCACCTCTGCCTGCTGCAGTGCCTGCCCTGTGTGCTGCCCCAGGGGTGTCTGTGATCATGGCCTCATCCCCACAGCACTGTAGAGCTCCAGGTGGTGCTCCGAAATGGTCCTGTTCCCTCCCCAGGCCTCAGTGACTCACCAGCACCTCCTGACAGCAGGTCTACCCCCAGGAAACCCTATAATCTGATCATTTCCAACCAGGCTGTAGCCAGGGTGTCTGGGGGCGAGTCCAGCAGGACACCAAGAGGCTTCCTCCATCAGGCAGGTAAGGAAGCACCTGGCCCCCCAGCCAGCTTACACCCAGCCACAGGCTTGTGCAACAGGTAAAAAACCTAAAGTAGACAGAGAAACTGGTTGGTGGTGGCCCAGTGGCAAACCTGCAGCTATGGGCCCGCATCAGCAGCTATTCATTTCCTTATGGTTCTCAGGTTCATTGTCTCCAATCAGCCCCTCCTGTGGTTATGGCGCTGCCGCTGCACCAGAAATAGCTCATACGATCAACAAATAACCTCCTTGTTTTTGTTTTTTTTTTTTTTGTAGAGACAGAGTCTCACTTTATGGCCCTCGGTAGAGTGCCGTGGCTTCACACAGCTCACAGCAACCTCCAACTCCTGGGCTTAAGCGATTCTCTTGCCTCAGCCTCCCAAGTAGCTGGGACTAAACCTCCTTGTTTTTTGTCAGCATTTACCATGAGCCACCATTGTGTTAATGAGGGCTCCTCACGTTATCCTGTCCCTTCCTCGCAGTGACCCTCAGATCACATGCTGTCATCAGCTGTGTTTTATGGCTGAGGAAACTGAGGCTCAGCACCTGCTGTTCCTTCCTGCACATATCAGGGAGTCAGGCTTGGCAGTGCCTTTGATTGAGCCTTGACCAGGAGCCAGGGCTTGAGCTCAATGCTGAGACCTCAGTAGCATAATTCCATCGTGCCACAAAATGCAATTGCCACTAAATGACTTATGGGAAGCATGGAGCCATGTGGGCCCATGTTAGTGCCCAGTTTGGAGTGATGCCTCTTCGGCTCTCCCCATCCACTTCCCCCCATCTGTAGAGGTGGTTCCACCCTCCCTCATCAGCTCTTTCCACTTGCCAGCTCCCCCACCCTCCCTGGCTCTGCCTTGGCCTTGGATCCTTATCTTGGGTGACCAAGCTTGATGGCTTGATGGCTTGTTGTATGGTATTTCTCAAGCTCTTACCCAGGCCTTAGTGTTCACCTGCTGGATCCAAGTTTGTGACCTTGAGCACCTTGAGCGAATGATTCTCACCTCTACAGCCCCTGTAAAGAGGGAGAGTAGGCTTCCCTTTGTTCTCTCTTGGGTAAGAAAGAAAGGTTCCATCAGTCACCAGCCAGAGTTCTCTCCAAGGCATGTCTCAAGCATTTCTGGCCAGCAGCATGTTGAAGAGCAAGAAGTCCTTGTTAGATGACCAAGGGGCAGACAGGCTGCTTGGTCTGGCAGAGCCATGGCAGGCCAAACAGTGTTGGCTTCTCCTGAGTCCTCCAGACCTGTGGTCCTCACTCCCAGACTGCCAGCTGGTACTGGTCTGTGGCCTATTAGGAACTGAGCCACATAGCAGGAGGGGAGCAGCAGGCAGTGAGCAAAGATGCATCTATATTTACAGCCAAATCCCCGTCACTCTCATGACCACCTAAGCTCTGTCTCCTGTCAGATAAGGAGCAGCATTAGATTCCAAAGAAGTGTGAACCCTACTGGAAACTGCATGCGAGGGATCTAGGTTGTACACTCCTCATGAGAAACTAATGCCCCCAGTTTATGGAAAATAGTTTTCCATGAAATCAGTTCCTGGTGCCGTAAAGATTAGGGAGCACTGCTTTAGACAACCCAGTACAGTCCCTTTCTACAGATTCCTAGGAGCAATTGGCAATGCTTTTTATTTCACCTTGACCAAGTTGGGTTCAGTTCGCGAACTCCAGTGCCAGAGTAATGAAAAGCTTTGTGAGCCTTTTGGGCTGTGTGATGTTGTATTCTGTAAAGGGTGTGCACACACCAGTCCTCTTCTAGATCACGGTGCAGTCTGACAGGGTCGAAGACACAGAATTAAATATGATTCACTTTCCTCCTGTATTTAAACATAGTTTATCTATAATTGAGCCCTACCAGCTTTTCTTTAATCCTAGGCAAAATGCAACTAAATGGTAGGGGAAAGACAGATGATTCGCATAGATAGCAGAGTAAGGACAATGTTTTCATCCTCCGGCTTCTGGCAGCTTCCACACCCAAGGTTGTAATGTAGTGTTCACACTTCCCTGGCATTCTTATTTTAAGCTCTGAGGAAACAATAAAGGCGGTGAGTCTGGTCTTGGGATCTATATCTAAATTATCTTTATATCCCTGGCAGCATTTAGCTCTGAGCTCTTGGTAAATGTGTATGAAGTGTGGAATTGGATGACTAGAGAAGGTAAATTGCTAGAAGTTAAAGGCATCGGGTTGGGAATATAAATGGCAATAAAATGTTTACCACTTCCGTGGTGGGAGCCTTTATAAAGAAAGGAGGGACAGTCCAAAGGAAGGACTGTGTGAGTAGGCAGAGTCCAGTTGGAAGATGGAAACAGGAGTAGCTGGATGTGGAAGATCTGGGTAGGAGAGACATAGGGAATGCAGGGAAGGAGAGGAAAACATACGAGTCTCGTGAGTAACATGCATGAACTCATCCTAGAAAAAGTGCTGCATACCTTGTTGCTGAATATCACTCTGGTTCCATCAAAGTATTCCCCTTGGGAAGTGTGCAATGATGCCAGGACATAGTCCTCCCTTCAAAACAATTTGGAACTCTTTTCTTGGAATGGTCATCAGAGCTGTGGTTGTACAAAAACTAAAAAAAAACAAAAAAAAAACCCTGCAACAACAATAATGAATACCACTCAGCAAGACACCACCACACATTGGCAGCAGCACAGCTGTGAGGCCTGATACACCAAGATTATGAGCTCTTACCAGGCCATTTGTCCAGTGCTGCCACTGTCACTGCATGGTGGTGAGTTCACAAGCTTAATTGTCAGACTTTAGACAATGACAGCTCTGATGGTCATTCCAGGAAGAGTTCCAGAATTGCTCTGAAGGGTGGACTAGGTGCTGGCACCGGTGCATAGCTTCCCACGGGAACACTGCAAAGGTGACAATAGTGACATTCAGCATTGAGGTGTGTAGCACTTTTTCTAGGACAAGTTTGCAAACTTAATTGCTCGACCTCATAGGAGCAAAAAAAAGGAAAAGAAGGAGGGGAGGAGGACAGGGAAAAGCCACGCTAAGCAGGCCTGACTCAGGCTACTTTGGACTAATTGTCTGACACAGAATCCCTGACCCTCCCTAGGACAGTAACAGGCTATCAGGTTGGGTCACAAGGCTGGGGGGTGGAGGGGGAGTTTTTTAACTGGGGAACACAAACCAGTCTTACTTCTCCCTCCTCAATGTCATCCTTTGAAGTGTAAAAGCAATAGCAACAAAGATTAAAAGAAAAGAAAAAGGTCCCCCTTCTGAGCTCCGTTAATCAAACTACTTTCAATCCGTGTCTCTTTCCTCCTCTGAATCATGGGTCACTGGCCACACTTTCATCTTAATTCCTCATCTTGTATTAAGAGAAATGAATTGCACTGCCTGGCAGGAACATCCATGTATTTAGGGGTTCTGCCACTGCAGTGCTTAAATTGAGATATGTCTTGAGACCCATATTTGTAAATCCTATTTCTGGAAACAGTAATAAATAAAAAAGAAGATTGGAATCGAGCTTTTTGGAAAAAGGACTTTAGGCAGAAAGTCATTATGCATCCGTCCAATTCAGGGGAAGAGAATGTGCATTTAAACCGGAAAAAGTCAGCTCACCATCTCCAACATGGGAGAGGGGAATGCTGGGGAAAAGTCTCCTGATTTTTAGGAGGGTGGGCTTAGCTTGCTTTTCTGGGAAGCAGTCTCCTGGGAAGTCCTGAAAAAGATTGGTAGGATGGGAGTAACATACTAAAATGTTCTTTCATCCAGAAATTTGTGTTGTTTTGAATCATATTTTACCAACAGAAAAGTGCTAAAATTTGTCTGCATTTGGATTAATGAATGAATGGGGTTATTTAAGTAATTTCTGCCTTGAAAGATCCTCCAGGGTTGCTTTTAACAACCTGAGTTTAAATGGCTTCAGAAGTGACTTTGATCTGATAGAAAGAAGAATTCCTGCTGGTAGAAAGGAAGATATCTGAGAGACCCACTCCAGAGCGGAGAGACCTTCTCTCCCTAAGGGAAAGGACCAGGAAGCCTCCAGAGCATCCAGATTCTGTGAGGCCTGATGCTTCTGTTCCTGAAAGTTCAGTACTTGTCCCCACAGCCTAATGAAAATAAGGACAAGCAGTTTGGTGGAAAATAAAAGATAGGTTTATTAAGAATGTAAGAACTTTTAAAGGGAGGTTTCAGTTTTGGGCTGTTGCTGTTTAACTGTGGTTAGTGGTCCTGGTCACTTTATCACCATGAAGATGATCCCAGGACCTTTGCCTGGATGATTCCATTGAGATATCTCCTATGGTTTAAGACAAAGTACAAAGAACAGTCCTCTATCCCTCTGATTACTGTAGGCAGGAGTACAGGGTTTAATTCCTCAAAAAGGATGAGAGGTTTTAAAGAGACAACTTATAAATATTTCTCCCTCTTTCAGACTCTTTCTTCTGTTACTCTTCTAGAACATGGGATGCCCTCTTGGCAAATACAAAATTAGATCCAAAAGTCAGGCCTTACAAGGAGCCTCTGCCAACGAGGACCCTGGCGTTGAAGCTTGTGATGAGCCCACCTGTCCTCAGGGGATGGCTATGCAGGAGCCAGTGGGGCCCCAGAACTCCCCGTGACTGTCAGGAGATGCTGGTCACACACCCACAGGGACCCAACAGAGTGTTCCTTAATTCTGGGCTCTTAGCCTCCCCCACACATTCACCATTTTTTAAAGGTTGAAGTTTTTATATTAAAAAACACATAACTTTTCCTTTTTTAGAGCAGCTTTAGGTTCACAGAAAAATTGAGCAGAAGGTCTAGAACAGTGTTTCTCAACCTTTTTTTTTTTAATCACATAGCACACTTGAACCTACAGTGAAACTTTTGTGGCACACTTAAATTATGTTGATCAAAAAAAGAGCATACTTACTGTGCTTTGAACTTCTTTTGAAAATAATTTAATTAATAATCTTTAAAAATTTTTGTTGCACACCTAAGATCCTCTCACAGCACAACACAGCAGTTGAAAATCACTGGCCTAGAGATTTCTCATAGACCCTCTTTCCCCACACGTGCACACATATGTTACAACCCATGAACCTAAGCCGACACATCTTACTTGAAAGGTGGAAGCAGAGGCGCCCAGAGAGGAGAAGGGAGGTTAGATGTTCAGGCCAGCTTTATTAAAAGGGGAGGGTAAGCCGTCTGCACCAGAGGGCAGTTACAGACCCCTTTTATATGGGTCCCTAATGGGTAAGCAAATTCCACAGCTTACTGGGGAAAGTTAGGATCTTTAGGTGAGAATTTTTGGGGGGTGGAGCTAACTAGGTCCTTTGTTTCTTTGTCTTGGGAGAGGAGGGGGTGAGGAAGAGGTGTGTGGCTACATTATGGCCCCCCCAACAATAATCATCTGAAGTCCACAGTTTACATTAGGGTTCACTTTTGATGTCATATATTCTATGGGTTTAGGCAAATGCATAATAACTTGTACCCACCATTTGGGGTATTGTGGAGGTGAATGGAAACTTCCCCTTCTCAAGATTCATTGAAAAATCAACTCACAATACATAAGGCAAATTAATAAGAGAAAGAGATTTGTTTACCCTGCAAATGGGGAGTATCACAGAGTGATTACCCATTATCCCACTGGGATCCAGAAATTTATATTCCCTCATCAGAGGGGAAGAGGAGATGAGGGATGTAGGTAATTCTGATTAGGGGCCATAAATGGTTGCTAGGGAGGATGAATAGATACTTAGGAGAATGAATGGATCAGAGAAAACAGATTGACTTGTAAATTAACCTGACAGGCAGGTGTTACATTTAAAATGATTTGGGCCAGGTCTGGTTGCATTTTTGATCTTCTTTCCTACAATATACTGAGATGACAAGAAGGGGAAGGGAAGTCGATTGTGCTTTGATGGGTCTGTCTAGTTTTATGGAAATAGAGCGAAAGCCCTTTCCAATACCCATTGATCTTTAAGGGCCTTTAATTCAAAATACTCTGTATACCAAGGAGTCAGATATTGGGTAAAATTCTCAGCTCCTTCAATATCACACAGAGTATTGTCACTTCACTACCCTAGAAGTCCTCTGTGTTCCCCATTCTTCCCTCCCTTCCCCTATCCTTGGCAAGCATCCATCTTGTTACAGCCTCCATAGTTTTCCCTTTTCCAGAAGGCTGTACAGTCAAAACATATGGTCTGTAGCCTTTTGGTTATCGTGCAAAGCTCAGTAGGTGCTCCGTGTGGGTCAAGAAAAGAATTTCTCTAGACCAGTGGTTCTCAACCTTTCTAGTGCCGCGACCATCTAATACAGTTCCTCCTGTTGTGGTGACCCCCACACTTGAGGAGCAGTGTCTCATTTCCTAAGACTATGGGAAATATGTGTTTTCTGATGGTCTTAGGGGATCCCTGTGAAAGGGGATAGGGTTGTTCAACCCCCAAAGGGGTTGTGACCCACAGGTTGAGAATCACTGTTCTAGACCGAGATTAGAATATAAAAGTATAAGTTTATTTTATCTTTTAAAAGGAGAGAGGAAGTGAGGGGAGATGAGAATGGGGGAAGAGAGAAGGAGACTCGAGAACAGGGAGATGGTACAGCATCCCATAAAAAAGGCAGAAGAGAATGCCTGCAGTTGAGGTCCAGGGTAATTAGCTGAATTTAACGGGAATGAAGAGAAAAAAGAATTGCAGCTAAATTCACAAGGTATTGTGGATGTGAATGTTGTGTGCATTTTTCCTCCAGCAAGACTGAAGATAGATTTTTAACAGGTGTTTCTAATCCTGAGGCCTGATGTTCATAACCCGTTGTTCCTCCTGGACACTCAAGAACCACCTGAGGCTATGGGAACAAATTCTAAGAGGCAGATTTAGTCAATAGGTCGGAAGGACTATAAAGAAAATTTGCATTTCCTTTTGGTCTGCTTGTGAAAACAAAAATACACAGGGTGCCCTCCCCCAAAGACTCAGTATAGGACTGTTCCTTACCTGTTTGTTACTAGCGAATTGTAGGATTATTTTTATAATTTTTGCAAAGCTACCCATTTCCATTTTCAGATGGGGTGAGCTTGTTTCCTCCCATATTCCAAATGTAAATGAAAATAATGTAATGAAATGTAACGTAATGTAATGAAAATTCTGCTTTCACCTTTCTTAGGAGATGTCAGTGAAATCTCCTTTTCCTTTAGGAATCCATGTGCATGTGCTCTCAGGAAGTAGCTTGCATAAAGTAGACTGGAGCCCTCCACAGAGAGGGTTTTATTTTTCTTTCATCCTTTTCTGTCCAGCTGACCTGTCAGCTCCCTTGGAATTCTCCCATTTATATGGGTCCCTAGTGGGTAAGGAAATTCCCAGTGTTTGTCATTTCATAGGGAGAAAAGCCAAACATACACGTGAAGGGAACAGTACCACCCTATGAAGATACCAGAGTAGTCTCAGGCCCAGCACAGCAGCAAGTTGCATCGTTAGGGGGTGACCTGAGGAGGTAGAGCTGGCTCCCGGGATGGATGGCATGGGACATCTGTGCTTGCCCCCATGGACACAGGCATCCCTGTCTGGGCCTGAGCAGGGAGAGGAGGTCAGGGAGCAGAGAGGATCATAGCTGAGAGAGAGTGTTGTCCTGACTCTAAAGACAGGGTTTGCACACGCACACTTCAGACCCAGGCCTGGACATTTGAGAGGGAACTGTTTCTGCAAATGCCAGTGCACTGCTACCATATTCAGTGCTCGATCAAGGAAAAACCTTCATCCTGCCCATCCTCTCACCAGATGGTACATAGGGCAAACATAGGCCAGAAATCTTGTTCAGGATAGTGGCGTAATGACAGCACAGATGATATGTTCTGAGTACTTAATCAGGCCAGCCACTGCTCTGAGCACTTGACATCCATCCCATCTCATATAAACCTCCCAACAATCCTGAGAGGCCAGGACTGTTATTATGCTTCACTGTGCAGGTGAGGACATTGAGAAGTTGCCCAAAACCAGCTAATAAACTGTGGAGACAGGGCTGGAAGCAGGCAGTCTAGAACTCAAGCCAGGAACCCTCCCTCATACGCTGCTGGTGGGCGTATAAAATGATGCAGCCACTTTGGAAAACAGTCTAGCAGTTCCTCAAAAGATTAAACATAGAGTTAACATATGACACAGCAATTCTCCTAGGGAGTGATTACCCAATTACCCAAGAGTAATGAAAACACATCTCTATGAAAATCTGTATGTGAGTGTTCGCAGTAGCATTATTCACAGTAGCCAACGTGGAAACAACCCAAATGTCAAGCTATTTATCAACAGATAAACAAAATGAGGTACATACCTACAATAGAATATTATTTGTCCTTAAAAAGGAGTTAGGTCCCAACACATGTTACAACATTGACCAACCTGGAAACATTATGTGAAGTGAAAGAACCCAGCCATGAGGGGCTACCTATTGTAAGATCCCACTTATGACATTTCCAGAGAAGTTCAATGCAATAGAGACAGAAAATAGATTAGTGATTGCACAGGGTTAGGAAACATTAAGGTGTGGGTTTCGAATTGGGCTGATGAAAATGTTCTAAAATTGTGGTAATCGGTGTACAACTCTGTGAATATACTAAAAATCATTGAATTATAAGCTTTAAATCATTAAATTGTACACTTTAAATTGAATTTTATAGTGTGTGGATAGCTCAATAACACTATTATATTTTTTAAAACTTCAGCCCACTAAGCCCCTCTCTTCAGCCAGACCTGATGGATACAGGTCATGGTCCTTCGAGCTAACTCACCCCGTATTTTCTGTCTCCTTCACAATCTGCTTGGCTGTTGGCCCCCTAACATTCTGCAGGATCTCTTATTCTCCTTCAGACTGGAATCGTGCTAGTCATTACTCCCTTGTGACTTTGAGTCCCTTCTGCTCTGGGTGGGGCCTCCTCACACCCCTCCAGTCATGTCTGGCCCTCCTCACACTCCTCCAGTCATGTCTGGGCCTCCTCACACCCCTCCAGTCATGTCTGGCCCTCCTCACACCCCTCCAGTCATGTCTGGCCCTCCTCAGACCCCTCCAGTCATGTCTGGCCCTCCTCACACTCCTCCAGTCATGTCTAGAGCATCTTGCCTCCCCCCTCGGACACTCCTATTCTTTTCCTCCCATGGGCAGTCAGCAGGCCCACCAGCTCAGTCGGTACCCTGGACAGGCTCTTGAGAGGACATTTCCCTTGGTCTGGGCCAGAGGTGGACTCTGGACAAAATTAAATGTTCATAGATCAGGAATATTCCATACCTCTTAAACAAAATAAATGGGCATTTGTCATGCACAGTGTTGACTGTGTGTAGGTGATACTGAAGACTCACACAAGCCAAGATCGGTCATTCTGGCCTCACAGCAGGGAAGACTGATGTGCCAGGGCCTCCTGACCAGTGAGGAAGGGCAGCATCTCAGCTCCCAGGAGTCGTTGTGATTTCTAGTTATCTCCTAGAAAGTAGTGGTACTTGTCTTGTGGAATATGGAAAGTGGCCTCCAAGAGAAGGGCAAACACTAAAATTGATAATAGAATCAAAGAAAGTCATCCAAGAAAGTGATGGTTGCTAGCCAGAAGGAAATTTGAGACAAATTAAAAGAAGGATTGATACACCCTACAGTGGCTTAGATCTGAGATCTGGTAGTGTCTCTCTTACATGGTCTAAAAAAATTTCCTGACCTCATTCATTGGAGGAATTCCTGGAAGTCTCAAGATTATTTCTCAAAAAAGTCAACACCAGGTGGACACCAAGCTGGTGTCCTCTGTTAGCAGAGCCTGTAGTCCTATAGTCAAGCCTGTAAGCCTTGACCCTTTCTGCACATCAGCATAACAGTCCCACTAACATACTCAGTGCTTGATCAGGGAAAAATCTTCCAGAAACTTCATCCTTCCCATCCTTTCCTAAAATGGTACTGGGAACACAGGGTAGATGTAGGGCAGAACTCTCCCACAGGATCATGGAGTAATGACAATAATGGCAACACAGATGACATGTACTGAGTACCTGCTCTGAGCACCTGACAGCCATCACATGTCGTGTAAACCTCCCAACAATCCTGAGAGGTCGGGAGTGTTAGTGCCAGATGCTGGAGCTCAATGGAGCCTCAGAGATATTCTTCCATCATTTATAGATGAAAACAAAGGCCCAGGGAGAGAAGGGGCATGCCTAAGTTACAGGACAAGTAGAGCCTCTGGCTTTTTCTTATTAGAGAGTAACATGATTGATTCATGTTACTTGAGTCATTCTTTCTCTGCTAAAGGACAAGTCCCTGCTGGGTCCAGGGTGGGGTGGGCAGGTTGCACACTGCCAGCAGTGGCAGTGGGGGATTCCCATCCCAAAAAGGGGTGCCAAGGAGCAGCATTCTAAGAAGCACGAAGGTGGTTCTGGGACTGTGGAAGATGAACTTAAGAAGGAACTAAGATCTAGCTGGTATTGAGTCCCACAAAGGACCTTGGTCTACCTCCTTTTCCTCTGCTTCTCAGTTTGACTCTTCTAATCTATTTCTTTTCTAATCTTTATTTTATTTCCCCTTTCTAATTTCCTCTGTCTTCTATCCAGACACATTCCACACATAATCCCTTCACTCCACTTCATTTTTTAAGATATGGTCCTCAACCCCTGGGCCATGGGCTGTTACTGGTTGGTGGCCTATTGGGAACAAGGCTGCACAGGAGGGGGTGGACAAAGAGTGAGCCAGCGACACTTCATCTGTATTTACAGCCTCTCCCCTATTGCTTGCTTCACTGAGCTCTGCCTTCTATCATGTCATTGGTGGCATTGGAATCTCATAGGAGCAAATCCCACTGCAAAATACATGTGCAAGGGATCTAGGCTGTGTGCTCCTTATGAGACTCTAATGCCTGATGATCTGAGGTGGAGCTGAGGAGTCGAGGCTAAGGTTAGTGTTGGGACCATTTAGTTGTAGGAAAACAAGCGCGGGCTTTCACTGATTCTATATCATGGTGAGTTGTATAATTATTTATTATATATTGCAATGTAATAATAATAGAAATAAAGTGCACAATAAATGTAATGCACTTGAGTCATCCCAAAATCATCCTCCCAGCCCCAGTACATGGACAAATTGTCTTCATGAAACTGGTCCCTGGTCAAAAATGTTAGCAACTGCTGCTTTAAGACATTCATGTGATTGCAAGAGGGACTTTACCTAACAATTGCAATCAGTGTAACCTGGCTTATTGTACCCTCAATGAATCCCCAACAATAAAAAAAAAAAAAAAAAGACATTCATGTGCTCATTCCCTGAACAAACATTCAGAGCTCACCACATGCTTACCATGTGCCAAGCAGAGTGCTGGGCCGTGGGGACACAGATGGCATAGTTCTACCAGCTAACAGCCTAGGACAGGGGAGAAGGTGCCTCTATTGCACACCTACGTGCCAGTGGACTCACAAAAATAGAACTGTGGTAGGCGCTACACTGGCCTGTCATAGGGGTCTCTGCTCTTATCTGGGGCTTCCCTGGGGAGGTGAAGATGGAGCTAAAGTCAGAAGTCTGAGTAGGCAGTGCCCGGGCAGGTAGGGGCGGAGTGTCCCAGGCAGGAGTGGGGTACAGGGAAGGAGGTGGGAGGAACTGCACAGAGGTCATGCGGGGTGGGGAAACCATTGCTCTGTTTTCAAGATCATTCTTTTTTTTATAGCACCACAGGAGGTGAGAAAAGCTTCATCTTTCTCTGCTGCACCCCTTTTAATGAAAGGATTTGTTATATAAAAATTTGGATGCAGTCAGAAGGCCATAGTTAAGGACCAGGAAGACCCCAAGTTTCCTTACGGCCACAGGTTCCCCATTCCTGCCAAAGGAGAGGTGATGACAGGCCTTGATAGGAAGTTGAACAATTAACTCTGGGAACTCATCCTAGAAAAAGTTCTTTGAAAGATGGACTAGGTGCTGGCATTGGTGCAGAGCTTCCCAAGGGGACTACTTCAAAGGCAACCATAGTGATACTCAGCAGCGAGATATGTGGCACTTTTTCTAGGATGAGTTTGTGAACTTAATTGTCTGACCTGATGTGTTCAGAGCTGTGGGAACCAGAGAAGTGTGCAGGCTGGAGCATGGTCAGTTAGCATCACTGGCTGCTGCGCAGGGGTCACATTGGATGGAGTTGGTCTGGAGGTGAGGGCTGTGGTCCAGGTGGGAGACTGTGGGAGCTTGGACCTGAGTGATGGTGGAGGAGAAAGTGATCTGGTGGTCACAGTGGCTGTGGAGGGAAGGCGAGGAAGCCAAGCCATAGCTAAGAGGCATCTGCGGGACTTGGTGATAGATCAGCCACTGTCTGGGGAGGAGGTGCCAAGGGAGGCCCCAGGTTTCTTTCTGGTGTATGCAGCTTTCTTGCTCCATCCTTGTGACCAGGATGTAAAGAGAGGGGGCTTGCTGTCTTTCCACTGTGGGTCTCCCCGTATAAGAGCATCCAGGCTCTTTCCAGAGAGAGCCGCTCCCTGGAAAAGTGGCTTTCACACTTTCACAGAACACCTGCTGTTCACAATCTAATGGCACAATTGAAAACTCTCACCAGATTATTTCAACTCCAAACCTACATATTCCTGAATAACATTTTCTGCTGATTTTGAGAAATAGCTCATCTGGAATATTAGATTCTATGAAACTGTGCATGAACAGTCACCTCACTCTTAGGGCAGTGGTTTCCTGAGCAGAGTACACGAGATGGTCCTTTGGGGGTGCAAGAAGAATATGTTAGCACTCACATTTTTGTAGCATTTTTATATTCCTATATAGCTGTAAATTTTCATGTGTAAACTATATTAGCATAGCAGTGCATGCATGTACTTAAAAATGAATAAAGTAAGCATGTTGGAGAAGGTATGCTTTAAATTTTTTCAACATTATCAAAAATGTTTGGTGGCACCACCTACGAGGATAGTTAATATACATGAACTGGTCACGCTCGCTTGGCTTCCTGGTTTCGGGCAGTTTCCTCCCCTCTCTTCTCACCTCCGCTGAGCAGGAGTGCCCAGGCTCCTGAGTGACAGGGGCCCAGGGAGCAGCTGGCTGGGATGGTCTTGGACAATGGATGCTCTTGAGGCCCCAGGCCTACTGTGCAGTGGTCTAGGCTTTGGCAGAGCACAGCCCCTGCTTAGTTTCTTCCTGCCTCTGTAAAACTGAGTCCTGAACTCACAGCCTCGGGAAATGTATTAGAAGTCTTCTACGTCAGCAGTCCCCAAACATGGCTACACATCGCAATTCCATGGGGGGACTTTTTACACCTCCCTGCCTCCCCACCTAGTGCCACAGCTTTACCCTTGGAGAATGGGATTCACAGGGCAGAGTGGGATCCAGGCATCTGTCCCTGGGATTGGCTGTGTGTACTTGGAACATGTGTAGCTGGCTCTTATGTGTGTCAGAAAGATCAACTGGATCCCTCCCTGCTGAGGGAGCCCTTTGTGCTTCCAGGCCTTTCGGGAGGACTTGAGGCCGAGGCAGAATACCCAACTATTCTTTTTGGAATTCCCTCAGTAGCTCACTTAGCTGACCTGTCAGTTTATCACTAAGGCTCAAAGGCGCTTTCTTCAGTTGTTGAACCACTGGCTGACTTCACATCAACTCATTATCACTTGGAGCCAGCCCATGAGCCCTGTAGGTGACCAACCCCAGACAACTTAGAGCAGAACAGTGGGCCTGACAGTGGGCCTGGGTCCCTTGTAGCTTTTCCTGTGGTTCTGCCATACAGCTCTGTGCGGCCGGAGGCTCTGACCTCTGACACTGACAGTGCCTGACGTCATACGGCTCTGTGCGGCAGGAGGCTCTGACCTCTGACACTGACGGTGCCTGACGTCATACGGCTCTGTGCGGCAGGAGGCTCTGACCTCTGACACTGATGGTGCCATTGGTGCTACCACAGGTCCACCTAACTTCCTTGGGGCATGAGCACACTCCCTGCTCTATCCCCATGGGATCCTCACCTCAGGTCACAATGCCGGGCAACCTGAGGAGGAGTGGAGGGGACTGTGGCCGCAGATCAATTCCCTCCTGGGAAGAGGGGCTGGTGGCTGTGGGATCCCCAGGAAGGGTAAGCCTGTTGTTTCAGCATATGGTCCAGGGGGGTTCAGGCTCCTGGGATTATGAATTGTTCACCCCACCTCTCTGACCCTCAGTTTCCTCATCTGTGAGGATTTAATGAGGTTGTTGGCTATAATCACTGGGCTGGTGCTGGTAAATGGGGGGCACTGACCTCTCTGAGGGGAGGGGTCTGTGGATTTGGAAGAAGGGGGAGGTAAAGGGAGGAGGGAGCTCTCATTTTCTGTCTCACATGCTGCTGACTGCTTTAGGGCTTTAAATCCAGTGTGAGTCACTGGAGGTGACAGCTGACATGTAGACCAAGGCTGGGGTAGGCAGGGTGTTAACCACCATGCTCACTGGATAGCAAGATGTGAAGGCAGCCAGGCCAGCACCAAGGTCCTGGGCCAGCACTGACCTTGACAGCTCACTCTCAGTTTTCTGGGCCCACAGAGGGGTGCACCTTCCAGACATGTAACAGTCCAGGAGCCCTGGCCCTCCCCAGACCCTGCAGGAGTACCTGAGTGTGCTGGGTTTGTGTCCAGAGTGTGCCCGCTGGCGTCCACACTGCAGAGCCCAGGGTGGAAAGCCAGTGTCTCTGCCTGCCTGGCACACCTCTTCCCTCCTCTTGCTTAGGAGGCTCCATGTCTGTCCTGGAGTCCAACCTGCCTCCTCCTCCCTCCTGCCGCCATTCCTAATAACCATGTCCACTGACCCCTCTCGTGGGCTTGGCCACCTAGGTTTTGGAACAATCCTGACCTTGGTCTGGACTGCGTATGGAGGACCTAGCAGGACCCAGCTCAGCTCTGCCGTGGCTGCTAGTCTCACCGAGCACCTCCTTTCTTGTGACTGGGTTTGAGGATTTTGCTGAGGTCCCTCCCACGCCTGCATCTGTGGTCCTCACTGAGCTCTGCTTTGCTTCCAGCCATCCTCCTGAGCCTCCCCAAGCTGAAGTTCACCCCTTGAAAGTCTTCCCCCCCCATCTGCCTGCTTATCCCATGTACAGTGTACAACTCAATGGTGTTTTAGTGCACTCAGTAAGCTGTTCAAAGCTCAGCACGATCAGTATTAGAATGTTTTCATCACCTTAAAAAGAAACCCCATAACCATTAGCAGTCCCTGCACCTTCTTCGACCCCTGTTCCCCACCCCACAACCGTCTGTCTACTTTCTGCCTCTATAGATTTTTCCATTCTGGAAATTTCATATAGAATCATACAAAGTGAGGTCCCTTGTGACCGACTCCTTTTGCTTGCCATGCATTTCAGGTTTGTCTGTGTTGTAACATGGATCAGTATTCCATTTTTGTATTGCCAAACAGTACTCCATTGTGTGGACATGGTGACATGCCATGTTTTGTTTCTCCATTCATCAGTTTGGAGACATTTGTCTTAATTCAAGGTCATAGCAATTTACCCTTCTGTTTCCTCCTAAGAGTTTTATGGTTTTACCTCTTACCTTTAGATCTTCGATCCATCAGGTTAATGTTTGTATGTGGTTTGAGGTAGTTCATATTTATTATTTTGCATGTTGTCCCACGTCAAATTGTTGAAAAGACTATTCATTCTTCCATTGGATTGTCTAGGAACCCTTGCTGAAAGTCAATTGACCATAGGTGTGAGAGTTTAATTCTGGATTCTCAATTCTATTCCGATGAGCTATGTGTCCATCCTTATGCCTGTGCCATACTGTCTTAATGTTTGGTTTCGAAATTGGGACGAGAACTCCTACAAGTTTGTTCTTTGATTTATTTATTTATTTTTTATTTATTTTTTTAGCTATTTTGGCTCCCTTGTACTTCCATATGAATTTTAAGATCATTTTAAGATCATGTTAATTTCTAGAAAGAAGCTAGCCAAGATTGTGTTAGGGATTGTATTAAACTTTAGGTCAAATAGGGGAGTGTTGCCACTTTAACAGTTTTAATTTATAGGATATCTTTTCATTTATTCCCCAAATCTTGCAACATCCCTGTGAAACTCTGTATCTTAGCATATTGTCGGTTCCTTGAACCTTACTTCTGTACCTTCATTCTTATTTTACCCTCTAAGGCATGGGTTTCTTGTCCTTGTTCCCACAGGCCTCGTGCCACACTTTGCCTCCCTGATTTGAGGGCCTTCCACTGCCCACAGCTGGTCTGCCCTATCTACTGATCAGGTCCTAGATCAAGCAAGACTGGACAACCCAGTCCCTACCAATCTCTTACCTTACATCTTCTTCCTGGAAGAGGCAAGCCAGGGGAGTATTCTTGCTTATGGGAGAAGATTCCATGTACATCATTTCCCTGTGGTATAGCCAAAGTTAGGAAATAGAGAAGATTACACACACAAAAGTGCACACAATAAAATTTTACCATGAAATTCATTCAACAATGCTCCAGGGGAAGTGAGTGAGTACCCAAGAGTATCCCATTATCCTTGATGTGGGGTTTCTGAGAGACTAAAGGGTAAGCACATGTTGTACCTGCCCACCTGAGCCAGCTCACCTGCATTCTATCACGCATACTCCTGCATACTGTCAGGGATACACCTGCACACTTAGAGATACACCTGCATGCTGTCAGGGATACACCTGCACGCTGTCAGGGATACACCTGCATACTGTCAGGCATACACCTACATGCTGTCAGGGATACACCTGCACACTCAGAGATACACCTGCATGCTGTCAGGGATACACCTGCATGCTGTCAGGGATACACCTGCATACTGTCAGGGATACACCTGCATGCTATCAGGCATACACCTGCATACTCAGAGATACACCTGCATACTGTCAGGGATACACCTGCACACTCAGAGATACACCTGCATGCTGTCAGGGATACACCTGCATGCTGTCAGGGATACACCTGCATGCTGTCAGGCACACACCTGCATACTCAGAGATACACCTGCATGCTGTCAGGGATACACCTGCATGCTGTCAGGCATACGCCTGCATACTCAGAGATACACCTGCATGCTGTCAGGGATACACCTGCATAGTGTCAGGCATACACCTGCATAGTGTCAGACATACACCTGCATACTCAGGGATGCACCTGCATACTTTCAGGGATACACCTGAATACTGTCAGGGATACACCTGCATGCTGTCAGGGATACACCTGCATACTCAGGGATACACCTGCATACTCAGAGATACACCTGCATACTGTCAGAGATACACCTGGATACTGTCAGGGATACACCTGCATGCTATCAGGCATACACCTGCATACTCAGAGATACACCTGCATGCTGTCAGGGATACACCTGCATGCTATCAGGCATACACCTGCATACTCAGAGATACACCTGCATGCTGTCAGGGATACACCTCCATGCTGTCAGGGATACACCTTCATACTGTCAGGCATAAGCTGCATACACAGAGATACACCCACATACTGTCAGGGATACACCTGCATGCTGTCAGGGATACAACTTCATGCTGTCAGGGATACACCTTTATGCTGTCAGGGATACACGTGCATAGTGTCAGGCATACACCTGCATACTCAGAGATGCACCTGCATACTTTCAGGGATACACCTGCATACTCAGAGATATACCTGCATACTGTCAGGGGTACACCTGCATGCTGTCATGGATACACTTTCATGCTGTCAGGGATACACCTTCATGCTGTCAGGGATACACCTGCATAGTGTCAGGCATACACCTGCATACTCAGAGATACACCTGCATACTGTCAGGGGTACACCTGCATGCTGTCATGGATACACCTGCATAGTGTCAGGGATACACCTCCATGCTGTCAGGGATACACCTTCATACTGTCAGGCATACAGCTCCATACACAGAGATACACCCACATACTGTCAGGGATACACCTGCATGCTGTCAGGGATACACCTGCAGAGTGTCAGGCATACACCTGCATACTTTCAGGGATACACCTGCATACTGTCAGGGATACACCTGCATGCTGTCATGGATACACCTTCATGATGTCAGGGATACACCTTCATGCTGTCAGGGATACACCAACATAGTGTCAGGCATACACCTGCATACTCAGGGATGCACCTGCATACTTTCAGGGATACACCTGCATACTGTCAGGGATACACCTGCATACACAGAGATACACCTGCATACTGTCAGGGATATACCTGGATACTGTCAGGCATACACCTGCATACTCAGAGATACACCTGCATGCTGTCAGGCATACAGCTGCATACACAGAGATACACCCACATACTGTCAGGGATACACCGGCATGCTGTCAGGGATACACCTGCATGCTGTCAAGGATACATCTTCATGCTGTCAGGGATACACGTGCATAGTGTCAGTCATGCACCTGCATACTCAGGGATGCACCTGCATACTTTCAGGTATACACCTGCATACTGTCAGGGATACACCTGCATACTCAGAGATACACCTGCATACTGTCAGGGGTACACCTGCATGCAGTCATGGATACACCTTCATGCTGTCAGGGATACAACTTCATGCTGTCAGGGATACACCGGCATAGTGTCAGGCATACATCTGCATACTCAGGGATGCACCTGCATACTTTCAGGGATACACCTGCATACTGTCAGGGATACACCTACATACTCATAGATACACCTGCATACTGTCAGGGGTACATATGCATGCTGTCATGGATATGCATTCATGCTGTCAGGGATACACCTGCATAGTGTCAGGCATACACCTGCATACTCAGGGATGCACCTGCATACTGTCAGGGATACACCTGCATACTCAGAGATACACCTGCATACTGTCAGGGATACATATAGTGCTGTCAGGGATAACCTGCATGCTGTCAGGGATGCACCTTCATACTGTCAGGGATACACCTGCATACTTTCAGGGATACACCTGCATGCTGTCAGGGATACACCTTCATGCTGTCAGGGATACACCTGCATACTGTCAGGCATACACCTGCATACTCAGGGATACACCTGCATACTGTCAGGCATACACCTGCATACTCAGGGATACACATGCATGCTGTCAGGGATACACCTGCATGCTGTCAGGGATGCACCTGCATACTTTCAGGGATGCCCCTGCATACTGTCAGGGATACACCTGCATACTCAGAGATACACCTGCATACTGTCTGGGGTACACCTGCATACTGTCAGGCGTACACCTGCATACTCATGATACACCTGCATGCTGTCAGGGATACACCTGCATACTGTCAGACATGCACCTGCATACTCAGGGATGCACCTGCATACCTTCAGGGATACACCTGCATACTCAGAGATATACTTGCATACTGTCAGGGGTACACCTGCATACTGTCAGGCGTACACCTGCATACTCATGATACACCTGCGTGCTGTCAGGGATACACCTGCATACTGTCAGACATGCACCTGCATACTCAGGGATGCACCTGCATACCTTCAGGGATACACCTGCATACTCAGAGATATACTTGCATACTGTCAGGGGTACACCTACATACTCAGAGATATACCTGCATACTGTCAGGGGTACACCTGCATACTGTCAGGTATACACCTGCATACACAGAGATACACCTGCATGCTGTCAGGGATACACCTGCATGCTGTCAGGGATACACCTGCATACTGTCAGACATACACCTGCATACTCAGGGATGCACCTGCATACTTTCAGGATACAGGTGCATCAGAGATACTGATGCATACACCTGCATACTCAGAGTATACACCTGCATACACCTGAGTATACACCTGCATACTCAGAGATGTACCTGCATACTGTCAGGGATACACCAGCATAGTGTCAGGGATACACCTCCATGCTGTCAGGGATACACCTTCATGCTGTCACGGATACACCTTCATACTGTCAGGCATACAGCTGCATACACAGAGATGCACCCACATACTATCAGGGATACACCTGCATGCTGTCGGGGATACACCTGCATACTGTCAGGCATACACCTGCATACACAGAGATACACCTGCATACTGTCAGGGGTACACCTGCATGCTGTCAGGGATTCACCTTCATGCTGTCAGGGATACACCTGCATAGTGTCAGGCATACACCTGCATACTCAGGGATGCACCTGCATACTTTCGGGGATACATCTGCATACTGTCAGAGATACACCTGCATACTGTCAGGGATACACCTGCATACTCAGAGATACACCTGCATACTGTCAGGGGTACACCTGCATGCTGTCATGGATTCACCTTCATGATGTCAGGGATACACCTTCATGCTGTCAGGGATACACCTGCATAGTGTCAGGCATACACCTGCATACTCAGGGATGCACCTGCATACTTTCGGGGATACACCTGCATACTTTCAGGGATACACCTGCATACTCAGAGATACACGTGCATACTGTCAGGGGTACACTTGCATGCTGTCATGGATTCACCTTCATGATGTCAGGGATACACCTTCATGCTGTCAGGGATACACCTGCATAGTGTCAGGCATACACCTGCATACTCAGGGATGCACCTGCATACTTTCGGGGATACACCTGCATACTGTCAGGGATACACCTGCATACTGTCAGGGGTACACCTGCATGCTGTCAGGGATACACCTGCATAGTGTCAGGCATACACCTGCATACTCAGGGATACACCTGCATACTGTCGGGGTACACCTGCATGCTGTCAGGGATACACCTGCATACTCAGGGATACACCTGCATGCTGTCAGGGATACACCTGCATGCTGTCAGGGATACACCTGCATACTGTCAGGGATACACGTGCATACTGTCAGGGATACACCTGCATGCTGTCAGGGATACACCTGCATACTCAGAGATACACCTGCATACTGTCAGGGGTACACCTGCATACTGTCAGGCGTACACCTGCATACTCATGATACACCTGCATGCTGTCAGGGATACACCTGCATACTCTCAGACATGCACCTGCATACTAAGGGATGCACCTGCATACCTTCAGGGATACACCTGCATACTCAGAGATATACTTGCATACTGTCAGGGGTACACCTGCATACTCAGAGATATACCTGCATACTGTCAGGGGTACACCTGCGTACTGTCAGGCATACACCTGCATACGCAGAGATACAACTGCATGCTGTCAGGGATACACCTGCATGCTGTCAGGGATACACCTGCATACTGTCAGACATACACCTGCATACTCAGGGATGCACCTGCATACTTTCAGGGATACACCTGCATACTCAGAGATATACACCTGCATACTGTCAGGGGTACACCTGCATACTCAGATATATGCATGCATACTGTCAGGGATACACCTGCATGCTGTCAGGGATACACCTTCGTGCTGTCAGGGATACAACTGCACAGTGTCAGGGATACACCTCCATGCTGTCAGGGATACACCTTCATACTGTCAGGCATACAGCTGCATACACAGAGATACACCCACATTCTGTCAGGGATACACCTGCATGCTGTCGGGGATACACCTGCATACTGTCAGGCATACACCTGCATACACAGAGGTACACCTGTATACTGTCAGGGGTACACCTGCATGCTATCAGGGATTCACCTTCATGCTGTCAGGGATACACCTTCATGCTGTAAGGGATACACCTGCATAGTGTCAGGCATACACCTGCATACTCAGGGATGCACCTGCATACTTTTGGGGATACACCTGCATACTGTCAGGGATACACCTGCATACTGTCAGGGATACACCTGCATACTCAGAGATATACCTGCATACTGTCCAGGGTACCCCTGCATACTGTCAGGGATACACCTGCATGCTCAGATACACCTGTGTACTGTCAGTGGTACACCTGCATACTGTCAGGGATACACCTGCATGCTGTCAGGGATACACCTGGGTAGTGTCAGGGATACACCTGCATGCTGTCAGGGATACACCTTCATGCTGTCAGGGATACACCTGCATAGTGTCAGGGATACACCTGCATACACAGAGATACACCCGCATTCTGTCAGGGATACACCTGCATGCTGTCAGGGATACACCTTCATACTGTCAGGCATACACCTGCATACACAGAGATACACCCACATACTGTCAGGGATACACCCGTATGCTGTCAGAGATACACCTGCATGCTGTCAGAGGTATACCTGCATGCTGTCAGAGATACACCTGCATTCTCAGGGATACTCCTGCATGCTGTCAGAGGTACACCTGCATGCTGTCAGGCAGGTGTACACCTGCATGCTGTCAGAGATACACCTGCATACTCAGGTATACACCTGCATGCTGTCAGGTGTACACCTGCATACTCAGAGATACACCTGCATGCTGTGAGGGATACACCTGCATTCTCAGAGATACACCTGCATTTTGTCAGAGGTATACCTGCATGCTGTCAGAGGTACACCTGTATGCTGTCAGGGATACACCTGCATACTCAGGGATACACCTGCATGCTGTCAGAGGTACACCTGCATGCTGTTAGAGATACACCTGCATACTCACGGATACTCCTGCATGCTGTCAAAGGTACACCTGCATGCTGTCAGAGGTACACCTGCATACTCAGGGATACACCTGCATGCTTTCAGAGGTACACCTGCATGCTGTTAAGAGATACACCTGCATACTCAGGGATACTCCTGCATGCTGTCAGAGGTACACCTGCATGCTGTTAAGAGATACACCTGCATACTCAGGGATACTCCTGCATGCTGTCAAAGGTACACCTGCATGCTGTCAGAGGTACACCTGCATGCTGTCAGGGATGCATCTGCATGCTGTTAGGCATACACCTGCTTATTGTCAGGCATACAGAACCTTCACAGCAGAACAGGCTCACAGGCTCACAGGCTCCTGAAAGTTTTCTGCCATCTTTATCTTTTCTCCACCTGTGCCAGGAATTTCATTTCCACAATTTAGTCTTTCTTGACAGTCAGAAATGCTTTGTTTTTCCCACGTGAACCCAGGGAAGGTAGATGGTCCAGCCTTCCTCTGGGAGCAGGGCCCTTGAAGCCTTTTGCCTGCCTTGCTCATACAGAGGATGTTAAGTCTCACATCACTGGACTTTTGCATCCCTCAAAGAGAGCATCATTTCAGCCTTCCATCTCACTGTCTCAGCAACAGCTTTTGATGCCTGTTCATTGTTACTTTGAGGTGCATGTTTCCAGAAGTCTTGGCATCAGTTCCCTCAGGACTCCAACATAGAGCATGTTAACAGAACTAGTCCATTTTACATACCTTATGCTGACACGAATAAAGACAGTCTGTCTCTTCAGTGATCCCTAACTTTTTGCCACTAGGGACCAGATTCATGGACCAGGGTAAGAGGTGACAGCTTCAAGATAACTGAAGCACATTACGTTTATTGTGCACTTTATTTCTTTTATTGTTACATTGTAATATGTAATGAAATAATTATACAACTCACGGTGATGCAGAATCAGTGGGAGCCCTGAGCTTGTTTTCCTGAAACCAGATGGTCCATCACCATCTCAGCTCTACCTCAGAGCATCAGGCGTTAGATTCTCCTAAGGAGCAAACAACCTAGATCCCTTGTATGGGCAGTTTGCAGTAAGATTCACGCTCCTATGAGAATCCAGTGCCTCTGATCTGACAGGACGGGGTGCTCAGCCAGTGATGAGTGATGAGTGATGGGGAGCGGCTGTAAACAGAGATGAATCTGGCTCACTTGTCCGCTGCTCACCTCCTGCTGTGTGGCCTGGTTCTTTGGTCTGTGGCCCAGGGGTTAGGGACGATAATGTTTCTTCATACAAATTTTTCATTCTAGGTTGACAGAGCACAGCTTCAGCCAGGTGGGAAAGCAAACAGCCCTTGTGTATGCCAGTTGTGAACTATTAATAAGTTAAGAAAACCATATGTTGTTATGGCCACCTTAGGTTTATGGTCCCCTCGTCCCCAAGGCTGAATTTTAGATCCTGAGTTGTTATATCTGTAAGGATTCTCCCAAACCTTCTTTTCCATATGTTTTACTCAGGTGAGCTCAGGCTATGCTATAGTAACCCACCAATCTTGAAATCTCATTGGCTTTATATATAAAAATGTATTTCTTGCTCATGCCAAATCAGCTCAAACATTGTTTTAGGGCCCCAGACAGGGGACAGGGGACAGGGGCCTCTGGGAATTTCTCTATCAAGCTGATAAAGTCTCTGTACCCCCAGGTATGGCTTTGCGGGGGCAGCATGGAGGTCCTTCCCTGCTCACGGGTGGCCCACATTGAGCGAAAGAAGAAGCCATACAACAGCAACATTGGTTTCTACACCAAGAGGAATGCACTCCGGGTTGCTGAGGTCTGGATGGACGATTACAAGTCTCATGTGTACATAGCGTGGAACCTGCCACTGGAGGTAGAGATCGGCAGCCGCTCCCACCCCACGACAGCCATCCTTAGTGTTTGGCAGGTCCCTACCATCAATGATCTGATGGCTCATCCCCCGAAAGACACTTATACTTGGACAATTACGAATGTACAGATGTCCAAGTGTTAGAACCCCTGCCTTACACCAGGACAGCACAAGGGAAATCTCTAAATCCACATACAAAGATTAGTGAGGTTGTGTTATGTCAATCTCAGCCTTAGTATGTTAATCTGGCTGTGCTGCTCCTGAGCATGTATTATTCTGGAAAGCTTTTGCCCAGTGATTGGCACCAGGCCCTCATCCACCGTCACTGGGTGTGCTACTGTGGAGCTCCCCCTGCCCTGGGACATTTACCCCTACTGTGCGCCAAAACTTTGCTCTCAGGTTTCTTTCACGTCTGCCAAAACATGGCCCAGGAAAATCCTCGTGTTCCTATAACCCCACAGAGCATCGCATGGTGGCTGGGCACTAGCATGGCAAATTGTGGCTGTCACGTGTTAGTGATGAGATCATGACCAAATCCACTCCCCTTCCCTGTACTGAACCTGAAGGGGGGGTTAGGTTCCAGGACCCCTGTCGGAAATTGAAATCCAAGGATGCTCAAATGCCTTACATACATATATCCTCCTGTACGTCTGAAATCATTTCTAGATTACTTATAAGACCGAATACAATGCTGTATAAATAGTTGTTATACTGTATTTTTATTTCTATTATTTTTATTGTTGTATTGTGGGTTTTTTTTTCTTTCCCTAAGTATTTTCAATCTGCAGTTGGTTGAATCTACAGATGTGGAAGCTGTGGATACAGAAGGCTGATTTACCTTCTTTTCCTCAGCTACAAACTGGGAGTGATAGCGGGTGCTCCTCCTACGGTGACTGTGTGACGTGCTGGCAGCAGTGCCTGGCACAGGGTGTGTTGTTTGACCTCCACAGCAAATCGCTGTATCCTGCACTCTCAGACATAGCTCAGTTTATCTCCTCAGCCAGAGCACCGTGTGGGTGCTTGAGCCATGCCTGAGTCTCTTGGAATGACCACCACTGAGAGATGGCAGCCTCTGGAACAGCAGAAATGCAGTCCAAAGTCTGTGGGCAAAAGAGGAGAAATGCAGTCCAAAGATTTGTGGGTAAAGAGGATAAAAGTGAAGAGTTTATTCTTTGTTGCTACAATGTTTAAAATGCATTCTAAAGAATTAAAAACTCAGCTGGTTATGGCAGCTCATGCCTATAATCCTAGCAGTCTGGGAGGCTGAGGCAGGTAAGTCACTTGAGCTCAGGAGTTTGAGACCAGCCTGAGAAAGAGCAAGACCCCATCTCTACTAACGATAGAAAAATTAGCCAGGCATTGTGGTGGGTGCCTATAGCCCCAGCTACTCAGCAGGAGGATCGCTTGAGCCCAGGAGTTTGAGGTTGCTGTGAGCTATGACACCATGGCACTCTAGCCTAAACAACAGAGTAAGACTCTGTCTCAAAAAAAAAAAAATTTAAAACCCTCTTCTAGCCACATAGCACTTTGTAGTTGTGACACTGTAAGTGCTTTGTTATTATTATTATTAGGTATAGATAGGTGACATTTGTTGAGCACTTAGTATGTCCCAAGTTTGCAACATCTAGTTTAATTCTCACAACATCCTCATGACATAAGAATGTCAGTTTCCTCATCTGTAAAACATGGATTGCTCATACATATCTACGAGGGCTACTTTTAAGATAAAATGAAGCTCAGTGCAGAGCTTAGCAAACATTAAGTGCTCGGAAAATGCTAGCTTGATAGGAGCCTGTAGGGACATCCATTTTACAGATGAGGAGACTTTAGTGTGGTGAAGTTAAAAGAGGCTTGTTTAAGGTCATATCCATAGTATGTGGGCAGGGATGTCGACTCAGGTTTTTCATGCAGCCCTCTCCTCGACTCTGTGGTCAGGGGAATAGATACGATGATTATTATTCCTGTTTTGTAGAGAAGGAGCTGTGGCTTGGAATGGGGAAGAACTCCAGTCTTTTAACTCTAGCCAACTGCCTTCTCCATTATTGCAGACAACCTCTGGTTCCAAAGGCCAGTGGTGACCTACTATGCTTTTTCAAAATGGCCATCTTCATGAATCATACTAAGTATGTTAAAACGAAGAGTTCAATATTGCTGTTCAGGTTTGTCCATGAAATTTAATAGGTTTGTCATTTTAAGGGATTTTCCTTTAAAATCACTGTTTGACAGCCAGAGCAGTCTTAATGACATAATTTGATGTCTTCTCCTGGGCCCCCCAAAACGCGATCCGGCTGCCCGTGGTACAGAGCGCGCGTCCCGTCTCCCCCATGGTCCACAACCATCTCGTGGCTGAGTCTGTGAAGTCGTATTTCAGATCCTTTATTTTCCCCTGTCAGCACACAGCAGCCATTACAGGTTCATTTCTATAAAAGCAGAGTGAATTATTCATTAGAACATCATTACAAGCTTTGCAACGGAAAATTATTTTCACTTCTGCATATAATGAACTTCGGGAAGAGCCAACAAAGGGGGAAATGGTGCATGGCTAGGAAAGAAAGACGGGAGGGGGTGGTAGGCATTTATTTTCTTGCCTTAATCAAATAATTTTCTAATAATTGGTCTGGCTAGTTGCTGGGGGCATGTGAGAGAGAAGGAACTGAGAATGTAGGTCGTTGACATCAGTGTCCTGGGAACCTGCGCACACGGTGATGACAGGGGAGGCTGACTCGTCTGGGGCCTCCAGGCCTCACAGTCCTGACTGTGCTCAGGGAAAAGGCTCCTGTGCTCTGGGCCTAGATGGCTCAAGCGGGTCTCCTAAACTCAAGCTTCTGAGGAAGCTTACAAGGCTTAAGAGCTTCTCTTTAAAGGTTTCCCTGAAAGTGACCCCACCTGTGCCCCTCTCTGGCCAGAGATCCGCGGCCGCTAACACCCCATTGCTTCTCTCTACTTCCAGAATCCAGGAATTGACATAGGCGATGTCTCCGAGAGAAGAGCACTGAGGAAAAGTTTAAAGTGTAAGAATTTCCAGTGGTACCTGGACCACGTATACCCAGAAATGAGAAGATACAATAATACCATTGCATATGGGGAGGTAATTAAGACCACACGTGCTCTCACTTTGGACTGCTGTTCAATGTGCTGTATATTACTTTGCTGGGGGGAAATAGTCATTTGTTCATTCATTCATTCCATTCATTCATTCACTCAGTGAATGGTTTTTGGAGGTATAAACTCTGACAACAAGGCTTTCTCCAGCTGCAAAGAGGTAGAGGAAACAGATGCAATAAATGTGACAACGGGAGCAGGGGCACAAGGTTATGGCAATCTTCTAATGAGTTCTTTGGAACATTTTGACTTTGAGGTGCTGTGGGACCTGTAAGCCGCATTGAGCAGGAAGTTGGGTTCCCAGAGAGGCAGAGCCTGGAGCCTTCCCCATGCTGTGAACTGGAGTCACTTACATCAAGGCAGGCGACCTGGCCTTCTCTTTTTTTCAATGAGGAGATAATACCACCTTTCTAGACGTTAATGCAAACTGATTTTTCTCTCATTACACATGCCATAAATATGCATTTAAAAATTTTTTCGAAAACAATCATAATAGTAAGAACATTCATTGAGTGCTTTCAAAGCGGCAGGCACTATTCTAAGTGCTTTTTGCATACAAATTCATTTCACTCTCACCCAATGAGATAGGAGCATTATTTCTATTTTATTGATAAGAAAGCTGAGACTTAGAGAAATTACCTGACTTACCTAAGGTCACAGAGCTCTTAAGTCAGAATGCCAAGATGGGATGTAGGCATTCTGACACCAGAGATAATGTGTACATTTAGATGTGTGATCTTCTGTACTTGTGTACGCACATGCACACACACACACGTATTTTACTAAAACCATGCTGTCCACCGTGCCATATAATTTGAGATTTTACTCAGTAATATGTGGAGAATATTTTCCTGTGTCATTAAACATTCTTCTGCCATATTATTAATGGCTGCGTATGGTTCTGCTTTTGTGTACGTGTGCTTGCTTGAGAACACTGACATTTGGGTTGCTTCCATTTTTAAAATATCACAACCGTCATAGCTGAAACATCCTTCCATAGAAACTCTCATACATCTGCCTCGTGACCTTGCAGCACCTGTATGGAGATGGAATCTGTGACACCAGTCAGGCCAGGGAGTAGGGAGCTGGTCCTCAGGACCTAGCAGGGACACCTATTGGCGCCAGAGTTCTGATTTTCCTCCCAGGGCTTCCTGGGTCTCCCTGTGACTACCAGACTGAAGCTGAGATGACGGCCTTCAACTTAGGGCACTTACATTTTTCTCCAATGGCAGATTTTTCCTATTCTTTGCCTGATGCCTTTTATTGAAAGTAAAATCAGCCATGGGTTAAACTGTCAAGGTGTGGGGCAGTGACCCTCCTGAGCTAGTGTTTGGAACGTGATGGTCACTTCTTGCACGGGAAATCTGTGTGGCGGTTAGGGGTGCATGAAGGCTCTGGAGCCAAGACTCAATCCTAGTGGGCTGTTAGCGGCTGTGTAGCTCCTCTCGCCTTCTGTTCCCTCATCTGTGAAATGGAGGCAGGAAAGTTACTCCACAGGGCTGTTAGGAGAGTCAAATCAGCTGTGAGATGCAGAGTTCTTCACCCCATGCAACACAGGTTAATAGGTCCTAACTGCCTTGTCTTTTCTTCTTCCAAATAAATGCATTTATTTTTTGGTTATCGACATTAAGATCAAATATAAAGGAGGCATCAAAAAATGATGGGCAGTGAATGGATTATCCCTAAGACAATTGGGTAAATTGCCCAGCTCTTTGGAAAATAAATCAATTTGGAATCTGGCAGCTCACCATAAGCCAAAGTACATGTCAGATGGACTATAGAATTACATGAAAGAAAAGAAATCATAAAAGATATGAATCTGATCTCTCAATGGGGAAGTTCTTTCCAAGAATAAAAGCTAGGGAAGGAAATGCAAAGGAAATGTGTAACGAATCTAAACTCATAAATATTAAAATAATCTATACATCAGCTAAACAGAGAAACGGTATGACATACTGGAAATAGATATACCACAACTGCTATAGATGAATGGATAACACCACTAATATAATATATAATGAGCACCACACATTCAAATAACGGTGTTATTTAAATAAAATAAAACGTCTCAAAAGAAAAATAGACATAATACAAGGATGGTAGTTTAAAAAAGTAAAAATACCAATGGTTGAAAACACATGAAACATTTTAATTTATTTTATAATCAAAAAATTTTAAATAGATTTTAAATGCATTGCAGCAACTGTGTTTTTTCGTACCAAATGAAGAAAATTTATTTTGGACTATATGTTGATTCCTTTGCCGGCAAGGTCTTGGTAATATGAAAAATCATATATCCTCCAGTGAAAGTGCAAATTGCAACAAGCTTTTTAAAAAGCAATTTGAGCCACATGTATTAAAAAGCTTAATGATAGTCATATTTTCTTCTCTCCCCTTCTCCCAAGAAAATAATCTAAAACAGGGACAAAGATTTGAGAGTAAAATCGTTCATCTCAGTTGTTTTATTTTGGGGGACAAAATTTTTTTAATTTCTTGAAGATTAGCTAAATATATTTATGGTTTGAAATATTTTGTAGCCCTTACAAGGGGTGTATACAATAGTTTAATGGCATGAGAACAATATTGATACTATAATGCTTCAGAGGAAAAAGTCAGTATGATAAAACTGGATTGGCTTCCCAGAAGAAAAAAAAATAATGTACCATAAAGACATTTGCATTACAATTTTCATCACAGCTCAACTCCTAGTCCCTAAGATGTGGAATCAATCCAAGTACCCATCAACCCATAAATGGATTAACAAACTGTGGTACATGTTTGTTATGGACTATTATTCAGCCAAAGAAAGATGGAGACTTTACCTTTTTTGTATTTTACCTGGATGGAGTTGAAGAAAATTCTTCTTAGTAAAATATCACAAAAATGGAAAAGCAAGTATCCAGTGAACTCCATACGAAGATGAGACCAATAGATAAACAACCGCATGCCCACACAAGAGAAAAACACAAATTCAAGTGAGAGAAAGGGGGAAGAGGGAAAGGGGAGAGGGCGGAGGGAAGGGGATTGGTAAACGCTTACCTAACGGGCACAGTGGAAGGGTACACACACACACACACCCCCTGGATGAAGGGCCCAACTACAACCTGAACTTTGCCTGACAAATGCAAACAATGGAACCTAGTTATTTGTACCCTCATATGAATCTGAAATTAATTTTAAAAAATCTAGATTAGCTGCTATTTTAAAATAGAAGCAAGTGAAACGATAGCGCGGTGAATAGAGAAGATAATTACAGTTACCTTAGGTAGTGAGGCTGCCAGCAATTTTTTTGGTATGGGTACTTTGTCATCTTTTTCCAATTTTCAGTAATAACATGGGATAATTTTATAATTAGAAGAAAATAGTAACTTGAAAAGAAAGATTAAAAATGGAAAAATGATAAAAGGTGGCCAGAGGCTGCCGTTCACATCAACCATAATACAGTTTATATCCCTAGAACTGTGACTCTGGAGGTAACATAGAGATCATAGTCTGTTTTTTGAAGGAAGGAATGCTTTTGCTTGTACACATTTTCCTATATTTTTGAAATAATAAATTCAGTAGGAATTACAAAAATGAAAACAAAACTTACTCCAAATCCCAATTCCCAGATGTAATCATTTTTAACGTTTTAGGACATTTTGTTCTATTACTCCTTTTCTACCTAATAAGCTTACCATATAATGAAATACTTTCCAGATGGACTATATAGCACAAAATGAAAGAAATCAAATGAGTCAAATTCACTTTGGTAACAAAATTTGCCACTAGTTAGACAACTCTGTTTTCATTGCTCATTCCTAATGGTTCTCTTCACCACTCCCAGACTCCTGAGCTAGGAGAAAAGAAGAGAAAGTGAATTATTATACTATATACAGTAGAACTTCTGTACTCGACCACCTTCCTACATTGACCACCTCTTTAAGTTGACCTAATTTTCATAGACCAGACATGCACCACATGTACGTTATCTGTAAAATAGGCCTGGTTCCTAAGGTTGACCACCTCCATAGGTTGACCGGTTTGTTACAATCCCGTGGGTGATCATCTTACAGAGGTCCTACTGTATATAATTTATAACTTTTGTTTTTCATTTGCAATTCTGTTTAAGAGCCTGGGCCAATAACTCTTTCCAGGTTTTATACACCTATTCCTTGATCTTCCCTAATTTTTGGCGAAAAGCTTTTTAATCATGTACAGTGTATATACCTTGCTTTTAATCACATTACGGTTTCCTCTAGTTAAGATAATTTTTTTTAATTGTTGGGGATTCATTGAGGGTACAATAAGCTAGGTTACACTGATTGCATTTGTTAGGTAAAGTCCCTCTTGCAATCATGTCTTGCCCCCAGAAGGTGTGGCACACACCAAGGCCCCACTCCTCTCCCTCAAAAATAATTTTAATCTCTAAAACTAAGGGTCAAAGGATATGTTATGCAAGAATTTTTTTTACAGTTGACCAATTCTCTCTTTATGGCTGATCCCATATTCACTGTATGTACTAAACTTTTTGAAATTTTAACAATTTGCATTTTATTCATAGAATTGATACTGCTTTTCAAAAGATAAAAAAGAATTTTCACACCCTTTTCCTGTACTCTTCATCAGCTCTTCGGTCTTTGTTAATATTATCTGGAATTTTAAATCCAAGTATTATTAATTTAGTCATCCCTTCTGTATCTGCAGGAGATTGGTTCCAAGACCTCCCCTCCCTGTGCATACCATGTAAAATAGTGCAGTATTTGCATATAATCTATGCTCATTCTCCCGTATCCTTTAAATCACCTCTAGATTACTTATAATACCTGATACAATATAAATGCTATGTAAATAATTATTGTACTATAGGCTTGACACCTGTGGCTCAAGCGGCTAAGGCGCCAGCCACATATACCTAAGCTGGCAAGTTCAAATCCAGCCCAGGCCCGCCAAACAACAGTGATGGCTGCAACCAGAAAATAGCCGGGTGTTGTGGCGGGCACCTGTAGTCCCAGCTACTTAGGAGGCAAAGGCAGGAGAATCACGTGAGCCCAGGAGTTGGAGGTTGCTGTGAGCTGTGATGCCATGGCACTCTACCCAGGGCGACAGCTTGAGGCTCTGTCTCAAAAAATAAAATAAAATAATTATTGTTTAGAGAATAATGACAAGGGGAAAAGTCTGAATATGTTCAGTACAGATGCAACCTCTTTTTTTTTTGGCAAATATTTTTGATCCAGGGCTGGTTGAATCCCTGGTTGTAGAAGCCATAGATACAGAGGGTAGAATGTACTTTATTTGCATTTTATATCTTCTTTGATAATTTTTTAATCAGGTTAAGTTTGGTTACAAAATTTACCATTATGGAGATAACTCTTTTGTGAATGCTCATTTCTACTTACTGTTTTAGCCACAGCCAGAGGCCAGCACAGTGGAAAGGGAAAACAGACCTGTGAGCAGGTGTCTGCCTGGCCCTTCCCTCTGCAACAGCATTGGTGCCCAGGCCCACTTAGATATCTAACAAGCCACTTTCCCTTGACTTCTACATGTTGATCATCCCTATTAGCTGGAATGTGTTCAAATAATTGCTAATGAATGACATGCCGATGCTTTATGTATTGACTCTTACATGTATGGAATGTCTTTCCACTTGTCAAAGTACTTCATTATATTCTAAAACGTCAGACCACCAACTGTTTCACACAAAATTTTGTGGCCAGCTCATACTGCCTTTGTGGTTTGAATTGACCCTGGCTTCTAGTTCACTATTATTCATCATTTATTCTTTAATCTGTATGTATATGAAATACCACACACATACCATGTGTATAAAGTATACACGTACAGCATAATAATATAAACCAAAAATCCATGTTACTATCATCTGGGTGAAAAACAGAACTTTGCCTGCATCCCCTTCACATCTCCTTTTGAATGCCTAGTACAAGCATTCATCACCTCCTCTTAGGAGGGGAAAAGAAGTCCTCCTTGTAGATTCTGGCATATATCAGAGATTACACTGGATGGTGGCCTTCAGGGAAGGGGCAATGTTGTTGAGAGCATCTTTCCAGGCCTTCAATAAACATTTACTAAACTACTGAATGATAGATTTGATTGCATAAACATTAGAAACAAAATTTAAAATCTTAGCAGTCTAAAACCATGTGGCACAAATATGCCTTAAAAACATTAATGTCCTTAATATGTAAAGAGCTCTTACAAATCTATAATGAAACCATTTAAGATCCCAGCAAGGAAATAAAGAGACAATTCTCAAAAGGGAAAATGATTGCTAAACACAAAACATTTCCATTTAATATGAATAGTAGATTAATAAAAACAAGATAGCTTCGCCTCTCAAATCAATAATAGTTTTAGATGGGAAACCCAGGACTGGTAAATATTTACATACCTTGTGAGTGGCAGTATGAATTAGCTCAAAGCTCCCAGACAGCAGTTGGGCAGCATGTTTTAAGATGTTCATATACTTTGATACCTTAATCCCAATGCTAGGATTCTATTAAGAAAATCTGCAGTGTGAACAAAGTGCTCTGCATAAAATTACTCAGCACAGCCAAAATTGAACAGAGCTAATGTGTCCAAAAATGGGGGGAGGTGATTAACTGATTATACAAAAGGATTGTGAACAATTGTTATTCTGTTATTTTCCAAATTGTCTCAATGAGATGGTGTTATTTTTGCAATCTTCAAAAAGATTGTAAAATCATTAAAAATCTGCTCCGTCATCTGAGACTCGATACAATTTGGGTGCAGAATGAAGTGTCCCTTTGCCACTATTTCTGATTCATCCCTGGTTAATTTGCTTCCCATGGAGAATAATAATCTGGAGGGGAATGAATACATATTTGAAGACAAACAACATTGCCTTCTCCCCACCCGTGGAGACCCCAGGGTGGTGGGTGGGATGGATACCAGTGCAGAATTAAAGTGTGCTTAGAGATCCAAAAAGATCTGTTCTTACACACTCCCAAACAGACATGCCTAGGTTCAGGGGTGTTGTCTCAGAGACCTTTTGTCTAGTCCTCTGTAGGTATATTCCAAATTCCTGGAATGGTGCCTGAGACAGCATAAGCATTCAGTAAATATTTTTGAATATATAAATAAAGTTGCTAGAGCTTTTCATGATGGCAAAGTTTCAGTTTGCTTTTTTGATTTCTATTTTTTGTGCCTCTATTCTAGTAATGACCTAAGAGGCTAACCTATGATTCGCAGGGTTATTAAAACCAGTGTTGGTGCCGAGGCCCACTTAGGATTTGTTCGTACGTCTCAGTCCACACCCTGACACCCCTGGAGGTGCCTTAAAACCTAAGACTTGGGTAATAAATGTTCCTATGTCCAAAAGTTCCCTGAGGTCTCTTTTGTGCTATGGATGGAGGCGCTGGGAGGGCAGGGACCAAGCATTAGAGGATGTGTTCTTGCTAAAGTGTTCACCTCACAGCCTTGAGCCTTGGTCCTTGTTGGAGAGGCCTGTGGCCTTCCCATCATGAACCAAGGCAGCCTGGAAAGGTGGATAGGAATTGGCGCCCCCACCAAGTGAGCTCTGATGGGTCATGTTTTGTGTATTCCCACAGCTTCGCAACAACAAAGCAAAAGACGTCTGCCTGGACCAGGGGCCACTGGAGAACCATACAGCAATATTGTACCCATGCCACGGCTGGGGACCGCAGGTAGGTGCTCACCCTGAAATCCCCATCACCAGCCCACAGGGGCCTTGTGGGAATTCTTGATGCTTCTGTTGCCCTCTATTTGGGTAACTTATCTATTCTGAGAGTTCAAGGAGAAGGTGGGAGGCCTCTGGTTGTTTCTTTAAAGAAGCGAGGGAAAATATTCATAAGTGGTTTCGTCAGCACAAATCTTAAGTTTAAGGATCAATGTGCATGTTTCATACTGAAAAGAAAAAGCGAGTGAACTGCAGAGTCATTTACTAACATATAGATCTGTATTCTATGTGCAGGTGCTGTCATTATACCCAGATATATGTGCTCACAATCTCACAGAAAGAATTAGCAGGTTCCCTCCGAGAACCTGATTGACATGCCCATGAAAGAGCATGACTTTTGGTGGTGTCACCTCACAGGGCCCGTTAGGGGTGGTACAAGGGCAGAGCGCCAGTGGAGAAGGAGGAAAGTGTTTGCAGGAGCATTTCAGAGAACACGCCAGAATAGCTTGAAAAGGGCAAAGTGATTAGCCAACACTTGAAAACAGAGGCCTGATAAATGAATTTCCTCTGACTTCTGTGCTAGCCAGTGGCATATGTACATGAGTGTGCCTGTGTGTGTGCACACGGAGCTTAGCTGAAACTCTGAGATTGAGAGAAAATACAGCCAGGAATGTCACTAGACTTGACACTCATAGAAATGGATGTCAACCAATAGTAACAAAAGGCAAGCTGCAAACTGGGGAAACAGTTATATTCCAAGTGCAGGGGAGTGCTGGATGGCTGGTTCTGAGTCAGGCCCACGGCTGCTCTCTCTGGGTCTGTTTGTTCGTCTGAACTTCTCTTGAGCCGCATGGCCCTGCCTGACCATCCTTTTGGGAATTCCAGGAATTACTTTTAGAAGAACACCTACTTAACTCCCAGGCTACTTTCTCCAGCCTTCTGAATAAGAGACATACAAATGGTGACATTGCAGAGACTATCATGTTTAGATGTTGGCATAATCCAAAGCTGGCTTGAGGAAGCCACCTCCTCTGTGCATGAGGGAGGCAGTAAAGATGGCCTAGGCAGTTTCCCCCGGAGATGGGCAGGTTCCCCACGTGGCTCTGAGCAGCTATGCTCTGCTGTGGATGTTTCAGGGGAAGACTTTCCAAGCCACCCAGAAAGCTCCAGACTGACCCTGTGGTCCAGCACGCTCAGGCCATGGTGTCTGACTTCTGTAGCCCTGGGGGACCACCTCCCAGCACCCCCTGCCCTCCCCACCTGCCCTGACATCTCTAAGGCCCCATGATGCTCACACCTCCAAACAAAAGTCCAGGGCAGACCGCTGTCAACTTAGACTTCCTGACCTTCCTGTCCAGAGCCTTTACTCCTCTGATGGCCCATCCCCCAGACAATATGTTTGCCATTGAATAGGGGCCTTCACTCAGAGGGTGACCCCCTATTTACTCCCTCCGCAGGCAGGATGCCAGGCATCAAGATTCCTTTTCTACTGGGAGCTCAGTGGCATTCACAGCACAGTACTAGGGAGCTCAGTGGCATTGACAGCACAGTGCTGGGGAGCTCAGTGGCATTGATAGTACAGTACTGGGGAGCTCAGTGGCATTGACAGTGCAGTACTGGGGAGATCAGTGGCATTGACAGCGCAGTACTGGAAGCACAGTGCAGTACTGGGGAAATCAGTGGCATTCCCAGCTCAGTACTGGTGACCTTATTGGCATTTGTAGCACAGTACTGGGGAGCTCAGTGGCATTGACAGCGCAGTACTGGGGAGATCAGTGGCATTGACAGTGCAGTACTGGGGAGCTCAGTGGCATTGACAGTGCAGTACTGGGGAGCTCAGTGGCATTGACAGCGCAGTACTGGGGAGCTCAGTGGCATTGACAGCGCAGTACTCGTGAGATCAGTGGCATTGACAGTGCAGTACTGGGGAGATCAGTGGCATTGACAGCGCAGTACTGGGGAGCTCAGTGGCATTGACAGTGCAGTACTGGGGAGCTCAGTGGCATTGACAGCGCAGTACTGGGGAGCTCAGTGGCATTGACAGCGCAGTACTGGGGAGATCAGTGGCATTGACAGTGCAGTACTGGGGAGCTCAGTGGCATTGACAGCGCAGTACTGGGGAGCTCAGTGGCATTGACAGTGCAGTACTGGTGAGATCAGTGGCATTGACAGTGCAGTACTGGTGAGATCAGTGGCATTGACAGCGCAGTACTGGTGAGATCAGTGGCATTGACAGTGCAGTACTGGTGAGATCAGTGGCATTGACAGCGCAGTACTGGTGAGATCAGTGGCATTGACAGCGCAGTACTGGTGAGATCAGTGGCATTGACAGTGCAGTACTGGGGAGCTCAGTGGCATTGACAGCGCAGTACTGGTGAGATCAGTGGCATTGACAGCGCAGTACTGGTGAGATCAGTGGCATTGACAGTGCAGTACTGGGGAGATCAGTGGCATTGACAGTGCAGTACTGGGGAGATCAGTGGCATTGACAGCGCAGTACTGGGGAGATCAGTGGCATTGACAGTGCAGTACTGGGGAGCTCAGTGGCATTGACAGTGCAGTACTGGTGAGATCAGTGGCATTGACAACGCAGTACTGGTGAGATCAGTGGCATTGACAGTGCAGTACTGGGGAGATCAGTGGCATTGACAGTGCAGTACTGGTGAGATCAGTGGCATTGACAGTGCAGTACTGGGGAGCTCAGTGGCATTGACAGTGCAGTACTGGGGAGATCAGTGGCATTGACAGCGCAGTACTGGAAGCACAGTGCAGTACTGGGGAAATCAGTGGCATTGACAGTGCAGTACTGGTGAGATCAGTGGCATTGACAGTGCAGTACTGGGGAGATCAGTGGCATTGACAGTGCAGTACTGGTGAGATCAGTGGCATTGACAGTGCAGTACTGGGGAGCTCAGTGGCATTGACAGTGCAGTACTGGGGAGATCAGTGGCATTGACAGCGCAGTACTGGAAGCACAGTGCAGTACTGGGGAAATCAGTGGCATTGACAGTGCAGTACTGGTGAGATCAGTGGCATTGACAGTGCAGTACTGGGGAGATCAGTGGCATTGACAGTGCAGTACTGGGGAGATCAGTGGCCTTGACAGTGCAGTGGTAGGAACTCAGTGGCATTCACAGTGCAGTGATAGGAACTCAGTGGCATTCACAGTGCAGTACTGGTGAACTTACTGGCATTCACATCACAGCACTGGGGCCTGTGTTGGGATGCCATCTATCCCAATCCACCTGCATGTGGAACTTTTCTAAATGAACACTTCTGCCATTTACTTGACTGTGGAGGGGCAAATCAAACTGGGCGTTTGTGACTCTCTGGACTTTAGGATGAACACCTGTATGTGGGCCCTGGTGGCTTTCCACCAGCTGATTGGTTAAGTCATTCCAACATTGCTTTCTGTCCTGCCATCTCCTGAATTAGCGTCCACCCTCTCTGACTCTCCAGCTGCCAGGCTGCCTGCTTCACTCCCCAAGGCTCCCCTGAGGCCCAAACCCTCTCCCCTGCGGCACAGCATCCTGTCTCCTGACCAGGCATCTCTTTAAACTGCTTGGTAGCTGCTGTGGGCAACAGCGGCTGAAGCCGAACCCCTCTAACCAGGCAGCTCCCAGCAGAAGGAACTGGTATTCCATGGACATTGTTAGCTTAATTAATGGACTCTATGTTGTAATTTATTATCAAACAGCAATTAAGCAGAGATAAACTAGACACTGAGGAGGGTAACAGTGTGTGTCAACAAGATGGAAACAGTTCCCAGCCACTCAGCCTGCTCGCTCCGAAGTGTCTGTCAGCAAGCTCATCACTAGCCTGTTTTGTCCGGTTCCTAATTCGGATGAGACACACATCTCCTTCTTTTTGGAGCCTAAGTTTTATTTAAAAATAGAATGTGGGCGGCACCTGTGGCTCAAGGAGTAGGGCGCCGGTCCCATATGCCGGAAGTGGTGGGTTCAAACCTAGCCCTGGCCAAAAAAAAAAAATAATAGAATGTCAAGGGCACAACAGCAGCCTTGGTGTCAGCTTGAACCCAGGTAGAGAGGGAGGTCTTGTCTAAGGAGGCCCAAGGTCCCCAGATGCCCCATTGCTGCCTTCCTGGGCCCGCCTCTGAGGAGGGTCACCGGCTGGAATAGCCACAGGAAAAACTGACCCTTTGCTGCCCACTGGGGGATGGGCAGCTCTGCCAGGTCCTCCCTCGGTGCCACTCCAGCCAGCTGGGCAACCTTCTCCAGCCAGAGACAAAAGTGCCGCCAAGAGGAGAGAAGGAGGTGATGGTAGCATGCTGCCCAGGGTGCCCTCTCCTCTGTCCTCACATCCCCCGAGGGGTCCTGAATCTGCTCTCCCAAGTTCCTGAGTCAGATGCTGCCCTGGTCCTGACAGTGCAGCACAACGTGGTGGATGCCGGCCCAGAGCTCCATGCTGCAGCCCCTACCCAGGGACAGTTGCTGCTAACAGCATATCTGTTTTCAGTGATCTTCCCAACTACTCCATCGGATAGGCAGGTCCACCCTCATTTTCTTGCTTTGTTAATGAGAAAATTGAGATTCAGGAGGGGCTGTGCCAGTTCTCAAATGAAAGTCCCAAGACTTTCAGTCTTAGACACTGCGCTGTGCTATCTGGTGGACTCTAGAGAGCATCTCTCATCTCCTTGAGCTCCTAGGTGTTCTCTGCCCCCGAACAAGGCCTGGTGGAGAGGCCTGGAGCAGGCATAGGGGAGTGGACATGTGTGAGAGCCATGGTCAGAGGCAGGGAGCAGAAGGCCTGTGTAGGGGAAGAATAATGCAGGTGGCTGAGGCAGGTGGTTCAGGGCAGCCAAGAGGGACAAAAAGTGAGAGCCCCTAATGCCGTGATGGAGGGTGGGGCCCTCAGCAGCCATCCCATGGCTCAAAGGGCTCTGAGTGAAATGCCCTGGAGAGTTCCATGAGCACTCCTTGAGGCAGATACCCGCTGTGATGGGATGTTCTTAAGGCAAGGTGTACACCAGGGAAACTAATCGACTGTTCCGGCCCCTGCGAGAGGGCACAGGGCTCTGTTCCTGGGACCTTGCTGATTCCACAGGCTCAGGGCAGGGCCTTAGAGACCTCTCCTCTGTTTGTCCTCCATGTCTATATGTTTTCTCCTCCTCTCCCTTCTTTTGTAGGAGGCTCTCATTCCTTCCCTCAGTTAATTCATCACCAGAATGACAGATGAGAATTCTTTTATCCCATAATTAAATTTAATCTGATCTTGGACTCATTCTCTGATGGCTTCATCTTTTAAACGATACATCATCCAAACACCTTGTCATTATGATGCATCATGCCAATAAGGCACTGGTGCCCCTCCAGAGTGACAAGGCTCCAGCAGCTATTAGCATGTGGAAGGCCCTCCTCCTCCTCTCCTTCTCCTCCTCCCTCCCCCTCCTCCTCTTCTTCCTCTACCCTTTTCTTCTCCTCCTCCCCCTCTTTGTCCCCCTTCGCCTCTTTCTCATTGGAAAATGTGGAAGTGAGTGACACCCAGCAGCTTCTTGAATTCCAAATATGACCCTACAAACGATGAGGCTCAAAGGACAGAGCCCTTGAGAGCGCTGTGAAATTAACACCCAAGAAAAAAAATGGCTTTGCCCCAGGAAACTGTTCTGTGGTTCTGGGAATAAGGCTCCCCCCACTTGGTAAGAAGCAAACCCAGTCATCTCTTTCCATCCACAGGAATCCAATTCCTGGAAAGCTCCATGAGCTCAAAGCAGGGAAACTTTAGACCTTATGGGAAAACTGAGTAGGGGGACTAAGGGCAAGTACCTTCAATGCTGGCAAAACAAATCCCCCCCACCCCGGACACACACACACACACACACACAAAGGAGATAAGACAAAAAGCAGGGGAGAAGATGCCAGTGGACATCTTTAACATGTCCGAAATCTGCAGCAGGGGCGTTCTGCAGTGTTCATTTTCATTCTCCATGTTCAGTCTCCTATGCAGTTTTTTAAAAAAAATCTTTCCCCTATATCCCAGTGTGACTCTTACAGGTTTATTTTACTTCATTGCTGGTGGGGAGAATATTGAAGAGCCTTTTATTATTGGTGTTCCTCTGACCCACCTTGTCTGAAAATACTCAAAACCTCTCGGATTTGATTGCTTCGCCTTCAGCCCTAGTGCGCCCCTAGAGCCCTTCCTCTCGGCAGACCTTGCTGGACCCCAGGGCTGCGTGTTTCCTGCTGCTGAGGTTTTCCTGAGGTTTGGGGGACACCCAAGCCTCTTTCTCTGCCATCCGCTTTGCTTCCCTTTTCTATCTCCAACTCCCAGGTCCCTCTTTCTAATTGTCCCTGACAAGTGACTCTTGTGGCCCACATCCACGGAACAGGAACACTTGATTTCCTAAGCAGTACCCAGAGTAAATGCACGTGTCCAGGTGGACTTCCTGTCACTGCACTTCTCTTTATTTGCACTTCACAGAGAGGGCATTTTTGTTTTTATAAATTAAAGGTTTGTGCAGCGACCCTGTGTTCAGTAAGTGTAGCAGTGCCGTTTTTCCAACAGCATATGCCTGCTTTGTATCTCTGTCATGTTTCAGTCATTCTCACAATATTTCAAAATTTTTTGTTATTATTATATTTACTGTGATGATCTGTGATCAGTGATCTTTGGTGTTACTAAGGTAATGGTTTGGAAGCACCACGAACCACATCATATGGGATGGCAAACTTGATCAATGATGTGTGTCTACTGACTGCTCCACCCACCAGCTGTTCCCTCGTGTTTCTCCCACTCCTTGGGGCTCCCTACTCACTGAGACACAGTGATCTTGAAATTAGGGCATTAGGAATCCTAAGGTGGTCTGTAAATATTTAAGTGACAGGAAGAATCACGTGTCTTTCACTCAAAATCAGGAACTAGAAATGATTAAGCTCAGTGAGAAAGGCATGTTGATAGCTGAGCTGGGCCAAAGTCTAGGCCTGTTGTGTCAAACACTTAGCCATGCTGCAAATGAAAAGGAAAAGTTCTGGAAGGAAATGAAAAGCGCTTCTCCAGGGAACACATGAATGATGAAAAGGCAAAGAGTCTTATTGCTGATGTGGAGAAAGTTTGAGTGGTTTGGATAGAAGATCAAACTAGCCACAACATTCCCTTAAGCCAGAGGCTAATCCAGAGCAAGACCTGTCGTCAATTCTGTGAAGGCTGAGAGAGGTGAGCAAGGTGCAGAGGAAAAGTTGGAAGCCAGCAGAGGTTGGTTCATGAAGTTTAAAGAAAGAAGCCGTCTCTGCAACAGAAAAGTGCCAGGCGAGGCCCTGAGTGCTGATGGAGAAGCTGCAGCAAGTTATCCATGAGATCCAGCTACGATCATTGATAATGGTGGCTGCGCTCAACAGCAGGTTTTAAGTGGAGATAAAACAGCCTTATATTGGAGGAAGATGCCTTCTAGAACTTTCATAGGTAGAGAGAAGTCAATGTGTGGCTTCAAAGCTTCAAAAGACAGGCTGACTCTCTTATTAGAGACTAATGTAGCTGATGCCTTTAGGTTGAAGCCAGTGCTCATTGACCATTCTGAAAACCCTAGAGGCCTTAAGAATTGTGCTAAATCCACTCCACCTGTGCTCTAGAAGTGGAGCAACAAGGCCTGGATGACAGCACATCTGTTTATAGCATGATTTGCTGAATATTTAAAGCCCACTGTTGAGACCTACTACTCAGAAAATAAAAAGTTTCTTTCAAAATATGACTGCTCAGGGACAATGCACCAGGTCTTCCAAGAGCTCTGATGGAGATAGACAAGGAGAGAAATGTTGTTCCAGTCCTGCTAACACAGCATCCATTCTGAGCCCATGAATCAAGAAATAATTTTGACTTTGAAGTCTCATTATTTAAGAAATACATTTTATAAGGCTGTAGCTGCCACAGATAGTGTTTCCTCTGATGGATTTGAGCAAAGTTAATTGGACACCTTTTAGGAAGGATTCACCATTCTAGATGCTGTTAAAAACATTTGTGATTCATGGGAGGAGGTCAAAATAGCAACCTTAACAGGCATTTGGAAGAGTTTATTCCAGCCCTCATGGATGGGTCTGAGGGATTCAGGATTTTAAAAGAGGAAGGAACTGCAGATGTTTTGGAAATAACAGAACTAGAAATAGAATTGGATCCTGGAGATGAGACTGAATTGCTGAAATCTTGTGATCACACTTGATTGGCTGGTGAGTTGCTTCTTATGGATGAGGAAAGAAAGTGGTTTCTTAAAATGGTATCTACTCCTGTTGAAGATGCTGTGAACATTGTCAAAATAACATAGGATTTAAACTATTCCATAAACTTAGTTGATAAATCAGTGGCAGGGTTTGAGAAGATTGATTCTAATTCTGAAAGAAGTTCTACTGTGGGTAAAATGCCATCAAACATTCCACTCGACAGGGAAAAAATCTTGTGAAAGGAAGAGTCAATTGTTGTGGAACATGTCATTATTGTCTTATTTTAAGAAATTGCCACAGCCACCCCAACCTTCAACAACTATCACCCTGTTCAGTCAGCAGCCATCAACATCAAGGCCAGAACCCTCCACTAGCAAGACTGTGACTTGCTAAACACTCAGAAGATTGTTATTATATTTAGCAATAAATTACTTTTAATTAAAGTATGTACATTTTTAAAAGACCCAATGCTATTGCACACTGAATAGACTATAGGAGAGTGTAAATGTAGGTTTTATGTACACTGGGAAACTATAAAATTCGTGTGACTCACTTTATTGCAATATTCACTTTATTGCAATGATCTGAAGCCAAACCCACCATTATCACGGAGATATGCCTGCATTTGATTTTGCCTTACAAGGACCAGAGGTTAAGGAGAAACTACTGTACTATTTCTTTCTTGCCAAAATGGAGTGATGAATTATTCTTTTCAGGAAATCACAAGTACAGTCATAAATTGTTTTCCAGTAGAGATCCTTAGTGAAAAGTTTTATATCTCCTTAGAAGTTTAGACACAAACTTTTAACTAGCTTTTTTAGCTTCTAACTATTTTTCTCCAGACACAAAAAGTAATTGATGCCAGTTTCGTGCTCATGTTATGCTTGGAATACAGAACTCAGACCAACTAACGGGGTGGTGCCCTCTGGCCAACTGAATCTTCCTACCTTGCCCAGACATGTTAAATTCAACAGCTAAGTAAGTGAAAGTCACTGATAATCTTTTTCTTTTTCACTAAAGGACCAATAGTATTAGAGAGTTTGGAAAATACAAATTTAAGTCGTCCGTAACCCTGCAATCAACACAGTATTATCATTACTGAGGCTTGCTTTCAGCCCTTTTGCCTCTTTTCCCCCCAAAGAAATATGTTGATTTCTTAGGTTGTTTTCATATCACTAAATTAGTAGAGAAACAGCACTGCTACTTCTGAAGGACCAGAGGAAGGAAGGTGAAGACTCCTGGTGAAAAGGGATTTAACACCTTACGCTATGAGGCTCAGGAAAGCTAGTGCAAAACATCACAAGAGCCTCACTCCCTGATGTTCTGGTTCAGAGTTTTGATTTCTCCTTGGAGCACTGGGGTCAAGCGATTATTTTCAAAGACATTGCTTATTTGAAATTGAGAGTTCTGAGAACATTGGCCAAACAGAATAAAGGGTGGGTCCTGATGAGCTAAGGGCTGGTGGTGGTTGGGCCATTGGCACAGGATGTCCTGGCCTCCAGAGTCTGGCTTCCTACTGGAGCAGGCCAGTGGAAGACCAAATGTGGGCAGCAGGATGTCCTAGACTCTCGTCATCATTAAACCTACCTGGCTCGGGAGCTGGGGGCTGTATGAAGTGCCATGGATGAGACGACTGGCTGGAATTCCACCCACCTGGGGACCACTGTGGGGGCCATTTATACACTGATGTTGGTTGTAGGACAACACGAAGGCCTTCCTCACATTCTCACCTTCCTCTGGGATATGGTGGTGTCATTACCAGCTGCCTTGCTGGAAGTGCACGAGGCTGCTCCAGATGGCTTCCTAGGACTTCCTTCTGGCAGCTTCAGGGGCTGAGTATAAAGGATGAGGGACTGCTTTCGAGGGACTCATATCAATGACCTTGACTGTTTGATGCTACTCCCGAAAGACTAGGTTCATGTTCCATAAAATTGCTGAGGGCCTGAGTCTGGATTTGGTCATGGACAGGAAAGGAGATTTCAGCTTGGTGGATGTATTGTCAACTATAAGTCCACTCTAGTACCCGGGGCACTGTCATGATGTACTCTGTTGGGAGTCAAAGCTGCTAATCCACTGCCAAGGTGAGCCAGGAGCTGGCCAGAGCCAAGCGTGGCTCAGGAAGACTTTGGTCCCTGCATCTGAGTGAGACTGGCAATGAGGAGGTGACAGTGCACATGTGACCTGCACCCAAGTTAACTCCTCTGTAGTGAAGCTAGGAAGTATTTGCTATCCCTGTGTTCTCATATCCAACAGGGGTTCCAGGTCCCTTAATGACTCCATATGTCAACCTTATTCCACAGATCACAATAAATGTAATAAAAAGGTCAATTTTTATAAGAGAAAAGTTTGTCAAGAAAGAGAAGGGAAAGCTACCATTTTTTGTTGAGCTGCCAGAAGCCAAAGATTATGGTAGGTGCCCTAAATATATTATTTTCCTTAACTGTGATGTACCTGTGAGGCAAGTATTATATCTCTGCTTTACACATAAGGAAGTTGAGGCTTGTTGAGATTAAATGATGTGTCCAAGTTCATGAAGGTTGCAAAGTCAAATTTTCAAAGCCTAAGTGTCAGATTCAGTGGTCTCAGGAGACATAGTGGAAGTGTCACAGCTGGTCAGAGCTCCTGGCTTTTGGTCCTCGCAACTCCTGGCTATGTTGATTGTAGGGCACAGACCTCACTTGACCTCTAAGTGCTGAGAGCTGACCTTCCCAGCACTATACCTGGCCAGCTGCAATGGCTGTGAAATGCCACTTGTCTCCAGATGAAGACAATGGCTAAGGACATCCTAAGAGCTAGTTGCCAGAGACACCTGGCCTTGCATCTGCAATGCACACTGCACGATGAAGGCTCTGTTAAGTCTTACAGTAATGAAAACTTATTAACTTTGTTGAGCCCAGTGTTTCCCAGATGTATTCAAATGCAAAATCCTTTGCACCTGTAGACCACCTTTGGAGCCAATATTCTGTGGAATGCACTTTGGGAATTACTGGTTGGCACTGTTCCTTCATGTCATTCTCCTTGGCCTATCAGCTGACTCACAAGTGAGATTTCTTGTGAGATCCCAGCTCCACTGCTTACCAGCTATGACCTTGCACAAGGCACTGATGCTCCCGGAACTTTGACTGAAGCTTTCTTGTCTGTAATGTGAGGATAATACACGTCATAGCATCTCTCACACAGAGATGTTATATCAGAGAAATAAGCTAATAAATGGGAAAAGTGAGACCTTGGAAATGCATCAGTCTTCCAAGACAGACGCAGATACGTGAGATTCTACTTCTGAGGCAATAAAAAAAAAAAAAGCACTGGCCTGACACCAGCTGTAAAAACCTTTCATACCTAATGGCACCTTGAATTCTGCAAGTTCTTAGAACTCAGGAAGGTTGGGCTAGAGATATGTAAGGTGCCTGACAACTCTTGTGTTCTATAAGACATTATCTTTTTAGCATTCGCCTCCACTTCTAGCTTGAGTGAGTTCTCCAAAAAGATGAGTAAATTTCTTGGAAAAATGAATGAAACATAGAGGCGCTGCCATTTAGTAATTCACAATTAATTAGGATGCTATTGTAAGAAAGTAGTCAGGTGATTGGCTGAATCCAGCTCTGATATTTTTTACACATCAAATAAATTTGGATCTATCTTAATTATCAGCAACATTACATTATGCAATTTGTGACACAATTTTCCCCCAAGGAAAAATAGCTAGCTGATATTTAATAAACACTTGTTACATGCCAGACACTATTATAAACACTGTATATATACTAATTCTTTGAATCTTCAGGCCAACTCTATAGGTAAAAGATATAGTTTTCCTTAATGGGCAAATTTGCCACCATATTTCACACTTGATCTTAGCTAAAAAGCCAAAAAGCAATTCCACCATATTTCAAAATATATAACATCCTGAAGTCTTGTGCTATTGTTTTATCTTTCTTCATTAACTGCTTCTTTTATAAGACACAAGAATATCTGAATTTCACACACACTTCTGTGCTTAATAATCTCTGTCTCCATGGAATTTCATAATAACCTGCTGACAGAAATTTCATTTTTTTCCTGCATTATTTCTGAGAGGACTCCCATCTATTTCATTTTAAAGAAGGGTACACCAGGTCTCCAAGACTAAAGATGTTAGAACACAGAGTATGAGGTCAAGAGTGACCAAACGTGAGGCCAGGTCCTCAGGCAGAAGGCAGATAGTTCAGAGCCCTGTAAGGGTATTAATAAGTTTGGGCTTTGTACTAGCCTCAAAAGGAAGCCATTGGAAGATTTTAATAACAGACTGAGTCATGACCTGACTTATATTTAGAAGAGATCACTTGGGCTCACAGTTTGGCGAATGGAGGGGCCTTGAACTGGAGGTAAGACCTTCTGTTCAGAGACTGGTGTAAACTTGTGAAGAGCCAGTTGCTTAAACTCAGGTAATGGCAGGAGAGGTAGTGACAGGTAGACAAATTTCGAAGCTGATTAAGGGTGAGATTAAACCCATAGTTGACACAAGATTAATTCCAAATGAAGTAAGGATCCGTATGTAAAATATGAAATTATATGAGAAAAATGGATGAATTCCTTTTTAATTTCAATGTAGGGAAAGGTTTTCTAACTATACCTTAAAATTCAGATGTATGACAAGCTAGATGGATTTGTCCTCATTAAAGTAAAACAAAAATAATGACATGGCAATATAATACCGTAAAGTGAAAAGACTTTTGGGCGTGATATTCTGTTATCAAAGTTCCAGAGAAGTAGACACGGAGAGCTGGTAGAAATCCAGATCGGGAGCATCTTTCTGGAGAGGAGCTTGGTCATATCTAACAAAGCTACATCATATGCCTCTACTTTTTGACCCAGCAAACCTACTTCCAGAAATCTACTCTGAAGATACCTCTCTAACAATATACAAATATATATGTACATTGCAGTTGTATTTGCCCTTACAAACTACAGAGCACTACCTTAGTGCTCATTCATAGAAGAGTTGTTGGATGAGCCACGGCACACCCAGGCAGTGGGGTAGTACACAGCTGTGTAAAAGACGAGGCTGGTCTCCATGACTGTGGAGTAATTTAACGTATTGTTAAGTGAGCGAGGCAACATACAGAAGAATATGTATTTATTGTAGGACAAATGGCAATATAAAGATAAATGCCACCTGTATCTACTCATCTGTGCCAAAGAGATAAACTAATAACAGTGGCTGTCTGTGGGGTTGGAGTAAGACTGGGCAAGAATCAATGTGGGAATGGGAGTGAAATCGAAGGAATGACAGGAGAGGGACATGAATACACCTGTTCGTAAAGTTCTGACTTTTAGAACTATGAAGTTATTTCAAGTGGCAAAAATAAATAAATAAATTCAACTAAGATGTGGGGACCAGGACCCCAAATGATGCAAACAGTAAAGAAATTAACCAGAGAGGGGTGAGAAGAAAAGCGCCAATCTTAACCTTGGAAAACAGCAGTTTGGACAATTTTGACTGGAAACCCTAAGAGTAAAGAAAAAGAGAACCATCGCAAATACAGTACAGTGTTCTAGAACTAAGCTTGTTTTCCACAGGGGTCTGGGTTAGCAATTCTGAAACTGTGGCATATAAAGTGTGGATAAGGAGAACCAGGTTTCAGGAAAAGAGTTGACGAATACGGAAAGGGAAGTGGCCAGACAGAGTCCCGTGCTGTTGGACTGGAATGTGAGGTGTCACTAGGAGCTTGTTTTATTTCTTTATAAAATAAACTGTATATACACAGCATATATATAAAAGTATATATTTACTGTATTGTATACTTAGAGATATACATACTCTTACTTTTAGTCAACATGCATAGCGTATGTATACATAAGTAAGTAATTATGTATATAGCATGCACTTAGATGTACACAGATATATGCACACACACGTAGATAGACATATCACTGACTTTTAGTGTGTGTAGAATGTTATGTATACATAAGTAAATAATTTTGTACATAGTATATACTTAGATGTATATGGACACATGCATACATACTTACATACCCATATATACTTACTTTTAGTGTACATATATAATGTCTATATGAGTAAATATGTACATAGTATATTCTTAGATGTATATAGACACTTGCAGTCATACTTATATACTTACTTTTAGTGTATATAGAGAGTATATGTATACATAAGTATATACTTGTTATAGTATTACTTAGATGTGCATAGATATTTATCTAAGTACATACTATATTTAGATAGTTGTTCACAGGACTTAGTGGCAATGCCTCTGCCCTCCAGAACATGCAGTTGAAAATCTGAGTATAACTTTTGATTCCCAGAAAACTCAACTAATAACTTAACTGTTGACCACCTTACCAGCAACATACACAGTTGATTAACACATATTTTGTATGCTGTATTTACTATACGCCATAGTCTTACAATACAGCAAGCTAGAGAAAAGAAAATGTTATTAATGTTCACTGTTCATGCAGTGGAAGTAGAGCATCGTGAAGGTCTTCGTCCTCATCGTCTTCACGTTGCGTAGGCTGAGGGGGAGGAGGAGGAGTTAGTCTCGCTGTCTTGGGGTGGCAGAGATGGAAGAAAATCCACAGGTAAGTGGATCTGAGCAATTTAGACCTGTGTTGTTCAAGTGTCGACGGTGGTATAGGTAGATGTTGTGGGTGTGTGTGTATGTGTGTTGCTCTCTGTACATATGCACACTATATACAAGTACAATATGCTGTATAGACATTGTATATAGTATATATCGGGAATAAAAATGACTCTGTGTGTGGGTTGCTGTAAACACATGTATTTCCTTATCCTGAAAGGGCCTCAAGTCAGTGAAATTCCAGCAGCAACAATACATCTAGTGCTTAGAATTTTGATGATTCTAGGGGTGGGGCAGAGAAAATACAAGTGGAATGGGAAAAAGTCTTACAGTGCCAGAATAGAAAGGAGTTATCAAAAAAAAAAGATAGGGTGGGCGGCGCCTGTGGCTCAGTGAGCAGGGCGCCGGCCCCATATGTCGAGGGTGGCGGGTTCAAACCCAGCCCCGGCCAAACTGCAACAAAAAAATAGCTGGGCATTGTGGCGGGCGCCTGTAGTCCCAGCTACTTGGGAGACTGAGGCAGGAGAATCGCCTAGGCCCAGGAGTTGGAGGTTGCTGTGAGCTGTGTGACGCCACGGCACTCTACCAAGGGCAATAAAGTGAAACTCTGTCTCTATAAAAAAAAAAAAAGATAGTGGTTTGTTTAAAGAACAGCGGTGCCACCCTGACGTGTTCCTAATGGCCAAATATGGAACTATTTGAGCAACAAAATGAATAATGATAACATTGGATCATTACCCATCTAATTGTAAAAAATCTCTGAGTCCATAGTGATTTAAAGAAATAGGGGCCAGGAAGGCTATGTTAACCAGTGTGATGAAAATGTGTCAAACGGTCTATAAAACCAGTGTATGGTACCCCATGATCGCATTAATGTACACAGCTATGATTTAATAATAATAATAAAAAAAAGAAATAGGGGAAAGAGTAGTTCTTCCTTTAGCAGAAGTCCAGTTAATAAACCTAGAAATAGATAAATAGAAAATCAATATTGAGTAATCATTGCAGTAAGAATTGGTGCAGTCCAGAACTATCAATGGATGGTAAAATTAGTGTATGGAAATATGATTAAAAAACAAGATATTTGCATAATTTTAAGTACCTACCTTTGTAAGGGGAAAATAATAACTTTCTAGTTGAGAAACCCAGAAGATGTGACTTCAACCAAGTGATGGAGATTGTCATCACCAACGATAGAACATCCTGCCAGGAGGGGCCACTGAGCAGGGCACAACACACCTTTGTAGTTTTCTTGCTAAAAGTCTAAACATGAGAAAGTATTAGACAAACCCAAATGCAGGGACTCCCTTCAAAATAACTGCTCAGTATTCTTCAAACATATCAGAGTCATTAAAAACAAGGACGGGATGGGTAGCTATCCCAAATAGAAGGAGATTAAGGAGACAGGACAAGAAAATGTCATGTGAGATCCTGGCTGGGTTTCTGGGAGAGAAAAAGGACATAGTTGGAAAACAGATGAAGTACCCAAGGGTCTGTGGTTGTAGTGTGGTGTAGGCTCTGATCATTATACCAGGGCTATACCAGGGGTGCGCCCAAAATGTGTGCACATTTTAAGAGATGGTATCTATGTATTACTTTTCCAAGTTTTATTGAATTATGGTAGCAGTGTGTAGTATGACCTTCCCTCAAAAGATGTCCTTAATCAAATGAATGCTAGCACAACCAAGTATCAGGCAGGACAGTCAAAGAAAACAGCATGGGTTTTGTTGGAGCAGCCAAGACCACTTTGAAGCAGTATTTGAAATTCGAGAATGTGTTGGAAGCACAAGATAACGGAGGTGTGAGTGTGGGGGACCTTAAAGAATTTTCTAGCCATAGAAAACCAGCTACAGTGGTGGTATTTGGGGAAGAAATTGAAACAGCATGTTCAGTGATACAAGTGGCCACTTTGTTCAACGTTGCTCAAGCAGTAGTTCACCATGATCAGAAGCGTCTGGAAGCTGAGGGCAACCACGTTGAACATCTCGTGTAGTTACATAAGTCAAATGTGACTTGTATTCATCTTTTGTTGTGGGTATATAATGAGTACTACAATTTTATTTTATTTTATTTTACTTTTTTTATTGTTGGGAAATTATTGAGGGTATGAGTGTTACAATTTTAATATAGGTTTTTCCTTTCTTAAAATGTGTATGCATTTTTTGGAGTCCTCTGTTTACGTAAAGATGTTAGCTTTAGGAGAAGCTGGCTGAAGGGTGGACAGGGACTCTCTGTGCTATTCTTGCAACTTTTTTGTAAGTTGAAAACCAGTTTTCCATAAACGGTTTTTGTTTTTGTTTTTGCAGTTTTTGGCCAGGGCTGGTTTTGAACCCGCCACCTCCTGCATATGGGGCCAGCACCCTACCCCTTTGAGCTATAACCTGCTTTGGCGATCACATTGGCAGAAAGTGATACTTGAGAGGTCAGGGGGAAGGCTGGGAGATGCAAAACACTCCAGTCTCTACTGTGAATGGAGGATGGTGGTGCTATTTGCTAAAACTGGGATATGTGTTTGGGGGACAATTAGGAGTGTTTGGGGAGGGGAGACTTTGGGAATCTGGACAGCAATGTCCTCCAGGCAACCTGAACAGATATCTCTCCCAGGGGCTGAGGACAACGGGGCTGCAGCAGGGATTGTGTTCCAGCGTGTGTGGCAAGGGAGAACAGAGCAGTGGGCCTAGACAGACCCTAACACAACTTCACATTTAGTAGGTGACATGAAAAAGGCTGGTGTCCCACCCACTGGGGAATGGTAGGGTCCAATCCTGCTACCCAGGGGTCCAGCAAGCTAGAGATCACCCTGTGTGTTACCTGTAGGAAGAAAGAAACCCTGGAAGACAGGACTTTCTGTGGGGGGTGGGAGGGATGGGTGCAGGGGAGGAGGGGAGAAAGGGTGGAGAGAACACCCCTCAGGAAGGTAAGAAGACAGGCGGGGCAGAGGGGGCTTTGTAACCTGAAAGCAGGCTGTAGAGGAAAGACAGACAAAACTGAAAGGAGTGCCTTACGTTTCTGAAACATTAGGGGAAAATTTAGCAAACAGTGAAGGGTCAATGTTGATGTTCCATCATCTTAATTTCGAAAAAACTGTACCCAACGCTGTATTGCCCCTGAGTGGAATTACGGAATCTTGGAGCAGAAATTTAGCTCTTGTATTTTTTCCTTAAGGGAATTTTCTGAGCTCAGAAACTGACTGACCGTCCACCCCAATTTACCTGTCTGAGAACTATAATTTCTAGCTCACTTAGCATAGTTTTCAATGCTGAAGGCCCCCAATTCCAGGGAAAGACATCGTTCCAGGGAATTCCAGGGATGTAATCCTTCTGGTAGAGAGGGATGGTGCACATGGTGGGTGATCTACAACTGCTGAACTTTGAGTGGCATGTGCACTATGACGTATCAGCTGGGAAGGGTCCTCCCTGATGCTGGAGTGTGGCCATGGGCTGAGCCCAGGGTGGACACAGCCAGGAACAAACTCTGGGCTATGCTTGTGGGCTCAGGTGGGAGGGAGGAAGCTGGTCAGCCTGAAAGGAACCTATCTGATTGGAGAGGTCCACGTGAGGGAGAAGCCACTGTGCCCATGGGGGTTTCAGCCTCTAGAATCTCAAAGAAAAAAAATATAGTTTTTTAAAGTAGAAGGAAAAAAAGGGACATCCAACTTCTGCAGGGTAATTTTCACTGGTTAAATAGCATGACAGAGAGGATAGACCCTGAACAAGGCCTGGAATATAGCGGACGTGTCCACACACACTCTCACATGGGAACATCACCACCAAGGCCATGTTTCCCTCCTCCGTTAAGGAAGCAGCTCTATCCCAGCAGCTTATCAAGGCTGGCTTCTCGTGGATGATTTGCCAGGGCTTGGTGAGCTTGCTGGGGGTGGAAAGCTAGCAGGGCTGTCCTCCGCCCTCACCCTTATTTAGTAGGTGACAGAGTCAGAGCAACCGACACCCAAAGGCCAGGCCAAGAGGCCAAGAGAATGAAGGTCCTGGAGCAGGAGTAGAACATAGGAGTGGCTTTAGAGGTGCACAGCTGGAATTCTAAGAGTCTAATCCAAGGCCCAGTCCTTCCAGGTACCTGGTCTATTCCATGCAAGGGAAGAGTATGGACCAAACCAGGCCATTGAAGTGGGGGTGGGGAGGAGGCCGGCAGGAGCTGACAGGGGGCAGCCCCAGAGGACCCTGATGACAGGGAGCTGCCTGGAAGCACTCAGCGGCTGGCAGGAGCATTGAAACACTTGGACCAATGGCTCCAGGAGAGAGCAGGAAGCCAGGTGTGCTGAGTGCTGAGTGCCAAGTGCTGGACAGGAAGTAGTGCCAGGAGACACTGGGCATCTATAGCCACATGCAAATTTACAGGGAAGAAAAGTTCTTAGTGAAGAGGAACAAGACCCTAGTTATCCAATGATGGAAGAGGTTGGGGAAAATAATAGTAACAAATGTGCACACACTCTTCTCATTCATTGACCTCATCTCTGCCACCACCCTATGAGATAATGCTATAATTATGACCATTTTTAAAAGATGAAGAGCAGAATCCCATAGGACTAAAGTTACTGGCCCAGGGTCATAAAACTGTTAAGTGGTAGAGCTTGACTTGGTCCAGCAGGCTTTAGAGTCTGAGCCGTTAACCTTCGTGTTGTCCTGCTGAGGCAGTTCAGACGGGCTAATGAAGGTGAGCAGGGTGGGCGGCGGCACTGTTTTCACTGAGATCACGCTGAGAAGGAGGCCAGTGTATCCCGGCACATCCATGCTGTGACCCCAACACAGTCCTACCTTCCCGTTTCACGTATGGAGGCAGGGAAAAAAATGCATGTGATATGTGATCTGTCTTCGTGAGAAATAGTCTCTGCTCCCTGGACCGAATCAATAGGCAGGGGTGAGTTTCCCAGGCATGCTTAGGAACTTCCACCTGATTCCTGAGGATGGTGGGGTAGGCTCTCCCATCTGCTCTCCCATTCGGCTCTTCCAGCTCTCATCCTGTGCTCCCCACACCAAGAGCTGCCCCCACCCTAGTCTGTCCACAAGGCCTCATGGGCCAGACCCTGCCATCCTCCCACCCATCGCATTGTCACTGTCCCTGATCCATCCAGTCCAGGAACTGCCTCTCTAGGAAAATCACCCCATTATTTTGTGGCACAAGATTGTCTCCCCTTTATCTCAAATAGAAAATGTGTCCTCTGGAAACATAGTGCTGGCGTCTAGCATGCTCAGTCATGTAGGAACGGGAGCAGGCTGGGGAGGGAGGCCTTCGGAACCATCCCACCCACCAGGAGCTGGCCCTGTCTGCAGGGAGCATGTGGTGCTGTGATGCCTTCTGAGCTCCCAGATATATTTTTTAATCGACTTTGTGGAAGTATAAGAAGTACAACAAACTGCATCCATTTAAAGTGTACAATGTGATGAGTTTTGACAGGTATGTGCACCTGTGAAGCTGCCTCCCTAATCAAGATATAGAACACTTCCATCCTCACCTCCCCAACAATTTCTCATGTCCCTTTGTTCCACCCCCAGCTCTTAGGCAGCCACCATGGGCCCACCATAAGACACTCTTTTTCTATATTCAGTTTGGGATCTGGCATTGGGATTCTCCAAAGGCAGATTTTTCTATATATATCAAAAGGCCAGTGGAGACCTTGGAGCATCGTCCCCAGACTGTGTCCTCCACCTCTGGGACCCTGGAGCGCCTCCTGCTCTTTGCTGGACACCTCCACCTCCCCTAGCTCCCCACACACCCAGGGTAATGAAGAAGAAAGTTTGTTGATTTTAAGAATATCCACATGGCAGATCTATTTTTAGATCTCTAAATGTTCTCCATATATCTTTCCAAAAGGAATGTATTAATTTGCATTCCCACCAGCAGTGCAGAAGTGTTCCCTTTTCTCCACATCCACGCCAACATCTCTGGTCTTGGGATTTTGTGATATAGGCTAGTCTCACTGGAGTTAGATGATATCTCAAAGTAGTTTGGATTTGCATTTCTCTGATGATTAAAGATGATGAGCATTTTTTCATATGTCTGAAGGCTGCGCGCCTGTCTTCTTCAGAGAAGTTTCTCTTCAAATCCCTTGCCCAGCCTGCGATGGGATCCCTTGTTCTTTTCTTGCTAATGCGTTTGAGTCTGGGCATATACCCAGAAGACCAAAAATCACATCATAACAAAGATATTGGTACCAGAATGTTTATTGCAGCCCAATTCATAATTGCTAAATCAGGGAAAAAGCCCAAGTGCCCCTCGATCCACGAATGGATTAATAAATTGTGGTATATGTACACCATGGAATATTATGCAGCCTTGAAGAAAGATGAAGACTTTACCTCTTTCATGTTTACATGGATGGAGCTGGAACATATTCTTCTTAGTAAAGTATCTCAAGAATGGAAGAAAAAGTACCCAATGTACTCAGCCCTACTATGAAACTAATTTATGGCTTTCACATGAAAGCTATAACCCAGTTACAACCTAAGAATAGGGGGAAGGGGGAAAGGAAGGGGAGGGAGGGGGGAGGTGGGTAGAGGGAGGGGGATTGGTGGGATTACACCAGCGGTGCATCTTACAAGGGTAAATGTGCAACTTAGTAATTGTGGAACATAAATGTCTTAGCACAATAACTAAGATAATGCCAGGAAGGCTATGTTAACCAGTGTGATGAAAATGTGTCAAACAGTCTGTGAAGCTAGTGTATGATGCCCCATGATCATATCAATGTACACAGCTATGATTTAATAAAGAAAAAAAAAAGAATATCCACATGCACATGCCGTCACAAGAAACCATTCCTGTGAACTTTAACCAAGCAATAAACAAATGAATTTGCTCCAAAGCAGGTTTGAATCAGGAGGTCTCCCTGTCTCCTGAGTAGACGCTAGGAAAACTGCATTTTTTATGTAGCCCTGTTTTCCTGCAGCGACTATCTGCTTTTAAAATGATGAGAAAGACATGGAAAGCAATTGCAAGCCATGTTTTTATTAATAATTGGCTGGATTTTGCTGTGTTCCCGAGTCATTTCGTAATTATTTGTCTGGCTTTTGTTTGTCTGGCTATGACTTGTGTATTCCGGTTTTCCTTCAAGGCTGTTAAATTTGGGTTAATACTTTTGTTATCTCTTAGATCATCTCAAACAGAAAATTCTTTCTTCCTCTAAATGAGAACTAATTGTATTTGAGCTCAGAGGTTTGGGGTTTTTTTCCTGATGCATTAGGGTGTAGATAATGACATTCATTTCTCCTTTTGGAAGCTGAACCTAGAATAATCCCATTAAGTACAAAAGACATTTGTAGAGAATTTGCTTTTTAAAATACTGTTTTCTTGGTCCTTATGCTGAGTAGCAATTGGTAGGATACTGCTGTCAACAAAACAACAATCCCAATAACCTACTGCAAAGAAAGACACCTTCATAAAATGCAGAATTATGTAAGTTGAAAGAATCACACCAGGGTAGAGGCTAAGAGGGAACCAGGGGAGATAGGGGTGAAGAGGTGGGAGTGTTCCCCACACAGGGAAGGCAGGAGACACCGTCGGCTTTTTCTGAAAGCCTCTGGTCATCTGCCAGAGTGTGCCAGAAAAAAAGAGTTAAGCCTGCAAAGGTAAGTTGGGCCATATAGTGGAAGACCATGGTCAGAAGTTTGTCCTTAACTTGGCGGGTGGTGGAAGCAATGGAAGGTTGAGGCAGAGAAAGATCTGCCTTGAACCTGCAGGACTGGGTGTGGTGGATGGGGACAGGGAGAGTTTGGAGGCAGCAGGACCCGTGACAGAGGGAGTCCTCCACAGTCAGGTCTCAGAGCAGCCACTTCTAGGAGGAAAGAAGCGGAGGCAGGAATCTGAAGCCCAGTCAGTTTGTGGCTGAGGAGGATGAGAAGGAGAAAGGTGAGTCAAGCACGGGTGTCTAGTCTGGGGGAAAGGTCAGAATTCGGGGTGTGTCATAGGGAGCGATTGTTGTTGGCCGCACAGCAGGCATGACGAGCCACAGGTTCCAAGCAGCTGTAAACTCCGAGGAGGAAGCATTACCCATCAGCTCCTCAGTGAGCACAAGGTGTGTGAACTCAGCTTCCGCTCCCTTCAGCAGGATGATCTTGGCAGCAGCAAGGTGATAAATTCCACAGAATGGCTTGGCCCTAATCTCATGCCTGAGGCTGTAGTGAGAAAGGAGTGAGATTGATTCCGGTAGTAGAGCAGACTAGAGACTTTAAAAGATCTCCCCACTACCACATAGCTAGATTCCAATAAACTACAACAAACATTATTTTATACCTAGCTAGGTTGTTCATGCCTGTAATCCTAGCACTTTGGGAGAGGCCAAGGCAAGTGGATCACCTGAGCTCAGGAGTTCAAGACAAGCCTGAGCAAGAGTGAGACTCTGTCTCTACTAGAAAGAGAAAAAAATAGCCGGGCTTTGTGGCAAGTGCCTGTAGTCCCAGCTACTCAGGAGGCCGAGATAAGAGGATTGCTTGAGACCAAGAATTTGAGGTTGCTGTGAGATATGGTGCCACGACACTCAACCACAGGGCAAAAGAGCGAGATTCCGTCTCAAAAAATAAATAAAAATAAAACCTACGTAGGCTCAAAGAAAATGGTTGTGTCAATGAGCTTTTTGCGGCATAACCAACTACCCCAAGACATTTTTCAGATAAACAAAATCTGAGAGAGTCACCAAAGGAACTTCTAAAGAATGTACTTCGGGGTGGCACCTGTGGCTCAAAGGAGTAGGGCGCTGGCCCCATATGCTGGAGGTGGCAGGTTCAAACCCAGCCCCGGCCAAAAACTGCAAAAAAAAAAAAAGAATGTATATTAAGAAGAAGGAAAATGACTCTGGAAGAATGTCTTGAGGCAAGAATGAATTAGAAGAAAGGGAATTATAAACATATAAGTAAATCTAAATAAACATTTCTTGCATAAAATAAGAAGAATGTTCAATTTAGGGATCAAAGGAGATATAACCAGAATACTGAACAATTAAATAAAAGGAGATGATCATATTTGGTATGTGGGTCATTATGAAAGTTTTGAGATATACAAAACTCAAAAAATGTAAATCCACGTGGGTAGAAACAACAACAACAGCAACACCCATAAGCTGAGCAAGGTGAAACTGGCGTGAGTGAATCAGAAAGGACGCTGTCGGCTGTGTTTCTTGGGAGTGAAGTAATGCACCATAACACAGTGTGTCTCAGAATTTTCATAGTGACCCACATATGCCCTAATGTGCTTCAGGTTTATGGGAGACAAACGATGTTCAGGTGTTGAATAAAATCACATTCTTCTAAGTTGTCAACGGTTAAATATCAAGAGTAAACAATAAAGTAATAGAAACCGAGTATAATATCTGAATCTGTCTGTAAAGGGGAACAATGAAATATGATTCCATTACAACACATACACCAAAGCACAACCAATAAAAACAACGCAAGTAAAGAGGAAAAAGGAAACTGAGAAGGCTGCACAAACAGAAAGCACAAAGAAAGATACTAGAAGTAAGTCCAAATATATCATGAATCACAGCAAAAGAGAATGGACTGAACTCTCCAGATAAAGGACCTTAGATTTTTGAAAATTCAGCTGTGTTTTATTTCCAAGACACACATCTAAAACCTAAGGAGAAGGAATTGTTGAAAATGAAAGAATACAAGGGGGCATGTGAAGCAAATTCTAAATAGCCGAAAGCCGAAACAAAGCAGACTTTAAAACAACGCATTATTAAAGATGAAGTGTGTCGTATGAGAATGAAAGATTCCGTTCTCCGGGAAAGTGGAATATTCTAACTCTCATGCACCCCTCAGATCTGTCTTCTTCTCTCCTGCACTGTTGCCATCAGGCCTCATTGTAGTTCACTCTCCTGTGTAGTCAGCTGAAAATTCAGATGGCAGCTCATGATGGAGTCAAGCTTGCCATTTCCATCTGGTAGAGTCTCACCTGCTCCCCACCTCTACCCGCCATTGTGGTGGAAGCTATGCTTGGATCCTCCCAAGCCCCACATTTCTTCCAGTCTTGAACTTGAACTTGCTGCTTCCTTTGCCTAGTCTGATCTGATGTTCTCTTACTTGCCTAGCCAGCTGCCTCTGTGAGCTTGGCTTTCACACTCCCTCCTCTGGGAAGCCTTTGCTGACCTCTCTCTTCTGGGCTGGGGCCCATCCTATTCTGACTTTACGAACACACTGAGTATATGTCATAGAAATCTTCACACTTTGTCATCATTGCTTTATCAGTTGCCTGCCTAAGCTGTGAGTACCTTGAAGGCAGGTGCTATATCACTCACTCACAACAGCAACAGTATTTGTCAAGCACCTACTATGTGCCTGGCATTCTTCTAGGGATAGACCAGTGGACAAAAAAAGACAAATTCCTGCCTTCATGCCACTAATACTGCTGTGTAAAGAGCCAAACAACAAAGTATATAAGTAAGGAAACCAGTCTATTAGAAGATAATAGGTGCTTGGAGAGAAATAAAGCAAGGAAAGAGGGAATAATAATTGGTGGAGGTCAAGGAAAAGCTTCACGAAGAATATGACCTTGAAGCAGAAACTTGAAAGAAGTGAGGGATTGAGCTATTCTGATATCTGAGGGAAGAGCATTCATTCAAAAGAGAGGAACAGCTAGTGTGAAGGCTCTGAGCACAATGGGCATGGCCTGTCACAGATCAACAGGAAGGCTGGTGTGGCTGAAATAGAAAGAGCAAAGGGCAGAATGGTGCGAGTTGAGCTCAGAGAGCAATATGAGATTGTATTGGGTCTGCAGTCCACTGTAAAGATTTTGAACTTTTATTTTGAGTAAATAAGAAGGCTTTGGAAGATTTTGAGAAGACCTGATTCTAATTGAAAGTGACATGATTTTAAATAATACATTTTTTTAAAAAAGCAATCACTCTGGAAGTGATGTTGATAACAGACTGAGGAGGCAGGGTATGGGAGCTGGAGGGCCAGTTAGGAGGCTGCTGCATGAATCTGTTTAAGAGACAAAGGTGGCTTGGAACAGGGAGGTAGCAGTGGTGGTGCTAGTGGAATGAATATGATGGGTCAGAGAAAGGGGCAAGCAAAAAGAGAAGCCAGAATATTTGGCCTAAGCAACTGGAAGGACAGAGTCACATTACCCAGATAGAACAGACATCGGATGAGTATGCGGGCAATGGTAATTACACAGAAGGATGAGTTCAGTTTGGGTCAGATTAATTTAAAATGCTTTTTAGACATCCAAGTGGTCTGTCAAGTAGGGAGTTGGATATTCATATTTGGAATTGAGGGAAGAGTTTGATTTGGAGATGGAAATTTGTCACAGTTAGCCACATTAGCATGTAAAAGCTATTGAAGGCTAAAAGAATGGAAAATGCTCCAAGGGAGTGCATAGAAAGAGGAGAAGTTATATCACCTGCACCCAGCACAGCACCTGGCCCATATTCAATGCACAATAGAAAAACTAAGCAAAAGCCATTGAAGTTGATAGTGGATCCCAGTGACCTTCAGGAGAGCTATTTCAATGAAGTAGTGGTGGTAGAAGCCAGACTGCGAGGCATTGAGGAATAAGAGAGGAAATTCAAGGGCAAAAGTAGGAGGTAATTAGAGCTATGGCTAAAGAAGATTTTCTGGACATTTAAAGATCTGGTTATGTTTGTAGCTTGATTGAAGAAATGGAAAATAAAAAGATAAGAATGGCTTGTAGTATCAGCAGCAGACTGGGAAGGGGGTCAGAGACCGAAGGAAGAGCAAAGAGTGAAGGGAGAGGGGGTTTGAGGAGGAGAGGAGGTAACTTTTTAACAAGATGGGAAGTAAGATTTTCTGAGAGCAGTGAGGACCCAGGACATGAGGATAGGAGACTGAGGAGGAAGGACATGTTTTAATAATGTAGACTCTGATGGGGGCTGAGGGGTACTGGCTGGCCGAGAGTCACATGAGGTGAATGAAAGAAAAGGTGAGAGAGGCCCAAGCACAACTGAGATGTGTGTCTGCAGTGGGCACGATCAGTCAGCACCTGGCCCTGGCCCTGAAAGCAGACACCAAGGGGCTTGCAGAACCCACAGTTAAGAGTGACCATGTGGTGCCAGGGTGGCTGCCTATGGTCATGGAAGTGCCTTAAGGATACTGCTTGCACTAGCAGTGAATATTCTGAAAAGGGAATTAAGAAAAGCAATATCATTTATACTAGCATCAAAAAGGATGAAATGCTTCGGAATAAATTAGGCCAAAGAAATTCAAAAATTGTACACTGAAATTCAAAAAACTACAGAACATTGTTGAAAGACATTAAAGATCTAAGTAAAAAAGAGCCTGTGTTCATGGATTAGAAGATTATCTATTTTTAAGATGGCAATTTCTCCCCCAATTGATCTAGAGATTCAATGCAATCCCTATCAAAAGTCCAACTGCCTTTTTTGCAGAAATGGAAACGCTGACGCTAAAATTCATATGAAACACAAGGGACACTGAATAGCCAGAACAATACTGAAAAAGAACAAAGTTGGAAGACTCACACTTCCCAGTTCTAAGACTTACTACAAAGCCATAATAATCAAGGCAGTGTAGTACAGACATAAAGACAGACACAGAGATCAAAGGACTGGCATTTAAAGTGCAGAAACAAGCCCTCACATTGCAGTCAATTGATTTTTTACAAGGGTGACAAGACAATTCAATAGGGAAAGATCATCCTTTTCAACAAATGCTACTGGAACAACCAGATATACACATGAAAAAGAATGAATTTGGACCCCTACCTTATACTGAATAGAAAAAAAGAATTCAATATGGATCAAAGACTTACATATAAAAGCTATAACTATATAATTCTTAGGAAACAGGGGTAAATCTTCGTGACCTAGGATTTAAAATGGTTTCTAAGATATGACATCAAAATCCTAAGAAACCAATGAAAAATACATTATGGTTCCTCAAAATGAAAAGCTTTTATATTTGAACAGACACTATCAAGAAGGTTAAAAAAAAAAAAAAAAGAACTCCGGAGTGAGAGAACATATTTGCAAATAATATATCTGAAAAAGGGCTAGTATCTAGAATATATAAAGAACTCTCACAATGCAACAATAAAAAGACAAATAACCCGTTTTTTTTGTTTTTTTGTTTTTTGTAGAGACAGAGTCTCACTGTACCGCCCTTGGGTAGAGTGCCGTGGCGTCACACAGCTCACAGCAACCTCCAACTCTTGGGCCTACGCAATTCTCCTGCCTCAGCCTCCCGAGCAGCCGGGACTACAGGCGCCCACCACAACGCCTGGCTATTTTTTTGTTGCAGTTTGGCCGGAGCTGGGTCTGAACCCACCACCCTCGGCATATGGGGCCGGCACCCTACTCACTGAACCACAGGCACCGCCCTGTTTTTTTTTTTAATGGGCAAAAGATCTCAATAGACATTTTTCCAAAGAGGATATAAAATGGCTAGTAAACACACAAAAAGATGTTCAACATCATTAGTCATTAGAGAAATGCAAACCAAAACAATAATGATCACCTAACATTTACTAGGAGGGCTAGAAACAAAAAAGTGGACAATCACTGGAGGGAACCAGGGTGCAGGGAAATCGGTTCATTGCTGGTTCATTACTGGTGGGAGTGTAAAATGGCACACCTGCAAATAGTTTGACAGTTAGTTAAACATAGAGTTATGAAATGACCCAACAATGGGTAATTCTACTTGTAGATATCTAAAAGAATCAAAAACACATGTTCGCACAAAAATCATACTTGAATATCCACAGCAGCATTATTTATAACAGAATGTGGAACCAGCCCAAATGTCTATCAGTTGGTAAATGGATAAATAAAATAGTCAAGATAAGGGGATGAGGCCCAACCATGCTTTGCAGAGAGACACTAGAGCATGTGGATCCAGTTGCTCCAAAGACTTGAGGACCAGAACTGGAAAAGTTAAAGAACACATCATGGTCAGCTGCAGTGGCTCAGGCTTGTAAACTCAGCACTCTGGGAGGCTGAGGTAGGAGAATCGCTTGAGGTTGGGAGTTCAACACTAGCCTGAGCAACAGTGAGACCCCATCGCTACTACAAATAGAAAAACTAGATGGGCATAGGGGCAGGTTCCTATAGTCCCAGCTCCGCAGGAGGCTGAGACAAGAGGATCACCTGAGCCCAGGAGTTTGAGGTTGTTGTCAGCTATGATGCCACGCCACTCTACCAAGGGCAAAAGAGTGAGACTCTGTCTCAAAAAAAACAAAACAAATAAACCAAAGAATGCATTGTGGAAGAGAGACAGAATCAGACTGAGGCCTAGGAGAGTTGAAGCTAGAACATTCTAGAAGGCCAGTAGCATCTCCAGACAGAGAAACAGCTGGAGAAAGTCTTAGAGACAGGAAAGCTGTTGAATGTGCAGAGGTCAGGAAGCAGAGGGCCTTAGGCAGAGTGTGGGGGACACGGTAGGTAGACAACACTATCAGAGCTCCCGATTCGGGACTAGAGCAAACTTGGGGGATCTGGTAGACAACAGGTCTCAGAACTCAACACCCTTCTGTCTCATGAGAGAGAAGCAGATGTGAGATCTATTGGCCTACCATCAGTCTCGTCATCCTTCAGAGCACAAAGTCCATCTCCTGACTTCCTCATAAATGAAGCTAAGTGTTGGCCCCTTGGCCAGGCCAGAAGAGCCTGTGCACGACCTAGCCTTTTCAGTGTGAGAAGCTGCCTCCCCTCCGCAAGGAAATCCCACCCAGGGTCCTCCTAACCTACCCTGCCTACACCATTTTACTCCCTAACGACCTCAGGAAGGAGAACCTCTGTCTCCCAGTGGCACTTAGCTTCGCTCTTTAAACATCTGGGTCACAGATATGCTCAGTTAATTAATGTTCTTGGCACTGCTCATTTTCCTCTAGATAATAGATTGATTCATAATTTCAATAAGCAGCTGTGTATATCTTTCCCCTGAACATAAAGGCAGCTTGCTGTCATTCATCACTTTGCATTTGGTGAATTTAAATATATTCAGGGAGACATTGTTCAGGGAGGGCGAGGGAGGGCTTCTGATTTTCGTACCATTTTGCCTCTAACAATTACTCTGATTTGGAACTAATTTGGGTTTAAAACACACGTTAACTGCTTCTCTTTCAAGGGCACTTAATAAAGTCCCTGTCACTTGTTCAAGGGGAGCAGACAGGCTCTCCTTTTGGGATCAAAGCCAAGGGTTTCTGAGTAGCTTTCACCAAGAAATGAGAACCCCTGCAGAGAATCTTACCCAGCGGAGAAGAGTCACTTGTGTCCCTGAGCAGAGATATCTTCTTGCTTCATACCCAGGCTTTCTGGAGGAGTCGGGGATCTCCCAGCAATCAGGGAGGCGGGGCTCTCTGCTGGTCAGCTGCTAGGCCAGGGCAGCCAACCATCAGGTCTCTGGGGACCCAAGGAGTGAGGCTGGGACCTAGTCAGGTGACCTGAGGTCTTCACACCTCAGTTTCCTCATCTATAAAATGGGAAGTATAAGAGAACCTATCTCACAGGGTTGTGCAAATCACATTATTGATTCTCTGTACAGTGGTTAGAAATGATGCAAATTATGCCTTCAATACCTGCTAGCTGGTAGAATTCCTTTTTAATTTATTAAGCACCAGCCGTATGTTAATGGTGGTTTAACACCTCATGTGTATGATTGTGAGAACAAAAATGGAGAACTGTACTCCCCTCTCACGGCATGCATGGGAAGCACCTCCGTGGGAACACAGCTCCATCTTTATATTCCCAGAAGCCTGCGCCCAAGCCAGGTGTACAAAGGACTCTTCAAAACACACCTGTAGAGTTTAACTGGCTGCCTTTTCAAAATGATGACTATTGCCACATCTGTAATGTGTTCAATATGTTTTGAAAAGTTGGTCTATGATTTGCTCCCAATAAGGAATGAATTAATTAGATACAGTCCCTTCCTTCCAGAAGTGTGAAAGGTGAAGGTATTTATTGTATTGGAATAATGACTCTCAAACAACACATGCAGCCAGGAGAGGGAAGGTAGGGGAGGAGAGGCCACTAGCCTAGTACTGGGCCTATTGTGGAAATTGTGCCAAGCAATACCATCCTTGTATCAGTTAGCAATTGCTGCATGACAACTACCCCCAAAGCCTAGTGGCTTAAAACAATATTCATTATTCCTCACGAGCTTATAAATAAACCAAACACTTCTGGCCTCCCAGAGTGCTAGGATTACAGGCGAGAGCCACCGCGCCCAGCCCTTCACTTTATTCTTAAAAGATTTGGCCTTTCCATGTCCGGGCACCTCATTACCAGAATTCTAAAGGGGATTGAAATAACTCCTGGCAAAAGGTGTTTATAATCTACCCAGCAATGTCCCCGGGTCTGATATGCCATTCTCCAGGAAAGTGAAGCAACAATCTTCTTCCTCTGCCTGCAGTTCCAAACTCACATAGGAAGTCCAATAAAAGAAAAAAGCATTCCTGTGCCTGAGAAGGAAAATCCATTCTCTCTCAAAGGCTGGGACAGTTCTGGGATGGTGCCAGGGGCTTTGTCCTATGTGTTACTTTAGGCAATGCCCTGATTCTTTATTTATTTTTTTTTTATTTTATTTATTTTTTATTTTTTTGTAGAGACAGAGTCTCACTTTATGGCCCTCGGTAGAGTGCTGTGGCCTCACACAGCTCACAGCAACCTCCAACTCCTGGGCTTAAGCGATTCTCTTGCCTCAGCCTCCCGAGCAGCTGGGACTACAGGCACCCGCCACAACGCCCGGCTATTTTTTGGTTGCAGTTTGGCCGGGGCTGGGCTTGAACCCGCCACCCTCGGTATATGGGGCCGGCGCCTTACCGACTGAGCCATAGGCGCCGCCCATGCCCTGATTCTTTTACTCAACACCAGAGGAGGAAACGGCAGCCATAGGCATCAGTTCACCTGATTTCCCAGGGTTAAGGGATAGGGACATGGAAATTGCAGCAATTTCAGAGTTCAGAAGAGTGGAGAATGTGGTCATTTTTGCAATCTACCACAGTCTACTAGGATTTGTTCTCATACATGGAGTACAAAGCAAGTACGAGGACTGTGTTGCCCACTTAAGATATTTCTGCTTTTTCATCATTATAAATAGTGTTGTGATAAATACCCTATCCATAAACTTTTGCTAACAACTCTGATTATTCCATTGGGACAGATTTCTAAAAGTGGATGTCTTGAGTCAACATCAATGAACGTTTTAAAAACACACAAAATATGTATTTAGAAATCCCCTTTCGAAAGAGTGTAGTAATTTACTCTCCCTCTGACCCAACTGTGAGAGGGCCCGTCTTAGGCTAACCTTGCCAGAATGCAAATAATCTCTTTTTAAAAATGTGACATCTTATTGTTGTTTTAGGCATTTGTTTATTTTAATGCCTATAAGGTTGAATGCTGTTTAACGCCTGTTTCTTCTTTAGGGAATTGCTTCTTTGGGCCTTTTGCAGCAGTGTAGATTTAATCAATCCCCATTAATAAATCTGGAGGAAATGGAGACTCAGAGAGGTTAAGCAACTTATTCAAGGTGGCCCAGCCAGCTGGACGCAGAGCCAAGCTTCAGAAATCAAATATCCAGTTCTTTTCACCTATTTCTACTTCCCAATTAGCTGAACGGACGGATAGAGTCCAAAACACTGAGGATATCCTTAGGAAAACTAGAGAGTGGCCTAGGGGACTCTGGATCCAGGCTCAGCAAGCCTTAGGGCTTTGTAGAACAGGGCTCCTAAAAGAGTTGGGCATCTGAGGTGTGTGACAGGACTGAGATGGTAGCCGGGACGATGGTATTGACAGACAGCAGGTGTGAGGCTGTTGACCTGAGCCTTGCTTCCCCTCATTTCCTCACCCCTGCCTCCTCTCACTGCTCCCTGCTGCTCTGGTCTCTCCACAGCTTGCCCGCTACACCAAGGAAGGCTTCCTGCATTTGGGTGCCCTGGGAACCACCACTCTCCTCCCTGACACCCGCTGCCTGGTAGACAACTCCAAGAGTCGGCTGCCCCAGCTCCTCGACTGTGACAAGGTCAAAAGCAGCCTATACAAGCGCTGGAACTTCATCCAGGTGTGTGACCCAGATACAGCACCCCAACCAGGTGCCCATGCTATAGGCTATGGAGGAAATCTGGCTTCCCCAAGGGTCCCCAGACCCAGGTCTCCCAGCCTCAGGACAGGCTCATGGACCCAGAGTACTTTCTGGGACACCCAGGGAGGAGATTTCTGTGTGAAGCAGCCTTGTCAATTCCTACATCAGCTGTTGGCTGGCTGGGCTCCTGAGAAGGAGTGTGGGCAATTTCCCTAAAATCTGCTAAGTACCCACAGCCAGCCGGGCTGAGAAGTTCAGACCTCAGATATTCCAGGAATTTCCCAATGCCGAACCCAGCCCCCACCAGTGCATGTCACTTGGTTCAGCCCCTCAAACTTTGTGAAACTTATTTATGTTCTGACTTTAGAGCAATGTTTTTCAACCATTTTTATCTTATGGTGCACTTGAACCTATTGTGCCATGGCACACTGGTTGAAAATCACTGCAGAGTGTTCAAAGGAAGCCCCAGAATTCCTCCCCTGTGCAAAGAATGTTCGTGGGATTGGTTCCCTGTGAGAAGCCATGTGCCAGGAACAGGGGTTAAGCCTCTCTCTGTGTCTCTGACTCTCTCCTCCTCTGGCCATCTCCCCTCCTAGAATGGAGCCATCATGAACAAGGGGACAGGGCGCTGCCTGGAGGTGGAGAACCGCGGCCTGGCTGGCATTGACCTCATCCTCCGCAGCTGCACGGGACAGAGGTGGACCATTAAGAACTCTATCAAGTAGACAGACAGAGCTGGCACCCTGCAACCTGGCCCCAGGACACAGCTGGTCAGGCCATCCTCTGGACCAGCTACACTTGGTGGAGAGACAGCAAGAACCAACAGGTGCTCGCTGGGCCTCCCAGGGCTTCTCCAGGGCAGCAGGGGGCCCACATAGAGACTTCATGTCCCCCCTCAGGCATCTGGCTGCCCACAAGGCTCACACACCCTGGAAAAGCCCCCCACCCCTTCTCTGGGAAACCAGGAGCTGTGTCTTCTGCAGCCCTAGTGTGGATCCGGCACCAAGCAGTGAGACTGTCCTCGTCTCTGCCGTGTCATCTGTCACCTGAGCAGCAGGATCTGGGACCAGCAGGGTCCCCTCCCATGTCTCATCCCTTGCAGCAGCAGCAGCAGCTTCTGAACTCCAGCCCAGCCCTCAGTATGGTGGGACACAGCAGGGACTTCAGCGACACCCTGGGACCCTATTTCCCCCAGGGTTGCTTCTGCCCAGGTGCCTGTCCACACCTGCAGCAGCTGGCACCCAATCCTTCCCACCAGGGTTACCTTGGAGACTATGGCTCTGGAAATGTCCAAAAGGAACTGATGCTTCTTCCGTTGGACACCTGGGCACAGGCCAGCTGTCCTACCCATGTCTGGAGAGAGCCAGAGACAGAAATAAGCTGAGCTTGCAGGATGATCTGAGCTGGGAGTGGTTCCGAGGGGTGGAGCCTGGCGGGGAGCAGGGAGCCCTGACTCATGGAGGCTACCCCTGGGAGCAGCAGTCCAGCTAGAACTCAAGGGCTGCACCCAGCACCGCCAAGGGCGCCAGGAACCTCGAAGACGCTTCACGCCCACCTCATTTCACCCCACGCTCTGCTGGCTGGCAGGGGAGAAGGCAGTCGTTTCCTCTCTTAAGAGTAATAATTTTTTCCGATTGCCCTCTGGTTAGGGTGCACTTATAAACTAGAGTTAATATATGGATGTGTGTGCATGCACATGAGTGCCTGTGCTGCGTGCTGTGTGAGGCAGGGGTGTGCGTGTGCCCCTGGTGTGTGTGTCTGAGTGTGTGTGGAGCTCACCGAGCTGCGTGGCCTTGGGCTTGCTGCTTACCCACTCGCCTGCCGAGAAGTGTGGGGTGAGGACAAAGCTTGGCCTTGCCCCCGTGGTGCCCCAGATGGAAACCTGTCCCTCCTGCCAGTTCCCAGCTCTCCCTGTGCTGTCCTGGGCCACCCTGCCCAGAGCCGAACCCTGTAGTTGCCCCATTGCTCAGCGCAGGTTTCACGGTGTGTCATTGGCGGCATCTTCCTGGTGATCATCTTCGCACCCCATCTCCCACCTTGTGAAATAAATACACATTAGCACTTCCCAAAGCGGCTGGGTTTGCTTCTCGATTCCCCAAGGTTGGAATGGGGAGTGGGGGAGATGTGGCGGGGGCGGGCTTCTTTGGTTTGGAGGGTTTTTTTATTAAAGGCAAAAAGCCCTCACAGGTTGGGGCTGAGACAAAGCCAGGCTGCCCTCACACACGCGTCCCCCCAAAGCCAGATAGGACTTGCCATCTGCCACTCACTTCCTAATCCCTGCATGGACAGGAGGATGAGGTTGGTGCAGGAAGCTGTAAGGAGGCGGCGTCCTGCTGCCTTCCAGCAAATTCCTCAGCTCAAGCTCCTGGAGCCCATGGTGGGGACATCTGCCACTTAGATGCTCATGGAAAAGGGACATCCTATACAATGCCAGGCCTCTGCCAGGGAAATGGGTGGGGGTGGGAGGTGGGCTGGGAGTGTCCTCAGCTCTAACTCCCATTTCTCTTTCCTGCAAGGAAGCCAAGGAGACGCACCACCTCTCCGGTGTCACACGCCCATACACACGTGCGAAAGTTGCCATTTTTCTTTTGGGGCTATGAGAGTCGGGCTTCACTGGCAGGTTGATGGAAAAGGTTGCTGTTTGGCAGTGAGGGATTGGGGAACCTTAAATGCCAGAGTCTTGGGGTGGTAGCAAAAAGAGCTAGACGTCCTCAGTTCCCCTGGCAGGGCTTGGGCAGGGAGAGATGGAGACAGGCACTCAGGGACAGACTGAGATTCGGAGCCCACACCCTCTGGGGCTAAAGGAGGGAGTCACCAGTGGGAGCACATGCTTACTGCCCTTAGGGCTCACGTGTGCTCCTGAGGCTGCAGCCCCAAGATGTGGATGGCAGCAGGTATCCTGGTACTTGAGGGGAACACGGGGACACCTCAGCAAGCAGCATGGCTGGGTTGACTTGTTCATGTGGTGGCGGCAGGTGCTGGGAGCCCCAGGGTGTGTTCTAAGCCTCGGCTCTGGACCCTGGTGCCAGCATCCGGGAGCCTGGGCTGCCAGTTCATATCAGCACCAGTGTCAGCAGCTTCCTCCCAAAGACTTGGAACACCTGAGGACACTGGCCGGAGCAGGAGGCAGTGTCCCAGGTCCCCTCCCTCTTTACTGTACCAGGTCTCACCTGGGCCAGATGGTGCTGGCCGGGGGCTAAGGCAGAGAGGAGGGACTGACTGAGCCAGAGAGAGGGAAGGAGAAGAGAGAGAAGCAAGACCCTGGGGACTGGGGGTGGGAGTTTGGTTCCAGGAGAATTTGAAAGTTCTGGAGACTCCATATCTCTGCACAATACACAGGCCAGCAAATTCCAAGCATCAAGCTCAAGAGAAATCTCACACTGCCTCACCATATGTTGGCAGCTGACTCCATCTACAGCTCAAGGAGACCACCTGTTGACCACCCCTCACCTTACCTATGTCACAGGGCAGGTGCAGAGGGGGCTGGGCTCTGGTCAGGGCTCCCTCCTGTGCCACCAGCTCCTCCCCTCACACTGAGCTCCCGCTCTCCCCTGTATGTGACCATTTCTTTCTCTTTTCTCTAAGTTCCCCCCCTCAATTTCCATGGTGAAAAGGAAGATCCCAGATGGTGTTCCTGATGAATGTCCAAGCCACGAAAGCTGACGTTTTTCAATTGGTTATTTCTCAAATGTTTTCTTTAGGGTTTGAAGAGAAGGATAAGAAATAGAAAAGGCAGAAACAGCATAATGGGGCCCAGAAGCCACTGTGGAAAGCCACTCCAGGCGCCTTTATTGTGGGGTTTTGCACTCCCCCCTTTTTTTATCTGATATTTTTTCTACCACTCTTGAAAACATCCCAGCTTCAAAAAGCTCAGAGAGAGTGAGCTGTTGCTGGTTGCTGTGCTGTTTCTCCTCTTTCCTCTGTGCTTGGAAGGCTGCTCTGAGGAGAGCCGAGTGACAACCAGACGGGAAGGGGCTCTGGAGGGGCCTGGAGTCCGTGCCTTCTAGGGACATGCCAGGTGGCTGCACTCGGGCACTCACACCCTCTGACACCAGCATGTAGCACCTCACACTCCAAGCTGGGCCCCCAGCCACTAGGCGGGCTGGGAGGCCAGCAGCTCCTCACTGCTGCAGTCAGGAATCTCTGAGTGCCTTGTCCCCTCTGCTTTCTCACCTCCTGGGCAAGGTTCCTAAACCCGAGTTTGGGGGTTGGTGGTGGATCTCAAACCCCAGGGGTACATTTCAGTTCAGTTCAACCAATAAATTTGGAGACCTCTCTTGTGGTTTGCTTTCCATAACTTCTTAGTAAAGGACAGAAGAAAGGGAGGGAGGGAGGAGATGGAGCTAAAATAGGTTGACAAGTGCAAGGCTGACCACATGGACGCCAGGATCTGTGCCCTTGAAAGCTCCTGTTTGACAGAAGAAAAGAGACATAAGATATGGGGCCTCCACTCCTGGAGCCTGGGCAGCCATGGCATGGGGCCTCTGCCTGTTGGCATGAGTGGGAGTCCAGGTGTATCAGCAGAAGCCAGTGTCTCTCCCCAGAGAGACCCAGCTGACAGATGGATCATACCCACGTGGCCCCCAGTGTGACTTCATCTGCCTGTTGATCTGCTCCCCGCGCTGATTGCTCAAGCACAGAGAGCCAAGGAAAGGAGCAAATAAAGCCAGATGGGGATCGTTGATGCTGCGGATGGTTGCAGAACACAAGAGTCTGCCAGGTCTAGCCACTTAGTATTATCATCCTTAAGAAATGGTTGGGGGGACTCATATTTCTTCAGGATCAAAACCTTACCTGATGCACTCTCCTGGTAGACACCCGCTCCACACCTGTTAGGGTAATCTGATGGCACAATCTGCTTGGCAAACTCTGGAAACACGTCGTGCTGGGGTCCAAAAACTCTTTTTGACAATGAGCCAAGCAAAGTCTGAATCTCAGTAACCTTTTCCTGATGTCCAGCATTCTGGAGCACTGAAGACAAAATTAGGCCTTCTGCTTCTTGGTGAGATTAACACCCATTACAACCTACAGTGGGTCTCAAAGGCAGTGGACCTTTGAACCCCATTTTGAACTTGAACTCTGCCAGCTGTAGCTGAGAGGAAAACAACCTCTATTTCTCTCTCTTTTTTTTTTTCTTATTGTTGGGGATTCATTGAGGGTACAAGAAACCAGGTTACACTGATTGCATTTGTTAGGTATGATTATGTCTTGCCCCCAAAAGTTATGTCACACCCTGAGTCCCCACACCCTCCCTCCTTCCCTCAAAATTAAATCCAACTTATGTGAGAATTAGTCACTATTTTCTTTTCTTTTTTTTCCTTTCCTCCAATCCCCCTCTGTCTTTCTCTCTCTCTCTGTTCTTCCCTTCCCCCACCCCCACCCTGTAGTAGGTCATTAATTGTCCTCATATCAAAATTGTATACATAGGATTCATGCTTCTCCATTCTTGTGATACTTTACTAAGAATAATGTGCTCCACTTCCATCCAGGTTAATACAAAGGATGTAAAGTCTCCATTTTTTTTAATAGCTGAATAGTATTTCATGGTATACATATACCACAGCTTGTTAATCCATTCCTGGGTTGGTGGGCATTTAGGTTGTTTCCACATTTTGACGATTGTAAATTGAGCTGTGATAAACAGTCTGGTGCAAGTGTCCTTAAGATAAAAGGTTTTTTTTCCTTCTGGGTAGATGCCCAGTAATGGGATTGCAGGATCAAATGGGAGGTCTAGCTTGAGTGCTTTGAGGTTTCTTCATACTTCCTTCCAAAAAGGTTGTACTAGTTTGCAGTCCCCCCAGCAGTGTAAAAGTGTTCCTTTCTCTCCACATCCATATGAGCATCTGCAATTTTGATATTTTGTGATGTGGGCCATTCTCGCTGGGGTTATTTCATAGGCAGCAACTTGATCACTGGACAGAATTCATTTTGCCACCCAGAGAAATGGTTAACTTTCTTAGCTAGGGAAGCCATGTAACATGTCCCACAGGATGGGGCAGATAGGTTGAAAATTTTTATCTAGTGTCTCTTAAGTAACAGGTGGACTCCTTCTAGGAAAATTAAAAAATAACAACAACAACAATTCTCACAAACACTCAGGGCTGACCTAATTTATTTTTTATGATAGAGTTTCCCAAATACGTATCAACAGAAAATAGCTTTTACTCATAGGTCTATTGCAACTATAAGATAGAAATAAGTTTACAAGTAATTATGAACAAATACACAAAGAAAATCTAATTTAACAGCACTCATTTAACTCCATGGTGGCATTGCTTACAGAAACTAAATTGCTGCTGCTTCTGATGAGAACAGTCCCTACTACACTGGCATCAGTTCTTCTGTGTCTGGTGACAACTTGATTCTCTGTCCACCTTTCCATACTCTTTAGTATTTTGGAATACTTACCATTCATTCCTTCCCCATCTGTCCAGGATGTAGCTAAGGCTAAAGCAGGAAGCAAAGCCCTCTAGAAGGAATTTATTTTCCAGTAGCTTTCCTGAGAGACAAACACGTTTCTAAGAAAATCTCCACTCTTTTCTTTCCCCAGTGATGATTCTTGCAGAGCCATTCAGCACCAGTGCTGCTGGGACACAAACACCACAAACACGTCCTAACATCACCTGGATAGCCAGACAATCCAGAGTATGCCTATATTAATTTTCAGATAATTATCAAAATAAAGACAAAATCTTGTACAAGATGTCATCTTGTACATGCAAAAGTCAGATGATCCCCAGATGTCTGGGAAGAAGCCTCACGTGGAGGAGCACAGTTTGAATCCCTTCCCATTACGCATCCTTCTATCTGGCAGAGCAGTCTGATAAGGCAAGGGTACTAGCAGCCCAACGACAGCTCTCTTCCCTGGGAGAAAAACATTGCTCCCATGGGGTGCGTGTTGTCAACTCTTGTTTTTCTTCCTACTGCTCATTTTTTGGTACTTAGTATTTATGTGGAAAAGAACGAAGCTTCATAACTGAAAATCACAGTTTTTTTTTCTTTTCTTTTAATAATTTCTTTCTTTTTTTTCTTCTTTACATTTTATTTCAGAATATTATGGGGCTACAAATGTTTTGGTTACATAAATTGCTTCTGTATCACGTGAGTCAAAGTTATAACTGCACCCACACACCAAGAGAGCGTGCATTGTACTTGTTAGGTGTGAATTTACCCATCCCCTCTCCTACTTAATTTCTGATGAGTGTTATTCCTATATGTGCACATAAGGGTTGACTGATCAGTTCCAGTTTAATTTTGAGTACATGTAATATTTGATTTTCCATTCTTGCAACACTTCACTTAGAAGAATGATCTCCAGTTGCATCCAGGTTGTTACACAAGGTATTAGTTCACCATTTATTTATGGCTGAGTAGTACTCCATGGTGTAAATGTTTTATTAATCCACTCATGTATTGATGGGCACGTGGGTTGTTTCCACATCTTTGCAATAGTGAATTGTGCTGCTATAAACATTCAAGTGCAAGTGCCTTTCTTATAAAATGTCTATTTTGGCCTTTGGGTAAGTGCCCCATAGTGAGATTGCTGGATCAAGTGGTAGGTCTACTTTTAGTTTTTTGTAGCATCTTCATACTACTTTCCATAAAGGTTGCATAGCTTGCAGTCTCATCAGCAGTGTGTAAGTGTTCCCTTCTCTCCAGCATGTACTCCAGCACATTGGGGACTTTTTGATAAAAGCCATTCTCACTGGAGTTAGGTGATATCTTATTGTGGTTTTGATTTGCATTTCCTTGATGATTAGAGATGTTGAGTATTTTTAATAATTTTTTGGCCATTAGTCTATCTTTGCAAAAGTTTGCTGGGCAGAATATGGTAAGTGTGGGTCAGAGTGAGCTTTAGAGATTCTTGGTGAACTTTATCAACATCAGTTGCACTAATCTTTTTACCACTAATATTTTTACCATATTGTCCAGATTGAGCTCAAACTCCAGTTTGCACTAATCTTTTTACTAACATTGGGAACTAATATGATATCATCTCCCTCAGTCCTGGGAGTGTCTTGTATTCTGCAGCTTGGAGAGGCAGGAAAAGTAAAGCTTCTGATAGGATCATTGCACTGGGCAATGAACATCAGCACAAACTTTGGGTACTGAGATTTCTACAGAGGGGTTTGGCACAGCCATTGGGTGGTTATAAGGCAAGGTGCTTGAACTCCCCCATGCAGATGACAAAAGAGAATATACAGGCTGCTTAATTTTTCAATTATTCCCCAGATTTTTCGCCCTCGAAAACACATAAAGAATGAAACTTCCGATCTTAGCCTAAGGCATCAAACCAAATGTGCACTGCCAAAATTCACCCCCTCCAGATTTCTCTGCATCAATACAAGCTGCCACCTCTCTAATGCAGAATTTGTGAACTGAGTTAAGGTATGTCTGCACATTTGATCATGTGAACAAGGCTTAGAAAGTCAAGTTTAAACAGAAGTCACAAAGCTTCTCAGTGCCTCAGAGGCCCACTTAACATGGATTCTTCTACTTTGCTATTTATAACCCCTTCTTAGATCTTCTTTGAAGAGTGTCCCCCACTTGAGGCCCATTTGGGAATCAGAGGAGAGTACTGGTTTGGTGAAACTGCACTGATATTACCACTGTTTTATAACTCAGATTGCCTTTGCCCCAGAAACCCAGCCAAACCTACCATGAATTTGCCCAGAGCTGTTTTCACAATTTCTTTCTTTCTCTTTTTATTTTATTTATTTATTTATTTGCCGTTTTTGGCCAGGGCTGGGTTTGAACCTGCCACCTCTGGCATATGGGGCTGACACCCTACTCCTTTGAGCTACAAGCGCCGCCCTCTTTCTCTTTTTATCTCTTTCTTTCTCTCTTTACTTCTCCATCTCTCCCTCCCTCCCTCCCTCTCTTCCTTTCTTCTTTCCTTCCTTCTCTCCTTCCCTCCCTTCCTTCCTTCTAACAGGGTCTTGATCTGTTGCCCAGGCTGGAGTACAGAGGTGTGATTATAGCTCACTGCAACCTCAAACTCCTAGGCTAAATAATCCTTCCCACTTCAGCCTCCTGAGTAGCTGGGACTATGACCAGCTACTTATTATTATTTTTTTCTTTTTTAGACATAGGGTCTCACCATATTGTCCAGATTAAGCTCAAACTCCTGGCCTTAAGCAATCCTCCCACCTCAGCTTCCTAAAGTGCTGGGATTACAGGCATATGCCACAGTGTCTGGCCTCCACAATTCTTTTAGAGGGCAGAATTGCTCTGCTGTCCCCTACAGAGAACTTGACTTTCTTTGTGGAAAGTTTCCATGAGGTCCATGAGGTTCCTAACCAGCCAAGGGCATGGTGCTAAGCTGGAAGCAGGCATCAGAGCAGAGGAAACCTGCAAATGCCTGGGAGGAGAGAAAGCCTGGGACTCCTGGGCGTGGCTGTCCACTGCCACACTCTGTGCCTTCCTGGGCTTTCACAGTGCATGTGACAATGTCCCAGTGGTGTCATATGAAACAGTGCCCCAGGACAAGATGACTGACTGAAGCCAGCTTGCCATAGAAGGAGAGTTAAAGGACAGAAATTTAGCAAGTAACCTGGTGGATTAGAGCTGCACCAAAAGAGAAGGCTGAAGAACACACATCAACCCTGCTGAGGTGAGCTGCAACTCCAAGGATACAAAAAAAAAAAAAAAAAGGTACAAAATCCATCGCCAAGTGGCCAGGAGTCCCCTCCTCCATGAGAATGGCCTGGAGTACCCCATAAACAAACGACCAGAGTTCAAAAGTCCTCTCATTATATCCCAGAGGACAGACCCTCTAAAAACTGGACCTACTTCCCCTACTAGGGTGCCATGGCACTCTCCTGCCAGGCATAAAACTGTGTATATTCTCTAACTGCAATTCTGAGCTCCCAGCACTCCCCTCCACTCTCACTCTGAGGTCTGGAGGCCTGTTCCCCAGGAGTCTAGATTATTGGGTATTTTCTCAAGAGGTGTGGACAGGGCATGGACTGCTGCTGGTCAGTGCTAATTCTGTGTCATGGGAATGAGGAGAGGATGGTTGGCTGAGAGGGAACCACGTAGGAGTGGCGGTGCCCCAAGGCGCAAAGCAGCAGCCGCTTTTGGCAACAATAGGGCTTACCCCTGGATATTCTGGAGTCAGACCTCCTGTCACTCTGGGCAACCAGAGGAGCCTGGGCATCTTCTTCGGTGGCAGCCACTAGTGGAACAGATCTGGGAGGAAATGCAGGCCCTATGAGTAAAGGGTTTGCCTGAGGCGGTACCAGCCTGGGTGGAGATCGGGGACTAGAAATTGCAAGCACAGAGCTGGCAAATTCCCACAGCGGGGCTGACCCAGAGGACCGCTTTACTGAGCCTAAGACACACCCAGTCCTCAGGAGATCATCAGCCTAGACAAAGGAGGGCAGGCAGAGGCTGGAACTGACAGGTAACCATGCTGTGAATACAAACCATAGCTGAAACTGGGCAGCAGCACAGACAAGGCCTGAGGCACAGGTTCTGTGAACTCAAAACAGCTTCTCTTCTGCAGGGAATTTAGCAGGGACAGAAACAAATTCTGCAAAGTTGTTCTGGTCTGTTAGTAACATCAATCAGGGGTGGGGCTGCAACTGAGTGAACAGCACCAGTCTCCATTAAGCACCCGAGGTTTTCAGGCCTCACCTCCCCCTACTGGATAGTGGCAGGGAGCAGTGGCCTGGCTGAGGAGACATAGATCTCCTTGTGATTCAGGCAGGTGCAAACCCCCGGAGTATCTGCTCATTGGAGGCAACTGGGTCACAGCCCTGCAGGGTTATAGTGACTGCCTGTAACAGAGGTGCAAGGTGGGGAAGGAGGCATCAACCTTCCCAGACTAATCTATTTGCTGGGTGGGTCCTCCTGACCTCACAGAGCACTGGAAAAGTCATATTTGAGTTGTCAGCAGACCCCTGTGAACTAGTTGCCAGAGACCTTTTAAACTCTCCCATCTGAGACAGGTGCTGACTGAGACAACTGATTTGGACATCTTGAACTGAGCCAATCGCCCAAGGACTATCCAAGTGGTACCCTGGGTGTGTGATTGTAGGAAGGTTTGATTTTCCTTTTCCAATTGTTGCCTGTGGGGGGCGGGGTGACTTAATTGCTGGTGTTTCTCCACAGCTGAGACTTCAACCCAGAGTAACTGTTTCACTAGGGTTGGATAGAGACCAGCTGAAAACAAAACAGAGCCACTTAGCCCCACCACACCAAGCAGCTCCCTAGTTTCTCAGGCTGTAGCACTATACGGGTCCTTGGCAAAGCTCCAGAGGAAAAGGTACAGGCACCAGTCCCAGCTTTTGGGAAAAGTGCTGGTTAATAACTACTCCTGGAGTCCTGAACCCAACTTTTCTTTATCCACTCATCAAGTCAAACAGTGTAAAATAATCACTGGGGAGAATCAGCGGAAAAACTCTGGTAACATGAATAACCAGAGCAGATCAACCCCCTCAAGGAAAGATATGGCAGATGTAACTGAAGATCACATTCATAAACAGATGGCCGAGATGTCAGAAATTGAATTCAGAATTTGGATTGCAAACAAGATTCATAGAATGGAGGAACAGTTGAAATTAGAAATTCAAGGAGCAATTCAAAAGTTGTCTCAATGAGGAGGACGCCCCAAGCAATTGAAGTAGTATCAAAAATACACTACTTGGATCTGATCAAACTAAAAAGCTTCTGCACAGCCAAGAACATAGTAAGTAAAGCAAGCAGACAGCCCTCAGAATGGGAGAAAATATTTGCAGGTTCTACCTCCAATAAAGGTCTAATAACGAGAATCCACAGAGAACTCAAAAGTATTAGCAAGAAAAGAATACATGATCCCATCTCAGGGTAGGCAAGGGACTTGAAGAGAAACTTCTCTAAAGAAGATAGACGCATGATCTACAAACACATGAAAAAAAGCTCATCATCCTTAATCATCAAAGAAATGCAAATCAAAACTACTCTGAGATATCACCTAACCCCAGTAAGAGTAGCCCACATAACAAAATCCCCAAACCAGAGATGTTGGCGTGGATGTGGAGGAAAGGGCACACTTCTACACTGCTGGTGGGAATGCCCACTAATACGTTCCTTCTGGAAGGATGTTTGGAGAACACTTAGAGACGTAAAAATAGACCTGCCATTCGATCCTATAATTCCTTTACTAGGTTTATACCCAGAAGACCGAAAGTCACAATATAACAAAGACATCTGTACCAGAATGTTTATTGCAGCCCAATTCATAATTGCCAATTCATGGAAGAAGCCCAAGTGCCCATCGACCCACAAATGGATTAGCAAATTGTGGTACACGTATACCATGGAATATTATGCAGCCTTAAAGAAAGATGGAGACTTTACCTCTTTCATGCTTACATGGATGGAGCTGGAACATATTCTTCTTAGCAAAGTATCTCAGGAATGGAAGAAAAAGTATCCAATGTACTCAGCCCTACTATGAAGCTAAATTATAGCTTTCACATGAAGGCTATAACCCAACTATAGCACAAGACTATGAGGAAAGGGTCAAGGAAGGGGAGGGGAGGGGGAGGTTAGGGTGCAGGGAGGGTAATGAGTGGGGCCACACCTAGGGTGCATCTTAGAATGGGTACAGGGGAAACTTACTAAATGCAGATGTCTACATACAATGACTAAGAAAATGCCACGAAGGCTATGTTGAACAGTTTGATGAGAATATTTCAGATTGTATATGAAACCAGCACATTGTACCCCTTGATTGCACTAATGTACACAGCTATGAGTTAACAATAAAAAAAAGAAAGAAAGAAATCACCAAAGATTTTGACATATTGAAGCAAGACTTTGCAGCCCTCAAAGATGTGAAAAATACAGTAGAATCGCTCAGTAACAGAGTGGAGCAAGCAGAAGAAAGGATTTCTGACATTGAAGACAAAGCTTTTGAATGCTCCCAAACTCTAAAAGAGGAAGAGAAATGGAGAGCAAAAATGGATCATTCTCTCAGAGAGCAAAAATGGATCATTCTCTCAGGGATAATTTGAAGAAGGTTAATATCCACCTCATAGGAATCCATGAAAGTGATGAAGTGGCTTCACAAGGCACAGAGGCTCTTCTCCATGAAATTATGAAAGAGAATTTTCCAGACATGCCAAGAGATGCTGAAATTCAGATAGCAGAACACCAGTGTGACTCAACCCGAATAAGACGTCCCCTGGGCACATCATAATTAACTTCATTAAAGTTAATATGAAGGAGAAAATTTTGAAAGCAGCGAGATGTAAGAAAACCATACCTACAAAGAGAAAAATATTAGAATGACTGCACATCTCTTTGCTGAAACCTTTCAAGCCAGAAGAGGATAGTCATAGACTTTTAATCTCCTAAAACAAAATAACTTCAACCCCGGATCCTGTATCCAGCTACACTGAGTTTCATTTATGATGGAGAAATTAAATACTTTAACGACATTCACATGTTGAAGAAATTTGCCATAACCAAACCAGCTCTTCAGGATATTCCCAGACCTATCCTCCATAATGACCAGCATATTATGCCACAAAAGTAAACTCACTCAGAAACTTTTGATCAAACTCCAACTTCCTCAGTGGAGAAAGGATTAAAAATGTCCACTGGACTTTCAAAAAACTCAATACTCAAAATTTTACCAGGCTTATCAATATTCTCCATTAATGTGAATGGCTTAAACTGTCCTCTAAAGAGGCACAGGTTGGCTGACTGGATACAAAAACTCATGCCAGATATTTGCTGCATACAAGTATCTCATCTTACCTTAAAAGATAAATATAGATTCAGGGTGAATGGATGGTTGTCCATATTTCAGGCAAATGGAAATCAGAAAAAAGCAGGTGTTGCAATTCTATTTGCAGATACAATAGGCTTTCAACCAACAAAAGTAAGGAAGGAGGAGGGCAGTGCCTGTGGCTCAGTGAGTAGGGCACTGGCCCCATATGCTGAGGATGGTGGGTTCAAACCCAGCCCCAGCCAAACTGTAACAAAAAAATAGCCTGGCATTGTGGTGGGTGCCTGTACTCCCAGCTGCTCAGGAGGCTGAGGCAAGAGTATCGTGGAAGCCCAAGAGTTAGAGGTTGCTGTGAGCCTTGTGACATCATGGCACTCTACCTGAGGGTGGTACATTGAGACTCTGTCTCCACAAAATAAATAAATAAATAAATAAAAATAAAAGTAAGGAAGGATAAGAACGGTCCCTTCATATTTGTTAAGGGTAATACTCAATATGATGAGATTTCAATGATTAATATTTATGCACCCAACCAGAATGTGCCTCAGTGTATAAGAGAAACTCTAACAGACACAAGCAACTTGATTTCCTCCAGCTTCATAACAGTCAGAGATTTTTAATACTCCTTTGGTAATGTTGAATAGATCCTCCAATAAGAAGCTAAGCAAACAAATTTTAGATTTAAACCTAACCATCCAACATTTGGACTTAGCAGACATCTACAGAACATTTCATCCCAACAAAACTGAATACACATACTTCTCATCCGCCCATGGAACTTACTCCAAAATCAATCACATCTTAGGTCACAAGTCTAACCTCAGTAAATTTAAAGGAATAGAAATTATTCCATGCATCTTCTTGGACCACCATGGAATAAAACTTGAGCTGAGTGACAACAGGAATCTGCATACTCATACAAAAACATGGAAGTTAAATAACCTTATGCTGAATGATGGCTGGGTCAGATATGAGATTAAGAAAGAAATTGCCAATTTTTTGGAACAAAACGACAATGAAGACACAAACTATCAGAACCTCTGGCACACCGCAAAGGCAGTTCTAAGAGGGAAATTCATAGCACTACAAGCCTTCCTCAAGAGAACGGAAAGAGAGGAAGTTAACAACTTAATGGGACATCTCAAGCAACTGGAAAAGGAAGAACATTCCAACCCCAAACCCAGTAGAGGAAAATAAATAACCAAAATAAGAGCAGAATTAAATGAAATTGAAAACAAAAGTATTATAGAACAGATCAATAAATCAAAAAGTTGGTTTTTTAAAAAGGTCAATAAAATAGATAAACCTTTACCTAACCTAACCAGGAAAAAAAGATTAAAATCTCTAATTTCATCAATCAGAAATGACAAAGACAAAATAACAACAGACTCCTCAGAAATTCAAAAAATCCTTAATGAATATTACAAGAAACTTTATTCTCAGAAATATGAAAATATGAAGGAAATTGACCCATACTCGGAAGCACGTCACCTTCCAAGACTTAACCAGAATCAAGTGGAAATGTTGAACAGGACCATATCAAGTTCTGAAATAGCATCAACCATACAAATCTCCCTAAAAAGAAAAGCCCAGGACCAGATGGTTTCACGTCAGAATTCTACCAAACCTTTAAAGAGGAATTAGTACCTATATTACTCAACCTGTACCAAAATATAGAAAAAGAAGAAATACTACCCAACACATTCTATGAAGCAAACATCACCCTGATCCCCAAACCAGGAAAAGACCCAACAAGAAAAGAAAATTATAGACCAATATCACTAATGAATATAAATGCAAAAATATTCAATAAAAGCCTAACAAATAGAATCAAGCAACACATGAAACAAATTATACAACATGATCAAGTCGGTTTTATCCCAGGGTCTCAAGGCTGGTTCGATATACATAAATTTATAAATATAATTCAGCACATAAACAAATTAAAAAACAAAGACCATATGATTCTCTCAATTGATACAGAAAAAGCTTTTGATAATATCCAGCATCTCTTCATGATCAGAACACTTAAGAAAATTGGTATAGAAGAGACATTTCTTAAACTAATAGAGGCCATATACAGCAAACCCACAGCCAATAACATATTGAATTGAGTTAAATTGAAATCATTTCCACTCAGATCAGGAACCAGACAAGGTTGCCCATTGTCTCCACTGGTCTTTAACATTGTAATGGAAGTTTTAGCCACCGCAGTTAGGGAAGAAAAGGGTATCCATATGGGGTCAGAAGAGATCAAACTTTCACTCTTCGCAGATGATATGATCGTATATCTGGAAAACACCAGGGATTCTACTACAAAACTCTTAGAAGTGATCAAGGAATACAGCAGCGTCTCAGGTTACAAAATCAACATTCATAAATCGGTAGCCTTTGTATATACCAACAATAGGTAAGCTGAAAAAATAGTCACGGACTCTATTCCGTTCACAATAGTGCCAAAGAAGATGAAATATTTGGGAGTTTATCTAACAAAGGACGTGAAAGATCTCTATAAAGAGAACTATGAAACTCTAAGGAAAGAAATATCTAAAAACATTAACAAATGGAAAAACATACCATGCTCACGGCTGGGAAGAATCAACATTGTTAAAATGTCCATACTACCCAAAGTAATATATAATTTAATGCAATCCCTATTAAAACTCCACTGTCATACTTTAAAGATCTTGAAAAAATAATACTTTGCTTATATGGAATCAGAAAAAAACCTGAATAGCCAAGACATTACTAGGAAATAAAAACAAAGCAGGAGGAATCATGCTACCAGACCTCAGGCCATACTATAAATGGATAGTGATCAAAACAGCATGGTACTGGCACAAAAATAGAGAGGTAGATGCATGGAACAGAATAGAGAACCAAGAGATGAACCCAGCTATGTACCATTATTTGATCTTTGACAAGCCAATTAAAAACATTCAATGGGGAAAAGATTCCCTATTTAACAAATGATTCTGGGTGAACTGGCTGGCAACCTGTAGAAGACTGAAACTGGACCCACACCTTTCACCATTAACTAAGATAGACTCTCACTAGATCAAAGATTTAAACTTAAGACATGAAACTATAAAAATACTATAAGAAAGTGCAGGGAAAACTCTTGAAGAAATCGGTCTGGGCAAATATTTTATGAGGAGGACCCCCTGGGCAATTGAAGCAGCTTCAAAAATACACTGCTGGGACCTGATCAAACTAAAAAGCTTCTGCACAGCCAAGAACACAGTAAGTAAAGGAAGCAGACAGCCCTCAGAATGGGAGAAGATATTTGCAGGTTATGTCTCTGAGAAAGGTTTAATAACCAGAATCCATAGAGAACTGAAACGTATAAGCAAGAAAAGAACAAGTGATCCCATCTCAGGCTGGGCAAAGGACTTGAAGAGAAACTTCTCTGAAGAAGACAGGCACACAGCTACAGACATATGAAAAAATGCTCATCATCCTTAATCATCAGAGAAATGCAAATCAAAACTACTTTGAGATATCATCTAAGTCCAGTAAGATTAGCACATATCACAAAATCCCAAGACCAGAGATGTTGGTGTGGATGTGGAGAAAAGGGAACACTTCTACACTGCTGGTGGGAATGCAAATTAATACATTCCTTTTGGAAAGATGTTTGGAGAACACTTAGAGATCAAAAAATAGATCTGCCATTCAATCCTATAATTCCTATACTAGGCATATACCCAGAAGATCAAAAATCACATCATAACAAAGATATTTGTACCAGAATGTTTATTGCAGCCCAATTCATAATTGCTAAATCATGGAAAAAGCCCAAGTGCCCATCGATCCAGAAATGGATTAATAAATAGTGGCATATGTACACCATGGAATATTATGCAGCCTTAAAGAAAGATGGAGACTTTACCTCTTTAATGTTTACATGGATGGAGCTGGAACATATTCTTTTTAGTAAAGTATCTCAAGAATGGAAGAAAAATTATCCAATGTACTCAGCCCTACTTTGAAACTAATTTATGGCTTTCGTATGAAAGCTATAACCCAGTTATAACCTAAGAATAGGGGGAAGGGGGAGGATGGGCAGAGGGAGGGTGATTGGTAGGATTACACCTACGGTGCATCTTACAAGGGTACATGTGAAACTTAGTAAATGTGGAATTTAAATGTCTTAACACAATAACTAAGAAAATGCCAGGAAGGCTATGTTAACCAGTGTGATGAAAATGTGTCAAATGGTCTATAAAACCAGTGTATGGTGCCCCATGATTGCATTAATGTACACAGCTATGATTTAATAATAAAAATGAAAAGAAAGAAAAAGAAACAGTGCCCCACTCTTGACTGCTGTGAGATAGACATGAGCTGGGTGAAAGGAAGCCTTGACACCTCCATGGAGGAAAAATCAGAATTTTTGTTAGTGTAATGGGAAGATTTTGCTGCTGTTGTTTTATTGTGTTGGTTTGTTTTAAGTTACTTGCTTCTTAAAAAATGATCCAGAGGGGTGAGGAGGCTGAGGCCAGAGTTAGATGTTGCAGAAGGTATTTCTCTCACAGTCACGAGGGTTTTTGTGTGTGTTTGAGGTTTTTGGTTTGTTTTGTTTTTATTGCTTCCCCGGGATTTCCATTGTCAGTGGCTTTGTCTCTCCAGCAGGCGGCTGTTACCATAGGGCAGAGCCAAGCGTGGTGCCCACAAGTGGGGCAGAAAAGGAGAACTGTCACTATTAACTGCAGCCTCCACCATGATTTGAGCACTTGGGATGTGCAAGAGTTTGTTGGATATCTGTTTTAGTTCTGGTGACATCATGGGCCGGTACTATTGTTTTCCATTTTTAGATGAGGACACAGAGACTCAGATTGATCAATAACCTGTCCTAAAACCACGTGGTCTGTATGGGGCAGGTTTGGGTTTCAGACCCCACTGTCTCCCTATCAGGGATCTTGGTCTGCTGCCTCTGAAACCTTAGATAAGAGAAGAGGAAGCAGGTCCACCCCTCAGGAATGGGTCCAGGTTCCCCGCCAGGGACCCTTAGATGCTAAAGAAGAAATTATAGATTTGGGGAGAGGGGTGCATGTCCCAGAAAGACCTTTATACCAAGGAAACAACAACTGATTTAGAGCAACCAAGTACTGCCTTAGTCTCTAACCTTCTGTCTTACGACATTTCTGCCTCTCTCTCCTGTTTTAGCTGGAAATGCCAATAAAATGTGGACTTGGAGGCTCCATGAGAAGTGACTAGTTCCTGAAACAGTTCAGAGAGTCCTGAGCAGGGTAGGAAAATAGTCTGACTCACTGAAGATAAAAATTAGGGAGGGTAAAGTATAAAATAATAAATTCATTAGAGAAAAAAATTAGTAGTATAGGTAAGTAGTAACAAGAGAAAAATAACATCAATAATCCCATCATCCAAAGAGACCCAAACTTCTGTTCATCGTCACTGTGAATAGCCTTCCCTGCTATTTCCTTGCACACAGACACACATAACTTCATGTATATAATACATGACAGGGTAAGGACATGATTATATTTAATGGTATAAATTTAAGTTCTTGTACTCTAGCCCCTCCCCCCCCCCAAGCAGGCTATACTAATGCATACTAGGGGACCTAGGGCTTCACAAACACTGAGTATAAAATGAAATGGGCTTTATTTAAGGGGTTTTGATATGAGTCAGCAGTCTGCAAAAGAAGCCAGTGGCATTTTGGAATGGAAATATCCAGGTTCAAGTGATAGTCTTGACATCCTGTTGTCCATTTACAGGAGAATAGGTAGGGTGGTAATGAACCCAGAAGTCACATCTTGTCAACAAAGGATTAAACCCCAAGCATGTTTGGCTTAGAGGAGTCTGACTTGGAAAGAGGCACAGTCAGTGCCTTGAAGCAATCAATGGGCCGTAGTAGGGTGGAGGTGGGAGGATGCCAATGGAGAAGAGACATCTGATTTTTATGACCAAGAGAGCCAGAATGGGGTTTTGCAAGAGCCTCTTTTCATGGAGATGCCCCCGGCAGCTTGGAGATGAAAATTGTATTTGTTATAAGTCATTTGAAGAGGAGGACCAAACTTAAAAGTTCACAGTTTATTTAACTGGATGACCCACAAAGAGGAAAATAAAACAGACTTTTAAAAAAAAAAATTACTTAACAATTAATCACCGACAAAATCAGGCATGCATTCCTAAGTCTTCTGTTTCAAGAAAATCCAACAGGTATATTTTAAGTTTGGTAGTGAAAAAAGAAACATCACAGACTCTTGGAGTTTCAAATTTTCTCAATGGGAAGAAGATAATCTTGTGTATGGAATTTCAAACAAATTACATAGATGCTTTACCTACAAGAGGAGGAAGCCCACCTTGCCACTCCTTAACTGTGGGCTGTGCATCGTGGCTTTCTTCCAAAGAATACAGCATGGAAAGGAAGAAAAAAAAAAAAAACCTTTAATAGAGGAGGAACCTACAAACACTACTTTAGCCAGGTGATCAAATCAAATACCAACAGTCCCAAACCACATCGATAGTGTGTGCCCTGATGTGATGTGACGAAAATGTCACTTCACCTCCGTGATCTTTCTCCAGAAAAACTGTAACCCACAGGTTTATCACGAGAAAAATATCAAACCAATTCCAATAGATGGAAATCCTACAAGAAATCTGGCCAGTAAGCCTCAGAAATGTCAAGATCATTAAGGACAGGAGAAGTCTGAGAAAATGTCACCTCTTAATGAAGAGGAACCAAAAGGACTTGACAAATAAATGTGACCTGGTGTCCTAAAATGGGTCCTAGAATGGTAAAAAGGACATTAGGTAAAAAAAAAAAAAAAGTCTGAGACATACTGAATAAACTACGGATATCAGTTAATGATGTATCAGTATTGGTTCATTCATTATAACAAATACACCAAACTAATGTAAGAATTTAGTAATAGGGGAAACTCTATGGGAGAGGGGTGTATTATGAGAACTCTTTGTACTATCTGCTCAATGTTTCTATAAATCTAAAACTATTCCAAAATTAAGTCCAATGCTGATTTTTAAAAATGTGTTTCATGGGCACTGTCTCCTGCGATCATCTGAAGCAGCCCTGGCCGATTCTAGATGCCAGGGTCTGGGAAGTGACCATCCATCCTGTCCAGGAGATTGCACTGCCACTTCCTTGCACTCAGCCATTATTAGCTATAACAAAGAAGCCAGTGGCTTGGGGCATTCTTCTCAGCAGACCATAAAAGTGCTATGATACAGACAGTTTAGTCAATACCATTAATGGCTATTATAGAAAAGCCAATTGGGATTTGGATCTGTGGGAATCCATCTTTCTGCTCCTGTAGGGAATAAGAGGATGTGTCAGAGACCACAGGCTGCCTACCCAAGTTCCCCTTCTTCCTTGGTTAGAGAACCTCTGCACTCTATTGCTATGTTCAGCGACATGTCTAGCTAGGAAACTACATTTCCCAGCTTCCCTTGCAAATAGGGAGTGGTCAATGAAAGGTTAAGTGGATGTCATTGGGTTGAGGTTATAGGAATGCTCTTCAAAAGGATGATTCAGCTGGGTGATACACCCTTTGGCCCTTGTCCCTTCTTTTGCTTGCTGCCTGGAACACAGACATGATGGCTAGAGCAGCATCAACCATTTTGCATACCATTTTGCAAAGTCAACGGTAACTTTGAGAGTGGTGCAGCAGAAATACAGAGATTCCTTGGTCTCCTGATGAAGCTACCATACTAACTCTGGTTTGCCTACCTGAGGGTTTTGTCCTGTGAGAGAAAAATAAAGTAAAAAATAAACCTTTGGTTTGTGCCACAGTAATTTGGGTTACTCCGTATATGCCACTGAATCTAATCTGCACTGATCCAGAAACAAAGTTTCTGCTTATACAGGGAACAGTATGGTCTAAAGGCATCTGGTTCAACCTGAAGATGAAGAAGAAGAGGGGTATGAAGTCTTTTGAGAACTCATAATTTCACAGGTGAGTTAAGAATAAATTGACCACTGCAGCACACAATGGCCACTCCCAAAGCAGGCAAACATTGTGTAGAAACCATACCATGACTAGATCGTAAGAGAGAAAATTCTCCCAGGCCATCATTAAGCAGTGTCAGGACACATGGCCCAGGGGATAACATGAAAAAAAGAAATAACCTCAGCAATGACTTAAATGCCTGAAAGAAACTTCAGTTTTACCAATATGAAGCTATTTACTAAACACAGCAATAAGGTACTGTGATTGGAATAAGTAGTATAGAAGTCTTTTCTTCAGCTCCCTCATGACAGACTGTAATTGGCGACTTTCCTACCAAATTGGCAATGCATTACACATGCATTTTTTTCCATTTTGCCCTTATAACCATACATTTACTTATTTATTTTGTCATGCTTCTAAAAAACATTGAATTTCCTTTAAAAGGTAGCTTATTTATATACCTCTCTCAAAGCCAAATTTTATTCTATCCATTGCCCTTGTACCCAAATTATTCTTTAATGATAAAATCATCAATAAACTTTGCTACTTTACATTTCATAAATTATTGATTAATTTAGTTTAAATTATTTTTCATGAGTGAGACCAAAGAGTATCATAGAGTGATTAAGACTGAATAAAAGAGAGCATAACTTGAAACATGGAGGAACAATTTTGAGGAAGCATTGACGCCAAACACAGATCCAGAAGGAGATAAATCCTTTTCTGTGGTTTTAAGTAGTATGGCATGTAAGCAACAGGATAAATGTGTTGACATTTACAGAGGCTCCAATTAGAGCCAGGCTATCTTAATGCACTCTTTGGAATCTCAAAGAAAAAAAAGAAAAAGAAAGAAAGAAAGGAAAAAGAAATAACTTCTTTTTTTTTTTTTTTTGTAGAGACAGAGTCTGACTGTACCGCCCTCGGGTAGAGTGCCGTGGCGTCACACGGCTCACAGCAACCTCCAACTCCTGGGCTTAAGCGATTCTCTTGCCTCAGCCTCCCGAGTAGCTGGGACTACAGGCGCCCGCCACAACGCCCGGCTATTTTTTGGTTGCAGTTTGGCCGGGGCTGGGTTTGCCACCCTCGGCATATGGGGCCGGCGCCCTACTCACTGAGCCACAGGCGCCGCCCAAGAAATAACTTCTGAATAGAAAAATCCCTGACAATTTCAATGTCAGGAGAGGTGACCTAGAGACAGGACCATGCTCTCTTGGCTGGTATACATTGAATATTTTTAGCCTGAGTGTGCAATATTCATATCCATTCTCTCCAAGATGGTAGCTACCATGAATAGATACAGTCCCAAATCACTCTTGAAACTGCATGGGACCATGTGATTCAATCTTCCCACAGATAATGTGAGTAGATGTCATATCAAGTGGTAGCAATCGCTGGGATCCATTTCAAAATCTGCCTTCCATGCTCGTTAGTCCTCACAAGCACCCCACTTAAATGTAAAATTCAAGCTAATTGAGTGAGGCTCTTGTAAACAAGGAAAACGGAACCAGAAATGTTCAGTAGTTTGTCCCGCGTTACCTGGGTCATCAGCACAGATGGAGAACGTTTTATGAGATGCCAGCACCCCACTGTCCAGGCTGCAGGCTGCATCGTGTCCTTGGTGAGGCTGCCTGGACGAGGAGTCCTGTAGGGGCTTGTATGTGGAAACGTTTATAAGCATGTGGAAAAAGGCAAAAGAAGCTGCCACCCAATGCAAGCCCTCTGCAGATTCCCTACTTTCATGAGCAGAAGGGCTGGCCTCAATCCCCAAAGAGCTGCAGCCAGAGAAGGGAGTCATGGGGTGTATGTGTGTAACTGGAGGTGAGGTGGGGAGCAGTGAGAGACAGAAAAGGACAGGGAGGGAGGGAAAGAAGGATATAAAGAAAGAAAAAAAGAAGCCAGTACAGAACTGGAAGGAGAAATAAACAGGGAATTGGAAAAACAGAGACAAGAGAAAAATATTCACAGAGAAAGGAAAGAAAGACAAAAAAGGAAAGGAAAACAGATAAGGGAAACAAAGAGAAAACAAGACACAAAGAAAAGGAAAAGCAAAGAAGAAAAGAGAAAAGAAAAGAAAACAGAGACTCAGTTCGTTAGCGAGGGCTAAAGGCAGGTTGGCTGTCCCAGCACCCGGTGCGCAGCGCCCCCTGGAGGACGTTTGAGTTGCATTCTCTTCTCGGCTTCCACCCAAGTCCCACTACCTGTTGAGGGGACAGCTAAATGTGGGGTTTGAAAGGACAGCAGGTTGTGAGCCGGTCCGGGCTATCTCCGGCTCGGCGGGGCAGGTGAGCTGTGTGCTGGCGTCCTCCCCAAACACCCCTCTCCGGAGCAGCGGCCGTGGCTGCAGGATGTCCTGGCAGGCTCGGAAGAGGCAGCCCAGAACGATGCGCTGGCACCCCCTGCTGGCGCCTGGCTTTGATGTCCGCGGCGGCTTCCCTTCCTCTGAAATGAGTTAAAATTTGAGAACGTGAGGGGCGTGATGCCTGAGTGATTTCTGAGCGGGGCTGACGACTGATGGAGGAGGGCTGAGGAGGAGAAGGAGGAAGAGGAGAAATGGCCAGAGGAGACAAGAGCTGGCCGACACGTTCCGTTCCGTACTCTGGTCTCTGGTCTGACAGGTGGTACCAGCCGTGGGTTGACCTTGTACTTGGAGGTACTTGGCACTTGGGGGCCTTCGGGACTTTTTAACTTTTTCCATGCTATGCACCCTTTGGGCAGTATGTTGAAGACTACATATTCCTTCTTAGGGTTATGTTTTAGAGATGTGTGAAACATTCAAAGCATTACAAAGAAGTCCAGTTATATAGAAATGCACAAACTTCTGATACAGAACTACATATAATTTTGATTAATACATTAGAACTGTACTGCATACTCTTATTAATGCATTACATAAGTTATAAGTGATAGGTCTAATCACTATAATTTCAAAGTTGTATGAGTATAAATGATATGACAAGATTTCTGCAACTATAATTTGACAGAAAAATATCTGTGATTTTTACTGATGACAAAGATGTAGGTTCTTTTTCATCTACAAGCGGTCTGTTGTCTAATTGAAGGCTGTTTGTGTGTGGAGGTTCATACCTGTAACTCTAGCACTTTGGGAGACCAAGGTGGGAGGGTCACTGAGGCCACCAGTTTGAAACCAGCCTGAGTAAGAGTGAGACGTCATCTCTACAATAAATGGAAAACTTAGCTGAGACAATGGCACAGTAGTGTAGTCCCAGATACTTAGGAGGCTAAGGCAGGAGGATCACTCAAACCCAGGAGGTTGAAGCTGCTGTGAGCTATGATAATACCATTGGATTCTTCCAGGGGTGACAAAGCAAGACCCTGTCTCCAAAAAAGTAAAAACAAACATAATTAAAGAAAATGCCAACTTTCAATAAGAGGTTAAAAAAAACACCCCAAAAAACAAGTAGAGCAATTTTTTCCCCTCCAAGTTCACAGACTCCTATATCTGTACAGAATTCTACCTGTGGAGCCTTGAGGAGTTTACGGAGCTGTTAAGAAGCTGAAGAGGTAGAACTCTTGTCCAGATCTTACCTTGCCAAATTACAATCAAGCCAGACAGGTTCTCAGATCCCAAAACCCCAAGACGGTTAAAAGGATGTAGCAGTTCAGTGGGAGGATCACTGTCATTTCTGCTAACAATGGTAACAGTAAATATATTTTAAAATGAATGGCAACCAAAATGTCTTACCTGCCAGACATGCAAAGGACTTGATCTCAATCTGCCTGCCCTATTCTCTTTAAACCATCCCAGATAAACTGACAGTACCCTAGCTGCTTTCCTGGGCCAGCTCCCATACCCAGGTCCCAGGGGACAGGTGAGAAAGGAGTCTGGAGCTGCCTAGCAGCTTACACAGAGGTTCAGCCTGTGCCCCCAGGAAACCTCTGTAGTAATCTTTTGGTCTAGAGAGTTTGTCCTGGTAAAAACTCACCCCTATTGCTCTTTGCTCCCAGTTTTCTCCATTCTAATCTTCATCTGCCACACACCAGAGAGACTTGCCTGTGTTGGCTATTTTGAGGACCGTGGTTCTCAGGTTCAGCCTCAGATCAAGCATTTGCCCTGTTGTTACTCTCTCACTAACGGTCAATAGGACACTTCAGTCCTCCTCTCAGGCCTGCAAGCCTGGGCACAGCCTTTGCCGTCAGGCCTTCCTGCTGGCACCAGGAGTTACAGGAGGATAACAGATGTTGTTGGTGGCCTCCCATGTCCACTGACCTTACCACTTCAAGGTGCTCTGGCTGACTTCCAAATGCCAGCACTTGTCCCTCTTTGCCTGGGGGGCTTCCAGGGAAGGACACTTTATCAGAACACGGTTGTCTGGAAGTCCTGGGAAATTAACGTCCCACTCTGATAGCCACCGACTGATGTCCAACAGAAGTCATGTGTAAACCCCCAGCTTCTCATTGCTGGAGTGGGAACATTCTGAGCCCAACCATCTGTGCCATGTCCCTGAGTGCCCCATGGAATGGCCCTGCAGTCACTCACATGGGAGCTGGCTCCACAGTACACTGTGTCCACCACTTTCCTCTCCTCTGATCACGCGCCTACTGATTTCCTGCTCATCCCAAATAAACTACTTGTGCCAAACTAAGACAAAGGGTGCACCCTCATTCATCTGGAAGGCTCCCCTGGGGAAAGGGATTTCAGTCTGGGGCCTTTCGTGTTTGGGGTTAATCCCACCCAGCAGGGTCCAACCTTGGACCCCAGGCCCTGCATCCTCTTTTTAGACACTTCTGGAAAGAAAGTCTTTCCAGTCTTTCCTTGTGAAGAGGAGCCTTCACAAGGGGTAAAGGGCTTGTTGGGGTCTTTCTAAAGCTTCCAAGTTTGTGCTCACTAGTATCTGTGGGCTGGCAAGAGGATTTCCAAACTTGAAACTTCTCCAAGTCTGGGGGAAAGAATCACTCTCTCTTTCTGTCCCTCTCCATCTCCCCAAAGATGTTTCTCTGTCTAGGTTTCCCCTGCAAAATTAGAGAACACCTCACCCACACCAAGAGGATTTTTACAAAAGATAAAGCAGGATTTTACAAAAAGATAAAAGCAGTTGGCTCTAAGCACTCTGGTTAAATGACATGTTTTCCCCCAATGCAAAGCTGTAGGCTAACCTACAATAAGGGATGGGAGTTGTAGTGCGGTTGTTGTGTAGACAATGGGCTGGAGAGTTTTAACAATGTCAGGTCTTTGAACACAGTGTAAGGATCAACTCTTGTGGCTATAGGAGCACCAAGGTTAGGAGGAATCCAGGGCTGGTTAACTCTGCCCATCAGGGAACTCAGGCGAAAGTGGGTCATGCTGAGCAGGACCTGCATCCAGTTGCTATTAGGACAGAGCAGTGTGCTAAAGCCAAGGTCTACAGTTCAAAATGGCATTTAAGGCCCCACGGACATCAGGGACCAGCTGCTAAGCCCTGCCTCCCAAGTCCTGCTTGTGTTTCAATTCTTCCCCGCCCCCAGCTCCACCCCACCCGCCACAGCTCCACCCCAGTTTCAGGAGCAAGCGCTGTGGCAGTGCGCCATCTAGTGGACAAAGGACAAAGTGTCACATCTGAGAGGATACGATGCGTGGAGGCCCAAGGACCTGGTTTTAGGGGCAGGGAAACAACTGGAGGGAACGGTAGACATGCTTCTCCCTCCTATCTCTGGACCCAACCTCCCTTTTCTTGTAGCATTTCCTCTTAAAAACGTACTGCGAATTCTTTCTCTTTCCCTTTGAAATATATATAAATATTTCTGAAGGAACTGGGTGGGCGCCATCTCTTTGAAATATAATCACCAAAAAAGTCAGGATTCTTTTTTTTCTTTATTAAATCATAACTGTATACATTAATTCATTTTGGGGGTACAATGTGCTGATTTGATATACAATGTGGAAAGCTTACATGGAACTGATTAACGTAACCATTGCCTCACTTGTTGTGGTAAGACATTCATACACTACTGTTAATAGTTTTGAAATGTACCATTGCATTGTGTACATTAGGTGAGGTCCACCAAATGACCTCGCTCCTCCTGGCCTCCCCCGCCCCTCCCCTCTTTCTCTTCTTCCCGCCTTTCTGGACTGTAGTTGTGTTTTATCATTCCCACGAAAGTGGGCAGGATTCTTATCGCTTAGTTCTGGTGGGAGCCTAACTTAGATGGGCACCAATTAGTCACCACAGATGGTTCCATTATAGAAAGAATAAGTGCCAAATCAGGAATAACTGAATGTACTTGACACATCCCAGGGATCGACTTTCCCCCCAACACTGCCTGGGACATTTTCTCCAGTGCAGCCCCGCCCTTAAAACTTTCTAGCCCACGAATCTTGAATGAAGTCTTCCTGTTCTGTTTAACTTGGATACAATTTTTCTTTGTCATAGCTTTTCTGAGGTCCCCTCCTCTCAAAATCAGAAGTTCACAGAAGTCAGGAACACTGGGCTACCCTAGGAGGTTTCATTAACTCGGTCCTCACTGATTTTTTTCTTTTAACGCTATCTTCCCTGTTATTCATGGGATTCCTGGTGGAAAAAGGGTGGCTGGGTATTCAAGCTGCTATCTTGACACAACTCCCACAGCAGTCCATGTCAGCATTTCTCATTATACATGAGGCTGTGATCCTGAGACACAGCCCTCCGTCCAGCGACCTTCCTTCCTCTGGGACACCCCACTGTGATGCCACCCACCAGCTCACTTAAAAAACATCAGTCACCCACGGTCTGCAGCTTCAGGTTTTATGTGCTCTGTCCCACATGTCAATCCTATGTAAACATCCAGAACACGTTGCATTAAGAGCCATCTCTAATTTCTTCAATAGTCTAGAACATTTCTTTACCCCAGTGTTCAGTGTGTGGCACTGTGACCACCTGTCCCAGTCCCAGGGAATGACAAGAGCCAGAGCGGTGCCAGATGGGCCAAGCATGACTCAGGTGGACATGGGACATCTCATTCCCATGACTAGGAATGAAATCTATGAGTGTGTTTTGATGTGGGTGACTTTGGCTGGGAGGAAGCTTGAGTCAGGAAAATTTGTTCTCCAATTCTCTACATATGCCTCAGATATTATTTTTATTTTTATTTTTTGTAGAGACAGAGTCTCACTGTACCACCCTCGGGTAGAGTGCCGTGGCGTCACACGGCTCACAGCAACCTCTAACTCTTGGGCTTACGCGATTCTCTTGCCTCAGCCTCCCGAGCAGCTGGGACTACAGGCGCCCGCCACAACGCCCGGCTATTTTTTGGTTGCAGTTTGGCCGGGGCTGGGTTTGAAGCCGCCACCCTCAACATATGGGGCTGACGCCCTACTCACTGAGCCACAGGCGCTCAGATATTATTTTTAAGGCAGCTGTTCAGTCTTAAAGGCTTTCCATGGTTTGTAGGCATCGTCTGGGGTCTACAAATGCACACACATTTTCTAAAAGCAGAGTAGACTTGAAATGGCTCCAGGCTTCTTCTGTCCTATTGGATCCTTCACTGATTGCCGGTTCTCCTGCAGAAACTTCTGGGCTTCCTATGAGCAGGCCAAGGAGAACTGAAAACCTCGTCTGCCTCACTGGGCTGGGCTGCTATTTCTACACTTCTCTGGCTGCCACGTGTTGATGTAGGACATGTGGTGGGCAGCCAGTGTTCCCACTAAAACTCTAAGCCCTGACCAAAAATCACATCATAACAAAGATATTTGTACCAGAATGTTTATTTCAGCCCAATTCATAATTGCTAAATCATGGAAAAAGCCCAAGTGCCCATTGATCCATGAATGGATTAATAAATTGTGGTATATGTACACCATGGAATATTATGCAGCCTCAAAGAAAGATGGAGACTTTACCTCTTTCTTGTTTACATGGATGGAGCTGGAACATATTCTTCTTAGTAAAGTATCTCAAGAATGGAAGAAAAAGTATCCAATGTACTCAGCCCTACTATTAAACTAATTTATGGCTTTCACATGAAAGCTATAACCCAGTTATAACCTAAGAATAGGGGGAAGGGGGAAAGGGAGGGGAGGGAGGTAGGGAGGTGGGCAGAGGCAGGGTGATTGGTGGGATTACACCTGCGGTGCATGTTATAAGGGTACATATGAAACTAAGTAAATGTCTTAGCACAATAGCTAAGAAAATGCCAGGAAGGCTATGTTAACCAGTGTGATGAAAATGTGTCAAACGGTCTATAAAACCAGTGTATGGTGTCCCATGATAGCATTAATGTACACAGCTATGATTTAATAATAAAAAAAAATTCTAAGCCTTATATGTTTTGGCATCTACTTCCATTTTTCCACCTTTCCTCTTCCCACTGTCTCTATATCTCTCCTGCACAGCTCCCTAATGGAAAGGGGAAAGAGGAAGGTTGCCATCCCTGCAGTTATTGTAATTTAGAACCTTTCCCTCCATCAACAAACAGTACAGCAATGGGCTTCCTCTAGGCTCAGAAAAGCATCATTTAAAACAAAGAACTAAATAAGCACCCCTTTGTCCCAGCTGCATCCACCCACTGTTTAAAGCAGCAAATTCTTCTCATTTATTAGGCAGGGGAGAGACTTGGCACAACCAAGGAGTCAGGATTACTAGGACTGAAAGTACATTGGTTTATTATCTAAGAAGATGTGGTGTCTTGTTAAACGAAATCTTGCAAGTATTGTCCATTTCAGGAGAAGAGAGAGTTCATAGCTTTCCTTAAATTCGTGAAATATCAAATTATCAAAATGTTAAGAACTGCTGTTTTAAGGCCTCCACCCCACTATATGTCTTGACTGTATAATTTGTCCTACACATTGGAGAAGTGTATCACAATTTAAACTTATAAAAATTAATTCTGATTACCCTGTTGCACAGTGGAGTCTCCCTGGCATCTCTTGCGGTGGCAGACAGGGCCTTACTACCTGGATTTCACCGCTGAGAAAGCCAGGGCACAAAGTGTTTCATTCTGCTCCAGCAGCTAGTGCTGTTGGCTGACTTAACAGAAGCCCTCAGAACCTAGCCTAGCAGACCTCAAAGGGCCATCTCTTGGCCAAATCCATTGTGTTTTCAGGGCAGAGTGAAGCTGAAAAAGAGTAGGGGTTTTGACTCCCCCTACTACATCACCAATAGTACAGAAATGAAACTAGATAGAACACTAACAACATTTAGTAAATGGAACAATGCCAATCCTGGAGATGGAGGGAGGAGAAATAGAGGATGTCCCTTCTTAGAAATAGACGAGCTTGTTGCCAGTTTCTGCACCTGAAAATTGTTGTTGTTGGCAAAATACTTGGCAAGATCAAGGCTTGATGGGAAACAGAAGACTGAGGGTGGTGCTTAAAACTAATATTAAATATATATTTTAGAACATGGCTAATAAAAATTCTATAAGAGGTCTCTTCTCAAAACAAATCAAATTCCTTGGCATTAGAAACTTTCTCTTGTAGATAATCCTTTTCCTGAATCACCATCTTGAATTGCTCAGAAAATGCCAATAGCATGATGATATATAAAACAAATTTCCCTCCATGTCTTATTTAAGACAGAATAAAACATACCGTTCGTTTGTTTGTCTTTAAATATTTATAACAGCCCCTGCTGGCTTGGAAGTTAGTATCTTTCCAGTTGCATTCTTCTCCCTCCCTTCCTCCTTCCTTCCCTTCCTTCTTTTTCCCCTCCCCCTTTTTCTTCTTTTTATTTTTTCCCATGAACCCCTCCTAAATGCTGTGAACCTGAATATGACCTTCCCCTAAATCACTGTGGTGTGTAAGTTCATGTCACTGGGCTTGCTCTTACACCTGTAGATCAAGAAATTGTGAAATAGCACAGATCTCCTGGCTATGACCTCTACTCCTTCCAACAAACTCTACTCCTCAATGTTTTTGTTTATGGGAAACTAAATTGAATTGTCTATAGGTTGTATTTTATTTTATTTTTTAAGACAGGGTCTCACTATTGCTCAGGCTGGTGTTGAGCTCCTGAGCTAAAGCAATCCACTGGCCTCAGCCTCCCAAAGTGATAGAATCTATAGGTTTAAAAACACAAAAATTAAAGAAAAATTGGTTTAAGCATAAAACCAATTTATTTCAAAATTCTTGTTTGGAGAGGCTTTCCCAGTGTTCCACTGGATCGCTAGCAGGTTTCCTTGTTGTACCTGGGGAGTTAGTAAAAATGTAGATTCCTGGGGCCCACTCCAGCCCGATGCAACCAGAACCTTCTGAGCAGAGAGGCCTGAGGGACTTTGCTTTTTCAAGTTCTCCAGGTGATGCCTAACAACTAACCAAGCCTTGAATCACATGGGCAGAGCTGAGTTAGTGAAAACCAGTGGTGGACAAAATGGTTTTGATAGTTGTGGTTCTAGTAGTGTGTGAATTGTATGTGCACATGCGTGTGTGTGTGTGTGTGTAATGTAAGGCAGAGGTGGGGCAAAAACAAGCATGTTCCTTCATTCTCCAACTGAGCTACTTTGGCAGTCAGCCTCCATACAATGATTCTGGTCTGACTCGGGTGGCACGCATATGTAACAAAGCATGTCCTGAACTCTCAGGCCTGACTTTCCAGCCAAGGTGAAGAATTAGAGTCTTAACAGGAGGCATATGAGTCTGGGTTTTCCGGAGAAACAGAACTAATAGAATGCATGGGTGGATAGATAGAGTTACTATAAGGAATTGGCTCATGTAATTATGGTGGCTGGGAAGTCTAAGACCCACAGTTGGTGAGCTTGGGACCCAGGACAGCTAACAGTAGAGCTTCCATCCAAATCCAAAAAAGCCCTAAGAATCAGGAGAGTTCTGGTCTGGGGCTGAGTCCAAAGGCAAGAGAAGACTGATGTCTGAGCTTAAAGTCAGGAGGAGAAAAAGAATTCATTCTTACTCAGCCTTTTATTCTGTCCAAGCCTTTAGTAGGTTGAATGAAGCCCACCCACATTGGGGAAGGCAATATCTTTTACTCATTTCACTGATTCAAATGTTAATCTCATCCATCAACATCTTTATAGACACACTTACGAATAATGTTTAAGCAGCAACATGGCCCAGACAAGTTGACTCATAAAATTAACCATCTCAGCAGGTTTGGAATCCTATGTTTATGTGTTATTGGAGGCCAGTTACCTCCAATGTTGTCCCTAGCACCTGCTCTGTACTTATTCGATGACAATGACCAAACTCTGTTCTTTTGAAGTACGTTCAGGCATAGCATAGAAACTATTAAGCATAGCATAGAGTGGACATAGTCATCAACAGTATTAAACCTGCAAGGTGTGTTGGTAGTCCCCAAGATTGCCCTGATTCAATAATTCACCAGAGATACACATGGGATCCAGAAAAAAACTGTTATACTCACAGCTGTGGTTTGCTGCAATGAAAGGGAACAGATTAAAATCCACAGAGGAGACAGGTGCGAAGGACAGGGTCCAGGAGAAACCAGGCTTGAGCTCGCAGTTGTCCTCCCCAGTGGAATCACATGGGCAGAGCTGATACTCCCAGCTCTGATGTATGACAGCGCATATGAAGCGCTGCCACCAGGGACACTCATGTGAACCTTGAGGTTCACAGTTTTTATGGGAGGGGGGTCACACAGGCACAAAGCACCCACATCGGTGACTTTAGATACTCAGTTTCCCCCAGACGTCAAATAGATATGTATAGCTTATGCCCCCAGCAACAAGAAACAGACATTCATCACAAACACTTTGTTAGCACAAACTATCCAGGGTGACCCACCCACAGTCTCAGGTGGACAAAGACTCTCGTATGAGGGAGGTTAGTTAAAGGCTCAGAGGTAATTCCCCGGGGGCTGAGCAAGGGCCAGTCCTGAAGAACTTTGGGATGAGCAAGGTCTGGGGTAGCCCAAGCCTGCCGACAGAGCAGATAATACTATCAACACCCAATCCACTGGGAGGCACACTGAAATGTGCATGCGGTCAAAAGGAAGCCAAGTGCAGAAATCAGAAAAGAAGTGGAGATTTCTACTGCCAGACCAGGACTCTTGCATCCCAGAGGGGTACAATTCAAGATAGGACAGCTGTGTCAGGAAGGGATTGAGTAAGATGAGTAGCCATACCCCCCACTCCCCGGGGGCGTGGGGTGGGGTTGAATGGGAGTCTCACTGGCAGAATAATCCCCCACTAGGCAGCAGCCTGGCTGTTAGAGCTGACTCCAAGTGGGGTTGAGCAGAGCCAGGATGCTGAGAGCCCCAACCTGCAGCCTAGAGAGAGAGAGGACTGTTTAGATGGTTAATGGAATTTTGACTTAAAAGCTTGAGACGCTCACAGGCATTAGCAGTTTCATCAGTTCAGTAAAAATGAAATGACCTTAAGGCTCTGGTTTCTAATTCAAGGAAAACCACTCATGGGAAGGACTCAACCACAGCAGCTGCCAAATAAGTCCAGATGGGAGGGTGAGCTTTATAGATGAGAGTGGCCGACGGTGGCTGTGGGATTGCTGAACCCAGAGGTTGGCTGAAATTGTGAAATGTCCCCTGCACTATTGGCTGACATACCCTGTAGTGTTTCTGTGAGGAAGGGCATGGCCCTGGCGTTGAAGTGAGGAAATATGCTAAAGGAGGAACTGCACGCTGAGTCTCTGATGGAACAAGGCAGAAGACGCCCCCTGGTGGCAGCACCTTCATCCATCACATTCCACCCTTCAGCGTTTCTTTGGACCTTCTGGCCTGGTGCCTAGAAACGTGCCTAGTGACTTAGCACCAGCACTTCCCTGCTGGTAGCTCTGCACGCCTCCCCCCCCACCTCGAGAGGACTAAGACCTGGAGATGGCAGCTGAGCCTCCATCTCTCACAGCCAGCCTCCCAGAGCACTTGGTCTTACACAAATTGTTTGTTTATTTCTTTATAAGCTTGAATCACTTTTGACTATTGGGATGTCAGGGCCTGTGGGCTACACTAACACTTTGGTGGAAGTTGAGAAAGAGTTGCGTAGAAAGGGCTCAGGGTCTTTGGGGGTCTGTGGTTAGGTGGTACACTTGGCTCTCATCTATTACCTGTGTGACTAGCTAACAGAATGTGGCTGAGGCAAGTGTGTTAAGAAGCTTCAAAAAAGCAGTTCTAATTTTTATCATCACTTAGGTCCTGCTGGTGCTCAAAATCCTACAGTTAGCTCAGTGGCTTTCCAAGGGTGGTTCCAGGAGATGCAACATCAGAATCACCCAGAAACTTGTTAAAAATGAAGATGCTTGCCCTCCACCATAGGCCCGTTGAATCAGAGACTCTGGAGTGCGCCCAGCAATCTGTGTTTTAACAAGCCCCCCGGGTGATTCTGATTCAAGGTCAAGCACTACCGAGGTCACCATTTAGCCTTCTAGGGTAAGCATGACCATAGTGTTTCCTTTGAGCATACAATTCCCCCTTTATCAGGGCAGGGGTCAGATGGGAGAGAGTTCATCAAGAGGGAGGGCTGTATGGGGTGCCCACAGGCATTTAGACACGCCTACAGCTTCCAACATGCGAAGCATAGTCATGTGATTTCACGGATCCTTCTAACATGGCGCTTCAGTGATCACCCAAGACAGGAGCTGTAAACTCCAAGTGACTGCCAGGGACACCAAGACTAGAGTGAGAGAGAAAGAGAAGCTGAGACCAGGGTCGAGGGTACACCCTGGGGACACCAAGACTAGGGAGAGAGAGAAAGAGAAGCTGAGACCAGGGTGGGGGGTTCACCCTGGCCACAGAGCTTTGCTTCAAGCAGAAATAGGGTGATAGTTGGAGAGCAGTCGCAGTGGGCTGTGTCAGGTGGCAAAGGACATGGTCCTGTCCTTGGTAGGCACAGGTATGAGGGTCAGAGGTCACATTATGCTACCATGGCTGCAGCAGAGGCTAGCCAAAGTTCACCATTTTTGCTTTTGGCTGTAAAATCATCAGAGCAGTTCCTTACAGTCATACAGTGGAACAGACCTCATTCTACCTGGAATTCTGACTTTTTAAAAAGGAAAAAGTATTAAGTATTATTTGCAGCACAGGGTGCGAGGGAGGGCAACACAATACCTAAAAAGGAACAGGGGCTGCAGCAACCTGGTGATGGATTGACATTCGTCCGAGGTGGCGATAAACTGGCAGCTACCGCCGCGCCAGCTCTGCGCTGGGTGGAGGGGGAGCGGCGGTGGTGCCCGGCTGGGACCGGCGGGCGGGCGCTGGCGGGAGCAGGCGGGGCGCGGCGTCGGGTCCAGAGCGCGAAGCCGCTAGAGGGCGCCCGGCGGCCGGAGCTGCAGCACCTGCTCCCGCGCTCCGCGGTCCCCTCCCTGATCTGCTCCTCCGCTCTGGGCCCTTGTGGCCACACCTGGCGCAGTGGCTGTCCCTTGCTGGAGCCGGGAGATGGGGCCTCTCGCGTTCCCAGAGGGCTTCTGTCCGGGATGTGGGTCGGGCTGGGTCCGCCTCCTCTTCAGGGCCGCCCTCCGTGCGGCACCCGGGGCATTTCCGACGGGCTCTCTGCCCACCCATCGGCTTGCCTTTTACAGTTGACAGCTGGGAGGACTGGGTGTGCATCCCGCGGGTCCCGATGTGCCCAGGCTCTTGGTGTGGGCAGAAGTCTGTGCCCACAGACACCAGGGCTGCTGCCAGCCCTGAGGCTGCCCTCTCCGCGGAAAAGCAAGCATTCGCTGAAGGGGGTCTGCCCCAGCATCCTGGCGCCCTCCTCCACCGCCAGCCAGGAGATCTAAGAGGTGGCGGCAGAGCAACTTTCCGCTCAGGGGCGTCCCCTACTCGGCCAGCCCTGAGAAGGGCCAGCTGTGGGACCCCGGGGCAAGCATCCGTCTTTCTGTGCTTCAGATCCCATCTGTAAAGTCCTAACTTCAGATAGGATTTTCTAGATAGAGCATAAAACGATGAGAATAAATGTCATCTAAGGAGAAGAGAGAAGAAAGAAAGAGGGGAAGCCAGGGGAGAGAGGGCAGGTGGAAGAGAGCCCTTTGCAGAAATCCAACCTTCCTCAAGATCGTCAAGCCAAGGCCCTGGGACACAACAGCGAATCTGGCACTTGGTACCAACCGCTGGCCTTCTACATTTTATTAATTCTTTTCTTTTTTTTCAGAGGTGGTGGCTGGGTATTTTTCCCAGGCTGCACTTGAACTTCTGAGCTGACGTGATCCTCCTGCCTTAACCCGTCAAGTAGCTGGAACCACCATTTGCACCACCATGCCTGACAACCTGGCCTTTGGATGCCCCGTCCCCACCCAGGATTATCATGCCTGCCCCTCTCTGCCACCTTCTGCTCTGTTTCCTCCACACGACCTTCTCATAGCTTCCAGAGACAGCCTAGATAAAAGAGAGCACCCTTCCAGCCTGGTGTCTGCCACAGAGGCCCTGCATGCAGCCCTCTCTGGGCCTCAGTTTCCCCCGTTCTGCCAATAAGGCCCCCATGATTTCTAAGTCCTTTTCTGCTCTTACGTTACCAATAGTCAAATAGTCTCAGTTCTCAATCTTTCCTAGCTCAGACATTAAGACTGCCAGGGGAGCCTTAAAATATTATGGCCTGGGCACTTGCCTCCTCCCATTCTGAAGTAATTGCTCTCTGGTGGAGCACTGCAGCAGTATTTTTTTTAAAAGTTCCCCAGATGATTCAAATGTGCAGACAGGGTTAGGAACTTCTGCAATCTAATTCCTGCTAAGAACTACCTGCTTTCTCATAAGAACCCCCTGGAAACTGACAAGTCCCCATTCGGCTTGTCTCTAATGGTAGAATAATGGGCACAGCCAAACTGTTAAAGTTAGTGTATTTGGGCACAGCCCACTTCAAAGGCTTACGAGTTTGTTGAGCTCCTAGCAGCCCTGAGCATCACACAAAGGGAGAGAGGCTTTTTTTTCCTTCCTGACTCTATCCCCTCCTCCTTTCCCGCTGCTTCCTGCCTCCTTCTCCCCTCCCTGCCTCTCTCTCCTAATCCGGCAGCTTCCACTGGCATGGCCTTCCAGCTTCAGGCTTTCTCCCTGGATCCCATGTTCTCTAGAATCTTCCTTTTCCAGGACAAATTAATTCCCTCTTCTCCCTCTCTCTGTCCACAGATTGAGCCGGCAACGGGAACCCCCTGCTGATCCCGGCAGGGTAGCAGCTCTGAGTGGTGAAACCCAGGAAGGGATGATCTCTAATGGGGACATTCCATGGACCATGTCTGGAACAAACTCATCAGTATCCCTATTGCCTGGGTTGAAGCTGGGCTCTGAGCCACTCTGAAAACTGAGATTCTATAGCTGTCAGGAGGCTGAGAGGTAAAGCCGTGATGTGTGGAGAAGGCGGAAAGGCCAGGGCTTGGGGACCTGGTTCCGGTCTCAACCCTACCATTAACTATTTGGTCCATGACCTTGGCCTTGGCACCTCCCTCTCTGGATCTCAGGACTTTTGTAACCATAAAATGCAGGGCCATCGAGCATTTCTTTCAAGGCTGCCGTGGTGCAATTTCTGTGACTCTCTGTGGCACATTCTGGGTCCAGAAAGGGAAAATTGGCCTCAAGACTCAAAGATGGGTACTAAAATGATGAGATTTCTTCCATAATTATTTGAGCACCCTGTATTTTCAAGGTGTTGTTGTTAGGGGGAATATACAGTAAACTCATTAAGATTTGGCTCCTCATGACCTGATGGTGTGGAGGACACTCAGCATTGCATCTGGGAACCTCTAGTGCTATCCTCTAAGTCCTGGCAGGGGAGATGTGAGAGCAGGTACCCCAGCAATAGGGCTCTGTGGAGCTCACAGAACAGACAGGTGGAGGTGACCACTCATGGGCTTTGGGCAGTGAAGCCAGCACTGAACTTGAAACGTTCACACTGAACCAAAGGTATGGGAAGGAGCACGGGGTCGGGGGGAGGCAGGTCTGCAGGCCTACACTGGGGTTGAAAAGGAAAAGGCGAGGGGAGAAGAAATCAGGAGAGATCAGATGCGTGTGGTAGAGCAAGCAACAGAGTTGACTGATGCTCAGCTTGTTTTTGTTTGTTTTGTTTCATTAAGTCCATATTTATTTACAATCAATGCTTGGCTTTTATTTATTTTGAGATACAGTACTTTTCTAAAAAACTTTGAGATAGAATTCACGTACTGCACATATTTCAAGTGTACAATTTGATATGCACCTGTGAACCCCTCATCATAGTCAAGCTACTGTGCATGTCCATCGCCCCCAGACGTTCTCTCGTGACCCTGGAAATCCCTCCTCTGGCCCCTCTCTTAGCCCTCCCATCCTCATCTCTGGGTAGCACCGATGTGTATTCTTTTACTATACTTCGGTTTTCATGTCCTAGAAATGTTTATAAATGGAATCATTTAGTGTACTCTTAGTTGTCTCGTTTAACTCAGCATAATTTAAGATCCATCCATGTTGTTGCCTGTACCAATTCTTCATTTCTTTTTTATTGCTGAGTAGTATTCCATTGTATGAATATACCATGTTTTGTTTATCCATTTACCCAGTGATGGACATTTGAGTAATTGCCAGTTTTGAACAACTACAAATGTTGTTCAACTACATTAGGAATGGAATGGCTGGATCATATGTTGGGTGTATGTTTAATTTTTTTAAGAAACTGCCAAACTGCTCTCCATTTTATTTTCCTACCAGTGGTATGAGAGATCCAGTTCCCCCACATCTTCACCGACATGTGGGGTGATATGATCAGTCATTTATTTTCTCTTAATTGTTTTGATAGATGGGTAGTGATAGCAATTAAAGGGCTACTTTACCATTTACTGTAGCGTAGGCCTGCTGGTGATGAATTCTTTCAGCATTTATGTGTGTCTGTAAGCTCTATTTCTTCTCTTTTTTAAAAAATTTCAGATTCATATGAGGGTAAAATGTTTAGGTTACATTGCTTTCATTTTTAAGGTAAAGTTCAAGTTGTAGTTGAGCCCTTTACCTAGGACTGTGCTGAACACCCTCACATTGTGCACGTTAGGTGAGATCCCGCCAGTTGCCCTCGCTTCTTCCCCTGTCCCTCTCTTTCCTCCTCACCCCTCAGACTATACTTATGTTTTTCTTTCCTGTGGGTGTGTAGTTGTTTATATATTGGTTTCATATTAGTATTGAGTACACTGGATGCATTTTTTTTCTGTTATTGAGATACTTCACTAAGAAGAATGTGTTTCAACCCCATCCAGGTAAGATATAAAGTCTCCATTTTTTCTTATGGCTGAATAGTCTCCATGGTATACAGATACCACAGTTTGTTATTCCATTCATGGGTTGATGGGCACTTGGATTGTTTCCACATCTTGGCAATTGTGAACTGATTTGCAATGAACATTTTGGCACAAATGATCTTGTGGTAAAATGATTTTTGTTCTTCTGGGTAGATACCTAGTAATGGGATTGCAGATCAAATGGAAAGTTGGCTTTTAGTTCTTTGAGAATTCTTTCTATAGAGGTCGTATTAGTTTGTAATCCCTTTTTAAAAAGATATTTTCACTGGATAAAGAAATCTAAATTGATATTTCCTTCTTTTTAGCATTTTTAAAGTATTGCCTCTTCTAGACAATTTTCCTGATATCTTTAGTTATTAATATCTGTGTTTCTTTATATATGATGTCTTTTTTCACTTTTTTCTCTTTATTACTTGATTTAAGCAACTTAGCATAATATTTTTCATGTGTTAGTAGTTCATTGTGCTTCTTAGATCTATGGTCTATCCTTCAAATTTAGAAGAGTTTTAGCCACTATTTCTTTGCCCACCAACTTTATGAAGGTATAATTCACAAACAAAAATTGTATATGTTGATGTGTACAATGTAATGTTTCTGTATATTTGTACAGTGTGAAATGATTACCACAACTGAGCTAATATCCATAACTTCATATAGTTTTCTTTTTCTCTTTTTGGTGAGACTACGTGAGACCTGCTCTCTCACCAAACTCCAAGTATAATTAACTATGGTCACCATGCTGTATACGAGATCTCCAGAAACTATTGAGTCTCCATAGCCGAGACTTTGTACCTTTGAACCAACAACTCCCCATTTCCTCCACCCCCTAGCCCTTGGCCACCGGCATTCTACTCCCTATTTTTGTAAGTTTTGTTATTATCCACATGTAAGCAGGGTGATGCAGTATTTGTCTTTCTGTGCAATGAACATGGGAATGCAGATATCTCTGCAAGATACTGATTTCATTTCCTTTGGATATATACCTAGAAGTGCTAGATCATATGGTAATTGTATTTTTACATTTTTTAGGAGCCTCCATACTCTTTCCATAGTGGCTGTACTAATTTATTTTCCTACCAATATTGTATAAGACTTCCTTTTCCTCCACATGCTTGCCAACACTTAACTTTTGACTTTTTTTTTTTAGAGACAGAGTCTCACTTTGCCACCCTCAGTAGAGTGCTATGGTGTCACAGCTCACAACAACCTCTAGCTCTTGGGCTTAGGCGATTCTCTTGCCTTAGCCTCCTGAGCAGCTGGGACTACAGGTGCCCGCCACAATGCCCGGCTATTTTTTTTGTTGCAGTTTGGCCGGGGCCGGGTTCGAACCTGCCACCTTGGTATATGAGGCCAGCATCCTACTCACTGAGCCACTGGCGCTGCCCCTAACTTTTGACTTTTGATAATAGCCATTCTTGACAAGTATGAGGTGACATGTCATTGGGGTTTTGATTTGCACTTTTCTGATGATTAATGATGTTGAGCACTGTTTCATATACCTATTGTTCATTTGTTGTTCTTCTTTGGAGAAATATCTACTCAGGTGTTCGCTCACTTTTAAAATGAGTTTATTGTGTTGTTTTTATTTTTCTATTTTTGGTTTTTCTTTTCTTTCTCTTTTTTTTTTTGCTATTGAATTCTTTAAGTTATTTATATATTTTGGATATTAAGCCATGATTGTGTGGTTTGCAAATATGTTCTTCTGTTCCATACATTGTCCTTTTACTCTGTTATTTCCTTGGCTGTGCAGAAGCTTTATATGTTATTTTCTTTTATTTATTTTTGGTGGGCAGGGTGTCCACTTCATCCAGGTGTAGGGTGTCACTTCATGTCACTCTGGGCCAGAGTGCAGTGGCATCAGTATAGTTCACTGCAACTTCAAACTCCTGAGCTCAAGTGATCCTCCTGCCTCAGCCCCATGAGTAGCTGGGACTCTACAAATGTGTGCCACCCAGCCTGCTAATTTTTCCTTTTTTTTTTTTGGTAGAGATTGGTCATGCTTTTCTTGCTCAGGCTGGTCTTGAATTCCTGTCCTCCTGCCTTGCCCTCCCAAAATGGTAAGATTACAGCCATGAGCCACTATGCCTGGCCAGAAGCTTTTTAGTTCAATGCAAATCCACTTGTCTGTTTTCGCTTTTGTGCTTTTGGTGTTTTGTCAAAAAAAAAAAAAAAAAAAGATTGCTATTACCAATATAAAAAATCTTTTTCCCTATGTTTTCTTCTAGTGATTTTATAATTTCAGGTCTTATACAGGGTGTCCATAAAGTTCATGTGCAATATAGTGTAAAATAGACAACTATTTTATGGACACCCCTGTTTGCAAGAGGGACTTTACCTAACAATTGCAATCAGTGTAACCTGGCTTATTGTACCCTCAATGAATCCCCAACAATAAAAAAAAAAAAGAGTTGATTTTTGAATATGATGTGAAAGAAGGATTCAATTTTATTCTTCTGCATGGGGACATCCAGTTTTCCCAAGATCATTTATTGAGGAGACTGTCCTTTCTCCATTTGTGTTCTTCGTACCCTTGTCAAAGATCAATTGACTATAAATGTATGGAGTTCTTGGATCTCTATTCTGTTCCATTGGTCTGTTTCTATACAAGTATCATGGTGTTTTGATTACAGTAGCTGTGTAATATATTTTGACATCAGAAAGTGTAATGTCTGTAGCATTGTTCTTCCTCAAGAATACTTTGGCTATTCAGGGTATTTGTAGTTTTTTTCTATTTGTGTGAAAAACAAAATTGGAATTTTGAAAAGGATTGCATTGAATCTGAGGAGTGCTTTGGGTAGTGTGAACATATTCATAATACTAATTCTTCCAAGGCAAGAACATAGGATATCTTTCCATTTATTTGTGTCTTCAATTTTTTTCATCAATGTCTTACAGTTTTCATTGTACAGATCTTTTATCTCCTTGGTTTATTCCTAAATATTTTATTCTTTTTGATGCTTTTGTAAATGGGAGATTTTAAAATTTCTTTTTTGGATAGTTTGTTGTTAGTATATAGAACACAACTGAATTTTGCATGTTGATTTTGAATGCTGCATCTTTACTAAATCTCTTTATGGATTCTAACAAGTTTTTGGTAGAGTCTTTAGGTTTCCTATAATATAAAATTATTCATATGCAAACAGATCATTTTACTTCTTATTTTCGTATCTGGGCAGCTTTTATTTCTTTTCTTGCCTAAATGCTCAGGCTACAACTTCTAATACTATGTTGAACAGAAGTGTTGAGAATGGGCATCCTTGTCTTGTTCCCTAATGTTAGAGGAAAAGTTTTCAGATTTTCACCATTGAGTATTATGTGAGATATGGATTTGTCATATATGGCGTTTATTATGTTGAGATACATTCCTTCTATATCTAATTTGTTGTGAGCTTTTTTAATTACGAGAGAATGTTGAATTTTGTCAAATGATTTTTCTGCAACTATTGAGATAATTTTTATCCTTCATTTAGTTAATATGATGTATCACATTTATTGATTTGTGTAAATTGAACCATGTGATTGTTGTGTATGATCTTTTTGACGTGCTGTTGAATTCAGATGGCTAGCATTTGTTGAAGACTTCCACATCCATGTTCACATCAGGGATGTTGGCCTATAATTTTTTTCTTGCAGTGTCCTGTCTGGTTTTGTTGTCAGGGTAATGCTACTCTCATAAAATAAGTTTGGATTTATTCCCTCATCTTCAATTTTCTGAAAGAGTTTATGTATTGGCATTAATTTTCCTGTAAATATTTGGTAGAATTGACCAGTGACTCCATCTGATCCTGTGCTTTTATTTTGGGGTCTTTCTGATTAATTAATCTTTAAGAATTGTATTTTTCATACAAATTTATCTATTTATTCTAGGTTATCCAATTTGTTGGTGTTTAATTGTTCATAGTAGTCTTTTATCATCCTTTGTGTTTATGTGGTATCAATTATAATATCTCATGTCTACTTTTTTCATTTATTATTTTTTATTTTGGTGTTCTGGTTTTTTTCTTGGTAAGTCTAGTTAAAGGTTTGTTGATTTTGTTTCTGTTTTAAATAACCCAACTCTTAGGTTTGTTAATTATGGATATTATTTTTATAGCTCTATTTTATTTATTGTTGCTTTAATGGTTATTTCTTTCTTTCTGCTGACTTTGAGCTTAGTATATTCCTATTTTTCTAGATTCTTGAGATATAAAGTTAGGCTATTTATTTGAGATTTTTCTTTTTCTTAACATAGGTATTTGCCAATATAAACTTCCCTTTCAGATCTGTTCTTGCTGCATCCCATAAGTTTGTTTGTCTTAAAGTACTCTTTGATTTCCCTTTGATTTCTTCTTCAATCCACTAATTGTTCTGGAGTATATTGTATAATTTACACATATTTTTGAGTATTCCCATTTTCCTCTTCTTGTTAATTTCTAGTTTCATATAGGAAAAGATACTTGATATAATTTCAATATTCTTAAATTTATTAAGACTTGTTTTGTGTCCAATGTATCCATGAGAATATTCTGTGTAAATCTGAGAAGAGTGTATGCTACTGTTGGATGCTACAGCTACCGTTGGATGGAATGGTCTTCACATGTCTGTTAGGTCCATTTGATGTGTAGCATTATTCAAGTTTGCTATTTCTGCATTGATTTTCTGTCTGGATGGTCTATACATTGTTTAAAGTTGAGTACTGACCTCCCCTACTGTTATCATATTGCTGTCTATTTCTCCCTTCAGTTCTATTAACATTTCCTTCATATATTTATGTGTTCTGATTTCGAGTACATATATATTTACTTGTTATAGCCCCTTGATAAATTGACCTTTGTATTATTACTTAATAATCTTCTTAATTTTTTTATTAATTCATTTGTACATAGATCATAAATACATTTATGCCATTATGGGATTCGATGTGTTGATTATTTGTACAAATTGGAATGCTTACAGCCTACTAATCAACATAACTTTCATCTCATTTACCCAATTACAGCATTAAGACATTTGTGTTCTACACCTGATAGATCCAACTTGTACTTGCAATGTACTCCATAGATGTGGTCTCCCTACTAACCCTCCTTCTATCAACCCACCCCCCTTCTCTCCCCTTTCCCTCCCCTTTCCTCCTTCATCCTAGGCTATAGTTGTGTTTCATTTTTCATATGCAAGTGTGAGTGATTTTAAATTGGTTTCACAGTAGTACTGAGTACATTGGATATTTTTTTTTTCCATTCCTAAGATACTTTACTAAGAAGAATATTTTCCAGCTCCATCCATGTAAACATAAAAGAGGTAAAGTCTCCATTCTTTTAATGCTGCATAGTATTCCATGGTATACATATACCACAGTTTATTAATCCATTCATGGGTTGATGGGCACTTGGGCTTCTTCCATGACTTGGCAATTATGAATTGAGCTGCAATGAACAATCTGGTGGAAATATCTTTATTGCCAAATGATTTTTGGTCCTTTGGATATACACATGGAAGAGGAATTACAGGATCAAATGGCAGGTCTACATTTAGATCCCTGAGTGTTACCAAACTTCCTTCCAAAAGGAACATACTAGCTTGCATTCCCACCAGCAGTACAGAAGTGTTCCCTTTTCTCCACATCCACGCCAACATCTGTAGTTTTGGGATTTTGTGATGTGGGATACTCTTATTGGAGTTATCATGCTTCCAGACTTCAGACTATACTATAAATCGATAGTGATCAAAACAGCATGGTACTTAGAGAGGTAGATGTACGAAACAGAATTGAAGACCAAGAGGTGAACCCAGACACTTATCATCATTTGATTTTTGATAAGCCTAGTAAAAATATAAATTGGGGGAAAGATTCCCTATTCAATAAATGGTGCTGGGTGAATTGGCTGGCCACCTGTAAAAGACTAAAACTGGACCCACACCTTTCTCATCTAACAAAAATTAACTCTCGGGTGGCGCCTGTGGCTCAGTCGGTAAGGCGCCGGCCCCATATACAGAGGGTGGCAGTTTCAAACCTGGCCCCGGCCAAATTGCAACCAAAAAATAGCCGGGCGTTGTGGTGGGCGCCTGTAGTCCCAGCTATTCGGGAGGCTGAGGCAAGAGAATCGCTTAAGCCCCAGGAGTTGGAGGTTGCTGTGAGCTGTGTGAGGCCACGGCATTCTACCGAGGGCCATAAAGTGAGACTCTGTCTCTACAAAAAAAAAAAAAAAAATTAACTCTCCCTGGTTAAAGACTTAAACTTAAGACATGAAACTATAAAAATTCTTAGAGAGAGTGCACGGGAAACACTTGAAAAAATTGGCCTTGGAGAATACTTTATGAGGAGGACACCCCGGGCAATTAAAGCAACATCAAAAATACATTACTGGAATCTGATCAAATTAAAAAGCTTCTGCACTGCCAAGAACACAGTAAGTAAAGGAAATATACAGCCCTAAGAATGGGAGAAGATTTTTGCAAGTTATATTTCCGACAAAGGTCTAATAAACAGAATCCACAGAGAACTCAAACTTATTACTAAGAAAAAAACAAGTGATCCCATTTCATTGTGGGCAAGAGACATGAACAGAAGCTTCTCTGAAGAAGACAGGCGCATGGTCTACAGACACATGAAAAAATGCTCATAGTCTTTAATCATCAGAGAAATGCAAACCAAAACTACTCTGAGATACCACTTTCTTCATTTCTTAAGACACTTTTGGCTGAAAGTCTATATTTTCTGGTATAAGTACAGTCAAACCTGCTTTCATTTGGTTATGACTTACATAGAATAACTTTTTCCATTACTTCACTTTCAGCCTATGTACATCTTTAAAGTTGAAGTGTCTTGTAGGCAAAATATTACTGGATATTGATTTATTAGCAAGTCATTCTATGTTTTGTTATTGAAGAATTTAATCCAATTACATTTGAAGTCATTATTGGTAAGTAAGAATTAACTATTTCCTTTTGGTCATTGTTTTCTGTTTGGGGGGTTTATTGTTACTTTCTTCCTCTCTTTCTGTTTTTCTTTGTGATTTTGTAATTTTTTATTATTAAAAGTGGTATTCTTTTATTCCTTTTTATTTTTTGTGTATATACTGGTAGATTTTTTTTATCATAGTTACCATAAGGCATATAAAAACATTTTATAGTTATAACTGTTTATTTAGGTCTGACAAAAACTTGCATAAAAACCTACATGTTTATTTCTCACCCTCCAACATTTTAAGTTATTGGTGTCACAATTCACATCTTTTTATATTATGTGCCTATTGACAAGTTATTGCAGCTATGGTTATTTTTAATTCTTTTTCTTTTAAAATTCTAGAATTAAAAGTGATTTACACACAACCATTATAGTATTAGAATGTTCTTAATTGACTTTATTTTTATCTTTTATGCTTTCTTATGTTTTCACATTACTAGGTAGAGTCCTGTCATTTCAATTTGAAGAAATTCCTTTTAGCATGTCTTGTAAGGCAGTTCTGGTTGTAATTATCTTCCTCAGCTTTGGTTTGTCTGGGAAAGTATCTCTCTTTCATTTCATACTCATATAGAATTATTCATTTCATACTATAGAATTATTGAGTATAGTATTTGTGGTTGGCTGTTTTACTTTCAGCACTTTGAATATATTATCTCACACTCTCTGAACCTGCAAGTTTCTGCTGAGAAATCTGCTAACAGCCTTATGGAGGTTCTCTTCTATATGAGTCACTTTTCTCTTGCTGGCTGCTTTCAAAATTCTGGTTTTGCATTACTAATTCATTTTAACGTGCCTCACTAAATATTTCTTGAGTTGCTCTACTTTGGGATTCTTTAAGCTTCATAAGCATGGCTATCTATATCCCTCCCAAGGTTTGAGAGGTATTAGGCCATTATTTCTTTAAATAAGCTTTCTGGTCTTTTCCTCTGTCTTCTTAGACTTCCAGAATGTCTATATTGGTTTGCTTAATGGTATCTTATACATTTCTCAGGCTTTCTTCACTCTTTTTCATTCTTTTTTCTTTTTGTTGAGAAAAGATCTTGTTCTGTCTCCTGGGGTAGAGTGCAATAGCATCATCAAAACTCACTGCAACCTCAAACTCCTGGGCTTGAATGATCAATCATCCTGCCTCAGTCTCCCACGTAGCTGGGACTACAGGTACATCCTGCCATTCACAGCTAATTTTTCTACTCTTTTGTAGGGTTGGGATATCACTGTTTTGCAGGCTGCCCTTGAACTCTTGGCCTCAAGTGGTTCTCCTGCTTTGGGCTCCCAAAGTGCTAAGATTACAGGTGTGATCTACCATGCCCAGCCTTCTTTTTTCTCTTTTCTCCTTTGACTGAATAATTTTAAATAATTTGGCTTGGAAGTTACAGATTCTTTTTTCTGCTTGATTGAGTCTACTATTGAAGTTCTCGCTTTCATTTTTTATTTCATTCATCATATTCTTAAGCACCAGAACTTCTATTTGATTCTTTTAAATAATTTTTACCTATCTGTTGAAATTCTTGTTTTGTTTGTATATTGATTTCCTAATTTCATTCAGTCATTTATTTGTGTTCTCTTGTGTAGCTTGCAGAGTTCCTTAAAACAATTATTTTGAATTCTTTCTCAGACAATTATGAGATATCCATTTCTGTGGGGTAAATTACTGGAAAGTATCATGTTCTTTTAGTGGTCTTGTTTCTTGTACTTTTCACATTCCTTGAAGTCTTACACTCTTCATCTTTGAAGAAGTGATTTACAGACTGGATTTGGGAGAGAAAAACTTTCACCACTCAGCCTAGCTAGGGATTTAGGTGGTCTCTCAGAGCTTTATTTAAAAAAAAAATTTAAAGACAATCTCACTCTGTCATCTAGGCTGAAGTGTAGTGGCACAATGATAGCTGACTGCAGCCCTGGACTCTCAGGCTCAAGCAGTCCTCCCATCTGAGCCACCCAAAGTGCTAGGATACTAGGATTAGGTGTGAACCACCACACTCGGCCTCTCACAACTATTCTATTCTACTTTTCTTAATTTCTCTTGAGGAGTAAGTTTTAAGATTGCATGTCTTCGCTCATAAAAGAAGGATGGGTGCTGAAAATGTCCTGTTTATTTTTCTCAGGACAGTGCTTAAAAACATTTTAAGAATGCTTAAGGTGGTTAAGAACCTTATCCCAGAAGAGTTGAGCCAGCCATCTGTGTGTGCTTGGGCCTGATCTGCAGAGGCTTAAGTTTGCTGTCTGTATGAGTGTGCTCAGGGTGGCAGCTATAGGGAGGGAGGGGCATGTGAAATGCATGGTGAATACATGAGTTAGATGGGGTGATGTACAGGTGACGTGTCCTACTAGGTTCATGAAATAGACCTCCTGGTGGAGTCAGTGAGGTGGTTAATGGAAAGCACAGCCCTTTGTTGATTTATGTGTCCCCATTGCTTTCAGCCCTTCTCCTATCTGCCCCCAGACTATTCAGCTGTGCCAATCCTTTGGTGTTCTGAATGGAATGCGAAAGAAGTGGGCCTCTTGGGAAACGTCCCACATGGTTGAGGAATCCAGGCACTCACTATGCTTTCACTTTTCCCTGTGGGAGAAATTGCTGGCCAAGAGGTTCTCTTGGCACTGAGCTGTGCCACCTTGAGGTTATGGTGACATGGGTAAACTGAAACTGTCCTTTTGCTCTTTTCAATGCATCTATTTTCAGTTTTTGTTCCAGTGGAGTGCTGGGACCTCCCTGCTAGACTTCCAAGCTCCCACAAATGTACTCTTATCTGTGGGTGTTTGGCAAAATCAGTATTTCTGTGGGAGAATGAGTGCTGAAAACTCCTATTCTGCCATCTTGCTGATGTCACCCCCCACCTCTCTTTTAAAGACATTTATAAAGAGCCATTTTAAGTTCAAAGCAAAATAGAGTGAATGGTACAGGGGATTACCATATACCCCATGCCTCCACATACGCACAGACTCCCCCATTATGAACATCTCCCACTAGAGTAGTATATCTCTTATACTTGACGAACTTACATTAACACAACATTATCACTCAAAGTCCATAGTTCACATCAGGGTTTACTCCTGGTGTTGTATATTCCATGGTTTTAGACATGCATTCTTCATTATAGTATCATACAATTTTCACTTCCCTAAAAATCCTCTGTGCTCTGCCTAAGCATCCATCTTGCACCTCTAATCTCTGGCAACCACTGATCATTTTATGGTTTCCATGGTTTTGCCTTTTCCAGAATGTCAGCTAGTTGCAATAATGCAGTATGTAGTTTTTTCTAGTTTTTTCACTTAGTAATATGTACTTTAAGTGCCTTCATATCCTTTCATCGCTTGATACTTCATTTTTGAAACAGTGAATGATATTCCATTGACTGCACATAACAGTTTTATTAATCCATTCACTCATTGAAGGAGTTCTTGGTTGCTTCCAAATTTTAACAACTGTGTATAAAGCTTCTGTAAATCTCCATGTGTTGATTTTGGGGTGGGCACAAGTTTATGACTTATGTTTTGTTTTGTCAGAATACTCCCAACTGTCTTCCAAAGTGGCTGTACCATGTTGCATTCTCACCAGCAATGGATGAAAATTCTTGTTGTCTCACATTTTTTACACCATTTGGTGTTGTCAGTATTTTAGATTTTGGGCGTTCTAATAGGTTAGTGGTATCTCATTGTCATTTTAGTTTGCATTTCCCTGATTACATAAGGGAACATCTTTCTATATGCTTATTTGCCATCATTTTTAAATTGTGTTGTCTTCTTACTGTTTCACTTAAGAGTTCTTTGTATGCTTTAATAGCAGCCCTTTATCAGATATGTTTTTGCAAATATATTCTGCTAGTCTATAACTTGTTTTTTCATTCTCTTGACAGTGTCTTTCACATAGCAGAAAATTTTAAAATTTGATTAATTCTTTCGTTCATAGATTGTGCCTAATATGGTTATATAATTTTGCATTTTATATTTATGCCTGTGATCCATTTTGAGGTTTTTTTTTTTTTTTTTTGAGACAGAGTTTCACTATGTTACCCTCAGTAGAGTCCTGTGGCCTCACAGCTCACAGCAACCTCAAACTCTTGGGCTTAAATGATTCTCTTGCTTCAGCCTCCCAAGTAGCTGGGACTATAGGTGCCCGCAACAAGACCCAGCTATTTTTTGGTTGCAGTTGTCATTGTTGTTTGGCAGGCCTGGGCTGGATTCGAACCCGCCAGCTCTGGTGCATGTAGCTGGTACCCTAGCCGCTGAGCTACAAGGCACTGAGCCCATTTTGAGTTTTGAGTTAATTTTTTTTGAATGGTGTAAGGTCTGTGTCTAGATTCCCTTTTTTTTTTTTTCGCATGTCAATGTCCAGTCATTGTTGCAGCATCATTTGTTGGAAGGTTAATGTTTTTCTCTTTGCATTGCCTATGCTCCTTTGTTAAAGATTAGTTGCCTATATTTATGTGGGCCTATTTCTGGGCTTTCAGGATCTACTTCTCTGTTTTTCTTTTTTACCAATACCACATTGTCTTGATTTTGATAGCTTTATAGTAAGTATTGAAGTCAGGTAGTATAAGTCCTCCATCTTTATTCTTCTCCTTCAATAATGTCTTGGCCATGCTGCGTCTTTTGCCTCTCTATGTAAATTGTAAGATAAGTTTGTCAAAATTCAAAAAATAATGTAATTGAATTGGGAAGAACTGATATCTTGATAACACTAAGTCTTCCTATCTTTAAACACAAAATTAATTTCCATTTATTTAGTTACTATTTTATTTTTTATCAGTTTTGTAGTTTTCCTCATATTGATCCTATACATGTTTAATTATGCTTATACCTGAATAAATTATTTTAGGTCGTGCTATAAAAATCCTGTTGTGTTTTTAGTTTCAAATTCTGCTGTCTATGCTAGTATATAGGAAAGCAATTGATTTTTAAAATATTAACCTTATATCTTGCAACCTTGCTATAATCATTTATTAGTTCCAAGAGTTTCTTTTTTGTCACATCTTTCTGACTTTCTACATAGACAATCATGCCATAAAACAAAGATAGTTTTATCTCTTCCTTACCAATAAATACACCTTTTCTTATTTTATTGCAGTAGGTAGGATTTCCAGAATGATATTGAAAAGAATTAGTATATCGATAATCACTTTGAACTCACATTGCTCCTGATCTTGGTGGGAAAGTTTCTAGTGTCTTACCATTAGTGATGTTACCTATAAGGTGTTTTCTAGATAGCATTTATCAAACTGAGAAAGTTCCCTTCAATCCCTAGTTTACTATGAATGTTTATTATGTATAGGTGCTGGGTTTTGTCAAATTCTTTTTCTGCATCTACTGATATAAACTGATGATTTTTCATCTTTAGTCAGATGATGTGATAGATTACATTAATTAATTTTTCAAATATTAAACTAGCTTTGCATATCTGGGATAAATTCCAGTTGGTTGTGATGTATAATTCTACTTACACATTGTTGATTTCCAATGGCTACTTTTTGTTGAGAATTTTTGCATCTATGTTCATAAAGGTATTTTTTCCCATTTCTCCTCCTCCTCTTTATTTTGCAGATATGTTACCACTAAAATTTAGGTGGAAATTTTGTTCCAAATTAATGAGAAGTTCTCTTTGTTCACAAATGGACAAAGAACAGAAGCAAAACAATGTATACATTCCCCCTCCCCCGCCGCCAAAGCATGACCGGAGCAGTTAAAAAGCTCTTCACTGATTGTTAATTAGTGAATATACCTTACCTAAAAAGTTCCTTCTTATGGCTTTAAATGGTTTGCAGAAATATTTTTAAAAGTTTTTTATCTCAGATTAGTAGGAAGGTACAAATGATTAGGTTACATTGTTTTCATTTCTTGGGTAAAGTTGTAGTTTAGCCCTCCACCCAGGGTTGTGCTGTATACCCCTACATGTACTGTACACCTTAGGTGAGAACTTCCCAGTCATCCTCCCTCTCTTCTCCCCCTTTCCTGCCTCCCCACCCCTCATTTGAATTTAATTGTGTTTTTCCTCTCATGTGGGCATGTATTGGTTTCATATTAGTATTGGTACATTAGATACTTGCTTTTTCATTCTTGTGATACTTTACTAAGAAGAATGTGTTTCTACTCTACCCAGGTAAATACAAAAGACATAAAGTCTCCATCTTTTTCATGGCTCAATAGTATTCCATGGTATACATACATCACAGTTTATTAACCCATGCCTGGGTTAACATCTTGGCAATTGTGAATTGAGCTGCAATAAACATTCTAGTATAAATATTCTTATGGCAAAATGATGTTTTTTCTTCTAGGTAGTAGTTGTTAAGTTGTTAACTTTCTCTCTTTCCATTCTCTTGATGAAGGCTTGCATGCCAAAAATTTCCCTCTTAGGAGTGCCTTTGCGGTATCCCAGAGGTTCTGATAATTCATGTCTTCATTGTCGTTTTGTTCCAAAAATTTGGCAATTTCCTTCTTAATCTCATCTCTGACCCAGCTATCATTCAGCATAAGGTTATTTAACTTCCATGCTTTTGTATGAGTGTGCAGATTCCTGTTGTTACTGAGTTCAAATTTTATTCCATGGTGGTCCAAGAAGATGCAAGGAATAATTTCTATTCCTTTAAATTTACTGAGGTTAGACTTGTGACCTAAGATGTGATCGATTTTGGAGTAAGTTCCATGGGCTGATGAGAAGTATGTGTATTCAGTTTTGATGGGATGAAATGTTCTGTAGCTGTCTGTTAAATCCAAATGTTGGATGGTTAGGTTTAAATCTAAAATTTCTTTGCTCAGCTTTTTATTGGAGGATCCATCCAACACCTCCAAAGGAGTGTTGAAATCTCCGAATATTATGGAGCTGGAGGAAATCAAGTTGCTCATGTCTGTTAGAGTTTCTCTTATAAATTGAGGTGCATTCTGGTTGGGTGCATAGATATTAATAATCGAATCTCATCTTTTTTTTTTTTTTTTTAAACACTCATCCTTATTTTTGCAGTTTTTGGTCGGGGCTGGGTTTGAACCCACCACCTCCGGTATATGGTGCTGGTGCCCTACCCCTTTGAACCACAGGCGCTGCCCCATGAATCTCATCATATTAAGTATTACCCTTAACAAATATGAAGTGATCATTCTTATCCTTCCTTACGTTTGTTGGTTTAAAGCCTATTGTATCTGCAAATAGAATTGCAACACCTGCTTTTTTCTGATTACCATTTGCCTGAAATATGGACGACCATCCTTTCACCCTGAGTCTATATTTATTTTTTAAGGTAAGATGTGACTCTTGTATGCAGCAAATATCTGGCCTGAATTTTTGTATTCAGTCAGCTAACCTGTGCCTCTTTAGAGGACAGTTTAAGCCGTTCACATTCATGGAGAATATTGATAAAGTCTGGTAAAATTTTGGGTATCGAGTTTTCCGAAACCAGTGGACATTTTTAATCCTTTCACCACTGTGGAAGTTGGAGTTTGATCAAAAGTTTCTGAGTGAGTTTACTTTTGTGGTAGAGGATGGGGCTGGTCATTATGGAGGATAGGTCTGAGAATATCCTGAAGAGCTGGTTTGGTTATGGCAAATTTCTTCAACATATGAATGTCATTAAAGTATTTAATTTCTCCATCATAAATGAAACTCAGTTTAGCTGGATACAGAATCTGGGGTTGAAAGTTATTTTGCTTTAGGAGATTAAAAGTCGAAGACCACCCTCTTCTGGCTTGAAAAGTTTCAGCACAGAGATTTGCAGTCATTCTAATATTATTCCCTTTGTAGGTAATGGCTTTCTTACGTCTGGCTGCTTTGAGAATTTTCTCCTTCATATTAACTTTAGTGAAGTTAATTATGATATGCCTGGGGGATGTCTTATTTGGATTGAGTTGTGCTGGGGTTCTGAAACTGTCTGCTATCTGAATTTCAGAATCTCTTGGCATGTCTGGAAAATTCTCTTTCATAATTTCATGGAGAAGGGCCTCTGTGCCTTGCATGGCCTCTTCATCAGTTTCAGGGATTCCAATGAGGCAGATATTAGCCTTCTTCGAATTAACCCAGAGCTCTCTGAGAGAATGATCCGTTTTTGCTCTCCATTTCTCTTCCTCTTTGAAAGTTTGGGAGTGTTCAAAGGCTTTGTCTTCAATGTCAGAAATCCTTTCTTCTGCTTGCTGCACTCTGTTACTGAGGGATTCTACTGTATTTTTCAGATCTTTGAAGGCTGCAAATTCTTGCTTCAGTGCATCAAAATCTTTGGTGGTTTTGTCTTTAAATTCGTTAAATTCTTGAGACAACTTTTGAATTTCTCCTCAATTTCTAATTTTGACTTTTGAATTGCTCCTCGAATTTCTAATTCCAAATTTTCCTCCATTCTATTACTCTTGTTTGCAATCTAAATTCTGAATTCGATTTCTAATATCTCGGCCAGCTGTTTATGAATGGGATCTCAGTTACATCTGCCATATCTTTCCTGGGGAGGGGGCGTTTGATCTATTCTGGTTATTCATGTTATCAGAGCTTTTCCACTGATTCTGCCCCATTATTGTTTTACACCGTTTGATTTTTCCCTGGAGCTTTGTCGAGGACCCGTACAGTGCTATGGCCTGAGAAACTGGGGCCCTGTTTGGTGTGGTGGGGCTAAGTGGTTCTGTCTTGTTTTCAGCTGGTCTGTGTCTGACCCTAGTGAAATAGTTCCTCTGGGTTGAAGTCTCAGCTGTGGAGAAATACCAGCAATTAAGTCACCCTGCCCTGTGCAGGCAACAATTGGAAAAGGAAAATCAAACCTTCCTACAACCACACACCCAGGGCACCACCTGAGTAGTCCTCGGGCAATTGGCTCAGTTCAAAAGGTCCAATCAATTGTCTCAGTCAGCACCTGTCTCAGGTGGGAGAGTTTAAAAGGTCTCTGACAACTGGATCACAGGGGTCTTGTGACAACTCAGATATGGCTTGCTCTGGTGCTTTGTGGAGTTAGGAGGACCCACCCAGCAAATAGATCAGTCTGGGAAGGTTGATGACACTTTGCACCACTGTCACACCCAGTCACTGATAGTCCCACAGGGCTGTGACCCAGTTACCTCTAGTGAACAGATACTCCAGGGGTTTGCACCTGCCTGAATCACAAGGAAATCTATTTCTGCTCAGCCAGGCTGCTGCGCTCTGCCTCTATCAAGCAGGGGGATGTGAAGCCTGACAACCTCAGATGCTTGATGGAGGCTGGGGGGTGTTCACTCAGTTCCAGCCCTGCCCCTGATTGATGTTACTGACAGAACAGAACAGAACAACTTTGTGGGAATTTGTTTCTGTCCCTGCTAAATTCCCCTGCAGAAGAGAAGCTGTTTTGAGTTTCCAGAGCCTGCCCCTCAGGCCCTGTCTTTGCTCCTGCAGGTTTGTATTTGGTTAGCTGTCAGTTCTAGCCTCCTGTCTTCCTTTGTCTATAGGCTGATGATCCCCTGAGGGCCGGGTGCATCTTAGGCTCAGTAAAGTGGTCCTCTAGGTCAGCCCTGCCCTGGGAACTTCTTGGCTCCATGCGTGCATTTCTAGTCCCTGTGCTCCACCCAGGCTGGTACCGCCTCAGGCAAACCCTTTACTCACAGGGCCTGCGTTTCTGTCCCAGATCTGTTCCATGGTGGTTGCCAACTGAGTAGATGCCCAGCATCCTCTGGTTGCCCAGGGAGATAAGGGGTGTGACTTCGGAATATCCAGGAGTGAGCCCTATTGTTGCCAAAAGATGGTTGCTGCTCTGCACCTTGGGGCACCGCCACTCCGGTGTGGTTCCCTCTCAGCCGACCATCCTCTCCTCACTCCCGTGCCCCAGAGTCAGCACTGACCAGCTGCAGTTTAGGCCCTGTCCACACCCCTCGAGAAATCACCTAAGAATCTGGACTCCTGGGGGACAGGCCTCCAGACCTCAGAGTGAGAGTGGAGGGGAGTGCTGGGAGCTCAGATTTGCAGGTAGAGAATATATACAGTTTTATACAGTTTTATGCCTGGCAGGAGAACACTGTGGCACTCTACTAGGGGAGGTAGGTCTAGTTTTTAGAGGGTTGCTCCTGTGGAGTGTAGTGGGAGGATTTTTGAACTCTGTTCCTTTGTTTGTGGGGCACTCCGAGCTGTTCTCATGGGGGAAGGGACTCCTGTCCATTTGGTGATTGATTTTGTACCTTTTGTTTGTATCCTTGGGGTTGCAGCTCGCCTCAGCGGGGTTGATGTGCGTTCTTCAACCTTCTCTCTTGGTGCAGCTCTAATCCACCAGGTTACTTGCTAAATTTCTGTCTGTTAACTCTCCTTGTGGATGGGAGCCTCTGTGGAAAGCTGGTTTCAGTCAGCCATCTTGTCTCCGCCCTGTCTATTTCTTCTCATGTGAGTTTTGCCACATTGTGTCCTTTAAGGAATTAGTCTATTTCATCTAGGTTATCAAGTTTGGGGGATAGAATTTTTTATAGAATTCCTTTATTATTCTTTTTTTTTCTTTCCTTTATTATTCTTTTAATGTCCCTGGGATCTATTGTGATGTTCCCTCTTTAATTTCTGAGAATAGTAATTTGTGTTCTCTATTTTTTTTCAATAGCTAGAGGCTTATTGATCTATTTCTCCTTTAGTTCTATCAGTTTTTGCTTCATATTGTTTGATGCTGTGTTAGTTATGTACACATTAAGGATTTTTATGTGCTCTTGAAAAGTTGTCTTCTTTATCATTATGTGATGCTCCTCTTTATCCTTGATACATTTCCAACCATTGAGGTCTGCTGTTTGAAATCAATACTTCCACTCTCCTTTGATTTGTGTATCTTTCTCTGTACAATTACTTCTATGTATGTCTTTATATTTAAAGTGGGTTTCTTGTAGACAGCATGTACTTGGGTCTTATTTCTTGGCCCAGAGTCTACAGTATTGTCACAGCTAATAGAAACTTCAAACTCTTGGGTTCCAGCCATCAGCCTGCCTCATCCTTCCAAGTAGCTGGGATTAGAGGTACCTGACACAATGCTCAGCTAGTTTTTCTATTTTTAGTAGAGGTGGGGGTCTCACATTTGCTCAGGTTGGTCTCAGACTCTCGAGTTCAGGTGATGTACCCTCCTCAGCCTCTCAGAGTGCTCAGTCCACAGGGCTCAGCCAATCTCTCTCTTTTAATTGGTGCATTTAGATCATCGGTATTCATAGTGACTATTGATATACCTGGGTTAATATCTATCACATTTGTTACTGTTTTCTATTTGTCTCCCTCATTATTTGTTCCTCTTTTAGTTTTGTACTCTTTTTATGCCTTTTATGGTTTCAATTGAAAATTTTATTCATTTATTTTTTGAGACAGAGTCTCAGTCTGTTGCCTCAGGCTAGAGTGCTCACAGCAACCTCAAACTCCTGGGCTCAAGTGACCCTCTTGCCTCAGCCTCCCAAGTAGCTGGGAGTACAGGCCTGCACCACAATGCCTGGCTAATTTTCTTGTTTTTGTTTTTAGTAGAGATGGGGTCTCACTCTTGCTCAGGCTGTTCTTGAACTCCTAAGCTCATGAAATCCACATGCCTCAGCCTCCCAGAGTGCTAGGACTACAGGCATGAGCCACAGTGTCCAGCCTAATTGAGCTTTTTAAATGATTCTATGATTTTTCCTTTGTTAGAATGTCAATTATGCTTTCCCCCCCACTTTTTAAAGTGGTTTCCCTAGAGTTTGCAATATACATTTAATCCAAGTCTTTTTGGAAATAACACTATACCACTTCATGGGCAGTATGAGCAACTTCTGATAAAGGATATCCTACTTCCTTCCTCCCATCCCTTGCATCATTACTGTCATTCATTTCGCTTATAGACAAGCATATGTAAGCATATATGTGATATATAAATAAATATACGTCATTAAATACATTGTTGCTTCATTATTTTGAATGAACTTTTATCTATTAGATCAATTAAAAATAAGAAATTTAAAGTGTTTATTTTACCTTTATTTATTCCTTCTTTGAGGCTCTTCCTTTCTTTTCTGATCTAGTTTCTTTTTCTCTAAAGAATTTTTTAAAGGAAGTTGAATTCCTTGAATTCTTTCAAGGAAGGTCTATTAGCAAAAAATTCTCTCAATTTTTACTTGCTTTAGAGTCTTTATTTCTCTTTCACTTTTGAAAGGTAGTTTTGAGGGTACAGAATTCTAGCAAGGTAATTTTTTTCCTCCTTAACAGTTTATACATTTCACTTTACTCTCTTCTTGTTTGCATGGCTCTGAAAAGAAGTTGGAGGTAATTTCTTCTCTTTGCTCCTCTTTAGGTGTTTTTCCTCTCTGCCTTCTTTCAGGATTGTTTTTCTCTATCTTTAGTTTAAATATGATATGCCCAGGTGTAAGGCTTGTTTTCTTCTTTAGCATTTATTATTTGTGGTGTTCTCTGTGCTTGCCGGACCTCTGGTTTGGTGTCCAACATTAATTTTGGGAAATTCTCAGTTACTAGTGCTTCCAATATTGCTTCTGTTCCTTTCTCTCTTCCTTCTCCAACTAGCATTCTCATTATATGCATTTATACCTTTTATCGTCCCATAGTTCTTGGATATTCTGCTCTATTTTAAGTCTTTGTTCTCTTTGATTTTCCGTTTTGGGATCTTTTATTGATGTATTATCAAGTTCAGAGAGTCTTTCCTCAACTCTGTCTAGTCTGCTCTCAAGCCCATCAAAGGCATTCTTCATTTCTGGTATAGTGTTTTTGATCTTCAGTGTTTATTTTTTATTCTTTCTTAGGATTCGTCTGTTCTTACATGATATTTACTTTATCCACTAGAGTCCTTAGCATATTAATTATAGTTTTAAATTCCCTGTCTAAAAATCCCAACATCCCTGCCACATCTGGTTCTTTTGCTTGCTCTGTTTCCTCAAACTGCTTTTTGCCTTTTAGTATTCCTTATAATTTTCTTCTTTCTAGCTGGATATGATATATAAGGTAAAAAGAACTGCTGTCAATAGGCTCTTATTGGTGTGATGGTAAGGTGCAGGGGGACAGGGAAAAATGTTTTATAGTCCTATGATTAGGTATCAGCCTTGTTTGCCTCGGGACTGCAAACTTAACAAATATTTATCAGTTTTTTCCCTCTCTTTTTAGGATGGCTACAATGGGCTGGAGCTGAGTATTTCTCTTTTCCCTCTTGGGTATGTAGAGTGGAGTGGAGTTGGGTGTTCCCTTCCCCCAGATCAGTTAGGTTCCTTCTCTCATCAATTTAGGTTCTGGTTAACTAGTTTGATCTGAGGGCAGAGCTTGTTAAGAAGAACTGAATGCTCTGGTGTATTTCAAGATAGTTTCCTTCCCCTCACTCTATCAGATGCTCGAGGAGATTTTTCTCTGATATATGAGATCCTAGGTGTAAAGCTCACAAAAGCAAAAGGCTGGGTGCTCCCCCCATGACTAGATACCCTTGGAGGTTGTTTTGTTTTTACTTTTTGCAGTTTTTGGCCAGGGCCAGGTTTGAACCCACCACCTCTGACATATGGGTCCAGCACCCTACTCCTTTGAGCCACAGGCAGCACCCAATACCCCTGGAGTTTTTTATTTTTTATTTTTTTGCCAAACTGTATCCAGCTTTATTAAAGATACTTTTCATAAACAATCATGGTATTTCAGGCAGGACATGGGCAGACAATCGTTAACAGTATACAACTTTCAAACTCCCTTCTTCAATGGTCTTCCAAAAATCTGAGAGCCACTATAAAACCCAATGAAGTCTTCATTTGATACTCTGAACAGGAAATGTTTAGAGTGAGGGTTGACATTTCACATTTAGGATGTTGTTTAACAACTTTTTACAAGCCGACCCTGACTTTCAGGAAATGAAATGAAAATGGCAGAAGTTATCTGAAGATCCAACAGTCTACAAATGGAACCACTGCTCTTTTAAGGGGATGCCATCTCAGTGGTATAAATTACTGAAAAAGTCCAGATTCCTTGATATACTGGTAACCAATTATTGGGAATCAGGTCCCAAAAGGTGACTGGGTTTAAGGGAGTTAAGACTATGCTGAAGGCAGAGGGAGAATAGGACATAAAAGACATTTTCCCTCATACCAGTCTAACTTTGGAGACATTCTATTAGTGACATATGCTCCTTTCCCCCAAAACAATGAAGTGTTCTCTGTGTTAACAACATAGCTTAAAAAAAAAAAGTAAAACAAAATTCTGTATTTTTATTAAACTTGATAAAAAGTAGTATTTCAAACTGTACAGTCACCGGAAGTACAGTTATCACAAATGCACACACTTCCCTTGGCATCCAGCACCTGCAGCTTTCTGTGCCTGGTCTGTTTTGGCATCTCCGTTTTCTGCAGGGTTGTTCCCCTCCTTGCCAGCGTCAGCTTTTCCCTTCTTCCCTTTGGGGACCTTCACTCCTTTCTTTGCAGGGGTCTTTTTAGGCTTGGGCTCTGGCTTTGGAGGAGCAGGTTTAGCAGACAACTTTGTGGCTCTTCTCTGTGGTTCGTCCTTTCCCTTGACTTTATCTCCTTTGGCTTCTCCTTCAGCCTTTCTCTTGGGCATGGTGGCAACTGCAGCAGGACGTAGGCGCTGGATGCAGGGATGCAGCGACGCACGAGTTTTGGTCGGTCTGGGGGTCATTCTCGCCTCCTCTTCTTCACACTGCTCACCCCTGGAGTTTTAACACCAAGACTTGTCTATACCTAGATTCCAGCGATTTATCAATTGCAGCTCAGGTTTTCCTACCCTGGCAATGGTTCTCTTGGAGGTTGCTATACACAAGTTTCTGCTCTGGTAAGTGGTTATTCTCTTCCCTTTTGGGGTAAGCAGGTTGCCCTGTGATTTCACTTCTCTTATGGACTTAAGAAGAGTAGTTTATTTTTCAGTTCTTTCAGTACTACTTGTTGTTAGCATATTAATTATAGTTTGAGCAGCAATTATAGTTGAGCCACAATTTCCAAATTCCTTCCATGAGAACTGGAAACTATGTGTCTTAATAATTCTTTAATCCATCATTGCTGCCTTCTCTGTTAAGTAGTGATTTTCCAGTTGTTAAAAGAAAAACTTGAGACAAATTAAATTTAACAGCATTTAAGTGGGCAAAGAACAATTTGTGACTTGGGCAGAACCAAAATAGGTTCAGAGCAACTGTGGGGCTGCCACATAGTTGGATAACATTTATGGAGAGAAATAAAGGAAAGCTATAAGCAAAAAATGGAAGTGAGGTACAGGAACACCTGGATTGGTTATAGCTTGGTGTTTAATTTAAATATGGCTTGAAAAATTGGCTACCTGTGATTAGCCAAAATTCTATAGTGGGTTATTGTCCATTTGCACATCCAGGTAGGTTACAATTTGCTATGTATGAAGAAACCTTTAGGCTGACTTAAAATATGTAAGGAGACAATTTTAGGTTAAACGTGATTTAACAATTCCCCCCTTTTGGTCAACCTCTCAATTTAGGCATTGATGTCATTCTGTCACCATCATAAATGGACTTATTTGGTCTTAAATCTCACTGAGAAAGAAAACAGTAAGTTTTTAAAGATGGGAACCAAAAAACAAAACAATAGAAAAAACCTGGTTACTTCAGGTTACTTTTGTAGAGCAGAGGAGACTTCCTTATGTTGGAATCTCATATTTTCAGGAGAAAAAATCTGTTTGGGGATCTGTCTGCTTCCTTATGGTTTCAGTTTGATTGCACAGCATTTAGTGTGTCTGATTCCATCTTGGTATGTCCTTTAAGGCCTAGTTAATGAGCTTAATCCAAAATGATGTCTTTCCATAATTGTGTTTAACACAGTATACCGTTTTAATTCCCTCGTCATTTGTTTACTATACCTTTTATCAGGTATTTTCTTAGTGGTTTCCCTGGGAATTACAGGTACCATCTTAATTTATAGCAATCTACTTCAGACTAAGACCACCTTAATTTCAATAGTGTATAAAAGCTTTGTTCCTTTATGTCTTTATACACATGTATCTCTGTTTCCTTTTGCCATTACTTTCACAAATTCTATCTTTCTATTTTGCATGCCCATAAACACAGGTTTATAATTCTTGCTTTACAAATGCAGTTGTCTTTTAAGTCAGACAGAAGAAAAAGGAATTACAAGGAAAAGGTACCATTTTAGTTTTGCTGGATATAAAAGTCCAAATTCTTGATTGATAAGTCTCCCTCCCCCCAGCACTTTGAATATGTCATCCTAATATTTCTTGGCCTTCATGGTTTCTGATGTGAAATTAGTTATTAGTCCCTAGCCTGTGTTCCTAGATGAATTCAAAGAGAGAATAGTGGTATCCCTAGGATGGAAAGCTTCTGATTCCCCAAACTACGGATGTGGGGAGTAATGGAAAGAAGAAGACCCTTATTCCCTGTTCCGTCGAGAGGTCAGGCAGAGGCTGTTCCATTTTAAGCTAACTGCAGACACGCCGCCACTTGTGGCTTGACCGTGGCTCACTAGGTAGCATGGGAGTTGATCATCCACTGAATTTCTTCTTAAATCTTACTGGTTTTGTGGTTTCAGAAGTTTGCTTCTAAACTTTCACTTTTGGTTTCCAGGGTTGATTCTTGTCCTCTATTTGCACATCTTCATCATTATTTTAGTGGAAACTTGGCAGAGGGGAGAAAAAGATAGTGATAAAAGCACTATCTTTTAACATTGCTTATATCTTCTTGAATATCTTCTACACCACAGAAAAATGATAAAGTAAGGAAAAACATGGAGAAAATTACTACTGATAGGAAAAGAGAAGATGGCACACAAGAATAGTTGTCCCTCTGTGTTTTGTGGAATGGCAGACAGGAGGTTTGTGAGGAAGGGCCAGGTACTAATCCTCCTGGATGTAGAAATTTCTTATAGTTAAGCTACAATCTATTTGGAAACTAAGGTGCATCCGAATAAAGCAAGTGGTCATTCTAATAATCAAGTTGTATTGTGAGAGTCTCTCATATTTACATCCGTTTTTACACTACAGGTTTTTGATCTGACAAGTGAGTGTCAACTGGGTCTCAGGTCTTTCAATATGGTGACATGTGCTAATATGTAATCACAGTGAGGACACTTGGAAAACGGCTCTGATACTCTCATCAAAATTCTGAGGCCTCCAAGCTTGCTGAAAGAAAGCAAAGGGCAGTGGTTTTACAAAAATGATTCAACTGAAGACATTTTGCTTTTTAAAAAGCCTCCGGTAAGGGAGTTCAAAGCATATTTTATTCGGAAAGCCAAGCGAAGAAAATTCCCTCCAATGATATGGATATTTGATTTTATACTTCTCAGGCAAGATAAACCATTCTTTTGTGTGGGCTGACGCTGGGACTCTTACTTGCCAACATTCTATTTGGATTTAATAGGATAGATTACCTTGGAGCTTCCTGGAGTCAAAACAAGCAACCAGCAGAGGTTGCTGAAGTCAGAACTGCAAGGTCTTCCAGAAATCACAAGAGAAAATTCAAGATGAAGAGCAAAACCACATGAGTTCAACTTGATTTCAACCCTCACATTTCCTGGAAATCATTTATGAAAACCCAGGTTTGGCAATGAATCTGTTAGATAATTGAGCTCAGGTCTAGATTAGCAATGTGTGTGGTGAGGCAGGGGGGTTGTGGCTGAGAATGTGAGTGGCCACACTGCTTAGGTACGTACATTGTTTAAGGGCCTTAAAATGAATCTGTTCCAGGCTATTGATACTGAGCTAAGCAAAGCAAGGCTGTTGGGATGAGTTCTAATCCCATAGCCATCACCTCTGTCTACTTGGACTTGGAAATATCGACAGTTTCTCCTTAAGTTCTTTGAAACATCAGTAGATACAAAGATAACAATGGACAAGCCAGCAGCAGGATTTCTTTCAATGCAGGCTGCTGAGGTGCTGGGCTTTGTCTCCATGTCACCAGCCTGCTTACCCTCTCAGGGAGGCTTTGATTTTATCCTCACCTTCCAGCCTGCCCTTGGCCTGAACTCTCTCATCTGCCTAGTTCCTGCAGAGCCAGGAACTCTAAATGATACCAGACATCATGGAGGAAAGAGCAATTTCCTCCAAGGCTGACGGAATCCCCTTGTTTGAACAGTGGTAAATATCCAAGACAGGCTGCAGTTTTCTCTTATATCACTTGGGTGCCCCAAAGGCATGACCTAAACTAAATTCACTATCCCCCGCTTCTTCTCAACCAGAGGCCCAGATGTTATGCCAGAGTCATCCACCCCTCAAGGCACATCGATTACCAGGCCCTCAGAGTCTCCTTCAATCTCTGTGTCTTCCTTGCTCTCTATGTGCCATTCTCATTTTCTGAGTTGAGGTCACCATCGTTTCTCTCCGGAATTAATGCATAGTCCTCACAACCAGTTCCCTAGACAAGTGGGCCATGCCGTTGGGCCTTTGCACATGCTGATCCCTCTGCCTGGAATGTACTATTCCTACACTTCCTTACTTCTTTTTCAGAAAGCCTGTCCTGTCCTCCCAAGAATTCCAAAAAATATAGATGAGATCTTCCTATGATGCTTAATTTTATGCATCAACTTGACTACACCACAGGATGCCCAGATTAAACTTTTTTCTTTTTTTCTGGATGTGTCTGTGAGGGTATTTCCAGATGAGATGAGAATTTCTTTCTTTTTTTTAATTTTTTTTTGAGACAGAGTCTTTCTCTGTCACTCTGAGTAGAATCATACCTCACAGCAACCTCAAACTCTTGGGTTTGAGCAATCCTCTTGTCTCAGCCTCCTAAGTAGTGGGGATTACAGGCAATTACCACAATTCTTGGCTAGTATTTCTTAGTAGAGACAGGGTCTCACTCTTGCTCAGGCTGGTCTCAAACTCCTGAGCTCAAGCAATCCACCCGCCTCCACCTCTCAGAGTGTTAGGATTACAAGTGCGAGGCACCATGCCAGGCTGAGATGAGCATTTTAATCAGTGAGCTCAGTAAATAGATCTCCCTCCCCAACACGGGTGGGCAGCACCCAATCCACTGGGGACGCAAATCAAATACAAAGATGGAAGGAGGAATTTGCCCTTTTTCTTCCTGCCTACCTGTTGAGATGGGATGTCTCATTTCATCTCCTGTCCTTGGACTGAGACTTACACCACCAGCTCCCCTGATTCTCAGACCTTCAGACTCAGATTGGAGTTGACACCAGCAGTTTTCCTGGGGGTGCAGCTTGCAGGTAGCAGAATAACTTCTCAGCCTCCAGAATCCTATGAGCCAATTATATCTCCTGTTGCTTCTGTTTCTCTTGAGAGTACCGAATACTACAGTATCAGTTTCAGGAAGGTGGTGACATCAGGAAGGGGGGGAGGGGGCAGAGAAAGCTAGAGTAGCCTGGAGCATTGGCAGCACCTCTAAGGGCACTTAAAAGAGAAATAAAGACAGATGGAAATACAGAAAGAGAGAATGAGAGAGAGAGAGAAAGTGTATGTGAAAAAGAGAGACACTTAGTCAAAATATTCACATCTGTTAAATCTGGGTGATAGGTATACTACTGTCTGTTATTTTATTTGTGCTTGAAATATTTCATAATTAAAAATAAAAATGTTTCCAAATGAGCAGTGCTGTCTCTTTTGCACTGCTGCATTCTTCTGGGATGGATTCTTCCTGAAGACTTCTGAGCCGGGGCTGTAATTGCAGGTTTTTCTATGGAACTTTCAACATCTTGTTTCCATCTCTATCAGCCTCGTATCTGCACAGCAGATGCCAGCTAGTGACCTGAATGGGTCTCTAAGGCGTCTGTTGGAGATAGGGAAGGTGGTTGCTGCTTGGTGGCATTGGCAGTCAGTCGGCAGGTGTGTGTAGAAACCTGCAGACGGAGGGGGTGGACTTGTGCAGGGAATCTGGCAGAACCCATCCATCCCAGCCCAGAATGGCTGCCACGTGTTGAGGCTGTGGCCACCATGGACCCAGCCAAGGGAATGGACACTGTTGGCTCTCAGGGAGGGCACAGGCTTGCCTCCTAGCCAGAGAATGGTGCAGCTCCATGGCACCAGACTGAAGATTGCCTCCCACCCTGGCTTATCAGGGAGGATAAAGAATTCCTGATGGTAGAGAAGCTAAAACAAAACATAGAGCATAGGCATACTTGATTTTGACAAAAGCATGAGAACCAGGGGCAGGAGGGTGGGAGGTGGAGGGAGACTATAGAGAGGAGAAGGTGGAGGCATAAGAGCCCTGCACTGCCCTGCAATCTGGAGGGGAGGCCATTCATTTGGGTTCCTTATTTATTTATTTAGTAAATATTTATTGAGCACTGCTGGGCACAGTGCTAGGTGCTGGGAATACAATGATGAGCAAAGTAAGCTGTCAGATGGATAAGGAAGGTCATTTTTTTCATTCAAAGTCACAGATGACCTAGAGTCTGTGTATGGCCTGTCCCCACCCTGCACAGCACGACCCTGTGTCCTCTCTTATGGAATGACACTGCAGACCCCTCCAGTGCCCATCCCCCCAACATACACACATACTCCCCACATTTCCTTTTCTAGACTGATACCCCACCCTTAGAGGAGGCTGGTGGAGGGATTGGTGGCCGGTGCTGCAGGGACAGCCACCAGGAAAAAAGAATTCCATGGGGTTCCTGGACCACAGAGCCTCAAAGGCATAAAGGCCTGGCCAGGTCTTCTTCATGCCATATGGCTGGGAAGAGCTGAGGCTGAAGGAACTCCTGGCTGAGTCCTCCTCCAGGTGGCCGTGGCCTGCTGGACCAGCACTGCCTTCTGAGGTGCGGGGCCTTCTGTCCCAAGCCCCTGGTAGAAAGAAGCAGGGTCTGTGCCAGCCTCTCTGATCCCAAGCTGAGGCTCACACTCACACACCTTGTGGGAATTCTTGGGGCTTCCCCTTTATCTGAGGCTGTGCTTTGTGTCATTTTTGATAACAACTTTATTGAGGTATAATTCACCTTCACACCCTCGCTCCTTCTTCCTGCTCATTTTCACTCTCCTGTCTTCTAGATTCATCTTAGGGAAAATGGGGGAATGTCATTTATTTTACATGCTCCACTCCCACTCCTTTGTTTCCTGGGGACAGCCTGACAGCCGTGGCTTTGTCACTGCAGTGGCAGGAGGGAAAGCCATCTGGGATCCTCCAGGGGAGGGCAGCGGTTTCTGCAGCCCCACACAGGTCTCTGCTGCTGTGTGTCAGGGATATGGGCTATAACTGCAGGTGAACCTGGGGACGACCTCCAGGAAATACCTCCTAAGGCCCAGGAGCTATGAGCACTCTGGGGGGAGCCCACCCCAGGGGAATGGCCCAGCCCTCCGATCTCAAGAGGCTGAGATCCCTGAAGCTCGAACTTCCCTCCTGGTGGCTCCCACAGGCTTCCTCAGAAGCCCCCCAACAGCTGGCTTTTCCTCTGATGTTCTGATTCAGTAGGTCTGAGAGGAGCCCAAAGCATCTTTACATTTATAAAGCTCCTGGTAATTCCAATAATCATAATTATGTACTGATTTCCATACCCATCAGTGTAAAAAAAAAAGTTACTAAGATAGTGGTCCTCGAACTTGAGAGTGAGTGAAAATTACTCGGGGGCTTGTTGCTGTGTCCACCTCCAGAGGTTCTGATTGATTAGGCTGTGGTATGGCCTGAGGCTGTGCATGTTTAACATATAGGTCCTCAGGGCCTAGATGACAGGCCACACTCTGAGAGCCATTTTGCTTAGAGGACAGGCCTGCTTCCTTGGAATCAGCCGAGTCAGCACGAGTAGGAACTCACCATCTTAGTTTTTGACCCTGTCCACAATTATAATCCTCTGTGGAGCTTCTAAAATCCCTGATGCCCAGGTTGCTTCCTAGAGCAAGGGGACCACCCTACGGCAATGGGATCACCTCAGAAATCCGGGTCACCCCAGATCAATGGATCACCCTTGAGAAAGGGATCACCCCAGGGCAATGGGATCACCTCAGAGAATGGGGTCACCCCAATCAATGGATCACTCTAGAGCAATGGGGTCACCCCCAGAGCAACAGGATCACCCCAGTGCACTGGACTATCTGGGGGAGGAACCAAGACAGTGGTATGTTTTTTAAAGCTCTCTAGGCAATTCCCACGTGCAAACAGAGTTGAGAACCACTGGCTAGGAGAGTCTTTGAAGTCTGCCTGACTTGGAGCTGGAGCAGAGATGGGGAAGGAGTAGGAGACAAAGGTCACAAGAGCCGCTCTCACAAAGGGTCTCAGGCAGCATGCTGTCTCAGCGTAGTCCTGGAGTCCCCTGTAGTTAACACCTGTGTCTTGCTTCCTGGCCCCAGGAAATTCAGAAACCAGAGCAGGGTTCCCCATGACAGGCAGCCAGGTGTGAGCACAGTGGCAGGACTGAGACCCTCCACACCAGACAGCCTCCTTCTGCCGCACACGGACCTGTCTGAAGCATGGCCCTGAGTGTCAGGGCCATGGACCCTGCCAGGACCCAGGGTTGCATAGCAGGGAATTTGGGGCACGGCTGTTCCCTCTGCTCGGCCATTGTCCAGTGACTGAAGCCTGGGTGTCCTGAGTGTAAAATCAGGGTGTGCGACAGCAGGCCTTGGGTCCTTGGCAACCAAGACACCCATCATTTGTCACTCGAAGCCAAGATCCTTGCTATGGGTAGAACGGCCAGCTGTGTCAGAATTCACGAACACAGCTTTCAAATTGTGCATGTGGCTGGACCACAAATATTTATCTAAAAGGAAAGCTTTTGAAATTCCTTTATCTTCAAGATTATGGAAAAACATTCCAGTGGGACTCAAAGGTACATTCACATCTTAAGGGAGAGGTGACCTTTTTTCTTTTTAACCTTGAATATTATCTGATTTGGGCCAATGATGGGCAATGAGCCCTCAGGCTTCATTGTCTTTTTCTCCGCGTGTCGGGGTCAGAGATGCTGAGTTCTGTTGTCAGTCCCCTGGTGAACGGTTTATTGTGCAGGAAACTCCTGGGGTGAGTAGCCTTGGAGAATGAATATTCATAAGTAACTACCGGGTTATAATAAAAAATCTTAAAACTACAGATCAGAGCAGATAAAAATCTAATTCATTAATTCACTGGAATTTGCCAGAGGCTCCCTTTAACAGAAAGAAAAGTGTGCTTTATGCCTAGAACATTCTATTTTTAGGATTGTTAAGAAACAAATGCTTAATGATTTTACCTCCTATGTCACCCTTAAGAAGGCATGTAAAATACAACATTGAGAATATGGTTCCCTAAAAGACTTTGTGAGAATATACACAATTATAAACTTTGATTTTTGGCTAAGGACAAGCCATTTGGAAAAATGTGTCATGTTTAAGAAGCGAAGAAAATACGAGATGCTTCATGGGGCTCGGAGAGAGGAGGCCAAAGTTTTGGTTTAAATTCGGGCTGGATCTTAGCTAATGCCCTTAGTCAAGTTGCTTAAATTTTTTGGTACCTTCTGTTTCCTTATTTATACAAGGGAATAGATGTCTTTTTCTCTCCCCAAGAAGCTCAAATAACATTAAAAATTCCAAAAGCATAAGTGAAAGCTGTGCAGTGCCTGAATGCTAATGTTGGGAAGAATCTGGCCAAAGGATTGTCAAAAGGACGACACCATTAGCTTAGGCGTCTGCAAAGTTTTTTGAATTATAATGTCTGTTCCTCGGCCAGAAGATGTTTCATGTTTCTTACCATATGTTCCACAGTCCACTTCTTTCCCTTTATGCCAATCATTTCTCTTCCGGGTCCCATCACACAACCAGATTCCCCCACGGCCTCCTCACCTGCTGTTTCTTGGTGACACCGACCTGTCAACTGAACAGATCTGCTGCCCTTCCAGGTCACAGCAATGACTCTCCTGACCCATTTGCAAATCAAGTCACAGATAATGAACTCAATCTCTCATCAAAAGGAAAAAAGAAAGAACTTTTATTTTTTCTATTGCATAAATAATGGTAAATTAGACTCTTTTTTATACAGATTATATATTTACAGACAAGTTTGGTTAAAGAAAACATCTGGTTAATATGGCAGTCAGTTTTTCTTTATACACTAAGATAACAAGTAATAATATATACTTCATTTGATCAATACGTTGCATGCCAAGTTAATTTATAGTAATATTTACATTTTATATAAAGATTTTTCTTTTGACTAGTCTGCTGACTCTCTCACATCATGTAATAGCAGAAATCATCAACTAATACTGAATGAAAACAGAAAGGAATGTGAATGAGGTACATGGGAAGATTGTGATCCAGGAATTCAGTATTTGTGGCCCATTCTGGGTATAAGAGCTGCCGAACTCTAACTGTCCTGGCCATAATAATCCTCAGCTGTGCTTCTATTTACACCCAGCGTGTTGGGGGCAAGGATTCCAGTCATTTACTGCTGTGCTTTGAGAAACAACTCACAAGTGAAGTCTAATGACCTCTAGGATCACAGTGACCCTCCCACATCCACCCAATAGATGAGAGTTTGTCAACCCACTGCCCAACTGGACTTTCTGAGTCTGATTTCCCTCCAAAGGCTTTGCTTTGGTTAGTCCTTGGAGACATACCTTCTTCCTGGATTCAGAATTGGGGAACAAAACCTAACCTCACTAAGAAGACTTTCCAGGACTCCTGAATGCTGATTTTCAGGTAAGAAAGATGGGATTTCCTTTGATTTTCCTTAGAAAGAGCTGAGAGACACTGGCTTGTGCCAGTCTTCTCCAAGAGCATAGAGGGTCCTTTTGTTTGGGCCAATCTAGGTCTTTCCAAAGAAGAACAAGGCTTGCTATCAAAACAATGACTGAGACATCAGTCTACTTTAGGAAGAAAGGAAAAAACCAGAACCTAGGGTTTTATGTTGGCATGGGGCAGAAGGGCTGGAGATTCCTGTGGGTCCTGCAGCCACTCCCCTCCTGCTCTCTGCCCCTGGTTGCGGGTAGTCACACCTAAAGCATCCACCTGTTCTCAGCATCACTCATCCTCCATCTAAAGGGCGACCGCAGGTGGCTGGTCTCCAGGACTGTTAATCTAATTTCTGACAATCATCAGAGATCACGACTCTCTTCCTTCTTGGGTGATACAAATAATTAACAAATCGCTATCAACCTAGTATATTGGAACTGCTGTTGCAGTGGCCAGACAATAAAGAAAGAAAGCAGTGACTGGAAATTGTGCTCTTTAATCAGTAGCTTTCGGTTAGGCTTTTTCAGATGGCGAAACGAGCATCTTTTCTTGGAATCTGGCTCTGTTTCATCTGCTTTACTCATGAGTTCTCAGTCATGTGACCTCTGGCGAAGTGACTGAATCCCTTTATTTTCACACTGGCTGAGACAAGGACACAAAGCCCATCTTTCATGCTCCCTTGAATCAGCAAGTCCGTGAGGAATAAACAACACCTTTTGCCTGCAAGGCACGACACATTTACCATAGACCCATTTGCGTTGTTTCATTTATAGACAATGGACACCAAAAGAGATACTTTAATCACAACTGTCTCTTGGGACCTGTGTTTAAAAAAAAAAAAAAGCTGCCGGTCCTTCATGCAATTCGTGGGGGAAACGGGGACCCTCTCAGTAGTGAACATTCATTCTGATTTGTTTCACACCAATAGGATGTCACAATGGAAGAGTTCTTTCCGTTTCCCTTTCCTCTGGCTTTAGAGATGAGAGACCTGAAGGCCAGGAGGGAAGTGTAACCCGGCTGCTGCCCTTCTGCCTTTGCTCTTCCCAGCTGGTAGAACTGACCACACTTCAGGTCCTCTGCTCCGCTCTCCTGGCCTCAGTTCAACAGGTCCGAGCGCCCCAGGAGAGGCATTCTGCACTTGACAGATGTCGGCATCCTCCATGGAAATGCACAGAGCATGTCATGTGGACCAGACTGACAGGCAGCCCCATGGTGCTCAATCCCCTGCATGTTTCCAAAGTAGGCCAGCTGTCCAGGGAAGACATTCAGAGACCAGCATCTGCAGCCCTTTAAAAACCTCTTTCTCTCTCTCAGATCCAAGGATGGAGCAGAATCACAGTTGAGCTTTGCATTCCCTGGATTATTCCTTCCTAGTTAGCCTGCTCTTCCATCCCCCTGGAACATCCCAGCATCTGCATCCTTTTCACCTGGACAGTAACTTCTGACAGCATGAGAAGCACTGGTTTGAAAGCCAACCCATCACGCCTGAGGAAAAGAGGCCAATGAGACCATGCCCAGCATAGTTCAACTGACACACTGCCCACAGTAGGGTAGGGGACAAGGGACAGGGCAAGTTTTACCAGTTTTGAAGGGCTGTCTTTGTGGGACCGGAAAAACCCGATTCTGATTTCAAGTCAACGGAATCAAATTAATTCTGCCTTGAAGCCTTTTGGAGCATTATTCTAATGTCTCTTTGAGGCCCTATGAAGAGGGTCACAAACCAATATTAAGTAGAAACCAGAGCTGTCAAAATGACCATGAGCATTGCAATGAGCATACAACACTAAGAGAAATGCTTGGCTGGTTGGTGCACTTGACCTCCTTCCTCCAAATCAACTGTCATTGGCAAGGCCACAAAACGGAGGACAGTCCCCTGAGTGACTCAGTCAAAGCAAGGATGAAGTGAAGCTGAACAGTTCTGACACTTAAATTATCATGGTGACCAGGTCCGTAAGTAGCAACCCCAATCCTCTTTTATTTTGCCATTGCTTTAAATAATTCAAATCGAAAACCCTAGCTGCTGAATAATGCTTCTACTCTATTTCAAATAGATTTTTCCCTTCTAGAGGAGCTGAACAATCAGGTGGTGAGGGAAAATGGCTTTGGCAAGGCCTTCAGGTAAGGACTCTTAGGTCCCTGGGGATCTCTGAAAGGCCGACGAATGTTCTAATCTGAAGTCATTTCAGAAGGATGTTCTTTAGATATTGCAGCTCTGCAGTCCTCCTGTGTATGTGTTGAAGTCTAGAAGCTTAATCTCAGTTCATCTGCATCATCACAGCCCTTCCTTGTGGGGGGCTTCTAGACACTCCATGCATCTTGGTGGCATAGGGTGAAAATCACGATTACATGAGCCTTTGGAGAAATAGTGCAGTAATGACCCAATATGGTTTAAGACCTCCAGTTGGGAAAAGCCAAGCTCAGCAGCTTCCTCGAGGAGGGAGAACAAAGGGGACAGCTGAAATGGGGTGTCAGGGCCACGCAGCCACATTCGGCCAAGCCAGCCCAACCCAGGGAGTTGTCCTTGGTGGTCACACCCTTCATTTTCTGGCTCTTCCCTCAGAAGGTCCCAGGGAGGCTGCTAGCTACAGGCTAAGAACAACGTGCAAATCTTTGATTTACGACCTGAGTCTGGACTTAAGCCCAGTAGGAAGCATTTGAAATAAAAGATAAATTTTTCTCTCCCAGTTCTTAGATATATAACTTTATGATTCTGTGGATGGGAGGTTGGAAGGGGTATTATTATCAAAATGATCTGCCCATCTTTCATAGGTTCTTCTGGAGAGTCATAAGATAGTAGACCATCTGTTATGTAAAATCTGAGATAGGAGCAGGTATCAAGAAAGAAGATACCTTCTGTACACACCTTGTTCTCTGCAAATAAAATACCTGGACACTTCTGAAAGCACTGGGCTTGCCTAAGATCACATGTAAACCTCTGTTCACTGAAGTTCACATTTCTGGCTTGTGGGGAAGCTTCTTAACATCTAAACAGATGCTTTTAAAGATTGAAAGCTTAAAATATTGTTTGCCTTCTAGATGACATTTCTGCCTATTTGCCTAGATTAAAGGGTCCTTGCTCTGGGCCTTAGCAGGTAGGCCCAGGGGTGGGGAGGGGAAGATACCACTGTACTTACAGGTAGCTCTAGCTCCTATTCTCCTGAGTAAATAGAAGGACAAGTTCAAACATAAGAGAAAAAGGAAGAAAAACCACCCAGGTTCTGTGGGGGTAATTTCTCCTCCCAGCAGGATGTGGCTACAGGGAGTGAGGTTGCAATCAGGCAGAACTAGAGTGTTCTTTAAGAAAATGTTCCCTATTTTTGTGTGCCTTGGCAAACTCAGGGTGGAATGCAAGGGTTGCCATGGCAACCCCCCCCCCACTTTTTTTTAACAGATTGGTCACGTGGGACCCACGCACATTCTGGAAGTAACTGCTAATAGTTCTGATGCTGGGTCCTGTTTAGAGGCTCTGTGTACATCTGGAATATGGGGAGATAGCGTCTTTGGGGGTCAATGGAGCCAGGGCCTACTTCCCTTTCTCTCCCAACTAAAATGTCTCTGACTCCCTGATCATTGCTTTGTTGTCTAGGGGTCATCTGCTCTTGTAGCAAGAATGAGCTAGGCTGGTTTGCCAATCACTCAGTCACTCCATGGCTGGTAGCCTGTGTTGCTGTCTCCTAAGTCTATCACCTGGGAAGACAGAGAGGGGGTTGGGCTCCTCCCTCTCAGTTCCTACAGTGGTCACCTCTAGCTGGGGTCACATGGCACACCTCAGGCATGGGAGATCTGGACTTTCTGGAACTTTCCATCATGACCATCACAGTCACTGTGGTGGGGATACTGGCTGACCTGGGACCCCAGGCATAATATTTGTGTGAGCAGGGCAGGGAGTGGGATGCCTGATGAAGAAACCTTCCATATATCCAAGACAAACTGTCTAAGCAAAGGAACTGGGGTGTGAGTCACAGGGACAAACTCTGAGCTCCCAAAGTCTAATGAATGCTAGTAGCCCAGGGCTATCTCCCCACGCTGTGGCCTTTAGCCCCTGGGTGTCATGTGGGAGGTTACCAGGGTGGGAGCTTAACTCCTAAGCTGTCAAAGAGAATTCTGTGGTTTCCTTCTTGCATCACCCAGAGGAATACATTCTCCTAGATTTTCTCCTGGGTAGGATGGGCTAGCTTCCAGGTCACTGCAAGAGAGGAAAGGGGTCATCTTTAGGGAAGGGATGCTGACATTTATAGAAATTAAGCTGTCGGTACCTCTCCAGAAGTCATTTCATCCTCACCCTACAGGTGGCTAATCTATCTGCTGATAAAATCTAACACCCCCGCCCCCATCCTTTGGGCTCTCTGTTCTCTAGTAAGAGGCAGAAAACTTGCATAAAAATCAGCCTTTGAAGAAATCCTCATTTTCTGCCCTGAAGGCTAGCCTTGGCTGCAGTATTGCAATCCGCTGTCATGGGGCAGGACTCCTTGAAGAATCATCCCTGGATTTCTATCCAGTCTACTTAGGGTCTTGCATCCTTGTCTCCAGGAGGATGTGGTTTAGTGGTTACCTAAAGACAGGGCAGCATGACCCTGCACATTCTGCTATGCCCTCCCATCCATGTCCAGCCAGGAGAGGGCAAACTGCCCTGGGCTGAAAGGAAGGATGAAGTCGTCTGATATATTAGTATTCTGCATATGGAACTGCTCTGCTTTAGGGTTCTGATCCTAAAGGGCCTGTGGGGAGTCAGCCGAGGGTAGTGATAGAAGGGGCAGGCATGCAGTGTGCAAGGTGGCTGGTGGCTGGACAGGTGAAGGGGAAAGGCAGGCTGCTATCTTACTTGCTGGACTCCAGGACATTTTACAGAGAGGCGCTCAATCCGCTGGGCTCCAGGGAGCTTACATCTGCTTCCTCCTCCACACTATGGCTCAAACCCTAGTTTTTATCTGTGCTCATCAGGAATATTCTGATTCTCCCAAGGAGGGAGGGAAAACTTCTACAGCTGCCTCCAAGCTGTTGCTGGAGGCATGTACAGAGGTGGATTAGAAGACCCTAATCAGAGACCGGGGTGCTCCAAGTCTGAGGAGGCAGTAGGGAGAAAGCTGCAAGGGAAGAAGGGCTTCGGGAGGAGATCAAGAACACGCACCACACCAAAAAGCCTACCCACTGCATTGAGACAGGAAAGTTTCTGGTGCCTCCTACTGGGAGAAAAGGGGGGAAAGGACAAGGGCAAACACGTGTAGCTTTAACATGTAATCAAAAGAAACAGGAGCGAGACAATTCCATTACAGAAATAAAGACCTGAGCTTGGAAAAGAACGAGGGGAGAGATTATATCTAGAGATTACTGGCTAGTCGGACTATGCAAGCTTGAATCAACAGTGGTGGCTGATGTGGCATCTAGGAAAAACTCTGGAAATGACAGACTTGAAATGGCGTTGCATCCCTTCCCCAGGCAGGAGTAAATTACCTGTCCTGTTGGCTAAGCTCACCGACATCTTTTCCCCTGCTCTTTCTTGTGAAAATGAGTCAGTCGCAGAATCGGAATGCCAGAAGATATTACGTAAAATACAGTAGTTTGATCTTTCCATCTTTCTGCTTTGGATTTGATTTCTCCTTTTCGGCTGGGGAAGACTGACTAACAGAGCAAATTCCAAGATGAAGGCAAGGTGAGGTGCACGAGCACCCCAACTTACAGAGGTTGTCTGGCGCAGAGATGCAGTAGGTATCCCGGCCTCCAGATGGCTGGGTATGGGCTGCTTACACCTCACTACCAGTCTCCATCCTCCTCTCCCCCAACCTGCTTCACCCCTGCCCCAGAGAAGCAGGGATGAGTGTGGGAGGGAAGACAAGCTTATATCAGGTGTAAGCAATTAGGGAAGAATGACATCACACATGAAGAAGCCAAATATATATGTCTGTCTATGTGTCTACGTTATACCGATGCCCACGGTTATGCTTCTCTTTTTTTCTAATGGCAGCGCAGGTGGCAAAGCTGGGAGGAAGGCTCTCTGCAGATTCCAAAATGCTGGTGCGGGATGGGCTCTAGGAACTGAAAGCCAAGTGCGGAGAGCTCCCCAGCTCTTGCCAACAGGAGTCCTGTAGAAAAGGCAGTAAAACGGAAGCAGAGGGGGTGCAGCTGCAAACCACCAGGGGCTGCACCCCACTTAATGGCTTTCCCCTCATGCCTTGGGGGTGGAGGGCCTGCAATAGGTAGAAGAAGGAAGCCAGGGTGAGATGAAGGTCCCCCCTCTTCTGTGGCAACCCAGAAGTGAGCCTCTGGGAACTGAGGGTTGGCCCCAGTGGGCAATCTCCTGTTGCCCCCTGGGTTGAAAGAATGGGGTATGGAGGCGACAGGTGTTCACACCTTTATCTCTTGCTCTCTCACCATTACCCCGGGATGGCTGCTGGAATTCCGACATGAAGATGAAGTTTTTCTTTAGAGTTACTACTGGTGGTTGAAGCAAAAAATCGGAACTCCTGGCTATTTATTGCATTAGGAAACAAAACCATTAAAGCGTTGAAGACAGCCCTTTTGTGTCCCTGCCAAGGAGATGAAGTTGATTTGCAACCCCAGTTGCGCTTCAAGCTTGGGTGCTTCCCGGAACTGTAGCGTGGTCTGCGCGTCCACCCGTCCGTAGGTCCGCGTCTGCTGTGTGCAGGGAGAGTCCGCCCGCAGGGCGCGCACGTGCGCCGGGCAGCAGCGCGGCGTGGCCGCGGGAGCAGCTACTCCATCCCGCTCCGGAGGATCTGATTGGCCGCGATCAGCATGACGCTGATGATGAAGGCCATGGCGAAGGCGCATATGAGGCTCTTCCGCACGCAGGTCTGCCTGTTCTGCTTCTGGGAGTGCACTGGGGTGGGGGGTGAGGAGCACAGGGCAAGAACACGTGGGGGAGAAGTAGGGAGGACGGGGTGAGAGAAGAGAGAAAGGACACAGTGAGACAGGTGGCACCTCTTCCCAACTCTAGCCGAGTCCTGCAGGATGACACCAGTCAAGTAGACGGGCACTTACAGGGATCCGTCCCAGAGACAGCACATCATGTCTGCTGGTAAAATGTATGAAACGGGAAAAATTCTATCACAAAAACCATGCCCGATGTGACGTTCGGAGTAAGGCATAAACTTCTTGATATAATAGAACTAGAGTGACTTTCGGAGCCTGGAAATAGAGAACATTCCAGGGTAAGTTTCATAAAAACATCTTTCTGACATTGCTCTGTCCACTTCTGCAGCTGATACTGACAGACCAAGGTCAGGCTCTTCTCTGCACTGTCCTTCCAGGAGGGGGGCAACTTACCTTTCCCTGGATTGTTCTTGGGTGGCCCTTAGTCAGAAAGACCCTACTTCAGATACACATAGGGTGGTTCTAGAGTGGGGTCCTGGGACAACCAGTATCCCCAGTCACCCGGAGGTTATTAAAAATGCATATTCTTGGCCAGGCCCTACCCCAGATTTTCTAAATCAGACTCCCTGCAGGTGGGGCCCCAGACCAGTGTCTAACAAGCCCCCCATGTGATCTTCGGCTTTGCCAAAGTTTGAGATGTGGGGACCACGGGCTCTGTGGGCAGCGCTGATATGCAGACAGGGAGGCATAAAACCCTCTCAGATATTCTGGGGCAGGGGTTTCTGCCCGCAGATCCTCCCTGTGGGTCCGCAGGGGTTTAGTTCTCTTATACCTTCTCTTGTGCCAAGTCTTGCATCTTCATTCTTATAAGGCCCATGAGAAACCATGAGTAGATCTCAATCTAAAGGCACGAATTGGGTTACTAATATGGACCAGAAATAGGAACGCTGAAGTAACAAGAGAGAAAAGTGTTGATGAAACACGTAGAGATGGAGCAAGTGTTGGGGAACGGCTGTAAAGAGATGTTCCCAAGTGTTGCTTCTTGGAAGGGAACCTGCGCTCTCCTCGGAGCTTCTTTCCTTTCTCCTCCCTCCTGCTCTGTCCTGCACAGGCCTTTCCTGGGCACCTGATTCATCACTTGGCCTGCAGAAGGTACTAGTGCCCTAGAAGCAAGCAGGAAGCCACCCACTCCAGAGCTACTCAGCACCAGCACCATCTGAGAGTTTGATAGGAATGGGATTCTTAGCCCTAAGGCAGAATTACTGCATCAGATCTCTAGTATGGGGGCCAGGAATCTGTGTTGTGATAAGCACGGCAAGTGATTAGGCAACGTCTGGGCCCCACTCCAGAGTTTCTGATTCAGTAAGCCTTGGCGGAGTTGCTGGGGACGTGAGAAGAGTATGTGTGTATCTCTGTGTGTGTTGGGGACATTAGGTCTGGGGAGTTGAAGATGACTCTTTAGATTTAGCTATTACAGAAGATTGTCCAAAAAATAAATAAATAAAGGTCGAGGTAGTATCCATATGCTTTTTTAAAGCAGTGGTCACAGTGTTTTTGGCACCAGGAACTGGTTTCATGGAAGACAATTTTTTTCACCCATGGGGATGGAGGGGGATAGTGGAGGAGGTGGAAGGCAGAGCTTAGGCAGTGATGAGAGTGATGGGGAACAGCTGTAAATATAGACGAAGCTGCTGTGCTGGAGCACTCTGTGCTCAGCCCCTGGTGTGCAGCCCATTTCTAAGTTTCATAGAAGAGGGGCAGGAGAGGGCAGGCAGGGCTCTGCAGCCCAGGAGTTTGGGACACTTGCTTTAAAGAATGCAGAAAAAATTCAATCTCAAGTACCTCTTTCCCTTGACATTAAGTGGCTCCTCCAAACCTGGGGACATAACAGGGAAGAAGTAGGAAGCTGGCCATGTTCCCAAAGGCAAACAGAGCTTTCCCTGAGAGAAGGGGCCCAAAGAGCTTGTCACAGGCCCTCTAAAAATCACTTAGAGCAGGAAAGTTTCTCCAGGAAGCCACACCTCACAGATAGCCAGCCTCCCCAACCCGCTACAGCCCCACTGCAGCCTCTCCCCCCACCACCCCGCAACACGGTGCTTGTTGATTATTTCCGCCATCATCTCTCAGGCCTGGCCTTGTTATCTTTAATCCTCCTGCATCCTCTGAACTCCTGCTTCCCTTGGGTGATTTAAAGTATCCGTGGCCTAGTTCTCTACTTGCTGATTGGGTGCAGGTCTTAGAATCCTATAATTTCTTACCTGGAGGAAGAAAATATCCTGGGTGCGGAGATGGGCCTCCTCCTGGGAGGAGGCAAATGTAAAAAGATGCCAACTCTCAGGAAGGAGAAAGGAGGTGGCGTTTGAGAAGGAAAGGACCGAAGCAGAAAATAAGATGAGGATGTGGAAGTATCGAATCATAACACTTGCTGGCTCATTTATTCTGGGAAGCTTCTCAGCTCAGAAATGCTTCTGACAGCAGTCCTGTACCATTCCATCCCAGGAGCTGATGGGAAGCTTTAGAAGAATTGTGTGACTGGGGTGAGGGAGAAAGTTTTTGCCAGAGCCCTCCTTTGTGAAGGTCACTCAGAAAACAAGGTTACAGGCAAATGGATTAGTCCCCAGGAGAGTGGCTGCAACTTTGATCTAAAAATCCCTCAAAGCAGTGCGAGGGGAGAGATGAGGAACAAGAAAGCCCCGGAGAATCCAGACTCATGTTCTGCAGGCAAAGAGGAGCATCTGGCTCCTTAGGTGGTCAGGGTAGCTCAGGAACAGCCTTTAATTTCAGCCTGTAATTCAGACCCTGCGCCTTGATGAGAGTTTTACACAGAGTTCTGACATCACCATAAATTGTGTGGCTAAATAAAAAGTAATGGGTTTGGAGCCAGACCAAAACCTGAATCATGATTATCCCACACATTAGCTGTGTTACCTTGAGCAGGCTAATTTCCCTGGGACTCAATTTCCTCATCTTTAAAATAGGGGCAGTAAGATCTATCTCATTGTGAGGATTGAGGGCATAGGAAAATACTGGAAAATTGTGCCTAACAAGTGCTATTTTTTGTATAAACTTAAAAAAAAATCCTATTTCCTTACTGAACACTTGCCTCAGTGGGCTGAGTACTACTATATTACAACTTTTTTTTTTTGGGGGGGGTAGTTTGTGTGCAGAAATTGCGCAGTGGCAAAGCTGGGTGCGGAGGCTCATGCCTATAATCCTAGCACTCTGGGAGGCCAAGGTGGGTGGATTGCCTGAGCTCAGGAGTTCGAGACCAGCCTGAGCAAGAGTGAGACCCTGTCTCTACTAAAAATAGAAAATCTAGCCAGGTGTTGTGCTGGGTGCCTGTAATCCCAGCTACTTGGGAGGCTAAGGCAAGAGGATTGCTTGAACCCAAGAGTTGGAGGTTGCTGTGAGCTATGACGTCACAACACCCTACCCAGGGTGACTGAGTGAGACTCTGTCTTAAAAAAAAAAAAAAGAAAAGAAATTGCATAGTGGCAGATCTCATGTGTGCTGAAAGTACAGTTTTCATTTCATAGATGAGGAGCCTGAAGCTCTGAGAAGTGGAGTCAAAGGTCATTTGAGAAAGGGTGAAGGATGGGTTTTGAGCCGAGGGTGTACTGTAATAACCACGTTCAAAATTAGTGTGCAAATTCTTCTTTTTTTTTATAGTCTCACCTTGTTGCTCAGGCTGGAGCACAGTGGCAAAATCATAGCTCACTGCTGTAACTTTGAAATCCTGGGCTCAAGCAATAATCCCATCTCAGCCTCCCAGATAGCTGGGACTTGGGACCACAGGCAAGTGCTACCTACCATACCTGGGTAATTAAAAGAATCTTTTTGTAGAGGTCTCGTTATATTGCCTAGGCTGGTCTCAAACTCCTCCTGCTGAGGCCTCCAAAAATGCTGGGATTATAGGTATCTCGCTGTACCTGGCCCATAAACTCTTCTTGATCTGGTTAGTAATAGAAAGATCCAAAGAAGATGCGCTTCAAACACTTAGTGTGGTTGACAAAAGTATGGCCAAGCTCTAAGTCGTATGTTTCCAGATAATCATTTAAGGCCTGTCCTTGGCTATCATGTATTCTTGTCGCTCTATATTTCTGTATATTTATTTATTTTTGGTATCTATTCTTTGTTTCCCCAAGAAGACTACAGGTCAGCCTGGGATAAATAAAGATCCCAAGATCTGATGACTTCTCCTAATCACCACTTAGGAGGTCTGAACAGGTGATTGAATTCTCTGAGCCTCAGTTTCTCTCCCTGAAAAAGGAGCTGCTCTGCTCATTTCAAGAATTATTTCCTCTTCAAAGTGAAAGCTATTCACTACTCTAGAAATGCAAGATTTTGTTCTTGCATCCCCCGAGGGCAGGAGGAAATGCTGCTGTTTTTTCTTCAGGTTCTTTTCAGTTTCTACCACTGGGCTGAACACAGCTCAGATGTTCCCAGAACTTGGTTCCTTCCCTGATTCATTCATTGTGAGCAGCAGCTAGAGACTCTTTTCTAAAGTAGTACTTAGTCTGTGTCCCCACTCCCTGCTACCTGCGGTGCTGGGAGAAGCCTTTTCAGCTCCTGCACTCAACATGGAAGACTATGGCACACCCTTGCTCACCTTGATGGAAGGGCAACGCAAACCTGACTTTCCAACTACAAGGTTTCTTCTGAGTGTCCTGTTCTCTAAGGGCCTGCCGCCTCCTTTCATTTGTTTTCTTGTAATGGTCTAGTTTTTACTTGGCTTTTTTTTATTTTTGAGACAGAGTCTCAAGCTGTCACCCTGGATAGAGTGCTGTGGTGTCATAGCTAATAGCAACCTCCAACTCTTGGGCTCAAGCGATCCTCTTGCCTCAGTTTTTCTATTTTTAGTAGAGATGGGGGTCTTGCTCTTGCTCAGGCTGGTCTGGAACTCCTGAGGTCAGGCAATCCACCCACCTTGGCCTCCCAGAGTGCTAGGATTACAGGTGTGACCCACCGCAGCCAGCAATGGTCTAATTTTTAATATTAATTTAATTTTAACTGAGATATAGCTCACATACCACAACATTCACCCTTGTAGAGCATCTAATTCAGGAGCATTTAGCACATTCACAAGGGTGTGTGACCATCACTACCGCCTAATTCCACATTTTCATCCCCCTAAATAGAAACTCCACATATGTTGGAGGTTATTCCTCATTCCCTTCTCCCCAGCCCAGGCAAACACTAATTAAACTTTTTTTTTTTTTTTTTTTTGCAGTTTTTGGCCGGGCCTGGGTTTGAACCCAACACCTCTGGTATATGGGTCCGGTGCCCCACCCCTTTGAGCCACAGGCGCTGCCCACACTAATTAACTTTTTGTCTCTATGGATTTGCCTATTCTGGACCTTTCATCTGAATGGGATCATAGCCAATGTGGCCCTTGATGTCTGGCTTCTTTCACTTAGCATCATTTTGCAAGATCCCTGATGTTATGTGTAACATGTATCAGTACTTTGTTCCTTTTTATGAATGAGTAATACTCCATGTATGGACATATCATTTTGCTTATCCATTCATCAGGTGGTGGACATCTGGGTTGTTTCCATTTGGGAGTTGTTATAAATAATGGTGCTGTGAACTTTCACACACAAGTTTATGTGTGAACATACTGTTTTTAATTCTCCTAGGAGTTGAATTGGGGGTCCTATGGTGACTTGCGGATCTTACCAGACATGTCACGTGGCTGGCGATCTTTTCTATGTTCTTCCCACTAGGACTTGAGTGTTCTTTCCAGCACCATAGTCAACATAGGAGGAGCCCAGGAAGTATTTGGGGATGAAGCATGGGTTGGGAGGCTGCGGCAGAGGACAAGGGAGTGGGGTTTCCTGTTTTTCTGAAAGCTCATTAACAAGCTCCGTGCATGACAGACTTGTGGCTGCTTTCGTGGGACTTGGGTTTGCAATTTCTAGTGACTGACTGACTCCTTCCTCTCCTTATTTTCACAGTGATTCAGACTGCTCCACTCACAAATGATAGTTAATGGCTCTTAGATTTTCTCCTGGAGACAGTAGTCTACGCAGACTTTGTCACTGAGCAGAGGGGTGACTCTGGATAACATGGGTTCATAATCCCTCTGGCTTCTGTCTCGACGATTGGGAACTGTGCTGCATGTCTTCACGGACACCAGGACCCAAATGACAGAGATCAGAATTGTTCCAATTCTGGAATGAGGAATAACCTCCAATAACCTCCAACATATGTGGACACGGGAGTCCTTCTGCAGGTCAGCCATGGAGCAGTGGATCAGAAGTGATATTTCTGGTGGGGACTTGGGGTCTTAGGAATGTTTAAAAACAAAACAGTACCAATCCCAGCACAAGGGATTCTCCCACTAAGCTGGGGCTACCAGGTCTGGGTGCTGGTATTGCTTTGTGATCCTTCCAGGTCTAATATTTTATGATTATATGAAATTGGCTATAAACATAACCTAAAATGGAACTAGTTAATAGCTTCAAAGGAGAATTTTCTATATATCAATAACAGCAGAAATGCCCAGGCACCCATATGACCTGATGATAAACATGGAAGATGGGGCTTCTATGGGAACAAGACTGACCTTGGTATATTCTATGATGCTCTGCTGAGTGGATGAAGGGTCACTTTGTGGGCACGGAAGCTGCCCATTTGCCACCATAAAATATCCTTCCTCTCATCCTAGGATTGCTGGACCCCAGACAGCTGTGTCTTACTTTGAGGGTCTTATCAGGGACCCTCAGTGGAGTGCCCAGGCATTATTTTGGGTTTTCCATAACTTCTTCCCCTTGCCTTGATAACAAAATTTGTCTTTTATTGTTGGGATCTGCCCCACTCCATCCAGTGGAGGCCAGGCCAGCCCATGACTTCACCTTTTCTGTCATCACAAACTAGACTAGTGAAGTATGGTTCCCAAAAGTAACTTGGTCCAGGGTACGCACAGGTGCCAAGCTGGTTTGATCAGAACTCCTTTTTAGAACGGAGATAAATCATGAGAAAGGGCATCCCATCACTTCACAAAGAGAGAGACTGTCCAAGATTGAAGCCAAAGAGGAGGAAAAGATAGACAGAGTGTCAGGGAGAGAGCAGGGAAGAAAAAGCAGGAGAGAGGAGTTTGCCTGGGCTCTTTTAGGTCCAGGTCACCCGAAGTTCATCCTCTTAACTCCCCTATTATTTGAGCTAAAGCCTTTTAGTTTAAGGGAGTCTGGGTTGGGTTTCTCATGCTTGCAACCAAAGAGTTTTGACAAATACCCTTAATAATGCCACTATTGGCAATGACTTGACTTTGGGAGTGAATGTGTCAAGAGAAAACTCCAATCCTATACATCTGGTCCCTGCCCCATGAAGATGTGATGTTCCAGCAACAATATGTCCTCAGCAATGTCTCTAGGTGAAAAAATAACAAGAAGATAGCTTGGGCTGCTTTTGTTATCATTTGTTTGTTTTCAGTGCTTACTCATGTGTCAGCTTTGTACTAAAAATATATATATACACATTTTTTATTAATGCAATCATGGGGTACCATACACTGTTTTTTTTTTTTTTCTTGAGACAGAGCCTCAAGTTGTCACCCTGGGAAGAGTGCCGTGGCATCACAGCTCACAGCAACCTCCAACTCCTGGGCTTAAGTGATTCTCTTGCCTCAGCCTCCCAAGTAGCTGGGACTACAGGCGCCCGCCACAACACCTGGCTAGTTTTGGGTTGCAGCCGTCATTGTTGTTTGGCAGCCCGAGCTGGATTTGAACCCGCCAGTTCAGGTGTACGTGACTGGCGCCTTAGCCACTTGAGCCACAGGTGCTGAGCTCATACACTGGTTTTATATACCATCTGACATATTTTCATTGCACTGGTTAACATAGCTTTCCTGGTATTTTCTTAGTTATTGTGTTGAGACATTTACACTCTACATGCAGTAAATCCCACATGTTCCCTTGTAAGATGCACCATAGGTGTGATCCCACCAATCACCCTCTCTCCACCCATCCTCCCCCCTCTCCTCCCTCTCCCCCTTCCCCATATTCTTAGGTTATAACTGGGTTATAGCTTTCATATGAAAGCCATAAATTAGTTTCATAGTAGGGCTGAGTACATTGGATACTTTTTATTCTATTCTTGAGATACTTTACTAAGAAGAATATGTTCCAGCTCCATCCATGTAAACATGAAAGAGGTAAAGTCTTTCTTTAAGGCTGCATAATATTCCATGGTGTACATATACCACAATTTATTAATCCATTCGTGGATTGATGGGCACTTGGGGTTTTTCCATGACTTAGCAATTATGAATTGGGCTGCAATAAACATTCTGGTACAAATATCTTTGTTATAATGTGATTTTTCATCTTCTGGGTATATACCTACTAAATATAGTCATGTATGACCTTGTCTGATTCTCATAACAACTGAATGAGGTAGGTCATCTCATGATTCCCACTGCTGGGATGACATGAACGAGGAGGCTCTCAATATTTATTTAAGTGCCTTACTAAAGAGAGCATGTGGAGGCAGGATTTTAAGTCAGGCTTGTCCTGAAAGCAGAGCTGGGGCACTTAATCAGCCCTGTCTTTGTGTGTTTATTGAAGACAGCTCTCCGGGTCTCTACCTCATGCCTCAGAATCTCATTACTCCTTAAAAACTTTCCTAGAGGTTTGCTGTGAAGAATCCCCAAACAGAAGAAAAGTTTTGTCTGAAGTCTCAGTTCTCTTTGAAAACTCTTTCCTATTTCACCACTGACTACTGACCTCAGTTCCACCTTAACTTCCTGCATCCACCCAAGGAGAAAGGTTTTATTTCAGGAAGGGCACAGCACAGGCGAGCTGGGAGCAGAGAATATTAAGTGATGTATTATGCCCTTTTCATTTGAATGGGCACAAGATACTCATTGTGCACGGCCAGGTGATGTTCTCCTCATCCAGGTGTGCATTTGATGGCCCCATAGGAGTGCTGTGATGTCCGCGGGGATGACCAAGCTGGAGACCTTGGACTTGGCCACAAAAGCAAAAGTCCTTCTGACCATCTACTGAGCTAAGTTTTTATATTTAGATACGACTATCATTGTTCAATCCATGCATTGGATAAGTGAGGAAAAGGAGTCTCAGAGAGGCTAAATAACATTTCCAAGGCCATACATCTAGTTAGCACAGAGCTGGGAACTGAACCTCACAGCCACAGTGAGATATCCGGGGCCCCCTGGCCTGTGCTGGTCTCCTCCCTTGACATGCGTTCCTCTTGTCCGTCACGTGGAAGCCCTGAGTGACTCACAGCGTCTCTGGCATGTCTTTCACAGAAACTATTTATTCCCCAGTTGATGATTTTGCTTTCCTTCCCTCTCCCGTGCATGTTGTCAGAATGTCTAGAAAAATCTGACAGCTGGTATTCCATTTAGGGACAACACTTGGGGGATGTGTCTCGAGAGGGCTCACACGCAGATCTTGCTGCACTTCTACTCGACTTCCAAATATAATATGATTTCATTGGCAGGGAGATGGAAAATGAGTAAGGATGATGGGGTGCCTGCCGTTTTATATGAAGTGTCTGACATGCCTAAGTCGGGTATGTGACCCAGGGTGACAAATGAAGAGGCTTTGGTAGGCAGACCCATGTCCAAATCCTTCACCGCTATTTGACTTTGGACAAATTACTTTACCTTGCTGAGCCTCAGTTTCCTCATCTGTCCCACAGGGACAGTAGAACTTAATCTCCCAGAGCCACGCTGAGGGGTCATTCCCATAGGCTGACAAGTGACCAGCACTTGCCAGACGCACTGGACAATTTTCCTGCACCCTTCTTCCCAGACTATGTATCAGTATGGGGTAAGCAGTAAACATATTTAAGGGAAACACTATCAAGGTTAATATATTGTTAATATATTGTAATAAGGACCTGGTGACAGGCAGATAAATGATTCAACCACAAGACCAGTAAATCCCACATATGCCAGCAACTAGAACCAAATAATAGAAATGTGTCCCTCAGTGTCACTGAGCTTATTTTCTACAGAAACAACACGCCTGCTGATTAAAAGTGATGGAACTGAAGCAAAACATCTTAACATTCTCTTATTTTGCACGGATGGCACTAAACTAAACTCTGGGTAGACACATACTCTACTGTCTTAAGTAGATTTGGCGGTAGATACTCATCTGGTTATTTTCCCAAATAATTAGGAGACAAAGGTTGACAACTAACACGGAAGTACCTCGAGCATGATCTGTCTTAATGAAGGGATTCAGAAATATCTGAGGGGCTGTGAGTGCCTGAAAGTCAGAATTCAGTGGGTGAAATGACCTCATGGGCTCCTAGCAGTGTGTCGGCACAGGGTCAGCACCTGGCTCCAACTGGATGCCTCCCATCTGGAAGCCAGATGTGAATGAAGGGAGGGCCACTGAGGAAGCCCTGAGTCATGTTCATCTGGTCTCCTGCCCGCCTTTATAAGGATGTCTATAGGGGACTTGTTTTAGGGGGCTAGGAAAATGGTTTCTATATATGATGTCAGCTCCTGATTTGGGGTTTTCTGAAGAAGTCAGGAAATCTTGCCTTCCATCTAGCATGGAGTTTTATCTTATTTCCTCTTATCTTTTTCTTGGAAGAAAATGGAAAAGTTGCTGCTTGCCTAGGACTTCAGGGGCCAGCCTCTCATAAAGACACTGGCAGACTGGCACGTGGAGGGGATGTGTGTGTGTGTGTCTGTGGTTTGTGTTCACCTAAAAATCAAGCAAGGGGCAGCGCCTGTGGCTCAAAGGGGTAGGGCGCCGGCCCCATATGCTAGAGATGGCGGGTTCAAACCCAGCCCTGGCCAAAAACTGAAAAAAAAAAAAATCAAGCAAGTAAAGGTAACAGAATCAAACCCAAATAAATAAAAACTAAAAGGAGGATCCCATCAAAGACCTGTCCCATCAAGGGGGCCATATCCTTTGGGCTCCTGGCCTAATATCTTTTCTTAATTCTTCATTCTTCAGGTAGAATAAAGAGAATAATCTTGTCTTATTTTTCTCATGTAGAAGTCATAATCAATAATTTCCCAAGTTAATGAAGAGAATCTGAAAACCCCTTAAAAGAAAAAGTATTGGACCCAAGATTTAGAAAACTTGAAAAGTAGAATTACTGCCATGAAATCCTGCTGATGGCACGGGCACATCCTCTCATTAATTTCTAATCGACTCCATATCACGTGCCGCCCACAGCAGCATTTCCAAACCTTTTCCACATTCCAGCATCATAATCCTGACTCCCAGCTTTGCTTAGCTCCATGCCATCTGATACGGGCTTCTTTAAATTCCAATTTTGCCACAAGATGTTTGTTTCTTTGCCCACACCCTTCCTGGCTCAGAGGCAGAAATGTCCTTCCACCTCCTGATGGCAAAGACCTTCTCCTGCACCTTGGGTTTTTCTTCTTTGCGCTGAATCCTTCCTCTTAGACCAAATGGGGCAGGATTTTCAAACCCCATGGGTCACCCAGCTGAGGCCGGAGCACCCAGCTTTATGGGTGAGCCTCTTGGCATGGTGACCTGCCTGCTCTGATGAGGATGGGAGGGAGGAGCTTCCAGGGGTGGAGGTGGGGCTCTGGGGGCAAGGGGCAAAGTCCTGCTCACTCTCTTCACTTTCATCGGATTGGTGATTTGGGCTTATGAGGAAGCTTCAATTTGAAAAGAGGTCCATCCCATAAATGAAATTAAGGAAATCACTTTGTTCCTTCGCAGTTAGATGCTGGATTCACCAAGACTTGGGATGGAACAAGCAGACAGCACAGGAGGGGGATTCCAAGGTGTGGAGAGGCTGTGGCCTAGGTGGCCGCAACAGGCATGCAGTGTGGGGTATAGGAAGGAAGGCAGGGAAGAAGTGACAGTTTGGGGGAGATGGGAAGGCCCCAAAGGGCTTGAGGCTCAGAGGAGAAGATTTAGGAGGCAGAAGCCATGATAGGAGGGAGAGTTTCAAAATCCCAGCAGATCTCTGTCAGGGGGGCAGTGGCTGTGGCAGCAAGATGGAAGTAAGGCGGCCAAGGTCAGCTTAGGGTCTGTGATGGACTCCTTCAGTCCCAGGATGTGAGGCTGGGGGACTCAGGGACCTGTGTACTCATCTCTTCCTAGACACCTTTGCCCAAAGTACAATTGGGGAAGCGCTTTTCTGAACATGGGCAGTGGTGCGTGTGTGTGCACAAGTGTACACACATACACTCCTGCAGGCATTAAATATATGCACCTAAGACTTCCATCATAGCCAAGACTGGAAATTAAATCTAAATCTTAAATCTAAACACAGCCAATGAGCTTGCATTTGGGGCCAATGAGCACAAATATAGTATTTTTTAAAATTTCTCTCACTTGACAATATGCAAAAGGCCTCATGTATTCAAGGTCACAGAGGTCATGCAAGAAAGCCATGTGCTAATTACAAAATAATGTTTCTTTTCTTAAATAAGATAAGGAATTTTAAGCCACTTGGTATAGTGCCTGGAACTTACTAATATCCTCCCCCAAATGGCAGCAGTTGACAATGGCATGTGTATTAATCATTGAAGCAGACCCAGTAAGACTTCTATTGGAAGTCCCTTTGTCAGGCATTTATTTTATTAATATATGAGCTTTTGAAAAATGAAAAGGCATTGCTTAGAATTTAGATTATTTCCCAGTGTAGTCTGACCTTTCCCACATTACTAAAACATGTGACATTTCTCTGAACAAAGGCTCTTGTGGAAAATGAGATGATGCACAGAAATGTCCTTTCACACCCATCTTGAGAGCTGCTCACCAGCAGTCTGGGGCCGGAGCCCTACGTGTGGTTGGTGAATGAGCACCCATCTCATCACCAGGAGTGTGAGGGGGCTAGGGAACTAGGAAGGCAGGCCTGCTGTTTTCCCAAGTTTCAATCAAACCCCTGTCCTCCTTACTCCTCCTCACCCTGCCAAGTTCCCTATGTGGCCTGCTGGAAATGGCATTGGCTAAGACCATCCCATTCTGTCCTTATGTCATCAGTACAGATCCAATTTGAAATACAGTTATGATGCCCCAGCCCTGTTGTCACAGAGGGAGACCAAGGCAGCTTCTGGAGAGACCATAACAGGGTTTTGTTTGATGCACATAGATTTTTTTTTGAACAGTTTAAATTTGGATGGTTTTGGAAGGAGCCACTGTTCTCTACTTTGCCCTGGTTATCACTATTTCCCCTTGTTTGTAACCTTGGCGTATAAGCCATGTCAGACTGGGCTAATGGGAACCCAGATCTGAATGAACCGTCCTGACACCTGGGACCAGCTTAGCACCGAGCAGCCCTCCTGCCATGCTGCTCGCTGGCTCCAAGGCAACAGCTCTGAGACTAAGGAACCAAATTTCTGCTGTCTATATCACAATCTTACCAACTGTGTATACTGACTTGTTTCAATGTTCAGAAGAAAGGAAAGAAAAAAATAGTTGGACCTCCTAAAGAAGTGTCAGCACTGAACAAAAATGTTGCTGATAGTCTGCTCTGATGTTTTAATGTAATTAATTTCTTCCCCCTGTACATCAAAGCTGTGAAAACAGCTCTGATTTACAAAGTGGAAAGACAGATTAAATTATTTAGCTTACCAGGCACTCTCGACTGATAGGAGATAAGGTAAGCTTTTTTTTTTTTTTTTTTCCTTTCCTCAAGTTTTCTTTCATGAGCCCAAGGAAAAATGGTATTTGATAGATCTCTTTTTTTGGCTCCAGGAGAACCTTCTTTCTTCTGCAACCACTTGGTGAAGGCCATGAAACAACTTTGCCCCTGGTGAGTGCGTTTGGGAACACAGAGGTCAGTCATTCATTCTTAAGGATTCTGTGCGGGAGGTGTAAGTATCCTGATGTTCACAAATGAGGAAACACAGGGAAGGCATACCCCCTCGCCAAGGTCACACAGTTAAACCAATGGACTTGATCTGAGTTTGCCAGCAGCCAAAGCAGGCTCTTTGCACGGCCTCATGCACTCCTCAGTAAGGAAAGGCAAATACCACAAAACCACACAGCCAACCACAGACCTCAGAGAGCATTAGAGGAGGGACAGGGTAGATGGAGGTTCTGCAAAAATGCAGCATTTAGGGGCAAAACAGAATGAAAAGAATCTATCATATCTTTGCAAAAGGGATCTTTTAACCTCAGGGCTGGCTTTTAGCTTTGACACAGACCACTCAGCCCAGGAAAGCCTAGACACATTTTCATATGGAAAGTCCTGTGCATCGGCCTATCCTAGACTGGGGAGAGGGTGGAAGCAGGGACACCTACCTCCTTCAAACTCTGTCTGGCAGTTCCCCGAGGTCTCATTCAGGCTTTCTTCCTCATTGATGATGATGTTCTCAATGTCCTTCATCGTTAGATGGTCCCGGAAGGCGTGATAGAGAATGTGCTTCAACTCTTCCAGAGTTATCCTTTGCATGTCAAACTGTGAAGAGAAAGAGCAGTGAGATGGTTGTGGGCATGTGGGGATAAGAAGTAGGCTTGGGCCTGACTGGCAAGCCCAGCAGCTCCTCTGCAGAAACTTGTCTCAGTTTTTTGGGATATCAGATGAGCAGTTTTCCATCCTGTTCCGCTCCGAGCATTCTTGTGAACTTGCAGGGACTTACTGGGAATACAGTGAGTGGAACATATCCCCCTCAATTTAGACTCCTGCAGGAAAAAAAATGCCACCTGCTAGTCTGGTTTCCTACTCACCCAGCCATCTGCTGTTAACCCTCCACATCTCATGTCCTTTCGTGTGGTGTCACTCTTCATACAATGCATACGTTTCTAAAAATTGGATAATCTACCCAGAAACCAGCAATTCCCATCTTGCTTTGAGTATACATCTTGTTCTAACAAGATAAAACACGAATGCAACGCCATGTGTATGAAGAAGAGCTGCTGAAGGGGAGGTGGAGAATTCCCCACTGTGTCCTTCCCCTCCCAGAGGCAGGATTTGCTTTCTGTGATACCACTTTATCCACTAAGAGAGACGCTAAGGAGAAAGCAACAAAAGTTACCTAAGGCTCCAGGGTTCCCGGCCTGACTGGCCTGGCTCCTAAGGCTCTAAGTAAAACAACACTCTTGTTAAACTCCCTAAACACTCAGCTATGGGGGAGCAAACTGTTAGACCCCCCAACACCGATTCACAGTCCAGACCCCTCAACTCTGAATGGACAGAGGACTAGCCCAGACCTTCTTTTTTCTACTAAGCAACTCCAGACCTTGAGCAGGTGCAGCCAGCTCATAAAGGCTGTGTACTGCCAACTGTCTTTGTGTCCTATAGTTCACCTTTGGGGGTAAAGAGCCAAATTCCACCTCATTTTAAGGCTAATACTCTCCCCGATGTGAACATGTATAGTACATCTGCTTACTCACTGCGCATGTGCTCAGCTCCCCTCATAAATATGTATAGCTTCCCTCCCCAACCCCGCTGAATATGCACGATCTAATGTGTAATGCGGCCGTTGTGAGGTATAAATCAAGCCTGACCTGTGCCTCTTTGTTTTTATTTATTTTTTTTTATTAAATCATAGCTGTGTACATTAGTATGATCATGGGGCACCATACACTTGGTTCATAGACCGTTTGACACATTTTCATCACACTAGTTAACATAGCCTTCCTGGCGTTTTCTTAGTTATTTTGACCTGTGCCTCTTTGAAGAGAACACCTTCAGTCTGCTCTGGAGACTATCTCCTCCCAGTTTGCAAATTGATAAGGCCAACAAAGCTCTCCTTTCTACTATTTAGTCATCCTGATGGCCCTGTGGATGGCATTTCGCACTCCATTTATGTCCAGTTTGGTCAAATCACTTTTATGGCCAATGAAATCTGAATAGAAGTCACATATACCACATTCAACTAAGAGCTCTTAGAGTGCGGTGACTCTGCTGGGAGAATAGTGTGCCCCAGACAGGGGCTGTTCCTGCCGCCTGTATCCCAGAATGAGAATCAAGTAGAGAACGGCTGTGCCCATCCCCTAAAGGACAAGGCCTACAAGGAACAAACACTCTGTGTTATTAACAACCATAAAGGCTTTGGGCTTATTTGCTGCCACAGCAGGACTTAGACTACTGTTGTCTAAGCCAAAAAGAGAGAAATTAGTATACAGATATTAAATTATCACACAGACTCTGTGTGCATCTTTTATGCATCAATTAAAAAAAAAAAAAGAAATTAGTCTGTAGAAGTGAGAGGCTACCGTAACAGAAATTCTAAAATGTGATGGACTGGTTCCAGAGGCAGGCAGTGGAGAATGAAAATTGTTACTGGTGGTGGAAAAGTGGCAAGCCACATTATCCCAAAGCAAAACATTTGGTAAAACTATTGCCTGTGATAACTTAGAGGGCAGATACATACACAGGGTGACCATAAAGTTCATGTCCAATTTAAAACTGCACACGAAATTTATGGCCACTCTGTGTGTATGCATGTATGTGTATACACACGCACACACACACAGAGACACACACACACACATATATATATTGAACAAATCTGTCGCGTTACTTACAAAAAGTTTGGGGACTAGCATCTTCTGGTTGTAGGCAATTGCATCTAACAGGGTACTACAAGGAAGAGATGAGCTCAGAAAAAATTAGTTGGTTTGCAAACTAGGAATAAAAACAACCCAGAAATTCCTGGCCATGCAGGGCTGAAAGAAGCAATTGTTTTTCATTTTTGACTAGAAAGAGACAGAATTAAGAAATGCTTTATGCAGGGCTCTAAAAACAAATCAGTGCCCCTTGTTAAAACCTCTGAATATGTTAAGTGACTCTCTCTGGAAGCCTGTTATTAAGTTTAGAGAGAGGTAAGTCTCAAAAATGATTGTGGATATAGCTATTAGCATAAACTGATTGCAGTCAGATCAAAAAAAAATATATATATGACTAAGTTCTTGAGAGAGCTGTACTGGTGGAGAGCCAACTGCCTTGGATTAAAAGACACTATAACTATTCAAAACTTAAAATGATCCTTTGGGCGCCAGCAATTACGAGGATAGGCTACCCAGGCCTCAAGAAGTGTATATTATCCAGTGCTCTCCCAGAGGGTGAAGCTGGGAATTCTGGACAACAATGAAATCTGGAGCAATTTCCAGGAAGCAGAACCAGGGTCTAATCAAGGAACATTCCTCACCCCAAGGTCTATCAGGATTTCAGAATTGCTCTGAGCCACCGACTGCTATGTGTCTCCTAGCTTTGCTTTCTGGATAGGCAAGTTTTGGGTGGTTGATCTGACCCTGGTCCACCATCGCTATGTTAAATAAGTGTGTGTGTGTGTGTGTGTGTGTGTGGTGGGGGGTAATTGGTCTCTTTTAGTTCCTATTTCTCTAGATCAAGAAGAGCCACATCTAAGAGTACATCATGAGATTCTAATCTTGAGTTTGCTGTGATTGGATGGGACTTGTGGGGTGTCTCCCTGTGGAAAGGATGAGTATATTTTGTGGCTTAAGGCAGAAAAACAAATATTTATGAACAAGAGTGTGGACCGTAACAAGTTACATTCTTTTCCATGACAGCTGATGCTTAAGCAACATGGGTTTGAACTGCATGGGTCCATTTATTAATATTTCTTCTGCCTCTGTCACCCCTGAGATAATAAGACCAATCCTTCCTCTTCCTCAGCTTTCTCAGTGTGAAGATGATGAGGCTGAAGACCATTGTGATGATCCACCTGCACTTAATGAATAGTAAACATATTTTGTCTTCCTTATGATTTTCTTAGTGATCTTTTCTCTAGCTTACTTTATTGTAAGAATACAGTACATATAACATACAAAGTATTAATCAACTGCTTTTGTTATTGGTAAGGCTCTCGGTCAACAATAGGCTACTAGCAGTTACCTTTTGGGGGAGTCAGAAGTTACATGCAGGTTTTCAACTGTACTTCTAACCCCACCTCTGCTAAAGGATCAACTGTATTTGTTTCTCCTCCCTGGGAGAGGATTATATCTCCCTGCCTGTTGACATGCATTCTGGCCAATTAAATCAGAATGAAAGTAATATATGAAAACGATGAAATCCACAGAGAAGCTTCAAAGCCATTGTGTATTTTGCCATTTTTCATTTCATTCAAAACAGTTATACCAAAAGGGGCTGCTCCTTTGGGGTGAGATGAATTTAACATGAACAGAACCTCAGCCAACCTGTAAGAACTGGTGATTTGATTAAGAAATCAACCCTTGTTGTTAGCCACTAAGCCTTTGGGGTTTCTGCAGTATAACTGAGCCAAGGATGAAATCAATGTTTTAAGTTAGTTTGGAACCATGATGAAGGAAAATTATAGACATTTTTCTTTCCTTGCTTTCTTTACTAAGCAATTTTTACCTTGCTTTAAGTAGGCACCTTACTTTAACAAATTAAATGGGCTTACATTATCTTGATGGAAAATCTAAATGATTCCAATTTAAAGCCATTTATATGAGTACAAGCAATTGAATGGTGTCACATGGGCTTGTTTTCTGCCTCAGAATTTTGACATCCATTGGGGTACAACCCATGGAACAATCTCTCCTTACAACACTGGATAGGGGAGCATGGTGGTGTCAATCTGGCTATATGGAGAAGGCTGGGAAAATGCATAGATGAGAATACTGGGACCCCCCCCCCCCGCCATAATCGGAGATGAGGAGTAACAAAATCAATGAGACTCTGAGAAAATGTGTAACCATTTCCCGGACGACCACTGAGGACTATATGTGGCGCCTGGAAAAACTCTGACCAGTTTAGAGCTTGCTATAACTTAGAAATCAGACAGAAAGAGTGGTCGGCACTATGAGAAGAGAAGGAAGGATACACATTCTAGAAATACGTAGTTTTGGCTCTATGGATCACATTTTACTTTATTTTTACATTTTTTTCTCCTATGGGTCATGTTTTCGTGATACGACATCTAAGCAAACTCAGTTGAGGAGCACTCCCTATACCTTCTATATTGTTGGAATAGCAGTCTCTTAAAAGTTTGAAATAAATCACTATCAAACCATGTGGACACAATGCCACAAATATTTCTCCTATGATTATCAGTGGATTTAGCTTTTTGAGTTTTCTTGAGTCCATTTTGGAATTTTCTATTTTTTTTTTTTTTTTTTAGAAAAGCAGCCACAAGATATTCATTATTATCAGAATGTAACTATCCACAGAGTTCTACAATTTTAAATTCCTCTCCATAGTTATTAATATCCCATTTCTCATTTATAATTTTTTTCTCTTTTTAGTTATGATTTTTGTTTTTTTCCCTACTTTTAATGGCTATAATGTGATCCATATATCTCTTATGTTTAGAAAGCTAAGGAATTTTCCACTTTAGAAGAATCTCTGTTAGGTCAAATATATAAATATATTTATCGTTATTAATTATATTATATAACCTTATAATTATAATCTTCTTTTTCTGTAATGTTATTTTGGGGGGAAGACTTGATTTGTTGCATATTAAAATCTGTGAAGAGCATTATATCTCCAGAAATTGTTCTTATAGTGAAAATATTTTTTAAATAAAGCTGTTCTTTAGTACATGAAAATTTATACACCAAATTGCACAAACACACATCCTTATTGGGGATGTGTCTATGCTAGACCCTGTGATGGAGACGTGAGGGTGAGCAAGGCATAGATCCTGCTCTCAAAAGAAAAGCAAGTGAGAAACTTCAATTCATTGGGTACCTGCTGGGGCAGGAGAAGCCCTGGACGGTTTGGTACCAGCTGCGGAGGGGGAGCAGGGCACAGAAGGCTGTCTAGGGAACATATAAGTGATCAAAGACCTATAGGAAAAAGACACTGAGTTTGCCAAGTGAATTGGGGAAACGTGGGAAGAAGACACGGAAGGGAGAAGGGCACGTGGGCTGGGGAAACAGCTATACCAAGGTCTAGAGGCGCAAAATCTTGGCAGGTACATTGACTGAGTGGCAATATGGAGTTCTTCCGAGACCTGGAGTAGTCAGGAGAAGGTGGGACGGTGAGTGCTTATGGGTGGGCCCTAAGCAATAAAGGCCTCGTATGCCACGGTGATGAGCTTGGTTGTTTTTGTCTGTTTGTTTTTATTTTTTACTTTTATCTTTAGGGACAAAGTCTTGCTATGTTACCCAGGCTGTCAAACTCCTGCCCTCACGCGATCCTCCTTCCTTGGCCTTTGGAGTAACTGAGACTCCAGGAGTGTGCCACCAGGCCTGACTCGTTTCCATTTATTTATTTTATTTATTTTTTGAAATATGGGCTCATGGTACATATTAGATATGGGAGGACTATGTAGATTTGGAATTCATTTGCATACAGGTGATGATAAAAGTTATCAGAAAGGGGGATACCACCTGGGAAGAACATGTGGAATGTGGGAATCCCCAGGAAGGCCTGGAGAGGACATAAAGAGGGACAGGTGGTAGCCTCCACTACGGAACGAGCAGGGTGTGTCTTTTATCCACGCACATAGTCATTAGCAATATCTAAGCACTTTCTTAATGTTTTCTGAAAGAAAGACTATTTTTACAACAGTGCAGCTATGCTTACTTTTCCTTTGATGTGAATTCTGCTAAATGTTTGTCTGTTGAGTTTTAAACTTTGTTTCTTTTCTTTCTTTCTTTCTTTCTTTTTTTTCTTTGTTTGAGACAGAGTCTCACTGCTGTCCAGGCTGAAGTGCCGTAGCATCAGCCTCGCTCACAGCCACCTCAAGCTTCTGGACTTAAACAATCCTCCTGCCTCAGCCTCCTGAGTAGCTGGGATGACAGGTGCCCACCACACCTGGTTAACTTTTCTATTTTTTAATAGAGATGGGATCTCACTCTTGCTCTGTCTGGTCTCAAACTCCTGACCTCACACAATCCTCCCACGTCGGCCTCCCAGAGTGCTAGGATTACAGGTGTGAGCCACCATGTCTGGCTTGGTTTTAAACTTTCTGTGTTTCTCACAAGGAAGACAGAATTGGGTTTTAAAAAAGTCTGATTTAAAATTTTTTGCCAACAGTGGGGTATAATTCCAATATTGTACATTATTATAAACATGCTTAGCTATACTTTTGTTATTTTATCTCCTGCTTTCTGGTCTTTATGGTTTACTTTTCCTTTTGTCTCTTGTATAAAGAACCTACAGGTATCCTAGTTTTTATTAGGCTGGCAGGTATTTTTCCATTTATTAAGTCCATTACTTAAGTCACCAATTCTTAAATTATCAAATTCAAAAAACTAAATTTCTTTCCTTGTCTGTAGGAAGATTCATATACCTTTTATTTTCCTTCCTCTTACTCAACACTTTTCAGTCATTGTAAGTGTAACGTGAGCTTTATTATGATGTGTTTTCTACCATTTGCCTCTTTTCTAGTTTCTAGAATAGTATTTGGCTTCTGCACAATTTTGTAACAAAATTTGTAACAGCTGCTGCTACTTCATTATATTTAATTGACTTCAATGCTCACTTCCATTTTTCTACAACTGTCCTGACTCTGGCTGTCTAATTGCCACCCAAATATCTGCCTGAGAACTTTCAAAACTAGAAGATAATGGAGCTTTTGTGAACATCACATTTCTGAGTTCTTAATACATGTAATTCTGATAATACTTTGTTTTTCTGTCTTTTGTTACAGCCAACTTAGTTTGTCATAAAATTCTAGAATCACACATTTCCCCCTCAAAGCTGTGCTGAAACTTCTCTTCTGTTATTGGATACAGGGGAGGAGAAAAGAGGTAGATGGCGACCATGTTTTTTTCTCTCAAGTTCATTAATTTCTTCCTTAACACTAGTTGGAATACGTCCTTATATACGTGTTTGCCTTAACCTTGGAGGTGAGTGAGGGCTTTAAATTTTTATAGCAGTGTCATCCTTTGCCTCTTCTGGGAGACAGTTTTGATTATTGCTTTTTCTTTTATTCATTCTGCCTCTTTCCTCTGGAACACGAAGCAGTCTTAATTAGATTTCCATTCTTTGTTTCTAGATTTTTCACCTTTCCGCTACTAATTTTCACCTCTTCGTTTTGCATTTCACATCCCTAATTTTCGTCTGCATGGTTAATTCTTCTTCTTATTGTCTCTATGAAAATTTTAATTCTGTGGTTTCATTTTGGGTCCCTACATATGCAGGTTATTTTAGTGCATTCCCTTTGTGCCCCAGACTGCCACTGTTGCTGCTTTAAAAAACAAAAGATAGATTCCAAATCTCTTGCATTACCTTTAAAGATTAAAATAGGAAAGAACGCCACCAAGCAGACATCTATGATTTTCCCCGCAGTCCATTTTCTGAGGCAGGCCCCTCCCCTGTGTCCCTTTTCTTTAGGCTCTGCTGAGTTTTAATTAATCTACTGCTATTATTGCTGTTGTTTCTGAAGTGAGCAATCCAGGTGCAAGACGTGTCAAAAAGGAGAGCGAGTGGAATGTTCTTAGGCTTCTGACTGCCCAGCTGGTCGTGGTAATTTTCACCTGAGCATCAGGGCTAGTCACATCCTTTAGCTCCTGTAAGTTGCAGCCCCTGCAGGCATGTCCTCTGGTGCTGCTGGCTTGGCGGGATATAGCTGACCTCGTGCTCAGGTGGCCTGGTTCTCTTAAGGTAGGAGGCTGTTGTTCATCATTGATTAGTCTAGTCTAGTGGTCCTCAAGGTGTGTTCCCTCCACTAGCAGCATTCAGAAACTGGCTAGAAATGCAATTTCTCCAGCCCCATTCAGACTTACTGACCCAGAGACTCTGGTGGCAGTTCCCTGCACCCTGGACTTGATAAGCCCTCCAGGGGATTCTGATGAGTTTGTACAAAAGGACCTAAAGTGCTAGTATAGAAAGGCCACCCATCTCCCAGCCCATGCTGTCTCTAGGATGCTCTTCACGGTGATGACAAATAGCCCAGACCTCCCTGCCCTACTTATGGTCTGAATACACAGCAGGAACCACAGCTAAGTGCATACAGAAACAAAGTTTGATTAAGGACAGGCAGCTTAGTAGTCCTGATAGGGAAAAAGAGCATTGTCTCAGGAGCGCCTCTTCCACCATGTGCAGGAGTCAGGTGCAAATGGTGGAGGTGAGTCCAAAGATTTCCCCTGCCCTTCTGGGGCCCTTGGTGCTAGACTGACTCCAAGGGAGGAGCATGTGGGGTAAACTGCAAGGTGGCCCCTCCTGCTGCACCTGCTTCTGCCAATTCTGTCCCCAGAATTCGCTGTCACTGCCTTTCCTGCTGGGAGTGATTTTTGCCTGTTTGCGTGTTGACTCTGCCAGCCCATGTGGAGCCCGTGGGTGGCACCTGCATCTTGCTAATCCCACCCAGGTGGGCACACAACACATTTGCTAAATGAATAAATGTGGGTCCTCCGTTTGCTCAGAGTACAATCCTTCCTATCTGCCTTTCCTCTCTAACCAATGTCCCCACTCCCGGACATCTGCCAGAAGGCCAGGAAGAATGCCCTCTGCAGTGGGGCTTCTCACATTCAGATTACTCTGCAGCAGAACTGAGTAACTGAACATGTTTTCCTGCTGTGATAGCAACCTCGGGGGTGCCTGAGTCCCCAGAGAAGTCCTAAATTCTTTTTTTTTTTTTTGGTAGAGACAGAGTCTCACTGTACCACCCTCGGGTAGAGTGCCGTGGCGTCACACAGCTCACAGCAACCTCTTAACTCTTGGGCTTACACAATTCTCTTGCCTCAGCCTCCCGAGTAGCTGGGACTACAGGCACCCGCCACAACGCCTGGCTATTTTTTTGTTGCAGTTTGGCCGGGGCTGGGTTTGAACCCGCCACCCTCCGCATATGGGGCCGGCGCCCTACTCGCTGAGCCACAGTCCTAAATTCTTGATAAGATAAAATCAGGCTGCTGAAAGGCCAGAGCTCACTGCTGGCCACCCAGTGAGGCCTTTCCCTCCCTTCCCTCTCTTTGACTCATGCAGAGACTTGCACAGCTGGAGGCAACATCTGCCCAGGCCAGATTCTCAAATGAATCCAAACTCATTTCAACTTTCGCAGAAGGCGCAGAGTTAATTTGATGACACATTTCTTTCTCCTCTGGAGAGAAAAATGGATAGAATAGGCTCCAGAATATTTAACACCTCTATTCTGTTCTCTGCCCATCTACAAAGGGCACTATGAGAATGAGAGACACAGAGAATGAGAATGTGTAAGCACTATGCTCCCACAAGACTGATGGATCCGAACTGCTCATCTAGGCAGCAGAACTGTTACAGTTCACCATGACCGTGACCCCTCCATGGTAGTGACCCCTCTAGTCTGGACCATCGGGCAAACTCCTGAGCAGTCAGCATCCCGCTGACTTGGCTGAGCCATCTCACCCACTTACCTTGGTACTGCAGAAAAACACAGACGTTTTGTAAGTGTACTTGGTGCTCCAATGTGAGAAGGGTGAAAAAAGTCATTAGATCTAGAAAAATTTCTTCCAGAGCTTTCCCCTGGTTCCTGGGCCCCACCCAGAGCACAGCACTGTTTCCTTTCTAATAAGCAGCCCAGATCCCCGTCCCCAGGTGTGTTTAACCATCAGGCTGCCGATGGCATTGTCCAGATGTGAAGTATGGGGGACACCAGCAGAGAATTCCAGAATCATTCCTTGCTCTGAGTTTTCCCCACATGAAGAAATGACAGTATTCTGAGACTCCTCCCTGCCAAGGACAAAGAGACAGAAACACCTTTGAACAAAGAAGAGCATCCTGCCAAGGGGAGCAGGATGGGCAAAGGAATGGAAGGCGGCGAAGGTACTAAGAAAACTTGACCACCCAGGCAGAAAACAAACAGAAAGCAACACAAACCAACGACCATGGGCGCCAGGCCAGGTGAGTTCATCTGGACTCATGCGTGTCTTTCCCTCATTGGTGTGGGGGCGACAGGAGGACAGAGGGAAGGGGTCTCCTGTGTTCCTTGGCTCTGCAAAGAATCAGCTGCGGTGGGCCCAGCGATTGGGCTGCAGCCCTGGCTCAGCCTGTGCAAACTCCCCGGCATGCAGCGGTGACTCTGAGGAAGATGAAAACCCATAATCACACCCAAACTAAGATTGAGCACCTATTTACTTTCATAGCCTGGAAGAAATTTTCCACTAACAATAGACCTATGGAGCAGACCCAGAAGCCGTGGCTGACTTTGAAAAGCTTTGACCTCTGAAACACCATTTTGAGTGAAGGCAGGGGTAGGGTGTCCCGGGTCTCTGCTCCTGAAGCAGCCCTGGACTCCAGCCTCTGCCCCTCAGGCCAGTGATCCTCTTCCTCCACCTCTACCAACAGGCAGGCCAGAGGGACACTGCCAGGACCTTACTGCCCACCCAGCATGCAACAGGGTAAATCTATTGTGCCCACATCTGATCTCATTTCCCCCAGGCCTCTTTGCGTGCAGGAGCTCAGCACACCAAGGGGCGCTGCACTGCCTGGAGATACTGATTGCTTTGAAAGCACATCCCCCCAACACAAGCCGATGGCATCCAGGGGTGCGCAGATGAGGGAACTTATCTCCCACAGCTTGGAGGAAACGCTGGCCCTGATGCGCGTCTGGCTGTAGTCTAGGTCACACCTACTTTACGTGGCTTTGCCCTGTCACAGAACCTGGGCTCCACTACTGTGGTGGGGAGAGGGGATGCATTTCAGTTTGGCACGCTTCTTACACAAAGATCTGTAAATGCAGAGAACTCGCCTGGGAGCTGCGTGCATAGGCGGGTCCTCCAGCTGCCAGCCTGAGAAGGATGTCTTGGCGGACTGGACCATGCGGACTCCAAATCCCTCATTCCCACCCAGACAAGCTGATGGAAGACAGAGAGCCCAGATGCAGGGATGGCTTCCTCGGGGCCAGGCACATAGTGGACGCGGCTTCATTTAAGCCTCACCGTGGAGGTGAAGGCTACAGTATGGCCACTTTACAGATGAAGACATTGGCGCTTGGAGAGGTTAAATAATGTATCCAAAGAGGGACTGAGACAGAAGGCTTTGGAGGGTTTGTGCACCATCAGGCCACATGCCCTGCTGCTTTAATCTTAACTTGGTTTGGGGGTGTGTACCCCTCTCTCCCTGATGCTCCTGTAGAAACTTGCTGGTCACATGCCTCTGTAACAGGGAGGGAACCATAGGCCAACCCCAGGCTCTAACCTTGACTATGATATCTATCTTCTCTTTATACAGTAGAAGCTGTGTAAGTTGACCACCCAAGGGACTGTCATGAGCTGGTCCCACATATGGAGGTGGTCAACATAAGAAATGAGGCCTGCTGTACTAATATGTACATGTGGTGCATGTCCAGTCTAGGAAATTAGGTCAACTGAAGGAGGTGGTCAGTGCAGGGAGGTGGTCAGCTATGGAGTTTCTTCTGTACTTTATATATACTATGGAGTTTCTACTGTACCTGTGTGTGTATATATATAAAGGTGTATATATGTACACCTGTATGTTATATATAACACATGTATATATGTACACCTATATATGTTACATATATAACATATATATAAAACATATGTATATATATATAAAGGTACAGTAGAATATATATTTTATATATATATAAAGGTACAGTAGAAACTCCATTATATATAAATACATACTATATATATAAATACACACCTTTCTTTCACTTATTTAACGACTATATATTGGGAAATACTCAATGCTAGGTGCTGTTCTAGACATTGAGGATAAATCAGGGAACGAGGCAGAGAAAATCCTCGTGAAGCTTCCTGCACAGGCAGAGGAGATGGGAAATACACAAAGAAGCATGTAAAATAGAACATCGAATGATGGGCCGTCATATGGAACAAAATGAAGCAGGAAGGAGGCTAGTGAGTTTGAGGGGGACTTGCGATTTTAAGTAAGGAAGTCAGAGAAGGTCCCACTGAGACGGGGACATATGGGAGGGGGAGGGGAAGGGTGGATCCGTGGGGGGTTTTGGGGAAAGGGCATTCCAGGTACAGGGGACGCAAGATCAACAAATGTCAGGAGGCAGGAGCCTGCTCAGAAGGGGGTCCAGGGCACACTTTCCTGCACTGAACATGTATCATCACTGAAGAAGCAGAAAAATGTTATTCCTTTTAAAATGAGATAATGGCTGTGCTGAACTGCATTCCCTCAGGTAAAATTATAGGTACAATTTTGGAGGACGGGTCAAAGGACAGGCCCATTAGCAGCTCTCTGCTCCCAATTTCAATTGCTGTCCTGATGGGAGCCTTCCACCACAGTAAGAACTCACTCGAATCTTAGCCCTTCACCCCAGCTTGCTGTGACCCACTAGAGTGCAGGATGTGTTAGAGCTCCAGGGAAGGAAGTCATTCCTGCCCTCCTAGGAGGGGGTTTTGTAGCAGGCTGAATGACAGCCCCAAAGACATCTATGTCCTGGCCCTGACAACCTATAAAAGTGTTACCTTACCTGGGCAAAGGGACCTCACCAGTGTGATTAAACTAAGGATCTTGAAAGGGTTCTTACCATTCACCAGGGTTATGTGTGGCCCCTGAACACAGGGGCCCTCCTAAGAGGGAGGCAGAGAGAGATTTGGGTAGAGTAGGGAAGGCCATGTGGTGAAGGAAGCAGAGACAGGAGCGATGCAGGAAGGTGGGGGAAGGGCCAGTAGTGGGGCACAGGATGTCATCAGAACTGCGGAAGGCAAAGAAATGGATTCTGCCCTTGGAGCCTCCAGGAAGACACCTTGACATTAGCCCAGTGAAACTGATTATGGGCTTCTGATCTCCAGAAACAGGAGAAAAAAACATGTGCTGTTTTAAGCCACAAAGTTAGTGATCATTTGTCATAGAAGTAATAGAAAACTAACAGAGGTTTATTTTGGTTTCTGTTTATAAAATAAAAGGCTTTTTGCCAACAGCTCGCTATGTCTGAGAAAAGAACTCATTTAATTGTCAGGAGTCTGAACACAGGGTCAGCTGTGGCTTGCTGGGGGTGAGTGGCACAGCCCCTGGGTTGCCCAGCTGGGGGCCAGAGGATAAGCTGTAAATACCCGTCTGAAGCTGGCACACAGGGAGCCCACTCCATTCAACACCAGGGAGATGTCTGCAGTCACAGTCTGAGGATGATGAAGTGGGAAAATGGGAGACAAACAGGCCAGGGAGAAATATTTATGTCCTCACATCAACAGACAACATTCCCTTTGCACATCTAAAAGAATGTGCTGATGGGCCCAAAGGGGTTTCTTTTACGAGAGACCTAAAAGAAGCACAAGCATGTATCAGAAAGCTGACTAAAGGCAAGGCTTAATGAAGAAACCATTGTCTTTCTCTCTGTCTCTCTCTGAGGGGGGTGTGTTTATGATGTATCCCTTGGTCCCTGTTCAGATACTATCACATAGTAGTTGCAGGACCTCCTGAAAGTTATTAAACTTCTGTTTCTTATTTTCCCCTATGTGAAACAGAGATGATGTTATTTATAACATGCAGTTGTTATAAGGACATAATTTTTATTCTAAAATGGGCAGTCCCTTGTACACCATACATTTTGTCATGGCCCATACATGAAAAGTTAAGGGGAAATAAAGTCATTCAGCCAGTTATCACAGCAATAAGAGCCAACCAGTGCCAATCAGTTATCACAGCGATAAGAGCCAACCAGTGCCAACCGGTTATCACAGTGATAAGAGCCAACCAGTGCCAACCGGTTATCACAGCGATAAGAGCCAACCAGAGCCAACCAAATTTCTTTCATGATATCTTACCTGGCAATGGTGGCAGTTTCAGAAAATGAGATGACGCAGCTGAGTCCCCTGCCTCCTCATACAAATAAATGCAGAATATTTGAGCAGGTAGTTGGTGGAAATGTCCTGAGTTTCGGGACTAATCAACTCACAATCCAGGATGGATTCTGCCATTAACTAATTGGCATTCTTAGGCAGGTCATTCAATAGCTTGGAATCTGTTTCCTCATCCATTTAATAGGAAATTGTAATAATGAAGAGAAGTGAATAGTAATAATATGATAATAGTAGCAATCATAGTAAAAATACCTGCTTTATCCACCTTATAGAGATTTTGTGAAGATCAGCTAAAATAAGAACTGTTAATTGTCTTTAATAAAAATGCAAAGTAATACAAGCCATACTGTGATAGGCTTGCTAATGAGGTGATCGCCAATTTCATCTTGGTATTTAGGCTTGTAGTATCTGTCTCCGCTCCAGGCTAGAGGCGGCGGTTGCCCAATATGTAATTTTGTCTGAGGACAGTAAAATTTAAGTTCTTTGTGGCTAAAACATATCTGCTTTATTCTCATTTAAAGAATGTCATTTAGGCTCCCTGGCCTGTCTTGACAGCTTCCATCTAGCATTTAGCAAAGCAATAGGATGAGATGTCACTGCAATACTTGTCTCACTCTGGAGAGTTCCTTCTACCATGCCCATGACCTGAGACCAGTCATTCTTATTGAATGTCTTCAGATAGAGAGAAAAGCCATTTCTGATGGGGGCTTGAAAGGGAGGAAAAAGATAAATAGCAACCACTTGCAAATCTAAATGAAGAAATGTAGATTTGTTTGGGCTTAGCAAATGAATGAGGCTTGGACTCCCTTTGATTCTGTCTGTAAGGACTGTGACATTTCTTGTTATGGGCTCCTCTTATTCAGAAGCAAGGACCCAAAAGCCAAGGTGATCTGCTAAAAACCCTTCAGTGACTCCCAGTTTTTTCATCATAAAGTCCTAGTTCCAAAACACACCTTCCCAAATGCTTCTGTCACCTGGCCCTGCCACTTTGTCCTGTCTCATTGTGATCCAGACATCTGGATTCTTTACATGTCGACCAACCTGGTTTCTACCCATCAGGTTTCCTTTCATCTCTGGTTCTTGCCTATTATTACCTCTGTCTGGAACACCTTCTTTGACATGTATCCTCCAAATCAGTTCCTCCGTTGGGCTTCAACATTCTTCTGACAATGAGCTGAGTGTTTTCCTTCACACATGACCCACATTATTCTAGACAACTTGACCATCACAACCATGGCGATGTGTAAGAATTGCCTGCTAACCTTTTGCTTCGTCCATTACACTGTAAGATCCACGAGGACAGCAGTGTCTTGTTGGCAGTTTTATCTCCATGGGGTGTGGAAAGCATTAGTCCTTGATTGATATTTGTTGAATAAAAGAATGAGTGCACACTGTCTTGAGAAATGGGTGAAACAACCAATGCATTGAAGAAAATCCCACTTATGAAGAAAAACATATGGCAAATGGAAACATTCAACAAAACAGGCCATGATTACATATAAACACTAAAGCTCAAAGAGCAATTGTATAAAATCTAGTGACAATTATGAGACTCCATGGAATGGAAAATACTGGGCAATATGGATGTAAAATAGATAAAGAAAAAAGATGGCCAAATAGAAAATAAAAAATCAGAAGACTGAAGTCAAATGAGTCTAGGCTGAAAGGAAAGTAGAAATAAGTATACAGAAGTAATTGAAAGGGATGGCAATGTAGTGGGTACATCCCTTCCATGCTGCAGAAATATTAGCATCAATTGTTAAAAACCTTGGCTTGGTACCTGTAGCACAGTGGTTACAGCACCAGCCACATACACCAAGGCTGATGGGTTCGAAATTGGCCCGGGCCAGCTAAATAACAACAATGACAACTGCAACAAAAAAATAGCCGGGCGTTGTGGTGGGCACCTGTAGTCCCAGCTACTTGGGAGGCTGAGGCAAGAGAATCGCTTAAGCCCAGGAGTTTGAGGTGCTGTGAGCTGTGATGCCATGGCACTCTACCAAGGGTGACATGGTGAGCCTCTATCTCAAAAAAAAAGTTAAAAATCAGGAAAACAAAGGCACTTTGTTCTGAGATTTAAAAGTGCAACCAAGGTGGTTCCTTTTTTCCTTAGGATTCCAAATTAGTTGGAATATCTTTACGCCAATTTTGGTTCGAAGAGGAAATCCCACACAATTCAGAGACCTCCTTCTTTCTAGGAAACAACCAGAAAGGAGGGCAAGGTTGGACCCAGGGCACCCTGTTCAATTAACCAGATCACAAATGCAGAATGTGTTTAAGCCATCTTCCCCTTTGTTTTAGTAAGTGGGACATAAATATGGTGTGTGGGAAAGTAGTGCTGCACTCTGTTTTAGCAACTGATCACAAATACAACATGTGGTTGAGCTGTTCGGTCCTCTGTCTGGGACCCAGATCATTAATATGGCACGTAGGTAAGTCACGCTTTTTTCTGTTTTCCTTACCAAATCGTAAACGAGGCATGTGGTTAGAAATCACAACCCTCTGCTTTAGTAACCAGATCACAAACGTGGCACATGGGTGAGTGGTAGAAATTTCCATTTTAGGGATCAGACTGTGGTGAAGCCATAGCCGCTCCCTTTTAATAAACACATCACAAATGGCAGTGGCATTGCCTCTCTGATCACAAATGGAACACACGACTAAGCTGTTGAATGCTGCATTTATTGGATTCAATTATGCCTACCTACTTCATCTTTTTAAATTTTGTTGGCTATGAAACTTTAATTAGCTAAAGAAAAGCAAACATTTATAGGACTAAGATAACAGAGGCCATAAAATCACTAGCCTCATATAAGCACCTAAAAAGGCAGGTAGAGATCATGACTAGGGAGGTAGGGAGTCAAAGCAAAGAAAATTCTGAAAGAAACACACCAACCCTACAAGAGTTGGCACTGTGAGGTTATCAAAGCAGGAGCTGGGGTAGACCAAGAACCTTCCATTTTCAAGCTATTTGCCATTGTGGATCATCGCATTTGGGAACAGTTGGGAATTACAATTTGGAATATTGCAGAGCAAATATATGCTTCCTCCACTTTGGAGTATATTCCTGCTCATTGGTTTTGGATTTGGCCACGTGACTTGCTTTGGGCAATAAGATGTTAGCAGATCGGGCATGAGCATAGACAGCTGGACATTTCCTCTCGTACAAAGGGCATCTTGATGAGAAAAACTTTCCCTGGGTTCCTGTTGGCTGCGTCCAGAATGAATCTATGGAACAGACTTGACCCAACTTGCTCTAGAAGCAGAGTCTTCCAGCTGAGCTCAGCCTAAATCAACCAAGTCCCAGCTGACATGCAGATCCACGAACATCAGTATAAATGCCTCTTGTTATATGTCACCAAGTTTGCAGGTGGTTTGTTGTGCAACATTAACTGAGACACTTGGCATTTCCAAGGGCATGAGTAACCACACAATGAAAGGAGGAAACAGCAAATGGAAAAAGGCCACACAGCTGGACCTGGATCTGGACTAGAGGTCAGGTCCAACAAAAAGCACAGGAAGAAAAGCTGACTCTAGGTTCACTGGCTGTACCCTTCATGGGGAAGCAGCCACACAGAGATGAACCTCCCTTCATGGATTGCCTGTGCTCCTGGCTCTCTCCACACTCAGGAAATGCTGCTGGCTCACTCAGACTCATCCTATTTTATGGCACATTCTATCCCATTATTTCTCTCTCTTTATGCAACGGATGGGTGTATCGAAAGAAATGAACACACAATTTGACACTTGTGAAAGAGATTCAAGACACAAAAATTGCAGGAGAACCAAGCACCTTGGAGACTAAAGAAAATATACTTTTGAAAAATGCTTATAGGTAATTTTATACAGCAATTGCTTTGTGTTAACTAGAAGAAAGCTAGTTAATAAGTAAGAAATAATGTTTTAAGACTCTTGCAATGCCATAGAAGAAAAGACAGAAATAGTGAAAGGCAAAATTTATAGCTGAGAAAATGGACTTAGGGATGCAGATGGTAAAATAAATGTCATTATTTCTGCCAGGCAGAAAGAATGGTTTGGGGATGAAATGATATGAGAAGAGAAAATAATATAAAGCATGTAGAATAGAGATGTACAAAACATCGTTATTTCTAAAGAAGAGTCATCAAGTAGAACAAAAGCAATAACCAAAAAGATAATAGATTAAAAAAAAAGAATACTTCCTGAAAATTTAGTTTTCCACATATATACAGCTTACTGTTAACCTGGTAACGTAATTTAAAAGATACCTATAGGTAGGCATATTTTGATGATTGATGTGTTTGAAATGCAAGAATAAATTAAGTGCACAAATATCTTGGCATAAAAAGTGAGTTAATTGCCCAGTAAGAAAATGCTTCTTGGGCACGTCCTTGGACTCCAACTTCTGTGACACAATGAAGAGAGATGATTGAGTTTTTAGGGGAGAGGGCTTTTACTGAAGAATTTGATACCCAGCAAGGTTATGATTCATCTACAAAGCAACCAAATATAAATCAGCTATGCAAGAGCTCAGAAAGCGTAAAATCTACCACCCTTCCTAAGTAAATTATTTAAGGTACACATCAGCCCACTAAGAAATGAATCAAAATAAGAAGTTTTAAGAATGGGGAAAAACAGAGGATAAAGGCTATTTTTGAGAACTGAAATTGTCCAAATTGAAAATTTAATTTAAAATAAATGCTGTAAACATGGCTATAGGACAAAATGCAAATAAGGTGGCTACTTCTTCACAGGGAAGACATAATATGAAAAACCAATAATTTAACCATAATAAATTGGATCTAAACCGCATATTACAAACAAAACACGGGAACAGAAGGAAGAGCAAGGAGACAAAAGTGTAATGTCCTTATTAAATGAGGGCAGAGTTCTTATTTAATTGCACTGATTAATAGACAGACCTTAAATGATAGTTGTGACTAAAGGTGTATTTATCATGTTTCTGATTTTCATGGATATGTCTTTAGAGGATCTATAAAATTGTGTTATCTTTTCCAGATTTTTGTCCGTAGAAAACAGTTCCAGGAAGTATGTGTTCTTCCAATAAAACCCCCAAACCAAAATCAAAGCAACAAGGACAATCACCTTCCATGGTAAATGTGAAGGAGAAATAATGGCATATGATGTCTCCTACTGGAAAGGAAAAAAATGAGCATTAGTATAAATGTCTCTCGGCAGTCTTGTAATTGAGAGATTAGTTTACGTGTTTTAGTCTAGTGTTTGCCAGTGATGAAAACAGGACATTCTTTCTCTCATATACCATTGTAGTAGATGTTGAGGTTGTGCCCTAAGACTACGGTGCTCAAACCCTAGGCTGCAGTCCAGTACTGGTCCTTGGCCTGTTAGGAACCAGGCTGCACAGCAGGAGGTGAGCAGCTTCATCTGTATTGACAGCCGCTCCCCATCACTTGCATCACTGCCCAAGTTCCACCTCTCACATCAGCAGTGGCATTAGATTCTTATAGGGGCTTGAACCCTGCTGTAAACTGTGCATGCAAAGGATCTTGGTTGCTTGCTACATACGAGAATCTAATGCCCCCAACCCCTGGTCCATGGAAAAATCTTCCATGAAACTGGTCCCTGGTGCCAAAAAGTTGGGGACCACTTCCCTAAGACTTGTCTTGTTCCAGATGGCCCTATGACCCACTTTTAACCAAAGAGACATGCTTTGGTCCCTGCTGAGGGTCCCTGTGAAGCATTATGTCACTTCTGGGTGTGGGGGGTTATGGAAGACAGCCATAGAAAGAGGTGTCCCCTCTTTAAACTCTAGGTATTGTAGTCTAGATGTGATGTCTGGAACCTCTATAACCATCTTGTTACCAGCATGAAAATGACATTGTCCCGCTTATCATTCCTGTATTACGCATTATGGATTCTGTGGATCAGGAATTCAGAAAGGACACAGTGGGGATAGCCTGACTCCATTCCCCAACCCCTGGGGCCTCATCTAGAAAGGCTTGAAAGCTGGGGCTGAAGGTTTGTTCATTCACAAGTCTGGTGCCAGGCCTGGGAGGGTTCTGAGACTGGGATTGTCAACCATAGCATCTCTCCATGGCTGAGCTTCCTCACTGCCTGGTGGCCTCAGGGTGGCTGGTCTTCTCGCATGGCATCGCAGGGCTCCAAATGTGAGTGGTTTAGCTGATGAGGCAGATGCTGCATAACTTTTCCTGACCTGGCCTAGGAAGCCAGACGGCATACTTCTGCCACAGTCCATCAGTTACAAAAAAGTCCCAAGCCCACCACCCGGATGCAAAGGGTGGGAAGGTGGACCCTCTTCTCTATGGGAGGACCACCAAGATCACATCACAGGAAATGATGCAGTGCTGTGGCTGCGTATGGAGGACACAATCTTCATAGAGGTCAAAGTAGGGTCAAGAACTGGGGTTATTGTTGAGTCACTGACTGACCCAACCCTGAAATTCACCCTGACTCTTGACTTCCAGTTTTTGAGACACCTTTTTATCCATTAAGCCAGTGAGAATTGTTGTTTTTGCAATTTGCAGCAGCAGCCTTCTAACATAAGCAGTCACATATTAATATCCGACAGAGCCAAGTGTACACAGAAAATGGTGCAGATTGTGCTTCTTCAGACACTCAAGCCAGAGAGCCTGACACTGATGGCTGGGCTTCCTAGGCACTGAAGAACCCTCTTGAAACCCAGCCTCAGTTTCCTTAAATGTAAAGTAGGGATGATGGGATAATAACATTAACTAACAGGACTGTTGTGAGGCAGAAATGAATCAGCATTTGTAAAATGTTTATGGTTGTGTCTGGCACAGAGCAAACACCCAATGAATGGCAGTCACTGGCCCCATGAAGCAGGTGATAGCACTTGGGGTAAAATCACATTTAGAATAGATCCCTCTTTACTAAGGTGGGGGTATGTGTGCGTGCCTGTGTGTTTGCGTGTGATGTAGTTACTGAAGTAATCTTTCCTCCTTCTTTGGAAAAAAAATGTCCCTTTAAAGGTAAAAAAAATCAGGGAATCATGCATCACAAAATGATAGCCTAGGGCTCTTCATTATCTTAGTGGAGACATTTTTTATATATATATATAAAATTCCTTCCAAACCGAGCGAGGCAATAAGTATGGGCTGTTTAGGAAGGACACAGGGGTGCCAAACAATTGCAGGAGAGGAAATAAAGGCTAGTGGAAGTTGTCAGGATCCAAGGGCAGCTCACGCCTTAGGACAATGGAAAGCAGAATGCAGGGCCTCCCTAGACCCCCGCCCCAGGGAGGCAGCTGCTGTTCCTTGTCCTTCTTTCTCTCTCTGGGACTACAAGACCCTCTGCTCTTTCTGTTCATATGGTGGGAAGAGGCCTGCAGGAACATTCAATTCATGCCTGCAAAGACTGGATGGACTCACTGAGGACCATTGCCAGTAAGATCAACACATCTCCTGGACCATCCTGGGCAGGCTCTGACCGATTAGCGGGGAGGAATGCACAGCTCATACTTCACTTACGGAGGCCGGAGAGAGCTGGATGTATCAAATCACATGTCTGGCTCTGCCCTGACAACAAAGTCTCATCCTGGGCTAACTATCTGAAAGCAGAGTTCCGCCTGATGTAACATTGCAGACATACAGCCTGGGCACAGGGACCAGATGACTGAAGCCAGCAGTACCAGGCTGCCTTGTGGGAGCTGCTGGGGGCTACTGGGTCCAGTGTGGGCTCTGCATTGCCATTTGAGCTGACTCCGACCCCTTGGGGGGCTGCTTCCAAGTTCCTCCCCTGATGGCGATCGCTGCCACATAGTCCTTCTCAAGGGGCCTCTACACGTGTGTCATAAAATCAGGGAATGAATCTGAGCCGCTGGGATTTTGTCCCAGTGGCTTAGCTGATTCCTTCCTGGGATGCTGGCAGCAAGGGTAGTGGCACAAGAGCAGGAAGTCCAAGTTTACAGTCAAGTCTAAATTAAGAAAACCTTAGTGCAGCCTGGAATCCAGCCAGGGAAATACACTGGTATATTAGCTTCTGTGCTTCCATTTGCAGTGTTCACGGATGCCTGCAAGCTGTGTTTGCTACAGAGTACTTTGACAACACACTAATACAGTTAGTGAGGTAAAAATAAATAATAGGGCCTCTTGGATATTTCCTGGCTTTGAACCCCATCACTATCAGTGCTCCTGTAAGTAATTACCCCAATGGGCCCACAGGTCCGTTCCTGTACCCTTAGCATTACCTAACTTTGGAGTTATACCTCCTGGTAATTGCATTTGGATTGTAACATAACTACATTACACTGTATGTAGTAACGGTGCATTTTATCCTAATAATACTCTAAATGCTTTATCTGCTTTGAAAGGTTTGTTGGAAAAATCAGCAAAGGAAAATCCAAGGCACCTAGAACTCTAGGTGAGAGGTTATTTATTTTTTTCTCTGCTAGACATTGACTAATAAAGGTAGAGAAGTGAGAATGAGTAAATGGGTATTGGGCACCCTCCAAGTCAAGACTGTGGGTAAAAACGTAACCTATAGACTTCTGGTCCACTATGATTTCTCCATAAGGAGACAGTTACCCCCCTCTTTAAATATTTCTTTCCAATGGCTCTGAAGACCTCTCAGAAGCTGGGACGGCTCCCAGGTGCACTGGACCACCCTGCTGATTCACAAACCTACAAAACAGCAGCCAGCTGTACAGTACACCCATCACAAGTAAGAGTAAAAAAGTTTTGTTTTTAAAAGGTGAGTTCTTTTTTCATTTAAAAATAAATGTTTTAGCAATATGAATGGTTCATCTTGGTTTCTCAGTTTGAACTGTATTGGGCTTTCCCATTCTTAGAATGTTGGTCTAGGTTTCACATACTGCCCAACATTTCCAGGGCCATTGAATGGGCAACAGAGACTTGGAAGTACAGAGATACTGGAGGGGGTAACAACCAGTCGCAAGTCAATAGGAAGTTGGAGCAGAGATTGCTCCCTGTCCACTTTCCCTTTTGTCCTGTGTTGTTGATGAGGCCTCCATGCCCTACATCACTTACAGATGATGCAAAGTTAGTGGTTAGAGTTTTAGAGGAAGACCTTCAATAGGTGTTTGGTCAGTTAGTGGGCATCCCTCCTTTTTTCTCCTTCTTCCTGTCTACCCCTGATGGTTGGAGCTGTAGCAGCCATCTTGAGACAATAAGGGAAAGACCAAGAGACTTGCAGAGACCTGAGCCCTGCTGATCTTGAACCGCCCAACAAACATCAAAAACTGCTCCCTCTGATCACCTCCATAGGTGAGAAAAATAGATGCTGTGTGTTTAGTCCTTGTAATTAGTCCTTCTTACAGGCAGTCAAATGTAATTCCCATCTCATCCACAATCTACTTTCCTTTCAGAAGAGTCAAAAAATAGGGTTTAGTCAACAAAATAGTCCAGCCTTTTGGCTATTTACTTGAGCATGATCAAGAGGGCTTTCTAATCCCTCTTCTGCTATCACGTCATGGTCTAGGAGTAAAACATAACCGGCTCAATCCTTAACCCGTTTCTTTTGTTGTCAGGGAGCTGTGATGACAGGTCAATTTCCAGAAAAACTTAAATAGGAAAGGAAAGAAAATCTCAAACTGATTCCAGATAAGACCCTTCTGGATAGGTAGGGAATGATCTCCTTCTTGGAATCAGTACAGAATCTAGTGCCTCTATATCCAAAGGGTCCTCATTAACTGATTCCAGTAAAGATTCAGAGAGAACTGGGAAGTATGGCAATCACCATCCACTAAAGCATGATCAAAGGGAAACAGAGAGCCCAAACCATGTTCCCAACCACATAAAGCCCACTTCTCAGAATGACAAGGTCTTCCTGAATTTTCCCTTTGCCAGCTCTTAATTACTTGGGGGAGTAGAAAGACATAATGGAGATACATCTCTAGCTCCCTCACGTACTCTTTTGTGAACATTTATTCACGTTAACAGTACAATTTTGTAAGTGGGAACGTGGAATCGTTAAGTGGTTGCAAGTGCAGATTCTTCAGCCAGAATTCATGGATTCAAATCTTAGCTCCTGTCTTCCTGGCCCTATGACTTAAGGCAAATTGCTGAACCCCCTCCCCCCAACACCTCCGTTACTCAGCAACAAAACACAGACAGTAGTAATAATGCTATAAAATTGTCCCAAGGATGAAGCAAGCAGTGCCCAACACTAACGTATACTGAGTAATGTGAGTCCTGTACCATTTTTATCTGTAACAGAGAGTCAAGCTTTATTTTTCACGGTGAAAGCAAGCCTCAGTTTCCTCATTTGTAAAACGGGGCTCAAACAGAGCCAACACATTATATGTACATTATACCTATTGCAATCACGGGCATGACATGAGGCCTGTTAACTGCCACCACGCTGCCGTGCACCAGCAGGCCCTCCATAAATGTTAATTTCCTCCCATGTGTCCCCTTTCTGCTCCTACAGTGACTGAATCCTGCACACAGATGGCGTGAGTGATTCTGTGTAGTATGCTTGATTTTCTGGGTTGGTATTTAAGGGACAGGAACCAGGGTAACAGCCGCAGAGAAGCAGCTAAGATACACATTACTCACAAATTGATCTTGGTGGCTTTTTAGTCAATGTGACGTGCTGGGCATTCAGGCCTTTATAGAGATGGACCTGGAAGTTGGAAGAGCTGTGTCACTTTTGCACAAGGCGTATGCTGTGATGTGTCATAGGGCAGGTGACAAGGAGAAGAGAGCTGATTTTCCTAGGGCGGAAGAGCTGTATTTCTGAACCTTGCGAATTCTTTTTAGGATATGATCTACTTCTTCCCCTGTCACATGCCACTGCCATCCCCACAGCTGATATCTCCTCTTCCCAGGGAAATGGTTTCAAGCGAGACCAATCTCTTCTGACTTAGTCTTACCTGCCTCTTTTACAATGACTCAAAAATGTGTTGCTATAGGATAAAACTCAGGTTCTAAGTTTATGCTCTACTCACCCTGGGAAAAAACCCAGCTTATGGATAGCCAATTTCTTGAGCATAAATTTGCTACACGCATTAAAATATCCTTAAGCAGATAAATAACAAATGGAGAAATAATTTAGTCATTTAAATTGGAACAAAAATCCCAAAATATCTTCTTGTTATCACTTTGATGAATCAGACTCCAGAGTTCTTAGGGAATATATCAAAATAGCTAATTAAAGCTTTTAAGAAGATAGGAAGGGATTAATACTAAATGGGCTGGAACAACAGAGGGAACTATATTACTTGGTGGGAAGGAGGGAAAAGGAAGGAAACCTGGCTCAGCTAAGAAATGATCGTGAAATGGCATCATCCCCGAGAAATTTGTCCAAAACAGGGAAGAAATAGCATTTTATATCAAATTCTGCCTTAACTGAAGGATCTGCAATTTATTGGAAACTTTACACGTTCTAAGCCAGAGATGACATTCTCCCTCATCTGAGCTCTGTGATGTCTGTTGGCTTCTGTGTCCTGATAAAACTAGCTAAGTCCAAAAAAACAATGTCAATTGAGTGGTTGATATTAGACATCTATATTGACAGAATTCATGGCTCTGTCTGGCAAACAGTCCACCAGCCAGAAAACAGGGACTGAGGAGCAGGCCCAGGCAGCACTTCCCTCAGGCCTGTCTTCTGTTCAGCAGTGGTCTGGTCCTGTGTGTCTTGATTAGCTTCACATCCACAGTCTGACCTCAGTGCAAACAGACTCTCGGCATCCTGGCTTTGTCCCCGGCCTGAGTCCTGCTCTCCCCTATGCTGCTGCTGCTTCTTTTTTTTTTATTTTATTGATTTATTATTTAATCATAGCTGTGTACATTAATGCAATCATGGGGCACCATACACTGGTTTTATAGACCATTTGACATATTTTCATCACACTGGTTAACATAGCCTTTCTGGTATTTTCTTTGTTATTGTGTTAGGACATTTATATTCTACATTTACTAAGTTTCACATGTACCCTTGTAAGATGCACTGTAGGTGTAATCCCACCAATCACCCTCCCTCCGCCATCCTCTCCCCTTCCTTTCTCTCCCTTTCCCCATGTTCTTAGGTTATAATTGGGTTATAGCTTTCGTATGAAAACTATAAATTAGTTTCATAGTAGGGCTGAGTACATTGGATACTTTTTCTTCCATTTTTGAGATACTTTACTAAGAAGAATATGTTCCAGCTCCATCCATGTAAACATGAAAGAGATAAAGTCTACATCTTTCTTTAAGGCTGCATAATATTCCATGGTGTACATATACCACAATTTATTAATCCATTCGTGGATCGATGGGCACTTGGGCTTTTTCCATGACTTAGCAATTATGAATTGGGCTGCAATAAACATTCTGATACAAATATCTTTGTTATAATGTGATTTTTGGTCTTCTGGGTATATACCTCGTAGAGGAATTATAGGATCAAATGGCAGGTCTATTTTTAGATGTCTAAGTGTTCTCCAAAAGTAACGTATTAGTTTGCATTCCCACCAGCAGTGTAGAAGTGTTCCCTTTTCTCCACATCCACGCCAACATCTCTGGTCTTGGGATTTTGTGAAATGTGCTAATCTTACTGGAGTTAGATGATATCTCAGAGTAGTTTTGATTTGCATTTCTCTGATGATTAAGGATGATGAGCATTTTTTCATATGTCTGTAGGCCGTGTGCCTGTCTTCTTCAGGCTTGCTAAATTGTTCTTTCTCTTCAAGTCCCTTGCCCAGCCTGAGATGGGATCACTTGTTCTTTTCTTGCTAATATGTTTGAGTTCTCTGCGGATTCTGTTTATTAAACTCTTATGCTTCTTAATGATCATCTGGCTCTAGCCCTTTCCTGGTCCATCACTCTGAATCCTAACGTAGACATTCATCAGTGCTTCTGGGGAATTTGTTAGAAATGGACGTGCTCAGGCCTCACCCAGAAACTCCAGACACCCAGCATCCAGAATACAGGTGATTCCAACACATCACTCCTGACGTTCAACCAGCTTTTCCCACTGGGTTAAGATGAACACTTTCCTCCTGAATCCCATCGGCTTCTTTGAATAACAATACTACACAGGAGACCTGAGAGATGCAGCACCCAGGAATCTCCCTGTGAGGCTAAATCTACTTTTCATTGAATGGATGCTGATGACAGGGTCTAGGAATGTTGAAACTTCTCAAACTATGTAACTTGCAATTCTGATTCTCTTATTTTATAGAGATTGGCAGACCCTTGGGAGAATAAGATCCTGTCATGAAAGTAATGACATTGATCCTTCATGAAGAGGGAAGAAGCTTTCAGGTATTTTGCTGAGCAGGAAAGCCATCAAACACCGCTCCCTGGTGCATTGTACTGATCGGATTTCCCAGAGAAATGAAACTAATAGGATGGAGATATACAAACACACACATACACACATGCATATGTATAGACAGCAGAACCTTCATAGTCGCCCACTTCCCTTCATTGCCACCTTCCTTAAGTTGACCTAATTTTCACAGTCTGGACATGTAGCAGGTGGTATGTCCTAGTCCCTGACCACCTCTGAATGTGGACCAGTGTGTTGCAGTCCCTTGGGTGGCCAACTTACAGAGGTTCTACTGCATATGCTTTTTGTTTTATTCAGGCCTTCAAATGATTGGATGTTGGCCCACACAGATGAGGGAGTGCAATCTGCTTTACTCAGTCCATCTCATCCAAAAACAGCCTTACAGAAATACCCACAATAACATTAGACCAAACATCTGGGCACCTGTGGCCCAGTCACGTTCACACATAAAACTGACCACTGCAGAAGTGAAATCAGTTTCAGGTAGGACAGGTAAGGTATGTACCATCGAAAATGGTACTTTAAGAATTCCAGTTTTTCTAAATTGTTCTAATCCAGAAAGAAGTTCAGAAAGCAACAGCTCAGCCAGAAATGAACTACACTCCCACAGTGAGAAGATGGGATAATAGAGTATCTTCCTCGTAACTGCACCAAATTTGTGCTTGCTAATCAAATTTGATGCCAGCAGCCACATTTAAACTGAAAGGGCCCTTTTGTTACAGACCAACTTTGGGATTCTACTGTCACCCAGAAGACCAGAAAGGAATGCCAAGAAGCACCATCCATTCTGTGCCCTGGAAGTCATAAACTAGGATAGAGCTTTCCTCTTTTAAGGATAAACAGGAGAAAAAAAACCCCTCATAGATTAGTGCAAAGAAAATTTCTGCACAATAAAATGAGAGGTACTCTGTAAAAGTAGAGAATAAATATAGCACTGAAAAGGGTTCATTATCGAAACAAAGCTTAGAAAGCGTTTGGGGTCCTCTGAGAAACAAACACACGTAATACAAAATATTAACTATGAAACAATAGCTATGATAATTGAAGACTGGGATACATTTTTTTTTTTAAGTTGAGAAAAAAAGAAATTCACTAAGAGAAGAAAAAAATTCAAGGAAACTAAAAACATAATAGAAAAAAATTGGCATTGGAGGTGATAAAGAGCAGGATCGATGATGCTGAAACTCTCATTCAGGTTGTAGGAAACAAACTTGGAAAGCTCACCAGAAATTCACAGTGGAGAACAGAGATAAAACTTATGAGGGAGATAATCTAGTCATGGATTATTTGTCAATAAATAGCACTTCTGAAGAAGAAACCACAAGAAAAGCCAGAATCAGAAGCCTAACGTAACATGTTAGCAGAGCTCATCACTGTTCATGAATTCAGTGACTATAAGGGCCTACAAGGTGGCCGGATACAATGTCAACACACACAAATTGATATTTTACTTATCATCAATGATAACTCACTAGTAAACATGATAGAAAAATAGATGCCATTTATTATAGAAAAAATTACAAGATACCTAAGAATAAATAGAAGAAACTATAAAACATTTGTAAACATCAGAAAGTCTATAGCAAAGTCTATAGCAGTGAATTCACGGATTAAAAGACTCCATATTTAAAATACATCCATTATGCAATTAATAAGTAATTCAATGCAATTTCAATCAAAATCCTAACATGGAATCATTAAGCTGATCCTAAAATACATATGGCAAAGAAAATAGGAAGGAAGAGCTCAGGTTTAAAAAGAAAAAACAAAAAACAAAGAGTAGAGACTTGTGTTATCTACATATACCTATGTGAGACTGTTCATACATAGAAGAGAGTCTAGATCAATGAGCTGGGAGTTCACATGTACACCCAAGTACATATGGAAATTTATTTCTTTATTCTAAAAAATAAAAATACAGTAATTTTACAACCCATTTAATGACAAATTGCGATCACAAAATTTCCCTGCTTTGGTTATGGCTTTAGACAAAAGTCTGCAAATTAGCACTGAGTATTTATAAAAGTTATTACATTAGCTGGACTGTCATTTTTCTTACAGTTGACCAAAGATAACTTAGAATCACAGACATTACATAATCACACAAAATGATGATGTAATAAATCAGACCTGGCTTATCACCAGCATTTATAAAACCAAATGTAGGGAAAGAACAAGGTCTGGGGACACTCACATGGTTTTTACATAGCAAGTGTTTGTAAATGGAAAATTAGCACGAAGGTTGTAGTCAAGTCCCTGGAGCTAAGATAAAATATTCAACACAGTTGGGACAACTGACTATTTACTTGGGATGTAAAAGAGCTACCTACTTACCAAATACTACTTACAAAAATAAGCCACAGATAGATTAACACTCATAAAATCTCTAAAATAGATGTGAATAGAGTAGATGTGCTTATACTGTAGAGTTAAATACTTTAAGACAATAATAACTGGAAAGAAAAAACAAACAGCTGGGACTAAATGAAAATTTGAAACTTCTGCATGGGGAAAGCCACCATACAAAATTAAGAGATAATCTGCAGACCAAGAGAAAATTGTTCTTTTTCAGATGAATGTGAGGGTGCAGATGATTAGGTTACTTTGTTTACATTTGCTAGGTAAGTCCAAGTTGTAGTGTGCCCCTCACCCAGGGAGTGTGCCATATATCCCTACACGGTACCTGTTAGGTAAGAGTTTACCAATCCCCCTTCTCTTCTCTTTCCTCCCCCATCCTCCCACTTGAGTTTAATTGTGTTTTTCTCTTATATGAGTGTATATTTTTGTCTACTGGTTACATATTAGTATCGAGTATATTGGATACTTGCTGAGAAAATGTTTTCAACATTTATAATAAACAAAGGAGTAATATCTAGAATACATAAAAAGAGTAAAAACTTAAAAAGAAAAATGAAAAAACCAAGAATATATTGAATAACTGACGAAGAAATACATAAATGCATAATAAATACTATCGATGGAAAGCTATTTAATCTTTATTAGTAATCACGGAAATGCAAGATAAACCTAGTTTAAAAGACAATTTGACATTATCTATTAAAGCTGAAAATGTGCATGGCCAACAATGTGGCGATTCTTCTTCCCTGAATCTCCTCTATAGGTACCTTCACACCTGTGCACACGGAGGCAATAACAGGTGTGTTTGTTGCAGGATTCCTGTGAAAGGAAAAAACACTGGAACCAAGTGTCCATCATGAGAAAACTGACTAAGTAAAATCTCCTCAACATGGAACCTGTGCCATTGTTAAAATGTCCATACTGCCCAAAGCAATATATAATTTTAATGCAATTCCTATTAAAGCTCCAGTCATACTTTAAAGATCTTGAAAAAATAATACTTCATTTTATATGGAATCAGAAAAAACCTCGAATAGCCAAAACATTACTGAGCAATAAAAACAAAGCAGGAGGAATCATGCTACCAGACCCGAGACTGTACTATAAATCCATAGTGATCAAAACAGCATGGTACTGGCACAAAAGCAGAGAAGTAGATGTCTGGAACAGAATAGAGAACCAAGAGATGGATCCAGCTATCTACCATTATTTGATCTTTGACAAGCCAATTAAAAACATTCAGTGGGGAAAAGATTCCCTATTTAACAAATGGTGCTGGGTAAACTGGCTGGCAACCTGTAGAAGATTGAAACTGGACCCACACCTTTCACCATTAACTAAGATAGACTCTCACTGGATAAAAGATTTAAACTTAAGACATGAAACTATAAAAATACTTGAAGAAAGTGCAGGGAAAACTCTTGAAGGAATCGGCCTGGGTGAATATTTTATAAGGAGGACTCCCCAGGCAATTGAAGCAGTATCAAAAATACACTACTGGGACCTGATCAAACTAAAAAGCTTCTGCACAGCCAAGAACATAGTGAGTAAAGCAAGCAGACAGCCCTCAGAATGGGAGAAAATATTTGCAGGTTGTACCTCCAATAAAGGTCTAATAACCAGAATCCACAGAGAACTCAAACATATCAAGAAGAAAAGAACATGTGATCCCATCTCAGGGTGGGCAAGGGACGTGAAGAGAAACTTCTCTAAAGAAGACCGACGCAAGATCTACAAACACATGAAAAAAAGCTCATCATCCTTAATCATCAGAGAAATGCAAATCAAAACTACTCTGAGATATCACCTAACCCCAGTAAGAGTAGCCCACATAACAAAATCCCAAAACCAGAAATGTTGGCATGGATGTGGAGGAAAGGGCACACTTCTACACTGCTGGTGGGAATGCCCACTAATACGTTCCTTCTGGAAGGATGTTTGGAGAACACTTAGAGACGTAAAAATAGACCTGCCATTCGATCCTATAATTCCTTTACTAGGTTTATATCCAGAAGACCAAAAGTCACAATATAACAAAGACATCTGTACCAGAATGTTTATTGCAGCCCAATTCATAATTGCCAATTCATGGAAGAAGCCCAAGTGCCCATCGACCCACGAATGGACTAGCAAATTGTGGTACACGTATACCATGGAATATTATGCAGCCTTAAAGAAATATGGAGACTTTACCTCTTTCATGTTTACATGGATGGAGCTGGAACATATTCTTCTTAGCAAAGCATCTCAGGAATGGAAGAAAAAGTATCCAATGTACTCAGCCCTACTATGAAGCTAAATTATAGCTTTCACATGAAGGCTATAACCCAACTATAGCACAAGACAATGGGGAAAGGGCCAAGGAAGGGGAAGGGAGAGGGGAGGTTTTGGTGGAGGGAGGGTAATGGGTGGGGCCACATCTATGGTGCATCTTAGAATGGGTACAGGCGATTGCACTAATGTACACAGCTATGATTTAACAATAAAAAAAAACAACAAAAACAAAAACCAGCCTGGGCAACATAGTGAGAAAGACCCTGACTCTCCAGGTGGGTGGTGGAATGCACCTGTAGTCCCAGCTACTCAGGAGGCTGAGGCTGGATGGTCTATTAAAACCCAGGAGTTTGAAGCTGCAGTGGGCTGTGATTGTGCCACCACACTCCAGCCTGGTCAGCAGTGTGAGACCCTGTCTCTTGAAAAAAAATAGTAAAGATAGTAAATTATCTGTGTATATTTTACCTCAATAAAAAAAAAGAAACTATTAAAAAACATTTCTGTCTTTACAACAACAACAACAAAAAAAAGAGAGATGACTGCTTAGTGTACGGACATGCTGGGTGAAATGAAAAGCAAGAATGCTAAAGGAGCATGGCATTATTTGTGAAACGTGACAAAAACATTCAGCATAATAGTATTTCGGGGGGAGGGAATTGTAGATTTGGGAAGGGTCCATACTGGAGTAATAAGAGTAATTACTTAGCTCTGAAGAGTCCCATGGTTGGCAGGAAGGTAATAGAAATGAGTCATATGTACACGTAACAACATGATTAACTCTTAAAAGCGTAGAGTAGTTAACAAAGTAGAGGATGAAATATATTTTGTCAACTTTGTTTACTGCCGTATCCCTGCATCTGAATAGTGCTTGGCACATAGTCAGTACTTACTACATATTTGATAAATGAATGAACAAACACGATACCATTTATATACATTAAAAATACACACACTCAAAACAAAAACACAAACTTTGCACCAACAGACACACATTCATATCCTTCAGAAGTTTGCCCAGAGGGGTGGAGGTGAAACAGGAGCAATAGAGAGATAGGATGGGATGGGAAGGGGAGGGGAGGGGAGGGGAGGGGAGGGGAGGGAAGAAAAGAAAAGAAAGGCTTTGCATGGATCTGAGATTACCTGGTGCCGCAAATGAACATAATTAATTCAGTTCTGTACCTGATACAGAAAAATGAACAAACAAACATATCTCTGAACTGGCAGGAAAGAAAGAACTTTTCAGAGGGCGAAGTGGAAACCAGTTATTTAAGGAGAGCTGGGAGCTGGCTTGATCCCTGAGAGGATCTGCTCAGCTTCACGGCTGGAAGCTGTGGTTTTCCTGCCCTGCAGAACACCAGGAGGAGAAGGCAAAGCCTGTGACCCACACCAAGGGACGGAAGGAATGCTTCTGAAACTCACCCATGTTGTTAGAGCAGGATTAGTTCATTCCATTTTGCTGTTAAAGAGTATTTCACTGTACATACATTTACCATTATTTCTTTTTGTTCTCTTGTTGATTGACATTTGGTTGGTTCTAGTTTCTGGCTATGATGATCAAGGCTGCCGTGAACAATCTTGTACACACCATTTTACGGACCTGGGTTTTTACTTCTCTTGGGTTGTAAGGCAAGTGTATATCTAACTTTGTAAGAACTGCCAGGAAGTTTTCCAAAGTGATGATAACATTTTACACTTCTACCAGTAATGTAGGAGAAATACGTGTACTCCACATACTTGCCAGCATTTAATATTATCAGGCTTTTAAACTTTAGCTTTCTTCATTAGCAAGAAGTGGATAACGCGTGGCTATTTTAATCCATCATTTCTCTGAGACAAATGATGTTGTCATTATATTTATTGTACTTATTAGCCACTTACACATTTTCTTCTGTAAAGTGGCCAAGTATTTGTGCACATTCTTTATTGGACTGTCTTTTTAAATATTGCCAAGTTGTAAGCCTTTTAAAATATATATTCTGCCTCTAAGTCTTTTGTTAGACAGATCAATTGGAAACATTTTTTTCCTAAGACATGGCTTGTCTTTTTCATATCTTTACTGGTTCTTCTTAAAGAGCTGAAGTTTCAAGAGAAAAAAATTTAAGTGGGATCATTTGTAAGATCTGTTTGCCAACCTTTTTAAAGAAAATTATTATTTATTTGGCAGGTTAAAATTATATATACAGGGTATTCATAATGTTTGTGTGCAACTTAAAGTTGCACACAAACTTTATGGCCCCCCTCCTATATTTATGGTGCCCAACCTAATGTTTTGATATATGCATACCTTGTGAAATGGCTAAATCAAGCTATTTAATATACATATTACCTCACCTATTTATCACTTTTGTGGTGAGACTACTAAGATCTCTGTTTGTAATTTTCTTTTTTTTGCAGTTTTTTTTCTTTTTTTTTTGGCCGGGGCCTGGTTTGAACCTGCCACCTCCGGTATATGGGGCCGGCGCCCTACTCCTTTGAGCCACAGGCGCCACCCTGTTAATAATTTTCAAATATACATTATATTGACATTAACAAGAATTATCATCACATACAATAGAGCTCTTGAAATGATTCCCCCATCTTAACTGACATCTGCTGTCCCTTTGAAGTTTTAAATGTTCAAGAAGTCCAATAAGTCATTTTATTTATGGTTTGTGACTTCTGTATTCCATCCAGAACACCTTTGCCTGCCTCCAGGTTGTGAACATACACTCCTATTCTCTTCCAGACCCTTTATAGTTTTTAGCTTTTTGGGTCTATGAATCACTCTAATTTTTTTTTTTTTTTTTTTTGGTGTGTTTAGGGTTTGAGGTAGGGGCCAAACAGATGGTAGAATTTCAACTTAAATTTGGATCCTTGATATTTGCTTTAAAAAGGTCTCCGCAAAACATGGGCTAGAAGAAAACACCCCTAACTCATGACAGTGGTTTCTTCTAAAAAGGCACAAGGGAGAGGACGGATTATCAACGAAATCAGTAATGCGGTATTTATTTTAAGAGGAAAGAAAAGGTCAGAAGCCATTTCAGCAAGTTGGTGATGTTTGTTAGTTCTGCATAGAGGCTATGTTGGTGTTTGTTGTAAAGGCTCTGTTCTTTTTCCTATTTTAAACAATTTTCATAATTAAAAACAAGAAAAAGAGTGCACTGTAGCACAGCAATGAAAAAGTGCCTTTGAACCCTGCAGACTGGCAGTGTCATGCTAGACAGTGCAATTAGATGCAGTTGAAATTGCCAAACTCTCTTGAAAGCTCACAGTCATTTCCAAACTTGGAAGAAGCTATGTGGTTGAATCATCACCATGAATGTCTATCACTTAGGGTGTAATATCTGTCATAAGCTTCAGGTTCATTTTTCAAGAAAAACAATATACTGTGAAGTCAAACTGAATTCAATTAAACCAAGAAATTAAATTAATAAAAAAAAGCAAAAAAACTCAGAATTCTTTGATAAATCTCAAAATTACATTGCAATTCAAAATTAGGCCAAAGCGGTCATGAGCACAAAAGTTAAGCTCAACTTTTGTGTCAATAAAGAAGAAAAAGTAATATATAATTGTAAGCATCAAGGTATGCCATGTCTGTTAAAAATAAATATGTGTTCTAAGACTGTCATCTCCTACCCTCTAGCTGTGGATTGGTGCAGGTCTGAGACCTGTTAGCAACCAGGCTGCACAGCAGGAGGTACGCATCAGGTTAGCCAGTGAGGCTTTATTTGCATTTGTAGCCGCTCCCCATACTCACATGGCCACCTGAGTCCCCACTCCTGTAGCTTTATCCGTCACTGTCTCCCATCACCCCCAGATGGGACTGTCTAGTTGCAGGAAAACAAGATCAGGGTTCTCATTGATTCTGCATTGTGGTGCATTATATAATTATTTCATTATATATTACAATGTAATAATCACAGAAATAAAGTGCACAATCAAGGTAATGCACTTGAATCGTCCCGAAACCATCCCCCATCGCCAACTTCTGGTCTGTAGAAAAAGTGTCTTCCGTGAAATGCGTCCCTGTTGCCAAGAAGGTTGGGTGGGGACTGCTGCTCCAGGGCAGTTCTCAAAGTGTGCTCTGTGGCCCAGCAGCCTGTGGCTCAGCACCTGAGCACTGATCACAAATGCAGGCTTGCTGGTCTCGCACCTAACCTGAACTTCAGGAGGTGCAACTCAGGAGTTCACTTTTTATGAAGCTTTCTAGGTGATTCTTTCGCTAATGTTGGAGAAAGACTGCTCTGGTGGAAATTTAATGATTCCTTTTTGGACACCACCAAATTTCCATTTCTACATTGAAGGGTCTTCTATTTTATGAGCCTTGGGAGTATTGTCCCTCTCAACTTAGAAGCCCCAAAGGCCATAAAATTCACCCTGGCTTGACCATTCAGATGTACCACCCTAGACTTTCAATCTGAATCTAGTGCTGCAAAGAACCTGTTGTGGAAGTTCTGTCTGACTTTGGGCAGCACCCAAAGTGTTGTGACTCTCAGTGGGCACTCCAAGTCCAGGGCGGCAGGAAGGGTCTGACTCGAGCAGGTGTGTGGTGGCATGTGGACTGCAGAGCCAGCTACCCTGCCTTACTGATTTGCTATACCTTCTCCCAAACTGGCTCACCACCCTGCCTCTGAATTCCTTGAGCTACCAGATCTTTATAATAATTTTTTTTTTCAACTTGGATTAACCAGAGTTGATTTCTGTAGCTGACTGCATCCTGACTGCATGTGCATTTAATACAGACCTTTCTAGTTCATCTTTGCTCCAAAGTCTTTTTTCCAATTGATGTTATATTTTAGAATCAAAGATCTTTTAGAATTTAAAAACAATATTTATCACACACACACACACACACACGATGAACACATATACATCTATATATGGAGGTAAACCATCTGTAAAAAACACATCAGACTTTTCACTCAGCTTTATTTGCCATTTCTGTTCAATATAACAATGTTATCACTTTAGACAAGATCATGGACAAGTAAATTGCAAACTTGTCAAGGCTTAAGTGCAGAAACTATATGTTATTCAAATGGACTATTTTAAAAAAGAATCAGAAATTCAATCCTGATAGAATTGTATTAACTATAATAGATTGGTGAAAGGTATCTATTATAGTTATTTGTAATTAGTAGGAAGGAAATGGGTTAAATAATCTCACAGATGAGTAATAGCTAAATGAGTTTTGGAGCCTCCATACTCTGGAATCTTTCATGGCTATGAAATACATTTTTGAAGAAACATGCATTACCCAGCTTCCTGCCTCTGGCACCATCAAAGCAAATGCCACATTGCTCGGAGTTAAGAATTCAATACAGGGAATGTGTCAGACCCTTGCAAAATGGGAATTCAGCTTGTGAATCAAAGATGTTTCGACAGAAGGGCTGAGAGTGCTGACTGAGGCTGCTGCTCGCCCATTTTGGTGGAGAGCTAGTGCCTTGGGCATTTCCAAGGATTGATCCTCTTGAGAAACCACCAGGGGAGGTTTGCCCACGTCCATCCCTTCACTCTGTCTCCAGCCAGCTTCCCTCTCCTCCCCTCCCTCGTTCTCTCAGTGGAGTTGCCCACGCTCACTTAATCAGGCCAGCGGCCCAGGCTGCAGCTGATCGCCCCAGGCAAGGGCTCCGCAATCCTTCATTAATTTTAATGTGAAGTAAATTGTTTAATTTACTCCTTTCACTGGAGAAGGGTCCAAAGACCAAGGTATTTTTAACCAAGACGTTCGATGAAAATATAAAACAATAATTAGAAAAGGAAAAGGGCAGAAGGAGGAACGGCTGAGTTCCTCGTGGTCCAGGGGCTCCAGACAGCACACGTGCTCCCGAGAACAGTGAGTATTCTGTGTTTTCTATTATCAAGGAGGCAGGTCAAGAGCGGCAGGGTCCTGGCACAGAAGTCAGGCAATGATGAAATGTTACAAAAGATTTAAGCTGAACAAGCCTTCCTGAATTCACAGAGGTGGGTCCCTCTGCTCAGGCGGCATTTTTCAATTGTCTTTTGACCTTCAGACACCAAGTCAGCCCCACCCCCTGTAGTCCGTGGGCCCCAGACTGCCAGGGCCTATTAGGAACTGGGCTGCACAGCAGGAGGTGAGCAAGTGGAGCTTCATCTGTATTTACAGCTGCTCCCCATCACTCACATCACCACCTGAGCTCCGCCTCCTGTCAGATCAGCAGCGGCATTAGATTCTCATACAAGTGAGAGTGAGAACCCTCCTGTAAAGTGGACATGAGGGATCTAGATTACACATTCCTTATGAGAATCTAATGCCCCCAATCCAGCCTGCTCCCATCCCCTGTCCCCTACCTACCTCCTGATCTGTGGAAAAACTGTCTTCCATGAAACTGGTCCCTGGTACCAGAAAGGTCAGGGACTGCTGGCCTGACCCACTCTCTGTGTTGATGTATTCCCATCACTCAGCACCATCTTCGACAGAAAGGTTTGAGGACTGTTCCGTTCAGAGGTTCCTATAACCTCTGATTTCTTCTTTCACCTCTGACCTCCAGTTTATATCATTGACCCTTGGCTATAGTAATAGTCTGAAACTCAAGTGTGGACTCCTGTGTGCAGGTATACTCCAAAGTCATCTGATCTCCTGCATCCTCCTTTCATATCAAACTTGAAAGAGTGTTCATCCATGAGATAGCAAACCAGAAACCAAACAAAACACTGCTCCTCCCGGCAACCTGGTTCTGCCTCGTGAGTGCTGTTCGGTCCAGTGTACTGCGTTTATGAAGTTTCATAGAGCTACACATTTGGAACTGCACACTTTTATGTTAGATTCAATTAAAAGTTTACTTGAAGTTACTTTTGTAGAATATTATTTAAAGACCTAAGAAAAGGCTCACAGTTTAGTATTTCTGTTAAAAAAAAAAAGCCCAAATTAAAATTACCATCTTTAGAAGGAATAGCAAATAAAATTCAAGGTATATTAATAGCAGTTTTCTGAGAAATGTAAAAGATGCTTAATACGAGACAAATTTATTTGTTATAGGTTACATATGTATGATGCAGTGCGCATATATACACATTATATATGTAATATATTTAATGACATATATGAGGTCTGACAATTAAGTTTGGAACTCATCCTAGAAAAAGAGCTTCCTACTTCATTGCTACATATCACTACGGTCACCTTCCAGTTACTCCCCTTGGGGAGCTGTGCACCGACGCCACTGCCTAGTCCACCCTTCAAAGCAATTTTGGAACTCTATTTCTGGAACGGCCATGAGATCTGTCATTGTACAACATGCAAAACAACAGAGAATGCCACACAGTAAGACACCACCCATATGTTGACATGAACACAGCCGTGAGACCCTGACGTACCAATGTCACAAAACCTTGCCGAGGTTTTTGTATAGTGCTGCCAATATAAGCACTCTGTGGCAAGTTTGTGAACTTTATTGTCAGAGCTTTGTACGATGACAGCTCTGATGGTCCTTCCAGAAAAAGAGTTCCAAAATTGCTTTGGAGGGTGGACTAGGCTCTGGTGCACAGCTTCCCAAGGAGGGTACTGAATTGTCAGAACCTGTTTTATAGACATTCCCCCCTTTTACTATTCATATTTTATTTAGTAACATGAATGTGCTATAGGTAAAAAATGCGAATGGATGTTGAAAGAGATGTGATAAGATTCAATTTTCAGTTTTGAGTTGTAAACCTTTTAGCAAGCTAATGATGATGTGAACAGAATACGTAACAGGACGGAGAATCACTAACAAAAACCACCAGTCAACCTTTTACTGAAGGCTTCAGCCTGGAGATAGGCCAGTTAAAATCCAGAACAATATAAGCCGATTTTCCACTTCAGAATAATTTAACATTGTCCTAGAATTTCAAACTGATGTAGTACGGGCGTAAAGTAGAAGGAAAGGTTTTGCTCTTTGAAGGAAGGAGACAAAAGTATATTATATGCGGGTAATTCGTCTGCTAAAAAATCTAATGGGACTTACAGTAACATGACTTGAACTAATAGAGCATGATCTGAAATGAAAATAAACCTACAAAATCAATAGCTACTTTACACATCAGAGGGAGTCTGTTAGAAAATATGAGGGAAAGAGAGCCCATTTACAATAACCTGAAAACTACATAATTCATCAAAACATCCTTAGGAACATAATAGGAGTTTCAGCCCACTAGAATTTGACCACAAGTGGATCTGAATCATTTGGTGGTGGGTTGTGGGAGAGATGGGGACTGTTTTGTTGAATGTTCCCTTTTTTTGTTTGGTGTTCTTTTTAACCATTGAAAATCCACTGTACTAGTGCCTAGCTAGTCAGGGCTGTGAGAACAGCCATGCCAAAGGCAGGCTTGTAGGTTTTGTAAGTAGCTGAACACTTCTCTGACTCAGCTCTTATTGATCTATGAGAACTATTTACATATTTAAGAAATACACTTCTGTTTTAAACATAGATGATAGACACTTCTCCTTGTTCATCATTTATTTTAATGTATGGTTTTTTTACGCATAAAATATTTTTTAGAAGATTTTTAAAAAGTGTTTCAACTGCATTGCCATTTATTTTTTGCTTTATTTCTGCTTTCAACATATTTATGCCTATGAAGTCTATCCCTATCCTAGAATCAGAAGAACTAGGAAGAGGGGGAAGAAATTATTTGCCCTATCAATATTCGAAGAGGATATGAATGATAATATTTCAATCATTGTGTTTATAGCTGAAGAACAGATGTACCCACAGAAATAGAAACTGATTCTAGAAAGGAGACCAGGAGAGGGCAGCTCGGCTGACCAAACAGTAGCCTGAATCATTTCCTCTTACTCTGATGATCTCCTTTTTAAAAACAAGTTGGGTGGGGTCACTCTGGTCACTTCAACAACCTCAACTCAGCGTACCACCGGCACCAGACCTGCCGAGAGGGAAGGAAACAGTGCTCCCTGTCTCCTGGAGTGGGATATAGGAAGCCTTCCCTGAAGGACCCACACATCACAGCTTCATCAGACCTTTTCAAGACCTGAGAAAAATACTCCTTTAAATGTTGGTGTGTTCATCAGAACTTTTCAAGACCTGAGAAAAATACTCCTTTAAATACTGGTATGTGGGTCAACTTCTGGGCGTGGCTATTTAAAGCTATTGTTCTATGCCCTTTCATATTTCTTCATATAAAATATAACTTGTAATCAGGTGGCACCTGTGGCTCAAAGGAGTAGGGCGCCGGCCCCATATACCAGAGGTGGTGGGTTCAAACCCAGCCCCGGCCAAAAACTGCAAAAAAAACAAAAACAAAACCAAAAGTCCAGAGACGGCAGATGGACTTAACCTGGGAGTAATTTTATACTCTTGTAACATAGTGAAAGACTGACCTCTGAATATTCATGAGGTAGTCTGTTTGCACTCCACCCTGCAGGTTATTAAGTTATTTGAAGGAGAAAATGGAATTGTGTAATAGGGTTGGAAGATGCCAGAGAAGGGCAAGTGATTAAGATTGTAAGCTGCTCCCAGATGATGTCTTGGGGATGAACGGGTCACCATGTGCATGGGCCAGACTTCCAGGGTGCCCTCCCACTGCTGAAACCAAGACACCAAACCCACACGGCCAAGGATTAGTGGCCCTTACGAAATACTCAATGGCAGTGGTTACTGCTGGGGAGAGAAAGAAGGACAAGAAATGGGCATGGGCTTTTACTTGGATCTATAATATTTTATTTCCTATAAAAACAGAGTGTTCTAAAGCACCTACAACAAAATGTTAACATCAGTTAACTGGATTGTTTTTAAATTATTTTTTATACCTTTTTATTGTTTATTTTTTAGACCTGTCTGTAGGTGGGAAATGATTCATAAATAAAGATTAATTTTTAAGGAAAAAGGCTAAAAGAAAGCTAAAATACTATTAGCAGCTGTCTTGAATAGTTAGGACTATTTTTGCCCTTGTTCCTAACTTTCTACATTTTCTATAATTTTTATATTGAGCACTTGTTACTTTTATAATTAGGAAAAAACAAGCTCCATTAAAAAAAGTCATACAACTAATTAGCTGCAAAGAATAGGAAAGTACTGAGAAGGAAAAGGGATCAAGGATGATGCTGATAAAATGGCAAATGACAAAGCATAAAATACGGTTAAATCGCATTAACCTGTACTTTATTCTGAATTAATTAGTGGGCAATTGGCTTGGGCCTTACACAATTGGTGAAGGAAAAAGACTTTGCTTAGTACCAGGTGGGATTCTATTTTTATTGCTTATTATATAATATCTGTTTCCTATAGGCAGGGGACATATTTTCTACATATTTGGTTTCTCCTTCCATTCCAAGGGATTTCTGGGCCCTTGACTGGCTGACAACATACACCTGTTGAAGGAATGATTAAGCAAAAAGAAAAAAAGGAAAAATTGCAGGGAGATTTTCAATCTACTTAAGAGAACAAACTCTTTTAATAGCTGTTAGCTCATTAAGTGCTGAAATGTAAATATTGTAGCTAATTAAATACAGCTTTATTTATTTGTTTTAGCAAGCCCCAGCTGAACATCAATTACAGAATAAAATTTTAATGAATAAAAGAGCTTAAAAAAATTTATGTATTTGCTAATGGTGACTCTTCTCCTTGTTTCCAATTAGTGTGAATTATCATCCGGCCTCCTTTCCCCAGTTCTGCTGCCCGTGGGGCTTTCTCAAATCCAAAGTGGACACACTCAGCCCTCCACCTGCACCAGACCTGCACCCACACCACTGAGTGTGACTGGGGAAAAGCACCACACCGGGTCACCTGGTGTCACTGTACATTTTCCACCTCCACCCTCAGGGGGCCCCCAAACCACATTCCACAGGCTCCATCCTGCTGCCCCGGAAGACACAATCCACACTTTCTACTCCATCCTTCCTCAGTGATGACTCGAGCTTTCTACTTTACTGAAATAAACTAAAGCAGCAGAAGAGGAGTGCTCTGCTTCCCTGAGTAATGCACCTGCCATTCTTGTCCATACCCCCACAATGGTCAGCCTTCCTTGGGGGCCACAGTTCAGCCTCACTCATTTCCCCAGAAGTCTCTTTCCTGTATCATCAGTTTGCTTCCCCCCTTGGCTCTTTCCCATCAGCAGACAAACAAGCTAGTTATTGTTTTTTCTTACAAGGGAGGATTATCTGATTGTCTGGAAATTTTGACACCTTGAAACTCTCACTTATTTTGTCACCCCAGCACACCACACTCCTGGACCTCCCTCTTGTCCTCTGCCTCCTTTGCCAATGTCTCCTAATCCCTCAGATTTCATGATGTTCAGGGATCAGGTGGGCGGTTGGAACATTCCTCGTCTCACCACACTTGCTGGGTGATCTCAGATGGTCTCGTGGTGAAAGTTCAGGAGATTGTCAGAGGTTTATCACCTGCCTGGACCTAGACGCTCATGTCCCATGTACTCTCAGCTTCTCCACTTTGACATCAAAAGGCATCGATCTTAATGTGCCCTATGTTGGACTTCTGATTTTTTCCACCAAATCTATTTCACTGTCTTGCCCATTGCAGTGAAGGGCAGGTAGGTCAATCCTTCTGTGCACAGGCCCAAACCCTTAACTCAGCTTGGCCCAGACCCAATGCTGCTCTCTCATACCTTATCTCCAGCAAATCCTCTTGTCTCTACTTTCAAAATATCTCCAGCATCTGACCATTCCTTCCCAACCCTTGTTACCATGGTGTCCAAGTTCACCATCATCCCCTATTTAGACTATTGTTAAAAATCTGCCACATAGTTCCTGCATCAGCCCTTGCTCCCCTTTAGACCCGTGGCCCCCAACTTCTAGGTTGCGGACTGGTATCAGTCTGTGATTTATTAGGAATGGGGCTGCATAGAAGGCAGGCAGTGAGGAAAGCTTCATCTGTATTTACAGCCGCTTCCCATCACTCATATCACTGCCTGAGCTCTACCTCCTATCAGATAAGTGGTGACATTAAATTCTCATAGGAGCCAAACCCTACTGTAAACCATGCATGCAAGGGATCTAGGTTGCAAGCTCTTTATGGGAATCCAATGCCTGATGACCTGAGGTGGACATGTAATGTATTTGACTCATCCTGAAACTACCCATCCTTGGTCCATCCACCCTGCGGCCCCATCCATGGAAAAATTATCTTCCATGGGACTGGTCCCTGGTGCCACAAAGGTTGGGGACTGCTGCTTTAGACAATATGCAACACAACAGCTAGAGTTATCCTGCTAAAGATTATATGCACTCATGTCACTCTGTGCTCAAAACCCTCCAGTGGCTTTCTGTCTCTTTCCAAACAAGAACAGAAGGCAATGTCCTCATATGGTGTCCACCCCACCCTCCATCTCTGACCTTATGCTGCCTGGGACTCCTTGCTCTTCCTGGGCCACCCGGGCCTCAGCTTCTCCTTAGGGCATCTGCACCTTCTGTTCCCTCTCCTGAATGCTCTTCCCTCCAATTTCTCATCATTTACTCTACCCTTTTTTTTATGTCATCCTTCTCAAATGTTACCTTAGCAGAGACATTTGTTCCCTGCATGGCCCATCATCCTTCCCATATTCTCCACCTTAGTATATTTCCTCATCTACCATAATCTAATTCGGGACTCCCTACAGAACTTTCTGTGATGATGGAAATGTCAATTCTATGCTGTCCAACCTGGTAGCCACTGGCTACAGGTGGCTGTTGAGCACTTGAAAGTGGTCAATGCAACAGAAGAACTGAACTTTTAATGTTAATTTTAATTCAGTTTCAATATCCATATGTGGCTTGTGGCTACTGTGTTGGACACAGTTAGTCTATCATTTATTTATCCCCCTACTAGATTGTTCGGAGGTTGGTCCTATAAATATGATCTTCCTGAAAATTGTATCCTTGATTGACTTATCCCCTTCACTAGAATGTACGCTCTATGAGGGAAGATTATTTTTCTGTGCCTGACACAAAATAGGTGTCAAAAAACATTTGCTTAATGAATGCCCTTTACCTCAAGTCTATCATTTTAAGAGTCAAAGCTTGTTTTTATTTTAAAAGTTTTTAGAAAAGGCGATCAAGGGTATCCACATAGGGTCAGAAGAGATCAAACTTTCATTCTTCGCAGATGATATGACTGTATATATGGAAAATATTAGGGACTCTACTACAAAACTCTTAGAAGTGATCAAGGAATATAGCAGCATCTCAGGTTACAAAATCAACATTCATAAATCGGTAGCCTTTATATATACCAACAATAGTCAAGCTGAAAAACAATTAAGGACTCTATCCCATTCACAGTAGTGCCAAAGAAGATGAAATATTTGGGAGTTTATCTAACAAAGGACGTGAAAGATCTATATAAAGAGAACTATGAAACTCTAAGTAAAGAGATAGCTGAGAATGTTAACAAATGGAAAAATATACCATGCTCATGGTTGGGAAGAATCAACATTGTTAAAATGTCCATACTACCCAAAGCAATATATAATTTCAACGCAATCCCCATTAAAGCTCCACTGTCATACTTTAAAGATCTTGAAAAAAACAATACTTCATTTTATATGGAATCAGAAAAAACCTTGAATAGCCAAGACATTACTAAAAAATAAAAACAAAGCAGGAGGAATCATGCTACCAGACCTCAGACTATACTACAAATCGATAGTGATCAAAACAGCATGGTACTGGCACAAAAACAGAGAAGTAGATGTCTGGAACAGAATAGAGAACCAAGAGATGAATCCAGCTAATTACCGTTATTTAATCTTTGACAAGCCAATTAAAAACATTCAATGGGGAAAAGATTCCCTATTTAACAAATGGTGCTGGGTGAATTGGCTGGCAACCTGTAGAAGACTGAAACTGGACCCACACCTCTCACTATTAACCAAGATAGACTCTCACTGGATTAAAGATTTAAACCTAAGACATGAGACTATAAAAATACTAGAAGAGAGTGCAGGGAAAACTCTTGAAGAAATTGGGTTGGGCGAGTTTTTCATGAGAAGGACCCCCCGGGCAATTGAAGCTGCTTCAAAAATACACTATTGGGACTTGATCAAACTAAAAAGCTTCTGCACAGCCAAGAACACAGTAAGTAAAGAAAGCAAACAGCCCTCAGAATGGGAAAAGATATTTGCAGGTTATGTCTCCGACAAAGGTTTAATAACCAGAATCCACAGAGAACTCAAACGCATTAGCAATTGCGAAAAGAACAAGGGATCCCATTGGAGGCTGGGCAAGGGACTTGAAGAGAAACTTCTCTGAAGAAGACAGGCGCATGGCCTTCAGACATATGAAAAAATGCTCATCATCTTTAATCATCAGAGAAATGCAAATCAAAACTACTTTGAGATATCATCTAACTCCAGTGAGACTAGCCTACATCACAAAATCCCAAGACCAGAGATGTTGGCGTGGATGTGGAGAAAAGGGAACACTTTTGCACTGCTGGTGGGAATGCAAATTAATACATTCTTTTTGGAAAGAGATATGGAGAACACTTAGAGATCTAAAAATAGATCTGCCATTCAATCCTGTAATCCCTCTACTGGGCATATACCCAGAAGACCAAAAATCACATCATAACAAAGATATTTGTATCAGAATATTTATTGCAGCCCTATTCATAATTGCTAAGTCATGGAAAAAGCCCAAGTGCCCATCGATCCACGAATGGATTAATAAATTGTGGTATATGTACACCATGGAATATTATGCAGCCTTAAAAAAAGATGGAGACTTTACCTCTTTCATGTTTACATGGATGGAGCTGGAACATATTCTTCTTAGTAAAGTGTCTCAAGAATGGAAGAAAAAGTACCCAATGTACTCACCCTTATTATGAAACTAATGTAGGACCTTCACATGAAAGCTATAACCCAGTTACAACCTAAGAATAGGGAGAAGGGGGAAAGGGAGGGGAGGGAGGGGGGAGGTAGGTGGAGGGAGGGAGATTAATGGGATTACACCTGCGGTGCATCTTTCAAGGGTATATGTGAATCCTAGTAAATGTGGAATGTAAAGGTCTTAGCAAAATAACTAAGAAAATGCCACAAAAGCTATGTTAACTAGTGTGATGAAAATGTGTCAAACGGTCTATGAACCAAGTGTATGGTGCCCCATGATCATACTAATGTACACAGCTATGATTTAATAAAAAAATTAAAAAAAAGTTTTGAGAAATTGTTCTAAGCTGTACACAACACATCCTTATTTTAACTTAGTACCAGAATGTTTCCTTGCTATTTCAATGTCACTTTTCTGTACATCAATTGTAATGTAATAAATTGTGTCCTCTAAGACCATTAATGTCATCCCTTTATTAACTGCACCAGATTGCCGGGGTTTTATAGTCTGTCTACTAACTGACTATTTATCTTTAAGTTTTTCTTGCTGCTGTGTCTACTTTATGCCTTATTTATTGTTCAACAAAAATTACTGGATAAGGTTTGAGGGTACTTCTATTATCCCACAGAGTTAAATGCATAAGGTTTGTGACAACTTTTACTGTGGACACATTCACATGTGTTCAGAGAGATTGGCTGCCTATATGCACAATTGTCATGTAAATAATATCAGTAACAACAAAGAGGGCTGTCATTATGATTCCCCTTTATAGATTGGAACATGGAAATCAAATACCTAAAATCTAAGGCCATTAACACCCAAGTGTTTTTCTCCAAAACTAATGTTCTCTTATCTAACCCAGTTCTTATCAAAACTATAGTCCCCAAATCACCAATTAAAAATCACCTGTGATAACTTGTTTAAAATAAGCATCCTAGTTGGGTGCAGTGGCTCACACCTGTGATCCCAGCACTCTGGGAGGCCAAGGCATTTGAGACCAGCATCAGCAAGAGCAAGACCTCATCTCTTCTAAAAATAGAAAAACTAGCTGGGCATTATGGTGGGTGCCCGTGGTCCCAGCTACTCAGGAGGCTGAGGCAGGAAGATCGCTTGAGCCCAGGAGTTTGAGGTTGCTGTGAGCTATGACACCATGACACTCTAGCCTGGGAAACAGAGTGAGACTCTGTCTCAAAAAATAAAATGAGCGTTCCTGTGCTCCCCAGTAGATCAGAATTTTTGGAGACAGGGCCCAGAAATCTATAGTTTTAATGCATATAGCATTAAAGTTTCAGATCCACCAGCACACGCTTGTGGGTGTTTATTTTCTGAAGAGAAGTATAATACTATCTTGAACTTTTATTCTGTATGGGTAAAATGCTCTTGGAAACAGATCCATCTATCATGTCTTAAGATCTAAGAGGATATCATTGCTGTTAGAGTTAACAAGAGAAATTCTGATAGGTGATTATTCTGAGAGATAAACAAGGTCATCTGCAGCAAAAGCTAATGAACAAGCACTCTTGCTATGCTCACATTTTCTAGCATGGGTTCCAGAGCATGGAATGACTTTGTGATTAAAAGCCACAGTTGCTGTGTGGGCTGGGACTGCTTTGAGTATTGGTGTTGTGTGCATTCATCAGTCACTGTAGTAATCAGGTCTGGAATACAAGAAAACAATTCTATTTTTCTGTGATTCCCCGGGGCCATTTCTAGCGAAAAGAGATTCTGGCAAAGGTTTTGGTTTCTACAGTGATTGCTGAGACTTTGGGTAATGCAAGGCAAGTCCAGGGAAAACAAGGGTATAATGGGAAGGCAAAGAGAGAAGAAAGACCCACACTCGGGACACGGAAGTCAAGTCAATCAAGGCCAAGCACAGTCAGGAAAGCTGTGTGTGTTTTGGGGTGGTTTGAGGTGAGGTGGCACAGGCGATTGGTAAGATGAGCACCCCAGGGACTGGCCACACCAGCTGTGTTAGCCAATGGACAAATGCAAGGAGCAATGCAGGAGTCCAGAGATCTACCAGAACTAGGCCACAGTGTGGGCCATGCCCAAGTTTGCCAACGATTACCAGGGATCAACTTACAGGGAAACATGGATTCCCAAGCAGGAACTCAGTCAAGGAAGGCCCTTCGGGTACAGAGCAGTTAATCATTTTGCAGCTTGGGAACCATGGCAGAAAGCCCACTGAGGGTGTGCTGAACCATGGTATAATGAAGTCAGCAATTGAGGATCTGGGTCACAGGGCACAGTTGTCAATTATAAGTCTATGGTGGGAGGTCATGGCAGGAAACCAAACACTGGGAAGAGAGTTGGAATAACATGTCCTTAATCCCCTGTTCAGCCTCTGAGTGGGCATCTACCATCAGAAGCTGAGTATCTGGAGAAAGGGATAGTAAGGAGCTCCCTGTCTTATCTTTCCAAGGTGAGAAAGATATGGGCTAAGAAAGCCCACACTCTGGACAGGCTAAAATTCCAGGAATTTCATACTGGTCACTGTCAACTCCCCAAGGGGAGAATGTGGTCTCTTAGCACTTTAGTTACTTCCCACTCAGTCTGCTAAGGTAGTGCCCATGGGCTCTGGTGAGGAGCAAAGATGTGCATGGCTGTGAGCAGAGGCTCAATGCCAGCAGTCGACGAGAAGCCTCTACCCAACCTCCAGGAGAACCTATTTCTCAGATGAGAGGTATGGGGCATTTAGCATGTGTAAGTGGTCCCCTCTACTCTGTGGTGGGTTAGTTTTTGACAGTTAATAAGGAAAAAGGAAAAGCGTCTTGTTTTCGCTTGGAAATAGTCTGTCTCCACCTAAATCAAGTTAAAATATGATTCCCAATGTAATGGTGTTGAGAGGTAGTGGAACCTTTTAAGAGGTGTTTGAGTCATGAAGGCTCCGTCGTGAGGGAATTTATGCCACTCTTGTAGAACTGGGGTAATTCTTGAAGAAATGAGTGAGTTCTTGCTTGTGAGAACTGGATTAATTCCCCTAGGAGTGGACTGCTATAAAGCAAGAACGCTGCTCATGCTTTGTCCCTTTTGCACACGCTAACCTGCCCTTCTGCTTTTCCTTCAGGTTATGAAAACTTCACCAGAAGCTGCTGTCATGCACTCGGATTTCCCACCCTCTAGAACTATGAAGCCAACAAACATCTGCTCTTTATAAATTACTATTATAGCTAGAGAAAACAGTCTAAGACAAGTTTTTAATGAAAAGTTCCATAAATGAGTGTACAGAGCTAACTTTTTGGAACTCTTTACAATACATATAGGGTGTTCATAAAGTTTATGTGTAATTTACTATGTTAAACTATATTAAATTACACATGAACTTTATGTGTACTCTATAACGACCCTCCCTGTGAAGTAGATACAGTGGCTTCTGTTTAGCAGAAGGGAAAGGATGTGATGTAGAGAGGTAAAGAAAAGCAAGAAACACCATGTTAGCCATTTTTATTACCCAAAGTTGCCCAGCTTGCAAGTGACAGAACAAACATCTGGACCTATCTCTCTGACATGGAAACTCAGCCTCTCACTCACCACACTATGAATGTCACCAATTATTACTTTTTATTTGTAGTGTTGCTTATTTGGGCTGGTAAAAGATGAAATAGCTCCAAGGTTTAGGTGTTTGTGAATTTGTGTGTCAGCTTATCAGATGTGTTACATTTATGTTATACCTAAGCCTCATAGGTTCAGATGACTTACCCAAGCAATCAGTTAGAACTTTTGGTTTAAGGAAAGCAAAACTGGTGAGACAAGAAAATTGAGATAGTAATTTGTGCTTCATTCTTGCTATAGAATGAGAGTAACACACCTAAAGGGAAAAAACCATATACACATATGAATAGATGCTGAAAAGACATTTGGTAAAATTCAGCAGCCATTCCAAATAAAATACTAATTAAAATAGGTCAAGAAGGAAACCACTGAAATGTACTAGAGACCACCAAAGTCCAATAGTAAGCATTATTCGAAATGTTGAAACAGTAATGCTGCTTTAAACTGAATCAGGCACTTGAGGGGTACATTTGCTTTAGCTATTATTTTTGTTCAGCATTGTTTGTGTGTTCTAGTGAATTCAGCAAAAGAAAAAAGATGAGTATAAACATAGAAAAAAGAAAATTTATTTTGTTAAAAAGTCACTGCTAAAATTTATAAACCAGTTGAATAAATAATTAATAAAAAATTAAATAAACTGGCTATGCTACCTGTAAGATGAATATTTAGTTTATCTCATAGTTTTTCTCTATTCTAGAAATAGAAACATAGAAATGGAATGGATAAAGTACTTCACTCAATATAATGACTTCAAACCATAAATTATTCATGAATAAATTGGACAGGAAAGTCAAAGGACCCTGTGAAAATAAAGCAATAAAATCAAATTGATGGAGAAATGAAAAGATATATTCTCAGACATAAACACTTAATGTCATAAAAATGCCAATAATCCCAATGTTAATATATAATTCATTGCAATGTCCCATTGGAACCACAGGTCTTTTTAATTGAAAGAAATTACTGTTCATTTGGAAGAACAAATGCCCAAGAATAGACAAAATCTGAAATAAAACAAAGATTAGGGGGCATTTGTTTCATGAGATAGTGTAATATGTAAGCACATACTAGAAAGCCATTTTACCACTGTGGCTGTTAAACTTCAGCATGCATCAGAGTTGCCTGGACGGCTTGTTAAAATACAGATGGCCGGGTCCCACCCAGCATGTCTTATGCTATAGGTCTAGAATGGGACCCAAGTATTTGCATTTCTGACAAATTTCCAGCTGATGCTAATGTTTCTAGGACAAGAAAAGTCCCTTTGAGAACCACTAGGACAACAAATCAATGTAATGTTGGGGGTGTGTGTGTGTGTGAGGACAAACCAGTGGACTAGACTACAGAATCAGGAATTAGTTTAATACATATATGAGTATTTAATAAATGACAAAGGATATCCACAAAATGTGAATGAATAAGAAATATGAGATGTATAAAAGTTGGTATAATGTGGTCTAAAAGAAAATATGAGTTTTTCATGGCCCAGATAGGCCTAATGAGACAGCTGGTATGAAATTGTCCAAAGCTATATGCTATACGTCTAGAGTGGGTCCCCAACCCCCTGGGCCATGAACTGGCACCAGTCTGAGACCTGCTAGGACCAGGCCCCACAGCAGGTGAGCAGCAGGCAGGTGAGCAAATGAAGCTTCCTCTGTACCTACAGCCACTCCCCATCACTGCATTACCACCTAAGCTCACCTCCTGTCTGATCAGCCGTGGAATTAGATTCTCACAGGAGCAAGAACCTTATTGTAAGGTGTGCATATGAGGGATCTAGGCTGCGTGCTGCTTATGAGAATCTGCTGCCTGATGATCTGAGATGAGGACATATTGTGCTTGAACCACCCTAAAGCCATCCCCACCCCCATCCACGGAAAAATTGTCTTCCACAACACTGGTCCCTGATGCCCAAAAGATTGGGGTCTGCCAGCCCGAAGGACCCCTAGCAGGAACAACAGAGCTCCATGCTGAGAAGCTACAGGTATCAGTGAATCCCTAGAGGCTGAAGAGGAGGGAAGTGACCATGGGAATGGAGCTGGATTTGACCTGACATGGGAACTGAAAGGGAGTGGTCAATAGAGCAACAGAGGAGAAGGGGTGGCCTTGAAAACATAAAAATGCCCAAGTGGAAAGAGATGGCTTTACCCATCTGATAAGTGTGGTGAGCTGAGAGGTCAGATCGACACAACAGTGCCAGTCATTAGGAACCACCCTTGTTCTTCCCTCTACCCGCAAACTCTATCCCTGTTAACCCAGAAAGCATGGATGAGGAGCTGGAGAGGGAACAGGAGAAGCAGGGGAGAAAAGGGAGACAAATCAGCCAAGCTCTTTCCCACAACCTTGGCTGGGAGGAGACACTGGAGAAATATGACTTCAGTTGAACTTGTGGTTTTGGTCCTGGGGTGTTAATGCCTGAAGAGAGACGGCACTGAGTGAATTCCATGGCCACAGTACAGGACATTTTTATTGTCTAAGGGTGACCAGAAAATCTGCCCATATTTTCATTTGATAGCAGGGGAAGACAAAAATTGAAGGACCTTGGGAGACAGAGTTGCTTTATTTTAAGAGTATATTTGTTCAATTTAAGAGTTACGTAAAAGCAAAAAATGTTTAAATGAATTGTAGTTGAAAAAAAATTGTGATGTGTTTTTGGTTCCCTGTTAGAAGAAGGTTATCTCTGTGCCCTGGAGGGGAGGGACACATATTTGGGGGCCATTAATACCTGAAGAATTTCAGCACCCAAAATAGTAAGGATACAAAAGTGAACGAACAAAATGTGTGTGTGTGTGTGTGTGTGTGCAGATGGATGGATAGGTAGGTAGATAGATGGGTATATATTTCTCTTTTCTCATAAAATTTAGTGTTATAGAGAAAACTAAGGCACAAATAAATATATCATAGGTCAAAAAGAGGAGCTATGAAAGTGTAGTAGGACAAGGGTATAAAGTTATTGAGGAGCGCTATTCTAAATCAGAGAAGGTAGCAGTCACCTAGACCAAGCTTAACGTGTACGGGATTGGCAAGATGGCCAGTGCTGTGCGGCCAGGTGGTGAGGTGTGCGCTGGGAGACCAAGTTAGACGTAAGCAGGTGTGTGTGTGTGGGGGGGGGGGGGCAAATGATGGCTCCTCAAAGATGTCCACGTCCTGACTCTGTGCTCTAGGCGTCCCTCTGACACTCGCATGCCTCTAGGGGTAAGGAGGAGCTCCTCAAACCTGACTGACACAGAATTTCTTGCCGTTCTAGTGAGGAAGGATTAGAGCTAGATTAAATCTGATCATAAAGAGGATTAACAGCTATGCCAGAACACAACATATTTTGGCTCTGTCCATGGATGCTCTGGACAGACATCTACGTACTGTAAGCCAAAGCCTTGCAAAACAGACATGAGAGTTGTTCACATTTCACAACAGTTGTTCAAGGTTGATTAGTTTGCTCTTTAAATTGAGCTCATCAACCTAAGGTGAGACTGGGGAAGAAAGGCACCTGACACAGAGCTGACTCCAAATGCTACCGCATTCTCCCAGGCTGATTCGATTTCCTCGCCCAGCTTGTTTCTGGCTCAGCAGGAGCAGAACGACTTCACTGCAACTCTCACCTGCACTTTGCTCAGCTTCTCTGTGGCTGCCAGTCTCAGACTGCCCACAAAATTCAGGAAATGGCCACACTGGCCATCTTGCCAACCCTGGATATATTAGGCTTATTCTGGATAAATGCTACCCTCTCTGAGAGGCCTTCCCCTTTCCATCTGATTTAGAACAATACCTCCCAACACTTCATTCCCTCATCCTACTATATTTTGTAGCTTTTATTATTATTGATTACATATTTATTTTTTGCATTATTTTTCTCTACCACACTCCGTTCTATGGGAATAGTGAGATATATATGTGTGTATCTCTATCCATCTATACACACATAACACACACACACAATTTGTTTACTGTTGTATCCTTAGTGCTTAGAAAAGTCTGGGGCACAAAATCGGTCCTCGAGTCCTAATGCTGTCTGAATAACTGAATGAGGCCCTGTTTATCTAACAATCTAACTGAGACAGCAATGAGAAGCTGCCTCTAAGGGTCTCAGAACTCAGGAGCATTTTAAGTTCCTAAGTTGTAAACTCTCTCTCTTTCCCTTCCTCCCACTTCTTGTTAGGGACGCAATGAGCAAGAGGCAAGGTTCCCTAAGCACTTTCACACACAGCATGGGGGAGGCCCAGGACCCTGGGAGCTGGGAGCTCCCTGCTTCCCTTTCCTTCTTCAAGGCCCTGGACAGGGCTGAAGCATTACTCTACATGCCACTGAATTCCACAAAAGTCTACAGAATGTAGAACCAAAGACCACAGATCCTGGGTTGGGGTTGAGGGTACTGAGGCCACAAGTCACCATGCTCCAGCTCAGGCCAGGTTCAGTCTCTAGGTGATGGTGGTGGTATACACTGGGCACAGACTTTTTAAAAAATAATATTGTGCTTCTCTTGAAACATGAGATCTATCAGGACAGAAAGAACAAGCTCGGAGAAGTGCTGAGCTCAGCATATAAACTATAATCAAAATAAATAAACAGGAGTGCAATGTACCCTGATCTGGAGCAAACAGATTTGCCAAACACTTTGAATATTACGCATCCCCAGCTCCCTCTATGATCTTCCCCCTCTCTTTGGGGGTGAAATTCACAGGAGCACTGCAAATGCTGCCCTATAAGCCTGAAAATCAGGAAGCAGCAGCACAAATAACAAATTAATTTCCATAGGAACAGGCTCAGGACTATTCCGGCTGCCAGAAGAATGAGTTGCCTGATTCCTTCCAGCGAACATATCTACAATTTTAAAATGGGAATGGCACAGAGAAGTTAATCTAAGGGTCCAGAGAAATAGCAAGCTCAGAAATTTGCTATGGGTTCTAAGTTCTAATAAACAACTTAACATGATTTTAACACAAATCTAAAAGAAAGTAGTAAATTTTCTCTGCTGTGTAAGGGGCGATTCATCATTTCACAATGACCTACAAAGCCCTTGCCCCCTGAGGCAAATGTCTCTTTTGAAAGCTTCATTATTAAATTGAACTGGGTCCACAGGATGAGTCAAAGTCATGGCAGCCCAAGTGGCATAGGCTGGCCTGAAGTGCCCCAGAAGAGATTTGGACCCATCCACCTTCTTTCTTCAGGCACTTAGCATGTCACATCCCTGTTGAAAGTAATCAGGATAAAGCTTCATGTGGTCATTCATTCATGCAACTAAACAAGCAGTTACTGTAGGCCTTCTGTTTTATTGTGTATCAGTGAGCACTGGGGACCCGGCTTCAAAAAGCTCTTGAAGAATTCATATTCTACTAGGGCCCAGACATGTGTCCCAAAACTCTAAAACTGTGGACATGACAGAATAGTATTAGGTCCAAAGAGCTGTGGAAACTTAGGGGAGAGAAGTGTCTGGCTCTGTTTTTGAGCTGCATCTTAGAGGATGAGTAAGATTTATGAAGGGGAAATTCTAAACAGCATTTCAAATACATGAAGGCGTAAAGTGGATGGCATGTTTGGAGATCGTCAAGAGACTTTGTGTGGGGGCAGTGGATGTGCAGAAAGAGATTTGTGAGTTGGCAAGATACATAAGGCACTGCTTATCAGGATCTTGAAATACTACTAAGTGTTTGGCCTTGATCCATTAGGCCCAGGGTGCTGGACACACACCACCAATGTTTCTTTGGCCAGCAAGACCATGATTAGGTCTATTGTTTGGAAAGTGAGTCCCAAGCAAAAATGAAAGGAGGGAGACCAGAATGAGGGGCTCTGCAAGAGGTGATAAACGTGTGGACACAGCTGCAGTGCAGGTGGAGAGGAGGGCATGCAGGTGAGATGAGTCCAGGTGAGATGTGTCCAGGTGAGATGTGAGCAGGTGAGATGTGTCCAGGTGAGATGTGTGCAGGTGAGATACGAGCGGGTGAGACGTGTCCAGGTGAGATGTGTGCAGGTGAGACATGTCCAGATGAGATGTGTGCAGGTGAGATATGAGCAGGTGAGAAGTGTCCAGGTGAGATGGGTGCAGGTCAGATGTGTGCAGGTGAGACATATCCAGATGAGATGTGTGCAGGTGAGATATGAGCAGGTGAGATGGGAGCAGGTGAGATATGAGCAGGTGAGATGGGTCCAGGTGAGATGTGTGCAGGTGAGATATGAGCAGGTGAGACGTGTCCAGGTGAGATGTGTGCAGGTGAGATGTGTGCAGGTGAGACATGTCCAGATGAGATGTGTGCAGGTGAGATATGAGCAGGTGAGATGTGTCCAGGTGAGATGGGAGCAGGTGAGACATGTCCAGGTGAGATGTGACCAGGTGAGACGTGTCCAGGTGAGATATGAACAGGTGAGATGTGTGCAGGTGAGATGGGAGCAGGTGAGATGTGTCCAGGTGAGATGTCTGCAGGTGAGATATGAGCAGGTGAGACGTGTCCAGGTGAGATGTGTGCAGGTGAGATATGAGCAGGTGAGACGTGTCCAGGTGAGATATGAACAGGTAAGATGTGTGCAGGTGAGATGGGAGCAGGTGAGATGTGTGCAGGTGAGATATGAGCAGGTGAGACGTGTCCAGGTGAGATGTGTGCAGGTGAGATATGAGCAGGTGAGACGTGTCCAGGTGAGATATGAACAGGTAAGATGTGTGCAGGTGAGATGGGAGCAGGTGAGATGTGTCCAGGTGAGATGTGAGCAGGTGAGACGTGTCCAGGTGAGATGTGTGCAGGTGAGATATGAGCAGGTGAGATGTGTCCACGTGAGATACATCTGGGTGAGATGTGAGCAGGTGAGATGTGTGCAGGTGAGATGGGAGCAGGTGAGATGTGTCCAGGTGAGATGTGTGCAGGTGAGATATGAGCAGGTGAGACATGTCCAGGTGAGATATGAACAGGTGAGATGTGTGCAGGTGAGATGTGTGCAGGTGAGATATGAACAGGTGAGACGTGTCCAGGTGAGATGTGTGCAGGTGAGATATGAGCAGGTGAGAAGTGTCCAGGTGAGATGTGTGCAGGTGAGATGGGAGCAGGTGAGATGTGTCCAGGTGAGATGTGTTCAGGTGAGATGTGTCCAGGTGAGATGGGAGCAGGTGAGATGTGTCCAGGTGAGATGGGAGCAGGTGAGATGTATCCAAGTGAGATGGGAGCAGGTGAGACGTGTGTAGGTGAGATGGGAGGAGGTGAGATGTGTGCAGGTGAGATGTGTCCAGGTGAGATGGGAGCAGGTGAGATGTGTCTAGGTGAGATGCGAGCAGATGAGATGTGTCCAGGTGAGATGGGAGCAGGTGAGATGTGTGCAGTGAGATGAGAGCAGGTGAGATATGAGCAGGTGAGACGTGTCCAGATGAGATGTGTCTGGGTGAGATGGGAGCAGGTGAGATGTGTGCAGGTGAGATGAGAGCAGGTGAGATGACAGCAGGTGAGCTGTGTCCAGGTGAGATGGGAGCAGGTGAGACATGTCCAGGTGAGATGTGTGCAGGTGAGATGTGACCATGTGAGACGTGTCCAGGTGAGATATGAACAGGTGAGATGTGTGCAGGTGAGATGGGAGCAGGTGAGATGTGTCCAGGTGAGATGTGTGCAGGTGAGATATGAGCAGGTGAGACATGTCCAGGTGAGATGTGTGCAGGTGAGATATGAGCAGGTGAGACGTGTCCAGGACAGATGTGTCCAGGTGAGATGGGTGCAGGTGAGACGTGTCCAGATGACATGTGTGCAGGTGAGATATGAGCAGGTGAGATGGGAGCAGGTGAGATGGGAGCAGGTGAGATGTGTCCAGGCGAGATGTGTGCAGGTGAGATATGAGCAGGAGAGACATGTCCAGGTGAGATTTGTGCAGGTGAGATATGAGCAGGTGAGACGTGTCCAGGAGAGATGTGTCCAGGGGAGATGTGTGCAGGTGAGATATGAGCAGGTGAGATGTGTGCAGGTGAGATGGGAGAAGGTGAGATGGGAGCAGGTGAGATGTGTCCAGGTGAGACGTGTGCAGGTGAGACGTGTCCAGATGAGATGTGTGCAGGTGAGATATGAGCAGGTGAGATGTGTGAAGGTGAGATGGGAGCAGGTGAGATGTGTCCAGGTGAGATGGGAGCAGGTGAGATGGGAGCAGGTGAGATGTGTCCAGGTGAGATGTGTGCAGGTGAGATATGAGCAGGTGAGACGTGTCCAGGTGAGATGTGTGCAGGTGAGATATGAGCAGGTGAGACGTGTCCAGGTGAGATATGAACAGGTAAGATGTGTGCAGGTGAGATGGGAGCAGGTGAGATGTGTCCAGGTGAGATGTGACCAGGTGAGACGTGTCCAGGTGAGATATGAACAGGTGAGATGTGTGCAGGTGAGATGGGATCAGGTGAGATGGGAGCAGGTGAGATGTGTCCAGGTGAGATGGTAGCAGATGAGATGGTAGCAGGTGAGATGTGTCCAGGTGAGATGTGTGCAGGTGAGATATGAGCAGGTGAGACGTGTCCAGGTGAGATGTGTGCAGGTGAGACGTGTCCAGGTGAGATATGAACAGGTAAGATGTGTGCAGGTGAGATGTGACCAGGTGAGACGTGTCCAGGTGAGATATGAACAGGTGAGATGTGTGCAGGTGAGATGGGATCAGGTGAGATGGGAGCAGGTGAGATGTGTCCAGGTGAGATGGTAGCAGATGAGATGGGAGCAGGTGAGATGTGTCCAGGTGAGATGGGAGCAGGTGAGATGTTTTCAGGTGAGACGTGTGCAGGTGTGTCCAGGTGAGATGTGTGCAGGTGAGATGTGTCCAGGTGAGATGGGAGCATGTGAGATGGGAGCAGGTGAGCTGTGTCCAGGTGAGATATGAGCAGGTGAGACGTGTGCAGGTGAGATGTGTCCAGGTGAGATGAGAGCAGGTGAGATGGGAGCAGGTGAGATATGAGCAGGTGAGATGTGTCCAGGTGAGATGTGTGCACGTGAGATGGGAGCAGGTGAGATGGGAGCAGGTGAGATGTGTGCAGGTGATATGTGTCCAGGTGAGATGGGTCCCGGTGAGATGGGAGCAGGTGAGACGTGTCCAGGCGAGATGTGTGCAGGTAGATGTGTCCAGGTGAGATGTGTCCAGGTGAGATGGGAGCAGGTGAGTTGGGAGCAGGTGAGATATGAGCAGGTGAGATGTGTGCAGGTGAGAAGCATCCAGGTGAGATGTGTGCAGGTGAGATGGGAGCAGGTGGGAAGCATCCAGGTGAGATGTGTCCCGGTGAGATGCATGCAGGTGAGATGTGAGCAGGTGAGAAGTATCCAGGTGAGATGTGTCCAGGTGAGGTGTGTGCAGATGATTTGGGAGCAGGTGAAAAGTATCCAGGTGAGATGTGTCCAGGTGAGGTGTGTGCAGGTGAATTGGGAGCAGGTGAGATGTGTGCAGGTGAGATGAGAGCAGATGAGATGTGAGCAGGGAGTTAGAGTCAGCTGAGCCTGGTGAAGTCTAGAGATAGAGGTCGAAGAGGAGGCCAGGATGAGAGGCTTATCTTGAGTGTCATGGCCAGCGCTACTACCAAGAATGTAAGTGCTCAATGTGCTGCCTGTTTGATGGCAGAAAGGGTGAGGTGGCTCAAAGTATTCACTTCTATTTCCCTTCACTTTTTGTATGGTCTGAGTTTTCAAAGTAGTTAATTCTGTAATCCACTTAGAATTGTGTTTAGTGTTAGTATATGGAAATGATGTGAGAACCACAGTTTTTTTTTTGTCTCCACATTCCTAGTTTTTAGTATGCTTAAAATGATAATAGTGGTATCATGTGTCCAAGTGAATCTCAACTTGAGGGGCCTGGATGTTGTAGCCAAAGAATCAATAGGCCCTGTTCAATAACTTCTTTTTCTTTTTTTTCTTATTCTTTTCCTGGTTCATTACTTTAGGCTACCACAATTCCAGCCCACATCTCTCCATGAACACATTTTTCCATGAATCCAGTGGTTTTCAATTTGGAAGATTTTACAGCCCCTAAGGGACAATGTCTGGAGACATTTTGGGGGGTTGTCACAACTTAAGGTCTAGTAGGTAGAGGCCAGGAATGCTGCAGAACCCCCTAAAATGTACAGGAGAGCCCAACTCCAGCAGCCTTAAAGAAAGATGGAGACTTTACCTCTTTCATGCTTACATGGATGGAGCTGGAACATATTCTTCTTAGTAAAGTATCTCAAGAATGGAAGAAAAAGCATCAAATGTACTCAGCCCTACTATGAAACTAATTTATGGCTTTCATATGAAAGCTACAACCCAGTTACAACCTAAGAATATGGGGAAGAAGGAAAGGGAGGGGAGGGAGGGGGGAGGATGGGCAGAGGGAGGGTGATTGGTGGGATTACACCTGTGGTGCATCTTACAAGGGTACATGTGAAACTTAGTAAATGTAGAATATAATTGTCTTAGCACAATAACTAATAAAATGCCAGGAAGGCTATGTTAACCAGTGTGATGAAAATGTGTCAAACCAGTGTATGGTGTCCCATGATCTCATTAATGTACACAGCTATGATTTAATATTAATAAAAAAAATAAAATTAAAAAAATTAAAAAAAAAGAAGAAGAAAACAAAATGTCAATGACGCAGAGGTTGAGAAACTCTGTTTTAACTTGAAGAGGACAATCTGTTTGAAATAAGATATTTCTGGGCAGTTGGAGGCTACACTTGGGATATCAAAAAGAAAATACTGTCAGATGAGCTATTCAGGAATCTCTGGGCCTCTTTGATGATGCTTCCCATTTCAGAATTTGAGCCTTTGTGGTAAAAGAAGGGCAGACTTGAGGAAAGGCTAAGGAAATAATATTGGGCCAAAGGTCATCTTTGAGGGATCTGTGAATGTTTTCCCTGCGAATCAGGCTTTGGACTGTTTTCTCTGATGCTGTCCAGTTAGATATCATGAAGCTGATAAAATCTCCCAAGATATATCAAACTTGGAAAAACCAGTTTCTTATATGTGTATTCTGTTAAATTCTGCAGGATTCCAACTTCTACAGCTACTGAAACTGAATCCTGGTAACTGGTACCTGATATCCTAGCATACCCCAATGTCCTGCTTGTGAAATGACTTTTATTGATGTATAGGGCTGATTTAGTCACATCTGGAATAGAGGGGCTTATTTCTAGATGCACATACTGTTTTGTTGATTTTACTGATTTAAATACTGCAACTTTACAATGTGCTTTAATATCTCATTGGCCAAATCTCACTTATTCTTTTCCATCATCACTCTGCTGATTTCTTTTTCTTTTTCTTATTCTCAAGTTTTTACTCTTTATTCTGGATGGAATTATATTTGTCATTTCAATGAAAGTTCCATGGGAATTTTGATTCAGAGTACATTAATCATGCATTAATTTGAAGAGAAAAGAATAACCTGTATCTTCATGTATTTTGATTTCTGGGAGTTGCTTCTTCATTTAACTAACTCTTATTTTAGTCTGCAGTTTATACCAATTCTTCATATTTCTTATTAAAGTTATTCCTGTGTGCTTTATACTTCTAGTGTTCCAAGAAATAAAACATTTTTCCATGGTTCTGTATGAGAAACTGACTAATATTTATATTGTATTCAGCTACCTTGAATCCTTTTTTTTTTTTGGTGAGACATTGTCACCATCTATCACTCATGCTAGAGTACTGTGGCACCATCATAGCTCACTGCAACCTCAAACTCCTGAGCTCAAACAATCCTCCTGCCTTGGCCTCCCAAAGTGCTAGATTACAGACAGGAACCACTGCTCCAGCCCTTGAATTCCATTTTTAATTTGAGTATAATTTCGAGCGATTCTCTTGACAATTTGATCTCATTTTAATTGTTCCTCTTGTCTTGATTTCATCGAATAGCCTACAACTTTCAGAAAATGTTAAATAGTTAGAATGATCAGGGTTTTTCGTCCATTTGACAAATGACTTGTTTTATTTCTGGTTTTGGTAGGATTGCCTCTGGTGCATTAGCTTTGGCTGGGCTGATTTTCCTCACTCCCTGGTGAAATTTCTGATTGTCCATCATGGGCTGTATACCCATGCAGGGGGTCAACAACATCCTCTTAAAGAGCTATGGTAGAATGACAAAATTATGATGGAGAACAAAACAAACTTTAAAAGAAGAGATCTGAGAAGAAGAATTACACCTTCCCGAGATGCATGGGCTGAGGCCTGGGTTTGTTCCAGCCAAGATATCATTCATTAGAGTTCATGCTTGATTCTAGCTGAGGACAGATGCAATCTGTAAACAGTCCATTGCATCATTACCTTAGATTCTAAACTACTTGGAGGGATGCTACAAATGTCAATTGTTAATAAACTTGGAACCACACTGACCATAAAAATACTTTAATGTACTTATTTCCTGAAAATAATGATCTCAGTAAACTATCTAAAATAGGAATGGGCTGCCCTATATAATGCCCGCTGTGTCTCATAAGCCAACATAATTCTACAAAGGACTCCAATTATTCCGAAAATGACACACACAATATCTTTCAGCTTTAATAGTATGTTTTAATTTTTTTAATGTCCATTCATTGGGAGCCATTGCCTAGATGTGAGGATGTGACTTGATTGGTAATGTCACTTTATTTTTTTCAGTGCACCAAGCCTCATACGTAATGTGACTGAGACTCTGCGACTAAATAAACTTAATAACTGAGGGCTGATTTGTCACAAACTATCATCTCTCTTTATTTTTTTGTAGAGACAGAGTCTCACTTTATGGCCCTCGGTAGAGTGCCATGGCATCACACAGCTCACAGCAACCTCCAACTCCTGGGCCTAAGCGATTCTTTTGGCTCAGCCTCCTGAGTAGGTGGGACTACAGGCGCCCGCCACAACGCCCAGCTATTTTTTGGTTGCAGTTCAGCTGGGGCCGGGTTTGAACCCACCACCCTCGGTATATGGGGCTGGCGCCTTACCAACTGAGCCACAGGCGCCGCCCTCATCTCTCTTTATTAATTCAGCATGTCTCTAGAGAACTTCTTTCTCTCTTACAAGCTCAGCACTTCCTAATGTTTAATAAAAGATTAGGTTTCCAAAAAATAGCTGAGCAGGTTAGAATGCAATTGTGCTTACAAGTCCTAATGCAACAGTTCCCAAATTCTCACTAACATGCTTGTGAAAGAACGAAAAACAATAAACACTGAAACTAGACCAGAATCCTGAAGGAATTCACAATTAAAGGCCTCTGGTGCTGGATTAATGAATATTATAGAAGACTATGTACAGGTCCATTAAACTTTCTCATCTCCAGTATGGCAGAAGGAGGAAAACTCCCGGCATCTCCCTCAGTCCCTGAGAGCCAGAGACTGAACCAGTAGCATGGCTGGGGACATGCCAGGGAACTGTAAGCTTCTCTCCACCCTAACCTCTTTATCTATACAACCTGCAATTTCCAAAAGCTCTCAAGGAGGACCGGTGAGCTTCCTGGAAGGAGAGTCCTCACTTGCAGAGTGCTGTATGTGTGCCAAAGAGGAGGAAGGAAAGCGATGGTACTGAGTTTTTTCCTGTACTCTCCTTTCTTGTGTTTTCAAGAGCCAGGAATTAAGGCTATCAGATGACTCCATCTCAGTTTAGAAGAAGCTTATAGTATGAACACCCGCTAAAAATAAAACAAAACAAAAAAACCCTAGAAATGTGCAAGCAGTTCTGAAAATGAGTTCATCTTCCACACATGGATCTATCAGAGTGATTGTACCAGCACCCACAGGGCCAGTGAGAAGAATTAAGGGTGTGCCCCATGTACTGCCCATTGGTAATACTAGCTTTGCATACATTTCCTCCTGTTCAAGCCAATAATCAACTATTATCAATGGGCAAGTGAGATGAATAGAACTTTCTTTAAAGAAGACAGATGAATGGCTAACAAGCATATACTCATTGTCCCTCATTATCAGAGAAAGGCAAATCAAAACCACTCCGAGATATCACCTAACCCCAGTGAGAATGGCCCACATCACAAAGACTCAAAGCTACAGATGCTGGTGTGGTTGTGGAGAAAAGTGGTTGGTGGGACTGCAAACTAATACAACCATTTTGGAAGGAAGTATGGAGAACCCTCAAAGAACTCAAACTAGACCTCCCATTTGATCTTGCAATTCTATTTCTGGGCATCTACCCAAAAGAAAAGAAATCATTTTATTGTAAGGACATATGCACTAGACTGTTTATCACAGCTCAATTTACATTTGCCAAATTGTGGAAACAACCTAAATACTCACCAATCCAGGAATGGATTAACAAGCTGTGGTATATGTATACCATGGAATACTATACAGCCACTAAAAATGATGGTGCCTTTACATCTTTTGTATTCATTTGGATGGAGTTGAAATATATTCTTCTTCTTTTTTTTTTTTAACCAACTACAGTTTCTTCTCTACATAAAGAAATCTTTTTTTTTCTTTTAATTAAATCACAGCTGTGTACATTGATATGATCATGGGGCATCATTCACTAGCTTCACAGACCATTTGACACACTTTCATCACACTGGTTAACATAGCCTTCCTGGCATTCTCTCAGTTACTGTGCCAAGATACTTACATTCCACATTTACCAAGTTTCACATATATCCTTGTAAGATGCATGGTAGGTGAGTAAACCATCATAAGAATAGAGAAGCAAGAATCCAATGTACTGAATTCTGATATGAGGACAACTGATACTAGTACATGGGGGGGAAGGGGAGTGGAGGAGGGGAGAGAGGAAAGAAAGGAGGGCGTGTGGGGCCACCATGTGTGACACACCTCTTGGGGGTGGGACACTATTAATAGAGGGACTTCACCCAGCAAATGCTAGCAGTATAACCTGGCTCATTATACCCTCAATGATTCCCCAACAATAAAAAAAAAAAGGGTGAAAAAATAGAAATCAAATCCTATCTTGAACCTCTGGAAAATTACTCTGAAAACAACACTGAACATTCACTTATCATTACAGAATGTAAAGAGACCCTGCTATGGGAAATGAGAAGAAGGGCTGAGGAAGATAGTATCTTAGGCCTAAAAATCTTTCTATATGTTGTGTTCAAATCCAGTGTCTATAAAACAATAAAAAATAATGTGGCACATGAAGAGAAAATGCACTATGAGCAGAACCAGTAGAAACAACAGAGAACAGAAATAGACCCTCAGGACTTCCAACAGACTATAAAACAACATGGCTTATTTACAGTGAACATGGAGGAAGAAACCAAGCTTGAGAATGTTGGTGATCAATTGAAAACTATCAAAAACAGCATAGACATTGCAAGTTAAAAATGTAGAAATGATATAACTGAAAATACAATGACCCCAAATTAAAAACTCAATGAATAGGTATGGCAGCAGATTAGATGCAGATGATAAAAGAATTTAGGAACTGAAACTTAGATCAGAAGGAATACTCCTGAATGAAACAAGTAGATGTAACAGAGTATAACAGACATTGAGGAAATAGTGAGAAGTTTGTTATAAATCTAGAGCAGTGGTTTTCAACTGGTATGCCATGGCACACTGGTGTTCCCTGAGAGGATCTTAGGTGTGCTGCAAAAATTTTTAAAGATCATTAATTAAATTGTTTTCAAAAAAAGTTCAAAGTACAGTAAGTATATTCTTTTATTTACTTTTTTTATCAATATAATTTAAATGTACCACAGAAGTTTAACTATAGGTTCAAGTGTGCTGGGAGATAAAAAAAAGATTGAAAAGCACAGTTCTAGAGTCCCAGAAGGACAGGAGAGAGAATGAGGTAGCAGAAATCTGTGAGGATTTAAAACCCAAGATATGCATTCTGTGGTTTGAAGAGGCCAAATAAAGGCCCAGGAAGATACATAAAAACAAATCTACAACTAAACACATCATAGTAAAAGTGAAAAATGTAAAAAAAAAAAAAAAAAAAAAAATAGCCAGAGAAAAAATAAGAGGTTACTCTCCAGGAGGTAATAAAGAGACTGGCAACAAACAGATTAACCTCAAGAAATAATGTTCAGACAGAGTTGTCATCTCAGCAACAACAGAACCAAGAAGACAATGAAATAATATTGTCTCACTGTTAATGGGGAAGTGAATATTTGCCAGGGTATTTATTCCAGAAATAAGGGGTAAAATTATAAGAAATTAGAAGGCAAAATTATAGTTATCAAAACATAAAGGGATGTTCAGAAAGCATCCAGCCATATAATGTGAAAAATAGTATTAATAATGGCTGGATACTTTCTGGACAGCCCTGATATATCTCTGAAACCTAAGAGACTAAGACACAATAGATCGACTAGAATTCAGCAAAACCCAGTGGTGTCTCTACAGCAAAGACTAAAATATAAAGGAAAAAAATTCCATTCACAACAAACACACAACTTCTCTCTCTCACTCTGCCTCCCAGGCTCCCTGTACACACACCTTTTATAAAATGTCAAATAATAATACCAACAAGAAGTAGATGGGGCTTTTATGGAAAACAGTGAAAAGTGCTACTGAAATTTATGAAGGAAAAACAAATATTTACAGAGCCCTTCCACATTCCTGAATGGCAAGTGCCTATATCTGAAAGGTCCTTAAATTTGTTTTGGAATTAGAAAAACAAATAATTCTAAAGTTCATATGAATAAATAAACAAGGAAGAATAATGTGAGAGGACTGAGTCTCCAGATATGAACGCTCGAATCTAGTTCAGAATAATTGGCAAGGTGCAATAATGGCTAAATAATGAATGTATGGGTCTGTGGTGTAGCGTATGTCCATCCATATGTGAAGAGGATATTTGCTTCTGTGGTGGGGAAAATCATGTGAATCCCTGATTACATAAATAAGGGAAATTCTAGGAGGACTGAAGAATTTAGTCTTACTAAATCAAACTATAAATCATACAAATCAGAAGGATAGGTAACTATTTGACTTGTCACTGTAAGGTTGGCATTATTACTTGACATTTTATAAAAGGTGTGTATACAGGGGGCCTGGGAGGCAGAATGAGAGAAAGAAGTTGTGTAAGAGGAAAGATTTTAATCATAAAAGCAATGAAGGAAATAAAAATTTTTTTATCACGGCAAAAGTATGAGAAACAAAACTAAATGTAATAAAAAACTTGCAAAAACATTTTCTGTGATTGTGACAAACATTAAATATCCTAAGTATTAGAGCTTTTATAGATCAACAAGAACAACAGTGAAGGTACGGAAAAAGAAAATGCAAATCACTATGGTAATTTTTTAAGTGGAAAATTTAAATGAGAATCTATTTTTAAAAAAACCACAAAATTGGCAATATTTAAAAAAAATTCTAGTGTTTAAAGTGGGATGTGTCACACTACCTGACTTCAAAATATACTACAAAGCTATAGTAAACAAAACAAAACAGCATAGTACTAGCATACAGTCACATAGATCAATAGAACAGAATAGAAAGCATGGAAATAAATCTGTGTATTTACAGCCATTGATTTTTGACAAAAGTGCCAAGAGCACACAATGGGAAAAGAACAGTGTCTTTAATAAATGATGCTGGGAAGACTGGATATCCATAGGCAGAAGAATGAAATTGGACCCTTATTTTGCATTTTGTACAGAAATTAACTCAAAGTGGACTGAAGACTTAAATGTAAAACTACGCAACTACTAGAAGAAAACACAGGAGAAAAGCTCCACGACATTAGTCTGTGCAGTGATAGTTTGGATAAGACCTCAAAAACACAGGCAACAAAAGCAAAAATAGGCAAATGGGATTATATCAAAATAAAAAGCTTCTTCACTGCAAAGGAAACAATCAGCAGAGCAAAGAGACTACCTACAGAATGGGAGAAAATACAGTTGCAAGTTATGCATCTGATAAAATATATAAAAACTCAACTCCATAGCAAGAAAATAAATAATATGATTCAAAAATAGGCAAAAGGCCCAAATAACCATTTTTCAAAAGAAGATGCATGAAGGGCCAACAGGTATGTGAAGAAATGCTCAGTATCACTACTTAACAGGGAAATGCAAATCAAAACCAAATGAGCTATCACTTCACACTAGTTAGAATGGCTATTATCAAAAAGAGAAAGATGAGCTTTTGAGAAGATATAGAGAAAAGGAAACCTCTACCCGCTTAGTAGGAATATAAATGAATACAGCCACTATTCATTTATATGTGAGGAGGTTTCTCAATAAACTAAGAACACAACCACCCTATGATCTGGCAATCTCACTACTGGGCATATAGTATATCCAAAGGAAATCAAATCAGAAGGTCAAAGAGAAAGCTTCACTTCCCTGTCTGCTGCAGCACCACTCACAATAGCCAAGATCAACCCAAGTGTACACCAATGGATGACCAAATAAAGAAAATGTGGTGTGCATGGGTCGTTATGAAAGTGTGAGATACACAAAAATCAAGAAATATAAAACACGCACAAATGGAAACAAATGAAGCCCTCCCAGCAGCACTGATAAGCCGAGCAAGTTGAAACTTGCACAAGTGAATCAAAAAGGACACTGTTGACTATGTTTCTTGCAAATGACATAAGGGACCATAACAATTTGTTGCAAGACTCGTATAGTAACCTATGTATATTCACAATGGAATACAATCCAGCCATGGAAAAGAAGGAAATCCAGGCCAGGCTCAGTGGCTCATGCCTGTAATCCTAGCACTCTGGGAGGGTGAAGCAGGAGGTAGGATTCAGATCAAGAGTTTGACACCAGCCTCAGCTAGTGAGAGTGAGACCCTGTTCCTACTAAAAACAGAAAAAAAAAAAGAAAATGGAGTCGTGGTGGGCCCCTATAGTTCCAGCTACTCTGGAGGCTGAGGCAGGAAGATCACTTGAACCCTGGAGTTTGAGGTTGCTGTCAGGTAGGCTGACATGAGGGCATGTTAGCCTGGGTGATAGACTGAGACTCTGCCTCAAAAAAAAAAAGGAAAATCCTAATATGGATGAACCAGGAGGACATTATGTTAAGAGAAATAAGTGTAATGCAGAAAGACAATAGTACGTACATAACATCACTCATATGTGGCATCTAGATAGTGTAGAAAGAAGGGCATGGTTACTGGGCTTCAGTAGGCTGAAGTGGTTGTGGGGAGAGGGAGCTGGGGAGATGTTGGTGAAGGGACACGTGATTACAGCAGGACCAGAGGAATAAACTTACGCGGTGTACTGTACAGTGAGGAAGGAGACTAGAGCAGATGATGCATTGTTTTCTTGAAAAATGCAAAAAGAGTTGATGCTAAGTGCTCTCTGTATAAAATAATAACCACTTGAGGTCATCCATTTGTTAATTAGCTAGACATAACCATTCCACAATGTCTATGTATTTCATAGCATCATGTTATACAGAACAAACAAAATGTGCCTGTTAAAATTCTTTTTAAAGAAGGAGTCCACATCCATGTGGAAAGAGTGACATTTACAGTTTTGACTCAGGATTGTATTAACTCCCCTGCCCTCTGTCATTATGTAGTCCAGAGAGATCTGGCCTCCTTGGACAGCCCAGGAGAGCACCTCATTGAACCACTCCATTAATAGCGCACTGCGCTCACTCATCTGGATGAGCAAGAAGTGGCTTAGTAGGCTGGAGATCTTGACAGAACATATACACTCTGGAGGGTGGGAGACAAACTCCATCAAGACTCCAGGGCCTGACACGTCAGTAAAATGTTTAGGAATCCAGTGACCAGAAGAAGCTGGAATGTTCCCTCTAATGTGAAAAAAAAAAAAAAACAGTCTAAGAAAGTTCTAGTGATTAGTGCCATGAAAAGGACACTCTGGACCATTGCTGGAAGCAGCTTTCTGGGTGCCACCTCTCCAGCAGGTTCTGGTGATCATTAATATAAATACTTGATGCTGTGGAATCTGGCAGCAGCTGAGCGGAACTTTCCACTTTCCAGGCTTTGGGAAGTGCAATTTAGATGTAGAGGATTTATTTCTGGGGCCATGAGGCAGTAGGCAGTGACGAAGAGTTCAGACACTGATCCAGAGACTTGGGATGGGTGGAGAGATGCTTATGAGATTCAGAATTTAGGGAGGAATACAGAAGTTACTGGAGTATTTAAGTCCAGGGCAGTAGGCTCAGGCGAAGGTCAGGTCAGGCACTTTGGTTGAGAGACAGGGAGAAAGCCAGATGAAATAGCTCATTCATTGACAAATACAGTGCAGGCACGACAGACCAGCCACCGGGTATGTGATGGGGATCCCACGGTGACCCCATCCTGATGGGGTCGAGCACCAACAAGCTTACAGTGTGGTAGAGCAGGCTGGACAATGAGATAAGAAACCAATCAAATAGTCAAACACAAAACAATGCAAGCTTTCACGAGAATGGTGAAGGAAATAAACCTTGCAGTCAGACAGAGTGAGGCTGGGGATCCTCAATTTTGGAGCTGAACAAAAATCAAGCAGGCCAGACTTGGCGTGGCCAAGGTTACAGATGGGTTTGCTCAGGTGGCAAACAGAGTTCTGAAGGCAATATGTGCTTTGGGCCTGCAGTTCTGCTCCACTTGCTGCTTTCCTGCATCTGGATCAGGAGGTGTCCTCACCTGGTTCCGTGACCCAAGTGGAGGGGCAGGACCTGGGTCGCCGTGCCATTTGCAGTATGCTTCCCGGGCCACCCAACAGGCGTGGTGGGGAGCCGGACTCTGGGCGTGGTACGTTCCTGCTTCCTCTGTCCTTTTTTGCTTCGGATAATTGAACATTTAAGTGATTGTTCCACTTCATAAAGTATGGTCTAGGGAGGCACTGTGCAAATTGCTAAATCAATTTCTTTTTAAACAGAAATGAGGTTTAAAAAAAAAACAAAACCACACACAACTTATTGAAGGCTTGATGTGTTCCATTGCAAGGGTCTTCAGAACGCCATGCTTCTCTCCCTGTGAAGCCATCGTTATGCATCTTTGGGTGGCAAAGTGGAAGGACAAATTTGGGGGAAGGGGGGATGTGAACAGCCCCAACATTTGCATTATTTTTTTCACTGACAAAGGTCAGCGACTCTCCCTGCATCAGCTATAAAGAACACCGCACCGGGGTTGTGCATGGCACAGCACCAGCAGAATGACACAGCAAGAAAGAATCTGGGGTGGAGTCACAAGAAGACCCAGACTATGATTTCAGGTCTTCTTTCCTGTGTGATTAGGAGCCAATGACTTAACTTCTTGGCCTCCATCTTCCCACCATTTACAAATAATACTTAACTTTTCCAGCAGTTGCTGAGAAGGAAAAGACTTTGAAATAACGATGATAGCTAACCTGTTCGAAGCACTTATTACGTGCTCGGAACAGTATTTAGTGCTCTATCTGCAAAGGCTCAGATATAAACATACTGAGAAGATGAAAACAATTCAATTCCCATTTGGGAGCTGGTATTCGTAATGTGTAGAGCACACCCCGATAGTTCTTCTATCGGTCTATAAAATGACTTGTCATGCTCTTATTTTGTATTCAAAAGTGTTAGATTTGATGATATCCTGTCCTTGAAGATAAAAGAATAACAAACAATTGTACAAGCACATGTGTGTGCGCGTGCGTGTGGCAGTATGGAGCCATTGCTCTTTTGAATCAGAAATGTTTCATATGCCAGAGTATTGTGGGTTTTAGGTCTAGGTTTGGGATAATTGCTCTAATCATTTTTGCTTGGTTCTGCTACCCTTAAGATGCATGTTTTTTCCTGGCTTCTCCCTCACAGCTCCAGCTAGCTTGGATGGAAGCCTGTTCTCTCCATCTAACCTTTGGCCCTCTCAGTGGTCTCCTCTGTTCCCAATCTCTCCCCAAAGTCATCCACTTTTTGGCCCCCATATCTCACAAATGTAAGCTTCAAGTGTTGCAAAATCTGACTTTTCCCCTATGCTTATACCATACAACTTTTGTTTTTAAATCCTGCTGTTTTTCTTTGGACTTATCTTTCTTCCAATTTAGACCCAATCACAGAGCACAGCATTTGGTCAAGGATAGCTACTTTCGATGCCAAATGGAGACAGAACATAAATCAAAAAGTTAACATCGAAAGGTTTCTGAGAATCCTGGACAAAGACCAAACCTAAAGGTGACCCTGGAAGCTTGGCCAGGAATGGAAGATAAAAATTACTTCACTTAACTTTCAAAGTTTACCGATGTAGAAGAAAAACAGGCACGTAAAAGGACATGGCAATGCACAGAAAAATAAATATAACAATGCATGAGTGGGCTGTTGTTATTCAAAACTCTCTCTCCTGGGCCTGCCTTGGTGTTCTTTACCATATTCTTAAAAAGGAAGAGCAAACCCAGAAATGTTCTCCTTGTGGTGAAAGGAACCAAGGTAGAGACTTCAACAGTGGGTGAACCATTGACGGTTTGAGTAGGATGACATTAAGGCACACATGTCCACCCCAGTATTGACAAATCAACTTGAGTCTTTAGAACCGGGACAAATCAGGGGGCTCTTAATCTCACATTCAGAGATGATCCTTAGGGGATACAGCAATGTCTTGTTGGGCACTTTGATGTCTGCTCATGTTTCATTTCTGGGAACATTATAACTTCTATATGATATTTAATTTTGAGTTTCTTACTATTTAAAACCAGCTTTACTTGTCAGACATAACTTCCTTGAGGTAAAAATCATGTGTGTAGAAATGGGCATATGTTTCCTATGTGAGCACACAACTGCCTCCTCCTTTATACACACACTGGGCACTGCTGGTGGGGTCATATTGCACCTCACATCCTGGGCACATTGGCGTCCTATCCCATATTCATCCTTGAAGTCTGGGTACCTCAGGTTGACTGGGTACCCAGTCAGTTGACTGGATGAAATTAGGCAGAAACTAGGCTAGCCCAGCTTTTTGTCACACTTGCAGTGTCTTAAGCTGCAAGGCAGATTTCTCCCCAGGCTGTGGGGTGGGGCATTGGACATCACTCGCCTCCCTTTCTATGAACACTCCAGAACACTGTGTAAAGGGGATGCGTCAGGTAGGATCCTCTAGGTAACGCTGTCAGTTACAACATCCCAAAGGCTCAGTTGATGACAATACCTTCGAGACACAAACTGACAGAAATTCCATCATCTTATGATGCTGCCGTGTCCACACTGGGCCTGAGAGTTGGTCACAGTGGGCAAAAGACAAGAACCACACCCCAGTTCTTGAATGCTTCTATCCCCAAACCCAAACCAACCACTTCTGTTCAAGTTGCATGAGCCAAAACAAGCTGTGTGGCTATGTCTAGCATTTGGAGTTTGGGAAGGGTATTCCTCCCATGGGCTGGAAGTCCAGGGGATTAGAAAATATTGGTGAACACTTGTAATGTCCTCATACAGGATGTCTGATGCATCTAGCTGTCCAGGATCCACACCTAATAGGCAGGTGACTCAGGCTGGGCCAACTGGTATACAGTCCATGGAATGCTTGTACTACATAATCCCAAACAATGTTTATTTACCTGAAATACCAGGGAACTAACTGGATCTGGAGGTCAAAATTTCTTAAGAGACACCGGCTCTTGAATGGAGTTATAAAAGAACAGAAGAAGGCTGCTATTATATTAGCAGCCTCATCTTACTAACCTGGTCAGTAATATTCTGCCACCTGGTTCCCTCTGAAGCCACTCTTATTTCCTGACCCTTTTTTCTCAGCTTGTTTGTCCAGCTTTCCTATCAACCTGAGGGCTACTAATACTTTCCCAATACACCCCAATACAGCTTTCTGCTTAGTAAGACGGTTTCTGTTACTTGCACCCCACATTTTCCCAAACAGAAAACAAGAGCCAAAACCAACACCCAACTGATATGATTTATTTGCTGGGCAGTCCAAACCAGACAGACAGGTCTAGACTTGCTGGGGTGATGGGGAGGAGCAGCAAGCTTCAAGCTCTGTTGCCTCTCTTGCTGTGTGAACTTGAACAAACCCCAAAACGCATCTGTAAAATGAGGGTCTGGGACATGTTGACCTTCAAAGTCCTTTTTGCCTCCAGTGGACCATGACTATGCCATTTAGGGATTGCTGAAACAAGCATAAACTCTACGTTTTGGGTACCCGATTGAAACTCAAACTAGGTCCCATGCTTTGATAAATAACCTGTCAACCCTCCACATTCTCCTGGAATCACATTAGCCCAGGAAATCATGGATTGCTTACATTTTACATTTCAAATGTGCAGAGGTCCTGGCATCAATCTGAGGACATGCCACCACCCTGGGGATTTGTCTCAGCAGCACAGCTGGCTCATGTAACCCATCACGCTAACTACTCACCTGACGCCTATTTGTCATAAGGATGCCCATTAGTGCTTTGGGATTAGTTGGGGCCCTTTATTTATATGTCAGCTCCCTACCCAAGAGGCAGAAGAACCCGATACTTCCAGAACGTCGTGATCTACTAATATCAATAAAAGTCATGATTATTATAAAACCTCAGCTCTCTGCCTCTGATTAGAAGAACTCCAGGAGCTGGGCAGAGAGAAAATCGTCAGTATTTCTCTGTAGGTGGGTGTAGGGTTGAAAAATGAGATGATTTTTCCTGTGAATAAGTTTTACCTCTGATTAAAATTCTGCCTGTAATGAAGGTGATGTGCTGAGATATGGATGACTCACTAAATCAGAAGGGCCTCTCTGTACACATTATTCTCCCTGCTTTTAACTGCCATAGACTCTTTCTCTTATATTTATAAAAAAGAGATTTTTCAGGATCTCCTGCCCTGGTAAAAGGAAGGATGAAGACTAGGTTCCCTTGGGGCTAAGAGTGACACTACGTCTTCTACACACGTGAAAGGCCTTCACCAAATCCCAGAAGACCATGGTCAGGGGGTGAAGGGAGTGTTGGTTCCATGGTCTGGTGGTCAGAGGGCAGCCTCTGGGTGTGGGTTTTCCTTTTTCCCTCTCCACAAAGCTCACTGGACTGCATGGAAAGGGCTCAATCCTAAGTTCTTGATCTCTTTACTTTAGGACTGAACAGAAAAGGCTCACATTTTAAAGTGAATTTTTGTGCATGGTAGTGCTGTAGATGAGATGAGAAGGGAAAGGCTTACGTGGCTGGTTAAGCAGAACAGAGACCTGGTTGCCCAGAGATTTCAGAACATCTTTATTAGCTAAGACCCCTTCTGTGGAATCTGAGACTTTTTGCTGGGCTGAAGGCCTTGTGCACTTCCCTCAGACTTAGGATTGGTACTGGTCCGTGACCTGTTAGGAACTGGGCTGCACAGCAGGAGGTGATTCAGCAAAGCTTCATCTGTATTTACAGCTGCCCCACATCACTCACATTACCACCTGAGCTCTGCCTCCAGTCATGGCAGTGGCAGGCAGCCTTAGATATTTGAAGGAACATGAACTGCACTGCAAACTGCACACACAAGGGCTCTAGGCAGCGTGCTCCTTATGAGACTCTAATGCCTGATGATCTGAGGTGGAGCTGAGATGGTGATGCTAGCACTGGGGCTGTCTAGTTGTAGAAAAACAAGCTCAGGTTTCCCACTGATTCTGCATTATGGTGAGTTGTGTCATTATTTCATTATATATTATAATGTAGTAATAATAGAAATAAAATGCACAAGAAATGTAATGCACTTGAATCATCCCTAAACCATCCCTCCACTCCCCAGTCTGTGGAAAAACATGTTCCATGAAACCAGTCCCTGGTGCCAAAGAGGCTGGGGACCACTGCTCTAACGATCTCAGTTGAGGATGCCAGACACGGTACCTTGTGAAACCAAGTTGCTCAGCAGTCAGCCGGTGTAGCTGCTCTAGGTTCTCAAGTGTTTCAAATGCAGTTTTCCTGTTTAACACAGTAGCAACTGTTCTACTCGCAGACTTAAAAGCAGAGACTCTGCCCACACAAAACTGGCGCACGTTTGCTATCAGTACCAGAAACGCGACTTGAAACTTCTCCATCTTTAACCCAAGATAGGGAACTTTTACAACAATCTACTTTCCCCAATTCTGGCTATTTCCTAGGTAGGACTCACCCGGCAGATTAATTGAGTTCCTGCTGACCTTGGCACCAGAGAGCAAAACCAAGAATTTGGCAGAAAGGAAGTTATGTCTGTACAACTGGAGAAGCAACATATTTAATTCAGGACACGGTGGGCTCGGGGGTTGGATTATCCCCTGCACCCTGGGAATCCGCGTCCAATGATTCCATTATGGCCTTAACTATCGATCTGGCAGCTCTGAGTTTGGTTTTCAGTATTGGGTTCCAGGATGTGGACTTGTAAAAACAATTTGCTCATGACATTCTCAGACTCAGCAGTTTCAGCTGCAACTGACTTGACGGGCTCATCCGGGGCTGCAGTTGAGCCAGAATTCCTTGGAGCGAAGCCGTGGGGTGTTGAGCTGGTGGTGAGCCAGCCCCTGTAAAGTGAAGGCTTGTTGCGGAGATATTCAGAGCAAATCCTCTCAGGCGATGAACTGCCTGTGTTGAAGCATTTATCCACTTTATCAACCTTAGTAGGAAAAGAACATTTCCCATGAGGATTGGTGCCCAAATCAGCATGTGCATAATCACCTAGGGCTACTTCATCACATTTGGATGCTGCTGACAACTTCTCACCATGAAGGAGGAAAGGTAAAGGGGTAAAAAAAAGAGGAATGAAGGGCTTTCCAGGCTGGGGCATGGAGGCCCACAGTAAGTTACTTAGACGGCAACAGGGGAGCTCTCAGCTCTGTGCTAGGCAGAACCTTCAGGCGTCCTCAAACTTTTTAAACAGGGGGCCAATTCACTGTCCCTCAGACTGTTGGAGGGCCGGACTATAGTTAAAAAAAAAATATATGAACAAATTCCTATGCACACTGCACATATCTTATTTTGAAGTAAAAAAACAAAACGGGAACAAATACAATCACACCGCCTCATGTGGCCCGTGGGCCACAGTTTGAGGACCCCTGTTTAGACAATCTTAGGATGCTATGGGCTGAGCTTCCACTAACTCTTCTAGTGGGGAACTCTTCACAAGATCAGAAGGTCAGCAATGCCCTGGGGACAATGTTTCAGCTAGGAGATCAACACTGCCCACTATGGGTGCTAATTACAGTCACAGGGGTAGGCTCCTCGCTTTTACTGAAGAGGATGATGGTGGCAGCCCTCCTTCCATGCCCACAGCATTGTACAAGCTGCAGAAGGTTTCACTGCACATTGCGCATCGGAACAGGGGGTCAAGAATCAGTGTCCCTGGTCTGTTCAGATGACAGAAATGAAGGGCTGAAGTAAGTGGCCAGTCCTAGGGAATAAGCTAGTAAGCAGCAGAACTGGCATTTCTCCAACAACAAAGGTTATCAGCTCCTACTGAAGCCTAAGAACCCTTAAAGTAGAGTGTGGTGGCAACAGGACACTGGGGCACCACCGCTTCTGTGCGTTGTGTAAGCAGTGTCTTAAAGGGATCAGGGCGCTGCAGGGCAGGCCTGAGTTTTCTCCTCTTCACAACTTTCACTCTATTTGAGGCCTGATGGCACCCTATTCAAGGGGTTCAAGCTCCTCCGTGCAACAAGAGCCCAAGAGGGGATGAACTGTCAGCAACACTTATACTGACTTCCTCAGAAATGAGAAAAGCCGCATGGCCATTTCAATGGCACTTCCTTTTGAAGAGAGGTAGGCCAATTAGATTTTTGACAGTCTCGTTCTCCTTTTCCACTCCGTCCTTTCAAGGTAATCGCATAAGGCTGTGAAACTAAATGTCTAGGAAAAGGGACACAGCCTGGCAGATGCCAAGCAACTACAGAAATACAGATAAGAGAAACTAATCTGCCCAAGAGGTAGAGCTGGGCCCTGAGGATAAGGAACTCCCTTTAGGAGGGTCCGACTGGGATTTCTCTGGAAAGAAGACCTATTATCCCAAAGCCCAGACATAGGGGCACCTGTTTGATATATCCAAAGACACACACATGAGATCTGCAGCAACATGAGTCTAGCAGCTAAAAGGTCTGACCAAGCCCCATCATTTCTGGGGATGAATTAAAGCAAAACTGCAAGAGCACTTTCCCTTCTCGCTCTCTCCCTCCACCCTCACCCCTAGTCTAGCAGATCATAAGGTAGCGGATTTCTCTGGAAACCAACACTAAGGAAAGGTAGGTTTGTTTCTAAACATGAGAGGTGACACTTGAGCCAAGATCAGAGTGGGGTCTTAGAAACTCACAGGGTTTACCCATGGAAGTTGCCTAGGACTTCAGAATAGAAAGAGGCCCTTGCGTTACTAGAGGCACAAACATAGCTGGCAGTCAAACATTCCTAGTCCAGGGAAGGAGAGATGACCCTGGGAGGTGAGATGTGGGTTCCTTCCCCAGAGGAGATGGTGAGTCGCCTGGAGCTGAGAGGATGCAAATGTGAATTTTTAAAGAATGAGCAGCAGAGTCAGGCACAGAGTGGGAAGAGGTGAAGAGGGGCTCGGGGTGTAGGGACACAGGTTCTGAACAACCACAGAAGTGCTCTCCCACAGGAAGCTTCCTAAAGTGGCAGCACCCCAGTGTTGAGGACCGCCATGCTCTTTATCAGACCCAGGGCCTCCCATGGGAAGTCAAGGACAAAAGGCCCCATTTTCCACCTTATACCTCGCAAAGCAGACAAATACGTTTCCTCTGCAGATAATGGACATCATCGCCTAAGAGAAAGTAATAAGCTTTTTCAGAAGGAGCTTCCCAGAGATGTGGGAACCTCACACTCAGAGCAGCAGAAGCCACACACACAGGAAATGGTAACTATGAGTGGCGACGCATGCATTTGTTAAGCATCACACAGTGTGTGTGTATCAAATCATCACATTGTACACCTTGAATATATATGATTTTTATTTGTCAATCAAACAACTTTGCCAGTAAAACTGGGGGGGGGGAGAGAAACCCTGTAATTTGAACATCCAGACTCATTAGCAAATGCATTAGGATTGATGGCACACATTACAGAAGGATTCTCTTCAGCTCCTCATTCTGTCCCAGTTTCCTCATCTATTAAATGAGTATATAATTTCTGACTTACCCAGAAGATAGGAATGGCATATGGAACAGATTAAATAATGCATGGATATGTGCTTTGTAAAGCACGTAAGTAATGCACTCACCGCCACCCTCACCAATATTAACGTGCCATACACATGCCTGTGTGTTACCTGGCTCAATTATTTTTATGAGGACCTGAGAACCAAGTGTCTTTCGCCTTTGTCCAGCTGAAGACTCACAGAAAGTTGTAAGGCAGGTTATTAACATAAATACCCTTTGAAATGATGTATGTGGGTGAATCAGGATTTCTCAATAATGACCTAATCCAACTAAAACTCAGCAAGTACATTAATCTTGCCTTGCCTCAACTTCCTTCAGCTGTAAAGTCGGAACAATCACTCAGCTCTCATGGAGTTTCTGATAATGGAAAAACCTGGAAGGATAGATAGTTGGTTCTAGGCCTAAAATTCTCAAAGAAAGTTGAAGGGCAAAGATCTCCTCACATTCTCAGAAAACGCATGTTCCCAGAAGGGAGAGATTCAACCTGAACCAGCCTAAACCAAGGACATTCGCTGAGAGCCAGTAGGGAAGGGTCATTGCTGGTGTCCATCAAATGCTTAACCCATGCCCCAGCCCCTTGGAATCCTACCCATCTCTCAAGGCCACATTCAAGTCCTCTCTCCTTTATGAGAGCTCCTCACTTGGAATTTCCATTTCTTCTTAATTTTTTGTCCCTGTATATAAATGCTTACAGTTTACCATATTTTATTATTTGTATGCATCTTGGATTGATCTTTCCTAAGAGACTTTGGAGAGCAAAGGCTATGTATTTTTCATCTTTATGTCCCTTACACTGCACTATAATGGCATCTGCTTTTTGAAAGAAATATATTTAAAACTCTCACCTCATCATTCATTTAAAGCCAATTCTATAAATAAGCAAGGACTGTCTCTGCTTTTACCACCTAATGCCTGATGCTGCCACCCTTCTTAACAGACATCTCGTCTTCAGACTGGCCTCCCCGATTCATCTTCTTTAAATGCCATTTTAAAATACCGTATTCAAATTTCCCACTCAAAATCTTTTAAAGGCTTCACACTGCCTACATGATAAGGTAAAAACGTCAAAGCCTTGAATGTAAGGCTCTCCACCAGCTGGCTCCAATCCAGCTATTTGAACTCATTTAACTCACTCATGCCCAAATCAGTGTGGCTGACTGACTCCATTCATTCATCCATCCATCCATCAAGCGTGACTGAGTGCCTACTATGTGCTGGTCATTGTGTTAGGTGGTAGGCATATTTATAGAAAAAGACATAGTCTCTGATCTCAACACTGGCAGAAGGTGAAGGAAACATTATAATTCTGAACAATAAAACTCTAACAGAACCATGCAGAAGAGATACTGAGAGTACAGAAAACCCTGGGAGAGTCAGAGGAGGGTTAGAAAAGAGAGACAAGATGAACCCCCCACACACAAACAACACCCACCCCCAACTCAAATCCACAGGGATGCTATGAGATGATGGTATAAAGTACAAGCGGTTCAAGCAGACCTAGACCAGTGGTTCTCAACCTTCCTAATGCCACGGCCCTTTAATACAGTTCCTGTGGGTCGCAACCCACAGGTTGAGAACCGCTGACCTAGATGAAGGTGAACCACACTAGAAAGGGTCCCTTAGGGGGCAGTGCCTGTGGCTCAAAGGAGTAGGGTGCCGGCCCCATATGCTGGAGGTGGCGGGTTCAAACCCAGCCCCGGCCAAAAACTGTAAAAAAAGGATCCCTTAGGTCTATAAAGTGACATTTATTATCTATGGCAGGATTTCCCAACTGTGTTCTTGAACCTGGTTCTGAGAGGCACGACAAGCTGCTCACTGTGGGGAAGGGGGAGAGAAGCATTCTGTGATCAAAAAAAGTTTGACGTGAACATATGCTCTTGTCCACCTTCCAAAGGGACATGGTCATAAGTGTACTATTGTCTCTGCTAAGTCTTGCAATAAAACGAGCTGCTTAAAGTGTCCCAAATTTGTTTATCCAAAGAGTATAAGACCACTCTGTACTTCCTGCAGAATGAGAGCTAAGGATGACAGTTTTAGAAAGACAGGTTTATACCAGGGCCCCACTCATTAGGCACACCTGTACTGGCCTGTCACAGGTTTATGAAGGCACGGCCTTCAAAGACAAACACATGGTTTTAAAATCTTGTCTCCATCACTTACTTCCTGTTTGACTTTGGACAAGTTACTTAACATCTTTGATGGACAGTTTACTCATCTGTACAATGGACATAAAACATACTTTCTCCATAGGGTAGTTTCACTGAGCACATATGCCTGGCACGTAATACCTGCTTAAAGCATTTCCTTTCATTATCATTGGCTAATTTGTAAGCTGAACTGGTTGTAAGAACCTTATCACTTATATAGATTTCTTTCTCCCTCGGCCTTCTAGGAGAGTTTCTTTCTGGTGGTTCTCAAATGATTCTTGATTACTGATATTCAAACCTCAGCACACAAAGGATTCCCTGAAATATTACAATTATAAAAATGGGAATAGAAAGAAGAAAATAAAAACAGTCTTAATGTATACATTATCTGGATGGACTGATTTTCCTAAGTGAGGTGGTGTAATCTGCAGAGTAACCTAATACCCTTTAGTGATTGAAAAATAAGCTATTTAAAATAGCAGCTTTGAAAATAGAAGTCTAATATGTTAAAATTAAAATTATAGCATTTAGAGTGGAAAGAATCCTAATCTGTGGGTTTTCTTTTCTTTTATCTTTTTTGAGACAGGGCCCCACTTTGTCACTTAGGCTGGAGTGCAGAGGCAAAAATCATGGATTTCTGCGCCTGGAACTCACAAGCTCATATCCTCCAGTCTAGCATCTGGAAAAGCTGGGACTCAAATGCCCATCACCATGCCAAGCTAATTAAAAAAAAATTTTTATAGAGACAGGGTCTCATTACGTTACCCAGGCCAGCTTCAAACTCCTGGCCTCAAGAAATCTTCTGACCTTGGCCTCCCAAAGCACTGAGATTAGAGGCATAGCCACCCTTCCCAGCCAATCTGCAGGAGTTTTTAAGTAGGGAAGGAAGCGCCCTCTCCTGTGTCTAGCCTGAGACATATCATCTATCCTTGGCCTTGAAAATTCTCCCTCACTTTGATCCCCCAGCCACATCCTTGACACACAACCTGGGCATCATTTTCTTTGTAAAGTTGTCCTTGTACTCCCAGGATGGGTTAGGTAATCCCCCCCTTCATACCAGTAGCACATTTCCATTAAGCAACAATCAGTGCATTTGTACCACCTGGCTGCTGCAGCTGGGAAGCTGGGTATGGAATTGTTGGCCAAGCAGAGGTAGCACTGCCACCAAGGAAGGAGCTTATAGTCTGATGGGGGTAAACAGGTGCGTAAAGCAGATTACAAATTGAGAAAAGTGGTAGGAGAAAATAAAAGAAATGGTGTAATCAAGAATCAAATGGATTCGGCCATACTTACTTACCTTGCTGTCTCTTTAGGAGGTTGTGAAGCGTTTGCGTGTAATATCTGGCTCACATTTGTGTAAGCTGGCATGGCACTGTGCCTGTGCCACGGGCCTGTCCCTATTGAGCATGAATTAACTGCCTCCTGATTGAATGAATGAATTCAGTGACTTGAAACTGGGACCCACAGGTTTGGCTACAATCATAACTAATTAGTGACGATGTCAGGTATTCCTTTTGTTTAAAGTGGAGTGCACTTGTAAATATATAAATGTCTATATATAAACATGTTCTGTGTCTGTACATAAACACGTGTGTGTATATAAACATATATAATGGGTGTGTATATATGGAATATCCATATATGATGTACATATATATATATTCAGCACATCCAAACAACTTTTACCACTTAATTTCCAAGCCTAAGAAATGGGTAATTGTTGGTACTCAACAAAATTTATTGTAGCCCCAGCCTTTGCTGCTGTCTTCTGTGGGTAAACAAGCGCGAGGCCTCACAGTGGACGTTTTACCACACAACGTAGAAAAGACACTCTCTGCACTCATATGTTCTTTCTGACAGAAAAAGCCCCCAGCCAACCTCAGAACAATTACTTCTGTGTTCTCTTCTTGGTTTTATTTGGCTGTTCAGTTCTCCCAGGCCCTGTAAAAACACAGACGTAATCAATGGCTTCCAACAAGCACTAGCTAGCTTGAAGGAAGGTGCATTTTATTTGGGAAATGGTGGCTTCCCCCATGCACTTGGGATTAAAAGGGGAAGAAAACACTTGCGACTCTTCCAATTAACCTCAATTGTATGTCATTCTAGCAAGGTCCAGACAGAAGCCTTACTCTATTATTCCAAATCCTTCATTAAACCAATTCCACCTGCAGCTTTCTGCCTTCCTGATGGATTCTTGAGGTTATCTAATTTAAATAAAAAGTTAGCTCATTGTTTTTCCTGGGCGCTAAGAAAATTTAGAGCAGTGACCTGGATCAGCAATAACATTCTTATATAATTTTCAGAATCTATAAAAAATTAGAAAAGCACACATAAAGACACTTCATATCCCTCCTGGAGATGCCTAGATAGAACTCCTCCCCCTTTTTTAGAGAGTCATAAAAGACAATGCTGCCCCCTCCCCCAACCCCCACTACCATTTGATTTTGTTTGTTTTTTAGAGACAGAGTTTCACTTTGTCGTCTTTGGTAGAGTGCCGTGATGTAACAGCTCACAGCAACCTCCAGCTCTTGGGCTTAGGGGATTCTCCTGCCTCAGCCTCCCAAGTAGCTGGTACTGCAGGTGCCCGCCACAGTGCCGGGCTATTTTTTTGTTGCAGTTTGGCCAGGGCTGGGTTCGAACCTGCCACCCTTGGTACATGGGGCCAGCACCCTCCTCACTGAGCAACAAGCGTCTTCCTACCATTTGATTTTTTAAAAATCACCACTATTAGCACTGTCTTTGATGGTTATGCAGCCAGAAGCATGCAGCCCAAGACAGATTTGCAGTGGCTGGGAAAACTCACCCCCTACCTCAGACCTGCATTTCCAGCTATCAACATATCTTTGGTGGAAGGTGTGAAATTAATCTTTAAAACGTTAATATAATATTTAATATGTACAAAAGAATGTTTATATCTTACTTGCGAAGGTATGATGCATAACAAAACAAACATCTATGAATCCATTTTCCTTAGAAAACAGAACATGCCCCAAACTCTTGAGCTTATCAAAAGGGTCTTCCCAATCTATGATCTCATATACTATCTCAGAGAAAACCATGTTTGAAAGTTGTGGTTCTAAGTTCTTCCATTTAAGTAACTTTACCTTATTTTGTTTCCATCTGCATGCTTTTTCCTTTCTCTGCCTTCATAGTATCTGTAACTTGAGTTTCCAATGCTTTGGGTTCAATTATTTATATTCAAATAATACAAAGGTCGATACACACAGTGTAAGAGTCCCAAAATAGTATTTTCTCTACCAGTTCTTCTCTTCTCTACCATCTTTTGTTCTAATGTTTGCATACATTTAACTTTTACATGTGCTACAAACACACAATACTTTACAACTGTCGTTGCCAGTGTAAAGGGTCAATTATTTTTAGAGTGATTAACAATGAAATAAATTTATATTATGACCTGCCTTTCAACTATTTCTGGAAATGGTCATTTCTTTATGTAAACCAGTGATTTTTTCAAACAGTGTGCAGCAAGAGGATCATAGGTGTGCCATGAAAATTTTTAAAAGATCATTAAATTATTTTCAAAAGAAGTTCAAAGCACATTAAGTACATTTTTTTTCCTTTTTTTTTTTGATCAATATAATGTAAGCGTGTCACAGAAGTTTAACTATAGGTTCAAGTGTGCTGTGAGATTAAAAAAGGTTGAAAAACACTAATGTAGACCCAAATTTCTCTCATTATCATATTTCTTCTACTTTAACAATGTCACAATTGCTATTTGGATTTTACCTTAAAAATGCAAACGATGTAACCTAATCGTATGTACCCTCATGTTAATACAAAATAAAATTTTCAAAATGTAAATAAATGTCTTTTAAAGAAAAAAAAAGTTTTTTATAATTTGTTATAGTACAGGTCTGCTAGTAATGAATTCTCAAGTCCCACCTTTTTTTGTTTTTTTTTTTGCTCTGAAAAAGTCATTGTTTCGGCTTTAATTAAAAAATGATTTTCCTTGGGAATTCTGTAATTCTGAGCTAAAAGATTTTTTTCTGTAAACATTTAGAGATTTCTCTTTATTGTATTTTGATCTGTATAGATTCCAACAAGAAGCCCATTGTGATTCTTGTCATTTGAACGATGCGTGTAGGTGTGTGTGCCTGTGTGTGTGTTTCTGTGTTTTATTTTGGTATTTATCCCACTTGGGGTTTGTGTCAGGGATGTATTTAGTGGAGCTCAGCTCCGGCATCTGCTCTGTGATACACCATGGAATTGCTCTGAGCATTTCTCCTTGGAAGTGAGCACAGGGTTGTTTTCTCAGTAGACAGTATGGAAGCAACACTGGAGGGTGTTCCTGCTACATTCCTACTACATCTGAATGTTCTGTTCTTTTTTTTATTACTATTAATTTTACTCTTTTTCTCCTCTTTGTGTTTCAATCGGGCAATCTCTATCGATCCACCTTCGAAGTCATAATTTCTTTTTTTTTTTTTTTTGGCTGTGTTAAGTCTACCAATAAGCCCATCCATAGCATCCTTCATCTCTGTTATTTTATCTTTTATTTCAAAAATTTTCACTGGACTTTTTCTTGGAGCTTCCATCTCTCTGTTGAAATTCACCATGTGTATTGCCCATCTTTTCCCATGTAACCTTTAATTTATTAATCATAGCTATTTTAATTTCTAGTCTAATAGTTCCAACATCTTGACCACCTCTGAGTCTGTTTGTGCTGGTTACTTGGACTCTCACCAGTGAGCGGTTTTGTCTTGTCTTTTCGTGGGCCTCACAGCCTTTTATTTATGTGGACACCACGATGTCTGATCATAGAGACTAAGGTAAACAGTCCTGGTGCTTGGCAGTCAGCATAAAGAAGAGTGTCTGGCTAGCCTGTTAGGGTGGGAGATTGAGAAAACTTAGTAAGGAGTTGTTCTGGGTTTAGTTTGTGACTTTGCGTGCAGGATGGGTTGCTAGACGTTCTAATACTTCTGCCTTTCTCTGTGCACCTGTCCCTCAGAGGTCTCTCTTCTGTCGGGGGCCAGCTGCCACTACTGTGTGGTATGTGCTGATGGTGTATAGGGGGAGAGAGGCTCTCTGGATTCCAAGTCCAGCCTTGGTATTAGGCAGGACTTGTGTCTGTAGTGGTTGGATTTCTGTATTTCCACCTTCCTTCTCGTAGCAGCCAAACTATGCTGTGGATTGTTGGCAGTTCACATGAGTAGCAGAGTTTTCTTGCCTTTCTCCCAGAGGCAGGAAAGCTTTAATGATGCAGGTCTGACACAGTTATGGAGGGTCCTTCCCTTTTCCCTGTGCCCTAGTGGCCACATGACTTACTGTCCCGCTCCCAGCATCTGAAGGATTTTAACCTTTAGAAGGGTCTTGGTGAGGATCTGTGCTTTCCCACAGATTGGCCTCTCTTCTGCTCTCAGCTGTCACCGTGGGAAAGCTTTCTCTCACCTCCTGCCCTCTCATCAATCGTTCTTGTACAATGGAGGTCCATGGAGAAGAGCCAATGAGTGGCTACAAATCCATATTCTCATGAGAGCCCACGCTAAGATGTTAGAAATTCATGGAAAACTTTTGCAGAATTCTTCTCTTCCACTGTGTGGCCCCTGGCTTCTCCTTCCCCATGGTCCCTCACAGATGACTGCGACACTACTTTCATCCCACGTCTCCTTGGAAGGTCCTTTCTTTCTATAGATTTCTGGCTACCTGGTTATCTTGGCACTTCAGTTCTCAGTTCAGTTCAAGAGAAGTTGTGATTTTCTGTAGTTATCCACCTTTGCGTTTTTATTAGGGTGGGAGCAATTCTCCACTTTCTATATCCTTGACAGAAGGGAAATTTCAAAAATAAGGCAAAATATTGCTGTTTCTATGTCTATAGGTAAATCCTTGAAGCTTTATCAATTTTTTTGTTTCTTAAACCATTAATAATTTAGAGAGGGATATTAAAATTTCTTGCTATAGTGGTCAATTATTCTTCATATATTATCCCAGTTCTATTGTATATAGTTTGAAGCTATCTGAATATATGCATAGAATTTTTATTATTATTATTATATATTTAAGTATTATTTTGACAAATAGGACTGGACTTCAGCAATCTTTCATAGCTGTATATCCCATTATGCATAGAATTTTTAAAAATTCTAACCTTCTGGTTAATTAAATATTTTATGATCACACAATGTCTGTTTTCTTCCTACGAATGCTTTTTTCTTTCAAAGCCTAATTTATCTGGTATTAAAAAAGAGGTCACCTCTACTTTCTTTTGGTTAATCTTTGAATGTTATCTTTTTATATCCTCTTATTTTTAATCTTTCTATATTTTTACACTTTGGATGTGTTATTCAAATAGCATTTAAGTGATCTATGTAAGAAAATATAATCTGATACACTGTTTTCCAAAACATTTATCGAAGGTTTTAGCATTGGCTTATTGTAACATCACTAATATTTCTTCTACTGAGTACACTGAAATTCAGACCTGCAGCTTCATGCTGACCTGTGTCTTTACCTATAACTTCTCCACCTCTCAAATCTTTAATTACAATAGCTCCATGACCTTATTTCATATCATCCTAAATTTTTTAAGTGCTACTCCCAATATATTGTGTTTTGGCCACACCAATACCTTTGATCTCTTGATTATGCTATTTTCTCTCTTTTTAAAAAAAAATATAAATCTTTATTTTAGAGACAGAGTCTCACTCTGTCTCCCAGGCTAAAGTGCAATGGTGTGATCATAGCTCACTGTAACTTCCAATTCCTGGGTGCAAGCAATCCTTCTTTCTCAGCCTCCCAAGTAGCTGGGACTACAGAGGCATGCCACCCTACCTGGCTAATTTGGTTTTTAGTTATTTTGTAAAGATGAGATCTCACTGTATTGCCCAGGCTTGTCTCTGCCTCCTGGCCTCAAGCAATCTTCCTGCCTCAGTGTCCCAAAGTTCCAGGATTATAGGCATGAGCCCCAACATCAAGCATATTCTGATATTTTCTCTTAATTTTGCTATTTTCTCTTAATTTATTACACTCCTTCTAGCTTAATCAACCCCCCCACCCCAGACAAGATGGGTAGAGGAGTCTCCTCCCTCATCTCTTCACCTTCAATCTTTTTTTAATGCATCCTCCATACAGTTGCCAGAGTGATCTAAGACTCAAATCCAATAAACAAAGAGGAATGATCAATCAATCAATAACATGCTTCAATAAAACTGAGACCTCATTAAAGAGTTTACAGTGCCCTGTGTTATCTGACACCATCCCAATCTCTTCCTGGCTGCTCTTCCACTGTGCCTTTGTTTTGTTTTCCTCTGTCAGAAAATCCCTCTTGCAGTTCCATGAACTTATTTTGTTTTTTGGAATAGCCTCACTGAGACCCAGTTCACATAACATATGCTTCACCTACTTAAAGTGTGCGAGTCGATGGTCTGGTATGGTCACCATCATTACAGTAGATTCAATACAACTGATTTTAGAACATTTTCATCACCACAAACTCTTTGTGGAAAATTATTTAACTGTAAATATGTAGATTTATTTCTAGGTACGTTGTTCTGCTCCATTGGACTATGTATCTGTTTCATGTCAGTATCAAGCTGTTTGGTTGCTATAGCTTTGTAGTCTACAAAGACAGCAGAGGGCTGAGTGTAGTTGTTATTATCCGTCTTTTCCATTCCAGCCATCTTAGCAGGATGAAGTAGTATCTCATTGTGGTTTTGATTTGCATTACCTTAAAGCCATGGTGCTGAATATCTTTTCAAGTGATTTGGAAATGACTTTCTTTTTTTTTTTAGAACATTTGCCAATTTTTTTTTTTCATTGTTGGGGATTCATTGAGGGTACAATAAGCCAGGTTACACTGATTGCAATTGTTAGGTAAAGTCCCTCTTGCAATCATGTCTTGCCCCCATAAAGTGTGACACACACCAAGGCCCCATGCCAATTTTTTTTATTGGGTTGTTTGTCTCTTTCAGTTCAAAGAGTTCATCATACATTCTAGATACAAGTTCTTTATAAAATAAATGATTCCATTTATATTAAATATATTATTTATATATTTATAATATATATTAATACATATATTAATATATTATTTATATATATTATTCCACTGTGTGGGTAGTGTTTTCACTTCTTGATGTGTTATTTTTAATTTTGATGAAGTCCAATGTATCTTTCGTCCCTTATGCTCTGTGAAGATTTGCTCCTATATTACTTCTAAGAGTTTCATAGCTTCAGATCTCAAATTTAGGTTTTGATCCATTTTGAGTTAATTATAGAATTTAGAATTATGAAGTTGTCCAACTTCATTTTTTTGCATGTTTATATTAATTTTTGTTTGGAGACAGGGTCTCATTCTGTTGTCTTGGGCTAACGTACAATGGTGTCATCATAACTCACTGTACGCTCCAACTCCTGGACTCACGTGATCCTCCTGCCTCAGCCTCCCAAGTAGCTGGGACTACAGGTATGTACCACCACACCCCGATAATTTTTTTATTTTTGAAATGATGGAGGCTTGCTGTTACCCAGGCTGGTCTTGAACTCATGGGTTCAAATGACCCTCCGGCTTCGGCCTCCCAAAGTGCTAGCATTACAGGTGTGAGCTACTGCACCTAGACTGCATGTGTCGTAGTTCTGTAAACTCTTCTGTGCTCCTCACATGTTGTTTTCTGTATCTCTAAACTCCTTCCTTCCTCTCCTGCATTTAGGATTGTATAAATGTAATTAAATACTCTTAATTGCATTTCGAGTTAAGTGTACCCTAAGCCAAAGTCTTCTCTGACTTCCTGGTCTAATTTATACATCCCTTTGTGGTGTTTCTCCACACTGTGTATTGTTTTAGATGGGGGATGGGTCTGAAAACTTTTCTGGTAACGAGCCAGATAATACATATTTTAGATTTCGTATGCCAAGAGGCAAAATGGAAGAAAGAATATAGGTACTTATAGAGACAGAAAACAAATGATATTTTTTTGTTATTTGTTTTCTCCCCTCAAAATAAATTTTATTGGTAAAATTTTAAAAAATAATAATAGCATGCACTTTTGTAAGATGGGTCTATGAATGAGAAAAATAAAATTCTTTGTTTTTAGAGGGAATAACATTTTGCTTAATTGAGATTCAAAGTTAGTTCTCCTATCATCACACTGGTGGCAAATGTTCCATCTGTGAAAACCCTTCTTAACTCTCGGGCCCTACAAAAGCAGATGTTGGGACAGATTTGGCTGATGGGCTGTAGTATCCTGACTTTGAACAAGATCAGTAGTTTCAGCCCTTTTCCAGACTTGTCACAGCTGAGGGATGCAGACTTGTCACTGCAACCCCAAACATAATTATGAATCTCCATGAGGATGGTGAAGAGGAGAGGCTTATAGTGGCAGGTATGATAGGTCAGCTTAACCAATAGTCATTCCAATGCCCTTCTGATGTGCCTTCCCAGAGTGTAGAGATAAAAACTCATTTCTTAGCCCTCTTGCAATAGGGTCTGCCAATCTACTATACTTAACATAAAACACTGATTTGGGTGAGAAGAGAATCAAGGCCTTCAGCACAACTTTGCTGGTATGAATTATGGCACTGGTGGTGTGACTGTGGTGGTACCTTTTGGAACAAATGGCTCCTGGCATCGCTGGCTTCCCTATCATGCCAGAGGAGGTAGCTTTTGTGGAGACACAGGTCTCTAGTGTGATTTGGACAGTGGTTTTTGGAAGCTGAGCCTTTTCAATAATCCTGTGAGCTCTCCAAGTCCCCTAATAAAATGTTCTAATCTACATGTACTAGAATCTTTTATCTACAACTGGACCATAATAAGTATATATTAGAATGTAGGGAGGCATGGGAAATTATTTTGATGAGCTTTTCCTAATTTATAATTACTACTGTTGGTAATTCCAGAAGGTGCACATATCATGTCCCAGAGACGACATCAGTTTTCTTAACCATCAGATTTCAAGCTCTTGGAGGGTAGGCACTATGTCTCCTTCAACTCTAAATCACTGGTGCCAAGTAGTCAGTAAAAGCTCAGTGAAATGTGCATCCCTAAGTTTTTATGTTCTTGAATCAATTTCTCTATATAATCCTTTCTCAGTAAGAATTATATGTTCCTTTGTGCTGAGAGATTTTAAAACAAAATATTCTAAGTCACGATGCTAAGCTTATAGCGTTCTGATCATTATTGGCCCTAGTGGAGTCAAGGAATTATCAACCCCAGGGCTGGGCAGGTAACATAAGTGAGTGACACGGGTGAGTGCAAAACAGAAGGGGCGCCAGGGACTGCAGAAACTCAAAACGTGCGTCTGTGCAAAGGTGGCAGCTACACTCAGCAGCAATGAGGGCGGCCATGCTGGGATGCAGGCACACTCTTTACTGAACAGATCATCTGAGTTTTTATATGGAATCTCCTGATTTGGGAGTGTTATTAATTAAAAAGAATTTAACTTGTCTTTATGGGACCAAATAAGGCTGCAGACTAGCTCTGGCTCAGGGGCCAGTGGTTTGCAACTTCTCAATTTTTTTAGACAGGGTCTTTTGCTCTGTTGCCCAGGCTGGAGTACATTTGTGTAATCAGAGCTCAGTGCACTCTCATGCTCCTGGGCTCAAGCAATCATCCTGCCTCAGCCTCCCAAGAAGCTGGGAGTACAGGCACCCATAACCACATCCAGCTGATTTTGTATTTTTTTTGTAGAGATGGGGGTCTTAGTCTGGCTCAGGATGGTCTCCAACTCCTGACCTCAAGTAATCCTCCTGCCTTGGTCTCCCAAAATGCTGAGATTATAGGCATGAGCCACTGTGCCTGGCCCTTGCAATTTCTATCTTAAATACTGCTTAAGATACCCCCAAAGTGACTGATCTATCAAAGACAGATCATATTCAATGAGAATTGTTATTTCCAGGATCTAGTACCTAAAGATGTTCTGTTTTCTGGAATAGATGGAAACAGCAGAAGATGTGTGAAGTTGCTAGTCTAGACATCAGTGTGGATCCTGTCATTTGGGGACTGGACTGAATGAAAAGGCTTGTGGGGTCTGAGACAAGGCAATGGTGGGGCTTTACTAGAGACCAGCGAGACACAGGGTGACACTGGTATTAATTGGCAAAGGAATTGTTTTGGCTAATCCTGAACCAGAGAGTGCTAGGATGAAGAATAGAGAGCAAGGGGCAAGATAAACGTGGCTCTTAAGAGTGACAAAAGGAAAAGGTGGTCATGGCCCTAGGGAGGAATGTGAGGTCCTTCTGCCAGGAGCAAGACTATCTACAGAATGAAATCAGCAGTGGCAGAGGAATTAATTAAAAAGCTCCCCTCCTCTCAGAGCTAAAGGGCTCTACTTTCCCTTCTCCCTCTTTTAGCTATGAGCGAAAGAAAGATACACATCTGCCCACTGGTAATTGAGGTGTTGGGATGCTTAGCCAGAAAATGCAAGCCACAGGTTACGTGGACCTTCAGCAGCGTCTGATCCTCACTAACCCTCTTCCTGCAGCCTTGTTCTGACAAATCAGGCAAGTGGGGAGTGCTGACCTGTCAGCGTAGTAGAGACTTCCAGGTGTGCTGGGGGAAGTTGTGCAGAGGATTTGGGATGTTCTTAAAATAATACCCTGGAAGTTCTTCTCTGCATGACCAGAAACCATGTCAGGACTCTAATGGCATACCCTGCTGAGTTAGAAAAAGGCTTCCAGAAACCACAGGCTTAATCTAATAATAAACAGCTTCTCTGGGCCTCTTTGGCATGGCTGCATAAATCTGACTACTTAAAAATAGATGTGCATGGAACCTAGCCTTGCTGCTCTGGCATTGTAAGCTGAGCTGGAAGGGTCACTGAAGGTACTTGAACCATCCTCTGGGTTCTTGGTACGTTCTGCTGGGAGCTCCACATGGACACGGAGATCCAGGACATGAGGACTCTCTGGGTCAGAAGTGGAGCTGCCACAAAGGCCTGAAGTGGATATGTGGGTCTTGTCTGTTCAACTGCCCTTGTTTGTGAAGTATTCTGCCCTGACCCCCTGTTACCTACTCTCCTAAAAGCTTTTCCCAGTGTTTTTTCTGAAACAGGAGTCTTACTCTGCTGCCCTCGGTAGAATGCTGTGGCATCATCATAGCTCACAGCAACCTCAATCTCTTGGGCTCAGGCAATCCTCTTGCCTCAGCTTCCCCAGTAGCTGGGACTACAGGGGCCCACCTTTATGTCGGCTGTTTTTTTCTAGTTTTAGTACCAATGGGGTCTCGCTCTTGCTCAGGCTGTAGCCATATCGTCTCTCTACCTTGTTTCCTTTCAGAAAAAGAAAAATCCAGGTTCTATCAGCCGCTACTCAAGTGAAATCCAGCCTGTGCTTCCGCAAGCCTGGTTGGCCTTATTTCGGAACCACATCAATTTTATTCCTGTCTATATTTACTCAACACAAATTTATGTAACACTCAGGGAGGTCTCTTGGGGGAGTTAGAGAAGGATTGACATGTTAGAAAACATCTGACTTGGGGCTAAACAGAAAGAGTTTGTAGAAAAAGAATGGCTAATATTCCTAAGAGGATCATAGAGATAGTCACTGGGGTAACCAGGAGATGTCACAGAGATGGGCTGTATCTCTGAATGAAGGGCTGAGCCTTCATTCTAGCTCCACAGCTTCCAGGAGGAGATAGGTAATTGTCCCTACCCGCCCAGAAAAACAGGGAGAAAGATGTGCTATGATGAGGACAAGGACATGTATCACTTATTGGGGCTATTCTTACTTGGTTCCTGTCCCCAAATAGGAACAGCACCTGGAACAGAATGTGTTTAGTAAACTCGGTGGTAAGAAAGGTGGGATCAGGGAAGGGCCATTTATTGGCGTTTCTTAGCACTTCATCTCGGGTGGGGGGACAATAGCCATAATGTGTGGGTGTCTGGGGGACGTAGACAAAGAGGAACCAAGAGGAGCACTACAAACACATACAGATCTGTGGAGAACAGAGAGAGAGGCAAGGCAGGATCACAGCAGGGTGTCATAGGGCTCAGGGGAGTGGGAGACGGCCAGACATTGGCACCTAATCAATGCTTTTAGGTTGATCGAATAAATGAATGGATCTAAAGTGGAATGTTGGAAGGAAACAAAATAATACAAAAGGTAACCAAGGATTTCCAGCAAAGTCCTAATAAAAGAATAAGAGAACAGAGAAAAGGCCTCTGAGAATTTACTAGGATATGCTGTCAGCTTCCTGCTACACAGATGGCAGGCAAGGGCAAATCAGGTCAGGAATTCACAATATTAGATAATGTCTTCTGTGAGCTGGATACTATATTTTCCATACTTACCATGCACTAGGTGTGAGGCTAGGTGTTTGGGATATGGCAGTGAGCACAGTATTAACACACTTAATGTTTATAGAAGGCAGTTATGATAGTTATACCAGTTATAATAATCCACCCCCTGCTATTTTATAGATAAGAAAATGAGGCAAGAAAGAAACTTGCTTAAATCATACTGCTTGGAAGTGGTGGAGCTGGGATTGAGAGTCACACCCAGCTGAGTGGCTCCACAGCCCACGTGTTACTCTGCATATTCCACATGTCTGGAGAACAATAAATTGGACCCAAAGAGGATGTTCTTCTGTCTGCTGATAAGGCAGAACCCAAAATGGGCTACTGCCTTCCTTCCTGAACCTATCTTGGAGATTCCCCAGGACCAAGAATTCTATTGGCATCATACTTCTTAAGAGTAATGCCAGATTTAAATTATAACTGTGCACATCCTTTGACCCAGAAGATTCACCTCTATACATGTATACCTTAGTTATACTCATACACGTATAAATGACAAAAGTGCAAGGTTAACTGTATCAAAGATCTTGTAATGGCAAAAGCCAGGAAGCCATCTTTATGTCCATCAGGGGAGGAATGGTAATGGGATGAAAGAATAGTAGTCGTCAGAGAAGAAGTGTTGAATCTGCACCTCACAAATAGCTTCAAATAGATGTATAGTTAAATGTAAAAAATAGATGCACAGTTAAATGTAAGATGAACACATGCAAAATGATAGAAAAACATGGAACAGTGTTGGATTTTCTAATTACGACACAAAATCTAGAAAGCATGAAAGATTTATAAATTTGCATAAAACTTTTCAACAAAAACTTCAATATAGCTTTAAAAGTCAAAAGCTAACTGACATATTTGCAACTTAAATGACACAAAAAGCACTAATTACCTTAAATATTTTAATTCATAGACCAAAAGCCACTAGAAAACTAAAAATTCACAGTTCACAGAAAAGGAATCATGAATGGCTTTAAATATATGGGTTTTATATGTTTTGATATATCATTTTCATTCAGTTCAAAGTATTTCTGTTATAATTGTTTTTGGCCCATGGCTTATGTATATTGGAGATTTTTAAACTTCTCTTTCGGTTATTGTTTTCTAGCTCTATTTTAATGTGATACAGAGAAAATACTTGGTTTCACTTTTGAAATTTGTTGAGACTTGCTTTGTAGTCCAAAACATGGTCTGTATGGGTAAATGTTCTGCATGCACTTGAACATGATGTATAATACGCAATTGTTGGGTGCAGATTCTTTATCAATTAAGTCCTATTCATAATGCTCTAAACCAGTGGTTCTCAACCTTCCTAATGCCATGATGTATTTTCATTGTTACAAAGGGATCACGACCCACAGGTTGAGAACCACTGCTCTAAACTCCTATATCCTCATTGATTATGCACCTGCTTGTTCTGGAAGTTATTCAAAAGCATGTTTAAAGTTTGGAAATATAGGTTTGATGCCTGTAGCTCAAGTGGCTAGGGCGCCAGCCACATACACCAGAGCTGGCGGGTTCAAATCCATCCTGGGCCCACCAAACAACAATGACAACTACAACCAAAAAATAGCCAGGAGTTGTGGTAGACTCCTGTACTCCCAGCTACTTGGGAGGCTGAGGCAAGAGAATCACTTAAACCCAAGAGTTGGAGGTTGCTGTGAGCTGTGATGCCATGGCACTCTACCCAGGGCGAAAAAAGAAATATAATTGTGCATTTGCTTATTTCTCCTTTCAACTGAGTCAGTTTTTATTTTGTATATTTCAAAATGTGAGGTGAACACAAATCTAAGATTACTGTAACCTCCTGTTGGGTTGACCCTTTTCCATCTAATAATGCTCCTTGTCTTAAAGTCCACCCTGATATTCATAGAACTGCACTACTTTTATTTTGGCTCAGGTTTGCTGTGTGTATGTTTGTCTTTATATTTATGATGTTTCTGCATCTTTTTCTTTAACATGTATTTCTTGTAGGTGGAATGCTATTGGCTTTTGATTTTTTTCAGTCTGAGTCTTTATCTTTTAACTAGAATACTTATTCCACTTAATGCTAATGTAAGTACTGATATATTTGGGCTTAAAAATATCTAGTAAATTGCTTCTTTGAGTTTAAAAAATGTTCTCGAATTAGTAATACTCTATGAGAAAATGCAAGGCTTTACAACACTTTAACCTAACTAAACTCCTTTCCTTTTCATGCAATTATTGCTATACTCTTAATTATGTCTATTTCAAACCTTACAATATATTTTATTAATTATGTTAAAAAGTCAATATTCATTAATATCTCCATATTTTTACCCTTTCTAGTTCTCTTCATTCCTTCCTAAGTCATCATATTTTCATCTGGGATAACTTTCCACCTGTCTGAAGAACTCTTTGGTATTTTGGTTCAAGTTTGCTAGGAACAAAATCTCTTAGTATTCATGCATTTGAAAATGTCTTTATTTCACCTTCATTTCTCCCTTCCAAGTACTAACCAGGCCCGACCCTGCTTAGCTTCCGGCATGAGACGAGATCGGGCACGTTCAGGGTGGTATGGCCGTTTTAGACTCACCTTTATTTCTGAAGGATTTTTATATAGGTATAGATTTTTATAATGAAATTTTTTCTTTGTGAGCATTTTAAAAATTCCATTCATTGTCTTCTGACTTTTACAATTTTTACAAAAAAGTCAACTATAGGTCACTGTAAATCCTTTTAAAATATGTCTTTTTTTCTCTGAGTGGTTTTAAGATTTTTTTCCTTTGTCTTTAGTTTTCATCAGTTTTACGATAATACATTCAGGTGTGGTTTTCTTTGTATTTATCCTTATTAAGTTTCATAGAGTTTCACAAATCTGTAGTTTGACATATTTCATCAGTTTTTTCAGTCAGTAACTCTTAACTCTTCTTTGAATACTCTGAATGCATATATGTTATAGACTTTTTTTTTTGCTTTTTTTTTTATTGAGACAGAGTCTCACTTGCCCTCGGTAGAGTGCCGTGGCGTCACAGCTCACAGCAACCTCAAACTCTTGGGCTTAAGTGATTCTCTTGCGTCAGCCTCCCAAGTAGCTGGGACTACAGGCGCCCACCACAACGCCTACCTATTTTTTGTTGTTGTTGTAGTTGTCATTGTTGTTCAGCAGGCCCAGGCCAGGTTCAAACCCACCAGCCCCAGTGTATGTGGCTGACACCCTGACCACTGAGCTACAGGTGCCGAGCCTGTTATAGACTTTTTATTATGTCTTTCTATATTTTTCATTGTTTTTCTCTTACTTCAACCTGGATATTTTTTTCTCGTTTGTCTTTCAGTTCATTTATCCTAGTCGCTGCTCTGTCTGATTTATTGTTAAACCTATTAAATTGTCACTTTTAGTGATTGTGTTTTGCATTTCCAGAATTGCTATTTGAATTCACCAGACTTCTGGTAAATTTTTCTACTTTTTCATTGATTTTCTTAAATACTTTTTGGCATGTTTGGTGATTTTTGATTCACAGAGGGTTTAAGTTTCATTTGTCAGACAGCGGGAGTACGGGCTGATGTCTTAACCCAATAAAGAATGAATCTCATGCTTATCTGAAGTTTTTCCTTACTTCAAGGGCACATCCCTTTAAGGGTCTCAACAGAAGCCTGGGATGTTCACCTTCTTTGTAGTCCCCGGAATCCACTTTTTTGGCACCTCAGCAGTGTGAAATGACAAAAATATATGATTTTTTTTTTTTTAAATGCTCTTGGCACCCAGAAACAAAGATACCTTGAACTTGTGTATTTAGCTTTGAGTTGGTGAATGCCTTGAGGTTAAATTTCATGGAGTGCTTTCTTCTGGGATGAGGGCCTTCAAGGTCAGGCTGGCTTAGTAGCCTTTAACTCTATGTTACGTATATATGGGTACTCATCCCAGTGAAAAAACATGATCTTGACGCCATTGCTTTCCCTTTCACATTTATATTTCTTATAGCGAATTCCCTGAAAGTAAAATGCTGTGGCAAATACCATGCTTTACTTCTACGTACCCTTCTCTCTGAGTCATGGGACCCTCAAGTCTTAGTCATCTTTGTTACTCTCTGATACCTTCCAACAGCTATTTTGTTGTTTTTGATCCCATTTTTATAGTTCTTTATAGACATTTAATCTTACATTTCATAGAACTTTAGACTCATAATTACTCCATTATCTCTAGAAGCAGATGTCTAAGGGAATACCTTTCAAAACAAAACTCCAAAGTTCAAATATAAAAGCAAAAAAAAAAAAAAATTGCCAGTAGATATAATTATATCAGTTTTGGAAATTTCTGTCCAACCAAGCGCGGCATAGATGAAGTTAAATGAACAGAAAACTGAAAGGCAATCTAAAATTGATAGTTCCTATCTAAAGATAGGAGATCCTGTATAAAAAATGGACAAAAGATGTGAATAAGAAATCCATTAAAAGGTAAACCAAACAGCACACAAGTCTATGCAGAGAGGTTCAATTCCTTAGTGATTACAGAAATGCAAATGGAAATAATCATGCGCCATTTCAAGCCATCAAACTGGTAAAAATTAGAAAGTCAGACAAATGTTGATGAGAATTTGGAGAAGAAAGAACCTGTCTGACACTGCTGGTGAAAAGGTTGGTATCACCACTCCAGCCATAGAGCTGATGGGTAGTACCTGCTTGACAACCCAGCAATCCCATTCCGAATGATATATTCTAGAGAAATTCACACAAGTCTATTCTATTGGGTTCGTGTATGAGAATATTTACTCAGCAATGTAGGGGGACTAGGAATTGGGCCACATTGTGACTGTCCATTGCTAGGGAAATAAAAGAGGAAACTGAAGAGGATGGATATGATAGAAGGCCCTGTGGCAATACTGAACTAAACATACATTTAGCAAACTCTTAGGTCTTAAAAATACAATGCAGAAGAAAAGCTATACGAGGATATCTATAGCAGCACAATAATATTCAAATACATTTTTAAAGCATACACAAAACAACACACTATATGTTAAAATCCACAGTAGACACAGTACTACAGCGTGGTTAGAGATCAGCCTTTGTACACAGGATGCTGGGTTTAAGTTCTCACTCTGCCATGTACTAAATGAGTCATCTTGGAACAATGACTTGATGTCATGCCTTGGTTTCTTCATTTCTTAAATGGGAACAACAAAAGAACTTATAGTGCTGTTGGAGGATGAAAGGAGATAATGTATATAAAAGTACATAGAATAGGACCCTGGAAAATTTAATTAGAGTTGGCGATAGTATTTATCTTCAAGGAAAGATATTAAAACTTTTCCAGTGAGTATATATAGGCAAGATGAAAATGGGGAATGAGGACAAAGATAAAGAAAAAATAATTCGATTTCATGGGCTGATGAGAATGGTGGGCTCTGAATCAATAAGAATAAACAACTCAATTTTCTGAATCTGAGATTTGCCACTGATCTGACAGAAGTCAGAGCTCAGGCGGTGGTGCAAGTGATGGGGAGTAAATAGAGATGAAGCTCCTCTTGCTCACTTCCAGCTCACCTCCTGCTGTGCAGCCTGGTTCCTCACAGGCCCCAGACTGGTCTCAGTCTGCCACTCCCAGTTTGGGGACTGGAGCTCTAGAGTCCAGACAAGTTAAGACAGGGGAGGGGAAGCCCCGAGCAGTCTTCTGAAGGACCTACTCAGGAATGGAATTGTGCCAGGAGGCACAGGGTGAAGTTCTCTTTGGGGATCATGCCTGGCAGAAGCCTGAGTGCCAGCTCTGCAGATGAGTTAGGCAGTGAGCATTCCAAAGGATTTTTGGAAGTAGTAGACACTAAGGAAATTGTAGCCTCTGGGTTCATTTTCTCTTAATTGGTTGAATAATATTACAAGAAGAAAAGTCCCTCCAAAGGAGCGGAATCAGGATACCTTCAGACATTTCTATTTTTGTCTGTTTCTAAAGACCTTGAGTAACAAAATCCAAGTGATGTTAAAAATAGCAACGATAATAAAGGTAGCCAAAATTTATATGTTACCTTATATCCAGAGGGCTCTGAGAACTTTTCATGGACACGCCTAATTTTTCCATACCTGTCTTATGAGGCAAGTACGCCAAGGCTTTCTTTTCCCCTTGAGATGGAAAATAAGCTTTAAAGCTGGTGTCTGCTGCAGACTGGATCTGGGCCTCCTGACTCTGAATCCAATACAGTGTGGGATGGCAAGGAAACTTGTAGTTTTCAGTCACCTGAACCCTGAGGTGAGTGGCTACAGTTAAAATGGTAACTGTCCCTTGCTGAGTGTTTACCATGAACTAGCTCTTTGCTGGGACATTTATGTACATGATCTCACTTGGTGTCATCACATCATGAGCTAAGGCACTTTTATAGAAGTGAACTGAGAATCCGAAAGCAACTTGTTTCAGTTAAAATCCAGTATAATCAAGTTACGATACTGACCATAAGAATGAGACCAGGAACTGAAGAGAAAGACTCTCTCAACACACCCCTTCACTGTGTCATGGTCTATTTTGAATTTCTGAAAATACTATTGGATCTAAAAAATATGGAAAATGATTCTGGAGGCTTTCTTTCTTCTAAAAGTAGTCACGTAAACTGTGTCAGAATACTGGTCTGATAATGCAGATAAGATTCAAAAAACTGCCAGGTGTAAATGGCTCCTTCCTGTTCCCATTTACCTCTTTTGTGACTTGCAATATTACCAGCCCCTTTCTGTTGAAATGTTACATGTCCTCAGGACCACTTTGGAGATAGACTAAGTTAATCTGAATTTGAGAGATTCTAGTCCCAAAGCAAAAAGATCCCAGAACTGGGAACCCCGGGAACTTCAGTTCCCGGTCTCCTTTGGGAACTGCAAACAACAGTGACAGTGGCAGCTGTGTCACCAGCTGCATCTTAGAAGGATGAGGCTGTGCTTTTGTCTTCTCCTTTCCAAGGGTGGCAAGGGTGCAGGGAGGCCCCCTGAGGGCTAGGACATTCATCAGGGATGAACTTTTAGATTGTGGGTCCAGGTGATGCTATGCCTGCCAGCTCCCCCGTGACATGGCAGTGGACCATGTAAGGAAAGGATATGCTGAGCTAGCACTTCAACCCTACTGCAGGAAGGTGCTGGCATTGTGGCAACGCAGTCATGGGCCTAATGTCAGCAGGGAAGGAGATGCTCTCCCACAAGGACTCTGCTCTGGGTAGGGGAGAGAGGACCAGGTAGCCTCCTCCCTTGGCTAGGTGTCAAAAGGCCCTTCTTGGGAGTAGTGGCAAATGGCAGCTGATCTAATGGATTTTCCAAATATTCAATCTCTCTGCCATTCCCAGGATGCGAGGAAGCCAGGACTACCTGAGACAGAGTCAGTCATGATGTCCGTGATACTCTGCAGTCACCAGAAGTTGTCTGATCTATGCTACCAGTCTGTCACTATGACAGTGTAACCTGGACTGAAGGACTGGCCATAAATACTACGGATGTTTGGATGTAGTCAGCTATTTCTGGACTGTCTGGAAAGTAAGGTCCTTATGGAAGGAGAATTGTTCATACTTGTTTTTCCCACAGTGTAGGCCTGGGCAGGGTGGAAAGGGGCCTTGGATACATAGGATCTGATCCAACTCCATCATTTTACAGATGAGGAGACTAAAGTCACACATGAATATATGCAAGGTGTCCCCAAAGTTGCCCCTAACATCACCCTACATAGGGACATTACAAAATTTTACAAAATATTCTGTACATGTTGGCCAGCTCTTTGTAAAATTTTGTAATGAATAGTTTGTAACTAAAGGTATATTTAGCTGCAATTTTCTATTTTCCCTATGTAGGGTGACTTCAGGGACAACTTTTGGGACACCCTATAGAGGGTTGAAAATAGGATCCCACCACTGTGCATGTTTTGGTGTTATAGACCACTTCTCACTAAAAACCCAATCCACCACCATGATCCTTTTAACAAGTTGCAAGGATACCCCTGAATTGGTCCTCTCCCCCCCTCATGAATTATGACTACTCTGGTCCAAATCAGGTCCTGCAGGGCTACTCCTGGCTCTGAGTAGTCAAGCCAAACCCCTCTCTTGTGCCTCCCATCCCTGATCCACTGAGCACAAAGCCACCAGAGTCAACCTTTCAAACCATAAATCCAACAGGGACACACTTCTGTTTAGACTTACAGTACCTGACCACCATTTGGAGAATCACGTCCAGACTCCTCACCATGGCCTGTCTCCCCTGACCCACCCCTGCCTCCTGTCTGCGTGCTCCAGCCAGACCCGCTCTCATGCTGTTGGGGGAACACGCCTTGTTGTTCCCTCCCTAGGACACAGTTCCTGCTGCTCCTTCTGCACAGAACGCCATTGCAGTCCTTCAAAAGCTGGCTCTAGGCTGGGTGTGGTGGCTCACACCTGTAATCCTAGCACTCTGGGAGGCCAATACAGGTGGATCGCCTGAGTTCACATGTTCAAGACCAGCCCGAGCAGAGCAAGATCTAGTCTCTAAAAATAGCCAGGCGTTGTGGCGGGCGTCTGTAGTCCTAGCTACTTGGGAGGCTGAGGCAAAAGAATCGTTTGAACACAAGAGTCTGAGGTTGCTATGAGCTATGACACCATGGTACTCTACCAAGGGTGACAAAGTGAGACTTTGTAACAACAACAACAACAACTGGCTCTACCCCGTCCTTCCTTCCCCAGCTATTTCTCTCCTCTGAGAAGCCTTCCCTAACCAGCCCTTCCCAAGTAGCCCCCGTCTGTATTTACCACCTCATTTTATTTTTACCATGGCACTTATCTGTCAAAGACATTTCCTTGTTTGTTCATTTATTGTCTGTCCCCCATTCAGGCCTGTTTCAGTCCTGCCTGCCACACAGTAGGCTCTTAATAAATATTAGTTCAGTTACTCGGTCAAAGGATGACATAGCACACCTTTTTTTGCATGGCTTAATGGACTTTGATCGAAGAGCTCTTTACACCACGTCGCCTCCAGAAAAACACTTCTAGGAAAGAAGTAAACAAGAGAAACAAGGTCTTCCAGATTCTGCAAGAACTCAGTCTGTTGTAGCATCCCAAAAGATAGTCGCAGGAGTTGCAGGTGTTACATACCATCTTAAGACCAAACCGATAATGACCAGAAAAGGCAGCAGAGCTTTGACTGTCTGGTTTGTTCTGACCGAGTCAGCATTCCAAACCCGAGCCTGGAACTCTGAAGTGCACGCGCAGGACCTGGGCAGGGTGGGTCTTCTTCCTTCTTGGACATTTTCTGTGCTCTAGTTTGTCAAACTGCTGCAGCCGCCTTTTTTTGTTCCTCCTTCCTAGGAGGCAGACTCGACCCATCCATCACCTGCCTAAACTAACAGATGCCACACGGATTGAAGAGCAAGAACCAGGCAGGACCACCCCTGTGAGTGAGTCTGCTGCCTGAGGCATTTAAAGGAAAAGCGTTGCTCACTGAAGCATGAACAAGGATCAGCCTGGCCTTCCCAGCGGCTTCCTGCTTGTATCTCAATCAAGCCTCTGATCTGTTCAAATTGGTGACAGGTGAAGAAATCAGAGGCAACTTGGCAGCACTTTCCTGAGCCATGAAATCCTCACCTCCAGGGTGTGTCCATTTGTAGCTCCATCCTCTGATGTCTTCACATCCCGTCAGTGGCTCCCATATGAAACCCCAATCACTTCTTCCTCTGCAAAGTCTGCCCTTTTCACCCCTTTCCCTCCATCTAGCTGCACTAGCACTCTCAGCCCAGACCTGGGCAGGTGCAGCCTTGAAGATGCCCAGGCTCCAGGCTGGTCCACTTTGCACAGTCTCCTGGGTTCTTCTTTCTGACCCCAAGTTCCCACTATGCTCTTGTCACCTTCCCCCTCCCTCCGTGGAGTCCCTGCAGCCCTCCTGTCCTCACCTTCAAAGCCCATCAAGACCTGTTACGCCTCAAGTTATCTCCGGAAGGTCTTCTTTGATTCCTCTAATGGGAGGAAATGCCCCCCTCCCTAACCTGTCCCAAATGCCTCTGCTGTCTTGTGTGTCTCAGGCCTCCACACTATCCACCTCCACTTGTCGGTAACCTGGCTTCTCTCCTCCACCTGTCCTTCATTGTTAGATTCCCCAGGTAGCCTTGCACCCTGCACTGTTTAAGTAGATGTGATCAACACACACCTGCATGACAAAAGTGGGTTTATCATTTTAAAGGGGTTGAATATCACTATGGGTCACCCAAATGGATGTATCATTGGCAGAAGAAAGATGTAGTCACCTCTTTTTCTTCTTTATATACTATTAAGGCTTTGGGGAATAGCCTATTTTGTGTTTTAATACATATTCTCTTCCCAAAGCTTTTTGCATTCTAAGGTGCTTTCACTTCTAACATGACATTTTATCTTCATAATAATTCTTCTAAGATGTGTGTAAAGCGTTTTGGATAACTGTCAGTAAAACCTCCTGATCATATTTATGGAATGCCATTTATGGGCTGGGCATGTTGCTGGGTAGCAGGGACCCAGTGGTCAGCAGGGCTTTGCTATGACAGACACTGACAAGGACAGGAGGGATTTCCATGCTGGGGGGTGAGGTCTGAGGGGCTGGGCCTGGGTTTCTATAGAGCAGAGGTCCTCAAACTTTTTAAACAGGGGGCCAGTTCACTGTCCCTCAGACTGTTGGAGGGCCGGACTATAGTTTAAAAAAAAAAACCAAAACTATGAACAAATTCCTATGCACACTGCACATATCTTATTTTGAAGTAAAAAAACAAAACAGGAACAAATACAATCACACCGCCGCATGTGGCCTGTGGGCCGCAGTTTGAGGACCCCTGCAACAGAGCATAAAGAGGGGCCTGACTACCAGGAGTGGGGACAGCTAGGAAAAGTCCTCACAGACAGGAGGAGCTAGCAGCCGGTCAGGATGGGGCTGGCCGCTGCAGTGCCGGCAAATGACACAACCCGGGTCTCTCAAAGAATAGAACCTGCTCATCAGAACAACTGCCACGAATTCATTATCACCATAGAGTCAAGGGTAGGACAGGACTAGAGAGTTGTTCTTGTGGTTATTATTACTTTCCAGTTTACAATGTGAAAACTGAAACTCAGAGAAGGGAGGTGACTTATCAAGGTGACCTTGAAGTGCAAAGGCACACCCCAAATCCTTTTGGGAAAGACACCCATGAAATCCACACTCTGGTCATGGTCTGAGTGAGAGCCAGGCGCACACGGACACAACCTTCCCTTTAGCTCTCACCTAGGTCACACAGTCCCTGTCCTCTGATTTCCACCACTTACTTTTTCCTAAGATAGTTATCAAAGGACAGCAAAGGAATTCTGACAGACAGAGAGAGATCTTTCTACAGTATGTATATGTATAGACTGTGACCATTCATTACGCAGCCCTTTAAAATGCTTTAAAATGCTTTCTGGGGGGGAGCAAGGTCCAATAAATTGTGTGTGAAAATAAAATCCCCAATCTCCTTAATTACTTTTCATTGGCTCAGTTAAAAAGAATACACAATAATACAAAAACAGTTGTTTGCATGCTGCTTGATTCTTTTTGTCTTTTTGTTTGGGCAGTAATAGAAACAGTCATCATCTTTATTTTGGTGATAGTTTTATTTGTATGTACAATTGTCAAAACTGAACAAATGTCACACTTTAAATATGGATGGGTTAGTCTTCTTCAGTTCTATCTCAGTAAGGCTGGGGAAAAATGAATGCTTGAACAAAGTCGTGGGTTCATATTAATTCTTTTCATGCCAGTCTAGTGCTATAAGGTTTTTCCTTTGCTTTTTCGTTTCCTTATTTGAATCTCATTCTTCTGCATGGTTCTTAACACCTATCTTGCTATCTAGTCATTTAACATTACTTACACTCAAACCATCACGAAGACAAAACTGTTAGATTAAGTTTAAAATTCCTTTGCAGTTCTTACTGTATTTAGACTATTGATTCTTTACTAATCATAACAACAGTAAAAAGATAAAAGTAAACATAATTACCATCTATTAGGACAGCCAAATGTTATTGGAAACGTGCTCTCTGGAGATGGTGCTATTATCACCTGGTTTTACACTTGGGGAAACCGAGGCACAGAGATGTGACAGCGCCAGGAGTGTTGACAGTTGCCTTCTGCACCTGCTCCCTCTCCTACACCTTTTGTACAGACTAAGCACTTGCACACCTATTGTTTCTTCTAATCTTACCAACTCTGAAATTCAAGGCATAGGAAATATTATAAATACTGTATTTTTGTCATTTGGGAAATGAAGGCTCTGAAAAGCACAGAGTCTCGCCCATGCCGCTCCTCACGGTGCCTTGCTCTACAGGCCCCCTCGGCTATCCTGTGGTCAGACCCAAGAAGGGATGTGGGCTTCCTGTCCGGATATAAGGAAGAGGAGGGAGGGACCTGAAGACGGTAGAAGCAAGAACATCCGGCATCTTCTTCATTTGTGATGATGGAGTTAACACCTCACATGTGAGTAGCACTTTTCATTCTTTCTTCTTTTTTTTTACTTTTCATTCTTTTCAACACATTCCTACATCTAGTATCATGTTTACTCCTCACAATGTCTTTGGGAGGTGTCTAGAAAACCAACTTTTAGACTCATTTGGTTAATGAGGCAACGGAGATGTAGATTCCGCAACGTGCTGAATGTCAGGAGGCAGACAATAAACTCAAACGGTGATTGTACATTCTAAAACAGCATGGACGGTGCCGTGGAGAAGGCAGAGGCAGGGCTCGGGGGTGAGATGGGGATGAGAGAGGGAGTTTCTGGCTTCTGTGGTGTGGTCCACAAGTTCTCTCTAATCCATAAACAGAGACCTGGAGAGAACAACGGGGTGAGCCTTTAGGTGTTGGGGTGTGTATGTGTGACCAGTGCAAAGACCCTGAGGCAGGAACCCGCTTGGTGTGTTGGAGCCGCAGCAGGGTGAGAGCAGAGGCATGGCCTGCGGGGCTCTGGCTTTCAAACAGGCTGAAAGAGAGTGACAGTGATGTAGTCTGTCTTGCATCTTAACAGGACAACTCTGGGCATGTTGAGGACAGGTGTGGGCAAGAACACTGCAGGAAGAATAGCATGGAGGCTCCTGCAGTAATCCAGGCATGAGACTATGGCTGTTTGGGCCTGGAGGAGACAGGGAGACACATCCAGATTCCCAATCTGTTTCCATAGTACTCACTGATGAACTGGCTGTGATGTGTGAGAGACAAAGAGGCTACATCCAAGTGAGGTGTCTCGGGAGTCTCAAGTTCAAGAGGCAGGTCTGGAGGTATAAATTTTGGAGCCCTCAGCATTCAGAAGCATAATATTTAAATCCAGGGGCATGAGTGAAGTTTATACTGAAATGAGAGGGGGGCAAGAAGAACTCAGGGACACTCCTGGTTTATCAGTGAGGGGTGAAGAGGACTCAGCAAAGGAGACAGAGAAGCCGGCAGACAGGAGCAGGTGCTGTCCTACAAGCCAAGGGCTGAGAGGCTGTGCCAAGGGCTGTTGGGATGTCAAGAAGACGCAGACTGAGAATGGACTGTTGGAGTTAGCAGCATGGTGGTCATCAGTGAGCTCAGCTACAGCTGTTTCATGGAGTGGTAAGAATGAAAATCCAGACACAGGGGCTTCAGAAGTCAACGAGAGGTTAGAATCGGCGGCAGAGAGTGAGTATAGACTACTCTTTGGAGTGTTTATCCATAGAGAGGAGAAGAGGAGGGGGCACAGGGCTGAGCAGGCTTCACTTGTTGTTTTTTAGGATGAGAGCGGATATTAGAATTCTAATGTCTTAGGATTATCCTAAAGGAGTAATACAGTGAAGAGGGAAACACCGATGAACATTTTATAACTGTTCTTTCACCGAAAGTCTCAAATACTCAATGAGGTTGCTGTGATTCCCACCGTGTAAATGAGGATTATAGGGGTCAGCAAATTTAGAGATTATCCAGGTCTGTCAGACCCCACAATGAACTCTTTCCCACTGTTCTGTGTGGGAAACAGAACATGCCAAATAGCTTTCCTTAGATTAAAACAATAATCAATATAGAAGTCATACATGGGACAGACCTAAGGGTTTGAGTGTGCCCAGACTCAATGGGCCCATGATGTTCTGGAACTCAGGAGAGGCACCAGGGATGGGTCAGATTCCAGTAGGAGCTGTCTATGATGTGCTATTCAAGGCCAACTGGATGAGGGATCTCCTCTGGGAGGAAAATCAAAAACAAAGCACACTCCAGAAGAGCCTGTGGGTTTGAGGCTGCTCGGCCTGGCGTCTGGATGGTCCTAGGTGATCTCAGAGCTGGCATTCACTGAAAGCCTCCAAATAAGCAAGTATAGACTGAGCCATCTATGTTATAGAATTTTCATATCAGAGAAGAACCCCTTTGTGACAGATATGGTGACGGGGGCAAACGTGTGCTGTTGGGGAGGACCTGGAAGGAAAGGAAAGACTGCAGATACGGGTGCCTGAAAACCTGATTATTCTGTGCTTTCCTGATTTAAAGTCGTGATTGTACTTAGCAATGCAAACATACAGTGGGCCAGGGACATTTATATGTGTATTTTATTTTTCAGTCATTGATCCCTTCATGTCCCTTCTAGGAGTTTACGAATTGGTGGAGAGTGGGGAAAGTTTATGAGACACCGAAAGAGACTTTGAAATTAATCACCTTGTTTTTATCTCAGTGAAAGATGCGGTCTGGACACTGAAGTAATCTTGCAGCCACTCTCAGCTTTGATGGACAATCCGCTTTCATTTTCTATGAAAGAATTTTGATTTACTTCTCTCGGTAAGATTGATAGGAGGTGGGTGGGATTGTGACGCTATGATTTATGGTTAAACCTAATATTTTTCTTGACTGTAAGAATTTATCATTAATGATTTTTGGAAAGATGAAAACGTGAAGAAATCTGTCACAGAAACATACAAAGGCAAACAAAAACTGTTTAAAAAATAAAACAAAGGCCTTATTTTTCATAGTAAGAAACTCAGGAATGAAAGAATTCACCTTCCAAAAAGACACTGGTCCTGTACATTGCCATTCCTTCTCCAGGCCCATTACCAGGTCCTCAGCCTAATATTATCTGTCACCTGTACTTATCACAGCTAAGCTAAGAAGCCTTCCTCAGTGTACATCACAAGTCTCTTACTAAGTAAACACATCTCTCAGACATCTGAATGCAATTTTTAGGAGGTGAGTTAGAAATAAAACTAGTTGATACTCTGGATTTTTTGTTGTTGATTTTTATGAATGAGGACAAAGATAGGAGTGTTCTCATTTTAAGACTGAGAAATTTTTCTTTGAATTTAGTATGGTATATTTGGGGTATGCCAAGGTTACATTGGCTGCTGCTTGTACCATTGTGCCCTGTACCCCTGCAGTTGTCTTTTTCATTGCTGTGTAATATTCCAGTGTGTGAATACTTATTGCTTCACTCTGTTTTTTGAGCAATATCTGAGTTAGTTTCTGATAGAGCAGTGGTTCTCAACCTGTGGGTTGCAACCCCTTTGTAACAATGAAAATATATCCTGCATATCAGATATTTACATTACGATAACAGTAGCAAAATTACAGTTATGAAGTAGCAACAAAAATAAATTTATGGTTGGGGGTCACCACAACGTGAGGAACTGTATTAAAGGGTCAAGGCATTAGGAGGCATTAGGAAGGTTGAGAACCACTGATATAGGCAGGGATAGCCCTCCTCTGAATTCTAGCACACATGGGTCTTGGCATCCGGGGTGCTCTTCTCTGTGAGGTAGACCATGGGAAGTGTTCTCAGGTGTGGATTTACACAGCATTAGGAGACACCACCAGAGAATTTCTGAAAAACTACACACCCTGACTGGAAGACTTCCACCTGCTCCGTACCTTCACCAGCATCTGACATTGTCATCCTTTTGCATTTTAACCATACAGATATGTAGTAGTATTTTATCACGATTTATTAGATTTATCAATATTTTTGTTTGATTTTATTGAGGTCTACTTCACGTACAACAGAAATCACAGATTTTAAGTGTTCAGTGAGGGGTTTTTTTGCAAATCTGTATAAACTTAGGGGATACAAGTGCAGTTTTGTTACATGGATGTGTTGTGTAGTGATGATCACAGAGCATAACACATGAATACCGTACCTCATACCACTGAGCAATTTCTTGCCTTCACCCCCCTCGCCTCCTCCCAGCCTTCTGCATCCCCAATTTTTATTACTCTATATACTCTGTCCTTGTGTACACCTTCTTAGTTCCCACTTTTAAGTGGCTTTCTGCTGTTCGACATCACTAATTATCAGAGAAATGCAAATTAAAACCACAATGAGATATCACCAGTGAGTTTTGATGAAAGGTATATACCTGTGTGATTTCCACCATAATCAAGATAAACATATGCACACAACACATATGGGGTTCTAGTGGGGTTTTTTTGTAGGGTGACATGCGCAAGTCTATGCATTGCATACTAGGTGTATAATACTATTCTAAAAACCCATACAGACTCATATAACCCACACCATAAACAGAACATGCAACAGCTTCCTCATCCCTCAAGTACAGTCTCAAGTGTTCCTTTGTAGTCAAACCCTTCCCTAACATCTGGCCTAAACCCTGACAACCACTTCTCTGTGCACCATCCCTAAAATAGAGCATCATTTCTTAGAATTGAAATCATGCAATATGTAACTTTTTGAGACAGGCTTCTTTTTTCCTGTGTAGTGCCTCTGAAATTCATTCTAGTTGTTACATTTATTAATAGCCGTGTTTTTTTTTTTTCTTTTTTTTTGTAGAGACAGAGTCTCACTTTATGGCCCTCGGTAAAGTTCTGTGGCCTCACACAGCTCACAGCAACCTCCAACTCCTGGGCTTAAGCGATTTTCTTGCCTCAGCCTCCCGACTAGCTGGGACTACAGGCACCCACCACAACGTCCGGCTATGTTTTTGTTGCAGTTCAGCCGTGGCCATGTTTGAACACACCACCCTCGGTATATGGGGGTGGCACCTTACCAATTGAGCCACAGGCACCGCCCAATAGCCATGTTTTTTTAATGGTGGAATACCATTCCATTGTATGGAAGTACCACTTTGTTTATTCATCCACCAGCTGATAGACATTTATGTAGGTTGCTCCCGTCTTTGGCAATTAGGAAGAGAGCTGCTATAAATATCTATGTACAGGTCACAACTTCTATGTGAACATAAATTTTCAATTCAATGAAGGTAAATATTTAGTGGTATTGCTGAGTCATATGGTAATTGTATGTTTAACTATGAGCAACTGCCAAACTGTTTTTCGGGGTGGCTGGACCGTTTCTGGTGCACTCAGCAGCAACAGAGGAGAGTTCCAGGGCTCTGCGTCCTCACCAACATTCGGCATTATCAGATTGTATCTTGGGAGGTCTGCAGTGGGGCCTCCTTGTGGTTGTAAATCGCATTTCTCTAATGACTAATGACATTAAGCACCTTTTCATGTGCTCATTTTCCATTCACATATCCTCTTTGGTGAAGTGTCTGTTCAAACCTATTGTCCATTTTTTGTACTAGTTGATTTTTACTTACTCCTGAGTTCTGAGGGTTTTGTGTACATTCTGGATACAAGTTCTGTGTTGGATATATGATATACAGATATTTCCTCCAGTCCCTGGCTTGTACATTCTTTTAGCAGTATTTTTCTTCATTTCTTCTTTCCTCTCCTTTTTTTCTCTTTCTATTTGTTTCAGAACAAAATCTTTTATTTTTGACAAGGTCCAATTTATCATTTTTTTTTCTTTAGGGTTTGGGCTCTGGTGTCACATTTAAGAGCTGTTTGCCCTTCTAAAATCATTAAGATAGATGTTCAATTCCCACAAATGCCCTTCCTCCTACCCCCAGGTGCAGTAGATTTAAATTTTGGTTCCATTTACAAAGGCTTTACAGTGCTTTTTGGACTCCTTCTGTGTGTGCACCATCCGTGAGCCAGTCTGGGACCTGGGTGATGGTCTATCCCAGTGATTTTCAACCTGTGTACCCTGAAAGCATATTAGGTGTGTTGCCAGATTTTTTAAAGATCATTAATTAAGTTATTTTCTAAGTTCAAAGCACAGTAATTATATATTTTTTGCTCTTTTTTATGATCAACATAATTTAAGTGTGCCACAGAAGTTTAACTATAGGTTCAACTTAGTGAGAGTGCTGTGAGATAAAAAAAAAAAAAACAAAAAAAACTGGTTTATCCTAATCAGTTTTAAAAGCCTTCAGTATGCTGTTCAGGGCCAGATCTATGCATGTGAAACTTGGGGGTGAGCCCAGAAGTTCATCCAACTTCATGGAACTGTTTTTTTTTTTTTTGTTTTGTTTGTTTTTTTTAGGTCTTGCTCTGTTGCCCAGACTGGAGTGCAGTGTCATGATCATAGCCCATGATAGCCTTGAACTCCTGGCCTCAAGCAATCCTCCTGAGTAGCTGGAACTACAAGCATATGCCACAATACCTGGCTAATTTTTTTAAGATTTATTTTTAGGGATAGAGTATCACTGTGTTGCCTAGCGGTCTTGAAGTCCCAGCCTCCAGCTATTCTCCTGTCTCAGCCTCCAGAGTTTCTAGGATTACAGGGATGGGTGAGCCACCACTGTGGCTGCTTTTTGAAAGTTCTTCCTCTGTGTGATCTCAGGGCCCCTCTTCTTGGCCTTCTGACCAGAAAATGGGAGCCTTTCTGTGGGAGTAACTTCCACACTGTGCCCCGTGATTTCTACAATTGGCTCTGCCTGAAAGGCAGAGAAGACAGAGGTAGTAGAAAGAGGGGAGAAAGCAACAGGAGATGATAAAGAGGAAAACAGGAAAAATAACAGGGATTCCTCCCAGGCTCTTGGCTCCAAGAGTGACATCACCATGCCAGTGCTACTGTCACTCCCCACAGCGGCAGCGTTCAGGTGCTGGCAGGAGAGAATGGAAAAGATACAAAGAAAACAAGGGACATTCTTCCACTCTGTCTTGTAAGGGACTGGTTTCCCATTTCTTGAACCAAAGAAAAGAGGACTTTTCCAGGAGGTCTCACTTTCTGCACCTAATGCACACTTTGGGGGTTGGGACTGCCTTTGTACCAGGGTTCTGCCCTGAGGGCAGGGTCCTTTAAGACCTTTGGAAGTGGAGGCAACTGACGAAGAAAAATAAAGTTAGAAGCAGCAAGAGATAAGAGTTACGTGCAGATAAGAGTTTTCAAAGGTGAGAAACACAGGGGACCATGGCTAGCTTGTGCGGTTCACAGCAAATGGCTGTGAGTGTTTGTTCCACTCAGCTTTTATTGAAGGCTATTATCTCATTTAGCCCAAAGGGTAAACTGAGGAAAGGAATAAAAATGTCAGCAGTTTCTCCAAGTAAGCATATTAGTTTTTATTCTATGTATAAACATTAGATTTATGGGTCTGAGCAGGCTTGAGAAATCAGAAACCTGAGCCTTGTATGAAGGCAGGTCAAAAACAGATTCCTTGGGGGAGGTTAATCCCCACTAGTTCACTGTGGAGCAGATGCCCTGACAGCATCAGGCTCCTCTGAAGAATCGGTGGAGCAGAAGAATTTTCCTCCGATCTCCACCCAGAGGCATCTTCCTCTGTGCTAAAGGGGCACAAGCCCTTCTGCCCATATTTCAGGGCTCAAGCTGTTCCCTTGATCTCTGCCCTGGCCATAATACAAATCCCCATAATGGGTATTTGCTTTGATTGTTGACCGGGCAGGAGACAGCCTAGTTAATGTTCCTTGCCAGGCCTTGCACACAGTTTCCTCTGTGGCCATTACTTCTTCAGAGTATTTACATACCCAGCAGGGGTGTTTGCAAGCGGTATCCCTTACAGGCAGGGGTCCTCAAACTGCGGCCCACGGGCCACATGAGGCGGTGTGATTGTATTTGTTCCCACTTTGTTTTTTTACTTCAAAATAAGTTATGTGCAGTGTGCATAGGAATTTGTTCATAGTTTTTTTTTAACTATAGTCCCGGCCCTCCAACGGTCTGAGGGACAGTGAATTGGCCCCCTGTTTAAAAAGTTTGAAGACCCCTGCTTACAGGCCAGGCTTCTAGGAAAAGCAGGAACTGCTCAGATAAGGAATTTAGCTGCTGGTTTAAAAGTAAACTAGCTAGAATGTTTTTATTCTGCCTCGCTCAGCTTATTTCTCTGTTTTTCCCATTTTCGGGGAGTGTCGTTCCTTGCCAAGAATGGGGTCTTGAGTCCCCATTCTGCCTGCATCTTTGAGTTTCAGCCTGGGAGACATCAGAGGAAAAAACATAAGCAACAAAAAACTGACAGTCAATTTGGTGGTACTTTGAGTTTCCCCATCCTCCTGCTAGAATTTATTTTTCAGCGTCCTCACATAACTGTTTCATGCATATTGTTCAGGACTTTTAGGTCCATTCAGTGAGTACCTAATCCATCCTGCCTGACACCAAAACTTCCTTCACTGTGATTTTAACTTGCCTTTACCTAGTGACTAATGATCTTTCTATTAGTTTGTTAGCCATCTGAATCTACTCTTGTGTGAATTCCTTATTCCATTATTCTATTGGGCTGCCTGTACTATTGATTTGTTGGTGCTCTTTACATATTTTGGATGTGTCCTTTTGTACACATCTGTACTGTAATCATGCTTTCTCATTCTGTAGTTTGTCTTTCACTTGCATTTCTGTTATCTATTGGTGAACTGACCTTTGACATTTTAATGAAGTCAATCTTTTCCTTTATGGTTAGTGCTTTTTGTATCTTTTTTATTTTTAGTTTCTTTGTTCCCCCAAAGTCAAAAAAAAAAATCTCTCCTATTCTTTTCTAGCAGCCTAATCTTTTTTTTTTTTTCCAAATTGGGATTTATAACTTTCTTAGAATTGATGTTTGTGTACATCAAATATAAAGTGGGGTCAAAACTCATATTTTTATGAACATAGCTAATTTATCTAATATCATTTATTGAAAGGTCTCCTTTCTCCACTCATGGTAAGGTCACTGGTGTCACAGGTGAGGTAGTTATATATGGACATGGGTCTGTTTTGGCACCTTCCATGCCGTGTCATATGCTTTGTTTTGTGCGGGCCTGAAAAACAAGCCTGGACAAGTGTGTGCAAGTTGTAAAGAAGCTGCACTACACAAAAGGGATAAAGGGATGCTGCGACCTCTTACCCCCAGCGTTCATTTGCCAGCTTGCTCCTTTACATGGCTCCACTAGCCTTTCACAGACACTTACTTAAAAATACTCAGTCTTTGTGACTTGGGAAATGTGCAGGTTAATTCCATCAAGAGTAATTTAAACCATCCTTTCTGTGCTGATGACACTTAAATGTCAAGTCTGGCCTTCCTCCCACGGAGAGCTGCTTATCTTGTAACCTGTGGTTCTGATACACAGATCACTAGATTTGGGGCAAATTCGTCTCAGGGGTCATTGGCCAGGGGAGGACAGTGGCAGTGAGGGCAATTCCAGAGTCCTATGTGCTGATGGACACTGTCAGGCTTCTTGCCCTCCTGTTCTCATACTGGCCTCCCTGAAATGAGTTTATTGTTAGTCTGATCCACTTCTTACCTCACCTGATCTTTGTCCTCTCTTGGCTCTTGTCTCCTCTGTAGAGACACAGCAAGACACAGGGACTTTACAGGTTGGCCTGGGCATACCTGGAATGACAAGTTCTTAGGAGGAGAGGAGGCCCATCTACCTCTTCTCAGGAAGACTTGTCTCTCCCACCCATCTTAGGGAAGTTCTCCAAATACATGAAAATAACAGTCTGGACTCTCCAATCCTACATCTGTGTTCCCCAAGGAAGGACAGAACACACGCTAGATAACTGGCTTAACCTTCAGGACTGATTACAATGGTGATACTTACCTTATGCAGTTCCTTCCATTAGGCTCCGTGTTAGCTTGTTATTCAAGACCTAGCAGAAAGGCAGCTCCTTCCCCACCATGAGACCTGACCCACCACTACCTACCTGGACAGATTGAATCTCCCATCCAGCCTTACAAGAGACCCTGCCCATAGCGTTTTCCCTACTAAGAGATCAAAGCCTCAGATCACTTTCCTGCACATTGCCTGACCTCTCTGTTCGGCTTTCCCTGTGATGGATGAACTAGAGTAATAAGCATTCAGGTCCCTCTACTTAGGGGTACCTGTTAGTCATAACCGATGAGCATGCACTGAACACACTGGAAGCTGTGGCATTGTCAGAGGTCAGGGGAGACAACAATCTGAGTGTTTGCCCCTCTCCTTTGGATCAGATTTAGTAGCATTTTCAGAATGTTTACCAAAATGACCATGAGTCCTTACACAGAGCATAGAGAGTAGGGCCATATCAGTTTTTCTGATGAGTTTATACATATATATGTGTCTATACACACACATACACACACACGCACGTGTGTACATGAGCTTTTGACAGTTAAGATCACAAACTCATCCTAGAAAAAGTGCTACATACTTCATTGCTGAATGTCACTATGGGCACCTTCAAAGTTATTTCCCTTGGGAAATTATGCACTAACACCAGTATCTAGTCCACCTTTCAAAGCAATTTTGGAACTCTTTTTCTGGAATAGCCATCAGAACTGTCATTGTGCAGCACACAAAAACACACAAAAATGAATGCCACTCAGCAAGACACTGACGCACACCGACACAAACACAGCTGTGAGGCACTGATACACCAAGGTCATGAAACCTTACCAAGTTGTTTGTATAGTGCTGCCAGTGTAAGTGCACAGTGGCAGGCTTGTGGACTTTATCGCCAGCCGTGTACAATGACCAAGGTCAGACTCCAGAGCTCATAGGACCAGAAACTATTTCCACTCCTGACCTCTTTCCTTTTCTTAGCAAACTGAATGTGAGGTGTCTTAACAGTTATGTTCTTCTGCTCCACCTCCATCAAGGTACAAACTCTTATCTCACTATCTGGTTGTGATATGAAGATCTTTTGTTTTAAATGAATTTTACATAATTAGCAAAGTCACTCTCATTATCTTTGAATTGGATGTCAGTCCAACGAGTTCATACCTAGAGTTAAGGAACCTAAAAAGATTGTTTCGCATCCACTTATTCACAATGCCAGGCACCATGCCAGATGCCAGGTACACAATGGTAAAGACAGACAAAGAATTAGAAATGGAACTTACATTTCCTCTTCTAGAGACAGATATTTAAATCTTAACAGAAATTTGCCTACCAAATGTATTTATAAATAGACCTCGTTGCGTTCAATGTTAGCACGAGACATATCTGAGGAAAATGTTACCTATATTTCTACCTTGGGAGTTCACCTCATAGGCTACTAATTTCCAATCTCTTTCTGCCATAAAATCCATTATATAATAGATTATGTTCACATTTGTACTGTACTCCCACGGGTACATGAGCTTTTCAAACTTCTTTTCTCCCTATTATTAAAAACATATCCAGGAATAGGAAAATGTTGCTGGCAATTCTCCATTTGCCATCTTCCCAATCCATTCTCTGTACATCTTTGCCCTGGGCCCTTTTGTCTCCTAGATAAGCTTGCTGCTAGCTTCTGGCTGGGTTAGGCTAATGGAGACAACAGCAGAAAATCTAAGGGCAGAGGAAGAGAGAGGTCAGGGTTCTCCTCCTACCCTACAGGCTTTCTGATAGGGCTCTGTGACTCTGGCGGGGTGGCTGTATCCCTTCATGAGCCAGTTCCCACTGGGTGGCACCTCTTTCAGTATAGTGAAGGTCCAGTAATCCTGTCCCTTCAGCCCCTGCAGTGGGAACATCTTCCAGCTCTTGCAGTCTCAGGGAGCCTCACCCTTTAACCTGCCTACACTGTGTAAATCCTCTCCTCCTCAAGTCTCTTCATTTGTCTCTGGGTGTCTTCTGTTTCCTCGTAAAACAAGATGCAAGTGAAGGAAGGGAAATTATTATAGAAATATCCTTGATCCCACTCACGTATACACAAAAAGTTAATGTGAATAGTAGCAAATGACTTATAATAAATACCATTACTGATTCCACCTTGGGAACTATTGGTAAACCCATGTCACATGTAGGTGCTCTGTGCCTGCTACCAACCATTGTCTGAATGGACAATCTGTACTATGTAAAGAATGAGTATTTAACCCCTCACAGTGGTGAGATCATGGGGCTCAAAAGTGTGAAATTAAGGAGGAAAATATCAAATTCCACTAAAAACCATTCATTAGCCAGTGACCATTTAAAAGTCCCCAAACAATGGATTTAGCTAGCAGGGATGTGGAGAGAAAGGAACACTTAAACACTGCTGGTGGGACTGCAAACTAGTACAACCTCTCTGGAAAATTGTATGGGGATTCCGCAAAGAACTAAAAGCAGACCTAGGATTTGATCCAGCAATCCCACTACTGGGCATTTACCCAAAGGAAAAAAAGTCATTTCATTAAAAAGACACTTGCACTTGAATACTTATTGCAGCTCAATTCACAATCCCAAAGATGTAGAATCAACCCAAGTGCCCATCAATTCATAAGTGGATTAATAAAATGAGGTATATGTATGCCATGGAATTATACTCATCCATAACCAAAAAAAAAAAAAAAAAAAAAAAGAATTAATTCCTTTGGTAACAATCTGGATGGAACTAGAGACCAATCCCCTTAGGGAAGTATCCCAAGAATGGAAGGCAAACACCACGTGTACTCACTAGTAAATTTGCATAACCAAACGGTACTCACTGCCCAGATGGAAATGAAACTCAATGGAAATCAAGCAGGTGAGAGAGGGATGGAGGGGATGGGTGAAATCATTCCTAACTGGTACAGTGTACACTATCTAGGGGACGGGTACACTCAGAACTTTGTCTTCAGCAATAGAAAAGCAGTCCATGTCACCAAAACATTTGTGGCCCTGTAATATTCTGAAATTTTTTTAAGTGTGCTTTGGGTACCTTGAGGAAAAGATTTCTCTTCCACATCTTTTCTACAAGTTGCTGACATTTTTAAACCAGTTTTACCTATACTATGTCACAGGAAATTTGGGTCTCTCCCTCTTAGTGTCTGATCTGTCAGGAAATACCAGGCCAAAGGAAAAAAAAAAAAAAAGAAAGAAAAGAAAAGACCACTCCTGATGAGATTAACACAGTGGCAAGGAAAAATGAGACCAGAAGAGATCAGCAGAGAGCACATCAATTCAACACTTAAATTTCTAGTAACTCTGAAAGATTCAGGTACAATACGCTCTCATATAAGGATCTGAAGTTGGCTTTCAAATTTGGTAGAACCTCCATAGTTGACCACCTCCCTACATTAACTGCCTCCTTAAGTTGAGCCAATTTTCATAGACCACACATGACAAACATGAGTACGTATCAGTACAGCAGGCCTAATTCCTTATGCTGACCACCTCTGTATGTTGAGGAGTTTGTTACAGTCCCCTGGGTGGTCACCTTTTGGATGTTCTATTGTACTACAGTGAGGACAGATCTAGACGTAGATATCCAAAATTTGAGACTTGTATTCAAGTTTTGGAATCTTAGATATCAGGCAAACCTAGAGAGTTTACTCTCTCCAATGTCACAAATTAAAGTCCCCTGCCCCAAGCAGTAAGCTCTAAGGAGCTTCCTTTTTCCATTTTTTTTCTTATCCTTCCCCCTTTGTCTCCAAATTCCATTCATTCCCTTTCCCTTACCTGCTTGATTACCTACTTTAATATCTTTGATATGTGTCTTTAAATATGCATATGCCTTTGTAATAATTACCACGTATAACAACAGGTAACACTTATGAACAATTAGTTTATGTTCTAAGTGCCTCGCATATATTAATGCATCAAATCCGGATACCAGTGCAATGAAATTATCATTTTGCAAATGAGGAAACTGAGGCAGCAATAAATAAAGTAACTCCACCTAAGATAAGGGGCAAGTGTGGAGCTGGGATTTGGATTCATGAAGTCTGGCTGCAGAATTCATGTTCTTGTGTCCTTTGAGACATTGTCCCCGAATATGTCCTTATACTTTACATAAACATCTCAGGCTATGAATCTCATTCTATTTCTTTTTTGACTAAAGAGAACATTTTTAAGAATGTATCCATATTGTTATTATGTACATGTGGATTATTGAAAAGTATTTTAGATGACACTTTTACTAATGCATTCCTCTAGAGATGGACTACTAAGCTACTTCTAACTCACAGTACCATAAACAGCCTATGGCCACAGTCCTGTGTAAGAGGGGTCTCTAGAAAGAATACCCAGCCTGGGATTGCAGGGCAGAGGCAACTTGATCAATCCTCATGTACCTGCAGATTGCCCAAACAACTTCCTACCTGGGTCCAGGAAATACCTGTACACCCATTCAGTCACTTGTGGATCCATTCCCTGCCCACTGTGTGACAGGCATTGAGCTAGGAATTGAGGATATAAATGAGAACAAGAAAAATGTGGAGCCTAATCTCACTGAGTTTATCTCCCTCCCAATTTAGGAACGTCTCCATTAACTCCATAACTCCACGGTATTGTCCTCTGTAGTTTTACCCTGGGATTATTAACAACATTTCAAAAGAAGAGCCCTTTGTTCCATTCCAAATATAAATATATTAAACTTTATTGAACACTTCATTAAAAAAAAAATGCCTGTTTTCCTCTACAGAAATCACAATGCTGGGTTTCTCAGGCAATATTTGAAATGGGCTTTAGATGTGGCTCTTCCAGCAGTGACCAGTGTGACATTCTATCACCCTAGGAAGACACTGTAAAGAGTACGATGAATTTATTGACTTAGGTTGAGGTACTCAAAATCAGTACTTTCAAACTACCACTAGACTTTGAGTTAGTAGAAACAGTTATTATGGATGGAGCTGGAACATACTCTTCTTAGTAAAGTATCCCAAGGATGGAAGAAAAAGTATCCAATGTACTCAGCCCTACTATGAAACTAATTTATGGCATTCACATGAAAGCTATAACCCAGTTACAACCTAAGAATATGGGGAAGGGGGAAAGGGAGGAGAGGGAGGGGAGAGGGGGGCAGAGGGAGGGGAATTGGTGGGATTACACCTGCGGCGCATCTTACAAGGATATATGTGAAACTTAGTAAATGTGCAATGTAAATGTCTTAACGCGATAACTAAGAAAATACCAGGAAGGCTATGTCAACCAGTGTGATGAAAATGTGTCAAACGGTCTATAAAACCAGTGTATGGTGCCCCATGATCACATTAATGTACACAGCTATGATTTAATTAAAAAAAAAAAAAGATTCCAGGGAAAATGAAAATGGTTTCTGGCTCATATTTTTAACAGTCTGCCTTTAATTGGTTAGATACTACTTTTGGAAAAGCTCTATCATCTGTGTGTGCCTTAGAAAGAAGTGCCAAGCTTCTGTAAGGAAAACTAAAAACTCCCTCTCATTTGCAGACAGCATGATTTTATGGTCATGAGTAGTAACTCTACCAGAAATCTAATTCAGTCCACAAAGAAGGGCTTATGGCTAACTTTGTATTTAGGGAGTTGCCTTATTCACTGTGAAGAGAAGTCATGTATCTTCAACTGGTATATCTGCAATCAAAAGATATACTGTTCCCAGATACACTTCAGAGGTGGGTACACCATAATGAGCGCTTAAATTGTTTTGGAATTTAAAATTATCATTCAACTGAGTGATCTCTACATAATCTGCAAAGATAACTCAGCCTTTACAAGCCTAAGTGATCTTCCTTGGTCACTTTCCTATGGAAAACGCTGTGTGTTTTTTTTAGAAGTTTTAATTGTTAAAATATGGAGTTCTGCAAATAACCTCAACAATATGCTTCTGTTCTTCAGGTACTACCAGAGAACATAACCCTGCATGCAACAGACACAATACTCAACACAAGCCCACCTAAGAATATTGCTATTTTTATAGGTTAACCTGAAATATATGTGATCCAAGCCCTGTATGGAGGCCAGATAATAAATATTTTAGTTTTTGAAGCCTCTGTAGTATCCATCCCAACAACTCAACTGTACTGTTACAGTGAAAAAGCAGCCATGGCCAATACCAATTAGCCTGGCTACACTGCAGTAAAACTTGACTTGTAAAACAGGTGGCAGGCTGACTTGGCTCCTGGGTCATGGTGTCTATAGACTCTTGTTTTGGGTCAATGGTTCTTAACATTCTGGGGAACAAATGGTGATCACTTTCCCCTCTGAACATCTCATGAAAATCACAGTTACTCTCTTCAGAAAAATTCAGAGCTAGATTAATTCGCATGCAACTTTGTAAGTTTTAAATCCCCCTCCCCCAAGTCAAAAGGCTTTCCCTAGAGATTCTAAAATCAATCATTGAACTATGTCAGAACAAAAGAAAGTGATGTCATAGCTTCAGTGTTGCCAATAGATGCTGTTTCTGGAATATTCTTTGCCATGATGTCATTGGATTTTATTAAGAGTTGTTTAGGAAACATATCTTAGAAACTCATTTACTTTTTTATTCCAATAATGTATTAGACAAATGGTTTAAAATTGACACAAGCCCCAAATTAAATCTAAAAGTACAAAATGCACAGAAGAAAACATAGAAGGCTCTGAGCTAGGCAAATATTTCTTAGATAAGGCTCCCACTTGTAATCCTAGCACTCTGGGAGGCTGAGGCAGGTGGAGTTCAAGACCAGCCTGAGCTAGAGCAAGACCTCGTCTCTACTAAAAGTAGAAAAATTAGCAAGGTATTGTGGCAGGCACTGGTAGTCCCAGCTACTTGGAAGGCTGAGGCAAGAGAATCACTTGAGCCCAAGACTTTGAGGTTGCTGTGAGCTGTGATGCAACAGCACTCTACCCAACAGAGTGAAACTCTGTCTCAAAAAAAAATAAATAAATTCTTAGACCATACGAAGTATGAATCACATAGGGTAAAAGTGACACACTAAAATTAATAAAAATTGAGCTCCCCCCGACAAAAGATACTGTTAAGACAATAAAAACACAAGAAATAAACCAGAAAAAATATTGCAAAACAAATACCTGTTAAAGAACCAATATCTAGCATATTTAAAAAACTCTTAAACTCAATAAGAATACAATCAATACAATTTAAAAAGTGGACAAGGGATTTGAAAATACATATTACTAAAGAATTTATTAAATGGAAAAGAAAGTAAATGAAAACCACAATGAGATACCCCTCTACCTACCAGGGTGGCTAAAATTTAAAAGGAAAAAAAAAAGGCTGGGAATATCAAAGTGCTGCAATGATGGAAAGCCACTGGAACTCACATACATTGCTAGTGGGAATTAAAAATGGTAGAGCCCCTTTGGAAAACATTTTTGGCACATTTTGATAAAGTTAAACATATATTTACTATGTGATCCAGCAATTCCACACCTAGGTATCCATTCAAGAGCAATGAAAACATATGTGCATGCAAACACCTGTACATGAATATTTATAGAAAATTGATTCGTAGTCACTCCAAACTAGAAACAACCCAAATGTCTACCGAGTGGTGGAGGGATGAACTCTGGGTGAAAGCTACAGTGCAAAGGACATCGGAGTACAAGAAGGGAATGGAGCAGTTACACACACAGCCACACCGATGGATCTCAGAAACAGTGTGCTGAATGCAAGAAGCCAGACCAGAAGGTTTGACTGTGTGATTCTATTTATGTGGGCATTTTGGAAAAAGGCAAATACTGTAGAAAGTGAGATTAAATCAGTAGTTCCTAGGGGTTAGGACCAGGGATACTGACACCAAAGGGATGTCAATAGGAACTTTGGGTGGGGGGGTGATAGAAATATCCTGTATCTTTATTATAGTGGTGGTTATAGAAGTATATAAGTTTATAAAAATTCACAGAACTGTATACCTAAAAGTTACATGAATTTTAGAAATTATATTTCAAAATGTTTCATCCAGTACCCCCTTCCTATGGAGCCACAGGAGAAGTGTTTCAGCACCAGAAATGGTTATACAGTACTGGAGGGGGTGGGAAGGTTGTTTTTATCTTTTGCAGCCTGAGAATCATAAAACGAATTGGAGTTACCCTTTGCTCGGGCTGTTAGCAAGCGGGGCACTGAAGTCTGACGTGCATTTTGGGTATTAATCTCCTCCTTGGCATCGTCTTATTTTTCCTACTGTCATTTTCCCTTTGATCTGATCTCTTCCTGACAAATTGTTTTACCTTGATGTGGTTCATGTACTTTTCAAAGACTAAATATTTTTTATCAAGGTACAGTATACAAAACTAAATGCTTACATAAATAAATCATAGCAGTGTCGTCTCCTGTCACATTAATAAAAGTACACACCGTTAAATCCTAATTATTAAGGCTCACTCGACTGCAGTCGCTAACATGTTTTATTCATTTTTGGATGTTTCTCTTTATGAGGAATGAGGGTGAAACATGGCATTATCGGAAAAAAGTAACCAGGATGGTATATAGACATCAGAGGACTAGGGAAATTTATTCTGAAGAAGAGAAAAGACAGGGAACATGTGATAGCTGTCTTCAAATATTTTACAGATTGTCAGGCAGAAGAGAAGTAAATTTACCCTGACTTGACCCATTGTATTAGGAATGAAGTCAATATAGGTGAAGGTGATTATAGGATGATTTGGGGTTTTATTTAAGGCAATGTACTTTCTAAGGAAAGACATGTGTTTCTGGGCAATGGATATAACCCAACATAGCTTGAATGGCCTCTTGAGAAGGATCTCCCAGAAATATTCATTTAGATAAAAGGTTGCTTCCTTCCAATCCCAAGATTTAATAGTTATTTAATCCTATGAGAAAGCAGTACCCTTCCAATACGAAACTAACTTGTTTTGACTAAGCAAAAGCCACCGTTTTCTTACTTGTCAATTTATTTCATTATATTCATTTGTGTCACGATCCTAGTATGTTAGAAAAAGGCTAGAGCAGGCACACATTCTTATTTCTTAGGCACTTAAAAAATGAAACACAAAATTGCAAGGAGAGTTTTAGAGACTTGTATTTGCAAAATAGACCCTTTTCTTGTGCAGCTGGCTGCCCTTTTTGCCCTCTGGAAATAAGCAAGCAATACAACATTCTTTGAATAGAAGTTAAAGTGATTTCCCACTCTGTCCCTGTGCTTTAACACTTAGGCAATAAAGCTCATGACATTTTCAATAACCAGTAGAGAAGGGAAGTGCTCCTTACTCAGAAAAGGGCTCAAGTCATCACCATCCCAGCATTTCCCTACTTGATGAGGCCCAGTTATTGCCAGGAAGTAAGACCCACGATTTAAAAATCACTTCAATTTGTACCAGGGACCTGAGGTTGATAGGTTCTGCAAAATTGAGAGTCAATTTCTGGCTGGCTTCAACATCTAGATTCCAACCTCAGTATTCCCAATAGATTCTAGGAAGACCCTAGAGGCGTCTTAGATATGTTAACCAAACTAGGAACTGAGCTAAGGAAAGAGTAAAAGCAATTTTGTAATATGACTGGGAATTACAGGCACATAGCTACAACAGAAGCCTGCTAATGAGTGTGTCCCCTGGAAGGCACACTATAAAAAAAAGCCAAAAAGAGGTGGTGATGACATCAAAACGTGCCTGGATATCCCACCAAGACACACTCCCCAAACCCCAAAGAAAATCTTCCATAGCAAAGACATTTTATGGAAGTCCTTTCATAGAGCTTAATTAGAAAGTTTAATTGCAGGATTAGCACTTTACAGAAAAGCAAAGGACTGAAAACAACAAATATTTATTGAGTACCTCTTATGTGCTAAGTGCCAAACAAGGAATTTTATATGCATTGTCTCCTTTATCCTCACAGCAACTGCAAGAACAGCACGGTATTATTATCCCCATGACGCAGGTGAAGAAATAAAGGTTCTGAGAACTGACGCTACTTCTCCAATTCTAGGGGTGAATGCAGGTTTATACCCACAAATGGACCCAACAAACAGACATACAATGGCCTCCAGACATTTGGACCCGGATGTGCTTAAATTTTCATCTCCTCCCGAAACCTTCAGCCTTCCAGGAAGACACAGGCTCAGTGCTTGATCATAACATTCAGCTAACTCTCAACGTCTCCAGGATGTGTCAGTGGAGGGGTCTGCATTTTGCTGCATGCCAGGGAAGACACACTTAGTGTGTATCTGACTGGATGGTTGCTGGCCAAAAGAATTGAAGTTATTATGTGGCTTTTCTGAGAAATAATTCTATGGAAGTCTGATCCATTTTTCGTTTGAGTTTTATCTAAAAGGAGGATATGTTTCCCTTCTCTTTTATTTTCTTCTGCTAGGAGAAAATACAATCACTTCCATCCTGCAAAAAAACAGACTCCAAGTGTGATAATTTGGCTAAAGGTGTATCCGCTTCTCTGTCAGTGTTTGGTTACAAATGATAAATGATGTCAGACAAAGCTATCAGATGAGATTTAGAAGGTGTGCAGGGAGCAAGCAATCAATTTTCAACTTAGGAGAAGTAATGGATTTTAAAGAGCCACTCCCTGTTAATTACCATACAGCTTTCCACGTTGTGCTCCACTGGCACGTGTGCTCGGCAGTGATTGATTGGCATTTAAACTCCCCTAATTTTATTCTTGTATGGCAAGCAAGGCTGTCGCAGGCGCAACCAGGAGAGGCTGATTTAGAGACCAGCAACGTGTGTTGGAAGAGTATGAGCTCCTGTGGTCCTTGCTTTGTTCCCCAGACCTTGCTGCTCAGAACAGCCATCTGATGCCAGCTGTGGAAAGTGGGGTGGCACTTTGAGCATTGAGCTGCATGGTGGTCCAGCAGGTCCCTGGAAGGCTTGTCCTCTAAAGCCCTCACCCCATCTCTCCTAACTGGTAGATACTGACAAACCTAGTTGATGGTCTCCTGGCACCAACACAGGAAGTACTCAATATACTTTTGGAAAAAAAAAAAAAAAAGCCTGCACTATTCAAAAGGCACATTTCCTGAAAATTGAATTCTTTGAGTGTTCCCTGTTTCTGATATTTGTACCGTAGAAATAATAGCTAAGCCAGAAGATATGGGTCTGTGAGCAAATATATGGTAGACCCACTGTGTGGTTAGAACAGAAACGTGTCTTCTTGCTCAAGAAGCAGGCTTTTAAAACTAGAAACCCTTGTTAAGAATTTTGGACTTGGCAAATTAAAAATTCAGGATCGTTTGATGTGAGTAGGGCCCAAGTCATCTTCATTATCACTGAAAAGGAGCTCTCTGGGCAAACAAATAGGGTAAATAAAATTACAGGGCTATGTTTTAGTAACTTCAGAAAAAAGAAAACTGCTAGAGATTTTGGCAGTTTAATTGAGGATAGAAAAGAATGCTAATTATCAGTGCATCTCAGAGCTTCCATTTAAAAACACTTTTTAAAAGTAGCAGTTAGTTCCAATTAATTTAGATGTACAAAAATGTGGGGATGCACTGTAATAAAATCCCATTTCTTGAAAATGCCTAAATAATGAGATATCTCTCACTAACCCAGGCTAGGCTTCCCCATGTATTCTGAATTGATATAATTCAACCAAATATGCAGTAAACAAAATGATAGTCTTTATTAAGTTGGACTGTCCCGGCAGTAAGGATAGAGCTACCACGACTATCTTTCTTGGGAAAGGCCACACAGGCCGTGCTATGGATGGTTTTCAGGCACCTGCTCTACCAACCCTGGGCGGTATTCTCTTCTGCTACTACTAACTGATCATTCTGCCCCTAAATGTTCTAGGCAGATTTTGGTGGACAACAGTAACAATCATGAAACTGTGACCTGGATGACATGACCAACGTAAGTGGGCAGGTACTGGCAAATGCTAAGAAACAAGCCATCAGCAGAGACAGCTGTGACTCAGAAAATGGAACAGCAGATGTTCTTTTTCCCCAGCCCCGCTGTCTGTTGGAAGGAACTTTCTGGCACTGTGGGAGAGAAGATGGTCATAACCTGGTCCACGACTCTGCAGTCCCCAACCTTGACTGGAGCAATTCTGCTCAGATTAGCAATTAGGTTGGAAGCCAGCACAGGCTCTAATTGGGCAGCAGTTCTGGGAGCCGGGACGAAGCTTCCTGAGATATTATGTTCTCATTAACCTTCCGTTTGGGGGAAGAAGGTCCTGTCCTAAAGCCAAGAACCCACAGCAGGGCTTCACATCAGTTGCCAAAGCCCACCCAGCCAGCTGGGGCTTCCACTGAATCTAATTAGTCACTGGCTCAATTTGCTCCCATCCCATGCATGAACTGGGTGAACCCATCCCAAACAAGCAAGCCCAGAGAAAGGAGCTGCAGCAGAGGCAAGTTGAGGAAGGAATGTGAACCCCATTCTGGCCTCTTTCTTTCTTGTGCTACCAATTTGACATTCGTTCCTCTGGTTGGTAGTATCTATGTTCTCAGTCATAAAAAAGCAAAATCAATATTTCTATTATTCTCCCATCCATCACTCTTGTTAGGTTTCCTGACACCATCCATACCCAACAGTGTCAGTGGGCTTCACAGGAAACACTTGTGCTCTTTTTCTTTTTAATGGGCCCATACTGATAATTTTTTTAAACTTTTAAGGTCCAACCTTGGACCTAGGCTCCTCTTCTAGGCACTAACTTTCAGTCTCTTGCTCTTCCATCTTCTCTTCATGACACCGGCTTCAGTACAAAACATAGTATTATTGGCTACATTCAGGTTTTTCTATTTGAGATCTCAAGTGCACTCTAAGTATGCCAAACTTGGGGCTCCGTGAGAGCTCCGTGAGGGCTCCCAATTTCCAACTATGCATACCTGAGAGGATTCACAAGATAAACACCTTGTTTTCTGGTAACTGGGCCTGGATCTACCATTGACTTTGGATAATGACTTCAGCTAAGAAACAAAGAGCTTCATTGGATAAATGGGTGTCAAATGTATGAGCGTAAATCTCAGGGCTGTCCATCTGGTTATTCGATGACTAAAAGGTCATGAATAAGAGGATATTCCCAAGCACAGTTGACTGAGACCAGAGGGAAAGGCAAATCTGGCCAGTGGACATGACATCTTAGAAGCCCTTCCCAGTGGAGGGTTAAGTTGTGGGGATGGTTTGGGGCTGAGCTCTACTCTTCTTTACAGAGATGCTTCCTTCCAACTGCAGTAATAGAAGTGGCCTTTGACCTTGAGCAAGGGCTACCTCTACGGACTCCTACATGGAACCCTAGCCAGAAGAAGAAGGTTCGGTGGGAGGAGAGATGAGGTGTTGCCAGAGTTGGGAGGTGAGCGAGATCCTGCTCCCCCACTTTTCTTTTGCTTTTCTTCTTTTTATTTGTTTAAGTTTATTGGGTACAAGTGCAATTTTATGGATAGATTATGCAGTGGTAGTCAAGACTTTTAGGGTATCTATCACTCAAATAACGTACATTGTACGCTGTCAGTAATTTTTCATCATCCTTCCTCCCGCCCTCACCCTTCTGACTCTCCACTGTCTGTCATTCTACACTCTACATCCATACGTACACATTATTTAGCTCCCCCCGATAAGACAGAACGTGGTATTTGCTTTTCCATGTCTCTGTTGTTTCACTTAAAATAATGGCTTCCAGTTCCATCCACGTTACTGCAAATGACATGATTTCATTCTCTTTATGACCGAATATTCCTTTGGGTATTTACATTTTCTTCATCTAATCCTCTGTTTATGGACACTGAGGTTGATTCCACATTACCTTTGCTACTGTAAATAGTGCTGCGATAAACACAACAAGCGCAGGTATCTTTCCTAGGTCTTGCTGTTCATGCTCATCCTATGTGAAAACATGGTGACTTGATGAGGACTTAGGACCAGACGGTGGTTCTACCTACTTCCTGCCACAGATTTTACAGCCAGAGGAGCTGTACCTGGCACTCAGCCAGATAGGCCTGTCCCGTGGGTGATAGACACCTGCTGGGAGCTTACCTGAGACACTCATGTCACCCTGGTGTTTGCAAAAAGCCATGCAAAGAAAAAAATAATTTCTCTTCCTGCCTACTAGCTCCTGAAGCAAAAGCAGACTAACACATTAGCTGCTAACAAAGATATGTGCTCACACACAATGTTAGCTCAAAATCTGAATTCCTTTATGTCCGGAAACTTCCCTACGTAAGAGTCTTGATGGGAATTTAAGCCACTTCCCAAGAACAAATCCTCAGAAAAGTTGGCTTCTATGCCTAAGGCTCATCCAACCGGATGCATTCAACCAGGATGCTGAATTTGGAGCCAGTGTTGCAAAAACTCAGGGACTCTGGAGAATTCTCGGCGGTGCTGGCAGAGGAACAGGAGTGGCCCCGGTCTTGAGGGTAGAGGCAGCACCAACTATGGCTCAGGGATTTGGTGTCCTTGCAGGGCCTGTTGACATGAGGTCCTACGGCCTCCCATTTCTAGTGACCAGTGTGCTTTTGCTACGTCACTATTACTACGATACCTTTAAGCACATAATGTAAATACAGAAAAGACTTTTGTGAGCATTTACTCGTGAGACAATTCTCTGTGGATCTCTCCCATTTCTGCATGTCTTACAAACATAGGGACCAAAGGCCTTTGTTGAAGACTAGCCTGTCAAGCATGTTTGTATAGAGAACAGCTTTGAAGACACAGTGTCTCCCCCAGAGCAAAGGGCAAATTTGATTACTGCCCAGCATAGCAAAGCTGATATGTCTCTGCAGGACAAAACTCAGGCAGGTCGACTGCCCATTATAAAAGATTGAGGTTCCTTAGCTCAGGGGTCCTCTCCTATAATTTTATGCAGGTGACACTGGGTCTTCCTAACATCATCTTTTGGGAAGTAGAGCTCAGGGAACCAACTAAAAATGTTGATCCTTTGCCCACTGCTGTCGCCTGAGCAGTGAAGTCTTTTTTTCTAATTCAGGTATTTCATGTCTTCTGCCAGCATCCATGAAACTCTGGCATGTCACTGGTCAGCTTCCAAGGAGAGTAAAATCTCAGACACAAGCATAATTCTTGGCACTGCTTTATAAACATGGTACATCACTCCTCATAGGGATATACAAATGAAATACTATAAATGTTCTTTTCCTCAAGAAACTCAAAATCAAGCAGGAGTGAACCATTCAGCGGGCATGGGAAGGGCACACCTTAGGTACCACTTCCATCCCCTCTTGGATGTAAACGTGGAAAAGTAAAGCCACAGTCCAGCTAAAGAACAAAGTGATCATTTCTATGGGCCAAGAACCAACCCAAAATACAGTGCAGAAAATTGCCCTGAAACTGAGGGCCTGCTGACTTCGGGTACAGAAACAGACAGAAGTAGCAGGGAGCTCCTCCCCTGCTGTGTAAAGAGGTCTAAAATTACCCCCTGGACTAGGCTGGACTAGGCTCACTGCTTGAAACCAGGCACTGAGAGCAGGTTCCTGTACTCATGAAAAAAAAAGGCCACACAGTTCTCTCCGCCCCTGGGGCTGACACAGAGCTAATCCCAAGAGGACCAAAGGAAGCAAAAAAAATCACACACGGAGACAGGGACTAAGCTGTCCTGGCTCCCATGGCTAGGCCTGCAAAACCCACGGTGGGAATGCAGACTGCTGGGGGTCTCTCACTTACCCTTTCTCTGCTTTGGGGAGCCTCTCCACACTGCCAGGCCGACCCGGCTGCTTCCGCCTCCTTTCTTGCCTTAATATTTCCTGTCACTTCTCTGTTGGATTCTAACTTTCTCTTTTAGGAGATCTACTCAAACTTAGTATCTCCTCCCTGTTTTGGTTCTTTGTGAATGAGGCATGTGCTAGCTGCTTCTGCTCAGCCCTCTGCTCCCTGCATCTGTGATATCATCAAGGTCACCAAAATTCTAGACACCAATAATCAAGAGCATAAGGGTAGTGGTGGTTATAGAGATGCTGCGATTAACTTGAACTTTGTTAAAAATGTTAAAAAAAAATATATATATATGTACAGTAGAACCTCTGTAGTTGACCACCTCCCTACACTGACCACCTCCTTAAGCTGACCTAATTTTCATAGACCCAATATGCACCACATGTATGGATCAGTACAGCAGGCCTAGTTCCTTATGTTGACCAGTTTGTTATAGTCCCTTGGGTGGTCAACTTACAGAGGTTCTACTATATTTTAGATATAACAGTTACCTCTAAGTAACAGAAATACAATTTAGAGCTTCCAAATCAAGAAAGAAAAGAAAAAAGGAGGAGAGGTTGAATCTATTCAGTAGGGAAGAGAATGCAATCTAGCCAATGGTAAACAGAAAACACAAAATAAGGAATGTACAAATGAGCGTGAAAGTGCCTACAGTCTCTCTCACACACACACACACACACACACACACACACACGTCGACAGGCAAGCCTGCCATGTGCACATACACAGAGGAAGTGGATTAAACTTATCCGTGTGAAGACAAAGACTGTTGAGCTGGATGTTTTAAACCCCAGCTAGATGCTGCTTACAAAGACAGATCCAAGTAAAAATACACAGAAATAAAAATAAATAGAACGGAACCATGCTAAAAAGTAGTCATTAGTAAATCACGATCTAAAAACTAGGAGAAGTGATAAACCAAACCAAAAGATAACGGCTCTCTAGCTAATATTCTAAGACAAATTCTATCAACTATTAAGTATAAATAATGAATCAAAGGCATATTCTTTTATTTACAAGAAGGGAAGACAAGCATCCTGGCTTCCTGGCTAGTGAAACTGATTCAGGTGAAATAGCAGAGGTTGGCTAGGCCTTACAGAAAGAGACAGATTGTCGTGGAGGATACAGGAGACAGTGCGAGAGAACAGGTAGAAGTGTTAAACGACTGGGATCCTTTTGACTGTGTGAATGAGAGGGCAGAGAAAATAACAGAAGTCTAGCCAAGTCAAGTTGAATGCTTGATCAAGGTCACAAGGTGTGTAATCCCTGCTGGGTTGCTCTGGCCTTGGTATCCACTCACCCCATGAAAAATGGCCATTTGAAGACAGGGAGATGTAGTGAGCATTGCCTCTGCCCCCATTAAGACTCCCAATAGCAAAAATAGCAAGAATGATATTCTGAGGGGGAAGAATTTGAATTATGTATAGAAGGGTTAACTTGTTCCCAAGCGCTTGGTAGAACACTGGGACGCTGACTGGTTCCAGTGTCCAACGATGCTGGCCGAGCCAGTGTAGGAAGTGAAGCCTGGAGTGGCAAATGCGTGCAATTACATATCCACACCTTCTTGACTGTGTTACTCATGCATCACTGCCTAGATTCTTCTACTTGGGAAAGATGGATAGCCTCTCTCTCTCCTGTGGCTGTGGTGAGTTGGCTTGAGTTTGCAGCAATCTAGGCAGTCGGCAGCTTGAATTATTCTCTCCACCGTTGCTGCTGCCCAGGAGTACTGAGTCACCCAAGGTAGGAGTAGAACAATGAGTCAAAACAAATCAAGAAGAAAAAGGCACACAACCAAATTGAAAAATTGGCAAAGACCATGAACAGGCAAGTCATAACAGAGAAAACCCCAAAGGCCAACGAATGCAGCGGGGAGCGAGCAGCCTTTCCAATATTAAAAGCAGAACAAAATTGAGACAATTATGAAATACCATTTCACACTCTGTGTCTTGGCAAAGATTAAGTTACCAAGGATGCGAGTAAACAGGAGCTTTGATAAAGGTATGGGCGAGATTGTGCATGGAAGCAAAGCTCTTTAGAAAGCAATTTAACAATTAGCGGAGCTGAAGCTATGCGTCCCCCAGAACACAGCAGTTCTGCTTCCTGCTATACACCCCAAGAAACTCCTGCACAGGTATTTAAGAGGATTTCAATAGCAGCACTACTTGCAATAACAGAAACTTGGAAAGAACCTAAGTGATCAGTGGGATGAGACGCAGTATGTCAAAAACAGTACAACGGAAACTTTGTGGCTTTTAAAATGATCTATATTGACACACATCAACGTGGAAAAGTTGCATCTTGAATGAAAATCAAAACGCAGCTTGCTGCGGTATTATATTGCTTAGATAAAATTAAGAGACAAGATTTTATGTGAGGTATGTACAGTGTGGGGGAAACCTGGCTGGACAAAATGAAGAGTCTTCATCTTAATGCTGCACTCTGCAGACAATGGCTCTCACTGATGCCTTCATGCAAAGTGATAAAACCCATTATTATTTACACTACATACCTGCATACTAAAAGCATCAAAATGTGGATAGCAAAAACAAAATGTTAGTATAGTGGAAGAAAGGGGGGAATGTAAGGCTGAGAAAGGCAGCAAAGGGGACACAGGTCTACAGGATTGAATTTCTTCAGAAATTCCAAAGCAAATATTGCATCACCTTAATTAACGTTTGTTCAATATGAGTGACCTGTTAACATAACAGTGTTTGTAATATTTGCTCTGTTCTTTTCTGGATGAGTAAAATATTTTCATTCTTAAAAGTCTCGTGAATTCAAGAGTCACAGGCCCGCCTGGATTTTCATCTAGGAGCAGAGTGATGCTACTCAGACTGGATACGCACTTCTTCAAGAGGCAATAGAAGAATGGAAATAAAGTTGTGCTTCGATGCTGTCGTGAGATGTGCTTCGATGCTGTCATGAGATGTGCTCGCTGGGCATCCTGTGAACACAGGGAGCCACAGGATTCAGGGTGGTGGCCCGTGTGGAGTTGCAAAAGCCCACGTGGGATGCTGTGAGGACACAGGAGCTGGCCCCTGGGGGTGGGGGATGGGCAGCCTGCTGAACAACCAGCCTCTGTGAGTTGGGGTGGGCAGGGTGGGAAGGGAGAGGCCATCCAGGCATGGAAGGAACTGTCAGGATGGTAGGGGTATCAGTGGCTGTGGCATGATCGGGCCCATTTATTTGGGAGGCCTGCCAGGCAGGCTTGTGAGAGTGTTGCTCCCTCTGCAACGCCCCCAAAAGGGACCACTATGCTGAAGAGGCAGATCCCAGAAGGTTTTGGAGTATGAACTCTGTCCTAAGGGAGAAGTGGAGACTTTGCAAGATTTTTAACAGAGCCATGACCTTGAAGGATCATCCAGTTCGGTCTCTTGCCCCAGGCAGATAAATGTCTAAATCCTTCTGGATGGCAGACTTGTCTCTTTTTCGGTGTCTCTAAGGACAGACTCCACAGTCTCCATCCCTCATCTTTCACAGTATTGGACAAATAGAGCTGGGAGAGGAGAGGAAGGGAGCTCAGGGCAGGACAGATGGGGACAGGAGGGAGACATCGTTCCTGGGTGCAGCAGGCACAGGGATACAGAGCATGAGGGCATGGGAGGCCACGTCAGGCAAGCAGCAGAGTGTGCACAGGTGGGGTAACAGATGCCAGCAAACGGTCTGCAGCAGGAGGGCCTGATGACAGTGACGATGGTGGCCGTCTCCACTATCATCATCATTATCATCATCCCACACTGCTGGAATACTTACTGTGTGTCAAGAAGCATTCTAAGTCCTCTACGTGGTTCCAGTAACCCTAGGAGGTAGGTAAAAATTGCCCCCATTTTAAAAATGAGGGAACTGAAGCAAAGAGGAGAAGGAGTTGACTGTGCTCCCATAGCTTGTAAGAGGCAGATTCGGAGCTCAGAAACAGCCAGCTGGCTCCGAGCGTCTGATCCTAACCACAATGTGACACTGGCTCTCTAAAAGGTATGCAGGCGCATCCTGCCATGTGAAAATCTCAGGAGGGCACATGCAGCACCCTAAGCCCACAGTCTATGTGGAACGTGTCTCTAAACACAGGGCCCTGAAAGCACAGCTCTCCCTGTGAGCATGGGGTCCAGGCCAAGACAAGAGGTGGTTTCCACGTAGAGCACTGGGAACAGAAGGGAGGAGGCTGGACACACAAGAAGCGTTAACAGCGAGTATGACGGTGGGCCAAGCACCTCAGATGGGGGCTCCCATTCGATCCTCACAACAACCTTGCAACGTGGATGTTTCTGTGAGAGGCAAGGAAGCCCAGAGGGGTAAGGCAATGAGCTCGCAGTCACACAGCAAACAAGACACAGAGCTGGCAGCAAGCCGATTTGTCTCCAAGCCCCGTACTTTTTTCTATTACCCACACTGCCTCGCTGGAGATGGGGCAAGGATCTACTAACTGGATGTGAGTGCTGGCCCAGAGTCAAACTAGATTTCCTTGCTAATTTCCCAGAAGAATCCACACAAAAATAAAGAAAAGAGAAAAGACTGTCAGCACCAACTGTGAACCGAAGATAAGAGATGACCACAGGCCAAAACCCAAGAGAGATTTCCACTAATAGCCATGCTCCTAAGGAAGAATGTAGAAGGAAATCACTAAGTACACCCTCTGAGCCCCAGAGAAGTTGGGAAACCGGGCTAAACAACCTTTGCGCTTCGTGCCAAATCCTGCTGTGCTGAGACATACGATTGGGCAGGGGGGTAGAGTTATTATAACATAGTACTTTTGAAAAGATAACAATGAAGGAAAATGAACATTACCCCGATTAGAGGAGAAAAGCAACTCTGAAAATCACTGTTCACAAACAAAGATGGTACTTTAAAACATCTTCGTTAAGTGTCCTAAAAAAATCCAAGCGCACTTGGCCACTGTGAAAAAGATGCAGAAAGCCAGAGGAGGAGAAAAATGTTGAAAAAGGAAAGAAACAGAAAGAGATCGAAATAGGACAGAAGAGGATGTTAGGAAACTCCAAAACCAAGAGTAAGATTAAAATTACATGGACGGTAGTACACAGAACACAAACTCCAGAAATCAGATTACGAACGCACAGGATGGGTGTTAGAATTACTCAGAATTCAGAAGGAAAAAGAATGAAACAGGGAAAGAAAAGCTGGCCAATACAAAGGAAGAGAGAACCTGTACCTATAGTGCAGAAATTATTCTATAATTTTGAGAAAGAAGGAATCCTTCCCAACTTGTTCTCTGAAGCTGATATTGCCTTGATAACAAAGCCAGCAAAGGATGCCACTAAAAAAGAAAACTACAGACCAGTATCGCTCATGAATATAGATGTAAAAATTCTCAAAAAAGTCCTAGCAAACTGAATTCAGCTGCATGTCAAGAAGAATTCTTCATGATGAAGTGGGCTTCATCCTAGAGACACAAGGATGGTTTAACATACGCAATTCTATAAATGTAATTCACCACATAAATAGATGCGAAAACAAAGACCATATGATCCTTTCAATAGATGTGCAAAAAGCATTTGACAAAATTGAGCACCCTTTTATGACAAGAATGCTTAGCAAAATTGGTATAGATGGGATGTACATGAGAATTCTAAAGGTTATCTGTGTATATGACAAACATACAGTGAACATCATATTGAATGGAGAGAGATGGAAAGCATTCCTGCTTAAAACTGGAACCAGGTAAGGTTGCCCACTTTCACCATTTCTTTTAAACATAGTGCTGGAAGTCCTAGCCAGAGCAATCAAGCAAGAGGAAATCAAGGGTATCTAAATGGGGAAAGAAGAGATCAAATTATTGCTCTCTGCTGACAGCATGATCTTAAACAGAAAGAAGTACAATGTAAGAATCTTACCAGTTCCACAGGAAAAAAACATGAGACAGAACAGAAGCAATAATTAAAAGGAGAATAATAGAAAATTGTATTGGATGGAAGTAAGGCCTATGCCTGCATATCAGAAATGTTCTCTGAGATTTAGGCAAAATAATAAAGAAGACCCATGCAGCAAAATATATGGTTTAAGAAAATAAGAGGAAAAAAGCACCAGACAGGTTATTTACAAGGAATATAATCAAGCTGTCTTCAAACTTCTTTTCTACAAAAAACAGGAAAACAAGGGACAGCTACCTAAGAGCATTTCCGAAGATTCGTTCTGCCTGACACTTTAATGGAGGAGGGTTGTGGCTGGTAACATTTGTGGTATAGCCAGTGGTAGATCTAGTGGCCACTCACATCTCTTCTTTTCTTTTTTTTTTTATTGTTGGGGATTCATTGAGGGTACAATAAGCCAGGTTACACTGATTGCAATTGTTAGGTAAAGTCCCTCTTGCAATCATGTCTTGCCCCCATAAAGTGTGACACACACCAGGGCCCCACACCCCTCCCTCCTTCCCTCTTTATGTCCCCCCTCATAACTATAATTGTCATTAATTGTCCTCATATCAAAATTGAGTACATAGGATTCATGCTTCTCCATTCTTGTGATGCTTTACTAAGAATAATGTCTTCCACGTCCATCCAGGTTAACACAAAGGATGTAAAGTCTCCATTTTTTTTAATGGCTGAATAGTATTCCATGGTATACATATACCACAGCTTGTTAATCCATTCCTGGGTTGGTGGGCATTTAGGCTGTTTCCACCTTTTGGCGATTGTAAATTGAGCTGCAATAAACAGTCTAGTACAAGTGTCCTTATGATAAAAGGATCTTTTTCCTTCTGGGTAGATGCCCAGTAATGGGATTGCAGGATCAAATGGGAGGTCTAGCTTGAGTGCTTTGAGGTTTCTTCATACTTCCTTCCAGAAAGGTTGTACTAGTTTGCAGTCCCACCAGCAGTGTAAAAGTGTTCCCTTCTCTCCACATCCACACCAGCATCTGCAGTTTTGAGATTTTGTGATGTGGGCCATTCTCACTGGGGTTAGATGATATCTCAGGGTGGTTTTGATTTGCATTTCTCTAATATATAGAGATGATGAACATTTTTTCATGTGTTTGTTAGCCATTCGTCTGTTGTCTTTAGAGAAAGTTCTATTCATGTCTCTTGCCCATTGATATATGGGATTGTTGGCTTTTTTCATGTGGATTAATTTGAGTTCTCTATAGATCCTAGTTATCAAGCTCTTGTCTGATTGAAAATATGCAAATATCCTTTCCCATTGTGTAGGATGTCTCTGTGCTTTGGTTATTGTCTCCTTAGCTGTACAGAAGCTTTTCAGTTTAATGAAGTCCCATTTGTTTATTTTTGTTGTTGTTGCAATTTCCATGGCAGTCTTCGTCATGAAGTCTTTCCCCAGGCCAATATCTTCCAGTGTTTTTTCTATGTTTTCTTGGAGGATTTTTATTGTTTCATGCCTTAAATTTAAGTCTTTTATCCATCTTGAATCAATTTTTGTGAGTGGGGAAAGGTGTGGGTCCAGTTTCAGTCTTTTACATGTAGACATCCAGTTCTCCCAACACCATTTATTGAATAGGGAGTCTTTCCCCCAAGGTATGTTCTTGTTTGGTTTATCGAAGATTAGGTGGTTGTAAGATGTTAGTTTCATTTCTTGGTTTTCAATTCGATTCCAAATGTCTATGTCTCTGTTTTTGTGCCAGTACCATGCTGTCTTGAGCACTATGGCTTTGTAGTACAGACTAAAATCTAGTATGCTGATGCCCCCAGCTTTATTTTTGTTACAGAGAACTGCCTTAGCTATACGGGGTTTTTTATGGTTCCATACAAAACGCAGAATCATTTTTTCCAAATCTTGAAAGTACGATGTTGGTATTTTGATAGGAATGGCATTGAATAGTTAGATTGCTTTGGGAAGTATAGACATTTTAACAATGTTGATTCTTCCCATCCATGAGCATGGTATGTTCTTCCATTTGTTAATATCCTCTGCTATTTCCTTTCTGAGGATTTCATAGTTTTCTTTATAGAGGTCCTTCACCTCCTTCGTTAGGTATATTCCTAGGTATTTCATTTTCTTTGAAACTATGGTGAAGGGAGTTGTGTCCTTAATTAGCTTCTCATCTTGACTGTTATTGGTGTATACAAAGGCTACTGACTTGTGGACATTGATTTTATATCCTGAAACATTACTGTATTTTTTGATGACTTCTAGGAGTCTTGTGGTTGAGTCTTTGGGGTTCTCTAAGTATAAGATCATGTCGTCAGCAAAGAGGGAGAGTTTGACCTCCTCTGCTCCCATTTGGATTCCCTTTATTTCCACCATATTAACAGAGGCAAAAATAAAGATCACATGATCCTCTCAATAGATGCAGAAAAAGCATTTGATAAAATCCAGCATCCTTTTCTAATTAGAACACTGAAGAGTATAGGCATAGGTGGCACATTTCTAAAACTGATTGAAGCTATCTATGACAAACCCGCAGCCAATATTTTACTGAATGGAGTAAAACTGAAAGCTTTTCCTCTTAGAACTGGAACCAGACAAGGTTGTCCTCTGTCACCTTTACTATTCAATGTAGTGCTGGAAGTTCTAGCCAATACAATTAGGCAAGACAAGGAAATAAAGGGAATTCTCTTCTTTTCTTAAAGAAACCTGATTTGATTTGGGACACCAATAAATCTAGTCCAAGGGTGGATCATAGCAGATCCTCCACATTCCCCTTTTCCTATTTTCTGAGCCTCCCTTGCAGCTAGGAATAAGCATGTGATTCTTCTCTGGGCAATGAAACTTAAAGGGAAAATTTCCCAGGAGGCTTCTAAGAAAGAGTACCATAAGCAGAAAAAAGATGCTTTGCTACCACTTTCCCCAAATTCCAAAGATACCTCTGACATCCAAGGCTGTAGCAACCACTGTGTAGTCAGAGGTAACACAGATGAGGGTACGCTTTCCCCAGGCTAAGGATGGAGGGTGTAAGATGGAGGTGCCAAGGCCAGAAAAGACATCACCAGCCTCTGCTCCCATCTCGACTCTCACTTTTGTTAGATTTGTGTCTTTAATATTTATGTCACTCTTAGGTCCTCTTTTACATATAACTGAAAACACTGAGGATATAAATATTAATAGGAAATGCACAAAAAAGGAATTCCATCATCATTTTGTCACTTGAGAAATGATATGCTAAATAAAATTAAACAGTTTTCTCAAATGAAGGTTTTAATTAAACTAATGTACATTATGAATCTTGGAGAGATAAATTAGTATGAAGCATTTCTGCTACAAAAAAATGCTGAACTATAAAATATTGAAATAAAAATTTTGTGATCCAAGTACTTTATATTTAATCATATTTTATCAGTAAAGTTAATAGGATGATATTTTTAAATCTGCAAAAACCTTGAAAAATGTATCTCTGGAGTAATATCCAAACCCCACTCGAAAATTTAAAAAAAAAAATGTTCTCCTGCTAACTGAGGAATAAATGATAATTAGCAATTCAAATATAAGAAATTGGGGGATGATAGTGTAAATAAAAAATATTTGGAGATAGTAAAATTAACTGTTGTAAATACAGATACAAAACTAAACACAAAGAATCAAAATATTATGAGAAAAAAGCATTTAATAGTTAAAAATAGCTATTTAATCATAATGGAACATCTGGCCTAAATGAGAAGGTATAGACACATTTCTCCCTGCTTCTTCTTGCCAAGCACAACTATAAATTGAGGAAATAATGTACTAGCTAACCAAAACAGAGCCCCTAAAAGTGATAAGAAAAAGGGAACGAGCTTGGGACCCAGTACTGCGAGAACAAGCCAATGGCAGGATGTCTTACCTCCTTCTACTCAACAGAAGAAGGCAATCAAGATCTGACAGTTCTTTTCCCTAATCTAGCAACAGAAGACAGCCTGGTAGGCTCATTCTTCCCCAGATTGCAAGGAAGTCACTCATATAATACTATGCAAACCCTCCATGACAGGCAAGGGGACCTCTTGGTAGCCCAGTAACAATAAGCATCTAAGGGAAGTGCTTTCTTCCCTGGCAGGCCTGAAATCCCCTTCCCCATCAAAATAAAACAGAGTGGCTGGCCCCAGCAAGATGGATCTCCACAAAAACAAACGGCCTCATCCAGGAAGCCTCTTCCTATGGGCCAGAGACTCTCTACCCCTGCCCAGAGATTGGGGATAGATAACAGCATAACAAAGCCTATAGAACAGGAGCCTGGTCTGGGGAGAACTTGACATACCCCTTCCCCCAGGAAGGAGCTAGAATCTTGAGAGTGCTGCCTTAGGAAGGCTTTTATTCCATCTTGAGAGTCTCCTCCCCCAGAGAGAAACCCCTGTCATCCTGGCCTAAGGAAATCCTTTTCTGCCCTTTCAGGCAGCATCAGGAAGGACTAGTAGGAACCCTGGCAGATGAACCAAGCTGACCATAATATTACTACAAAGGCTCTTCGTTGCAAACAAGCTCTTATTGCAACCATGGTCCACAAAAGTAAGCCAAGATCTGCATGCTTAACCTAAATAAGGTTACTGTCCACTAAAATAAAAGATTTAAATAGGGTCCAGTGTCCACTAATACATTAGATAAAGCATCCAGTATACAATAGAAAATCACCCATCATATAAAGAACCAAGACATTCACAACTTGAATAAGAAAAGACACTTTACTGACACTAATACTGAGATGAATCTCATGTGGCAATTGGCCAAAAATGGTTTTGAAGAAGCCATCATAAAAATGCTTCAACAATCAATTACAAATTCTCCTGAAACAAATGAAAAGAAAGAAAATCTCAAAAAATAAATAGAAGTCATAAAAATGAACCAAATGGAAAGTATAAAAGTGAAAAATACAACTACAGAAATTAAAAAAGAAACACTTGCTGGATGGGATAGTAGAGACGACGGAGATTAAAATCAGTAAACATGACAGGTCAATGCAATTCACTCAATATGAACAACACAAAGAAAACAGACAAAAACATATTAACAAATCCACAGGGACAATTAAAATATCCAACACGCATCAGGGTCCTAGAATGGGGAAGAGACACAAAATGGTGCAAACAGAGTATTCAAAGACATAATGGCCCAAACTTTCTAAATCGGGTAAAACGCACAAGCCTATAGATTTAGGAAGGTAATCAAACCTCGAACAGGAAAAATACAAATAAATCCATTCAGGCACATCAGAATCAAACTTCTAAAAAACTAAAAACTAAAAAGTTAGAAAAATTCTGAGATGCAGCCAAGAGAAACGATACATTATCTATAGTACAAAAACAACTCAAATGACAACAGATTTCTCAACTGAAATCACAGAGGCCAAAAGTAAGTGGCACAACATTTTTCAAGCACTGAAAATAAAAAGAACTGTCATCTGTGAATTTTATAATCTGGCAAAATTATCCTCTAGAAACGAAGGGAAATCAAAACATTATTGGATGAAGAAAAACTAAATTTGTCACTATCAGATTTACCTTTAAAAATTGCCAAAGAAAGTTCTTCAAACAGAAAAGAAATGATAAAAGAATGAATCTTGGAGCACCAGTAAGAAGAAGGAAATAACAGAAAGACTAGAAATATGGTATATATATATATATATAGATAGATAGATTGTTCTTTATGCATATATAGATGCATAAATATATATATATAGATAGATAGTCCTTTCCTCATAAGTTTTATAAATTACATTTAACGGTTGAGACAGAAATCATAAACTCATCTGATACTTAAGACAATGATATTTAAGAATGAGAAAGGTGGAGAAACTAAAGAAAATGCTGTTTTCCTGCTCTACTTAAAGAGATAAAATGTTGGGATCAGTACAGTGTGATGTTACAGAGCAACCACTATAAAAAATATACAAAGAAATACACTGAAAAGTACTATTAAAAAATCAAAATGGAGACTGGGTGCCCGTAGCTCAGTGGTTAGGACGCCGGACACATGCACCAGGGCTGGTGGGTTGGAATCTGGCCCAAGCCTGCTAAACAAACAAATAGCTGGGTGGGTGCTGGTAGTCCCAGCTACTTGGCAGGCTGAGGTAAGAGAATCACTTCAGCCCAAAAGTTTGAGGTTGCTGTGAGCTGTGATGCCATATCACTCAACTTAGGGCAACAAAGTGAGACTCTGTCTAAATAAATAAATAAATAAAAATGGAACCCTAAAAACTGTTGAAGTAATAACCCACAAGAAGACAAGAGAAAAAGACGAACCAAACAGAAAAATAATAAAATGGCATATCATAAATAAGTTAAATGTAAATGTTTTAACCACACCAACCAAAACACAGATTTGGCAAAAATGAACACAGATTAGAAAAATGCTGTGGCAAAATGAACAAAAACACAACTCAGTTATATGATGTTTACAAGAAACTCACTTCAAATTCAGCAACATAAGTAGCAGGGGAAATGATATACCTTGAAAACATTAATTGTAAGAAGTAGCAGTGGCTATATTAATAACCAATAATGTAGACTTCAAAGCAAAGAAACTTATAAACAAAGACGGACAATATATAATAGTAAGAAAAGAATCAAATCATCAGAAAGATATATGATCTGAAATGTAGACACATCAAAAGCCTCAAAATACAAAAAGCAAAAATAGAGTTAACAGGAACAATAGACAAATGTACATTATAGTTGGAAATCTGACCACCCCTCTTCTAAGAAAATGACAGAACTACTGGAAAGAAAATCAGCAAGGATATAGGAGATCTAAACAATACAATCAACCAGCAGGATCTAATTGATGTATATAGAATACTCCATCCAACAGCAGAATATATATTTTTTTAAAGTGCCCATGGAACATTAACCACAACAGATGATATAAAGACTATAAGACAAATCACAAAGATATAAATAATTAAAATCATAGAATTTGTTTTCTGATCATAATGAATCAAACTAGAAACCAATAAGAGAAAAACACCAGTCAAATCTCTAAATGCATGGAAATTTAACAACATACTTCTAAATCCATGGTTCAAAAACATCTCAAAGTACACAAAAATACAGAGAACTGAAAAAAAGCGAAAATGTAACATCGAATCTAAGTTCCTAACACAAGAAACTAAAACAAAACAAAACAAAAACCCAAAGGAGGCAAAAGAGAAAATAATAAAAGAGCAGAAAACAGTGAAATTCGATATAGACAAAAATCAATGAAACATGAAGCAGATAGTTTTCCAAAAAAAAAGAAAAAAATAAAGTGACGGATCTCTAGCAATAGTGACAGAAAATAAAAAGAAAAAACACAAATCATCAATATCAGGGGTGAAATAGAAGATACTACTTTAGATCCTGAAACAATAAGAGAACAGAAGTATATACTATGAACAACTTTATACTCATAAATTCAACAGCTTAGAAGAATTGGACCAATTCCTGGAAAATGGCAATCTACTAAAACTCAAATGGATGAAATAGATAATCCGAATAGCGCTATAACCATTAAGAAATTGATTTTTTAATTTAAAAGCTCCTAACAGAAAAGAAAAAAAAAAAATCTTCAGGCACTGATGGTTTCACTGGAAAATTCCATCATTTAAATATGCATTAACACCAGTTTTATAGAATTTCTCCCATCAACAATTTTATATAATTCTTTCATAAAATAGAAGAAACAGGAACACTTCCCAATTCATTATATAAAGGCTGATAACAAAAAAAGAAAGAAAAGAAACTATAGGTCTCCTCTCTCGTGAACTTAGATGTAAGAATCCTACAAAAACTAGCAAACTGAATCCAACAATGCATGAAATAGAACTATGTTCCATGACCACATCAATTCACATCAGGTATGCAAGGCTGGTTCAACATTCAAAAATTAATCAACGTAATCCAATCCACCATATCAACAAGCTAAAGATTGATACAATCAGATCAATTAACAAAGAAAGAACACTGGACAAAATCTACCATCTATTCATGATAAAAACTTTCAGAAAGTTAAGAAGGTAAGTAACTGAACAAGGGTAAAGAAAAACAACGAAAGTCCTGCAGCTAACATCATACTTAATGTAAAAGACTAAAAAGAGTGAATACCATCATCATCCCCTAGAAGACTGGGAACAAGCCAAGAATGTTTACACTCAGCACTGCTGTTCAACATCCTTTGGATGACCCTTGAGTTATGACGGAATTATATCCCTATAAACCCATTGTAAGTTGAAAATGTCGTAAGGGGAAAATGTATTTAACACACCTAGGCTTCTCAACATCACAGCTTAGGCTAGTCTACCTTAAACAGGCCCAGAAAACCTATGTTTCTATATAGTTAGGCAAAAGCATCTTTAAAAAAGCCTATCTTATAATAAAATACTCATGTAATTTATTAAATACTGTACTGAAAAGGAAAAAAGAATGGTTATATAGATAATGAAAGTATAGTTGCCAGTGAATGTGTATCATTTTTGCACCATTGTAAATTTGAAAAATTGTGAGTCAAACCACTGTAAGACAGGGATAATTTGTGCCAGAAGTACTGGCCAGCTCAGTATGATAAGAAAAGGAAAGATGCACAGATTGAAAAGGAAAAAATGAATTAGGCTGTATTTGCAGATGACATCATTGTCTATATAGAAAATTCCAAGAAATCTTCAGTACGTGATTCAGTGTTACTATATGTCCTATTCTCTTCTAATTTTTTTTTTTTTTTTGTGGTTTTCGGCCGGGGCTGGGTTTGAACCCGCCACCTCCGACATATGGGACCGGCGCCCTACTCCTTGAGCCACAGGCGCCGCAAGAAATCTTCAAATAAAATACCCATAGAACAAATAAGTGAGTTAAGCAATGTTACAGGGTACTAGTCAGCCTTAAAAAATAAAGAAATCCTGTTATCTGTGACAACATGGATGGAGTTGGAGGATGTTATGCTAAATAAAACAAGCCAGGCACAGAAAAACAAGTACCACATCATCTTACTTACATGTAGAATCTAAAAAAGTCAAACTCATGGAAACAGAAAGTAGAACGGCAATTATAGGGACTTGGGGAGAGGTAGTTGGGGAGATGCTAGTCAAAAGGCATACAATTTCAGTTTTTCAGGAAGAAAAAGTTTAGGAGATCTATTAGACATAATACAACATGGTGACTACGGTTAATAATAATGTATTAGATATTTGAAAATTGCTAAGAGACTAGATTTTAAATGATCTCACCACAAAATAATGCCACAAATCAGCTGGGTGCCATGGCTCACGCCTGTAATTCTAGCATTCTGGGAGGCCCAGGTGGATGATCCCCTGAGTTCAGGAGTTCAAGACCAGTCTGAACAAGAATGAGACCCTGTCTCTACTAAAAATAGAAAAATTATCTGGGCAAGGTAGTACATGCCTCTAGTCCTAGCTACTCAGGAGGCTGAGGCAAGAGCCCAAGAGTTTGAGATTGCTGTGAGCTATGATGCCACAGTACTTTAGGGCAACAGAGTAAGACTCTGTCTCAAAAACAAAAACAAAAACAAACAAAAAAGAAAAACCCAGCTATATAGTATGTGAGGTAATGGATATGTTAATTACTTTGATTTAGTCATTCCACAATGTATACATACATAAAAACATCACAATGTTTGTACATACACACACATACACCATAAAAATACACAACTTCTTTCAAGAAATTAATTTTAAAAAGGTCAACACACAAAAATCAATCGCATTTCTATTTACTAACAATAAACATGTTACATTGCTCCAGAGAAGATGAAATACACTTGTCAAGAAAAGTATAAGATCTTTCTGAAAATTATAAAACGTAGATGAAAGAAATCAAAGATCTAAATAAATGGAGTGACACACTGCTTTCATGGATGGAAAGACTCGACATAATAAAGATGCTAATTCTCCCCCAATTTACCTACAGGTTTGATGCAATTCTTACGAATATCCTAACAAAGTTTTAGTGGACACAGATAAGCTTATTCTAGAATTTATATGGAAAGACACAGGCCCTAGAATATCTAAGACAATCTTGAAAGAATAAAGTAGGACAAATTACTTACCTAATGGTAAAGTGTACTGCACAGCTACAGTAATCAAAACAATAATCAAAACTGCTATTGGCAGAGGAACAGACACAAAGATCAATGGAACAGAATAAAAAAACTAGAAATAGCCCCATATAAATATGCCCAATTGATTTTTGACAAAGTTGACAAAGTGATTCAATGGAGGAAGCCTTTTCAACAAATGGGCTGGAGCAAGTGCACATCTAGAGGCCAAACAACAACAACAAAACAAAAAACAACCTTTACCTAAACCTCACACTTCATCCAAAAATTAACTCAATATGACTTACAGACTTACATATAAAACCAAAAAACTTTTAGGAAAAAACAAGAGAAAATCTTTAGAATCTAGGGCTAGGCAAACCGTTCTTAAATTGGACACCAGAAGAATAATCCCATAATGGGAAAGACTGATAAACTGGACCAGGTTAAAATTAAAAACTTTTTCTCTGCCAAAGCCCATGTGGAAAGGATGAAAAGATAACCTACTTACTAGAAGAAGGAATTTGCAAAGAACGTATCTGACAATGGAGTAGTAGATAAGAGTATTTAAAGAATTCTCAAAACTCAACTGCAAAACAAAACAAAAACAAAAACAAAACAAAACGAAAACTATACAACTGTAATATAGGCAAAAGACATCAACAAACTGTTCACAGAAGGGGATATACGGATGGTTATTAGTCACTGGAAAAGATTAACAATTAAGGAAATACAAATTAAAATCACAGTGAGCTATCCCTCCACACCTATCAGACTGAACAAAATAAAAAAGCAAATAGTAGCAAACCAAACCTGGTGAAAGGATGGAAAAACTAGATCACTCATGTATTGCTGGTGAGAGTAAAATTTTACCATCATGCTGAGAAAATATTGGCAGTTGCTTATAAAACAAATGATGTAATTACCACTTGACCCGGCATTTGTACGCTAGGTCATTTATCCTAGAGAGATGAGAACTTGTGTTTACACAAAAACCTACATACAAATGTTAATAGCAGCTTTATTCACAATAGCCCAAACTTTGAAACAGCTCCACGTCCATCGATAATTGTACAGTCCATTGACAATTGTACAGACACAAACACACACATACATCAACCCATGTGAGGGAGTAAAACTGGGGAAGTCTGAAGACAATGGGTAGAGGGATCAATGTAACATTCATGATACTGTACTGGGGTGAAATGTCACCAGGAGGGGAAACTGGATGGCGCGCACATGGGATCTTTCTGATTTATGTAATGGGATCTTTCTGATTCATGTAACTACATGCGAATATACTGTGATTTCAATACTTTGTTAAAAATCCAGAATACATAACACCCAATTAAATCAACAGACATCAGGAAGCGGAAGGAGAAAGAAAATACAAGCCCACTTTTCTTTCAATAGTAGTCAGAGAACAATCTATACATGCCCACATAAGAGAAAACCTCAATTCAATTCAAGTTCGGGAAATGGGGAAGGAGGGAGGAGAAGGGGAGCGGAGGAGAGGACAGAGGAGGGAAGAGGAGGGAGGAGGAGATTGGTGAGCTCTCACTTAATGGGCACAAGGTAAGGGCACACCTCTTTGGTGCAGGAAACAACTGCAAGAGAGACTTTACCTAACAAATGCAAACACTATAACCTAGTTGTTTGTACCCTCATATTAATTTGAAATCTAAAAAAAAAAGAATTTCTGCTTCTAAGTGAGCATGAGGTTAAGCTTTCTGAGCACAGGGTACTAGAGGGACATTGCACGAGGAAGGGGCTCTCATGTGGCTTCCAGCTGTGGCACAGAGGGTTTCAGTGTGGCACTAGAGAGGTGCTTCCTGCTTGCCTAGGCCTGCAGAGCAGTTCTGGCCCTGCAAACCTGTCAACTGCTTTGCCATCCAGTGGGTTCAACTCTACCTCCTCCAATAACATTTGAACCTCAGTGTTGGGGAAAGGATCGCTTCTAAGATTGTTCTGACATCGGTAATGTCCCTCAGACCTGGGGTACCGTATAAAGTTTTATTTCTTATAGCTACTATCACGATACTGCAATAATTCTTCATCTTCAACTCCCCAGTTTAATTTAAAAAAGAATACTCGAAGAAGCTAGTTTTTCCTTTGACTTCTAATATTCAGGCACATATAATTTTAAATACATATTTCATCAAGGTAAAAACAATCAGTAAAAGGATGATAGTAATAAGAGTTATCTTTCTGTTTAATTTAGAAGATAAAACATACAAAACAATCAATATAGCAAAAGACATAAAGGAAATAGCTTAAAACCAAAAAGAATAATATAAGGCCAATGAACCGTGAACAAGCACCAGTTCTAACCGGATTTGCCAATGGATTAAACCACTCTATTAAGAGACGAATTCTCTGAGAAAGGCTTATAAAAATGAATCTGACACTACCATTCTTATAGAGTGACACCTAAAAGGGAAAATATTTTTAAAGGACAAGGATGAATAAGGATATACCCAATCAAAATACATAAAAAAGAAAATGATGTGAGGTTAGTATTAACATTAGAAAAATATTATATTAATATTGAATGCTCGAGACAAACGTAGGGAGGGAATTGGCTACAGAAGCTATTTATGGGTACAAATGATAAGTAAGGATACGTAGTGAATAGCGTAAAGCTACTGTCTGTCCCCTACTTGCTACCCTGGCTCCTCCTACCCTAGTACAAGCTATCAGCATGTCTCTCAACTCCTGAAATAATTTCCTAACTGGGTTGCCATTTTCATTTTTGCTCCTACACTCTTTCCACATAGTAGCCAGTGAGCGTACTCTTTTACATGTAAATGAAACCCTATCACTTGAGTTCTTAAAACGCTCCAATGAGTGTGGCTTATACATGAAATCCTATCTAAACTCTGTGCCTTACTGGGACCAGAGACAGAGAATTCTTCCCCATGTGTCAATTTGCTCTTTATTAATAGCAATCAAATTCACAATATTTAAAATCTGGGACCATGACTGTTCAGAATGAAGACTTCATTTTCCAACTTCCCTTGCTGCTTGGGTGTGGCAAAATGACCATCTCACTTTTGGCTGACCCTGTGACTAACTTTCAGCCACAGGAATGTAAGTAGAAGTAATGTTTAAGAAGTTAAGAAGTTACTCTAAGTTAAGAAGTAACTTCTTTAAGGAGTTATGAACCCCTTCCACTTCCCTCCCTTTCTGCTGGTGGTAAGGCAGTTGGAGGTGAGCCAGGTAAATAGGGGAACACCCCAGAATGTCGTAGCAGTGAATTAGATGGAGTCACATCAGACCTCATGATGTAGTAGAACAGAGTTTCATGGTAGCTTCAACATAGGTTGGGCATGAACATAGCTTTAGCTTGTTTACACCTCTGATAAACTGGTCTTGATCACACATGGCTGAACTTATACCCCAACACAGGGCCCAGTGTCCCCCAACAGCCAGAGTCCACCAACATCTTCAGCCTCATCTCCTAGCACTCTTCCCCTGCCCACCACGCACATGTCCACTGTGCTCCCACATCAGGGCCCTGGAAGTTACTGTTGCTTCAGTCTTGTAGGCACCACTATCTCCAGGCTGGCCCAGAGCTTGCACAGCTAAAACCTTCTAATAATTTAGGGATATTAGTCCATTTGCACCACTATAGCAAAGCACCATAAACTGGGTAGCTTATGAGCAACAGAAATTGCTCATAGTTCTGGAGGCCAAAATGAAGGAGCTGGCTTATTCAGTGTCTGGTAACAGCACACTTTCAGGTTCACAGATGGCACCTGTTCGCTGTGTCCTCACATGGCAGAACAGGTAAGGGGGGGTATCTCTCAGACCTCTTGTATAAGAGCCCTGATCCCATTCTTGACAGCTCTGCCTCCATGACCTACTCACCTCTCAAAGGCCCCAACTCCAAATACCATCATTTGGGGGGTAAAGATTTCAACACATGAATTTTGGAAGGAGGTAAACATTAAGACCATTGCAAGGGGTAAGTTCAACTATCCCCTCCTCGGAGAAGCCTTCTTTTCATGCTCTGTTTAGAGATGTACAACACCTGCCCTGATTGCTCTCTATTGTTGTATTCTGTTTCATGTACTTAGAGAACTTACTATCATCTGAAGTTACCTTACTCCTTATTAGTTAATGCCTCTCTTTCTCCTACCCTCTACATTAGAACATAAATCCCATGAGACTAAAAGACTTGTCTCTTCTCCTAGTCACTGCTCTATCCATGCTCTACCCAAGAGAATCTCAACAAGTCTCTGTTGAGTGGATCTGTCAGTGGAAGAATGAATGATAATATCAAATACACATATATGTACACACAGAAAAAATGTCAGAAAGAGAATGGGGACACATTTTAACACTGTCCATCTAAGACAGAGTGCCTAGATACAAAATAAACAAGGACGTTCAAGATTCTAATACAATTTTTGGTGGCAAAAGAACACATATAGCATGTGCAAGCAGACTAGTCAACTGCCATGTTATAGCTGCAAAAACTGAACACATATTCAGACCCAACACGTGGAAACAATAAGTAGTTGAAGAAGACGCTATGCTACATACCCAGCATTCTATAACCACAGTGCAAATAGTGAGAAATTAATAACAAATGTTTAAACAAGATACTCAGTAATATTCTCCAAAGTAACTACTGAATGAGGAAAGATACTAACTACACTTACAGACTATATAGTGAATGACAAAACTACATATAAAATCTCCAGGATGGAGATTAGCAAAATACTAGGGAAAATTCAAATATAAAATTTTCATTAGTAAAAGAGAAAATAAATACATAAATAATTATTTAGCACAAGAAGTTCACAAATAATCACAAGAAGAGTAAGCAAGAGAAAGGAAAGGAAGACAAAAGCTGAAAATACCAGCATAGAACACACAGAAAAAGAGAACTATTCATTAAATAGAAGAGTAGATTTTCTTCAAGAATTAGTAAAACAGACAACCATCTGGCATATTGGATTAATAAAAAATGAGAAACCCCAAAATTACAATTAAGAGAAGCATTAACAATAAGAGAAGAGTTGCAAAGGAATTTTTATGCAATATTATGTGCCAGTAAATGCTAATACACTAAGTAATTTTGAGGAATTGGTAACTTGCTGAAGATAATATACATTTTCAAAATACACAGAAGAAAAATTAACTTTTAATGTTTGTCAAAGAATTACCTCAGGACAAACTAACAAAAGAGTACTACGACTAGATCAAGGCAGTGCCTGAACTAGCTTGCTCAAATTCAAAGTCACATATAAATTCCCGGCTGTGTAGAATTTATTGTAGATCACAGAAAATGATAAAAAATTAATTTCTCATGCTAGGATAACTATGTTTCAAGACCTAACACTGGCACTTAACATTTTGTATAAACTACAAGCCAATTTTATTTATGAACATGGATGAGAAAAATAAAAAATTAATGGAAAAATAAAATTTAAAAAGTACATTATGAATTCAAATTATATTAAGCAAATGACATACCTTGACGGTTAATGTTAACCCGGGGAACATAAAAATAATTTAATGTTTTGAAATTTATTAATCACTATATTATATCAATAAGTGAGAATAAGAATAATCACATGATCCTATCATTAGAGATTCAAAAGACTTTAGGTAAAAGCTATCATATATTCATGATTTTAATAAATTATTGGTAAGGCTCAGTGCCTGTAGCACAGTAGTTATGGCGCCAGCCAGAGGCTGGCGGGTTTGAACCCAGCCTGGACCAGTTAAACAACAATGACAACCACAACAAAAAAATAGCTGGGCATTGTGGAGGGTACCTGTAGTCCCAGCTACTTGGGAGGCTGAGGCAAGAGAATCGCTTAGCCCACAAATTTGAGGTTGCTGTGAGTCCTGACACCATGGTACTCTACCAAGGGTGACATAGTAAGACTCTGTCTCAAAAAAAATAAAAGTAAAAATAAAAATAAATAAACAAATAAATAATTGGTAAGAGGTTAATTTCCTAATATCGGATATCACCCTTATAATTTATTAATAACAAATAAATTATTAAGGTGATATCTTTCTTCATTCAATATTTTGGAGAATACTACTGAATATTTTGTTTAAACACTTGTTATAAGTCAATACAAATGAATCTTAGATACAATATATACTTCCAAAAAGGAGGAACCAAAATCACTGCAATTTGTAGGCACAGCCATTGCAGACATTAAAAACTTAATAAAACCAATTGACAAATCTATGGGTCCTGTTTATGTCCCCCATTTCATATGCTGAATTTGTAATGTGAGGTATTAGGAAGGAGGGGGGTCTTAGGAGGTGATTGTTTCAAGAAAGTGATACCATTATGATTGGTACCCTTAAAAGGGACCCCTGAGAACACCCTCGCCCTTTCCACAAGGAAAAGAAGGAAATCAGTGGGCAGTCTGCAGCCTGGAAGAGGGTCCTCACCAGAATCTGACCATGCTTCATGCTTCCAGAACTGTGAGAAATAAGTTTCCATCACGGATAAGCTACCTGGTCTAAATTTTGTTACAGTAGCTCAAACTGATGAGACTCTTGCTAATGAAGAGAATTCATTAAGGTAGCCAGATAAAGGCCAAAATTCCAAAATCACTTTCCACTATATTGGCAGAAAGGAGTTAGAAATATGCAATGAAAAATTAAACTCATATTCACAGTAACAAAAGTAGAAAATACAGATAGTGATACTTCAATAAGACAGTATGGAGCGTGCAGCCCAGTGCCTAGCTGGGGGAGGGCCAGGAGTGTGGTGAGGAAGGCCCCCTAACCAGAGGGTAAGGCTGCTGTGGTAGGTCCCCACCCCAGGCTTCCTGGCCTTGTTCATGAACTTCAGAACTCTGTCTTGTGGCCTCAAAAGCATTAGACCCATGGGCAGAAGGTGTCTCCAGGACATTGCCCCTGAAGCACAGGAGGCTCCCATTCCCCTTCACAAACATGCCTCTTGTTGCTTCTCAGTCTAGAGTTTGAGGGGATGTATCTACCAGAAGCCAAAAGATCAACAGCTACAACTCCTGCCTTGCTCCTGGTGAACTGTAACAAGTTCAGGGGCAAGATTATCCCTGGTAGAATCAATCCTAATCATCATTCCTTGTTCTCCTGTCCTCTTCATTTAGATAACTTTCAGTGAACATTTTACACTTTCTTGAGTGTCTCCAGTGTTCACATTATACCTTATGATTTAAGCACTTGAGGATAACAATTGAATAAAAGAAATTAAGTTTAAAGAAATTTGGGAAGATGCTATTGGATATAAAAATTAAACCAGTGGTGCCAGGACCTTCCTGATAACATGGCTAGTGATTTTCTATTCTTCCCACCTGAAGCCACTGGTCATCTTATCTCAGCCAAGAATTTACATGTGAAGAGAGTTTTAAAAATTATGTTTAGCTTGTTTTTTATATAAAATCAATTCGGACATTGTACATAAGAAGATGATACTTGGACTCGCTTCTGCTTCAGTCCAGCCTTGGGCCTCCTGAGGCCTCCACAGCAGGGGACTACACACAGCTTTGGGTGGCAGCTGCCACATAGCAGACTCCAGTGAGTTCCTTTCCTCCTGGCAGCTGGGGCTGCAATTAATTTTGATTTTATGCTTTTATACTATCATATCGACTTCGTGCTCCATTGACCACAACAATCGGTATGTGCATTAGAAACTCTTTAAACACCAATTACTTTTTTTTTTGGCCACTGAAAACAGTCATTTGATAATGTGATTTTGCTAATTTGAGATTCTGTTAACTTTATTGAATAATAACGGAATAGACCATACGGCCTAATTGCAGAAATTTCAGAAAATACAAATAAGGGAAAAAAAATTACATTCGCCTTTATTCTAGTCAATAATAAATACTGTCAGAATTATTACATTTTCTTCAGTTTTGTCTCTCTATGAACATAAATGGAAATATAATAAATGAATACAAATGAATATAAATGGATATATAATAGATGTAGAACAGTAATGTAATTATAACAGAAATTCAATCTCTAGCATGATTTTCCCATTGACAATAAGGTGACAATATTGCTTGTAGTTATTACACCATATTTTATCTTTATAACTGCATTTTTCCATTTCTGATTTCATATGATAGATTATTAGACATAGGAATCTTTTTTTTTTTTTTTTTTTTTTTTTTTTGTAGAGACAGAGTCTCACTTTATGGCCCTTGGTAGAGTGCCATGGCATCGCACAGCTCACAGCAACCTCCAAATCCTGGGCGTAAGCAATTCTCTTGCCTCAGCCTCCCGAGTAGCTGGGACTACAGGCACCCGCCACAACGCCCAGCTATTTTTTGGTTGCAGTTCAGCCGGGTCCGGGTTTGAACCCACCACCCTTGGTATATGGGGCCGGCGCCTTACCGACTGAGCCACAGGCGCCGCCCGACATAGGAATCTTTTTAATCATAGGGTTAAGCATTTAAAAAGTTTTCGTAAGGTATCACTAAATAGTTTTCAGAAAAGTTGTACAATTTACATTTATACCAGTAGTATATGAGTTTGTTCACTTTTTCTGACTTTAAATTTATTATTTATTAAATTTATTTTCAATCTGACAGGTGACAACTGTTTTCCAATTACTATTTTAATTGCTGTTTCTTTAATCTCTGATGAAGTTGAACAGTTTTAATGCCTATTGAAATATCATTTGTCTGTTGTTCGTGTCCCATTCCTCCATTGTTATCCTAAGAGGTTTTCATATTGCTTTAGAAATGCTCTTTACATATGATTTACTCCATCCATTGTCATATTTTTGCCTGTTAGTTTTTAAAATATTCTTTTAATAGTTTGATAGTTTTATTTATGATTCTTCCACTGCTTTGATAATTAGAAAGTCACTTCCTAGATAAAAATTAATTATATTTTTGACATGGAATTCTTCTACCTTTTAAAAACTGTTCAAAACTATAGTTCTACCTTGACAAAAGCTCAATTACACATACAAATAAATAAAAGAAAAACCCAAATTACCTGGCCTTCAGGGAAGCCAAAGTCAGAACCAGACAGTAAACCTGACCCACTGTTCTGCCTCGAATGTCTGGGTCATTAAAATCCTGTAACTCAGTGGTTTTCAGACTTGAGTGAGCAGCATAGCCCCCTAGAGGGCTTACTGAAACACAGACTGCTGGGCTTCACCCCTGGAGTTTCTTGATTCAGTAGGTCTGGGGTGGGGCCCTGGGAATCTGCATTCCTAACAAGTCCCAGGTGATACTGACGCTGCTGGTCAGGAGCCACACGTTGAGAACCACTGTGACATGGATGCATTCCTGCTCCCTATTTCACACTCAGTAAAACCACTTTTGGGATTCAAGCTCTTGCTGTCAGTCTAACAGGCCTTGTGATGGGCATAGCCGCCGAGAGCTATTTAGGTCCCATTAGATGATTAAGAACTGAAGAATGGCAGCTTTGAATCCACATTCTGAAAGTGGCAGGCTGACAAAATACTGAGGGTGGAGAACAATCCTGCTGAGGCCAGATTTGGTGTCTGGGGAGATCTGCCCACTTGAACACAAGGTACCCTTAAAATAAATAAAAAGTGATGTCTTAGTGTTTCTAGGTCCCAGCCCCATGCAACAAATGCTCTACATGAATGAATCTGAATTACGTGATTGTAGTTGCTTTTCCCTACAAGTCTTATCAACAGCCAACCTCATGGAAGAGGTAATCTCTAGTTTTACACATGAAGAAATTATAGACATTAATATATACTTGACTAGCTGGGGACTGCATTTTCTTTAATTTTTTTTTTTTTTCTGATTATGGAAGTAACACGAGCTCACTATAGAGATTTTGGAAAATACAGAAATATATGATTACCTGTCATCCTACCACACAGAAAAGTCACTGTCGACATTTTGACATTATTAAATATCTCCTTCTGGCTCCCTTACGCATAACAGATTTGGGATCATGCTATTCCTAGCTCTGTGTAGTATTTGTTTTTCTAATGTCATGAGCGTGGAACATAAAGTCCACTCAACTGCCTGTGAGCTTTAAGAATTTTAAGCCTAGTTCTCTGTCCATCTCAGCCATAACTCTATAGCCGGCCAGCACATTAAATGTCCCAGGCAGAAGTGTGGGCCCTGGGCTGGGGAGGACGGGCTTATTGGATCAGTGCCTGGTTAGAGAGCCTGTGTCCAGGACCAATGCAGATGTGGAAAGCCAGAGGACGTATGAGCCTTTTTTATCTCACAGCACACTTGAACCTATAGCTAAACTTCTGTGGCACGCTTAAATTATGTTGATTTAAAAAAGTAAAAGAGAGAATAAACTTACTGTGCTTTGAAGTTCTTTCAAAAATAATTTAATTCATGATCTTTAAATTTCTCATGGCACTCCTAAAATCCTCTCACGGCACACCAGTGTGTCACGGCACACCGGCTGAAAATCACTGGACTAGCGCAAGAACTGGGGATGGAGAGACAGAGACAGAGACTGAGCCTGAGCCTGGAAAGATGCCTGACAGCAGCTGCACATGTTTTACTACACCTGCTGCGTATCCTCCCATCAGATGGGGGAAGAGTGAACAGTAGTGCACCTGTGGTTGAATAATTAGAGAGGGACAAAGCAAGTCAGCGCTGCAAACAGGCCTTGATCTCTACCAAATCTGTGGGTGGGGGCCCTGGGGCACTTTTATCTTAGGATAATTTAGTGTCTTGCACATTGCACACAGCTGTGAGATAAACTGGCTATCATAATGACCAACTTGCACACTGGCCCACTGGTCTTTGTGTGTGCACTCGGGAGAATCGCCTAAATGTCCTGAATACACACAAAGACCAGGGAGCCATTAAGGGTTTCTTATTTACTGACCTTCACCCCCGGACTCATTCCAGCACAATCAGTGCCATCCAATGAATGGATCCGTTTGCTTACAAAATATGAATGTGTTTCATTTCTGACAGAGAAACTCTAGTGAAGTCTTGATGAATGCAGTTTGATTGTGAATCAGATAAAAATGTAAGCAGAAGATCCCAGTTCTACAGCACCCATTAGCTGTTATCAGCGTCCCTCTGACCGAGGGGTTTTACAGAAACCTCACAGTGCCCACAGGAAGACACACGAAAGGCTCAGTGCTCGTAGCCACACATGGGATTCATTTTCTTTCTTTCTTCAGAGGGAAAAGAATTTAACAAAAGGGTTGGCTAGTGCCCTGGGACTGGCAGAGCTATTTCATCTCCCACGATCCTTGCCATCATTGGCTGTTTGTAAACTCCCCACAGAACCCGGCTACACAGTTCTTGAGGCCAAGGAGGAGAAAATGAAAATGGATGTCTTGGTGAGCTCAAGTAAACCCTGTGATTCAGGAGCAGGGCTCCCTCCTCTGCCTCTGCCGGCATCGACTCGACTGTGAGACTCTCATCCTGGGATAGGGACAGGCTCGGGGAGTGTGGTGTGAATAAATGGTGGAACAATATGATCTCTGAGGACTGCGCTTCTCAGCTGTGGCAATAATCCTGCAGCCCTGAGCAGGGAAGCCACCTCCACCCCTGAGTCCCAGCCCCTGCCAGCCCTTCCCTTCCTCTTCTCCACTGCTACCCATAAAGCCCTAAGGCTGACTTCAAACACAATTTCTCATTTCCTCCCCAAATATATCACTGCAGTAATTCAATGAATGAAGAGTAAGAATACAAGTTTCACGAGTTACTATTTACTACATAAAAGGGAAGGTCTGAACTCGCTTCCAGTAAGTCTGGGAGCCTCTCACTCACCGAGGGACTCTGGGGCATATATCCTCTCCCACTATATCCTCCCTGTTAGTAGCCAACTACATGCCACTTTCACTGGTACCAGTTTCCCGCAAAGAGCCAGGGGCTCATAACCTTTGGGACTTGCACCAACTGAAAAATAGTTGTTTTTGCAGAATCCCATTTCATCTTATTTTACCCTTGGCTACATAGGCCAAAAGGCCAGTAGGTAGAGAGCTCCGGAAAACAGATTTAATTAGGGGATGAGTCTAGTGCCTGATAAGATGGCTTTTCAGTAAAACTGAAAATACCTTTGGTCACAGGTCCCCTCTAAGGTAGGAAGAAGCTGAAGACTGGGGAAAGTGAAAGCCCCTGGACAGTAATGTTGGGTCAGAAGTGGAAGGCCCGTTACAGAATCTTTACCCTTTGCTGTAGAGCCAGTCTCCAAAATGGCCCCCAGTGGCCCTGCCTCCTAGAATTCACCAGAAGCTTGTCCTTTCCCGCACTGAATAGGGATGGCCTGTGTAACCAACAGGATACAGCAGAAATAGCAGAGTTCAACCTCTGCAGCTAGGTCATAAGACATCGTAGAGTCTGCTTTGCACTTTCCTGGTTCATTTGCTTTGACGGAAGCCACCCCCCATGTCATGAGGACACTCAAGCAGCATGATGATGAGCTCCACAGGGTAGAGGCCGGAGGGCTCCTGCCAACAGCCAGAATCACAGCCAGACAAGCGAGCCACCTGCGAGCACATCCTCCAGCCCATCAAGCCTCTGGATGACCACAGCCCCAGCCAGCTTCTTGACGGCAATTGCACAAAGGACCCCGGGTCAGACCCACCCGGCTCAGCTGGTGGGAAACCTTGCCAAAGTATCTTTGATAGGATGGTCTTCTTCTTTCTAGAATATCAGTACCTCCTGGGAGCAATGGCCCCTGCCTGCATACCCAGGGACAGGAAGTGACCTTTCTACTCCACTATTATACATTATTTTCAACCACTGTAGTAAAGGAAACACACACACACAAATGTGTACACAATGTACACATGTACACAAATGCACAGTCATACACAGCTCCTTTTAAACCTGAAAACCCACTCGAGCTCTGGGAATCTGAACTTCTCTTCCAGGAAGGACTGGATGCTCTGGATGTGTTAAGCACCATTTTTCCTGCTGTCTCTGCATGGGTGGGCAGTAGGGGTGGGGAGAGAGGGAGCTGGGCAGTCTAATTACTGAGAATTAATAGAGGTTTCTGTTCCTCACTCTGGCTAGTCATAAAATTCTGAGCTGGGGAAGCATGAGCAGGAAAGGAAAGCCATGGCCATGGATCTGATCTTTCCAGCATCTGTTTCAGTTTTTCAGGATGAAATTTTCTCCTGTTACTCTCTTTCCCTACCCTGTTTTTGGTAAGACAAAAACACAGAGTCTTTGTGAGCAGAATAGCATGCCTGAATTATACTGGAGGTGCTCAATACATTTTAAAAATATTTCCTGGCAGTGCTAACACTTTGCAGGGATGAGCCTGGAGGACAGGAGGCCTTCAGGTGCAGACTCAGAACCCACAGCTCCTTCCCTTCCAAGATGAGGGCCAGGAAGAACACACAGGCTTGGAAGGCCTTAGAGCATGTTCTAGGCTAGCATGGGCCCTTGGGCAGAAGCAAGTGTGGAAAGCTTTCAGGGGAATAGAGGAAAGACCCAGAAGGAGGGAGGCCAGGAGGGATGCAGTAGGCAGGTCCAGACTGGACCTCTGAGGCTGAAACCTGGCCAGACAGGAAACACGTTTCTCCATCTTTTTAATTCTGGGCTCATTTCTTATTTCCACCAGGAGAGTCTAAACATCTGTCCTTGCAAGTGTCGAGGCACAAATGAAGGTTTACAAGGGCAGTGAAATAGTCTCATTACATGGTGACCAGGGCCTTGGAGATCTTTCTGACCCTAATATCAATGCAGGAGATTTCTTCCCCTGCCCCTGATGTACCCCAGCTGTGTGGAGTTCCAGGGCCCTGTCTTACTCTCCCCTGCCCCTGAGTGTCCCCTGGGACCGTGTCCTACCTCTCTGCTCACTTGCACTTAGGCAACTTCCCTCAGTGAGCTCATCCTTGCCTATGACCCTACCCATCAGTTCTGAGGACTCTCAAATCCAATTTCTGGGCTCCAGCTTCTTGCCCTTGCTCCAGCCCCAACTGATTTCAGCTGTACCTGGACTCTCCTCCTTCTGCTGGGCTGACCCTCACTGGACACTCAACACATCCAATTTAGAATTCAACTCCACGGACATTTCTCTGTTACTGTATCATCTTGTCCCCGCCAGTAACAGCAAGTTGGGGACTTTGGCATCACTTTTGCCTCCTCTCTTTCTTCAGGCCCTAAGTCCATTCTGCCAGAGGGTCCTGAAATCTTTCCCTTTAAACTGTTATCTTGGTTATAGTCAAAGACTCTGCTGTGCCCACTGCTCTTGTGCCTTGTCAAACCGACATCATAGCAGACCTGGAATGCCCTCTTTCCTTTCTTTGCAATTAATCTCATTCACATTTCAAAGATCAAAGCAAGTGCCGCATTCCCTAAAGCCTTGTCTGACTCTTCAAGACTCTATTCTTCTCCTTTCTTGAACTTGAAATGAATAGATTCACATACACACACACACACACACACACACAAAATAGGTATTGTGAGCCTGCAATGTACAATATGCTAGGACCTAAGGGGCCACAATCACAAGGTCCTGGGCTTCTAGGAGATTAACAGAAGAGAGGTGGTGATGCCAAAGTCCCCAACTTGCTGTTACTGGCAGGGACAAGATGATATAGTAACAGAGAAATGTCTGTGGAGTTGAATTCTAAATTGGATGTGCTGAGTGTCCAGTGTAATCTAGCAACCATCACACGAATCAATTACTTCCTTGTTGTCTCTCTCTTAATTGGGCTTCCCCAGCCAAACTCTTAAATAGCTACAACTGAGTGTTAAATGACTTTTGTAAAACTCATAAGGACAGATAGATTACAGGACACATAAGTTCCTACTTACTAAATACATGTTGGTTATTTGCAAGATAGGTACCAGAATAAGACTTAGAGACATGCCAACTGCAATCCTTATCTAGGTTAAAGATATATCTTTGGTGAAGGGAGAAAAAAAATCAAGAAATTAAAGAAACCACACTGTGTTTGACTGGTGTTTTACATGTCTAGCCAGAAATTCAATTTAATTTGACAGACAATTTATTTGACTCCAATTTTTAAGAGAATGATTGATAACCTGTTTCCCAAATTCTATAATCATGAAATAATGTCACATTTCTTAAGAGTAGAGAACTAATATAAAAATGATTTAGTAGCACTTTATTAATTATAATGTCGATATTTGGAATTTCCTAAGAGATTTTACAAGATAGAAATGGGAGTTAATTGTGAAGCACTGAATTTACATTCTTCAGTAAAACCATTCAGTCCTATTAAGGGCAAGAATATTGAGAGGATCCAAACACATATTGTTAACTATGCCATTCTTTCAGCAAAGATCTCCAAGAAATGGGGTCAAAACCAGACCTGGCTCAAAGAATACAAAAGTGCCCTTTCTAAGTATCTCCAGGAAAAAGACTTATAAATCAGAAGTGCAGGAGACTTATAAAGACTTATAAATCAGAATCTCCAACATGCAAAAAGGAAAAAACAGGAGATATTTCACTCCTCCAAACCTTCAATAAGCATAGTATGGACCTTGACTTAGACATCCAATTCAAGGACCACATGTCACCCCATCCCAGAAGAATCTTCATGTGTTGAACACATTAACAAAGTCAAAGATGATCCCAGGCACATGATTACCGGCAAACTTCATCTTTAAAAATCTTCTTACCTGCCAGAATATGCTATCTATTGTGTTTCCGAGAAAACCATCACGACCTTCTGAAGACACCAGTTTGGGGCCAAGGATTGTCATGAATTCATCAAAATCCACTTGGCCATCCCCTGGAAGAAAAAGATACAAATATAATTAGAAAAGTAGCTGAACTTGACTTACTGTACCAAACAATAAAGATCTCTACTCTTTTGTCCTTCCATCCAGGAAGAGAAGATGGTGCATTACTGAAAGTTGTTCAACATTCTTTAAACACTAAAAGTACCACAAGAAACTGGCAATTATTACATTCCAATACCACATATTCCTAACTATTTGTCAGTATTTCCACTGAAATGCCCAACTAGCACCTCCCACTTACCTCCCATGCAGCACCATGGCCACACAGCCCAGCGGTATGTGACAGAAGTGGCAGTGTCTTCCCTCATCCTCATCACCCACACACAGATTTACTCATCAGGTCTTACTGATTTCACCTCTGAATATCTGTGGCTGCTGTATCTTTGTCATTATTTCCAGTGACCACTGTGGGAAATTGCTTCCAAGAATTCATGTCCTTAGTTCTGATAATCATGTTATTAGCGGAACGGCTTTCACACTTTCATCTCCATGCTATATCTTCCATGCAGTTCTGAATTTACTTCCCCCTAAGCAAATCTGATCGTGCTTCATAAACTTCAATGGCATCTTTGACCAAAAATAGGGACACCACCTCAGCATGGCATTCAAGCCTATCTCTTCTGCACCATTTTGTTCCCCTCTTTTGCATAAAATGCAAGTGACAAGTGAGCTCTCTAACAGCTCCATGTTTGTGTACACACTGTTCCCTCAATCTGGGATATCTTCCCTGACTTGTCTGCCTGGTGAACACCGCCTCAATCTCTAAGACAGAGCTGAAATGACACTTCTTCTTTGTATTCCCCCCGCCCCCAACTCTTCTTCATCTCACTAGGCAGAGTTGGTCAAACTTTCATCTGAAATCTCCTATTAACTTTATGTACATCTGTTATGGTACTTAAAACCTTGATTTACATGTCTATCCTCCACCTGTAGAGGGAGTTCTCCAAGGTCAAGGACCCGTTCTGGAATAGGTATATATTCAACACCAAAAGTAGGTATTTTGCAGAGTGAACAAATGATGGGTCTTGCTTGTTCTTTCTTTGTTCAATTCAGCATCTATTTGTTCTTTCATGCTAGAGCTGACATCAACCAGAAAGTGAACTTAAGCCAACCTAATCAAGGCATTTTTTGAGCCTCACTGAGTCATCAGTGTGGTATTCTGCACCCTTAAAATTGCCCAAGAGGGCAACTCTACCAAAGAGCTCATCACGCCTTTATCTTGGCTGTAGCCAGTGAAGAAAGCCCAAGTGTCTGAACACCAGAGTTTGCCAAAACACAGGCACATAAATCAATCGAGTCTCAGAGCACATTCACCTTCAGGGAGCATTTGTTCAAGACATATTTCAAAAAGCCAAGCAGGTGTTATCATTAAAATGTCAATAATTCAGAACAGAGAGTCCAAGAATAGATCCCAGTGTAGATAAAACTTTCTTAAGGATTAAGTCCTTGGGAGGGGGAAGATTTAGCTGCAAAATGGAGTGAGGCAGGCAGTGGACCATGGAGATGAAATAGATTTATCTCACCATTCAACAAGATAAAAAAATCTAAAATTTCACTCTCATTGGTAATCATAAGAAAGCTAAATCAAACAAAAATGAGTTGCCATTTGCCTTTCAAATTAGCAAATATTTCCCAAAAAAAACCCCTCACACACACTCAAAGTGGTAGAGTTACAGAAAGATATGCATTCCTGGGATACTTGTCCTGGATACCAACTGGAGGTGCCTACCAAGATGCTGTCAAATGCTGGTTCCTTTGATTTTACAACTTCACTTTTTAAGAAAAAAATCAGAACAAGAAAATTGTCCTGAATGCAGAAGAAGATATACGTCCACAGACAGTCAACCAGTATTTGCAAAAGTGAAAAAGTGAAATCTGGAGAAAGAAGACAATGGCCCCATCTTCCTAGCATTTGACACCTCTGAAAGCCAACTCCATGTGTCCCAGGTTTTAGACAGACATATGTGCACTAACCTCTGCACATCCCAGTCACCTCCCCTAATCATAGATGAGGCTGGATGGCCAAAAGTCTCAAATTAGAATATGCATTCTCAGTAGAGAGAATATCACCCCTAATGGGATGAAAATGGATTCTCAGGGAAGAACAAATCTTAGATATTACAGGTGTGGCTCCTCCAGGGCTATAGTACATAAACAGATATACATATATCTGTGCCATTAGAATTTCATGTGGGTAGGTCAACATGGGAAACACGTTTTAAAAGGTACCTTAAAAAAACAAAAGGAAGATTAAGAAACACTGGACCAGCAGATGTCCCGAGTACTCCGGTTCTTCTTCCCTTAGCCCTCCCTCCCTCTGGAATGTTGGTCTGTTAGCAGTGGGCATCATCCTATCTGTCACCCATGGTGAGGTCTAACAGTTCAGAGAGCCTTCGATGCTCAAGGACATGGATAATTTTTTGCAAAGTTATCATGAGACCTTAACTAAAATATGTCCTCTGGGCTGCAGCACTTGGTTCTGGCCATGGTGTAGTGAGCACTGTTCTCTCCCTCTTGGGAGGATCATGGGAGATGGTCTACAGATGTGGCAAAACCCATGCTTTTCAGCATCAGGAGTACAAGCCTGTCTTTGAACAGCCAACCTTCCCACATAGGAGCAGGAGAAGAGACCACCCATCTCTCCAAAACCTTACCCCAGGGTGAAGGGATCACAGCACTATCAAATTTGTGCATTTCAAGGTCCCACACTAGCTCTAGTTCAAATCATCATAGTATCAGACAGTGCTCACAGATGGAATACTTGGCTGAAAACTATAGACTAACAGCTGAGAAACAGAAATGATGCTTCTGAAACTCGTGCTGGCCCTGGGAAAGAGAACAGTTCATTTACTGCCTAAAATCCTTGCTCAGAGAGGAGGTCCTGGGGTAGGGAGGCTCAGGATGCTGTGGGTAGTGCCAGCTTTGGCACAAGGTTACACATGACCCAGCAGAAGGGGGTCTAGATCATGGAAGGAGTTGCTGCTACCTCTTTAGGAGGGGACAACTGAAACCCCAGATTCTTTTTTTGGTCAAATATTATTCCCATCCGTGATACTGTTACCTATAATAAAAAATATGAATTTGGTCTTTGCCATCCATTTTTTGACACAAATCTGTAAAACCTTTGCTAATTGTCTAAGTGATACTAAGTGATATGGGCACAAGATAAAGAGCATCTTTTGTTCAAATACTTGGTCTTTTACCACAGCTCTTGACACAGTTACTGCTAAATCCCTGGGAATTTCCTAGTCTTTTGTTCTAAGGAGGAACCTCTTCATGGGCTCCTGGGCCCCGACTGCTCACCAGAAAGACCAAACCATCAAGGACATGGATCATTTCTTTGCAAAAACAGCATAAGACTTTAACTAAAATATATCTACAAGGCTTTTTAAAATTCTTATTGACCCAATGGAGATTCTTTCAGGCCTCTCTGGGACTGAAGCTTAAGTATCAGGTCCATGTCCCATTCTCCAGGTGGGAAAAGGAACTGGAGATTGGGTTAATAATCAATCAAGCCTACATGATGAAGCCTCCATAGAAATCCATAGAGTTACTGGGGTTCAGAGAGCTCCCAGGTTGGTGAATGCATCAAGATGCCTGCAGAGAGGATATGGAAGCTCCACGCCCCTTCCCCATACCTTGCCCTGTGCAAGGTATTTCTTCTACCTAGCTCTCACTGAGTGATATCCTTTATAACAAATGGGTAATAGAAAGTAAAGTGCTTTCCTGAGTTCCATGTTCTAGCAAATGGCGGAACTGGAACAGTCAGAAACACAGGTGACAACCTGGACTTCCAACTCTGGTCCTAACGGCGGCAGTCTTGTGGGACTGAGCCCTTAACCTATGGGATCTAATGCTAACTCTAGGAAGATAGTAGCAGAATTGAATTTAACTGTAGGACAATCTGGTCAATGTCTGCAAAGAACTGGGGAATTGCTCAATGAGAGAGAAAAACTCCCATTTTGACCACCAGAAGTATCAAGTGTTGTGAGAGTACTGGGAAAATAGTTTTCTTTTTCCTCATATTTTCTCTTTCTTTCTTTTCTCTCTCTTTTTTTGCAGTTTTGGCAGGGGCTGGGCTTGAACCTGCCACCCCTCGTATACGGGGCCAGTGCCCTACTCCTTGAGCCACAGGTGCTGCCCTCTCATATTTTCTTTTTAAAACTCTCATGGAGCAAAGAGAGATTCCTCCAGACCCACAGTTGGAGAAATAATCATGAAAGGCCACCATTTCTCAGTCTTCTTCAGCACATTTCTCTAGGACATGAGGACACAGCATATTTTTAGAGATCTTTAGAAATCTGGTGAAGATTCCTTCTAATATATAGCTCCATACCAGCCTGACTGGCCATATAAAGGTCCCATTCAGATTAAGTGAGGAAATGGCCCCTTCTGCAGATCCTCATTTAATAAACAGGGCTGGAAACATCTCAAAAGTTAACAAAATCGTCTCAGAAATCTAGTCCCTCCATCCAGCCCCTCATCCCTCACCTCATCCACCCCAGGGAACTGAGACAAACAGAATCTCAGAGGTAGGTTATTCACTAAATCTCTCAACCTAAAATACCATTCCCTAGCTGTGGCAAGGTCTGATACATCTGATGATGATAATAATATAATATTCATATCTACTGAGCACTCACAATGTGGTAGATATTATTTAAAGAAATCTCCAAATCTACAAATTCACTTAAGTCTTCCAGAAGCCCATTTTACTGATAAGTAAATTGAGGCATGTAGGCTGGGTTGGTGGCATGTGCCTCTAATCTCAGCTGCTAGAGAGGCTGAGGTGGGAGTACTGCTTGAGTGTAGGAGTTCAAGACCAGCCAGGGCAACAGAGTGAGACCCTTGTCTCAAAAACAAACAAACAAAAAGCAGAGAAAAGAAAACTGAGGCACAGAGAAGTTAAATAGCTTGCAGGAGCTCATTCAGAGAGCAGAGCTGGGTTTCTCGCCTCAGCAGTCTGCTTGTGCTTCTGTGGCCTTTCAGGCCAATCACTGTTGGGATGTGTCTGAGACACTCTCTGCCCTGCTTCTAGCGCCCCCAGCAGGGGAGTGGTACAGCTGCCTGGTATGCAAAGGGAGACTGAAACCTAAACTGCCATCTGTGGTCCAGCTGCCGGGCCTCCAATCAGCTGCCAGAGGCCTTCCTTAATCATTTAAGAGAGTAATAATAAGTAATAGGAAATACTTATTTAATATGGACACGGTGGCTCACGCCTGGAATTCTAGCTCCCTGGGAGGCTGAACAGGTAGATCACTTGAGTTCAGGAGTTAGAAACCAACCTGAGCAAGAGCAAGACTGTGTGTCTACTAAAAACAGAAAAACTAGCCAGGCATTGCCACAAACACCTGTAGTCCCAGCTACTCGGGAGGCTGAAGCAAGAGGATCACTTGAGCCCAAGAGATTGAGGTTACTGTGAGCTATGATGACACCATGGCACTGTACCCAGGATGACAGAAAGAGACTCTGTCTCAAAACAAAGCAAGCAAACAAACAAACAAAAAACCATGGGCTTATGTGCCAGGCGCCAAGTACAGGGATTTACTTGTATTACCTTGTTTGATTCCACCTCAAAACTATGACTAGGTTTTCCCTCCCACGCTTTACTGATGAGAACACAAGAAGGCAAGAAGAGGTTAAGAGTAACTGGATCAAGGCCTTGAGCTAGTATGTAGCAGACGGGAGGTGGGGTAGGGTTGAGGGTGTGCTCAGCTCAGTTCAGAGCCCTGATATAGTTTTTTCAATTGTTGGGGAATCATTGAGGGCACAAAGAACCAGGTTCCACTGTTTGCATTGTTAGGTAAAGTCCCTCTTATAATTGTGTCCCGGTATTAACCCCACACTGCACTGCATCTCCTTTCCCCATGTCAGAGACCCCAGCCCTCGGTCTTGGTGCAGGTTCCTATCTGGGCATTTAGGAAGCAATTTAGTGGGAAATTGGAAGAGAGGGCTTTTTATTTATTGAATGCAAATGACAATTGCCTAAAAGCCAGAAGCTCGCTCCCCCAAATCACCACTTTGCCTGCAATCAGGGTCTCAGTAATTCTCTGTGGGTGGTCAATTCCAGGAACCCCAAGTCTTTCATGCAGAACCCTCTGCACTTTTGAAACTTCTTCCACCAAAAAATAGTTGGTCTGATGAATAATACCTGTCCAGGCCCCGCAGGGTCACTTCAAATTGCGATTACAGCTTCACAAGCCCCTAAAGACAAAGGAGGACGTCTTCCCAGGTCCACCACCTTTCATGGAAGACAGAGAGATTCTAAACACAGCAGCTTCATTTGCTGAAATTGTTTCATGAATCTTGAACAGGCAAGTAACTACAGAAAGAAATAATGGAATTCACTCCTATCAGTGCTCCTTTTCCCTTCTCCCGCTTCCAAATATCATGATCCACTTAGCAAGAAGTACAGGAAGGTAACCCGCTAAGGGCTGCGCCTTGTTGCTTCCCACTGCTCTGTGAGTCAAAGTAATGAACTTGAACTAGGGCAGGAAACTGCAGGAGGGCCAGGACTGTGCCACATTCATTAAGACCAACCAGCTGAAATTTTCATGAAGAGGTAAAATAATAAAAATCACGGCAAAATAAAAGGAAAGGACTCTATAGCAGAAATAGGTGGGCTTTGAAAGGTAACGAGAAGATGGTTTAAGAGGAAGAAAATATATCAATCTGATAACGAACTAAATTCCAAATTGGAAATCCCAAAAGCACATCTAGAAAAGGAGCAGGTGAGTGGACAATGTTCTATGGGGCAATGAAAAGATGCATGAGGCACAGGCTTAGCGTCTGGGAGCGTGTAATCCATTCTCAGGACAGAAGGTGAGTGCAGTAACTGACCTAAAAGCATCTGCTAAGGTACAATGGCTTTGCAGGGAGCCTTTCAAGGAGGGAAGATGTCCGATAAACGGAAAAGGGACGGGGGTAAGAGCCTGCTGAACAATGGTGGGGACACCAGGAATAGAGGGGTGTCCTGAAAGCAGCAGCCAGCCTCCCTTACAGCTGGATTGTTGAAGGAAGCGAGCACGACGAGACAGGTCAGCACAGGGCAGGCTGAAGCGCTTGTCCTTGATGTGGTGCCAGGGCCTGGGTGTGACAGCATCAGTGTGTGCTCAGCAGAGATCCATCTGGGAACACAGCGCAGGCTAAACTGGTGGGGGCAGAGCTGGCCCGGGAAGTGGTCTCAGGTAAGACAGCAGGAAAGGCAGCCAGGGTAGAGACTGGATCCACAGGATGGGCATTGCAGGCGGAACTGACAAGACTTGGCAATGACTGGAAAAGAGGAGGCAAGAGTGACTTGGAGCGTTTGGGATACTGAAAGAACCAAGGAGCTAATTAGGAAAAATGGAGAAGTTAGGAGGATGACATATTGGGGAAATGCTGGTTTTGAGGTACCAGCAGGATGGTGGTGATGGAGGGTGTCAGGACGTGCTTGACAGCTAAATGTGGATTTAGAAGTCTTCAGGATCTGTGGCAAGTTCTCTAAGCTTTTCAATACAGAATCTTAAGTGCAAGGTGAAGACCTGTAGGACAGTATGCTACAATTATGAATTAATACCATTTGCAAAAATCTGGATGGAACTGGAAAATGCAGTATCTCAAGAATGGAAAAACCAACACCACATGTTCTCACTATTAAATTGGAACTAGGCTGCTCTCAGAAGCCCCATGTTTGGACACTGAGGCAGTTGCCGGCTGGCTTTTTTTTTTTTTTTTTTTGTGGTTTTTGGCCGGGGCTGGGTTTGAACCAACCACCTTCAGCATATGGGACCAGCACCCTACTCCTTGAGCCACAGGGGCCGCCCTGGCTTTTCAATAAAAGAACTCCTCTTTAAATTCAAACAAACAATAAATAAATAAATTGGAACTAACTGATAAGCACACATGTGCATAGAGGGAAGTAAAAGGTAGTGGCAATCAACCAGGAAGGAAGGGGAAAAGGGGGAAAGGGAAAAAACAACTAACGGGTACTATGGACACTATTTGGGTGATGGGCACTCCTAGAGCCAGGACTCAAGCATTACTCAAGCATTACAAAAATGACCCACATAACCTAAAACATTTGTACCCCTTTCATATTTGGAAAAAAAAAAATAATCTAAAGGGATTGAGGGAAATATATATTCCTATTTGAATAAATATTTTTATAAAAATATCTGGAAGTGTACTCACACCCACCCCCCAAATTAGTATCAGTTTATTTATGACCAAGTCTGGGCGGGTGGGGTACAGGAATGAAGGACAGTTTTTCTCGTGACAACTTTTCTTTTGTTATACATTATAAACAATACATAATATAAAATTTACCATTTTTAGGTATACAGTTCTATGGTATGAAATACATTTGCAATGCTGGGCAACTGTCACCAACATCCATCTCTAGAATTCTTTTCTTTTTGTAAAACTGAAACTCAGTACCCATAAAACAAAAAAACTCCCAATTTCCTCTTACCTATACCCCTGGCAACCATTATTCCATTTTCTGTCTCTGAATGTGACTACTCTAAGTAACTCATATAAATGGAATCACGCACTATTTGTCTTTGGTTTATTTCACTTGGCATAATGTTTTCCAGGTTCATCCAGGTTATCACATGTGTCAGAATTTCCTTTCTTTCTTAGACTGACAGATAAGGAGGTGCTTCTGTCATTTTTCTATTTGTTTTCTACATGCCTTGCAGCTTTTTGTCCCTTATTTTCTGCATGACCATCTTCTTTTGTCTTTAATCAATTTTTTTTGAAACAGAGCCTCAAGCTGTCACCCTGGGTAGAGTGCTGTGGCGTCACAGCTCACAGCAACTTCCAACTCCTGGGCTCAAGCGATTCTCGTGCTTCCGCCTCCCAAGTAGCTGGGACTACAGCCGTCCACCCCAACGCCCAGCTATTTTTTGGTTGCAGCCGTCCGTCATTGTTGTTTGGCGGGCCCAGGCTGGATTCGAACCCTCCAGCTCAGGTGTATGTGGCTGGTACCTTAGCTGCTTGAGCCACAGGCACCAAGCCTTAATCAAATTTTTTATAGTGAAAAGTTTAAATTCATTTTTACTTTCCCTATAGTGTACATTTTGTATCTTCTTTGGTGTTATCATGGTTATTACATTTAATATACTAAAGTTATATGCTCTAATTTGAGTTTATACCAGCTTAACTATCATAACATACAAACATACAGCTCCTTTTCATCTCCATCCCCACTCTTTTTAGTTATTGATACTATAAAATTACATCTTTCTAAATTATGTAGCCAAAACCATAAACTAATAATTTTAACAATGCATTTGCCTCTTAAATAAGGTAGGCAACAAAACAGAATTACAAATGACCATTTCAATAATACTAGATTTTATAATTGCCTGTGTGTTTACATTTATTGTGATCTTTATTTCTGCATGTGGCTTCAAGTTGCTGTCTGTCTGGTGTCCTTTCATTTTACCCTGAAGGACTCTCTTTAACCCTTCTTACAGGGCAATTATAGGGATAACAAACTCCCTCAGATTTTGTTTTTCTGGGAATATCTTCTCTCTCATGCCTGAAGGACAGTTTGCTGGGTATTGGATTCTCGATTGACAGTTTTTTTTCTTTTAGCACTTAGAATATATCTATCCATGGTCTTGTGGCCTCCAAAGTTTCTGATGAGAAATCTGACAATCTTATTGAGGCTCTCATGCATGATAAAATGCTTCCTTCTCTGCTTTCGAGACTCTTTGTCTTTTGCAAGTTTGATTATAATGTGTCTTGGTGTGGGCCTCTTTGAGTTCATCTTACCAGAAATTTGTTAAGACACTTGGATGTTTATATTAATGTCTATCATCAAATTTAGGAAGTTTTCAACCATTATTTTTTCAAATACTCTCTCTGTCCCTTTCTCTCTCTCTTCAAATCTAGGATTCTCAAATACATACATATATACATACATACATACATACATACATAATTTGGTAAGGTAATTTGAAATATATATATATATTGAAATATATATATATTTTCAAAAAAATATTTTGAAAAAAAATATATATATTTCAAATTACCTTACCAAATTACCTTCAATTACCTTACCTTCAAATTTCAGGTAAGATAGACCAACACACACAGATTATATATTATAGTTATTATTATAGATTATATATTATCTGTGTGTGTTGGTCTTCTTGATGGTATCCCACAGATCCTTCAGGCTTTTTACTTTCCTTCAATCTTTTTTCTTTTAGTTCTTCAGTCTTGATTAATTTCCTTTATCCTGTCTTTAAGTTTAATGATTCTTTCTTCTGCCTGCTCAACTCTGCTTATCAACCCTCTAATGACTTTTTCATTTGAGTTATTGTACTTTCCGTTCCAAATTTTCTTTTTGGCTTTGTTTTAGGTTTTCTGCCTCTTTACTGACATTTCCATTTTCCTCAGATTGTTTTCTTTACTTTTTCTATGTCTTTCTTTTAATCTTTGCCTGTGTGTATTAGACCTACCATTAGGTCTTTTTCAGGAACAGTTTATTATTAAAGTTGACTTATTGGCCAGGTGCAGTGGTTCACTCCTATAATCCTAGCACTCTGGGAGGCAGAGGCAGGAGGGTGGCTTGAGCTCCACAAGTTCAAGACCAGCCTGAGCAAGAGTAAGACCCTGTCTCTACTAAAAAAAAAAAAAAGAAAAAAAAAGGGGTGGCACCTGTGGCTCAGTCGGTAAGGCGCCGGCCCCATATACGGAGGGTGGCGGGTTCAAACCCGGCCCCAGCTGAACTGCAACCAAAAAATAGCTGGGCGTTGTGGCGGGCGCCTGTAGTCCCAGCTACTTGGGAGGCTGAGGCAAGAGAATCGCTTAAGCCCAGGAGTTGGAGGTTGCTGTGAGCTGTGTGATACCACGGCACTCTACCGAGGGCCATAAAGTGAGACTCTGTCTCTACAAAAAAAAAAAAAGAAAAAAAAATTAGAAAAATTAGCCAGGCATTGTGACACACCCCAATAAGTCCCAGCTACCTGGAAGGCTGAGGCAAGAGGATCGCTTGAGGCCATGAGTTTTAGGTTGCTGTAATCTAGGACACCATGGCACTCTACCCAGGGTGACAGAATGAAAACTTAGTTTCAAAAAAAAAAAAAAGTCGACTTATTTTTTCCTTTGAATGGATCATACTTTCATGTTTGTTTTTATGCCTTGTCATTTTTATAGAGGGGGTGCTGAAACTGAGCATTTCAACCTAATAATGTGGTAACTCTGGGAATTAAATTCTCCCCCTTCCCCAGGGTTTGTTGTTTTTTGTTGTCCTTATTTGGTTCTTGATATGTTTTGTTTTGACCTAATTATACCATTTTTGCTTTTGTTTATCATTTTACTGATGTAGGTTGTCTCTGCGCCAGTGATCAACCTGAGATGTAAACTTAAGGTCATCTAAGGTCTCTTCTGAGCCTGCACCTTTCCTTATGCACGGGTGATCACTTTTTAATTTTTTTTTGCATATGCAATTGATTTTGAATGTCCTAGACTCTAATGTCTGGCTCCCAAAATGAAAAGGAGAAAAATGAAAGGGGAAAAAAGGCACCAAACATTTAAATTTCCTGAAAATCACTTTAGCCAGAGGGGGAGAGGCTTGCAACATGGAGGTAGGTCCATCAACAATGACTACTTTTTGTCTGTAAATCTGTGATCAGCACCAATGATCAAAACACAGATACACGATAATGAGAGGGCAATGTGCTTTTCATTTAATCTGGTTCCCATAAACTGTGTGCAAGCTGCTCCTGGAATGCATGCACAGCTGCCTGCAGTGCAAGGAAATTGTGGGTGAAGGATAAATAGCTGCTACTGCACTAAAAGCTGAAATTGACTAAAATGAACCACTATCTAAGCCTGACCCTGGAAGTTTCAAGCTTTCAATGGACTCCAGAGTTCAAAACAATAATTATATCAGACAGATTACACCAGCCTAACTGTTGTCTAAGTGGGAAGACAGATTCCTGGTGCTTCACACTGCATTGTCTGCTCAGAATCTTTCTTTCTAAAACTTTTTGATTTTTGAACCACATCATATAGTACCTGTTCAGAAAATAATTCAATCCTAAAAAGTAAGGAATACATTCAGTTGTTTGTATCCATTTGGATGAACTCATCAGAAGCACAGGAAGACTGGGGGGCGGGGGGCAGGGAGGAAAGAGTAGAAACCAAGCACACACCATGGGGAGCACCAATGGAGCTGGCTTCTTGGATGAGCTGGATTCCATAGGATATAAGCAGAGACAACATTATTCTTGCTCACAACTCCCTGTTCAATCCCCCCCATTTTAGGATTTTTCCCTGGCTTTGAGTGAAGCACTGCGTGGGTCCCACAGTTTTGTTATTGATTCTTTCCAAAGTCAAAATAAAAATGTAGAGAGACATCTCTCAATTTAACATTTTATTTGGAAGAAAAAATTCCAAGCATATACACACACTGGGTGGTCTTTGGTATGTCTGAAGAACAAAGAGGCTAAGGTTTTATTTTAAAGAGAGAGAGTGGGGGAGAAATGTTACATATTGCTCTTTGGGAATCTTCCTTGGCACTAGTAAGGGTGTGGACAGCTGGTAAGCTCAAACTGGTGAGTGACCGTAGTAGGCAAATTTAGTCCTAGAGTTGTAGCAAGTTATCTCTAAAGCTATATATGAAATTGGTTTCTGGGTACAACAGTTTCAGCAGTCAGGCTTGCAGAGAATTATGTTCTTGGACCAATGTTTTGTGCCTGGAGTGCTTTTTCCCCTGGGTTCTCAACTCTGTTTTAGTTGGGTATGACAAGAATGACCCAATTCTTACGATCAACTTTCATACTCTCAAAGACTCTAAAGTCATCCAGTAACTTTCAGATAATAAAAAGTCCAATCCAAGTAAATAATCACAGAAGTACAGACTTCCCTTGGTTGAAAATGTCTCATCTCATTTGACTTGGGCTTGACCCAAGCTAGTAAGCCAAGACTGGGGAAGAGGAATAGATCAGAGATTGTTTTTTATTTTCCCACACTTTCTTTATCTGCCTCCTTCCTGATTCTCTGGCTGTGGTTTGGGGCCACACCATAGTTGGAACAGGCTTAAGAGTATATGGGTAAGGGAAAAAGTGCCTTAGACCTCACCTCCTTTTGGCTACCTATATGCTGTCTCTCCACAACCCTGAGATTTTTGTGCTGTCTCCTTCCACGGGGGTGACATTAACCCTCTAGGTGGTCCTCAAGACAATCCCAAACTGGCTTCTCTCTTGGCCCATGTGTCACGGAGAAGGCAGCTCTTCCCAAGACAGCCCTGTCCTTCTCTGCTTGGCTACCTAAGAGACAGTCCAGCTCCAGCCCAGCGCAGGCCTTTAGACTTTTCACATGTGGCATAGACCCCAGCCACTAGCCACTTTACACTCCTGCAGTCATAAGCCAATTCTACAAATGGCTCTTAGGAAACACTTTTAGCTCAAACTGAATAAGAAACACCCCTTCCCTGTCCCAAGAAATTTAGGGAAAATTCAGCTCTTCCCAGTGAACTTCTTTTGACTGATTTTTCAATGTCAAACTCTTATAAAGTGGTTTAGATTGAATGGCATCCCACCAAAATTCATAGGCATTTGACAGTATTTGGAGATAGGGCCTTTAAGGAGGTAATTAAAGCTAAATATAGTCGTAAGGGTGGGGCCCTCATCCAATAAGACTGGTGTCCTTATAAGAAGAAGAAGAAACATCATGAGGGTGCAAGCACAAAAAAAAAAGTCTGTGTGAAGACACAAAGAGAAAAGTGGTATGTGCAAGCCAAGGAGAAAGGCTGCAGGAGAAACCAGAACGCTGAGAGTACTTCGATGTTGGGCTTCCAGCCTTCAATGTATGATAAAATACATTTCTGTTATTTAAGCCACCCATGGCAGCCACAGAAGACTAACACACAAAGGCAAGAACAATGGGCTAGTGCTGGCAGAGCTGAGGCCTTCTCAGCTTGTGGGTGGTCCAGCATGGGAAACTAGGCACGTACTGTATTGTCCTTGAGCTTTACAGCCTAAAATTGAGGCAATAGACTACCATGTTGAAATCCTGTCACACCATAAGAGGCAGAAGGTGAAGGGAAGAATAGTCTGAGAGGAAAATTGAGGGCACAAATGTCCCAATATCAAGAGAAATAATAAAGGGGAGGTAAATGGTTTCTAGTAATGTTAATGCCACAGAGAGCCAGATAGAATGAAGACTAAGAAAGAGACATTGTGTCACTGATAACTGGAAGTGGGGACAGGGAGAGGTGGCAAAAACCATGTCCTTGCTTGTCTTGATAGCAGCACAAGAATTTTTATAAAAGGGGCTCAGGAGCAACACTTGGTTTGAAGAAGACTGCAGCCTTTCAGGTAGGTTGTGTATTGGAGGGATCCCAGCCTGGGTGAATAGGTTATGTATTGGAGAGACTCCCCAAGACTCATCACCATGTTCAATGGTTCACCAAGAACTTTGTCAGGACTCCGCATATGGTTCTGCTCCCAGCTATAATTAATTACAGAGAAAGAATACAACACACAGTCACCAAGGGGACAAGGGTATGGGGAAAAGTCTAGAGGATTCTAGAACCCTCTCCCAGTAGAGTCAGCATGATGTGCCTAACTCCTGTAGCCATGAGTCGTGGCAACACATGTCAAGTGCTGCCTACCAGGGAAGTTCTTTAGAGAATGTGTCTAGGGGAAGGAGAGCAGCTGCTTACCATAAGCCACATTGTATTCACGAACAGTTCAGGTACAACGAACCACTCTTCTCAGTTCTAGGAGTGATAATAACCCTCCAAAAATCCAGTTCTCCAGAATGTTGTTGGGTACCAGACACCAGCCAAGGGTCAACTTGGCATGTGGGCCTTTCTAAGGACGGCCTGCTAAGCTAACTCTCTTCTGCCCATGCTCTCCTTCTAAGTCCCTGTGTTACTGAGAGGACCACAGAAATTGGCCAAAGTCAACATTTTGACATAGAGCAGGAATAGATGCATGGTTTATTGAGGGTCAGAGTCCCTAATATAGATCTTGCAGTTGCTGATGATACAAGGTAGGGTCTTCCAAGGTCTGAGAAGCTTAACTCAGATGCAGCACTATGGCTCTGCTGTTATTCTGGACAAACTAGCACAGTCTTGTTGTGGAATTTTATATTCAGTAGGCTCTCCTAGTTCTGAAATACCCTATCTTCACCCTGCTAGCAAAAGCAACCCAGAGCAGGATGTTGCCTCCAGTGACACAGCATCCCAAGAAGCTGAAACTGTTTCCCAAGGGGGCTGAACAACAACACAGCAATTTTCCATGTGTTATATAATAGAGAACAGTAAAATAGAAAAGATGCTTTTATTCACACTTTGTATCAACATGGGAAGTATCAATTGACCATAGCAAGACAAGAAAATTAAAGGGTAGTGGGGTGAATGTGGGAATGGGGGAGGCTGTGGCCTCTCTCAATGATGCTGTCACCCTCTCTTTCCTCTCTTCTCCAAGGAAGAACAAGAACAAATCAGCCAGGGTTGGCTCTTGGGATGCGTTAAAAGTTCATGCTCTGAGCTGAAGCCCATCCCTTGGGATGTCTCTCACCTACATTTCCATCCAGAACCTCCTCAAAGGAAACCAAGCCATCTTACCCCCATCTTCTTTTCTTCATGGGGAGATGGAACACAAACAAGACAGGTATAAAGGGGCACTTAATTTCCCATCCCAACTGTTCTTCGATACACGTCTCCCTCAGAGATCCACATGAAGAACAATTGTCAAGGCAGGACAGAGAACAAGGTGTCTCAACAGCATCAAACTCTACCTTCTACTCTAAAAGTTGCAGAGTATTTTCAGCCAGAAAGGCCATTAGTGAGAACCACGGGCTCCAGTGTCTTTCTGTGGAGAGCTGAGCTATTAAGCAGGGTGGACAGAGTAGGAACCTGGGGTGCAATATGTGTTGGGAGTTGACATCTTTTTACATCCTGCTTACAAATCATGATTATAACCATAAATTCTTCTCAACAAATTTAAAGAACTCGAGAGTTGTGGGGAAAAATGCAAACTCTGTCCTGCATTCTTTTCCTGAATATTTGCTAGCTACCAGAAACAGCACTGGATACTGCTCACTTCTACCCAACAACATTCTGAAACCCAAGTGATAAGGAAAGGTGGCCAAGGACACTCACACATACGGATTGTTGGCCAACCCTGGGACCCAGCGTCTCCATGTTAAGGATTGAAAACTAGAGGAAAAAAGAGGGCTGAATCTAAAAGACCTAAAAGAGAAGAAAAATATTATCCTGAAAAGAAAAAATAAACTCCTGAAAATTATTCACTACCAGAGAGAGAGAAGAAAGTTTAAGAAAACACCTACTGTGTATTAGGAATGATAGATGAAAACAGCCCTGCGCAAACAAGAGTTCGTATGCACATGGGGGGATGAGGTGAAAAGAGGCTGAAGCCCCGAGTGGAAGTAAAAAGGACCTGGCTTTGGACCTGGCCTGACAAGGCAAGGACACTGGCAATGCCCTAGCAAAGTCAGAGTCTACCTGGAATGAAACTGGCAGTGAACTGTAGCTTAAAATTCAAGTCAACCACTATTTATCCAAACCCATTAGGTGGCAGCCACCATGCGAGGCCCTGGGGATACTACAGTGAACAGGAAGGACATGGACACTGTCCTCTTAGAAAACAGAGTTTAGAGAACAAAGGACTCACAAGGGTGTGCCTGCAGAAGAGCAGAGGAATTCAATATTGTCTAGGACAGTGGTTTCCAAGGAGGAAAAAATATTGGAAGCTTCATTCATATCTATTCTTATTCATCCTTTTCATTTTAATTTTTACAAAAGAAAAAGAAGGCCATTATTTATTGACAAAACAATCAATTCATCAAAAACTTATAACAATTATAGGCATATATGCACCAACTAACAGAACCCTAAAACATATAAAGACAAATGTTGAAAAAATGGAAAAGATAAAGAGTTCTATAGTACAAGTTAGAAATTTTAATACTGCACTTTCAATAATGGATAGATTATCTGGACAGAATATCAGTAAAAAATGGAAAAACCTGAAAAATAGTATAGGCCAGGTATGGTGGCTCACACCCATAATCCTACTACTCTGAGAGGCCAGGCAGGTGGACTGCTTGAGCTCATGAGTTCAAGATCAGATTGAACAAGAGCAAGACTGTGTCTCTACTAAAAAAACAAAAAACTAGCCAGGCATGGGCATATGCCTATAGTCCCAGCTACTAGCGAGGCTGAGGCAAGAGGATGGCTTGAGCCCAAGAGTTTGAGGTTGCTGTGAGCTATGATGACACCACAACACTCTACCCAGGGCCACAGAGTTAGAATCTGTCTCCCTCTGAAAAAAAAGAAAAAAGAAAAACACTATAAACTAGCCAAACATAGCACACATATAAAGAAATTATTCCACAAAGCATAACGTGCATTTCTGTCAAGCCCACCGGGAACATTCTCCAGGTTAGACCACATATTAGACCAGAAAACAGGTGGCAATAAATGTAAAAAAAGGCTGATGTTATAAAAATTACCTTCCTTGATCACCAAGGATAAAGCCAAACATCAACAGGAGGAGAAAAGCAAACTTTTTACATAGGCGGAAAGTAAACAGCATACTTACAAGCAATCAATGGAACAAAGAAGATAATACGAAAGAAATTGGAAAATACTGATTAAGTTCTACTTTGGGGTATGTGTTATCAGGGCTGAAATATGTGGGTAGAGAAAAGCCTGTGTATAATATGGTAATTAAGTAACAGGGTGGGGCAAGACACAGGCATTGGGAAGAATGGGATATATATTAGAAAAGCTGAAACGTGAAGGCTATAAACTTTTTGCTTACACACTTCTAGCTTGAACTCCTCTGTGATGTTACTATAAAATAGCATAGTAGTATATTAATTTTATGAAGGTAGTGATTCGTGCTATTTGGAAAATATAGGATCATATGATGCAATAGAAAGAACCATTTGCAGTAGCATAATAAACAGCAGCACCTGCCAGACAGTATCATACCAATCACCGACAGCCCTGAGTTTGTCTAAATAAAAACAGAGGGAAAAAAGTAAGGAAGAAATAAAGGAATGAGAGAGAAAGATAATAGATATGAAAGATGGAAACTGGAGACTTGAATTTCATAAAATATAAAGATGCAAGTCTCTGAAAATACTCAAAGGTACAATAACAATGTTTTTCTGAGCCAAGAGAGTTAAGACTCTGATGTGCTATTGGTTAGCAGCCAATCAAGGAGGCACACAATTAACAATAGTTTTCATTTATTATGATGAACTACAACCCAGGCACATTGCTAAGGTACTTTACTTCTCATAACAACAATTGATGCCCCCATTTCACTAGGTCATAAGGAAGGTTATTAGGCAACTTATATAAGGTAATGCACTAATCGTAACAAAACGCAGATGTACACCCCAGTTGACCCTGACTCTAAAAACATTTGCTTTTTCTATTAAGCCATGTTATCTTCCAAGGTGATCATTTAAGCAATACAGCTATAATGACTAAATTATTAGCCATGTACTGAATGCTGTAGCAAATGAAGACTACACTTCTTAAGACATTCATGAAACATTTATAAGTACAGGATTATAGACTAGGTCACACAGAAAATGTCAGCTAATTTTCCAAAGCTGAAATAAGCAGGCTGCATACTCCTACTTAAGCCCAAAGAAACTGGAATTTAATAGTAAACAGAGATCCCCAAATCACTCTGAAATTAAGAATACTGTCCTGATCAATAAAGAAAATAAGTGCAAGATAAACAATGTTTAAAAATGACAGTGAAACATTATATAACTCAAATATCTAGGTATTAACCAAAGCTTGAGCTCAGGAGTTCAAGACCAACCTGAGCAACAGCAAGACCCTGTCTCTTTTAAAAATAGGAAAAGCTAGCCAGGCGTTGTGGCACATGCTGAGGCAAGAGGCTGTCTTGAGCCCAAGAGTTTGAGGTTGCTGCGAGCTATGATGCTGCAGCACTCTACCAGGGGCAATAAAGTGAGACTCTGTCTCAAAAAAAAAAAAAAAAGATGTCAACTCCCAACACACATTGCACCCCGAATTCCTACTCTGTCCACCCTGCTTAACAGCACTCCCCAGAAAGACACTAGAGCCTGTGGTTCTCGCTAATGGCCTTTCTGGCTGATGCTGGAACTTCACCCTGTGTTGTACGCCAGGGTTGTGCCTACAGCTGGAGGTTGAAAGGGAGACACATCAGAAAGGGAGACCAAAGGTAGTAGGGTTAATGATATAATTAGGTTAAGGGTAGAATTAGTTATTTAGGAAATAGACAATTAACGGTAGTGATTGTATCATAAAGAGAGAATATTTGATAAAATATATGAATGATTGGCAAATCTAATCCAGAAATAAAATTACAATTCTCAAAAGCTTATAGAAGAGATAAAAATTATGAAATTCTGTACTTTGTATAACTAAAGCTAACACATTTTTAAATTTGCGGGAAACTAGTGGTCATATTGAAAAAAAGATTTGTAAGTATTGATTTAACAAAAGATAGAAAAACAGGCCAAGCATGGTTGCTCATGCCTATAATCCCAGCTCTTTGGAGGCTGAGGCAGGAGGATCACTTGAGGCCAGGAGTTCAAGGCTGCAGTGAACTACAATCACACCACTGTACTCCAGCCTGGTGAAAGCCTGGTGACAGAGTGACGCTCCGTCTCTAAAATGAAAGGGAGGGAAGGCAGGAAGGAGGGAGGGAAAGGCATGGTTAGAACAACAATGTAATACGATTTAAAAAATTGAAAAGCAAGTTTTTAAAAATACTTGAAAAACTTCTCAAATTATATAAATTGCTGCAGAGTGAAAAAAAGAAGGAAAGTCAATATAACTGTGATACCAAAGTACACAGAAGGAAAACAACTGACAGATCTCACATGCAAAATTCCTAATGCCAGAACTGAAAAATGTAATTTAAAATCTACTAAAAACATAGTCCACCATGGCCAAGCACAAATCATTCCAGAACTTGGATATGACTTAATACAAGAAAAATCAACTAATATATAACAACAAATTAATAGATAACAACAAAAAAATGATGACTTCTATGGATGTTGCAAAGGAACTAGGTAAAATACAGGGTGTTCATGAAGTTGTGTGCAATTAAAAATAATTGTCTATTTTAAATCGTGAAACTTAAATTTATGTGCAATTTAAAATTGCAAACTTTATGGACACCCTGTATAAGATTTCTGCAGGACTTTTTAAAACTGCAAAAGAGTACTCCTTGGCAAAGTTAAGAGTGATCTATCTCAAGACAACAGCATATATTCTCGTACACGGGAGGAATTGCCATGAAAATAAGCAATATCCCAAGGATGCTTGCTATCATTTTTATTCAATGTGTTCTTGCCAATATCATGATTTGAAATACAAATAGAAAGATGACTACAGGAATGCAGAAGATAAGATTATCACTATTCTGAGGACAGTATGACGATCATCCAGAAAAAAAAGAAATGACTTAATTGTAATTCTAGGAATTAAGTAATAGCAGCTAGGTACCAGAAAAACATTTTAAAAATCAGTAGTTTTCTTATGTGGCAGCAATAACCATTTAGAAAATTGAACCGAAATGAAAAGGGATTTTGAGCAGGCAACAGCAGGTATTCCCAACCTGCTGTCCCCACCCAGACTCCAGGCCATTCCCCTCTGGAGTAGACACCCACCAGGGCAGGCCGATCTCCAGAGAGAAGGGAGAGAGCTGGTAGAGAGGGCTGGCCTCTCTGGGAGGTTATCCCAAGAAAGGCTGCCTCACCTGAGAGGTTACCCCAAGAAAGGGCCACACCTGTTCACTCCAGCAGGCTCGGTGGGGGATGATGAGGGTTTGGGGCATGTGGCCTTGAGCTTACTGACTCCTGACTACCTGGGGAAAATCTGCTCTGTGGCTGGTGTCTCCCTGCTCCAGGGACATCAGAGGGGGACCTCCTCCCTGACCTCAGGGGAGGAAACACCCTTGTTCACGGTCAGCAGTAACATGGAAAATGCAGGGCTTCCCTCAACTTGTTGGTTTGCCTTTGCCCTGACTTGAGAGAGAAGAATACAAACCCATAGGCAGGCAAAGAAATGGCAACTCATTTCAGGGCAAACAGTGAGGAGAGACAGGGATGACCAAACAGCTCCACCCATCTATGGCAGGAGGAAGAAGACCAGATAAGAAGTGGGGGGGAGAGGAATACGCACTGGCAAAGGGGGGAATTACAGTACACCAGAGATTTTTAGAAACTAAAAACATGGGTTTTTAAATAGGCAAATTCATAGACATGCTGAAATAGTGGCCCGTAGGTGGCCTGGAGCCACCATACACACAAGAAAAACAAAAAGAGACCTGGAGGCTAAAACCCCAGAGCTCTAACCTGGGAAGGGAGGAATTCTAAAACTGGGGACAAAAAGAACAGATGGAGGGAGACATGCTGTTCACGACAGCCAATACTTATTGAGCATTTTCTATCTGCCAGGCATTGTGTTTAGAATTACATGAATTAACTCATTTAATCCTCAATACACACCAACAGTTGAGGTACTGGGGCTCACACCTATAATCATAACACTCTGGGAGGCTGAGGTGGGTGGATTGCTTGAGCTCAGGAGTTGGAGACCAGCCTGAGCAAGAGTGAGACCCTATCTCTACTAAAAATAGAAACCTAGCCAGGCATTGTGGCGGTCCCAGCTACTCAGGAGGCTCAAGCAAGAGGATTGCTTAAGCCCAAGACTTTAAGGTTGCTGTGAGCTATGATACCACAGCACTCTACCCATGGTGACAGAGTGAGGCTTCTCTCAAAAAAAAAAAAAAAAGAACAAAAACTTGCATCCCAACAATTTCATGCCTTAAATCAGGAAGTAGAAAGTAGGGGAGATGATGCCTCATTTGTGACTGCCAGACCTGGGTCCAGGTGGGGTCTGAATGTCTACAGTCTGATTCCGGGGCTCACGGTTTAACCACAAAATCAGTAGTAATTAACCAACAGTGACTAAATAAATAATAGAAAAAATGCCCCCTGTGCAAAGAAAGAAAAGTATCTCATTTATCATTGCAAATAAAGGAACAAAACAACCCAGAATAAACTTAAAAATTCTATTTAGGACCCATATGAAAAAACTTATACAACTTTAGTGAGATATTTAAAAGCCTTAAAAAAAAAAAAAGAAAGAAAGAAAAGAATACCATGCTTCTTGGTGAAAGGATTATAGCAAAAAAAAGTTTATTCTTCCCAGATTAATTGATACATTTAATGCAATCCCAGTAAATATCTCCATAGAATTTTTTTTTTTTTTTTGAGGATTTCCCAATGATTCTTACAGTCATACAGAAGAATGAGCAGGCAAGAAAGGCTTTAAAAGTAATTAATTTAGTTAATTTCTTATAAAACTAAAATAATAAAAAAGTAATTAATTTAGTTAAGTTCTTATAAAACTACAATAATAAAAAAGTACTAATGAAAGAATGAATATGAGATAGATAAAAGAGGGCAGTTCAGAAATAAGCCCTAGCAAATATAGATAATAAGCAAAAATAAGGGGGAAAAAAGGCAGCTTAGTTGACAAATAGTGCTGAGAAGACAGGTTAATATTTCGAAAAGAAAAATCAATTTTGTTCCTCACTTCACATTTTTACTCTAAAACATAAATCAGATGACACCAATTTGAGAAATATATAGGTAAAATGAGGAAAGCTTTTCTAAGCTTAAAATCAATACAAGAATAACAAAAAAGGAAAATTCATAGACTTAATAACATAGCCTTCATGCCAAAAAACATGAGCAACTAATCTAGGAAAACTCTACGCAGGGAATGTGGCAAAGGAGACCCCTCTTCCAATACAAAGGAATTCATCAAAAGTTAAAGATTAAAAGATAATTCACAAAGGAAAAACACAAATGTTAAGCATGTGGAAAATGTTCAACTTCAATAATATGAAAATAAATGCAAATTAAAGCAGTAATGAGAGCTAGCATTTCCCAGATCCCCAGTAAGCAAAAATTTTCAGTGAGAAGACTGAGTGTGCACGGTTTGCTGAGCCTTCCTCCTAATACTGATGGGAACAGACATTGGCACAGACTTTCTGGATACAAATTTGACAGTGCTGTTGAGATTAAAAAAAAAAAAAAGTTCCCTTTAAATGTTCCTCTCCTTTGATTTAGTAATTCCTTTTCTGGAATCTGTCCTAAGGAAGTGATCAGAAATTTGGAAAAAGATCTCTGCATCATGTTATTTATCATATTCTTTATAACAGTGAAAAATGAAAAAGAATAAAGAGTATGAATAAGCAATTAACAATCCGTCCATGACCCCAAGATAACATCTGTATATATTCTTCCCATTTTTTCTAAGCAAATAAACAAAATCAATAAAACCATATTTTCCTTCCCTTTTTACTTGATATTCTATTGGAGACATTTCCCATGTTACTAAAACTCTCCACAACAAAGTCGGTCATACTGAGAAGTCTGAGGGTAGAGATGGCAGTCTGCAAGAGGAGGAGACCAGCCCAAGGAGCAGGACGAAGATTTATTAGGAGGAAAGAACAGCGTGGAGTCCAGCCAGAAGTCAGCTCCCTGTCGCACAGCTCCAAGAGGCTTTTAACTTTATCAGTGTGGTTGGAAGAGGGCTGCTAGGGAGTTATTCTCTTCTGCAGAGAATCTGATCTACGCACCAGGGGCTATTTTTGGAATCACTGCCTTCTCCAGAGGATCTGACCTTCATACCAGGGGCTAATCTTTGGCACAAGCTGGGGCTGGGGTGAAAGTTACTATTCTGCTGTTTCCCAGGAACACTGGCCTCAAAGCCTTCCAGGAGGTCTGCTGTGATCATGGCCTGTGATCTGGCCTGTTTCTTCTAACTAGATGTCCTCCCCAAATGCCTGGCTCCTGTTGGGGGTCATAAGGATTCCTTTCCACAATCTAACATCTTATAGAAAGCCATAGTTTTCTCAATCGGTCCCCTGTTTTTAGACGGTTTTATTGTTTCTGCAGCAGCATGTAATATGTCCATAATAAAGTAGTAAGTTATTTCTCTTTTCAACGCTTTCAAGTGTCCATATGAAATAGCTTTTGAGAGGAAATGGTTCTGTTGAGCCAACGGTGCAGCTGAAACTTGATGACTTCCTCTCCAAAACAGATACCACAGCTTTCCAAGTTGTACAGAAGTAAGATGTCACTTGGCACCAACTCTCATTATATAGAATGTTATACAACCACCATGCAGATCATTTTATGCAAAATTAGAATTTTATAGAAGATTATTCTTCTGGGGCCAAACCACATATTAAGAAAAAAAACACACACACAACATTATACCTATACATGATAACAAGTATCATCCAAATGTGACCCTAGATGATAATAAGCTCCACTGTTTCATTCCCAGAAATTAACTTGCTTGAGTACAAAGTAAGAGTGAATTTTTTTTTTTTTTGAGACAAGGTTGTGTTCTGTTGCCTGGGATAGAGTCCAGTGGCATCCACATCGCTCACTGCACCCTCAAACTCCTGGGCTCAAGCAATCCTTCTGCCTCAGCCTCCCAAGTAGCTGGGACTACAGGCATTTGCCACCAACCCCAGGTAATTTTTTGTAAAGATGGTATCTCACTATGCTGCTGCCCAAGCTGGCCTCAAACTCCAGTTCTCAAGCGTTCTTCTTCCCCAATCTCCCATCATGCTAGGATTATAGGTGTGAATCACTGCAGCCTGACAGCAGTAAACATTGTGTAGTAGCTACTAGGACTGATAAAGGCCAAAACAACTTGGAATTTCAGAAGATACTCATGGGTGTCTCTGGACCACCATGTCTGCACACTGGGCAGAGGGCCTAAGGCTCAAGACTTGGAAAATGGTAATTTATGAACTGAAATAGCTGAGAAAAATAACTTCACAAAATTCCCCATGAAAAATACGCCTTTGCCCCACACAGATCCAGGCCTTCGGCACTCCTAGATACAATGAAATACAAAGGGACAGTGATGTGAAAAAGCGGCCATGGCATTCTAAATTTAAAAAACAAAAGTCAAAACTAAGCAACTCTATCTGGCTTTAAAACCTAGCTGTCAACGGGGGGACGTGTAATCATTTTGACAGGTTTCCATTTCACTGAAGATTTCAGGTTTTAAATTTGGACGTAAACCCAAATGGGATGCTTCCTAAATTGTGAATATCCATTTTAATTCATATTTTTTAAACTAAAACTTTAGAAGTGGATTAAATAGTTGAAAAATCCCAGGGTTCATAAGAGATATACAGAATTTATTTCTCTTAAATGGCCTTTAAAAAAATGTTTATCTAAGAAAATAAACAAACCACTCTTAGGAATGACATCCAATCTGTGGTCTTCAGAGTCAGTCTCTATTTATCTCTTTCCAAGATTTAGAACTCTTAAAGTAGGTCAGAAGAATTACTTCCTCCTCACTCTTACCTGCTTCTTCTTTAGCAATGCTATTGTAGGGATAGTGTGTAAAAGGAATGCTTAAAGTCACTGTATCAGGGATGAAGACTTCTTCAATAACACATGGGGAGGAAATATTGACAGATTGAACCAAAGCCTGATGTCCCCGGCACTTAGGAAGCTCCTGCCCTGATTCTTGCCTTGGCAAAAGCTCCCTGAAAGAAAAAGCCAATAAGTTAGTACTTTAAACTAAATTTAAAGGAAACTATTTGGAAATTAGTTTGCTGGGAAATCGTATTATTATAAGCACACTATTTCCAAAAAGAAATTGAACTATGATGAATTTCAGAGCTTAGCTACTGAGGTTGAGAATGATTGTCAGTTACGAACTCAGATGTTCACAGTGAATGACAGTGAAAGACTGTCAGTTGATGAAATGACAGTTGATATCACCAGATAGCTGGTGAGTCCTTGGGGCACTCACTTAATATTTTATAAACCTCCCCACCCCCACAATTCTCTATAACTTAGACATAGTGACTTTGTTTATGATAGAACATTCAATCAGCCACTTAGGGTGAAGAAAACTATGAAAAATTTCCAAGAGTTTCTGGATATGGGTAGATAGAACAACACTCCATTCTGCTTCTCCCACTGAATGTAGCTATGAAACTTGCAGCTATTTGAGGATTCTGAGAAATAGTAGCAGTGTCTTGGGGAAGAAGACTCAAATTTGAAGTACCACTAAACCAGCAAAGTGTTTACTATATTTTTGCATCAAGTCCCCCCAGGCTAGATGGAATGTATGTATGTAGCATAAGCGCTGGCAGTGGGCACTGGTAAAGATGGTGCAGGCTTTAGAAGCTTCTAGTACTGGCTTACAGTATTGGAAAAGGATCAGCTGATGTTCAGAGAGAGTGGGGGAAATACACGATGTTTTTTCCCTTCTCCATCCCTGAACCCATGGTAACTTGCAGGTGCCCAAAAACTCTGAAGGAAAGAAACCTTACCCTCTGATCAGAGGAGGCATTGTCTCAAGAAGGGAAAACCTGCTGATGCTTTTTCCTCTTCCTATTCTCTCACTGCTTGGATCAAGAACATGGTATAGCCATGGGAAGTGCGCAGTACAGCAGGACAAATAAAGCCTTAGCTTGCTGGCTACAGGAATGACAAGGAGAGCCCCAGGGAACTGGAAGATGTTGGACAGTGAAGGGCTTGGCAGAGCAACCCCATAATTTTTTATTTATCCAATCCTGGACTCACCTGCAAGCTGCTCATGCATCGGTCCAACCCTAAACAGTATGCCACAGACTCTGAGAACTAGAAAACAGGACAAAGCCAGCACTACGAAGTTCCCAGAATGGCCAGTGGGTAATGTACAAGCAGAACAGATGCAAATAGGATTGCGAAGGCTTTGAACACTGAACAGAGACTGGAACATAACACTAAGAAAGAAAGAATTTTCAGCCCACACCCAACCAAATAAATTTTCCTGCTTGAACAAAAATATCAACATTCTCCATGACATTTAAGGAGGCCCAGGGTCTCAAAACATCACATTTTAAAAATGTCCAGAGTATAATATAAAATTAATCAGCATGTGAAGAACCAGGAAAATTTCAATGTGCATAAGAAAAACACAATCAGCAGGTGCCAATAATACAAGCATTGGGATTATCAAAAAAAAAACATTAATGAAACAATTATAGAAATACTGAAGCAAGTAAAAATTCTCTTAAGAAGGGAAAGAGAGAAAATCTCAGCAAAAGAACAAATGATATAAACAAGAAAACAATGAAAAATTTAGAACTTCAAAAAATAGCAACAAAGAGACTCTAAGGTGGGCTCAATTATGTAATAGAGCTGATAGCAGAATTAGTAAACTTGAAGACAGTGCAATAAAAATTATTAGTCTTTCTCCTATCCTGCAATTGATGTTCATACAATCAAAGTCACGAAAAGGGATGTGTAAGTCTGCAGAAAAAAAAAATACTGAAAGAAATAACAACTGAAAACTTCCCAAATTTGTTAACAGAAAGAAACCAATACATTCAAAAATCTCAGTGAGCCCCAAACAAGACAAATCTAAAGAAATACACACCCAGACAAATCATAATCAAATTGATGAAGAATAAAGGCACAGAAAAATATCTAGAAATCAGAGTAAAAGATACTTTAACAATAGGAAAGCAATGATTCAAATGACTGTATAAAACTTCAAAGCCAAAAGGAAGAGGAACGGCATGTTTAAAGGGCCAAGAGATATGAACTGTCAACTGAGAATTCTACATCCAGTGAAAATATCCTTCAGGAATGAATTCAAAATAAATATATTTTCAGATGAAGCACAGAAATTCACTGTCAGCAGATTTGCTCCATAATTTTATTTTTATTTATTTATTTATTTTTATTAAACCATAGCTGTTTACATTAGTATGATCGTGGGGCACCATACACTTGGTTCATAGATCGTTGGACACATTTTCATCACATTAGTTAACATAGCTTTAGTAGCATTTTCTTAGTTATTTTGCTAAGACCTTTACATTCCACACTTACTAGGATTCACATATACCCTTGTAAGATGCACCGCAGGTGTAATCCCATTAATCCCCCTCCTTCCCCCTCCCTCCCCTCCCTTTCCTCTTTCTCCCTATTCTTAGGTTGTAACTGGGTTATAGCTTTCATGTGAAGATCCTACATTAGTTTCATAATAAGGGTGAGCACATTGGGTACTTTTTCTTCCATTCTTGAGACACTTTACTAAGAAGAATATGTTCCAGCAAAGCCCAAGTGCCCATCGATCCATGAATGGATTAATAAATTGTGGTATATGTACACCATGGAATATTATGCAGCCTTAAAGAAAGATGGAGACTTTACCTCTTTCATGTTTACATGGATGCTCCATAATTTTAAAGGATTTTTTCAGAGATAAAGAAAATGATACCAGAAGGGAAGTTAGAACATTAGGAATGGTAAACATCTGGATAAATATAATGGATTATTCTCAGCCCTGTTTTGTTCCTTAAAAAAAATGTTTCATGGTTGGAAACAAAAATTATAGTGTCTAATGGGATTTTCGGTATAAGTTGATATAATACCTAAATCGCTAGAAAGAATGACAAAGGAAATAGACTGATTCCTTGGGTAACACAAAACTCACCAAAGGTGAAAGTCTATTAAAGAAACTGCATTCATTGTTAAAGACTTTCCAAAAAAGAAATCTGGAGGTCCAAATTGCCTCACTGGCAAATTCTACCAAATACTACATTTTTTTTCTTTATTGGTAAATAAATAATGCCAGTTCTACACAATGTCTTCGAGAATACAACAGAGGAAGGAACACGTCTCAGTTTATTTGATGAGGCTGACATTACCCTGATACTAAAACCAAAGCCATCACAAGAAAATGAAACAAACAAACAAAAAACCTAGAGCTCAATATCTCTCATGAGCTCAGACCCAAAGAGTGAGCATGAGATGATTTTTTGGCACGATCGAGCTGTTCTATATGCTGAATGTGTTGTCACATACATACACATGAAACTACATGGGTTAAAATTCATGTTATGTTAATTTTAAAATGAAATATTTTAGGACCCTATCTCTCAAATTGCATTAAGTAGTCAATTCCAACATTGAAAAACCCATGCCATGGCACAACATATAGAGCAATGTAAGGAAAAGGAATTACAAGTGTCCAGGGAAAGTTTTCCTTTCCAGGGGACACATTTGGCTCTGGATATTGTCCTGTGAAGATGAGATCTGTAGCAGCTACCTTGCATTTATGCAGGGAAACCAGGAGAGCTGCAGAGCTGCTGACTGAGAGTGCTGGCATCTTGAATAGCTGAATTAACCAGCCAGGAGCTCGTCTTAGCTCCAGACTCATCGTGAAAGTTAATAAAGCCATATCATTTCATCTACGGGCAACCAAGAAAGCCTATTGGAATAGTGTACATGAATGTATATATGAACTACATTGTATGGATTGAGCATCCTTAATCCCCAAATCTGAAATCTAACACACTCCAAAATCTGAAACTTTTAGGGGACCATCATGATGTTCAAAGGAAATGTTCACTGAGGCATCTCACACTTTGGATTTTTGAATTAGGGATGCTCAATTGGTAAGTATAATGCAAATATTCCAAACTAAAAAAAAAAAAATCTGAAATCCAAAATACTTCTGGTCCTGGGCATTTCAGATAAGTGATACTCAACCCGTGTGACTTTCAAGGATGAACTAGACACAGGCTGCCTTCTAACAGCACATAAGAAAAAAAAAAAAAAAGATTTGTTTTTATCTCTGAAGATTCTATGACCCTTTAAGGTACAATTGAACTTTTTGAGGAGAAAATTACTCAAAATCCATTATGGTAATACAAAACTAATGGTTTTTGGCAGGTACTCTTTGTTAGCCAGATGGACAATTCTAAACAACTCTATTAGATTGGGTAATTGATCCAGTTAGGTGGGGAAGAGTTTCGTAGCCAGCTCACCCTGACAAGATATGATGATGCAACCGCACTGAAAATTGTGTGTTTTGAAATAACTGTATTATTTTAACAAAGAGATAGTCTTAAAATTCTGACATCAAATCTTCTACCTCTAGGCCATTTCTTTCATGTTCTGTGATTAAGGACTTTTAGCCTTCCACAGAGTACTTGCTCAGGTACTTAAGCTGATCTCAAATTCATTTCTGGAAAAAAAAAAAAATCTGGGCCCTGTTTTTATATGGTTTTGGGGCCATTTTTCTATGTAAAATTCTATATTTTTCTATGGTTGCTTTACACTCGGCACAAACATACATCATGCTAGTAATATTTTCATGGTCATCTATACATCTGGAATCTAAAAAAAAACACAGACCACCTTTAAATCAACATTTCCTTAAATCACGGCTAGTAGTCTCAATTCTTAACTACTAGCTCTACTGTCTGTTCTGACCACAGTCCAATCTGTCTGTTGACCACCGGAAGCTTTAGTAATAACAGAACTGTTTACTTTAAAGCAAACACTGGTTTCATAGGCGTGGCTACTCATTAGCCCTTGTTGTCATCTTGAGGGCTACCCCAGAAACCATTCTTCTTCCACATGACAACCCTTCAAACATCGAATGGCAACCTAAACACTTGAAGACAACTATTATGTCTTCCCACTTAATTTCTGCAAAGCAAGTATTCCCAATCCCATCTACGATTCATTAAAGAACATGATCCAGGGTCCTGCAGGGATCCTGGTTTCATCCTCCATGGGATCTCTAGCTCAGGAGACCAGAACTGAACCCCACACTCCATCTGTAGTCTAATCAGCAAGGACATATGAGGCTAATTACTTCTCTTTTGCTACAATAACACTAAAAGCGTGGCCTGCAAGTAAAATTTACATGTTGACAGTGCCCTCATTCCCCGGGTCCGCATCAAAGCTCATGCCTATCTTCTGTGCTGAAAAGAAGCCCTTCTTTTGCCACACTCTGCTCCTCCTGTTTTTGTTTAGTTGATTGTTGGGATGCGAGTGCTGGGCCTTACAATTGTTTCTGCTAAATCTCATCTAGTTGGATTCAGGCTAATTGTTCCAGCCTGTCAAGACCTCTTTGGATCCCAATTCCATCATGCCCTGGCTGTAGCGAATCACTGCTAAAATTTTTCAACAAAATAAAGCTGGGGACAAAGCCCTGTGGCATGTTACTGGGAGCCTTCCCTTGGGCATAGTTATTCATCCAGTTCTAACCCTACCTAATTGCAGTACCATCCAGCTCATATTTTTCCCATCTTATCCACGTACAGACTGAAGTTGTCAGTGTAAATTTGTCAAATGCGTCGGTGAAATTTAGATAATTTTTGTCTAAGGCACTTATTTTCCTTAGTTTTCAGTACATATGTATATTTTTCAAAATAAAAGCAAATGCTTCCAGGAACTAATTGTCTTTTTCTGCTTACTGCTCTATAACCAAATACAACAACACTTGACTCGATATGCCTTTGCAGACAGATAATATATCCATGATGCTTTAAATAAGGATCTAAATCTTTGATAAAAACAATACTACAATTACCCTGCAATTTGGTGTGATTCGATTTCTACAAAGTCCAGTGGAGGTACCTGTTAGGGATGAACCTTTGAGAACTCCCCTGCTCTAGGAAATTGGTTTGTCCTGGGAGCCTGGTGACTTATGGAACTTTTGAATGAATCCTAGAGATCCTCAGAAAGATGAACATTGCATGTTCCAGTGGTGGGCAGCAATGGGAGGCCTCAGGATCTGAAGAGCTCAGATTCAAAGTAGTCCAGGTGCCTATCTTAGAAGAGAGCTCCTCGCCAGAGAGAGGGAAGAGTTAGGAAGTCTGCCAGCATTAGGTCTGTACCTTTATCAGTCAGGTTGATAGCAACAACAACATTAGATGACACTTTTTGACCACTGATTATGTGGAAGGCACTCTTCTAAGAAATTTAAATACATGATTAACTTCATCCTCATGACAACCCTGTAAGGTAAGTACTATTTTTATTCCCCATTTTATAAAGAAGAAAATGAGACATGGAGTAGTTAAAAGTCCCTGCATAGGGAACTACTTAGGTACTTAGTCCCCGAGGGGCGCAGGTCTGAGATTGAAGGAGAAGCTTCTGTATTTTGGTCAAGTGATGGGAAATGGGGAAGTAGAGGCAGATATTTAGGCAGAGCCTGAGACCTGCAGAGCCAAAATGGGTCCCTCGGTACCTTTTCTGGCTCTCCAAAGCCTATAAAGCACTCCATGGAGCAATATTTTGCAGATAAAAATATAAAAAACTCTACTAGGTATCTCAAAAAAAAAAAAAAAAGTACAGGGGAACTGCTCAATAAATTACAGTGAATCACTTTGCTAAGGAGAAGTGTACATGATGACTTGGTGGTATACTGGATGGTATATCTCTGTTCTGTGCCACTATGGCCGCACTCTGTCTGCCTGGGCCCCAGATCAGTGACAGCTGCCCTCTTCATCCACATTAAGTGGCAGATACAAACCAGGAGTCAAGGGCTGGGAAACTCAGCTGACTCTACCCTACTTCACAAACTTGTTATTTTAATTTTTCAAAAGTTAGTCCTTCTGTCTCAGCTTCTGTGTGCTTTGTACATTAGTCATTGTTGACAATTAGTCACTGTCATAATAGACGGTAAATTAAACTAAACTAATTCAGTAATCTCATTATCACCAACCAATTTGTGTCCACATGTTCACACATAAATATCATCCTGAATTAAAGCTTAAGCCATCGTCTTGGCTGAAAAGAACAATTACTTCATCAAATATACCTCCAATCAGTAAAAGATTTTTAAATATACGTGACATTCATTTATTCATAAATGATATACACAGACTATTGACCTGTTAAATATTAGCAAAGCTCAATGTTTTTCTAATTTTAGATTAAACATAGAGATAAGGCAGTTCTAGTATTTTCTCCCTATCCCCCCATGGGTCTTCTCACCCCACTGCCTTGAATACACACACACCACGCTGGATGTCAGAGGTATTGACCATGATAAAACTGAAGGAATCTTGGGTGATAATCACGGCTTACTGACTTGAGCCAAGTCATTCTTCCTCTTTGCACCTCATTTTCCATGTTTTATGTTTGATTAACAAAACTCATTTTGCTACTTCTCACAAGATAGTTAAAAAAACTCCAAAAAGGAGAGACCATCATATAGATGCAAAATAATGCTATTTATGTTACCATGATTATTGGATTGATTGATGTCAGTGGACAAGCTGAGGGGAACAGGCACCCTCACAACTCTTAGAAGCGGAAGAAGACTGATTCTAAGTAGCAGTAGAGTTCAGAACCATTTCTGAGTACAATAAAAATCATTTGCCCATCAAGAACAATTTGTCTACTCAACCAGAACAGCAGAAGCAGTGCACAGAGAGAGGGCAGGTGATGCTGAGCAATAGCCGGAGACAGACGTGTGGAATCACAGACTTCATGAAAACCACTCTGTCAGAACTCTGGCCAGAGAATGGGCATCACAGGAAGTGACAGGACCAGACAGACGTCTGTCCAGGACCTTGCTAGTGAGACATCTGCCTGTCTGGGTGTTTTGTTTTTTTTTTTGTTTTTGTTTTTTTTCATGGTCTAAAATAATTTTTTTTTTTTTATTATTGTTGGGGATTCATTGAGGGTACAATAAGCCAGGTTACACTGATTGCATTTGTTAGGTAAAGTCCCTCTTGCAATCGTGTCTTGCCCCCAAAAGGTGTAGAACACACCAAGGCCCCACCCCACTCCCTCCATCCCTCTCTCTGCTCTTCCTTTCCCCACCCCTCCCTCCTTCTTTCTCTCTCTGCTCTCCCCTTCCCCCACCCCCACTGTGTCCTTGTCATTAATTGTCCTCATATCAAAATTGAGTACATAGAATTCAGCTTCTCCATTCTTGTGATGCTTTACTAAGAATAATGTCTTCCACTTCCATCCAGTTTAATATGAAGGATCTAAAGTCTCCATTTTTTTTAATGGCTGAATAGTATTCCATGGTGTACATATACCACAGCTTGTTAATCCATACCTGGGGGTTGGTGGACATTTAGGCTGTTTCCACATTTTGGCGATTGTAAATTGAGCTGCAATAAACAGCCTAGTACAAGTGTCCTTATGATAAAAGGATTTTTTTCCTTTTTGGTAGATGCCCAGTAATGGGATTGCAGGATCAAATGGGAGGTCTAGCTTGAGTGCTTTGAGGTTTCTCCATACTTCCTTCCAGAAAGGTTGAACTAGTTTGTAGTCTCACCAGCAGTGTAAAAGTGTTCCCTCCTCTCCACATCCACGCCAGCATCTGCAATTTTGGGATTTTGTGATGTGGGCCATTCTCACTGGGGTTAGATGGTATCTTAGGGTGGTTTTGATTTGTATTTCTCTAATAATTAGGGATGATGAGCATTTTTTCATACGTTTCTTAGCCATTCATCTGTCTTCTTTAGAGAAGGTTCTATACATGTCTCTCACCCATTGACATATGAGATTTTTGGCTTTTTTCATGTGGATTAATTTGAGTTCTCTATAGATCCTAGTTATCAAGCTTTTGTCTGATTGAAAATATGCAAATATCCTTTTCCATTGTGTAGGTTGTCTATTTGCTTTGGTTGTTGTTTCCTTAGCTGTACAGAAGCTTTTCAGTTTAATGAAGTCCCATTTGTTTATTTTTGTTGTTGTTGCAACTGCCCTGCCAGTCTGGCTGGGTGGTTTTAACAAGTAACACCTTGTATTAGTTTCCCGAGACAGTGATAACAAATTACCACACACCTGGTGGCTCAAGAGACAGAAACCAAACTACACTGATTTTCTCACAGATTTGGAGGCCGGAAGTCTGAAATCAGTATCACTAGGCCCAAGCCAAGAGCACCCCCTGTGGAGGTTCTGGGGCAGCGTCCATTCCTTGGGCTCTTCCAGCATCTGTGTCTGCAGGTGAGCGCTTTGGTTTGTGGCTGCATCACTCTAGTCTCTGCCTCTCTCTTCACATGGTCTTCTTTTCTGCTTCTTTTTCTTTCTTTTTTTAAATTTGTATAAATGCATGGGTTACAAGTATAACTTTTTCACGTGGATATGTTTGTAGTGGTGAAGTGTATACATTATTCCCATTAAACAATTTCTCTCCACCCTTCTGAGTCCCTACTGTCTGTCATTCCATACTCCACTTCCACGTGTACATTATGGAGCTCCCACTTTTATGTAAGGATGTGCAGTATATGTCTTTCTGTGTCTGAGTTGTTTTACTTAAGGTAATAGTCTCCAGTTCCATCCAAAAGACATGATTTCATCTTTTTAGTTGTTGAATAGTATTCCATTGTGTGTATATACCATGGCTTCTTTATCCAGTCACCCACTGATGAACACTTAGTTTGCTTCCTTATCTTTGCTATTATGAACAGCGCTACAATAAATATGACCTTCTTCCCTGTGTGAGTTCTCTTTTTTGTTGTTTCTTTCCAGAGAGTTTCACTCTGTTATCCAGGCTAGAGTGCCATGGCCTCAGCTTAGCACACAGCAACCTCAAACTCTTGAGCTCAAGGGATCCTCCTGCCTTAGCCTACAAGTAGCTGGGACTGCAGGCACTTGTCAATGCCCGGCTAATTTTCCAATTTTTAGTAGAGATGGGGTCTTGTTGTTGCTCAGGCTGGCCTCTAACTCCTGAGCTCAAGTGATCCTCCTGCCTCGGCCTTCCAGAGTGCTAGGATTACAGCATGAGCCACTGCTGCTGGCCCTTCTCAGCCTCCTCTCATATGAAAACATGAGATTGCAATTAGGACCCACCCTGATAATGCAAAATGATTTCCCCAAATCCTTAACTTAATCACATCTGCAAAGACTCCTTTTCCAAATAAGGGCACACTTACAAATTCTAAGGGTGAGTGGGGGGGGGACATTATTCAGCCTACCATTCCTCTCCCCAGTTTCCTTCTGCTCTAATATACTATGATTCTGTAGTTTATGTATATTCAACAGCACTCAGTACAAATAAAAGGATTATATAAGTGGCATAATGAGTACAAAAGCAGTCAGAAAAGGGAGGAGAGCCCAGTTATGACCGCTTAGGGATGTCCTAAGGCTCCCACTAGGAGGGTCCTCTTTTATAAAAATAGTATCTGTCTCTAAACCCTATGGGGCACAGAGGAGGGTCCCAGTGTCTGACAGTCTCCAGACAACTTCTCCTGGGCCTCATTCATCCTAGTCTCCCTTCTACCTGATATTTTCTAATTGCTTTAGGAAAAACCCTTGTCACTACAGGGAAAACAGCCTCTCTGTCAAGACTAGTTTGGTCAATGAACTATGACAACACATATAAAAAGGAAAGGGTAGATGAAGGTAAAATACTGTTAGGAATGCAGAGATCTTATTCTATTTTCATCTTTTTCTCTCCCAAAATTTAGCAGCAAACTCACTGCTCACTTTTACATTGTTTCCTCAGCAGCCCCGGCCAGAATAAATGAGGTATGTCCTATGGCAGAAAATCTGTCTAACAGCCACAGGCTCATGAAGCTATACCTGGTCCAATGTCCTGTTGTTAATAGAGGCTTCAGAAACTCAGCCAGGCTCTCCACTCGGATGGCAACCTGGAATATTAAATATATCCCACCTGCTCTTCATGGTTATTTGTGATTCATAAATCTGCTTGGGAATCCATTGTGTCTCCCACTTCTTTCTTCTTCAAGGGGTAAGAGCTCCCTAAGCTTACTGAGGATCTATGAAATATGACTTAATTTGTATCCAAAACTTCTCATTCCAGACCACACAGACTGATTGCAAGGCATCAATTTCCAAATATGATATATAATCCTAAATTAATGCTCTATAGTTACAATATTATAGATCTTAATATTGTCCCCTGTTAGAATTTGCAACCTCAGTCTGAGGGGGACCAAACTTTGCAGTATGTTTTGGTAAGGCCTCCTCCCCTGCTCATGACTCAGTTTCTTGAGTCCTCTTGGACATTTGGCTTTAGAAGATTGTTGTGAAATAAAAAAGAGGCACTTCCAAAGTGAAGATCAGATGGCGCTTACTCTGAAGGTCAATACACAACTAGATAGAAGACATGGCAGTGTAGGGAGGACAAGGAATCTGTCTCTCCATCTGGGGAGATAATCACATGGGCAGAATTTATCTTACATAACTATTTTGGAACTCCAGGCTAATAAAGGTTGCAACTTCCAAGGGAAGGCTTGGGTAGTAAATTGTAGTTAATTTCCATCAATTCCAGCTCTTAGCACAGTTGCAGCTACCCAGCTACCCAGCTACCCATCTCTCTACTCCCAGCCCTATGGCAGGAAGCTGTGCACATTTGTTTTCAGAGCAGCTTGTGCGCAGCCAGCGGGAACCAGGTTAGCCAGAAAAGCACCTGGTTCTCCAAATATAAGGGCTCTATGTCCTGATCACAGAGGTTCAGACAAAAAAGGAGGGGCCCTGCTGTTGCACCTCCACCCATTATTGCAAGCCCCTCTTCTTGCAGCTGAAGCGACTTCTGGTAATTTAAAGGGTTGGCACTTTTCACAACCCCTCCCTTTCATGTTTCTCTTTCTTCCTTGTGGAAGGCAGAAACCAAAGACTAGAATATTCAAAAGCAATCACACAAGAAGGAAAAAATAGAAGGTAACCACATACACCTAAAAAAAGTACAGGCTCTGAAAAGTCCTTAAGTTTACACCTCATGCTGATCACTGGCGCAGAGAACCAACAAAAATAAAAAGAAAACAAGCAAACAAAAAATAATTAACAACAAACCAGGGTGAAAGGGGGAAAAAATCTTGATTTCCAGAGTTACCACATTATTAGATTCAAATGTTCAGTTTTATTACAAAAAAATCACAAGAGATCCAAAGAAACAGGAAAGTATGGCCCATTCAAAAGAAAAAAAAAATCATGGAAACTGTTTCCAAAAGACCTCATGTTAGAGCTAACAAACACTTTAAAACAACTTTCTTAAACACACTTCTAGGAAGACATCATGAAAGCAAAGAAAACAATGTATGAAAAAGATGGAATTACTCACTTCACTAGAGAATTTGAGCAGACAAAAGAAAGAATTAGCAAACTTGAAGATAGGACAAGGGAAATTATCAAGTCTCTGAAACAGAAAGAAAAAAGATTGCCGAAACATGAATAGACCACAAGGCGTCTATGGGACATGATCAAGGAGTCCAACATATTCACTGTGGAAATCCCAGAAGAAGAAGAGAAAGAAAGAGGCAGACAGAATATTTGAAGGAATAATGGCTAAAACCTTTCCAAATTTGATTAATGACTATAAACATCCAAGAAGCCTAGGGAACTCTTTCTACAATCTCAAAGAGACGCACAATAGACTTATAATAACGAAACTTTTCAAAGGCAAAGAAAGAATCTTGAAAGCCATGACAGAAAAGTATCTTGTCAGGTAAGATCCTCGACAAGCTCATCAGATTTCTCACCAAAAACTCTGAGGCCAGAAGACAGTGGGTTGATACATTCAAAGTGCTAAAAGAAAACAAACAAAAAAGCCTGTGGACTAAGAATCCAACATCCAGCAAAACTGTCCTTCAAGAGGGAGGAATAAATTAAAACATTCCTAGATAGATAACAGTGGAGAGAGTTTGTTATCACTACTTGACCTACAGAGATGCTAACAGGAGTCCTTTGGGGGAATGAAAGGACATCAGAAAGACAGTAACCTGAGGCCAGTAGAATAAACAAAAATGGCAGTAAAGGTAAATACACTGATAATTATAAAAGCTAGTATAATTGTAACATTGGTATGTAATGCTGCACTTTGTTTTCTGCATACTTTAAAAAGCTAATGCATTTGTTAAATTATTGGTTTACGGTTTGAGCCATATGACATATAGAGATATAATTTTGTGAAATCAACAATTGAAAGAAATGGGGCTGGAGATATAAAAGAGAAATATTTGTGTATGTTTTTGGAGTTAACTAATATAAATTCACATTAGAGTGCATAGCATTCGTATGTAAAATGTAATCCCCATGGCAACTACAAAGAAAATAGATACAAAATATATACACAAAACGAAAAAGGAATTTAAACATTTCACTATAAAAAAAATTAACTAAACACAAAAGAAGACAGCAATGCAAGAAATAGGGTACAAAAACTAAGGCATATAGAAAACAAATCGCGAAATGATAGAAGTAAGCACCTCCTTATCAGTCAGTCTGAAAAAAGAAAGAAAATTCTGACATATGCAACAATATGAACTTTGAAGACATTATGCTAAGTGATGTAAATCGGTCACAAAAAAACAAATAGTGCATAATTGATTCAATTTACATGGGGTACAAAGAGTAGTCAAAATCAGAGACAGAAAGAACGGTGGGACAGGAGGTGGGGATCGGGGGAGTTTTGGGGAATGGGGTACACTTTTGTAAAATGAGAAAAGAGTTATGGAGATTGATAGTGTTGATGGTTGTAAAAAAGTATGTATTTACTAAAATATACACTTAAAATTGGTTAAGATGGTAAACTTTACCATAATTTTTAAAAAAGAAACAAAAACTAGATAGGGAGCCTCCAAAAAGTCCTATTTTCTTTGTACTTTCCTATAGTTTCAAAAACCTAAAATTCCAGACTGCAAGTGTCAGTGTTAAACATTACCCTGGAAGGGGCAGGGAAGAGAGAAGGGGAATCATAAAAATATTTCTCTGTGAGCATAAGAGGTGGAGCATTTAATCCCTCTTTCAGTGGATATTTGCTGAGTACCTATAATGTGCAAGGGTTGGTGAAGAATTGTAGAGAATCAAATATCAATATACCAGAAAAAACTGACATCCCACAGGGACTAAACCATGTTAATCTTTCTAGATGACGCAGTCAGGATCAACCTTTAGTTAGTTAACTGAGATAAACCAGAGAGGAGAGAGATCATGCTATGTGTTCAGATAAGGAAAATACCACATTTAGACTCATGAGCAAAAATGACACAGTCCAAGGCAGGTCTCAGAGGAGAGAGAGGCAGTGTCCCAGTGAGAGGGGGTAGGATCGATCCTTCAGGGCCACCTCAACAACTCTCTGTGGCCAGTCCTCCTCTGTCAAAGTGGACTGGCAAAGGTACCGATTTTATAGGAAGCCTAACATCATATTTGGTACCCTGACAACATACTCAACCAACCTACAGACATTCCTTTATTCCATCAATCAACAAATACTATGGTATGCCTTCCATGTATAGGGGATTGTGCTATACTATGAAAATGAATAACAGAGGCATGACTTCCAGCCATGTCAGAAGGAGACTCAGAGGAGGTGGTGGTAGCTGTAGTCCAAAAGTCTCAGCAGGTTTCAGGCCCAAGAAAAGCCAGTGTTTCAGAATGAGTCCAAAGTCAGGAAAAGGCTGATCCAGCTCAAGCAGCTAGGCAGGAGGGAGTCTCTCTCACCCAGGGGAAGGCCAGCCCTTTTGTTCTATCCAGGTTTTCAATTGGTTGGACGAGGCCCAGCCACCTTGTAGAAGGCAATCTGCTTTACTCTGCCTACCAGTTAACTGTTAATCTCATCCCAAACACCCTCACAGCAACACTTACAATAATGACTGCCCAAATATCTAGGAATGCTGTGGCCCAGTCAGGTTGATACACACAATTAACTATCACAAGCAGAAATAAAGGCAAACAGGCTGGAAGTTAAAATGCACACACTGCACCACTTCACATTTTCGTTCAGCTGAAGTAAAGTTTCCTTATCTTGGCCAGGTACAGCAGCTCACACCTATAATCTTAGCATTCTGGAAGGCCAAGGTTAGAGGATCGCTTGAGCTCAGGAGTTGGAGACCAGCTTGAGCAAGAACAAGACCTCATCTCTACTAAAAATAGGAAAAAGTAGCTGGGTGTCATGATGGGTACCTGTAGTCCCAGCTACTTGGGAGGCTGAGGTAGGAGGACTGCTTGAACTCAGGAGTTTGAGGTTGTAGTGAGCTAGGCTGAGGCCTTGACACTCTAGCCTGGAAAACAAAGTGTGACTCTATCCTAAAATAAAATAGTGTCCTTATCTTTAGGGAACTCTGGAGCTGTACTATTTTACTGTAGTTTGCTGTTTACCTGTTAAGCCTGTGCCTTAGTAGTCTACAGCTCACCTTTAAAGGTGATGGCTATAGAGAAAGTGCTCAGCAAACATCATGTGGAAAATTATTACCCCCTCTCCCAGCCCTGTGTTGGCCTGACAGTTTCAGCCCTATGTTGCCTGGGTGACCCTGCCCAAGCCCATCCCCAGCCCTGCCTACCCCAGGAGCACAGGACATAGGTCCTTACAGCCAAAAGAGGTTAGCACACAGGTGTAGGGGTGTCTGGAGGGGAGGAGGGATAAAACCCAACACAGATAAAGCTAATTCATTCCCATAAATACCTTTTGAGCACCTGTGAAATGCCAGGCTTTGTTCTAGGCTAATATATAAGCAAACTCAGTGAAAATCTTCAGGGATGAAAAGCTTAAGGTTGATGACCTCACTTTGAAATGCAAAACTGCAGTAGCACTGCAGTTTGAATAAAGCAAAGACATTTGTTCTGAGCTGCGTCTGTACAGCTGTCACCCACTTCACCAGGGCCACCAGGAAAACAGAACTGGGCAGCTGCGCCTCGAAGATTATTAGCTATCCCCTGGAAGCTCTCATTTGCAGAGCTGGAGTCATTTTCAGATTGGGTGAAGGGTGTTCAAGAAGGTCACTAGAGTGGGCCAGGGTGCTAGACCAGCCAAGCATGGCGCCAAGTTGAGAACATGCTTCTAAGTGTCTTCAATCCTTTCCTGTGTTCTCATACTCCCGTCTCCCTGCTAAGGAGTCTCGCCTCCCATGGACAAAATCTGTAGAAATGTGTTGTGTACGTGTTTGCATACCAGACAGGCCTGTGTCCACTGGGGGACAGATGGCATGAGTCTGACAGGAGCGCACCGTTGTGTTTGCATTTGATGATTTTGCTCCTAGGGATAGGCAGGCAGCAGGAAACCTAAACCAATACCTCTGCAGACTGTTTTATTTTATTTTTTTTTATTAATATTAAATCATAGCTGTGTACATTAATGCCATCATGGGGCACCAGACACTGGTTTTATACTGCAGAGCGCTTCCCTTCCCATGCCCAGTACCTGATAATTGCCACTTAAGAGATTCTGGGAAGCCTCTAAACTCTTCCTGCCCCCTAAAATTCTCCTCACCTGTCAGGAGTAGCACAAGGCTTAGCACAAGGAGTAGCACTAGACAGTTTTCAAAATGAAGTTGTGCTAGGCCCACAGGTCTCTGTCTGGAAGGCACAGTTGCCATGGCAATGCCAGCTAATGAATAGATATGTAAACGAGGGGAGAATCTATTCATCACTTGCCAGTTGTTCTAAATGCTTGCCCTTTCAGAGGCTTGGGGGAATGTGGGGTTGGGTGTTAGGAAAGCATATGCTTAGTAAAAATTTTGGATAAATGTTTATTTTCAGAGTTCACCATGAGAAATGACTATTTGGGGTGGTATGCTCATAAAGCGGTTTACTTTGCAGCTACCCTAAGAAGACAACTGGGATTAAACAGAAACACATGGTCCACCTGCATTCTGTGTCCCTCTGGGAAAACCGCAGCAAACATTTCTATCACCAGCATTGAGTCCACATTTTGGTCCACTCGCGTAACTTTGAGTTTTAAGTAAGGCCTAAGAGACTCTCAAGCTGTCCTGGCAGCAGACTAGCAGGATCTGACTTCTCCCCCGATTCCTAATTAAAATGTCCATGAATATACATAAACAGACAAAAATTGGCAACAACAGCTTAGGCTGAAGATGGGCAAAAACCAGAGCCCAGATTCACAGACTGTCGAGCAATTCTACTGCCCTGGAGATGAACTGAGAAGGGCAACTGTGTCCTCCAAGTGAGATTACTGCAAAGTGGCAAGGCCTAGAAAGGGAAAGGCCCCTCTGCCCTGTGCGTGAGTTCTGTCCCTGCAGGAACTGATGTGGCTATCAGGTCAGGAGCCCTGGGCATTGACTCAGTTTCTTTGTGCTTCCATGTTCTCATCTGGAAAAGGAGAACAAAAGAGAATCTACTGCATAGGTTTCTTGTGAGTTAAGATAGGTAAAAATGAGTATTTTCCCTCTAGAACAATGGTTCTCAACCTTCCTAATGCCATGACCCTTTAATACAGATCCTCATGTTGTGATGAACTCTAATGATAAAATTATTTTCGTTGCTAGCTTCGGAGTCACCACAACATGAGGAACTGTATTAAAAGGTAGCGGCATTAGCATAGTTGAGAAGCACTGGCCTAGAACATCAACTCTGTACAGGCAGGGATTTTCTTTGTTTGGGTTATTTGTGAAACTATGCCAAGTGCTGCCCAGATCAGCACACGAAACATAGAGGATGTTTGATAAATGTCCGTAGAATGAATGGGCTGTCTATGAATTCTGAAGGTGGGGTACAGAGGATGTGAGCAGAATGAGAGGCACTGGCATACTGTTCCCCGGGGTGTTCCACACACCAGGAAAGACCTCAGTAACAGGGTAAACAAGGTGTTCTGGGAAAGGTAGGTTTGAGGCATTGCACAGCTCATTTGCTCTGATTTGGGCAGTGGTATCTGGCATGCGAACAGCTAAGCACTCTTCACGAGTTCTGGCTCCTCTGGGAGGAGATGAGAGCTGTCCTCAGTAGATCTGAGACTGCGTTAGTATGAACTAAGGGCAGTTCACACAGCCTCTCATTTGGCGAGTGATCAGACCATGCCTGGCCGTTTGCTGCTGTTTAAGGACTCATGCACAGCATGGTAGTGTCAGATGGGTAGGGCACGTGCAAAGATTTTGCTATGCGATAAACAACCTTCAGGAACAGCATACTCTTCTGATCTGTACTCAGACGTGTTAGTCACTGTGACACTGGCCCCTTCCAGAACAGCGTCCCATTAACACGAAACTTTACTACAGAAACTATAAGAAATGTTCAGCAAGGATCTACCTTATGTTCACAGAAACTCTTAGAAAACATGAGTCATGAAAGATAAGCCACGAAAGTAAGGGAATTTCAATTATGGTCAGAATGCAGAAAATACATGGTACCCCTCGTGCTGATAATGAGAATAAGTGGGGTAACCCATAAAATCATAGTGCCTCTCTTTTCTTTTCTTTCCTTTTGTAATCCATCAAAGAGCTAGGAATCAAAGAAACCTAAATCAGCTAAATTCCAGAAAGTGATGAGCCCTTCCTAGGAGATAGAGGCTCCCAGCGGGGCTTTCTTTTCATGGTAAACATGGGCGTAAAGAGAAGTCAGCCTAACATTGACCCAACTGCTGCACGTGCCCTGCTGTGACAGATACACATCTGGAGGGGCCCCAGCTGAGGAGTACTCTGTGTCCACCAGGACTCTAGCCCTGGATCTGAACCCAGTGTGCATGGTTAGTAGGGCAAAGGCGGGATAAGGCAGGAGAGCTGAGACAGCCCTCTGAGGGCCCTGAGGCTGAGCCTTCAGGGCGTGGATACTCCTGCTCTCCAAAGACTGGAAGCAGGAGACAGAATGGGACAAGAGTTCTTTAAAACCCAAAAGGCCATGGTGGAACTAGACAACAAAGACAGCTCCCCAGTGAGCAAAAAGCCAGCATGGTTGAGCTCAGCTATACACCATACAGACACATGCAGAGTCTTGTGAGTGTTGTCATCACAGGCCCTGGGTACCAGAAAGTCCTGACACTACCCTCAAAATTTGTGAAGTCACTATAAACCAAAGCCAAATAAAGTTATACCAGAGCCCCTCTCTAGCCCAACTACAGACAGATTACATTGCATGAAACCCTGACACTAGTACTGGCGAGGGGGGGGTCTTGCCATTCTTTAGGGGCAAGTTTTCTTTATTTTAGTCTTAAAGGGGGGGGGTTTACATGCAGTATTTGGCATTGAATCAAATATTATGAGAAGCAGCAAGAAAGTATGACTGATACTCAAGAGAAAATGCTACAGAAGCAGACTTAAGAGATGGACCAAATGTAATTATCAGACTTTAAAATAATTACGATAAACATGCTAAAAGATCTAGTGGTAAAAACAGAAACTGTGAACAAATGGGGCATTTCAGCAAAGCCAGAGGAATTACACAAAAGGAATAAATGAAAATGGTAGGAATAAAAAAATGTATAGAAATGAAGAATTCATGAGATGGACTTAAAAACAGACTGGGCACAGCCAATAAAAGGTCAGCCAGTAAAAAGTATCCATTGAAAACAAAAAAGTAAAAGCATGTGAGCCAAAAAACAAGAACATAGCATTTAAGATATCAGGTAGTCTAACTACTGTCTAACTGGAGGACCAAGAAGAAGAAGAAAAGAGAAGGAATAAGGAAGAAGAAATATTGGAATAGATTATAACAGCTGAGGATTTTCCAAAACTAATGAAAGAAATCAACCAACAGATCCAAGAAGCATGGCCTGGTATGCATCAAGCATAATAAATGCAAAGATACCCATACCTAGGCATAGCACAAACTGTCAAAACCCTGCAAAAAATCCTAAAAACAGCTACAGAAAAGACACACTGCAGAATCTATGAAGGCTTCAGATAAAATAACATCTTTAAAGTGCCCAAAGGAAAAAATCTGTTAACTTAAAATCTTTCCATCTTCAAATATCCTTCAAAAAAGAAGGCAAAATAAAGACGTCTTCTCCAAGGAGAAATATAGGGGGAAAAGAAGGCAAAAAATAAAGACATCTTCTCCAAAGAGAACTAATGTTACTTGTACACCAATATTAATTGCAGAGTTACTCAAAGTAGCCAAAAGGTAGAAACAACCCAGGTGTCCATCAACAGATGAATAGACAAACAATATGTGATATAAACATACAATGAAATGTTATTCAACAAAAAAAGGTAAAATGCTGCAACATGGATTAACCTTCAGAACATTATGCTAAGTGAAATAAGCCAACCATGAAAGGACATTGTATGATTACATTTATATGATGTAATATCTAGAATAGACAAATCCATAGAATGGACAGAAGCTTTCAGGGACTGGCAAAATGAAGGGATGGGAAGTTATTCAGTAATGGCTATGGAGTTTCTGTTTGGGTGACAAAAAGTTTTAGAAATAGATAATGGAGATGGCTGCTCAACACTGAGTGTAACTACCCTGTTTCCCCGAAAATAAGACAGTGTCTTATTATAAGGTGAGCTCCCAAAGATGCGCTAGGTTTTATTTTCGGGGGACGTCTTATCTTTCCTGTAAGTAGGTCTTATTTTCGGAGGATGTCTTATTTTAAGGGAAACAGGGTAATGTTGCTTAATCGTACATGTAAAAACTATTAAAATGGAAAATTTGGTCTCACCTATTGCACCACAATAAAAATGCAAAAAAAAAAAAATATTTCTGTCAGTCAAAAGCTCAAAGTATCCCTCTCCAATAGAAGTGCAGTAAAAGAAATGCTAAAAGAAGACCATTAGAGGTCAAGGGTAAATGAAACTACATGCAAGCCTGGATATGCAAGATGGAATAAAGAGCACCAGAAAAAGCAAAATGGTGGTAAATGTTGTTATCATAACATAAGTGATAACAAATATATGTGTCTAGGTGTATTTCTAAATTATTTTAAAGGACTATCAACTGTTTAAAGCACAAATAATATCATTAAGGTGTGGGGGTTACAGTATACGAAGAAGTAAAACATACAACAACATATACTTATGTATGTGTATACTGACAGTTAGATGTTGTAAGATTCTTAGATTGTTTCATGAACAAAGTTCAAGATGTATATTGTACTCTCTAGAACAACCACTGAATACCCATGTGACATTGTATGTTCACATCACATATTGTTTTTCCATTCATCTGTTGAGCTAATGGAGCCAAAGGAGGGACAAAATGAATTACTCAAACACATTCATTTCACCCAAAAGATGGCAGGAAAAGAGGAATGGAGGAACATGGAATAGATGGTTCTAATAGAAAACATGTATCAATGGTGGACTTAAATCCAGTCCTATCAATAATTTCATAAATTATAAATGGACACCATTTTAAAAAGACCTGGCTGGCTCAATCCATCTAACAGGAAAAGACCCAACTATATGCAGCTTCCAACAAAGACTTTAGATATAAAGATGGTAACAAGTTGAAAGTAACAGTTTAAAAAAAGCAAACCATGCACACCCCAAGCAATATAGGTTGTGTGACTATATGTATATCATACAAAACAGGGTTTACAAGACAAAGAGTATTTATCAGAGAAGGGAGATAATAATGACAAAAGTATCAATTTATAAAGAAAGTATAACAATTTAAAATGTGTGTGAACCTAATAACAGAACATCAAAATACATGAAACAAAAACTTGCAGAACTAAAGGAGAAATAGACAAACCCACATAGGTGGAGAATAACACCTCCAGAAAGTAATTGTTAGGAGAAGAACGAAAACTCAGCAAAGATACAGACTATCTAAACATCACTATCAATCAGCTTGGCCTAATTAACATTTACAGAATACTATACCCAGTAAAGCAAAATTCACATTCTTTACAAGTGCATAAGGAACCAACACAGATCATATGCTGGGCCATAAAACAAGAGTCAGTAATTTCAAAAAAAACCTTTAGGGCGGCGCCTGTGGCTCAGTCGGTAAGGCACCGGCCCCCTATACCAAGGGTGGCAGGTTCAAACCCGGCCCTGGCCAAGCTGCAACCAAAAAATAGCCAGGCGTTGTGGCAGGCGCTTGTAGTCCCAGCTACTCGGGAGGCTGAGGCAAGAGAATCGCTTAAGCCCAGGAGTTGGAGGTTGCTGTGAGCTGTGTGAGGCCACGGCACTCTACCGAGGGCCATAAAGTGAGACTCTGTCTCTACAAAAAAAAAGAGTCGGTAATTTCAAAGGATCAAACTCCTACAGGGTATATTTTCCGATAGCCATGTTAACAATAGAAGCTAGATGATATTTAATAACAGTGAGGTATCAAGAAAATATTACACAGTAACTAAGCATGACATGTCTAACCAGCCTGTGGGTCAAAAAGAAAGAACACAAGTAGGAAATTAAAAAATATTTCAGACTGAACAATTATATAAAATGTCATATCTAGACTCATGCAATGAGCGCTCCACTGTTCCACCTCCAGGAGGGCCCAGGGGTCTCTGCGGCAGCCTCTGTTGCCCTGTGACCTGCAGGAGCCCATTGTTCCCAGTGTGGCAAAGGAAGGATGAATGGCCTTTTCTGCACTTCATGGTCCTGTTTGTGGGTGTGGTGGCAGCAGATGAAGGGTTGTGCTGATGCCTTGAAATGCATGTTCTCAAGATGCAGCTGTGATTTGTACTGATTACTTCTCAAGACGTACTTGAGAACTAATCCTGCAGAAGCAGGAGAAAGCAATGTCTGGTTCTCAGGGACTACTGACATCCAGGGCTGTGGCTATAGAATTCTCCCTGGTGGAGTAGGTATGCCTGGATCCTGCTCAACAAAATTTGGATGTATAGGGATGTGATGTTAGAGAACTACAGAAACCTGGTCTCCCCGGATATATTTTCTTACTACGCACAAGGCCTATGGACAAAGCAGTGCATAGAATCTCCATTCCAGAAAGTGATCCTGGGGACACTTAAGGAAGTCTGGAAAAGTGAAGAACCCTGACATTTCCATGAGCACAAGCCCATGTTAGCCTGCTGGAGAATGAGATACAGTGGGGGGAGCAAAACTAAGGCAACCCAGTCCACAGCCAGCTTAGCTTCAGAGGAGAGTTGTCCAGTCGACCAGCAGCTGACCACACATGCCTGAAGAAGCCCAGCTGGAGATGAGAGAAAAATGATGCATTTGCCCTTTATTTAAAGTTGAATCTCTTCATAGAAGATCTTGAGTTATATAGAAATGCATATGGACACGCGTGCATGTGACTGGTGCTTAAAATAACACTGCCCCCCACATCACAGAAGGAAACAGATGAGGCTGAATTGCAAGCTAAGAAGTCTGCCTTTCACCTCATCCCTCCTCATCTAAACAAGGCTATGGACAGATCCGAAGACATGGGATTTTCTCCTCCTGGAGTCCCATTGGCACTTGGTCAACGTCTGAACTCTGGAATGGTGGTGGGTCTCTGCCAGGCAGAAGGTCAAAAGTAGTGATCTACCTGTGGACACCTTCTCTATGCAGCACCCACTCTTAATAGGGGCACAGTAAAAATGGATGTTCCAGAAAGATGTGCCATGTAGAGTATGTTCTTGGACATCCTCCCTGCCCAGAATTGAGGCTGTGCCTTCTGCTGTACCTTCTACAGCTTCAGAAATGTGTAGTGGTGTAGTACTGGAAAACTAAATGTAAACATTAAATAAAAAACTGCCATTGTTCCAACAGCAAATTATTTAAAGTGGTTCCAAAGGGACTATTTGAAAAGGGATATCATACTTTTCTGTGAAGCATAGAAAATAAAAAGGGATATTGAAAGAAAAAAAAAGGCTTATGGAGTGACAAATACCTTGAGTATCTGGAAAAGAGAAGGCAGCATCCTGTATGCAGCCTAGAAAAGCCGGCCAGGTCTCCTCTCTGCCCTCATTCCACCACGGCAATGACACACACACCCATACTGACCGTTACAGGGATGCTGCTGGAACAGATGACGGAAAATTTCCAATACGTTACAAAGACAAATAATTGTCATCATTGCTGTCATTCATGTTGAGACCACACTCCAGGATTTATCTTTTCTGAGCAGCAGCAGGGTAAGGTGGGTGTTCTATCCTGATTCCTGGACATTGGAGCCAAAAAGACTAGAGGTGAAAGTCCAGCCTCATTATTTACTATGGCTTCTTGGCCAAGGCATGAATTATATATCTGACTCTTAGTCTTCTCATCTATAAAATGGGTATATTTCTCCTTCCTTAACATGAAGGAAGTCTTCAATCAATATTGGTCTGCCTCTCCCCTTTTCCCTATTCAGACTAGGTCAAATTTTCTGAACATGAAATAAAATTTACCACAATTGAAAAAAAAAGTTTTATGGAACATGACTAAAGCTTTAAATACATGAGAAAAGAGAAAAGGTTTAAAATCAGTAATCTATTGTACCACATTAACAAGTTAGAAAAAGAACAAATTAAACCAATAATTTGAAGAAAATGATACAAAAATAAAAGCATAAGTCAATGAAATAAACAATTGAGAAAATAAAATAATAAATGAATATTTATTATTCATAAATAAATAATAATAAATAATATTTATTATTTTCAATAATTTTTATTGAAAATAAAAATAATAAATGAAATAAACCAAAATATTAGCAAATGAAATCCAGCAGTATATGACACAAACAATAGAGAAAGTTATCAAAGTTAATTATTTTTAATGTTTGAGGGAATCAAAAATCCTCTAACAAGGCTGATGAAGGTAAAGCAGAGTAAAAAATAATTAACAACATTAGGAATAAAAGAGCCTGTGGATATTAAAAGGATAATTAGGTGACAATAAAAAAAATTATGTGACAAGGTAATGCAAGAATAAAAAGGAAAATCTAAATAGTTCTGTTATCTTAAAGTACTTCATAATGAAAAAGCCTCCACAGAGAAGGATGAACATGTATATGATAAAGCGAACATGATATTGTAGAATCAGTGTGATGAGTACCTGGGTGCTCACCGTAAAACGTATTCAACATTTCTGTATAACTGGAAATTTTTATAATACAATTTGAGGGGAAAAAAATGGCTTCAAATAAACATTTAAGGAAGAAAAATATCAATTTTAAGCAAACTCTTTCAAAACAGAGGAGGAAAAAGTACTTCCCAACTCATTGTATAAGGCCAGCATAAACCCAATACTGAAACTTGACAAGGACACTATAAGAAAATAAAAGTACAGACAAACATACCCCATAAAACATGGATATAAAAATCTTTACCAAAATATTAGCAAATCAACCCCAGTTGTATCTGAAAAAGAAAATCCACCATGATTAAGTGTGGCATGTTCCCATAGAAGGCTGGCTTGAAAATGTCAATGTAATCTACGTTAACAGAATAAAAAAAAAAAAATCATGTGATCATTTTGATAGCTACAGAAAAAGCATTTGACAAAAGTCAACACCTGCTCCAGATTAAAAAAAGCTCAGCAATTTGGAACAGAGGGAACTTAGTCTGATAAAAACATGAAACAAAAAAGTTTACAACTCACTTCACACTGAGTGGTAAAGAAGTTTTCCTAAATTCGAGAAGGAAATACAAAAATAACTTCTCTTATCACTTCAAGCAATCCGAGCTGGTAGAATAAGGCAAGAAAAGAACTATAAAAGACACACAAATTAGAAAAGAAGGATTAAAAACGTTATTTACAGAAATCATCTTTAAGTATATAAAAAAAAAAAAATCCCGTGGAAGCCATCAAACGCTCCTAGGACTAGCAAGATAACAGAATATAAAATCAATTTAAAAAACAATTGTATTTCTTACACACTAGTAGGTAAAGATCTGAAAAGTGAAACTTAAAAACAATATATGATGGCATTAAAATCAAGTCCCTGGGAATGAATCTAATGAAAGATGTGTAAATCATCTGCAAAGAAAAAATGCAAAAATTGTTGAGAGAAGTTCAATGAGACCTAGAGAAATGGAAAGACATGCCCTTTTTACAGATTGGACACCTTACCATTGTCAGTATGTCAGTCTATTAAAATTTATCTATAAATTTAATGCATATGGGATCCAAACCCCTGATAGTTTTGTTGATGAAATTTGCAAGGTTATTTTACAATCCCTGTGGAACTACAAAGTATCTAGAATAACTCCAATAATTTTGATAAAGTTTCAGTACCTAAATGGCTTGATTTCAGGATTTAGCATAAAACTGTTACAATCAAAACAGTATGGCATATTTTATACACTGTTTCAGTGTATAAAACAGAATAGATTAAAACATAGAACAGAGAATCCAAAAACAGACTGCCACATTTCAGGCCAATTGATATCAAATCGAAGTTGTTAATCACTAGCACTCTGGGAGGCCAAGACAGGGAGATTGTCTGAGCTCACAGGTTGGAGACCAGCCTGAGCAAGAGCGAGACCCCATCTCTAAAAATAGCTGGGTGTTTTGGTGTGCGCCTGTAGTCCCAGTTACTCAGGAGGCTGAGGCAAGAGGATCACTTGAGCCCAGAGTTTGAGGCTGCTGTGAACTATCACACATGGCACTCTACACAGGACAACAAAGTAAGACTCTGTCTAGAAAAAAAAAAAAAATGGAAGTTCTTTATCAATTTAATGAGAAAAAAAGTTTTAATAACTTCTTTTCAGAATAATTAAAAAATTATGCAGAGTAAACCAAACCTCAACTTCTACCACATTCCATGTAGGAAAATGAATTTCACATGGATCACAGACCCTAACGTAAAAGCTAGAACCATAAATCTTCTAGAAGAAAATATAGCAAAATATGTTCATAACATTGATGTAGACTGAGATTTTCTGACAGGAATCAAAAGGCCTTGAACACAGAAGAATAAAAGTGGTAAACTGGATTGAATCAAAGTTTAAAACAGCTGTTAATCACAAGGCACTATACTGCATTGTTCCTCATTTTCTGCAGTTTTGTTTTCCATTGTTTCAGTTACCTGCGATTAACTGGTCAACTGCAGTCCAAAAATATTAAATGGAAAATTCTAGAAATAAACAATTTGAAAGTTTTCAATACTGTACCATTCTGAGTAGCATGATGAAATCTCATGCAGTCCTCCTCCATCCCACAGGGACATGAGTCACACCTTTGCCCAGGGTATCCAGGCTTCCTGGGCTCCCTGCACCTGAGTCACAGACATTTGTTTGCTCCTAACAGTGTCAAGGGTAGATGATCGGGATCACCCAAAGCAGAAGACTCTCTGTCTGACTAAAGGCCAGGTCAGTAGTAGCTTAGCTCTACACCACAATGCCTGTGTCATTCGCCTCACCTCATCTCATCATGTAATTTTATCATATCACGTCATCAGATGATCAACTAGGGGGACTACAATGAGATATTTTAAGAGAGACAAAGAGATAACACATTCACGTAACTCTTACTGCAGTAAATTGTTATAATTATTCTATCACTGTTACTATTAATCTCTTACTGTTCCTAACTCATAAATTAAACTTTATCATAGCTATGTACATATAGGAAAAAGTATAAGATATATATATAGGGCTCAGTATTATCTGCAGTTTCAGGCATCCACTGGGGGTTGTGGAATGTATCCCCTGCAGATAAGTGTGTGTCCTGTATTAACAAATGAATATGTAAGCCACCCAGTGGGAAAATTTATTTGTCAAGGAATTCTTTGGGGTAATAAAAATATTCTATTAAATATATTTTACACTGGGGTATGAGCTACATTGCTGTATATAATGTTAAGACTCATCAAACTGAATACTCAAGAACTGTGCATTTTATAGTATTTGCCTTATGTCTTAATTAAAAAGTAAAAATCAGGTGGTACTGGCTAAGATCAAAAAGGAAGCAGAAGAAAATAAGAAAAAAATACAACAAAACTAAAAAACTAATAACAGAATTAAAATCTGCAATATAAATTCTCCCTCTTCAAAAAATGGAAGCAGTAGCATGATTAATCAAGACAAGGGTATAATTCTCTGAATAAAAATATATCTATAAGGAAAATCATGTGGCAATCAAATTAAGAAAAAAGAAATAAAACAAATTATAGATTAGAAATGACAAAGATGATACACTCATAGAATTAAAGGACATCAAAGTATAAAACAATGACAAGTATGCATATATGTTAATATGTTTGAAATCCAAAAGACAGGGATGATTTCTGGAACAAACAGATAATTAAATTCACTAGAGAAAATGATCGCGTGAATAGTAAACATGACATAAAGTAAATACTGTTGAAGAACTACCTCAAACTTTTTCATGTATTTCATGATAGCCCAGGAATATATGTTTAAATATTCAAAAATGATCACTTCTCAGCCTTTTGGCGAAGATCAAGTATAAATATTAAAAAATGGTTATTATATCATCTTTTGCAATACATAAAAAGATAGAAATGCTTAATCATGGTATTAAAAACCTGCAAATGAAAAGAAAAGGTAATAGATCAATTATTTTTATGGATACATTTGCAAAACCTATATAAAAAAGTAATCAAACGTAACAGCATATTGAGAGAGAAATTCAATTTAACTAAGGAGAAACAATCCCTGAACTGTAGGAGTTTTTTAATTTTAGTGAATACAATTAAATAATGCATACTATCAACAAATAAAATAAAAACTATGTATGCTATTATCTCAATAGGTGCCAAAAAGGTATTCAAAAGTCATTAATGATTTAAAAGAAAAAAAATTTAACCAAGAATAGGATATAACCTTAAACATAATAATGTCTATTTCAAACATCAATTAATGCCGCTTTCAAATTTAAACTCAAACTCTGGGGCCATTTTCATTAAAGTCAGAAACAAAAAAGTGCCTGAAATTACATTATTTACACATAATTTTGAACAAAAGTTCTACCACTGAAATAAGGCAGAAATGAAAAATAGGAGTCTCTCCTAACAGAGACTCAGAACGTTCAGGGAGTATTTTGTACTGATCCCATGCATACCAAAAGTACAAGAGACACCTGCTCAGATTCCTCTTCAATATTCCTCGCTACTGAATAAATTACCCATTTAAAATAACCTCATGTCATCCCATTCTTTGCTTGGACTGGAAGGGAACGCAACTGACATCCTGTGCCCATCTCTGGTCTCATCTGACCTAAGCTAACACTAGACAGGCTGGATCTGTACTTACTAGGAAAATCTCAGCATATCTAGGAAATGATGTTGCAATTCAAAAGCCATCACCAAGTGTCTAAGGACTCAACAACTGATTGGGCAGTAAAGAAGGTCCACCAAAGGCAATAAGGAAGATGTTAAAAAAGCATCTGGCTAGAACTGAATAGAAAACCAAGAGATGACACAAGTCTCTTACAGCCTTCTGATCTTTGATAAACCAAACAAAAGCATAGGGAAAAGAATCCCTATTTAATAAAAGGTGCTGGGAAAACTGGATAAATACACATAAAAGACTGAACCTGGATCTACACCTTTCACCACTTACAAAAATTGATTCAAGATGGATAAATATTTAAATTTAAGGCATGAAATGAGAAAAATCCTAGAAGAAAGTGTGGGAAAAACTCTTCAGGATTTTGGCCTGGGGAAAGATTTTATGAAGAAGATTTTAGTGGCAATCGCAAAAACAAAAATAAACAAATAAGACTTGAATTGAAAAGCTTCTGCACAGCTAACAACACAACAATCAAAGCATAGACAACCTCCAGAATGAGAAAAGATATCTGCATGTTACAAATCTGACAAAGACTTGATAACTAGAATCTATACAAGACTCAAATTAATCAATAAAAAGAGCAAATAATCCCATCTATCACTGGGCAAGAGACACAAAGAGAACCTTCTCTGAGGAAGACAGACAAATGGCTAACAAACATGATAAAATGCTCATTATCCCTAATCATCAGAGAAATGCAAATCAAAACCACCCTACGATACCACTAACCCCAATAAGACCGGCCCACATCACAAAGTCCCAAAGTTGCAGATGTTAGGATGGATGTGGAGAGAAGTGAACACTTTTACACTGTTGGTGGAATTGGAAACTAATAAAGCCTCTTCAGAAGGAAATATGGAGAATCCTCAAAGAACTCAAATTTGACCTCCCATTTGACCCTGCAATCCCATTACTAGGTATCTACCCAGAAGAAAAAAAGACATTTGTATTTGATTATTTACTACAGCTCAATTTACAAAAGCCAAGGTGTGGAAACAACCTAAATGTCCATCAACTCAGGAATGAATTAACAAACTGTGGTATATGTATACCATGGAATACTATCCAGCCATAAAATAATGGAGATTTTTACATCTTTTGTATTAACCTGGATGGAACTGAAACACATTCTTCTTAGTAAAGCATCACAAGAATAGAAAAGTAAATATATAATGTACTCGATATTAATGCGAAGCCAGTAGATGATCTAATTCACAATCACATTGGAGAAAAACGCATTTCAATTCATGTTGGGGGGAGGAAGGAGCGGGAAGAAGGGGAGTTTAAGGTGCTTCCACATAATGAGTACACCGTAGGGGTGTATGGCACATCTTTCAAGTGCAGGACACAACTACAAGAGGGATTCTACCTAACAGACTCAAATATTGTGATCTGGTTGTACCCTCACATTAACCTGAAATAAAAAAATAATAATATAATAAATAAATAAATAAATAAATTACTCAGAAACAATTTTTTATGATCTATGTGCAAACACTATCTATGAGATTTATTTTCTAACTCCAAGTTTGATTGGTTACCAGGTTTTGGGGGTTTTTGTTTGTTTATTTTTGTTTTGTTTTTGAGTCAGAGTCTCAACATGTCACCCTGGGTAGAGTGCCGTGGCATCACAGCTCACAGCAACCTCAAACTCTTGGGCTTAAGCAATTCTCTTGCCTCAGCCTCCCACGTAGCTGGGAAGACAGGCTATTACCAGGTTTTGAGAGAAGCACATGAAGTCGGGAAACATAACTTGTATACATTTCAATTTATAAATTACGTCTACTACAAGTCGCTTATGTTGTAAATGAGAATGCAGTAAACCAACTGTCTATTTACTCATCTTTTCACCCTTCAGGGGATCATTTTCTTCCTAATACTACAAAAATTCTACATGAGATCCTGTTTTAATGAACATCTTGATAAATATAGTTATCTCCGTATTCCCATGCTCCATCAAAAGAGTTTTCTGAACATTTTCAAAATAAATACAAATTTCAGCTAATCTTTAAAAAAAAAAAAAAAGAACAACTGGCTTATCTCCTCAATACCATGGAGAAAATGTCACATTAACCAAATCAGAAAAGTGACGAGAAAGAACTGCACAGAAATGAGAAAGCTTTGTTACAGAAATGAAATCCAGACATCAGTAGACCCATCACTGAAAAAACTCAAAGTATTGAAGTAGAAAATATATAGAGGAAAGAGAAAAGGCTAGCAAAAAGATAGACAAAGGGTGACAATAAATAAAAAATGCAGAGGCCACAGCTCAGGATCTAATTTCCGTATAAGACTGGAAAGAGAGGTTGAAATACATGAAACAAAAGCAGAAAAGAAAAAAGGGACAAAGAAATGTCTTCTAGGAAGAAAACTCAGTCCAAAGATCGAAAGTGCGACCATAATCCAAGGAGCCTTGACAATAACAGTCATAACACCAAACACCACAACTGTAACAACACAGAAAAGAATACAGATTGGTAAGATGTTCAGACTCCCCAGATAACCATTGTATCCTTAAAAAATTAGATTTTTCACAAGGGAAAAAAATAGGTTGTCACAAACTTGTTAACATTATTAAATCCCAAAAATAACAGAGTAGCAGCTACAGACCTTTAAAGAAAAAGGTTGTAGGCAAAGAATTTTATACCTAATCTAGTTACGGTTTATGTATAGGTGATGAGGAAGAGATATTCTCAAGAGTTATAATACTAAGAAGATTAATGATTGAGATAAACTTCCTGGGGGGAAAAAAAAATGAAATTTTGGAAATTTTATGCCAGAACAAATGTATATTAATTAAAAATAAGAAACATAAAATGAGTTAAATAAGACTGGATATATACACTGAAGACAGGTAAGTGTACAGGGGAAAAGTATGTTTCAAATATGGTTATAAAATTAATAACATCTTTGAAATTGAAAATAATAAAAATTATAAAAAGGAGGAGAAAATAATAAAAATTGTAACAAGGAGTTGTAAGAAAATTAACAAAGGGGATATAAAAGAAACCATTTAATTTCTCATCTTCCATGTAAAGTATTATTAATTCGTAAGTGATGTTAGCTTCAGCGATAAGTTCACAAAAACACGATGACCATTACTAGCAAGAGTAAAAGAAAGATATCTAACTTTCAAACAACCAAGAAGTTAAGCTTCAAAACAAAACAATACTGTTGACATTAAAGGAGCCAAATTTAACAGTAACAGTAAGTACACAGGAGAGTAAGAATTAAGACTCAGTCTATAAAGAACTCAAGCAAATCAGCAAGAAAAAAATCAAAGAACCCCATAAAAAGGTGGACAAAAGACATGAATAGAAGCTTTTCAAAAGAAGATAGACTAATGGCCAATAAACATGAAAAAATACTCAGTGTCTCTAATTGTCAGGGAAATGCAAAACAAAACTGTAATGAGGTATCACCTAACTCCAGGCAGAATGGCTTTTGTCAAAAAGTCCCCAAACAACAGATGCTGGTGTGGATGTGGAGAGAAAAGAACACTTTCGCACCATTGGTGGGACTGCAAACTAGTACAACCTCTATCCAAAGTAATACCTCAAAGAACTAAAAGTAGACCTACCATTTGATCCAGCAATCCCACTACTGGGTATTTACCCGAAGGAAAAAAAGCCATTTTATCAAAAGGACAGACATACGCACTCAAATGTTTATTGCAACACAATATACAATCACAAAGATGTGACATCAACCCGAGTGCCCATCAATCCATGAGTGAATTAATAAAATGTGGTATATGTATACCATGGAGTACTAGTCGGAGTACCACTCAGTCTTTAAAAAAAAAAAAATGGTGATATAGTATCTTTTGTAACAACCTGGATGGAACTGGAGATTATTCTTCTAAGCGAAGTATCACAAGATTGGAAAAACAACACATGTTCTCACTATTAAACTGGAACTAATCAATCAACACTCATATGCACACATGGTAGTAAAATTCAACGGAAATCAAGGTAGGCGGGGAGAGAAGGCAATGGATAAATTCACACCTAATGAGTACACTGCACACTGTCCGGGTGATGGGCACACTTAGAACTGTGACTCGAACCATACAAAAACAATGCATGTAACCAAAACATTTGTACTCCCATAATGTTATTTTAAAAACTGTCATTGCTGCCATGAAACTAACATTTTAACAATTACAGACAGACAATGAACAAAACGGAAATCCTTTGAAAAGTTTTTCAAAAAGAGACTCATTCTTAACATTCTGAAACGTAAACAGGCATAAATACACTAAGCTTACCAATAAGAAGGCTCTCAGAGTAATTAAAAATTAAAACATAATGATATATATTATGTAAAAGTTTCACCCCTAACAAAATCACAGAAAAGGGTAAGGCATGTGTACTATATTCCTGGAAGGAGAAGAAACTAAAAAATTGTGAAGGACCCCAGTGATTTCTGCAAGTAACAATAAATGTTATGCAAACACAAGCACAAAGGTTATGTGGCAAAAATCAACAGAACTCAAAAGCCTAACTCAAAAGTATTTAAAGAACATTTACACTGGTAAAAGGGAGAATCTGTCACGAGGACAGACACAGCACTGAAAATGAAAAACTCTGGGAAGTAAACCTAGGAAGCAACATAACATTATGTGGGAGACTTCGATGTGTCACAGTAAATCATCTCGGACAAAAGAACGAAAAATGGGTGAGGGGCACAGTCAATGTAAAGGTAACTTCTAGGCATATATAAAAACCTTATACGATAGAGGCAACACTTTTTTTTTTTTTTTTTATTAAATCATAAGTGTATACAATGATATGATTATGGGGCATCATACACTCACTTCATAAACCATTTGACACATTTTTATCCCAGTGGTTAACATAGCCTTTCCGGCGTTATCTCAGTTACTGTGCCAAAACATTTATATTCTACATTTACCAAGTTTCGCAAATACCCCTGTAATATGCACCACAGGTGTGATCCCACCGATCCCCCTCCCTCTACCCACCCCCCCTTTCCCACTTCCCCCTATTGTTAAGTTGTAGCTGGGTTATAGCTTTCATGTGAGAGTCCCAAATTAGTTTCATAGTAGGGCTGTGTACATTGGGTATTTTTTCTTCCATTCTTGGGATACTTTACTAAGAAGAATATGTTCCAGCTCCATCCATGTAAACATGAAAGAGGTAAAGTCTCCATCTTTCTTTAAGGCTGCATAGTATTCCATGGTATACATATACCACAATTTATTAATCCATTCGTGGATCGATGGGCACTTCGGCTTTTTCCATGACTTAGCAATTATGAATTGGGCTGCAATAAACATTCTGGTACAAATATCTTTGTTATGTTGTGATTTTTGGTCTTCTGGGTATATGCCCAGCAGAGGAATTACAGGATTGAATGGCAGATCTATTTTTAGATCTCTGAGTGTTCTCCATATATCTTTCCAAAAGGAATGTATTAATTTGCATTCCCACCAGCAGTGCAGAAGTGTTCCCTTTTCTCCGCATCCACGCCAACATCTCTGGTCTTGAGATTTTGTGATATAGGCTAGTCTCATTGGAGTTAGATGATATCTCAAAGTAGTTTTGATTTGCATTTCTCTGATGATTAAAGATGATGAGCATTTTTTCATATGTCTGAAGGCCGTGCGCCTGTCTTCTTCAGAGAAGTTTCTCTTCAAATCCCTTGCCCAGCCTGCGATGGGATCCCTTGTTTTTTTCTTGCTGATGCGTTTGAGTTCTCTGTGGATTCTGGTTATTAAACCTTTGTCAGAGTTATACCCTGCAAATATCTTCTCCCATTCTGAGGGCTGTCTGCTTGCTCTGCTTACTGTGTTCTTAGCTGTGCAGAAGCTTTTTAGTTTGATCAAGTCCCAGTAGTGTATTTTTGAAGCTGCTTCAATTGCCCGGGGGGTTCTCCTCATGAAATACTCACCCAGACCAATTTCTTCAAGGGTTTTCCCTGCATTCTCCTCTAGTATTTTTATAGTTTCATGTCTTAAGTTTAAATCTTTAATCCAATGAGAGTCTATCTTCGTTAATGGTGAAAGGTGTGGGTCCAATTTCAGTCTTCTGCAGGTTGCCAGCCAGTTCACCCAGCACCATTTGTTAAATAGGGAATCTTTTCCCCACTGAATGTTTTTAATTGGCTTGTCAAAAATCAAATAGCGGTAAGTAGCTGGATTCATCTCTTGGTTCTCTATTCTATTCCAGATATCTACTTCTCTGTTTTTGTGCCAATACCATGCTGTTTTGATCACTATCGATTTGTAGTAAAGTCTGAGGTCTGGTAGTGTGATTCCTCCTGTTTTGTTTTTATTTCTGAGTAATGTCTTGGCTATTCGAGGTTTTTTCTGATTCCATATAAAACGAAGTAATGAGAGGCAACACTTTTGATAGAAGTTCATCTCATTCTTGCTTAGAGAAAAAAATCTTAGCAAATAGCAGGTCTTACTTATCTTCCACAATACAAAGAAAATAGAAAATTGAAATGTAAACTAGAAATTTAAAAAGTCTAGTGACTCGGAAATTATAAAATACTTTCCTATAAAATGCGTAGAGTAGCAGAGGAAATTTTTACAAAACTACAACAAAATACTGTAAAGAAAACAAAACTATCTTATCATTATCTGGGAGATATCACTGAAGCTCTTCTCAGTGGCAAATTTCTTACCCTAGTTGCTTTAATTAATAAATAATGAAGAATTAGGTTAAAATAAGCAATCAACTGAAGCTGCTAGAAATGAAAATAAATTAATAAACAAACAAGATAAATTAGCCAGGCATGGTGGTGCATGTCTATAGTCCCAACCTCTTGGGAGGCTGGGGCAGGAAAACCACTGGAGCCTAGGAGTTCAAGGTTGCGCTGAGTTTTGGTCACATTACTGCACTCCAGCCCAGGTAACAGAACAAGACTCTGTCTCTAACCCATAAATGTATTAATATATACAGTTATGATTTAATTTTAAAGAGAGAGAGAGAGAGAAAGAGAGAAATGAAGAATGAAATTTACAAAAAGATTCCCTAATTCCTGGTGCATGTAGGTTAGGGCGCCAAACTCCAAAACGTATAGAGATCAAGTCAACTCATTCATCAAGAACAAAGCAGGCAGGTTTAAAAACTAATAAACATCAAAGATTTAACATACGTGCTATATAACCTAGAGGGGCAGCTACCACTCAACTGCACCAAATCACTGCCGTGAAGGAATGTAGGTCTAATCCTGCCAAATTCTCCAATATTTTAACAGGAGAAAAAAATGTAGATTTTTAATGTGGTATTTTCTGCTTTATAAAATGGCATATGAGCCAAATAAAACATGGCTATGAGTTATACTTGGCCGATAGGCTGCTGTAGGCAACTTCTGATTTAGACTATTGACTTTAGCTTGAATCAATTTCAATAATTTATATTTTTCCAGAAAAAAATATCCATTTCACATAGATATTCAAATGTATTCCCATGAAACTGTATCAAGTATTCTTTTAACAAATCTCTCGTATTTATTTTTGCTATCTAGTTTATTTCAGTGATAACACATTCATGCTTATTTAAATATGCTATCTTCATCAGTTTATGGCTTTTCTTTTTCAAAGAATAAGCACTTGGATCTATTCATTAGATTGAAAGGTTTTTGGTTTTTAACTCTTAAATTTTCAAGTGGGTGGAATTCTTAGTCAAACTTTGTTATTAATTTCTGATTTATGGGCTCAGCACCCGTAGCACAGTGGTTACGGCGCTGAGACTGGTGGGTTCAAACCCAGCCTGGGCCAGCTAAACAACAATGATAACAACAACAAAAAATAGCCAGGTGTTGTGGCAGGTGCCTGTAATCCCAGCTACTTGGGAGGCTGAAGCAAAAGAATCACTTAATCGCAATAGTTTGAGGTTGCTGTGAGCTGTGATGCCACAGCACTCTACCCAGGGTGGCACAGTGAAACTCTGTCTCAAAAAAAAAAATTCTGATTTATTGTATTGTAGACAAAGACGATGCTTAATTTGTCCTTTGTAATTTAATTAGGTTGACTTTGTGGACTAATGCATAGCCATGTTTTTGTGAATTTCTGGAATTATTTTTAAAAAGCTACTCCCTTTTTAAGAGTATGAAATTTATGTCACACAAACACTGATACACACACATTCAATGTTCCAATTCTGTTAGTTTTACTAATTTGACCAATCTGAAAGGAATTTGTAAAATCTCCCATAATAGTTGTGTTTTACTCTGATTCATATTCCTAAGAATTTTTCCTGAGATAAAAATTTTGCAATGAACATGAAATTCTAAAGAAAAAGAAAAATTCTACAATCATTAGTGTTGCTCAACATGTATTTGCAGTTCTTTCTGGGCATGTAGTTGGATTGTACTTCTCAACGTCCTTTGATATTAGACACGGCCACATGACTTGCTTTAGCCAATGAAATGTGTATAGAAGTGACAAGAACTTGTGGAATCACTGTGTGATCCACCTGGCCTCTTTCCCTTGCCATAGCTCTCATGGACGCACACACAGACAGGAGCTTTTTCCTAACAGGACTCCAGAGTTAGAACGACACAGATAAAGGACTTAGCCCACCCCCAATGCACAGAAAGCATGAGTAAGAACTTCAATTCTGTAAAACTCAGCCTATCCTTACTAAAACAAGTATGAAGAGGAAATAGGCAATCCACAAAAGGAAAAAAGAATGAATAACCAACCAATATATAGAAATGTTTTCCTCTCACATAGACGTTAAGTTACAGCCAAATAAGTCCCTATATTTCACTGACCATATTAACAATGATTTTTATTTTAATTTATTTATTTTTTTGAGACAGAGTCTCCCTATGTCATCCTCAGTAGAGCGTCGTGGCATCACAGCTCACAGCAACCTCAAACTCCTGGGCTCAAGCTATTCTCTTGTCTCAGCCTCCCAAATAGGTGGGACTACAGGCGCCTGCCACATACCCAGCTATTTTTTGGTTGCAGTTGTCATTGTTGTTTAGCAGGCCGGGGCCACGCTCGAACCCGCCAGCATTGGTGTATGTGGCTGGTGCTCTACTCAATGAGCTACGGGCACTGAGCCAACAATGATTTTTAAAATACTAATATTCAACATGGGTCAGGGTGTTTTAAGACAGGCATTTTAATTCATTCCTTTTGGTAAAACATGCCTGATAAAAATGTTATTTATTGGAAGAATTTTAGCAGTTTCTTATCTTTCACATAATTATCTCCCTTCTAGAAAGCCATCATGGTTTCTAAATTCAATCTGGTACAGTATATGGTACCAGAGTGAAAACAAACTTCTTAAGTGAGATTCTAAGATAGTTTCATTATCTCTAAGCTTAAAGGAACTGCTGACCTCTTTGCCAATGAAATATTGGATTCTGGTATGTATGGCTTGAACTGGCATCATGATTAATTAAATGCTATCTTGGGATTGGATTAAAGATGGTGACGGAGTAACACCTTCCCTGCAACTGGGCACCGTGACTCTGGGGAGACAAGACTCCAGACACCTCTGGCTGGTGAGATCTGCCTACAATCATCCCTTTGAGGATACAGGGAGTCAGCAAGGGACTTCTGGACGCCAAGAGGAGGTCAAAAGCAGTGGGAAACTGGCAAGGGGTTGCATGTGTTCCATTGACCTAATCACGCCGGCAACCGTGAGTACAAGCAGCAGTGAGACTGCAAACCAGAAAGGCCTTACCTGTGAACTGTTTCGGTGTTTTTGGACTTGGCACTCAGTTGAACTGCCTTGGGGAGAGCTTAGGCAGGAGTGCGGAGAACTTTGGACATTGTTTGGGGCCCCAGACAGAGCCACTGAGCTGGGCTGCAGGGAGCCATTGTGTGAGAGAACTGCCCCGGCAAGCTCCGCCCCCAGGGTCCCAGAGCAAGGAGCAGTGGGACCTAGTAACCTAGCAACTGAGCAGCCTAAAGGTGGGGGACTGAGCTGCCTTACAGCCTTAACCCCTAGGGGTTGAGGAGACGGTTCTGGCACACTGGAGGCTCGAGCTGTTGCCCTGGGTAGAGTGCCGTGGTGTCACAGCCCATGGCAACCTCAAATTCCTGGGCTAGGTGCTGCCTGGACCTCCATAAGATCTGTGCCACGACCCCGCACCAACCGGGCCTCCGCATGCCCTGACCAGGAACTGCGGGTGCCGTGCAACCCTGCATCCTCCCTCCTGTGTCTTCCCAGCCTCCACAATGGCCCGCTTCTCTGGCCAGGGATACTGGTAGCTGCGTGCCCTCTGGAGCCCTCCCTGGCTCTACGCAGAGTCCTTCTCCTGGCCAGAGACTGCTGGAGCCTTGGGCTCTCTGTGCCAAAGTCACCAGGTGCCAGGCACTCCCAGAACTGTGCACATCACCTCCCGCCCTGTTGCTGGATATGGGTGTGTCACACGCCAGAGCTGCTTCTACAACCAGAACTCCCTAGCTGAAGCAGCCCGAGAGGAACTACACAGGGTCACTCCCTACAAAGTGATCCCTCTGGGATCTAATCTTGGAGAGACACCTACCCAACTCTGAGAACAGCCAGAGGCAACGGTGAAAAACAACCATGAGGCGAAATCAACAGAAAAACTCTGGCAATATAAATAATCAGAGTAGATCAACTCCCCCAAGGATCAATGGGGCAGACATAGCACAAGATCCCATGCACAAACAAATAGCCGAGGTGCCAGAAATCGAATTCAGAATATGGATAGAAAATAAGATTGAATTAGAACTCCAAGCAGTAACCCAAAAGATATCTCAAGAATTCAACAAATTCAAAGACCAAATGACCAAAGATTTGGACACATTGAGACAAGAAGTTGCATCCCTCAAAGATCTGAGAAACACAGTAGAATCCCTCAGTAACAGAACAGAGCAAGCAGAAGAAAGGATTTCTGACATTGAAGACAAAGTTTTCAAACACTCCCAAACTCTCAAAGAGGATGAGAAATGGAGGGCAAAAACAGATCACTCTCTCAGAGAGCTCTGGGATAATTCGAAGAAAACCAATATTCATCTTATAGGGATCCGTGAAAGCAACGAAGTGGCTTCACAAGGCACAGAGTCTTCTCCATGAGATTATGAAGGAGAACTTTCCAGACATGCCAAGAGATTCTGAAATTCAGATAGCAGACAGTTTCAGAACTCCAGCACCACTCAACCCGAATAAGACATCCCCCAGACACATCATAATCAATTTCACTAAAGTTAATATGAAGGAGAAAATTCTGAAAGCTGCCAGACGAAAGAAAACCATTACCTACAAGGGGAAGAATATTAGAATAACTGCAGATCTCTCTGCTGAAACCTTTCAAGCTAGAAGAGGATGGTCATCAACTTTTAATCTCCTAAAACAAAATAACTTTCAACCCAGGATCCTATGCCCAACCAAACTGAGTTTCATTTATGATGGAGAAATTAAATACTTCAATGACATTCACATATTGAAGAAATTTGCGATAACTAAACTAGCTCTCCAGGATATTCTCAGACCTATCCTCCATAAAGACCAGCGTAATCCTCCACCACAAAAGTAAACTCACCCAGAAAATTTTGATCAAATTCCAACTTCCACAGTCGCAAAAGGATTAAAAATGTCCACTGGACTCTCAAAAGGCTTATCAATATTCTCAATTAATGTGAATGGTTTAAACTGTCCTCTAAAGAGGCACAGGTTGGCTGACTGGATACAAAAACTCACGCCAGATATCTCATGCATACAAGAATCGCATCTTACATTAAAAGACAAATATAGACTCAAGGTGAAGGGATGGTCACCTATATTCCAGGCAAATGGAAAGCAGAAAAAAGCAGGAGTTGCAATCCTGTTCGCAGACGCAATAGGCTTTAAACCAACCAAAATAATTAAGGATAAGGATGGACACTTCATATTTGTTAAAGGTAATACTCAATATGATGAGATGCTATTATTAATATTTATGCACCCAACCACAATGCACCTCAATTTATAAGAGAAACTCTAACAGACATGAGCAACTCAATTTCCTCCACTTCCATAGTAGTTGGAGATTTTAACACGCCTTTAGCAGTGCTGGATAGATCCTCCAAAAAGAAGCTATGCAAAGAAATTTTAGATTTAAACTTAACCATTCAACATCTGGACTTAACAGACATCTACAGAAGATTTCATCCCAACAAAACTGAATACACATTCTTCTCATCAGCCCACGGAACATACTTCAAAATAGACCACATCTTAGGCCACAAATCTCACCTCAGCAAATTTAAAAAATGGAAATTATTCCTTGCATCTTCTCAGACCATCATGGAATAAAAGTTGAACTCAATAACAACAGGAACCTGCATACCCATACAAGAACATAGAAGCTAAACAACCTTATAGTGAAGGATAGATGGGTTATAGACGAGATTAAGAAGGAAATCACCAAATTTTTGGAACTAAACAACAATCAAGACACGAATTACCAGAACCTCTGGGATACTGCAAAGGCAGTCCTAAGAGGGAAATTTATAGCAGTGCAAGCCTTCCTCAAGAAAACGGAAAGAGAGGAAGTTAATAACTTAATGGGACATCTCAAGCAACTGGAGAAGGAAGAACACTCCAACCCCAAACCCAGCAGAAGAAAAGAAATAACCAAAATCAGAGCAGAGCTAAATGAAATTGAAAACAAAAGAATTATACAACAGATCAATAAATCCAAAAGTTGGTTTTTTGAAAAGATCAATAAAATAGATAAACCTTTGGCCAACCTAACCAGGAAAAAAAGAGTAAAATCTCTAATTTCATCAATCAGAAATGGTAAAGATGAAATAACAACAGACCCCTCAGAAATTCAAAAAATCCTTAACAAATACTACAAGAAACTCTACTCTCAGAAATATGAAAATCTGAAAGAAATTGATCAATACCTGGAAGTATGCCACCTACCAAGACTTAGCCAGAACGAAGTGGAAATGTTGAACAGGCCCATATCAAGTTCTGAAATAGCATCAACCATACAAAATCTCCCTAAAAAGAAAAGCCAAGGACCAGATGGCTTTACGTCAGAATGCTACCAAACCTTTAAAGAAGAACTAGGAACTATACTACTAAACCTCTTCCAAAATATAGAAAAAGAAGGAATATTACCCAACACATTCTACGAAGCAAACATCACCTTGATCCCCACACCAGGGACAGACCCAACAAGAAAATTATAGACCAATATCACTAATGAATATTGATGCTAAAATACTCAATTAGATCCTAACAAACAGAATCTAACAACACAGCAAAAAAATTATACACCATGACCAAGTGGGATTTATCCCAGGGTCTCAAGGCTGGTTCAATATACGTAAATCTATAAATGTAATTCAACACATAAACAAACTAAAAAAATAAGGACCATATGATTCTTTCAATTGATGTAGAAAAAGCTTTTGATAATATTCAGCATCCCTTCATGATCAGAACACTTAAGAAAATTGGTATAGAAGGGACATTTCTTAAACTAATAGAGGCCATCTACAGCAAACCCACAGCCAATATCATATTGAATGGAGTTATTGAAATCATTTCCACTTAGATCAGGAACCAAGCAAGGTTGCCCATTGTCTCCATTGCTCTTTAACATTGTAATGGAAGTTTTAGCCATTGCAGTTAGGGAAGAAAAGGCGATCAAGGGTATCCACATAGGGTCAGAAGAGATCAAACTTTCACTCTTTGCAGATGACATGATCATATATCTGGGAAACTCTAGGGATTATACTACAAAACTTTAAGAAGTGATCAAGGAATATAGCAAAGTCTCAGGCTACAAAATCAATACCCATAAATCTGTAGCCTTTATATATACCAACAATAGCCAAGCTGAAAAAGCAGTCAAGGACACTATTCCTTTCACAGTAGTGCCAAAGAAGATGAAATAATTGGGAGTATACCTAACAAAGGACGTGAAAGATCTATACAAATATGAAACCTTAAGATGAAACCTTAATATGAAACCTTATATGAAAACTTAAGAAAAGAAATAGCTGAAGATGTTAACGGATGGAAAAACATACCATGCTCATGGCTGGGAAGAATCAACATTGTTAAAATGTCCATACTACCCAAAGCAATATACAATTTTAATGCAATTCCTATTAAAGCTCCATTGTCATATTTTAAAGATCTTGAAAAAATAATACTTTGTTTTATATGGAATCAGAAAAAACCTCGAATAGCCAAAACATTACTCAGCAATAAAAACAAAGCAGGAGGCATCACGCTACCAGACCTCAGACTGTACTATAAATCGATAGTGATCAAAACATCATAGTACTGGCACAAAAGCAGAGAAGTAGATGTCTGGAACAGAATAGAGAACCAAGAGATGGATCCAGCTACTTACCGATATTTGATCTTTGACAAGCCAATTAAAAACATTCAGTGGGAAAAAGATTCCCTATTTAACAAATGGTGCTGGGTAAACTGGCTGGCAACCTGTAGAAGATTGAAACTGGACCCACACCTTTCACCATTAACTAAGATAGACTCTCACTGGATAAAAGATTTAAACTTAAGACATAAAACTATAAAAATACTTGAAGAAAGTGCAGGGAAAACTCTTGAAGGAATCGGCCTGGGTGAATATTTTATGAGGAGGACTCCCCAGGCAATTGAAGCAGTGTCAAAAATACACTAGTGGGACCTGATCAAACTAAAAAGCTTCTGCACAGCCAAGAACATAGTAAGTAAAACAAGCAGACAGCCCTCAGAATGGGAGAAAATATTTGCAGGTTATACCTCGGATAAAGGTCTGATAACCAGAATCCACAGAGAACTCAAACGTATTAGCAAGAAAAGAACACGTGACCCCATCTCAGGGTGGGAAAGGGACTTGAAGAGAAACTTCTCTAAAGAAGACAGACGCACAATCTACAAACACATGAAAAAAAGCTCATCATCCTTAATCATCAGAGAAATGCAAATCAAAACTACTTTGAGATACCACCTAACCCCAGTAAGAGTAGCCCACATAACAAAATCCCCAAACCAGAGATGTTTGCGTGGATGTGGAGAAAAGGGCACACTTCTACTCTGCTGGTAGGAATGCACACTAATATGTTCCTTCTAGAAGGATGTTTGGAAAATACTTAGAGACCTAAAAATAGACCTGCCATGCGATCCTATAATTCCTTTACTAGGTTTATACCCCAAAGACCAAAAGTCACAATATAACAAAGACATCTGTACCAGAATGTTTATTGTAGCCCAATTCATAATCGCTAAGTCATGGAAGAAGCCCAAGTGTCCATCGACCCACGAATGGACTAGCAAATTGTGGTACATGTATACCATGGAATATTATGCAGCCTTAAAGAAAGATGGAGACTTTACCTCTTTCATGTTTACATGGATGGAGCTGGAACATATTCTTAGCAAAGTATCTCAGGAATGGAAGAAAAAGTATCCTATGTACTCAGCTCTGCTATGAAGCTAAATTATAGCTTTCACATGAAGGCTATAACCCAACTATAGCACAAGACTATGGGGAAAGGGCCAAGGAAGGGGAAGGGAGGTGGGAAGTTTTGGTGGAGGGAGGGTAATGGGTGGGGCCACATGTACAGTGCATCTTAAAATGGGTACAGGCGAAACTTACTAAATGCAGAATACAAATGCCTACATACAGTAACTAAGAAAATGCCATGAAGGCTACGTTGAACAGTTTGATGAGAATATTTCAGATTGTATATGAAACCAGCACATTGTACCCCTTGATTGCACTAATGTACACAGCTATGATTTAACAATAAAAAAAATAATAAAATGAATGTTATCTTAGGATAAAATAATTATTGAAAGCAAGACTTTGGAAGACCGAAGTTTCTCCTACATTTGACCTTTATGATAGCAATGATGACAAGGACAGTGGGGTGGGGTGACTGCTTCTGAACACCCTTGAAACAAGAAATAAGTTTCATTAAACTCCAGCTTGAGTCATAGTCAGAGAACTACAGTGTTTCCATGATGAGCATAAATAGTCACTTATTTCTTATAATTGCAGGGAAGACCCCAAATTTAATTGTGTGATTTGCACAATCACAAGTTGAAATCACAGACTCATCCAGTCTCCTATGTGGAATTTGGAGTCCTAAATGGAAAGGAGTGACACCTCACACTTGGAATAGGGATTTTTAGGTAGATTTAGAAAATAGTCATCTCCAAGTGCTCCTGATGTCCTGATACCTCCCTGGAGTCATTCAAGATAAAGTCAAAGATCATAAAGACTTGTAATAGGCACAGCTACAGCAGTTGTCTTGCACGGGGGTGTTTATTTCTTCAAGATCTATTCCCACCAAATTTCACTGTTTCTAAATCCATGTCTAGAATCAGATCAGAACATTCCAGGAGGAAAACTTCCAAGTCTGATATGAGAGAACACAGAGTTACAAGATGTTGCTAATTTATATCAACATAAACCTGGGGGACAGGTGTACCAATGGACTCCAAGATGACAAGCTAGAGACAGGCATGACACTGGACAGGCTGCTCTTGCTAAAACAGGTGCACATACCAGTAATTTTGTTCTTAATACACTGGCTTGAGTAGTTGGAACTGACTCAGACTGTTTAGTCACTGGTTGAAACGTGGATGCAGCGTGGCCAACTGGCAGTGAGACTTTTCCTGGCTTGCTGTAGAGGAAGGAATTGCTTAGGGAGATAAGCGTGTTGGAGTGGATTTGTCACGAACACACACCATTGCTATATATCCCAGGAAGGCCTAAAGGACTCTCCTCCCCCTAAAACAGTGAGAAAGCCAGAGACACTGTCTTCATTCTGCTCTTACACAGGAATAATCTGGAAAGTGGCTGGAGTCTTTCAACCCAAGGCGACCTCAGGAGAACCCCATGTTTCTGGAGATGTCCTGGGAACCCAAACATTCACATATAGATTTAAAACACTCAATATTCATGACTCAGGTGCACGTGCACGTTCAGTCCCTGGTTTAGTGCCCTGTTGTCATCCTAAGTGACCTACAGCCACTAACATCACATAAAGAATAACACACCTTCAAGACATGTGGTTAAGATGGGAGATTCATCTGGCTCTTACCAGTAGCATGACTTGTGCAAGTTACTTAAAACCTCTGTACTTTACTCTTATCATCCATGAAATGACAACCATAATATAATAGGACCTCCGTAAGTTGACTACCCAAGGGACTGTAACAAACTGGTCCGCATACAGAGGTGATCAACATAAGAAACAAGGCCTGTTGTACTAATATGTACATGTGGTGCATGTCTGGTCTATGAAAATTAAGTCAACCTAAGGAGATGGTCAGTGTAGGGAGGTGGTCAATGAGGGACGTTCTACTGTAGATAGCACCTAAGGCTGTAGTGGGGAATAAATAAATTAACAAATAGCATTTTTAGAAGAGTGTTTTGCTCATGATGAAAACTTTGTATGTATTAGCTCGTGTTATTGTTACCCATTGTTATTACTGAGGGCCTGGTGAGGATTACATAAGTGTTTTTTATCATCAATTACTCATTAAAACTTAGCACAGTAAATTTGGAGGCCATCCAGCAATAATTCACTAACAGAATGAAAATACAAAAGAGTTTAATGCTAATCAGGATTATTCACAAATGCAAGCATTTGGAGACACATTTTCATTTCATTGTTCTCTACCAACGCTTGCAACTTTGTGAATTACTTCAAGTTTTTAAACTTACAAGTCCCCATGCACTGAGCTACTGGCAGGAGATCAGGGAGGGTCTTCACTCCACTGGAAGGACCCTCCAAGGAGGAAGGGGTTTCCTTTCCGTTTCTCAAGCTTTAATGTATATATCAATCACTCGGGTATCTCATTAAATGAAAAATTCTGATGCAGCAGGACTGGAGAGGGGCCCGAGATGGAGCATTTTGGACAAGGTCCCAGGTGATGCCGATTCTGCTGGTACCTGGCCCACATGTGGAGGCCCCAACATGTGCGACCATGCTGGGGGCCACCTGCTTCAGGCAGAGGTGACTGAGCCCCTAAGGACAGACTGTCCACCTCTGTCATCAGGTTCTTGAAGGAAAAGCTCCGTATGGCCTCTCAGCCATTTACATTCTACTCAGACCTTCTTGCTCATACAAACATCCACAGGCTTGATAACCTCTCTGTAGCCAAAGAGTTTTTATTTATTTATTTACTCATTCATTCGTTCATTTATTTTTTGGGACAGAGTCTCACTCTGTCACCCTGGGTAGAGTGCCATGGGGTCACAGCTCACAGCAACCTCAAACTCTTGGGCTCGAGCAATCCTCTTGCCTCAGCCTCCTAAGTAGCTGGTTCTACAGGTGCCCGCCATACGACCTGGCTAGTGTCTCTATTTTTAGTACAGATGAGGTCTTGCTCTTGCTCAGGCTGGTCTCAAACTCCTGTGTTCAAGCAATCTACCTGCCTTGGCCTCCCAGAGTGCTGGGATTACAGGTGTGAGCCACTGCGCCTGGATAACCAAATATCCTCTATTGTGTCCACAGATTTCTACACAACTGGATGTGATTTTGTTGAAGGATACAGGCTCCCAGGCTCTAGCCTTGGGGATTGTGATTCTACAGTCTGTTTTTGGTTTTGCTCTTCCACACCCTCCCTAGGTGTTCCTGATGTGCACTCAGGTTTGGAATCTCTGCTTCCGGCTAAAGTGCCCACCTGCTTTCCCCTCTCCCCAGCTAGTTCCACTTCACGCAGGAAAGAAGTGTGTGTTATGTCTCACAAAATAGACCTAAGCCAAGCTCGAGAACATTCAGCTCAGGACACAGAAGTGTTTGAAGGAGAAGTGGAAATGAGCATTGCTTAGCATGAACTCTGTCTTATAAGAGACCACAAATGAAAACAAAAAAAAAAAGTCACATTACTACGACTCATCAGCACAAGATGGGTACTCTTAATGAATGGGTAACACAGGAGGGACTCCATAGGCACACAGGCTGACACTGGGGACACCGCCAATTATCCTTTCCTGTGACTCTGGCTATGATTTTGTTCTTACACAGCTCAGCTGTTTGTCTCAAAATGAACCAAAAGTGAATCTTGTCAACCATAAAAACAAGCAAGTTTATACATAATGGAGACCAGATAAATCCTTTTTAAATTGATCTGAACTGAATTAAATTTACCATCCAGGCAGGGGTGAACCTGAAGAAACAAAACAAAACAAAATGACAAGTGTGTTAAGAAATCAGAATGAATTTCACAACTCCAAAGAATCTGTTAGAACTGCATGAGATTCTACATCTTTGAGGAGCAGAAGGCAAATAAAGGAGGAAGAGGGCAAGGTCTCCAGCTGTTAAAACAACTGGAGCAGGACCTTTGGGGTGGCCCCTGAGGCTCAAAGGAATAAGGCGCCAGCCCCATATGCCAGAGGTGGTGGGTTCAAACCCAGCCCCAGCCAAAAACTGCAAAAAAGAAAAAGAAGGACCTTTGTTCTCTCTGTGCATGGAGGTGTGAGAGCACTGGGGAATGTGAACGGGGCCCATGCCATAGTTTCCTGGTTCAGCTGCTTCAGGAAACTATTTGCAAAGCCATCTGGATTCACTCCAGATGACTGTAGTAGTGCAGTTATGGAAACCACTGTAAATGCAGAAAGTAGTCACAAATATCCCTTGGGTCCTGAAGACACAAAGTCCTTATTCCATGGCAAATGGTGCAAGAAGCTGTGCACGGCCCAAGCAGCAGCACTGGTGACCACCGAGCTGAGGGGAGCAAAGGCAGCATGCCTGAGCCATTCTCAATCTGCTTCTATGAAAGAATTCAGCTTTGTGGATAACTTTTTGAGTAACTTTTTAAATCAATTCTTCTAAGGTAGGTATCTAACTAATATGCATGGGAGAGAAGTCAATTCCTGGCATGCAATGAATGAATTCCCTGGGAACTGGGCTTAAATGTGTATAGGAGCCACATGGAAAAGAGGTGCAGGTTTCCCAAACTGGAGCTGATGGAGAAATACTGGCAAAAAGCACCTGGGAAAGGTGCACCCTGGTCCCCAACTGGTGCTAGTTTACAAACCACTTTACCTACAGAGGCTGATGAAAGGGTTACAGAAGAGGGAATGAAGAACTGAGTTAAATTTGCAATAAAGAACCTTTGCAGGTTCAGTGCCTGCAGCTCAGTGGCTAGGATGCCAGCCACATAGACTGGAACTGGTGGGTTCGAACCCAGCCCAGGCCTGCCAAACAACGACAACTACAATAAAAAAAAAAAAAAATAGCCAGGCACTGTGGCAGGCGCCTATAGTCCCAGCTACTTGGGAGGCTGAGGCAAGAGAATTGCTTAAGCCCAAGAGTTTGAGGTTAGTATGAGCTGTGACACCATGGCACTCTACTAAGGGCGACACAGTAAGACTCTGTCTCAAAAAAAAAAAAGAACCTTTGCAGTAATGGGCCAAGGGTTGGGGGGCATCTGTAGCCTTCTGATTTCAAGATGGTTTTAAGCACCAAAGGAAGCAAGAGAATCGTCATCTTTCTCTGCTGTACAGAAAGAAATTGTTCTGAAAAATTTAGATTCAGTCATAAGGCCAAATGCAAGGATGTAGAAGCCTTAAGGCTGCAGGTTCCCCACTCCTGCTAGGAACTGGGCAGAAGTTTGGGGTTTTTGTTTATTTAACTCTGAGTAGTAGCTCAACCCACTTGGCACACACACACAGTCTCAACATTGTCCCACACACAGCAATCCCAAGCCTTCCTGCCTGCCTTCTATTCTGTCCTCTGTAACTATCTGGATGGATCTGTGCACAGGAAATCCAGGCGAGATCCCTCATCCACGGAGGCGACTGTTACGTGTATAAACCAGCAAGGCAGCCCTCTCCCAAAGCTACCTAATGAAAACCTCATGTGTCAACTGGGGTTGCACAGACAAACTCAGGCTTAGTCCAACTGGGCCTCGTGCCAACATATGACTTCACTGTCAGAGAAACTTGCAGGAACCCCAGAAAGAGAAGATCAGTGTGTGGGCCAGACCTGCTCCTAATCATGACCAGCTGGGAGTGAATGGGGACACTGAGGTCTCCTCTCCCACTGCTGCTGGGTACCAGTGGGTCCTGGCCCCTTATAGCTAAGAATCCCCAGCCTGCCCCAAATACTCTTTTTTTATTTTTGGCATCATCCCCATAAAATTCTCTGCCATTTCACATGTTCCACGCCAAAGAGAAACCTAATTAGGAAGGCCCAAATCTCTGTGGAGTATCCCCAGTTACAGAAGTGAGAAAGGAAGGATATAATTAGGACCTGATTTTTTTTTTTTTTTTTTCTAACAGAGCAGCTCAAAGCCCCCATTAAGAAAAGGACACTGGAAAAAAGTCGATCCAGCCCTCTCCGGACCTGCTATCTGAAAAATTTCCCTTATTGGCATCTTTTACAAAACACTTTTATAGAAACGAATTTCAACCTCAGACTGGGCATTTTTCACTTACCTCTTTTCACACTTAGGGATTTTATAAATTTTGTAGGCAATTCCTTTTGCCTAGAGTACAGCATTATTTTCATACATTTTGTGATAAATCTTTGGTAGGCACTAAAACTTCAAGGAAACCACACTTCAGAAATAAATAAATGTGTTTTTACCTGATAGGTCACCGTGAAATAGCTGATGACTTGGGCTTTTGTTAAAGGAACTAACAGAAATTCTCTACAAGACTTGCTTGTAAGTTCTGCTGTCAGCATTGGTAGCTGAGTATGATGATTGCAAATAAACTGGTGAAAGCTGAAATATCTTAAACCACATCCCAGCGGAACTCCTGCCTGGGTCCTACGGAGCTCTTCAAATGTTATCACAGGAAACATGGGATCGGGGAGGATTTGCAGTATGGTAAACATTCCCCCACAAGCTCTGGGGTCCATGAATGAATATATGAAGAACAAAGATGAACTTTGATAAAGACCCTCAAGTATTACAGAAATAACTTCCCCCAAATATTGGAACAACCTCCAGACATAACTAGGAACAACTATAAGGAATAAGTCTCCACAATAGTCCAGCTCGTTTTCCTGAAAGTTGCTAATTCCACTTCATTTAGTCCATTTGACTGGGTTTTATTTTAGCAGTTGTATAAGAAGAATCAAAAACCCCAAATCTAGATTTTTACTATTTTAAGAAGGAAACTTTTTTCCTGTAAATGTATCTCCAAGATGATGATGGAAGTCAATGGAAGAGAGTTTTGCTATGAAATATGTGCTTTGCTCTAGCTTTTCAGAAATATCTCTGAAATACAGAGCAAGGTCAAATCAGGCCTGCAAAGACATGGTGAGTCACAATCAGTCAGAGTTAGAGGCCGAGCTGGCACTGTTCATACAACTGAATACCCCGGATAGAACATCTCTATCCTGAACCAGAAAATAAACGTCTACAGCTGCACTTGGTGTTTGGCACTGGGGTTCATTCACCATATGGTCACCCTTATTACCATCCTCCCCACAAGTCCAGCAAGATAACAGGAGAGAATCATGCTCTCGTGACTAGGCTGAAGGCCAAGCAAATATCTCCCCATCATGACCTTGGTCTAGTCTTCCAAAGGGCCGTTCTACTTGTCTCCTCTAGTTCCTATTACTGGGTCTGTACTTCATGTTCAAATTGAGAGTGCCAAAACGCACCACCCTGGACCCCAAAGCCTGGAATCAAGTTGCTTTTCAGAAAGTTGAGAGTGTGGTATTGACAAAACAAAATAAGAAGCCTCTTTCCTAGACCTTTAGAATCCAAATGTCAGAATGATCACCGGGTTTTAGAGCAGGAAAGACCCTTAAAACTTATCAAATGCTGTCAATTCTCATAACTTTTTATAAGCCATGAAACCCCTTTCCCCAGTGTAGAAATTCAGTATGTAAACAACTGACATAAAAGAAGCTGTTATGTCTACACAGTGGAATATGATTTGGCCATAAAAGGAAACAAAGGGGTAAAACATGGTCCAACGGGAGAACCTTGAAAACGTACTAAGTGGGAGAAGCCAGCCACAAAGGGTCGTATATTATATGATTCCATTTGCGTGAAAAGTCCAGAAGAGACATCTCTATAGAGACAAAAAGTAGATTAGTGGTTGCCTAAGGCTTGAGGGGATAGAGAGGGTGGGAAATGACAGCTAAGAGTTGCAGGGTTTCTTTATGGAGTGATTCTAAAATTGATCGAGGCACTGGTGGCACAAACCTCTGAATTTACTAAAAGCCACTGAATTGCACACTTTCAATGAGTGACCTTTATAGTATGTCACGACTATCACAATAAAGCTGTTTTTAATGAATTAATTTTTTTTTTTTTGGAAACAGAGTCTCTCCCTGTTGCCCCAGACTACAGTGTTGTGGCATCATAGTTCACAGCAACCTCCAACTCCTGGGCTCAAGCCACCCTCCTGCCTCATCCTCCTGAGTAGCTGGGACTCTAGGTGCCTGCCACAATGCACAGCTTTTTAGAGATGGGGGCTCGCTCTTGCTCAGGCTGATCTTGAACTCCTAAGCTCAAGTAATCCACTCACTTCAGTTTCCCAGAGTGCTAGGAAGCTGCTGCTTTGGGGGAGTTTTGTTTGTTTTTTAATAAAAGGCAAGGGGGAAGAGGTGCCCTAACTGCTCTGCCATCAGGGCCTCCATCTTCATTCTTATCCTCTAGAGACCCCAAAACCACCTCTGTGGGATCCTAGAGCTCTATGGAAAATCATTCGAAAATGAATGATTATACTTAATTTAGTATAGATTCCATTCCCCCAGTGAAAACCAAGACATGGACCCAAGTTTTTTGACTCACATATCCAAAATGGGGCTGCATCTTGGGAGAGAACTGGCCCTCCAGGTCTTACCATCCATGTCCAGGCGCTGCATAATGATGGCCAGCTCCACCTCGCTAGGCATGTACCCCAAAGAGCGCATGGCCATTCCCAGCTCCTGCTTGGAGATGAAGCCGTTCCCATCTCGGTCCAGAACCCGAAAGGCTTCTCGGATTTCTAAAAGGAAAAGCAAAGAAAGTCTAATGGTCACACAGCTAGGTTTATTGCACTGACATTATTGGTGATCATCTACTGAGTGATAACTCTTAAGCTGCTTTACAAATAGTGAGATGTTAAAAAATAAGAGGCCAAAAGAAGAACAAGGAAAAGAAAGGAAAAAAAAAAAAGAAGAAAGAAGAAAAAGGAAATGGAGGGGAGGGGAGTATATGCAGAAAGCAGGGCGGCCCCTAAGCATCCTGAAACCTGTACCAGGCATACGCAGAGGTGGCGGTCCCAGCAGAAAGTGAGGTCAGCCAAGGACACTTTCTGAGCAAAGATAAGGAGTAGGTTTTAGCTGTGAGCAGAAAACTGCCTCTTAACTCTGGCCCTTAGGAGGAAAGGAGAATGAGATTCTCCTCTGCAGACATACTTCAGTTCCCTGCTGCTGCAGGAGCCGTGCAGAAAGCTTTTCAACCTCATAGGAGGACAGAAATTAAGTATCCTGCTGTTTTTATTTCATTCCCCTAATTTACAGGTGTTTTATGAACATAAACAACCTCAGATCAATAAGAGTGCCATGAAAGCTCAAAAGAGATCTTTAATCACTTTGTCTCAGGCTGGCAGAGAAGTCAACTCTGTTATCAACAAGGGCCATTTCACAGGCAGGCGATCCCCCGGCCTCTCACCCCAAACTAGAGCTGCTCTGAATTCTACTCAGACCCCCCTCCTCCACAGCCACTGTGGCTGTTAGTCCTGGGTTGGCTGAGCATTTGCCTGAGATGATGGCACAGGGAATTCGAGGTCACAGCTTGAAGATGAGAGGTCCATCAATCGTATCTGAAAACACCAGACCTAGAGCAGCTTCGACTGTTCATCAGTAAACCCAGCAATGGCTCAGATAAGGCAGCTGCCATTACTCACCTTGCTGTGCCACAAGTATTGACTTCCTATTAGGCAAGGAGCACAATACTAATAATTATAGAAAAATAAAAATGACCCACGGGGCATCGTGGTTCTCATCCTCTGCCCTACGCTCTAATCAGGATGGTAAAACTCTTACAAGACACCTGGCTGTAACGGTCTGACCCATTTACTTATGACCTCACTAAACAGCTGACCGTGCTCTTGGCACCACCTAGAACTACACACCCTTTCCCAAACAAGCTTTGCTCTTTCCTTTTGGCTGCTATTACATAACACATGGCCATTAACCTGGTGACATAAAACAACAGAAATTTATTTTTTCGCAGTCAAGAGGCCAGAATTCTAAACTCAGTATCACTAGATAAAAATCAAGGTGACAGCAGAGCGGGGCTCCTTCTGCAGGCTCTCAGGGATAAGCCATTCTTTGCCTCTCGCAGCTTCTCCTGGCTGCCAGCATTCCCTGGCTTGCGGCCGCACCACTTCAATGTCTGCCTTCTCCTCTTCTATCTGTAATCTCCCTCTGCCTCCCTCCTACAAGGACACTTGTGTTGGCACTTTGGGGCCACCCAGAAAAAACAAGATAATCTCCCCATTTCGAGATCCTTCATTTAATCACATCTTCAAAACCCTTTCACCAACCTAACTGGTTCTGGGGGGAGGAAGACTCTTTTTCAGATTACTATACTTTCACCTAAAACATATTCCCTTCCTCTTTCCCTGCCAAAATTATATATGCATCCTTTAAGTCCAAGTCAGGGGCTATATATAACTCCATGAAAGTGTTTCTGCTTGCTATAGCCAAGTTCTCTCTCTTCCTATTGATTGTTCAACAGATTCTTTGTTCCTTTCACATGACATCTGGCACACTCCATCCAGAACAGCAGTTCTCAACCTGTGGGTCCCAACCCCTTTTTAACAACGAAAATACACTGTGGCGTTAGGAAGGTTGAGAACCACTGATCTACAAGCACCATGATTGGCTTCTCCTCTGAACTGTAAGCTACTCCTATACTTTTTTTTCTTAAGACAGAGAGTCTTGCTCTGTCTCCCAGGCTAGAGTGCCATGCCTCAGCCTAGCTCACAGCAACCTCAAACCCCCGGGCTCAAGTGATCCTCCTGCCTCAGCCTCGTAAATAGTCTGGAACTACAGGTGCCCAGCACCATGCCTAAGTTTTTCTATTTCTAGTAGACACGGGGATCTTGCTCTTGCTCAGGCTGGTCTTGAACTCCTGAGCTCAAGGGATCCTCCCACCTTGGCCTCCCAGAGTGCTAGAATTGCAGGCTAGAGCCACCGCGCTTGGTCCCGCCTATACTTCTTCTTTTTTTTTTTTTTTATTGTTGGGGATTCATTGACGGTACAATAAGCCAGGTTACACTGATTGCAATTGTTAGGTAAAGTCCCTCTTGCAATCATGTCTTGCCCTCATAAAGTGTGACACACACCAAGGCCCCACCCCCTCCCTCCGTCCCGCTTTCTGCTATCCCCCCACATAACCTTAATTGTCATTAATTGTCCTCATATCAAAATTGAGTACATAGGATTCATGCTTCTCCATTCTTGTGATGCTTTACTAAGAATAATGTCTTCCACTTCCATCCAGGTTAATACGAAGGATGTAAAGTCTCCATTTTTTTTAATGGCTGAATAGTATTCCATGGTATACATATACCACAGCTTGTTAATCCATTCCTGGGTTGGTGGGCATTTAGACTGTTTCCACATATTGGTGATTGTAAATTGAGCTGCAATAAACAGTCTAGGACAAGTGTCCTTAAGATAGAAGGATTTTTTTCCTTCTCGGTAGATACCCAGTAATGGGATTGCAGGATCAAATGGGAGGTCTAGCTTGAGTGCTTTGAGGTTTCTCCATACCTCCTTTCAGAAAGGTTGTACTAGTTTGCAGTCCCACCAGCAGTGTAAAAGCGTTCCCTTCTCTCCACATCCACGCCAGCATCTGCAGTTTTGAGATTTTGTGATGTGGGCCATTCTCACTGGGGTTAGATGATATCTCAGGGTTGTTTTGATTTGCATTTCTCTAATATATAGAGATGATGAACATTTTTTCATGTGTTTGTTAGCCATTCGTCTGTCATCTTTAGAGAAAGTTCTATTCATGTCTCTTGCCCATTGATATATGGGATTGTTGGCTTTTTTCATGTGGATTGAGTTCTCTATAGATCCTAGTTATCAAGCTTTTGTCTGATTGAAAATATGCAAATATCCTTTCCCATTGTGTAGGTTGTCTCTTTGCTTTGGTTATTGTCTCCTTAGCTGTACAGAAGCTTTTCAGTTTGATGAAGTCCCATTTGTTTATTTTTGTTGTTGTTGCAATTGCCATGGCAGTCTTCTTCATGAAGTCTTTCTCCAGGCCAATATCTCCCAGTGTTTTTCCTATGCTTTCTTTGAGGATTTTTATTGTTTCATGCCTTATTTTAAGTCCTTTATCCATCTTGAATCAATTTTTGTGAGTGAGGAAAGGTGTGGGTCCAGTTTCAGTCTTTTACATGTAGACATCCAGTTCTCCCAACACCATTTATTGAATAGGGAGTCTTTCCCCCAAGGTATGTTCTTGTTTCGTTTATCGAAGATTAGGTGGTTGTAAGATGTTAGTTTCATTTCTTGGTTTCCAATTCGATTCCAAATGTCTATGTCTCTGTTTTTGTGCCAGTACCATGCTGTCTTCAGCACTATGGCTTTGTAGTACAGACTAAAATCTGCTATGCTGATGCCCCCAGCTTTATTTTTATTACTAAGAACTGCCTTAGCTATATGGGGTTTTTTCCGGTTCCATACAAAACGCAGAATCATTTTTTCCAAATCTTGAAAGTACGATGTTGGTATTTTGATAGGAATGGCATTGAATAGGTAGATTGCTTTGGGAAGTATAGACATTTTAACAATGTTGATTCTTCCCATCCATGAGCATGGTATGTTCTTCCATTTGTTAATATCCTCTATTTCCTTTCTGAGGATTTCATAGTTTTCTTTATAGAGGTCCTTCACCTCCTTCGTTAGGTATATTCCTAGGTATTTCATTTTCTTTGAAACTATGGTGAACGGAGTTGTGTCCTTAATTAGCTTCTCATCTTGACTGTTATTGGTGTATACAAAGGCTACTGACTTGTGGACATTGATTTTATATCCTGAAACATTACTGTATTTTTTGATGACTTCTAGGAGTCTTGTGGTTGAGTCTTTGGGGTTCTCTAAGTATAAGATCATGTCGTCAGCAAAGAGGGAGAGTTTGACCTCCTCTGCTCCCATTTGGATTCCCTTTATTTCCTTGTCTTGCCTGATTGTATTGACTAGAAATTCCAGCACTATGTTGAATAGTAAAGGTGACAGAGGACAACCTTGTCTGGTTCCAGTTCTATGAGGAAAAGCTTTCAGTTTTACTCCATTCAGTAAAATATTGGCCGTGGGTTTGTCATAGATAGCTTCAATCAGTTTTAGAAATGTGCCACCTATGCCTATACTCTTCAGTGTTCTAATTAGAAAAGGATGCTGGATTTTATCAAATGCTTTTTCTGCATCTATTGAGAGGATCATGTGATCTTTATTTTTGCCTCTGTTAATATGGTGGATAACGTTTATGGACTTCTGTATGTTAAACCAGCCTTGCACCCCTGGGATGAAGCCTACTTGATCATGATGAATGACTTTTTTGATGATAAGCTGTAATCTATTGGATAGGATTTTGTTGAGGATTTTTGCATCTATATTCATGAATGAGATTGGTCTGAAATTCTCCTTTTTGTTTGGGTCTTTTCCTGGTTTTGGTATCAGGTTGGTGTTTGCTTCATAGAATGTGTTGGGGAAGATTCCTTCTTCCTCAATTTTTTGGAATAATTTCTGCAGTACAGGAATAAGCTCTTCCTTGAAGGTTTGATAGAATTCTGGAGTGAAGCCATCTGGACCAGGCTATTTTTGGTTGGAAGATTTTTTATTGTTTCTTTGATCTCGGTGCTTGAAATTGGTCTGTTCAGGAGCTCTATTTCTTCCTGGCTGAGTCTAGGGAGAGGGTGTGATTCCAAATATTTATCCATTTCCTTCACATTGTCAAATTTCTGGGCATAGAGTTTCTGGTAGTATTCAGAGCTGATCTCTTATATCTCTGTGGGATCAGTTGTTATTTCCCCTTTATCATTTCTGATTGAGGATACTAGAGATTTTATTTTTCTATTCCTCGTTAGTCTGGCCAATGGTTTATCTACTTTATTAATTTTTTCAAAAAACCAACTCCTTGTTTCATTAATTTTCTGAATGATTCTTTTGTTTTCAATTTCATTGATCTCTGATTTGATTTTGGATATTTCATTTCTTCTACTGAGTTTAGACTTAGATTGTTCTTCTGTTCCAATTCCATCCAACAATCTCTCTCCTGTGAGATTGTTGATGCGCTCTCTTTCTGTTTTTCGAATGTAGGCATCTAAAGCAATGAATTTTCCTCTCCAAACTGCTTTTGCAGTATCCCACAGGTTTTGGTAGCTTGTGTCTTCATTGTTGTTATGCTCAAGGAAGTTAATGATTTCCTGTTTTATTTCTTCCTTCACCCACCTGTTATTCAACAGAAGATTGTTTAATTTCCATGCCTTTGGGGGGGTCGAGCATTTTTGTTAGAGTTGAGTTCCACCTTTAGTGCCTTATGGTCTGAGAAGATACAAGGTAAAATTTCAATTCTTTTGATTCTGTTGATATTTGTTTTGTGTCCCAGGATATGATCAATTTTGGAGAATGTTCCATGGGGTGATGAGAAGAATGTATATTCTTTATCTTTGGGGTGCAGTGTTTTATATGCGTCTATCAAGCACAGTTGTTCTAGGGTCTCATTTAAATCTCTGATATCTTTGTTTAATTTCTGTTTAGAGGATCTGTCCATCTCTGTAAGAGGAGTGTTAAAGTCCCCTGTTATTATGGTATTATCAGATATCATATTGCTCAGACTGAGTAAGGTCTGTTTCAAGAATCTGGGAGCATTTAAATTGGGTGCATAAATATTTAGAATTGAAACGTCTTCTTGTTGTATTTTTCCCTTGACCAATATAAAGTGATCATCTTTGTCTGTTTTGACTTTAGTTGCTTTAAATCCACATGTATCTGAAAATAAGATTGCAACTCCTCTTTTCTTCTGAATTCCATGTGCCTGAAAAATTGCCTTCCAACCCTTGACTCGGAGCTTTAATTTGTCTTTTGAAGCCAGGTGTGTTTCTTGCAGACAGCAAATGGATGGCTTGTGTTTTTTAATCCAGTCAGCCAATCTATGTCTCTTCAGTGGGGAATTCAAGCCATTAACATTTATTGAAATAATTGATAAGTGTGGTAGTATTCTATTCGTCTTATTTGGTGAGAGTCCATTGCTTAGTTTTATCTTTTGAATCAGTGTGGAGGTTAGGTTCTGTCCTTTAATTTCTGAGTTCTCACTTTGCTGCTGATCCATTGTGGTGGTCAGTGTGCAGAACAGGTTGAAGTATTTCCTGTAGAGCTGGTCTTGTTGTGGCGAATTTCCTCAATGTTTGTATATCTGTAAATGATTTGATTTCTCCATCAATTTTGAAGCTTAGCTTAGCAGGGTACAGAATTCTGGGCTGGAAATTGTTCTGTTTAAGTAGATTAAAGGTAGATGACCATTGTCTTCTTGCTTGGAAAGTTTCATTAGAGAAGTCTGCGGTCACTCTGATGGATTTGCCCCTGTAGGTCAACTGGCGCTTACTCCTGGCAGCTTGCAGAATCTTTTCTTTTGTCTTGACTTTGGACAGGTTCATCACAATGTGTCTTGGAGAAGCTCGGTTAGAGTTGAGGTGACCTGGGGTCCGATATCCCTCTGAAAGCAGTGTGTCAGAATCTTTGGTGATATTTAGGAAATTTTCTTTTATAATATTCTCTAGTATGGCTTCCATTCCTCTGGGGCATTCTTCTTCCCCTTCTGGAATTCCTATAACTCGTATGTCGGAACGCTTCATAAAGTCCCATAATTCTGACAGTGAACGTTCTGCTTTCTCTCTCTTCTTTTCTGCCTCTTTTACTATCTGAGTTATCTCAAGAACTTTTTCTTCTACCTCTGAAATTCTTTCTTCTGCATGGTCTAACCTGTTGCTGATACTTTCCATTGCATCTTTAAGTTCCCTAATTGTTTCATTTCCTTCAGCTCTGCTATATCCTTTTTATATTCTTCATATCGTTCATCTCTTATTTGATTCTGTTTTTGGATTTCCTTTTGGTTATTTTCCACTTTATTAGCAGTTTCCTTCATTGTTTCCATCATTTCTTTCATTGTTTTCGACATGTGTATTCTAAATTCCCTTTCTGCCATTCCTAACATTTCTTTATAGATGGAATCATCTGCATTAGCTACCTCATGGTCCCTTGCGGGGTTGTTCTGGACTGGTTCTTTATGTTGCCTGGAGTTTTCTGCTGATTCTTCCTCATGAGTGATTTCTTTTATCTGTTTCCTTGCCCTAATTTTCCTTTCACTTCCTCTTGCTCTTTAAGGTCTTGTGCCTGTGGACTAAGGGTTACAGGACCAGAAGGGTGAGAAGGTTGAAGAGCAAAAAAGGGATGAAAGAAAGGAGGACCGAGTGATAGAAAAAAAAGAAAAATAGAGAAAAGAGAGCGCGTGGGTAGAAGGAATATTGACAAAAAGAAGAGAGGCACAGAAAGAGGGAGACAGCGCAATATAGGTGTACAGTAGGGTACTTTGACACACCTTAATAAAACCCCACCTTCTGGGGGTGCCCAGTTGGGTGGTTCCCTTGAGGTCAGCAGCTCTTTGCTAACCTGATCAGATACAGTACCCCACCTCCACCAAGTAGAGAGGAAAGACAAAAATGCTATAAATCAAACCAAAACAAGCAAACAGAAAACTTTATGGGATAAAATTGGGTGAAAAACCAAATAATAGCAGTAGAAACACTAGCAAAAATGAAGTTCTAGTTATTGAAAAAGGCAGCAATGGGAAACTATAATTAAACTAGAAAAATTGAGAAAGAAAAAGGATCTGTATGGAAAAGGTTGAAATTAAAAAACAAAACATCAACAACATCAAAATAAACAAAAAAAAAAACAACCAAACCAAAAAAAAAAAAAAAAAAAACCACAACCAAACACAAAGCAGTATGTATATGTTATTGAATATTGTCTGGGCAACACGTGGTCTTCTGGGGTATGAGATGTTAATCACAGTTCTGATACAACTGGAGGCTGCTGATTTCTCAAACCCCAGCAGGTAGACACCCTAAATCTCTCTTCAGCCCACTTAAATGGCACTTTGAACTTGTAAACTTGCTGAGCAGAAGCTTTCCCAGGAAAGTGCTTGTCGCTGGAATCACTGCTGAAGTGGCTATCCACTTACCCAGTGTGCCAAAACTGGTCTCACTCTGCCCCTGAGGGTTAGGGCTGCAAGGTGGCTCAGACCCCACCCTTAGGCTACTTGGTCGCTGGGTTACCAGCTCCCACCCAATTCTAGCTCTGCGACCCTGACGGAGGAGCTTGCCTGGGCAGATCGTTCACAATGGCTCCCTGTGATCCACAGCCAAACACTATTAGCTCCGTCTGGCTGAGGGGCTCAGACTGGGGCCTTAGACAATGGCCAAAGTTCTCTGCACTCCCGCTCAGGCTCTCCTCAAGGCAGCTCAACTGAGTGCCAAGTCCAAAGACACCAAAACAGTTCACAGGTAAGGCCTTTCTGGTTTGCAGTCTTGCTGGTACTGAACTTACAGTTGTGGGCAGGTTTAGACGGATTGAACACATGCGACCACTTGCCGGTTTTCCACTGTTTTAGTCCTCCTCTTGGGGTCCAGAAGTCTCTCGCTGACTCCCTATATCCTCACAGGGTTGATGATAGGCAGATCCCACCAGCCAGAGATGCCTGGAGTCCTATCTCCCCAGACTCATGGTGCCCAGATGCAAGGAAGCTGTTACTCCCCCACCTATACTTCTTTCATCTTTAAATGTTTCTTACCCACACACTGTAAGAGAAACACTAGACAGATAGCTTTTCAGTGGAAATGAGTCTGAACAGATAAGGATCGTATATTAATAGCAAAGTCATTATCAATACGAATCCAGCACGCTGCATGCTTTCTGGGGCTGAATGTGGGCTCCAGCAGAGAGATCAGCTTGTGAGCAGGACCCCCAGCTCCTAGCCAGGTGCATTAGCTAATTAGGTCTGCAGCCAAACCCCGAGGCCTCGTTCTGCTCATGTGTGAAATGAGCTGGGTTGGTCTCAAGGACCCTTCAGGTCCTCTGGCCCTCCTTTCTGCAGATCCCTGGACATCGTAAAGTGTTTAAAAGAAGAACAGGAAGACTGTGTTCTCTTACATACCCTATTAATCTGCCATTCACCACCTTTTCCACTAATGATACAGAAAAAGATTTTAGTCCAGTCCAAATTCTGAATCAAGGAGTCTGTCTGCATTTTTAGGCTTTTCTCATTAACAAAAATATGCTCAAGATTACCTACAACAGCCATATGTTTTCTTACCAAATTGCAGGTGGCCTGAATAGAGCTAAAAGAGCCACTGCTCAGCTGGAGGTCACGGTGCACATTGCTCAAGGACACTGGGATATAGAACAGAGCTCCTTCGGCCTGAGCCCAGATCCCCAGAGGCGGAGGTCAGGAGAATGCAGAGGGTGGGGGTAATTCCTCTTGAAGTGGGAATCAGCCCGCCAGGCAAACATGCCAGCTCTGCCTGAGACCTCTCAGCCTCATTTCCCTCAGTGGGTGCAGCTGGATCTCCTTCCAGCCACTGTAGTAGGGTTTTACACTGGGGCCAGTCAGACCATGCAACAGGTGAAAACACCTCTCCCTCTCATCCCTTCTGACTGAATCCTGAACTCTCTGGGCTGTTGATATGATCAGACAGGGTGGTCCACTTCTGTTCATAGGGCCTGGCCTTCTTCCTGTGTTCTCCCTACATGCCCCAGAGCTAGTGAACTTCAACTTGGGTCCTTACACTTCCCCTTACCAGCAGAGCTTAGATGGGGGTGTTGAGAAATGGCCTGGAAATGGGATTTTGGCAGCTGAGCCTTACAACCCCTATTCAGCTACTACCAGAGACAGTTGCCTCATACTTGGGCTACTGGATTTAGCAAGTCAGGCCTTCGACGGGGGTCCCTGCAGAATTGGCCTGCTCCTTCCAGGCCTTGAATGTCCTCGGTTTGCTCTGGCTGCAGTTTATCAGCCAGGCCTCCTCCAGCCCTGCCCTGGCCAGGCAGGCACCTAGCAGCTCAGAGCTCTATTTTCCGTGGCCTGCGGGTAAGTAGGACAACGCTGTCCTTCTCTGTTTGTAGGGAATATCTGCTCCTGGCTCCCAGGCAGAGAATTTATATGTGTATGTCTGCACAAGCAGACAAAGCCCACTAACTTCGTTCTCTTTCAAAACAGCAGAGAGGGGTAAAAAAAGAAAAAGTACAAAACTAGAAATCCATAATGGGAGCCTCCGGAGATTTAATCTTTCTAGAGTAGGGGAAGCCCAGGCAAACCAGAGGCTTATTAGAAGGAAATGGGTCTTTCAGTCTGAGAGAGCCATGTGATGTGTGCCTCACTTTATTTTTAATAGCAGAACAGGGTGTGAGAAATATGCCCGTAAAACCAGCCAGGCTGCTGGAGCAGGCAGGATCCCTCTGCCGCTGGCTGCAGGAGGACGCTCCCAGCGTAAGTGGGCTCTGGTCACTTTCCCATCCTTGAGCAGTGGGGACCACAGATCAAGTTTTTGAGAACAACCCATAACGCTGTGTGCTTTTCACCGGAATTTATGCCCTCTTAGAGCTAGCATCCTTTGTGCTTTTGAGTTACACGAGCATGCTGTGCTTTTGGTCTGTAATTAAATTTTCCTTTTCAATCTCAAGCAACATGTGCAAATGGGGCACTCGCTGGCATTTAAACAACCTCCAAGATGCCTTTGTGGGCCTCGAAGGGGGCATGTATAACAGCGATAGGAACCCATCCAACAGTCATTGTGTGGAGTATGAAAAGACACGTGGTAAGACACGTCTTCTGAAAAGGATATGCAGTCACTGTATACACATGGAATTGCCCAGAATCACCATCCACATTCCCACAGGGATCTCAGCCTTTCTTCCCTAAAGTGATGCAGATCTTGAGCCAAGCAAGCCTTTGGAAAGAAAGAATCCTGTTCTAGAGTCCAAGAGGTTTATTTCTCATATGCCAGTATCTCTTTTTTTCTTAAAAAAATACATCCACAGCCACCACTGGTACCACCTGCATCTGGACCCAGTATCCTCAGAGAACCAGTCTGCCTAAGGATATATCCAGCTTAGGCAGAAAAGATAGCAAAGATACCACGATCACAGGGAATAGACACATTTCTCAGGAATCAGATGAAGGGCAGACACCAGCCAGAGTCAATATGGCTAATGTTCTGGCTTTGAAGGATCACTGAAATGTGTAGTACCGATTTGCAACCACAAATCAATAATGAAGGACAACAATGTTTCCCATCCCCATTCTTGTTAGATATAAAATCTGTTAATTCTCCCCAGAAACGTATGTTTAGGAAGAATGTGTGTTTCAACTGCATAAAGTGATGACTCTATTAACAAAGAATATGCATTTTGATGAAACATATCTTGTAGACATTGCAAAACTGGAGAGGGATGCAGTTTAGAAAGGCTGGGAAAGGCAATTACCAAAAGCCAGTGAAAATACACCAGAAAATGTAAGAGACAGAACTAGAGGTCTTTATTCAAAGGAAATAATCAGGTAGGGACTGAGCCCATGAAAAAAATATTCAGAAGGGTTTCCACTTTCTCTAAGAAAAGCAAAAATAATGAATATTTAGAGACGATTAATATAGTCATTCGTTCTACAAAGAGTTGCTATTTACTTATTATACGCCAGTTACTGTGCTAGGATAGATGAATAGCAAAGGAGATTCTCCAGGCTGCAAGAAGCTTATATTATAGTCAGAGAGATAGGGAGGTGACCAAATGTTTACAAGCAAGAATGACAAGTCCAATAACAAGGGTATCACAATCCCATGGAAGGAACAACTCTGCAAAAGGGTTGTTGGAAGTCACACTTTAATCGCTTGAATCTTAGGGCTATGGAAAGAAGGGTAAGGAGGCAGAGTGGGAGAATGTTCCAAGACAAAGGCACATCTATAATACTGGCTGCCTTGTGAGTGAAGAAATAAGAAACATTAAGTGATGAGATGAGAGTGAAGAAGTACATCAAGGCAAGACTGCAAAGGGCTTTCAGACCCCTCTGAGCTCTCCTCTGTAGGCCAGGGGTTGGCCTGTAGCCAAGTCTGGCTCATCACGTTTTTATAAATAAAGTTTTATTGGAATGCAACCATAATCATTTTTTTCCTTATGACTGTGCTCCAGTTGCCTGTTGTCTGTTGTTTCTGTGCTACCTCAACAGAATGGAATCACTGTGATAGGGACTCTTTGGCCATAAAGACTAAAATAATTACATCATGGCCTTTGATAGTTAAAATTTGTGACTACCAATATAGATCACAGGAAGCCCTCAGGCGCTTCAATTTTGTTTTTTAAAAACAAAAAGGATTAGATTTTCAAGTCAAGGGCTCAGGCATCAGGGATATAAGGCTAAAACAATAGGTTACAAGATGTCACAAAGTCTAAGGGGGAGTTGATGCACTTAGAGCTGAGGACAGCAAGGGAAAGACAAGAGATAGAGTGAGATAGAAAAGACTTTTCTGAGATAGAGTGACTGATGCTCAGGAAGGGCTCAGGTGTCTGGGTTTGCAAGAAGGAGAATTTCAGGACAATTTCACATCCCCAGGGATGTGATGGGAAAGCAGTGATGACATTAACTGAGAGAGGATTCAGAAGCAAGTGCAGCTATCACATAGGGAAATGAAGTGGAACTTTTGACCACACTGAAGACAGGGGCCTGAGCGATGCCCAGCTGGTCACTTCTAGTAAGCAGTTGCAATAATTGGCTGTAGTGTGGAAACAGGTGATGATGAAAACACAACAAGCATGTGAAATGGGGGTGGGGGGGAGAAGGTCTACGATTGCATATGAAGTGCTGGATTCATCCCAGTGAGGCTTTTAGTGTGAATGAGATCTAATTTCATTATAATCTACCAGTCCACAAATACAACCAATTGATTTCCATAATTAGGGAACACTGAGGTGATGGGGACAGGGCGCCCGGGAGACCCTCAGAGAGCAAAGAACCGGCCCTCAGGGAGAAGGTAAGTGTGCTGGGGGAGGAAACTGGGGATGTGACAGGATCGTGGCAGTGTCCCCACATTTAATACTGTGGGACATCATATTGTCCATGTGATATAATATAAACCACATAGTAAGCATATATAATATATAATACTGTGAGACTCCAGGATAGGCCACAGAGATGGGAGGACACTCTGCCACTCTGTACAACTCCTTTTTTATTAACCTGGCTTTTTTTTTTTTTTCTTCTGGGCACACTTTTAAAGTGGGGAAAGGAGTCTCGATTCTCACTCGTTAGGTGCTTTGTGGTTTGAGTGTGACTGTATCCATTTCAATCAACACTCCTTTTTTGGGCTTCTACTCCAGGCTCAGCCGTAAGAAGGCTGGACAGGGATATGCCAGAGCCACATCTGAGCCCATCTCAGCCCAGAGGCACCTCCTGAGTTGTTAGTTTGGCAAAATGGAATCTTATTGCAGACAGGAATTGTGGACCCTTGAAGAACTTAAAATCTACCTGAGAGGACAAAAAGACACAGAGCAGAGGAAGGAGAAAAGGATGAAATAGCAAACAGTGGGGGGAAGGTGAGACTTAGAGCCTGAGAGAGGCTGAGACTTTCAGTCAAGGTGGCAGAAAGGCCTTTCAGAGAAGGAAGCAATGGTGGCCGTCCTTCCCTCCACATTAACTAACTGCAGATATTAACCTATGACTAGTCACTGGATCTGTGCCATAAGGTGAGAACCCAGAGTTGAACAGGGCTCCTATCCAGATTCACCTGAACCTGCCACCATCTTGCCCTACAGGCCGGTTGCCATGAACCCTGGGAGCTGGCAAGAGACCATGCTGGGAAACAATTCGCAAGCCCAGTGCCTAAGGCTGAGGGCTTCGATGACAGGCAGACTCTACTGTGTATCTCAGGAGTCCCCGCACGCCACAATCCTGGCCCTTTTTCATTACCTCACAGCCAAGATCACATTTTTAATTAAGAAGTAATTCTTCCTTCCCTAGCTGGTAACATTCTGAAGGGATAGCATTTCAGTAACTTATAAGGTGGTGAAATTCTGCTGACAAAGACTATCTCAGGTCACGCAAAATAATAATTTCTTTCTTAGCCAAAATCACATCTTTAATTTGAAAATTAAAGCCAACGCCTTCCTTAGCTACCCTTCTGAAAGAAGAGCATTTCAGTTACTTACTAGGTGGTGAAATTCCGCTGACAAAGATAACGATCTCAGGCTGCGTACAATAAGAATTTAATGGCACACACAGTTGGAAAGGTAGGGGCACTTCTAAGGGTTTAAGAACAAGGGCAGAGTTAATCTGTCCCCAAATTTTGTACCCGGACAGATAAAGCTGAATTGATTTTAGCATTCCAGGTAGGTTAAAACTAATGGAAAATCCCCCAGTTCTAAGCAAATTAGAACAGGAAGTAGCTAGGAAAGCTCAGCCTGGCCAGAGACGCTGAATACTCTCGGTAGGGCTAAAAGAACAGTTGAATTAGATTTGAAAATGTGTGAGAGTGAGAATCTCTGGAGGGTCCTTCTACAAAGGGACAAGAGACAACATTCTCAGGGCTGTCCCCTCTGGAAAGATAATGATTTCCTTTTTCACTTAACACATTATTTTTTATCATTCTTTTTTTTTTTTTCACTTAACACACTACTATTTTCAGTCTTTCATAGTGTTAACTAGACTTTAAAACAGTCTTTTTTGTGTGTGTGTGACACATGATCTGACTGTTGCCTGAGCTGGAGTGCAGTGGCATCATCACAGCTCACAGCAACCTCAAACTCCTGGGCTTAAGCCATCCTCCTGCCTCAGCCTCTCAAGTAGCTAAGACTACAGACATGTGGCACCATGCGGGCTAATTTTTCTATTTTGTAAAGATGGGGTCTTGCTCTTGCTCAGGCTCATCTCAAATTCCTGCCTCAATTGATCCTCCCACCTCAGCCTCCCAGAGTGCTGAGATTACAGGTATGAGCCACTGCACCCAGACTAAAGCACTATTTTTGAGGGCTAAATAATATTCCATTATACATCTACAGCAAGATTGATTTCACCAAACGCCTAATGTGGGACATTTAAGATAATTCTCAAGGGTAAATAATGCTACTCTGTACACTGTGTATAATTATACACAAATTGTCATGTACTTTCACAGCCATGTCCTTAGAAACAACTTCCTTGGAATGGAATTACTGGGTTAAAGGGCAGAAATATTTTTAAGGAGCTTAATACATATTGCCAAATTGCCCCCCCAAAAGGCAGAATGGATTATACCACCAGGCACAGAAACCCAGTCTCTTAGGAGAGACTTTCATCTAGCTAGCTCTCAGGCTTTTGTTTCTGAAGTTCAAGATCCAGATGATTACAAAAGTAAGCTTCACAGAAAACAGACAATTTAGATCATGTCAGAAAAGACCTGCAGGGTGATCTCAGGACCATGAGTTGGCCCTATGTTGAGCGTAGGGTGCCCAGAAAATACCCATGCCCGTGTCCAAGGCACCATGTGAATCCAGATAGGGGGGCCAGGACTCAGTGGAGGGGAAAAAGGATCCTCTAAAAAGGAATAAGAAAGGGCTCGAAGGGAGGAGAAAGCTGCTCTCCTGAATCCCGGCCAGGACTGTTTCTAGGGCACAGTGTTACATAGCTTGTTCTAAGAGGAGATGGATCATTTCTCGTGGTTCAGCAAACACAGCAACAAGTGAGACTCCCAGAGCCCCTCCCAAAAGGAGTCATTTCCCTCACAGCAACAAGCACCTTCTCAGGGAAAAGTAGGCCAATGGTGAGACACAGACAGCAGGAATTGCACCATTCAGCACAAGGGGCAATACTGGATGAGTCTGCAAGCAATAGATTGAGTGGAATCTATCCAGAAACAACACGGCAATAATCAATACACTTAATTTTTCTTTCTTTCCTTCTTTTTTTATTTTAGAGACAGAGTCTTACTTTATTAGTCTCGGTAGAGTGCCATGGCACCACAGCTCACAGCAACCTTCAACTCCTGGGCTTAGGTGATTCTCTTGCCTCAGCCTCCCGATTAGCTGAGACTACAGGTGCCCACCACAACGCCTGGCTATTTTTTGTTGCAGTTTGGCCAGGGCTGGATTCAAACCTGCCATCCTCAGTATATGGGGCCAGTGCCCTACCCACTGAGCCACAGGCACCACCCAATACATGGTGGTGAAAAATTAAATCACTGTTCGTAAACTACAAAAGTTATTACCTGGAGATCAAAAAATACTCAGCATCTGAGAAAACAAAATTATTTTGTGCATGTAGCATTGATAAGCAAGCCCGAAGAACAAAATCCAAGTTCCAGAAAGAAGCCGGAGATAAACTGAATTGAGAGAAGGGAGGTCTCTCGGGTATGGCTGTCCCCCTTTTCCCCTTAACCAGGGTCTTGAATCCTGTCAAGAAGCTAAGTGCTAAGTTGATCTTTAAACTATCCAGTGCAACAAATACTGCTTTGGCCCCTACCGTGTGTCAGACAACAATGTACAGGCTAGGACCAACTTCCAGGATACCAAGGCATCCTAGCAAACACAGCACCCAAGTAGAGCTAGGGAACAAACAACTCAAATACACTTGTTAAAGCCCAATGAGAAAGAATTTGTTCAGGACCATCACCATGGCAATGAGATTTGGTGGTGGGACAGAGAGACTGTGCTCAACTCAGAATACAGCAGCAGCCTGGGGGTCACAAATAATGTAACCTGAACTAAGAGGAAACATCAGGGTTAAGGGAGATTCTTGCTAAACTCACCTACCTGGATTCGTGCTGAAGACAGTGCCCGAGTGACCAGATATTACCTTGGGGATGGTGGAGGATGAGGACCCTGATCAGATTTCAAGAGTGATCAGGTCTCCAGGGTGAGGGGTTCTTGCCAAACTGCCTTAGGAAGGTTCTTGCTAAAACTGGATTTCGTAAGGAAGTGTAGAGATAGGTACAAGAAGAAGTTCAAGAAGCTGAGTCAAGTTTGGTCAAGCAGAGAATCTTTTTCCGCAGGAAAAGGAAAGACCAACACTGAACCCACGGCGGGAACGGTCAGAGAATCCTTCGGCAATGAACTGCTGCTTTGAAATGGTGGGGAACTCAGTGGCTGTGACTCAGATGGTTTCTCTGGCCCTTGTAGAGTATTATTCTGGAAACAGCCATTTTTTCCTGACAACCTAGACAACCTAGGCTAAGTGAGAAGTGTCAGTACAGGACAGGATTCAAGAAAGTCGTATACTCTCCTTGGTAACCCATGCGGGGGGTGGGGGTGGGGTAGGATTGGTTATGACCCAAGGTCATGTGGTAGCATCAGGGTGGTGATTTGAACCCAGGCCCAGAGTCCAAACTTCTAAACTTCATATGTTATCTCTTCAAACTGAAAAGAGACTCTCTCCTCGACCTAACTTCATCCTAAATTTAAGCCTCTTCTGGAAGCAGCCTTGTCCTTGCCAGGCCAACAGTGCCCAGTTTGAGCAAAACTCTGCTAAGTCAGTTAAGAGAGAAACTCCCACCCCATGCTCATATCGGATCAGCTTCCTCATCCCCCACCACCCCCCACGCGATGCCTGCTCACCCAGGCCTGTCGGCTGCAAGAATCTCACCCAGTTAAAAGTTTAATCGAATTCCCCCTTAGCCCCCTTTCCTCTTAGCAGTTTTCCATCTACTGACCCCCACCCTGTTCCTTGGCTATACACCCCACTTGTTCCTGCCATATCAGAACTGAGCCCAGTTCTACACAGAGATCTATCTCCTCGCCACCACTGCAGCAGTTCCTGAAAAAAGGTAGTTTGTTCCTCTCTAACCACTGTCCAGCTCTGGCTTTACTGAACCAAACAAACCTTCTTGAAACACTCTGCATCCTTTCCAGATGTGGTACTCTAATACTGTTATTTTCTGTCTTATTCCTTTCTTTTCTGCCTCCTCTGTTTTTTAACACATACCCTAGTATGCTCAATCGATTTCACTCCCGAGTGATGGTTCTTTACCCAAAACGTGGAGAAGCCCTCCCCGCTGCCCCCGCCCTCCAGAACACACATATCTCTCACTGTTACTCCCTGGAACACACCCTTCTCTTTACCACTTGGGACTCTTCCTCAGCTGCCTTCCAGCTTGTCCTAGGACATCTCCCATTGTTTCTCTGTCTCCCTGAATCAATGTCATCCTCCATCAATGCTCCTGTAGGGAAACCACCTTGTGTTTATCTTCTATGCTGAGTAACTGGCTTTTACTCACTGCCATCAAAGCAGCATAGCACCTGCCCCTGAGCAACCATCCTCCTTGCAGGCCTGGGGGGATGTTATAATAGATTCTCCAAGGATACAGAAAGGTCTTTGAGCAACCCTACTAGGCCTACCCATCTTATACAACACCTGCTGGGTGGAAAATTCAGTCTTTGCATGTCTAAAATCTCCTTACTTGGATGGGTTGGGAAAACAGTCTCCTAAGTATCTCAAGAATGGAAAAGCAAGCATCCCGTGTACTTGGTACTAATCTGAAAACAGCAGACTGACAGCTACAGGTCCATGCAAGATAAAAATACAATTAAATTCAAGAAAGGGGGAAAGGGGGCAGGGTCTCAATTAGTTCCCACCTATCTGGTACATCTGGATATATGGCACATTTCCTGGGTGAGGGCTCAACTACAACCCAGACTTCGGATTTTGCCTTACAAACACAAATAATGTAACCTAAATATAATGTACCCTCTTATTAACTCATAATAAAAATAAATAAATTAGCCAGGTATGGTGGCTCATGCCTGTAATCCTAACACTCTGGAAGGCTGAGGCAGGTGGAATGCCTGAGCTCAGGATTTCAGGACCAGCCTGAGCAAGAGCAAGACTTCATCTGTACTAAAAATAGAGAAACTAGGCAAGTGTTGTGGCAGGAGCCTATAGTCCCAGCTGCTCAGGAGGCTGAGGCAAGAGGATCTCCTGAGCCCAAGAGTTTGAGGTTGCTGTGAGCTATGATGCCACAGCACTCTACCCACGGTGACAGAGTGAGACTCTGTCTCCAAAAAATAATTAATTTTTTAAAAACCTCCCAGGTGTGTACCTCTGGCCCAACCTCACTGCTACCCCTGCCTTCTCCCCCACCGGTAACAACCTCAGCCCTCGGTTACGGAGGAGGCATGAGCAGGCAGTGTCCTATTTACCAGCTATTTACCAGTTAACAGTGACCCCACAGGGTAAGAGGACAGTCCACACTTGTTCAGCTTGTCTTTGCCATTCCTAATTCATCCGTGTTGTAGCATCTTAGACCAAAAGAGCTCCCCAAACACGGCCAAAACATGGCCAAAAGGATTTCTTACATCCCGTGGCATGCAGAAAACTTTGCCTGAGCAGCTGAGCCCATGAAACAAAAAAATTCTCATAAAGTCACCTGCCAAATAATTCATGGCCCTGAGACTCAGGGCGAAATGACAAATGGTGGGAGTTGGAGGAATTGGTTCTAATCCAGAAAAGAATTCCCCTTCTGTTGTGTGGTTTTTTGTTTTTTGTTTTCAATTCTAGCTGGTATCAACCTTGCCCTTCCTCTCCTCAGGTGCAAGGGCGCACCTAAATACGCCCGAGTCGTGTTCCTAATTTTCTCACAAATAGAATAGCCTCTGGAGTCACTGCCTGCAAAAAAAGAGCCAGACGGAATTTAAGACAACTTAAGGGTAAATTGTGGAAAGGAAAAGGCAATTGTTGAAACTAACTCACAGCAGCTCCAGGAAGCCGAGAGAACGACTCTCTCCCGTAGCTCCCCAAATTCCTGCACAGCAGTCCTCCTGTTTGTTCCCTGGGCACTATTTCCCACTCCACTTGGCCTTCCCGATAATTGATAAAGATGCTGGAAATGAAAGAAATTGCTCTCCACTTGCAGGCTGCATAAATATCCCCATTATCAATAGGAAGTAATTTACCTGCTTAAAATTGCCAACTTTCTCATTTTGTTTTAACATGCTGGTTAAAATAAGTCTTCACCTTTGAAAAGACTATCTTCAAAGCCTCATGCTGACTCCCACCTGAGAAACAAATCTGAAATCAGCTGAAGCAGAATCACATCATCCTACTAGCCCTTTGATATTAAAAAGGGGATCTCAGAAAAGAGGGAAAATTGCTTTAGGACTTCTACCCACACACTTATTCCTAAGCAAGTCACAAGAGAGGAAGCCAACTACTCCAGAACACAGGCAATGCGCACACACACACACGTACACACGCACACATATCATTCCAAACTTCTAAAGAGCAGGTGACCTGGCTTGGGAGCCACGTCCATGTGGATTTGGGGATCAGGAAGGTAAACTATGTGGTAAAGGCAGCACATGGCAAATCCACTGGCAAAAAGAAGGTGCACTCAATATACAGTTAAGAAATTGGGAAAAAGTACATTATAACTATACAGCACACCAGATACCAAAACCCACTTCTGAGAAATTAAAAAGTAGAGGGAATTAAAACAATAATAACTAGATGACAAAAGATCTTTGTAAACAAGAATTGAAACTAGGCTGGTACATTTCAATTAATTAAGTGAGGTGAAGGCTATGTTAACCAGTTTGATGTAAACATTCCAAATGGTATATAAAATCAACACACAGTACCCCATAAATGCAGTCATGTACACAGTTATGATCTAATAAAAAAAATTCTTAAAGAAGGGGAAAAACAACAACAAAATGAACAGGGGTGTGATGGCTCACACTGGTGATCTAGCACTCTGGGAGACTGAGGCAGGAGGATTACTTAAGGTCAGGACTTCAAAACCAGCCTGAGCAAGACAGAGACCCTGTCTCTACTAAACATAGAAAAATTAGCCAGGCATCATGGTGGGTTGCTGTAGTCCTAGCTACTCAGGAGGTAGAGGCAGGAGGATCACCTAAACCCAGGAGTTTGAGGTTACTGTGAGCTAGACTGATACACCACAACACTCTAATCTGGGCAATGAAGTGAGACTCTGTCTCAAAAAAAAAAAAAAAAATGAAGACAACCTAAGGGGAAAAAGCCAATCTGAACTGACATATGGCAGACAAAGAAACAATCTTTCATATACTCATATACAAAGTATATGTTTTACCAGAATGCTACAACAAAACAGCAGTGAAAGACAAACCAACTTTCCCCCAAAAGGAAAAATACAGCTAGCCAAAAATCATATAAAAAAAAGAATTATAGGGCGGCGCCTGTGGCTCAGTCGGTAGGGCGCCGGCCCCATATACTGAGGGTGGCGGGTTCAAACCCGGCCCCGCTGAACTGCAACCAAAAAATAGCCGGGCGTTGTGGCGGGCACCTGTAGTCCCAGCTGCTCGGGAGGCTGAGGCAGGAGAATCGCCTAAGCCCAGGAGTTGGAGGTTGCTGTGAGCTGTGTGATGCCATGGCACTCTACCGAGGGCCATAAAGTAAGACTCTGTCTCTACAAAAAAAAAAAAAAAAGAATTATAGCTTCACTATTAATTTTTTTCACTCATGGAATTATTTACTATTAATTTACTACTAGTAATTCTATTACTATTAGCACAAATGAATATAGCCATAATATACTCTGTTTTGTCTATCCAATTCATATTCGGTCAACAAATACATATATATTTTTTGAGACAGAGTCTCACTATGTCACCCTTGGTAGAGTGCCATGGCATCACAGCTCACAGCAACCTCCAGCTCTTGGGCTTAGGTGATTCTCTTGCCTCAGCCTCCCAAGTAGCTGGGACTACAGGCGCCTGCCACAACGCCTGGTTATTTTTTTTGTTGTAGTTGTCATTGTTATTTAGCTGGCCCAGGTTGGGTTTGAACCCACCAGCCAGGGTGTATGTGGCCGGCGCCCCACCCTTTGAGCTACGGGCGCTGCCCACAGTCAACAAATATTATTGGGTGTCAACTATATGCCAGGCACTTCTCGGATTAGAACATGACGCTGAGCAAAACAACGATCCTGGACAGGTGTGCCTGGGGTCCACTGGGGGAGCACAGTTGAGAACAATGGGCACTCTGTAAAGTAAATGACGTGGGGCACAGGAAGGAAAGTGCTAAGGAACAGAAAAAAATCGAGCAGTAGACAGCTGTGCAGAATTGTGGCATGGCCCAAAGAAGAGGCTTCAATTTAAATTCAGAGGAGAGGGCACTGAGGTGCCGTGAGAAGACATTTGTGAGCAAATATATGAGGGTAAGAGTGGTACCTGCGGGTTGTGTGGGGAGAGTGTTCCAGACAGAAGGAACAGTCAGCCACTAAATCCTTCGGTGGGAGTGGCCTGGTGTGCTGGAGGAACATGGAGGAGACTGAGCAACGGGAATGAGATGGAGCTGGGGGAGAAGCCGACAAGATCCAAGAGTGAATGAGTGGGAAGGCAGATCATGTACAGTCTGGGTTTTTACTTTCAGTAAGGTGGGAGGCCCAGCAGCCTGCAGTAGGGAGGGGTGGGAGGGTCTGACTCGTGTATTTAAAGTATGCCTCTGGCTGCTGGGAGAACCTGGGAGTAGAGAGAGGCTGCAGCAGTGGTCCAGGTGAGAAAGGATGGTAGCAACAGAGGAAGAGAAGAGAGAGCAGATTCAGGTTGGAGGTGAAGGCTCAGCGAGCAGGATGTCCTGAAAGATACAGCATGGGAGGCGAGAGAAGGAGGAAAGTCAGGAGGGCTCCAGGATTTCTGACTCTAGCAACTGCAAAAAAGATCCACAGGTTTGTTTGATGACATACCTTATATGGTGAAGGGGACAGGTATTAATAGTACTCACACAGTGCTGGTGGGAGTATAAATCGGTACAATTGAACAGTAAGATGCAAAAGCCTCCAAAATATAGATCCCGCTTGGATACTGATTAGAGCAAATCTTAAGTGGACATTTCTGAGATATCTATACAAACTTAATTTAGAGAAATATGCTGATTTAAATTAGATATAGATGAAATGATATGATGTCTGGGCTTTGTTTCACAACATTCCAGGAACAAACTTTGGGAGCAGGCATGATGGATGAAATCTTATTGGTGCAATTGTGCAAATCCTTGAAACTCAGTAGTGGCTACTGAAGGGTTTGTACTATTTTCTCTGTTTTTGAGCATGCTGGACAACTTCCATAAAAAACATACTTTGTGCTGGTTTGACCCAGCAATTTCATTTTTCGAAACTTATACTAAAAAAATAAGAAGTGCAAACAAAGATTTATTTAAAAGGATATACAAACAGTAAGTGAGTAGCTAAATAAATATTAAGCCACTCAATTGAAAATAATTGAAAGATTATAAATTGATCTGGATGCATACAGAAATTTAGTATATGATGAGAGTGACATTTCAAGTAACAAAGAAAGATGGGGCAGCGTCTGTAGCTCAAAGGAGTAGGGCGCCAGCCCCATATGCCAGAAGTGGTAGGTTCAAACCCGACCCCAGCCAAAAAACTGAAAAAAAAAAAAAAAAAAGAAAGAAAAGAAAAGAAAGATGGATTCAATAACATGGGAACAACTAAGTAGATAGCTACAAAAAATAAGAATGAGTTTATGCATCATTTGTATACAAATACATTCCAGAATAATAAAAGATCATACATATTTAAAAGAACTTAATAATTGGCCAAAGAAGGGAGGGTATGAGGCGGGATCTCACCTAATGTGCACATTGTGAGAGTGTATGACAGGCCCCCTGGGTGAGGGGCTCTTTTACAAAGGGAACTTTACCCTGGAAGTGAGAACAACGGAACCTAAAAATTTGTACCCTCATATTAATTTGAAATAAAAAACAAATTCTAAAAAACAGAAAAAAAAAACTAACAATAAAAAAAGAACTTAAGGAGGCGCCTGTGGCTCAAGAAGTAGGGCGCCGGTCCCATATGCCGGAGGTGGCGGGTTCAAACCTAGCCCCAGCCAAAAACCACAAAAAAAAAAAAAAAAAAAAAGAACTTAATAATTGTAATAGAAAAAAAACAAGGAAATTTTTTGTAAACTCAAGAGTGAATAAGGCCACACAAAGTCGGTAACAGAAACCAAAGAAGACAATAAAATACCAATAAATCCTATATGAACCTTAAAAGCTTTCTCATGAAAAAATCAGGGTAAGCAAAGTGAAAAATCGGAAACAAAGTAAAACTACTTGCAACTTGTATTATAAAGAGGAGCTAATTTCCCTCATATATAAAAATTCCTGTATACAGTATCAATAAGAAAATAGGCCAACAAACCAAAAGAAAAAGTTCACGGAACATGAACAGACAGTTCCCAGGACAGGAATGACAATTGGCTTTTAAACATATTACGCAATGTTCAACCCAACTCATAATAAGGGAAATGCAAATTAAAAGTACACTTGTATAATATATTCTACCTAGAAGGCAGATAAAGATCAAAAAGTTTGATAACACACTGTGTGGATAAAATTAGGGGAAAACAGGCTCTTTCAAGCATTGGTAGCAGGAGTGTGAATTAGTATAAACTCTTTGAAGTGCAATTTGGCAATCTATATTTAGATTATAAATGCACACTTTAACTCAAGGATCCCAAGCGTAGAAATGTATTCTGCAAGCAAACTTGTGCACATTTGGAATGAAGTATGAACTAGTTTAGTGGTCAGAGCCTTGTTTTATATATTTTTATATGTTATATATATATTTATATATTAAATATATGTTTTAAATATATTTTAAAGATCAGATTTAATAATATTAAGAAATTATTATCACTTTTGTGGGGCATGATATTGGTATTGTGGGGTTCCTTAAGTCCTCATATTTTGGGACATATACACTAAAATAATTACAGATGAAATAATATAAGTCTGAGATTTGCTTTAAAATAACATAGGGAGGAGGAGGGTTGGCAGATGGGAGTAAACAAGCTTGGTCCAAGTTAAAGCTGGGTGATGGGCCCATGGGCATCATGACACTCAAATTTTCTACAATAAAATCTTTGACATTAAAAAGATCAGAATATGTTCAACCATCCATTAACAGAAAAGTTACATAAATTAAGGTACACCCAAACAATGGAAGAGTACTGCTATGGTTTGGATATGGTTTGTCCCCTCCAAATCTCATGTTAAAATTTGATCCCCCATGTAGAGTGTTGAGAGGCAGGGTCTGGTGGGCGATGTCTGGGTCCCTTACAAATAGATTAAGACCCTCCATCAGGGTGAGTGGGATTTTGCTCAATTAGTTCCCATCAGGGCTGCTTTTTAAGAAGAGCCTTGCACCAGCACCCCTGCCCCTCTCTAGCCATGAGATCTCTGCACATGCTGGCTCTCAGTTCCCTGTCTGCCTTCCACTGTGAGTTGAAGCAACCTGAGGCCTCACCAGATGTAGGTGCCCTTACAGCCACCACAATCAAATAAACCTCTTTTCTTTATAAACTACCCAGTCTGAGCTATTTCATTAAGGCAACAGCAAAGAGACCAACTCCTAGTTGGTGGATGTCACTATAGCCCACCTCCTTAGAGCACCACAATTTCCAGCCCAGTTTGTACTGATGGGCTGTCCAGGACTACGCTGGGGTGAGGACATCAAGCTGAGCGAGACTTGGTTCTGCCTTTAAAGCATTCGCAATGGGGCAGGATGGGGAGAGTGGCAGAAACCCAAATAGGCCATTACGGCACTATGAGATTAAGTGCTGTAATATCCACAATTTAAGAAACCCAAGGAGGAGGAGGGCTAGAGAGGTCACAAGAGGAAACAGATTTTTCTATGGGAATGTACAAGATCCTTAAAAATGGAAGGTAATTGGATCCTAGATTATTTGGTGATGATTCAGTTTTGTGTCAATGACAAAGTGGCTGACCCCATTTGTTAATTGACCTCCCTTGATGATTCAGCATTAAAACAGTTTCTAATAATTTGCATTGGTCCTCTATTGCAGAGCTGAGCTAAATTTACTTATCATTCCTCTGCATGCTTTTAAACTTTTACCATATATCATGACGACAATTTTGCTCCATTCTCAGACTCCTTTTGCTAGTTCTAAGTGAGCCCAACACCATTAACTAATTGCTTAACAGCTTTACGTCCACTCCACTCAAGAAACCTCACGCATGCCCACATTCTGGTCCTTTCTCTCACCCAACATTACTCCTCACCCAACATCACTCTCACTCTGAAATCTTGAGCTCTAAAATTTCACTCTCATCCCACAACCTCCAATTTTTCCAACTCTGTCACTCCAAGCATCTTCTCTTCAACCATTCAAGACCTTGACTCCTTAGAATTTCTCCAGACTGTCAGTCCTCACTCTCTTCCTTTCCTACCCAACCCAACTGGACCAGTCACCTGGAGCAACTCTCCTGCCAATACCCTAACCCTGTCACCTCCTCGCTCTCTGAGAGCCTGTTCTGTGCATCCTTCTGTAGTCAGACACAATCTTTTCCTCATCCAGCATTTGTAAACAAGATCTCCATTATTCTCCTCAAATTCCCAATCCTATTTCCCAAACTCTCAGTGAATAATGTAGTCCTCAGATTGCACAATACACAAGGACCCCTACACAAATATAGATACATATTGATCAATATAACTCTACAAAATGTACCTTGATGCATGATGGGGTTACATTCCAATAATCCCATTGTATGTAGAATATATCATTAAATCCAAAATGCATTGTAAGATATCTTACCAATAGAATAATCATAATTTAGCCTAGCTTAAATGTTCTTAGAGCACTCCTATTAGCCTATAACTGGGAAAACATTCTAACACAAAGTCTGCTTTATAACAAAGTGTTGATATATCACATAATTTATGGAATACTGTACTGAAAGTGAAAATCAGAAAGGTTGTATGGGTACCCAAAGTATGGTTTCTATTGAATGTGTATTACTTTTGCACAATCATAAAGTCAAAAACTCCTTAAGTCAAACTATTGCAAGTTGGGGACCACTTATAGTTTGTTCTAACTACTATAGAATATTCCATGTCCAGTTAATTGACAGGTTAATTGTCAGGTTGCTGACAATTTTTTAAAGATATATTGGAAGAAAACTTTAATTTTTAATTAAAATCATAAGTGTATACATTTATGGGGTACAATATGACGACTTCATATACAATGTGGAATGCTTAAATCCAACTAACATAACCATCACCTCACTTACTTATTTTTTGTAGTAAGGCATTTATAATTTACTCCCAGCTATTTTGAAATATATCCTTGCATTGTGCACATTAGGCGAGATCCCACCAAAATGCCCTTCCTCCTCCCACCAATTGTACAACCCCGCCCCTCCCCTCTCCCTCCTCACCTCTTCCTCTTGCTAGACTACATTTATGTTTTATCATTCGTATGAGTGTGTAAGTGTTCGTATATTGGTTTCATAATAGTATTGAGTACACTGGATACTTTTCCTCCCCATTCTTGAGATACTTTACGAGGAAGAATGTGTTGCAACTCCATCCAGGTAAACATAAAAGATGTAAAGTCTCCATATTTATGGCTGAATAGTATTCCATGGTATGCATATACCAGTTTGTTAATCTATTCATGGGTTGATGGGCATTTGGGCTGCTTCCACAACTTGGCAATTATGAATTGGGCTGCAAAAAACCATACAATCTTTATGGAATGAAGTATGGAGAATCCTCAAGGAACTAGAAGTTGACCTTTTATTTGATCCTGTAATTCCATTACTAGGTATCAACCCAGAAGAACAAAAGTGAGTTTACTACAAAGACATTTACACAACTTTTTATATGAATGGTACCACAATGAATATCTTTACATCCTGAGTAGCTAGTGTCTACAGCTCATAGCAGCTGCATAGCCAAGTTTACAAGGTGGAAGCCAGGAGAAAATCATATCAAAATATGCTGGGGTTGCTTTGTGGACTAACTCCACTTCTGGTAATACTCTGCATCCCTCAATAATGAAATGAGCACCTTATATGACAGGGATTTCTCCTGCACAATCTTGCCCACCAGGAAAGTGGAAGCATTAAGTTCATTTGTCGGACACTACAAAATTACTAAAATGAATGCTGAGAACTCTTAATGACAAGGAAAAAATTTACAATTTACTGCCAAGTGAAAAAATAAATGTCAGGTGATCACTGCTTGAATGATGAGACTGTTTATATCCAAAGGATCCAGGAACCAGCTTGAAGAGGCTACTGCTACCATCAAAATAATGATAGGAGATCATAATTTATTGAATAAAGTAGGAATTGCAGAATCCATACTGATATAAATGAATGAATGAAAATTTTAAAAGGCTCTTTTAAAGTTGTGCTCTTTACAGCACAATGCCAATAAGCAGAAAAAAATGACAGGCTTAGAAAAGCTATCATATGATTATCATATGATTATATGTGGTAATAATTTAGTAATAACTAATTCAGGCAAAATCCACTAACAGAAACCAAAACTAGCAATGGAAGTTTGATAGTGAGAATTGGATATTTACATAGTTTCAAAGTATTTCCCCACAAAATACCTCTTAATTACAGAGAAGACAGAGTCACTTAACAGTAGAGAGGCTTGGCAGACTCTGCCTTAATTCAGTGATCAAAGTTAACATGTAATGGGACATTATGTGTCACCTGACTGAATGCCATGAGAAGGATACAACCTCTCACTTCTGTGATACGTCCGCCAAAGTTGCCAACTTAAACCTAACAATGAGAAAACATCAGATAAATCCAAGGGAGAGATGTTTTAGAAAATAACTGGCCTATAACCTTCAAAAACATCCAGGCAATGAAATTAAAAAGTTAAATGCTATGACTTGAATGTGTCCTTTTCCAAATTCATGTTGAAACGTAACCCCCACTGTGGTAATATTAAGATGTGGAGCCTGTGGAGAAATGAGTAAGTCATGAGGACTCTGCCCTCGTGAATAGGTGCGTACAATAGGAGAGGGTTGCAGGGAACTGCCCACATGGACCCTTTCTGCTCCTCCATGCTTCCACCAAATGAGAACAAGCTTTCCACCCTCCAGAGGATGCAATAACCAAGTGCCATTTGGGAAGCAGAGAACAGCCCTGAACAGACATCAATCTTGCCCAGCCCTTCATCGGGGACTTCCCAGCCTCCAGAACTGTAAGAAATAAATATATGTTCTTCATAAATTTACCAGTATGTGGAATTTCATTATAGCAAAGTGAATGAACTAAGACACTAAACAAAATACAAAGCCTGCGGAAATTTTTCCAAGAGGAGAAAACTAAAGCCGTATCTCAGATAGGTGCTAAATACAGACATACCTCCCAGATACTGTGGGTTCCCTTCCAGGCCATGGCCATACAGCAAATATTGCAATAAAGCAAGTCTCACAGACGTTTTGGTTTCCCAGTGCATATAAGTAAAAGTAACTGTAGTCTACTAAATGTGCAATAGCATCATATTTTTAAAAAATGTACATAAATAATTTTAAAATAAATGATCATATTGATGTACACAGCTATGATTTAAAAAAAGAAAAAGAAAAAGAAAATTAAAAAATAATAATTACTGCTAAAAATGCTAACAATCATCTCAGTCTTCAGCAAGTTACAGTATTTTTAGTGATGAAAGGTTTGCCACGAGGTTGATGGTTACTAACTGGTCAGAATAATGGTTGCTGAAGGATGTAGCAATTGCTTAAAATAAGACAACAGTGAAGTACGCAGAATTGTTTGATTCTTTTTTTCATGAAAGTTTTCTCTGTACCATATGATGCTGTTTGATCAGATTATACCCACAACAGAACTTGTTTCAAAATTAGAGTCGATCCTCTCGAACTCTGCTGATGCTTTATTAGCTCAGTTTATGGAATATTTTAAATTCTGTGTTATCATTTCAACAATGTTCCCAGCATCTTCACCGGGAGTAAATTTCATCTCAAGAACCACTTTGCTCATCCATAAAAAGCAACTCCTCATCTGTTCAAATTTGATCATGAGATTGCCACCATTCAGTTACACTTTCAGGCTCCACTTCTAATTCTAGTTCTCTTGCTATTTATACCTCATCTGCACTTAACTTCCTCCACTTAAGTCTTGAACCCCTCAGAGTCATCCATGAAAGCTGAAATCAAGCTTCTTCCAGATGCCTGTTAATGTTCATATTTTGACCTATTCCAATGTCACAAATGTTCTTAATGGCATCTAGAATGGTAAATCCTTGCCAAAAGGTTTTCAATTAACTTTGCTCAAATTCATCAGAAGAATCCCTATCTGTGGCATACGCCTTACAAAATGTATTTTTAAATAATATACATATATATTTTAATAATACGCCTTGATTCACAGCTGCAGAACAGAGGTTGAATTAGCAGGCCTGAGACAACATTTCTCTCCTTGTCTATCTCCATCAGAGCTCTTGAAGGACCTGGTGCATTGTCCCTGAGCAGTCATATTTTGAAAGAAACATTTTATTTTCTGAGTAGTAGGTCTCAACAGTGGGTTCTAAATATTCAGCAAATCACGCTATAAACAGATGTGCTGTCATCCAGGCCTTGTTGCTCCACTTCTAGAGCACACACAGAGTGGATTTAGCATAATTCTTAAGGGCCCCAGGATTTTCACATGGATCAGTGAGCACTGGCTCCAATTTAAAGTCACCAGCTCATTAGCCTCTAACAAAAGAGTCAGCCCGTCCTTTGAATTTTGAGGCCACGCATTGACTTCTCCTCTCTAGCTATGAAAGTTCTAGAAGGCATCTTCCTACAATATAAGGTTGTTTTATCTACACTGAAAACCTGCTGTTGAGCGCAGCCACAATCATCAATGATCGTAGCGGATCTCATGGATAACTTGCTGCAGCACTCAGGGCCTCGCCTGGCACTTTTCTGTTGCAGAGACGGCTTCTTTCCTTAAGCCTCATGAACCAACCTCTGCTGGCTTCCAACTTTTCCTCTGCACCTTGCTCACCTCTCTCAGCCTTCACAGAATTGAAGACAGTTAGGTCTTGCTCTGGATTAGGCTCTGGTTTCAGGGAATGTTGTGGTTAGTTTGATCTTCTATCCAAACCACTCAAACTTTCTCCATATTAGCAATAAGACTGTTTTGCCTTTTCATCATTCATGTGTTCCCTGGAGGAGTGCTTTTCATTTCCTTCCAGAACTTTTCTTTTGCATCACAATGTGGCCTTTGGCCTGGCTCAGCTTTCTCACTAAGCTTAATCTTTTCTGGTTTCTGATTTCAAGTGAAAGACATGTGACTCTTCCTGGCACTTAAACACTTAGAGGTCAGTGTAGGGTTATTAATGCCCTAATTTCAATATTGCGTCTCGGTGAGTAGGGAGCCCCAAGGAGAGGGAAAAAGATGAGGGAGAAGCTGGTGGGTACAGCAGTCAGCAGATACACATGATTAAGTCGGCCATCCTGTATGGGTATGCTTCATAGTGCCCCAAAACCATTACAATTGTAATGCCAAGGGCCACTGATCACAGATCACCATAACAGATATAGTAATGAGAAAGTTTAAAATACTGTAAGAATTACCAAAATATGACACAGAGACATGATGCCAGCACACACTGTTGGAAACATGGTGCCAACGGACTTGCTCAAGAGGGATTGCCACAAACCTCCAGTTTGTTAAAAATGCAGCATCTACAAAGTCCAATAAAGTGAAGTATAAAATGAGCCATGCCAGTATGAGCCTGGATGGAATAATTTAGCTGTACAGGGCTTTATTTGGATAACTGGGAAGATGCAAACAGAATCTTTGGAGATGCACAATGTTAGTTTCCAGGTGTTGATGAATATAGTATACTGAGAGTGACTTTGTGGAAAATACGCTCTAGAGTATACACTAGTATTTGTGAACATTCTACCTTCTACTTACTGTACCAAGGGTTAGAAAATGAATGATATGTTAATATAAATAATATTGATATACTTATAACCATATAGTATAAATACATCATACCTAATTGAGAGAGAGAGAGTGAGAGTGAAGGGTTTAAAGCAAATGTGGTCAAATGTCCCCAATCAAGGTGAGGGATACATAGAAGTTCTTACTATTCTTGCAACTTTCCATTTGTTAAATTATTTACAATAAAATAGTAAAAACAAAATCGTCTGTGTGATGACAACTTAATCACATCCATGTGGCAGAATATTACACACATTCAAAAACCACATTTAGTATAATAAATGATATGACAAAAATCTATTTTCTTAAGAAACCGGGATATAAAAGTGTATGTGTAATCATCTTTTACCTATAAAAACATTTGCCTAGAGGGAAAAAGACAGGAGGGAAATATAGAAAAGGTAAATTATCACAGAATGGTGATAATTCTAGAGGACTGAGGGAAGTTGCTGGTAGTTGTGTGTGTATATATGTATATACACACACACACATATACATACATATTTAGTATTATTTACCAATGTCTCCACAGATCTCTTTTAAGAACAAAATGTTATTATTATAATTATTTTTTTTGCAGTTTTTGGCCAGGGCTGGGTTTGAACCCACCACCTCTGGCATATGGGGCCGGTGCCCTGCCCCTTTGAGCCACAGGCGTCGCCCCAAAATGTTATTTTTTTTTCAAACGAAACCAAAGCAATGACTACATAAAGCCTTGACTATGGGCGTTCTCTCCATTCTGGGGTGCATTTTCCTGAGCCCAACTGTCAGAGTAGAAAACTTGTTTCCCAAAATTCAAAGCTTCTGTTCTTATACCTGATTCTTCTGGAAATTCTTTTCTCCCACTCGTATTCATCAATTCAGCTGTGAAAAACAAACCAGTTAAAGACTCTGCCCTTAGATCGGCTCTCAAGGTGCGTATTTGAGCACAGGCTGAGAACTGGGTTAGCTAATCTTCAAAGCGGATTCCCGCCATCCCATTCAATGATATAAAAAGCAATTTGTTTAGGGGGAGAAAAGCCATTTCAACATGAAAATTGGTTTCACGACAATATGCCTGATAAAAACAGCACATAAAGGAACTGTTGGCAGGTCCGCCTCCTGCCCCCACCCAAGGGCCCTCCCTCCGTCCCTCATTACCCTTTCTCTGAGACATATCACTATAATGGAAAATGAAGTCCTCGATGGGAAAACAGGTTGGAACATTTTTTTACTTATGGAGTAGTGAACCAGGACTGTTCCCACATTTTGTGAAAAACAAAACATTTAGTCATCCCACTCTTTTCTACCTGAATGCTCTACAAAGGTTCCAATGTTCAACCTCGAAAATTCACACTGGAATCCACCTCCAGCAGCCAGAGTTGTACACCTAAGACCTCACATCTAACCACCTTTGGCTTCTTTCCTGCTGGCTCCCATTCATTCATTCAACAAGCATGTATAGGGCTTGCAATGCTCCATTTTTTAAACTATCTACAATAAAATAGTAAAAAGAAAATAGACTTTGTGATGACAACTTAATCACATCTGTGTGGCAGAATATTCCATGCCAGGCCAGAGCCTATTGCTCTAGGGCAGGGTCAAATCCCCTCCATGGTGTCCCAGCCTCTTCCCAAATTGAGCCACTCTCACATTCTATGCACCTGGTCGCTCTGCCTCTCCACCCTCAACACTACACACTGTACACCCACTGCTGCCTGGATTGGGGACAGTCCTTTGAGACTGAGGACTATTGTGCTACTTTCCTCATTCCTCTTCTGCAAATGACAAATATTTATTCTTTAAGACTTACGGCAGAGTCAATCCTCCCGCTAAGTCCTCAGAAAGGGAGAGAGGAGCCCCATCTCTCCTCCAGGCCTGCTAGAGTATTCCCCCACAGTAGAGGAGAAGTCAGGGCCAGAGCCCACCTCAACCCTGCTGTCTTACAGAAGGGCCCCAACGCTCTCAACACACACAGCTTTCCCAGGAGGCCCACTCAGAGGAACAGTGGGAGTATTTCATCCTCCCATTTATCAAAGGATGGTGGACAATAGGAGAAACCCCCACGGGGATTACATCTCAGCTCTAGTGGGCAGGATATGGTAAGTTTGGGCCTGGCTGGCTCTGTCTAGAGCCAGGGCCTGAGGCAATAAATGCCAACTATCTCTTCTTCTTCTGTGACAGTGTCCCAGCAAAAACAATATCTCTAATAATTGCTCCTATAGATATTGGTCCACTATCTGCCTCCCCACACAGTGATTTTCAATAGATGTCTGTTGAGTAGTGGAATGAATGAATGAACAGTGGGAGCCATGTGCGGCTCCAGTGGTCTAGAGCTGGCCCTGCACACAGATACTTGGTTGGCATCCACAGGGCCCTGGAAACACATGGGTATCTGAGGCAGCCTCCTGTCGGAGCTCATTGACTTACAGGACAGGCTAGAATGTGTCTCTGCCTCTCTCCACACACGGTAACACAGACACACAGTGAGCAAAGGGGAGCGTGTGTGGGGCTGTGTACAGATGTCCATCCCAGGGCATTGGGGCCTTGCTGGGAAGGGCAGGCAGTCTCATTCTGAACTACCTTAAAAGGAAGGGTAGACGGTACCAGCTCCCAGCGTGAACCATGGCAAACTGGGCTATAGCTACCCCATAGGCTAAGCATGAATTGGTGCTGTGTTGCCTGCCTGACCCAAGGCCTCAGTCACTGGCTCCAGTCTCTCTGCATCCTGAGAAGAGTATAGAAATGGAGCAAGTCCTTTAATCTCCCTTTCCTTTCAGACCTGGGGAGGAGTTGGGGAAGACCCAGGATTAAAGCTTCGGCTACTTTAGGTACTGCTAGAAGAGTGAGGACAGACAATAGCTATCTTTTGTTCAGCAAAAGATCTGAAGGCATCTTTTGCATAATGCAACATGGAGCCCAAACTTCAATTAGGTTGAGAGAGCCTAAATTATCTGAATACATGAGTCAAGGAGATTGAGTTATCAAACATTCTGTATGCTTTAGGAACTGATCCAGTGACTGGGACAGATATCTGAAGAAGACAGACAAGGTCCCTGTTGTCACAAAACTTACGTTTTAATGGGTTAAGACAAAGCAGAAATAAAAACAAAATCCTAAGTCCCCCCAACTGACCGAATAGACCCTCTTTTGGCCAAGAACAAGCACTCCAGAGAAACCTTAAAAACTAAAATCCCAGCCATGAGAGAGGGGAGGTCGGACACTCCTTGTTATATGCCCTCCCTTGCTAGCCGCTGTTAGGCTTTCTTTAATAAGGGTTAAACAGAAACCAGCCCTTTGGAAGGACTTGCTCCATTGCTAAATTCAACCAGCCTTGTGAGTGTCTACTCCCTTTGTGGTTTTAACTGGCCAGCTTTCCTTCCTGGTGGGAGATCACCACGTACGGAGTTGTTCTGTCCAGTCTACAGAGGCTGCATGCACAGTGAAGGCTTCTCCTGTCCTCTGCTTCACCTTCTGATCTTAGAGGGCTGAAAACTACACCCTTGGATCATGCTAATGCCACCACTTTTTGTACATGTGACCCACGAAGAGGCATGAAGTTCAACTGCAAGATGACCAGTGCCTGCATACTGCAACCCTTTCTGAGAAATAAAGCTCTCCTTTCCAAATTTACAAACCTCATAAGTCATCAGCTGACAAAAAATGACTCACAAGTAAACAAGAAGATACTTTCAGATGGTGGCAAGTGCCATAAAAATAAAATAAAGAGGCACCCTGCCGAGATGACCAGGAGGGTAAAAGTCTCTTCATAGAGACAAACAGCAGGGCGGAAACCCAAATAGAAAAGTGAGCCAGCCACGTGGAATCTCGTGGGAAAGTGGCCCAGGCAGGGAACCTGCCAGTGCAGAGATCCCAACAGTGTGAGCCAGACACTGAGGGAACAGAGAGAACGGAAGTGGGGCTGAGAAGGGCTAGATGCAAGCCTCTCTACCAACCAGCTCTATGCTTCTGGGCAAGTTACTGCCTTCTGGTTGCCTCAAATTTCTTCATTTGCAAAGTGAGAATATTACTAACATTGGCCTTGCAGGTTGTAAGGACTCAATGACATGAGACATGTAACGTATATGTCAGGAATATAGTAGAAACTCAATAAATGCTAGCTAATATGATGACAGCAATCATGACTGTAAGATGATGTTGTTATGAGCCTGCATTGTGAGGTTGGCATTCCCAGTGACAAAAGCACTGGGCACTATGTACCCAGCAGTCAGGCTGTCTATCATCCTTGGTCTACACTGCCTCCTGGTCCCTGGCATTTTCCTGGTTGACTTTGCGCAAGCTCATCACTGTCTATAAGAGAAGTCTACAGCCCATTTTCTAGGGCTGCCAAAACAAAGGACCATGGAAGTTTATGGTCTCACAGTTCTGGAGGCTGGAAGTCCAAGATCAAGGTGTCTACTGTGTTGTTCCTTCCAAAGGCCATGAGAGACAATCTTTCCCATGCCTGTTCCCAGCTCCTGGTTTGCTGACAATCTTTGGCATTGCTCAGCTTGCAGATTTTGCTGTCATCTTCACATGATGCTCACCCTGTGTGTGTGTCTTTGTCCAAATTTCCCCTTTTTATAAGGACACTGGTTGTATTAAAATAGGGCCCTCCCTAATAGCCTCCTTTTACCTTGATAACCCCAATAAAGACCCTACCTCCTCTATCTCCAAATAAGGCCACATTCTGAGGTGATGGTGATGAGGACACCAACATATCTTTTCTGAGGGACACAATTCCCACACCTCACACTCAGGGCTCTATGGCCAGTGCTGCCTCGCACCTGCAGGCCCTTGTCTGATGCCATCCCTGCTCCCACATCCTGTACTTAGCCAGAGAACATTCTGAGTGTGCAGGCGCCTGGACCATGTGCCTGCCCAGCATATCCTTTCCAAGCCCAAAGCTGTGATGGGAAATTCACGAATCTCTGTCTCCCTTGTGGGGAGCTCAGTGTTCTCCACAGAGAAAAATAATGGGGGGGGGGGTCTCTGCTTTTTGCCAAGATGGTTGTGGCTTCAAGGCAGTCACCTTCATATCTGCCACCATGTCTGTCAACATCCTATTTCCTATGAGAGCCTCAGGGGCTGCAGTCTTCATAAAACTGGACCTTGCCTGGTCCAAAAGAGCAACAAATGGAAGAGAACTTTCTAGGGTACTTCAGCTCATTCACTGTCCCATACACATCCAGTGGCTGATGACAGGGTTTGTTTGTTTGATACAACCTATCTACCTGCCAGGAACCACTCAGGGACCACAGGTCTCAGCAGCCCAGGAGCCCAGCCATGGGGACAACACTGATAAATCCATGTTTATGGTCCTAGAAACAGAAATCTGAGTGCTTCCCAGCCCAGGCATGCACATGTTGCTCTCTAGGAAGCAAGAGATCCCCAGGAAACCTAGATCCTCAGGCTTCAACTCCCTGTCATCAGCCAGGGAGAGGGAGTGGACAGGATAGCGATCTTTGCTAGTTTTTCTTACAGTTCTGAATGTGGCAGGAAGCATTTCCCGAGGTAGCGAAGGATCCCCCAGTCTGTTCATAGCTGATTCCAGGTCTTTCCAAGCTGGGGAAGGTTATCTGAGGTCAGCTCACAGGGGAGAGGTACGGAAAGAACAAACAACTCCAAACAAGGCATTGTTTGTCCCCAAACTGTCCCTGGCCGCTTGAACAAATAAGCCCAAATATGCTGCTGTTTTCTCAGTGTTTGAGCTATGTCCCATCATTGCTGATTATAAATCAAGATACCCACCAGGGCAAGATAAAACCTCAGTGTTCAAATTGGGCAACCAGCCTAACAGAAGCCAGTCACTTTCAAATCAGTCTCATATGGTGAATGTTAAGACTGGCACCTCCTGCTTACAGATCCAAATTCTGTTCCAAGAAGAATATTTAAGGATCTTCCTCTAACACTCTTGGGCTGCAGGGACCCCCCACCTAATATATGGGCTGCTCCACTAGGAGGTATTTCCAGTGTTCCAACAGGAGAGGGCTTGTGTCACTCTGCCACGGAGGCACCTCTGAGGTGGAGATGGTGGCAAGAAGTGGTTGGCCTGCTGCCAATATTAGGTTTCTAGAACGTAGTCAGAAAGACGCCCTTACATGGTAGGGAGATCCCTGCAGCGCTCTGGCCATTCATCATGGGCCACCAACTCGACAGCTCCTCCTGCTGGGCATTTGAAGGATGCTTGGAAGCACTCGGCTTGGTCTCATTCGGGAGCAGGTCCTGTCTAACCCATGCTTTGGTGCTCAGGATGCCCTTTTACAGGGAGTCTGGCTCTCTTGATCTGAGACTTTTCATGTTTCTAAGGCAGCCTGAACCACCAACAATTCACATCCCGCGCAGTGAAGTAGACATTGACCCAAAGTAACTCCTTTGTGAATTAGACACTAGGATGGAGGTCGCTGGGACTGGGTTCCATGAGATGCCCCCCTGGAATGGTGCTGAAAGCATCCTTTGATCTGTAAAGCATCAAGCTGGATCACAGAAGGATGTGACTCGGAAAATAGAAAATGGCTTTAACTCCTAATAAGATGAAATAATAAACAAAAACAAGAAAAACTGACTTGTTTACTAAAGAAGGTAGTTTAAAAAAATTAGAAGTGTACATACTATAGGATTCCTAACACTTTGCCTACATTGTGTGAAACACCTTGGCCAAACTAACCTGGCCCAAGAAGCTGTACCTTAACACCCAATGCTTCAACACATTCGCTATATTAATTTTCAGTGACTGTCCCAGAGGGATTATACCCACCATCAGTGAAAGACTGCCCAAATGAGCCCATGAAAACCCTCAAATTCTCCCAACTTAGCCTCTGCAGCCCAGATTACAGAAGCAAGAGGCAAGCTCCAATGGGGATCAGCTTTAGGACAGTGATGTGCTAGCAGTCTTCTTACTGAATGTTCCTATTTGCAAAGAGCTCTGAGGGCCCAGGATGTAAATGACCTGAGAAACCTTTGCCCCTTTCATCCTGATATAACCATAAAGGGCCTCTGTTACAGACTTAATGGCATCCCCCCAAAACTCAGATATTGGAGCCCTAATTACCCAACGTGACAATATTTGGAGATATGGCCTTAAAGATGGTTCTGAAGGTTAAATGAAGTCCTAAGAGTGGGCCTCTCATCTAACAGGTCTGGTGTCCTTATAAGCAAAGGAAGAGACGACAGAGATCTTATTCTTTCTCTCTCTCTCCCTGCATATTGGAGGAAAGGGCACTAGAGCAGGCAGCCATGAAGACAGGCTTCACCAGAAACCAATCTTGGTGACACCTTGAACTTGGACTTTCATCCTCCAGAACTATGAGAAAACACCTGGTGTTTAAGCTGCCCAACCTGCAGCATTTTGTTACAGCAGCCCAAGGAGACCAATACAGCTTCACCTGGGGTTCAAAAAACAAATGTCCCCATTGGGCCAGACACAGATCCTTTGTGCTAGGGACAACTGTAATGCCAAGGTAGGACCAAGTATTCATTTCCCATTTCTACTATAACAAATCACCATAAACGTAGTGGCTCAAAATGGCACGAATTTATTCTCTCATAGTGCTGGAAGTCAGAGCTCAGAAATGAGTCTTAGGGGCTAAAAGCAAGGTGTAGACCAGGGGTCCTCGAACTTTTTAAACAGAGGGCCAGTTCACTGTCCCTCAGACCATTGGAGGGCCCGACTACGGTTTAAAAAAAAAATAAAACTATAAACAAATTCCTATGCACACTGCCCATATCTTATTTTGAAGTAAAAAAACAAAACGGGAACAAACACAATCACACCACCTCATGTGGCCTGCGGGCCATAGTCGAGGACCCCTGGTGTAGGCAGTGATGGTTCCTTCAGGGGAGAATCTGTTCCTTTCCCTTCCAGCTTCTAGAGGCTGCTCATGTTCCCTCCTCCACCCTCAAAGCTGTGTAGCAACTTCTCACCTCTCTGACCCCTGCTTCCCTCTTACAAGGATCCTTCTGATTACATGAGACCCACTCAGAAAATCCAGGAGATCTCTGAAACCTCTTAAACACACCCACAAAGTCCTTTTTACCATATAATGTAACATATCCACATGATCCAAGGTGAACACCTTTGGAGGGTGGAGAAGATTATTCAACTAACACAGACAACTAGGGCTCAAAAAGCACTACTGAGCTTCTCTAGAAGAGGCCAAAGCCAAGGAGAGCAGAGACCTGTCAGACCATCAGGGTCCAGCGAAGGGCTTCCATGTTTTTAACCAAAGGACCAGGCATGGGTTTGCTAGGCTGTTATGGATCATTTTCGTAGGGAATGCAGGGAACAGAAGGATTGTAGGCAAAATAGCTTGGATAGGATGGAATTGGCTGCTCAGAGAAAACCCCTGTGGGAAGAACCCCCTGTATCCTCAGCAGCATCTGCCCACATGTGGCCCAACTAAGGGATGGTGGGTAGTTGGGCCCACCTCATCAGAATCTAGGCCACAAAGCTTAGCTAATGCCCCACAGTGATAGGCCCGGAGACTCCATCACTGTCTCTGTACCTAGAAGCCAGCCGAGAGCCAGGCTGCAGGGACAACACCCACTGGTCCCCTTTTCACCACTGTGGGCACCGTCAGGCAGAGTTTGGTGCAGCTTAAGCCAGGCATTAGGCTATGTACACACAAGCCTACCTGGGGCAAAGTGTTCTCTCTGTGTCATGATCCCCTCACTCTGAGGGATAAATCGCCCCTGGTGAGCGTGCTCCGGAGCACAGAGGCTCAGACACCACAAGTTCCTTCTAAAGCTCGGTTAGTAGGATGGAGCTGAACAGCAGCACCTCACTGGCCACCCTGGCCCTGCCCTAACATCTGGGGCCTGCAAGCCTCAGAGACATAGGCTTCGAATCACAAAGCATTTAATGAGGGTCCAGGCTGGGTGCAGAGAGGATGCCAGGATTATGGAGATAAGACCTCTGTCTATAGAGAGCCGTGATTACCTTGGACTAGCCAGATGTTTATGAAATGACACGAACACCGGTCAAACCTGAAGGAAGTGTGAAATAACATACTAATTTGTTAATATATACTGGCAGAATGAACAAACAAATGAGTTAAGCCCTAGTGGGAGAGCCTGACTGACAACAGCAAACTAATGGGCAGAGCTACTTCCTTCATTCTTTGACCCATTTGGCAAACATTGTTGAACACATTGCATGCCAAGTCTGTGTACAACAAAGACATGCAAAGATGAGTGAGATCAAAACTCCCGATCTAGGAATACAGACAAAGGCAAAAAAAGTCAATTAAGGGTGATAAGAACAGCAGTAAACATACACGACAATTGTAAAGATGTAAAAAAGGGAGTGATGAGCTCTGGAGGCCTAAATTTTCATTTATTCAGTCAGCCAATCACTCAGCAAATATTTGTCTTTGAGCCCCAGGCATATCAGGCTCCGTCACATACTGAGGATACAACAGGACAGGACCAACACAATCGCTGACCACACAGAGGCTAAGCGACCACTTCCTTAAGATGACTTAATTTTCATAGACAGGACACGCACCACATGAACATGTCAGTACAGCAGGTCTAGTTCCTTATGTTGGCCACCTCTGTTATGTTGACCAATTTGATACAGTCCCTTGGGTGGTCAACTTACAGAGGTCCTTCTGTCTATAAAATGACCAAAATAGGCACACCCATAGAGATGGAAGCAGATTAGTAGTTGCCTAGGCTGGGGTAGAGGAATTGGGGAATAACTGCTCATGGGTGTGCATTTGGGGGTGTGATGAAAATGTTCTAAAACTGATCCCAACAAGGACTGCACAACTATGTGATTATGTTAAAATCAATTAAATGGAACTGTACACTTTAAATAGTGAATTGTATGGTATGTGTATTATAAATAAAGCTGATTTTTATGAAAATCATCATGATTGAGAAACACAATTAAGCATTTACAACAGCACGGGATGACACCTCTGACAGAGAAGTCCAGGGTTCTATTGGGGGAGGGGGACTCAGGGCTTCCAACAACGACAAGTGAGAGAAAGGTCTGGAAGATTTCCCGGAGGAGGTGACTTTTCAACTGAAATGTGCTTCCAGAGAAGGACTTAATCAGGCAAAGTGAGAAACTAAAACAGTCTGAGGCAAACATAGGGAAGAAAACACATGGTCTATTTGAATAACGGAAGAAAGTTCCAGAAAGCTGGAGAAAAGCAGAGGAAAGAGTAGAGAGGAGGGAGAAGTAGAAATATAGGCACAGACCATTTCACGAAGGGGCTTCCAATTTCCAGAAGATGTGAATTCATCTTAGAAGCAAAAGGAGCCCATTTAAGGATTTTAAGAAGGGACTGACAGAATCAGATTTGCAGTTCAGTCACTTAGCCAACCAAGACACATTTAGTGAGAACCTTGGATGTGGGGGGCCATGCTCTAGGGGATAAAACGTGAGTAGCACAAAGTCTCTTCCCTCATGTAGTTTACATTATTATGAGAGATGTTGACAATAAACAACTAAGCATATAATTAACAAGATAATTACCCACTTTGAAAAGACCCTTCTGGCAGGAGCAATGTGGAAAGAAGGGATTGAACAGGGGCAAGACTAGAAACAAAGAGAAAGAGAAGGAGGTTCTGGCCACAGTCCAGGCAAGAGATAAGTGTGCATTTGGAAGACCTTATTGAATGCCTCCCCCAAAACACTGCCTCCCTATGATACCCCTCCATCCCAACCTTCATCCTAGCCAGCAGCAGAATCTGCCTTCCACTATACCAGCAGAGATGCCAGAAACTCACTTTCCCGGCCTTCTTTGGCTAGGTCACAAACAACTTAATCATGGTCACTGAGACCTGAGAGTAAAGCTGCAGAGAGACTTCTTAGGAAGGTTTTTCTCCTTAAAAAGTGACACACCAATACATGCTTCTTATTTGCTTAATGTGGTTGTGTCTGCAACTGATGCCAAGAACTGTTACAGGCGTCTTGTGGCTCAAAGGGGTGTACCCACTGCCGATGCAGTAAGGGTAATGGAATGGACAGTTTGAAAGCACCTAAGTCCTGATGCCATTTTTGGCTCACTAAATTAGCCCTGAAACTGCCCTAGCTCTTGCTTCTGCGTGAAACTTAAAAAGAAACAAAAGCCTCTTACAGGTAAAGCTGCTTTTTGTTAGGTATTCTATTTATTGCAACTAAAAACAGCTTCGATGGAATTGATGTGCAATGGTAAGACCCTGGCAGTAGAGATTTAAAGAGGTGGGTAGGTGGAAAAAATACCTAGGAAGAAGAATTGACAGGTGATTGTCACTGGAGGTGAGAGAGACACATGTCTCTGAAGTCTGTGACCACCAGCCCGACAGGGAGACTGTCAATCACTGTGTCAGGAAACACAAGAAGAGGAGCACATGCGGATAATTTGGAGGTTCCCTTGAGATTTACAAGTGAAAGTAGGTGAGAATGGACAGACCAAAAATGGGCCAGTCTGCACAATACAATTGGTATTCTCCAGTCCTGTCAGCCTACACTGTAAATGACAGTGACAAAGGGAACAGCGCAGTTCTTCCATTGGTGCTAGCAAGAGATGAAGCCACCATAAAATTTCACTCCCTTCTGAGGACACAGCAAAGAGGGAGCATCAGTCTTAATTGTCGGCATGAAAAAGAACTTTATTCTCATACAACACTATAGAAAGCCTGTTAATATTTAGCAGTTGTACAATATGGACATTTCTGGATAAATTTCACCCCCGATAAATAATAAAATAGGTTCATGGATCCCAAAACACTGCTAAAAGGGTTACTTCTTCTTTCCCTTCAGCCCAAGATCCCGAGGGCTGGGAGGAACCTGCTGGTAAGCAGCACTGTGGTTAGGCTGAACCCATACCCGTTTCTAACGTGCTCCTTCGTAGTCCCACGTCATAGAGCCAAGAGAAATAAACTACTCACTCTCTCAGCCTCCTTTTCATCTAGGGGTAACTAGGGAACCGGGCTTGGTCAATGAAGTTAAACAGAAGCTGAAACGGTGCTTCTAGGATAGATTTTGCTTTTTTAATAAAAAGGGCAGATAAAACTGGGCCTCTCAATTTCCCTTCCTCTTCCCTCCCTCCCCCTCTCTCCAGAATCAGATCACCATGTGTAGAGCTGCAAGAGCCATCTTGTGACTGCGAGGAGAAAAGCAAATAAATAAACAAACAAACAACATATGGAGGGTGATGCAGAAGGATGAAAAGGGGTTTGAATGGTGTAATTGTGGAGTTGAACACACATTAATGACTTTCTGCCCTCAGATTTCTCATGTAAGAGAAAAACATCCTATTTCCTTAAGATTCTAGTTTTTGCCTACAGCTAAACATATCCTAAATTATCTAGAATTTGGTTCTTAAATTGGTGGCTGGAGGTAACAAATCCTAAAATGTGGAACTGGCTGAATGAGGGAGGTAAACTGATGGGCAGAGAAGATGCAACTATTCTGAGCTAAAAAACTGATGATCTTTGAGGGAGGCTGAGGCAAGAGAATCGCTTGAGTCCAAGAGTTTTAAGTTGCTATAAGCTGTGACACCATAGCACTCCGCAAAGGGTGACAAAGTGACACTCTGCCTCAATTAAAAAAAATAAAGTTGATGATCTTTGTAACATTGCAGAGACAAAATAGGAGCTGAATACACACATGCACACACACACACATATATATCTATAATTCAGGATCTAGGTATGAGTTGGTTCCTTGAAATTTTCATCCAAGTTCTATAAGAGAGAGACAAACTTCAACTAGAGGTAGTTGATCTCATAGCAGAGAAAGAAAAAAATAACAAATCTCTGCAATTAGTGGCTCTCTCTACCTTCATCTTGGAAATAAAGTATACTGAGAGTCACATAATACCTTGCCTTGAGTATTAAAAAACCAATTTCTGTGCCCTAAGCAAAATACACAAAAGTAATTGGCAGGAAGTACTGGTTCTAGTAATGGCAGAACAGCTATTATCACACAAACCTTCCCACAGATAACATAAATTCTAAAGAAAATAAATATTTGAAGGCATAGTATGGTGACCAAAAGCAGGCAGAAACAGGAGGAATTAGACTCGGGGGTTAAAAAAAGATAAAAGGAGATATACATGTTTATATACTTAGGGCACTCCTGAATCTGTATGAGTCAGGGTGGTTAAAACTTAAAAATAACCTAAAGTCTTAATAGACTGATATGTCAGAGATAAAGTTTAAGGCTTCCAAGAGGGTTGAAAGTAGAAGGGAAATGTCCCAGAAAGGAGAGAGCTCCAGAGGGCAGCATCTCTTAAACCAGGCACAAGAGAGACTCTATGGAGCACAAGAGAACACAATTGCTGGAATACTGAAAGAGCTAAGAAGAGATTTCAGCTGCTACTCTCCATGGGGAAAGAGGAGACAGAGTTTGGAGTTTAAGTCCTGTCAAATTATAGGCATTGGTAAAAAGACTGAAATTTCCATTGAAACTCTAGAAGTGCTATTCCTATGATATAAAAACTAAATCCTAAAACTAAGGGATTCATCCTGGAATCAAGGACAAAAACAAAAAAGGAATCTGATAAAAGATCATGAAAGCAAACTTCTATAAATTCAAGGTGACCAGATAGCAATTTAACTGCCTATAAGAATAAAAATAACATTATTAAAGGAAAAGAATATAATTAAAAGTTTTTACAAGGCATTATCCATGTATTCAATGTACAACTACAACAAAAAAAATTATTTACATAGTAAATGCAAAGAAACAAAAAATACATGACAACATTAGTAAACAGGACAGATAATGGAATAACAGATTCAATGGAAAAGGTACTTAATAAAAACAGACTCCAAGATGACATAGATATTGGAATGGCAAATAAGCACCTGAAAACTGTAATTATAATTAAGTTCAGAGACTCAATAGAAAATATGTTTTAGTGAGTGATCTCTGCAAAGAAACAAAAACTATTAACTAAAGAAACTAAATAATTAAGTAACTAAATAAAAATAACTAACTAAATAAAGATTCTAGAACTAAACAATGCAATATTAATAACAAAATTTTCACTGGACAGGTGTAACAGAAGTTTAGCGATAGCATAAGAATCTGAATTCAAAGACAAATCAATACAAATCATTCAATCTAAAGAACAGAAAGGAAAAGATACAGAAAAAATAGTGACAGAGCCTCAATGACCTGTGAGACAATAAGAGATTTAACATACATGCAATTGAAACTCAAAAAGAACAAATAAGAAGAAATATTTGAACATATGATAAATGAAAATATCCCAAACTTCCTGAAAAGACTAATTAATCCAAGATCAAAATACTGCAAACAAGGTAATGAAAGTGAAAATGAAAAAGGAAAAAAATAATGTAATGAAAGTAAAAGATCAAGAAAGAAAATATCTTAGACATTTCAAAGACAGAAAAAGATATTATATCACTGCACGTAGAAGAACAAAGATCAGAATTACCACCGACTTCTTAATTTTTCAAAAATGGAGGAAATAAAATGAAACACTGACAAAGTTCTAAAATAAAAATAACCTAAACAATTATTAACCCAGAATTCTATATCTTTTGAAACCGTCTTTCAAAAACAAAGGCAAAAAGACATTTTCAGACAAAAGAAGGCTGGAAGCATTTGTCTCCTGCAGCAATAAAGAGAAATAACACCAGATGGAAAGTCAATCAATAGAAAAAAAATTAATAGCACAGGAAATAATAAGTCTGCGAGTAAATATAAAAGATTACTCTTTCCTTAAGTTTTTTAAAAGATTGCTTACTGCTTAATAAAAATTTTGTAAAGTTTACTATCAGGGAGTTTATAACATGGAGGTGCAAAATACATGACAACATTAGAAACAGGACAGATAAAATATAATTATGCAGGTTTCTAATAGTTTATATGAAATATAATCACATTGAATCTAAGTAAACTTTAAATAAAGGATGTATATTGAGATCCCTAGAGCAACCCACCCACACACAGGAATGAAAATAGTAATGTAATAAAAGAATTAAAGTCAAATATAAAATATAAAATCAATTAAGCTGGAACAATGCAAGAAGGAGAAACAGAAGGAGAGTACATATGGATCAAGTAGAAGGCAAATAGCAAAAAGGTAGAAATAAAACCAACTATACCATAATTACATTTTATGTAAGTGAAGTAAACATTACAATTACAAAGGCAGAGATTTTCAAATCAAATAAAATGGCAAGACTCAATTAGATGCATTCTACAAGATACACCACTTTAAATATAAAGACTTGCGTAGAAGTAAAGTAAGAAAGGATAAAGATACAAACAATAAGAATAAAAAGGTGGTATGTGTCCACTTGCCTACAGACCCTGGCAAAATTTCAGTCCACCCTGGAATCTGGCAGCAGGCCCACCTGCCTATAAACCCTACCTATGCACCCTGCCAGTTGGCCTACCCAAAATCTCTGGCTGGGCTGCTTGATGAAAGGCTTTTTCTGCTAAAGCAAGTCTGTGAAGACTGGAAGACTTTATTGCTTCTTCAAATGTACAAATACCAACACCTTATGGCTTTACCAAGACCATAAGGAAACAGGAAACATGACACCAAATAAGAGGCAAAATAAAGCTCTAGAAAATCTACAAACTACCTGATAAAAAAGTCAAAGTAATCATCTTAAAGAAGATTAGTGAGCTACAAGAGAAAACAGATAGACAACAAAAGATAATCAATAAAACAATATATGAACAAAAAAGTTGAACAAAGAAATAGAAATCCTTAAAAGAAACCAAATAGAAATTCTGGAGCTGAAGAATAAATGAGCAAATTAGAATATTTTAGAGCCTTAATAGCAGATTCAACCAAACAGAAGAAGGAAATTAACAAAGTTGAAGATAAGTTATTTGAAAGTACCCAGTCAAAAGAATAAAAATAAAAAATAATAAAAATGAAAAAGTAATTCTTTTTTCTGATTTGTTTGAGTTCTTTCTGGATTCTTAATATTAGTCCTTGTCAGATGCATTTTATGAATATTTTCTCCCATTCTGTACACTGTCTGGTTATTCTATTAATTATTTTCTTTACTGTGCAGGAACTTTTTAGTTTAATTAAGTCCCATTTATTTATTTTTGGTGTTGCTATATTTGCTTTTAAGGTCTTAGTCATAAATTCCTCGCCTAGGTAAATGTCCAGAAGAGATTTCCCTGCATTTATTTCTAGAATTTTTATGATTTCAGGTCTCATATTTAAGTCTTGAATGCATCTTGAGTTAACTATAGTACAATTTGTAATCGCAAAGATGTAGAATCAACCTAAAGGCCCATCAAATGATTAGTGGATAAAGAAAATATGGTATAGCACATTATGGAGTACTACACAGCCACATACAGCAACTTGGATGAAACTGAAGACCAGGATCTTAAGTGAAGTATCTAAAAAATGGAAAAACAAATACCACGTTTCTCATAAGTGGGAGCTAGATGAATATATTTGGTCATAAAGTGCTATAATGGACATTGGAAACAAATAAGTGAGCAGGTAGGAATGAGGGATAAAAATTACCTATCAGGTATAACACACACTATTCTGGTGACAGATACATTAAAAGCCCTGACTCCAGCATTATGCAATTCATCCATGTAACAAAAAACACTTGCAACCCCTGAATATATTGAAATAATTACACACACAAAAGAAAAAAAAAAAAACACATGCACACACATACACAATGTATATTAAAGCCTACAGAACTTGTGGTACAACATTGAGCAAACAAATACATGTACCATGGAAGCCTTAGAAGAAGCACAGAAGGTAAAAGGAGAAGAAAGCTAACTTAAAGAAATAATGGCTGAAATCTTCCCAAATATGGGGAGGGAATTGGACATCCAAATTCATGAAACCCAAACAACTCCAAAGAGGTTGAATAAACAAGTCCACACCAGGTCACATTATAATTAAATCACTGAAAGTCAAAGACAAAGAGAGAAATGTGGAAGAAGCAAGAGAAAAGTCCCTGATCACATACAAGGGAATATCCATAAGACTACCAGAAGATTTTTCAGTCAATATCTTGTATGCCAGGCAAGCATGGGATGATATATTCAAACTGCTGCTATAAATAACTTGTGATCAAGAATAATACATCCAACAAAACTCTCCTTTCAAAATGGAGGAGAAATAAAGACTGTTCCAGACAAACAAAAACTGAGGGAGTCCACCAGACCTAGCTCAGAAGAAGTGCTAACGGGAGTTCTTCAAGTTCAAACAAAAGGTGCTAAACAGCAACATGAAAGCACACGAAAGTATAAATCTCACTGATTAAAGATAAACATAAAGACAAATACAGAATACTGTAATACTGTAATGATGGTACATGAAGCACTTTCAAATAGTATAAAAGTTAAAACACAAAAAGATGAGGAATAACACACAATTTGATAAAGAATATAAAAAGAAGTAAATAGTACATTACTATTTACCATACAATATAATAATGGTACTATACAAATAATAAAGTGAGGGGAGTAAAAATACATAGCTTATGTATGGGATTAAAGTTAATTTGTCATCTTAAATTACAAGAAGTTGTATGCAAACCATATGGTAACCACAAAGAAAAAAAACTATAGCAAATAAGAAAAATATACTTAAAGGAAAATTACAGTAAATTACTACAAAAAAATCATCACATCACAAAGGAAAATAACAAGAAAGAAAGAAAAGAACAAAAGATGTATAAAATAGAAAACAATTAACAAAAAGACAATAGCAAATCCTTGTCTCTCAATAATTACTTTAAGTGAAAATGGACCAAACTCACTAATTTAAAGAAAAAGAGTGCGTGAATAGTTGCGGGAAAAAGTATATGACCATATGCTATCTATAAGAGACTCTTTCTCCCTTCCCTTTCCTCTTCTACCATACCCTTCCCTCCTTCCCTACCATACAATACCATCCCTTTCTCTCTCTTTCTATCTCTCTTTCCCTCCCTCCTTCCTTTGTTCTATTCTGGAGACAGAAAACCCCAAATAACCAATTTAAAAAAATGAGTAAAGAACTTGAATAAACTTTTCTCCAAAGAAGACATACAAATAGCCAACAGTTATACAAAAAAACGTGCTCAACATCACTGATCAACCGGAAAATGCAAATCAAGACTACAATGAGACGCCACGTCAGTACTGTCAGAATAGCTATTATTAAAAAAGAAAGTGTGGACAAGGATGTAGAGAAAAGGGAACCCTCCTACATTCTTGGTGGGAATTCAGCTACTATAGAAAATAGTATGGAGGTTCCTCAAAAAATTAAAAATAGAACTACCATATGATATCACAATCCCATTTCTGGGTATATATCCAAAGAAACTGCAATTAGGATCTTGAAAAAATAGCTGTACTCCCATGTTCCCTGAAGCATTATTCACAACAGCCAAGACATGGAAGAAGTCTAAGTGTCCATCAGTCCATGAATGGATAAAGAAAATAGAGTATATACATAATGGAATATTATCCAACTTTAAAAATAAGGAAGGAAATCCCACCATTTATGATAGTGTGGTTGAACCTGGAGGATAATGTGCTAAGTGAAATAAGATGAAGAACAACAAATCTCCATGACACAAGGAACCTAAAATAGTTAAATTTGAAGCAGAGGGGAGAATGGTGGTTGCTAGTGGCTTCACAGGAGGGAAACATGGGAGGTAAAGGATACAAAGTTTTAGTCACCCAAGGGGAGTAAGGCCTAGAGATCTACTGTACAGCATAGTACATGGTGGTAACAACACTGTATCGTATACTCAAAATTCTGCTAGAAGGGTAAATCTTATGGTTAGTGTTCTTATTATATATAATAATAATGAAGAATACAGAAGAAAACTTTTGGAAGTAATAGACTGTGGTGATGGTTTCATGGTTATATACTTACCTCTCAGCTCATCAAGTTGTATGCATGAAATATATACATAGCTTTTTATATGCCAATCATACCTCAATAATGTGGCTTTTTTAAAAGCTGGTGTGGTTATATTAAAATCAGAGAAAGGTTGACTTTAAAATAAGATATATTACCAAATATAAAAAAGGACATTTATAATGCTAAAAACATCAATTCAACAAGTCACAACAACGCTAAATGTATATGAACCTAATAGCAAAGTTTCAAAAAAACATGAGGCATGCCATCTGTATTGTGCAGGCTTTTTAAGGGGTATTTTGGTCGGAAACAGAGAAGGAAGTCCTAGAGAGGAATCCATTAGCTATTATAATGCACTTTTGTGCTCCTTGATGCATGACTCAAAGACCAAATCCTTCTAACCACCTGTGGCCACTGCTATAAGGCCCCATGTAGAACAGGGAAAACTCAAATAATAATAGACCTTCATTTCACTGTGAGTTAACTTGAAGGCTATGCTTCTTTTTGGACTAAAGGTCACAGACATGGCTTTTCTTCTGCCTTAATGAATGGTGAATTAGTTCGAAACCTTTCAGACAGAAATGATAGAAACCTAACTCTATCAAGCTTAAACAACACAGAGGACATATTGCCTGTGCAACTGAAAAGCTCAAAGTGTGAATCCTCAGATAGGACTGTCTCAAGGTGCTAAGTGATGCTGTTAGGAATTAGTTTCGCCCACTTCTCAGCTCAGGTTTTTTTGCTGTTGGGTAATATTCAAGCAAATTCTCACCAGGTTTAATCCTCTTGCACTAGGTTTCTATTTCTCTTGCTTAGCAGCTTTAGTTTGAAGGAAGTTTCTATTACTCATTCATTCCAAGAAAAGTCTGGAAAAGAGTATCTTTGGCTTGAAAGGTCTGTTTTTGGTCACCTTCCTTCTGACACAATATTTCTCACCAAGGGAAATGCTGTAGCCTCACTGGCAGACCAGAGTCACCTGTCCCCTTGGGATCTGAAGTGTGGGAACCACTCTACTGTAAAGATATAGATTGTGAGAAAAGGTAAAGGAACATAAATATGATGTTCCTAAAAGAAAATCACATTTACCATGCTGAAACCAGAGATGCCCACTCAGAGATGGAAGGCTGACAGATCTTCCAGAATTTGGCAATTTGGAAAAATGCTTAGCCCCATATGATTCTAGTGTGAAAGAGACCCTTTCTCTGCTCAGCCCTCATTCTCCAAATTCTCTGAGGAGTGTGGAAGAGTTCCATCTAAATCTACTAGAGATATCACTTATCTTTTCAGGAGACAAGTTAGGTTCTAGGTGACTGGAAAGGGCCATTTAGGAGTTTGTGGTCATAGTCAAGAAACACCGAGGCCCAGCATGGTGGCTAGCACCTGTAATCCTAACACTCTGGGAGGCAGAGATGGGTGGATTGCTTGAGCTCCAGAGTTCAAGACCAGCCTAAGCAAGAGCAAGACGCTCTCTCTACTAAAAATAGGAAGGAAAAAAAAAAAAAAAGAAAGAACTAGCTGGGCATCATGGCAGGTGCCCACAGCTACTTGGGAGGCTGAGGCAAGAGGATTGCTTGAACCCAAGAGATTGAGGTTGCTGTGAGCTATGACGCCAGGGCACTCTACTCAGGGCACAAAATAGGACTCTGTCTCTCAAAAAAAAAAAAAGGCATGAAGCAAGAATTAACAGAACTAAAGGGAAGAATAGATAAACACACAATCACTGTTGGAGATTTTAACACCCCTCTCAGGAATTCATGGGAAATAGAGAAGAAGGAAGGGAAGGAGGTTGGAAGAGAGGAAAGAAGAAAGGACATCAATTCAGTATCATTAGCCATCATGGAAATGCAAATTAAAATCACAATGGGATTTCAGTATGCTTGCCGGATTGGCTCCAATTAAAAAGACAGATAACGTGGCCAAACATGGTGGCTCACACCTGTAAGCCTAGTACTCCAGGGGACTGATGTGGGAGGGTCCCTTGAGCTCGGGAGTTCAAGACCTGCCTGAGCAAGAATGAGACCCTGCCTCTACTAAAAATAGGAAAATTAGCAAGGCATCCTGGTGGATGCCTATAGTCCCAACTATGTGGGAGGCTGAGGCAGAAGGATCACTTGAACCCAGGAGTCTGAAGTTATTAGGAGCTAGGCTGATGCCATAGCAGTCTAGCCTGGGCAACAGGATGAGACTGTCTCAAACAAAAACCAAGACAGATAACACCAAATGCTGATGAGAATGTGGAACAACCAGACCGCTCATAATAGTTGGTGAAGGTCCAAAATGGAACAGCTATTTTTGGGAAATGTTTCTTGTAAATATCAAACATATACTTATTCAGAAATTTTATCCCTGAGTATTTACCTGGGAGAAACAAGAATATATATCCACAAAATACAAAACAAACAAAAGACTATACAAAAATGTTCAAAGCCATTTCCTTCTTAAGAAGTCCAAACTAAAAGCATAGACTGCCCATCATCAGAATACCAATGAAAGAAAATACAATATATTCATACAATGGAATAACTTGTCTATAAAAAAAAGAATACTAATGCACATAACAGCATGGTTGGATCTTACAGACACTATGCTGAACGAATAAAGAGCACAGATTGTAGGATTCCATTTCTATGAAATACAAAGGCAAAGGTAGTCTGTCTATGTGATAGAAAACTGAAAAGTGTTTGACTATAGGAGGTGAGAACTGCACAGAAAGGGAGACTGATGGAACCTTCTGGGATGACAGAAATGTTTTAGCACAATAGTCAGCAAACTTTGGCCACTGGGCCAAATCCAGTCCACCTATTATTTTTGTAAAGTTTTATGGTAACACAGCCATGCTCGCTTTGTTACATGTTTTCTGTGGCTGCTTTTGAGCTACAACAGCAGAGTTAAGTAGTTGCAACAGCAGCTGTATGGCCCACACATCCTAAAATATTTTTGTGAGGACTTTTTTTGCTTATCTGTGGTGTCAGACATCACAAAAAGTATCCATGGATTTTTTTTTTTTTTTTGCTAATCAGCTTTCCTTAGTGTTTGTGTATTTACTGTATATCTCAAGACAACTCTTATTTTTCCAATGTGAGGTAGAAAAGAAAAAAGATTGAACACCCCTGATCTAACCTTTTACAGAAAAAAAAAGTGTTGATCCGTTGATCCCTGTTCCAATATATAACATATTATATGGTGTTAACATAGTTACATGGGTAAATACATTTATATGACATGAAGGGTACTTCGGAATGTGACCTTTTTGAAACAGGAACATTCCAGATGTATTACAATTAGTTAAGATGGTATTGTACTGGAGTAGGATAAATCCCTAATCCAGTGTAACTGGTACCCTCATGACAAGATGCCCATCTGAAGACAGAGAGACACACAGGGAGAATGTCATGTGACCAGGTAGGTAGAAACCGGAGCCATATAATTGCAGGTCAAGGAATGCCAAAGATTACAGGAAACCATCAGAAGCTACAAAGAGGAAAAGAAGGATTCCCCATTACAGGTTTCATACAAAGAGGAAAAGGCCCAAATAACATCTCATTCCAGGCATCTAGCCTCCAGACGGAGACAATCGATTCCTGTTGTTTTAACCCACCCAGTTTATGGTACTTTGTTATGGCAGCCCAGCAAACTAATACACATGGCTACATGAGTATATACAGAGGGTACCAAAAATATATATGCACACTTTGAGAAAGGAAAAAACTCTATTAAATACAAGAGTTACACTGAGTGCCTCGTCTAATTGCAAGAGTCAAATGTGATTTGAGTATTACAAATTTAATGTAGTTTTTTCCTTTCTTAAAATGTATATACATTTTTTGGCACCCTCTGTACACTTAAATGTTTGCATGGGTATATACATTTACCAAAATTCATCAAATTATGCACCAAAATCCAGGGTATTACACTGTTTCTAAACTGGCAATGTTTTAAAAATATAAATAAGAAAGCAGGCTGGGTGCAGTGGCTCACACCTATAATCCTAGGACTCTGGGAGGCCGAGGAAGGTAGATTGCCTGAGCTTGCCTGACCAGACTGAGCCAGAGCAAGAGCTCGTCTCTAAAATTAGCCAGGCAATGTGGTGGGCACCCATAGTCCCAGCTACTTGGGAAGCAGAGGCAAGGGAATCCCTTGAGCCCAAGAGTTTGAGGTTGCTGTGAGCCACGGCACTCTACCAAGAGTGACAAAGTGAGACTCTGTCTCAAATAAATAAATAAATAATAAACAAGGAAACAAATGCCTTACCAACATATAAGATTAGAGACCCTATAAATAAAGAAAGGATTCAGAATAGTATCTGCCCACCAGAACCTACTGATTCAAGTTTATTCAAGGCAACTGTGCATAAATTTAGGTCTAAGAAGACCTTCTCATTTCTGACAGAACCCAGAAATGAGAAGAGATAAGAATTATCAAATTTAAAAATAGTGTCTAAGTAATATCTTTAGCTGTGGTATTCACAATTCAGATCAACTGGAAATAAATAGAACTCCAGCCATGAGGGTTGTTTCCTCATAGATAGAGTGCAGGGAAAATGAGTGCATATTGTGGACATTGTTCCAGACAGCCACAGGGTTGGACTATGACAGTATGACAGACCTTTTTAGGTGGCGGACCTAATCTTCTTCTCCTTTATCATCCTTTACCACAGAGGATGGAAAAGTAAACATTCACTTGCCCGGCATTTGCAGTTAGAGCTAGCCAAGTATAATGGTCCTGGCCAATAAAAACATCAGAAGAAAGCTTCTATTCTCAAACAAACAAAGAGAGTCTCAGGAGGTCTTTTCTTTTTCTGAGATGCTTGTGTGATGCCTAGACCCAAGGCAGCCATCTTGAGATAATGAAACAACAAACCCAAGGACCAAACTCCAATAGCTATTGATGGTAGGGTAGAAAGCTAGAAAAAGCCTGAAGACTTCAGGGCATCAGTGTATTGCTGTGCCTACCATGACCTGTCCACCTTGTTTGAATAAGCAAGCAATAATTGTCTTTGGGACTTAAGCCACTATTCAAGATTTCTATTACTTGCTGCCAAATGCATTCCTAACTGATAAAACTAATAGCTCTATCCCTCCTCCCTAAGAGTTCAAGCAAACAAGAAAGATGGGAAATAGAGTGGGTGAAGCGGTTAATAAAAGGAGGAGAAGTAAAATAACATAGTTAACTTTTACTGATGGCTTTGAATTTACATGTAAGCATTCAAACAAAAATGCTTACACTGTGATGCTGCAAAGAAACGGTACCAGCAGGCATTTTAGGGTCAACCAAATATTAGAGACTGCTTCCCAAATTGTGTAATAGAGAAAAGAGTACCAGACTGAGAATCAGTAGATTGGCATCCTATAATAGTTTTGACACTTCTAGTCATATGCTCTGTGAATCTGGAGAATCATTTAATACCTCAGGGTTGGTATCTTCTCTTAAAGGCAGATGTTGGAGAAAATTATCCATAGGGTCCACTTGATATCTAACATCCTGATTTCCAACTTATTTTTTCTGGCTCAAATAGTTTGGCTGGATTTTTAAGAATTCATGGAATATTTATGAAGTATCACAGTCATGTCAAGGGAGCTATAGTAATTGATTATCCCAGGCTCCAAATGCTCAGCACAAATGATCAGGGCAGGATAGAGAAGATAGAATCCTATTAATAAAGATAACTTCCTAAGCACTCTCAACATGTTTATATAGTAGCCATGAACTTAAGAAAGGAATGACTGCCCAGGTAAGATGTGGGTTTGTTATCACATTTATACAATCTGTTAATGGACAGCAACCATTCTTATTTGATTTAGGAATGTAGTGATTTCTTTTTAACAGCAAAATTTACCTTCAAAATTATTTCTTGCCTAAAGCTAGCACTGAAATTAGTTTATATTTTCTCAACACTCGCTTTTTTGTTCTTTTGCAAACAAACAGTGACTTGGATCATGAATTGATAAGAAGGCTTTAAATGAAATATTCACACAGACAATTCATAAGAGCCATAATCTTCAGGGCGGAGAAGCAAAAGTTGATTATTTGTGAAGTAGACTGTGAATAAATTTCCTTAAAAGTTATTCAAGCTGTAGAAAATTGCATGGATACATATTTATGTTTAACATCAGTAGTAAAATTATATTTTCTAATGAATCTACAGCTCAGGGCTTTAAAATGTAGATCTTTTAAAATGCACCAAACAAAATTCCAAGGACTACAAGAAATGTTTTATTTATAATGTTTGCATGAAGCTAGAAAGGATGCCCATCTGTCTCTTCCAATATATTTTCACAACCAGATTTACAGACTATAACTAGAAAAGAGATAGTGTTCTGATTCCTTCCCAATCTAGTTCAGTCTATTATCATATTTTTATTTGTCATAAACTGTCAATACAATTTACCATACTACCCTTTGTTTGACAGTTTCATAGCAGTAAGTTTTGTATCCCTTTTTTGATAAATCCCTCAAGGATGCAGAAAATGAGGTCTACTTATTCTTCACCAGCCTCTCCCCTACATTAACACATACTTGATGTGATAAATAACTAAGGAATGAAGGGGCAGAATTCTCATTCCACTGTATCTCCTTCTCACAAAAAGGACTTGAAGGAGAAAACACTCTTAGAAAGTCAAATTTCTCTGCACCCCTCACTTGCCTCTTGTTTATACCATTGCCTTCCCTTTTGCTGCCATTTATTTCTACTCTTTTCTCTATTTATGGCCTTACTAACTCTGAAGCTAGTTAAGAAAACATCTTACATTCTTTTTGCAATCAATGACCATTTTTAAGCACCTCAGTATGTCAGGTGGATATTATGTCCAGTGTCATTGATCCCATCCTTCCCACAGAGAAGAAAATAGAAGAGGCACAAGGAAGAGCCCTGGATTCTAAGCTCCAAAATGGGGGTGGGGAGATCCCTAGGTAATTCTCAGATAAACTGAAGTCTCTGTAGCTGCCATGTCTTTTGTTTTTTTGAGACAGAGTCTCACTCTGTTGCCCTGGGTAGAGTGTCGTGGAATCATAGCTCACAGCAACCTCAAACTCTTGGGCTCAAGTAATGTTCATGCCTCAACCTCCTGAGTAGCTGGGACTACAGGCACCAGCCACAACACCTGGCTAGATTTTTAGTAGAGAAGGGGTCACGCTCTTGCTCAGGTTGGTCTTGAACTCCTGAGCTCAAGCAATCCACCCACCTTAGCCTCCCAGAGTGCTAGGATTACAGGCACAAGTCACCATGCCTGGCCATTGCCAGGTCTTTATTAAGCATTCAAAACAATTAAGAAACCACATTTTGTGAGGTAGGTCATTCAGAGAAAGAGAAGAGCTTTTCAGCATATTTTGCCATAGATCTCAGGACAATTGAATAAATGAGCTAAGAAGAGATACAGGAAACTCATACCTGTCGGAATATTTAGATAGACTGATGCTCAATGAATAGGATTTCACAGACGTATTCGCTGGTTTAAATTTGTCATACCTAGAAGATAAGTTTGCTTCCAATTCAATGTGACTTGAAAGCCAAGAACTCAGGCTCTAGCTACACATATAGACCGCCAAATAATTGAAAGTCTCTTAAAATACATTCCTAAAATGCATCGTGGCTGATATAGAGATGATTTGTAAAAACTGGCTGATGAATATCAATGAATGAAAAACAGGGAAACCTGTATTCTTCAGCCTAGTATGTTCTCAGTACAAATTTGTTAACCTGCAAAACAGGTGCTCACTACTAAGCCTAAAATTTAAGTAGGAAAGGAGAGAAAAACCCGTGTTTTATGAGAATACATGGTATACTAGGCACAGTCACTTCCTCTTAGTTTCACTGTGGAAAAGCATGGAATTGGAATGTTCCTAACACAAAGAAATGATAAATGCCTGAGGTGAAGGATATCCCAGTTACCCTGACTTGATTAATTCACATTTATGCCTATATCAAAACATCACATGTACCCCATAAAGATATACATGATCATTTATTCATAATAATTAAAAATAAAAAAGTTTTTCAAAACTAAAATAACACTGTAGGATTATCCCCATTTTACATATTATTATACTTATTTTACATATGAGTATACTAAGGGCTTAGAGAGTTTAAATACTGAACTAGTAATAATGTTTACTGTTCTACACACACACATCCAAGGCTCTCACACACTACACACATTATATTTGATTATTGCAACTTTTCAAGGATAAGGAAAACCCATTTTGAAGGTAAAGAAACTGAGGCCCAGAAAGATCAAGAAACCTGCCACAGGACATGCAGCATGGCCAGAACCATAATGAGAATAGGAAACAACTCAGCAGTGTCCTTGTCTGCTGGCCCTTCTTTGCTGCTCTCACTCCCTGGCATTGTCACAAACAGGGTCATCAACAAAATGGCAATCTACTGTGGAGTAGACACATGGAGTCCAGCCCAATTGTGACCACCCAGGGGACAGGAAATCAGTGGAAAGTTGAACCTAAGAGTCTGAGTTTTTTACAGCCATTGTTCGACTCACCACTCAACTCTTAGTTTTTCAAGCTTTTTCGTAAGTAAAGTAGTCATCTTTGCTTAAGAAAGTACCGTAAAGATGCACAGAGCGTCAACCAGGAAAGGACTTTGATAACCCTTGGGTCACATCAGACCATTTGTCCCTTCTTTCTAGCATCTATTGATGGAGAAGACTCAGAGATAGAAGATGCTCACCAGCTAGACAAGCACAGCTCTGCTACTTTGTGTTCAAGAATGAACTGGACCAAAAGTAAACAAAAGAATGGCAAGAAAAGAAAGCTACAAACCAGTAACTACTAAACTAATGAAAAAAGATTCAAAAATCCTCATCACAATATTAGCAAATTAAACCAACAATGTATACAGAAATTTATTAAAAGAATAACTCATAACAAAGTAGGGTTTATTCCAAGAAATGCAAGGCTGTTTAACTTTTTTTAATGACAATTCACCATTTCAACAGATTAAAGCAGAAACTTCAACAAGTACAGAAAAAGCATTTGACAAAATTCAAACCACTCATGATAAAATCTCTTAGCATATTAGGAATAGTGGGAATTAGGAATATCAATCTGATAAAACTTGCCATCAGTAAAACACCTAAAGCTAACATCATACTTAATAAAAGACAAAAAGCTTTCCCTGCCCCAAAATAAGAACAAAGCAAGGATGTTCACTCATACCACTTCTATACAGCACTATACTATAGGTCTGAGCCATTGCAATAAGGCAAGAAAAAAAGACAGAGATAAAGATTTTAAAAGAAGAAAATCACCCCTCTTCACATATAAGTTTATATAGAAATTCATAAGGTAACTATTAAAAAGTTTTAGAATAATGGGCGGCACCTGTAGCTCAGTGAGTAGGGCACCAGCCCCATATACTGAGGGTGGCAGGTTCAAACCCAGCCCCAGCCTAATTGCGACAAAGAAAATATCTGGGCATTGTGGCGGGTGCTTGTGGTCCCAGCTACTCAGGAGGCTAAGGCAAGAGAATCGCCTAAGCCCAAGATCTGAAGGTTGCTGTGAGGTGTGACAGCACTCTACCGAGACTCTGTCTCTTTAAAAAAAAAAAAACAAAAAAACTTTAGAATAAATATAGAAAGATATATTTATATAGTTATATAAAAAGTCCATTTTATTTCCATATATAGAAGCAGAAAGAACACAATACTGTAAAAACCAATCTATTTACAGTAGTGTAGAAGAGAGAAATAAAGTATATAGGAATAAAACTAACCAAAAGATATATAAACTCTTTTATAGTTGAAGCTCTAATTTAAGATCATTTAAGCCTTAAAGAAGATCCAAATATACAGAGATACATACCATGGTTATGGATTAGAATACCCACTATTAAGAGGTTAATTCTCCCCAAATTGATAGATTGAATGCAACTCCTAACAAAATTTCATCAGACTTTCGTATCGACATTGACAGTTTAGATTCTAAACTGTCCATTTATATGGAATCCATTTATATGAAAATGTTCAATATCTAGAAAAAGCCAAAGCATTTAAAAAAAAAAAAAAAAGAACAAACTTAGAGGCCTGCTAGCTAATTGTAAGACTTACTTTAAAGGCACAGTTATCAAAAGGATAGACTTAAAGATAACAGAATAAAGAGTCAAGAAATAGAGCTACGTATATGTGGCCAATTGACATTTTACAAAGGTGCCAAGGGAATTCAATGGAAAAGAACAAATTTTTTGTTTGTTTTTTGTAGGGGGATTTTTTTTTGAGACAGAGCCTCAAGCTATCCCCCTGGGTAGAGTGCCGTGGCATCACAGCTCACAGCAACCTCCAACTCCTGGGCTCAAGTGATTCTCCTGCCTCTGCCCCCCAAGTAGCTGGGACTACAGGCGCCTGCCACAATACCTAGCTATTGTTTTTGTTGCAGCCATCATTGTTGTTTGGCGGGCCTGGGCTGGATTCGAACCCGCCAGCTCAGGTATATGTGTCTGGAGCTTTGTTTGTTTTTAATTAATGATGCTGGAACATCTGAATATCCACATAGAAAAAAATGGACATCAATCATTACCTCATCTCACACATAAATACGAACTCGAAATTAATCATAGACATATATGTACGAGGGGGGAAAAAAATTAAAAAACATTAGAAAAAATAGGATAAATCTTTGTGACCAGGGCATAAAATTTTATTCGATCAAACACACACAAAAGAACATGAACCATAACATAAAATAATAATATATTTAGCTTTATGTAAAATAAATATTTTATCTCTTTGAGGTCTGTTGAGAAAATAAAAGGGCAAGGCACAAACTTGGAGAAAATATTTACGACATGCATACAAAGGGCTTATATCTATAACTTGTAAATAACTCATACAGTTAAATAAGAAAACAAACCTAATAAAATATTTGAACAGGAGGCTTCATGAATGAAGCAATACAAATAGCCAATAAACACATGAAAAGATGCACATTATCAGTCATTAAGAAAACGTGAATAAAAACAACAATGATGTACCACCACACCCCCAGGAGAATGGCTAAACTCAGAAAGCCTGATAATATGAGTGTTAGCAAGGAAGTGGAACAACTGGAAAATTCATACACTGATGGTGGGAATGTAAAATGGTATAATTACGTTGGAACACAGTTTGGCAATTTCTTAAAAAGTTAAATATCCACCCATCACACAACCTACCCATTCCTCTTTTAGCTGTTGATTCAAGAGAAATGAAAACATGTGTCTATGGAAAGGCCTGTACTGGAATGTTCAAAGTAGCTTAATTTATAATAGTCAAATGTAGCAGACCACCATATAGCTTCATGGGAAGGAGAAGCGAGAGCAAAGCTCAGAACACTCAGTAATTATAAGAAACATCGGTGACATCTTGCTAATGTCACACCTTGGTGATTAGGGCATGGGGAAGGGATTTGGCTCTCCTAACATGAGAGCTCGCAAGACGAGAACATGAGTCTCTACACCTGTGGCAAGTAGCCACGATGTACATCTATAAGAAGCCGCAGGAGAAGGCATTTGGGGAGCGGGCATGCTATTCTTTCACAGACTCACTCACTCTGACTCTTTTCGCTTCTCCTGCCTGCAGGGCGTCTGCCCAGAGTCTCTCCAAGAACACTGCTAAGATTTACTGTCTTACTAAGATTGTTTCTCTCCAAGACTGTTTCTCTCTCTCTCCCTTCTGCTAAAGCGAATAGCCCTCAGGCACCTAAGGGTAATAGTTCCTGAGCAAGATGGCACAGTGGTCCACATCCAGACAATAGATAAGCAGGGGCCAGAGACATAGCCAGCCCTGGGCCCTACCAAGGGGCACCCCAGATGGGATCCCACAGTCAAAAACTGGAAAAAATAATGTCCATCAAGAGGTGAATGAATGATAAATTATGGACTATTCATACAATGGAATACAACTCCACAAAGAAAAGAAATGAACTATTGACACATAGCAACATGAATGAACCTCAAAATAGTTTATGCTAAGAGAGAGAAGCCAGACCTAAGAATATACATTGTATTATCTCATTTGTATAAAATTCTAGAAAATGACAACGTAATCTGTAGTAACAGAATGCAAATCAGTTGGGCATAGGGAGGTGGGAACATGGAGAAAGGAAAGTATTATAAGGAGCACAAGGAAATTTGGGGGGAGGGGTGATAGAAATCTTTGATATCTTGACTGTGGTGGTAGTACCACAGGTGTACAATTAGTCAAAATTCATCAAATTGCACACTTTAAATATGTGCAGTTTATTATCTGTAAATTATACCAGTATGTTCAAAAAAAAAAAAAAGACAAAAACCAGAGCAATTCAAAGTAGGGTTAAGGGGAAGATATTATGCCATCTGAGGTGCAAGTGAAGATTCTTAGGGAACGCAATCACTGCCCTTGTAGGGCCAGTGGACCATCAGATGTGAGAGTCAGCATCTGAATAACCATAATGCATGGACCTGGATAAACCAGTGCAAATTTCATATGAGGATAGGGAATAATTTCCTAACCAGGAAGAATAATTCACAGATTATTGGCCGCCATGTTGGAAGGGGTGCTTAGTGAAAAAGTGGGGAAGACCAGGATTTCGTAGAAATACTATTAGAAAAGTAGAGATCAACTCTTTAGCCCTCTTCCAACCTTGAAGATTCTATAATCCTACAAGACCAGAAGTTCCCTGTTTTGGCTGTTTGCAAAGCTCAAAGTTCCAAATAGTATTGCTTTACCAATTTTCTCCTAAAAAAATTAAAATGTCAGTATAGAACTTAAGAAGAATTTTCTACAATCTGTATATCGTACCCGATCTTCTTTCCCTCAGCCCTGGGAACACTTACACAGAAGATAGATGATTCTGGTTTTCTCCTTTCCCGAAGCTCCTAACGTAACAAGTAACGAGTGTGAAGTTAGCACAAATAATAGTAGCAGAGTAGGCGGCGCCTGTGGCTCAAAGAGTAGGGCGCCGGTCCCATATGCCGGAGGTGGAGGGTTCAAACCCAGCCCCAGCCAAAAAAAAAACACACACACAAAAAAAAATAGTAGCAGAGTAGAAATACTTAGAAACACCTATTGTAATGTGTGGCATGCTGGCTTCCAAAGTCATCCTCATCTCACATCCAGCTCACATCCTTCCTCTCCCGCTGAAATGGTGTGGAGGAGGGAAGCGTGGGTATAATCCTCAAGCATTATGAAAAACCCACAGAGCTATAAGACAGCATTCATTACTTCATTTATTCATTCATCCAGTGAACACATAAGCACTCTAATGGGCCCTTCTCATTGTTATTTCAAGTGCTTAACCTGACTTAGAGAGGAGGGTACTCAAAGGAGGAGACAGATTTAAGGAAAGTAAATAGAAATGAGACACTTCCCAGGCTATGCCATGACTCTCACGCAGCCCTGCCCAGAGGGTCAATGTTACACTCAAAAACAGCTTAGGATTTCTGTTATTAATTTCTGATGCACTGGAAGGGTTTAAAGTTCCTATACTTAAGCCAAATTTTATATCAAACTAAGACATACGGTGGTGATCTGGCCCTTCTATAGGATGAAGAGTTCTTCTCCAGAATTCCAGTGACCATGGCAGCCAAGCTAGTTGCTCTTTCTTGGCCCCTTCTAAGCTCCCACCTTTGGGGATGGGTCGATATTCCTTAGCACCTGCACTTGATACTGAGCCAGGACAAGAAAAAGGAATTCAGTCTGGTCCAACCACCCGTCTTACAGCCAAGTGCTCTTGTTCAGAGTAAAGGCAGAAGCTCATGTGGTCAGGAGCTTGATGTGAGGCTTATTAGCATTGATTTCATCGGCCTCACTTTGAAAGAAAAATAGGAAGGGATGTTTGCATTTAGTGCTTCCTAATCACATTCTGAAGGTACAGTGGAAAAATCCATAAACTATTCAGAGGGAGAGAACAAAGTCGAATGTGTCCTGGATACAGAGATATGACCCCAAGAAGAACAGCACCACCAGGAAAGAAGACCCCTGTCCAACAAATCCAGACCAGACTAGGTCAGCACGGAGAATTATTTTAGCTCCACATTAAAGGGAACTTCTGATAAGGAAAAGGCAATAGGAAATATACTCATTGTAAAAGGCTGCACTTGTGCAAGAGATAGACTTGAGTAACATCCAATACATAATCGCTGTGACTATGAATTTAAAAATGGGTTCTTTGACATAGCCTAACTTTATTTTCCAGTTGGTTAGTATTTTTAAACATATTATAGATGTCTATTTCAATTAGACTCTACGGAACTCATTGTGTCAGATTTAGAGTCTATTGAAAAATAAACAGTAAACTTTGAAAATGCTTTTCTCTGGTGTATCAAATTTGTTCGACAAAGTCTGAAGTTCAAGCTTTCCCATGTTCTGTAATTTTTTTTTTTCGCTCATGGCTTACTTTAGAAAAACGGATCCCCAAACAGTTTTGGTTTCCTTTGCAATGAACAAGATATTAAATGAAAACTGGTGATCTTCATAGACTAAAATTAACAAAGACTGAAATTTAGATATTTTCTCAAGGGCTAGTAAGTTGTAAACTGAACTCATATGTCAGTTGGACTATTTGGGTGAAAACAGTTGATATGAATCAGAGATGCTTTAAAATAAATTCAGTATTATAACTTTCAAGGGCATTCAATAACAAAAGGAAGTAGTTGAGAAAAAATATTCTATTTATATGTCTAACCAGGATAGCTTTGAAGACTAAATAAGTTTCACAGGCAATTAACATCATATGGATGAAGACTAATATGCCTGAGATTAAAAGTTCTTTTTTAAATGTTGTATCATTTTCCTGAATGTCCCTACTCTGACCAGAGTAATAGCTGGCCCTGATGAACACATCTGTGCCCCTAAACCAAACAGGTTAAGGCAAGTGTTATTAAACACTCTCATGTCTGCACGCCAATTCCCATCAACAAACACTGGCAAATTTTCTCTACTGGGGAGTCTTGTCTCTTTACATACTGGTGGACTATTTAACTTAACACCATGTTAAAACTGAAGTAGAAAATAAATAAGTATATAAGTGTACATATATAATATATAGGTATATACATACATGTATAATTTTATATGTATACCTAATTTTCAAACTCACTCAAAATTATAGACAATAATGAAATGAGTCCCCATATAACCCAGATTCAGCAGTTATCAACATTTGCCACATTTGTTTCATCTTTTCCCCTTTAACTGCTGCAATATTTAAAGTACTTCTCAGACATTGCGTCACTTCACCCCAACATACTACAGTGTACATCTGTTTAAAACACACACCCTGGGCGGCGCCTGTGGCTCAAGGAGTAGGGCGCCGGTCCCATATGCCAGAGGTGGCAGGTTCAAACCTAGCCCTGGCCAAAATCAAAAAAAAAAAAAAATTAAACACACACCCACTTTTTCTTTCATAGCCACATACTATTATTACACTAACATAATAATTCTTGGGATGACAAATTCTCCTCTGAGACCCATCCATGATCCCATATGTCCCTGTCTCACAAGTGTCATTTTACATGATCTGTTCCTATCAAGATAGAACCAAGACATGCATGTTGCTTGTCTTAACCTAGAACACTGTCCCCTCTCAGCCTCCCATTCTTTTGAAGTCATTGACTTGTTGCAGGAACCAGGTAACACATTTGTGCCATCGTTTAGCTCATTTCTCTTCCCCTTGTCTCTAGAGGCTTGATTAGATTCATAGTCAGTGTTTTTGAAAGATGACTTCCTATCCAGTGCTGCGAGCCTCATGTTGCTCTGTATCAGGACTCCACAACACGTGGATGTCCCAACTGTAGTGATGAGCAACAGGTTCAAGAGGTGACAGCCTGAAATTCCCATTGTCAAATTCCCTATCAACCTTTTATCTCATGGTTTCATGCAATGATGAGCCTTGCTTGATGCAAGTACAGTATTTCCTTCTTGATGGCAAAATCCTGGTGATTTGATAATTTCTTCCACAGCTGTTAGAATCTTCATAAAAAAAAGAACTCTTCCAAGCCAGGCATGGTGGCTCACACCTGTAATCCTAGTACTCTGGGAGGCCAAGACAGGCAAATTGCTTGAGCTCAGGAATTTGAGGCCAGCCCAAGCAAGATCCAGCCTCTACTAAAAATAGAAAAACTAGCCAGGTGTAGTGGCACACACCTATACTACCAACTACTCCGGAGACTGAGGCAAGAGGATCCTCAAACCCAAGAGTTTGAAGTTGCCATGAGCTTTGATCCATGGCACTCTACCCAGAGCGAAAGAGTAAGACTCTGTCTCAAAAAATAAACCCACATCATAAAATCCCAAAACCAGAGATGTTAGCGCGGATGTGGAGAAAAGGGAACACTTCTGCACTGCTGGTGGGAATGCAAACTAATACAGTCCTTTTGGAAAGATGTTTGGAGAATACTTGGAGATCTAAAAATAGATCTGCCATTCGATCCTATAATTCCTCTACTAGGTATACATCCAGAAGACCAAAAATCGCACTATAACAAAGATATTTGTACCAGAATGTTTATTGCAGCCCGATTCATAATTGCTAAGTCATGGAAAAAACCCAAGTGCCCATCGACTCATGAATGGATTAATAAATTGTAGTATTTGTATACCATGGAATATTATGCAGTCATAAAGAAAGATGGAGACTATACCTCTTTCATGTTTACATGGATAGAGCTGGAAAATATTCTTCTTAGCAAGATATCCAAAGAATAGAAGAAAAAGTACCCAATGTACTCAGCCCTAATATGAAACTAATTTATAGCTTTCATACGAAGGCTATGATCCAATCTCAGTACAAGAATATGGGGAAGGGGGCAAGGGAGGGGAAGGGAGGGTAATTGGTGGGTCCACACCTAGGGTGCATCTTGGAAGGGTACAGGTGAAGTTTACTAAGTGTAGAGTATAAAGGTTTGAACGCAATAATTAAGAAAATGCCATGAATGCTACGTTAACCAGTTCGGTGAAAATATTTCAGACTGTATATGGAACCAGCACATTGTACCTCATGACTGCATTATTGTACACAGCTATGATTTAATAATAAAAAAATCCATGAACAAAAAAATAAAAATAAAAATAAAAATAAACAAACAAATGAAACAACAACAACAAAAAAATCTTCTTATCAACTTGGAGAAGAAAAAATTCTTCCTTATCAATCTTTACTCCAAAGATGTGGTACCCTATGAGCTTGTCCCTTGACCATGTAAAACTATCATGAAAACAATACAAGTTTCTACCAATAACATATGTGTATTGGTAGCAACATACTGAAAAGAAAACATATATATTTAAACTACATAAATTTATATACACTATATTATTTTTCAATATACTTCTCCCAGTTGTATTTATTACTCCTTTTACTGCTTTGTCTCATTCAAGTAGTGAAGGTCTTTTCTGTGGCTCCCAATCCTTATGATGAATCATTAGTCTTTGGACTTAGCATAAGGCTTCTTACCTTGCACCTATGAATAACTGAAAGCGACACATCCTCACATAACAATGATCAGTAAGAACACAAGGATTCAGCAACATATCTCAATCGTGGGAATTCATTTGTGTAAGGTGAGACAAAGACAGATAAAGCACCTTACCTGATCTAGGGGATGATGGCATGAAGCAGCTGTTTTTAAACAGCACTGTAGTACACCTGTACTTCAGGATCAGGTGAGAAGCTGATCATGAATCATTTATCACTTGCAATAGATAACAGTAGGGATAATTGCAAATGACTAGCTTTTTAAAGAACTAAATGAGAACAGATTCAAGGTTGGCCTTAAAATACTGCCAGTCTCACTGTACTCACTATGCAGAGAGGCAGGAAACAGACACACCTGGAGCGCTCGGCATTGCGCATGGCAGTGTGTCCCATCTCTGTGCATCATTGATCGAGTGTGCCATGGTCTTAAAAAAAAAACTGGTTTAGGATGAACGATGTGTTAGAGAACTGTAATACAACAGGATGCTTTCTCACGATGCTATCAGAATAGAGATGTGCATGTGGATTAAAAGTGTCAGTGAAAAGGTAAATATCAGTTGGGCTGTACACAACAATTCAAATCTCACCCACGTTGATGAAGAGCAATAAAAGGCCTTCTAGACAGGGAGCCTAGCTTCTGCAAAGGTACGTTAAGGTGTGACAATGATCTGGACAACAGCAATGGATAGGTTTTGTATGGCCAGAAGTCAGAGCATGCTGAGAAGCAGCAAAGAACGATTGGGTGGAGCCAGGTGGTAAGGCTCTGAATGCCATGACAAGGTATCATTCGGCTCCAGGAAACCATCCAGAGCCGAAGCAAGAGTAATATGGTCAGATCTAGGTTTTCACAGAATTATGCAAGGGGGAGAGAGAGAGGGAAAGGGAGGAGGTGGATAGATCAAAGGGAGGGAAATTCAAGAAAAAAAGACAAGTTAGAAGTCTACTATAGCCCAGATAAAAAATTGTGAGGCCTGGGTGGCGCCTGTGGCTCAGTCGGTAAGGCGCCGGCCCCATATACCGAGGGTGGCGGGTTCAAATCCGGCCCCGGCCGAACTGCAACAAAAAAATAGCCAGGCGTTGTGGCAGGCGCCTGTAGTCCCAGCTACTCGGGAGGCTGAGGCAAGAGAGTCGCTTAAGCCCAGGAGTTGGAGGTTGCTGTGAGCTGTGTGAGGCCACAGCACTCTACCGAGGGCCATAAAGTGAGACTCTGTCTCTACAAAAAAAAAAAAAAAATTGTGAGGCCTAAAACATATCCCTTGAATCTGGCAGGTGGAGAAAAGGATGCAGAAATTCATTCAAGATGCTTTTCAAGGGTGAAATTTGCAGGACTTGGTGACTGACGAAATGTGAGGAGTCAGGGAGACGGAGAATAAAGGATGACTCTGAGGTTTCTGAGTGTAAACAGGAAGTTGTTGAAATGCAATCCCATTTGCTAACTAGCTAAATCAGAGTGCAAATTGATTAAGAATTAATACTGAGTATATTTGCAAATAGGAAAGTTGCAAAAAACATCTCTGTCAAATAACTCATCAGCATTTCCATTTTAAAAATACACCCAGGGCAACTAACATTTACAGCCTCTCCACTTTCAAATGTTAATGTTCCATTGGTAGTAAATTATGAATGTCCAGTATGCCAGGATGCCATCCTTAGAGTCAAAGAAGAGTCCCAAATTTGAGAGATAGGTTGCCTAGCAACCAAGTCCCCTCAAGCAGACAAAAAAATGACATTCCCCTCACCACCACCACCGCCCCAGTTAAGTCTTTTCACATATCTAAAGCAGGACCAGGAGGAAAAGATCATTAAAAACAGACCTTTGACTGAGGTTCAGTTAAAGAAAATTGAATTTACTCAACCAGCAGGGGGCATCCCACCTTCTCCAAGAACCTTTTCTAAACTCCATACATATTAGTGCCCAGTTCCCATTCTTGCCTAATCCCAGCATAAAATAATCTCTTTCTCTGACCTCACTCTGTGCCCCGAGGCACAGCCTTGTTTCATGGTTAACTTTTCAGTTGTCTTCCCCAGATAGACTGACCTGCCTGGAGCCATAATCTCACCTCATGCACTAGCTCTGGGCCCAAACAGCCTGCGTTTGAACCCTTATTACCTATGTGACTTTGAACAATTGTTCAACATCTTTGTGGCTCAGTTTCCTCATCTGTAAAATGGACCTAGTAATTATGGGAAAGGAATCCTCACAACCCTGACAAGAGTGCGGCCATTTTGAAGAAAACAGGCCAGAAACCAAACTGCATGATCACAACAAACACCCTTCCCACCCTCCTGGAATGCTTCACGGCCAGTGTTTCTGGGAAACAGCAGAACAGTAACTTTCCACCCTAGCTGGCACCAAAGATTAGCCCCTGGTGCAAAGATCAGTCCCTCTGCAGAAGAGAATGATTCCAAGATTAGGCCCCTGGTACAAAGATCAGTCCCTCTGCAGAAGGGAACGACTCCCTCAGCAACCCCCTCCCACACTCCAACCACACTGATCAGGTTAATAAAAGCCTCTTGGAGCAGGTGTGACAGGGAGCTGACTTCTGGTCATGCTCTACTCTGCTCTTTTTCTCCTAATAAAAATTTCTCCTTCATCCCCAGAACTGGCCTTACTCCAGCTCTATCATCTCACCTGTCATTAATACTACCTGCCCTCATACTGTCATAAGCATCATTTATGATATATGATTTTTTGTTTGTTTGTTAGTTCTTGAGACAGGGTCTCACTCTGTTGCTCAGACTGCAGTGTAGTAGCACAATCACAGCTCACCGTAACCCTGAACTCCTGAGCTCAAGCAATCTTCCCACCTCGGCCTCCCAAAGTGCTACGATTACAGGCATTGAGCCACCATGACTTGCCTATGTTTTTAGATTTATGATTTATGAGTTTACATTTTGTATGTATAATTTATGATCTATGAGCAATATGTGAGTTAATGTATCTAAAGCTTGACACAGTTCTGGTATACAGTAAGCATTCAATAGTGGTTGGCTAGGACTGCTATTACATTATATTACTGTGTCCTCTGCCATATACAGAGACGTAAACTCACAGCATTTATTGTAGAAATAATAGATGATTTTACTGGTTCTTTCCCTACTGTTTCCTACCCTTAGGAGGTTCCACTTTGCAATAAAATATTCCAGTGTATCTCAGAGTGCCAAAGGGACCTCGGGAATTGTCTGGAAATTCTGTAGATGCTTACGGGGAGAAAGTAGTCAGGAGGAACAAGGAAGCCCACCCAAGGCATCTGTTTTGAACAAGCATGAGGAATTTACAATTTGTGTGCGGTAAGCCCGAGAGAGTTGAAGCATAGAGTTTTCTCTCAGGTGAAATGTACATGGAAAGAGATCTCATCCAGGCACATAAAAGGAAGGAGTGTCTGCTGGAAGATGCTAAAGATGGCCTAAAGAAGAAAGGAAAAGAAACAAGGGAGCAAGCCCTTGACAAGTGGGTGGGTAAAGAAAATCTGAGATAGACCTGAAAACATGGATTGTTCAGAACACGTTCCCAGAAAGCCCCTGGGAATAGCAGGAGAGGAGGGGGGCACGGGGAATAGCAGAGTTGGGCACAGGGAGTAGCAGGGTAGGACACAGAATTTGCCCTCTCAAAGCCAGCAAGCAGGGTTGTAAGAATAATGGCCCTTCCAAGGTGTTTCTATGAACACATCACTTTGCGTGGGAAATGAGGCTTTGCAGGTGTGATGAAGTTAAAGAACTTGAAATAGAAAGACTATCCTCAATTATCCGGAGGATGCGATGTAATCACAAGGGCTCTTGTAAGAAGAAGGCAGGAGAGGCAGCCGTGGAAGCAGTCAGAGGGCTGCAGGGCCACCGACCACCCGTGCTGGCTGCCGCCTGAAGCAACAGTCTTGCTGACCCTCCCCCGACTCCTGACCTTCAGAAAACAGTAAATTTGTACTGCATTAAGGCACTAAGGTTGTGGTCACTGTTACAGCAGCAGCAAGAACCAAATTCACAAGTTGAAAAGGAGGAAGAGCCTAAGAACAAAACCCACATATACCTCCTCGGCTGTGCCAGGAGAAGCCACAACAGCAAAAGCAACAAAGCAAACATATTAGTGAGTTAGTATTTTTAAAACCGTTTAGCAAGATGTTATTACTTTCAATACTAAGTGTCCCCAGGAAGGGACAGAGCAGGCAAGGTGTTCAGAAGAAGATGAAAGTGGGATCCATTCAACAACGTCAGACTGATGGGAATTTGGGGAAAGAAGGCAATTGCTTTAGCCCAGCAGTTCTCAACCTGTGGGTCACGACCCCTTTTTAACAATGAAAATACATTACAGCATTAGGAAGGTTGAGAACCACCGCTTTAGCCACTTAGGAGGTGCAAGAAGAGGATGATGATGACGATGATGACAACTGTTCTGCTTTTTGTGAGAGGAAACTATTTTAAAGAGATGAAAAGGATTCCTGCATGTCTTGTCTAACACACTTTTCTGGGTTATCTCAGCCTTTGATCCTGTTATACAATCTGTAAATTGTAGAAAATTGATAATAATGCCAGGCGTCTTGTCTACAGAGATGCAGGTAAGTAGCATCCTGTGGAATGCAGTCAATGTCCAGTGGGTAGAACTATTAGCATCCACTTGTGAATCCATTTCGGCATTCCTTCTTCATATGTGTGTACATGGTTCTTGGACTTCTCCTTGCAACAAGTTGGATCATCTTATTGGCTCCCTCAATTGATGACAAATAAAATATCTATTCTCCTTGCAACAAGTTGGATCATCTTATTGGCTCCCTCAATTGATGACAAATAAAATATCTATGGGAATCAGATTTCCCATCTTTAAAAATGCAACCTGTACTATTTTATTAGGTCAGAGCTATCTTGTGGCTAATACGGCCCAAAGGTGTATGTGCCTGTCTCTATGAACCTTCCTAAGAGCTGACTCTACTTCCCACAGTAAGGCTGCAGGACTAGGTGTCACCAGAGCCAACACCGTGGCACTTGCCACAGGATAAGGTTGACATTGGGCTCTCTCTAGGCAAAAATACAGCACAATCACTGCTGCTTCCCCAATGATAAGTGAAAGAACTGGGTGGGCAACCAGGGAGGGCCCTCCGTAGGAACCATGCTCCCATAATTCCCTTCATCCTTATACCTCCCCGTCACCACACATGCCAAGCTTCCCCACCACCACCCTCAATCTAGGTAGCTAAGCCTCGGACTAGGGAGAACTAAGCAGCACAAATGAGCCTCAGAAAGGGTGTGAACATAGTCATGAATGTGAACACGGTCGTGAACAAGTACTGTCATGGATTATCATTACAGGAAATTAGTGTGCCTACCGGTGCCCTACCCTTTGGAGTTGATATCAAGTAGTTATACTATTTTGCTCTGTGTCAGAATTAACAAAATAATACTCATAATATTGTTCAGATCACTGATCTTTTTGCCTCACTCCTTAGTTTTACAGAAAATGATTTTATTTCCCTATCAGCTAAACATTTGTTCCCTGGTTTTAAAGAGACTTTATTATATTAGATTTTTTTTTTTAAGACAGTCTCACTTTGTCACCCTCAATAGAGTACCCTGGCATCATAGCTCCCAGCAACCTCCAACTCTTGGGCTCAAGAGATCCTCTTGCCTCAGCCTCCCGAGAAGCTAAGACTATGAGCACTGTGGGCACCCAGCTAATTTTTCTGTTTTTAGTAGAGACAGGGTCTCAATCTTGCTAAGGCTGGTCTCCAACTTCCGAGCTCAGGTGATCAACTCTTGGCCTCCCACAGTGCTAGGATTACTGGCATCAGCCACCATGCACAGCCTGTATTAGAATCATTAATAAAGCTTTAGTTAGAAATAAGTGTTGGGCTTTATCCAATCATTGTACTATGTACTGAGCTAGTTTTTCATCTTTACCTTACACTGTTAATAAGATGTACCATGTTAATGAATTACTTCTTCAGCCTCCCCATGGGGATATGAGATCCAATACTTTAAATGCATATACCTGAATGCTGTCCACTAGCAAATGCTTTCAGAATTTCGTGCCTATAGCAGAATTTTCTGAACTGTCTGGCAAAATGTTAGTATGTGTGCAATGATTTTTTAAAAAGGGTTTCTCTAGCTTGAGAAATAAATGATAGGTTAAAAAAACAAAACAACCTTAGGTCTCTCCTGCATGCACACTCAGAAGGGCAGCGTGCACTGTGAACCTCAAGAAGATAAACAGAATGTGCACTTCCCAAACTTATTAAACATATTTGACAATGGAGCTTACCCCCAGCACGTCTATTTCTTTACATTTCCTAGCACACTGTTCTGCAGAATACCAGCTTTTAAAATGCTAGCTCATTAAAAAGTAAGGCTTGTTTATTTTTGTTTATTTCTAAAATACCCTTATGGAGATTTGGATTCAAGATCATATTTGCCTAGTCGGAGAAATTTAATATACATTAATGTGCCCATGGTTCAGAACAAGTTATTTTAATACAGGATTCCTCTATGCCTTGAATATTTGAAAGGTGTCATTGTCATTTTATCAGATGACCCAGTAGAAAGGACAGTATTTGATATATTTTGTAAATTCTTTCTGTCTTACTTTCACTGTCCTAATCAAATGTCTACTTCTGTAAACTGAAATTTTTTCAGTTAAAAATATGTTCCTATACAACTATGGTGTGCCCATAATCATTACAAATAAAATAATTTAGTAAGTCTTTTTTTATTATTAAATCATAGCTGTGTACATTAATGCGATCATGGGGCACCATACACTGGTTTTATAGACCGTTTGACACATTTTCATCACACTGGTTAACATAGCCTTCCTGGCATTTTCTTTAATTTAGTAAGTTTTAAAAAACATGTTCTTTTCTTTAAAGATTAAAGCCTAATTAACATTCAATGGTATGTTCTCATGTTTACATATCCTTTATAGCTGTTGTCATACGCACCTTCTCATTTCTAATTTTGGTGATTATTATATGGCAGGAACTAGGCATGAAAAATGACTAAGATGGAGTTATTGCTTTTGTGCAAGTCATGGTCTAGTGTGAGAGATAGAAAAATGAAAAATAAAGAATTACAACCTCCTAGGATGAGGAACAGAATAAAGTCATGCAAACAGACTAGGAAGAGAAGAAGGACGTGGTTAATAGCCCAGAGGACTTAGTGACTTCTTCAGAGCTGTCAGGTCTTGAAAGATGAACAGAGGCCCCCCACAGCAATTGGACAGGAAGCTACAGATTGTGCAAGAGGAGAGAAAAATGAAGAATGGCAGGGGAGGGAAGAAAGCAGAGAGGACCTGAGGTGTGAGGCTGGTCAGGTCAGTCTGAGTCACAGATTTGAGCCCGTGTCAGTTTCCCACGGATGCTGTTAACAAATGGCTTACAACAATGCAAGTGAATTATCCTTCAGTTCTAGAGGCTGAGGTCTGAAATGGGTTTTACCGGCTGAAATCGAGGTGTCAGTAGGGCTGCACTCCCCACCCGAGCTTCTGGGAGAGAATGCTTCCTTGCCTTTTCTAGTTTCCGAAGTCTGCCTGGATCCCTTGGTTTGTGGTTCCTTCATCCTTAAAGCTAGTAGTGTTGCATTTTCTCTCCTTTCTGACCTCTGGCCCTCTACTTTCATCATCCCATTTCCTTCTCACTCTGACTCTCCTGCCTCCGTCCTATAAGGAGCACTGTCATTTCACTGTAAGATAACATATTCACAGTTCTGGAGATGAAGATGTGAAAATCTCTGGGTGCAGGGATGGGGCATTATTCTGTCAATCACAAGGCCCTTCCTACTGTCTGCATCTTATACTGCAAGTAATAAGGAGGAATGGGAGATTTTGAAGCAGGAAAGTGACAGATGATCATAGGGAACTCGGATGGGAATACCAAAGACCACAAGGAGCAGGGGCAGGCTACTGATATCAAGACCTGCTAAGCTATAATACTAAGACAAAGAAATGACAGTAGGGATGGTGACATGGTGCTTAATTACTCCAACAAGAACTGTCAGGACTTGATGATCACTTGAATAAAGAGGGTATGAGAAAAGGAAAAGCAAGGGTGCAAGAAGATCTGGACATTTCAGTAGATAAATAAGACATTATCCAAGATTGAAAATTCCTTACAATGATAAAGAATTCACTGGGGAACCCCTTAGGTCCAGATGCCATTGTAGGAGGACACAGTCATGTGTCACTTAACAATGGGGATATAACCTGTAAAATGCATTGTTGGGTGATTCTGTCATCATGCAAACATCATAGCATGATGGACCTACACAAATCTAGGTGGTGCAGCCTACAGGTAGACTATGTGGTACTGCCTCTCATCCCTTGACTTATATAGCATGGCACAATACTAAATACTGTGAGCAACTGAAACATAATGGTAAGCATTTGTGTATCTAAAGATATCTAAAAATAGAAAAAGTACAGTTAAAATGCAGTCTTACAATCTTATGGGACCACCATCCTATATGCAGCCTGTTCCTATCTGAAATGTCATTATGTAGAGCCTAACAACATGTCTTTCACTAGACATTGGCCATTAACCAAGATCAAAACTCTCCAAGGAATGCAGGTTTGGGCAAAGCAACTCTTCTATCTGGTCTCTTTTCCTCTGTTCCCCCTAGCTATTTTGTCCTCAAAATTCTCCCCAACTCTTCCGTGGTGCCATATGGTTTAGGTGAAGATCAACTCCTCAGTCTAACATGCAACATACTTCATGATCTGGCCTTTCCCATGTCTCTAGCTGTATTTTCTTGCCACTCATTCCATTCCCAACCCTCCAATTCGGCCAGATCTCATCACTTTATAGTTCCTGTTATCTAAAGCAGCACACTGTTACATGACCTCAAGCATCAGCTCACAATGCCACAATGCCACACTGCCTGGAGCGTCTGGCCCAGCTGTGAATGTGCGCACATACCCATCCTCTGAATCCTTGCTCCTCTATGCATTCCTTGATGTCCCTCCCAGATAGAATGATCACCACCTTCTCCGTACCAATGAATTAGATATGGGCTTCCACTCTTTAAATATAAGCACACGTACAGGTCCATAACTCTTCCTTGGCTGGAAAATAAGCATTCTGAAATCAAGAACAGTATCTTGTTCATCATCCCATTCCTAGTGACTCACATAGCACCTAACATTTTAAAGCCTCCAAATACATTTTTTGGTGAATGGATAAATCAGTGAAGAAAGAACAACAATAAAATGGAGTCATTATAAGTTGTAACATGTCGTATTTAGTTCATAAACTGATACATGGATAAGCAACATGGGGTATAGCCATCCAATGAAATATGATTCTACCATAAAACGAAAGAAAATACTGATACACGCTACAACATAAAAAACCTCGAAATCATTACACAAAATGAAAGAACATTTCATGATTCCATTTATACGAAATGTCCAAAATAAGCAAACCTAGAAAGACAGAAAGTAGATGGCTACATAGGACTGTAGAGTATGGGGAAATTGGAGGGGTGAAAGCTAAGAGGCATGGGGTTTATTTACGGGGTAATAAAAATGTTCTAAAATTTGTTTTGCTGATGGACACACAACTACACAAATGGAACAATAGCCATTAAACTGTATACATGAAATGGGTGAACTGTATGCTACATAAATAGCTCCATAAAGCTGTTATCAAAAATATATATATGTCATGTTTAGAGGCAAATATAATTCTTTAATGAGTTAAAAGAAAAGAACCAGAAAGGCACTGGGAAACAGACCCAACTGATGGTGGATATTCATCCAGGCAGCAGGGAGGAAAAGGAAAGCGAGTGAGAGTTAACATATATCAAACTCCTATGTGCGCCATTCGTGATGCCCAGCACCACACCTGCGTTTTTTCATTCAGTGCCCATGAGTTGCACTTCCTGTTATCCCCACAGTTAAGCAACAACAAGACAACAAGCATGGAAAAAAAACAAGGCCAGGTTAGGGCCCCTCTGGTTAGGGCATCTCTCTGTCCTGAAGACGACCGGTTAGGGCATCTAGGAACTTCTGTGGAATACAGATCAAAGGTCTAAAGCAGTCTGAAATCCCCTTCCCTTTAATGCCTGTGACCCTCAGATTCAAATACCAATCCTCTTGGAGAGATAACCTTTCAGCTAAAATTATTTATCTTTCCCCTACATATATATTTTTAAAAATTCCTATTTACAGGTGAGACGATTACAGTCATTTGCCCAAAGTCACACAGTTAGGAGGCTGTGAAGCCAGGACTTGAACTCAAGCAGACTAGCTCCAAAATCCCACTCCTGACCTCTTTGTTTTGCTTATGAACTTGATGAATAGAATAAGGCTTTCCTTTTCATTTTTTAGAGGGGAGATAATCTTTAAAAAGTTCTTTAGTGGAATGAATTGCTTATTTTATTTTAATAATGAAAGCACTTAAATCAATGAAATTACCTTTGAATGAACTTTAATTCTGAATGAACTTTAACAATAAGTCATTTGAATTAAACTTATTTTTTACTGTCTAAGTCATTTATTTTCCTATCTTCAATTTCCTTTTGTTTATTTTTCATTATCAAATGGTAGATTTTTGTCTTTAGAACCGTGTTACTTTATGGCCAAAGATGCAGCCTGTACTTTCCGCATTGAGGAATTTAATACACTTTTCTTTGGTCTAATGTATAATCAAGTTTTACAAAAACTACACGAACTCTTGAAAACAGGGTTCATTCCCTCTTTAGAGAGGAGATGCCTTGTGTGCCCCTGATATAGTAAATGTATTTTTATTGTTTAAAGACTTTCAGAGAGGGAAATTCCAATTTCTTCTTACATTATTTAAAAACTAGCAATGGCCTTCTCAATAATACATCCTTAATGCAAGCAACACACTTAGAAGTTAAAAGGGAAGAATATGTCTGAGTAATTCAAAAGGCCAGGAAGAGCTCAGCCATTTGTAATCAGATATTTCAATACTTGCAAGCCTTTTTACTGCATGATGAATGGTCATAAAAAGATATAAACCTTCATGTAGAAGACGTGGCTTCCTCTGCTTTTTACATAATCAATTTGACATTTGAATTTTGCCAAAGGATCACAAGTACCTTGCTTTATTTATTACCTGAGATTAGATAAAAACATCACTGTTATCAAACCACACCAGGCTTCTTTTCAAAATAATGTGCAATTTTTCAAGGAAGGATCACTTTGCCCTGACGTCAAAGTGTCCCAACCAGGATTTCTAAGTGTATTGTACATAGAAAATCATTTTCTTCCCCTCCCCAATCCTTCTTTTCTCTTCCTTGTCTGCTATGCCCCCCTTAAAATAACCCACTCCCACTAATTCCACCTTCCACCAATTGTTACATTTATAGCACGGGACTAACCTGAAAAAGGAATCACAAAATAATTCACCATCAAAATTGGGCCAGAAAAGAGAAGGACCCTCTGGCACCAACTCTGTCACTCTACCCACTCCTAGTGGTCAATCCTGAGATGCCAACAAGCACCCTCTGATCTCAGGCATGCTTTCATGCAGGATGGGCACTTTTTTTTTTTTTATTGTTGGGGATTCATTGAGGGTACAATAAGCCGGGTTACACTGATTGCAATTGTTAGGTAAAGTCCCTCTTGCAATCATGTCTTGAGGATGGGCACTTTTTTAATACCAGGGATAGTCTAAGAGGTGCTCAACCAAAGAAAGTCATCCAGGTCACCAAGTTCTCACCACGCCCTACAGCAACCTCTGTGTTCTCAAAGGCACCCTATGGAAGGATCTTTCCAGAACCATCTGAAGAATGAGTGCAAGTTTAAAAAATAAGTTCTAATCCCCCTTCTCCCGGCTTCCTATGAAAGGCTAAAATCCAAAAGATGAGAGCTCAGCTCACCTTCAAAAACTAAGCCAATAGTCAAACTATAGCCTAAATCTAGATGGAATTCCTCCACCCCACTCCCAACTGAAAGACTTGTTTGAACTCAAAAAAAAGCAAAAACAAAGACACTCCCAGGCCTGGCTTCATGGTACCCCAGCTCTAACTCATAAAACAAAGACAGCAGCTGAGATGGTCAACAGGATTTGCAGTTGACCTCTAGCATCCACCCCTCCCCCCCCCCGTCTTCATACAATAAGAAATAGACATTGAGTCTTCCAGGATGTTCTGCACCCCAATTTCTCCCATCCTACACCATCCTGCTCTACCTCATTATCATTCTTCAAGAATTCTGATGTTTAGATAATCCAAAAAGTGCCAAATTAGTTAGAAATTGGGGGAGTGGAGGGTGTGGAAGTGACATATTTTTGAGGTAGGTGTGGTGATATGATGGTTAAGAGCTCAGGCTTTGGAGCTGCAAAGCCTAGGGTGAATCCTGGCCTCACCACCTACTAGCTGTGCAACTATGGGCAAGTGCTGTAACTTTTCAGAGCCTGGTTCCACCCTGTGAACTGAAAATAGTAATAGTGTGACCTCATATTTTAAAAGATGTGAGGTTCTCATAAGAGTGCTTGGCCACAGTGAGCACTCAGAGGCCCTATTATTTCTAGGTTTCAAATACTTTACATATTACCTCATTTAATCATTCCAAAGATCTCAGAGCCCCATTGTATGGATGAACAAACTGAGGGGCAGAGAAGTTACATAACCATCCCAATATAATGCAGCTGACAGGGGCAGAACTGAGGCTAGAGCTGAGATGTGGCATCAAATCAGGGGCTCTGCCAATGTACCATACCACCTTCCTGAGAGGTGCGGTCTCCCTAAGTAAAGGACGACACCTGGGAACAAAGAAAACACCAATCTGAGGAGCAGTAAATGGTGATGGTGGCTGTTTTTAAATGCTCTATCAGTTTAAAACAGAAGAAAACCAAATAGCAGGGAAAGAACAAGATGTCACGTATCAAAGCAGTAGCTGTTATAGGTGAAAGTCAGCTAGAACCTGGCCCTTACATTTGGACCACCATACATCAAACTTACCTCCAAACAAGTGGACAGAAGGTCTAACCCAGAGTGATCTCTACTCCCTGTCGGCAAAACCACATCTGGACAGACCTGGCTTTGAAATAAAGAGCAAAACTACACCAGACGCTGGGAAGGGATGAGAGGCGGGAGGTGGGGGGATGAAAAGAGGTTGGTCAACGGGTACAAACATGTAGTTCGATAGAAGGTATAAGTTTAAGGTTTGAGAGCAGAGCAGGATGACTACAGTGACCAACCACGCACTGCGTTGTTCAAAGGAGCTAGAAGAGAAAACCTGAAATTCTCCCAACACATAGAAATGATAGATAGGGATGGATGGCCCACATACCCTGACTGGATCACTACACACTCTATGCACGTAACAAAGTATTACACGAAACCCCTAAACATGTGTAATTATTACGTACCAATAAAAACAAGTAAAACTGGCATAGATATGTGCAAAATCATTTCAGAAGCATGTCCCAACGTCACAGGGGAAGACCAAGCGTCAAGACAACTCAAGGACACGTGGATTTGATTTCATAAAATGTGAGCAAACAAAATCTATAGCAAGCATATCCCGAGAGAAAAGGGGAAAGGAAAGAGAGGAAGAGGAATGTGTATAACATAAGAATTGTAAGAAATCTGAAAGCACTGAAATATCCACGTGGTGGGGAGGCAAAACTGATAGAGCAGAAAGGTGGAATCCGTCCTGAGAAGTTCTCCAAGAGCCCAGAGGAAAGGGATAAGGAAATGAAAGTAATGAGAATGACAGAAACATGTAAACCAATATTAACTCCAATATAAAGATAATAAATTTTTCAGAAGACTAGAACAAAAATAACAAACTAATGAAAAAAGAAATTTAAGAAGAAACAACAACATTTTTTCTTTGACCTTTACAAAAGCCTTGTTCTATAAAAAGAGCTCCTCACCTAGACACATCCTGGCAAAAATAATTTATTGAAATAATGGAAAACTTTAAACCATTCAAAGATCTGAGAAAAACAAGTACTTGGGAACAAAGATCAGACTGACCCTGCCTGCTTCTCTGTGAAAGGAAGTTCTAGAAAACACTGGAATGCCATCTACACAATGAGGGGAAGGATGAGAAGCCCAAAGCTGTCACCTAAGGTTTTGGACACACACTTGTGCAGTCTAGTATCTGTGAAGACAACATTCTTGACTCTGCCTGCTTTGAGAATAAATATTACCAATAACCAAATTAAGAAAAAGAAAAAGATCACCTTAGATTTATGCCCAACAGTGAGTAGGTCATGCCATAAATAAACTTGTAATTTTTCCCTTAATTTAGTCCCAAAACTTCAGTACCAAGGTGAGTTAAGGATTATCAGGGAATTTCTGGAAATCGGCAATACTTCCCCTTGGGTCTCCCCTTCTCTGCTCACTCCCGAGGACCTGCGCTTCTCAGGTCCCACCCTGTGGACTACTGTCCACACCAAGTTTTCCAACCATTTAAAGTAATTGATGGTAGTTCTCTGTCTCACTCTAATTAGCCAACGCTAAATTATGTCCACTGCTGGGCACTATATGAAATTTAACACAAAAAAGTTTTGTTTCTCCTTCCCCCTAATAGGGCAACATAGTTCAAAATCTGGCTTCATTACCAAGTAACTTGAGGTCTCATTTTTGTTTTCCTCATAACTTCATAATATTTTTCCCCCCTAAGGGCTAAAGTAATAGAAGCAGAAAAGTGTCAAGGTAAAGAAGAGCACCCATAATCCTAATTCCCAAAGAAAAATACTGTTAAATTTCATATCATTCAAGCAGCACCTCCCGTGTATGCCATCACACAAGAGTACTATGTGTCATATTAATTACACTTGACCATTGACAGTATATAGTCCCCTTGTTCATAAAGCATAAAATTCCCATATCAAAAACTTCTTCCACAATATTATCTTCAGTGGATTTATGCATTTCATCCTATGAATAACTGACTCATAATGAATCAACCCCTGATCATTTATTTTTGACATTATAGGAATTATAGTACACATTATACATGCGCTATGCAATGGAGTAATTAAAAATTTAGTTCACAAGGCAAAATTTCCTGAGATCAAGTCCCTGTTCCACCATTTATTAGCCACGCAATGTTGGGCAAATTAATTAAGCAATCGGCACCTGTTTCCTCTGAGCATAATGGAGATTAGAACAGTACTTACGCAGTTGTGCAGATTAAATGAATTAATACACGTAAAGGCTTCAGGACACTCCCTGCAAGCTAATAAACAGCATATATTTAGGTTGCTTTCAGTACTTTGCTATAATAATATAAAATAAGCATCCTTAAATATGTTTTTTAATTATTTTTATAGATTTAGGGGACATGAATATATTGTAAAATAGTGAAGTCTGCGCTTAAAAATGAAAGTGCTGGGTCACATTTTTAAACAGATAAGCCCACCAATAATGAATGAAAATGCCCATTTTCACACAGCATTACAATATTTTTCTCCATAACGCTACTAAAATAATGGATAAAAACTGACACTTTGTTCCTTTATTTTGAATTTATCTTGCCAACAAAGCTGGCCATTTTTCTCTGTAGGTTTATTGATAATTTTGATTTTATTTTTCCTTTTGTGCAAAACCTATTCTTGGTCTTTGCCTAGTTTTTTTTTTTTGATAAGCTTTTTTTTAATCGAAAAATGCTAATTTTGCTTACATAGTATCTTTCATCTTAAGAGCAAAAAAACTAGCAGTATTGATCTTTACAGCACTACTTGAGTATTATCTACATGAAAAGAATACTAATAGCAATAATAATAAAAATAATATATCATCATTATTATTATTATCCTCTGTTGAGGATAAGGGCTGGCAAAATATTCAAGTATTTCTAACTTCTGTCCTTCTCACTCTTCATGCAGTAATAGGTTATGGATATATAAAACCGTTCTATTTTCTTTTTTTTTTATTTTTTTTATTTTTATTAAACCATAGCTGTGTACGTTAGTATGATCGTGGGCACCCATCTTACAAGGGTATATGTGAATCCTAGTAAATGTGGAATGTAAAGGTCTTAGCAAAATAACTAAGAAAATGCTACAAAAGCTATGTTAACTAATGTGATGAAAATGTGTCAAACGATCTTTGCCTAGTTTTTGTTAGGAACATTTTCCTACTGATTGCCAAAAAAGCCCTTTCCATATTAAGGATAAAGACTTATAACATATATAGGAAATACTTTATCTCGGTTTGTCATTAAGCCTCAAAACCTTTGAGGTTTTTTTTAATGCTTTCAATTTAACAACATCAAATCTACCAAATTTGCCTTTGAAAGTTAGACTTTGGGGTTACAGTCAAAAAAGCATACCCCCAACCAAGTTCATGTGTATAAAATCTCTTAACAGTTCCTTGTGATTTTATATTTAACTCTTTCATCCAAATCCAATTTATTTTATGCATTAAAATAAAGAAAGAAACTTTTCATTTTCTTTACAAATATAAACAAATTTTCCCAACCAGACTTACTGAATCATCTCCTCACTGATTTGGGATATTTGCTATATACTTATCAAATAAATCCAAATATTTATCACCCTCTTGTATTGTGTTAGGTCACTTTTCCAATTTTGACATTAGCATTGCTTTTCATTATTTTTTTAAGTGAATTCTACTATTTTACTTTTGTTTTTTTAATAATTTAATTGGCTCTTCCCTTAATTTATTCTTCAGATGAACTTAACAATAATTTTGTCACATTCCTAACAAAAGTTCAGAGGGAATTTTATTGTTGTTTTCATATTAGAAACACAGTAGCCTTCGTTCAATTTGCTTTGGACTCTTCTTCAAAAACATAAATTTTCTCTATCTTGGATCTTGGCTGCCTGCCCTCTGTTCTCATGACCTCTCAAACAACTTTTAGGTTCTTATCCTCTACATTCTAGGGTTTTTCCCAAACTCATATTCCTGATGACTGAATAGATTCACTGTAATTTTGTAATAACTCTGCGCCTTACTGTTTCTAATACTAAATGTAATGTGTTCGCCTTGAAATTTTGCCAAATTCATTTTATCTTAGTCTGTCACCTTACCACATAGGCTCACCTGTCTTATAATTTGTTCTTTTATTTTGGAGCTGCTTTTTTTAATTTCACTCTTGTTTAGCATCTTAGTAAGTCTCCTTAAGACGAGAGCAGATGCTGACTAACATTTGCTTTTGTTTTCAAAGAAAAAATAAATCCTTTTTTAAATATGTCCTTTCTTTACTTCTTGCAGGCTATGTTTACCTCTTTCCACATTGCAGATTTGTTTATACGTCCCGCATTGAGGGTTTTATTGTCCTGCTTATTCAGCTTTGAATGAGAATCTATTCCCTTGATGGTATTTGTCCCACCTGGCCACCTGGAAGCTGGGAAGTCTGCAGCATCGGGGAATGAACAAGGCTCCTGTATTTTATAAGAAATAAAGACTGCTAATCTACCCAAATGTAGATATCATCTGCCATAAAGTTCCTCTTTGTATCATTGTTGAAAAGCTGTTGAAGTAGTCCTTGTACTGATTATTAGACTACTCCAGAAGGAAAAAGATTCAAAGGAACCATTCAAAATGTTGATAAAATCAGAACTTCGTACCACGACTAGTAAGGACGTACAGAAGCTGGCCCCTCTGTGGAGTCTTCCTCTCCCACTCTCTCACCCACTCACTGTGCTGCATACACTCTGGCCTTCTGTCTCTTCATCGGGCATAAACTTATTCCTCATTTGAGTTTGCGGTGGAGGGAAATGTTCTGTCCCTGAATCTTCCCATGGCAGACAAGATTTTGTTTTTCAAGTCTCCTTTCAAATGACCGTCTCCTGAACACCCTAATTGCCCAGCTCCTAGGTGGTTCCTGTCCTACCAGCCTGTTTTGTTTCCTTGATAGCACTGACAAGTAGCTAAAATCACCCATGTGTATGTCTCACCATGTCAAAAATATTAAGATTAGCCTTGCAAGAAAATTGTTCTCTTTTTCTTGCTATAACCCCATAATCTAGAACAGTTTCATATAAGCAGCAGGCAAAATACATATTTCTTGGGTGAATTCACTCCTTATTCTTGACTGAATAATGGTTATATACAACAGTTGGAACTCTGGGTGATTTTAATTTTTTTCTTATTTTTCTTATTATACATACATTACTTTTAGAGTAAAAGAGTGAATTTAAAAACTGCCTATGCAATTTTATCTATACTATTGGTTTTCAAAACATTTTAGCAGCAAATCTTTTCTTTTTCTTTTTTCTTTTTGAGACAGTCTCAAGTTGTCACCCTGGATAGAGTGCCCTGGTGTCAGGACTCACAGCAATCTCAAACTCCAGGGCTTAAGCGATTTTCTTGCCTCAGCCTCCCAAGTAGCTAGGACTACAGGTGCCCAGCACAACACCCAGCTATTTTATTGTTGTTGTTGTTGTTATGGTAGTTGTCATTGTTTTTAGCAGGCTCAGGCTGGGTTCAAACCTGCCAGCCCTGGTGTATGAACACTGAGCTACAGGAGCGGAGCCCAGTAAATCTTTTCTATAAAATCTCTGTGGAACTCCAGCATATAAGAGATAAAAGTAGCATTTTATTATTACTAACTTACTGTTAATTTCAGATTAAACACCTGCCCTATATAAAATCAACCAATAAAAAAAATAAGGCTTTTTAAATGAAGATTTAAATTTTAAATTGAGAAATATAAATGAAAATTTCCATTTAATTTAATGAAAGCTTCAGGTGACCCCACTTATTTTAATTTGGCTGTTCAATATCTAAAAAAATTCTGATTCATGTAGATGTGTAGTGGCAAATGGTAACAGGTTATAAACTAAAAAGTTTCTGCACAGCCAAGAGCACAACAGTAAGTAAAGCAAACAGACAACCTTCAGAATGGGAGAAGATTTTTGCAGGTTATGCTTCCGACAAAGATCTGATAACTCGAATCTACAGAGAACTCAAACTAATCAATAAGAAAAGAACAAATATCCCCATTTCTATATGGGCAAGAGACTTGAACAGAAAATTCTCTGATGAAGACAGATGCATGGCCTACAAACACATGAAAAAATGCTCATCATCCTTAATCATCAGAGAAATGCAAATCAAAACCACTTTGAGATATCATCTAACTCTAGTAAGATTAGCCCACATCACAAAAATCTCAAAACTAAAGATGTTGGAGTGGATGTGGAGAGAAGGGAACACTTCTATACTGCTGGTGGGAATGCAAGCTAATAGGACACTTTTGGAAAGAACTTTGGAGAACACTCAAGTAGATGTACCATTCAATCCTGCAATTCCTCCACTAGGTATGTACCTAGATGATCAAAAATCATTTTACAACAAAGATATTTGCACCAGAATGTTTACTGCAGTCCACTTCATAATTGCCAAGACATGGAAACGGCCCAAGTGCCCATCAACCCATAAATGGATTAACAAATTGTGGTATATGTACACCATGGAATACTATGCAACCACAAAAAAGATGGAGAGTTCACATCTTTTATATTTACCTGGATGGAGCTGAAATAAATTCTTCTTAGTAAAGTACCTCAAGAATGGGAGGAAAAAAGTATCCATTGTACTCAATACTACTATGAAATCAATATATAATCACCTACACATTCATATGAATGGCAAAACATAACTACAGTCCAGAAAGTAGAAGGGAAAAGGAGAAGGAGGGGAAGACAGAGGGGAAGCCGGGGGGAAGGAAGGTATTTGGGGGGACCTCACCTAAAGTGTATAATGCAATGGTACATTTCAGAACTATTAAGAAAAGAGTATAAGCGTCTTACTACGACAAATAAGTAAGTGAGGTGATGGATGTGTTAATTCGATGTAAGCATTTCACACTGTATAACAAATCGGTAAACTGAACCCCATAAACGCATCAAAGTACACAATTATGATTTAATTTTTAAAAAGTCAACTTTTTTTTGATACTTCTAAGTTAACCAGGGATTACAGGCAGTAAAGTATGTTAAGACTTACATAATCATAAGTTAACTGACCTACACAAATTTTCACATTGGTGGTTTCTAGTAATTTCAGTTTATAATGCATTTGTGTGTTATTTTTATCCTAGGTGTAAATAGATTCAAATGTACTTAAAATACTAAATATTAATAAAACACACAACCACTCAAGCATGTCCATGGAAAATGCAGCTTTATGGAAAATACTGTGTAAACCACGGGTATATGCCTCCTACTGGTGATTGTGTAACAGTTAATAGGGTAAAAAGTCTGAAAAACATAAACCAATGTACACCACTGTATTATCAGCAGTTCCACCTGCTGGGTGGCAAAATGCTTGGAGAATTTTGTTCTTCTTTTTCCTTTTCTGAATTTTCCAGGGATTTTTTTGGATGGTTACATATTTTCTTATTACAGTAATAAGAAAATATGTAACCATCCAAAAAAATTACAAACTACATTACATATCTTATTACAAACTATATTACATATTTACATAGTTTGTAATAAGAAACAACTATTGTTTAAAAAGCCAAAAGGTATGCATGACGTGTGGATGCATCCCACAAACACAATGTTGAGCTAAAGAAATCTGACACAACAGACCAGTCCCCAACCTCTTTGGTACCAGGGACTAGTTTCTCAGACAATTTTTCCATTGGAGGAGGGGTGGATGGTTTGGGGTTGATTCAAGTTCATGACATCTCCACCTCAGATCATCAGCATTAGATTCTCATAAGGAGTCTGCAACCTAGATCACTTGCATGCACCATTTACAGTAGGGTTCATGCTCCTATGAGAATTTAATGCCACTGCTTATGTGATAGGAGGGGCAGCTCAGGTGGTGATACAGTGATGAGGAGTGACTATAAATATAGATGAAGCTTTGCTGGCTCACCTGCTGCTGTGCAGGTGGGTTCCTAACAGGCCACGGCCTGGGGGTTGGAGACTACAGCAATAGACCATCTCTCTCTCCCTCCTTCCTTCCCTTCTCTTCTCTTTCCTTCCTTCCCTCCTGCCTTCCTTTCTTTCTTCCTTCCTCCTCCCTACCTCTCTGTAGCCATCAACAGTTTCTAGTACATTCGCAGACATGTGCACATGCAATCATCACTACAACCAACATCAGAACATTTTGACCACCTCCAAAAGGAACTCCGTACCCTTTAGCTATCTCCCCCATTACTGCCCCTCACTCCCAGCCCTGAGCAACAACTACTCTACTTTCTGTCTCTAGAGATTTGTCAACTCTGGACGTTTCATAGAAATGAAGTCCTAAGTGGCCTTTTGTGTCTGCGTTCTCTTATTTAGTATAAAGTTTTCCAGCCTCAGCTTCTTGAACCAGGTGCTGCTCACCCCACTTTGTGAAAATTCTCCAAGCTCTACGTTATACCCTACATACTTTTCTATAAATCTGGGAAACTTTAACATAAATTTCTAAATAATAAAAATTAAAAACAAAGTCAAAGGAGGGTGTTCAGCAGTGTCCATATGAGGCCCTCATTTCTGAAAGTGCTCTCCCTCCCCAGGACCACCTTTCTGGGCCTTTCCCAGGAAGCTCGCTAACTGTTCCTGTTGTCCTACTGAGGAGTTCAACTGCAGGGACATACAGTTTGCTGTCTGCACCCGCATCTCTCCCACTTCCATCCATCCATCCCCACAACTCCTGCCAGGCTGGCAGGCATCCCTGAGAAGACCCTCCCCTTGTGGTCTGGCAGTTCCATTTTTCCTATTCTTTCCTTTCCCTACTCCAATCACACTTCCCTTTTGTGTATTCTATCTCCTGGGAGTCTTGCTGAATGTGAAGAATAAATAATTTTGTGAGACTTATTTTGGGCTGTCCAAGTAATCTGTCTAAAATGAAAATTTGATTGTGACATCTCAAATGAGATCTTTCCCAACTCTCTCCATTACCGGCAAGATTAACTCAGGCTGCCTATAGCCTGGTCTACCCTTCCAGGCTGTCTTGATCCAACCTTTTCCTACTCCTCCTGACCTGAGTCTCCACCCTTCTTTTCCCACCCTGTCTAGGATCCAGACCAGCTGAGCTGGGTTCTGCTGCCCGAATCCATGACGCTGTTGCATGCACCCTTACTTTTGCTGTAGCTATTCCTCCTGCTTAAACTGCCTCTCTATCTCCTTCCTACTAACCATTTGTAGTTCAGCCAAACACACCTACCCCCGACTCTTAGGCAGTGCTGACCAGCAGCCATCTGTGCCCTGCAGAACTGCATTTTGCCTTTGACTTCAGCATCCAGGAGAGACCATGAGCAAAGCATCTCCCCCTTGTCTCCAGACTTGGGCCGGGTTAATTTAATCCTCCTGCACCTCAATGTGTGCCCATCAGTAAAATAATGACAATAGTAGAAACAACTTGATAGATCTGCAGCAAGAATTACACTAGATCTCACTTAATGCATGAAAGACAAAACCTGGCACATCATAAATGTTCAATGACTGCTAGCTGTTATTATTAATGTTACATAAAACGTCACTGAATATGCTGGTTCATATTTCTGTTCCATGCTGCTAAAACGGGTGTCCCCTGAGTACCGTCTTATTCATCTAAGTTGCCAGCTCATGATCTAACAGGCTGCGATGGGGTCAGGCCTGAGCTTGAATTAATATTCTGCCACCTATTAGTTGGGCCAGTTTCTACATCTCTCAAATGGAAATATGATAGTGTTGTTAAGAGGATTAAAGAAGATAATGATAGAAAGCACTTGGCACATTTTCTGGCCCACATTAAAGGCGCAATAAATTGCTATGCATATTAGTTTTAAGACTGGATTCATAACAGATGCTTGACAAATTAACCTTTTTTAATGGTTCCCTGGCTTCTGATTATTTTACATTTCAAAACTATGTGTGTCCCTTTTTCTCTTAAATACCAGGGGCTGACCCTACCCAACAGAAATGTGCCTTGAGAAAACAGAGGACTATAACAGGAGTATCCCATCTGTCACCACAACTACTCCAAAGTATCTTCCTCATCTTCAATCATGCATTGGGGTTACCATGTTGAAGACCTGTCTTAATACAAAAATACAGTAGAACCTCCATAGCTGCTCACCTCCCTACGTCGACCACCTCCTTAAGTTGACCTACTTTTCATAGACCAGACATGCAAGACATGTACATATCAATACATTAGGCCTAGTTCCTTATGTTGACCAACTCCCAATGTTCATCAGTTTGTTACCCTCCCTTGAGTAGTCACATTATAAAGGCGACTGTATTTCTGTATCTACTGGTTCTACTGTATTTCTGAAGAGGATAGCATGTTAATCAGTCAATGGTTCCGGTGTAAAACACCTTAACGCAAAACTATAGATCACCTTTAGCATCAAGAAAATCCATAAGGGCAACTTTTATTGGGGGGGAAGCCAAAAATAAATAAATAAACAAACAATATGGCCTGAGAAAGCCTTACCCTTGGGACCGTCCCTGCTGTGGGCTCAGCCCTTCTTTCATAGGCCACATAATCAGCCCACTGATGAACTTCTGCTCCGAATGAAAATTGCTCTCAGGAAATGAGGCTGTGCCGGCAGAAATGGTGCTACCACTAAGACACGCTCCATCATGCCTCATTATTGTCACTGTTAAGGCATCTCGTGTCCTAATTAAAAATAACTAAAATTAGTTAACATGTTGTTCTCCACTCTGAGCAAGTTGCCCAGGATGGTCACTCTTGCCTTAGAGTAGGAGAGGCCAGGGGCATTCCTTGGAGATCAAGGAATTTCCTGTATATTTTGCTATGTGTCTTAACCTGAGTTCCCGACACAGCAAAGCCTGAGGCAAAAGTTTGGGGATCAAAACAGGAAAATCTACAGAAGTACAAAGCAGATTAGTAGTCGCCTGGGGCAGGGAGTGGGAACAGGAATGGCTGCAATGGCCCTGAGAAGTGTTCGGGGGTGTGAGGGGTGATGGCAATGTTCTAAAATTGGATTGTGGTGATGGTTGCGCACTGCTGTAAGTTTTATGGTATGTAAATTATACTTAATAAATTATACTTCAATAAAGCTGTTGGAGGGGGGAAAGAAAGCTTATGAGCTAACGATTATTTGAAGAACAGAATCCCAAGACAAAAGAGTGAGGATAAAGGAATGTGGCAGGAAAAGGGGCACTGCCACACTGGCCGCAGCTCCAGGCCCAGCTGACTGTGTCTGCTCGCCCAGGTGCTCAGGACCCTGTGCCCAGGCAGGAAGGGAGAGGAACTTGCCTCCAGACTCTGGTAGCCCCTGAAACAATGGGTTGTGCATGAGCCAAAAAAAGATCCGATAACTTCTTGCACATTCCCAGATAGGTGAGAGGCCAGGGATGTGAAGTGAAGCACTTTGGGACATGTGCTTGGCAAGCTGAGGGTTGAGGAGCAGTGACAGCCATCACCCCTTGGTGTAGGGCAGCAAGGAAGGCAGAGGTGACCTGACATCACAACCACTGGAGGGGCACAGGCCTTATCAGCCCACCCTGGTGGGTGGATCCTGGGGGGCATAGCAGCTCAATCTCACCCACTACACAATACCTACACTGCCCACTCCAGAAAGCTGAAATGTAAACTTGACCCAGCACCTCTCTCACACATTAAGGTCAGGGGAGGGAAAGAGCAAAGACACCCCACCATTAATTGCTTTCATTTCATAATACTACAAAAGATCTGATACTAAGAGCCAAAATGGATGCTGCCTTCGCATGGCAGCCATGGATGGACCCAGCAAGAATATCCCTGCAAGAAAGAACTTGCCATTGCATGAGGCCTCCGGGACCCACTGGGCTTTGACCTACGACCATGCTCTCCCCCGATGATCATCAGCCAATGACCAGTGGACTGGCCTGGCCACTTCCAGCATGTATCCTGTCTTAGCCACAGAACTGCCCATCGGTCTGGCCATGACTTCATCAGATCTGCATCACAGTCTGAGGCTCTCTCTGCCCTGTCCTGCTTCCAGGCCCCTCCGTTTCATAGCCATTATTACCTCCTTCCTCCCCTCTAATAAACTTTGCAAACTTAATCTCAGCATCTGTTTCTAGGAAGACCCAACTGAAAAACTTGGTGACCTTAAAAGTCCCCAGAATGTTCTTTCTGCGTACATCTCAAACCAAAACCAGCAATGGCTATCATTCCAACCTCTGAGGAAAGGGCTTTTCCTCTGGAGTTCATGGACCCTAGGGACACGGTGCAAGGGCTGGAGCCTCTGAATGAAGACCAGATTTGGGGCTGGGGGGGGGGTCCTCAGAGTATGTACTGGTTTCCTGTTGCTTCTGTCACAAATTGCTACAAACTGAGTGGATTCAAGGAACACCAAAAATTTATTATCTTACACTTCCGGAGCTCAGAAGTTGGTTGAACTGTGTTTCACCGAGCTAAAATCAAGGCACTGGCAGGGCTGAGATCCTCCTGGAGACTTCAGGGAAGAGTCTGTCCCCTTGCCTTTCCCAGGTTCTAGAAGCTCCCTTTCATCTTCAAAACCAGCAACAGCTGATGAGCCTTTCTCCTGTTACAGCCACTGCTCCCTGTTCTCCTGCCTCCCCTGTTCACCTCTAAGGATTGTGATTGTACTTCCTCTCCCCTAGATTATCCAGGAAAACACCCCCACCTTGAGGTCAGTTGACTGTGACCTCAATTCCATCTGCAACCTTAACTTTCCCTTGCCACGGAATGTAATATAGTCACAGGTCTGGGGATCAGGAGGCAGCATCTTTGGAGGAGCCCTTCACAGGACACGTCCCCAGTGGAAAGTGCCTTGACCCTGGGAGGCCAAGAGGAAGGAAATATGAAGCGAGGGGCTCTCACCTCCACTTTACTCTCTGCCCCCTCCCGTCTTCTTGCTCCTGAGATCTGGGCACAGAGCACGGAATTTGGGCCAGACGTGCCTCTCATCTCAGAATAAAGCAGGGGACGGTGCGGCTGAGTGGTCCCCTGAGCTCTTCCTCCAAAATAGGAATCTTTTTTGGCATTTTTAAAGCAATGTGTGAATGTGACAAGGTGTTAGAGAAAATGGTGAAAATGCAAGAACAGACTCAGAGAAGTGCTTTTTGGGATGTTTGCATCCTCACTCCCCAAGGTATGGGCCTTGTCCTACCTCTAGGCTCCCTCTAAGACTGGGCTCTGTCCATTAAAGGATGCTGCTAAATGAACAAGAGGGCTCTAGGAGACCAGGAACGACACAGTCAGCTACCCTTGGCCCAGAATAGGACAACAGAATGCCCCAGGGAGTAAGAGAACTCAGGAGCCTTAGGTGGTGTCAGGTCCAGGACTAGGCATCCGGTCACTTGTAGTCTGACTAAGATCATCCCCAAACGTTATTATACAAAACAACTCTATAAAGCCCTGATCCACACCAATAAAGTGCTCTGCCTGGCCCCGATTTACCACTTCTATGACAACCAGAGTACTTCAAAAAGCAAAACGTGGGAGATTGAAAAACAATATCAAAACTGAAGGCACCAAATAGTGCCAAACAAGGCAACTGGCCAGAAAGTCACTGCAAAGTTCAGAGGTCACTGGAGAAGGTCTGGGGGAAGAGGGTGAGATTGAAGAGGCACCACAAGGGTCCAGACTAGAGAAATGGCCTGTTGTTATTGTGATTTGTCATTTTTTTTTCTGCTGCATGGGTGGGGGATTGATTGGGAATCTCACCCCTGTTCATCCAGAGAACAGCATGCTTGATGGAGAAGTTTGAAAAGACCAAACATCATTTTGCTTTAGAACACAATGTCTAAGTAAACATAATTATCCTCCAAAGAAGAGAAAACCATTACCCACTCACGGAGAATACTTGGGATGAACAAGGAGGACATGGTCGTTAAGTCCTGGTAAACACTAATGGATGTGACTCTATAAAACAATAACCGGTGAAGCACCATATGTACCCTCTGATTTTCCTCTGTAGGAGAATTATGCCTCATTCTTCATTCAGTAGCACTCTGGCTGCATTCACCTGACCTGATCTTGCCCACCGGGAAAAAGTCAAGAGGTCCGAGGTGGGAGACAGAAGAGCAGATTGTACAGTCCCGAGGGCAGCAAGGTGCAGGGATTGCAGATGTCCTGGGCAGCACAGCCCTGAAATAGGACATCGTACCCTAACCACACTTCCCCACTCTTGACTCTAAAGACTAAGGACATGTCCTTTTTTTGAATATGCATTCGTTAAATAAGCACTCAGCCATTCTATCTTGTAATTCCCTTTAATCATTCTAAGGTCTGACCATGAGCAGAGAACAGGAAAAAGTCCTTCCAGCCACAACCACATTGCCACCTGTAATTGAGTAAATGTCCTTCATTTACTGCTGGGAAGTCCACTGAACTTCTGAGTCAGTGTGGAAATCAGAGGTGCAACACGTAGTAACATGTACCTTGATCCAACTTTCCATTAAAATCCATGAAGGCATGTGTGCATGCGCACACACACACACAGGCAACAGAATAGGAAACTACATAAAAGAGAAGTTCCTATGTGAATGGTAGAAACCGCCATGCTTGAACTGTCCACAGGGTTGGTATGAGAAACAAAATCCTGGAACAGACAAGAGCTACCTTCCAAACCAGAACAGTATCAATGACATCAAAGAATGCAGGAAAATATATTGACTGGCCCCCTCATAGAAAAAAAATAATTAAACTTCACTAGTAATCAAAGTATAACAAAAATACAATATCATTCAAAACAGCTAAATTGACAATGATTTCTAAAACTATGAATACAATGTTGGTGAGAGTGCAGTGAAATGGAGATTTTTTTTCACACATGGTTGATGAGAGTAGAAATTGAGACACCCTATCAGGGAAGCAATTGGGCAATCTATGAAAGAACCCTAAAAAACATTTATACACCTTGACCCAGTGTTTTTACTTGGACAAGTCTCAGGTTCAAACAATAATAACAAGTGCAGACAAAGATTTCTTCTCCAGTAGTTTAACATGGCATTACTCGTGATCAGGGAAAAGGAGAAATAAAGCTAAGTCAATGACAACAGGAGAAAGACTAAATAAACGAGGGTGAAGGCATTTCCCCATTAGCTGGTGTTTTCCGGGCGAGTTCTCTCCATTCAGACCTGCCATTAACCTATGCCCACCTCATGAGGCAGAATCTGACCTCCATCAGTTTCTTGCCTTCTGCTCGGCACTGCAGTTGATAAGGAGTTTATTTCATAACAAGGATGAGGAGTTTATTTTCCGAATACAATATGAATCACATAACCTAGAGCAAAATATCCAAGGGGAAATGAATGAAGAAAAAACACGAGGATGTAGGATATTAAAAAGGCCAATACATTTTATTGATTTAGGATTTCTACCCTTACATTCTTCCCAACACCTAAAACAACTTGATCTTCCCCTGCAAAACTAAACTCACAAAAAAAGAACAATTAAATATAAGAATGGAACCAGGGGAAAAGAATGAAAGGGGCAGAAAAATGATTGTCACCAGACAACAGAGGGATTTAATTATTATAATCAGGGACTGAATTTAGCAATGCAATTCCTGACAGCTTCAGCAAAACAGGAAACACTTGGGTAATAAACTTCTTGTTGCCTGATTTAAAAAAAAAAATCAAAAGAATCGTTCCATTGAGAGATTAGTCATTTTTTAAGAATAAGAATAAAATAGTGACTTCATGCTTCCTTCGTATATAGTCTTATGTGAGTAAAATTGAGACCTGCAGTGGGCCAGGCTCCCTCCGGACCTCCCTGACAGCAGGTCTCACATCTTGCACTGACTCACACTGTATCTTCGCAGACTTTCTGGGTCCCTCTGCTACAGTTCCCAGCAGGCAGGACTTGTCTTAGGTCCTTCCTATGCCGCCTTCCTACAGGCAGAGTTGAGGAAAACCAGGGATGTTGGTTCCAGATCAAAATGGAATCTGGTTGCTGCCTCTGAGACAGCCTCTCCCTACTCCCCACTAAGTGCCAAGGGAGAAACACACACACACCGATGCCCCCAACAAACAGGAATTTCTACTTCCTGCAAGTCAAACAGTAGAATCGGAAAGCACAGCTGGTGGCACATTTGTGCCAGCCACGATAAACACAGCCTCAGCTAAGCTTGTCCCCACCAAACACTCCCTAACATCCCCCCAACCCCCACACCTGTCACCAGGGAGAAACATTGGGCCATACCCACCGAAATGCCAACCAGGCCTTTCTGAAGAACAATGGTTCATTCCCAAGCTGCAAAACAGAATCAATCAAGGATGTACTTTTTGTTTGGCTAGTTGTCTTTCTGTTCTGTTTATGCCAATTTTTGTGAGACTATGAATCACAATCTTGAGCATGCAGCCAGGCTCACGGATTATGGAACACTTCCCAGGTAATTCTGGAGTGCCCCTCCCTTAAGCACTTCTGCTTGGCCAGAAGTGGAGAAACTAGTGAGCTACAGGCTCCCAGTAAAGGAGTCAGCACCGGGACACATGGGTCGTGGTGGGTTTTCTTTGTTGCCATCTATTTGGTGGACTGTGGCCAAGCAGAGAAGAAAAGGGCAGCTCCCATTCTCCCGACAGCAGAGCTGAGCCTAATCTGAAATTGAGACTGGAGCTGGGCACATTGGAGAATTAAAAATCTCCCAGGAGAAATAAAATCCGAAGCAGTGACTGCTGAATCACTGGAAGAGGAAAAACGCAAAGGCAACATCCTTTGTGTGCTGAAAGCTGGGCGCACACAGCACAAACAGGGCTCCCTCTGCTCCTAAGTGGTAGGAAGGTGACTGGTTTTTTGATGGACATTATAGGGTAAAAAAGGAAACAAGTGGCTTCTCCAAATGCTGCCATTCACGCTTAGAATTAAAACCCAGTTCTGCTGCTTAAAAAGAGCAGGATATTCCCACGGCTTTCCCTGAAGTCGGCATCTCACAGGCCTGCCACGGTGCCTCGCGGGCCCCCACGGAAGGAAGTCATTACTAAAAGCAGCCAGGCTCAGACTTTGATGTTGCTTTCTCATCACAGGAAGGCTCCTTCACTCAGCACCACTGTTCCTGTCGGGCAAACCTCGGGCAGCGGTCTATCCCTGTGTGTCCCCAATTCTGGAGCACACCGCCTGTTCCTCCTCCAGGCCACCTGATCCTTAAAAGCCAATTACGAGTCCCAGGATGGAGGGTGGGGAAATGACACCCCAAAGGGGCCCCTGACAAAGAAGAGAGCAGGAATTTTAGCCCATGTTGATCTGCCTTCAAAAGGAGCCACCAATCGGTGAAAGAGGTCACTTTTGGTTTTCTGTGCCAAAGACCAGTGGCTCGACAGGAAGATCACACAAAGCCTGGACTCTGAAGGCAGCTAATTCCACGTGTATTCTATTTTAAAGTAAAGCCCTCAGTGCTACCTTGATGATTTTGTAGAATTTACACTGAAAGGGCATAAAATGTCACCATCTTGTGTGTTCCCCCACTTCCACGTGCTCTTTGCAGGAAAATCAAACCCGGCTGTCTCTGAACTCTCAGCAAGCACCCACAATGTCTAAGGGCTTGCGATTAAACTGTGCAAGTTTCTGCAAGGCAAAAGGGTACAGAGAAAGAAATACCAGCAGTAAACTGTTCACGGAGCTGGGATTCTTCCCTGAACCGTAACTGCCTCATCTGCAAAATCTGGATATCACCTGCCTTGCAGGGGTGACAAAATGGCACGATGCCCCAGAACAGAGACTAGCACATGCAGAGGTCCTTTTCCTCACCTATCAAATCGCAAGGATGGGTTGAGAAGGGAGCAGACTACATGAGATGACCTGGCTTTGACACTCTACATCATTAGGATTTTCCCGTAGACATAGTATCGAAGGTCAACTTTCATCATCCAGGGGCTTTCAAGTCTTACACAGACAGGATAAAAGCTACCATCACCAACCACATCTTCCTGCCCTGCAGAGATAAGAAGGAAGGCTGAAAGTCTCCAGATCATTATGAAGACGAGAAGTGAAGGCACCAGATCTGGGGAGAGCTTACCCCTGGTTACACGGTAGGTGCCATGCCAAAGGTCTCCTGCCAGTATGGCAAGTGCTCTATCCCAAGACCCTTGTGATCTCCTCACAACCTGTGATCTCATTTCTGCTGAGCTCCTCAACAGCAGATTTCCGGACCAGTTCAGAATAGGTTTTGGAAAATTGAACCAGTCCTGGAATCAGTGCCCATCGACGCAGCTTTGCCTGCCTTTGTCATGGGAACTTCCGCCAACACAGCTGCTCAATCGGGGTAGGGCTCGTATCAGTGAGATGCCTGTAACCCCACTGTCTATTTTTCTTATCTAATTAGATGGGTCAGAGAAGTAAAGTCATGTGTCCAGCGACTAGAAAACTTACCTTAATATTCCTTTCACCCAACATCCTGCCTTCTAGGAGTCTACAATGCACACAACTTTCTATTCCTGAGCTTAGCACATTCTTTGAGAATTAGTTTAAATGTCTGGCTTCCCCATTGGACTGGGACATCCTCTATAAGAATCTTTCTGGCGTGATATATATATTCTAAAACTAGATTGTGGTGATGTGTGCACAACCCTGTAAATTGGGGAAAAGTCACTAAACTGTATACTTAACACAAGTGAATTTTATGGTGTATAAACTATATCTCAATAAAGCTAATTTGTTTTAAACTCCAAGCATCCATCAGTGCATAGCTTTAGGCAAATTACCTCTCTGGGCCTCAGCTTCCTCATCAGTTACTGACATTATACAACAATGAAGTTCAAAATTAATAAAGTCAAGTATGGAAAGAAGGTGCTTGGCCCAGTGCCTGGGATGTAGCGAGCACTCTGCAAGTGTTGGTTGCCATTTTTATTTATGATGAAGAAGACGATGATGATGAGCCCAGCACTAAAGATGCAATTGGGAAAAAAGAAAAACCAGCATGGAAGAAAAGTTGGGTGCTGTGGCAGGCAGAAAAAAATGGGTCTCCAAAGATGACCAGATCCTAATCCCAGAGCCTGTTAATATGTCACCTTCCGTGGCAAAGGGACTTTGCAGTTATGATCAAAAAGGGATCTTGAGATGGGGGTATTACCCTATATAATCACAATGGTTCTTAAAAGACAAAAGAGGGAGGAAGGAGAGTCAGAGCGAGAGAGAGATTTGAAGATGCTACATTGCTGGCTTTGAAGATGGAGGAAGGGGCCATGACCCAAGAAATATAGGCAGCCTCTGTGGAAGCTGGAACAGGCAAGGAAGCATCTCCAGAAGGAATGCAGCCCTGCTATTAATCTGGTTTCAGCACAGAAAGACTGATTTCAAACTTGCAACCTCCAGAACCATAAGATAATACATTTGTATTATCCTAAGCCACCACATTGGTGTTAATTGGTTACAGCAGCCCTGAGAAACTAACACAGGTATAGTCATCCCCACTTTTCCACAGTTTCACTTTCTGCAGTTTCAGTTACCTGAGGTCAACCACAATCCAAAAATATTAAATGGAAAATTCCAGAAATAAACAACTCATAAGTTTTAAATTGCTTGCCATTCTGAGCAGCATGATGAAATCTCACACCGTTCTTTCTGTCCCAGTGGGCCACGAATCATCCCTTTGTCCAACATCCCCCCACTGCCTATACAACCTGCCCATTAGTCACTGCGTAGCCACCTCTATTATCAGATCTAATGTCACAGTGCCATGCTACTTTATTATTAGTTATTGTTGGTAATCTCTTACTGTGCCTAATTTATAAATTAAACTTTATCATAGGGATGTACATGTATGAAAAAGCAAGGCATATATAGGGCTAGGTACTCTCCAAGGTTTCAGGCTTCCCCTGGCAGTGTGGGAATATATCCCCCAAGGATAAAGGAACACAACTACACCATGTTGTGAAAAACCTTGACTGTCACAATAAGAGTAGATTTTAAGGGAAAGAGTGATAAACTGGAGCCACGTTTTTGTAAAATTAATTTCTGAGCAATGCATGAAGCAACACTGGGGTAACAGGATGGAGGCAGCAGAGTGACCAGGAAGGATGCTCTTGCCAGGGAACAAGATGGTGCATAGATGTAGAGCCAGGCAGGTGAGGACAGAGGAGATGCAGGCTGAGCTACCAGGTGAATAAAACTATGTAACATGGCAATCTCCTGCAAGTTGGGGCCAAAGAAGCAAAGTCAAAGGGGACAATAAAGGCTGGCTCTTTGAGAGCACAGTTATACCATCAGTGGGAGTCAGAAGACGCTGGCCCAGCGGGAGGGGCAAAGACCTTGGGGTTGGGGGGGAGGGCACAGATCTGTTCAGCAAGGGTTTAAATGGAGGGCCAAAAGCTGAGGATCGAGATCAAGGCTGAAGACACCACTGTGGGACCCTTGAGTGCAACGGTCAAAACCAAAACTGACAAAAGTCTGGGAGGAAATCACTGTTGAGAAAGGCACAGAGGAGATCATTTGAGTAAGGAACTCGTTGGTGAGCTGGAAGAAGGAGTTGCAGGAATAAAAAAACACAATAAAAGCCAAAGGAGAAGAGGGTCTTGAGGAGGTCCCCATGACCTGAAGGGCATGGAGAATTAAGGATGTGTGGGGAGAGGAGGAGGTAGCATTCACAAAGAGACACTTCCTTTCAAGAGATAGGAGGAAAAAGAAAACTCTGCAATTAAAACAGACACCCATATTTACAGGGGCAAAGTAAGGCTGAATAGAGTTTGCCACGGACAGCCTCCATTTTCTACAGCAGCAGTTCTCAACCTGTGGGTCACGACCCACAGGAACTGTATTAAAGGGCCGCAGCATTAGGAAGGTTTAAAACCACTGTTCTACAGCAAAGAGAAAGGGCATTTGCTAAAAATAATGAGGTAAATGAGAGTTAGAACCTCACAGAGCATGAAGGGAAGGTACAAGTTCTGCCTTGGCTGTCAACAAGAAAAGACTAGAAACTTCCCTGAGAGCCCAGCCAAGGTTAGCCCCCACATAGACTCCTCCAGCCAGCCTCCCGTGTATCTCCGGGAGGCCAGTCATCAGGTTGGCTTATTGGCCTCAAGATGCGTCCTGAATGTTTTCCTTTGTTATTTAAAGCCCACTCCTCTTATCTTCCCAACTTTTCTTGAGGACAAAGACCATCTCTAATTTAATCTTGCGTATACCCCAGATCCCAGACCTCAGTAGATCCCCAATAATACTCACTGAGGGGTGGAAGGAAAGGAAAGAGAAGCCATAGCAATAGCTTCAGGTTTCTATTGCTGTAATTTCCCAACATATTGGTTAAAACTTGCTACAAAGAAAGTGTGATGTATACACGCACGTGCACACACAGAGACACACACACGCCATGGAGTACCATCGGCCATGAAAAGGAATAATGTCTTTTGCAGCAACTTGTATAGAACTAAAGACCATTAGATGCTAAATGAAGTATCTCAGGAATGGAAAAACACATGTTCTCACTTATAAGTGGGAGCTAAATGAGGGGTATATATGGTCATGAAGTGCTCTAATGGACACCAAAAACTAAGAAAGGGGTAGGTGGGAGGAGGAGGATGGATAAAAATCTGCCTTTCGAGTACGGTGTACACTATTCTGATGAAAGCCCTTGATTTTGGCATTATACAATTCATTCATGTAACAAATAACATGTGTACCCACTAAATCTATTCTAATTCTTAAAAACTTGCTTTAAAAAAACACAATGGATAAATACTTTTAAAAAAATTACAGTATATCCCTCCCTCACAGAATATCTTTAAATACTGCATAAGAACAACAACCCCATTACCCCATTTCTTTGTGAACAAGAGATTTGAACAGAAGCTTCTCTGATGAAGATAGGTACATGGCCTACATGAAAAAAATGCTCATCATTTTTAATCATCAGAGAAATGCAAATCAAAACCACTTTGAGATATCACCTAACTCCAGTAAGATGAGCCCACATCACAAAAACCAAAAACAACAGATGTTGGCATGGATGTGGAGAGAAAGGAACACTTTGACACTGCTAGTGGGACTGCAAACAGCCTTTTTAGAAAGAAGTATGGAAGAATTCTCAAGTAACTAGAAGTTGACCTACTATTTGATCCTGCAATATCATTTCTAGGTATCTACCCAGATGAACAAAAACCATTTTACTACAAAGACATATGCACCAGAATGTTTACTGCAGCCCAATTCACAATAGCCAAGTCATGGAGGCAGCCCAAATGCCCCTCAACCCATGATTGGATAAACAAATTGTGGTATATGTATACCATGGAATATTATGCAGCCATAAAAAGAGGGAGAGTTTACATCTTTTCTGTTTACCTGGATGGAGCTGGAACATATTCTTCTTAGAAAAGTATCTCAAGAATGGAAAAAAATTATCCAATGTACTCAATACTATTATGAAACCAATATATGAACACTTACACATTCATATGAATGATAAAAGACAAAGGTAGTTCAGAAAGAAAGGAGAGAAGAGGGAGAGGGGATGGGAGAGGGAGTGAAAGGAGGGTATTGGGCGGGATCTCACCTAATATACACAACGCAAGGGTACACTTCAAAACAACTAAGAGTATATTATAAATGTCTTACCAGAAATATAAGTAAGTGAGGTGATGATTATGTTAGTTTGATTTAAGCATTCCACTTTTGTATATCAAATCATATTGTACCCCATAAATGTATATAGTTATGATTTAATAAAAATTAAGTAAAAATAAATACTGCATTAGTATCATCCTTGGTATGTTTTTTAAAAGAATGTACTACGTAGAATTCTAAATTGAAGGCAATTCCTAAAGAAATAGCACCACAGTGTAAAAATCATTTAAGTCCAATACAGAGAGGTTTGCAAATGAAACTCCTCACAGTCCCACACACTATGGGGTAAAGCAGAGGACAAGGTAAAAGCAGCCCTCATGGACTAGACAGTCAAGTGCTTAGAGTTCCACTCAGGGGACCTATCATATTTCTAAACCTGTGGGAAAGCCCAGGTCCCCACTCACCTTGGACTCCATGACTCCATCTCACCTTCTGTTGTCTCACCTTCTGATGCTATTAAATGTGCCAGTCAGATCTCTGCCTTGTCTCCCCAACTTGGGCATGTAAACTTGGAAGGCCAATTTATAACAAATTCTCCCTTTTAACCCCAAACTCTCAACCTGAACTTGGACCACCTGCAAGGTAAATAACAAGCACTAAGGTAGGACAGTGTCCTAATCAAGACCCATCCCTGTGGTGCATATTATAGGGGTATTTGCGAAACTTGGTAAATGTAGAATGTAAATGTTTTGGCACAGTAACTGAGATAACGCCGGAAAGGCTATGTTAACCACTGTGATAAAAATGTGTCAAATGGTTTATGAAGTGAGTGTATGATGCCCCATAATCATATCATTGTATACAGTTATGATTTAATAAAAAAAATTAAAAAAAAAAAAAGAATTGAAAAAAAAAAAAAAGACCCATCCCTGGAGTCCAAAGGACCTGATTTCCCATCCCTCATAAGCTGTAAATCCTCAGAAAAATCACCTAATCTTTCAAAAGTGGATAATGGTCATCCCAAACTTGAAGAACTATATAAGGGCTCTTGCATATGTAAGGGCTCACTAATACTAGGTATTATTATTATTATGTGCATAAGGAAAAATTGATTGGCTTATAGGATCAGAAGAGAGCATATGAAATGCCCAAAGTCAAAATACTCAGAGTTCAGAGTTCATTGCTCTTTAAGCCCATCCACTCTCCGAATCAGCTTGAGAAGAAGCCAACAAAACGGGGTGGTCTCTCATCCAGGAAGTTCTACTAAAGACACAATATGGAGGCTCAAGTATTTTGAATAAACTAAGAAATCATAAGGGTAGTGGTAAAGACGTAAGGAGAAACCCAAGTCTTGTCATTTGTTGGCATTCACTGAAAGGTCAAGGCCATGGATTTGTTTTCCTCTTGCATAATGGTGGGAAATGCCAGTCTCAGCCCTAGATCAAATTATGCCTACAAGTGGATTATCTGAACCAAATGTCCCAAAGCTAGGGAGGTAAGGATGGGGGGCGGGGGAGGTCACTGGTTTTCAGCTTAAATGATATAGTACAAGTATTTGTGAGTATCTGTCACATGAAAAGGGTTCAATAAATGTTAATATTATTTCATAAGCAGAGCTCCTGGGCTTTGTCCAAGGGGCAGGTGTACGTCCTAAAGCACCTCCCAGTATTGGCACAGTTTATTGGTGTATGGAGGGAATCTGCGGTGGAAAGATGAAGTCTGACCTAGTGAATTCTCACTATGCTGGCACGAGGAAATCACGTGGATCTGAGGCATCACTGCAGTGCAGGCTCACAAAGGTCTTGCAAATATCTGCTGCTCTGAATCCCACTTTCCTGGCCAGGACCTAAATTTGAAGGTCCTTATTTCAGATAAGGGAGATAGGGAGAGGACAGGGCCAGAGAAGCAAGACTGCCCTTGACACTGAGCACAGGACCAATACAGATTTCCTTACCTGTCCAGGAAGGTGTTATACTTGTGATTTCCAAAGCACCCCCTGATGCTTCCCATTCAAAGATTCTATGATGTTCTGTAGTCTTAGCTCTAACCCTATTCCCAGCGTGGGGATGTTTTTGTTTGTTTATCTGGTATTCGGCATGCCTGCCACAGTAGTAATATCAACATACAGTAAGAGTTCTATTTTATATGAAGGCAGAAAAATCTTTCTCAACTCTCTAAGAATCATTTTTGTAAGGGGATAAATTTTCTATATCCCCAAGATAAGCAGGACTTGTGGATCAGTGAACTCAATAGGCTAACATAGGATGTTACAGAAAAACCAAAAATGTGGCTTTATAAATGGTTCACAATGCTTGGCCCATGGGCCCTGCAGGCTTGGCAGGGAGGCACGCACAGCCTAGAACCTTTCTATTACCTTTATGAAAACCAGCATAACTACCCTCCAAGTGCCTCTCCTTTCGAAATTAGGTTACTTTTGTACATTCCAGACCAAAAGAAGTAGGGAAATGTAAACTCAAGTTAAGGCTGACAGAGGGTTTCGATTCACCACACTGAAACCAAGCTTCAAGTTTGAATAGGAGTGACACTGCCTTATAACCACCTCATTTTGCAGCATACATAATTTAACAACCCTGGAAAGAATCTCCCCCTTGAGTTCTAACTGTAATGACATGAGACTGATGTTTTCACAGACACTCCAAGAGAATAGGGTTCAACTTGGGGAAAAGTCTCAGGATTTACTATGGCTATCATGGCTCAAAACACTTGGGGAACCTTCTTCTGAATGTCTTCCAAAGCCAGTGTCTAAAGAATACAGATCGACTCATTACTGTGTAATTAGACAAGCAGTATTGCCGGCATGATCACTTAACTGGTCCATATGATGTGACTCTAAACAGCCATTAGCTGTTGCTAAAACTACATGCGCCCTCAGAAGAGGGAGATTTGTCACTGGTGAGTTTATTCCTGAGGATGTCTCAAGGTCTAGCAAAAAAGAGATCCAGCCATCCATCAAACACGGACAGCTTTCTTGGAGAAAGAATGACTAATTTGAAAGGTCCGTCACTGCCACTGGTCTGAACTAGGACTCCGAGTAACCTATACAAAGCTTCCTGGCTGTTCTCTCTGCATAAAGGACCCTGTTCCATACCCATATACACTGGACAAACATCTGGCTCCTTAAAACTCAGCTCTGTCATCGGACCTTCTGGACCTTCCCTGAGAACTCCCAGCCACCCCCTCTGAAAGCATTGCTTACTTCTCCTCGGACATACATCTGTTCACAGGTCACGCTTCATAATCTAATACCACGAATCACCATCAATTTCTCCATGCGCCTCTCTCCTTGTGCTGGCATAGAATGAAACTATTTTTAACCCCTTCGACTCCAGCCTAGCATTCACTACACTCTCTGGCACATGGCAGATTCTCAGTTAATACCCGGATGTGCTGAATTTGAATATTTTAGTTCAAGTAGGTTTATTTGAGAACCACGTTAGGTTCCTTGCCCAGTGCCCAATCCTTGCCCAATGCTCCTCATGTAACGGGCATTCCCTGGGCACCACATTTGTGCTAGACATGGGACTAGGGGTGCGGTGGCCACAGTTCTTAGCTTTGTACACTGCAGTTGTTTGGTGTCTCTGTTTTGTTCTGTTTTTAAGTATTTTAAGAAGTCAAGAAAGAGCACATTCTGGTTTTCCTTGACACAGTCCCTTTAATAAGGAAGGTTTCCCCACCCCTGCCCCTGGAACTCACTGCCAGGGCTGTGACCTTGGGGCAAGTGACCTTGGCCAAAGCCCGTGGCCCTTCTGAGCCTGAAGAACTGATTAACTGATCTAATGAGATCCTGTATGTGGATGGAGAATTGGCCACAGGGCTGTGAGTCCTGACTGGAATAAGTCCTGACTTATTCTACCTAAGTGGATTTTTCTACCTAACTAAGGTCCAGAGACAATTTCTACTTAATAGGTCAGAATAGAAATATTTCTCAAACATATTATATCTTTCCATTCCTTCTCTTTAACCTTGATTATTTGCTGGCCCAAAGCCACCATGAACCCCCACTGTTCTACCTCCATGTGCCATACAAGGATCTTGTCATGAGCTTCGCAACAGTCGGGGTCTTGAATTATCCCCCTTGATGAATTAAACAAGGCCTTTCCGAAGGTTCAATCTCCTTGCTCAAGACCACAGACATAGAAGGTGCAAAAGATGGGCTGAACCTGTATGGAACTTCAGAAGAGAAGCTAAGATTACTAAGAATGGAAGAAAAAGTACCCAATGTACTCAGCCCTACTATGAAACTAATTTAGGGTTTTCACATGAAAGCTACAACCCAGTTACAACCTAAAAATAGGGGGAAGGGGGAAAGGGAGGGGAGGGAGGGGGGAGGTGGGTAGAGGGAAGGGGATTGGTGGGATTACACCAACGGTGCATCTTACAAGGGTGTATGTGAAACTTGGTAAACGGTCTGTGAAGCTAGTGAATGATGCCCCATGAATATATCAATGTACACAGCTATGATTTAATAAAAAAAAAAAGAAAGAAAAATAAATAAATAAAGTAATCACTGAGTAAGAAGAAAAAAAAGAAACCTCTGGTTTCAGTTATGAAGACCTTGACTTTTTTATCACTGCATTCCCAATGGCCAGAATGTAGAAGACGTTCAGTAAATCTTTATTGGATTCCAATAAAATGAGAGGATGAAGATCCTTCAAACTTGGATTATTTCAGAATTCCAGGTATTTGATTTTAATTATTCCATTTAAAGCTATTCAACAAGTCCGCAGATACGTGTTAAGTCCCTACAATGCGCGAGGCGCTGTTGTAAACACTACAAAGGATTCAAAAATAAATGTGTCCCTGCCCTCCAGGATAAAATCTAGTTTAGGAACTAAAATAGACAAAAGAGGAAAAAAAGTTCTGCAACTTGTTATCATGCTATAAATGTAGAATAAGCCAAGTTAGAGCACAGAGAAAAATTGTAGCCTAGTGGAGGGAGGCAGATGTTAGAAGGCTCCATAGAAGAGATGGCAATTAAAAGAAGGGTTGGGTGGGATCTCCGCAGGTAAAGAATGAGCAGAAAGGGCTTTGCAGAGAAAGGAAACATATTTCTAAGTAGTTCAGAGATAGAAAAATGGGGTTTTATTGCATTGTCAATTGACAGAATGATCATTCCCCTTCTCAACTCCATGTCTATGTAACCTAGCACTGAACTTTGAAAATAGAGGAAAAAATCAAATGCCAACTGATTGAATTATTCCAAATACTAAGCTGCTGCCACTCTCTGACTCTGCGTTTCACGCCAACTGCCCTAGTTGTGAAGTGGAGAGTTAGAAAAGACTTCCCCAGCCTGCTACTTCTCACTCGAGGAAAACAAAACATGACATTAATCAGTATTGTCATCCCCACCCCACCCCTCTTAGAATGTCATCTCTGCTGTGTTTTCTTGGAGCAAAGTGCTCAAGTGTGGCGAGGCAGACAGAGTAATTCCTTCCTGAGATGCTATAGGAGGAAGGTTTCCCCACTTTCTCCAATTTGGTCCAGTTGTCATGCTTTCTCTACGTCAGGTAGCCTGGTTCAACCCTGGTAAGGACAATCGTCATCTTAGCCACCAACCACTAGGCACCAGCTATGTACCAGGCTTCACCTACAGCCCTATGCAATGTACTATGACATGGCCCATTTTAAAGCTGAGAAAACCAAGATCAGAGATGGAAGAGACCTGTCAGACATCGTGCAGTTAGCTAGAAGCAGCGCTGGGATTCTCACCCAGGGGTGTGAGACTCCGGAGCCTGTGGTCTTTGCTATGCTGGTGCCTTAGCAAAGCTCAAAAGGCCAATCTTCTTTCAAGTTCTGCTGGTCACTGTTTGTAGACTTCTGCGGCAGCCACAGGAAACTAACACAAATGCCTACCAGGGGATTAGGTCTAGTCACTGTTTCTAGATGTTTCTTCTGGCCCACCAGCAATGAACTGCAAAGAAATGTAGTTGCCCTCCAAGTCTCACAGTCCATGGCAATGCTTCCTCACACCATTTCCTCCACATTTTTTAATTGAGAAAAGGTCACTATGAAATAAAACAATTTGAACCTAAGATGTCCCTAGACTCCCCTTCTCTCTTTCCTCCCCCATGGGATCCCTTCTCTCTTCTCCAGTTCCACAGCGTCCTGTTATCTGACAACGTCCTTCCCAGATAGCATCCTCTCGTGGTGCCATCTTCCCATGTCCGCCTCCTGTGTGGGTCTTAGGGTGGAGGAAACAACTCCTATGTAATGAAGCCTCTGCCTGGTAGATCCCCAGAGTCAGAAAGGGCTCTCCTTCTCTCATAGAGACCTGAAGTTTCTTTCTTTGGTGGAGAGTAAAAGCTCTCGTTTCAGTATTAGGGACTGGCTTTAAAATGCTGACACTGTAGAGGGGTGAGATCTCCTGGAGCCAGCTCCTGACCGACTCCAAGTCGGAGGACTCAGGCTCTGCAGTGTAAAGGACAGTGGCAGCTTGTGACATCCCTCGTTGTTGGCGGGATTGGGAAGCTCATTGGGAAGACCCAGGAGCTGGCCTGCTCTGTCCCCAATGCCATTGGCCAGGCTAACTTTCAGGGAACCTTTAATTCTATTATCTAAATTCATATGCGGTGTTATTTACTATTATCAAATCCTCTTTTGAGAGACTTTTTAGATGGCAGAGTGATGACCAAAGCAGGATACTAAATGCGACATTCTTTGTGGCCCTTAGACCACCTCCTGTTCTGTCCAGGACTGTCTGACACCCCCTCTCTCCATTGCTAGGCCACTGGTCCCCATTCCTACCAAAGATCACTTCTGCATCATCATAGACAGCCCAGCACGTCCTCACCCCAGCCCAGATCGTCAGGGCTGAGGCTACAGGCTGTTTTAGGAACTTATGAGTGTGATTCATGAATCTAGGAGCTGGCAGGAGTTTCAACAGATCATTTTCTTATTAAAGATAAATTATGATGATCATGCCCCCTTTACAGATGTGGCAACTTATTAGTCCCCCAGTAAACATCTATAATAGTTTGCTGTGGCTGCTGCACCAAATTACCACAAACTAAGTGGCTTAAAACAAGACAAATGTAATTATCTTACAGTTCTGGAAGTCTGAAGTCTTAAAGACAAAATGTTGGGAGGCCTGCGTTCCTTTTGGAGACTCTAACATAGAATCTATGTCTTTGCTTTTTCTACATTCTAGAGACTCCTTTCTCCATCTTCAGAGCCAGCAATGTAGCATCTTCCAATCTCAAACTTTCTCTCTCTCTTTTCCGCTCCCTCTCCCTCTTTCTCTGCCTCTCTCTACCCTTCCATTCTTCACATGGTTTTCTGACTCTGATCCTCCCATCCCTCTCTTACAAGGACTTTTAGGATTAAATTGTTTCTCCATCTCCTCTTCCATATAAAGTAACATACTCACAGGTCCCAGGAATTAGGACATGGACATCTTTAGAGGAACATCTTTGGGGAGACATTACTCAGCCTATAACAACATCCACTCAATTTTAACCTGAAAGTTTCTTTTCAAAAATATGATCTCAATCACATCTTGAGAATCAGGATAGTCTATAATAGATTATGTTTTGTTGTGATAGAAAACATTTTCAAAAGGATCATTTAAGTTTTAGGATGTTCTAAGATACGAGAAAAGAGTAAAAACATTTTTTAAGTCAAGAAGATAAAAAGAAAGCTAGGCAAAATCTTTTTAAAAAATCACACAAGCAGTGGCAAATCACATGAAGATCACTCAAAGAAATAAAGAAAAACCACATGGGTTGTGCTAAAAAGCAACTAGAATTCATATAGTTCCATCTGACCTGATTAGACACAGACATGCAGATTCATCATTCTGCCCTGAGTGAGGACGGACTCAGGCCCCCTGCCTGGCTCAGTGTCGCTGCTGCTGAAAATCCAGAGAACTCACCAGCCTCTGACTGCAGCATCGTGCCACAGAGGTGTCATCCTACTGTGTAAAGCATCAGACACTTACAGTTCTCATGCAACCATCACTGCAACCCTGCCGAGAGGTCAGGTATATACTTCCACCCTCCTTTGGCAGGTTAAGAATTCAGGGTTCAAAAAAGCCAAGAGACTTGCTCAAGGTCATGGAAGATCTAGCCCAGAGAATCCCCCACCCCCGCCACCTACCCACAGTATCACAAATTTTCCCTGAATCTTGCTGATCTTGCTAAAGCTTCTCTTTTAATTCAAGTTAAAAGACTCTCACAATTCCCCAATTCTGCACCCCCATCTTCATTGCAAATCTCTCCTATCCCCCTTGACCTGGGCCCCACGGCACTGTCTCTCGGATAATCCCTTTCCAGACTGAACGGAACAATTACATCTGAATGCATCAGTGTTCCTCTTCTCTATCCACTAGCTCCTTGTTTATGAAAACAAAATACACCTACCACCCAAATGGGATGATTAGGAGGGTCTGAACTGTGAGAGGTTAAAACGAGGGGCTTGGAAGTCAGACAGTCTGGGTCTATGATCTGGCTTTGTCTTGACAGCTGTGTGACTTTGAGGCAGCAATACAATCTCTCCGGGCCTTAGTGTCCTCATTTGGAAGTGAAAAGAATAAAAGCAAAGATCTGGCAGAGCGATTGTGATGAATGAAAGAATACAGGAACACACATAGCAAGGCTACCAAGCCTACACTCTCAACCACTCGACGTGTCCTATGAACTCATCCCTATAAGCTATCCCTTTCCAGAACGCTCTGATGCCTTAGCTGTTGGGAAGACTCTTTCTGGTCACCTCCAGTGTCCCTCTGCTCTAGGCCTCTGAAGATATAGGGGCTAGACCAACCTTCCTAGGGTTTTGGCTGCATTGACTTCCAAGCCCAGAAACCTTCAAAGATCCCCAACAGCCTACCCACAAAATTACCACTTCTTGGCCTGGTGTCCTCAGCCCCAGTGTTGCCAAAAGCTCAGCACTTGCTCTCAAGGCTGCGTCAGATGAAGAGAGCAAGTGGTTTGAGAAGAAGGACCTAACTAACATTTCAGTGCTGCTTTCTGATATGCCCACCTCTCATCTGCCTCTCTGATCAAGGCCCAGCAGCCTCCAAGGCCCAGCACACACCAAACTCCCACATTGCAGGATTTTGCCCAGTCTGCCCTGGCTACGGTAGAGCCCAGTCTTGCCCCATCCTTAGAGGCCCATCTCAAGCACCTCCCCCGGCTGGAAGCCTTCTCTGACCAACTACACCAGGACATTCTCTCTCCTTCCTCTAAACCTCCACAGCTTATTTTATGCAATGTGCATGACATTGAATGGATTAAATTAATATGGAGTAATTGTAGTGATGGCGGTGTCCTGTATATTGACTGTATCGACATCGATACCCTGGTTGTCTTAGTACTATGTCACCCTTAGGGGAAACTGGAGACAGAAGACAGGGGACCTGCCTGTATTCTTTCTAACAATCACATATCAATCTACGAGTATCTCCCAATAAGAAGTTTAGTTTTAAAAATTAATATGGATTAAGAATTATTCATAATTAATTGATCAACTGGCCAATGATTAAGATTATTCAGCACATACCTTTGTACACATGACATAAACTATTAATCTATCCGAGCTCCAATCCTATCCTGACCTCAATTATCCAACAGCCGATTCAGGATCTCCACTTGAACATCTAGTAAGTATCTCAGAGTTAACATAGCCAGTACCGAGTTCCTATGCTTTCTCCCCTCCAAGTGGATCTGCTCTCCCTTCTTTTCGTTGATCAGGCCTTAAAACCTTGAAGCCATCCCTGATTCCTCTCCTCTCCTCGTACTCCACCCTCACCCCATCAGCAAATCCTGATAAATCCACCTTTGAAACAGACCCAGAATCTGACCGCTCTGGCCCACCTCCATGGCCATCACTCTGGCCCCAATCCACACGCTCTCTCATCTAGATTATTTCAGTAGCCTCCTGCCCACCTCAACCCCTCTTCCTGCTTATTTTCTATCAACATAATTCTCATCATCATATACGATTCCTCCTGCATGAGGGCCGGGAGTTCTTAGGCTTTGTTCCCTGCTGCATCCTGAAGCACTATAGACACTCAGTTACTACTTGTTGAATGAAAGAACAAATGAGTGAATGATGTGTCTTCAATATTTAAAAAAATCTCTTTGAAGATTTACTTCTTATTATTTACTTATTATTGTCCCCTTTTACAAGAGGGGAAACTGAGACTCAGAAGGGAGGCTGGCCAGAGCTTCCCTATGGGGAGACTCACATTCCATCCACCCTGTCCTACCTGGAATTAGTCTCCTGGGTGAGTCCTTAGGGGTAGGGTCCATGTCTGATTCATCATTTTGATCTTTAGCATCTAGGGATGCAATGAAAACTTATAGACTAAATGCCACTGTCTAAGCTTTTTATTATAATAAAACTTAACAAATTTAGTTCTTAATTTCTTTCTCATTTATTTATTACCTCTACGCAACTGGCACCTTAGTCCTATTTCCTTCCACAAGGCAGGGTGTCATTCTAAGATATCAATCCCCATTTTATTGGGAGACAAACTGAGGCTCCAGGTCTGTGCCTCTTTGTGGCTCTGACCCCTGGGCAGCATGGCCTACCAGCAAACAAGACCCACCACTGCAAGAACACACAGGAAGCTTTCTCAGTGATACGCTGTCTTTCCTGCCCAGTGCACTGCAGATTTCTGCAGTGAGTTTTTTCATATTGAACTTCCTCAGGCTGGGAATGGATCATTTTATTGCTGCCTTCTCTACAAATACTCTGATGCCGTTGCTTCAAATTTCCTTGGGACTAGGTCAAATTTGGGGAGGATACAAAGAGCACAGTTGTGCGAGTATAGTTGATTTGTCTGTGCCTGGTAATTTGTTAAGGCCGTGAGGGGACAACATGATGTATGAGTCCCCTGTCCGGATCTATCATCGGCCATCCCCACTCATCAGCCTCCCAAGTGACTTGTAACCATCTCGAGCACACACACGGAGTCACCGTCTCTATGAAGACAAATGTGTTTTACTGTGAGTGGGCACTGCTTTAGAACCAAAAAACATAATCAAAACCTGTTATCAGAGGCTCAGAGGAGAACGCTTCCCGCTACAGGTTTCTTGCTAAAGGGACAGACTGTTTATGAGCGAGCTCTCAGCTGTGACATGTGGCACAAGTCAACCTGGAGCCATTAGCACTTACCTTGATGTCTTATCTCAATTCAATAAATATTCTTTAAGGGGAGACATACTGAAGAGACGGGTGTACATTTCAAGATTTCACAACTTGTGGGGACATAATTAGCATCCTCTTAGGTGGCAAGCTTTATCACCTCTATACTTCAAGACATTCCATCTTGAAGAATGCTTCTTTTGTCATTGGTGAGTTGACCCTGGCCACACACGGAAAGTGGTGTGGCCCAGGCCCTTTCAACCCTGGAAAGGTTTCAGCACCCCTATCATGCACCCTCTCTCCTGCAGCAGGCTCAGGGTGTTCCTGAGGTTAAAAGAAAAGGAAGGAGGGAAGAAGAACGGGATGAGGGCAGAAAGCAATTCTATGGGATAACAAGTAATAATAATAGTAATGATAATGATGATGAAAACAGTGCAATAGCCTAGTGGATGCACGTGGTACAAATACTCAGTAAATACGGATCCCTTCACCCCTGAAAACCTGCATCCCCAGTCCAATAACATCAGCAAAATTTTATTGAATTGTAAGCTCATATGACCCTGGCATGTCAGGAGTATTAGAGGGCTGGACACTGTGGCTCATACCTATAATCCCAGAGCTTTGGGAAACTAAGGTAGGAGGATCAATTGAGGCCAAATTCAAGGCCAGCTTGGACAACATGGCAAGAGCTGGCTCTACAACAAATAAGGGAATTAACAGGGTGTGGTGCTACACACTTGTGGCCCCAGCTACTAGGGAGGCTGAGGCAGGAGGATCTCTTGAGCCCAAGAGTCTGAGGTTGCAGTGAGCTGTGATGACTCCATTGTACTCTGGCCCAGGCAACAGAGCAAGACTCTGTCTCTAAAAATAATTTTTAAAGAGTATAGGGCTTCTGTGGTCTGAGACGTTCCAGTGTTGTATGGAGGATCAGGAAGGAGGCTCTCAGCACCTGTGCTCCCTACACAAACACATACACACACACATATACACCCCGAAAGAAATGACCAAATTCAACCTTCACATATAAGACTTAGTTTTGCTTTTTCACCTGAACATATCCTTCACACTTTCCAGTTTTGTTTTCTTGAGCCCTTTTTAATTGGGCAGACTCGGAAAAGGTAAATGAAATTCAGTATCAGTACTGATACGTCGCTGTCACAGAGCACTTCACCATGCGTCAGGCATCATGCTACATGCTTGTACCAGGAGGTGGGTGCCAACAGTACCCCATTTTACAGATGAGAATGTTGTGATGTACAAATGCTTAAAGCTCACCCAAGGGCACAGAGATGATACAGATCATCGGGGATTTGAACCAAGTTCAATCAAACTTTCAGTTCTTAAAATTCACTGCTTTGCAGGTAAGAAGTCTAGCTCTTTATCCATGGGGCAGTTTTAATTACAGGCAGGTGACCTCTGATTTAACACAGTCTCTGTGTAGATGTATTAAGCAAAGAAAACTTCAGCATATTTTTTTATGATACCCTGAAAAAGAGATCTGCATGGCCAGGAGCCAGAGAGAACTTCTTTTAAAATCTGAGACAGCTAATGGTTTTGGGAAAGTTTCTCACTCAGTTTGAAAGAGAAGGACACTGTCCATCAATAACCCAAGGGCACTGTCAATCAATGAACCAAATGAATTGAGCACAAATATGTGGCTTGTTTTTTTTAACTCAAAGTGTTCTTTCTTTTTTTTTTTTTTTTGTAGAGACAGAGTCTCACTGTACCGCCCTTGGTAGAGTGCCGTGGCGTCACACGGCTCACAGCAACCTCTAAGTCTTGGGCTTACGCGATTCTCTTGCCTCAGCTTCCCAAGCAGCTGGGACTACAGGCGCCCGCCACAACGCCCGGCTATTTTTTGGTTGCAGTTTGGCCGGGGCTGGGTTTGAACCCGCCACCCTTGGTATATGGGGCCGGCGCCCTACTCACTGAGCCACAGGCGCCGCCCTCAAAGTGTTCTTTCTTCTGAGACAGGGTTTTGGCTTTGAAGATATTAAGGATGACTGGGGACTAAGCACAGTATACAAAGCATAGTCAAAATGAAAACGCTCATCTGGAGAGGTGACTCCCAATTCCCCAGTCACCAAAGGCCACCTCATGATCAAAATTAAACAGCTGCTGTGCAGCGAGGTCCAGTCTGTGGCCCTCTTCCCTTTATCCATCACTTCAATATAATGAAGACTCCAAAATCTACATCTCTAGGCTAAATATTTTGAGCCCCAAGAATCAATATTCAAGGGTGCACTGGCCGTTCTAGTCAGGTGACCTGCCTACCCTGCCCAGGCTCTGGCCTGCGTCCTGGTCTCAGTGACTGACAGGCACCACCTGCACTTAGTCACCTAGTTAGGCAGCCATGTACCTACCTCCCCACCCACCCCCACATAAAGAAATGTTATGGTACAGACAACATAATTGAGGGCATGTTCATTAAGGGCATGAACCTCGGAGTCAGATAAAGCTGAGTGTGAATCCCACTCCATACACTATGCATTGTGTGACCTTGGGCAAGTAACAAGTGGCATTACTTTCCATCATCGACATACTAGGGACAATAATGCCTTACAGTGTTATTGCCAACATTAAATGGGGTAACACGAACACAGCTGAGCGTGTGTATTTTTAAATCCCCAAGCCCACTTCACTCTCCCCCACTGGCCCTCCCTAAATTTAGACACTCACTATTTCTTCCCCTGTTGTTTCTCCAGCCTCATGACCTGCTCGCCTCAAATCCATTCTCCACACTGCAACCAACTCAACCTTTTAAAATACAAATAGAACTTCGCTGGCAAGACTCAATACACCCTGTCCTGTCTTCCCAGTAAAAGCAAAATAAAGCAAACACCTTTTATAGTACAGAGACAAAAGAATTCCAGTTCACAAGGTATAGATTTGCAACTGGTATAATATTGAACTCCTTTAAGAGTACGGCAAAAGGGTAGTGCTGGAAGTTCTAGCCAATACAATTAGGCAAGACAGGGAAATAAAGGGAATCCAAATGGGAGCAGAGGAGGTCAAACTCTCCCTCTTTGCTGACGACATGATCTTATACTTAGAGAACCCCAAAGACTCAACCACAAGACTCCTAGAAGTCATCAAAAAATACAGTAATGTTTCAGGATATAAAATCAATGTCCACAAGTCAGTAGCCTTTGTGTACACCAATAACAGTCAAGATGAGAAGCTAATTAAGGACACAACTCCCTTCACCATAGTTTCAAAGAAAATGAAATACCTAGGAGTATACCTAACGAAGGAGGAGAAGGACCTCTATAAAGAAAACTATGAAATCCTCAGAAAGGAAATAGCAGAGGATATTAACAAATGGAAGAACATACCATGCTCATGGATGGGCAGAATCCACATTGTTAAAATGTCTATACCTCCCAAAGCAATCTACCTATTCAATGCCATTCCTATCAAAATACCAACATCGTACTTTCAAGATTTGGAAAAAATGATTCTGCGTTTTGTATGGAACCGGAAAAAATCCCGTATAGCTAAGGCAGTTCTCTGTAACAAAAATAAAGCTGGGGGCATCAGCATACCAGATTTTAGTCTGTACTGCAAAGCCATAGTGCTGAAGACAGCATGGTACTGGCACAAAAACAGAGACATAGACACTTGGAATCGAATTGAAAACCAAGAAATGAAACTAACATTTTACAACCACCTAATCTTTGATAAACCAAACAAGAACATACCTTGGGGGAAAGACTCCCTATTCAATAAATGGTGTTGGGAGAACTGGATGTCTACATGTAAAAGACTGAAACTGGACCCACACTTTTCCCCACTCACAAAAATTGATTCAAGATGGATAAAGGACTTAAATTTAAGGCATGAAACAATAAAAATCCTCCAAGAAAGCATAGGAAAAACACTGGAAGATATTGGCCTGGGGAAAGACTTCATGAAGAAGACTGCCATGGCAATTGCAACAACAACAAAAATAAACAAATGGGACTTCATTAAACTGAAAAGCTTTTGTACAGCTAAGGAGACAATAACCAAAGCAAAGAGACAACTACACAATGGGAAAGGATATTTGCATATTTTCAATCAGACAAAAGCTTGATAACTAGGATCTATAGAGAACTCAAATTAATCCACATGAAAAAAGCCAACAATCCCATAGATCAATGGGCAAGAGACATGAATAGAACTTTCTCTAAAGACGACAGACGAATGGCTAACAAACACATGAAAAAATGTTCATCATCTCTATATATTAGAGCAATGCAAATCAAAACAACCCTGAGATATCATCTAACCCCAGTGAGAATGGCCCACATCACAAAATCTCAAAACTGCAGATGCTGGCGTGGATGTGGAGAGAAGGGAACACTTTTACACTGCTGGTGGGACTGCAAACTAGTACAACCTTTCTAGAAGGAAGTATGGAGAAACCTCAAAGCACTCAAGCTAGACCTCCCATTTGATCCTGCAATCCCATTACTGGGCATCTACCCAGAAGGAAAGAAATCCTTTTATCATAAGGACACTTGTACTAGACTGTTTATTGCAGCTCAATTTACAATCGCCAAAAGGTGGAAACAGCCTAAATGCCCACCAACCCAGGAATGGATTAACAAGCTGTGGTATATGTATACCATGGAATACTATTCAGCCATTAAAAAAAATGGAGACTTTACATCCTTCGTATTAACCTGGATGGACGTGGAAGACATTATTCTTAGTAAAGCATCACAAGAATGGAGAAGCATGAATCCTATGTACTCAATTTTGATATGAGGACAATTAATGACAATTATGGTTATGGGGGGGGGACAGAAAGAGGGAAGGAGGGAGGGGGGTGGGGCCTTGGTGTGTGTCACACTTTATGGGGGCAAGACATGATTGCAAGAGGGACTTTACCTAACAATTACAATCAAATGTAACCTGGCTTATTGTACCCTCAATGAATCCCCAACAATAAAAATAAAAAAAAAGAGTACAGCAAAAGGTATGGTTCTATCTTCTCCCCAGGAAAAAAAAAAACCTACTTAAAAACATACAAAATACTCAGAAGTCTCACAAGGTACACAGATGCCAGGTTAAAACCTCAGACGTTGGCTTGTGTCTGTAGCTCAGCGGCTAGGGCACCAGCCACATATACTGGAGCTGGTGGGTTCAAATCCATCCAGCCCAGGCCTGCCAAACAATGACAACTGCAACAAAAAAACAGCCAGGCATTGTGGTGGGTGCCTGTAGTCCCAGCTACTTGGGAGGCTGAGGCAAGAGAATCGCTTGAGCCCAAGAGTTGGAGATTGTTGTGAGCTGTGACACCACAGCACTCTACACAGGGTGACTATGTCCCCCTACCCCGCTGCCCCCCAAAAAGTCTTAAAACATTCTTCAGCCTGTCCATGAGGTTGACCAAGGGCAGTCTCTGAGGATTCAAAATTTGAAACAATACTTTTCTTAATTTTCATATTCAGGGTCCCCAAAATCTGGCAAGAAAATTCAGCAGCCAGCTCAGGGCACTTTTCCCAGAAATAGATGGCACCTCTCAAGGACTCTTAAAGAGACTAGCATAAAACTGTGATCAATCAAGTACCTGAAATTCTAGACGTTTTTACAGCCCCAATAGGTGCTTACTAAGAAATTGCACGTGGCTGTCAGAGGGGCCCCACATTGTGTAGGAAACACTGAGTTCTCAGGTCTGTCTCCATGACTCCCCTTTTCTCACCTCCCCCCAAATGAGCACCAGATGGCAAAGAGATTAAGCCCTCTGAAGTCTCCTACGAATTGCACAGGGGCACCAGACCAAGAATTTTATGACCTATCCTCCCCATAATGCTCCTAGGCTCAGAGACGTTAAAACTGTCATCCAGATGGGTCTGAGGTATGCAGCGTGTCCTGAGGCTCACTGCACAGAGTGCATGCCAACTGGCAGCAATGACCCATCCTACACCTGGGCGTGTGAGTGGCACACTAGTTAGGTCAGTGCTGCCTTCAGTCCCAGGACCATTCATTTCAGAAACTTTACCAAACAATAAAAAACCACTCCACTTTTCTCACTATCATCATAAAACTTTAGTGTAGCAAACAAACCATTAATATAGAAGTTGAGGTTTAGGGTTTGGAAGCACCATTAAACAAAAAAACGGCCTTAAATTTTAACCAGATGAGGTTAGAGGAACCTCGAGGGGAATAAATAATCCAAGGAAAGGCAACAACTGAAAATGGGGATGCAAATGTACACCTCCGGCAGAACCCGTGGTTGGGCTCTTCTATTTCCAGAAACCTTTCAGAGAGGAAGGAATAGAAATCCTCTTTCCAGTATGCTCAACTCAAAGAGCTGCCAGTGGCCTCTTCCAAAAGGCGGTGACTGCTGGTCAAGCAGCCTTAATTGCAGCCTCTCCCTATCTTCCACCCCACCTCTGCTCCAACCCACAGTGTTAAGTATTGTGGGATATGTCCGTTTATTTTCAAAGGAGACTTACAGGCACATTCACTCCTGGTCCTTGGAAACATCCCACTTCAGTCTGGGAAGGCCTGAATTTTCAGCCTTCTGCAGATATTTCCCACATCAAACCCCAGGTCTTCAAGGATCCTGGGTCTATCTCTCAGGACATCCCACGGTTTGAACCCTGGAGACATGGGCTTCTCTTCCTCTCCTTTCTTTGGCCATTTAGACTCTCACCTCCAAATCAGTGAGCACAGGGCCGTGAAAGATACAGTGCTGAGGGTGAGATGCAGAAGGAGGAAGGGTGTCCTTGTGGGCTTAAAGCTCAGACATAAAGAATCGTGATGGGGCATCAAGATCCTTCCATACACCGGTGGGCCTCTCCAGCTAGGGGCATTCACACCCTGGAGTGGGCTTGGATGCTAATCCTTTGCCAGGATGTGCTCTGTCATAATAACGAGCATCAACCAAATAACAGTTACTGTTACTATCATTACTATTTATAGTGGGCACTTACTTTATGCCAGATACACAGTAGTAACTCACTTTGCATATATTACCTCATAGTATTCCTATGAAGAATATCCCATTATCCACATTGTACAGGTAAGCAAATCAAAACCCACAGGGTGCTGAAATACATCATCCAACCCCAAACACCATGCAGTCACCCAGGCTTTACTGCCATCTATATCATCCCAACCTTACTCTTCTTAAAGAAAGAATCAGTGGGAACAGTTAGCTCACTTTTTGACAATTTCTCTTATCAGAGAACCTGGAGCTCATTTACTCAATAAGTATTTTTGAGCAATCACTACTGCCTAAACTTTCACTATGTCTGTTCCCAGGGATGAATAGGATGTGTTTAGATCCTCTCCTCGAGGATAAGACAGATTCCCCCAAAGTTAATGAAATAAATTCCCTCAACAGCCCCCTGGAGACCTAGAAGGTCTATACCCTATTCAGCCTTCCTTGCTGGCTCCACCCTTTTCCTTGCTGGACTGATTCCCTTCTTATTTCAAAAGATAAATCCAAAATATAGTATAAATATTGTTAAGTAAAACTTATAAGAAGCCATTGGTTTGGACTGAACTCCTGCACTAGGCCCAATGGACCAAACCAAAACAGAGTCACTCAACGCTAAGATCCACGCCAGCAAGCCCAAACTAAATTGTTTATCTGACCTTCCAAGAAATCAAGAGAGAGCTAACAGCCAAATCCCTAAGCAAACCAGTTTTAGTCCGCATGATAACGAAGTCCCTCTGCCTTAACCTTTACAATGAAAGTCACTTTGAAAACAACCAATCTCTTTTTTTGTTTTGTTTCTGCTTTCCTCAGCCCTTTGCTGTCTATAAAACCAACCTCCTGTGCCCAGCTCATCAGAACATTCATTTTATTTTATAGAATGAGGTGTTGCCCTATTCAAGAATCCTAAACCAAATAAAAGCTAATTAAGATATTTAAACTAAATTCGTTGTAATCTTTTCTTTTGACTGTGTTTGTGGGCCTGCATGTGTACAGACAAACCCCCAATGCTTTGGAATTATAGATCTATCTATAGTTCCTAGTCTCCCACAACACTTCCTCCTCAAAAATAATAAGCATGGAATTATGAAGGAAAGTGTTCTATGTAAGATACTAATTTAACATTGGAAAGCAGGTTTAGAGGTTGGATAACTTGTATGAGGTCACGTGGCTGGTGCATCGTAAATTTAAGATCAGCTGTGAGCAACCAAACAACAAGACAGAAGTTGGCTTCCTTCTATTCTGCTGTCCTCAAGTACCTAAGCTCCTTCCAGCTCCCCACTCTGTCATCCAAAGAGGAGATGCCTTTCTTCATGGTGTCAGATGGCAACATTCCCATTCCAATAATTATGATAGAAAGAAGAGGGGACAAAGAAGTGGCAAGGTGCAGAAAAGTTTTCTGATTGTCACTTCTGCTTCGATCTCACTGGCCATAACTCACCGACACAGCCACACCTAGCTCTTAAGGAAACTGAAAACTACAGTCTTTAGACCTCACTTTATCCATCTAAAAATTCTATTACAAGGAAGAAAGGACACTGAAGAGAGTGCGAACCATCTCTGCTGCAGCTGCTAAGTGATACAGTTATGGCAGAAGCTGGACCTGAGAGGCTTCTGAGTCCCTATTCTACAAAGATCATGCAGGCTTTAATTTCAATTTTCATATCTGTTACCCTTGATACTGTCTTCCCACTGAATAAAGAAATGCTAAGTATGATTTTCGGACCTTCTGTAACATTTCTTGACTCATCATTAGCCTTTAACTCAACAGCTAGGAACTATCTCTAAGCTAATTTGTAGGGTCTTTGGTGGTTTTAAAATATTCTTTGATACTCCTCTCTTCAGAAGGTGGAACCTATCCCACTTACCCTAGTTGTAGGCTGTACTTGGTGACTCACTTTTTTTTTGAGACACAGTCTCACTCTGTCATCCCAGCTAGAGTGCAATGACACCATGATAGCTCACTGCAACCTCAAACTCCAGGGCTCAAGGGATCCTTCTGTCTCAGACTCCTGAGTAGCTGGGAATGTAAACATGTGCCACTGAGCCCAGACAATTTTTCTATTTTTGGTAAAGACAGGGTCTTCCTCTTGCGCAGACTAGCCTCGAATTCCTGAGCTCAAGCAATCCTCTTACCTCAGCCTCCCAGAGTCCTAGAATTATAGGCACAGCCACCGAACTTGGCCAGTGATTTGTTTTTAACGAATGGATGTGGGAGAAGTGATGATGTGTGACATATGAGACAAAGTCACAAAAAAATCATTTCTTCCAGGAAGAGCCAAATACCATGTGAAGAAGCAACTTGAGCAGTCCTAGGGAGGGGCCCTCATGGCAAGGAACAGAGGACTCCAGCCACAGCCAAGTGAGTGAGTCCAGAAGCAGATTCCCCAGCCCTAGTCAGGCCTTTGGATGACTGCAGCCCCAAAATGTCTCTTCTGCAATGTCTTGAGAGACACTAGGCCAGAACTAATTGTTGACATAAACCCTGAATTCCTGATACACAGACTGTGAGATAATGCCTGTTTCTTGTTTTCAACCAGTAAGTCTTAGAATAATTTGTTACACAGCAATATAGCAATGCAGGTGTCGATATAAATTCAATGCTATTCCTGCTTGAGAATTAGAGAAAGTAGAAATGACCATCTTGATAGAGAACATGTGCATCATAAATGGGTGTGTCCAGCTCATTGCCTACTCATGTGTTCCGATGCCCTGGATAGCACTGTGAAGAGGAAGACCAGTGTGTCATACCTGTTTGAACATGCTGCTAAAATCACATCCTTGAGTAGTCCCAGGACACAGCTGAACCTGCTGCTGGCCAATTATTTCGAGGAGAAACAGCTTGATATCAACAAAGTCAACCTCATAATGATGGGTTCTGGCAAATTCTCTTCAGCATCCAGATGGATAATACTGAACAATTCTACTCAATAGGAGTAGAATTTAGTTACTTGTTTAGTTATCTGGGAAAACGCTGTGTGGCTTAATTACCCTAAGAGATCTATTAGGATGCCTTTCTGTTCAAAGTGAAAAGCCCCTAGGAACAACATCAAGGTTATTTTATGATAGACAATTGGTAATTCCTGCTCCTCAAATAGCACAAGTCAAGGTCATGCTTTATGATGAAGGTTCTTGAACTTTCATACTAAGATATCACCCTCTGCCTGCTATCTCAAGCAGAGTTCTTACAAATAAGGTCCAGAGAAACATGTTCTACAGCGAGTACTCAGAATAACCTGATAGGGAGGCTTTCTAAACTACAACAGACCCTCATCTCTTTGCATCCAGAGAGTCTAAAATGAACACTACCATCATAAGCTACTATAACTAATAGAAGTATGTAAAAAAAAGGAGGGGCCTCAGAAATGTGATAGTGAGATAAGTTTGAAAGCCGCCAATATATCTGAAATAACAATACAAAATAAGAATGTCTGTAAGTGAATGACTACCGAAGGGATTGTAACAAACTGGTCAACATACTGAGGTGGTCAACATAAGGAACTTCCATTGAGTACATGTGGTCCATGCCTGGTCTATGAAAATTAGGTCAACCTGGCTCAGCGCCCGTAGCACAGTGGTTAGGGCACCAGCCACATACACCAAGGCTGGCAGGTTCGAAATCAGCCCAGGCCAGCTAAACGACAACCACAACTGCAACAAAAAAATAGCTGGACATTGTGTCCAGCCTGTACTCCCAGCTACTTGGGAGGCTGAGGCAAGAGAATCGCTTAAGCCCAAGAGTTTAAGGTTGCTGTGAGCTGTGACACCATGGCACTCTACCCAGGGTGACATAGTGAGACTCTGTCACAAAAAAAAAAAAAAAAATTAGGTCAACTTAAGGAGGTGGTCAGTGTAGGCAGGTGGTCAACTATGGAGGTTCATTAGCAATTTTCACTATAGAGTGAAAGAGTTCCCTTTTAAAATACAGTGGAGAAAGCTGTTCTTCCAATAGGACTTTTTAAGGCTATCACTAGAAGAAAGTAACTTGTGTCTACCTTTTTGCCTCATCCAATTAGAAGCCTGGAGCTAAATTTAATGCTCATTTGCAGTAAATATCTTCACTTAAGGGACTGTCATATTTTTTTCTTCCTCTTTCTACATTTCCATTTTCTATTCCTATTCTGACAGCTTTTGCAGTTTTGTTCTTTCTTTTATCCTGTGATGTCTCGATCACTTCTGGAAGCAAGCAGAATATAAATTACAAATTAATAATATGAAACTGGCAGGAGAGATAGGTACTCAAGTTTCCTTCTTTGCCGCAGTTTTCAAAATGCCATTTTCAGAATAAGATGCAAGAAACTACTAGAATATGTAGGCAAATGCCCCTTTAAGGAATGGGCCCATGGAAACAGCTGCCATCAGAGAAATCCCCCCTCCTTCCTGCTAACAAAGCTTCACAACTCTGCATAAAAGAGTTCTCTTTCAAGGCTCAAAGGCAGGTCAAACCACCAGGAGGAAGGTGCCCAGGCAGATAAAAGATACAGGTTGTAAAGCGAATTCCCAGCTCAGGAGCAGAGAGCTGTGTATCTGTCACTCCCACTCTTGTTGGGATGATGTGGCTTATTGTGTAGGTTTTATGCTTCCTCTGGAGGAAAGAACTCTGAGCCATCAGAGAACTGTTGTGAGCTTCTCTTCTTGTGACAGCAATATTTCTGCCTCCTTAAAACCCCCTCTTGAACAGCCTGTAGATGGAAGTGTCTCCAAAAAAGGCAAGTAGAGTTTGCCTCTGGGATGTTCAAATCAACCACCAAATTAGAGGAGGAGAAAACCAGAGAGGGAGAGACCTTCATTACGAGAACATATATGATGGACCAGATGGACAGGGGTGAGAAGGGCCCATCGGAGCTCACTGCACAGGAGCCAACCCCCTCTGGCATAAACTCATGCCCGTGGCCAGCCTCTCCTGGGTGGCAGCGCACCTCTGCTCTCAGTGAGGAGAATGCTAGGCTCACACAGAGCTTTAAAAATATCTCTCCACCCACTGAAAGTTTGATTAATCAGCCAAGTTCTCATCCATGTGTCACACTGGTGGCAGTGATATACACAATAGTGATGTGACAGGTACAAGGAAGACACAAAAGGTCTTATTTGGCAGAAGACAAGGATTCAATGCACCAAAGTTAAAAAGCATGGGCTGTGGAGGCAGGAGGCTGCAAGAATCCCAGGTCCAACAGATGCCAGTTAGAGGATCCCCCAGGGCAAGATTATTTAACTTTTGTATTTTTCCCAGTTGCAAAAATGGGGTTAATAATAGTCCCTGTATGCTGGGATTAATGACAGATTAAGTAAATTAATTCACATAAAGCACATTGAGCAGCACCAAGCACATAGTAAGCACTCAATAAGCTTCAGCTGTGATGGTGACTGTGAAGATAACAACAGTAGTAACAATGTTGAAATTTTTAAGATTATTAGGTATTTCCCAGGTATACAAGACTGTACCTGGCAGAAGCAGCTTAATCAAAGACAGAGAAGGAGAGACCTTCAGGCAGCAGGGAATCTTAGCAAGGCAACCCAGGAATTGAAGCAGACAGAACTTCCTGTGTTTTGTTCCAGAGTTTAGCTATCACTAACACTGCTGCAGGCTGTGGAGATCCATTGAAGAATTATAAGCAAGCAAAGTATTAGAGGATGAAGTGCCATAACCACTGAAAATTACTTTTAACTGATTCGGGTAAAAAAAAATTAAATTAAATTAATGGCAATGGATTTCTGGCTATGACAAAGTAACTACTAAAAGAATAACCCTCCAACTATGTACTACTATGAAACTGAACAAACTATATGAGGCAACTATCTTCAGGCAGTAAACAACAGGCAGCACAAGATTATAAGAAGGGAAATTCACAGGGCAAGCCCCATGCTCACCCTGGCTCTCTGCCTAAAGACAGTTTCCCACCCACAATTCAGGTGGTAACTGAAGAGGCTAGAATCCGTGTGGTAGAGCAGTGGAAAGAATAAAACTATTCAGAGAGGGAACATCAGAAGCCCTTGTGTGGGTTCCCTATGAACACTTGGTTTAAGGCTGGCATATCAAATGCAGTGGAATTCCTGGTGGAATTTGAGATTAAAGAAGATATGCCAAGAAGCATATCTTAAACAGCAAACTTAAGCAAATTGGAAAAATCTCATTAATATCCCAGGCATCCAGCTAAGACAGTAGAAGGAACACATCTTGAAACTAAGGATCATACCAAGATGCCCTAACAGAGAATAAAAATAAAGCTACATAAGTTTAAGGTGGTCATGCAGTAGTTGAGCTAACTCCTAAAACAAAAATCAGCACTATTCGGAAAAAGACAACAGAACATAGAGTCTCTATAATATAGCACTGACAATTTTAATTGTATAGTTAAATATTAACAGGCATATAAAGAAACTAGAAATTTAACCATAGTCTTTTAAAAGTCCATAGAAACCAATTTCAAAATAGCCTAGAGCCTAGATGTTGGATTTAGCACACAAAGACTTTAAAGAGCTATTATATAGGAAAGTAATTTGAAGAATTAAAGAAAACTATTATCTTAATGAGTAATCAGATAGGGTATCTAGCAGAGATATGAAAACTATAAAAAAGAACCAAATATAAATTCTAGATCTGAAACAATTTTTGTATGTTTGTGTCTGTGTCTATGTGTGGGGGTGGGAGGGTGGTTGGGATATTGAGAGAAAGGAGAAGACAGAATAAGAAAGCAAATGCTGAAAAATGTTAAAAATTAGACGAAGGATTTACAGGTAATCATTATATTTTCCAAAACCTCTGTTGATTTGAAAATCTTTTTAAAAGATTAAAGAAATATTTAATATATATGTATATAAAAATGAAAAGAAAAAAGTTATAAGCAAAGGATAACCTAATTGAGTGTGCATTTGAGTAGCATACCTCCAATGACATGGCACTGAACTAATATGAGTGATATCATGGATGAAACTCAAGGATATCAACTCCCAGGGATGCAGCTATCTAGAAAGTGGAACAAGAGCTATTTGGTCAGAGAGGAAAAGTTACAAAATAAGTTAAAAGATCCAGATCTACAGGACTGAGGACTACATGCACGGAATAAAAGGAATAAAAGCATCAAAGATGGCTCCCAGGGCCAGGCGTGGTGGCTTATGCCTGTAATCCTAGCACTCTGGGTTGCCTGAGCTTCCAAGTTCAAGACCAGCCTGCACAGAGCATGACCCTGTCTCTAAAAAATAGCCAGGCATTGTAGCAGGCACCAATAATCCCAGGTACTTGGGAGGCTGAGGCAAAAGAATTTCTTAAGCCCAAGAGTTTGAGGTTGCTATGAGCTATGACACCACAGCACTCTACTGAGGGCAACAAAATGAAATTCTGTCTCAAGAAAAAAAAAAAAAGATGGCTCTCAGATTCTTGCTGTGGGTGACTGGGTATAATGTGATATAATTTCCTGAGAAAAATTCCAAAGGAGGGGCAGTTTTAGACAACAAAGAAAATCCATTCAGCTTCAGATATCTAGAATTTAAAGGACTGGCAGACAACTACAGGGGACTCCAGGTGCCAGGTCTAAAATTCAAGAAGGAGGCAAAACTGGAGATATATATGTTGAAGCCATCAGCACATATGATAGATGCCCCCGTGTATGACAACAAAAACCAACACCAACAGATAAGTGTACATACAGAGCTGGCAGAAGATGAGGGGTACACAACTAATGTGGAGATGACAAACAGGTATAAAAGGGTTGGAAGAATTCCAGCTAAGGACACAGGTACCAAAGAGTGGCAAACTTCAAAAACAAGGATGCAAACAACAGTACCAGCTGCTGCATATGTCTAGAATAAATACTAAGAGCCATCTAGAACTGGCGAATAGGAGGTCATAGAAGGAACCAGGCTGAGGCAGAGCAATGACTCTCTCTGGAAAAGTCTAAATGAATTTAATCAACATGAAAATGGAGCCCCAGTTTTGAAGGGTAGCAGCCTGATATATCTCCCCCAAACTCTAGTTAAAATACCTCCCAAATGTGCATAAGAGTATATCACTAGAAATATTAATTTTGAGGTGTACATATGTCAGAGGCTGAGAATTTTCACTAATTGCAACATAATTTCCACCCACCCTTGGAACTACGTGGCGCATGTGGAAAGCGGACTGCCTTACCACCATTGTTTGCCCCACCAGGATCCACTGGATACACTGACAAGAAAAGATCAAGCAGTCACTCTATACTTCAAAGCAAATGTTTTCCATGGCAACTTATTCCCCAACCTAAACTCACCTCAGCAGTACCCTTTTTCTAAGCTCATCTGGGGAATACAAACACCTTAGCCATGGGTTGGTATGTTCCACCCTGGGTTATTTGTGAGATAGAGGTGATAACCAGAATGTTCCTGGGATGACTGAACTTGGGGTACTAGTTTAGGAACAGGAAGGAGAGAAAGCGAGGGGGGAAAATAAATATAGGAGATAGATAATTCTGTGACCCAGGGTGCAAAGCCACAACAGGGGCAATTAGATCCTACCCTTGCCCAGGAACCATGGACTAGACTAATGTCTTCTAGAAACTGTAGATGACATGCATATCAACCTCCCTCCATGCTAGGGCTAAAAAGGGGGATGTTAGCTCACGTCTGGGATAAAATAAAGAAGAGACAAGCCTTGTTTAGTGACAAATGCTAGGCACACCAAGAACTTTTACATGGTTGAGTCACAAAACAGAACAGACAAAAGCAAAATGTACCATATTTTAAAAATATCTTCTCATACAAGATAAAGGTACCATCATCTGGAAGACTTGGAGAAAGAGAGTTTTATTGTGATATATGTAAATAATATATGGCATGAAACAAAAAAAAATTCATAAGCTGCATACAAGTTGTTCTCAATAAGTGAGCAACTCATTAAATTGAGAGAGAATTTAAAATATGGCCTCAGTGTAACAGGAAGAGGCAGCCACAAGAGCTAACCTAAGATCACGGCTGGAACAAAATGGGGGGTGATTAGATTATATCCTAATAGCTCCAAACTGGAAACCACCCAAATATCCACTGAAAATAAAATGGGTAAATAAACTGAGGTATATTTATATACAGTGAAACACTATATATTGATGAAAATAAATGAACATCTGATAGAGTTAAATTTAATTTAAGCTTAAGATAAGCATCACAAGAATAGTCAATAAATAATACTGATTAAAAACTATTTTTCAAAAATTATAATCGATTTGTCTAAAAAAATTCTACATGATATACTTTAAAAGTAAAAGATACTGCTAAGAAATCTGGTATTTATATTGACTTCCTGGATAGATGTAAGCTCCTTAGAAACAGGCAATGAAAGCCTCTTCTACCTAGAAAGCCTTTGGGTAAATATCCCTATAATGATTGAATGAACAGGAATGAATGAATGTCACCATGGGTCCATCTTCACTGCATTTGTTTGCCTGGGTGATCGTCAACTTGAATCTGAACAATTGGATGCAGCTTTTCGTTATTCCACCTTGAATTTTTTTTTTAAGAGAAGAAATAGAAACTTTCCAGAAGAGAACTGCAGTTGGAAATGTCCTGTGTAGTAAGTGGCTCTTTGCATACCTGTTCTTAGAGGATAACCACTCACAGAAAGGGCACCTCTGACCCTTACACTGAAGGAAAGGAATATTCCATCACTGGGGATAGACACTTAACAGGTGGAGAACCAACCCCCGTAGCCATCCACAATCAGGAGGTTGCAGCTGAAGCAGGGTGGGGTGGTAAAAAGCCAATAAGGATGGTACCAAATTAACACCTGTGCCCAGGGCAGCGTGACCACAGAGGATGCTGCAATTTCCATCCAACACAACTCCCTGTGTGACACCACCTATTCTCTGAGGATAAGTGATTTGGGGTCAGCTGGACATGAAGTGGCCCAGGAGAAGAGTGAGCAAGCAATGCCTTGGAAACCTTGGCTTCCCCAAGAACTGATCCACAGTCATCTGAACCGTCCCTGCCCTTCTGCTCTAAACTCAGAACACATCTGCACCTGCCCAGAGCCCCAAAGATGCTCGCAATAAAGCAGCAGCAGTCATAACTCAGCGTTTACCTTGGCAAAAACTAAATAAATAAGTAGAATGAATCTTCCATCAGAAAATAAATGGCTCTTCTCCAGGCTAAGAGCCTGGATTACTCTTCTGAAGGACAAACACCACATCTTTGCCAGTCGGTCTGAGGCCATAAAGTCCCTGCTTCACTCAATCAGGTGTCCCAAGGCTTCCAGTACTCAGGCTACCCAGCCTGGGCTTGGCGAGCTCTTAGAATCACTCCTTGCTGATCTACCTATTGAAAAAGTGCATTTCAGCCCTGAACAAGCCTGTGCCTGGTTAAAATGGTAAGCTTGTCTGTTTTGCTGCTTGTCCAGGAATGTGGCAGGCACTTCAGCAAGGCACCCAAGTAGGGGGAGAAGGGCTGGGATCCAGTCAGCTGTCCTCTTAAAAGGCCATGCAGCCCAGAAGTGGACCCCAACAATTGCCCTAGCAGAGCCTGGATTTACCAAAGAGAAAAGTCGTTGCTCTGAGAAGTCTCAGAAAAATAATCTCTTAATTATTTACGCCAAAGTTGGGAGAGGGGAAAGGGGAAATGTGGATGATTTCCAAACTCCATTTGGTTAGTAATCTCATGCTTTTCATTAGTTGCTCAAATGTACTGTTGGCATAACTCAGTTCTCATGGCCAGGGCCACTCAGTGGGCCACATACGTGGGTGCTCCCAGTCCCTCCTGCTAACCTGTGACCTAGCCGGAGGAACCTACTCAGATAAACACAAGCAAAAATCTACCCCACATCAATGCACCGCCTACCCTGTTCTCCATTCAGAGCAGACTCCCAAGGGGTAGAGAAAGTCTGGGCCTTGCATTGCCTGCTAAACACGCCAGCTTAGGGCCTGAATGTCTGTGTCCTCCCCAAATGCATATGTGAAAAACCAATCACTAATGTGATGACATTAGCAGCTGGGACCTTTGGGGAGGTGATTAGGAGGGCAGAGCCTTCAGGAGTGAATTAAAGTCACTATCACAAGAGAGGGTTCCTAACTGCAAGAGTGGGTTGTTGCAAAAGAGAGTTTGGTCCTGTCTTGCTCCCCCTCTCTCTTGCCCTCTCTTGCCCATCTGCCTTCTGTCATGGGCTGATGCAGCCTGAAGGCCCTCACCAGATGCCAGCATCATGCTGTTGGACTTCTTAGCCTCTAGAACCACAAGCCAAATAAACTTCTTTTCTTTATAAATTACCCAGTCTGTGGTATGTTGTTATAACAACACAAAACAGACTAAGACTGCACCCTAATAAACCAGACCAAAAACAGCTCTTTCTCCCCTTCTGCCAGTAGGAAGGTGCCATCTATGAATCAGTAAACGGACTTCATGTGAAGTCAGATCTGCTGGCACCTTGATCTTGGGCTTCCCAGCCTCCACAACTGTAAGAAATAGATTTCTGTGGTTACGAGCCACCCAGTCCCTGGTGTTTTGTTATATCACTCCAAACAGACTAAGACACCACCCAAGCACAGACTCGCTCTGATTTTGGGCCATCAGGATGGATTCACTCTCAAAGAAATCACCCATTTCCTGAGTCCACACATCTTTGGCCACCTGAAAGCCAGGAGATCTGAGAGTCCCCACCCTCCTCTCAGGCCACCAATCTGTGCAGACCACAGCTAGCATCTATTGTCCCTAGGAAGCCCAGCACTGCCCACACCACTCCTAGTTCTTCTAATATCTTCCATGCACCCAGGCCACTGAGGCCCATATTCTCGGCTGTCTGATGTAAACAGAATGCATTTAAATAAACACACAAATAAAAAATGGACAAGAGAAGGAAAAGCTATCCAATGACTTGTCCTCTCCATCTCACTCACTGCCTGCCTAATGTAAAGCAAGTTTAGCTTCACTGTCCCAGAGGCAAATGTCCCCACCTTTCTCTTACGAGAAACAAGGCTCACCAATGTGCACCTACAAAGCTCACTGGCTTGGACCATTCCACTTAAGCTAATATGTGGGCGATCTGGGGTAATTTTGACTTCTCTACTGTAGAAAGTAAATTCCAACTTTGTGTTTTAAAATGGTATTATTACAAGCAACACAGCTTTCAAAAACACTAAGGAAACATGATTTTCATTTGGCCTCAGCAGATGCAGTGCCTAGGCAAAACATCAGGCTGAATCGACCTAATTCTCTACAGGAAATAAAAACCCTCCTTCTTCTTTTTTATTTTCATTATTATTTTTTTTAATCAGTGGATTGGTTTATCCAGGATATGGAGAAACTGTCCTAGGATGAATTTAGTCACTATGTTCCCAGGTTTATTTCCCTCCCCAACCCCTGTCCTGAATACCCAGGGCAGTACTGTGTTATAGAAGAACAGATGCAATTAAAACAATTGCTTCTCATGGCCACCTGGACACAGCTTCCAAATGATTCTGATCTGGGCAGGATTCAAAGTGCCATGGCCACAAGTCAAGAGACAGCCATTAACAGGGCTTCAACCTCCCCCATAGCTGGGCCTTGTGGTAAATGACAACACAGAAACAAAACAGTTGGTGGGGAAGGCTCTAGAAACTGGAAAATACTTTTTAAGAGAGGTGACAGCTATCCCTCCCATCAGTATCCAAGGAAACCAAAATATCCTCCATAGATTATACATGGCCCTGGGTCTGTCCCCCACAAAGAAAGCATTTGGGCAGAATTTTGTCTCAGAACTCTTTCCCGTTGCACCATGGTGAGACTTGGCCACAACTGCCCAGGAGGGCAGCGCTTTCACCTCAGCTTCACAATAGCCACAAACACTGCCCATGACAAGGGCATCACAGGAGGGGAAGCTCCTTACCGTCGAGCTCCTCCACAGAGATATTAGCGAGCTGCTCACTGTCGCTGCCAGCAGAGAGTGATCGGTTGAGGTAATTCCCCTTGTACAACAAGCCGGCGGTCACATGGTGGAACGGCATCTTCTCCCTGCTCACGAGAGGGTGGGGAAGGGGGAGAGAAGAACATCATCATTCATTCCTCCTTTCCTTCCTCAAAGGACCATCCGGTTTTCAGACGGCCAGTGTCATTGTTAAAATGACGATCGTATTTCTAGAGGGAAAGCCAGGGCATTGCCAGAGCCCCCGTGATATCTGATTCCCGAAGAATCTCAGCTTCTTCCCTTCTCTTCATTTTACATCTTACTTCATTTTCCCCATGCAACTATGAATGTGAACCACATTGTCCTTGTAAAAACTGCGGCACACCATGTCATCATCAAACTGTCTCTTTATACAAATGAGGATATCCTTTGCTCCTTTCCTTGGCCTCATAAATTTCCCCTTAATGCTCATCAGAAGGGACTGAGCTGCCCAAGGACTGGGCCTCTTGGCTGTGATTGACCAGAGATCCAAGTGTGTCTCACCTCTCCCAGGTAAAACAGAAGCTCCACTCATACAGCTCTTCAGGCAGGTAGGAAATGCCTGAGCTCTCAGTAACTACGTGAATGAGCAGCAGCTGCCCAGCCTGACTCAGGTGCAGATGCAGCTTGCATATGTGGCCTGTGAGCACACATGCTCTGAAACACCAGTCACACCTGCTCTGCTGTACATGGGAGTGATGCCTCAAGGTGTCCCAGACCAAAATCACTTCCAAGCTCTCATGGGAAGTTAAAGTATCCCCTTAGACCAGGCTAACAAATCCTCTCTGTGCCAGATGGTCACCACTAATGCTTAGAAGTTCCCACTGGTGCAAGGCAGGCCAGAGGCTCCAGGTGAGAAGAAAAGCGAGATGATAAGGAGGATGGAAGAACAAGCAAAGACAAGCAAGAGGAGAGGCAGTCAGAAAGGCGGTCCTGTCCAAAGCAGAGAGAGCATGATTCCCGCCCCAACTTGCCCAATCATACTCTGTTACTGTGAACCAGCCCTGAACACTTCAAGTTCTGCTTCTGCATCTAGAAAAGAGAGCTAAGAAGGCTGCTAAGCCTCTGAACAGAATTAGGACCAACCGAAAAAGGAAGCATCAGGAGTCAATCCAGGGAGAGGGAAGGACCCTCCAATGCAGAGCTCCTGGTGGGGTGAACTGGGCAACACTAGACCAGTACAGTGCCTGAGAGGTGAAGGGCTAGCCCAGGAGCACATGGGCAGTGAGTGAAAGTAGTCCTATAACTCAAGCATCCTAAATGCTATTTCTACTAAGCAGGCTCAGCTAAGCACCAGACATTTCCACCCAGATGTCAAACCCTCATTTCAAACTCAAGATGTCTAAAAACGAATTAATTATCTTCCCACAAAATAGGCCGCACTTCCTGACTTCTCTATTTCTATCGAAGGTACTTTTCACTTATCATAACTACTGGGACAACTCTCACAAATGCTCTGGGCCTTGAAAAGTAAAACAGACACATGGCAGAGGCAAGATCCAACTGTCAGCTTCCAAACCTCCCTCAACTCTTTCCATAGCTCACAAAATGTACATCCACAGGCCAATCACAAATGGTAGGATGCTAATTACAAAGGATGCCTGCATTCGCCAATTATAAGCAATACATCTTCAGTTATACTCACGTATAAATAGAACACAAAAATCTTTTTCTGGAAGAACATTTCAATGACCACTTCCTCTTTTTTCCAAATAAATTTTCAGAACAAACAGGTTTAAAAGAAAAAATCAGATGTCCCTTTTCCTTAAAACTAATCCTAATTTCTTGGGGCCATGTGCCATGGTCACTTGAGGATGGCCTGATACCCACCACTATGAACTTTGTGTCCCCTAAAGTTCATGTGTTGAAAACTTAATCCCCAATGCAACGGTGTTGAGAGGGGGCATCTTTCAGAGAGGATCAGGTCACAAGGGCTCAGCCTTCATGAAGGGATTAATGCTGTTATCACAGGGGTCTGTTACTTATTACAGGAGTAGGTTTAGGATAAAAGGATGAATTCTGACCCTTCTATTCTCCCGGTCTCATGCTCTCTTTCCCTTCTTCCTTCCAGCATGGGATGACGCAGCAGGAAGGCCCTCACCAGATGCAGTCCCCTCAACCTTGGACTTCTCAGTCTCCAGAACTATGAAAATAAATCTCTGTTCTTTATTTTAAAAAACCCTGTCCAGGGTATTTTGTCATAGCAGCACAAAACAGACTAAGATGCCTGTGTCCAGGAGATGAGAACTCAACCCGTGTGGTTTAGCTTTGCCCTCAGCCCTGGCCCCAGCACTGAATCAGCCTCCCTAGGTGTTGTCTTAACATGTCTTTGTAACATGGAAAGACACCTGCCCAGATCTTATCTAATTTTACTACCTGGAGCAAGACTCATTGAGGTCAGTACAAAAGCTAAGAATCTTCCTTCCCCTTCCACCACGCACTAGTCTAGTTGCTCACCATTTTAGAAATATTTTCCCATTATTATTTTTTACGTGCATCTGGATGTCTACAGCTTTGGACCTACAACACAAATTTCTACAGACATAATAAGAAGGTTATACTCAAGCAAGCATATGCAACCCACGCTGCAGTTCAGCCCCCGAATAAATGTTGAGCACTTTGCAGAGAAAACTGGTCATAGCTGAATCCCACTTGATAAATATACCAACATAGACTGCTTCTATAAAAAAAAGCAGCTTACAAAATTAGGTACACATTCAGTTCATTTAGGCACTGCACCCAAAAAGCTCAAAAGTCTAGTGGGAAAGAAAACACGTGCAATTGAACCATCCATATAGATAAATAAAGTCATGTTCAAGAAAGGGAAGAACATTATCCCAAGTAAGCTAAAAACAGCTGCTGCAATTAAGGACTAAATTTCACTCTATGCTGCCTGGGGAAACCCAAGCTTTAAGATCCATTCTCTCCTTAACTAAGGAAGAGAAATGTACAAGTTCATCGGCAAGGACAAACCTTGTCCTGAAACTAAAACTTAAAGATGGATCCTTATATAAATATTTTCAAGAGCAGTTTTACTCATTGTGAAATAATATGTAAGTGACTGTTTATCATGTGAACAATCTTTCAGTATTTTATGCAAAGCAGTGCTATGGTTTCAGTGTATGTGTCCCCCTATAATTCTTATGTTGGAAACTAACACACAATGTGATAGTATTGAGAGCTGAGGCCTTTAGATGGTGATTAGGTTAGGAAGGACCCTCACTCATGGGTGAGATTAATGCCTTATAAATGGGCTGGAAGGAATCAGCAAGACCCTTTTGCCTTTGCACCTTCTACCATATGGAAACACAGCAACAAAATGGCATCTTAGAAGCAGAGAGCAGCCCTCACCAGACACCAAACCTCTGGCACATTGATGTTGGAATGCCCAGCCTCTAGAACTGTAAACAATACATTTCTGTTGTTTATAAATTATCTAATTAAGGTATTTTGTTCCAGTAGCAAAAACTAAGATAAGGAGTATGGTTTGATGGTTAAGAAGTAAACTCTTGGTCAAAAACAGTGTTACACCTGGATGGAAGTGGAAGACATTATTCTTAGTAAAGCATCTCAAGAATGGAGAAGCATGAATCCTATGTACTCAATTTTGATATGAGGACAATTAATGACAATTAAGGTTATGGGGGGAAGGAAAAGCAGAAAGAGGGACGGAGGGAGGGGGTGGGGCCTTGGTGTGTGTCACACTTTATGGGGGCAAGACATGATTGCAAGAGGGACTTTACCTAACAATTGCAATCAGTGTAACCTGGCTTATTGTACCCTCAATGAATCCCCAACAATAAAAAATAAATAAATAAATAGTGTTACATTTGATTCCCACTGCTGCCCTTATTAGCCAAGTAATTTACTAAACTTCTGGGATCCTGAGACATATTGAAGAGTACTGAAATAAATATTAAGTAAAGTACGGAAAACAATGAACTTAGCACCAGGCATATGCTCAATAAGTATTGTTAGTAATCATTCGCTAAGGATTATATGAAGCAAGACCCAGGGACAATAAGAAATCATGGGTATATCAGGGTGACAATAAAGCAGGTTTGGTTAACAAAGGAGGCTCCATGAGACCTGACAGGGTGTTAGCTTCATGGAGAAGGTGGCTGGTGTGTGAACCACTGCACCATGGGATCAAGTGTAAACAGCAAAGCACCAGGGGGTTTCAGCACTGAGAGGCCTTTTCAAGAACTAGCTGGATCCTGAAGGGGGCTGCTCTAAAGGAAAGTACCAGAACTGAAAACAAGCCCTTTTCCTGGGTACCAGGGAGGTAGTTCCAGGGTCACATCAAGAAAAAAGTGCTGAGAAGTTAAAAACAAAAGGAGTGGTTCCTACTGACAGAGTCGAGAAACTGGTACATTTCTTAAGAGGGTAATAAACCCAAAAGCCCCACTCACACTGACCTGAGATAATATACTTCTCAAATGGTCAATTTAATGTGTCAACTTGACTTGGCTATGGGTTGCCCAGATATTTGGTTAAACATTATTCCAGGTATCTTTGTGAGACTGTTTCTAGATGAGATTAACTTCTAAATGGGTAGACTGAGTGCAGCAGATGGCCCTCCCCACTGTAGGGATCCACAGCCAATGCCCTGGAGGCCTGAATAGACTAAACCTGCCACGTAAGGGAGAATTCATTCTCTCTGCCTGACTGTCCTCAAGCTGAGTCCAAGTCTTCTCCTGCCTTTGGACTCAGATTTCAACTAGAGATTACACATCTGGCTCTCTTGATTCTCAAGTCTTTAGGACCCAGACCGGAACAAAACCTTGGGCTTTTCTGGGTCTTCAGCTTGCTGACAGCATATTATGGGACTTTTAAAGCTCTATAACTGTGTAAGCCAATTCCTCACATTAAGTCTCTTTATATATGTAAGAAGCTATGTGTGTGTATCTAAACATATATATATTAAACAAACATACAGTTTCTTTGGTTTCTCTACATTACCAAAGACCCAATCACATTGCCCTAGAGTGGCATTCTTATTTTGGACAAAGCACATTCTGTAGGGCCTCTAAAGCAGCACTACCCAAAGTATGGTCTATGGACCACTCCCAGTCACATATCATTTGCTGCTGGTCTGCAGGGAGATGAATACAGGAATTGACAGAAAGGAAATGAAATTTTTATAGCAATTTATAGTATTGTCCCAACATCTAAGCACAAGACTAGTGGACTTGAATTTTATATATTTTTGCTTTTTTATTTTCTTTTTCCTGGTAATTCTTTCTTACTGCATTTTACAAAAGTATCAGTCTACAAAGGACTGAAACTTAAAACAACAAGAACAAAAACCAGTCCTTCCTCACAAATAGCTTAAGAGGCACAGCTCCAAAGTACATTATTTAAGTTGCATAGATTTGTAGTAATGGACCACAGAGAGAGGAAGAAAAACATCTGGAGAAATCCATTTTAACTTGTCCCTGAAATGTTTACAAAGAACTTAAGAGATTTTAAAAGTCTTAGATGGACTTTTAAAAGAAGGTAAAAGACCTCAGTTGATTCTTGAGCTCTCTGCAGAGTGCTGGAGAGTACATGGCATCCACTGAGGACTTGGTAGAGATTGCTATCCTCCAATTACCAAACATACAAGGGACAACATTGATCCTGCATTCTAAAAGTTAAAGAGCCTACCAAGCTCTGATAGGGCTTTTGCCAAATTCCCCTAATATATGCAGGAAGCCCTGGATAGAGCTTTTGCCAAATTCCCCTGCAATACACAGGAAGGCTCACAAAAATAATGATACTCCCAGCAACACCAATAGCAGAGTATGGAAGAAGGTTCCATGAAATCAGCACAATTAGAATTGGAAGGACTATAGTTAATGGTGTAGCCTTGAAGTCAGATAGTAAAGGGATAAGAAGAAATTTTCATCTGCCCAAATTCTCATCTTCCCAAAGATGACCAACTACAAGAGCAGGCAATCATTTCCCCCAACTGTACAGGAATTGCTTTTATTAAGCAGCCAAGGTCAAATCCCACCTTCCTTACTACCATTGTGAAGCAGCAACTTCTTCCTCTAGCTTCTCATGGATTGTAACTCCCAGTATGGAAGGTGGCTAAGGAATAAATGGTCTAGGCTTTCCTAGACGTGAAGATAAGAAATGCACATGAAGATAAGAAATTGACTGTAGGCACAGACGGTGGTGAGAGGGACCCCAAAAGTAATGATGAGGATTATGATTTTTTGTGCATTGCTTCTGATTAAGGAAGTACTGTAGAAGACCTCAGATAACCCAGAAATATATATATTTGGCTCAGAGCCCAAGAGCTAGGTTGTGGGGACAAGAAGAACCATCTTACTCCAGCAAAGATGCCCTATATGAATGCCAACTAGACACTGGACATTTGGCCAAGTACTTATAAAACAGTTTTGTTCCCTTGTTAAAATCCTGCAGGGGCATGCCAATTGGCAGACACTGGATTTGGACCGGTCTCAAAACAGACAAGAATGAGTAAGCAGAAAACACTAATGTGGGGATATGTGTAAAAGTTCTGCATCATTAAAGAATGAAGTACTTTCAAGAAGGAATAGAACAGAGACCTAACGACAGCGACAAGACAAAAAAGGAAATTTTCACTTTACATCAAGTTTCTGTTTTATGTCCTAAAAAAATAAAAAATAATAATAAGCAAGGTGTCTATGAAATAAGAATGTAAATTCATAAAGAAATATCAGAGTAAGGCAAAGAGATATCAAGGCAAAAGGAAAAGACAATAGGCTAAGAGTTAAACTGATCTGGCAAAGGTGCAGGGCTTTGCAAACAAGGAGAAATCCAAAACAGCAGCAGAATGAAAACCAGCATAAATGCTTATAAAGAATATTTCAAACAAATTATTTTAGCTAATAATATATTGCATCCATGGTGCCACGGCCAAGTTTAACATATGCTAATATTTTGCCTTATTTGCTTAAATTTAAAAAATAGATAGACAGATAGACAGACAGATAATTACACAGAAGGTCTGCCCATGTCCTCTATTCCTCCACCTCCCTCCCTCTACAGTGATACCTCTACCTGGGATCTGGAATGTGTCCTTCTGATCCATGTTTTTAGATTTGTCTACATTTTAATTTAACTGTTTAGAATACATTATAGTACAAATGTACATAAATGATACCACACCATAAATACATTTTTGCGACTTTCAGGTTTCACTCCATATTGTGCTTTTGGGATTCATCCCAAACTATACGCATACACCTGGTTGATTCTTTTTTTTGTTTGTTTTAAGACAGTCTTACTCTCTCACCTAGACTGGAATCCAATGCCACAATCATAGCTCGTGGCAACCTCAAACTTCTGAGCGAAGCCATCCTCCAGCCTCAGCCTCCCAGTAGCCTGGACTGCAAGCATGTGCCGCCATGTCCAGTTAATTTTTTTTCATTCTTTTTAGTAGAGACAGGGTCTTGCTATGTTGCCCAGGCTGGTCTCAAACTTCTGGCCTGAAGCAATCCTCCTGCCTCCGCCTCCTAAAGTGCTGGAAAGTTAATTCATTTTTAACTGCTCTATAGATAATTTATCCATTTCCCAACTTACAGAGAAGTATCCTGCAATGACTATCCTCATGTATAATACTGTGTATCTATTTTCAAGAATTTCTCAGAACTGTATACCTAGATAAAATATTTCTGGGTTTTTGAGTATATGAATTTCACCTTTACTGGGTTTAGCCAAATAGCTCTCTAAAGTAATTGGTTATCTTCATGTATTTTGTACCTATTTTTACATAACAAATTACCACTGAACTTAGAGGCTTAAAGTAACAAATAGGTATTATTTCACAGGTTCTGTGGTCAGGAATCAGGAGCTGCTTAACTGTGTGGTTCTCAAGAGTCTCCTGTGGTTACAGTCAAGACATCAACTGGGGCAGGAAGGGCCACTTTTCCAAGGTGGCTATTCACAAGATGTCCTGCTTTCCCATGGGCCTCTCCAAAGAGCTGCTCAGGTGTTCTTATGACATAGCAGGTGGCTTCCCCCAGGCAAGCAATCCAAGAGATGGAAGGAGGTCTCTCTTATAACTTGGTCTCAGGAATCACACACCATCACTTCTGAAACACTGAATTCATTACAGTCACTAAATATGGTCCACACTCTGAGCGAAGGGAATTAGGCTCCACCTTCTGAAAGACGAAGTTATCAAAGAATTTTTTAAACTGTCATAGTGGCTATAACAATTTACAGATCCACGATTAGTCTAAGAATGTGTCTAGTTCCCGCACATCCTTGCCAGGACTTGGTATTATCGGTCTGTTTCATTTTCTTCTTAATTGGCTTTCCTTAATTGCTAGCTTAAGCATCTTTTTATCATTCTAATGTTCTCTTCCAAAATGTGCTTTTCACATTTATCTATTGAATTGTTTATCATTTTTGTATTGATTTGTTCTTACGTGTTATTTTTGTCCAGTATTTCAGTTCAATCTTATTTTCACTACCCCGCTTATTAGTCATTATTATTGTTGTTGTCACTGTTATTTCTTACCACCATTTATCTAGATTTTTCCAGAAGTTTCCCAGTTTCTCTGCTCATCATTGCTTCTTGCAGGATACTCTTTCCTTCCAGGGTCACTTCCTTCCTTTTATGAAAGTGTCAGGACCTTCATAAAAAGTGCTATAAATGGCAAGCTTTCTATGTTTTTGTATGAAGAAAAAGTCTTTATTTCAACTTTATTTGAACTGTAGTTTTAACGTAGAGAATTAAAAATTATTTCCCTGAAAACATTTTGTTGCTGATGAGAAGTCAACTACACAAGTTTACCTATTAATACTCATTCTGGAAAATTCTAAGTCATTATATTTTCAGATACAGGCTCTCTCCAAATCCCTTTATTCTCTCTTCTGTAAACTGCTATTAGATGTACGTTGGACCTCTCTCTTATTATGAGGATTCTAAATAAAAATGAACTCCAACATTCAAAAGCACTTGCACAAAAATTGGAATATAGAAGTGAGATAAAAGCAATAGTATATTGGTAAACGTTTACCATTTAGTTTCAAAAAAAAAGGTCTAGATTTGTAGCACTTTCTCATTACCATGGTGTAAGTAATGGCCAAACCCAAGCTCCCAACATGATGGCACTACACACAGTTAGAAAAACACATGCAGCAGTATACCAGGATACAATATTTCCACCATCCAAACACAATAGACTAAATTAATCACAGAATCACACTCATAATAAAATTTAGAATAATGATTAGGAAGTGATGAGTTTTAAATATTTATTACTTTTGCTTTTTAATATATTTTATTGTAAGCATTACATTTCATTTAAGAATGACTGCATATAACCAGCTAAGGAAATCCCTGAAATTTTAAAAGTTGGCTCTCACAAGCCAGTACGACCTGGTTCCAGCACGTCACTGGATGAAAGCCATTTTTGTGCACTTCCTGACTGTTTCTACAGGAAAGAAAAGTCGTGGAAACATGACATTTTCCTGCGGCAATGTACCTTTGTCTACTCTTCAGTTTCCTGGCTGCGACAAAGCAGTTAGGTTAATAGCAGTCACAGTAGCAATGGCTCATGAATCCTTAGATCACATCTCTGGGGGACCATTCTCCAACTTTCCAGGAGCCAAGTATGCAGGGACAGCATACTCCAGTGGCAGCCTCTGTGGTGGTAACTGTCCTGGAGGCTTGCCTCTGAATTATTTGGGAAGTAATTCTGGACATCTACCTAAAATCTACTCCTTTGGCCCTTGAACAATTTTGAAAGCATCAAATCCCTTGCATTAAATCTCTTCCTGCTAAAAATCCCTTACCAGTCGTTAAACTAAACCATGACTAATATATATCATTGTATCTCCCATGTTCCTTAAGCTTTTTCAAATTTTTTATATTTTTATCTGTATATTTTATAAACAATTTCTTCAGCATTATTTTTGAGTTCACGAATACGCTTTTCAGTTTTTGCTTAACTCATAGTTGAATCTGTCTACTGAATTTTTCATTTAAATGACTATGTTTTCCATTCCTACCAGTTAAATTTAGTCCTTTGATAAATCTCTTATTTTTTGCTGAGTATGAATCTTTCATTGCAATTTTTATTCTTTCTTTCACCTTTTAATCATTTTTAACTGAACTATTTCATACTTTCTTTCAGAATGTTATTCTATTATCTTCACTTCTTTTCTTTCTTGAGACAGAGTCTCACTATGTCACCCTCAGTAGAGTGCTGTAGCATCACAGCTCACAGCAACCTCAATCTCATGGCCTTAAGCAATTCACTTGCCTCAGTCTCCCAAGTAGCTGGGACTACAGGGGCCCACCACAACACCTGGCTATTATTTTGGTGTAGTTGTCACTGTTGTTTGGCAGGCCCAGGCCGGGTTCGAACCCACCAGCACCGGTGTATGTGGCCAGCACCCTAGCCACTGAGCTACAGGCACCAAGCCTATTATCTTCATTGCTTAAGGCAGTAATCCTCTTTTTTGTACTACACTGACTTTTCCTGGTGGCAAGTTGTTTCCCAACGTGAAATGGGAAATCAGGGTGGTCTGTCCTTTGTTGTCGGAAGGACCAAAGCAGCATTTTCAGCAAGTGCTGCTTTTTCCTTCAGAGTCCCAAGAGCACCCACAGCACAGGTACCACAGATATCTCACCAGTTGGCTACTTTTTACAATTCCTCATCTCAGAAGCTTGCTTGTGGGTAGTGTAAATTTGGATTGCACATCCCCTTGGACACATTTGTCACTGGAGGCTTTTTCTTTTGTAGCCATTGCTCTGGGTAAAAATAAGCATCATCACATCTCTGGAAAAGGAGGGAGACAAAGTCTTGTCCCCCTTTATAGAAGAGAGTGCTAATCAATTTGTGTCACTATAACAGAATACCATAAACATTTATTTCTCATAGTTCTAGAGGCTGGAAGGCAGAAATCAGGGTCTCAGCATGGTCAGGTTCTTTGTAAAGTCTCTTCTTGGCTTGCAGGTGGCCATCTTCTCATTGTACCCTCGTGTGGTAGACGGCAGAGAGAGCTCTGGTTTTGTCATCCCCTAATCAGGGAACTGATCCCACTCATGGGGGCTCCACCCTCATGACCAAATTACCTCTCAAAGGGTTCACCTCTTAATACCATCACATTGGGATTAGAATTTCAACATATGAATTTTGGGTAAACACAAACATCAACCGTAATAGATGGGCAGCCAAGCCAGGATCTCACTTCCTACCCAAGAGAGTTCAAGACCACACCTTTCACCACCGTGCAAACATTAAAACCCCCAAACACCAGAGCTCTTATAGACTTTCCTGTTCTACAGTAACACTCACTCCTACGCTAAGGTCTGTGTTTATCTTTCCTTTCTTTCTTTCCAAACTAAGTTATTTTCTCAGTCAGAACCTAGTAAGGAAAACAGAAAACAGGTAGTTCAATGGAAGGACTTAAAGTAGCTACTAAGCTGTTGGAAGGGCAGAAAAGCCAAACAGAGATAAAAGAGGTTAGCGATGGCAGAAGCTTATTCCCATCCCTAGTCTGGAAGACAGGGAGAGGGTGATATTATCAGAACTTCAACTTGGGTTGCCAGAAGGAGCTAGAACCTGGTAGGGCTGCCCAGTAAGAATTAGAACCATGAAAGGAGGGACTTTGCTCTGCCAAGATCCAGAGCAGAACCACTGGAGAGAGAAAGCCACTGCTAAAGACACTTGTCAAAAGCAGATAAAGATGGAGGGAAACACTCTAATCTCCCTCTGTTTCCTCATTTCCTGCTGGTGCCTTCCTTTGGCCAAATCAGCCGAAAGCCTATAGCCAGGGAATCTGGAAATGTAGTTTTCAAGAATTAGTCCCTGCGAGGCAGAACAGAGCAGGGGGAAGAAGGCAGATGAATCTGTAAGAAAGCCGGGAAATGCCTGGCAGAGGTATGTGTTTAAATTTTTGTTCCATTTTACCCAGCACTTCTACGTTTATAGCAGGAAAGGAATCGTGTTAGCTCAGGGACCACGCTGACAGAACTAGATATCCTGGCAACATTTCTGAATGTCAAAGACGGGGAAGAATTCTCCAAGCATCCAGGTAGAAAGTGCAGGTTAGCCACAAAGGAACAAAATGAGACTCGGTTTCCTGCAGAAGAAGTGGTCACCATCACGACATCATCTCCGTTGCTCCCTTAAAAGGGTCACTTAGATTAAAATGAGTAGAAGAAGTTTAGCAACTGAATGACTGGCGAAGATTTTTAGGCAAATGTGATAGCAAACAAAGTTCTGGCTTCAAACTAAAAAGCATTGAAAGTACAATGAAAGTCATTTTATGTTTAAGAAGAATAAAATTAAAAATGATAGCAAATGTCACAAATCCCAATATACTGCATATCAGAGCATTATAAAGTAAACATAATTTAAATATAAAGGAAAACTAATTTTTTTAAATGCTAAAGATTTTAAAGATGTACTTAAGTCTCCAATAAAAAAATTGCCTAGACAAACATTAAAAACGGAAAGATGTTTTAATATGCTGTCTTAAATATTGTGTGAGTCAAAGTTTAAATTAAAATTGTCATGACAGGCTATCTTTAAAACAACAAAATGGATGGGGGCAAGACACGATTGCAGAGGCACTTTGCCTAACAAATGCAATCAGTGTAATCTGGTTTATTGTACCCTCAATGAATCCCCAACAATAAAAATAAATAAATGGAAATAATAGTTAAAAATACGTCATATGAAGTATAGCAAAGAAGTATTCAAAAATAAATTATGCGAATGCTTTCATTATCTTAAAGACAAAAATATTAAGACTGAATAAATTGTCAATGCTAACTTTGCAGAAAATAACAACAAAATAAATGGAGAAAACAGAAAAAAATAAAGTGATGGAAGAGATGATTAGAAAACAGATAAATTAAAAAAGCTAGTTCTCCTAAACAAAAACAATAAGCAAGACAAATCTTTGACAAGTTTATTAAAACAAAGCAAGCACAAATAAACAGCCTTCTAAAATATGAGAATTCAACATGTAACACTAGATTAATAAATTTTAATATGCTGGTTAAATGAATGATTTTGCTCTCCAAAATTGAATTTTTTATTGATAGCAATGTGATTTATATTATTCATGCTTATTGAAAATCTTGACTTAACACTTTGTTATACGGCGATTTGCAAAACTGCTTTTAGGTTGAATTTATTTCCAGTCCTGATTTTAATGTCTCCCATAACCAAAAATATACCTCAGAAAGAGAGACAGATCCAAAAGGAATGAGAATGTCATTGGCAGTATTTACAAAAATCACAATATTCATTCTTCAATTCCATCTGAAAAGTATGCCAACGTTTTTGCTGACATTTGGCTGGTAAAGTTTTATCTTGCCTAATGTCAACGGATGATTTTGCAAACTGCCTGAAAGCAGTTGAATTTTCATATTTTTACCAAACGGGTCCAAACACTTGATCTCTTCATTTGAAAGTTTCTTAAACAGTTCACAAAATTTCGTTTCCAGATTTCTGAACTTCATAGATTTGAGTTGGTAGATAGCATACTCAATATCATTTTTTTTAGCAACAAAATCACATAATGGTTGAAACATGTCCAAAAATATTCATTTTCCAAAATGCTCTTTCCATAGCATGAGTTTCCTTTGAAAAGCAGTTACTTCCTCCATACTTGTTAAAAATGTCATCTCTAACTGAGTACAGTCAACAGCATCCTGCCATCTCAGAACAGATCAGAAAATGAGGATCATTTGCCTGTTTATGAGAAAAACCTCATGGCTCTTCTTTGTATTTGACAACTCTTTAAGAACTTTACCCCAAGATAAGACACACACTCACTGGGGCACAAAGCAGCCATCTGTAGCCATTTTCCATTTCATCTCAATGATGTAGGCCAGATTTCATTGATCATGAGAGTGGTTATAGATAAACATTTTAAGTAATTTTTTTGAGGTTTTTACATTGTTTTGGCCAATTTTTGTCCAATCTGATGAGCTTATCAGTGTTTTAATTCATAAAGTAATGGATAAAGGGCTCCTTCAGGGAGCAAAGGGACTGCAAGCTTAGCTGTTGTCTTGAAGTCCAAGTGGGCCTGCTGCATCAGTATGACCCAAAACCTGGGGTTTCTTGATAGACATCTTTTTAAGTCTCTTGCCCATTTTCTGAGTTTAGTCTAGTTAGAATGAACTGATATAATTTGTAAATTCCTCAATCAGGTACTTGGGTCACAAGTCACTAGAAGCAAGCTCATGAGGAAAGGTCCCCCATCAACACCCTCAGACGGGAGATGCCACCCTTCCATGAACACTTCACGCCACACCAGTGGGCACGTGAAAAATTGAGGGTGTCAATGTCACTCTCCAGTTATTAGTCAAGTGTAATTTTTTCCCTTTTTTCTTATACCCTAAAAGAACATCTTACAGACCCCACTATGAAAATCACTAGCAAGATATTACCATTAAAATCAAGACAAAATGCCCATGACCTCCACTATTAAATAATACCATACATGGATCATTACAAAAGTTTTGAGATACATAACAACCAAGAAAGCATCTGCAGCCATTCATCTCATTGAACGAGAAAGGAACAAAGGTGCAAATGGGAACAAACGAGGCCCTCTCAGCGACACTGATAAGCTGAGCAAGTTGAAACTTGCATGAGTGAAACAAAAAGGACGCTGTCAACTGTGTTTCTTAAAAGTGAAATAATAGACCTTAACGCAGTGTGTCTCAAAACTTTTATAGTGACCTACATGCTAGAAATTCTACTTACTGCAGTAAGACATGAACAAAAATAAGATACTATTTAAAAGGAAGAGGCCAAAGGGGGGGAAAAAATCAACTAATCAAAAACCTAGAGTGGAAAATAGGTAAATATTTCACTCATCTTTCCTAGTTAAGGGAAAAAACTCTTTTAAAACTATTTAAAGCCACATAACAAAAGAAATTACAAAGGAAAAGATTGATAGCCTTGCCAGTATAAAAATATAAACTTCTAAACATTATAAACCACCATAAATGAAAGTAATAGGTAAAGTAATAGGTATAAGGAGGCCATGAGTTGACAATTCACAAAGCTGGAAAGACAGAGAACTAATAGTATATGTAAAAATAAAACATGATCTCACAAGCAACCAAAGAAATACAGCTTTTAAAAAGATTTTGTTATCTGCTTTTTCAACATGGAAGGGTTTTGTTTTGCATTGTTTTTGTTTTTAACGTGCTGGGGAGAAGTAATGGTACTTGTGGATGTGGAAACAACAGCTTAGAGAAAGCAATCTGGCAATGAGGTGCTGAAAGTCAAAACAATGGTACTCTACCAATTACATATTTAGTTTGAAAAGGAAGAGGATTACTATTAAATCACATGGTATTTTGGGAGCATTGAAGGAATTTTTCTTTCTCTGAAGAACATTGTACAATGATATTTTTATGGAAAATAAAATAAAATATTTTCAGAGATAAAAAAAAAAAATGGTACTCACCCTTTGACCCAACAAATCTAGTTTTCGTTTTTTTGTTTGTTTGTTTGTTTGTTTTTGCAGTTTTTGGCCAGGGCTGGGTTTGAACCCACCACCTCCGGCATATGGGGCCAGTGCCCTACTCCTTTGAGCCATAGGCACCGCCCAAATCTAGTTTTTTAATCCATCCAGAGATAATAATCAAAGATTTGTTCCCTAAAAAATTTCATCATGTTGTATTTAAAAATGGAAAGAAAAGATAAGAAAGACAAAAAATGAGGGAGAAAAGGATAGCTAAAAATATAGAAATTGATAAGAAAAGTATATTCATATCAGAATATGCTGTGGTCAATGAAGCTTACTAAAATTTTACTGTCTGGAAATCTTAAAACTATATACTGTTAACCCCAAAAAGTATTTCAAATGGGAAAACTGAACATGCTTTTCTCTCCTAAAATCCCATGACAATCATGACCTAGAGGAACCAAATGAAATTAATGCATAGATACAGGTGTGTATTTATATAACAATTATGTTTATAAATACATACAAGCATATAACATGCTTCATCATCAGTCAAAAAAATGGGAAATCCCTAGAATGCAGATATAACTCATCCATTTTTATGGCTGAGGCTGGACAGAGTGAGTCCAGGCTGAACAAATGCAAAGGGAAGGAAAGCCCTGGTGGAAAATGACGCCGTGGAACCCCACAGAGCACACTCCTCTGACTTAGCAGGTGCCCAGAGCTGGAATGGAATAGGGGCCTGGGGATAACTGATTAAAATCCTCTCCTTGGGTCAGCTTGGATCATCCCACCCTTAAAAAAAGGTCTTCTTGAAAGAACTTGTCTGCCTGAGGGTGAGGTGGTACCCCAGGCTAAGGCCCCCCTCCTCTGGCCTTTGTGTGGGGCAACCTATTCACCCCTTCCCAGTACTAGGCCTTAAAATAAAGCCTGCTAGTCAACACAATGCACCCTACCCCAGTAAAAGGGTTTGCAGCCATTCATCTCATTCAAGGGAAAGGCTGGCGCTAAAACCTGCCTCTTATTGAAACACAGCATTCAGTAATGTCAGACATGCCAGTGGCCAAAACAAGGCTTTCCAGAAACTTGAAGAAAACCAGCATCACCAAAAAAGCAGGACAGAAAAGGTGACCCGGAAGACAGCAAGGGTGATTTTCTGGAAAGAGAAGAGACCTTAGAAGAATTTGAATGTAATTCTCCAGGGAGGGAGATCTGAGAGGCTGCTACAAAAAATGAACAGTCGGAGATCAAAAATTCAGGAAAGTTAAAAACTTACGAAATACAGCAGAAAATTTAATTAGTACACACAGAGAATTAAATGCAGAAGGGCCATATCCACCTAATGAGCATTTCTGAAAGAGAAAACAGAGCACATGAACAGGAAATAATATTACAGAAGAAAAATTTGCAGAGCTGATGATACAAACCTTCAGACTGAAAAGGCCTGTTTGCTGCTATGTAGGATAAATGAAAATACCCACAAAGAACCAAAACTTCATAAAATTTCAGAACATCAGGATGAGGAAGACACTCTCAAGCCCTAGAGGAAAGAACAGACAATTTTCTAATGAATGGTCATCATGCCGACACTAGACCGCATCAGATACGAGAATGACAATGAAGCAAGGTGTTTAAACTGCAGAGGAAAAATTAATCTATACTCAGTCAAAAGCCAATCAAGATAGGAGCTTAGAAAGTTTATAACTCACAGACACTGCCTAAAATTATTTCAGCTTAGCAAAAGGAGTTCAAGAAATTAGAGACGTTGGCAACCGACTGAGGAATGGAATCCAACAATGAGGTGTGACCCTAGAAGACCACTGGGAGAAGGAGTCACAGATCAGTGCCAAGGGCAGGGAGAACTTCCAGCACTAAAGAAACGACACAAACTTAGTGAGTGGAAGCAGTCAGTGTCAATATTAAACAGCAAATACAATTACAGCCGGCTTCCCCTTCTCTTTCCCTTTCACTTTTTTTTTTATTTCTCCTACAGATGTCACAGAAGAAATGACATACTATTTTGCTTCTACACTAGTATTTACATAACTGCAGTATTTTAAACAAAAATTCTTTATTTTTGAATATGAAATCGAAAGAAGAATCATGGAAACTTCAGTTTTAGATAGAGAACAGTTGTAAGTGCTTGCCACTCTCTGGGCCAGGGATAAATGCAGGTTGCAAAGATGGAAAGAAACTGGGCTGGTACAGGGATCACAGCGGTTCACACACATAGTCCCAGCACATTCAGAGGCAGAGATGGAGGACTGTTTGAGATCAAGAATTTGAGACCAGCCTGAGCAACATAGTGAGAGCTTATATCCACCAAAAATAGAAAAGTCAGCTGCATTTTGTGGCACACACCTATAGTTCCTACTCCCTGCTACTCAGGAGGCTGAGACAGGAGGATGCTTGACCCCAGCCCAGAAGTCTGAGGTTGCAGTGAGCTATGATAATCCCACTACACTCTAGCCCAGGTGACAAAACAAGATCCTGCCTGAAAGAAAGGGGGAGGGAGGGAAGGAGGGAAGGGAAGGGATGGAAGAGAAGGGTGCTAAGGTCCCTCCAACCTTTCACAGTGAGAGGCCAAAGGGTACAGTTTAAAGCTAATAAAGACAGACTTAAGTGCATGAGCTAAAGCAATAAAACTGTTGAATTCAAAGACTGACAAATAAAAATGTGATGGGCAGAGACTGGGAAAGGAAAAGGGAAAAGGCTCTGCAAGGCAGCTGGAGAGCTCCTTGTCTTTCCTAGGAGAAGGAAATCCTATTTCAAATGGATGCTCAAAATCAAATAGGCACTTCATTTGGAGTGATTTTACCCACCAGATGTGCTGAAAATGACAAACGGTTACGAAAGGTTACCTCTGATATGGGATGGGGAGGGCTGCTGGAAACGCTTACATTTTATTTCTGTCTACTTATTAATATATTGTTGTTGGGGTTTTTTTGTCCCATTGTATCACTTTTATTAGGTCAGGCTACAAAGTCATATGTAGAGCATAATCACAACTATATGCAGCAGAACTTCCACAGTCCACTCCCTCCCCACATTGACCACCTCCTTAAGTTGACTTAATTTTCATAGACCAGACAAGCACCACATGTATGTGTCAATACAGCAGGCCTAGTTCCTTATGTTGACCACCTCCATATGTCGACCAGTTTGTTACAGTCCTTTGGGTGGTCAGTTGACAGAGGTTCTACGGTAATTACCTAGTCTACCTAGTCAGATGTGTATTTATATAGATATAGCTACTGATATAGATACAGAAAATGTAGATGCTAGTATTGCTAAGTGATGAATTTGCTATAACTGTATATCTATTGGCTCAAACTCTCCACACTTAGTACCATGGGTCTATTTTATTTTTATAGCTAGAGAGAAATTAAAATGATTTTACGAACTAAAGAGCATGACTAGGATTTCCTCCACATTGAGATAGGGTCCCAAGGACCCTATAGATGGAACCACAGCTGCCTCAAGGCCAGGGCTGGAGTGATCTGTGGTTCTCACACGTGAGCCACTGTCTTCAGCACAGGCCTCAGAAAACCCTGTGTTAACATCTGGCTGTCTCAGCCAGGACAGTTGTGTGTGTTTCTCCTATGCTGACTTTGATTTTGAGTGGAAATGTCCCCAGAGCATTGCCAAGGATTGCAGCCCTGCAGGTAATTAGAAGAATGCACCTGCTGGAAGGAATTCTGCACCAGCATCCCAGGAAGGCTGGAGCTCACCTGCCAACAGGAACGCTTTTGGCAGATGAGTTTGAGTTGTTCTTTCTGAAAGTAATTAGACAAAAAGTTCAGCAGCTTGTTACGGCTCCTCCTTAAGGCTATTTTAATCTGTTTTAATTAATAAGTTGAATGTGGAAGGATTTGATTTTAATGAATTTCTGTTTCACCAGACTTTTCTGGCTACTCAGACCCCTATATCAAACCAAGTGCTTTGATGTCTTTCTGCAAAGGTGGGAGATCCTGTTGGCTGAGCTGGGAGGCCTCTCCCAAGACAGTGGGAGGTAAGGGGTTATTGGATCTATGGGAAGTTGCTACACAGAGTACCCAACAGTGATCTTAGAGAGTTCTCCAGATCTTCACTTTCAAGTCTACTAGCTGTCTTAGTCTGCCGAGGCTATCACAACAAAATACCACAGACTGGGCACTTAACCAACACAAATTAATTGTGCCACAGTCTAAAGGCTGGAAGTCCAAGATCAAGCATAGTCTGTTTCTGGTGAGGTCTCTCTTCCTGGCTTGTGGACAGCCACCTTCTCACTGTGTCCTCACATGGTGGGGGAGAGTGAGGGACGTGTAAGGTCACTAACCCCACCATGAGGGCCCCACCCTCCTGTTCTCATCTAAACCTATAATTGCTTCTCAAGGATCCCATCTCCAAATCCCATCACACTGGGGGTCAGAGCCTCAACATATGAATGATGAGGGAGGGGGAAGGGGGAAAGGTCACACCTTTCAGTCCAAAGCACCAGCCAAGTCGAGAGCAAATGTAGTGGAGGAGGGGTAAAGAAAGGCAGGAACTGACCCAATCCAAACTTGTGTTTTTGTTTTTCATAATTTCTTAAAAACTTACATTAGCCCTATCTCACCAAAAAAGGCTCTAAGAGATTCATGCAGAAAGGTGCAGGACCCCAGAAGATTAGCTTCGTCTTGGCTAATGAACACAAAATGAATAGCATGTAAATTAGATCATTCAATCTGTCATTCAGATGGAGAGTGGTTTGAAGTTTACCTATTATCTTTTAGCTGACACCATAAGAATGTTTGGAAATAAGACTATAGCACTGAAGACAAGGACTTCATTTTTTTCCTGAGAGTTTTTATTCTGCCACAAAACAGAGGGCAGGCCCTGGGAAGGCTGGAACCAGTCTGGCTAACAGAGAGGTCAGTCCAGTGGTTCAGTCATTCGGGCAGCAGGCACTTAATGCATCTAATATGCTGTGATCCCTGGATGGTATCACAGCATAAGTCGCAGTCCACGTCCTCAAAAAGCTTACAGAACAGCTGTGATATGAGTCTGTGAGATTAAATAATATCTGGGCCACGCGACTGCCTGAGAACTACGCACACTTCAAGAGAGTAGACTGGGGCTGAGAAGCAACCACCTGGCTGAGCCACAGGCCCAGGTACCCTGGGGAGGATGATGCTGGGCACAGACTCCTCAAGGCAGACCAGACGCTGGTGCCCTGCAGACAGTGGCCGGCATCAGGAATGCCACAAATAGGACACAAGGTCATCCCAACAACCAGAAAGAGCGAGACAGTGAACGTCAGAAGGCGGCCACCTCGGGACATCTGCTGGCAAGAGGAGGGTCCTGGCTGACGGGAGAAGAAAAAGGCAAAAACAAACAAACAGAAACTCACAACCTGAGATGGTGAGTTCACCAGAAGGACATTTCGTGCAGCCTCTCACTCACTAACCTTCACAAAGACACTGATGCAGAGGAATCTGCTAAAAGAAATGAGAAACTTTTCTATGCTCAAGATACATAAAAAAACAAAACAACAAAAATCCACAAAGTGGACGGTGCCTGTGGCTCAAAGGGGTAGGGCGCTGGCCCTGTATGCCAGAGTTGGTGGGTTCAAACCCAGACCCAGCCAAAAACTGCAAAAAAAAAAAAAAAAAATCCACAAAGTACAACCAAATGATGAGCTTCTTGGATGTGATATTCTCCAAGCATCAAGTCCAGGGTCAGACATATAAGCAGGGCTCAAAAATGTTTGCTGAATGCATGAATAAATGAATGCCATGCATAAGTTTTGTGCCCCTGAGAACTTCAATGACAGAGGAGAAATAAGATGTTCGGTCCCCCTGAGCTACACGCCTAGAGCAAAACACATCCCTGGGGTGAGGCAGGGCAGAAAAGGAAAAAATTCAGGAGCAAGGGCTTTCATGGAGTCATAATGACTCTAGAACCTTCTCTGGGGACCATGCCCATCTGGCATGCAGGAAAATGCCACAGGAACATTCCTGAGACTAGGTCATGCATGCAAATAGTGAGCATCTCTAGAGGGCTTACTATGAGCCAGACTATTCCCGGTGATGTTAAGTAACATCTCAGTTATATCTTGTGAAGTGGGATTAATATCATCCCCGTTTTATAGATGAGTAAACAATACAAGAGCAAATTAAATAACTGGTCAAAAGCTACAGAGTCCGTGCGTACTAGGGAGGGGTGCCCAATCCAAGCAATCTGGCTCCAGAGCAAGACCTCAGACACCCTCTACAGCCTGCCTCTGTCTTTAGAGCAACTTCTCTCCTTAGGACAGAAACCCAGAGAGAGGCTCTGAGGGAGGAAGAATGGCCTGAGCTACATGGAGAAGCAAGAAGGAAAGGCCTTCATTACCCTAGAAAGCGGAGGCATCTTTAAAAAGATGGGCCCTCTCTATCTTCCTAAAGCCACAACGTGAGGCAGGGCCTGCGCTCTGCAAATAAATCCACTGCAGGCCAGAAAGAGATGCAAAAGGGTCTGGAGGAATTCGAGAATGAAACTCTGTCCTCTAATGGAGCACGAGTCCAGGACAAGGTCCTGCGGACACACAACCTGAGCAGGTGACAAAGGTGTTACAAAAAGATGGAGGGCGGGCATTCACGTGGGTCTCAGAGGACTCAAGGAATGAGGGTGGCAGCTGCAATGAGGGAAGGACGCCACCTTCAAGAGCCCTTGGTGGCGGGCATCGGAGGGAAGCTGATGAATCAGGAGCGGCAGGCAGGGAAGGGCACCACGAGGCAGACAAACACAAGTGCAAGGTCCCCCGCTGCGTGCTGTCTACTCCTCTCACAGCCAGACGGGAAGACGACACTGGATGGCATCCCACACCCTGCTCCAAGCCAGAGAGGTACAAAAGCCAACCTAATTTAGTCATCTTCTCTCAACTCTCTCCTGAAATGACCTTACTCACCAGGTCCAGAGAGATGTGCTGACTTTGAATGAGAAGCTTTACCTGTGCTTCCTGCTTCAAGGGTGCCCAGGGCCGGGGACAAGCCTGAACAAGTGATGATACCCACAAAGGGGTCAGCGCTGTCCTTCCTGAGCGCTCTGCCCTGTCACAGCAGTCACTGCCATCCCCCAGGGACGCCCACATAGCACCCTTCATGTCTTCATTCTCTGACCACTCTTGGCCACTCACTGATGACGTCAGTGTCCAGCTCAAGGACTCGCTCAGGAGGGAGGCTTTTCTCAACCCTTGAGCCTCAAATAAACCACTGAGTAGACTGGCTTTCCAGCCACACAGCCCCCTGCCCCAGCCCTGGCTCTGTCACAGTCTAGCTATAAAAGCCGAGATGACACAACCCTTCTCAGTCTCAGTTTTGCCATTGATAAGATGGGAGTTGTAGCATCTGTCTCACTGAGCAGCTGTGAGCACTGAGATTAACCAGAAGACACGTATCACAGAGTCTACCATGTGGCAAGCGGACTGTGCATCCAGCTCTTGGCATCCGAGATGCTGTCCAATGACCACAGCAACGGCCTAGACATGCCATGCTAATGTCCTTGGACAAGGAAAGGAAGGGGGAGTAAAGGAGTGTGGTGCTGTGGTGCTGACATCACCCTGGTGCCACCTAACGCAACACCTCAGGGAGTTGCAGCCCTCCACCATGAGCTGGCAGGGTGGTGGGGCACTTTGGTGTATCTGATGACATCAGCATCGAAAACAACAATGTGAAGTTTAAATGTCCAAGAGAAAAATGAAGATGGTCCACGAAAGGTTTTAAAAATGTTTTATATATGTGTGTGTATATATATACACACACACACACGTATACATACAGTGGACCCTTGAACAACACAGGTTTGAACTTCACAGATACACTAATATAGATTTTTTTTCAAAAATTACACCAAGTGCACTTGCCTCTCCCATCTCCTCTTTCACCTCTGCCACCAGCGAGACAGCAAGACCCACCCTCTTCTTGCTCCTCCCCCTGAGCCTCCTCAACATGAAGGTGCTGACACTGAAGACCTGTACCATCATCTACTTCCACTTAATGAATAATAAATACACTGTCTCTTCTTTAGGATTCTCTCAAAAACATTGTCTTTGATTAATAACATTTCACGTATTTTATTGTAAGAATACAGATAGAATACATAATAACATACAAAATATGTGTTAATCCATACTTTGTGTTATCAGTAAGGCTTCCAGTCAAGAGTAAGCGACTAATAGTTAAGTTTTGAGGAAATCAAGAGTTATATGTGGATTTCTGGCTGTGCGGGCAGTTGGTGCCCCTAATCTGGAGTTGTACAAGGATCGGCAGTATTTTAAGAAGAGTACGATGATCTGTACAGGCTTTAGATGCCACAGCAAGGTCCAAGTTTTAAGGAGAAATAGGGATGATCCAATGAGCTAGTAAAGATTCAATGGATGTGGACAAGATCCAAGGAATGTGCTGGGGAAACAGGGAAGAGGCAAAGCAAGGGTGACTTCCAACATCAGGTGAGAGGTGACCTGCATCGGGCAGCCTTCTCTAGCCATGTAAGACCCACTGCCACCCAGGGAATACTGACTACTTCTCTGGGCATTGCAAAAAGCCACCTGTCCTAGACTACAAGAAGCATTCTGGTTCCAACTAATCATTGCCCTCTAATATTCTGGAAGGTTCACCCCAGGTTGTACCCTTAAGCTGTGTTCTCCTTCTCAGATGGTACCAGATCATGTTGCCGTGGAGGGGTCAGAAAATCAGGTTACAGGGGAACCATGAACATCAAGAGATCCCCACGCAAGGGAACTCTGTTTTCTTTGCATATTCAAAATGTAACTTTCAAAAAGATGTCTCAGGTTTAGAAAACTAGGGAAGGACAAGTAAGTCAAAGAACCAATGACAACTGCATCACTTAAAAAAAAAAAAAAATACCCAAACCATTATGACAAGTTGAAAGATCTGGGACATCTAGAAAAATAGTGACCATAAAAGATCATCATCATTTTCCCATTAGAAAAAGAAAAAATTGGTAACTTAAAAATATATAGCAGAAGAAAGGAATGTTTGCCCTATCATAAATTTTTAAAGTTACTACAATTAAACTGTGGTAGCACTGGAATAAGAATGGATAGAACGGTGGAAAGAAAATAAAGGGTTCAGAAATCAGCCTGAACAAGCATGGTAATTTGCCACATATCAAAACTGGCATTTCTAAATCAGTGGTTGGATTATTTGATAAGTAATAGTGGGAAAACTGAAAAACATTTGGAAAAAAAATAATAATAAAGATAGGTCCCTATCCCCTACCACAGCCAAATTAATACTAGATGGATTTAAAATTTAATGATGAACCTATATATAGACTTCTGGCTAACAACTGGCAAATGAATTTATTTTTTTCTCTCCTCTCCTTCCCAAAACACTTTCTGATAAAAGAAGGAAGGACATTGACACAGGGAAAATATTCCCTTGTAAGCTACAAGGAAAAAGAGAAAGGAATGATCTAAAAAGAGATCTAGAAGTCAGAAAGAGGCATTGATACTCGTAAATGAGATGAGGTACACATTAACCAGTGTGATGTAAGCATTCCAAATTGTATATGAAATCAGCACATTGTACCCCATAAATGCATTAATGTATACATGATCTATGTGTTTGTGATTTAATTAAAAAATATTAATAAAAATTCAATTAACAAGGCGGCGCCTGTGGCTCAGTGAGTAGGGCACTGGCCCCAGATGCCGAGGGTGGTGGGTTCAAACCCAGCCCCAGCCAAACTGCAACAACAACAAAAAAAAAAATAGCCGGGCGTTGTGGCGGGCGCCTGTAGTCCCAACTACTCGGGAGGCTGAGGCAAGAGAATCGCGTAAGCTGGAGGTTGCTGTGAGCCGTGTGATGCCAAGGCACTCTACCGAGGGCAGTAAAGTAAGACTCTGTCTCTAAAAAAAAAAAATTGAATGAACAGAAATGGGATAAATTCAGAGATTGGCAAAGCAGATTAATAAACATAAACCAAACCATAAAAAAGAAAAAATGGAAGTCAGAAAGAAGAGAGAGCAGTGACCACAGGGGAAGACAAATTCTGCACTCATCGTGGGTCTACACCAGGCCAGAGCCAGACACTGGCCTCCAGACCCTGAGAGGCCCACAAGGGGACCATTATGACAAGTTGAAAGATCTGGGACATCTGGAAAAATAGTGACCATAAAAGATCATCATTATTTTCCCATTAGAAAAAAAAAAAATTGGTAACTTAAAAATATATAGCAGAAGAAAGGAATGTTTGCCCTATCATAAATTTTTAAAGTTACTACAATTAAACTGTGGTAGCACTGGAATAAGAATGGATAGAACGGTGGAACGAGTACCCGGGCACAGGAGTACCCGGGCACAGGAGGCATCAGCCATGGACAGAATCCTCACCCCAGTCAGCACACTACTCTTGTATCCCGTGTCCCCAGGAGCCTGCAGTCAGCCTGGGCAGAGAAAAATGAAAGGATACAGAGGCCCCGGGCACAGCTGAAGTGAAGGGCCCACTGAGGACAGGGAGTTGGGGCCAGTCTGCACACAGAACCAAGGGGTCTTAGCCACCCTCCACTGGCCTGATGGCAGAATTCTACCAGCCATGCACGTATGTGACCTTGGCACTCTACCAAGGGTGACAAAGTGAGACTCTGTTTCCAAAAAAAAAAAAAAAATTGTAATCTTGAAGGTCAGGAAGAATTTTCTAAGCATGGCTCAAAAGCTTAAATATTTAAAAAAGGAAAATAAAACATTTGATTCCATTTTTTTAAAGCAAAATTAAGTTTAAAAAATATATAAAAGAAAGAAAGGGATAAACAGCAAATCTGGAAAGTTTTGCAACATGCAATAAACAAAGGGTACTATTCTTTCTACTAGAGAGTTCTTACAAATCATTAGAAAAACCGCCATAGATAAACAGACACAATACATCAATATACAATTCGCAAAAGAAAAACAATAAAATGACAAAAAAAAAAAAACTACGAAAAATAAAATGTATGTGCTTACTCATAATCCCAGAAATCCCAAATCAAAAAACAATACAAAACCATTTTGGCTATCAAATTTCTAAAAACAAAATGAATGCCAACAGCAGCTCTTGGTGAGGAAGTCTGGAAATGAGTTCTCCTTCCACTGCTGCTAGAAGTGAGAACAGGAAAAATCTGGAAGAAAGTTCTCGAAATCCTTGACTTGATGATTCTACTTCTCAGTATTTGTCCTTAGAAAAATACTTAACAGATGTGCAAAAAATAACACACGGCACACCCATTGGTAGCTTATGATGAAGTCATTAAAAATGAGGAGGTGTGAGGATGGGTAACAACACGGACAGACCTACACAACATATCAAGTGAAAACTCAGGTCAGGTGCTCTGTGACAAGAATTTGCTGCACTGCAACCCCTTCAGATAAATAAGAGAAATGCAGAGTACAGACACATCACGTCCACACAAACGCAAACTAGGAGCTTTTAGCCCCCAGTTGTTATCACATCTCTGGGTCCCTGGTATTAAAAGTAAATATTATTTTCTCCTATTTGCTTATTTTTAGAAGTTTAGCTACAAATCTCTTAAGGGACTATTTCAGAATGAGAAAGTCAGATGGCAGCAGTTTTCTCCTTGAAAAATCCCTGCTGGGATGGTGAGTGTTAGAGGCCACCTCTTACAGAAGGGTTCATTCCCAAACGTAACTAACTACAGGAAGGGCCGAGCTGATCTAACATGGCAATTTGATAGTGTTAATACAACTGTCCCATAACTCAGCGTGTTTTGCTTGGCTGCCCCCACCCTCCCCCAGGGAATTGACGATAGCCAGCATCTGGCAGGACAGGGTGGCCAGGTGGCAAACACTGGGGACACAGCTGTGACCGCAGGGTAAGCTACGCAGCTGCCACTCAAAGAGAGGCCTGAGTGACACCTGGACAGCCCTGGTCTAGGAAGTCCCCAGAAGGCCAGGAGGAAAGAAAGGGTGAGGCTGGGGGTGGGGAGAGGTTTACTTCAACCCTCTGTAGGTTAAAGGACTCACGGCTTGCTCCCTCCAAGAGGCACCAGAGTTGAAGGTAAACACCAGGGATCCCAAGAGCTTTCTTGGGAAGGGTGAAAAAAGTGAAGAATGCATGCACTGGAAAGGCAGAAAAAAGAAATGTTAAACCACCACACCCTTTCAGAAAAAAACTTAACTCTGTGCACTAGAGCAAATTCTATTCCCCAGTAATTTGCATAACAATATCTGACCCGGCTTGCTGCTGTTTCTGATCCGGCTTCTAGGGCTGCTCACATAGACCCTTTCTCTGCCCTCACCTCCCTCTGTTGATAACCTAATTATCTAGAAACTTCACTCATGCTCCTGAGGGGATTTCCTATTTCAAAAGACCCTGCAATGAGTGATTTGATTTCAAGGCAAATAATTTCTCCCTATACATCTGCTCAGATTTTCTGAAAACGTCCCTTTAAAACACACCTTGATTTTGTTTTGTTTCCTCTCCTCCCTCCTCTCCAAAAGTTTCAAAGTACTGAAAGAAGTTAATTTAATATACTTCCCTTCCTCCCTACCACCCACCTCTCCAGTGAGAGAAGTGTCTGAACTATTGTCTCCATTTTACACTGGAACAAATAAATCAGCACAAGTGACAGAAGACCAGGACTACCTGCAGTGAAAACAACTTTGCAAGCCAATCTTCCCACGCTGATGTCCCGGTATTACAATCCCAGAGGACCAAATGTACAGCTAGGTCCCCACTTACAACTTAAGAAACATCTCTAAATAAAACTTGCAGGCAAGCACTGTACCAAGAACTGTGCAGAAAACACGCACACACACCCCACCGCCACCACCACCACCAAGCCCCTTCCCTCAAAGAACTCACAATTTAGAAGAAGAGATGTAACTTCAGCTCAGGTCATAAAGGGTCTATTTCCCCACTGGAAAAGATGCCTTCCAAAATCTCTTTAATTGTACGTTTCCGGGACTCTGAGATTCTAAATGTGACAACTGACACAAGCCTATAAGTATCAGAGTAAATGCATACATAATTATCATACAAAGAAAGAATAAGATATTAAATTCTACTGTGGAGATCGAGGGTCACTTCATGGAGACAGTTGGCTTCAACTTTGCCCTCAAACGACAAACAAGGGGCTTCTTGGCTGCACAAGCAAAGAAATGGAGGCCCATGGTCTAATGGCGCTTGGAGGTGGGAGAGGTGGCAGGATAGGTGGAGAAGGGCAAAACACAGCTCCCAAGAGTTGCAATGTTATTCTCAGTGGGTTGCAAGTGCAAGTTTGGAAAACGAGAGCGGCATACTCGCTTTGTGTTTCCAGCACCTAGACCTGGCAACAGGGTTTAGGAACGGAGCAAGGAAGCAGGAGAAGTGTGTAGGAGCTAGCTCACACCCGGCCAGCACCACCCCAGGGCAACAGTGTCAGAGGGAGCTAGCTCACACCCAGGCCAGCACCACCCCAGGGCAACAGTGTCAGAGGGAGCTAGCTCACACCCAGGCCAGCACCACCCCAGGGCAACAGTGTCAGAGGGAGCTAGCTCACACCCAGGCCAGCACCACCCCAGGGCAACAGTGTCAGAGGGAGCTAGCTCACACCCAGGCCAGCACCACCCCAGGGCAACAGTGTCAGAGGGAGCTAGCTCACACCCAGGCCAGCACCACCCCAGGGCAACAGTGTCAGAGGGAGCTAGCTCACACCCAGGCCAGCACCACCCCAGGGCAACAGTGTCAGAGGGAGCTAGCTCACACCCAGGCCAGCACCACCCCAGGGCAACAGTGTCAGAGGGAGCTAGCTCACACCCAGGCCAGCACCACCCCAGGGCAACAGTGTCAGAGGGAGCTAGCTCACACACAGGCCAGCACCACCCCAGGGCAACAGTGTCAGAGGGAGCTAGCTCACACCCAGGCCAGCACCACCCCAGGGCAACAGTGTCAGAGGGAGCTAGCTCACACCCAGGCCAGAACCACCCCAGAGCTGAGTAGCAGTAGCTGCAACAAGGACCATGTAACCTGCAAAGCCTAAAATATTTACTATCTGCCCCTTTACAGAAGCTCCCCAACCCCTAAAAGTACACACCATAGGGTGAAAATCAGGTGGTAACACCAGCCAGAAAGGAGAGGAAGCGCCAAGACCAGGCCAAGCTGCCGACCAGGGCAGATAGCAGGGGCTGGGACCCCAGACTAGGACCTTGCAAAGGCCAGAGCAATCACAGCCCTGTTCAGGCGAGGACAGGTCCTGGGAAATCCAGTCCAGCAAGTCAGGCCTGAGGTGAGGGAGAACTTGGGGAGCTCTCTCTAGCCACTCATACTGGGAAAAAATATCCAGTAAGAATGAGGCAGAGACCTTCCGGCTAGAAGCAGAGCACCATGGCCTGGAAGCCTCAGACCACAACAGCCAAAGGGAGGCCAGGGAGGAAGGGTGATGCTCCAGAGGACGGCCAGGTGGGACAGTGCAGTCCGTCACCCGGCATCCCTGCAGAGGTACCAGGGTGCACCAAGAGGTAAGGTCACAATGTGTGAAAACGTTCTGTGGAGGTTCTCTGCAGACCCTCCTACAATTGAGCGATTCCTCTTGAATTACAGAGGCAGCCTAGCCTACTGCGATAAGAGCCTGGCACCTTACGTTATGAGTCAAACCTCCCTACTCAATAGCTGTGTGGCCTTCAACAAGGCGCTTGACTTCTCTGTGGTTAGAGAGACTCATCTATAAAAATGTTGCTGAAGTGATCAAATGAGTTAACACAGGTGAAGTGCTTAGAAAGGAGGACTTATGTAACCATTAGCTATAATTATACTACCTCAATCTTTCTGCTAATTTCCATGTGCCCCCCTAAGTCTTCTCTTATTTAAAGGTTTGATCTTCTAAGGCAAAACACACACGCCCTGAGAAAGGTATGTTTAAGTCCCCAAGGTTCACACTTCCTGGCTGCATCTCAAGTCAGTTTACAAAACTCAAAGACCTGGGCAGGGAACCTTCCCTGTCAACAATGATGTATTGAAACAGGTGCCTTAAGTTGAAAAGGCAGGAAGAAAGGATCCAACAAAATACAATGTATTAGTCATCACAGGCTGAACACATCACGGCTGGGTGATAAATGCCAAGAACATCAATTAAGAGCTACACTTAGAAGTGTAGCACATTCACCACGACACCAAGGAACCTATATGCTGCAAGTGTTGTTTCGATGTCAGGAGAAAATACTTTGGGTACAAATGGTCAGTGCAATTATTTTGCATGTAGGCAGCCTGCATCAGCATTCCACCTGGAAAGACACAACTGAACATCTGTCAAGGTGTCAACTGCAACCACAGAAGCAAAGAAGTTTGTGAAGCTCCTGCATAGTTAACTAAAGTTGGTGGGGTGTCTGGGGAAAGAGAGAGGATGGAAAATCACAGGTGTAATTAACACTGACATCTCTCGATTCACAGGTCCCTTTAACGTGACTGTACCCACAGTCCTTCTGGAAATCCTTGGTTTTCCAGATACTGGTACTGAGAGCAGAGTGAGGTGTCTTCTCCCCAGGTTTCCTCCTGCCACATGTGTCCTCCCGAGCAGCTCTGCCCTGAAGACCTACAACTCTGGACTAATTACCCTGGGTCTAGCTTCCTCCACTAGTAAACTAAATGATTTAGACTATTCATAAGGTCCCTTCCAGCTCTCTGAGCCTCTGATTCTCACTCTATAAATCAGGTCTCCTCACCAGGGACAAGAGAATATGATGGATCTTGAAGGATAAATAGGTTTCACCCTTAGTTATTGTGTTAAGACATTTATATTCTACACTTAGGAGATTTAACGGGTATCCTTGTAAAATGCACCGTAAGTGTGGTCCCACCAGAAAATGCGGTGAAGGCTATGTTAACCAGTTTCATGAAAGTATTTCAAACGGTATAGAAAACCAGCACCTTGTAACCCATCGTTGCATTAATGTACACAGCTATGATTTAATAAAAAAATAATAAGTTTCACCCTGAACACTGGTTCTAAAAGTGACCCTCTAAAGAGGACTCAGAGGCTGCTTTTGAGGTAGGAGGGAGGGATGTCCTGGCACTGTGCTCTCTAATCCTGCCCTGAACGAACCCAATCTGCCAGGAATCTCAGGAAAAGGCAGTAGTGCTAGAAGCCCTCCATGCGAAGTCAGGAAAATGCTTCTCTTAACCAGGCAGCAGCAGGCCCTGGAGCTTGTTAGGAATGCCTGCTTGCCGACCTGATGTTTATAATTTGCCGTTTAACAAGATCCCCAGGTTGGTGTGTATGTGCATCCTTTTGAGAAATGCTGTTCCGGAGCCCTGCTCTCAAAGTCAGCTGTACAGTGGAATCCCCTGGTGGGCTGGGTCCCAGCCCCAGCCCCAACCCCCAGCCCCACCACTGGTAGGATGTGGCTACAGTGTTATAACTTTTTAAAGTCTCCCCAGGAGGTTCTAATGTGCCCCAAAGTTTGAAAAACACTGAACTAAAATCTCCACTTCAGATTCTAGCATTCAAATCCAAGGCCAGCTGACTTCCCTCTGTTAAAGTCTGGACCACCTGTAGCCATCCTTTCCCAAGGCTACATCAAGGTCATCCCCTCTGGACTTCTCATTTATGATGGGGTCCCTATCCCAGTCAGTGCCTGCCTCTTGTAGCCTCCATTTGGAGGCCCTTGCTAGCCTCCAAATTCTTTCCCTAGGAGTGGAAACCAAACTGTCAGCTCTAGTATTCTCTCTTCCTCTTTCTGTCCCTCTCTTTCTCTCCTTCTCAGTTAGGTGTTTCTTCCCTGTTGCCTTCTACCCTTTGAGGGCTCCAGTGGGTTCTGTGCTGGGTGTTTGAAAGCTGGATAGAAGCATTTATCTCTTTGGATATCAAAAATTAGAGAACTTCAGTATTTATTTCAAGATAATACAGTAGCCAAATCAGACGCCAGCAGTACTTGGAATCTACCAGAGCTCAGAAGCAGAGTAGTGTCTACGCAATTAACTGGAAGACTGGGTCTTGGCAGGAAAAGAGAAACAGCAGCCTCAGCTGAGGACAGACGATCTGTCTGTGACCTGCTACCGCTAAGTAACTCATGAAGGGAAGGGACAACCCACAAAACAGGCTTGAAAATGCAATACCCTCGTAGAGAACGCTCTGCAACTCTCCATCTGGGAGTCTGCCCAAATGAAAAGCGATGTGAGGACCTAAAGTGATTTAACAAACTCAGATCCTGATCTTTCTTGCAGAAAGTCTGCTTGTCTTTGGAGGCACAGAGAAGACGGAGATGTTAGCTACTGGGTCACATCCCTCTGGAGCAAAACCATCTGGGTTTCCATCCACCAACTACAAACTTGTGACCTTGGGAAAGTTACTGAACCTTGTTGCATCTTTGTTTCTTCATCTGTAAAACGGAGGAAACACTAGTAGCCAGAGTGGTGATGATGAGTGGTCAGTACTATGTAATTTCGCTACTATTATTTGTCACTTCCTACTGGATACAGAATGTGTGTTTATGTGTATGTGTGTAAAACGAATCAGCAGCCACAGATCAGATTAAAAAACAGAGCAACTGGTTTTCCTCAACCAGCACTATGAATGCTGGAGGCTGAAATGCTCCATCCATGTGCAGTACAGATGTTTTGAGCCTTTCTTACCAAGCTATAAAAATGTTTACACAGTAATTAGGCCTGTTATCAGTACACAAACAGATTACACTTTACTGAATGAATGAACAGTTCAAACACCCTCCCATTTTGCATCAGGTTCAGAGTGCTTTCCTAATTCTTGGGTTTACTAAAATAAATGTGGTTTCTAATAACACAGAGCCACTGCTGAGTATAGGGGAAAGCGTGCTGGGGTGGGGAATGGGCCTGTTTAACGGAACACCTGCCATGGAATCTCTCTGCTCCTCATTTTTCCCATTTATGAAAGGGGGCTAACCAAGGATTCTGCTCCCCCTTAATTTTGTGTTCTCTTCCTTTATAATCATTCTCTTCTAAACACATATTCATTCTTCTCTTCACCAAGAAAGGATGAGTTTATTTAAGGTAATGAAAAGATAGTAGTAAATCTGAACTGCATCGTGAGAGTCCACTCTAACACCATTCAGTTACATTAAAACTGAGTTTGTGTCAGTTAATTCCCCGAAACTGAGACTGGACCAAGAGACCAGGGGGGCAGACTTTACTCCATGTGGACATCCCCTCTTCCAAAATACATCAATGGCTCCGAGTAACATATCACTGAATCTTTTCTTTGCCTGTTTTCAAAGGATAATATTCTGTTGTGATAAATATGTCACCAAAATAATTAGCTAAGCCACCTAATTTGCACTTCTAAGTTTTCACTTTGTCTAACTTTTGTTAATGAAAAAGCTCAAGTGATTTGTAATCATGATACAAATTTTTTGGTTCCAATACTAAAGCAATAATGTTTAAATGTTCAGAAGTGAGCTTTTAATGAATATTTAACTGCTCTATTCTTCATAAGTATAAATTATGCTTTCAGTAAACACTCTGAATACTAAAAAGGGAAGATTCAGTTTCTCCTAGCTAACTTACATGTTGAAGTTTCCTAATAACTTGTTTCAAGGGGAAAAAGTCCTCTCGGTTTCAAGATGTACAGGAAGGAATTTGTAGGTCGGGTAACTTGTTACAGCAAAATCCCAAATGCAATGAAATTTAGATGTATGTATTCGAAATGCATAGGGAAAAAATCCAGCAATATATGTATTTGAAATGTTAATGGTCTTGGGAATGAGAGTGCAGAAAGGTGCTTTCATTTTTTATGTAACACTTCTGTATTGCTTTTAATTTCTTTTTTAAAAAGAATGTTTACTTTTGTAATTAAAAAATGTCTTAAATTAAATAGAGCCACCCATTGGACACTTGGGGCAAAATGAACCTCTTGTATGACCCACCAGGATCACAGATTTTTAACATTAAGGTTTCAGAAATAAAGTGGTAGGGGAAAAAAATGTTCAGTAGATAGATTCTCTCCACACTCCATTCAAGACATCTGTGATCATCACTGTCTGCACTGTTAAACCAATCTTTTCCAATTATAAAAGAAATATGTGCTCATTTGCAAAAATAAAAACAAAAATCATAATGCCAACACCTTTGGACAAGCAATGTTAACATTTTTGGTCCATTTCTTTTCATTGTTCTTCTGTACTGTGTTTTTAAACAAAACTGAAATCATACTGTAATTCCAGTTGTCTGTATCCACATTTAATTGGTACATTAGAAATCACTAAATTAAGGTCACCAAAGCATTTTCTCTCCATCTGTTACTGTTAAACACTACATTTTATTTTACACTTTAATGGGTAAAGATTTACTTTATTGTACTACGGTGGTGCACACAGAATGCCTAGCTGCTAGGGTGATCTTTGGAAAATACAAATTAAATCATGTCACTCATCTGTTTAAAACCTTCCAGCTGCTTCCATCAAACTTAATATCTGAACTCAAATCCAAACTCCACACAGTGATCCCACATGAACTAGCCCTTGCTTCTCTGGCCTCATCTCCTGTCACACCAGCCTTCTTCCTATTTCACTAATGCACCCAGCTCATTCTGACCTCAGGACCTTTGCACTGGTTGTTCCCACTGCCTAAAATTTCTTCCCCAAATCTTCCCCTAACTGATCCCTTCACGTCATTTCAGTGTTGGCTTAAATACAGCTCCTCAGTAAAACCTTTCCTGTCCACCGATCTGCAGTAACCCTCTCATCTGTCTCAATTATATCCTGTAATTTTATTTCTATATTTTTATTGTGTCTTATTACATCACTAGAATATGAGAAAAATATCTCTGTCTAAGCCGCCATTTTACCCAGTACCTGAACCAGAGATACTCAAAATATATTGGCTGGATGAATGAAAGTGTTTCCAGTTGTCCAGATTTGCGGAGCATGAGCTAAAGTAACCTACTTAAACAGGTCTTGTTTACAGCAGCACAGCCCCTTCATAAGACTTTTTACAATAGGTTGTCACCTTCTGCTACAGTCTGGTCAGAGAGAGCTGCCCACAGCCCTGTCCGTGAGAAAACACACCCATTATTTAGTGTTGGCCAGGCTTTAATTTCTTCCCCACCCTGTTCCCTAAACCAGAAACCCAATGGTGACACTATACTTGTCCCTTTCTCCTATTCCTACACCGATGAACAAGTCCTGTCAATTTTCCCTCCTGTAGAGGACCTGTCCAACATCTATGTCACCATCTTTTGTCAAGGTCATTTTAGTTCCTTTCAGAAAACAACCTTTCCCCAACTAGATGACCTTTGGAAAACTACCCCCAAACATGGGGACCCAAAGCTATGCCATTCGGTTATGTCCTCTGAGCATTTTGAAAGCAGCAGAATAATACAATAATAATAATAATAATAATAATAATGGAAATGGTTGGAGATCATTTACTTCCATAGAATCACCTGAGAGAGACCATAAGGCAATTCCTGCCTGCTCCAAGCCTGGCTCTTCAAGCATGCCCTCCATCCTGTGAGTTTCCATCATTACTGCTACCCTGTTTCCCCGAAAATAAGACATCCTCCGAAAATAAGACCTACTTACAGGAAAGATAAGACGTCCCCTGAAAATAAGACCTAGCGCATCTTTGGGAGCACACCTTAAAATAAGACACTGTCTTATTTTCGGGGAAACAGGGTAATATATTCTCTACTTTGCTTTAGTTGTTAGCCAGAGTTAGTTTCTGTTGCTTGCAACCCAAGGACCCTAACTGGCGATTTCCCTACATGCTTGTTGAACCCATTCCTCCTTCTCCATATTCCCCACAATGGTCTCCTCGCACCTGCCTGGGGCCTCTCAGTGCCATCCTCCTTGCTAGTATACACACCTCTGGTCTCTCGCTGACAAACCCATTCTCCACACAGTCCCCAGCCAAATCTCACCATGCCACCCACCCCCTAATGGAGAAATGCTGAGCCCCTGGTCCCGACCAAAGGGCCCCACCTATCATTCCAGTCTCTTCTCTCTCCCTGTCTCAACATTTAAGCTCCAAGAATCCAAACTATCAGCAACTTCCTCATATGCTCCATGTGCTTTCTGACCTCTCAGATCTTGCCCACCCACCTTCTCTGCACTGGAAGACCCATTCAAAGCTAGCCACTTCCTAATTATCCTTTAAACTCATCCTAGACATCACAACCATCACAACCATCTTAGCCTAACTACCTTCCATCTCTGCTCACAAATGTGCAGCCCTAACGCACAGTCTGCCCTTCCCACTAATCTGTGAATTTTTTGAGGACAGACACTGTGGCATCCTCATTTTTCTTTCTTTTTTTTGAGACAAAGCCTCAAGCTGTCACCCTGGGTAGAGTGCCGTGGCATCACAGCTCACAGCACCTCCAACTCCTGGGCTCAAGCGATTCTCCTACCATGGTGTCTAGCTCACAGCAACCTCCAACTCCTGGGCTCAAGTGATTCTCTCTCCTCCACCTCCCAAGTAGCTGGGATTACACGCGCCTGCCACAACACCTGGCTACTTTTTTTGGTTGCAGCCATCATTGTTTGGCAGGCCCGGGCTGGATTCGAACTCGCCAACTCAGGTGTATGTGGCTGGTGCCTTAGCTGCTTGAGCCACAGGTGCCAAGCTGGCATGCTTGTTTTTCTATCAGTATGGCATAATAGCCCCTGAATAAATTTTTGTTAGGTGTTAAGTGATTAAAAACGCAATTCACTTTGAAAATCCCAGGTTAGAGGTGCCACAATTGTGTTTTCATTTTCCTCCTTTCTAGCCACATTCAGAGTTACCCTCAAATTAAGCATTCTGAGGAATCAGCCAATGCTCTGCTCAACTTAAAGAATAGTATCACAGCTTAAGAGTCAGGACTGATACTGTTTTAACAATCATCAGAGGCTACTGCTGGTTGCCTTGCCTAATAGTTAGCAATCATCAAAAGACAGTTCAGATACTCTGACTATAGTAGCTTAAGCCTGAAGTGAAGGGCAAAGATGCCACCTATCCCATATCAATGTGAGCACAGAGAGGGAATCCTATCATCAAACCAATCTGCACTCACACCTACACCTGGCCCCAGGGTGGGGTTTTGGTATGGAGTTCTGCCTCCTCCCCAGACCAACTTCACAAATCACAGCCCTTCTGTGCCTGAGTTTCCTCGTCAGGAATGAGGAAGGAGAAACTGAGCCTAGATTCATTCAGCAAACAGAGACAGGGTACCCACTATGTGTCTGATTCTGCTGACAAGGCACGGCAAGTCAAAGATTACTAAGGTTACTAAAACACTTTTCACATCACAAGGGAGCAGTGTGGAAAGAGCACTGCATGCAGAATCAGAAACCTCAGCTTCTTCAAATCAAATCACAACCCTGCCTCTGGCCTAGAAGCTGCAAAGCCTCAAGAAAGTTACTGAACTTCCCTTAGCATCAGTTTCTGAATATGAAAAATGAAGATTACATAAGCTGAACTATGGGATAGGGTCTGGCACAAAAGTAGGGTCTCAGACATCTAGATTAAGAGGGTCTCCAAAGGCCTTAAGTGCAGTCATTCAGGAGACTTGCTCTCAGAATAAGAACTAGCGCCTCCTTCTGACACCCAGCAAGCACTGCACAAGCTGTCAGAATCGGAAAGCACTAAGGACAGCACTGCACACCGGCAACAGGCTTAAGGGCCAACTCACAAGCAACCCACTGGGCCAGCCACCAAGAGCAAGCACAACGTCCCTGCAAAGGCCACTTGCTATGGAAAAGAAATTTATAAATGGGAGCACCACCCTTCCCAATATTTAAGGACTGATCAGAAGCCTCCCATTGGAGAGATAAATGTTAAACTGTCACACATACCCCACTCTGTCCCAGTACTCACCCCAACCCTTTCCAGAGGAAAGGGTCTCATGTATCTTCAGCAGATCTTGTCCATCAGTTTCTCAACAGATCCAGCTGAATTAAATTATTTTCTTTCTCAAAAGCCCTAATCCTGCACCATCGCTGAAGGCCTGGTTACCGGCAGTAGTTACTTTCAGAGTTCAGAGAAAGGTGACATTTTGGTGAACAATTCTAAGAGGATTTAGCTTTCCCTCAATCAAATATCCCAGGGATAGGATTTCCAAAGACTTTTGTTTTCATTACTTCACTTGGATACACACAGTAACTAACTTCAGTGTCGGAGACCAGCTTCTGGGTAAACGTAGCTGTTCTTCAGCAGCTTCTGCCGTGCCATCGTATGCAGTGAACTCAGAGCATGGAGCCGCTTGAAGGGGCTTCCACCAAGCCAGGCCCTCTGGAAACAGCGCAGAGGCTCCCTGGGGGCATTCACCTCACCAACTGCCTAGAGAACTAGCAAAGTTATGTCGCTCCTGGACCTCGAAGGAATCCCAAACTGGGTGTGGTAACAGAGCTGCACGCACCAGAGAGGTCTGAAATGCCACTAGACTTCAAAGCCTCACACACATAGATAACAAAAAATGAGAACCTACCCCACAACCATGAAATAAAATCCACCACCAAGCCCAGGAGGAGAGCTGCAGTCCACGTCTTTGAAAGACAAGTCTAGCCTCCAGACAATTTCACACCAAATGTCTTTAAAATCTTTTCCAAAGCTCGGATTCCTGAATTGAAAAATAATCTATCTTTCCTATGGAAAGTCAGCAGTTAAAGCAGCAGAACATGGAAAGGCTACTACTATGTGAGTTCTTATATGGGCACAAATGTTTCCTATGTCTGGACCCCCACAGGGCAGAAACCTACCCATTCTGGGAAAGTCGTCTCAACTGTGTTGCCGAGGCTGCTCTGGCTCACTCCAGAACATAGTTATTATCACCACTAAACAGATTTCGCAACCTCACACAACCGGCACTAAGCTGCTATTCCCTGAGCCCAGGAAAATCATTTTTTCTTTTCTTTTTTTTTTTTTTTCCGAGAACAGCCTCAGGGCCCGGGGATGGCGCCCCAGTCTTGACACCCAAGGAACTGCAGATGCCGTTTTACCCGGAGCTAAGGGCTTCAACCCAAATAGAAGGAAGGCGCTTTCCGCACACACGCCTTTACCAAGGGTCAAGAGCAGGGGGAAACGACGCCGGGGGGAGGGCCGGCAAGCACGTGCGTCGCCCGCGGCTAGCAGCTCAGCCCCTGTGCCCGAGCCCTTCTGGGCACGCTCCGAACCCCCAGCCCGTCGGGGTGGAGCGCCCACCTCCCCGCTCGCCCTTGCCCCGGCCCCCGCCCCGAGGCCGGCCCAGAACTACCTGCTGCTGCCTAGGCGCCCTCGGGCCAAGTCTCAGGAAGTTCACTCCCCGCCGCGCTAGTCCGGGGAAGCTGGGCAACCCGGTAAATTCAGCCCGCCTGGGAAAGACGCGCTAGTCCGGGGAAGCTGGGCAACCCGGTAAATTCAGCCCGCCTGGGAAAGACGGACCCCATCCCTGCCCGGGCGCTGGACCCAGCATCCTGCTTGGAGCCCGGGAGCCAGGTCCCAGCCGGGCTGCGGGAGGCTTCCCCAGTTACCCCGTGCGCCCCAGGGCGCGTGAACCCGTGGCGGGTGGCAGCGAGGAGCGAGCGTCCAGGAGGGCGAGCAGCCGGCGCTGGGGGCTTGAGGTGGAGAGAACCCTGACTCCCGCCTTCTCCTATCGCAATGACTCCGGCTTCCCGAAGACCTGGATGCCGCCGGGTGCTCCTACCTGAGCTGTGATGCGGCTCCCAGTCGCCTGCCCTCCCTGCCCACCTTACGGTCGCCAGCGGTCGGGGGCGCGCAGCCCGGTAGCCACCGTCGCCGGGGTCTCGGCGAGCAGCTCCCAGCCTGCAGCCCGCACAGTTATGGGACACCCTTCTCCAGACCCACGCCCCCGGTCGGGCGGCCACCGGCGAGCCCAGAGCAGGGGAAGGTGGCACACGCGGCCCCCAGCCCGCCGGGTGGGTGCCCTGTGCCGGGGACAACAGGTACGGGAAGGGAGGCGTTGTCGGCCGCTCGCCCGCCTACTCTGCACACCTGGGCCAGCAGCAGCCAGGGATCAGGCACCGTGCAGAGGGGCAAGGATGCGGGGAGGAAGCGCAGGGAGGAAGCGGGCGGGCAGGCCACGGCGGCACTCACCTCTCGCTGGGCCGGGGCCCCGCAGCCCAGCTGCCTAGGCGCCTCCGCGCGGCGCTGGGGGCTTCCACCGAGGCCCGCAGGGAGGGGGCGGCGCGGAATGGAGGCGCCAAGCGGGCAGCGCTCAGCCTCTCGCTCACACCTCCAGCTGGCAGCCGCGTCCCCGCTCCGGCATCTTCGCTGCCGCCGGCTCCCTTGGCGCCCCCGGGCCGCTCCCCACGCGCGCGCCGGGGTCGGCGCAAGCCCCTCGTCTGCTCGGAGCGCGATCTGGGCGCGTGCCTCCCTGTCCTTGTCCTCTGCTCCCGTCTGGGGACGCGTGCCCCGCACCCCCGGCACCGCGCGCCGCTCTACCCCTCCCGCGCCCGCTGGCCGCGCGGGCTCAGCCCATGTGCGCGGCAGCCTCGCTGCGCCCCGGAGCCCAGTGGCCGAGGCCCCGCCGGAGTTGCGCGCCCCAGAAACTCCATGCAGCTCCGGCCTCCTCCCCGGCTCCTCCCCAGCGGGCCCCCCGGGGCCTTGCGGCTGCCCGCAACACCCCGCCCGCTCTGCCCCCCGCTCGCGTCAGGAGCCCAGCTTCAGGGCTGGCCTCGGCCGCGGGCGCCCCGGCTGCTCCGAGGGTCGGGGCGCCCCCACCCCCACCCTTGCGCCTCCCCAATGGCTCCCTCGGTTTCCAGGCAGCGCAACCTGAGGAACGCCTCGGCGCGCGCGCACTCACACTCGCGCGCGCACACACACACACACACACACACGCACTGCACACACAGGCAGACACGCGGGGGGCGAGCTGGAGCTTGGCAGTCGGTGCTCCTTCCTTTCCTCCTCAAAGAAGCTGCCCACGTAAACTCCAGCAAACTGCTGCTCCTCGGTATTGGGCAGCTCACCCAAGCGGCCCCCACCTTAACTACTCATCCCAGGGGCCCACACCCTAGGGCCACAGTGACACCCGCGCCCAGGGCAAAGCGGGGGCTGAGGTGGAGGCGCCCGTGGCCAAAACTGCGGAGAAAAAGGAGGTTTCCTCGTGACCACCCTTGTCCCCATCAAGAGAGGCACAACTGCGGCGGGGCACTCGCCGGCCAACCTCTGATCCCACACCCCTGGAGCCCGAAAACACGTGGCCCCCACTTCTCCCCAGGTCACCGAATGGATTTGATGAGGGCAAGACGGCGCTTAGACACAAGTGTCAGCTAGAAATCTCGCGTACTGCAGCCTGCCCCCGGCACTGACCTCTGCTGAGTCCATACCCAGACAGACCCCTTTTTCCCCTGGCCTTCCAGTGGTTCTCAACCTTCCTAATGCCGCGACCCTTTAATACAGTTCTTCATGTTGTGGTGACCCCCAACCATAAAATTATTTTCGTTGCTACCATAACTGTAATTTTGCTACTGTTATGAATCGTAATATAAATAGCTGATATGCAGGTGACCCCCACAGGTTGAGAACGGCTGCATGCCTCAAGGGCAACATACTTGTTTCAAGTCTCCATTAACCATTTCCGGTCCCCACCTGCCTGCCTCCCTTTGTGGGCAGAAGCTGACAGAATAAATAGTACAACGTAAGTTTGTGTTGGCAAGAAAAAGAATCAAAACACCAAGATCGGTCTCAGACTGTCCCATACACAGAGTCAGACACCTGCCAGTCCCTTTCTGGTACTCCCAAGGATGAGCCAAGGGAGAAGGAACAACCCACTGGCAGGAACAGGCTAGTTTTTCCGTATGCTGCCCTCCTTCCCTGGGTCCCCAGTTTCTTGCCCCTTCTGGGTGGCAGAAAAACTGCTCACCAGTCAGATGGCTCCAATTCCCAGAATCAAAGAAATGTTATATGTGAAGATTCTCACACCAATCAGGAACAAAGCAGGCAATGCTGCTATAAACCTCTCATCCAAACAACTGAGCAATCACCTCTCTGCTGACTGGTTCAGTTGCCAAGGGAGTTTGGGCATTTTCACTGCCAGCCAGCAGCATGTAAAGGTCCCCTCTAGGTCTGTGCCTTCCGCTTATAGTCTGGGCGTGAGTTCGGAGTCTCTGAAGCACTCACGGTGGGTACCACTCCTTCAGCATTTTGCATTTATTACCCTGCTTTATTACTGTATTCCCTTATGTGGACCATAATCTCCAAATACATACATATATATATATATATATATTTTTTTTTTTTTTTTTTTTGCAGTTTTTGGCCTGGGCTGGGTTTGAACCTGCCACCTCCGGCATATGGGGCCGGCACCCTACTCCTTTGAGCCACAGGTGCCATCCCATCTCCAAATATCTTATAACCTTCTTGATCCACTTGCTGAATTTATATACCTAGTGCATAGATTTGCATAGAAGGTGTTTCCAGGGGTTTCCATAAAAGGGACCCAGGCAGATGAATAGAGTTGGTGGGATCTCTGTATGATCATTCCCTCTGATCTCTTAGTTTGGATGAAAGCTACATCTTCTAACCATCTATTACCTCTGTAAGCAATTGTTTTTCACTTTGTAGATGACAACCGGTCACCAAAGCCCCCTGGCACACGTGTATACACACATGGAGTTCCTGGTAAAATGCAAAGGTCACCCACATAACCAGAGTGGGACACATATGGCCAAAGCTCTCATTCTTTCCTCACTACTGCCTGTGTGAATTCAGGAAAGTGGTTTGTTCTCTCTAAATCACCATCCTCATCTGCAAAATGGGCATGATTACAGTATGTACCCTATGAGGCTGCTTAAATGTGATTAAATGGGATCGTGTGAAATAGCAGTTCCAGTTCCAAGCATAAAGTAAGCTTTCAACAAACGTCGGCATTAGTAAGTAGTTAACATATTAAAGAGATGACCTTGGAGGGGGAAATCAAGGCTCTTTTCCCACAGATACCAAGCTCGAAGACTTCAAGCATGAGACAAGCAGAATGGCAGGCTTCAGTGATTATGCCTAATCTAGTTTTTGATCCTCTCCAGCTGTGACCATTGTGAGACTTCCAAGATAAGGGGGCTGCAGACTTGTGGGCTCTGATACTCTTGCTCCAACTTTTATTCAATATATACAATCAGTATATATGTGTGTGCGTGTGTGTCAACTCCTTCCTATGAAAATGACAATTACAGGATGGAGGCTAAAGTCAACATAGAACAAAATGAATGGGAGACACTACCCTTCACCTGCAGTGTGGCTGCATTTGGCATAAGTTTTCTCTCTAACCTGGAACAAGACAGCCCCTGCCCCCCTCCTACCCCACCCCCCAGGAAACAGCTAGGAGGAGACTAACTTCCTTCCATCACCTGTCTATAGCTGTGGGACTCAAGAGTTACACAAATCAGACACCTAGACAATTGCTACCTTACCAGCACTCACCATTTTCTAAAGTGGCCAAAGGCACTCCCTCCTCTGCCGCTTCCCTTTTTCTGTCATCTCTTCTTTTGTTTTACTGCCAATAAATACATTCACTTCATGTGCCCAAAACAGCCGAAGGTAGAGGGTGATGAAAGAAAAGGATCTATTTCATTCTGAATTGAAATAGGCAGAAATAGAGAAGATCATTTGGGTAAGTATATGCTGGAGGGGAAAGTGTTTTGTATATTCCATCACAGTGTGGAAGGTAGAATGCATTGGATTCTTTACAACACACATGCTCTACTTTGTGGCTAGAGGATTTAGAGTGGCTAGTTTTACAGCAACAGATAACCAGAACAAAATGTGTATTTGGAAGCAGAGGGCTACGGTAAACTTAAAACACTGGCTTTGGAATTGGGCAGTGGGCAAAAGCTTTCAAGTGCCTTGAAAGACTGTTAATGAAAGTTGCAAGACCCTCCAGAAGATTGTTGGAGAATACATGAAGAACATGGAGAAAACTTATTGGAAGCTGGAGAGAAGAGGACCAGAGTCAGGTCCTGGCATAACCGTTAGCAAAATTGCTGCCTGTGGTAACGTAGCAAATGGAAAGGATACCTAATGAATGCATGGATCTGACTAGGGCAATTTCCAAGTACAAAACAGAAAATGCCAGCTGAATTTTTCTAGATGCCTTTGATGAAAGATAAGCAGAGAGAGATTAATTAGAGAAGAAGCTATTCTGGGTTCTTTTTAGTGAAACAGAGAGGAAATAGGAAGGAACCAGGACTTGCTGGGTTAGAAGGACCACTGTTTGTCATTGTGGTATTTCTAGGCAAAAACTTTCAAGTCCAGAGAAGTAAATTCTGGTCTCTGGGTAAAGATTGAGTCAAGGATGAGCCAGGCACAGTGGCTCACATCTGTAATCCTAGTACTCTGGGAGGCCAAGGCAGATGGATTGCCTGAGCTCAGACATTAGAGACCAGTTTGAGCAAGAGTGAGACCCCATTTCTACTAAAAATACAAAAATTAGCCAGGAATTGTGGTGGTGCCTGTAGTCCCAGCCTCTCAGGAGGTCAAGGCAAAGGATCACTTGACTGCAGGAGTTTGAGGTAGCTGTGAGCTATAACGCCATGGCATTCTATATAGGGCAACAGAGTGAACCTCTGTCTCAAAAAAAAGGGGGGGTCGTATAATCACTTAGTGAAGCCTGAGACACATTTAAGGGCACGCCTAAAAAGGCTTCTAAGTATCTTAAAGACATTGGACCTCAGAAGCTTTGTGGGCTAAAGAGAGAGACCTGCCTATTCTTTAAGAGATTTGTAAGTGTGTCTTTTGTTCAATGGATGGATAATAATTTGAATCACAGGAAGCCTTCAATGTTTTTAAAGCTTGAACCTGAAAGGGATAGAATCAGTACAAAACAAAAGGAGGACTTTGAATGCCTGACCCTTTTGGGGGGAAAAACAGGCTGCAAACATGAATTGTCTCTTATGGAAAAGGGAGAATGGGCTCAATGTAGAACCAAGAGCCCAAAAGGTGAAGCCAGTAGAATCATTCCCAAGAAGGAGAACTGACCCCTAATTAAGAAACTGATGACATGCTCCTTGCTAGATTTCAGAATTGCTATGAACCAGTGACTGCTACGGGAAATACCCCCTATTAAATGGGGGTTATCTATTGCAGATATTAAATCTCTGCCTCACTGGTGTACACTGGGTGCAAAAGAGGAAAAAAAGAAGAGATAACTTGTTTCTTGAGTTAACAGTTCTTCAGATCAAAAAGAACTTCATCCAGGGAGGGGGGAGGTGGGTAGAGAGAAGGGGATTGGTGGGATTACACCAGCGGTGCATCTTACAAGGGTATATGTGAAACTTGGTAAAACGGTCTGTGAAGCTAGTGAATGATGCCCCATGATCATATCAATGTACACAGCTATGATTTAATAAAAAAAAAAAAAAAAAGAACTTCATCCAGGGAAGCTCATCCCCTATCCGATCTACTTGAAATGATGTGACCCAAGACCTCAAATCTGAAATGACACCACACTGAAATGAGACTTTGCGAAGTTTGGGGGTGTTCGTGGATATTTTTCATGTTGGAAGAAAGTAAATAATTCTTAGCCAAAGCTGAATTTTTTAACATGGTGAGTTAAAGATGGCCATGAATTCTTTAACAGTTTTCTCATCAAGATTTGTGGGTCTACAGCTTCCTACCCTTGAATCTAGGCAGGACCCATGACTTCTTTAATAGATAAAAAAGTTATTTTGTGCAAGCTTCCAGGCCTAGAATTTAAGAAACTTGAAACTTCCCTTTCCTATTCTTTGAAGCACTCTCTTAGAGCCTTGAGTCACCATGAGAGAAGTCCAATTACCCCAAAGTCACCAATGCTATAAGGCAGCCCAAGCTAGCTACATGAGAAGTTGTATAAAGGGAGGAAGGGAGTAAAATAGAGACAGGGAGAGAAAGTGAGAGGGAGAGAAAGAGAGACAGAGGGAGGAGAAGAGAGAGAGAGGGGAAAAGGTAGAGAGAGTTGTATCTGCCCTGTCCGAAGCTATTCCAGCCCCTGCTGTAACAGTCTTCCCAGCTGAAGCCTCAGATATTGTAGAACTGAAATAAGCCATCCCTACCCTTCTCCCTCTGAATTCCCAACCCACAGAACTAGAAGAAGTAGTAATAAATTATTGTTTCACATCGTTTAGTTTTGGAGTGATTTGTTATACAGCAATAAATAACCACAACAATTTACTAACTTGGAAAATCGTCAAAAACTATATTGTAAAGTGGGAAAAGCTAATTGCAAAACAACATGTGTGACGCTTTTTAAAAAGAAAACTTGTACATGAGTTCCATATACACTTAATGTATTTGCACGGAATATAATTGGAATATTATCTGTCAACTGACTAACTCTGGGAAAGTAGTTTGAGTAGACGTCAAGTTTTTAAGATATATACTGAATGGATGTTCTTCAAAAAACATTTTTAATATTGGCTTCATTTTTTTAAAAAGAGAAAAAAGTTTTCCATTAATTTGAGTTCAAAGCAATAAATATGTCGTACTTCCAAAAAGAGCAACACAGTCACTGCCTTATAAAAACAACTAAGGGTTTACTCTGTTGCAAGAAGAAGAGATTATATTGACACACATAAAGAAAAATTTAGACAAGAAAAACCTAGTTATCAACAAAGACATAAGGTTGGCATTTCAGGAGTATGTACACCACTAGGTAACAGAAGGAAAATGAGCCAATGAACTTAGAGAGCAAAATGGTCTCATCTAGGGTTTATATACTCAGTTAAGATGTCACCATGTATAAAAGAAAAATATTTCCTAATGAAATGAGTCATCAAATAACAGATGGATTTTTTAACTTTTTCTGAAATAAAATACTCAAAAACATATATTAACAACCAATAAAAATGGAATCAAAATTAAGAACTCAAGAATGGGGCCAAGAACCCAAAGAGAAGAGAATGGCACTGGTGGGAATTAGACATTCTCTGCCACCTTTACATTAGCTGATTTGCAAGTAGCATTGAGTCAAAATGCTGAAAGAAAGTAATATCTAAGAGGTTTTGAGAGCATTGCACACATAGAAAGAAAACAGGTGTTACCAAGATAGCCAGTATTTGAGAGATTAAAATCCTAAGGAAAAGAAACCTTCAAAAAGTGGAAGAATCACCCAGGCACGGTGGCTCACGCCTGCAATCCCAGCACTCTAGGGGACTGAGACAGGTGGATTGCTTGAGCTCAGGAGTTCAAGACCAGCCTGAGCAAGAGTGAGATCCCATGTCTACTAAAACATAAAAAAATTAGCAGAGCCTGTAGTCCCAGCTACTCAGGAAGCTGAGGCAAGAGGATTGCTTGAGCCCAAGAGACTGAGGTAGCTGTGAGCTATGACGCCAGGCCACTATACCCAAGGGTAACAGAGTAAGCCTTTGTTTCAAAAAAAAAAAAAAACTACTAAAAATGGAAGAAGCACCATTCTGATCCACTTTCCCCAAAAGGCGTTTGCCTTTTTCAAAGCTGCACAAGCTGAAAGGGAAAGAAAACAAACCAAGCAACAGCTAAGAAGCTAAAAAGTGAAAGGGAATTCCTTGGAATCTCATAATGGCAACTGGATGAAATCTGGAGTCAGAACCTACCAAGGAGTTGGGGCGCTGATAAATACTCCAGGGTTTCAGCTGAAGCCCTTGAAAAACTATGTGCATTAAGACACAAGGCAAACCAAAGCCTTTGGAGAATCAAATCCAGCCTCAAATTACCTCAACAATTTATAGCAAAATGTGATCTACACCTACCCTAACTGTCAGATAAAAATTAAAATCTCTCTGAGGGGAGAGAACAACAAATTTTTCAAATATGACATCTGGCATTTAATCAAAAATTAACAGGCATCCAGGAGAAAGGACTCAAAGAACAAAAAATCAAGAAAATAAAGACCCAGACAAATAAAAACATAGATGATCCAGATAGTGGAGTTATATAAAATAGACACTAAAACAATTGTGATAAATTTCCAAGAAAATAAATGACAAGATAAAGAAACTCGCCAGGGATTAACTAGAATTCATATTTAAAATAGAATAAAATGGTGATTCTGGAACCAAACCAAAAAATAAATAAATAAATAAAATGTACTCAAAATTTGTGTTTAAATCAGATGAGACACAGCAGAAGGGAAGATTAGTGAACTGATAAATAGGTCAATAGAAAATATCCTACAAAAGTGTGAAGAGACGAAAACATAGGAAATAGAGAAATAGCTTAAGAAATACACAAAGCCTAGTGAACAGTCACATATGCAACTGAAGTCTTAACAGGAAAGGAGAAAAGGATAGGGTGGATGCAGTATGGCTGGGAATTTTCCAAAACTGATAATAGTAGAACTTCCTTAGTTGACCACCTCCCTAGACTGACCATCTCCTCCAGCTGACTTAATTTTCATAGTTTGGACATGCAACACACGTACATATCACTACAGCAGGCCTAGCTCCATATGTTGACCAACACCACGTATTGACCAGTTTGTTAGTGTCCCTTGGGTGGTCAACTTACAGAAGTTCTGCTGTATTAAGCTATAGAGTCAGGAAGTTCTATGAACTCCAAGCAGAATATATACCCAAAAAAGTCACACAAAAGCAATCCTATCTACATTTCTAATAAGCAAAAACAAAATATTAAAAGTAGCCAGGCTCCCCTCTCCTTCACCCACACACACACAAAACTAACTTTCAAAGGAACAATCAGCCTGGCTTTGCAATAAAAATGATAAAAGCTCAAATCATTACAATCATTGGTGTAATCACGGCATGCTGGAAAAAAAAAAATAGCTCTCCACCTAAATTTTGAACACAGTGTAAATACCCATTGAAAAGAAAGCTGAGCAATTTTTCCTTCTAAGCCAGTTTCCTTCCAACTGCTAATAAATAGAAACTAAGCAAATAATAACAAATTAACTGTTGGATAACAGACAGTGCAGGACTGTAATCCACGTGAGAAAAAATACCAACTAAGTGAGCCCTACAATTGCATAGCTATCTGGAGACATTTTCCCTATCACTGGAAAGAGAAAGGAAATGAAAGCAGAACACAGTCTTCCAGAATTGAGGAAACAGAAATCAGAGTTCACAGAGGCTTGAGTAGCTGGAAAAATGTTGGCCAGAGAACCAAAAAGAGGAAGACTATACATATAAAGCAAAGGAAAACTCTCCTTAGGCATTCCTTTCAATTCCTAGTTGATAACTAAGATGTGCCTAAAGAGGATAAAATGTCATGTAGCCAGGCAAAGAACACTTAGTGGAGTCTTGTAAGTTTAACATTTCTAGATCTAAGAAAGAACCGGAGAGACATTTAAATTCTGATGTTCCTGAGTGAGAAAACCCATTTAATACATGGGAGATACAGTAGCATCCCCAGGTAGATTATACCTTAATAGCAGGACTGAACTAGCTCTAGGGTAAAGGCTAGTCTAAGACGTGTCCTAACAAAGCTCAAAACCAAACATCAAGTGGATCCAAGGTTCTCAAATCATTTATCTGGCCAACCAAAAAACCTCAAAAACAATTCGGAAACTTAACAGCATAACCTTTACTGTGTCCACAACATTTACTATGTTATTTCAGAAACAGAAATAAGATGGATGGAATTAGCAGACAAGGGCTTTCAAACAACTGTTATAAATACATTTGAGGATTTAAAGGAAAATATGAAGATATTTAAAAAAGAATGCAAACAGTAAAAAGATGCAAATAAAATTCTAGAGCTGAAAAAACATATTTAATATGAAAACGTTATTTGAGAGCTTAACGGAAGATTAAATGTTGTAGAGCAAAGATAAGTGAACTTGAAAACATAATAGAAACTGAAGCAGAGAAAGAAAAATGGCTGAAAAAAATCAAAGAAGCTTTAGTGACAAGTGGTACAATATCAAGCAAGCTAACATAAATTCAATTTCAATACCAAAAGAAAGAGAGAGTGTGTGTGTTAGGAAGTTTAGGCAGAAAAACAATATTTTAATAAATAGTAACTAATATTTTCCAAATTTGATAAAAGGTATTAGTACACAGATCCAAGGGATTCAACTTACACCAAGCAAGATTAAAACAAAAAGAAAAAAAAAAAAAAGATTAAAACAAGAAAAACCACACCAGGGCAGCGCCTGTGGCTCAGTGAGTAGGTGCCAGCCCCATATACTAAGGGTGGCGGGTTCAAACCTGGCCCCGGCCAAACTGCAACAAAAAATAGCTGTGCACTGTGGCGGGCACCTGTGGTCCCAGCTACTTGGGAGGCTGAGGCAAGAGAATTGCCTACGCCGAAGAGCTGGAGGTTGCTATGAGCTGTGACGCCACAGCACTCTACCAAGGGTGACAAAGTGAGACTCTGTCTCTAAAAAAAAAAAAAAAAAGAAAAACCACACAAGGAAGATTTAATTATTTGCTTATAATCAAATTGCCAAAAACCAATTGTAAAGAAAAACATGTTAAAGGATACAGAGAAAGAAGATGGTTTACATTAGGAGAGCAAAGAGAAGAAATATCACTAACTTCTTTTCAGAAATAATGTAAGGTAGGAAAAATGGAATATCTTCAATGTGCTGAAATGAAAAAGAAAAACAAAAATTCCTAGAATTCTTCAATCAGTAAGATATTTCTAATTTTGGCTCAGCCCCTGTGGCTTAAGTGGCTAAGGTGCCAGCCACATACACCTGAACTGGGCAGGTTCGAATCCAGCCCAGGCCTGCCAAACAACATTGATGGCTGCAACCAAAAAATAGCCAAGCATTGTGGCGGGCACCTGTGGTCCCAGCTACTTGGGAGGTGGAGGCAGAAGACTCACTTGAGCCCAGGAGTTGGAGGTTGCAGTGAGCTGTGATGCCATGGCACTCTAACCCAGGGAGACAGCTTGAGGCTCTGTCTCAAAAAAAAAAAAAAAAAAAAGAATATATTTTTAAATTTGAGGGTGAAATAAAGAGGTTCTGAAATAAGCAAAAAACAAAGAAATTTGTAGCTGTTAGGCTGAAGTAAATGAAAGTAAAAACTCAGGAATGATAAATCCTAGGAATTGTAAATAGGCAAGTAATTATAAAAAGTTTTGTCTTACAATTTTTTAATTTCTTGAAGGAGTGGACTGTTTAAGATGAAAACACTACCAATGCATTTATGGGATTTATAATATTTATATAAGTAAAACATATATGACAGTTCCACAGGGGAAGGGAGAAAAGGGAAGTACACTGTTAAAAGGTAATTTATTGATAAAGTAGTATAATACTATTTGACACCAGACTGTTACACTATTTGAAGGCCCATAGTAGAAACCCTACAGTACAAAGAGATATAGCAAATAGGATCTATAAGAGAGACTAAATAGATGATTTGAAAAATAACTAATACCAAAAAAGCAATGAAAAGCGAAAAGTGAATAAGGAAGAAATGGGACCAATAGCAAAGAAATGGCAAGATTGTAGATTTAAGCCTAAACATATTGTGAATTGAGGTGAAGAGTGTAAGCCATTATTAAACAACTTGACCAAATTGAATTCATAAAGCATTACATTAACACAATCTTTTCAAGTACACTTAGAATGTACATAAAAGAAAGATCATCTCTTGTGCCACAAAACAATTTCTTAATACATTTTAAAGGATTTGAAATCATAGAGAAAACAGCCTCTGGCCACAGTGAAATTAAATTAGAAATCAATAAGAAGAAGATACCTGGCAAATTCCCTAATATTTTACAAGTTGAAAAAAAAAACAACAGGTATGTATAATGTATGTGTCAAAGAATAAATCACAAAGGAAGTTTAAAAACATTTTGAAGCAAATGAAATGAAAGCGCCATGTATTGAAATCAGTCAAAACAATACTGATAGGGAACATTACACCTTAAAATGCTTATTTTAGAAAAAAGATGAAATGTTTGAAACCAATGTTTTAAGATCCCAACTAAAGAAGCTGGAAGGAGGGCAAATTCAATTGAAAGAAAATAGGAGGAAGGAAATAAAGTTAACAGGAATAAATGAAATACAAGATGGATAAAGAAAAAAATGAATGAAAATATCAATAAAATGAAGAAATCTCTAGCTAAGCAGATTTTAAAACAAAGCCAAATCACAAATTATCAAAATCAAGAATAATAGAAGGGGCGTCACCATAGATCCTACAGATATTTAAAAGAATAACAAAGGAATATTATAAAACCCCTTTTATGCCAAAAACTTGACAAAATAAAAAAATTATTTGAAAAGCACAAATGAATAAAATAGATCCAAGAGGATATGGAAAATCTGAATAGCCTGTATATGTTTTTTAAATTTAATTCGTAATTAATGACCTCCTGTCTACCCAACATATAAACAAGTCCTGCCCAGATGACTTCTCTGGTGAATGCTAAAAGACATGTAATAAAGAACTAATACCCTTCTTATAAAATTCTTTCATAAAATAGAGAGTGGAATACGGCTCAACTCACTTTTTTTTTTTTTTTTGTAGAGACATAGTCTCACTTTATGGCCCTTGGTAGAGTGCCGTGGCCCCACACAGCTCACAGAAACCTCCAGCTCTGGGCTTAAGCGATTCTCTTGCCTCAGCCTCCCGAGCAGCTGGGACTACAGGTGCCCGCCACAGCACCCGGCTATTTTTTTGTTGCAGTTTGGCCGGGGCTGGGTTTGAACCCGCCACCCTCAGCATATGGGGCCGGCGCCCTACTCACTGAGCCACAGGCACCGCCGGGCTCAACTCACTTTAAGAGGCCACTGTCATACCCTATTACTACAATTGGGTAGAGACTATACAGAAAAAGCATAGGCAAAAATTTTAACAATATATTAAGACAACTGAACCCAGTAATGTGTAAAAAGGAGAATACATTTTGGCAAAGTGGAGTTTTTCAAAGTTATACAAAGTTGGCTTAAATTTTAAATTCCAAAAAATGAATCAATGTAATTTATCCTATTCATAGGAGAAAAAAATCACAGTCATCCTAATGCACTCATAGAGAACATTTGAGAAAATTCGAAACCCATTCATGACAAAAACTGTTAGAAAACTTGGAACCAAAGGGAACTTCCTCACCTAGATAAGAGGTATTATAGAAAACTGACGGTACATTCACACTAAACAGTCCAAGATGGAATGCTTTCCCTGTAAAAATCAGACAAGTCTTTTATTTAACATGAGTTGAAGGCTTCAGCCAGTGAAATAAGTCAATAAATAGGAAAGCAGATATATACAGATGTGTAAGTAAGAAGTAAAATCGTTTTTATTGAAAGTCAACATGATTATATACATGGAGAAAAAGCTATTTGAGCTAAGTGACTTTAACAAGGTCAAAGAATACCAGATCAATGGCAACAATAAACACCTGGGAAACAAAATTTTAAAAATCAAACCGTTCACAATCACATCAGGAGCATGAAATATCAGGGATTCATTTATCAGATCTGTAGATTAAAAACTACAAACATTGCAGAGAGAATAAAAAGACCAAAACTAAGTGGAGAGGGCGGTGCCTGTGGCTCAGTTGGTTAGCGCTGGCCCCATATACCGAGGGTGGCGGGTTCAAACCCGGCCCCGGATGAACTGCAATCAAAAAAAAAATAGCCGGGCATTGTGGCGGGCGCCTGTACTCCCAGCTACTCGGGAGGCTGAGGCAAGAGAATCGCTTAAGCCCAGGAGTTGGAGGTTGCTTTGAGCTGTGTGAGGCCACGGCACTCTACCAAGGGCCATAAAGTGAGACTCTGTCTCTACCAAAAAAAAAAAAAAAAACTAAGTGGAGAGATATGGCAAGCTAATAAAGTTTTGATATTTTTTAAGATGTCAGTTCTCTCCAAATTGATCTATAGATTCAAGATAATCCCAATCAAACAAGCTTTTTTGTAAACATGGACAAGCTAGTTTAAATATATTCACATATACTCAATATAGAATAGCCAAAACAATTTTTTAAAGGAAGAAAGTTCTAAAGAACTACCTTATTTCAATACAAGAGTGGTTTTGATAGGAGGACAGAGATACAGATCAAAGGAACAGAACAGATTAGAAAAAGACCTACACAGATATGAGCCACTGGTTTTTCACAAAGGTGCTGAATTAATTCAGGGAGGGGAAGGTGGTCTTTTCATCAAATTGTGCCAGAATAACTGGAAATTCATGTGAAATAAATGAGTCCAAATTAACAATTTGTTAAAATGGATCACAAACCCAAATGTAAAGTTAAATCCACAAAACTTCTAAAGAAAACATGGGAGAAAATTTTTTGCAAAGCTGAGTAAGCAAAAATTTCTTAAATAGGATACAAAAAACACAAATCATAAAGGAAAAGTTTGATCATTTTGATTTTAACAAATTTAAAACCTTGTGCTCCTCAAAAGACTTCTTTGAACAAATAAATAGAAAAACAACAGGAGAGGATAAAAATGTTCATCATACATACCCCATTATTTAATTCTTACGAAATTCCATAGCAGGAAAAACAAAGCCATAGTGACAGAAAGTAAATCAATGAATGCCTGCGGCCAAGAGTGGGTGAGTGATGGACAGTAAAGGAGCAAAAGGGAATATTTTACACTGATGAAAATGTTTGTCTTAATTATGGTGATGGCTACAAGGGTTTATACATTTGCCAAAACTCAAACTGTATATTTAAGATGAGTGCCTTTTATTGTATATAAATGGTTCTCAATAAAATTGATTTTAAAAGAAAAAAGTGAAGTCTTAGAAGATTTATGATTATCTTTAGAAAAAGATAAATGTTTGAGGTAATGGATGTGCTAATCACCCAAATTTGATCATTACACACTGTACATATGTATCAAAATATCATTCTGTACCACATAAATATGTACACTTATGTGTAAGTTGAACATAATAATAAAAGTGTTTATTATGGTTGAGGCTGGGCATGGTGGCTCATGCTTGTAATCCTAGCACTCTGGGAGGCCAAGACAGGAGGATCTCTTGAGGTCAGAAGTTCAAGACCAGCCTGAACAAGAACAAGACCCAGTCTCTACTAAACATTAAAAAATTAGCCAGGTGTTATGGCAAGTGCCTGTAGTCCTAGCTACTCAGGAGGCTGAGGGAGGAGGATCCCTGTTGCCTGGGCAACAGAATGAGACTCTGTCTCAAAAAAATATAAGAAGAAGAAATTCATGGTCAAATTTTTTTTTTTAAGTGAAGTAAATGTATTCTTAAACATATAGGCAGAGAATTCCTCATCAACATCCATCCTAAAGGAATTTCTATAGAGTTATTCAGGCAGAAAAATAATATGATATCAGATAAAGGAATGGAGACAAAAGAATAAAGAGCCCTGGAAATGGTAAATATATGAACAAATCTAAATAACAATTATTATATTTAACCTAATAATAATAAATGTTAATCTTTGGTAGGCATTTAAATACATGAAGAAATAAAATATATGAAAAACAATCACACAAAAGGTGGGAATAACACAAATGAAATCAGAATGTTCTCTTGGTCCCTACATTGAATCTAGTGATAGTATACTAACAGGATATATTCAAGAATATACATTGCTGTCCCTAAGGTTATCACTAAAGAATGCATAATTAATACAGGGGTAAAAACACTTAATTCCATTAAAAGGAAAAAAAAAGGAGAAAGATGGAAACATAGAACAAATGCAATGACCAGAAAATAAATAGTAAGATTGTAAGTTGAAACCCAAATAGATCAGCAATTGCATTCACTATTGCCTGGCCAAATATATTCCAACCTCAAGAGAAAGACTGTCATATTGGATACAAATATAAAAATTTCTAACTAGATTTTGCTGACAATAGACACACATTAAATAGGAGGATACAGGATGGTCCATTACGAAAAAATGATACACCCTGTACTAAGAAAGGAAATAAGGGAGAAGGAGAGAGAGAGAGAAAGAAGGAAGGAAGGATAGAACAAGGGAGAGAAAGAGAAAGTAAGAAAGGAGGAAAGAAGGAAAGGGAGGAAGAAAGTAGATGCAGCTGTACCAATATCAAACAAAGTCATTTTTAAGGTACAACAATCTTACTGGAGATAAAGAAAAACATTTAATAATGATACGTATCAATCTCCCTGGAAGGTACATTTCCAAAGTCGAATACACCTCAAAATATATAAAGCAAAATTTACAGAATTAAAAGCATAGTTTAGCCCAGTATGACCAATACAGCAAATAATAAAACAACTAAAAGTGTAACATAAAGAAAATCAAAACATATTATCTAAAAACCGTAAGTTAAGGAAATAAGCATATTATTTAATCTGTGCATATTGAAACAGATTGGTTAAATTTAGTTGTCTCAGGAGGAGAGAGAAAGCTTAGAGCAAGATATTTTTGCTTTGCAATGTAAGCACTCCCAAGCTTTTGTTTGTTTGTTTGTTTGTTAGTAATTCAGGGAAAGACACAGAGACTTCTAGGAAAGATGACAATGTAAGGAGATATTTTTCAAGCCTCCTCCCTGAAACCTACAAAAATCAGCAGATGAACCAACAATTAAAATGAAAACTAAGCCAAACTTCAAGACACTAACCTTGTCCTACAAAGGCCGAAGAAGTTCCCAGACACAGCACCACTTGAACCAGAATGAAATAAGATGCTGGAGTTTGACCACAATTCCTGAGCTGGGGAAGCAGCGTGGTGCTGTGGGCGTCAGAGCCTTGCTCACACTTCATCCCTCTCCCAGCTGAGATCTAGAGATGGGCTGGACCTCAGAAGGAGCAAAGCCCCTCCTTCACCTCTGATCAGGGGCAGAGGAGAGGCTGGGGAGGAGGCCTATGGGAACAGGCCCTGCCAATTTTAATTAGTCTCAGCCTTTTGATCGAGGGGATTAGATTAGAAATAAAGCAAAATCCTGATCAAAGTTAGAGAAAAGTATTTGTTAACACCAACAATCAAATGTCAGAGCTGCCTTGATCTTATCTGTATGACGTGATTCCCCCCCCCCCCCCACGCTTAGGAAGGAAGGTTTTGACTGCTTTTAAATACACAGATGAGACTCAGGCCAAACCAAATGAATCGGAATGCACAAAAGTGAGTCCCAGGCAACTACAGTTGGAAAACATCTCCATAATGACATAAGGTTTTCAGCCCAATCAACAGGCAAACTTTAAAAGTATTCATAGCAACCCAATGTTGGCAGAGATATAAAGACATAAACATGTTTACAGGAATTCTGAGGAACGGGTAGTGGTAGGAAACCTCTTTTGCTTGGACTACAAATTTTTCACAAGAACTTGGGAGCGGTTAGTGTAACACTTGATCTCTCTGTAACCCTCTAGCTTTGACTCCTGGGCTCTCCCTCCCTGCACAGGACACTGACCTTGCATTTGTCCATCACTCCCCATGGCTGGCCATCTTGAAAATGATCAAATTCTGGGTGCCTTAAATAAAGCTGACATTTTGATCCCCATCTGCCTAACCCAAACTTTTGAAAAAACTTTCAACTGGGGAGAGACAAGAAAAGTGTAATTTGGGTGGTGCCTGTGGCTCAAGGAGTGGGGCGCTGGCCCCATATGCCAGAAGTGGAGGGTTCAAGCCTGGCCCCGGCCAAAAACTGCAAAGAAAAAAAAAAAGGCGCAATTTGTTGTTCCTCCTCAAATCCATCGGAGGCAAAGTCTACAAAGGTATATGTAAAACTGTTTGCTGCTTCCAAGCGCACAAATGTACCACCTTCATCCACAGGCATCCTGTCTTCTTCCCATTCAAAGGCCCTGCGTCTCATCCTGCCTCAGGCTGGTCCCCCTTCCGTGCTTTGGTCCATTCCTCTTTCGTGCATTCCTCCCCATTTCCCAGGAACTCTGTACTAGATATGGTATCTTTTATTTGTAGATTTTAGCACAACAATTGGCATAACCCTGCTTACAGAAGCCAGACTGCATCGGAGTCATGGTTGGCACCCAAACCTGTTTCCAATCTATCTTCCATCTCTGAGTCCTATCACATGGTTTAAAATTCCAAAGTGAAAAACAATATTCATAAAACATTTCCCTTCTTCTTCTGTCTTCCAGATACTCCACTCTCTTCCTGTCGGACAAGTGTTACGACTTACCTGTGTTCCCTCCCAGAGGTGCTTTATGCATATCTGAGCTCCTTTAACAGATGATACTACCACATGGTACACATTGCTCTACACTTCTTTTTCACTTAACAAGATACAATTTAGTAAAATTTATATATAGCAAGGTGCCTGGATTTTTTGTGTACCAATCTGATGACTTTTGGTAAGTGATACCCCCATGTGACCACTTTCCAATCAAGATATAGAATATTTCAGGAAGAACGAGCTCCCAGGTTTCCAGTATTTATTTGGTTAACCTGAGTTCGGAGCACTCTTTTTTTGTAACTATTTTCAAAACACTGAATTATGGTCACCATGATGTACAAGTTTCAATAAAGCTTTGTAAAGATAAAATTAAAAAAAAAAAAGATATAAAATATTTCCACCACCGAGAGACACATTAGTTTCGTATCTTGCACATTTCTCCAATCTGCTGATTTCTCTCCTTAACCTATAGAGCACTCTACCTGAGTCACCCTCCCCTCTCTGTCAGCCTCTCTGGTGGCCTACTGATAGGTCTCTAAGCATCACACTTGTAGGGTGATTTCCTCAAAAGCTCATCTGGTCTAGATCTAGAAAATACACTTCCTTGACTTCCCTTTGCTCTCCAGATGAAGATCAAAATTCTTCCCTACACAAAAGACTTCCAGTGGCCTGGGCCCAGTGGTTTCTCATTTCACACTGTTTTTTTACCATGAGGGCTCTCTGTCCTTCCACACAGCTGACATTTTGTTCTACCCCTGTGCCCAACTCCCACTGCCAGGATGATCCCCAGGTTCCTGTGTCCTCAGGACACTCTACCCACAGTCCTGCCTTCAAGAGAGGAATGTCACTCATCCTCTACCCCTCAGCCCAGTCATCACCTCTTGGGGCTACATCCATTTCCTGGTGACTGCCTTAACCAGCTCATACACCCCTGTCAACTACTCCCCTTTATAGATCTAATTACATGGGAAGGCTTACATTCATTTATGTGATCATCTCATTAATGGCTGTTTCCCAGCCAGGATATAATTTCCATCACATCCCCAGTGACAAGCACAGTTGGCACTCTATAAATTCCAGTTGAATAATGAATTAACACATTCATAATTTTTTTTGCATTCACTAGAAAAATGTAAACAGAATCCATAACTCCATGGTGATTCAAAAATTATATTTTAAAAGGGAGGAAAGGAGTGATAGTTCCTTTTTGCAGACGAATGCCAGCTAATAAAAGTAGAGGGAATAATAAAAATTTAAAAGTCACCATTTTACAACAACTAAAGAAATGATTGGCTTAGGCAAGAATTGGGGGGAAATGATAGTCATCAAATGATCATGTAAATAAATGTATGTAGTTAGTTCTAACCCCAATAAGATTAGCCCACGTCACAAAGTCCCCAAACTGCGAATGCTGGGGTGCATATGGAGAAAAGGGAACACTTCTACACTGCTGGTGGCACTGCAAACTAATACAGCCTTTTTGGAGAGAAGTATGGAGAATCCTCAAAGATCTAAAAGTAGACCTTCCATTTGATCCTGTAATCCCATTACTAGGTATCTAGCCAGAAAAGCAAAAATCATTTTACCACAAAGACATCAGCACTGGAATGTTTATTGTGGCTAAATTCATAATTGCCAAGTCATGGAAGCAACCCAAATGCCCATCAAACCATGAATGGAACAACAAACTGTGGTATATGTATGCCATGGACTACTATTCAGCCATTAAAAAAGATGAAGACTTTATATCTTTTATGTTTACCTGGATGGAGTTGAAACACACTCTTCTTAGTAAAGTATTGCAAGATTGGAAAAATAAATATCCAATGTACTCCATACTACTATGAAACCAATATATAAATAATTACATGCTCATATGAACAATAAAATACAAATGTAGTCTAGTACGGGGGCAGGGAAAGAGAAAGGGGGGAGGATGATTGGCAGAAAGAGGGAGGGCTTGTGGTAGGATCTCACCTATTACCTATTGTGCACATTGTGAGGGTGTATAACACCCCCCTGGGTGAGGGGCTCTTTTACAACTGGAACTTTACCCGGAAATGAGAACAATGTAATCTAAAAATTTGTACTGTCATATTAATTTGAAATTTAAAAAAAAAGAGACAATCATTTGACAGGGGTATGTGGTCTGGTCAGGGCAGTCACCAGGAAATGGATGCTGCCTGAGGAGATGGTAACCAGGCTGAGATAAGGAGGATAAGGACCATTACTGTGGGATCTGGGTCTACATCTGGAAAGCCAAGAAAAGTCAAGAAAGCATTTTGTCATTCCTACCCTGTTTCCTCAAAAATAAGACAGTGTCTTATTTTAAGGTGTGCTCCCAAAGATGCACTAGGTCTTATTTTCAGGGGACGTCTTATCTTTCCTGTAAGTAGGTCTTATTTTCGGAGGATGTCTTATTTTCGGGGAAACAGGGTACCAGTAGTGTCTAAGAATTCATATGGCTTTACTCTTTCACCAACATTTGTACAGTCACTGTAAGAAGTATGTAATGGCATCTCATTGTAGTTTTGATTTGCATTTTCCTAATGATTGATGAGTTGAATTTCTTCTTAGGCACTGATTTGTTTTCTTTTACTCATTTTGTATCTTTTGCTCAGTTTTATATTTTGTTCATATATCTTACTCATTTTTAAGTTGTTTTTTCTGCTTATTTTTAAATTTGGAGAAATCTTCATATGTTTTGCAACTGACAAATACTTTTTGCTCAGTCTCTGTCATCTTTTCATTTTCTTAACAGTGTCTTCCAACAACAGAGTTCTTAACTTTGATGAAGACCAACATACCAATTTGTTCTCTTATACATAATGCTTTTGATATCACATTTTGAAAATACTTGGGTAACCCAAGGTCACTGAGGTTTTCTCCTGCATTTCCCTCTAAGGAGTTTTATAATTTACACTTTACATTTATAACTATGATTCACTTTGAGTTACTTTGTAAATGGTGAGATGTATGGATTGAAGTGTGTCTATATGCATATATACATGCAGCATGTGGATATGCAGTATTTCACCACGTTTTGCTAATAAAACCTGGCTTTCTTGAATGAATTGCCTCTGCATTTCTGTCTCAAAATCATTTGATTAGGCTTGATGAAGATAAGATGAAGTAAACATCCTGCACCCTGTCTCCCACTGAATGCAGTCAGACCATCAAGACAGAATTCATGGAGCAGCTATTTGAAAGCTCTAAAAATAAATACTAACAGGAAGACTGGAGAAGGAGATGAACATTCAAAGGACAACCAAACTGGTAGTGAGTTTACTGTTTCTCTCCTCTGGTATTTCTGGGCACCTGAATTCAATGCCACCTAAAATTTGAATGTGGGCATTAGCAAAATGGAGAAGGCTCCAGGAGACACCTCTAGTTTTGGCTTGATGAATGGGCGAGCAGTTTCCTAATACTCAAAAGTGCGGAAATGCCCCATGTGTCTTTCTTCCTTTTCCTTTTCTCTGTTCTCTTGTTCCCCACCCTCAAACAGTCCATGGCAGCAGAAGCAGTAGGGCAACGAGAGCCAGAAGGACCCTAAGGAAGGAGAACCTTCCTCTCCAATCAGATAATATGTGGTCCTGAAAGAATGGGGGCAACTTCTGTTGCTTCCTGTCTCTCTCTCTCCTCCCTCCATTTTTCCCTGACAAAACTGTAGTTGCAGAAAGGATATACCAGATTGGAGTAACTGTAGTTGCAAATTTCTAGCTGGAGAACCAAGAAAGGAAGACCAGGAAAAAAGGAAAGTGCTAACATAATTGTGGATAGGGAAAAGTTTAATGAAATAAGTACTTTGAGTGGTTTATAAACCTCTGGGATCAACCCCATATGAGTAGATTAATCCAAACCTAAACTGCATCTATAGACTCTGAGAAGTGAACAAGGCATTACAGAATGGCCTCAGTGCCAAACGGGTCACTGGCGTCGCCATAGGACAGATCTGAACAGCAATGAAACTGAAAATATATCTGAACTTCAAAACACAACCGAAATAAAATTGGTCAGAACAGGCCACACAGTGGTTCATGCCTGTAATCCTAGCCCTCTGGGAGGCCAAGGCAGGTGGATTTCCTTACCTCACAAGTTTGAGACCAACCTGAGCAAGAGTAAGAGCCCATCTCTAAAAATAGCCAGGCACTGTGGCAGCCACCCATAATCCCAGCTACTTGGGAGACTGAGGCAAGAGAATCACTTGAGCCCAAGAGTTTGAGGTTGATGGGAGCTATGACACCACAGCACTCTACCGAGGGTGACAATGTAAAACTTTATCTCAAAAAAAAAAAAGTCAGAATTTGAGGCCCAAACCCAAGAAGGCTTATTGCCTGCTAAAGCAAAACAAAAAAAGTCAACATTGTCCACACTATGTAAAAAAGACCCTGAGTCACATAACAAAATACTCAAAAAGTCAAGGATACAATGCTAAATTATTGAAATACAAAGAATGAAGAACATTTAATATACTGGGGAGAAGGGAACCAACACATGCCAATGCCGTTGTAATTGGACATTGAGATTATCTGAAAGATACTTTAAGAAGTGGCTATCATAAAATGCTCCATGAAGTAAGGGAGAACACTTTTGAAAAGAATGGGAAGATACAGAGTCTCAGCAAAGAAATAGAAGATACAAGGAAAGACCATATGAAAATTTTAGAACTTAAAAATACAACAATAAAAAACCACACTTAATGAGCTTTACCTGACACAACAAAGAAAAGAACTAGGGAATCTGAAGATAGATTTCTAAAAATCATGCACTCTGAACAACACAGAAAGAAAACGTTTGGAAAAAAGTAAACAGAGCCTCAAGGAACTAAGGAACAACGTTAGTACTGTTATGTTGTTAGAGTCCCAAAGGAGCAGAAAAAAGTTATGGTGCAGAAAAAATATTTAAATGTATGAAGGATGAAAACTTCTCAAATTTTGCAAAATACAGATGGTCCCCAATTTACAATCATTTAACTTATGATTTCTAGTTTACAATGGTGCAAAAGCAATATTCATTCAATAGAAACTATACTTGGAGCGCCCATGCAACCATTCTGTTTTTCAGTTTCAGCATCATCCTCAATAAATTTTATGAGCCATTCAACACTTTATTATACATTAAGATTTGTGTTAAATAATTTTTCCCAACTTAAGGCTGATGAAAGTGTTCTGAGCATGTCTAAGGTAGCTAGGCTGAGCTATGATGTTTGGTAGATTAGGTAATTAAATAACTCCACTGGAAGTCAAGGAGTATCTGCATATTAGCCTACAGGTTTAGTAAACTCAGGATTCACATAACTGAGTTTCTCATGAGAAATCATGAAGGCCAGATGGAAATGGAAAAGTATTTTGAAAATATCAAAAGAAAAGAATGTTTAACCATAAATTCTATATCCAAAGGAAATATCCTTCAGGAACTAAAGTGAAATAAAGACTTTCTCCTGTGCATGAAAACAAAGAGAATTTATTTCCAGCAGATCTTCACTAAAAGAATTGCTAAATGAAGTTTTTCAGACAGAAGGTGACTGATACAAAGAAGAAACCTAAAACATTGGGAATAAAGGAAAAATGCATAAAGGTAAATACTTGGGTTTACTATAAAAGACTGCTCTTCTGATGAAACGTTTAGCAGATGAAAGGAAAATTTATAACATTACCTGATGAGGATTTGAAAATATGTAGAGTATATTATACAACTACAATATGAAAAAAGGAATAAAGGGACATATATATTCATCAAATTAATAGTTATTAAATAGTGACATCGGTGAAAATGGCAGATAAGGAACTCTAAAATTCCACTTCTCTATAAAAACAATAAAAGAACTGGAAATATAGTCAGAATCAATTTTTTTGGAACTCTGAAAACTAGTCAGAGGCTCACGTGGTGCCTCTCCACAAGCTGTTGTGCTCTCTCCTCAACCCTTAGCCTTCAAGCCATGAGTGGTAACTTCATGGCACTTGACACCTTCAAAATTTTCTTATTATTGATAAGTGTGTCTGTCTCCCAACTAGATTGATCTCGAGGTCAGGTCCTCTGTCTCCCAGCAATTTTCGGCACAGGCCTGGTAGATGCTCATGAAGAAGTAGCTGCCAGAAAGTACTTATTCAAGGAAAATGGCTGAATCTTAGGGAGAACAGCAAGCTTTGTGGAATGTTACTTAACCCATTCTCTGCTCCCCAATGCAGAATTAGGCTTGAAATGACAGCCAAAATGGACCTCATTCACAAAGAATTGTAACTACCTATCTTATGGCTCCCTCAAAAAATGACTCAAAAGTCTTGACTTCGTCTCACCTAACTTGGAATTCACCCAGTGCTAAAAGTACTACTAGGGGTTGTTGGTTGAAAACATTTACAGGCAAACGTTTTAGTCCCTACCACTTGGGCCAGTAGTTAATGTTGGGACAAACAATAGATTAATCAAAACATTTATGAGGTAAGCCTGGGAAATAAAAGCTTTGGGGGGAGACAGAGATTTAAAAAGCTCCAACATATTCCTGGAGATTTAGAGGTCCATACCCATTCCCAGAACTGTAAGTATGCTCAGGAAGGACCTGAGAAGGCCTTAAGTACCCACTTCTGGCTGACCTTCAGGACTGACATAAACAAGAAGTGAAGACTCTTCAGCTTCTTGGCTGAATGCCAAATGAGCCCTACAGAGCTCCTCTGCAAAGACAGGGAAATTTGGGGTTTCAGGAGTTTAAGAAAATCTCTGTTTACTCATGAGCTGACAACTTAGCTAACCAAACAGAGATATTAGTGTGCACACCCGACAACAAACACAGACTTTACAAAATTAGCTCAGATAAGTTAACAAACAAACAACTAAAATAAGCAGCAACAACAAACTTGGAAAGGGGGATCTACTTTTCTGAATTATTCCTTTATAATAGTCAAAATGTCCAGTACTCAATAAAAAATCACAAGATATGCAAAGAAACAAGAAAATATGACCCATATGACCCACAGAAAAATGCAATCAACAAAAATTACCCTTGAGGATGCCACATGTTGATATTAAAGCCCACAAGCTAATATGAAATTAGTATGTAAATTCTAGGGTCTGTGAATAGCTAAATAATCATGAAAAAGAGATGAAAGTTATAGGACTAACACTTCCTGGCTTCAAAACTTACTACAAAGATACACTAGTCAAAACAGTATGACATTGGCACAAGGATAGACATGTACATTAAAGAAATAGAATTGAAAGTCCAAAAATAAAGTCCATAGATTTTGGTCAACAGATTTTTGATGAGGGTTCTAGGACCATTCAGAGGGATAAAGAATAGTCTTTTAAATAAACGGTGCTAGGCCAACTGAATATCCATAAAATTTAGACACCCATCTCGTAATATATAAAATTAACTTTAAATGGATCAAAGATCTACATGCAGAACTAAAGCTATAAAATTCTTAAGAGAAAATATAGGTGTAAACCTTCATGATTTGGGTTAGGCAACAACTTCTTAAATATGAATCAAAAAGCACAAGCAACAAAACAAGGAATCAATACAGCGGACTTGATAAAAATTCAAAACGTTTGTGAATCAAATGATACTATCAAGAAAGTGAAAAGATAATCTACAGAATGCGAGAAAATACTTGAAAGTCATGTATTTGATAATGGTGTAATATAGAGAATATGAAGAACTCTTACAATAATTAAAAAAAAAGTCCTGCTAATAACGGAGAAATGATTTAAATAGATATTTCTCTAAAGAGATACACAGTCACATGAAACATGCTCAACACGGGCCCCAACAGCCAGAACTTAGAAAAGGATGCAGTGTGCACTCTAGCTACAACCCTTGGAATTGAGCCTCCTCCCCACCTACATGGGACTCAAGAGGGAGGGGATTTGCAAGAAGGGCATGATTTACACCAGGCAGCTGAGTTTTCCAGCTCAGAAGGCTTTGGGGACCAAAGGCAAACTGCATATAACTTTTTGGAGTGTCCCAACTCTCTTCCTTAGTCAAAACAAGGGAGTAAGCCCCATCAGGTCTGTAGAGAGGGAACCCCACATTGGCTAACTTCCATCTGGTCTTGGACCACCTCTCCCTTCCTGTGCTGAGAACTTGGTGCGGCAGTGGTTGCCCCACTCCAGGCCTCGGCAATGTCCAGTTACCTGGTGGACTGCTCTCAGGCCTCCTTCAGAGCTGGTGCTTGTGCCCACCACTGGGTGGGCTGTATACAGATGTGCTCCATCCTGCTCTGCCCCGCCTCACTCCCTCACTCTGAGGCTGAGCATGACACCAAGATCACTGAGCATTCCTCAACCCAGCCCATTACCTGGGACAAGACAGTAACTCTCCTGATTATCATAGCTCAAGCATAAACTCTACTGTACCATTCTTACCCCAAAATGCCACCTACTGGCCTGGAGGTCAACCTGACAGCCCAAAACTTGCTCTCGCAAGGGCACAGCACTTGGGAATGAGATAAGTTTCCACTGGTGTCTGCCTAAACTATTGTCCGTACCACCCCACCTTCTCAGAAGACTGTGAGTTTGCTTATCCACCCACTGCACTGCTGTTACAACTGCCATTTGAGAAAAGCCACTAAATTAAAGCTATTTGCAACCCAGGAAATCATGCAGCATCTGCACCACTGAACACACCCAGAAAGAAAGCCAAATGGCCCTGCTCAACATTGTAGGCACATTCTTAAGGGAGGGAAAAAAAATTCCTGCCCCAATGAAAGCAAATTCAAATGTAAGAAGAATGTACTATTTTTCTAGATATGGAAAATTTAGCAAAATAATACCAGAAATTTGAGATAACAAGGAGCTATGACACCCCCAAAGGAACATAGTAACTCTCTAGCAGTGTATCTTCACCAAAAAAAAAAAAAAAAACTTGGAAATGACAGAGAATACCAAATATTGATTTTTCTTTTTTATTGTTGAGGATTCATTGAGGGTACAATAAGCCAGGTTACACTGATTGCATTTGCTACGTAAAGTCCCTCTTGCAATCATGTCTTGTCCCCCAAAAGTGTGGCACACAGCAAGGCCACACACCCCCACCTCCTTCCCTCTCTCTGCTCTTCCTTTCCACACCCCTCCCTCCTTCTTTCTCTCTCTGCTCTCCTCTTCCCCCACCCCCACTGTGACCTTAATTGTCCTCATATCAAAATTGAGTACATAGGATTCATGCTTCCATTCTTGTGATGCTTTACTAAGAATAATGTCTTCCACTTCCATCCAGGTTAATACCAAGGATGTAAAGTTTCCATTTTTTTAATGGCTGAATAGTATTCCATGGTGAACATATACCACAGCTTGTTAATCTATTCCTGGGTTGGTGGGCATTTAGGCTGTTCCACATTTTGAGAATTGTAAATTGAGCTGCAATAAACAGTCTAGTACAAGTGTCCTTATGATAAAAGGATTTTTTTCCTTTTCAGTAGATGCCCAGTAATGGGATTGAAGGATCAAATGGGAGGTCTAGCTTGAATGCTTTGAAGTTTCTCCATACTTCCTTCCAGAAAGGTTATACTACTTTGCAGTCCCACCAGCAGTGTAAAAGTGTTTCCTTCTCTCTACATCCACGCCAACATCTGCAGTTTGGGGATTTTGTGATGTGGGGCATTCTCGCCGGGATTAGATGGTATCTCAGGGTGGTTTTGATTTGCATTTCTCTAATATATAGGGACGATGAACATTTTTTCATGTGTTTGTTAGCCATTCGTCTGTCTTCTTTAGAGAAGGTTCTATTCATGTCTCTTGCCCATTGATATATGGGATTGTTGGCTTTTTTCATGTGGAGTAATTTGAGTTCTCTGTACATCCTAGTTATCAAGCTTTTGTCTGATTCAAAATATGCAAATATCCATACCATTGTGTAGGTTGTCTATTTGCTTTGGTTGTTGTCTCCTTAGCTGTACAGAAGCTTTTCAGTTTAATGAAGTCCCATTTGTTTATTTTCGTTGTTGTTGCAATTGCCATGGCAGTCTTCTTCATGAAGTCTTTCCCCAGGTCAATATCTTCCAGTGTTTTTCCTATGCTTTCTTGGAGGATTTTTATTGTTTCGTGCCTTAAATTTAAGTCCTTTATCCATCTTGAATCAATTTTTGTGAGGGGCGGTAAAGGTGTGGGTCCAGTTTCAGTCTTTAAGATGTGGATATCCAGTTCTCTCAACACCATTTATTGAATAGGGAGTCTTTCCCCCAAGGTATGTTCTTGTTTGATTTATCAAAGATTAGGTGGTTGTAAGATGTTAGTTTCATTTCCTGGTTTTCTATTCAACTCCAAGTGTCTATGTCACTATTTTTGTGCCACTACCATGCTATCGTGACCACTATAGCTTTGTAGTACAGCCTAAAATGTGGTATAGTGATGTCCCCAGCTTTATTTTTATTACTAAGAACTGCCTTAGCTATACAGGTTTTTTTCTGGTTCCATACAAAACGCAGAATCATTTTTTCCAAATCTTGAAAGTACAATGTTGGTATTTTAATAGGAATGGCATTGAATAGGTAGATTCCTTTAGGAAGTATAGACATTTCAACAATGTTGATTCTTCCCATCCATGAGCATGGTTATGTTCTTCCATTTGTTAATATCCTCTGCTATTTCCTTTCTGAGGATTTCATAATTTTCTTTATAGAGGTCCTTCACCTCCTTCGTTAGGTATATTCCTAGGTATTTCATTTTCTTTGAAACTATGGTGAAGGGAGTTGTGTCCTTAATTAGCTTCTCATCTTGACTGTTATTGGCATATACAAAGGCTACTGACTTGTGGACATTGATTTTATATCCTGAAACATTACTATATTTTTTGATGACTTCTAGGAGTATTGTGGTTGAGTCTTTGGGATTCTCTAAGCATAAGATCATGTCGTCACCAAAGAGAGAGAGTTTGACCTCCTGTGCTCCCATTTGGATTCCCTTTATTTCCTTGTCTTGCTGAATTGTATTCACTAGAACTTCTAGTACTGTGTTGAATAGTAAAGGTGACAGAGGACAACCTTGTCTGGTTCCAGTTCTAAGAGGAAAAGCTTTCAGTTTTACTCCATTCAGTAAAAGATTAGCTGTGGCTTTGTCATAGATAGCTTCAATCAGTTTTAGAAATGTGCCACCTATGCCTATACTCTTCAGTGTTCTAATTAGAAAAAAATGCTGGATTTTATCGAATGCTTTTTCTGCATCTATTGAGAGGATCATATGGTGTTTATTTTTGCCTGTGTTAATATGGTGGATAATGTTTATGGACTTGCGTATGTTAAACTAGCCTTGCATCCCTGGGATGAAACCTACTTGATCATGATGAATGACTTTTTTGATGATAAGCTGTAATCTATTGGCTAGGATTCTGTTGAGAATTTTTGCATCTATATTCAAGAGTGAAATTGGTCTGAAATTCTCCTTTTTATTTGGCCTTTTCCTGGTTTTATCAGGGTGATATTTGCTTCATAGAATGTGTTGGGGAAGATTCCTTCCTCCTCCATTTTTTGGAATAATTTCTGCAGTACAGGAATAAACTCTTCCTTGACGGTTTGATAGAATTCTGGTGTGAAGCCATCTGGACCAGGGCATTTTTTGGTTGGAAGATTTTTTATTGTTTCTTTAATCTCAGTGCTTGAAATTGGTCTGTTCAGGAGCTCTATTTCTTCCCGGCTAAGTCTAGGGAGAGGGTGTGATTCCAAATATTTATCCATTTCCTTCACATTGTCAAATTTCTGGGTGTAGAGTTTCTAGTAGTATTCAGAGATGATCTCTTATATCTCTGTGGGATCACTTGTTATTTCCCCTTTATCATTTCTGATTGAGGTTACTAGAGATTTTACTTTTCTGTTTCTAGTTAGTCTGGCCAATGATTTATCTATTTTATTTAGTTTTTCAAAAAACCAACTCCTTGTTTCATTAATTTTCTGAATGATTCTTTTGTTTTCAATTTCATTGATCTCTGATTTTGATTTTGGATATTTCTTTTCTTCTGGGTTTAGGCTTAGATTGTTCTTTTTCCAATTCCATAAGATGGCTTGTGAGTTTGTTGATGCTCTCTCTCTCTCTCTCTCTCTGTTTTTCGAATGTAGGCATCTAAAGCGATAAATTTTCTTCTCAAAACTGCTTTTGCAGTATCCCACAGGTTTTGGTAGCTTGTGTCTTCATTGTTGTTATGGTCAAGGAAGTTAATGATTTCCTGTTTCATTTCTTCCTGCACCCATCTGTCATTCAACACAAGGTTGTTTAATTTCCATGCCTTTGTGTGTGGTCAAACATTTTTGTTAGAGTTGAGTTCCATGTTTAGTGCCTTATGGTCTTAGAAGATAGTAAAATTTCAATTCTTTTCATTCTGTTGATATTTGTTTTGTGTCCCAGGATATGATCAATTTTGGAGAATGTTCCATGGGGTGATGAGAAGAATGTATATTCTTTATCTATATGCGTGTATCAAGCATAGTTGTTCTAGGGTCTCATTTAAATCTTTTATATATTTGTTTAATTTCTGTTTAGAGGATCTGTCCAGCTCTGTAAGAGGAGTGTTGAAGTCCCCTGTTATTTTATGGTATTATCGGATATCATATTGCTCAGACTGAGTAAGGTCTGTTTCAAGAATCTGGGAGGATTTAAATTGAGTGCATAAATATTTAGAATTGAAATGTCTTCTTGTTGTATTTTTCCCTTGACCAATATAAAATTACCATCTTTGTCTTTTTTGACTTTAGTTGCTTTAAATCCACATGTATCTAAAAATAAGATTGCAACTCCTCTTTTCTTCTGAATTCCATTTGCCTGAAAAATTGTCTTCCAACCCTTGACTCGGAGTTTTAATTTTTCTTTTGAAGCCAGGTGTTTCCTGCAGACAGCAAATGGATGGCTTGTGTTTTTTAATCCAGTCAGCCAATCTATGTCTCTTCAGTGGGGAATTCAAGCCATTAACATTTATTGAGATAATTGATAAGTGTGATAGTGTTCTATTCATCTTATTTTGTGAGAGTCCATTGCTTAGTTTTATCTTTTGCATCAGTGTGAAGTTAGGTTCTTTCCTTTAATTTCTGAGTTCTTACTTTGGTGCTGATCCATTGTGATGGTCAGTGTGTAGGACAGGTTGAAGTATTTCCTGTAGAGCTGGTCTTATTGTGAAAAATTTCCTCAATGTTTGTATATCCATAAATTATTTGATTTCTCTGTCCATTTTAAAGCTTAGCTTAGCAGGATATAGAATTCTGGGCTGAAAATTGTTCTGTTTAAGTAGATTAAAGGTAGATGACCGTTGTCTTCTTGCTTGGAAATTTTCATTAGAGAAGTCTGCGGTCACTCTGATGGATTTGCCCATGTAGGTCAATCGGCACTTACTCCTGGCAGCTTGAAGAATCTTTTCTTTTGTCTTGACTTTGGACAGGTTCATCACAATGTGTGTTGGAGAAGCTCGGTTAGAGTTGAGGTGGCCTGGGGTCCGATATCCCTCTGAAAGCAGTGTGTAGAATCTTTGGTGATATTTGGGAAATTTTCTTTTATAATATTCTCTAGTATGGCTTCCATTCCTCTGGGGCATTCTTCTTCCCCTTCTGAGATTCCTATAACTCGTGTGTTGGAACACTTCATAAAGTCCCATAATTCTGACAGTGAACGTTCTGCTTTCTGTCTCTTCTTTTCTGCCTCTTTAACTATCTAAGTTATCTAAGAACTTTGTTCTCTGCCTCCGAAATTCTTTCTTCTGCATGGTCTAACCTGTTGCTGATACCTTCCATTGCATCTTTAAGTTCCCTAATTGACTGCTTTAGTTCCTTCAGCTCCGCTATATCTTTTCTATATTCTTCATATCGTTCATCTCTTATTTGATTCTGTTTTTGGATTTCCTTTTGGTTATTTTCCATTTTATCAGCAGTTTCCTTCATTGTTTCCATCATTTCCTTCATTGTTTTCATCATGTGTATTCTAAATTCCCTTTCTGTCATTCCTAACATTTCTTTATAGGTGGAATCCTCTGCAGTAGCTACCTCATGGTCCCTTGGAGGGGTTTCTCTGGACTGGTTCTTCATGTTGCCTGGAGTTTTCTGCTGATTCTTCTTCATAAATGGTTTATTTTATCTGTTTCCTTGCCCTAATTTTCCTTTCACTTCCTCTTGCTCTTTAAGATCCTGTGCCTGTGGACTAAGGTTTCGATGAGTCCTTTTGGTACAGGACCAGAAGGATTAAAAGGTTGAAGAGCAAGAAGAGATAAAAGAAAGAAAAGGAAAAAAAGATAGAAAAGAAAAGAAAAGAAAATAGAGAAAGGAGAGGGGGTGGGTAAAGGGGAATATTGACAAAAAGAAGAGAGGCACAGAAAGAGGGAGACAGAGCAATATAGGTGTACAGTAGGGTACTTTGACACAACCTTGAAAGAAACCCAACCTCTGGGGGTGCTGGGTTGGGTGGTTCCCTTGAGTTCAGCAGCTCTTTGCTAACCTGATCGGACACAGTACCCCACCTCCACCAAGTAGAGAGGAAAGACAAAAATGCTATAAATCAAACCAAAACAAGCAAACAGAAAACTTGACGGGATGAAATTGGGTGAAAAACCAAATAATAGGGGTAGAAACACTAGCAAAAATGAACTTCTAATTGTTGAAAAAGGCAGCAATGGGAAATTGTATTTAAACTAGAAAAATGGAGAAAGAAAAGAAAGAAAAAAGTCTGTACGGAAAATGTTGAAATTAAAAAACAAAACAACAACAAAATAAACAAAAAACAAACAAACAAACAAAAAACAACAACCAAAAACAAAGCAGTATATATATCTTGTTGAATATTGTCTGGGCAACAGGGGTATGAGATGTTAATCACAATGCTGATACAACTGGAGGCCTCTGCTGATCTCTCAAACCCCACAAGGTGGAGACCATAAATCTCTCTTCAGCTCTCTAAGGCACTTTAAACTTCTAAACTTGGCTAAGCAAAGCCTTCCCAGGAAAGTGCTTGTCACTGGGATCACTGCTGAAGTGGCTATCCACTTACTCAGTGTGCCAAAACCAGTCTCACCGTGTTCCTGAGGGTTAAGACTGTAAGGCACCTCAGTCCCTGCCTTTAGGCTGCTCAGTCACTACATTACGATCTCCCGCCCGATCCTTGCTCTGCGACCCTGAGGGCAGAGCTTGCTGGGGCAGTTCTCTCACAATGCTCCCTGTGGCCCACAGCCAAACACTATTAGCTCCATGTGGCTCAGCAGCTCAGTCTGGGGCTCTAGACAACACCCAAAGTTCTCCGCACTCCTGCTCAAGCTCTCCCCAAGGCAGTTCAACTGAGTGCCAAGTTCCCAAAAACAACAAAACAATTCACAGGGAAGGCCTTTCCAGTTTGCAGTCTCGCTGCTACTGTACTTATAGCTGCCGGCGGGATTAGACCAATTGAACACATGCAATCACTTGCCAGTTTTCCACTGTTTTTGTCCTCCTCTTGGGGTCCAGAAGTCTCTCACTGACTCCCTGTATCCTCAAAGGGATGATTATAGGCAGATCCCACCAGCCAGAGATGCCTGGAGTCTTATCTCCCCAGACTCACCGTGCCCAGTTGCAGGGAAGCTGTTACTCGGCCACCATCTTGCTCTCACTCCTGAAATATTGATTTTAAAGCAATGAGTTTATTGGCTCATGCCTGTAATCCTAGTATTCTAGGAGGCTGAGGTGGGTGGATTGCTTGAGGTCAGGCATTTGAGACCCGCCTGAGCAAGAGCAAGGCCTTATCTCTTAAAAAAAAATAATAGTTGGTAATTGTAAGGCATGCCAGTAGTCCCAGCTACTCAGGAGGCTGAGGCAAGAGGATTGCTCAAGCCCAAGAGTTTGAGGTTTCTGTGAGCTGTGAGGCCATAACACTATACCCAGGGCACAGAGTGAGACTCTGTCTCAAAAATAAATAAATAAATAAATAAGTAAAAATTAAACAAAAAAGCTTAATGAAATACAAGAGAAATCTGAAAATCAATACCAAAAAAGGCAGAAAATTAAATCAGGACATGAAAAAGAAAACTACCAAGGAGATATATGTCTTATAAAAAAACAGAATTCTAGAAATGAAAAAGTCATTAAAGGAGTTGCAAAATATACTTGAAATCGTCAACAGTAGACTGGACCACCCAGAAGAGAGAATCTCAGAACTTGAAGACAAGTATTAATCCAGACAAAAACTGGATTAAGAAAAACACAGTAGAAAAGAATGAACAAAGCCTTCAAGAAGCATGGGGAAACTAAACTTAGAAATCATTGTTATTTCTTTTTTTCTTTCTTTTTTAAAATTATTACTCTTATTTTATTTTATTTTCATTTATTTATTTTTGAGACAGAGCCTCAAGCTGTCGCCTTGAGTAGAGTGCCGTGGCATCACAGTTTACAGCAACCTCCTGGGCTCAAGTGATTCTCCTGCCTCTGCTTCCCAAGTAGCTGGGACTACAGGAACCAATGATGGCTGCAACAAAAAAATGCCCAGCTATTTTTTGGTTGCAGCCATCATTGTTGTTTGGCGGACCTAGGCTGGATTCAAACCTGCCAGCTCAGGTGTACGTGGCTGGTGCCTTAGCCACTTGAGCCATAGGCGCCAAGCCCATTATTATTTCTGAGGAAGAAGAAAAAGCAGAAAGTTTAGAAAACCTATTTAAGGAAGTAATTGATGAAAAATTTCTGAGTCTAGCAGGAGATTTAGACATCCAGATACAAGAGGCCCAATGAAAAACAGGAAAATATATTTCTAGACAGACTTTACTGTGATGCATAATCATCAGATTATCTAAAGTCAACACGAGGGAGAAGGTATTCAGAAAATCAGCAAGCTTCTAGTCACTAAAGGAAACCCCATCATACAACAGTGTTCTTCTCAGCAGAAACCTAACAAAGTAGAAGGGATTGGGAACCTATTTTTAAGGTATTCAAAGAAAAAAAAAACTGCCAACCTCAAATTTATATCCTGAAGGAAGAAGCTTTATAAATGAAGAAGAAACAAAATCTCTCTCAGACAAGAAAACACTGAGGGAATTTGTCACAACTAGACTGTGGCACTACAAGAAATGCTCAAAGGAGTTCTAAATATGGAAATCAAGGGCAGTATTCACCATCATAAAAACATGAGAAAGTGTAAACCTCATAGGTCATATGAAACCATTACGCAGGAAAGAAGAGGAAGAACTCAAAGGGCAACATGACAGAACTCCACGACACCACAAAGGCAAACAGAGGGAAAAAAGTAATAAATAATCCATAAAACAAATAACAAATAACATTATGACAGGAACAAAACCTTGTGTGTCAATATTAACCTTGAACATAAATGGAATAAATGTTCCACTTAAAAAACAGAAAATCAACAAACATTGAGCTTTAGACCAGATGGACCTAGCAGACATTTATAGAATATTTAACCCAAACACTACAGAATTTACCTTCTTCTCATTGGCATATGGAATATTTTCCAAGAGAGATGATATCCTGGGCCAGAAAACAAGTATCAATAAAAATTTTAAAATTGAAATTATATCAAATATCTTTACAGACCACAGCAGAATAAAACTAGAATCAATATCAAAAGGAATTTTCAGGCTCAGCATCCATAGTACAGTGGTTATGGTGCCAGCCACATCATGGAGGCTGGCGAGTTTGAGCCTGGCCCGGGCAGCTAAGCAGCAAAGGCAACTGCAACAAGAAAAAAAAAAAAAAAAAAAGGAACTCTCAGAAGTACTCAAATACATGAGAATTAAACAACACTGTCCTGAATGATATTGGGTAAATGACAAAATTAAGAAAAATTGTAAAAATTGTTGAAATGAGCGAAAATGAAAACACAATACAGAAAAACCATTACTAAGAGGGAAGTTTACAAGGGCTTTCTAGAAAGTATCCAGCCAGGGTTAATATCATTTTGTGTACAAATGTACAAAGTGTACAAAACAAGTTTAGCTGGATACTTTCCAGACAGCCCTCAAATAGCATTAAATGCCTACATAAAAAAAAAAAAGACCACAAATTAACAACATAACACTGTACTTCAAGGAACTAGAAAAACAAGAACAAACCAAACCCAGTGAGCATAAGAAAATGAATAACAAAGATCAGAGCTCACCTAAATGAATTGAGACCCAAAAACCAATACAAAGGATCCACAAATGAAAAGTTTGTTCTCTGAAAAAGATAAACAAATTGATAAACCATGAGCTAGAATGACAAAGAATATCCAAAGAAGCATAATCAGAAATGAAAAAGGAGACATTACAACTCACGCAAAAGATCATTAGAAACTACTCTGAGCTGTATACTCACAAAGTAGAAAGCATAGAGGAAATGGATAAGTTCCTGGAAACATATAATCTTGCAAGATTGAACCAAGAGGAAATAGAACACTTAAACAGGATGATAACAAATATTGACATTGAAATAGTAATAAAAAGTCTCCCAATTAAAAAAAAAAGCCCAGGGTCAGATGGGTTTATAGCCTAATTCTACCTAAGGTACAAAGAAGAACTGAAATCAATCCTCCTGAAACTATTCCAACAAATTGAGATGGAGGGAATCCTACCTAACTCATTCTACAAGGCCAGTGTGACCCTGATACAAAAGCCACAGAAGGACACAGGAAAAAGGAAAACTACAGACCAATATCCCTGATGAACATAGATGCAAAATCCTCAACAAAATACTAGCAAACTGAATCCAACAGCACATCAAAAACATAATACACCATGATCAAATGGGTTTATTTCAGGGATGCAGGCATGGTTCAACATATGCAAATCAATAAATAGAATCAAAGGCAAAAAACATATGATCGCTTCAATAGATGCCAAAAAGTATTTGGTAAAATCCAGCATCTCTTCATTATTAAAACCCTCAACAAACTGGGCATAGAAAAAACATACACCAAAATAATAAAGGCCATATACAACAAACCCACAGCCAACACCACACTGAATGGGGAAATGTTGAAAATAATTCCCTAACATCTAGAACATGGATGCCCAATTTCTCCAGTCCTATTCAAATAGTACTGGAAATCCTAGCCAGAGCAATCAGGCAAGAGAAAGAAATAAAAGGCATCCAAATGGCAAAAGAGAAATTCAAATTATCTCTGCTCACTGATGACATTATTTTATATCTAAAAAACACTAAACATTTTCTTCAAAAAATTCTCAGATGTGATCAATGAACTCAGTAAAGTTTCAGGATGCAAGATTAACATACGACAAATAAGTAGCCTTTCTATACACCAATACCAATCAAACTGAGAACCAAATCAAGAACTCAACTCCATTTATAATATCCACACACAAAAAATATATTTAACCAAGAAGGTAAAAATCTTTATAAGGAGAACTATCAAGCACTGATAAAAGAAACTATAGCTAACACAAATGGAAAATAGCCCATGCTCATGGTTCAGAAAACATAATATCATTAAAATGATCATACCACCCAAAGCAATCTACAATTTCAATGTAATCCCTACCAAATGCCAATGTCATTTTTCACGGAATTAGGAAGACAATCCTAAAATTTATATGGAAATCGAAAAAAGAGTCCAAATGGCCAAAGCAGTCCTAAGCAAAAAGAACAAAGCTGGAAAAATCACATTATATGACCTCAAATTATGCTATAAGGTAGTAGTATACATGTAGTAGGAAAATAATATGGTAATGGTATAAAACTAGACACATTGATGGATGGAACAGAATAGAGCATAGAGAAATAAAACCACACATCTCCAGCCAATTGATCTTTAACAATGTAAACAAAAACGTATTATGGGGAAAGGACACCCTTTTCAATAAATGGTACTGGGAAAATTGGATAGCAATATGCAAAAGAATCAAACTGGACCCCTCTCAACATACGCAAGAATTAACTCATCATGGATTAAAGATTTAACTGTAAGACTTAAAACTAAATACACTAGAAGAAAAACCTAGTATAAACTCTTCTGAACATTGGTCTAGTCAAAGAATTCATGACTGAGACCTCAAAAGAACAAGCAACAAAGACAAAAATAGAAAAATTGGATTAAACTAAAAAGCTTCTGCACAGCAAAAGAAATAATCAACAGAGTGAACAGAGAACCATCAAAATGGGCAAAAGTATTTGCAAACTACACATCTAACAGAATACTGATACCCAGAATGTACAAACAACTGAACAACAAATGACCCCACAGAAAAGTGGGCAAAGGATATTAACAGAACTTTTTAAAAAGAAGACATACAGATGCCCAAAATGCATATAAAAGATTTGAACATCACTAATCATCAGAGAAATGCAAATGAAACCCACAATGCTATACCATCTTAAACTAGTCAGAATGGCTATTAATAAAAAGTCAAAAAATAGTAGATGTTGACAGAGTTGCAGCAAAGGGGAGCTTGAAACCAGATCCTTCCTTAGTTAAACTTCTAGAAAAGAGTTCACTGAACACTTTTATTTCAGCTTTTTGAGACCACAATAAAAGAACCCAATTGACAGGCGGCGCCTGTGGCTCAGTCGTTAAGGCACCGGCCCCATATACCGAGGGAGGTGGGTTCAAACCCGGCCCCGGCCAAACTGCAACCAAAAAATAGCCAGGCGTTGTGGCGGGGCCTGTAGTCACAGCTACTCGGGAGGCTGAGGCAAGAGAATCGCTTAAGCCCAGTAGTTGGAGGTTGCTGTGAGCCGTGTGACGCCACGGCACTCTACCCAGGGCCAAAAGTGAGACTCTGTCTCTACAAAAAAAAAAAAAAAAACCCAATTGACTTCGCTCTACAGAAACAGTGAGATGATAAGTAGAGATTTAAGCCACTATTTGTGGCAATTTGTTATGCAGCAATAACAAATTAATACAACAATCAGGTCATCTGTAAATATAGTTTACCTTTTCCTTTCCAATCTGGATGCCTTTTTTACTTTTTGATTTTTTTGTGAATATAAATGATTCCTATTATTAGAATTTTTGAAAGTTACAGGAAAAATTAGATGCGAATTTATATGTAAAAATCACCAAAATTTATAAAAATCAGTGTTTCCATTACAGAAGATTCCAGTAATCCGCAGGTAAAATTGGAATTTAGAGATAAAGCTATTTACATGTTTTCGTTTGACCAAAACGTGTGCCAATAATTTCAAACAAAACATGAAATGACCTTGTGCTTGGGAGAAGATGATAGATAAATAAGGACATTCATGGTGATGGCTAGAATCTCTAGTACAATGTGGAATATAAGTGGACAGGGGATACCAGGATACCATTTCCATGTTCCTGATCTTAGGGGTAAAACATTCATTCTTTCACCATTAACATGATGCGATGCTGCTGTAAGTTTGTTGTAGGTGACCTTTATCAGGTTGAGGAAGTTCCCCTGTATTCCTAGTTGGCTAGGAGTTATTTTTCAAAAACTCAGGAATGGATGTTGAATTTTGTCAAATGCTTTTCTGCCATCTAACTGAGTTGATCATATGGGTTTAGTCTTTATGATGAATTATGTTGTTTGATTGTAGAATGTTAAATCAACTTTACATTTCTGAGATAAACACCCACTTGGTCATGTTGTATCACCCTTTTTTATGCAATGTCAGAATTGATTTGTTAACATTTTGTAAAGAATTTTGGCACCTGTGTTCATGAGCGTATTATTGTGTAGTATTCTTACAATATTTTTGTCTGCTTTAAAAAAAAATCAGGATAATGCTGGCAGCCAAGTGATAAGTTGGGAAGTATTTTTTGCTTTTCAGTTTTATGGAGAAGTTTACTACAGATGGCATTATTTCTTTGATAGAATTTTCTTAGTAGAATTCACCACAGAAGTTATCTGACTCTGGACTTTTATTTGTGGGAAGATTTTTAATTAAAAATTCATTTGGGAGGGAGGGGAGACAAGATGGCGGACTGAAGCCAGCTTTCAACAAAGGCTCCCGTCCAGAAGGAGAGTTAAGGGACAGGAATTTAGTAAGTATCCTGGTGGACTTGAGCCTCACCAAGAGAGAAGGCTGAAGAACGCACATCAACACCGCTGAGGCAAGTTGTGATCACAAGGACGCAAACAAAAGGTACAAAATCCACCACCAAGCGGACGGGAGTCCCCCTCCCCCATGAGACCGGCTCTGGAGCCCCACAATTTAACAAGCGGGCATAAATTAAAGGCCCTCCCACTACACTCCACGGGAGAGACCTTCTAAAAACTGGACCTACCTCCCCTACTGGGGTGCCGTGGCGTTCTCCTGCCGGACATAGGGCTGAATAAAACTTTGGGAATCCTTTGCCGGCAACCCTGAATCCCCGGCGCTCCCCTCCCGCCCACTGAGGTCTGGAGGCCTGTCCCCCAGGACTTCGGATCCTTGGGTGATTTCTCAAGGGGAGTGGACAGTCCCCGAGTTGCGACTGGTCAGCATTGACTCTGAGGCGCGCCAAGTGAGGAGAGGGCACCGGGCTGAGGGGGAGTCACGCCTCGCGGCACTTCCCTGCGGTGCAGTGCACCAACCCTCCCCGGGCACAAGACTGAATAAGACTCTGGCCTCCCCGCTGAGAGCTGAGAGCCCCTACTCTCACTCGGGGTCTGAGGGCCTATCCCCCAGGAGTTCGAATCCTTGGGTGATTTCTCAAGGGGAGTGGACAGTCCCCGAGTTGCGACTGGTCAGCATTGACTCTGAGGCGCGCGACTGAGGAGAGGGCACCGGGCTGAGGGGGAGTCACGCCTCGCGCACTTCCCTGCGGTGCAGTGCACCAACCCTCCCCGGGCATACGGGGCCCAAGACTGAATCAGACTCTGGCCTCCCCGCTGAGAGCTGAGAACCCCTACTCTCACTCGGGGTCTGAGGGCCTATCCCCCAGGAGTTCGGCTCCTTGGGTGATTTCTCGAGAGGAGTGCACAGTGCCTGAGCTGCGTCAGGTCAGCGCTGACTCTGGGACACGTGAGCGAGGAGAGGGCACTCCGCTGAGGGGAAATCAAGCCTTGGCGGCACTTCCCTGCGGTGCAGTGCAGGAGCCCTCCCCGGACCGTAGTATTGCGTGAAACTGAATGAAACTCTAGCTTCCCCCCGCCCCACTCCCAATCCGGGTCTGGGGGCCCATCCCCCAAGAGTTCTGATTCTTGGGGGATCTCTTAAGGGGTGTGGACCCAGCACAAACTGCGGCCGCTCAGTGCTGACTCTGGGGCGCGGGACAGAGGAGAAAAGGGTCGCCTGAGTGCCCACACCAGAGCAGCAGTTCCCTGGAGGTAGATCAACAGCCGTTTTTTCTTTAACGGCAGAACGCTCACTTCTGGATATTCTGAGGCCACACCCCCTGTCTCCCTGGGCAACCAGAGGAGGCCACCGGTGACACGGCTCACAAACCCAGAAGCCTCCAGGGCGGGGCCGACCCAGAGAGGTGTTCAGACGCAATTCTCCAGCAGCAAAGACGTTTGAACTCAAAACAGCCCGTCTCCTGTAGGCGACGACAGGAACAGAGACAGAACCTCACAAAGTTGTCTGTTCTGTTCTGTTCTGTTAGCAGCATCCATCAGGGACGGGGCTAAGCCTGAGTGAACACCTCTTTCCCATCACCTGCATCAAACACTCAAAGATGTCAGGCCCCATCTCCTCCTGCTAGATAGCGGCAGTCTGCGGGGGCCTGGCAGACTTCCTCGTGATTCAGGCAGGTGCAAACCCCTGGAGTGTCTGTTCACTGCAGGCAACTGGGTTAGCCATCTGCAGAGATACCAGTGACTGGGTCCGACGGAGGGGCAAAGTGGGGAAGGAGACGTCAACCTTCCCAGACTGCTCTGTTTCCGGGGTGGCTCCTCCTGACTCCACGCTGCACTGGGGTGAGCTGTCTCAGAGGAGTCACCAGGCCCCTGTGATCCAGTTCCCAGAGACCTCTTGAACCCTTCCACCTGAGACAAGTGCCGATTGAGACAGTTGATTCGGACCTTTTGAACTGGGCTAATAGACTGAAGACTTTTCAGGTGGTGCCCTGGGTGTGCGATTGTAGGAAGGTTTGATTCTCCTTTTCCAACTGGGGCCAGAGGTGGGCAGGCGGGGTGACTTAATTGCTGATTTTTCCACACAGCTGAGACTTCAAGCCAGAGTAGAAGTTGCAATAGGATCAAACAGAAACCAGCTGAAAACAAGACAGAACCACTTTGCTCCACCACACCAGACAGGGCCCCAGTTTCTCAGGCCACAACACTGTACGGGCCCTCGATAAAACCCCAGGGGAAAAACCAAAGGGAGTAAACCATGGGGCGGAATCAGCGGAAAAACTCTGGTAACATGAATAACCAGAATAGATCAACCCCCCCAAGAAAAGATACGGCAGATGTGATTGAAGATCCCATTCATAAACAACTGGCTGAGATGTCAGAAGTCGAATTCAGAATTTGGTTTGCAGACAAGATTAATAAAATGGAATTAGGAATTCGAGGAGAAATTCAAAAACTGTCTCAAGAATTTAACGAATTTAAAGACAAAACCACCAAAGACTTAGACACACTGAAACAAGAACTTACAGCCCTCAAAGATATGAAAAATACAGTAGAATCCCTCAGTAACAGAATGGAGCAAGCAGAAGAAAGGATTTCTGACATTGAAGATAAAGTCTTCGAACGCTCCCAATCTCTCAAAGAGGAAGAGAAATGGAGAGCAAAAATGGATCACTCACTCAGAGAGCTCTCAGATAATTCGAAAAAAAATAACATAAGGGTTATAGGAATTTCGGAGACTGACGAAGTGGCAGCCAAGGGCACAGAGGCCCTTCTACATGAAATTATGAAAGAAAATTTTCCAGACATGCCTAGAGAATCTGAAATTCAGATAGCAGACAGCTTCAGAACCCCAGCACGATTCAACCCCAATAAGCCATCTCCCAGACATATCATAATTAGCTTCACTAAAGTTAACATGAAAGAGAAGATTCTCAAAGCAGCCCGGCGAAAGAAAACTATAACGTACAAAGGTAAGAATATTAGAATAACTGCAGATCCCTCTGCTGAAACTTTTCAAGCAAGAAGAGGCTGGTCATCAACTTTTAATCTCCTAAAGCAAAAAAACTTTCAACCCAGGATTTTGTATCCAGCTAAACTGAGTTTCATCTATGATGGAGAAATTAAATACTTCAATGACTTTCATATGTTGAAAAAATTTGCCATAAGTAAACCAGCTCTTCAGGATGTTCTCAGACCTCTCCTCCACAATGACCAACCCAATCCTATACCACAAAAGTAAACTCACTCAGAAACTTCGGATCAAACTCCAACTTCCACACTGGCGAAAGGATTAAAAATGTCCACTGGACCTTTGAAAAACTCGATACCCAAAATTCCACCAGACTTATCCTTACTCTCCATCAATGTGAATGGCTTAAACTGTCCTCTAAAGAGGCATAGGTTAGCTGACTGGATACAAAAACTCAAGCCAGATATTTGTTGCATACAAGAGTCACATCTCAACTTAAAAGACAAATACAGACTCAGGGTGAAAGGATGGTCATCCATATTTCAGGCAAATGGTAATCAGAAAAAAGCAGGTGTTGCAATTTTATTTGCAGATACAGTAGGCTTTAAACCATCAAAAGTAAGGAAGGACAAGAATGGTCACTTCATATTTGTTAAGGGTAATACTCAATATGACGAGATCTCAATTATTAATATCTATGCACCCAACCAGAATGCACCTCAATTTATAAGAGAAACTCTAACAGACATGAGTAACTTGATTTCCTCCAGCTCCATAATCGTTGGAGATTTCAACACTCCCTTGGCAGTGTTGGATCGATCCTCCAGAAAGAAGCTGAGCAAAGAAATCTTAGATTTAAACCTAACCATCCAATATTTAGATTTAGCAGACATCTACAGAACATTTCATCCCAACAAAACTGAATACACATACTTCTCATCAGCCCACGGAACTTACTCCAAAATTGATCACATTTTAGGTCACAAGTCTAACCTCAGTAAATTTAAAGGAATAGAAATTATTCCATGCATCTTCTCAGACCATCATGGAATAAAACTTGAATTGAGTAACAACAGGAATCTGCATACCCATACAAAAACATGGAAGTTAAATAACCTTATGCTGAATGATAGCTGGGTCAGAGATGAGATTAAGAAAGAAATCACCAATTTTTTGGAACAAAATGACAATGAAGACACAAGCTATCAGAACCTCTGGGACACTGCAAAGGCAGTTCTAAGAGGGAAATTTATAGCACTGCAAGCCTTCCTCAAGAGAACGGAAAGAGAGGAAGTTAACAACTTAATGGGACATCTCACGCAACTGGAAAAGGAAGAACATTCCAACCCCAAACCCAGTAGAAGAAAAGAAATAACCAAAATTAGAGCAGAATTAAATGAAATTGAAAACAAAAGAATAATACAACAGATCAATAAATCAAAAAGCTGGTTTTTTGAAAAGGTCAATAAAATAGATAAACCTCTGGCCAACCTAATCAGGAAAAAAAGAGTAAAATCTCTAATATCATCAATCAGAAACAACAAAGACAAAATAACCACAGACTCATCAGAAATCCAAAAAATCCTTAATGAATATTACAAGAAACTTTATTCTCAGAAATATGAAAATCTGAAGGAAATAGACCGATACTTGGAAGCACGCCACCTTCCAAGACTTAACCAGAATCAAGTGGAAATGTTGAACAGACCCATATCAAGTTCAGAAATAGCATCAACTATACAAAACCTCCCTAAAAAGAAAAGCCCGGGACCAGATGGTTTCACGTCAGAATTCTACCAAACCTTTAAAGAGGAATTAGTACCTATATTACTCAACCTGTTCCAAAATGTAGAAAAAGAAGGAAGACTACCCAACACGTTCTATGAAGCAAATATCACCCTGATCCCCAAACCAGGAAAAGACCCAACAAGAAAAGAAAATTATAGACCAATATCACTAATGAATATAGATGCAAAAATATTCAACAAGATCCTAACAAACAGAATCCAGCAACACATCAAACAAATTATACATCATGACCAAGTTGGTTTTATCCCAGGGTCTCAAGGCTGGTTCAATATACGTAAATCTATAAATGTAATTCAGCACATAAACAAATTAAAAAACAAAGACCATATGATTCTCTCAATTGATGCAGAAAAAGCTTTTGATAATATCCAGCATCCCTTCATGATCAGAACACTCAAGAAAATTGGTCTAGAAGGCACTTTTCTTAAACTGATAGAGGCTATCTACAGCAAACCCACAGCCAATATCATATTGAATGGAGTTAAATTGGAATCATTTCCACTCAGATCAGGAACCAGACAAGGCTGCCCATTGTCTCCATTGCTTTTCAACATTGTAATGGAAGTTTTAGCCACCGCAATTAGGAAAGAAAAGGCGATCAAGGGTATCCATATAGGGTCAGAAGAGATCAAACTCTCGCTCTTCGCAGATGATATGATTGTGTATCTGGAAAACACTAGGGACTCTACTACAAAACTCCTAGAAGTGATCAAGGAATACAGCAGCGTCTCAGGTTACAAAATCAACATTCATAAATCGGTAGCCTTTATATACACCAACAACAGTCAAATTGAAAAAGCAGTTAAGGACTCTATCCCATTCACAGTAGTGCCAAAGAAGATGAAATATTTGGGAATTTACCTAACAAAAGACGTGAAAGATCTCTATAAAGAGAACTATGAAACTCTAAGAAAAGAAATAGCTGAAAATGTTAACAAATGGAAAAACATACCATGCTCATGGCTAGGAAGAATCAACATTATCAAAATGTCCATACTACCCAAAGCAATATATAATTTCAACGCACTCCCTATTAAAGCTCCACTGTCATATTTTCAAGATCTTAAAAAAACATTACTTCGTTTTATATGGAATCAGAAAAAACCTCGAATAGCCAAGACATTACTCAGAAATAAAAACAAAACAGGAGGAATCACACTACCAGACCTCAGACTTTACTACAAATCGATAATGATCAAAACAGCATGGTATTGGCACAAAAACAGAGAAATAGATATCTGGAATAGAATAGAGAACCAAGAGATGAATCCAGCTACTTACCGCTATTTGATTTTTGACAAGCCAATTAAAAACATTCAGTGGGGAAAAGATTCCCTATTTAACAAATGGTGCTGGGTGAACTGGCTGGCAACCTGCAGAAGACTGAAATTGGACCCACACCTTTCACCATTAACTAAGATAGACTCTCATTGGATTAAAGATTTAAACTTAAGACATGAAACTATAAAAATACTAGAGGAGAATGCAGGGAAAACCCTTGAAGAAATTGGTCTGGGTGAGTATTTCATGAGGAGAACCCCCCGGGCAATTGAAGCAGCTTCAAAAATACACTACTGGGACTTGATCAAACTAAAAAGCTTCTGCACAGCTAAGAACACAGTAAGCAGAGCAAGCAGACAGCCCTCAGAATGGGAGAAGATATTTGCAGGGTATAACTCTGACAAAGGTTTAATAACCAGAATCCACAGAGAACTCAAACGCATCAGCAAGAAAAAAACAAGGGATCCCATCGCAGGCTGGGCAAGGGATTTGAAGAGAAACTTCTCTGAAGAAGACAGGCGCACGGCCTTCAGACATATGAAAAAATGCTCATCATCTTTAATCATCAGAGAAATGCAAATCAAAACTACTTTGAGATATCATCTAACTCCAATGAGACTAGCCTATATCACAAAATCTCAAGACCAGAGATGTTGGCGTGGATGTGGAGAAAAGGGAACACTTCTGCACTGCTGGTGGGAATGCAAATTAATACATTCCTTTTGGAAAGATATATGGAGAACACTCAGAGATCTAAAAATAGATCTGCCATTCAATCCTGTAATTCCTCTGCTGGGCATATACCCAGAAGACCAAAAATCACAACATAACAAAGATATTTGTACCAGAATGTTTATTGCAGCCCAATTCATAATTGCTAAGTCATGGAAAAAGCCCAAGTGCCCATCGATCCACGAATGGATTAATAAATTGTGGTATATGTATACCATGGAATACTATGCAGCCTTAAAGAAAGATGGAGACTTTACCTCTTTCATGTTTACATGGATGGAGCTGGAACATATTCTTCTTAGTAAAGTATCCCAAGAATGGAAGAAAAAATACCCAATGTACACAGCCCTACTATGAAACTAATTTGGGACTCTCACATGAAAGCTATAACCCAGCTACAACTTAACAATAGGGGGAAGTGGGAAAGGGGGGGTGGGTAGAGGGGGGGGAATCGGTGGGATCACACCTGTGGTGCATATTACAGGGGTATTTGCGAAACTTGGTAAATGTAGAATATAAATGTTTTGGCACAGTAACTGAGATAACGCCGGAAAGGCTATGTTAACCACTGTGATAAAAATGTGTCAAATGGTTTATGAAGTGAGTGTATGATGCCCCATAATCATATCATTGTATACAGTTATGATTTAATAAAAAAATTTAAAAAAAAATAAATAAAAAAAAATAAAAATTCATTTGTCTTTAATTGAAGTAGAACTATTTGGTTATGGATTTCTTTGTGGTTTGTTTCTTTAAAGAGTTCATTCATGTCATTTAAGTTGTCAAATGTTTTGGTACAAAGTTATTCATAATATTCATAATTTTTATTCTGTAAAATCTATAGTGATATCACCTCCCTCATTCCTGATCATGGTAATTTGTGGCTTAATTTTTTTTTTCATGATCTATCTATCTAACCGTGGATCTTGTCAATGAACTAGCTTTTGGTTTCACTGATTTCATCTATTGTGCTTCTGTTTTCTATTTTATTGATTTGTGGTCTGATCTTTATTTACTCCTTCCTTTGGACTTATTTTCTGTTATTTTTCCTTTTTTTAAGATTTTTTAAAGAATAGGTGCTTAAATTTATTTATTTATTTACTTACTGATTTGTTTATTTTTAGGAACAGGTGCTTAAATTTATTTATTTACTTACTGATTTATTTGTTTTTAGAGATGGGGTCTCACTCTTGCTCAGGCTGGTCTCCAACTCCTGAGCTCAAGTGATCCACCAGCCCCAGCCTCCCAGAGTGCTAGTAAGCCACCGCACCTGGTCATATTTTTCTACTTTCTTAAAAGAGGAAGATTATTTTACTGGCTTATGACCTTTCCTTTTTTTTCTAATATGGATATTTAATGCTATACGTTTTCCTTTAAGAATTGCTTTGGTTGCAGCCAACAAATTTTAGTGTGTTGCATTTTAATTTTCATTCAATTCAATATGCTTTCCAGTTTCTCTTTTGAATTCTTTGACTCATAGGTTTTATAGGTAGAAGGCCATTATTTATTTCTCAGATATTTTGGGAATTTTCTAAATATCTGCTGGCCAGAGAACATACCTTGTAGGACTTGAATTCTTTCAAAGTTATTTATGTATTTACAGCTACAACATGGTCTATCTTGATAAATGTTCCATAAGCACGTATAAAGAATGTGTATTCTGCTGCCTGAGGGTAGAGTGTTCTATAAATTATAATGATGTAAAGTTGAATAATAGGACTGTTCAAGTCAAGTTTGTGACAATGTTGAAATCTCTAACTGCGTGTAAGTGTGGATATGTCTGTTTCTCCTTAAAGTTCTATCGGGTTTCACTTGATGCATTTTGAAGTTGTGCCTGGGAACTCTTCAGGCAGTAAGCTGGGACAGTCACTGTGCTCACTTCACTGCTTCCTGAATCTCAGGTTTCACTTTCGTCCACACCTTATTGTAACATCTTGAAAATCATTGTTTCATGGATGTACACTTTTTCAGTTTCTGTTTTTGTTGCTATTGTTTTAGGTGAGAGGATGAACCCAATTTACATTATTCCTTCTTGACCAGTAGCAGAAGACTCTTAAAACCCCATTTTTTAATACTCACTCCTGTATTTGAACAACAGAAGCAATCTCAGGGGAAGAAGGAAAGGATTTGATTTGGACCAACTATTTACTTCTAACTGTAGGGAAATCTGGTTCTAAACTTAAGAGTACCAAGGAAAGCTAAAATTGGATCCCTCTTCAAAAACAGTTTTCTTTGAATATTTCTTAATGTTTATTTAGTGAAGAAATGGGGAGTTGCACTTATGTTTTAGAATTAAATACCTCTCTGTTTTCAATTTCATGTACTGAATGACATAGAACATTGTATGCTTTTCCTTTTGAATTCTTATTAATTTGCATGTTTCACCATCCTACGTAGTTGGTTAGACTTTAGTAAATCTGAACAATAGAGAAATAATTTAAATGAAATTGATTTTGGAGTCTTATTCAAAATACAGTTTTTTTTTATTAAATCATAGCTGTGTACATGAATGTAATCATGGGGCACCATACACTGGTTTTATAGACCGTTTGACACATTTTCATCACACTGGTTAACATAGCCTTTCCGACATTTTCTTAGTTATTGTGTTAAAACATTTACATTCTACATTTACTAAGTTTCACATATACCCTTGAAAGATGCACCACAGGTGTAATCCCACCAATCACCCTCCCTCCGCCTACCTCCCTCCTCCCACCCCTCCCTTTCCCCCTTCCCCCTATTCTTAGGTTATAACTGGATTATAGCTTTCATGTGAAAGCCATAAATTAGTTTCATGGTAGGGCTGAGTACATTGGATACTTTTTCTTCCATTCTTGAGATACTTCACTAAGAAGAATATGTTCCAGCTCCATCCATGTAAACATGAAAGAGATAAAGTCTCCATCTTTCTTGAAGGCTGCATAATATTCCATCGTGTACATATACCACAATTTATTAATCCATTTGTGGATCTATGGGCACTTGGGCTTTTTCCATGACTTATAGCAATTATGAATTGGGCTGCAATAAACATTCTGGTACAAATATCTTTGTTATAACGTGATTTTTGGTCTTCTAGGTATATACCTAGTAGAGGAATTATAGGATTGAATGGCAGATCTATTTTTCGATCTCTAAGTGTTCTCCAAACATCTTTCCAAAAGGAATGTATTAATTTGCTTTCCCACCAGCAGTGTAGAAGTGTTCCCTTTTCTCCACATCCACACCAACATCTCTGGTCTTGGGATTTTGTGATATGGGCTAATCTTACTGGAGTTAGATGATATCTCAAAGTTGTTTTGATTTGCATTTCTGTGATGATTAAAGATGATGACCATTTTTTCATATGTCTGTAGGCCATGCACCTGTCTTCTTCAGAGAAGTTTCTCTTCAACTCCCTTGCCCAGCCTGTGATGGGGTCACTTGTTCTTTTCTTGCTTATACGTTTGAGTTCTCTGTGGATTCTGGTTATTAAACCTTTGTCGGAGACATAACCTGCAAATATCTTCTCCCATTCTGAGGGCTGTTTGCTTGCTTTACTTACTGTGTTCTTGGCTGTGCAGAAGCTTTTTAGTTTGATCAGGTCCAAGTAGTGTATTTTTGAAGCTGCTTCAATTGCCCAGGGGGTCCTCCTCATAAAATATTTGCCCAGACCAATTTCTTCAAGGGTTTTCCCTGCACTATCTTCTAGTATTTTTATAGTTTCATGTCTTAAGTTTAAATCTTTAATCCAATGACAGTCTATCTTAGTTAATGGTGAAAGGTGTGAGTCCAGTTTCAATTTTCTACAGGTTGCCAGCCAGTTCACCCAGCACCATTTGTTAAATAGGGAATCTTTTTCCCACTGAATGTTTTTAATTGGCTTGTCAAAGATCAAATAATAGTAAGTAGCTGGATTCATCTCTTGGTTCTATTCTGTTCCAGACATCTGCTTATCTGTTTTTGTGCCAGTACCATTCTGTTTTGATCTCTATCAATTTATAGTACAGTCTCAGGTCTGGTAGTGTGATTCCTCCTGCTTTGTTTTTATTTCTGAGTAATGTCTTGGCTATTCGAGGTTTTTTCTGATTCAATATAAAATGAAGTATTATTTTTTCAAGATTTTTAAAGTATTACAGTGGAGCTTTAATAGGGATTGTATTAAAATGGTGTATTGCTTTGGGTCATATAGACATTTTAACAATGTTGATTCTTCCCAGCCATGAGCATGGTATATTTTTCCATTTGTTAACATTTTCAGCTATTTCTTTTCTTAAAGTTTCATTATTCTCTTTATAGAGATCTTTCACATCCTTTGTTAGATAAACTCCCAAATATTTCATCTTCTTCAGCACTACTATGAATGGAATAGAGTCCTTAACTGTTTTTCAGCTTGACTATTGTTGGCATATATAAAGGCTACCAATTTATGAATGTTGATTTTGTAACCTGAGATGCTGCTGTATTACTTGATCACTTCTAAGAGTTTTGTAGTAGAATATCTAGTGTTTTCCAGATATACAATCATATCACATGCGAAGGGCGAAAGTTTGATATCTTCAGACCCTATATGGATACCCTTGATTGCCTTTTCTTCCCTAAATGCGGTGGCTAAAACTTCCATTACAATGTTAAAGAGCAGTGGAGACAATGGGCAGCCTTGTCTGGTTCCTGATCTGAGTGGAAATGATTTCAACTTAACTCCATTCAATATGATATTGGCTGTGGGTTTGCTGTAGATGGCCTCTATCAGTTTAAGAAATGTCCCTTCTATACCGATTTTCTTAAGTGTTCTGATCACGAAGGGATGCTGGATATTATCAAAAGCTTTTTCTGCATCAATTGAGAGAATCACATGGACTTTGTTTTTCAATTTGTTTATGTGCTGAATTATACTTATAGATTTACGTATATTGAACCAGCCATGAGACCCTGGGATAAAACTGACTTGGTCATGATGTATAATTTGTTTGATGTGTTGCTGGATTCTGTTTGTTAAGATCTTGTTGAATATTTTTGCATCTATATTCATTAGTGATATTGGTCTATAATTTTCTTTTCTCGTTGGGTCTTTTCCTGGTTTGGGGATCAGGGTGATGTTTGCTTCCTAGAACGTGTTGGGTAGTCTTCCTTCTTTTTCTACCTTTTGGAACAGGTTGAGTAATATAGGTACTAGTCCCTCTTTAAAGGTTTGCTAGAATTCTGACATGAAGCCATCTCGTCCCGGGCTTTTCTTTTTAGGGAGGTTTTGTATAGATGATGCTATATCAGAACTTGATATGGGCCTGTTCAACATTTCCACTTGATTCTGGCTAAGTCTTGGAAGGTGACGTGCTTCCAAGTATTGGTCGATTTCCTTCAGATTTTTATATTTCTGAGAATAAAGTTTATTGTAATATTGATTAAGGATTTTTTGAATTTCTGAAGAGTCTGTTGTTATTTCATCTTTGCCATTTCTGATTGATGAGATTAGAGATTTTACTCTTTTTTTTTCCTGGTTTGGTTAGCCAAAGGTTTATCTATTTTATTGACCTTTTCAAAAAACCAACTTTTTGATTTATTGATCTGTTGTATAATTCTTTTGTTTTCAATTTCATTTAATTCTGCTCTAATTTTTGTTATTTCTGTTCTTCTAATGGGTTTGGGGTTGGAATGTTCTTCCTTTTCCAGTTGCTTCAGATGTCCCATTAAGTTATTAACTTCCTCTCTTTCTATTCTCTTGAGGAAGGCTTGCAGTGCTATAAATTTCCCTCTTAGGACTGCCTTTGCGGTATCCCAGAGGTTCTGATAATTCGTGGGCTTCATTGTCATTTTGTTTCAAAAATTTGGCATTTTCCTTCTTAATCTCCAGCTATCATTCAGCATAAGGTTATTTAACTTCCATGTTTTTGTATGAGTATGCAGATTCCTATTGTTACTGAGTTCAACTTTTATTCCATGGTGGTTCGAGAAGATACAAGGAATAATTTCTATTCCTTTAAATTTACTGAGGTTAGACTTATGACCTAAGATATGATCAATTTTGGAGTATGTTATGTGGGCTGATGAGAAGTATGTGTATTCAGTTTTGTTGGGATAAAATGTTCTGTAGATATCTGCTAAATACAAATGGTGGATGGTTAAGTTTAAATCTAAAATTTCTTTGCTCAGCTTCTTATTGGAGGATCTATCCAACACCGCCAAAGGAGTGTTGAAATCTCTGACTATTATGGAGCTGGAGGAAATCAAGTTGCTCATGTCTGTTAGAGTTTCTCTTATAAGTTGAGGTGCATTCTGGTTGGGTGCATAAATATTAATAATTGAAATCTCATCATATTGAGCATTACCCTTAACAAATATGAAGTGACCATTCTTATCCTTCCTTACTTTTTGTTGGTTTAAAGCCTATTGTGTCTGCAAATAGAATTGCAACACCTGCTTTTTTCTGATTACCATTTGCCTGAAATATGGACGGCCATCCTTTCACCCTGAGTCTATATTTATCTTTTAAGGTAAGATGTGACTCTTGTATGCAGCAAATATCTGGCCTGAGTTTTTGTATCCAGGCAGCTAACCTGTGCCTCTTTAGAGGATAGTTAAAGCCGTTTACACTAATGGAGAATATTGATAAGTCTAGTAAAATTTTTGGGTATCGAGTTTTTCGAAAGTCCAGTGGACATTTTTAATCCTTTCGCCACTGTGGAAGTTGGAGTTGGATCAAAAGTTTCTGAGTGAGTTTACTTTTGTGGTAGAGGATGGGGCTTGTCATTATGGAGGATAGGTCTGAGAATATCCTGAAGAGCTGGTTTGGTTATGGCAAATTTCTTCAACATATGAATGTCATTAAAATATTTAATTTCTCCATCATAAATAAAACTCAGTTTAGCTGGATACAGGATCCAGGGTTGAAAGTTACTTTGCTTTAGGAGATTAAAAGTCAATGACCACCCTCTTCTGGCTTGAAAAGTTTCAGCAGAGAGATCTGCAGTCATTCTAATATTTTTCCCTTTGTAGGTAATGGATTTCTTGCATCTGGCTGCTTTCAGAATTTTCTCCTTCATATTAACTTTCGTGAAGTTAATTATGACATGCCTGGGGGATGTCTTATTCAGATTGAGTCGTGCTGGGGTTCTGAAACTGCTATCTGAATTTCAGAATCTCTAGGCATGTCTGGAAAATTCTCTTTCATAATTTCATGGAGAAGGGCCTCTCTGCCTTGTGAGGCCACTTCATCAGTTTCAGGGATTCCAATGAGGCAGATATTAACCTTCTTCAAATTATCCCAGAGCTCTCTGAGAGAATGATCCATTTTTGCTCTCCATTTCTGTTCCTCTTTGAAAGTTTGGGAGTGTTCAAAGGCTTTGTCTTCAACGTCAGAAATCCTTTCTTCTGCTTTCTCCACTCTGTTACTGAGGGATTCTACTATATTTTTCATATCTTTGAGGGCTGCAAATTCTTGCTTCAGTGCATCAAAATCTTTGGTGGTTTTGTCTTTAAATTTATTAAATTCTTTTTTTTTAATTTATTAAATTCTTGAGACAACTTTTGAATTTCTCCTCGAATTTCTAATTCTGACTTTTGAATGGTTCTTCAAATTTCTAATTCCAAAAATTCCTCCATTGTATTACACTAGTTTGCAATCCAAATTCTGAATTCGATTTCTGACATCTCGGTTAGCTGTTTATGAATGGGATCTTCAGTTACATCTGCCATATCTTTCCTTGGAGGGGTTGATATATTCTGGTTATTTTTGTTACCAGAGTTTTTCCACTGATTCCGCCCCAGGATTATTTTACCCCATTTGATTTTTCCCCTGGAGCTTTGTCGAGGACCCGTACAGTGCTATGGCCTGAGAAACTGGGGACCTGTTTGGTGTGGTGGGGCTAAGTGGTTCTGTTTTGTTTTTAGCTGGTCTCTGTCCAACCCTAGTGAAACAGTTACTCTGGGTTGAAGTCTCAGCTGTGGAGAAATACCAGCAATTAAGTCACCCTGCCCCCCGCAGGCAACAATTGGAAAAGGAAAATCAAACCTTCCTACAACCACACCCAGGGCACCACTTGAATAGTCCTTGGGCAATTGGCTCAGTTTAAAAGGTCCAAATCAATTGTCTCAGTCAGCACCTGTCTCAGGTGGGAGAGTTTAAAAGGTCTCTGGCAACTGGATCGCAGGGGTCTGGTGACAACTCAGATATGACTTGCTCCAGTGCTCTGTGAAGTCAGGAGGACCCACCCAGCAAATAGATTAGCCTGGGAAGTTTGATGCCTCCTTCCCCACCTTGCACCTCTGTCACACCCAGTCACTGATAGTCCCGCAGGGCTGTGACCCAGTTGCCTCTAGTGAACAGATACCCCAGGGCTTTGCACCTGCCTGAATCACAAGGAAATCTATATCTGCTCAGCCAGGCCACTGTGCTCTGCCTCTATCCAGCAAGGGGAGGTGAGGCCTGACAACCTTGGGTGCTTGATGGAGGCTGGTGGGTGTTCACTCAGTTCCAGCCCCACCCCTGATTAATGTTACTGACAGAAAACGAACAGAACAACTTTATGGGAATTTATTTCTGTCCCTGCTAAATTCCCCTAAAGAAGAGAAGCTGTTTTGAGTTCCCAGAGCCTGCACCTCAGGCCCTGTCTTTGCTCCTGCAGGTTTGTATTTGGTTAGCTGTCAGTTCTAGCCTCCTGCCTTCCTTTGTCTATAGGCTGATGGTCCACTGAGGGCAGGGTGCGTCTTAGGCTCAGTAAAGCTGTTCTCTGGGTCAGCCTCGCCCTGGGAATTTCCCTGCTCTGTGCATCTGTTTTCTATTCCCCATGCTCCACCCAGTCCGGTACCACCTCAGGGAAACCCTTTACTCACAGGGCCTGCATTTCCGTCCCAGATATGTTCCACAGTGGTTGCCACCTGAGAAGATTCCCAGCCTCTTCTGGTTGCCCAGGGAGACAGCGGGTGTGTGTTGGAAATATCCAGAAGTGAGCCCTATTGTTGCCCAAAACAGCTGCTGCTCTGTGCCTCGGGGCACTGTTGCTCTGGTGTGGTTCCCTCTCCACTGACCTTCCTCTCCTCACTCCCTTGCCGTAGAATCAGCACTGACCAGCTGCAGTCTAGGCCCTGTCCACACCCCTTGAGAAATCACCCAAGAATCTGGACTCTTGGGGGACAGGCCTCCAGACCTCAGAGTGAGAGTGGAGGGGAGTGCTGGGAGCTCAGAATTGCAGGTAGAGAAAATATACAGTTTTGTACAGTTTTGTGCCTGGCAGGAGAATGCCATGGCACTTAGTAGGGGAGGTAAGTCCAGTTTTTAGAGAGTCTCTCCCATGGAGTGTAGTGGGAGGACCTTTGATCTCTGCTCGTTTGTTTGTGGGGCACTCCGAGCCATTCTCATGGGGGAGGGTACTCCTGTCCGCTTGGTGATGGATTTTGTACCTTTTGTTTTTATCCTTGGGGTTGCAGCTAACCTCAGTGGGGTTGATGTGCTTTCTTCAGTCTTCTCTCTTGGTGCAGCTCTAATCCACCAGGTTACTTGCTAAATTTCTGTCCTTTAACTCTCCTTCTGGACAGGAGCCTCTTTGGAAAGCTGGTTTCAGTCAGCCATCTTATCTCTGCCCCCCAAAATATAGTTTAAGACTAGTATTTCCTACTGTTTTGGGCTATAACAGAATCTATTAGGACTCATGATACATCTAAGTGTTTCTTTATTATTATTATTATTATTGGGGATTCATTGAGGGTACTAAGAACGCATTACACTGATTGCATTTTCAAGGTAAATTTTTACCTATTTTTTAGGTAAAGTCCCTCTTATAATTGTGTCCTGCCCCCAAGAAGTGTTTCTTTATATTTTCCAGCCTCTCTTGCAGTTGAATTTGTGCCAAGTGATTAGTTCTGGCCAATGAAATATGTGCTAAAACAATACATACCACTTCCAGATTGAAGCAATTAGGAGCTGGTGCATATTCTGTCTTTCTCCTCCGCCACCATGTGACCCATGTGACCTGGGGAACCCTGTTCTTTCACCCCATGGTATTGGAACAAGAGACGGAGCATGTCTCCATTTGTATCAGACATCACAGGAGTAACACATGCATTTTATTTATTAAGTCACTAAGATTCTAGGTCACTGACAGATTCTACCCTAATAAATGCAAATTATTCTTATTTTCTCTGATAATATAACAATTTTCAAAGGACACTTCAAAAGGTTAAGCCTTAAACAAAGTATATCCAATTAATGACACTGATAATAGATAACAGTTACGGGGTGCATAGCACATGCCAGACATTGGGCTAAATGTGCTCTGTGAATTATCTCAATTAACATAACAGATGTGTCAGAAAAATCACTCAACTGGGCGGCACCTGTGGCTCAAAGGGGTAGGGCGCTGGCCCCATATGCCAGAGGTGGCAGGTTCAACTCAGCCCCGTCCAAAAAAAAGAAAAAAGGAAAATCACTCAACCTCTGCCAGTAGCACTACACCATATATTACACTGTCTCAAAATTCTGACTGACTAAGACAGCCAATTTCGGGCAATTATCTGTTGTTTCCTGGTCACAGTATTGGTGACATAGACTAAGTTATACCTTGAAAATGCATTCACAAAGTATCTAACAGAGATAGGATACCACTAATGTTTTTTCACCCTCCTTGAAGGCACTTCTTATTTCAATGGTAGTGGGACTGATGGTCTTTTACCACTTACATAAGCTGCTGTTTGTGGAACTCCATACTAACTACCACTGTGCTTCTCATTTATTTCAGAAATGTTTCGGCACTCCATCTGTCTGTCTGCTTACCTATCTCTCTCCCTATCTATCCATCCATTCTCTGAGTAGCCTTCCAGATGATCTATCTCTTAATATCATTCTGATGCTCGGAAATGAAGGCTTCCGGGACCTGAAAACTGCACGGCCACCTCCAGGGGCACGACAATATTTTCTGAGACTGCCAGCATCAGGTGCAAGCTTCTCTCCCACTCAGTCAGCTCTTCTTTCTGCTTCAATTCATTCCAAGTCTTACCATGCAAGAAATCAAATAAGCCTGATGCTGAATGCCATGGGGGTGGGAGGCATGTGTTATATTAATACATAGGATATTTGTTATTGAAATATGATATGTGAAAAGCATTACAGTTAGAAAGTTGGGAACAGTGCATGTTGTTTTTATTAATTTCATAAATTCACCTACAGACTCAGATAATCCAAAGTCAGGAGAAGAAACGAATCCCACATGGGTTGTGCAGCCCCATGCCAGATGGTTATCAATCAAACGCCACAAATCAGCAAATGCCAAGCTTCAGTGAAAATGAAAAAGCAAATGTGGAGCTTAAGGGAAGACATCGCATCATGTGGAAAGGGAAACATCGCCCCAAATGGAAAGAGTCTCTTCCTGAGAATGACATTTTAAGACACAGAACTAAATTTTAGCCACCCTGTCTGAAAGGTCATCCCCAAGGATGCAGGAAGGCATGTCCTTTGAGGGACTGGAGCAGCTGCTGCACGGAGGGAACATACCAAGGTTGGAGGAGAGAAGGGAACAGGGAAATGAGGACAGAGGAGAGAAACATCCTGCAGCAGAATGAAAACTCACATCAGAGGCAATAAAGAGTCGATATGTCATTTTAAACAAATTCATGTTTTGATATAGGAGAAAAAAACAGAAGAGCTCTCCTAGAATGCAGAAGAAAAGGAGAAAGATGAGGACACATGGGGAGATTTGTGTTACATATTCAGGGCAAAGAATGGAGGCACCACCTAAGGATTATAGGTGTTTCCAAGAAATAAACTAAAACTATAAAAGAGAGCTAATGATTAAAAAATAATTTAAAGATTGGAATAAAAAGTATCCAGAGTACTCAGTACTATTATGAAACCAGTATATAATCACCCACACTTTCATACAAATGATAAAACACAACTATACCCAGAATGAAGAAGGGAAGAGGACAGGGAGGGGAGGGAGAGGCTGGGTGGAGGGAGGGTAATCGGTGGGACCTCACCTATTGTGCATAGTGCAAGGGTACGTGTCAGATCTATTAAGAGTAGAGTATGAATGTCTTAATGAAACAAGTAAGAGAGGTGAAGGCTATGTTAACCAGTTTGATGTAAGCATTCCAAATTGTATATAAAATCAGCACATTGTACCCTATAAATGCATGAATGTACACAGTTATGATTTAATTAAAAAAAATAAAAAATAAGAATTTTTTTTCCAAACTGAATAAAGATCAGTGGATTTAAAATAATAAATAAATAAATAATCAGAAACTTTTTCCAAACTGAATGAAGAGCAAAGTGGATCATAACTTCCTAGCAAAATAGATGAGACTTGCACATAGCTAGGCACTGGCAAAATTTTTGAAATTTAAGGATAAGGGGGGATAAAAATCACTGAAATCTTTAAGTAAAAAAAAAAAAGCAAAAAGGTAAACCTCTTGGAAGGACTCTAAGAGGAATCAAAACTACAAGTACTGGTGATAAGCCATTCCTCTGCTTGGAGCATTGTCCATGGACACTGTCCAGCCATGACCCTGCTATGGCCACATCCATGAAGATCAGCAGTAGAAACTTTTCTGGGAGCATCAGTGGTTGATGGGATATGAGAGATCTCCTTAATGATGAAAAGATGATAAAGGGAGAAAAACGACAGCCATCAGGCAGGAGTAAAAAGATCCTCGGCCCATAGACATGTAAGAAACACCTCTGGAGAATCTGGGAGGCTTAAGTTCCCAAAGAGTGAATGACAGATTGTCAGAAAAATGCTGGTTGGTGACTGTTCTTAGAACTGCATTTTAACTCCAGTCTGTTTTCAGTTAGAACATGACCCCCTAGAGAGCAGGACCCATGTGAAACTTTCTTCACTTCTGTCCCCAGGAGCTGGCACAGATGGTCCTTATGTAACTGCAGGTACATGACCCCATCCTAACCCCCAGGGGTTGTTCTGGGAAGGGGAAGAGTTGGGGACTCTTTATACTGAGAAGGAAAAAAGCCCTATCTAAAAATTGGTTCCTGCCTAGTAGAGAGAAGAAATAATGATTTTTCAGCTTGTCTCTAATCCATAGAGCAGCTAAGGGTGGGAGTGCAGAATAGTAACCCTGTGGTCACATTATTATTATAGTTATTCCCATTTCTTGTGCACAATTACCTTCCTGGGTATGATCTGGAGAAAGAAGGAGGCAAAATGCTTTATCCTTTATGGGCTAGGGACATTTTTACAGATTATGTTGCCTTTAATAAAATAGTTTTCTTCCTTTACATGGTATCATACTAAATTGCCTCTGAGAATTATCAGTTGTCTTTGGGAGGTGAGTGAGTGTTTGCAAGTGTGTGCGTGCGTGCATGTTCATGTCAAGACCTACTCCCAGAAGATCAGAAGACCAGAGAGAGAGTGAAAAGTGTATGTTGATTTCAACAAATGGTGCTTGAACAACCAGATGTCCATACATTTAAAAAATGAACTTAAAAAAAGCAAGGAAGAAAGAGAAAAAATATGAACTTAGACACAGAACTTATGCCTTTCATAAAAATTTATACAAAATGGGGTATAATGGCACATGTCTGTAGTTCCAGCTTCTCAGGGGGATGAGGCAAGAGGATTGCTTGAACCCACTGGGAGTTTGAGGCTGCAGTGTGCTATGGTCACACCTGTAAATAGCCACTGCCTGCCAGCCTGGGCAACACAGCAAGACCCAAGCTCTAAAAAAAAAAAGGACATAGAAATTAATGTAAATGCAAAACTGTAATACTTCTCAAAGGAAATATGCGAGAAAATTTAGATGAACTTGTGTTTGGTAATGAGCTTTTAGATAAAACACACAAAGCATGATCATTAAAAGAAAAAAATGATATGTTGAACATTATTAAGATTAAAATTTCCTGCTGTACAAAAGACACTGTTAAGGCTTGGCGCCCATAGCTCAGTGGTTAGGGCACCAGCCACATACACCAAGGCTGGCAGGTTCAAACACAGCCCTGCTAAACAATGACAACTGCAACAAAAAAAATAGTTGGGCATTGTGGGGCGAACCTGTAGTCCCAGCTACCTGGGAGGCTGAGGCAAGAGAATCGCGTAAGCCCAAGAGTTTGAGGTTGCTATGAGCTGTGATGCCATGACACTCTACCAAGGGCGACCTAGTGAGACTGTGTCTGAAAAAAAAAAAATGACACTGTTAAGAGTATGAAAAGACAAATCATAGATTAGAAGAAAAGTATACAAAGAAGACAATCAAAATATACAAGAAGACTTAGAACTCAACAATTAAATAACAAAGAACCCAATGGTGAAAAAATGGGCTGAAGATCTGAGAAAAATAGATAGTAAGTAACCTTATGAAAAAGTGCTCACCACCATTTGTCATAGGGAATTACAAATTAAAACCGCAAGATATCGTGATATACATATTAAAATGGCTAAAGAAGAAAAGATAATATCAGTTGCCAGCAAACAGGTGAAGCAACAGGAACTCTCTTCCTTGTTGGTGGGAATGCAAAATGGTACAGCCACTTTAGGAGACAGTTTGAAAGTTTCTTACAAAATTAAACACAATCTTATCACACTATCCAGCAGTCATGCTCCCAGGTATTTACTCAACTAATCTGAAAATGTACATCCACACAAAAATCTGCACAAATCTCCCAAATGTTTATGGGAGCTTTATTCCTAATCACCAAAAACTGAAAGCAACCAAGATGTCCTTCAATAAGTGGATAGATAATATGCAAGCCGATGTGCATCTATAAGAAGGAATATTAGTCAGTAATAAAAAGAAATGAGGTATCAAGCCACACAAACAGATGTGGATGGATCTTAAATGTATATACAGTAGAGCCTCCATGGTGGAACACCTCCCTACACTGAGGAGGTGTGCAGCGTAGGCAGGTGTTCCACTATGGAGGCTCTACTGAATATACATTTAAATAGATGTAAAGGTATATACACCTCCTTAAGTTGACCTAATTTTCATAGACCAGACATGCACCACGTGTATGCATCAGTACAGTAGGCCTAGTTCCTTATGTTGACCAGTCTGTTACAGTCCCTTGGGTGTTCAACTTTCAGAGGTTCTACTGTATTGAAGTGAAAAAAAGCCAGTCTGAAAAGGCTACATACTGATGGTTCCAGAATATTCTGGCAAAGGCAAAACTATAGCTATAAAAAGATCAATGCTTGCAAGGAGTTGGGGCAGGAGGTCAAATAGGTGAAGAACAAGGTGTTTTCAGAGCAGTGAAACTATTCTATCTGGCCCTGTAACTGAGGATGCATGACAATATCTATTTGTCAAAACCCCTTGAACTTAAGTACAAAGAGTGGATCTTAATGTATGCAAACTTAAAAATAATGTAGGAGCTCAATGGAACCACAGGAAGAAATGCAGACCGTGACAAATCCATCGTATTGCAAATGGTATGAAAAGAACAGGAGGGTAGGAGAAAAGTGCTGATTTAAGTCACTTTGGAAGTGAATGAAGTCAGTAAACCAATGGCGAAGGACCCACAGGTAAGTACCTTAGTTGATACAGATGTCTCCCATGGGTGGATGGGTTAACAATCCTATACCTGTATACATGTATAATGGACTTAACTAAGTAAATAGATGGTGGATGGTAGGAGCTAGGTTGCTCACTGCTGGAATGGGAGTTTCTAGGAAGGAAGGTGAGGAGGCTAGAATATCCCATGTGGTGTTAGAGTTGGAGACATCAGTTAGCTCAAACCCATGGTTAGCTCAATACAGGTACAGATGGTTACATATAGAAATATGTTAGGATGTGTGTATACACAGAGGTTAGTACACATACATCTATTTCCTTACTCTGCCTGTGGAAAGAGCCTGGAAGTAACAATACCCCAGTAGCAACAAGCATACTTAGTGCCCAGATCCTAGTTTCTAATGCCATCCTCTAATAAAAGAAACCAGGGGAGGAAACTGGGGCAGGAAATATGTAAGAAGAACTGGGGGCATCTTATCATCCTAGAAAGTAAGGAAGTGCTCAAGACACAGGAACTATGGGCTCCCAAGGGTCAGGAATGCAACAACTTGAGCAAGAAAATAAAGAAAGTTGTCTTGGATTATAACCCAAAGTGTAAATAACCATGAGTCCATACTATGTAAACACATGATTAAAAAAGGGAAAGGAAAAAGGAAGGAAGGAAATATTCCATACCAAAGAATTCCAGATAATCTGTGTAGGTACTCTGTGGTGATGGAGCTGAGCACGATTCCTCCATCTTCAGTGTAGTCTGTGCATGTGATTTCCTCCCAAATAATACAGTGTGGAGAGAGGATAAAGTTGTAACTCTCTGGCAGAGAAACCTGACAAATATTCCCTTAGGCAGGTGATCAAGGTCAAAATCAATGGGGATAGTCATGTTGACTGGATGTGCCCTCGATAGGATGTGATCCTCTACCATCTTCCTTCACCTCTACCATCTTCCTTCCCTAAACCCCTAACTCTAGTCTAATCATGAAAAAGCCATCAGACAAATCTCAACTGAGAGACATGCTACAACATACCGACCCTGCAATCCTCAAAACTGTCAAGGTCATCAAAAATAAAAAAGTCCAACAAACTGCCATAGCCAAGAGGAGCCTAAGGAGACGTGACAATTTAATGTACTGTTACCAAGTACAGAAGGACAAATCCTTCATGGTCATACTCAAGTGGAATCTGAAGATGTTGAGCCTGGTTTTCAGGAGGTTGAGGCAGGAGGATCACTTGAGCCCAGAACTCGGAGGCTACAATGAGCTATGATCAGGCCGCTGCACTCCAGCCTGGGCCACAGAGTGAGATCCTGTCTTGAACAAAACAGAACAACACAAAAACAAAAATAAAAATAATAGTTGATCTCAGAGAAGTATGAAGTATAATAGAATAGTTGTTGCCAGAGGCTGGGTAGGGTATTGGGGTAGGGAGAGGTTAGTTGATGCATACCAGGTTACAGTTAGGTGGGAGCAAAATAAAACTAAAATAAAATGCATGGCCCTCCATTCCCCCAATGGCATCTCCTCTCCTCCTGTCCCACCTGGACATCCTCTCAAGAATCACAAAGATTAGGGCAGAATGCAAAAAAAAAAAAAAAAAATGGACATTTGAATAAAATATGAACCTTAATCGATAATAGTGTATCAGATTGGTTCATTAATTGCAACACATACACCAGGATTATGAAAAATGCTAATGGAGAACATTGGATGTTAGGTATATGGAATCTCTCTCTAGTCCCTTTGTAATTTTTCTGCAAATCCAAAACTGTTCTAAAAAAATAAAGTTTATAAAAAAATGTAGTCTTATATTGTCTTCCCCATCTGTGGCCTGTCCCTAAAAGACGACCTAACAACACACAGCGGGAGAGTGACATGGCTCCTGCATCCTGCATACTGATACCAGCAGATACCTGCCGGTCTCTGGGGTAATGTGTCTGGTCATCTGGTCACAGGCATCCTGCTGGCCTCCAACCTGAAGTTCAGAACTGGTGAGTTTGAGCTTCTTCTAGCATGTGCAGTGTTGTCAGGAGCCCTGGCGTCTGCTTTGACCACTTGGCTTCCTCTTACCTTTGTGTGGTTATAGATCCCCGGGTTTCTGCCTTGCCCTCTGTCTAGGCCTGGCCCGCTCGGCTACACCGTCCTCTCTTCTGAGGCCAGCTTGGTATCTGGATCTTCGTTCAATGTCTTTGCTACACAGCAACTGAGTGAGACTTGGGAGTGCTACCTCATTCCACTCCCCACACATTGAACTAGGTGGGGAGGCGGTGCGCTGGGCAGGTGCTCTGTCTGGGTAGGCTCCCAGGATCTCCAGTAAGGGGTGAGGCAGGAGTCCCTGTCCTTGGTGCTCGGCCCCACACCTCCTGGGGACCGAGCCAGAGAGATGGAAGCAGGAAATCCTTCCAGTTCTCCTATCTCTTTATCATTGTGTTTTTCCCCCTTCCAATAGCTGACCATCTTTCCTTTACTTGGATGGAAGTTTCCTTTACTTGTTCTATATCTTCTCCTCCTTCTTTCTGGCTCCAACCTCAAAATTAATCCTTAAAGGCTGTCAGAGGCACATCCTCTACACTAGGAAAAGAAAACAAAGATCTGAGTCTTCCCTGTTAGACTTTAATTTTGCAAGTTTTCTCTGCCCAGGAAGCTTGGTTTTTAAGTCTAATGTTCCCCTAAGAGGTCAAATAACTGTTGTCCTATCCTGGGGTAAAATGTCTCTTGACTTGAGCTCAGGTTAAAATGAGATATCAATTTAAGGGGAAAATTTACTTACACTAGTTTAATATTGGCCAAAATATTATGCCCATGGCCTACGGCTGGAGTGCATTGAGTTCTGTGGATTGTCCAGGTAGGAGAGGCCATTGGAGGGAGAAAAGTTCTAGAGGAGGGAATTGGGTTTCCTAAAGAGGATGGTCTTTTGCCCTGGGAAAGGCTGGAGGAACTAGAATTGGCTCTGAGCAATGAGATAGCAGAGCTGCCCGGAGACAAGGAAAGATGGTAAGAAACCCACCAGCCAGGGGGCCTATGGGCGGAATTCAAGGGGCCCATGAATTTTAAGGGGAAAGAATATACATGTATTTTCATTAGCCTCTAAATTAAATCTAGCATCTCCTTCAATTATGAATATAGGCTGCAGAGTACCGAAGAATTAACAATACCTGTGACTTGCCACTAATAATTCTATTATATTATAGTTGTCTCTAATATTTCAAAGGGTTGTTTATGCTTACTACCATAGCACTTCAAAATTATGATAGCTATTATGCCCACCACCAGATCTTATTATTTAATGCATCAACAAAGAAGTGCATGTATTATTATACCCCATATTTGTTTTGCTGAATATTCTGGTACTATATTTAAATGTAATTGATTTCTTTTGTTGTCACCTCAAGTTCTATTTTATGCATTTAAAGACATAATTCACAGGCCTCAGCAGACTGCCAAAGAGACCCATGCATCAACAGTACCATTAAAATAATTTTTTTTCTGACTCTAAGAAGATTTCTTCATACATCATAATTTTTCCTCACATTGAAATTCCCTAGTTATTCCCAAGCCTTTGGTAAAATCTGATTTATACGCATCTGCTGCATGTTAATGGAGTTGTGGAGAATTGATAGGAGATGAAGTAAAGGGAATTTCACTCACCCCCCCACACACACCTCCCAACTCCAGAGACTGCTGCACATTGAAAGAAGATGGTGGCCCCAGAGTCCAGGTGTCAGCCCCAGGTGAAGCTGCAGAGAGCTGAGATGGTGCTAAGCCTGGGTGGGTTGGGATAACACAGAGAGACAAACACTCTTTGAACATAAAAATGTTCAGAGGTATCCGCAGGATTCTCAGAATGCTGGAAAGGTGTCTTGTCTTGATTTCCGCCAGAATCCTACTCTCTCATGTCACACAGCAGGAAACTGGAAGATCCTCAAAGAAGTGTGTTGCCAGGAGCAGGTAGCAAAGATCCAGAGTGAGGAAGAAGAGTGGCAGTTTTTAAATATGGCCCCCAATTCTTTGCACATCTCCCATTGAGATATGGTGCCTATGTCTCCACCCCCTGAATCTAGGAGGATTTGCACGGCTTCAATCGCCAGAGTGTGGCAGATGAAATGCTTACAAGGTTAAGTCATAAAAGGCCAACAAGGTTCCATCTGCTTCTCTTGGAAGGCTCATCTGTGAATGCTCTCTTTAGGATGCTCTCCTTAGAACCCACATGCCAAGCTGTCAGAGGCACAAGCCACATGGAGAAGCCATATGTACATGCTCCCAGCTGAGCAAGGCCTTCAGCCATTTCATCCAGGCACCAGACTTGGAAGTGACCAAATTGATTCAGCCCCCAGGCATCTGTGTTATTCCAACCGAGGCACCAGACATCACTACTAAATTCCTGACTCAGAGGCTCTGTGAGCACAAGATAGTTGTTGTGCTGAGTTGGGATTGTTTATTACAAAGCACCGGTAACTAGACTAAGATCAGGTAAGAGGTCCAGTAAGAAAAGGCTCCTTTGATGGTCATGGGCGGAGAGCTGGAGTTTGCTCCAGTGGGAGAGACTGGGAGAGGAGTGCCTGGTGGAACAGGATGGAGGAGCCACTTGTGTCTTTCCAGTGACCTTTGGACTCTGTGACAAGTAGGAAGGACTCACACCTGGGCCAATGCTGTCCACCAAGGCTCCTGCTGACGGCAGGACTATTTGGGGCGTGGACTCCAGTGACTCGTCCCTCCCCTCTGCCCCACTTCCTCAACAGGCGCAAAATGCTCAAGTTAAAATTTGGTACAAACTAGGAGCATGTCAGATGAATTCAATCTATCTCAATGATTCTACATCTTCCCATAAAAGGGCTTCTGATGATAGAGAATTGGGGGAGCAGAGCCAAAAATGGCCCTGCGACACACAAGAAACCACCTTTGAAGTCTAGTCTTTTTATCTTAAAAACTAATCTTTGTGTCTACAAAATAACATATCAAGTTTTATTTCAGTAGTACAAAGTTTTAAATCACCTGTCACAAGGGAAAATGGACATTGCATGATCAGGGACCTCATTTACCCTCTGATGTCAGATACGCTCTGTGTCACGGCTGAACCCTCCCCCACACTGCCTCCCGCACAGGTACAAGAAGGACGGGCTTGTGAAATCCTGATGGCTCAAAGCTCTTCCAAAGAAATCAGGTAGGTGCGTAGGGACTGGCTAGTGGTCTTTCTGACCATGGAGCACTTTTAAATAAATACTTATTATTAATAACATTGATGTTATGACCAGAGAGGGAACACTGCCCAGGGACGCTAATTATCAACTATTAGTCATGGATGTTAATCATCAACTTTCAGCATGTTTTATTAGAAGAATCACGTAGGAAGTGGATCCTGAGTGAAAGGAGGATTTCCAAGAGACTGCTCAGAGAATCTCTAGAAGAGTAAAAGAGGGATCAAAATTTCTTAGCTAAGATCATTTGCAATATTTCCTGCAGCATCCTGAATTTCCACTTTGGCTGTGCATATAGAAATATTTTCTTCACAAAGACTGCTCTCTTGACCCCATGCCCTCTCACTGCCTCGGGGACACAACTCCGGTGATTTTCAGTCTCAAGTTCTTCCTGAATTGGTACGATAATTCTGGAGAGCAATTTGGCTAAATCTAGCAAAACAAAAGATGTACGTTTTTTGACCCAGATGTTTCGTGTCTGGAAAATGTATCCTTAGATGTGTTCGCACACGTTCATAAGGATAAATGTGGCTCCCACAAGGGTGCTTGTGGCACTGTTTGCAAGAGCAAAACCAGAGAGCAGCCTAAACAGACATCAATAGAGGGCTGTGCAGGAGAAAACGATGGTGGTCATAAATTGCTGAGTGAAAATAAAAAGTGGCCGAGCACTGTGATCATATTAATAACAATGAACTGTGACTATGTGGATGTGTATGTGCTGATTGACTCTAAGTGGATTACACAACTTCAGGGGGGTCCACTTACATGCTATCCTTGTTTTATATGTGAATGAACAGTGTGCTCTGGTGTTGTATACCTGTCTGTGTGTGTTCTTGCCATGCTCCCAGGCATGCCCAGAGCTTGTACGTATCCTATACACATAAACTGTATGGTGAGAGCTAATCCGTCTTCCCCATGACCCTGTAAACTACATGAAAGGGATTATTCATCATTTTATCCCCAACACCCAGCACAGAGCCTGGCACACCAATTAATGGAACTTGACTGAATAAGAGTAGCATTCACTGGGCCCAGAATATGTCAGTTGTCAATTATTTGCATTGATCTGAGAAGTAGGTATGTCCCCAGGAGAGGAAATAAAAATTATACCTGTGGTGCATCTTACAGGGGTATTTGCGAAACTTGGTAAATGTAGAATGTAAATGTCTTGGCACAGTAACTGAGATAATGCCAGGAAGGCTATGTTAACCATTGTGATGAAAATGTGTCAAATGGTCTATGAATCGAGTGTATGATGCCCCATGATCATATCAATGTACACAGCTATGATTTAATAAAAAAAAAAAAAGGAAAAAAAAACACTATGTGGTTTTTAGGCTTTTATCAGTACATACGCATGTGCGTGCGTGCGCGCACACACACACACACTGATGTGTATACCCAGGTTTTCAGGCTCATATTGCATTTGGAAAAGCTGAGTTCAACAAAGACAAGTCATTTTCTTTTCTAAGGTTTTAACATGCATTGATATTTTCTAAGGTAGCTCTAAGGTTTTAACATGCATTGATATTTTCCAACACAGATACGGCATGAACTATCATTTGAGTTTACTGCCCATAAAGCATCTTTAGAGGAGGATTTACTTATACTGATGTTCTGAGGATCGCTAATTTGTAATACATGAGAAGAATCACAAAGGATGTGAATAGATCCCACGTGAAAGGAAGATTTCCAAGAGATGGGGTCAGAGAATCTCCAGAAGGGTGAAGGAATGAAATTTCCTAGCTGAGATCATTTGAAATTCCAGTTGGATGACTGAAACCAAGAAGCAGAGGGAAAGGGGAAATGTTTGGCTGGTGGAAGGAGTGAGCAGCGTGTGTGTTGGGCCAGCATTGCGGCAGCAAGACCTTCCCACCTGTGGCTTCTGGGAATCTGACAGGGCTGTAGGTAAAGGAGCCCAGAGAGCCAATTTCCAAGTCCTGCCTGAAAAACTTCTGATATAGTAGGCAGAGCCTGCAAACATTTTCTTTTTTAACTCACCAGAAAAACTCTGATGAGCTGAATTTTGAACCAGCCACTGCCTGGCCTTGCTGTGTCCAGACTTTGACCAGCACGGACTGATGTGGGCAGAGGTAAGGCAGAGAAGGGAATGAAAGGTGGAGAAATAGAGCACAGGAAGGCAATTTTTTCAAGAAGTTTGAAGAAAATCACATACCTTTATTAAAAAATAAAAAGATGAATGACATCAGAACAAATGTTTATGCTTAGGGAAAGAAAAAGAGTTTGGAGATTAGGACGGAATGGGTAGAATTGGCAGGATGGGGTCCCTGAAGAGAGTGGGATGGGGGACAGATGTCCCAGCACATGTGGCAGGAGGTCATTGGACTGTTGTAGGGATCCCTGGTGACTATGATGGGCAGGGAGGAACAAAAAGGGATGTGGATGCAGAAAAGGTGACAGAGAGTTGCCAGGGAGGTGAAAACATATCTGCCTGGGGTCTTTGTTTTTACTTGTGAATGAGGAAGTGACACCATGTTTAGAAAACTGAATCCCAGGTGAAGCAGTCATGGAACGCGGACCACTAACAGAGCCACCAACCCACATTGGGACCTCGGTGGCGGTGGAGGTGACAAGTAGCTGGCTTATCTGTCTATGTCTCACGTCCAGGCAGGATTTTCTCTTGCAGCACTCCACATCCTGAAGCAGGAAGACAGTGGAAAACAGCCACCCCGGGGGCTGCCACCGAGGAACATTGCAGTGGCAGCTCTCACACATTCTGGAGTGTGAAAAGATCAAGGCTGAGGCCACAGGAGTGAAAGTCAAGAGGAAAGAAAGTTCTGGTGTTGAAGTTGAGGTGACACAAGGTCACCCCATGATCACCTGTCTCCCCTGTAAGATGTCAAACCTCAGGGCAGACACAGGACTGAACAAGCTGTGAAGGTGCTCCAGCAGTGTCGGGCAATGGAAGGAGAGCAGCTGATGGCCCCAAGGAGAGGTAGGAGGTGAATTTGCTCCTCAGTGGGGCAAAGAGTTTTACACAACCGTAAGGATCCGTGATGTGAAGGTCTACCAGTAGCCCCTTCAAATGAAAGCTCTCACTGCTCCACTCACAGCTCCTGGAGGGCCCCCATCCTCTAAAGCACTTGCACATGCATGCATGCGTGCACACACACACACACACACAAACACACACACACACACACCTTTTTCCAGCCAAAGTGGGTCCTCTTTGTACTGGCATTCCCCAAAGACTTTTATTAGAAAAGTTTTTGCAAGCGAAAAAACAAGCCAAGACTGAAACCCAAACCACACAGTGGGTTGGTGGAGAACCCCATGCTGCTGGGCCTGCCACAGTCACGTGGTGCACACGCTCCCCGAGGACACGGCCCCTGGAGTTAATGCTCAGTAGTGAAATGTCTTGGCAGGGCTGAAGAATTCAGGACTGCTGAGGTCCAGCAGAGCTGAGCATCTCAGGGAGGAAGGAGCAAGGGCCAGAGTGGGGCCATGGAAGTCCCGGACACCTGTTAGGCACAGGTATGAGAGGTCCGAGGAGGAGGAGAGGTACGAATGGGCAGGCAAGGGAGGGAGACCTGCTCAGTGCCCAGACAATAAAGGTTGAGTTTCCTTAGCCTCTTGCTGTACAGGACCTTCAGTCACGGGGGAGTTTATGTGGAGACTCTTTTTATGAGCTATTCAGAGCAGAGGTGGGAGGGAGACAGAGAGAGAAAAATTCCCTTTGAATTTCCATTGCTTTCAGAGTCAGCAATTTAATGAGTCATGCATTCTAAACCCTTGCTTTGTCTACACGTTTTCATTTCAAAATACTAAAAAACACTTTGTTTGGAACATTGGTTATTTTTAGATCAAATATCAATAGTGCACATCCATTTCTCCCCATATGAGAAAAGCTTCCTTTGGACTGGGCTGGAGCCGCGCCACAGCCGTCGATTGTTTACTCAGTGGCGGCTTGTTGCGGCTACCTGGGTGTCGCTCTAGCTCCAGAACACTTTCTCTTAGATGGCATCATGTAGGTCCCACTGATCATCCATCAGTCAGCTCCAGGCCTGGTCCAAACAACTGCAGAGCCCATAGTTTAGACAAAAAAAGGCATTTCTTTTAGGCCTCCAGGCCAAGAAGCCAGCACTGTGACGACAGGCTGGAGACAAGGCAGGTCTTCCGAGCTCTGCTCACTTGTGAGCATCTTTGAGAAAAGGTGCAGAAGGGAAGGAAGTCCCCTGACAGGCCATGTCCCCCAGCTACATTGAGATAAAGCCTGGTCACACCTTACCAAAGACAGGATTGGACAGTCTGGCAAACTGTGCAGTGATTTGGGGTGCCAAGTGGGGAGAGAACAATGGAGAGGAAAGCTGGCAGTGGGGAGGGGGGTGGTGTCCTGCATCGCCCATCCTGGCCTCTGCATAAGGCCTCGCTCTCCACGCTTCACTGCAGCATCACCAGCCAGCTTTGTCCATCCTGCTGCTTTTGCTCCACCCGTGATGGTTCACTGATCTCGGTCTCATGGGATCACCTTCTGAAGAGTCTCACCCACACTTAATGGAGTGCCAACTAACGTCAAGGATGAATGGGATACAAAACCAGGAACCCAAGGAACTGGGCTGAGGAGGCACCTCACTTCTTGGTCCTTGCTCCTCCCCTCTTCTGTCCACCTATTTATAGTGGCAACAGCCAAGTTCATGCACCTGGCCCTCCTCCCTTGGACACTGTTGCTTTGATCAGGAGTGGGTCACCATGAGCTCATTTCCTGGGCCATTTGGAATTGAAAATATGCTAATTCCCCCACAGAGCCTGCTGCCAACTGGGCAGCTATTTGACAGTGATCATTTTCATATGGAATAGAAACCAGAGATGTAGATTTCTTGGGTTTTATACAACCCTCTAGCCCTCCTTCCACCCATCCCTAGGGCCCAGCTGCATCTCTGTCTATGAGACCCCCTTCCTCCTATCTCCACCAAAGTCTTCCTGACATGTTTCCCTTTTTACTTCCAAGAGCCCTGCTGGAGTACCGTCACTTGCAACCACAAGGATTCTGGTGATGTGAAAGTGGTCTGGGGAGGAAAGATGGGACACTTCTAAGTTTTCCTACTCTACCTACACCTCACATGAACACTCGGGCCACCACAGCTCTTGGGCAGCAGCTTTTTGAGGGAGCTTTGGGTCTGAGGAGTTCCTGGTGCTCGTGGGTAACCCTGATACACAGGCTGTGCCTTATGTCTAGGAGGGTCCCAGCCAAAGAACCAAAGGGCAAGAGGCCACACACTCAGAGAGCCCTCAGTGAACCCTGGGTGAGAACAAGTTCCTGCCCTCTCCCCTCTGTGTCCAACTCCTCAGTGCTGAGACCTTGACCACAGAACACCCTCCATGGCCCAACTCATCCTTCTGCTTTGTAGCTGTCTCTCTCTGCCCACTGCACAAAAAACCCTTTGAGAAACATGTGGTTTTGTCCCCAAGGAAGGAAAAAGCTGAAGTGGTGGGGGGAAGGGGTGCGTGCAAATGTGTGGTGAGAACAAGCCGAGAGACCTAGAATCCTTCAGCCCTGGGCTTCAGGAAGAGTTAATGTCTACCCGCAGAGGAGAAGTTGACGCCCTGGGAGGAAGAGAATGAGCCATCCCTGTTCCCCAGGGACAGGTAAACTAAACTGCCTTTTTCATGCCACCAAGAGCTCTGGCCAAAAAGTGTGAAGTTCCTAAAACACATGAACAAATGGGGAGACATTCTTAATGTGGGGGTACCCTGAGCAAAGAGGATCTTCTTTGTTGCTGATATCTTCATGTCTAGAATGGCAGAATAATGCCCCTTTCCTCTGTAGCATCAGCCAGGCTGGTCATTTGCTTCCATAGACTTACAGCAATGTTTCTCTGCCTCTGTTCTTACCTCCTTCCCTCAACATGCCCCCCTTTTCCAAAAGAAGTGCCCAGCATCCTATCCTTTTGCCAGGCTGGGGAAAACCCAACCAGGAATTTCCCTCTTGGACTGGACCATGCCTGCTGCAGGGATCCTCTCCTAGCAGGGATGATTTGTGCTGGGGATACGTTCCCAGGACATCCCTTGACCCCAGGCCAGCCTTGCTGAGCAGAACCTCACAATGAGCCTGCCATTCAACATATGCCATTCCCAGTTCCATGTTGACTTTTTCTAGACCTTTCCTCAGAGTTGGTGAGAAGAGCTCACCCTGCAGGTCAGGGCACCCTTGGCCAGCGGTCTCCTCAGCTCCCACCCTTGGCTTCCCAAATATTAAGTTGTGTTGGAGAAGGTTCTGGATAGAGTCTTGTAGAATCCTCTGCAGTCTGACTTCTCCAAGTGTGGTAGAAATCGCTGAAACTTAGGAGCTATAGCCACCAAAAAACACTCCCTCTTCCTTTTGTCTCCCATAAGCCTAACTCTAAACTCATTGTCCCCAACATGAACACTGTCAGCTGCTACCAGGAACTGGCAGCAGAGAGGGCTGGAGATCCCGTTCTGAGCAGCTTTGGGGGTACAATTTCAGAACATATCCATTCGCAGAACTCAGCACAGATCAATTGCTGGAGGCCAGCATCACACAGATCAAAAGTTCTTTCTATACCAAGCCACCCGGAGATGAAATTCCTTTTGAGTTTTTACAGCCATGAGTGTCTCCAAAGAAAAGGAAAAAAGTAAAATCAAAACCCAGAGAAGCCTGTGGCGCAGGAGCGTCTGAAACCCCTCACCCTGCCCTGACCTCCTCATCCCTCAGCCGGCAGAGGCAGGGTAGCCCAGCGGTTAAGAAAGTGAGTTTTGGATTCAGAGAGACTTGGGCAGGAATCCTGCATGTCTTTGACCGTGTGATCTGGCCAAGTTGTTCCTGTTTGTCTCACTTTTCTCCTGTACCAGTGAGATTGATAATGCCCTTATGGGGTTTTTTGAGGATTAATTAAAATTAGCTATGCACAGTTCCCATTTCCATGCTGCTCTAAGTCCACTCTGTGCGTTATAGCTGTCATTATTTCCAGCAGCCAGCACCCCCTCCCCACCAATCAGTCCTGATAGAGTCAGTTTGCAAACCCATCCCCTCCTCCTGTCCACACATCTCAAGTGCAAAATCAACGGAAACCTGGCAGACTCAAGAAATAGGATAACATCCCTTACCAAGCCCGGATGGCTCATCCCTGGGAACCCTTCCCAGGTGTATTTCCACAGATTTTCTCTCCACCATGGACACTCGGCAGCAGAAGCTCCCAGACCCTGCGCCACCTCCTACCTGAGGGCTGCAAAGCAATCTAGGTCCTGGGGTTTGAGGGGAGAAGACTTGCCAGGTGGGGAAGGCGGGGGCCTGGCTCCTCCGTGGCTCCTCTCCCCCGCCAGGGGCTCCTCGGGGCCCCTTTTCCTCATTCTCAGGCTTCCCCTCTCCGGGTTGCTCAGGCAGCCGCATCAGGGGTCCAGGGCGATGATGTCAGAGAGATTTGGGAGCACATCAAAGGAACGTCAGCGAAGACAATGAGACTCTGCAAGGAGTTGACAGAAACTTACTGCCTGCACAGTGCTGGGGGATTATTTTCTCAAAGTCAGTCGCCTAAATAATTCACACCCTCCCTTCTGTGTTTACACAGGACAATGGTAGAAACACAATCCTAGCAAAAGAAATATAATTACAGTTGTGACAGATGTTTAGTTATTAATAAGGCCTCAATGTCACCAGAGGGTATTGCACAACAAACCAATCATGTGGCTTTGGAACCAACCTTAATATTTACAGGTAATTTTCCATTCGCACTCCCAGGGGCTTGGCGGAGCGTAAGCAACGTGGGGAAAGCTACAGCAGCCAACTTGATTGCAACTTGCAAGAAAGCCCAGCGCCTGGCCAGCATCGTTTGTTTCTTTGCCATTGACATTAGGAGAGTGACAGAAACAAAGTGGGGTGCCGAGATGGAAATTGCCATCTTATGGAGAGGACTCTTGCCAACCCTCCTGAGCTTGTGAAGCCATTGCAATCCCAGGCAATGTCGTCCTAACTTCCTTAAAGTAGGAGACATTCAAGAACAGCCCAGCCCAGACTTGTGGTCCATGCAGAGAGGATCTCTAAGTCCTGCTTGATGTCACCAAGTGGTGACTTCCATTTCTCTCCCCCTGCCACTGGGCTGCCTCCTACTCTCCTACAATGGAGCTCAGGTAGTACCTCTTCTGAAAAGCCATCCCTGACCTGGCCCTCTTTCTTGGCTGAGTTAAAGCACCCCTCATCTCTGCCTACTTCTGCTGTTGTTTGCCCACAATCTCTGTCCCTTCCCCCCAACACCCGCCTTGAGGAAAACTTCAGAGAGTAATTCAGATGCACCCTCTGTGGCATTTGGGTTCAGGGGCAGGAACAATATTGGCATAATCGATGCTCAATAAACATTTATTGAACCAACATTTAATCAATGTTAGCTTTTTTTTGGTTCTATATTAAAGTTTAATAATAACAATAAACAAAGACTCTCCAGAGATGGGAAGTTCAGGGAGTATAATGGGAAGAACCTTGGTGATGAAACAATTGAAAGCTCTGGTCACCATGGATCAAGTCCTCCTCATCTGAGAAAGCTGAGGATGTCTGCACATGGCAGGTGGCATTTCCCGGAAGCAGACAGATGAATCTCTAACTTTCATTTCTATCAGCTTAACCCCCTACTCTGCCTCCTGGGAAGAGTCCTCCTGGCCTCCTGCAGTCTACAGCCTTGGTTCTGGTGAGATGTGCATGTCCATGCCTGGGAAGTGGTCAGCCTATAGCAGATGAGGTTCAGACAATGACTGCAGCAAGTGTGAAGCCTTGGAGAGCTGTGTGTGGATGTTGTTATTGCTGTAAATCTGGACACCTGGTACCTGCTGAGTATCAGCCTCGCCCAGGTCGGAGGAGGCAGGCCCCGCCCACAGCCCTGACAGAACACATACCAGCTGCTGGAATTAATGAATTTGTGACTGGCACAGAAACTAACTGGGTGCTTTGTAACTTCCCCCAGGACCAGATACCCCTCCACAGCCTAGCTTGGGGCTGGGCCAACTGGTGTTTGGGTGCCCCTGACCTGCAAGGTCTCTGGTTCCCTGAGGGTTCTGGGCTGGAGTTAGTCCCTTCCCCAAAGGAAGGGCTCTCTCTCCTGTGATTGGGCTGGGACTTTCCCAGAGCTGGGGCCACAGGAACACCCTGCAAAGAGGAAGCTTCTCACATCCAGAAGCCATATCTCACCACGCAACATATCCATGCAACGCGACTCACCCTCAGATGTACACACATACACACACACCAGCTCTGGCCTTCAGGCACGGACACGCATCACTGATCATCACACACACACAAATAACAGCGCTGGTCTTCACATACAAGCTCTCAGATCAGTCCTGAAACATTCACAGCTGTCGTGTGATCTCAGCCCCCTCCTCAGACATGTGCACAGGAACACCCACCCCCCCTGCCCATATGGCTCCCACACAGCTGCACACAGCTGCACAAGCTGTCCCCACCAGCACGTGCCCAGACACGCTCATTTACACACCCCATGACTCATGCTCACACACCATAGCACCCACGTCCCCACACATGCTGCACACATTGAAGTCTTCTTTAGTTATCTTGTTAAGTTAAACAGGAGAAACAAGTTTCCTGTGTCGGTACAGTAGAAATGCAAAAAAAAAAAAAAAAAGAAAGAAAGTGACATTTTATTTTCAGATATGCTTTTAGTTGCCATGGTAGTCCCAGCACCATGAAAGTTGCGATTGGTGGTAAATGTAGATTTCAAAAAAAGAGTAATTAGCTCCCCATATGCAGAAACTTCTATGTCACATCCCCTCCCTCGTCAGGCATCTCAGGCAGAGGGGACATAGGCAGGGACCCGAGCTGGCCATGGGAACCGCCAGGGGCTCTCAGCAAGGAGGTCTAAGCTGATGGCCACAGGGCTTCACAGCCCAATCCACTTAATGACTTGGATCTTGCCCACAGCTCTGCAGGGTGGTGGCACTGCCAGTGGCAGCTCCATAAGGAACAGCCGCTCCTGCTGCCCAGCTGGCCTCCGGTGCCCTCACTGCGGCACTCACAATGGGCCAGGAAAACACAACGCAAGGGGGCCAAAAGTGGATATGTGTCCCCCAGGCAGAAACCATCTCTCCAGAATTCCCCTCTTGCAGTCATGGCTGCCCGCCTGACACAAAGATGGGGAAGGCCCCGGGGCCCTTCACAAGCTGGCCTGACCAGCCACAGCCAGCCGCTGAGGCTCCCTCCACTGGCATCTGGACAGAAGGTAGACCTGCATCTCCCCCATTAAAACGGAAGCTTCCCAGATACAGGAGCCTGCTGAGTCCTCAGTGGCCTCATGCACCTTGGGACACACAGCATGTGCCTGCTGAAGAGGACTCTGACTCCAAATTAACTGGTTCCCTCATTTCCTGACAAGCTTCCTCGGGGCAATTCACATCCAGAATTCATCCTCTAAGTCTATGTGCCAGTTGTCTTTATTGTCATTATCTGAAAGGTCAGCTGGGAGGAGCCGGGGTTTGAGCCCAAGTCTTGAAGTTAGAGCTTTGGGCTAATTCCCAGACCCACATTAGTATCCTCTCCAGATTCTCCTCGCAGTAGGTGACCCTCTCACTTCCTTCAGCACCAAAAATTTTCCTTGAGCACCAGTCACTCTTTTAGAGCTCAGACCAGCAGGAGGCATCCTGGACTATCCCCCAAATCATGGTACCTTGGGTCTGCCCTTTGGGCGCCCCATCAGCTCCATCACTTTTGCCAACCCATTACATGCAGAGATTGGTGTAGTGGTGTCATTAAGAACAAGGCTAATCAAATCAGACCCTGCAGTTCAAACCCTGGCTCTGCCACTTCGAGGCTGTGTGACCTTGGACGAGTGACTTAACCTCTCTGGGCTTCAGTTGCCTCATCAGCAAAAGAGGCTTTACACTAGTAACACCTACTTGTAAAGGATTTTGTGAAGTGTTTGGCATATAGTGCTGAATATGCTACCCTGTTTCCCCGAAAATAAGACAGTGTCTTATTTTAAGGTGTGCTCCCAAAGATGCACTAGGTCTTATTTTCAGGGGACGTCTTATCTTCCTGTAAGTAGGTCTTATTTTCGGACGATGTCTTATTTTCGGGGAAATAGGATAGCTACCATTCTCCATTTCCTCCTTTTGTACCTAATAGGCAATGGCTGAAGACCCTCTCTGCTCAAGTGGATATTAGACTGTATTGAGAGTGGGATGGGGGTGGGAAGTGCAGAAGTGAGTTCACCACAGATGCAACCTGGGGACTCAGACACAATCACATGGAACAGAGAAGGCTGCCCCTCTCCTTTAGCCTGAAAGTGAGTTTGTCCCTAAGGGTACCCAAAGGAGATGTTTTGATTCTCCCCTTTGGTGCCACCAAAGACATTCTTGAATGGATCCCAGTATCTCCTTCTCAGGAAGGGAGGCATAGATGCAGTCTGGGTGAACAGGTCAACCTCATCATCTCAGCATCTATGGCCCTCAGCAACCAATCCGGTACAGAAGTCATAGGCAGACTTAGCTTGCTGACATCCATCATGGACTTGGTCCTTTTTGGAGTGTCTAAAATTATGATCACTGGATGCAAAGTATAGCTGAAATCTGTTAATGAACAGAGATTTATAGCCTGCATTGTTGATGGGTAAAAATTAATCATAAATATGAGTTATATGGTTTTATTTAGCCTCTGGGAACCCCAAAAAACAATGCTTCCCTGACTTGTGCTAGAAGACTCAGTTCAAATGATCACCACAAAATGCTCCCTCCTTTAGACCACACTGGTCATCAGGTTAGATACTTGTGTCTTGAGACCCCTGCTGAGAACCACATTATAATCTTAATTGTACCCCCAGGAATGTTTGACAGTGGTTTTACATATTGGTCATTCCTCTAAATCCCTCCACAGATGTGTTACCACATTGAATCCAGGCAAAAAATGTATTTTTGTTGCAACTAAATATCATTCTGTTTTGAAGCTATCTTCTGGGTAAAGTGTTACATGGAGCGGGTCAGACCACACAGTAGTCAGTGGGGAATGACTGCGTGCTATGAGCAGGAGGATGTAGGCAGAGTGTGAGCTCCAGCTCGCCCCAAAGCCAAGTCTTGCATTTACTAGAACATGTGAGCCCTGGAGCCATTAAGCACGTAGGAGAGACTGTTACCGAAGGAAACAAAACACTGTCCAAGTGCCTGATGAGCAACGAAGTCTCATCACCATGCTGTGCTTACTGATTTTGCACAGGTAATTGTTCACTGTCATTTTAAATATTTTAATATTGAGGAGTATGTATTTCAAAGCACAAATAAAAAGTAAAAAAAAAAAAATCCATAATTGCTGGTCTAGCATGCAGGAAATGTCCATTGAGCTCCTGAAAGATGCAAAAAGCACATGCCAACTCCTTAAATGTTATGTAAAAATGAAGCTATTTTCTCCCTATCTCTGTCCAAAACCAATAAGATATCATATAATTAAGATATTTACCCAGGCAAAACCAAAAACTGGAACTAGTTCTTAAAATCACCTGAATACAATTCTGTTTGTGTGCCTTCCCAGAAGCTCTAATGTCTGTTCACATCCTGGCTCAGATTCATATAAGCAAACTAAACCCTGGTTCCTCAAAATAAAAACCAAGAACTACAGGCTTGGCACCAGTAGCTCAGTGGTTAGGGCACCGGCCACATACACCAGGGATGGCCAGTTCGAACCAGGCCCAGGCCTGCTAAACAACAATGACAACTACAACAAAAAAATAGCCAGGTGTTGTGGCGGGTGCCTGTAGTCCCAGATACTTGGGAGGCTGAAGCAAGAGAATCAGGGGTCCTCAAACTTTTTGAACAGGGGGCCAGTTCACTGTCCCTCAGACCACTGGAGGGTCGGACTATAGTTTAAAAAAAAACTATGAATCAATTCCTATGCACACTGCACATATCTTATTTTGAAGTAAAAAAACAGAACGGGAACAAATACAATCACACCGCCTCATGTGGCCCACGGACCATAGTTTGAGGACCCCTGACTGAAGCCCAAGAGTTTGAGGTTGCTTTGAGCTGTGATGCCATGGCACCATACCCTACCGAGGGCAACATAGTGAAACTCTGTCTCAAAACAAATAAACAAAAAACAAGAACTATAAACGGCTCATAACAAAATTGGAAACCATAAAAAACAAAGGAAATGATGGCTATTTCCTTAACATAAATACACATTCCTGCACATCAATTCAAAAGCCAGCATACAGCTTTAAGGAAGCTTTCAAGGAAGTATCAGAAACTTTATTGCTTTAACTTTATTGCTAACACCAGCAACACCAGTAAGCTGAAGAAGTTGAAACTTGCACAGGATGCTATGAACTGTGTTTCTTGGAAGTGAAATAATGGACCCTAACACAGTCTGGCTCAAAACTTTCATAGGGGCCCATATATTAACACTGTGTTGTAGGCAATAACCAACATAGTTGAATAAGCAATTAGAGGCATAAGGTGAGAAAGGAAGAAACAAAATGAAACGATCTCTCCTTGAAGACAATATGATTAAATATCTGGAAAATCTCAAAGAATCCACAAAAAACCTCTTACAAATAAAAAGAATTTAGAAAAATAGTAGTATGCAAGACTGACAGACCCATAGAACTCAGTAGAATTTACATATAGAAAAATACTGAGTTGGAATCATGTATAAGCAGGCCCTATTTGCAACAGCAAGTAAATAAATTAGACATTTGGAATATTTTAAAAATTATATCAAAAGGAAAAGACTTTTAGAAAAATAGGAATAAACTAAAATATGCAAACACAATTGTATGTCAGGTTGATATCTGCAGACAGAATTTTTTTCCAGTTCCTTTAAAATATATTTTGACTGTACTTTCCAAGTGAGACATATCCTTTTTTTTTTTTTTCTTTGCAGTTTTTGGACGGGGCTGGGTTTGAACCCACCACCTCCAGTGTATGGGGCCTGCACCCTACTCCTTGAGCCACAGGCGCCACCCCAAGTAAGACATATCCTAAGGACAAGAAGAACCTCAGAGAAATCATAAATAAGAGATTCATATAATGTCTTTAGGAACCAAGATTTTCTGTTAGAGAAAAGAACTATAAATATAAATATTTTTAGGTTAAGTAAAAGTCTTGAAGTTCTGATTTGAATAAAAATACCAGTGTAAACTCATATTTTTCTGTTTTTAAAAAAATCTATATGTTCCAGTTTGGTGACTGAAAAGGCTTCAAAGTAATAAAACTCAGTAGCAGCAAGCACCACTAGCACCCAAATTGTGGTCCCTAAATACCATTTCCAGCTATAAGTAATCAGTGCCATAGGAGGAAATGTGAAAAGTCAGCCTGGGAGTTCTTGTCAGGCCTAAAAGCAGTTAAGCTCTCATTGATGTTGAATAATTTAGGAATCAACTTTAAATGGGCCTCTTAAGACAAGTTCAATGACCAAATATGGTGCCAAATAATTATTTTCAGAGTTATTATTCTGAAAATAATATCCACTTATTTGCTAAGATACCAACTATTCTTTGAAAAAAATGATAAATAAAAGGAAAGAATCCAACAGTTACCGTTCCTCTTCTCTATAGATTATATTATAGGGCCAAGCAAATAGTCGATGAGGCAAAGTTCTTGAGAGAGAAATCACAACTAATAAATTAACAAGGAAGGATACAATTAGAACATCACCATTTTGCCACCCCTGAAATAACAGATGTAGGTAACAATTGTCAGACACTATTACAGCCATTGTTCTCAGACTTGGTGTTTCTATGCAGTGATGTGTCAGAATCAGATGCAAGGTAAACACCAAGGAAGTTGTTACTGATAACAGTAAACAATTTTAAGAGGAAGTGTGTTGTTAATCTGATTTCATGGTACAAGGATATTAACCAGGGAGGCTTCCATTGAATAGAAGGAAAGAAGGAAATGTCTTCTCCCTGGCCTTAGTCCTTTAAGACTACATACAGCCATCAGAGTGCCTCCTTCTCATGGGCCCAGCAGCAGAACGTGGGGCTTGGTAACGCTTTAAGCCCCAGGCTCCAGGGCTCAGTTAACTCTGGTGGCATCACGTGATACCCCACCACCTTGACCTCACCTGGTCCCTGCCATCTTGGCGCCACATCCATCCGCTGATGGAGGACAAGGGGCTGAGGAGCCTGGAAGTCAGATTGTGCCCTTTCTGCATTGGTGCGGGCCGTGGGATCTGCCTTCCCTCTTCATCCTGTTCCCTTGCGAATCAATACCAACTATTGCCATATTTTACCAATTCCAAGACTAATTATTTTTATGTGTTAACATCTTGAAATCAGGGTGCCTTTCACAATCACAAACATCTTAAATTGGATGAAATGCTGAGTAATAGTTAACACAAACTAAGTGCTTACTCCACACCAGGCACACTTCTAAGTACTTTCCATGAATTTACTCATTTAGTCCTCGTAAGAGCCCTGTGAGGCAGGTATTTAACATTAATAATATGTCCATTTTGGAATATGCCTCCTTTGGATGAAGAAACTGAGGCACGTGGTCTTAGAACCGGTGAGTGGTGGAAGCTGTGCCTTCAACACTGCTGCTCCCCTGAGCTTCCCACCGCAGCCCACTAAGTTGCTGCAAATAGGCTACAGGTATCCCAAGCTAGCAACACCTCCCAGCCCTCAGGGGGCTACCAGGGCATCTTGACAGGGCCCACCTGCTCACCAGCCACCTTTCTTTTTATGTGGAGTGCTACACAAACGTTTTCATTTCCCACATGTCCCATGATCTAAACATGGTTGTCAACCACAGCATGCATGGCCGTGAAAACACATTGGAAACTTTGGTGACCAAAAGCAGTATTTTTTGCTTTTGGATGCCCAGAATCCTGTCATGAGCCCTGGTATGAGCTTCCTCCACCATGTTCTTCTCACAGGCAAGGCAGCAGCAGCACCACCACCCCCAGACACCCAGGCTACCAGCTAAGGCCACATCGGAGCTTGTCCCCAGACAACAAAAGGTACCCAGATGGCTCCCAAATGAGGACTGGCCCATCCGCAGACAGCTGAGCCCCACTGTGTCCCTTTGTGTCTGGGCCTATCTGGGACTAGCTGCTGCATGAGTTGACACCAGCCCCCGTGACCCTGTTTTGGGGAGAAAAAAAAACTGGAACAATAAAAATATCCCACAGTCCAAATTGAGCCCGAACCTTGATTAAAGCCCCTGTCCTAAGCCCCAAGAAAATGTTGCCCTGGGAGCTTCCCTCCCCCACCCCCAAGAGGAAGCTCTCAGTCCGTGGATGCCACAGCCCTGGGCCTGGCTTTCCTGGCAGGGCAATATTGGGGATCATTCATCAGCCTCCTGGCCACAACTGGCAATCCCACTGTCGTAAATCAGGGCCTGTCTTAGACATGGGGTCACCCAAGGGTTGTCACTAATGGGCCGACTGACAGAGATCCCAGAGGCAGATCCTGCTAGACCAGCGGTTCACAACCTGTGGGTTGCGACCCACAGGAACTGTATTAAAGGGCCACAGCAGTAGGAAGGTTGAGAACCACTGTGCCCCCACACTCTTGCACACATCACACACTTGCACACATCCACACCACATGCCACACATAGTCACACACAAACACACACACATACCACAGACACACTTAGATACAGACTCTCAGACATACACACTTACACATGCACACACATATACACACTCATATGCATACACACTCTCACATACATACTTATGTTCATATACACTCACACACCATGCACACACGCATACACACACTTGTACATTCATACACACACATGCATGCACAACTCCCACACTAGTACACAAACACTTCACACACCCTCACATGCGTACGCTAACACACTCACACACGTGTACACACTCACATAACTCCCCCTCCCTTCGGCTTCCACCATGTCTCTTTTGTCCCCTAGGCTTTCTATTGTTGGGTCCCCAACTAAGATTACAATACTCCTGAGAGCAATTAAGCTTTGGCAGCTAATAATGCAATTATCAGCTAACACTATCTTCTCTGCAGCCTCCCTGGGCAGGAGCGGTGAGGGGCGAGGCGCACCTACCCACTGGAGTAACACTGCAGGATGTGGACGGAGGCAGCCTGGAGGGGCCACAAGCCCAGGGGGATCCTGGAGTTCTGGGTCTGGGCCCTTCATTTTGTGTGCCTAACAGTATAGTGTTCTTTGCTAGAGCTTAAAGTGATGTGTTAAAAGGTAAAATGACCCGCAAAGGAAACCAACACAATCAATCTCCAAGTCACGCTTGGGCAGAGTGAGACCCAGAGAGCTGAGTGAATTCCAGGGATCACACAACTTCTCCTGCAGGCCAGAGGCCTTCTTGTGCCAGGCCAGGGGCTTCTGTGACAGGAGGTGACAGGACCTCACGCCAGCCTTCCTGAATGTGCCCCCCAGTGTGGCAGCGCAGAACTTCCCAGAGACGTGACAGCACAATGGAGGCTGGAAGTCCAGTGGAGGCTGCTAATCTGGATGATTTCAGGGGAGGGTGTCCTGAATTTTCCATACACTATATATTTCTCCCAAGACAACGTAGAGGCAGGAGCTGTAGACTAGGGAACACATGCTCTGTGCCCTGCCCTCCTCAGCTAACCTCACCCCTTTCATAGACATGGTTTCCTTTCACTTTTGTGATATGCCTGGACAGCCTGACACTTTCATTGATCACTTAATTTCTCTTCCCACCCTCCAAATATATAATACATCCTGGATTCCAGGTGTGCTATGGACTGAATTGTGTCCCCTTCCCAATTCTTATATTAAAACCCTAACCTGTATATGACTAGATCAGGAGATAGTGGTTTTAGAAGATAATGAAGGTTAAATGAGGCCTTAGAAATGGGCCCTCATCCAGTAGGACCGTAGCCTTATGAGAAGAGACAGAAAGAGATCTCTACTCTGCCATGCGGGGACACAGCACAAAGGCCGTTAGCTCTCTGCAAGCCAGGAAGAACCATACCATTGCCAGAACCTGACCATACCACTCCAGTCTTGGACTTGGAACCACCAGTGTTGCTTAAACCATCCCAGTGTGTGGTATTTTGTTACCATAGGCTGAGCAGAATGCTACAAGGTATCGAGATCTTCCTCTCAGCAAAAGCAATGGGGCCTAATTCACTAGGGTGTGACCCTGTGTGGATGCATCTTATAAAATAGGTGCGTCAACTCAAAGGCCTACAGAGACAGGCAGTAACATAACAGCAAAGCAGCCCAACATCAGGCTGGGGGTGTGGGGAGATTGTGGCAGGAGACTGTGGTGAAATGGCTCGCCTTGTTCAAAAGGGGAGCCACACTCAGCACCATCTGATGAGTACCAGGGAGTATGGCCCAGCACTAACAGATGTCATGTTTACAGAGAAGTCACAAATCCAGATTGTTAAAACAATACAGGTGTCCTAAAGTTGCCCTACATAGGGAGAACAGGAAAATGTAGTGAAATATAGCTCTATTTACAAAATATTCATTGCGAAATTTTACGAAGACAAGGAGGCCCACACGTAGAGAATATTTAGTAACTATTTTGTAAAATTTTACGAATATTTTGTAAATAAAGTTACATTTAGCTATAATTTCCCATTTTCCCTATGTATGGCGACCTCAGGGGTGACCTTTGGAGTTTTTGGCTAGGGCTGGGTTTGACCCGCCACCTCCAGTATATGGGGCCAGCGTCCTACTCCTTGAGCCACAGGCACCGTTCTAGGGGTGACCTTTGGGGTGACCTTTGGGACACCTGTAAATCAAATGATTTTCAAATGGTGACAAATTCTTCAAAGTTTGAAAACACTGCACGAGAAAACAACAAAAATAAAAACCCAACCCAACAACAAACCTGTTTGCGAGCTGAATCAAACTGTGAACCTCCAGTTCACAATCTCAGTTTAGAAGATTCTCCTGGTTCAGTGCTGAGAGCCTGAGCAGTGACTAAGACCCTGGGATCCAGGGTAGTGGGCAGAAACCACAAGGGTATTGTGGGTGTGGGGGTAGAACTGTCCCTCTGGCCTTAGCATGGGTGACCAGCTCTGGAGGTGCCACTAGGCTCTCTTGTCTGAGGCTTCCCTTGACCAGCAATCATCCAGCTAATCTGTTCTTGTAGAGACAGGACCCACATCTGGAGGCAGTACAAACCAAACAGCCCCAGCCCCACACTCAGTTTCCTTTTCTGCTATCGGGAAGCTGACAGCTGATGCTTGCCCCAGCCCCTTCAGCCACCTTTGACACTTTCCAATCTCCACCTGCGGTGCAGGCATCCAGCTGAGGACTGAGCTGGGTTGGGCTGAACCTGGAGGCAGAGAAGCTCAGGGCAGCATGAAGAAACCACAGGGAGCCAAGGCCAAAGACTTGGTCGGGGGCAAGTCTGCAGGGGCAAGACATGCTTAGCCAAAACATACTCCAGGGGCCCGGTTCAGCTACTGGAAGGAGGCTCAGCTTCCCACTGATTCCCAGTAGAGCTTATCTTTATCCAGGCACAAGCAGCAGGAGACATGCTCAATAAATAGAGATTGTGGGAGGTCCAGGCTGTGATCCGAAGGGCAGGGTCATAAGGCAGTAACAGTTTGGGAAGCATCACCACTGTTCGGCGTCCCTGCCTTCTAGGGAGGATCTGAGGGAGGCGTCCACACCATGGGTTTGGCAAGCGCCCTCCAGTTCAGTGGGCTCCAGGGCTGGTGGGGCCTTGGCTGCTTCCCAGGGTCAAGGGCTAGGGCCACCAACCACTGGCCCACCAAAAACATCCTGCATCCCCCGCTCTACCTTCCCATCCTGAATGACACAGAGATTAAACACCAAACAAAATCAGGATACAGGAACCACAGTTTGGGTAGATGAGCCTCAACCAGGGTGGGAAGAAGTAAATTAGGACCTAAACCAAAGGTGACGAGGAAATCATTTGCAAGCCTGCAGCAGCTTCCTGCTTCTGTCCTGGCCACCGTGGGCCCAGGCTCTTGCCACGTCGCTCTTGGTTACCAGCCAGCATCCCTTACCAGTGCTGGTTCCTAAGTGACTATTTAATCAGGCATTGTGTATTTGAATGTATTCATTATATTTTAATATGATTATGTTCAATCCAGTAGGCTGAAACAGATTTGTCCAGATGTATAATTATTCTCTAAATGCTTGTTATTCTTGGTGGCAGAATTGGCAGAGACTTTGGGAATGGAGAAGCATCCACTAGTTCCTCACGTTCACTAGTCATGGTTGTGGAGGCCTCGTCGATGCATCCGGGAGAGTCCTTGCTGCCCTGGGACACCTGGCTTTAGACACAATTTCAATGACCTTATGCTCTGAGCCCTCACCCCCATGAATCACTGGGTCTCCAAGTTCCACCAGTGCCTTGTCCCACTGCTGAGCCGTTCTTCACCAAGTGATAACTTTGTTTTTTGGTTTGGCAGATATCAACCCACTGAGCAGCCTAGAAGTCCCCCAGAGACACTTGGTCTTCCTCCTCTGCTAAGCAGGTTACCTGGGGGCAGGACATTTGGCTGCCATCTTTCCCTTACCTTTCCCCCTCTTTTATGGATATATTATTATAATTTACATCTTTATGGAGTATATGTGAATGTTTGTTACATGCATAAAATCAGTAATCACCAAGTCAGGGTAACTGGGGTATCTATAACCTTGAATGTTTATCTTTTATATGTTCCATGTCCTTTCAAGCTCACTCCTCGCAATACGTAATATTGCGGCTAAGTATAGTCACCCTAGTCGGCTATCAAACACTGGAACTTATTTCTTCTAGCAAACTGTATGTCTGTACCCATAACCAATCTCTCTTCATTTTACCTCCTCCCCCCACCTGCTTTTCCCATCCTCTGTAACCACTATCCCACTCTCTTCCACCATGAGATCAACTTAGTTCCCACAAATGAGTAAGAACATGCAATTATTTGTCTTTCTGTGCCTGGCTTATTTCATTTAACATAATGACCTCCAGTTCCTGTTGCTGCAAATGACGTGATTTCATTCTTTTTTAGGGCAGAATAATATTTTATTGTGTGTAAATACCACATTTTCTTTATCCATTTGTTCACTGATGGGCCCTTAGTTGGTTCCATCTTGTGAATATTACTACAATAAACATGCAAGTGCAGGTATCACTTTGATAAACTGATTTTATTTGGATAGATACCCAGTAATGGGATTGCTGGGTCATATGGTAGTTCTAGTTTTAGGCTTTTGAGATATACCCAGACTGTTTTCCATTCCTACAGTGTATGACAGTTCCATTTTCTCCTTATCCTTGCCAGTATCTATTTTTTCTTTTTTAAATTTTTAATCATTATGGGTACATAATAGTCTTATATCTTTATAGGGTATGTGTGATGATTTCACAAAGGCAGACAATGTGAATTAATCAAATAAGGGTAATTTCCATCACCTCAGGCATTTAGCTTTCTTTGTGTTAAGAACATTCCAATTTCACTCTTTTAGTTATATTAAAGTATATCCTAATTTATTGTTGATAAGTCACTTTGTTGTGCTGCCAAATATTGTTCATTCTAGCCAACTCTCTAACTATATTTTTATACCCACTAACCATCCCCACATTACATCCTCTCCTCCCCACTACCCTGCCTCTGATAACAATCATTCTACTCACTGTCTCCATGAGATCAATCGTTTTTCACACTTAGCTCCCACATATGAGTAAGAACATGCTGGAGTTGTCTTTCTGTGCTTGGCTTATTTCACTTAACATGATGTTCTTCAGTTCCAGTCATGTTATTGCAAATGGCAGAATTTCATTCTTTTCATGGCTATATAATATTCCATTGTATATATGTTCCACAATTTCTTTATCCATTTATCCATTGATGGGCACTTAGATTGATTCCAAATCTTGACTGTTGTGAATAGCTACAATAAACCTGGGAGTACAGGGATCTTTTCAATATACTGATTTCTTCTCCTTTGGATATATATATATACAGCAGTGGGATTCCTTGGTCACAAGGGAGTTATATTTTTTTATTTTATGAGGAACCTCTACACCATTCTCCACAGTGGTTGAAGTAATTTACATTCCCACCAACAGTGTACAAGGGTACATAATAGTCTTATATATTTGTAGGGTACAAGTGATGATTTGACATTTCTCTACATCCTCACCAGTATTCATTATTAACTGCCCTTTTTTATAAAAGCCATTTTAACCAGAGTGAGATGATACCTCACTGCAGTTTTGGTTTGCATTTCTGATGATGACTAATGGTGTTGAGTACTTTTTTTTTTTTTTGAGAGACTTTCTCCTATCATATGTGTTTCACAAATAAGTGAACTAGGTCAGCAAGGATTATATAATCCCTGATTTAAAACTATCTGACACCTGGCTTATTGTACCCTCAATGAATCCCCAACAATAAAAAAAAAAAAAACTATCTGCCCTACAATTTTATCACCTACATCCTCCCAGTGTTATGAATAGTCTTTTGTCATCCAAGTTATAATTTTTCTTGTTCTTGATACAAGTCTTTTTTAATTTTATTCTTTATTTGTATTTATTTATTTTTTATTGTTAAATCATAGCTGTGTACATTAGTGCAATCGCCTGTACCCATTCTAAAATGCACCATAGATGTGGCCTCACCCATTACCCTCCCTCCACCAAAGCCTCCCCCTCCCTTCCCCTTCCTTGGCCCTTTCCCCATAGTCTTGTGCTATAGTTGGGTTATAGCCTTCATGTGAAAGCTATAATTTAGCTTCATAGTAGGGCTGAGTACATTGGATACTTTTTCTTCCGTTCCTGAGATACTCTGCTAAGAAGAATATGTTCCAGCTCCATCCATGTAAACATGAAAGAGGTAAAGTCTCCATCTTTCTTTAAGGCTGCATAGTATTCCATGGTATACATGTACCACAATTTGCTAGTCCATTCGTGGGTAGATGGGCACTTGGGCTTCTTCCATGACTTAGCAATTATGAATTGGGCTGCAATAAACATTCTGGTACAGATGTCTTTGTTATATTGTGACTTTTGGTCTTCTGGGTATAAACCTAGTAAACGAATTATAGGATCAAATGGCAGGTCTATTTTTAGGTCTCTAAGTATTCTCCAAACATCCTTCCAGAAGGAACGTATTAGTGGGCATTCCCACCAGCAGTGTAGAAGTGTGCCCTTTCCTCCACATCCACGCCAACATTTCTGGTTTTAGGATTTTGTTATGTGGGCTACTCTTACTGGGGTTAGGTGATATCTCAGAGTAGTTTTGATTTGCATTTCTCTGATGATTAAGGATGATGAGCTTTTTTTCATGTGTTTGTAGATCGTGCGTCTGTCTTCTTTAGAGAAGTTTCTCTTTAAGTCCCCTGTCCACCCTGGAATGGGGTCACGTGTTCTTTTCTTGCTAATAAATTTGAGTTCTCTGTGGATTCTGGTTATTAGACCTTTATCGGAGGTATAACCTGCAAATATTTTCTCCCATTCTGAGGGCTGTCTGCTTGCTTTACTCACTATGTTCTTGGCTGTGCAGAAGCTTTTTAGTTTGATCAGGTCCCACTAGTGTATTTTTGATACTGCTTCAATAGCCTGGGGAGTCCTCCTCATAAAATATTCACCCAGGCCGATTCCTTCAAGAGTTTTCCCTGCACTTTCTGCAAGTATTTTTATAGTTTCATGTCTTAAGTTTAAATCTTTAATCCAGTGAGAGTCTATCTTAGTTAATGGTGAAAGGTGTGGGTCCAGTTTCAATCTTCTACAGGCTGCCAGCCAGTTTACCCAGCACCATTTGTTAAATAGGGAATCTTTTCCCCACTGAATGTTTTTAATTGGCTTGTCAAAGATCAAATAACGGTAAGTAGCTGGATCCATCTCTTGGTTCTCTATTCTGTTCCAGACATCTACTTCTCTGCTTTTGTGCCAGTACCATGCTGTTTTGATCACTATTGATTTATAGTACAGTCTGAGGTCTGGTAGCGTGATTCCTCCTGCTTTGTTTTTATTACTCAGTAATGTTTTGGCTATTCGAGTTTTTTTCTGATTCCATATAAAATGAAGTATTATTTTTTCAAGATCTTTAAAGTATGACCATGGAGCTTTAATAGGAATTGCATTAAAATTATATATTGCTTTGGGCAGTATGGACATTTTAACAATGTTGATTCTTCCCAGCCATGAGCATGGTATGTTTTTCCATCTGTTAACATCTTCGGCTATTTCTTTTCTTAGAGTTTCATAGTTCTCTTTGTAGAGATCTTTCACGTCCTTTGTTAGGTATACTCCCAAATATTTCATCTTCTTTGGCACTACTGTGAAAGGAATAGAGTCCTTGACTCTTTGTTCAGCTTGGTTATTGTTGTATATATAAAGGCTACAGATTTATGGGTATTGATTTTGTAGCCTGAGACATTACTATATTCCTTGATCACTTCTAAAAGTTTTGTAGAAGAATCCCTACTATTTTCCAGATATACGATCATATCATCTGCGAAGAGTGAAAGTTTGATCTCTTCTGACCCTATGTGGATACCCTTGATCGCCTTTTCTTCCCTAATTGCAATGGCTAAAACTTCCATTACAATGTTAAAGAGCAGTGGAGACAACGGGCAACCTTGCCTGGTTCCTGATCTAAGTGGAAATGATTTCAATTTAACTCCATTCAATATGATATTGGCTGTGGGTTTGCTGTAGATGGCCTCTATTAGTTTAAGAAATGTCCCTTCTATACCAATTTTCTTAAGTGCTCTGATCATGAAGGGATGCTGGATATTATCAAAAGCTTTTTCTGCATCAAATGAAAGAATCATGTGGTCTTTATTTTTAAGTTTGTTTATGTATTGAATTACATTTATAGATTTACGTATATTGAACCAGCCTTGAGACCTTGGGATAAATCCGACTTGGTCATGGTGTATAATTTTTTTGATGTGTTGTTGGATTCTGTTTGTTAGGATCTTATTGAGTATTTTAGCATCAATATTCATTAGTGATATTGGTCTATAATTTTCTTTTCTTGTTGGGTCTTTCCCTGGTTTGGGGATCAAGGTGATGTTTGCTTCGTAGAATGTGCTGGGTAATATTCCTTCTTTTTCTATATTTTGGAAAAGGTTTAGTATATAGGTACTAGTTCTTCTTTAAATGTTTGGTAGAATTCTGACGTAAAGCTGTCTGGTCCTGGGCTTTTCTTTTTAGGGAGATTTTGTATAGTTGATGCTATTTCAGAACTTGATATAGGCCTGTTCAACATTTCCACTTCGTTCTGGCTAAGTCTTAGTAGGTGGCGTGCTTCCAGGTATTGGTCGATTTCTTTCAGATTTTCATATTTGTGAGTGTAGAGTTTCTTGTAGTATTCATTAAGGATTTGTTGAATTTCTGAGGGGTCTGTTGTTATTTCATCATTACCATTTCTGATTGATGAAATTAGAGATTTTACTCTTTTTTTCCTGGTTAGGTTGGCCAAAGGTTTATCTATTTTATTGATCTTTTCAAAAAACCAGCTTTTGGATTTATTGATCTGTTGTATAATTCTTTTGTTTTCTTTTTTTTTTAATTAAATCATAGCTTGTACATCAATATGATCATGGGGCACCATACACTTGTTTCATAGAATATTTGACACATTTTCATCTCATTAGTTGACATAGCCCTCCTGGCATTTTCTTAGTTACTTTGCCAAGACATTTACATTCCACATTTGACAAGGCTCACATGTACCCTTGTAAGATGCACCACAGGTGTGATCCTTTCAATCCCCCTCCCTCTACCCACCTCCCCCCTCGCACCCCATGCTTTTCCCCTTCCCCCTGTTCTTAGGTTGTAACTTGGTTTTAGCTTTCATGTGAAGGTCCTAAGTTAGTTTCATAGTAGGGGTGAATACATTGGATATTTTTTCTTCCATTCTTGAGACACTTTACTGAGAGAATATGTTCCAGCTCCATCCATGTAAACATGAAAGAGGTAAAGTCTCCATCTTTCTTCAAGGCTGCATAGCATTCCATGGTGTACATATACCACAATTTGTTAATCCATTCGTGGATCGATGGGCACTTGGGTTTTTTCCATGACTTAGCAATTATGAATAAGGCTGCAATAAAGATTCTGATACAAATATCTTTGTTATGATGTGGTTTTTGGTCTTCTGGGTATATGCCCAGCAGAGGAATTACAGGATTGAATGGCAGATCTATTTTTAGATCTCTAAGTGTTCTCCATATCTCTTTCCAAAAGGAATGTATTAGTTTGCATTCCCACCAGCAGTGCCAAAGTGTTCCCTTTTCTCCACATCCATGCCAACATCTCTGGTCTTGAGATTTTGTGATATAGGCTAGTCTCACTGGAGTTGGATGATATCTCAAAGTAGTTTTGATTTGCATTTCTCTGATGATTAAAGATGATGAGTATTTTTTCATATGTCTGAAGGCCACTCACCTGTCTTCTTCGGAGAAGATTCTTTTCAATTCTCTTGCCCAGCCTGTGATGGTATCCCTTGTTCTTTTCCTGCTAATGCGTTTGAGTTCTCTCTGGATTCTGGTTATTAAACCTTTGTCAGAGACATAACCAGCAAATATCTTCTCCCATTCTGAGGGCTGTTTGCTTGCTTTACCTACTGTGTTCTTGGCTGTGCAGAAGCTTTTTAGTTTGATCAAGTCCCAAAAGTGTATTTTTGAAGCTGCTTCAATCGCCCAGGGGGTCCTTCTCATAAAAAACTCACCCAACCCAATTTCTTCAAGGGTTTTCCCTGCACTTTCTTCTAGTATTTTTATAGTTTCATGTCTTAAGTTTAGGTCCTTAATCCAATAAGAGTCTATCTTGGTTAGTGGTGAAAGGTGTGGATCCAGTTTCAGTTTTCTACAGGTTGCCAGCCAGTTCACCCAGCACCATTTGTTAAATAGGGAATCTTTTCCCCACTGGATGTTTTTAATTGGCTTGTCAAAGACTAAATAATGGTAACTAGCTGGGTTCATCTCTTGGTTCTCTATTCTGTTCCAGACATCTACTTCTCTGTTTTTGTGCCAATACCATGCTGTTTTGATCACTATCGATTTGTAGTATAGTCTGAGGTCTGGTAGCATGATTCCTCCTGCTTTGTTTTTATTTCTGAGTAATGTCTTGGCTATTCAAGGTTTTTTCTGATTCCATATAAAACGAAGTATTGTTTTTTCATGATCTTTAAAGTATGACAGTGGAACTTTAATAGGGATTGCGTTGAAGGTATATATTGCTTTGGGTAGTATGGACATTTTAACAATGTTGATTCTTCCCAGCCATGAGCATGGTATGTTTTTCCATTTGTTAACATTCTTGGCTATCTCTAGAGTTTCATAGTTCTCTTTATATAGATCTTTCACATCCTTTGTTAGATAAACTCCCAAATATTTCATCTTCTTTGGCATTACTGTGAATGGGATAGAGTCCTTAATTGTTTTTTCAACTTGACTATTGTTGGCATATATAAAGGCTACTGATTTATGAATGTTGATTTTGTAACCTGAGACATTGCTGTATTCCTTGATCACTTCTAAAAGTTTTGTAGTAGAGTCCCTAGTGTTTTCCAGATATACAATCATATCATCTGCGAAGAGCGAAAGTTTGATCTCTTCTGACCCTATGTGGATGCCCTTGATCGCCTTTTCTTCCCTAAGTGTGGTGGCAAAAAATTCCATTACAATGTTAAAAAGCAATGGAGACAATGGGCAGCCTTGTCTGGTTCCTGATCTAAGTGGAAATGATTCCAATTTAACTCCATTCAATATGATATTGGCTGTTGGTTTGCTGTAGACAGCCTCTATCAGTTTAAGAAATGTCCCTTCTATACCAATTTTCTTAAGTGTTCTGATCATGAAGGGATGTTGGATGTTATCAAAAGCTTTTTCTGCATCGATTGAGAGGATCATATGATCCTTGTTTTTTATTTTGTTTATGTGCTGAATTACATTTATAGATTTACGTATATTGAACCAGCCTTGACACCCTGGGATAAAGCCAACTTGATCATGATGTATGATTTGTTTGATATGTTGCTGGATTCTGTTTGTTAGGATCTTGTTGAATATTTTTGCGTCTATATTCATCAGTGATATTGGTCTATAATTTTTTTTGTTGGGTCTTTTCCTGGTTTGGGGATCAGGGTTATGTTTGCTTTATAGAACATGTTGGGGAGTCTTCCTTCTTTTTCTACATTTTGGAACAGTTTGAGTAATATAGGTACTAATTCCTCTTTAAAGGTTTGGTAGAATTCTGATGTGAAACCATCTGGTCCCGGACTTTTCTTTTTGGGGAGGTTTTGTATGGTTGATGTTATTTCCGAACTTGAAATGGGCCTGTTCAACATTTCCACTTGATTCTGGTTAAGTCTTGGAAGGTGACGAGCTTCCAAGTATCGGTCCATTTCCTTCAGATTTTCATATTTCTGAGAGTAAAGTTTCTTGTAATATTCATTAAGGATTTTTTGGATTTCTGAGGAGTCTGTTGTTATTTCGTCTTTGTCATTTCTGATTGATGAGATTAGAGATTTTACTCTTTTTTTCCTGATTAGGTTGGCCAATGGTTTATCTATTTTGTTGACCTTTTCAAAAAACCAGGTTTTGGATTTATTGGTCTGTTGTCTGGTTCTTTTGTTTTCAATTTCATTTAATTCTGCTCTGATTTTGGTTATTTCTTTTCTTCTACTGGGTTTGGGGTTGGAGTGTTCTTCCTTTTCCAGTTGCTTGAGATGTCCCATTAAGTTACTAACTTCCTCTCTTTCCGTTCTCCTGAGGAAGGCTTGCAGCACTGTAAATTTCCCTCTTAGAACTGCCTTTGCGGTGTCCCAGAGGTTCTGATAGTTCGTGTCTTCTTTGTCATTTTGTTCCAAAAATTTGGCAATTTCCTTCTTGATCTCATCTCTGACCCAGCTATCATTCAGCATGAGGTTATTTAACTTCCATGTTTTTGTATGAGTATGTAGATTCCTGTTGTTGCTCGGCTCAAGTTTTATTCCATGATGGTCTGAGAAGATGCATGGAATAACTTCTATTCCTTTAAATTTACTGAGGTTAGATTTGTGACCTAAGATGTGATCGATTTTGGAGTAAGTTCTGTGGGCTAATGAGAAGTATGTGTATTCAGTTTTGTTGGGATGAAATGTTCTGTAGATGTCTGCTAGATCTAAATGCTGGATGGTTATATTTAAATCTAAAATTTCTTTACTCAGCTTTTTGTTGGAGGATCGATCCCTCACTGCCAAAGGAGTGTTAAAATCTCCAACTATTATGGAGCTGGAGGAAATCAAGTTGCTCATGTCTGTTAGAGTTTCTCTTAGAATTGAGGTGTATTCTGATTGGGTGCATAGATATTAATAATTGAAATCTCATCATATTGAGTATTACCCTTAACAAATATGAAGTGACCATTCTTGTCCTTCCTTACTTTTGTTGGTTTAAAGCCTATTGTGTCTGCAAATAAAATTGCAACACCTGCTTTTTTCTGGTTACCATTTGCCTGAAATATGGATGACCATCCTTTCACCCTGAGTCTATATTTGTCTTTTAAGTTAAGATGTGACTCTTGTAAGCGACAGATATCTGGTCTGAGTTTTTGTATCCAATCGGCTAACCTATGTCTCTTTAAAGGATAGTTCAAGCCATTCACATTAATGGAAATTATTGATAAGTCTGGTGAAATTTTGGGTATCGAGTTTTTCAAAAGTCCAGTGGACAATTTTAATCTTTTCGCCATTGTAGAAGTCGGAGTTTGATCAGGAGTTTCTGAGTGAGTTTACGTTTGTAGTAGAGGATTGGGTTGGTCATTATGGAGGATAGGTCTGAGAATATCCTGAAGAGCTGGTTTGGTTGTGGCAAATTTCTTCAACATATGAATATCGTTAAAGTGTTTAATTTTTCCATCATAGATGAAACTCAGTTTAGCTGGGTACAAGATCTGGGGTTGAAAGTTATTTTGCTTTAGGAGGTTAAAAGTCAATGACCACCCTCTTCTGGCTTGAAAAGTTTCAGCAGAGAGATCTGCAGTCATTCTAATGCTCTTACCTTTGTAGGTAATGGCTTTCTTTCGCCTGATAACCTTGAGAATTTTCTCCTTCATGTTGACTTTAGTGAAGCTAATTATGATATGTCTGGGGGATGACTTATTGGGGTTGAATTGTGCTGGAGTTCTGAAACTGTCTGCTATCTGAATTTCAGAATCTCTAGGCATGTCTGGAAAATTCTCTTTCATAATTTCATGCAGAAGGGCCTCTGTGCCCATCGATGCCACTTCATCGTTTTCCGGAACTCCTATTATTCATATATTTGCCTTCTTCAAATTATCCCAGAGCTCTCTAAGAGAAAGATCCGTTTTTGCTCTCCATTTCTCTTCCTCTTTGAGAGTTTGGGAGCGTTCAAAGGCTTTATCTTCGATGTCAGAAATCCTTTCTTCTGCTTGGTCCATTCTGTTGCTGAGGGATTCTACTGTATTTTTCATATCTTTAAGGGCTGCAAATTCTTGCTTCAGTGTGTCTAAGTCTTTGGTGGTTTTGTCTTTAAATTCGTTAAATTCTTGAGACAACTTTTGAATTTCTCCTTGGATTCCTAATTCCATTTTATTAATCTTGTATGCAATCCAAATTCTGAATTCGATTTCTGACATGTCTGCCAGTTGTTTATGAATGGGATCTTCAATTACATCCACCATTTCTTTCCTTGGGGGGGTTGATCTATTCTGGTTATTCATGTTACCGGAGATTTTCCGCTGATTCTGCCCCATGGTTGTTTTACTCCCTTTGATTTTTCCCATAGGGTTTTGTTGAGGGCCCATTCAGTGTTGTAACCTGAGAGACTGGGGCTCTGTCTGGTGTGGTGGGGCTGAGTGGTTCTGACTTATTGTCAGCTGGCTTCTGTTTGACCTCAGTGAAGCACTTACTCTGGGTTGAAGTCTCAGTTCTCTGAGTCGGCCCTACCCTGGATGTTTCCGGGGTCTGTGAGTCACCTCAGGCAAATCCTATACTCAGGGGTGGCCTCCTCTGGTTGCCCAGGGAGGCAGGGGGTATGGCTTCAGCCACCTCAGGGAACTGCCGCTCTGATGTGGGTCTCCCCCAGCCTCACTCCTGTGTCCCAGAGTCAGAACCGACCAGCCGCAGTTCAGGCACTGTCCACGCCCCGAAAAATCCCTCAAGAATCTGGACTCCCAGGGGAAAGGCCTCCAGATCCCAGAGTGAGGGTGGGGTGGGGTGCTGGGACCTCAGAGCCGCCGGCAGCAAGCTCACTCAATTCCTCCCAATCTTTGGCTCCACTGCACTGCCGCAGCCCAAGCCTCCAGGCTTCAGAGTGAGGGTGGGGTGGGGGGAGCGGCTGGAACCCAGAACTGTCGGGCAGCGAACAGACTCAGCTCCACCCAGTTCCTTGCCCAGCCACATGGCATGCGCTCAGGTCTCCGGACCACAGAGCTAGGGTGGGGGGGAGCACCGGGAGCTCAGAGCCAGCAGGGGCTCCGAGCCGCAGGGACCCCTGTCAACAGCAAGCAAATTCAGTTCCTCCCAGTCTCTCACCCGGTTGTTCCACCGCAGCTCAAGCCTTCAGGCTTCAGAGTGGGGGCGGGGTGGGGGGAGTGGCTGGAGCCCAGAACCGCCAGGCAGCGAACATACTCGGCTCCCCCCAGTTCCCTGCCCGGCCACACGGCAGGCGCTCAGGTCTCCGGACCACATAGTGAGGGTGGGGGAGCACCTGGAGACCAGAGCCAGCAGGAGCTCCAAGCCGTAGGGAGTCTGGTCGTCAGCGAGCAAATTCAGTTCCTCCCAGTCTCTCGCCCTGTTGTACAAACCTTCAGGCTTCAGAGTGGGGGCGGGGTGGAGGGAGCGGCTGGAGCCCAGAACCGCCGGGCAGCGAAAACCAGACTCAGCTCCACCTGGCTCCCTGCCCGGTCACACGGCAGGCGCTCAGGTCTCCAGACCACAGAGCGAGGGCAGGGGGAGCACCAGGAGCTCAGAGCAGCAGGGAGCTCAGAGCAGCTGGTAGTGAGTTCGACTCAGTTATATGCCTGGTTGTATTGTTGCCCAAGGAGGGCTGCTGCACCTCGCCTTGGGGAAGTGCCGCCCTGGTGAGGGTCTCCCTCTGCTGACTGTCCTCACCTCTCTCCAGTGCCCCAGAATCAGCGCTGACCAGCTGCAGCTCGGGGACTGTCCTCTCACCTTTAGGAGTCACCCATGAATCCGAACTCCTGGGGGACAGGCTTTCAGACCTCAGAGAGAGTGGAGGGAAGTGCTGGGTGCTCAGAGTTGCCGGCAAAGGATATTTACAGATTTATACAGTTTTATGCCTGGCAGAACGCCTAGGCATCCTAGTCAGGGAGGTAGGTCCAGTTTGTAGTAGGTCTCTCCCGTGAAGTGTAGTGGGATGGCCTTTGATTTCTGCCCTTTTGTTTGTGGGGCCCTTAAGCCGATCAGGTGGGGGAGGGGGGACTCCCGTCCGCTTGGTGATGGGTTTTGTACCTTTTGTTTGCTTCCTTGTGGTCGCAGCTCTCCTCAGTGGGGTTGATGTGCGTCCTTCAACTTTCTCGCCTGGTGTTGCTCGAATCCATCAGGTTACTTGCTAAATTTTCGTCCCCTAACTCTCCTTCAGGACGGGAGCCTCTGTGGAAAGCTGGCTTCAGTCCACCATCTTCCCATCATCCCCAATTCTTTTGTTTTCAATTTCATTTAATTCTGCTCTGATTTTGGTTATTTCTTTTCTTCTGCTGCGTTTGGGGTTGAATTTTCTTCTTTCTCCAGTTGCTTGAGATGTTCCATTAAGTTATTGACTTCCTCTCTTTCTGTTTTCTTGCGGAAGGCTTGCAGTGCTATAAATTTCCCTCTTAGGACTGCCTTTGCAGTATCCCAGAGGTTCTGGTAATTCGTGTCTTGATTGTTGTTTTGTTCCAAAAATATGGTGATTTCCTTCTTAATCTCGTCTATAACCCATGTGTGCTTCAGCATAAGGTTGTTAACTTCCATGTTTTTGTATGGGTATGCAGGTTCCTGTTGTTATTGAGTTCAACTTTTATTCCATGATGGTCTGAGAAGATGCAAGGAATAATTTCTATTTTTTTAAATTTGCTGAGGTTAGATTTGTGGCCTAGGATGTGGTCAATTTTGGAGTATGTTCCGTGGGCTGATGAGAAGAATGTGTATTCAGTTTTTGGGGGATGAAATGTTCTGTAGATGTCTGTTAAGTCCAGATGTTGAATGGTTGAGTTTAAATCTAAAATTTCTTTGCTTAGCTTCTTTTTGGAGGATCTATCCAGGACTGCTAAAGGGGTATTAAAATCTCCAACTACTATGGAAGTGGAAGAAATCGAGTTGCTCATGTCTGTTAGAGTTTCTCTTATAAATTGAGGTGCGTTGTGGTTGGGTGCATAGATATTAATAATTGAGATCTCATCATATTGAGTATTACCTTTAACAAATATGAAGTGTCCATCCTTATCCTTAATTATTTTGGTTGGTTTAAAGCCTATTGCGTCTGCGAACAGGATTGTAATGCCTGCTTTTTTCTGCTTTCCATTTGCCTGGAATATAGATGACCATCCCTTCATCTTGAGTCTGTATCTGTCTTTTAATGTAAGATGCGATTCTTGGATGCAGCAGATATCTGGCTTGAGTTTTTGTATCCAGTCCGCCAACCTATGCCTCTTTAGAGGACAATTTAAACCATTCACATTAATTGAGAGTATTGATAAGCCTTTTGAGAGACCCGTGGACATTTTTAATCCTTTTGCGACTGTAGAAGTTGGAATTTGATCAAAAATTTTTTGGGTGGGTTTACTTTAGTGGTGGAGAATTACACTGGTCTTTATGGAGGATAGGTCTAAGAATGTCCTGGAGAGCTGGTTTCGTTATGGCAAATTTCTTCAACATGTGAATGTTGTTGAAGTATTTAATTTCTCCGTCATAAATGAAGCTCAGTTTAGCTGGGTACAGGATCCTGGGTTGAAAGTTATTTTGTTTTAGGAGATTAAAAGTCGATGACCATCCTCTTCTAGCTTGAAAGGTTTCAGCAGAGAGATCTTCAGTTATTCTGATGTTCTTCCCCTTGTAGGTGATGGTTTTCTTTCGTCTGGCAGCTTTCCGAATTTTCTCCTTCATATTAACTGTAGTGAAATTGATTATGATGTGTCTGGGGGATGTCTTATTTGGGTTGAGTCGTGCTGGAGTTCTGAAACGGTCTGCTATCTGAATTTCAGAATCTCTTGGCATGTCTGGAAAGTTCTCCTTCATAATCTCATGGAGAAGAGACTCTGTGCCTTGTGAAGCCACTTCGTTGCTTTCGGGGATACCTATAAGACGAATGTTGGTTTTCCTCAAATTATCCGAGAGCTCTCTGAGAGAGTGGTCTGTTTTTGCTCTCCATTTCTCTTCTTCTTTAAGGGTTTGGGAGCATTCAAAAGCTTTGCCTTCAATGTCAGAAATCCTTTCTTCTGCTTGCTCCATTCTGTTACTGAGGGATTCTACTGTGTTTCTCAGATCTTTGAGGGATGCAACTTCTTATCTCAATGTGTCGAAATCTTTGGTCATTTGGTCTTTGAATCCGTTGAATTCTTGAGATAACTTTTGGAATTCTAATTCGATCTTATTTGCTATCCAGATCCTGAATTCAATTTCTGGCATCTCAGCTATTTGTTTGTGCATGGGATCTCGTGCTGTTTCTGCCCCATTGATCCTTGGGGGAGTTGATCTACTCTGATTATTCATATTACCAGAGTTTTTCTGTTGATTTCGCCTCATGATTGTTTTTCACTGTTGCCTCTGGCAGTCCTCAGAGTTGGGGAGATGTCTCTCCAAGATTAGATCCCAGCGGGATCACTCTATTGTTGCTGGATCTTTGTAGAGAGTGACCCTGTGTAGTTCCTCTGGGGCTGCTCTAGCTAGGGAGTTCTGGTTTTGGAAGCAGCTCTGGTTTGTGACACACCCGGATCCAGCAACAGGGCTAGGGGTGGTGTGCATGGTTTTGGGAGTGCCAGGTGCCCAGTGACTTTGGCACAGAGAGCCCAAGGCTCCAGCAGTCTCTGGCCAGGAGAAGAGCTCTGCACAGAGGCAGGGAGGGCTCCAAGGGTCACACAGCTACCAGAGTCCCTGTCCAGATGAATGGGCTAGTGTGGAGGCTGGGAGGACACAGGAGGGAGGATGCAGGGTTGTGTGGCTGCCGCAGTTCCTGGTCAGGGAATGCAGAGGCCCGGTGGGTGCAGTTCACCAGTCGGGGGTCGCTGCACAACTCTTATGGAGGTCTGGGCAGCACCAAGCCCAGGAGTTTGTTTTTGCCATGAGCTGTGATGTCACAGCACTCTACCCAGGGCAACAGCCCAAGGCTGCAGTGTGCCAAAGTCATCTCACTCTAGCCCTAAGGATTAAGGCTGTAAGGCAGCTCAGTCCCCCACCTTTAGGCTGCTCAGTCAGTAGGTTACTTTGACCCACCCAATCCTTGCTCTGAGACCCTGAGGGCGGAGCTTGCTGGGGCAGTTCTTTCACAATGGCTTCCTGCACCCAGCTCAGTGGCTCAGTCTGGGGCTCCAGACAATGCCCAGAGTTCTCCACACTCCTGCTCAAGCTCTCCCCAAGGCAGTTCAACTGAGTGCCAAGTCCAACACTGGTCTGCACAACAAGTGTCTAACTTCTGACTGAGACCCCTTATTTTCTTGGATTTTAAGAAGATACTTCTGCTAGGCAGCTCCCTGGGCTACCTTCCTCTACAGACAAATTATGAGGCCTTCCCTTTCCTTCCAACACAATCTTAAAACAGGGGCCTGGTTTCAGTGCAGTAGTAACATCTGGAGCATTTATATTTTTAAATGTTCAAGTTTAAACTTTCTAGAATTGAGGGCTAAAACTTTTTGTACCCCAACCTAATAGCATTTTTCAATCATAAACATGAAGTTAGCACAAAGTAAATTCACCCAGAATTTCAGAACCATCTCATCCCCAAACCATGGGCACTGCAAAAATATAAATGTGATCTAAAACAAGATCGTTTCTTTCCATCCTTCTTATTTCCTACCTTGATAATTTGAGGCCTGTCCTACATGAATGACAAAGATCACAGTAGTTGGGCAGGTCTGAGGCTGGATCTGTCTTTCCCGGAATTCTGTCCCTGAACTTCAGGGTGGTACATAGTGATATAATCAACCCATAGGTTCATCTGACCTTCACAACCACCTTATGACATAAGAGGTGTTCACATTTCTGCTAACAGATGACCTTATAGGGAGTTGTAAAGGCTCCAGAATATGGCTACTGATGGATACCCAGAAAGTGGCAAAGCCAGATTCTCTGCCCGGAGTTTGAGCTGCCGGGCGGCACCTGTGGCTCAGTCGGTAGGGTGCCAGCCCCATATACCGAGAGTGGTGGGTTCAAACCCGGCCCCGGCCGAACTGCAAAACAAAAACGGAGTTTGAGCTGCCATTTTTCCCCCTAGGGAGAGGGCTACCTATTGATTTTGGAGACAAGGTTCCAGTGATTGCAAAGGTCATCCTCCTTTTCCCAGGATACCCTTAGATGGAACCAAACACATAAAGAGCCAAAGCTCAGAGGGAGCAAAATGCAGCTATGTCTTCCGACAGGAGGCTTCTCTGTTGGAGTGTGCTGACACTCAGGCTCAGGCCAGGCGACCAAGAGGGATTTCTTGCCACTGCCTTTCAGAAAGTAAAGAACGTGCAGTCCAGGTTTGACTCTACTTGCCCTAGGGACTGTGTGGCAGAGCCTCTCCTGGCTGAAAGATCAGATTGGGGTGAGAGGCCCAGGTCCAGCCCAGTCCAACAAGGCTGTTGGCACATCTGATGCCACCAGTTCCCTACGTGAAGAACGATAAGCCAAACTTGCCAGGCCAGGGAAGCCCACAAGAGACACTGACAGGACCAAGCAGGGCTGTTCTGCTGTCATCACTGGGTTGTGTCCATCCCCTGAGGAGTGGTCTCTTAGGAACCACTTCTGTCAACATCACCTTGCCCTTTGGCTCTGGGGACTGTGCCCCCTTACGGTCAGCACTGATTGCTGGTGTTTGCTGCTCACACGGGTCCATGCTGTGGAGGCCCATTTCCCACAGTGGGCCTGTGCTTGGGTTGGCATTCTTACCCAAGCCTCTATCCTGTCCCACTGAGGCTACTACACAGCCTCCTATTTGGCTTCCTGCCTTTTCTCTGCAGCACGATCTTTTGAAAAACATAAAATAAATCACATCTCTGCCTTGTTTCAAATGCAAGTGAGCAAACTGCAGTGAGCTCTCATCCTTTGCAGAGGAAAATCTCAATTTGTGCTACATGACCCAGATGCTGCCTGGTCTGGCTTCCTTCTCCCTCCTGCCCTCTGGTGAATCCCTGTCCCTCCAACAATGAACTCATCCTGGCTGGAGCACCTTTGTAACTGATGTCCACTCTGGAGTGCGTCTGGCTCAGCCTCGCACAGGTGGCCTCATCATCCCAGTCTCAGCTCAGTGCCACCTCCACATTCAGCAGAAGCATCCCCTCCACGCACACCCTCCAGATCTTCCCTGCCATCCTGTTCTCCATCATAGCCTTGGTCACTATCAGCAACGCTCCTGTTTCCTTATTTACATGCTAAGTTTTAGAGTTCTAATAATCACAGGGTAGCTCATATTTGACCAACTCTCTCCAAATAATAATCAAAATTCTGGGCAATATATAAAAGACAGTGCCCCAAAGGCCCTGGGAAGTGGCCAAAAGCAGAAAGAAACCACCTGAAGGGGAATTGATCTTTGGAAGAGGAAAGGCACAGGCTGATTTCCTGCTTTTCAGGCTTTCAAGGCAGCCCTCAAGTCAGTGCCTATGAGGTCAGAGACCTGAAGTTCACTGTTGAGGATTCAGAAGAGAGATATGAGGGCCTCACCAGCAGCTAGAAAGACAGAATGACATACAAGGAAGGACAGAATCACAGAGGGGGACTCGAATTTTGTGAACATCTCTGCCAAACTGCTGATTAACCCCTAAACTACACACATGTGGGGCAGAGTCCAGGCAGCCAAGCTCAGATTTAGTTCTCTTACTAAAAGAACTGAATAGATATTTCTGTAGCTGTCAAGGTTAACTTCCTGCTAAAACAAAAACCGATAAATGAATCAATATTCTTCAGAGGAGTCCAACAGAACCCAGGGCCTCCCAAGGTATCATTCGCAAGGTCTAGGGTGTAATGCAAAGTTACTGCACATACAAAGAAATGTATGCACATCCATCTTCAAGAGAAAAGTCAATAGAAGGACACCAACCTCAAGGTGATTCAAACACTGGAATTAGCTCAAGATCCTAGAAGAAAATATTGGCTGAGCTTTTATTGTTTGTTTTTCACCATGAGAATGTGAGCTCCGTCAGAGCAGGAACCTTACGGTTTTGTTCCTTGTTATATCCCCAGCACCTATAATAGCAAATGGCATATAGAAAGTACTCCTGAAAATGAATGTGGTATAAAGCAAGATTTTTGCCTCCTCAATTTCTACCATTAGGACCTGAGGCCTCTCGTAGACAGACAGAACAAAGACAGAAAAGAGAGTGATTGCTATTCTCTTTTCAACAGAATGCCACGACTAATTCACTACTGAATTAGTAGCTGGTATAGACTGTGGCTTTGCTCTCCAACACTGCCGAAAAGAAACCACATAGATCAACTTCTGAAACCCAATGTTATTATTTTTCAATAAAACATTCTCACATTCTTCATTATTTAACTGCCTTAGAATAAAAAATTTTACATATAAAGTTATCTCATTCTAGAGCCTAGATGTTTAATTTGCAGCCAGTTTATATCAGAGGATAAATGAAGAAATTATCATGTTTAAGGTTTAAATGCAACAGATTTTTATAGGGAAGTAAATTATGTAGATGTTTGGTTTACCTGCTTTAAGTTTTTTTTGTTTTGTTTTGTTTTCTGGATTAAGAAAGTTTGGAGCATTGTTTACCCTTTGTCTGGACTTCATATGGGACCCCAAACTCTTCTTGAAGCACTGCTTAGCCTCCTACAGGCAAGGATGGTGTCAAACTATTTCGCAACCTGTAGGGCATAGGTACCGGCCAATCAGAATGGAGGTGAGCCAAGCACCAGCCAATCAGACAAGAACGCGGCTCTAATGCAATGGTCCAGCAGTAGCTGCATCCTGAATTGGCATCCTCTTCCGGAAAGTGTTCTGGTCACCTCTTCTGTTTTCATAGGAGGATTTCAGTGCCACCTCCAGTTATGCCAACTGTTAAAGCATATGGGATTGTACTCAACCAGCAGCCCAGGGCACCTGCCCTCCAAATACTTGTCAAGGAGAATTATCTCAAAATTCATTGCCCAGTGTGCACAACAGGAGAACAACCACCTGTGAAGTTAAGCTGATCCATTTTCCTGAACCATGGTTTTAAAGCTATTACCAGTAGTGGGGAACCCTTATCTTAAAGTAAAATCTTACGAGGAACCTCAACATGAAAAGGCTTTGGGGTATACAAAACCTGCCTGGTCTCTGCACCCCCATCCTTTCCCATCCCCTGACATGCATGCACATGTGTGTACACACACATACATACACACACGTACATGCACCTATACACACACTTACAAATTAACACTACAACAGCCTCTCATGCCTCTCCGTGGAACCACTCATCACAGGGGATGACTTGAAGGAAAGGCAGCTCATTATAGATAATCTGAACTCTAATTAAGATTAAGCCAGGCCTTTAGCAAATGTTTTAGGACAGCTCTATCCTGCTAACCATCTCCCAACCTTGAGGAATATTACAAGTGGCAGCCCTATTGAACTCCTTGCCATAACGAACTGTAAAGTCATTTAGGACACAGCTGTGGCATTATACCACTGTGCCCTCTCTTTGAGGACCCATGGACAATATTTCTGTCTGCCTCCCAGAGTAGGAATAGTTGCCCCTCTCCTGAGTAGCTGGTTTGCTTTTATTGCATCGATGCCAAACCTATAATTAGAGACTGTTTCCCCCTGTGTGTTGGCTGAGAGGAAGCTCAGGGCCACCCCAGAATTCCACCTCCAGCAAATGCACAAGGTATGATGTCATGAATTTTGTGCCCTAACCTCATTTCCTGGCTCCATTCTCATTTTCCCCAGTCTTGTTTTCCCTTTGTCTTGTTTTCTTTGTCTATTTTTTTGTTTTCATTTAATTATGTTTTCCAGTTGGATATCCATCCTTGCAAACTGCCTTACGTCCTTTCTGGAACAAAGTGTTGAGAATATATAAATGGATCATAAATGTGGGGTTTCTGCAGTGCACCATGGCTCTCTTAAGTTGGCTACTTTATGATCCGCTCTAACAAGCACCAGCTCTCACATCAGCAATTTCACTGTGTTTTGAAACTAGGAAATCACTCCACTTTGCCAAAGAGATGGTGATGATTAATTAACTAGATTTCACTCTATCACATATCCATGAGATTGCGTTATCTTCCACATACATAGCACAACCATGCCAAGGGGCAGTGGGGAAAAAAGCCATGGCTCTGTTTGAATCTAAACATTTGTTATTCTCCTTACTCCCTATGGACTATCTTTAGGCTCAGGGACAGAAAAAGGAAGATTCAGGGTGTTGGGCAATCTCCTTGGAGCTTGGGTGTCTTAAATTTATGCTGGTGTAATTTCATTTTCCTCCAAATCTGTGACTCCAAGAGAGAAAGGAATCTGCACCACCCAACAGTCTTTAAGATCGCAGTTGCCTTCCAGCACCCTTCCCGCTCAGGTGGCAGCCTAAGTGTCTCAGAGTCAGATTAACTGTTGCCCAAAAAGAGCAGTATATCCACGAGAAAGCAGGAACTCAACCAAAGGGTCTATTCCCCAGGTCTTAGGGTGATGGTGAACTCTGAAGTTTAGGCATCAATTGTGCTATTTAAACAGAAACTCAATAGAAACAGCCTAGAGGCAAACCTCCTGCAGAAGAGACTATAAAACCACACAGGTCTCCCACACCGCCCTGGGTTTCTAAGTTCACCATGGACCCCACAGATCATGGCAAGGGTGGGTGTCCCTCAAAGATTGGAGGCTACTGCCATCAGTACCCCATTTGGGTGCCTGTGGCTTCTGGTCGCCTCTACATGGAAATCAACAGTGCTGATTGGGGGTGGTGCAAACCCCAAGGACAGCCCCAAGGCTCAGCAGCAGAGATTCAAGAAAATTCTTAGCCTTGGCATTTGAAAACATTCTGACCTTTCCTTTGCTACTCCTTCTCCGGCAGAAGTGTCTCAACCTTCAGATGTATTTACAACCTAATTGGTCTCAGATGGGCAATAAGGATCCAGGGCTAGTAAACCAATAAGAGTGCTTTCATTGGCTCAAAGGTATGTTGTAAGGGATTGGAGCCAAGGTCAAGGCGACAACCTGACTCAAAAACACTTTGGAATCAGGATCCCCACCATCCTAAGGTGCCTACAGAGTATCTCTCTCTCTGCAACAATAGAAACATCATTCTCCAGCTCCCCACAGAGGGGAGAAGCAGGGAACACTCTCACCTCATTTTTGCACAGCTTGGGAGACCTGGACAGCCCAGAGACTGGCTACTTGCCAATGGAACACTCTGGAGATGACCCTTGTGGAAATAAGAGAAACTTTTAGCCCTCAAAAGTCAAGGTAGTAAACAGGCCTGGGGGTGGCAGACCAGGACATGGTAGAAACCCATCCATAGCAGTTCTGAGCTGGAACATTCAGTCCCTGGCCGAGAGAGGATGAGTAACCCTCTGACTGAAAGAGGGTGAGTAACCCTCTCTCTAGTAAACACTGGGGAGATGCAAGCTCCCTTTGTCCACATTTATCCACGCCTCACTTGGCCTGCAGGGGCCTCCTTGAAGTGGACAGATGGGTTTCCTTCCTGTGGGACCATGATTTGCAGGCCCTAGACCGTGGGCAGTGCCAGGGAGAGGGAGCAGCCATCCCAGAGAGGCCAGCAGAGTTCGGTGGATTTGTGAATTTGCTGTCCCATTTAGGACTCTCTGGAGAATTCCAGGAGCCAATTCCCAGCTTCCCTTTGACAGAGCCACTTTTCATCTTCCTTGGCTTCAGGCGCGGGCAAATGCACACAGGCGAAAATCAGTTAATAACTATGCACATTTTATAATAAATTTTAACAATTTAAGAGTGTGGTACAGCTTTATTATAGTTTTTATTTCGCTACACTAATTCAGCGCATAATAACCTGCCAGAGACACAGGATCCACTTGACATATGCTCTGAGTGCCAAGTTAATGGAATAAGCTCAAGAGGAACCTTGGGTCCCACCCAGCTGCGTGCTCCCCCTTCCCAGTTCTGGGAGTGGCTGCAGAAGAAACATGAGCTATGAGATGCCTCCCAGGCTGCAGGAGAAACGTGAGCTATGAGATGCCTCCCAGCCTCAGCCTGAGCACAGGGCTTCCCTGCGAGCCTCTCCCCCGCAGAAGGCAGAGAGATGGGAAAGCACAGACTGTGCTGTGTTTAACGACAGCCTGGCTCCTGGGACTGTTCTCAGGACTCAGCCTGTCCAGCAGCATTCCTTGGAGCTGTTGGTGGCTAGAAGGTGGAATGGCTCATCTTCCAGGACTGGCAGCTGGCCATCCCACCTTACGCAGGCCTGACCCCAGGGAAATGCGATCCGGCCAAAAGAAATGCTCCTAGAGCCCAGGGCTCCCAGGCTCAGTCCGCCTCCCTCTGTCTCTGCGCTCCCTGCCTACAGCACCACTTGAACGCTGGTCGCAAGTGTGGCCCCCAAAGCAGCAACCTCAGCATTATCTGTTAGAGATGCAAATCCTCAGCCCCACAAAGAGGGAAATTCAAAGGGAGTGGGTCCAGTGACTCTGCCTTAACAAACCCTCTGCATGATTTTGGCTCATGCTGAAATTTGAGAAATCTCAAGCTTTAGAGATTAGGAGAGAGAGTTTTGGAAATGCCTGCTGATCCTATGGTCTGCTAATGCAGAGATCTGAGGTTTAGCTCTGCTATTCTCTCTGCCAGGAAACCTTAGGCCTTGGTTTCCTCCTTTGGAAAATAAGAACACAGGTTAAATACTCTCCAAGGCTCACCACAGCCTTGACAGTCTAGGACTGATGGCTGACATAAAATTGACAAATGCCCTGCAAGACCCCTCTCTCTAAAGGGGAGAATGATCCGAGCATCCTCTAAGGAGTGTGTTGTTGCTAAGAACCATCTTAGCGTCAAAATACAGGAGAACAATGGCCAGGAGCTGAGTTCCCGCACAGGGAAAGTTAAAAAAGAGGAGAAACCAAGTTAGTTTGAGTGTGGTTGAATGTGTGTATGGTATGAGAATTTATCTCGCTCCTTGGCTTTATTTTATTTTATTTTTTTCAGAGACATGGCCTCACTCTGTTGGGTGGGCTAGAGTGCAGTGGTGTCATCGCAGCTCACAGCAAACTCAAACTTCGGGGCTTAAGAGATCCTCCTGCCTCAGCCTTCAAAGTAGCTGGGACTGCAAGTGCATGCCACCACACTCAGCTAATTTTTTCACCTTTTTGTAGATATGGGGGGGTCTCACTATATTGCCAGTCTAGTCTCAAAACTCCTGGCCTCAATCGATCCTCCCAACTGGCCTCCCAAAGTGCTGGGTTTATAGGCACATTCTTGCTTCTTTAGCTATCTTTTTCTCTCTCTTTTATTTTTTACCTTCATTTCCTGATTACCTGTGTCTCTAAGAATATGATGATGTCTTTCCCATCCCATTGAGCAATTAAAAAAAACTCTTCCTAAGGTTTTGCAGTTTCTTCTGCCTTCTGTCTTTTCTCTCCTTTCCATGAGAATGACCCTCTTGAAACAGTGGCCCCCACTCAAAGGCATCACATCAAAGCTCTCATTCCTTTTTGACCCTCCCTCCATCTGGCTCCTACCTCCATCGCTCCAGGAACCTGGCTGCTGTCTCCAGCCTTCCAGATCCGAGGGACACTTCCAGACCTTATGTTGCTTGATCTCTCTGACATTTAATACACCTTCCTTTCCAGGTTTTACCTTTCCACTGTCCCTTGTCAGGCTTCAAAGAACATGAAAAAACCACCCCTCTTTGCCTTTTTTATCCTTAGTCTATAATTTTATATTTTATGTTTTATTACATACACACATATACTTGTATACTATTCAAAATATGTTATGGAAACAGACAAGGGACAGGCCATCTAATTTTTCAGCATTCCTTAAATGAAAGCCTGGAAGAAAGAACAATCGGCCCTTGAACAATGCTGGGGTTGGGGCTCTGACTCCCATGCCATCAAAAATCTGAGTATAACTTTGGACTTCCCCAAAACTCAACTACCAATAGCCAACTGTTGGCCAGGAGTCTTACTGATAACATAAACAATTAACACATACTTTCTTTGTGGTATGTCCCAGATACTGTATCCTTAAAATAAAGTAAGCTAGAGAAAAGAAAAACATATGGAAGGGAAAATATATTCATTCACTGGAAGTGGATTATCGTAAAGGTCTTCATCCTCATCATCTCACATTGAGTAGGCTGATGAGGAGGAAGAACAGGATGGGGTGGTCTTGCTGTCTAGGGGTGGCAGACGAAGAAAATCCACATGTAAGTGTATCCAGGTAGTTCTAACATGTGTTGTTCAAGTGTCGATTGTACTTCTATGAATTTGAAATTTCTGGAGAACTAAGATGATACTTTACTTCACATTCATTCAGCTTTAAATCCTTGCAGTTCAAACCAGTGTCATTCAAGAGTCAACTACATTCTTTTAGAATTAAATGCCATAAAACTTGTGTTTTCCTTGAGAAACTAGCATATCATCTCATGGACAATGAAACTCGGGAAGGAATTCCCTAAAAAGTTTCAATAGGCAAATGAAAATAATCAGTCTCTAGACTGGTCGCCCTGAGGTACAGATCACGTCCTATTTCTTGATCCAACCACAGTTAGAAAGAGAAGTGTTTTGAGCCATATAATTATGATACGAGAATTTCTTTGTCTGTCTATTACATTTCAGTAAATTTCAGTAAATTGCCATTTTCCATTTTCTGATCAGATTAGTGGCTCAATTATATTCTTATAGAAACTTATGACCTTTATTTCTGTTTGTTTTTTTCTGTTCTAGTTCCTGTATTCTAACTTACATTTTTCGTTACAACATTTTTTATGATTCCTATATGGTTATACATTTTATATTTCATTTCGTATGTGTACCTATACACATCCAAAATGCTATTCCAAATGTTTTATGGAAGTAGACAAGGTATAAATAAATAGATATTCTTCCAAGTATGGTACAAATCTGTCTTTTGTCTCTACGTCCTCTATGCCTGGTGTGTAGCAGTTATTTGATTAATGCTGAAAGAAAGAAAAATTTATCCTAAAGAAAAAGAGAAAAACAGAACAAAAGCTAATGGAATTTGTAGGGGATGGGGGAGGGCTCTTTGTCAGATGAGAAAGTTCTGAACAGGTCCAGGGAAGGTGGGAAGAAGCCAGGAGAATGGGACGAGGTAAAAATGGGGAGAATGATTTAGGAGTCTTGGTCCCAGGAAAAGAGAGGACATAGAATATAGGAAGGGAGTGGAACTGTCTGGAACAAGGGAGACGCCTCTGCTCAGGCTCCCTGATTGGTATCTCCTTGACCTGTAACTAGCTGCGATGCCTCATACATAACTCAGTCCTTACTTTTCTCCATCTCTCTCCCATCCGTCTCCTGATGATCTCATCTGAGATAGTTTTCAATACCATCTCTACTTTGATGACTCCCAAGGCTGTCTCCAGCCCAGGTCTCTCCCTCAAACCCAGGACTTCCTACTCAACATCTCCACCGGGAAGCTCAGCTGATGTCTCTGAGTTAGCATGAGAAACGCCTAACCCCTGCTCTTCTCCCAAACCTGTTCCACCCACAGCCATCCTCATCACAGGTCAAAGAAGCTTGAGTCATGCTCGACTCATCTCTTTCTCTCACACAACTATCAATTACCTCCATTCTGAGAAAATAAAAACATGTTCAAAATCCCAGCACTTTCCCCACTTTCTCTGGTACCCCCTTGGCCAGCCACCATCACCTCTCTCACCTGGATTGTATATTTACCACACTGCTCACCTACAATTTTTCCTCAGCACAGCAGTTAGGAGGATCATCTACAAATGTTTTTTCCTCTTGGCTGGGCATAATGGCTCATGCTTGTAACCTCAGCCTTAGAAGGCTGAGGTGGGAGGATTGCTTGAGGCCAGGAGTTCAAGACCAACCTGGGCAACATACCAAGACCCCATCTCTATAAACAATTTCAAAATTGCCTGTGCATGGTAGTGCATGCCTGTAGTCCCAGCTACTCAGAAGGCTGAGGCAGGAGGATCACGTTAGCCCAAGAGCTCAAGGCTGCAGTGAGCTCTTATTGTACCACTGCATGCTAGCCTGGGTGACAGAGTCAGACCCCATATCTAAAAAAAAAAAAAGAAAATTGTTTTTCCTCTACTCAGATGTTAGTCTTGGCTTCTAACTCACTCAAAGAGAAAGCCAAAGTTCTTAACAATGCTGCCAAGAGTCTTCATTCACATGCCACCTTTATTTGTTTAGGACTGCACTTTATTTAAGACTGCACACATGTAACACATCCCATCACTGTCTCTGGGCCCATTCTCCTTCTGAAGGAGAGAAGGAATTACTTGGAAAAAGTGAATTCAACAAATACATTTTGAGCATCAGCCTGGATAAGAAAAATGTATTTGTTGAATTCACTTTTTCCAAGTAATTCCTTCTCTCCTTCAGAATGAAGTCCCCTCCTCTTAGGAACCCAAGGCCCTTTGGAGTCTGGCCCCTGCCACCTCTTCTCTCATCACATTGCCAGGTGCAATTGATAACAGCCAGTTACAAATGCCACCACCCCCTCAGTGGGCTCTGTCACATTGGTTCTTTGCATGTACCACTTCCTTAGCCTAGAAAGATCTCTAGAGTAGTGGTTCTCAATCATCCTAATGCCAGGACCCTTTAATACAGTTCCTCATGTTGTGACTCCCAACCATAAAATTATTTTCATTGCTACTTCATAATTGTAATTTTGCTACTGTTATGAATCGTAATGTAAATATCTGATATGCAGGATGTATTTAGGCAACCTCTGTGAAAGGGTTGTTTGACCCCCAAAGGGTCGTGACCCACAGGTTGAGAACCACTGTCCTAGAGCCACCTTTTTTGGACTCGGCTTGTGCATCACCTACTTGAGGCCAAGCTGGGCTAGGCCCCACTGCTGGGCTCCTATGGTCAGCTGGACTCATGCCTCTCAAGCCTGCGTAGGTCTGCATTGGCACACTCTGTTTATTCACCTACTTGAGAATCCGTGCTGCCACTCTCCAGCCCCAGCCAGGGAGGCCCTCAGTGAACGTGAGGTGGTAATGGCAGCACTGCTTATTATGATGGTGACTATCTTTGATTATCTATGTGCATATTTATGAAATCAATGACCCTCCCCAACAGTTACTAAGTGTCTCCACCCAGATCAATTTATTGGTTTGTCCATTGACACACTGATTGATTTGTTCTCTACACTAGAGTAACAGGCTAAGTGCCTTTTTCCACTCAGAGCTGTTTACCCTTTTCAGAGCCTCTTCTCTCTTTCAAAGCATGAAAAGGAGGAAGTGGCACATGGTGAGGGAAGGAAGTGGTCACTGCCACATTCCTCAGCAATGAGAATGGCCCCAGGGACACTCCTGGAGTTCACACACCTGGTACAGGTTCTAATGCAAGAGATTTTTTTTATTACAGTTCAATTTTCCCAAAATAATAGATATATTTTAGTCCAAATTTATTACAGTCATGGGTCTCTTTGATCTACCTGGCTCAGCTGTATTTCATAAGTAAACTGAGTGGGAATTGGTTTTGCCTAGTCATTAAAAATCACCTATGTTGAAGGTTAAATGTCCACAGACGAGCAGGTATTCAGCCACTCAACTTCTGTGTGGCTTCCATGCCATGCCAGGCCCTGTGCTGGCTTCTGGGTGGGGCAGAGTGACACAGAAGAGGTCACTGCTGCCCTGAGAAAAGGCTCAGTCCAGTGGCCAATGAAGGAAGCGCTGTAGCTATTTAAGCAGTTCAAACTCTCGTGTTAATGTTTGCTTTGTTAAAGGCAGCTGCAATTGAGAGAAGAAATATTTCTTTGTACCTGCTGCAAACACAGACATTTGCTAAATGATCCCATTTAATCCTGACTTTCCCGTATGATGAGGGCACCAAGACTCACTGAGAGTGAGGGCACATGCTCTTACAAGATGGGACTGAAAGTCCATTGAAGATCTGACACTGCCCAAGGCCAGGCCTTTCTCCTCTACCACCCTGGTATTCCAAGGGCCCACCATGGCTATTAAAGGAATATCAACAAACCCTGAAACTACACATAAAGTTGGCAAGTCTGAACAAACTCCACTGGGACCTGTTACAGCTCCTTGAAAGCCAGCAGCCATCCAGTAAATTAAAAACAAACACACACACACCATTAAGTTGAAAAGAGAATTGACACAAAGGAACAGTCTACTCAATTACTTATTGTTAATGGGCCCCAGCCAGCCCAAAGACACAGTTAGTGGCATCTAGGCCTCTTCTGGCTTCCCCTAGGACGTGGAAGAAGAGTATTGACTCTGGAGCAAGATGCATGGAGAGGAAGGGGACCTATGGCCTTTGGGCCACAGGGCGGTAGAGGAACAGATGCCCATATCCATGTGGACCCTGTCCACCCTATGTCTATAAGCTCGGGGAGGGAACTCACTGGGCTAACCAGGGCCAACTCACGGCCCTCAGTGAAGCCGTTCATAGACCAGCTGAAAGCACATCCCTGGAGGAGCACCCCCAAACCCCCACGGCCACCCTCCATAGGCCTCCTCTACTCATCCCGCATGGTCGAGGCCTCCTATTGACTTTCTATTTGCAAGAAATGGCTCTCCCTGCCTTTCTCCTTTGGAATCTTCCAATAACCATACAGACCCAGCAATGGGCACAGTGATTAGGAATTCCATCAAGTGCTTCACTCCTAGGCTTTGAATAGTCTTTCCTAACCAGAGAGTTTCTGCCACGGTTGGGAGTTTTATTATGCTGAGAACACAAATTGCATGGCACCCACAGTGCCTGGGAAGCAGACAGGCTAACTTCCACGACACTTACCAGGAGAAAGTGCTCGTTCTTTGCTGGGGGATTAGAAAGAATTTAGCTGCACACATGATAACTACTGATCATGTAAACAGCTTAGGGCTCTGCAGGCAATAACTTTTGGGGAAAAGCCCCACTCATGTGAGTGGGGTGTTAACTCAGTTCCCTTTCCAGACTTGAAAGGTGATGTTAACCATTCAGCATGTTTTAAAGCCCCCAGAAAAATCAGCAACAGTGGCTTTCTCCTGACTCCCCTGGGGCGGGGTGGAAGGGACGGGAAACCCTTGGAATCCCCCTCCCAAGCTACACAGACCCCAGGGATTGTCACTCAGGACAATGAAAATGGCTCCCTCTGCCAGGACCTGACTTTCAGGGACATCTCTGAAGTCGTGTCAAGATGATTAAAAGGACACCTTTCCTTTGGCCATGACTCCAGAAGAGCATTTCACACAGAAGGAAGCTGTAAGGGCGAAAACAAATCAATGAAGGACTTGCAGATAGATGTTCTCGGGGCCCGACTACAATTTACACAATGCAATGTACAAAGAAGATAAATCTACTCCCTCTCTCTGCCAGGCTAGAACAGATTCCTGAATAAAAACAACTCTTTGCAACAGAACCTTAGACTCAGCTGGAAGCGAGTTTCCTCAAAAGGCGCAAGGGATGGGATTAGAGATTCCTGAACTGAAATCAGACAGCAAGCATTCAGTTCCAGCAGCATTCAGAGCAAAAGGGAGATTGGGAAGGGCAGGGAGACAGGTGCAGGCACAATGTTCCTCCGAGCGACTTACTGGGAGAAAGTTGTATGGAATGAGTTTCCCAGGAATGTAGGAGAACAGCCGCACAGCCATCTTCAGACTGAGTGGCAGGTCATCGATTTGAGAAATAAGTCAAGTCAGGGTTATGCTCTTTTCATTATAATCAAGAGAGGGGACCCGGCCAGGAGGAAATGGTGAGCTGGAGCTTAAAGAAATGTGTTACCCCAATTCCTCCAAACCACTTTGGCAGCTGAGCAAAGCCAGGGCCAAAACAAGCACATCAGGAACTATATCACCCAGCCCTCCCCACCCTCCCAAACCCATGAAAACTTGATTTGTCTCAACTAAACACAAGCTGGGAAACTGGAGAGGAGGAAGAGGGGAAGAGGAAAAGCGAGGGCAGCCAGGCAGCGTCCATGCAGTCAGTTGTGTGATGGATTTAGAGCCATAGAACACTCAGAGAGCCATCGGCAAGATCATACCTCCTGCAGATCTCGGGGGAAATGCTCCAAGATCCATGGCTGGGAGTTCAGAATCTCTAAGCCATCAGGAAGGAGCGGAGCACTGCAGCTCCTCAGAAAGATGGACCAGGGCGAGCTTTAATTAACAGGGTCTGATGCCTCTTCTTTTTTGGTAAGTGAGCAGATTTAAAGGGCTAGAGCCCCAATTTGAAGGGTACCGGTGCCGGTGCTGGAGCTGCTGTGCTCTGCTGTGGCTGCTCCGGCTGCTGGAAAATCTTCCTGCAGACCTTTCACTTCAGTGAGGAGATGGGCTGTGCAGGTGGAAAAGTGGGAGCGGGGATGCTGGGGTCTCTGAGGCTGTGTGGTTTGAATGAGAACCGTGGGGCTGTAGACCCAGGCGCTGCCCATGTTAGTGACTACCACGTCCAGCATGCTGTCTGCTAGGTCAGGGAGAAAGGCGGGCTCCATGGGTGCAGCTGGCATCAGTGACACCCTCTCCAGACGTGGGATTGGATGGGACACTGCCCAGGCAAAGGGGAAATGGTTTCTCCTGTAACTTGTCTCCTTAAGAGCATTGCTTGGTGACAGCCACCATGTAAGCTGCAAACACATAGCTGCCCATGGACACATACATGCCTGTCCAGGCACACACTGCACACATATTTGCCCATCCTATATACACATATGCCCGGCCCTGGACAATCCATGCCTGTCCAGGCACACACACACGCCTGCCTATGTACACCCCCGCCCATGTATACACACATCCATGGCCATGTACACACACACGCCTGCCTGCCTATGTACACACATACCTGTCCTCGCACACATCTGCCCACATACACACACTTGCCCATGTACACACGCATCTTCCCACATAAAAACACCTGCCCATACACACATGCACGCCTGCCCATGCACACACACATCCCCACCACATACACACCCATCTGACTGCCCACATACACCCACATATGCCTGGCCATGTATACACGGGTACCTGCCCATGTACACACACACATGTGCCCATGTACACTCACACCTGCCCATGCATACATACTTGCACACCTTCTAGACAACACAACACAAAGCCAGATGGCCTACGTCAGCTAGCTACCTGCCCATAGAACTGCATGTTACAGGTAGGTGACCAAGAGAAATAGGCCAGGGAGGACCCTGGGTAAGGTGGCCACAGGGATGAGGGGCAGAGCAAACCTGGGTTGGAAGTTCCCTGCCTCTCTGGCTATCTAACTTGAGCATGGGTCTGCACAGGTCAGGGACAGCTCCCATGCCAGGGACAGCCCGGCACCCTCAGAGCCCCCCTTGCCACACAGCCTCATCCTCTTGCTCGGGCTTGGACAGCTGCTGGCCTCCCTGTGAGACCCATCCTCGTATTCGCCTCCTAGGCTTGCTGTCCCCTGCCCTGGAGTTGCTGTGATGCTTCATGAGTAGCTCCTTGCATCTTTTTAATACTACTTTCACCTCCTAAGCCCACAAAATAAATCCAGCAACTTGGTGCTCAATAACTGGAGGTCATCAGGGCACCTCCTTTGGAGTGAGTGCCAGGAAAGAAGCGGGGCTGTGGTGTGGGGTGAACCTCGGGTCCCACGCTGGCTCTACTGAGAGTATGCATGTGACTCTCGACCCTCATTCACCAGGTTTCCTAATCTGTAAAATAACAGAGTGAGTTAAGCCAGTAATGCTCTTAACAGAAAAGGAAAGGAAGGAAGGGGACATATGGGCTCTTAGAAAGCTTGTTCAATTATCTAAACATTAAACTTCACCACATCTTCTTGGCTGAAGGGGACAGCACACTGCAAAGAGCATGCTTTAAAAATCTTTGAGAAACCTGGTATAGGATCGTCCACCTGGGCCTCATAGTCAGGGAGGGATTGAGTGGCCACAAAGTCCCTGAGAAAGGGTCCTGCCCACTGTTGGCTCAGATGTAATGTCAGAAAGACTTTCGATCCCAGACGGGCCTTAAGCAGAAAATCCCTGAGCCCTCCCTGCAATTTCTCTCTCACCCTACCCCGCCCGGCTCCTACTTTTGGATGCCCAGAGTCCTCACACCCTCTTGGCAGTAAAATCTTTGTCCACAAAGAATTGGCTATCACCCATGCAGACATCAGTTAGATGCAATTTCTTATTTTCCATCTTCTAGAAACATGTGTATTCCACCTTCTCACCCTTCGAGAAAGCCAGCAAGGGGAATCAGGATGGGGACACGTGTCTGGCATGAAGTCCCTACAGACTTGCAGTCCCAGAGCTCCCAATGCAGGCACTAGTGGGGCCTCTCCAAATAAGGCAGACTCTGGGGCTGTCGGTGGGCACAGCAGATTCCCCGCAGGGACCACGGGTCAAGGAGGTGGCCAGAGCAAAGTTCCAGTCCCTATCCCTACTGTCTGTGCCCCAAGTCCTCAGGTTTCTTTCCTCATTTGCATTAATAAAATCAAGCCCCCAATTTTTTGAGATTGGCAACAAAGGGGATCCTCACATGTGGCAGGAACTGTGGCCTCAGCGCTGCCTGTCCTCCAGGCCCTTGAGGTTCTCTCCCCATATTCTCCTCACCATCACAATGGCCCCATGGGCCTCCATGCCCCAGAACACCACAGTTCACATCGTCCCCACAGCTCCTCAGAATAGAAATAAACCCAGGCTGGATTATTTGGATCAAAGTGCCATGAACTTGGATAGTAACAGAAAGCTGGTCATCTGGGCAGAAAACAGCCCAACTCTACCTGGGCCCCTGCTGTCCTGTGGTCTGGGGAGGCATCCATAGCATCCACCACTGGGGAGTGTCCTCACAGCTGCCCTGACCGCTCAAAGTTCAAACAGAAGAGACCAAGGCCCAGAGGGGAGGCGTTCCCTCGACTCCTGCCTAAGTCACCTCCCGACGCTGGTGACTGACAAATGGAAAGGTCTACCTTCTTCGTTCCTGTCTGCAGGAGGTTAACTTGATTGAGTTTCTTCTATAAAGTAAGCCATCAGAATACAGCCCAGGAGGCCTATCTTCTGTTTAAAGTGGGAGTGATTTTAAGCTGGCCTGTCCAGAAACCTGCCTTTGTGCTGGTCACTTGCGATCTCTCAACTCCAGGAAACCCACAGAGACTCTGCAGTGCTGGGACCAGGCTCTCCAGACCACACTTGCTAGCACCCCGGGCTGCTGGCTTCCTATTAGGTTTAGTCAAAGGAGTACACAGGAGGGACATGGGAGGGGAGAAGGAAAGATGAAGAAAAGGTTGGCTCAGGCCCCCAACTTGCTTGATGCCCATCAGAGATCCAGCACCAGCTTGGTCCCCTCATAGAGGGACCAGCAACAGCCATGCCAGGACCCTTGGCAGCAGGAGCCCACTGCAATCCCACTGGGGCGACACCTCCCTCCACGGCCTGAGCACCAGCCCTGTGGGGCCCTGCCCAGGCCAGGTAAGACCTTCCCTCTCGTTCCCCAGTCCTAGTTGAAGTAGCCTGATGATTTCTAATATCTGGGTTTTGTCAGCTCTCAGTTCCTGTACAACTAATCATCTGTAGGAAACGCCATCTGTTTGGAACGTCTGATGTGGTTTTTGTTGTCCTGACTGGACAAGAATTTTCCTCAGAGATCTCAAATTGGAGTGTTCGAATAGTCACAATCAAACTCTGATCTGAACATTCTGGTACATAGTATGGTGTTTTGGAATTTAAATGTCAACATTTGCCGATTAAAGGAAATTATCCAGCCTGGGCAACATGGAGAGATCCCATTTCTACAAAAAATGTTAAAAAATATTAGCCAGGCGTGGTGGCGGATGCTTCCAGCCACTTGGGAGGCTGAGGCAGGAGGACTGCCTGAGCCCAGGAGTTGGAGGCTGCAGTGAACTCTGATCACACTGCTGCACTCCAGCCTGTGCAACAGAGCAAGACCTTGCCTCTAAAAATAAAATTAAAATTTTTCAAAAGTAAAAGAAGTTATACTAGGGAGCAAAGTTTTACAATCATTCCTCAAGTTGCAGCCCATTGTATTACATATGTGTCATTTATTACACCAAGCTCATAGCTATCAAAAAGAAAAAACATTCCCAGTGTAATTGTAGGGGTAGTAAATTCAAAACAAAAACTTATGGAGCAACTAAGAAACTTTGCTTTGGGAGAACTGAACTGAATGCCAGCACCACAAAGAAGGACGAAGGATAATTTATATATTATCATTCTGCTTTCTTTAGTCATGTCAGGCGTCTTAGGTCAATGTTTGTACATTTGACAAATATTTGAGAACGTGAACAGTGTAGGTTATTAGGGAATTGGATTCATCCTATGGGATCTCTGCTCTGAGCACTGCACAAAGCTCAGGGCAGAGCCTGAGAAGTTGCCCCAGGGCAGGAAGTGTAAGGGACTCTGGTGTCTGCTCCTGCCGCACCACAGGAAGAGCAAGAGGGAGGTCATGGAACATGATGAAACCCGGAAAGCAGCCAGACACAGAGACACAGAGACACAGCATAGTACTAAGAGGCTGGCTTCCCACAAGGCGCTGTCAGGCTGGGCTGTCTGCAAAGAGACAGATAGTTCAACAAAGTGCATGCGCGTAGTGTGAAACTTTGACCCCAGAAACCAAACCCTTCCTCATAATCCAGCAAATCCTCATTGTAGAGACAGGCTGGCAGAAAGAAAAGCCTGGAAAGCAGACAGAGCTTTCCTTCTCTGTGGGCAGGGGTGAGGCCATGGGGAGAGGGAGCAGAATACCTTTGCAGAGCCGCCCATCCTCCTTCCCCACCCCACTCTCCCAGTGCCCCACATTGAACACGACTTATTTGTGCCACCTGGGAAATCTGGCCCCAAGCTGTCTCCTCCTCTCCATCCCGCTGCTGCTGGCTTCAAGCAAGCCTTTTTGATCTCTCATCTGGTCTCTTACAAGAAATTGCAAGCTGAATCCCCCTACCTCGTCCTGGTGGGCACAGGAGACACAGTGACAAATGAGGAGGATGGAGCCCTAGCCCTCCGGGAGCTCAGGAGCTGGCAGGAAAGACAAACATCAAACAGTTGCAAGGACAAACCAGTATCTAGAGCAAGAAAGGCGCAGGGCTGCTGCCAGCTCTCCTGGTGAGGACCGATCACTCTGGGGGATCACAGAGGCTCACGTGAGGCTGGGACCTGGGAGATAACAGGTGTTGATGAGGCGAGAGCATCAGACTGCTCCCCACACACAGGACGGGCTCCAGGGCTCCCAGGCACCGGGCCTGGCAGGGAATGGAAGAAAGGCCAACACTGATCCCGCAGAAGCCCATCCAGCTCAGGCTGGAGAGGTGAGCAAGAGGGTGTTGGCAACCATGGACTCCATGGATAGGGAGAGAGGAAGCCACCACAGGGCTAAGCTGGACCGTGACATGGTGAGATGTGCCGTTACAGAAGCTCCTTCAACTGCAGGGGAAATTCAAGGGGTGTAACGCAAAATCCAAGAGGTATACTGCAAAATCCAAGGGGAGTACCGCAAAATCCAAGGGGAGTTCCGCAAAATCCAAGGGGAGTACCGCAAAATCCAAGGGGAGTTCCGCAAAATCCAAGGAAGCAATGAAGGAAACTTGAAGAGATGCCAACAACAGCACAATGGGATCAACCTCCCTACAGTGTTTGAAATGAAAGTCAAACTCCACAATCTGCTGTAACAGCCCTTCGTAAGCTGCCGGCACCTCACGGCCTTTCACTCCAGCTTTCGCTCCAGCCCTTTCACTCCGCCTTTCCTTCCAGCTCCAGACACAGGAAACCACTCACAACTCCCAAAAGAGTTCAGCTTGACGCATCTCAGGGCATTAGCACATACTGTTCCTCCAGCCTGGAATGTCCTTCCTTGCTGCTCTAGGGAACTCCTACTTATCTGTCAGATGTCACATTCTCTGGGAAACTTCCTCCCAAGTATCACCTTCCCCTCTCCCTCCCTCCTCCTGTAGGCAGAGAGGGCTGCTGACTCCTTTGAAGCAGCCAGGACGCTGTGCAGCCATGTTTTCCTCCCTCAGGACCATCCCTTATTCCCTAAGGGTGATATCCTTCCCTAAGAAATAGACGTCCCGGATGGCGTCCATAGCTCAGTGTGTAGGATGCCAGCCACATACACCGGGGCTGGCAGGTTCAAACCCAGCCTGGGCCTGCTAAAACAACAATGACAACTGCAACAAAAAAAGTAGCCGGGTGCTGTGGTGGGCACTTGTAGTCCCAGCTACTTGGGAGGCTGAGGCAAGAGAATCACTTAAGCCCAAAAGTCTGGGGTTGCTGTGAGTTATGACGCCACAGCACTCTACCGAGGGTGACAGCTTGAGACTCTGTCTCAAAAAAAAAAAAAAAAGATATCCTTCCACAAGAGACAGATGTCCCTCGCCTTCCTGTTCTTAGGGCCTGGTACAAGGTAGTCCTACAATAAATTCTGGTTTAAATCAATTGGTGAGTATATTCCCATTTTAATAAGCCAAGCGAGCTTAGCTCCCTGGTGTAAAATACAAAATTTGTAAACCTCAGACCTGTGAAATTGGTCAACGATCCAGGCACTAATAGCCCATAATCAAGGAACAGTGTGTCCAATAAGTAAAGAGCTGTCTTAGCTGTTAGAATCATACACAAGTAATGATTTAGTCATCTCATTTTTCTGACATCAGCCACATTTGCTGGGGTCGTTTCACTGCATCACTGCCCATGGAAGTGGGCCCGCCCAACACAAACAGGACCTGCAGCCTTCACATGGAAGTGCCCCTCACTCTTGCCCAGGAGTTGCCAAGTTGAAGGAAACATAGTTCTACATGTTTTTTTGTTTGTTTGTTTGTTTGTTTGCAGTTTTGGGCTTGGGCCAGGTTTGAACTCGCCACCTCTGGTATATGGGGCTAGCGCCCTACTCCTTTGAGCCCCAGGTGCCTCCCCATATAGTTCTACATTTAAAGAAAAAGACCCCAAGGTAAAGAAAAAGCACCCCCACATGGCAGGCTTCCAGTGGGCGTGCAATATAGGCGTGTAAAACACAGCCACCAGTTTGTGAAAGTGCCAAGGTCAAAGCGTCGACTTCCAGCCTTCTCCCATGAAGGAGAAGGACACCCACCTCCTTCTGTAGGTGATAAAGTGGGGACGAGGACCTGTGCCCTTCCTTCCCTGTGGGACTTTTGTGAATACACACCTGGCAGAGACGGCACAAATGGTGGGTGAAGTCTGCCCGTGGGGGCCGGGCCTAAGTCCCCATTCTCTGACTCATCCCAGTCAGCTCAGTGGCCACACTTAACTTGTGGAGGTGGCTTTGGAAGGGGCCCCTGCAGAGGTCTCACTGTCCCCTGCAACGGGCACAAAGAGGTCTTTCTTCCTGAATTACCTTTGCGACTGGGTTCAGCTCTGTGGCTCTGAAGTTCAAGTTTTCAGAAGATTTCCAGACTACAAAAACAGCACCCTGCTTGGGTCTCCCCTCCCCACTTCCTCTCTCTCTAGATTTCCTTCTCCTTCCTCTTTATCTGACTCCCTGGGCTGAGGGTTGCACTCCGCAGAATACCTCCCGAGAGGGCACAACAGATTCAAAGCGTGAACTGGACCCATGAAGGATAAAAGTATCACGGATGAAATCTGTTCCCAGAGCACAGCCACTCTGGGCATCAGGGGCCCCCTCTAAACCCAGATACAGTGGCACGGCCTATGCAGAGACCAGTGGCCACTCTGCTCGCTGGCTGGCACAGCAGCCCAGGGAGGCCAGGAGCAGCCCAGTGATGAGGAAACAGGTCGATGGACAGCCTTGCTCCATCCACCTGACCTTGGGCACTGGCACAGCTGGCTGCACCATCGTCCCAAGCCCTCTGAGTAGAGGATCCCCCAGCAGGATACGCTGGATAATGCACATTGTAAACGACAGTGCCATTTCCCTAAAGCAGATCGCTGTCACTTGGCAAGACTGTCTACTGATGCTCAAAGGCTCAACTTGCTCTCCTTATCGTGTAGCTGAGGGGATGCCAAACTCAACAATAACGCCATTGGTATCTAAGGAAATAAATTAGTCAGCCGAGCCTGTGGGTACAGACAAGCTGAGGCTCAGAAGTGAAATAGGGCAATTTCCATGTGTGCTGTGTATCCCGGCTTTGTGCACAGAAAACTCACTGTCAAGGGAGCTACAATCAAGCGGTGAGTTTGCGGGAATTTTTTTGAGCGCTCAGCAAACCCAGTCAGTAGTGCGAACAGCCACCAGCGAGCACCAACCAGGCTCCTTGTATCTGGCCAAGAGATGGTAGCTGGGCAGGGAGATTTTAGCAGGAGTGGGGAGGAGGCTGTTAGGATACCCAAAGTGCTTCCTCCCTGTCCTTAACCAACAGACCACTATGGAATTCACACCAGCCCAGCCACTTGTCAGAGTCCACAGTGAGGCTGGACTAGATTTATTTTTTCCCCAACTATAGCCCTTATTAACTTGCATACGACTTATATACAGCCATGCAGGCTCATCATCGGAAATTAGAAGGCACATAGAGGTAATCTCCCAAAATGTCACCATCCAGGAATCACTACTCTTAGAGTTTATTTCTATCAATTGCCAATGAGAGCATGGCAAAAGCTTCACTCTCCGCTGCCTGTTTCTTTACACAACCGTCACCACCACCACCCCTCTGGTGACCCTCGGAGCTCCATGCCTCTCCTACAGGGCCCAGCCTGGGGAGCCGTCTGGGGCAGAGGCTGGGCTACAGGACACTCAGCACCTGCTCGGACAGGCTGTCATTGGAGGCTGAGACCAAATCTTTCATCTGCTTTTTCAGGCTCAAGAAGCAGCACATTTACATGAGCCAAAAACCATCAGAGTGAGTTACCATTTCTTCCAACTACTCCGAGAATTCCAAGAACCCAGCTCAGAGCGAAGTGAGGAATACAACTCTAAGACTGGGAAGGGCTAAAGGACAAAAAAGGTGGAAGGACCTGGGATTGCTGCATCTGAACTGATTGGGAACAAGACAGATCTCATCTGTTGCTCAGGCCCTACCTTAGCTGTTGGTTACAGCAAACTCACCCTCCAACCCTTGCTACCCCAGGGCAGCTGCCACAGAAGGAGTGAATGCTCATATGGTCCCCTTCCACCTAAGAGATAAGTAGTGGGACAATGTAATAGGACCCAAAGCACAGAATGTTAAAACTCTGCTGGGTCTTTGCGTAGCCATGATGAATAGGTAGGTATCTCATTAATGGGTTCTGTATGACATTGGACTTAGGGACCCAGCTCAAAGTCAAAGCAAAGTAGAACTAATGCTACTTTGCAAAATAACAAAATGGCCATTCCTGCTTTGCATATCATATCCTATTTCTTATAAAAGTTTTTCTGCAAGAGGCACTATTCATAGTGGTGCTCCCTAAAGTTGTGCAACATGGCGGCTCTGAATATTTGATTTCTTCAGCAACGTGGAACTGGAATACATTGTCACTAAGAATCAATATGGGTCCTGAGACACACATGCATGTCTGGACACACACATATAGGCAGACCTGCCTCCACAAGATTACATGTGATGGAAAAAAACCCTGTATGCAGACCCTCATACTGATGGGAAGATCTCAAAGGGCTTTGGACTTGGAAAGTAAAACTCCTTCCTGGTCATTCTGCTGGACGTCAGTGCCACAGCCCAGCCCAGACTGTCCCCTGGGATCTTCCCTGGGTGCTGTCCAGACTGAGGAATTCAGGCTTTGGGAAAGGCTTTGGTGAGGAAGGGGTAGGCCCCAGGACAAGACCAGCCTGAGGGTAGAGGGTGGATTTCTCTTCTAAAGGGATAGATACCAGTTTTCAGATGGTTGAAGGAGAAGGTAGTCTCTGGAGGAAGTTTGGCGTTGAGTAGCAGGTTAGCAACACTATAAAACAGAGTCCATAGTGGGCCTCTCTGAGGGTTTAAAGTCTTTTCATGATTTTTTCCCTAGGACTTTGGTGACAGATGGATCACATAGTTTTAAAATAATCATCCCCTTCTTTGTCATGTGTCCCTTTGTTTATTCCCCAGTCTTCAGTCAAGGCTGGTGACTAGAGGCTTGGGAATGACTAATGGGATAGGACAGTGAGGAGAAAACTCCACAACACTGTGGAGGGGGATGCAGTCCAGGTGCGTGACGATGACCAGCAGTAGAGGAGACTTCACAGCAGCATTGGACAGCAGGGAGGAGCCTAGCCCACGGAAGTTCACTGCCAGGTGGGAGATTCAGGTGCAGATGTTAGATGAACTCCACTTTTCCCCCAGAATACCGGGGAATAGTGGCCCTTGGAGAGGAGAGACTCACACGTGGCTTACAAACTTGGCTTCAGCCGAAATTGTGCCTCTCCCTGGCTCTGAATATGCTGGGCACGTCCTTCCTCTATCCATACCACGACACCATCTATATGTTTCCTGCTCAAGTCCCATGTCTTCCATCCATAAGTACAACCATAACAACAATAACACACACTGGTTAGCCCCTGGCACACACGCTGGCGAAGTGCATTCAATCCTCGCATCCATGCTATGGTGTGGAAACTGAGGCTCATAGAGCCAGATGGTTTTTGTTTTAAACATCTGCATTTTTCTGAGAGCTGGGCTTGGGGAGGCACCATCTGCACAGAATACAGGTGTCCCCCACTGGAGTATGCAACATGGTAGTCTTAAAGAAATGGGTCTCTTCCTTAGAATGTATCATCTCTGAGTACCAATACTGATCTGACCCCAAAGCTTGTGTTAATCTTTTACCTGTTGCCTCTGGATGACAAGAATCCCTGGATAACATGTTCCCATGGTTGTCAAATAGCCAGTATCAGGCATATCCACCCAAGGGCAGGTCGATCACTGCAAATCCCACATGTTCTCTTGCCCTCTGTTCCATGTGGCTATGGTCCCCCCAAGCCCTGCATCTAACCCTCTCTTAGAGTTGCTAAGCCCATCTGGAATCTTCACTGAACTTGGAAGAGCAAAGGTCACTCCAGACTCTCAGTTTATAGCTTCCCCAGGTAACAGTGTGGACTAAGCAACTCCAGCTTTGGCAAGTTGGTAAAATTAGAGCAACATTCCCAGCCCCCTTCCTCAGTTTCAGGAATGGGAGCTGCTAAGAAGACTGACAAGTCCCCCGTGGATTCCTGTTTTAGTCCTGGGGACAGAGGCCATCACGTAGCAAAAGTGCTGAAAGCAGAAACCACCAACGTTCTTCTTCCTAAGATAGGACTCAACCCAAACCGGGAACCTCCCGGACACAAATCAGGGGTGGTGCCCCATTTGTCAACCTTATGGCTTTGCAAGAATCTCTATTCCTCTCAATGTCTCCAGCTTTGCCCAGGTCCAGCCTCAGGGGCCCAGAGCAACATCCCTACCCTACCCCACCCCCATCAGATCCTCTCAGCTCAGACCTCAGAGGCAAAGCCATCAAACCCAAGTACCCAGACAGAAGCCATCTCATCTCAAACAAGCCTCTCTGGTCTCTCCAGAGCTTGAGAAAGAGGAAAGAATTTGGAGGTCAGGGTGCAGGTGGATATACTCCTGGATAGCTTGTACTTGCTGTTCATGGCTCGACGCAGACATCACCTCATCCAAGAAGTCTTCTTTCCCGCCAAGGTTAGTCTCTCATGCCCTGTGTTCTCAAAGTATCGTGCCTTCCCCATACAGACTTTCCACACCATATTGCAAATTCCCGCAGCTCTCTGCTCACAAATGCATACTAGTCTGTGTGCTTTTGAACTTAGAGGCTGTGTCCTTCTCACCCATGTGGCAGGCTATACCAGTGGTTCCCTTCATCTGCCAACATTCTGTGCTACCCTAACCCCAATCTGGAGCTCTAAGACATGGCCTGTGTCCATTTGTGCCAGGATTAACCTTCCACACACTCCCACCACAACAGCTGCAGCCTGAAAAAAATGGGAAGCAGGAGTTGACAACAGAACTCTCCAAGGCCAAACCAACAGAAGAGGGCTTGGTGAGGTCACAAAGTCAGGAAACAGACAGACACTCTTCCAGCATAATAAAGTCCAAAAAATTATGCAAGCAGGGAGACATGACTCTTCAGAGTAGATCATCCAGGTCTGTGGGCAGGAGACTAACACTTGCAATGAAAAAAAGGCCTGGTTTGTTGTTTAAAACAGTTTGAGATGATCATAGAAAAAGAAAAACCAAGCTTCCACCCAGAGCGCAGGGCCCTCTCCTTTCTCTTCTCCTACTTCCAGGCTCCAAGTTTTCCCCTCCCTCTGAGCAGAAGTAAAATGAATGAAGATGCTAACACTGACAAGGGGCTGGGACACCCCAACCAAGAGCAGAGACCAGACTTGGGAGAGGACTAAAGATAAATGAGGAGAAGTGGGATGAGAAGCAAGGTCCAAGGGGGAGATTTGACCAGCCATGAGGACATCCACATGTGGATTGACACTCTGAAGGTGTGGGCAGGGAGGCCCAAGCTTGGAATGATGAAAAGGTTTGAGCTAATCAGATGGCGGCCACGATTCTTTCTCTACAGCCCTTGCCTACCCCAGTTCTGTGTAGTTTAGATTCCATCACAGGGACCCAAATTGAGAACAGACAAAACTTTCCTTGAGCTTGTGTGTGTGTGTGTGTGTATATGTGTGTGTGTGAGCTCACATGTGTGAACAGGCGCGTGCCTGGCAAAGAAGAGAAAGGACTAGCCCACCTTCCCTAAGGTCATGAGCAGGCTCCTATAGGGTTGGGAACATGGAGGTAAATGGGAGAAGGACCGCCCCAGCCACAAGGGCATCCACAGCCTAGTGTGTGTGAGGAGCCAAGAGGTCATCAGGTATTTCAAACACGGGGTAAGAAATTGTTCCTTAGGAAGTGCAAGAGGTTTTGAGGGCAGAGAGAAAGAGCACCTTGGGGTTCAGGAAGGCTTCCTAGAGGAGGTGAGGTCTGTGCTGAGCTCTGAGAATCAAGAAGTTAACTAGCAGCATGTCCCTGGATGCGCTCCCTCCACCACCCTAGGAGAACAGCTGCAGACCCTCCTATAAGTCTAAAGCCTGGGACACACACACCTCAGGCATGTCCCAAACAGTCTGTCACCTGGTGAGTCCCTAGAGCTTTCAGGCCTTCTCATTTACCTGCGTTCCTGGATGGTTCCAAGTTCTTTCCCTGGAGCTGCCAAAGGGGTCCCAATCCTGCGAGGGGTGCTGAGAAGGTGATTTGCAGCGTCCACACAGCCAACCTGGCCCTGGGAGCCCAGTGACAGTGTGCCAGGCCCCAGCGAGGCTGCCTGCTCAGGCAGGAAGAGGGAGAAGAGTGCTGTGAGCTCCCTGGAGCCCAGCCAAGGCCTCCCAGCCAGCCAGGCAGGTGGAGGAGGAGCCTGAGAGAGCCTTGTAAAACCTCCGGAGAATCATATTAACTCCCGAGAAGCCACAGATGCCTGTGGCTGATGGCGGTCCCAATGCCACGGCAGAGCCACACCCAGGCTGGTGGGGTCCACGTCCCTACTGACCCAGCCTGGTGGGGTCCACTCCCCAACTGACCCGGGCTGGTGGGGTCCTCTCCCCTAATGACCCAGGCTGGTGGGGTCCATTCCCTTACTGTCCCAGCCTAGTGGGGTCCATTCACCCACTGCAGTCCTCTGCATATGCACCTGGTTAACTTGGACTTCCTACTGCATTTAGAGTTGGCCATCACCTCACCCCAACCGCTCTCCCCAGCAACACACTCTGGGTAGCATCCTCTCCTATGGAACTGTCTGTTGTCTTGCTTGAATCTTTATGTTTTAAAGTAGAACCTCTATAAGTGACCACCGAAGGCACTGTAACAGACTGGTTGACATATAGACATGGTCAACATAAGGAACTAGACCTACTGTACCCATATGTACACGTATGCATGTCCATCTGGTCTATGAAAATTACATCGACTTAAAGAGAGAGGTGGTCAGCTATGGAGGTTCTGCTGTATATTTTTTATTTTTTTATTTTTTTCCTTTTTTTTGTTAACTCATAGCTGTGTACATTAGTGCAATCAAGGGGTACAATATGCTGGTTTCATATACAATCTGAAATATTCTCATCAAACTGTTCAACATAGCCTTCATGGCATTTTCTTAGACATTTGTAGACATTTGTATTCTGCCTTTAGTAAGTTTCACCTGTACCCATTCTAAGATGCACCATAGGTGTGGCCCCACCCATTTCCCTCCCTCCATCCTAACCTCCCCCTTCCTTGGCCCTTTCCTCATAGTCTTGTGCTATAGTTGGGTTATAGCCTTCATGTGAAAGCTATAATTTAGCTTCATACTAGGGCTGAGTACATGGATACTTTTTCTTCCATTCCTGAGATACTTTGCTAAGAAGAATATGTTTCAGCTCCATCCATGTAAACATGAAAGAGGTAAAGTCTCCATCTTTTTTAAGGCTGCATAATATTCCATGGTATACATGTACCACAATTTGCTAGTCCGTTCGTGGGTCGATGGGCACTTGGGCTTCTTCAATGACTTAGCAATTATGAATTGGGTTGCAATAAACATTCTGGTACAGATGTCTTTGTTATATTGTGATTTTTTGGTCTTCTGGGTATAAACCTAGTAAAGGAATTATAGGATCTAATGGCAGGTCTATTTTTAGGTCTCTAAGTATTCTCCAAACATCCTTCCAGAAGGAACATATTAGTGTGTATTCCCACCAGCAGTGTAGAAGTGTGCCCCTTTCTCCACATCCACACCAACATCTCTGGTTTTGGGATTTTGTTATGTGGGCTACTCTTACTGGGGTTAGGTGATATCTCAAAGTAGTTTTGATTTGCATTTCTCTGATGATTAAGGATGATGAGCTGTTTTTCATGTGTGTGTAGATGTTGCATCTGTCTTCTTTAGAGAAGTTTCTCTTCAAGTCCCTTGCCCACCCTGAGATGGGATCACATGTTCTTTTTTTGCTAATACATTTGAGTTCTCTGTGGATTCTGGTTATTAGACTTTTATCGGAGGTACAACCTGCAAATATTTTCTCCCATTCTGAGGGCTGTCTGCTTGCTTTACTTACTATGTTCTTGGCTGTGCAGAAGCTTTTTAGTTTGATCAGGTCCCACTAGTGTATTTTTGACACTGCTTCAATTGCCTGGGGAGTCCTCCTCATAAAATATTCACCCAGGCCGATTCCTTCAAGAGTTTTCCCTGCACTTTCTTCAAGTATTTTTATAGTTTCATGTCTTAAGTTTAAATTTCTTATCCAGTGAGAGTCTATCTTAGTTAATGGTGAAAGGTGTGGGTCCAGTTTCAATCTTCTACAGGTTGCCAGCCAGTTCACCCAGCACTATTTGTTAAATAGGGAATCTTTTCTCCACTGAATGTTTTTAATTGGCTTGTCAAAGATCAAATAACGGTAAGTAGCTGGATTCATCTCTTGGTTCTCTATTCTGTTCCAGACATCCACTTCTCTATTTTTGTGCCAATACCATGCTGTTTTGATCACTATTGATTTATAGTACAGTCTCAGGTCTGGTAGCGTGATTCCTCCTACTGTGTTTTTATTGCTGAGTAATGTTTTGGCTATTCGAGGTTTTTTCTGATTCCATATAAAACAAAGTATTATTTTTTCAAGATCTTTAAAATATGACAATGGAGCTTTAATAGGAATTGCATTAAAATTATATATTGCTTTGAGTAGTATAGACATTTTAACAATGTTGATTCTTCCCAGCCATGAGCATGGTATGTTTTTCCATTTGTTAACATCTTCAGCTATTTCTTTTCTTAAAGTTTCATAGTTCCCTTTGTAGAGATCTTTCATGTCTTTTGTTAGGTATACTCCCAAATATTTCATCTTCTTTGGCACTAGTGTAAAAGGAATAGAGTCCTTGACTGTTTTTCCAGCTTGGCTATTGTTGGTATATATAAAGGCTACAGATTTATGGGTGTTGGTTTTGTAGCCTGAGACATTTCTGTATTCCTTGATCACTTCTAAAAGTTTTGTAGTAGAATGCCTAGTGTTTTCCAGATATACGATCATATCGTCTGCGAAGAGTGAAAGTTTGATCTCTTCTGACCCTATGTGGATACCCTTAATTGCCTTTTCTTCCCTAACTGCAATGGCTAAAACTTCCATTACAATGTTAAAGAGCAATGGAGACAATGGGCAACCTTGCCTGGTTCCTGATCTAAGTGGAAATGATTTCAATTTAACTCCATTCAATACGATACTGGCTGTGGGTTTGCTGTAGATGGCCTCTATTAGTTAAAGAAATGTTCCTTCTATACCAATTTTCTTAAGCGTTCTGATCAAGAAGGGATGCTGGATATTATCAAAAGCTTTTTCTGCATCAATTGAAAGAATCATATGGTCTTTATTTTTTAGTTTGTTTATGTGCTGAATTACATTTATAGATTTACATATATTGAACCAGCCTTGAGACCCTGGGATAAATCCCACTTGGTCGTGGTGTATAATTTTTTTAATGTGTTGTTGGATTCTGTTTTTTAGGATCTTATTGAGTATTTTAGCATCAATATATTCATTAGTGATATTGGTCTATAATTTTCTTTTCTTGTTGGGTCTTTCCCTGGTTTGGGGATCAAGGAGATGTTTGCTTCGTAGAATGTCTTGGGTAATATTCCTTCTTTTTCTATATTTTGGAAGAAGTTTAGTAATATAGGTACTAGTTCTTCTTTAAAGGTTTGGTAGAATTCTGACATAAAGCCATCTGGTCCTGGGCTTTTCTTTTTAGGGAGATTTTGTATAGTTGATGCTATTTCAGAACTTGATACAGTCCTGCTCAACATTTCCACTTCAATCTGGCTAAGTCTTGGTAGGTGGTATACTTCTAGGTATTGGTCAATTTTTTTCAGATTTTCATATTTCTGAGAGTAAAGTTTCTTGTAATATTCATTAAGGATTTTTCCAATTTCTGAGAAGTCTGCTGTTATTTCATCATTACCATTTCTGATTGATGAAATTAGAGATTTTACTCTTTTTTTCCTGGTTAGATTGGCCAAAGGTTTATCTATTTTATTGATCTTTTCAAAAAACCAACTTTTGGATTTATTGATGTGTTGTATAATTCTTTTGTTTTCAATTTCATTTAATTCTGCTCTGATTTTGGTTATTTCTTTTCTTCTGCTGTGTTTGGGGTTGAAATGTTCTTCTTTCTCCAGTTGCTTGAGATGTTCCATTAAGTTATTAACTTCCTCTCTTTCCATTTTCTTGAGGAAGGCTTGCAGTGCTATAAATTTCCGTTAGGACTGCCTTTGCAGTTTCCCAGAGGTTCTAGTAATTCGTGTCTTGATTGTTGTTTTGTTCCAAAAATTTGCTGATTTCCTTCTTAATCTCATCTATAACCCATCTATCGTTCAGCATAAGGTTGTTTAGCTTCCATGTTTTTGTATGGGTATGCAGGTTCCTGTTGTTATTGAGTTCAACTTTTATTCCGTGATGGTCTGAGAAGATGCAAGGAATAATTCCTATTTTTTTAAATTTGCTGAGGTTAGATTTGTGGCCTAGGATGTGGTCGATTTTGGAGTATGTTCCATGGGCTGATGAGAAGAATGTGTATTCAGTTTTGTTGGGATGAAATGTTCTGTAGATGTCTGTTGAGTCCCGATGTTGAATGGTTAAGTTTAAATCTAAAATTTCCTTGCTTAGCTTCTTTTTGGAGGATCTATCCAGCACTGCTAAAGGGGTGTTAAAATCTCCAACTACTATGGAACTGAAGGAAATGAAGTTGCTCATGTCTGTTAGAGTTTCTCTTACAAAATGAGGTGCGTTCTGGTTGGGTGCATAAATATTAATAATTGAAATCTCATCATATTAAGTATTACCTTTAACAAATATGAAGTTTTTTGTTAAAGGAAACAAGAACACTCCATCCTTATCAACCTTATTTCGGTTGGTTTAAAGCCTATTGCATCTGCAAATAGGATTGCAATGCCTGCTTTTTTCTGCTTTCCATTTGCCTGGAGTATAGATGACCTTCAGTCTATATTTGTCTTTTAATGTAAGATGCAATTCTTTATGCAGGTATCTGGCCTGAGTTTTTGTATCTAGTCCGCCAACCTGTGCCTCTTTAGAGGACAATTTAAACCATTCACATTAATTGAAAATATTGATTAGCCTTTTAAGAGTCCGGTGGACATTTTTAATCCTTTTGTGACTGTAGAAGTTGGAATTTGATCAAAATTTTTTGGGTGGGTTTACTTTTGTGGTGGAGGATTATGCTGGTCTTTATGGAGGATAGGTCTGAGAATATCCTGGAGAGGTGGTTTAGTTATGGCAAATTTCTTCAACATGTGAATGTCATTGAAGTATTTAATTTCTCCATCATAAATGAAACTCAGTTTAGCTGGGTACAGGATCCTGGGTTGAAAGTTACTTTGTTTTAGGAGATTAAAAGTTGATGACATCCTCTTCTGGCTTGAATGTTTTCAGCAGAGAGATCTTCAGTTATTCTAATATTCTTGCCCTTGTAGGTGATGGTTTTCTTTTGTCTGGCAGCTTTCCGTATTTTCTCCTTCATATTAACTTTAGTGAAATTGATTATGATGTGTCTGGGGGATGTCTTATTTGGGTTGAGTCGTCCTGGAGTTCTGAAATGGTCTGCTATCTGAATTTCAGAATCTTTTGGCATGTCTGGAAAGTTCTCCTTCATCATCTCATAGAGAAGAGACTCTGTGCCTTGTGAAGCCACTTTGTCGCTTTCAGGGATCCCTATAAGACGAATATTAGTTTTCTTCAAATTATCCCAGAGCTCTCTGAGAGAGTAATCTGTTTTTGCCCTCCATTTCTCTTCCTCTGTGAGAGTTTGGGAGCATTTGAAAGCTTTGTCTTCATTGTCAGAAATCCTTTCTTCTGCTTGGTCCATTCTGTTACTGAGGGATTCTACTGTGTTTCTCAGATCTTTGAGGGCTGCAACTTCTTGTCTCACTGTGTCAAAGTCTTTGGTCATTTGGTCTTTGAATTCGTTGAATTCTTGAGATATCTTTTGTGTTACTGCTTGGAATTCTAATTCGATCTTATTTGCTATCCAGATTCTGAGTTCAATTTCTGACATCTCAGCTATTTGTTTGTGCATGGGAACTTGTACTGTGTCTGCCCCTTTGATCCTTGGGGAAGTTGATCTACTCTGATTATTCATATTGCCAGAGTTTTTCTGTTGATTTCACCTCATGATTGTTTTTCACCATTGCCTCTGGCCAACCCCAGAGCTGGGTAGGTGTCTCTCCAAGATTCGACCCCAGCAGGATCACTCTATTGTTGCTGGATCTTTGTAGGGAGTGACCCTGTGTAGTTCTTCTGGGGCTTCCCCAGCCAGGGAGTTCTGGTTGTGGAAGCAGCTCCAGAGCGTGACACACCCGGATCCAGCAACAGGGCGGGAGGTGGTGCGCATGGTTCTGGGAGTGCCTGGCACCCAGTGATTTTGGCACAGAGAGCCCAAGGCTCCAGCAGTCTCTGGTTGGGAGAAGGGCTCTGCACAGAGGCAGGGAGGGCTCTGGAGAACATGCAGCTACCAGAGTCCCTGGCCAGACGAGCGGGCCTGTGTGGAGGCAGGGAGGGTACAAGAGGGAGGACGCAGGGTTTTGCGGCTCCCGCAGTTCCTGGTCAGGGCATGGGGAGGCTCAGCAGGCATGGGTCGAGTGTCGGGGGTCGCGGCACAGCTCTTATGGAGGTCCATTTTGTGCCAAGCCCAGGAGTTTGAGGTTGCTATGAGCTGTGACGCTACAGCACTCTACCAGGGCAACAGCCCGAGGCTCCAATGTGCCAAAACTGGTCTCACTCTGCCCCTGAGGGTTAAGGCTGTAAAGCAGCTCAGTCCCTGCCTTTAGGCTGCTCAGTCACTAAGTTACTAACTCCGGCCCGATCCTTGCTCTGCGACCCTGAGAGCGGAGCTTGCCAGAGCAATTCTCTCACAATGGCTCCCTACGGCCCACAGCCAAACACTATTAGCTCCATCCGGCTCAGTGGCTCAGTCTGGGGCCCTAGACAATGCCCAAAGTTCTCCGCACTCCTGCTCAAGCTCTCCCCAAGGCAGTTCAACTGAGTGCCAAGTCCAAAAACACCAAAATAGTTCACAGGTAAGGCCTTTCAGGTTTGCAGTCTCACTGCTGCTTGTACTTACAGCTGCCAGTGGGATTAGGTTGATCAAACACATGCAACCACTTGTCAGTTTTCCACTGTTTTTGTGCTCCTCTTGGGGTCCAGAAGTCCCTTGCTGACTCCCTGTATCCTCAAAGGGATGATAATAGGCAGATCCCATCAGCCAGAGATGCCTGGAGTCTTATCTTCCCAGACTCACTGTGCCCAGTTGCAGGGAAGCTGTTACTCGGCCACAATCTTGCTCCACCGCCTGTATATTTTTTATTGAGGTAAAATTCACATGAAATAAAATTAATCATCTTAAAGTGAATAAGTCAGTGCACTTAGTAAAACCACAATATTGTGCAGCCACCACCCTAGCTACAAAACAGTTCCTCACCGCAAAAGGAAACCCTTTCCCTACTAAGAAGTTACTTCCTATTCCCCTTTACCCTCAGCCCATGGCAGCCATCAGTTTGTATTTTGACTCTGGATTTACCTACTCTGGATATTTCATTAAAATGGAGTCATACCATGTTTTGTGTCTGGTTCCTTTTACTTTGCTATATGTTTTCCAGATTCGTCCATATTGTTGCATGTATCAGCAATTCCTTCCCTTTCGTGGCTGGTCTGTTTTATGTACACATCACAATTTGTTGGAGTTGTTGCTACCTTTCAGCCTATGTGAATAGTGGCATTATGAATGGTTGTATTCATGTATTTATCTGAGTACTCGCTTTTAGTTTTGGGGAGGGGGATTATTCCTAAGAGTGAAATTGAAGGATCACATGGCAATTCTCTGTTTAACTTTTCTAGCTATCTCCTATGGAAGAGGTTTTGGTGTTTTCCATAGTCATTGAACTATTTTACATTCCTCACCTGCAATGCACAATGATTCCAATTTCTCTGCATTCTCACCAACTTTTTTATTAATTTTTATTTTTTATTAATACTTTTTTATTCTAAAATAAAGATAACATTTATTATCGCAAGACTGAAAAGAACTCACAGAAATGCTGTGTGATCACATGTTCACTTATTTGAGCATAGTCACTTATACCAAAGTTTTCAGTTTCTGGAAAAAATGTCAGATTTTTGTGACTCTGAATGAAATGGGCAACTTGAGCTTGAAAAGAAACCGATACGATTCTCATTTCTGGACTTTGGTTTTAAGAAAGATCATATTTATATAGTAGACTCATACTCAAGCTTTCTTTTGTCATTTAACATAAATCCTGAAGGTCATAGTTTAGTACTACAAACAAAAAAAAGCCAAATTTTTGTGAATATAAATAAAAGCAAATACCTCTCAGGGTTTTAGAATCATAGGGAGGATATTTCTAAATTGCTGGCACTTTAAAGGAATTAATTTTGTCTTCCAACTATCATTGCCTAATGTTTACCTAATACAAGTAAATTTTAATCAGAGCTGGTCATCTTCTATGGAAGATATGCTCAGGTTAGGTATAATTACAAGAAAAAGCATATGATTAATTTTTGAAGCACTCTAAAAATAATACAGCTGAGAAGAGGCATAGCATTTATGTTATACATGGCAGAGGATATGTCTCTCTAAGTTTAAGGGACATTTCCTAAAATGACCAACCAAGTCATTTTAGTAACCTTTTAAAATAGTAGTATCAGTAGAGAATCTCATTAAAACTAGTCTTATGACAGACATTAAATGTGTTCAGATTTTATTAGAGTAGCTAGTTTCTATTTAATATTTAAGTTTTCACATAATGAAATGCTGTGGTGAACTGTAAAAACAAATACGAAATAAGATCAGAAAATCATTAGTAGGTTTAAGGTATTTATTATTGCTATTACATAATATAAAAGCCTAGAAATGGGTTCAGCGCCCATAGCTCAGTGGTTAGGGCGCCAGCCAATGCACCAGGGCTGGTGGGTTCAAACCTGGCCCAGGCCTGCTAAACCACAATGACAACAACAACAAAAAAAATAGCTGGGTATTGTGACGGGCGCCTGTAGTCCCAGCTACTTGGGAGGCTGAGGCAAGAGAATTGCTTACATCCCAAGTTTGAGGTTACTGTGAGCTGTGACGACACAGCACTCTACCGAGGGTGACATAATAAGACTCTGTCTCCAAAAAAAAAAAAAAAAGCCTAGAAATGATCTCTTCCCAACAAAAAATACATCCTTTGTTATACTCAGGACAAGTCATAAAACCTCAAAACCTTTTTGACAGTGGAATTGTTCCAATAAATCATTTGTTTCTGGGGCCCCCCAGACATGATAAGTACTCTAGTCTCTAAATTTTATTAGCAGGTTGTTACAGTTGCACCAACAGACAATCTCCATTTTCCACTGAATAAAACTGTAATGACTGTAGGTCATTTTTCAGTTCGATTTCTCTGCCTGGCATCTGAAATAAGAACAAAGGAGGGGAGAGGTGTGATTAAGACAGATATACTCTTTCCCCACTCCCAGGGAGCAGGTTACCTTTATTCAGAATCAAACTGTTGTTATACAGAGATGATTTAATGTCATGTGGGGAAGTAAACACTTTAGCATTTTTTAAAGAGCTGTCACTGCTGGTATGAAGTTGTTGCTCATTGGGGTTTTGATTTGCATTTCTTTAATGACTAATGATGTTGAGAATCTTTTCATGTGCTTTTTGACAAGTTGTATATATTCTTCGGAGAAATGCTTGTCCAAATCCTTTGCCCATTTTTAAATTTAGTTGTTTTAAATTTTTTGTTGTTGAGTTGTAAGAGTTCTTTATATATTCTGAATACTAGACCCTTATAAGATATATGACTTGAAGTATTTTTTCCCAATTTGAAGGTTGTCTTTTCACTTTCTTGATAATGTCCTTGAATGCATTAGAGTTTTTAATTTTGATGAAATTAATTTATCTATTTTTTTCTTTAGTTTATTGTGTCTTTGGTGTCACATCAAAAAATCTCTTGGTTATGAAATATTGATTGTGGATATTTACCCCTATGTTTTCTTGTAATAGTTTTATGGTTTTCATCTCTTACATTTAAGTATTTGATCCATTTTGAGTTAGCTTTTCATACAGTGTAGGATAGAGATTTCATGTGAATATCTTGTTGTCTTAGCACCATTTGTTGAAACAACTATTCTTCCTCTATTGTATGATCTAGATACCCTTGTCAAAAATCAACTGGCTGTTGACATATGAGTTTATTTCTGAACCCTCCATTCTATTCCATTGATAAAGCTATCTATCTTATACTAGTACTACACTGTTTTGATTACTATAGTTTTTTAATTATTTATGAAATCTGTTTCTTTAATCTTGCCTAAAGCTAGTTAGGTGAAGGTGATTTGACTCAGTTCCCCTTTTCCTACCTTGGTATCTCATATGGAGTCCCCTAACTCTCAATCTCCCTTGAAATTGTGATTCTAATTCTGATTCTGAATTCAGGATAGAAGGAAGGTAGGCAGGGGCAGTGGACAGCCTGGAAAGCCAGTGTAAGAACTTCCCCCCTTTAGCACAAAAAGAAAGGGGCATAATATAGTAGGGAAAAAAACAGGCCTGTGTATGTGACTAGCCCAACTCTGAAGCCTGACAACTATGGAGTTTGAGCAACTTATCTTCTCTGACCCTCAGTTTTGTCATGTGGAAGTTGGGTTGTTGTGAGATTTACATATGTCCAATAACATACACAGAGCCCACCATGAGGGCATGGTGGTGCGTTCATGCAGTTCTAGCTACTTGGGAAGCAGATGAAGGAGCCTAGAAGTTTGAGACTAGCCTGGGCAACATAGTGAGACTCCATCTCAAAAAAAAAAAATCAATTAATTAAAGCCCAAATTTACCCTGGTAATGTCCATCTGGCCAATAAATTGCACAAGATGGCGTAGGGCAGGGGGCAGTGATTGCAGAAACATGGGATGTCCTTATTACTCCAAGATCAGATACACCTTCTCTGGAAGCATGTGAATTGAGGATAGAGCTTTTATTCAGTTACAGGCGCACACAGATCCGGGCCACCAGGCAGTAAAAGAGACAACATTAGTCTTTTATATGTCCTTACTTTTATGTTGTAAAATGAGTTCCTTGGTTTTTAAAAGAAAAACAGTATTATGTATGTTATGCCGGTTACCATAATGGTCCATAAAACTTTCTGTAAGTCCACAAATAGTGTTGTTGGCAGAAGCAGAGGAGCAGTGAAGCAAATCCATATCCAGAATGAGTGTCTATTTCCATGACAGCCAATCACAGTTCTCTCCCTGACGGAAGAGGTCCAATATATTTAGTCATCCTGTACTTCTAGCAAAGGAACAGCAAGTCAGAGCTCATCGGGCTTTCTAACTACTCCTCAGAGTTCCTTTTGTGTGAGGCATCTCTAAATGTACGAATGTCACCCTCAGTTGAGACAGACGTATCTATGTGGGATCTCCTTAGGAGAGGAAGCACAGAAAGGGTCAGGAATCCTTCCCTGCTCTGGTGACCAGCCTGGTCAAGGGGCCACCCAGAGTCAGTGGATCCTCAGCCAGGAGCCTCCATGGGGGAACGCGCTGGCCCTGTCTCCCGCCCAGGCTACCCTGTGCTGCTTCTGGAAGCAGCATGTTTCTGTACCACCCCCACCAAGGCAGAGTACCTGTGGTCCCCGTTTCTGTGGGTCACTTGCTTTGAAACTGAAATTTATCTGGTGCCCAGGACAAGACAGAGCCTCAGTCACATGCCTGCCTCCAGCTGCAAGGGTAACAGGGGAAGCGTCATCCTGAGCTTTACTTTGGGGAGGAGTGATCAAGGGGGAAATTCTCATGACACAGACTACGTGGTCAAAGGAGCCAAATGTGAACAAGAAAAATGGTTGTCCACCACGTGGGTTATCCTACTGAGGTCCTGTTCAGGCCTGGTAAATAGAACGTTCCTCCTGTACTTCCACCTCCACCGTATGAAGGCAGGGGGAATAGGTATCAAGATGGGACAGTGTCACCTTCTCAACCAGTCATAGAAACCTCCACCCTGCTGAGCCTGCTATTTTGCTGGGCAAGGCATCATCGTCAAGTGAGTGAACAAACATATGGTCAATGACATGACTGCCCCAACCTATCATGTGGATCTGAAAGATGGAGCTTTTGCGCTGTTTCTAGTTCCCCCACGGAACTTGTTTCCCTGAGGCCTGAACATCTCACTTAGCTTCCCACAAGGGACTGAGCCTGCTGACTGTAACCCTGGATGTTGCCCAGCTATTGGCTCAATTTTCTTCCCTCAACAGATTTATGTCTAGCAATATATTAGGTTAGGGGAGATGCTATTGGTACAGGCCTGACCTTGACTTGACCTGCTACAGAGAAGCTCTCCTGCCTGTCCCATCTGCTGGGCATGAGTCTATGCTGGCTCAACCAAATCCCATGCACCCAAGCTTAGCTGACTCAGCTCTCCTTCTCGAGGCCACCCAGCCCATGCTTGCCATTGGTCACCATCAGCCACAACTGCCAACAACAAGGTCAGAGGGTGCCCGTCTGAGTGGTTATACGTACCTACTAATCCTCACCACGGCATTGCCACCTGTCTCAGGTCCCCCCACCCATCCTCTCCCAGTTAGGTTTCCCAAGGCTCAGACTGAGAAAATGTTTCCAGGCCTCCCAATTCCATCACCAGCCCTTTCACAGGATTTTTGGCTGAAATACCAGCACCACAATATGATTTTCAAAAAAGTTAATAACATGGCTTTCATGCAAATATAAAATGAACACATGCCAAATATTTATTTAATGTATTAATGAAAGAATTGGAGGGTTGGGCAAAACTGTTTCAAAAGTGAATAAATAAAGCAGATGCAAAAAGCATTTGAGGAACTGGGTTGGTACAGCTTTCTGAAAAACGTCAGAATCAAGTTGCTTGGTTAGACATAAAACTAGTTAACGTCCTTATAGGGCAGTAAGACTGTAACATTGGGAGTTATCTTTTCTACTAGACAGAAATCAATTACGTCTCCACTGGGGGCTTAGGGGAGGGAAGCATCAAGTTAACATGTAACCCCACAATGTCTAAGCTTTTAATCAATAGTGAGTCAAACAAAGGTACGTTCTCCTGTAATTAAACAGTCTGGGGGATTGTTAAACAATGCCCCTGTGTGACATTGAAAGAAGATGCTGTCCTTTCTTTGCTTTACTTCTTTTTCTTAACTCCACAGATGAGTTGTGATCCCATGCTCCTAGGGAAGTTTCTAAGATATAGACCTGCACTATTTAAAATCCTACAATGTCACCCCATTGTTCATCAAAAGCATAAAGCCTGGCTCTTGGGCAAGACATCGAGAGCCCTATACGACTTGAGACCTCTCCAGCCTACCTCTTGACACTTCTGCATGTGCACCCGGCACTCTGGCCTTGGCAGTCCCCTGAGCACACTGGCCTCTTCCATCTTCTCTGTGACTACCCAAGCTTCATTATTCCCTGAACCTGAAACACCCTCCCCCTAGTTGTTCAACTGGATTACTCCAAGGCTTCATGACATGCCACAAAGGGGTACTTTCTCTAGAAATCCTTCCTTGATACCCCCAAGGGAATCAAACCCTCCTAATTCAGTATCTAGCAATTGTGGTGATACTACCAATGGTGGCTGGGTTCTTAATTTGCACTGGGCTTTGTCCTGAATCATTTATTGATCCTGTCCAATTGAAGTCTTTCAACAAAGGTTGGACAAAGATAACTTTATCCTACTTTCCATATAAAGAAGTGAAGTTCAGAGAAATGAAGTCATTGTCTAGAGATCACACAGCTGAAAAACGGTCAAGGTAGGACCGTTCTTTCTGATCTGTAACTGTATTTATTCTTCTAGAGTTCTTTCCTCTTCACACTACTCTGTGCAGATTTTCATGAGTTCCCCGACAAAATGAGTTTCACAGCAAATCAGACAGTGGCAGCCCCTGGCTGGAGATTATGCTCTACTGCGGGAGAGAAAGCAACCAGAGAAATGCATCCATAAATATGAAACTACAGTTGGGATAAAGACTATGGAGAGAAGGTGCATGTCTTGAGAACATGGAAGAAAAAGGATCTGTTGGGCTGAGATCTGAAGGGTAGAATCATATGGGTGGGTGTGCAAGGAATAAGCCGAGTGTGAGGGATGGCGAGGAGGCCTGAGAAGCAGACCCTTCACAAGAGAGTGAACAGTGACTGACCGATATTGCTGGCTGCCACCATCTGCTCCTTCTTTTTATTGCCTTGCCACATTGTGTCCACTGGCCTCACCCAGGAAAATTTGCCCTCATTCTCCAAAATCACCTCTATCTCATCTCCCTTATTTCTGCTGAATTCACATCACAATTTTCTGATGTCCTTACATGACCCATTATTTACAAGGCTCCATTAAGACAGGAACTGTGTGCCCTTCATCTTTTTATCCTCAGAGCCACATTTTCTGGATCAACATAGACATGTAATAAATGAATGAATAAAAATAAATGATGCGAGTACAACTCTGGGACATCTGTACCTAGAACGTACATCCCATCAGCAGATCAGTCTTTCTAGGCAGATTCATCCCACTGAGGGTAGTGAGCTCAGAGAAGGCCTGACATCTCAGGGCCTAGTGAGAGGACCCAGTCTTTAAATGACTGATTCTCCTGCTTCCTCAGTGTCCTAACTCCCTGGTGTTCAGGGATGAACTGTGAGGGGATCACAAATAACAGGATACTCAAATGGAAATCAACAATGGCAAATAATCTAATTAAAATAAATTATAGCAGGTAAATTTTAGTTTTCATTTGTATGTCCCTAAAGATTAATGTATTTTCAGCTATAATATCATCCACTAGAGCTATGTTTTAATAGCTATATCCACTATAGCTATTATTTCAGCTATAATATCATCTGTGTTTGGGGGACTCTCTTCTTTGGGGATACTTAACATTCATATGTTTGTATGCTTCATGTAGTCCCATAACTTGCTAAGAGATTACTCTACTTTTACTGTCTTCTTTTCTGCCCCTTTAAATGACTGGGTTGACTTGAGAGCTTTGTCTTCAAGCTTGGAGATTCTTCTCCATGGCTTAATCTATTGTCAAAGCTTTCTACTATATTTTACTGCTTTCCACTATAAATTCTGTCAGTGCCTGTTTTAATTCATCAAGCTCCCTTAATCCTTTCTAATTTTTTCCAGATCCTCAGAGACTTTGTCTTTCATTTAATTAATTTTTTAGGACATTTATTGGATTTCTTTTTGCTGGCTTTCCACTTTCCCTTAAATTCCCTTTTTTGTACTTGTCATCTATAATCTGAATTCCATTTCTGTCATTTGCACTATTTCTTTATAGTTAGAATCTTCTGTAGTAGCTCCACTGTGATCCCTTGGGGGAACTGATCTGATTTTTTGCTGGATTCTCCCCAGGTGTGACTTCTTTTTCTTCATTTCCTTCCCCTACTTTCTTCCCTCTTTTCCTCCTTCTCTTTGTTCTTCTTTAAAATCTGGGCTTTGGGGGTAAAATGACCATATGGTACTGGAAATAAAGGAAGGGGGGAAAAAAGAAAGAAGAAAAAAAGGAAAATAATAATATAAAACTAAGAAAATAAAAAAAGAAAAAGAAATGAGAATATATATAAAACTATGCTTAATATAATCTTTCTTGGTGCTCTGGAAGAGATTATGAAAGAAAATAAGAAAAAGAAGAAAAATAACAGATTTTTATAGGTTATTAACATTTTTCTTCTTTAATATAGGTGTTGGTACTATAAATGTCTCTCTAAATACTGTTTTCATGGATCTGGCAAATTTTCAGGTGCTTTTTCTTTTTTTTTTATTATTGGGGATTCATTGGTGCTTTTTCTTTTTATTCAACTTTAAATGCTTTTTAATTTCATGTTTGATTGCTTCTTTGACCCATGAATAGTGTAAAAGTGTATGATTTGGATTCTAGATGTTTGGGGATTTTCAGATCTTTCTGTTACTAATTTTGAATTTATTATTTTTCTCTTATTGTTGGGGATTCTTGAGGGTACAATAAACCTGGTTACACTGATTGCATTTGTTAGCCAAAGTCCCTCTTGCAATCCTGTCTTGCCCCCAAAAGGTGTGGCACACACCAAGGCCCCACCCTGTCCCTCCTTCCCTCTCTCTGCTCTTCCTTTCTCTACTCCTCCCTCCTCCTTTCTCTGCTCTCCCCTTCCCCCACCACCACCATGACCTTAATTGTCATTAATTGTCCTCATATCAAAATTGAGTACATAGGATTCATGCTTCTCCAATCTTGTGATGCTTTACTAAGAATAATGTCTTCCACATCCATCCAGGTTAAGAAGAAGGAAGTCTCCATTTTTTTTAATGGCTGAATAGTATTCCATGGTATACATATACCACAGCTTGTTAATCCATTCCTGCGTTGGGGGGCATTTAGGCTGTTGCCACATTTTGGCGATTGTAAATTGAGCTTCAATAAACTAGTGCAAGTGTTCTTATGATAAATGTTCTTATAAAAATATTTTTTTCCTTCTGGGTAGATGCCCAATAATGGGATTTCAGGATCAAATGGGAGGTCTAGCTTGAGTGCTTTGAGGTTTCTCCATACTTCCTTCCAGAAAGGCTGTACTAGTTTGCAGTCCCACCAGCAGTGTAAAAGTGTTCTCTTCTCTCCACATCCACACCAGCATCTGCAGTTTTGAGATTTTGTGATGTGGGCCATTCTCGTTGGTGTTAGATGGTATCTCATGGTGGTTTTGATTTGCAGTTCTCTAATAATTAGGGATGTGAACATTTTTTCATATATTTGTTAGCCATTCATCTGTCTTCTTTACAGAAGGTTCTATTCATGTCTCTTGCCCATTGATCTATGGGATTGTTGGCTTTTTTTCATGTGGATTAATTTGAGTTCTCTATAGATCCTAGTTATCAAGCTTTTGTCTGATTCAAAATTTGCAAATATCCTTTCCCATTGTGTAGGTTGTCTATTTGCTTTGGTTGTCTCCTTAGCTGTACAGAAACTTTTCAGTTTAATGAAGTCCCATTTGTTTATTTTTGTTGTTGTTGCAATTGCCATGGCAGTCTTCTTCATGAAGTCTTTCCCCAGGCCAATATCTTCCAGTGTTTTTCCTATACTTTCTTTGAACATTTTTATTGTTTCGTGCCTTAAGTTTAAGTCTTTTATCCATCTTGAATCAATTTTTGTGAGTGGGGAAAGGTGTGGGTCCAGTTTCAGACTTTTACATGTGGATATCCAGTTCTCCCAACACCATTTATTGAATAGGGAGTCTTTCCCCCAAGGTATGTTCGTGTTTGGTTTATCAAAGATTAGGTGGTTGTAAGATGTTAGTTTCATTTCCTGGTTTTCTATTCGATTCCAAGTGTCTATGTCTCTATTTTTGTGCCAGTAACATGCTGTCTTGACCACTATGGCTTTGTAGTACAGACTAAAATATGGTATGGTGATGCCCCCAGCTTTATTTTTATTACTAAGAACTGCCTTAACAGCTATGATTTAATAATAAAAAATAAAAAAAGAACTGCCTTAGCTATACAGGGTTTTTTCTGGTTCCATACAAAACACGGAATTTTTTCTTCCAAATCTTGAAAGTACGATGTTGGTATTTTAATAGGAATGGCATTGAATATGTAGATTGCTTTGGGAAGTATAGACATTTTAACAATATTGATTCTTCCAAGCCATGAACATAATATGTTCTTCCATTTGTTAAAGTCCTCTGCTATTTCCTTTCTAAGGATTTCATAATTTTCTTTATAGAGGTCCTTCACCTCCTTTGTTAGGTATATTCCTAAGTATTTCATTTTCTTTGAAACTATGGTGAAGGGAGTTGTGTCCTTAATTAGCTTCTCATCTTGACTGTTATTGGTGTATACAAAGGCTACTGACTTGTGGACATTGATTTTATATCCTGAGACATTACTGTATTTTTTGATGACTTCCAAGAGTCCTGGGGTCGAGTCTTTGGAATTCTCTAAGTATAAGATCATGTCATCAGCAAAGAGGGAGAGTTTGACCTCCTCTGCTCCCATTTGGATTCCCTTTATTTCCTTGTCTTGCCTAATTGTATTGGCTAGAACTTCCAGCACTACGTTGAATAGTAAAGGTGACAGAGGACAACCTTGTCTGGTTCCAGTTTTAAGAGGAAAAGCTTTCAGTTTTACTCCATTCAGTAAAATATTAGCTGTGGGTTTGTCATAGATAGCTTCAATCAGTTTCAGAAATGTGCCACCTATGCCTATACTCTTCAGTGTTCTAATTAGAAAAGGATGCTGGATTTTATCAAATGTTTTTTCTGCATCTATTGAGAGGATCTTACAGTCTTTATTTTTGCCTCTGTTAATATGATGTATGTTTATGCACTTGTGTATGTTAAACCAGCCTTGCATTCCTGGGATGTCTACCTAATCATGATGTATGACTTTTTTTGATGATAAGCTGTAATCTATTGGCTAGGATTTTGTTGATAATTTTTGCATCTGTATTCATGAGTGAAATTGGCCTAAATTCTCCTTTTTAGTTGGGTCTTTTCCTGGTTTTGGTATCAGGGTGAAGTTTGCTTTGTAGAACGTGTTGGGGAAGATTTCTTCCTCCTCAATTTTTTGGAATAATTTCTGCAGTACAAGAATAAGCTGTCCCTTGAACATTTGATGAAATTCTGGTGTGAAGCCATCTGGACCAGGGCATTTTTTTGTTGGAAGCTTTTTTATTGTTTCTTTAATCTCAGTGCTTAAAATTGGTCTGTTCAGGAGCTCTATTTCTTCTTGGCTAAGTCTAGGGTGTGGGTGTGATTCCAAATATTGATCCATTTCCTTCACATTGTCAAATTTCTGGGCATAGAGTTTCTGGTAGTATTCAGAGATGATCTCTTGTGTCCCTGTGGGATCACTTGTTATTTCCCCTTTATCATTTCTGATTGAGGTTACTAGAGATTTTACTTTTCTATTTCTAGTTATTCTGGTCAAAGGTTTATCTATTTTATTTTTTCAAAAAACAAACTCCTTGTTTCATTAATTTTCTGAATGATTCTTTTGTTTTCAATTTCATTGATCTCTGATTTGATTTTGGATATTTCTTTTCTTCTACTGGGTTTAGGCTTAGATTGTTCTTCTTTTTCCAATTCCATAAGATGGCTTGGGAGTCTGTTGATGTGCTCTCTTTCTGTTTTTCAAATGTAGGCATCTAAAGCAATACATTTTCCTCTCAAAACTGCTTTTTGCAGTATCCTACAGGTTTTGGTAGCTTGTGTCTTCATTATTGTTATGTTCAAGGAAGTTAACAATTTCCTGTTTTATTTCTTCCTGCACCCATCTGTCATTCAACAGTTGTTGAATTGTTGTTTAATTTCCATGCCTTTGTGTGGGGTTGAACGTTTTTGTTAGAGTTGCGTTCCACCTTTAGTGCCTTATGGTCTGAGAAGATACGAGGTAAAATTTCAATTATTTTGATTCTATTGAGGTTTGTTTTGTGGCCTGGGATATGATCAATTTTGAAGAACGTTCCATGGGGTGATAAGAAGAATGTATATTCTTTATCTTTGGGAAGGAGTGTTCTATGTGCATATATCAAGCACAGTTGTTCTAGGGTCTCATTTAAATCTCTTATATCTTTGTTTAATTTCTGTTTAGAGGATCTGTCCAGTTCTGTAAGAGGAGTGTTAAAGTCCCCTGTTATTATGGTATTATTGGATATCATATTGCTCAGACTGAGTAAGGTCTGTTTCAAGAATCTGGGAGCATTTAAATTGGGTGCATAAATATTTAGAATTGAAACGCCTTCTTGTTGTATTTTTCCCTTGACCAATATAAAGTGACCATCTTTGTCTTTTTTGACTTTAGTTGCTTTAAATCCACATGTATGTGAAAATAAGATTGCAACTCCTCTTTTCTTCTGAATTCCATTTGCCTGAAAAATTGTCTTCGAACCCTTGACTCGGAGTTTTAATTTGTCTTTTGAAGCCAGGTGTGTTTCCTGAAGACAGCAAATGGATGGCTTGTGTTTTTCAGTCCAGTCAGTCAATATATGCCTCTTCAGTGGGGAATTCAAGCCATTAACATTTATTGAGATAATTGATAAGTGTGGTAGTGTTCTACTCATCTTATTTTGTGAGACTCCATTGCTTAATTTTATCTTTTGCATCATTAAGTTAGGTTCTGTCCTTTAGTTTCTGAGTTCTTGCTTTGCTGCTGATCCATTGTGATGGTCAGTGGGTAGAAGAGGTTGAAGTATTTCCTGTAGAGCTGGTCTTATTGTGACAAATTTCCTCAATGTTTGCATATCACTAAATGATTTGATTTCTCCATCAATTTTAAAGCTTAGCTTAGCAGGATATAGAATTCTGGGCTGGAAATTGTTCTGTTTAAATAGATTAAAGGTAGATGACCGTTGTCTTCTTGCTTGGAAAGTTTCATTAGACAAGTCTGCAGTCACTCTGATGGATTTGCCCCTGTAGGTCAACTGGCACTTATTCCTGGCAGCTTGCAGAATCTTTTCTTTTGTCTTGACTTTGGACAGGTTCATCACAATGTGTCTTGGAGAAGCTCAGGTAGAGTTGAGGTGACCTGGGGTCCGATATCCCTCTGAAAGGAGTGTGTCAGAATCTTTGGTGATATTTAGGATATTTTCATTTATAATTATCTAGTATGGCTTCCATTCCCCTGGGGCATTCTTCTTCTCCTTCTAGGATTCCTATAACGCGTATGTTGGAATGCTTCATAAAGTTCCATAATTCTGTCAGTGAATGGTCTGCTTTCTCTCTCTTCTTTCTGTCTGTTTAACTATCTGAGTTACCTCAAGAACTTTGTCCTCTACCTCTGAAATGCTTTCTTCTGCATGGTCTAAACTGTTGCTGATACTTTCTATTGCATCTTTAAGTTCCCTAATTGACTGCTTTAGTTCCTTCAGCTCTGCTATATCCTTTCTATATTCTTCATATCGTTCATCTCTTATTTGATTCTGGTTTTGGATTTCCTTTTGGTTATTTTCCACTTTATCAGCAGTTTCCTTCATTGTTTCCATCATTTCCTTCATTGTTTCCATCATGTGTATTCTGAATTCCCTTTCTGTCATTCCTAACATTTCTTTATAGGTGGAATCCTCTGCAGTAGCTACCTCATGGTCCCTTGGAGCAGTTGCTCTGGACTGGTTCTTCATGTTGCTTGGAGTTTTCTGCTGATTCTTCCTCATGAGTGATTTCTTTTATCAGTTTCCTTGCCCTAATTTTACTTTCACTTCCTCTTGCTCTTTAAGTTGCCATGCCTGTGGACTAGGGTTTCAGTGAGTCCTTTTGGTACAGGACCAGAAGGATGAGAAGGTTGAAGAGCAAGAAGGGATAAAAGAAAGAAGAAAAAAGAAAGAAAGAAAATTAAAAAGGGAAAGGAGAGGGGGTGGGTAAAAGGGAATATTGACAAAGAGAAGAGAGGCACAAAGAGAGGGAGACAGAGCAATATAGGTGTACAGTAGGGTACTTTGACACAACCTTGAAAGAAACCCAACCTCTGGGGGTGCCGGGTTAGGTGGTTCCCTTGAGGTCAGAAGCTCTTTGCTAGCCTGGTTGGACACAGTACCCCACCTCCACCTAGTAGAGAGGAAAGACAAAAATTCTATAAATCAAATCAAAACAAGCAAACAGAAAAATTTTATGGGATAAAATTGGGGGAAAAAGCAAATAATAGGGATAGAAACACTAGCAAAAATGAAGTTCTAATTATTGAAAAAGGCAACAATGGTAAATTGTTTTTAAACTACAAAAATGGAGAAAGAAAAGAGAAAAAAGAAAAAATCTATAGGGAAAAGGTTGAAATTAAAAAACAGAACAGCAACAACAAAACAAAACAAAGCAGTATATATATCTTGTTGAATATTGTCTGGACAACAGGTGATCTTCTGGGGTATGAGATGTTAATCACAATGCTGATACGACTAGAGGCCTCTGCTGATTTCTCAAACCCCACAAGGTGGAGAGCCTAAATCTCTCTTCAGCCCTCTTAAAAGGCACTTTAAACTTCTAAACTTGGCTAAGCAGAAGCTTTCCCAGGAAAGCACTTGTCACTGGGATCACTGCTGAAGTAGCTATCCACTTACCCAGTGTGCCAAAACTGGTCTCACTCTGCCCCTGAGGGTTAAGGCTATAAGGTGGCTCAGTCCCCACCTTTAGGCTGCTCAGTCACTAGATTACTAGCTCCCAATGGATCCTTGCTCTGCAACCTTGAGGGCACAGTGTGCTGGGGCAGTTCTCTCACAATGGCTCTGCATGGCCTATAGCCAAGCACTATTAGCTCCGTCCAGCTCAGCGGCTCAGTATGGGGCCCTAGATAATGCCCAAAGTTCTCCACACTCCTGCCCAAGCTCTCCCAAGGCAGTTCAACTGAGTGCCACATCCAAAAACACCAAAACAGTTCACACTTAATCCCTTTCCAGTTTGTAGTCTCACTGCTGCTGTACTTACAGCTGCCAGTGGGATTAGACCGAATGAACACATGCAATCACTTGCCAGTTTTCCACTGCTTTTTTCCTCCTCTTGGGGTCCAGAAGTCTCTTGCTGACTCCCTGTGTCCTCAAAGGGATGATTATAGGCAGATCCCACCAGCCAGAGATGCCTGGAGTCTTGTCTCCCCACACTCACCATGCCCAATTGCAAAGAAGCTGTTACTTGGCTGCTATCTTGCTTGGATCTCCTAATTTAGAATTTGATACCTAACTTAATTTCATTATGGCCATAGGGTATATTTTATGATATGGATACTTTGAAAATTGTATGTTCTATAAATGCCATTTGATCAACATGGTTGATGTTTTTCAAACCTTCTATATACAGTAGAATCCTCTTTAAGTTGACCACCTAAGGGACTGTAACAAACTGGTCAACATACAGAGGTGCTCAACATAAGGAAGTAGGCCTACTGTGCTATATGTACATGTAGTGCATGCCTGGTCTATGAAAATTAGGGAGTCAACTAAAGGAGGTGATCATTGGAGGGAGGTGGTCAGCTATGAAAGGTCTACTACATTTATTTATTGTCTGTCTCCTGTGTTCTCAAATACAGTTATAGGGGTATAAACATTTTCAATTAAAATTAAGGATTTATTCATTTGTACTCACAGTTATATTAGTTTTTGTTATAAGTATTTTGAAAGTCCATTACTAGGAGCATAAACATTTAGAATTATTAATTGTTCTTGGGGAATCAGCATCTTTACTGTCATGAAATCAACTTTTTAAATCTCTGGAAATATCCTTTACTCTGAATCTCATTCGTCTGATATTAATATAGCCATTTCATCTTTATTTTGATCAGTATTAACATCATTTACTTTTTTATTTTATTATTATTATTATTATTATTATTTTGGCCAGGGCTGGGTTTGAACCCGCAACCTCCAGCATATGGGGCTGGCGCCCTACCCTTTGAGCCACAGGCACCACCCAACATCATTTACTTTAAAACTCTACAAATTTTTATATTCAAAGTGTATTTCTTATAGGTAGCATATAATTGGGTCTTGCTTTTTTAGCCAAACAGAAATTCTCTGCCTTTTTAGTGTAGAGACCGTTTACATTTAGTGGGATTTCTGATATGATTAAGTTCAAGTCTATCATCTTAGTATTTGTTTTCTATTTTTTCCATCTATTCTTTGGTTACTTTTTCCTCTGCTTCTACCTTCTTTTGTATTAATTAAATTTTTTCTTTGATTCCACTTTATTCCCTTCACCAGCTTTATTTTGTTATTCAGTAGTTAATTTATGATTTATATAATATATCTACCTTTAACTTACCACAATCTACCTTCAAACAATATTATACCATTTGATACATAAAAACAGTATACTAATAGTCTCCCATTTCTCCACTCTTGACCTTTGTGCTTTTTAAAAGAGATTTAAATAATGAAAGAATTATATATGCACTTATGTAGTTACTACTTTGTATAAATCCATATTTCTATGCAGTATCATTTTCCTTCTACCTGAAGTAATTCCTTAAACATTTCATGTATTTTGGGTCTGCAGGTGATTATTTCAATTTTCTATGTCCAAATAACTCTTTCTTTCACTTTAATTTTTGTAAGATATTTTTGCTGGATATAGACTTCTAGCGTGAAAGTGCTTTTTGTTTATTTACTCTTTTAGTATTTTAGAGATGTTATTTTACTGTTTTCTCTCCTGCTTTGTTCCTAACAAGAAATCCACTGTCAGCTCCATCTTGTTTTATGTGTAACGTTTCTTTTATTTATTTATCGAAACAGTCTCACTTTGTCACCCTTGATAGAGTGCTTTGGCATCATAGCTCACAGCAACCTCAAACATGTGGGCTCAAGTGATTCTCTTGCCTCAGCCTCCCAAGTAGCTGGGATTACAGGTGCCTATCACAATGCCTGGCTGTTTTTTAGAGACAAGGTCTCTCTCTGGCTCAGGCTGATCTTGAACTTGTGAACTCAGGAAATGCACCTGCCTCAGCCTCCCAGAGTGCTAGGATTATAGGCATGAGCCACCATGACCAGGCTTATAATATTTCTTTTTACTCTGGCTGAGATATTTTTATCACTGGTTTTGAGTAGTTTGATTATTATATACCTTCCTGTAGTTCTTTTTTCCTCCCATGTTTCTGTCTCTGGCTTGAGTTTCTTGGATCTGTGAATTTATAGTTTTAATCAAATTAGAAAATTTCAACCATTATTTCTTCAAATATTTTTTCTGCAATCCCTTCTCTCCTTCACAGACTCTGGTTACACAGTTATTAGGTTGCTTTGAAGTTGTCTCAAAAATTCACTGATCTGTTCTTTTTATCTCTCTTTTATCTCTGTGGTCCACTTTGGATAATTATCTTTAAGTGTACTAATCTTTTATTCTGAGATGTTTAATTTTTGCTATTAATGTTATTCACTGTATTCAGTGTATTCATCTCCAGTATCATGGATTTTATTTCTGGAAGTTTTATTTTGGCTTTTTATTATATCCCCCATGTCTCTTCTTAACTTTTGGAACACAGGAAATATAGTTACCATACTTGTTTTAAGGTCCTATCTGCTAATTCTAACATCATTGTCAGTTCTGGGTTAGTTTTCATTATTAATTTTTCTTCTCACTGTGGGTCATATTTTCCTGCTTCTTTGCAGGAAATTAATTACCATGCCTAGTAATTTAGATTGAGTGCCAGACACTGTAAATTTTAGCTTGTTGGATGCTGGATATTTTTTAATTCTTATAAATATCCTTGATGGGTTTCTGTTTCAGGACACGACTATTTAAAAATGCTTTTATCCATTTGGCTCTTTTCTTTTTATCCATTTTTTCTTGTTTGTTTAAAAGAGAAGGTCTCACTCTGTTACTCAGGCTAGAGTGTAGCTCACTATAAACTTGAACTCTTGGACTTCAGTAACCCAAGTAGCTGAGATTATAGGCATTCACCACTTTTCTTGGCCAATTTTTTTTTTAACTTTTTGTAGAGATGGCATCTCACTGTGTTGTGGGCCTCAAACTCCTGGACTCAAGCTAAACTCAAATTCCAGCTAGTGCTGGAATTACAGGCATGAAGTAGACCCAGCCCCTTTGAGTCTTTCTTGATTTTAATATTGTTAGGTGGAACCACAGCAATAGTAATCTGGTGTTAATTATTCTCCTATTGAGGATAGACCTGTGAACTATCCCTTACTGCAGAGATTTTCTTTTCTGGTTGGTGGCACAATTCTCAGCCCTGTGTGAATGTCAATCATTGTTACCTCTAATCCTTTTAGGTGGTTCTTTTCCCAGCCTTGAGTAATTTCCTCATATCTATGTGCTAATCAAAATTTAGCTGAGTATTTGAGGGAGGGCTGCCCTCTGCAGATCTCAGGATTCTTCCTCTGTGCAGCTTTCTACTCTTTTGTGATAGTGCTTGGAATTTTAGCCACTTTTACCTCCCCAGACTGTCAGCTATCTTGTCTCAACTCAAGTCTTCCTAAATGTTTGGATGTCCCAACCCTGCAACACTACCTGGATACTCTCTGAAGAGAGTAAGCTGGGAAATTCTAAAGCTTGCCTTATTTGTTTTTCATCTTTTAGGGATAACTTTTGTCTAATGTCTAGTGTTTACAAATAGTTTTTTACCTATTTTGTCTGTTTTGTATGTTCAAGACTGGGTGATAAATCTAATCCCTGTTACTCCACCTTGACCAGAAGTAAAAGTTCTATACTTTCTTAATTGGGAGAGAAATGGGTGACCTTATGTCTGTCCTGAAAGATGGGCAAATAATGTACAGCCTTTCTTATCTATACCACCATTTTTAATGTACCATAAATAGTTGTAATCATGAATCATTATGGAATTTGTTTTCAGATTTTTTTGCTATTTAATTAAATCAATTTCTAAATCTATGCATAAATTTTATTGAGAACTAAGGAATTGGAAGAAAAAAGTTTAAGTGGTCCTGTCTACATACACATTGTGCATGAGCTAGATAGATCTAGGGTTCTTTTAATTAGAAAGTTAATTATTACTGGTACAAATGTAGATACACAGTTGTGTGTCACTTAACAATGAAGGATACATTCTGAGAAATGTATTGTTAGGCAATTCCTTCATTGTGCAAACACCATAGGGTGTATTTACACATGCCTAGATGGTATAACCTACTACATACCTATGCTATATGATACAGATTATTGCTCCTTTGCTACAAACCTATACAACATATTACTGTACCGAATACTGAAGGAAACTATAACACAGTGGTAAGTGTTTTGTGTATCTAAATATATCTAAGCATAGAAAAGGTGCAATAAAAATATGGTATCATGGGGGTGGCACCTATGCCTCAGTGGGTAGGGCACCAGCCCCATATACCAAGGTTCGGACCCAGCCCTGGTCAGCTAAAACAGCAATGAGAATTACAACAAAAAATAGCTGGGCATTGTGGTGGGCACCTGTAGTCCCAGCTACATGGGAAGCTAAGACAAGAGAATCACTTAAGCCCAAGAGCTGGAGGTTGCTGTGAGCTGTGATGCCACAGTACTCTACCAAGGGCAACAAAGTGAGACTCTGTCTCAAAAAAAAAAGAAAAGAAATATAGTATCATAATCTTAAGGAACCACCATCATATATGTAGTCCATCATTGACTGAAAAGTCATTAATGTGGCACATGACTGTAGTAACAATGCAAGTGAAATTATCAACAAAGGTACTATACTAATAATATACATAAATCTGTAAAGAATAGTATATATCATTGCTAACAATTTAAAAAGATCTGGTTATGCTGTTTCTTTACTCGTGTGTAGGTTTAAAAAGGGCTTTTTTTTTTTTTTTGAGACAGAATCTCACTCTGCCACCTTGATAGAGTGCTGAGGTTTCATAGCTCACAGCAATCTCAAACTTTTGGGCTTAAGCGATCCTCTTCCCTCAGCCTCTTGAATAGCTGGGACTACAGGATGCCCACCACAACACCCCAGCTATTTTTAGAGACAGGATCTTCCTATAGCTCAGATTTGTCTCAAACTCCTGAGCAATCCATCCTCCTTAGCCTCCAAGAATGCTAGGATTATAAGCGTGAGCCACTGTGCCTGGGCTAAAACTGCTTTAAAAAATAAAATTGAACATTTTCAAATTTTGTATTAAAACATCATTCATTTTTCCAGAAATTCCCTCCTTCCTTCATCCATTCATTACAAATATTCATTGATTGCCTGCTAGCATGTAGTATGCTAGTACATTCCCTTATAAAACATCAACTTTAATTATTTGTATCAGCTACTCTAATTACAAAGTTATAGAGTACATCTGGAGCAACATTAATTTTGATTCCATAAAAAATTTTAAAGGGCTAAAAATCCAGGCACATTCAGGGGAGTGTTCTGCATACATGCAGATTATGCATCACGCTCAGATCATACTTTATAGCCATATAGATGCAGATGTGTTTCTACTTGCCCTTTAGTGTGGCTAAGGAATGAACAATTATGTGTAGGGATAGACATTTCAGGAGAATGGTATGCAAAAAAGGCACCATAACAGGATTAAACAGGAAGTTGTAAAAATTGGACACATATGAAAAAAACTGAAAGAGAAGCCTCCTGGGTGTCAAGACCAGGAAAGAGGCCAGTTGCGGTGGCTCAGGCTATATATAATCTTAGCACTCTGGGAGACTGAAGTGTGTGGATCACCTGAGCTCAGGGCTTTGAGACCAGCCTAAGCAAGAGTGAGACCCTGTCTCTACTAAAAACAGAAAAACTAGCCGGGTGTCATGGCAGGTGCCTGTAGTCCCAGCTACTTGGGAGGCTGAGGGAAGATCTTGAGGTTGCTGTGAGCTCTGATGAGGCCATGGCACTCTACCCAGGATGACAAAGTGAGACTCTGTCTCAAAAAAAAAAAAATTAAAAAAAAAAAATAAAGACCAGGAAAGAAAACCCCTCAGCTGAGATGAGAAAATAGAGAGTTGCTGGAGACAAGTTTTAGCCTGAGTGCAAGTACTAGCACCTTGGAAACTGCTGAAGGGTAAGGAGCCTGAGACTTACTCCCCCTTTTCTCTAGGATTTAACAAAAGAATACACACAATGAATGGCCAAAGAGATACTAGACAATCAATACGAGACCGGATAGTACCTAGTGACCCCAAAGAATAGTGCTTTCTGCTAAACTTTATCAGAGCATGTGCCTTGGACAAGATACTTGGAGGGTCTCTTGTTACCCTGCCAGCTTCAGGAAGCATCACAGTCTTGACTCACAGACCCTGTTACCTCTTAAAAATTGTTGCCTTCCCTGGCCCTATGTGTGCTTATTCATGGGAGCTTGGGAAAACCCATGGACTCTCTTACCCACCATGAGACAGACAGTCAAGAGAGATGCGATGGAATATTTTTTCTTTTTTTTTTTGGTAGTTTTTGGCCGGGGCTGGGTTTGCACCCACCACCTCTGGTATATGGGGCTGATGCCCTACTCCTTTGATCCACAAGCACTGCCCAATGGAATATTTTCTTGCATCAATACCAGTGATGTGGTTCAAGGACTACTGGGCTCTGTGAGTCCATCAGCCACCCTCCACCCACCTGAAGAAGCAGGTAAGTGACAGGAACATGTGTGAAAGTTCCCACTCCAATATGCTTCCTCCAGGACATGATCAGAAGGCATCTCCTCTTTGAAAACATTAGGAAAAGCAAAAACCATTCTCCCTTTACCAAAAGACTCATCATAGCTTTTCTGAATTCAATTCAAGACATACTTGCAGAGTACCTTGATCCCAGTCCTCCTGACACAATCTTATCTGTAAATATTCTTAGCAGAAGTAAGGAAGCAAAATTGGAGCTTTTTTATCTTTTACTTGCATTTTCTTTATAGGATTGTTCTCACAACTTAGTCCGATGTTTTTTGAAGTATGAAGGATCAGACCCATGACAATCTGATCTCAGAGACGAGTCTCTCTCTACTAAAGTGAATGAATTCCAGAGCACTGGCTCACGGTCTGGAGCTGCAGGACTACACGTGGTTTCTTCACTCTTCCCCTCAAGTGAGCCTCTTGAAGGAGACTCTAGTTGATGTTCCTAAAAGTTAGAAGCAGCAAAAAGAAAAGGTGGATGGGGTGGGAATGTGCAATGTTGTGTGCTCCAAAGTGAAGCCTTTGTCTGAGGACAGGAGGGGAAGGAACCACAGGGGAAGTGCCTTGCTTAGGTGGAGTGTGGTGTGGTACCCCCCAAATCTGCCACCCCATGACTGGACAAGAGATGTTTTAAGCACTGTCCTCCTTGGGGTAGAGTCTAGCTTCACCCAGAGCCTTTCTTAGTGCTCCCCAACTCCAGGGCTGCTGGAACATGTACCCGAATATCCTTTTTGTATATCTCAGGTACCAGGGAGTCCATCCATGGCTGAATCCAAGGAAGTCAGGCCTCCTGGCTCCTAGCCTGGGCTCTCTGGGCAGCCCAGTGGAGACCATCCCAGATAAAGATTACTCTTTTTTTGGGGGGGGGGCTTTGTTTTTTTTAGGCAAAGGAATTTCAAGTAAAGCTTTACGAGATTAGGGCTGAAGAAAGATTGAAATAGAGATCATGCCTTCTCCTTGCCAAACAGAGAAAGATCTTCCACACTGGTAGAGTGCAAAAGAGTCCTCCGGAAATGGTTTTGTCTGCAGTGTGAATTTCTGCATAAATCTAACACCCAAGAAGGCTTGGGATTCTGGCAAGTGGAAGACTTCTAGAAAACACAATTCCTTATACAGTTTGACCTCAGTCATGCAAGGATAAAACAAAAAAAAAGCTGTCTGGACAGAAAGGCTAGCAGGAAACAATACAAAATGTTAAGGGGGCCGGTTAGTGCAATGATTCTGGAGTCAATCAGACGTGGGATTTCACCCGAGCTCTGCCTCTTAGCAGCTGTGCTGCCTTGGGCATGTTGCCTAATGTCTCTGAAAGTCCATTTCTCCCTACAGTAGGAATAATAGCTCCTACCTTAGAGCACTGTTGTGAAAATTACATTACATAGTATGTATGGTGTTTAGAGCTTAAAGAGATGCTCAGAAATTGGTGCTCAAAGCTGGACAGGCTGGTTCAATGAGGTTCCTCACAGGGCTCTTGTGGTCTGTTGTGTGCCAGCAAGACCTGCTTCATCGGGGTAGGTTTCTGCTCTGTGCCTATAGCTGCAATGGGGAGGATGTGGGATGATGGAGAACCAGAGAGCAGAGAAGAAGCCGCTGCCCGCAGCTGCAGTGTTTTCCTCTCATTAAGCAGCCAAAAACCCTGCAAGAACACCAGGGATCATTTTTTGTGTGCACACAGCAGACAAGGAGATACTGGTGCATGCAGTGTGTGATCCAAGATGCCATAAGTTACACTCACTTGCTGCAAATGTCGCACAAGGGGCGGAATTCTCCCTTTAACTAAGATCCGGTGCAAACCATGGAGACCAAACAAGAGACTTGAGTGCTCCAAGGCGGGATCTCCAGTTGCTTGATGCACTGCCTGCCTCATCTGTCCTGTCAGGCACAAAGGATCAGGCCCCTAAGCTGGGTGACAGGCAGAGTAATTACAGCTTTTCAAATTATGACTATTGCAAACAGCAGGCAGGGAAGGCACAGGTAGGAATTTGCAACCTTTTTTGTCGGTTTTCAGTGGGTGAAATACATTTGTTGTCAAGAGTGTAAACCAATAGCTCATGGAATTTAGAAATGAGAATGACCGAGCGGATCTAAGACTGGCTTGCCCAGGAAAGGATCCATTTATTGACATCCTCAAAGTCAGTTTACAAAGTGATCTTGGTCAATTCAACTAGCAACGCCAGGTCTAGAAGCCAAGGCTCCGGACTGCCAGCCAAGGATGTTTCCTCTAAAGATGGATTTTGCTGTGCCCTGTATTTCTGGAATGATTTGTTCCACCTTCTGGGAGGTGCTTACCAGAGGGGCTGCTATGCAAATTGGAAGAAGGCAGATCTTGGATCTGAGCTGAGTGAGAATTGGAAGCACAGTGCTGACATCCATGTAGCCCTGGGGGTGCTGTTCTTCACTGCCACAGGCTGTCACGGACCCCTAGCTAATGCCAGCAGGGCTGGAGGGCACTATGCCAACCTCCAGGTCAGCCCTCATGACTCTAATAGTGGGACTGGTGATTAGAATGAGAGTACTCACTCATTCTGGGACCTGGTCACTATCTGTGAATGGGGACAACAGATGAGCCCCTCACAGCACCATGGCAACGATCAGAAAATAGACTGGCTGCCGGGCACCCGAACAGTAGAACAGTTGTGTTCTTCCAATGGCTCCCTGCTGGCACACACTCTTCAGGATGTATGGGCAATGGTATGTTCAATCTTAGGAAATCATCTCTATCACAGATGACTAGCACATTCACAGACTAAACCATGAGGATAACAAGATAGATGTGAAAATTCAGCTGAACGCAATTATTCTTTCTTAACAGCTTTGAGATGGAACTCATCCATTTCAAGTGTACAATCCCGGTTTTTAGAATACTCACATAATTTTGCAACTCTCATCACAACCTAATTTTAAAACATTTTCATCACCCCAAAAGGAAACTCCACATCTATTAGCTATCACCCCCAGTCCTCGGTCTTCCCCAGCCCTGGGCAACCATTAATATACTTTCTGCTTCTACAAATTTGCCTATTCTGGACCATTCCTAGAAATGGTATCGTGCAGTATGTGGTCTATTGGGACCAGTCTCTTTCACTTAGCATAATGTTTTCAAGGTTTGTCCATGTTATAGATTAATTCTTCTTTTCATAACTCTTATAACCGCTTTTTTAGACCTTAAAGTGCCTCTGAGGCATCTTCTAACATTTTGGTTACTGTTGGAAATCAGAATGAAAATAAATTCTATTGACTCAAGCTTTTAGTATGCTAATGCAGGAGGCATTGTGTTGTCCTTGGAGAAGAAGACAAACTCTGTACAATAATGTAAAGAGCTTTATTCTGAGCCAAATTTAAGGACCGTGGCCCACAGCCATGCCTAAGAACCTTGAACAAGTGGACATGCTATGGTTGGGGTACAGTTTGGTTTTATACATTTCAGGGAGACAGGAATCACATGTAAAGTCATAAATCAGTGCATAGGAGACGTACGCTGGTTTGGCCTGAAAAGGTGGGATATCTCACACCTCCAAGGGGAGAGGGGAGTATACAGGTTATAGGTGAGTTTAAAGACTTTTAATTTGTAATTGGCTAAAGAAATGAAGTTTCACCTAAAGGTTTGAAATGTTTTAAGTTAAGATGAGGTCTGTGGATAGCTTGAGTTCAAGAGTTTGAGACCAGCTGAGCAAGAGCAAGATGCCATCTCTAAAAATATCCCGGCAGCATAGTGGTCAAGACAGCATGGTACTGGCACAAAAATAGAGACATAGACACTTGGAATCAAATAGAAAACCAGGAAATGAAACTAACATCTTACAACCACCTAATCTTTGATAAACCAAACGAGAACATAACTTGGGGGAAAGACTCCCTATTCAATAAATGGTGTTGGGAGAACTGGATATCCACATGTAAAAGACTGGAACTGGACCCACACCTTTCCCCACTCACAAAAATTGATTCAAGATGGATAAAGGACTTAAATTTAAGGCATGAAACAATTAAAATCCTCAAAGAAAGCATAGGAAAAACACTGGAAGATATTGGCCTGGGGAAAGACTTCATGAAGAAGACTGCCATGGCAATTGCAACAACAACAAAAATAAACAAATGGGACTTCATTAATCCAAAAAGCTTCTGTACAGCTAAGGAGACAACAACCAAAGCAAATAGACAACCTACACAATGGGAAAGGATATTTGCATATTTTCAATCAGACAAAAGCTTGATAACTAGGATCTATAGAGAACTCAAATTAATCCACATGAAAAAGTCAACAATCCCATATATCAATGGGCAAGAGACATGAATAGAACCTTCTCTAAAGAAGACAGATGAATGGCTAACAAACATATGAAAAAATGTTCATCATCCCCATCTATTAGAGAAGTGCAAATCAAAACCACCCTGAGATACCATCTAACCCCAGAGAGAATGGCCCACATCACAAAATCTCAAAACTGCAGATGCTGGCGTGGATGTGGAGAGAAGGGAACACTTTTACACTGCTGGTGGGACTGCAAACTAGTACAACCTTTTTGGAAGGAAGTATGAAGAAACCTCATAGCACTCAAGCTAGACCTCCCATTTGATCCTGCAATCCCATTACTGGGCATCTACCCAAAAAGAAAAAATTCCTTTTATCATAAGGACATTTGAACTAGACTCTTTATTGCAGCTCAATTTACAATCGCCAAAATGTGGAAACAGCCTAAATGCCCACCAACCCAAGAATGGATTAACAAGCTGTGGTCTATGTATACCATGGAATACTATTCAGCCATTTAAAAAAAATGGAGACTTTACATCCTTCTTCTTAACCTGGATGGACGTGGAAGACATTATTCTTAGTAAAGCATCACAAGAATGGAGAAGCATGAATCCTATGTACTCAATTTTGATATGAGGACAATTAATGACAATTAAGGTCATGGTGGGGGTGGGGGAAGGGGAGAGCAGAGAAAGGAGGAGGGAGGAGTGGAGAAAGGAAGAGCAGAGAGAGGGAAGGAGGGATGGGGTGGGGCCTTGGTGTGTACCACACCTTTTGGAGGCAAGACACGATTGCAAGAGGGACTTTGGCTAACAAGTGCAATCAGTGTAACCAGGTTTATTGTACCCTCAATGAATCCCCAACAACAACAACAACAAAATCACTAAATGCAGAAAGTCTAAACCAGTGATTTTCAACTGGTGTGCTGTGGCCGTGAAAATTTTTAAAGATCATTCATTAAAATATTTTCAAAAGAAAAAAGAGATATCCCGGCAGCATTGTGGTGGTACCGGTAGTCCCAGCTACTTGGAAGGCTGAAGGAGGAGGATCTCTTGAGCCTAAGAGTTTGAGGTTCCTATGAGCTATGATGCTGTGGCACTCTACCCATGGCAACAGAGTGAGACTCTGTCTGAAAAAAAAAAAAAAAAGAGGAAATATATTAATCAAAGACAAGCCACTGTCCATATACCCACACTCAAGTGATTTGTTATATAAACTGATGACCTTTAGATATAGTTCAATCTTTGTCTTGCAGCCTTAGGCCTGTTAATGAGTTAGAAAGAACATCTCTGAGAGGGGGCTATGCCCTTGGCCAAGAGGGGGTCCATTTAGTCATCTGGGGAAAGCTTACTATTTTATTTTATTTCGTAGTCTTATTACTAAGATGAGGTAAATCTATTTGCCTATCTGTATCAATAAACACCAAGTTCCTGGCTTAAGAAATATTAATTTTTAGTTATATTTGGTGGGTATAATTTTCTGCTCATGCATAAGTCTAAGAATTGTTGCAAGAAGAAATTATTGCCAAAATAACAGAGCGCTGGAACTTGGAACAGTGAACAGCTCCCTGTTTCCCCTGATGAATTTTCATGCATCTCACGAATGCACAGCACTGCCCTCTGCTGAGCAGAATGCTAGGGAGACCAAAAAATCCTAAGACTGTAAAGAGACGCCAAAGGGCCAGAAGACTGGCTTCTCACAAATTCAGCTCTATTTGTTCATTATTCAAAAGACATTTAAAAGACACCTGTGCTGTGTCAGGCACTGTGCTGGTGGCTACACAAAGATGGGACAGTGATTCTTATCTTCCAGGATCTCTGTGACTAAAGGAGTTCTTTCAGTCACATGCTGGGACTCCTTTTCCACACAACCTTCCCAACTTCAGGGATTCCCTGGGCTGAAACACTGTGCAGTACACGTATCCCGGGTGCCACATCAAAGGCATCCCAAAGGAAGGTGGCAAAATGTAAAAGTAGCACAGATCATTAGAGCTACGGAGAACTGAAGTGAGATTCCACAGTCCCAAACCCCACAAGTTATGTATAACAAATGAGCCTAAAAAGGAGTGGTTTAAAGCAGTAGAGTTAACTGTAATTTACTGTCTCTCATAATGTTCATGGGTCAGTAGTAGAGGAGTGGATCAGTGGGTGATTCTGGCTCAGCATCTTTACTGAGGTTGCAGTTAAATGTCAGCTGGGGCCAGAGGATCTGTTTCCCGGGTGGCCCACTCACCCAGGCTAGCTTGTTGACCCTGGCAAGATTGCTCCTCTCCACGTGGTTCTCCCCACAGGGCTGGGTGAGTGTTGTTAAGACATGATGGTTGGTGTCCCCCAAAGTAGGTAATACAAGAGAGTCAGCATAAACTGCAACACCTTTTAAGACCTGGTCTGGGTAGTCACATTGCATTACTTCCACCATATTCTATGGGTCACACAGGCAGCTACAATTTAATGTGGAAGGGCCTGATATAAGATCATGTGTACTAAGAGGCAAGAATAATTGAGGGCCATCTTGGAGTCTAGCTTCCACGTTATAATTCAGTTTTTCTTCTATTTTCCACCTTAAAGGTCAAAGTCTAGACTCCTAGATGTCTGCCTGAATCCTCCATGGGCTTGAGCCTCCAGCTCTGACTGGTCTGTTCTCACATGCTACTGACTTTTGAAAATCTCCTAGGCAGGTTGAGTCCATTCATCCTCCACATAGTTCCTTCAAATATCTAAAAATATTGAAAGAACTATGATCCTTCAATAAATATTGACTGAGACCCGCTCTGCACCACTGGGGATATAGAAGTGAAAAAGGTAGTCTTTTCCCCAAAAAGGCTCATTTTGCTTTAACTTCCTAACTCTGTTCCAGCAGGTCCATGCCACTCCCCATGAGCAAGAGACACCCAGACCTGATCTCAAAGAAATCTCTTCTTTTTCAGTCAAGAATCTTCTGGTAGCAAATAATAGAGAATAAAACTCAAATTGGCTCAAGAAAATAGAGAAATGTGTGAAGAACTGGGCTGTAAAGTTGCTCAGAATCTGAGACAAATCTTTACTGTTATTAAAATATAATTTAAGAAACCTGAAGAAGTATAGAATAGCAACAGAATTTTTAATAGTGTTCTAATATCTACCATTCTTCCTGAGTTCTTATTTTAATAAAAGTTTTTTTCTATGGATGCTTTTGATTTTCATATCATCTGCAAATAATCAATTTCTGTTTTTTCCATTCCAATTCTTGTAGCTTTTCTTTTTTCTCATTTTATTATACTGCTTAGGACCTCCAGTGTACTGTAGAATAGAAGTTAAGGACAGTGGACATTACTACTTGATGTCTGAATAATTTTTTCTTACAGATTTGATAATGACAGTACAGTTTGTATCAGATAAAACCTCCCTGCCGACAGCAATTATAAACTATGAACAAAATATTAAAACAACTGTATCATATCCCTAGAGAATTACCAAAATCAGGCAGAAATTAGGCAGATAACAAGCCTTGGAAAAATAGAAGTAAACTATGTGAGATTTATGTCCAACCAGCTTTCTTCTTAAGTTACTCCTCAATCTATTCCGAACAGACTGAGGAGCAGTTCAGGCAAATAATAGCAGAACTTGTTAGGCTAACAAGTCAGAGGTGAGTGTTTAGAATTGCCAGAGAATTAGAATTGAGAAGTGAAAGAATGTGGTAAAGGAGGGAACCACAGAGGAGAGTGTTTAAAATCCTATACATAAGTATCCCCTCAAATACTTGGCTGAGTTTTGAGTATGTGCATGGGGAAAGGGTCTAAAGATCACAGAAGAAAGGGATAGCTAGAAGGTAGAAAAAAGCTACACAAAGTTTTTAGCAGCCACTTGCTACCAAAAAGACAGACTTTAGAGTTCAAATCTCATCAAATTACAGAAGTTGGGTAAATGCTTCAAACGTTTTAATGACACCACCAAAAGGGTCATGACTTAAGATTGAGAAACCCATGCCAGTGCTAAGGGATACACCTGGGAGCTAGGAGTATCAAAATAAACCCACCTAACAAAGCCTAAAACTACACCTGCACAAAGGCCAGCTGACACGCTAGTGGATCTGCTAGATCTGCAAGAAGAAAATTTTACATTTTTTAGAGGAAGTTAACAGAATCCAGAGTCTCTACAATGTAATTACCACAATGTTGTGACACAATAAAAATTACTAGACATGTGAAGAAACAGGAAAATATGATGACCAGCAAAGAGTGAGGGGAAAGCAAGCAATAAGGAAGATACACCCACACACAAAAACATGCATTGGAATTAGGAAGAAAGTACATTAAAATAACTGTTAAATATGATAAATATGTTAAAAGAGTTTTACAGAGGTGGTGCCTGTGGCTCAAGGAGTAGGGCACCAGCTCCATATACTGGGGGTTGTGGGTTCAAGCCTGGCCCCGGCCAAACTGGAAAAAAAAAAAAAAAAGAGTTTTACAGAAAAGAAAATGGATATAATGGATGAAGAGAAAGAAAAATCTTGTAAAAGATATTGAAACTCTAAAGAAGTACCAAGTAGAAACCTTAGAACTAAAAAATGCCAAACATAAAATTTTCAAAATCATTTCATGAGATTAACATAACATGGGATGTGAGAGGAACTAAAGAAAGATTATTGATTTAAAGGCAGATAAATAGGTAAATTAGCCAAAATGAATCAGAGAGAGTATTTTAAAGAGATAAACACCTCAATACCGTTACATAATACCAAACAGATCCACAATATCAAGCATCCTAATGATGTGTTATTAGAGTCTCAGAAGGGAAAGAGATCATTGAGAATAAAAAATTGGAAGAAATATTGGCCAAAACTTATCCAAATTCGATTATAAACATCAAAACCCCATATATAAGAAGCTTACAAAGCCTCCAAAAAAGAGTCACCACAAACAAACAAACAAATAAAACTTATATCCTTCTTTAGGCTGAAGGGAAATAATATTATTTGGAAATTTGAATCTATAAGAAATGACTAAGGAGTATTAAAGATGGATAATATGTAGGCAAATATAAAATAATTATTGTCTAAAAATATTTTTTTTAGTTCATCATTGATTATGATTTCTGCCACACATTTCTGGGTCTTGTGAACTCTGCTCCTTCCTGCCTTCCCTACTTTATCAACTCCTCTCCACTATTTATATAACCACTCTAACTTCTGTGATTACTGGTATTTATTTAATATTTAACATTATTATTTCTTAAAATTTTTTTTTTCTCTCTTTTTTTTTTTTTTTATTGTTGGGGATTCATTGAGGGTACAATAAGCCAGTTACACTGATTGCAATTGTTAGGTAAAGTATTTCTTAAAATTTTTTAAATGCCTGAAGCAAATATGAAAACATATTCCTATAATTTTGAATGGTAAGGCACTGGTGCTATCATCTTATTCTTTGTCCATTCTACTTTTACGTTTTTCTATTTAAAATGTCCAGTTATTTTCATTCTAGATTTATTGTGTTTGAGTCAATTTATCTTAAACTGATTTTTGAAAGATAATTTATAGCAATAATTTATGAGACTGTTTATATAAAAACATTCAAAGTAATAGTAACTAAATTATTATTTTATCATATTGAAGATTTAATTAATAAACTTCTGCATTTATGACAAGAACAAAATTTATTAATTAATGACTATTCCCAGGAATCTTTCTTTTGTTTACCTGCTGAGGACAATTCTGTCTTTCTTTTCTACTAATATCCTCCAAGAACAGCATTAGTGATACAAAGTTAGGAGAATGGGTAGAAAGACCACAAAATTGAAGGTTAAATATTTAGAGATAAGTTGAGATAAAAGGTAAATAATAGTGTGATTGTAAATTAGTTCAACCACTACAGAAAACAGTATGGAGACTCCTCAAAAAACTAAAAATAGAACTACCACATGACCCAGCAATCCTACTGCTGGGTATGCATCCAAAAGAAGGGATTTATCATATTGAAAATATACCTGCACTACCATGTTTATCATAGCACTATTCACAATAGCCAAGATTTGGAATCGACCTAAGTATACATCAATGGATGAATGGGTAAAGAAATTGTGTTACATATATACAATGGAATATTACATAGCCATAAAAAAAAGAATGAAATCCTGTCATTTGCAACAAAGTGGATGGAACTGGAGAACATTGTTAGACAAAATAAGCCAAACACAGAAACACAAATCTCCCATGTTTTCACTCATATGTGGAAGCTAAATATGAAAAACAATTGCTGGCTCAGGACCTGTAGCTCAGCAGCTAGGGCGCCAGCCACATACTCCCAAGCTGGTGGATTTGAACCCAGCCCAAGCCTGCCAAACAACAATGACAATGACAACAACAACAACAACAACAACAAAATAGCTGGGTGTTGCAGCAGGTGCCTGTAGTCCCAACTAGTTGGGAGGCTGAGGCGAGAGAATTGCTTAAGCCCAAGAGTTTAAGGTTGCTGTGAGCTGTGATGCCACAGCACTCTACCAAGGGCGACATAGTGAGACTCTGTCTCAAAGAAAAAGAAAGAAAAAGAAAAATAGGGCAACTGGCCCCTCCCCCACAGAGGACTACAATTCCCAGTTTGTGGCGAAAATAGGTGTTGTGTGGAAAGATTGGTGAAGTGTGGACTCCTGAGTGGAATTTGGTGGCCAGAAAGGGGTGCCATCTGGAGTGGCACCGCCAGGGCTAGGTGGCCAGAGAGACACTCAGGGAGAAAGGATCCTGGTTAGGAAGCAGACATATTTTGAAAATTCAGAAATGGCAACTGCCACAGGCACCTTTTCCCATGGGCTAGGTGCGACAATTTGAGTCTCACCTGCAGGCAGCCATCCTGCACCCAAAGCAGGTCCAGGATACCCTACATTTCATGGGAACTGTTGCAGGGAGAATTTGTGAAACCTGTCTGTGAAGATTTTTTTGAAATTGGTTGAAACAAGAACTCCACAGGATCTAAGAGTCAAGCAAACAGCCTGGCAACCACCAAAAACAGTGTTCCCTGTGAATAAGGTATAAGCCTGGGAACCACTCATGGCGCCACCTGGTGTCCAGAAAGTATACTGCAAAATAAATATATTCCTACTGAAGTTGATCCCTATGGCATTCATATAGTCGTATGTTTTTATATATATATGAATAATATTTTTGTTAGTGGTGCCTTTTTTCCCTTTTTCCTTTGCTTGTTATTTTTACCCTCTTGTGTTTTTTCCTTTTCATGTAGGAGTTATTAATAATTTTTTTAATTATTAATACTATTTTTTCTTTTCCTCTTCTTCCCTTCTTATGGTTGCTAAAAGTGCTTACATCAGGCTATTAGAGTTATTTTCTTTATTATTTTTTGTTTGTTTGTTTTATTAAATCATAACTGTATACATTGATATGATCATGGGGCATCATACACTCGCTTCATAAACCATTTGACACATTTTTATTACAGTGGTTAACATAGCCTTTCTGGCGTTATCTCAGTTACTGTGCCAAAACATTTACATTCTACATTTACCAAGTTTCGCAAATACCCCTGTAATATGCACCACAGGTGTGATCCCACCGATCCCCCTCCCTCTACCCACCCCACCCCCTTTCCCACTTCCCCCTATTGTTAAGTTGTAGCTGGGTTATAGCTTTCATGTGAGAGTCCCAAATTAGTTTCATAGTAGGGCTGTGTACATTGGGTACTTTTTCTTCCATTCTTGGGATACTTTACTAAGAAGAATATGTTCCAGCTTCATCCATGTAAACATGAAAGAGGTAAAGTCTCCATCTTTCTTTAAGGCTGCATAGTATTCCATGGTATACATATACCACAATTTATTAATCCATTCGTGGATCGATGGGCACTTGGGCTTTTTCCATGACTTAGCTATTATGAATTGGGCTGCAATAAACATTCTGGTACAAATATCTTTGTTATGTTGTGATTTTTGGTCTTCTGGGTATATGCCCAGCAGAGGAATTACAGGATTGAATGGCAGATCTATTTTTAGATCTCTGAGTGTTCTCCATATATCTTTCCAAAAGGAATGTATTAATTTGCATTCCCACCAGCAGTGCAGAAGTGTTCCCTTTTCTCCGCATCCACGCCAACATCTCTGGTCTTGAGATTTTGTCATATAGGCTAGTCTCATTGGAGTTAGATGATATCTCAAAGTAGTTTTGATTTGCATTTCTCTGATGATTAAAGATGATGAGCATTTTTTCATATGTCTGAAGGCCTTGCACTTGTCTTCTTCAGAGAAGTTTCTCTTCAAATCCCTTGCCCAGCCTGCGATGGGATCCCTTGTTTTTTTCTTGCTGATGCGTTTGAGTTCTCTGTGGATTCTGGTTATTAAACCTTTGTCAGAGTTATACCCTGCAAATATCTTCTCCCATTCTGAGGGCTGTCTGCTTGCTCTGCTTACTGTGTTCTTAGCTGTGCAGAAGCTTTTTAGTTTGATCAAGTCCCAGTAGTGTATTTTTGAAGCTGCTTCAATTGCCCGGGGGGTTCTCCTCATGAAATACTCACCCAGACCAATTTCTTCAAGGGTTTTCCCTGCATTCTCCTCTAGTATTTTTATAGTTTCATGTTTTAAGTTTAAATCTTTAATCCAATGAGAGTCTATCTTAGTTAATGGTGAAAGGTGTGGGTCCAATTTCAGTCTTCTGCAGGTTGCCAGCCAGTTTACCCAGCACCATTTGTTAAATAGGGAGTCTTTTCCCCACTGAATGTTTTTAATCGGCTTGTCAAAAATCAAATAGCGGTAAGTAGCTGGATTCATCTCTTGGTTCTCTATTCTGTTCCAGATATCTACTTCTCTGTTTTTGTGCCAATACCATGCTGTTTTGATCACTATCGATTTGTAGTAAAGTCTGAGGTCTGGTAGTGTGATTCCTCCTGTTTTGTTTTTATTTCTGAGTAATGTCTTGGCTATTCGAGGTTTTTTCTGATTCCATATAAAACGAAGTAATGTTTTTTCAAGATCTTTAAAATATGACAGTGGAGCTTTAATAGGGAGTGCGTTGAAATTATATATTGCTTTGGGTAGTATGGACATTTTGATAATGTTGATTCTTCCTAGCCATGAGCATGGTATGTTTTTCCATTTGTTAACATTTTCAGCTATTTCTTTTCTTAGAGTTTCATAGTTCTCTTTATAGAGATCTTTCACGTCTTTTGTTAGGTAAATTCCCAAATATTTCATCTTCTTTGGCACTACTGTGAATGGGATAGAGTCCTTAACTGCTTTTTCAATTTGACTGTTGTTGGTGTATATAAAGGCTACTGATTTATGAATGTTGATTTTGTAACCTGAGACGCTGCTGTATTCCTTGATCACTTCTAGGAGTTTTGTAGTAGAGTCCCTAGTGTTTTCCAGATACACAATCATATCATCTGCGAAGAGCGAGAGTTTGATCTCTTCTGACCCTATATGGATACCCTTGATCGCCTTTTCTTCCCTAATTGCGGTGGCTAAAACTTCCATTACAATGTTGAAAAGCAATGGAGACAATGGGCAGCCTTGTCTGGTTCCTGATCTGAGTGGAAATGATTCCAATTTAACTCCATTCAATATGATATTGGCTGTGGGTTTGCTGTAGATGGCCTCTATCAGTTTAAGAAAAGTCCCTTCTAGACCAATTTTCTTCAGTGTTCTGATCATGAAGGGATGCTGGATATCATCAAAAGCTTTTTCTGCATCAATTGAGAGAATCATATGGTCTTTGTTTTTTAATTTGTTTATGTGCTGAATTACATTTATAGATTTACGTATATTGAACCAGCCTTGACACCCTGGGATAAAACCAACTTGGTTATGATGTATAATTTGTTTGATGTGTTGCTGGATTCTGTTTGTTAGGATCTTGTTGAATATTTTTGCATCTATATTCATTAGTGATATTGGTCTATAATTTTCTTTTCTTGTTGGGTCTTTTCCTGGTTTGGGGATCAGGGTGATGTTTGCTTCATAGAACGTGTTGGGTAGTCTTCCTTCTTTTTCTACATGTTGGAACAGGTTGAGTAATATAGGTACTAATTCCTCTTTAAAGGTTTGGTAGAATTCTGACGTGAAACCATCTGGTCCCGGGCTTTTCTTTTTAGGGAGGTTTTGTATAGTTGATGCTATATCTGAACTTGAAATGGGTCTGTTCAACATTTCCACTTGATTCTGATTAAGTCTTGGAAGGTGGCGTGCTTCCAAGTATCGGTCTATTTCCTTCAGATTTTCATATTTCTGAGAATAAAGTTTCTTGTAATATTCATTAAGGATTTTTTGGATTTCTGATGAGTCTGTTGTTATTTCGTCTTTGTTGTTTCTGATTGATGATATTAGAGATTTTACTCTTTTTTTCCTGTTAGGTTGGCCAGAGGTTTATCTATTTTATTGACCTTTTCAAAAAACCAGCTTTTTGATTTATTGATCTGTTGTATTATTCTTTTGTTTTCAATTTCATTTAATTCTGCTCTAATTTTGGTTATTTCTTTTCTTCTACTGGGTTTGGGGTTGGAATGTTCTTCCTTTTCCAGTTGCGTGAGATGTCCCATTAAGTTGTTAACTTCCTCTCTTTCCGTTCTCTTGAGGAAGGCTTGCAGTGCTATAAATTTCCCTCTTAGAACTGCCTTTGCAGTGTCCCAGAGGTTCTGATAGTTTGTGTCTTCATTGTCATTTTGTTCCAAAAAATTGGCAATTTCTTTCTTAATCTCATCTCTGACCCAGCTATCATTCAGCATAAGGTTATTTAACTTCCATGTTTTTGTATGGGTATGCAGATTCCTGTTGTTACTCAATTCAAGTTTTATTCCATGATGGTCCGAGAAGATGCATGGAATAATTTCTATTCCTTTAAATTTACTGAGGTTAGACTTGTGACCTAAAATGTGGTCAATTTTGGAGTAAGTTCCGTGGGCTGATGAGAAGTATGTGTATTCAGTTTTGTTGGGATGAAATGTTCTGTAGATGTCTGCTAAATCTAAATATTGGATGGTTAGCTTTAAATCTAAGATTTCTTTGCTCAGCTTCTTTCTGGAGGATCGATCCAACACTGCCAAGGGAGTGTTGAAATCTCCGACGATTATGGAGCTGGAGGAAATCAAGTTACTCATGTCTGTTAGAGTTTCTCTTATAAATTGAGGTGCATTCTGGTTGGGTGCATAGATATTAATAATTGAGATCTCGTCATGTTGAGTATTACCCTTAACAAATATGAAGTGACCGTTCTTGTCCTTCCTTACTTTTGATGGTTTAAAGCCTACTGTATCTGCAAATAAAATTGCAACACCTGCTTTTTTCTGATTACCATTTGCCTGAAATATGGATGACCATCCTTTCACCCTGAGTCTGTATTTGTCTTTTAAGTTGAGATGTGACTCTTGTATGCAACAAATATCTGGCTTGAGTTTTTGTATCCAGTCAGCTAACCTATGCCTCTTTAGAGGACAGTTTAAGACATTCACATTGATGGAGAGTATTGATAAGTCTGGTGGAATTTTGGGTATTGAGTTTTTCAAAGGTCCAGTGGACACTTTTAATCCTTTCGCCAGTGTGGAAGTTGGAGTTTGATCCGAAGTTTCTGAGTGAGTTTACTTTTGTGGTATAGGATTGGGTTGGTCATTGTGGAGGATAGGTCTGAGAACATCCTGAAGAGATGGTTTACTTATGGCAAATTTTTTCAACATATGAATGTCATTGAAGTATTTAATTTCTCCATCATAGATGAAACTCAGTTTAGCTGGATACAAGATCCTGGGTTGAAAGTTTTTTTGCTTTAGGAGATTAAAAGTTGATGACCAGCCTCTTCTGGCTTGAAAAGTTTCAGCAGAGAGATCTGCAGTTATTCTAATATTCTTACCTTTGTACGTTATAGTTTTCTTTCACCGGGCTGCTTTGAGAATCTTCTCTTTCATGTTAACTTTAGTGAAGCTAATTATGATATGTCTGGGGGATGACTTATTGGGGTTGAATCGTGCTGGGGTTCTGAAGCTGTCTGCTATCTGAATTTCAGATTCTCTAGGCATGTCTGGAAAATTTTCTTTCATAATTTCATGCAGAAGGGCCTCTGTGCCCTCGGAGGCGACTTCATCATTCTCAGAAATTCCTATAATCCTTATGTTGCTTTTTTTAGAATTATCTGAGAGTTCTCTGAGTGAATGATCCGTTTTTGCTCTCCATTTCTCTTCCTCTTTGAGGAGTTGGGAGCGTTCGAAGACTTTATCTTCAATGTCAGAAATCCTTTCTTCTGCTTGCTCCATTCTGTTACTGAGGGATTCTACTGTATTTTTCATATCTTTGAGGGCTGTAAGTTCTTGCTTCAGTGTGTCTAAGTCTTTGGTGGTTTTGTCTTTAAATTCGTTAAATTCTTGAGACAATTTTTGAATTTCTCCTCGAATTCCTAATTCCATTTTATTAATCTTGTCTGCAATCCAAATTCTGAATTCGATTTCTGACATCTCAGCCAGTTGTTTATGAATGGGATCTTCAATCACATCTGCCGTATCTTTTCTTGGGGGGGTTGATCTATTCTGGTTATTCATGTTACCAGAGTTTTTCCGCTGATTCCGCCCCATGGTTATTTTACTCCCTTTGGTTTTTACCCTGGGGTTTTATCGAGGGCCCATACAGTGTTGTGGCCTGAGAAACTGGGGCCCTGTCTGGTGTGGTGGAGCAAAGTGGTTCTGTCTTGCTTTCAGCTGGTTTCTGTTCGATCCTATTGCAACTTCTACTCTGGCTTGAAGTCTCAGCTGTGTGGAAAAATCAGCAATTAAGTCACCCCGCCTGCCCACCTCTGGCCCCAGTTGGAAAAGGAGAATCAAACCTTCCTACAATCACACACCCAGGGCACTGCCTGACAAGTCCTCAGTCTATTAGCCCAGTTCAAAAGGTCCAAATCAGCTGTCTCAATCGGCACTTGTCTCAGGTGGGAGAGTTCAAGAGGTCTCTGGGAACTGGATCACAGGGGCCTGGTGACTCCTCTGACACGGCTCACCCCAGTGCAGCGTGGAGTCAGGAGGAGCCACCCAGCAAACAGAGCAGTCTGGGAAGGTTGACGTCTCCTTCCCCACTTTGCCCCTCCGTCGGACCCAGTCACTGGTATCTCTGCAGATGGCTAACCCAGTTGCCTGCAGTGAACAAACACTCCAGGGGTTTGCACCTGCCTGAATCACAAGGAAGTCTGCTAGGCCCCCGCACACTGCCGCTATCTAGCAGGAGGAGATGGGGCCTGACATCTTTGAGTGTTTGATGCAGGTGATGGGAAGGAGGTGTTCACTCAGGCTTAGCCCCGTCCCTGATGGATGCTGCTAACAGAACAGAACAGAACAGAACAGAACAGACAACTTTGCGGGGTTCTGTCTCTGTTCCTGTCGAAATCGCCTACAGAAGACGGGCTGTTTTGAGTTCAAACGTCTTTGCTGCTGGAGATTTGCGTTCGAACACCTCTCTGGGTCGGCCCCGCCCTGGAAGCTTCCCGGGTTTGTGAGCCGTGTCAGGAAATCCCCCGCTCACCGGTGGCCTCCTCTGGTTGCCCAGGGAGACAGGGGGTGTGGCCTCAGAATATCCAGAAGTGAGCGTTCTGCCGTTAAAGAAAAAACGGCTGTTGATCTACCTCCAGGGAACTGCTGCTCTGGTGTGGGCACTCAGGTGACCCTTTTCTCCTCTGTCCCACGCCCCAGAGTCAGCACTGAGCGGCCACAGTTTGTGCTGGGTCCACACCCCTCAAGAGATCCCCCAAGAATCAGAACTCTTGGTGGATGGGCCCCCAGACCCCGATTGGGAGTGGGGGGGGGAGCTAAAGTTTCATTCAGTTTACGCAACACTATGGCCCGGGAGGGCTCCTGCACTGCAGGAAGTGCAGGGAAGTGCCGCCAAGGCTTGATTTCCCCTCAGCAGAGTGCCCTCTCCTCACTTGCGCGCCTCAGAGTCAATGCTGACCAGTCGCAACTCGGGGACTGTCCACTCCCCTTGAGAAATCACCCAAGGATCCGAATTCCTGGGGGACAGGCCTCCAGACCTCAGTGGGCGGGAGGGGAGCACGGGGATTCAGGGTTGCCGGCAAAGGATTCCCAAAGTTTTATTCAGTTTTATGCCCGCAGGAGAACGCCACGGCACCCCAGTAGGGGAGGTAGGTCCAGTTTTTAGAAGGTCTCTCCCTGGAGTGTAGTGGGAGGGCCTTTAATTTCTGCCCGCTTGTTCAATTGTGGGGCTCTTGAGCCGGTCTCATGGGGGAGGGGGACTCCCGTCCGCTTGGTGGTGGATTTTGTACCTTTTGTTTGCGTCCTTGTGATCACAGCTTGCCTCAGCGGTGTTGATGTGCATTCTTCAACCTTCTCTCTTGGTGAGGCTCAAGTCCACCAGGATACTTACTAAATTCCTGTCCCTTAACTCTCCTTCTGGATGGGAGCCTCTGTTGAAAGTTGGCTTCAGTCCGCCATCTTGTCTCCCCTCTGTTTGTTTGTTTTTGTCTGTTTGTTTATTTGATTCTGATTGTCTATGCATCTGTGTGCTTGTGTGTCTGGTAGATATTTTGTTTATTTATTTGTTCATTTTGTTTCAACATGTCTTGTGTTTTGCTAAATCCTCAGGTTGGATATTTTCTCTAACTCCAATTTTTACATTCAACAAGAACAAGGGGGTAGGGGGGGTAATGGCTGACTGGAGCCAGCTTTCAACAGAAGCTCTAGTCCAGAGGGGGAGATAATGGCCAGAAAGAACCCAACAAAGCCAAAGGGTGGGAGCCAAGCTGAGAGAAGAGATACATAATTGCATGTCTTCTCTGCCGAGGCAACTCCAAGGAAACAAATTTCAGCTGAGACTTTAACCCAGAGTCACCGATTCACAACAATTGGACATAGATCAGATGAATACAAGACAGACCCACCTAGCCCCACTACACAAAGCAGGTCTCCAGAGTCTCAGGCTGTAGTACTGTACGGGTCCTTTGCAAAGCTGTAGAGGAAAAGCTGCAGTCACCAGTCCCAGCTCTTTGGTAAAGGGCTGGTCAACCACAACCCCAGAAGCCCCCAATCCAATTTCACCTTATCTGCTCATCTATCCAAACAGTGAAAAACAATCATGGGGCAGGTCACTGGAGAAACTCTGGCAACATGAATAATCAGAGCAGATCAACTCCCACAAGGAATGACAAACACCAGAGGATCCCATTCATAAACAGATGGCTGAGATGTCAGAAATCAAATTTAGAATTTGGATGGCAAATAAGATTAACAGAGTGGAAGTAAAGTTGGAATTAGAAATTCTAGGAATAATTCAAAAGTTGTCTCAAAAATTCAATGAATTCAAAGATAAAATCACCAAAGATTTTGACACATTGAGAAAAGAAGTTGCAGCCTTCCAAGATATGAGAAATACAGTAGAATCCCTCAGTAATAAAATGGACCTGGCAGAAGAAAGGATTTCTGACATCGAAGACAAAGCTTTTAAACACTCCCAAACGCTCAAAGAGGAAGAGAAGTGGAGAACAAAAACAGATCATTCTCTCAGGGAGCTATGGCATAATTCCAAGAAAACTAATATTCGCCTTATAAGAATTCCTGAAGGTGATGAGGTTGCTTTGAAAGGTACAGATGCTCTACTCCAAGAGATAATCAAGGAGAATTTCCCAAACATCACAAGAGATTCTGAAATTCAGATAGCAGACAATTTCAGAACCCCAGCACAACTCAACACAAATAAAGCATCTCCCAGACATATTATAATTAACTTCACCAAAGTTAATATGAAGGAGAAAATACTGCAAGCAGCCAGATGTAAGTAAACCATAACGTACAAGGGGAAGAGTATTAGAATGACTGCAGATCTCTCTGCTGAAACCTTTCAAGCTAGAAGAGGATGGTCAACTACCTTCAACCTCCTAAAACAAAACAATTTTCAACCCAGGATCATGTATCCAACTAAACAGAGTTTCATTTATGATGGAGAAATTACATACTTTAATGACATTCACATGCTGAAGAAATTTGCCATAACTAAACCAGCTCTCCAGGATATTCTCAGACCCATCCCTCACAATGACCACCACAACATTTTACCACCAAAGTAAATTCACTCAGAAATTTTTGATCAAAACCCAACTTCCACAGTGGCGAAAGGATTAAAAATGTCCACTGGACTTTCGAAAAATTTCACACCCAAAATAATACCAGGATTATCACTACTCTCAATTAATGTGAATGGCTTAAATTGCCCTATAAAGAGGCACAGATTGGCTGACTGGATACAAAAACTCAGGCCAGATATCTGCTGCACACAAGAATCTCATCTTATCTTAAAAGATAAATGTACACTCAGGGTGAAGGGATGGTCATCTATAATTCAGGCAAATGGAAATCAGAAAAAAAGCAGGTGTTGCAATTTTATTCACAGATACAATAGGCTTTAAACCAACAAAAGTAAGGAAACATAAGGATGGTTACTTCACATTTGTTAAGGGAAACACTCAACATGATGAGATTTCAATTATTAATATTAATGCACCCAACCAGAATGCTCTTCAATTTATAAGAGAGACTCTAACTGACACGAGCAACTTGATTTCCTCCAGCACCATAATAGTCAGAGATTTTAACACACCTTTGGCTGTGTTGGATAGATCCTCCAATAAGAAACTAAGCAAAGAAATTTTAGCCTTAAAATTAATCATTCAACAATGGGATTTAACAGACATCTACAGAACATTTCATCCTAACAAAACTGAATACACATTCTTTTTTTTTTTTTTTTTTGTAGAGACAGAGTCTCACTTTATGGCCCTCGGTAGAGTGCCGTGGCCTCACACAGCTCACAGCAACCTCCAACTCCTGGGCTTAAGCAATTCTCTTGCCTCAGCCTCCCGAGTAGCTGGGACTACAGGCGCCCGCCACAACGCCCGGCTATTTTTTTTTTTTTTTTTTTGGTTTTGCAGTTTGGCCGGGGCCGGGTTTGAACCCGCCACCCTCGGTATATGGGGCCGGCACCTTACCAACTGAGCCACAGGCGCCGCCCTGAATACACATTCTTATCAGCACATGGAACATCCTCCAAAAGTGATCTCATCTTAGGTCACAAGTCTAACCTCAGCAAATTTTTAAAAATAGAAATTATTTCTTGTATCTTCTTGGACCATCATGGAATAAAATTTGAACTCAGTAACAACAGGAATCTGCAAACTCGCACGAAGACATAGAAACTAAATAATCTTGTGCTAAATGATAGCTGGGTCATAGATGAGATTAAGAAAGAAATTACCAAATTTTTGGAGCAAAACAATAATGAAGACACAAACTACCAGAAACTCTGGGATACTACAAAAGCAGTCCTCAGAGGAAATTTATAGCATTGCAAGCCTTCCTCAAGAGAATGGAAAGAGAGGAAATCAACAACTTAATGGGACAGCTCAAGCAACTGGAAAAGGAAGAATATACCAACCCCAAACCCAGAAGAAGAAAAGAAATAACCAAAATTAGAGCAGAATTAAATTAAATTGAAAATAAAAGAATTATACAACAGATAAATGAATCAAAAGGTTGGTTCTTTGAAAAGGTCAATAAAATAGATAAACCTTTGGCTAACCTAACCAGAAATAAATGAGTAAAATCTCTAATTTCATCAATCAGAAATGACAGAGACGAGATAACCACAGACTTCACAGAAGTTCAAAAAGTACTTAATGAATATTACAAAAACTCTCTTCTCAGAAATATGAAAATCTGAAGGAAATTGACCAATATTTGGAAGCACGGCACCTTCCTAGACTTAGCCAGGAAGAAGTGGAAATGTTGAACAGGCCTATATCAAGTTCTGAAATAGCATCAACTATACAAAATCTTCCCAAAAAGAAAAGCCCGGGACCAGATGGCTTCACATCAGAATTCTACCAAACCTGTAAAGAGGAACTAGTACCTATGTTACTCAACCTTTTCCAAAATACAGAAAAAGAAGGACTACTACTCAACACATTCTATGAAGCAAACATCACCCTGATCCCCAAACCAGGAAAAGAATCAACAGGAAAAGAAAATTATAGACCAATATATCTAATGAATATAGATGCAAAAATATTCAATAAGATCCTAGCAAACAGAATCCAGCAACACATCAAACAAATTATACACCATGACCAAGCGGGTTTTATCCCAGACTCTCAAGGCTGTTTCAATATATGTAAATCTATAAATATAATACATCACATAAACAAATTAAAAAACAAAGACCATATAATTCTCTCAATAGATGCAGAAAAAGCTTTTGATAATATCCAGCATCCTTTTATGATCACAACACTTAAGAAAATAGGTATAGAAGGGACATTTCTTAAACTGATAAAGGCCTTCTACAGCAAACCTACAGCCAATATTATACTGAATGGAGTAAAATTGAAAACATTTCCACTCAGATCAGGAACCAGGCAAGGTTGCCCACTCTCTCCACTGCTTTTTAACATTGTAATGGAAGTCTTAGCCATTGCAACCAGGCAAGAGAAGGCAATCAAGGGTATCCATATAGGGTCAGAGGAGATCAAACTTTCACTCTTCACAGATGATATGATCGTATACCTGAAAAACCTGAGGGACTCAACCACAAAACTCTTAGAAGTGATCTATATTCTTAGAAGGAATATATTCTATATTCTTGGAAGGAATATAGCAGCATCTCAGGCTACAAAATCGGTACTCACAAATCAGTAGCATTCATATATACCAACAATAGTCAAGGTGAAAAACAGTCACAGACTCTATTCCCTTTACAGTAGTGCCAAAGAAAATGAAATATCTGGGAGTGTACCTAACAAAGGATGTGAAAGATCTCTATAAAGATAATTATGACACTCTGAGAAAAGAAATAGCTGAAGATGTCAACAAATGGAAAAACATACCATGCTCATGGCTGGGAAGAATCAACATTGTTAAAATGTCCATACTACCCAAAGCAATATACAATTTTAATGCAATCCCTATTAAAGCTCTACTGTCATACTTTAAAGATCTCAAAAAAAATACTTTGTTTTATATGGAATCAGAAAAATACTCGAATAGCCAAGACATTACTCAGAACTAAAAATAAAGCAGGAGGAATCACACTACCAGAACTCAGACTATACTATAAATTGATAGTGATCAAAACATCAAGGTATTGGCACAAAAATAGAAAGGTAGATGTATGGAACAGAATTGAGAACCAAGAGATGAATCCAGATACTTATCATCATTTGATCTTCGATAAGCCTATCAAAAACTTAAATTGGGGGAAAGACTCCCTATTTAACAAATGGTGCTGGGTGAATTGGCCGGTGACTTGTAGAAGACTGAAGCTGGACCCACACCTTTCACCTCTAACAAAAATTGACTGTCACTGGATAAAAGACTTAAACCTAAGACATGAAACCATAAAGATTCTTGGACAGAGTGCAGGGGAAACACTTAAAGAAATTGGCCTGGGGAAAACTTTATGAGGAGGACCCCTAGGGCAATTGAAGCAATACCAAAAATACATTACTAGAATCTGATCAAACTAAAAAGCTTCTGCACAGCCAAGAACACAGTAAGTAAAGCAAGTAGACTGCCCTCAGAATGGGAGAGGATATTTGCAGGTTACGTTTCTGACAAAGGTCTGATAACCAGAATCCACAGAGAACTCAAACTTATTAATAAGAAAAGAACAAGCCATCCCATTTCACTATGGGCAAGAGATCTGAACAGAAGCTTCTCCAAAAAAGACAGGCACAGGGTCTACAGACACATGAAAAAATGTTCATCATCTTTAATCATCAAAGAAATGCAAATCAAAACCACTTTGAGATACCATCTAACTCCAGTAAGAGTAGCCCACATAACAAAATCCTAAAACTACAGATGTTGGTGTGGATGTGGAGAAAAGGGAACACTTCTCCACTGCTGGTGGGAATGCAAGCTAATACGTTTCTTTTGGAAAGAAGTTTGGAGAACACTTGGGGATCTAAAAATTGACCTGCCATTGGATCCTGCAATTCCTCTACTAGGAGTATATCCAAAAGACCAAAAATCACTTTGCAGAAAAGAAATTTGCACCAGATTATTCACTGTAGCTCAATTCATAACAGCCAAGTCATGAAAGAAGCCCAAGTGCCCACTGACCCATGAATGGATTAATAAATTATGGTATATGTACACCACAGAATACTATGCAGCCTTAAAAAAAGGTGGAGACTTTACCTCTTTTATGTTTACATGGAGGGACCTAGAACATATTCTCCTGAGTAAAGTATCTCAAGAATGGAGGAAAAAGTATCCAATGTACTCAGTACTTCTATGAAACCAACTTATGCTTACTCACACTTTGTTATGAAAGATAGAACACAACTGTAGCTCAGGATGAAGGAGAGAAATGGAGTGGGAGGGGAGTGGAGGGGGGAGGTTTGATAGAGGGAGGGTAAATGGTGGGCCTACACCTATGAAGCATATGGCAAGGGTACAAGTCAGATCTATCAAGTGTAGAACATAAATGTCTTTACACAATAGTCAAGTAAATGAGGCGAAAGCTATATTAATTAGTTTGATGTAAGCACATCAAATTGTATTAAAAAATCAACACATTGTACCCCACATATGTATAAATGTATTCATGATCTATGTGTATATGACATAATAAAAAAAAAAAAAGAAGAAGAAAAAAAGAAAAGAAAAAGAAAAACAATTGCTCCCATGGAGACAGAGAATGGAATGATGGTTACCAGAGTCTGGAAAGATTAGGAATGGGCAGGGCATAAAGAGAATGGGTAATGGGGACAAAAATATAGTTAGTGAATTAACAATATTCAATAGCACAGTAAAGTGACTATAAGCAACATTAAGTTAAATATACTTTAAAATAACTAAAGGAGTAAGATTGGAATATTCCTAACACAAAAAGAACTGATCAGTATCTGAGGTGATGGATACCCCAATTACCGTGATTTGGTTAATCCACACTGTATGCCTCCATCAAAACATCACATGGACCCTATAAATAAATACAAATGTTATATTCCCAGGACAATATTTAAAAATTTTAAAAAGAAGGAATAAAGAGTTTTAAGAACGGGTGGCTTCAGAGTAGCCAAAGATATGAGAAAACTGCAGAGGATAGGAAAGAAAATTCTAAGAAGTATGACTGTGAATGATAAATTAGATCCATTGTAATATTCTTTAAAAGATCTAAGTAAACATTAGAATCACTTTTTAATTACTGACTATTGTTTCTTTATCATTACTTAGGGCCCCAAGCTTTATTTGTTACATATTCATAAATTCCTGAAATTTATTTTTCTGTCATACTATTAAAAGAAACCTTAGGAGAAGGGAGGTCAGAATATTACATTCCTGTTGCTGAATTACTTAGGGGAAAAATTGTTTCATTTAAATACAGTGATAATAGAAGAGATTGGCTTTAGAATCTTTAGAAAACTTTGTGATTGAATTCTGAAAATAGAAAGTATAATTTCTTAAACATTTGAGCATTGTGACCTATCTTTCAAACTGTGACATTCTCTCCAACTCTACTACATATATATATAATGTGTGTATAGATAATGATATAAATCAAACATTCTATCATGTCTCTGTTTATTATTACATTTAAAATTTTAAAATAAATCCATCTGTCCCCCATTCTCACAAAGTAATCACTTTCACCATTTTTAGCTGCACGCACACCTTGTATTCACCTTCAGATTATAGAATTTCATAGTTATACTACTATTTCTTGATTTTTCAGTTTTAGACGTTAACTATTTACTTCCTAATTTGGAAGAGAAGGATTTAACCTTCTTACACCCCCTCCTCCACCCTCCCAACGTAGCGATAACACATATTACAATTTTTGGTTAAATATTCAGTGCCTATGAAAATATTATCCATGGCTGAGGGGTGTACCATGAAAGCAATTTTCCCCATATGCAGGATTTTCTTTACTTGGATGTTTATAACTGTCCCATTATTTAATTTGCTTGCTTCCTATACCAATTGTATATAATTGTATAAATCTGGATGAGAATGGCTCTAAGTTGTTAAACAGGTTTCAGGGACTGGAATGCTGGCACCATCCAGTGTGTTCATTTTGACTTAATGTTTCTATAGTGCCATGGCCCTCAACTGTGTCCAATATCCTTGAGTCCAGATCCAGGTGGATCAAGTTCTCCAAAGAGGACTCTTTCAATGTTCTGCAAAGGACAGTCACTGAAGCATGGCTTGGGCTTCCACCAGTCCTTTTTTGAACCCAAGCTATATCCCCTCTTTCAGAAATATGTGCACCCTTTGGGGGGGGGGTCCAAATATGCTGTTCAACTGGCCTTTGGCTTTTGCCCTCTCTGCAAGCAGGAGTTTCTCTTTTCTCCAACTTGCTATTCATCCCATTTCCATTCATTCTTCTTATTTCCAGCTTCTCAGATTTTGTTTCTATCCTAACTTTTCCTGGAAACCCATTAATCTAGTACCAACAGCCTTCTCCAAGTCTGTTTCCCTGTGTATTAAACCAGGCAGCCATGCTGTCTCCACAGTACCTGGATCACAATCCAGCCACCTCCTCAGTTCACATATATCATTTCAGCCTCCATGTGCTGTGGGGTCTCTGAGGCGCTCTGCCACGGCAGGATCTGCTGGTAATGCAAATGCTTGCCCCAGCTGTCAGTCAAAGTGTTGATTTATTAACAGCTCATAGAGAATTTCATAAAAACATAATCATTTCATATTTTTATTACTGCTCCTATTTCTAAGAGCTTTAGAAGTAAATCTAGACACCCATAGAGGGATGAGTGTGGGAGAAGGGGGGAGTGCTCCATCCTGGCCCTCAATGCTCATATCCATGTCCCCAAGTGGGTAGATCCACATCAGGGTGGGCACGGTTGAGGCTAAGGATCCTGATACGTAAAGGTTAAGGTTGTGAAGGCAAATGGATTGCTCTGCCTAGACGGGTGGGTAATAAATCCCATGTGTCTTTGATGCTTCTTCCTCTTTCCCTGGTGAGTCTATTTCCATGATGAAATGTTATTCCACAAACCAGCCGGCTAATGGATTATGAAACATGCAAGATGAACTCAGGTGAGTCCTTTGAAGTGGATTGAAACATGGACTTTGCAAAATCGGATGTTATCCAAGCTCCCTATTTCAAGGTTGGCAGCATGATTTTCTTTCTTAAGTCTAGGTCTTCAGGTGGTGCTTCAGGCGACCTTGCCTCTGTCTGCACACGATTTCCTGCTCCCTCCAGATGGCTCACAGCTCTTCCCTCACCTCTATTTCTTCCTGCATTGGGAGCAAGAAGGAGCTGCCCAAAGCCCTGAGGTCACAGAAGGACAGGAGGGGGACACTAACCCACGTTGCCCCAATATGGAATTCAGGGGAAATATTCACAAAACACCCTTTGAAGAAGAAAAAGTACTGAAGAGTAAGAGGGGGAGCTGAGAAGGGGAGAGGATAGTACCCCCCGGATCTGTGTTCTTCTGGGCCTTTAAAAGTAGCCTTTCTTATCATCAGTTTCTGCTTACTACTGAGCAGAGGGATCTGAGAGGGTCTGCGGGGTGGACACCCACTCACCAGCCCTACTGGGGTCCACTCCGCCAGCTCACAGCATGCCTTCTAGAAGTATCCCTGCAGCCAGGTATAAAAATGAAAACCTGGAGGTTGCTGTGAGCTGTGACATAGTGAGATTCTGTCTCAAAAAAAAAAAAAAAAGAAAAGAAAAGAAAAGAAAGAAAAAATACTACATTAAATCTGTGGTCCTCAACCCTCAGGTCAGGTATTGGTACTGGTCTGTGGTCTGTTAGGGCCTGGCACAGCAAGAGGTGAGTGGCTGGTGAGCAAGTGAAGCTTCATCTGTATTTACAGCCACTTCCCATCACTGGCATTGTCACCTGAGCCCTCCTTCTATCAGATCAGCAGCAGCATTAGATTCTTACAGTGCAAACCCTACTGTAAACTGTGCATGTGAGGGAACTAGGCTGTGTGTTCCTTATGAGAATCTAATGTCTGGTGATCTGAGGTGGAGCTGAGGACATAAGCAACACACTGCAGCTGTCACTGTCTCCCATCACCCCTAGATGGGACCACATAGTTGCAGGAAAACAAGCTTAGGGCTCCCACTGACTCTGCATTATGGAGAGTTGTATAATTACTTCATCATCATTATTACTTTATAATAATAATAGAAATAAAGCGCACAATAAATATAACGTGCTTGGGTCATCCTGCCCCCAACCCAGTCTGTGGATAAATTGTCTTCCATGAAACTGGCCTCTGATGCCAAAAAGGTTGGGAACCACTGCATTAAACCATTACTTGGGATCACTACAAAATTCTGGGCCTGATAAATAAGCTTACGATTAATTGATGGGAGTGGGAAAGGAAAGAGAGTACAAGCTTCACACTGTTAATTTGAAAAAAAAAAAAAAATGACCACTGCAAATATAACAGGTAGCTGTGTAAACAGTATATTGGGGGAATATGCACAAAACACAGCATGAACCAATGGAAATCTCTCCCCAATGGAGCAAAAGGCTAACCCCCAAAGTCATAGGGATTGAAGTGTTCCTTGGACAAATCTCACCTGCTCAATGGCGTTGGATAAGTGGACAAACAAATAAGGATATAGAAGAAATTGAACAGCGTCAGAATTTAAACAGTATAGACGTCATGCATATGCATGAACTTTATCCCTGATGATAGCAAATCCATCTTCTCAAGCACAAGGAATTTTCATAAGAATTGATCATATGTTAAGTCACAAGGAAAATACCATCAAATAAGAATTACCTTCATGTGGAAAAAAAAGCATTCAAGAACAGCCAGGAAGCTACTCCAAAATGGGCCATGAGGGGAAACTAGACCATACTATCAAAGGTCCTCAAACTTTTTAAACAGGAGGCCAGTTCACTGTCCCTCAGACCGCTGGAGGGCCGGACTATAGTTTAAAAAAACAAAAAACTATGAACAAATTCCTATGCACATATCTTATTTTTAAGTAAAAAAACAAAATGGGAACAAATACAATCACACCGCCTCATGTGGCCTGCGGGCCGCAGTTTGAGGACCCCTGTGATGGTACTACAAAGCTTTAGTAAATAGAAAAGTGTACGGTCTGTACGTGAAACACAGGCAGATAGATCCATGGGAGAGAATAGAACACCCAGAAACATATGCAAGTACATGCAGAACTTCAGAATGTGATACAGGCAACATCTCAAATCACTGGCCTCTTCAGATAGATTGTGCTAGAACAATGGGTTAGCCACTTGATAAAGAGATAAAATTAGATCCATACTTCACACTATGTATACAAATAAATTCCAAGTAGTAGATCAGCGATTTAGTTTTAACCTGTCCAGCTTCATTAAAAGGCTTGTTAGCATTTTTCACTGGGATTGCATTGAATTTATAAATGTCCTCATTTAAAAATAAAGACATATGTGGCTGGATACTTTCCGGACAGCCTTTGTATATCCATGTGAAGAAAGTGCTCATCAATTTCTATTTTCTCGAGTGTGCTTGTCAGGAAAGGCTGACGAATGTTGTTGAGGGTTCTGTTCAGCAACTGTGGTGTTATCATATAATATTTCTCCTTATCTTTCTTAAAACAGTGTATCTTAGTATGGATTTTCAAACGCTGAATTTGTAGTCAGTATTTGTAGTCAGATACTACAATTTGTATTTATATTGTGTTTGTATTCCTGGAATAAATCACACTTGATCACAGTGCAACATTTTCTTAATGCAGTATTGAATTCTTTCTGCGAATATTTTATGAAGAACATTTAAATAAATATTCAGAGTGATTAGATTATAGGCAGATCGTTTTCTTATCTATACTGTCTTTACCAGGTTTTGGTATCAATGTTATACTTGTTTTATAAAAATAATTATAAAAGGGCAGTGCCTGTGGCTCAGAGGAGTAGGGCGCTGGCCCCATATACTGGTGGCGGGTTCAAACCTGACCCCAGCCAAAAACTGAAAAAAAAAAAAAAAAAAATTATAAAAAATATATAAGTGAAAAGAAAACGAAACGAACACCAAATGTTCTCCCTACGTTTCTCTTTTCTTTCTTGAATACCTAATAGAGGGATATTAGACTTCCTGGATTGCCACTTTATATCTGAAATATCTCATGTTTTTTGTTCTCTCATTCTTTACTTTTCTTGGCAGACTGTTCTAGTTTTAGGTTCTTATTCTGTGCAATATCTCCTCATCTCTCTGATGATATTAATTAGAGTTAGGGAATTTCTCCTCTCCCCAGACCACCTTTTATTCTGGTTTTATATATTCTGTTTATTCATTTTGATCTTTATCTTTAATGCTGCTGACTTTCTTCAAATACGTGGAGATCCCTGATAGTTATTCACATTTATAAAGGAAGGCCTGGGTTACTTGATAAAGGAAGCTGATTTGACTTCTTCAGACATTGGTTGGTTTATTTCCCTTTGACCAACTTTTACCCCCATGACTCTGGAAATGTGAACAACAGAGTATGCTGCAGCCTTCACTTTAAATGTTTGGGCATGGCACAGGCAGGCTGGTCAGGGCCTGCCAGAGCAACCAAAAAGAGAATTTTACACCAGGGTATGAGAAATTGAGACTCCAGGTTAGTTTGATTACACAGCTTCATCAGTAGTAACTTTAAAATTTGTACACAACATCACCATATGTGTTTATTGATAAATTAATAAATAATTTATTAATTAAATACAGGCCAGATACAGGGGCTCACACCACTGACCTCTGAGCATTACAGAGTGCTGTAATCCTAGCACTCTGGGAGGCCAGTGTAGATGGATTGCTTGAGCTTAGGAGTTCAAGACCAGCCTGAACAAGAGCGAGACCCTGTCTCTACCAAAATTGAAAAACTAGCTGGGTGTTGTAGTGGGTGCCTATAGTCCCAGCTACTTGGGAGGCTGAGGCAGGAGGATCACTTGAGCCCAAGAGTTTGAGGTTGCTGTGAGCTATGATGACACCTCGGCACTCTATCCAGGGTGATAGAGTGAAACTCTGTCTCAAAATATATATACACACACACATACACGTATGTATGTATATGTAACATATATATACGCACACACGTATATGTTACATATACATACATATGTGTGTATGTATATATATGTTACATGTACAACTATACTAGTTTATTATGTGTGGGTCACTTTGAAAGTTCTGAGACAGACTGTGTTACGGCCCATTATTTCATTTCCAAGAAACACAGCTGACAGTGTCCTTTCTGATTGACCCATACAAGTTTCAACTTGCTCGTCTTATTCGTGCTCCTGGGATTGCTTCATCTGTTTCTGTCTATGTGGATTTTGTGTTTCTTGATTTTTGTGTATCTCAAGACTTTCATAATAATCCAGGTATGTTAGTTATAAAAATACATAAATAGAAATAATAAACAGATTTGCCAAAGATTCAGTAAATATGATTAAATAATTTTGGCATGTATTATGTATAGTATGAAATCTTTTTTTCTACTTGTAATAAATGATCACACAAAGGAACTGAATGTATCAAGTCTGAGTTGATTGCTATTCATACGCAGTAATAAGCACTGGTTCTGCCGCTCTCTTGTGGTGGATATTCCTTGAATTATTAGTATCATCTTCAATCTGCAGTTTCTTTGAAGAACATTTTTGAAACCACTTGTTCATTTTGTGCAAATTGCATGAGCTTAAACCAAATAGTATAATTATACTCAACCATTCAGTGCACAAACCACAATATGTCAAAGTGTTCTGAAGGTGGATAACCAAGGGAGGCCCTGAAGACCTCTGAGGATCTTATTTCTTCCCTCAGGATTCCTTGTGTGGCACCCAGGGCCCATGACCATCAGACACAAGCAGCTACTGAGGGTGCCAGGGTTGATCTGTGTGGTGATTATCTATAGAGTTTACTTTTTTTTGTTTTTATAAAAGTGGATATAAATAAAAGCCCTCATACTTTTATCTCACAAACTGACAGATTGCCTTGAACTTTGCCTGGAATGCATCTCTCTCTTTGATGACCAGAGCTGTGGGGTGCCAAAACTCTCATGACGAGCCCTACAATTCCCAAGCAAGTCATTCAATTTCATTTCAATTTGAATCAAAAATCTGCTTCTTCTCCCTCCAATGCCTGCTGCTCTGCCCACAGATACATACCAAGCCAGACTCATCAACCAACATGCTTTTGCAGGTCTCTTGGCATAGGGCCTGTACTCTCCAGTTTTCCACAGTCCCCACTGCTCTCTATTGCCTTACACTCACTCACATGATTGACTTTTCTACTTCTGGTTCCAAGGCTGGTTTATCCAGTTTTAGGCAGAAGGAAAACACCATTGTCTCTATGTGCTCTGCACATCCATTCACTTATTCAGTAAAAACAAGCTGAGCCCCTACTAGGTGCTGGTTCTTCTAAGCACAAGGTACAGCAGCTAATGAAACCAAAGTCTCTGCTGTCACAGAGCTTGTGCTCTAGATGGTGGATGCAAGTTGATATTGGCAGTGGTGGTGCTAAAATGAAAAATTGAGAGAGAAAGGAGACGGGGGAGAGTTGGGGTGGGGGGAACTCTTCTAGACCACCTGGGCAAAAGGATCTTTCCAAGAAGTGACAGTTGAGCAGAGACCTGTGCTAAGTGAGGGACAGAGTCATGTAGGTGCCTAGAGAAGAACACCCCAGGCAAAGGGAGCCACAAGTGAAAAAGCTCTGAAGGGGAGTGCGCCTGGCATGTGTGAGGAGTGGAAGGAGAGTGGTGGAGAGAGAGGAGTAGGAATGCCATGCAAGGGAATCAGATCCCATCTAGTTTGGAGCATAATGCTAAGAAGTTTAGATTCTGTGGTGACTGAGATGGGTCATCATCATAAGATCTTGAGCCAGGAAGTGACATGGTTGCCTTACTTTCTATTTTAAAAAGTTCTCTGTGGTTGGGCACAGTGGTTCACACCTGTAATCCCAGGACTTTGGGAGACCGAGGTGGAAGGATCAAAATTTCAATAACAGATTAGGCAATATAGCAAGACCCCATCTCTTAAAAAATTTTTGTTTTAATTAGCTAGGAGTCCCAGCTACTTGGGAGGCTAAGGTGGGAGGATCACTTGAACTCAGGAGTTGGAGGCTACAGGGAGCTATGATGGCACCACTGCACTGCAGTGTGGGCTACAGAGCGAGGCCTTGTCTCAAAAAAAAAAAAAAAAAAAGTTCAAAAGTTCACTGTGATTACTCTGCAGAAAAGTATACTTCAGAGCAAGGATGGGAAAAGGAAACCAGGTGCCATTCTACAATACACATTCTTTTCATATTTTAAATCTGCTAAAAATCAATGTGTATCTTTAACTGAAGGCTCACAATCACTGTCAGTGAGTGACACACATGGCCTACTTGTCCTGCCCTGAAAACACCCAGCCATTAAAAGTGTCTATATCAGAACTTTCAGGACAGGCGTCAACAGCATATAAGAACATTCCAGGCTGGGTCCCATGGCTAATCCTAGCACTGTGGGACACTGAGGCAGCTCAAGACTAAGCTAATAAGGAGTAAGACCTTGTCTATACTAAAAATAAAAACAACAAAAACTAGCTGTGCATCATGGCAGGCACCTGTAGCCTCAGCTACTCCAGAGGCTGAGGCAGGAGGATCACTTCAGCCCAAGAATTTGAGGTTGCTGTGAGCTATGATGACACCACGGTACTCTAGCCAAGGCAACAGAGTGAGATTCTGTCAAAGAAAAGAAAGAAAGGAAGGAAGAAGGGAAGGGAAAGGAAGGGAAGGGAAGGGAAAAGAAAGAGAGAAAGAAAGAGAAAATTTTGACAACATGACTATGGAGTACTCTCACAAGCCATAGAATAGTAAAGTGCTTAGGACAAGGGAAGAGATGAAAGATGTTACACTTCTGTGTGTAACATATTCCCAAAGAGCAGAAAAAAGAAGGAAAACTCAGCAGGCTTTTTTTTTTTTTGCAGAATTGACAACCTGTTCTTAACATTCATGTGAAAGTGCAAAGGGACCCAAAATATACCAAATATTCTTGGAAAAAAACCAAAGTTAGAGGACTCACATCTCCTGATTTCAAACTTTGCTACAATGTTGGAGTAGTACATTTGTCAGTAAATGATACTTGTGTAAGGACAGACAGCTCAATGGACTAGAATTGAGATCCCCCAAATAAATCTAAAGATGGAAAATGTAAACATGTACAGTCAATTGATTTTAGTCAAAGTTGTCAAAAAAATTCAATTAGAAAACAATAGTCTTTTCAACAAATAGTACAGGGAAAATTATATGTTGCACTAAAAAAAATAAATTTGGTCCTGTAGCTAACACTATATACAGAAATTAACTCAAATGGATCAAAGATCCAAATGTACAAACTAAACTCAAAACTCTTAGAAATTAAAAATAGAAAATCTTCATGATCTTGGATTCAGCAATGGTTTCTTATATATGACACCAAAAACACAAGCAAACCAAGGAAAAAGTAGATAATTTGGCCTTCATCAAAATTAAAAAAAAATCTGTGTTCTAAATGGTACCATCAGTAAGGTAAAAATACAACTCATGGAATGGGACAAATTTTCTGTAACCTTATATCTGATAAGGGCCTTGTATCTAGAATAGACAACAAAGGCTTACAGCTCAATAATTTTTTTTTTTTTTTTGAGACAGAGCCTCACCACGCCACCCTCAGTTATGTGTAGTGGCATCACAGCTCACAGCGACCTCCAACTCTTGGGTTTAAGCAATTGTCCTGCCTCAGCCTCCCAAGTAGCTGAGACCACAGGTGCCTGCCAGAACACCCAGCCATTTTCCTTTCGCAGTTCTCATTGTTGTTTAGCGGACCCAATGAGGGCTGGGTTCAAACCCACCAGCCTTGGTGCATGTGGCCAACACCATAACCACAGCACTATGGGTGCCAAGCCATCTCAATAATTTAAAAAAGCTCACGGTCGGTGCCCACTGGACCTCTGTAAGAGCTGCGCCATGACCCGCGACCCGTACCCACCAGGCCTCCACACACCTTGACCAGGAACTCTGGGAGCCACACAAACCCGCATCTTCCCTCCTGTACCCTCACTGCCTCCACACTGGCCCACTCATCTGGCCAGGGAGTCTGGTGGAAGCGTGCCCCCTGGAGCACTCCCTGCCTCTGTGCGGAGCCCTTCTCCTGGCCAGAGACTGCTGGAGCCTTGGGCCCTCTGTGCCAAAGTGACTGGGCACTCCCCACACCGTGGGCACCACCTCCCGCCCTGTTGCTGGATCCGGGTGTGTCACACTCCGGAGCTGCTTCCACAACCAGAACTTCCTGGTTGGAGCAGCCCCAGAGGAGCTACACAGGGTCACTCCCTACAAAGATCCAGCAAATAATAGAGTGATCCCGCTGGGGTCTAATCTTGGAGAGATACCTCCCCAACTCTGAGGACAGCCAGAGGCAACAATGAAAAACAATCATGAGGCAAAATCAATGGAAATACTCTGGCAATATGAATAATCAGAGTACATTAACTCTCCCAAGGATCAATGGGGCAGACACAGCACAAAATACCATGAACAAACAAATAGCTGACATGTCAGAAATCGAGTTCAGAATCTGGATACCAAATAAGATCAAATTAGAATTCCAAGCAGTAACCCAAAAAAGTCTCAAGAATTCAATGAATTAAAAGACCAAATGACCAAAGATTTTGACACATTGAGACAAGAAGTTGCAGCCCTCAAATATCTGAGAAACACAGTAGAATCTCTCAGTAACAGAATGGAGCAAACAGAAGAAAGGATTTCTGACATTGAAGACAAAGCTTTCGAACGCTCCCAAACTCAAAGAGGAAGAGAAATGGAAGGCGAAAACAGATCACTCTCTCAGAGAGCTCTGGGATAATTTGAAGAAAACCAATATTCATGTTATAGGGATCACTGAAAGTGATAAAGTGGCTTCACAAGGCACAGAGTCTCTTCTCCATGAGATTATGAAAGAGAACATTCCAGACATGCCAAGAGATTCTGAAATTCAGACAGCAGTTTCAGAACTCCAGCATGACTCAATTCAAATAAGACATCTCTCAGACACATCATAACCAATTTCACTAAAGTTAGAATGTAGGAGAAAATTCTGAAAGCAGCCAGACGAAAGAAAACCATCACCCACAAGGGCAAGAATATTAGAATAACTGCAGAGCTCTCTGCTGAAACCTTTCAAGCTAGAAGAAGATAGTCATCGACTTTTAATCTCCTAAAACAAAATAACTTTCAACCCAGGATCCTGTACCCAGCTAAACTGAGTTTCATTTATGATGGAGAAATTAAATACTTTAATGACATACACATATTGAAGAAATTTGCCATAACGAAACCAGCTCTCCAGGATATTCTCAGACCTATCCTCCATAAAGACCAGTGTAATCCTCCACCACAAAAGTAAACCCACCCAGAAAATTTTGATCAAATTCTAACTTCCACAGTCACAAAAGGATTAAAAATGTCCACCGGACTCCTGAAAGGCTTATCAATGTTCTCAATTAATGTGAATGGTTTAAATTGTCCTCTAAAGAGGCACAGGTTGGCTGACTGGATACAAAAACTCAAGCCAGATATCTGCTGCATACAAGAATCTCACCTTACATTAAAAGACAAATATAGACTCAAGGTGAAGGGATGGTCATCTATACTGCAGGCAAATGGAAAGCAGAAAAAAGCAGGCATTGCAATCCTATTTGCAGATTCAATAGGCTTTAAACCAACCAAATAAGGAAGGATAAGGATGGACACTTCAAATTTGTAAAAAGGTAATACTCAATATGATCAGATATCAATTATTAATATTTATCCACCCAACCAGAATGCACCTCAATTTATAAGAGAAACTCTAACAAACATGAGCAACTTGATTTCCTCCAGTTCCATAGTAGTTGGAGATTTTAACACCCCTTTAGCAGTGCTGGACAGATCCTCCAAAAAGAAGCTAAGCGAAGAAATTTTAGATTTAAACTTAACCATTCAACATCTGGACTTAACAGATATCTACAGAACATTTCATCCCAACAAAACTGAATACACATTCTTCTCATCAGCACACAGAACATACTAAAACGACCACATCCTAGGCCACAAATCTAACCTCAGCAAATTTTAAAAAATAAAAATTATTGCTTGCATCTTCTCAGACCATCATGGAATAAAAGTTGAACACAATAACAACAGGAACCTGCATAGCCATACAAAAACATGGAAGCTAAGATCCTAACAAACAGAATCCAACAACACATCAAAAAAATTATACACCATGATCAAGTGGGATTTATCCCAGAGTCTCAAAACTGGTTCAATATACGTGAATCTATAAATGTAATTCAGTACATAAACAAACTAAAAAATAAAGACCATATGATTCTCTCAATTGTGCAGAAAAGCTTTTGACAATATCCAGCATCCCTTCATGATCAGAACACTTAAGAAAATTGGTATAGAAGGGACATTACTTAAACTAATAGAGGCCATCTAAAGCAAACCCACAGCCAATATCGTATTGAATGGAGTTAAATTGAAATCATTTCCACTCAGATCAGGAACCAGACAAGGCTGCCCATTGTCTCCATTGCTCTTTAACATTGTAATGGAAGTTTTAGCCATTGCAATTTGGGAAGAAAATGCGATCAAGGGTATCCACATAGGTTCAGAAGAGATCACACTTTTGCTCTTCGCAGACGATATGATTGTATATCTTGAAAACACTAGGCATTCTACTACAAAACTTTTAGAAGTGATCAAGGAATACAGCAATGTGTCAGGCTACAAAATCAACACCCATAAATCTGTAGCCTTTATATATACCAACAATAGCCAAGCCGGAAAAAACAGTCAAGGACTCTATTCCTTTCACAGTAGTGCCAAACAAGATGAAATATTTGGGAGTTTATCTACCAAAGGATGTGAAAGACCTCTATAAAGAGAACTATGAAACTTTAAGAAAAGAAATAGCTGAAGATATTAACAAATGAAAAACATACCATGCTCATGGCTGGGAAGAATCACCTTGTTAAAATGTCTATACTACCCAGAGCAATATATAATTTTAATGCAATTCCTATTAAAGCTCCATTGTCATATTTTAAAGATCTTGAAAAAATAATACTTCATTTTATATGGAATCAGAAAAAACCTCGAATAGCCAAAACATTACTCAGAAATAAAAACAAAGCAGGAAGAATCACACTACCAGACCTAAGACTGTACTATAAATCCATAGTGATCAAAATAGCATGGTACTGGCACAAAAACAGATAAGCAGATGTCTGGAATAGAATAGAGAACCAAGAGATGAATCCAGCTACTTATCATTATTTGATCTTTGACAAACCAATTAAAAATATTCAGTGGGAAATAGCTGGGCATTGTGGCGGGCACCTGTAGTCCCAGCGGCTCGGGAGGCTGAGGCAAGAGAATCACGTAAGCCCAAGAGTTAGAGGTTGCTGTGAGCCGTGTGATGCCATGGCACTCTACCTGAGGGTGAAACAGTGAGACTCTGTCTCTACAAAAAAAAAAAAAAAGAAAGAAAGAAAACATTCAGTGGGGATAAGATTCCCTATTTAACAAATGGTGCTGGGTGAACTGGCTGGCAACCTGTAAAAGACTGAAACTGGACCCATACCTTTCACCATTAACTAAGATAGATTCTCACTGGATAAAAGATTAAACTTAAGACATGAAACTATAAAAATACTTGAAGAAAGTGCAGTGAAAACTCTTGAAGGAATCAGCCTAGGTGAATATTTTATGAGGAGGACTCCCCAGGCAATTGAAGCAGTATCAAAAATACACTACTGGGACCTGATCAAACTAAAAAGCTTCTGCACAGCCAAGAACATAGTAAGTAAAGCAAGCAGACAGCCCTCAGAATGGGAGAAAATATTTGCAGGTTATACCTCCGATAAAGATCTAATAACCAGAATCCACAGAGAACTCAAACATATTAGCCAGAAAAGAACAAATGATCCCATCTCAGGGTGGGCAAGGAACTTGAAGAGAAACTTCTCTAAAGAAGACTGACGCACAATCTACACACACATGAAAAAAATCTCATCATCCTTAATCATCAGAAAAATGCAAATCAAAACTACTTTGCGATATCACCTAACCCCTGTAAGAGTAGCCCACATAACAAAATCCCAAAACCAGAGATGTTGGCGTGGATGTGGAGAAAAGGGCACATTTCTACACTGCTGGTGGTTATGCACACTAATACATTCCGTTTGTAAGGATGTTTGGCAAATACTTAAAGATCTAAAAATAGATCTGCCATTCGAACCTATAATTCCTTTACTAGGTTTATACCCAGAAGACCAAAAATCACAGTATAACAAAGACATCTGTACCAGATTGTTTACTGCAGCCCAATTCTTAATTGTTAGGCCACTGAAGAAGCTCAAGTGCCCATCGACCTATGAATGGACTAACAAACTGTGGTACATGTATACCATGGAATATTATGCTGCCTTAAAGAAAGATGGAGACTTTACCTCTTTCATGTTTACATGGATGGAGCTGGAAAACATTCTTCTTAGCAAAGTATCTCAAGAATGTAAGAAAATATCCAATGTACTCAGCCCTACTATGAAGCTAATTTATAGCTTTCACATGAAGGCTATAACCCAACTATAGAAAAAGAATATGGGGAAAGGGCGAAGGCAGGGGAAGGGAGGGGGGAAGTTAGGATGGACGGAGGGAGGGTAATGGGCGGGGTCACACCTATGGCGCATCTTACAATGAGTACAGGTGAAACCTACTAAATGCAGAATACAAATGTCTACATACAATAACTAAGAAAATGCCATGAAGGCTGTGTTGAACAGTTTGATGAGAATATTTCAGATTATATATGAAACCAGCACATTGTACCCCATGATTGCACTAATGTACACAGCTATGATCTAACAATAAAAAAATACATAAATAAATAATTTCAAAAAGCTAATTAAAAAGTGGGCAAAGGGCCAGGTGTGATGGCTCACACTTATAATCATGGCACCCTGAGAGGCCAACACAGTTGGATTGCTTAAGCTCAGGAGTTCAACCAGGCTGAACAAGAGTGAGACGCCTGTTCCTGCTAATAAGAAAAAATAGCCGGCATGTGGCATATCCCTGTAGTGCTGGATACTCAGGAGGCTGAGGCAAGTGGATTGCTCAAACCCAGGAGTTTGACGTTACTATGAGTTACAACACCACAGCACTCTACCCAGGGTTCCAGAGTGAAACTCTCTCTCAAAGATAAAAAATAAAAACAAACAAATAAATAATGAACTTGGGAGTGAGAGCAAGATGACAGCTGAGTAACAGCTTCCCTGCAACTGGGCACCATGAGTCTGGGAAGATAAGACTTCAGGCATATCTGGGTGGTGGGATCTGTCTATAATCATCCCTTTGAGGACACAGGGAGTCAGCAAGAGACTTCTGGACCCCAAGAGGAAGACAAAAACAGTGGAAAAGTGGTAAGTGGTTGCATGTGTTCGATCAGTCTAATCCTGCCAGCAGCTTCCACAGGCACGGGAACTTAAAGAGCAAGAGGAAATGAAAGGAAAATTAGGGCAAAGAAATAGATAAAAGAAATCACTCATGAGGAAGAATCAACAGAAACTCCAGGCAACATGAAGAACCAGTCCAGAGAAACCCCTCCAAGGGACCATGAGGTAGCTACTGCAGAGGATTCCACCTATAAAGAAATGTTAGGAATGACAGAAAGGGAATTTAGAATACACATGATGGAAACAATGAAGGAAACTGCTGATAAAGTGGAAAATAACCAAAAGGAAATCCAAAAACAGAATCAAATAAGAGATGAACGATATGAAGAATATAGAAAAGATATAGCGGAGCTGAAGGAACTGAAGCAGTCAATTAGAGAACTTAAAGATGCAATGGAAAGTATCAGCAACAGGATAGACCATGCAGAAGAAAGAATTTCGGAGGTAGAGGACAAAGTTCTTGAGATAACTCAGATAGTTAAAGAGGCAGAAAAGAAGAGAGAGAAAGCAGAACATTCACTGTCAGAATTATGGGACTTTATGAAGCATTCCAACATACGTGTCATAGGAATCCCAGAAGGGGAAGAAGAATGCCCCAGAGGAATGGAAGCCATACTAGAGAATATTATAGATGAAAATTTCCCAAATATCACCAAAGATTCTGACACACTCCTTTCAGAGGGATATCGGACCCCAGGTTGCCTCAACTCTAACCGACCTTCTCCAACACACATTGTGATGAACCTGTCCAAAGTCAAGACAAAAGAAAAGATTCTGCAAGCTGCCAGGAGTAAGTGCCAGTTGACCTACAGGGGCAAATCCATCAGAGTGACTGCATATTTCTCTAATAAAACTTTCCAAGCAAGAAGACAATGGTCATCTACCTTTAATCTACTTAAACAGAACAATTTCCAGCCCAGAATTCTACATCCTGCTAAGCTAAGCTTTAAAATTGATGGAGAAATCAAATAATTTACTGATATGCAAACATTGAGGAAATTCGCCACAACAAGACCAGCTCTACAGGAAATACTTCAACCTCTTCTACCCACTGACCATCACAATGGATCAACAGCAAAGGAAGAACTCAGAAATTAAAGGCCAGAAACTAACTTCCACACTGATGCAAAAGATAAAATTAAGCAATGACTCTCACAAAATAAGATGAATAGAATACTACCACACTTATCAATTATCTCAATAAATGTTAATGGCTTGAATTCCCCACTGAAGAGGCATAGATTGGCTGACCGGACTAAAAAACACAAGCCATCCACTTGCTGTCTTCAGGAAACACATCTGGCTTCAAAATACAAATTAAAAATCCGAGTCAAGGGTTGGAAGACAATTTTTCAGGCAAATGGAATTCAGAAGAAAAGAGGAGTTGTTGGTTAAAAAAGAAAAAAAAAAAAGAAAAGAGGAGTTACAATCTTATTTTCACATACATGTGGATTTAAAGCAACTAAAGTCAAAAAAGACAAAGATGGTCACTTTATATTGGTCAAGGGAAAAATACAACAAGAAGACATTTCAATTCTAAATATCTATGCACCCAATTTAAATGCTCCCAGATTCTTGAAACAGACCTTACTCAGTCTGAGCAATATGATATCTGATAATACCATAATAACAGGGGACCTTAACACTCCTCTTACAGAGCTGGACAGATCCTCTAAACAGAAATTAAACAAGGATATAAGAGATTTAAATGAGACCCTAGAACAACTGTGCTTGATAGACGCATATAGAACACTCCATCCCAAAGATAAAGAATATACATTCTTCTCATCACCCCATGGAACATTCTCCAAAATTGATCATATCCTGGGACACAAAACAAATATCAACAGAATCAAAAGAATTGAAATTTTACCTTGTATCTTCTCAGACAATAAGGCACTAAAGGTGGAACTCAACTCTAACAAAAATGCTCGACCCCACCCAAAGGCATGGAAATTAAACAACAATTCAACAACTGTTGAATAACAGATGGGTGCAGGAAGAAATAAAACAGGAAATCATTAACTTACTTGAGCATAACAACAATGAAGACACAAGCTACCAAAACCTGTGGGATAATGCAAAAGCAGTTTTGAGAGGAAAATTCATCGCTTTAGATGCCTACATTCGAAAAACAGAAAGAGAGCGCATCAACAATCTCACAAGAGATCGTATGGAATTGGAAAAAGAACAATCTAAGCCTAAACTCAGTAGAAGAAATGAAATATCCAAAATCAACTCAGAGATCGATGAAATTGAAAACAAAAGAATCATTCAGAAAATTAATGAAACAAGTTGTTTTTTTGAAAAAATAAATAAAACAGATAAACATTGGCCAGACTAACGAGGAATAGAAAAGTAAAATCTCTAGTAACCTCAATCAGAAATGATAAAGGGGAAATAACAACTGATCCCACAGAGATACAAGAGATCATCTCTGAATACTACCAGAAACTCTATGCCCAGAAATTTGACAATGTGAAAGAAATGGATCAATATTTGGAATCACACCCTCTCCCTAGACTCAGCCAGGAAGAAATAGAGCTCCTGAACAGACCAATTTCAAGTACTGAGATCAAAGAAACAATAAAAAAGCTTCCAACCAAAAAATGCCCTGGTCCAGATGACTTCACACCAGAAATCTATCAAACCTTCAAGGAAGAGCTTATTCCTGTACTGAAGAAATTATTCCAAAAAATTGAGGAGGAAGGAATCTTCCCCTCATTCTATGAAGCAAATATCACCCTGATACCAAAACCAGGAAAAGACCAACTAAAAAGGAGAATTTCAGACCAATTTCACTCATGAATATAGATGCAAAAATTCTCAACAGATTCCTAGCCAAAAAATTACAGCTTATCATCAAAAAAGTCATACATCATAATCAAGTAGGTTTCATCCCAGGGTTGCAAGTCTGGTTTAACATACGCAAGTCCATAAACATTATCCACCATATTAACAGAGGCAAAAATATAGGTCATATGATCCTCTCAATAGATGCAGAAAAAGCATTTGATAAAATCCAGCATCCTTTTCTAATTAAAACACTGAAGAGTATAGGCATAAGTGGCACATTTCTAAAACTGATTGAAGCTATCTATGACAAACCCACAGCCAATATTTTACTGAATGGAGTAAAACTCAAAGCTTTTCCTCTTACAACCGGAACCAGACAAGGTTGTCCTCTGTCACTTTTACTATTCAACATAATGCTAGAAGTTCTAGCCAATACAATTCAGCAAGACAAGGAAATAAAGGGAATCCAAATGGGAGCAGAGGAGGTCAAACTCTCCCTCTTTGCTGACGACATGATCTTATACTTAGAGAATTCCAAAGACTCAACCACAAGACTCCTGGAAGTCATCAAAAAATACAGTAATGTCTCAGGATATAAAATCAATGTCCACAAGTCAGTAGCCTTTGTATACACCAAAACAGTCAAGATGAGAAGCTAATTAAGGACACAATTCCCTTCACCATAGTTTCAAAGAAAATGAAATACCTAGGAATATACCTAACGAAGGAGGTGAAGGACCTCTATAGAGAAAATTATAAAATCCTCAGAAAGGAAATAGCAGAGGATATTAATAAATGGAAGAAAATACCATGCTCACGGACAGACAGAATCAACATTGTTAAAATGTCTATACTTCCCAAAGCAATCTACCTATTCAATGCCATTCCATTAAAATACCAACATAGTACTTTCAAGATTTGGAAAAAATGATTCTGCGTTTTGTATAGAACCAGAGAAAAACCTGTATAGCGAAGGCAGTTCTTAGTAATGAAAATAAATCTGGGGGCATCACCATACCAGATTTTAGGCTGTACTACAAAGCCATAGTGGTCAAGACAGTATGGTACTGGCACAAAAATAGAGACATAGACACTTGGAATCAAACAGAAAACCAGGAAATGAAACTAACATCTTACAATCACTTAATCTTTGATAAACCAAAGAAGAACATACCTTGGGGGAAAAACTCCCTGTTCAATAAATGGTGTTGGGAGAACTGGATATCCACATGTAAAAGTCTGAATCTGGACCCACACCTTTCCCCACTCACAAAAATTGATTCAAGATGGATAAAGGACTTAAATTTAAGGCATGAAACAATAAAAATCCTCAAAGAAAGCATAGGAAAAACACTGGGAGATATTGGCCTGGGGAAAGACTTTATGAAGAAGACTGCCATGGCAATTGCAACAACAACAAAAATAAACAAATGGGACTTCATTAATCCAAAAAGTTTCTGTACAGCTAAGGAGACAACAACCAAAGCAAATAGACAACCTACACAATGGGAAAGGATATTTGCATATTTTGAATCAGACAAAAGCTTGATAACTAGAATCTATAGAGAACTCTAATCCACATGAAAAAAGCCAATAGTCCCATATTTCAATGGGCAAGAGACATGAATAGAACCTTCTCTAAAGAAGACAGACGAATGGCTAACAAACATGAAAAAATGTTCATCATCCCTATCTATTAGAGAAATGCAAATCAAAACCACCCTGAGATACCATCTAACCCCAGCGAGAATGGCCCGCATCACAAAATCTCAAAACTGCAGATGCTGGCATGGATGTGGAGAGAAGGGAACACTTTTACACTGCTGGTGGGACTGCAAACTAGTACAACCTTTTTGAAAGGAAGTACGGAGAAACCTCAAAGCACTCAAGCTAGACCTCCCATTCGATCCTGCAATCCCATTACTGGGCATCTACCCAGAAGGAAAAAAATCCTTTTATCATAAGGGAACTTGTACTAGACTCTTTATTGCAGCTCAATTTAGAATCGCCAAAATGTGGAAACAGCCTAAATGCCCACCAACCCAGGAATGGATTAACAAGCTGTGGTATACGTATACCATGGAATACTATTCAGCCATTAAAAAAAATGGAGACTTTATATCCTTCGTATTAACCTGGATGGACGTGGAAGACATTATTCTTAGTAAAGCATCACAAGAATGGAGAAGCATGAATCCTATGTACTCAATTTTGATATGAGGACAATTAATGACAATTAAGGTTATGGGGGGGGAGCAGAAAGAGGAATGGAGGGAGGGGGGTGGGGCCTTGGTGTGTGGCACACATTTTGGGGGCAAGACACGATTGTAAGAGGGACTTTACCTAACAAATGCAATCAGTGTAACCTGGCTTATTGTACCCTCAATAAATCTCCAACAATAAAAAAAAAATAATAAAATAAAAAAATAATAATAAATAATGAGCAAAGAATCTGAACAGTTGTTTCTTCAAAGAAGAGATGCAAGTGGCCAAAAAGCACACAAAAACATGCTCAACATCTGTAGTCATCGGAGAATTACAAATCAAAGTCACAATGAGCTACTACTACACACCCAGGAGGATGTTTATGATCCAAACTATACAAGTGTTAGCTTGGATGTAGAGAAATTGGGTCCCATAAATTGTAAGTGGTAATGTAAAATGGTGCAGCTACTTTGGCAAACAATTTGGTAATTCCTTGGAATATTAAATATAGAATTATGATATGACCCGTGATTACGCTCCTAATTTTACACCCAAAAGGAATGAAAATATTGACTACACAGACTTAGAACTGAATGTTCATGGAAGCATTATTCTTAGTAGCCAAAAAGGGTGGGGGCTGGGGGGAAACACATGTCTATCAACTAGTGACTGGATAAACAAAACATGACATGGTCGTATAATGGATTCAGAAATAAAAAGGATCAGACTAATGATATATGCTATAACATGGATGAACCTCAAAAATAGTACGCTCAGTAAAAAAGCCAGACATATTAAGAGCACATATTTTATGACTGTATTTATACTGGATGTCCAGAAAATACAAACAAACAGGAGGTAGATGAGAGGCTGCCTGGGGCTCAACGTGGAAGTGAAGAGTGTGGGTAAATGGACACAGGATTCTTTTGGAGGTGAGGGGAATGTTCTAAAATTAGATCGTGGCAATAGTTGCATAATTCTGTAAATGTACTCATCAAATTGTACGCTTAAAATTAGTGAATTTTATGGTATAGAAATAAAATCTCAATAAAGTTGTTTTTAAAAAGGGGGCTGGCTCTATATAATTGCAAAGGCAGCTGAAAAGCCCACGCCATATCCTTTCATGACACATCTGTTATACTGATGAGCCAATAGTAATACTTTATCATTAGCTAATGGTCACAATTTACATTAGGGTTCACTCTCGGTGTTGTGCATTCTATGGGTCTGGACGAGGGGTCCTCAAACTGCGGCCCACGGGCCACATGAGGCCGTGTGATTGTATTTGTTCCCGTTTTGTTTTTTTACTTCAAAATAAGATATGTGCCATGTGCATAGGAATTTGTTCATAGTTTTTTGGTGGTTTTTTTTTAAACTATATAGTCCAAAGCTCTATATTGTAGAGATCCTCCAACGGTCTGACGGACAGTGAACTGGCCCCCTGTTTAAGAAGTTTGAGAAGCCCTGGTGGACAAATGTACAGTGATGTGTATCTACTATCGCGTAGTAGGGGCCGTGCAGAACAGTCTCACACCCTACACGTCCTCTGTGCTCCATGGCATCCTTGCCTCCTTCCCCTGGACCTCCTGGGCACCACTGATCTTTGTATCAACTTGTTGCACATTTTTATCTTCTCAGCACCAATTCAAAATGAAATGCTTCCCTAATTGTCTAAAACTCCTCTCATATTTTGGTGTAACAGATATTTGTCAGTTTCACATTCTTAAAAAACTCTTCGCCAGTGTCTTATGACCTGCTCCACTCAGGCCTGGTTGCCCTCCCGCCCTTGAGCACAGCCATCGGTGTGGGATCTCTCAACACCATTGTTCTGGGGACATTCTTCATCTCTCCTGTGGGATCCCCTACTTCCCAGGTCCTATATCGTATTTCTTTTGATTTTTCTCCCTCATTTAGTTGGAATACATTGCCTAGTAGCACTACGAAAGGGGCTCGTGAGCTCGTATTTTAAGACCCGCACAAGCCTGAAAATACCTTTGTTCTCCCTTCATTTTAATCGGTTGCTGACGAAAAGCACCACTGACTGCTATTTTAAAGTATTGTGGAAGTTCTGACCATGCAAAAGGATTTGACACAGACTCAAAATATATAACAGAAGTAAATAAAATAATATTTAAATAGTTGCTCATATTATATATCTTAAAAATCCAAACAATTTCAAAAGAAGAAAATTCCATCATTCATGGCAGTGTGTATGAGCTTAGAGGACATTCAGTGAGTGAAGCAGGAACAGAAAGATCAATACCACTTGTTCTCACTCGTATGTGGGAGCTTAAAGAATTGATCTCATGGAAGTAGAGAGTGAAATAGTGGTTACTAAAGGCTGGGAAGGGGAGGGGACTGGTTAATGGATGTAAAGGTACAGCTAGAGAGAAGGAGGCATAGGACTTCTAGTGCTTGTAGCACTGCAGGGTGACCGTAATAAAATATACAATTTGTTGTATATTTTCACTTTTTATTTCTGATTAATCTGAGATTAGGTACAGTCCCTCTTGCAGTTGTGTCCCGCACCCAGGAGGTGTGCCATATACCCTTATGCTGTGTCTGTTAAGTGGGAGCACGCTCCCTTCCCTCCTCCACCCCCCGCATCCCCCTTCACCCCACTTGAAACTGAGTTTTTCTCTTATGTGGGTATTGTATATTTTCAAATGGCTTGAAAAGCAGATTCTTAACGTTCCTGACACAAAGAAATGGCGAATGTTGAATGGATACACTAATTACCGAGTGAAGCCTTACATATCATATGCCTATAGAAATACCACACTGTACCCCATAGATAAATTATGTATCAATTAAAATTTTTCTTAAAATCCAAGTATATCAAAAATAAATCTTGCTACAAATTCTATGCTGGGAGTTGTTGTAGACTAAACTGTATCCCCCTAAAAGTCCCATGTTGAAACCCTAGCTCCCAGTGTGACTAAATTTGGAGATAAGGCCTTTACGCAGGTAACGGAGATTAAATGAGATCATAGAGAGGTGAGGCCTAATCCAGGAGGGCTGGTGCCCTTGCAAAAATGGGAAGAGACACCAGATCTCTTTCTCTCCTCTCTCTCTCTCGATCTCTCTCTCCACCTCTCTCTCTCTCCCCTCCACCCACCACACACTCAGAGAAAGGCCATGTGAAGACACGGGAGAAAAGGCTGCTGTCTGCAAGGACAGCGGCCTCAGGAGAAACCAGCCCTGCTGGCACCCTGATGTCAGACCTACCATTTAGAGCTGTGAGGAATGACTCTCACTCATGGTATCTTGCTATAGTAGCCTACACAGACTAATTCGGCAATCATTTTCAGCTGTCAAAGGAGTCATTCCACTTTCTTTTCTGTTAGTTTTACCATAAAGAAATGCACACCCAGGCGGCACCTGTGGCTCAAAGGAGTAGGGTTCAAACCCAGCCCTGGCCAAAAACTGTAAAAAAAGAGAGAGAGAGCGAAAGAAAAAGACATGCACAGCCATTTTCTTTGCTCTGAAAACCTTTAAGGTCTTATTTTTACTTTCAACAGTCCAATGCTTCACAGTAAAAGGGTGGCGTTCCCTCCCCACCTTCCTAAAATTTCCACCCCTCCTGCCACTTTAGGCTCCATTTCCTGCTTTGTTTTACTTGTTTACCTTGTTGATTTTTATTCTGGGCTTCCCACAGGGCGAGGACTCCCAACTCCTGGCACAGAGCAAGCACTCGGTGGGCTCCTGTAGAAAGATGATGGTGTGGGTCTGTTGTCATTTGTACCTTCTATACGGAAAATTTTCTGGAATTGTTTCTTTCCTGATATATGACCTTGTTCTTCTCTGTGCTTTACCTCCAGAACTTCCCTTATTTGGATGCTAGCTTTCTGCAAGTCCTCCTTGAATTTTATCTTTCCCTCTTGTTTTCCTTTTGCTATACTTTATGGAAATTCCTTCCATTTTATCTTCCAAGCGTTCTACTGAATTTGTTATTTCTTCTATCATGCTTTTAATTTTCCAGGAATTCCTTTTTATTCTCCGAGTGCGCCTTTATTTTTATTTAATAGCATCCCTTTTGTTTTTTTGTTTTTTTTTTTTATGAATGTGTTACGTTCTCTTATTTCTCTGAGATTATTAATGGCTGTTCTTTTTAATGTTTCCTTTCCCCCAAATTATCTCTGTTTCCTCCTGGGTGCTTGCTGTCTGTTTGAGCTGTAATTTTTCATGTTAGAGTGTTTCCTGAGTGATCTGATTTCCTTTGGTTTTCTACTCATTATTAGAAGTTAGGGACTAAGAGTCTGGCTGGAATCTGTGAATTCTTAGAACAGTGTTTTTGAGCCTTTTTTTATCTCATGGCATACTTGAACCTATAGTTAAACTTCCACAGTAATTAAGTTGATCAAAAAAAGAGTAAAAGAAAAAAAAGAATGTATTTACTGTGCTTTGAACTTCTTTTAAAAAAAATTTAACTTATGATCTTTAAAAAATTTTTCAGGGTACACTGGTTGAAATCACTGCTTTAGACCCTTGCATAGAAAGTGGTCTGATAGGTCCTTGCCTTGGAAATATCCTGGTGTCAGGATCCTTAAGTCTTTTCCCTGGACTGCTCAGGGTCATTGGCAGGAGGTTTCCTGTAATCCCAGGACTTAGTAAAGAAAGGGCCAGGGTGGGTCTCCACTACCAGAATGTAAATGTTTGCTTGCCTTCCTTCCTTCTTTCCTTCCTCTCTCCCTCCCTCCCTTCCTTCCTTTCTATTCTGAGACAGAATCTCACCCTGTCACCCTGAGTGCAGTGGCATCATCACAGCTCACTGCAACCTCAAACTCCTAGGCTCAAGTGATCCTCCTACCTTGGCCTCCCAAGTAGCTGAGACTACAGGTGTGTACTGCCACACCCTGCTAATTTTTCTGGTTTTTTTTGGTAGAGATAGGGTCTCGCTCTTGCTCAGCCTGTAAATGCTTATTTTATTTCAGCACAGTTCACTAGCCTTCAGTCAAGCTAGCATCCCCTACTCACCTCAATTCACAACCTCTTTTCAGATAATAAACCTTAGTCTTCTGCTGGGACAGAGGAAGGAAGTTGCAGGGATGTGCAGGGTGGCAGCGGAGACCTGAGAAGACAAAATTAACTATTTTAACATAACATTAGATTTCACATTCAAATTACTAAAGTGGATATTAACAAATTATAGTTTATGTATTTATAGCGTACAAAGTGATACTATGCTAGATGTACCATGATAGAAAATGATTGAATCAAGTTGATTAACATATCCAGCACCTCCAATATTTACCTTTGATTCTTCTTGTCTGAGACTTTATATCCTCTTACAGATCTCTCCCCTCTCTCACTCCCCTACTCCCCAGCCTCTGACAATCACCATTCTGCTCTCTGCTTCTATAGGTTTTATTGTTTTGAATCCCACTATAAGTGAGAACATGTGGTATTAGTAATTCTGTGCCTAGCTTATTTCACTTAGCTTAATATCCTCCAGGTTTACCCATGTTGTCATAAAAGACAGAATTTCCTTCTTTTATTAAGGCCAAGTGATATTTCATTGTGATTATATACCACATTTTCTTTATCCATTCATGCATTAAGTTGATCCCATACCTTGGCTATTGTGGATACTGTTGTAGTGAACACTAGAGTGAAGATAATCTCTTCAACATACTAGTTTCAATTCCTTTAGATATATACCCAGAATTGGGATTTTTGGATCAGATGGTAATTGTATTTTTAGTTTTTTGAAAAACCTGTATACTGTTTTCCATAATGGTTGTATTAAATCTACATTTTCACCAACAGTGGGCAAGGGTACCTTTTTCTTCAAGTCCTCACCAAGACTTGTTATATTTGTTATGTTTCTGATAATGGCCATTCTAAACAGGTGTGAGGTGATATCTCATTGTGGCTTTGATTCGCATTTTCCTAATGATTAGTGATATTGAGGTATCTGTTGGCCACTTGTATGTCTTCTTTTGAAAAATGTCTATTCAGGTACTTTATCCATTTTTTTAATTGTGCTATTTGTTTTCTTGCTATTGAGTTATTTAAGTTCTTCATCTATTTTGGATCATAACCCTTCGGTAGATGAATGACGTGCAGAGACATTCTCCCATTCCAGAGGTTGCCTCTTTACTCTGTTAATTGTTTCCTTTACTGTGCAGAAGCTTTTTAGTTCGATGTCATCCCATTTATCTATTTTTGTTTTTGTTGCCTGAGCTTTGGGGTCAAATCTACAAACGCATCTCTCAAACCATTGTCAGACAGTTCTCCCCCTATTGGGGTATAGAACATAAGGTTATTGTTTTAAAATCTTTCACGTTTTCTGATATCAGTATTTATTGCTATAAATCCCCTTCTACACCTTGCGATAACTGCACTTCACAAATATTAATGTGTTGTATTTTCATTTTTAATTCAATTCAGAAATACTTTATTTTCTCTTCTAATTTCTTCTCTGACCCATGGGTTATTCAGAAATATGTTTAGTTTCCATATACTTGTGTTTTTCCAGATATCTTTGTGTAGTTAATTTCTAATTTAATTCCAGAGTAATCAGAGGCCATATTTTGTATGATTTGTATCTTTTTGAACCTATTGAGACTTCTCACCCAGAATATGGTCTATCCTGTGTGTATTTTTCTGTTACCAGATGGAGTGCTCTAGAAATATAAATTAAATCAAGTTGATTAATAGTGTTAAGTTTGTCTATATTCTTACTGATTTTCTGTCTACTTGTTGTTTTAGTTATTAAGAAGAAATATTCAACTATAGTTGTGACTATAGCTATTTCTGCTTGCCTTGCTATTAGGTTTTGCTTTATACATTTGACGCTCTCTTCCTAGGTGCATAAGTGTTTAGGATTGTTGTCTCCTTCTAATTAATCAAACTCTATCATTATGAAATGACCTTTTATCACTAGCAACGTCCTTGACTCTGAAATCAGATTTGTTTGATATTAATATAGCTACTCTAGCTTTTTCTTTAAAATTGGAGTTGACGTAGTACATTCCCTTTTTTTTCTTTTTACTTTTAACCTATTTGTGTCTTTATATTTAATGAGTTTCTTGAAGGAAATATAAATTTGGATATTTCTTTTTGTCTAATAGAATATTCTCTTTTAATTAAAAGCATGTTTACACATGCTTCTGTAAACTGAGTATTTGTATCCCCCTAAAATTGATGTGTTGAAACTCTCTGTCCAGAGTGATGATATTAAGAGGTAGGGACTCTGGGAGGTAATTAGGTGGTGAGCATGAACCCCTCATAAATGAGACTTGTCCCCTTATAAGAAGAGATGCAAGAGAGCTTCCCCCTGCCCCGCCATGTGAATATACAAGAAGCCACTGTCAGCAAACTCGGAAGAAGGCCCTCACAGCCACCAGATCTGTCAGCACCTTGACCTTAGACTGCCCAGCCTCCAAAACAGAAAGAAAGAAATGTTTCAGCTGCAAAGTCTGCGGTATTCTCTTATAAAAGCCTATACTGATTAAGACACATACCTTTTTTTTTTGTTTGTTTGTTTTTGTAGAGACAGAGTTTCACTTTATTGCCCTCGGTAGAGTGCCGTGGCCTCACACAGCTCACAGCAACCTCCAACTCCTGGGCTTAGGCGATTCTCCTGCCTCAGCCTCCCGAGTAGCTGGGACTACAGGCGCCCGCCACAACGCCCGGCTATTTTTTGGTTGCAGTTTGGCCGGGGCCGGGTTTGAACACACCAACCTCGGTATATGGGGCCGGCACCCTGCTCACTGAGCCACAGGCGCCGCCCAAGACACATACCTTTTGATTAAACAGCTGTTAATACCTTTTTTTTTTTTTCTTGTAGAGACAGAGTCTCACTTTACCGTCCTCGGTAGAGTGCCATAATGTCACAGAACTCACAGCAACCTCTAACTCTTGGGCTTCCGCGATTCTCCTGCCTCAGCCTCCCGAGCAGCTGGGACTACAGGAGCCCGCCACAACGCCCGGCTATTTTTTGGTTGCAGTTTGGCTGGGGTGGGGTTTGAACCCACCACCCTTGGTATATGGGGCCGGCGCCCTACCCACTGAGCCACAGGCGCCACCCTGTTAATACCATTTACATTTAATTGATTAATGGCATGGTAAAATTTATACCATTTTGCTACTTGTTTTCTATTCATCCTGTGTATCCTTTGCTTCACTTTTTCTCACCACTTAGGTAAAACCCTTCTTAGTACTCTTTCCAATACTATTATAGCCAGTGAACATAAGAACTATTTCTGGTCCCGTTTGAACTCTGAGGGTTGTTCCCACACATCTTTCCAGAGGGTCCTTTCCCAGTGTCGGGTAGTTTAACATATGGACATGGTGATTCATTCTCAGCTGAAGGCTGAGCGCCTTCTACAGCTCTCTCCCATCCAGTACTCTGCCCCTAAACTCTGCCCACCGGGGCTTTCCCGGCCTTCCAGCCCTGTGTCCCCAATTCAGAGGGAAGGGAAACTCACCTTGGGAGTGAGCTGGGGCAGGCAGAGGGCTCATCTCCTTGTGTCCTCCTCAGGGTTCTCTCAGGTTCTTCCTCGCCTGATGTCCATGGTCTTGAGAGACATTATTTCATATATTTTGTCTGATATGCTGTCCAACATTTGGTTGTTTCAGGTAAGTGGATAAATGCAGCCCCATCATTCCTTCCTGACTGATAGCAAAAGTCTGGAAATCAGACACACACAAATTTAATAGCTGATAAATGGAGCATTTTAAATCCACGATAAGACATAACTATGACATGAATGGTTTTAGAGAAAGCCAAACATATGAGAAAAATATCAAAATTGGTCCTGATTTTATGCCAAACAACACAATAAGCTACAGCTAGACAAAAGAGTGAAATACAAAACCTTAAAACATGGAAACATTAGAGGAAAATACCAATGAATGAATTAGGAATCTCTATATGGGCAAAACTTTCTAAGTATAAAATAATGGAAGGAAGGAGGCGGAGCAAGATGGCAGCCGAGTAACAGCTTTCTTGCATCTGGGCACCGTGAGTCTGGGGAGATAGAACTCCAGGCATCTCTGGCTGGTGGGATCTGCCTATCATCACCCCTGCGCGGATACAGGGAGTCAGTGAGAGATTTCTGGACCCCAAGAGGAGGACTAAAACAGTGGAAAACTGGCAAGTGGTCGCATGTGTTCAATCCGTCTAAACCCGCCCACAACTGTAAGTTCAGTAGCAGCGAGACTGCAAACCAGAAAGGCCTTACCTGTGAACTGTTTTGGTGTCTTGGCACTCAGTTGAACTGCCTTGGGAGAGCCTGAGCGGGAGTGCGGAGAACTTTGGCCGTTGTCTAGGGCCCTAGTCTGAGCTGCTGAGCCAGACGGAGCTAATGGTGTTTGGCGTTGGGTCACAGGGAGCCATTGTGAGTGATCTGCCCCGGCAAGCTCTGCCCTCAGGGTCGCAGAGCTAGAATTGGGTGGGAGCTGGTAACCCAGCGACCAAGTAGCCTAAGGGCGTGGTCTGAGCCGCCTTGCAGCCCTAACCCTCAGGGGCAGAGTGAGACCAGTTCTGGCACACTGGGTAAGTGGATAGCCACTTCAGCAGTGATTCCAGAGACAAGCACTTTCCTGGGAAAGATTCTGCTCAGCAAGTGAACAAGTTCAAGTGCCTTTTAAGTGGGCTGAAGAGAGATTTAGGGTGTCTACCTGCTGGGGTTTGAGAAATCAGCACCCTCCACTTGTATCAGAACTGTGATTAACATCTCATACCCCAGAAGACCACATGTTGCCCAGACAATATTCAATAACATACATACTGCTTTGTTTTTGGTTGTGTTCTTTTCTTTTCTTTTTTTTTTTTTTTTTGGTTTGGTTGGTTTTTTTTTTTGTTTGTTTATTTTGATGTTGTTAATGTTGTTTTGTTTTATAACTTCAACCTTTTCCATACAGATCCTTTTTCTTTCTCAATTTTTCTAGTTTAATTATAATTTCCCATTGCTGTCTTTTTCAATAATTAGAACTTCATTTTTGCTAGTGTTTCTACTGCTATTATTTGGTTTTTCACCCAATTTTATCCCATAAAGTTTTCTGTTTGCTTCTTTTGGTTTGATTTATAGCATTTTTGTCTTTCCTCTCTACTGGGTGGAGGTGGGGTACTGTGTCTGATCAGGTTAGCAAAGAGCTGCTGACCTCAAGGGAACCACCCAACTTGGCACCCACAAAAGGTGGGGTTTTTTTAAGGCTGTGTCAAAGCACCCTACTGTACATCTATATTGTTCTGTCTCCCTCTTTCTGTGCCTCTCTTCTTTTTGTCAATATTCCTTTTACCCACCCCCTCTCCTTTCTCTATTTTTCTTTTTTTTCTTATCACTCGGTCCTCCTTTCTTTCATCCTTTTTTTGCTCTTCAACCTTCTCACCCCTCTGCTCCTGTAACCCTTAGTCCACAGGCACGAGAACTTAAAGAGCAAGAGGAAGTAAAAGGAAAATTAGGGCAAGGAAACAGATAAAAGAAACCACTCATGAGGAAGAATCAGCAGAAAACTCCAGGCAACATGAAGAACCAGTCTAGAACAACCCCGCCAAGGGACCATGAGGTAGCTACTGCAGATGATTCCACCTATGAAGAAATGCTAGGAATGACAGAAAGGGAATTTAGAATACACATGTTGAAAACAATGAAACAAATGATGGAAACAATGAAGGAAACTGCTAATAAAGTGGAAAATAACCAAAAGGAAATTCAAAAACAGAATCAAATAAGAGATGAACGATATGAAGAATATAAAAAGGATATAGCAGAGCTGAAGGAACTGAAACGGTCAATTAGGGAACTTAAAGATGCAATGGAAAGTATCAGCAACAGGTTAGACCATGCAGAAGAAAGAATTTCAGAGGTAGAAGACAAAGTTCTTCAGATAACTCAGATAGTAAAAGAGGCAGAAAAGAAGAGAGAGAAAGCAGAATGTTCACTGTCAGAATTATGGGACTTTATGAAGCGTTCCAACATACGAGTTATAGGAATTCCGGAATGGGAAGAAGAATGCCCCAGAGGAATGGAAGCCATACTAGAGAATATTATAAAAGAAAATTTCCCAAATATCACCAAAGATTCTGACACACTCCTTTCAGAGGGATATCGGACCCCAGGTCGCCTCAACTCTAACCGACCTTCTCCAACACACATTGTGATGAACCTGTCCAAAGTCAAGACAAAAGAAAAGATTCTGCAAGCTGCCAGGAGTAAGCGCCAGTTGACCTACAGGGGCAAATCCACCAGAGTGACTGCAGACTTCTCTAATGAAACTTTCCAAGCAAGAAGACAATGGTCATCTACCTTTAATCTACTTAAACAGAACAATTTCCAGCCCAGAATTCTGTACCCTGCTCAGCTAAGCTTAAAAATTGACGGAGAAATCAAATCATTTATGGATATACAAACATTGAGGAGATTCGCCACAACAAGACCAGCTCTACAGGAAATACTTCAACCTGTTCTGCACACTGACCACCACAATGGATCAGCAGCAAAGTAAGAACTCAGAAATTAAAGGACAGAACCAAACCTCCACACTGATGCAAAAGATAAAACTAAGCAATGGACTCTCACCAAATAAGACGAATAGAATACTACCACACTTATCAATTATCTCAATAAATGTTAATGGCTTGAATTCCCCACTGAAGAGACATAGATTGGTTGACTGGATTAAAAAACACAAGCCATCTATTTGCTGTCTGCAAGAAACACACCTGGCTTCAAAAGACAAATTAAAGCTCCGAGTCAAGGGTTGGCAGACAATTTTTCAGGCAAATGGAATTCAGAAGAAAAGAGGAGTTGCAATCTTATTTTCAGATACATGTGGATTTAAAGCAACTAAAGTCAAAAAAGACAAAGATGGTCACTTTATATTGGTCAAGGGAAAAATACAACAAGAAGACATTTCAATTCTAAATATTTATGCACCCAATTTGAATGCTCCCAGATTCTTGAAACAGACCTTACTCAGTCTGAGCAATATGATATCTGATAATACCACCATAACAGGGGACCTTAACACTCCTCTTACAGAGCTGAACAGATCCTCTAAACAGAAATTAAACAAAGATATAAGAGATTTAAATGACACCCTAGAACAACTGTGCTTGACAGACGCATATAGAACACTCCATCCCAAAGATAAAGAATATACATTCTTCTCATCACCCCATGGAACATTCTCCAAAATTGATCATATCCTGGGACACAAAACAAATATCAACAGAATCAAAAGAATTGAAATTTTACCTTGTATCTTCTCAGACCATAAGGCACTAAAGGTGGAACTCAACTCTAACAAAAATGCTCGACCCCATGCAAAGGCATGGAAATTAAACAATCTTCTGTTGAATAACAGATGGGTGCAGGAAGAAATAAAACAGGAAATCATTAACTTCCTTGAGCATAACAACAATGAAGACACAAGCTACCATAACCTGTGGGACACTGCAAAAGCAGTTTTGAGAGGAAAATTCATCGCTTTAGATGCCTACATTCGAAAAACAGAAAGAGAGCACATCAACAATCTCACAAGAGATCTTATGGAATTGGAAAAAGAAGAACAATCTAAGCCTAAACTCAGTAGAAGAAAAGAAATATCCAAAATCAAATCAGAGATCAATGAAATTGAAAACAAAAGAATCATTCAGAAAATTAATGAAACAAGGAGTTGGTTTTTTGAAAAAATAAATAAAATAGATAAACCACTGGCCAGACTAATGAGGAATAGAAAAGTAAAATCTCTAGTAACCTCAATCAGAAATGATAAAGGGGAAATAACAACTGATCCCACAGAGATACAAGAGATCATCTCTGAATACTACCAGAAACTCTATGCCCAGAAATTTGACAATGTGAAAGAAATGGATCAATATTTGGAATCACACCCTCTCCCTAGACTTAGCCAGGAAGAAATAGAGCTCCTGAACAGACCAATTTCAAGCACTGAGATCAAAGAAACAATAAAAAAATCTTCCAACCAAAAAATGCCCTGGTCCAGATGGCTTCACACCAGAAATCTATCAAACCATCAAGGAAGAGCTTATTCCTGTACTGCAGAAATTATTCCAAAAAATTGAGGAGGAAGGAATCTTCCCCTCATTCTATGAAGCAAATATCACCCTGATACCAAAACCAGGAAAAGACCAACTAAAAAGGAGAATTTCAGACCAATTTCACTCATGAATATAGATGCAAAAATCCTCAACAAAATCCTAGCCAATAGATTACAGCTTATCATCAAAAAAGTCATTCATCATGATCAAGTAGGCTTCATCCCAGGGTTGCAAGTCTGGTTTAACATAAGCAAGTCCATAAACATTATCCACCATATTAACAGAGGCAAAAATAAAGATCACATGATCCTCTCAATAGATGCAGAAAAAGCATTTGATAAAATCCAGCATCCTTTTCTAATTAGAACACTGAAGAGTATAGGCATAGGTGGCACATTTCTAAAACTGATTGAAGCTATCTATGACAAACCCACAGCCAATATTTTACTGAATGGAGTAAAACTGAAAGCTTTTCCTCTTAGAACTGGAACCAGACAAGGTTGTCCTCTGTCACCTTTACTATTCAACGTAGTGCTGGAAGTTCTAGCCAATACAATCAGGCAAGACAAGGAAATCAAGGGAATCCAAATGGGAGCAGAGGAGGTCAAACTCTCCCTCTTAGCTGACGACATGATCTTATACTTAGAGAACCCCAAAGACTCAACCACAAGACTCCTAGAAGTCATCAAAAAATACAGTAATGTTTCAGGATATAAAATCAATGTCCACAAATCAGTAGCCTTTGTATACACCAATAACAGTCAAGATGAGAAGCTAATTAACGACACAACTCCCTTCACCATAGTCTCAAAGAAAATGAAATACCTAGGAATATACCTAACGAAGGAGGTGAAGGACCTCTATAAAGAAAACTATGAAATCCTCAGAAAGGAAATAGCAGAGGATATTAACAAATGGAAGAACATACCATGCTCATGGATGGGAAGAATCAACATTGTTGAAATGTCTATACTTCCCAAAGCAATCTACCTATTCAATGCCATTCCTATCAAAATACCAACATTGTACTTTCAAGATTTGGAAAAAATGATTCTGCGTTTTGTATGGAACCGGAAAAAAACCCGTATAGCTAAGGCAGTTCTTAGTAATAAAAATAAAGCTGGGGGCATCAGCATACCAGATTTTAGTCTGTACTACAAAGCCATAGTGGTCAAGACAGCATGGTACTGGCACAAAAACAGAGACATAGACACTTGGAATCGAATTGAAAACCAAGAAATGAAACTAACATCTTACAACCACCTAATCTTAGATAAACCAAACAAGAACATACCTTGGGGGAAAGACTCCCTATTCAATAAATGGTGTTGGGAGAACTGGATGTCTACATGTAAAAGACTGAAACTGGACCCACACCTTTCCCCACTCACAAAAATTGATTCAAGATGGATAAAGGACTTAAAATAAGGCATGAAACAATAAAAATCCTCCAAGAAAGCATAGGAAAAACACTGGAAGATATTGGCCTGGGGAAAGACTTCATGAAGAAGACTGCCATGGCAATTGCAACAACAACAAAAATAAACAAATGGGACTTCATTAATCCAAAAAGCTTCTGTACAGCTAAGGACACAATAACCAAAGCAAAGAGACAACCTACACAATGGGAAAGGATATTTGCATATTTTCAATCAGACAAAAGCTTGATAACTAGGATCTATAGAGAACTCAAATTAATCCACATGAAAAAAGCCAACAATCCCATAGATCAATGGGCAAGAGACATGAATAGAACTTTCTCTAAAGATGACAGACGAATGGCTAACAAACACATGAAAAAAATGTTCATCATCTCTATATATTAGAAAAATGCAAATCAAAACAAGCCTGAGATACCATCTAACCCCAGTGAGAATGGCCGACATCTCAAAATCTCAAAACTGCGGATGCTGGCGTGGATGTGGAGAGAAGGGAACACTTTTACACTGCTGGTGGGACTGCAAACTAGTACAACCTTTTTGGAAGGAAGTATGGAGAAACCTCAAAGCACTCAAGCTAGACCTCCCATTTGATCCTGCAATCCCATTACTGGGCATCTACCCAGAAGGAAAAAAATCCTTTTATCATAAGGACACTTGTACTAGACTGTTTATTGCAGCTCAATTTACAGTCGCCAAAATGTGGAAACAGCCTAAATGCCCACCAACCCAGGAATGGATTAACAAGCTGTGGTATATGTATACCATGGAATACTATTCAGCCATTAAAAAAAATGGAGACTTTACATCCTTCGTATTAACCTGGATGGAAGTGGAAGACATTATTCTTAGTAAAGCATCACAAGAATGGAGAAGCATGAATCCTATGTACTCAATTTTGATATGAGGACAATTAATGACAATTAAGGTTATGGGGGGGAGCAGAAAGAGGGAAGGAGGGAGGGGGGTGGGGCCTTGGTGTGTGTGACACTTTATGGGGGCAAGACATGATTGCAAGAGGGACTTTACCTAACAATTGCAATCAGTGTAAACTGGCTTATTGTACCCTCAATGAATCCCCAACAATAAAAAAATATATATATATACATAAAATAAATAAAAAAAATAAAATAATGGAAGGAAGTAAAAAATTTAAAGACTGATTTTTTTTGCTTTTAATAAATGTTTTACAAGTAATTTTAGATTTGCAGAAAAGTTCCAAGAGCACAGAAGAGACCCCATGTACTCCTCGCTCATTTCTCCCTAACATTATCATCTTACACTACCTCAGATGTTTTGTCAAAACTGAGTAATGAGCATCAGCACGTCATTATTAACCAGATTCCACATTTTACTCCAGTTTCACCAGATTTGCTGCTAATGTCCTCTTTTGGTTCAAGATCTAGTGTATCCAATCCAAGACATACTATATTTAGGAGACATATTTTGTCTGTGTCAAAATTCTACAGTTACTTATTTGAAAATGCAAAAACCAAACAAGAAACTAATAGACAAAAAACTGTAAGAAAGCAGAAGATGGACAGCTTTAGAAATCATCAGTTCTTAGTAATCAATATATAAAAATCTAACCTACCAAGAGACAAATAGACAAAGAACATAAACAGAGGAATTACTTTTTGAAGAATTACTGTTTATTGTCTAATGAACATAACTTTGAACCTCACTAGTAATCCAAGTTTTTTTAACCTTTCAGAATGGACATTATTTAAGGAATTACACTATGCAGGTGCTATTAGACAGATCTCCTGATACGCTGATGGTGAAAGTACAATGTGATATAACAGTTCTGAAAAGCCTTAAAAGCACCCATTTGAACCCATTAAATCTACATCTAAGAATTAATCAGAATTGTAGGCAAAAGTGTCTGGGCACACCGCCAACAAGCTTCCAAGTGTCACCTCAACCTTCTTGCCTGCTTCCATAGCCACTGGGGGCACCCCTCTAGTGCCACCACGTGGGCCCCACAACCCATTTGTCTATTCTGTTTCCTCAGACTAGGAGAGGAAATGAGAGGAGAAGAGAAGGAAGCACTGGAAGGAAAGAGAGAGAGAAAGGGAAAGAAGAATAGCATTTCATTTAATGAAGAAAATCAGAAAGAATCTAGATACCCACCAACAGGCACATGGTAGATTTTATATATATGCATATATCATGTGGTCATCAGAAATAGGTTTTTAGTCTGGCACGGGGGCTTAAACCTATAATCCTAGTACTGTAGAAAGGCCAGGCAGGAGCTCCTTGAGCTCAGGAGTTCAAGACCAGCCTGAGCCAAGAGTGAAGCCCCATCTCTACAAAAAATAGAAAAACTAGCTGGATGTTGTGGCGGGCACCTGTAGTCACAGTTATTTGGGAGGCTGAGGCAAGAGGATGACTTGAGCCCAAGAGTTTGAGGTTGCTGTCAGCTAGGCTGACACCATGGCACTCTAGCTACAGTGACAGACTTATAGTCTTCAAACAAAACGAAACAAAAACAAAAACCAACAACAAAAAACTCTTAACCCAAGTTTGACCAGTCAGCCCAGGATTCTATGTTTAAGGAGGGGGAGTTTCTGTCCCTCAACAGACAAATGTGAGACTAAAGTCTGATGGAGGTCAGGCATGGTAGTGGTAGTTCACATCTGTAACTACCTTGGGAGGCCAAGGTAGGAGGATTGCATGAGGTCAGGACTTCAAGACCAGCCTGAGCAAGAACAAGACCCCATCTCTGCTTTAAAAGAAAAAATAGAAAAAAATATCCAGGCATATGCCAGGCACCTATAGTCCCAGCTACTCATGAGGCTGAGGTAGGAAGATCATTTGAACCCAGGAGTTTGAGGTTGCAATGAGCTAGGTTGAGGCCACACACTCTAGCTTGGGCAACAGCTTTTTTGAGACTCTTTCTCAAAAGATAAAACAAAATAGTCTGATGGAAGCTACATTCTAATTATTGTGAAAGAAGTTTATGTAAGGATTAGAGTTGACATGCAAAGATGAAAGATGGATAGTTTGGGGAGGTATTAGAATCTTGAGATCTAGTTATCTTTGAGACTTTTTCCTTCCCACAAGTGTGCACACTGGTGAAGAAATAGTCCTTCTTAGCCTCAATTAGTTGTGTTTCACTCAATAAAAGAAGCCTGGCTGATATAATCAATCACTATTCTCCCACTTCACCTTGGTTGTATTTGACTTCTGAAAGCATATTTTACTTATTTAGGTATCTCAGAACTATCTTGAACTAACTTAAAAATAAAAGATCATTATAGAAAATAATAATAATAATATTTAATGTCGTAAAAAATGTCCATAATAAATTTAAGGGGAAAAATATAAGCTAAAAGTTATCATTTGATTTGGGTACACTGGATTATGAGGGAAAAATAAAATTTATCATACCAATTTTTTAAGAGTTAAAAAGTATATGTTATATAAAGAACTCTATCCATGGTTATGTCTATTGAGGTAACTGAATTTATTGACTTGTGTTTTTCCGTATTGCCTAAATATTCTATGACAAATATGAGTTTAAAAAACACCAAGTATTTATTTCCCTTGAACAAGTTCTAATTTCTGCATATTTTGCACGTGGCTGTGGGGCTTGGAATATGTCTTTCTTGGTTCAATACTACATATTTGGTCTCAATGTTCTTGTCTTTCGGAGCTTTCCTGCTGTGCAGATCATTAGGTACACAGATTTTCTTTTGAATCAAAAGGAAATGTTTTTAGAAGTTCTTAGGAGGTCAGTCCAAAAGAACTGAACTCGTTCTCCCAAGAAAAAAGAGACTTAGTGGACTGGTGGTCTCTCTTTCTCCTCCGTTTCAGACTGGGAAGCAAAACTCAAGGCCAAGCCTAGAAGACCGACCCCTGACCTGAGTGGTGGGGAATAGAATACGCAGGGTCAAGGAGCCCAGGGAATGGCATGGAGGGATTTTTCAGAGCTATGAAAAAGAACAAGCAGAAACAAGGCCTCAGTGGGGGGCCATCTGAGGACAACCCTATCCCAGGATTGAGGTTGGGATCAAAAATCTTTATGATATTTTGCCATACAACACTTAAAGACACATAAAGGGCCTTTACAAAAAATCCAGGCATTTACTGCAACATCTACTCTCCAAATGAGGGGAAACTTCCATGTATACATGTCAGCAGCCTGTGGCTCTCTGTATCAATATTTCTCAACATGGACTGCAAACCACAGATGTTAGAATCTTCTAGGCTGCTGGTTCAAAACCCCAACTCCAGAGCCTCATCTATGCCAGATCTACCGAAGGAGAATCTCTGGGTGGTAAAACCTGGGAATCAGAATTTTTACGCACACCAAGAAGTCTGATGCTTCTGCTCCGTGTGTTCATTACTCCCTGTTCTGCTACTATTCATCAGTGGGGGAACTGGGCAAGACTAACCACAGCTACAGAGCATTTCATGTTTCCATGCAGCTTTCAAAGTACATGTATAGTCCCTGCTATGTGTCAACCAGGCTAGTCCCATCAGTCCTCGTCTAGGGGGAACGATCTATCTGCTCACAGTGGGGATTAATTTTCTTTGGGAAGGTTATGTCAACGCAGATGTATTCAGCCACAAGTCACAGAATACCTAACCAGCACAGCTTCAAACTGCAGATGTTTCATTATCTATTAAATGAACAAGTGCAGAGAGAAAGTGCTCTGGATCAGCAATCAGTGTAACCTGAGTAGTCTGGGACTACAGGCGCCCACCAAAACGCCCAGCTATTTTTACTGAGCAGCAAGGTTCTCACCCCCTGGCCACCATCCTGCTTTGCCATCCTCAGCAGCTGCCCAGAGTGAAGCAGATGTCGCCTCCTTGTCCTAGACGTCGTATTTCTTTTAATCCAGCCTGAAGTCACTCTAGCACTTTTTTTTTCTTAATTTTCTTTTTTGACATCAGTTCTGACTCATTTGGAGTCAACTAATCCTCAGTGTGTTTTTTAAGGGGTGCTGCTGCTCAGCCTGACTTCACACTGACTGTGTGTTGCACGGATCTTGCTTTCTTTTGCTGTGTCTTTTTGAAGGTAAAGGTGAACTTTTCCAAGACTGACCCCTTGCATGGTGCCTTTGAAAAGGAGTCACCTTCCTGCAAAACTGAGCGATAACATACAGCCCCGTATTTAAGGCAATCGATCCCATGTGACCACAAGGCTTGGAGCCAATCCCCTGATCATGCAGTAGAGGAAATGCTCTTTCCTGGTAGAGGCTGCTGAGGTCAAATCCAGCCCCCAAGGCACGGCCTGATGCCCCCTTCCCCTAAACACACGTTTTAAGAGGGTAGGAAGGGGCTGAACCCAAGATTCTGCCATGTCATGGTTCTGATTATACAAAGCATGTGCTGGTACCTAATGCTGTCCTGATTATGTAGCGTAAAAATCCCTGAGAATGAGAGTGTGGGGAGATGAAGGCAGAACAGAATTCAGGAAAGGAGAGAGCTACACACAGCAAGAACTCCGAGGTCCACAGAAGGCTCCCCTGGAGAAGTCAATCAAATAACTGATCAGCACGTTACTGTGAGGAAAACTGCCTGAGGCTGGGAAAACAACTATCCAAAAAAGATTAAACTGAGCAGTGCCCAAAGCCTGCGCAGGGCCGGTTCCCACTAGTCAGACTAGAAAAAATGCATAATGCGTCAGGCGTGGGGTAGAGTGTTCAGGAAAGGTCTCGCCCCGCACGGAACACTGCTCTGCTTCCACCTGACAGCTCCTAAGAGCAAGACCCAAAAGGATAAAAATGTTTATGAGTTAACGATAGTCCAGAAGAAAGGTGGCAAACATATGATTAAAAAATACTCACCAGGGGGTGGCACCTGTGGCTCAGTGAGTAGGGCGCCGGCCCCATATACTGAGGGTGACAGATTCAAACCCAGCCCCGGCCAAACTACAACAACAAAAAATACGCAGGCGTTGTGGTGGGCGCCTGTAGTCCCAGCTACTCAGGAGGCTGAGGCAAGAGAATCACTTAAGCCCAAGAGTTGGAGGTTGCTGTGAGCTGTGATGCCACAGCACTCTACCCAGAGCAACATAGTGAGACTCTGCATAAAATAAAATAAAATAAAATAAAAAATATATATGCACACTCATCATCCATAAGATATTCAAAGATGACAAACCATGGAAAGAATCAGGAAAACAGGGTCCACAATGAGAAGAAAAAGCGATCAAATGAAGATGACCCAGAACGGACAGAGATATTAGAATTAGCAGATGGGGACATTAAAACCGTTATTATAATTGTATTCCATAAGTTCAAAGATATAAAGAAGATTCTAGGTATGAACACTACCATTTCTGCCCTGAAAACTACGATATCTAAGATGAAAATTACAGCACATGGGATTACTGTCAGATTACCTATGGCAGAAAGAAGGAATAGTAAGCTTGAAGATGTAGCAAGAGAAATTATCCAGAAGGAAACACAGAAAAAATAATTTTAATAAATGACAACAGCATCAGTGATCTGGAGGACTTCAAGTGACTAATATACATGTAGTTGCAGTCCTCAAAGGAGGAAGGGACAAAAAAAATTATTTGAAGAATAAATAGCTAAGAATTTTCCAACTGTAATTAATATAAACAAGAAATATAAAGAAAGTGATCCCCAAAGCATATCATTATGAAATTGCTCAAAACCATGGATAAAAAGGAAAAACTCAAAAGCTGGAGTCAGAGGGGGGAAAAGGACATGTTATACAGGGTGGCCATAAAGTTCATGTGCAATTTAAAATAGAGTACAATTTAAAACTGCACACAAACTTATGGCCACCCTGTATGCATAAGAACAAAGATAAGAATGACAGCAGATTTCTTATCAGAAGTAAAGCAAATGTGAAGGCAATAAAGCAATATCTTCAAAATAATTAAACAGAGGCTCAGCACCCATAGCACAGTGGTTACAGTGCCGGCCACATGTGCGGAGGCCTGGCAGGTTCGAAGCTGGTCCAGGCCAGCTGAACAACAATGACAAGTGCAACAACAACAACAAAAAATAGCTGGGTATTGTGGCAGGCACCTGTAGTCCTGGCTGCTTGGGAGGCTGAGGCAGGAGAATTGCTTAGGCCCAGAAGTTTGAGGTTGCTGTGAGCTGTGACAGCACAGTACTCTACAGAGGGTGACATAGTGAGGATCTGTCTCAAAAAAATAAATTAATTAAACAGAAAAAGATAAAAGCCTGGAATTCTGTATCTAGCAAGAATATCTTTTTTTTTTTTAAGTTTCTTCTTTTTTTTTTTTATTTCAGAATATCATAGGGGTACAAACATTTTGGTTACATACCTTAGCAAGAATATCTTTTAAAATACAAAGGTGAAATAGATTTTCAGACATTAAAAAAAGCTTAAAGAATTAATTATTAGCAGGTTCCCAATACAAGAAATGTTTTGTTTTGTTGTTTTTTTTATTTTTGAGACCAAGTCTTACTCTGTTGTCCAGAGTAAAGGTGCAGTGGTGTCAGCCTCACCCACAGCAACCTCAAACTCTTGGGCTCAAGCAATTCTCCTGCCTCAGCCTCCAGGGAAGCTGAGACTAGAGATTACCATGACAACTCCAGGCTAATTTTTCCATTTTTAGTAGAGACAGGGTCTTACTCTTACTCAGACTGGTCTCAAACTCCTGAGCTTCAGCAATCCTCCTTCCTTAGCCTCCCAGAGTACTAGGATTACAGGCATGAGCCACGGTGCTGAACGTATGGAACTACACAAAGGAGTGAAGAGCATTGAAAGTGGTAAATATAATTTTAATAAAACTATATCTCTTAATACTCCTTCCTTGGGTCCTTGGCAAAAATTTTTAAAAAATAGTAATTTGAAAAACAAAATTGACAATATATCCAAAAATTAAAACAATTAAAACTCCATGTATTGTGGAGTTTATAGCATGTATAAAAGAAATACAGGGCAGCATGACACAAAAATTGAGGGGAGAAATAGAAATATACTATTGAAAGGTTCTTATCCTCTAGATGAACTTGTGTAGTATATATGTGCTGATTTTTTCTTCTTCCCCCTGCCCCTCCCACAGAGACAGAGTCTCCTCTTTCGCTCCAGGCTAGAGTGCTATGGTGTCAGCCTCATTCACAGCAACCCCAGACTCCTGTGTTCAAGAAATCCTCTTGCTTCAACCTCCTGAGTAGCTGGGACTGCAGGTATCCGCCACAACGCCTGACTATGTTTCCTATTTTTTAGTAGAGACAGAGTCCCACTCTTGCTCAGGCTGGTCTTGAACACTGAACTTAAGCAAGCCTGCCACTGCGGCCTCCCAGAGTGCCAGGATTACATAAGCCACCAGGCCCAGCCTAAGTGTTTAATTATTGAATACAGATATTCAATAAATCCAAAAGCAACCACTAACATGTTAAAAAGTATTACAGTTAATGAGCCAACAAAGGAGATAACATGGGATTATAAAAATACTCAGTAAACCAAAAGAAGGCAGAAGAAGAAAAATGAAGAATAGATGAGACAACCATGCAACACAGGGCAAGATGACAGATTTTAGACCTGGCTATATTAACAATCACATTAAATATAAATGATTCTAAATATCCCCAATAAAAAGCAGAGATTGCCAAATTGGGTAACAAAGTTAAGAAGTAATAATATATTGTTCTTAACTTGTGTTTAAATATAGATAAAGAAAGAACTAAAAATAAGCAAAAAAAGATGTAGCAAGTAACAGTAGTCAAGAGAAATCTGGAGAGGCTGTGTTATTATTGGGCAAAGTAGATTGCAGAGCAATGACTATTACTGAGGAGGTCACATCTGAGTGGTAAAGGGGTCAATTAGTCAAGACAACATGATAATTCTAAATGAGAATACAGCTAATAATAGAGCTTTAAAAAACCTGAGCGACTATAAGAAAAAATTGGCAAATCAACCGTAACAGATATTTCAAAACTCCCTCCCTCAATAACTGATGGAATAAGTACAGAGAAATTCAGCAAAGGTATTGTAGCCTTGAACAATATTAACTTAACCTGATTGACATTTGTAGAACACTTTACCCAACAAGAACAGACCATGCATTATTTTTATGTGCACAGAGAACGATTATGGAAATGCAAAGGTCTGACTATTATGTTTGTGAACTAGCCTCCATGCGCTTATACTGGCAGCACGGTACAAACAATTTGGTAAGGAAAGATCTGTCTGGTGCAAACCACAAAGCATTGCTGAGAGAAATTAAAGAGTATGTAATAAATGGGGAAATATATCTTGTTCATGGGTCAAGGTGCAATAATATTAATGTGTCAATTCTTCCCAGATTGGTTCATAAATTCAATCTAATCCCTGTCAAAGTTCCAACAACATTTTTGCAGAAATGGAAAAGACAATTTTCAAATTTATATGGAATTGCAAGAGGCACTGAAGAGCAAAAAACAACCTGGTGGACTGACATGTCCTGATTTCAAAACTTACTATAAATATACTATAACCAAGATAACATGATAGTGGAGTAAATATACACCAATAGATCAATGGAATAGTACAGAGTCTAGAAACAGACATACACGTACACATATATGGACAACTTATCTTTTAGAGACAGGTTTTAGAGCAGTTTTGGGTGCATACGAAATTCAATGGAAGGCACAGAGCTTTCTCATATACCCCCTGCCTCGAGACATGCACAGCCTCCCCTGCTATCAACATTTCCCACTGGAGGCGGACGGTTGTTACAACTGATGAACCTACCTGCTGAAACCTCACATACACCCAAAGCCTATAGTTCACATTAAAGTTCCCTCCTGGCGCTATACATGCTAAAGGTTTGGACAAATGTAGAATGTCAAGAATCCACCATTATAATAACATACAGAGTACAATAGAAGCTCTGTATGTTGACACCTAAGGGTCTGTGACAAACCAATCAACATACAGAAGTGGTCAACACAAGGAAACTTCCATTGAGTACGTGTGGTGCCTGTCTGGTCTATGAAAATTAGGTCAACTTAAGGAGGTGGTCAGTGTAACATAGGGAGGTGGTCAACTATGGAGGATCTACTGTAGTTTGAATACCTTAAAAATCCTCTCCTGTGCTGTACTTCTTAGTAAAGTATCAAAGGAATGGAGAAACAAAATTCTATCCAATGTAATCAATACTAATATGAAGCCCGTGGATGATCTAATACATGCCCACATAAGAGAAAAACTCAAATCAATTCAAGGTGGGGGGTGGGGGAATGAGGGAGAAGGTAGAGGGGATGGGGGCACAATGTTAGGGTGTACGGCACACCTCTTGGGGTTGGGACACAATTATAAGAGGGACTTTACCTAACAAATGTAAATATTGTGACCTAATTCGTTGGACCCTCAAATTAACCTGAAACAGTAATAAAATAAAATTTAAAAACCCTCCGTGTTCCACCTATTAACCCCACCCCCAACACCAGCAACCATTGATCTTCTGTCTTCATAGCTTTGTCTTTTCTAGAATGTCACATGGTTGACGTGTATGGAAATGGCTTTCTCAGATTGGCTTCTTTCACTTAGTAATATGCATTTAAGTTTCCTCCCTGTCTTTTCATAGCTTGATAGCTCATTTCTTTTTAGTGTTGAAAGATATTTTATTATTGTTTAATATGCTAGACATTCTAAATGGATATACTCAATAAGCAGTCACATATACGAGCCTGGGGTTCAAGACAGACAAATTTGAGAACCCAAGGCAGACTAACCTTGAGACTGGATGTGCTCCTGAGAGCGTATAAATAGGGAGAAGCTCCAAGGCCTCAGAGCATTCTGATATTGAGAATGGAAGAGTAAGAAGGAGCCGCGAGAACTGATTTACAGATTCAGCAACACAAAGAATCAGTCTCTGTAGGTGCCTTGTATGTATTTAATAAATTAATAAATGAACAAATGGAATTTGTAAAATGGTATCCTGGAAACTAGAGGACAGCTTTAAGAGAGACATAATAGTCTGGTGATAGAAATTGTCAAGAGATCAAGTAAGAGAAGATTCACAAAGAACCTATTGGATTTAACAACCAACTATGAAGTTCATAGACTTTTCCTACTAAATCCTCCATTTGAGTTTTTGAAAGGCTGAAAGACAGGGTGAAATGGTGAAATAATTTAAACCATCCAAGTCTAAGGCATAACATAAGGAAATAGCTTTTCCTACTTACATAGAAAAGGGACACATACTTGTCAGGATTTGCTCTCTCAAGTTGACAAACAGCTATTGTTAACCCTGCTCCAACAGAGTCTGTAAATACTAAAAAGAATGGGCGTAGCCGGGCGTTGTGGCGGGCGCCTGTAGTCCCAGCTACTCGGGAGGCTGAGGCAGGAGAATCGCCTAAGCCCTGGAGTTGGAGGTTGCCTGAGCTGTGTGATGCCACGGCACTCCACCAAGGGCAATAAAGTGAAACTCTGTCTCTACAAAAAAAAAAAAAAAAAAAAAAGAATGGGCGATTAACAAATCAATTGCAGTATCTACAAAAAGTTTTCCTAAAGGCTTTATGGAAGCATAGTTTTTCTTGGCCTTTCCAACATCCTGAGGATGCCATGAAACTAAAGTTGCCTGATTATTATACCATTATTAAAACTCCAATGGATTTAAATACGATTAAGAAGCTCTTAGAGAATATTATGTGAAGCCTTCAGAATAGAATTTAATGCAATGTTCTCAAATTGCTATTAATACAAGAAGCCTAGAGATGACATTGTTCTTATGATCAATGGCACAAACTCTAGAGAAGTTGTTTATGCACAAATTGTCTCAAATGCCACAGAAGAGCACGTTGTGGGTGATAAGGAAAGAATAAAGAAAACTAAGCTAGGAGGTAAATAGTTTATGTTCTCTCTCCCTTTCTTCCCCCCTCCCTCCCAATTTCTCTATGATGCACATGTGTGTAATGCCTGGAAGTAAATATAAAATTCCTCAAAGGGGTCAGCCATCTAGAAGTCCTTCTATATCCTATTCCATTGGTACAAATTTCCATTTAGACAGTCTGCTGAACCTTGATCACAAGGGTATCACGGAAGAATAAGTAGGATTGCACTGATTATGGCATTGGAGCCAGGTTTCCTGTAGCTTAGTGTCAGTCACATAGTAGGGACCCAGTTAATTACAGTAATTATCACTATTTTCTGTGGATGTTATATCTGTGCTGTAATGATAAGGAGGCCCAATTGGCAGTGCTGTCTGTACTAAAAAAAAAAATCACATAGCTGGAAATGAAATGTTACCATTGGATATGAATATTGTCTCTTTGTCTTTTTCTTAACTCACAAAAAACTTTAGAAGGAAACATCAATTACAATACATCATTATTGTAAATAATGGAGTTACAAAATTAATCTGAAGATTATTGTAGAGGATAACCAAGAATGTTATAACTATTGGTTTAGCTTCGTATCACTCAAGCTGTGTAATCTTTGTTAAGTTCATTAATCGTTCCATGTTCATTTCTTTATAATATCAGGAAAATACTTATCTTTTATGATTGTAAATGTTTGTAAAGGATATAGTTAAGTGCCTAGTAGTGGGCTCATGGTAGAGGTTTTTATTGATAGTAGTATGTACTTTTTCTCTATTGTTGATAGACGGGTCATGACTTACAGTTTGATTCAGCCAAATCTGTGAGATAGTCAATGATTATCAAAGTTCTTATTTTATTCTTAAAAAAAAAAAAGTGGATGGGCGGAGCAAGATGGCAGCCGAGTAACAGCTTCCTTGCATCTGGGCACCGTGAGTCTGGGGAGATAGGACTCCAGGCATCTCTGGCTGGTGGGAACTGCCTATCATCACTCCTATGAGGATACAGGGAGTCAGCGAGAGACTTCTGGACCCCAAGAGGAGGACTAAAACAGTGGAAAACCGGCAAGTGGTCGCGTGTGTTCAACCCGTCTAAACCCGCCCACAACTGTAAGTTCAGTAGCAGCGAGACTGCAAACCAGAAAGGCCTTACCTGTGAACTCTTTTGATGTCCTTGGACTTGGCACTGAGTTGAACTGCCTTGGGGAAGGCCTGAGTGGGAGTGCGGAGAACTTTGGCCGTTGTCTAGGGCCCCAGTCTGAGCCGCTGAGCCAGACGGAGCTAATAGTGTTTGGCGGTGGGTCACACGGATCCATTGTCAGTGATCTGCCCCAGCAAGCTCCGCCCTCAGGGTAGCAGAGCTAGAAACGGGTGGGAGCTGGTAACCCAGCAACCAAGTAGCCTAAGGGTGGGGTCTGAGCCGCCTTGCAGCCCTAACCCTCAGGGGCAGAGTGAGACCGGTTTTGGCACACTGAGTAAGTGGATAGCCACTTCAGCAGTGATTCCAGCGAGAAAGCTGGGAAAGCTTCTGCTCAGCAAGTTTACAAGTTCAAAGTGCCTTTTAAGTGGGCTGAAGAGAGATTTAGGGTGTCTACCTGCTGGGGTTTGAGAAATCAGCAGCCTCCAGTAGTATCAGAACTGTGACTAACATCTCATACCCCAAAAGACCACGTGTTGCCCAGACAATATTCAACAACATATACAAACTGCTTTGTTTTTGGTTGTGTATTTTTTTTTCTTTTTTTTTTGTTTGGTTGGGTTTTTTTGTTTGTTTATTTTGACGTTGTTGATGTTCTTTTGTTTCTTAATTTCAATCTTTTCCATACAGATCCCTTTTTCTTTCTCAATTTTTCTAGTTTAATTATAATTTCCCATTGCTGCCTTTTTTAATAACTACAACTTCATTTTTGCTAGTGTTTCTACCGCTATCACTTGGTTTTTCACCCAATTTTATCGCCATAAAGTTTTCTGTTTGCTTGTTTTAGTTTGATTTATAGCATTTTTGTCTTTCCTCTCTACTTGGTGGAGGTGGGGTACTGTGTCTGACCAGGTTAGCAAAGAGCTGCTGACCTCAAGGGAACCACCCAACTGGGCACCCAACCCCCAGAAGGTGGGGTTTTTTAAGGTTGTGTCAAAGTACCCTACTGTACACCTATATTGCCCTGTCTCCCTCTTTCTGTGCCTCTCTTCTTTTTGTCAATATTCCTTATCCCTACCCCCTCTCCTTTCTCTATCTTTCTTTTTTTTCTTATCACTCGGTCCTCCTTTCTTTCATCCCTTTTTTGCTCTTCAACCTTCTCACCTTTCTGGTCCTGTAACCCTTAGTCCACAGGCACAAGAACTTAAAGAGCAAGAGGAAGTGAAAGGAAAATTAGGGCAAGGAAACAGATAAAAGAAATCACTCATGAGGAAGAATCAGCAGAAAACTCCAGGCAACATGAAGAACCAGTCCAGAACAACCCCGCCAAAGGACCATGAGGTAGCTACTGCAGAGGATTCCACCTATACAGAAATGTTAGGAATGACAGAAAGGGAATTTAGAATACACATGTTGAAAACAATGAAAGAAATGATGGAAACAATGAAGGAAACTGCTAATAAAGTGGAAAATAACCAAAAGGAAATCCAAAAACAGAATCAAATCAGAGATGAACGATATGAAGAATATAAAAAGGATATAGCAGAGCTGAAGGAAATGAAACAGTCAATCAGGGAACTTAAAGATGCAATGGAAAGTATCAGCAACAGGTTAGACCATGCAGAAGAAAGAATTTCAGAGGTAGAAGACAAAGTTTTTGAGATAACTCAGATAGTAAAAGAGGCAGAAAAGAAGAGAGAGAAAGCAGAACGTTCACTGTCAGAATTATGGGACTTTATGAAACGTTCCAACATACGAGTTATAGGAATTCCAGAAGGGGAAGAAGAATGCCCCAGAGGAATGGAAGCCATACTAGAGAATATTATAAAAGAAAATTTCCCAAACATCACCAAAGATTCTGACACACTGCTTTCAGAGGGATATCGGACCCCAGGTCGCCTCAACTCTAACCGACCTTCTCCAACACACATTGTGATGAACCTGTCCAAAGTCAAGACAAAAGAAAAGATTCTGCAAGCTGCCAGGAGTAAGCGCCAGTTGACCTACAGGGGCAAATCCATCAGAGTGACCTCAGACTTCTCTAATGAAACTTTCCAAGCAAGAAGACAATGGTCATCTACCTTTAATCTACTTAAACAGAACAATTTTCAGCCCAGAATTCTGTACCCTGCTAAGCTAAGCTTCAAAATTGATGGAGAAATCAAATCATTTACGGATATACAAACATTGAGGAAATTCACCACAACAAGACCAGCTCTACAGGGAATACTTCAACCTGTTCTGCACACTGACCACCACAATGGATCAGCAGCAAAGTAAGAACTCAGAAATCAAAGGACAGAACCTAACCTCCACACTGATGCAAAAGATAAAACTAAGCAATGGACTCTCACCAAATAAGACGAATAGAATACTACCACACTTATCAATTATCTCAATAAATGTTAATGGCTTGAATTCCCCACTGAAGAGACATAGATTGGCTGACTGGATTAAAAAACACAAGCCATCCATTTGCTGTCTGCAAGAAACACACCTGGCTTCAAAAGACAAATTAAAGCTCCGAGTCAAGGGTTGGAAGACAATTTTTCAGGCAAATGGAATTCAGAAGAAAAGAGGAGTTGCAATCTTATTTTCAGATACATGTGGATTTAAAGCAACTAAAGTCAAAAAAGACAAAGATGGTCACTTTATATTGGTCAAGGGAAAACTACAACAAGAAGACATTTCAATTCTAAATATCTATGCACCAAATTTAAATGCTCCCAGATTCTTGAAACAGACCTTACTCAGTCTGAGCAATATGATATCTGATAATACCATCATAACAGGGGACTTTAACACACCTCTTACAGAGCTGGACAGATCCTCTAAACAGAAATTAAACAAAGATATAAGAGATTTAAATGAGACCCTAGAACAATTATGCTTGATAGACGCATATAGAACACTCCACCCCAAAGATAAAGAATATACATTCTTCTCATCACCCCATGGAACATTCTCCAAAATTGATCATATCCTGGGACACAAAACAAATATCAACAGAATCAAAAGAATTGAAATTTTACCTTGTGTCTTTTCAGACCATAAGGCACTAAAGGTGGAACTCAACTCTAAAAAAAATGCTCGACCCCATCCAAAGGCATGGAAATTAAACAATCTTCTGTTGAATAACAGATGGGTGCAGGAAGAAATCAAACAGGAAATCATTAACTTCCTTAAGCATAACAACAATGAAGACACAAGCTACCAAAACCTGTGGGATACTGCAAAAGCAGTTTTGAGAGGAAAATTCATCGCTTTAGATGCCTACATTCGAAAAACAGACAGAGAGCACATCAACAATCTCACAAGAGACCTTATGGAATTGGAAAAAGAAGAACAATCTAAGCCTAAACTCAGTAGAAGAAAAGAAATATCCAAAATCAAATCAGAGATCAATGAAATTGAAAACAAAAGAATCATTCAGAAAATTAATGAAACAAGGAGTTGGTTTTTTGAAAAAATAAATAAAATAGATAAACCATTGGCCAGACTAACTAGAAATAGAAAAGTAAAATCTCTAGTAACCTCAATCAGAAATGATAAAGGGGAAATAACAACTGATCCCACAGAGATACAAGAGATCATCTCTGAATACTACCAGAAACTCTATGCCCAGAAATTTGACAATGTGAAGGAAATGGATCAATATTTGGAATCACACCCTCTCCCTAGACTTGGCCAGGAAGAAATAGACCTCCTGAACAGACCAATTTCAAGCACTGAGATCAAAGAAACAATAAAAAAGCTTCCAACTAAAAAATGCCCTGGTCCAGATGGCTTCACTCCAGAATTCTATCAAACCTTCAAGGAAGAGCTTATTCCTGTACTGCAGAAATTATTCCAAAAAATTGAGGAAGAAGGAATCTTCCCCAACACATTCTATGAAGCAAACATCACCCTGATACCAAAACCAGGAAAAGACCCAAACAAAAAGGAGAATTTCAGACCAATCTCACTCATGAATATAGATGGAAAAATTCTGAACAAAATCCTAGCCAATAGATTACAGCTTATCATCAAAAAAGTCATTCATCATGATCAAGCAGGCTTCATCCCAGGGATGCAAGGCTGGTTCAACATACGCAAGTCCAGAAACATTATCCACCATATTAACAGAGGCAAAAATAAAGATCACATGATCCTCTCAATAGATGCAGAAAAAGCATTTGATAAAATCCAGCATCCTTTTCTAATTAGAACACTGAAGAGTATAGGCATAGGTGGCACATTTCTAAAACTGATTGAAGCTATCTATGACAAACCCACAGCCAATATTTTACTGAATGGAGTAAAACTGAAAGCTTTTCCTCTTAGAACTGGAACCAGACAAGGTTGTCCTCTGTCACCTTTACTATTCAACATAGTGCTGGAAGTTCTAGCCAATACAATTAGGCAAGACAAGGAAATAAAGGGAATCCAAATGGGAGCAGAGGAGGTCAAACTCTCCCTCTTTGCTGACGACATGATCTTATACTTAGAGAACCCCAAAGACTCAACCACAAGACTACTAGAAGTCATCAAAAAATACAGTAATGTTTCAGGATATAAAATCAATGTCCACAAGTCAGTAGCCTTTGTATACACCAATAACAGTCAAGAGGAGAAGCTAATTAAGGACACAACTCCCTTCACCATAGTTTCAAAGAAAATGAAATACCTAGGAATATACCTAACGAAGGAAGTGAAGGACCTCTATAAAGAAAACTATGAACTCCTCAGAAAGGAAATAGCAGAGGATATTAACAAATGGAAGAACATACCATGCTCATGGATGGGAAGAATCAACATTGTTAAAATGTCTATACTTCCCAAAGCAATCTACCTATTCAATGCCATTCCTATCAAAGTACCTACATCGTACTTTCAAGATTTGGAAAAAATGATTCTGCGTTTTGTATGGAACCGGAAAAAAACCCATATAGCTAAGGCAGTTCTTAGTAACAAAAATAAAGCTGGGGGCATCAGCATACCAGAGTTTAGTCTGTACTACAAAGCCATAGTGCTCAAGACAGCATGGTACTGGCACAAAAACAGAGACATAGACACTTGGAATCGAATTGAACACCAAGAAATGAAACTAACATCTTACAACCACCTAATCTTCGATAAACCAAACAAGAACTTACCTTGGGGGAAAGACTCCCTATTCAATAAATGGTGTTGGGAGAATTGGATGTCTGCGTGTAAAAGACTGAAACTGGACCCACACCTTTCCCCACTCACAAAAATTGATTCAAGATGGATAAAGGACTTAAATTTAAGGCATGAAACAATAAAAATCCTCAAAGAAAGCATAGGAAAAACACTGGAAGATATTGGCCTGGGGGAAGACTTCATGAAGAAGACTGCCATGGCAATTGCAACAACAACAAAAATAAACAAATGGGACTTCATTAAACTGAAAAGCTTCTGTACAGCTAAGGTGACGATAACCAAAGCAAAGAGACAACCCACACAATGGGAAAGGATATTTGCATATTTTCAATCAGACAAAAGCTTGATAACCAGGATCTATAGAGAACTCAAATTAATCCACATGAAAAAAGCCAACAATCCCTTATATCAGTGGGCAAGAGACATGAATAGAACTTTCTCTAAAGACGACAGACGAATGGCTAACGAACACATGAAAAAATGTTCATCATCTCTATATATTAGAGAAATGCAAATCAAAACATCCCTGAGATATCATCTAACCCCAGAGAGAATGGCCCACATCACAAAATCTCAAAACTGCAGATGCTGGCGTGGATGTGGAGAGAAGGGAACACTTTTACACTGCTGGTGGGACTGCAAACTAGTACAACCTTTCTGGAAGGAAGTATGGAGAAACCTCAAAGCACTCAACCTAGACCTCCCATTCGATCCTGCAATCCCATTACTGGGCATCTACCCAGAAGGAAAGAAATCCTTTTATCATAAGGACACTTGTACCAGACTGTTTATTGCAGCTCAATTTACAATCGCCAAAATGTGGAAACAGCCTAAATGCCCACCAACCCAGGAATGGATTAACAAGCTGTGGTATATGTATACCATGGAATACTATTCAGCCATTAAAAAAAATGGAGACTTTACATCCTTCGTATTAACCTGGATGGAAGTGGAAGACATTATTCTTAGTAAAGCATCACAAGAATGGAGAAGCATGAATCCTATGTACTCAATCTTGATATGAGGACAATTAATGACAATTAAGGTTATGGGGGGGGGAAGCAGAAAGAGAGAGGGAGGGAGTGGGGTGGGGCCTTAGTGTGTGTCACACTTTATGGGGGCAAGACATGATTGCAAGAGGGACTTTACCTAACAATTGCAATCAGTGTAACTGGCTTATTGTACCCTCAATGAATCCCCAACAATAAAAAAAAAAGAAAAAAAAAAAAGAAAATAACACACTCTAAAAAAAAAAAAAAAAGTGGCTGCACCATTTTGCATTCTCATGAGCAATGAATGAGATTTACCCCACGTCCTCTTCAGCATTTGGTTTGTTAATGTTTCCAATCTCGTCCATTCTATCGTGTGTGGGGTTATTTCATGGGTGGTTTTTTCACGTGTATATCTGTATATCTTCTTTGATGTCGGTTAGGGTCTTAGGCCTATTTTTTAATAGACTTGTTTTCTTATTGAGTTTTAAGAGTCCTTTAATATATTTTAGATAACAGTTCTTTATCAGATATGTCTTTTGCAAATATTTTCTTCCAGTCTATAGCTTATCTTCTCATTCTTCTGAGAAAAGCAACTTTTTATAAAGGTGCAAAGGCAATTTAGGAAGGAAAAGGTAGTCTTTACAACAAATGGTGCTGGAACAGCCAGATGTCTATGTGCAGAGGTGGTAGGGGAAAGAGACGAAGAGAAAGAGGAGGGAGTTTGATCCATATCTAGCCCTATAGGCAAAAATTTATTTAAATGGATCAGAGACCTAAACATAAGACCTAAAACTATAAAAATTCTAAGAGAAAATGTTGGAGAAAAATCTCTGTGACCTTGAGATAGGCAAAGCTTTCTTAAATATACCACCAAAAGCGTAATCTTTTTTTCAAATGATTAATACTGTCAAAATTGAAAACTTCTGACCTTCAAAAGACATTACAAGAATTTTAAAAAATTCCATAGACTAGGAGAAAATATTTCCAAAGCATATATCTTATAAGAGACTTGTATCCAGATATATTAATAACTAAGAAAATGTTAACTAGTTTGATGAAAATATTTCAAATTGTATATAAAACCAGCACATTGTACCCCATGATTGCATTAATGTACACAGCTATGATTTCTAAAAAAAACTCTCAAAATGCAACAACAGGCAAACAAATAACCCAATTTTAAAAACTGGTGAAAGGGGGTGGCGCCTGTGGCTCAGTGAGTAGGGCACCGGCCCCATATGCCGAGGGTGGCGAGTTCAAACCCAGCCACGGCCAAACTGCAACCAAAAAATAGCCGGGCGTTGTGGCAGGCACCTGTAGTCCCAGCTGCTCGGGAGGCTGAGGCAAGAGAATCGCGTAAGCCCAAGAGTTAGAGGTTGCTGTGAGCTGTGTGATGCCATGGTACTCTACCGAGGGCCATAAAGTGAGACTCTGTCTCTACAAAAAAAAAAAAAGAGATGATCAGATTCAGAGGGCTGTTGGGAATCAGAAAAGTACGAAATAATTCTCAAGCATTTTATTCCATGTAATTTCCATTTGGACCTGAAAGGAAATGTAACATCTTATCAGCCCAGGATAATGAAACTGTCTGAGGCGGTTTCCAGAGAGAGAAGTGAGGGGGCTTTCTGCCTCCCTGGGGGTCCCATCACCACCTCAGTGGCCGTGGAAGGGCCCTCTGTGGCTGTGTGACATCTGGGCAGTGAGCTGGCCGGCCCCTGAGGAAGCTGGAATGGAGTGTTCCACCAGCAACTGTCTGAATTGCTGGGAGCAGCCTTGGGTCTTCTTCCGTCTTCTCTCCCACCTGCAGGCCACGTGACCAAGCCCCTCTGCGTATCACAGCCACGCTGGCCAGAGTAGAGAGTGTCCATACCACACGGACACATGTCAGCGCTCCCACCTGCCCAGGTTTATTCTAAGTCAGGTGTGACCTTGGGAAGTTAGAAGGCCATTGACTTCCAATGCCCAGGGTCAAATCTTCTCTTTTATTTTCCTATTACAGAATATTATGAGGGTACAAATGTTTTGGTTGCGTGAATTGCTATTGTGTAGTTTGAGTCAAAGTTATAAGTGTGCCCCTTACCTGGATAGTGTGCATTGTACCCATTAGGTGTGAATTTACCTAATACACCTGCTTGCTCACAGTTGAGTTTTACTACCAACTACACAAATAGGTGTTGATCAATTAGCTCCAGTTTAATGGTATGTACATATGGTGTTTTTCCTTCCCCATTCTTGCAATACTTCACTTAGAATAATGGTCTCCAGTTCCATCCAAGTTGTTGCAAAAGGTATTAGTTCACCTATCTTTTTTTTTTGGTGCTAAGTAATAGTACATAGTTTACATATATTAATCCATTTATGGCTCACGTACTGATGGGGTCTGGGATTGATTCCACTTTGTAATTGTGAATTGTGCTGCAATATATCTTTAGGTACATGTGTCTTTTTAATAAAATGACTTTTTTCCGCTTTGGGTAAATACCCAATAGTGGGATTGATAGATCAAATGGTAGGTCTACTCTTAGTTCTTTGAAGTATCTCTGTACAATTTTCCATAAGGGTTGTACATATTTGCAGTCTGACCAACAGTGTATAAGTGTTCCTTTCTCTCCAAACCAATGCAGCATCTATTGTTCGGGGATTTTTTTGATAAAAGCCATTCTCACTGGAGTTAGATGGTATCTCATTGTGGTTTTGATTTGAATTTTCCTAAAGATTAGAGACATTGAATCTTCTCTTTTAGGACGGGTGGGGTGGCTCACACCTATAATCCAAGCCCTTTGGGAGGCTGAGGCAAGAGGATCACCTGAGCCCAGGAGTTTGAGACCAGCCTGAGCAAAATGAGAACCTGTCTCTACTAAAAAAGAAAAACTAGCCAGGTGTTGACAGGAACCTGTAGTTCCAGCTGCTCAGGAGGCTGAGACAAGATCATCGCTTGAGTCCAAGAGTTTGAGCTTGCTGGGGCTTGGTGGCTCACACCTTAATCCTAGAGCTCTAGAAGCCTGGGGTGGGTGGATTGCCTGAGCTCAAGATTTTGAGATCAGCCTGAGAAAAAGCAAGACCCCATCTCAAATAGCTGGGTGTTGTGGCGGGCGCCTGCAGTCCCAGCTACTTGGGAGGCTGAGGTAAGAGGATCACTTGAGCCCAAGAGTTTGATGTTGCTATGAGTTATGATGCCACAGCATTCTACCAAGGGTGACAAAGTGAGATTATGTCTCAAAAAGAATCTTTTAAAAAAAAAATCCAGGTCTATCTTTTGGTGAAAAACAAAACCCCCACCAAGACTTCTATGCAAGAAGAGAAAGGTGAGGTAGAAAAGTAGGCTGTGTGCACTTGTTTCAGTTCAAAAAGCTCAAAGTACATATGATTTGTCAGTATGTTTGGGGCTGCTGATTCAAAGACGTGGGTGATCTTGCAACGAAGACCTCTAGCAAATCCCACACCCAACAGGGCACCATATCGAGAGCAATTGAAAGGTAGCTCAGTTGGATTTGGGGGAGCTCTTCTAGAACCCCCTAAGAGATGCAAACCCTTCTTAGTCACACCTGCTCCAGGGGATCCTTCCTTCTCTTTTCCTACAGTGGCCGGTCCAGTAACTCCTGAGATGTTACATTTCCTCATATGCAGGCAGATGCCCTGATCTATGCTCCTCTTTGCTTTAGAACATTTTACCTTCATCTTTACCCCAGACAATAAAGTTACAGAGAATAAGATGAGATTTCCTAAGTCAGAAGAGGAAATGAAAATTATTTTCTCTATCTCTTTGAGGATACTGTAGCTCCTATCTCAGAAGACAGGTTGCTGGGGACAGAGACAAGATGGCTGACTGAAGCCAGCTTTCCACAGAGGCTCCCGTCCAGAAGGAGAGTTAAAGGACAGAAATTTAGCAAGTAACCTGGTGGATTAGAGCTGCACTAAGAGAGAAGGTTGAAGAACACACATCAACCCCACTGAGGCGAGCTGCAACTCCAAGGATACGAACAAAAGGTACAAAATCCATCATCAATTTGTAGTATAGTCTGAGGTCTGGTAGCGTGATTCCTCCTGCTTTGTTTTTATTTCTGAGTAATGTCTTGGCTATTCAAGGTTTTTTCTGATTCCATATAAAACGAAGTATTATTTTTTCAATATCTTTAAAATATGACAATGGAGCTTTAATAGGAATTATATTAAAATTATATATTGCTTTGGGTATTATAGATATTTTAACAATGTTGATTCTTCCCAGCCATGAGCATGGTTGAACAGGCCAATATCAAGTTCTGAAATAGCATCAACCATACAAAATCTCCCTAAAAAGAAAAGCCCGGGATCAGATGGCTTCACGTCAGAATTCTACCAAACCTCACAAGGCACAGAGGCCCTTCTCCATGAAATTAAGAAAGAGAGTTTTCCAGACATGCCAAGAGATTCTGAAATTCAGATAGCAGACAGTTTCAGAACCCCAGCACGACTCAATCCAAATAAGACATCCCCCAGGCATATCATACCAAACCTTTAAAGAGGAACTAGTACCTATATTACTCAACCTATTCCAAAACATAGAAAAAGAAGGAATACTACCCAACACGTTCTATGAAGCAAACATCACCCTGATCCCCAAACCAGGAAAAGACCCAACAAGAAAATTATAGACCAATATCACTAATGAATATAGTTGCAAAAATATTCAACAAGATCCTAACAAACAGAATCCAGCAACACATCAAACAAATTATACATCATGACCAAGTTGGTTTTATCCCAGGGTCTCAAGGCTGGTTCAATATATGTAAATATATAAGTATAATTCAGCACATAAATTAAAAAACAAAGACCATATGATTCTCTCAATTGATGCAGAAAAAGCTTTTGATAATATCCAGCATTGCTTCATGATCAGAACACTTAAGAAAATTGGTATAGAAGGGACATTTCTTAAACTGATAGAGGCCATCTACAGCAAACCCACAGCCAACATCGTATTGAACGGAGTTAAATTGAAATCATTTCCACTCAGATCAGGAACCAGACAAGGCTGCCCATTGTCTCCACTGCTCTTTAACACTGTAATGGAAGTTTTAGCCACCGCAATTAGGGAAGAAAAGGCAATCAAAAGGTATTCATATAGGGTCAGAAGAGATCAAACTTTTGCTCTTCACAGATGATACGATTGTATATCTGGAAAACACCAGGGATTCTACTACAAAACTCTTAGAAGTGATCAAGGAATACAGCAGCGTCTCAGGTTACAAAATCAACATTCATAAATTGGTAGCCTTTATATGTACCAACGTAGTCAAGCTGAAAAAACAATTAAGGACTCTATTCCATTCACAGTAGTGCCAAAGAAGATGAAATATTTGGGAGTTTATCTAACAAAGGATGTGAAAGATCTCTATAAAGAGAACTATGAAACTCTAAGAAAAGAAATAGCTGGAAATGTTAACAAATGAAAAACATACCATGCTCATGGCTGGGAAGAATCAACATTGTGAAAATGTCCATACTACCCAAAGCAATATACAATTTTAATGCAATCCCTATTAAAGCTCCACTGTCATACTTTAAAGATCTTGAAAAAATAATACTTCGTTTTATATGGAATCAGAAAAAACCTCGAATAGTCAAGACATTATTCAGAAATAAAAACAAAGCAGGAGGAATCACGCTATCAGACCTCAGACTATACTATAAATCGATAGTGATCAAAACAGCATGGTACTGGCACAAAAACAGAGAAGTAGATGTCTGGAACAGAATAGAGAACCAAGAGATGAACCCAGCTACTTGCCATTATTTGATCTTTGACAAGCCAATTAAAAACATTCAGTGAGGAAAAGATTCCCTATTTAACAAATGTTGCTGGGTGAACTGGTTGGCAACCTGTAGAAGACTGAAACTGGACCCACACCTTTCACCATTAACTAAGATAGACTCTCACTGGATTAAACATTTAAACTTAAGACATGAAACTATAAAAATACTAGAAGAGAGTGCAGGGAAAACCCTTGAAGAAATCGGTCTGGGTGAGTATTTTATGAGGAGGACCCCCAGGGCAATTGAAGCAGCTTCAAAAATACACTACTTCTGCACAGCCAAGAACACAGTAAGTAAAGCAAGCAAACAGCCCTCAGAATGGGAGAAGATATTTGCAGGTTATGTCTCCGACAAAGGTTTAATAACAGAATCCACAGAGAACTCAAACGTATAAGCAAGAAAAGAACAAGTGACCCCATCGCAAGCTGGGCAAGGGACTTGAAGAGAAACTTCTCTGAAGAAGACAGGAGCACGGCCTACAGACATATGAAAAAATGCTCATCATCTTTAATTATCAGAGAAATGCAAATCAAAACTACTTTGAGATATCATCTAACTCCAGTAAGATTAGCACATATCACAAAATCCCAAGACCAGAGATGTTGGCGTGGATGTGGAGAAAAGGGAACACTTCTACACTGCTGGTGGGAATGCAAATTAATACATTCCTTTTGGAAAGATGTTTGGAGAACACTTAGAGATCAAAAAATAGATCTGCCATTCAATCCTATAATTCCTCTACTAGGTATATACCCAGAAGACAAAAATCACATTATAACAAAGATATTTGTACCAGAATGTTTATTGCAGCCCAATTCATAATTGCTAAGTCATGGAAAAAGCCCAAGTGCCCATTGATCCACAAATGGATTAATAAATTGTTGTGTATGTACACCATGGAATATTATGCAGCCTTAAAGAAAGATGGAGACTTTACCTCTTTCATGTTACATGGATGGAGCTGGAACATATTCTTCTTAGTGTAGTATCTCAAGAATGGAAGAAAAAGTATCCAATGTACTCAGCCCTACTATGAAACTAATTTATGGCTTTCACATGTTATAACCTAAGAATAAAGGCTTTCCCAGTTATAACCTAAGAATAGGGGGAAAGGGAGGGGAGAGAGGGAGGAGGTGGGTGGAGGGAGAGTGGGATTGGTGGGATTACACCTGCAGTGCATCTTACAAGGGTACATGTGAAACTTAGTAAATGTAGAATGTAAATGTCTTAACACAATAACTAAGAAAATGCCAGAAAGGCTATGTTAACCAGTGTGATGAAAACGTGTCAAATGGTCTATAAAACCAGTGTATGGTGCCCCATGATCGCATTAATGTACACAGCTATGATTTAATAATAAAAAAAAAGTTGGCAAAAAAAAAATAAAAAGAAGACAGGTTGCTATGATGATAGAAGGAATAGATGCTGAAACTGAGAGATATTGACATGGTGCGATGGGAAAATGGAGTTTTGGAGGGTTGCATGAGTCTTCTCCAACATATAGACCCTTTTAACAAATTGGCAGGTGCCCTGTGACTCAATAGGCTAGTAAGAAAACCTCTTTAGAAACACTCATGCACTGTTGGTGGGACTGTAAACTAGTACAGCCTTTATGGAAAGAAGTAAGGAGACTCCTCAAAGAACTAAAAGTATACCTTCCAAATGGTGTTCACATTTCCAGCAATTTCATTACTAGGTATCTATCCAAAAGAAAAAAAGTCATTTTACTGTAAGGACATTTGTACTCAAATGTTTATAGAAGCTTTATTCACAATTGCCAAGATGTGGAAACACCCAAGTGCCCATCAATCCAGGAATGGATTAATAAACTGTGGTGTATGTATGCCATGGAATACTATTCAGCCATTAAAAAGATGGAAATTTTGTATCTTTTGTAAGATAACCTGGAAGGATTTGGAGAACACTCTCCTAAGTAAAGAGAAACAACAATCCCATGTACTCAATATTAAGTTGAAACTAGGAGATTAACAACTACAGGCCCACATTAAAGGAATACTAAATTAACTTCAAGAAGTTAATTGATAAGTTGGATAAGTTCCCACCCAACAAGTATAACACATGGGCATATGGCACATTTCCTAGGTGAAGGATACAACTACAACTCAGACTTTACCTTGCAAATGCAAACAAGGTAACCTAATCATATGTACCCTCATATTAATCTGAAAGTTTTAAAAAAATAACCAAAAAAACCCTCCTTGGAATCTTCAAGACATATGAATCTGTCCTTTCTGCATGACCCTGAGAATCTATACCAGTTAGCTTTGCCAGGTTATGCTGCGTAACAAACAACTCTAAGATCTCAGGAGCATATAACCACAAAATGCTATTTCTTGCTCATGTTACACATTGGACTATGGCTCTGGTGCAAGTGTCTTGCTCATTCTGCAGAGACAAGCTGAAGGAGCAGTCTCAATCTGGGATGGCCCATTTTCTCAGCAAAGTGGGGAGATAACTGGTAGAAACATTCACTGGTTCTTAAAACTTGTGCTGGGATAAGATATCTGTCATGTCTGCTCACATGCCTTTGGCAGCAGTAAGGGAGACAACCAAGCCTGAGGCCTGGTTCAAGAAGGCCTGGGACAAGAAGAAAGTGTATGGCTCCCCCTAGGGGAGGCACCAGGAAGGACACAGAAGTGATTGGTCCAGAGAGGGACAGTGAATATTCCGGACAAATACTATCAACTACTGCAGAGCCAGGGAGCCGCTTGAAATGGGGCCCTGGTCTGCTGACACCACATAGCAGACAAAAACATCAAAGATACCAAAATATTTTTAATCAGCTGAAAGAAAGCTGTGATATAGATATTACGACTCATTTAGAAATGTGCTCATGGCAGTTTGGTATACCTTAAAAGGATAATTTGGTCCTGCTCACACTCAGAAAACCATTTAGGGCATTTCAAAACCAAAAGAGATGCCAAGGCATTTTGAAAGAGGCCCATTAGTGATAGACGTGGCAAGTTACCTCTGCGTTATTAAAAAAGAAAATGATTTTATAAATGAGTCCATTACGAAGTATTCACGAGATATTAGGGCTCTGAGAACTGGGTGAATAGGAGGGAAGGGAAGATAATTAGCACAGTTAGAAATCTGCTATTCTGTGAGCTTGCCAAAGGAAATAATTTCTACGTTAGTTCTGCAGCAGATAGTGATGATGGCTTTGCACAGAGCTGGGCACTGCAAGAAATAAGGTGACAAGGACACTGTCCCTGGCTGGGGGACATACATTTGGGTGGGGGAGGGGAGGCAAACGTTTAAAGGAATAAACGGCAATACCTCGCTAGGTATGGTATCAGAAATAAGTATAAAGAACAGAGGTAGAAAGAAAGGTAGTGCTCCTTCCAAGGAAGGGATGGAGAGCTTCTTAGGGGCTGTGATATGCTCAGGGCTATGTATGGAAGGTGACTAAGCGAGTAAGAAAAGGAGAAAGGTGGAAGGTCATTCAAGGTGCAGGGAACAGCAAGTGCAAAGGCAGGGATGGACACAGCGCACCCTCTGCACACATAGCTAAATCAGAAATAACACCACCTTCATATAATTTATAAAATCAGTGAAGAATAGTCTTATGGGGTCTCCTAAGCATGCACCTGTGAAGGTTTATATGGCAGGTCTGACTCTGTGTTCACATCTAAACAAGTACCTACCTGTCCACAATGTGAACCTCTGTACATGTAGCTCCTTTCGTCAGTTCACAACCTGAACACCTGTATGTCGGAGCCAGGACGCTAGTTCACCGGCCCCGGCCCATGAAACTGCTAGGACGCAGACTTCTCTACAAGCTTGCTCGGGGCATGGCTCCCCATAGGTGCTGGGGAGCCTGTTGTCTCAGACAGGTAGGGCTCCCCAACAGGAGGAGCCAGTTGTCTCAGTCAGGTCAGAGGTGGTGGAGAGGCTCAAAGGCGCAGCAGTCAGTCTTAGTAGGAACCTCGACTAACTTCTCCCATGGCTACTTACACCACAGGTGTGGAGACTGCCAAGCAATGACGTATGTGCTCTCAGGCTTTTTAACAAGAGACTAGTCCCTTCCCCATTCCCTTATTACCAAGGCGTTTCTTCTCAGGTGTCTCCTACATCTGCACACGCAGGGCCTTATTGGCAGGACTCTACACATTTGATATTGCTTGAACATAAACTAAAACCACATGTGGGTGGGCCCTGTGGCTTAGGGATTGGCGAGGCAGAGAAGAAGAAAGAGTGATGGAAAATATGGCTAGAATGGTGGGTAGAGGCTGACTGTGAAAGGACTTGCATACTTTCTGCCAGTTCACCGTGGAGAATAGAGAAAAAAGGTGTCCAAGAACCACGTCCAAAAGCTCACCCAGGCTGCAGGGAGGGCGTGGGAGGCTGACTATGGCTCCCCCAAATATCCAGGTTCTAATCCTTGAAAGCTTTCCTGATGTGGCAAAGGGGCTTCGCAGATGTGAGTCTGTCTAGAGATGGGGAGATTACCTGGGTCCTTTGGGTGGGACCAAAGTAATCAGGAATGTCCTTCTAAAGGGAGGCCAAGGGGTGACGGTGCAAACAGATCTGAAGATGCTACTCTGCTGGCTGCGAAGACAGAGGAAGGAGCCACAGCCAAGGAGGAGAAGGAATGTAGCTCAAGAAACTGCAAAAGAAAAGAAAGGCTGAGAAGTGGGCTCTCCCCTGGAGCCTCCAGAAGGAGCACAGCCCTGCCGGCGCCTTGCTGGGGGGCCTCCATGACCTTCTAGAACGTCTAACCTTTAGAACAGTAAGAGAGTTGGCTTGGCGCCCTACTCAATGGATAGGGAGTCAGCCACATACACCAAGGCAGGCAGGTTCGAATCCGGCCCGGGGCCTGCTAAAAACAACTACAACAAAAAAATAGCTGGGCGTTGTGGCGGGCGCCTGTAGCAAGAGACTCTTGGGAGGCTGAAGCAAGAGAATCGCTTAAGCCCAGGAGTTGGAGGTTGCTGTGAGCTGTGATGCCATAGCACTCTACCAAGGGTGACATAGTGAGACTCAGTCTCAAAAAAAAAAAAAAAGAACAGTAAGAGAGTGAACTTGTGCTGTTTCGAGGCAGCGAGTGTGTGGTGATCTGCTCCAGCAGCTGCGGGGAACTAACACTGAGCATGCCTCAGAGCAGCCAAAGCTGGCGCGGGGGGATTCCAGGCTGGGTAAGAACCCAGAGCTGCCGGAGAAAATGCTAGGACTTGCCCTGGATCCCTTTAAATGTCTATTTTGGTGAATGTTTCATAGTATAATAGTAAAAGGTTCATGCGTGCAATGTGTGAATACACGCGTATGTTCTTGGGAGTGGCCTGCTAGAATTCATCTTTCTGATCAGGGTGTTCAATCAACAAAACGGTGGAGGCCCCTGGCCTAGAGGCAGGAAGGGCAGGCCCAGCCAGGGGAGCACAGGGGCTGCACCGGAGGTAGTGGCAGTGGTCATGAGCGATGGGAAGGCCACAAGATCAGATTTGCTGGGTGTGAGGAGCCCATGGGGCTCTAAGGCAAAATGATAAACAGGTGTGTGGTTCAGAGAATTTGGGCTTGGGACCATCCATCTGAGAGTGATCAGGACCTGAGTGGGCCAGGCTGGAAGCCGAGGTCACAGCGTGTAGGGGTTGGAAAGAAAGGGAGACCGATAGAGCAATCCCCGTTACATGACAGGAAGAGCAGGCAGAGAGAGACAGGAGGACTAGGGAGGAAGTGGCCCTAGGTGTCAAATGCTGTGGAGAATCATGTGGGCTGCTCTGAGGATCTGCACTTGGGGAATGCTCAGGACCTTGACCCAGGTGAATTCATTCAGTGCCATGGCTCGGATGGAAACCAGGTGGTTTCCATCTGGAAATGGAGGAAAAGGGTTTCTGAAACTTGCCTGACTTTTTGTTGATCAGAATGGATAAAACAAAAGTTGTCTTTCAGAGAAAAATGTCCAATTTTATTTGGAGAAAATCTGAAGCAGGGAGGGATGGGGTCAGGGGTCCTGAAATGCAGAATCTTTTGGAAAACCTTCTGGCAACAGAGGGAGGGCGGCCCGGGGGAAAAAGGGGCTTCAGTCTGCCGCGCAGCTCTGAAACACAGACCCACCCACTCCGGCCTCCTCATCCTACTGGGGCCCTGAAAACTGCAGCGGGGATCCCATCGGGCTGGGGAAGTGATTCATTAACGAGATCAAGTCTACAAGCACTATAAACATACCCTTTATTTGCAGGCATGTTTTGTGAGGCAATGGTTTTTTGTGTGTGGGTGGCATCTTGTTATTTTCCAGTACAGTTAAACAGACACTTATTTGCTTTAGTAGATATGGCACAGTGGAATGAGTATGCAGGGAAGAGGGCTGGTTTTAATGGAACAAGTTTGGGCCCTTCCCTCACCCACCCCCACTGCAAACAGCACTGAGATTCCACCCCCCAGCAATATTTTTAATGTAATGAATAGCATCGGCACCACCACCCCCCTTCTGGAACACTAAGCTGACTTTTTTGAAGGGGATGCTGGGAAAAGTGGGACAGGATGTAGTGGCCAAAGAAATGACCAATTTCAGATTCTGAGTCATGAATTGTCATAATTAGGAGGAGGACAGAGTGTGTACTGTTGTATTTGTTGCCTGTTTTCTGTAAAAAGCTTCTAGAATTAAAGTAATAAAGACCTTTTAAAGAAGGCCTGCATAGGGCTCTATTTACCGGCACGTGAGCTGGAGAGAGACTCAGGACAGATGGCTAACCAGAGTAAATTGTCACCTCCAGCAGCCTCACCTGGGGCAGAGGAGGAAAAAGGAACCCAAGAATGGGGACCCTCATTTTTAGCTGGAAAAGGCTAAGAACAGGGTGCCAGGGAACCTGCCTGCAAGGGTTACGGAATCAGGGTAAGTGTCACTGAGAAGTATGAATACAGTAAGTATCACTGGAGAAGTACGGCTTTGCAGTGACAAATAGATGGCTGAAGCTCAAGGGCAAGCACACCTGAGAGAGGCGGGCTTGTGCCAACGGCTCTTGGAGGCAGGCAGGGAAGGGTTGAGGAGGAGGGAGGCTGGCTACTGTGGAAATCAGGCTCCTCAACCTCGGAGGTCCCTGTGGGGCCAGCCACGCCCAGCATTCTGGGCAGCTCACCAGAGATCAGCATTTCCTACTCAGATATCCTGAGAAGGGGAAGGAAAAGAAGGCAGGTGGGGCACGGGGTGGCGGACATGGTTGATGCCAGTCATTCCTCTGTCTTAGGCCTGCATACAAGTCCCCACCAAATAATCTGAGTCTTTTTACAGGCCGAGTTGATCTTGACAAACTGGTTTTCTAAGGGATCATGTTGTGGGTCCTCAGAGTGATCTCCCCTCCTCTTGGCTGCCCAAGGCCTTCCCTGCAGGACTCTGAGCAGGGCAGTGGAGCCCCAAGGCTGACCCGCACCTGTCACCCTCCAATGCACCTTTGGAAGGAGAAAAAAAAAAAACAGAAGGAGCTGCCTTCTCCCTGCTCCAAAAAGTCCCTAGGTGTCCCCTTCCCGGTGGTTGTCCTTGGGTTTAGGTCATCATCAGAGCTGCATGTCCCCCACTCCTGCTAATAGAACCCTGCTCAGCTCAGGATCAGATGCAGCTGTGTTTGCAGGGAAGACAGTCCTGGTACCTGGCCTGATGGGGGCATGTGAAACGTGGCTCTGGCCGATGAGCTGCATGGGGAAGTCTACTTGGAGGTTCTGGGAAAGACATTCACTCCCTGTTGGAGAGAGGACCTCCTCGAGCACAGAGGCTTTCCTTCCCTGGCCTCCTTGCCCGGGAATGTGGTCATAATACCCAGAGCTATGGTGAACATAAAATGGAGGGATAGGAAAAGTCTGGGTCTTATTGACATAGTTGAGCCACCAAAGCAAATAGAAAATCATCACCTCCAGAATCGTCACGTGAGGTGACTCAATGTCTTTTTGTGCTTAAGTCACTACTGATATCCAAGACCTTCGCAGTGTCCATCGAGGTCAGCACAGGCAGGAGCACCCAGCCTGACGGCTCTACCCAGGCCTTCCGGATCAGCCCAGTTGTGAGAAGCAGGAGTGGCTGGTCTCGGGACTCTGGAATGGAATTTGGAATGACTGTCCATCATGGCCAGGGTGGCTGAATCTGCGGGTAATGGCCTGGACTTGGGGTTCCAAATAGAACACTAGTAAAATGTTGCCATAGTGGCCCCAAAGATATCCTGGCCCAAGGTTTCCATTAGTTTTCTGAGTCAGAAACACCAGTTGGTCCACAAAGTGGGAGGGCTCAGCACTTTCTTTATGGAACCAGCCAGGTACAGCCCACAGGGTACTCCTCGGCCAGGGCAGATGCAGCAGCAGCCCCGTGGCTGCCATGGGTTTGGCCTCTGCATCTGAAGCACGCACTGAGATTTGCAGGGCTCAGAAGCCTGCCTCACCCCAAAGAATCCCCCCAGATGTCTAAAATTCCAGCACTCCCCGTTACTTCTTTAGCATTAAGCATTGTCCTCTTTCTGCGTCTCCTTTAAACTCTAAGAACTCACATAGGAGCAATATAAGGAGTGTTCCTTTCTCTTAGGAGATTTTAGTGGAAGAGAAGTTGCCTGAAAGCTAAAGAGAAAAAATGGCACAGGATCTGTAACTTTGTCTGTAGATGGCCCACGTGGTCTCTGTCCCAACGATTCATCCTCTGTCACCATGCCATGAATGCAGCCATAGGCAATTCACAAATGGGTGTGGCCATGTTCCAAAATAAATCTTTAGTTACGGACACTGAAATTTGAATTTTTTTTTTTTTTTTTTTTGAGACAGAGTCTCACTATGTTGCCCTCGGTGGAGTGCCCTGTGTCACAGCTCACAGTAACCTCAAACTCTTAGGCTTAAGTGATTCTCTTGCCTCAGCCTCCTAAGTAGCTGGGACTACAGGCGCCCGCCACAGTGCCCAGCTTTTTTGTTGTTGTTGTTGTTGTAGTTGTTGTTTAACAGGCCCTGGCTGTTGTTGTAGTTGTTGTTTAACAGTGGTTTGGCCAGCACCCAAACCACTGAGCTATGGGCACCAAATCTGAAATAAGAATTTCATCTAGGGCGGCGCCTGTGGCTCAAGGAGTAGGGCGCCGGTCCCATATGCTGGAGGTGGCGGGTTCAAACCCAGCCCCAGCCAAAAAAAAGAAAAGAATTTATCTAATTTTCACATGTCATGAAATAGTCTTCCTCTAAATTTTTTGGACCATTTAAAAATGACTATTCTTGGACATATGGAAGCAGGTGAAGTTTGACTCATGGACCATACTTTGCTCATCCCAGGAATAGGAGCATTCAGAAGGGCACTTTATTCAGGAGTGGTCTTTTATCCGAGTGTAGGACAATCTTACTGATGTAGGTTCTGGAAAACCCCAGCTGTGGTGGGCTGTCTGGGGAAGGGTGATTGTGGCCAGCACAGCGGTGGCAAGTTGGAATGTGCCTGCCCTCTGTGCTGTGGCCTGAGTCAGATGGTGTGAACACTCCCTCCCAAGAGACTGAATGGGTGGAGGGGTTCTTATCACCTGCCACAGGCTCCTGCTGCTCCTGGGGGGATGTCATGGGTGGCACCGGCACCCCATGTAACCATGGGCAGGAAAATCAGTGCACTAAGTCCCAGGCTGCTGGGACCAGAAGAGCCAGGGGACAGCGTGAAGGAGCCCTGGGGGAAGGTCTAGGAGGATGAGTGAAAGGACCCTGAGGAGGCTTCACCAGAGGTTATTTTCCTTCCCCAACCAGCCTCAGCAGGACAGAGGGAAGTTATCACTGAGGACACGGATGGGGACGTGCTCAGAAGGTGGCAGGGGGGCAGTAGACAGTGGGTTTTTGCTGATGACATGCTACTCTATTTGTCAAATCTTTACTACAAGTGATAAAATCCAATTCCAGCAAACCAAAATGAAAAAAAAAAAAAAGATAATCTGTCTTTCCCATAACTGGGGTGTGTATGGCAAAGCTATGCTCAGGGACGCATGAGTGCAGGGACTGACACCTCCCTCAGATCAGCCTCTGCACGCAGCCAGGGACCAGAGTGCCGCCAGCTCTGACCTTTTGTCCTTACATTTTGTGTCCCAATGGGAAAAGCAGCCCCTCTTTTCTGTTTGATTTGAAGGGATCCAGGGGGTGTCCAGCTGCCTGAGCCTGAGTCCTGCTCATGTCTGGACCCACCCAGGTCAGGGTGGCACAGCCAAAGTCAGGGCCAGGAAGGGGCAGGGAGGCTGACACGTGCTTTCCTGCCCATGAGTAGAGTACTTAGGGACTCTATAGTATAAACAACATCTTTTCCTATTAGCACCAGTGCAGAAAAATGAGAGTACAAAACCATCTCAAAATTTAAAATTAGAAAGGCATTGCCCAACGATCAATTTATTTCTTTCAAGTTAAGTAGAAATGAGTAATAATGTCCTATGGCTTGAGCTTAAACCCAGAAGTCAGAGCTCTGGCCTGGCCACCTGAATATGTGTTGTGAAGTCACTTACCTGTTTGTCTTGCTTGTCTCATTTGTGAAGCTTCATCCCCCTCGCCAAGGCGCTGACCCTGAAGTTGGGGCACAGTGAATAAGGATGCTCTGCCACCAGAGTGACATTTCACTCAATAATGTACTCAGATGCTATGAATTATGCAAATATGTTGAAAAGCTGTGTGCTGAGTTGCCCTAGGTGAAAAAAAAAATCAAGACAAATGTGTTCTTTAACTAACCAGACAGCGCAACGGTCTGTATAAAGTTTTAATCACAGATTCCCAAACACAAAATTTTGCATTTAGGAGCCTAGTAGAAGCTGGTCTAGGGGATGGATGTCCCCTAATAGCCTGTCCACAGGACTGGGGAATGAGGCGTGTCTGAGCGGAGAGGTCAGAATGTGGGAACCATGTGTCATGCTGAGGAGCCTGGCCTTGCCAAGGGGGTGAAGGGGACACCAGAGGGTTCCAGTGGAGGAGATATGGTCAGACACATAGAAGAAGCAGCTGTCTGGTGACTGGACAGAGGGAGGGAGATGGGGTTTGGGCCATAGAGTCACAGAGTTAAGGTTCTGACAGTGCTTGGCATTTAAACTCTGAGCAGTGGTTCATGCCTGTAATCCTTGCACTCTGGGAGGCCGCTGCAGGTGGATTGCTTGAACTCACAAATTCAAGACTAGCCTAAGCAAGACTGAGACCCCATCTCTACTAAAAATAGAAAAACTGAGGCAAGAGGATCGCTTGAGCCCAAGAGCTGAAGGTTGCTGTGAGCTACACCACAGCACTCTACCCAGAGGGACAGCTTGAGACTTTGTCTCAAAAAAAAAAAAAAAAAAAAACCAGAGTATAAATTTCTAGTTGCCCTGAGTAAAAGACAATTAGCTGCTTATTTAGTTACTATCTTCAATGGATTGAAGGGAGGAAGGCAAAGACATTATCTGGGGCTTCAGTGGCTTTGATAAGAATTTGGAAGATAGAGGAGGCTCAGAGAATTGCAGAATTTGAATTGTTGAGATTGCAAAATTGCAATCAAACCACTGCAGAATCATTGAGACTTTCTGCAAATGCACACTGTCCTTGCTCCCCCAGAAGCAGGCCGTTTGCCGGCGTCAGCTGCACCCCTGCCTGCCTCACATGAAAGTCGCTGGCCACTTTGACTAACAACAGGGCCAGAATCCCTGAAATCAGTGGATAGAAATCAAAACACACCAGGCGTCCTTCCAAACAATAGGGGCTTTTTTTTCCCTCTAGAAAATACAATGAATTGGGCGGTGCCTGTGGCTCAAGGAGTAGGGCGCCGGTGGGTCCCATATGCCGGAGGTGGCGGGTTCAAACCCAGCCCCGGCCGAAAACCACACAAAAAAGAAAATACAATGAATTTACAACACTGTACCAAACATCTTCAAAACCTAGTCGTGAAAATCACATGCTTTATTATATTAAATAAAAAGAATTCACAAAAGGTCAAAAGCACCAAGCAGGCTAATGGCCAGCATGATTAGTCACTGATAACTTGCATTAAATCAATAGTGCTCCAGGAGGAGTGCATCAATTTGTATCTAAATAAAAAGTGAGAAAACAACTCAGTGCACTGAAGGAACCACGAAAAAGATGAAATAATCTTTTCAGCTGACAAAATATGTTGTTTTGAATATATTTTAACTCCAACGGTTGACTGAATACCACTTTGGGGATTTTATTTAAGGAAAAAGCTTGGTGGTTTACTCCACGAAGAAATAGAAAATGTATTTCCTCATACCTTTTATTGTGTTGTTTTGATTTCAATACAGTAGAACCTCCATAGCTGACCACCTCCCTACACTGCCTGCCTCCTTAAGTTGACCCGATTTTCATAGACTGGACATGTGTGTATCAATCAGTACAGTAGGCCTAGTTCCTTATGTTGACCACCTCTGAATGTTGACTGTGTATGTTGAATGGTCAACTTCCCGAACTTCTACTATAATACATATTTATTCACCTGCATCCCTTCATACATGTGATTTTATAGGACTAAGTTGATACTTGATTTTCCTCTTCTATCTTTTAGCATTATATCATAAATATCTCTGTCATTCAAAAAAATCTTCAGCTGCCACGGCACTTTATGGAGGGCGATAAAATGAGACTCTGTCTCTACAAAAAAAATAAAATAAAATAAAAATAGTAAAAAAAAAAAATCTTCAGCTGGAGGCAGTGACACCTGTAATACCAGCACTTGGGAGGCCGAGGTGGGTAGCTTGCTTGTGCTCACAGGTTTAAAACCAGCCTAAGCCAGAGCGAGACCTCGTCTCTCGAAATAGCTGGGCGTTGTGGCGGGTGCCTGTAGTCCCAGCTACTTGGGGGGCTGAGGCAAGAGAATCACTTAAGCACAAGAGTTTGAGGTTGCTGTGAGCTATGATGCCACAGCACTCTACTGAGGGTGACAAAGTGAGACTATCTCAAAAAAAAAGAAACTTCAAAAATTTTGGCTGGCTGCCAGGGTTCCACTAGCAGCGTTGTTCAGGTTTTTCAGCGTTGTTCAGGTTGAACCCCATCTGAAAGCGGTTCTCCTGTCATCCTCTTGGAGTTCACTTCTCACTGGCATCCGTGGTCCTATGGACTGGTCTTTCCTGGGTCCACCCTCCTCCTCTTGTTTTGTGACTCTCCTCCCTACAGATTCCTCCCTCTGCTGGAGCTCACCAGTGGGTCTCTCCTGCTCTCATTTTATCCTTTCTCCTTGAGTGACCTCAGGCGTCCTGGAGGCTTTGGTGATAACTTAATACAATGGTGATTCACACTTTTCAATTTCTACCCCAACCCCCCCAGACCTGTCCATCTGGGGCCCTGGCCCTTCCCCTGGGAGTCCCGAGGCAGCTCCAAGCCCACCGTCTGAAATAAACTCAAACATGTCCCCCAAGCCTGGTCCTCGTCCAGGATCAGCCAGCCCGGGGATGGCACTGTCTCCATCCTGTTCTCAGGCCAGAAACCCATGAGTCAACCTCAACATTTTATTTCCACCACCCTGTCTCACCAATCTTTGGCCAATCTATCAAGTATTACCTCCTAGTTTGCTCTCAAATTCATCCCCACTGCACTCCAACCCAACAACCAGGGCCAGCACAGATGGCTGTGCACTCTGCAAATGCCACAACCCAGGCTGTTATTACCTCTTGAGGGTTCTATGAAGATACTTCCCAACATATCTCCTTCCTTTTTTGGCCTCTCCAAGCCCTTTTCCAACCTGCAGCTAAAACGATCATCTTAAATGCAGATCTAATCGTGTTGTTTCTTTGCATGATTGCCCTTAGGGGCTGACCTGGCCTTCCCCCCTGAGTCATCACCCAATTATGTTCCCAGGCGTCCCTGTGTGGCCTGGTCCTCTCCTTCACCTCTGCATCATCCTCAGTTCCAGCCACTGTGGGCTCCACATAGCCACTGAGTGGGCCACACCGGCCCCCTGTTCTTCCTCTCCACCCACCTTTGTGACTGGAAGGTTCTTCCTTCAGGTGCCAGTACAGTCCGTATCCACCTTCTCCCGAAGGTCACGCCAACATCTCCAGCTAGGCAACCTTTCAATTACACACTCACATCAAGACCGTCTCTCTCCTTTGTGGCACCTGCCATCACGGTGTGTTTGATGCATAACATTTATCTCTGTGGATTTCCATCTTGGATGAATGTCTGTCAGCATCATATGTTAGGAATTACGTCCCTCTCTATTTTTTTATTTGTAAATAAATCCCCAATAACTAGAACAAAGTCAGTGTTCAATAAACAGTTGTTGAATGACTAAATTTATTTAAACAATATGGTGTAACATAATAATTACTCCATTCTTTCAAGAAATATTAAGTGCCTACTGAATTTTTTTACTAAGGTCTCCAGTGTTTGCTATTATTAAATGCTTTAATAAATATCTTTAAACATAAAACTATTTTTTTCTTTCCATCACTTAACCCAAGGTTAAAGATAAAGGCTCTTGGTATATATTGCCAAGCTGCTTTCAAAATACCTATGTTCTACCTTAATACAATAATTTTCTGAAAATTTTGCCACTTGGATGAAAAAGTATTAATTTACATTTCCTTGGTGAAAGTGAATAGTTCATAGTTTATAGCCATATACATATAACATTTTATTTATGTCCTGTGTCCTCTGTTCATTTATCCAGTCAAGTTTTAACATTTTTAAAATTCAACTCTATGAGCTTTTTCTTTTTTAAATTTCAGATTAATATGAGGGTATAAACAATTAGATTACAATGTTTGCATTTGTTAGGTAAAGTCCCTGTTGTAGTTGTGTCCCACACCCAGGAGGTGTGCCATGTACCCTCACATTGTGCCCATTAGGTGGGAGCTCACCCATCCCCCTCCCTCCTCCTCTCTCCCCGCTCCCTCCTTCTCCCTCACCCCAACTTGAATTGAGTTTTTCTCTTGTGTGGGCATGTATTAGCTCATCTACTGGTTTTGTATTAGTATTGTGTACATCGGATACTTGGTTTTCCATTCTGGTGATACTTTTCTAAAGATAATGTTCTCCAACTCTATCCAGGTTAATACAAAAGATGTAAAGTCTCTATCTTTTTATGGCTGAATAGTACTTCATCGTAGACATAAACCACAACTTGTTAATCCATTCACGGGTTAATGGGCACTTGGGTTGATTCTGCATCTTGGTGATTATAAATGGAGCTGTGACAAACAATCTAGTGCAAATGTCCTTATGATAAAATAACTTTTTTTCTTCTGGGTAGATACATAGTAATGGGATTGCAGGATCACATGGAAGGTCTATTTTGAGTTCTTTGAAGATTCTCCATACTTCTTTCCAAAGAGGCTGTATTAGTTTGCAGTCCCACCAACAGTGTAAGAATGTTCCCTTCTCTCCATTTGTTAAGGATTTGTCTATCACGTCATATGAACTATTTTTTTCCAATTTTTGCCTTTTTAACATATGTGACATTTCTCACCAAAACTTCCCTCCGAGCATTTTGTTTCACTTGATTCCTCCTGGTATTAAAGGACTAAATAATTTTTTTCTTCCAAACCCCCATTGATTTAAGATGCTCTCCTAAAGCTTTATAAGCATTCAGATTTCCCTCTTGCTTTTTTCCTTTTTAAAAATAGGTACACTGAGATATATATCACAACCATAAAATCCACCCATTTAAAGTATATCGTTTAGGAGTTTTTAGTGTTTTCAGTGTTATGCAAACATTCCATTGTCCCACAGTCATATCTGATTTTAGTTATTTCCATCTTCCATTTTTTTTCTTGGTGAGTCAGCTAAAGACTTTGCAAATTTTGTTGATCTTTCAAAGAACCAACTTATGGTTTCACTGATTCTTCTCTATTGTTTTCTTTCCTCTATTTTATTTATTTCCTCTCTAACATTTATCAACAAAATTAGGCAGTCTGTGGAACTGAGCCTCTCACCTGTGGAGTCTACAAGAACTCAAGTTCACGTGAGAAATAAGCTGAACTGTAGGACACCCAGCTGGTGTCAGAGAATTGGTCTGTGTGGGGGAAAAACCCACATGTCAGAAGTGAAGTATTGAGAGTGGTTTGAGAGAAAAACAGTTGGTTTTTTCTGTATTTACCAACCCACTGAATGACAGAGAGAAGTGTTTTGATTCTACCTCTTAGAAATAAATACGGTGTCCAGTTTTCAGCTAAATGGATATGTAGATTATATTATCTATGCATTTTACTTCAGCATAGAATAGAAAATGTTGTAAAACAGCTGATAGGTAAGGAGAAGGTGGGTCTGATAGGGATTAGAATGTTAGTACTACAGCCATCTTTAAAATAAGCATTTGTAAGGCCGGGCACGGTGGCTCATGCCTAGAATCTTAGCACTCCGGGAGGCCGAGGTGGGTGAATTGCCTGAGCTCACCGTTCGTTCGAGACTAGCCTGAGCAAGAGTGAGACCTGTCTCTAAAAATATCTGGGCGTTGTGGCGGGCGCCTATAGTCTTAGCTACTTGGGAGGCTAAGGCAAGAGAATCACTTTAGCTCAAGAGTATGAGGTTACCGTGAGCTATGATGCCATAGCACTCTACTGAGGGTAACAAAGTGAGACTCTGTCTCCAAAAAAAAAAAAAAAAAAACTTGAAAAAAACTTTGTGCTAAAAGTCTTATAAAAGGTTCATTTATTAATTCAAATTTTTAGATAAAAGAATTTTAAAATAACTTGGACAACTTAAAATAATTGAAGATTTATGATATTTTCAATTTGAAAACACTTGAATCTTACAGTACAGACTGTGTCAAGCAGCGAGGCCAACAGAGAGAAGGATGATGGAGACCTGCTGTCTGGGGGTAATAAGACGCCTGAGCTTGACCTTCTGAACAAAAGGCAAACCATATTCCTTGTTCCCAAGTGTGTTCGTGAGACTAATTATGCAATGCCATCATGCGGCCATTCCTCTTACAGAACAGGGCATTTACTCTGCTCCAGCCCACACATTACCTTCGGAGGTGACTTGCCTGGGAATGGGACAAGTTATAATACAGTTTAAGATCCAACCTGATTTCATAAAAGGTTGATAATAAGCAAAAATGGAAAGTAACCCGTGCAGTATTTAAAAATAATTGAGAATTGCGATAAATTACCTTTAGGAGGGGCTATCCTAAGATATAAGAAAGGGATCAAGTTCTGAATCTGAGTGTAAGTGGACACACTTAGCTCAAGGTAGTACAATTCAATGTAAGTGGCCTGTCCACAAAAAGCTAAGGGCCCAGAAAGTCCACAGAGCCCAGATATTTATTTCTTTTATAACAGTCTCATGAATAGCATTCTAGCAAGGCTTACTGAGTATAACACAAAACTACCAGTTATATTCTTAGAATAACTGTGTTATTCTCCCCCCCACACCACCCCCAAAAACCGTACAATTTTCCTCTCAGAAGGAAATTCAGGACACAACCTGGGTTCTGAAAAGAAATGTTGGGGCTTTGTCCCAAGCATTCCGAGTGTAGATGCCATCTCTGTATCCCCATGTGCCTTACAGTCAGTCTCCTTTACATGAAATGTAATCTGTGTAATTTGTCTCTGGAACAAATGTGGTACTATTGAAGAACCTTCTGAGGCCATCTGGGTTTTGTCCTTTAGTTTCCTGAAGACAGATAATCTCAACATCCAGAAATATCCTTTGATCTGTTCTTTCTCTGATATCTTGTGTCCTTGGGATCAAAGCCTCTTTCCTTGGCACCAAATAATGCCCAGGGAGGAGTTTTGGCCATATAATCCTTTGTGCTGAAAGTTTTTGATCCACTGCTATCTTCATATTCCTGGATGAGTTCCTGGAAGCGGTTATAATTGATCCACGTCCACCATTCTCCATCAATCTTAAACTGGAAAGAAAAGAAGTTGTCAAGTCAGTTAAAAACATCCATAGGAAAAATATAAAATAATTATTCTAAAAAAAAAAAAAAAAAAAAATCACAAATTAGCCTGATCTTTCCTCCCTATCACGTTAAAGAAAACTCTTTCATGTTCCAGATGCGGTTTCCTATCAAGGCCATATATACTACAGTCAACGTTGTCCCCTGGGGCTGCTGCCTTGCTGGACCTGGAAGACAAGTCAAGTTCATTTTGCACATACCAGAGGGTTAAACGTTTTGATGTTACCATGTGTTAATGGTCAAGCTAATTCTCATTCCTGCTATTGCTGCTTTTTATCTGTTGCAAATTTTGATGGCTATGTTAGCAGCACCTGGTGGAATCCTTTTCATTACTGAACGTTGTTTGAGTTATTAGTGGGGCTTTAATCAATGACTTCTAATTCTGAACTGCTAACTAAATGACTCAAAGTAGCCACTATAGCCTAACACGGATACAATATCTCATTAGTGGAAAGTTTCGTTAAGAATTTCAATTCAATAAAAGACAATAATCCAATTTGTACTCTCTTAAGAAAACTGCTTCTCAAAAGTCACTGTGGAATAATGACCTGGAATGAAGAAAACAGAAATAAAGTTGAGGAGGCTCTGAAGGAAATACTAATTGAACTATGAAGGCTTTTAAAACATCTGTTTGGCATTCATTTGTGTAAATGTGTTAGCTAATATTTTGATAGCTGACTTATAAACAGACAAGTGCTTTTGTTATGTTGCTGTCTAAAATAAAACCCAATTATCTCTATGAACCAAGTTAAATAACAATTTCCTGTTCTGGCTGAAAAAAATATTGAAAATATATTGGTTCCTGGGTTTAGAATATTATAATATGCTGAAATTAAATGACATCTAATTTTTTTACTGAATAGCTAAGAGATGTGTAGGGAGGGAAACGCCAAATAAATGGCAAAGTTTAATTAGTCTATCTATGAATTATGAGTTTTCTTTTAACTAGACCATTCTTGGAAGTGGTGCCATAAGGGCTCTATGAACTCTACAACCCAAAATGTAAAATTTATTTCTTGCTATCTTGCCCTATCCTTGAAGTGTTTCCTATTTCTGTGGAAGAAATCACTGTTATTCTCAGGTGCTGAACCTCAAAATTGCAGAATCAAAGGCAACCTCCCTTTCCCCAGACCCTTACATCCAAAAGCTGGGCGGGTTCTCCCTGAGTTGCCTTCCTGCTGCATGGCCCTAGCACAAGCCCTTACTCGGGGACTCGGCAACAGTCTTCCAACTGGTTGGTCTTCTGACTCCAGTTTTCACTCCTCCCAACTTCTATAGCCTGCCTGAGATGATGCCAGCAGCAAAGAGATTCCCATTATCTAGAACAGAAGGTCTAAATATCCACTCTGCACTGGAGCTCTGCTTCAGCTGTCCCCTTTCTTGTGACTCCCACGCTGTGCCCTCTGTCTAATTAATGCTGATGCTCAGGTCTCCTTCATCCTTTGCTCTGAGAAGTCTTCCCAAATCCTTTTAGACTGCGGCAGTTCCCCTGCCACAGGGCCTCACTGTGCTGACCTGTCCCACAGCCACGCACTGTGGTGGCCTCTGCAGATGCACCCCACCCCCATTCCACCTAGACTGCTGGCTTTCTGAACAGATGAGACTTAACAACTTACACTGTCTCTTAGGACAGGCAAGGTCCTAGCCCCTTCTTTCTTACCTCTTAACAAAGTTAGAAAACCATACGATGAATCAAAAATTCTACCTATTCTACCGACATCTTGAGACATGATGAGAATTTGCTGGCTCCACAGACTAGAGTGGACCATTCCATAGTGTGTTCACGACAGAAGGCACAAATGTACTTGGCGGGACCTGGGGTGACTTCCTAACTGGTACAGGAGCAGACTTGGCATTAACATGTATGTCATTAAAAAGAGGCCGAGAAAGATGCCATTTATTCATTCTTCCTCTCAACATTTACGGAGTGCCAACTATGAAATTGGCCCAGTCACAGACATTTATAAAATGATTATAATATGTGTATGTACATGCTATGTACAGCAAGTGAGATTATACCTCTCCGGAGAGAAAGAATGACAAGTTGCCCCCCCCCACCTCAGCCCTGTTGTACAGTCTTCTTGGGGTGCCCTGCTTTGCCTGCTGAGAGACATAGATGAACATATTCTCTTCTTCCTGATGTTTTTCCCTTTTGATGTTTAGATCACTAGATCTGAACTTGGACCCCTCAGGTCTATAATTCCTTCTCCCTCAAACTCTAACAGTAATGATTTGCTATGGACATTCTAAGAGGGCCTAAAGAATTAGTTTGGACCAGAGCTGTAGACTTAAATTTTTTTAGCCAAAAGCTACAGAAAGAAATACATTTTATATCTCAATTTAGTACATGTACAACACACACATATTCGTGTGCTGTAAACACAACTTGCAAGACTATATAGGCAGTGCATTTCATTTAAGCAAATTGCTGGCTGCAACCCTTTAAATGGATTTCCTAACTCCTGATGCAATTAAAGGAAACTTCTACACTAGAAGACCCGATCTCTTCTGACTCTAAAACTCCACTCTGGTTTCAAATAGAAGAAATCAGATGCACAGATGTGGCAAGTGTAAGCTGAAATCTGCCCGCAGACCACTCTGATTCCTAATATTTAAGACAACAAGCTGGAGGACCAAAGATGTAGCTGTAGCAGAAAGCGGGCTGCTACAACTAAATACCACAGACTGAGCAGCTTAGACAATAGATATTTATCTTCTCACAGTTCTGGAGGCTAGAATCCAAGATCAAAGTTTTGGCAATTTATTTTTTATTTTTTGAGACAGAGTCTCATTATATCACCCTCGGTAGAGGGCTGTGGCATCACACATCCCACAGCAACCTCAAACTCTCGGGCTTAAGTAATTCTCTTGCTTCAGCCTCCCAAGTAGGTGGGACTACAGGCGCCTGCCACAACGCCTGGCTATTTATTGTTGTTTAGCAGGCCCAGGCCAAGTTCAAACCCACCTGCCTCGGTGTATGGTGGCTGGTGCCATAACCACTGAGTGACGGGCGCCAAGCTGCAATTTAGTTTCTGGCGATGGCCCTCTCCCTGGCTTCTTGCTGTGCCCCACATAGCCTTTACTTGGAGGGCATGTGGAAGTTATGATAGCTAGTAGGTGAGTTCTCTGACATCCCATATAAAAACACTAACCCTATCAAATCTGACTCCCTTCCTTATGCCCTCATTTGCCCTTAAATAGTTCATTAGAAACCCCATCAGATACAATCCTACCTCGACATATGAATTTGGGGGAACACAAACACCTAGTCCATAATAGTCAGTTGCTCTGAGATTAACATTGAGCCATCAGACCCAAAAGACAAGACTGAATGTATATATGCCCCCCTCAGTTGGAGACTAAGCATACTGAATAATTTAAGACAGGTCAAAAAAAATCAAACTGTTCATAATAAAGGCAGAAGCTAAAAGGGCAAAATTTGGTATGACTGACACACTTGTAGTGCTGAAAGGCAGCTGCCTCAGCAGAGGAATGAAACCCTAAATCATATAATCTGAGGTTAAGTATCCTGAGATACGAGGTCATCCTGTTTCAAGAATTCCTCAAATCCAACAGTAAGGGAAGAAAATCTACCAAATTACAAACAAACTCAAAAGGTCAAAAAAGATCTCAAACACACACCATAAACACAGTAACTTGCAGCCCTGACTAAGCAAGGCCGGAGGAGCCAGGACAGGCTCCCACTATCTGTGAAAATCAAACTGCTGCACAAAGGCCTTCTGCTCGCTGTGTTCTCGTGTTGCACGAAACAGAATAATGACAACATAGGTTCTTTATTACAGTTAATTTTTTTTTTAAGATGCTTGCTGGGCATAGGGGCTCATGCTTATAATCCCAGCATTTTGGGAGGCCAAGTTGAAAGGATTGCATGAGGCCAGGAGTTTGAGACTAGCCTGCGCAACATGGCAAGACCCCTCGTCTTTTCAAAAAATTAATTTAAAGAACTATCCAGGCATGGTGGCGCATGCCTGTAGTCCTATCTACTGAGGCGGCTGAGCCAGGAGAATCACTTGAGCTCAGGAGTTGGAGGCTGCAGTGAGCTGTGATCCAGTTTGGATGATACAGAAAGACACTGTCTCTTTAAATTAAAAAAAAAAAATGGGGTGGCGCCTGTGGCTCAAGGAGTAGGGCGCCAGTCCCATATGCCGGTGGTGGCGGGTTCAAACCCAGCCTTGGCCAAAAACCACAAAACAAAAAAAAAAAAGGCAGATTAAACACATGCATTTAATTTTACTTCCTCTTGAAAACGCATTAAAATGACAAAAGAACGCATTTTTAAAAGATGTATAATGAGATCAGGCTCAGCACCCATAGTAGTGTATGGCCCCATCCACATACACTGAGGGTGGCGGGTTCGAACCCAGCCTGGCAAGCTAAACAACAATGACAACTGAAAAAAATAAAAATAAATAAACAGATCAGGAGAGAACACCATCAAAATTTCTGCAAATTGGTTTAGCAGACCTAAGAGAACTGAATCCTGAGCTAGCAAATAGAGAAATCCAAGATTCAACACAATTTATGCTTCAGATTTCCTCAAAGCCTCAGAAATTGCAGTCACCCCCCAGAAATGGGGATTGAAGAGGTTCCAAACCTACTCCAACTAAAAAATCCAAACACAGGTTCACATTCTATTAAGAAATGGTTAACCGGGTGGCGCCTGTGGCTCAATGAGTAGGGCGCCGGCCCCATATGCCGAGGGTGGCGGGTTCAAACCCAGCCCCGGCCAAACTGCAACAAAAAAATAGCCGGGCGTTGTGGCGGGCGCCTGTAGTCCCAGCGGTACAGTGAGACCCTGTCTCTACAAAAAAAAAAAGAAATGGTTAACCAGGCCATGCACGGTGGCTCACGCCTATAATCCTAGCACTCTGGGAGACAGAGGTGAGTGGACTGCCTGGGTTCGAGACCAGCCTGAGCAAGAGTGAGACCCCGTCTCTAAAAATAGCCAGGTGTTGTGGCAGGTGCCTATAGTCTCGGCTACTTGGGAGGCTGAGGCAAGAGAATCACTTCAGCCCAGCTTTGAGGTTGCTGTGCCAAGGCACTCTACTGAGGGCAACAAAGTGAGACTTTGTCTAAATAAACAAATAAATAAATAGTTAGAATCTCAAGTTCTTGATCCCTTGAACATAAACACAGCAAAGCCCCTGCCCACCTCACGTCCCAACAGAAGACTGGAGGTTTATTCTCAGAAGACAATATAAGGGAGGATCCACGGTCTAGGGCAGTGGTTCTCAACCTGTGGGTTACGACACAGGAACTGTATTAAAGGGCCGCGGCATCAGGAAGGTTGAGAACCACTGGTCTAGGGGATACAGGTACAGCTGAGGACAGGGCTACCACACTGAAAATATTCCCCTTTCTGCTTCTACACCACCAAATGGCCATGCAAGCTGTGGAAAACGAAAAAAAACCCTCTGATCAGCACAAGAGGACAGACTGGGAGACACTGAGTTTTCCTAAGGAAATGATCCAGTTAGATCAATCCAAGATAGCCAAGTTCACACCCTTAGTAGTCCCAAATTGCTCTTTCAAGTATGAGCAGATAAACCATGACCATTAGGCAGCTGAGAAAAACTTCTAACATTAAAGAGATAAGAAAAATCACAACAAAAAAAAAGAATAATATAATAAACTAGGCCTGCACAGGTAGAAAATGGCAAAAAAAAAACAAATAAACAAAAAAAAAAACTCAACTGAACTAAAACAACAGAGAAATGAAAAAAGAAACTGTGTTCATTTAAAAATATGCTATAAAAAGCAACATTCGAAAAATTTAAAAGAGGCCAGGCATAGTGGCTCATGCCTGTAATCCTAACACTTTGAGAGACTGAGGTAGGAGGATTGCTTGAGCCCAAAAGTTCAAGACCAGCCTTGGCAAGAGTGAGATCCCGTCTCTATAAACAATAGAAAAATTAGCCAGGCATACACCTGTAGTCCTAGCTATTCAGGAGGCTCAGGTAAGAGGATCTCTTAAACCCAGGAGTTTGTGATTACAGTGAACTAAGATGATGCTGCTGCACTCTAGCCCAGGTGACAGAGTGAGACCTGCCACACACATTCAAAAAAAAAAAAGAAAGAAAAAAATCAAGAGACTTTAGATTGTAAAAATATGGGAGCATAAACAAAGAATTCATGAGAAAGCTAAGAAAATAAAATTAAGAACCTAGAACATACAGTAAAAAAGAGAGATAGAAAATAGTAAAGAAAAGAAAAATTAAAGGACTAGTCCAAGAGACTGAATTTAAAAAATTTTTGTTCTAGAAAGAAAGCAGAAAAAAGAACACTAATTAAAAAATTACCCATGTTATTTTCATTTTTGCAATCTTAAGGGCTTTTACATGATTTTTTATTTTTTTAGAGACAGAGTTTCACTTTGTCACCCTCAGTAGAGTGCTGTGGTATCACGGCTCATAGCAACCTCCAGCTCTTGGGCTGAGGCAATTCTCTTGCTTCAGCCTCCTAAGTAGCTAGGACTATAGGCACCCGCCATAATGCCCGGCTATTTTTTTGTTGCAGTTTGGCTGGGGCTGGGTTTGAACCCGCCACCCTCGGTATATGGGGCCGGCGCCCTACTCACTGAGCCACAGGCGCCACCCAGGGATCTTACATGATCTTAATATCTACTCTTACTTTCTAGATGAGTCTTCCAAACAAATAGTCCAGAGAGGACAAACCAAACAGTTGGGAAGGTACTGAATAAAGGAAGGATAAGGAGCTGCCAGACCTTCTCATAACTCAAAATTATAAATTTTGTTCTTGCCTATAGTAGCAACAACTGTGTTGTTTGCTGTCTGGGGAAGAGGAGTCAGAGATCACCCAGTGGTGTCCCACCTACATGCCACAGGCCACATGTGGATTATTTGAAGACTGTTTTGCTTATCTGATTTGACTAAATTGCTTCATCAGATACTGCAAAAATTATGCATGGACCTTTTGTTTGCTCACTGGCTGTCATTAGTTTTTGTGTATTTAATGTATTGCCCAAGACAACCCTTCTTTCATTTGTATAGCAGAGAGGAAAAAAGGCTGGACACCCCTGAAACTTCAGAGTCCACCTAATGGCTCGCAACGATGGAAAGCCAAGGAGTGTTGTCAGCCTTTTCTGAGTTTACTGGTGATAAGTAGGGGGCACACAGCGACAGCTGCCTGTGGAATCATTCTTAAGATAAAACTACAACAATAAGATTAAGTTCTAGATATATCTGAGACAATTAAAAAAAATTTTAGCGGGAAACTCATTTTCTGAAGTTTCCATCTTAACTTCCACTTTTATTAGAGGGGAGCTAACTCCTCTGAGCAGGGTAACCAAAGGGCCAATTTTCTGTGATATTTCTCTAAAAGCAAATGCTGCTGGGAACAAGCAAGCCTGTGAAAAGGGTGAACTTCGCATGTACACAGAAGGCAAAACCTTTAGTCAGTACGTTTTGTTGAGAGAACACTGTACGAAATCTAACTGGAGGCATAATTCCCCTCATATTCCAAGATGGGAGGGCGAAGGGAAGTCAAGGCTCTTCTTATCTCCCCATGTGGATTACATGTTTTATATCCGAGAAGGAGGCCTCTGTGATCACTGTCTCATCATCTACAGGATCCTAAATTTGGCAAAAAGTCTGAGTTGATGACCTGGAAGATCAAGGAGATTGGTGCTGGGTGAAATGCGACAGGACAATCTACATACTATTTCCAAAGGATGCTTCTCTTTCCCTAACCTTGCCTGTCAATGTAGTTGTTCAAAGTGGGCTTTGAATTGGAAACATTTGGGACTGAATTCTAGCTGTGCCCTATTTGCCCTTGGATAACACTTTTTTTTGCCTCAGTTTCCTCCTTTGGAATATGAGAAAAAATAGTATCTACAATTCAAGAGGTTTTTGTAAAGATTAAATGAGTTAATGCATGAATAGTGCTTCTCACAGTAGCCTTCGCAACTGTTACTGGTTGTTGAGTTAATCAGCAGACTTCAAAATGAAGGAAAGATATCAGACATTTCATCAGGATGAAAGATGCTAGAAGATAATGAAAAAATTATGCTGGAAGGCAGCAGAGTAGTATCTTCAAAGTGTAAGAGGAAATACTTCAATTTGGATTCTTCTACTCTAATGATCTACCATTCAAGAGTGAAAGTGAAATAAAATTGTTTTGGAAAAGAGAACAAAGACTAAGCTTACCACTCAGTTCAGTAAGAAGAAAACCGTATCTAGCAAGAATAACTGGATGCAAGAAACAAAGACGAACCAAGAAGTGGTATTGATATGGCTACCCCTAAACGACCATTAGAAAGGAAGCATTGCCAGTAAATCACCTAACATAAAAACGCCAGTGACACAGGGTGCTGGCACCCACTGCTTGCTTCTTGTTTGGCCACCCGTGGTTTAACTTTTTTTTTTAAGAGCTTGTTTTGCAGAACTGGAAGAGTACTGAAAAAAACAGAGAAGGGTATATACCCCTTAGAATCTGCCAGACCACATTCTGAGAAATCAGATAAAACTAGCCCAACAGAAAACAACTGCTCTGGAAAACAATTGCCTTGTGTTATCATTTTGCAACAACTGTTGATCTGCTCTCTAGCACCCCAATAAAAGTCCAAGCCATATGTCCTTGTCAGTTCTTTCTTCCTCGCAAGCCTTGCCCTTTCCTCCCTTAGAAAGTAAAACTCCTTGTGTCAAAACCTATCTTAACCTTTGAGTTGAGAATTCTTTTTTTTTCTTTTTTTTGTCAGGCATTTTTTTTTTTTTTTTTTATTGTTGGGGATTCATTGAGGGTACAATAAGCCAGGTTACACTGATTGCAATTGTTAGGTAAAGTCCCTCTTGCAATCATGTCTTGCCCCCATAAAGTGTGACACACACCAAGGCCCCACCCCCCTCTCTCCGTCCCTCTTTCTGCTTCCCCCCCCATAACCTTAATTGTCATTAATTGTCCTCATATCAACAACCCAGGAATGGATTAACAAACTGTGGTATATGTATACCATGGAATAGTATTCAGCCATTAAAAAAAATGGAGACTTTACATCCTTCGTATTAACCTGGATGGAAGTGGAAGACATTATTCTTAGTAAAGCATCACAAGAATGGAGAAGCATGAATCCTATGTACTCAATTTTGATATGAGAATTCTTTCTTAGCATGAGTACTCTAAACAGTATATAGGAAACAGCACCAGGAAAGTCCTTTTGTTGTGCTAAAGGAGCATAGCAAAGTTGATTAACTTCAGAATTCAACTAAGTATATACATTTTAAAAATATAAGAGTATAAGATTCTAGGAAGATGGTAGGGTAGAAGGCACCAGAAATCTTCTTCCCACCCAGACAAAAATTATACTGGCATAATTTATCTGATAAAGCTATGTGGCAACTCTGCAGTCTATTGAAGGATCGCAACATTCAGGGGAAGGCTTGACCCTGAATTGTAATTAATTTTGGTCAATTTCAGCTCTTAGCTCCAAAGTGCCCACCAGGCCCCCACCCCTAGCCCCATGTCAGGCAGCTGTGTCTATATTCCCGCAGTAGCTTGCATGCAGCCTATCGGAGCCAGTATAGGAGTAAGTATTATTCCTATAATAAGAATAAGAATGCTGACTTCATAATATTAAGGATGTGAGCTCTCATCATGGAAATGCAGACATGGAGGCAGCCGGCCATTGTTGCTGCAGCCCACCCCCAACCCCCACCCCCCACCCTACCCCCCCCACACACATTCCCCTCTGGCTGAAGACGTGACTTCCAGGGGATTTCAGAAGCCAATGTTTCCCCTCTGCACCCACTTTTTATTTTTTTCTTTCCCTCCTTTTGGGAGACATACATGAAATCCAGGACACTAATAACTACCACATATATGGGGAAAATCAGAAAAGTCACCATGCATGTCACAGGCTTTAAGAAGACCTAAAGAGACCTTAACTTCATACCTCAGGCTGATCCTTGGCACAGAGCTAACCTTCAAAAAACAAAACAAAACAAAAAGCAAACACTGAAAAAGACATAGAATCTGATATCCAGAGTTACCACATTATTAGATAGAAATGTCCAGTTTTCAATAATAAACTCATAACACAAAGAAATAAGAAAGCATGACCCATTCAAAAGAAAGTGACTTTTAGAAAGACCAGATGGCAGATCTACTAAACAAAGACTTTAAAATAACTTTCCTAAAGCTGTTCTAAGAACTAAAGAAATGAGAAAAGCCAAGAAAAGGATATATCAACAAAACAGAAATAACAATAGACACAGAAAACCTACAAAAAATATTTTGTAGCTAAAAAGTACAACTCTAACAAAAAAATGTATTAAGGAGATTCAAAAGCAGACATTAGCAGGCAGAAGAATCAGTGAACTTAAATGTAGGATAATAGAAATTACTAAGTCTGAGGAACAGAAAGAAAAAAGAGTGAACAGAGACTAAAAGACCTGTGGGACACCATCAAGTGGACCAATATCTGCATGTGGCGGCCCAGAAAGAGGAGAAGGACAAAGGCAGCAGAGAGGATAGCTGAAGAAATAATGCCTGAAAGTTTCCCACATTTGATAAAAGACATCAATAAAACATTTAATAATCTCAATGAATTCCAAGTATAATGAACTTAAAAAGACACATACTAAGGTGCATTATAATCAAACTGTTGAAGGTCAAAGACAGAATCTTGAAAGCAGGAAGACAGAAGCAACTTGTCCCATACAAGCAATCTTCAATAAGGTCATTAGCATATTTCTAATCAGAAATTTTACAAACCAGAAGTACTTAAAAATAAAAAAAAATCCTGTCCACCAAGAAGCTATATCTGGTAAAAACTGTTCTTCAAACATAAGGGAGTAATTAAGACATTCCCAGATAAAGCTGAAGGAGTTCATTATCACTAGATCTGTTCTGCAAGAACTGCTAAAAGGAGCCCCGTTGAGTTAAAATGAAAAGACACTACAGTAACTTGAAGCTGTATGAAGAAATAAAGATTACAGTTAAGTAAATACATGGGCAATTATAAAATCTACTATTATTATAACTGGTTGGCTTATATGTCTACATTTTGTTTTTTAACATTAAAAGATTAATGCATTAAAAAAGCAATTATTAGTTTATGTTTCGGGACATACAATGTCTAAAGGTCTAATTTTGTGACATCAACAACTGAAAGAGGCCGGGACAGGACTGTAAAGGAACCGAGTTTTTGTATGTTACTAAAGTTAAGTTGGTATAAATTCAAATTAGAGTAGGGCTTTAGAACGTTAAATGTAATGTCTATGCTAACACAAAGAAAATAACTATAGAATATACATGAAAGGAAATGAGAAAGTAATTAAAACATTTCCCTGGAAGGAATGAACTAAACACAAAGATGACTATTCAGGATGAGGGAAAACTGCTATAAGGCATATATAGAAAAGAAATAATAAAATGACAGAAGTCTTTCTGTATCAGTAATTACTTTAAATATCAATGAGTTAAACTCTCCAATCAAAAGAGAGAAATAGGTAGAATGGATTAAAAAGAGATGATCCCACTGTATGCTATCTATAAGAGACTCACTTTAGATTTAAAGACACAAACAGATTGAAAGTAAAAGATAAAAAAGTATATTCCATGCAAATAGTAACCAAAAGTAACTCATACCAAAAGAGAGTAGGTTTGTCCATACAATTATCACACTTTAAATCTAATATTTAAAACAAAATATGATGTTACTATTTATTAATAAAAGGTACAATATAATAAAAATAAGAATTATAAACACTGATGCCCCTAATAACAGATCATCAAAATAAATGAGGCAGATAGTGGTAGGAATAAAAGGAGACTAAATAATGCTACCCCAATTCTTGGAGACTTCAATACCTCAGGCAGCACCTGTGACTCAGTGGGTAGGGTGCCAGCCCCATATACAGACGGTGGCAGGTTCAAACCCGGCCCATGCCAAAAACTGCAACAAAAAAAACCCCAGCCAGACGTTGTGACGGGCACCTGTAGTCTCAGCTACTCAGGAGGCTGAGGCAAGAGAATTGCTTAAGCCCAAGAGCTGGAGGTTGCTGTGAACCATGACGCCACAGCACTCTACTGAGGGCAATAAAGTAAGACTCGGTCTCTACAAAAAAAAGAGAGAGAGAGAGATTTCAATACCTTTCTATCAATAATGGATATAATACCTAGGCTGAATTAAGTAAGGAAATAAAGCATTTGAACAACACGTATTTAATAGACATAAACAAAATACTCTACCTAACAACAATAGCACACACATTCTCCTTAAATACACATAGGGCATTTTCCAGGAAAGACCATATGTTAGGCTACAAATTAAACCTAACTAGATTTAAAAAGACAGATATTATACAAAGAATCTTAATCAACCACAGCAGGATGAAGTTATAAATCATTAAATGGAGGAAAACTAAAAACTTCAGAAATTTGTGGAAATTAACATACTCCTAAACATCCTAAACACTATCGATAAATCAAAAAGGAAATCACAAAGGTAATTAGAAAGTACTTAAAGACTAATGAAAATGGAAATGCCACATACTAAAACTTACAGGACACAGCAAAGGCAGTGCTAAGGCAGAAATGTATAACTATAAACACTCATATTAAAAAATAAGAAAGGTTCAAATAAATCTCTTTAAAACTTAAGGAATTGGAGGAAAAAAAGAAGAAAAAACTAATCCCAAAAGCTAGCAGAAGGCAATAATGATGATTAGAGCAGAAAGCTAAAAGACCAACAAAATAGACAAACCTTTAGATGGACAGATTTAGAAAAAGAGAAAGAATCAAATTATAAAAGTCAGAAATACAAAAAATCATAAGAAAGTATGATGAACAATGGTGTGCCAACATATTGGATAATATAGATGAAATAAACGAATTCCAGAAACATAAAATCTGCCAAGACTAAGTCACAAAGAAATTAAAAATCTGAATAGACCTACAACTAATATAGAATTAAGTCAGTAACCAAAAATCACTTTATAACAAAGATAGTTGCACCAGAATGTTTATTGCAGCCCAATTCATAATTGCTAAGTCATGGAAGAAGCCCAAGTGCCCATCGACCCATGAATGGATTAATAAATTATGGTATATGTACACCATGGAATATTATGTAGCCTTAGAAAAAGATGGGGACTTTACCTCTTTCATGTTTACATGGATGGAGTTGGAACATATTCTTCTTAGCAAAGTATCTCAGGAATGGAAGAAAAAGTATCCAATGTACTCAGCCCTACTATGGAAACAATTTATAGCTTTCATATGAAAGCTGTAACCGAACTATAGCTCAAGAAGAAGAAAGAAGAGAGGAAGGGGAGGGAGCTGTGATACCACGGCACTTTACCCAGGGTGACAGCTTGAAGCTCTGTCTAAAAAAAAAACAAAAACAAAAAAACAGTTTGAGTTTGAGGTTGCTGTGAGCAAGGCTGACACCACAGCCCTCAGGGCAATAGAGTGAGACTCAGTCTCCAATTAAAAAAAAAAAAAACCTCCTGATTCATTCTAGTAGGGCAGCATTACCCTCATACCAAAGCCAGACAAAGATACTATAAGAAAAAACTGCATATGAATATTCCTTATGAATACTGATACCAAAATCCTCAAAATAGTAGCAAACCAAATTCACCAGCATATTAAAAGGATTATACATCAAGAGCAAATGGGGATTTACTCCTGGAATGCAAAGATGAATCAAAACACGACATTAACAGAATGAAGGGGAAAACCACATGATCATCTCAATTGATACAGAAAAGGCATTTGACAAAATTCAACACCCTTTCATAATAAAAAAGAATACTCAACAAAGAAGGAATAGAAGGAAACTACCTTAACATAATAAAAGGCCACATATGAAAAATCCACAGTGAACATCATACTTAACAGTGAAAGACAGAAACGTTTCCCTCTAGCAGGAGAAGAAGGCAAGGATGCCTGCCTTTACCACTTCTAGTCAACATAATAATGTGAGTCAAAAGAATAATTTTGGATTTAATTTAACCAAAGAGATGAAAGTATAAAACTTTGCTGAAAGAATTTAAAGAAGATACAAATAAATGGAAAGACAACCAATATTCATGGATTGCAAGATTTAATATTAAGATGACCTACAGATTCAGTGTGATAGCTACCAAAATCCCAAAAACATTCCATATAGAAATAGAAAAGGTCATCCTAAAATGCATGTGAATTCTCATGGGGCACTAAATAGGCAAAACAATCTTTAAAAAGAATAAGAAAGCTGGAGGATTCACACTTAATGGATTTCAAAACTTACTACAAAGCTACTATAACCCAAAGAGTTGATATGGGCATAAAGACAGACATGTAGACAGATAGAACAGAATGGAGAACTCAGAAATAAGCTGTCACTTATCTGTGGTCAAATCATCTTTGACAAGGGTGCTAAGATCAGCCAATAGTAGAACAGACTCCTTAACAAATGAGGTTAGAAAAACTGGATATCCACAAGCAAAAGAATAAAGTTAGATCTTTATCTAACACCGTATACAAAAATTAACCCAAAATGGATCAAAGACGAAACATAAGGCTCAAAACTATTAATTAAACTCTTAAAAGAAATCATAGAGCAAAAGCTTCATGACATTGGATATGGCAATAATTTTTTAGATATGATATCACCATTTGGATATTAACCTGCATAGTGTTGTAACCATTAAAGAAAAAAAAAATTTACCTACATTCAAGGCACCAGGCTTGATGGTTACAAAAAACAAACTTTAAAGAAATAAAATGTTCCTATCTCTAATTATGAGATGAATATTACTTTGATTCCAAAACTAGACTGGGATACCACAGAAAGGAAAAAGTACAGGTTAATTTCACAAATAAGTATAGATGAAAACACATCAAGTAAAATATTACACAACAAAAATGTAAAATGCATAGGAAAAGTAGTGCAGAAAAAAGTGGAGTGATGGAAGAATAGAGGAATTTTGAGACCACAGCTCTCAAAGAGATGGAAACAAGTGGTGGTAGGTGATTGAGCTAAACTGGAACTGTAGCAGCCATACTAAGTGATTTGAAAATTAAAAAGGAAAAGAAGGGGAAAGAGAGAAAGAGAGAGAGAGAGACTAAGACAAGTGGATGGGAAGAGTGGCCTGACAGCTTCCTAGTTCCTTGTCTCACATGAGTTCACTGGTGAATCCTGCCAAACATTTAAGAAAGAAATAACACCCATTTTCTATAATCTCTTCTAGAAAATAGAAGTAGAGGAAACATTTCCTGAATTAATATAATCCATGACATCAATAGGCTAAAGAAGAAAAAAATCATATGAACATATCTATAGTTGCAGGAAAACCATTTGACAAAATCAAAACCAATTTATGATTACAAACTATCAGCAAACTAGGAGTAGAGGGGGACTTCCTCAATCTAATAAGCAATGTCTACCAGAAACCTATATCTACAATCATACTTAATGGTAAGAAACTGTATGTTTTCCCACTAAGATCAGAAACAAGGCAAGGATACCTCTCTCACCATTCTTATTCAACATCTTCAAAATCATAGTAGAAGCCCTACAATAATGCAATAAGACAAGAAAAGGGAATAAGAGATTTATCGATTAGAAAGGAAGAAATAAAACTCTCTTTGTGTGCAGGTGACATGATTAGAAACACTTATGTAGGAACCCTCCTCCAAATCAACTGAAAACAAAACCCTTCTCCTAATAAGGACTTATAGCAAGGTTGTAAGATACAAAGTTAGTATACAAAAGTCAATTGCTTTCTTATATACTAGCAATGAACAACTGGAATTTGAAATAAAACACAATAGCATTTTAGCACAGAAAATTCTGAAATGACTATGTATAGGATAACATAAAACAACAAACTGATGAAAAAACAAGAGAAAATTAAAAAAAAAGGGGGGGGGCGATACATCATGTTCATGGATTATAAGACTCAATATTATTATGTTGTCAGTTTTGCCTAACTTGTAGACTGAATGCAATCCCAACCGAAATCCTAAAGAGCCATTTTGTAGATATTGACAAACTGATTCTAAAGTTTATATGGAAAGGCAAAAGACCTAGAATAGCCCACAAAATAGTGAAGAAGATCAAGTTAGAGGACGGATACGACTCAACTTAAAACTTACTATAAAGCTAGAAAGACTGCATGATATTGGTGGAAGAATGCACACATGGAAAAATGTGATGAAGAGAAAGGCCAAAAGTACAAATATGGCCAACTGATCTTTGACAAAGGGACAAATGAAATTTAATGGTTTATGTTTTTTTTTGTTTTTTTTTTTTGTAGAGACAGAGTCTCACTTTATGGCCCTCAGTAGAGTGCCATGGCCTCACACAGCTCACAGCAACCTCCAACTCCCGGGCTTAAGCGATTCTCTTGCCTCAGCCTCCCGAGTAGCTGGGACTACGGCGCCCGCCACAACGCCTGGCTATTTTTTGGTTGCAGTTTGGCCAGGGCAGGGTTTGAACCCTCCACCCTCAGTATATGGGGCCGGCGCCTTACCGACTGAGCCATAGGTGCCGCCCTGGATAGTTCTTTCAATAAATAGAACTTGAGTAACTAGATGTACATCTTCAAGAAAAATAGATCTAGATACGGATCTTAACCCTCACAAAATGAATCATAGATTTAAATATAAACATAAAACTTCAAAACTTCTAGGAGGTAATCTGGGTGACCTTGAGTCTGGTAGTGAGTTTTTAGATACAACAACAAAAGCAGCATCATGAAAAAAGATTGATAAGTTAGACTTTATGAAAATTAAAAACATTTGCTCTGAGAAATACATAATTAAGAGAATGAAGAGTCAAGCCATTTATTAGGAAAAGTATTTTCTTTCCTTTCCTTTTTTTTTTTTTTTAGAGATAGAGTTGCACTCTGTTGCCCTCATTAGAGTGCAGTGACATCACAGCTCACAGCAACCTCCAGCTCTTGGGCTTAGGCAATTCTCTTGGCTGAACCTCCCACGTAGCTAGAACTGCAGGTGTCCGCCACATCAGACTATTTTTTTATTGCAGTTTGGCTGGGGCTGTGTTTGAACTTGCCACCCTTGGTGGCGGCGACCACTATGGAGCCAGCGCCCTACTCACTGAGCCACAGGTGCTGCCAGGGAAAAGTATTTTCAAAAAACATATTTGATGAATTATTTGTACCCCAAACATATACAGAACTCTTAAAACTCAACAATAAGAAAACAACCAACCCAATTTTAAAAATAGGCCAAAGAGGGTGGTGCCTGTGGCTCAGTGAGTGGGGAGCCAGCCCCATGTACTGAGGGTAGCTGGTTCAAACCCGGCCTCGGCCAAAACTGCAACCAAAAAATAGCCGGGCGTTGTGGCGGGCGCCTGTAGTCCCAGCTGCTCAGGAGGCTGAGGCAAGAGAATTGCGTAAGCCCAAAAGCTTGGAGGTTGCGGTGAGCCGTCATGGCACTCTACCGAGGGCGGTAAGGTGAGACTGTCTCTACAAAAAAAAAAAAAAATAGGCAAAAGAGCAGAATGGATTCCTGAAATAGAAATTGTACAGATGGTAAATAACCATACGTAAAGATGCTCATGATCATTTTCATCAGGAAATTCCAAATTAAAGCAATAATGAGATCCTATCACACATCTATTAGAATGGCTAACCCTCAAAAAACTGACAATACCAAGTTCTGGCAAGGATGTACCACAAAAGAACCGTAATTCACTGCTCAATGGAATGCAAAATGGCACAGCCACTTTGGAAAACAGTTTGGCAGTTTTTCAAAAAGCTTAACAATATTCTTACCACATGATCCGGCAATTGCATGCCTAGGTATTTATTCAACTGACCTGAAAACTCATATTCCCATAAAAGCCTGCACATGAATGTTTCTAGCAGCTTTGTTTATAACTACCCCAAACTGGAAATAACCAAGATGTCCTTCAATAGACGAATGAATAAACACACTGTGGTGCATCCATACAAAGCAATAAAAAGAAATGAACTCCCAGGCCAGGAAAAGACACATAAATGCATATTGCTAAGTGAAAAAAGCCAGTTGGAAAGCTGAATACTATAAATTCCAATTATATGACTTTCTGGAGAAGGCACAAGAGTAGCCACAGTAAAATGATCACTGGCCACCAGGAGTTCATGTTTGGAGGAAGGGATGAAAAGGAGAAGCACAGAGGACTTTTAGGGCAGAAAATTATTCTAAGTGATACTGTACTAGGAAATTCATAACATGTATTTGTCAAAATATATAGGATGTTACAGCACAAGGACTGAACCCTAATGTACTCAAATTTTTAAAAAACTCAAGAAGTTGGGGCATCTCGGGTAGGAGTGAAGACTACGACAAAAGAATGGAACTGTATTATCAATGTATAAAATAACCTCACTGAAGGGGGCAGAGGAGGAAGGGAAGTGACCTAAGTTATTCTGGAAATGAAAGGAGTCTGCAAGACTCAAGGCAAAACAGGTCATGTAGGTTGGAATTATCTGGTTAGAATTATAAGACAAACATCATAAATACACCTCTATGAGCAATTATAAACACAGTAGAAACAAGTAAAAACAGAAAGCTATATAGGAAGAATAACTAAATGGAAATTTTAGAACTGAAAAATACAATAACTAAAATAATAATATTTAACATATGAGCTTAATAGTACAATGAAAGAGACACAAGACAGAATCAATGACTTAAAGCTAAACAAAGAGTCTGAAAACAGAGATGCTGAAAGACAAACAAAGCCTCAGGTACCTGTGGGACCATAACAAAAGATCTAACATTTGTATCATCAGAGATTCAAAAAGAGAAGAAAGAGGAAGAATGTGGGGCTGAAAAAAGTATTTGAAAAGATAATGGATGAAAATGCCCCTATGAAGGCCCGAGACCTACAGTTTCAGGAAGCTGAGTTTACCCCCAAAAGAATAAACTCAAAGAAAGCCAATCCAAGATACACTGTAATCAAACTTCTTTAAACTAAATATAAAAATCAAAAAAATCCTAAAAGCAGTGAGAGAGAAACAACATCTTAAGGAGAAAAACAATTAAATGACAAGGATGGTTCATCAGATATCAAGGAAACCAGAAGGAAGTCTTGAAAGAAAAGAACTATCAATTCAGCATTTACCTAGCGAAAATATCTTCCAGAAACGGAGAGGAAACCAATCCATTGCTGGATGAAGGAAAACTAAGAAAACTGGTTGCCATGACATTGGCTCTAAAAGGATTGCTAAAGGAAGTTCTTCAAATAGAGAATATCCTACAGGAAAAAGAAAGAGTAACAAAAAGAGTAAATATATGAGTAAATACAATAAACTCTTCTCGAGTCTTCTAAATTATATCTGATGGTTGAAACAAAAATCATAACATTATCCCATGTGGTTTTCAATATATGTGCAGGAAATATTTCAGATATTATAAATGAGGGAAAGTTAAAGCGACTTAAAGAAAGGTAAAATATCCAAACTTCACTCAAACTGGTAATATGTTAACACCAGTACACTGTGATACACAAAAGTGTGTGTGTGTATCTGTATGTATAAGTATATATAGAGAGAGATATAGTAATACCTATATCAACCACTAAAAAGTCTACACACAAAGAGATACATTCAAGTACACTACAGTTAAATCAAAACAGAATTCTAAAATAGACGAGCAAAGGAGACTAAAAAAGTATGACAACGATATGTTGCTTCTAAGAAAGTCACTTCAAATATAATGACATGAGTAGGTTGAAAGCAAAATGATGGACAAAGATATGCCATGTAAACATTAATCAAAAGAAAACAGAAGTAGCTATCTTACCGTCAGATAAGGCAGACTTGTACGTATTATAGTGAGGAAGGGCAGACTAGGATTGCCAGGGCTACATACAGCTGGGGACAAAGGGTGGGCTGGACTACAAAGAATTAGTATGAGAAAGATCTTTGTGGTGGTGGAACAGTTTTGAATCTAGACCATGGTTGTGGTTGTACAAATTTATAGATAAAATGGCATAGAACTACATATTGCCCAATTCCTCTCGTGTATAATTACTTTTTTCTCCCTTGTAACCAATAAGCTATCTTTGAAATGGTACTTTAAGGCAATGCAAATACTCTTCTCACCAAATGAGTGCATTTAAACTTGGTGAAATCTGAATGCCGTCAATGGATTGTACCAATGTCTATTTCCTGGTTTTGATAATATACTAGAGTCATGTAAGACATTATTATTGGGGGAAAATAGGTGAAAGGTACATGAGAACTTTCTGTACTATTTTTGGAGTTTCCTATGAATCCATAATTATTTATTTAAAATAAAAAGATGCGGTATTCAGTTTTCCTTTGTGGCTGTCTTGGTATAACAATAGGAAAACAATCCTTCACTGTGACTGTACTCACAATCAATAAAAACTTTGATCAAGCAAGAACCATCCATGAATACTAAACTATGGGGGAAAGCATTTCCTTCAAGTGCCTTTCCAAAGATAGCTTGTTAGTTACCAGGGAGAAAACAAGTAATTATACAAGAAAGGAATTAGGCAACATAGTGATGGAGTGAACAAAACCATTGCCACCAATGAGGGAGAGGGGACCTGGTGTACCTCCACATGTGACACTCTGAAAAGGACACACTACCAGCACCATATTCCATCTGCAGATGCATAATCTCAATCTAATCACTGAAGGAAAATCAGACAAATATGAAATAAGGAATGTTTCTATTAAAGAATGGGGGGTGGCACCTGTGGCTCAATGAGTAGGGCGCCGGCCCCATATACCGAGAGTAGTGGGTTCAAACCCAGCCCCGGCTGAACTGCAACCAAAAAATAGCCAGGTGTTGTGGTGGGCGCCTGTAGTCCCAGCTTCTGGGGAGGCTAAGGCAGGAGAATCGCAGAAGCCCAAGAGCTAGAGGTTGCTGTGAGCCCTGTGACACCATGGCACTCTACTGAAGAGGGTAAAATGAGACTCTGTCTCTACAAAAAAAAAAAAAAGAATGGGAAAGGGGGCGGCGCCTGTGGCTCAGTCGGTAAGGCGCCGGCCCCATATACCAAGGGTGGCGGGTTCAAACCCAGCCCTGGCCAAACTGCAACCAAAAAGTAGCCAGGTGTTGTGGCGGGCACCTGTAGTCCCAGCTACTAGGGAGGCTGAGGCAAGAGAATCGCTTAAGCCCAGGAGTTGGAGGTTGCTGTGAGCTGTGTGAGGCCACGGCACTCTACCGAGGGCCATAAAGTGAGACTCTGTCTCTACAAAAAAAAAGAAAAAAAAAGAATGGGAAGGGGAAAATTGTGTTCTTTAAAAAAATCAGTATTATAAAAGAGAAAGGCTATGGAAATGTTCCTTATGAAAGGTGACTTAAGAGACGTGAGAACAAAATATAACATAGTAACTAGACTAGGGATTGGTTAATGGTGGCTAGTAGGCTGAATCTGGCCAAACTGAGCCCATACCCTATTTTAAGAATAGTCTTTACCAGAGGTGGGGAACCTGCAGCCTTAAGGTCACATGTGACCTTCTAGGTCCTTAGGTGCAGCATTTTGACCAAATCCGATTTTTACAAAACAAATCCTTTTATGATTATTAATACATTTTTGTTTGTCTTTCATATTTTTGTTTTGTTGTTAAAATGAACATGTTAAAAATACCAAAGAGGTTGGGCACAGTAGCTCACACTTATAATCCTAGTACTCTGGAACGCTGAGGTGGGTAGATCCCCTGAGCTCAGGAGTGAAGAACCAGCCTGAGCAAGAGCTAGATCCTATCTTTATTAAAAATACAAAAAATTAGCTGTGCATTGCAGTGAGAACCTGTAATCCGAGTTACTTGAGAGGCTTGAGGCAGGAGGATCACCTGAATCCAGCAGTCTGAGGTTGCTGTGAGCTAGGCTGATGGCATGGCACTCTATCCAGAGTGAGGCTTTGTCTCATAAATAAATAAATAAATAAATAAATAAATAAAACAGAAAAGAATAAAATAAATTCCAATGAAATAATCCTCCCAGATTGATCAGCTCAAATAGAACATCAGTAAGCCAAAAGGGCTAAATCAACAACTGCTATGCTCATGATTTAATTCTAACTTCCCCTGCCTAGGTAGCAACATTATGCCACAAGGATGGTTGGAGAGAGTTTTATGGTTTGGGTACACCAGTCTGTTATTAGCCTTTGACAATGGCTTTCACCCTGTTTCTGTTTGAGGTGAAATTTGTGAATAGTAGCACAGCTTGACAGTATTGTTTAATCCTGTCTGCTTAACAGCCCATCATGTCAAAGAAGAACAAGAGAACAGATTTTTAAATAGGGGTATTATCTTGTTTCTGCTAAAGATAAGATGATTTTTCTGCTTTGTGATGCTGCAATATCAACATTAAAGAAATTCAGTGCTCATCAGCATCATAACACTCATAAGGACCACAAATATAACATTTTAAATTAGAGAGGTGTGAAAGGTTGTACCGCAGAAATTAAAAGATAAAAGGCAAAAGGAAAGCCAGTTCTTTCAAGCAGCAATGCCACTGAAAGCAACTTACAAAGTAGCTTATATACTCAGGGGGAAAAGGGAAGCCATGCAGTGATGCAGAAATAGTGAAAGAATGCATTGTTGAGGTCGTAGGATGCTTGGCCTCGATGACATTTCCAAGTACAAACAACTACCTCTTTCAAGGAGAATCATAACTAATCAGCACTGTAGCATGAATTAGCCTTCGACTTAACAGAAAAACTTCATGCAATACTTCAAAAGGAAAATATAGATTATTTAATTGCTTTGGATGAATCAACTGATACAACTGACTTGGCACAGGTTTTATACTTCATTCGGGTCATAACAAAAGATTTTCTTTGCTGGGCAGCGCCTGTGGCTCAGTCGGTAAGGCGCCGGCCCCATATACCAAGGGTGGCGGGTTCTAAACCCAGCCCCGGCTGAACTGCAATCAAAAAATAGCCGGGCGTTGTGGCGGGCGTCTGTAGTCCCAGCTACTCGGGAGGCTGAGGCAAGAGAATCGCTTAAGCCCAGGAGTTGGAGGTTGCTGTGAGCCGTGTGACGCCACCGCACTCTACCGAGGGCCATAAAGTGTCTCTACAAAAAAAAAAAAAAAAAAAAGATTTTCTTTGCTACAAAGAGTTACTCACTTTGGGCACTCTTGGGAACAGAACATGGGAAACAGAAATCTTCAACTTTCAAGATAAATGTCATGAAGTTGGACAGTGCACCTTCCATGCCAGGAAAACTTGAAGGGTTTACTGCATGGATTTTAAAAAAGGGTTAACGGATGCAGATGTTCTCATTTCTTTTCATTGTATCTTGCATCAGCAAAATCTCTGTGCTAAAGCTACACTTGGAAACAAGCTGTAAGTACTGTTGGTCATATTGCTGCAAATGCAACATGGCATCATTAGTTCCATTACGTGCTAAGGTTGAACCAGGAGGTATTCAGTGTGGATTTGCCAAATCATTCTAAAGTGTGGTTGCTTTTGCAGGGACAGGTGTTAGCCAAAATTTTATCTCTATGAGAACAGATAATTACATTTTATAAAGAACAGAATAAGAATCAGCAATGTGAATCATTGAAAGGAGATTTCTATAGGAATGCAGCATTTCTGTGTGATATTATGTCAAATCAAGATAATTTGAATATTTCCTTACAAGGTAAAACTAAGTCTATATATGATATGTGGCAAAAAAAAAAAATTCAAGCATTTTGAAAAAAGCTTTCTTTTTTCAAAACACTTCTTCAAAAGGAAATTTCAGATGAACATTGTCCCCAGTTAACAAAGGCCATTGATGAGCAGGATGATATGAGAATCATCTGAAGAATGAGCAGCTGTTATAAACCTATTAATTGGAGAATTCAATGAAAGATTCACCGACTTTAAGAATCATGACATGACACTCAAATTAGCATTTCAGCCTCATCTAGTTCAGATCTCCAAGGTCCCTAAAGAACTACAGATCAAATTATCTGAGCTCTCAGTAGATGACATTTTAAAGTCATTATTTATAATAAGAAAGATCTAACTAAAATATGGAAAAATGCAGTAGAATGCCCATGCTTTTGGCAATATACCTGAAAAATGCTCTCTTGATTTCCAACCACTTGTTGCTGCAAATCTACGTTCTCCCCACCTAACCAAAACACCCTTCAGGTCACAATGACTGATATCCATCCAGAGGATCAACGGAAACTTCAGACCTCCGTGCTGCATCCACACATTCAAATGCTCTCCAACAAAAAGCAGACATAAAGTCACTGAAAGATAGTTGGCTTTAAAATTAACAAACAGTGTTCAAACCCAGTCCTGGCCCAAAACTGCAAAAATTAACAAATAGCTTTCAAGTTTTGAAATTATTAAGTATACAGTACTTTGATTTTTACAAAATAATGAACATTTTAAAATACATTTAATTGAAGTTTCTTGAATGCGGCTTTATTTGATTACAGCTAAGTTAACTCAGCCTTCCAACATGAAGTAGGTTCCCCACTCCTGAAGACTGAAAAACAAATTAAGTTAAAAAGAGTATCTGCCAAAGATGATGTATGGCTCACAAAGCCTCAAATAGTTACAGAGTCTTTGTAGAAAAAGTTTGCTGACCTCTACAAAGTCAATCCTGAACTGAGGGGGAAACGCTATTAGTGACATTATAAGGGAAACTGACAAAATTTGCATATGGATGATAGATTAAAATCATGTACCAACTGAAAGTTTGAAAGTTGGCCTTTCGGCTGGAGACGCCATCTTCCAGTAATTCACCAAAATGACAAACACAAAGGGAAAGAGGAGAGGCACCCGCTACGTGTTCTTTAGGTCTTTTAGAAAACATGAAGTTGTTCCTTTGGCCACATATATGCAAATCTACAAGAAAGGTGATATTGTAGACATCAAGGGAATGGGCACTGTTCAAAAAGGCATGCCACACAGATGTTACCATGGCAAAACTGGAAGAGTCTACAATGTTACCCAGCATGCTGTTGGCATTGTTGTAAACAAATAAGTTAAGGGCAAGATCCTCGCGAAGAGGATTAATGTTCGTATTGAGCATATTAAGCGCTCTAAGAGCCGAGATAGCTTCCTGAAACGTGTGAAGGAAAATGATCAGAAAAAGAAGGAAGCCAAAGAGAAAGGTACCTGGGTTCAACTGAAGCACCAGCCTGCGCCACCCAGAGAAGCCCACTTTGTGAGAACCAATGGAAAGGAGCCTGAGCTCCTGGAACCCATTCCCTATGAATTCATGGCATAATAAGCATATAACATAGCACACAGGAGTACCAGTGGGCCCATGTTTTTAGGTGCAAGAACCTATTTATTCCCCATGAGCTCATGGCATAACAGGTGTACAGCTTAGCACACAGGACAACCAACAGTCCCATGTTAGCACACAGGACAACCAACAGTCCCATGTAACAGTGATACAAGGTGCTGCAACCTATTTCCCAGGAATTCAAAAGTCAATCAACATTTTGTAACATTCGATGGCAAGGTGTCTCCCTGAGCTACTGGAACCCCTTCCCCTGTGAAGTCATGGCATGGTAGATACAAATAATAGTGTAAAAATGTTTCTTGTTCATTCCCTACAAGTGTGATTTTTTTGCCCCCAAAGAAGTATTACAACAAATTTTAATGTGCCCTAAAAAAGAAAGTTTGAAAGTTGATAACTATATTGGTATTGTAAAAGAATTTCTGGTCTTAAGAAATTCATGCTGAAACATTTAGGGATGAAAGACCCCAGGAATGAAATGGTGAGCGGCTTCACCAAAAAGCACTTCCTTTTGGCGGTGGTGGTGAGTGTGGAGGGGTCGCTAGGAAGGCCCCTGGCACCAGAGTACAAGGTGGGGGGGGCGCTGCCTGCCGACCCCCAAGTGCACACGCCGCCTCTCTACCGTATGCAGATCTTTGCACCTAACCATGCTGTGGCCAAGTCCCGCTTTTGGTACTTTGTATCTCAGCTAAAGAAGAAGTCTTGGCGGGGGGGGGGGGGGAGGGGGACTGTCTACTGTGGGCAGGTGTTTGAGAAATGCCCCCTGGCGGTGAAGAACTTAGGCATCTGGCTTCGCAGCAGAACCCACAGCATGTACCGGGAATACCAAGACCTGACCACCGCAGGCGCTGTCACCAGGTGCTATCGGGACATGGGTGCCCGGCACCGTGCCCGGGCCCACTCAATCCAGATCATGAAGGTGGAGGAGATTGCAGCCAGCAAGTGCCTGCGGCCGGCAGTCCAGCAGTTCCACGACTCCAAGATTAAGTTCCCACTGCCCCATCGGGTCCTACATTGTCAGCACAGTCCACGCTTCACCACCAAGAGGCCCAACACCTTCTTCAAGGGACAGAGCCTTCTTGCCCATCTCTGTCCAAATAAATTCAATATACCCGGATATAAAAAAAAAAAAGATCTGAGGAATGTCATGTTTCCTTGAATGGCTCAAAAAAAAAAAAAAATTGGGGGGTGGGGGGAAAAGAGGAGAAGGGGAGGGGAGGAGGAGGGAAGGGAGAGCAAGCAAATGATATAGCAAGTGGTAGAAAATGGTAACTGATGAATTAGTTATACATAATGCTATTTTTATTATTTACTTTTTGGTAAATTTGAAATAATTTCCAAATTAAAAAGAAAAGAAAAGGCTCAGCACCCATAGCACCATGGTTACGGCACCAGCCACATACACCAAGGATGGCAGGTTCAAACCCGGCCAGGGCCAGCTAAAGGACAATGACAACTGCAACAAAAAATAGCTGGGCGTTGTGGCGGGCACCTATAGTCCCAGCTACTTGAGAGGCTGAGGCAAGAGAATTGCTTAAGCCCAAGAGTTTGAGGTTGCTGTGAGCTGTGACTCCACAGCACTCTACCAAGGGCAACATAGTGAGACTCTGTCTCAAAAAAAAAAAAGAAAAAAGGAAAGAAAAGAAAGAAAAGGAGGGAAGGAGGGAAGGAAAGGAATATAGCCTCTAGAGTCAGATGTAAGGGCTTAAATCTCATTTCTACTGCTTACTGGCTTTTCATCTTGGACAAGTTATTTAATCCCTTGATGTGTCAGTTTTCTCATCCATAAAGCAGAGATCTCAATAGTACCCATATTTTAGGATTGTTGTGAGGATTAAAAAATATACTTCACAGTGTCTATCTCATAGTAAGCACTCACCAAATTAGCTACTTCAATAAATAATAAAAATAACAACAGCTGAAGCAGCAGTAACTGAATCTTATGGTAAGCCAGGTGCTTATAACAATAGCCTCAGTTAGTATTCTGCCCATTTTCCACATGAAAAGCTAAAAAGAGACAGAAGCCAACATTCAAACCCTAATCATCCTTTCTCCACACATAATCCCTTATTCATTACACTATAGAAAGATCAACAACGTGCACAAGTCTTCGAGTTAACAAGTGGTGGCATAAGATTTGTGCCAGGTCTTTTTTCATTAACCGCTGCGTGATTTCTCTTCTTCACGTCTGAAGCAGTGTGTCTCTTACTACAGAGCCTGGTGTTCAGAACTTGGCAGGTATCCAGTAAACAGAGAACAGCGTTGGCTTGAATAAGATAGAGTGCTATCTATTTCCTCTATACCCAAGTGTATACTGAGAAGAGAGAAGAAATTTTATAGACTGATGTAAAGTATTGATCTAAAATAAAATTGCTCTGTTTTAACTGTTCATTTGAATATGGCTACTGGTTTCAAAAGATGCCCTGTCATGTAAGGAAGATCAGGGGACTAGGAGGTAGAAGGCTATTGCTCTATACAGATTTGACTCAGCAATTTAAGCAAATCTCTTCACCATTCAGACTTCACCAGTTTCTGTCTGGAAAAAGTAAGAAGGTTAAATCACATATCTCTATCATCTTAGGTCTGCTGATACCAGGCTTTGCATGATTTCTACAAATAGTTTTCTAAACACACAATGTATGAGAAGAGAAGGCAGTGAAGTGAATGAGAGCCAGAAGCAATGACAGGCCACAGAAACAAATCCACAGGAACTTTAGCTACTGGACTTATCAGATACAAACAATAAAACAACTCTATTTCTGATATTTAAGAAGGTAAAAGCCAAGCTTAAAAACTTCAGCAGAGAATTGGGGATTATACAAAATGATACACATATTTGAATAAAGTACCAAACAGAAATTACACAAATAATTAAAAACATAAAATGTAAAATTAAGAAATTGATGCTGAATTTAATAGCATATCAGATATAGCGGAAACAAGAATTAGTGAATTGGAATATAGATCAAAAAAGAAACTGGCCAAAATGAAGTATGAAGAGACAAAAGAATAAAAAGTATAAATGAAAAGATCTAACAATCAAGTCTAGCATATGTTTAATTGGAGCTCCAGAAGAAAAGATAATGGTGAAGAAATATTTAAAGAAATAAAGACGGAGAAATTTTGTAGAACTGAAAATTAATAAACTATTTTAGTGACCCACCTCTATCAAGAATTGGATTTTTCCTTTCCTAGGCATTTACTTTAAAAAGTCACTAGATTTATGTACTTGTTCCAATAAAAGTACGAAAGGGGAAAAATGGAATAGTGTCATAAACTAAAATCCCAGACAAAATTATCCAGATGCCAGGATTCAAAGTAATCCAAAGTTTGAAAAACACCTTGATATTTCCTCTGACAGCTAGAAACTCATATGAAGGTTGTTTATTATTTTAGCTTTTCCTTGTCATTCCAGGAAAAAAACTGGAGGTTATTACAAGGATGTTTGCTTTTATTTTTAGCATGAACCTTCTAAAATTATAAACCAGAAAACACTTCTGTCTAGATGAAGGCTAAAAAGCAAGCAATTTCACACACAAAAAAGAACTTATAAGTGCAACGGACAGAATTTAGGGCTTTCTTAACGTTTGTATTAATAAAGGTAGCAAACAAGCAGATACTATAACAAAGTAAGGGGAAAATCAGGAGTATAGAGAAGAAGGAGCAGCGAGGATACAGGGGACAGAGGAAAGCACGTTTGAGTTGTTCTTACCTTTTTGTGCGCTATCAGGAGGCAATTGGAATGTTCGTGTTCACATGCAATTTCATAGTCAGGGATCAGATCCACCAACTCGCTAACAAACCGTACCACTTCCTCATGCCAGGGCACGTTGGCCATGGTAAGACTGCTTGCTGAACTTTCTCCACAGTAGGTAACACCCTGGGGAAACATTACGACAGTCAGAGGTGGTTACAGACCTACTGGAAAGTAGAACAGCGGTTCTCAACCTGTGGGTCGCGACCCACAGGAACTATATTAAAGGGCTGTGGCATTAGGAAGGTTGAGAACCACTGTCACAGTGTTAAGACTGTCAGAGCCAGACAATATTCTTGAGGTCATCTAATATAGTCCAATCCATGTCTTAAAGTGACAAAAGTCATACAAAGATGATAAAATCTGCTCAGGAGATTATCCAGATAGTGACCAAGAGTGACAAAGACAGCAGGCTGATGTTCTCAGTCGATGGCAACAACAGGGCTTAAGAACCTGTGCTCCAGCTCAGTGACCGTAGCCGTGGTTATGGAGCCAGCCACATGCACCGAGGCTGGCAGGTTCAAGCTGGGCCAGGGCCTGCTAAAGAACAATGACAAGTGCAACAAGAAAATAGCCAGGTGCTGTGGCGGACGCCTGTAGTCCCAGCTACTCGGAAGGCTGAGACAAGAGAATCACTTAAGCTTAAGAGTTGGAGGTTGCTGTGAGCTATGACGCCACGGCACTCTACTCAGGGCGACAAAGACTCTGTCTCAAAAAAAAAGAACCTGTGCTCCGTGCTGTGTCATGTCTATGCTGTCCAGTCACAACAGTACACTACTGTGTACTAACAGTATGGACACTGCATATCTTCATCAATAGTATAGCTTTCCGTTCAGATTCTTGTGCACTGCAATAGATTAACTCTGGAGGATTTATAATCTCCTAGTACAATAATGGGGACCTAGTAAACACCCATAAAAATTCAGTAACCAATTAATTGACTCACTGGGAAAATAAGGTGAGCTTCCATTGCTAGCCTAATTGACACTGGCAAACTTTTTCTATAAAGTGCAGAAAGGGATCCCTTCAAAATTATTCTTTAAGGAGATCACTTTGTAAAGCACTATGAATATGAATATGTACAAAGAATCAGGCCTAAAGGGAACTGTATCTGTGCCTATACAGCAAAACCTTTACACATGCGTACTTACACATACACGCTTCACCAATATAGAAATTCCTTCTAAGTACGACCACAGTAAGATAAAGTGGCTTCTAACTCTTTTGAATTCTACCTAACAGCCCAGGCAAAAGTTTCCTAAATAAGTTCTTGATTTGGTAAATTACATAGTGATAAATAATTTTCTAATGATGAGGAATATCTTTAACACTATGGGCTCTTTTTGTTGTTGTTGTTTTTTGAGACAGAGTCTCACTAAGTCCCCCTCAGTAGAGTGCTGTGGCATCATAGCTCACATCAACCTCTTGGGCTTAAGTGATTCTCTTGCCTCAGCCTCCCAAGTAGCTGGGACTACAAGTGCCCGCCACAACACCTGGCTATTTTTGCTGCTGTTGTTGTTGCAGTTGTCGTTGTTTAGCTGGCCTGGGCTAGATTCGAACGCGCCAGCCTCGGTGTATGTGGCTGGTGCCGTAACCACTGTGCTACAGGTGCAGAGCCACTATGGGCTCTTTAAATACACCCAAATCAAACTTTCTCAACAACTGGTTTGAATATCCTAGATACGCTTCTACAAAGTGGAGAGTAATTAAAATAAAAAGACACGTGCACAACTTGCACACACACCACACAGACTGGAGGACACAGAATGACACTGAATTAAAACAAGAAAAACAACCCACAAATGAACACTGCAGAGTGACTCTGACCCAGCTGATGGCAGTGTTGGGACTCAGCCCCCAGGACTCACATGAGCTCTGCAAAATGTTCTCCAGATGGCTGTTCAAAAGATTAATGGTATACTAAATGAGATGGCCTTTGTGGAATATAAACTGTAGGCTACCCAGCTTAATTATAATAGCCAAGAGAATCTTCTCTTCTCTATTTGCTTAGTGATTCAGAGAATTCATTAAACTGAGTGGGAGCTTTAGGTGAATAAAAAAAAGCAAATTAATAATTTAGTTCAAAAAATCATTATGAAGACATGGCCCTAAAACCATGCTAAACTTACTGAAAGGCATAATAAGCATAAAAATGACTTGTTCATAGACCGAATTAGTCATAAATGCTCTTTGCTTCACTTTAAATATTGTTTATGATGTGTGAATTATACAACCAACCATGTGTGTAGTAGCTAGTTCTAAGGAATTTCTTTTTAATGTTTTGAAAGTTAATACACTGAAGCATGGAGGTTTTAGATAAGATCTTATATTCATGACAGTAACTTTTGTAAATATTTTACTCTATTTTTTCAGCAATAATACATCATGAAACATTAAGGGGAGATTTGGTTTAGGAATAGAATGAGAGAATAAATGCCACACTTCAGTATTAGGACGTCACAATTCCTTTATAATTGTATATCACTGGATGGTTTACAGGGTTCTTTCAATAGAAGTTCTCATTTTAGCCAGATAAAGCCTTCCTAGGAAAGCTGTAGAGAGTAACTTCCCAAGTCAGCCACAGAGCCTGAGCCTTCACCCTGACAGAAACGCTCTGAGCAGAAAGTGGTTTCGGTGAACTTGAGCCCTCACTGCCGGGTGTTCTCCACTTCTACTCGGTCAGCTCATCCTCCACGCCAGTCTACTGCAGAGTTGCCCTGACTCTATTCCTGAGCACAGCTCTTCCCTCACATCACGGCTGTCCGCCCCCTTCTCATCCACCCTCACCCCCACCCCAATTCACTGTCAGCAGCAAGTTCTTCCCCTACAACTTTGAAAAAAGGACACCTCAAGAAAACAGGTAAGTACAATATGGCAATCAAAAAAGTCCTTCGCTCTGGAATCTGCAGGCCAAAGAGTAACAAGCAGACCCAAAGAAAGTTCCTCAAGAAAAGAACTATTCACCCATCTTCAGGTTTGTGGTAAAAAGCATAACCCACATCATTACAACCTGGTGGCTTCCTGATGCATCATACTACCTAGGAGATGGGGACCAGGAGGTCCTGGGCTGCCTGGAATGTCTGCCTTGGGATTCACAGTCTCTGGGAAGAGCAGTGTTTCTGTAGTTTGACTAATTAATATTCTAATTAGACCAACTGGGTTTTGGCCCCCTACAGTTTGATGACAAAAGAAGTGTTGATTTCCTGAATTTCTTTTTCAGCAATATACCCAAAACATGCCACTTCCTTATCCTACAAATGCTTCAACAGCTCCACACAACCTCAGAACAGCCAAAGCTTCTCAGCATGGCACATGAGGCCTTCTGCACCTGCCCCTGCAGCCTGCCCTACTGTGGACTGTCGGCCACTAATGAGCCCTTGCCTTTGCCCACACACAAGTGGCTGGGGAGCGGGCCCACCCCAGCAGCACCCAGTCTTTGCCTGGATACACTCCACATCATTTCTTTAACCTCCAGGCAGGAGCCCCCACCCTGTTCATGTGTTTGAACTCTTGAGTCTTAGAGGCAGGGGCTGCACCTTGTTCTTCTCTGTCTTCCCAACCAATCAATGCTGAATGAAAAAAAGATCAAGTCATATAATCTTCTATGACATTAAACTCCAGAACTCTTTTCCAATCTAAAATAAAATTTGTCATTATTATTCAAGATTTTTCTAACCTTTAATAACCATGAAGCAACCCATGAACACTGGCTAGGTACTGCTAACCAGTAACTAACTACTGTACGTGAACAACTGGCAATATTTCTTACCTTTGTGTGCAGAAAGGGAGGCTATGCTAAGACGATCATTGTGCAAGGTGCATTCGGTAAAGATTGAGCACCGTAGATAGTTTACAGTGCTAACAGTAAGTAGCTTTAAATCATTTGATAACAAATGATTACTAAGGACTTGTTATTCTCAAGGTATAATGCCAGGCTGAGAATACAAAAGCAGTATTTTATTTATAAGTGGATTGTGTTATAAAAGTTTTCAATAAGGCAGATGTTTGTAACATGAAATACATTTTCAAAAACAAGCAAATGGTAGTTACGATTCTAAGATTGGCAAATAAAAGACTATTTAAGCCTAATGAAGATAAGATACAATTTATGGGAAATAGAAAAGAAAAATATGAGACTGGCAACGAAAGAAGAAATCAATATAATTTTAAACAGCCTTATTGATTTACTTTAAATAAATGTGCTTAATGGGAAATGATCTAAACATTTACTGGGTCCAGATATACATCATCTCACTGAATTCTCAAGACACACCTATCAAATAGATATAATTCTAATTTTAATATTGAAGGAACTTGGGCTCAAGGAAAATATGTAACCAGTCTCAGGCAACAGCTGTACATTTTAGGGTAGGTATCATCAAACCTGTGCTCTTCTTCCTTCCCCATAAGACTCCGATGTGTGCAGACTACAGAGAGCTTGGGCCCCGTATATACACACCCGTCACCATACACCACCCCGTATATACACACCACAACACCACTCCCACATCGACAAACTCCCTTCTTGACCCAAGGGTGTTAACTGCTACTACGGTCAATGTTAGTGTAATTTTTTTTTCCTTTGGCTCACAAACTTCAACAGAGAAACTGTCAATTAAGTACATAGAGAAAGGAAGACAGAGTTTCCTGAATACAATTAGGTTAGTGCTAGAAAACAGAATAAGAGAAGAACTTGAATAGCAAGTATATATTTATGTGACAGACTTCACTCAAAGTGGATTTAGTAATTTGTTAACAATTGAGTACAATATTCTAAACACACACACAAACATATGTGTTTCTATTGTAAAGTTCTAGACATTAACAATAAAAAGACAAGCAACCCTATTGAAATACAAAGTATATGAACAGCATTATGTTGCTTCTGAAGAGACCTCCTGGCATGTCACTAACTAGGGCCAATTTTTATTATCAACTTCACATATTGGAGACATTTACATGACCTTGAGGTACTATTAAATTTGAACTCTAAATCCCTTTGAGAGACCCCAGGGAGAGACTTTTCCCTTTTTACCAAAATCATAGGTAAGGAACCAGCCTTCCACATCTTCCTGTGTCAGTGGGTAAATTTTTTCCTAATCCATCCTTCTAGTGCCTTCTGTCCTTTAAACCCAAGCCCTGCCTACTGAAACCAGGAAATATCACTAGGATAGTTTCGTTTCTTCTACCCACTAAAGGTAGATCTTTAGACCTGACAGATCAACTATGTTCTTAAAAGTATGCTTTTCATAACATATTCACTTCTAAGTGTTTACTTAGAAAAGTGTTATCTTAGCCTGCCATACTGTTATTTCTTATCAAATGTTTTTTGGAGAGAGCTTATTTATAATGTTATTTTCAAAACTCCTGTTTTAGGCCATGTTGCTCTGAAAGGCTGGAATAGAGATTTGACATGGCTGCCAATGGATCTCCAATTAAAGGTAGTCATAAAAAAAATAAGAATAAAAGGGAGCAGAGGAAAAATAAGACCATGACATAAATTTACTCCAGATGACCTTCAAATACTTCAGCAGTTGTTTGAACAGAATCCTTACCCTGATTTTTCAGCAAGGGAAGAATTAGCCAATCAAACGCATGTCTTGTGTGTGTAATTAACAACTGGTTTCAAAACAAAAGGGACAAACTACCACTTAGAGAGTGACGGAGAATGTTTGCTACCTGGAAACAGAATGGGTTTTCTATCCAAAGTCACCCACTTAGAAGCCTCCAGGAACACCAGATGGAAATCTCCCAACCACAGCACGGAGCAGGCCTCCTCCTGCACCCTCATGGTAGAACTGCCTATTCTCTGGAGACACAGAGGGTTCCCAGTGACCTGGATGGCTGGAGTGATCCTGGCAGCTTCAGCAATGAAACCAAGATGTGCTTTTGAATATCAAAGTGAAAGAGGAAGGGAACCTTCTCCCAGCTGTGGATCAGAAACCTTTCTTCATGCTGCAACATCTACATAGTAATTTCAAAGGAGCAGGCCTTAGACAGGGAAAGCCAGCCTGCAAGTCCCCTCCTTCTGCACTGCTTGTATTGTGCTGCAGGAGGAGACAAAGGCCCACGGTCAGTATCACTATTTCAAAGACAACAACAGAGTGGTTGGGTATGTCATCATCTCCTCAGCAGCCTGAGGCTTATCAAGAGAAGCTGGTCTTCCAGGATCAAGTTCTAATGCACCCGAGTCCTACGCATTTACAGGCTAGCACTGTCAGTGGAGTCAAAAGTAAGGACTTAGCACCTGGCAGGTGGGGACTAGAATTTACTTCTTAGCACTTGAGGTCAAAGTTTAGCCTCTGGAGATGACTGAGCATGTTTCCAGAAGAGTGTTGGGAAAAGGCATACACTAGAATCTTCATTCCCTGAAGAGGCAGTCGGGACTTTGTGCAACTGGGAGTGCGAAATGAAACTGCAGATAAGACTCCAAGCTCTCCAGATGAGATGGACTTCCTGCAGCTGACAGAGATGGCCAAATTAAAATAATGGCAGCCAAGCAGCCATGGAGGAGTGTGTGGAGCACCCTTAATGTAAATACCTCCATCTCAGAAAAACACTCCCATCTTTCATTTCAAAAGGCATCATGCCAACAGGAACGAGATGTTTAGAGACCAGATTCAACAAAACATAACCCTTTACTGTTAGCCCTCACCAAAGTTCTCAAGGGCCATGAAATGCAGACGTTCACTAGCTGGATACAGCTGTCTCCACAGACACCATTTTGCTGTCGCTAGTGATCAGCACCCAGCGTCTGCCGCTAAAAGTTCTGCCAAAATCAAGGTCTCTGCCTTGACGACCATCTGGGAGTTCTTGTCTGCATCTCATTCCTTGGACTGGTTTGTTAACTCCTTTCCTATCCCCTTTTCTCTTGAAATTAAATGTTACTTTGCAGAAACTTTAATTTACAACATATGTTGATTTAATTTTTTAAAAACTCCTCTGTTTTGGAATATTTTCATTTTAATTAATAAGACAACAACAAAAAGATGCCTTTCAGACGTTAAGTGGTTTGATCCTATTGAACAGGAAAGCATGCCTTTTTCATTTACTGATTTCCTTTTAGTCTTTTGAACTACAAAAGTAATGCATGCTCCTTATAATAGTCCGTACAATACAGAATTATGAAAAGTAAAATTAATAAGCCTTTCCTTCCCTTTCTCCCAAATAGTATTATGGAAGTGTGTGTATATATATACTTATGTAAATACATCTGAATATATGCACTTAAAATATAATCAAATAATGAATACTATTCCACAAGTTGTTTCCCCTCTTAGTAGTATACTATTTGCTGTAAACGTCACATCTACTACTTCCACTGAAAAGGAAGATACTTCACTAACTTGCAAGGCAAATGAGAGGTGAAGTTAATAAAACATGTGCTCTAACCCTCCAGGGGAACAGGCGCTTAACATGGCAGGGTATTTTCTCTGGCAGGTGTACTATGCTCCCCCTGATATAAACTGCTATCTATTACATTTCATTTCATCATTAAAAATGTTATTTTAGTTGTGATTAGAATATACGTTTCTCTAAGAATTTTAATTATACAATCTCTCAAAGTGGTTCATTTTGTTTTTGCAGATTTTGCCTATTCAATAAAACATTCAATTCCCAAATAGTGCACTCACACCAAATTTTTTATCTCCAGTGCTTTGATGAGGCATGGCACATAGGGAGAAACCAAATATGTTGAGTGCAGGAATAAACAATAAAGAGAAAACTCTGTTGTTACAATATCTCAGCTATAGACAGAAGGCTTCGTGTACTTCCTAGAGACGTTAATAACTTGCCAAACTAAAAAATACCCATCAAGAATTACTTTGTTTACCAAGTAGCCATCTTCCTTTACAAAATAATTATGCTGACTGATTCTTTTTTAAGTATCTTGTTCTTTATAGAAAACATGACTGCAAGAAGAAGGGAGGAAAGAAGGAAGGAAATGAAAAAAGGTATAATTCAGCCAAGTTGCTTTTAATAACAGAGGTTTTAGTGCAACATCATCTGAGGCAGCGTTCTTTAATAGCTAAGTCAGAAATTAAATCACCACTAATCCCTGATGTCGGCAAGATTTTCTTAAGCTGACACATACATTTTCAGATATGATTCGTATCTTTGCATCATTAGAGCTCTTGCCAAGAGTAGCCTTTAGAAATTAAGAGCAATTTCAAAAGAAAAGAATATCTTTGCCCTGACCAGAGGTGAGATGCTACGTACTCAGACAGCAGCGTTTCATCTGCTCCCACCTCCCAGCCGTCCGGAGGACTCACTAGGAGATAGCTGTGAAACTCTGAAGTATCTCTGACATGACACAGAGAGCCTTCAGTTTCCAAAACTGGAAAGAGCAGAGTTGGCTCTCTGAGACTGGATCTAGTTTCCCATCACTTTCTCTCATTCCAGGTTGTCCAGAAAAGACATTTGCCTTTTAACATTCCATGGCTTTAACTATTCAACGCTGATGACTTCCAAAACATTATTTCTAGCCCTGTCTTATCCCCCAAACTCCAGGCTTGTACACATATAACCTACAGCCTATTTAAATCTATATGAGGATACATGCATTTAAAAGATACCTCAAATTTAATATGACTAACAGGGAACTCTTAAAATTTCACTCTGAACTTGCTCTCCTCTGCCACTGGTTTTCTCAGTAAACTATTCCACCCTCCACAAAATTGCTTAAAAGCCCAAACCCTTGTATGTTTAAACTAGCAACAAATTCCACTGGTTCTATTTCCAAAATGAATCTTAGATGCACCCACAGCTGTGTTATCACTGACCTTCCCCAAACCATCCTATCACTTGCTTGATTAAGCAACATCTTTGTAATTGGTCTATCTCTACTACTGCCCTCTATAATCGAGTCATGACACAGCAGCAAGGTGATCTTTTAAAATCATAAATCAGATCACATCCTCCTCAGCTTAGCACCCTATGCTAGGTGCACCTAGTATTTAAAAAGCTTACCACTGAACTTATTTTAAACTCCAATTCCCTTATCTTTGCATGAAAGGCCTAATAAAACCTGCCCCCAGCCCACTTGTCTGATTGCTCTTATACCACTGCCGAACTCAGCTGCTCCCTAGGATCACATAGGACCTCTGTGCACCGGCTGTGCCATGCCCTGAATTTACCTTAGACTGTGAATGGTGGGGGTGCTTCTTACTATTTAGGTCTCAATTTAAAAACAAACAAAAAAAAATAGTCAACCACAATACCTAGCAAAATATATGTATGTATTTACCCTTTGAGCCAGTAATCCACTGAAAAGAATCCATCTCAAAACAACGTTGGCAGTAATGTGAAAAGGACAAAGACATGTTATAAGCCTCCTGATGGAAGTATGTGATCTCATCAATGAAGTATTCTTAAAATACAGACAAATACCACCCCCACACACACACTTATATAGTCCTGAATCTAATCAATCTTCTCTTGATATAACTACAGGCATCAATCCACAGGAAATACAGAGAGAAGAGGAACATGCAATCAATAAAATCTAAAGAAAAATATTAGATTTTCATATTTATATAAAATCAGACAGGGCAAATGATTCATTTTCCATAACAAAATAAATTATAAGGCGGAAAACAGATGGAAGAAAAACTAGTAGATGGAAATAAATGTGAGAGAAATAATCTAATCACAATGTATAGACCTTATTTGGAAGCTGATTTTAAAATACTGTTTAAACAAAAAGAAAGAATCAGTAAAACGTGAAGCCTCTATGTTCCAATCAAACTTTTTTAGTTAAAATTTTCAGTTGTGAGCCCAGTACTCTGAATAAATGTTTTTTTAAAAAGTACTTATCTTTTAGGGATATGTGCTGAAATAGTTATGGGTGAAAGATATAATTTAGGAGGTTTGCTTCAAAGTAATCTGGGTTAAAAGCAGAGAAAATGGGTAGGGGTGTAGTTGAAAAAGACTGGTCACAAGTAGCTAATTTTTGAAGGTGACTGATAAGTAGATAGGGTTTTGTTAGACCAGTCTCTGTGCTTCTATATATGTTTGAAATTTTCCATACTGAAGGTTTATTTAAAAGCCAACCAATTACTCAACTATAAGGCTATTTCATGTCTCAGCACATTAATGTCACTACATAGTTTTTAATTACTCACTCTGGGTTGATTGTCCACCTTCCACTAAAATATTAGCTCTGTAAAAGCAAGAGCTATTATCCCCCATGCCTAAGTGAAAATGAAAAATAAATAAAACTCTTGGGACCCCCTTTAGAGTTTAAAAGGATTTTGACTGTATCATAGCTAACAAAGTCAGCAGGGGCTTACCTTTACTTCAATGAAGTCAGGATTCCCCAGGGCCACAAGCTGGGCATACGCCTGGAGCTCATCCACATTCCAAGCTTTCACCAGTGTCAGTCTGTACACTGTCCGTTGTTGCTAAAACAAAGGAAAAGCAACCTTGTTGTTATCTTGGTGGAAGGCACATATTTACCTAGCAGTCTTATGAACGGTTTTCATCCCACGGAGAACCCACGTGTAGAGATACCCTGCATAAATTTTTGTAGACTGAAAGTTATATTTTGGGGAAAGATGTGGGAAAAAAAAACACCTAAACAACGTAATAAGATTCTCGTGTGCCTTACTGGAGGGCACAGGAGATATTGACAGGTTTCTTTTCTCTCCCTCACAGTATCTAAAGGTTTCTTGACACAGACACATTATTGAATTAGATTTAGTAAGGAATGGTAAATTGATCAAATCATTTAAAGCTATGAAAAATTAATTCAAATAACCTTTAGGCTTTCAAGTAATAATCACTCTAATTTTTAATGGCAAGATTAATTACCCTGTCTTCTTTCCAGCTTTCTCATTATTTCTTGGCATTTCTTGTTGGCAGAAAAGGCACATGTATAGACTGTCAACGCTGCTATTTGTTTATTATGTAACCAGAAAAGGTAAGGTAAGATATAAGCAGAAATTTGCTTTTCTGAAAAGCAATTAAGCAATAAGGCATTAAAGCCTCTAAAAAGCTTATATGCTTTAACTTTGTAGTTTCCTTCTAGAATCCAGGAATAACTGATTAAAAATTGAAAGACCTTAAAAAAATCTCAGAACAACATTAGATATCTTAAAATCTAAAGTAAGGCCTGCCTGTTAAGTAGGGGCAAGACCTGTGACTTGCCTTAACCAATAGAATCTGGCAAAGGTGACGGGATGTGTATGGTTATGTACGAGTGCCCAAGTGATGATGTCTATGCTTCTAACCTCAAGCCAGACTTTAAGTAGCAAGGATCAAAACACTTAAGAGAAAAATAAAGTGAGAGATGGAGGAAATGATAGCAATCGGGGCGGTGCCCATACCTCAGTGGGTAGGGCGCTGTCCACATACACCCAGGCCAGGGGGTGTGAACCCGGCCCCGGCCTGCTAAACAATAATGACAACTGCGACAAAAAAATAGCCGGGGGTTGTGGCGGGCGCCTGTAGTCCCAGGTACTTGGGAGGCTGAGGCAAGAGAATTGCTTACACCCAAGAATTTGAGGTTGCTGTGAGCTGTAATATCACAGCACTCTACTGAGGGCGACAGCTTGAAAGAAAAAAAGAAAACAAAATGATAGCAATCTCTTTTGTCTATGTGTGAAAACTTTCATCATTAATAAAAAAGAAGAAATGCTTGACAATGTTAATGAAGAAAAGAAAACTAAGATCTTTAATGAAGAGTATTAGGCAGCCATGCCAGTAACTGGAATTTTCCAAGCATGTTTACTCATATATTCTCAAAAGTTCCTTTTAAAATGCAAGACAGAAATTTTCCTGATTGTCTTGACCTAACTAGAATTCTTCCAATGCCAAATCCTAACAAAAATAGTAGAAAACTGCAGCTCAATCTCACTTGTACATATACATGCAAAAATCTTAAAGAAATTTTAGCAAATAAAATTCAGCACTACGCTAATAATTTTAGGAAAGCAAAGACGATTCAATATTAGACAGTAATAGAATTCATTATACTAAGAGTTTAACACAGGAAAATCATGCAATCATATTCATACATACCCAAAGGCATTTGACATAGTTTAAAAGCCATTGCTGATTTTAAAACAAATAAACAAATCAAAAACCATTTTGTAAATTCAAAAATTAAAAAACACAACTTTAAAGTAAAATAAAACACAGCGAAACAAAACACCACTATCCAATCAAGAGTAAAAAACAAATGCCATTCTTTGTTTTTTTTTTTTTCAGCTTTTGGCCAGGGCCGGGTTTGAACCCACCACCTCTGGTATATGGAGCCAGCACCCTACTCCTTGAGCCACAGGTGCTGCCCCCCATGCCATTCTTTGTTAAAAAAAAAAAAAAAATTAGAGGCTGGTTGGATGTGGTGGCTCATGCTTGTAATTCTAGCACTCTGGGAGGCCAAGGCAGGAGGATTGCTTGAGCTCGGAAGTCAAGACCAGCCTGAGCAAGAACAAGACTCATCTTTACTGAAAATAGAAAAATTAGCCAGATGTTGTAGTGGGCACTTGTATTCCCAGCTACATGGGAGGCTGAGGCAGGAGGACAGCTTAACCCAGGAGTTTGAGGTTGCCATGAGTTAGGGTGACACCATGGCACTTTAGTCTGGGCAACAGAGTGAGCTCTGTCTTAAAAGAAAAAAAAAATAGAGGCCTTCCCGTTTAGTCACATCTAAAGAAGAACACCTGTTTTTCTTTCATAATTTTTTTTTTTTTTTTAAGAGACAGAGTCTCACTTTGTCACGCTTGGTAGAGTACTGTGCCATCACAGCTCACAGCAACCTCCAGCTCTTGGGCTTAGGTGATTCTCTTGCCTTAACCTCCCGAGTAGCTCAGCTTTTGTAATTTATAATCAAATAAGGCCAGAATAAGAATTAGTGGAGAACATACAAAAAAAAAATAATTAATTGTAAAGAACGTAATTGGCTTCTTGGAAACTTAAGAGAATTGACTGAAAAATTAGGTTAGGGAAAAGTGGCCACTACCAAACAAAAATATAAAAATCAACAGTTTTCCTAGCATAGAGTAGTGAGTTAAATGTGGCCTCTGGAGCCGGACTGAATCCCAGATCACATAGTAATAATCTTTACCTTTCTGTCTTCAGTTCCCGCCTGTGTAAAATGGTTATACATAAGATTACTCCATGTAGCACTTGGAGCTAAGCCTGGCCTACTCTGTCATACCATGTATTAGCTACTAGATGCCAGCAACGACCGAGTACAAAATTCAAGGCAAAGAATATTCTACTTACAATGATAAAATAAAGCTATAAAATACCTAATATGTAATTTATCAAATAACATGCAGGACAAAGAATAAAAGAAACTTTTATAAGAGACCTAAATAAAAACCCATTTCCATGGAGAGACACCATGGCTTTACACATGTGATTCCAACGGGAGTTTACAATTCCTCTGAACAAGTAAGTCAGCAATGATAGCAATAATAAAAACAATAGTCAGCATTTACTGCATGCCAGCTGTTGTTACAAAGTGCTTTGTATCTTAGCAAAGATTCTAATATTACTCTAATCTCCGCACCAAATCCTACAAAATAGATTGGAATATTACCTTCACTTTACAGATAGGAAGTTGAGGCCCACAGCTGTTCAGTTAATTGCCCAAAGTTACAGAGCTAGAAAGCCACAAAGCTAGGATGTGAACCTGAGCCGCAGGAATCCAGTAGGCTCTCTATCACTTCGCTCAGGTTTTGAAAACTGTTAGATAAAACACACAAGGGGAAATGTACACAGAACTTAAATGTATAGCTTATGGGTTTATGACAGAAACCCACGGCCCAGATGCCCTCCATTTCCCCCAGTCACTATCCACTCTCTTCACCCGAAGGGTACCTAATTCCCTGGCTTTAACGTTATAATTTATGTTTTGCCTGTGTTGAAATTTATGTAAGTGGCATCATATATTCTCTTTTTCTGGGAGATAGAGTCATGCTCTGATGCCCAAGCTCAAGTGCTGTGGAATCATCGTAGCTCACTGCAACCTCAAACTCCTGGGCTCAAGAGATCCTCCTGCCCTTCACATAGTTGGAACTACAGGTGTGCACCACTGTACTCAGCTAATTTTTCTATTTTTGGTAGAGACGGGGTCTCGCTCTTACTCAAGCTGGTCTCACACTCCTGAGCTCAAGCAATTCTCCTGCCTCAGCCTCCCGGAGTGCTGGGACAGGCGTGAGCCACCTGGCCGGAATCAAATATTTTTTGGCCTGGTTTCTATCACTTAACACTGTGTTTATAATTTTCATCCATGTTGCTGCATGTTGGGGTTCGTTCACTTTCTTTGTCATCCAGTAATCCATTGCATAAATATTCAACCAATTATCCAACCATTCCCTGTTGGTAGACATTTAGATTATTTCCAGATTTTAGTTATCACAAAACAATGCTGTTATCACTTATAAAACCAGAGTTTGGTTTTGTCTATTTAAGGAAATCATGTAAAATGCTATTGTGACATACAGTCTTTTGTGTCTGGCTTCTTTCACTGAATTTGATGTTTCAGATTCATTCATGCTATTCTAAGTAGTTGTAAGTACTCCAGTGGAGCAATTGGTGAGCACGCAGTACTTCCCTATAGCTGCAGCTACAGTTTTACGGACACTTAGTGCTTTATTGTATAAATATATTGCTAGTGGGGGCTGCATGCCCACCCCTACTTCCACCCCTCTGCCATCTGTGGTCTCTTAAAAAATAACACTGCTGGTTGGGTACAGTGGCTAAGACCTGTAATATAAATGCTTTTGGAGGCCAAGGCAGGAGGATCACTTGAAGCCAGAAGTCCAAAATCAGCCTAGAAAACATAGCGCAGCTCCCATCTCTACAAAAAGAAGAAAATTAGCCAGTTGTGATGGTGAGTGCCTGTAGTCACAGCTCCTTAGAAGGATGAGGTGGGAGCATCACTTGAACCCAGGAATTCCAGGCTGCAGTGAGCTATAATAGCATTCCACACTCCAGCCTGGGCAACAAAGTGAGACACACACACAAAAACCTACTGCTCTGAGTGCTACTGTCCTTGTCTCTTGATGCACAAGGGCACACATTTTCTAGGATCTACCTAATATGGAAATGTTTCTTCGTGCGATCTGTTTTCTTTCGACTTTAGCAGAGACTATCAACCTGATTCCCAAAGGCATTTCACCACGCTGCCACTTACACTGCAGCATCGCCGTTTCTCATCTTCAACAACGCTTGTTATTCCTAGTCCTATATTTTCTGGATAGAAGAGCTCTGTTATGAATGTATTAGAAACATTTTTACCCACTTCATGGCTTTCTTTTTCACAATGTCTTCTGGTCAATCCAAATTCCTAATTTTAGTATATTCCACTTTATCATTCTTTTGTTTCCTTTTTTTGTTTGTTTACTGTTAGTTGCATTTACTTTATGTTGCATCTATTTCCATGCCATAAGTTGTTGTTTCTTCAGTTTCTTCTGGGATATCTTTTTCTTCTGTTCTACTTCCTCTTCTGGTTTGGGGACAATTTGTTCCTTTTCAGTAAGGATCATCTTGATGTGGCAGGGGGAGCTCATGGATGGGTTAATGCGATCATGAGCTCTGTAAGTTCAGCGACGCATCTTGGGTGCTTTGTTCACCTGGCTATGCTCAAAGACCAGAGAATCTACATCTAAACCCTTAAGATCAGCATTACTCTCTGCATTTTTAAGCATATGCAGCAAAAATTCAGCACTCTTTTTGGGCCACCGAACCTGTGTCCAGCCCCACTGTTTGTCCTGGGCACACCTACCAAGTCCACCATTGCAATGTCTGAATGGTACACCCTGTCTCTTTAAAGTGACATCCTTCAGATACGTGGTGGCTTTTCGTATATGCATACCCTTGATGGCCTGGGCAGTTTCACATGTGTTCTTAAAGTGAACACGAAGATTTGAGCCTCTTGACTTGCATAACTTAATGGGGTTTTCTGGGGCAAGTGAATAGCAAACCATTTTCACAGATCACCCCAGGCCGCTTAGGGGAAGAGCCATTCTTTTGTTTCTTTATCACTGCTTCTTGTGTCTTTTAAAAGAATCTTTCCATATATGAAAAATATAAAGATAAACTCTTCTATGCTATTCTAGAAGGTTTATCATTCTGTCATTCACCTTTGTGACTAAAATCCACCAAGGGTGGTTTGTGTGGAGTTAAGAGGTTAAATTTATAAAAAAAAAAAAAAAAAAGAGGTTAAATTTATTTTCAGATATCCCATTACAATAAATATGATAAAATAAGTGTCTATGCACATGAGATGGCCTACTTCGTTTTTGTTTTTTTTTCCCTATTCTGTTCCACTGATCAAACTGCATATCTTTACCCCAGTATCACACTCTTTAAACTACTGTTGCTTTATAATAAAACCTGATAGGAGTAGAGATGGTGGTTCCCAATCAGGGGCAATTTTGCACCACAGCAGTGGACATTTGGCAACATCTTGAAAAAACTTTTTGGTTTTCACAAATGGGCCAGGTGCTACTGACACCTAGTGGGTAGAAGCCAGGGCTGCTGCTGCTGCTGAATATTGCACAATACATAGGGCAGTCTCCTTCACCCTTCCCCTACAAAGAATTATTCAGTCTAAAACATCAATGACGCTGGAGTTAAAAAACCTAAGAGCAGGCTGTGTATACCAATGGTTAGAGAGCCAGCCCTATGCACCGGGGTGGTGGGCTCGAACCTGGCCTGGGCCTGCTTAACAACAACAACAAAAAAAAAACCTAGGGCAGAGCAAGTCCTCTCATCTTGTCCTTCTATAAAAGTGTCTTGGCTATTCTTAGCCCCTGTGCATGTCTAGATACATTTTAGAATCTTCTTACCAACTTCCACAAACATACAAGAGGGGGGTTCACTAAAGCAAACAGGCAATTAAATCTGAAACATAAACCAGAGATTCAAGTCTGTAGTAGAAAGAATGAAGGGTAAACTGTAAATTACTATTTCTAACTTATTATTGACTTAAGTTGTCAATTTAAACTATAAGTTGTACATTTTCTTAAGGGCAAAGAAGAGAGAACAAGGTATAAACATACAAGAAATGACAAAGAACAAGGTAGGCCTGGCATCTTCTCTGGAAAAGCTCAGCCAGCTGTTGTGGCAGCGCTCCTGATTCACTTCTACCCCAGTGAGGCTGAACCCTGGTAGACCCTTGCCAGGGCTGGTTAGGTCTGGCTCTGGTAAGAACCCTGAAGCTTTCCCGCAAAGATCAGGAACACAGCAAGATAACATGATCTTTCTGCAAAGATCTTTCATGATCTTTCCTACAAAGATGAGGAAAAAGGTAGGTAGCACGATCATCTATATAGAAAATGTTCTAATCAATCTTAACAACCAGATGTTGTGGACTACTTGGTTAATGCTTTTGGAAATACACAGCAACAACTATTAAGTGATCTTGCCCCAAACTCAGCATAACTTCAACCGATACATTTATGGTCAATGGATTTCAACAAAGGTGTCATCACAATTTCAAAGGGAAAGAAGAATTTTTTCAACACATGGTACAGAGAAAACTAGCTATTCACATACAAGTGAATAAAGTAGGATCTCTACCTCACATTGTACACAAAAATTAACTCCAAATTGACTACAGATCTGTATGCAAGAGCTAAAAGCATAAAAACTGCCAGGTACAGTGGCTCATGCCTATAATCCTAGCACTCTGGGAGGCTGAGGGGGGTGGATCACCTGAGCTCATGAGTTTGATACCAGCCTGAGCCAGAGGGAGATAGATCTCATCTGTAAAAATAACTGGGAGTTGTGGCAGGTGCCTATAGTCCCAGCTACTAGGGAGGCTGAGGCAAGAAAATTGCTTAAGCCCAAGAGTTTGAGGTTGCTGTGAGCTGTGATACCATTGTACTCTACAGAGGGTGATACAGTGAGACTTTGTCTCAAAAAAAAAATTTTTTTTAATAGAAAAAATAAAATAAAAGCATAAAAACTCTTGAAAGAAAGCATAAGGTAACTCTTTGTGACCTTGAATTAGGTGCTTAGAAATAACATCAACAGCATAAGAAGAAAAAACAGATAAATTGAACTTCATTTTTGCGCTTTGGTTCGGCTAGTTCCTCAAAGTTAAATATAGAATTACTACACAAGATCTGACAATTAAGTTTGTGAACTTATCCTAGAAAAAGCACTTACATACCTCATTACTGAATATCCCTATGGTCACTTTCAAAGTATTCCCCTTGGGAACCTATGCACAGATGCCAGCATCTAGTTCACCCTTCAAAGCAATTTTGGAACTCTTTGTCTGAAATGACCAGAGCTGTCATAATATGAGGTCTGACAATTAAGTTCCCCAACTTGCCACCATGTGCTTACATTGGGAGCACTGTACAAACAACTCAGTAACATTTCATAACCTTGGTATATCAGTGTCTCACAACTGTGTTCATGTTGATGTGTGGGGGTATCTTACTGAGTGGTATTCATTATTATTGTTGCAAATTTTTGTGTGCTATAAACTCTGATGGTCATTCCATAAAAAGAGTTCCAAAATTGCTTTAAAGGGTTAGCTAGGGGCTGGTATTGATATATATAAGTTCTTTAAGGGGAGTACTCCAAAGGTGACCATAGTGATACTCACCAATGAGGTATATAACACTTTTTCTAGGATGAGTTTATGAACTTAATTGTCATATCTTGTATGACTCAATAATTCCACTCCTAGGTATATAACCAAAAGAAGTAAGAACATATATTCAGGGTAAATTGTACATTAATATTCACAGCAGCATTATTCATAATAGCCAAACGCTGGAAACCACACAAATGTCTATCAGCTGAAGAATAAATAAACAAAATGCGGTATACCTACATAATGAAATATTATTCAGCAAAAAAAGTGAAGTTTTGACTCATGCTATAACATGAATGAACTTGGAAAACATGAAAACATCACACTAAGTGTAAGAAGCTAGACACTACCAAATGTTCTAAAATTAAATAATCCACATGATTGCACAGTTTTATAAATAAACTCAAAACTAGTGAATTATATACTTTAAAAGGTAAATTTTGTTACATAAAATATATCTCAATTTAAAATGTAAATAACATCTATAATTTAATACGTCCTACAAGATGTTAGAACGTGACCAGCAATATAAATACATGAAAAAAAAATGAAAGAGTAGAAATTAACAGAAAAAGAAATAACCGTAAAATAAAGATGAACAATAATTTTACAAGTTATTTGTTAAAAAATTCAAAAAAATTGACAAGTTAATAGAAAGATTAATAAAAAATAAAAGCATGAATAAAAACTATTATTAGGAATGAAGACTGAATACTACAGATTCTAGAGTCAGTATAGAGATGACATGAGAATTTTATAAGCAATAATACAAATAGTCATTTTGAAAATCTTTTTTTTTTTGTAGAGACAGAGTCTCACTTTACTGCCCTTAGTAGAGTGCTGTGGCGTCACACTGCTCACAGCAACCTCCAACTCCTGGGCTTAGGCGATCCTCTTGCCTCAGCCTCCCGAGTAGCTGGGACTACAGGTGCCTGCCACAATGCCCAGCTATTTTTTTTTGTTGTTGTTGTTGCTGCAGTTTGGCTGGGGCCAGATTTGAACCCACCACCCTCGGTATATGGGGCTACTGCCCTACCCACTGAGCCACAAGTGCCGCCTGTCATTTTGAAAATTTAAATGAAATGAATAAAGGCCTAGGAAAATACAACTTAGTAAAATTGATTAGAAAATCTAAATGGATCCATAAACATTAATGGAGTTTAATCTACAATATTACATTATTCCAGAGAATAGAAAAAGAGGGACTATTTTCTTACTCTTTTTATGAGGTCAGCATAATACTTACACCAAATTTACAGTCATTAAAAAAAAGAAAAGTACAGTTCAGCATCTCTCCTAAACAAAAATGGAAACATTTTAAAAATAATGTACAAAAGAACTCCATGATACATAAACTAGATAAAACATATTGACCAAGCTGGGTTATTTCAGGAGTAGAAAATAGTTTGATATTTGAAAATCAATGTAATTTACCATATTAGCAGAGTAAAGGAAAAGTATCATATAACCTCAATACAGAAAAAGCATTCAAAAAAAACTCAAAAATCATTCAGAATAAAGTTACAAAAAGCTAGGAATAAAAGGAGAAGAGATTTCCTTAGTCTGAGAAAGACTATTTATGAAAAATTAACAGTAAAATTCATACTTAATGGTGATATATTAGAAACTTTCCCCTGATCTTGAATAAAAGATAAGAATGACAATTCTCACAAGTTTTATTATACATGGTATCAGATGTCAAAGCCAGTGCTATAACATAAAATATAAAAGATGTTGGGCGGCGCCTGTGGCTCAGTGAGTAGGGCGCCGGCCCCATATGCCAGGGATGGCGGGTTCAAACCCAGCCCCGGCCAAACTGCAACAAAAAAAAAAATAGCCAGGCATTGTGGCGGGCGCCTGTAGTCCCAGCTGCTCGGGAGGCTGAGGCAAGAGAATCGCGTAAGCCCAAGAGTTAGAGGTTGCTGTGAGCCGTGTGACGCCACGGCACTCTACCCAAGGGCGGAACAGTGAGACTCTGTCTCTACAAAAAAAAAAAAAAAAAGATGTTACAAGATTCCAGAAAAATCTGTACATAAAATATTTTTTTTTCTTTTTTGAGACAGTATCACTTTGTCGCCCTCAGTAGAGTGCTATAATATCATAGCTCATAGCAACCTCAAACTCTTGGGCTTAAGCGATTCTCTTGCCTCAGCCTCCCAAGTAGCTGGGACTACAGGCACCTGCCACAATGCCTGGCTATTTTTAGAGATAGAGTCGTACTCTGGCTCAGGCTGGTCTCAAACCTGTGAGCTCAGGTGATTGGCCGGCCTCGGCCTTCCAGAGTGCTGAGATTACAGGTGCGAGACACAGCACCCTGTACATAAAATATTAATGTCATTTTTAAAAGTCTCTAGATACAAAGTAATATACTAGAAGAATATAAAATATTTATAGATTTTTGTTAATATTATAATGCAGGAGTCATAAATTATGGCCCACAGGCTAAACCAGGCCCTCTGCCTGTTTTTATATGGGGCTGGGCTAAGAATAGCTTTTACGAATTAACAATTAGAAAGGATTTAATGACATAGAACAGTAGCTCACAGCCCATTAAAAGCTGATTATACCCCCCAAAGAGATTTCAATATAGTCTTCTCTTTAGTAGACCTGCATAATAAAATGCACTCAATCGTTATTATATTTTGAGTTCTATAAATATAAATTTATAAAAATTTATTTTCTCTCCTTTGATAGAGGTATCTGCCCTTTCATTTGCCTCTTCCCAGCATGTGAAGCCTAAGATATTTGCAAGTCCATAATATAAAGATATATTGAATATAGAGCCAGTACAATCTCATCTACACACTAGATATTTTTAAATTAACAAAATGAAGTTAAAATCTATGTAGTACGGGCCAGGTGTGGTGGCTCATGCCTGTAATCTTGGGAGGCCAAGGCGATAGATCACCTGAGTTCATGAGTTCGAGACCAGCCTGAGCCAGAGTGAGACCTCGCCTCTAAAAATAGCTGGGCATTGTGGCAGGTGCCTGTAGTCCCAGCTACTTGGGAGGCTGAGGCAAGAGAATCACTTGAGCTCAAGAGTTTGAGGTTGCTGTGAGCTAGGATGCTATGGCACTCTACCAAGGACAACAAAGTAATACTTGGTCTTTAAAAAAAAAAAAAATGAAAAATCTATGTAGAGGGTGGCGCCTATGACTCCGTGAGCAGGGCACCAGCCCCATATACTGAGGGTGGCAAGTTCGAACCAGCCCCGGCCAAACTGCAACAAAAAAATAGCCGGGCATTGTGGTGGGTGCCTGTAGTCCCAGCTACTCGGGAGGCTGAGGCAAGAGAATCAATCACCTAAGCCCAGGAGCTGGAAGTTGCTATGAGCTGTGACACCATAGCACTCTACCGAGGGCTGCAAAGTAAAGCTCTGTCTCTAAAAAAAAACTATACAGAAATATAAAAGGCCCAAAATAGGCAAATTACTCTCAAAAAGGAACTAAGTTGAAGGACTTAGGCCAACTAACAGATATCAAGACTTTTTTCTAACTTCTTTATCTCTCTCTTTTTTTTTTTGAGACAAAGTCATGTTGTGTTGCCTGAGTTAAAGTGAATAGAGTTTAGTGGCATCATTATTGCTCTGTGCGATCTCTAATTCCTGGGCTCAAGTGATCCTCCTGCTTCAGCCTCTCGAGTAGCTGGGACTCCAGGCACCACCACCACACCCCGCCAATTTTTCTATTTTTTGTGAAGATGAGGTCTTGTTCTTGCTTACATTGGTCTCGATCTTCTAACCTCAAGCGATTCTCCTGCCTTGGCCTCCCAAAGTGTTAGAATTACAGGTGTGAGCCCCTGTGCCCAGCTGGATAGCAAGACTTAATAAAGCTATAACAATTAGCATAGGCCCAAGTAGAGCAGTAGAACAAAACAGTGAGACTAAAAACAGAACGAAACACGGACGGATGCTTAATTTATGACAAAATTGGCACTGTAGAATAGGGAGGATGTATTTTTGAAAAATATACAGTTTTCACTCAACTGAATGAAAACCCAGGCAAGGAAAAAATTCTCACTTTAATGAGACTTTTTAAAATATGGATTATAGAGTGGCTCCTGTAGCTCAAGTGGCTATGGCGCCAGCCCCATACACCAGAGGTGGCAGGTTCAAATCCGGCCTGGGCCTGCCAAACATTGACAACTACAACCAAAAAATAGCTGAGCGTTGTGGCAGGTGCCTGTAGTCCCAGCTACTCAGGAGGCTGAGGCAAGAGGATCACTTAAGCCCAGGAGTTTGAGGCTGCTGTAAGCTGTGACGCCACAGCTCTCTACCCAAGGCCATAGCTTGAGGCTCTGTCTCAAAAAAAAAAAAAAAAAGAAAAGAAATGGATTATAGATTTAAAAATGTAAAGGAAAAATAACAAAACGTCTAGGAAATCATATAAGAGAATCTCTAGAAGACTTTCTTAAAAAGGATAAAAAGCACTCAACAGGAAAGGTAACTGACAAACTGGACTGCATTAAAATCAGTTACTTCTTTTATTAAGAGACATGAGACAACAGAAAAGCTAGACATAGAATGTAAAGAAACATCGCCCCTATCTAGAATATATCAAAAAATCCTACAAACCAATAAGAAAAAGATAATGCTAAAGAAAACTCCCGGAAGTCTTGAATGTTCTTGTTTTTTTCTTTAGACAGAGTCTCACTTTGTTACCCTGGGTAGGGTGCCACGGCGTCACAGCAACCTCCAACTCTTGGGTTTAAGCGATTCTCTTGCCTCAGCCTTCCAAGTAGCTGGGACTCCAGGCGCCGGCCACAACACCCAGCTATTTTGTTGTTGTTGTTGTTGCAGTTGTCGTTGTTGTTTAGCTGACCTGGGCCAGTTTCAAACCTGCCAGCCTCGTTGCATGTGGCTGGCGCCCTACTCACTGAGCTATGGGCATGGAGCCAATCTTGAACGTTCTTGTACTGCCTTGAGTAGGCGTGATTTTTTTTTTTTTTGGCCGGGGCTAGGTTTGAACCCACCACCTCCAGCATATGGGACTGGCGACCTACTCCTTGAGCCAGAGGCGCCGATGAACAACTACAATCAATTTGATGATACAGAACCGTATTCTTCAACCTTTTTTATCTCATGGCACACTTGAATCTATAGTTAAGCTTCTATGGCACACTTAAATTATGCTAATCAAAAAAGAGTAGGTTGGGCATAGGGGTTCACGCCTATAATCCTAGCCCTCTAGGAGACGGAGGACTACTTGAGCTTACAAGTCCAGCCTGACCATGAGCAAGACCATCTCTATTAAAAACAGAAAAACTGCGGCGCCTGTGGCTCAGTCGGTAAGGTGCCGGCCCCATATACCGAGGGTGGCGGGTTCAAACCCGGCCCCGGCCAAACTGCAACCAAAAAATAGCCGGGCGTTGTGGCGGGCGCCTGTAGTCCCAGCTACTTGGGAGACTGAGGCAAGAGAATCACTTAAGCCCAGGAGTTGGAGGTTGCTGTGAGCCGTGTGAGGCCACGGCACTCTACCAAAGGCCATAAAGTGAGACTCTGTCTCTACAAAAAAAAAAAAAAAAAAAAAAAACAGAAAAACTAGCCAGGTTTGATGGGCACCTGTAGTCCCAGCTACTTGGAAGGCTGAGGCAAGGGGATCATTTAAGCCTAAGACTTGGAGGTTGCTGTGAGCTAGTCTCTAGCCTGGGGCAACAGAATGAGACTCTGTCTCAAAGAAAAAAAAAAAATATATATATATATATATACACATATATATATATTTAATGTGCTTTCAACTTCTTTCAAAAATAATTAAATTATAATCTTTAAATATTTTCGCGGCACATCTAAGATTCTCTCACAGCACACTGGTTGAAAATCACTGATATAGAACCTTAACTTTGAAGCAGCTAGCAAAGTATACCTCCCCTGATAAGAGGATATCCAAATACCAATCAACCGACACACAAATTAAATCCACACAACAAGAGGGACTTTACCTAACAATTGCAATCAGTGTAACCTGGCTTATTGTACCCTCAATGAATCCCCAACAATAAAAAAAAAAAAAGAATTTCTAATTGGTTAGATAAAAGGAAAAAAAAAATAAATCCACACAAACTATTACTTCACAACCACCACAAAGACTAACCCAACCAAGTGTCAGCAAGGGTACAAATTAACTGGAACCCACACACCGCTGTTAGGAGCACAAATTCACACACATTAAAAATTGTCACACTCTCTACTAAAGGTGAGTGAATGCTGCACACCAATAACACAGCAATTCCACTCCTAGACAGTGAACTTAAGCAAGCACGTATGTACACCAAAGAGCACATGCTATTAGAATTATTCATCATAGCCCAAACTGGAAGTAAAGTGAATATTCTTCAATAGAATGGATAAATTACAGCATACGCAGATATTGACATACAGCAATAAAAACAAGTGAATTTCAGCTGCATACAACATCAGGGATGTAACTTACAAACATATGTAAAGGAAAATGTACATTTTTCACAAAAGAATTAAACTGTTATGATTCCATAATGTTCAAAAACAGGTGCTAGCAGGCAAAATAGGGATTATTTTTAGAGAGGAGCAAGGTGAATGGCCAGGAGGGGACCTTGAGGGGATTATTAATAGTCTATTTCTTCAACTGTTTGCTGGATGCATTCATTTTGTAATAATTCACCCCATTATTAATGTACCATCTGCACACTTTTCAGTATGTATAATATATTCTAATAATAAAGCCTATAAAAAATACATACGTAAAGTGCTGGGAAGAAGCATAAAATTTTAAAAAGTCTTTCTATGTCATATACAGAAATACTCATGGATATAATGACATTATGTCTCTTACTGGATTTAAAATATTCCAATATGTGCTCCACCCCCAAAAAAGTATAGAGACAGAAACAAGAACCATAGAATGATGATGTTTTTTGATGCTAAGATGATGGTTACAAGGAATGTGTTATATTATTCTTTCGTCTCTTGAGTATTGTAAAAAACACATACTAAAAAGTATAAAAGAATACAGTTGTGAGTTGTTGCTTCTAATTAGGCATCTTTCTGCACCACATATTCTGGATGAGGTTAGTATATTCCAGGACTACAGCTCTTAATTTCAATGATTTATCTTGACAGTTGCAATTCAAGGCAAACTCTAGTTGAGGTTGTCAAAACAAGATAAAACGGTCTCCTAAAATATGGTACTAGTAATCAAAGAAATGCAAATTGAAGCAGTAATGAGGTACCATTTTGGCTTATCAAATTGGCAAAGATTTTTTTTTTAAATAGCAATATTCGATGCTGCCTAGAGTTTAGCAAGACCGGCACAATCATTCACTGCTGGTGGGATGATAACTTGGTACAAACATTTAGCAAAGTAACTTGGCGACATGATTAAGGAATCTGAAAAATATACTAATCTGTTGACCTAGCAATTGCATTTCTAAAAATTTAGTCTATGAAAATGAAAAAAAAAAAAAGTGAACCAAAGATATGAATAATAATTTACTTATAATAATGAGATATTATAAACTCTCAAAATTGTCAATCCTGGGAGTGGCTAGCCATTTAACTGACACTAAAGACGATAGTTCAGACAGTATAACTCCGATGTATCTGAGGAACACACTCCTAAAAGCAGGGCTCAATGTAGATGTGATTCTCCAAAAGGGGAAGGAAATTTTTTTTTTGTCCCCTTGCTCCCATTGAGAATAACTGTTTTATAAGACGGGGTTAGTGATGAGGGGTAACTTTTATGTTACAATGCTGAATTTCTGTGAAAGCTAAAAACAAATCTGTGCATGCAGCATGGCCTTAACGATAAATATATGTGCACAGAAAAGAAGGAAGAGAAGGAAATATAACAAAAGTTGCGGGATCAGAAAACACGGGCACACACTTTAATAATATTAACTCTTGAAATGGGATCAGGTTACTAATCTGATCTTAGGGACCCATTTGTAGCGGACACCTTAAAGAAAATTCTCCTGAAGTAGAAAAGATTTGCCTTTGGGTTCCTTCAGTAGAGCCTGAAAAGACCAAGCACGTCAAATAGAAGGTAGGGCAGCGTGGCCAGAATGTGAAGAGTCATTTACCTCTACCAGTTACTTCACCTAGGAAACAGAAAAGGACAGCCTGCCTGACATCCACCTGGTGAGTCTGCAGGACGGAGTAAGAGAGTGAAACCACAAAGAGACGCCAGCACAAGAAATCCGAGACGTGTAAGATGTAAAGACAAAGATATGATAAATAGGGATTACAAGGAAATCCTGTGCAACAGCAGAAATAAAATTCCCAGCAGAGGCCAAATAGGCAGAGGAGAGAGCAGCTGCAGGGGAAGAGTAGCATTTTCACTTTCAAAAATGTCAAATGAGTAATTTGGGGCAGAACTTCTCCATCTTTGGGGGGCTGGGAGAGATTAGAAGGAGTTGCTTTACTGACATTTTGAATAGGACAAAACCACAGTGTGAAAATGACCCTGAGCCTAAGAACCACTAATACAGAAAATTTACAACATAAAAATTGCAAAGGACAAAAAATAAGAATACTCAAGAAAGGCGGATTAATAAGGAAAACAAAATGTAAAGAGCTAAATACAAAATCAAAATAACTGAAAGAGAATAATAAATGATAAGGTTTCTAGAGGAAGAAAGATCAAACTATAAAATCCTAAGGGCTATTCTCCATACTTCCTACTTGGGAGAAGATCTGTATGAAAAATCTAAGGCTACTACCCCAGACAGACAAGAGAGGTGTCCTATCTACAGAATAGTAAATAGAAGTGAAAGAAACAAGGTCATAAAAATGAATGAGTAGGAGATCCTGTTATAGCCTTAATCAGGATGCCAACGCAGGTTCCCATCACTTAAAGCAACATATCAGCGTGGATGCCTGAGGATATTGACAAAAAAGTAAAATCTCTGGCAATGTTCCTGCAGGCAAAGTTTATCCGTCACTCTTGCAGCAGACATAAATGAATAGAAACAGATGAACCCAAAGTGTGCAGAAGACAGAGTGTGAGGAAGATTATCTCAAGATAGCCAAAATACATCCCACAAAACTACTAAAATGAGATAGATTTGAAAAGAATATGGAGCAGGTAAAAACCATACATCTCTAAAATCAATAAACCTTATAGCAACTCTATTTCCCCAGAAATATTACTTATACCAATCCCCAAGTTCAAATCCCAGATATTATAGTAAATTAACTCCTTCCGAGAGAATTAATTGGTCAAATGCAAAATCATTATAATCCAAGAATATTCAGATTGTTTTTTAATCCATCAATTCACCTCTCTGTGTCTGAGCTTGGCTGTATAAAAAGCAAAACCAAAAATGAGACTTATTCATTTGTAAGGTGACTCGGTCCCTAAAAGTAAGCGAATAGAGTTTTGTCCCTGTAAAGCTTATTAGTGACAAGATGGGCTAGGTGTCTGCTTCATGTCTGATGTATAAGAAAGTGAATCTGGAATAGGGTAGATGGTATGTGCTGTGCAGACACTTAAAGTGCCAATAATTAAGTCTTTCACCCAAAGTCCTTCTTTATCTAATTTGCATTATTAACTCGATAATGCATATAAAAGACACACAGTAAAAAGAATGCTATATCTTCTGCGCCATCCCCATTGCAACACAGATGAAATGAAAAATAAAAACTAAATACATAAAAGTGGCTTAAAAATATAATAAAACAGGCTAGTGACCGGGAACTAGAGCACACAAGCGAGCAACAGTAACACCTACTCAAGAAGAGCCTGAAAATCAAAATTCCAAAAGATGTTTGGCAATCTAACATTTCAGAAACAGAGCCAGTATAATCTATAATTAGAACACAAATTTTACTGAAGGAGAATTAAAGTGATAGAATAGCCACCCTTAAAATAAGAGATACATGGAAGACATGGCTTCATAAAAATGGCAGCTTTCCCAATTAATCTACAAATTCAATGCGTTTTAATCAATATCCCAAAATTCTGTGTGTGAAAACAGAAAAGTGGATTCCAAAATAAATATGAAAATGTAATATATTAATGCTAAGAATAAGGCCAGGCACAATGGCTCACTCCTGTAATCAATCCTAGAACTCTGGGAGGCCAAGGCGGGTGGATTACTTGAGCTCAGGAGTTTGAGACCAGCCTGAGCAAGAGTGAGACCCTGTCTCTAAAAATAGCTGGGAGGCTGGGGGCGATGGCTCACATCTATAATCCTAGCACTATGGGAGGCCGAGAAGGGTGTACTGCCTGAGTTCACAGGTTCCAGACCAGTCTGAGCAAGAGTGAGACCCTGTGGCTCAGTGGTAGGTTGCTGGCCCTGTGTACGGAGGATGGCGGGCTCAAACCTGACCCCAGTCAAATTGCAACAAAAAAATAGCCGGGCATTGTGGTGGGTGCCTGTAGTCCCAGCCACTTGGGAGGCTGAGGAAGGAGAATCACCTACACCCAAGAGCTGAACGTTGCTGTGAGCTGTGATGCCACAGCACTCTATGGAGGGTGACAAAGTGAGACTCTGTCTCTTAAAAAATAAATAAATAAAAATTAAAAATAAAATAAAAGAGTATACTGAATGATTCAGAACAGTGGCTACCTTTGGGGGTAGGGGATGACATGAAAGGGAAATGAAAAATGCTTTGATAGGGCGGCGCCTGTGGATCAGTGGGTAGGGCGCTGGCTCCATATGCCAAGGATGGCGGGTTCAAAGCCAGCCCCGGCCAAACTGTAGTCCCAGCTCTACTCAGGAGGCTGAGGCAAGAGAATTGCCTAAGCCCAAGAGCTGGAGTTTGCTGTGAGCTATGACACTACGGCACTCTACCGAGGGAGATAAAGTAAGACTCTGTCTCTACAAAAAAAAGAAAGAAAGAAAAATGCCTTGATAGTTATACAGTGAATTGACTATAAAAATTAAATCAAACTATATATTTAAGATTTGTTTGCTTTAGTGATACATGTTATACATCATAAAAAAGAAAATTAACTTTAAAAATCAGGCTTACACAAGGGTAAGGCAGGGCCATCATGTACCCACCTACACCTTCATGTGAAACTTACTAAATGTAGAATGTAAATTTCTTAACATAATAAGTAAGAAAATGCCAGGAAGGCTATGTTAACCAGTTTGATGAAAATATTTCAAATTGTATATAAAACCAGTGCATGGTGCCCCATGATTGCATTAATGTACACAGCTATGTTTTAATATATAAAAAAAAAAAAAAGAAAAAATCAGGCTTAGATATAAGTTGTTCCCTCTTACCACTTCTATTCAACATCATAATAGTAGCTAATGTAATAAGACACAAAAGGAAAATAAAAGTATACTGTTTGGAAAGGAAGAAATAAACATCTTTATTGTCACCACCTATATAGGAAATCCCAAAGAATGGACAAATAAACTCATAGAACTATCAATGAAATATAGCACAGTTGCAAGATTCCAGGTTAATATACAAAAGTCAATTGCCTTCCTATACACCATCAATTAGTAATCAAAATTTGGGGAAAAAAATAACATAATAGAACCTCCAAAAAATATTTACATATAAATTTAATAAAACTATGCATAGAATCCATATGTGGAAAACTATAAAACTAAACAAATAAAGATCATCTAAATACATGGAAAAAGATTCTACATTCATGGATCACTTCTTCCCAGTGTAATGCATAGCTTCACAGTCTCAATCAAAATCCCATAAAGCAACTTTGTAGATATTGGCAAACTGATTCTAAAGTATACACAGGAAGATAAAAGACCTATGCTAGCCAATACAATACTGCAGAAGAGCAACGCTGGAGGGCTCACACCACCCACCTTCAAGTCTTACTATAAAGCTAACACAATTAAGACAGGATGGTATTGGTAAGAGATGACACAAGGTCAACAGAATAACCAAAAAATGAACCCACCAACAGAGTCAATTGATCCTTGGCATAAAAAATACAGGCGATTCAAAAGAGAAGAGACAGTCTTTTCAACAAATGGTGCTAGAAAATAATGGAAGACCATTGAGGAAAGAAATGAACTCAGAGACCTTACGTTACTCACAAACATTAACTCAAGAAGGATTACAGACCTAAAAAGGTAAAATGTGAAACTATAAAACTTCTAGCAGAAAATACAAAAGAAAACCTTTGTGACCTTTGTGACCTCTATTATAAGGTTATAGATACAACACTAAAAAATCACAACCCAACTTCTACTTATATTATTGGATCCATTCAGAGCCAGAAGGGAGTCCCAGCTGCTGAGAAAAGGAAACAAGACACCCGCAGAGGCCCACACTCCTACTACAGACGCCTGCAATCATAGCTGCGGAAGAGCAGTGCCAGCCCTGAGCCCAGCATTGGAAGCTGCCTTGGCTCCACATGACTATACTCTTCCAGAAAAGGAATTCACACTGGTCCGATTGCATTCTTGCCCCTAGCCCCAAGCAGCTGCAGCACAGCACAATTTTGAGAGACCAGCCCCCGCCAGATTAGATCCTGCCCTGTGGCCCAACATCCCCTTGTCACCTCCATGTCCCTGGAGCCCCCACTGACATCCCCACCCTTCCAGGGGGCGACAGTGGGATGACAACCACTGGACCCAGTGGTATGGACAGGTTACCAGCACTCTAGCCTACACAGTGTCCCACACCCTGGGGAACACATAGTACACTAAACCAGGAAGACTGCCCCCAGGAAGAAGGGAGCTTAGGAGCCACCTTGCCTAGGGTTGCCACTATAAGCAACCCCACCTTCACTGGTGGGAAGGCCATCATGTACTGCATGCACCTTCAGGGAAGCTAAAGACAGGTCCATCTCATCTACTGGATGCCTCCTGCATACACCTCCCAGGTACAGAAGGAGAGATTTTTAGGAGGAAACTGGTGATAAGGAAGATGGAACAGTGCTGAGTTCAGGAGGATGAACTTCTGGATGGGCAGTCTACAAGTAAAGCCTCCATAGAGGAGTTTCCAAACATCATAATGGTGAGTCTAATCCAAGGGTCAGCAAACTTTTTGAAAAGGGCCAGACAGTAAATATTTCAGGCATTGAGGGCCAAAGGATCTCTGTATCAACAAATGAACTCAGCCCGTGTGGCAGGAAAGCACCACAAACAATATGTAAATGAGAAGCATGGCTGCGTTCCAATAAAACTTTATTTACAAAGCAGGTCAAGCCAGATTTGGGTCTTGATCTGGTCTGTAGTTTCCTATCCCAACATCAGCCTCTACAATTCCTTTTGGGAAATGACTGCTTTCAGATCCTACCACCAGATACAGTAATACTTGTTAGATTGCCAATTTTGTTTACAAAATTCTACTACTGCCTATAGATGTACTTCTGTATGTATTTTCCTTAACTGTGAAGATTTAACTAAGAATATACTGGCATTCTGAACCAGTACTAAAGGAGACAAAAGAAAAAAGAAAGACTTAGGTATTGGTAAGACAAAAAAAAAAAAAAAAAGATAATAAAAGGCAAAGCAGTGGAAGTTTCTGGATTACGGTCATGAGTAAGAAATAGAAGACAAAACAAGCACAGTCCTTAAAATTCACTTTAGGAGGAAAAGAACAAGCTGGATTAAAATGGTTCTGCTGAATTCTGGGGAGGCCTAGTGTAAAGTTACCAATGTGGGGGGCGGCCACTACAGGTAGCTAAATCTGTGTTAGGGAGTAAGTTTGAAATAGGACAAATTATGTGGATTAAATAACATTAATTCACAGGTTTTTTTAATTCAAACATCAAATTCTCTAGGTTTCTTGAACCCAGTGGACTCTGAAAGTCAACAATTTAGTCATGGGTCAGCCAGGTTAGGGGAGGAAGCAAATACTTTTTTAATTTACCATGTACAAACAGAACAAAACAAATTCACAATTATGTGCATACTGCAGGGGATTCCGAAAATTTAACTGCAAGGAAGAAACATAACAGTACAAGTTAATTAAATAGTGCCATTACTAATTAAAGATTTGCAAAATGTTACTAATTTTCTCTATTCAATAGGACTTCCTTAGTCCTTTTACTTCATGAACATAATATTTAGAAGGGCTTTCACTGATTTGCTACAATTCCCAACTTTAATCTAACTTTTCCTTTAAGGTGGCAAATTCTTCAAACTTGACTTCTCCTACCACATGGATTTTGTAGGATATAATGCTTACATTTGATTTAAAAAAAAAATCCAGCTAAGCGCCCGTAGCACAGTGGTTAAGGCGCCAGCCACACACACCGAGGCTGACGGGTTTGAACCCAACCTGGGCCAGTCAAACAACAATGACAACTGCAACAAAAAATAGCCAGGCATTGTGGGGGGTACCTGTAGTCCCAGCTACTGGGGAGGCTGAGGCAAGAGAATCACTTAAGCCTAAGAGTTTGAAGTTGCTGTGAGCTGTGATATCACAGCACTCTACCCAGGGTGACATAGTGAGACTCTGCCTCAAAAAAAAAAAAAAGAAAAAAAGAAATTCACTGTGTCCAAATTGCAATTCCATTAAATGAGAACTTCTAAAGAGATGGGCAGGTTGTAGTTCTGTGGACTTTTCTCCTTCCCTCTTAGAAAGGGAAAAATTCTAGAAAATTAGGTGGTCTCTAGCTTTCCATCAATTTCTGTCCTCAGTCCTAAATTCAGAAAATGACAACCAGGAGTCCAAAAAAACCCACTGCTTTTACCATGGGAAAAATGGTGAAGATGTACTTAAATTGTAATGAGTTACAAATACAGTTATAAATATACAAATACTTAGAAATTCTCTAGTGTTCTTGGGTATCTACCAGATATTTTCAAAGTACATAAAGTCAAAAGATAGTAATTTTCTAATGAGCCAGGAACAGAAAAGAGAAATATTCTTTATGGTAATATAAATCTTTAAATAGTTAGCTTTGAAATTCAATGGAGTCAACAGACAAAGGGTGAATAAAAATAAAACAAAGACTTCTTTGAGTCCTTGGGCCAGGTTGGAGTCTCCCCACATCTTGTGACAAGATGACTGACATATCCCTTTCAAGTTTTTAACACACACAAATACATATATCTGTCTCTTATTTTTCATGTTTTTTATAAGCTCCAAAACTAGAAAAAATATCTCATCAGAAAGATTCTAAAACTGGTAAAGATAAAGCTAACAAACTCGAAGAGTGACTCAAAATGTATTCCCATGATTTTTAACATTTCTAACAGGCAAAACATTTTTTCCCCCACTGTGTGGCTGGAGAAAGAGAAGGTGCAAATGACTGAATATAAATGGTGTTTGTTTCAATCCATGAAAGAACTAATGGCATAATTTTTTTTATTCCTATGAAGGTAGCAAATGAGTTTTTGTCATATGGAGTAGTTTCTTATGGGCCCAGGTTGGAGGAGCGAGTTATCTTTGCATTGCCATAAATCAAATAGAACCCATAAACGGTTTCTACTATCTTCATTTCCCAAATGCACTAATAAAGGTTTTCAAATGTCAATCTGAGAAAGTGCTTCCTTCTTTCCAGATTCAAGGATCAAAACAAATTAGCTTCTGACCCCCACAGATACCCAAATCCACAAATGCCAAAGTTGCTTAAATAAAATGGTGTGGTGCTGGCATATAACTTACATCATTCTCCCATACTTTAAAGTTTAAACCATCTCCATACATATACAGCTATTACAATATAAATGCTACATAGTCATAGTGCATTGTTTTATTCGTATTATTTTTATTAGATTTATGTTTTATCCCCCATCTGGAATATTTTCAATCTATGGTTGTTTGCATTCACAGATATGGAACCTGCAGATACAGATGGCTCACTATACTATGCTAAAAGAGAATATTTCCCAGCCCGCAAGGTGTGGCTAAGGAACTAAGTTCTGGCCAACAAGAGTAAACAAAAGAGCTAGGTAAATCATCTTAAAAGAAAGCAGATGTGCCTTTCTTGTACTCATCCTTCTACCACCTACTCAAAATGAAGGCTGGAATGACAACATGATGGCTGGAGCTCCAGCAGCCATTGTGAGCCATTAAGTTAACTTCAGAAAGAAAGTCCTAGGTTGACTGTCAAAGCAGAAAAGTATCCAAGTCTCTGACGACACTGTGAAGCCACTACATCAGCCCCTGGTTCACCTACATTCAGGCTTCCATGACATTAAAAGAAAAGACATTTCTAATCTGATAACTCCCTCACTACTTGGGGTTCTCCATCTGAATCTCAACTGGTATAATTCACCTTTGGTTCAATTCTGGTTATTGTGACATAGTGTTCTTATTACCACTATTTTTTACATATCTGAATTGTAGTTTTGACGACCTTTTAAATTACTCTTCTACATATTAAGTGGTTAGGCTTTATTTACACTTTTGTTGTTCCAGCCACATTGTGCTCAGTGGCAGTAGCTGATAAGAATCTTCATTAGATACTAAGCACCCAACAAATATTTGTTGAGTGAATGACTAGTTTGTGCAGTTTAGATCTTTTTTTTTTCTTTTTTTTTGCAGTTTTTGGCGGGGGCTGGGTTTGAACCCGCCACCTCTGGCACATGAGGCCGGCACCCTACTCCTTTGAGCCACAAGCGCCATCCGCAGTTTAGATCTTTTAAAGATTTGCTTATGGTCCAATATATTAAATTTTAAGCAAGTGTAAGAAAGCATCATAAAATTCAAAATGTAAGAAAAAATTGTTAATTTTTAGAGAAAAGCAACCCATCACTATTAAGAAATAATAAAGCAAGATGGTGACATAAGATGTAAAAATATGTTGCAATGGAGATAAAGTTACACATTTCGTATGATTATAACTATAAGCCCACACTCAAACTTATACCTAAATAAATAATATAACGTTAATAAAAGAGAATATAAAAATGCTACACTGAATACTATAAATTTGAAAATATGGGGAAAATGTAATGGGCAACTGGAAGACATTCAGAAAAAATAACCAGAAGAAACATATACCCAACAAATTCCAGGAACCATCATATCGCTTGTTAATTAAAAATAATGAAACATACAGGCTCGGCGCCCATAGCTCAGTAAGTACGGCACCAGTCACACACACCGAGGCTGGCGGGTTTGAGCCTGGCCAGGGCCTGCTAAAACAATGACAATTGCAACAAAAAAATAGCCATGCATTGTGGCAGGCGCCTATAGTCCCAGCTTCTTGGGAGGCTGAGGCAAGAGAATTGCTTAAGCCCAAGAGTTTGAGGTTGCTGTGAGCTGTGATGCCGCAGCACTCTATGGAGGGTGACTAAGTGAGACTCTGTCTCAATAATAATAATAATAATAATAATGAAACAATACTACAGACATCTCCTAGTTGAGAACAATTATCTGTTCCTGATATTGGACATTATGCATTAAAAATGCTATGAAGCATATTTGCCATTACACATCATCTCAAAACCTCCAAAGAGTTTCTTAAAATGGAAACAAAACAGTGTAAAATGCCTATTCATGGTACAGAGTGGCCATAAATTTCATGTAACTATTTTAAATTGCACATGAACGTTATGACCACCCTGTATAATAACTATTGTGTTAGTCAGTAAAATACATATGTAAAATTGCTTCCTAATCTAACAACTAAAAACAAACAAGGTTAACAGCAACTGCTCAGTATATGAAAGTGGCCTCTCTCAGTGCTGGCACCACCAGAAAATAAATGCCCCTTGGTGACAGTAGGCTTTACAAATCATCTCCATCTGGCTCTGATGATTGTATTTGTAATGGCATTCAAGATTTTTCCTGCCTATCATTTTGTTTAAAATGCTATTATTAAGTTTTTGGAAAATAAAAATACATTTTGCCTGCGTAAATACCAACTGAAAACATTGCATAGAGAGATTTCTTTGCCATGTAAAGTTTAGATATTAAAGAAAAAGGTGTTCTACTGGAAAAACCAACACCATGCAGGAAGATGATCTGCAGTGTATGCTGCATTTGGAAGAGATTATCTATTGCCATACTCTGCAGACAATCTGATTATATATGAATCTAACAAAAGTCAAAGGGCAGATAAAATTCTAACTTGTGGATAGCCAGGTCTTTAAAACTGTTTCTCTGTCTCTCTCTTTTTTACTTGAGTAGTTGAATAGTTGTAAATCACAACTACTCAAGCCACAATCTAAATTAGGGCTGATCTTGGTACACTACTCTCTTTATCATTACTTGTTAAGTATGATGAGCACTAATTGGGAGACAGATATACTAAAAGCCCTGACTTCACCACTGTACAATACATCCATGTAACAAAGAAACACTTGGACCCCCTAAATCTATCAAAATGTTTAAAAAGAACATGAACAAACAAAAAAAGAAAATAGAAAAACTTGCAATCTTTTTCAGCCACTAAGTCAAGAGGAAAAGGAAATATACTTATTAGATTTCATGTTTTAAAGATTTCATTTCCTGGTTTAAAGTTTTCATGCCAACCTCATCAATATATTGATAAGTATATACTCATATATGAAGGTCTGACAATTAAGTTCACAAACTCATCCTAGAAAAAAGGTTCATTCCTCATTTGCTAAATATCTCTATGATCATCTTTGAATTACTCCCCTGGGTAAGCTGTGCACTGATGCCAGCACCTAGTCCACCCTTTGGAACTCTTGTTCTGCAATGGCCATCAGAGCTGTCATCATATTACTCTTGATGTCCTCAATGTCATCAAAATTTCAATATTTCCTTTATCTTCAGGAGGAAAAGAGTCATTGGGGGCCAGATCAGGTGAGTAGGGAGGGTGTTCCAACACACTGTTTACTGGCTAAAAACTTCCTCACAGACAGTGCCGTGTGAGCTGGTGCACTGTTAAAGAATTTCCTGTTTCTCTATCGATGTTTACCTGGTCTGCTATGCTTTCACAAGTCAGATGACAATTTTGACACATAATTCAATAAATTTTTGCAACGTTTTCATTCTGGCCGCCCTGACCTCTCTTCATCAGTGACATTTTTTTCTCCCCTCAGAAAAACATTGAATCCATTTGTAAACTACCATTTTCCTCATGGCATTATCTCCACAAGCTTGAACTAACATGTCCCTGATTTTATTTCTTATTTCCACTCTTGCCAAGTTTAAGAAGAAATTTACAAATGTTTGTTCTCTGCTCGAATTCAAGCTCCAAAATTCTCGCAATGGAGAATGTTTTGTGTTGTTCCACACAAAAACATGCAACACTAATAAATCCAACTCAGCAAGACACCACCACACACTGACAGCACATACAGCTGGGGCACACTAATATATACCAAGGTTATGAACCTTTACCAAGTTGTTTGCACAGTGCTGCCAACACAAACTCACAGTGGCAATTTTGCAAACTTAAATGTCAGACCTCCATTCATATCAGATGAAATGTCCCTCAAGTACTATAATATGTTGACAACGGATCATTTCAGAATCACATAATTGTAATATTTTCATAAACTCACACTAACCCATGAAAATCTCTATATCACACTATAAAACAGAAATATACTGTTCTGGTTCAAAGAACAAAGAAAAAGGGAAAAATGGTAACTTTACATAGCCGGACTAACTTTGATTTTCTGCAAACAGAATAATGGTTAACAAAATGAAACATTCTAGGGCTAAATAGGGGTTTAAATACCAGTTTGGTTTTAATGGCTGGTATTCAGGTTCCCAGAAATGATTATCTCCATCTCAGCTATGTAGAAGAAACAAATGTTAAAAGATAATAAAAGAATACCATAAAGCTGGCTCAGCACCTGTAGCTCAGCAGTTAGGGTGCTAGCCATATACACTGGGGCTGGTGTGTTAGAACTCTGCCCAAGCCTGCTAAACAAAGAAACAGAAAAAAAAAAAAAAAAGTTGGGTGTTATGGCAGGCGCCTGTAGTCCCAGCCACTTGGGAGGCTGAGGCAAGAGGATCACTTGAGCCCAAGAGTTTGAAGTTGCTGTAAGCTGTGACTCCACGACATTCTACCAAGGGTGACATAGTGAGACTCTGTCTCAAAAAAAGAAAAGAAAAGAAAAAAAGAATTCCATAATCTGCAACCTTCAATTTCTTCATCGGTAAAATGAGGATAATAACAATATCTACCTAATATAAAAGGTATGACAATAAAACAAATTATAGTGTAATTAATTATATTGTAAATTACATTGTAAATAAATGATATATTTATTTTATTTATTTTTAAAAGACAGGGTCTCACACTGTTTCTCAGGCTGGGGCTGGAGTGCAGTGGTTCCATCATAGTTCACTGCAGCCTTGAACTCTTGAGCTTAAGAGATCCTCCTACCTTAGCCTCCCAAGTAACTGGGCCTACAGGCACCCACCCCACCATGCCCTCTTGTTTATTCTATATAGCCCAAGGGGGAGGTAATCATTCTGGGAACCTGAATACCAGGATGCATGCATTCTTGTATTAATTCTATAAATATTATCAAATGCATCCTTCAGGCAAAGCACTATTCCAGGAACTGAGACTATGGCAGAGAATGAGACCATGTCCCTGCTTTCACAAGCTTGTGTTCTAGTTGAGGGAAAAACAAACAATAAGAACACAATGCATTCTATGTGATGCGTGCTATGGAAAAAAAAACATGCAGGGAGGAGGGGAAGGACATGCTGCTGAGAGGTATTATTTTACATAGGATGATCAGGGAATGACTCGCAGATATTTGAGTACAGAGTCCTAAAGGAAATGAGAAAATGAACCATATCAATATTAGGAAATACCAACTAAATATACATCAAGAAGGGAGTGGATAAATTTAATTATCTCACTGACCAAATACTATCAAAATGTGGCAACTGCATATCAGTCACTAAGATAAAGGCTGTGAATACCACAGTTAACAAAATGCTTAACACCCACTGTGCCTTCGCGCAGGGACTTTCCATTCATAACACGGACAATTCAATAAGCAATTACAACCAACCCTGCTGGCGTCGGTGGTAACAGCAAGCACAGGCACCCTTATAAGTGCCAAACATAGATGATGGGAATTGAAGGGGGAGTCAAGGAAGACTGCCAAAGATAAGACTTACAGGACTAATTGTTTTATCCATATAATTAAATATCATCCAGACAATAAGAACCGTATTGTAGTGTTGTATTTACTAGTGTAGAAAGATGTGACATGGTTTTAATAGAAAAAGGTTAAAAATCAGCACACATAGCATCTTCTTGGATCGGACCAGCACAAATATCAAGTCTCGACATATAGTAATAGTAGCTTATCAAATCAGTATATAAAAGATAGTATAGTAAATAAACGCTCCTGGAAAACAACAAAAACCTGAATATTAAATCCTATCCTGATTAGAATAAAAAATAGAGATTATAACAATTAGCCCATGAAAAAAATGGGAAAATATACATAAATATTTTTACATCCTAAGGACCTAAGCATGTCACTAAAAGCAGAATTCACTTAATAATAAGTAAAGGCTTAACAAACTGAAAAACCTCAGAGGAGTGTGGTCACAGGGCAAGCCTCCAAATTCCTCCAAATTGGAGGAATAGGCAAATATAGAGAATCACAACTTACAGAAGCAGAAACTTCCACAGAAACCCGTGGCAGGATATGGGAAACCAAACTATAATTGACAATCACCAGAGGCTCAGCGTGGACAAGTCTGGCACATAAAAGCCCCACATGGACACCGTCACAAAGCCCCACACTTACCTCCGGGGGCCCTACCGGATTCTCACAGTGGTACAGGAGAAAAATCTCCTGGTACTTCCATCAAAGGAAGGAAAAAGGAACCATTTTGAAATATGCCAGAGCATTCTGTTCTTAACAAGGTCTGCTCCCAGGAGAAACTATTTAACCAGAACCTAACCTGCTGGGGTTTTATCAGAGCCTGCCTGACCAGGAGCAAAGGGCAATACACAACTCCAGCCAGCAGCAGCCTTCCGTGAAAGAAAAGGGAATATTCACCTCCAGCCTACTACAGTCATCCTGTCATGCCTAAAGGGGCAGAAAAAATCTGAGAAATACTGTGAAGTTCACAGTTCAGGAGTACAAGCTCACTGAAAGACTGAGACCTAATGCTAGGACTACGGAGGCTTCCCCTCCCCCACCCTTACCAACACAACACTAAGGGCCTACTTCCAGTAGTTCCTTTTTTTACCCAGTATATCATGTCTCGCTAACAAGAGAAATTACAAGGCATTCAAAAAAGCAAGAAACAAAGTTTAAAAGGATAAAATGAGCATGGAAACCAAGCTTAAACATGGCAGAGCTGTTGGGATTGTCAGACTGGGAATTTAAAATATGCAATGGGCTCTAATGGATAGTAGACAGAATGCAGGAACAGATGGGTGATGCAAGCAGAAAGATGGATGCCCTAAAAAAGAACCAAGAAAGAAATGCACTGTAACAGAAATGAAGAATGTCTTTGAGATTAGACATGGCTAAGGAAAGAATCTCTGAGTTTAAGGACATCCCAATAGAAACCTCTGAACCTAAAAAACAAAGGGAAAAAAAGATGGAAATAAACAAGAATATCCAAGAACTGTGGGACAACTATAAAAGACGTAACATGTATGTAATGGAAATATCAGAAGGAAAATTAAGAGACATGAAAACAAAAGCAACGTTTGAAACAAGACACCAAACCATAGTCCCAGAAGGTCAGAGAACATGAAGAAAGATAAATGCCAGAAAAACTATACATAAGCACATGGTTTTCAAACTACAGAGATAAAGAAAAAAATCTAGAAAGAAGACAGAAGATAGGAAAACAAAGATAAGAATTACTTTGACTTCCCCTCAAAAACCATGCAAGTAAGAAGAGAATGGGGGCCGGGTGTGGTGACTCACGCCTGTAATCCCAGCCTCTGGGAGGCGGAGGCGGGTGGATTGCCTAAGCTCATGGGTTTGAGACCAGCCTGAGCAAGAGTGAAACCTGTCTCTAAAAAAAAAATAGCTAGCGTTGTGGCAGGTGCCTGTAGTCCCAGCTACTTGGGAGGCTGAGGCAAGAGGATTTCTTTAGCTCAAGAGTTTGAGGTTGCTGTGATCTGTGATGCCCAGCACTCTACCCAAGGCAACAAAGTGAGAGTGTCTCAAAAGAGAGAGAGAGAATGGAGCTGGGTACGGTGGCTCACATCTGTAATCCTAACACTCTGGGAGGCCAAAGCAGGTGGATTGCTTGAGCTCAGGAGTTTGAGATCAGCCTGAGCAAGAGCGAGGCCCTGTCTCTGGAAAAAATAAATAAATAGCTAGATATTGTGGCAGGCACCTGTAGTCCCAGCTACTAGGGAGGCTGAGGCAAGACAAATACTTGAGCCTAAGAGTTCGAGGTTTCTGTGAGCTATCACACCATAACACTCTACCAAGGGCATCAAAGTCAGAATTTGTATCAAAAAAAGAGAGAGAGAGAGATAATGGGATAAAATATTTAAAGTGTTAAAATATAACTCTTTTCTGGCTGGAACCATAGAGGGTGGCTGAAACCATGAAGAGAAAAAAAAAGAAGGTTCCCACTGTTTCAGAAACCCTTAAGAAAAAGCAATGGAATTTCATTGAGATGTGGATGGCTAGGATGGCAATTTCTATCCACCTGTAGAACCCAAATTGGCGTTTGGCATCAAGATCAGAGGTATCAACAATGTTAAGTCCAAAGGTCCAACAGGTGATGCAGCTCCTTCACTTTGCCAGATCTCAATGGAACCTCTGTTAAGCTCAAGGAGGCTTCAAATGACATGCTGAGGACAGTAAAGCCATTATCGTGCATGGAGGTACCCAAACCTGAAGTCAGCAAATGAGCTTATCTACCAGTGTGGTTATGGCAAAATCAAAAAGAAGCGAACTGCGTTGACAGGTAACAGTTTGATTACTCGATCTCTTAATAAATATGGCATCATCCGCATGGAGGATTGGATTCACGAGATCTATACTGTTTGTTTTCAAAGAAACAAATAATTTCCTGTGGGCCTTCAAGTTACGGTCTCCACGGGATGGAATGAAGAAAAAGACAACCCATTTTGTAGAAGGTGGAGATGCTGGCAACAGGGAAGACCACATCAACAAGCTTCTGAGAAGAATGACGTATCTGCCCTGATTATTTTGTAATCTGGTCAGTCAATAAGCCAAGACTGCTTTCAGACCGAAAGCATAAAATATCGAAAGGAAAAATATATCATTTAGAATTCTGTACCCTATAAAACTATCCTTCAAAACAGAAGGAAAAATAAAGACTTTTTCAGACAAACAGAAATGAAGAGAATTTGTTGCCCAGAAGATCTGCCTTAAAAGGAATGCTTCAGAGGCTCGGCACCTGTAGCTCAGCGGCTTGGGAGCTGGCCACATACACTGGAGCTGGAGAGTTTGAATCCAGCCTGGGCCTGCCAAACAACAATGACAACTACAACCAAAAAACAGCCGGGTGCTGGGGCAGTCACTGCAGTCCCAGCTACTTGGGAGGCTGAGGCAAGAGAATCCCTTAAGCCCAAGGTTATTATGAGCTGTGATGCCACAGCACTCTACTGAGGGTGACAAAGTAAGACTCTGTCTCCAAAAAAAAAAAGAAAGAAATGCTTCCGAGAAAAGAAAAAGGTATGATCTATGAAAGAAAGAATTGGTAAGCTGGACTTCATTAATATTAAAAACTTCTGCTTGGCAAAAGACACTTTCAATAGATGAAAAGACAAGCCACAGAGTGGGAGAAAATATTTGCAAAAGACATATCAAATAAATGATCATTCTCCAAAATATACAACAAACTGTTGAACATCAACACTAGGAAGAGGAACAATCCTGTTAAAAATGGGCCAAAGACCTTAACAACATCTCATCACAGAAGATACACAAATGGCAAAAATGCATATATAAACTTGTGCCACATTACATGTCCTCAGAAAAATGCAAAATAAAACCAAATGAAAAGATGCTCCACATCACATGTCAGCAGGGAAATACAAAATAAAACATGTGAGATACTACTACATACCTATAGGAAGGCCCCAAAACTCAGAACTCTGACAAAATAAAATGCTGGTGAGGATGTGGGGCAACAGGAACTCTCTCATTCATTGCTGGTGAGAAAACAAAACGATCCAGCCACTTTGGAAGACAGTTAGGTGGTTCCTTACAAACTAAACATATTTTTACCTAATGATGCAGCAACTACATTCCATGGTATTTACCCAAAGGAGCTGAAAACGTAATGTTCACACAAAAACTTGCACACTAATGTTTACAGCAAGTTTATTCATAATTGCCCAAACCTGGAATTAACCAATCCAGCCATCCTTCAATGGGTGAATGAATAATTAAACTATAGTACTTCAAGGCAAAAGTATCTTATTTAGCACTAAAAAGAATTGAGCTATCAGACCATGAAAAGACATGGAGAAAATTTAAATACTTATTGTTAAGTGAAAGCAGTCAACCTGGAAAGGCTATATACTACATGATTTTAACCATATGACATTCTGGAAAAGGCAAAACTATGGAGACAGTAAAAAGATCAGTGTTTGGCTCAGTACTTGTAGCTCAGTAGTTACACACCAGCCACATACACCAAGGCTGGTGGGTTCAAACCCAGCCCGGGCCAGCTAAAACAATAATGACAACCGCAACAAAAAATAGCCGGGCATTGTGGTGGGCACCTGTAGTCCTAGCTACTTGGGAGGCTGAGGCAAGAGAATCGCTTAAGCCCAAGAGTTGGAGATTGCTGTGAGCTGTGACGTCACAGCACTCTACTGTGGGCGACACAGTGAGACTCTGTCAAAAAAAAAAAGCAGATCAGTGGTTGCCAGGGGTTACAGAGGAAGGAGGGATAAAGCACAGAGGGAGCTTAGGGCAGTGAAAATACTCTGTATGGTACATAGTGGTGGATACACGTCATTACACATTGGCCAAACTTACAGAATGTACAGTCCCAACAATGAACGCTAACGTAAAATACAGACTGTGGATGCCCATCGGGGATCACACACGGGTTGTTCTCATGGGGGGTGTGGATAATGAGGTTGTGCATGCATGTGTGGGGTAGGAAGTATATGCAAAATCTCTATACCTTCTGCTCAATTTTTTTGTGAACCTTAAACTGGTCTAAAAAGTAAAGTCCATTTAAAAAAATTAACACCGACCCCTACCTGATGCCATACACAAAAATTAATTTGAGATGATTCACAAACCCAAATATAAAAGAGAAAATAATAATACTCCTGATAAGAAACTATTTTCATGACCTTGGGGCAGGCAAAGATTTCATAAATAGAACACAAAAGGCATTAAACATACAATTTTTTTCAATTGATGAGCTAACCTTTGCTAAAATGGAATGCTTCAGTTTAACAAAAAACATTACTAACGATTTAAGTTGGCAGAGACAGGCTGGGAGAAGATATATCTGACAAAAGGACTTATAGCCAGAAACGTCACTTGCAACATAGAAGAATCCCCAAATACAACATTGAGTGTGATTACAGTACCATGCTGTAATATTGAGAAATGAAATGCAAAGCATATATAATAGATGATTTCATATACATAAAGATCAAAATGAATGAATACATTCATTTTACAAAATAAAAAAAGAATTGTTGGCCGGGCATGCTGGCTCACACCTGTAATCCCAGCACTTGGGAGGCCAAGGCGGGTGGATTGCCTGAGCTCACAGGTTCCAGACCAGCCTGAGCCAGAGCAAGACCCCCATCTCTAAATAACAGCCAGGCATTGTGGCACATGCCTGTAGTCCCAGCTACTCGGGAGGCTGAGACAAGAGAATTGTTTGAACCCAAGATGTTGAGGTTGCTGTGAGCTATGATGTCACAGCACTCTACCAAGGGTGACAAAGTGAGACTCTGTCTAAAAAAAATAAAATCACAAGAGAAATTAGAAAAATAAAAGAATAAAAATAATAAAGAATTTTTAAGTGTAGTAATAGGCAAAATTAATCTAGGATGTTAAAAGTTAGTGAATTTTATATAAAAATACAGTTGCAAACTGTACCATATGATCTCTTCTATAAGTGAAATACATATATATGTGAACATGTATAAAAATTATATGAGAGATACAGCAATACGGTAACTATTTTTGAATTCTGATAAAGTATGAATCATTTTCTTTTTCTTTTTTTTTTTTTGAGACAGAGCCTCAAGCTGTAACCCTGGGTAGAGTGCTGTGGCATCACAGCTCACAGCAACCTCCAACTCCTGGGGTCAAGCAATTCTCCTGCCTCCGCCTCCCAAGTAGCTGGGACTACAGGTGCCCACCACAACGCCCAGCTATTTTTTGGTTGCAGGCATCATTGTCGTTTGGTGGGCCCGGGCTGAATTCAAACCCACCAGCTCAGGTGTATGTGGTTGGCACCTTAGCTGCTTGAGCCACAGGTGCGGAGCATTTTCTTTTTTTTAACAAAAAAAATTATATTTACTTAGAAGGATTCAGAATGTTAACAAAACAGCTGCAACTTTTTTTGCAATTACAGAGTGGTATTCAGTTAATAGAACAACAATTATTTTGTATAAGCTGCATCAGAGACAACTGAAGATGAAAAAACTACCATATATAACTAGTTTGTGCTGTGCACAACAAGAACCTGCTTTAAATTTCCATGCCAATTTACAACCCCCATACTGTACCAGGCAAGGTTAGTGAGTATTGAAAATACCACCCAACAGGGCTATCTAAAGACACATTCGGTAGTGTGTTAACTATACAAAAAAAGACACTGTACAGTTTAAAAACTAATCTTACATTTCAATTTTCTTCTTTAAAAGGAGTGAGTTGTGTACAGGGGGGTTAAATGCTTTATAGACAAGAAAAAAACTGCGCTAGAACCAACTTATTCATCGTCATCTTCTTTATCATCTTCATTTTCTTCGTCTTCTTCCTCTTCATCTTCTTCACCTTCCTCCTCTTCATCCTCTTCCTTCTTTTTCTTGCTTTTTTCAGCCTTGACGACTCCCTTTTTCACTGCATCAGGCTTTCCTTTAGCTCGGTCTGCAGCAATATCCTTTTCGTATTTTTCCTTCAGCTTTGCAGCCTTCTTTTCATCAGGCTGCGTGTCCTCCGCAGCAGTGTTACTCCACATCTCCCCCAGCTTCTTTGCAACATCACCAATGGATTGCCCGGAATGTTCTCCTTTGATTTTTGGGCGATATTCAGAACAGAACAAGAGAAAGGCCGAAGGAGGCCTCTTGGGTGCATTGGGATCCTTGAACTTCTTTCTTGTTTCCCCTTTAGGAGGGATCTAGGTTTTCATTTCTCTTTCATAATGGGCCTTGTCCGCCTTTGCCGTATCTTCCTTTCTCTTTAGCAGACATGGTCTTCCCCCTCTCTGAGCACTTCGTAGAAAAGTCTGAGAAGTTGACTGAAGCGTCTGGGTGCTTCTTGTGCTCCTCCCGACAAGTTTGCACATAGAATGCATAGGATGACATTTTGCCTCCCAGCTTCTTAGGATCTCCTTTGCCCACATTTAGTTATTTTTCCTCAGGGAGGCACAGAGTCGCCCAGTGCCCGTCCGGCTCTCACTTGCCCCGGCGCTGTCTCTATGGAGCTCAATGCACTGCCTCATTTTCTTTATTATGGTAATATTTACATTTTCTAAGTGATTTTTTGCAGATATGCTTATGTAATTTTTTAAGCTGATAAAAGGAAATACCTCTGGCTTCTCCATTAAATAACATTAGTACTCTTGGTTCAAAAAGTTAATACTCATTACATGAGTACCTATTGGTCACTCTTCCTACTTCCACTTTTCCCAATTATTCCACTATACACTGGGTTCTAAACACTGTGCTGTACTTCTTTTTATTATAACATACTCATTAAAGACCAAATGGTAAAACAAGTTTCTTTTTCATCAAACCTTGACCTTTACTTCATTATCTTTCTGGAAACTGTTTCCTTGAATTGAATGGAACTGAACTTAACACGGAGTTAAACCAACACTTTTATCCAGTTCTTCCCAGACTCACTATATACCCTGCACATTTAACACTTCAACAATTTTGCTCCCAAAGATTCTTTCCTTGGCCTACTTCAAGCACTTCTTGAATAATTCCATCCATTTTTCTGCCTTCAACTACAATCTGTTACTAAAGAGATGGATTTCAAATCTACATTCAGTATTCTCATCCCAACATTCCTCCAAGTCTCCAACTCATATAAGCAATTATCTAGTAGACATAACTTGATGCCTAAATGTGAACCTAAGATGCAATACATTCATATTTCCCTAAAACAAGATTACACACAAGTCAGGTCTATAGAAAACCAACTTACTAGGAAATTTCTCAAGACTGGAGAAAAATAACCACCTTGAAGACATTGGCTGGGGTCACACCCATGGACAGATCAAGCATAGCAGTCTTGGTTTGACTTCTAAGTACTAAAACCAGAATATCATTCCAGCCAAGCAAAGCAGGGTAATAGGGCACTAAGTGTAAGCTGGCTGGAATTAGCCTTGGGAGATCTAGGCCTACAGAGAGAGCTCCCATAGGATGCATGAATGGAAAGTCCAAAGACAAAGCTTTTTAAAAAGGCTGATAAGGAACAGATATCCAGAGTAGCCAGACAAACTAACCCTCAAGAATAGACTTTCGTCTGGGCGTGGAGACTCATGTCTGTAATTCTAACACTCTGGGAGGCCAAGGCAGGTGGACTAATTGAGCTCAGGAGTTCAAGACCAGCCTGAGCAAGAGTGAGACCCCGCCTCTACTAAAAACAGAAACTCTAGCCAGGCATTGTGGTGGGTGCCTTTAGTCCCAGCCACTTGGGAGGCAAGAGGATCACTTGAGGCCAAGAATTTAAGGTTGCCGTGAGCACTCTACCCAGGGTGACAGAGTGAGACTCTGTCTCAAAAAAAAAGGCTACTGGGGAGGCTGAGGCAAGAGAATCACCTAAGCCCAGGAGTTGGAGGTTGCTGTGAGCTGTGTGAGGCCACGGCACTCTACCGAGGGCCATAAAGTGAGACTCTGTCTCTACAAAAAAAAGAATAGACTTTGGCATTGATGATGGGAGGTGGAGATAAATAACATAGATCAATAAGGGGGAGAACTGCTAGAACCATGGATGGGAGACTAGTCCAGTTTATAAAAGAGGGAAGGAAGAATATATAATATTCCACTGACTCTAAGATACTATGATAGCCATGAATTTGTGTACGATTATTTTTATTTCTCTCTTTTATGAAAGCAATAATGCTACCAATTAAGTAGGACATGCCACCTCTGACTGCATCTGATTTTAGAAATGTTCAAAAGTAACAACTTATACACACCTCAACTCAGAAGCAGCAGAGGGGCTGAGACTCCCTCTCTATTGTGTTACAGACGAGAAACCAATCAGTCCCCCAGGATGGGGAGAAGCGTCCAGGAACATCACGCACTCCTGCTGCTCCCTGCTACTGACCAACAGGCAGAAAACTCGGCAAGACCAAAGACTAAGCTGTCTTTAAAATGACAGTCAGAGAGAAGATGTAAATGACATGGAAAACTGCTATGCAACAATGTGAACAATGAAGGCAGCATAAAAAACTGAATCATATGTGCAAAAAAGCACTTTCTTTGGTAAAAAAGGATTCCCTAGAAGTATTTCAAATGTTCATAGTTATTATCTGAAAGTGCTAGAATTATAGGTAATTTCGTCCTTGCTTTTTAATATTTCTTTACTTCCCCCAAATTTCCATAATCAACACATAACATTTTTATAATCAGAGATAAAAAGGTCAAATATTAAATGTTTGTTTTTAATTTACAATTGTGGGACACACAAAAATTGGTCTCTTTAAATATTAGATACAGAGATATCTTACGAGGTACAAAAAGCCTTCCTCAACAATGGAACAAGCATTACTCAAGTAGGGATGTCAGGTCAGAGCACCCTAACCCCTGCAGCAAGAGGGCTAACGTTCTTTTGCATGTCTAAGAGTGAGTGATGAAAGAAATTATTTTTGTCTTTTTCTTTTTAAACATAAGATTTCAAGAATGTCAATGTTATTACTTAAACTTTGAGAGGATTAAATACTTCAGTTCCCTACTAGAGCTTGACCTTGACATAAGAATGGGCCAGAAGAAACACACCTGGTCACAGTGCTGATAAGTCTACTGCTAACAGTAGGCAGTGATGTCTTGCACAAGACGTGTTTCTCTTTTTTTTAAAAAAGGACTGTTTGACAAGTAGCTACAGCAGACGGGAATTGAAACTAACACATTTTTTGTTCTGTTATCTTAACGGAATTATTTTTTTTAGCCCACATACTCAAGTACCAATATATTTCTCTCTTCACATTCAAGAGGAACATTTTGACGAAGGATAAAGATCTGGAAAGGTAAATGTTATACTTGCCAAGAATGAAAAACAAAATATACTATCTTCTACTCTAAGTAGCGCTATCTCAGAAATGGGCTGAATATCTTGGATAAATCAAATCTCTTTGTTTATAAAGTTCAAGAAACTGTCTCTCTTCAAATGCCTTTCTTTGTACAGGTATGCAATAAGCCTAAACAAATAATAGAAGTAACCGCACAGACATTCCAATGAAAATATTTGAAATGTGCTACTTAAAGCGGGCTAAATTACAGTAATCTGACATCACTTGAGATTTTATACATTTGACCCTAACTAATAAATATAGTTACAATATACTCATATATATATGCTTTATTTGTGTTAAACAGAAATAAACATTTCTTGATAGCGTCTACCATAGATTATAATATCAAATATTCAGGAGGAGATAATAGCTTGAGTTAATTTAAAGAAAGCTTTTTAAAAGCCGCTTCCTGCCACAGCTCTTCTTTCTTAAATGGTAACATAAACAACATTAAGAATGAGAAACATAAACTGTAATTGCTATAAAATGCTTAGAAAGCAATTGCCCTCATGTGTGAGCAAATAGTCTCAATTGCCTAAGGAAACTTTTCCAACCAGAATTAGATGGAGATAATAGTGACTCATATTTAAGATGTTCATGGGATAGAAAATATTATAGAAATTTTTATACTACATTACTACCAGTGAGTCAACCCAGAGTAATTACAATAAAATTGGACAGAGGCCTGCTAGCTAGTAACTTCAATATAAGATTTGAATTTATGGAAAATTTTGGCCTTAAAAGAAAAGTAAGCGATTCAGCTAATGCCTGCTTGTGCTCTTGCAAACTCTGACTCAGAACACAGCCTAGATAACAATCTTAGATGTGGCTGATATTGCCAGCTCCTGCTGTTTACTCCCATTTACATCTATTCTGATTTTTATGTCATGTACATCCCATACCAGCAACAAGTGAAGATAACATGGCTGAAGGTAAAGTGCAAAGACAAAGTGATTTTAGGAACCCAAAAAGCACTTCGGCCTGTTACCTTTATAAATAATCAAAGGCAGCTTAGAAACCCAAGTAATGCCTTGGTGTATTTCTTAAATAACATCCGTGTTAATAACCAAAAACAGCCTTGATTTAACTTCTCAAACACAAAATAGCAAAACACAAAAAGATTTAATCAGCTGGACAGTCAGGAAAATGTATATGATACATGCAAATCTCTGTTGAGTTTCCACTCATTCCTACTTTAAACATTAAAGTATCAAATACCATAAAATGTGCTGTGTTAGGCACTGTGAGGAATTCAGATGTAAGGAATACAGTTCAGGAGAGAGCAGCTAGGATAAAACAAAAGTATTTTTTTTTAACTCTGGAAGCGAGAAAGGGGCAGCTAGTTGCAAGTGCGCAAGGCTTCACCATCGAGGTAATAATGAAACTGAGCCTAGAAGGGTGCACAGAATTTCTACAAGTCAAAGAATAATCAGGAAGGACTATAAGAGAAAGCAACCAAAGATCTGGGGGGAAAGTAACCAAAGACTCAGAAGAAAGTGCTGGGCATTCATGCAGAAATGGCAACAGAGGCCGAGAAGCGTGGCACTCTTGGGGAAGACAGGGAACAATGAGTCGGGAAACGTGCACTGGAGCCAGACAGTGAGGGGTCAGGAGCATCTGAGTAAGTGCTGGGCAAAGGACAGAAGGAGGTTTTCTGGAACAGTGATTCCCACAACTGGCTGCATATCAAATGTCACCTGGGAAGTTCAACATGCAAATTTTCAGATGCCACCAGGAACAGGAAATTGTAATTTTTTAAGCCCCTGTCAGTCAGATGTGGGGAGAGCACCAAGAACTACTTGGAAAAGTGACAGAAAGGAGGAAGGAGGTACATTTGGAGACTACTGCACCAATGGAGGCAAGAAAGAATAGGGCAGAGGCAGAGAAACGCACAAAGCAGGAATGATTACAGAGAGACAGAGGTAGAACTGGCAGAGAGCACCGGCTGCTGGGATGTGACGTTAATGGAAAAGAAGAATCAGATTACTTTAGGTCAAAAAGAACACGAAGGCAAGTGTGGCACACAGGAACACATGAGACAGCCCACATCTTGGCAGAAAAAGACATTGAATTCTGAGGCTGAGTAACTCAGGGTGGAGGAAGTTTGGTTCTAGAAATTCAGTAAAATTAACTTCGTATTTGAACATACATCATTGCTGAGCCCTCATCTCAGTCTGCACTGCACAGTCAGCCCTCCACCACGACAGATTCAACCAACCACAGATGAAAAATATTAGGGGAAAAAAATGCAAAAAGTAATAATATGTGCACAATGATAAAAATACAAACTGCAAAAATTCAGTATAACGACTATTTAGATAGCATTTACATTTTATTAGGTAAATTAAGTAATCTAGAGATGACTGAAAGTGTACAGGAGAATGTATGCAGATTATATGCAAACGCTATGCCATTTTATATAAGGGACTTGAGCATCTGTGGATTTCGGTACCTGCTGGGGTTGGGGGGACCTGGAGCCAATCCTCCCATGATAGAAAGGGACAACTGTACTTCTAACCATGTTTTACCAATTAACTTTGGGATAGATATATCTCTCCTTAAATACTTTAAGGGCAAATGATATGTAGTAGGCCCAGTGTTATAACTTAAGAGGAACTCAATAAATATTTATTGAATAGTAAATGTTCAATGTTCCTTACAAGAGGAAGTCTTTAAAAAGTGGAAGCCTGTAATGATTTTTTAATTTTAAAGAGAAAAGAAAAAAAAAAAAAACCTCTCTCCTTTTTTCCTTCTCTTTATTTATTTATTGATTTATTTTTAAAATGTCTTAATTCTTACCTTTGCTGCCAAGGCTTTTAAACTGTCTAGAAATCTTTGCCAGAAATCCTTGAAGAGTGGGCGGTCAATTTTCTTCAGGCCATCTTTGGTGCTAGCATCCACACTGACATAGAGCTGAGTAACAGGCTCAAGGGTTCTTGGTCATTTTATTAAGGAGGAAAATAAAAAAGAAAATTAGGCCTATATCAGGCTATATGTAAAATTTACAATCTGTAATAAATGTGGTAATTAAACATCTCACTGGGTCTAGAGGCTTCGACTTCTCCCAGAATACTGAACAAATGATTTTAATAATGTAACAAAACAGGATGTCCTCTAGTTATTTTTCAAATGCTTGGATACCATCCCTAATAAAATGAAAACATTCAATTACTTAAAATTGGTCCCTCTTCAAACACTAGGTTTTAATGGAAAATTAATAAAATAAGATCTAACTCTAGCCCTGACTGTATCATCCCTGCACAATTAGAGGGACTCTCAGAGCTCACTTCCCCCATTAACTCTGCAATTCAAGAGTTACACAGTAGAAACCTTGCAATCGGGTGGGGGGGGGGCTCTATGCTGATGGGGCACCTCCCATCATCACTTGGCTGACAGAAGTCTTTTAAGGAACAAGAAAGAACCCCAAAAGCTCAAGCCTTATTGAAGGGCAGAGAGCCACACCCATGCTTCCAAAAGTGGAGAGGATTGAAAGTCAAGGACCAATGTGAGGCGCTATAAGCAATGCAAAGCCAGAACAACACAACCCACAGGAAAAATGGATGTTGGAGATTCTTATCTTTCCTTACTTTTTCAATCAATTTCCATGACTACTTGCTCACCCTCCACTTTTCTCAAATCATTGACTCATTTCATAATTTCATTCCTACCTACTTGATTTCTTGCTTTGAATCTAGACTGCATTACTTCCAAAGACTCTCCTCTTCTCCTTTCATGAATCTCATAATTCGTTTCTCTTCACTAAGCAGAAGAGAAAAAAATTCCCCCTTAATAATCCTGTTCAAATTCTCCCACTATTAATTTTTTATAACTATTCCATAGTTTATTCCACATTTACCCCTAGAATTTTATGCATTTTTATTTCAAAGTCCATGCATTTTAAAAAAATGGAGATATAATTCACATGCTATAAATTTAATTCACTATTTTAAAGTGGTTTATGTGCCTTTTACATATATCAGTATCAACCTTGTCAATCTTGAATATCAGGCCCCGAAGGGCAGGGGCATTATTTTTCATTTCATCCAGACACATAGGCAAATGTTAAAGTGACTTTTTAGTGGGTATTATTGATATCAGCAGACAGAACTTTTAAGGGAACATAGGCTAAACAAATGCATGCAATGATATGGCTTAGTAACACATAGAAAAAATCAGAAGTGTCTAAGCCTACAGCTATAAAAGTAGAAAGGTTCTGCCCAAAGGTGGGAGAGAGGCTATTAAAATCCAGGCAGTCTCTTGTTACTTTTAGGCCTCTGCAACACTAATATACAATGGGAACCCTTCAAAGTTCAGTAACATGTCATCACAGAGCAAAGCACAAACATTATTGAAAATGCATAGCAAAAGCGTCAGTAATGGCAGCATGCTGTCTCTTCACCCCTTTGGTGGGAGACTCCTTAACAATGAACAAACTATGTTGCCTTAACTGGTCTTTAAAAAAACAACAACAAAAAAGATTGTCTTAATGGTTACTGCTGGCTGCCATCATCTAATTCAGGACGTCTTCTGTGAGCTTCCTGATGCAAAATGGAAACAGGGCTGACCTTTTCCCTATAACATAACTACTTAAGATAGGAAATTCCAAAGTAAATTCCAAAGGCCATACTTATTTTATAAACCTCTAAAGTTTACAAAAAAGGAAGCCATGGACACTGACAGTACCAGTAAGGAATTCTAGTCAATACTAAATGTCTGGGGGGCTACAATCAAAGACGTTTATTGATCTCTTGCCAGAGAACAGAGGAAGAATGGGAAAGAGAGAAGGTCCCTAGGATCACAGAGCTCATTTCTAAAGAGCTCAAAAGTAGCAAAGAGACCCTGCAAAAATTTTCTGAGACTCAGGGATCTTATTTCTGTCTACAAAAAGGCTCCCAGCATTGCCATTTATCTGTCTCCATTCTATACAGAGATAACATTTTAGTTCCCCCCAAATAAGAAAATGTTTATCATTAAAATCATCCTAATAATTCCGGTGATGGAGATCACTGCTGAGAACAATTAAAAAGGACATGTGAATTATACAACCTTAAGCCCAATCCCCAGTAAAAATGCCCCATGACTCTTGATGTGATTATTTTGATGGCCCTTTGTTGTAATTTCAAATGAGTTGAAAATTATCATATCTAGAAATGTACTGACAATTGCACATAAAAATCCCTCTCCCCTTTTTTTTTTTTTGAGACATAGTCACACTATGTCACCCTCGGTAGAGTGCTGTTGGCATCACAGCTTACAGCAACCTCAAACTCTTGGGCTTAAGCGATTCTCTTGCCTCAGCCTCCCAAGTAGCTGGGACTACAGGTGCCCACCACAATGCCTGGCTATTTTTTGTTACAGTTGTCTTGTTGTTTAGCCGACCCCAGGGGACAGGTTCAGACCCACCAGCCTCGATGTTTGTGGCCAGCGCCGTAAACACTGTGCTACAGGTAACCACTGTGCTACAGGCACCATGCCCCTCTCCCTTTTTTAGAATTATTCCCAATTCTAGCTTCCAAATACTGTAGCTCAGAAGGTAGGAGGTTTAACAATACCTACAGAAAGAAAAAAAGGTGGAGGTGGGGATTTATGTTTGTAAGAAATCCAAGTAAATAATAACTCTGATATCCCTCTTGGGATAAAAAAAAAAAAATAACCAGAGTGGCCCAAACATCCAATTATTATTAGAACCCATTTCTCTGAGACAACCTGGGCTGTTAGATCAGGGCAAATAATTCAGGAGGAAGAGAAGAGGAAGAGGATGAAGGATGACCATTTATTGAATATGTGCTGGTACTATGTACTATACCCTTTTCATTCAGTTCACTGAATCTTCCCGATAAAACTGGGAGACAGTTGCTATATCTGTCCATTTTAGAGATGATAAAGCTGAGGTTCAAAGAGGTCAAGTAACTTGTGCAAAGATCCACAGAGTTAAGTGTCAACAATGAGAATTAAGCCCAGAAATAACGCCAGGGTGGGTCCGTTCTGCTCACTGTTGCATCACAATGGGGTAATTCACAGCATGGCTCAGTATTCAAATCACTGCAGTTTAATGTAACAAACAGTAGTTCATAAAATGAAAAATCCAAGACAGATGATTGAAGAAATGCATATTACGAACGAGAAGCCAAAACTACAAGTCTTCGGAGACAAATTCTGAACTTAATTCCTTTTCAAAGGCTTATGTACTTCATTCCACATTTATTCTGGACCTACTATGAACTGCACACTGGGCACAAGAGCCTGACCCCTGGATATTTATGTCCCACCAATTGCTCAGTGCCATGACTAAAGTGGGTAAAGTGTAGTGAGAATAAATGAAGAAGCAAGTTGATTTTGACTGGGAAAATCATATAAAAGGCATAACAAATAAAGTCAAAGTCAAAGCTAACCATGGAAGGACATAGAGTTTTATCAGGAAGATAATGAGAAGACCATTCCTAGGGATGAACAAAGGAGACAGCAAGCAAAGGCTCAGTCCACAAGATGCATCAGGATAAAGGAATCACAGTTTATCCCCAGTGACGCTAACATGGCAAACAGGACTGGGAGGTGTCTGCGGCCAAGTCTCATGCCTTGCCAGGTTAGGCCTGGCTTACTAAAGACCTAAGTGAGCAAGAATACAATCAGATCAGTGCTGGAGAAAGTAAAGTGGACTCAGTGGGAAGGATGGGTTATAATGATAACATACTCCACTGTGCTGCACCTGGCCTTCCCGCCACCCTTATTACCAACCCACTAACCCCTTACCCTACAATTCCAAAAACCAAAAAGCTCTAAAACCAAAAGGTCATTTTTCTAAGTCTGGAGCCAAACTTACTTGGAAGCAAAATATGACTCACGAAGCTGTTTGCATTCTTAATTTTTCCATTTATGAGAATAAGCATACGGTTTTTTTTTTTGGAGTGCCATGTCATATCTCACAGCAACCTCAAACTCTTGGACTCAAGCAATCTTCTTGCCTCATAGTCTATAGTCTGGGACTATAGTCGCCTACCCCAACGGCTGGCTAATTTTTCGATTTTTAGTACAGACAGGGGTCTCACTTTGCTTAGGCTGGTCTCGAACTCCTGAGCTCAAGCAATCCACCCATCTCAGCCTCCCAGAGTGCTGGGATTACAAGTGTGAGACATCACGCCTGGCCTTTATTGCAGAACTAATTACACGTGTATGGGTCCTGGGTACTGGAAGTATTACATAAAATACAGTGTATGTACAATAATGCCTATCTAAAATTTGGGAACAATTTTGGGCACAAGAGGTAAGAAACTATGAACATGGGCGGCGCCTGTGGCTCAGTGAGTAGGGCGCCAGCCCCATATGCCGAGGGTGACGGGTTCAAACCCAGCCCCGGCCAAACTGCAACCAAAAAATAGCCGGGCGTTGTGGCGGGCGCCTGTAGTCCCAGCTGCTTGGGAGGCTGAGGCAAGAGAATCGCGTAAGCCCAAGAGTTAAGAGGTTGCTGTGAGCCGTGTGATGCCACGGCACTCTACCCGAGGGCGGTACAGTGAGACTCTGTCTCTACAAAAAAAAAAAAAAAAAGAAACTACGAACATTACCTTATGAGCATCATTCCGAATCAATATACAAAGAGCTTTTTGACTTTTTTTTTTTTTAGAGACAGAGTCTTTCTTACTTTGTCGCCCTTGGTAGAATGCCATGGCGTCACACAGCTCACAGCAACCTCAAACTCCTGGGCTTAGGTGATTCTCTTGCCTCAGCCTCCCAAGTAGCTGGGACCACAGGTGCCCGCCACAACATCCGGCTATTTTTTTGTTGCAATTTGGCAGGGGCCGAGTTCAAACCCGCCACCCTCAGCATGTGGGGCCAGCACCCTACCCACTGAGCCACAGGCATCGCCCCTTTTTGACTATTTTTACTCTTCTCCTTTCTCTCTCTGCTCTCCTCCTGGAACTCCCATTATAAATATATTGGCATGTCTGAAGGTGCCGCACAGGGCTCTGAGGCTCTTTATTGATAGTCTATTAAAGTCATTGAGTTTTAGACCGTGTTTTAGTACTTCATCTTTATCCAATCATTATGCCAAATGCTTGCACCTGTCAAAAAGATTCCATTTTTCATCATACATAACATTATGGTGTAGAAATTGTTTGCCTTTATGTTGTGACAAAGGCAAGCTTCAAGATGTTTCTCTTCTGGCACTGGTTTAATTCACATGGAACCCATCTATCCAGCTTCTTTACCTTGCTGATTTGCTTGAAGTGGTCCAATATTGCTGGAATAGTAAGCCAAACCTTATTGCAAATTCACACATAGATTGAGATGGATTTGTTTCCACTCCTGCTTTCAGCTCATCATTCCCCACCTTGGTCTTAGGTCACCCACAAAGCTCAATTTCAAGATTAAAATCACCAAAACAGAACTTCTTGAACCATCACAAAAATTGCTCTAAAAATTTTTCAAAAGACAATCACAAGCCAAAACGCACATTTGAAAGAATGAAGATGTACCTCTACAATAAAAAAAAAAAAATCAAAGTCAAATGACAGAGATAACAACTGTCGAAGTTAGTACTTACAGAAATCGGACTTTTCATACGTAATAACAGAAATACCAAACCAGCAGCAGAATGAGGTGAAGCTCATACTTAGTTTCAGTGAAAAAGGTTCTCAAATGTAAATGTACACATGGAGGAAATGTGGTGGAGGGCAGGACTGAGAAGTTAAATATTAATCACAAGTCATAGTTACACGAACACAGCTCTGTGTTCTTACGATAAACCTGCTACCAGCTAGAAGCTACAGATTTATAGTACTTACAAAAAAAAAAACAAGAATAACATAAATAGATACAAAAATTATGATAAAAAACAAAAGTGGACTAAAGGTGAAGCTAACAATGACTCTACAAAGGACTACAAATTTGACTTTAAACTCTCCAGCACACTCATAGAGAGGGAGGTGCTGTTATAGGATTCAAATGCCCACAGGTTAAAAGAAACTAGCTCTCCGAGATTTACCCACAAAGAAACTTCTTCAGTGTTGTGTAACATGGTCCTCAACAACTTCCCCATCTTATAACACAACGGTTTTCAGAGCTCTGCTCTTACGGACATCTTTAGCATCATAGCACAGAGCAGTTTGTAAGAGATAACTCCATGGAGGGCTCTCTGGGAACAATGACCTCAGCTGCGGTGCCCCTCTCTGACTGTACGGTATTCAGTAAAAAGTTCTAAACTTACATGTCTGCAGGGGCAGAGGACATAAAAGAAGTCAAGTTATGGGAGAGGAAAAAGGTTCTTTGGACACCAAAATGCAGATCACATATGAAACACACAAGAATATTCTTTCCTTACTCAAAGTGATAGGCTTTCTTCCATTTTTCCTGGACTGTGTGGCACTCTCGGTCTATCCTTCATTATTTCACTTCTGTTAGAAACAGTGACAGAAATTTCTCTGCTGTAGGAAAATCAGCAGTGCAATTCCTCTGACAAGTGGCAGATGACACTCAGCCTTGGGGCTGAGGAGATGGCAAGATGGGCAGGCGGGCAGCAAAGGGAAGAGCACAGGCTGCATGGGAAAGATGACTATTACTTGGCTCCTGATGGTTTCCGCCAGAATATCTTCTTTTCAAAAAGTCAGAAACCCACATTCTATGCAAAACTTCTTGAGTTTAAATCCTGGCTCAAAAAAAGAAAAAGAAAGTTCTGAAACATGCTACAGGACACACAAAACCTTCTTATCAATTCCTGGTGAGAGGCCTCTGCCCTTAGGATTAGATGGATTACATACCTCTCGGCTATGCACATAATTATAAATTTCTTTTCAACTGACTTCTGAAGAATACTGAGCCCCAGTAGGCTCACGGTTATACTCTTGACAAGTACAGTCTGTTGTGCTATATATAGACGGCTAATGTGGCCATTAACTCCTCACTCCTGGTACCCATGTATGTTCCCTTGCCCAGCAGCCAGGAGTGCCCATGCCTCACTAACACTGAGCTCAGCCATGTGACTTGCTTTGGCGCATGGGAAATGGGTAAATGTGATCTAAGCAGAGGCTTGAAAGAGGCTCGCACACTGGGGCTTGCTGCTCTTTGAAACCCTGCCGCCATGTGATGAAGTTCAGGGAAGCCTGCTAGAGAATCCAGTGTCTCTGCCAAGACCTCGGTAAACCTGCCAGCCCCTATGGATACGGATCCCCCAACTGACTAGACACTTAAGCCACACTGAGACCAGCAAACCTGACCAAGACCAAAAGGACTCCCAGCTGATTCGAAGAATTATGAGCTAAATAAATGATCGCTAGTTTGAGCCACACAGTTTGAGGTAGACAATTATGGCAAAAGATAACTGGTACATTTAAAATATATCAGTACACTCCTATTGAACAACGGCTTTGTTCTTGTTCAACCACAACCACCCTATTACTAACACCAAGTTGTCTTACATATTCTTGTCACTTTCAGTAACCTCTGTTTTGACAAACAATTTCATAAAGCTACTCAAACGGAGAGCAACAGCATTTTCATTTGCCTAATATGTTTCTTGCAAACTGCAATCACCTAACCCCAAAGGAATCTGCACAGTGCTGACCATCTCCCACAAGTCCTGGAGGGCTGCTCACTATGAAAAGGCCCCTTGGTGGGAGAACTGTCAGTTAAAAGCCATATGTTCTAAAGCTGGAGCAGGGACTGAAACGCTGTTTGGGAAAAGTTAAGTACTCTGAAAAGGCAACTAGCTGAAGTAAGGCTTACACCTGGGCCAAGAGAAGACCAGTCTACAAAGCCACGATTCTCCTCAAAAAATACCAAAAATATGGGTGGTGTTGTAGTTGCCAAGAAAAAAAATTTTTTAATTAAAACTAAAATCTTAACAGCCCAAGATGAAGGAGAAAAGAGGAGGGGGAGGGGAGAAGAGGGAGGAAGATGGGTGGAGGGAGGGTAATTGGTGGGACCACACCTATGGTGCATTTTACAAAGGTACATGTCAGGGCAGCGCCTGTGGCTCAAGGAGTAGGGTGCCGGTCCCATATGCCGGAGGTGGCGGGTTCAAACCTAGCCCCAGCCAAAAAAAAAAAAGGTACATGTCAAATCTACTAAGTGTAGAATATAAATGTCTTAACACAATAACTACGAAAATGCGGTGAAGGCTATATTAACCAGTTTGGTGAAAATATTTCAAATGGTATATAAAACCAGCACATTGTACCCCATAATTGCATTAAATCACAGCTATGATTTAATTCAAAAAAAGAAAACTAAAATCTTAGTAAGCCGCCCAACCACCCAGACAGCATTATTAGTTCCCAGTGTACACTCAAAGATAAAATAGTTGCAAGAGGTTCACCTAATAGCTGAATTGAATGAGTTGACTTATTGTCTAGAATGAGCATTATCAACATTAGGGGAAATTCCTAAAATTTGTGACCTCTGTGTTATACTATTCAATTCATAGCCTTGTTTTTCTGAAAGAAACTAAGATACTAGAAAAGACTGGTATTTCGGGCTCAGCGCCTGTGGCTCAAGCGGCTAAGGGGCCAGCCACAAACACCTGAGCTGGCGGATTCGAATCCAGCCCGGGCCTGCCAACCAACAATGACAGCTGCTACCAAAAAATATCCAGGCCTTGTGGCGGGCACCTATAGTCCCAGCTACTTGGGAGGCAGAGGCAGGAGAATCCCTTGAGCCCAGGAGTTGGAGGTTGCTGTGGGCTGTGATGTACCCAGGGGGACAGCCTGAGGCTCTGTCTCAAAAATAAATAAATAAAAATAAATAGAAAAACTGGTATTTCGATTTTTCCTGATTCACAGAAATAAGCAATACTGTTTGCACTTAGAGAACTATTTTTCTTTCTGCTTTTTCTTGGGCCATGGGAGTAGGGAGAGGTCATGCCCAGGGCAAACTCAGAGAAGTGTCAAGTCATGAAAATTAGTGTAAAAGTAGGGGTCATCTGAGGACTCTCTTGTTTTACTACTCTGGTCCCGAGGATGTGAAACTTGCAGTTTAATGACTAGTCTTAGTATCTGGCATGGACTCTTCTTTTTACTTTTTTGAACAACTCACATCTTTCATTGGGAAAATATGGGGGTTGGTAGGTTATCTTATATTTAACACATTTGGGCACATCCATTATTTCCAGGCCAGTAGGACTATTCTGTTTCAGAGAAAGATACACCTAAAGATTATGTTTGTTCCACTATCAGGCTCATTCTCAGAAATCCTTCCTAGATTCTAGTGATAATCTATAGAGCTAGTATCTTTTGTAACAACTTGGATGAAACTGGAGACCATTCAGCTAAGTGAAATATCTCAAGAATGGAAAAACAGGGCGGCACCTATGGCTCAGTGGGTAAGGCGCCGGCCCCATATACCGAGGGTGGTGGGTTCAAACCCGGCCCCGGCCGAACTGCAACAAAAGAATAGCCGGGCGTTGTGGCGGGCGCCTGTAGTCCCAGCTGCTCGGGAGGCTGAAGCAAGAGAATCACCTACACCCAGGAGTTGGAGGTTGCTCTGAGCAGTGTGACACCACAGCACTCTACCGAGGGCAATAAAGTCAAGACTCTGTCTCTACAAAAAATAAATAAATAAATAAATAAATAAGAATGCACAAACAAACACCACAGGTATTTAATGCTAAATTGGAACTAGCTGATCAACACTTATATACACACAAGGGAACAAAACTCAACAGAATTCAAATTGATGGGAGAGCAGAGAACGGAATTCACACCTCATGGGTACACTGCATACTTTCTGGGTAAAGGGCACACTTACAACTCTGGCTTAAAATACACAAAAGCAAACTATGCAAAACACATGTACCCCTGTAATATTCTGAATTTTAAGAAAGAAAAGAAAAAAAAAAGCTTGAAGGAGAAAAAAAAAATCTGTGTATTTCAGCTTTGGTTTTGTTCTTCCCAGTGTCTAGAAGGTATGTCAATGGATAATGAAGATATGCCAACTTTTCAAGATCCAGACCTAGAATGGCTACTTTCTACATGCTCTCTCTTGTACCCAGGGAAGGCTAGAACTTAAAAACAGATGCAACACAACTTCTATGCCTGTACCTGAACCATGGCACCCTCAGTTCTGAGAATGCTTTTAAAACCCCAAAAAGAGGCTGGGCACAGTGGCTCACACCTATAATCCTAATACTCTGGGAGGCTGAGGCAGGTGGATTGCCTGAGCTCACAAGTTCGAGACCAGCCTGAGCCAGAACGAGACCCCATCACTAAAAATAGCTGGGCGTTGTGGCAGGTGCCTGTGGTCCCAGCTACTTCGGAGGCTGAGGCAAGAGGATCACTTGAGCCCAAGAGTTTGAGGTTGCTGTTGGCTGTGACACCACGGTACTCTACCAAGGGCAACAAAGTGAAACTCTATCTCAAAAAAATAAATAAATAGGACTTGGCGCCTGTAGCACAGTGGTTAAGGCGCTGGCCACATGCATCAAGGCTGGTGGTTTCAAACCAGGCATGGCCAGCTAAGACAACAATGAGAACTGCAACAAAAAATAGCCAGGCATTGTGGCAGGCATAGTCCCAGCTACTTGGGAGGCTGAGGCAAGAGAATTGCTTAAGCCCAAGAGTTTGAGGTTGCTGTGAGCTGTGATGCCACAGCACTCAACTGAGGGCGACATAATGAGACTCTGTCTCAAAAAAAAGAAATAAAAAGAAAATCCCCCAAAAGGAACTTCCCTTTCCTAAGCATCCCTTTTTTCTCAATTATTCCTCACAAAGTAGGGAATGAACCCTTGGTTTCAAGATCTGAGAAATTCGCTCATCTTTTACTTTTTCCTTTTTATCTCCATCCTAATCTCCCAGTCAGTACCTACCCTTAAAGACTGGGTTAGTCAAGAGAGAAATATTTCCTTGGAATCATCTGCCTTTGTATCTCATCTATTGGTTGAACATGGCAATCAAAGCTAGTACCAGCATCTTGTCCTGTGATGACCCCACTGCAGGCACAAGGAAGCCATCCAGGAAGAGACGTTTTACCATGTGTGGCATTTGCTGCACACTTTCAAGTTCATATTCTATAATTGCCCTCAATCTATGATGCATCCACAAGGAATTCCACATCTGATCAAACAATGAATCAATGTCTCCAGTTATCACTTTTCAAAGAATTACCTACAACCTATTTCTAGAAAATTGAATTATTTTTAGGCATATATCTCTTAAATTTGAGATAGACTCTCCCTTTTGATAATATATACCACAAGCACCCTCTAGCCCAATTTCTCCCCGCCATGAACAATGAATGTGAATACAAAGATTTTAAATCTAACAAAACTTTTTAAAAAGGAATGGTGTCAACTGGGTGCCTGTAGCTCAGTGGTTAGAGCACGGCCCCTGTGCACAGGGGCGGTTGGTTCAAACCTGGCCCAGGCCTGCTTAACAAAAATAGATAAATAAACAAAAAGGAATGGTGACCATATGTAAAATACATAGATTGACTTTTTAAAACCATTTTCTCTTTTGGCCAAGCATGGTGACTCATACTAAATTCTTGTACTCTGGGAGGCACAGGTGGGAGAAGACTTTGATTCCTAAATTTGAGACCAGCCTAAGCAAGAGCAAGACCCCTGTCTCTACTAAAAATAGAAAAATTAGCCAGATACAGTAGCCACGTGCCTGTAGTCCCAGCCAGTGGTCCCCAACCTTTTTGGCACCAGGGACTGGTGGAAGACAATTTTTCCATGGGGAGGAAAGTGGGGAGCAGAGGCAGCTCAGACAGTGATGCCAACAACGGGAAGCTACCGGCAGCTGTAAATACAGATTACACTGCTTCACTCCATCGACTGCCGCTCCTGTGTGAAGTTGGGTTCCTAAATTTCATGGAAGACAATTTTTCCATAGACTGTGTGTGTCGGGGGTAACGGCAGAGCTCTGTGGCCTGGCTCCTAACGGGCCATGGACTGGTCCCAGTCCTCGGCCTGGCATTTGGAGACCCTGGGGACTCTCAGCTACTCAGAAGGCTGAGACAGGAAGATCACCTGAGCCCAGGACTCTGAGGTTGCAGTGAGCTCTAATGACACCACTGTACTCTAGCCTGGGCAACAGAGTGACATCTCAAAAAATAAACATATAAATAAGTATATGAAAGCTTTTTATGCAATGTCAAAAAGCAATACTATAGCTATCTTCATGACAATGCACTGATTTTCATATTTTGCCCAGTTGCAAATAATTTTAATCATTTCTTTTATTTTCTAAATTTTAAGCTGACTTTATATGTGCGTATATATGTATGTGATGTAATTATTTTCACCTATTTTTTTCCTTTTTTTTTATTATTAAATCATAGCTGTGTACATTAATGCGATCATGGGGCACCATACACTGATTTTATAGACTGTTTGACACATTTTCATCACACTGGTTAACATAGCCTTCCTGGCATTTTCTTAGTTATTGTGTTAAGACATTTACATTCTACATTTACTAAGTTTCACATATATCCTTGTAAGATGCACCACAGGTGTAATCCCACCAATCACCCTCCCTCCGCCCACCTCTCCCCTCCCTCTCCCCCTTTCCCTTCCCCCTATTCTTAGGTTATAACTGGGTTATAGCTTTCATGTGAAAGCCATAAATTAGTTTCATAGTAGGGCTGAGTACATAGGATACTTTTTTCACCTTTTTTTTTCATGTTACACCTTATTAGCCAGTATTTGGAAAACAAATTTGAATTTAAAAAGATCATTGATTTTTATTCCTATTTCCCCAATATTTTGTCATCCTTTACTGAGCACCTATAGTGTGCCAGGCACTGTACTAGTGGTATAAAGATAAATGAGCAGGGGGCTTGACCTAAAGGAATTTACAATCTAATGGGAAAAGCACAGATAAATAATAGCTAAGTAAATTTTAACACTTCTAATGCTATATGCACAGTCCAAATATAAGGCAAAACAGATCATTTCTACACCCCAAAAGATACCTCTGTTCATCCTCATCTTCATTCTCACTGCCTTAACTCCCACCCTTGTAACCCTGACCTACACAAACATTCCAATCTCCTATCCTGCTGCTTCTTGCTCCTATTTCATACCATGCTGGCAGATCACTCTGCAGAACGCAAGATCTTTCTAAGGAACAGCATTTGAAGTCCGCTACAATCTATTCCCAACCTTTCCAACTTGATCTCCAACTGCCACTCTTTTGTACATTCTGTGATCCAGAAGAACTATATTTACTTAACAGTTATCACAAATACCCCCAACTCCATGTCATCCTCAAGAAGTTCCTTATTACAAGAATATAGTTTCCTGGGAGGCCAAGGCAGGTGGTTTCCTGAGCTCAGCCTGAGCAAGAGCAAGACCTTGTCTCTACTAAAAATAGAAAAGCTAGCCAGGCTTTGTGGCAGGTGCCTGTAGTTCTAGCTATTCGGAAGGCTGAGGAAAGAATATGAGGTTGAGCCCACACTATCTATCTATCTGTCTGTCTGTCTGTCTATCTATCTATGTATCTATCTATCTATCTATCTATCTATCTATCTATCTATCTATATATATATATGCTATATATCTATATATGCTGTGTGTGTGTGTGTGTGTGTGTGTGTGTGTGTAGTTTCCTACCTCCCCAAGTACCAATCCCAGATATAGTCTAAGATCCAAATTAAATAACAGCTTCCCTAGAAAGTTTTCTGCTTCTCCTATCTGGAAAATATCACATTCTCTTCTTTCAATTCCCCTGTCTATGCCTCTGTTCCTTTAACTAATGAGATCTCCTCTAATGGAATGGATTTTTGAAGAACAGGAATACTGCCATTTCCCAAAGCCCAACATTTGTACGTAGTAAGTAATCAGCAAATCCTCTCTGAATGTACTAGTGCCTGTTATTTGTGCTTTGCAGTCAGACATAGATTCCGGCAGCACATGTCAATAGGCTGAAGGACTCACCTGATTTCCACGGGGAACTGTGCATTGGTGACCAGGAAACTGGAGATTTTACACTGGTGGAGTAGCTTCAAAAACCTGTTGATCTCTGGGTACATTATTGGTTCTCCCACAAGGGACAAAGCGCAGTGCTTTACTGTCATCCCTTCTTCAAAGCGCTCTGCTTGGACACCTGGTACCCCTGCAGAAGACAGTAAAAAGGAACAAGCCAAGTAAGCACAGATGGAGGGTGTCACTCTAGTTTTTCTTAATGACTCTTTGGGTTTAGAGCAGATAAAAATTCATCTCTTTTACTGTAGATATTGCTAAGTCAATTATCGCTAGGTTCTTTGTGAAAAATATATCCTCTCTGAAGGATACCGCTACCTCGTGGAGCCCGGGGGTGGGGAGAAGCATTCCATATGCTCTTTTAGTCACCTATTGGCCATCTTTGAAACTCAATGCTCTTAGCTGTGAGCTGTACCCACTTCATAAAAAAGCTTTTAGGACTAAATAAGATGGGCCAGGCGTGATGGCTCATGTCTATAATCCTAGCACTCTAGGAGGTTGAGGTGGGAGCTCAGGAGCTCAAGATCAGCCTGAACAAGAGCAATACCCCATCTCTACTAACAATAGAAAAATTAGCCTGTTGTAGTCACTACTTGGGAGGCAGAGGCAAGACAATCACTTGAGCCCAAGAGTTTGAAGTTGCTGTGAGCTGTGAGTATTAAATGAGATGATGCATACAAAGGGTCTTAGCAGAACGCCTGGCACATGAGAAATATTCATTAAGGATTCACTCTTATCATCTTTATCCTAGCTTATTAAAGTGATTAAATTCCAGCAACTGCCGCCTTAACAAAAACAATAAAGAACCCACAGAAAAGAAAGTTAACTTTCACAGCTTGGTTGTACCTTAATTCTAAAGAAGTAATTTTATTTTATGCGCACACACACACACACAATCTACTTGGAAATAAGCAAGTGCAAGTACATACCCAAGAGATGAAACCAACAGAACAGAGGCTAAAATGAGAATAATCTAAAAGTGGCAGGTGATATCTTCTTTTATGACTAACCGCAATCCTGAGAATGCATTTCATGTCAGTATTTTTGGATGGATGAATAATTTTTTAGGTTATTGAAATCTAAGATCTTAACTCAAGTGAATCGGGTTTTAAATAAAACTTGATCCTTAAACTCAGTCTGTGTTGCCAAGACAACTCAGCATTAAGTGTAACATTTCCTTTTTGAAAAAAGTATCATTAATTTTAATCCCTCCATCAGCGCAGCTGAGTAGAAAGGCAGATTTAACCTCAACTCCAAAATTAACCTAAAACTCAGAAAGCAGAACTCCTGGCCACTGGGAGTCAGATGCACTGGGTTCAAGTTCTAGCTCTACCACAAGCTAGATTTGTGTCCCTGGTCAGGACTCTCTCTCTCTCTTCAAGTCCATTCCCTTATCTTTAAAATAGGGATTTTAGACTGAGTACCATCATCGCACCTATAATCCTAGCTCGCTGGGAGGCCAAGGCAGATGGATTCCCTGACCTCACGAGTTTGAGACCAACCTGAGCAAAAACAAGACTGGACTCTACTACAAATAGAAAAACTTAGCAGGGTATTGTGGTGGACACCTATAGTCCCAGCTACTCAGGAGGCTGAGGCAAGAAGATCTCTTGAGCCTAATAGTTTCAGGTTGCCGTGACCTAAGACACCACCGCACTCTATCTGGGGCAACAGATTGATAGATACTCTGTCTCCAAAGGGGTTGGGGGGGAGACTTTACACACACACACACACACACACACAGTTATTATTAAATGAAATGAGCTACATGAAATACTTAGTGGGGTGCAGTCCCAGCATATCAGCATTTAAAACACATTAACTGCAAATATTTTTATTTTGTGAATTAAAAAAGAAACCAAATATTTTAATTACTTGAAATGGTAATTCCATTCGAGTAAATATATATCGATCACCTACTATGTGCCACACCCAGTTTTAGAAGATTTTTCCATCAGTAAATAAAACAGAGAAAGGTCTGTGCCTTTCTAGAGTTCACAGTTTAGCAAATGAGGTACAGAGACATAAAACATGATAAATCAGTAAATTCTACAGCAGAACAGTCCAATAGAACTTTCCGTGATGCTGGAAAGGATCTCTTTCTACTCTACCTAATACAGTAGCCACTAGTCACATGGGACTGTGGAGCCCTTGAAATGTGTGAATGGGGGAGTGAAATTTTAAGTTTATTTAATTTTCACTAATTTAAAAGGGTTGTTTGTGGCTAATGGTTACCAAATTGGATATAGATTTCTATAATATAAGAAGTGATGAGTAGATGGAGTAGAAAGGTAAAACAGAATTAAAAAGAGGGGGAAGGAGAGAAGCTAATCTGTTAAGAGGCAGATGCTTATTTACTCTAAGCAAGAAATGCTGGTGGCGACAGAGCAAGTGGCATGAAGGCATCATCAGTCGGATCCGTGTTAACAGTTTAGTCCAGAGGATTTTCGAAGGGAAAGGATGTAGGGTATGAGAGAAGAAGAGGTATTAATGACTTCCGCAAAATGTTTGGCGGAAGCAATTAGTTGCCATCAACTCTGACAAAGAAAACTTTTAGGGACAGGCAGGGGGCCTAGAGACTGAGTCCTAGAACACTCACCATTCTGAGGAAAGGAAGAGGGATCAGCCAAGGAGCAGCCAGGGAGGAATGGGGGAAATCTAAAATCAAAGAGGCCAACTACCATCTTTTCTGGAGAGTTGCAACTCAAAGTATTATAAATATTCTTGCCCATTTAGACAACCACAGACACAAGCAAAGCAAACAAAAAACCCAAATCCCTGTGGATGAACCTTTTAAGGTAATGGATACTGCAGTTTTTAAATTATCCTGATTCTCTCAAAAGTAAAATGTTGAGAAAGAAATGTGCAACCCTGGTTCTCTACTTCATCAAAGCAACGTTCCTACTCCAGGCTCACTGCCAGAGGCTATTGCAGCGGTCCTTCCCTAGACCAGGCGTTCAGGACTCCACTTCACGTCTTCTCCCATCGTCCTCAAAGAAGAATGACAGAAACTAAAACAGCTTCCAAATTTCCTTTCTCTTTTTAGGGACAATATGTAATTGACACAGACCAATTAGCCAACAATATACGACTGAATATATAATTAACACAAAACAATTACAGAACAATGTGAGACTGAACACACCATTAGCTTCCTGCTTTTTAACTCCCGTGTCCATTCATAAATAACAACCCATATATTTTTGCATTGTCATGGAAGCTCAGGAACTTTCTATTGGCTTAATATGGTTTTTTTTTAAATTGGCTTAATATGTTTTTTTTTTTTAATTTCAGATCAATATGAGGACACAAATGTTTAGGTTATATTATTTTCATCTCTAAGGTGAAGTTCAAGTTGTAGTTGAGCCCTTGGCCCAGGGAGTGTGCTGAACACCCTCACATTGTGCACGGCCGGTGAGATCCCGTCCCTCTTCCTCCCACCCTCTCCTGCCTCTCCCCTCCCCCTCACTACAATCTACTTGTGTTTTCTTTCTCGTGGGTGTGTAGTTGTTTATACATTGAAGTAGCATCCAAATTTCTAATGGAAAGAACTCCTGGAGAAGGAACAGAGAGCTAACAGGAAATACTATATTCAGTAGCAAATCTATGGTGCCATTTCCCATTATCTGTGTGATACACACACACGCGCACACACAATCTGTTCTCTTCGTGTTTCCCATACCTTAACCCGTTCACAACTAAACTCTGCTGCTTCCTTATTCTAATTTATGGGGTTTTTTGATGAAGTAAGTTTTCTAGCATTTCTCTTCCTAATCTCAGAAAATCACAGCTACAGTCAGATAAACTAAGGAGCATAATCTATCTCACGGAAAGATGCCAAAGCAAAAATTTAAGATTCTAGATTTTTTTATCCTAATGTCATAACAATAAACCGAACAGCATGCCAAAAAAAAGTGATGTATTGCTCAGTAGTTCTATGTCTAAATTTCGGGCTGATCACAAATAAAGCATTCTCTTCTTTCTTCCCATAACAACATAGTTCCTAGCCAAAGATCTTCTCAAGAACCCTGAATGCCTGAAAGCCAAAAACAGTAACAGTTTTGAGGTTTTTCATAAATAAGTTTTCAGAAAACAATTAGCAGGTGGTGTTCTCTTCCCCACCTCCACACTTCTTTATGATGTGTGCTTTAGTATACCTAGTTTGCAAAAACCATCTGCTACAGATCTTTTATTTTTTGCAGTACTTCACTTCTAGGTTAAAGTATAAGGGGGAAAAAAAACCTAGCAACAAATGTGTCTTTAGCATTGAGAATATTCCTGACAAACAATGTTCAATCACTTGATATTTATTGAACTGATGAAAAACTGAGCTAAAGAAACCTCACCCCTGTCCTCAGGGAAGGATTCCACCCTGCCGCCATGGTGGTACTTAGAAGGGGGCAGGCAGCATTTGGAAAAGATGCTGAGTGGCACTGAAATTCTGACCCACTTTTCATCAATATAAAGTTAATTTTGCATGTGTATAAAGAGAAAGCGAATAAAGGTCATGAAAACCAAGATATTTTAATGCCTCAGTACAATAACTGAAAAGACAATGATTGCCCTCAGAATTGAGAATAGCAGCACAAAAGAGAAGTAGTTAAAAAATCAGAGAATATCTTCAAAATCTGCTCAAGACTGGCCGTTTAGTCAAAGTTGGAAACTCAGAGACAATAGCAACAATACCCACAAACGGTTCCATCCCACACAGAAATAAAACACAAATGATTGGGTCAGACCCAGAGGAGAGAACAGGTGGGTGGAAAAGCACACTAGCAAACAAAGGGCTTCAAGCCAGAGCGAGGGGAATAATTAATGAGCCGGAAGAGTGGAACTCCAAAAAGTGGCTAAAATGGAGAGATCAGGATATAATAAACTAAGAAGGAAATGGCTTTGAAAGGCTTTCAAGGCTTTGGAAATTGCCTATAATTTCCAATTTATAAGAATTCTGTTCCTAACCATTTCTGTTTAACCTTGAACCTTATATTCCCATAAGTATAGTATTATTAAAATGAAAATAAATTGCCCCTGCAAACTCCCAAACCGTCATTAATCTGTAATATACCTAAATTATAGTACTAATAAATCGATTTCAGTATCACTTATTCTAATTCAAATACTTTTTCCTATAGGAAAATGTATTCTAAATGCCAACGAAAAAAACTGGAAATCACATTTCCTTTTGGTTTTCTGATTCTTTGTTTATTTCTAAGCTACCGGGGACACAAGGTAATCAATAGTATGGGAGCGCCAACAGAAATTCCAATATGGGTGTCAAAGGAGAAGGAGGAAGTTCCTTCCTACAGGGCACACGTGGGCTTATTCAGCAGGAGATATGTCACTTCTCCAGGCCAATCTCTGGTGAGAAGTCCAGGTGTGAGGAAGGTAGAGAGTAGATTCTCCACTGGGGAAACAAAAGATCTGGAGTTAGATGTCTGCATCTTTTGAGTTCAAGAGTAGGGTCCATGTTAGGCTTGTAGTCAGGTGAGGATGCTGGGTTCAGAAGAGGCAAGTGACTCACCCACAGTCTCTAAGCATCAGCCTCACCAGCCTGATTCTGAGGCTGACGTAGCCAGAAAGTAGGGTGACCTGTTTTATTTACACCTCTCCCCTCAGGATGAATGAAAGATAAAACAGAGATTTCACTTAGTGCAGAGAGAATTCAGGTTTGTGAAAAAGAAAACTTTAGACTATAACCATTATAAAGCCTAGTATAAGTAATTTAGTAGAGTTATAAAATCTCATTGCCTAGTGAATGTCTACAATAAAATCAACAACCACCAATTTGAACAGATTATAGTACTTTTTGCCGAGAGCCAAGAGAATAGAAAACACAACCAACGTTCTAAAATACTAAACTTCTACAGCATTGCCAGAAGAGCACTGTTCTAGAAGAAAACATGTAACATTTTTTTCTTTTAAGTGTTATTTATTTTACCCTCTAGTAATTAGGGTTTTTTTCTTTTCTATTAGAATACTATAGTTTCGGGCGGCACCTGTGGCTCAAGGAGTAGGGCGCCGGTCCCATATGCCGGAGGTGGCGAGTTCAAACCCAGCCCTGGCCAAAAACCAAAAAAAAGAATACTATAGTTTCAGAGCAAGAGTCACTGAGACTATTATAGCAATAAGACAGATTTTCACAAAGTAATGGCTTGCTGAAGCTCAGAATAAAGTAAAAACATTAAACCAATGGTCACCACAACCCCAAAATTCAAAATTAAGAAAGCTCTTACTCATTGTGAAAAAATAAAACAGAAACAACTCATTTATGTCCCCACGCTGCCCCAGGGGTGGGGACCTGAAGCCTGAAGGCCACATAGTGCCTTCTAGGGCCTTAAGTGCAGCCTTTTCACTGAATCCAAATTTTACAGAACAAATGCATTCATTTGTAGTAATACACTTCTGCTCTTCTTTTATATTTTTATTTTATTTTTAAAATGAATGTATTTGAAATACTAAAGAATAAAATCAGTCTCACTGAAATAATCCTCCCAGATTGCACAGCACAATTAGAACATTAGTAAGCCATGAGGGCTAAACTGATGGCTACTGTGCTCAGGGTTTGGTTCTAACTTCCCCCGCCTGACTGGCACCGCTACTGCACGAAGCTGGTTGGCGAGAGAGTTTATGGGGGTGGATACCCCAGTCTGTTATCGCATTTTAACAATTATGCACTATATCCCTGCTTGCAGTAGAATTGGTGAATAATTGCACAGATCGACAGTATTTTTTAATCCTATCTGCTTAACAGACCATCATGTCAAAGAAAGCTCACAGAACACTGAAGGAAGGAAACAGATTTTTTAATGGTTGAGAACTGCAATATTATTGTGTTTCTACCAAAGATAAGATGGTTTGTTTACTTTGTACATCAGTATTGCAGAAAAGTGATACTGCAGTATCAACATTAAAGAAATCCAATGCTCATGAGTATTACAACACTCATAGGACCACAAATATCTTAAATTAGAGGGAGAGGCACAAAAGCTTGTATTGTAGAAATTAAAAGATGAAAATAAAAGCAAAGACAATTCTTTCAAGCAGCAACAAGAAATAATGATACTGAAGCAACTAAGCAAGTTGCTTATATACTCAGGAAAAACGGAAGCCATCCAGTGATGTAGAAATTGCAAAAGAATGCATTGTCAAAGTTGTCGGATGTTTGAGTCCTGATAACATTTCCAAGTACAAACAACTGCCTCTTTCAAGGAGAAACATAACTGATCACCACCATGAGTGGTGATCACTCAACTTATCAGAACAACTTCATGCAATACTTCAAAAGGAAAATATATGTTATTCAACCACTTTGGATGAATCAACTGATACTAACAACTTGGTGCAGGATTTTTTTTTTTTTTTTTGAGACCAAGTCTCACTATGTCTCCCTCAGTAGAGTGCTGTGGCGTCACAGCTCACAGCAACCTCCAACTCTTGGGCTTAAGCGATTCTCTTGCATCAGCCTCCCGAGTAGCTGGGACTACAGGTGCCTGCCACAACGTCTAGCTATTTTTTGTTGTGGTTGCCACTGCTGTTTTTTTAGCTGGCCAGGGCCGGGTTCCAACCGGCCACTGTCGATATATAGGGCCAGCGCTCTACACACTGAGCCATAGACGCCACCTGATGCTCTCACTTCTTTTCATTGTATCTTTGTATCTTTCAAGTTTCATTGTACAGAGATCAGCAAAATTTCTGTGCTAAGACTACTATCTGAAGTCACATTTTGCAACAAGTTATAAGTATTGTTAACTATATTCCTTCGAATGCAACATGGCATCATCAGTTTCATCTGTTTCATAACATGCTAAAGTTGAAGATGTGGATTTGCCTTATCATTTTAAAATGTAGTGGCTATTGCAGGGACAGGTATTAGCCAAAATTGTATCTGTGTGAGAACAAAATTTTTTTAAGAACAAAATCAGCAATGTGAATTATTGAAAGAAGATTTCTATAGGAATGCAGCATTGCTGTGTGATATCACGTCAAATCAAAATGACTTGAATATTTCTTTGCAAGATAAAACTAAGTCAGGGTGGCGCCTGTGGCTCAGTGAGTAGGGCCCATATACCCACAAACCGAGGGTGGTGGGTTCAAACCCAGCCCCGGCCAAACTACAACAAAAAAATAGTCAGGCGTTGTGGTGGGTGCCTGTAGTCCCAGCTACCCGGAGGCTGAGGCAAGAGAATCGCCTAAGCCCAAGAGCTAGAGGTTGCTGTGAGCTGTGAGGCCAAAGCATTCTACTGAGGGTGATAAAGTGAGACACTGTCTCTAAAAAAAAAAAAAAAAAGATAAAACTAAGTCTATATACCATATGTGGTTAAAAAAAAAAAATTCAAGTGAACATTTTCCCCATTTAGCAAAGGCTGTTAATGAGCAGGATGATATGAGAATCATCTGAAGAATGAGCAGCTGTTCCAGACCTATTAATTGGAGAATACAATGAAAGGTTCGCCGACTTTGAGAATCATAACATCACACTCAGATTAGCATTTCAGCCTCACCAGTTGATATCACTGAGGCATGACAGAAGGAACTGAGCTCTCAGTCGATGACATGTAAAAGCCATTGTCTGATGCTAAGAAAGATCCAACTGAAATGTGGAAACATGCAGTAGAATACACACTTTCAGCAACATACCTGGAAAATGCTTTCTTGCTTTTCAACCGCTTAGTGCCCTGAATCTACATTCCCCTATCTAACCCAAATCAAGATGCCCTTAAGGTCACCAAGGACTGATATCCAACTAGAGGGGGCAGAACTCCACGCTGCAACCAAATATTCAAATGCCTGCCAGCAAAAAGCAGATACGACAAAGTCATTAAAAAGTTAGTTAATTTTAAAATTAACAAATAGTTTTCATGTTTTCAAATTATTAAGTACATAGTAGATTTTTACAGAATAACGTACATTTTTAAGTATACCTACCTGAAGTTTCTCGGTTGCGGCCCTATTTGATCACAATTAAATTAATGTGGCCTTCCAACTTGAAAAGGCTCCCACTCCTTTGCTACACCCACCACACCGCCAAACACATATCTGTTTTCCACTGACTTAAAGAAATACTGCTTTGCGAACCTGAACAGTGTCAGTGTACAAATATCAACCAGCTCTACATTGAAAATCTTTGTAACACATTTAGTGCTGATTAAATGAATAGATATTGTACTGACATGGTATCATTTTGTCAAATCAGTCAAGGTATAAATCCTTTGTGGGAATTACCAGGTTAAAATAGATACCGTATAAATGTTATTTTTTATGAGTGAAATTGGTGGCAGTTGGTGAATTTCTGGACATCATTCCCTCCTTCTTACACACTCCAACCCCTACTCAGGACTCACTTACCCATAGACATGCTCTATTCTTTCCCCCTTACTATCCTGTATCCAACCATCCTCCTACAAGACAATATATATCTTAAAATTCTTTTGTTTCTTACAACATGAGAACCCAAAGTAAGGTAACCTTGGGCTTACTTTAATCAGTAACGTAAGACACACTTTCTGCACAGGACAACCCTTCAAACAAGCTTGGCAGACAAAATATAAAGAACATATACTCACAGACATCACCTAACACATTTTATTAATGTCAACAAAGTCTGCCTCATGATTTATTCATTACTTATGTCCATGTAAAGTACCTTTGCAAAAATGCTCCTGTCAGAAAAATTATTATCAAAACTCAGATCGAAAAACTAGTATCAAAACTCAGATCGTCATTCCGTATCAAGGACATCTCAAAACGAAGAACTGAGTAGCTATTCTTCGGGGCTGCTTCCTCCCCACAGACTGCATTCAGGCAGATCCAGTATGTCCAGGAAACACATCCTCAGCCATCATCCCATTATATAAAGGCCCAAGTGGCTTTTCAAGCACTAACCTAAAAATAAACTTATTAGAATATAAAGATAAAATTACTGACATTTCCTGCTTCCGATACTTCTCTCTCTGAGTCTTAATTTTATGTGTCAATGTGGCTGGGCCATGCTGCCCACATATTTGGTCAAACATTATTCTGGGTATGGGTGTGAAGGTGTTTTTGGATGAGTGAAGCAGATTACCCTCCATAATGTGGATGGACCTTATCCAATCAGTCAGATTATCTTAATAAAACAAAGACTGACTTCCTCCAAGCAAGAAAGAATTCTGCCAGAAGAATGCCTTTGGACTTGAACTGCCACTGTCCCTGAGTCTCCAACCTGTGAGTAAACTCCATCAGATTTTAAACTCACCAAGCCTCCACGATTATGAGAGCCAATTCCTCAGAATGAGTGAATGAATGAATCTCTCTCACTCTCAAGACACACACGCACACACACACAATTTGGTTCAATTTTTCTAGAAACCCAACTTTGCACTGAAATTTATTAATAGATATAGCTTCTATAAAGATCAATACTACTAACTAAACTAACAGTAAGTCTAAGAAAAGCTGGTCAAATTCCATATGTGGGGCTTACTAGGTCTTTACCAATTGTTTCATTTAATTTTCCAAAAGACTACTAAGAAACACTCCATGATCCAAATAAGACAAAGTAATCTGTTCTCCCACCCCTCAAAGAAGTGCTTGAAACTAAAAATCAGGGTAAAGTAAAATGTCATTAGTACCGTTGAAGATGTACAAAAATAAGTTAGCCCACACACAGACAAACACAAATATTTACAGGTCAATTTTCCCTAGAAAAGTCTTTTATATATTACTATTGATTTGAACCACTATTTGCATTACTTTTCTCCATTTCTCATAAGAAATAATAAGAGTAATAAGTACTATAATCTGAAGAATGAGTGACCTGACCAAAACAAACTTCACTGCATAAAAGAATCACCTGGCCTTCAGAATGCTCATTACTGGGTTTTATAAAGATTCCTGCATAGGTTGCTAACACCATAGAGTGCCCATCCATGTCAAAACAGCCACGGTTGGGATTTCTTTTTACTGTTGCATGTAAAGGAAAATATGTGAGAGGAGTCACCAGTACCAAGTGGAGACGAGACAGGTGCATTCAGATCTAACGGAGAACCTAACAAATTTCGATTCATCAGTTATGGCTGTTGCTGTGTAAAGCCATTGCTTTATAAGTCCACTATATCTATCTACAGTAGTGTTTCTCAAAGTTGGTCCCCAGTTCAACAACACCCAGAAACCTGTTAAAAATGCACATTCTTAGGCTCCACCTCAGGCTTACTGAATCAGTTTCCGGGAAAGGAGACCAACAATCTATGTTTTAACGAACACTTCAGTTGATTCTGATAAGGTTTGAGAACCAATAAACTCCAGTAAAGTCAAACATTTTTAGGTGTGAGACAGAACTGAATCAAGGAATTCTAGAAACTGAGTTGCCAAATTTTTACTACATCACACTATGAGTCACGAGGAAGAAAGTTTTACTAATATCATCCCTCCATTTTTATAAGGCACTCATTCAAAACTGCTTTCCCAGCACTCGATGACATTATTTAAGAATTTTTCCATGACCTAACTAATCTATGCATAAGGCTGCTTAAGGCTCACCAAGACAGAACAATAGCAAAGACTTTTTTAAAGGATGATGATAAATTCCCAGGCAAAACTTATAAGAGTGAGTGCACCTTGTTATTAAGTTGCTATGTTTTGGATTAAATTTTTAGTTCTTCCATCATATGGCATATAACAGCTAAAAAGGCCAAATATATATGTAATATTTCTACAAAGTTTTCACTTCCTTATAGGAAAATTTGCCAAGTGGGGACAAAATCCTACCAAAGAAGCAATTCCTCTGCCAATTTGACTCAGGCTATTCATAGGCAGTAACATCCCTTTGTGGAGGGAAGATCAATACCTTTAAACTGCTTAATCATGTTCTGATGGTTTTCGATGGCTTCCTTTAAGATCAGTTCAGGCTGGTCCATCTTCCACCGCCATTCAGTGCCCACTGGATTGGTGTGGTGCCTAGGAACAAGACGCAGAGTTCTAAAAGACGCCTTTAGTGAGATCTCGACTGGTCATCTGCTATGAAGTAGTCTACAAAATCACAAAATTGGGCCTCATTTTCTTCTAAGAACTCAACTGTGCAGTATTTTCAACTTTGTTTTAAGTCATGACAATCTGGCAGAAAGGAGTGACTAGAAAAGAGAAGTAGTTCAACATCTCTGCCCATTCCCTGGTTCTAAGTTGATCAACTCCAGTCACAAGTTGGCAGAACACTCTTTCTTGCTTTTAATCTTGCTAACTATGTGCGTGTACAAACAAGGCACCGCAGTGCCACCAGGTGTTACCAATGACATCAGCACCTCACAAAGCAACTGAGGAAAGCTGGAGCATTTCGGTTTGGAAACCACACTGGGAGGACCAGAGAAAGAGCACACTTGTTGAAGCAGGGATGAGAAAAGGACCGAAACTCCTCCTGGAAATTTCTTTCCTTATATCCCTTATGGAACAAAAGTAGGGAGAAATCAACTTTCAAAGAGATCCTGAGGGTGGACATTTTCTCTCTGTTTACTAAGAGAAAACTGCAAATACTTTTTGCAATCAATAGAACTGGAAAACTCACATCCTAAATCAGTGTGTTTAGACACATAATGGTGGTCATTTTTGTAACACCCATGTTTACCCATTTTTGTGGTTGATCAAATTCCACTCAAAGTGATGCAGCTTTCTCTTATTTTTTCATCAGTCAAATCCTGAAAGTTCTTGAAGTGACTCTGTCTCTTTCTCTCTCTCTTTTTTTTTTGCAGTTTTTGGCTGGGGCCTGGTTTGAACCAGCCACCTCCGGTATACAGGGCTGGCGCCCTAATCCTTTGAGCCACAGGCACCGCCCATGACTCTGTCTCTTATTCCAACATTTTCCAAGGCTTGTTCTGAAAGATGCTATACAAAACAAAGGGATGGGAAAGTTCTAAGAAGAGCTGCATTCTTCATTATCCTTTTGGAGAATCACAAAGTCTTCTCAGATTGTTTTTGATCTTATATGTTTTTACTTCCTTATTATGAATGAGTATTTCCCATTATTCATTTTGGTCATTACCAGTTAAAGAAACTATATTTTTATATCATCTCCCTGTACTAAGGTGCATGCAATCACAGCTCCCTGCAAACTCAAACTCCTGGGTTCAAGCGATCTTCCCACCTCAGCTTCCTGCATGGTTGGGAATATAGGTGCATACCACCATCCCCAGCTAATTTTTTTTTTTTTTTTTTTTAGAGAAAGGGTCTCACTACGCTGCCCAAGCTAGTCTCAAATTCTTGGCTCCAAACAATTCTCCCATCTTGGCCTCACAAAGTGCTGGGATTATCAGTGTGAACCACCATGCCCTGCCAAAATCAACATTCCAAGCTAAAAAGCTTCTGTATAACAAGGAAAAAACAGAGGGAACAGACAATCTGAAGAATGGGAGAAAATATTTTTAAACTATTCATCTGATTAGGGAGTAATATTCAGACTATATAAGAAACATTAATAACTTAGCAGAAAAAATAATAATAATCTGATTTTTAAATGGGCAAATGATCTGAATACACATTCCTCAAAAAAGGATGGACAAGTGCCCAACAGATGTATTAAAAAAAAAATGCTCAGCATCACTAATCATCAGGGAAATGCAAATCAAAACCATGATCAGATTTCATCTCACACCAATTAGAATGGCTACTATCAAAAAATGAATGACGGTAAGGATGTGGAGAAAGGAGAACTCCTATACACTTTTGATGAGAATGTACAGTCATTACAGATAACAGTATGGAGGTTCCAGAAAAAACTAAATATAGAACTACCATATGGTCCAGCAAACCCACTACTGGGTATACATTCAGTGAACAGGAAATCAGTATATTGGAGAGATACCTGCACTCCCACAAATCATAATAGCCAAAATATGGAATCAACCTAAGTGTACATCAACAGATAAATGGATGATGAAAATGTACTATTATTCAGCCATAAAAAAGAATGAAATTCTGTCATTTGCAGCAATACGCGTGAACCTGGTAAGGGAAATAAGCCAGGCACAAAAAGACAAATGCCACACGTTCTTACTCATATGTGGAAGCTAAAGAAGTTGATCTATCAGAAATGGGGAGTAAAATAGTCATTTTTATGGGCTTGGAAGGGTGCAGGCCAGGGAGAGATGGGGAGAGGTTGGTTAAGGGATACAGAATTAGAAGGAGATAAGAGGGATCAGGTCTAGTGTTCCGTAGCGCTGGAGGGTAATCATACATGGAGTTAGCAATACTTAATTGTATGTTTTCAAATAGGTGGAAAAGAAGATTCTAAATGTCCCTAATAGAAATGATAAATGTGTGATGCGATCGATATGCTAATCACCCTGATTTGATCACTATACATGGTACACATGGCGCCTGTGGCTCAGTCGGTGGGGCGCCGGCCCCATATACCGAGGGTGGCGGGTTCAGGCCCATCCCTGGCCAAACTGCAACAAAAAATAGCCGGGCGTTGTGGCGGGCGCCTGTAGTCCCAGCTACTCGGGAGGCTGAGGCAAGAGAATCGCTTAAGCCCCAGGAGTTGGAGGTTGCTGTGAGCTGTGTGAGGCCACGGCACTCTACCGAGGGCCATAAAGTGAGACTCTGTCTCTACAAAAAAAAAAAAAAAAAAAAAAATACCACGTTGTACCCTACTGTATGTCACATTGTGGCAATTATTATGTGTCAATAAAAGTAACATTTAAAAAACTGTTTTTGAGGGCGGCACCTGTAGCTCAAAGGAGTAGGGCACCGGCCCCATATGCCGGAGGTGGCGGGTTCAAACCCAGCTCTGGCCAAAAACTACAAAAAATAAATAAATAAAATTAATTAATTAATTTAAAAAAAAAAAAAAACTGTTTTTGAGGCAAATGTGTCACTTTGAATACTATAATACTATAGTATGAGAATCAACTACGAGTAAAGCAACGACCCAAGCTAGACTATATCCTCAATAAGGAAAAAAATAAAATCTGACAAATGTCAAGAAAATCGTAGTTGGAATATAGATTTTTATTAAAATTAAGATACTGCTTTGTAACAAAATTATATCATGTCCCTAACAAATTCAGAGAATGAGAGATGTCTCCAGAAGGAACAATTACCTTTACACATGTATTTCTTTTTTTCTGCTTTCTACGCAAGCAGATTAAAAATCTGGTTTTAACAGTGTGTGGTGCCCCCATGATTGCATTAATGTGCACAACTATGATTTAATAATAATTAATTAATTAATTAAAATCTGGTTTTAAATCTCTACGTACTTTGATATGAAAGGTCAATAAGGAGTAGGAGCAAAAAGAACAAGGTATAGAACGCTGCAAAGTATCCTGAAATCTGTGTGCGTGCGCGTACACAAACCTTTATAGACTGATATGTACAGGCATATGAACTTTGCATATGTACAGAATAGCTCTGGAAACCTGGGTGGCTACAAGACACAAATAGAAGTGAAACAATTTTTCACAGTACAACTTTTTGGGTATTTTTTATTATACACATGGGTGACTTCTCAAAATATATTTCAAATTTATCTTAAAAGCTGGTAGTACTACTCAAGATAAGGATAACTTATTTTAACAACTATATTAAAATATAATTCACATACCATAAAATTCCCCCATCTAAAGTGTAAAAATCATTGGCTTTTAGGAAATGCAGAGTTGTACATCTGTCACCAAAATCAATTTGAAATACTTCATCATCCTCAAAAGAAATCTCAGGCCCAGGCAGTGGCTGTGGCTCAGTGAGTAGAGCACCCATATACCAAGGGTGGCGGGTTCAAACCCAGCCCTGGCCAAACTGCAACAAAAAAATAGCCGGGCATTGTGGTGGGCACTTGTAGTCCCAGCTACTCAGGAGGCTGAGGCAAGAGAATTGCCTAAGCCCAAGAGCTGGAGGTTGTTGTGAGCTGTGACACCACAGCACTCTACTGAGGGGGACAAAGTGAGACTCTGTCTCTAAAAAAAAAAAAAACGAAAGAAAGAAAGAAAAAAGAAAGTAATCTCAAGTCCCTTAACTATTACTCTTCAATTCCCACTCCCTTCTAGCCCTGGACAACTTGTAATCTTCTGTGTCTATAGATTTGTTTTATTCTGGGCATTTCATAAAAATGCAATCATACATTTGGTCTTTTTTGACTGGCTTCTTTCACTGAGCATAATATTTTCTTTTTTTAATTTTTAAATATGTATTTAAGAGATGCGGTCCCTCTCTGTTGTCCTGGCTGGTCTCAAACACCTCCTCTCTATCAGTTCTTCCACCTCACCTCTCAAGTCACAGGGATTACAGAGGTGAGCCACTACCCTTGGCTTGGCATAATATTTTCAATGTTCATCCATGCTGTAGCATGTAGCAGGACTTAATTTCTTTTTATTGGCAAATAATATTCCTTTGAATGAATACATCACATTTTCTTTATCCATTCATCAGTTAGTGGACATGTAGGGTATTTCCACTTTCAAGATAACATGTGTATCTTTTCATGTGCTTAGAGGTATTTGTATATCTTCTTTGGATACCTGTATATTATTAAGATCCTTTCCCCATCTTTAAAAACTGGGCTATTTGTTCAAGAAAGATAGAACTCAGGCCAGAATCAGTGGCTCACTCCTGTAATCTCCCAGCACTCTGGGAGGCTGAGGAGGGTGGATTGTCTGAGCTCATGAGTTAGAGACCAGCCTGAGCTAGAGGGAGACCTCATCTCTAAAAATAGCTGGGCACTGTAGCTGGTGCCTGAAGTCCCCGCTACTCAGAAGACGGAGACAACAGAATTGCTTGAGCCCAAGAGTCTGAGGTTGCTGTGAGCTATAATGCCTGGGCACTCTACCAGAGAGTGACAAAGTGAGACTCTGTCCCAGATACTAGGGAGGCTGAGGCAGGAAGAATGAACACAGGAGTTGAAAATTGAAGGAGCTGTGATGAGACGCCACTGCTCTAGCCCAAGCAACAGCGCAAGACCTTGTCTCAGAAAAAAAAAGGGGGTGGGGGAGTGCCCCATATGCAGGAGGTGGCAGGGTCAAGCCCAGCTCCCGGCAAAAAACTACCAAAAAAAAACAAAACAAAAACAAAAACAAAAAAACACCCCCCCCCAATCCCTATAGCCCAAAAAAAAAAAACCCACTATCATATACACAATCCCACTTAAGGCAACTAAGCATTATCTCAATCCTATAAGGAAGGTACTATAGTTTTATTTTACGGTTAGGCAACTGAGGCCCAGAGGTTATTTTAAGAATCTCCCAAAAAAAGAGAAAATCATAATAAAACATTTATGTAAGCTTTTAAATCAATTTTTAATGGGCAATTCCTGACATTCTTATTATAATCCTTCATTAAAACAGATGATGAATTTTAATTTCAAAAGTTAGTGTATTAGTACTTCTTTACCAGAAGCCACAGTAAATGAAATATCTCCATTTACTTAAATTTTTCTAAATTATCATCAATGAATCTGTCAAGTTTATTGTTTGCTTTTTTAAAAATCTGGCAGATTTACTGTTCAAGAAACTGAAGGACTGGGCGGCGCCTGTGGCTCAGCCGGTAAGGCACCGGCCCCATATACCGAGGGTGGCGGGTTCAAACCCAGCCCCGGCCAAACTGCAACAAAAAATAGCAGGGCGTTGTGGTGGGCGCCTGTAGTCCCAGCTACTCGGGAGGCTGAGGCAAGAGAATCGCTTAAGCCCAGGGGTTGGAGGTTGCTGTAAGCTGTGTGAGGCCACGGCACTCTACCGAGGGCCATAAAGTGAGACTCAGTCTCTACAAAAAAAAAAAAAAGAAACTGAAGGACTGCGTTATTGACTATAAACAGGTAACTACGGTTGAGAGGCATTACCCACTACATCGTGCTATTTCTTTTTTTTTTTTTTTTGTAGAGACAGAGTCTCACTTTATGGCCCTCGGTAGAGTGCCGTGGCCTCACACAGCTCACAGCAACCTCCAACTCCTGGGCCTAAGCGATTCTCTTGCCTCAGCCTCCCGAGTAGCTGGGACTACAGGCGCCCGCCACAACGCCCGGCTATTTTTTGGTTGCAGTTTGGCCGGGGCCGGGTTTGAATCCGCCACCCTCGGTATATGGGGCCGGCGCCCTACTGAGTGAGCCACAGGCACCGCCCGTGCTATTTCTTTTTCAACCTTGACCTGCAAAATAACAACTACTATCTATAATCTTAAGAAAAGATTAGGAAATATACTCATTGCAAAATGTAAAATAAGGCAAACTAGAACACAAAGCACTTAATTACTTCTCCCACAACCCAAGTAGATTATGATCCAAATATTTCAATCCATATAATCATATGGCTAACATGCTTTTGTTTTGTAAATGTTCACCCTATAATATTTCAAATTTTGTAAGCATTTATCTATCCTTAGAAAGAAATATGCTCTCTCATTTTATTTCAACAATAGCATGTCATAGCAATGAGGCCAATAATAAACAGCCAAATGCTGGTAGAAAAACCTAGAATACAGGCTCTGTGCCTGTAGCTCACTCAAGCGGCTAGGGCGCCAGTCACATACATTGGAGGTGGCAGGTTCCAGCCCAGCCTGGGCCTGCCAAACATCAGTGATAATGACAGCAAAAAAATAGCCAGGCGTTGTGGCGGGAGCCTGTAGTCCCAGCTACTTGGGAGGCTGAGGCAGGAGAATCGCTTAAGCCCAAGAGTTTATGGTTGCTGTGAGCCGTGACGCTATAGCACTCTACAGAGGGCAACATAGTAAGACTTTGTCTCAAAAAAAAAAAAAAAAAACCTAAAATACAGATTTTTAGTGAATTAGCACACTGAAAAGCACTCACATATACTTGGAAACAGAGAAAGCCTCACAAAGGACAGGATGCATGAGAAGACCCTAAATTGTCACTTAGTCTCATTTTCAGGCTCAGCACAAGCAGGAAGTGAAACCTAAGTCAGAGTTGTAAATGGCCTGGCTGAATGGAGTCAGCCTGCAAAGACTGGGAGACATACTTTTCTTTTTTTTTGAGACAGCCTTAAGCTGTCACCTTAGGTAGAGTGCCGTGGCATCACCCCTCACAGCAATCTCCAGCTCCTAGGGTTAAGCAATTCTCCTGCCTCAGCCTCCCAAGTAGCTGGGACCACAGGCACCTGCCACAATATCCAGCTATTTTTTGATTGCAGCTGTCATTGTTGTTTGGCAGGCCAGGGCTGGATTCAAACTCACCAGCTCAGGTATATGTGGCGCCTTAGCTGTTTGAGCCCCAGGCGCCAAGCTGGGAGATGTATTTTTATATTTTTCATTTTTTTCTTTGACTCCATGACCTCAAGAAAATCTCTGTCAAATCATTAGCTGACCACTAAGCTTAAGAGACAGACTTCAGACTATGTCCTTACAAACCTAGATTGAAAACTCATGAAAGGAATCTCAAAACCTAGAGGAAGCAATAAAAACAAACCTTGAAGAGTGAGAAAAATCTGATTTCCAGAGTTAATAAAAGATGACCATAAAGTTCGTGTGCAATTTTAAATGACATTATCACAATATGCAATTTTCAACAAAGCATGCAAAGAAACAAGTATGGCCCACTTACTGGCGATATGAACAAAAACTGTACCTGAGAAAGCATAGACATCAGACCTACTAGAAAAAGACTTTAAATCAACTAGATTAAAGCCTCCTTTGCCAAAGACCTAATGGAAAACTACAAAGAGGTGAAGGAACAACATGTCAACAAAGAAAGATTATCGATGAAGAGACAAAAATAATAAAAAGGAAGCAAATAAAAGTTCTGAAAGAATAACAGTAAAAAGAAAAATTCATTAGAGGGTTTCAGCAGAAGATCTGAACTGGCAGAGATTTTTTTTAAAAATCAGTGAAGTTAGCCAGGTGTTGTGGCAGGCACCTATAGTCCCAGCTATTCTGGATCTGAGGCAAGAAGATCGCTTGAGCCCAAGGGTTTGAGGTTGCTGTGAACAAGCACAGCAACCTACCCAGGGCAGAGAGTAAGATACTGTCTAAATAAATAAATTAAGTAAAAACAAAAATCAGTGAGGTTGAAGACAGGTCAGTTTGAAATCATCCAGTCTAAGGAGGGGGAAAAAAGTATTAAAAAAATGGAAGAAAAAAGTATAAAGAATATTGAAACTTAAGACACCACCAAATTGAATAGAGCTATTGGACACTATCAAGCATACCAACAAGATATGCATAAGAGTCCCAGAAGGAGAGAAAAAAAAAAGGGGGCACAAAGAATATTTAGAGAAGTAATGGTTGCCTGTAGTCCCAGCTACTCGGGAGGCTGAGGCAAGAGAATCACTTAAGCCCAGGAGTTGGGGGTTGCTGTGAGCTGTGTGAGGCCACGGCACTCTACCGAGGGCCATAAAGTGAGACCCTGTCTCTACAAAAAAAAAGAGAGAAGTAATGGTTGACAACTTCCCAAATTTGACTATAAAAAAAAACAAACATTAATTCAAACAACCAAGGAGCTCAATGAATTCCAAGTAGGAATCTCAAAGAAATATTCCCAAGACATGTTATAATCAAACTGTTGAAAGAAAAAGACAAAGAAAGCACCTTTAAAGAAGCAAGAAGGAAGACATTTATCACATACAAGGGATCCTTACTAAGATTAACAGTCGATTTTTCAGCAGAAATCGTGGAGGCAAAAAAGCAATAGGATCAAAAAAAGGAAAAAACTGTCAATCAAAAATTCTGTATCCAGTAAAATTATTCTTCAAAAACACAGGAAATATTAAGACACTGACAAACAAAGCTGAGGAATTTCATTGCTGGTAGCTCCGTCCTATAAGAAATGCTAAAGGGAGTCCTTCAGGCAGAAGTGAAAGGACACTAGGCAGACTCAAACCATGTAAAGAACCAAAGAACAACATAAAGGTAAACTAGTTAGGTAAACAAAAAACATTATTATATGTTTAGGTTGTAATTCCTCCTTTTGTAATCTTGATGATTTAAAAGATAAATGTTTACGACACAACTAATAAATCCATATTAATGGGCACACAGTATCTAAATCTGTAATCTGTGATAACAACAATCACAAAAAGAAGGTAGGATAGAACTAGGTATGAGCAAAATTTTTGACTACTATTGAACCCTTTTGACTACTACTGAATTGATATTTGTATCAATTCAAAAGACTTGCCCTCATTATTCATTGCTATTGTATTTGTAACACGGCCTACTTGCTAAAATTTATTTGTAACCCCTAAATAGAAATAATATAACATTGTTTAAAAATAACTTTAAAACATTATCATTCTTACACTAATATGAAGATAAATTAAGGAATGACATTGCCTAGACCAGCAGTTCTCAACCTGTGTGTCGCGACCCACAGGAACTATATTAAAGGGTTGCGGCATTAGGAAGATTGAGAACCACTGCCCTAGACAGTATTAAATCATTTCAGTTCTTAAAGGGAGGAAAAATGAGAACCCAAAATGCAATCAATGGAATTAGATAAGCAAATAGATATACCCATTAGAGAAAAGGAGAAGACCTTTCCAGCCTGAACCATTAGATGGCTAAAACAGGAAGAACAGGTTAACATACAACATAATAAATTCCATGGTCGACAAGGTAAGCTTGAGATAGCTGTGGCTCATTCAGGAGAACATATGCAACAGGCAATTGGAAATGGGGAAATCTCAAAAAGAAGACTAGAATTAAAGATGAAATATTTAAAGGTGTCAAACTACAGGAAGTCAATGAAGCAATGGATATGGTTTACTACTCCTACTATCATAATACAGAATGATAAAAGAATACCAAAGGACAGAATCAGAGAAAATGCGGAAAGAACTGTCAAAGGGCCAGGAATGGCGTGTGGGGTAGATGGTAAGAGACTGGTGTATCTGACTCTAGTAAGAAGGGTCCTTTTCTAGCATACTTCATTAAAGTTCAACTAAGATAAAAATTAAGTCCCTTCTATTAGATTTGATATTAAGGAAGGGACTAGCGATCACTACGAAATGAGGTACAGTAGAGACATGAGTCTGCCCACAGAGAACGGAGGAGGTGACGAGTAAGCAGCTGTCGGTGAAGGAGAAAAATAAGTTAACAGCAAGCACGGAAGAGAGAAAGTGGGAAAATTCTGCATTTCCTTTTACTTACAATATTCTAAATTTACATAGAAGATTCGATTCCACGTCTGATGGGCTGTAGCCAGCTAAAAGACATTCAAGGTTTGTACTTCGAGCCATATAGCCAGAAGCATCCAAGAACAAAAAATGGCTAAGCTGATACCTTAGCATAAAGTAGCCCTGGATAGGAAAACAGATAAAGAAAAAACTCAGGGAAGCAAGATAAACAGAAAGCACCAAAGAATAGAAAGGCAAACAATCACCAATAATTCATCAATACCTATCAATAATCACTCTAAATAAGACCAAATTCATCAGATAAAAGACAGAATGTTCAAATGGATGATTGAAGATCCAGCAATTCCATACATGGGTGTTTATCCAATAGAAATAAAAATATTTGTCTACAATAGTTTTATACACTAATGTTCACAGCAGCTTTATTCATAATCCAGTCAAAATCCAGCAACAATCCAAATGTTCACCTAGAGGGTGAATGAATAAACAAAGCAGCATAACCATACAACAGACTACTGCTCAGAAACAGAAAGGAACAAAGTACTGATAGACACAGTGACATGAATAAATCTCCAAACCACTTTACTGAGAAAAAACACACACATAAAAAATGCATACTAATGATTCTATTCTTCTGCAAGTCTAGATAAAGCACACTAATACATGTATATTGTCAGAAAGCAAATCAGTCTGCCTGGGGCTGGGGTGAGGTGAAAGAAATCTCCTGGACGCCCACACAAAGAAACCTCTAGGAGTGATGACAGTGTTCCCCATCTTGACTACAGTTGTTGTTATACAGGTGTTCACGTTCTCCTAAACTCGTGGAACTCCTACATCATTTTAAACGGGTCTGCTTCACTGTATGTAAATTGAACAGTTGGTTGTTCAATTGGTTTTAGAAGTTGGTTTTAAAAAACGGATCCAGCCGGGCGGTGCCTGTGGCTCAGTCGGTAAGGCGCCGGCCCCATATACCAAGGGTGGTGGGTTCAAACCCAGCCCCGGCCAAACTGCAACCAAAAAATAGCTGGGCGTTGTGGCGGGCGCCTGTAGTCCCAGCTACTCGGGAGGCTGAGGCAGAAGAATCGCTTGGACCCAGGAGTTGGAGGTTGCTGTGAGCTGTGTGAGGCCATGGCACTCTACCGAGGGTAATAAAGTGAGACTCTGTCTCTACAAAAAAAAAAAAAAACAGATCCAGGCAAACACTTATTAATAAAAACAACACATCTAAAGTTGGTTTTAAAAAACGGATCCAGCCAAACACTTATAATAAAAACAATACACCTAAAGTTGGTTTTAAAAAACGGATCCAGCCAAACACTTATTAATAAAAACAACACACCTAAAATATGAGGTTGAAATTACATGAAGGAAGGAAAAAGACATGGCAAGTATTAATAACCAGAAGAATGTAGTTAGTTATATTAATATCAGATAACGTAAGCTTTATGCCAAAAGGCATTATTATAGATAAAGACCACTAAATAATAAACACATATCAGTAATAGAGAATAGATTTTGTTGTTGTTTTATTACCCAATGATTAAAATACTCTTTTCATGTACAGATGATAGATTTTTAAAAATTGGCCATAATCGGGGCCAGGGGCAGTGGCTCATGCTTGTAATCCTAGCACTCTGGGAGGCCTAGGTGGGTGGACTGCCTGAGCTCATAGGTTCAAGACCAGCCTAAGCCACAGCTACTCGGGAGGCTGAAACAAGAGAATTGCTTGAACCTAAGAGTTTGAGGTTGTTGTGAGCTATAACAACAGAGCACTCTACAGAGGGCAACAAAGTGAGACTTTGTCTCAAAAAAAAAAAAAAAAAAGAAAGAAAAGAAAGAAACTGGCCATATCCTAGGCATACAGTATTTCTCAGTAAATTTTGAATAATTTGTTCTACAAAGACCATATTCTGTAACAATAATACAACTTGGTTGAAAATGAATAACAAAAACATAACCCCCCAAAATCAAAACTAAGTATAAAAATAGAATATAAATAAAATAAAAATAAGTACATTTTTGACCCATGAGTCACACAGAAGTCACAAAGATATTAGATAGTATTTATAATTGAATACTAAACATATTAGTAAGCAAAATCTATAGATTGATTAGAAGCTAAAGAAGTACATGGGAGAAGTTTATAATTAAAGACTAACAGAACACTATTAAGGAGCTAACAGTTCAACTTGAAGACAGAAAAGGAACAGAAAATTAGTGAACCATAAAACAAAGACATAATGAAGATCCACAAGCTAAACCTACTTCTTCAAAAGACAAAAAAACCTGACAACTTCCTAACAAAACTGGTCAAGAAAAACAACCAAATGCATAAATATATAATATTAGGAGTGAAATGGCAAAACATTTAGGTAAGTTTTGAAAATATGCTGGGCATAGATTAATTATTATAGATCACTACATATTTGGTCACTACCGACCATTTTTACTTACCGCCAACAAAAGACGCATTTATTTGCACATGCCAAGCTCGGAGTGGTTTCCATGCAGCGATGGCTTTCAATGCCATAGAATGTATGTTTATAGCACCCTCCTCTCCCTCGAAGCATCGACTATGACAAGTAAACAAATCATAATTTGAATAAAATTGTCAAAGCACAGAAACAAAGCACCAAGGCTTCATTGTTAAGAAGAAACCATGTGTTTCATAAACATAAATATCCTTACTGGTATCTACATGGTACAAGCAATTAACATTAAAGGATTAGAGTATTTTGATACTGCTTTGGGTTTTTTCTAAAACCCACTGAAATAAACCTACAATTCATTAACTCTGAAAACTCTATAGGGAAAATCATTAATGCTTTCTTTCATTTTCAAATCCATCCAACTGCCTCAAATAACATTAGTATAATAACATACAATGCCAGGGTATAGATAGGAGAGGCTCCTTCAAAAAATGCAGGCAATGCTCACATGCAAGAATAGCCCTGCTTTGAATAGGGAAGGTGAGTAAGGAAATGCATCCTGGAGTATACTCCATATCAGCAGAACAGGTAGAATTTGAACATACCGTAGAACCTCTCCGTAAGGTGACCACACAAGGGACTGTAACAAACTAGTCAACACACAGAGACAAGTCAACATAAGAAACCAGGCTACTGTACTGATACACATATGTAACGCATGTTGGTCTATGACAATTTTCATAGATAATGGTCAACTTAAGGAGCTGGTCAATGTAGGGAGGTGGTCAACTATGGAGGTTCTACTATATTTGAGATAGTTCTGGGGACAAGCAGCAGGTATATAAGGAACAGATTATCAACTGGGTGTGGTGGCTCACGCCCGTAATCTCAGCACTTGGAAGGCTGAGGCAGGTAGATTGCCTGAGCACACAGGTTCCAGACCAGTCTGAGCAGAGGGACACCCCATCTCTGAAAATAGCCAGGCAATGTGGCAGGCGCCTGTAGTCCCAGCTACTCAAATAATATTAGTACAATAACATATATGCCAGGGGATAGATGAGGCAAGAAAATTGCTTAAGCCCAAGAGTTTGAGGTTGCTGTGATCTGTGACACCATGGCACTCTACCAAGGGTGACATGGTGAGACTCTGTCTCAAAAAAATAATTTAAAAAATAAAAAAATGAGGGGTAGAGAAAGGAAGAGCAGAGAGAGGGAAGGAAGAAGGAGGTAGGGCCTTGGTGTGTGCCACACCTTTTAGGGGCAAGACACGATTGCAAGAGGGACTTTGCCTAATAAATGCAATCAGTATAATCTGGTTTCTTGTACCCTCAATGAATCCTCAACAATAAAAATAAATAAATTATACCTTACTTAGAAAAAAATAAAATTAAAATTAAAAAATTAAAAAAGGACGGTGCCTGTGGCTCAGTCGGTAAGGCACCGGCCCCATATACCGAGGGTGGCGGGTTCAAACCCAGCCCCAGCCAAACTGCAACCAAAAAATAGCCAGGCGTTGTGGCGGGCGCCTGTAGTCCCAGCTACTCAGGAGGCTGAGGCAAGAGAATTGCTTAAGCCCAGGAGTTGGAGGTTGCTGTGAGCTGTGTGAGGCCACGGCACTCTACCGAGGGCCATAAAGTGAGACTCTGTCTCTACAAAAAAAAAAATTAAAAAAGGAACAGATTATTATCCCCCAAAAGAAAACTATTTAATGTGAGGGGTAAAACCATATAGCACATGAGTCAATAAATCAGTAAGAGTAGTAAGAAGATAATTTAAAAAAATATCTCAGATCAATTTAGGGTTGGGATCAAGATAATATCAAGCTTTTTAAGGTATCATAAGAAAGATTTGTCCAGAAGCTCTGTGTATGATGGGTTTGACTTCAGTAGAAGTGAAAGCAGTGATGCCTGTGAGGAGGTTATGTAAGTGAGGTAATGACCAATGTTAGGAATAAAACAGGATATTATTACAGGTCCTGCAGCCACGGAAGGGATAATAAGGAAATGCTACAAACAATTTTATGTTGACAAATCTGACAACTTAGATGAAATAGATCCACTCCATGAAAACCACAGATTATCAAAACTCAACCGAAATGAAATAGATAACCTGAATAATTCTATAACCCTTGCAGAAACTGATTTTGTAATTAAAAGTCTTTCCAAAATGAAATCTCTTGGCATAGATGGTTTTACTGGAGAATTTTACCAAACATTTAATGAAGAATGTATGCCAATTTTACTTAATGTTGTCCCCAAAGTACTTGTTTTATGTAAACTGTATTAACCTGATAACACAAGCTGACAAAGACGGTGTAGTGAAAGAGAACCAACATCTCTCAAGAACTTAGATGTAGAAATTCTCAACAAAATACTGGTGATTTTTGTCTTCTTTTTATTTCGCCAGTCTTACTACATATTTGTTCATTTTACTGGCCGGAGAACCAGCTTTTTATTTCATAGCTTTTTAAAATTTTCTTATTTTCAATTTCATTGATTTACACTCTTAGGTCATTTCCTTCCTTTCATTTTCTTTGGTTTTACTTGGCTCTTTTTGTTCTTCTTTCTTGAGGCAGGAACTTCGATTGCTGATTTGAAAACTTGCCTCATTTCTTACATTAAGAATTTAGTACTGGGGCGGCGCCTGTGGCTCAGTGAGTAGGGCGCTGGCCCCATATGCTGAGGGTGGTGGGTTCGAACCCAGCCCCGGCCAAACTGCAACAAAAAAATAGCCGGGCGTTGTGGCGGGCGCCTGTAGTCCCAGCTACTCAGGAGGCTGAGGCAAGAGAATCGCATAAGCCCAAGAGTTAGAGGTTGCTGTGAGCCGTGTGACGCCACGGCACTCTACCCAAGGGCAGTACAGTGAGACTCTGTCTCTACAAAAAAAAAAAAAAAAGAATTTAGTCCTGTAAATTTTCCTCTGAGCATTACTTGAGCTGAATATTATACATATGTTTTATCTTCATTTTCATTCAGTTCTACATTTTTCAGTTTCTTCTTTGACCCATGGCTTATTTAGGAACGTGTTATGTTTAGTCTTTGAAATTGACTTCTAGTGTTATTCCATTATGATCAAGAGTTTCTTTTAAATTTTTGAGGTATGTTTTTTCTTTGGCCAAGGACACAATCTACCTTGATGAATGTTCCATAGGCACTTGGAAAAAACATATATTCTATTGTTGTCAGGTGGTCTGTTCTACTTAAGTCCATTAGATTCTGTTGACTAAATCTGTCATTCAGATTTTCCATGTCCATGCTCATTGTCAATCTAGTAATTCTACCATTTCCTGAAAGGTAGTTTTCAAGTCCCCAACTTTTTTTAATTTTTAAAAAATTTCTCTATTAGTTGTTGTTTGATGTATTTTAAGGCTCTGATGTCTGGTGTGTATTTATTTTACAGTTATGAAATGTCTCTCTTTGTTCCTAGTGATTATCTCTTCTCTGAAGTCTGTTTAATCTGATATTAATACACAGTTGGACACAGTGGCTCACGCCTGTAATCCTAGCACACTGAAAAGCTGAATCAGTTGAATTGCTTGAGCTCAGGAGTTCAAAACCAGCCCAAGCAAGAGTCAGACCCTATCTCTAAAAATAGCCGGGCCTTGTGGTGGGTATCGAGTCCCAGCTATTCTGGAGCCTGAGGCAAGACAATCACTTGAGCCCAAGAATTTGAGGTTGCTGTGAGCACTACAGCACTCTACTGAGGGCCACAAAATGAAACTGTTTCAAAAAAAAAAAAAAAATCTGATATTAATACATTAGTTCCTGCTTTTTTGAATTCCCCTTTCTAATGTATACAATTTTCCATCATTTTACTCAAACTACCTCTGTCACTAAATTTGAAGTGAATGTTCTTATAAATTAAACATCACATATTTGGGGGATTTTTTTTTCATGGAGTCTGTCATTTCATTGGTAAATTTTAAATGATTACATTTGATGTAATTAGTGAAATATAAATACATACAAGTATACTATTATTACTTTTTTTTTTTTTTTTTTTGGAGAAAGAGTCTCACTTTGTCACCCTTGGTAGAGTGCCGTGGCATCTCAACTCACAGCAGTCTCAAACTCTAGGGCTTAAGTGATTCTCTTGCCTCAGCCTCCCAAGTAGCTGGGACTACAGGCACCTGCCACAGTGCTTGGCTATTTTTGTTGTAGTCATCACTGTAGTTTAGCAGACCTAGACGGGTTCCAACCCACCAGCCTTGGTATATGTGACTGGTGCCCTAACTACTGAGCTACAGGTGCCAAGCCTACTTTTTTTTTTGTCTCTTTGCATAGTTTTTGTCTTGGTTGTTCTGGGTATTACAAAATATGTACATGACTTAGCATAGTTTTCTGCTATTAACATTTTACCACTTCAAGTGAAATGTAGAAACATCACTTTTATTTAGATTCCTTAAACTCCCCCCCCCTTTTTTTTGCAGTTTTTGGCTGGGGCTGGGTTTGAACCTGCCACCTCCGGCATATGGGGCCAGCGCCCTACCCCTTTGAGCCACAGGTGCCGCCCTAAACTTCCCCCTTTTAAACATTGTCTTAAACATCACATGGTGTTAATTTTTTTTGTTTCAATCATCAAATATGATTTATAAAACAAATGAGAAAATTATTCATCTATTGTATGTCCCCATATTTCTCCTCTTTCCATTGTTCTCTTCCTTTCAGATCCTCTAAGAATCTTCCCATTTAATTCAGCCTAAAGAACTTTCTTTAGCCAAACTTTAAGGGTAGGTCTGCTAGCAACAAATTCTTTTAGTTTTACTTCATCTGTTAATGTCTTGATTCTTGATGAATAACTTTGCCAGACATGGACAGTTCTTTCACCACTTAAAAAATATTATCCCACTCCTTTCTTGCCTTTATGGTTTCAGATGAGAAATCTGCTGCTGAAATTGGTGTTATCCTACACGTACTACACTGTTTCTCTAGCAGTATTCTGATCTTCTTCCCTTTTAAGTGTTTAGATCATTAATCACATAAGGTACCTTGGTGTGGACTTATCTTTGGTTTTATCCTGTTGGGGTTTCGGTAAGATTCTTGAAGCTGTAGGTTGGTGTCTTTCATCAAATTTGGGCAATTTTCAGCCATTAAAACCATTCATTTTCTCTCTCCTTCTGCAACTCTGATAACATAAATGTTGGATCTCTTATTACAAGCTGAGTAGCCATTATCTAAAATGCTTGGAATCAGAAGTATTACAGATTTTGGACTTTTGGAATATTTGTAATATACTTAACAGTTGAGCAATCCTAACACCAAAACTCAAAATCTAAAATAGTCAATGAGCATTACCTTTGATCATCACGTCAGTGCTCAAAAAGTTCCAACTTTTGGAGCATTTCAGATTTCAGAATTAGGGATACTCAGCCTGATTGTATTGTTCCACAAATCCCTACGGCTCTACTTAATGTTCTTTTTAAGTCAGTTTTTTGTCTCCGTTGTTCAGCCTGGGTAAATCCTAGTGGTCTGTCCTGTTCACAGATTGCTACTGATCCTGTCCTGTCATCTGCACTTGACACTGAGCCTATCGATCAGTAATCTTATTTTTGTTACTGTACTTCTCAATTTTAGAGTTCTCTCTTGGTTATTTTATAAACTCTATTTCTTTGCTGAGATAGTTTATTTTCCCCTTTGAGTCAAGACAACTTGTAAATGATGGCTGAAGCATTTTTCTGACAGCTACATTATAATCCTTTGATTCATCTGGTGCTGGTGTCAACTGATTATTATTCAAGCTGTGGTTTTCTTAGCTCTTGGTATGATCGGTGATTTTTTTGTTGCATACCAGACATTTTGTCTGCTATCTTAGGAGACCCTGGACACTATTTAATTCTTTCATTTTAGTAGACAGTTACTTTGTTTTCATTTAGTAGATAGTTACTTTGTTTTCATTCAGCACGCAGGTCCTGGACTACTGTGTGCTGTGGTTCCAATGGCAATTCAATTTTCAGAGTCCTTGCAGTACAACTTAGACTCCCATTGGTTCCTGTTGGTGCTGTCAGAGGGGACAGAAGCGTTCTTGCAGGCTGGTGCCCTGTGCCTCTCTCAGCTGAAAAGGGAAGCATCAGGTCAGCAGACTTCTAAGGCCAGGCTGCTTGTGTGGCAGAATTCCTCTGGCCTGTGCCCTCTGGCAGTGCCAGTATCTCTGGGTGATACGGACACACAAGGACACAAAGGCTTCCTCAGCTGACCCACTTATCACTTTGGGGTCTCTCTTGCTAGTGCCATCCACCCACGTTAGTGTCCCTAGCTCTAAGCTCTCAGAGAAAGAGCTTAGCAGAGAGTACATTTCACAGGACAGGCTCCTTGTTGGGTTATAGGGTGGGGCCTTTCCAATATAGTCACGGAAAGCAAATCAGTGATTTCTTAGGACGCAAAAGAAAAGAAGGATTATAAAGAAGCACAAGGAAATTTTTTACATTTTTCATTATTTTGATTGTGAGATGGTTTCACTGGTGTATGTATGTGTAAAACTCACCACATTGTATACTTTAAATACATATAATCTCTTATATGTCGATTATACCTCAATAAACTTGAAAATATTTTTATTTAAACATATTATAAAACACTCAGGAGTCAGGTGAAAATTTTCCACCAAAGTGCAAAATGTGATGATCTAAAAAGAAAATAACTGTAAGGATGGAACTGATGAAAATGTATCATTACAAAATGATAATCAAAAACAAAGGAAAAAATCTGTCACTATTAAGAGGTGGCTATTAAAACAACTCCTGCTCTGAAAATCAGTAGTTTAAAAAAAAAGAAATCAAACAATTATACTGCCCTGTCAATAGAAACCGTATTTCAGAGTAACTAAATATCCTCAGTTGGTAAAAACAGCTCTCCTTTACAGAACAATGCTAACTAATAAATGTAGAAGAAATAACAAATTTAAAAATACAATTTCACAAACCAAAATTAAATATTCTTTTGGGCATGTATTATCAATTGGTGTTTTTTTTTTTTTAAAGCAAACATTGGCTTAATGGTTGATAGCAAAGTGGATGTTTTAATAATGCCAAATTCTAGCAACAACATAACTGAACAAAGGAGAGAGAGGAGAGTATTCTTATCACTGTTTCAGTTGTTAATGTTAGCAGCACCATTGAAGGGTGCAGGACAAGTGGCCTAGATCTTAAGTCAGTGTCCTTTTGTTTTGGTGACAAAATCTAAATGCTGTTGCCAATCTAGAGTGCAGCGGCATCAGCCTAACTCACAACAACCTCAAACTCCTGGGCTCAAGCAATCTTCCTGTCTCAGCTGCCCAAGTGGCTGGGACACAGGTGCCCGCCCCAATGCCCAGCTAATTTTTCTGTTTTTAGTAGAGACAGGGTCTTGCTTTTGCTCAGGATGGTCTCGAACTCCAGAGCTCAAGCGATCCTCCTGCCTTAGCTTCCCACAGTGCTAAGATTGGGGGCATGTGCCACCAAGCCTAGCCAAGTCAGTGCCATTTTTTTGTTTTGTTTGTTTTGTTTTTTTAGGTTAAGATGCTTTTTCTTTTCTTTTATTGTTGGGGAATTATTAAAGGTACAAAGAACTAGATTACGCTGCTTGCATCTGTTAGGTAAAGTCCCTCTTAGAATTACGTCCTGCCCCCCAAGAGGTGTGTCACACACCATGATCCTCCACCCCCCTCCTTCCTTCCCTCTCTCCACTTCCCCCACCCCCCACCATGTACTAGCATCAATAGTCTCATATCAGAATTGAGTACATTGGATTCTTGCTTCTCCATTTTTGTGATGTTTTACTAAGAAGAATGTGTTTCAAATCCATCCAGGTTAATACAAAAGATGTACGGTTCATCTTTTTAGTGGCTGAATAGTATTCCATAGTATACATACACCCACTGCTTGTCAATCCATTCCTAGATTGGTAGGCATTTAGGTAGTTTCCACAATTTGGCAATTGTAAACTGAGCTGCAATAAGCAGTCTAGTGCAAATATCCTTATGATAAAATTTTTTTTTCTGGGAAAAGATATTTGCGTATTATTAATTGGACAAAAGCTTGATAACAAAAAAAGAGCCAACAATCCCTTAGAGCAATGGGGAAGTGAGATGAATAGAACCTTCCCTAAAGAAGACAGACAAATATCTAACAAACATATGAAAAAATGCTCATCATCACCAATTATCAGAGAAATGCAAATCAAAACCACCCTGAGATATCACCTAACCCCAGTGAGAATGGTCCACATCACAAAGTCTCAAAGTTGCAGATGTTGGTGTGGATGTGGAGAGAAGGGAACACTTTTACACTGCTGGTGGGACTGCAAACTAATACAACCTTTCTGGAAGGAAGTATGGAGAATCCTCAAAGAACTCAACCTAGACCTCCTATTTGATCCTGCAATCCCATTACTGGGCATCTACCCAGAAGTCAATGCCTTTTTAAAAAATTAAAAGAGGCCAGGTACAGTGGCTCACATCTATAATCCTAGCACTCCAGAAGGCCGGTGGATTGCTTGAGCTCACAAGTTCACAATCGGCCTAAGCAAGAGCAAGACCCCCATCTCTACCAAAAAAATAGAAAAACTGAGGCAAGAGGATCTCTTGAGCCCAAGAGTTGGAGGTTGCTGTGAGCTATCACACCACAGCACTCTACCCAGGGTGACAGCTTGAGACTCTGTCTCAAAAATAAATAAATAAAATGAAATAAAAATTTTTTTAAATTAAAAGACTGGTCTTGATTATAAAAGAGACTTAAGAGACGTACCATGTGAAATGTGAGGTCCTACACTGGATACTCATTTGGATAAACCATTTGTAGTCACTAGGGATCAATTCAAGAAATTTGAGTATGTTCAAAAATGGAAATTCAATAAAAATATCAACTCCTGATATTTTTGACTAGGAAACAAAAACAGGCTATGAAATAATATATCCAGGATGACCTCAGTCAGGTTCAAATGCACACATACACACACAATGCACATGTATTAAGGTGTTCACAGTATTGATTTCAGTACAGCGGCAACATAATGTTTTACTTTTTTTTTTGTTGAGACAAGAGTCTCATTATGTCACCCTAGGTAGAGTGCCGTGGCATCACAGCTCACAGCAACCTCAGACTCTTGGGTTTAAGTGATTCTCCTGCCTCAGCCTCCCAAGTAGCTGGGACTACAGACGCCCACCACAACACCCAGCCATTTTTTGGTTGTAGTTGTCGTTGTTTGGCAGGCCTGGGCTGGATTCGAACCCGCCAGCTCCAGCTGGCACCCTAGCTGCTTGAGCCACAGGCACTGAGCCTGTTTTACTTTTGCATTTTTATTTCTCTAAATGTTCTAACTTTCTACACTGTATAGATATTGTTTCTACAATAATACAAGGTTATTTCAAAGAGTGAAACAGAACATATATTCTGATAGGAGCAAGGGGACCTGTACGTAACGAGGGAGAAACTGATGACTGCTTTCTGAGAGATGCAGAAAAAGAGATGGGGAATGAAAAGTTACTTCCCCCAAAGCAAAGAGACAACCTACACAATGGGAAAGGATATTTGCATATTTTCAATCAGACAAAAGCTTGATAACTAGGATCTATAGAGAACTCAAATTAATCCACATGAAAAAAGCCAACAATCCCATCTATCAATGGGCAAGAGACATGAATAGAACTTTCTCTAAAGACGACAGACGAATGGCTAACAAACACATGAAAAAATGTTCATCATCTCTATATATTAGAGAAATGCAAATCAAAACAACCCTGAGATATCATCTAACCCCAGTGAGAATGGCCCACATCACAAAATCTCAAAACTGCAGATGCTGGCGTGGATGTGGAGAGAAGGGAACACTTTTACACTGCTGCTGGGACTGCAAACTAGTACAACCTTTCTGGAAGGAAGTATGGAGAAACCTCAAACAAAGCACTCAAGCTAGACCTCCCATTTGATCCTGCAATCCCATTACTGGGCATCTACCCAGAAGGAAAGAAATCCTTTTATCATAGGACACTTGTACTAGACTGTTTATTGCAGCTCAATTTACAATCGCCAAAATGTGGAAACAGCCTAAATGCCCACCAACCCAGGAATGGATTAACAAGCTGTGGTATATGTATACCATGGAATACTATTCAGCCATTAAAAAACATGGAGACTTTACATCCTTCGTATTAACCTGGATGGACGTGGAAGACGTTATTCTTAGTAAAGCATCACAAGAATGGAGAAGCATGAATCCTATGTACTCAATTTTGATATGAGGACAATTAATGACAATTATGGTTATGGGGGGGAAACAGAAAGAGGGAAGGAGGGAGGGGGGTGGGGCCTTGGTGTGTGTCACGCTTTATGGGGGCAAGACATGATTGCAAGAGGGACTTTACCTAACAATTGCAATCAGTGTAACCTGGCTTATTGTACCCTCAATGAATCCCCAACAATAAAAAAAAAAACAAAAAACCACCTTACTGCTAATTAAAATGAGTTAAATGAGTGCAGAGAAAAAAAAAAAAAAAACAAGGACATTGGGCTGCACCTGTGGCTCAGTGGGTAGGGCGCTGGCCCCATATGCCGAGGGTGGCAGGTTCAAACCTAGCCCCAGCCAAACTGCAACAAAAACAGCAAAAATAGCCAGGCATTGTGGCGGTGCTTGTAGTCCAGGCTACTTGGGAGGCTAAGGCAAGAGAATCGCCTAAGCCCTGGAGTTGAAGGTTGCTGTGAGCTGCGTGATGCCACGGAACTCTACCGAGGGCGATAAAGTGAGGCTCTATCTCTACAATAAAAAAAAAGAAAAGAAAAGTTACTTCCCATCAGGGGAAATATGTGGCCACGTGTGGCTATTTAAATTTAAATTTAATGAATTAAAATTAAATAAAATGTAAAATTGTGTTCCTTACTCACACTAGCCACATTTCACCTTTTAATAGCCACACTTGGTTAATGACTGTATTAGTTACATGGTTAGGTATTAATAGGGACATGGTTACGTTTTAGACATTAAGTATTAGGTATCAGCACCATTTCCCAACCCTATGTGCTCATTTCATGTTTCTGTAAAACACTGTAATTCTTGCCATATTTTAAACTCTTTCACTATTATTATATCTGTTATGGTGATTTGTGATTATTGATCATTGATGTGACTACTGTAATTGTTTTAGGACACCTCAAACTATGCCCATATTAGATAGCAAACTTCATTGATAAATGTGTGTGTTTTGACTTTTCCATTGACCAGTTGTCCACACCCTCTCCCCATTCCTTAGACCTCCGTATTCCCTGAAACACAACATTGAAATTAGGCCAAGTATAGCTTGGCGCCGCCACTGGCAGGTTCAAACCCGGCCCCGGCCAGCTAAAACAACAATGATATCTTCAACAAAAATAGCCAGACGTGGTGGCAGGCACCTGTAGTCCCAGGTGTTTGGGAGGCTGAGGCAAGAGAATCGCATTAGCCCAAGAGATGGAGGAGGTTGCTGTGAGCTGTGACGCCACAGCACTTCACTGAGGGCGACATAGTGAGACTCTATCAAAGGGAAGGGAAGAGGAAGGGAAGGGGAGGGGAGGGAAGGGAAGAGAGAAAGAAATTAGGCCAAGTATATCCCTCCCATGGGATCTAAGTGTTCAAGTGAAAGGAAGAGTCACACATCTTTCATTTTAAATCAAAAGCTAGAAACGAAGCAGCCTTAATGAGGAAGTCATGCCAAAAGCTGAGATAGGAAGAAAGCCAGGCCTCTCATGCCAAACAGCCAAACAGCAAATGCAAAGGAAAAGTTCCTGAAGGACATTAGAAGTGCCACTCCAGTGAACAAACAAGTGGTACCAAAGTGAAAGAGCCTTATTACTGATATAAAGAAAGGTTTAGTGGTCTGAAGAGAAGATCACACCAGCCACAACATTCCCTTAAGCCAAAGCCTAATCCAGAGCAAGGCCTAACTCTTCATACCTACGAAGGTGAGGAAGCTGCGGAAGAAAAGTTGGAAGCTAGCAGGGGGTGGTTCATGAGGTTTAGGGAAAGAAGCTGTTTTCATACAGCTTGCATAGAAGTGCAAGGTGAAGCCTTGTGTGCTGATTGAGAAGTGGCAGCAAGTTATCCAGAAAAATCCAGCTACACTCAATGCCAGGTTCTCAGTGTAGCCAAACCTGCCTTGTACTGGAAGAAGACACCATCCAGAACTGCCAGTGCTAGTGAGGAAAAGTCAATGTCTGGCTTCAGAGCTTCAGAGGACAGGCTGACTCTATTGTTAGGGGCCCTTGCAGAGAAGATGACTTTCAGTTGCAACCAGTTCATTTACCATTCAGAAAAGTATGCTAAATAGACCCTGCCTGTGTTCTAGAAATGGAACAACAAAGCATGGATGACAGCAAATCTGTTTACAGCATGGTGTAATAAATATTAAGCCCAGCGCTCAGACCTACTGCTCAGAAAAAAAGATTCCCTTCAAAACACTACTGCTCACTGACAATGCACCTTGTCATCCAAGAGCTCTGACGGACGTGCACAAGGAGGTGACTATTGTTCTCTTGCCTGCTAACACAACCATTCTGCATGCCTGGATCAAAGAGTAATTTCAATTTTCATGTCTTACTGAAGAAATACATTCTATAAGGCTATAGATGGATCTGAGCAAAGTCAAATCAAAACCTAAAGCCCAGCCGCCGTGGATCGTGCCTAGAATCCTAATACTCAGGGAGGCTGAGACAGGTGGATCACTTGAGCTCAAGAGTCCAAGACCAGCCTGAGTAAAAGCGAGACATTGTCTCTACTAAAATAGAAAAACTAAAGTATTGTGGCACACGTCTGTATTCCCAGCTACTCAGGAGGCTGAGGCAAGGGGACCACTCTTGCCCAAGACTTTGAGGTTGCTGTGAGCTATGACAATGCGGCACTCTAACAAGGCAACAGAGTGAGACTCTGTCTTCATACACATAAAAAAGAACCACTTGGGCGGCGCCTGTGGCTCAAAGGGGTAGGGCACTGGTCCCATATGCTGGAGGTGGCAGGTTCAAACCCAGCCCTGGCCAAATAAAAAAAAACTGCAAAAAAAAGAACCTCCTGAGAAGGAGTCACCACTCTAGACACCAGTAAGAACATTTGTGATTCATGAGAGGAAGTCAAAATACCAACATTAACAAGTATGTGAGTTTAATTAAGCAATAGTAAAAGGGATGTTTAAAAAGGACTACAAACAAAAGGCACTGAATTGGATATTGCTGAAAACCACTAGATCAGAAAAAAGAAATTTGGGATATGAGAAGAGTTTAGAAAACAAATTAAATAAATAAACAAAATAAATAACAGTGTTTAGCACATTGTTACCAAAGGTAGATGGGGTTCCAGAAGTATCATCTGTTAGAATATTCATGCCCAATGATACATTTCAAAACTATTAAGAAATGAGTATAATTGTGATGGATGTGTTACTTAGTTCAATGTAAACATTTCACATTGTATATAGAAGCAGTACCCTGAACCCCATAAATGCATCAATGTACAAAGTTATGATTTAATAAACAAATAACTAATTTTTTTTTATTATTATTATTTTTTTTTGTAGAGACAGAATCTCACTTTATGGCCCTGGGTAGAGTGCCATGGCATCACACAGGTCATAGAAACCTCCAACTCCTGGGCTTAAGCGATTCTCTTGCCTCAGTCTCCCGAGTAGCTGGGACTACAGGCGCCCGCCACAACGCCCGGCTATTTTTTGGTTGCAGTTCAGCCAGGGCTGGATTTGAACCCGCCACTCTCGGTATATGGGGCCGACACCTTACCAACTGAGCCACAGGCGCCGCCCTAAAATATATTTAATTTTATGTTAAAATATTTAACATAAAATTAAATATTTTTAATAATTTTAAAAATTAAAATTTTTAAAAAGAATATTCATGCCCCTAGAAGGAAGGCAGAGGAACAGGGGTATAGAAAAAAGAAAGGGTTTCTCAAATATCCAGAAATAATAGCAGCAGGCCTCTGGAGCAGATGACACTAAAAGGATGCAACAGAGAAACGTGAAAGTGTCTGGTTGTGAAAAGAGCAGGGGCTAAGAAATACCCTGTTTCCTCGAAAATAAGACATCCTCCGAAAATAAAACCTACTTACAGGAAAGATAAGACGTCCCCTGAAAATAAGACCTAGCGCATCTTTGGGAGCACACCTTAAAATAAGACACTGTCTTATTTTCGGGGAAACAGGGTAGGTTCTTTATAAATGGAAGAACATCGAAGTAACTCAGATGTCAAGCAAAGGTCAGTATGGATTATGGCAACACAGGCAGGGCCAGTCCAGGAGAAAGATGAAGACAAAGGAACGTTTCCAGCCAAGTTCAAGAGAGCACAGTGGAAACGGCTGGTGTAAGGAAGGGCAAGCCTCATACTGGAAATGGAAAGTAAAGGAGTCAGTAGAAGGAGGTACTCTCAGCCTAGGACAGAAATTTGTAAGAACAGCAAAGAAGGATATAAAACTCAAGCATGAATGGAAAAGAAAAGTTTGGTTTATTTACATAGAACGGTTTGATATGAGCTAACCAGTAACAGCTGTGAGACAGAGAACAGTTTTATACGGGGAATTTGCTGGGGACTGGACACGCTGTAAAATGGTCTTAAGACAGGAATGCGGGTCCTGCATCACCAAGAACACAGCCACAAATAGCAATAGGAAAGGTGAGTCAGGTATCTGATAAGAAACTATTATCCAAAATATATAAAGAAAAAATGTATATATATACACACACATATATACATAAATGTGTATATATGTATATACATATATAAAGAACCCTTAAATCCAACAAAAAAAGGACAAATCCGATGTAAAAATGGGCAAAGAATTTGAAGAAACATTTCTCAAAAGCAGATATATAAACATGTAGTAAGCAAATGAAAAGATTCTAAACACCACTGGTCATTAGGGAAATGCAAATCAAAACCTCTATGAGGGCTCGGTGCCCATAGCACAGTGGTTACGGCGTCAGCCACAATCACTGAGGCTGGCAAGTTGGAACCCGACCCGGGCCAGCGAAACAATGACAACTACAACAAGAAAATAGCCAGGCATTGTGGTGGTGCCTGTAGTCCCATCTCCTTGGGAGGCGGAGGCAAGAGAATCACTTAAGCCCTAGAGTTTGAGGTTGCTGTGAGCTGTGATGCCACAGCACTGTACTGAGGGCGACACAGTAACACTCTGTGATGCCACTTCATCCCCACTAGGAAGGGTATAATCAAGAAAATGAACAATAACAAATGTTGGCAAGAATGAGGGGAAAGTGGAACCCTCATACACTGCATGTGGGAATGAAAAATGGTATAGTCACACTAAAAAAGTTTGGCTATTCCTCAAATGATTAAAAATACCAAGTTACTGGGTGGCACCTATGGCTCAAAGGAGTAGGGTGCCCGCCCCATATCCTGGAGGTGGTGGGTTCAAACCTGCCCCCGGCAAAAAAAAAAAAAAAAAAAATACCAAGTTACTCAAAGGAAATAAAAACACATCTTCACAGAAAAACCTGTTCATAAATATATAATAATGTTCACTGCAGCATTTATTCATAATATCCAAAAAGTAGAAGCAACCTGAATGTCCATCCATTGATAAATACATAAACAAAATGTGGTATAGCCATACATTGAATATTATTAGCCATAAAAAAAGAATAAAATACTAATATATAACACAACATGGATACACCTTGGAATCCTACAAATGAAGCACAAAAGGCCACACATTGTACAACTCCACTGACATGAAACACCCAGATTCGGCAAATTTATAGGGACAGAAAGTAGACTAAAGGTTCCTTATGGTTGGGGGGAGGAGAGAAGATGGGGACTGACTACTTATGGGTAGAGGATCTCTTTCAGAGGGGAGAAAAATGTTCTACAATTAATTGTAATAACAGCTGCATACCCTGTGTTTTTACTAAAAATGATTGAACAACATGCTTTAAAACAGTGAGTTGTATAGTATGTAAATTGCATCTCAATAAAGCTGTTAAAATATGCATATAGTAGAAATTCACGCTGATTCTAATTTACATAGAAATGCAAAGGACTTAGAAAAGAGGACCCAATTTTGGAAATAAGAAAACCAAGATGGAGAGTTTATACTACATAATTTCAGACTTACTACAAAGCTAAAGTAATCAAGACAATATGGCATTGGCATATGGATAGATAAATATATCGATGAAACAGAATATAAAGAGTCCAGAAACAGGCCTACCCTTGTATGATGAATTGATTATCTACAAAGGTCTAAAAGTAATTCACTGGGAAAAGGAAGGTGTGAAAGTTGTCAGAATCAAAATGGAATCACTAATGTTAAGAAAATCCTGACAAATAGAGCTAGGGCAGGGCAGGAAGAGAGAGATCTCATGCCTGTATACCTGATAATAAAAAAGACTACAAAAACTATAACCTTGCACAAAGGCATACACAGCCTTATACAAAAATATTTCTGCAAGGACATCTGCCCAATACCTGCCTGTCCAACCTCGGACTGCTGTCACCCTTGTGTTGATCTTTGTAGCCAAGGATAATTATTTGAAATAACTATTGAATTGATTTATTGAATTATTTGAAAACAATTATGTAGTCCTCCTAACTTTTTCCTTTAAAGTTGGGTACAGGGCACCAGGCTTGGTGGCTTTTTCCTGTAATCCTACAACTCTAGGAGGCTGAGGCAGGTGGATTGCTTGAGCTCAGGAGTTCAAGACCAGCCTGAGCAAGAGCAAGACCCCATCTCTACTAAAAATAGGAAAAAAGCTAGCCAGGTGCAGTGGCGCACAGTGGTATTCCCAGCTACTTGGGAGGCAAAGGAAGGAGGCTTGCCCAAGCCCAAGAGTTTGAGGTTGCTGTGAGCTATGATGCCACAGCACTCTACTTTGAGACAAAGTAACATTTCTCTCAAAAAATAAATAAATAAATAAAGTTGGGTGCAGTGGATTTAAAGAAATTTAACAACCTATAATCCCAGCTACTTGGGAGGCTGAAGCAGGAGAATCTCTGGAGCCCAGGAATTTGAATCATAGTAAGACTCTGCCTCTTTAAAAAACCACACATGCACACACACACCTGTCTTTTTTTTTTTTTTTTTTTTTGCAGTTTTTGGCTGGGGCTGGGTTTGAACCCACCACCTCCAGCATATGGGGCCAGTGCCCTACTCCTTTGAGCCACAGGTGCTGCCCACCTCTGTCTTTCTTTATCTCCTTGAATCTGCGCATAATTTACTAAGGCATGTGTATTCCCATTACAATGTTCTCTTCCCAATTGAATATTATTTTGTTTTAGAGAAAGGCCTCTGTTAATTAAGTTAGCATATATGGTGTTAGAAACAGGAGGTGGAAAAGATCACTAATGAAAGGAATCAATGATTCCTCTTGGGCTGGTAGACTTTTGTCTTTCCTAGGAAGTCCTTTGTAGCATAAAGATAAGCTTCTTTCTGGATTGAGTACTCTTGGTTTCTACAGAATTTACATTCTGTCTGTAAGGCACATCTTCTCTAGTTTGCACACCAATATTTCATTTGATCTGCACACTTAGGTTAAAATTTTTGTGAACACTTTTATCTTGGTTTCTTTTCATTTGGTTTGACTCTTTTCCTGTGTTTGCTTCTGAAAATCTTCTGAGACCATAAATAAACTTCTGGATGGTTACAGCACAGGACAGCTAATTAAAAGCCACTAGGGCAGTTGCCAACATTTAAAACACCAGTATAAACTCCTGACAAGATTTATAGGATTTTCTTTGCTTCTGCAAGATAATAAGAAACGGAATGGGAATCTCAAATATTAAGGCATATCAGGTTTTGTGGGACTACAGTCAGCAACATATTGTGGGGCCACTTTTCTGGACACTTTTAAACTAAAAGACAAACTACTTCAAGGAAAATTCAGAGCTCAAAACATCAATATTTAGAAACAAGCAACTATAGAGTTAATGAGCAGATTCTTCTAAGTTCTTAATTTCTTTTTTTTTCCTCTGCCTACTTTGAATCTGCTGACTTTTTCTACTACTGGTGTTAATATAAAACTCATTGCTTATGGCAGTATAGCAAAAAAAAAAAAAAAAAATTTAAAGAGAAAGAAAGAAATCTTAAAGGGCTTTTAAATTAATGGCTTTACAAATTACAAGAGCTCCATGGTAACCAACAATCAAGGATCTTTTAGAAATACAAATTTAGATTTGTCTGACTAGCTACCAATCATATATGGTGATGGAATACTTAATTGAAAAATTAATGATCTAAAAGAAAAAGGAGTACATAAATATTTATAACAGGTTCTCCTATCAAACAGGTCAAAATCTTTAGCTAAGAGCAATAAAATACAAGGTATCTCTGTTTAGCACAAAAATTTTGCTTTTTTTGCCACACAGAGGTCAAAAAGAAAAAGCCAGGAAAAAAAGTAAGAAAAGTAACTTCTAAAATTCTTCTCCACCCACATTTACTAATTAAACAAACCAGACAGGCAAACAAAAGATAGATTTGTTACCAATTCAAGGCTACCTAGAGATTTTGGGGTTTTTTGTTTGTTTGTTTGTTTGTTTTTTGTTTTTTAGAGACAGTCGCACTTTATCACCCTTGGTAGAGTGCTGTAGCATCACAGCTCACAGCAACCTCCAACTCCTGGGCTTAGGAGATTCTCTTGCCTCAGCCTCCCAAGTAGCTGGGACTACAGGCACCCATCACAACGCCTGGCTATTTTTTTGTTGCAGTTTGGCCCAGGCTAGGTTCAAACCCTCCACCCTCAGTATATGGGACTGGTGCCCTACCCATTGAGCCACAGATGCCGCCCAAGATTTGGTTTTCTTATACAATTCGGGCAGTACCACCTTAAAGGTAAACATTGAAATTTAACCCTAAACTCATCTGAAAGTAAAAAAGTGGGGGGTGGGGGTGGGGGGAGCAGTGTTAAAGAGTTTTTTAAAAATCAAACTGCTCTAGAAACTACTTTACCTAAAACTTTGAACCACAGCCCTCCAATAGATTGCCAATCAGGACAAAGTTTAGCCTTAGGAACAAGCGCAGATTTTGTCAAACATATAATTTGGATCCATGTGCCTTTTATAAAATGATGGGTTTGTATCACTATCTCATGACTACAATTCTAAAATAAATGCCATAAGAACTTTACGTATGTGTACATATAATGTATTTATGCATATGTTCATATACATGTTTCATCTACATGATAAAATCTGACACAGTCAGGAAGAAATCCCTTAAAGAAATAAGCACTCATAAAAAATATATAGTAGTTAACTCAAATGTTAATTCAAATAATTTAAGGAAATCTTTAATAAATAGGCTGGCTTTTAAATTATTGGTAAAATTAAAATTAAAATATCTTCAAATTTGTCAGTATACATTTTTGCCTAGATTTGCTGCTCAGTTTTATACACATGTATTTTTTGTTTGTTTGTTTTTCATTTTTTTCTTTTTTTTTTTTTTTTTTTTTGAGACAGTCTCACTCTGTCACCCTGGATAGAGTACCCTGGCGTCACAGCTCACAGCAACCTCAAACTCTTGGACTCAAGCAATTCTCTTACCTCAGCCTCCCAAGTAGCTGGGACTACAAGCGTCTATCACAATGCCCAGCTATTTTTAGAGATGGGGGGTCTCACTCTTGCTCAAGCTGGTTTTGAACTCCTGAGCTCAAGCAATCTACCCCTTGGCCTCCCAGAGCACTAGGATTACAGGAGTGAGCTACCATGCCTGGTGGCTCAGTTTTATATTTGCCTGGGGTAGATATTTTAAGTTATCTGAGTTTGGCACAAAGGTTATACAACTACAAACCCAGTCTAAAACAGAATGATCATTCTTTGCATAATTTTGTGATAAGATTGAATTTGTTCATACTGAATAATATGAATTTAATATTTTTGGTTCAGTGAAAACAGCTGTATCTTCTGAGTTATCAGCAAAATAATCCATGTACAGAGGATGCCAAAAAAATGTATACACATTTTAAGAAAAGAAAAAACTGTATTAAAATTGTAATATTCAAAATATACCAATAAGATGAATAAGAAGACACAGAGCACCTCTTTTTTTTTTTGAGACAGAGTTTCAAGCTGTTACCCTCAGTAGAGTGCCGTGGCATCACAGCTCACAGCAACCTCAAACTCTTGGGCTTACATGAGTGTCTTGCCTCAGCCTCCCAAGTAGCTGGGACTACAGGTGCCCGCCACAACGCCTGGCTATTTTTTGGTTGTAGTTGTCAATTGTTGTTTGGTGGGCCCAGGCTGGATTCGAACCTACCAGCTCCGGTGTATGTGGCTGGCGCCCTAGCCACCTGAGCACCTCTTGTAGCTGCAGAAGTCAAACATGACTTGACTACTACAAACTTAATATAGTTTTTTCCTTTCTTAAAAGGTATATACATTTTTTGGCACCTTCTGTATTTAAAGGTTCTTAAATACAGGTACTCCTTCAGTTACAAACATTCAGCTTACACACAACTTGCACTTATGAATGGAGGCTATTACAGTTAAATCCCCAAGTTATAAACATCTTATTGACATATGACTCTCACTTACAAATGGAAGCTATTGATACAAGTTTTCCCCATTTAGGGCTGGACAGGGATCCTCATTTCCTAGGCCTGGGCAATATCACATAAGTTTCCTAAGCCTGGGCAATTTCTTTTTTTTTTTTTTTTTTTTTTTCTTTTTTTGTAGAGACAGAGTTTCACTTTATTGCCCTCAGTAGAGTGCCGTGGCGTCACACAGCTCACAGCAACCTCCAACTCCTGGGCTTAGGCAATTCTCCTGCCTCAGCCTCCCGAGTAGCTGGGACTACAGGTGCCCGCCACAATGCCCGGCTATTTTTTTGTTGCAGTTTGGCCGGGGCTGGGTTTGAACCCGCCACCCTCGGTATATGGAGCCGGCACCCTGCTCACTGAGCCACAGGTGCCGCCCAGCCTGGGCAATTTCTTAGAAACCTCTGGGCCTCGAAACCTCTGGGCCTCTTCTGAAGTGGACTCCCTGACCTTTTTTTTGCCTGCAGCTGGAGGGACTGCATTCATTTGTTAATATACTCATCAACGTGGAAAAGGTGTCTTCCTCCTGGCCAAGTGTACTTCTCAAGACCTTATACCCCTAGACAAAATACCCACATGGAGACTTCCCACTTGGATCTTTCCCTCTACCAAGAAGCCCTGGTACCTCTTTTTTTTTTTTTGAAACTGAGTCTCGGGCGGCGCCTGTGGCTCAGTGAGTAGGGCGTAGGCCCCATATACCGAGGGTGGTGGGTTCAAACCCAGCCCCAGCCAAACTGCAACAAAAAAATAGCCAGGTGCTGTGGCGGGCGGCTGTAGTCCCAGCTGCTGGGGAGGCTGAGGCAAGAGAATCGTGTAAGCCCAAGAGTTAGAGGTTGCTGTGAGCCATGTGATGCCACGGCACTCTACCGAGGGCGGTACAGTGAGACTCTGTCTCTACAAAAAAAAAAAAAGAAACCGAGTCTCACTTTTTTTGCAACAAAGTCGCCCTGGGTAGAGTGCGATGGCGTCACAGCTCACAGCAACCTCAAACTCTTGGGCTTAAGCGATTCTCTTGCCTCAGCCTTCTGAGTAGCTGGGACTATGGGCGCCCACCATAACGCCTGGCTATTTTTTGGTTGCAGTTGTCATTGTCGTTTAGCAGGCCCAGGCTACATTCAAACCCACCAGCTTTGGTGTATGTGGCCAGCGCCCTATTCACTGAGCTACAGGTGCCGAGCCAGCCCTGGTGTTTTTTATTCCTTCTGTATCTCTTTCTATCTAATGAATCCTATCTTACCACTGATGTGGTCCATAGGTTCATCCTTCGGATCCCCGAGACCAAGGACCTACTGCAGAAAGAAATTCTGGTGGATGTTATTGATGTAAACATCCTAAAAATTATTTTAAAATCTCATATATTATTAGTCATAATTTTGACTGTTATGTTAAATATTTTCTAAAGTTATACTTGTATGGATATGTTATTAATGTGACTATTCTAAAGATTATGTAAGATTTTTAAAAGTCTGATGGTCCTCGTGATACTGCTGGTCATGATTCTGGTTGTTATCTTAAAATGCCGCATATAATAAAGATAACTAAATTTCCTTGTATTGAGAACTTTTATCAGATCTTAACCACAGCCATTCTAAGTTTTTTCATCCACAATTATTGTTCTGATTCTTCTCTAAAAACATTTCCAATTAGCCATAGTCTAAAATTTCTTTTCAAGGAAAAAACTCTTGAATATAATACTTCTGATAACGTTAAGATCAATAATGGACGAAATAAAAATTTCTAGAACGCTAATAAACTGATAGGTTCACAGAACTGCTAATCAAGAACAAGCAAAACAAAAACTTAATTACAGCCTGGTGCTATGGCTCACACCTATAATTATAGCACTCTGGGAGGCCGAGGCTGGTGGATTACTTGAGCTCATGGGTTTGAGACCAGCTTGAGCAAAAGCAAGACCCCGTCTCTACTAAAAAATAGAAAAACTGAGGCAAGAGGATCACTTGATCCCAAGACTTGAAGGTTGCTATGAGCTATGATGCCATGGTACTCTACCCAGGGCAATAGCTTAAGACTCTGTCTCCAAAAAAAAAAAAGAAACTTAATTATAAGAAATTAGGTAATTGATGAAGATTACACTTTTACTTTTATTTAAATCATGTTGGTTCATTACTTAAATGTAAGTAATCCAAGCTAAGCTAAGTAATCTAAGCTAAGCTCTCCTAAGCTATCTAGAGTTTATATCAATTTGGTAAAGTATACTTTTGTGAATTAAGTTGAAGACATTTGCTTTTTCTCTGTACTTGATTTTTCTAAAATTCAGAAATAATTTGTGAGCCCTCCCTTTTTGAATCTACATAAATTTGATAAAAATCTGGTCTTTAACTATAAGCAGGATACAATTGGAAACATTGGTTATATTACCTAGGCTTTGACCAAAATGTCTCAGGCATGACTCAAGAGTTCCCAGCCTTCAGGTAAGTAAGTAAAAATTGGTACCATGTGGCAGGCCCAAGAACCTTAAGACTATAAGTGAAAATCTAAAGTCGGCATTGGCTTCCTAGCCTCAAATGGTTTTTAAATCAGAGATTCCTACGTGATCATTGTAGAGAGAAAAGGTTATGCTTCTTAAAAAATAAGAAAAAAAAACTATAATACACCTATTACTAGATTGTAACCCTGCGCACTGTCAAGTTCTTCTTATCTAACTACACTCTGGACTAGATCCTGTATTCTCCTACTTTCCTCCAAAATTTGGTACTAATTATAAACTCCTAATAAAATAATGCTGGCCCAGCACTTTAAGAACATAATAACATACTCCAGGTAGACCTGGCCCGAGAGTCACTCCCTTCCAACCTCCCTTTCTGTTCAAATGTGGCTAAAACTGTTTTGACACTGACTCTTTCTTGATAATCACTACCTCCAAATGGGATAAGATCAGCAACCAGGAAAAGTCTACCCCAGCATCAAGGGACTTCAAAACCTACTACAGGATGGTTGATCAGTGATGCTTTTAGAGGAAGACTTTGATTAAAAGAGAGAAATTGCGTAAGGGGGGACAGAATTACTGACTAGAAATGGGAACAACAAGTAAATTCATTGGGGTGAGGAAAATAGTTTATATGTTAATTGGGGTTGGTGGTATAGGTTCTATACCCATCAAAATTTGCTAAATTAAGGCCTATAATCCTAGAGGTTTAGGAGGCCAAGGCGGGCACATCACTTGAACTCAGGAGTTCAAGAACAGCCTGAGCAAGAGTGAGACCCTATCTCTACTAAAAATACAAAAACTAGCTGGGCATACTGGCTCACGCCAAAAAATTTCAAAAAATTGCTAAATTCATTTTAAAAATCCATTCAAAAACCTATACATTTCATGAAATTATACCTTTAAATGGTAAATTTACTGGTTACCTAGAATAGCCATATAAAAGTCACATGTCATAGAAATAACATATGAATAAAAACAAATAAATACCTTTGTCCACCTGCAAAGCTTCACCCCAGAGTGGCTTCCAATCAACTGATAACCTGAATGGAAAAACAAGGACACGAAATTTAGCTGACCCAGAGCTTTATATCAAAAGATGACATTAAATTTTAGCAAAATCATTTCTCTTTGTGTAAATTATGGCAGTCAACATAAAATTGAACTGACCTAAAGCCTTATATCAAGGCTTTTACTAAAATGTAGCAAATTCATTTTTCCTTTACTTAAACTATGGCAAATCAACAACCCGGTAACAGATAGCACTAAAAATTTAAATTCCACAGGATGAGAAACAATTTTAAATGTATATGCATCTAATAACAGACTCAAAATATATATAAAGAAACAGTAAGCTAATCCAAAATCATACAGGGAGATTTTTAACTTCTTAGTATCAGATCGCCTAGGCCAGAAATCAGTAAAGCTCTAAAAAAATCTGAGCAACAGAATTAATAAACATGCTCAGGGCCGGGCACAGTGGCTCACGCCTGTAATCCCAGCACTTGGGAGGCCGAGGCAGGTGGATTGCCTGAGCTCAAAGGTTCAAGACCAGCCTGAGCCAGAACGAGACTCCATCTCTAAAAACAGCCGGGCATTGTAGCAGATGCTTGTAGTCCCAGCTACTTGGGAGGCTGAGGCAAGAGAATCGCTTGAGCCCAAGAGCTGGAGGTTGCTATGAGCTAAAACGCCACACAGTCTACCAAGGGTGATAATGTGAGACTCTGTCTCAAAAAAATAATAAAATAAAATAAGTAAACATGCCCAAGAACGATTAGAAGAGTGCTACATGAACAACTTACAGACATTCATTTCAAGGACCTGTGGAACATTCATAGAAGTAAAACATATGCAGGACTGTAAAGCAAGAGTAACAATATATTTTAAAGAAACTATCATCACTGGCTCGGTGCCTGAAGCTCAGCAGCTAGAGCATCAGCCACATATACCAAGGCTGGCAGGTTTGAACCCAGCCCAGGCCTGCCAAACAACAATGACAACTACAACCAAAACATAGCCGGGCATTATGGCTGGCGCCTGTAGTCCCAGATACTTGGGAGGCTGAGGCAAGAGAATCGCTTAAGCCCAAGAGTTTGAGGTTGCTGTGAGCTGTGACGCCATGGCACTCTACCGAGGGCGACCAGAATGAAACTCTGTCTCAAAAAAAAAGAGAGAAAGAGAAAGAAATTATCATCAGTAATCTTTGTAAAAAAAAAAAAAAAAGAAGAAGAAGATCAGATGGGCACAAAATTATAACCAAGAACATATTAACCCAAAAAGGAAAAAAATCTATTCTATGAACTACAACCTAGTGTGAATTTCTTAGTACCATTCCATAATCTATCATTTAAAAATTTTGAGTCACATAAAACATAAAAAGCATGAAAAAAAACACGGCAAAGTAATCACATTTCCTTTTTTAAAAAAATTAGTAAATAAGTAGAACATTCTGATTTCGGAAAGCATTCAATAAAGTTTTACATGAGGCTTCAAGTAATAAGCCACAATTATCATGAGTCTCTTACACAAAAACTGCCTTGCAGACAAATGAAGTGAATGGAAAAATACAGTCTGGATGATGGCATAAGTGGATCAGAGGCTGGTTAAACATCTATATTCACAGTGTGATGATTATTGGAACAAAGTCAATTTGAATTACAAGTCTCTAGTGGCAACATTTACAGGGCTTTATCTTTTATCCTCTTCCACATTTATGTAAGCATCTTGCATATAAATAAACAAAGCACTGCTTATCTACTTGAAGATGGAGCCAAATCCAACTAACTAATCTATGATACAGAATAAAGATTTAAAAGATTCCAGAGAAAATTCTAGTTCTTCTCTTAGATTCCCATATTCATACATTATATTAACTCTTCATATCTTTTTCTCCTGAGACACATAGAATTCTGTAAAATTTGGCGTTTAGGTATGGGAAAAACTACACGGAACAAAGAGACCTAAGACTAACCACATTGCAAAGATCAGAATCGCAGAATTCTGATCAGACAAAAATCAGATTGCAGAATTCTGCTCCTAGTCAACATGGAGTAATAGAGAAGATTTAATAACCTATTTGAAATGCAAAAACAATGGACAAAATTTGTATATGAACAACATTTTTCAGGACACAAAACATCTGATAACGAAGGGCAAGGGTTCTAGAGTGATGGGAAACAAACAAGGTGAGCCCTACCATTGCCCCAGCCTAGTGTCTGGAAAGTTTCCAGGCCATATAGCAAAGAGAGGAAGCCCAAACAAGATCCAGTGGCTTCCCTGGGTTGAGGAAATGCATCTGAGTCTGGGGAGACAAAGGTGGCGAGAGTTTGACAGGATTGAACACCGAGAGGTGAAACCTACACAGAGACTCAAGATGCTTCAGAAAACGCTTATCAAGTATTTGCCTGAGTACTGATCAGTGTACACATAAGAGAAAAACTACCCAGCAAGGAAAAAGATCCAATGTGCCCGGTGCTCGCAGCAGGCTGGGATTGTACCTACTCCTACAAGTCAGACTAGAAACCTCAAGATGCACAAGGAATGAGGTAAAGGACACACAAGTGTTTTGCCTCAATACTAAGGAATAATTAGCTCTCTACTGAGCTGGCTCCAGTCAAATTTAACAAGTCATAAAATGACTCAAAGCTCAAATTATTTCCATATAACTTACTTTTGTTTCCCAAAATGCTCAAAAATGTTCGTAAGTGTTTACACAAAGATATCCAGCACCTAATAAGGTAAAATTAGATCTGGCATTCAATCAAAGATGAGCGGACATGTAAACAGGTAGGAACCAGGCACGATGGCTCATGCCTGTATTACTCTGGGAGGCTGAGGCAGGTGGACTTCTTGAGCTCACAAGTTCAAGACCAGTCTGAGCAAGAGCAAGACCCCATCTCTGCAAAATAGCCAGGCATTGTGGCAGGCGCCTGTAGTCCCAATTACTTGGGAAGCTGAAGCAAGGGAATCACTTGAGCCCAGGAGTTTGGGGTTGCTGTGAGCTATGACACTACATCACTCTACCCAGGGTGACAAAGTAAAACTCTGTCTTAAAAAAAAACAGGTAGGAAAACATGACCAATGAAGAAAATAATCCATCAAACATCAATCAAAACTGACCCAGAAACAACACAAACATTAGCACACAAGGACATTAAAATAGGTATAACTGTATTTCATAGAGTCAAAAAGCTAAAAGATGTTGGGGGATATAAAAAGACCCAAACTGAATTTGTAGAGATGAAAGCTAAAATGTCTGAGTTGAAAAATACAGTGGATAGGATTAACAAAAGACTAGATAGTTGGACTGCCTGAGTTCAGGAGTTCGAGACCAGCCCGAGCAAGTGCAAGACCCCGTCTCTAAAAATAGCTGGGCATTGTGGCAGGTGCCTATAGTCCCAGCTACTTAGGAGGCGGACGCAAAAAAATCACTTGAGCCCAAGAGTTTGAGGTTGCTGTGAGCTATGATGCCATGGCACTCTGCCAAGGGCAGCAAAGGAAGACTGTCTGAAAAAAAAAAAGGAAAAGAAGGACTAGGCATTAAAGAATAAGACTACTGAACTTACAGACATAGTGATACAAACCATTCAAAATGAAAAGGACAGAAGGAAGAATTTTTTTAAATGAATAGTGCAGCCAGGCACAGTGGCTCATGCATGTCATTATAGTAGTTTGAGAGGTTAAGGTAAGAAAATCACTTGAGGCCAGCCTGGGCAAGAGCAAGATGCCATTTCTAAAAATAAAAAATAAAAAATTAGCCAAGCATGGTGGTGTACACCTGTGGCTCCAGCTACTAGTGAGCTGAAACAGGAGGATCACTCAAGCCCAGGAGGTTTCCAGTAAGCTATGATGATACCACTGCACTCCATCCCAGGAGACAGAATGAGACTTTGTCTCAGAAAAAAAAGTGTATCAGTGAGCTGTGGGTCAAATTGAAGCAGCCTATTAACACAGGAATTACATTCCCTATCCTAACACAGGGACAGAAAAGTATTTGAAGAAATAATGACCAAATTTCATTGAAATTTGATGAAAACTATAAATCCACAGAACCAAGAAGCTTGAAGAAATACAAGTGAAAAAAGAAAATGAAAAAAATGACATAAGTTGGAGGAAGGGGAGCAGAGAGAGGGAAAAGAGAGAGGAAGGTGGGAGGGTCACAGTGGATAACACGCTTCCTGAGGGCAGGACACAATTATAAGAGGGACTTTACCTAACAAATGCAAGCAGCGTAACCTGGTTCTCTGTACCCTCGATGAGTCCCCAACAATTTAAAAATAAAAAACAAAAAAACTACATGGAGACACATTATAATTAAACTGCTCAAAATTAATAATAAGGAGAAAATCTTAAAAGTAATGGGGAGGGAGATTATATTTAAAGGAACGGACAAAAGGATGATGGACTGCCAAGCTCTCATCAGAAGCCACATGAGCAAGAAGACAGCGGAGCATACTATTAAAGGGCTGAAAGAAAAAATGAAAGCTGTCAACGTACAATTCTATGTCTATTCTGTGTCTACTATTCTAGTAGAACACATCCTTCAAAAATGAAGGCAAAAAAAAGCCTTTTTCATATATACAAAAGCTTAAAAAACTCATCACCAACAAACCTGTACTACAAGCAAGGTTAAAAAGAAGTCTATGAGGCAGAGGCGAAAGATACCGCATGGACCACAGGTCTACAGGAAGGAGGGGAGAGCACAGGGAGTGGTAGCTAGAGTAAGTGTGTCCGATTCTAACTATGTAAATCATTAATAGATAACTGTCTACACAAAAATAGTAATCAGGTACAGGGCTATAACATACATGAAAGTAACATGCGTGATAATAATTCACAAAGGTTACCAAAGGAAAAATGGACTTTGGTCCTAGACTATCGTAGGTTCTACATATGTGAAGTGGTAGAATACCACCCAGAGATATACTACAAGATGATAAAAGTACATGTAAAACCTCAAGCAACTACTAAATAACAAAAGGATTACAGCTAATAAGCCAAAAAAGATATCAAATAGAATCATAAAAACTTAATATAAAAGAAGCCAGACAACAGGAAACATGAAATCAAAAAACATGCTCAGCGCCCATAGCACAGTGGTGACGGCATCAGCCACATGCACCAAGGCAGGTGGGTTTGAACCTGGCCCCGGGCCAGCTAAAATCAACAAAAAATAGCTGGGTGTTGTGGCGGGCGCCTGTAGACCCAGCTACTTGGGAGGCTGAGGCAAGAGAACCGCCTAAGCCCAGGAGTTGGAGGTTGCTGTGAGCTGTGACGCCACATCACTCTACCAAGCACAACTCTGTCTCAAAAAAAAAAAATAGTAAGAAATCAAAAAACAGATAAGTAGAAAACAAATAGCAAGATGATAAATTTACATCTATCTTAAAATCACTTCAATATAGTCTACTATAATTGATCACCTTAATTATAGTTACTCTAATTAAAGGAGTGACCATAGAAAACCAGAGGGGGAATCTTCAGGCAGTTATATCTGCCATTGTAACACAACTGCTGAGCTAATTAGAGAAGCAACTCATCACCTTTTTTCTCTTGGCATCCCTATTTTATGCTTTGTCTCTTAGGTATAAAGTGGAATGCCTAAGAGGACAGTAACATAACAGTGTCAAGGATTTTCACCTTGCTTAGTTAGGGCTTCTCGGAGAGCAGGAGTTATCATAGCTCTTCTTTCACCATCTTCATTCTTCTCTGTGTTCCTGAACAAACTAGTTTTCTCTTCCTGCTGCTCCTTTTCTTTCTGCATTAAAATAAAAAGAATGAAATCCAGAACTGGCAATGTGCAGTGAAAATAACAACACAGCAATCGTGAACACCTGGCATCAACAGAAAGGCCCACTGGGGCTCAGCACCTGTAGCACAGTGGTTACAGCACCAGCCACATACACCAAACATGGGGTTCAAAACAGTTAAACAACAATGACAACTGCAACAAGAAAACAAACGGCCGTTCAACTGCCCTTTGACCCATGAATGGATTAACAAATTGCAGTATATGTACACCATGGAATACTATACAGCATTAAAAAAGATGGAGACTTCACATCTTTTATGTTTACCTGGATGGAGCTGGAACATATTGTTCTTAGTAAAGTATCTCAAGAATGGAAAAAAAAAGTATTCAATGTACTCAATACCACTATGAAATCAATATATAGCCATCTACACACTCATACAAATAGCAAAACATAACTATAGTCCAGAAAGTAGAAGGGAAGAGGAGAGAGAGGGGAGGGGAGGGAGGGGAGGGGAAGAGAGAGGGTATTTGGGGGGACCTCACCTAATGTGCATGATGCAATGGTACATTTCAAAACTATAAAGACTATAATTGTGATGGATGTATTACTTAGTTCAATGTAAGCATTTCACATTGTATATCGAAGCAGTACCCTGAACCCCATAAATGCATCAATGTACAAAGTTACGATTTAATAAAAAGTAATTTAAAAAAAAAAAGGAAAAAAAATAGCCAGGCATTGTGGCGGGCGCCTGTAGTCCCCGCTACTTGGGAGGCTGAGGCAAGAAAATCACTTAAGTCCAAGAATGTGAGGTTGCTGTGAGCTGTGACATCACAGCACTCTACCAAGAGCGACATAATAAAACTCTGTCTCAAAAAAAAAAAAAAAAGGAAAATAGCCGGGCGTTGTGGCGGGCTCCTGTAGTCCCAGCTACTCAGGAGGCTGAGGCAAGAGAATGGCTTAAGCCCAGGAGTTGGAGGTTGCTGTGAGCTGTGAGGCCACGGCACTCTACCGAGGGCCATAAAGTGAGACTCTGTCTCTACAAAAAAAAAAGTCCCCTGAGAACCCAAAGTGGGAAGACAGCCCATATCCTGTCTTCTCCAAACGATCATAGCTCCAGTTAGGCAATGATCTAAAGACACACCAGGATTTATTTTCTTTTAAAGTAATTTTAGCAAGTTAATTATTTTCTCTGAATTTCAATTTCCTCACCTGAAAAAGGAGAAAAATAGAAGAAAAATATTATCTATGGAATATGTTACAGATAAGTAAAATAAAAACACCCAGTGCAATTCCTGCTACATAACAGGTATCCGATAAATAATAGTTACTGCTGCTATTACACCTTCAAACCCCCAAAACGATGAAAAGAGTGCTCTGACTTCCCTGAGAGCGTCAGTTCCAAGACCCAGTTATTCCACCGCCACCAACAGTCACCTCAATGGCCCCTTTTAGAAGACCCTGTGGTGAAAATTTCTCTTTAGTGACAGAAAAAAAGATATACTTTATAAATCTGGAGGACAATATATAAAACTTACTGTCTTTCTTGTTCACTTTGGCCACCAGAAAATCCAGCAGCACACCTTTGATCACTGTCACAAGCATTATGCTTGTCTTATGGTCACAGCAATAGCCTTCACATTACAAGGCTTCATTCTTTCCACTTATTTCTTCCTTTTTTTAAATCTTTTTTTTTTTTTTGAAACAAGAGTCTCACTCTATCACCCTGAGTAGAGTGCTGTGGCATCACAGCTCACAGCAACCTCACATTCTTGGGCTCAAGTGATTCTCTTGCCGCAGCCTCCCAAGTAGCTGGGACTACAGGTGCCCGCCACAACGCCTGGCTAGTTTTTGTAAAGACAGGGTCTCACTCTTACTCAGACTGGTCTTGAGCTCAAGCAATCCACCCACATCAGCCTCCCAGAGTGCTAGGATTACAGGTGTGAGCCACCTCGCTGGCCTTTAAATCTTACATATTTTGTATGCTATCTCCACATAGCATACAAAAAATTACCCAAGCATATGGGTATGCTATCTCCACATAGCATACAAAAAATTACTGTTACCCAAGCTAGAGTGCAATGGTGTCACCCTAGCTCACAGCAACCTCAAACTCCTGAGCTCAAGCAATCCTCCTGCCTCAGCCTCCCAAGTAGCTGGGACTACAGGCACCTACCAGGTTACCAGCTAATTTTTTGGAAGATGGCAGAGATTATGATTTACAGAGACAATACACAAAGTCTCTGTTACCCACAAAGAAGCAACATTCATCAAATCCTGTTAAGAGCTGTAGAAATTCAAAATAACTCACCTTAGCAGTGGCCCTACCACTAAACCCCACACTACCCTCAGCGCCTGTCCATTTTAAAGGTCCAGGCACCTAACCCCTCATCCATCAGTGAGTGGACTCCCTGCAATATCCTTTCTACATAAAAATAAAAATACCTCATAGATGATACCCTGAGATCCGCTTCAAACTAACACAGAAGGGACATATAAAGGGTCATTACGGTGGGTGGCCCGTGGGTGGCTAATGGGTAAAGCTGAGCAATAAGGACTCACTGTATCACTTATCTATTTTTGCAAGAATTCAAAGGCCTCCATACATAAAATGCAAAACAAGATTAAAAATTGAAACGCACACAGAAAGTGAACCAATAAAATCTGGGATTAATTTCTCTACTTCCTTTTTTGCTTCAGGGGCATATTCTGAAAAAGCACTTTATAGAGTCAAATGTGCCAAATGAGAAAAGCAAACCTAATTAAGTCCTATCTGTCCTAAAAGTCAGCATTCCAAATTACTAAGTATAATCAAAACACAAAGCTAATGAACAATTTTGCTTCTGTTAATAGAGTTCTTAACTACACATTTCTGGATGGAACTGAAAAAAAATTATAAACAACAATCACTTATCCTTTTCTATTATAAAAGTAATCAGTTTAATGCTAGGCATTTAATACCAAAAGAAGTTCTAATTATTATTTTGTTAAAATATTTTAAATTAGAAAAAGTAATGCTTTGACCTGTTTGGTTTTTTTGTTTTGAGACAGAGTCTCAAGCTATTGCCCTGGGTAGAGTGCCAGGGCGTCATAGCTCACAGCAACCTCCAACTCTTGGGCTCAAGCGATTCTCTTGCCTCAGTTTTTCTATTTTTAACAGAGACGGGGTCTTGTTTTTGCTCAGGCCAGTCTCGAACTCATGAACTCAAGCAATCCACCCGCCTTGGCCTCCCAGAGTGCTAAAATTATAGGCATGAGCCACCGTGCCTGGCCTTTTTAAAAAAAATCTAAAAGCAGAATTGGGAGTTTGAAAAGGAAGTCTTATGGTAGAGCAAAATAAACTAACCTTGACCTTGAGAATATTTAAATGTCTCTGAAGTAATTCCATCAAGTTTCTGTGATTCCACTACTAATCATGTACAAACTAGTATAAGGTTGCAGTACTTGTCTCCAAAGCCTGTCACCACAAAACATCACCAGCTTATCTGCTTGTCTATAACTGGACCCAGCCACTGGCCTTTGACCACTATGCCCAGGGCTCTACAGATGCCCTTCTGTGGGCCTTTTTCTTTTTTTTTTTTTTCTTTTTTTGAGACAGAGTCTCACTGTTACCCAAGCTAGAGTGCAATGGTGTCAGCCTAGCTCACAGCAACCTCAAACTCCTAAGCTCAAGCAATCCTCCTGCCTCAGCCTCCCAAGTAGCTGGGACTACAGGCACCTACCAGGTTACCAGCTAATTTTTCTATTTTTAGTAGAGACGGGGTCTCCCTCATGTTCTGGCTGGTCTTGAACTCCTGCCTTGGCCTGTCAGAGTGCTAGATCTCTTGTGGTTTTAAACAAAAACTTCTGACCTCTATAAAACAAATGTACTCCAAAGCTATGAACTCCAACACTGAGCGGTGTTCCGTGGGCTTTTAGGAACAGGGCCACGCAGCAGGAGGTAAGCAGCAAGTCATCAAGCCAAGCTTCATCTGTCTTTACAACCACTCCCCGTCACTTGCATCACCCCCTGAGCTCTGCCTCCTGTCAGGTCAGCAGAAGCATTAGAGTCTCGTAGGAGTGCAAACCATGCTGTAAGCACGGGAGGGATCTAAGCTGTGCACCCCTTATGAGAATCTATTTCGGGCAGATCTGAGGCTAATGTGACTAGCCCAGGCTAGATCTTGAGGCTAACTTGACTAATCCCAAAACTATCCTCCCCACCCATGATCCATGGAAAAATTCTCTCCCATGAAACCAGTCCCTGGCACCAAAAACATTAGGGAGTGCTGTTCTTATGGATGGCCATGGAACACTGCCCATGCCCCATCACTAGAGAAATTACCTATTTTAAAATGCGAGGGCTGGGCTGCGTGCTGTGGTTCACGCCTGTAGTCCCAGCTACTCGGGAGGGTGAGGAAAGAGGATCACTTGAGCCAAGAGTTTGCAGTGTAGCCAAGAGTTCGCAGTGTTGCCGTGGTACTCTACTAAGTGCGACAAAGTGAGACTCTGTCTCAAAAAAATAAAAATAAATAAAAATAAAATAAAATGCGAGTGCTACTACTCTGGATTCAATCAGAAGGGCTATAATTAAAGGTCTTGAGAACTCAGGACAAACATTTATTCCTTCCCTCTACGGCAGTTTACTCCTATCTTCCAAATGCAGGAGTAACTTCGTTTCTGAAAAGAAATGCAAAGTTTAATGTACCATTCAAATTCTAATTCTAATCTCCTAGGTACAGACCTTGTTCACTCTTTACCCAGAATGTAACAATATGACAACCACATAAGACCCACATATTTTTATGTGTTTATTTATAGTTCTTACATGACCTAAGCAGAAAAAAATGTAGATCCCATAATCAGTCAACCTTGATGCCTCCTTCCCCTGTCATCCCATTTAACAATAAGTGACAAAGTTCTAGGGTTTAAATTCTAAAGACAACAATCCTCTCTATCCACAAAGCCCCTGTTTTTGTCCACTCTCTCGGCTTCTCCTAAGGGACCAAACTAAATGGTTTCCCTGTCTCCAGGTGCGACTTTCACCCCTTCCCATCTCCCACATCCCACATCCACCACATTTGCCTTGAAAAGAAAACTTGCGTCATTTCCCAGCTGCCATTTCCCAATATGCAAAAAGGAAAGCCAATTATAAGCTAACTTGCTACGCCCTTATGAGAATGACAATGAATTAGTGAAATGTTCTTTATAAACTGACAGGACTATATGAATCTTACATAATAACAAGAGTAAAACAGTGGTACTAATTTTCTTTTCTTTTTTTTTTTTTTTTTTAGATACCATACAATACTACCTAATTCATTTTCACATCATCCCCAAAGTCATAGTACCATCCCAATTTTGCCTAGGATAAAAACAAGCAAAAAAAGTAATCAGCTAAAGATTTTAAAGTAAAAGGCCATGTAGTTAGATAATGTCAGAGGCTGGGCAAAAATGAACTTTTCCTTGTCAAAGCAGACTTTATTTTTTTTAATTGAGACAGACTCTCACTTTGTCACCCTTGGTAGAGTGCTATGGTATCACAGCTCACAGCAACCTCAAACACTTGGGCTCAAGCAATTCTCTTGCCTCAGCCTCCCTAGTAGCTGGGACTATAGGTGCCCACCACAACACTCAACTATTTTTGTTTGTTTGTTTAGCAGGCCCAGGCTGGGTTCGAATCCCTAAGCCCCAGAGCATGTTAACAGCACCCTAACCACTGAGCTACACTGGGCCCAGCCCAGACATTTCTTCTGGGAAAGAGTCTTTCTGATTATTTTACTGATCCTTGTTCATGATCAGGTCATTCTCTTCCTTATCAATTCATAGAGAAAACTTTGGATACAGAATCCCCAGGTTGTCTAAAAGTCATTTTTCTATACAATGACCCTGCCTGGGCCAGAAGCCAGGCCAGCACAGGGTGGGCATTCAGTAAATGTGAATAAATGAATAAATGCCTTAAAACTATCAGACAGCTATTTCTACTCCCAGAAAATTAGACCCTACTTCTTCCAGCCACTAATTCTAGACTTGGCATCTTTCAATATTAAAAACTCTTCTCCAGAAATAAAAATAAAACTCTTCTCCAGGCTTAGCTACAGCTCAATGATTAGGGAGCTGGCCACATGCACCAGGACTGGTGGGTTTAAACCCAGCCAGGGCCTGCTAAACAACGACAACAGCAACAAAAAAAATAGCTGGGCATTTTGGCGGGCACCCATAGCCCCAGCTACTTGGGAGGCTGAGGCAAGAGAATCACTTAAGCCCAAGAGTTTGAGGTTGCTGTGAGCTGTGATGCCACAGCACTCTACCGAGGGTGACAGAGTAAGATTCTGTGTCAAAAAAAAAAAAAGAAAAGAAAAAAGAAAGAAAGAAAAGAAAAAACTCTTTATATATAACGAAACATGAAGAGGAGGGGTTTTTAATATTAAACTTAATAAAATTAGTTATTGACATTTAACAACTCCTTCTACTTCAACTTAAACACATGGTCAGGTTCCTATTTCTGTACTCCTATATCACCCACTTGTCATAGCTCAGTTTTAAAATGACCAATTTTCATCATGACTCAAAGCCTTTCATAACGTACTAGATTTTAAGAACGCCTTTTGAACTTGTGGAAAAGCAGTCTGGCCAAGCGTGTCAAGGGCTTTACTCTGACACAGTTATTCTGTTTTGGATAATTTAACTTAAGGAAATTATTTCAGACCTCACTATTAGGTACTCTTGGTTGAGTCAAGATGGTTTAAAGACAGAGCATTGACACTGAATGGATGTCGCCCTCTTGTTTCTATGTAAATTAAACACTCAAAGCCTTCAAAATAATCATGAAACTAGCTTCATGTTACTCTGCTGCAATACCAAGACACAATTAGAGTTGGACATACGGAGATCCTTTTGTAATTGAAATAGCTGGTAAATTGTCCCACCATGACTTTTTTTTTTTTTACAGTTTTTGGCCGGGGCTGTGTTTGAACCTCTGGTGTATGGGGCCAGCGTCCTACTCCTTTGAGCCACAGGTGCCGCCCCGAAATAGGTGGTAAATTGAAATATTTCTCTGGTGAATAATTACCAAGTGTTTTTGCCATTTATTTTCAAAACTAATGGTACTGATTAATGTTTGTCTGCTTAGCCAGAAAATGCTGTGGGGGTATTTAGCAAAATGTATTTAGTACAGAAAAAAAAAGTATCAATAGGCTTTACGTTTACAAATCACAACAAACCTCATAAGAGAAACAGAAAACAATCTAAGAATCAAGGCTCTTCCTGACTCTTGGCTCTCTAAACTCAACAGCTTTACTTCTGGGAACAATTCCCCCCCTGGGAGGCAGTAAAGGGGAGTGACACAAAGAGAGAGAGTTACTTTCCAGCCATTTATGGACAAATTGCTTAACCTCTCCAAGCCTTTTTGCCTACCTGGAAAATGGCACAATGGATATGATAATAGTCCAGATACCTCAGCATCATTGTGAGGACTGAATGAGATAACCCAATGTGTACTTCGACTTCCCTTAATACTCTAAATCAGAGGTAGGCAACCTGTGGCCTTGGGGCCACATGTGGTTTTCTGGATTCCTAAGTGTGGCCTTTTGACTCAATCCAAACTTCACAGAACAAATCCCTTTGTTAAAAGGATTGGTTAAAAGGATTTGTTCTGACCTAACAACTGCAATCAGCATAACATAATTCTTTATACCCTCAATGAATCCCAAACAATAAAAAAAAATATAGAAGAAGAAGAAGAAAAAAGGATTTGTTCTATAAAATTTGGATTCAGTCCAGGGGCTGCACTTGGGGAACTCATAGGTTTGAGAGTCTAAACCCATACTGGAACTGCTGCCTCTCCCACCTCATTCTCCTATTCAAATCCTATTGCTTCCCACTGCATTTAGAATAAAGCTCAGACCTCCACCGCAGGATGTGAAAAGGCCTCTAGGACACAGCCCTCGCCTTCTTTCTCTGTGCCACCCCTCCAAACATTCCCCACCCTCACTCAACTCTAGTTCTTGGAAATCACTCCCAAGTGTCAAATCCTCTTTAGTCCTAGAATTAATGTCTCAAGCATTGTTGTAAAGGGAGGAAAGAGGGAGGATCCCAGGGTAGTATTCTAGTCAGACCAACGCTATCGCATTCGAAGACATCTTCTTATATAATAATTAATAGTTATCGACCACAAACTATGTAGATGAATTAGCTCTTTTAGTCTTCATAACAACTTTATGAGGCAGATACTGTTATCTTCCATGTTTCTTTTCTTTTTCTTTCTTTTTTTTTTTTTTTGAGACAGAGTCTCACTCTGTAGCCCTGGGGTTGAATGCCAGGGCATCACTGTAGCTCACAGCAACCTCAAACTCTTGGGTTCAAGTGATCCTCCTGCCTCAGCCTCCTAAGTAGCTGGGACTACACGTGCCCACCACAATGCCTGTCTAGTTTTTCTATTTTTACTAGAGAAGGGGTCTGGCTCTTGCTTAGGCTGGTCTTGAACCCCTAAGCTTCAGCAATCCACACGCCTCGGCCTCCCAGAGTGTTAGAATTATAGGCATGAGCCACTGTGCCTACCCCCATGTTTCACTTTTACAATGCAAAAGCTAAAGCACAGAGTGAAATAACTTGCCCTCAGACAATAAACTCAGACAGCATGACTCCATGAAAGTTAGTGAGTATTATTCAAAAAAAGGCCTTGCGATGAGAGTACTTTGGCCCAACTCTAGAGCAAAGACTCTTAAGAACTAGACGTACTACTTCCCTCTATAGTAACAACTAAAGAAATTTAATGTGATGGGTAATGATGATCAGGCAGAAAGTAGTCTGGGAGTATGTGTTAATCCGCTCCAAAGAAGATGCCAACATATATGAGAAAAGGCAAAGCAAAGCAGTAAAAACCCCTGTCACCAAGTTTAGTATAGTATATCCATGATAAAATAAAAACAAAAGACATAACTGAAAACTCTCCTGGGACCTAACAATAATGAAAAATAAAAACTGGTGGCTTATTTTCATCTCATACTAAAGTTGGAAAAAATATATTTATTTTTCCGGCAGATATGATGGTTTTATGAGGAATTTTTATGCGAAAGCTGAAATATCATAAACCCGCTGCTTAAAGCTCATAAAATCCAAAATTATTGAATTTCAAGAAAATAATTACATCCATGCCCAAAATTTTCCTTAGTGTTTTCTCCAGTGCCCTCTAATGGCCATAAGATGAAAAGGCAAAGAAAAAAATGAGCCCACAATTATCCCAAACTCTTTAGCCACTGAAAAACAAACTTTTAAATAAAGCCTAAGTTGGTAGAAAATCCAGAAATCTATCTAAATCACCACATGCACCATTTTAAGACAGTTTCACTAATGAAAATTCCTTAGATTTTTAATTGAGAACCATAAAATTATACATTCACATTGACCCACTCTATCAATCTGAAGAAAGCATAATCTAAGAAAATATTCATACATTTTTAAAAAGCAAAAAAGCTCTCAGTGCTAATTATAACAGCAATAAAATTGAAAATAGAGCAAACAGCCAACTCAAAGAAAATGGATAAGCAAATTAAAAATCCCTCATTTCAACATCTGCCAGGCTTTTAGAAAGCATTTTCACACACAACTCTGTAAGGAAGGTAGAAGTGGCAGTCCACATTTCTCAGAAAAGGGGGTTAAAGCTAGGGAAGGTTAAGCCATACCCTTAGATAACTAAATTACAAAGTGGCTAGGCCAGGCCTTTAATCCATAATCCACATACTAATTCTTAATAGCTCTTCTTCTAAGCCTTCTAAATACAAAACTACTAAAAATGATAAAAAGATAACATAAACACACAGAAGTATAGGTTGAATATAACTCTTTTTCAAAAAGCTTGGGACCAGAAGTGATTAGGATAGCAGATTTTTTCAAATTTTGAAATGTTTCCATCATACTTAACCACTTGAGCATCCCTTATCTGAAAATCTGAAATCTGAAATGTTCAAAGGAGCATTTCCTTTGAATGTCATATCCACATTTACATTTTGAGTATTGGGAATTTTGGATTAGGGATATTCGACCTGTATTAGGAAGTAGGTTACAAAATGCTACCAAGATAATAAATAGCCGGGCGTTGTGGCAGGCACCTGTAGTCCCAGCTACTTGGGAGGCTGAGGCAAGAGAACCAGTTAAGCCCAAGAGTTTGAGGTTGCTGTAAGCTGTGATGCCACAGCACTCTACCAAGAGCAACACAGTAAGACTCTGTCTCAAAAATAATAATAATAATAATAATTAATAAATAAATAAAAGATAGGAGCTAGAGAAACAAAACTCTTACTGTGACCTTAGATGAGCTACACAGCCATACACAATAGTAAATGATAACCAACTATAGGAGCCAAGTTCAACATTTCCCAAAGTAATGGTACCTTTTCTTTCTTCACGCGATCCATAATTTTGCCAAGATCCTCAACATCAACAAGAGAATTTAGGCCCTGACGATTCTCGGTACCAAACTCATCCTCACTGGTGCTCTCACAGAGCTCTTCTTCCTGGAAGATCAATGTTTCAAAAATACATTGTTCAAAGTAGCAAAGTTCTCTTACACTCTTTCCCACACCAAAGCTTCACTACCTTTAATTTTTTTTTAATAAGAAAAATCTTAGGGCCTCTCTCTCTTGGGGCTGTGGAGGGTCTAGTTTCTCCTCAGCCAAGGACGGAGGCCAACATCGGCCCCTGAGGACCATTGTCAGGACCGCCATGAGCAGGGCAGCCTTGTTTTCCTGCCTCAGACATTTGGAGGAAAAAAAAAAAATCTTAGGTCACTGATCAGACTAATCACCGTGAGAGGGCATCACGGAGTGAACAACTAACATTTCACCTGCCCTTCCGTGTGACAAGGACATGAGCAGGAGAAACAGAAGGAGACGTGTGAGAAGGAGAAATAGGGGAAATATGACACCATGGTGAAAAACACTTGTTGAGTATCTACTAGGTGCCCAGTACAGTGTCCTCTGTGAATTCACTTGCTTAATCCTTGCTACTTATAATGTAGATCTGTTCAGCATCATTTCATAGGTAAGGAAATTCAGGGTAGAGAAGTTAATTAAGAAATCACAGCTAGGGCGGCGCCTGTGGCTCAAAGGAGTAGGGCGCCAGCCCCATATACCAGAGGTGGTGAGTTTAAACTTGGCCCCGGCCAAAAACTGCAAAAAAAAAAGAAAGAAAGAAAGAAATCACAGCTAATAAGTGGCAGGTATGGGCATAGCCTTCATCTTTTTCTCCAATAAGATGCTAAGGCAGAATCGAAAGACAAACAGATGTTGTAAGAAGTGAAATAGTTGCTTGTTTTCAGCAGCAGATACTTTCTGAACAACTCAAAAATCACTCTGAAGTTAAAAGAAACAAGGTGTCAATAACCTGCCCATGCTGGCTAATCTGCCTTGGAGTATAGCAGAGAAACACCAGGTAGTCAGACATACTCATGGAGTGTTCAATACAACAGAAAGCAGCTCCTCTTTGAAGTCACTATCCGTCCTGTCCCAGGTGATAGGACCCTGATGAATATTCTTACTTCTACTCAAAACCAAGACTGACGCTACAGAAGCAGAGGCTACATAGCTGGCTCACTAGGACATCTTCTACTTTGCAGATAAATGAATAGTCTTCTTTGCTTTGCTTCCAGAACATGCACCATTTCCAGAAATAGGCTTAAGAAAGTGTTCTTCAATGTATCTCAGCCTAGCTTCGACAGAAAATTTCTGCCAGTTAACTCCACCCTCATCTCCCAAACTTATGCCCAAACTATCAAGCATGGAGAGGAGAACACGGCCACCTGAAACAGACTTTCTAACAACTAGTCCAGTGTTAAATCTTTTAGTCCAGTGATTTCCAACCAAGGTGTCTACACATGTAAGTGCACAGTACCGGCCTCTCTTGATATACTTATTTTCCTAGGAGCGCAATAAAAATCAGTATTGTCAATGTCCCTGGTGCTGCTACCTCATTTCTAATAAATTACACAATCTCAGACACAGAAGAGACATCAGGGATCATCTAGTCCAATCTCCCCACCTTTTGCTAGACCAGAGGTCAGTAAACTTTTCATGTCCTGCAAGGTCAGGACATGTAATCTCTGTCTCAGCTGTGCCCCTTTGCCGCTCTAACACAAAGCAGCTATGACAATAGCTATATAAATAATCATGGCTGTATTCCCAACACACTTATTTAAAAACAATACAGGCAGCAGGCTAGATCTGCCCAGTGAACCAGTTTGCTGATCCCCATACTAGACTCTCCTTCATAACTTCTCCTTAGACCCTCATAGTTTTTGACAAAAAGTCTCATGTCAGAAATTTACTGCCTCCCAAACACACCCATTCCATCTTCAGATAAAATCTAACCACAACTGCTACTTATTTGGCTCTGTGACCTTGGGAAACTTCAAAAGTTCTCCTCAATAAACGATGGATACATTCATGATGGCCACTAGGGCTAGAAAATTAACTCGACACATTTCCCTAGCCCCAGAGAGATTGCAATCCAGTGAGGGGAATGGAAATAAAGAGACAGAGACAGATACTTAAAGTGGTTATGCTTCAAGGAAAGGCTTCAGGAATGCAAAAAGAAGCCAGGCAGCCTGGCTCAAAACCCATGGGAGGCTGCCTGAATGAGAGACCACCTGAGCCAAACCTTGAGGCTAAGTAAACTGGGCAGCCTAGGAGAAGACAGGTAGGAAATCTGCTGAAATTAGAGGGGCAAAGTTACTCAGGCAAGCAGCAGGAGCAAGTGGCAATCATAAGCAACTCAGAAATTACCAGTAGATAAAGAATAAAACATACAACGTGGGGAGAAAATGCTACAGAAGAAGATGGGGACCAGACTGTATAGGGTCTCTTTTTTTTTTTTGAGACAGAGTCGCCCTCGGTAGCGGGCCAAGGCATCATAGCTCACAGCAACCTCAAATTCTTGGGCTCAAGCGATTCTCTTGCCTCAGCCTCCCAAGTAGCTGGAACTACAGGTGCCCACCACAACACCCAGTTATTTTTAGAGATGGGGGTCTCGCTCTTGCTCAGGCTGGTCTTGAACTTGTGAGCTGAGGTGATCCACCCGCCCAGGCCTCCCCGAGTGCTAGGATTATAGGCGTGAGCCACTACGCCCAGCTCTGTATAGGATCTTATATGTCCCAGAGAGAAAGGATGGGAAGCTTCTAAAGTCATCTAAACAGAGAAATAATACAAATCTGTATCACAATAGCTCACTCTACTGGGAAATTAGAAGACAATTTCAGGAAGCTAAGACTGTAGACAAGGAGAACTGCGAGTAACTTACTGCAGTGCTCCAGGGAAGAGACGATACTGGACTGAACAAGTATGGACTGTAAAAATGACGAAGAGCAACAGGAGAGCAGAAAATTGGAAGTTCAAACTTACTTGTCTTTTGGCAAATATTTTCAGCACCAAGGATACCAGTGTGGCTAGAGCTTGTTAAGAAAGAGAGAGACTAGTGGTTTCAGGGTGAAGAAATTCAAGAGTCGGATTAGGTGCAAAAATCATGCTAAGAAATATGGCTTTTATTAAAGCACAATGGAAAATCACGTAAAGCTTTTAAATGGGAGTAACATGATCTGACTTGTGTTTTTAAGATCACCTTGAAAGTTGGATGGAGAGATGGAAGGACAAGAAAGGAGACCAGATAGGAAGTTCCCATAGTAGCCTAGTCAAGAAATACGGCTGGAACTTGCAGATTAGCAGTACTGATGGAAGGAAATTGACGGAGCTGAGGTATTATAGGTCAGAGATCAGCAAACTATTGCCCATAGGTCAAATCCAGCCAGCCCCAAGCCAAATCTCAACATGACAATTCATTCTAGATTCAGAGCTGATAAGTGCAACAGAAACCACATGGCCCACAAAGCTGAAAATATGTAATAGCTGGCCCTTTACCAGACAAATGAGTTTGAACATTCAATCTTCTGCTCTCCCGTTACTCTTTGGTCCAGGCCAGTATCTTCTCTTCCTGAGAGTACTGCAGTTGTTGTTCACAGTTATTCACAGGGGTCAGAAAGTTTGCTGATCCCTGTTTCAGACAAAGAACCAGCCACACTTACTGAGTAATTAAATGCAGAAATGAAGAAAAGGAAGGAAAACAAAAGGGCTCTCCGGTTTCTTTTTTAAGCAATGGAGACAGTGGTGATGTTTATTAAGACAAGAAACACTAGATGAAACAGACTGGGAGAGTGGAAATGACGAGCTCCATTTTGCAGTTTTTGGCCGGGGCCAGGTTTGAACCTGCCACCTCCGGTATATGGGGCTGGCGCCCTACTCCTTGAGCTACAGGTGCCACCCCTCGAGCTCCATTTTGAATGTGTGAAGTATGTGATGTCTCAGACATACAAATATAAATTTTAAAGAGGCCGCTGCAATACATGAGAATAGTATTCAGGGTAGACCTTAGAGATAGAAATTCAAATATGAGAATAACTGGCAATATCAGCAGTGTTTAAAGCCATGAAACTAGATGAGACTCCCAGAAAGAAAATGTCAGCAAAGAAACAACACAGGGCGGTGCCTGTAGCTTAGTGGGCAGGGTGCAGGCCACATATACCTAGGCTGGCGAGATCGAACCCAGCCCGGGCCTGCTAAACGACAATGACAACTGCAACAACAACAAAAAATAATAAGCCAGGCATCGTGGCGGGCACCTGTAGTCCCAGCTACTTGGGGGACTGAGGGAAGAGAATCGCTGAAGCCCAGGAGTATAAGGTTGCTGTGAGCTATGACGCCACATCACTCTACCCAGGGCGACAGCTTGAGACTCTGTCTCAAAAAAAAAAAGAAAGAAAGGAAGAAAAAAACCCATCACAAAAACCCTGAAACAATGGATTCAGGTTGTTTCCAGATAACCAAACACGTGGAGGTTTCTGGAAGGCAATGTGCCCAGAGAGAGCACAGAAACTCCACGCCCCTTCCCCTGTACCTTGCCCTGTTCATCTCTTCATCTGCTGTTTATTGGTTTCCTTTGTAATAAGCCAATAAACCTAAATAAGGGTTTTCCTGAATTCTGTGAGGCACGCTCGCAAATTAATTGAAACCATGGAGGAGGTTGGGCAGTGTTTTTCAACCTTTTTTATCTCACGACACACTTGAACTTATAGTTAAAACTTCCACAGCACATTAAATTATGTTGATACAAAAAAAGAATTTAAAAAAAAACAGTATATTCACTGTGCTTTGAATTTCTTTCAAAAATAACTTAATTAATGGTCATTAAAAATTTCCAAGGCACCTGTTTGGCACCTGTAGCACAGTGGTTACGGCGTCAGCCCACATACACCAACGTAGCCAGGTTCGAACCCGGCCCAGGCCAGCTGGACAACATTGACAACTGCAACAAAAAGTAGCCAGGCACTGTGGTGGGCGCCTATAGTCCCAGCTACCTGGGAGGCTGAGGCAAAAGAATCACTTAAGGACAAGAGTTGGAGGTTGCTGTGAGCTGTGATGCCATTGCACTCTACCAAAGGCAACAAAGTGAGACTCTGTCCTAAAAAAAGAAAAAGAAAAAATTTCCGGGCGGCACCTGTGGCTCAAGGAGTAGGGCGCCGGTCCCATATGCCGGAGGTGGCAGGTTCAAACCGAGGCCTGGCCAAAAACCACAAAAAAAAAAGAAAAAAAGAAAAAATTTTCAAGGTACACCTAGGTCCTGCCATAGCACACTGGTTGAAAATCACTGAGGTTGGGCGGCGCTTGTGGCTCAGTGAGTAGGGCGCCAGCCCCATATACCGAGGGTGGTGGGTTCGAACCCAGCCCCGGCCAAACTGCAAAAAAAAAAATCACTGAGGTTGGCGGTTGGCTCGGTGCCCACAGTACAGTGGTTACAGCACCAGCCACATATACCAAGGCTGGTAGGTTCAAATCCAGCCCAGGGCCAGCTAAACAACAATGACAACTACAAAAAAAAAAAAAAATATATATATATATATATATAGCCAGGTGTGGTGGTGGGCTCCTGTAGTCCCAGCTAGTTGGGAGGCTGAGGCAAGAGAATCACTTAAGCCCAAGAGTTTGAGGTTGCTGTGAGCTGTGACACCACAGCACTATACCAAGGGTGACACAGTGAGAATCTGTCTCAAAAATAAAAAGAATTGAGGGCTAAGCTCTCAAACTGTGAGATTGGATTCCAGATAGGATCAGAATTAGACAACAGAATTAGTCTGCTGCAGATGGATTGCTTACTTGCCAGTGGGGAGAAATCCCCACACATCTGTGTGGGAAGTGTGTTAAGAGAGTACAGTGCAAGAAACTTTGTCTTTCCTATAGTAAGCAAAAGGAAGAGCTGGGGGAAAAGAACAGAAAAAAATGGAGAAGTGGCTGAAAAGATGTGAAATGAAGGAAAGATATCTGTTTTTTATTTTGTTGTTTTTTGTTTTTTTGGGTTTTTTTGCAGTTTTTGGCCGGGGCTGGGTTTGAACCTGCCACCTCTGGCATATGGGGCCAGCGCCCTACTCCTTTGAGCCACAGGCACCACCCAAGATGTCTGTTTTTTAGAAACAAGTGACTCCAAAGCATGTTCATCTATTTATAGGAACAATGGAGGGGAGAGGGAGAGATTACTATGCAGGACAGAAGCAATAAAGAAGAAACCCAGCCCTTGATTCCACAGCATGGATGGACAGCAGTCTTTGATGGGCACCGGATACTTGGTCTTCTGAGCCAGGAAAGATGGTTGAGATTTGTAGATGGGCTGGGGAGACTGCAAGTGAGTTCCCCTGTGAGACCTGGAGGAAGGAGTCTGGATAAACAGGGTAGGAAACAGTACCTTGGAGAGTGAAAAAGGCAAGTGACAAGGGAATGCTGTGAGACCGGTGGGCAGGACCGAGCACACACCTGAGCCTGTGATATGAACCTGTGGTCCAACAGTAAGCAGCAGGCACAAGAAAGGCAGAGAATAGTTCAAACAGTCAGGTTAGAAGGGCAAGTAAGAGGCAAGGCAGTTGAGATGTTTATAAGGAGGGAGAGGGGTGAGGCCTTGGTGTGTGCCACACCTTCTAGGGGCAAGACATGATTGCAAGAGGGGCTTTACCTAACAAATGCAATCAGTGTGACCTGGCTTATTGTACCCTCAACGAATCCCCAACAATAAAAAAAAAAAAAAAAGTATAAAAACCTACACTGGGCTTAAGGAGAGAAGTGAAGTTAGCAGTTTCCATTGTATGATAGAAAAAGGTATAGGATCAAACGTTCTCAAAAGAATTTTAAAGTAGGGGCCTCAGAGTGACATCAGAATATGGGTCATAGCAACATGAATTTCAGATGTGGGTGCTGAACAGGTCATCATTCTACATGAATATCTTAGCCACAAAGAAAAATGACAGGAACAAGGGTAGGGAGAAAAACAATGAGTCAGAATTTCAGATTGTTCCTAAATTACCCAAGTGAGCAGGTGGCCAAAAGATAACAGCTATGAAGATGGCAGCAGTGATCTCACCTGAGCTTCAAAGACACCAGAATACGTAAAGGAGGAAAGAGAAATGTTAACCAGTGGGATGAAAATATTTCAAATTGTATATAAAACCAGCACATGGTACCCCCTGATTGCATTAATGTACACAGCTGATTTAATAAAAAAAGAGAGAGAAAGAAATGTTTCTAATATGAAGGAAGAAAGAATAAATTCAGGATGATGTGCAGTCTTCAGTTTGAGTGACTCATGGAGAAATACTGTGTTCTGGGGATATGTCTCTGTCTAAGACATATTTAACTTATCTGAGCCTCTATTTCTTCTTTTGAGACAGAGCCTGAAGCTGTCGCCCTGGGTAGAGTGCCGTTGCATCACAGCTCACAGGAACCTCCAACTCCTGGGCTCAAGCGATTCTCCTGCCTCCGCCTCCCAAGTAGCTGGGACTACAGGCGCCTGCCACATGCCTGGCTTTTTTTTTTTTTTTTTTTTTTTTTTTTTGGTTGCAACCATCATTGTTGTTTGGCGGGCTTGAGCTGGATTTGAACCCGCCAGCTCAGGTGTATGTGGCTGGTGCCTTAGCCACTTGAGCCACAGGTGCCGAGCCTGAGCCTCTATTTTTTAACCAACAAAATGCAATAAAAATATACCTGACTCAAACAATGCAATGATTAAAGAAAGGATATAGGGCTGGGCACCTGTAGCTCAGTGGTTAGAGTGCCAGCCCTGTGCAGCACGGGTGGCAGGTGCAAACCCAGCCTGGGCCTGCTTAACATAAGAGAGAAAAAAAAAGAAGAGATCTAGGAGAGTATCCAGCGCAGTGGTTCTCAACCTTCCTAATGCCGCGGCCCTTTAATACAGTTCTTGTGGGTCATGACAAGACCCATGGTTGAGATTCTAGCACAATGTGGCTCACCTCCTAAAGCCACACTCTCTGAAACACCACTATATGAGTTTCAGATCATCCTCCTGACCAAAGCCAATGAGATGTTTTCCTGGGGTAGGGGTAAAGTTCAGTATCACCAAACAGAGGAGGAAAGTAGTGAGGAGTGAGCACACACGCCACCTACCTCAATGTCTCTGGGATGCAATTCATCTTGAACGTGAGACCCTGGCTCCAGGGCCTCAGAGCCATGATGATTAGATTCGCATTTGCCTTTTTTGCAGCTGCCACTACAGGATTTTTTTTTCTCTCCCCTAAGGAGAACCTGCAGCTGGTAGATGAACTTGGTCTTCCAAGCTCTGAAATCAGCTTCAATGCTGCCATGTTTGCTTCCGACCACATTACAGTCGCCTTCCCCTCGAGTCACCACACGGTGAGCACCAAGCATCCAGAGCCACTTATCAACATTTTTACCAACCTGCAAGAAAAAGAGATAGATGAGTTTAAAAACACAATCCTTCTCTGGGAGGCCAAGGTGGGTGGATAGCTTGAGCTCACGAGTTCAAGACCAGCCTGAGCAAGAGTAAGACCTCTTCTCTAACAAATAGCTGGGCGCTGTGGCAGGCACCTGTAGTCCCAGCTACTTGGGAAGCTGAGGCAAGAGGATCACTTGAGCCCAAGAGTTAGAGGTTGCTGTGAGCTATGATGCCACAGCACACTACCCAGGGCACAGAATGAGAAAAACCACCACATAATCCTTTAAATCAGAGGCTTTTAGACTGCTCTGCAAAAGCCCAAAATTCTCCTGACGCCTCTCATCACAGGCTGCTGCTGAGGAAAAGAGTACTGCCCAGCAAAAGGACTCCAAGAACCGCAAGCTCCAGCTGTGACACAGGAGGGCTATACTTTATGTATTCTGATATTTTTTTTTCTGTTAAGCAGGCCTGGGCCAGGTTCAAACCCACCACTCTTGGTGCACAAGGCCAGCACTCTAACCACTGAGCTACACGCACCCAGCAGATATATTCTAATTTTTGTTGTAAGTTTTTTTAACATAGGGACAGGCTCGGCGCCTGTGGCTCAAGCGGCTAAGGCTCCAACCACATACACCTGAGCTGGCAGGTTCAAATCCAGCCGGGCCTGCCAAACAACAATGATGGCTGCAACCAAAAAAAAAAAACAGTCAGGCGTTGTGGTGGGCGCCTGTAGTCCCAGCTACTTGGGAGGCAGAGGCAGGAGAATCACTTGAGCCCAGGAGTTGGAGGTTGCTGTGGGCCATGATGCCACGGCACTCTACACAGGGTGACAGCTTGAGGCTCTATCTCAAAAAAAAAAAAAATAGGGAAACAAACCCTTTTATTAAACAAAGGTGTAATAACTAAAGAAGAATTTACTACTCTAAATCAGGGTCAGAATAAATATACATTAACAAAACAAATTAGTTCCAAAAATCTAACAAAGCCTATGGGGCCAAAGCCCATTTAGTAATAAAGTGCAAATGTAATCAATTTGGTAAGGCTCATGATTATATAAACTCAAAAATTTATTTCATGGTGTTATGAAGCAATTAAACTGAGGCCCAGGGGTTATTAAGAAACAGAGTTAAGGGCGGCGCCTGTGGCTCAGTCAGTAGGGCGCCGGCCCCATATACCGAGGGTGGCAGGTTCAAGCCCGGCCCCGGCTGAACTGCAGCCAAGGAATAGCTGGGCATTGTGGTGGGCGCCTGTAGTCCCAGCTACTCGGGAGGCTGAGGCAAGAGAATCGCTTAAGCCCAGGAGTTGGAGGTTGCTGTGAGCCGTGTGACATCATGGCACTCTACCGAGGGCCATAAAGTGAGACTCTGTCTCTACAAAAAAAAAAAAAAAAAAGAAACAGAGTTAAGAATTCAAAAACTGGGAGGCGCCTGTGGCTCAGTCGGTAAGGCACCAGCCCCATATACCGAGGGTGGCGGGTTCAAACACAGCCTCGGCTGAACTGCAACCAAAAAATAGCTGGGCATTGTGGCGGGCGCCTGTGGTCCCAGCTACTCGGGAGGCTGAGGCAGGAGAATCGCTTAAGTCCAGGAGTTGGAGGTTGCTGTGAGCTGTGTGAGGCCACGGCACTCTACCGAGGGCCATAAAGTGAGACTCTGTCTCTACAAAAAAAAAAAAAAGAATTCAAAAACTTAACAGGCTTCCTGAGTGTCAAAGCATTAAGCAAAATATTTACATATTTCAATTTTCCCATTCTTACTCAAATTCCTTTGAAAATATAGCAGGGGAGGGGAATCTACATTGTAACATGAGTGAATAAAAGTAAGTTTTTGGTTTGTTTGTTTTTTTGTTGTTTGTTTGTTTTTTGAGACAGAGTCTTACTTGGTCACCCTGGGTAAAGTGCTGTGGCATCTTAGCTCATAGCAACCTCAAACTCTTGGTTCAAGCGATTCTCTTGCCCTAGCCTCTTGTGTAGCTAGTACTCAAGGCGTCAGCCACAGCACCCAGATATTAGTGACAGGGTCTCATTCTTGCTCAGGTTGGTCTTGAACTTATGAGCTCAGGCAATCTAGCCGCCTCAGCCTCCCAAGTGTTGGGTGAGCCACCAGCCAGCTTGTTTTCTTTTTTTATTATTTTGAGACAGAGTTTCACTCTGTCACCCAGGGTAGAGTGCCGTGCTGTCATAGCTCACAGCAACCTCAAACTCTTAGGCATAAGCGATCCTCTTGCCTCAGCCTCTGGAGTAGCTGAGACCACAGGCGCCTGCCACAACACCTGGCTAATTTTTCTATTTTTAGTAGAGACAGGGTCTCACTCACGCACAGGCTGGTTTCGAACTCCTAAGATCATGTGATTCACCCACCTTTGCCTCCCAGAGTGCTAGGGTTACAGGTGTCAGCCACTGCACTTGGCCATGAATAAAAATAAGTTTAAAGAAAGCTCCTCACATCCACCATCACTCATCCTCCACCATATACAGGTGAACCAGGCAAGGACTGTCCCCAGAGAAAGATACACATGCAAACCGCTGAGAAACTGAGAGGCTCTGTAGTTTTCCTCTTTAAAGCATAGAGAACAGGATGCAAAAGAAAAGGGGCCAAGTTAATTCCATTTAGAGAAAGGCCCAGGAAAACAAGCTAAAAAATGTCATGTTTTACTATGTGAAGGGCAGGCATTGAATGTTTTTCCTCTATTTTCCTTTAAAAATTGATGATTTAAAGAAAATGAATCTGCCAGTGTTAAGAGTTTAAGCAATAAATGTTCAAAAACAGAACAGGTGATTTTACAGAAGTCCAAAGACTCAGCGATCTTCCATCTACAAGGTCCTGCTTGACGACCTGAATCCAGGCTGCTAAAACACTAGACAGTATGAGGCCCACCACTTCATATTATTCACCAAAAGTTTGAGAACCTACTGTATGCCAAGTTTGAATATATATGTGCAGCAATTTCCAGCTATAAAAATAACACACTTCTTCTTATGTGTGTGTTTAAATAAAAAAGACTGTATCGGGCGGCGCCTGTGGCTCAGTGAGTAGGGCACCGGCCCCATATGCCGAGGGTGGCGGGTTCAAACCCAGCCCCGGCCAAACTGCAACAAAAAAAAAAATAGCCGGGCGTTGTGGCGGGCGCCTGTAGTCCCAGCTGCTCGGGAGGCTGAGGCAAGAGAATCGCGTAAGCCCAAGAGTTAGAGGTTGCTGTGAACCGTGTGACGCCATGGCACTCTACCCAAGGGCAGTACAGTGAGACTCTGTCTCTACAAAAAAAAAAAAAAAAAAAAAAAAAAGACTGTATCCCCATAATTCAACATGTACCTACCTTATTAAAGTGGCTTGCATAGGCAGAATTTCCCAGTCCAAACACTGCATATCTCATACCCTTCAGGTAAGTTCTGCCAAATCGAAAATCACTGGCTGCTTCTTCTAACCATTTGCAGAACCACTCGGCACTCTCAGTTGGCTTGCCATCAGTATACGTAGCAACCAGGAAGACACAGACATTTTTACTAGTAACCTAACCAAGAAAATAGGGTTTCAGAAGAATTTTCCAAATATAAATGATCTCAATGAAGGAAATTCTTTCTTAAAATGCTGGCATTCATGTCATACTAATCTCTAAGGACAACAGGAGCTTCCATTAATTACTTCTTTTTAAAAGTGAAAGAAAACAAGGAGAGAAAACCCAGTCCCCCTTGTTCCTGCCAGTATACCTTCTGGCAGCCCTCACCCTAAATCCATTTTCTAGACTATAAATTCCTATGTTCTCTGATTTGTCATATAGGAAACAAAATCCAAATCAGTCAAGAAAAAAATACAAAATGATCTGTTAAAATACTACCTGAAAAATTAAAGCAACAAAATTTGTATACATAATGTAACTTAACACTTGGTACAATCACCTACAAAGAAAAGCAGAATACAGGTTGAGTATCCCTTATCCAAAATGTTTGGAACATTTTTCCAGATTTCAGACTTTTTTGAATTCTGGAATATATGCATATAGGTAAGGAGATTTCTTGGGGACAGGACCCAGTTCTAAACATGAAATTCAATTACGTCTCATGTACACTTTATACAGATAGAAGGAAGACAATTTTATAAATTATAAACAATATTTTTGTTTTGCTTTGTTTTGTTTAGCAGGCCCGGGCTGGGTTCAAACCCTCCAGCCCCAGAGCACAGGACCAGCACTCTAACCATTGAGCTATAAGCGCCCAACCTAAACAATATTTTTAATTTTCTTTTTGGAGACAGAGCCTCAAGCTGTTGCCCTGAGTAGAGTGCTGTGGCTTCACAGCTCACAGCAACCTCCAACTCCTGGGCTCAAGCGATTCTCCTGCCTCCACCTCCCAAGCAGCTGGGACTATAGGCGCCCACAACGCCCAGCTATTTTTTGGTTGCAGCCGTCATTGTTGTTTGGCGGGCCCGGGCTGGATTCGAACCCACCAGCTCAGGTGTATGTGGCTGGCACCTTAGCCACTTGAGCCACAGGCGCCAAGCCTGTTTTTAATAATTTTGTGCATGAAACAAAGTTCTGACAGTATGTGACCCATTTCAGAGCATTTCAGAGTTCAAATTTTTGGATTGGAGAGTCTCATCCTGAACATCCTCAGTCCTGCCAGCCTAGTATTTCATCTGCTTGATTGTATCTTAACAGTTCTAAGGCATGAGTGAGTTGCATGTAATCTCTTATAATAAGTTTGCAAATAATTTTTCCACAAATAATTTAGAGCAGATTCAAGCTCGTTCATCTGCACTCCAGTTTATTTTCTTAGGGGACTAACAATTCAACAGAGTTGCTAGGAATTTATTCACTAAAAAGAGACTGGAAAACTACAGCCCACAAGTGAAATCTGCCTTGCTGCCTGTTTGTTTGTTTTTTAATTTCAGATTAATATGAGGGCAAAAATGATTAGGTTACATTGTTTGCATTTGTTAAAGTTCAAGTGGTAGTTCAGCCCTTCACCCAGGGGGTGTAATGTATACCCTTACATTGTGTACTTTAAGTGAGTTTACCAATCCCCCTCTAGCCCTCTCACTTCAATTTAATTGTTTTTCTCTCATGTGAAAGTATAGTTGTTTATCTGCTGTTTTCACATTAGTATTGAGTACACTGGATACTTGCTTTTCTATTCTTGTGATACTTTTACTAAGAAGAATATTCTTCAACTCCATCCAGGTTAATACAAAAGATGCAAAGTCTCCATCTTTTTATGGCTGAATAGTATTCCATGGTATACACGTACCACAGTTTATTAATCCATTCATGTGTTGATGGGCACTTGGGTTGATTCTATGTCTTGATGATTATGAATTCAGCTGCAATACACATTCTAATACAAATGTCCTTATGGTAAAATGATTTTTTTTCTTCTGGGTAGATACCTAATAATGGGATTGCAGTATCAAATGGAAGCTTTACTTTTAGCTCTTTAAGGATTCTCCATACTTCTTTTCCATACAGGCTGTATTAGTTTGCAATCCTGCCAACAATGTAAAAGTGTTCCCTTCTCTCCACATCTACAGCTTTGGAACTTTGTGAAGTGGGCTATTCCCACGGGGGTTAAGTGATGTCTTGTCCAACAATAAATGTTTGCTTTTTTCTTGTTTATTAATTTGAGCTCTTTTTTTGGAGACAGAGCCTCAAGCTGTCGCCCTGGGTAGAGTGCCAGTGGCATCACACTCACAGCAACCTCCAACTCCTGGGCTTAAGCAATTCTCTTGCCTCAGCCTCCCAAGTAGCTGAGACTACAGGCACCCGCCACAATGCCCGGCTATTTTTTTGGTTGCAGTTGTCATTGTTGTTTGGCAGGCCCGGGCTGGATTCAAACCTACCAGCTCTGGTGTATGTGGCTGGCGCCTTAGCTGCTTGAGCTACAGGCACTGAACCAATTTGATCTCTTTGTAGATTCTAGTTATCAGCCCTTTATCAGATTCATAACATGCAAATATCTTCTCCCATTCTGAAGGCTGTCTGTTTGCTTTACTTGTTGTACCCTCAGCAGTGCAGAAGCTTTTTAGCTTGATCATGTCCCATTGACTTATTCTCAGTGTTGCTGCAACTGCCAAGGGGGTCGTCTTCATAAAATCTTCAATAAAATCTTTATTGTCAAGAAGGGTATCCTCTATACTTTCTTCCAGAATTTTTATAATTTTATAAAAATTAAACTTAAATCTTTTATCCAATAAAAGTCAATTTTTTTAAGTGGCGAGAGGTGTGGGTTCAGTTTCAATCCTCTACATATAGCTAACCTATTCTTTCAGCACCATTTATTAAATAGGAATTATTTTCCCCAGTGCATGCTTTTATTTTAATCTTTTACCAAATATTACATGACAATACATATCTGGTTTCATCTCTAGGTTCCACAGATATATATCTCTATTTTTGTGCCAGTACCCTGCTATTTTGATAGACTTGTATAACCTGAAGTCTGATAATGTGATACTTGCCTTGTTTGTTTTAAAGAAAGTTTTATTGAAACACAGCCAAACCCATTCATTTACATATTGTTTATGGCTGTTTTGTGCCTCAGTGGTAGAACTGAGTAGGTGTATGGCCTACAAAGCTAAAGATACTTATAATCTGGCCCTTTAGTAAAAGTTTGTCAACTCCTGCTCTAAGTGCTTCTCCAATTTTACCTGCATCAGACTCACCTACAGCAATGTTAAAACAAAACCATGCACCCAGGGTTTGATGCAGTGGGTCTAGTCTAATATTTATTTTTTTAAGAAAAGGGATCTCTGTGTTGCCTAGGCTGAGGTAGTGTAATCATAGCTCACTGCAGCCTCAAACTCCTGGGCTCAAGCAATCCTCCTGCCTCAGCCTCCTGAGTAGCTTGGACCACTGTATCCAGATAATTTTTTTTTCTTTTTTTAGAGATAAGGTCTCACTATGTTACCCAGCCTAATCTCCAAGTGTTGGGCTTGAGTAATCCTCTTGCCTCAGCCTCTCAAGTTGCTGAAAGTATAGGGACAAGCCACTGTACCTGGCAAGAATTTTCATTTCTAACAATTTTTCTGGAGTTGCTGATACTACTGGTTTGGGGAATCACACTTGGAGAACTAATGCTGTAAAGTAAAATCCTTTAAGTAGGCATGAATGGAGGTGAAGGGGCAAAGAAATTAAACTGCCATAGATATTAAGTGATGCACTGAGGTTGCACAGCTAATAAGAATTTCTCCAACTCCATAACCCATAGGCTTCCTGTTCTTGACCTTCCAGTCAGATTACCCACGGTCCACATGCACAGCAGTCTGCCATCAATAACAATCCTCCCTTGACTACGGGATTCAAAGTAGGGGGAAAGAGGGAATCTCAAACCACACATTAACTTACCCCCGCAACCCCCGACCCAGGAGGATCTAACACCCCAGAGGGACAGGCCCCACACCACATCAGAATTGCTATACTATGCTACACACTGCGTAGTCGACACTTCTGATTCATGCTGAAAACTCAAACTGAAATCCCTTGGCATGAAAACTAAATTTTTTCTGAGGATTCTATGTATCCCAGAAGATGTGAGTCAATTAAATAAGAGAGTTTAAGTGGGGCATAGTGGTGGCGAGAGCCTGTAGTTCCAGCTACTCAGGAGGCTAAGGCAGGAGGCTCACTTAAGCCCAGGAGTTTGAGGTTGCTGTGAGCTGTGATGATGCCACTATATTGGAGCCTGGACAAGAGAGGAAGACCCTGTCTTAGGAAAAAAAAAAAAATTAAAGAAAGATAAAATAAATAAATAATGAGATAAATAAATATGAGAGTTTAGATAGACAAATTAGACAATTACCAACCTCTTCTACCAGATGATCATCTGGATCATATTCTTTCAGATCAATAATTGTCACAGGCAGATCTAGGGAGGTAACTGATTCTGCAAGAATTGTTGCAAATCCCTAATAGAAAAGAAAGAAAATAAAGTCTTTAATAAGCCAAATAATTAGCAAAATACAGACCTAGTTTACCCCAGTGGGCAAGAGAAAGTGGCTTTCTCATGAAAAACTTTTTCACTGAGAGACTTTTATTATCATTAACACAAACACTATCCTCATGTCTACCATTTTCTCAAGCGAACATTCAAACATGTTGTTCTCTTTCTGTAAGAGTATGTACAAGACAACATTGGCTTTTTGACATTCCAGCTGCTTTGCCATACCAGAATAAACATATAGAAAGACAAAAAGAACTAATGAAAAATTAAAGTTAAAGAAATAATGAAAAATGAACACTTGGCAACCATCTCAGTTATCTAATTCATTTATAGGCATCTACAATGCCAGTCTCAGTTCTGTGAAGTACAGAAGTGCCTACTTACTTTGTTTTCCAAAGCTGCAATTACCCACAGACAACTACCATCCAAAAATATTAAACAGAAAGTTCCAGAAATAAATAATTCATAAGTTTTCAAACGCACCCTATCTTGAGTAGCATGATGAAATCTCTCATGGCCCTGCTCCTTCTTGCCGAGGATAAGAATCAGCCCTTTCTCCAGCATCTCCACACAGTAGACACCACCAACCGATTAGTCACTGGGCAACCACCTCAGTTATTGAATCAAACAAACACAGCATACATAGGGTTCAGGGCTATCTAAGGTTTCAGGCATCTACTGCCAGTCTTAGAACATATCCCTTGCAGATAAGAGAAGACTACCATATTATCCAACATTGAACTAGACAGGGCTCCTGCCCTCAAGGAGCTATGGATAGAGAAAAAACACAGAAATGAGAGAAAGTATTCCAGATGGTAATTGGTACTATAGAGGAAAATAAATTGGGATAAGGAGAAAGAGAGCAAGATCACAGGAAGAGTTGTTATTTTACACGGAAAAGGTCAGGACACGAAAAAATAAATATAGGCCCGGATGTGGTGGCTCACGCCTGTAATCCCACAACTTGGGAGGCCCAGGGGGATGTATTGCCTAAGCTCAGTTTCCAGACCAGCCTGAGCCAGAGAGAGAACTAGTCTCTAAAAATAGCCAGGTGTTGTGGCAGGAACCTGTAGTCCCAGCTACCTGGGAAGGCTGAAGCAAGAGAATCGCTTTGAGCCCAAGAGTTTGAGGTTGCTGTGAGCTATGATGCCACTGCACTCTACGGAATGTGACCAAGTAAGACCCTGTCTCAGAAAATAAATAAATAAATAAATACAGTACAAACACCATAGTTGACCACCTCCCTACATTGACCACCTCCTTCAGTGACCTAATTTTCATAGACTGGACATGCACCACATGTCTCAATGGAAGTACCTTATGTTGACCACCTCTGTATGTTGGCAGTTTGTTACAGTTCCTTGGGTGGTCAACTTGCAGAGGTTCTTCTATACTTGGTCTTTGTCCTCAACACAAAATTCCTAAAACCTGGGAAATTTACTGTCTTTCATAGGTTAATGGATGACTCATTGAAGAGGGACCTCAGGTAGCTTCAGGATAGAGGCTGGTCATAAGAAAAACCAACCTACCAGAGATTAAACTCACCACATCCAAGTTCTGGGGAGAAAAGTAAGGGCTGGAAATTGAGTTTAATCACCAATGGCCAGTGATTTAATCAAGCATGCCTATGTGATGAGAACTCCAAGAAAAATCCCTACATAAGAGGTGTTCTGCCTCGGCGCCTGTGGCTCAAGCAGCTAAGGCACCAGCCACATACACCTGAGCTGGCAGGTTCAAATCCAGCCTAGGTCCGCCAAACAATGATGGCTACAACCAAAAAACAGCCAGGCGTTGTGGTGGGCGCCTGTAGTCCCAGCTACTTGGGAGGCAGAGGCAGGAGAATCACTTGAGCCCAGGAGTTGGAGGTTGCGGTGAGCTGAGAGCCACAGCACTCTACCCAGGATGACAGCTTGAGGCTCTGTCCCAAAAAAATAAAAATAAAATAAAATATAAAATAGAGGTGTTCTGGGTCGGTGAACACAGTGATGTGTGAGCAAGGAAGCCAAGAGAAGCACAGAAACTCTGCACATCCCTACCCCTCTTCACAGTGGCCCTATCCAACCCTTCCATTTGGCTGTTTCTGAATTGTATCATCTATAATACCTGGTAAATATACAGTAAATCAAGTGATTTCCTGAGTTCTGTGAGTTGTTCTATCAAACCTGAGGAGGTTCTGGGCAACCCCAAATTGATTAACCCCGTGAAGTCTGATGACAACTCCCAAGAGTTAGCATCAAAATTGGTATGGAGGGGCAGGGCTCAATGGTTTACACCGACAAACCCAGCACTTTGGGAGGCCAAAGCAGGAGGACTGTTTAAGCCTAAGAGTTCAACACAAGCCTGGGCAACAAAGCACGAGCCTGTCTCTACAAAAAATGAAAAAATTAGGCCAGGGGTGGTGGCTCATGCCTGTAATCCTAACACTCTGGGAGGCCGAGGTTGGTGGATTGCTTGAGCTCAGGAGTATGAGACCAGCCTGAGCAAAAGTGAGATCCCCTTTTTACTAAAAATAGAAAAACTAGCTGGAGGCCAGGCAAGGTGGCTCTCACCTGTAATCCTAGCACTGTGGGAGACCAAGGCGGGTAGATTGCATGAGCTCAGAAGTTCCAGATCAGCCTGAGCAAGAGTAAGATCCCACCTCTAAAAACAGCTGGGTAATGTGACAGGTGCCTATAAGTACCAGATACTCGGGAGGCTGAGGCAAGAGGATTGCTTAATCTAGGCACCGTGGTTCACACCTGTAATCCTAGAACTCTGGGAGGTAGAGGCGGGTGGATTGTCTGGGCTCACAAGTTCGAGACCATCCTGAGCCAGAGTGAGACCTCGTCTCTAAAACTAGCCCGGCAGCTTGGTGCCTGTAGCCCAATGGTTAGGGCGCTGGCCACATACACCAGGGCTAGCGGATTCAAACCCTGCCCGGGCCTATTAAACAACAATGACAACTACAACAACAACAACAAAAAATAGCCAGGCGCTGTGGCGGGCGCCTGTAGTCGTCCCAGCCACTTGGGAGGCTGAGGCAAGAGAATTACTTAAGCCTAAGAGTTTGAAGTTGCTGTGAGCTGTGACACCAAGACACCCTACTGAGGTCGACACAGACTCTGTCTCAAAAATAATAATAAATTAAATTAAAATAAAAATAGCTGGGCATTGTGGTGGGCAACTATAGTCCCAGCTACTTGGCAGGCTGAGGCAAGAAAATCGCTTGAGCCCAAGAGTTTGAGATTGCTGTGAGCTAAGACACCAAGAGACTCTGCCCAGGGTGACCAAGTAAGACTCTCAAAAAAAAAAGAAAAAGAAAACTTGCCACAAGTCAGTACTCTCAGCACATTCATCCAAAGCAATACTTCCCTTTTGAAGTGTGAAGTCGTTCAGTTAAATTGAAGGCTAATTCATGCTGCCAATCAGTTATGGTTCTCCTTAAAAAAGGCAGCTATTTGTGCTTTGAAATGTTTTCAAGATCAAAGCATCCTACAACTTCAAGAGTTCATTCTTTCACAATTTCTACATTACTAAATGGCTTCCTTTTTATCTCAAGCATATATAAGCTACTTAATGAGTTGCTTCAGTGCCCTTATTTCCAGGTCTTATTCCTGCTTGAAAGAATTGTCTTTGCTTTTGCTTTTCATGTTTTAATTAGTGCAATACAACCTTTCGCACCTCTCCACCTAATTTAAAATATTTGTGGTCCTTGCAGCTGTTATAATGGTGATGAGCACTGAACCTCTTTAATGTTGGTATTGGAGTATCACAGAGCAAGCAAACCAACTTATCTTCTGGAGAAAAAAGATAATATAGCATTTCCCAATCCTCATTTGAAAGTCTGTTTTCTGGGCGGCGCCTGTGGCTCAGTGAGTAGGGCGCCGGCCCCATATACCAAGGGTGGCGGGTTCAAACCCGGCCCCAGCCAAAGTGCACCAAAAAATAGCCGGGCGTTGTGGCAGGCACCTGTAGTCCCAGCTACTCGGGAGGCTGAGGCAGGAGAATCGCCTAAGCCCAGTAGTTGGAGGTTGCTGTGAGCTGTGTGACGCCACGGCACTCTACCCAGGGCGATAAAGTGAAACTCTGTCTCTACAAAAAAAAAAAAAAAAAGAAAGTCTGTTTTCTTCCTTCAGCATTCTCTTGGTCTTCTTTGACATGACAAGTCAAAGACAGAATTTAAAAATACCATTGACCTGGGAAACTATTCACAAATTCCACTTCAAACAGAAACACTGCGCACTGTTGTCAAAAGCTTGTAGCAGACTAGTGTACTCGACCCCCATAAACTCTGATCAATCAGCCTTGTGCAGTAGTGGGTGCCAGTCAAGTGGGAGAAGGGAGAACTAAATCCTGAGTGTAGAAGCCATCACTTACCACTTTAGCCAATAAACTGAACAATTTATGGCTAATGTTCTAATTGTGCCAATCTTGAAACTTATTTTATTCTTTGTTATTTTAAATATGTCCGTTTTAAAAATAAAATAAAAATATAAAAGATGAACAGAAATGTATTAATAAAAGGATTTTTTTTTTTTTTTTTGTGGTTTTTGGCCGGGGCTAGGTTTGAACCCGCCACCTCCGGCATATGGGACTGGCGCCCTACTCCTTGAGCCACAGGAGCCGCCCTTAATAAAAGGACTTTTTCTATAAAATGTGGATTCGGTCAAAAGGCCACACTTAAGGACTTAGGAGGTCACAGTTCTCTACCTCTGCCTTAAGAGAGTGAAGTGGATTGTTTCCACATCTTGCAGATTGTAAATTGAGCTGCGATAAATAATCTAGCACAAATGTCCTTATGAGAAAATGATTTTTTTTTTCTTCTGGGAAGAACAATAAATGCCCATCAACTCAGGAATGGATTAACAAATTGTGGTATGTGCATATCATAGAATACTGTTCAGCCATAAAAAACAATAGTAACAGGCTCAGAGCCTGTAGCTCAGCAACTAGGGCGTCGGCCACACACACTGGAGCTGGTGGTTCAAATCCATTCTGGGCCTGCCAAACAACAATGATAACTACAACAAAAAACAATAGTAACTTCACATCTTTTGTAACATCCTGGATGCAGTTGAAACACATTCTTCTCAGTAAAGTACCACAAGAACGAAAAAGCAATTATCCAATGTACTCCATACTAATATGAAGACAGTAGACAATCTGATGCATGCCCACATAGGAGAAAAGCTCATTTCACTTCAAGTTGGGGGGAAGGGTAGTGAGGAAGGGAGAGGGGAGGGGATTGGCTGCTCTCACTGAATGGGCACGGGGTGGGGGTGTTTGGCACACTTTTGTGTGTGGGACACAACCACAAGAGGGATTCTACCTCACAAATCAAATATGTTGACCTGGTTGCTTGTACTCTCACATTAACCTGAAATACATTTACTTCAAAAAAAAAGAAGAGAGAGTAAAGTGGCTGTAGATATAGACAAAGTCACAGGGACTGTGCCTTGATACACTCCTATTAGGAGGCCAAGAAGATGGAGAGAAACCAGCAAATGGCAGTAAGACTAGCCTCCGCAAAGCATAAAAAAGCCAAGGAAACAGTCTATTGAAAGATAAACACTGGCTCAGCGCCTGTGGCTCAAGCAGCTAAGGCGCCAGCCACATACACCTGAGCTGGCAGGTTCGAATCCAGCCCGGGCCCGCCAAACAACAATGACGGCTGCAACCAAAAAATAGCCAGGCGTTGTGGTAGGCGCCTGTAGTCCCAGCTACTTGGATTGTGGAAGCAGGAGAATCGCTTGAGCCCAGGAGTTGGAGGTTGCTGTGAGCTGTGATGCCACAGCACTCTACCCAGGGGGACAGCTCGAAACTGTCTCAAAAAAAAAAAAAAGAAAGATAAACAAGAAGTATTTCAAGAAGAAGGAGGCCAGGCACAGTGGCTCAAGTCTGTAATCCTAGCAGTCTGGGAGGCTGAGGCAATGGGTTGCTTGAGCTCAGGAGTTCATGACCAGCTTGAGCAAAGCAAGACCAAAACAGAAAAGAGAAAAACTAGCAGGGCATTAGGGTGGGCACCTGTATCCCCAGCTACTCAGAATACTCAGAAGGCTGCCCAGGAGAGTTTGAGGTTGCTGTTAGCTATGACGATGCCATAGCACTCTACTTAAGGGGGAGGAGGAGGAGGGAGAAAGAAGAAAAAGAAGAAAGAAGAAGAAGAAGAAAAGGGGGGTCATGCAGGTAATGTAATAGATCAAGTGAGATAAAAGACTGAAAATGAACTAGCGACATGAAATTCAATGCAGCATGAATAGTCGTGTAAGCCTAATTGGAGATAGAAAGCACAGACAACACACTGAAGCAGTTTTACTATAAAATAAGATAGAAAATTGTGGTGCTAGAGGGGGAAGTAGGGCTTCCCCTGCACACAGCACTCAGTGGAAATTTACAATTAGAGAAAACAAGTCTGTTCACACGGTGAGAGAAAAGCCACACCAGCTATCCTATCATTCTGTCCAAACAATGAACAAAAAACTATGGATTAGCAAGATTATAATGAAAACAAACATCAAAAAAGAGAAATACCAGCAGCAAAAAAAAAAAAGTACTGAAAGAGAAAATATATTAGGAAGAATAAAAGAAATTCAGGAAGTATATTCTTAAATTCTGAACAGATACTATAAAACTGAATAAAAAACAAAAAGGCATGTTTGCCATTAAAGACATAACTTCTAAAATAAAACACTCACAAAAAGGTTTAGAATGGAAACCCAAGATCCAACGACAAAAAGAAAAAGTTGCAAAAAGTAAAACAGAAAAGATTTGAGACCTAGAAGATCACCAAAGAACCAACATCCAACTAACAGGAGTCCCAGAAAGAAGGACAAAAAAAAACAAAGGGAACAAATATATCTATAAATATTAGCAGAACTAGGCTCACACATCTTCAAAGCAAAAAAGCCCAAGAACAATGCCTGAAAAAAGATCCAACCTAGTCACCTCCTCACAAAATTTCGAAACATCAAGGATAAAGAAATAATTCTAAAAACTTCTAGACACACTCCAAAAAAAATCAAGTCATCTAAAAAAGAATGAGAAAATTAACCTTCTTATTAGTAACACTATCTTCTGGAAGATAATGGGGCCTTCAAAGTTATGAGGAAAAGTTATAAATAATCTTCTATACACAACCAGGTATGAACCAATCAGATGTGAAAGCAGAAAAAAAAAAATATTCAGACATCACAGCTTTCAGATAAAAGATGGCTATCTAACCCCAAATCAACTATCCTATGGACAGCAATATTAAACCACAGAGGTTTGACGACTATTTGTATCAACTAACTAATATAAAGAGTCAATAACTTGTGTAATGCTGATAAATCTGGAAAAAACACAGCATAAGCAAGTTATACAGCTAAAGAAATAACCCTCAGAGCAACTAAAAGCAGAAATAGTTAAAAGAGGTTTTCTGGAGAGTGCTTTTCTCTATGAACTTTCCATACAGCATTTGATTTGATCTGTTAAAAAATGTTTAAAAAACATGCAGAGGGCGGTGCCTGTGGCTCAAAGGAGTAGGGCGCCAGCCCCATACGCCGGAGGTGACGGGTTCAAATCCAGCCCCAGCCAAAAAACTGCAAAAAAAAAAAAAATGCACAAATAAGTTCTGAATAAGTTTTATAATTAACATAAAAAGGACGATGCTTAGGTTACTCAGATGCCCTTTTGCCTCTTTGCAGGTTTCCTGTCTCCATTGCTTAAGACTGAACTTATTAAGCCATCATCAACTGTAAAATGAAGCAAAGTTCCTATACTGGAATATTAAAAACCTAAGAAGTATTCTGAACATCATCCACAGAGGGCAGTAGAACCCTTTTTGGTAATAGACAAAAATAATGTGCTTTAATTTTTTTTTTTTTTTAGAGACAAGAGTCTCACTTTATCACCCTGGGTAGAGTGCCATGGCATTACACAGCTCACAGCAACCTCCAACTCCTGGGCTTAGGCGATTCTCCTCGGCCTCCCGAGTAGCTGGGTCTACAGGCGCCTGCCACAATGCCCAGCTATTTTTTGTTGTTGTTGCAGTTTGGCGGGGGCCAGGTTTGAGCCCACCACCCTCAGTATATGGGGCTGGCGGAGCCTACCCGCTGAGCCACAGGCACCACCCTGTGCCTTAATTCTTTTTTTTTTTTTTTTTTTTTTTGTATAATTCATTTTCATGTTAGCCTTATTTGGAATCTTTTCCTAGAAAGCACTAACTAGCTGTGATCTTTTAAACACAGACACAGGAAGCATCCAGATGCAATTAGAGTATGGGAAGCATCTTTCAGCTAGACATCAGCTATGTATACCTACTTTAACATTTTTACCACTATTAGGAATCAAAACGATCGCTTAAGCCCAGGAGTTTGAGGTTGGCTATGAGCTGTGACACTACAGCACTCTACCGACGGTGACATAGTGAGACTCTGTCTCAAAAAAAAAAGAAAGAAATCAAAACAAGTTGCATTAAATAAATGTACGAAGTTATTAAAGTCAGGGCCCATACTACTGCCATTGTCTCTCTTTTCATTATTCCCTACACCTCCACCCACAGGCATCAAGAAAGGACACAGAACTCCACCCTGCCCAAGCAGAAGCAAGCTTCTGAACAAAATGACAATGACTGCCAGACAACCACCAATCAGCTGAAATTGGACACGGGATATTAAATGCTTCTACATTTTCCCAAAAAGGAAAAACATATGACTGAAAAAGATTTAAAGAGATTAGAAGACCAATTCATTTCACTACTAAAGGATGCTTCTCAGGGATTTTCTTAAATTGTCAGGAAATCAAAGGAAAAGCATCACATAAATTTCTTACCTTTGCTGTACCAGTTTGGGAACCATAGAAAATCTTCACTCCAGACACAAAGATTTCCTTCTTTTGAAGGGAGATATAACCATTTGTCATCAAATCCTGGCTTGCTTTTGGAACAGATTTCTCCCGTGAATTCCTGTCCTTAAAGATAAATGATTGCATAAAAATCCATCAGTTCTGAATCTTTTCCCAACTTCAGTAAGGATGAAAATTAGCACATATACCAACCCACTTTATTATTCTCTTAATCTTTCTTATACTCCTCAAATATTAACCCTTTGGTATTATTAGGTCCTTTAACAGCAATACCCACATTTTTTTTTTTTTTTTGTAGAGACAGAGTCTCATTATACTGCCCTCGGGTAGAGTGCCTGGCGTCACACGGCTCACAGCAACCTCTAACTCTTGGGCTTACGCGATTCTCTTGCCTCAGCCTCCCGAGTAGCTGGGACTACAGGCGCCCGCCACAACGCCCGGCTATTTTTTTGTTGCAGTTTGGCCGGGGCTGAGTTTGAACCCGCCACCCTCGGCATATGGGGCCGGCGCCCTACTCACTGAGCCACAGGCGCCGCCCAATACCCACATTTTTAAAAACAATTGTGATTACCATTCCCTCCAGTGTAAAACTACACATACTTCCATCCATAATGTATTTTAGTGGAGTAACATTAGGAATTATTTTCTGATACTTAATCAATAGTAGTATCAGAAAATAGTAGTATCAGTAGTAGTAGGGATACTTTAATCCCTTAAAGGTACAAAACAGATTTGTTTTTCATATAAAAAGTTCATTTTTCATCCATAATGTATTTTAGTGAAGTAACAGTAAGAACTTATTTCTGATACTTAATCAATGGAACATAAAGAGAGGACTACTACCCCTTAAAGGTGCAAAACAGATTTGTTTTTCGTATATGCCTGTAATCCTAGTGCTTTGGGAGGTGGGGAAGGGGGGGGGTTGTTAATTAAAGCCAGGAGTTGGAAACTAGCCTGGGCAACATAGTGAGACCCCCTCTCAGAAAAAAAGAAATGTTTTTAGAATTAGCTGAGAGTAGTACTACATGCCTATAATCCTAGCTACTCAGGAGACTGAGATGGGGAGATCACTTAAGCCAGGTGTTGGAGGCTGCAATGAACTATGATTACACCACTGCATTCAGGCCTAGGCGACAGAGACCCTGTCCCTAAAGAAAAACAAAAGGTTCATTTTTCATTTCAAAAATTTTCCTAAATCTTAAGAATGAGACATTCATAGCTAAAAAAAAAAAAGTAAATAATTTACTCCATAATAACTTAGTCTCTAAAAACTTAGGAAAGAAATATATTTTAGAAAACATAAAAGTGATTTGAAGTTCCTTTTAGTTTTTCTATATTTTTCTACCTTAGAAAAATCTGCACTCTACAATTTTCTACAAAAAAATGTTTAAAAAAAACTTCACTTACCTGCTTCTTGATAACAATCTGGATACAAATCCAAAGACTAATGCCAATGGCAAAGCCCAAATAAACGTAAAACCTGTTTATCCATAATGATATTAAAGATGAGGAGAGGTCCCACATATCCAAAGGATCTAAATTTAAAATGATACATACATGTAATTTTGGTTAAAGCTACGTATACAAAGATATCCATCTCTATGTTTTTTTTCAGAGAGTCTCACTCCGTCACCCTCAGTAGAGTGCCGTGGCATCTTAGCTCACAGCAATCTCAAACTCTTGGGTTCAAGTCATCCTCTTGCCTCACCCTCCCAAGTAGCTGGGACTACAGGCTCCCAGCCACAATGCCGGGCCATTTTTTAGAGATGGGGTCTCACTCTAGCTCAGGCTGGTCTGGAACCTGTGAGCTCAGGCAATCCACCGGCTTTGGCCTCCCAAGGGTTGGGATTACAGGTATGAGCCATGGCACCCAGCCTCCGTCCCTGGTTTAAGAATAAAAAAATTGGAGTGAGGGAGCAAGATGGCAGCCGAGTAACAGCTTCCTTGCATCTGGGCACCGTGAGTCTGGGGATATAGGACTCCAGGCATCTCTGGCTGGTGGGATCTGCCTATCATCACCCCTGAGAGGATACAGGGAGTCAGCGAGAGACTTCTGGACCCCAAGAGGAGGACTAAAACAGTGGAAAACCGGCAAGTAGTCGCGTGTGTTCAATCCATCTAAACCCACCCGCAACTCTAAGTTCAGTAGCAGCAAGACTGCAAACCAGAAAGGCCTTACCTGTGAACTGTTTTGGTGTCTTTGGACTTAGCACTCAGCTGAACTGCCTTGGGGAGAGCCTGAGCAGGAGTGCGGAGAACTCTGGCCTTTGTTTAGGGCCCCAGTCTGAGCCGCTGAGCCAGACAGAGCTGATGGTGTTTGGCTCTGGGTCACAGGCAGACATTGTGAGCGATCTGCCCCGGCAAGCTCCGCCCCCAGGGTCGCAGAGCTGGAATTGGGTGGGAGCTGCCGACCAACTAGCCTAAGGGCGGGGTCTGAGCAGCCTTGCAGCCCTAACCTCGGGGGCAGAGGGAGACCAGTTTTGACACACAGGGTAAGTGGATAGTCACTTCAGCAGTGATTCCAGCGACAAGCACTTCCCTGAGAAAGCTTCTGCTCAGTAAGTGAACAAGTTCAAAGTGCCTTTTAAGAGGGCTGAAGAGAGATTTAGGGTGTCTACCTGCTGGGGTTTGAGAAACTAGCAGCCTCCAGTCGTATCAGAACTGTGATTAACATCTCATACCCCAGAAGACCACGTCTTGCCCAGACAATATTCAACAACATATACATACTGCTTTGTTTTTGGTTGTGTTGTTTTTTTTTTTTTGGTTTGGATGTTTTTTTTGTTTATTTTGATGTTGTGCATTGTTGTTTTGTTTTTTAAGTTCAACCTTTCCATACAGATCCTTTTACTTTCTCAATTTTTCTAGTTTAATTATAATTTCCCATTGCTGCCTATTTCAATAATTAGAACTTCATTTTTGTTAGTGTTTCTACCGCTATTATTTGGTTTTTCCAGCCAATTTTATCCCGTAAAGTTTTCTGTTTGCTTGTTTTGTTTTGATTTATAGCATTTTTGTCTTTCCTCTGTACTTGGTGGAGGTGGGGTACTGTGTCCGATCAGGTTAGCAAAGAGCTGCTGACCTCAAGGGAACCACCCAACTGGGCACCCCCAGAAGGTGGTTTTTTTTTTTTTAAGGTTGTATCAAAGTACCCTACTGTACACCTGTATTGCTCTGTCTCCCTCTTTTTGTGCCTCTCTTCTTTTTGTCAATATTCCTTTTACCCACCCACTCTCCTTTCTCTATTTTTCTTTTTTTTTTTTCTTATCACTCGGTCCTCCTTTCTTTCATCCCTTTTTTGCTCTTAAACCTTCTCACCCTTCTGGTCCTGTAACCCTTAGTCCACAGGCACGAGAACTTAAAGAGCAAAAGGAAGTGAAAGGAAAATTAGGGCAAGGAAACAGATAAAAGAAATCACCCATCAGGAAGAATCAGCAGAAAACTCCAGGCAACATGAAGAACCAGTCTAGAACAACCCCGCCAAGGGACCATGAGGTAGCTACTGCAGAGGATTCCACCTATACAGAAATGTTAGGAATGACAGAAAGGGAATTTAGAATACACATGTTGAAAACAATGAAAGAAATGATGGAAACAATGAAGGAAACTGCTAATAAAGTGGAAAATAACCAAAAGGAAATCCAAAAACAGAATCAAATCAGAGATGAACGATATGAAGAATATAAAAAGGATATAGCAGAGCTGAAGGAAATGAAACAGTCAATCAGGGAACTTAAAGATGCAATGGAAAGTATCAGCAACAGGTTAGACCATGCAGAAGAAAGAATTTCAGAGGTAGAAGACAAAGTTTTTGAGATAACTCAGATAGTAAAAGAGGCAGAAAAGAAGAGAGAGAAAGCAGAACGTTCACTGTCAGAATTATGGGACTTTATGAAGCGTTCCAACATACGAGTTATAGGAATTCCAGAAGGGGAAGAAGAATGCCCCAGAGGAATGGAAGCCATACTAGAGAATATTATAAAAGAAAATTTCCCAAATATCACCAAAGATTCTGACACACTGCTTTCAGAGGGCTATCGGACCCCAGGTCACCTCAACTCTAACCGAGCTTCTCCAAGACACATTGTGACGAACCTGTCCAAAGTCAAGACAAAAGAAAAGATTCTGCAAGCTGCCAGGAGTAAGCACCAGTTGACCTACAGGGGCAAATCCATCAGAGTGACCGCAGACTTCTCTAATGAAACTTTCCAAGCAAGAAGACAATGATCATCTACCTTTAATCTACTTAAACAGAACAATTTCCAGCCCAGAATTCTGCACCCTGCTAAGCTAAGCTTCAAAATTGATGGAGAAATCAAATCATTTACAGATGTACAAACATTGAGGAAATTCGCCACAACAAGACCACCTCTACAGGAAATACTTCAACCTGTTCTGCACACTGACCACCACAATGGATCAGCAACAAAGTAAGAACTCAGAAATTAAAGGACAGAACCAAACCTCCACACTGATGCAAAAGATAAAACTAAGCAATGGACTCTCACAAAATAAGACGAATAGAATACTACCACACTTATTAATTATCTCAATAAATGTTAATGGCTTGAATTCCCCACTGAAGAGACATAGATTGGTTGACTGGATTAAAAAACACAAGCCATCCATTTGCTGTCTGCAAGAAACACACCTGGCTTCAAAAGACAAATTAAAGCTCCGAGTGAAGGGTTGGAAGACAATTTTTCAGGCAAATGGAATTCAGGAGAAAAGAGGAGTTGCAATCTTATTTTCAGATACATGTGGATTTAAAGCAACTAAAGTCAAAAAAGACAAAGATGGTCACTTTATATTGGTCAAGGGAAAAATACAACAAGAACACATTTCAATTCTAAATATCTATGCACCCAATTTAAATGCTCCCAGATTCTTTGAAACAGACTTTACTCAGTCTGAGCAATATGATATCTGATAATACCATCATAACAGGGGACCTTAACACTCCTCTTACAGAGCTGGACAGATCCTCTAAACAGAAATTAAACAAGGATATAAGAGACTTAAATGAGACCCTAGAACAACTGTGCTTGATAGACGCATATAGAACACTCCATCCCAAAGATAAAGAATATACATTCTTCTCATCACCCCATGAAACAGTCTCCAAAATTGATCATATCCTGGGACACAAAACAAATATCAACAGAATCAAAAGAATTGAAATTTTACCTTGTATCTTCTCAGACCATAAGGCACTAAAGGTGGAACTCAACTCTAACAAAAATGCTCGACCCCACCCAAAGGCATGGAAACTAAACAATCTTCTGTTGAATAACAGATGGGTGCAGGAAGAAATAAAACAGGAAATCATTAACTTCCTTGAGCATAACAACAATGAAGACACAAGCTACCAAAACCTGTGGGATACTGCAAAAGCAGTTTTGAGAGGAAAATTCATCGCTTTAGATGCCTACATTCGAAAAACAGAAAGAGAGCACATCAACAATCTCACAAGAGATCTTATGGAATTGGAAAAAGAAGAACAATCTAAGCCTAAACTCAGTAGAAGAAAAGAAATATCCAAAATCAAATCAGAGATCAATGAAATTGAAAACAAAAGAATCATTCAGAAAATTAATGAAACAAGGAGTTGGTTTTTTGAAAAAATAAATAAAATAGATAAACCATTGGCCAGACTAACGAGGAATAGAAAAGTAAAATCTCTAGTAACCTCAATCAGAAATGATAAAGGGGAAATAACGATTGATCCCACAGAGATACAAGAGATCATCTCTGAATACTACCAGAAACTCTATACCCAGAAATTTGACAATGTGAAAGAAATGGATCAATATTTGGAATCACACCCTCTCCCTAGACTTAGCCAGGAAGAAATAGAGCTCCTGAACAGACCAATTTCAAGCACTGAGATCAAAGAAACAATAAAAAATCTTCCAACCAAAAAATGCCCTGGTCCAGATGGCTTCACTCCAGAATTCTATCAAACCTTCAAGGAAGAGCTTATTCCTGTACTGCAGAAATTATTCCAAAAAATTGAGGAAGAAGGAATCTTCCCCAACACATTCTATGAAGCAAACATCACCCTGATACCAAAACCAGGAAAAGACCCAAACAAAAAGGAGAATTTCAGACCAATCTCACTCATGAATATAGATGCAAAAATTCTCAAAAATCCTAGCCAATAAATTACAGCTTATCATCAAAAAAGTCATTCATCATGATCAAGTAGGCTTCATCCCAGGGATGCAAGGCTGGTTTAACATACGCAAGTCCATAAACGTTATCCACCATATTAACAGAGGCAAAAATAAAGATCACATGATCCTCTCAATAGATGCAGAAAAAGCATTTGATAAAATCCAGCATCCTTTTCTAATTAGAACACTGAAGAGTATAGGCATAGGTGGCACATTTCTAAAACTGATTGAAGCTATCTATGACAAACCCACAGCCAATATTTTACTGAATGGAGTAAAACTCAAAGCTTTTCCTCTTAGAACTGGAACCAGACAAGGTTGTCCTCTGTCATCTTTACTATTCAACGTAGTGCTGGAAGTTCTAGCCAATACAATTAGGCAAGACAAGGAAATCAAGGGAATCCAAATGGGAGCAGAGGAGGTCAAACTCTCCCTCTTTGCTAACGACATGATCTTATACTTAGAGAACCCCAAAGACTCAACCACAAGACTCCTAGAAGTCATCAAAAAATACAGTAATGTTTCAGGATATAAAATCAATGTCCACAAGTCAGTAGCCTTTGTGTACACCAATAACAGTCAAGATGAGAAGCTAATTAAGGACACTACTCCCTTCTCCATAGTCTCAAAGAAAATGAAATACCTAGGAATATACCTAACGAAGGAGGTGAAGGACCTCTATAAAGAAAACTATGAAATCCTCAGAAAGGAAATAGCAGAGGATATTAACAAATGGAAGAACATACCATGCTCATGGATGGGAAGAATCAACATTGTTAAAATGTCTATACTTCCCAAAGCAAACTACCTATTCAATGCCATTCCTATCAAAATACCAACATCATACTTTCAAGATTTGGAAAAAATGATTCTGCATTTTGTATGGAACCGGAAAAAACCCCATATAGCTAAGGCAGTTCTCTGTAACAAAAATAAAGCTGGGGGCATCAGCATACCTGATTTTAGTCTGTACTACAAAGCCATAGTGCTCAAGACAGCATGGTACTGTCACAAAAACAGAGACATAGACACTTGGAATCGAATTGAAAACCAAGAAATGAAACTAACATTTTACAACCACCTAATCTTTGATAAACCAAACAAGAACATACCTTGGGGGAAAGACTCCCTATTCAATAAATGGTGTTGGGAGAACTGGATGTCTACATGTAAAAGACTGAAACTGGACCCACACCTTTCCCCACTCACAAAAATTGATTCAAGATGGATAAAGGACTTAAACTTAAGGCATGAAACAATAAAAATCCTCCAAGAAAGCATAGGAAAAACACTGGAAGATATTGGCCTGGGGAAAGACTTTCATGAAGAAGACTGCCATGGCAATTGCAACAACAACAAAAATAAACAAATGGGACTTCATTAAACTGAAAAGCTTCTGTACAGCTAAGGACACAATAACCAAAGCAAAGAGACAACCTACACAATGGGAAAGGATATTTGCATATTTTCAATCAGACAAAAGCTTGATAACTAGGATCTATAGAGAACTCAAATTAATCCACATGAAAAAAGCCAACAATCCCATCTATCAATGGGCAAGAGACATGAATAGAACTTTCTCTAAAGACGACAGACGAATGGCTAACAAACACATGAAAAAATGTTCATCATCTCTATATATTAGAGAAATGCAAATCAAAACAACCCTGAGATATCATCTAACCCCAGTGAGAATGGCCCACATCACAAAATCTCAAAACTGCAGATGCTGGCGTGGATGTGGAGAGAAGGGAACACTTTTACACTGCTGCTGGGACTGCAAACTAGTACAACCTTTCTGGAAGGAAGTATGGAGAAACCTCAAAGCACTCAAGCTAGACCTCCCATTTGATCCTGCAATCCCATTACTGGGCATCTACCCAGAAGGAAAGAAATCCTTTTATCATAAGGACACTTGTACTAGACAGTTTATTGCAGCTCAATTTACAATCGCCAAAATGTGGAAACAGCCTAAATGCCCACCAACCCAGGAATGGATTAACAAGCTGTGGTATATATATACCATGGAATACTATTCAGCCATTAAAAAAAATGGAGACTTTACATCCTTCGTATTAACCTGGATGGACGTGGAAGACATTATTCTTAGTAAAGCATCGCAAGAATGGAGAAGCATGAATCCTATGTAGTCAATTTTGATATGAGGACAATTAATGACAATTAAGGTTATGGGGGGGAAGAAGAAAGAGGGACGGAGGGAGGTGGGTGGGGCCTTGGTGTGTGTCACACTTTATGGGGGCAAGACATGATTGCAAGAGGGACTTTACCTAACAATTGCAATCAGTGTAACCTGGCTTATTGTACCCTCAATGAATCCCCAACAATAAAAAAAAAAAAAAAAAAAAAACACAATTACACAGCAGGCTGGTAAAATAAAAAAAAGAATAAAAAAATTAAAACAACCTTATCTTCAACAACCTGGGTAAGAAATCTATTAAGGGCCAGCACCTGTGGCTTAGGTGGTGCCTTTGGTTCAGTGACCATATACCGAGGGTGGCAGGTTCGAACCTGGCCCAGGCCAAACTGCAACAAAATATAGCCACCAGAGGTTGTGGCAGGTGCCTGTAGTCCCAGCTACTCAGGAGGCTGAGGCAAGAGAATAGCCTAAACCCAAGAGCTGGAGGTTGTTGTGAGCTGTGATGCCACAGCACTCTACGGAGGGTGACAAAGTGAGACTCTTGTCTCTAGAAAAAAAAAAGATAAAGAAAAAAAACTGAGAGAGGGAGATCTATTAAGAATAAAGAAATGGGGCGATGCCTGTGGCTCAGTGAGTAGGGCGCCGGCCCCATATTCCGAGGGTGGCAGGTTCAAACCCAGCCCCGGCCAAACTGCAAAAAGAAAAAAAAATAGCCGGGCATTGTGGCGGGTGCCTGTAGTCCCAGCTGCTTGGGAGGCTAAGGCAGGAGAATCGCTAAGCCCAAGAGTTAGAGGTTGCTGTGAGCCGTGTGACGCCACGGCACTCTACCCGAGGACGGTACAGTGAGACTCTGTCTCTACAAAAAAAAAAAAAAAAAAGAATAAAGAAATGCGGCGCCGTAGCTCAGTCAGCAGAGCGCTGGCCACATACACCTAGGGTGATGGGTTCGAAGCCAACCTGGGCCTGCTAAGTAACAATGACAACTGCAACCAAAAAAATACTTGGGAGACTGAGGCAAGAGAATCGCTTAAGCCCAAGAGTTTGAGGTTGCTGTGAGCTGTGACGCCAAAACATTCTATCGGAGGCGACATAGTGAGACTCTCTAAAAAAATAATAATAAAATAAATCTAAAAAACCTTATATTCAACAACCCAGGCAAGTAATCTATTAAGAAATCAACTCGGGCGGCGCCTGTGGCTCAGCGGGTAGGGCGCCGGCCCCACATGCCGAGGGTGGTGGGTTCAAATCCGACCCGGCCAAACTGCAACAACAAAAAAAAATAGCTGGGTGTTGTGGCGGGCGCCTGTAATCCCAGCTACTTGGGAGGCTGAGGCAAGAGAATCGCCTAAGCCTAGGAGTTGGAGGTTGCTGTGAGCTGTGTGACGCCACGGCACTCTACCAAGGGCGATAAAGTGAGACTCTGTCTCTACAAAAAAAAAAAAAAAAGAAATCAACTCAACGCTGGATTGCTTGAGCTCAGGAGTTGGGAGACTAGCCTAAGCAAGAGCGAGATCCCATCTTTACTAAAAATCAAAAAAATTAGCCGGGGTTGTGGCCAGCACCTGTACTCTGGCTAATGGGTAGGCGGAGGCAAGAAGATTATGTGAGCCAGAGTTTGAGCTTGCTGTGAGCTATGACGCCAGGGCACTCTACTAGGGGCAAGAAAGTGAGACTCTGTCTCAAAAAATAAATAAATAAATAAACCATGTGGTAATGTGATAAAATTATCATAATCATGGACATAATCAAATATATATTATACATATATTGTGCCTTTATTTGTACGTAAATATTTGGAAGAGAAGGAAACAAAGTGAAAACACTTCTGTGGAATCATGAGTTCATTTTGCTTTTTTATGCTTGCTCCATGAGAAAACTTAAAGTAGTGAAAAGTATTTAAAGTACTCTCATTTTTCTTAATAGTAGTTATAAAGATCACAGCTACCTCTCAAATAACTGACTTCACGCCCCATTTTTTTTGCCTGGACCTGGCTTCAAATTTTGAACCTGGGAGCAACTTGAAAAGGCAAAGCCTGCAGGGCGCGGTGGCTCACGCAAGTAATCCTAACTCTGGAGGGCAGAGGCGGGTAGCCTGCCTAAGCTCAGGAGTTCCAAACCAGCCTGAGCAAGAGTGAGACACGGTCTCAAAAAATAGTCCGGACTTGTGCCGGGCGCCTGTAGTCCCATCTACTCAGGAGGATGAGGAAAGCAAGAGGATCGCTTCGGCCCAGCTAAGAATTTGAGGTTGCTGTGAGCTACGATGCCACAGCGCTCTACGCAGGGCGAGAGTGAGACTGTCTCAAAACAAAACAAAACAAAAGGCGAAGCCTCAAATTTAGGGTTTATAGGTACTGCTCCACCCTGGAAAGCACCAAAAGTCCCATACACATGGGTAAGGTGGGAAAGGCAGTTTCTCTGCCATTTGGGGATGGGAGTGGTTAGAAACACTTTTCTTCAAAACTCATACCCCAGCCTCAAAAGGCAAAAGCCAGGTCAAATGCGGGGATCAGTCCTCATTGTTTCCAGCAGCGGCTGTGCAGTGCTGACAAAGGCAACAATCTCTGGAGGAACGGACCCGAAGACATTACTCCGCCCAGAGAGTCTCAGTAAAACGGTTTCCTTCCCTACCACCCCACGATCCTCGCCTTCCAGGGGCCCTTACCCATCCTTCTCAGAGCTCGAGCCCTCCGGGCCGACAGATAAGGACCTCGGACCTGGAAATCCTGATGATCCGCGCGGGTACCTAGAGACTGCCGGGCTAACTCTGGGCTTTAGCCGGAGGTTCCGACCTCGCGAATCTGGGGGCAGCCATATCACTGGAGGCCCCTTCTGGATTGGCTCTAAGGGCAAAGGGGTGGGTCCAGAGGGACGCCCTAAACTCTAGGAGAGAAAGCCAGTGCGCTCCCAGACTGCTCGGATTGGCTCAGAGAGGAAAGGGCGTGGTCAGAGTGAAGCTCCGCCCAGAACACTGAAGACCAATAGCTTCCGCCTGTGCTTGGATTGGCCCTGAGTGGGAAGGAGCGGATTCAGAGAGAAGCGTGGTCCTGAAACGACTGGCACGGAGGAAAAAAAAGAGGGGATAGTAAAGAAGGGAGCGAAGAAGACTAAGAGCAACGTCAACCAAATGCAATCTGGGCCCGTATGGATCTCAGAACAAACCGGTTGTAGGGGAAAGTCGAGTATGGACTGGCTATTAGATGATATTTGAAAATTATGGGCCGGGCGCGGTGGCGCATGCCTGTAATCCTAGCACTCTGGGAGTGCTAGGGCGAGTGGATTGCTCGAACTCATGAATTCGAGACCAGCCTGAGCAAAAAGCGAGTCTCCATCTTTACTAATAATAGAAAAAACTGAGGTAAGAGGATCGCTAGAGCCCAAGAGTTGGAGATTGCTGTGAGCTAAGATGACGCCATGGCACTCTACCCAGGGCGACAGCTTGAGACTCTGTCTCAAAAAAAAAAAGAATTAGGGCAGCGTCTGTGGCTCAAAGGGGTGAGGCGCCGGTTCCATATGCCAGAGGTGGTGGGTTCAAACCCAGCCCCGGCCAAAAAAAAATAAAAAAGAATTATGTTTAGGCTCATTGGGTGTACGTGGTTAAGGGATATAGACGAAAGTATTTAAGACTGAAAGCATATGATTGGCTTTAAAGTACTCATAGGAAGGGGAATAAAACAAGAATGGCAAAATACTAATAATTGTTGAAGTGGGATTATGGGTACATGGGGATTCATTACAATTTTTCTCTACTTTTTTATGTTAAAAATGTTGCATGGGGGCGGCGCCTGTGGCTCAAAGGAGTAGGTCCAGCCCCGGCCAAAAACTGCAAAAAGAAAAAAATGTTGCATAGGCTTAGCACCTGTGGCTCAAGCAGCTAAGGCGCCAGCCACATACACCTGAGCTGGTGGGTTCGAATCCTGCCCGGGCCCGCCAAACAAGGAGGGCTGCAACCCAAAAATAGCCGGGCGTTGTGGCGGGCGCCTGTAGTCCGAGCTACTTGGGAGGCAGAAGCAGGAGAATCGCTTGAGCCCAGGAGTTGGAGGTTGCTGTGAGCTGTGATGCCACGGCACTCTGCCCAGGGCGACAGCTTGAGGCTCTGTCTCAAAAAAAAAAAAAAAGTTGCATAATAAAAATTAAAGTAGGTCTTGAAGTTTAGCGGAACTATGAAGTGTCAGCGAGGTGTTATAACCCGGTTGCTAAACGCAAGCCAGCAGCCTGTGCGAGCTCTTCAGCTTATTGGCGACAGTAAATTACATCAAGACAGAGCACCACCCTTTTCGGGCGTGGAAAGGTGTCGTAAAGAGCTACAATGCGCAGGCGTCGTTCGCGTTTCCTCGCCTTCCTGCCTCACCACCTGACGCCTGCGCAGTCAGTCGGCCGAGTGCATTATCACAGTCCCGGGGCAAAGTCTATCACCGCGCCGCTGGCTTTGCGAGCGTAATAGTACCGCGCGTCTCTCGGCTGTTAACAGCGAGGCGCGGTGGGTCCGCAGGCCGGGCGGCGCGGGTCTGCTCTAGTTCCCCAGACCTGAATTCTGTGAGCAGCCGCGATGTCGATTTTCACCCCCACCAACCAGATCCGCCTAACCAATGTGGCCGTAGTGCGGATGAAGCGCGCTGGGAAGCGCTTCGAAATCGCCTGCTACAAAAACAAGGTCGTCGGCTGGCGGAGTGGCGTGTGAGTTAACCTCTCCCTCGGGCCCTGGCCAGCGCCGGTAGCCTCCGAGGCAGCTTACTTCTAGCCAAATCGAGTGAAGGGGCCAAGTTGGGATCTTGTCGGGCGTGAAATGAAAAACGTAACTCCTGCTGTGAGCATGAGAAGTCGCTGTTCTCTAGCTTGGCGCTTAAGCAAACGGTTCCTTTTTTTGACTGGTTCAGATTCGGTTGTTGGTTTGGGGAATTGTTTAGTTGGAATCATAACAGCTACAGCCAATAAATTCCATAATGCTAGGTCTTTTCCCAGAATAATAATAAAGGTTAGGAGCCTAGTCTTCCAAATACTGTCATAGTTATAGTACATCTGATGTCACAGATCTCAGTAATCCCAGGGAGTCACCCAAGTGCGTAGTGTCTTGACTACCGCCATCTAGGGACCGGTATTCCGCGGCAGCAATTTGCCCCGCCCCGCCCCACCCTACTCCGTGACATTTTTCTCCAATGAGTAAGTGAAACTACAAATTAGGTTCTCAGTTTTGAAAATAACTAGGGTTATGAGTATTTGTTGTTACTTACTATTTATGTTGTAACCATCTTGTATTTAAATGGTAATGAATGTCCCAAGTTTCAAATGTATTCACGTGGGACTTTCTCTCCTGCCCTCACAAGGGAAAAAGACCTTGATGAAGTTCTACAGACCCACTCAGTGTTTGTAAATGTTTCTAAAGGTCAGGTTGCAAAGAAGGAAGATCTCATCAGTGCATTTGGAACAGATGACCAAACTGAAATCTGTAAGCAGGTGGGTTCTGCTGTATGTCTCCTACCAAAACCTTCAGAAGTTAAAATTTTCTACTGAATTAACCTAATTTTGCCCAATTATAAAATACAGTAATACCTGCAAATCTGATTTCTTTTGAAGTATTTTTTCCTTTAGAACTTAGAAAAGATTGACTTTTCTGCTTTCTCCACCTAATCCTCATGAAGTAAGATTTTGGAACACAACATAATGCAGTGCATCCCTTAGGCAAACTTCATATCATTACCTATATATCAGTAGCTGGAGAGGAGGAAGTTTAAGTTTCTCCCCAATTGGGCAGCGCCTGTGGCTCAAGGAGTAGGGCGCTGGCTTCATATGCCAGAGGTGGCAGGTTCAAATCCGACCCTGGCCAAAAACTGCAAAAAAGAAAAAAAAAGTTTCTCCCCAATTAACAAATCTTGTGGTTAGGTAACAAATGGTGTGTAATAGCGAAAAAATATTGCTTTCTTCAATATGTTGGGGTTCTTTTCTTTTTAGATTTTGACTAAAGGAGAAGTTCAAGTATCAGATAAAGAAAGGCACACACAACTGGAACAGATGTTTAGGGACATTGCAACTATTGTAGCAGACAAATGTGTGAACCCGGAAACAAAGCGGCCATACACTGTTATCCTTATTGAGAGAGCCATGAAGGACATCCACTATTCAGTCAAACCCAACAAGAGCACAAAACAGCAGGTGAGTGGTTTCTAATGTCATGAAAACTTGTTCTACCCAAATCTCTTTTCCTTGAAGAAATCATTAAAATTATGAGTGTTTATAGAAGCAAGTGGCTAGGAGGTTTTAGGAAGAGATGGGACAGATTGGAGGTTATAAAGAAAGGTAAAAATTTTATTTCACAAAACTAAACATGAACATACGTAGGGAAGTATCTTCATTTTCCCATCCAAATCAAACTTATAAAGACAAGTCCCTGTTGTGTTTGTTTTGTTCTGTCACTGAAGTTTGAGTGCAGTGGCATTATCATAGCTCACTGCAGCCTCAAACTCCTGAGTTCAAGCAGTCCTTCTGCTTCAGCCTCCCAGAGTTCGAGTCTTGAGCAACTGTGCGCAGCCGAAAGTCAGTCTTTTTTTTTTTGAAATTTTCTAGTGAGTTTATTTTTTTCCATTAGACCATGTCTTGAAAGCTGTTTGGGGAAAACAAACAACAACAAAACCCAGAAATACTACAATCAGAATGGATCAAGAATGCCTTAATTACATCCTAGACACAAATTCTGGACACTTCTCTTTATTCACCTTAGAACTGCTGACGGTTGAAGTGATTATTTGGAGTTGTTGTTTGTTTTTTTTTGTTTGTTTTTTGGTGGCTAGATGAATTTTTATTTTATTTCTTTAATATTTTTTTATTTTTACACATACATGTTTATTAGGTTTCCATTTTTTGCCTTCACAAAATTAAAGAGGCTTAAAATTTAATAACAATGTTTAAGATAAGGACTAGAAACAAAAACCTCATAAAGAATGAATGAACATAAATACATTCAGAAAAGAAATCAGAGAATTGCATCGAAATATTAACATAAGTCAGTCTTTTAAAGTGGATAGTTCATTGATAAATTCTCAAAGTGTTGGAACCTCCCTCACTACCTTTTCATCACCCAAAAAAACCTTATACCCATTAATAATTAATTCCTTCTCGGGCAGTGCCTGTGGCTCAAAGGGGTAGGGCACTGGCCCCATATACTGAAGGTGGTGGGTTCAAACCCAGCCTCGGCCAAAAACTGCAAAAAAATAATAATAATAATTACTTCCTTCTCCCCCGCTGACAAGGGTGACTGCTAACAGCCTTTTGTCTTTATGGGCTTCTCTATTGTGGACATTTCATGTAAATGGAATCATACAACATGTGGCCTTTCAGGGCTCATCCAAGTTGTAGCATGGATCACTACTTCGTTTCTTTTTGTTACTGAATAATATCCCATCGTGTGGAAGTAGCACACGTTATTTATGTATTCATCAGTTGATAAACATTTTGGTATTGAGCTACTATGAAAAATGCTGGAAACTGCCAAACAACTGCACCATTTTACATTACCACCATCAGTATGTAAGTTTCAGGCCTGCACGGTGGCTCACACCTGTAATCCTAATACTCTGGGAGGCCGATATGGGTGGATTGCTTGAGCTCACGAGTGCAGAGACCAGCTTGAGCAAGAGTGAGACCCCTTTCTCTACTAAAAACAAAAAAACTGAGGCAAGAAGATCACTAGAGCCCAAGAGTTTGAAGTTGCTGTGAGCTATGACACCACAGTACTCTACCCAGGGCAACAGCTTGAGACTGTGTCTCAAAAAAACAAGTTTCAGTTTCTCCATATATTTGGCAATAGTTGTTATTGTCTGCCTTTTTGATTATAGATATCCTGGTAATATGGTTTTGATTTGTGTTTCCTCAATAACTAATGATTTGAGCATATTTTCTTTTTCTTTTTTTTTTTTTTTATTAAATCATAGCTGTGTACATTAATGCGATCATGGGGCACCATACACTGGTTTTAGAGACTGTTTGACACATTTTCATCACACTGGTTAACATAGCCTTCCTGGCATTTTCTTAGTTATTATGTTAAGATATTTACATTCTACATTTACTAAGTTTCACATATACCCTTGTAAAATGCACCACAGGTGTAATCCCACCAATCACCCTCCCTCTGCACACCTCCCCCCCCCTTTCCCCCTTCCTCCTATTCTTGGGTTATAACTGGGTTATAGCTTTCATGTGAAAGCCATAAATTAGTTTCATAGTAGGGCTGAGTACATTGGATACTTTTTCACTAAGAAGAATATGTTCCAGCTCCATCCATGTAAACATGAAAGAGGTAAAGTCTCCATCTTTCTTTAAGGCTGCATAATATTCCATGGTGTACATATACCACAATTTATTAATCCATTTGTGGATCAGTGGGCACTTAGGCTTTTTCCATGACTTAGCAATTATGAATTGGGCTGCAATAAACATTCTGGTACAAATATCTTTGTTATGGTGTGATTTTTGGTCATCTGGGTATATGCCTAGTAGAGGAATTATAGGATTGAATGGCAGATCTATTTTTAGATCTCTAAGTGTTCTCCAAACATCTTTCCAAAAGGAATGTATTAATTTGTATTCCCACCAGCAGTGTAGAAGTGTTCCCTTTTCTCCACATCCACGCCAACATCTCTGGTCTAGGGATTTTGTGATATAGGCTAATCTTCTGGAGTTAGATGATATCTCAAAGTAGTTGATTTGAGCATATTTTCATGTCTTTATTGATACTTTGTCTTCGGAGAAATCTCTTCAGATTCTCTACCCATTTCCTTTTCGTTATTGTTAGAGTTTGGGGGTTTTTAACGTGTTTTGGATACTAGTCTCTTCTCAAATGTCTGATTTGCAAATAATTTCTCCCATTCTGTAAGTTGTCTTTTCACTTTTTTTTTCTTGAGACAGAGCCTCAGTTTGTCACCCTCCATAGAGTGCTATCACGTCATAGCTCACAGCAACCTCAAACTCCTGAGCTTAAGGAATTCCCTTGCCTCAGCCTCCCAAGTAAATGGGACTATAGGCACCCGCCACAGCACTGAGCTGTTTTTAGAAATGGGGTCTATTGCTCAGGCTGGTCTCCAACCTGGGGGCTCAGGCTATCCACCCACTTCGGCCTCCCAGAATGCTGTGATTGCAGGTATGAGCCACCTCGTCCGGCTCGCTTTCTTTTTTTTTTTTTATTTTAAGCACAAAAGTTTTTAATCTTGATGAAGTCTAATTTTTCTATGTTATTCTGCTGTTTCTTACATTCTTCATGCCATATCTAGGAAGCCATTACCTAATCCAACTAGATGGAAGCTGATTTGGTTTTTAATACCTTTTGAAATAACGTAGTAGAAGAAATAAATTACAAACATTCTCAATTTTGTCTTGATAGGCTTTGGAAGTGATAAAGCAGTTAAAGGAGAAAATGAAGATAGAACGTGCTCACATGAGGCTTCGGTTTATTCTTCCAGTGAATGAAGGGAAGAAGCTGAAAGAAAAGCTCAAGCCACTGATCAAGGTTATAGAAAGTGAAGACTATAGTCAACAGTTAGAAATTGTAAGAGTAAAATATTCTTGTTTCTTTGCTTCATGTAAACAAAATACAGTAGAGCCTTTGTAAATTGACCACCCAAGGGACTGTAACAAACAGGTCAACATGCAGAGGTGGTCAACATTAGGAACTAGGGGGTGGCGCCTGTGGCTCAAGGAGTAGGGCGCCGGTCCCATGTGCCAGAGGTGGCGGGTTCAAACCCAGCCCCGGCCAAAAACCACAAAAAAAAAAACATTAGGAACTAGGCCTGCGGTACTCACATGTATGATAACCTGTCTGGGCTATGGAAATTAAGTCAATCAACTTCAGGAGGTGGTCAGTTATGGAGGTTCTACTATAGTTTATTGTCTAATCATAAATGTGTAAGAAACATTTAGAAGTTGAAAACTGGCGGGGTATGGTGGCTCATGCCTGTAATCCCAGCACTCTTGGAGGCCAAGGCGGTTGGATTGCTTAAGCTCAGGAGTTCAAGACCAGCCTGAGGGAGAGGGAGACTCCCATCTCCAAAAATAGCCAGGGATTATGGCAGGCACTGGTAGTCCCGGGTTCTCCGGATGCTGAGGCAAGAAGATCATCACTTCAGCCCAACAGTTCGAGGTTGCTGTGGGCTATAACGGCACAGCACTCTACGGAGGGCATCAAAGTGAGACTGTTATCTCAAACGAACAAAAAAAAAAAAATAGAAGTTGTAAACAGTAAGATAGTTCCAGAAATATCTTACCTACAAATAGGTTAAGGTCTAAAAATAGAACTAAATTTTATTTTTAGTTAAATTATTCATGATAAAATCATGTTGGTCAGGCTCGGCGCCCATAGCTCAGCTAGGGCACTGGCCATATACACCAGGGCTGGCAGATTCAAACCCAGCCTGGGCTTATAAACAATAATGACGACTACAACAAAAGAAATAGCATTGAGGCAGGCGCCTGTAGTCCCAGCTACTTGGGAGGCTGAGGCAAGAGAATTGTGTAAGCCCAAGAGTTTGAGATTGCTGTGAGCTGTGATGCCAGGCATTCTACTGAGGGTGACATAGTGAGACTGTCACAAAAAATAATTATGTTGGTCATGTTTATTTTGATGAAGGAATATATTTTACAGTGATATTTCTATTATGGTGCAAATAGAAATAAGACCAAAAAGTTGGTCAGCCTCTTTTGCCACAGAACATTTTAAAGCAGCAGCAAAAACATTGTATCTTTGAGTCCTGACCTACCAGCTTCAAGCATGGTATAAATTCAACTGTCTGCAAATTCATGTCTTCAGGGCTTTGCAGCTTCTTTAACAAATAAATGAGCTATAGAGGATTGTTGAATATGTTGAATATCCACTGTAGATGTGAAATAACACTCATGACACCATTTGAGGTTCTAAAATCACTTAAGAGTTTTTGTACATGGCCTCCAAATAGGCCTCTGAGTGCTTTTTCTCCTTCATATGTAGAAGTGATTTCATTGATCTATAAAATGTAATGTTTAATTTTAGTCTGAAAAGAACTATAGTATTATAGTCTAACCCCTTCATTCTACACCTGAGGAATCTGAGTAAGTCTTTAAACAGGGAGATTAATGCCTTGTTATAGGGGCCTATGTGGATACTTCAGGGCAGAAACTGGTCTAGAACCCAATCTTCCATCCTACCCATTGTCTTATCTATTGCACTACCGAACTATGCATAGTATTACAGATACCTGGTAAAAATTATTTGTCTTAAAGTTAAAGCAGAGTATTACGTTGTATTGTTCATCTTCATGTGGTAAATAGCTATGTTAAATGTTTCAGGTATGCCTGATCGACCCAGGCTGCTTCAGAGAAATTGATGAGCTTATAAAAAAGGAAACAAAAGGCAAAGGTTCTTTGGAAGTGCTCAATTTGAAAGATGTGGAAGAAGGAGATGAGAAATTTGAATGACGTCCTTCAATCTCACCAACCACAAAACACTAAAAAGTGTTTTTTGTTTCCGAAAGCACTGTTTCATTTCTGTGATCTGCCAAATCCTTACTCAAACTGACATTTTCTATCTTTGTGCTAACCGTGTACACAAAAAGACTTTCCTACATAAGTATTACACTATGGGGATGATTTAATTTTAAGTGGAGTTAAAACTTAAAGCAAAAATGAAAAATCCAAGATACAAGTCCAGAGGAGCATTTTGCTGCTGTCTCATGCCTTTATAGCTTTTGTAAATGAAAGTTATTTGAGGCAGCTCTTTGTGGATAAAGCTAAATTTTGTACAGTACAGTGAGATTATTTAGAAGACGTGTCTATATGACAAAAGGGGATTATTTGCTGAAAAAGAAAACATAAGGTGTCTCAGTTCTATTTAATGAAATTTGCATATAGGGGTAACTGTCGTGTCCTAACATTGGATGATGACTTCCTGATTATCTGAAAGAAAGACATGCAATTACCCTGCAGAAATTAAATAATTTTCATTGAACGTGCTGTCAAACTTAGATTGTTCTTGGTAAAAAAAAGTCATTTATTCTAATTCTTAAAGTTTATAATATATATTAATATAGATAAAATTATATGTAATCAATAAAACCACTCTTATTTTTGTTAAACTATGGCTTGTTTCTAGCCAACTTCCTAACTCCCTTTGTTTGCTCTGCCTTTGTGGTATGGTTGGGGAGTTGTTAGGAGGATTAAGTAAATCATGCTGAGTGCTTAGGACAGGGCCTATTCTGATAAGCATCTCATAAATCTTAATTAACATTTGGGAAGTAATTGTATTTAATTAGTATTTAGTCACTTTAAATAGACAAGGTGCAAGTTTTTAAAAATCTGTCCTCAAAAGAGTTACACTTCTAGAATAGAAGAGATTATTAGTTAGAGATTCACTCAAAACAAACATAGATGTATTTGTAGACACCAGTTTTTATTTTAAACTGAAAACAAAGTTCTTGACTTGAACAGGTCCTGGTTGGTTTTACAAGCACACAGAAGCTGCTACTAATACAAGTTTTCAGAAATGTCCCTTTTTCTTTAAATAACTTCACAGTATTTTCCCATACTACTAGAGGGACTATTCTTGTTTTGTAACATGGGAATGAACCCTTTTCTGTGAATGTTGCTGTTTTGATGCAGTCCTTAAGAAGGCCCTTCACTGCTTCCTTTTCACATGCATAGTTGTGGTTTTGTAAAGATCTAAACTTGAAGTCCCAGGAGATAATTTTTTTTTGTGTGTGTGATTTTTTTTTTGGCCGGGGCTGGGTTTGAACCCGCCACCTTCGGCATATGGGACCGGCGCCCTACTCCTTGAGCCACAGGCGCCGCCCCCCAGGAGATAATTTTAACCAATGAAGTTTATGCTCTTTCCAGCTTGATGAGGTAAAGTGATGTTTCAGATTGAAAATCATTCTTATTAAGAATATTCAATAACTACTACATCTTAGATGGAAAAGATAAGCAAGTAATACAACACTGCCTTAAGTTTTTCTGATTCTGATTAGTTATCTTTTCTAAAAGCTGGAACTTTGAGAAATGTTAAGTATAGACCACGTGTGAGTCATGCTTCTGAACTTATAAAAAAATTTTTCACCTTATATTAATTTCATTACTCAAAGGAGTTAAAATTCTTGCTCATGGTCATCTTCCCAGTACCACCCTATAATGCATTATTTTAAGGATTGATTTGTTTTGCATTTTCAGTACAAGCTAGTAATACATGTATATATATTTGGTCAGAGTGATGTTTCAGAATTAAGCCTCTTCTATCAGTACAGTTCTATTCTGTGAAGTTTCCCTTTTACCCCCCCATACAATTATTTTCACCACTTTCTGGAACTCTATACCACATTGAAATTCATTTGAAAGCCTTGACTTGTCCCACCTTGTATTAGAGACAGCTACTTAAATAGTTCTTCCATGCTAGATTGTGAGCTCTTTCAGGGCCAGGGACTTAGACATACTTGTATCCCACCATGCTGTGGACCTGGTACATGTGGAATAAAAGTCTATGAAGTGATACATATGTGCTATCTCAATGAGAGTCCATGCCATCAAAAAGAGGGGTGATGATGGCTGGGTGCCCGTACATGCTCCGGTGCTTGTGGGTTCAAACTCCGCCTGGGCCTGCTAAACAAAAAAAAAATAGCTTGGGTGTTGTGGCAGGCACGTGTAGTCCCAGCTACTAGGGAGGCTGAGGCAAGAGAATCACTTGAGCCCAAGAGTTTTGAGGTTGCTGTGAGCTATGATACTATGGCACTACTGAGGGTGACAACATGAGACTGTTGCAATTAAAAAAAAAAAAAAAAAAAGGCTGGTGCCTGTAGCTCAGCGGCTAGAGTGCCAGCCACATACACTGGAGCTGGCTGGTTTGAATCCAGTCCAGGCCTGCCAAATGACAATGACAACTACAACCAAAAAACAGCCAGGTGTTGTGGTGGGCGCCTGTAGTCCCAGCTACTTGGGAGGCTGAGGCAAGAGAACCACTTACACCCAAGAGTTTGAGGTTGCTGTGAGCTGTGACGCCATAGCACTCTACCAAGGGCGGCGAAATAAAAGTCTGTCTCAAAAGAAAAGAGGGGCAACTGACTTTATCTCAAGTCTGTTGTTAGAGGTGGGGCAGAGTTTTTGTTGGCTATTCCAGAGCTTCCCACCTTTCATACTGTAAACCACCCCACATGATTATAACCTGCATGCTACCCTGAAGCCTGTGTCATGAGATCCCTAATGATTTTGGTGGTAATGAGGTTCCTTGTTGCCTTAATAGTTTTTTGTGTGCCTGCTCTTTTTTTTTTTTTTTTTGCAGTTTTTGGCCAGGGCTGGGTTTGAACCCGCCATCTCCAGCATATGGGGCCAGTGCCCTACTCCGTTGAGCCACAGGCACTGCCCCGGTGTGTGCCTGCTCTTATATTGCTGAAATTCAACATAGTATTTGAAGATGCTTTTCTCCTGTCGAATAAGAGAATTGATTGTGGATACAGAATGTACCACTAACAGCATTTATTAGCTGGATGTTAGCAGCCATTGACTTTCATCCCCACATGTATTTATCGACGCCAGTACCTTCACAATTAAAGGAGTCTCAATATAATGTTAGTGCATCAACCATTCTCAGCTAAACATAATCTGAAGTAAATCTTTATCAGCTTGGATATTCCAAGTTCTGCCCAGGAACAATTTCACAGCCGTCTGTGTACCCACAGTTTAATCCCCCAGGGCCTCTTACAGATACCCAAGGAAAAGTCATCAGTTTCATAGATTCCTAATTGAGCCTATAGGTTTTCAGTTTTCTGCGGGCAAAGAATGGAGGTAAATGGTGGTGAGATTGAAAAAGGCAACATCATTTTTATAGCACAGAGGAGTAGGTTCTGTGTACTATGTTCAATACCATTCATAGGGCATTTATATGCCTGGAAAGCCACTGGAATGCCAAAAGATTCATGAGTGCCACTCCATTCCTATGCCAGAAAAGCATAATAGACCGATGCAGTTGAGCTTGACCAAGAAGAAAGGGCCACATGCTTATTCCTTCCTAGCATGTAAAGCTAGCATGGATCAAGCCTAGAAAACTTTTTTTTTTTTTTTTTTTGAGACAGAGTCTCACTTTGTCACCCTCAGTAGAATCCCATGGAGTCATAGCTCACAGCAACTTAAAACTCTTGGGCTCAAGTGATCCTCTTCCCTCAGCCTCCCGAGTTGTTGGGACTACAGGCGCCCGCCGCAACACCCAGCTAGTTTGTTGGGGTTTTTTGTTTGTTTCTAAATTTACTAAGGGTCTCGCTCTTGCTCAGGCTGGTCTTGGACTCCTGAGCTCAAGCAAACCACCCGCCTTGGCCTCCCAGAGTGTTAGGATTACAGGTGTGAGCCACTACACCTGGCTAAAACTAGAAACATCTTACCTGCCTAAAAGCAAAATGTGTAGATTTCAAGTTAAAACAGATTATAGGAAGACTTTGGACATATACTGGTATAACAAAGGAGTAATATCAGTAAAGCATTTCTAGAAGAAAAGTATTGAAATAACCGTGTAAAGCTTGAGGGATAACTGATTTTCTCAGAGACATAGTGATTGGGACTTCAATAATATTATTGAACATGTTACCATAATGAGGTTTTATGACTGTATAAAATTCTTTTTTTTTTTTTTTTTTTTTGTAGAGACAGAGTCTCACTGTACCGCCCTCGGTAGAGTGCCGTGGCGTCACACAGCTCACAGCAACCTCTAACTCTTGGGCTTACGCGATTCTCTTGCCTCAGCCTCCCGAGCAGCTGGGACTACAGGCGCCTGCCACAATGCCCGGCTATTTTTTGGTTGCAGTTTGGCCAGGGCTGGGTTTGAACCCGCCACCCTCGGCATATGGGGCCAGCACCCTACTCACTGAGCCACAGGCGCTGCCCATGTATAAAATACTGTCAAAAACAATTGTCATGGCCAGACGCAGTGGCTCATGCTTGTAATCTTAGCACTTAGGAGGCCAAGGAGGGTGAATTGCCTGAGCTCACAGGTTGGAGACCAGTCTGAGCCAGAGTGAGGCCTTGTCTCTAAAAATAGCCAGACGTTGTGGTGGGCCCCTATAGTCCCAGCTACTTGGGAGGCTCAGAGAAGAGAATTGCTTGAGCCCAAGTGCTTGAGGTTGCTGTAGCTATGACACTACGGCACTCTACCAAAGGTGATAAAGGGAGACTCTGTCTCCAAAAAAAAACAACTGTCATTACTGCAGTTGGGATTTTGAAGTAAAAATTAAAGGACATTACTGCTATGTAAATAAAATTGTTAGGAAATCTAGAAAAACAGCTAGATAGATCTTCTCTAGATATAAAGGGAAGAACTTGAAATATTCATGAAACTCACTTTGGGGGGGCCTCTAACTAAGGCAACCATCCTCCAGGGCAGTGGGAAATGGGGTACAAAGTATCAACTCAGGAAAGCTGAGTGAGCCCCTGGTGCTAAGTGGCCATGGATGGTCAAGGCAAACTGCTTGCAAATGTGTATCCCTATTTCACCACAAAGCTGCTTCTCACAGAAGTAACTTCACAGTGGGTTCTAGTATTGAAAGGGAAAGAGATTGACTTATTTACAATAGTTCATCATCCTCTCAAGCACCCTGGGGAAACCAGTTAGTCCTTTAAAAAATGTTCATCCCCAAACTCAAAAATCTTTATTGTCAACAATAGTCCCAAAGTTGATACTTATGTAAGCAATTGCATAAAAATGTTTCATAAAATGTTTAGAAATGTGGCAACACGGACCTCTCCCAACTCTCTGCTAGGGCAACTCAGCTATCAAAACTATTACAGTATCCCCAACAATTAAAAAAAAAAACAACTATTGTAGTTCACTCCGGGCGTGGCGGCTCAGGCCTGTAATCCCAGCACTCTGAAAGGCTGAGGCAGGTGGATTGCCTGAGCTCATGGGTTGGAGACCAGCCTGATCCAGACTGAGACTTTGTCTCTAAAAATAGCCTGGCATTGTAGTGGGCACCTGTAGTCCCAGCCACTTGGGAAGCTGAAGCAAGAGAACCCCTTGAGCCCAAATTGAAGTCTCTGTGCACTATGATGCCACAGGACTCTACCGAGGGTGACAAACTGAGACTCTGTCTCAAAAAATAAAATAAAAAAATAAAGATGATTCCCTTCTTAAAGGGAAGCTCCTATTTCTCATCTCATGGTTCCCTTTTTAAAACAAAGCACTTATGGTTGCTCTGAAAGGCTGAAGGAGAGATTGGACGTGCCTTCCAGTGGTAATAGAGATGGGGTGCTGCTCTTCCTCAGACCAATCTCAACTCCCAAGCTCAAGCAATACACTGACCTCCGCATCCCAGAGTGCTAGAAAACTCCTCTCACCAGCTTCTTCTGGCCAACGATAAGAGATGAATATATCCTCAAGAGCTCATTGTAGTGGTTAAGTTTTCAAATGGTATGGAGGTTGCAAAAGAATCTCTCATGGTTTTTAAAATCTCTACCATCAGAGTGCTTGAGGCTGGAGGTTGTGGCGTCTGCAGGTTGGAAGTTTGAGTTTGGAGCTCCAGCCAGGATGACCAAGGTTGTTTGCAACGACCCTCTGGGGAAGAAGGTCTGTGTTAAATGCAACACCGATGACACCACTGGGGAACTTAAGAAGCTGATTGCAGCCCAAACTGTCACCCGTTGGAACAAGATTGTACTTAAGCAGTGGTACATGATTTTTAAGGACCAAGTGTCTCTGGGGGACTATGAAATCCATGATGGGATGAACTTGGAGCTTCATTACCAATAGAGCAGACTTCCTTTCCCCCACTCTACCGTTTCTGTCGTTTCACCAGCCACATATCCTGGATGTCTTAGCAGAATTCATTGTCCCTAAGAATCAACGTACTTGGTACTTACCAGGGTCTGTGTCCTAAATTTTGGTTCATTAATGTGGGTCTTGGACCCAAACACTCCAATTGAAGATGTAATTTCCAGGAAAGGGAAAATATTAGACAATTCTAGAATTCTAGTCTTCACGTTAGGTTTTGAAGAACCAGCATCATAGGACCTTTCCAATTGGCAGGTAGAACTATGCAGTGAGAAATGTGGTGCACTACGTTTGGATAGCTTGATGAAAATGTGAAGAAATTCTTAAAATCAACCACCTCCCTCCCTCACTCCCTTGTGAAAAAATGTCTTTTTCATTTCTAAAAAAAAAAAAAAAGCACTTACCTATAAATGTTTCCCTTAAGATATTAGAATTCTAGGCCAGGTACAATACATGAACTAATAACTTCAGCTTTTTCTGTCAAGTAATTTAGTAGTTACCTGAAGGTGAAAGCAAAGGAGAAAAAATTCAATGAGACTATGGAAGTTACCACATGTAGCCCAAATGTTTTGATCCATGATGCTTTGAGGGCAGAGGAGGAAGAGAACTATTTCATTACTGTTAGATGCAGAGAAGCTGCCCACCAAGCCGTCGAGTGTGGTCACACAGGTTGAGCACTGCACGACTCCCAGGCTGGCATCCCATCATCTATTCCTGCAGTGCAGGGGAACTCTGGTTTTACTGTCCGCTTTACACTTTCATCAAGTGCAAGGCCAGCCTACTAAGACATGAGTATTCCATCAACGACGAGTAATAACTTCTGCTGGCATCTCTTTTTTTGGCCGGGGCTGGGTTTGAACCCACCATCTCAGGCATATGGGGCCGGCACCCTACTCCTTTGAGCCACAGGCGCCACCCTGGCATCTCTTCTTTTGAGTCTCCATTTCCTCCACAGATGTTCACCCAAATAATAAAAACAATACAATCGCAGGAGGCGCCTGTGGCTCAAAAGAGTAGGGTGCGGGCCCCATAGGCTGGAGGTGGTGGGTTCAAACCAAGCCCTGGCCAAAAACTGAAAAAACAAACAAACAAACAAACAAAAAAACAATACAATTGCAATTGAGTTCATTGTTATCAATGGCACTCTTATCGTAGTTCTTACAGACTGAATAAGGTTCACTAGCTGAGATTTAATTCCTGGTTTCTCCGAACCCACCAATTCCATGGTCTGTTCCCCAGTCAATTTTCTTGAGGAATTCCTTCGATGGCCTCGATGCAGAGCAGGGCTGCCTGCAGCAGTGAGTATAGGGCTGGCGGCTGGAGCCTCCATGAGCTTAACTCCCGGATTCCTCTTCTGCTGCCACAGTCTACTTTAATTTTCTATTAAACATTCTTCCAAGCTTGGCACCTGTAGCTCAAGCTGCTAAGGTGCCTGCCACATACACCTGAGCTGGCAGGTTCGAATCCAGCCCGGGCCCGCCAAAACAACAATGATGGCTGCAACCACAAAATAGCTGGGCGTTGTGGTGGGTGCCTGTAGTCCCAGCTACTTGGGAGGTGGAGGCAGGAGAATCGCTTGAGCCCAGGAGTTGGAGGTTGCTGTGAGCTATGATGTCACAGCACTCTACCCAGGGTGACAGCTTGAGGCTCTGTCTCAAGAAAAAAAAAAAAAAGAAAAGCAAAAAAATTCTTCCAAAACTATTATTTTACCACATATTTCACTAAATTATACGAAATAACATTGGGTGGTGCCTGTGACTCAAAGAGTAGGGCGTCAGCCCCCTATGCCGGGAGTGGCGGGTTCAAACCGAGCCCTGGCCAAAAACTGCAAAAAAAGAAAAAAGAAATAACACTAGAATTGGAAAAACTAGAAAAAAAATATAAATGTGGATAAAGTTATATGAAAAGGGAAAAGTTATAACAAAAGACCAAGAGCTTTATAAATTAAAATGAATATGAGATTATAATTTGAAAACTGTGGATCTCAAAGCAAACTTTAGTTGTTAAATTTTTTTTTAACTTTAGGGCGGCGCCTGGGGCTCAGTGAGTAGGGTGCTGGCCCCATATGCCGAGGGTGGTGGGTTCAAACCCAGCCCCGGCCAAACTGCAATAAAAAAATAGCCGGGCGTTGTGGCGGGGCCTGTAGTCCCAGCTGCTCGGGAGGCTGAGGCAAGAGAATCATGTAAGCCCAAGAGTTAGAGGTTGCTGTCAGACGTGTGACGCCACAGCACTCTACCAAGGGCGGTACAGTGAGACTCTGTCTCTACAAAAAAAAAAAAAAAAAAGCCAGGCGGCACCTGTGGCTCAAGGAGTAGGGTGCCAGTCCCATATGCCGGAGGTGGCAAGTTCAAACCCAGCCCTGGCCAAAAAAAAAAATTTTTTTTAACTTTATTCAAATTAATATGTGGATACAATTTTTCGGTTACATTGTTCTCACTTCCAGGGTAAAGTTCCCTTTGTAGAATAGACCCTCGCCCAGGGCCTGTGTTATACACCCCTCACAATGTGCGCATTAGCTGAGATCCCGCCTCATGCCCTCCCTCCTTCCACCATACGTCCTCCCCCTTACCCTCTCGCACTTCCCTCTACCCCAAACTAGACTATAATAGTGTTTTATTGTTCTTACGAACATCTCATTGTTTATATAATAATTTCATACTAGTATGGAGTACATTGAATATTTATTTTTCCATTCTTGAGATACTTTACTAAGAAGAACGTATTTCAGCTCCATTCAGGTAAATGTAAAAGATGTAAAGTCTCCGTCTTTTTTAATGGCTGAATAATATTCTATGGTATAAATATACCACAGTTTGTTGATCCATTCTTGGTTTGATGGGCACTTAGGTTGCTTCCACTACTTGGCAATTATAAATTGAGCTGCCATAGACATTCTAATGCAAATGTCTTGGTGGTATCACTACATTGCCCTCAGTAGAGTACCGTTGCATCACAGCTCCCAGCAACTTCAAACTCTTGGGCTTAAGTGATTCTCTTGCCTCAGCCTCCCAAGTAGCTGGACTACAGGTGCCTGCCACAATGCCTGGCCATTTTTTTTTAATTGTAGTTGCCATTGTTTAGCAGGCCCAGGGCAAGTTCAAACCCGCCAGCCCCAGTGTATGTGGCCGGCGCCCTAAACACTGTGCTACAGGTGCTGAGCCAAGGTAAAATGATTTTTGTTCTTCTGGGTAGATACCCAGTAACAGGATTGCAGGGTCAACTGGAAGATCTACTTTTAGGTCTTTGAGGATTCTCCATACTTCTCTCCAAAAAGGCTGTGTTAGTTTGCAATCCCACCAGCAGTAGAAGTGTTCCCTTTTCTCCACATCCACGCCAGCATCTGGTGTTTGGGGACTTTGTGATGTGGGCTAATCTTGTTAGGGTTAGGTGATATCTTATAGTGGTTTTGATTTGCATTTCTCTGATGATTAAAGATAATGAACAGTTTTTCATGAGTTTGTTGGCCATTTGTCTGCCATCGTTGGAGAAGTTTCTTTCAAATCTCTTGCCCACTTATAAAGAGGGTTGTTTGCTCTTTTCTTAATGTTTAACTTGAGTTCTCTACAGATTCTATTTATCAGGCCTTTGTCAGATTCATAACATGCAAAAATCTTCTCCAGTTCTGAGGGCTGTTTGCTCTGTCTGTGGTACTCTTAACTGTGCAAAAGCTTTTTAGCTTAATCAAGTCCCAGTTATTTATTTTTGGTGTTCCTGCAATTGCTAGGAGGGTCTTCCTCATAAAGTTTTTTTCCAGGCCAATATGTTCAAGTGTTTTCCCCACACTCTCTTCTAGAATTTTATTGTTTCGTGTCCTTTTTTTTTTTTTTAGAGACAGAGTCTCACTTTATCACCCTTGGTAGAGTGCTGTTGCATCACAGCTCACGGCAACCTCCAGCTCTTGGGCTTAGAAGATTCTCTTGCCTCAGCCTCCTGAGTAGCTGGGACTACAGGTGCCCGCAACCATGCCTGGCTATTTTTTTGTTGCACTTTGGCCGGGGTCGGGTTCAAACCCATCACCCGCAGAATATGGGGCCGGTGCCCTACTCACTGAGCCACAGGCGCCACCCTTTTTTTTTTTTTTTTTGAGACAGAGTCTATGTTGGCCCCAGTAGAGTGCTGTGGCATCACAGCTCACAGCAACCTCAAACTCTTGGACTTAAGCAATTCTCTTGCCTCAGCCTCCCAAGTAGCTGGGACTACAGGTGCCTGCCACAACGCCCAGCTATTTTTTTGGTTGTAGTTGCCATTGTTGTTTGGCAGACCCATGCCAGGTTTGAATCCACCAGCTCTGGTATACACGGCTGGTGCCCTAGCCGCTGAGCTACAAGCGCCAAGCCTATTGTATCATATTGTATTGTATTTTTTTTCTTTCCTGGATCTTCACTTTGAGAAGCTAAGGTTGACCTAATTTTTATAGACCAGACATACACCACATGTTCATATCAACACAGTAGGTCTAGCTCCTTAAGTTGACCACCTCCATATGTTGACCAGTTTGGTACAGTCCCTTGGGTGGGTGGTCAACTTACAGAGGTTCTACTGTATATGGTTATATATCTCATCTTGATTTTCAAAAGTGACCAAAGAGTTTTTCACAGCTTAGCTTTTCCTAGCTGAAGCTGACGACTTTGTAACTCCCTAGCCATATCCAAGTCACCCGTAATTTTCAATTTATCTTCATAGAAGGCCAGTTGGGCAGCGCCTGTGGTTCAAAGGAGTAGGGTTCTGGCCCCATATATCAGAGGTGGCGGGTTCAAACACAGCCCCAGCCAAAAACTGCAAAAAAAAAGAAGGCCAGCTGAGGATTTCTTGTACCAGTCATTAAATCCAGTGAGTCCGACTCAGCCATAGTAACTGTTCAAGCAGCCTTCTCCCCTGAGTTAAGAGGAATTGATCTTTTGCATTTCTTGACATCCACCACCCCAGGTGGCTTCTTTAGTCCCTGAGCAGCCTTCATGTTGAAGGCAAAAATACCACCGATATTCTTCACAAACTTCTCCTCTGCTTCAAGCTTCTTCTTGATCTCCCTAAAGACAAGATTTGCAGGCAGCAACCACTGTAGCTCAGTGGTTAGGGCGCCAGCCACATACACCAAGGCTGGCGGGTTCGAACCCAGCCCAGGCCAGCTAAACAACGACAACTGCAACAACAACAAAAAAAAAAATAGCCGGGCATTGTGGTGGGCGCCTGTAGTCCCAGCTACTTGGGAGGTTGAGGCAAGAGAATCGCGTAAGCCCAGGAGTTCGAGGTTGCTGTGAGCTGTGACACCACGGCACTCTACCCAGGGTGACATAGTGAAACTCTGTCTCAAAAAAAAAAAAATAAGACAAGATTTGCCTTAAATCTATTAGCTGCAGAACTGGTGGGAATAGCCGCAGGAGGATGAGTTCTAAAAGAACAAGCAGCTTCAAGAAAACCCATTTTGTAGCTTGTGACCACCACAGCTTCTCCAAGGCCCAAATTATACTGCACAGCAACATTTCCACCAGAAGCATGCTTTTATCCAGTTTTCACTCTCAGCTGCCAGCAGATTTCAGCACACTAAGAACACAGATGTTCGCTGGTTTATTATAAAGGGTAGTATGAAGCTGTGGTACCCAACCCCTGGGCAGTGGAGACTGGGACCTGTTAGGAACCAGGCTTCAGAGCAGAGAGTGAGAAGTGAGTGAGCAAGTGGAGTTTCATCTGTATTCACAGCCACTCTCCATCACTTGCATCACTGCCTGAGCTCCACCTCCTATCAGATAAGGGGCTGCATTAGATTCTTACAGGAGCAAGAGCCCTATTATAAGCTGTGCATGCAAGGGAACAAGGCTGGGCACTCCTTGTGAGATCTGAGGTGGAGATGTAATGTATCTGCACCTGAATCATCCCCAAACCATACCTCTACCTCCAGTTGGTAGAAAAACTGTCCTCCTCAGGGCGGCGCCTGTGGCTCAGTGAGTAGGGCGCCAGCCCCATATGCCGAGGGTGGCGGGTTCAAACCCAGCCCCGGCCAAACTGCAACCAAAAAATAGCCGGGCGTTGTGGCAGGCGCCTGTAGTCCCAGCTGCTCGGGAGGCTGAGGCAAGAGAATCGCGTAAGCCCAAGAGTTGGAGGTTGCTGTGAGCCGTGTGACGCCACGGCACTCTACCCGAGGCGGTACAGTGAGACTCTGTCTCTACGAAAAAAAAAAAAAAAAAAGAAAAACTGTCCTCCATAAAACTGGTCCCTGGGGCCAAAAAAGTTGGGGACATCTGTATTCTTTATAACAGCATGTATTCTTTATAACCATGGTGGTGGTCCCAGCTACTTAGGAGGCTGAGACAAGAAGACTGCTCAAGCCCAAGAGTTGAAGGTTGCTGTGAGCTATGACACCAGGGGCACTCTACCCAGGGTGACACAGTGAGACTCTGTCTAAAAAAAAAAAAAAAGAATATAGATGAATAGGTAAGCAGGGCAAGGTCTGGAAAGGTCCTGAACGCAGGAGCTTCTGTCTCCACGGAGTTGGAGTGCTCTGACCTCCTGGCACAGGGACGTGTTCGCAAACCAGGAAGCTCCAAAATAATCATTTAAAATGAGAAAGAACCCAGCACAGTGGCTCATGCTTGTAATCCCAGCACTCTGAGAGGCTGAGGTGGGAGGATCACTTGAATCAGAAGTTCAAGACCAGCCTGGACAACATAGCAAGACTCTATCTCTACAAGAAAAATAACTTTTAATTAGTCATGTGTGATGGAACATATTTAGAATCCTAGCTACAAAGGAGGCTGAGGTGGGAGGATCGCATGATCCTAGGAGTCTGAGACTGCAGTGAACTGTGATTATCCCATTACATGCCGTCCTGGGTGACAGAATGAGAGTTTGTCTCTTAGTTATAAAAAAATGACCAAGAGGTGGCGCCTGTGGCTCAGTGGGGAGGGTGCCGGCCCCACATGCTGAGGGTGGCAGGTTCAAGCCCAGCCCCGGCCAAACTGCAACCAAAAAATAGCCGGGCGTTGTGGCGGGCGCCGGTAGTCCCAGCTGCTCGGGAGGCTGAGGCAAGAGAATCGCGTAAGCCCAAGAGTTAGAGGTTGCTGTGAGCCGTGTGACGCCACGTCACTCTACCCGAGGGCGGTACAGTGAGACTCTGTCTCTACAGGAAAAAAAAAAAAAAGTGATCTATCGTATCTAAAAAAGAACCAAGTAAAACTTTTAGATATTAGATAGCTGAGGAGTTATTGAAAGAGATGATATCAGGGAAAACCCCTCAAAATTATAGTATGACAAGACAAAAAGACAGTAATTCTGGAATAAGGTCAAGAGACTTGAAGGATAGTTGACAAAAATAGATTAAGTCAGAGTTTCGAAAGAAGAGAGTGAGATGAAGGCAGAGACAATATTTGAAGAGATAATGGGCAAGAATTCTGCAGAGCCACTTAAAGACAGCAAGCCGCAAGTTTCGGACGCTCCATGAATCCCAAGCAGGATACACCAAAAGAAATCCATAAATAAAGAGAAATCTAGACAAATCATAGATAAAGTGCAGGGGACAGCAACAAAGATAAAGATTTAAAAGGAGCCACAGAAAAGGTCAGCTTACCTTCAAAGGAGCTATAGAGAGACTAAAAACTGACTTTAAGGGAAGCCATTTGATAATGAAATTGTAACTTCTGTGGGTTGAAAAAAAAATAGCTGCCAATCTAGAATTTTATACTTAGCAAAACCATCTTTTAAGAATAAAGATAAATTTGTTTTTAGGGAAAAAAAAGAAGATATAGTGTTTTTTATTGAGATAGAGTCTCACTTTGTCACCCTCTATTGAGTGCTGTTACATCTTAGCTCACAGCTCTTAGGCTTAAGCGGTTCTCTTGCCTCAGCCTCATTATTGGGATTACAAGTGCCCACCACAATGCCCAACTATTTTTGTTTGTTTGTTTGTTTAGCAGGCCCAGGATAGGTTCGAACCCACCAGCCCCAGAGCATGTGGCCAGCCCCCTAACCATTGAGCTACGGGCACCCAGCCAATGTGCTCATGTCAGTTCTACTCACTCTCAGAAATCATTAAAAAAAATCAGATTGTGCTTACTTTCTTTGTCTCTGTAGGAAATATTTCAGATACTGCTCCATTCAAAAGATTTATTCAGAGTAAGCCAGTTATTGTTGTTGTATACATGAATCCCTTTGGCATCTACACTAAGTAAGAGATCTCTGCAGTTTTTATTTTGTCGCAAAATAATAAATTGTATTCATTGCCCCAGAAAAGTATTGAAATGGGAAAGAGAGTTGTAAGTGTGTGCAGAGCGGACGTGTGGGTTTCTAGAATCATCCCTGCCCTGTTCTCCCAGCATTCCTGGGGAGCTGTCACCAGAACAGTGTGCATCCCAGAGCCTGTAGAGCTCATGGCTGTGGCCCAGTCTGCAGCTGAGGACTGAGCTGCCACATCTCACAGACAAGGGGTTATCTAGGGCCTCTTGCAGGGTGCTCCCAGTTGAGTACAAACAACCCATATCCAAACAGCTTCAAAGAAAAATAGATAAACTGGGTGGCACCTGTGGCTCAAAGGAGTAGGCACCGGCCCCATATGCCGGAGGTGGCGGTTTCAAACCCAGCCCCAAACAAAAAAAAAAAAAAAAAACTGCAAAAAAAAATAAAAATGATGGGCAGTGCCTGTGGCTCAGTGAGTAGGGCGCCAGCCCCATATGCCGAGGGTGGCGGGTTCAAACCCAGCCCCGGCCAAACTGCAACAAAAACATAGCCGGGCGTTGTGACGGGCGCCTGTAGTCCCAGCTACTTGGGAGGCTGAGGCAAGAGAATCGCTTAAGCCCAGGAGCTGGAGGTTGCTGTGAGCTGTATGATGCCATGGCACTCTACCAAGGGCCATAAAGTGAGACTCTGTCTCTACAAAAAATAAAAAAATAAAAATGATAAAACTGAATTTAAATAAAACTGAGTTTATAAAAAAGAAAGAAAGAAAAATAGATAAACTGCCCAAAGAGAACTATTGTAAAATGTCAAGTTGACTAAGATGCATGTTTATTAGTGACAAAAGCTTTTGGGCTTTGTTGAATAAGCCTGGCTCCCATTCTCCCTGGGCCCAGCTGGATAGGCTGTGAATGCCGCTCCAAGGGGGTGGGGGGTAGGGAGAGGGGAAGGCTCCCAATCTTAGAGAACAGTAAGAGTAGCCTCTCCAAGACTGTTCTGTTTTTTCATTTTCAAAATTACAGTTTTATATACTTGAGTTCAAAGTGAAGATCATGTTAACCCTTATCTTTTTTTTTTTTTTGAGACAGAGTCTCACTTTGTCACCCTCCATAGAGTGCTATGGTGTTATAGCTCACAGCAACCTCAAACTCTTGGACTTAAGCGATCCTCTTGCCTCAGCCTCCTGAGTAGCTGGGACTACAGGTGCCCTCCACAATGCCTGGCTATTTGAGATGGAGTCTTGCTCTTGCTCAGGCTGGTCTCAAATCCGTGAGCTCAACGTAGTTCACCTGCCTCAGCCTCCCAAGTGTTTTGATTACAGTTGTGAGCCACCTCGCCCAGCCCTATTAACCCTTATCTTAACCAATAATGGGGAGAACTCATGACCTATAGTAAACAATAACTACTATAACTCATGACTCAAAACAACATTTCAATTCAAAAGTTAATCTCCTACATCAGTGGTTCTCAACCTTCCTAATGCTGCAACCCTTTAATACAGTTCCTCATGTTGTGGTGACCACTTTAATACACTGTACTAAAGGGTTGTGGCATTAGGAATGTTGAGAACCACTGTCCTAAATCCATATACCTAAACTACACATGATGGGCATCTTTAAGGTGGGAGCTAAATTTACAAAACAGTAAGAATAGGAGACCCGGGTTGAAGGTCAGGCCAGACCCAAACCGACCAGACCAGCGATGTGATGTCGGCCCTAGCCTGCCTGACTCCATCTTATTCTCACTCAAAGTGCTTTCATCTGCCTTCCCAGAACAAGCCGTTTCCTGGCAAAATGCCAGTGAAACTCATTCTCACACATCAGTGAGTAATTACTGTGGAGAGAGGAGTTGAGAAGGGCAAGGTTATGGAGCACATTGCAAGGACATAACCCAGAGTGTCTTGGTGCACTCGTGGAGGGTTGGGGGTGGGAGAGGCCCCTCTGAGGACATAACATCTCAGCTGTGTCCTGAGTGATGAGAAGGAAGGAGCCAGATGCAATGGAGATGTGCATGGGCTCCTGGTTCAGGCCTGGACAGGGACCCTCATTTTCTGGGCCTGAGCAAACAGGCTTTTTTTTTTTTAGAGACAGAGTCTCACTTTATCGCCCCGAGGTTTCCAAACGGAGATCGCTGGACACAGGCAGGATTTCATTCCTGCAGCGCCCTCTCCTGGAGTGAAAAGCAAACTTCTTGCTGCTTTGCCTTGGACAAGAACTGCAGGACCTCATTCATTTGCTAGTAATTCATTCGCTAATCAACATCGACCGGAAGTTTTTTGTCTGTTAGCTCCTGGCCAAGTATGACATACCTTCCTAGGAGCCCCGCCTTGCTAGGAACCCCTGCTCCTGCTCGGAAGCAGTATATGAACCTCTATACAAAAGGCCCATGGGGGTCTTCCCATTTGGGAATCTCCCCACCTCCACTGCCAAAGGCTTTTTTTACCCTTCTAAGTACTTCCCTGTAAAATAGACTTTGTCCTGTCACTTCTCACGTGGTCTCGAGTTTCATTCTTGAATTTCCTGACCAAGGTCTTGTCACAGAGAGAAAATACCGGTGACAGAAGGGCAAGCAGGGAGGCTCGGCACCCGCAGCACAGTGGTTACGGCTCTAGCCACATCCACCAAGGTTGGCAGAGTCGAACTCAGCCTGGGCCAGCTAAACAACAAGGACAACTGCAACAAAAAATAGCTGGGTGTTGTGGCGAGCGCCTGTAGTCCCAGCTACTTGGGAGGCAAAGGCAAGAGAATCAATTAAGCCCAAGAGTTGGAGGTTGTTGTGAGCTGTAACACCACAGCACTCTACCAAGGGCAACATAGTGAGACTCAGTCTCAAAAAAAAAAAAAGGCTCAGCGCATGTGGCTCAAGCCGCTAAGGTGCCAGCCACATACACCTGAGCTGGTGGGTTCGAATCCAGCCTGGGCCCGCCAAAAAACACTGACGGCTGCAACCAAAAAATAGCCAGGCGTTGTGGCAGGCGCCTGTAGTCCCAGTTACTTGGGAGGCTGAGGCAGGAGACTCGCTTGAGCCAGGAGTTGGAGGTTGCTGTGAGCTGTGATGCCTATGGCACTCTACCCAGGGGGACAACTTGAGGCTCTGTCTCAAAAAAAAAAGAAGAAGAAGAAGAAGGGCAAGCAGGGAAAACATCTGGTGCAATGTCCTTTAAGTGGGAAGTTCAGAGTTAGAAACCATAGAAAGCTGGGGACGCTAAAGGTAGTGAGTGTAGGGGAACGGCAAGAATGGTGGCCAGAGAGGTAACTTGGGTGTGGATCATGTGGGGTCTTACAGATCACAGTGAAGATTTTAGATTTTGGCAGCGCCCGTAGTACAGTTATTGTGGCGCTGGCCACATACACCAAGGCTGGAGTGTTCAAACCCAGCCTGGGCCAGCTAAAACAACGACGACAACTGCAACCAAAAAATAGCTGGACTATAGGTGGCAGGCACCTATAGTCCCAGCTACTTGAGAGGCTAAGGCAAGACAATCACTTGAGCCCAAGAGTTTGAGGTTGCTATAAGCTGTGACACCACAGCACTCTACCAAGGACGACATAGTAAGACTCTGTCTCAAAGAAAAAGAAAAGATTTTATATTTCACTTAGGTATAATAAGAAGTGAAGTTTGCACATAGATGCTATGCTCCTAAATTTGGGGGGGGGTGTTGTTTTGTTTTGTTTTGAGACAGTCTCACTTTTTCACCCTTGGTAGAGTACCATGGCGTCATAGCTCACAGCAACTTCAAACTCTTGGGCTCAAGTGATTCTCTTGCCTCAGTCTCCTGAGTAGCTGGGACTACAGGCGCCCTTCACAACATCCAGCTATTTTTCTGTTTTTTTAGACAGTCTCACTATGTTGTCCTTGGTAGAGTGCCATGGCGTCACAGCAACCTCAAACTCTTGGGCTTAAGCTATTCTCTTGCCTCAGCCTCCCAAGTAGCTGGGACTACAGGCGCCCACCAAAATGCGGCTATTTTTTGTTGCAGTTGTCATTGTCATTTAGCTGGCCCAGGCCGGGTTCAAACCCGCCACCCTCGGTGTATGTGGCTGGTCCCGTAACCACTGTGCTACGGGCACCGAGACATCCAGCTATTTTTAGATCCAGATCTTGCTCTGTCTCAGGCTGGTCTTGAACCTGTGAACTCAGGCAATCCACCCGCCTTGGCCTCCCTGAGTGCTAGGATTACAGGTGTGAGCCACCATGCCTGGCCCTAAGTTGTGGTTTTTTGATTTTCTTTGTTTTCTAGGCTAAACATTCTCATTTTTTCCATTGTTCCTTGTAAGAGATTTTGCCATATCCCTTTATGTCTGGTTACTCCCTCCTGTGGGTGTTTCTTCTGCCAGTGTCCTTTTAAAAATGTAGAGCCCAGGGCGGCGCCTATGGCTCAGTGAGCAGGGCGCTGGCCCCATATGCCGAGGGTGGTGGGTTCAAACCCAGCCCCGGCCAAACTGCAACAAAAAAATAGCCGGGCATTGTGGCAGGCGCCTGTAGTCCCAGCTACTCGGGAGGCTGAGGCAGGAGAATCGCCTAAGCCCAGGAGTTGGAGGTTGCTGTGAGCTGTGTGACACCACGGCACTCCACTGAGGGCAATAAAGTGAAACTCTGTCTCTACACACACACACACACACAAAAATGTAGAGCCCAGTACTAAAAACAATGTCTCAGATGGGGTTTTACCCCCACCCTCAAAACAGAGTTCTGAAAGACACTTAACATCTACAGCTAGTTTTTGTGATAATTTTGTCACACTTCATTCTAAGTTAGAACTCTTTTTCTTTGAGACATAGTTTTATAATGTCGCCCTCGGTAGAGTGCCGTGGTGTCACAGCTCACAGCAACCTCAAACCCTTGGGTTTAAGCAATTCTACTGCCTCAGCCTCCCAAGTAGCTGGGACTACAGGCCACTACTACCCACCACAATGCCTGGCTATTTTCTTTTTTTTTTCGGTTGTAGTTGTCATTGTTGTTTGGCAGGCCATGGTGGGTTCGAACCTGTCAGCTCTGGTGTATGTGGCTAGTGCCCTAACCGCTGAGCTACATGTGGCGAGCCTAAGCTAGGACTCTTGAATTCTGTACCTGTGCTATTAGTTTTGTTTTTTGTTCCGAGGGTTTTTTCAGAGACAGAGTTTCACTCCGTTGCTCTCCATAGAGTGCTGTGAAGTCACAGCTCACAGCAACCTCCAGCTCTTGGGCTTAGGCAATTCTCTTGCCTCAGTAGCTGGGACTATAGGTACCCACCACAACGCCCAGCTATTTTTTGTTGCAGTTTGGCCAGGGCTGGGTTGTGCAATTAGTTTTTAAACTCTAGCTATTTACATTGATCTCCACTGATTTTCATTTTGCTGGTTTCAATCTATCAATTTTTTTTTGTTTGTTTAGCAGGCCAGGGTTGGGTTCAGACCCACCACCCCCAGTGCATGGGGCCAGCGCTCTAACCACTGAGCTATGGACACCCAGCCTCAACTCTTCTTTTTTTGAGACAGTCTCAGACTGTTGCCCACACTAGAATGTTACTGCCTCAGCCTAGCTCATAGCAAACTCTTGGGTTCAAGTGATCAGCCTCCTAGTAGCTGGGACTACAGGTGCCTACCACAACACACAGCTATTTTTTTTCTATTTTTAGTAGAGACAAAGTCTCGCTCTTCCTTGGGCTGGTCTCAAACTGGTGACCTCAAGCAATCCTCCGGCCTCAGCCTCCCAAGAGTCCTAGGATTATAGGTGTGAGGCACTGCAGCCTAACAGCTTTTTGATATCTGTTACTTTTTCAGAGTCCAATCCAAGTCAAAATCTCGTATGTCACTCACTGTCACTAAAAGTTACACATTCTCTAGGTAAGGCCAACTTCTTGGTTTTTCCACCATGTACTTTTGGCTTATTGCTTCCCACTCACACCGCTAGCACTAACGTATCATCCAACACAGGCCACCAGCTAGTCCTATATATGGCACATTTAGGCTATCATTTTTTTATCTGCGTAAGGCACAAATGTACATGGCAATGGATAAAATCAGTCACTCCCGATTCTAGTCCTGCGTTGCTTGTGCGCTGCCTGTGTTGTGAGGGAGGGTGCATGCGAAAGGACGGGGATGAGAAGTGGGCCACTTGTCTTTCAGCCTCACTGCCCGCCTGCGTGGAACCTAGGCTTTCCTGAGTGCCAGGTGTTCATCTGCGGGCCAGGTCTCTCTTCCTGGACCCAGCCTCCTCCCTCCAGGGGCTAGGAGCAGGGCAGTACCTACTCATCCCCCAGCATCTGTTTTTGTTGTTGTTGGGACAAAGTCTCACTATGTTGCCCTCGGTAGAGTGCTGTGGCATCACAGCTCACAGCAACCTCAACCTCCTGGGCTCAAGAGATTCTCTCCCAGGCAGCTGGGACTACAGGCGCCCGCCACAATGCCTGCCTATTTTTTTGTTGCAGTTATCATTGTTTTAGCTGACCTGGGCTGGGCTTGAACCCACCAGCCTCAGTGTATGTGGCTGGTGCTATAACTACTGTGCTATGGGCGCCAAGCCTCGCCTGGCTACTTTTTAGAGATGGGGTGTCACTCTGGCTCTGGCTGGTCTGAAACTCCTGAGCTCAGGCAATCCACCCACCTTAGCCTCCCAGAGTGCTGGTTACAGGCGTGAGCCACAACACTCTGGCCTACCCCACCCCGCCAGCATCAACATAAGGTGTGGAACAGTCAGGAAGCCAGGGTGGCAGGGGCATAGACCACAGGCTGTGGACCTGGCCTGCAGAGGTCAGGAGATGACAACTGTTCTAAGGGCCGAGGGTCAGTTGAAAGTCAAAAGTTGGGGTGATGAGGAACTTCTCAGTGTTGGGCAAGAGGCTGAAGCTTTGGTTTTCAACAGTATGATGCCACCCTCTAGGGGTCACTTTGGGAACTTGGGGGTTTCCTGTTTAGGATAGTGCCCGACTCTCCTGGGATGCCAACATTGGCTGTGCACTGATTTGTCATATGTTCCACATGGCTTCCAGCATCTTCTCCAACACTCATGTAGAAATGAAAACGTGGGCGGCGCCTGTGGCTCAGTCGGTAAGGCGCTGGCCCCATATACCGAGGGTGGCGGGTTCAAACCCGGCCCTGGCTGAACTGCAACAAAAAAATAGCCGGGTGTTGTGGCGGGCGCCTGTAGTCCCAGCTGCTCGGGAGGCTGAGGCAAGAGAATCGCGTAAGCCCAGGAGTTGGAGGTTGCTGTGAGCTGTGAGGCCACAGCACTCTACCAAGGGCCATAAAGTGAGACTCTGTCTCTACAAAAAAAAAAAGAAAATGTTTATCCTTATTTGAGCCTGAAATCTAACTCTATTTTTCACAGTTTTAACACACATTATATTTTCCAGGGATGCAACTGAATTGAGGGAAGAAGGTGGTACTCTTTTTGTCAGGAAACTTAACAACAAAAATCACATCTCCAGCAGCTGTCATGGGACTTGGGTGGCCCATTCAACCCCTCCCCTGTCGCTGTGCATGTACAGCCATCCCATTCACAGTGACCCTGTCACACCCACAAGCATCTAATCCCATTGCCATCACTTGATAGATAGAATCTTTTTTTTTTTTTGCAGTTTTTGGCTGGGGCTGTGTTTGAACCTGCCACCTCTGGTATATGGAGCTGGCGCCCTACTCACTGAGCCACAGGCACTGCCCTTTTTTTAGGATAATACAAGTTTTAAAAAGAGAAGGCTGGAACTGACTGGATCGAGCTCAAAGTGCCAAAAAAGGTGAAGTGCATTGTTCCTTGACCATTCAAGCTGCACCCCAGACAGCTTGACCCCAAACCGGGGCCTTGAACATTCCCAAGCACGGATACAGGTGTCTAGGTTGTTGCCCAAGTGCTCAAAGAAACTGGCTCCTGCCCTGAGCCAAATTCCTTAACCCTGCTATGAACACAGCTCGGTGGAACACTCCGTCGTGAGGAAGGCTACAGCACGGTTACTGTACCTATGTTCCCCTAAATCAGGGGTCCTCAAACTACGGCCTGTGGGCCACATGAGGCGGTGTGATTGTATTTGTTCCCATTTTGGTTTTTTACTTCAAAATAAGATATGTGCAGTGTGCATAAGAATTTGTTCATAGTTTTGTTTTGTTTTTTTTAACTATAGTCTGGCTCTCCAACGGTCTGAGGGACAGTGAACTGGCCCCGTTTAAAGTTTGAGGATGCCTGCGATGCTTTGGATAGATTGCCCTGGCCTTTGGTGTTTGGGGGGAATGGGATACCAACTGCCCCATGTTGGGACAGCCCCCTCGTGGGGACTCCAGCTGTGGGTTTAGTGGGACAAAACAGAAGGCCAAGGGTCCCTGGAGCCCTAAGTGTGCCCAGGGTGGTCTGCAGCTTCCCCAGCACTAGTGGCTGGAGCAGGACTGCGGCCAGGCAAGGCTGGACTGGAAGGGAAAGGTAGGGTTCCGCCCCAGGTAGCAGCCTCTACAGCACCATCATGTGCGAGAGCAGGAAATGGCAGAATCACTGCAGTTGGAGACCAGTGCACTTGGAGCTCAAAAGGTGGACTGGGCTTGGCGTCTGTAGCTCAGGGGCTAGGACACCACCCACATACATTGGAGTTGGCAGGTTCAAACCTAGCCTGGGCCTGCCAAACAACAATAAGTACAACCAAAAAAAAAAAAAAAATAGCAAGGCGTTGTGGCAAGCACCTTAGTCTCTGCTACTTGGGAGGCTGAGGCAAGAGAAATCGCTTAAGCCCAAGAGTTAGAGGTTGCTATGAGCTGTGATGCCACAGCACTCTACCAAGGGCGACATAGGAAGACTCTGTCTCAAAAAAAAAAAAAGGTAGACTGTCCAACCGGGTGCCCGTAGCTCAGTGGTTAGGGTGCCAGCCACATGCACCAGAGCTGGTGGGTTCAAACCCAGCCTGGGCCTGCTAAAACAAAATAGCCGGTCATGTGGCAGGCGCCTGTAGTCCCAGCTACTAGGGAGGCTGAGGCAAGAGAATCATTTGAGCCCATGAGTTTGAGGTTGCTGTGAGCTATGACACCACAACACTCTACTGAGGATGACAAAGTGAGACTCTAAAAAAAAAAAAGGCAGACCGTCCACTTCTACAGACTGTCCCATGGGCCTGGACCTGTTGGAATACAGACATTGAGATCTGTATTTGTGAAGGACAAAGAAGGATAAAGAGCCAAGTGCCTGTGAGAAATGTTTTTCAGATCCAGGATGTGGTCTGAGAGTGGGCTGGAGACGAAAGGCCAGGGCCCAGGGTAGCTGGAGAAAGCATGAAAGGCACAGGGCTTTGAACTAGTGGCAACTTCCTCAGCCTCTTCCATGTGCCTTTTTCTTCAGATTAATGTCTTCTTCAGCTTTAAAATGAGGGCCTGCTAAACGTGATTTCTACAGGTCTTCTGAAACCTCGACAGACTGCACCTTGCTAAATATGACAAAATCACGGGCACATGGCTCACAACTGTAATTTTAGCATACTGGGAGGCCAAGGCGGGTGGGTGAGACCCTGTCTCTACTAAAAATAGAAAAACTAGCCGGGTTGTGGTACACACCTGTAGTTCCAGTTACTCGGGAAGCTGAAGCAAGGGGATCACCTGAGCCCAAGAGTTTGAAACTGAGCTACGATGCCATGGCACTCTACCCAGGGTGACAGAGTAAGACTGTCTCAAAAAAGAAAAAATTATAAAATACTTATTTTTGGGTGGCGCCTGTGGCTCATTGAGTAGGGCACCAGCCCCATATACTGAGGGTGGCAGGTTCAAACCCAACCCCAGCTGAATTGCAACAAAAAAATAGCCGGGCGTTGTGGCGGGCGCCTGTAGTCCCAGCTGCTCGGGAGACTGAGGCAGAATCGTGGAAGCCCAAGAGCTGGAGGTTGCTGTGAGTCCTGTGACGTCATGGCACTCTATTGAGGGCAGTAAAGTGAGACTCTGTCTCTACAAAATATATATATATATCTTTTTTTTTTTTTTTAGATAGTCTCACTTGGTAGAGTGCCCTGGCATAACAGCTCACAGCAACCAGTTCAAACTCTTGGGCTCAAGTGATTCTCTTGCCTCAGCCTCCCAGTGCCTGGGACTACAGGCACCCGCCACAACACCTGGCTATTTTTGTTATTGTTGTCATTGTTGTTTAGCAGACCCTGGCCAGGTTCAAACCCACCAGCCCTGGTGCATGTGGCTGGTGCCCTAACCAATGAGCGACAGGCGCCAAGCCTAAAATAAATTCTTGATAGCTGCAATGTTAGTGTTCAAACTTGTAACTCTCCCAGCTGTAAGGGATCTTTCCTAGACCAGTGTTTTTGAAACTTACAGGCTGCCTTCTATGTGGGACATGCCATCCATTTTGTGGTCATGCCTGGTATTTTTTTTTTTTTTTGAGCCCATGAGGTATTTTAATGAAACAGAAGAGACCCAGAATCGAAAAATACCAGTGCACATCCTACGTAGTGAAGGCAATTTATCATTTCACGAAATCTGTTTCCATTACATACACATGCTTTCCAAGGGTGGTTCTTACACCATTGGGAGTGACATCATGGCACAGGCAGCATCACTGAAAACAGAGGATCAAAGCTTAGAGAATTTTTTGCTTTGTTAGTTCTCTGCTAAAGGATGACCCACTAGCTGCATGCTTGGGACGCCTCCCCTTACCGCTTCCTCATGCTCAACGTTCACTGTGTGCCACACAATGAACTCTGTGCTGAATCCTCATTGCACCATGGTGGCAACTATTATCCGTTCTACAGACAAGGAAGCTAAGGCCCAAGGCTCAAGTGCCACATCCTGGAGGCGTCAGAGCCTAGGCTTAAGCCTGTCAAGCTGTTGCACTGTGCTTCAGTTCTGAGAACTGCCCAGTCTCCACCAGTAAAGAGCAGGGCCCCTGAGCACAGCCTGGATCAATTCCCCCATCCATGTCTTCAAATTGTACCTCTTCCAAGATGCCTTCTGCAACCACCCCAACCGAGGTGTCATGTTGAACATTCTCCACCCCGGGAATCTTTTTTTTTTTTTTTTCAGTGGTAAGATAGGACTTTTATTATAAGTTAGAAAGGAATACAGAAGTAAAAAGCACCAGAGCTTCTGGAAGGGGGAAAGAACCGAAGAACTCTCTTGGAAGTCTCCATGTGGGCTCTTTTATCTAGGGGTCTTAAGTCTAGAGGCACCCCGGGAATCTTTACCTCACCACTACCTGCCGTTAGATGATAAATATATTTAGGTGTTTCTGAGCTATCTTCCCAACTAGAAGGTAAGTGCCAAGAAGGTAAGCCTTTTTGTCTGTGAACTGCTGTATCTCCAGCACCTAGAACATGTCAGTGTTACATCCCATGGCTGGCACAAAGGGGTGAGCAAAGGGGTTTGGAAGAGGCTAAATGTCAAGCAAAACTCAAGGCCTGCTTTCCCCTTGGACAAAGCATAATCTACTGCCATCTATTCTTGCAGGTTTCAAACCACTCTAACTCACCCATCCTCAAAACCTAGCTAATTATAAGGAGTTGGAGGGTCTTCAGAGGTGAAAAGAAGGTGGGCTCTCACGGAGGGGCAGATAGGTTGCTTTGAGACAGCAACCCAAATCACAGTGAATTGGACTGGACTAGCCTTCACAGGCTCCTATGGCCTGAGCATTCATTCCCCTTTTCTTGTAATCCTTGCACGTCTGTGAGCCCACCAGGAAAATGAAATGGTTCTAAAGCAAAATCTCTAACTTGACATGAGAACTTAGTATGTGCTGGATTTTACACAGGCTGTGTAATACAGAAAGGAGATGTGAGCTTATTTTTTGCAGCTTACTCTGTACTCTGATGGGGATATATCACCACACATAAAACACAAGTGTGGGAAGACAGCAGGGAAGAGCACAGGGCAACGCAAGCAAAGCATTCCACCTGTTACAGGCAGAGGCAGGAGGAGGGGATGGAGGTAGAAATAAGAAGCCCACTGAAGTATTACTTCTCTAGCGCTGGCCAGTCCCATGGAGTGCCAGGAGACTGACCTCTTGGCCCTGGCACCTGCTGAGGGAGGGAGGGGACTCAGCACCCTGCCCATTGGAAATGGGAAGGATTTGCATTAGTGAACACACTCTCCCTTTGCTATAAACTGTAGAGGATGCACTGTCCTGGCACAAGCAAAGCAGTGTGCAGAGCTCTGTAACAAGAGAGGCAGAACAGGCTGCCTGCTGCTGCTGGGGGCCTGGCCAGGCGTGCAAGGCAGCGGTATAACCGAGAAGGGTGTCTTTAACTCCTGTGTCTAGTCAATGCTCCTACTGGTCTGTATTTATCACTTACTTCCTTGGAACAGGATTAGGGTCAGGCTCTGTGCACTTGCTGACCTGGTAAATAAGAGGTTTTGTACTCTCAGGGAGAAGACCCATGTGCCTGGTGAGGGCACCTTAACAGGAGACACTCCCCACTCCTCATCCTGATGATAGGTGACACCTTAAAAGAGCAGCTTACGGCGGTGCCTGTGGCTCAAAGGGATAGGGCGCCGGTCCCATATGCTGGAAGTGGCGGGTTCAAACCCAGCCCCGGCCAAAATCTGCAAAAAAAAAAAAAAAAAAAAAGATATGAGGCTTTCTGTGTCCATTAATTCATTTTTGGGCGGCGCCTGTGGCTCAGTTGGTAGGGCGCCGGCCCCAAACCAGGCCCTGGCTGAACTGCAACCAAAAAATAGCTGGGCGTTGTGGCAGGCGCCTGTAGTCCAGCTACTCGGGAGGCTGAGGCAAGAGAATCGCTTAAGCCCAGGAGTTGGAGGTTGCTGTGAGCTGTGTGATGCCATGCCACTCTACTGAGGGCCATAAAGTGAGACTCTGTCTCTACAAAAAGAAAAAAGAACAGCTTACAAAAAAACCCTTCAACTGCTTATTGTGCATGTTATTCCCTTAGAAATGCCCATCAGACTTGAGGAAGATGAGACACGGCAAATAAATTCAGATGTTTTATTCTGTAAAGCACATATGCACATATTTCAAACACAGAAAATTAACCTGGGAGTGAATGCCGTAACAGATCAGCTACTGACCATCATGCAGCAAGAGAAGTGAAATGGATCCACTAGCCCTCGTAACCCCACAGTGCCTGCAGGAGGGTTGAAAAACCAGGAAGCTGAATCCCTACACACTGCCAAAGAAAATGCGACAGAAATGGCAGATTCCTAATGATGAGAAAAACTTACAAATAGAATCAAAACTGATTCAAGTCATACAGCGAAAGGACAAAAAGAAAAAGGAAAGAGATCAATATGATCTGAAACAACCATTTTAATAGTAAGTTGCTGACCTTTTGTTGGACCTCTAGTCCAAGGTGCCTGAGGACAAGCCAGTGCTCCTGTGCAGGGTCACTCCAGATGGCAAATGGGCCCATCTGTAATACTCTTTTAGTCCTGAGGTCCACCAGCAAGCTACAGCTGAGGATCAGACCTGGTCTCTATGTGCCCAAGGTCCCCTGGACTTCCTGAGATTCAGTGGAAGTCTCTCCAGGTACTAGGCCTCTGTATCCACAACCCAGGACCACCTCTCTTCCCCAGCCTGCCTTTAAACACCCGATTGACTCGTGTTTCTAAAAGATCTGAGAATTACCTGCTAGTGTGAATGCAGGTGATTGTAAAGTGTGTGTTGTGCGTCCTGGCCTCGGGACAAATCATGTTGTCCAGGCGTTTTTGGCACTTCCTTTCCTCATGCCTAACAGTGTCCTCCTTCCCCTGGCTACAGATTCCAACTATTCCCTATAATTAAAACTAGGGTAATTAATATTTAGCAACAGGTTGGATTGAACAAACCAGTGAAACTTTCTTCACTTGTCTTTTTTCATTTTATATTACTCTGTCAGTTATAAATCTATTCCTATAACTCCACTTGAGATTTAATTCAGTAGCAGCTTACTCTAAAATCTGGTGGTCCTAAGGATACTGAAGTTTCTAAAGGCCAAGCCAAATGGCTCTTTCTCAATCTTGTCTCATAAGGGTCTCATCTCTAAAGAGAAAACTAAATTAACAAGTTAGCCATGCATCAAGTAAGCAAATTGTATCATATAAAAAAAAAAAAAAGACTAGATAGTTAGGTATGATTACTGTGCTTGAAATATACTAAAAGAAAAAAAAAGAATATAAACATATAAAGTTACTATAATGATTATTTTAACAATTTTCAGTAAAAGCCCACAATTATTTTCCATTCAAGCACACCTGGGATAAAAAGTTCTAGGCCAATGTATTTCAGATCGCAAGAACTAATTCTAATTTAGAACAGACTACAGACCTAGAGTTAAGAAAAAGAAGTGCTGACAGGCATGTTCAAGGTTTTAATTCCCCTTCTGCTATAACACTGCCTGGAAAAAGTCATTAGTGACAATAGGTTAGTAAGGCAAGAAGTTATTAAGAAAAATAGTAAGAATATGAGTAACAAGAAAAAATTGGGGAAAATAATGTGCAATTTCTTTAAAATGAAGGATTATAAGAAAGAAGGGAAAGAAGAAAGAAGGGATCATCTAGAAGAACTAGATGATTTAACGATGCTTATCGTTTTCCCTGATAAAAAGCCAATCAGAATTGCATTCCTTCAAACTTCAGAGGCATCATTTCCATAATGGTACGTTATCTACTGCCATTTTCCTTCTGAAGATATGTTAGTTGCATAAAGACAAATCCAAAAAGAAAAAAGGGGGAAATATACTCTCTTTTTAAAAAAAACAAGAAACCCTTCATGACTATTAGACCAAAATCATCATTCTTTCCTTCTATACCGTCATCTGTATTCCAGAAATTAGAACAGCTAATTGTTGCTCTAATTGAGAGCCATTTACTTAATTTTTAAGCCCTTTTGAGTGAAGAAGCTGCTTTAACTTTTATGAGAGAAGCAAGGGGCAAAAGAGGACAAAGACAGAACATTCTGTGCCAACTCAAACAAGACCAGGTTCCTCACATCCATGTGGAAAATGAAACTTAGATCTTTATCATGTAGGTGACTTTTAAATATTTTACTTTTTACTCAGGATAAAAGCACAAGTCTGTCCTAACTAGAGTAGTATTAAAATGTGACTATTTCATTTTTTCTTCAAAAAAAAAAAAAAAAAAAAAACTTAGCTAGGTATGTTTCCTTGCAAGCAAAATGGAGAAAAGGGTATTATTGTTGTTACTATGATTATTAAGCCACAGACACATAAAATCCATGGAATGGACTGGTGGCTTTGAAAATGCAGTATCATATCAAAGGTGCAGACTGTGTCAAACACTCTGTACATAGAGGGCTGAAACAAGAACCAAACCAAACCTCAACCCCACCAGCAATGAAACGCGCCTGTGGCCTGGGTAAAAACATCATGACCTGCTTCAAGGCAGCAAGATCCATGAATTCTCTCTAGCACTATACAAAAGTATCCCTCCAGGTCCACAAGTCCACAAGTGAGGCTGAAGGGTTCTGGCTACAACCGGTGCAAAGCACGTGCATCATTGGACCAATTTCTGAATAGATTTTTATAAATATGTACAAATCAGTTACAGGCACTTGAAATGTCTTTGGCTGGAATAACCCAACATTGCAAGATAATGTATTCACAGAGTGTCCAGACCCAGGCTGAGTTCAGCAGGCAATGATTGATTATGGTTCTCTTAGTCTCTCTCAGAAAACAAGGAACTGTGGGATTAGGCTTCAGCCAAAGCCACCTAGAAAAGAGAAAGACAAGTGATCCAGTCAAACAGGGAAGCCCAGGTAACTCGGCCCCAATGATACCTGTGACAGGTTCTGGCCCCTCAGCAAAGACTAAGGAGCCATATTGACTGACTGCCTGCATCTATTAGGCAAGAGAGTTATTAAATTTCTGTGAAAAACATCTCACATGAGAAGAAATGAATAGAAACCCAGAAGTCTTCCACAAGATGCAGCTAATCTGTACAACCACTGTCCTGAGATACAGAGTTAACTGTTTTTAAACCCCAGTGACTCACATCTGTAATCCCAGAACCCTGAGAGGCCAATGTAGGAGGATCGCTTGAAGCCAGGAGTTTGAGACCAGCCTGGGCAACACAGCATAACCCATCTCTACAAAAAATTTTTAAAAATTAGCGGGGTGGGGGCGACGCCTGTGGCTCAGTCGGTAGGCGCCGGCCCCATATACCGAGGGTGGAGGGTTCAAACCTGGCCCCGGCCAAACTGCAACCAAAAAATAGCCGGGAGTTGTGGCGGGCGCCTGTAGTCCCAGCTACTTGGGAGGCTGAGGCAAGAGAATCGCTTAAGCCCAGGAGCTGGAGGTTGCTGTGAGCTGTGTGAGGCCATGGCACTCTACCGAGGGCTATAAAGTGAGACTCTGTCTCTACAAAAAAAAATAAAAATAAGGGCGGCGCCTGTGGCTCAGTGAGTAGGGCGCCGGCCCCATATGCCGAGGGTGGCGGGTTCAAACCCAGCCCCGGCCAAACTGCAACAAAAAATAGCCGGGCGTTGTGGCGGGCGCCTGTAGTCCCAGCTGCTTGGGAGGCTGAGGCAAGAGAATCGCGTAAGCCCAAGAGTTAGAGGTTGCTGTGAGCCGTGTGACGCCACGGCACTTTACCTGAGGGCAGTACAGTGAGACTCTGTCTCTACAAAAAAATAAAAATAAAAATAAATAAAAAATCAGCTGGGTGGGCTCAGCGTCTGTAGCACAGTGGTTACAGTACCAGCCACATACACCAAGGGTGTTGGGTTCGAACATGGCCTGGGCCAGCTAAACCACAGCGACAAGTGCAACAAAAAATAGCCGGGCTTTGTGGCAGGCGCCTGTATCCCCAGCTACTTGGGAAGCTGAGGCAAGAGAAACTCTTAAGCCCAAGAGTTTGAAGTAGCTGTGAGCTATGACACCATGCAGCACTCTACCAAGGGCGACACAGGGAAGTTCTGTCTCAAAAAAAAAAAAAAAAAAAAAAAAAGAAAAAATTAGCTGGGTGTGGTGGCACACATCTATAGTTCAAGGCTGCAGTGAGCTATGATTACACCACTATACACTCCAGCCAGGGTGACAGAGCAAGACCTTCTCTCAAAAATAAAATAAGTAGTAGGTTCGGCACCTATAGCTCAGCAGCTAGGGCACCAGCCACATACACTGGAGCTGGCGGGTTCGAACCCAGCCCAGGCCTGCCAAACGACGACAACTACTACCAAAAAATAGCTGGGCGTTGTGGCAGGTGCCTATAGTCCCAGCTACTTGGGAGGCTGAGGCAAGAGAATCGCTTGAGCCCAAGAGTTTGAGGTTGCTGTGAGCTGTGACGCCACAGCACTCTACTGAGACTCTGTCTCAAAAATAAAATAAATAAATAAATAAATAAGCCCTGACAAGCATTCTGTTGGAAGTCTCATGCTGGTGGAAAGAGAGAAGAAGTGGCCTATCCAGGGTCAGTTAGTGCTCCTGTAGGAATTTGAGAACAAGTGCACTGTCAGTCCCTTTCAACAGCTAACAGGATTGGGTATATGACTGAAAATCCAACATTTAGGCAGAGGGTAAAGAGTACTTCTAATGAAAAGACGGAATTAGTCTTTTTTTTTTTTTTTTTTTTTTTGTGGTTTTTGGCCGGGGCTGGGTTTGAACCCACCACCTCCGGCATATGGGACCAGCGCCCTACTCCCTGAGCCACAGGTGCTGCCCGGAATTAGTCTTCTATATCTGCAGGTTCCACATCCATGGAATTCAACCAGTTGTGGATTAGAAATACTCAAAAGAAAAAAGATAATAAAAAATACGATTAAAAAATACAGCATGACAAATATTTACATTGTATTGTAGATAATCTAGAAATGATTTAAAGTATACAAGAGGATGTGCATAAGTTACATGTAAGTATTATGCCATTTTATATTAGGGATTTGAGCACATTCATGAATTTTGGTATCTGAGGGGATCTCAAAACCAATCTCCTGCCCCACTACAATGTCTCTGGAGGAAGGGGGCCATCTGCAATGAATGGAATAAGGACTAACTAGGCTTTTCTGTATACAGAGATCTCTAGCAAAATGCTAGGCTAGACCCCATCCACTGCTCACCTTCTCAGGACAAAATTCAGGATTGCTCTGACGCAATTTGCTGGGTCTGCCTTTGATAACAGCATAGCAAAACATGGTTATCACCATCACGAAGAGGAAGTAACTGGTGTGCATGAGATGCAAATTTATTAATGAACGGTCATCCTAAACAAAGAGAAAAAAACCAGAAACAATATCTGCACTGAGTTAGAGAAAGATTTTAATGCTTCGTTTTGGAGACAGTATCCACAACCCTTAGACTTCCTTCAACCTTCAGTCTTAAACTGAAAGAGGTGGTTTCTCCTCTTGTCTCCTAAACTACCAAAGCTGGGTCGCATCAAGTGGAGACACGGTGTTCCTGAGCTATCTGTCTCTGTGGGAACCACCCACCCCTTCCTAAAGCTGTCTGCTGTCCTTTGCCCTGGCTTCTGCACTCCCACACTGTCCAAACCTGCCACCCCCACTCTTCTTCAGACATGTCCTCAGATTACCCTCAGGTTCCATGGCTGACAGCCTGGCCTGCACTTCTAACTCCTGGTACACCCCAACCAGGAAGGCCTCAGCACACCACTGCCCCAGCAGCACGTCCCTCCTTCTGCTCTTCCCCACTTCTCTCGTTTTCAGTCCCTGGCTCAAAATGCTGTAGTCATCTCCGTTCACTCGTCCCTGACCTCCCACATGCAATCAATCCCCAGGCCCTGCCAGTTTTTAGAGAACCCAGAAATGCTTCCATTCCTGTTCCTTCTCACATCTCCACGCCTCACAGCATCCATGTTGGGCCCCATCCCATTTACACATCAAGGGGCAGCCCAGTCTTCCCAACACATTGTCTTACCAACTGTCTATAGCCCCAACACAGTAGTGACCGCCCTGCCTAAGCAGAAAAGCCAAATGCCTTGGCTGGCATGAAGGGTCTCTGGGACCTGGCTTTTGCCCACCACCCAGCCTGATCCCCACAGCTCACTTCTGTGGGCCTCTGGCCTACTAACTACCTCAACTTGATAAATGAACTATGGAAAAGGGAAGTGGACAAGGCAAAAAAGAAGAGAAATCCACCTAACACTGACAGGAAGAAACACAGAGGCATTTTACAAACTACTATGGCAGTCTGTTAAAATGGGCTCAAACTCAGCGGCAGGCTAAGGGAGACTATCACCTGCTAGGTTAGATGAAGGTTTTCTCCTTTCCTCTGTGTTAAGGTAAATCCTAGTCAGGCCTCAATATCTAGCCATGGACTCACCTCCTCCTACTACTACTTCTTTTTTTTCTTTCTTCTCCACTACTTACTTCTAGCATTCAGAATACCACACAGCACTATCTACTGTTCATACTGACACTAACCAAATTTTCTTCTATGGTTGCATGCATAAGTCTAAAACTGTACAAGTATCTCTTATACCCCATGGGTTACGCAAACAGCAGTTGCCCAATAAGTAATTGCTGCTGCTGAACCAAACAGAAGATGAAAAAAAGAACATTTTTCTTAACCAAAAGAGTCCCATGTTTTTCCAAGCCTCTACAATTCTCCCCTGGTCTCTCTGGAATCTAGAGTGTCAGGGTCTACCAGGTGTGGCCAACATGCAGGCCACATGGGATCATGGAGGACTATTTTGTTTATCTGTGGTGCCAGATATCATGAAAATTATGCATGGACCTATTTTTTGCTCATCAGCTTTTGCCAGTGTTTGTGTACTTAATATGTGACCCAGGACAACTCTTTTTCCAATATGCAGAGACGCCAAAAGGTTGGACACCCCAGAAGCTAACCCAAGGGAGTAAACAAGACCTATGCTAACAGTTCTCACACACATATGCACGTGCACACACACACACACGTGTAAACAATTTTTCTCACTTACATCTGGAACAATAACTGTAAGTTTGGGATTTAAAGCATGATAGACTTTCCCAATGGCCCCCTTGTAACACCAGAAAGGATTGTAATCTTGAGCATATTTTGTGTTGGCATCTCTGGCAGTTGTGAAGATCTTGTACCAGAGTGTGGCATTGCTGTATGTGTCAGGAGCACAGTGTGGTGGCTGTCTGCAAAACAGAGGGAAAGAAACGTGCTCAGTGACCAGAGACATTTTCTTTCTTTTTTTTTTTTTCAAAGACAGAATTTCGTTTTGTCGCCCTTGGTAGAGTGCTGTGGTGTCACAACTTAGAGCAATCTCAAACTCTTGGGCTCAAGCAATTCTCTTGAATCCTCAGCCTCCCAAGTAGCGGGGACTATAGGCACCTGCCACAACACCCAGCTGTTTTTCTTTTTTTTTTTTTTTTTTTGTTTTGGATTTTTGGCCGGGGCTAGGTTTGAACCCGCCACCTCTGGCATATGGGACCGGTGCCCTACTCCTTGAGCCACAGGTGCCACCCCACCCAGCTGTTTTTCAAGACAAGGTCTCGCTCTGCCTCAGGCTGGTCTCAAATCTGTGAGCTCAGGGCAATCCACCTGCCTCGGCCTCCGAGAGTGCTAGGATTACAGGCGTGAGCCACTATGCCTGGCCCAGAGACATTTTCTTTTGCCAGCACTACAGCACTTGGCACAACACCAAACATAGCAACACGTGTGGAAAGTGAAATAACAGGAGATATACATGTCTCTGATGATGTTTAAAAAAAATAAATAAAGCCATAACAGTAAAAGAAATAGGGATCTGACATTTAAAAATTTGGGTGTTGGATTTTTGCCTTAGGAATTCAACCCACATTCTCTCACATATGACATGGCCAAAAGGTCCCTAACTCCTTTTAAGCCTATGTTCTCAAATTATCTAAATTTTTAGTTATAAATGGAAGCTTCATATACAAATTTCTGCATGGGTTTTTTTTTTTTTTTTGAGATAGTCTCACTATGTTGCCCTCAGTGGAGTGCCGTAGCATCACAGCTCACAGCAACCTCAGACCTCCGACTCTTGGGCTTAAGTGATTCTCTTGCCTCAGCCTCCCAAGTAGCTGGGACTATAGGCACCTGCCACAACGCCCAGCTATTTTTGTGTTGCAGTTGTTTAGCTGGCCCAGGCCAGGTTTAAACCCACCACCCTCAGTGTACGTGCTGGCACTGTAACCACTGTGCTATGGGCGCCGAGCCGTCTGCATCAGGTATTATAACACCAAATCATGTTTAACTTAACTGTTCTTGTCCTACAAACCTCCAAAGGTGTAAAAACAGATAAATCCCAGGATAATTCTCATAAAAAAAAGGATTCACCACAGAATTCTTTTAAATAGGATGCATCTTTTTTTTTTTTTTTTTGAGACTTTGTTGCCCTCGGTAGAGTACTGTGGTGTCATAACTCACAGCAACTTCCAACTCTTGAGCTCAAGCAATCCTTTGCCTCAGTTTTTCTGTTTTTAGGAAAGGCGGGGTTTCACTCTTGCTCAGGCTAGTCTTGAACTCGTGAGCTCAAGCAATCCACCTACCTCGCCTCCCAGAGTGCTAGGATTACAGGCATGAGCCACTGTGCCCAGCCTAGGATATATCTTATGTATTTCACAGATTTATCCTCTTTTACACAGAAAATCACTGTCTCTTTTACAGAGAAAGGAGAGGCAAACAAAACACAAACAAAAAACCCGAAAGGCAAAGCAGTAACACTGACTGCCACTAAAAAAACTGAAGCAAACATTGCAGAAACAATTGTTTACTGCAAAATAGGTTCAATTTATACTCCTGATTCTAAAACAAACTCTTTCTGGATAATGGAGATGAACAAACCCTTTATCTTTGAGAAGCTTGACTATGAGTCACTCCGGTTGTAAGGTCAGCTTCTAACCTTGCTGCGCCCAGTTGCTCCTGTTCTACTTCTGTAGGAAAAGGCAGCCCAAGAATATCCAATGGCAAGCAGATGCTTTGATCGCCTTGTTGAAGCACTAACTTTCTTTCTTTTTTTTGTGTGTGTGTTTTTTTTGGCCGGGGCTGGGTTTGAACCCACCACCTCCGGCATATGGGACTGGGGCCCTACTCCTTGAGCCACAGGCGCCGCCCAACCACTAACTTTCTGACATTTATATGCAGAAGTTATACCTTTAGAATTGCAAATTAAACAATCCTTTACAGCTATGGGCTGCAGACTGGAAAAAATTGTCTTCTATGAAACGGTATCCTTCTATCACTTGTATCACTGCCTGAGCTCCTATCAGAACTCCCCCTACAACCACCCCCACCATGAAAAAATTGTCTTCTGTGAAACCATTCCCTGCTGCCAAAAAGGTTGGGGACTGCGGCTTTAAAGAGGTCTGAGTAGTGATAATTCTACAAAGAAATGCAATGTGAGCCATCCTGACAATTTCCTGCTGACATAGCCCAGTCAGCCTGATGGCAAATGCAGCTTATCACACACATCTACTGGATGCTGTTAACACTTACACGGTGACAGGGAATACACCAAGGGTCGCTGTGAGGGTCATACAGGTTGTGAACACCACCTGCTCACAGTGACCATGAAGTGCACAGTCATCTGAGCTCCAAGCCGTAGGCAGGGTAAAGGTAATATTTATCTCTTCATGGGCTTCTCTGCCTATGAAAAAGAAATCATTTTTTGGTAAATAAAGGCAAGTGCATATATTTATTAGTCTCTGGCATTTGAATAAATTCTGAAATCAAACCCACCCAGGAATCACCTACTACCTCAGATAGTGGGACTTCAGGAAGAACAGCCCTCATGTGGACAGTGAAGCCTGCCCAACTAGTAGAGCCACAAACTGGCAGAGAGGGGCCACTCAGCCAGGCCTGGAGACTCTAAAGAAGAGCCTCCCGCAGTGCCTGGGCTGAAAAGATGGGCTGTGGGAATTGTCATCACTGTTTCAGCATTTGTATAGCACTCTTACCATTTCCAAACATCTTTCTTTTTTTTGAGCACAGCTCACAGCAACCTCCAACTCCTGGGCTCAAGTGATTCTCCTGTCTTCGCCTCCCAAGTAGTTGGGATTACAGGCGTCTGCCACAAAGCCCGGCTATTGTTTGGTTACAGCCATCATTTTTTTTTTTTTTTTGTAGAGACAGAGTCTCACTGTACCGCCCTCGGGTAGAGTGCCGTGGCCTCACACAGCTCACAGCAACCTCTAACTCTTGGGCTTATGCGATTCTCTTGCCTCAGCCTCCCGAGCAGCTGGGACTACAGGCGCCCGCCACAACGCCCGGCTATTTTGTTGCTGCAGTTTGGCCGGGGCTGGGTTTGAACCCACCACCCTCAGCATATGGGGCCGGCGCCCTACTCACTGAGCCACAGGCGCCGCCCTACAGCCATCATTGTTGTTTGGCGGGCCCGGGCTGGATTCGAACCCACCAGCTCAGGTGTATGTGGTTGGTACCTTAGCCGTTTGAGCCACAGGCGCCGAGCCCCAAACATCTTTCATATGCATTACTTCACTTAAAATTTGCCACCATGCCATGAACATGACCAAAGATGTGCTGCTGCTGTTCCCTTTTAAATATGAACAAACTAAGAATCAGACAGTCTAACAGACTTCCGATGGCACTGGTCAGGTGATGAAGCTTAAATTAAAGCCAAGGTGGTCCAATGCCACAACAGAAGAAAAAGGTCCACTTGCTGCATGGAAAACCCAGAAGTCAACCATACCTTGACTACCAAGGGAGTATTGTCACCTCTAATAGCCAATATGTGTAGTAGGCTAGCAAGCATTCACAAATTCTTTCAAGGATATATATACTGTATGTATGTTTTTATTTTACAGTAAGACCTCTGCAAGTTGACCACCCAAAGGACTGTAACAAACTAGTCAACATCGGCGGTGCCTGTGGCTCAGAGAGTGGGGTGGCGGGTTCAAACCCAGCCCCGGCCAAACTGCAACAAAAAATAGCCGGGCGTTGTGGCGGGCGCCTGTAGTCCCAGCTGCTTGGGAGGCTGAGGCAAGAGAATCGCGTAAGCCCAAGAGTTAGAGGTTGCTGTGAGCCGTGTGACGCTACGGCACTCTACCCGAGGGTGGTACAGTGAGACTCTGTCTCTACAAAAAAAAAAAAAAACTAGTCAACATACAGAGGTGGTCAACATAAGAAACTAGGCCAACTGTACCAATATGTACATGTGGTGCGTGTCCAGTCTATGAAAATTAAGACAACTTGGTTAGGTGGTCAACTACTGAGGTTCTACTATATTTATTTACATATTTATATTTATTTATGTATATATGAATGAATGTATAAACAATAAGAGTCTCACACTACTATCAGGCCAGAGTGTAGTGGCATCATTATCATAGTTCACTGTGACCTCAAACTCCTGGGCTCAATCAATCCTCCTGCCTCAGCCTGGGCAGCTGGGACTACAGGTGTATACTCCCAACTGGCTAAGTTTTCTATTTTTCTGTAGTGGCAGGATCTTACTATGTTGCTCAGGCTAGTCCCAAACTCCTGGCCTCAAGCAATCGGGAACCTTGGCCTCCCCGAGTGCCAGGGTTACAGAAATGATCCATTGTGCCAGCCATCCTTTAAGAACTTTAATAAAAGGTTTTTGGTAACCAAAGAACCAAAGGTTATTCTTCCAAGGCCCAGGCCTCCCATATGTTCTTAGTTATTCCAATTTTCACCGTTTTCTTTCTATTTATTTATTTATTTATTTTTGAGACAGAGTCTCAAGCTATCGCCCTGGGTTGAGTGCCATGGCATCATAGCTCACAGAAACCTCCAACTCTCGGGCTCAAGTGATCCTTCTACCTCAGATTTTCTATTTTTAGTAGAGACAGGGTCTCACTTTTGCTCAGGCTGGTGTTGAACTCATGAGCTTAAGCAATCTACCTGCCTCAGCCTCCAAGAATGGTAGGATTACAGGCGTGAGCCACTGCACCCAGCCTTTCACTGCTTTCTTATCCTTCTCCTAACTTGCATTCCACCACTGTATTTATTATTGTTGTTTTGTTTTTTGAGATAGAGTTGGTCTCACTGTGTCGCCCATGCTAGAATGCAGTGGCATGATTGTATCTCACAGCAGCCTTGAACTCCTGGGCTCAAGCAAAGCAATACTCCTGCTTTAGCCTCTGAAGTAGCTGGGACCACAGGTGCACAGTCTAAGTCTGAGTACAAATTTAGTGTTTGTAAATATTAAGGCTAGAAATAGGCTTTACAGTTTTTTCAGTTTCTTGTACTTATTTTACTGAAAGGTTTTATTGACTACTGAAAGCCAAGCACTTTACCAAGGGAAGATGTCATAGAAATGGTTCCTTTTTGATTTTGTGTGATTGAAACTCAACAAAAGACACATGTACAAAAATAAAATATAGCATGATGAGTAAAAAATTTATACACAGTTAATCCTCTGTCTGCCTTGTAATAGTTGTTGCCTGAGAAGTCTGAAAAGATCATGGTTAACACTTGCATACCTGAGAGTCCAATCTGATGCCCTAAAATGGTTGAGTACAGATGAGTGACATTGCGAGAGTACCCTCCAAAGGGTTTGAGTGGATCCAAGGTTAGGGTGATTGCAACTGAGATATTAACTGGGCCTGAATCCTCCAGGGTCTGGGGGGACTGTGTGGATGCTCTGGCCTGCCCGCTGGTCATTGTGCTTTCTGGAGTTGTAGTGTCGTTCATGAGATGCTTTAACGTTTCATTCTCTGATACGCAGAAGTCCAAATCATTAAACCGTAGCAGAAAAGTATTCCAATCCTTCAGTAAAGTGAAATAAAAAGAAATAAGTGCGAGCAGTCCCAAAGTCTCCCGCAGCAGGAGTACAGTGATGACTCTCAGTGTAACATCACATCACAACAGCAAACTACAATTCAGAGCCAGTCATTTAAAATAATGACAACACAGCCACCACCTGCTTGTGTTGGCAGAACAATGTGCTTTCCTAATCATTTTCATAATCTAAAATATGAACTCTTTGTTGGCATGAAGTATTACATAAACTGTGAGATTAAACCAAGTTATTCAAGAAAATGTTTCTTAAAAAAATCAACATATAAATAAAAAAAAGGAATAAAGCCCTTCCTCTTATAAAAAAAATAAAATCAACATATTACACTTACAGAAAATGACCTAGCCTCAGAATCAGACTTGGAAAGAAAGCTTGAACAAAAATGTAAGACTTTAAAATAGAAGCATTAATCCAAACTCATTTAGTTATGATGATTTTTTAAATGAGGCTATCTTAAAATAATCCTCAAAACATCAATTCCATACACGTCGCTCTTTCTCTCTAGAACACACAATAGTTATAAATATCAATACTCATTTGGTACTTTTTGTCCCTTGTCATGGACTTTTGATGCCACTTTAGAGCAGGAACAATTTCAAAAGGAAGGGCAACCAGGTATTTTCAGCTTTCTCTTAATATCTATATTAATGATTTAAATCATAAGTGAATTTCAAAACGGACCTAACCTAGTCTGTTACATTTAACTTCTTTCTCCCAAGCAAGATTAGTTTAGAAAAAGTTGCCAACCAAGATACACTTCCAATTACTCTATGCTGATTAAAAATGCCATTTAAGCAATCCCCAAGCAGCCAAGTGAGTCTACCTTTGTAACATTAGTATTAATTGTATTTGACATTTAATAAGACTGCAACTGGACCTATCAAATTACATTTTTCTAACACTTAACAAACTTTGCAGATCACTCCAGCACATTATATTCCAGACATAAAGACACTGAGGTTCAAAGCAAATTAGAGACTCTCCAATTCTTGCTGAAGGTAGAATCGGCATTAAGCTCTGATTTACAGCCTAAAACTTTTCGCATTCACCACTGCCTTCTGTACAACTTAGGATCCTCATGTGAAAGTAAAATCACTAAACCAATCATAATCAAAGTTCTGCGCCATCTCAGCATTGCATTCATGCGTGTCCATGCTGAACAGCTAGTGAAAGCCAAAGCCCTTGATTAGTAAGGGCGAGTTATCCAGGCTACATCTTTCTATTATTAAGTTACTTTCTTTCTTTTTTTTTTTTTTTTTATTTTGTAGAGACAGAGTCTCACTTTATGGCCCTCAGTAGAGTGCCGTGGCCTCACACAGCTCACAGCAACCTCCAACTTCTGGGCTTAAGCGATTCTCTTGCCTCAGCCTCCCGAGCAGCTGGACTACAGGCGCCCGCCACAACGCCTGGCTATTTTTTGGTTGCAGTTTGGCCGGGGCCGGGTTTGAACCCGTCACCCTTGGTATGTGGGGCCGGCGCCCTACCGACTGAGCCACAGGCACCGCCCTTAAGTTACTTTCTTTAACTATTTTTACAGCCTGTGAGTATCAGATATATAACACAGGCCAGGAAAACAAAATATAGCTTTAAGTACTACCTTTTTTTTTTTTTTTTTTTGAGACAGAGTCTCATTATGTCGCCCTCGGTAGAATGCCGTAGTGTCACAGCTCACAACAACCTCCAACTCTTGGACTTAAGTGATTCTCTTGCCTCAGTCTCCCAGGTAGCTGGGACTACAGGCGCCCTCCACAATGCCCACTCAGCTATTATTTTGTTGCAGTTGTCATTGTTGTTTAGCAGGCCCAGGCCGGGTTTGAACCTTTATATACTACTTTTAAAGTTAAAAAACCTACCAATTAAACTAACATAAATACAAGGTCTGACAATTAACTTTGCAAATTTGCCACTGTCCCCTTACATTGGCAGCTGTACAAACAACTTGGTAAGGGTTCATAACCTCAGTATATCAGTGTCTCAGAGCTTTGTTCAAGTTGATGTGTGGTGGTGTCTTACTGAGTGGCCTTGACTATTGTTGCTTTGTGTTTTGTCTGCCATCGTGAGAATGTGGAGCTTGATTTAAAGTAAAGAACAAACATTAAATTTCTGGTTAAACTTGGCAAGAGTAGAAGTAAATTCAGGGACATGTTAGTCCAAGTTTATGCCGATAATGCCATGAAGAAAACAGCAGTGTACAAATAAATTGTTTTTCATTTTTTTTTTTTTTTTGAGACAGAGTCTCACTTCATCACTCTCCATAGAGTACAGTGACGTCATAGCTCACAGCAACTTCCAACTCTTGGGCTAAAGTGATTCTCTTGCCTCAGCCTCATGAGTAGCTGGGACTATAGGCGCCCACTACAACACCCAGCTATTTTTAGAGACGGGGTCTCACTCTTGTTCAGGCTGGTCTCAAACCAGTGAGCTCAGGGCAATCTGCCCACCTTGGCCTTCCAGAGTACTAGGATGACCAGTGTGAGCAACCATGCCCAGCCTTAGATTAAGTGTTTTTTTCTGAGGGGAGAGAAAGAGTCACTGATGAAAAGAGGTGAGGACTGACAATAAAGAGCAGAACTGACAAAAATATTGCAAAAATTCGTTGAATTGTGCATCAAATTCATTAGCTGACGGTGAGAAGCATAGCAGACCAAGTAAACATCAATAGAAAAATAGGAGAATCTGTTTTTTTGTTTTTGTTGTTTTTTGTTTTGGAGACAGAGTCTCAACCTGTCATCCTAGGTAGAGTACCGTTGCATCATAGCTCACAGCAACTTCCAACTCTTGGGCTCAGGCAAGCCTCTTGCCTCAGTTTTTCTATTTTTTTGGTAGAGACAGGGTCTCGCTTTTGATCAGTCTGGTCTCTAACTTGTGAGCTCAAGCAATCCACCCGCCTCAGCCTCCCAGAGTGGAAACAGGAAAATCTTAACTGAAAATCTTAGCATGAGAGAGATGTGTGTAAAAATGGTCCCAAAGGAGCTCACGGATGAACAAAAACAAAGGAGAGTCAAAGTTTGTCAAGACCTCTTGGAGCAGGATGACAATGTTTTAGGCCATGTTATCACTGGTGATAAAACATGGGTGTAGCTATGACCTGAAACAAAGCATCAAAGTGCACAATGGAAGTCAGTCAATTGCAGACAAATTCTGTCAGTCCAAATCAAGAGTCCAAACAATATTGCTAACCTTTTTTTTTTGAGACAGAACCTCAAGCTGTCGCCCTGGGTAGAGTGCTGTGACATCACAGCTCACAGCAACATCCAACTCCTGGGCTCAAGTGATTCTCCTACCTCCACTTCCCAAGTAGCTGGGACTACAGGTGCCCACCACAACGCCTGGCTATTTTTTGGTTGCAGCCGTCATTGTTGTTTGGCGGGCCCAGGCTGGATTTGAACCCGCCACCTCCGGTGTACGTGGCTGGCGCCTTAGCTGCTTGAGCCACAAGCACCAAGCCAAAGTATGATTATAGAATTTTATTTTTGTTGTTGTTGTTGTAGTTTTGCTGGGGCTGGGTTTGAACCTGCCACCCTCAGTATATTGGGCCAGTGCCCTACCCACTGAGCCACAGGTGGCTCAGAAGGATTATTTAATATCAGAAGGATTATTCATTATGAATTTGTACTGACTGGACAGTTAACCAAGTTTGCTATTTGGAAGTGCTGAAAAGACTGCATGAAAAGTCAGATAAGGGTGGCGCCTGTGGCTCAGTGAGTAGGGCGCCAGCCCCATATGCCGAGGGTGGCGGGTTCAAACCCAGCCCTGGCCAAACTGCAACAAAAAAATAGCTGGGCACTGTGGCAGGCGCCTGTAGTCCCAGCTGCTCGGGAGGCTGAGGCAAGAGAATCGCTGAAGCCCAAGAGTTGGAGGTTGCTGTGAGCCGTGTGACACCACAGCACTCTACCGAGGGCCATAAAGTGAGACTCTGTCTCTACAAAAAACAAAACAAAACAAATAAAAAAAAAAAAAGTCAGATAAAAACAACCTGAACTTTTTGCCAATAACTCATGGCTGAGTTATTGCATCATGGACAATGCAACCAGCTCACATGGCACTGTGAGGGAGGTTTTAGCCAGTAAACAAATAACTGTGTTAGAGCACCCCTGTACTTACCTGATCTGGCCCCCTTACTTTTTTCTTTACCCAAAGATAAAGGAAATCTTTTGGTTGCAGTTTGGCCGGGGCCGGGTTTGAACCCACCACCCTCGGTATATGGGGCCGGCACCTTACCGACTGAGCCACAGGCGCCGCCCAGATAAAGGAAATCTTGAAAGGAAGATGTTTTGATGACATTCAGGACATCAAGGGTAATACAATGACAGCTTTGATGGCCATTCCAGAAAAAGAGTGCCAAAATTGCTTTGAAGGGTAGACTAGGCACTGGCATCAATGTGTAGTTTCCCAAGGGGAGTACTTCAAAGATGATAGTAGTGATATTCAGCAATGAGATGTGTAGCACTTTTTCTAGAATGAGCTCACAAACTTAATTGCAATACTCAGTATGTTTGGGCGGTACCTATGGCTCAGTGAGAAGGGCGCTGGCCCCATATACTGAGGGTGGTGAGTTCGAACCTGGCTCCGGCCAAACTGCAACAAAGGAATAGCCAGGCATTGTGGAGGGTGCCCGTGGGCTCAGCTGCTAGGGAGGCTGAGGCAAGAGAATGGCTTAAGCCCAAGAGCTGGAGGTTGCTGTGTTGCCATAGCACTCTACCAAGGGCAACAAAGTAAGACTCTGTCTCCAAAAAAAAAAAAAAGACTCAGCATTTTATTAAGATTCACTACACTGCTGCTCAGGAGGCTGAGGCAAGAGAATCGTGTAAGCCCAAGAGTTAGAGGTTGCTGTCAGCCGTGTGACGCCACGGCACTCTACCCAAGGGCGGTACAGTGAGACTCTGTCTCTACAAAAAAAAAACTATAAAAAAAAAGATTCGCTACACTGAGCAATGTAAGATCTTTGAGTTTTATGAATATATTAGTTTAGAACACATTCTGCTTAAATACATTAACTAGATCTTTCAAAAATACTTACATCCTAGAATAAAATTTGTTGACATATTATCACCCAACTACAGAGTTAACAAACTTCCAACACCAATCTTTAGTACCAATCTGTAGTATCACAATGACACAAAGTTGTAATACATATTTTTTCAATTTTATATCAGGATCAAGAAAAAAACACTTTGAATAGTCTCAAAACATTTTCCAACTTGAGTGTAAACTTGAGTACATATAATACTTCCAAAGAGTAAGACTGTTTTGAGATTCTCTTTGGATTTTAATAACCATTTTGTTTATCTCAAAATAAATTACTATACAAAAATTAACAGCTTAGCGGTTTTCCACCTCCTAGGCAAAAACTTTGCTACGGCAACATAATGTACACATGACCAGCTAGCTTACAAAGAGGAGGACAAACCAAAAGTAGGCAGGACCCCTAGGCTATATCTTAACCACTGGCCTTGGTCAAGTATTCAACATGGACTTGAGCTAGTCAGAAAGGGAATGCCAGGAGCTTTGGTGACTAGTATGTTCATTTTCTGCCCTAACATGGGTGTAGGCTTTTTGTGCAACCTTTAAAGATTCAGGCAGGGAGAATTAAGCCACCAGGTATATCCCTTGGTAAGAAACTCTTTGAAAGGGTTTCATGGTAGAAATAGCTAAAACACATTACTTTAACTGTGTCAGAGAGCTCACATGTGAAGGCTGTCCCTCCTGCTAAGATTACCTATGATGGAGAATGCCATACAACCCAAGAGAAAGTCACGATCCCAATTAAACTGACTAGAGAACTCTTCTCTCTCCAAGGCAAGACACACACAATGCTGCAACAACACAATTCCAATCCCCACCCCTTACTCCCAACAACAAAAATCCCAAGAAGAAAAAAAGAGTGAGAGAAGGCATCCAAGGAATCTGTTAAGAATTAATTTGTTGGCTTGGCACAGTGGTTACAGCACCAGCCACAAGCATTGAGGCTGGCGGGTTCAAGCCCAGCCCCGGCCAGCTAAACAACAATGACAACTACAACAAAAAAAATAGCCGGCAGGGCGGCACCTGTGGCTCAAAGGAGTAGGGCACCTGGCCTCATATTCTATGACACCACTCTACCAAGGGCGACAAAGTGAGACTGTGTCTCAAAAAATATATATATATAATATACATAGAGAGAGAGAGAGAGAGAAAAGTATCCTCAAATAAATGGAGAAGAAGGGCGGTGCCGTGCCTGTGGCTCAAAGGAGTAGGGCGCAGGCCCCATATACCGGAGGTGGTGGGTTCGAATCCACCCCCACCCCCACCCCACCCCCCGGCCAAAAACTGCAAAAAAAAAAAAAAAAAAGCCAGCATTTTGGAGGGCGCCTGTAGTCCCAGCTACTTAGGAGGCTGAGGCAAAAGAATCACTTAAGCCCAAGAGTTTGAGGTTGCTGTGAGATGTGATGCCACAGCACTCTACCAAAAGCAATATTGTAAGATTAAGTCTCCAAAAAAAAAAAAAAAAATGGCTTGGCGCCTGTGGCTCAAGCAGCTAAGATGCCAGCCACATACACCTGAGCTGGCAGGTTCGAATCCAGTCCAGGCTGCCAAACAACAATGACGGCTGCAACCAAAAAACAGCCGGGCATTGTGGCAGGTACCTGTAGTCCCAGCTACTTGAAAGGTGGAAACAGGAGACTTGCTTGAGCCCAGGAGTTTGAGGTTGCTGTGAGCTATGATGCCACAGCACTCTACCCAGGGCAACAGCTTGAGGTTCTATCTCGAAAAAAAAAAATTAAATTAAATTAAAAAAAAAAAAGACTTAATTTGTCCTAAAAGGAACCTTATCTGCTAGTAAATTCAGTATATCATTAATTCTGTATAATTTCTAACATATAAAATAAATTCATGAATATATTACCATTTACCTCTATTTAACAAGAATTATTTTATTAAATGGGCTGTTTTCTGATATGCACATTACACATCTTTTAAAATCCACATAATACGTGTTCAGACGTGTCTGAATTAAGGATTAAAGATCAATGCCCTGACAATTTTTTAAAATTTCCTAAAACATAAACTCTAGAAAGCAAGTTTATAGATAACTGAAGTTTACCTTGATTAAAAACAACAAACCCATTTAAAAATAGATCCTGCTTTTGAATTTCTTTAGGATCCCTTCTTATCCAATGTAAAAAGTCATCTTTACAGCTGATAAAACTCCACCATAACAAGTGGCTGTAAAGTAGCAAATGTTCACTTTTCTAAAATTGCAATGAGCTAATTTAATACAAGTATCAAAGAAGTGAGCTCTCTAGCTTCTTGACACAGCCATTTTATAAATATACTCTCCAAAATGCATGTTGCATTGTTGAAATAGTCTAACTCAAACAGATAGCACTATTTAAACCAAACAATATCTATCTAACTAGGTATTTCCTAATAAAGTGAGTCAAGAGGGGATGGAAAATGGAAAAGTCTGAATATACTAATCTTTCTAATTAGGAGAAAAAAGTCACAGCTTAGGGATGTGATACCCAAGAAACGTGTTGGGAGAGCCACAAGGTGTTTCCCCACCCTTCAAGGTCCAGTCGGCCTGACAGAAGTTAGAATATACTATACCTCTGCCATTTCTGGTGATTTAATCTCCTTGATTTTGAAGAAATAGCCCAGGGTCAAGAAAGCTATTGCCATGGCACTCACACTGATCATAAAGACCACCAGGGGAGGCCGACTGCTGATGTACACCTTCAGGTTCTCCAGGGGGTTGATGTTAAACATTATTCTGAACAGCTTCACCTAAAAGAAATTAATCAGAAAACTGATTAATTGAGGACTGACTTACCAAAAGAAAACCGATGATTCTCATTTTTGTTCCCTTAGTAGAGTTGGTAAGTACCACTCTTTATTGAATTTGAGAAATGTCTGACCACAAATTCATTCAAAAGCTAGAAGGAAAAGCATTAATGTTAACTGTCATTACCTCAAAGTGGTAGGATCTTGAAAGATACATATTCTCTTTCAGTTTGAAACTTTTTTTTTTTTGATGTGTGGTGTTACAATTTCAATTCATGTTTTTAAAAATGTTCAGAAGAGACACAGAGGGAATACTTTTTTTTTTTTTTGTAGAGACAGTCTCACTTTATGGCCCTCGGTAGAGTGCCGTGGCCTCACACAGCTCACAGCAACCTCCAACTCCTGGGCTTAAGCGATTCTCTTGCCTCAGCCTCCCAAGTAGCTGGGACTACAGGCGCCCGCCACAACGCCCGGCTAAACAGAGGGAATACTTTTAAAAGCTCAAATTCAAATGTAAGTTAAATGAGAAATAAAAAGGCAGCAAAATAAGTCATAAGTATGAGGAAAAGAGCAACTTACATACAAATCATATAGAAACAATTTTTATATTAGATTCGTGTATTCTAGATCAGAAAGAAACTACAATGTTTTCAATAAACACAAAGCTTTCTCCTTTCACTGGGTAGAATATATAGGGTTCACCTAAATCTCCTGAATGGATATAAACTACATCATCTTTATCAACAATAAACTATAACATCTTCCCTGTGCTACTTATGACTAATCCTGAACAATTAAGAGCGTCAGATGGCTGAGTCTTGAAAGCAACAAACATCTGGAATAAACAGAGGGTCATTTCTGCCTGAAAACCAGAGCCCCACATCCCACATGGCTATGGGGCCCCTTGGTCATAGCTGTAAATGGAAGCCAGAAAAGGGATCCTGCATAATCCTGCAGGCTAACACTGAGGGAGGTGAGGGTCCTTTAACATCTCAACAGTGTGGTCAACTGGTAGGGGCAAGGAGGACTCCTTAGGCACCTCTAATAGCTTCAAAAGCAACTTTCAGTTTTCTGCATATTTTGTGAAATTCTTCCACATGGACCCTTAGGGACATTTGGGGAATAAAAAAACCTACATCCAGTCACTGCTGGTTTCTTGTGACACCCACATCACTAAAATCTCTCCACCCCCAAGATAAATCTTTCATAAAGCAAGGCTGGGTCTGCCCCTGAAGCCAGTCACTTCACCAACATCTAAAAATATTTTCTCAACATTTTCAAGCAGTCAAATCTTCTGAATATTGTATAATGAATTATCACTACTTCCATATTACTTAAGAAAATGTCTAAGCAGGTCAGTAATGTGACACAAATACATGTCAATATGGACAGAAACAGAGAATACTCTCATTTCCTACCATTGAAAAGATGAGGTTTTGTTTAATTTAACATTCTGTCCTCTTCACTGCCCTATCACTCGTGGCTATCCCAGCACCTGGCACAGAGGAGGCTCAATGAATACTGACTGAATGTTATCACTCCTCTGCCTGGAATACTCCTGAGGCTTCCCACCAAACCTAGGATGAGATCAGCAACATCTCCCTATCATGGACCAAGGGGTTTCATGACCCAGAGCCCTGCCAACCTCTCCAACTGCACTGCCATTAACTCTCCCTCCTCCCTCAGTGGGCTTTAGTCACAATGGCCAAAGTATATAGGATGGGCTTGTCAATTTTTACAAGGAAGTCAGCTAGGACTTTGTTAGGGATAAAGTGAATCTGTGGGTCTGGGGAACACTACCACCTTATAATGTTGTCTTCTAACCTGTGTACTGGGGATGCCTCTCCATTTATTTAGGTTTTCTTTATTTTAACAATGTCTGCTGCTGTCAAAGTTTGCACTTCTTTTGCAAAGTATATTCCTACGTATTTTATTTTTGCAATTTTGGGACAGGACCTACTAGAGGCTTTTACCTCCACTGAGGATGCTTTTCCTAAACATTTTTGTATGCTTGCTCTTCTGAAAAGTCAGCTCCTCAGAGAAGGCCTTCTCTGACCACTCTCAGGCCTCAGTCTCTCATGCTTTATTTCCTTTCCACTCTTTAGCATCAGTCAAGAGTACGATTACTTTTCTACTTATTATCTGCTGTTCCTAATTCATCCACGAAAGTAGAGATTTTGCCTTTCTTGTTTATGGCTATGGCCCTGACCCCTAGCCCCAAGAAGAGTAGCTGGTATACACTGAACACTTATAAATACGAGCAGACTACAACATTAACGACAACAAAAAAATGTGTTAAAAGTCTGTGCCAGACAAAAAGATGCATCAGCAGCCCCTGGGAACAAACCACCACCACCTGCAGTAAGCCAGGCTGTGTATGTTTGTCCTCACAAGAGCCCTTTACGATGGAAAAGACCTAACATTCTGTTTCTGAGGTTTAAGCTGATCTAAGTCGATCTAGTCTGCTGAACTAAACTGTGTATGTAATTGTTCTATTATCCCAGACTGAGGAGCCTAGCTCAGTTCTTCCCACTGTTTCATCCACAAAAGTCACTGAAACAGGTACAAGAGTATCCTGTAGTAAAAGGTCGAAGAGTAGGGCCTACCTTCAACTTGACTTAATATTGTCAGACCACTCTCCAAGGAGACTGTACCAGTTTAGATTTCTGGCAGCAATGAAAGGGCTTGTTCCATTTCCCAATATTCATGCCAACACGTGATATTTTCTTTCTTTCTTTTTTTTTCATTTTTTTTTTTTAACATGTGATATTCTAAAGCATGCTGATTTGGGCCAAGAAGATAGATGTGAAATGGTTTTCTACTATTATTTTAAACTGTATCTCCCTGAAACCAAGCAACTTTTCATTTATATTAGCCATTTAGATTATTCTGAAGTAAATTATCTGAATCCTGGACATTTCCTAGTAGGATGTTAGCATACTTATTAATATTTAGGAATTCATAACATCACAAGAATGGAGAAGAATCCAATGTACTCAATTCTTTTTTTTTTTTTTTTTTTTGTAGAGACAGAGTCTCACTGTACTGCCCTCGGCAGAGTGCCGTGGCGTCACAGGGCTCACAGCAACCTCTAACTCTTGGGCTTACGCGATTCTCTTGCCTCAGCCTCCCGAGCAGCTGGGACTACAGGCGTCCACCACAACGCCCGGCTATTTTTTTGTTGCAGTTTGGCCGGGGCTGGGTTTTGAACCCACCACCCTCGGCATATGGGGCCGGCGTCCTACTCACTGAGCCACAGGCGCCGCCCCCAATGTACTCAATTCTAATATGAAGGCAATAGAGGATCAAATGCAAGGTGGGGAAGAGAGGAGGTGGGAGGAAGGGGGAGGGGGAGGGGTCCATGGTGTAGGGCAGACCTCTTGGGGGTAGGACACAATTATAAGAGACTTTACATAACAAACGAAATCAGTGTGACCTAATTCTTTGTACCCTCAATGAATCCCAAACAATAAAAAAAGAAAAAAGGGCCAGGCGATATCCCAGCACTCTGGGAGGCCAAGGCAGGGGGATGTTTTAGAGACCTCGCCTCTAAAAAAATATAGCTGGGCGTTGTGACGGGCACCTGTAGTCCCAGCTACTGGGGAAGCTGAGGCAAGAGAATTGCTTTAGCCTAGGAGTCTGAGGTTGCGGTGAGATACGACACCACAGCACTCTACTACTGACCTGTTTATGCAACTACTTCACTTGTTTCAGGCAACAAAGTGAGACTCTGTCTCAAAAAAAAAAAAAAAAAAGAAAGAAAAAATATTTAGGAATTCATTTTACATTATGGATACTGACCATTTAGCAATTTTATATGTTACATATAACAACTCCAAGTCTGTGGATTTTCTTTAATAGGGTTTATGGTATCTTTTGTCGTGTGAAAGGTTCTTGATATTTTTAACAGCTTTATTAAGATATGAGATATAATTCATATACTATACAATTCGCTCAGTTAAAGCATATATGTCAATGATTTTCAGTATATTTACACACCTCAGCAACAATCACTACAATTAATTTTTGAACATTCCATTACTCAATAAAGAAATCCCATACCCTTTAGTGGTAACTCATTTCCCTCAGCCTTAAGGCAACCATTACTGTACTTCCCTGTCTGTATAGATTTGCCCATGCTAGGCATTTCAAATAAATGAAACCATGTAACATGTGGTCTTTTGTGACTAAATTACTTCTTCTTTTTGAGGTGGGGGAAACAGTCTCATTTTGTCACCCTCTGTAGAGTGCTGTAACATCTTAGCTCACAGTAACCTCAAACTCTTGAGTTCAAGAGATCCTCTTGCCTCAGCCTCCCAAGTAGTTGAGACTACAAGCGCGCACCACAATGCTTGGCTATTTTTTAGAGACAGGGTCTTGCTCTTACTCAGGCTGGTCTTGTGAACTCAGGCAATCCACCTGCCTTAGTCTTCCAAGCACTGGATCACAGGTGTGAGCCACTGCACCTAGCAAAGTTCTTGATTTTTTTTTTTTTTGGTAGAGACAGTCTCGCTGTATCGCTCTCGGGTAGAGTGCCATGGCGTCACATGGCTCACAGCAACCTCTAACTCTTGGGCTTACGCGATTCTCTTGCCTCAGCCTCCCAAGCAGCTGGGACTACAGGCGCCCGCCACAACGCCCAGCTATTTTTTTGTTGCAGTTTGGCTGGGGCTGGGTTTGAACCCGCCACCCTCAGCATATGGGGCGGGTGCCCTACTCCTGAGCCATAGGCGCCGCCCCAAAGTTCTTGATTCTAATGTACAGTAGAACCTCTGTAAGTTGACCACCCAAGGGACTGTAACAAACTGGTCAACATACAACGGTAATCAACATAAGGAACTTCCATTGAGTGCATGTGGTGCATGTCTGGTCTATGAAAATTAGGTCAACTATGGAACTTCTACTGTATTTAAATTTATCAACCTTTTCCTTTTATGACTGTGTATGTGGGAATTAAGAATTCCTTCCCTATCCTATATGCCAAAGGTTTTTTACAGTATTTTCTTTTACAAGTTTTACAGTTTCACTTTTTACCTTTAGTCTCTCATCACCTTGGAAGTGATGTGGGAAGTCTAGAATCAGGTAGGTTTCTAGTCTAACCTTTTTCTGTATGAGTGGCTGCCAGTCCAATACTATTTATTGAATAGCTCATTCTTCCCCCAGGGACCTGTAATGCCATCTCTCACATACAACAAGCTCCCATATATCGGTGGGCTTGTTTTGGGGCCTTTTCTTCTGTTCCATGGTTGAATCAGTCTCTCCCTACCTCAATACCAAGCTGCTTTAAACTATGCTATTTACTACAAGAAGTCTACCATTTTACTATTCAAAATTGTCTTGGCTATTCTTGGTCCTTTAATCTCTCAAATGAATTTTATGTGTTAATTGTCAAGTTCCCAGAAAAATCTAGCTTGGATTTAAAGTGGAATAACACCAAACATACTAACTAGGGGAAGTAATGACATCTTCACAATTGTTTCCCAATTTATGAATGTGGTATTCTTCTCCATTTATTTGGGGATACTTTTCTATATATATATATATATATATTTTTTTTTTTTTTTTTTTTTTTTTTTTTGAGACACAGTTTCACTTTGTCGCCCTTGGTAGAGTGGTGTCATAGCTCACAGGAACCTCAAACTCTTGGGCTCAAGTGATCCTCTTACCTCAGCTGCCCGAGTAACGGGGACTACAGATACCCGCTGTGATACCCAGCTATTTTTAGAGGTGGGGGTCTCACTCTTGCTCAGGCTGGTCTCCAACTCCTGAGCTCAATCCACCCACCTGGGCCTCCCAGAGTGCTAGGATTATAGCTGTGAGTCATTGCACCTGAACAACTTTTCAACATTAAAAAAAAAAATTTCTCTATAAAGATTTTATGCATCTTATTAGATAGATTCAAAGACATATAATAATTTATGCAGCTAACATTGACAGTATCTTCTAAAAATTACATGTTCTACTGTTGTTAATTTATACAAAAGCAAGACTTCTGCATACTCATCTTGATTCCAGACACTTTGCTGAATATTTTAGATTTCTTTTCTTTTCTCTCTTTTTTTTTTTTTTTTGAGACAGAATCTCAAGCTGTGGCCCTGGGTAGAGTGCTGTAGCATCACAGCTCACAGCAACCTCAAACTCTTGGACTTAAGCAATTCTCGTGCCTCAACTTCCCAAGTAGCTGGGACTACATGCACCTGCCACAACACCCACCTATTTTTTTGTTGTTGCAGTTGTCATTGTTGTTTTTAGCTGGCCTGGGCTGGGTTTGAGCCTGCCAGCCTCAGTGTATGTGGCCAGGGCCCTACCCACTGATCTACAGGCGCCACCTGAAATATTTTAATTTCAATTAGCTTATTTTTAGATTCTCTTGGATTTTCTGTGTTGTAGACAATCATGTTGTTTGCAAACAATAAGTTTGTCTTCCTTTCCAATTCTTATATAATTTTTCTCTTTTTTTAAACTACTTTAATTACACCCTTCAATGAAATGAACAATAGGAATTCTTGCCCCATTCCTGGCTTTAAGGAAAATGCTTTTAATGCTCACTATTAAATATAGCTATATCATAGGTTTCTAATGGAAATCCCTCACTAGGTTAAAGAAGTACCCTACTTGGCTTGGCCCCTGTAGCACATTGGTTACGGTGCCAGCCACATACATAGAGGGTGGCGGGTTCAAACCTGGCCCGGGCCAGCTAAACAACTGCAACAACAAAAAAAGAATTGCTGGGTGTTGTGGCTGGCACCTATAGTCCCAGCTACTTGGGAGGCTGAGGCAAGAGAATTGCTTAAGCCCAAGAGTTTGAGGTTGCTGTGAGCTGTGATACCATGACACTCTACCAAGGGCTACGCAGTGAGACTCTGTCTCAAAAAAAAAAAAAAAAAAGCACCCTACTATTCCATGTTTGCAAAGAGATTTTCATTATAATTGTTACAATTTAAGCTCATTTATGCTCATATTTGTTAGGTAAGTATTACATGATCATGATTTTTTAAAACTATGCTGCTGCTTTGTTTGCTATAATTTATTCTTAATTTTCATATCTATTCATAAGTGAGATAAGAAAAGTTTAGGCCACCATTATACTCTCCATGAATGTATAGTCAACCCTCCATATGGGCATCTGCAGATTCAACCAACCACAAATGGAAACTTTTTGAAAAATAATGACAAAAAACAGAAATAAAAAATACAGTGTCACATCTATTTACATAGCACTTATTCTACATTGAGTATTAGAGATGGTTTAAAGTATACAAGAGAATGCATGCAGATTATGTCACTTTATATCAGGGATTTGAGCATGCCTAGAATTTGGTATAGGACTGTGTGTCCTGGAACAATCTCCCAGACATCCAGGGATAGCCGCATTCCTTGGCTGGTGTGATGAAGTCAATACCAGTATCATAAAAATGAGATAAATGTGTTCATTCTTATCTACTTTCTAGAACAATGAGAATAATGTAGACTTCTACTTCTTGGATGTTTGATAACCCTGGGCCAGAAAACCACCTAGGTTTGCCAACTTTTTCTTTAGTTTTGTATTTTGGTGGGTTGTCTTTACTATTTACTCATGATTTTTTTTTTTTTTTTTTTGTAGAGACAGAGTCTCACTTTATGGCCCTCGGTAGAGTGCCGTGGCCTCACACAGCTCACAGCAACCTCCAATTCCCGGGCTTAAGCGATTCTCTTGCCTCAGCCTCCCGAGCAGCTGGGACTACAGGCGCCCGCCACAACGCCCGGCTATTTTTTTGTTGCAGTTTGGCTGGGGCTGGGCTTGAACCCGCCACCCTCGGCATATGGGGCCGGTGCCCTGCTCACTGAGCCACAGGCGCCGCCCTAATCATGATTTTTAAGTTGATATTTTCTATTCCTATTGAATCAGTTTGGATAAGATACATTATTTTAGGAAATTATCCATTTTTACATTGCTTTTTTAACTTTCTGGCACAGTATTTTATGATTACTTCAATTTTTAATTTACTTGTAGTTCTTTTGTTGTTGTTGTTGTTGTTATTTTTTTTGAAACAGAGCCTCAAGCTGTCGCCCAGGGTAGAGTGCCGAGGCATCACAGCTCATAGCAACCTCCAACTCCTGGGCTCAAGAGATTCTCCTGCCTCCACATCCCAATCAGTTGGGACTACAGGTGTCCGCCATAACGCCCGGCTATTTTTTGGTTGCAGCCGTCATTGTTGTTTGGCGGACCTGAGCTGGATTTGAACCCGCCAGCTCAGGTATATGTGGCTGGCGCCTTAGCCTCTTGAGCCACAGGCACGGAGCTAGTTATGTTATTTTTTATTACAAATCTTTTTTCTTTTTTTCCTTTTGAGAAAGAGTCTCACTTTGTCACCCTTGGTACAGTGCCGTGGTATCACAGCTCATGGCAACCTCAAACTCTTGGGCTTAAGTGATTCTCTTGGCTCAGCCTCTCACGTAGCTGGGAGTATAGGCAACCGCCACTACGCCAGGCTATTTTATTACAAATCTTTATGTGCGTTTCCCTTCTCTTTTTAATCAGTCTTGCAGGAGCTTTACTATATTTGTGTTTTCAAAGAACTATTTGGTTTTGTAGGTTGTATTTAGACCATGTCTTTGTTTTCTAATTTCAGTAATTTCTATTTATTTTAAAAAAATTTTCCTCCATCTAGCCAGCTGTGGTAGCGCACACTTGCAGTCACAGCTACTCAGGAAACTAAGGCAGGAGGATCACTTAAGCCTAGGAGTTTAGAGGTTGCTGCCAGCTATGACCATACCACTGTCCTCATGCCCAGGCAACACAATGAGACAATGTCTCAAAAACTAACAACAACAATATTCTTCCATCTGCTTTCTTTGGGTTTATTCAATTGAGTTTTTCTAAATTAGCTGGAATCTTAGCTCACATTTAGCATTTTAGAATATAAATTTCCCTCAACATTCCTTCCTTCCACTACCACCACTAACCCATCAGCAAATCCAGGAGATCTTCTTTCCAAAACGTATCTCAGATCCATCCACTCTGCCCCTTCTTTTCTTTATTTTTATTTATTTATTTTGAGACAGAGACTCAAGCCATCGCCCTGGGTAGAGAACCATGACATCACAGCTCACAACAACCTCCAACTCCTGGGCTCAAGCGATTCTCCTGCCTCCGCCTCCCAAGTAGCTGGGATTACAGGCCCCTGCCACAACGCCCAGCTATTTTTTTGTTGCAGCCGTCATTGTTGTTTGGCAGGCCCATGCTGGATTCGAACCCACGAGCTCAGGTATATGTGGCTGGCGTCTTAGCTGCTTGAGCCACAGGCGCCAAGCCTCTGCCCCTTTTCTTGCTAAGATGACTGAAATTGTTAAGTGTATCAGCCCTCTGCATCTCCAAGGCCTCATACCTAAGGGCCCACCAAGTTTCTCTCTATACCACTATGTCCCCCAGCATGACAAAAACTGCACCCTTCTGCTCTCATCCAACCTGTCTCTCCCTTCTGTGTTCCCCATCTCAATCCAGAACTTTGGGAAATGTCCTGGACTACCACTGCCTTACCTTCCACATCCAGCAATTACTAAGTGCTAAGGATTCTATTTCTTTCTTTCTTTTTTAGAGACAGAGTTTCATTTTGTTGCCCTCAGTAGAGCGCTGTGGCATCACAGCTCACAGCAACCTCCAGCTCTTGGGTTTAGGCAATTCTCTTGCCTCAGCCTCCTGAGTAGCTGGGACTACAGGCCCCTGCCACAACGCCCGGCCATTTTTTTTGTTGTTGCAGTTTGGCCAGGCACCTGCCACAACACCCGCCTATTCTTTTGGTGCAGTTTTCTTTGTTGTTTAGCTGGCCCAGGACGGGTTAGAACCCACCAGCCTTGGTGTATGTGGCCAGCACCATAACCACTGTGCTTCGGGCAGCGAGCCCATGAGTTTTTCTTCCAAATGTGAATCTAATCATGTTACTGCTTAAATCTCTCATAGCTCCAAATAACCAAAGGATAAAGTCCAAGCTCCTTAGCATGCAGTCAATGAGTTTGCCCCAACACCCTCTACTTCATCTGTTTGCACTCCCACAACATATTAAACAATGCCATAGCTTCAAGCCTATGAGTCCACCGGTCCTCTTAACTTCCATGAACATTCACCAGTCCTCTTAACTTCCATGAACATTTCACTACTTCACCCCCTTTTCTAAGACTTAGCTCAGGGGTCATCCCCTCTATGAAACTTCTTCAGGTCCCACCCCCCAAAACCCCTTAGGGAGATGACGTTTACTTTTTTTTGAGACAGAGTTTCACTTTGTTGCCCTTGGTAGAGTGCCATGGCGTCATAGTTCACAGCAACCTCAAACTCCTGGGCTCAAGCGATCCTCTTGCCTCAGCCTCCCAAGTAGCTGGGACTACAGGCACCTGCCACAACACCCGGCTATTTTTAGAGATGAGGTCTCACTCTGGCTCAGGCTGGTCTCGAACCTATGACCTCAGGCGATCTACCTGCCTTGGCCTCCCAGAGTGCTAGGATTACAGGCAGCCTGACAACTTTTACTTTTATGCCCTGCCTATACTATGTGCTAATATCTCACTCAGAGCCTGAAACACCTTAATGCAGCGTCCTGTGTATTTTTATCTTTCCAACCAAGTTGTAGGCCTTTCAAAGGCAGAGATACATCATCTTTCTCCACATACCTAATTTCCAGACACAAAATAGGTGATTAAAAATGCAAGTTCAGGGTGGCGCCTGTGGCTCAGTGGGTAGGGCGCCGGCCCCATATACCGAGGGTGGTGGGTTCAAACCCAGCTCTGGCCAAACCTCAACAAAAAAATAGCCGGGCATTGTGGCAGTCGCCTATAGTCCCAGCTACTCGGGAGGCTGAGGCAAGAGAATCATCTAAGCCCAGGAGTTGGAGGTTGCTGTGAGCTGTGATGCCATAGGACTCTATCGAGGTGACACTCTGTCTCTACAAAAAAAAAAAAAAATGCAAGTTCAGACTATAAATAGGATCCATTCACCACCTGGAATTACAGTTATGAACATTCAGAAAAAAGACAGAAAAATCTGAATTTAAGAGCAGTGCCTGTGGCTCAGTGAGTAGGGTGCTGGCCCCATATACTGAGGGTGGCAGGTTCAAACCTGGCCCTGGCCAAACTGCAACCACAACAAAAAAAAAATCTGAATTTAAATACACTTCAAAGAGAATTACTAGTCATTAAAACCATATCAGGCCAGAATTTAAACTGTTGTATCAACATAAGTACCCACAAATTAGCAAATTTTGTCAACACAAGCCAATTTAATTTGGGGAAACTTTCAGAGTAGGCCAATTATAGTCACCAAAAAAGCAAAAGCACTTTTGAATACTACTACTAAGAGTCCAAACATTTCACGAACTTAAAATTCCTCTCTACCATTCACAACTTTTCAAGTAAGAAATTAATAAAGTTCAAATAAATTTATTTCCTCTGTAAAAAGTAACAAGTAGTTTCTGTAATCTTCCTAATGGTACATGTTACCGTTTTTTTTTTTGAAAGTCTATGTCGCCCTCAGTAGAATGCCGTGCCATCACAGCTCACAGCAACCTCAAACTCTTGGGCTTAAGCGATTCTCTTGCCTCACAGCTCTCCCTCTCTCAAAGCCCACAAATTTTAAAGTATACCATACCACGTAGCTACTTGTTCAAGTTTTAAATTAGTTTATTCTAGTTTTAAAATAGTTTTATTGCAGTTTGGGTTTGTTTTGCTTTTGAGACAGGGTCTGGTCTGTTCCACAGGCTAGAGTACAGTGTCCTCATAGTAATTTACCACAGCCTCCAATTCCTGGGCTCAAGAGATCCTCCCAGCTCAGCCTGCAAGTAGCTGGGACTACAGGTGTATGCCATCACGCCCAGCTAATTTTTCTATTTTTTGTAGACATAGGATCTTGCTCTTGCTCAGGTTGGTCATGAACTCTTGGCCTCAAGCGATCTTCCCACCTTGGCCTCCCAAAGTGCTAAGATTATAGGCATGAGCCACCATGCCTACTATACTTTTTTTTTGTTTTGTTTTGTTTTTTTTGATAGAGAGAGTCTCACTATGTCATCCTCGGTAGAGTACCGTGGTATCACAGCTCACAGCAACCTCCAACTCTTAGGCTTACGTGATTCTCTTGCCTCAGCCTCCCAAGTAGCTGAGACTGTAGGCACCCACCACAACACCCAGCTATTTTTTTGTTGCAGTTGTCATTGTTGTTTAGCTAGCCCAGGCTGGGTTCAAACCTGCCACCCTCAGTGTATGTGGCTGGCATTGTAACCACTGGGCTAAGGGTGCTAAGCCAATATAGTTTTAAACTAGAATTATTCTAGTTTTTAGCTAGAATCTTTGGAGAGGGAGTCCATATTTCCAGACAATATTTCCTAAATAGTTTCACTATGTTCATTTAAGGTGTACTGAGCCACTACTCATGACCCAGACCAAAAAGTTCACCTTTGTATGAGCAACAAAACCATCATTCATCTTTTTTTTTGAGACAGACTCTTACTTTGTCACCCTCCGTACAGTGCCATAGTGTCACAGCTCACAGCAACCTCAAACTCTTGAGATTTTCTTGCTTCAGCCTCCGAAGTAGCTAGGACTAATGGCGCCCACCACAACGTCTGGCTATTTTTAGAGATGGGGACCTAGCTCTTGCTCAAACTGGTCTCAAACCTGTGAGCTCAGGGCAATCCACCTGCACCTCGGCCTCCCAGAGTGCTAAGATTACAGGTGTGAGCCACCTTGCCCAGACTCTATTATTTATCTTAAACTAGATTTTCTACCTTAGTGGTAAATGGGAAATTCCTGAAAGCTCTCCTATAAAGTCATGCCTAGGAGAAGCTCAGAGTTGAGGGAATGGAAGAGTGCCACAGGGGGATAAGACAGGCCAGCTTGCTCTATGCCCACCTCAGGAAACACATTGGTCTTGTGCTGACAGAGAAGAAAAGCAGGGACTCAACCTTAAAAGGTGGGAGAAAGGCCCATTCTGACATAAAATACAAGCAGCATTTTTCAAGTATCCTGTGATGTTTGAGGCATTGGAAGGGCTTTAAGGACAGGATTGCAAACCCTGAACCTAATAAAGGAAGTCATCCATGCAATGCTAGAATGCCCATGACTTTGCAGAAAAGAAGATATTTGCTAGTATCAAAGAAACCCTGACGCAAGCTTGGGCAACTTCCTCATAAAGCAGCCAGTGCAGACAAAATAAACCATCAGATAGACAACTGAGAAGCAATGAAGACAGAGGAAAACTTCAAGGTCTCCAGTAATCTCTAGGATGCTACATTCAAAATCTGACTCCCAGACCTTAACCTACCTCACTACAGCAGTGACAGTGAGAGTCACACCCTTCTGGTTTTCTTTACATTCATCTAGCCCCCCTTCCTCCTCATTCTCCTTCAAAAGCTGCTGTTCTGGTGAGGCCTCCAGATGGATACTCATTCCTGCCAATTTTAGCTGCTCCAGATCCAAATATCCACCTCTCAGAGAGCACTCTACTTAGGAAAACCTCAGGTACCTCAGACCAACAAAGCCAAAACTCACTGCAAATCACGAGACTGGCTCTGCACAATGAAAGCCACGGCCATTGGCCATCCACCTAGTGATTCCTGATGGCTGTTCCTGACTCTCTCTCCTGCAACCCATTCCTCAGTCCTGTCATTTCCACTTCTTAAATGTCTCTCAAAAGTAGCTGTTGCGGGGCAGTGCCTGTGGCTCAAAGGAGTAGGGCACTGGCCCCATGTGCCAGAGGTGCGGGTTCAAATCCAGCCCCAGACAAAAACTGCAAGAAAAAAAAAAAGTAGCTGTTGCTGCATCCCCACTGACAATGCCTTCCTCAGCCAAAATGAACCCTGAATGTCTACTGCGCATGTTTTTCTTTTGAGACAGAGCCTCAAGCTGTCGCCCTGGGTAGAGTGCACCGCTCACAGCAACCTCCAACTCCTGGGCTCAAGCGATTCTCCTGCCTCCGCCTCCCAAGTAGCTGGGACCACAGGTGCCCACCACAATGCCAGCTCATTTTTTTTTCTTTTTTTTACTGCACATGTTATCACTCATTTCTGTGGTGGTGTTTCTGCACTCCACTTTTAATCCACTTAACACATGTCATATCTCAGACCACATGCCAAGTGTTTTACATCCATCATATTACAGAAGAGGAAATTGAGTCAAAAGAGGTTAATTTTGTTTTTAGAGACAGAGTCTCACTTTGTCACCCTCAGTAGAGTACTGTGGTGTCACAGCTCACAGCAACCTCAAATTCCTGGGCTCAAGAGATTCTCCTGCCTCAGCCTCTCAAGTAGCTGGGCCTACAGGCACCCGCCACAATGCCCCGCTATTTTTTAAAAGACAGGGTCTCACTCTAGCTCAGGCTGGTCTCAAACTTGTAAGCTCAGGCAATCTGCCTGCCTTGGCCTCCCAAAGTGCTGGGATTACAGGCGTGAGCCACTGTGCCTGGCTGGTTTTTTTTTTGTTTGTTTGTTTGTTTGTGGTTTTTGGCCGGGGCTGGGTTTCAACCCACCACCTCCGGCATATGGGACTAGCGCCCTACTCCTTGAGCCACAGGCACCACCCTGTTTGTTTTTTAAAGAGATGGGGGCCTCACTCTTGCTTGGGCTGGTATTGAACCCGTGAGCTCAGGCAATCTACTCGTTGGGCCTTTCAGAGTGCTAGGATTACAGGCCTGAGCCACTGTGCCTGGCCTCCCCCTCTTTTTTAAAAAACTAAATTCACCATAGTCCTAAGATTGAAAATAACTTATTTTCTTCTTTAGATTTTTTTCAATTGCTGACCACCTTAAAACTAAAATTAAAAGGATTCCCATATTGCAATTTAATTATTTGGGGGTTAACAGTTTTTTAAAAAAGCAAGTCAGGAAAGACAGAGATATGTAATTATACACAGAAGGAATACTATAGACTATAGACCTTTCGTCAAATTTATTTGATTTATACTTGGGAAAGACAAAGATTTCCATGTTTTTCAAAGTAAACCTAAATTCAACTTGCTAAACTCCTTCCTCCATTTCTTCCTCCATCATTTTAAAGAAAGACTTAGGGGTCAATTAGACTTTCAATTAGATTTTTTGTTTGTTTGTTTTCTTGCTGTTGTTTGAGTTCCGCATATATTTTGGATATCAAACCCTCATTAGATGTATCGCTTGCAAATATTTTCTCCCAATCTGTAGGAATTTTTTTTTATTTGGTAGAGACAGAGTCTCACTTTATCACCCTGGTAAAGTGCTGTGGCATCACAGCTCACAGCAACCTCCAACTTCTGGGCTTAGGCAATTCTCTTGCCTCAGCCTCCCAAGTAGCTGAGACTACAGGAGCCCACCACAACGCCCGGCTATTTTTTGTTGCAGTTTGGCCAGGGCTGGGTTCGAACCCACCATCCTCAGTATATGGAGCTGGCGCCCTACCCGCTGAGCCATAAGTGCCACCCAATCTGTAGGAATTAAAAAATGGGCAAGGGACTTGGATAGAGATTTCTCAAAAGACTTAAAAATGGCCAACAGATGTTTTTTTCAATGTCAACATCACTAATCATTAGGGTAATGTATATTAAAATCATGAGGAGATACCCTCTCACACCTATCAGAATGGCTTTTATCAAAAAGATGAAAGAAGGCTGGTGAGGATGAAGACAAACAGAACCCTTGCACACTGTTGCTGGGAATGTAAATTAGTATAGCTATAAGGGAAAACAGTAGGAAAAGTATAAAAATGGAACTACCATTTGATCCCACTTCTGGATATTTATCCCAAAGATTTGAATCTGTTTGTCAAAGAGATGTCTGCACCCCCATGTTCAATGTAACACTATTCTTAATCACCAAGTTACAGAATCAACCAAAGGATTAATCAACAGATGCAGATGATGAAAATGGGGTACATACACACAATGGAATACTATTCAGCCTTCAAAAAGACAAATTCTCTCATTTGCAACAACATGGATAGATCTGGTGAACATTATGCTAAATGAAACAAGTCAGGCACAGAAAGACAACATGATTTTGCTTATACGCAGAATCTAAAATAAATGAACTTGAGCAGAATGGTAGTTACAGAGACTAGGGGGCTGGTGGGCTGGGGAGATGATGGTCAAAGAGTATTAAATCTCAGACAAGAGGAATGTATTTGAGGGGTTTTGTATTAGTTCTATTATACAGTGTAATGTATACAGCTAATAATATTGTACATTTCAAAACTGCAAATGTTTTCAAAACTTAAAAACAAAAATACAGGCTAAGATTGAAGCCAGAGAGGTCCTAAGATTAGTCATAATGTTCCAGGGCAATTACAAGGCATCCTGTTTGAATGGCTTCAAAGGTTCTTCAACAATACTTGGTAAGAGAAATAAACACCATCCCCATGAAGTGGACGTCATCTGCAGAAACCATATCAGAACTGTGCTCCTGCAAACTAAACACAGTCACTGAAACAACTTGCAAACACCAAATTTAATTTCCTGATTAATACCAGACAGGAATAACAATCAGCTTCTTTTTCACTGTCCTTAAAATAAGTTAAGCACAGCTTTATACCACTGGCTGTTAATAGAAGAAGGCAAACTAAACGAATGAACACAGTACTTTAGAAACCAGAAATCTACCAGAAGCCAGACTGAATAGCACACACACCCCTTTCTTAGAAAAGCATTTACCATAACCAGCAGCCTCAGCCAATACTTCTAAGTACCTAAGTCCAGCTATCTAGCCTGGGTCCTCTTTCACAAACAGGCCTTAGGTGTTTTTGTTTGTTTGTTTTGTTTTGTTTTTGAGACAGAGTCTCAAGCTGTCACCCTCAGTAGAGTGCCGTGATGTCACAGCTCACAGCAACCTCAAACTCTTGGGCTTAAGCAATTTTCTCAGCCTCCCAAGTAGCTGGGACTACAGGCGCCCTCCCACCCCAATGCCTGCTATGTTGTTGTTGTTGTTGCAATTGTCATTGTTGTTTTAGCTGGCCCTGGCTTCGGTGCATGTGCCTGGTGCCCTACCCACTGAGCTACTGGCGCTGCCAAACAGACCTTAGTTTTTTCATTTTCCAGCTAATTCAGAATGCCTGAAACCTTCCTGATCTTTCTAGGTCCACTTCAAAAGTCATTTCCTTTATGAAGCTTTTCTGAGCCTCACCCTAACAAAACAGTTGGCAATTAAGCCCTGCCACATTTTCTAGCTTATTGCTTTCCTAAATAAGTTCCTCAGGGCAGAAAACAATCTGCATTTCCTCCGGTGCCTTGGCTCACGTTTGTAATCCTAGCACTCTGGGAAGCCTAAAGGGGTGGATCTGCTCCAGGGCTGGAGACCAGCCTGAGCAATAGCGAGACCCCTGTTTCAAAAAGAAAAATAAAAATCGCCAGACGTTGTGGAGGCTGAGGCAAGAGAACAGCTTGAGCCCAAGAGTTGGAGGTTGCTGTGAGTTATGACACAAGGCACTCTACCGAGAGCAACAAATTGAGACTCTGTCTCAAAATCAAACAAACATCTGCACTTAGCTCCATCTTTTCCCTTTCAGCAGCAGCACCCCAGAGAAGGGGCACTCAATCAGCATGTCCTCTCAGTATGCAGACTCCAGGGCCAGCCCTGATTTCCAGCCCACCTCAATCAGATCACATAAATTCTTCCAGCACATATACTACTAAGTCACCACACTGTCCCTTTACTCTCAGAGAGTAAATGCACTTGGAGCCATGAAGTATACCTTCAGTATACAACAGGTCCATTTCCTTTCAGAAAACTTAGATGAAATTCGGTAGTAGGAAGGCACTCCTACCGGTTAAGCAGTGATGAAGCATTCATCTACAAATGGGATACAGATGCTCAGACCCCAAGCACCCAAGATGATCAAAAAGGGTGCTATAGGGCCAAACCAATTTATCAAATATTCGTCAGCAGCCTTAGAGTTTTTCTTCCTATTAATTCCCATAGTGGCCACGATCTTACCAAAGCAGGCTTCAAAGAAGCTCACCATTCATCATCCAGCGAGGGCTGTAATCTGCTAGCTGAGACTAAACTCAGACATGATATTCTTCACCAAAGTCCCCCTCACCCGCTGCCCAACGTTTACAGAGTTCAAACAATTCAAAACAGCACAACACGCCTAGTTGTATTCTTGACAATGCCCATCAAGAGAACTGGACTACATGTCTCTAGATTACCTTCGAATCACTCCTTTATTAAAACATGAGTAAAGGTAAGAATCCACTCTATTCTGGATATTTTCCAAGTTTGCCACAGAGAAGGCCTCTATTTCAAGTTTCCGAACATAAGTCTCTAAGCCTCCCACCTTCTTCCTGAGATGTCACTAATTTGCAAACGGAGAAGTAACGCAAAACAGCCCAAAGTCAGAAATGGCAAACGACCAAAATGCTCCCCGTTCCAAATCTAAATTATGCGAACCTCCATACGACAGAGAAGTCCCCCCATCTCGACGGCGAGCAGGAAGTCCTTGTTCCAGGGATGATGGGGGGCAAACCTCGGTGGGGAGGACCAGGCCGAGGCCGGCCAAAGCCGAGCAACCCCCACCGGGGGCTGAGGCGGAAGGGTTGTTCCTAACGAGCACGGCTCCCTCCCGGCCCCGCGGACAGCCCCGGCGGAACCCAATTCCCGCCCGCCCGCCGTCCCGGCTCACCCCGCCCCGGTGGGCAGCGGCGCAGCCCGGGCCCGGTCGGGCCAGCTGTTTGTCCCCCTCACTCTCGGCGGCGCGCGGCGGGCCCGGGGCCGCTCGGCACCATCCTCCCCGCTGCGCCGGGGGCAGCGTCCGGCTCAGCGGGGCCCACGCGAGGACCAGAGGCTAACCCGACTCGCGCCGCGAAAACACAGGATCGAGTTGAGCTCCGGCACCCGTGGTTTCCGGGTCAAAAAAAAAAAAAAAAAAAAGAAAGAAAGAAACGCCACGGCCACCACTGCCGTGACCTCCGACACCTGGCGCCCGACGGCGGCGCGGCGGGGACAAGATTCTTCCTACGCGTGAGGCGGAACCACGCCTCCTGGCTGGTCACGTGTATGCGGAAGTACGTGGAGAGCGTGATGTACGTTTCTGGGTCTCTGTGAGGCTGGGGTTGTGTGTGTACGTTCGTGTGGGTGTGGTGCGAGTATGTGGGTTTGCGTAGGTCAATAGGCATCGTTTACAAAGGTGTGTGCGATGCACATAATGTAGATCTGTGTGACCGCGCGTCTGTAGTGTTGTATGGGGAGTGAACGTGTCGGATGTGTGCAGCGTAGGCGTGCATTCGAGTGTGCACGCACTTGTTAAGTATATGTGTGTGGGGCCTGGCGCGATGGCTCTCGTCTGTAATCCTAGCACTCTGGGAGGCGGGGCGGGTGGATTGCCTGAGCTCACGGGTTCGAGACCAGCTTGAGCAAGAGCGATATTCCCACCTCTAAAACTAGCCGGGCGTTATTGGCGGGCGCCCGTAGTTTCAGCTACTCGGGAGGCTGAGGGAAGAGGATCACTTGAGCCCGAGAGTTTGGGGTTGCTGTGAGCTGTGACACCACAGCAAAGGGCGACAAAGTGAGACTGAAAAAAAATGAGTATGTGGTGTGTACAAGCTAACAGGTGTGCATATCTGTGTTTCTGTGCTTATATTAATCACTGTCAATAAAAGTAATTGTGCGCAACCGCTTGGTAAAATAATTTGGCATTATCCGGTACACTTGATGATTTACGTGTTTTCTCTTGAGAAAGCATTACTCCAGAGAAACGCTCACAGGCACAAGTCAACAAAGTCATGTTTTCAGCAACTCTAACTGTCAAAACCGTCAAATGTAAAAACAGACTTTGATATTTTCATGTTTTTTGAAATACAAAAAAGTGAAAATTCTTTTTTTTTTTTATACAGAGCCTAAAGCTGTTGACCTGGGTAGAGTGCTGTGGCATCACAGCTCACAGCAACCTCCAATTCCTGAGCTTAAGCAATTCTCTTGCCTCAGCCTCCCAAGTAGCTGGGACTACAGGCATCCGCCACAACGCCTGGCTATTTTTTGGTTGTAGTTGTTATTGTTGTTTGGCGGCCTGGGCTGGATTCCAACCCACCAGCTCTGATGTATGTGGCTGGTGCCTTGCTGGTTGAGCTACAGGGGCTGAGCCAGCAGTGAAAATTCTTGAATACAGTTTACCCAACAATGGGAATCAATCTCAGTTTTTTAATTTGAGGGGAGGGGATAAATCACAATGTGATACATGGTGGCATAATGCCATTGTTTAAAATTCCAAAACAGGAAAATCTAATGACCATATTGTTCAGAGATGCGTATTGTCAAAGAGACAAAAGAGACAAAACACCAGAAAAAGATACACAAACTTCATGTTAAGTGCTAAGGGAATGGGATGAAGGAGAAGCATACAGTACACTTCAAAGGTAGTGGAAGTGTCTTTTTTCTTTAAAGAAGGAGGTGAATACACGTTTATTGAATCTTATTGTTTGTGTCTTATACATAAAAATATTGGCTGGGTGCCATGGCTCACTTCTGTTATCCTAGCACTCTGGGAGGCTGAGGCAGGTAGATCGCCTGAGCTCAAGAATTGGAGACCAGGGTGGCGCCTGTACCTTAGTGGGTAAAGTGCTGGCCACATACACCAAGGCTGGCTGGTCGGACCCAGGCCAGCTAAAACAACAATGACAACTACAAAAAAAAAAAAAAAATAGCAGGCATTGTGGTGGGTGCCTGTAGTCCTAGCTCCTTGGGAGGTTGAGGCAAGAGAATCGCTCGAGCCCAAGAGTTTGAGCTTGCTGTGAGCTGTGACGCTACAGCATTCTACCCAGGGTGACAGCTTGAGACTCTGTCTCAAAAGAAAAAGAAAAAGAGTTGGAGACCAGCCTGAGCGACAGTGAGATCCAGTGTCTAAAAACTAGCCGGGAGCTCTGGTAGGCACTGTGGTCCTAGTTACTTGGGAGGCTAAGGCAAGAGAATCACTGGAGCCCAAGAGTTTGAGATTGCTATGAGCTCTGATGCCATGGCACCCTTCTGAGGGCAACAAAGTGAGACTCTGTCTCAAAATAAAAATATTTTGTATCTGCTAAATAATAATAAAAAATTTTTCACCATTGAACTGGAAAGTTGTCAGGTGTGCAGTAGATGGTCTAATCACATACCACATACCAGTTTAAGGCAGTAGAAGTTGCTAAGTATCTTAAAGTAGTCAAATGTAAATGTTGACATGATGTGAGTCATTCAGAGGCATGAAAGAAAACGGACTGTAGACCCCAAACATGTCTTTTGACGCAGGTATCTATTAAAAGCTTTCAGCTAGCTTCCAAAAACAGCTGCTTAACATCCAGTAGAAAATAATTCAATTTTTTTTTTTTTTTTTTTTTTTGGCCGGGGCTGGGTTTGAACCCACCACCTCCGGCATATGGGACTGGCGCCCTACTCCTTGAGCCACAGGCGCTGCCCGAAAGTAATTCAATTTTTTTTTTTTTTTTTTTGTAGAGACAGAGTTTCACTTTATTGCCCTCTGTAGAGTGCCGTGGCGTCACACAGCTCACAGTAACCTCCAACTCCTGGGCTTAGGCGATTCTCCTGCCTCAACCTCCCGAGTAGCTGGGACTACAGGCGCCCGCCACAACGCCCAGCTATTTTTTTGTTGTTGCAGCTTGGCCGGGGCTGGGTTTGAACCCGCCACCCTCGGCATATGGGGCCAGCGCCCTGCTCACTGAGCCACAGGCGCCGCCCCAATTTTTATATAAAACATTAAGGATAGGTAAAACTGCCCTCAACATCATAACCTTGATCTTAAAGTTGCTAAAGCACCCCCAACTTGTAATTTGCAAGCTGTGAACAACAGTCCCTGGCCAAGTGGTAATTTAAATGCCTATTTACAGTTTGGTGAATATGGATTAAACTTAAACTTGGTCTGTGAAAGTGAAGAGCAATGTGGTGGGTCATTGTGTGTCAGGATACACAGTGTCAAGATAAATATATACTGTCATAAATCAATAAAAATGAGTTTTGTTAATTCTACGCACCGTAGTCTAAGTAGGAAAAAAAGCATTTGTTGTTGGTGTGCACCTACAGTCCCAGCTACTAGGGAGGCTGAGGCAAGAGGATGACTTGAGCCAGGAGTTTGAGGCCGTTAAAAATCAATAAGTGTTGAATTAGTAAAGAAACAATAAGCATTTTACAAGAGAAGAAATATCAATCCCAATAGACAGAAAAAGATGTCATTGGTAATAAAGATTAGAGTCTCACCAAAGATAAGCAGACTTTCTTATCTGAAAGTATGCCAGACAAGGAAGGAGAGCAGGAGGCACTGGGATTTGGCATCTAGTCCTGGCTCCACTACTCACTGTATCACCTTGAGAAAGTCATATAGCACTCTGAACCTCATAATCTTCATTCCTAAGGTAAGGATGATAATACCAGCCCACTCAAGTTGGTAAAAATCCTCCAAACTCTTTGCAAACTGTAAAGACTATCCAAAGATAAATTATTGTTGGCACCTGTAGCTCAGCGGCTAGGGCGCCAGCCACATACACCAAGGCTGGTGGGTTTGAACCCAGCCCAGATCAGCTAAACAATAATGACAACTGCAACAAAAAATACCCGGGTGTTGTGGCAGGTGCCTGTAGTCCCAGCTACTTGGGAGGCTGAGGCAAGAGAATCGCTTAAGCCAGGTGTCCTCAAACTTTTTAAACAGGGGGCCAATTCACTGTCCCTCAGACCGTTGGAGGGCCGGACTATAGTTAAAAAAAAAAACAAAACTATGAACAAATTCTTACGCACACTGCACACATCTTATTTTGAAGTAAAAAACAAAATAGGAACAAATACAATTCACACCACCGCATGTGGCCCGCGGGCCGTAGTTTGAGGACCCCTGGCTTAAGCCTAAGAGTTTGAGGTTGCTGTGAGCTGTAAGGGCACAGCACTCTACAGGAGTCTGTCTTTAAAAAAGGTGGTGGGGGAGGCGGTGCCTGTGGCTCAAGGAGCAGGGCGCCGGTCCCATATGCCAGAGGTGGCAGGTTCAAACCTAGCCCCGGCCAAAAATCCAAAAAAATAAAAAATAAAATGAAGGCAGGGGGGTGGGGGGCGTGGCTCCTGTGGCTCAGTGAGTAGGGTGCCCACCTTATATACCGAGGGTGGCACGTTCAAACTCGGCCCCAGCAAAAACAACAACAACAAAAATAATAGCCAGGCATTGTGGCAGGCGCCTGTAGTCCCATCTGCACAGGAGGCTGAGGTCAGAGAATCCCCTAAGCCCAGGAGTTGGAGGTTGCTGTGAGCTGTGTGACACTACAGCACTCTACTGAGGGCGATAAAGTGACAAAAAAAAAAAAAAAAGGAACAAGTCTGAGCAGTTTTGCTAAAGTTCATGCTGGTCATTCACCTCTGGTCAAGGGATGACACATATTGATTGATAGTGTTGTTTTATAACCATGTTTTGAAGGAGTTTTGGAACAGTTTGGATCAGCCTTTCAGCATTATTTATTGATAATAGTTGGCAATGATAATTTATACTAGTCTTAGGGAGACCCCCCCAAGAGAGCTTTGCTATTGAAGCTAGTCACATAGCAGGAATATGACTATGTGACCAGAAAAAAAAAAAAAAAATTCAGCATTGGCTAATATCCAGAGTCTACAAGAAGCTCAAACAACTCAACAAGAAAAATACAAATAACCCCAGTGAAGAGTGAGCAACAAACATGAAGAGACATCTTTCAAAAGAAGACATACAAGCAGCCAGCAAACATATGGAAAAAATACTCAACACCACCAATTAACAGAGACATGTCAATTAAAACCACAGTGAGATGGTGGCGCCCATAGCTCAATCAGCAGGGCACCAGCCACATACACCGAGGGTGGCAGGTTCGAATCTGGCCTGGGCCTACTAAACAACAATAACAAAACTGTAACCAAAAAATAGCTGGCCATTGTGGCGAGCTGTAGTCCCAGCTACTTGGGAGGCTGAGGCAAGAGAATCGCTTAAGCCCAAGTGTCTGAGGTTGCTGTGAGCTGTCTACCCAGGTGACAGCTTGAGAGTCTGTCTAAAAAAAAAAAAAAATACAGTGAGATAATGAGATACCATCTTACAACAGTCAGAATGGTTATTATTCTGTCAAAAAACAACAGATGTTGGTGAGGATGTAGCAAAAAGTAAATGCTTACACAGTCTTGGTGGAAATGTAAATCAGTACAACCTTTATGGAAAACAGTATGGAAATTCTGAAGGAACTAAAAACAGAAATACTATTCGATACAGCAATCCCACTACTGGATTTCATTATATCAGGAAGAGACTTGCACTCATATGTTTATCACTATTCAACATAGCTAAGTCACAGAATCAGCCTAAGTGTCGATCAACAGATGATTGGATAAAGAAAATGTGGTGTATATATACACAATGGAAAACTACTCAGCTTAATAACAGAATGAAATCATGTCATTTGCAGCAACGTAGATGGAACTGGACGTCATTATCCTTTTTCTTTTGAGACAGAGTCTCACTATGTCACCTTCGGTAGAGTGCCGTCACAGTTCACAGCAACCTCAAACTCTGGGGCTTAAGCGATTCTCTTGCCTTCGCCTCCCACGTAGCTGTGACTACAGGCATCCCCCACAACACCCAGCTATTTTGTTGTTGTTGCAATTGTCGTTGTTTAGCAGGCCTGGGCCGGGTTTGAACCCGCCACCCTCTGTGCATGTGGCTGGTGCCAGAACCACTGTCCTATGGGCACTGAGTTGTTGCATGAACATTTTTTTTTTTTTGTAGAGACAGAGTCTCACTTTATGGCCCTTGGTAGAGGGTCGTGGCCTCACACAGCTCACAGCAACCTCCAACTCCTGGGCTTAAGCGATTCTCTTGCCTCAGCCTCCCAAGTAGCTGGGACTACCGGCGCCTGCCACAACGCCCGGCTATTTTTTGGTTGCAGTTTGGCCAGGGCCGGGTTTGAACCCGCCACCCTCGGTATATGGGGCCGGCACCTTACCTACTGAGCCACAGGCGCCGCCCTGCATGAACATTTTGATGGTTCCTGATCCAAGAGAGAAATGAGTTTGTCTTGTCTCTTACAGAAGAAGGATAATAGAAGCTTGTACCTGGCCTTTCCAGACCTCTTGCTGTGAGACAGCCTTTGTCTGTGATATATATCTTTACTTTTTTTTTTAATGACTGTCAAGGAAGATGTATCTTTAATGTTGGTGTTATATTGTATTTTTTCTTCTGTAATAAACTGTAGATTTGGTGGCAGCGGCAGCGGCATTTGGTGTTTTATGAGACTTCTTTATTTTATTTATTTACTTATTTATTTATTTATTTATTTTTTGAGACAGAGCCTCAAGCTGTTGCCTTGGTTAGACACAGCTCACAGCAACCTCCAACTCCTGGGCTCAAGCGATTCTCCTGCCTCTGCCTCCCAAGTAGCTGGGACTACAGGGGCCCGCCACAACGCCCAGCTAGTTTTTGGTTGCAGCCGTCATTGTTGTTTGGCGGGCCGGGCTGGATTGGAACCCACCAGCTCAGGTGTTTGTGGCTGGCGCCTTAGCGGCTTGAGCCACAGGCACGGAGCCGAGACTTCTTTAGCAACCAAACTCCGTTAAACTCTATTTAATTGCCACTATTACTTCAGTTGGTGTCACAAGTGAGATTTATTGGATGACCTCTGATTTATCCTTAACTAAAAATATAGTTAAGGCATCACTTAGAAAGAAAAAGGGGGGAAGCACCTGTGGCTCAGTGAGTAGGGCGCTGACCCCATAAACTGAGGGTGGCGAGTTCAAACTCGGCCCCGGCCAAACTGCAACAAAAAAATAGCCAAGCATTGTGGCGGGCGCCTGTAGTCCCAGCTACTCAGGAGGCTGAGGCAAGAGAATCACCTAAGCCCAGGAGTTGGAGGTTGCTGTGAGCTGTGTGACGCCATGGTACTGTACCAAAGGCGATAAAGTGAGACTCTGTCTCTAAAAAAGAAAGAAAGAAAGAAAAAGGGTTATTCTGATAAGCAGGATGATAATTAGCAAGCTATTCTTTGTTCGAAGTGGGACAGACTTTGAAATCAGATACTAACAATAAAACTTTCCAGCAAATCTGGGAGTAAAAGAATCTGAACCTCAGGGGCTAGAAAAATAGATCGGGGCGGTGCCTGTTGCTCAGTCAGTAGGACACTGGCCACATATACCGAGGCTGGGAGGTTTGAATGGCCCAGGCCAGCTAAAACAATGAGAACTGCAATAAAAAAATAGCTGGGCGTTGTGGTGGGCGCCTGTGGTCTCAGCTACTCGGGAGGCCGAGGCAAGAAAATTGCTTGAGCTCAAGGGTTTGACGTTGCTGTGAGCTGTGACGCCATAGCACTCTACACCACGGCACTCTACCCAGGGCCACAGCTTGAGACTCTGTCTCAAAAAAAAAAAAGAAAGAAAGAAAGAAAAAGAAAAAAAGAAATAGATCAGAAAAGAACTATAAACTGATGTCAGGTCAGCTACAATTTCAGTTCTATGGCTGCTGCTTTCAACTCAGAAAAGTGAAAATAAGTTCAAAATCTCCTTCAGTTGAGCTATGACCTCTCTGGTTCACCCTGTAATTTTTGATGAATCAGGTAAACGTGTGAGACCCATTACAACAACAAAGATAATAATTCAAGGGGAGGGGATAGTATGACAAGGGAGGGCAGAAAATCATAGAAATGAGGGGTTATTCAGTGAAGGAATTGAGCCATTTTGTAGATCACTATAGATATCACCCTGAAAAACTTTTATTTTGTATTTTTAGACAGTCTTTGTCATCCTCAGTAGAGTGCTATGGCGTCATAGCTCACAGCAACCTCAAACTCTTGGGCTCCAACAATCCTCTTGCTTCAGCCTCCCAAGTAGCTGGGACTAGAAGCACCTGCCACAATGCCTGTTTATTTTTAGAGACGGAGTCTCCTAGCTCAGGCTGGTCTTGAACTCCTGAGCTCAGGCGATCCATCTGCCTTGGCCTCCCAGAATGCTAGCATTATAGGCACAAGCCACTGCACCCAGCAACCCTGATAAACCTTTATTAAAATGAGTCCTGAAAATTTTAGAATGAACAGCAGTATCTCTGGCTTTGAAGACTTCTGAGTAGAGGGGACTATTTGGGTCCATGTCATGTCTTCTGTTGGTTACTACCTTTGTGGGTATGGTTCATGGGGAAACCCTTTGATTATTAGAGAGGATTGACAGAAGGGTCCATCATAATACCCAGAGAAGTGTTTTCATGGTTTCTTCCTTGTCATCCCAATGGTCAACACATCTGAAGCTGCAGACACACTGCAGGTGCAGGCAATATTGAATTGTCTATGTAATGAAAGAACTAAGCTGCCTAGTGGAATGTCCCCCACTCAGGCTGTGAATGATACTGTGTCCCACCAGTGGGGGAAGCATATGTGTCTTAGCTATTGAGAGCTCAGGACAGTACAAACGAGGCAGCCTCTACACAACTGGAAAATGTGTCTGAAGAGAAAAAAAGAGAGACATCCTCAAATCTTTTATCCTAGCTGCTTTATAGGGGATTTCAAAATTTAAAAAAATGAATAAGGGCAGGTACCTGTAGTCCCAGCTACTCGTGAAGCTGAAGCAAGAGAATTGAGCCCAAGAGTTTGAGGTTGCCGTGAGCTATCACACCATAGCACTCTACTGAGGGCAACAGAGTCAGACTGTGAGATCATGTCTCAATAGATAAATAAATAAAGTAAGTAAGTAAGTAAGTAAGTTTAGATGGTGTAGTCACATTAGAAAACATTCTGGCAGTTTCTCAAAAAGTTAAACACATCATATGACTCTTAGCAGTGGATCAAAAAAAAGGAAAAAAAGTTAAACACAGTTACCATCTGACTTTGCAATTCTACTGTTAGAGACCCAAGAGAATCGAAAACATATGTCCCAACAAAAACCTGTACACAAATGTTCTGTCCATCACAGTGGACAGAAAGTAGAAACAACTCAAATATTCGTCACCTGATGAATGGATAAACAAAATGTGGTAAATTCATACAATGGAATATTATTCAGCAATAAAAGGGAAGACAGAACTGACGCATGCCCACAGTGGGATGAATGTTGACAACGTTATGCCAAATAAAAGGAGAGACAAATCAGTGGGGACAGAACAGATTAGTGGTTGTGTTGCCCATGGTGGTTGGGAGGCAATTGGCAAATGTGATAACTAAAATTGAGCTGGGTTTCTTTGGGAGTAATGGAAGTGTTCAAAAATTGATTGTATTGAGATCTCTCAAAAATAGAAAAAAAATTGAGATCTACTCTCAAAAAAAAATTATGACGATGCGCAACTCTGCGAATATACTAAAAACCATTTACACTTTAACTTGGTAAATTATATGGTATGTGAATTATATCTAAACAAAACTTAGGGAAAAAAGGTTAGGGTTTTACATAAGAAAGAAAATCAAACCAAGAAAAGAGGTAAAAGTTTAGGCTCCTATTGTAATACCCAGCGAAAGGACCCCTAAAGGCCCCTGTCTCAGCCTGAGTCCCCACACGTCTCAAACCCCATCCCCACCCCCACCCCCGGCAAAATCCGGGAACAGCTTTCAGTTTAGAATAAGGAAGTTCCCTGAGTTCCCAAAGACTCCTAGCCGCAGGTAAAACAATGCTGAAAGTTTACTCAAGCAGAGTTTCCCAAGCTACTGAGTCTCCCAAGAGCTGTCCCAGTGCCAACTGCCACGACGTAACCCCCTGGGCCAACTCACTGTAACCCCACCCCGAGCTACGCTGGGCCAACTACCTGTCACCCCACCCCTGAGCTAACCACCATGTTCTACTTCTGTACTTGGCAGCTTGCCACGCAGCACAAAAATGGTATAAAAATCAGCCTTTGGGGCCATTTGCCTTTGGGCAGCAGTCCCTGTGCAGGTGTAATAAATCACCATCTGATTTATACCTAAGTGGGGTCCGAGTTTTTCTTACAGGTGGCTGTGGGTACAACACTGAGTACAACAATTGTAGAACTCTTTAGACAGTTAACTTTTATTTTATTTTATTTTTTTTGTAGAGACAGAGTCTCACTTTACTGCCCTCGGTAGAGCGCCGTGGAGTCACACAGTTCACAGCAACCTCCAATTCCTGGGCTTACGTGATTCTCTTGCCTCAGCCTCCGGAGTAGCTGGGACTACAGGCGCCCACCACAACACCCGGCTATTTTTTTTTTTTTTTTTTTTTGTAGAGACAGAGTCTCACTGTACCGCCCTCGGGTAGAGTGCCGTGGCGTCACATGGCTCACAGCAACCTCTAACTCTTGGGCTTACGCGATTCTCTTGCCTCAGCCTCCCGAGCAGTTGGGATCACAGGCGCCCGCCACAATGCCCAGCCCGGCTATTTTTTTGTTGCAGTTTGGCCGGGGCTGGGTTTGAACCCTCCACCCTTGGCATATGGGGCCAGCGCCCTACTCACTGAGCCACAGGCGCCGCCCTAAGACAGTTAACTTTTAAACGTCATGAAAAAAGGAGGAAATTGATAAAGAACTGCTAAAATGTTGACAGAATTTTATAGGAATCTGGGGTTCCCACAACTAAGTCTCCTCAAACTCACTAGGATGTAAAATTCCAAGGCTTAGTAAAAGTTCAGAAAGAAAAGGTTTCCATCAGAAGCCAAAACGCCACTTTTGACATTAAGGTAGGAGTTCTTTGTCTTATACTTGCAAATTCGCTTTAACACTGAGATTGTTTCAAAATTGAAACATAAAGTGACATTCTTTATTTTTAAAAAATCAAAGTTGGAGAACAATTAATGACAATTAAGGTTATGGGGGGGAAAGCAGAAAGAGGGACGGAGGGGGGGTGGGGCCTTGGTGTGTGTCACAGTTTATGGGGGCAAGACATGATTGCAAGAGGGACTTTACCTAACAATTGCAATCAGTGTAACCTGGCTTATTGTACCCTCAATGAACCCCCAACAATAAAAAAATATATATATATAAAAAAAAATCAAAGTCGGTAATGAAGGAAGAAGATTGATGAGGAGGCCACTCTCAATCCATCTCCTGGCTTGGTTCCAAAGCCTTTCACAAATGTGTGAGTGAAATGGTCCAGAGTTGAGAAGAAATTCTTCTGTGCTCACTGGGTACAGGAACACAGTGTACAGTGCTACCCAGGCCTGCTAACGAGCCCCTTGGGGGCAATAGAATTAATTCAATAGCATCTGGGATTGCTGCTGTGCAAAATTAAAGTCTGGTTAAAAATTGGCATTTGTGATTTTTTTTTTTTTTTGAGAGAATCTTACTCTGTCACCCTGGGTAGAGTGCTGTGGCATCATAGCTCATCAGCAACCTCAAACTCTAACTCTCAAGTGATCCTCTTGCCTCGGCATCCTGAGTAGCTGGGATTATAGGCACCTGTCACCATGCCTGACTAATTTTTCTATTTTTAGTAGAGACAGAGTCTCGCTCTTGCTCAGGCTGGTCTCCAGCTCCTGAGCTCAAAGGATCCTCCTGCTTCAGACTCCCAGAGTGCTAGGATTACAGGTGTGAGCCACTGCATCTGGCCAGATATATGTGATTCTTTAAAATGTATATTATGGGGCGGCGCCTGTGGCTCAGTGAGTAGGGCGCCAGCCCCATATACCGAGGGTGATGGGTTCAAACCCGGCCCCGGCCAAACTGCAACCAAAAAAAAGCCGGGCGTTGTGGCGGGTGCCTGTAGTCCCAGCTGCTCGGGAGGCTGAGGCAAGAGAACCGCATAAGCCCAAGAGTTAGAGGTTGCTGTGAGCCGTGTGACGCCACGGCACTCTACCCGAGGGTGGTACAGTGAGACTCTGTCTCTACAAAAAAAAAAAAAAAAACAGAGACTAAAATGTATATTATGATATGGTCTCTTCCTTACCTGAATGCACAAAGGGTACAGAGGTAAAGTCTGAATGGAAATGTCTCCCTCTGCTGGGTAAAATGAAATAAGTAATAACTTGTAAATCTTTGCCCAATTGAACGTACAAAATGGGAGCCTTTAGAGCTCTAATTAAGGAAACATTCCCTGCAGGTGTATTAGTATCCATAAATTCACTGTATAACCCAGTGTGGCCAAAGGGAAAGGCGACAGATCATAGGCACTCACAGTAGACCCCAGGGGACTTGGCAAAACAGCACCCCCAAAGGCCTCCGAAGTGCGCCATATGGGGCAGACTATTGACCCTACACAGCAAATTAAAAGTGACTGCTATTCTGTAATTGATCTAGATAATTAATTTTCTCAATGTCAGTTGCTAGGGAGAGCCAATAATAATTTGCATTTGTGTAGAATAGTCTACAATATATATGTCCTGTATTCCTTAAAAGATTTTTCAACTCTTCTTTTTTTTTCTTTTTGAGATAGGGTCTTACTCTGTCACCCTGGGTAGAGTGCCATGGGATCATAGGTCACAGCAACCTCAAACTCTTGGGCTTGAGCAGTCCTCTTGCCTCAGCCTCCTGAATAGCTGGGACTACAGGCTCCACCACAACTGGCTAGTTTTTCCATGTTTCATAGAGATGGGGGCTCACTCTTGTTCAGGCTGGTCTCAAACTCCAGAGCTCAAGCAATCTACCCACCTCGGCCTCTCAGAGTGCTAGAATTATAGGTGTGAGCCACTGCTCCTGGCCTAAACTCTCTTGATTATTGTCACAACATAATAAGGTGGGACCTAGAGATAATGAACTGGACATTATTCTAAATATGCTCTGTTGATGATGAGATGATCATCTATGAGACCGAGGGTCAAGCTAAAAACAGCCTTATTAAGGTCATAAATCATATAACTGATTAGAGATGATTGATTAACTGCAAAAATCCAGGACACACACATACTGCAATTTAGGGGGATTACATGAATTGCAGTGGCCTTTGACCTACTGCATGTAGACTACTAGGAATAAGTTATTGTCACTCCTCACTCCTCAAACTGAACAAGAAGCTCAATGCCTAATGGGCCTTTTTGGTTTTTGGAGAAATTATATCCTTCACTTAGGAATACCATTAGCTTCTATCCATTTTATTTTTTTTAATTTTATTTATATGTACCTTAGAACCTCTACAGTTGACCACTCCCTACATTAACTACCTCCTTAAGTTGACCCAATTTTCATAGACCAGACACGCACCACATGTATGTATCAGTACAGTCGGCCTAGTTTCTTATATTGACCATCTCTGTCTGTTTACCACTTTGTTACAGTCCCTTTGGTGGTCAATTTACAGAGGGTCTAGTCAACATCAAAGGTCCACACCAGGAGGGTCAATCTGTGACTATAGGCACTTGCCGCTACCCACACCTAAGAGACCATCTTTATCCTGAACAATAACATCTTACACTGGCAAAAGGCTGTAAACTGACTTACTCCATTAGGACCAGGAGATCCCACTGCTGAAATATATTACAAGTGTTGGCCACCCACACTCATGCCACCTGGATTCCCTAGTGCAAGCCTTTAGCTGCTGCTCAGAGGCAACTTCCAAGCTTTTGGACTAAATTTCTACATTCCACTTTTCACTATACTCCTTTCAAAAAGCAGTTACTGTCTTGTTATTGGGCACTTACCTATCCCAGTACCCAAAGGACACAAAATTAAATTAAGACCTAAAATCCCAGTAGGGCACAGTGGCCCACACCTGTAATCCTAGCATTCTGTGAGGCAGAGGAGGGTGATTGGTTGAGCTCAGGAGTCTGAGATCAGCCTGAGGAAGAGTGAGACTCCATCTCTACTAAAAATAGAAATACTGGCTCAGCACCTGTAGCTCAAACGGCTAAAGTGCGAGCCACATACACCAGAGCTGGCAGGTTCGAGTCCAGCCCGGGCCTGCCAAACAACAACTATAATTAAAAAATAGCCGGGCATGGGTGGCACCTGTGGCTCAAAGGGGTGGGGCGCCGGCCCCATATACCGAGGGTGGCGGGTTCAGGCCCAGCCCCGGCCAAACTGCAACAACAAAAAAATGGCCGGGCGTTGTGGCGGGCGCCTGTAGTCCCAGCTACTCGGGAGGCTGAGGCAAGAGAATCGCTTGAGCCCAGGAGTTGGAGGTTGCTGCGAGCTGTGTGACGCCACGGCACTCTACCGAGGGCGGTACAGTGAGACTCTGTCTCTACAAAAAAAAAAAAAAAAAATAGCCGGGCATTGTGACGGGAGCCTGTGGTCCCAGCTACTTGGGAGGCTGAGGCAAGAGAATCACTTAAGCCCAGGAGTTGGAGGTTGCTGTGAACTGTGATGCCATGGCACTCTACCCAGGGTGATAGCTTGAGGCTTTGTCTTAAAAAAAAAAAAAGAAAAGAAAAACTGAGGCAAGAGGATTGCTCGAGCCCAAGAGTTGGAGGTTGCTGTGAGCTCTGACACCAGAGCACTTTAACCCGGGGGCACAGAGTGAGACTTTGTCACAAAAAAACAAAAAAAAGACCTGAAATCCCCGTTATGTCATGGGTGATACCACAAAAGCATTCTGATAAGGACAGAAATGCCCAAAGGAGTCTGTGAAAAATGGAAACAGCCTTGATAAGAGCACGTGGCCAGCAGTGCTTGTTACATTTAGGGGCAAGTATCTGCTTTCCTCCTGGAACCTACCATGGACCTGCCCAGGGACTTGCTGCTGCTGGTGCTATGGGGACCCCTCCTTTCAACCACTTGCTGGAGGATTCCAGACAATTGGCCTGGCTTACAGATGACAGCTACAGAGTCAAAGGCCAGGACTCCATATGAAAAGCAGCTGTCTTGAGGTCAGCAGATGGGCAAAGCCCTTGTGAGAGAAGAAGAGATGAACAAGCTGAACAAGCTGACCTAGTAGGCTCCGTCCCGGACAGTAATAGAACTAGACACAAATAAGCCTATCCGTTGGCTATATGCTGACTCTCACCAATGGACTTGCCATTTGCTTTAACTGAATTCTCATAATACAGAGTGTCCCAGATGTCGCCCAAAATATAGACATAGAGAAAATGGGAAATTGTAGCTGAATGCACCTTTATTTACAAAATATTCATGACAAAATTTTAGAGGTAGCCAACATGTAGAGAAGATTTTGTAAAACTATTTTGGAAAATTAGCCGGGCGTTGTGGCAGGCGCCTGTAGTCCCAGCCACTCGGGAGGCTGAGGCAGGAGAATTGCCTAAGCCCAAGAGTTGGAGGTTGCTGTGAGCTGTGTGACGCCACGGCACTCTACCAAGGGCGATAAAGTGAAACTCTGTCTCTACAAAAAAAAAATATATATATATATTTTGGAAAATTTTGTCATAAATATTTTGTAAATAAAGGTGCATTCAGCTACAATTTCCCATTTTCCCTACTATGTATGGCAACTTCAGGGGCAACTTTTGGGACACCCTGTATAGTATGAGTTTGTTAATTTTCCTCTGTGTGGTGACCTTTGGGAAACCTTGTAGATAAGTGGACATTAAACGAGTTCCCTGGCTGGGCACAGTGGCTCACATGTAATGTACCTAGCATTCTAAGAAGCTGAGGCAGGAGGATCACCTGGGCTCAGGACTTTGAGGCAGTAGTGAGCAAGGCTGGGGTCCTGGATACCAGCCTGAGTGACAGAGTAAGACTCTGTCTAAAAAAAAAAAAAAGGTGGGAGGGCTCTATGGGAATTTGAAGAGCAAATCAAATTAGGGCACCTGAATGCTCACACACAAAAAAGAAATTATGCCCGAGTCTGAAGCTGGCCAGAATCAACAAGATGATGTCCTGGTTCAATTCCATAAAGTGACAACATGGGTCCATGAAATGAGGGGGTCTGGAGCACTTAAGACATACAGGGAGTAGCCCGAATAACAACACATACAGCTGGCCCGGCTCACGCTCAAACTGTTACTAAAATTGTCCTATTTTGGTGGCGCCTGTGGCTCAGTCGGTAAGGCGCCAGCCCCATATACCGAGGGTGACGGGTTCAAACCCGGCCCCGGCCAAACTGCAACCAAAAAATAGCCGGGCGTTGTGGCGGGCGCCTGTAGTCCCAGCTACTCGGGAGGCTGAGGCAGGAGAATCGCTTAAGCCCAGGAGTTGGAGGTTGCTGTGAGCTGTGTGAGGCCACGGCACTCTACCGAGGGCCATAAAGTGAGACTCTGTCTCTACAAAAAAAAAAAAAAAAATTGTCCTATTTTACCAGCAGAAAAGGCAGCGTTTGCCATTAGTTCTGGGAAGTATTTCCTGCCGGGGAAGTCCAGCCCACAGCTGGCAAGTAGATTCTATTGGCCACATGCCCATTTCTCCAACAGAATTCACAGAGACACTGACAGAGCTTGATCCATATCCCGGGTTTGGCTTTGCATACCCGGAGACTGAAGCCCATGTGCTACACAGCTATTCACAATACACAGCAGGAGACTGCGCCAGCTTGGCCCTCTCTGTTACATTCCCTCAGATCAAGATACCCACGGTCAGTGCTGGGCAGCAGTGAACAAAGAACCAGCACATTTGATGGACTTACATTTTGCATTCCCGTCACCTGCAAAATCTTAGGTTAATAGAAAATTGGAATGGACAGTTAAAATGCCCCCTTAAAAAGATAGGCATGTGTGTGACCAAGGATTGACAGCTGGTCTACAACCCTCCAGCATCTTGTTTTACAATTTAATATGTTTAAGGACTAACAGTAGGTCTCTTTGGATAAATCGTTATGCTTTTGTGTTGGAATTGGGGAGGGAGGGAGGGAAGGAGGATGACCGAGGCAGTTACATCTGAGTTTTCTCTGCTTTTCCACAATTTTCTTTTCCAACACTGGACCTGGTAGCCTCTGCACCCCAACAAAGGGCTCTAGAGCTGGAAATATTCTATGACAAGGGACCGTGTCTATTAACTCGCACCTAACTGCAAGAATTCCAAAAAGATGGATGGAACCAATTGTCTTTTTCCCACAGCCCCTCATGTTGGAGGTGACTGTTGAAAATGTTGTGTGGATCGCTGTATTTCTCTGCCCTTAGCCAATCAGATCCCACATGATGAATGGGGAGACACCTTTCCAGGTCTCAGGCTGCTGCCAGCAATAAGGACTAGCCCGGAGGCTGAAGCAGAGGGACCTACTTTAGAGGGAAGGAGTTGGATTAAAATGAATAATACATGAAAGAAGATGAGATTGCCACTGAGGGGAAAGGAGTTAATAAATCATTGTCAAATGGAACATCTAAGATAATCTTGATGCGCTGTGAGAAGCTAAAAGCAAGTTAAGGCTAAAGTCCTCTTAGCTTTAACTCAGAAGACTCTTAGGACAAAAGACCCTGTTTGCCAAAACCCCCTTCTCCTTTGAAGAACCAAGAAGTGAGCTGACCCTAGTGGAAAACAAGTTGGCAAATTCTCAAAAAGTTAAACATAGAATTACCATATGGTCCAGCAGACCCAAAAGAATTAAAAGCAGAGACGAGGGACAGCAAGCTGCGTGGCAACTCCGATGGAGTTTTAACATTGAATACGGAGAACTCTAATTATGCCTATCCAGCCCCAAACTTCCATAAATGTGAAATCTGTCTGCTGCCTTTTCCAAAAGAATCCCAGTTTCGGGCAGCACCTGTGGCTCAGTGAGTAGGGCGCCGGCCCCATATACCGAGGGTGGCGGGTTCAAACCCAGCCCCGGCCAAACTGCAACAAAAAAATAGCCAGGCGTTGTGGCGGGCGCCTGTAGTCCCAGCTGCTCGGGAGGCTGAGGCAAGAGAATCACATAAGCCCAAGAGCTGGAGGTTGTTGTGAGCCGTGTGATGCCATGGCATTCTACCCGAGGGCAGTAAAGTGAGACCTGTCTCTACAAAAAAATATAATAAATAAATAAATAAAAGAATCCCAGTTTCAACGCCACTTGAGGGACCACGAGCGCAATGACAAGCCACATGGATGTGATCAGTGCCCCCAAACATTTAACGTTGAATTCAACCTGACACTTCATAAATGTACCCATAACAGGGAAGATCCTACCTGGCCTGTGTGTAACAAGAAATTCTCCGGAGTGGCTAGTCTCAAAGCGTATATTATGCTACATGAGAAGGAAGAGAACCTCATCTGCTCTGAGTGTGGGCGTGAGTTCCCTCTGCAGAGCCAGCTGGCCATCCACATGGAGGAGCACCAGCAGGACCCGGGGGGACCCGGCCCCACACCTGCAAGGCCTGCAAGAAGGAGTTTGAAGCTTCGTCTGAGCTGAAGGAGCACATGAAGACTCATCTTAAAATCAGGGTATCAAGTACGAGGTCTTATAACCAGAACAGAAGTGGATTCACATATTCATGTCCACACTGTGGAAAGACGTTTCAAAAGCCAAGTCAGTTAACTCGGCATATTAGGACCCACACAGGTACGAGAAGCATGTACTTCTGAATGATTTGTTGTGTAGCTGGAAGGAAAGAAATGCACCTCAGTGCTAGTTTGACCTGGAAGCTGATCCTGGCTTTCCCATCATTTGGGAAATTACTTAATCTTTCTGTGGTTTCATTTCCTCACCTGCAAAATGTGGTTATTATGACTATATATAGGGGTCCTAACTTACAAATGAAAAACTATGTAGTGCTTGTCGACAGGCCTGATAAATACGAGGCTGTCAGTACCTGGGATTGATATTATTATTGTTAATATTATTGGTATGGGATTGATTCATTCACTCAATAAATGTTAAGTATTATTGTATGTCGGGCGGCACCTGTGGCTCAGTCGGTAAGGCGCCGGCCCCATATACCGAGGGTGGCGGGTTCAAACCCGGCCCTGGCCAAACTGCAACCAAAAAATAGCCGGGCGTTGTGGCGGGCGCCTATAGTCCCAGCTACTCAGGAGGCTGAGGCAAGAGAATCGCTTCAGCCCAGGAGTTGGAGGTTGCTGTGAGCCGTGTGAGGCCACGGCACTCTACCCGGGGCCATAAAGTGACACTCTGTCTCTACAAAAATAAATAAATAAATAAATAAATAAAAAGTATTATTGTATGTCAGATGTTACACTGGGCTAATTAGATGTCAATGAAGTATTGGATTTTCATATTCTTTAAAAAAAAAAAAGAATTAAAAGCAGACACAAAAACAGGCATTTATGGGCGGCGCCTGTGGCTCAGTGGGCAGGGCGCCGGCCCCACATACTGAAAGTGGCAGGTTCAAACCCGGCCCCACCCAAACTGCAACAACAAAAAATAGCCAGGTGTTGTGGGGAGCGCTGTAGTCCCAGCTACTCGGGAGGATGTCGCAAGAGAATCACCTAAGCCTATAATTCCAGTACTCCGGGAGGCCGAAGCAGGTGGATTGCTTGAGCTCAGGAGTTCGAGACCAGCTCTGAGCAAGATCAAGACCCAGTCTCTACTAAACATAGAAAAACTAGCTGGGCATCTTGGTGGGTGCCTATAGTCCCAGCTACTGGGGAGGCTAAGGCAAGAGAATTGCTTGAGCCCTAGAGATTGAGGTTGCTGTGAGCTGTGATGATGCCATGGCCCTCTACCCGGGGTGACAGTGAGACACTGTCTCAAAAAAATAAAAAAGCCAGGGCGGCGCCTGTGGCTCAGTGAGTAGGGCGCCAGCCCCATATGCCAAGGGTGGTGGGTTCAAACCCATTTTTTTCTACAAAAAAATAAAATAAAATAAAATAAAAAAGCCAGACACAAAAAGACAAATATTATATTATTCCACTTATATGAGGAAAGCAGGCAAATTCATAAAGACAGAAAGTTCAGGTTGTCCCAAAAGTTGCCATACAGAGGGAAAATGGGAAATTGTAGCTAAGTGCAACTTTACTTACAAAATATTCTCTACATGTTGGCCACCTCTTTGAAAAATTTTGTCATGAATATTTTGTAAACAAAAGTACATTTAGCTACAATTTCCCATTTTCCTTATGTATAGGGCACCCTGTAGAATAGAGGTTACCAGGGGCTGGTGGGGAAAGGGAATGGAGATTTATTGTTTAATGGTACAGAGTTTCTGTTTGAAATGACAAAGTCTAGAAATGGATAGTTGTAATAATTAGACAACACTGTGAATGTCCTAACGCCACTGTATTGTACACTGAAAAGTGGTAAGTTTTTTTTTTGTTTGTTTTGTAGAGACAGAGTCTCACTGTACCACCCTTGGGTAGAGTGCCATGACGTCACACGGCTCACAAGCAACCTCTAACTCTTGGGCTTACACGATTCTCCTGCCTCAGCCTCCTGAGCAGCTGGGACTACAGGCGCCCGCCACAATGCCCGGCTATTTTTTTGTTGCAGTTTGGTGGGGGCTGGGTTTGAACCCGCCACCCTCGGCATATGGGGCCGGCGCCCTACTCACTGAGCCACAGGCGCCGCCCTGAAAAGTGGTAAGTTTTATGTTTTGTATATTTCACCACAATTTTAAAAAGGAAGCAAATTGGCAATATCCAACCCAATAAACACACTTCTGGGCGTGGGCTGCATCCTCACAATGAATGAACAGGGGAGAGGTCTGCCTGGGACCACGTGGGACGACACTAGTATGGCTCTCTTTTGGTTTGCATGTCATAGGATATATTTCACATAGAGGGTCTGTGATGAGAACCCACCTGCAGGAACATTTGCCCGGTTAAACTCAGAATACACCAATTAACAACAATATGCATTATGTGATCACTCCATATGCCTCAAACTATCCCAAAACAAAATTTTATTTTAAGAAAAAAATGTGGCCATTAATGGCAATGATGAAGATTGGTGTCAGGGTGTTATGGTAGAAGCTTATCTTTTATCACATTAGGAGGAGAAATAACTATTTCCCCTCTTATGGTGGGTGGAAAATCACAAGGTCATGGATGGGCAATTGGGACCCTTGAATCACTGACAAAGGGAAAGAATTCAGTATTCTTTAGTGGGCCTACATTAATGAAAGGAGAAGCCAGAAATCCAAGGTGAATAATACGAGAAGCACAATGACTTACTCAAAACAAAGTCCATTTGGGAGTGACTACTACTCAACCTTAGCCCGGAGGACTCAACATTTTTGAGTTTGAAATTTACTCCCTAAAGGTAAAGCAGTCAGTATTCACCGGCAACAAGTCTGGTAGATTCAACAGCATTTGAGGTCCTGGGTAACAGAGTGAGACTCAAAACAAGAGCACTTAAGGACAATTAGGAGAATGAGGTGTAATTTTTTTTTTTCTTCAGTTTCTGGCCGGGGCTGGGTTTGAACCCACCACCTCCGACATATGGGGCCAGCGCCCTACTCCTTTGAGCCACAGGCGTTGCCCTGTAATTTGGTCTTTCAATGAGGAAAGACATATTGATGACAAAGACCTCTTAGTGCAAATAGAGTTGTCTCAAAGGCATCCTATTTCAGGAGGAAAGACATGGAGGTCCAAGTTGCCTGGAATGACAACAAGGCACTAGGACAGCATGGTCACACCCAGCCATGGGAATAGCTGGCCTGTCAACACTGTCCAGTTAAGAGTCCAGGGAGTGGCCTAGACACTGTGGCCAGAAATGCTCGCAACTGAAGCCTGAGTCTGCACTTAAAGAGTCATATCCCAGTGTATGAGGTTTCTTACTGGAAAATGCAACCTACCAAAGTGCTTCAGCAGTTTTGGTGCCATAACTTATTTTAAGTAGTTTTTTTTTTTTTTTGAGACAGAATCTCACTATGTCACCCTAGTGCTCACACAACTTCCAACTCTTGGGCTTAAGCGGTTCTCTTGCCTCAGCCTCCCAAGTTGCTGGGACTACAAGCACCTGCTACAATGCCTGGCTATTTTTTGGTTGTAGTTGTCGTCGTTTAGCAGGCCCGAGCCAGGTTCAAACCCACTAGCCCCGATGTATGTGGCTGGCGCCGTAACCACTGTACTACAGGGGCCAAGCCCTTTAAGCAGATTTTAAACGGGATCAGAGTGCTTCCCCTGGAGGACACATGGACCCTCGTGTCCCTCTCACTGGGAACCAAGAGCTATCAAAACACGTGACCTAGGAAAAGGAGTTTGTCCTTAAGAAGTTTTGTTATGTCCTTAAGAAGTTTTGAATCCTAGCATAACAGAGAGAAGGCCTCTAATCTATCTTCCCATGAAAAATAATACATAATATATGAATAAAGGTAAATATTGTTGGAAGGGACAAAAATAATCAATGACAGGTTAATTATGGCTTTTAATCAGTCAACAGAAGGATATCAGAAAGTGCAGACGGTCATTGCTCAGGGAGGCAAAGAATTATACAATACGAGAAAATTTGTGCTGGTGTTGTTGGATGGTTCAGCTGTTTGCATAAATGAACACCAGCGTGTTGCTTGTTATTTGGAGTCTGCATGCACGCTTTGACTCCTCATGAACAGGGTCCCTGTTCCAAGGTGTTCTGTGCGCATGCTGGCCGTTCTAATGCAAGAGAGGAGGATGATAGGAGCTTGCACTTGGCCTTTCCAGACCCCCAACCTCAAGACAGCCCTTGCCTGTGACACCATAGCCTTACATCAGTGCTGTTGCTATCTTGTATCCATCTTCTGAAATAAACTATGGGTTTGTAAGGATTACCATTTTGAGTCCTATCCTTTGAGGTCTTCAGCAATTCACACCTGATCACTTACCACATTGGATGGTTTTTGTGCCTTAGCAAATGACCACTGAGTCTGATGATGGGTTGAATTAAGAAGGATACTGCTTCTTTGCTATCCCTGCCAAGAATGCTTAAAGCCTGAAGCTACTCAAAAGGAAATGATCAAACAAATACAAGATGAGGGATCTTCTGCCAAAGATCTAGCCCATGCTGTTCAAAAGTATCAATGTCACAAAAAACAAGAACAAGGCTGGGCAGCTGTTCCAGATTAGAGACTGAACTGATAAGACCACTAAATGCAATGAGTAATTCTGCATGGAAGGCAGAATTTTTTCTATAGAAAAAAAAAATCTATAGAGGACATTACTGGAAAAATCTGGAAATTTCAGATATGGTCTGTTTATTGCATCAGGGTTAAATCTCTGTTGTTAGGTAGAAAAATGTCCTTATTATCAAGAGGTTTATCCTGATGCTTTTAGGGATATTGAGTTATGATTTCCATCTAACTTTCAAATTCTGCAGCTAGATGAGAGAGAGAGACAGAGATAAGGGAGAGGGAGAGAAAGAAAATGTGGCAAAATAACTAAGCATTTTTTTCTTACCTGCTACTAACGGCTAAAAAAAATGTAAGATGTTGCAATCATTGTACTTGGCAGTTTAATATGCACTCAGTATCTGTCACTTTTTTTTGTACCTTATAGTTATCCAAGTCTTGAGCTATTCAACTTTCGTATTTTTATACTTTCCTATTTCTAGTGAGTGGTAAGAACCCGTGAGTGCTTGCAGGCTCTCCAGCACTATTCTTGATACGTAGCCTGGGGTCCACATATATATAGGGTATAGAATTAACATGGTTTTAGAAAAAGAACCTTTGGCAGAGCGCCTGGCCAGTCCCCACCACCCATCCCCTTTTTGAGTGATTCTAAACACACAAAAAGATAGGGACTTCAGGATGACTTGCTATCATTTACAAAGTGATCGGAAAAAGTTTCCACTTGAAATAGTGGTCAGGTTCACTCATCCACCCCTCTGACTTCAAACAAGGAGACTGTGATCAAAGCCCCTGTTCACCGCCCCCTGTAACAGGTGTCCTAGAATTTCAGGTTCGTTCTGACGACAGGTCCCTCTCTCAGAGGTTAGGTGAGTTTCCTCCATATTTAAGAGTGCTTACCTTTCTTTTGGCTGCCACCCCAACTCCAAGAAATTAGATTTCTTTCAGCTTCATTGACTTTTTATTAAGGGAGCAAGCAATGTTCCTCTGGCAGTGAAACCATTCAGCAGGTGTGTAGTTCCGCAAAGGAAATTTAAACCAGATACCTACCCCTGCAGACAACTCATTATTCTTTTAAAGAGGGGCAGGTCTCAGAAACTTCCAAGAGGGTGACTGTACCCCTTAGGTAGTATTCTGTATTGGCAACCATGGAGAGGTTGCCTGGGAAACCTGATTCAGAGGCAGCTGAGTCACATTTAAAACAAACTTCTCTAAGTGCCAATGCATACTCCCACAATTCTGGGTTATGCATGGTTTGGATAACTTTGTTTTTATACTCAGAATAAGTTTTTCCATTTTCTGATTATGAAGCAATCATGATTCTGTGTAAAGTTAGGAATATTAAGGAAATATTAAAAAGGAAAATTAAACCCACCTGTAACCCTCAAACCCAATGGTAACCACTCCTATGATTTGCTTTTTTTTTCCCTCTCTCTCTCTCCTTCCCTCCCTTCCTCTTTTTTTCTATATACATTGCATGAGATTTTAAAACAAATTTGGAACCATAATGTTTAACATTATGCTAGGACAGTTTTCTACATAACTGATTATTCTTTAAAAAATTTTTTAAATTTTTTATGGAACACTAATACGTATACCATAATTTAAACATTCCCCATATAACAATTTAAACATACTGAATTTCTTTTTTTCTTTTTCTTTTTTCTTTTTTTTTTTTTTTTGAGATAAGAGTCTCACTTCGTTGCCCTTGGTAGAGTGCAATGGAGTCATAACTCACAGCAACCTCAAACTCTTGGGCTCAAGTGATTATCTTGCCTCAGCCTTTCAAGTAGCTGGGACTATAGGCACCCGCCACAACGCCTGGCAATTTTTAGAGATAGGGGTTTTGCTCTTGCTTGGGCTGGTCTTGAACCAGTGAGCTCAGGCAATCCACACGCCTCGACCACCCAGAGTGCTAGGACATACTTTACCTCTGTAGTAAAAAAAAAAAAAAATTTTTTTTTGAGACAGAGTCTCACTTTTGTTACCCTGTGTAGAGTGCTGTGGCGTCACAGCTCACAGCAACCTCAAACTCCTGGGCTCAAGAGATTCTCTGGCCTCAGCCTCCCGTGAAGCTGGGGCTACAGGTGCCTGCCACAAAACCTGGCTAGTTTTTAGAGATGGGTGTTGCTCAGGGCATTCTTGAACTCCTGAGCTCAAGCAATCCACCAGCCTCAGCCTCCCAGAATGGTAAGATCACAGGGATGAGCCACCACGTGGCTTCAATTTTTTGTTGTTATTGTTGCAGCTATCATTGTTTTAGCTGGCCCAGGCTGGGTTCAAACCCACCAGCCTTGGTGTATGTGGGTAGCACCCTACCCACTGAGCTATGGGCACTGCCTCAATATTTTTTATATACACTTTTTATTGTGTTTTTGGTATTTTCTTAGGGTAAATTTCTAGAAATGAGATTATGATACCAAAAAGTATAAAAATTTTAAGGCTCATGCCACAGTGTACTGAATTGTTCTCTGGAAATGTTACAATTTGTGCTTCTATCAATGAAGAACATTTTTCTGTACACTGGGGTATCCAACCCATGGCCGGTGGGCCACATGTGGATTATGTGAGGACTTTTTGCTTATCTGTGGTGGCGGATATCACAAAAATTATGCATCGACTTTTTTTTTTTGCTCATCCTCTTTTGTTAGTGTTTATGTATTTAATGTGTGTCCCAAGACAACTTGTATTCTTCCAATGTGGGGCAGAGAAAAAAAAGATTGGACAGCCCTGTAGGTGGTCACAGGCGTAAAATACTATTCTAAATTTTCATCTTTGCCAATTTAGAAAGGGGAAATTATATTTTGTTTTTGAATTGTTTTACATTCCTTTGATTACTAATGAGGTGAAATATTTTTATCTATCATTGTCCTTTTGTACATCTAAATAGTGAATTGTTTGCATCCTCTGTGTATTTTTTAATGTTTTAAATGTTTTTATTTGCAGTGCCCGTAGCTCAGTGAGTAGGGCTTCAGCCACATACACCAAAGCTGGCAGGTTTGAGCCTGGCCGGGCCTACTAAACAATAATGACAACTGCAACCAAAAAGTAGCCAGGCATTTTGGCAGGCACCTATAGTCCCAGCTCCTGGGAGGCTGAGGCAAGAGATTCACTTAAGCCCAAGAGTTTGAGGTTGCTGTGAGCTGTGATGTCACGGCACTCTCCTGAAGGTGACATAGTGAGACTCTGTCTCAATTAAAAAACAAATAAATAAATAAATGTTTTTATTTGCATATTTGAAAAGGTTCTTGATATGTGAGAGTTGTTAACCCTTTATTTACCACCTGCAGTTTGTCATTTGTGTGTTTTTATTTTCTTTTTGTTTGTTTTTTATTTCATAAAACCATCTATTCCTATAGGAGCATTACTCCTTATTAAACAACTAATAAAATATGTGATATACAATCATACATTTAAAGCATGGGAAGAAACGAATATCTTGATGTATGTGAAGGCAAACTCTAGCAGACAAACATTAAATGCATTCAACATAACTAAAAGGATCTGGAATTTACTTATGGATTTCTCAGTTGGAAAAGGAATTAATGTTTTGTTTTGTTTTTGTTTTTTGTTTTTTGAGACAGAGTCTCAAGTTGTTGCTCTTGGTAGAGTGCCGTGATGTCACAGCTCACAGCAACCTCCAACTCTTGGGCTTAAGCGATTCTCTTGTCTCAGCCTCCCAAGTAGTTGGGAGTACAGGTGCCCACCACAACACCCAGCTACTTTTTTGTTGTAATTGTCATTGTTGTTTAGCAGGCCCACGCTGGGTTCAAACCCGCCAGCCCCAGTGTATGTGGCTGGTGCCCTAACCACTGAGCTACAGGTGCTGAGCCTTAGTGGGTTTTTTGTTTGTTTGTTTTTTGCAGTTTTTGGCCAAGGCCAAATTTGAACCCACCACATCCGGTATATGGGGCTGGCGCCCTACTCCTTTGAGCCACAGGTGCTGCCCTAGTGGCTGTTTTTTTTTTTTTGTTTGTTTTTTGTTTTTATTGTTGGGGATTCATTGAGGGTACAATAAGCCAGTTACACTGATTGCAATTGTTAGGTAAAGTCCCTCTTGCAATCATGTCTTGCCCCCATAAAGTGTGACACACACTAAGGCCCCACCCTCCTCCCTCCATCCCTCTTTCTGCTTCCCCCCCATAACCTTAATTGTCATTAATTGTCCTCATATCAAGATTGAGTACATAGGATTCATGCTTCTCCATTTTTGTGATGCTTTACTAAGAATAATGTCTTCCACGTTCATCCAGGTTAATATGAAAGATGTAAAGTCTCCATTTTTTTTAATGGCTGAATAGTATTCCATGGTATACATATACCACAGCTTGTTAATCCATTCCTGGGTTGGTGGGCATTTAGGCTGTTTCCACATTTTGGCAACGGTAAATTGAGCTGCAATAAACAGTCTAGTACAAGTGTCCTTATGATAAAAGGATTTTTTTCCTTCTGGGTAGATGCCCAGTAATGGGATTGCAGGATCGAATGGGAGGTCTAGGTTGAGTGCTTTGAGGTTTCTCCAGACTTCCTTCCAGAAAGGTTGTACTAGTTTGCAGTCCCACCAGCAGTGTAAAAGTGTTCCCTTCTCTCCGCATCCACGCCAGCATCTGCAGTTTTGAGATTTTGTGATGTGGGCCATTCTCACTGGGGTTAGATGATATCTCAGGGTTGTTTTGATTTGCATTTCTCTAATATATAGAGATGATGAACATTTTTTCATGTGTTTGTTAGCCATTCGTCTGTCGTCTTTAGAGAAAGTTCTATTCATGTCTCTTGCCCATTGATATAAGGGATTGTTGGCTTTTTTCATGTGGATTAATTTGAGTTCTCTATAGATCCTGGTTATCAAGCTTTTGTCTGATTGAAAATATGCAAATATCCTTTCCCATTGTGTAGGTTGTCTCTTTGCTTTGGTTATTGTCTCCTTAGCTGTACAGAAGCTTTTCAGTTTAATGAAGTCCCATTTGTTTATTTTTGTTGTTGTTGCAATTGCCATGGCAGTCTTCTTCATGAAGTCTTCCCCCAGGCCAATATCTTCCAGTGTTTTTCCTATGCTTTCTTGGAGGATTTTTATTGTTTCATGCCTTAAGTTTAAGTCCTTTATCCATCTTGAATCAATTTTTGTGAGTGGGGAAAGGTGTGGGTCCAGTTTCAGTCTTTTACATGTAGACATCCAGTTCTCCCAACACCATTTATTGAATAGGGAGTCTTTCCCCCAAGGTAAGTTCTTGTTTGGTTTATCAAAGATTAGATGGTTGTAAGATGTTAGTTTCATTTCTTGGTGTTCAATTCGATTCCAAGTGTCTATGTCTCTGTTTTTGTGCCAGTACCATGCTGTCTTGACCACTATGGCTTTGTAGTACCGACTAAAATCTGGTATGCTGATGCCCCCAGCTTTATTTTTGTTACTAAGAACTGCCTTAGCTATACGGGTTTTTTTCTGGTTCCATACAAAACGCAGAATCATTTTTTCCAAATCTTGAAAGTACGATGTAGGTACTTTGATAGGAATGGCATTGAATAGGTAGATTGCTTTGGGAAGTATAGACATTTTAACAATGTTAATTCTTCCCATCCATGAGCATGGTATGTTCTTCCATTTGTTAATATCCTCTGCTATTTCCTTTCTGAGGATTTCATAGTTTTCTTTATAGAGGTCCTTCACCTCCTTCGTTAGGTATATTCCTAGGTATTTCATTTTCTTTGAAACTATGGTGAAGGGAGTTGTGTCCTTAATTAGCTTCTCATCTTGACTGTTATTGGTGTATACAAAGGCTACTGACTTGTGGACATTGATTTTATATCCTGAAACATTACTGTATTTTTTGATGACTTCTAGGAGTCTTGTGGTTGAGTCTTTGGGGTTCTCTAAGTATAAGATCGTGTCATCAGCAAAGAGGGAGAGTTTGACCTCCTCTGCTCCCATTTGGATTCCCTTTATTTCCTTGTCTTGCCTAATTGTATTGGCTAGAACTTCCAGCACTATGTTGAATAGTAAAGGTGACAGAGGACAACCTTGTCTGGTTCCGGTTCTAAGAGGAAAAGCTTTCAGTTTTACTCCATTCAGTAAAATATTGGCTGTGGGTTTGTCATAGATAGCTTCAATCAGTTTTAGAAATGTGCCACCTATGCCTATACTCTTCAGTGTTCTAATTAGAAAAGGATGCTGGATTTTATCAAATGCTTTTTCTGCATCTATTGAGAGGATCATATGATCTTTATTTTTGCCTCTGTTAATATGGTGGATAATGTTTATGGACTTGCGTATGTTAAACCAGCCTTGCATCCCTTAGTGGCTGTTTTTTAATTAAAAAAAAAATTTTTTTTTCTCCAGCTGTTGCTCTGGGTAGAGTGTCATGGCGACATCATAGCTCACAGAAATCTCCAACTCTTGGACTCAAGGGGTCCTCTTGCCTCAGGTTTTTGTATTTTTAGTAGAGATAAGGTCTGGCTCTGACTCAGGCTGGTCTCCAACTTGTGAGCTCAAGCAACCCACCAGCCTCAGCCTCCCAGAGTGCTAGGATTACAGCTAGAATTACAGGCGTGAGCCACTGAGCCTGGCCAAGAATTAGCATTTAAGAAATGCTTTCACTAAGAAGTATGGAAAATCCTCAAAGATCTCAAAATAGGCCTTCCATTTGATTCTACAGTCCCATTACTAGGCATCTACCCAGAAGAAAAAAATCTTTTTATCATTAAGGACATTTGCACTAGATTGTTTATTGCAGATCAATTTATAATCACCAACCGAAGTGCCCATCAACCCAGAATGGATTAATAAACTGTGGTGTATATATATACCATGGAATCCTATTCAGCTATGCAAAGATGGAGACTTTACATCTTTTGTATTAACCTGGATGGAGTTGGAGCATATTCTCGTTAGGAAAGTATCACAAGAATGGAAAAGCAAGTATCCAATGTATTTAATGCTAATATGAGGCCCATAGACAAACTAACAGACGCCCACACAAGAGAAAACATCAATGAATTAAGTTGGAGGAAGAGGGGAGAAGAGAAGAGAGAGAGGGGATTGGTGAGTTCTCACCTAATAGGCACAATGTTAGGGTACATGGCACACCTCCAGGGTGGGGGACACAACTACCGCAGGAACCTTACCTAACAAATGCAAACGTTGTAACCGAATCATTTGCACCCTCCCAATAATCTGAGATAAAAAAAAGAAGTGCTTTCACCGATGGAAAAATAAATGTAACAACAGCAGTATGTAAAAACATCGATTAACAAAGCCAAAGTGTCTCTTACTCTCATTTATCATATATCCTAAACGAGGTTCTCATTATATGAAAATAAAAATGTTGGGCGGCGCCTGTGGCTCAGTCAGTAAGGCGCCGGCCCCATATACAGAGGGTGGCGGGTTCAAACCCGACCCCGGCCAATCTGCAACCAAAAAAAAAAAAAAAGAAAAGAAAAATGTTAAATGCCCATTGGTGTGTGAAAAGAGAATTTAATTGTTTAAGTACTAGATACAACTTCATATTCATTTTTTATAATTTATAAGGTACTAGTGTTACTAATGATAATAACATTATTACTGAACATATGTCATTTATTTCTGCTATTGCTTTTATCTCTACAGCACAATATAAGACTTCCAATCCAATGTTTTATGGCCATGTTTTCAAGCTAACTAGTAGTACCTTAAAAAATAAGGTTTGAGGCTCGGCACCTGTATCTCAAGCGGCTAAAGCACCAGCCACATACACCAGAGCTGGCAGGTTCGAATGCAGCCCAGGCCGCCAAACAACAATGACAACAACAACCAAAAAATAGCCGGGCGTTGTGGCGGGCACCTGTAGTCCCAGCTACTTGGGAGGCTGAAGCAAGAGAATTGCTTAAGCCCAGGAGTTAGAGGTTGCTGTGAACTGTGACGCCATAGCACTCTACCCAGGGCAATAGCTTGAGGCTCTGTCTCCAAATAAATAAATAATAAAGTTTGAGATACAAAGTTAGTGGCTTAAGACTCAGGAAATAGGGCGGCGCCTGTGGCTCAGCGGGTAAGGTGCCGGCCCCATATGCCGAGGGTGGCGGGTTCAAACCCAGCCCCGGCCAAACTGCAACAACAACAAAAAAAATAGCCGGGCGTTGTGGCGGGCACCTGTAGTCCCAGCTACTTGGGAGGCTGAGGCAAGAGAATCGCCTAAGCCCAGGAGTTGGAGGTTGCTGTGAGCTGTGTGAGGCCACGGCACTCTACCGAGGGCCATAGGGTGAGACTCTGTCTCTACAAAAAAAAAAAAAAAAAGACTCAGGAAATAGTAACCAACAAGCTCCTTATAACAGATATTGGCAAAGAGAATATGATAGGCAAAGTTTTTTCTTTTCTTTCTCTTGTGAGCTTACTTGGTGTTACTCTATTCTGTCCAATGTTTTCCACTAAGAAATATACAAAGAAATACAATATAAAGATGGTGAATGGCCTCCAAGCCATTTTTAGGGGTTTGTTTTTTGTTTTTTAAGCCCCCCAAACCTTTGCGAATAGGTCCTTAGTTGTGGCAGCAGATCAGAACAAAGTCTCAAAAATTCACATTTCTCTCGAAAAACTAACGAACTTTCATGCTGTCGTTTTATGCTTTTTATCTATATGGCTCAGCAAAAGTACCCCTCTCTCCAGTTCACCCTCCTCTTTAACCGTACACTTGCTCTAATGGCAGGTTTGTTCTTGTTAGGAAGACAGTTGGAGCTTTCAGATCTCAGTGACAGATGTGTCTTTCATGTATACAGGGCTCAGCCATGGTGACATGAAAAACCTCTGTGACCTCTGCCTCTCTGCTCCTTGAGCTTTTGGTACAGTCACCTCCTTTGCAAAAGCTGAGGAGGATGTTAGAGCAGACTGTTCCCCTTTCTCCTGCAACTCCTTGCAGGTGACAATATCAGGGAGCATCTGATGAACAAGAGCTCAGCTTCCTACTCAGTAGGAGGAATCTCGGAGTTTCGGTTTTTGATGCCACACTGCTCGCTGTCACAAGGATGTCACACAAGTGTCCCCTTCCCTTAGCTGCCCCTGCCAATGACCCACATGTAGCAGCAAGTAGCCAGGGCATGGTCCCCTCATGGGCCCACCAGTCAAAATGCAGGGCTGGGCTCCAGGGACTAGCAGCGTTGTGACCTATTAGCCTTTTAACTTGACACTAATTTGATGTACAGAAGTGCTTTTTTTCCGATACAGTCAGTTTTTGCGCTTACTATTGCTGCTGTTAACAACTTACCATAAAGAGTGGCTTTAAAAAAAATGACAATTTAGTTACAGGTCTGGAGACCAGAAGTCCAAAATGGGTCTCAGTGAGCTAAAATCAAGGTTTGCATCCCTTTCTCCTCAACTTTTCCCCTTCCAAAGGTCACCAGCATTCTGTGGCTGGACTTTCTGTACATTTTTCAAGAAACCAACGTCAGTGGTAAGCGCCCTCCTCCAGCAGCAGAATCAAATCCTGATTCTCCAGCACCCACTCCATCTCTCCAGCACCATCTCCAGCTTCATCTTCTGATTCTGTCATGTTTTTTTTTTGGCCGGGGCTGGATCTGAACCCACCACCTCCAGCATATGGGACCGGCGCCCTACTCCTTGAGCCACAGGCGCCGCCCTCATCTTCTGATTAATGTCAGCCTCCCTCTTGCCTTAAAATCGCCCTTTCCAGGAGGCAAGACATTGATACAACATTAGGTGCGTGTTAACTTAAATATTCCTTTTTGAAATTTTTCCTGTCTGCTATCTAAATATTTTGTATGCGTTTGTTTTTATGTTCTGTTTGGATTAAAAGAAAGAGCCCAACAGTTCCTGTTGCTCATTATTATAGCACAGGGGTATTATGATTATTATTATTATTATTTGAGGCAGAATCTAAAGCTGTCACCCTGGGTAGAGTGCCGTGGCGTCACAGCTCACAGCAATCTCAAACTCTTGGGCTTAAGCAAGTCTCTTGCCTCAGCCTCCCAAGTAGATGGGACTACAGGCACCCGCCACAATGCCCGACTATTATTTTGTTGCAGCTGTCATTGTTGCTTTAGCTGGCCCAGGCTGGGTTCGAACCCACCATCCTCCGTGTATGTGGCTGGTGCCCTACCCACTGAGCTATGGGCACCACCCACAGAGGTATTATTATTATTATTATAGTATTACACTGTATTATTATTACCACATATGGGCCATTATAGCATTGTAATTATTATTATTAACATGTGCACAGCTCATCATGGAACTAAGTTACATACAAATCTGAACCAAGGATGTTCTGAGGAATGCATCAGACAAGTAAGTTTGCAAACTCATCCTAGAAAAAGTGCTACATACCTCATTGTCAAATATCACTACTATCACCTTTGAAGTACTTCCCTAGGCCATCTGGTGACCATAGTGATACTTGGCAACGAGGTATAAAGCAATATTTCTAGGATGAGTTCACAAACTTAATTGTCAGCCCTTGTATGATGGTAGTTCTGATGGCTGTTCCAGAAAAAGAGTTCCAAAAGTGCTTTGAAGGAGGGACTAAGTGCTGGCATCAGTGCATAGCTTCCCAGGGGGAGTATTTCAAAGGTGCTCGATATTTAGCAATGAGGGTTGTTTTTCTAGGATGCGTTTGTAATGTCTGACCCCATCAGTACTTCACACCTTTTCATGGCTCAATAATATTCAACTGTATGGATATACCACATTTTGTTTATCATGTGTTGGGTATTTGGGTTGTTTCAAAATGATTTAATACATTTTTTAAATCAAACTGTTTTTTTGAGACAGAGTCTCACTTTGTCACCCCTGGTAGAGTGCTCTGGCATCATAGCTCACAGCAACCTCAAACTCTTGGGCTCAAGAGATTCTCTTGCCTCAGCCTTCTGAGTAGCTGGGACTATAGGCGCCCGCCACAACACCTTATTGTGGTGGGCACATACTTATTGTTTTTAAGTATAAAACATACTTATTGTTTTTAAGTATAAAAAACAATATTATTTTTATTTATTTCTTTCTTTTTAGAGACAGAGTCTCACTCTGTCACCCTAGAGTGCTATGGTGTTACAGCTCACAGCAACCTCCAGCTCTTAGGCTTAGGCGATTCTCTTGCCTTAGCCTCCCTGAGTTGCTGGGACTATAGGCACCCACCACAATTCCCAGCTATTTTTTTGTTGCAGTTTGGCTGGGGCTGGGTTCGAACCCACCACCCTCAGTATATGGGGCTGGCGCCCTACTCACTGAGTCACAGGTGTTGCCCCCAACTATTTTGAGAGATGGGATCTCTCTCTAGCTCAGGCTGGTCTTGAACTCATGAGCTCAGGCGATCCGCCCACCTCAGCCTCCCAAAGTGCTGGGTTTACAGGTATGAGCTACTGCACCCAGCCCCACAGTTTTTTCTTTTGAAATATTTGTAGATTGACCTGCAGGAGTAAGAAATAATATATAGAGAGATCCCATCTACCTTTCATCCAGTTTCCTCTAAGGGTAACATCTTATGTAATTATGGAACAATATCAAAATTAGGAAATTTATACTGATTAAATACATTGATTTTTTGCATATATTTGAACAGTTTTACTTACAATCACTTTTGTGTGGCTTTAGTTTTACACATTGTTTTTTCTTTTTTTTTTTTTTGAGACAGAGTCTCAAGCTGTTGCTCTGGGTAGAGTGCCATGGTGCCACAGCTCACAGCAACCTCCAATTCATGGGCATAAGCAGTTCTCTTGCCTCAGCCTCCCAAGTAGCTGGGACTACAGGCATTCACCACAATGCCCGGCTATTTCTGTTGTTGTTGTTGCAGTTGTCACCATTACTCTAGCTGGTCCAGTCTGGGCTCGAAGCCGCTACCCTCAGTGTATGTGGCTGGTGCCCTACCCACTGAGCTACGGGCCCCTCCCCAGTTTATATTTATAAACTGACATTTATAACCACACCCAGTGGCTCCCTCCCCACCCTTTCCTGAATCCCTGTAAACCACCACTGTGCTCCATCTCCGTAATCTTGTAATTTCAAGAATATTATATAATTATTAATTATATAATTAATATGTAATAATATAATAATATATATACAATTATATCAGCTGTCCCCAAGCTTTTTGTCACCAGAGACTGATTTCATGGAAGACACTTTTTCCATGGGAGGGGGGAGCGCAGGGAATGAGGCAGGAGGCAGAGTTCAGGCAGTGATGCAGTATGGCCTGGTTCTTTTTTTTTTTTTTTTTGAGACAGAGTCTTACCCTTTGTCACCCTTGGTAGAGTGCCGTAGCATCATAGCTCACAGCCTCCCAAGTAGCTGGACTACAGGCACCTGCCACAATGCCCAGCTAATTTTAGAGACGGGGGGGTCTTGCTCTGGCTCAGGCTGGTCTCGAGTCTGTGAGCTGAGGCAATCCACCCGCCTCACTCTCAGAGTGTTAGGATTACAGGCATTAGCACCTCACCTGCCTGTGGCTTGGTTCTTTTTTCTTTTTTTGCAGTTGTCATTGTTGTTTTAGCTGGACTGGGCCAGGTTCAAAAATGCCAGCCTCAGTGTATGTGGCCGGCGCCCTACCCACTGAGTTACGGGCACCGCCCATGTGGCTTTGTTCCTGACAGACCTACCAGTAACTGTCCAAGACCTGGGGGTTAAGATATAAACAGAATCATACTATCTGTAACATTGTTGTATTAGATTTTTTCAGTCAGCATATATCCCTCGAGATCCATTCAAATTGTGTATCAATAGCTCATTACTGGTATTATTGAGTGATATCCCATTGTATGAATGAAGATATCACAGTTTATTCACTAGTTAAAGGACATTTGGGTTGTTTCCAATTTGAGGTTAAGATGAATAAACGTGTGTGAACATAGGTTTTTATATCTCTGGGATAAATACCCAAGAATGCAATATCTAGGTTGTAGGGTAATTGCATACTTCTTTTTTTTTTGTAGAGATAGAGTCTCACTGTACCGCCCTCAGGTAGAGTGCCGTGGCGTCACACAGCTCACAGCAACCTCCAACTCCTGGGCCTACGCGATTCTCTTGCCTCAGCCTCCCGAGCAGCTGGGACTACAGGCGCCCGCCACAACGCCCGGCTATTCTTTTTTTTTTGGTTGCAGTTTGGCCGGGGCTGGGTTTGAACCCGCCACCCTCGGCATATGGGACCGGCGCCCTACTCACTGAGCCACAGGTGCCGCCCCATACTTCTTTTTAGAAGAAGCTGCCAAAGTATTTTGCAGGTAGCTGTACCCTACTACATTCCCATCAGGATCTAACAAGTGATCCACTTTCTCCACACCCTTGTCAGCATTTGTCTGGAGATAAAATTGATTGTCATAGCTGGGGGGGGAGGGGAAATACTACTGCCACATATTGGTGAAGGGATGCTGCTTAGTACCCTCTTATTTCACAGACATCCACTCCACATGCCTAACGGATGATTAACTGATCAAATGTTGATAATGATGAGGTGAGAAATTCGGCTGTACCTGCTCAGATAACCACATCGTCCAGTGTTATAATGTTTACTTCAATTGTGAAGCATAATTTAAAAACTGAAGAGAGTAGTTTGTTGTATTTACCAAGCTTGTCCTTTCCCCTTGTTATTCTTCATTATGAACATCCAGGTTTCCTCTATTTATCATCTCCTTTCTGTTTGAAGAACTCCCTGCAGCCCTTTCTGGGCAGCCCTGCTGGTGACAGGTCCTCTTGGTTTTTATGTCTAGTTCATTTTCATTCCTAAAGGCCATTTTTGGTGGGAGTTGTTTTATTGAGCACTTGAAAAAAATGTTAGGCCGTTCTATTCATGTCTCCAAGGTTTCTAGAGAGAAATCCACTGTCATTCAAATCATTGTTGCACTGTAGGAAATGTGTCCTTTGCCATCTAACTACCTTCAAGATTTTTTGTCTTTAATATGGAGAGGCTTATAACATGTCCTGGTGTGGAGTTCTTTGATTTTATGCTGTTTGTGTTACACTTAGCTTCTCCAGTCTGTAGCTATCTGCCTTTGGAAAAATTTGGGAGATATTTTCAGCTGCTATTTAATTTTTTTTTTGCCCATATGCTTTTTCTCGCTTGGGATTCCGGTGGTAAAAATGTCTTTTTTTAATTGTCCTTCAGATCCCTGAATCTACATTCAAGATCTTAAAATTTAAAATTTAAATAATGGGCTCAGCGCCTGTAGCTCAGCAGCTAGGGCGCTGGCCACATACACAGGAGCTGGCAGGTTTGAACCCAACCCAGGCCTGCCACACAACAACAACCACAAAAAAAAGTAATAGCCAGACGTTGTGGTGGGCGCCTGTAGTCCCAGCTACTTGGGAGACTGAAGCAAGAGAATCACTTAAGCCCAAGAGTTTGAGGTTGCTGTGAGCTGTGACAACAAAGCACTCTACAAAAGGGGACATAGTGAGACTCTGTTTCTAAATAAATAAATAAAATAAAATTGAAATAATGTTGCTCTATCTCCCAGTTCATAAATCTATTCCTCCATCATTGCCACCCTGATATGGAGACCATCAGTGAGGGTTTTATTTTTTCCACTTAATTCATTGCAGTTTTCTTTCCAGCACTTTTTAATTATAATTTTTTTTTTTTTTTTTTTTGATGAGGTCCTCTCTCTGCTGCCCAGGATGAAGTGCCATGGCATCATCATAGGTCACTGCAGCCTCAAACTCCTGGGTTCAAGTGATCCTCTGGCCTCAGCCTCCTAAGCAGCTGGGACTACAGGCACAGGCTGCCTGCTCAGTTCAGTTTTTAGTTACAGAATTTCCATTTGGTTCTTTTTATCTTCATTGGTTTTACTGGCACTTTTTCATTTGTTTCGAGTGTTGGTCTTTGCTCATTGGTGCATATCCTTGTCAAACTCTTAGTACCTTGTCAGGTAATTCCAACATACAGAAAATTATTTTAAAAATTGTATGAGACTGGGTGCATTGGTGGTGCCAGTAGCTGAGTCAGCAGGGCACCAGCCACATACACCGAGGGTGGTGGGTTCAAACCTGTCCCCAGCCAGCTAAAAACAACAATGACAATTACAACAACAAAAGAAAATAGCTGGGTGTTGTGGCAGGTGTCTATATTCCCAGCTACTTGGGAGGATAAGGCAAGAGAATCGTTTAAGCCCAAGAGTTGGAGGTTGCTGTGAGCTGTGATGGCACAGCACTCTACCAAGGGCGATAGTTTGAGACTTTGTCTCTGGACAAAAAAAAAAAAAAAAAGACTGGGTGCAGTGGCTCACGCCTGTAATCCCAGCACTCTGGGACACCAATGCAGGCGGTTCGCCTGAGCCTCAGAGGTTCAAGACCAGCCTGAGAAAGAGGGACACCCCGTCTCTAAAAATAGCTGGGCATTGTGGCGGACACCTATAGTCCCAGCTACTTGGAAGGCTGAGGCAAGAGACTTGCTTGAGCCCAGGAGTCTGAGGTTACTGTGAACTATGATGCCACAGCACTCTATGGAGGTGACAAAGTGAGACCACATCTCAAAAAAAAAAAAAGAAAATTGTATAGACTCACCATCAGTCTATGTGTATAAGGTGTGTATGAAACACAAATAAATTTTATGTTTGGATTTGTGTCCCCACAATATATCATGATGTATGTGCAAATATTCCAAATCTGAAAAATTCCAAAATATGAAACACTTTTGGTCCCACGCATTTCAGATGAAGGATACTCAACCTGTATGAAGTTTGATTATAGACTGAAAGGGATGACCAACAGTTGGCCATTATAAAAGAATGATTTTCCCTTTTAAATTTATCATGTGACCTGTGGGGAATACTTGTAATATCTCATTTTGTAACAACTTTGCACCTTAGAATCCCTTGCTTGCATCTTCATTCAAATCAACTTCATTGGAGGTTGCCAAACTATGATTCATTAAAAAATCTTATTGTCATGAATACACATAATATAAAATGTACCATCTTAGCCATTTTCTTTTTTTTTTTTGTAGAGACAGAGTTTCACTTTATGGCCCTCGGTAGAGTGCCGTGGCGTCACACAGCTCACAGCAACCTCCAGCTCTTGGGCTTAGGCAATTCTCCTGCCTCAGCCTCCCAAGTAGCTGGGACTACAGGCGCCCGCCACAACGCCCGGCTATTTTTTGGTTGCAGTTTGGCCGGGGCTGGGTTTGAACCTGCCACCCTTGGCATATGGGGCCGGCGCCCTGCTCACTGAGCCACAGGCGCCGCCCCATCTTAGCCATTTTCAAGAGTACAGTTTAGTCAGGCGCAGTGGCTCACGCCTGTAATCTGAGCATTCTGAGAAGCTGAGGCAGGATCACCTCAGTCCCTGACAACCACCATTCTTCCTTTGTCTATAAATTTCATTAGCCCAGGTACCTCAGAGAAGTGGAATCATACATACCTTATATAGCTTATTATATCACTTAAAATAATGTCCTCCTCAAGTTTCACCCATTTTGTAGCATTTTTCTTTCTTTCTTTCTTTTTTTTTTTATAGAGACAGAGTCTCACTGTACTGTCCTCAGGTAGAGTGCCGTGGCGTCACACGGCTCACAGCAACCTCTAACTCTTGGGCTTACGCGATTCTCTTGCCTCAGCCTCCCAAGCAGCTGGGACTACAGGCGCCCGCCACAATGCCCGGCTATTTTTTTTTTGCAGTTTGGCCGGGGCTGGGTTTGAACCCGCCACCCTCGGCATATGGGGCCGGCGCCCTACTCACTGAGCTACAGGCGCCGCCCTTTCTTTTTTGTTTTTTTTTTAAAGACAGAATCTCAAACTGTTACTTATCCTGGGTAGAGTGCCATTGCATCATCATAGCTCACAGGAACCTCCAACTCTTGGGCTCAATCAATCCTCTTGCCTCAGTTTTTCTATTTTTAGTAGAGACAGGGTCTCAGTCTTGCTCAGACTGGTATTGAACCCCTTGGCCTCCCAGAGTGCTAGGATTACAGACTGAGCCACCCGCCCTGAAGCCACAAGGTGGGGGGTTTCCTCCGTTGCTGGCTGCACAGAAAACCAGGCAGTGAGCCAACTAAGATTACCAAGGAACAAGGACGTTTATCGTGGAGAACAAGTCAGCGGGGAGGTGGGAGGAATGGACTACCTCAAATCCACCTCCCTGACCAACAGGGTCAGGACGTTTTCTGGAGGAGAAATGAATAATGCATGAGGGGAGAGAGTGGTCATTATTATACATTTTGTGTAGGGTGCAGGGCACCCAAGAGTAGTGAGAAATCATGCTATTAAATACATAGCATGACCAGAAAAATAGCAGATAAGTCTCTCCCTAGGCAGGGATTTTAGTAGTACAATGACTTAGGGGTTAATATTGGTCATTCTTTCAGTCTTGTGGGCAAGTGGGATCCTGGGAGTAGGTTGCTCAGTAGGTCCTTGGGCACCATCTGTGATGGGGTGTCACTTACCTTGTCTTTGCTGGACATACAGGTGGTGTTACAGCTTTGTAGTTATCTCCTGGCTGCAAGGAATTTTTACCATCCCTGAGGGGAAATAACCTTAAAAGGGAATGCATTAGTGCAATTGAAAGTTACCAAGTTCTGGTCATCAAATCTTACATGCCTGTAATCCTAGTCCTCTGGGAGGCTAAGGCAGGTGGATCACCTACGCTCAGAAGGTTGAGACCAGCCTGAGCAAGAGGGAGACACTGTCACTACTAAAAATAGAAAAATTAGCCAGATGTGGTGGTGGTCTCCTGTAGTTCCAGCTGCTTGGGAGGCTAAGGCAAGAGGATCGCTTGAGCCCAGGACTTTGAGGTTGCTGTGAACTATGACGCCATAGCATTCTACCCAGGGCCGCAGAGTGAGACTTCGTCTCAAAATAAAAAAATAAATAACTTTAATATATTACTATTTTATGTTGTTTTGGCACCTCAACAAGGTTTGAGAATTACTACCGTGGAGTTTACAGGATACAACTAATTAACTCCAAAGTGTTTATGATCTAGGTGTTTGTAAATTTAAAAGCAAAGCATGGACTGGGTGCTGTGGCTCACACCTGTAATCCCAGCACTCTGGGAGGCCAAGGAGGATGGATTGCTTGAGCTCAGGAGTTTGAGACCAGCCTGAGCAAGAGTGAGCCCCTATCTTTACTAAAATAGAAAAACTAGCCAGGCATGGTGGTGCATGCCTATGGTCTCTTTCATGCCTATGGAGGGAGGCTGAGGCAGGAAGATTGGTTGAGCCCGAGTTTGAGGTTGCCGTGAGCTATTATGTCACAGCACTCTACCCAAAGCAAGTGAGACTCTGGCTCAAAAAAAAAGGTGAAAATGGAGCAGCACCGGCAGCATAAATTAGAAAGCAAGAGAAAGCTTAGCACTTCCAAAGAGAGTCGGAAGTGGGCCCTTCTCACAGTGAGAAGAGACAGATGGAGGCACGAAGGCAGTGTGGGCATATGAACATCCTCTTTCTCTCCATTTGAAATTGTAACTTTTTCATGGGTCTCTCTGCACCCCCAGGCACCACTGTTCTTTTCTGTTGGTCATTGATTATCATCCTCTTCTATTGGTCATTAGTTACCTGGATTACCTCATAGCCACATTCTTTTCCTCTTTTTTGGCTAGGCTATTGAATGTTTCTGTGGGTCCTCCAGATTTCCTTATTCAACAGGCCAGGCTTTCCTCCCACGCCCTTTTAAGTTCCTTTCTCTGTCAACCTTCTAGGTCTTAGTCCCCAGTTCCTAATAAGAATCCCTAGAACCAGTAGAAACTTCCTGATAGTTTTTTGTTATTCATAACAACCTCCATGATCACACCTGCATTTATGCTAATAAGGTGACTTAGGATGGCACTTGGTCACCAGAAAGATCAAGTGATTAGAGGGTTGGAACTTTCAGTTCCACCCCTAACTTCCTGTAGTTGATAGTTGATGGGCAGCTCACAGGCAGCCTCACACTGAGAGAGGATACCCCAAAAAAGTGAGGTCTAAGAGAAAAGAGGTCTTCTCGAGGAGGTCCCGAAGATAAATGTGCGAGGTCCTCCCTGTGGTGACTCAGCTCTTAGGAATTTATAGAAACTCAACTTCCTGGTGAGAGAGGAGCCCCAGAAAAAATAAGATCAAAGAGAATAGAGGTCTTCTCAAGGAGAACCCAAGGATACAGCTGCAAGGTCCTCCCCATAGTGACTCAGCTCTCAGGAATTTGTAAAAACTTATTTTCCTGGGACTTGGAGGCTGACGCTTGCTTTCTCTCCTGTGAAAGACCAAGATTCTGTAAAAGCTGGAGCCCACTTTTCCAGCTTGATTCAAACCAACCAATGAGAAACCAGTTCCATAGGCTGGAACTTTTTGACTGGCAATGAAAAGAAGACTGAGCCAGTTGGGGAGGGTGGCCATTTTAAATTCTTCTGAGCCTCACCCTGCAGGCTGAAATAAAGCCCTTCCTCTTATAAAAATGGTGTTTGGGTGCTCTTTCTCTCCATAGGGCCTGTCTTCCTGCAACACCACCAGCCATGCCATGATGCCACTGGCCAGGGCAGGGGTGGCCAACATCGCACCCTGCCCCTAAACACCACAGGCATGCACACCCAGACCCAATTATTACTGAGTGCCCAGGCTCTGGCTAGAGTGATCATAGGGTACAAACAGAAAGACCAAGAACCTGTCCTGGGGAGGTGCCAGGAGGCAGTACTGTGCCCGAATCAAGGCACTAAGCCCCCAGTGCATGCACTATTATCCCATCTGCCTTCACTGACAAAACACTACCTCAAAGAAAATTATGAAGAATTTCAGGATGGCTACCACAGAATATTAAAGTCCATGCACAGGGCCCTGTGCAGCCACACTTCTGTGTTTCTTACTTAATTTTATGGTTTTATTCATATAGATCCCAAAAGCTCTTATTATTATTAGCTTCTGTTGTAAATAAAATTTTTCCCTATATTTTGACAACCCAAAATAAGTGACTGAGGTAAAGGTCTGAATCAATGGAGGTTTATTAAGCCAAAGTTTGAGAACATGCTCAGGAAAAACACAAAAGCACAGCCGCATCTGTGATGGTTTTTTCTCAAGAGGAATTTGGAAACTGGGGAGAGGGCACACAGAAAGAAAAAAGAGGAGGATGTTGGGCAGTTAGACAAACAGTGACATTCTTGGGAGGCTACATTTTACATAAGATATGGTGAATGTTTGAAGAGAAAAAGGGAGTGAAGGAAGAATCAATTAGGCCGCTGTCCATAGGTAGGTGAAAGCATGATTGATCTTGTCTCTCTTCTGCACCTGGGAAGATAAACTTTTAATCAATATTACTGCAAAATTGAACAGACTTTAGTTTCAAAAGCTAGACTTAGACAAGTTACAATTTGCATGTCCTTGTTGATGGGAGGCCAGCAAGCAATTTCCTTATGATCTGTGGTGCAGTCCTTGTAGATGCGTTGAGCCCTTTTACCTTCCCTGGGGATCTGGCTAATGCATGTAGGAATAGCTGTTGCCTGGCTCCAGGCTTTTTTGTATATGGAGTTGGGGTGGGTTGCCCTGAGATTTTTATTTTCCAGTCACAATTTGGTAAGTGGTCAGTAATGGTCTATGTGAAAGTCACTTTGTATAGTTACTTTTTTGTGTGTGTATGTGGTTTTTGGCTGGGGCTGGGTTTGAATCCGCCACCTCTGGCATATGGGACCGGCGCCCTACTCCTTGAGCCACAGGCACTGCCCTGTATAGTTACTTTTTATGGCTATTTTACAATTTCACCTCTCATCAATTCAGTGAGATGAAATGCTAACATTTAATAGTTTTAATATCAATTTGCTTAGGTTTTGTACACAGTAAAATTATCTACAAATACCTATCACTTGTTTAGGTCACTTAATCCTGACCAGCCCTTGAAGCGAGTAATAGTATCTCCATTCCATAGCTGAGGTATGTGAACATGAGAGACCTAAGGCCAAAGAGCTACTAAGAAGCAGAATAAAAATTGAAAACCAGATCCAAGTCCTCCACTAGACTATCTCCATATTGATTAACTCCTTTTTTCTGTATCTTTATTTCTGTTTGAAGAGTTAGTACCTTAGATAGAGCTTCCAGAACAATGTTAATTGTGGTGATAGCAAATATTCTTGTCCTGTTCTTCATGTTAACTGGAAATTGTCTCTAATATTTCATTTTTAGGTATAAGGATAGCTATACATTAAAAGAGAAATCTTTGTAGCCTGAGAACATAGGTAACAATGTATATTCTTTGAATAAAGAACCAAAAACCAATGTACTTGGAAGAGGGATGGAGTGTAAAACTTTATTAACAAGGACTTCTGGTCCAAAGGTTTATTCCAATCACATTTACAGTACATAAAATACCATCACTTTCTTGTTAAGAATACAGAAACTCTGGCCATTGTATTGATGCTGACTTAAACAGAAGCCTCTACATTAAGGCCAGAGTCCCTGAGGAATTCAACCGGTATGAGTTAACTACAAAAAATCAATTTAACACCCTTCTTTAAAGATATGTAAGAAACTCAAGAAGTCAGCTTTTGTGGGAGGCTGATATGCATATTTTATTTAACAAACATAATGTACAACTAAAAGAATTGTGTATTCTCAGGAGAATTACGATTATATATACCTGGATTAGCACCTATAAAGTACATAGGAAATAAAAAAGGAGAGGAGACCTTTCTATTAAAATCACTTGGGCCCCAGTTATTCTGGAAGAAGATTCTCCCCGGCATTTGGTGGTAATTCTTTACCTTCCACATGAGCTTGGTGACCAGCTGACTCAGTTAACGGCTTTGTGTCTTCAGTGCTTTATATTAGAGATGTCAAGCTTAATAGATTTGATATGTAAACTTAAAAGACAAAAACATTTACATCCATCCTCGTTTTTATTCCAAAATTACAATCTCCAATTTTGTGGCACACCCTTAGGACAAGATGGGAAAAACAAGAGAACCTTTCTCAACCCCTTGTGTAAAGTGACATTGTTCATGAATGTGCCCTTGGGGAATCACAAGTGAAGTCACGGGCTGGAAGAAGACTCACCAATGGTATATTTGAGTTGTGAAAGGACCTGTTAGTATTAGAAAAGGTTTTACAAGGCCAGCAGTTATGGAGCCTCACGGAATGAGTCGTTTTACTCATTAGTTAACATTACATATGTATGTACTGTGCATTCAATGCAATGTTCTTTGTTTACATCATATTAACCACTAGGAGGATAACTCCTTATCTTACAAAAGAGATCAGTGGCTTAAATGGGGGGTGATTTTGCCCCCTGGGGACATTTGGCAATGTCTGGAGATAATTTTTCATAGCTGTGGGGGGTTCTGCTTGCATCTAGTACAGTGGTTCTCAACCTTCCTAATGCTGCGAGCCTTTAATACAGTTCCTGTGGGTCTCGACCCACAGGTTGAAAACCGCTGATCTAGTGGGTATAAAGGGCAGATGCTGCTCAACATCCTACACTGCATTCCCTATGGCTCCCAGGACAAAACAATCTCAGGCCACAAACGTCAATAGTACCAAGACTGAAAAACCCTGGCAGAGGTCTATACAACGTGTGTCTGGCCATCCATAAGGCGAAAGTGCACAATGGAGGGGATGGAGGCTGTAAGGCATGTCCCGCAGGTTATAGCTCTGAGGGATACCCCTGTCAGTTCTCACCACCACAGTCCCATTCATTCCCGTCTTCCATACCCAGGGCCAGTTCTCCACAAAGAACTCCACAAAGATTTGCTAAATTAATGCAGGAACAAGATGCTAGAGGTATGGCTTCCCAGTCTTCCACTGACTTTACCTAACAGCAACTTTAAGTGACCTAAAAATTACTCCGAACCTTGACTGTGTTACTGTCTCTGACTATACAGGACCTCAAAGTTAGAGCTAATATATGTTTAAAAATAGAGTCCACATGGGCGGCGCCTGTGGCTCAGTGAGTAGGCGCCGGCCCCATATACCAAGGGTGGCGGGTTCAAACCCAGCCCAGGCCAAACTGCAATGAAAAATAGCTGGGCGTTGTGGCGGGCGCCTGTAGTCCCAGCTGCTCGGGAGGCTGAGGCAAGAGAATCGCGTAAGCCCAAGAGCTGGAGGTTGCTGTGAGCTGTGTGATGCCACGGCACTCTACCGAGGGCAGTAAAGTGAGACTCTGTCTCTACAAAAAAAAAATAGAGTCCACATTTTAAGGGGAGTATGTCTAAACACTTTAGATTCATTTAATGGGGCAAACCAAATAAAATGGTGCTAAAGGCAAACATTCAATATACTTCATTTTAAACTAAAAAAATAAAATAAAATGCCATGCACAGCAGACACCATTCCTTTTTTTGTTTTTTTTTTTACATATTTACAATTTTACATATTTACTTCTCAATATATCGTCTATCTTTACATTTATAAAATTATTTCAAACTGTGGAACAAGTGGTACCATTGAATTCCTTTAAACATATACTTTGTAGCATTCATTTGCTATATCCTTTAAAAGGCAATTATGTACCCCAAACCAAACCATAGTGAATACCACAGAGGAAGCATATAGGAAAATCATGAAGGAAAGAAAGATTTAAACAAAATTTTCACGTAAGCCTTAAATGAATCTATTTCAATAACTCAAATAAATAGTATTTTATTATTAACTAAGTTTCCCCTGCCAGAAATAAGAAAACAAAACAATTCCCACAAACTGTACCTTTAAAAATGATCGATATCTGTAAGCAATTAAGTTATATTCTAGATCCCAATCAGTGGACTGTAGTAAGGGCTACCTATAATTTAGGTTCAAATAAATACTATCCATGTAAATTTTTATCATCCTGCATAAACTTGAGGTTGCAAAGGTGGAGGAAGTTTATCATTTTCAACATTTTCAGAGTCAATTGCTGCTAATGGTTGATTTGGGGGCTTAATTTCAAGTGGATATTTTTCAACAATGTCTTGAACTTCTTTTGCAATTCCATCTGTCCAATCTATTAGGTCTTTTTCAAGTTTCTTGGCTTCATTCATGATTCTTTCTTGCCGTTCATTCAATTGAGACAGGAGATCCAAGTTCTTATACATTTGCTTAACACCTAAGCAAGCATCAGGAGACCAACTCTCAGATTCTTGCTTCCTAGGAGAGGTCTGGCCAGACATGTAGCGATCAAAATCCTCCTGACTTAAATTCAAAGACTGGGCATCTAATTTCTCAATGAAAGCCACAGCACAGCACTACAGAAAGAAGAGAATGTTAATATAGTCATATTAGGAAACCTACAAACATTCAAGTAGATTTTTAAAAATCTTTTCATTATAGAGAATTTAAAATGGAAGCAAAAGTACACAAAATAGGCTAATGAACTTCCATGTATTTCAGCCTCAAAAATTACCAACTCATAGCCAATCATGTTTCCTTTATACTCCCAGGAGCCCACCACAAAGATACTCCCTGCAGAGGTCTTGCCAGATCCACTTTCCCCACTCAGGACATTATCAGTAAGGGGGTGTGGGCCCTCAAGGTTCTGGTGTGACATACACACCTCTGGTCCTCAAAGAGGTTTTTTTTTTTGAGATAGAGTCTCAAGCTGTTTCCCTGGGTAGAGTGCTGTAGTGTCATAGCTCACAGTAATCTCAAACTCTTGGGCTCAAGCGATTCTCTTGCCTCAGCCTCCCAAGTAGCTAGGACTACAGGTGCCTGCCATAATGCCCAGCTATTTTTTTTTTTTGGAGACAGAGCTCACTGTGTTGCCCCTGATAGAGTGCCGTGGCATCATAGCTCACAGCAACCTCCAAGTCTAGGGCTTAAGCGATTCTCTTGCCTCAGCCTCCCAAGTAGCTGGGACCAGCTATTTTTGTTGCAGTTGTCATTGTTGTTTTTAGCTGGGATGGGCCGGGTTTGAACCTGCCACCCTCAGTGTATGTGGTTGGCACCATAACCACTGTGCTATAGGTGCCAAGCCCCGGCTATGTTGTTGTTGTTGCAGTTGTCATTGTTGTTTTAGCTGGCCGAGGCCAGGTTCGAACCTGCCAGCCTTGGTGTATGTGGCGCCCTACCCACTGAGCTATAGATGCCATCCCTCAAAGACACACACACACGTTTTTCCGAGACAGGGTCTCATCTTGTCAGCCTTGGTAGAGACAGTGGAGGGAGAGAGACACAGAGGACAGAACCCCAGGGAACAACATTATTCAAGGGAGGAGTAGAGGACAGAGAGTTTATAAAGCAACAAGGAAGAAGTGGAACTGCAGAAGTCAAGGAACAAAAAGTTCAAGAAAGAAGAAAGGAATAATCAAGAATGTTAAGAGGAATGAAAGACGAAAACTTAAGAGTTCCCATGGGATTTGGTAAATGATAGATTTTTTTTTCCTGCTTTCTCCAGAACAGTCTCATTGGAGTGATAGAATAGAAGACAGACTCTGACTCAGGCCAAGAAGAGATAAACAATGAAAGCACAAACGTTGTTAAGGCTGCAGGTCCAAAGGTGCTGGGAAACCTGCAAGTTTGGGTGACCCAGATGCCTCCACTGTCAACAGCTCTGGCAAACCTCTAACACTTTCTGGTCTTTCATTTTTCTACTCTCTTCCAGGTCTCCACTTCCATATTTCTCAGATTGTCTACTGTCTCTGGTTAAAAACTGAATCCAAAAGGCTCTTCCCTGGCAATTTACTGCATGTTTGTGATATTGTGAAATATATATCTGGTCTCCATCTCTGTTTCTTAACACAGAACTCCAAAAATCCTTGCCTTTTTGTTTGCCAGTGTTGTCTTATAGCTTCAGGATGGAGCTGTTCACAAAGGCATGGTTAGAGGGCTGGGAGTTTCAGCCCTACTCCCCAACCTCTGGGGAGGGGAAAAGGCTGAAGGTCAAATCAATCACCAATAGCCAATGGTGTAATCAATCATACTTATGTAATGAAGTCTCCATAAAAACCTAAGACAGGACTCAGAGAGTTTCCAGACAGCTGAACATGTGGCGGTTCCTGGAGGGTGGTGGTGCCCAGGGGGTATGAAACTCCGCATTTTTTTCCTATCCCTCACCCTATGCATCTCTTCATGTGGATCCTTTATAATATCTTTTATAATAAACCAGCAAATGTGTTTCCCTGAATTCTGTGAGCCACTCCAGCAAATTAACTGAACCCAAAGAGGGGGTTGTAGGAACCCCAACTTGAAGCTAGTTGGTCAGAAGTTCTCTTGGACTTGTGACCGGTGTCCAAAGGAGGGTGCAGGGACAGTTTTGAGGACTGAGCCCTCATCCTGTGGGATCTGATGACATTTCCAAGAAGATACCATCAGAATCAGAGGATACCTAGATGGTGTTGGATACTTGGTATGTAGGAACTCCCACCTCCTACATCTGGTCACAGAAGTCTTTCATGATTGTTGTGGCAATAAAGAAAGGAAAATATGGTTTCAGAGTTATTCCCAAAATAATGTTTCATTTATTTTGAAACATGAGTACAGGGTGGGCACGGTGGTTCATGTCTGTAATCCAGCACTCCGGGATGCTGAGGCAGGTAGATCTCTTGAGCTCAGGAATTCAAGACCAGCCTCTGCAAGAGCAAGACCCTGTCTCTACTAAAAACAGAAAAACTAGCCAGGTGTGGTGGCAACACCTATAGTCCATACTACTAAGGAGGCTGAGGCAAAGAAGATCGCTTGAGCCCAGGATTTTGAGGTTGCTGTGAGCTATTATGATGCCACAGCATTCTAGCCTGAGCAACAGAATGAAAAAAAAATAAATAAATAAAAAAGGAAAAAAGAAATATGAGTATTTCTCATCTCATCCTATCATCCTATTCAGGCCACCTAAACTATTTTAAGGATTACAGTTTAAAAAACCATGTGCCCAAGAGGATGGAAAATACTGCAAATAGGCCAGGTGTAGTGGCTCATGCCTATAATCCCAGCACTCTGGGAGGCTGAGGCAAGTGGATTGTCTGAACTCACAGATTCGAGACCAGCCTGAGTAGAGCGAGACCTCGTCTTTAAAAATAGCTGGTGTTGGGTGGTGCCTGTGGCTCAAAGGAGTAGGGTGCTGGCCCCATATGCTGGAGGTGGTGGGTTCAAGCCCAGCCCTGGCCAAAAACCATAAACAAACAAACAAAAAAAAAACTTAAAAAAAAAAAAAAAAAAAAAGGGGGCGGCGCCTGTGGCTCAGTGAGTAGGGCGCCAGCCCCATGTGCAGAGGGTGGCAGGTTCAAACCCAGGCCTGGCCAAACTGCAACAAAAAAATAGCCAGGTGTTGTGGCGGGCGCCTATAGTCCCAGCTGCTTGGGAGGCTGAGGCAAGAGAATCGCGTAAGCCCAAGAGTTAGAGGTTGCTGTGAGCCGTGTGATGCCACGGCACTCTACCGAGGGCGGTACAGTGAGACTCTGTCTCTACAAAAAAAAAAAAAAATAGCCGGGTGTTGTGGTGGGCACCTGCAGTCCCAGCTACTTGGGAGGCTGAGGCAAGAGACTCGCTTGAGCCCAAGAGTTTGAGGTTGCTGTGAGTTATGATGCGACAGCACTCTACCAAGGGCGATAAAGTGAGACTCAGTCTTCAAAAAAACAAACAAAAAAAAATTGCAAATAATGGAGCAAGCACTGTTTTGATAAGGAGCATTCCTGGTCCCCCCACTTGCAAACTACACTCCCAAGATGCTGGCAACTACTATAACAAGCAGCTGAACATGATGGCTGTAGACACTGGCAGTGCCAGGTTTGGAGGGACTTGAGGCTTATGCAGTTTTGAAAAAGAAAAAAAAAAAAAAAAGACAAATACAAAATTAAGTATAAAAGTGAATATAGGCCAAAGAGGGAGAATGGCTTCAGGTCAGGAGTTCGAGACCTGCCTGAGCAAGAGTGAGCCCCGTCTCTACTAAACATGGAAAAACTAGCCAGTTGTGCTAAAGCCTGTAGTCCCAGCTATTCGGGAGGCTGAGGCAATAGGATTGCTCAAGTCCAAGAGTTTGAGGTTGCTGCGAGCTATAATGCCATAACACTCTACCCAGGGTGACAAAATGTAGAAATGTAGAAATAAATCACAATAAACTTCTGGAGGCTTGGAGATTCAAGTATCTGTTTTGAGACCTTTTTAGGCAATGTATGTACCAGAAATGCTCCCTGTGCATCTGGCTTTCCTTCCTGTAGCACAGAAGGTCCCCTGGGGCTCAAAATTCATTAGCTTCATAATAAATCTAGTCTATAGTAAACTCCTGGGCTTAGATGTTTGCCAGTCAGAAAAAGGAATTATTTGGTCTTCAATTACCACTGTAACAAAACAGCTGAAAATCATTTCACATCCTCTGAACTGACCCTTTCTTAAAATATCTGAGTATTTAGTTCTTAGAAGTAACTTGTAAAAATAAAACGAAAAATTTCCAGTCATTTAAAAATGAACCCAACTCCAAAGATTTGACTCATTCATAGTTGAAATGGCCCAGTTAAGTGAGTAACTCTTATACCCAGGAGCCTAGGCAGTGCTTCCTAACAGCCACAGAGATGTGTCACCTGCTTCCCATGACAGTTCCATGATCTCTGGTCAAGTACTAGAAGGAGGAGTGTTTGCATGACCTGGTCACATTTGCTCTGTGACAAAGCAGAATCTTCAGCCATGCTGATTCATTCCTCAGGAGCATTAACCTGTCACAGGCCTCAGTGACCTGTCACATCCCTGAAATAAATTCTATCTGGTTCTTCTCCTCAGCACTAAGAACTCAAGTACTCACCAGATTGGTAAAATAGTAGCCGTCCTCTCCCGTCATCAGGCGGCTGGGATTGCAGAAGCGAGTGATATATTGGATATTGGACTGTAGGCGTGGAGGGTTACCCTTCAAAACAATGTAGATGAGAGTGGGTAAGAAGTCATCTGCTGAAGCTGGCTCGTTCTTAGTGATCTTGATGGCATTGAAGATGTGCTTGCTGCACTTGGTGATGCAGGCCAACTTATCTCGAGGCACACGCTTTGAATCCATTTCAATGATATCTATAAAGAAGAAAAGATAATGCTTCCAGTTATCACATAAGAGAAACAATAGGATAATTATTATTGTTTTTTTGTTTCTTTGTTTTGAGAGTCTTACTACATCACCCTTGTAGAGTGCTGTGATGTCACAGCTCACAGCAATCTCAAACTCTTGGGCTTAAGCAATTCTCTTGCCTCAGCCTCCCAAGTAGCTGGGACTACAGGCACCCGTCACAATGCCTGGCTATTTTTTGTTGCAGTTGTCATTGTTGTTTAGCTGGCCTGGGCCGGGTTCAAACCCACCAACCTCGGTGTACATGGCTGGCACGGTAACCGCTGTGCTATGGGTGCTGAGCCAGGATAATTATTTTTAATCCATTAGTTTACAAAGTGACCCTTACTACTTCCCCAGTAGTTAACTTAGTGTATGAAAAACTGAAACCCCCAAACAGTAAATACTATCATACTCAGACATGACCATGAGCCAGCATTCCACAGTGTGCCTTGCATATTTCTTTTCATCCTCAGGAATACTATTCCTACCCATTTTATAGATAAAGGAATTGAGGTTTATTAGAAAATTCTAATTTATACACTTCTTTTTAGAAATCCTAGCACTTTGGGAGACTGAAGTGGGTAGATGGCTTGAGCTCACACGTTCGAAACCAGCCTGAGCAAAAGCAAGACCCTGTCTCTATTAAAAATTAGGGAAAAAATGAGGCAAGAGGATTGCTTAAGCCCAAGAGACTGAGGTTGCTGTGAGCTATGATTTCACAGCACCCTACCCTGGGCAACAGGTTGAGACTCTTATGGCTACTACACAAAGCATCTTTGTATTGTGCACCAGAATACAGCCAAAGAAATCCAATACTTAAGTCTACAGTGGCCAATCCTCATAGCATGTAAATCTCTACCAGGTACGAACATCTATAGAATCTTTTTTTTCTTTTCTGAGACAGAATCTTATTCTGTTGCCCTGGGTAGAGTGCTGTCACATCATAGCTCAAAGGAACCTTGAACTCTTGGGCTCAAGAGTTCTTCCCAGCCTCCCGAATAGCTGGATTATAGGTACACACCACCATGCCTGGCTAGTTTTTCTATTTTTAGTAGAAACAGGGTCTTGCTCTTGCTCAAGTTGGTCTCAAACTCCTGAGCTCAAGCAATTCATCTGCCTTGGCCTCCCAGAGTCCTATGATTAGAGGCATGAGTCACCATGCCTGGCCTTACCTTTATTATACTTATAACCTGCTGGTTAGCAAGGGGATAAAGCAAGGATAGAAATTCAATCTCAAAATAATATTTTATATCTCAGAGAACAATTTTTTTGCTGCCCTAGATCATCACTATATCCAACTAGAGGGCTCCCATAATGTACACCCTTTATCAAAGACTGGGAGATAGTGACGAAAGGTTAATTACAAACTATCAGCACTGCCAGACAACACAAATGGAGGGAATGTGGCTTTAGGTGAACATATCAGCTTGCAATCAGGAACACCATGAAAGAAAATAGCTGAGGCAGCTTAATTTGACAGCAAATTCTTATTGCTAATAGGAATACAAGTTTCAGACACAGACCAACTGGTAGTGCTACCAAAGGGTTCTTTCTGCTCTCAGCTCTCCTTCCTGAGGTCAGCTGCCTGGGGAACCTCCTAAGACCATCTGCCATGAAGACACCTGTGTGGAGGACAGATATGCTGGACAGTGAAGAGGCCTTATTTTAATTCACTAATGAGTTTTCCCCTAGTTATGAGTATGAATTATGTAACTTTTGTTTTATTTTATTGTTTGGTTCCTTTAATCTTTTAAATCTTATAAATCTTTAAAATTGTTACTATGTCTCAATCTGTTTCTTTTTCTTCTTAAAGAACTTATTACAGAAAGAAATTGGGTAAGTTTTTTTGTTTTTACCAAACTTGTGCTACTTTCATCTATTCTTCTTAGCCTTCTACCTTTGTTTTTTATTCTCTAAATTTTTAACCATTTTCTCATTAATCTTCATTTTCTGTTTTTCAAGTGAGTAAAAAGTGACTTACTTTTCATCTGGAGGTGTGTGTGTCTGCCACTGCCATAGGACAGGGCTATCAGATAAAAAGGGCGAGAAAGGAAGGAGATGGAGACTAAAGGAAGAAAAAAAAAGTCCCAGGATTTCTCCGACACTCTTTATCCCCCAAAGCCCCCTTCCTAATATCTTTTCACCTGAAAGACATTTTCTAGAACTCTTTCAGACCTTCATTTACACGTGCAGTTCTGGAACTGACACTGGCCCCAAAGTCTGTAAACTAGGACATAAGAGAAACTAGAAAACTCCTTGCTGTATTAGTTGTTCTTCCAGTAATAATTTCCCTCCCCAATTTGCCTACTATTTACTTTTCAGAGCCTGAGATAACTGCTTTATGTCTTCTGTCTAAGGCTTTTACTTATAACCAGTAGGAAAGACAGGGTTAAGTATGTATTTTCTTTCTTTCTTTCTTTCTTTCTTTTTTTTTTTGGAGACAGAGCCTCAAGCTTTCACCCTGGGTAGAGTGCCGTGGCAGCACAGATCACAGCAATCTCTAACTCCTGGGCTCAAGCGATTCTCTTGCCTCTGCCTCCCAAGTAGCTGGGACTACAGGCGCCCGCTACAATGCCCGGCATTTTTTGGTTGCAGGTGTATGTGGCTGGCGCCTTAGCCGCTTAGGAAGGGGGCTTTGCGGGATAAAGGCACCTTAGCCACAGGCGCTGAGCCAAGTATGTATTTTCTATCTTAGCTAGATCCAGTGGTCTAGGCTTATCTTTAATAGAATTTTGACAAAAAGTAATTTTTACCTCTACGTCATGTTTTCTCAACAGTGACATTATTGACCAGATGTTCACCAGCATCCCTGACATCTCCCCACTAGATGTTCTATGGGGATAGGTATGACATTAAAAAATATCTCCAGACTTTGCCAACTTTCCCCTGGAGGACAGCTAGCACATGGCTGAGAACCACTATTCTAGGTAGATGGCTCCCCTCGGCCAGATAGACTTGTGGGTGGAGCCAAATGGGAAAGGGAAACCTTCACCATTGGCCCACAGAGCTTCTGCACCTAATCTCTAGGAGAAGCTAATGACGGAACTCTCTGATCTCCTGTCTCTTTTTATAAGCCCTGAAGAATAGGCTCTTTCAACCTCAGAGCAAAGGCCTTGGTGATCTGCACAATTTTATGCAGTTCCCTTTAATAGACCTCATGTTTGGTACTTGTCAGTCTAAAAAATGAGTCCACTGCCCTAGAATTACTACGCTGCACAACTTGTCTGGCTGCATCTCCTATCTAGTCCCACTGTTCACTGAACATAGCCAACTACATTTCCCTGATCCACTAGGCTGACAACATTCACTGTTCACCCTACTGTCACCACCAAAGGGCCATGCAAACAGCTGATGCCCCAGTGAACTGTGACCTGTACAGGCCAGAGTCCAGACACCCTGACTTCCCTATTACCAAGACTTGGCCATAAAGGCTATTTTGGCTGGGAGAAAACAGGTTTTTTAGACTCAAGTTTGGTAGCTTCCTTGGGAAGTGTCTTCCAATAAATAAGTTTTTTTCTCCCTAAATATAACTGAAAGGTTAATTTATTGTTTTAGCATCTCTCAAGGATTTTTTTTTTGTAGAGACACAGTCTCACTGTACCACCCTCGGGTAGAGTGCCGCGGCGTCACATGGCTCACAGCAACCTCTAACTCTTGGGCTTACGCGATTCTCTTGTCTCAGCCTCCCGAGCAGCTGGGACTACAGGCGCCCGCCACAACGCCTGGCTATTTTTTTTTGTTTGGCCGGGGCTGGGTTTGAACCCGCCACCCTCGGCATATGGGGCTGGCACCCTACTCACTGAGCCACAGGTGCTGCCTAGGGATTTTTAAGATAAATTCAAAAATATGCTTTTCCTCTCTTAAGTATACACCTCAGGGTCTTTGTGCTTTAACAGCCCATCAGGGACAAAAGACAAAAAGCCCTTAGGGGTAGGCAAGGATTTAGAAAATATATCTTTTAAAAAAAAAATACATTTTTCTATATTCAAGGTTTTAGACCCTCTTTCCTCTATCCATCAGAGAAAAAAATACAAGGGCTCCTGTGGCTCAAAGGAGTAGGGCACCGGCCCCATATGCCGGATGTGGCACGTTTGAACCCAGCCCCAGCAAAAAAAACTGCAAAAAAAAAATAAAAAAATACAAGGTTAGACTGGCCATTTTTCTGTAACTTCAGGGGTCCCCCTCCCTCCTCCAGTGGGAATTTGCTTCTTCAAGTTTTGATTCCAGCCTACGTATGCTACATGTGATCTGCGTTGACCTATATGGCTATATCCCCCGCCTTACTTAAGCTTAAATGTCTCAAAATCCTTATTCACTTTATGTCTCCCATAAAAGAGGTGATAATTTCTGAAACACCAAAAAATGCCAAGACTGAAGCCACTCTTGGAACCAAGAGGAAACAGGATGACTCTTTCCCTGTAGGTCTTTCCTCTAGAGATAGAATTCAACTTTCAATAGTAAATGCCTCCTTCAGTACATTTATAAACAAAACAGAGTGCTAATAAGTAGCACATGGGATGGTTTGGAAATATTTGACTGATAGCTCCATATTTAGAACATTGTTACAGGCAAGTATCCTCTCTGATTACTCTTAGACTGACATTTTTAGATTAGAAAGTAAGTGGTCTTGTAACCTTTAGTCTTAACAGAGCCAGAATGTGTCCAGGCTTTGCCTGACAAGACGTGGGGGCTAAGATGGGAGAGAAAGAGTAAAAAAACTTTAAAAATTATGTCGCTGAATTTCTTGAAGCTTCATCTCAGCTGCCTTGAGAGAAAAGTTTCATTACTCAAGTTCTACTAATAAATTCCTAATGTATTGAAATACTCTTTTTAAATTCCATTTTTAAGTAAATAATGGTCTAGTGCTTATAATTTCTGCTTTTACAAGGTCTGCCCTGCAGCTTTTAGAAAAGGGTTGTCATGGGCGGCGCCTGTGGCTCAAGGAATAGGGTGCCGGTCCCATATGCCAGAGGTGGCGGGTTCAAACCCAGCCTCGGCCAAAAAAAAAAAAAAAAAAGGGTCGTCAATAAAAACCCCTATGGAATTTATAAAAAATAAACCAGTTGATCTTGAACTTTCTAGTAAGAATCTGTGGGGCGGTGCCTGTGGCTCAGTGAATACGGCGCCGGACCCATATACCGAGGGTGGTGGGTTCAAACCAAGCTCCAGTCAAACTGCAACAACAATAACAAAAAATAGCTGGGCATTGTGGCGGGCGCCTTTAGTTCCAGCTACTCCGGAGGCTGAGGCAAGAGAATCAATCGCCTAAGCCCAAGAGCTGGAGGTTTCTGTGAGCTGTGATGTAACAGCACTTTACGGAGGAACGAAAAAAAAAAAGAATCTTTGGAGAAATTGAAAGTACCGCTTATGAGGTTCTCTGAGCAAAGGTTCGGGAGGGTAGTCTTTGAGCAAAGGTTCGGGAAGGGTAGGCTTTGAGCAAAGGTTCGGGAAGGGTAGGCTTTGACCCAAAGGAGTCAATTCATGAGCCTAATGCCACAGCTTAGCAGAAAAGTTTGGAATAACAAACAAAACAATATTCATTCTGCCTGCAGAACTTGCAGGGGAAATTACAGAGAATAATTTACTTAATAAAAGGAGTTAAAATGCAAACATATACAGAGAGAAAGAGAACCTCAAAAGATAGAAGAATCACATTAACAGCAAAATGCTTGGAGCAAAGCCCCCCTCTTGCTGTAGTAGAGGCGGGTGTCCTTAGAGGAACTGCTAAGTTCCTGTGAGCATCTTGCCTCTTTACAACCCTGATAATAGCTCCAGCAAACCCTCACTTTTTCCTGTACCTTGAGTAACTCTCTGGTTTCTATAACCAAAAGAGCCTACTTAATTTAAGGGCCTGCCTCCAACTTTGCGAACATCAGCTAACCCACTTTCCTTCCCAGTGGAATTTCATTAACAATTTCTAAACAAACAGGTCTTTCCAGCTGCTCCCCTCCCTAGTGAAGAAGCTGGTCAAAGCTGGACACCCTCCCCATTAGGATTTTTTTTTTTTCAGTTTTGGCCAGGACTGGGCTTGAACCCACCACCTCCAGCATATGGGATCAGCGCCCCACTCCTTTGAGCCACAGTGCTGCCCAGGATTTTTTTTTTTTAAACTTAAACTTCTTTGTTGCACTTCTGTTAGGTTATTTCCATAAGAAAAAGAAGCCTTATTAGGAATCTGGACCTGTTCAGAATGGCAGTTCCATATCAATTTGGGGTATTACGTTTACTTCCTAATTAAACCAGAAACATAATTCAAAGCATATCTCTAATTAACCAATCAGAGGTGTCATTTTAATCTGTTAGTCTAACTTGGGAATTACCTTGCCTCATCAATTCCCTGCTTCTATCCAAAATTATTTGGAATATGTAAATGCAAATGGGTCTTAAGAAATTTATTCCAGCTATGTTTGTCCTTAGTCTAATTCAATGCCCAAGAAATAAGACCTAGATCACTGAAAATGCAAGGGAAAAGGAGTTAAAATGCTATTCTGAATGCATCCAATTCCTAAAACTAATACTCTCGCAAAAATCACTTTCACTACTTTATAATGTATCTCTGGCAGTCTGCATTTTAGAAATATTTTAATGACTTTTTGCTCACTGAAAGAAGTATGGAGTAGTAGTATAGCAAAATGTTAACCTCAGGGGGAAAACATCCAAATAAAAAAGCTCTCAGTTTCACTGACCTGTAATTGCTTTCACCACCATATCAGACACTTCTGGAATTTCTTCATTCACAGGGACACAAAGCATCTGAGGTGTAACCCAGTGCAGGGCTCTACAGAGACAGACAATAAAGAAGAGTGCTAAGAATGCACTGTGGTCCTTCATGTTGTCGTTTCCTTCAGTTATGGAAAAATGCGACTAACGTGACTAGGCCCAAGCACATGACCCCTGCACATGTTAAGAGCTCAATTGATATGACAAAGTAACTAGAATCCTAAATTATTCTTCTGCATTTATTAGGAGAAGAATAGAGGACAATTTTACCGGTTGCAATGAAATTATATAGCATAAAGCAGGTAACTGAGAGTGGAGATTTGAGGAGAATACGGTGTCTCACTGTCTGCTGCCCTTATTATCCTTTTAAGATACACTGGACCCTGTTAAAAGGACACCAAGCATATGCCCCTCAGTTGGAATCACAATGTGTTTCCTCGTTACACCCTAATTCACCTCAAAGCTTCTGCATCTTGGTCAGGGGCCCCATCTGTTTACATCAGGCTCCTGATCTCAGGCTCAGTGTTTCATTTTCCCAGCATCAACTCCTCACTTTTTTTTTGAGACAGTTTCATTTGTTGCCCTTGGTAGAGTGCTGTGGTGTCACAAATCACAGCAACCTAAAACTCTTGGGCTCAAGTGATTCTTTTATCTCAGTCTCCCAAGTAACTGGGACTACAGGTGCCCGCCACAATGCCCAGCTATTTTAGAGATGGGGGGTCTCACTCTGGCTCAGGCTGGTCTTGAACTTGTGAGCTCAGGCAATCCAACCGCCTCAGCCTCTCAGAGTGTTAGGATTACAGGCATGAGCCAGCGGGCCCAGCCTTAATCCGTCACTTCTTGTGTGACACCTCCAAGCACAGGCCTGCTAAACACTAGCCCCTTGCTTAGAGCTAGCTCACCTGGGACTTGCAGACCCCTTTCCTCCAGAGATGCCTTATCAAACTCAGCCACAGATCTAGGCCACGTGGATGGCCTCTTCCCTCGCATCCCATGGCCCTAGAGTTCACTCTTCTGGTCCTAGAACACTGGGTGCTGTGGGAAGTGCCACCAATCCAGTGCTAGTGAAAGCTCTGACTGGAGGAATGGCTGAATAATGTGCACTCCTGGTGGGGATCAGGAAAGCTGACACCCACTACGTTGACATGGGTATTCACAGCTTCCTATCTAATACCACAGTACAATAAACCAAAAAAGCCCAAGTCCTCCTGTTCCTTGGACATTTTGGATATTTGAAACAATCTCAAAACACTAAACTTGGTTCTTCTCTAAAGCTGCCTGGAGTCAGAAGGATGAGCAAGATCACCACATTCCTTTTCCTTTTTATACCACAGAGAAACTTAAGCTAAGGTTAGCAGGTATACTAGCTGTTACTTTCTCTTAAGGTTTAAAACTCAAGTGGCTTGTTTTTCCACAATGTGTTTCCACAAGTACACAGCCAATACAAGATAAAGCAAAACAACTACCTGATCCTCTTTTGAATAGCAAGATCTTTCTTCTCATCATCAGTAGTTTCTGGACAGAACACGTATTTATAGAGACGAGTCATGATGTACTTTTCAATTTGATCCATTATCTTCTCAACTTTTTCTGGAGGCACTGAAATACCCAAATGGATATAAAATCTCAAGAAAAGGACAGACATTTTAAATCAAGAGTATGTTTTCATAGTTCTTTCTATACAGCAAAAAACATAAATTTACTAGAAATACATTAAACACGCACAAACAAAACTATAAGATGTCACATTAAAAAATACTGTTTAGGCTTGGTGCCTGTAGCTCAGTGGCTAGGGCACCAGCCACATACACTGAAGCTGGCAGGTTTGAATCCAGCCTGGGCCTGCCAAACAATGACAACTACAACCAAAAATAGCTGGGTGTTGTGGCGAGCACCTGTAGTCCTGGCTACTTGGGAGGTTGAGGCTAGAGAATTGCTTAAGCCCAAGAGTTTTAGGTTGCTGTGAGCTGTGATGCCATTGCACTCTACTGAGGGCAATAGTGAGACTCTGTCTCAAAAAAACAAAAAACAACAACAACAAAGACTGGGTGGCGCCTGAGGCTCAAAGGAGTAGGACGCTGGCCCCATATACTGGAGGGGCGAGTTCAAATTCAGCCCGGGCCAAAAACTGAAAAAAAAAAAAAAAGACTGTTTAAAATATTACCTCAACTTTTGGCCTTTTATAGAATCCAGGCTTCTAACTTAAATTGTTTTGTCAAGACCTAACAGGTATACACCCTGCCGAGTGGGAATACCTCAGCGTACATCACTCCCTATTGCTACATTAGAGAAGTATATGAAATTCTCAAGACTGATGAATGTTGGCAGGACTAACCCTTTCATTTTTCTGAGGTTTACCATAAAACCATAGAGATCTAAGGTTTCTAAGACATCTAAAAGTCTAAAATTGATGGGGGTTGAACTTAAGAACCCCTAAAAACCCAAAGCTCTAAGTCAAATTTTTTTACTGCAATGATTCACTAAGATAGTGATTACAATATGGAGAATTCATTTAGAAAACCCTTCTGGCTCGGTGCCCGTAGCATAGTAGTTACAAGGCTGCCCACATGCACCAAGGCTCACGGGTTCAAACCTGACCCAGGCCTGCAACAAAAAAATAGCCGGGCATTGTGGCGAGCACCTATATACCCAACTACTTGGGAGGCTGAGGCAAGAGAATCACTTGAGCCCAAGAGTTTGAGGTTGCTGTGAGCGGTGATGTCACAGCACTCTACCAAGGGTGACACAGTGAGACTCTGTCTCAAAAAAAAGAAAGAAAAAAGGAAAGCCTCTTACGAGTTTTTTTTCTTTTTTTTGGTGGAGACAGAGTCTCACTTTACCACCTTCGGTAGAGTGCCATGATGTCACAGGACTCACAGCAACCTCTAGCTCTTGGGCTTCCGCAATTCTCTTGCCTCAGCCTCCCGAGCAGCTGGGGCTACAGGTGCCCGCCACAACACCCGGCAATTTTTTGGTTGCAGTTCAGCCGGTTTTTTTTTTTTTTTTTTTTTGTAGAGACAGAGTCTCACTGTACCGCCCTCCGGTAGAGTGCCGTGGCGTCACACGGCTCACAGCAACCTCCAACTCTCGGGCTTACGCGATTCTCTTGCCTCAGCCTCCCGAGTAGCTGGGACCACAGGCGCCCGCCACAACGCCCGGCTATTTTTCCGTTGCAGTTTGGCCGGGGCCGGGTTTGAACCTGCCACCCTCGGCATATGGGGCCGGCGCCCTACTCACTGAGCCACAGGCGCCGCCCTTAATCTGCTTGACCCTTACCCCTAAGGCAGTTATTGAACATTACTCAATAAATTATCTAATTGCTCTTGGAAATTCAAATAATATTCATACATGGTATTATTCAAAGGAACTGCTAAGAATAAGACCAGTAACAAGAATTTTGGTTTGGAGCACTTTAGAGAACGGAGTAGATAAACTAGCCAGGCCATCAGAGAAAGAGAAATTGCTTGGAGACTGAGAAATTGCTAAGCTAAGCAGTCTTTCCATGTTTGCTGACGAAGTATTACCTTTTCCACGAGTTTGCATTCTTTCAGCCACATTCTGGTAAAAATCCTGAGTACACTCTGACTGTTCCTCAATGCTTAAATCCTGAAAGAGAAAGACAAAGAGGCTGCTTGGTAGCTGAAGAAACTTCATAAATAGATATAGTCTAAATTTTAAGAAGTTTCCAAATACACTCCTTATATTGGTGGCAAGCCTAAAATTACTTACAAATTATATAATACTGTAGGGAAGGAAAACCTATCCATTAATATCATTTGTAACATCCCAAGACCTTTTAATTCTTTCGCTAAGTCTATAGTCTTACAGAATTATAATGCATGCTGTGATGATTTACATGGTTAATGTACATTTTAATTTATCTAATAATCTAATCAATTTGGTGGCTTTATAATATTTCATTATATTAACGAACTTTAATCGACATGGGTATTCAGTAGAATATATATATATTTTTTGACAGAGTCTCATGATGTCGCCCTCAGTAGAGTGCTTTGGTTTCCCAGCTCACAGCAACCTCAAACTCTTGGGCTTAAGTGATTCTCCTGCCTCAGGAGCCTCCCAAGTAGCTGGGACTACAGGTGCCTGCCATAACGCCTGCCTATTTTTTGTTGCAGTTGTCATTGCTGTTTAGATGGCCTGGGCTGGTTTCAAACCTGCCAGCTTCAGTGTATGTGGCTGGTGCCGTAACCATTGTGCTACAGGCACTGAGCTTAAGTAGAGTATTTTTAACTATACTCTACCATTGTGCATTTGGATTGTTTCCCTTTTTCTTACTATTACGTCTTATAGCTATGACAGTTTAGTGAAGACTGTTTTCTTTTGGGTTATTTCTTTTTGCTCCATTTCCAAAAATATCATTAATAGTTTAATAATTATAAACAACTTTGTAGCTCCAGGTATCTATTTATTGATACAATCCTCAGAGACTCCAGTGGACAGTCATTAGCCATGTGTATGCTTATTTCTCCATGGCCCCTACAACATTGAGCTTTATAATTTTTATTTGGTTTTACAGATTTTATAAGTATAATATATGTATTTCTTTCCCACTTTCTTCCAAAGAATTTTTTTTTTTTTTTTTTTTTGTAGAGACAGAGTCTCACTTTATGGCCCTCGGTAGAGTGCCGTGGCATCACACAGATCACAGCAACCTCCAACTCCTGGGCTTAAGCGATTCTCTTGCCTCAGCCTCCCGAGTAGCTGAGACTACAGGCACCCGCCACAACACCTGGCTATTTTTTTGTTGCAGTTTGGCTGGGGCCGGGTTTGAACCCGTCACCCTCGGAATATGGGGCTGGCGCCTTACCGACTGAGCCACAGGCGCCACCCCTCTAAGGAATTTTTTTAAATTTTTGGATTAATATGAGGGTATATATGATCAGGTTATATTGCTTGCATTTGTAAGGTAACAAAGAATATTTAAAGTCTCTATAAAAGATAAAAACAGGGTGGCACCAGTGGCTCAGTGAGTAGGGCACCGGCCCCATATACTGAGGGTGGCGGGTTCAAACCCATCCTCGGCCAAACTGCAACAAAAAAATAGGCTGGTGTTGTGGTGGGCGCCTGTAGTCCCAGCTACTCAGGAGGCTGAGCGAAGAGAATGGCCTAAGCCCGAGAGCTGGAGGTTGCTGTGAGCTATGACATCACAGCACTCTACCGAGGGCTATAAAGTGAGACTCTGTCTCTACAAAAAAAACAAACAAAACAAGATGAAAACAGTTCAGCAGAATAGACTAGAAAGTAAAAAGAACGAATAAGTAAAAATAAAACATAGCCACTCCCGTAGCACAGTGGTTATGGCACCAGCCACATATACCAAGAGTGGTGGGTTCAAACGCAGCCTGGGCCTGCTAAACAACCACAACAATTGCAACACAAAATGGCCGGGCATTGTGGCAGGTGCCTGTAGTCCCAGCTACTTGAGAGGCTGAGGCAAGAGAATTGCTTAAGCCCAAGAGTTTGAGGTTGCTGTGAGCTGTGACACCATGGCACTGTACCAAGGGTGGCATAGTGAGACTCTGTCTCAAAAAATAAAAAAAAAATAGCAAGAGCCAGGAATGACACAAAAACTTATTCCTTCAAGATGTGTTAAGATAGTCAAGAGTCAGTCCATAAAACTGTCTCCAATTAAACTTTCTAGCAGTCATCTCTAAGATGAAAATAGTTATATAATACAGCATTCAAAAGATAAAAGCAAACAAATTCTTCAGGTGAAATTTTGAAACCCAAATAAGAAATTTCTCTCAAGGGTTTTTATAAAGATGTCACAGTAGAAGGCCAGGAATAAGGCCCAGGACAAATTCCACAGGACTGTTTCTCACAGACTTCATCTACACAGGCCAGAGACTTCGCCTACCAAGGGTTGAGAAAGCCCTGTTTAAACATGAGGCAGCCTGACGCTCTGGCTTCATTCTGAAAGGATGGCAGAACGCTCGGGAAAGGGGCCATCAGCAAACCACGCCTATCTGGCTCCACAATGTCTTTCCCACTTATCCTTTCCTGGTTTGGACCCTTACTGCCTCTCACCTGGAGTTTAGCTCCTCTCCCAACCTTTGACCTTTCTTACTTTTAATTTTTTCTAAAAACAAATTTTTAATTTTTTGTATATTGTGTATATTTGAGGTTTAAAACATGATACTATAGACCAACTATGGGTAAAAAAACAGTTATCAGAGTGGAGCAAATTAACATATTTATTATCTCACAGTTACTTTTATTTTGTGACAAGAGCAGCTATAATCCACGTATTTAAATTCCCTAATATCATACAATTTTATTAACTGTAGTCCTCATGCTATGCATTAGATCTCTCTTTATTCATCCTACATATCTGCTATTTTGTGTTCTGTGAAATACTATATGTCCCATTTCCTCTTCCCCACATCACCCCTAGTAACCACTGTTATTCTCTACTTTTTAAGTCATTTCACATACCATGGTCAAACTGATCATCTCCGATTGTGATCTGGTCACAGTGTGCCTCAAACCTCCAGTGGTTTTCTGTCAACAGTATGCTGAAGATACACTCAGTGCAAACTGTCCCTCCCCCTTCCCACTGACCTGCCAAATTCTCCTGCTGTTCTGAGAATTTGCTTTTAGTGTTCCACCTCCCTAACACTTAAATTATTTTCTCTGACCTGAATACCTTTATCTCTCCAATCATCTAACAGCCATCCAAGGCAAAACATCCTTTAAAGCTCAGTTCACATTTTACATCCTCTGAAAAGTTTGTCATTCATTGTCTTTTTTTTTTTTTAATTTGAGACAGAGTCTCACTCTGTCACCTTGGATAGAGTGCTGTCACATCATAGCTCACAGCAACCTCAGTCTCTTCATCTAAAGTGATCCTGTTTCTTCAGCCTTCTGAGTAGCTGGGACTATAGGCGCTCGCCACACTGCCTGGCTAGTTCTCTACTTTAGTAGACAGGGTCTTGCTCTTGCTCAGCCTGGTCTTTAATGCCTGAGTGCAAGGGATCCACCCGCCTCAGCCTCCCAGAGTGCTAGGACTACAGGTGTGAGCCAGGGCACCTGGCCTCACCCACTGTCTTAGTCAAAATAATTTTGTAAGTCCAAGCACTTCAGAGTATTTTGTGATCATCTTGACTATAGCTCTTATTACTTTCTTAATTACCTATCTATGTGTGTCATTTGATTAAATTAAAATTGATCCTTTAGCCAGCTCTGGTGGCTCATGCCTGTAATCTCAGCACTTTCTTTAGGAGGTGGAATAATCACTTGAGACCAGGAGTTCTAGACCAGCCCGGTCAACATAGTGAGACCCTGTTTCAACAAAAAATTTTAAAATAAATTAGCTGGGTGTAGCAGCAGGTGCCCGTAGTCTCATCTACTCAGAAGGCTAGGGCAGGAGGATTGCCTGAACCCAGGAGTTTGAAGTTGTAGTAGGATATTACGGCACCACTGCACTGCAGTATAGCCTGGAAAACAGAGTGAGACCCTGCGCACCCACCCTCAAATTAAATAAATAAATAATAAAATGTCTCTCATCTAGAAAAGCCTAGGTACTACCCTTAGTAAATTTTATACATTCTATAATAATAAGCTCTTACAATTTCCCCTGGTTGCCTTCTATTACACTTTACCTATGTTTTATCTTTCATTGCACATATTTTTAAATAGTTAATACCATTAAACCTTTTACCTGGTCATTAAAAACAATTATTCTTTAATAGAGCGAGTTCAGGTCCTCTCCACAGCTGAAATAAACATCCTAATCTACTCCCTACTGAATTTTTTCATGTGTAGGTCTTTGATTGGGCTGGAATGTAAGGTGTGTAGCATGAACGACAGACCTAAAATATATACTATATTCAAGCTTACCTGTCTCCTCTAGCAGCAAATGGTAAAAAGCAGCCCTCACCCTTCCTACTCTCTAGGCTATCATGTAATTTCTTCCTGAGAAATTAAATATCTCTCAGATCCCTGGTTTATTTTGCTGTTCTGTACTTTTATTTTTTACCAAAATCTAATCTAGCAATGACTTTCACTTTAGAATATACAGTAGAACCTCCATAGTTGACCACCTCCCTACATTGACCATCTCCTTAAGTTGACCTAATTTTCAAAGACCAGATATGCACCACATGTACTTATCAGTACAGCAGGCCTAGTTCCTTATGTTTTTGTTTTTTTTTTTTTTTGTAGAGACAGAGTCTTACTTTGTCACCCTTGGTAGAGTGCCGTGGTGTCACACCGCTCACAGCAACCTCCCACTCCTAGGCTTAGGGGATTCTCCTGCCTCAGCCTCCCGAGTAGCTGGGACTACAACACCCACCACAACGCCTGGCTATTTTTTTGTTGCAATTTGGCTGGGGCCGGGTTTGAACCCACCACCCTCGGTATATGGGGCCGGCGCCCTACCCACTGAGCCACAGGTGCCACCCCTAGTTCCTTATGTTGACCACCTCCATTTGTTAGTCAATTTACAGAGGGTGGTCTATTTATAGAGGTTCTCCTGTAGTTTAAAGTCTGCTAGATTTAGAAGCCCCCCCTCCACAAATTCTCCCTTTCATAAAAATATTATATATTTCTTTCCCTGGTTTTTTAAAACAATGTAACACTGTATATTTTTCTGAGACAGAGTCTCACTATGTCACACTTGGTAGAGTGCCATGGCGTCACAGCTCACAGTAACCTCCAACTCTTGGGCTAAAGCGATTCTCTTGCCTCAGCCTCTTAAGTAGCTGGGACTACAGGTGCCCATCACAATGCCTGGCTATTTTGTTGCTATTGTTGTAGTTGCACTGTTGTTTTCAGCAGGCCCAGGCTGGGTTTGAACCTGCCAGCCCCGGTGTATGTGTTCGGTGTCCTAACCACTGAACTACAGGCACTGAGCCTAAAAACTGCTATTTTTTGAAACTATGCTAGGCTCTTTATCACTGGTATATGCACTATATAGCCTGATATTGTGGATTTATCTTGCCATGTTGCTATATCTCTGTTACTGTTCTGTTTTCTCTTGGATTTTCCTGATAATATTTTTTCTTGGATTTCTAAAAATTACATTTCTATCTATCTGAAAACACTCCTTACATGATTAGTTAGAACTGCCAGCCACTATACCAGTGATATAAAAAGGCTAATAAAATGCTTGTGGGAGGGGGTTCAGTTTAAATGGGAAGACTGAATACAAGTAATTATAATATTCTATAATTATGAGCAAGAAGAACAAAATGCCATGGGCATATCATAAATCTTTCACTACTTCTTCCAAATATCTATCAACCACTTCTAAATATGTATTGTGGTCGCAGCAGTTAAATGTCCTTTCTTTATACTAATACTTATATGAGATGATGGTGATGAGATGTTTCTAGTGATGCTTGTGAGAAAGGTTGTCTCCTTCCTGCTCTGTGGCGTGAACCCAAGTAGACCTGTAGCCACTCTATGAGAAAATTCCTAATCATACCCTATTGCTGCTGCCTGTATGAAGGCAGGATGGGCTACAATCTGAGCATGAATACGTGGCTTTCTTTTCAACTATAATACCAGCACCTGATACCCATTTCTAGTTTTCCAGTGAGACTTCTATTTAGACTCTACTTACAAACTGATAGGGAAATTTATACTGTAAGTTCTCTAAGCTTCGTCTCTGTCCTAAATTAGATTACCAAATACCACCATGAACTAAACTTTAGGTCTGTTGGAAATATTTCTTCAGAGGACTAATTTTAGTATTATGTCTGGACTTTTATGTGAAGAACAGCAGAAGCTACATGAAGAACATGTCCATAAGACATGTTTGTGAACTCTAAATATCATCAAATTATTACCCTAGTCTATACTTATTTTAAATAATGATTTAAAATCCTTACAATAAGCAGAATGGGCTTAAATAAATAAAAGATGGACTACCATCTTAACTGTCTGGCTGAAGTCTTTTCCTACCTCCACTACATTTTCCATGTATTTCACTTGGGCTTCTATCATGAGAATTTGGATTTTCGTGATCTATTTTCCGGGTTCATTAAATTAGTTCCTTTGTTGTTATAGTGTTAGGATTAGAATTAGCATGTTAGAGTTAAGGTTGTCATTAAGTTCTGTTTGTATTGCTGTTAACTATTTAATCTACATTTTAGCTTTGATGGCCATTATTTTTGTACACATATTACTAATAATTTCTCTGCCTTCAATAACTTTTTTTGGAAAATAAATGTTTTAGGGTTTTGATCCTACCAAATAAAATTTAAACATTAACACTCTATGTTTCTAAATGATTATATTCAACCTACCCTTTTGTAATGCATTCCTTCCAAAAACAGCTTGGTCTGTTTATAGATTTCTTGGCCTGTCTTGTGGAAGGTCTTGAGAAATTCTATGAACTCCTTAGATACTCTATCCGTTTCAATGCTGGTTTGCCGATTTATGGAAGGACTGGGAGCTTTTGCTTCCTGAATTTCTGCTGAGAAAATTAAACATAGTAAGTTTCATTATAAAAAAGATCCACGCATGGAATTACTTTAAATATCTAACTTAGGATTATTTAAATTATGTTTAATCAAAGTTAAGCTTAAATTTAAATCATTTTATGTTTAAATATTTAGACAACTTTCTTAAAAGTAAGCTAAATCAATTTTCAAATAGACAAACAACATGACCTAAAAGATATTCCCATTCAAATAAAAGTTGCTCTATTATTATTTTCTTAGCCAAAATATATCATGCTTTGATCTATAAATTTAATCATTAGTACAGAAATGGCACTATCTTGAACAACGTTCTCAAAGATTGTCTGAATTTATAAAAATAGTTAACAAGTAAAATAACAATAGTAAAAGCACAAAAATGTTAGATGACTTATCAAAAAAATTTTAGACTACCTTTCCAAATCCCATTTTATTTGCCAAAAAGGCAAAAGCTAATTTGTGTGGAGACACCATTTATTTTCTGAGTCACACTGGTCAAAGTAGCACTGAAGGTGACAGACTATTCACTAGTGAGACAATGGAAGCAAATAACACCACCATCTAATTGGTTCAATGTACAGTCCTTTCCCCTTTACAAATAAATACACTGAAAAAAAAAAAAAGAGGACCTTTACAGAACAGAGATAAGGATGTAGGAACAGTAAGTACTTTCAGAAAGTATGAACTATCACTGGATCTCTGATCACATTCTAAATCTTCTGATTTTTTTCGTAGAGACAGAGTCTCACTGTACCGCCCTTGGTAGAGTGCCGTGGCGTCACACGGCTCACAGCAACCTCTAACTCTCGGGCTTACGCGATTCTCTTGCCTCAGCCTCCCGAGTAGCTGGGACTACAGGCGCCCGCCACAACGCCCGGCTATTTTTTTGTTGCAGTTTGGCCGGGGCTGGGTTTGAACCCGCTACCCTCAGCATATGGGGCTGGCGCCCTACTCACTGAGCCACAGGCACCGCCCTAAATCTTCTGATTTTAAACTACGCTCTCTAACTGAATATCTATAAGGAATTAAAGTACCTTATACTCCCATGACTTTCTTTTATATACAAAAGAAAGATAATTAAAAAGAAAAAGTGTCTTTTTTTAAATTTCAGATTAAGATGAGGGCACAGATGATCAGGTTACATTGTTTGTTAGGTAAAGTCAAGTTGTAGTTGTGCCCTTCACTCAGGAGGTGTGCCATAAACCCTTACATTGTACCTGTTAGGTGAAAACACACCAATCTCCTTCCCTCCTCTCCTTCCCCCACCACTGCCAAATTTAATTGTTTTTCTGAGTTTAATTGTGTTTTTCTCTTGTGTGGGTATACATTCCTTCATCTACCAGTTTCATATTAGTATTGATCAGGCAAGTATACATCAGATACTTGCCTTTCCATTCTTGTGATACTTTACTAAGTACAATGTTCTCCAACTTCATTCAGGTTAACACAAAAGATGTAGTCTCCATTCCTTTTTTTTTTTTTTTGAGACAGAGTCTCACTCTGTAACCTCAAACTCCTGGGTTCAAGTGATCCTCTTGCCTCAGCCTCCTGAGTAGCTGGCACTATAGGCACCTGCCATAATAATAGGCTAATTTTTCTCTTTTTAGTAGAGATGGGGGTCTTGGCTTTGCTCAGGACGATCTCAAACTCCTGAGCTCAAGTGATCCTTCTAGGTTGGCCTTCCAGAGTGCTAAGATTACAAGTGTGAGCCACCATGCCCGGCCATAAAAATTATCTTTTAATGATATTAAATATTCCATGCTTTTTCAGAGTAATTTCTTTTTTTCTTTCTTTCTTTTTTTTTTTGTTGCAGTTTGGCCAGGGCCGGGTTTGAACTCACCCTTGGTATAGGGGGGCCCACTCCCTACCCACCGAGCCACAGGTGCCGCCCCAGAGTAACTTCTTATAACCTTCTTCGTTCTTTTCTATTTTTTTTTTTTTTTTTTTTTGGAGACAGAGCCTCAAGCTGTCACCCTGGGTAGAGTGCCGTGGCATCACAGCTCACAGCCACCTCCAACTCTTGGGCTTAAGTGATTCTCTTGCCTTAGTCTCCCAAGTAGTTGGGAGTACAAGTGCCTGCCACAAAACCCGGCTATTTTTTGGTTATAGTTGTCATTGTTGTTTGACAGGCCCAGGCCTGGATTTGAACCCACCAGCTCTGGTATATGTGGCTGGCGCCTTAGCTGCTGGAGCTATAGGCGCTGAGCTGTAACCTTATTATTTCTTAAACTTTAGGACTTAAACTCCCTATTTTATTCCAGAGGCACATTTTAACAACGAGGTTACAATAAAGTTCTCAGAGAAAAGCAATATTCCTATTAAGAGTGACTGGTTTATTCAAGTGGGATAAAGACATGCAAATTACCTAAAAGAACTATGGCAAACTAAACAGTTCGCTTCTAACTTATTACATAGCTGGTTATTAAATTAATGTGACACTTATCTGCTTGACTTAAGTTCCAATAAAAGCAAATACATAATTTTTTCCGGAACTGTACTAAAAATATCAGTAGAACATGATATAAACTATAAATTTATAGTTATCTCTCCAAATCAAGTATTTGCCTATCTTCTAAGTCATTAGGACTTCCTAAATATGATTCAAAATCTAGAAACCCTAAAAGAAACAAATTCAATCACATTATAAGAAAACAGCAGGCCAAGTGCAGTGGCTCAGGCCTACAATCCTAGCACTTTCGGAGGCCAAAACAGGAGGATTCCTTGATCGAGGCCAGGAGTTCAAGACCAATCTTGGCAACACAGCAAGAGCCTGTCTCTACAAAAAGAAATGGTGGCACACGCCTTAGGCCTACAAGAAAAATGGAGAAGAACTTCACTGACACTAATTGTAGTTTTGGCTAGGACCCAAAGGGCAATTGCTTGCTCTTGCTCTTATCTTGTGTTTTTAATACAGAAACAAAGCTGTATTTCAAGTATAGCCAGTCAACCATGACTATCAAGCTTTCCATTCCCCAATCTAAACACTCAATTTAAAAAGCCCTCATAGCAGAACAAAATATGCCCTTGAATTATAATAATGTTTACAGCTGTCATTCAAAGAGAATTTTCTATATGCCAGACACTGTGCTTCACTATACATTCTTAAGAATCCTTGGGCGGCGCCTGTGGCTCAGTCAGTAGGGCGCCGGCCCCATATACCGAAAGTGGCGGGTTCAAGCCCGGCCCCGGCCAAACTGCAACCAAAAAATAGCCGGGCGTTGTGGCGGGCGCCTGTAATCCCAGCTACTCGGGAGGCTGAGGCAAGAGAATCACTTAAGCCCAGGAGTTGGAGGTTGCTGTGAGCTGTGTGAGGCCACGGCACTCTACCGAGGGCCATAAAGTGAGACTCTGTCTCTACAAAAAAAAAAAAAAAAAAAAAAAAAGAATCCTTAACTATTTGGCTAGGTAGGTGGTATTATCTATCATTTTATACACCAATGAACAAGTTACAGAGGTTAAGTCACCTATATGCCTCAAATGACGCACTAGTAAAAGGAAAGAACTGAGATATGAATCCAGAACTGTTTGACACCCAAACTAAAAAGTTCTTCACAATTAGACCATAATGTCCACTTATTACTATAGCATCTAATTATTCCTATTTAAATCAGAGAATGAGTATCAGTTGAGCACCTACTATGGAAGGCTGTCTGAAAGGCTGATCACATATTAAATCAAGTTAAATCTTTTATATTCAAATTAAGCCTGTGAAAGCAGAACCTTCACAAATAAGTTTATTAGAAGAATAGTCTGAAAAAGAGTCAAGATAACCTGAAAGGTTTATATCAAAAAAGAACAGGATCAAATTATCAATATCAAATAAAAAATGAGATGATTAACATCACTTCTAGTCAAATAAAAACATATATGTCAATTTTTTAAAGTTTATAAAAACCTCATATATTTCTTAGATTATCTAATGAACAAAGGGCAACTCAGTAGAATATTATAGTTTTCTGACTTTTTCAATTCTTCTGTTATAAGCATCATAAGAAATGCGTATTTGGTCTTTGTCCCTAAATTCAAAGGGACAAAGCGTTTTCTTCTAAAACCCTAGGAACAGCCTGAGTGACAGAAGCACCTTTTGTTTTTCATAATAAGTCCCTTCCCAATCATACCGAAATTTACACATGGCTCTAGTGGGTCCTTCAGGATGGAGGGCGGGGAGGTTTGCAACAGAAGTGGCCATGCATGTTATTGGAGGGTTGGAAATTTTAGCTCTGCATCCTCAACCTTCAGGGAAGGGAGACAGGCTAAAGATTGTCAATCATTAATGGCTAATGAACTATCAGCCATGCCTATACAATGAAACATCCATAAAAACTCTTCAGTGACAAGGCTCAGGGAGCTTCCAGGGTAAACATAGTGAGGTGCCTGGAGGGTGGCATGGAAGCTCCAGGGCCCCTTTCCTACCTCGCTTGGCCTATACATCTCTTCATTTGGTTGTTCTTGAGTTGTATCCTTTATAATAAATGGACAACAGTAAGTAAAGTGTTTTCCTGAATTCTGGGAGTCCTTGTAGCAAATTACCAAGTCTGAAAGGGGGGGGGTGTTGCAGGAACCCCCAGTTCACAGCCAATGGGTGCTCCCCTCTCCTGGGTGCCTGAAGTTGGGACAGTCTTGTGAGACTGAGCCCTTAACCTATGGGGTCTACACTAACTCCTCATAGCATCAGAATAGGATTGAATTGGAACACCCAGTCGGTTGGTGTTGGAGAACAGAAGACTCCACAATATAGGTGATGTCAAGGAACAAACCTCTCTTAGTCCTCAGCAATGAAGATCAGAAACAGATGTTCCAAGCACATCATATTTGATATGTTATAAAAGGTGATTTTAGGAGATAATGTTCAGAGTCAAAAGGAAAATACAACCAAGCAGAGTTTACTAAAGAAACAAATGTAAAAATGGGATTATGAAATTGGTTCCAAATTCAAATTGGAACCAACAGTTTCATCTAAGTGCCAGAAGCCCTAATGATTAAAGTAGTAATTCATTAATGATTTTTCAAAGGATGTAATTAACCCTATGCTTCTATTCTACAATTGAAATTTAGCTCTTGGGACAGCACTTTAATATTAGAGAATTATAGTTTTGATTTTTTAAATTTTAACTTCTAAGCTACAAGATTATTACAGAGCTCCTTTATACCCCTTTCCGCCCTTTTTTTGAGATAAGAGTCTCACTATGTTGCTCTCAGTTGAGTGCCGCAGCAGCATCACAGCACTTGAACTTTTGGGCTTAAGTGATTGTCTTACCTCAGCCTCCCAACAACTGGGACTACAGATGTCCACCACAACACCCAGCTATTTCTTTTTTTAAAATTATTGTCATTGTTGATCAGCAGGCCCTGGCTGAGTTCGAACCCACCAACCCTGGTGCATGTGGCTGGCTCCCTAACAACTGAGTGAAGGGCGCCAAGCCTATACCCTTTTATTTATAACAAAATTTCACAAAGTTTTACCATTTTGCTACATGTATTATTTTTTATAAACCTTTTCAGTCAACAGCATATAGCATATTCTTTGTCCCTTAATATGACATATTTCCTAATAACAAAGATGTTCTTTAATGTAACTACTGTGTAGTTATCAAATTCAGGAAAATTTACATCAACACAATACTTTTACTTCATTTAAAATCTACATTCCAATTTTGTTATTTGTTCTAAAATAGGTGGGGTTGTTTTCCTGGTATAGAACCCAATTTAGGGTCACACATTGAATTTAGTGGTTATAAATCTTTGGTCTCCTTTAACTTGGAAATGTTCCCCAGTCTCCTTTCTCTTCTTTTTTGGTTGCAGTTCAGCCGGGGCTGGGTTTGAACCCGCCACCCTCGGTATATGGGGCTGGCGCCTTACTGACTGAGCCACAGGCGCCGCCCTCTTTTTTTTTAATTTTGAGACAGAGTCTCACTCTATTGCTCGGCAGTATCAGCCTAGCTCACAGGAACATCGAAGTCCTGGGCTCAAGAGATCTTCCGGCCTCAGCCTCCCAAATAGCTGGACTACAGGCACCCACCACAACACTCAGCTAATATTTCTATTTTTAGTAGAGACAGGTTTTACTTTCCCTGAGGCTGGTCTCAAACTCCAGAGCTCAAGGGATCCTTCCTGCTTGGTCTCCCAGAGTGCTAGGATTACAGGCATAAGCCACCGTGCCTGGTCCCCAACCTTCCTTTTTTTTTTCAATCACATGACATTTTTGAAGAGTACAAGCCAGTTATTTTATTGAATAACCCTCTCAATTTGGGTTTCCCTGCTGTTTCAGGTAATAATTTTTTTGCTTCAGTATTTTTTTTTTTGCAGTCTTTGGCCAGGGCTGGGTTTGAACCCACCACCTCTGGCATATGGGGCCGGCGCCCTACTCCTTTGAGCCACAGGTGCTGCCCCTCTGCTTCAGTATTTTAGAAGTGAGGTTGTGTTCTCAAAGCATCGTATCTGGAGGTACCTGATGTCTATCCTCCCCCTGCTACTTTGTAGTTACCATTTCTCTATAATTAATAATTTGCATTAGATTACAAAACTTCTTTCCATAATATAATCCACACTGTACAGATGCTTTTAAAAACCACCAAGGGCAGGAGAGAATGTGCATAACTGTTAAGCACTTAAATAATAGAAATATCATTTAGTTTACATATATTTAATACTTATTATATATCTATACAAAAACCTTGTTTTTTTGTTTCTAAGGTTTGTGTGTGTGTGTGTGTATATATATATATATTTCTTTTCTTTATTTTAAGGTAAAGGGGTATAATGGGAAAAAATTGAACCAGGAGTTAAGGAGACCTCAGTTCTAATATACCAACTCATTGTGACCTTCAGTAAATTAGTCAACCTCTATGGACTTTTATACTGTCATCTATAAAATGAGGCAGTTGGAGCAGATAATTTTTTTTTTTTTTACTATTTCATCTGTTGACATAAATATGTAACATTTCACTACATAAGTTTAATGGAGAATTTAAAGTTTACCCTCCCAAAGTAGGAAATAGAATTTAATCAACAGGAATGAATGGCCTTGATCAATGCCCTTGAGCTCCTTGCCAGAAGAGATTATTCTATCAGAAGACTAACCTGTATTTTAAAATAGCTAACACTTCATGTGTGTCAGGCACTGTACTGAGCTCTTCATACACATCAACTCACATAATCCTCATCACATGCCTCTGGCAAGTATTACTTGTCCCTCTGCACGTAGATAGGGCTCAGGGAGATTAGCTTGTCTAAGGTCATACAGCTGATACATGACATAGCTGGGACTCAAACCAGGAGTAACTCCAAATATACCCTAACTAAGCAACCTGCTACATCACCTCCTAATAAATGAGTCATGAACCAAATATATTCTTATTTAATGTCTGGCAGGTACTGAGCATTCCCCTTCTTATTTAGCAGAGACAAAACTGCTACTACTGGTAGCTGACCAAGGAACAATTTCAAATTAATCATGCAAACAAAAAGATTATTGAAAGGCGTAAACTTCTTAAAGACAAATATTGTGCTTTTCATTTAAAAGTGTGCATTTCTTAAAGAGAAGTGCTGTGTTTGGGGGTTATAAACAACCTCTCTTTTTAGTAAAACAAAAGAAAACAGCCAAGGTCACAAATGGGGAAGACCAGCAGGGATCTTAAGGAATAATACAGTATTATTATTCATTCCCCTGTCTTTAGGCAGACCAAAAACCCTCATCACAATTACCCCAGGGTGGGCTAAGAGAAGGGGTGGCTCCAAGGGAATGGGACCTCTGAGAATATCAGTACTGGTTCATAGTCTCTCTTATCATTTCAAATTTACTATGTAACTCTGAGTATCAACAAGAAGGCTCTGAGGCTAAGGTCTAACAATAGAGATTCTTTCTCACTTCATGCTAGGCCACTTCACCTAGCTTGCCTCTTTACTGGTAAAACTGTGATTTTATGATAATCCTCTTGCTGGTTACACAGCATGTTAAATTTTTTTTTTTTTTTTTTTTTTTAGAGTCTCACTATCTCGCCCTTGGAAGAGTGCCGTGGTGTCAGAGATCACAGCAAACTCAAACTCCTGGGCTTCGGTGATTCTCTTGCCTCAGCCTCCCAAGTACCTGGGACTACAGGTGCCTGCCACAACATCCACCTACGTTTTTGTTGCAGTTGTCATTGTTGTTTAGCTGGCCTGGGCAGGTTCAAACCCTGTCACCCTTGGTGCATATGGCTGGCACCATAACTACTGTGCTACAGCACCAAGCCATGCATTTTGTTTAAATAGGATGAGTAAGATCATCTGGCTCAGTGCTTGTAGCTCAAGCAGCTAAGGCACCAGCCACATACACCAGAGCTGGTGGGTTCGAATCCAACCCGGGCCTGCCAAGCAACAATGACAACTACAACCAAAAAATAGCTGGGCATTGTGCCTGTAATCCCAGCTACTTGGGAGGCTTAGGCAAGAGAATCGCTTAAGTCCAGGAGTTGGAGGTTGCTGTGAACTGTGATGCCACAGCACTCTTCCCAGGGCGACAGCTTGAGGCTCAAAAAAAAAAGAAAATCATCTATGTACAAATCCACATGCTAGAAAACACCTACTATTGGTTACTTTGTCCCCCTTCCTATGTTTTCTATCTATCTCCTCAAGACACTAGGAGCTCTCAGAAAGAGAAAATTTCTCATATGAGCTCTCAGAAAGAGAAAATTTCTCTCAGATGACTATGAAGTCTAGAAAATAGCCATTTCTGATAAGCCATTGACAGTGAGGGTATTACACAAATAAGAACAAACTAGAATCCCAAAAATAAAATAAAGGCAGAAAAGACATCCAAAGAGATGATCGTTTGGATGGGAATGAATTTTATAAACAAAACTCTGTATTTCAAATGTCTTTATTCCTCCTATATAGTAGACATGCATCTCTAAAACCTAACGTCCTGGGCCAGGTGGCTCACACCTGTAATCCCAGCACTCTTGGGAGGCCAAGGTAGGTGGATTGCTTGAGCTTACGAGTTCGAGACCAGCCTGAGCAAAAGTGAGACCCTCGTCTCTACAAAATAGCTGGGCGTTGTGGCAGGTGCCTATAGTCCCAGCTACTTAGGAGGCTGAGGCCAGAAGATCGCTTGAGCCCAAAAGTTTGAGGTTTTCGTGAGCTATGACGCCACGGCACTCTACCTCTGTCTCAAAACAAAAACAAAACAAAACAAAAACCCTGCAATGTCCTTCAGCCAAAGAGAGTACTGGTTTCATATACTATCTGATCCTCACCTGGGTTGGTATTCTCTAAAAGCTTATGGAAATTAGACCGCTGAGCCCACATCCACTATGGATCCTCTCTGTATGTATCTCTCTCAGGCACAGATGGAAAAAAAGAGAATCACAAAATTACCCTTCTTTGATCCAACCCTGGAGGAAGCACTGAAGAACTTCTTCACTGTGGTAACTTTGCGGGTCTTCTCATTGGTTTTCTTTTCTTCAAATTTGGAAAATGTCAGGGATTGGGCACCCTGGCTGCTCTGACTGCTGGCAAAGGCTTCTTCCTCCTCTCGTTGAAGTCTGTAATTTAAGAGAGAAATAAAAATGATCCACAGTTTCCTTGTATCTAAAGGTTATTATGTAATTGAGGAGGATCTAAAGTTTTTCTAACTAGACGCTAAATACACCAAATAAGACTGCAGTATCTGACAGATAACTACAGGCTAAACCTGTCTCCATGCTATTACAGACTCCAAAAGGGACCTCCTCTAGGGATCATGCTCACTTAGCAATCATTCTAGGATTACATGAAAGAAATAAAGTCCTTTTCCCTAATAAGTACAATGATGAAATGGAGAAAGAGATAAATAAGTAATTAATACATAATGGGACAGTTTCTATAGTACAGAGTAAAAGTCAAGTTCTACAAGAACACAGGCAACTAAATTTGCTACCGGAGTCTGAGAAGGCTTTAAAAAGGGGAAATTTGGGTTGGGTTTTAAAAAGATAAACAGGATTCTACTAAGTGAAAGGACATTCCAGGGAGAGGGAACTATTATATAAATGTGAAAATATGGCGCTGGTGTTGTTGGTATAGCAGTGAGCATAGCTGCCTTCCAAATGTGAAGGCAAATAGTTTATCTTAGAACAAGTTTAATGTAATCAGAGCACTGATGGCGTGATGTACTGGATATACAAAAAAGCACCAGAAGGACCTTGACTGCTAAGTCCACTATTATTTTGAATTTTATCATGCAGTGGGGAAACAAAAAAGATTGTAAACACAAAAAGTTACAGGACGGTCATGGTGGCTCATGCCTATAATCCTAGCACTCGGGGAGGCCAAGGTGGGTGGCTTGCTTGAGCTCACAAATTTGAGACCAGCCTTAGCAAGAGTGAGACCCCCGTCTCTAAAAACCAAAAATAGCCGGGCATTGTGGCAGGCGCCTGTAGTCCCAGCTACTTAGGGGGCTGAGGCCAGAAGATCGCTTGAGCCCAAGAGTTTGAGGCTGCTGGGGGGTATGACACCACAGCACACTACCCAGGGGGACAAAGTGACTCTGTCTTAAAAAAAAAAAAAAAGTTATCATTATGAAATCTGTGCTTTAGAAAGATAATACAGGTAGCTATGTGAATGACCTGAGGGATAGAGAGACTAAAGACATAGATAATAATTAAAAATATATTACAAAGGTTTAAGTAAAAAAAAAAAAAAAAGACCTGGAAAATAGGAGTAGAAAGGATGAAATTCAAAAGACTTTCCTAAGTTAAAATAAGGTAGAGCTTGGTCAAATACACGTAGGTTAGGTGAGAAGGGAAGTGAAGGAGAACATCCACTATCTATAAAACAATGGTTCTCAAAGTGTGATTCCCCAGACTTCCCAGGAGCGCCAGCATCACCTGGGAACTTGTTAGAAATGAAAATTCTCTGGTACCACTCCTAAACAACTAAAATTAGAGACTCTGAGGGTGAGGTCCAGCAATCACTGGTTTTACAAGCTTTCCAGGTGATTCTGATGTCTGTTCAAATTTGAGAAATACTCGTGTAAGAAATCTCAAGTGAAGTCACAATTGGAAGCAGTGAGAAATAGAAACAAAAATCACAGGTGGAGGTGTTAGGCTGGTCATGGTGGCATGTGCCTATAGTCCTAGCTACTTAGGAGGCTGAACAGGATTGCTTAAAGCCAGGAAATTGAGGTTGTAGTGCACTGTAATTCTACCTGTGAATAGCCATTGCCCTCCAGCCTGGGAAACAGAGGGAAATCTCATTTCGTTAATTAATGAATTAAAAATAGTCTCGGCTGGGCCTGGTGGTTCACACCTGTAATACTAGCACTCTGGAAGGCTAAGGCAGGTGGATTGCTTGAGCTCAGGAGTTTGAGACCAGCCTGAGCAAGGGCAAGACCCTGTCTGTAAAATGCCAGGCATTATAGCAGGCACCTGTAGTTCCAGCTACTTGGGAGGTTGAGGCAAGAGAATCACTTTAGCCCAAAAGTTTGAGGTTGCTGTGAACTGTGATGCCACAGCACTCTACCAAGGGCAATAAAGTGACACTCTGCCCCACCTCCCCAAAATATATAAATATATATAATATATATAGTCTCCAACTATAATTATCAAAAATAAAAAAATGAGGGAAATAATGCTTGATTAGAGCCATATGCAATGCTTGAGCTACGTACATCATATATAGTACCCCTAATTTAATCTTTACTTAAGTATGCTTATCTCCTCCATGCTTCTACTCCAAAGAGTTTTTTATTTTTATTTTTTTCCAAAGAGTTTATTGTTTAAATTTGAGAACTAAGACTAACACAAACCAAATATAAAATAATCAGAAGACAAACATAAAATGAAGAAATCACTAAAAGCTATTTATTAAATGTTGACTCAGTAGAAAAGAAAAAAAATCCTTTCTCATATTAAATTGACTTGCTGACCAGGAGCAGTGGCTCACACCTGTAATCCTAGCACTCTGAGATGCCGAGGTGGGTGGATTGCCTGAGCTCAGGAGTTCAAGACCAGCCTGAGCAAGAGTGAGAGCCCATCTCTAAAAATAGCTGGGCGTTGTGGCAGGCACCTGTACTCTCAGCTACTTGGGAGGCTGAGGCAAGAGGATCTCTTGTGCTCAAGAGTTTGAGGTTGCTGTGAGATATGATGCCACAGTACTCTACCAAGGGTGATACAGCGAGACCCTGTCTCAAAAAAATAAATGAATAAAATAAAAAATAAGTAAACTGACTTGCTAATAGCTCAAAATGGAAAAGAAAGACGTATCTGGTCAAAGACAGGATTATATATTCAATAATGTCACTATTAAACCACCCCCAGTTAAGTCCTTTTACCGCTCTGCCAGTTCCCAATCCTCCTGAATCTGCTTCTGCCTGGCTTTGTGGTACTCCTCCCTCCAGCACTTGGAGCAGAAACCCTGCCAAGCAGGGTTGCCATAGTAACCACATCCTTTCTTGCATAGGAGCTCTGATTGATCCACATGAATTCCTCTGCGTTCAGACTTAAGGCTCATCTTCCTCCTGCTAAAAAGGAACAAACAAGAAAGTGTTCTTGAAAATGAATTCATTATCATTCTTCTAACCAAAACCAAAAAATGAGTGAGTCCATTATCTTCAATCTATAAAGGAGACAAGGAAAGAAGGAAGGAGAGAGGGAGGAAAGAAAAGAGGGAAGGAGAGAAAGAAAGAAGAAAGGAAGGAAGAAAACTTAAATACGGCAAATTCCTGACAGTTATATCAAAGAAAAAACTTATTCCCTGGTTCAAACATAAAGAACACATTTTTTTGTTTTTTGTAGAGACAGAGTCTCACTTTATGGCCCTCGGTAGAGTGCCGTGGCCTCACACAGCTCACAGTAACCTCCAACTCTTGGGCTTAAGCGATTCTCTTGCCTCAGCCTCCTGAGCAGCTGGGATTACAGGCGTCCGCCACAACGCCCGGCTATAAAGAACACATTTTATAAGGGCTATTATTGTATTAAAGATGTAAAAGTAAGGCCAGAAACTATAAAAAAAAAACAAAACAAACTATAAAATCCTAGAAGAAAATATAGAGGAAAAGCTTCCTGACGTTGAATTTGGCAATGACTTCTTGGATATGACATCAAAAATACAGGCAACAAAAGCAAAACAGATCAATGGAACCACGTCAAACTTTAAAACTTTTGCACAGCAAAGGAAACAATCAACACAGTGAAAAGGCAAACTACAGAATGGAGAAGATATTTGCAAACCATATATCAGATAAGGAGTTAATATCCAGAATATAAATTCCTACAACTCAGCAACAACACCCCCCAAATAATTGAATTTAAAAATGAGCAAAAGACTTGAATAGACAATTCTCCAAAGACCTGCAAATGCCCAACAAACATATGAAAAGATACTCTACAAGCTGGGTCCAGTGCTTTGTGTCTATAATTGGAGCTACTTGGGAGGCTGAGGTGGGAGGATCACTTGAGTTCAAGAGCTCGAGGCTGCAGTGAGCTATGACTGGGCCACTGTACTACTTACTGCCTGAATGACAGCAAGACCCCCTGTTTTAAAACAAAACAAAACACAAAAACTAATAAGTTAGTATCCCCATTTCAAAATTGAAGGAAAAAACACAAAGAGGTCAGGTTTGCGTCTAAGGTCATACATGATTGAGCTAAAACTTGAAATAATATCTTTTTTTTAATTATTTTTTATTTTTTTGTAGAGACAGAGTTTGACTTTATCGCCCTCGGTAGAGTGCTGTGGCGTCACACAGCTCACAGCAACCTCCAACTCCTGGGCTTAAGCGATTCTCCTGCCTCAGCCTCCCGTGTACCTGGGACTACAGGCGCCTGCCACAACGCCTGGCTATTTTTTGGTTGCAGTTTGGCTGGGGCTGTGTTTGAACCTGCCACCCTCGGTATATGGGGCCGGCACCCTCCTCACTGAGCCACAAGCGCCGCCCTTGAAATAATATCTTAACAAGTTCCAAAGTTGACTCAGAGCCTACAGAACAGTGGTTACAGCGCTGGCCACATGCATCAAGGCTGATGGGTTCGAACCCAGCCAGGCCAGCTAAACAACAATGACAACTGCAACAAAAAACAGCCGGGTGTTGTGGCAGATGCCTCTAGTCCCAGGTACTTGGGAGGCTGGGGCAAGAGAATCACTGAAGCCCAAGAGCTTGAGGTTGCTGTGAGCTGTGACGCCATAGCACTCTACCAAGGGCGACATAGTGAGACTCTTGTCTCAAAACAAACAAACAAAAAAGCAAGTTCCAAAGTTAGTTTTCTTTTTTTTTTTTTGTAGAGACAGAGTCTCACTTTATGGCCCTCGGTAGAGTGCCGTGGCCTCACACAGCTCATAGCAACCTCCAACTCCTGGGCTTAAGCAATTCTCTTGCCTCAGCCTCCCGAGTAGCTGGGACTACAGGCGCCCGCCACAACACCCGGCTATTTTTTGGTTGCAGTTTGGCCAGGGCCGGGTTTGAACCTGTCACCCTCGGTATATGGGGCCGGCGCCTTACCGACTGAGCCGCAGGCGCCGCCCAAAGTCAGTTTTCTTTTCTACTATATCATATTTAAGCTTATTTGTTCATAGCATCACAATTGTATGGTAAAGTGCCATGCAACAATTTCCATTCAAATTGAAACCACATGGTCTCATTCTTTTCCACATAAACAAACTGCCGAACAAGCACAGAAAAAAAGCAGCACTTTGATCGTTCAACAAGCTCAAATATGCAGACAGAATTAAGCCCTACACGTTGGGGATCCTAACATTAATTCAACTTGATCATTTACTAAGTGCCACCTGTGTCCTGAGAATTGAGCTCGATGCCATTGGTGATGCAACTGACAGAACTTATCCTTGACCTCATGAAGCTCATAACCAAAATACAGGTAGACTGAAAAATGAAGAAAGAGAAAGTATTTAAGTAAATGGGGGGCAGAAGGGGAAAAAGAAGGCATGGTAAGCTACTTGTGAAAAATGCTCTTCCTGTCCAGCATGTCCTGCCTCTTCATGTTGTCTTTCTAAGACCCTTCAAGGTTCAACTCATCCCCACCCCCAAGTGGTCTCCTCCTATGCAATTGCTAAGAGACAAGAAAACAATGTAGAACATACATGATGTGTTGTAAACAGGAGGTAAACTGAAAAAGTTGGGTGCAAAGTGAAATTATGATGATTTTTTAAAACTCCAGGCTATAGAGTCTGGATTGAAGCACCAATTAAAACTTCTAGAAGCCAGGCACGGTGGTTCATGCCTGTAATCCTAGCACTCTGGGAAACTGAGGCAGGTGGTTTGCTTGAGTTTAGGAGTTGAAGCTGTAGTCCCAGTTACTTGGGAGGCTGAGGCAAGAGGATTGCCTGAGCCCAAGAGAATGAGGTGCTGTGAGCTATGACACCACAGAAATCTATATTCAGGAGAGCTCCTGAAAAGGGGAAAGCATAAGATCTCTACTTTAAGCAATAAAACTTGAGAGACAGAGTTCTGTCTTCTAGCATGATGAAGTGAGGAAAGCAATAAATCCTCTCCTCCAAAAGCAACTATCACGATGGTCAAAACTTCCACTTTCTGCTGACCGGTTAAATGTTTGAGCCAATAAAGGCACTCAAACTTCAGCACCCTCCCCTATCCCCCACTTTCTGCAAGGCTCTCTTGTGTCTCCTCTGTGTGTAGCACAGGCTCTTCTGGTCACAGCCAAAGCCTAACTGGTTAGAGGTGTTTGAAGACAATCTCAATCTTTGAACAAACAATACTCTTTGGGTAAATATTAAGGTATGCAGACTCCTAGAAGAATGGCAGCCATAAAATAAAGACAAGGAAGAAAAATTGAGCAGAGACATCAGTGGCTGCAGTAGTCAAGGAAAGAAACGTTGCAGATTTCTTTTCTTTTTCTTTTTTTTTTTGTAGAGACAGAGTCTCACTGTACCGCCCTCGGTAGAGTGCCGTGGCGTCACACGGCTCATAGCAACCTCTAACTCTTGGGCTTACGCGATTCTCTTGCCTCAGCCTCCCGAGTAGCTGGGACTACAGGCGCCCGCCACAACGCCCGGCTATTTTTTTGTTGCATTTTGGCCGGGGCTGGGTTTGAACCCGCCACCTTCGGCATATGGGGCCGGTGCCCTATTCACTGAGCCACAGGCGCCGCCCCGTTGCAGATTTCTTTCAGCTATAAAACCTGGACAGTACACAGGGAACACCACTTTTGAGAATTCTGAAAAGCAAAAGAATTGGGCTGGGCAGTGCCCGTGGCTCAGTGGGTAGGGTGCCGGCCTCATACACTGAGAGTGGCGGGTTCAAACCCAGCTCCAGCCAAACTGCAACAAAAAAATAGCTGGGTGTAGCAGTGGGCGCCTGTAGTCCCAGCTACTCAGGAGGCTGAGGCAAGAGAATCGCCTGAGCCCAGGAGTTGGAGGTTGCTATGAGCTGTGATGCCACAGCACTCTACAAAGGGCGATGGTGTGAGACTCTGTCTCTACCAAAAAAAAAAAAAGAAGAAGAAGAATTGGGCGAGAAGATCAGAATTCAAAGTATCATTGAATCCTTGCTGAGATTATCATCTTTTCCCCTTTAGCATCATGGAACCAACTCAGAAATGGGAACAAAGGGAGAGAGTTCTAGTTTGGGCTCAAGGCATGAGAAAGGAAATTCCTAACTATCAGAGACAATACGGGGATTCCTCCATTTTACTGTCTTTCTCCCTTCTCTTGAGATATGGTGCCCAAGCAACCATGTGGTGTATCTGCAGCAAAGACTGGAATGACAGACTTCAGGAGCCAAACTCTAAGCAAGGAGAACTATCGATTTTTCCCTCACTCTCTATGCTCCAACTGCTTAGCCTCAAATATGCAGACAGTGGTGGAAGTACATGGCTGAGTGACATAACTACATCCATGGTTTTCTGGACACAGGAAAGAAAAGATGAGCCCTTAGGGAACAAAAGGAAATGGCTGAGAATAAAAACTCAAGAAGGCAATTTCTGGGCTCACCCCTAAGCTGTGCATGTGTGGATCTGATGTTATATAGTATCAAATATTTTTATTTATTTATTTTTAATTTTTTTCTAGCTGTCATCCTGGGTAGAGTGTCATGGCGTCATTACTCACACCAACCTCAAACTCTTGGACTTAAGTGATTCTCTTGCCTTAGCCTCCTCAACCTCTTGGGCTCAAGTAATCCTCTTGCCTCAGTTTTTTTCTATTTTTATTTTCTTTAGTTTTCTTTTTTTTTTGAGACAGAGTCTCACTATGTTGCCCTCAATAGAGTGCCATGGCGTCATAATGGCTCACAGCAAACTCAAACTCTTGGGCTTAAGTGATTCTCTTGCCTCAGCCTCCCAAGTAGCTGGGACTACAGGTGCCTGCCACAATGCCCAACTATCTTTTGTTGTTGTTGTTGTTGTCATTGTTGTTTAGCAGGCCCAGGCTGGGTTTGAACCCGCCAGCCCCAGTGTATGTGGCCGGCACTCTAACCACTGAGTTATAGGCGCCAAGCCAGTTTTTTCTTTTTTTAGTACAGATGGGGTCTTGCTTTTTTGCTTAGGCTAGTCTCAAACCTGTGAGCAAGCTATCCACTTGCCTCGGCCTTCCAGAGTGCTAGGATTACAGGCATGAGCCACCATGCCTGACCTTTATTTATTTATTTTATTGAGACAGAGTCTCACTTTGTGGCCCTTGGTAGAATGCCATGGCATCATAGTTCACAGCAACCTCCAACTCTTGGGCTCAATGTCTGGCTTTTTTGTTTTTTTGTAGAGACGATGTCTCGTCTGGCTCAGGCTGGTCTCAAACTCCTGAGCTCAGGGCAATCCATCCGCCTTGACTTCCCAGAGCACCAGGATTACAGATGTGAGCCACTGCGCCCAGCCAGTATCAAAGATTTTTAGATCGAAACTGAGAGAACACCATACAGCTCTCAGACCAGCACATATGTGACTAGTGCATACATGAGCATGAAACTGACAGAAAACAGCACTGCAAAAGCTTTGAAAAATGAACTGACATTAGAACCATCAGTACCACAGAACTTGCATCATCCCAAACTTGACAACAAAACAGAAAACTTTTGCTGTCACTGTTATGACACTGCTAAGGAAATGAAAGGACAGGTATAGACTGGGAGAAAAATCACGTTATTTGAAAGAGCTTACATATACAGAATATATGTAACTTTCTCAAAACTCATTTTTTCTTTTTTTTTGGAGAGAGAGTCTCACCATGTCGCCCTGGGTAGAGTGCTATGGCATCACAACTCATAGCAACCTCAAACTCCTGGACTTAAGCAATTCTCTTGCTTCATCCTTCCAAGTAGCTGGGACTACAGGCACCCATCACAATGCCTGGCTATTTGTTGTTGTTGTTGTTGTAGTCATCATTGTTGTTTAGCAGGCCCGGGCCAGGTTCAAAGCCACAGCCCTGGTGTATATTAGCTCAGTCCTAACCACTGAGCTATGGGTGCCGAGCCTCAAAACTCAATTTTAGGAAAACAAATCAGTCAATTAAAAAATGGGCAAAAAACTTGAACAGATACTTCATCAAAGAAGATACACATTGGTATCTCACATTTCTGTAAAGAGACACCTTTGCTACAGACTGTCTCCTCAAGGATGTTTGTATACTAAACAACCTTACAAGACAAAAGACAACCTTCCAGAGCACAGGACAAGTTTGTTTATGATCCAGTACAATAAATACAATGTTTCCGTCCACATCAAACAGAAAATCTGTCTGCCACCCATTGAGACTTGGGTTCCCTGAGCTTAGATTCCTTAGAAGTGCACCCATGGGATTTGTGGGGCAAAGCTAATCCATGTGAACTTGTTCCGCTAATGTCCTATGAATAGTAAAGTCTTTTTTCTCTAACCCAGGAGTCCCAGGTCTTCGGCCAGTATCCATGAAAGTATGGTAGGCTAACTTACTATTTCTAAGTAGAGTAAAAACTCAGGTCCTTCTCAGTTCTTGACAACACAGTGGCAAATACGCACATGCAAAGTTGTTCACCACCCTCAGTCATTACAGTAATGCAAATTAAAACTACCATTACTCACACCTATTAGAACGGCTAAAATTAAAAATGCCAACAACACCAGGTGGTGGTAAGGATGCAGACTAACTACAATTCTCATGCATTCCTAGTGGAATGCAATAGTACAGCCACTATAAAAAACAGTTTGATAGTTATACTAAGAAGCTAAAAAAAAGAGTAAAATATACATTATCATGTAATCCAGAAATCCAACTCCTGGGTATTTCCTTTAGAGAAATAAAAACTGATGCTTACTCAAACTTCTGTACACAAATGTTTAGTCATGATCATCAAAAACTGGAAACAACCAAAATATTCATTAACAGGTATGTGGAATAAATAAATTATGGTACACCCATACAACAGAATGCTATATGTATGTGTGTGTGTTTGTGTGTATATATATATATATATATAACAAAGTATTAATATACTTAACAACTTGGATGAATCTCAAAAGCTTTACACCGAGCACAAGAAGACATTATCTTAGTCCCCTTGGACTGTTAGAATAAAATACCATAAACCGGGTAGGTTATAAACAAGAATTTATTTCTCGGCCAGGCGTGGTGGCTCACGCCTGTAGTCCCAGCGCTGTGGGAGGCCGAGGCGGGTGGATTGCCTGAGCTCAGAGGTTCAAAACCCATATGAGCAGCAGTCAGCCAGAGTAAGACCCCGTCTCTACCAACAACATCAAAAACAGCCAGCACTGCAGGAGAAAGAAGAAAATCACCAGAAAAGGAGTACTTCAAACAAACATGAACAAGCACACTGAAATTAAAAATAAAAAAAAAAAGGGCGGCGCCTGTGGCTCAGTGAGTAGGGCGCCGGCCCCATATGCCGAGGGTGGCGGGTTCAAACCCAGCCCCGGCCAAACCGCAACAAAAAAATAGCCGGGCGTTGTGGCGGGCGCCTGTGGTCCCAGCTGCTCGGGAGGCTGAGGCAAGATAATCGCGTAAGCCCAAGAGTTAGAGGTTGCTGTGAGCTGTGTGACGCCACGGCACTCTACTCAAGGGCGGTACAGTGAGACTCTGTCTCTACAAAAAAAAAAATAATAATAAAATAAAAAAAATTAAAAAAAATAAAAAAAAATTAAAAAAAAAAAAAAGAATTTATTTCTCTTTCTTTCTTTTTTTTTTTTTTTTGTAGAGACAGAGTCTCACTTTATAGCCCTCGGTAGAGTGCCGTGGCCTCACACAGCTCACAGCAACCTCCAACTCCTGGGCCTAAGTGATTCTCTTGCCTCAGTCTTCGGAGCAGCTGGGACTACAGGCGCCCGCCACAACGCCCAGCTATTTTTTTTTTTTTTTTTTTTTTTGTAGAGACAGAGTCTCACTTTATGGCCCTCGGTAGAGTGCCGTGGCCTCACACAGCTCACAGCAACCTCCAACTCCTGGGCCCAAGCGATTCTCTTGCCTCAGCCTCCCGAGTAGCTGGAACTACAGGCGCCCGCCACAACGCCCGGCTATTTTTATTTTTTGTTGCAGTTTGGCCGGGGCTGGGTTTGAACCCGCCACCCTCGGCATATGGGGCCGGTGCCTTACCGACTGAGCCACAGGCGCCGCCCAACGCCCAGCTATTTTTTGGTTTGCAGTTCAGCCGGGGCCAGGTTTTGAACCCGCCACCCTCGGTATATGGGGCCGGCGCCTTACCAACTGAGCCACAGGCACCGCCCAAGAATTTATTTCTCACAGTTCTGGAGACAGGGAAGTCTAAGATTAAGATGTCAACCCAGACGTGGTGTCTGGTGAGAACATGCCTTCTGATTCACTGAAGGTACCGTCGCACTGTATCCTTACACAGTGAAAGGGGGAAACTGGCTTTCTGGGGTCTCTTTTATATAAGCACTACACCTGATTACAAGGGCTCCATCCTCATGACCTAATCACCTCCCCCAAAGCCCCACCTTCTAATCTCATGATCTTGGGGGTTAGAGGTAATACAGATATTCTGTGTTGATTGTGGATGCATTTATATACATGTACAGATACTTTAAAATTCATATGACTGTATGAATTTTACACTCCTCCCAAATCAATTTAATTCTATGATTATTTAAAAAAAACTTGAGAGGTAATTTCTATGCTAGATTGGGAAGAAGTGCAAAACAGAAGGCAGGGATACTGACCAAGAAACAACTATAATAAAGGGTTGTGATAATAATTGAAATAATACAGTAGGAATGAAAAGAGGGATGGTAATCCACTTTAGAGGTGGGATCTGTAAGAGTTAATTAGTAAGACATGGCAGGGAGAGGAAAATCTAATTAGAAAGGACTTCCAAGTTTACAAATACCACTAGAATGCTATTTGCTAAGGACAGAGACCTTGTTCTCCTTCTTTACTGCTATATTACTATTGATTTAAATAGTACCCGGCATGCCACAGGTGCTCAAATATTCATTGAGGGGAACAACGAATAATTGAATCAGTAAGGTTGTTGAAGAGATCAAATATTTAAATGATAAAGAAACAATACATAACAAATAATAAATATAAAAACTCCTTCCTATGATTGATCAACCATTATTTTAAAATTTTATATATAATTATATATGTGAATAACTTTATAACAAAAAATAAATATCTATTAGATGGTTAAATAAATTGTGGTACAATTACACAACAGAATACTTGGCAGTAAAAAGGAGTGAAGTACTAATACACAAAACAACTTGGATACACGGCAGGCTTGTTCAAATCATGCACATTTTCAGAAGGGCCTGCTTGTGTGACTGGCCCTTGGCTGGCTCCTAGGAACTGAGGTCTTAGAATATCTCTTCCACTGATACAAGCTTGGTTGGAGTATTGAACCACACTGTCCCAGCTTGTCTAGACATTTTATGTAAACAGTGTGACTTATGGTGAATACATGCTTTCCTTCTGGAGGTTCTGAAGTTGCAATAATGGTATTTAGTCATGAAGGCACTATGTGACCAGCCTCCAGTTAAAAAAAAAAAAAAAAGACCCTCTGGATTCTTATGCTGCAGTGAGCTCCTCTAACAAAAAACACTTTACATGTTGTTACAGAGGATCCTGTATACTTCCACTGGGAAATGACTCTTCTAATTTCACACTGGTGTCTTCCAGACTCTGTTCAACGCACAATCATCCTTTATTGATCCTACCGGGTATCCTTTCACCACAATAAACCATAGCTGGGATTATATAAATCCTGTGAGACATTCTAGAGAATTATCAAATCTGGGGCAGTCTTGGGGACTACCAACGCAGGGTAAGATTATAAGAGATTGGGTGATGCCTGTGGCTCAGTCAGTAAGGCGCCGGCCCCGGCTGAACTGCAATCAAAAAAACAGCTGGGTGTTGTCGTGGGCACCTGTAGTCCCAGCTACTGGGGAGGCTGAGGCAAGAGAATCGCTTAAGCCCAGGAGTTGGAGGTTGCTGTGAGCCGTGTGACGCCATGGCACTCTACAGAGGGCCATAGAGTGAGACTCTGTCTCTACAAAAAAAAAAAAAGATTATACAAGATTGACATGAGGGAGGTATTTGTGGTAATGGAATAGTTTAATATCTTGACAGTCTCTTTCTGTACTATCTTTGTAACTTCATAAGAATCTGCAATTATCCCAAGTTTTATTGGAAGTCTCACCTAAAAATGATTTTTGAGATAGAGTCTCACTCTGTTGCCTGGGCTAGAGTACCATGGTCTCAGCCTAACTCACAGCAACCTCAAACTTCCTGGCCTCAAGCGATCCTCCTGCCCCAGCCTCTTGAGTAGCTAGGAATATAGGCGCCTGCCACAAAACCTGCCTTATTTTTTCTCTATTTTTAGTAAAAATGGGGTCTCACTCTTGCTCTCACTCTGGTCTTGAACTCCTGAGCTCAAGGGATCCTCTCACCTCGGCCTCCTGAAGTGCTAGGATTACAGGCATGAGCCACACACCTGGCCCCTAAAAATGATTTTTTTTCCTTTGCTCAAGAATTGCTTAAGACCTAAAAATGATTTTTAATAAAACAAACATCTATAATTAGACCAATGTGTACCAGACACTTTAATGTTCTACTGAGATCCTTCTATTGCTTCTGTCACCCCAGCTAGAGTGCAGTGGTATAATCATAGCTCACTATAACCTTGAACTCCTTGGTTCCAGTGATCCTCCTACCTTAGCCTCCCGAGTAGCTGGGAATGTAGGAGTATACCATCACATATGGTTAATTTTTTTACATTTTGTAGAGATGAGTTTATGATATGTTGCCCAGGCTGGTCTCAAACTCCTGACCTCAAGAGGTCCTCAGCCTCCCAAAGTGCTAGGATTACAGGTTGAGTCACTGTGCCCAACCAATACAACTCTTACAATAGCCAAACAATAACAAGTTCAAAAATACAAAAAAGAGATCACATTCACAATGACATCAATATATAAAAACACCCAGGAAATATTTTAATGAGAAAATCACACAATCTAACTTAAGAATACTGATATAAAGGTTTGAATAAGTGGTAAGACATACCATAACACAGTATGAGAAAATAAATTATAAAAATAACAAATGTTACAACATTTGCAAGTTTGAATTTCCTAAATTAATTGTCTGAATTTTTATTTGGAAACAAACTAGTTAAAAGTGTGGATCAGGGCTCGGTGCCTGTAGCTCAGTGGTTAGGACACTGGCCACATGCACCGGGGCTGGTGGGTTCAAACCTGGCCAGGACCTGCTAAACAACAATGACAACAACGATAAAAAAAAATAGGCATGCATTGTAGCGGGCACCTGTAGTTCCAGCTACTTGGGAGGCTGAAGCAAGAGAATTGCTTAAGCCCAAGAGTTTGAGGTTGCTGTGAGCTGTGATGTCACAGCACTCTACCAAGGGTGACATAGTGAGACTCTGTCTCAAAAAAAAAAAAAAAAGTGTGGACCAGGTGCAGTGATTCATGCCTATAATCCTAACACTTTGAAAGGCCAAGGCAGGAAGATCACTTGAACCCAGGAGTTCAAGGTTACAGTGAGCTATGATAATGCAAAGGCAAGAAAACAAGATCATCTTGGGAAAAGGTATAAATTTAGTAACATACCTGGTGAATTACTGTGGGATACCGTGACCCCCCAAAAACAATTCTAACATAATATACAATATAATTTAACATTAGGAAGAGAAGAAGGGAAAATTTTTGATAAACATTATTGGAATATCTGGTCCATAATCTGACAGCACCAAAATTAATTATAGGTACCTTTTTTTTCAGACAGAGTCTCACTCTGTCACCCTCAGTAGAGTGCTGTAGCATCACAGCTCACAGCAACCTCAAACTCTTGGTCTTTTTTTTTTTTTTATGCTTTTTTTTTTTTTTTTTAGAGACAGAGTCTCACTTCGTCACACTCGGCAGAGTGCTATGGCATCACAACTCACAGCAACCTCCAGCACTTGGGCTTAAGCGATTCTCTTGCCTCAGCCTCCTGAGTAGCTGGGACCACAGGCGCCCACCACAACGCCTGGCTATTTTTTGTTGCAGTTTGGCCGGGGCCAGGTTTGAACCTGCCACCCTTGGTATATGGGGCCAGCGCCCTACTCAGTGAGCCACAGGCACTGCCCCTAACCTCAAACTCTTGGGCTTAAGCAATTCTCTTGCCTCAGCTTCTTAAGTAGCTGGGACTACAGGTGCCTGACACAACGCCCGGCTATTTTTTTGTGGTAGTTGTCATTGTTGTTAACAGGCTTGGGCTGGGTTTGAACCCACCAAACCCTGGTGTATGGGCCAGTGCCCTAACTACTGAGCTATGGGTGCCGAGCCAATTATAGGTATCTCAAACAAGTAAGTTTTTAAAGAAACACACAAAAAAATGGAAGAAACTAAAATTAGCTAATTTTTATTATTTATTTGTTTATTTATTTATTTTGAGACGGAGTCTTCCTATGTTGCACACTTGGTAGAGTGCTGTAGCGTCACAACTCACAGCAACCTCAAACTCTTCGGCTTAACCCAAGTAACTGGGATTACAGGCGCCTGCCACAATGCCTGGCTATTTTTTTTGTTGTAGTTGTCACTGTTGTTTAGCAGGCCCGAGCTGGGTTTGAACCCGCCAGCCCTGGCATATGTGGCCAGTGCTCTAACCACTGAGGTACGGGCGGCAAGCAGAAAAAAAAATTTTAAGGTCTCAACTGTAGCTAAAATAAAAAGGCTAATAAAGGACTAGAAAAAAGGGATTTAAAGTAAATAGGAAAGGAGCAATGTGAAGAAGAGGAGGTGAGAACAACCCTTGGACCAACCAAAACCTGCTCATCACCACATCCCCGCGTCTAGCGCCTACGTCCTGCTGCAGTTGCCACCATGCCCAAGAGAAAGGCTGAAGGAGAAGCCAAAGGAGATAAAGTCAAGGGAAAGGATGAACCACAGAGAAGAGCCACAAAGTTGTCTGCTAAACCTGCTCCTTCAAAGCCAGAGCCCAAGCCTAAAAAGACCCCTGCAAAGAAGGGAGTGAAGGTCCCCAAAGGGAAGAAGGGAAAAGCTGACGCTGGCAAGGAGGGGAACAACCCTGCAGAAAACGGAGATGCCAAAACAGACCAGGCACAGAAAGCTGCAGGTGCTGGATGCCAAGGGAAGTGTGTGCATTTGTGGTAACTGTACTTCTGGTGACTGTACAATTTGAAATACTACTTTTTATCAAGTTTAATAAAAATGTAGAATTTTGTCTTACTTTTTTTTTTTTTAAGCTATGTTGTTAACACACAGAACACTTCATTGTTTTGGGGGGAAGGGGCATGTCATTAATAGAATATCTCCAAGGCTAGACTGGTATGAGGGAAAATGTCTTTCCCCTTTAGTTTTGAGAGACTTCCTCTCAGCTCTCAAGAGGAAGGATTCCCTCATGTTGACACACAGCCACCTTGGCACAAATGCCTCGAGGTATGAAAAAACTAATTTGTTTTTATGTCCCAGTCTCCCTCTGCCTTCAGCATAGTCTTAACTCCCTTAAACCCAGTCACCTTTTGGGACCTGACCCCAAATAATTGGTTAGTAGTATGTCAAGGAATCTGCACTTTTTCAATAATTTATACCACTGAGATGGCATCCCCTTAAAAGAGCAGCGGTTCCATTTGTAGATTGTTGGATCTTCAGATAACTTCTGCCATTTTCATTTCATTTCCTGAAAGTCAGGGTCGGCTTGTAAAAAGTTGTTAAACAACATCCTAAGTGTGAAATGTCAACCCTCACTCTAAACATTTCCTGTTCAGAGCATCAAATGAAGACTTCATTGGTTTTTATAGTGGCTCTCGGATTTTTGGTAGACCATTGAAGAAGGGAGTTTAAAAGTTGTTGTATACTGTTAACGATTGTCTGCCCATGTCCTGCCTGAAATGCCATGATTGTTTATGAAAAGTATCTTTAATAAAGCTGGATACAGTTTGGCTTGGAAAAAATAAAGTAAATAGAACAATGAGGTATTTTATTACATTTAGAAATAATACTAACAAAGAATTTGTAAATCTTTGATGGCTATGCAGGAGAAGAATATGAGCAGAGCATTCTTAAAAGATGACTTGTTTCCTAGAAACAGAAATGGGATGCCAAAGTGTATGTGCATTTAAATTTTTGACATATAACTACCAAACTAACCTGATCTAAAGGTTGTACCTATTTATAAGTGCCCACCTACAGTGCATGAGAGAACCTATTTTCCCACATCCTCAAAAATTTAGCGTTATTATACTTTAATTTTTCCCAATCTGACAGGCAAAGAGAAATCATTTTTTATTTTAATGTGTATTTTCCTAAGAAGGTTAACTTATTGGGTGGTGCCTGTGGCTCAAAATAGTAGGGCACCGGCCCCACATGCCAGAGGTGGTGTGTTCAAGCCCAGCCCTGGCCAAAAAAAACTAGAAAAAAAAAAAAAAAAAGGTTAACTTATTGTCTATGTTATTTCCTCATTCTTCTACATTATTAATATTTTTCTCTTGATTTATAGCTATACTTTTAAAAACATGTTTTAGTACTCAACTTCATATGTTATTAAAAAAAACACAGTCAAGACTTAGCATCTAATCTGCAATTATAATTTCACCAACTTTCATTTAATTAAATATACTGCTTCCAAAATGAACTTGAATGTCAGAGAGAATTGCTGTCAGAGTTTCAATGTTAAATTTGACAAAACAAAGTATCCAAACATCAGCCTGCCCAAATAATTCCAAATGATAATCAACCCAATGGAATACAATGTAGAGTTTATAGTTGGTGGAATGAGCAGAGCCAGCAGTGCAACATTCTTAAGGAATAAGTTCCAGGCAACAATCGTCTATTGTACTAAATCACACCCTCTTCAGTTGCACAAAATTACAACTCTAATCTTAGCGTGTTATTATCCAAACTAATAGCTTAAAATTACATGAAACATAATCTGGCTAGTCTAGTCTGTTTGGTCCCATTCTCTTCCCCTCTTTTGGGGAAGCAGCCAATTGCCCAAATGGTTAATTTATCTGACAAATAACTGATCAAAAATAATTTCTCTTAACTCTACCTACAGTAATGGCAAATTGCAATACATAAAGTAGTCTCTACCATTAAAGGTTTGATTTTTTCAATGGTTAAATTTTAGTTTTAGCTCTGCTGCAGCCATTTTACTCTTAACTATTTGCTGTGGCTGAGCAAAGTGATACACACATACGCCACACACAAAAAGAGAAACAAAAGGCAATTGCCTGGGTTGAAAGTGTATTATTTAGATTTGTTAGATGGAACAATCAAATAAATATTTATATTATGTTTTTGAGCTTTTGAGAAGTGTCTTATATCTAAAACGTAAGATTAAATGATAGCTGAGCTGGACTAGTAATGATACTAAAAAACAGCTACCAAAAGACTAAAACAAAATCAGAATCCATATCAACCACATTACTTGTGAACATCTGACTATTAGACATAAAAAACTAAGGCTGATGTACTATTTGAAAAACTGGCCAAGTATGCTAGCTTAGGCCTATAATGCCAGCACTTTGGGAGGCCGGGGCAGGAGGATTGGTGCGCCCAGGAGTTTGAGACCAGCCTGGGCAACATAGCAAGACCCTGTCTTTACATGCCTATAGTCTCAGCTCTTCAGGAAGGTGAGGTGGGAGGATCGTTTCTGAGCTCAGGAATCTGAGGCTTCAGAGAGCTTTGATTGTACTACACTCCAGCCTGGAGGACAGAGCAAGACCTTGTCTCAAGAAAGGAAGGAGGAAGGAAGGGAAGGAAGGGAGGAGAGGGAAGAAGAGATGCAAGAGAAGATGGAAGAGGAGAGGGAAAAGAGAGGAAAAGGAAAAGAAAGAACAGGGAAACTGAAACCCAAAAACACCATAACAAAGTGATACAATCAAAAACAGTAAAAATTATTAATAAAAAGCAATTTGCATGACCTACTGAAACTCTGGTTACTGATAAACATATTTTCCTGAATATTAAATATATTCATAAGATGAGATAAATCACTCTACTCCAGCTTTCAACAAAATGAACATTACTTAAACGGTATGAAGTAATGAAATTTTAAGCCAATTAAACTCCAGAACCTTTCAATAGCTACCAAAATCATCCCACCTGTTGTGGGTTGAATTGTGTCCCCTTCAAAATATAGGCTGAAGACCCAGTGCCCATAGCTCGGTGGTTAGGGCGCTGGCCACATACACCAAAGCTGGCAGGTTCAAACCTGAGTTGGACCTGCTAAACCACCATGACAACTGCAACACAAAAAATATTTGGGCGTTGTGGCAGGTGCCTGTAGTCCCAGCTACTTGGGACGATGAGGCAAGAGAATCACTTAAGCCCAAGAGTTTGAGGTTGCTGTGAGCTGTAACGCCACAGCACTCTACCAGGGGTGACATAGTTGAGACTCTGTCTCAAAAATAGAATGAAGTGCTAACCCCATTACATGTGAATGACATATTACTAATATTTAGAAATAAGCCCTTTGCAGATGCAATTAGTTAAGATGAGCTCATGCTGGATTAGAGTCAGCCCTAAATCTAATTACAGGTATCTATCAGAAGGCCATCAGAGGTACCCAGATACGCAGACACAGAGAGGAGAAGGCCATGTGGCCAGGGAGGCAGATAACGAAGTGATAGAGCTGCAAGCCAAGAAATGCCAAGGATTGTCAGCGAGGGAGCATGGCCCTAAATGATACCTTGATTTCAGACTTCTAGCCTCTAGATTTATGAAAAAATAAATTCGTGTTGTTTTAAGCCATACAGTTTGTGGCACAGGCATACCTCTTCACAGATACTGCACTTTTTACAAATTGAAGGTTTGTGGTACCATCATGTCAAACAGGTCTTATGAGTGCCATTTTCCAACACCAAGTACTCACTTCGTGCCTGTGTCACATTTTTATAATTCTTGTACTATTTCAAACTTTTCTGTTATTATTATATTTGTTATGATGATCTGTGATCTTTGGTGTTATTACTATAATCGTTTTGAGGCACCAGGAGCAGCACCCATATAATATGGCAAACTTAATCCATAGATGTCTGTGTGCTAACTACTCCACCAATCGGCCTTTGCTCTATCTTACTCCTTCTCAGCAGGCCTTCCTATCCCTAAACTACAATATTGAAATTAGGGCAATTGATAACACTATAATGGCCTCTTAAGTGTTCAAGTGAAAGGAAGAGGCACATTTCTCTGCGTTGAAATAAAAAGCTAGAAATGATTTAGGGAGAAAGGCGTATCAAAAATCAAGATAGGCTGAAAGCAAGATCTCTTGTGCCAAAATAGTTAGCAAAGTTGTGAATGCACAGGAAAAGTTCTTAAAAGAAATTGAAGCACTACTCCACTGAACACATGAATGCTAAGAAAGTGAAATGACTGCATTGCTGACATAGAGAAAGTCTGAGTGGTCAACTCAGCCACAACATTCCCTTAAGCCAAAGCCTAAACCAGAGTAATCCAGAACAAGGCCCTAACTCTCTTAAATTCTATGAAGGCTGAGAGAGATAAGGAAGTTGCTGAAGAAAAGCTGGAAGCTAACAGACATTGGTTTATTGGGTTTAAGGAAAGAAGTAATCTCCATAACATAAAAGTGCAAGGTGAAGCACTCACTGCTACAAGCTACACAAGTTGTGAGCCATAAGATCTAGCTACGATCATTGAAGGCTGCATTAAATAACAGATTTTCACCACAGACAAAACAGCCTTCCATTGGAAATAAGATGCCATCTAGGACCCTCACATAGAGGTGAAGGCAATGCCTGACTTCAAAGCTTCAAAGGACCAGGCTGACTCTTGTTAGGGGCTAAAGAAGCTGGTGACTTTAAATTGAAGCCAATGCTCATCTACCATTCTGAAGTCCTTGGGCCTGTCAGAATTATGCTAAAACTACTCTACCTGTGCTCCAGAGGTGGAACAACAAACGTGAATGACAGCACATCTCTAGCATGGCTGACACAATATTTTAAGCCCACTGTTAAGAACTAGTGCTCTTGGCTCAGCGCCTGTGGCTCAAGCAGCTAAGGCACCAGCCACATACCTGAGCTGGTATGAATCCAGCCGGACCTGGCAAACAACGACAGCTGCAACCAAAAAAAATAGCTGGGCGTTGTGGTGGGCGCCTGTAGTCCCCGCTACTTGGGAGAGAATCTCTTGAGCCCAGGAGTGGGAAGTTGCTGTGAGCTGTGATGCCACAGCACTCTACTCAGGGTGACAGCTTGAGGCTCTGTCTCAAAAAAAAAAAAAAAAGAACTAGTGCTCTTGTGGTCTCATCTCACAGCAATGCAAAAACCCCAAACAAATAAGCAAACAAACAAAAAAAAACTAGTGCTCAAAAAAAAGAAAATACTTCCTTTCAAAATATTACTACTCATAAACAATGCACTTAGTCTGCCAAGAACTCCAAGGCAGCTGTACAAGGAAATGAATGTTGTTTTCATGCCATTAACACAACATCCACTCTGTAGCCCATAGTTGGAGTAATTTTGACTTTCAAGTCTTATTATTAAAGAAATACATATTTGTAAGGCAATAGCTGCCAGTGATTCTCTGACAGATCTGGGCAAAGTGAATTGAAAATTTTCTGGAAAGGATTTACCATTCTAAATGCCATTAAGAACATTCTTGATTCCTGAGAAGGCCAAACTATCAACATTAACATAAGTTTGGGAGAAGTTGATTCCAACCCTCATGGATGAGGGCAAGGCTTCAGTGGAGGAAGGATCTTCAGATGTGATGGAAATAGTATACAAACCTCCCCCAAAACAAAAAAACAAACAACCCCCCACCCAAAACACCAAGAAAAAAAACCCAAGCTAGATGTAAAGCCTGAAGATGGGCCTAAATTATTGCAATCTCATGATCAAACTTGATGCATGAGGAAATGGTTCTCAGGGATGAATAAAGAAAGGAGTTTCTTGAGATGGAATCTACTCCTGGTGAAGATGCTGTGAACACTGTTGATAAAAGTGAAAGTGATAAACTTAGTTGATAAAACAGCAGCAAGGTTTGAGAGGACTTCTCTAATTTTGATAGAAGTTCTACTGTGGGTTAAAATGCTATCAAACAGTATCACGTGCTATACTAAAACCTTCTGTGAAAGGAAGAGTCAATTGGTGGAGCAAACTTCATTGTTGTTTTAAGACACAGCCACCCCAACCTTCAGCAATCACCATCATGGAAAGTCAGCAGATATCAACATTAAGACAAGACCATCTACCAGCAAATGACTACAATTCACTAAAGGCTCAGGTGAGTGTCAGCATTTTTTAACAATAAAGTTATTTTTAAATTAAGGTACGAGGCCAGACTCAGTAGCTCATGCCTATAATCCTAGCACTCTGTGAGGGTGAAGCAGAGGGATTGCGTGAGCTCACGAGTTCAAGACTAGCCTGAGCAAAAACAAGACCCCTGTCTCTACTAAAAATAGAAAAACTGAGGCAAGAGGATTGCTTGAACCCAAGAGTTTGTGGTTGTTGTGAACTATGATGCCACGACACTCTACCCAGGGCAGCAGCTTGAGATTCTGTCTCAAAAAATAAATTAATTAAGGTATGTACCTAGTTTTTTAGACATAATGCTATCACACTTCATAGATTACAACGTAAAGAGAACTTTTATATGTGCTAGAAAACAAATTCATGTTACTTGCCATATCTCTGCAGTATGCCTGTCATTTTTTATGATGGCCCTACGAAGCAAATACACTATCCAGTCAGAATATTGTAAACTCTACAAATAATTAAAAGAGATGAATTTTCCAAAAATTGACAAAAAACTCTGGGTTCACAGCATGACTTGTCCTTTACAAACAGAGCGATCATATAACCCAATTAGTAACAGTCCTAGCCTATGCCTGTTATCCTGGCATAAAACTACCCCTCTTTGATTCTTAAAAGTGGCCTCTTTTGGATAATAGGTTGCATGGTCATCCTGCTTATGAACACACCTACTATATCCTTCCTGTTTGTTCATTTTCAAATAACATCTGACTCCATTTTCCCCCTGACTAAATAATTCTCTCTAGTACCTACAGCATTTTATAAATATAGCTATTATAACTCTCATGTTCTTTTATAATTACTTGCTCACATGTCCACTCCATGTTCCCAGGCACTAAGCACAGTGCCAGAAGAGTGGGCACTCAAAAAATGTCTTCCAATAATCAAATAATTATTCAGACCACTGACAAAGTACCTGCAGAGACAAAGTTTCTTTCACTTTTGCCCCTTATATACTCCACAGGGCCCAGTGAAGGTACGAGGAAAATATTAAATAGCGAACAATTAACTTATAAAGCATGGGGGCAGCACCTGTGGCTCAGTGAGTAGGGCGCTGGCCTCATGTACCGAGGATGGTGGGGTTGAACCCGTCCAGCAAAACTGCAACAAAAAAATAGCCGGGCGTTGTGGCAGGCGCCTGTAGTCCCAGCTAATCGGGAGGCTGAGGCAAAAGAATCGGCTAAGCCCAAGAGCTGGAGGTTGCTGTGAGCTGTTACGCTACAGCACTCTACCAAGGGTGACAAAGTGAGAGACTCTATCTCTAAAATATATATATATATTCATAAAACTTACAAAGCAGTTCTCAAACTTTAGCATATATCAATACCACTCAGCAGACTTGTTTAAGCACAAAGTACTGGGTCTCTCTCCAGTTTCCATTTCAGTAGATTTGTGGAAACACCTGAGAATGTAACAAGTTCCCAGGTGACACTGATGGAAACCACCTTTGAGAACTAGTACTATAAAGAAAGTGCCACAATTGTGAAAAGATTCATTTCTTCTCATGACTTCATTTCTAGTGGGAGATTCCCTTTTCTGAATATGACAGAGTAGCTTGTGGCAGACCAACACTTCTGCTGAGAACTAGGAAAACTCTAGATTCATTTTAAAAAATCTTTGTTTAAAGGTATTAGCTACTGAAGTAACCAACTCTAAATGGGTCTAAATTCTGAAAAGAGGAAGGAACTATAGAAAAATGAAATGATAGTCTACAGCCATGATTTCCCCAAGTACATTTGCTGATTCTCAAGTAAAAGGCTAAGAAGCCACACTTTGCTAAGGCAGAGAAACCATGAGAAAGAGCTTTTGGAACAAAAAAATTAAATCAAGACTTTAAGAGTCTGGCTGGACCAGCTGGTTCACGTCTGTAATCCTACCACTCTGGGGGCCTGAGTCGAGTGGACTATTTGAGCTCAGGAGTTTGAGACCAGCCTGAGCAAGAGCGAAACCTCTACTTCGGTTTTTCTATTTTTAGTAGAGATGGGGTCTCCCTCTTGCTCAGGCTGGTCTCAAACTCCTAAGCTCAAGCAATCCTCCTGCCTTAGCCTCCCAGAGGGCTAGGATTATAGGCATGAGCCACTGCACCCGGCTCTAAACCCTTTTTTAAAGTATTTTCTAGTATTCAAATTCTTCTCCAAATACAGGTAAAGCATTCATTGAAGAATGAAATTGAAATCTTTGCATTCCACTGACCTAATGGCAGAACCACTATCACAACCATTTTTGGCTATGTTTGGGACTGCAACTGGTTGGGCCTGGAATCCTACCAGCTGATCACTTTTTCTGTGAGAATCTATAACTTTTAACTTCAAGAGAATCCCAACTTATTTCTCAAGCACCATTTTATGTGTATATGTACAAATATATCAATATTATATATATAATAGTGCTTGAAAAATACACATTCATCTATTTTTAACTTGTTCAGTCACTAGACTGAAATACTGAAAAGGCAAAAATTCTTTTTTTCTTTTTTTTTGGAGAGACAAGAGTCTCACTTTATGCCCTTGGTAGAGTGCTGTGGCCTCACACAGCTCACAGCAACCTCCAATTCCTGGGCTTAAGTGATTCTCTTGCCTCAGCCTCCCGAGTAGCTGGGACTACAGGCGCCCACCACAACGCCTGGCTATTTTTTGGTTGCAGTTTGGCCGGGGCCGGGTTTGAACCCACCACCCTCGGTATATGGGGCTGGCGCCTTACCGACTGAGCCACAGGCGCCGCCCAAAGGCAAAAATTCTTTAAGGAGACAACCTACAAGTACTCTGATAGGTAACAAACACTGTGTTACCTACTTCTTCCAAAAATGTCTAAAAACAGAAGCAAGCTCTTGGTAGAAAATTGTTAAAAGTATCCTTAATACGGCTGATATTAAAGGACTTAAACACTGAATTTCAATATCGTCTCTGTCATAAAACATCCTTTTTCCTGAGCTTGGTAACATCATAAGGAAGTTTTGTAAAAGCATCAGCAGTTAACGTATGGGTATGAAAGTACTTTGCCAACTTATTATTTCTCATAAATAGTATTAAAGTGTGTTCATTCATAACCATACATTTTAAACTGTAGAAAAAATCTAAATGCTTATCATACAACCCCTATTGCAATGACTAATAAATTTACCCAAATATAATCTAGAAGCTGAGCATACTATCTCCTGAGATACCAACTATGATGAATTTTAGACATCTTATTTCATTAAGCTATAGTTTTATATTTTACAATTTTTTTAAAGATGGGGTCTTGCTGTGTTGCCCAAGCCAGAATGCAGTGATACAATCACAGCTCACTGCAGCCTTACAGTAATCCTCCTACCTCAGCCTCCAGAGCAGCCAAGTCTGGCTGTGTTTTTTGTTTTTTATACTTATTTGTGTTCTTCTTATAACATCCTATTCAAAACTTTGGTCACTAGCCCAGCTCATTTTTCAGGAACACATTTAAAAAACAACATCAAAAGCTTTATGGAAATGCAATTAAGGAACCACAACATTACACAACTATATTTAGGCAAGGACAGTTCCACCCACTGTTTACTGAGTAAGGATGAATAAGGATGTTTTCCCTCTATTAGTATAATCCCTGGCCTGTGCTAGTTATTTGACAAATTTGAACCATTTTTTTTTGAACGGACAACTTTACTTTGAGCCAAATACAGACATAATTTACAAGACATTTCATGTAAGATAAGTGGATCTGGTCCCATCTTAAAAATAAATTACAAGCCAGATGTGATGGCTTACACCTGTAATCTTAGCACTTTGGGAAGCCAAGGTGGAAAGACTGCTTGAGGCCAAGTCTTGGAGAGCAAAGTCAGCAACACAGAGAGAGTTCATCTTTTCAAAAAAAAAAAAAAAAACAGAAAAATTAGGGCTTGAAGTGACAGCAGAGGAACCCAGTGCTGCTCTTCCTGATGAGAAGCCACTTCTTGAGGGTGATGATGTGAGGATGCACCTCGCATGAAGTAGATTAGGAGTTTTTATTTAGAAACATTTTTTAGTGCCCCCAAGGTTCCCACAACAGCCTTGAGTGGCCCTGTCCCACTTGGCTTCCTGTGTTGATGTCTAGTTTTTTTTCTTTTCTTGCCTGTCCTTGTGTCTGAGGCAGGAAACACAGGCTTCAAGCCCTATTCCTTCCCTAATTTGGCCACAGGGACTGGATGTTGCACATTGTGTTTTTCTGTTTATTTTGTTCTGGAATTAAAGTATGCAGAATAAAGAAGGTGGTGGCACCCATAGCTCAGTGGGTAGGGCATGGGCCACATACACCGAGGCTGGTCAACCTGACCCGGGCCAGCTAAAACAACAATGGCAACAAAAAAAATAGCTGGGTGGGCACCTGTAGTCCCAGCTACTTGGGAGATTGAGGCAAGAGAATTGCTGAGTCCAAGAATTTGAGGTTGCTGTGAGCTGTGATGCCACAGCACTGTACTGAGAGAGACAAAGCAAGACTCTGTCTCAAAAAAAAAAAAAAAAAAAAAATTACCAGATGTGGTGGCACGTGCCTGTAATCTGACCTACTCAGGAGTCTGAGGCAGGAGGATGGTTTGAGCATACAAGTTTTAGGTTGCACTGAGCTGTGATGATGCCATTATACTCTAGCCTAGACAAGAGAGTGAGACTGCCCTGTCTCCTCGAAAAAACAAAACAAAGTTATGTGCATGAGCTTTTCAAGCCAATGCTCTCTGGGCTGGAGTTCATATCCCAAAAACTTTTTTTCTGGAAATGAATCTCAGGTCTGTTACTTGGTAATCCCTCCACCCACCTCTGTGTGCAGGTGAGGTGGCTTTCATTCACATCTGTACCCTTGTGAGATTCTTCCATTTTTATATTTCCCTACTCATGATAAAGCATGCCTGTTAAAACATGGCTTTGTGATTAATCAACAATATAAAATAGATGTACTTGAAAACCTGTCAAGAAGCACAAACTCAAGCCCCACTAATGATAAATTCATTACAAAAGGTCTACTGAGAAGTATTTATGGAAGGCAGCCTGAAGAATGTGCAATCCACCTACTTATCTAGATAATCTAAAACATATCCTTAAATTAAATCAATCCAGAGATCTAAGTACTTGTATCACATTATTTTGCTAGCACCAGAACCTTTTACTGAATTATGTTTTGACTTTATGTCACCAACCTACACAATAAGGCAAGGAGGAGTTTAACTAAAACATAAAGTAAAACTCAACACACAACCCTTTGGAATGCATGCTGTATTTACCCAAGGATGTAGATGAGGAGTTTCTTACAACAAGGAGTCTTTGGGAATCCAAAGGAGAAACTGGGTATCTTATATCACATGTCACCGAACCATGTAATTGACATTTCTCTCTGAATTGGCTCCTAAAAAGCAAAGCCAAATTTATGGCTCTCTAGCAAACACTCAAGACTTCAGTCCAAGTACTCTGTGTACAGAGCTCATTCCTGTTTCTATCTCAATTTTTCAGTCACAGTTCTGAATTCATCATCCACTTATCTCTGTATATTACCAACAGCATGTTGCATGTATCTGTGTAAGTCATTATGACTCCTTTCTGGAACAAGATGTGGCCTAAGTAAATGATATGTTCCACTTAAAAAATTATAGCATAAGCCTGGCAAGGTGGGTCACACCTGTAATCCTAGTACTCTGGGAGGTCAAGGCAGGAAGATACCTTGAGCTCAGGAGCTCAAGACTAGCCTGAACAAAAACCAGACCCCAACTCTACTAAAAATAGAAAAATTAGCCAGGTGTTATAGTAGTATTGTACTCCCAGCTACTCAGGAGGCCAAGGCAGTAGGATCACTTGGACCAAAGAGTTTTTTTTTGAGACAGAGTCTCACTTTGTTGCCCTCAGTAAAGTGCCGTGGCGTCACAGCTCAAAGCAACCTCAAAGTCTTGGGCTCAAGTGATTCTCTTGCCTCAGCCTCCCAAGTAGCTGGTACTACAGGCGTCTGCCACAAGGCTGGCTATTTTTTTAGAGACAAGGTTTCACTCTGGCTCAGGCTGGTCTCAAACCTGTGAGCTCAGGCAACCCACCCACCTTGGCCTCCCAGAATGCTAGGATTACAGGTGTGAGCCACCTGGCCCAGCCTGAACCAAAGAGTTTGAGGTTGCTGTGAGCCAGGCTGACACCATGGCACACTAGCCTGGGGCAAGAGAGTGAGACCGTGTCTCAGAAAATAAAAATATATAGAACAATAAGAAGGTATTTTCTTCAATTAATAAACATTTTATGAGCTCAATTACTAAAGGCATTTTCTTTTCTGTTTAAAAGTGCCTTCTAAAGGAAAACTGAACTTGTTCTAACAAACACTATGCCTAAAATTAGAAAATTCTAACAGAGGAACTACCAAAATAAAACACTTTCATTATATATTTTTAACTATGGAACATATAGAAAATTATAAATATGTCCCTATGTAAAAATCCCCCCCAAAGCCATTTTAAATTTTAAAATACATAAATGTAGTTACAGTTGAATATTTATTTTGAATGGGAACTGAATATACACATACTAGTTTCAAAAGTGGTTCTTAAGATTTTTATACTGGACAGCGCCCATAGCTCAGCAGCTAGGGCGCTGGCTACATACACCCAGGCTGGCGGGTTCGAACTCAGCCCGGGCCTGCTAAACAAGAATGGCGGCAACAACAACAACAACAAAAACAACAAAAAGCTAGGCATTGGGGCAGGCACCTGTAGTCCCAGCTACTTGGGAGGCTAAGACAAGAGAATAGCTTAAGCCTAAGAGTTTGAGGTTGCTGTAAGCTGTGACGCCACGGCACTCTACCAAGGGCAACAGCTTGAGACTGTCTCAAAAAAAGCCAAAAAAGATTTTTGTATTACCCCTCATGAGTTGTTCTGTACCTAGAATAGAGGATACTGCCAACCATTCTTTAAGGTGAGACAGCACAAAATTTATTTATTTATTTTTGTGTGTGTGTGGTTTTTGGCCGGGGCTGGGTTTGAATCTGCCACCTCCGGCATATGGGACCGGTGCCCTTCCCCTTTGAGCCACAGGCACCACCATAGATAGCACAAAATTTAGAGTCCCCAAAATTCTTGCTTTAGAATTTCAGCAATCTCCTTGCTATGACTTGGGGAAAATAAAAAGGTTAATATTCCTTCAAGAAAAAAAAAATTCTTCAGTAATATTTTACCCATTCATGAACAAATATTTTCTGATAACTTCTGACTTTTAATGTCCAATTAATTGATCATAATCACAGTTCTTGGCTTTCCTTGTAACTATAAATAAGTGAGCTATGCTAGCAGAAACAAGTAAAAATGTTCTACTATACAATAAATATTACACTTCCCGTCTTACTAACAATAACGTCATCAAAAACAAGAGTTCCACAGGGAACTTGAAAATCATGCCATAAAAGTACAACCTGTTTCTAAAGCACTTTAGCAGCTTCATCTAAACACCAAACAAATAAAACATACGTTTATATAAGTGGGATAAACAGAACTTAACTGTTGTTTCCCAAGTTTATTTAATATAACTGCCTTTAATATAAAGGCATTTCAGTTATATGAAATAACATAATGTTCCTACAGTGCTTTATGATAGAAGTGAGCATTTATTAAGAGTCTCAAAATGTTTTGTTGCTACTGTGAAATTCTGCTTTCTAATGTGATAATTTTTTTTTTTTAAGACAGAGTTTCACTTTGTCTTAAAAAAAAAACAAAAGCGACAAAAGCTCACAGCAACCTCAAGTGATACTCTTGCCTCAGCCTCTCAAGTAGCTGGGACTACAGGAGATCACCACAATGTCTGGCTATATATATTTTTTGGCTGTAGTTGTCACTGTTTGGCAGGCCCGGTTTGAGTTCGAACCCACCAGCTCTGGTGTATGTGGAAGACATCCTAGCTGTTGAGCTACAGGCACCAAGCCCATGATAACTTTCTTGATGGGCTAAGATGCCATTAGTAGCATTTCTATTCTGAATCACAGGTGTTAGGTTACACAGGTATTTCCTACATTTTAGGGATGGGTCCTCTCTGCTAGATGTTTTCTTTGCAGCTAATATAAACACATAAACCAGAAACTCACAGCCAAGTTTGAAATTCAATGTTTCTGACCAAAGACTGACAGTAAATTAAACAGGATACACATCTCCTTGTAAATTGGCCTTTTCTCCTATAGTTCTTCCCCTCTCCCACAATCCCACCCCACTTTGTTAGTCTGTAGGCTACTCACTCTTCAAAACACTTTCAGAAAATGTTCCCTGATCTCTTCCTCCACCCTCCACACACAACAGTATGGCCTAAACGGCCAGCTTTTCAGTGCTCTAACATAGCTCACACCACTTAACATTGTTTTGAAAGTATCTTTGCTGTTGCCCTCACCTGCATCAGCTAACTAGAGACCAGAAAGAAACAAGACTGCTTCGGAGGTCAATACGAATTCAGATCCTTAAAAATAAAAAAATAAAAATAAAAAATTCAAATACTTTACTTCTTAATGCTCTGCAAAAGAACCAGTAACTCTTAAAAGCTAAATGTCATTTATTATTAAATGAATTAATATAAACAAATCTTCTTGCATCACCGGCAAGCTTTCACGGTACAGTTTTAATGAACCGACTTTTTCTCTAGCAGTGTTTCATATACAGGGGGAAAAATAGCACTCTTTTTTAACCTAAAAAATAAAAAACTCTTCCGCCAAAAAGCCTACTCGCCAGGTGATGCTGTAAACTCATCCTGGCAAAATTTCACATCTTATCTAAAAGGCAAAACGAGTCCAGTGGTGCCACTAACACATTTTCCAACCACGGAAATTGGTCACCAACGCTGAGACACCACCAGCTGCCTATGACCTCGTCTCCAAACGGGCTGAGTTCTTTCCTCTTTCTCCCTCCCAAACTTCCGTAATGGACATCACCTCGGTTTTCCTCCAAGATGGTTTGGAAGCAGGGACTTCTGCTTCTAATCCTAGCCCACGACTTCGCCCTCAGCCACCGAGAAGTTAGAACAATCATCTTCAAATCCCCGCGCCGCGAAAGCCAGGACCCTCCCAACTCCAGGACGTTTCTGTACTCCAAGACCGACGCCGGGGAGTGAACTCCCGGCGCTCCTGCCACAGCCAGTTGTGGTTTGGGTCGAGCCTTCAATCCAGATGCGTTCTGGTGGGGTCCTCGGAGCAGCCCCGGGCACGACCCAACCGGCCACAACCATAGGTTGTCCCTTTGGATTCGGCGTACTGGACGACGAGGTAGGGAAGGACACAGAAGAGGCATCCCGGGAGGGTGGACCGGTGGCAGGAGGCGGCCAGGAAATGACAAGCGTCAGTACGTCGGAGTTCGACCCGGCCGTGGAGAACTTGGCAACGAGTGTCTAACATGGGGAGACTGGGCACTAAGAGGATTAGGGGAGCCGGCGACGGCCTAGGGCCGCGCTGCCGAGGTCCGGGAGTGGGACGAAGGACCGGAGGAGGCACCGACGCGAAACGGCCCCGGCCAGGTGGACGGCGCTGACGGGAGACCCCGCAGCCCCCGGCCAAGACGCCGCTGCGGCCCCGCCCTCGGAGCTGAGAACGGCGCCTCCCTCAACCCCGATCCTTCTGCTCCGTACCTGGTGAGCGGCTCCACCGCGTCGGGACCGCCGACCTCCCCACGTCGCTCGTGTAGTCCTAGGCTTGGACAGTCGGCTCCCGCCCTCACGCCCGCCCTCACACCCGCCCTCCCTCTCACGCCCCGCCCCGCCCCGCCGCCGGCCACGCACGCCGCGCACCCGCACGACGTCACTTCCGGAGCTTTTGCTTCTTGAGGAAGGGTGCCGGCTGATTCCTACCGGCGGTTCCCAGCGCCCGCGGACTGAGGTTGGAGGTTGGCCTCCAGGCTGACTCTGGGTGCTGACCTTGGGCACGCAGGAGCCTCGGACAAACCGGCGTTTCCCGGTCTTTTCCTCAGTGCCTACTTCGGGTTCCGACTCTCAGTAGCCCGAGGACAGCACTACCTTTCGCTGCCCCCCTGGCCTCGGGCTGCTGGGAGACTGGGCAGCGAAAAGCCTGTAGGAGTCACTGGGCCCGCGTGGGAAGGAGGCCTCATGACAAACTATGGCTCCTGTCGCTTCACGGATCTTAGGGATTTACAAGTGTTCGAGTTAAAGGGTCTTAAAGAGATTGGTTGATCCAAAGCAATGTTTATAGCTGAGCGCAACAGACTCAGAAGTTAAATAAGTGTCACATAGTATTAATGGTTGTGCCACAAATGGAATCCAGTTCTCCTGATTCACATTTCAGGAATGCTAAAAACGTAGCTAAACACCGACTGCTCTCCATCCTGAATGCCATCTCTGTGGCATAAGATGTAATCACAAGAGGGAGAAGTAATTAATATACTGTGTCTGGGAGGCAGACCTGAATTAGAATCCTAACTTTGCTAATTGTTACAGAACTAGAGTCTACTTACCCAGGGCACCTGTAACTGGCCCATGAACACATTTCAGTGACCCCTATGTTTTTTATAATCTCTCCCTTAACTAGTTACTTGATCCTTTGAATTTTCCAGACAGAAACGGTGAATTTTCTGCAAGACGAAGGGCTAAGATTCTGAAGGCCTTTGGGCAGACTTCCCAAGGCCAGTATTCACAGTGCCCCACCACCTGCCCCAGTATGTGTAGTAGCTACTACCATACCTGACCTAGGGCTTGTGACCCTTCCTTTAAAAGACTCAGATCTCCCTTAGAGAGATTTGAGGCAGCTTCTTTTGAGTCTATCGTATTAAAAATTCCTTTCCTTGACAATCCCTGTCTGGATAATTAGATCTCTGTGCCATGTGCAACCTAGGCCAAAATACCCTTGAGGTTTCAACAACACAGCAAAGCCAGACACTGAAGCTGGAAACTGCAGTGGGAGAAGGAGCTGTTTTTATTGTATGGCATGTCATGCAAGGAGAATAGGCTGCTAACATTTAAGACATGAATTTCCTTTACTAGCAAGGGTTTTTAAAGTCAGGGATACATTTCAGGAAAGCAGTTGTAGAAAAAAAGTGTAAACCAGTACACAGAGGTTATATATTGGCCTGACCCCAAAAGGTGGGAAATCCTGAAGCAGGGGCCTAAGGGTCAGAGGTGTATTCAGGGACTCTTGAATTAGCAGAAAGGAATGTTAAGATGAATGTGACTCTCTTGCCCCCCTCAGGTAGAAATTTAGAGAGAAGTATGGTGGTCAGAGTTCATCCCCTATCTATAGTTTTCTATCCAGTGGGAGTTTCTGAAAAACAACCCAAGAACACATGTTAAAATACCATATTTTAGTTTCCATAGGGAACCAAAATACCTCATAACTCTGGCTTGCTTGGAGGTCCATTGTTACTACTATCTTTCTGTTTATCAAGTTGCCTAATCACTTTTCAAGGTTAGATAAGCACCTGGAACGTTCCCTGAAGGAATTCAAGATGTTCCTTTATTGGCTGGGCACCAGTGCTCAGTGGTTAGAGTGCCAGCCACATGTACCTCAGTTGGTGGATTCAAACCTGGCCTGGTCCTGCTAAAAACAAAAAACAACAACAAAAAAGTGAGAACCCATCTCTACTAAAATAGAAAAATTGAGGCAAGAGAATCACTTGAGCCCAAGAATTGGAGGTTGCTGTGAGCTATGAATTCACAGCACTCCACCCAGGGCAACAGCTTGAGACTCTGTGTCAAAAAAAAAAGAAAAATATTTTCCTTTATTTCCATGATTGGGGGCTTCCCACAGGCCCCTCAGAGGGGTCCTTGCTCCTCTGCTTCTTCTTATTGTTGCCTCGTGATCATGGATGAGGATGCCTAATAGCTCAGTCTTTGTTCATTATTTGCAAAGTGGGGATTAATTCTTAGGAGGTCTAGGGGCTTGGACCTGTAGTCCTAGCTATGAGAGGCTGAAGTGGTAAGATCACTTGAACCCAGGAGTTGCAGCAAGTTATGATGATGCCACAGCACTGCAGCCCAGGCAATAGAGTGAGACCTTGTCTCAAAAAAAAAAAAGTTAAAAAAAAATGGATTCTTTCCTCAAAATCTTCCTAATGTCTGCTAGGCTGAGAATATAACAGCATAAAACAAAAGTACCTGTGCTAAAGAGTTTACGTTCTAGACGAGAGGTGAAGGAGCCAATTAATAAATTTACAGACTGGCAGTGGTGACTTACGCCAGTAAACTTAGCACTCTGGGAGGCTGAGGCAAGAGGATTGCATGAGCTCAGGAGTTCTGAGACCAGCCTGAGCTACAGTGAGTCCCTGCCTCTAAAAATAGCCAGGCGTTGTGGCAGGTACCTGTAATTCAAGCTACTCCAGAGGCTGAAGCAAGAGAATCACTTGAGCCCAGGAGCCTGAGGTTGCTGTGAGCTGTGACGTCACAGCACTCTACCAAGGGTGGCAAAGAGAGACTCTCAAAAAAAAAAAAGTAAAGATCTTAATTGGCTTTTGTGATTCTAGAATAAAGCACACCTCATTCTATAAAACAGAATGAGTGATCTGAGTGGAGGAGGTTGGTTTATGCTAGGGTGTGAGCTAGTGGATGTGGGTTTTTAGAAAGATTTCTCCAAAGATTAAGATAGAATGACCAAAAAATTTATTTTACTTTTCCAGATGAAAAAGGGCCAACACAGAAGTGAAAGGGGTAGAGACTGTCTGCAGATTGAATTAGGTACTCAGGCTTATTTAGGGGTTGTAGAAGGGGTGAAGAAGATTTTTGGCGATAGCCAGATTAACAGAGTACTTGAAAATTGTTGCATCCTCTTCTCTCATCTTAAACGCAGGCCAATAACAGAAGCAGCAGACAGAATTATCACTGGCGATCATGATTTTGTCAGTGATTCTGCCCTACAGATGCGGTTTTTTGAGCAGAAACTGAAGTCTGTAGCTTGCACCCCATCCCCACCCCTGTCCGTTGGGAATTCTAAAAGGCAGTTTTTAGTCAATATGTCTAAAAATTTACATTTCCTTTCTGTCTGTTTAGCTCTTTGCAGATGCTATAAAAACAGTGCCCCTTCTGTTTTTGAGGAAAAGGCTCATCCAAATCTTGTTCTCTCTCTCCTCCCAAACACTTGCTGTTTTCCATTTCCCCGCCCAGATAATCACATTAGGTTCCTGGATATACTCCAGAGGGTCTTTGTGGAAATCAAGCATATGAATTCTTATCCCTTGCCATTAAAAAGAAAAAGATGTGATGATGATGATGATCTTACTCGCTTTAGCCAAATCAAGATGGATCAGCATACCCTGAATCACAGGGCTGTTTATACCTGATCAGAAAAGGTATAAGAAGGGGATGATCTGTTGGTCAGCAAATCACTGTGTGTGCCGATTTATCTATTTGTGTGTATGAATTCAAAGAGAGAGACAGAGAGAGATCTGGAACAGCACTCTTTAAAGTTAGCAATGGTTATTTTCTCTTTGTATTTTTCTATATGGCTTTATTATAATCTTCCTCCGCCCCACCGCCTTTTTTAGTTTTGACTATTTTTAGATTCCCTTAAGTACTTGAGTACTTAACAGAATCCCATAATATTAAGCACAGAGAGGCTTTTGGTCTCATTTGCTCCACTCAGACATAGAAAAATCTCACTCATGTACCAGTGATCCTACACAGCCTCCTATCATTTCTGCCTAAACTTGAACTGCTTCCTAGACTTATAGAGTACTCATCATTTTACATTTTTTCATATGTATAAACCATATATATGTGTATGTGTGTATGTATTTAATACAACATTTGCCATTGCAACCAAGTTTAAGTGTACAGGGCGATAGCATTAAGTACATTCACAGTGCTGTCCAATCATCATAACTACCCATCCTAAACGTTTTATCATCATCCCAAACAGAAACGATGCACCTGTTAAATAAAAACTCTTCATTCTTCCCTTCCCCTAGTCTCTAGTAACCTCGAATCCACTTTCAGTCTCTATAAATTAGTATATTCCACATATTTCATATAGGTGAAATCATGCATTTGTCCTTTCATGTCTGGCATATTTAACTTAGCACATATGTTTTCAAGATTCATCCATATTGTATAATTTATCAAACCTTCATTCCTTTTGACTGGGCTTGGTGGCTTGTGCCTGTAATCCCAGCACTCTGGGAGGCTGAGGCAGGAGGCTCACTTGAGCTCAGAAGTTGGAGAACAGCCTAAGCAAGAGCAACACCCTGTCTCTAAAAAATAGAAAAATTAGCTGGGCATTGTGCTGGGCATCTATAGTCCTAACCACATGGGAGGCTGAGACAGGAGGATTGCTTGACCCAGGAGTTTGAGGTTGCAGTGAGTTAGCCTAATGCCACAGCAATCTAGCCTGGTCATCAGAGTGAGACTGTTTCAAAAAAAAAGTCGTTTAAAAAATTAGATTAAAAAAAAAGAACTTCATTTCTTCTCATGGCTCAATAAAATTCCATTTTATGTATGTATGAACCATATTTTGTTCATCCATTCATCCATTAACAAGTGCTTGCATTTTTTCCCACCTTTTGGATATTGTGAATATACTGCAATGAACGTTCACATACAAGTATCTATTTAAGTCCCATTTTCAATTATTTTGGGAATATACCTAGGAGAGAAAATGCTGCGTCATATGGTAAATTTACGTTTAGTTTTCAAAGAAACTGCCGAACTATTTTCCAAAGTGGCGTCACCATTTTACATTCCCAACAGGAATGTACAAGTGTTCTGTTACTCCATATCCTCACCAGAACTTTTTTTTTTTTGGTGCTGTGACTCAGATGCAGCATTTTTTTTTTTTTTTTTGAGACTTTGTCACCCTCGGTAGAATGCTGTGACTCGATAGCTCATAGCAACCTCAAACTTGTGGGCTCAAGCGAGCCTCTTGCCTCAGCCTCCCAAGTAGCTGTGAGTACAGGCTCCCTGTACAATGCCCAACTATTTATTTATTTATTTTTTGAGACAGAGTCTCACTTTGTTGCCCTTGGTAGAGTGCTCTGGCGTCACAGCTCACAGTAACCTCAAACTCTTGGGCTCAAGCGATTCTCTTGTCTCAGCCTCCCAAGTAGCTGAGACTAAAAGTGCCAGCCACAACGCCTGGCTATTTTTAGAGATGGAGTTTTGCTCTTGCTCAGGCTGTCTCACCCCTGTGAGCTCAGAAAATCCACCCGCCTTGGCCTCCCACAGTGCTAGGATTATAGGCGTGAGCCACCCTGCCTGGCCCTGACTCCAGCACTTGTTATTTTCCATTTTTTAAATATACCTATCCTAGAAAGTATGAAGTATCTCTTTGTGTTTTGATTTGCATTTCCTTAACAACTGGTGTTGGGTATTTTTTCATGTTTATTGGCCATTTGTATATCTTCTTTGGAAAAATATCTATCCACATCCTTTCTTGGCTTGTTCAGGCTGCTATAACAAAATACCATATACTAGGTCGCTTAGTATAAACAACAGAAATTTCTCTGAGTCCTGGAGGTTGGGAAGTCCAAGACCAAGGAGCCAGCAGATTCCATGTCTAATGAAGGCACACTCTCAGGTCCAGATACGGGCATTTTTTTTGCTGAGTCCCCCTCATACTTCATGAAAAGAGGCAGAGAGTGCACTCACTCATGTGCTGTCACACTATCTGTCTCTCTCTTACACCTCTTTTGTAACAGAATTGATTTCGTTCATAAGGGCTCTGCCTTTATGATTTAATGACCTACTAAAGGCCCCACCTTCTGATATCATCACCTTAGGAGTTAGGATTTCAATCATTGAATATGGGGTGATGTAAACATTCAGATGATAGCACATATTTTCCCCACTTAAAAAAAAAACAGAGATGGGGTCTCACTATGTTACCAAGGGTAGTCTCATACTCCTAGGTTCAAGGTATTGTCTCACCTCAGTTTGCCAAGTAGTTGGAACTACAGGTGCACATCACCACACCCAGAAACTTTCCTGACTTTTAAACTGGGTTGTTTGTTGTTGTGTTTATGTTGTTTGTTGAGTTGAAGATATTTTTTCCTTTTTAAAAAAAAATTTTTAGAGATGAGGTCTTGCTCTTGCCCAGGCTGGTCTTGAACTTCTGAGCTTAAGCATCCTCCCACCTCATCCTCCCAAAGTGCTAGGATTACAGGTGTGAGCCACGTTGACCAGCCTTATGTATTCTGAATATTAAATCCTTATCAGATATATGATTTGTAAATATTTTCTCCCACTCCATTGGCTAGCTCTTTTGACAGTGTTTTTGATGCACTAAGTTTTTAATTTTGATGAAGTCTTAATTTATGTTTTCTTTTGTTGTCTGTTTTTTTTTTTTTTTTTGAGACAAAGTCTCACTATGTTGCTCTCAGTAGAGTGCCACGGCGTCACAGCTCACAGGAACCTCAAACTCTTGAGCTTAAGTGATTCTTTTGACTCAGCCTCCAAAGTAGCTGGGACTACAGGCACCCACCACAATGCCTGGCTATTTTTTCGTTGTAGTAGTCATTGTTGTTTGGCAGGCCCAGGCTGGGTTCAAACCTGCCAGTTCCAGTGTATGTGGCTGGTGCCCTAGCTGCTGAGCTATAGGCACCAAGGATGTTGTCTGTGGTTTTTGTTGTCATATGTAAGAAACAATTATCAAATCTTCAGTCATAAAAATTTAACTCTATTCAGGGGTCCTCAAACTACGGCCACGGGCCACATGCAGCCGTGTGATTGTATTTGTTCCTGTTTTGTTTTTTTACTTCAAAATAAGATATGTGCAGTGTGCATAGGAATTTGTTCATAGTTTTTTTTTTAAATTATAGTCCAGCCCTCCAACGGTCTGAGGGACAGTGAACTGGCCCCTTGTTTAAAAAGTTTGAGGACCCCTGCAATATCTTCATCTAAGAGTTTTACAATTTTAGTTCTTACACTTAGGTTTTTGATCCTTTTGCATTGATTTTTGTATATAGCATAAGGTAAGCATCCAACTTCATTCTTTTTTTTTTTTTTTTGTAGAGACAGAGTCTCACCTTATCGCCCTCGGTAGAGTGCCGTGGCGTCACACAGCTCACAGCAACCTCCAAATCCTTGGGCTTACGTGATTCTCTTGCCTCAGCCTCCAGAGCAGCTGGGACTACAGGCGCCCGCCACAACGCCCGGCTATTTTTTTTGTTGCAGTTTGGCAGGGGCTGGGTTTGAACCCGCCACCCTCGGCGCCCTACCCGCTGAGCCACAGGCGCCGCCCCCAACTTCATTCTTTAGTATGTGATTATCTAGCTTCCCCAACACCATTTGTTGAAGAGAGTTATTTTCCCCATTGAATGGTCTTGGCATCCCGTCAAACATCAGTTGGCTTGTAAGACAGAGCATAGGGTTAAAAGTGCTAGGCACTAGGGACAGAGTAATCTGGGGAAGAGCCAAGAATCACTGTTGTCCATGAATACTGAAAACAATACTCACTAGCCACAGCATACTGTCCCAACCCTAAGTCATGTATTAGCAATGGTAAGATTAAGGCAAAACAGAAGTGCACTAAACAGGATGAGTTAGGCTCTATCATGCAGTTAAAAAAACTACTTGTTGGCAGCGCTGGCCACATACACTGGGGCTGGCAGGTTCCAACCTAGCCTGGGCCTGCTAAACAACAAGGACAACTACAACAACAATAAAATAGCCAAACATCGTGGCAGGTGCCCAAAGTCCCAGCTACTTGGGAGGCTGAGCCAAGAGAATCACTTAAGCCCAAGAGTTTGAGGTTGCTGTGAGCTGTGACGCTGTGGCACTCTACCAAGGGTGGCATAGTAAGACTCTGTCTCAAGAAAAACCCAACAAAAAACTACTTGTTTTTCAACCTTTACTCTCTCTTTGAAGCTTGCCACTGTACTGCATTTTCTCATGCCTGAGATGGCAATAAAAGCCAGTGTTGAACATTGGGAAGGCCTGCACCCTTGTTTCTCCTTCAGGAGTGCTTGCTGGTGTTGGCCTCCCCAGATCCCTCAGTTCAATGCAAATGAACTGAGTAGGTGTTATTCATTTGCATGAAGTTGCACTGACATTGGTTATAGCCATGTGGGTTTATTTCTGGACTCTCAATTCTATTATAATTATAATACAACAATTAATGTGTCTATTCCTTTTTTTTTTTTTTGAGCCACTGAACTACAGGCGCTGAGCCTAATGTGTCTATTCTTATGCCAGCAGTACCCTGCTTTTGTTAATGTACCTTTCTAATACATTTTGAAATTGAGAAGTGTGAGTTCTTTGATTTTGTTCTTCTTTTTCTTTCTTTTTTTTTTTTTTGTAGAGACAGAGTCTCACTGTACCGCCCTCGGGTAGAGTGCCGTGGCATCACACGGCTCACAGCAACCTCTAACTCTTGGGCTTACGCGATTCTCTTGCCTCAGCCTCCCGAGCAGCTGGGACTACAGGCGCCCGCCACAACGCCCGGCTATTGTTCTTCTTTTTCAAGATTGTTTTGGCGAATCTGGGTCCCTTAAAATTGTATATAAATTTTAGGATTTTTTTTCAGTTCTGTGGAAAAGTCATTGGGATTTTGACAAGAATTATGCTGAATCTGTAGATCACTTTTGGGTAGTACTGACAATTTAACAATAAGTCTTCCAATCTATGAACAATGGAAAGCGTCCCATTTCCTTGTGTATTCCTCAATTTTGTCCAACAATATTACAGAGTATCTGTGTTCAAGTCTTTTTTCTTTTCTTTTTTTTTTTTTTTGAGACAGAGTCTCACTTTTTTGCACTCAGTAGAGTGCCGTGGCATCATAGCTTACAGCAACCTCAAACTCTTAGGCTCAAGCAATCCTCTTGCCTCAGCCTCCCAAGTAGCTGGGACTACAGGTGCCTACCACAACACCCAGCTATTTTTATTTATTTATTTTTTTGGCCAGGGCTGGGTGGCCTACATAGTAGGCTGGGCACGGTGGCTCACAGTTGTAATCCTAGCACTCTGGGAGGCTAAGGTAGGTGGATTGCTTGAGCTTATGGGTTCAATACAAGCCTGAGCAAAAGCAAGACCCCATTTCTAAAAATAGCTGGGTGGGCGGTGCCTGTGGCTCAAGGAGTAGGGTGCCGGCTCCATATGTTGGAGGTGGCGGGTTCAAACCCAGACCCGGCCAAAAACTGCAACAACAACAACAACAAAAAAGATTGCTCATCAATAGTGTATAAAAGCACAACATATTTTTCTGTGTGGATTTTGTATCCTCAACTTTGCTGAATATGTGTATTAACACTAACTTTTTTTGTGAATTCTTTAGGATTCTCTACATAGATAAATATTTCATGTCATCTGCAAGAAGCGATGATTTTACTTCTTCCTTTCCAATTTGGATGCATTTTATTTATTTTCCTTGCTTACTTAATCTGGCTAGAAATGTCCAGGGTTATGTTGAATAGTAGTGGTAAAGCAAGCCACCTTGTCTTGTTTTTAATCTTAGTGGAAAGGCTTTCAGTCTTTCACAACTGAGTATGATGCTAGCTATAGGTTTTCATACATGGCCTTTATCATGTCAAGGAAGTTACCTGCTATTCCTAGTTTATTGGATTTTTTAAATCATAAATAGGTATTAATTTTTTTAATTTTTAAAATATAAAAAATTATTTTTATGTTTTGTTTTGCTTTTTTTATTTCTTTTTTTTTTTTTTGTAGAGACAGAGTCTCACTTTATGGCCCTCGGTAGAGGGCCGTGGCATCACACAGCTCGCAGCAACCTCCAACTCCTGGGCTTAAGCGATTCTCTTGCCTCAGCCTCCCGAGTAACTGGGACTACAGGCGCCCGCCACAACACCCAGCTATTTTTTGGTTGCAGTTCAGCCGGAGCCGGGTTTGAACCCGCCACCCTCGGTATATGGGGCCGGCGCCTTACCGACTGAGCCACAGGCGCCACCCTGCTTTTTTAATTTCAGATTAATATGGCATATGGGGCTGGTGCCCTACTCCTTTGAGCCACAGGCGCCGCCCCTCTGTTTTGTTTTTTTTTTTGAGACAGAGCCTCAAGGTGTCACCCGGGGTAGAATGACATGGCATCACAGCTCACAGCAACCTCAAACTCCTGGGCGTAAGCAATTCTCTTGCCTCAGCCTCCCAAGTAGCTGGGACTACAGGCACCCATCACAATGACCAGCTATTTTTTGGTTGTAGTTGTCATTGTTGTTTGGCAGGCCCAGGCTAGATTTGAACCTGCCAGCTCTGGTGTATGTGGCTGGCCCCTCAGCCACCAGACACAGGCATGGAGCCTCTTGTTTTGTTCTTGATCTTGGTTAAAAGGCTTCCAGTTTTTCACCATTGAGTATATTAGTTGTAGGTTTTTCACATAGGGTCTTTCTTATATTGAGGCAGTTTCCTTTTGTTCTAGTTTGTTGAATTCTTTTGATTGACAAAAAGGTATTGAGGCCCGGCGCCTGTAGCTCAGTGGTTAGGGAGCCAGCCACATGCACTGGGGCTTTGAGGGTTTGAATCCAGCTTGGGCCTGCTAAACAACAATGACAACAACAACAAAATAGCCAGGTGTTATGGCAGGTGCCTGTAGTCCCAGCTACTTGGGGGCTGAGGCAAGAGAATCACTTGAGCCCAGCAGTTTGAGGTTGCTGTGAGCTATGATGTCAAAGCACTCTACCGAGGGCGACATAGTGAAGACTCTGTCTCAAAGAAAAAAAAGGGTGGCTTGGTGCTCAGCGGCTAGGGCACCAGCCACACATACCAGAGCTGATGGGTTTGAACCCAGCCCAGGCTTGCCAAACAACAATAACAGCTACAACCAAAAAAAAAGAAAGCCAGGTGATGTAGCAGGCATCTGTAGTCCCAGTTACTTGGGAGGCTGAGGCAAGAGAATCACTTAAGCCCAAGAGTTTGAAGTTGCTGTGACCTGTGATGCCATAGCAACTCTACTGAGGGCAACATAGTGAGACTCTGTCTCAAAAAAAAAAAAGGTGTTGAATTTTGTCAAATAATACTGCGCCAATACAGATCATGTTTTTTTCCTCCTTCATTCTGAGAATATTATGTATTACATTAATTGAGTTTTGTAGGTTGAACTATCCTTGCATTCCAGGAATCCTACTTGGTCACAGTGTATAATCCCGGACTGCTGAATTCAGTGTACTAGTATTTTCTTGAGGATTTTTCTATCTTTCTTTTTTCTTGTTTTTTGAGATAGAGTCTTACTCTGTCACCCTGGGTAGAGTGCCAGGGCATCATAGCTCACAGAAACCTCAAACTCTTGGGCTAAACAATCCTCTTGCCTCAGCCTCCTGAGTAGCTGGGATTACAGGTGTGCCACCATGCCTGGCTAGTTTTTCTATTTTTTAGAGATGGGGGACTTAATCTTGGTCAGGCTGGTCTTGAACTTCTGAGCTCAAGAGATCTGCCCACCTCGGCCTCCCAGAGTGCTAGGATTACTGGCATGAGCCACTGTGCCTGACCTCCTCTTTAATTTTTTGAAAGAACTTAGAAAAGATTGGCATTAGTTCTCCTTTAAATGACTAACAAAATTCATTAGTGAAGCTATCTGGTCAAGAGCATTTATTTGTTGGGAGGTTTTTTTAATTATTGATTTACTCTCCTTACTAGTTACAGATCTATCTAGTTTTTCTATTTCTTTGTGATTTAGCCTTGGTATGTTTTGTGTTTCTAGGGATTTGTCATTTTATTTGGTTATTCGATTTGTTGGTGTACATATGTTCCTAGTAGTCTCTTATAAGACATTTCATTTCTGTAAAATTCATAGTAATGCTCCCATTTTCATTTCTGATTTTAGTTATTTGAGTCTTTGCTCTTTTTTTCATGGTTAATCTAGCTAAAGATTTGTCAATTTTCCTGACCTTTATAAAAAACAACTTTTGGTTTTGATTTTCTCTAGTTTCTTGTTTTCCTGTTCTTTATTTCCTTTACTGCCACTCTAATCTTTATTTACTGCCTTCTGTTCAGTTACTCTTTTTTCTAGATTTTCGATGTGTATTGTTAGTTTTTTTTTTTTTGAGACAGAGTCTCACTATGTCGCTCTGGGTAGAGTACTGTGGAGTCACAGCTCACAGCAATCTCAAACTCTTGGGCTTAAGCAATTCTCTTGCCTCAGCCTTCCAAGTAGCTGGGACTACAGGTGTCTGCTACAATGCTTGGCTATTTTTTGGTTGCAATTGTCATTGTTGTTTAGCAGGCTGGGGCTGGGCTCAAACCTGCCAGCTTCAGTGTACGTGGCCCGTGCCCTACTCACTGAGCTACGGGTGCCGAGCCTGTGTTGTTAGATTTGAGATCTTTTTCTTCTTCTTCTTTTTTTTTTTTTAAAGAAATGGGACTTCCCTATGTTTCCCAGTCTTGTCTTATACTCCTGGCCTCAAGCACTCCTCCCAACTGCTGTGATTACAGGAATGAGCCATCATGCCTGGCTCCTTTCTTCTTCTTCTTTTTTTTTTTAGAGACAGAGTCTCACTTTCTCACCCTCGGTAGAGTACCGTGGCGTCACAGCTCACAGCAATCTCCAACTCCTGGGCTTAGGCAATTCTCTTGCCTCAGCCTCCCGAGTAGCTGGGGCTACAGGCACCTGCCACAATGCCTGGCTATTTTTTTGTTGCAGTTTGGCTGGGGCTGGGTTCAAACTCGCCACCCTCGGTATAGAGGGCCGCCCCTTTTCTTCTTTTTTTTTTTTTTTGTGGTTTTTTTTTTTGGCCGGGGCTGGGTTTGAACCTGCCACCTCCGGCATGTGGGACTGGCGCCCTACTCCTTGAGCCATAGGCACCACCCGTTTTCTTCTTTTTTAATGTAGATATTTATAGCTATAAATTTCTCTCTGAGCATGCTTTAACAGCATCCTATATGATTTGGTATGTCATGTTTCTGCTTTCATTAATCTTAAAGTATTTTCCAATTTCTCTTGTGATTTCATTGTTGACCATTAGTTAAGAATGTGTTTAATTTCCACATATTTACGTGTGTTTTTGAGTTTTCCCTCTGTTATTGATTTCTAGTTTCATTCCCTTGTGATTATAAAAAATGCTTTGCATGATTTCAGTCTTGTATAATTTAAGATTTTTTTTTTTTGAGACAGAATCTCACTCTGTCACCCAGGCTGGAGTGTTGTGGCACCAGCCTAGCTCACAGCAACTCAAACTCCTGCCTCAGCCTCTGGAGTAGCTGGGACTACAGGCGCCCGCCACAAGACCCAGCTATCTTTAGAGACTAGGTCTCGCTCTGGCTCAGGCGAGACCTAGTCTTAAACCTGTGAGCTCAGGCAATCCACCCACCTCAGCCTCCCAGAGTGCTAGGATTACAGGTGTGAGCCACCATGCCTGGCCTATCTTTGGGTCTTTTTATCTAAAGCAAATCTCTTATAAAGACAGTATATAGATAAATCATGTTTTTTTTTTCTTTTAATACCTTCTGCTGATCTCTGCCTTAACTGGAGAATTGAATCCCTTTACATTTAGTATAATTACTGATAAGGAAAGACTTCTGCCATTTTGCTAATTGTTTTCCATATGTCTCATATGTTTTTGTTTATTTATTTATTTATTTTTAGAGATAGAATCTCAATTTGTCACCCTTGGTAGAGTGCTGTGGCATCACAGCTCACAGTAACCTCCAGCTCATGGGCTTAGATGATTCTCTTGCCTCAGCCTCCCAAGTAGCTGGGATTACAGGTGCCCATCACAATATCTGGCTTTTTTTTTTTTTTTTTAGAAAAAAATATTTTTTTATTTTTAAATCATAGCTGTGTACATTAGTGCAATCAAGGTGGCTATTTTGTTGTTGTTGTTGTTGCATTTTGGCTGGGGCCAGGTTTGAACCCGCCACCCTCGGTATATGGGGCTGGCGCCCTACTCACTGAGCCACAGGTGCCACCCATGTTTTTGTCTTTTTAGAGATGGGGGCCTTACTTTGTTGCCCAGACTGAATTTGAACTTATGAGCTCAAGTGATCCTCCTGCTGTAGCCTCCTAAGTAGCTGGAACTACAGGCAAGTGCCACTAACCCCAGCTTTGGGACTTTTTAATTTATTAGTTAATTATTTATTTACTTTTGAGACAGGGGTCTCACTATGTTGCCTAGCTTGGAGTATGCAGTGGCTATTCACAGACATGATCATAGCACACCGTGGCCTTAAACTTCTGGCTGCAAGCAATACTCCTGTCTCAGCCTCCTAAGTAGCGGAGACTATAGGTACATGCTATTGTTTCTGGCTTTATATGTTTGTTTGCTTTTTTTTTTTTTTTTTTGAGACAGAGTCTCACTATGTCACCCTCAGTAGAGTGCTGTAGCATCACAGCTCACAGCAACCTCCAACTCCTGGGCTTAAGAGATTCTCTTGTCTCAGCCTCTCAAGTAGTTGGGACTACAGATGCCTGCCAGAATGCCTGGCTATTTTTTTGTTGTCATTGCAGTTGGCATTGTTGTTTTAGCTCGCCCTGGCCAGGTTGATACCTGCTGCCTCAGTGTATGTGGCTGGTGCCCTACCCACTGAGCTATGGGCACTGCTCTTTTTCTGTATACTTTTAAATGATTTTCTTAGTGGTTACTTTTGGGATTACAATTAACATCCTTTTTTTTGTCTTTTTTGTAGAGGGCCACTTTATGGCCCTCTGTAGAGTGCCGTGGCCTCACACAGCTCACAGCAACCTCCAACTCCTGGGCTTAAGTGATTCTCTTGCCTCAGCCTCCCGAACAGCTGGGACTACAGGCACCCGCCACAACGCCCGGCTGTTTTTTGGTTGCAGTTCAGCCGGGGCCGGGTTTGAACCCGCCACCCTCGGTATATGGGGCCGGCGCCTTACCAACTGAGCCACAGGCACCGCCCTACAATAAACATCTTAAACTGATACAAGAGGTGGCGCTTGTGGCTCAAGCTGTAGGGTGCCGGCCCCATATACTGGAGGTGGCGGGTTCAAACTTCGCCCGGCCAAGAACTGCAATAAAAAAAACTGATACAAGACCTATTTTGAATAATGGTAATTTATTCAAAATAATATATAAAGACTCTGCTCCTCTACATCTTTGTCCCTCCTACTGTTGTAATTGTTGTAAATGATATTACAAAAAAATTCAGGTAGCAGGACTCAGCTACGATTATATTGCTGTACAATGTGTGCCCATTAACATAGAGTTATATTAATATTTTATGCATTTGTTGGCTTGGTGCCCATAGCACAGCAGTTACGGCACCAGCCACATACACCAAGGGTGGTGGGCTTGAACCTGGCCCAGTCCAGCTAAACAACTGCAACAAAAAAATAGCTGGGTGTTGTGGCAGGTACCTGTAGTCTCAGCTACTTGGCCTCCCAGAGTGCTGGGATTAGAGGCATGAGCTACCATGCCCAGCCAAATAATTACTATTAGTAATGAACACTATGAAGGAAATAGATGGGGTGAGGCAATACACAGTAATAGAAGTGTACTTTCTGGGCGGCGCCTGTGGCTCAATCGGTAAGGCGCCGGCCCCATATACCGAGGGTGGCGGGTTCAAACCCGGCCCCGGCTGAACTGCAACCAAAAAATAGCCAGGCGTTGTGGCGGGCGCCTGTAGTCCCAGCTACTTGGAAGGCTGAGGCAAGAGAATCGCTTCAGCCCAGGAGTTAGAGGTTGCTGTGAGCTGTGATGCCACGGCACTTTACCGAGGACCATAAAGTGAGACTCTGTCTCTTAAAAAAAAAAAAAAAAAAAAAAAAGAAGTGTACTTTCTATTTTTTGTTCCTGAGAGATCTGGTAGTACAAGGAGATAGTGTAGTCAGAGGCCTGAGTATGCGACATTTGAGCTGGGACTTGTATATGAAATTGAGCCAGGCTCATGCCCCTAATCTTAGCACTCCGGAAAGCCCAGGTAGGAGGACTGCCTGAACTCCGGAGTTTAAGACCAGCCTGAGCCAGTGAGTGAGATCCTGTCTCTACTAAAAATAGAAAAAAGCTCTTCCTTGGTGCTACCTACAGAGGTGGCAGCCATCTCCTATTTGGCATCATGGCCGCCCTCAGACCTTGTGAAGCCGAAGATCGTCAAAAAGAGGACCAAGGGCGGTGCCTGTGGCTCAGTCGGTAAGGCGCCAGCCCCATATACCAAGGGTGGCGGGTTCAAGCCTGGCCCCGGCCAAACTGCAACCAAAAAATAGCCGGGCATTGTGGCGGGCGCCTGTAGTCCCAGCTACTCGGGAGGCTGAGGCAAGAGAATCGCTTGAGCCCAGGAGTTGGAGGTTGCTGTGAGCTGTGTGACGCCACGGCACTCTACCAACATTCTACCGAGGGCCATAAAGTGAGACTCTGTCTCTACAAAAAAAAAAAAAAAAAAGAGGACCAAGAAGTTTATCTAGCACCAGTCAGACCGATATATGTCGAAATTAATCGTAACTGGCGGAAACCCAGAGGTATTGACAACAGGGTTTGGAGAAGATTCAAGGGCCAGATCTTGATGCCCAACACTGGTTATGGGAGCAACAAGAAAACAAAGCATATGCTGCCCAGTAGTTTCCAGAAGTTCTTCATCCACAATGTCAAGGAGCTGGAAGTGCTGCTGATGTGCAACCAATCTTATGTGCAGAGACTGCTCACAGCGTTTCCTGCAAGAACTGTAAAGCCATTATGGAGAGAGCAGCCCAGCTGGCCATCAGAGTCATCAATCCCAATGCCAGGCTATGCAGTGAAGAAAATGAATAGATAGCTCATGTGCACATTCTATTTGTGTTTAAATAAAACCATAAATATTGAAAAAAAATAAAATAGAAAAAAGTAGCCAGGTGTGGGGTCATGCTCTGTAGTCCCAGATACTCAGGAGGCTGAAGCAGGAGGATTGCTTGAGCCCAATCATTTGAGGTTGCTGTGAGCTACGATGATGCCACTATATTCTACCTGGGTGACAGAGTGCAACGAAAGAAAAGAAAGGGAAAGGAAGGAGGGAGGAGAGAGAGAGAGAGAACACAAGAGAACATAAGCCAACAGTGAGGGAAAAGGGCTGGGGAAGGGCATTCCAGCAGAGGGAATGTCAATCATAAAAGCATGAGATAGAAACTGTAGGCTAGCATGGAGGATAGGAAGGCGGAGTGAAGTGTGTCATGGGCTGGAGAGGTAGACATGGTTAAGTCTGCTTCCAATCTAAAAGAAGAGAGCTTTAAATAGGGATATTGTTAACCCCTTTCAAAGACTGTACTAGAAAATAGGTTAGAGGATGTCATCAAGGACCCAAGTAAACCAAGAGGCGTTTGTAGCAATGCAGAATGGGAGATGACAGTGATTTGGACAAGCAAAGATGTGAATTAATTCAAGATACAACTTGAAGATAGAATCAGTAGTACTTGGTGATATATGTAGAAGATGAGGCCAGGCATGGTGGCTCATGCCTATAATCCTAGTATTCTGGGAGGCTGAGGCAGGTGGAACTCTTGAGCTCAGGAGTTCAAGACCAGCTGAGCAAAAAAGCAAGACCCATTTCTACTAAAAATAGAAAAACTTAGGGTGGCGCCTGTGGCTCAAAGGAGTAGGGTACTGGCTCCATATACCAGAGATGATGGGTTGAAACCTGGCCAAAAAAAAGAAAAAGAAAAAGAAAGAAAAACTAGCCACCTCAGTGGTAGGTGGTTGTAGTCCCACCTACAAAGGAGAGTGAGGAAAGAGGAGCTCTTGAGACTGAGAGTTTGAGGTTGCTATGAGCTATGATGCCATAGCACTCTACCCAGGGCCACAGAGAGAGACTCTGTTTACAAAAGAAAAGGTGAGGGTGCCTGTAGTCCCAGCTACTCGGGAGGCTAAGGCAAGAGAATCACTTAAGCCAAGAGTTTGAGGTTGCTGTGAACTGTGATGCCACAGCACTCTACCCAAGTGGCATAGTGAGACTCTTGTCTCAAAAAAATAAAAGGTGAGGTGAGAAGGTGTTTGCTGACTGGGTGAGTGGTGGTACCGTTTCCTGAGATAGGAAGATGGAATGAGGAAGGTGTTTAGGGAAGGGAGGGGAAATAAAGAGTTCTTTTTTTTTTTTTTGAGACAGAGTCTCAAGCTGTCACCCTGGGTAGAGTGCCATAGCATCATAGCTCACAGCAACCTCAAACTCTTGGGCTTAAGTGATTCTCTTGCCTTAGCCTCCCAAGTAGCTGGGACTACAGGTACCTGTCACAACACCCAGCTATTTTTTTGTTGCAGCTGTCATTGTTGTTTTAGTTGGCCCGGGTTGGGTTCGAACCCGCTAGCCTCAGTGTATGTGGCCGGCACCCTACTGACTGAGCTACAGGCACTGCCAGAAATAGAGTTCTAGTTGGCTATATAAAGTTTGTGATGACAAGTACACATTTAAGTAGCAATATTTAATAAGTGATTGGGTATATATATAACTTGAGGCCAAAGAAAGACTTGGGAAGGAGTATAAATTTGGGATTAATCAGCATATAAATGTGACAGTTATTAGGTGATTACATTTCAGCTCCAAATTCTCCCACTCTTCATTGCCTGCTTTGCAAAAATTGAGTTGGGACCTCTCAATGGTTTTTCCTTTGCCAGTGGATATGATACTCGGCTTTGTCAGTAGAGGGCCCTAGTAAGACACTGTTGGAGGGAAGACATCTTCCTTGGTGGTTCCAGTGTGCAAGCCCTCGGTGCACACGGCTTGTCCAGTACCCAACTCCTGCAATACATGGTAGTCAGCAGCACAGAGTGCCCAGCAGGCTTCCCCAGTACTCTCAGATGGGTTTGTAGTGAAATGCTTCTGACAAAACGTCTCCAACTAAGAACCCTGCTGACATTTTTGCCATTCTGTAAGCACAGACATGCTCTCTCCAACAAGGTTTAAATCTCAGTTGTGGAGAGAGAGGGAAGATATTCCTTGGGTCTTCTATCTCAACCTTAGTAGTGGCTGTTCCTTATAGCTGATATTCCTAATAGCTGATATTCCTCTATAAATATAAATATATATAATTTTTTTGAGACAGTCTCACTTTGTCACCCTGGGTAGAGTGCCATGGTGTCACAGCTCACAGCAACCTCAAATTCTTGGGCTCAAGTGATCCTCTTGCCTCAGCCTCCCGAGCAGCTGGGACTGCAGGCATGCACCACAACACCCTGCCAGTTTTTTCTATTTTTAGTAGAGACAGGGTCTCACTCTTGCTCAGGTTGTTCTCAAACTCCTGAGCTCAAGTGATCCACCTGCCTTGACCTCCCAGAGTGCTAAGATTACAGGCGTGAGCCACTGCGCTCAGCCCCTATATTCTTTATAGTTATCTTTATTATCTGGTCCCTCATTTCTCCAATACCATTAGAATGAACAGTTCTTTATATTAAAGATATAAAGTATTCAAATTATTGTGTGGTTTCTTTCTTCTAATACAAATGCAAAACAAGCAAGATCCCCCAAAGAGATGGTATAAATTGATCTTACATTTCAAAGGTAAGGTCCCAGGAAGTCTATGTCTATTTATTTATTTATTTATTGAGACAGGGTTTTGATCTGTTACCCAGGCTGGAATATAGTGAGTAATCATAGCTCACTGCATTCTTGGGCTCCTGAGATCAAGCAAATCGATCCTCCTCCCTCAAACTTCTGAGTAGCTGGGACTACAGGTGCCTGCACTACACCCAGCTATTCTTTTGATTTTTAATTTTTTTTTTGTAGTGATAGGGGTCTCACTATGTTGCCTAGGTTGGTCTCCACTCAACTCCTAGCCTCCCAAAGTGCTGGGATTACAGACGTGAGCCACTACACCTAAACTCTATCATCTTTTACTTTGAATAGCTCTGTTGTAAAGGCACGTGGGATGACCTATGCGTGAAGCAGGAGCACCTAAGTTCAGCTTCCCCTCTTGGGACACCAGACACAATCCCCTCTAGTGTCCACTTTGGGAGGCTCGGGTTTTGGCTGGCCTCTGATGCACATGGGCACCTACCTGCAACTGCTGTGGCTTCTCTCCATCAGCCACAATCAGAGCTAGCATTTCTGTTGGTCTGTCAAGAGTCTAACATATGTAACACAGGGTCTTCTAAAGCTAAAAAGTTTGAAAATCGTGGCATGCCCTACTGGGTGGGCCAAGCTTCTAAGTTGCTCCAGGTTACTGTGAATACAGATCCTTGAAGAGGTTCTTTCAAATGCTACCTCTAGACCCTGAAGCAAATGTCACACCTGTAAGAGTTGTTGGCCTCAGCCAATACCAGCATCACCGAGACGCAGAAACAAGGAAGAGGCTGTCCTTGTTTGTGCCTTCTTGTGACCCTACCAAGGTGTTGAAATGTATCTTGGTGTAAGGCCAGGATAGGAGGAAAAAAACACAGGTTTTGGAATGCTGGGTCCTTCACTAGGGACCAGGTGGGCCCATTTCCCAAAAAGATAGAATGATCAAATAAGGAAATCCGGTCATGAACAAATGGGAAATACTGCTTATAAATCTCAGAAATCCTAGGTGAGTACCTGGAAAACATTCCACTTGAGAAACATCACTTTATTGTCCATTATCATGTGGATACCTTGGTTGGACTGTCTGGGAAGTCTACCTTTGGATCTGAATCCATAAATTCAGTGTACCAGGCATGCTGCTGCCAAAAAAGTGTCAAAATTCCCACCCCAATAGGAAACAGCACTGACTAGTGTTCAAAATCAAGTCATAAACTCCATTCCTATGGAATTCTCTAGCTTGAAGGCTCAGTCTACAGAAGTGGTAGGATGGAGGATATTCCTGCAGTTGACTGTGGAGAGGAGTTCTTGTGGTTCTGCCTCTCTGGACCAGTGAGAGTTTCCTTTGAGAGCTGCCTTTGAAGAAAATAATTGGGCAACTGGATGAAACATGCCCTGAATATGTCTAGAAGCCATTCCATCCTGCCTTGACTCCTGGGAATGACAAGTGAAAAATGATAGCCTGCATTTCAGCTAATAGTGATGTGGTCAGCTTACCAGGGAAGTTCATATTCTTGTTAGGAAGCTTTTGTGAACATGGTTTCCAAGGAAAATATTTAGATTCTCCCTTATTGTGGTGGAGCAGGAGGAAGCTAAACTTGTTCAGTGGAGTCCTATAGGCATCCTCTGCTGCTGTGGAGGTAGAGATAGAGCTTACAGGATGGATACAGATCCAGAGCTTAGGTGGATACAGATCCTGACAGATCCTCTGCTACTGCTGTGAAGAGCAGCTGAAGATGTTCTCCAAGTCCTAGCAGGCCAGATATGAAATCTGACTGGGAAAACTAGGGATGTCAGTTAAAAGAGCACCTGCCTGAGAATAAGAGGCAGCTCTGGGCACTGTGCCACTACTGCAGCTGGCTCCCAGGTGCCAGACAAGGCATGGCCAAGAGCTTTTAAGTGTCAAAGACAGGACAGTCATGAACAGAGGGGAGAGGTGGAGCTGACATCGTGACAGTAGGGACAGTAAACACATTAGGTGCACATGCAGATGGGCCTTTGGGGGAGAGTCAGCTGAGGTACAACTGGTGATCAGGATGTTATGCTGAGAAACTCTGTACTGAAGGCATTTATAGAGGTTGATATACATTCTAGGGACTTAAGTCTATTCATGATACCATCCTGCCCCCTTTACAAAAAAACTAAAGAATTTCTTCAACTGGGCTTTGAATTTGTAAAATAAGGGTCAAACTCCTGGTTTTGTGGTGCTTTGGGGTTGATATACATCAATTTTGGTAATAACTGAGAAAAGTATGGGTAACTTCAAAATTCTACAGGGGCTGGGCCATCTGCCAAGATCACATGATTCAGGAAATAAATCAGGTTTCTCTGTAAGTCATGGTTTAGAAGAATTAGAAGAATTCTCTATAAGTCATGGTTTGTTGAAGGTCACATCAAGTTAATACAGAAGTCAAAGAAGGCTGACATCATAATCTGATTACAGGACCTTGTTATGGAGTGTTTCTGTATGGTTCAAACTCCTCAGTTGTTTGGATTATTTTCCAGTGCACAATAGTCCTGTCTCCCCTTGGTGTCAAGTGGTTGGATGGAGTGGATTCCCAGGATGTCTAGGTCATGTCATTCCTCGGGAAGAACAAGTGTGTGAGGGAAGAAGCCTTCCACAGTCCAGGAATTGAATGCTCTGTTTCTAAGGCTACTCTTATCATTATTTTGTGTGCGTGGTGGGGCGAGAGGGTACATTTTGGCCATTGGATATACTACACATAGATAACCCAGATCTATGAATTTTATAGTAATACTTTCTGCCATCCCTTGCATTTAGATTTCAGAAGCAGGTCTTCATCTAAGGAAGAATGTGAGGTACCTAAATTCACAGCTAATAGGGTCACTGTAAAGATGACTGGAGAAGAGGCTCAGGGCCTCTAGCACAGTGGTTATGGCACCAGCCACATACGCCAAGGCTGGCAGGTTTGAACCTGGTCCAGGCCACTAAACAACAATGACAACTGCAAGAAAAAATAGCCAGGCATTGTGGCAGGCGCCTTTAGTCCCAGCTACTTGGGAGGCTGAAGCAACAGAGTAGCTTAAGCCCAAGAGTTTGAGGTTGCTGTGAGCTGCAACACCACAGCACTCTACCGAGGGTGACAAAATGAGACTCTGTCTCAAAAAAAACAGAAAGATGACTGGAGAAGGGAAAACAGAACATAATTACCCTTGCTTAGAGCAATGATTACCTTCATTGTTGTCCTATTCATCCTTTATTCAGAAGTTATATTAGAAATAAAGTTTAAAATTATGTTTAAAAAATAGAGAAATTAAGCTAAAGTACATGACAAAAAAATGGTAAGGAATAAAAGGATACAAAATACTTTAAAAGTAAATAAATAAAAGGTAAAGGAGCATAAGTTTAGCAAATCAAAATCGAATGTAAATAAAGCCAACTAAGAGGTCAGCCACAAAGATGCAGAAGGGACACTTAGCAGTATAACAATCTGGAGTCCAAGGGTCATGAGCCCCAAGCCAGGCACCTGGCATCCCCGGAGCTAAACTAAAGAGCCTTCTATTCTATTATGCTTCTGAGGCCAGGGGTCCCTGGAGGAGGGTTGTGGACTAGGCAGACACCCCCACATGGTCAGTCTGCACAGCATGTTTGTACAGTTAGACCTTCAGAACTGTGGGAGTCTCATTAACTTGGGCTATCCCAGACCATCCTGCCATACCCAGGGTCCAGCCAGGGACCCATTACTCACCTGTTCAGTTATCAACACTCATCACAGAGCCCTTCTCTACCTAGTAGACATGTATCCCTCACTAAGGAGGGCAATACATTTGGGACACCATCTATCTCCTTAACATTTAGGGGCAACTTAAGGCCCATACATCTAAGGAAAGACTTTCTAATACTCCTTCTTAGAATATCTGCCTTTCAAATCTTCACAGGAGACCCAAGTGTGGTAGCTTGCACCTGTAATACAAGCTATCTGGGAGGCCAAGAAGGGAGGATTGCTTGAGGCTAGGAGTTTGAGACCAGCCTGGGTAACATAGTGAGACCCTGTCTCTTAAAAAAAATATATATATATATTTTCAGGTTAGGCAGGGGAAACCCTGAGCTTCAGAGGTAGGATACTGACCTGCCAAAAGGAAAAAAGACACTGCTCCTGAACACCCCTGAGGATTTCAGAAAAGGGCTCTGGGCTCAAATCTCGGATCTGCCACTTACCAGCTATATACTCCTGGAGAAATTGCACCTCTGACCTTCAGTTTTCAACTTGTGATGTTCTATTAGCGTATTATTATTATGTGTGACTGTGTGCTTAATAATTAGGTCAGGAAATACATTTGGCACAGATGATGCAGTGTTTTGTTTGAAAGCCAGAATAATGAGAGACTTACGGCAGCAACTGGAGAGTGGTGTAGCTACCCAGTGCTTTAGAAGTCAACGTTGTGGGTTAATTCATGAAGTGACTCCAAAGGGTTTCTTGATGAGTATGCTCATGAGCCAGGAAAGCATCAAACTCTGCTTTTAGAGGAAGGGCAACTTATGCCCATTTTCCTCAAGGAAGGGTTTTTTTTTTTTTTTTTTTTTTTTTTAAGACAGAGCCTCAAGCTGTCACCTGGGTAGAGTGCTGTAGCATCACAGCTCACAGCAACCTCCAAATCCTGGGCTCAAGCGATTCTCCTGCCTCTGCCTCCCAAGTAGGTGGGTACAGGTGCCCGCTGAAGAAAGGGTCTTAACCATTTTGGCTAAGTTTACAGCTACTCATCTCCCCATTGAAAAAGTGGCAATAGGACAGGAACGGTTTCTTTCAGAACTTCCTGACGTAGTTGTGAGCCACACAAGTGACTGTGCAATTGTGGTCCCTTCTCTCAGAGAACTCTTAACAGAAGAGGCCAGAGTTGTTTGTCTAGGCTGGGGTGGGCATACTCCTACCTGAAACAAAGACAAGGCTAGAGTAACCCCAGAAGGGTCTTCACGGGGCCCACCTCTCTTTAATATCAAGTTAGGGCAGAAGTTCAGCTGCTGGTCTCAGGTAAGAGCCTGTTATATTTAGTGTGACCTCCTCAAACATATCACATTTTAAGCAGAAATTAAAACATATTTGCTGGCAAAATGGGGGGCAGAGCAAGTCTCCAAAAAAGAAAAGCACAGCACCAAGGTTCTAGTTCTTGACTTTAATGCCCTCTGAGGGTACTGAGGTTTCACGTGCAAAAGGGCTCACAGACAGGTACATGAACCAACACAGGAAGTATTATATTGTGTACAGAAACCAACACTGTACAGAAGGAAGACAACGGACCCAGGTGACCTCCCACACTCCAGCAGTGACTGCTATTTCTACACCCAATTTTCATTTCCACCTCCAACCCCCAATTAATATTACAACACCCAATATATACACACATATGTGCTTTGTCCAGAATTCCAGGAAGTGACTCTCCCACTCGGGTTTCTAACACTCCAGCTTCAGATGAAGAAAGCCTCTCTCCTTTAAGGACCATGAGACAGGTTCTTCATGCAAGAGCCCCACCAAGACCCCCAGCAAAACAGCACCCAAGAAAGCTTAATCACTTATATTAGAATCAAATATGGACAGAAGGTATGCGGAACAACAATATTTGAAATTCTTACTGGGATCAAACGCTCTGCATGAGTAGTATTTCTTTTGTTATAGCTGTTTGTCTTAACTTCTGTAGGATCCAGCCCAGACCTAGATCACATCACAGATGTCCACCCCACTCCATGTCTTGCAAATATCTATTTCCTACACCTCCAGTGAGCAATATGGAACAGGAAGATTGTATCACTTAGCCGGAGGCACAAGGCTCAGACAACTGCAAGTATACCCTGAGCTCTAGGAAAAAAAGAATAGAAACTTCCAGAACACAGCTGTCTGCTTTCTGCATGGTATACCTAGCGAATAAGGTAGAGGTAGAGTAAGGAGGATGACAATGGCTTTCTTCTATTTAGAGCATCACCAAGAGAATTCCTCTCCCTGGAATGGGACATGTTTCAGAATAGTTTTGTTTCAGTCTTATGAGTTACTATTAAGTTATTTATTTTTATTGAATTTTGTTATGCCTAGCATTACATCATGTGGTCCTATCTCCTAAAACTTTTACCTTCCCAACCAGTGAGCATGGTGCCAGGGGAAAAGGTCAAATGAATAGGAAGCTCCAAAGACATGCATTTTGGTGTGATCAATAACTACTGGTCTGACTCAAAGCAAAATACATCTAGCCCCTTGTCAAGATGAGAGGCATTTATTGTCATTATCCATAACAACTCTATGAAAAATATACTTCCTTTTAATCAGGAAGAAGTGTTCATCCTTTGGAGCCTTCCTTCCATACACAACCTTTCTGATGCTCTGGGCCTGGAAATTCAGAGCTGGAAAGGGATCAGAGTGGGAGAAGCTACTTCCATGGGGATGACCCCTTTATTTGAAGGCCATTACCACAAACCACCAATTGCACTTTTCAACCCGTCCTTGGCTTCTCATCAGTGAATGGCCAAACTAGGCCACTGAATGTTTTTACTCCGTTCAGAAAGAGCTCTAAGCTGGCTGTCCGGTGTTCTTTCTCTGCCTGCTCTACTGGCCCAGAGCCTTGTCTCCCACAGTGGCACAGAACACACCACTGTGAGGCCAACACCCAGGAACAGAGAAACACAGTTGTCTCCAGCAAGAGGCACAGGGACAGTGTCATATTGAATCCTACAGCATCCCAGTAACCCCAGGCAAGCCTTCAAGACCTGTTCATGAGCAGACTTGCATTTGAGCAAATAAGTTTCTCCCTGTTTAAGGTATGGACTCTAAACAAGCAGAGGCTGTGATGTTCCATAGCAGGGGTGAGGAGAAGGGGTTGAGGCCAGATCACTGAAAGTGCTGGGCTTAATAATCCGCTCTCTACGCACACGCACTTCCTCCTCAATAGTTTGCCTCATTAGCTGTCAAAAATGAACACATGTTAGGCAGTAGGTAACATCAATCACAACAACTTAAATGAAAGGCTTTTCTGTTAGAATAAGGCAAGAGCCAAGCTGTTGGACTAAGCTCCAGGCAGGGTCTATAGGACCAGAAGAGAGCCCATTTATTTGTATGGGAGAATGACAGAGAGAGTACGTATTATAGAACATGAATGACTGTCCTCTTAGACCTCAGCCACCACTCTGTTCTACCCATGAAAGTGTAACATAAGTGCAAAACCAAACCCTAGACTCTGTTTCCACTCAGAGGGCAGTGACTCCCCATCCTTCAGTCAATGGAGAAATTCAGCCAAGGTCTCAGGGCCTGGCCGTCTCTTCCTCAAATAGACAAAGATGTGTTCAGCAAACTCCTTGCCCCTACCTCACCTATCTGGTCCTGAAGATCAGAGACCCATGAATCTGTCCTCATCTATCTCTCTCTCTTTTTAATAGATGGGGTCTCACTATGTTACCCAGGCTGGAGTGCAGTGGCTATTCATAGCCACAATTATAGCATACCACAGCCTCAAACAGTACACTATGTAACCTCAAATTCCTGGGCTCAAGTGATCAGCTTGCCTCAGCCTCCTGAGTAGGTGGGACTACAGGCACAAGCCACCACGCCCAGCTCTCACTAATTCTTTACATAGAAAAAAAATCTCCTTTCAAGAATACCCAGGAATTCTAATTATAGAGAGATACCCTTAATGCAGCCCACAAATATGATGTTGTGGTCAGTGGTGTTGCATAGCTCTTCCTTTAGGAGATGCAGGTCCATACCCTGATTAGTTGGCCCAGGATGCAGACAGAACAAGAAGGAAATGCAGTGGGAACAGATCTTTGTGGATCTTTTTCATTTTCTGAAATGTGGGGAGTAAAATATAACGGAGGTTTGCTGCGGTCTTCCTACAGCCCTACGATAGCTGTGCCTCTCAGCCAGCCCTTCCTTTACTTTCCCAGGGTAAGCACTCTCCTAGAAGGAGAATGTTAGCAGGATAAAGCAATGGGGGTTAAAAAGAGGGTCCCCTTCCAATGAGGTTCACCACAAATTGGATTCTAACACATGAAATAGCAGCCAAGAAAGTGTTTTGCGCCTCTAGAAAGGATGTTACATTTCAAAGGTAAAAGATGGAGGCATCTTGCCTGTTTGACTTAGGGAATCTTCAAAAGGAGCCTTGGAAATTTGCATTCTAGACCTGTGAGAAGATACCCTGCAAGCAAGGGAGCTGTGGCCCTAAGACGGGGCTGTAAACATTGTGGTTTTCTAAGGCCAACCTGGTACATGGCTTTGGCAACTACGGTTAAATCCCCAAAAGGTGGTGAAAAACATGTTCCAAGAGGAAAAGATATCTTTCCACATCCTAAGAATGTGGTGGACCATCCTTGGAGGAGAAAGGGTGCACTGGGAGAGAACTTTTTTCTTCTGCCAGAGGCTGTGGATGGCTACTCAGGAAAATCCCCCATCCATCATATTCCATGTTCATACCAATATACTGAGCACAGGGAAGGGGGCTTGAACAGAACTAAGGAAGTGATTACGCCTACATCAGTTTGGTAATGGCTCTACTCTGGATTTTCTGGTCAAGCTCTAACTAGACCCCATCAGCCTCAAGTAAAGATGGCCATGCCTCAAGGAAAGACCAATTGAGCACAGGCCCCATGTCCCTGTGGGCCACAAGCCCTGGGCCTAACCCTGAGGTACAGCTGGCAGACTGCAACTGGACCTCTGTCCCCTTGGAGCTGTGCCTCAGGACTCTGTCCTCACCTCAGCAAGCTCTGGGGCAGCCAGCCACCCCTCCAGGGATCTTATTCCCAGAGCCACCAAGGGGAATGGACACCCTCCCTGACAGGCCTCTGCTGCCTAAGGGCTACTCACCACCATGTGATCTTGAACTCATAGATGGGGCGCTTGCAGTAGTAGTGGTTGACAAGGTGCTTGTCACATACCCCAATGCACTGGTGGTCCACAGTGAGACCCTGGGCCGAGAGGTCCGTGACCAGGCAGTGCAGCAGGTCATAAACATCAGCCACGGCCTCCCAGGGCCCGAAAGACACGTCCACTTCACAGTGGTGCTCAAAGAGCTGCCCATCACTCTCACTCCGCTCGAAGCGCAGAGAGTTAAGGAGTGGACATTCGTAGGGGGTGATGGGCATCTCCTCCTTGAAGACACAGACCTTGAGCTTGGCAAATCGGGCCTTCCGCTGTACCGCACGCAGACGGGCAATCTCCACAATCCGCTCCAAATGGTCTAGGAGGGGTGAACACAGCACCCATCACTGGGGCGGAGAGGTGGGACAAGGTAGTGGGAGGATACACAGAGAGTCCTATTGACAGCAGGACACAGGAGGGATAAGACAGATTTCCTGGAGAAGCACTCAGTGGGTCTATGAAACGCACAAACTTAAACAATGATCCCGTTGTCTAGCGCAAAAAGAAACCAAAAAGATGAGAACTGTCCTTTTGAAAGTGAGATTTGTTGACTGTCATAGACAAAGTGAGTCTAGCTTGACCTGAATCTTCCCAATGTGATTCAGAAGGGAGAACGTTTTCTCCTATCTTGAGTAATTTGGATTAATCCCAGACCCTGGACATATTCTAATGGAGACCAAGACCTGATAGATACTTTGCAACCTTCCTCCCTCATATCCCAATTGTCCTGGGCAGTTGAGTCCTCACCTTTGTAATAGGGCATGAGTCCCAGAAACGCCTGGCGCACCTTCTCCCCCTTCAGCGGCTGCATGTTCTCCAGCTGTTCCAGAAGGGGTCCGATGGCATAGTACTGGGCCTCTTTGTACACAGCCCGCACTCGCTCCCAGGGAGGCAGGTCCCCTGAGCGCAGGAAATTGAGTACATCTCTGAGCAGGAAGGAAAGAGGGTGGGTGAGAAGGAGCTAATGGACCTGGGTGATGCCACATAATGGTTAAACAGAATCTGGAACCAGACTGCCAGCTGTGTAAGCACGCATAGGTGAACTTAACCCTCAGTGCCTCAGTTACCGCACCTGTAAAATGGGAGAAAATAATAAAACTGTTGCATAATGTTATGAGGGAATTAAGAGCTAAGGAAATTCCCAGCACAGAGTAAGCCCTCAATAAGTGTTATAGTTGCTATTATCAATGATTATTATTACTACTATAATGTTATGTATATTATCAATAGGTATTTATAGGCATAATGGAAAGATATGACATCTAGCTCCTTTATATATATTTTTAATATTCAATACATGGGAAAATCTTTTTTTCTTTTTTGAGACAGAGTCTCATTCTGTCACCCTGAGTGCCATGGCAACATCACAGCTCACAGCAAACTCAAACTCTTGGGCTCAGGTGATCCTCTTGCCTCAGCCTCCCAAGTAGCTGGGACTACAGGTGTCTGCCATGACACTCAACTTTCTTTCTTTCTGTTTCTCTCTTTCTCTCTCTTTCCTTCCTTCCCTCCTTCCTTCCTTCTTTCTTTTCTTTCTTCTTTTTTTTGAGACCGAATCTCACTGTGTCGCCCTTGGTAGAGTGCAGTGGCATCACAGCTCACAGCAACCTCCAACTCTTAGGCTTAAGTGATTCTCTTGCCTTAGCCTCCCATTTGGCCATTGGCTATTTTTTGTTGCAATTGTCATTATTATTTAGCTGACCCGGGCCGGGCTCAAACCTGCCAGCTTTGGTGTACATGGCTGGTGCTGTAACCACTATACTATAGGCACTGAGCCAAGTTTTTCTATTTTAGTAGATATGAGGTCTTGTTCTTGCTTAGGCTGGTCTCAAACTCCCGAGCTCAAGCAATCCACCCACCTTGGCCTCCCAGAGTGCTAGGATTATAGATGTGAGCCACCACCTCCAGCAATAAATGTACAAATCTTAATCATATAGTTCAATTACTTAAGTGTGAATATACTCACCTAACCACTCCCTGACCAAGCTCTAACTTTTTCCTTCTACAACAAAAATTTGCCTTTTCTTGAAACTCATATTAATAGAATCATACAGTACATTCTCTTCCATACCTCTGCTTTCTTTCTTAAGTTTTTTTTTTACCTGGCTACTTCCTTAAACATAATGCTTTTACAGCCAGGCATTGTGGCAAACGTGTGTAATCCTTGCACTTTAGGATGCCGAGGCAGGTGGATTGCTTGAGATTAGGAGTTTGAGACCGATCTGAGCAGGAACAAGAACCCATCTCCATCAAAAATAGAAATACTAGTCGGATTCTGTGGTGGGTGCTGGTAGTCCAGCTACTAGAGAGGAGGAGGCAAGAGGATGTCACCAAGGTGACAGAGTGAGACTGTATTTCAAAAAATATTAAAACAAAATAAAACCCCCAAGCCATAATGCTTTTGAGATTTAGCCACCATGTTGTATGTAACAACAGTTTGTTTCTTATTTATTTTTATTGTTTATTACATAAGTAGTATACCATTGTATGAATATACTATAAGTACCCATTCTCCTATTGATGGACATTTGAGTTATTTCCATTTTTGGCTATTATGAATAGCTGCAATGAACATTCCTATATAAATCTTTTTGTGTATTATATAGGCATAGCCTATAATACTAGTACTTTGAGAAGGCAAGGCAGAAGGATTACTTGAGGCCAGGAGTTTGAGACCAGCTTATGCAACACAGCGGACCTTTTCTCTACAAAAAATTAAAAGTTAGCCAGGTGTGTGCACACTACAGGTGCACACCTATAGTCTCAGCTACTTGGAAGTCTGAGACAGGAGGATCACTTGAGCCCAGGGCCCAGGAGTTCAAGGTTCATTTGATCATGCCACAGCACTTTAGCCTGGGTGACAGAGTGAGACCCTCTCTCTAACAAAACAACCAAAAAACCTTGTGTGAACACAAGCACCAATTTCACTTGGGTAAGTACTAGGGGTAGAACTGTTCAGTCATAGGATGACGAGTACATGTGGTTCTTTTTTCGTTTGTTTGTTTTTGAGACAGAGTCTCATTATGTTGCCCTTGGTAGAGTGCCGTGGCATCATAGCTCATAGCAACCTCAAACTCTTGGGCTTAAGCGATTCTCTTGCCTCAGCCTCCCAAGTAGCTGGGACTACAGGCGCCCACCACAACGCCTGGCTGTTTTGTTGTTGTAATTGTCATTGTTGTTTGGCAAGCCTGGGCTGAGTTTGAACCTTCCACCTCCGGTGCATGTGGCTGGCGCCCTAGCCGCTGAACTACAGGCGCCAAGCCAGGATGGGTACATGTTTAACAAAGTGGTTGTATCATTTCTGCACTTCCATCAGCTATGTGAAAGAGTTCTAACTGTTCCACATCTTTGTCACTAGCATTATTCTGTAGCTATATGGAAAAGATTAACATCTAACTATAATGTCCGAACAAGTTGACTCCAGGACTGAATAAAAGCACATACTGCATTTTCTTTTATTTTTCTTTCTTTCTTTTTTTTTTTGAGACAGAGTCTCATTATGTCGCCCTCGGCAGAGTGCCGTGGCGTCACAGCTCACAGCAACCTTAAACTCTTGGGCTTAAGCGATTCTCTTGCCTCAGCCTCCCAAGTAGCTGGGACTACAGGCACCTGCCACAACGCCCAGTTATTTTTTGTTGCAGTTATCATTGTTGTCTATCTGGCCCGGGGCCGGTTTTGAACCGGCCAGCCTCAGTGTATGTGGCTGGCACCGTAACCACTGTTGCTACAGGCGCTGAGCCATACTGCATTTTCTTAAAATAAAAATTCAGTCTTTCTAACTCACTTTTCAGATTCTTTAGTGCTAAGGGTAATCAGACCCATCACTGGTAGCTCTAGGAAGGGAATAAACTCTAAGATCAAGCTGTTGCTGATGGAACAATAGCTTAGCCTACGACCATAAAAAGATATTAGCAAACATGGTCTAAGTATTAATCTGGGTCAGCGACCATATGTATGTTATCCCAGTTCATCCTTTCAACATTATATAGCATGAGTTATCTTATCTCTGTTTTATAAATGGAGCCCAGAGAGGTTAAGAAACAGCTTTTCTCAAGCAACCACAGCTGCCAGAGGCTCAGATTCAGACATGGCTGACTCTAAGCCCATACCCACAATGATCCAGGCTTCAGCAGAAGTGTTCAGACCAAAGTGTGGTTACGCTGATCATAATACTGCCCCAGGTGGAGGCCCAAGCAGCGTCCATGGTAGGTGCTGGGTATACATGAACTGTACCAGTAGAGAAATGCACAGCACCAATTTCCCCGCACCCCTATTTTATGAGTCCTTCAACAACTTCATCTGCTGAGGATGAATCATAGGCCATTGGAATCTAGAGGTCTGAGTCTGAATGCTACCATATCCTGCTGTCTGCCACACCCTTGCCTGTTTTGTTACTCTCCCCTCTGTGTCACCTGGGCATAGGTGACATCAATCAGTCTTGAGTCAAACCCTGTTCCCTCTTCCTATGGCCCCTCCTAAAATTAGTCCTTTAGGATCTTCAGGAAACCTTGATGAGCTCTAAAAATCAAGATTCTGGGATAAGGCTCAGCTGGGAGTGCTGTGGGAGCTGCCAGCTGGGTCCAGCACTTTCCTCCCCCAAACAGCCTGCAAACAAGAATCTTTTTATAGTTCTGCAGAACGATGTGACACTTTTGTTTTCTCAGCATTGGAGGCAGCTGACAGCACATTGGGGCAACCCAGATGCTTCACAGCAAATTATTTGACCTGAAGCTCCTTTCTGAGGATAAAAATGACCCTTTCCCATAATGTGGGCAGTCCTACTTGGAGGTCAGCACAGAGATGTAGTAGTTGAGAATTTCTGCTTCCCTGGGCATTTATTTGAAGGTCAAAGACAATGTAAGTTCTTTTTTCATCTCCAAATTTAGACTTAAGAAGCCTGGAGTTCCAGCCACACACCTGGAAGGGAAACGACCTGGCCAGAGTCACACCAAGGCTCTATATTTAAAACTCATTGATAGGCCTGTGAGGCAGCTATAGCTATTTTCATTTTATAAGCAAGGAAACTGAGACATAAAATCTTTAGATCATTCACGGGTGTCTAACCTTTTAGCTTCTTTGTACCACATTGAAAGAAGAGCTATCTTAGGTCACACATTAAATACACAAATATTAATGAAAGCTGATGAGCAAAAAAAAAAAAAAAAAAAAATTCTGTGCATAATTTCCGTAATATCCAATACCACAGATAAGCAAAACAGTCCTCACAAAGTTTGCATGAGGCCACAGGTTGGACACCCTATATCAAAAGTCCTTTCTTGGGAAAGGTTATTATTATCATTATATTTAGAGATGAATCTCACTGTGTTGTCCAGGATAGAGCATGGTGGCTATTCACAGGTGCCATTAAAGCACACTCCAACCTTGAACTCCTGGACTCAAGTTATCCTCCTGCCTCAGCCTCCAGAGTAGCTGGGACTACAGGCATATGCCACTATGCCAGACTGCATTTTTTTTCCTTCTTGTTTTCCCATATTTTTTTTGTTAAAATGACAGGAACAGAAGGATTGTTTAATCTAAAAAAAAAGTTTTTTTTAACTCTTTATTTTATTTTATTTTTTGAGATAGAGTCTTATTTTGTTGCCCTCGGTAGAGTGATGTGGCATCATAGCTCACAGCTACCTCAAACTCTTGTTCTCAAGTGATCCTCTTGCCTCAGCCTCCCAAGTAGCTGGGACCACAGGCCCCTGCCATAACCCTGGCTATTTTTTCAGAGATGCAGTCTTACTCTGGCTCAGGCTGGTCTGGAACTCCTGAGCAATCCACTCACCTCAGCCTCCCAGAGTGTTAGGATTACAGGTATGAGCCACTGTGCCCAGCCCAGAAGGATTTTCTAAAAAGAGGCTTTTCTTGACAAATTAAAGGATGGCAACCCTATGTCAGCCCTTCCCTCATCTTCTTTTGGTTAGTGTTTTAAATTACTGAAGTAAGTCTGGGAAACACTGCTATATGCCTTTCTTCCTCCCCATGGCAATGTTGAGCCCCAGAATCTAGATTTGAAGGTTTCCTCTGAGAAGCTGTTTTACACTATCTTCTACTTCTAGACGGGATCACACCTATTTCTCTCCACACAGATGATAACTTATTGATCTCAAATTGCCTAGGATAGCTGGGTATGGTGGTATGCAACTAGCTATTTGTGAGGCTGAGGCAGGAGGATCACTGGTGTCTAGGAGTTTGAGGCTGTGTAATGAGACCTTATCTCTAAAAAATAAAAATAAATTTAAAAAAAATTAAAAATAAATAAATAAATACCAGTAAAAATTTAAAAACTGCCTAGGATAGAAGCAATTTCATCGTACCCAGCCAATACCCAGCCAGTGTGGAACTGTGATTTTTCTGGCTGTCCTTGTCACCTGTGGCAAAGAAAATAAACATTTCCCAGTTCAACAAGTACATTTAGTAAATTGTATCAATATGTTATCTCTTCTTCTAGGTACAAGGGAAGATGCCAAAGTTCCATACCCAACCCCAGGCTAGGACTACAAAGCTGATGGTAAAGCGAGAGACATACCCAAAGTGTGTACCATCTCGGTCAATGAAGTACCGGCCCTCAGAGTCCGTGGGGATGTAATGCCGCCCACTGAACATGGCTGCCAGCATGGTGTCTTCATAGCGCCTCAGGGTTGACAGGCGTGTAGTGAAGTGAGCTCCTCCAATGTTAAGGGGGACAACCTCAGGAAACTGGAAAGGAACCATGCGGCTCTCAGGCAGGCAGAGGGGAATGAGAGGCAGGCTGCTCCATCTTCAGTCTTCCTGGGTCTGTTTGGTGCCAACCACTTGCTCAGTCACCCAAGCCCTAGGAACCCACTGAACACTTTATCGTCCCTCTCCTTCCTCCTCCCATACTCATCAATTGCCAAGTTCTGCCCATTCTTCCCCTGATAGCTCTTAAGTCACATGATTCCAGCCTTCATCATTCTCCTTCCACTTCCTGAACTGACCACCTTTTTGTCCTTGCTGTCTTCTCTGCTCAGCATGTGCTTACCACTCTCCCTCTGCTCATTAAACAAAGAGTCACCCAATGTGGTGGTGTAGGTTGTTTACTGTATAAGGGAAATTGGATGACAGTGATCTCTAACCCAGCTATGTGCCCTGTTTCTAATTCACACCAAGGCACCATATAGGTTAGCAGCATCCACTAATTCTAGAAGCTTCCACTCAAGTTCCCCTCCTCTGTGACTTTGTCCCTTACTTGCCCCCAAGATATTCTAATGACATATTCCTTCATCATGCCTTCATGGTGTGCCACACTTTATTATAGCACCTAGCACAATACATTGGTAGTTATTTTCCTCTGTCAACACACACTCCACTAGGCCCCAAACCCCTACAGGCAGGTAAAGTATGTTCGCCAATCATAGGGCTGCCATAGCAGAGCTCAGTAGATGTGTGTTAAAGTTTCCAGGTACCTAGTCCTCTCCTATTTCATCTGCAAAGTGTGAAGGTTAGTCTTTAGTCCAGCTAAGGTTCTGGAGGCAAGGCTGGCTGAGAACCAGGAAAATGATGATATAGATGTGCCCTAAGAAGCTTAAGGTTTCCCCTAAAATGCTTGAGCTTTTTTTCTTAATGTCTTTCGCAGATTATGGTTTCTATCAAACTGCATCTGAAAGAAATGAGGTCAGTTTCAGTTCTCTCTAATTTTCCTACAAACTTCTTCCAGATCAACTAAAATTTTATCCCAGTACATACTGGGATAAAAAAAATAAAAATATAAAAATTTTTATAAAAATATAAAAATTTTTTTTTTTTTTTGAGACAGAGTCTCACTTTGTCAACCTCAGTAGAGTACCATGGCATCACAGCTGACAGCAACCTCAAACTCTTGGGCTCAAGCAATTCTCTTCCCTCAGCCTCCCAAGTAGCTTGGACTACAGGTGCCCACCACAACACCTGGCTATTTTCAGAGACGGAGGTCTCACTCTTGCTCAGGCTGGTCTTGAATTCTTGAGGTCTGGAAATCCACCCTCCTTGGCCTCCCAGAGTGCTAGGATCACCGGTAGGAGCCACCACGTCCAGTCTTCCCAGTGCATACTTTTCAATATTACATCTCTTCCACTCCAGTGGAAGTCTATGTATTTTTATTTAGACAATGCCTTTTCCCAACTTTCAAACCCTTTGTGAAAGAAAGTAGGATACAGATACATGAACTTACCCAGGGCCTTGTGCACTGTTGGGATCACAGTAAAGACCCAAAATTATTAAATGAATGAATGAAATAGGTGTTTACAGCTCTGTGTACAAAAGCACTGTTACTCTTCTGCACCTAGAGCACGTGGAAATGCCTTCTGTTTATTCCATAGGTCCTCAAAAACCATTCTATGTGTATATCAAGGACTCAACTATTGTTTTGTAATAATAATACTTTACATTTCTGGAGCTTTGGAAAAATATCCTTTTCCCTGGATATTTCATACCAAACCAAGTGTTTGCTCCATACTAGAAATTAGAAGATTGAAGCAGAAAGGACAAAAGTCATCAAAAACACAGAGTTTTAGAGCTCACACAGAGCCATGTAATTGCTGGGGAACGTGGCCCTGGAGCCCTGGCCTGCAGTGTCTCTCTCAAACTACACAAAGAATAGCACCACTGGATCTCTTTCTTTCAATTGCAGAGACTATTTCTAGAATTTTGCTCATTTTTACAAGTTTCCTAGGATGCTGGAGTATAGGGTTTCCAACCATTACACAAGATCCTCACACAGCCCAGCTTCCCTGAGCCTCTCTGTCCACTGTCCTGGGACTCCATACATCACATGCTCCAGGACCCATCACTACCTTAGCCCCCACCTCCTAGATTTCTTCTTCAGTGTCCAGAAGGCCCCATCTTCCTTCATATTTAGGGTCATTTCGGGTGATAACATGATAATATCACACATTAAATAAGAGCAGTGGAAGCCACAGTGCATCACAGCACCTCGCTAGTGAGTGGAAGACCCACGGCTGTCAGTGAGTGTGGACACGTTTATTTATTATTTGGCTTGCTCCTCATCTGCAGATGGCTCCTTCTCCCATTGCTTGGGCAGCTGGAGATTGGGTATGAGTAACCACTAGGGCTCCTTTTGTGTTCTCTAGAAAGCACCATCATGTCTTGGGACTCCGGGGTCTCCCATGGCCTGCCCTCCTTCAGTTGGTAAACATAGGGAAGGGCGCAAATCAACCCTGCAGGCAGTGGGTGCTGGAAGGAGGGAGATGGGAGGCCAGTTGTCCCTTGGGTCAGGGGAGACACACTCGGTGCATTTTACACATTTACAGGGGTGCGGGTGGGGGAGCAAAGCTGCTCGCGCCGACCCGCGACCTCGGCCCCCAGCCCAGATACTCCCCTCCCAACGTGAGCTCTGTCCGGCACCTGCATCTCCCCGCGCCCTTCCCACGCGCCCCCCCCCCCACTCTGTCCGGGTACCTCCTGGGGCATCAGGGGCAGCGCGTGCCCCGCCTGCGTGGCCGTCGGAGTGGCCGGCTCCAGAAAGTCGTCTTCGGCGTCGGAGCTGGACATGGCACCGTCCGGGCGACGGCTGTCTAGCTCCCGCCCCGTGACTACCACCATCCCTCTGGCTCTGGGCAGTGGGCGCGGCTTCGGGCGGGCGGCGGCGTCGTCCCCGGGCACTACCGCCGAGCAGCGCCTGACATGACGCGACCGGCCGCGGGCAGGCCAGAGAGGCTGAGAGCCGGAGCGCGCGGGCCGCACGACTACCGCTCCCGCAGCGACAGACCGCTCGCGGACCACCGCGCGGACCGCCGGGCCCGGGCCTGACCCGGCCGCCTCCCACTATTGGCCGAGCCCCTGCGGGCTCCGCCCTGATTGGCAGGAAGCTCGCCCAGTCGCAGAGCAGGCGGTGCGTTCGGCCAGCGTCCGAGTGACCATTGGGAGCCAGGCCTGCTGACCTACCCTGCTCTGATTGGTTCTCCGGCCAGCGGGCGCGCCCCCCCAACGCCGACCCCCGCCTCCTCACAGCGGGCCTCCGCAGGAGCTTTGGGGACCCCTCCCGCGGCTGTGGGGGTGCCCCGTGACTCCAGACAGGGGCTGTTCTCTTGCTCGCACGTCTGTCTCCAGGGTGGCTGCTCCTGTCTCCTCCTTGGGGACCCGGGCATCCTTTCCTGGAGGATGTGACAGGAGGAGGGCTGAAGCCGTAGAGAGGGAGACAGCACGGGCACCGCGACTGGCCGTCCTTCCCCACTGACTCATGCAGGAATCCGAAAAGAAGACTCAAGTTAGAAGCAGCTGAGTTCAATTACTAACGACAGACTCCTCACGGTGCTAGTCCTCCGCTGGACACCAGAGCACAGACGGGGACGGGCGGGGTCCGGCCTGATCCTGCTCATCTGCGTCGTGCCTGGGACCAGGTCAGTTCAGGGACTCTCCTAGGGACCAAGGCTTTTAGCCCTTTCAAACCATTATCATACCCAGTTCTTTTTTTTTTTTTTTTTTGAGACAGAGCCTCAAGCTGTCACCCTGGGTAGAGTGCCTTGGCATCACAGCTCACAGAAACCTCCAACTCCTGGGCTCAAGCGATTCTCTTGCCTCCGGCTCCCAAGTAGCTGGGACTACAGGCGCCTGCCACAACGCTCGGCTATTTTTGTTGCAATTGTCATTTTTTTTTTTTTTTGTAGAGACAGAGTCTCACTTTATGGCCCTCGGTAAAGTGCTGTGGCATCACAGCTCACAGCAACCTCCAACTCCTGGGCTTAAGCGATTCTCCTGCCTCAGCCTCCCAAGTAGCTGGGACTACAGGCACCCGCCACAACGCCCGGCTATTTTTTGGTTGCAGTTCAGCCGGGGCTGGGTTTGAACCCACCACCCTCGGTATATGGGGCCGGCGCCTTACGGATTGAACCACAGGCGCCGCCTGCAATTGTTATTGTTATTAAGCAGGCCTGGGCCAGTGCATGTGGCTGGTGCCCTAACTACTGTGTTACAGGCACCAAGCCCTGAATACATATTTTAATAATAATGGAAATGAAAACAGGAACAAAAGCATCATCTTCTTTTCCACATTACCTTCTTTTAGTTTAAATTTTGGTTTAAATATTTTAGACACATAAACAGTTATGGATAATAACACATGAAAACTGTAGTCACTTCCCAGTTGTCCTGTACTCATTTCCCAGCTCATAAAACAACATTACAAAAACAATCTGCACATTACTTTCCAGGATCATTCTCCTCCCTCTTAAACGTGATATGTATCATTCCATGCTTGGCATACATGTTTTCTTGTTGGGATTTAAACAAAACAGTACAAAATCATATATGTATAGCTTGAAGAATAACTATAAAAGAGAAACACATATAAGCACCACCCAATAAAAAAATAGAACACTGCTAGCTCCCATGCACTGCATGGGCTCTTCCCTGAAGACCATCTCTATTCTCTCAGAGGTTACCACTATCCTGACTTTTCTGACAAACGACAATTTCCTCGTTTTCCAAGTATAACCACCCACGTATCCCTCTCTAAGCAATGTAGTTTGATGTTAGCTGTTTGGGGACTTTATATTATTTATTTATTCATTTGTGGTGAGAGGTCTCACTTTTTCACCCAGGCTGGAGAGCAATGGCATGATCACAGCTTACTGCAGCCTTGAACTCCTGGACCCAATCAATCCTCCTGCATCAACCTCCTGAGTAGCTGGGACTACCACCATGCCCCACTAATTTTTGGGGTCTTGCTGTCTTGCCCAGGCTGGTCTTGAACTACTAAGCTCAAGTGGTCCTCCACTTCAGCTTCCCGAAACACTGGGATTATAGGTGTGAGCCATTGTGCCTGGTCTTCTTGTTGGACTTTAAATGAACAGAATCCATTCAGGGGTATTATCCATGCCACTGCTGATGAATATTTAATCTAGTGTCACACTGTGACAAACTGTGGGGCTATGAACTTTATTTCTATGCCTCATGCTGCCTTGAACATTTTATATCAGATCACGTCACTCTCCCCATTTAAAGCTCTTTAAAGAGAACCTTGTTTCAGGAGAGGGGTGAGGAATAAAACACTTGATTCTGAGTGAGGTGAGGAGAATAGGCAGCAGAGTGCAAATATTCTTTTGAGGAGTTTTGCTAGCATCAAGAATACTTATGCTTCCCAGGTTTGTTTTTTATTTTTTATACAGAGCCTCAAGCTGTTGCCCTGGGTAGAGTGCTGTAACATCACAGCTCACAGCAACCTCCAACTCCTGGGCTTAAGCGATTCTCTTGCCTCTGCCTCCCAAGTAGCTGGGACTACAGGTGCCTGCCACAACGCCTGGCTATTTTTTGGTTGCAGCCGTCATTGTTGTTTGGCGGGCCGGGGTTGGATTCGAACCCACCAGCTCAGGTGTATGTGGCTGGTGCCTTAGTTGCTTGAGCCACAGGCGCCGAGCCACCTCTCAGGTTTTAACTCTAAACTATCAATCTGTGATCACAAGACTTTATCCTCCCATCTCCCTCTAAAGGCCTGATTTACCTACCTTAAACCCTTAAGACTAATAGTTCTTTGCCCTCTTACGTTTTTCCCTCAGGGATCTAATCATTTGACTTTATTTTCTCCCCTAGCCCATCAAGTTCTTTTATATGTCCATTTCAGCACCTCTAGGGAATGGCGTCATGTATTTGTTCCCTTTGCCTTCTCCAGCACCCGAGAGTCCTGCAAACCAACAACCTTGGATTAACCCCATCAATCTCCTGTGATCTGTCCTGGGCAAGAGCCATCACCATGGGAATTGGTAGTCCCATGAAACATGACTGACTCACAGCGCCAGTGGGGCATGTTTCCAGTGTTCCAGATAGCTTTTATTTCTACTTCCAACTTTACCATTTTTTTCAAGACCCCTTCTACCTCAGGAAATGTCCTCTTCCTCCAGCAAATGGCAGCCTGGCTTATATTGCACAGAGAAATGGGGGCTCTCAGGTATGAAGAACGCCATCAACTTCTTACCCCCTCACCTGTAAGTTAATTTTATCTGCAAAATCTTCCCCTTCGCTCAATGTAAGAAAGAAGTTTCTCTTCACTAAGTTTGAGGCTAATTCCAGACTGAGCTCTTGCTATCTTTCTTTTCTAGGATTGGACCTTGCTCCATAAGTTAACTCTTCTCTTTCTTCTTTCCTGTATTTTCAGTCTCTCCTTCTATATTGTTTTCTTTTCTACAGCCTATTTTATGTGCCCCTTTCCATTTCCTTCCCTTCCCTTGAACATTTTTTCATTAGTATCTCCCTTTGAAAAGTTACTGTTGGTGTCTTTGGTCCGCACTTTTTTTTTTATTTTGAGACAGAGTCTCACTTTGTTGCCCTTGGTAGAGTGCTGTGCCATCACAGCTCATAGCAACCTAAACTCTTGGGCTCAAGCAATTCTCTTGCCTCAGTCTCCCAAGTAGCTGGGACTACAGGCACTTGCCACAACACCCGGGCTATTTTTAGGGACGAGGTTTCACTCTTGCTCAGGCTGGTCTTGAACCTGTGAGCTCAGGCAATCCGCCTGCCTTGGCCTCCCAAGTGGGATTACAGATGTGAGCCACAGTGCCGGGCCTGGCCCACTTTTTAATGTGGTTGTTTGGTTGTTTCTTGGTGATTTGCTTGAGTTCTTTATAGATCCTGGTTATCAGTCCTTTATCATCAGATGTATTGCATGGTAATATTTTTTTCCATTCTGTGGGTTGTCTGTTAGCTCTTTTGATTGTGTCCTTGGCTATGCAGAAACTTTTTTTTTTTTTATTGTTGGGGATTCATTGAGGGTACAATAAGCCAGGTTACACTGATTGCATTTGTTAGGTAAAGTCCCTCTTGCAATCGTGTCTTGCCTCCAAAAGGTGTGGCACACACCAAGGCCCCACCCCCCTCCCTCCTTCCCTCTCTCTGCTCTTCCTTTCCCCACCCCTCCCTCCTTCTTTCTCTCTCTGCTCTCCCCTTCCCCCACCCCTTTCAGGCGGTGCCTGTGGCTCAGTGAGCGGGGTGCCGGCCCCATATACCGAGGGTGGCGGGTTCAAACCCGGTCCTGGCCAAACTGCAACAAAATAGCCGGGCGTCGTGGCGGGCGCCTGTAGTCCCAGCTACTCGGGAGGCTGAGGCAGGAGAATCACCTAAGTCCAGGAGTTGGGGGTTGCTGTGAGCTGTGTGACGCCACGGCACTCTACCGAGGGCAATAAAGTGAAACTCTGTCTCTACAAAAAAAAAATAAATAGGGCGGAGCCTGTGGCTCAGTTGGTAGGGCGCCGGCCCCATATACCGAGGGTGGCGGGTTCAATCCTGGCCCCGGCCGATCTGCAACAAAAAAATAGCTGGGTGTTGTGGTGGGCGCCTGCAGTCCCAGCTACTCGGGAGGCTGAGGCAAGAGAATCGCTTGGGCCCAGGAGTTGGAGGTTGCTGTGAGCTATGTGATACCACGGCACGCTACCGAGGGCCATAAAGTGAAACTCTGTCTCTACAAAAAATAAATAAATAAATAAATAAAAAATAAAATCCCCTTTCTCCTTTCAATTCCCTGACCCTCTTCTCTCCTCTCCTATCCTCTCCATCTCTCTTCCACCCCCCTTTCAGTGCCTCATCAATTCAGGGGTGTTGGATCCCAGAATTAGTCATAGGTTTGCTTCATTTCCCGTTCTACACATGCTATCCAAGTGACTTTGTCTACTCCTATGGTTTCAACCATCTATACATTAAAGATTTCCAAATTTCAATTTCCAACCCACATTTTTCTTTTGAACCTTATTCTACATCAGACTGACTGTTTGACAGCTCTAACTTATGTCCCCAAGGACACTTCAAACTCATATATTCCCACCAAATATTTCCATTTTACTTCATTTCCTCAATTTTCTCCATTCCCAGGGTTCTTCATTCATAGGAGACAAAGAGAGGCTATCACTTAAGAGGGTGGAGTTGGAGGGTTGGCCTTCTAGCCTGGAAGAGGAGGCTGTTTGCCAGCAGCTTCTCAGGGCACAAAAATCTGGCTAAGAGCTCATTTGCTCTCAACCAAGCTCAGCTGCCCTCAGCCCTAGATCCACCTCATTCATTAACCATTGCTGTTCCTTAGCCTGGACTTCTCTTCTCATCATCGCCTTGGTAAATGTGTCGATAGTTCATGTTAGCTTTCTTGCCTTTTCTTTTACTTATTATTTTTTTTTTGGTTGCAGTTTTTGGCTGGGGCTGGGTCCCGCCACCTCTGGCATATGGGGCCGGTGCCCTGCTCCTTGCACCACAGGCACCCCCGAGCTTTCTTACCTTTTTCTGACTACCTTGTTGTTCTGTTCCTAGGGGTGCAATGGCAAGGGCATGGCATGAAAAGTAAATTCTTACACTCAGTTATTTTCAAAGAAATAAACACTGAGGCTCAGAGAGGCAAGCCACTTCACAAGCCAAGTAGTAGCAAGGAAGTGCTGCCCCCTTATTATTCAGGTAATATCTTGTTACCTGAATATGATTCTATCACGTGGAAAATAATTTATCCCCTGCATGCTGATAAAACACACCTCCTTGCCTAATAATATGACCCACCTCGAGGGTCTTTTATTGAACCAGGAAAAGCCCATACATGCAAGGTATACAGAACATACAAAGTTAATTATAGATAGAAAGAAATGAAGTTTTGCAACATCAGTGAATTGAGGAAACAATGGAAAGAAAGACAGAAGAGATTATCGTAAGATTATAAAGTAAAAAAGAAACAGTTGTAATGCTTTGGTTGTAAACTTTAACTTCCCTAGTCTATGCTGCTAATCTATATCTTAACTTTTTTTTTCTTTTTTTTTTTGAGACAAAGTCTTACTATGTCACTCTCAGTAGAGTGCTGTGGCGTCACAGCTCACAGCAACCTCAAACTCTTGGGCTTAAGCGATTCTCTTGCCTCAGCCTCCCAAGTAGCTGGGACTACAGGAGCCCGCCACAACGCCCAGCTATTTTTTTGTTGTAGTTGTCATTGTTGTTTAGCAGGCCCAGACTGGGTTTAAACCTGCCAGCTCCAGTGTATATGGCTGGCCCCCGAACCACTGAGCTATGGACGCCAAGCTGTATATCTTAACTTTTAAGTGATTTCAACCTTTGAGCCTTTTCCAGCACACGACCCTTAGATCTCTATCTAAACGGCTGAACATTCCTGATGCCCTGGTGGTATCTCTTAGGAACTGCGTTTAGTACAGGTGGGGGTGGGGAATCTGTGCTATTGCCATCAGATCAGGAATGTCAGCCTGCACTAAACTCTAACCCGCCTCCCTTGAAGTGTGCCTCACTGAATTCTAGAAGCTTGAAATCTAAAAGCTATTTTTCCCAAAGTACCTTGTGTCCTGGTTCCATAGTCACCCAGCAGAGCAAGGCTTGAGATTTGGAGGGCAGATCCTGTGAGGGTGTAGTGAACACTGAATTGACCATGATTTTTGCCCTTTCTCCTGGCCCGTTTCCTAGCTATCAAACGTCAGGGTAGAGGCATTATTCTTCTGTTCTATTCATCTCTGTATATTTCCAAGGCCTTGTATAATGCCTTGCACATAGTAGGAACGCGATAAATGAATATGTGAGAGGAGTCTGTATAATCAAGTATAATCAAGTTGGAATAATGACCACTCTCCACAGATATTTTTTTCTCATCTTTTTTGGGGTATTATTTGTACGTAGAGGCATGAATCGCTGCCATCAAGATTATAGAGGTAGGGAATTCCAGGATGTCATTATGCTGGGCTGGTGTCAGAGGACCAGTGGGGTCTTATCTAGACCAAAGAGGGCTCTTTGATTTGGGGAACACACTGGTCACCACAGATATCTTCACTGTGCAATACGATAGGGGCCCTGAGGGGCTTTTATCGTTATACTGATGAGGCTTCAGAAAACAGTACCTCAGAATAAGGGTCTCTGAAGCAGCCTTAGCAGCATCACTTTTTCTCTTTCTCCTGTCCTCCTGCCTTTGAGCCCCATTTATCCCTGAGGCTTACCCTAGAAACTAGAATCCCTCTTCTGCAAGGTGGGTCATGAAAACCAGAACCCCTTTCCCTGAAAGCCAGCCATAAAACCAAATTATTCAGTATAAAAATTGGCCGTAAGGAAGTCATCTGACCTACCCTGTTTATCGGTCAGAAGACCACCAGAGAGGGCCCTGTCCCATACTCAGAAGGAAAGAAGGCATGCTCAGAGAGGCCAAGTAGAATCTGGGCAGGCTTTTTGGGCGTATCCCCTCAGTCTGTTAGCATTAGATCATCCCTTTTTGTCCAATCATATTTCTCCATGGCTGTCCAGACTTTGTTGAACTTAAACATAAAAATGGACAATTTCCCCTGTATCTTTGAATCTCCATTCTGATGGCACTCACTATATACATTAAATAAAATCTGTGTTTCCTTTTCTATCAATCCATTTGCCTTAAGTCAGTGATTTTTCAGTGACCACTTAGGGGGCCAAGAGCCTTGATACATGTTGGCCTTTGATAATATATTTTCATTTATTATTTAATTAAAATAAACAACCCAAGTATGAAATATAGATGCAAAAATAACTTATATCCAATTCCATAAAAATAGTGTTTTATGAATTTAGTTTGAGGGTCCACAGTTGTCCTTCCTAATATTGCATGTAATTTTTTTATCCCTAATTTCTCTTGTTCCAGTCACGTCTGGAGGCATGATCGTCACATCCCAGTGGTGGGTAGATAAGTATATTGGAGTCACTTCCCCAATGTTTCCTCCCACTCTATGCCCAGTTTATGCGATATTTCTACTGGTCTATTAGTTCAGATTTAAGTACTTCATGGCTTAAATATCTTGTTACCCGAATATGATTCTATCATGTGGAAAAAAGAATTTATCCCCTGCATGCTGATAAAACACACCTCCTTTCCTAATGTTCCCATCTTTTGGGGCTTCTCCACTATTCCACAGCTTTTCTCTTCCTAGGCACCCTCACTTACTTAGGCACTATGTTGGATTTGAGGCTGAGATGGGCATGCTTCCATCAGGGGCAGTAAAAGGGTACCAGAGAGAAACAACTTGCTATTTAGTGACATCCAGCTCTGGAGTTCTGACATTTGGAATTGCCAGCTGAAAGTTCTTCTGGTTGGCTAGAAACATTCAGGTATAGTAAAACATTAAAATATTCCATGGCAATACAGGATTAAAATAACCCATAAGATCAGGGGCTCACAAACGTTTTCTACAACAGGCCAAAAAGTAAATATTTTCAGCTTACCAAGCCATATGGTCTCTGCCCCCAACTTCTTAACTCTGCTATTGTTGAGGGAAGCAGCTATAGGCAAGACATAAATGAGCAGGTGGGCCAGGTTTGGCACACTGGCTGTGGTTTGCCCATCCCTGCCCGAGAGAAAGAAATCTATTGTGATCTTTTCAAATGTGCGCCACCAAAATGTCCTAATAGCCAATACCCCACTTTATTTCTGATTCAAGTTTCAGTTATTCATTTGTGAATAATCAATAGCCAAGACCTGAGGTTATTAATATTACTAATATTTCATCAGAATGGTTGGCCAAATAATGAATCGCCAGAAAATAAATGAGCTGTAATTCTAGCACTCTGGGAGGCCAAGGCAGGTGGATTGCTTGAGTTCATGAGTTCAAGACCAGCCTGAGCAACAGCAAGACTCCGTCTCTATTAAAAATAGAAAAAACTGAGGCAAGAGGATCCCTTGAGCCCAAGAGTTTGAGGTTGCTGTGAGCTGATGATGATGCCATGGCACTCTACCCAGGGCAAGAGCTTGAGACTGTCTCAAAAAAAACCAAACAAACAAACAAAAAAAAGAATTGGGGGCAGCTCCTGTGGCTCAAGGAGTAGGGCACTGGCCCCATGTACCGGAGGTGGTAGGTTCAAACCCAGCCCCGGCAAAAAAAAAAAAAAAAAGAAAAGAGTTGAGAGTTAATGATGTTAGGTCTAACTAGACAAATAGCCTTGGATAAGTTACACTAGAACTCTAAACCCCACATTTTAATCTGTAAGATTAGAGGATTCACCCTCATGATTTCTTTCTTTCTTTCTTTTTTGAGACAGAGTCTCACTATATTGCCCTCAGTAGAGTGCTGTAGCACCATAGCTCACAGCAACCTCAGATTCCTGAACTCAAGCCATTCTCTTGCCTCAGCCTCCCAAGTAGCTGGGATTACAAGTGCCCGCCACAACATCTGGCTATTTTTTGAAGACGGGGCCTCACTCTGGCTCAGGCTGGTCTCCAACCTGTGAGCTCAGGCAATCCTCTCGCCTTGGCCTCCCAAGTGCTAGGATTACAGGCATGAATCATGGCACCCAGCCTCATGATTTCTTTCTTTAAAAAAAAAAATAATAAAGACAACAAGAATTAAAACCTCATTGCTTTTTACTTTTTTTTTGAGACACAGTCTCACTTTGTCCCCCTTGGTAGAGTGCCATGGCATCATAGCTCACACCATCCTCAAACTCTTGGGCTCAAGCGATACTCAGTTTTTTCATTTTTAGCAGAGATGGGGTCTTACTCTTGCTCAGGCTGGTCTTGAACTCATGTGCTCAAGCAATCCACCCACCTCGGCCTCCTCGAGTGCTAGGATTACAGGCATGAGCCTCTGTGCTTGGCTTACTTTTTGCTTTTTTACGAAAGCAATTTGTGCTGATCATAGCGTGTTTATAAAATAGAGTTGATCAGAAAGAAGAAAACAAAGATCCTGATTCAACTACTAAGAGATACCACTACTAACATTTTGCTACATGTTTTTTCAGTTGTCTGTCAAATTAATGATTGTATTTATTTTTCTATCCTTTAACAAAATGGGATAATAAATAGCTTTGTACCTCAGATTTTCATTTAATATGACATTAACATTTTCCTGTGTTAGTAAATATTTTTCTATGTCATCTTCATTAGAATAGTATTTTATTGGTGCCATTTCCTGTTCCTTGTGGCTCTTGTGTCTTGGAGTCTGGCATGATCAAGACCTCTATGCGCTTAGGCGGGCCTTTCTTCTTTGCGCTGCTATTTTGGAATTCTTCTGGATTTGATCCAACAATAACTTTGATGTGCTCTGAAGATTGGTTGGTAGTCAGAATCAAAAGAAGGCCTTATGATAATGGCATGGCATTAGAAGAGGTGACCTAAACTTGGGAGATAACTGTCCTATAACAAGACCAAGGGAATGATGTTGTCATATTATCTGAGATCAGTTATAGAGCAACGTTGGGTATCACCTATGAATTTCTAGTGGTTTGCTTTGTGAAGAGGCATAAATTACCATCTGTATTGCATTTGGGGATGAATGGGTACAATGTCAACACTGTGGGTGATGGCCCTAAAGGAGCAAACGGAAGGACAAGCATCCTTGGCACCTTCACAGTGTAAAATATTTGATCCTAATCGTAGCAGCATTAATAGGAGCAACTACCCATGAATCACTGCATCATAATACCTGTATTATGATGTCCACTTTTCCCTAAGACACAGGAACAAGTGGTGCATACTTGTCTGGGAGCCAGTTTCACTAATGCTATTATATCTGCCTAAAGATGAGTAATAATATCTATTTCTTGCTTAAATACTTTCCAGAATTTTGGACTAGTATATATCTGTCATGTGATATTTAAACATTTTAATGACTTAATGTTAAGTACAATTGCCATTTTAAGTTTGTGAGTTCCTGCGTAATAAAGCTTGCCTATTTTTTTAAAAAAAAGAATAGCATTTTATTATGTGGATATACCTTAATTCATTTAACCAATCCCCTCTAATACTAGGTTCTTTCCATTTTGGGGTTTTTATAAGCTGTGTTGCAGTGGACATCTTTGTAGAGAAAGCTTTCAACACGTTCAGGATATATTTCAACACATTCATGACGTATTTCCTTATTTCTTTCGACTTCAAAACATTTTCATAATTTGCAGTCATTCCATATTTGGCCAACAGAGGGCACTTTAAGCTTTCTTAAGACAAGGCCATGAGGCCATTTTTACCATGTATAAGAGTGGTTTCACCGTGAAAATTTCAATTTTAGATCTTTAGTAATCAACAAATTCCAAAGGAAGCATCAAAGTCATTTATTTTGCTAATACTATTAAGCACATATACATACTCCAGTGCTCAAATAATAAACTGCTTTGTTAGGACATAAACCCAAAAGGAATAAAAATGACCTCTTTGCCCAGCTTAGAATAACTGAAAAGAGTACTCTATTTTATGAAAAGCCACAGTCTCATAGTCCTGTAAATGACAAACTAGCAGGAAAGGCAACTCACTCCTGAAAATACTGATGCCAGAGAAAAGCCCAGATAGTCTCAGGATTTATAGCTCCCTAAAAAATTAGAGATTTTGAGGTAACACTGAATGGAATCTTGCCTATACCATTTCTTATCCATTACTTACCAGCCAGTTTTTGGTAGGTAATACTATAAGTTTTGTTTGATAAAGTTTGAAGAGTTTTATGCACATTTTTCTTGATTTTCACCAAGATCATAAAGTCTGCAGGGCAACAATCTTGGCACACGCAATTACACATACTAAATTACTAAGTACAAAGGAGGTATTTAAAAGTTGTCACCCAACACTAACTAACACTAATGATAAGTTTCTATTCTTGTACAAAGATGATTATTGAGAGGTAGAGTTGAGTAGTAGTTAAGGGCACAGGCTCTGGAGTCAGCCTGCCTGCATTTAAAATCTCTGGACCCCATTACTTACTAGCTATTGCAATCTTGGACAAGGTACTGTACTTTACTTCCCTGAGCCAATGTTTCATCATCTTGGAAAATATCAGTAGTAAGAGTACCTACCCTAGGGGTAATTAAGAAAATTAAATGAGTTTATTTTGTTTCTTTGAGACAGAGTCTCACTTTGTCACCTTCGGTAGAGTGCTGTACCGTTACAGCTCACAGTAACTCTCAAACTCCTGGGCTCAAGCGATTCTCTTGCCTAAGCCTCCCAAGTAGCTGGGACTATAGGTGCCCACCACAATGCCCAGCTATTTTTTTTTTTAGAGACGGGATCTTGCTTTGGTTCAGGCTGGTCTCAAACCTGTGAGCTCAGGGCAATCCACCTGCCTTGGCCTCCCAAGTGCTGGGATTACAGGTGTGAACCACCATGCCCGGCAATTAAATGAGTTTAAATATGCAAAGTGGTTAGCCCAGGGCTGGGACCATGAGCAGCTCTTGATAAATGTTACTAGAATGGTTACTTGACTAACGGATTCTTCACAACTAATGCTTTCTCCATACTCCACTGAGGACACTAGACTCTCCCTGGATTTCCAGATTCATTTGCTGATGTGGCTGTGGCTATGGTGGGTCAAGGAAGTCCTCCGACAGTCACAGGCCACGTTTACCCCGGTCCCTTGCCCAGTTACCTCTTCTGGAATTTTACTCTAGCCATCTTTCATTTGTTAAACGGGGGTTCCATTTGATTCCATTAAATCATCACCTCTCAGAGCTATAAAGTCAGCTTTATAAAAGACAGATGGTGAGGCTCAGTGCCCATAGGTCAGTAGTTAGGGCTCTGGCCACATACACCAGGGCTGGTGGGTTGTAACCCAGCCCAGGTTTGCTAAGCAACAATGATAACTACATCAAAAATATAGCTAGGTGTTGTGGTGGGCGCCTGAAATCCCAGGTACTTGGGAGGCTGAGGCAAGAGAATCGCTTCAGCCCAAGAGTTTGAGGTTGCTGTGAGCTGTGATGCCACAGTGCTCTACAGAGGGCGACATACTGAGACTGTCTCAAAATAAATAAATAAATAAATAATAAAATAAAAAAAAGGCTGATGGTAATGTACTGTAGTACATTTCTGCCCTTAACTGTGGATTCACCACGTGTGAGCAGGTATGGGGAATAAAAATTATACATGTTTTTAGAGGCATGTATTGAGAACTGGGTGGGTTATGGTTTAAAGCTATTCCTCCCTCCTGGTCTGATACGCTCTACAGGGTTATGTGACCTCTTCCTCACAAAGCAGGTGACATAAAACTAACACAAGAAACAAGCAAAACAAAAAGTTATGGTATCTTGGGCGGTGCCTGTGGCTCAGTAGTAGAGCACCAGCCCATATACGGAGGGTGGCAAGTTCAAATCTAGCTCTGACCAAACTGCAACAAAAAAAGGCCAGGCATTGTGGCGGGCGCCTGTAGTCCCAGCTACTTGGGAGGCTGAGTTCAAGAGAATCGCCTAAGCTCAGGAACTGAAGGTTGCTGTGAGTTGTGTGATGCCACGGCACTCTACAAAGGGTGATAAAGTGAGACACTGCCTCTACAAAAAAAAAAAAAAAAAAATTATGTTATGTTGACGCTGATTTAATTGCTATTTGGAGGTTGCAGCAGTTAAATAAGACTTCATGAGGACATGGGACTTAGGAGAACTGAACTCTTACAGATGATGGGACTTCCCAGGTTGAAGACTAGGTGCCTGGGAGCAGTAGTAAGTGGAGAAGGAAAAAATTTTGGTGGTAGAATAGTTTGGATGTTAGGCATTAAAGAATCAAAAAACGTTTTTGACCAAAGGAGTGACTTAAAACAGTGTTGAACATAGGATTGGTCTGGAAACAGCATTTATTTTAAATGAAAAGAGACAGGGCCAGGGGAGTGTAGTAGAAAGAAGGATATTAGGGCCAAGTTTGGGCCTGCATACCAGGTTACCACATTGATACTCGTGGAGGGTGCAGGGGTGGAGCTTGTGTAGAAGACTTTTTAATTTTTCAACTTTTTTTTGAGAGAAGAGTCTCACTTTGTCACCCAGGCTGGAGTGCTGCAATGGTACAATCATAGCTCACTGCAGTCTTGAACTGACCTCAAGCAGTCCTCTTGCCTCTATCTACCCAAAGTGCTGGGGCTACAGGTCTGAGCCACCACATCTGGTCTTTGTGTATTTGACATGGCTTAGCCTGTTTCTTCATCTGTAAAGTGATATGTATTCCAGAAGGTTCCTTGGGAGGCTTAATCATTCACCAAGTATTTTACTTAGTTCCTAGAAGGTGCCAGATGCTTGGCTAGGTGCCAAGGATACAAAAATGGACCAGAAAAAACAGTCTTCCAGGAACTTACTGTCTAGTACAGGAGAAAGACAATAAAAAAGCAACAAACAGATTAAAATCTCCAAAGTGTGACAAGTACTATGAAGAAGATAGGCAGGAAGGGGATCTACTTTTCAGTTCAAGAGGGCCAGGGAACATCTCCTTGGGGAAGAGAAACTTACAGAGACAGAAAACTGAGAATGAGCCTCTCAGGCTGAGCAGAGGAAAGAACATTTGAAGGAGAGGAATAAGGTGTGTAGAGGCAGGAAAAGCTTGACGTGTTCCACAAATTAAGAAGCCTAGAGCACAAGGTATGAGGTGGGGAAGAAAGGCCTTCAATGGGGGTGGAGGTGTGTGGGGAGTGGTGCTGGATCCTGGCAGGAGTCTGGGGTCTGTAACTAAGGTGGTATGCTATTAAAAAGTTTCAAGTTAAATGTTTTGGCACAGTAACTGAGATAACGCCGGAAAGGCTATGTTAACCACTGTGATAAAAATGTGTCAAATGGTTTATGAAGTGAGTGTATGATGCCCCATAATCATATCATTGTATACACTTATGATTTAATAAAAAAATTAAAAAAAAAAAAGTTTCAAGTGAGGAGGGGTCGTATCCAGATGTGTATTTTATTGTTTAATTTTTAAATTTATTTTTGAGACAGATTCTCTAGCTGGGCGTTGTGGCGGGTGCCTGTAGTCCCAGCTACTCGGGAGGCTGAGGCAAGAGAATCGCTTAAGCCCAGGAGTTAGAGGTTGCTGTGAGCTGTGTGAGGCCACGGCACTCTACTGAGGGCCATAAAGTGAGACTCTGTCTCTACAAAAAAAAAAAAAAAAAGAAAAAGAAAAAAAAAGAGACAGAGTCTCACTCTGTTGCCCCAAGTAGAGTGATGTGGCATCATAGCTCACAGCAATCTCAAACTCTTGGGCTTGAGCAAGCCTCTTGTCTCAGCCTCTCAAGAAGCTGGGACTACAGGCGTGAGCCACTACCACCCAGCTAGTTTTTCTGTTTTTAGTAGAGATGGGGTCTTGCTCTTGCTCAGGCTGGTCTCCAACACCTGAGCTCAAGCAATCCATCTACCTTGGCTTCTCAGAGTGTTAGGATTACAGGTGTGAGCCCCTGTGACCGGCCCAGATGTGTATTTTATTATTTTTTTTTAAGATAGTCTCACTTTGTCACCCTGGGTAGAGTGCTGTGACATCACAGCTTACAGCAACCTCAGACTCTTGGGGTCAAGTGATTCTCTTCCCTCAGCCTCCCAAGTAGCTGGGACTACAGGCACCTGCCACAATGCCTGATTATTTGCTAAAAATGAGGTCTTGCTCTTGCTCAGAATGGTCTCGAAGCTGGAGCTCAGGCAATCCACTGGCCTGGGCCTAAAAGAGGGCTAGGATTAGAGGCATGAACCACTGCACCTAGCCCCAGATGTGTATTTTAAATCTATTATTCTCCTGTGTGCTGTACAGATTTGAGGTGCAAGAGTAAGAATGGGATATTATTTAGGAAGTTATCTATTGAAACAGCCTAGTTGATGACAGGGATGTTTTAGATTAGGATGGGGGGAGTGGAACTGGAGGGAAGTGAGTAGATCCAAGAAATACTTTAGGCTGGGCATGGTGGCTCACACCTGTAATCCCAGCACTGTGTGAGCCAGAGGTGAGTGGATTGCTTGAGCTCAGGAGTTTGAGACCAGCCTGAGCAAAAGTGAGACCCTGTCTCTGAAACTAGCCAGGCTTTGGGTGGGTGCCTATAGTCCCAGCTACTCAGGAGGCTGAAGTAAGAGGATTGCTTGAAGCCTGAGAGCTTGAGGTTGCTATGAGCTACACTGATGCTACGGCACTGTACCCAGGGTGTCAGAGTGATATTTCGTCTCAAAAAACAAAACAACAGCAGCAACAACAAAACTTTAAAGGTAGAATCTAAGATCTTGAATGTGGATAAAAAGAGGGATGAAAAGGATGAAATCAATATATGTGAAACTTGGTAAACGGTCTGTGAAGCTAGTGAATGATGCCCCATGATCATATCAATGTACACAGCTATGATTTAATAAAAAAAAAAGAAAGAAAAGGATGAAATCAAGTGTGACTCTTAGGTTTCTGGCTGAGCGACAAGGTAGAAAACATCACTATTACTGATACAGATATGACCTATATGTGTAGGTAAAAATTTGGGGGCAGAGATGAAATAACATGTTAAAATAAGTTTTTAAGGCTCAGCTCCTATAGCTCAAGTGGCTAAGGTGCCAGCCACATACACCAGAGCTGGCGGGTTCAAATCCAGCCTGGGCCTGCCAAACAACAATGACAATTACAACCAAAAAATAGCCAGGTGTTGTGGTGGGTGCCTGTAGTCCCAGCTACTTGGGAGGCTGAGGCAAGAGAATCGCTTAAGCCCAGGAGTTGGAGGTTGCTGTGAGCTGTGTGACGCCACGGCACTCTACCAAGGGCGATAAAGTGAAACTCTGTCTCTACAACAAACAAACAAACAAAAAAAAAAACTATGATGCCTAGAAGGGACTATCTAAAATACAGCCCAATGAAGAAACTGGTTTATCAGAACACCATCTGATAAGGTCTGTGCTTTTCTCTGAAATCACATTAATGAAAACATGTAACTAGGAGAATGCTTCACACCTTAAAGCTTTTATTCTGAAAAATAAAATACAAAAGTCATTAAGTTGTAAATGTATAACAGTAATTTCCCAACTTCTCAGAAACAATACAATGAATTACTTAAATAATTAAGATATTTAATATTATCCACATTGATACATTTAAACAGGCACACGTGTTCTACAAAACATTAGAACATGGATAGACAACCTATTCCAAAATGAAACTGCCCAATTTCGCTTACAGCATCCCATTTTTAAACCCTCCCCTTGAAAACAAAGTTTGTAATCTGGTAAGAAAGGATGAGGACAGGAGCAGTTTTAACAAAAAGCACGCGTGTGTCGCTTCTGGGCTCCTTCTCATAGGGCTGTGCACGTAATCAGGGTCAAGAGCTCTTGACTCAGGAAGCAGATCACTCTGGGAGGCCTGAATGTGTGCAGACACCTCTATCCCTTAGTGGGGGAGATTGGCAAATGAAGAGATATGGCCACAGTGCAGACACTCCATTGAGCTCAGCAGGGACTGGCTGCAGTCCTAGAAATTTCCCTTCCATTAAAAAGGAAGCAGTCTTTCCTAGGGCAAAAAACAGAAAGTGGTTACAGGTGTGCAGTGCTAGTCCATCTTCCTGGTACCATCACCATCTCCTTCCCTGCTGGGGGCCCAACACAAGCAGGGCAGGCTCCTGCTGGCATAGAGCAGAAAAGATGGCAATTATTAAGAACAGCAGCCTTAGAAGACTACTCAAAGGGCACACTTTCTCTCAGCCTGGGATCCTTTTAGATGCCTGTAAGTCACTGCTAATGTGCAAAACAAGCAGATTCCGGCCAGTGCAAAGGCTACTACTGCCCATTTCTAAATGACTGCAACTGTCATCTGCAGTTGAAGCTACTGTGGGGGGCACTGGCAGGGGCACCAAATGTCCAGGGGTCAACATGCTGATTCCTTATTATTTGAAAAAAATGGATCCCAAGGTTCCTCAAAGGAAGCTTTAGCGAACACAGTGACTGTCACTCAAATGCCAAAGTGATGCAAAAGATAAGAAGACAGACTATATCTAATTAAGATACTTTACTATCTTCCCAGTTTCTCCTGAGTCCTCCTCTCACTGTATGTGGGCACCCATAAGGCCTCAACAAGAGATCAGGGATGAAATGCTGCCGCGGGGCAGCTTGATGGCTGGGGTCAACTGACAATGCATTCTACCTTACAAAACAGATGGTCAGGAAATGAGACCTTGTGTGCATGTGTGTTTCAGGGGGAGTAAGATTACCTATAAATTTTGACAGCATTTTGGATAAACAAAATTATCTAAGGCCTGATCTGATAACTGCTCTTCACATGCGCACTCATGGAGTACAAGTCTAACATTGAGCATTTGCACCTGAGCAAAAAGGCAACCTCAATCCTGAAACCTATTATTATTAACTTGCTGCCATCCATGATTTTGACATGACATAGTAGCAGCATTCATGTGCTTCTTATGTCTATTATCCATTAGCAAACAAAATTATTCAACCTCAGTTTTCTCACGAGTACAACAGCAGTTATACTACCTGCTGCCCAGTGGTTTTAGAAAAAATGAAATTATTTTTTAATATATGTATACATACACATATGTATAATTTATCATGTAGTATATATCCTACCATTTATTATGTCACATATACATGTATATGTAAATATAAAATATTAGTATTTTATGCCTGATATGGAGTATACACTTAGTACATTATTATATAAAGTAAAAATAAAAACAAAAATCAGCAAGCAAAGCTATGAGACATGCTCATTTTGTTTCTTTTTTTGGCTGGGGCTGGGTTTGAACCCACCACCTTCGGCATATGGGACCGGTGCTCTACCCCTTAGAGCCACAGGCGCTGCCCCAGCAAAGATATGAGAAAGAAATCAATACCAGATTTTTAGAAAGCTGTTCAAGCTTCAAAGGATCAAAGGCATCATTATATCATTCAGAGCAGAACAGAATCTCGAGACTTTGGGAGCGAGGAGCTCTGAACTGCTACATCAGGAGACCTAGATTTTAGAAACCAGTTTGCCACTAATGAGCTGCTATTCCTGGACATGTACACAGATATACAAGGGGGGTTAGAAGGCACGACTGACCTCATCCACGTGGTAAGCTTTAGATACAATGAGACACATAGGTTATAAACATAAGGCATAATACATTAAAATGAGCAAGGGCAAACTAAAAAACCACCACCACCACCACCACCACCACCAGTGCAGAAACACTTGGAAGTCTAGCACACAGAGAAGCAGCACAGGGGTGAGGTAGCTAGGGTGGTGGGATGGAAGGAGCCCTGGCTGGCAGTCAGGATGCGGTGTTCTTTAGTTCTGGGTTTTCTCTACCTCTATGTTCTCTCTAGGATCAGTTTTTCCTCATTAGCAAACAGGCAGCTGGGCCTGACGGTTTCCAGATCCTCTTCAGCTAAAATAGTTTATAATTTTAAAGCCCTCCTCCTAATGAAAATAACAATGAATGCTATCTGCATGCCTAATATATGCAGGCTCTGTGTAGACATTATTATGATTCATTCTTACCACCACTCTCTCACTAATACGATCCTTGTTTTACAGATAAAGAAACTAAGGTACAGAGAAGTTAAATAATTTGCTCAATGCCGCACAGTAAGTGACAGAGCCAAGATTCCAACCTAGGTAGCCTGGCTCCAGAACTGTGTTCTCTACCTTGGCCACACTGCCTCCTGCAAGAGCCCAAGTGGGAAATCCAAAGACCCAGGAATGTCTCCCAGCTCTCACCTCGGGTGGTGAAAAGAGGTTCCCTGTTCCGCTACTCCACTTGCTCAGTCTGTTGAAGGAAGCAAAAGCTGTTTTAAAGTCCTAAAAGTTGGTCAGTATGAGAATGGCAGCTCCAACTGAAACATCAGCGGGTAGCCTGCAGGCTCTGTTCACAGAATTTGGTCTTTCCTCCTGGTTCCTGGCCGGGAAGGTGGGGTGGGGGGGAAGACTCTAAATCCTTGGAAATTCCCAAGCAATAGGAATGACTGTTATTTATGAGCTCCTAGGATCACAGCTGAGTTTATGGTAAGAGATGAGCTCAGGACAGGGGCTGGTTACCACGAAGACGATCCATGGATTAGAGCAGGCGTCCTCAAACTTTTTAAACAGGGGGCCAGTTCACTGTCCCTTAGACCGTTGGACTATAGTTAAAAAAAAAAAAACAAAAAAACTATGAACAAATTCCTATGCACACCGCACATATCTTATTTTGAAGTAAAAAGAACAAAATGGGGAGGCGCCTGTGGCTCAGTGAGTAGGGCGCCGGCCCCATATGCCGAGGGTAGCGGGTTCAAACCCAGCCCCGGCCAAACTGCAACAAAAAAATAGCCAGGCGTTGTGGCGGGCGCCTGTAGTCCCAGCTGCTCGGGAGGCTGAGGCAAGAGAATCGCGTAAGCCCAAGAGTTAGAGGTTGCTGTGAGCTGTGTGATGCCACGGCACTCTACCCGAGGGCGGTACAGTGAGACTCTGTCTCTACAAAAAAAAAAAAAAAAAAAAAACGGGAACAAATAAAATCACACTGCCTCATGTGGCCTGTGGGCCGCAGTTTGAGGACCCCTGGATTAGAGGGTTGAGGCTTCCAACCAGCCTAAACTCTGGGGAAGGGAGGTTGGCTGGACACTGAGTTCAATCACACAAGGAATGATACATTCGGTCATGCCTACATAAATAAACCCCCTAAAAAATTCTCGGTGTGGAAGTTTAGAGGAGCTTCGTAGTTAGCAAACACACACATGTGCCAAGAGGATGACATGCCCTGATTCCACGGGGAGAGGGTCCAGAAGCTCTGTATTCAGGACCCTCCCAGACCTAGCCCTATATGTCTTATCTCCTCATCTGGCTGGTCCTGATTTGCATCCTTCGTAATAAAAAGGTAATTGTAAGTGTAGCACTTTCCTAAGTTTTGGGAGCCATTCTAGCTAATTATTAAATCTGAGGGACTTCAGTTTTCTCATACATTAGAAGTCAAACCAAAATCCTTTACAGGCCGTTTTGTTTCAGTTTTTGGCGGGGGCTGGGTTTGAACCCGCCACCTCTGGCATATGGAGCCGGCGCCCTACTCCTTTGAGCCACAAGCACTGCCCCTACAGGCCCATTTCTAAATGTGTATGTGTGATCCTTTTAATATTAACTATAGTAAAGGGCTCTGAAGTGTCTACTAAGTCTTTTGTCCAATCTTTTTAATGTCGGTTTTCTTTCTTCTTTTTTTGTAGATTTTTTTTTTTTTTTGGCTGGGGCTGGGTTTGAACCAGTCACCTCTGGTATATGGGGCTGGTGTCCACTCCTTGAGCCACAGGCACCACCGTCTTTTGTCCAATCTTAAAATCTTTTTCTATTGATTTGTAGAAATTCTTTATAGTCTACAGATGAGCTCTGTTTCAAATATTTTCTCCTACTTAATGCTTACCTTTTAATCTCTTTATGATGAATTTTAATAAATAAATATTCTCAATTTTTTGCCTTTCCCTTTTTTTTCCTTTTGAGACATAGCCTTATTTTGTTACCCTGGGCTGGAGGGCACTGGCATAATCATAGCTCACTGCAGCCTCAAATTCCTGGGCTCAAGTGATCCTCCCGCCTCAGCTTCAAAGTAGCTAGCACTACAGGTAAGGGCTATTATACTTAGCTAATTAACAAAAAAAATTTTCTTTAGAGATGAGGTCTTGCTGTGTTGCCCAGGCTGCTTTCAAACTCTTAGGCTTGTGATTCTTCTACCATGGCCTCTCAAAGTGCTGGAATTACAGGTGTGAGCCACTGTACCCAGGCTACATTCTCAATGTTAATGTAGTTCAAATTATCCATCTGTAAATTAATGACTAGTGTTTTTTATGACCTAAGAAATCTTTTCCTCTTAAGGCTATGAAGATGTTTTCCTTTATTCATTATTTTGCCTTTCACATTTAGGTCTACAATCTACTTGGTAATGATTTTCCTATATCCTATGAAGCAGGGGTGTCCCTTTAATCTTAGTCTCAAATTCCTTTTCTTGACCCCTTTAGATTTATTAACCGCCCTTTTGATTTGACATGCCTAGATATTTTCTGGCTCCAATTTTCACAGTCTGTGAGTCTGTTCATGAATCCACCTAGGTTTCTTTCTCTCTCTCTTTTTTTTCTTTTGAGACAAAGTTTCACTTTGTCACTCTCAGTAGAGTGCCATGGCATCACAGCTCGAAGCAACCTCAAACTTGGGCTCAAGTGATTCTCTTGCATCAGCCTCCCGAGCAGCTGGTGTTATAGGTACCTGTCACAACGCCTGGCTATTTTTTAGAGACCGGGTCTCACTCTTGCTCAGGCTGGTCTTGAACTCATAAGCTTAAGCAATCTACCTGCCTCGGCCTTTCAGAGTGCTAGGATTACAGGGGTGAGCCACCACGCTTGGCCAGTCCTCCCAGGTTTCTGAGACATTGTACATCATACCTAGCCTGAGGCCAGAGCCCTGTGCCCCTGTCTGCCAACAGTTGATCAGAGTCTTTTGGACAGACCAGGAATTCCTTGATATGTTCTATCCTTCCTCAGTCCTTCTTCTGAGGACTGTTCTAATTTCTCATCCATAGACACTCAGTGAACATTACACATCAGAATTCTGGAGCAGATGCACCAAAGCACACTTCTTATAATATGTGGAAGACTGATGTTATGTGCATGATCTTTTGGATTTTAGTTATAGGAAGGTATTTCCCTAGTTTTGGAAAACACTGACCTCTCTGAAATTAAGACTGTTAAATTACTATCAAAATCACCAAGTACCAACAAGGCCAATATTTCTTCCACCAGCACACACGTGTATCTTTCTTTTTTTCTTCTATTACTCTCTTTTGTTTTCTCATTTCTTTTTAATTCTCTTTAAAAAGATTACTTCAAAGCAAGAGCCAATCTATTATAAGTCAAGAGGAGGAAGCAGATACAGTACCTGGGGTTTTTCTTTAAGAAAGTCAGGTAGTTGAAATTCTCCCTTGTAGACCTGAAAAACAAAGCAGGTACAGCATGAATTAAAGAAAAGAGGTTCTGTCATCACCATTTCAGGACATTTTCAATGCCTAACAGTGGATGGGTTTACTGCTCCATTCATGGTAAGTTTAGAATGAGGGAGAAGCCTGTCAGTCCAAGAGCAGCCAGAGTGGCAGGACTAAGGGAAACCCCCAGTCACTGACTCCTTTTGGCTCCATCTCCATGTTTGCCAGAGTGCTCACAAATGTGGGCTGGCTATGAGAGGGGTTAGGATACCTGAAGAGGGGAAAAAGCTTCCTGACATTCCCAATTCCAATCATATTAGCTGAGAGAGAAAACAAGCCCTAGGTAATTTCTCTCAGGTGATCAACAATGAATGCAGTTTAGGAGCAAGCTCCTCCTGATTGCCTTTGAATTCTCTGAGGTTATAACCCTGGATTTAACCCAATTTTACTTTTCTTTCTTTCTTTTTTTTTTGTGTGTGTTTATGTGTGACAGTCTCACTCTGTCATCTGGGCTAGAGTGGCATGGCTTTATACTCCTCATAGCAACATCAAATTCCTGAGCGTAGGCAATCCTCCTGTCTCAGCCTCCTGAGTAGCTGAAACTACAAGTGCCCGCCACAACACCAGGATAATTTTTCTATTTTAGTAGGCACAGGGTCTTGCTCTTGCTCAGGCTGGTCTCACACTCCTGAGCTCAAGGCATTCTCCTGCCTTGGTCTCCCAGAGTGCTAGGATTACAAGTGTGAGCTACTATGCTCAATCATACACATGTATCTTAATCTTACAAAATTTTATCAATAAAATTTATTATTTTCTAGGCCAGGCACAGTAGCTCACGCCTGTAATCCTAGCACTCTGGAATGCCCAGGTGGATTGCCTGAGCTCAGGAGTTTGAGACCAGCCTGAGCAACAGCGAGACCCCATCTCTAAGGAAACAGCTGGACATTGAGGTCGGTGCCTGTAGTCCCACCTACTTGGGAGACTGAGGCAAGAGGATCATTTGAGCCCAAAAGTTTGAGGTTCCTGTGAGCTATAACGTGACAGCACTCTACTGAGGGCATCAAAGTGAGACTCTTATCTCAAAAAATAAATAAATACATAAATAAAACTTACTATTTTCTATTTATAAAAGACAATTTTACTAGCTGGATGCAGTGATTCATGCCTGTAATCCTAGCACCTTGGGAGGCCAACGCAGGTGGATTGCTTGGGCTCAAGAGTTAGAGACCAGCCTGAGCAAGAGTGAGACTCTGTCTCTACTAAAAATAGAAAAATTAGCTGGTTATTACGAGGGGTGCTTGTACTCATGAGGCTGAGGCAAGGTTGCTCAAGTCCAAGAGTTTGAGGTTGCTGTGAGCTATGACACCACAGCTTTCTACTGAGGGCGACATATTAAGACTGTCTCAAAAATGAAACAAAACAAAAAAACACAATTTTTCTAATATTAGCAATGAGTAAATAATTTATAAAATATCATTTATTACATCATCTCCCATCAATTACCTGAGAATAAAGTTAATAAAAGATGCAGAAGAAAAAACAAAAGATGTGCAAGGCCTTAACATAGAAAACTATAAGACATTATTGAGAGGTTAAAGACCAAAATAAACAGACACACCACATTCAGGGATAAGATTCAACATAGTAACGATGTCTATTCTCTTCAAAGAATTCTCAATGAAAATTCTAGCATGCTTTCTTTTTTTGGAGGGGTAAAGGGTAATTTCAAGTTGATTGTAGAAGTTATATGGAAATGCACAAAGGAAAGAATAGCCAAAGTAGTCTTAAGAAGATCAAAGTGGAGAACTTATTTTATGAGATATCAAGACATTATTATGTAGCTACAATTAATCTGTGTTAGATAGCTAGAAATATAAGCTGGAATTAATTATATACCTGTAATTAAGACAGTAGGGGTCTAGCACAAGGATAGACAAATGTATCAATGAAACTGAATGAAGAGTCCAAAAACAGACCCTCATATACAGACATCTGGTTTATGACAAAGGTGGCACTGTATAGTGTGATTAGAATGGATACATAAATGTGGCCTATGTATATTATGATGTACCATACAGCCATAAAAAATGAACTACTGCTATATTACCAACAATATAATTTCAGCATATAATGAAGAGGGGAGCAGGAGCTAGATCCCAAAGAATAATATACTACATGTCTTTATTAAAAATATATAAAGATTGCTAGGCGTGGTGGCTCATGCCTATAATCTTAGGACTCTGGGAGGCCAAGGTGGGTGGATTGCCCTGAGCTCACAGGTTCGAGACAAGCCTGAGCAAGAGTGAGACGCCCACCTTTAAAAATAGCTGGGCATTGTAGTGAGCGCATGTAGTCCCAGCTCATCAGGAAGCGAACTGAGGGAAGCGAACTGCTTGAACCCAAGAGTTTGAGGTTGCTATGAGCTGTGATGCCATGGCACTCTACTCAGGGTGACAAAGTGAGACTGTGTCTCAGAAAAAAAAAAAAAGCTCATAAGTGGGCGAAACAGATGTTTGAAGTTAGAAATCAGGACATTGTTTAATCTGGGAAGGGGGGAGGTGGTGGTTTTTGAGAGGGGCTGAGAGAGGCTTCCAGGGGCCTCTCTAATTCTCTATGTCTTGATGTGAGCAGTGATTATGAGAATGCGTTCATTTTGTGATCACTTATTGAGATATGACTGGTATACTTTCCTCTATGTATGTTACACTACAATTACAAAATTGAATAAATAAACTAAATTAGTGGCTTAATGTTTAAAATGTACTGTGAAAACATACATACATTGTTCAGGCACAGAGATGTGTGCTTCGGCACTGCAACAGTAAAAACATGGTAACTAGTTAATGTCAATCAAGAGTGGAAAAGGGTTCCTTAGGAAAGTTTAATAACATTGGACACAAGACTATTGTACCAAGAAGCTAAGGCTAGTTACTGGAAAGAGTGCCACTGAATGGCCCCTCAGAGCACAAAGAAATCTAAATGGTGAATCCTAAGCCTCAAACCTAAAGAAGTTTCTCCTCTTACTGATCCATTTGTAAATAAAGCTTCATTACTTCTGTGACTCAGAGAATGAATGCATTTTTTTCCTCTTTAATTTTCTTCAACATCTAAAACTTGGTCTATTTTTAAGCTGCGGAGGCCCATGGTCCAGTGCCCTGACTACTACTTTACTGATCCAGCTCAAGTTTGGTCTGCCCCACTTCCTCTTCCGCTGTCAGTGGGGTTCCCAGGCAACTTTTCTTTTCTTCCACACATCCTCACAGATATTGAATCTCCTATCTCCTCTCTTTTAGTTGGTTGCTTATGCTAGAATTTAAGCAGAATGGCCAACTCAAGCCAAGGTCGTCAAACAGGTAGTCAGTGGTGGTGAGAGACTCAGAAAGCCCTAGCCCAGCACTTTTCCATCGTACCATGCTCTTTGCATCAAGCCCTAGCCCAGCACTTTTCCATCGTACCATGCTCTTTGCATCTTACAATTCTTTTTAGCAAACTTTATGATAAAATTGTCCCTTCTCTTTTTGGTTTGTTATAAAAACCAGTAAGGCGGCTTGGCGCCTGTGGCTCAAGCGGCTAAGGCAGCAGCCACATACACCTGAGCTGGCAAGTTCGAATCCAGCCTGGGCCTGCCAAACAACAATGACGGCTTCAACCAAAAATAGCCAGGCGTTGTGGCGGGCGCCTGTAGTCCCAGCTACTTGGGAGGCTGAGGCAAGAGAATCGCTTGAGCCCAGGAGTTGGAGGTTGCTATGAGCTGTGATGCCACGACACTCTACCCAGGGGACAGCTTGAGGCTCTGTCTCAAAAAAACAAACAAACAAAAACCAGTAAGGCATGACAGAAAATAAAATTAGGAATATTAAATACTATAAATGCCTTCCAGGTATGGACAGTTCCAGATAGATAAGGTTTATATGAAGGTAAAAAATCCTAAGTATGCAATCTCACAAATGTAATAAAAAGGCGGGCGGGGGGGGGGTGTCAGGGTAAAAATATTGCATAAAGGCTCAATCTAAAAATCAGTGGTAAGCTACCTGGAGATTTCCTCCTTTTAATATTCTCTAGGGACAAATGCCTCAAAAGTTAGAAAAAACAATACTGACAAAAATAACACTTTCCACCGACAAAGCTATTCCTATGTAGCACAGGAAACCAAGAACTACATTGCTTATAAAAACAGCAGAGGTAGAAGTGGAATTTCCTTAAGTTAAATGAACAGTGTTTCTAGACGTAACATGCTCAGGTACTAAAAGACTGAGGATCTGCTTGGCAGCCAAGCTACGTACTGAAGCCAAGCACTGAAGGAGATGGAAGTAGGCTTCTGATTTGAGAGGCAAATTAGAAATCATATGAACAGCAACTATACTTTACTATATTCTCTATGCCAGTTTGGTATTAAGTACTTTTTTTTTTGCAGTTTTGGTGAGGGCTGGGTTTGAACCCACCACCTCTGGTATATGAGGCCAGTAACCTACTCCTTTGAGCCACAGGTACCACCCAAGTAAGTACTTTTTATGTATTCACCTCAACAAATCCCACAACCTCCTGAAGTAGATATTATTATCCTTTTACAGATAAGCATCTGAAGCACAGAGAAATTAAGCAATTTATAAATAATGTAGTAAAATGGAAGCTACTGCAGTAATACTGTGATTGGAATTCCATTTTAAAAGGATCATCCTAGGCAGCGCCCATAGCTCAGGGGGTAAAGGCGCCAGCCACATACACCAAGGCAGGCGGGTTCGAACCCAGCCTGGGCCAGCTAAAACAACAATGACAACTGCAACAAAAAAATAGCTGGACATTGTGGCAGGCACCTGTAGTCCCAGCTACTCGGGAAGCTGAGGCAAAGAGAATCACTTAAGCCCAAAAGTTAGAGGTTGCTGTGAGCTGTGATGCCACAATACTCTACTGAGGGTAACATAGTCAGACTCTGTCTCAAAAAAGAAAAAAATAAAATCATCCTACTTGATCTGTTTAGACTGTAGAAGACCAAGATAGAAGTATGAAGTTCATAGTAGTAATCCAGACAAGAGATAATGAGGGCCTCAGACCAAGGAGATAGCAGTGGCGGTGGTTAAGAAGTGGTAGGATTCCTGGCTTATTGTACCCTCAATGAATCCCCAACAATTAAAAATAAATAAATAAATAAAATAAAAAAAAAGAAGTGGTAGGATTGTGGATTTTATTTTCTAATTATATCTAGATATCCTAACAGATTGTACCTGGGATGTTAGGGACAAGAGGGGAGTCAAGGTTTTTTACCTAAGCAACTGCCAATTGAAATTACGGAGTTATCACCAACTTTGTTGGGAAAGGCATTATGCAGAGCAGATTTTGAGAGGAAGATGAGTAGTTCAATTTTGGATATGTTAAACTTGAGAAATCTATCAGACAACAAATAAAAATGTCAAGTACTGGACATTCTAATTTGTACTGGAATGTATAAATCTGGAGTTAATGAAAGAGGTCTGAACTGGGATATGTAAATTTGGGAATCATCAACCTATAAATGGCATTTGAAGCCTTGATAGTTGGTGAGACAACTCAGCAGTCCAGGGTATATAGAGAAGAGATAGGATTTAAGACTGAGATATGGGTGCTTTCTAACGTTAAGGGAGAAGAGAAAGAACCAGTAAAGATGACAAGAGAAAGCTGGCAATGACATATAAGGAAAATTAAAAAGTGGTGTCCTAAAAGCTAAGTGAAAGAAACATCTCAAGGAGGGAATGATCAATTGTATCAAAAAAGGCTAGACAATAAGATGCTACTTGACCACCCTGGTATAGCAACATTTGTAAATTTTAGACACGAGCCCTTTATCAGATAGGTGTTTTACAAACGTCTTCTTAGTCTGTTGCTTGTCTTTCCATTCTCTTAACGGTCATCTCTTGCTTTGACTGAGAAACAGTGTCTCTAGCTTTCTTTTATTAGTGTTATCATAGTATATATCTTTTTTTTTTTTTTTTTTTTGCAGTTTTTGTCCTGGGCTGGGTTTAAACCTGCCACCTCCAGTATGTGGAGCCAGCGCCCTACTCCTTGAGCCACAGGCGCTGCCCAATCTTTTAATTTTAACCTATCTGTGTCTCTATACTTAAAGTTGGTTTCCTATAAACAATATATAGTGGGTTTTTCGTTTTAATGCACTCTGAAAATCTCTACTAACTGGAGTATTTATAATATTGACATTTAAAGTGATTACTGATAACAGTTGGTTTAACATCTACCATATTTGTAACTACAGTAGAACCTCCAAAGTTGACCACCTCCCTACCTTGACCACCTCAAGTTGACCTAATTTTCATAGCCTGGACATGCACCACATGTACTCAATGGAAGTTCTTTATGTTGACTACCTTCATACGTTGACTAGTTTGTTTCAGTCCCTTGGGTGGTCATCTTACAGAGGTTCTACTCTATATATTTATAACTAATCTAAGTCTACTTTCAAACAATACCATACTGCCTTATGGGTAGTGCTGGTATCTTATTACTAAATATTCCCAACTCCTGCCTTTTAACACTGCTGTCATTCATTTCACTTACTCATAGCTATAATCACTGAATACATGGTTGCTGTTATTATTTTGAAGAAACTGTTATCAGCTAGGTCAACTAAAGATCTTCCTTTATATAGATCCAGGGTTTCTGACCTATATCATTTTCCTTCTTTCTAAAGAGCTTCTTTTTAACATTTCTTACAAGGCAGGTCTAATTAAGGTGACCAAGTCTCTCAATTTTCAAAGCCTTCTCAATTGTCTGAATCAGTATCTACCTTTATTTTGGAAAAATTTCAGCCTTATTACTTCAAATGATTCTTCTAGTCCTTTTTCTCTTTTCCTCTGGTATTCCTATTTTGTGTATATAATTACATAAGTAATGTAAAACATATATATATATATAAAATTTTGTAATGTAAAAAGTAACGTAAAACATATATATATAAAATTTTGTAACTGTCCCAGTTTTTGAATATTCTGTTCCTTGTTTTCTCTTTGCATTTTGCTTTCTATTAACATATCTGTTTTCAAGGTCACTGAGATTTTCTCAGATATTTGTTTTCCTTTCTGGTCTACTGATAAGCCCAAAGGGATTCTTCATTTCTGTTATAGTATTTTTATTTCTAGCATTTCCTTCAGATGCTTTCTTAAGAGTTTCCACTGCTCTTCTTATGTTACCCTTCTTTCCTGCATGTTATCCACTTTTTCTGTTAGAATTCCGAGTATAATATTAATCAAATTATTTTAAATTCTCAGTCTGGTAATTCCAAAACTGCTCTCCTTCCTGAGTCTGGTTTTGATGCTTGTTATTGTCTCTTTGAAGTGTGTTTCTCCGTGTAGCACATGTCTTGTAATTTTTTGTTGAAAGCAGACATGATATACTGGATAAAAGAAACTGAGGTAAATCAGGCCTTTAGATTGAGGCTTTATGTTTATCTGGTTAGGAGTTGGGATGTGTTTACTGTTTGCTTTAGCTGTAGGTAAAATACCTTTTAGTTTCACTATTTTTATATCTCCTATTTTTTCTGGGCTTCCCTAGAGATTCTTTATTAAAATAGGATCTGAGAATTACATTTCTTTTAGCAGCAATCCACTATTGTTACACACGTATAGGAGCCTGACTGATATGGTGGTAAAGTATGTGTGTGTCTTATAATCTCATAATTAGGTCTTAGTCTTTTCATGAGATTGTTCACCTGGGCTGTGACTTTAACAAGTACTTCTCAGGTTCCCTTCTACACCATCATAGGTGGGATATGAAAGCTAAAGGGAGTTACAGTTGAGTATTTCTCTTCCTCCAGGTCTGATAAAGCATTTATGTTCTGATAAAGCACAAGTCAATTAAAAATTATGAAACAGGTTACTCTGAGGGCAAACCACTGTCAAGGAGTACTTTGAGCTTATTTTAGGATGATTATTTTTTCCCTCTCCTTGCCTTATTCATGAGAGGATTTTTTTTAGAACTTTACCCTAAGAATCTGGTGGTGTTCCTGGAGGTAATTTGTGAGTCTCAGTATGCACTTTTCCCTCCAGATTTTGGGGCAATGGCTTGCCCAGAGACCTCAATTCCTTGATTCATCTAACAAGAGTTGATTTTCAGTTCCTGCAGCATTTTTTCTCTTTATTTCTGGTGTTTTACTATTGTGGCTCATTTTCTTCACTCAGTGGTACTAGAGATAGAAGCACTTTTAACTTTCTTACTAGATTAACTTAGGAATTGACCTCACTAAGCCCAACATCTCTTTACCTGTCACCATTACCTCATCTACACGGTTGTCACTCAGGATCGGAGGATTGGCTCTGGGCTCTCCCATGAACCACAATTCACGGATGCTCAAGTCTCTTATTTACAACGATGTTATATTTGTATATAACCTACATACATCCTCTATCTACTTAAATCATTTCTTGATTACTTATAATACCTAATACAATGGAAATGCTATGTAAATAGTGGCTGTATTGTTTATGGAATAATAACAAGAAAAAATCTGTGTATCTTCAGTAAAGATATAAGCATACTTTTAATTATCCTGAATATTTTCAATTCACCAGTTTTAACCAACCTAAGTTATTTGGTTTTAACTTGCAGAATTACATGCAGCAAAGAGGAAAGCAATTGGCAAGCACTGACAAGAGGTGACACATAAACAAACACCTATGAAACAGAAATCATAGAAGGCAGACAGAAGCCTTAAGTTCTTTAGTAAAGAGACCTGTATTCTATACCTGTATGTACATATAAAGACAAGACAAACACCTTCTCTTTATTAACACACAGATACTAATTTTATTTTTGAACACATTCTTACAAGTGCTCATTCTCTTTTAATGCAATAAAATAACGATCAGTAATTTATTCAAAACGGCAAAGAAATACGTGATCAAATGCAGAAGAGACTTTATGCTAATTTATTAAGATTTAGTCCTTCCATGGTAAAAACCTATCCAGAAACTTGAATTTCCAGAATGACTCATTCCTCCAGGGTTTCAGATAGCCAAGGTTTTTTATAAGTTACAGGAAAAATTGTCAGATACGTTATTAAGCCAATTCTGTACTTGGCTTGATCTACTGGAGAACATGACCTTGTATAACCCCTTTCAAGTGTGGGATGGATCTAGTGACTTGCTTTTAACAATTTGAATTTGGCAAAAGTGATGGGATATTCTTTCTGATAAATAGGTTACAGAAAGTCTATATCTTTTGTCTCGGGCACCCACTCTTGCTTACTTGCTCTGGAGGAAGCCAGCTGCATGCTGTTAACTGCCTTACACAGAGGCCCATGTGGCAAAGAACTGACATCTCTAGCCAACAGCCAAGAAGGACCTGAGGCCTGCCAACAGTCACACAAGTGAGCTTGGGCAGATCCTCTCTCAGCTACAGCTGAGGGTACTGTAGCATGGCTGGCAACTTGACTACAACTTCATGAAAGATGCTAAACCAGAGGTATCTAGATAAGCTATGCCTAGATTTCTGATCCGCAGAATCTATGAGCTAATACATGTTTGTTGTTTTAAGCCACTAATAAGTTTTAGGGTAACTTTTACTGACACACAAATAAATCAAATGGATTTCTGTGTCAGAAGTAAAGTTCTGTAGTAATACATACCTAAAATGTGGGAGGAGTAGTCTTAGAATTGGGCAAAGGTGGTGGCCAGAAGGCCTTTAAGGAGATCAATGGTAATAAAAAAGCCTAAATTATCATGAATTGACAGTAAATTTTGGACTTTTAGCAGGCCACCTATAAAAGTTTTTAGGGAACATGAAGAACATCTTATTGGACACTGGGGCTGGGGGATCTCTGTTACGTAATAGCAGAAAGTTTAGCAACCCAATTTTATAGTTATGTAGAAAATAGAAACACGCCAATGATTTAGATGGTCTAGCCCCTAAAGAGATTTCCAAACAATGTGTTGAAAGTACTACCAGATTTCTTCAATGAAACGCAAGAGGGGAGATATAATAGGAAAGACTGTTTAAAAAGAAAAATGAGAGCCAGGACATGATGGTTTTTAAAATGTGTGTGTAAATTGGGGTGGTGCCTGTGGCTCAAAGGAGTAGGGCACCGGCCCCATATACCAGAGGTGGTGGGTTCAAACCTGGCCCCGGCCAAAAACTGCAAAATAAAATAAAATAAAATAAAGTGTGTGTGTAAATTCTTAGCTTTGCCATCTTTAATGCTAGCAGTGTAGCAAAGTCACATTTCCTTCACTGATTCTGTTTCCATCATCACAGCACCTTCACTGCTCTCAACTCCCCTTATTTTTTATAAGAATTCTGGAGATTACATTAGACCCACTCAGAAAACTGAATAATCTCATTTTAAACTCCTTAATTATACCTGCAAAGTCCCTTTTGCCATGTAAGGTAACATACACAAATCCTGGGGATTAGGAAGTGGACATCTTTACGGGGTCATCATTCAGTCTTCTACTTGAAAACAATGGATAACTAATTATATACTTTGAATTTCTTTCTTTCTTTTTTTTTTTTTTGTAGAGACAGAGTCTCACTTTACTGCCCTCATTAGAGTGCCATGACGTCACAGGACTCACAGCAACCTCTAGCTCTTGGGCTTAAGCGATTCTCTTGCCTCAGCCTCCTGAGCAGCTGGGACTACAGGCGCCCGCCACAACGCCCGGCTATTTTTTGGTTGCAGTTCGGCTGGGGCTGGATTTGAACCCACCACCCTCGGTATATGGGGGCGGTGCCCTACTCACTGAGTCACAGGCGCCGCCCTATACTTTGAATTTCTGCAATTTATAAATGCAAACACAGGGATGACGTTTGCAAACACAAAGTGCTATAGAAATGCCAGTCATATTTCCCTCACAAACAAAAAACTCATGTGTCTTTAAATGTCAATACAATGGGTTATGTAGGAAAATACTCTTATTCTTAGAGATGTGTGCTAAAGAAGCATAATCTCTGCAACTTTTAAATAATTAAACAGCAATAAAAACTACATTGGGTATACATGCAGGAAGATGAAATGAATATGAAAAAACATATTATTATGATTATTATTTATAGAAACAGAGTCTCACTCTCACCCAGGCCAAAGTGTAGTGGTATAATCATAGTGTGCTATAATCTTGAATTTCTGAGCTCAAGTGATCCTCCTGTCTCAGCCTCCCAGGTACCTAGGACTATAGGTACTAGTGCAAATATGATAAAGCTATAACAATTAATGATTCTCTTTTTCTTTTTTTTTTTTGAGACAGAGTCTCACTTTTCTGCCCTTGGTAGAGTGCCATGGCATCATAGCTCACAGCAACCTCAAACTCTTGGGCTCAAGCAATCCTCTTGCCTCAGTTTTTCATTTTAAGTAGAGATGGAGTCTCAGTCTTGCTCAGGCTGGTCTCGAACTCCTGAACTCAAGCAATCTACCTGTCTCGGCCTCCCACAGTGCTAGGATTATAGCCATGAGCCACCATGCCTGGCCTATCACACTTAATGATTCTATGTCAAGGGTATATAGATACTTGTACTATTCTGTTTTTCTGTAAGTATAAAGAGCTGGAGAAAATCAGGAATATCACAATTTTTATTTTATTTATTTATTTTTTCGAGTAGTGAGTAATGTAATGTTAACATCCAGGAAAGTATATTTATTTTTTGAGACAGAGTCTCACTATGTTGCCCTCAGTAAAGTGCTATGGCATCACAGCTCACAGCAACCTCAAACTCTAGGGCTTAAGTGATTCTCTTGTCTCAGGCTACCAAGTAGCTGGGACTACAAATGCCCGCCACAATGCCTGGCTATTTTTTTTTTTTTTAATTAAATCATAGCTGTATACATTAATGCATTTATGGGGTACAATGTGCTGGCTTTATATACAATTTGAAATACAACAAACTGGTTAACATAGCCTTCACTGCGCTTTCTTAATTATTGTGTTAAGACATTTATACTCTACATTTAGTAGATTTGACATGTACCCTCGTAAAATGCACCATAGGTGTGGTCCGGCTATTTTTTGTTATTGTTGCTGCAGTTGTCATTGTTGTTTGGCAGGCCCGGGCTGAGTTCAAACCCAACAGCCCCGGTGTATGTAGTCAGCACCCTAGCCGCTGAGCTATAGACGCAGAGCCAATATCACAATTTTTAACAAAACAAGTATATTAACCTTGCAAAATTCACTGGAGTAAATTATAAGATATATATTAAACTATTTTAAATTGCACACAAACTTTTGTGTCCACGCTGTATAGCCTATATATAATTTGCAAATGGACTGCTCAGGGGTTGGCAAACTACTCTGTAAAAGGCCAGAGAGTAAATATTTTAGGCTTTATGGGCAATACAGTCTATTCCAACTACTCAACTCTACTGTTTTAGGGCAAAAGCAGACACAGACATAAAAAATATGTAAATAAGTAATGTGAGCATGAGTGTAATGAGTATGTGAGTAATGTGAGTGTAATAAGTATGTAGTGTGTTCTAATAAAACTTTACAAATACAGGTGGCAGGCCAGATTTGGCCTGAGATTGTGACTTCCCAACCCCTCATTTAACTATTGTTAGTTCTTTCAAAATAAGAAAACTTTAGGCTCAGCGCCTTGTAGCTCAGCAGCTAGGGCAATGGCCACATACACCTGAGCTGGTGGGTTCGAACCCAGCCCAGGCCTGCCAAAACAACGACAACTACAACAAAAAAATAGTCAGGCATTGCGGCGGGTGCAGTCTCAGCTACGTGGGAGGCTGAGACAAGAGAATCACTTAAGCCCTGGAGTTTGAGGCTGCTATGAGCTGTGATACCACAGCACTCTACCAAGGATGACATACTGAGACTCTCTCTCAAAAAAAGAAAGAGAGAACTTTAAACAATCTTCAGAAATATCTACTGATGGCCAACCTCTATGCTAAGCAGATTACACACAAGAGACTTTAAGGTTTCACTTTTGCTCATACTTTTCTTCAAAGTACATATATATTTTTTAATTTCAAAGGTTAAAATACTAGTCCTACAACCACAGGTTGTAAATTCATATTTCCTGTAATCCACGGGTATCCAACCTTTTCTCTCTCTCTTTTCATTGGAGGAATAAGAGTTGTCTCAGGCCACCACATTAAATACAAAAACACTTATGAAAGTTGATTAGCAAAAAAAAAGTCCTATGCACACATTTTGTGATATCCAACACCACAGATAAACAAAAAAAGTCTTCAAAAAATCAGCATGCAGCCTGATTGAGGTTGAAGGTTGGACACCCTTGTTAAACTCAAACTTATTTTATCCCTCCCCCTTCTTTCTGTAAAAAAACAGATTCTTCCTTCCTTCCTTCCAATTGTACTCAAAAGCACAGAATTAGATTAATCATAATCCTTAGTTTCTGACCAACTTTCATCATTGGTCTATGATTATTGGCCTGCTATTATTTATTAATATAACTCATTATTTTTAATAATATAATGAGCATTCCTCCCTGAAGAATTATGTGTTGACAGTTTCACTGCAGAGAACACACATAACTCCATACAGATATGGTAATATAGAAAGGAATCTAGATTTTGAAATTTACATTTTTAATCCCACTGGGCTCTCCTGGTACACTAGATACTCTTTATCTTTAAAACACGAAGTTGATAATATGTATGTTTATATATTCTCATTTGTTTCAAAATATTTTGGCACCTTTGCAAATCTCAGACCGAGTTCTTGGCAAGTTCAACAGTCTTATGCTGCTGCCTAGAAACAACTGAATAAATGTTGTTAATAGTTCTTATATCAAGAAGAAAAAAATATTAATTGGCCCAGAGGTATGATACTCTTTCTAATCCAACAATGTTTTTAACAAAAAGAAATATTTCAGGGTTTTGACTTTTGGATGAAGCTGGACAAGATGGATTGCAATGTGAATAGAATTGGGAATGTGTAGTGACTGTGAAATAGGAACCTCTTCCTCTTACAAAAAGCAGTACAAATACAGAAAATTTAGCAATAAAGTACTGATTTCTTGGGGAAAAAGTTTAGTGTACAGAATCATTATGACACTTAACAGGCAATACTGTCTTTGAATGGAAACAGTACCAAACCAAGTTTTCAGAGACACTGAAATATATATGTAAGTGCAGTCAACAGTGATTTCATAAATTTCCTTTCATTGGAGAGCTCTATTTCCATTTTTTTAAACTGGAGAACTTTTAACCTTTAAACATGAGAATCTGGGAGTGCCATCTCTGTGCCCACATGGCACCCTGAAAGCCCTATTTTTATACCAGTTATCACATTGAATTAGTTAATTACAAATCTGTCCTTTTTATCTTATTTTATTTGTTTATTTTGACACAGAGTCTCATTATGTCACCCTTAGTAGAGTGCTGTGGCACCATAACTCACGGCAACCTCAAATTCTTAGGCTTAAGTAATTCTCTTGCCTCAGCCTCCCAAGTAGCTGGGACTACAGGTGTCCACCACAACGCCCAGCTATTTTTTGGTTGTAGTTGTCACTGTTGTTTTTAGTAGGACTGGGGTGGGTTCGAACCCACGTGCCCTGACGTATGTTGCCAGTGCCCTAACTACTGAGCACAGGCATTAGCTGATTTTTTTTTTTTTTTTTTGAGACAGAGTCTAACTTTGTTGCCCTGGATAGAGTGCCGCAGCGTCATAGCTCACAGCAACCTCAAACTCTTGGGCTCAAGTGATTCTCTTGCCTCAGCCTCCCGTGTAGCTGGGACTACAGGTACCTGCCACCATAACGCCCAGCTATTTTATTCTTTTTTAGAGACGAGGTCTCTTGCTCAGGCTGGTCTCGAACCCGTGAGCTCAGGCAATCCACCTGTCTCAGCCTCCCAGAGTGCTAGTATTACAGGCGTAAGCCACTCCACCCAGCCTTTATTTTTTATTTTTAAGAGACAGGAACTTGTTCTGTTACACCAGGCTGGAGTGCAGTGACAGAATCATATAATAGGTCAGTGATCCAGGCTCAGCACCTGTAGCACAGTAGTTAAGGTGCCAGCCATGTACACCAAGGCTGACGGGTTCAAACCCAGCCTGTGCCAGCTAAACAACGACAACCAGAACAAAAAGAAAACCAGTTGGGTGCTTTGGCAGGTGCCTGGAGTCCCAGCTACTTGGGAGGCTGCAGTGAGAGAATCGTTTAAGCCCAAGAGTTTGAGGTTGCTGTGAGCAGTAATGTCACAGCACTTAACCGAGGGGGAAATAGTGAGAAGGAAGGAAGGAAGGAAGGGAAGGAAGGGAAGGAAAGAAAGGAAAGAAAAGAAAGAAAATAGTTCAGTAATCCTCCTGTCTAGCTTTCTGAATAGCTGGGACAAAAGGCATGCACCACCATGCCCAGCTAATTTAAAAACATTTTTTTTTTTGTAGAGATAGGGTCTTACTATGTTGCTCAGGCTCTTGAATTCCTAGCCTCAAGCAAACTTCCTGCCTCAGCTTCCCAAAGTGCTAGGATTACAGGCATAAGCCACTGTGCCTGGCTTGTCTATCTTTTTCACTGAACTTTTTTCTCCCTCTAGTCACTGGTGTTCATTGTCAGACTTCATAAGGAGAGAGAACAAGTCTTAATTATCTTTATATTCTGAATGGAGGAACAAATAGGCACTTGGAAATGAATGAGATCCTTTCATGGTTACCTCCATTTTTACAGTTGATAGTCTGAGAAAAGTTTCTAAAACCAACTTACAACATAGAATAAACATAAAGAGACAGTGTGGCGCCTGTGGCTCAGTTGGTAAGGCGCCGGCCCCATATACCAAGGGTGGCGGGTTCAAACCTGGCCCCAGCCAAACTGCAACCAAAAAATAGCCGGGCATTGTGGCGGGCGCCTGTAGTCCCAGCTACTTGGGAGGCTGAGGCAAGAGAATTGCTTAAGCTCAGGAGTTGGAGGTTGCTGTGAGCTGTGTGAGACCACGGCACTCTACCAAGGGCCATAAAGTGAGACTGTCTCTACAAAAAAAAAAAAAAAAAAACATAAAGAGACAGAAAAAGTGATATTGTTGGAGCTTCCCTGATTTAAACTTAAATCTTCAAGGCTACATATGATATTACTTTATAAAATATTGCCATCCATTCTATAATTCTATTCAATTCTTACAAGAAAACGAATTCAAGAAGTTTAAATTGATTTTTGGCAAAAATTTTGTATCATTAAAAATAATCTCTGCTCTTGTTTCCTTAATTATAAAGGGTTCATAAAGGAACAAACTGGTGCCAGGTAGCAAAAGAAAAAAAAGAAAGTAGAAAATCTAAGCAATTCTCTCTAGCCACATCAGTAAAGCTCTGATGTGAGAAAGAATAAAGCAGTTTCTTTTCTTTTCTTTTTTCCCCTTATTTCATCTGCAAACAGTAGTCATGATTTTTTTTCCCTCTCTTCTTGCCTGAAGAAGTGTAGAAAAATCACATTGCATATACTATAGACTTGAGTAATTTCTCTCATTTGCCTTTTTAAAAATGAACATATGAAAAAAAGAAAAGTTGGGTTAGGATAATCAGCTCCCTGTGGAGAAGGGTCTAGGTACAGGGATGGGGAACAGAGGGCCTTAAGGCCACATGTGACCTTCTAGGTCCTTTAGTGTGACCTTTTATACTGAATCCAAATTTTATAGAATTAATCCTTTTATTTTTGCTAATACCTTTTTTCTTCATTTTTAAAATGAAAGTATTTAAAATACCAAAGAATAAATTAAGTTTCAATGACATAATTCTCTTAGATTGACTGGCACAATTAGAATACAAGTAAGGCATAAGAGTGAAATTGATGGCTGCTATACTCATGATTTAGTTCTCACCTGCCCCCACTTGACTGGCATCACTACTGCATGAGGCTGGTTGTTGAGAGCTTATTGGGGTTGAGTATGCCAGTTTGTTATCAACTTTTGACAACAGGGCACTGTATTGTTATTTGAAGTGAAATTTGCAAATAGTCGCACAGCTCAAGAGTATTTTTTAATTCTGCCTGCATAATAGTCCATCATGTCACAGAAGACCAAAAGAATGCTAAAAGGAAGAAAACAGATTTTTTAATAAGGATTGGGAATTGCAATATTGTCTTGTTTCTGCTAAAGATGATTTGCTTGCTTTGTAATACCGTAATACTAACATTAAGAAAATTCAATCCTAATCAGCATTGTAATGCTTAAAAGGACCATAAATATCTTAAGTTAGACGGAGAGGTGCAAAAGATTGTATTGCAGAAATTGAAGGATGAAAAACAAAGACAATTCTTTCAAGGAGCAATAAGACCTGAAATAATGCCACTAAAGCAGCTTATAAAGTAGCTTATATTATCAGGGGGAAAAGGAAAGCCATTCAGTGATACATAAATTGTGAAATAATGCATTGTCAAAGTTGCAGGATGCTTAGGCCCAACAACGTTTTAAAGAAAAAACAACTGCCTCTTTCAAGGAGAACCATAACTGATCAGCAGCATGAATTAACCTTCAACTTAACCGAACAACTTCATGCAATACTTAAAAGGAAAATATATATTATTCAATTGCTTAGGATGAATCATCTGACACTACTGATATGGCACATGTTTTACATTTCATTCGGGTCATAAGAAGATTTTCTTTGCTAAGAACAGTTAGTTGCTTTGGGCACGCTTGGGAACAGAACACAGGGAACAGAAATCTTCAACAACTTTCAAGGTAATGTGAATTTGGACTGAATTTGTTAAATTTAGTGAGTGTTATGCACCTTCCATTTCAGAAAAACATGAAGGGTTTATTGCACAGATAAAAAATATTAACACATCCAGATGCTCTCATTTCTCTTCATTGTTGAATCAGCAAAATGTCTATGCTAGTGGTTCTCAATCTGTGCGACCCCTTTTTTCCATTTGTAACAATGTGGCAATTAGGAAGGTTGAGAGCTACTGGTCTATGCCAAAGCTACTATTTTAAGTGACACTTTGCAATAAGTTATGAGCATTGTTAACTATATTTGTGCAAATGTAACATGGCATTGTCAGTTTCATAACATGCTAAAGTTGAATGCTGAAGTATTCGGTGTGGATTTGCCATATCATTCCAAAGCGTGTTGGCTATGGCAGGGATAGGTGTTAGCCAAAATTTTATCTCAGTGAGAACAGATAGTTAAATTTTATGGAGAACAGAATCAGCAATGTGAATTCTCAAAAGAAGATGTCTATAGGAATACAGCATTTGGGTGATATCATTTACTATCAAAACGACTTAACTATTTCTTTACAAGGTAAAACTAAGTCTGTACATGATATGTAGCAAAAAAATCCAAGCATTAAAAAAAAAAAAAAAAAAAACCTATGTTTTTTCAAAACATTTCTTCTTCAAAAGGAAATTTTAGATGAACATTTTCTCAAGTTAGCAAAGGCCACTCTGAGGAGCAGGATGACATACGCAAATCATTTGAAGACTACACAGCTCTTACTGACCTATTAATTGGAGAATACAATGAAAGATTCACTGACTTTGAGAATCATGAATCATTCTCCAACTTGGGCATGTCACAGACCAGGAAATTCCAGAAGCCACTGGGCAGCGTGTGCTTTGTTTTCTTGTTGCTCCAATAACCAATGCTGGGCATCAATATCTGGGCCTTGAATCTTTTCCAAACTCTATTACTAATTAATTAATTTAGTTTTTGAGACAGAGTTTCCCTTGGTCGAATCTCCCTGGGACAAGTTCCGTGGTGTCATTATGGCTCACAGCAACCTCAAACTCTTGTGCTCAACCAATCCTCTTGCTTTAACCTCCTGAGTAGCTGGGATTATAGGTGCCTGCCGTGATACCTGGATAGTTTTTCTATCTTTAGTAGAGACGGAGTTTTACTCTTGCTCAGCCTGGTCTTGAACTCCTGGGCTCAAGCATCTATCTGCCTGGGCTCAAGCAATCTATCTGCCTAGCCTCCCAAAATGCTAGGATTATAGGCATGAGCCACCATGCCTAGCTGAGTTAGGCTTAATTTTGACATATTGGTCTGACTTGTGCCAGATAAACTTTTTGGTTCTCTTTTTGACAATTGTGGGTTTCACCTGGGGTCTGAGGGTGGTGATGATGCTGAATAGGAGATGGCTGCCACCTCCTGAGGCAGCACTGGGGAAGAGAGGTCTTAATATCTTTTTAATAAGTTATCTTTCTGCTTAAATCGGCCAGAGTTGGTTCCTGTTGCTAGAAACTAAGAATTTCTTTTCACGAACCAGCGTGAAGAGTAAACAAACCAGAGGGGGAATGGTGGGGAATTAAGAAAATAAATCACACAAGAGACGTAGATTGTATAAAAGATAAAGAGATGGGATTAGGAGGTCTGGTGCAGCTGATGACTGCAGCCAGCACCCAACCATTTGAATAACTTTATTTATATAGTACCTAAACAAAGTTGCTTATATTAAAATGTTGCAAATCAGTAAGAAAAGCAAGTGGGAATATTTTCATCTTAAAAGGTTGAGGGGAAGTAACTGGGTAAGTAAAAAGGAGTTTTATTATAAACTTTATAAATTTTTTATTTTTCCCAGAGAACATAGTTTACTTTGTTGCCCTTGGTAGAGTGTAGTGGTGTCATAGCTCACAGCAACCTCAAACTCTTAGTCCTCAGCCTTCTGAGTAGCTGGGACCATAGGTGCTGGCCATTTTTAGAGATGGCTATTTTTAGAGATGAGGGTCTTGCTCTTGCTCAGGCTGGTCTTGAACCTGTGAACTCAAGTAATCCACTGATCTCCTAGCCTCCCAGAGTGCTAGGATTACAGGCCTGAGCCACCGCCCCGCCCCAGTACTCTTAAGGACATGAATCTTGGTACATGGGGTGAAGATTAATTTTAGGGAAAGTAGGCTATGTGCTTTTAGGCAAAAAATAGAAAAGTATACAGAAGCTACATGACTTCTGGCAGAGAGAACAAGGAAAAAAGACTATTGTTTTAAGAAAGGAGAAGCAGTTAGTAGTTGGGGATCGTTCCTTGAATGCACCTCCTGGGCTGTGGGGGTTCTGCCACTTCACAATCCGTACTCAACATTTCTTATCACAAATGAGGAACCGTAATGTAAAGATAACTAAGAAGAGGAAGGTCATCAGAGAATAATAGGGACCCACAATTCCAAACTGGGACTTTGGGAATTCCTGTAGTAGTTCCAGGCCTTTTTTTTTTTTTTTTTTTTGAGACAGAGCCTCAAGCTATCACCCTGGGTAGAGTGCCATGGCATCACAGCTGACAGCAACCTCAAACTCTTGGGCTTAAGCAATTCTCTTGCCTCAGCCTCCCAAGTAGCTGGGATTACAGGCGCCCGCCACAATGCCCGGCTATTTTTTGGTTGTAGTTGTCATTATTGTTTGGCAGGCCCAGGCCAGATTCGAATCCACCAGCTCTGGTGTATGTGGCTAGCACCTTAACCGCTTGAGCTACAGGCGCTGAGCCAGTTTCAGGTCTTTTAAGTTAAACTACCAAATATTGTACCATGGAACAATGATCATACTCCAGTGGAGTACATAATACTAAGGACAATTAAAAGTTAAAGTCCAGATGTTGATGACCTTAGCTAAGATTTTTAGTATTCAGTAAATCTTGTCATCAAGAGACATCTTAATGTCAATATAGCTCTTGCTCAGGAAAGAACTTTCTTTTAAATTAAAATTGACTGAATGTCTAGTAATTTGGAAATTTTCAGGACTGAAAAAATCAAACTCTGTATATCATGGTAAAGGTGGTGTAAGCAAAGGCAGGAAGGTGGAAGACCTAATAGGAGATAAGGTTGAGCACCCGCTCTACCAGAGAATCCAACTTAACCTCCTAGGCTTTTTAAGTACTATATATTAGGGATTATCTACTAAACGAAAAAACCTGGTGGCAAAGACTAAATCTTGGATTATTTATTTCCACCCAAGGATGTTTTTCAAAAGCTGTTTCAAGTGCAGGGCATGGTGGCTCACACCTGTAATCCCAGCACTCTGGGAGGCCAAAGTGAACTGATCACCTGACCTCATGAGTTCCAGACCAGCCTGAGCCAGAGCAAGACCCCACCTCTAAAAATAGCTGGGCATTGTGGCAGGTGCCTATAGTCCCAGCTACTTGGAAAGCCAAGGCAAGAGAATCACTTGAACCCTGGAGTCTGAGGTTGCTGTGAGCTATAATGCTACAGGGGTGACAAAGTGAGACTCTGTCTCAAACAAAACAAAACAAAAAAATTGTTTCAGAGTCTAGGAAATAGTTAGGGTACAGAAGACTATTGCTAAGAAATAGGAATTTCCATGATCAAAAAGACTCAACAACTTCTATGGCTGTAGTCACTGGTGATGGTGATGACTAGAAGCAGATACCGGAAGCCAAATCATCACAACTCTGCCTCTGACTATGTTCCAACCTCAATGCTCAACTTCCTTACTGTGCATCAAACAAGTCTTCTACCTTATGGCCTTTGCATAGGTTATTCTCAGACTATCCTAAATAGAATTGTAACCTATTTCCTCACCTGTTCAGGTCTCTGTTCCTCTTACCCTGCTCTACTTTATCCACAAAAGTTATCATCTTCTAACATAATATATAATTTACTTATTTACTATACCTATTGCCTATTTTCTGACATTCCTTTAGAATATAAGCTCCATGAAAGCAGGAAGCTTTATCAATTTTATTTCCTAATGTCTTCAAAAACTTCTGTTGAGTCAATGAATGAAATGTGCCGCCCTAAGCAAAGTCTCACATTTTAAGAAGAATAAAGTCATCATATGATAAATGGTGGTACAGATATTGTAGCACATATATCAATAAGACTTAAAAAAAACCCACTTCATAGTTTTTGACTATATATTAGAAGTTTAGTCCCACTGTTAAGGGATTCACCAAAGAAGAGGTAAACATCCCAGGTTTTTAATTGGGACTCCAAAGGACTACACATTAAAACTAAAGATAAACTGCAAATAAACAAGCATTAACAGGAACTTCAACAAAGCTTCAAATCATCATTCCAAACTGAATTAAGGTGATTTCAAGTGTTAGCATCCTTCTAGAAATGCCTTCTAGAAACAGAAGTAGATCCACCCAAGGGAAGTATACCATAGAAAACCTTAAATAAACTCTATAGGTTTTCAAATACATATGTTTAGCATCTTAAAGAAATACACAGGTGGGATGGTGCCTGTGGCTCAGTGGATAAGGTGCCGGCCCCATATACTGAGGGTGGCAGATTTGAACCCAGACCCGGCCAAACTGCAACAAAAAATAGCCAGGCGTTGTACTGGGTGCCTGTAGTCCCAGCTACTCAGGAGGCTGAGGCAGGAGAATCGCCTAAGCCCAGGAGTTGGAGTTTGCTTTGAGCAGTGATGCCACAGCACTTTACCAAGGGCGATAAAGTGAGACTCTGTCTCTAAAAAAATAAAAATAAAATAAAATAAAATTACAGTATTAAAAAAAAAGAAGAAACTTGTAAAAAAAGAAAAAAAGAAAAAAAACAGAAATACACAGGTGGCTCAGCGCCTATAGATCAGCAGTTAGGGAGCCAGCCACACACACGGGAGCTGACAGGTTCGAATCCAGCCTGGGCCTGCCAAACAACGACAACTACAACCAAAAAAAATAGCTGGGTGTTGTGGCAGGTGCCTGTTGTCCCAGCTACTTGGAAGATGAGGCAAGAGAATCACTTAAGCCTAAGAGTTTGAGGTTGCTGTGAGCTGTGATGCCACAGTTCTCTACCCAGAGCAACATAGTAAAACTCTGTCTCAAAAAAAAAAAAAAAAGAAAGAAAGAAATACACAGGTATAAGAGAAAAGTGATGTAACTAAACACTAAGAGAAAAAACAGAAAAAGTAATAGACCCACAAAAGACCCAAGTAATGGATTCACAGAACATAGAAATTTAAAAAACCATAATTATGAGGTTTAACAAATTAAAATATATGAGTGATATTTCAAAAGTGGAGACTATAAAAAGGAGCCAGACAGAAATTCTACAGATGTTCCCAAGAGTTTCATAGATATTAGATAAACAGAGAATTAAAAACTGGAAAATAGGTTAGGAAAAACTATCCAAGCTAAGGTATAGAAAAATAAAAGATCATGAAAGAACATAAAATATGGTGAAAAGATCTAATATGTGTCATTTGAATGTTAGAAGGAAAGAGCTACTGGGGTAATAGCAATATTTTAATATATGACAGCTAAGAATTATCAAAAACTGTTAAGAGACACCATGCCCCAGATTCAAGAAACATTACGAATACTAAGCAAAATAAATATACAAAAGAGCACACCTAGATACATGCTAGCAAAAGTGCTGAAAACCAAGCATAAAGAGAAAAAAATTAAAGCAACTAAAGGAAAAAGGGTAAAAATGCTGTTAAAAGAGAAATAGCAGGCTTGGCGCCCATAGCTCAGTGAGTAAGGTGCTGGCCACATACACCAAAGTTGGCCTGTTGAAGTCGGGCCCAGGCCTGCTAAACAACGACAACTGCAACAACAACAAAAAAGTCGGGCATTGTGGCGGGCACCTGTAGTCCCAGCTACTTGGGAGGCTGTGAGGTTGCTGTAAGCTGTGACGCCCTAGCACTCTACTGGGGGTGACATAGTGAGACTCTGTCTCAAAAAAAAAAGAGAAATACCAAGACTAACAATGGACTTCAAAGCAGAAATGATAGAAACCAGAAACAATCAAATGACAATAAATTGCTCAAAGCAAATAATTGCTTATCTAGAATTCCAAAATTATTTTTAAGTACCCTTGCAGCAAAAAGATAAAAGATATTTTCAAATAAACAAATGTGGAAAGAATTTATTACTTGCTGACTTCCACAAAAGGAAATAGTAAAAGAGACTCTTTGAGTAGAAGGAAAATGATTCCAGATGGCATGAGGAAGAATTGAGAAGGAATGGAGAGGATAAATATATATATAAATATAAAAGAATATGAACTTTATAATACAAAAGCAAAAAATGTATTGTGAGGCTATATGTATGTGTGCATAAAATTAAAATGTAAAACAAAAATCACACAGAAGGTGAAAGGAGGTATTAAAATATTAAAGTGTGCTAAGCCCTTATATTGTCTGGGATGTAGTAAAAGTACTAATTCAAATTTGGCTTTAATCAGCCAAAGAGGTATACTTAATCTCTAGGGTAACCCCTAGAAGAACAGTAAAAGAATGTACCACTAATAAGCCAGTGGAACTGAAGATAGAATAAAAAATGTTCAACCCCCCAAAAAAAAACTGAAAAAGGAAATAAAAGGGAATATATAATATATGCAGTATACATAGTAAAATGGCAGGTTAAAGACCCCAATAAATGAGTTTAAATTAAAAATAAAAACAAACTAATTCAAAGAAAAGTTCAGACTACATTGAAAAAAAAAAATCCCCAATCTAAGTATATGCTATTTACATGAGACACACCTTAAGTACAAAAACCAAACCAAACCAAAAAAGATTGAAAATTACAGGATCTGTCACAATATACCATGTCAATCAATGCTGATGTACCTATGGTTATATCAAAGTAGACAATAAAGCAAGATGAATATCTACAAATAAAGAGGAACATTTCAAAATGATATGGATTCAGTTCATTGGGAAGATACAACAAATCTAAATTTGCATATACTTAATATTCTAGCCTCTATATCTGAAGCAAAAACTGACAGACATAAAGTTACAATGAAAGTCAGATATTTAACACTTATTTCAGTAACTGATAGAATAGATTGACAAGATAATCATTAAGGTCATAAAAGATTATTATAACACAATAATCACCTTGGCCTAATGCCATCATGTAGCATGTCTAAGGAAAAACTGAAGAATAACCGAACCCAGCCCCTGATTATTTTTGAATTGCAATGGAGAAAGAGTAGACACAGAGTGGAGATAGCAGAAAATACCTTTACCCAGAGACTGAAATTAACATCACCAATGTGACTGATGGACATATATGCCTCCAGGTATGATATTTTGAGAATGAAACCACATTATTTACCTACTATTCTGTTCTGGGAGGTATAACTTGAATATCATCAGGAGGAAACATCAGAAAAACCCAAAATGAGGAATGCTGTGTAAAATAACTTGCCTGCAGTCTTCAAAAATGTCAAAGTCATGAAAAATAGAGAATATCTAAGAAACTGTTACAGATTAAGGGAATATGAGACAATACCAAATTAAATACAACATGTGATCTCAGACTGAAATCTGTACTGGTAGGGGAGAAAAAGGTTATGAATCCATTATTAAGATAATTTACAACATTAAAATATAGACTATAAATTAGATAAAACTATTATGTCAATGTGAAATTTTCTAAATTTGGTAACTGTATTAAAGTTATGTAAGAAAATATTCCTATTCTTAGGAAACACCACTGATGTATTAAAAGGCAAAAGAACATGACATATTCAATCTGGTCTCAAATAGTTAAGAAAATAACAATTATATATATATAATACATATATATAAAATGCGAGAAAAACAAAGGTAAATTTAGTAAGTATATTTTATACACACAGGGGAGAGAGAGACAGAGAGAGAAAGAAAGAGGGGATAAAGGGGGAGGGGAGAGAGAGAAAGAACACATACTTGAATCTGGTAAAGAATATATGAGTTATCTGTATTATTCGTACAGTAAGACTCACTGCAATGTTGAACTTCTGAGCTCAAGCAATCTTTCTGCCTCTGCCTCCCGTGTAGCTGGGACTACCGGTGCGCACCACCCCACCCAACTTTTCTAAGTACTTCAAAAGAAAAAGAAAAAGTACCCTGGATATTACTCCACTACTATGGTTCTTAACCACCCCGCCTTTTTTTTTGAATCTTAGAAAATATGATGAAAGATGTAGATTCTATTTTCAGGAAAATCACCTTACATTAACATACATTAAGTTCACATAATATTTCAGGGAGTTCAAAGACAGATTAAGAACCACTGCTCTATCATTTTCTAACATTTAGTACTGTGAAAGAGAATTCTGAAGCCAGCAAAATTTTTATTCCTTTGTTCACAGGCCATTTTTTTGTGCCTTAAAATATATGCAGGCCCTCTTCCCCAGGATCCTTGAAATTTTTAAAAAATGACCAAAATACGTATAGGTACAGACACTGTTTCACAGTTTTCTTCAGAATATGGTGAGTGTTTTTATTCTTCAGGTCATTTTTAACCCTGGACAGTTTTCTATAATGACAAATTTGAGTAATACTGTTGTTCCATTTCTTCTCTTTTCTTCTTTGGAGAGATCTATTACCCATTGGTTAAATCTTAATTGTTTTTCCTTTCATATGTATAATATTTCTCTCAACTTTCTATCATTTTCATCTTTTTTGTGGTGCATTCTGAAAGATCATCTTAAGTATGTTCTTCATATTATTCATTCAATTTTTTGTAGTGTCAGTTCTGTCCTTTATCACATGCTCTTTCCACTCCAGAAATGTTGTATACTTTTGAGATTTGAGAGTGGATGTACAGAAAGGCAGGGTCAGAATTTTTAGCATACCTGCTAATAGGGCTGGGAAGTTCCTCCAATCTGGAGTTAGGGCTGAGGCAAAGCCTATTCTGCCCTCTTTGAGGCCATAGGCAATCTCTGGGTTCAAGGAAAATAATCAATCCAATCAATAATAAATTTAGTGGGAAATTTCCCATTTTCCCATTCTTTAGCAGAGAAATTTTTCCTATCTCTATTTTACAGTGACTTTTTAAAAATTAGGCTATCTTGAGTGATTTTTAAAAAAACACAATTGGAAAAACTATATGAGGCACTGGTTAGCAGACACCAAGTTAACCTATAAGTATCTTCTCCCACATTTTCTCTTGAGTAAGAGCATAGGGTAAAAAATGACTTCTAATTATACTGGTTTATTATACTTCCATTTATAGATTCTGAGTTTTCTTTTTTTTTTTTTTTTGGTTTTTAGCCAGGGCTAGGTTTGAACCCGCCACCTCTGGCATATGGGACCGGCGCCTTACTCCTTGAGCCACAGGCGCCACCCAGATTCTGAGTTTTCTAACAGTTGGGACATTATTGATTGGTTAGTATAATCATTTCTGGGGTTTATAATGGGTATTTGTTGATATATTAAAATTCCAAGGAAAACTGTGTAAATACCTATTCAACCAAGCCTCTTCACTACAAGTGTTCCCTTGCTCTCAAAAGGTAGTATTGCTAATCAACATATAAAGAGAACGATGAGGAGAACCTTGGAACCTATTTCTTTTGTTAAGAGACCACAGATTCCCCATAGACCTTCAGATGGGATCATTGCTGTGAAAGAAAACAAAATATATGAAATTATGAATGGCCTAAGCAAGAGGAATATGTGCTTGTACACAAAACAAAGGGCTCTCTTTGACATTTGATCTAGGTGAGTAAAAATGTAGTAAAACCTACTTTACACAGCAAATACAGGTGTAGGAAACTCATTATCCTACAAAGGATTTCTGGTAGAAAAGACAAGTCACTGAGATGCATGTATGGAACAGTAATGCCAAAACTGGTGACAGAGGTGAGGAAGATTTGACTTTTAAGGATAAGTCAAAGGGCACAATCAGGCCTTGGATGCTTGCTGCCTTGAGGTTACCTCAGACTTTCAGATTTACCCTGAGGACAAGTACTTGGGTTTCTAATAGTTTTTACCCCTTTAAAACACAATGGAAAAATTTCTGTCATCTTATTACTTCATTTTTCTATGTCATGTTTTCTCTTTCCACTTACCCACATTTTTCTTCTGGATACAAGCCAGATCTTTGCATCTCCTAAAGCTCCTAGAAGGCACCATGCCAAGAATATTTAGTAATTACCTATTTAACAACTGAGGCCTTGAAATGATGCATCCGAACACAAACTGACACATTATGACAGATGATAAAATGTACTGCTCTAAACTTCCCTACGTATTTTACAGAGTGCCTGCAGTAAACAATTCTGCCTGCTTTCAAAATAAGGCAAAAACCCAAGAAAAAAACTTCTACCAAGTGGAGGAAAAAATTTAACTATGTAGTTATTTCTTTTAAGTTTTATGAAAATTTTAAGAGAATGGGATAAGTATTTCTTTTTTTTTTGGTTGCAGTTTGGCGGGGGCCAGGTTTGAACCCACCACCCTCGGTATATGGGGCCGGCGCCCTACCGACTGAGCCACAGGTGCCGCCCGGGATAAATATTTCTTTAATTAAAACATCTAAAATTTAAAATTCTTCAAATCTGAGCATAAGAAATAAAAGCAATGCTACAACATTCAAAAGCAGCCAAAAAAGGAGTAAGACCCCTTCATACAATTCCTCATTTTCTTGGAAAGTGAAACTATCCCAGATCCCTACCTAGCAAACATCTATTTACATAGTACTGGCTAGATACTATGTATTGGTCACATAGCCATTCCATCTACAAAAAAATCTGGGGGAAAAATGAATTAGCTGGTATTTTTAGCTTCTTTTTCTAAAGAGATGGTCTTCACCAACAGGGAACAGGAACAAGCAATCCACAGTGTTTAATATTTTCACCAACAGGTCCTATGCCTTATATACTGTGGCCCCAAGTACCAAACAGAAACCACCTTTTTCCCCCTTGGTTTACTTCAAAACTCCTACAGAAACACTCAATCACCTAGGTTGGCTCAGATTCCTACTCCTGAACCAATCCACTGTGATGGAGGGGCAGAGCCCTTGTGTGAGATTTTGCTCATTTATATCTTCAGGAACCTAGAAAATGTGAAGGAATAAATTCTAAGAATGTTAAACCAGAGTGGAAGAAATGTATGTTGAATTAAACCAAATTTATCAATATGGGTATACTAACGAGACATTTTGGATACAATATATTGGCTTGGGTATCTGAGAATAACTCTTAATAATTTCTTCAACTGGTTGACTAAAACCTGGGCCCAAGAGTGTCCTACATTAAATGAAGCTTAAATGTCAGAAATTTTTTGGTATACCATAAAGAAAAGTTATTCAAAAGGTCAGAAAGCTTGGTGCCTGTATCTCAGTGGTTAGGGCGCCAGATAAATACACTGGGGCTGGTGGGTTCCAACCTGGCCCAGGCCTGCTAAACAACAATGACAAAACAACAAAAAAATAGCTGGGCGCTGTGGTGAGCATCTATAGTCCCAGCTACTTGGGAGGCTGAGGCAAGAGAATCGCCTAAGCCCAGGAGTTGGAGGTTGCTGTGAGCTGGGACACCACAGCACTCTACCCAGGGCAGTGCCTGTGGCTCAAGGAGTAGGGCACTGGTCTCATATGCCGGAGGTGGCGGGTTCAAACCCAGCCCCGGCCAAAAACCACAAAAAAAAAAAAAAAAAAAAAAAAAGAGACTGTCTCTAAAAAAAAAAAAAAAAAATCAGAAAATAGGGCAGGTATAAAGTGTAGTGGAAGGATCTGCAGCACAAAAGAGGTGTTATTTGAGCTGAGTTTTAAAGAACAAAGTTGTAAGAAGAGGAGGAGGGGAAGCAGGACAGTCAAGGCAGAAGGAACAGTAGGCACAGAGGTATAGAGGTATGACATGTGCTAAGGGAAGGAAAAGCCAGTAATGTGAACGAAAAGAGTTGAAGTCAATGAAAGGGAAGGCGGAGAGCAGAAGGGAAAGAATCTTAAACCCATCGTTCTAAAGAGTTCCAATCTGATCAAAATGCAAAAGGCTCAAAAGACCATTGTTTTCATCAAAACAACAAGAAAACACCTGATAAACTAAATGTCATACTTGAAACCCATCAACAAGTAATGAATGCAAAGAAGTCTAAATGAACCAAATTCCTGAGAAGTAGGAGTCCTTGATAGATAAGCAAAAGCCTCTTCCTATCTTGAATCAATAGCCCAGTCTGGGTACAGGTGGGCAAAAGTGCAGGTCTGCTTGGTATAGGTGGAAAGATTTTGCTGAAAGAAAAAGGAGCAAGCTGAACTTTTAGTCACGGTGTGAACTAGAATGATGGATTAGAATCTGGAAGAGCTCCAAGCATAAAAATAAATCTTTTGGCCTGACAATTGTACCACAAGGGAATCTTGCTGAGTTAAGAGCTGGTGGGAGCAGAGCTACAAACAGAAAGATCTTCCAATATTGTATGATGCTAAGGTTCCAGGACTCTGCTGCAGCTGCAATCCAGAGGTGAAATAAATGAATTTTCATTCCAACTCCCTCCAGCCAAAATCTTAATAAAAATCAAAGAAATTAACCCCTATCTATAAAACACAGGAAGCTGAGGGTTGAGCTAAATGTCAAATCTTCAAAATTTCATTTGAATCCAAAGGTAAAATGATGATTAGTCCTGGCTTGGCTTGATTCACTGACAAATTTGATCATCTTAGCTACCTAAAGAAGAAAAGAATATGCCCTCTCTGGGAAAAATAAAACAAAAAACACTATCTAGTCCATTCTTTACTTTTTAATATGCAAAACTTCTAAGACACGTGAAGAAGCAAATAAGTACAGACATCTTTAGTTCCATTGTGCTTCACTTTGTGCTTCCCAGGTATTGTGCTTTTTATAAACCGAGGGCTTGTGGTAAGCCTGTGTTGAGTCTAGCAGCACCATTTTTCTGACAGCATGTGCTCACTTCATACCTCTGTGTCACATTTTGGTAATTCTTGCCATATTTCAAACTTTTTCATTATTATTATATCTGTTATGGGGATACATGATCAGCGATTTATAATGTTACTATTGTAATTGTTTGTGGGCACCAGCAACTGTGCCCATATAAAATAGTGAATTTGAGCTTGGGTGTGTTCTGACTATCCCACTGATTATCCATTCATTCCCTCATCACTTTCTCTCTTCTTGGACCTCCCTACTATTCTCTGAGACACAACAATATTGAAAAAAATCCAATTAATCGTACAATGATCTCTAAGTGTTCAAGTGAAAGGAAGAATTGTACATCTTTCACTTGAAATCAAAAGCTATGAATGCTTAAGTATAGTGAGGAAGGTATACAGAAAGCAAGTCAGGGTGAAAGGGAGGCCTCTTAGGCCAGTTAGCCAAGTTGTAAATGCAAAGAAAAAGTTCTTGAAGGAAATTAAAGTGCTACTTCAGTGAACACAGGAATGACAGAAAGTGAAACAGCCTTATTGCTGGTATGGATAAAGTTTGAGTGATTTGAACAGAAAATCAAACCAGCCACAATATTCCCTTAAACCAAAGCCTAATCCAGAGCAACGCTCTAATTCTCTTCAATTCTTTGAAGGCTAAGAGAGGTGAGGAAGCTACAGAAGAAAAGTTGGAAGCAAAGGCTGATTCAAGAAGTTAAAAAAAATAAGTTATCTCTGTAACATAAAAGTACAAGGTGAAGCAGTAAGTGCTGATAGAGAAACTGCCCAAAGTTATCCAGATTTAGCTAAGAAAATTGCAACCAAAAAAAAAAAAAATAGCCAGGTGTTGTGATGGGCACCTGTAGTCCCAGCTACTCGGGAGGCTGAGGCAAGAGAATTGCTTAAGCCCAGGAGTTGGAGGTTGCTGTGAGCTGTGTGAGGCCACGGCACTCTACCGGCACTCTACCGAGGGCCATTAAAGTGAGACTCTGTCTCTACAAAAAAAAATTGAAAGTGGCTACACCAAATAACACTTTCAGTGCAGATGAAACAGCCTTCTATTGGAAGAAGATGACGTTTAGAACTTTTCATAGCTGGAAAGGAGAAGTCAATGCCTAGCTTTAAAACTTCAAAGGACAAGCTCTCTTGTGAGGTTCTAATGCAGAATTAGTGACTTTAAGTTGAAAACAATGTTCATTTATCATTCTGAAAATCCATTTCTGAAAATTATGCTAAATCTGCCCTGTGTATGTTCTAAAACTGGGGTAACAAATCATGGATAATAACATCTATTTACAGCATGGTTTACTGAGTATTTTAAGCCCACTGTTGACACCTGCTGCTCAGAAAAAGATTCCTTCTAAAATATTACTGCTCACTGATGATGTGCCTGGTCATTCAAGAGCTCCAATGGAAATGTACAAAGAGATGAATACTGTTTTCATGGCGGCTTAACAGAACATCTATTCTGCAGCCCACAGATTAAGGAGTCATTTCAAGTCTTTTTTTTTTTTTTTTTTTTTCAAGATGTAGCTTCTCACTCTGTCACCCAGACTGGAGTACAGTGGCACAAACACAGATCACTGCAGCCTGTAATTTCTGGGATCAAGTGATTCTCCTGCCTCAGCTTCCTAAGATCTGAGACTATAAGTTGGGGCTACCACAACTGGCTAATTTTGAACCTTTTTGTAAAGACAGAATTTTTACTATGTTGCCATGGCTGGTCTTAACTCCTGGGCTTGAGTGATCCTTCCACCTCTGCCTCCCGAAGTGCTAGGAAATAAGGATACCTTTTGATGGGCTTAATGCAAACCAGATATAGAAGACAGGATTAAATTCATAGATAGGTTAATAAGAACCAATCAAAGATGACACCCAGACTGGAGTAGGCACTTGAAAGATCAGTGAATTTGGTACATTATAATCACACTGCTGAAAACCAAAGATAAAGAGAAAATCTTACAGCAGACAAAGAAAAAAAAGAGTAAGTTATTGATTATAATAAGAATGGTCAGCTGACTTCACATTAACCACAATGGCGGCCAATAAAATAATACTATATAGTTCTTAAGTACTGAAAGGAAATACAAAACAAACAAACAAAAAAACCCTATCAACCTAGAACTTAATGCCTAGCAATATTCCAAAAGAAGGAACCTAGGTGGTGCAAACTATGCGGGCACAGAGAATGCAAAGCTGTGGGGCACAAGGCTACCTACTAGATTTTAAAAGATGCTCCACAGAATTATGGAGCCCACCTAGGCAGAGAATTGTCACAGGGCACATAGGGCCACTCAAGAGAGTCCCTTCTAGGGTAATGTCCATCAGAGCTATGGTTGCAGAGCCATTAGGGTACAGACAGCCTCCATTAGGGTAAGGTCTTGTGGGGCTGTGAAAGTAGGACTGCCTCCAAAACTCCAGGCTAGGAGAGCCACATAAACTTGAATCCAACCCATGATAGCTGTCATGTGGGATGTGCCCAGCAAAGCTATGAGGGTCACGCCATCTGGAGCTTTGGGGGGACATGTCTGGAAAGTGAGTCACTGATTCAAAGAAGATTATTCTCAAGTCTTAAGATTTAATGGCTCAGCACCTGTGGCTCAAGCGGCTAAGGCACCAGCCACATACACCCGAGCTGGCAGGTTTGAATCCAGCCTGGGCCTGCCAAACAACGATAGCTGCAACCAAAAAATAGCCAGGCGTTGTGGTGGGCACCTGTAGTCCCAGCTACTTGGGAGGCTGAGGCAGGAGAATCACTTGAGCCCAGGAGTTGGCAGTTGCTGTGAGCTGTGATGCCACGGCACTCTACCCAGGGTGAAAGCTTGAGGCTCTGTCTCAAAAAAAAAAAAAAAAAGATTTAATGTTTGCCTTATTCGGTTTTGGACTTATGTGGGATCGGTTATCCCTTTCTTCCTTCTTATTTTTCTCTTTTTGAATGAAAATGTATATCCTATGCCTATCCCACCATTGCATTTTAGAAGCACATAACTTATTTGATTTCACAGGCTCACAGTTAGAGGGGAATTTGTCTCAGGATAGTCGTATCTTGAGTCTCACCGATTCTGATTTAGATACTTAGATAAGACTCTGGACTGTAGACTTCTGAGTTTGATGCTGAAATGAATTATGACTTTTGGGCTATTGGGATAGAGTGAATGTATTTTCATGTAAGAAGAACATGAATTTGGGGGAGAATTCAGGGATGGAATGCTATAGTCTGAGATGAGTGAATTGCTTGAGCTCAGGATTTTATTTTGTTTTGTTTTTGAGACAGAGTCTCACTATGTTGCCTTTGGTAGAGTGCTATGGCATCACAGCTCACAGCAACCTCAAACTCTTGGGCTTAAGTGATTCTCTTGCCTCAGCCTCCCAAGTAGCCAGGACTTTGGGCACCTGCCACAGAGCCCGGCTATTTTTTTGTTGTTGTTGCAGTTGTCATTGTTGTTTAGCAGGTTCAGGCTGGGCTTGAACCTGCCAGCCTCAGTGTATGTAGCCAGTACCCTACTCATTGAGCTACCAGCGCCAAGCCAGAGTTTAGGAGTTTGGGACCATCTTGAGCAAGAACAAGACCCCAGCTCTACTAAAAGTAGAAAAACTAGTTGGGTATCATGGTGGGCACCTATAGTTTCAGCTATTCAGGAAGCTGAGGCAAGAAGATCACTGAGTCCAAGAGTCTGAGGTTGTTGTGAGCTATGATGCCATGACACTCTACCCAGGGTAACAGAGTGAGAATCTGCCTCAAAAAAAATTTTTTTTTAATCCATTTGTACACTGCCATTTCTTGATGGCATTTTCCCCAAAACTTGGACTAACATGTCCCTGATTTCACTTTCACTTTTGCCAAGTTTAACAGGAAATTTACAAATGTTTGTTCATTGCTCTAATCCAAGCTCCAATATTCTCATGAGAGGATACAAAAACATGCAACAACAATAATAAACACCACTCAGCAAGTTACCACCACACATCAACATGAACACAACTGTGAGACACTCGATATACCAAGGTTAGGAAACCTTACTGAGTTGTCTGTACAGTGCTACCAATGTAACCACATAACAGCAAGTTTGCAAACTTAATTGTCAGACCCTTGTATGTCAAAGGACTGAAATCCTTATGGAGTATGTTCTCTGACCATAATGAAATTAAATTAGAAATCAAAAATACAAAGATAATTAGAAAACCTCCAAATATTTGAAAAGTAAATGCCCTTCTAGGAACTGGGGACTTCATCCTGTAATAGCAGTGGAACTATTAAAAAAATGTAAGTAAGGGGATGATATATTCAGACTTGAATTGTAGAAAAACAACATACAGAATACAGAAAATGTAGTTCAAGGATGTGTAAATAAAATAAAAAGAAAAGAAAAGAGAGTATTGCCATACTTCATGTAAGAAATGATAGGAAACTTATCCAAAGAAGCCGAAATAAGATTGAATCAAGGTATTTTCAAATGTAGAATTAAGGGTATTGGTGACTAGTTAAATACATGAGCTATACAAAGCTAGGTAATCCTATTTTGTATGACTGGATAAATAAGAATGCTATACAGAAACACAGAAAAAGCAGGAAAAAGCAGTTTTTGCTGGGTATAGGAACCAGAAAATAGAAGTGTGCTGTTTAGGCTCTGCCTTTAATACAAGAACATCAATTCTAATTGCTGCAGCATCTTACTCTTTGGTTTAGGGATTTAACTTCACATCCTGTCCCAAATCTACAAGTTTCTTCCTGCCTGCTACAATGGGTACTGTAATCCTGGTGCTTGCTTCTCCATTTGACCACTTGCTCTTTCTAAGTACTGTCCACTTAGGTTCCAAATAGATATTCCATTCACACTTTAAGTTTAGCAACTAGGTCTTTGAACTGTTTGGGGTGTGAGCCATGTGCCCTGAGGACTCTGTTCCTTATATCTATTCTCCAATACAGATAAGATAGCCTCATCCCCAGCTTCCCACCTTGCATTCCTGCTCAGTTTAGTGAATAGTTCCATCTAACTTCTGCCTATCAGGGAATGAATTTGAACAACAAATTCAATTTTGGACAATGAATTTGAAGTCCTGGAGAGCATATAGGTAGAAAGATACAGAAGGCAGTTGGAAATAATGAACCTGGGGCTTAGGAAAGAGATCTACTGGTAAATACAGATTTATAATCATCAACAAATAGGTGTAACACAAGCTTGAATGGATGGGCTTGACCAAGGATACTATAAAATAGGAGTCCTTAATCTGATGGATTTAAGGGGAACCTAAGAATCCACTGAAATTGTGGGTAAAATTCTGTGTATGTACATGTCTGTATTTCTGAGGCAGTAATCTACAGATTTAAGAATTCTCAAATTCCTAAATCTAAAAAGGTTAAGAACCTATGAGAAAGGGAGAAAGCTGAGAATGTAACTTAGAGGGCATTATTTACTTAAATGTGCTACAATTTGGGGATTAGCAACCACGGTAGGAAAGGGTATGAAATATGTTAGCATTTCATTTCCATGTACTATATGAGTCATGGCAACCAACAAGCACATGATTTTCTATTCAAAATTGGGCAACTGTCTCTAAAATGTGCTGACTCATCATTACTTCCAGACTATCCAGAATTATATGAAAAACAGAATTTTTAGACCTAGACATGTAAATTCTATGTTCCCAGTGAAAATGTGATTTTTCCCCAGCCACTTTCTTTCCTTAGAGTTCATCTCATGTCACAGCTGACAATCAAAGAACTCTTTGCAAGCATTACTGTTTAAAGTCTCACAATCATCAGTACTGGATATATTAGCAGCTGAGTTATTAAAAGCTCTGAAGATACACAGGATTAGGATTGTCACAAAACATGAATGTCAGCTTGTATACATACCACAAAGGGCTCAAATATTCACACTTTATCTTTGCTTCCTCAAAATTGTTACTGTAGAGATAGGCAGAGACAGAAAAAAAAACAAGGTTTTTGTCCCCAGTGTGCATTCTTAAATCCTTTCAATTACCACAAGTGTGTATGAAATAAATTCTTTAGTCACATGGATTCAAACCACAACATTCTTCCCAAACTATCACTCAAGAAAGAGAAGGAAAACCTAGCCAAGCCAACTTGCATGTGGGAAAACTACAATGTCTACTGCCTGAGAAACCTCAAAATATTATTTATATATGTATCTTGGTTTATAAAAAAAGATGCTTTCAATATTGAAAGAAGAAAACTATGAATTATCAGTTACAAAGAGATTATATTAAGAACAACTATGAAAGTAGCACACTAGATTGATGCATGCTTCATTTTTAGCAGATTGTATACAGTTCATTAAACTTTTAATACATTTTATTAAACTTCTTAAAAACTTAAAAGTTCATAATAGAATAGTCACATATATATAACTGAGAAATGTTCAATTACATCACTCAATGAAATCTCTTAAAGTTAGCAAAAATCTAAGATAAAATCACCTTCATTATGCTGGTAGATCAACAGATTTTTTTCTTAAAGATTCATCAACATATATCAAGCCCTTTAAAAAAAACTCAGTTTGACCTGGTTTAATTCTATTTTTATTAGTCTAATCTTTAAATAAAAAAACCTAAATATGGTATATGCAAAGAGGTTCCCTTTTTGCCAAAGATAAAATTGTAAACAAGAAAAGAAAAATGATAAAATGAATTATAGAATACTTGCCATGTTGCAGAGAATTTAAAGTGCCTCCTATTGTAATACATTGTATATTCATGAAAAATTGTGCTTAGAAAGGAAGTGCACAATGGAAAAATGCTCATGAATATTAAGAGGAAAGGCTTGGATACAAAATTGTGTATGTATAAAGGTGAGATCATAAGATATGTACACTTACGTTTAACAAAATGCAGGGGCCAGGCACAGTGGCTCATGCCTATAATCTTAGCACTTTGGGAGGCTGAAGTAGAAGGATTGCTTAAGGTCAAGAGTTTAAGACCAGCCTGATGGCGTGGGCAGTGGCTCAGACCTTTAATGCTAGAACTCAGGGAGACTGAGGCAAGTAGATTGCTTGAGCTCACAAGTTCGAGACCAGCCTGAGCAAGAGCGAGACCCCTGTCTCCACTAATAATAAAAAACTGAGGCAAGAGGATCACTTGAGCCCAAGAGTTGGAGGTTGCTGTGAGCTATGATGATGCCATGGCACTCTACTGAAGATGATAACTTGAGACTCTCTCAAAAAAAAAAAAAAACAAAATCCAGCCTAGGCAAGCGTGCAATCTCATCTTTACAAAAAACAGAAAAATTAGCCAAGTATGGTGGCATGTGCCTGTAATTCACAGCTACTTGTGAGGCTGGGGCAGGAGGACTGCTTAAACCCAGGAGTTTGAAATTACATTGAGCTATTATAATTGCTGCTACACTCTAGCCTTAGGTGACAGAGCGAGACAACTGTCTCCCAAAAAAAAGAAAAAAGTAGAGAAGGAGGGGAAATTCACTAACATATTAAGAATAGTATGTGCCTAGGTGATAATTTTTTTTTTAAGTTTTATATAATGAGCTTATTTTTTTTTTTGTAGAGACAGAGTCTCACCTTATCGCCCTCAGTAGAATGCCGTGGCATCACACAGCTCACAGCAACCTCCAAATCCTTGGGCTTAGGCGATTCTCTTGACTCAGCCTCCCAAGTAGCTGGGACTACAGGTACCAGACACAATGCCTGCCTATTTTGTTGTTGTTGTTGTTGTTGTCATCTAGCAGGCCTGGGCCAGGTTCAAACCTGCCAGCCCCGGTGTATGTGGCTGGTGCTCTAGCTGCTGAGCTGCAGGCGCCAAGCCTATGAGCTTATATTTTTGTAAGAAAAATGTTTATATGTATAAAGTATTAAAAGGATAGTGATTATTTAAAAAATAAATATTTGCCTTCAAATAATAGCTCTTCCTATTCAGCTCATGATGAAGAAGGGAAATGAAAGTAAAACAAGAGAAAAGAATTCACATGGAAATTAACCTCATGAAATAAATTTGTTAGTCATAAGACTGTCAACTGAAGGTACAAAAGACAGAATAAAGAGATGACATAAAGTTGTGGGGAGGGAAGGACACTGACATAAATAAGAGAATACCAGAGAAAGCCAAGGAATTTTAATTTTGAAATCAAATAACCTATCAGTGAAGTGATATTAACATGGTTGTCTTGTTTTAAATTGTAGTTTCAAAAATGAATACATACAGAGACATAAAGTAGAAATGTGGCTGCCAGGGGCTGGGGAAAGAGGAGAATGGAGAGTTATAGCTTAATGGACACAGAGTTTCAGTTTGAGATGATGAAAATGTTCTGGAGATAGGTGACTACTGTGCAACAACGTACATGTATTTGGTGCCACTAGATGTACACTTAAAATTATTAAAATGGTAAATTTGTATGTATCTTATCATAATAAAAACAATGTTTAAGTCAGATTTGAAATAAATTTGACTAGTAATTCAGATTAGCCCTTTGAGCTTTTTTTTTCTTTTTTTGCAGTTTTTGGGCGGGGCTGGGTTTGAACCCGCCACCTCTGGCATATGGGGCCAGCGCCCTACTCCTTTGAGCCACAGGCCCCACCTCCCTTTGAGCTTTTAGCACTTTCTTTTTTTTTTTTGTAGAGACAGAGTCTCACTTTATGGCCCTCGGTAGAGTGCCGTGGCCTCACACAGCTCACAGCAACCTCCAACTCCTGGGCTTAAGCGATTCTCTTGCCTCAGCCTCCCGAGCAGCTGGGACAACAGGCACCCGCCACGACACCCGGCTATTAGCTTTTAGCACTTTCTAAAACAATATTTTGTAAAGATGTAATAAGTTTTACTTTCTTTTTTTTTTTTGGCCGGGGATAGGTTTGAACCCGCCACCTCTGGCATATGGGACCGGGGCCCTACTCCTTGAGCCATAGGCGCCACCCAAGATGTAATAAGTTTTAATTTGTTAAGAGAAAAACTGTAATTTCACTTTAATAGCAAGTTTCTCTTAATCAGAGGGCTAATGTACAGGACCTGTTTGATAAGTCCTCTAATGTAGCCGAGGTTCAGCTTTTGGTATCAAATATATTTATGCCTTATCTAAACAAAGATTTAAAAGCAAAGTAGCCATTAGATTTAAAGAAAAAAGAAACTGGAAGTAAGGTCACTAATAATTTTAGCATTTATGTGGATTTGTTGTAATCAACTATAAGAACAAATGTCCCTCACAGGGAGAACGATACAAGAAATTGGGCAAAATACATTAAAGAACTGACCCCAAAGTTCTTGGTAAGGTCCAGAGTTATCTGTGAAAGGCAGTGGAAGACTTCTGATAATAATAATACATTCTACAAATGTATTAGAATTTTTCTAGAAATTTTGTAGAATTTATAATTAGAATTTTTCTAATTTAAAACACTCTTTTTATCATAAAGTAGCAAGAAATGAAACATGAAAAAACTATTCATGTTCCCAAAGATCAGAAAATGTTTCTTGGGAGTTGGGGCAGAGGAGCAGAAGGGAGGAAGGGGTGGAAAGAAGGGAAGAAGAAAGATTGATTAAAAAAAAAGCAAACAAAAAAAACTATTCATGTTCCAAATTCTGTATCTAGTTTTCTTAGTCACTTTAAAAATCTCACTTACCCTTCTCGTGTTTTCCAGGATTTTGGGATCAGGTTTTCCATAGTTGGGTGGGTTGGCATATGGGTCATATCCAAGCTTGGCAAGCATGGGTGCAATCACTGCCATGTCTTGTAAAACGTCTGGAGGTATCTTCCCAACCCATTTTGATAGAGCTCCCACATTGACTGGCTTGATGACTTGGTCTGTAGATCTCTCCACTCTGAAAACAACATAATATGAACAAATTTTTAAAAATTAGTATTAAAGGGTGGTGCCTGTGGCTCAGTGAATAGGGTGCTGGCCCCATACCGAGGGGAGAGGGTTCAAACCCAGCTTCGGCCAAACTGCAACCAAAAAATAGCGGGGCGTTGTGGTGGGCGCCTGTAGTCCCAGCTGCTCGGGAGGCTGAGACAAAAGAATCACGTAAGCCCAAAAACTGGAGGTTGCTGGGAGCCGTGTGACATCATGACACTCTACCGAGGGTGGTAAAGTGAGACTGTCTCTACAAAAAAAAAAAAAAAATTAATATTAAAAAACCACTACAAATTATTTTTGACAGCTTATCAATTTTAATCATCAGATTTATAAAGTGAGAAAGAGGGCAGATTGGACACTATTTACTAGATTTTAAAAAAATAATTTAAGTTTGATGGCGATTACCGGCAACCTCAGATTTCCATAAATAGCAAAAAGGGTCAGCTGAAACATCTGCACAAAATGTGTAGGGGTGGCGCCTGTGGCTCAGTGAATAGGGAGCCAGCCCCATAAACCGTGGGTGGCAGGTTCAAATCTGGCCCCAGCCGAACTGCAACAACAGCAACAAAAAAATAGCCAGGTGTTGTGGCGGGCACCTGTAGTCCCAGCTACTTGGGAGGCTGAGGCGAGAAAATCGCCTAAGCCCAGGAACTGGAGGTTGCTGTGAGCTGTGTGATGCCATGGCACTCTACGGAGGGTGATACTCTGTCTCTACAAAAAAAAAAAAAGTGTTGACACTTTAAGTACAACATCCAGAAAAAAAAAAAAACTCGACAAAGATAAGACTGCTTAGAAAAACTGCTAATTTCTTGAAATTCTTTAAAAAAAAAAAGATGGACTTATAGATGACTAGAGGGATAAAGGAACAGATATGGGATAAAACAAATACAGCAAATGTCAATTGGGTATAATTCTTTCAATTCTTCTGTATATTTGAACTTTTTCATAATAAAATGTTGTGGGGGAAATAGCTAACCACAAACCACTAAGAATGCAAAATATTCACTTGTTCTATTTTCTTGCTTTCTTTTTTTTTTTTTTTTGAGACAGAGCCTCAAGCTGTTGCCCTGGGTAGAGTGCTGTAGCATCACAGCTCACAGCAACCTCCAACTCCTGGGCTCAAGCGAGTCTTTTGCCTCCGCCTCCCAAGTAGCTGGGACTACAGGTGCCCACCACAATGCCCGGCTATTTTTTGGTTGTAGCCGTCGTTGTTGTTTGGTGGGCCACAGCTGGATTCGAACCTGCCACCTCAGGTGTATGTGGCTGGTGCCTTAGCAGCTTGAGCCACAGGCACCGAGCCACTTGTTCTATTTTCTGTTGATCTCCTACAAAACCTCTATTTTCTTTTTACCTTGTTTTATTATTTTTCCTTTTTATAAGCAGGAATTACATTGTACCTGGGCAAATGGCTTATTGGGTTTCACAAATTCTGCAAAGATACGTGTGTGTACACATATATATCTGGAAATGTCATTTTCTGTTGACGTTCTTATGAAAAGACTTTTAGGCTGACAGTCTCATAAATCTTTAAACCATATTAAAAGAAGTTGCCGGGCGGCGCCTGTGGCTCAGTGAGTAGGGCGCCGGCCCCATATGCCGAGGGTGGCGGGTTCAAGCCCAGCCCCGGCCAAACTGCAACCAAAAAATAGCCGGGCGTTGTGGCGGGCGCCTGTAGTCCCAGCTGCTTGGGAGGCTGAGGCAAGAGAATCGCGTAAGCCCAAGAGTTAGAGGTTGCTGTGAGCCGTGTGACGCCATGGCACTCTACCCGAGGGCGGTACAGTGAGACTCTGTCTCTACAAAAAAAAAAAAAAAAAAAAAAAGAAGTTGCCAGGGCGGTGCCTGTGGCTCAGTGAGTAGGGTGCCGGCCCCATATGCCGAGGGTGGCAGGTTCAAACCCAGCCCCGGCCAAACTGCAACAAAAAAATAGCTGGGCATTGTGGCGGGCTCCTGTAGTCCCAGCTGCTTGGGAGGCTGAGGCAAGAGAATCGCGTAAGCCCAAGAGTTAGAGGTTGCTGTGAGCCGTGTGACGCCATGGCACTCTACCCGAGGGCGGTACAGTGAGACTCTGTCTCTACAAAAAAAAAGAAGTTGCCACAATACAGACAATTAACTTTCTTCCTTCTTTTGTCCAGATTTAGAGTGTTGTTTCATGCTCTGAATTTTCAGTAGACTTGAAGAGCAGCTTTGCTCATGTCTTAAATTTTCCCTTTAAGGTGTGTCTTTTATTTCTGTGGCATGCAAGGCTGGGATAGCAGTCCTGTTCCTACATGCAATAACCATATTCAACATACAGATAATGACAAACACCTTCCAGGGTTAGAGTTCAGACTAAAGTTGAGAACCAGAAATCTACAGAAACTCAATTCATGTTTTTTAATTACTTTATATGGTAAAAATACAGCAAAAATAGTTTTTTGTTCAAAGAAGAAAATATATACTGCTATGGTCATGGTTCTAAGGATGATCAACTGTGCTGTAGGTTGACTTCAACCATGGCTTCTCCAGCTTCAGTCATTTATCAAAGCTAAAATCCTACTATAAAGAAACAGCAAGTGGAAACCGAGCTGGATCATGGCTTCTTTCATGTGCGATTTCAGCTGCCCTTGATTATGTATTTCTGTTGGATCAAACACTCCCATGTTACCACTTGGCACCATAATGTATCAATATATATTCCAAGTGGCAACAGTTGAGAATGACGATGAACCAGTACAATGAAACCAGCATTAATACAGTGACAACGGAATGGCCAATCAATTCTGGAATTACCACTTGTTTAATTTTGAGCAACATGATCTAGCATTAATATAATCACATTCTAAATCGGACAATGTAATTATGAAGTAAACCCAGAGGAAGATGAGACAAATAACACCGTCTCCACCTTCCTCCTCCTCCTGCCGCTGCCGCTCCTTAGGTCAAACCCGCTTCAATGCCCCAACCCACCCCCAATCAAAACCTCTATTTTCTACAGAAGAAAAACAACTGTTGTTTATGATTTTCCATATTACAGAAGTTAATATTATGGAACAAATGTGTTCTACCTCTTGACCTAGAAATTTATTCTAAGCCTATAAGGACTACAGTCAGTATATTTAGCTAAATAACTAAGAACATCTTTGGAAAAATTTAACATGAAATGATATTTAGATTTAAACTGGATCTGAATTAGATTTTGGCCAAATGATCATAAACAGAAATGCTTAAGGAGAATTTAATATCCTGAAATATAAGAAGTCATTCAAACATAGTACATTAAAAAAAGTCCTTTTTCTGGGCGGTGCCTGTGGCTCAAGGAGTAGGGCGCCGGTCCCATATGCCGGAGGTGGAGGGTTCAAACCCAGCCCTGGCCAAAAAAAAAAGTCCTTTTTCTTTAAGTATATGACCTCTCACTGCAGAAATCGTTATCTGATGAGGAGTCTCTCGAAGAGGCTCTGGTCCTAAAATAATAGACAAGTGAAAATAAGATGACTCTTCCCTGGGATTCTGTGAAGCCACCTGCTCCAGTTCTTCTTCCTACCTTAACAGCCACATTCTTTTTTCCCTCTTAAATAATTCTCCAGGACTTCATATAATCCATGGCTATATAGCTTCATCCCAATCTGCCTGTATAGCTTCATCCCTAATGATCTTTGCTTGACATTTTTAACCTGTGTAAGACAGGTCCAGTTTATACCTACTGCCTCAGAGTAATTGTTGTTAGGTCATCAAATATGAAATGTCTGATTTGGAATCAAAATTTGTATCTCAAACAAACAGTACAATCGATCAAGCAAATTATCAACACACTTTTGCCATCTTAACAGTAGTTGGTTAATGGCAGCAGCAAAGAAGCCTGGAGAGCGAGTGGTGATGAAATTGCAAAAGGTATTTTCTACAACTTGTTGAGAACTGAATACTTCTCATTGCAAGAAGTGGTCCAAAGCCTGGAAGAAGTAGTAGTTAGTTGGTGCAAGGTCTGGTGAATATGGTAGATGACAAGTCTAGCTTCTGTAGTTTGAACAACATTGTTTGTGTGATGTGTCAGGAATTATCTTGCAAGAAGACTGGCCTATCTATACTGACCAGTCTCAGTTGCTTAATCCTCACCATTTTGTCCAACTGACTGCAGTAAACATCTGCTGTAATCAACTGACTTGATTTCATGAAGCTGTGGTGGATAATACCAGCACTGGACCAAATAGACACAATTAGTGTTTTTTTGATGAACATTTGGTTTTGGACTGTGTTTTGGCACTCATCTTTAGCCAATCATTGTCCTAAACACTTGTGATTGTCAAAAGAATCCGTTTTTCACCACACATAACAATATGGTGTAGAAATGGTTTGCCTCTGTAGAAAGAAAAGCAAGCTTCGAGATGTCTCTTCTGACACTCTTAATGTATGCCAAATCCATCTAACCAGCTTCCGTATCTTGCCGATTTGTTTCAAATGGTCCAATATTGGTAGACCAGTCATGTCAAACCTTGCTGTTAATTTATGCATAGGCTGAGACAGATTTGCTTCCACTATAGCATTTAGCTCATCAATTGTCCACTGGGTCTCAGGTCATTCTGGTGGCTCATTTTCAATATTAAAATCACCAGAATGGAACTTCTCAGACCATCAATGTACTGTGTGTTTGTTCATTAGTCATATCCTTCCCAAACCTTTGTTGGTATTTCAAGCTGTGTGCACTACATTGGTTCCATGACAGAACTCATATTCAACAATAACGCAAAATTTTTTACTTAACCACGGTTTCACAAAAATTGCTCTTAAAAAAATGTTACAGATAATCACAAGCCAAAATGTGCAATTGAAAGAATGAGGATGTACCTTCACAATAAAAGTAAAACAAAGAGCATCCAAGGGCACTAAGAGAGCAATTGTCAAACTTATTACTTAAGGAAATTGAACATTTCATATTAATAACCTAATAATAGCTCCTCCCATTCACTATAAGTGTTCAGGTGTATATGATAAAATTATGCATGCCCTACTCATAAGTCCTATGTGCATCTCAATATTAAGATGGCCCCAAACTGCACCCGTCAGCTTCTGCTCCAAATCTGCTCCTCTTCATGTATATCCTGTCTTGATAAATGGCACCACCTCGTATTCATGAGGCAAAGCTAGGGAAATGGGATGGGATAGGGAGGAAGCAAAATCACTTCCAAGTTAACCAGTTCTACAGGCTTTATCTTTGAGTAGGACAATCTCTCTTCCATTCCTACTGCCACTACTTTAGTTCACATTAACATCAGCTCTCACTCCTATTACCACAAAAGCTTCCTAATTTCCCTGCATTTAAATAGCTGGGTTCCTTGTACAACTATCTATCATTCCATGTATGAACTCAAAAGAGCCAATCCCTCAAGATGAATGGCTTTTTGTTTTTTTGTTCTTTTTGAATGTGACTATATTGTTTTATTTTCTTAAATAAAGTCTTTCCCACACTTTTTAGTCTCTGTTGGAGACTAAAGCCATGAATGACAATTACATACAACAATTACATACAAAAAATAGTCTCTTAAAAATGACACATTATGCTGCACTCTCATACTGCAGCAAAAGTAAATACTTTCGAGGGCTATATATACTGTATGTACATAAATATGCATAAATATATATATTTACATTTATAAAACTGCATCCATTTCTCTCATAAATTAGCTAGCATTCATTCTTATTTTTTTAATTAACTACACTTACTTATGTAGTTGCAAGATGAATGTTGAGAGTCTAATTTGGCTTACATTTAAAATAGAGCAAAATGGGCTCAGTGCCTGTGGCTCAAGAAGCTAAGGCGCCAGCCACATACACCTGAGCTGGCGGGTTTGAATCCAGCCCGGGCCCACCAAACAACAATGATGGCTGCAACCAAAAAAATAGCCGGGTGTTGGGTGGCGCCTGTGGCTCATATACTGAGGGTGGCGGGTTCAAACCCGGCCCCGGCCAAACTGCAACCAAAAAATAGCCGGGCGTTGTGGCGGGCACCTGTAGTCCCAGCTACTTGGGAGGCTGAGGCAACAGAATCGCTTAAGCCCAAGAGTTGGAGGTTGCTGTGAGCCGTGTGACGCCACAGCACTCTACTGAGGGCCACAGAGTGAGACTCTGTCTCTACAAAAAAAAAAAAAAAAAAATAGCCGGGTGTTGTGGCAGGCACCTGTAATCCCAGCTACTTGGGAGGCGGAGGCAGGAGAATTGCTTCAGCCTAGGAGTTGGAGGTTGCTGTAAGCTGTGATGCCACAGCACTCTACCCAGGGTAACAGCTTGAGGCTCTGTCTCAAAAAAAAAAGATAGAGCCAAATGGCCATTTGTTGATTAGAGGTCACACACAGTACTCTGAGTTCTGAGAAAACCTATAGTCTGCTTAACTTTGGGACTGCCATAGCTGACTGCTATTATTTACATCACCTGAACCAACCAATAAACCATGGCCTGCATCAAACAATCAGAATTCAGCTGCACCAACCAATCAGACCTAAGCAAGTTTGAATCCTTCATTTGCATAAAGGAACCTGATGAGGAACCCTAGCAGGAACTTTTTCTATAAAAGCTGAACCCTCCCTATATTCTTGGAAATGCATCTTTGCCAGTTTGCAAATTATTCACTAGAATAAACTCTCTTTCCTCTAAATGCCTTTTCAGAGAACTTCTGTTCACATACAAGACTATAAGGAGCATCTATGTTTTAGTAATCTCATTATCACCAGCACCTAGCACATTAACATATACTAGGTGCTCAATAAATGTTTACAAAGTGAATCACTAAAAGCCTTCCACAGGGAAAAACCATACAATATTAGCTTATGTGAACAGCTAAAGAGAAGTCAAATATCACATCTACGCGGACATCACATCTAATTGACATGTAAGTTGATTCAACTAGAGAACATCCAAGTGCTGAGCTGCAGGATATTTATTGGGGGTGCACTAGGAAATTTAGAGAATGGGACTCATGTTTTCAGAAATAAAACCTCCAGAGAAAAAAGGCTTGCAGTAAACAAAGAATAACCTTTTCTGTTCATTCCACATCAGGTATTTTGCATATATTTTTCATCCTTAAAACAATCTTAAGAGAAAGATATTTTCATTTTTCTTTCTTTCCTTTTTTTTTTTTTTTTTTGTTGTTGTTGGCCAGGCTAGAGTGCCCAGGTGTCAGCTACATCACAACAACCTCAAATACCTGGGTTCAAGTATCATCCTGCCTCAGCCTCCCACGTTAGCTGGGACTATAGGTGCCCACCACCAGGCCTGGCTCATTTTTCTACTTTTAGTACAGACGGTGTCTTACTGTTGCTCAGGCTGGTCTTAAACTTCTGAGCTCAATCAGTTCTCCTGCCTTGGCCTCCCAGAATGCTAGGATTACAGGTGTGAGCCAGTGTGCCTGGCCAATAGAGGTAAGAGATTTGGCCACGGTCACACAATCTGGAAGTGATGGAGTCAGGATTTGAACCTATGCCTAGTTGTCTGAAAAAGATCCAGATTTTCCCAGTGTCTCTTACTGCTATCTTATTGACCACCTTAATTTTTACATTCTCTGCTTCTGTGAAAACTTTGGCTTCCTGCTCTACACTGCATAAACAAGCTGGTTTACCAGATAAAAACAAACAAATGCACCACAAAAATAATAGGTATATATAGTGCTGTGCTGGTGATGTTTAACGACCTCCTCTCCAAAGGCATGATCTGTAGCATTTACTGATGTCCATGGTGTAAATATTCCTATCACATCTAATTTTAAGCTATCAACACAACCTCACTGACTGCAGAATTGGGAAGAGAGGAGCAAAGCAGGTTCTCTGAGCTGGAGTAAGCAAGCTTCAGCAGACCACTGAATATCTACAGGACCATAGTCTGTTATTCCAAATTCTGAAATCCAAAAAGCTCCAAAATAAACACTTTCCTTTAACTCATTTGGCAGCAAAACCTGACATGACCTGAAAGGAATCTATTTATAATCTTTATTCCATTCAACATAAATAATTATACTCTTTCATATAGAAATATCATGTATTCAATTATAGAGTGGTGATCCAGAACAGAGGGTGTTACATGTGTTATATATACCATATTACCTTTCTAAAATTCAAAAATTCCGACTTTTGCAACACATTTTTTCTTAAGTCTTGGGGTCACACATAGAGTTTTATCTGCCATGACTGGGAATTTGGCTTTAACTTGAAAATAATGAGGAACAATGAAAGGTTTTAATAATAGAATTGATATGACAAAATTATAATTAATATTCAATGCTGATAACTGTAAGAAGAGTAAATTGAAGGATGGCGCAGCTGGGGTTAAGAAAAACAGTAAACATATTTGGCTATATATTGGAAGAGTTAAGAAATGATTAAGGCTTCAACTAGATCAAATAAAAATAAAGGTAAAACACTCTATCTCAGGTGATGTCTTCCTCCAAGACAGACCACATTGACATTGACATTCATGAGAGAACCTGGAATGTCTAGAAAACAGCAAGTCAGCACAGCAGCTAGGGTGGGGGGAAAGAACCAACAGTGTTTACTTTGTGTTGCACTTATGTAACTGGCTCCATGAAAAAATTAAAAGGAAAAAAAAAAACTTTTTGCAGTTCTCTTGTGTTTGAAGTTCCTGGCCAGTCAAGACTTGCTGACCAGAACTTTGTAAATTTCTGTTTCACTGTTTTTGAGTTGTTTTTCAGAAATGGTGGAACCTCCTTATGGCCATGAAATAATGACAAGGCCTTACGCCACCTGTTTGTTCAGAGAAGACAAGATGAATACACTCCACAAGATGAACAGCGCTCCACTACAGATCTTCCCCAAGGACCTACCTCCCTATATCCTGCCTGCACATAGACCAAAGGGTGACAAATCTTAACCCCCAGCTCATTGTACTATTAAAACCTTTGCCCCGGGAGGGACTTATCTGCAATTTTATTTATTATTATTATTATTTTTTTTTTCTTTTTTGCAGTTTCTGGCCGGGGCTGGGTTTGAAACCGCCACCTCCAGCATATGGGGCCGGCGCCCTACTCCTTGACCCACAGGTGCCACCCTGCAATTTTTTTAAGCCATGCAATGTACGTGCCAATAAGATTTCTCATTGTTCTTGTGTTCCTCGGACTCTGCCTCAACATGTAATGATGCTCATTCATTTCATATATTCATTTTACCTCTAGAAAAACCCCTGACCTCATCAGTCAGGAAGGTAGATTTGAGCCAATCCTCCCACCTTCCAGTTGACGTCCTCTGCAATAAATTTTCTTTCTTTGTTGACAATCTTGTCTCAGTAATTGGCTTTCTGCACAGCCACCAAACCAGCCTAGGGAAACCCCCTTTGCAGGTTCAGTAACACTTATATTATACTCCATTCAAGAAAGACATCTTTGTCAGCACTCTGGGTTTGTCAATACACCTTTTCTCTCTTCTCATGTTAGGTTACCTTTTTCTAAGATGGAGCAAAGTCTAGCTTTGAGGACTAAGAAAACTCTGATCCTCAGAAATTAGGGATAATGACCACTAACAGGTAGAGACATACTTTCAAAAACATTTTCAAGAACAAGGACTGAAAAACTATGGTCCAAATCTAGCCTACTGCCTGTTTTAGACATGAAGTTTTATAAGAACATAGCCATGGCCATTTGTTTTCTGCACTGTGTGTGGCTGCTTTTGCTCTACAACAGCAGAGTTCAATGCTGCAAAAGAAACTATACCACCAGGAAAGCAAAAACTAGCTGGCCCTTTACAGAAAAAGGTTGCCAATCTTTGTTCAAAAAGATAATTTAAATTAGAGGGAAATGGTCCTGGTATAGACAGCTTGATCCTTTTTTCCTAGACAGTAACTGTAGTCTGGTTGGAGCTCATCCGATCTATTTTACTCATTCAGTTCCTTTAAAAACTAACACTTCGGCCTAAAGTATACTAGGATATGAACTAGTTACCATTCTAGTACCCTGGAACCTCAAAACATATTAACTAAGAGACTGGCATAGTTCAATACCCACAGCTCATGCACAGCAAGGCAAGATATCTGTGACTCAGCAAGTTCTTCCCCAGTATCCAGGCTCCTTTTCTTCTGTAGCATTCATAGTGACTGCTCCTCCTCCTCAAGGAATGGGGTCAATGCCAAAGTCTTGCATGACTGAGTGAATATAATCCTGCAAAACACTCATTTTAAGCATGGCTCATCCGCGAGTCCCAGTTAAACACTAGAGCCAGACTGACTGCCAAACCACAGGTCTGAATTATGATACATAGCAACTACTACAGGAAACCAAATTCTCCTGATTAAATCATCAGGGCTGGAATAGACATGCAAAGAGGAATGAGTGAAAGAGTACATCATCCAAATGGAAAAAAAGCTCCAAGACATTGGATCTATAATATTTTTTGTCTCTCCCCACATAAGATTATAGGATCCATGAGGAAAGGAATTTTTGTCTTTTTTATTCACTTGCTCTCCTACTGTTTTCTCCTCAAATAGCACCTTCCCAATGACTCTTTCCCTGACAAATCCTATATCCCAGCTATTCACAAATCCCTGGACCCTATTCCCTGCTTTATTTCTTATGTCAAAGCACTTATTACTATCTGACATACTAGACATGTAACTTGTCTTCCCCCCACCATGGGATGGCTCCCAAAGTTTTGTCTGTTGTCTTAACTACTGTAACCCAGCATCTAGAACATTAGGCTTGTAATAGGTACTCAGTAAAACATGCTGAGTGAACAAATAAATAGTATTTAACATATTTAAGTAGATTTTAAAATTCCTTAAGACTTTATTATGAATGACAACTGAATTTTACCAAGAGACTTTTTGGCACTGAATGACCTTATCATAAGTTTTTCTCTAATTTTACTGATGTAGAAAATTATGCTGCTTGAGAGATTTTTCTAATAGTGAAGCTTTTTTTTTTTTTTTTTCTTTTTGCAGTTTTTGACCGGGGCTGGGTTTGAACCTGCCACCTCTGGTAGATGGGTCAAATGCCCTACTCCTTTGAGCTGCACACGCTGCCCAAACCATTTTTTCATTGTTGAAATAAAAAGTACTTGGTCATAATAGCTTATCCATCTTTGATACACCGCTCAATTCCATTTGCTAGTATTTTATAATTTTAAAACAATATGCCTAAGAAAACTGATCTGAAATTTTCTTTTTTTTTTGGTCTATCAATAATAACAAGCTTATTGAGCACTAACTATGTGCTAGGCACTATGCCAAGGGTTTTTAGATACATTAATTCTTTTAATGCTCATAGCAGTATAAGATAGATGCCCTTTCACAGATGTGAAAACTAAGATAAAATTACGTACTTGCAAATATCACTGTTAAATATCCCAGTAGTTGCTCCAGTTCATTCTGGGACCCCAGACATGTGTCTCTTCAGATCTGGAGCTCCCATCTACTAGGTTGGTCTAGCTGGCAGCTTCGTGTATATGTTACTTTTCTCTCCCTGAGTAAGGCAGGAACTAGCAGGAGGGACATGGTGATTGTTCAATAAATGTTATATAATTCTTGATTATATTGCTTAAAATTGTCACATATATAATCATATATTGTACATTATATAATCATAGCTGTGTACATTAATGCACTCATGGGCACCATGCACTAGTTTTATATACCATTTGACATATTTTCATCACACTGGTTAACACAGCCTTCCTGGCATTTTCTTAGTTATTGTGTTAAGACATTTACATTCTACATTTAATAAGTTCCATATGCACCCTTGTAAGATGCACCATAGGTGTGGTCCCACCAATTACCCTCCCTCCGCCCATCCTCCCCCTCTCCTCCCCCCCCTTTCCCTTTTCCCCATATTCTTAGGTTATAATTGGGTTATAGCATTCATATGAAAGCTATAAATTAGTTTCATAGCAGGGCTGAGTACATTTGATACTTTTTCTTCAATTCTTGAGATACTTTACTAAAAAGAATATGTTCCACCTTCATCCATGTAAGCATGAAAGAGGTAAAGTCTCCATCTTTCTTTAAGGCTGCATTATATTCCATGGTGTACATATACCACAATTTATTAATCCATTTGTGGATCGATGGGCACTTGGGCTTCTTCCATGACTTAGCAATTATGAATTGGGCTGCAATAAACATTCTGGTACAAATATCTTTGTTATAATGTGATTTTTGGTCTTTATAGTTTCATGTCTTAAGTTTAAATCTTTAATCTAGTGAGAGTCTATCTTAGTTAATGGTGAAAGGTGTGGGTCCAGTTTCAATCTTCTACAGGTTGCCAGCCAGTTCACCCAGCACCATTTGTTAATAGGGAATCTTTTCCCCACTGAATGTTTTTAATTGGCTTGTAACAGATCAAATAACGGTAAGTAGCTGGATTCATCTCTTGGTTCTCTATTCTGTTTCATACATCTACCTCTCTGTTTTTGTGCCAGTACCATGCTGTTTTGATCACTATCGATTTATAGTATAGTCTGAGGTTCAGTAGTGTGATTCCTCTTGCTTTGTTTTTATTTCTGAGTAATGTCTTGGCTATTCAAGGTTTTTTCTGATTCCATATAAAACAAAGTATTATTTTTTCAAGATCTTTAAAATATGACAGTGGAGCTTTAATAGGGATTGCATTAAAATTGTATATTGCTTTGGGTAGTATGGACATTTTAACAATGTTGATTCTTCCCAGCCATGAGCATGGTATGTTTTTCCATTTGTTAACATTTTCAGCTATTTCTTTTCTTAGAGTTTCATAGTTCTCTTTATAGAGATCTTTCACATCCTTTGTTAGATAAATTCCCAAATATTTCATCTTCTTTGGCACTACTGTGAACGGAATAGAGTCCTTGATTATTTTTCAGCTTGACTACTGTTGATATACATAAAGGCTACCGATTTATGAATGTTGATTTTGTAACCTGAGACGCTGCTGTATTCCTTGATCACTTCTAAGAGTTTTGTAGTAAAATCCCTGGTGTTTTCCAGATATACAATCACATCATCTGCAAAGAGTGAAAGTTTGATCTCTGTGACCCTATATAGATACCCTCGATCACCTTTTTTTCCCTTTTCTTCCCAGATAATGGGCAACCTTGCCTGGTTCCTGATCTGAGTGGAAATGATTTCAATTTAACTCCATTCAATACAATATTGGCTGTGGGTTTGCTATAGATGGCCTCTATCAGTTTAAGAAATGTCCCTTCTACACCAATTTTCTTAAGTGTTCTGATCATGAAAGGATGCTGGATATTATCAAAGGCTTTTTCTGCATCAGTTGAGACAATCATATGGTCTTTGTTTTTTAGTTTGTTTATGTGATGAATTATATTTATAGTATCACGTATATTGAACCAGCCTTGAGACCCTGGGATAAAATCGACTTGGTCATGATGTATAATTTGTTTGATGTGTTGCTGGATTCTGTTTGTTAGGATCTTGTTGTATATTTTTGCATCTATATTCATTAGTGATATTGGTCTATAATTTTCTTTTCTTGCTGGGTCTTTTCCTGGTTTGGGAATCAGGGTGATGTTTGCTTCATAGAACGTGTTGGGTAGTCTTCCTTCTTTTTCTATATTTTGGAAAAGGTTGAGTGATGTAGGTACTAGTTCCTCTTTAAAGGTTTGGTAGAATTCTGACGTGAAGCCATCTGGTCCCAGGCTTTTCTTTTTAGGGAGATTTTGTATGGTTGATGCTATTTCAACATTTCCACTTGATTCTGGCTAAGTCTTGGAAGGTAATGTGCTTCCAAGTATTGGTCAATTTCCTTCAGATTTTCATATTTCTGAGAATAAAGTTTCTTGTAATATTCATTTAAGGATTTTTTTAATTTCTGAAGAGTCTGTTATTTCATCTTTGTCGTTTCTGATTGACGAAATTATAGATTTTACTCTTTTTTTTCTGGTTAGGTTAGCCAAAGGTTTATCTATTTTATTGACCTTTTCAAAAAACCAAGTTTTTGATGTATTGATCTGTTGTATAATCCTTTTGTTTTCAATTTCATTTAATTCTGCTCTAATTTTGGTTATTTCTTTTCTTCTACTGGGTTTGGGGTTGGAATGTTCTTCCTTTTCCAGTTGCTTGAGATGTCCCATTAAGTTGTTAACTTCCTCTCTTTCCATTCTCTTGAGGAAGGCTTGCAGTGCTATAAATTTTTCTCTTAGGACTGCCTTTGTGGTATCCCAGAGGTTCTGATAATTCGTGTCTTCATTGTCGTTTTGTTCCATAAATTTGGCAATTTCCTTCTTAATCTCATCCATGACCCAGCTATCATTCAGCATAAGGTTATTTAACTTCCATGTTTTTGTATGAGTATGCAGATTCCTGTTGTTACTGAGTTCAACTTTTATTCCATGCTGATCCGAGAAGATATAAGGAATAATTTCTATTCCTTTAAATTTACTGAGGTTAGACTTGTGACCTAAGATGTGATCGATTTTGGAGTATGCTCCGTGGACTGATGAGAAGACTGTGTATTCAGTTTTATTGGGATGAAATGTTCTGTAGATGTCTGTTAAGTCCAAATGTTGAATGGTTAAGTTTAACTCTAAAATTTCTTTGCTCAGCTTCTTATCGGAGGATCTATCCAAAGGAGCATTAAAATCTCCGACTATTATGGAGTTGGAGAAAATCAAGTTGCTCATGTCTGTTAGAGTTTCTCCTATAAATTGAGGCATATTCTGGTTGGGTGCATAAACATTAACTAAAATGTCATCATATTGAGTATTACCCTTAACAAATATGAAGTGATCATTCTTATCCTTCCTTCCTTTGTTGGTTTAAAGCAGGTATCCTCAAACTGTGGCCCACGGGCCACATGAAGCAGTGTGAATTGTATTTGTTCCCATTTTGTTTTTTACTTCAAAATAAGATATGTACGGTGTGCATAGGAATTTGTTCATAGTTTTGTTTTTTTTAAACTATAGTCCGGCCCTCCAATGGTCTGAGGGACAGTAAATTGGCCCCCTGTTTAAAAAGTTTGAGGACGCCTGGTTTAAAGTCTATTGTATCTGGAAATAGAATTGCACACCTGCTTTTTTCTGATTTCCATTTGCCTGAAATATACACGATCATCCCTTCATCCTGAGTCTATATTTATCTTCTAAGGTAAAATGAGATTCTTGTATGCAGCAGATATCTGGCCTGAGTTTTTGTATCTAGTCAGCCAATTTGTGCCTCTTTAGAGGATAATTTAACCTATTCACATTAATGGAGAATATTGATAAGCCTGGTAAAATTTTGGGTATCGAGTTTTTTGAAAGTCCAGTGGACATTTTTAATCCTTTCGCTACTGGGGAAGTTGGAGTTTGATGAAAAGTTTGAGTGAGTTTACTTTTGTGGAAGAGGATTGTGCTGGTCATTATGGAGGATAGGTCTGAGAGCATCCTGGAGAGCTGGTTTAGTTATGGCAAATTTCTTCAACATGTGAATGTCATTAAAGTGTTTAATTTCTCCATCATAAATGAAACTCAGTTTAGCTGGATACAGGATCCTGGGTTGAAAGTTATTTTGTTTTAGGAGATTAAAAGTCGATGACCACCCTCTTCTGGCTCGAAAAGTTCCAGCAGAGATCTGCAGTCATTCTAATATTCTTCCCTTTGTAGGTTATGGTTTTCTTACTTCTGGTTGCTTTCAGAATTTTCTCCTTCATATTAACTTCAGAATTTTCTCCTTCATATTAACTCCAAATTCTGAATTCGATTTCTGACATCTCGGCCATTTGTTTATGAATGGGATCTTCAGTTGCGTCTGCCATATCTTTCCTGGGGGGGCGGGTTGATCTACTCTGGTTATTCATGTTACCAGAGTTTTACCACTGATTCTGCCCCATGATTATTTTACACCATTTGACTAGATGAGCAGATAAAGAGAAGTTGGGTTGGGGGCTCCAGGCGTAGTGATTAACCAGCCCTTTGCCCAAAAGCTGGGTCTGGTGTCTGTACCTTTTCCCCCAGAGCCAAGGACCCATACAGTGCTACGGCCTGAGAAGCTGGGAACCTGTTTGGTGTGGTGGGGCTAAGTGGCTCTGTCTTCTTTTCAGCTGGTCTCTATCCTACCCTAGTGAATCAGTTACTCTGGGTTGAAGTCTCAGCTGTGGAGAAATACCAGCAAGTAAGTCACCCCATACCCCACAGGCAACAATTGGAAAAGGAAAATCAAACCTTCCCACAACCACACACCCAGGGTACCACTTGGATAGTCCTCAGGTGTTTGGCCCAGTTCAAGAGGTCCAAATCAACTTTCTCAGTCAGCACCTGTCTCAGGTGGGAAGCGTTTAAAAGGTCTCTGGCAACTAGATCACAGGTGTCTGCTGGCAACTCAAATATGACTCGCTCTGGTGCTCCGTGAGGTCAGGAGGACCCATCCAGCAAATAGATTAGTCTGGGAAGGTTGATGCCTCCTTCCCCACCTTGCACTTCTGTCACACTCAGTCACTAGTAACCCTGCAGGGCTGTGACCCAGTTGCCTCCAATGAGCAGATACTCCAGGGGTTTGCACCTGCCTGAATCACAGGGAGATCTATGTCTCCTCAGCCAGGCCACTGTTCTCTGCCATTATCCGGCAGAGGGAGGTGAGGCCTGACAACCTCGGGTGCTTAATGGAGGCTGGGGCTGTTCACTCTGTTCCAGCCCTGCCCCTGATTGATGCTACTGACAGAACAGAACAACTTCGCAGAATTTGTTTCTGTCCCGGCTATATTCCCCCGCAGAAGAGACGCTGTTTGAGTTCACAGAACCTGCTACTCAGGCCTTGTCTGTGCCACTGCCCAGTCTGGGCTGCAGTTTGTATTGGAGCAGCATGGTTAGCTGTGAGTTCCAGCCTGTGCCTGCCCTCCTTTGTCTCAGCTAATGATCCCCTGAGGGCCAGGTATATATTAGGCTCAGCAAAGCGGTCCTCTGGGTCAGCCCCACCCTGGGAATATGCCAGCTCTGCGCATGTGTATTCTAGTCCCCATGCTCCACCCAGGCCAGTACGGCCTCAGGCAAACCCTTTACTCACGGGGCCTGCATTTCCATCCCAGATCTGTTCCACCAGTGGCTGCCACCAGAGAAGATGCCCGGCCTCCTCTGGTTGCCCAGAGAGACAGGGGGTATGACACCGGAATATCCAGGGTTGAGCCCTATTATTGCCGCTATGGCTGCTGTTCTGTGCCTCAGGGCACCGCTGCTCCTTATGGTTCCCTCTCAGCTGACTGTCCTCTCCTTACTGCCATGCCACAGAATCAGCACTGACCAGCAGCAGTCTATGCCCTGTCCATACTTCTCAAGAAAATACCCAAGAATCTGGACTCCTGGGGGACAGGCTTCCAGATCTCAGAGATTGGAGGGGAGTGCTGGGAGTTCAGAATTTCGGGTAGAGAATATATACAGTTTTCTGACTGGTAGGAGAGCACCATGGCACCCTAGTAGGGGAAGTAGGTCCAGTTTTTAGAGGGTCTCTCCCGTGGAATATGATGGGAGGACTTTTGAACCTGCTCGCTCATTTGTAGGGAGTATTGCAAGCCATTCTCATGGGGGAGGGGACCCCATCCGCTTGGCGATGGATTTTGTACCTTTTGTTTGTATCCTTGGGGTTGCAGCTTGCCTCAGCAGGGTTGATGTGCATTCTTCAACCTTCTCTCTTGGCTCAGCTCTAATCTACCAGGTTACTTGCTAAATTTCTGTCCTTTAACTCTCCTTCTGGACAGGAGCCTCTGTGGAAAGCTGGCTTCAGTCAGCCATCTTGCCTCCACCCCCCTGAAATTTTCCTTTATGTAATTTATTTTTTTTTTCATGTATACATTGATGCCTTTATGGGGTACAATGTGCTGACTTTATATACAATCAGGAATGCTTACATCAAACTAGTTAATACATAACTGAGATAACGCCAGAAAGGCTATGTTAACCATTGTGATAAAAATGTGTCAAATGGTCTATGAAGCAAGTGTATAATGCCCCATGATCATATCAATGTATACAGTTATGATTTAATAAAAAAAAAAAAAAACTAGTTAATACAGCCTTCATCTCATTTACTTAATTATTGGGTTCTATCATTAAATCATGGTTTCATGAAATGAATAGGGAGTTTTCTATCTTTTTCTATGATTTAAAACAGTTTAAGTAGCCTTGGACTCATCTGTTCAGTAATAATTAGAAATAATTCAATTGTGAATCACATATTCAGTTTTGAATGTTTTTTCTCACCTTTTAATATTTTTGGTGCTAATCAACCTACTGAAGTTTTCCATCTATCTTGAAAAATCAGCTATTATCTCTAGACTAGTGGTTCTCAACTCTCCTAATACCACGGCCCTTTAATATATTTCCTGTGTGGTGCAACCCACAGGTTGAGAACCACTGCTCTAAATCCATTACAAATTTACTTTCCTGTAGTATCTTCATAATACTCTTCTTGTAATTCTTTTAAATCTCCTCTCTCATCCTTTTTGATATATATTTTCTCTTTTTTATCTTCATCAATATTGCAGTGGGTTTACCTTTTTACTGATCATTTCAAAAAACCAGTTTTGGTTTTTATTTATCCTTTCTCTCTTTTTTGATTTTATTAATTTCAGCTTTTATCTGTATTGACTTTATGGCCCAATATCCTGACTCCTTTGTCTGAGACATCATTCCACTTTCCTAAAACCTCTTAAAATTTGGACCTATTTCTTATATTATTCTTTGCCACTGATCAAGACAAATAAACCTTGATTCACAGGAAAGGAGATTTTATTATTAAAGCACCAAAGAAGGTTTCATTAAAATATGTAATAGGGGCATCAAAAGCAGCATTAAACTAGAGATTCCAGAGGCACATATAGCTGAAGGCTAAACTATCACTTAGTTTTAAAAGTAGCCACCTATTCTAAGCTCATTGCTATATGTTTAATATGTGTAGTATGATGTGTTTCTGCCATACAACCCCAGTAAATTTTTCATAGGGGCGGGAGTTTTTGTTTCCTGCTGCATCTCAAGTGCCTAGATTTGTTCTGGGCACATACTACAAGCTCAACAAACACTTACTGAGTAGATTAATAAACTGGAGAAATCTGTTTCTGATTCTTCAGATAAAACCAGCATTTCTAGGCTTAGATTAATAGTTAGCACAAGATCAAGAAAAAAATTAAAACCTCCTTTGTTTACCCTTTGTCTCCCCTATGTCCTGGTCATGTCTTAGTTCTCATTCTTCAGTTTTGGGATAAAAGCTCTGTTTGGTTTTCTCTCTGGTTGTTTTATTTTCTCTGTGAAGCAACATCTTGGTGTTTGGCCAGCACTGCATTCTTTGCAAGAACAAATCTGATCTCCTTTTTATGGCCTACTAGTGGTTGCAAAAACACTGGCATTTCGTTTCTCCTAAGTTCTGTTACTAACCCCATCCTGCTTCCATCCAGCAGGATGAAATTACAAAAACAATTTGGTTAAATGTTGCTAATAACTATCCTACGCTCCTTCTGGACTTCAAGAATAAGATATGTGGCCAAATATTTAAATATTAGCTAAAACGTAATAGGGTAATAAACAGATTCATCATTAGACCTTAGTTTTATGTTTCATCTCAAATGGGAATTGTTTAACATGTTTATGCCTTAATTAAGGCTTTTAGCAGTTATAAATAATAAAACTATAGTTGAATTTCCTTCCATGATGACTGAATTTTATAATGTCATATTCCTGATTTGATCAAAAATGGCAGAACAATCAAGTTTTTTCATAATATGGAGTGCACATAACATTTTCTAAAGTGTATAGCTCAAAATTTTAAGTATATACCCATGTAATCACCAACCAGATGAAGCCAGAGAACAATTCCAGCACCCCAACATTCTCCTTTGTGTCATCTCCCAATCATAACCTTTATTCACATAAGATTGTTTTGTTTTTGTTTTTTTTTTCAGTTTTTGGCCAGGGCTGGGTTTGAACCCACCACCTCCGGCATATGGGGCAGGCGCCCTACTCCTTTGAGCCACAGGCACCGCCCATGATTAGTTTTATCTGTACTTTGAAATTCAAATAAGTAGAAACTTACATCTTGCTTGCATCTGGCTTTTTTTTTTTTTGAGACAGAGTCTCAAGCTGTCACCCTGGGTAGAGTGCCATGGTGTCACAGCTCACAGTTCACAGCAACCTCAAACCCCTGGGCCTAGGCGATTCTCTTGCCATAGCCTCCCAAGCAGCTGGGACTACAGGTGCCCGCCATGATGCCCGGGTATTTTTTTGTTGCAGTTGTCATTGTTGCTTTAGCTGGCCCTGGTGTATGTGGCTGGTGCCCTACCCATTCAGCTACGGGCGCTGCCCTCGCATCTGGCTTTTTACACTCAGTATATTTCTGAGATTCAACCATGTTGCATGTTATCAGTGGTTTGTTTCTTTTTATTGCTGAGTAATAACTCATCACATGAATATACCATATTTTATTTTATGCATTTCTATTGATAGGCACTTGGATCCACTTACAACTTTCAGCTATCACTCTGAACATTGTCACTATAGATAATCTCAAATATTAGTCTTTTGGTGTAATCTTTTAAGTGTGTAACTTCTTAATGTTGGAATATATGTTGGAGTAGACTTGGTGGGTCATAAGGTAGGTGTGTTTTGCTAAGGAGTTATACCATGTAGTTTCTGCAAATGATTATACTTGTTTATATTCTCAGCAACATTAAGAGTTCCAGTGGTGGATGGGAACTTGTCCTGCTGCACTGTGCAATGACTCGGGTCACCCAGAACTTGCATTTGAAAATAAGACCCTTTCTCTTGTCAGGACCTCTGTTTCTTGTTATTCAGAGGTGAAAGCAGTACATTATTTCATTTTCAATTATGTTTGCTTTTAGGTGATTAATAACAATATATATTTTTGGCCACAAAAAAAAAAAGAAGAGTTCCATTTCCTTAATATCCTTGCCAACACTCTATAGACTACATTCATTTACAGGCAGTCCCTGAGTTACAAACATCCAACTTATGTAAAACCTCCACTTATGAATGAAGGCTGTTATTACAGAAAATCCCTGAGTTACAAACATCCAACTGACACATGACTCACACTTACAAATAGAGGCTATAACAGGTAATAGACAAATGTACCTGCTGTTCCAAGTTACATACACATTCAACTTAATAGCAAACCTGCAGAACCTATCTTATTCGTACCCTGGGGACTGCTTATAATATTAACCACTCTGGTGAATATGTATAGGTATCTCATTGTGGTTTTAGTTTAGTTTTTTTTTTTTTAGAGACACAGTCTCACTTTGTCGCCCTCAGTTGAGTGCCGTAGCATCACAGCTCACAGCAACTTCCAGCTCCTGGGCTTAGGCGATTTTCCTGCCTCAGCCTCCCAAGTAGCTGGGACTACAGGTGCCCGTCACAATGCCCGGCTATTTTTTGTTGCAGTTTGGTTGGAGCCAGGCTCAAACCTGTTACCCTTGGTATATGGGGCCGGCGCCCTACTCACTGAGCCACAGGTGTAGCTCTCATTGTGCTTGTAATTTGTTGGGGTTTTTTTTGTTTGTTTATTTGTTACTGAGACAGAATCTTACTATATCACCCTGGGTAGAGCGCTGTGGCATCACAGCTCACAACAACCTCAAACTCTTGGGCTTACATGATTCTCTTGCCTCAGTCTCCCAAGTAGCTGGGACTACAGATGCCCGCCACAACGCCCGGCTATTTTTTTGTTGTTATTGTCATTGTTGTCTCGCAGGCCCAGGCTGGGTTCACACCTCCAGCCCTGGCGTATGTGGCCAGCGCCCTAACCACTGAGCTATGGGTGCCAAGCCTGAAGTCCACTAAAAAGTAGAATTAAAATGGTGACAAGATCTCATTTCATTAATTTACTCCAAAACAATATAACAAATGAGGGAAGGGTACAGGACTCCTGGAAAGTGGAGAGAAGAAAAAAGTATTGGCTTCATCCTTTCTGTACTCGTGCAGATGATTATTGGATGGCTTCCTTTTTATGGAGACCATCTTGAGCCAGTGCTAAGTCAACCTATGTAGTTAACTTTACCAGTTTGTTTTTTTTTTCCATATGGATTTGAGTTACCATCTACATACAGCATATCTTCCTTTCAGCCAGCACTTCTCTTAGCATTTGATTATAGGCAGGTCTCCTTGCAACAAATTCTCACAGCTTTGGTTTATGAGAAATGTCTTTATTTCTCCTCCAATTTTGAAGGAAAGTATTATTCCTCCTATGAAAGTTTTAGTTGAATTCTCCCTTTCAGCAATGTGAATAAAATCATCCCCTCCCTTCTGGACTCCAGGGTTTCTGATAAGAAGTCAGCTGTTAATCTTAATGAGGATCCCTAGTATGTGATGAGGTGCTTCTGTCTCGCTTCTTTAAAGATTCTCTCTTTTGCTTTCAATAGTTTACATATCTAGGTGTGAATCCCTTTGTTTTGTCCTAATTGGAGTTTATTGAACTTCTTGGCTGTGCAGATAGAGGTTTTTCATCAACTTTGAGGGCTTAGCCATTAGTTCTTCAAATATTCTTCTGTCCCTTTCTGTCTCCCCTCTCTGTCTGAGATTCCTATTATGTGTACATCTGATGGTGCCTCACAAGTCTCTTAGGCTCTGTTTATTTTTCTTAATTTTTTTTTCCATTCCTCAGACTGAATAAAGTCATTGATCTATCTTCAAATTTGCTAATTTCTTTATTCTTCCTGCTCAAATCTCTTATTGCACCTCATTGAATGAATTTTTCATTTCCATTACTGTACTTTTGAACTCTAGAATTTCTATCCGGTTCAGTTTATAATTTCTATCTCTTTATTGATATCCTTTATTTGGTGAGGCATTGTTCTCATACTTTCTATTTGTTCTTTAGATATGGTTTCTTTTAGCTCTTTGAAGAACCATACTAAAGTATTTGTCTAGAAAGCCCACTGTCTGGGCTTCCTCAAGGAAAATGTCTATTGATGAACAATAGAGACTATGGGAAGTTTAACATCATTGTCCCTCAGCTATCTCAGATGGAGCCCAAAGTAAAAAAGGGTTTATCTCAAAGAGATTTATGGGTGTGATGATTATCCAATGAAATGAACCCCAATGCATTCCATAAAAAACTTACAAAACTTTTCTTTTTTTGAGACAGAGTCTCACTTTGTCACCTTCTGTAGAGTGCTATGGCATCACAGCTAACAGCAACCTCAAACTCTTGGGCTCAAGCAATTCCCTTGCCTCAGCCTCCCAAGTAGCTGGGACTACAGGCACCCATCACCACGCCTGGCTATTTTTAGAGATGAGGTCTCACTGTGTCTGGCTCAGGCTAGTCTCAAACCTGTGAGCTCACGCAGTCCACCCACCTCGGCCTCTCAGAGTGCTAGGATTATAGATGTGAGCCACTGTGTCCGGCCAAACTTACAAAACTTTTTAAGAAAATCATATTAGGAGCAATACTACCAGGCTGAACCAAAAGAGACGGAAGTAGTACAAAATGAAAAAAAAAAAGCAATTTGACTCCCCAAATTTTACCGGCAAGAAACAGACTGATAAAACTACAAGCTACCTTTCATAAAAAAGGAAGGATAACTCAGAGGCCTAGAGGGTAGAGTTAATAACCAGGGAGAATTAATCGTAGGCATTAAGACCTTTCAAGCAGGGTCTAACATTTTCCTAGCTGGATTTCAGAATTCGTATGGACCGCTGACACCTCTGTGCCTTTGATTCTTTCCCCTTTAAAATGAAGCATCTACCATCCCATGCCTGTTCCACTAGCGCATATTAGGTTTAGGGAAGAGGGGGGAATAACTTGTATCTTTATTTTTAAAAAATGTTTTTAAAAAATCATGGCTTGGTTGGGCGGCGCCCGTGGCTCAATGGAGTAAGGTGCTGAGGTGGCAGGTTCAAACCCAGCCCCGGCCAAAAACTGCAAAAAAAAAAGAAAAAAAAATCATTGCTTGGGATTTGTCGAGGGTACAAAGAATTAGGTTATACTGATTGCATTTGTTAGATAAAGCGTCTCTTATAATTGTATCCTTCCCCCAAGAGGTGTGCCATACACCGTGACCCCTCCATCTCCCTCCTCTCCTCTTCCCTCTTGCTCATTCCCCTAACTCCCCCTTATATTAGCTCATCGACTGCCTTCATGTTAGAATTGAGTACATTGGCTTCTTGCTTCTCCATTCTTCTGATGCTTTACTAAGAAGAATGTGTTCCAACTCCATCCAGGTTAATACAAAAGATGTAAAGTCTCCATCTTTGTTGGTGGTTGAATTCCATGGTACACATACACCACAGCTTGTTAATCTATTCCTGGGTTGGTGGGCATTTAGGCTATTTCCCCATTTTGCTGATTGTAAATTGAGCTATGATAAACAGTCTAGTGCAAATGTCCTTATGATAAAAAGATTTTTTTTCTTCTGGGTAAGTGCCTAGTAATGGGACTGCAGGATCAAATGGGAGATCTAATTTGAGTTCTTTGAGGACTCCATACTTCCTTCCCAAAACATTGTATTAGGATGCAGTGTAAAAGTGTTCCCTTCTCTCCACATCCACACCAGCATTTGCAACTTTGAGACTTTGTGATGTGGGCCATTCTCACTGGGGTTAGGTGGTATCTCAGGTTTTGATTTGCATTTCTCTGATGTTTTGGGATGAGCATTTTTTCATATATGTTTGTTAGCCATTTGTTTGCCTTCCTCAGAGAAAGTTTTATTCATATCTCTTGCCCAGTGATCTGTGGAACTGTTGGCTCTTTTTTTGTTGATTGAGTTCTCTAGAGATTCTAGTTATCAAGCCTTTGTCCGATTTATAATGTGCAAATATCTTTTCCCATTCTGAAGGTTGTCTATTTGCTTTGGAATAGTCTTTATAGAAAAATGTCATTAATAAATATAGAAAGAATTTAAAACTTAAATGATCATCATTTGGCTAGACATAATAAAATAGTAGTCCTGAGTCGTCCCGGGCAATGATTATCAATGTAACAGACATAAAAAAATACTAGACTGGACACGGTGGCTCATGCCTGTTAACCCTAGCTCTCTGAGAGACCAAAATGGGAGGATTGCTTGAGCTCAGGAGTTGGAGACCAGCCTGAGCAAGAACGAGACCCCATCTCTACTAAAAATTATAAAACTACCCAGCTGTAGTGGTGCATGCCTGTAGTCTCAGCAACTTGGGAGACTGAGGCAAAGGACTGCTTGAGCCTAGGAGTTTGAGTTTGCTGTGAGCTATGATGACACAGCACTGTACCCAGGACAACAGAGTAAGAGTCCACCTCAAAATAAAAAAAAGACTAAAAAAAATTGTACTGTTTCATGAAGGACATTTCTAATTAAATCTGGTTGGTTGGTTTTTAAGCAGAAGAGGATGTGACATTACTACATGTGTGATGCCTACCAGTTCAGTTTGATGCCAATGCCTAGATTTCAGCCATGGTATCAGGAGTTTTATCCACCAACACTTTTGCAGAGCCAGTGCAAACGTCCATAGAGTGAAAATTGAAACAACATCTTAGTATTATTGTGAAAATAATTTAAATCTCAAAGATTTCCTGTGAGGGCTTAAAGGACTCTTCAGAGGTTCTGAAACCTTAATTTGAGAACATCTGCTTTAGATATACATAGACTAAATGATATGGTTTATTTGCTTTAAAATATTTCATCAGAAGTGGGGAGAGAGGGGAGTTAACTGAAATAATACTAGCTTACAATGATAATTGTTGGTAGTGGGAGTTTTGTATACCATCCTATTTTTGTTTGCAGTTTTGTGTAACAAAATAAAATATTTTTTAAGGCATTGCCTTTAAAACAGGGTTTCTCCACCTTGGCACAACTGACATTTTGGGCCAGGTAAGTTCTTTATTGTGAAAGTTGTCCTGTGCATTACAAGATACTTAGCTACACCCTGGCCTCTATTAAAGGATGGTAGAGCAGCCCTCCTCTTCCAGCTGTAAAAATGAAAGTGTCTCCAGACACTGCCACATGCCCTTTAAGAAGCGAAGTGCCTTCAGTTGAGAACCCTTCTTTGAATCATGGTTGCTTACTATTGGAAGTGTAAGCCTAGGCAAAAACCACAAAACATAGGAAAGCTGTAGGCTATAAATATACAAAATCCATTTGCATTTCTGTATACCAGAAACTAACAGAAAATTTAAAAACAATACACATATCATTTATATTAACAACAAAAAAGGTACTGAGTAATAAATTTATTTTTAAAAGTTCAATATTTTTATGAAGAACATCGTAAAACATCACCAAAAGACATTGAAGAAGACCTAAATAAAAGGAGGGACACACTATGTTATGGACAGGAAAGCTTACTATCACAAAGATGGGCTCGATGCCTGTAGCACAGTGGTTACAGTACTAGCCACATATACCCAGGCTGGTGGGTTCGAACCCAGCCTGGGCCAGCTAAACAACAATGATAACTGCAACAAAAAAATAGTTGGTTGTTGTGGCGGGTATCCGTAGTCCCAGCTACTTGGGAGGCTGAGGCAAAAGAATTGCTTAAACCCAAGAGTTTGAGGTTGCTGTGACACCATGGCACCCTACTGAGGGCAACATAGTGAGACTCTGTCTCAAAAAAAAAAAAAAAAAAGTGTGTGTGTGTATATATATATATATGTATATGTATATGTATATCATAAAGATGGGGGATCCTCTTCAAAATTACCTATAGATTCAATGTAAGTTAAGCATGATTTTTCATGAAATCAGACAAGTTAGTTTTAAAATACATACAGAGAAACAAATGGCTTAAAAATGGCCAAGATATTCCCAGAGAAAAACTAAGCAGTGGGCTTGCCCTACTAAATACTAAGACATTTGTAAAATTATAGCAATTAAAATAGAATGGCATATGGCATGAGGATAAGCTAAAAAACTAAATGAAGAAAGAGATCTCACTATCAGAGTAATGCATACATAAATAGCTGGTATTTAACCTAGCTGGTACTGCATGTCTCTAGGGGGACAATCCTATGGGGATAGGTTCCAGGAACCCCCAACGGTATCAATTCCCATATATAAAATGTACATCCTCCCTTACACTTTGAATTTTGTCTAGATTGCACTTCATGCACATGGGTTCAACATAGTACTCAACAGTACGGCAAATTCAAGTTTGGCTCTTTGGAACTACATCGAATTTTCCCCCCAAATGTATTTGATCTGAGGTTGGTTAAATCTATGGATGTGGAATCCAGATACAGAGGGCTGACTGTATTTCCACAGATGGTTCTAGGAAATTGGTCATCTACATTAAAAAAATTTGAAAATAGAACTGCACTTCACATATACAAAAATAAATTCCATATTGATTAATACATTCCAGATTGACTAACATGAAATGAAATTTTTTTTAATCTTAGGAAAGAAATGGAAAACTATCTTTATGACCTTGGAGTAAGGAAGGATTTCTTCATAAAACACAAAAAGTTTAAACCATAAAGAAGAAGATTAAGTTCAACGACTTTAAAATGTACATTCATCAAATGACATTAAGAAAAAAGTTAAAAGATAAGCTACTGAAAGAAGCAATTTGCAACATACATATCAAAAACTATCAAAAAAAAAAAAAAAAGATAGGGTGGCGCCTGTGGCTCAAGGGGTAGGGCGCCGGTCCCATATGCCGGAGGTGGCGGGTTCAAACCCAGCCCCAGCCAAAAACCAAAAAAAAAAAAAAAGATAAATTATCCATCAGAAAAATGGGGTGTGCTCCCACTTAATGGGCACAATGTAAGGGTGTATGGCACACTTTTTGAGTACAGATCACAACTACAAGGAGGACTCTACCTAACAAATGCAAATATTGTAACTTAGTTGTTTGTACCCTCACATTAATCTGAAATAAAAAACAAACAGAAAAACGAGCAAAAGTCATGAACAAGTATTTCACAGAAGAGAACCACAAATGCCAACAAAAATGTAAAATGTTCAAACTCAATGTTAGAGAATTACAAATTAAAATCATAATGAGGTACAATTTTACTCTTAGCCAACTGGAAAAATAAAAAGGCTAGTTAAGATATGGATCATTGGTAATTTTTATACTGTGATAGTGGGAGTATAAACTACTGCGAACTCTTTGAAAATCAATTGGGCATAGAGTTAAACAGGCGTAATAAAGTTAAATATGCATATCTCTTATAATCAAGCTATTCTGTTCCTTTTTATTTTGTCTTGAGATAGAGTCTCACTCTGTCACCCTGGGTTGAGCGCCATGCCAACATCATAGCTTACAGCAACCTCAAACTCTTGGGCTCAAGAAATCCTTTTGCCTCAGCCTTCCCAGAAGCTAGCTGGGACTACAGGCATGTGCCACAATGCCTGGCTAATTTTTCTATTTTTAGTAAAGAGAGGGTCTCGCTCTTTCTCAGGCTGGCCTCAAACTATTGAGCTCAAGCAATTCACCCACTTTAGCCTCCCAGAGTACCAGGATTACAGGCATAAGCCCAGCCCAAGCTATTTTATTCTGAAATATATATTTTAGAGAAACTTTTGAAGATAACCTTTAAAAATGTACACAGTAGCCCTAAACCAAAAGCAATCCAAATATTCATCAATAGTAAATATATATCAATAAACTATATTAAGCTGGGTGTGGTGGCTCATGCCTGTAAACCCAACACTTTCGGAGGCTGATGCAAGGTGACTGCTAGAGGCCTGCAGTTCAAGACCAGTCTGAGCAACATAGTGAGACCTCATATCTACAAAAAATAAGAAAAAATTAGCCAGACGTGGTGGTGGGTACCTATGGTCCCAGCTACTCTGGAAACTGAGGCAGGAGGAACACTTGAGCCAGGAATTCAAGGCAGCAGTGAGCTATGATCATGCCACTGCCCTTTAGCCTAGGCTACAGAGTGAAATCTTGTCTCTTTAAAAAAAAAAAAAAAAAAAAGCTGTATTATATCAGAGAATAAATATTTTGACAATAAAAATTAATTGATGATAGCTTATACACCTCAACACAGATAAATCTTAAAAGATAATGTTAACAAAAAAACTGACATGACATAGACTATGATCCCATTTATGTAAAATTCATGAATAGGAGGCAAACTTAACCAAAAAAAGAGAAAGCAAAAATATGACAATGAAAGATAACAAATCACCACCAAGGTGCTGGATTACCCACACTTATATACACTACCTGCCCATTTGTCACTTAGTAGCTATCTCAGTATCAGACTGTTGCAGTATCACAGTGCTTCTCTTCAAGCACTTAATAATAATGACCTAAAGCTAAAGAATAGTGATGCTGGCATATTTTGGGTTTTTTTTTTGTTGTTGTTTTGAGACAGACTGTTGCCCTGAGTAGAGTACCGTGGCATTATAGCTCACAGCAACCTCCAGCTCTTGGACTCAAGCAATCCTCTTACCTTAGTTTTTCTATTTTTAGTAGAGACAGGGTCTCACTTTTTGCTCAGGGTGGTCTTGAACCCGTGAGCTCAAGCAATCCACCTGCCTTAGCCTCCCAGAGTGCTAGGATTACGGGCGTGAGCCACCTCACCTGGTCACTGGCATATTGTTATATGTTCTATTTACTATTAGTTATTGCTGTTAATCTCTTAACTATGCCTAATTTATAAATTAAACTTCATCATAAGTATGTGTATATAGAAAAAAGCATAGTATGACAGGGCTCAGTACTATCTGCTATTTCAGGCATTCATTGGGGGTCTTGGAACACTTCTCCTGTGAATAAGAAAGGACTACTCTATTACTGCCCCATTTTCAGGATAAGAAAACTTAAGAAAAGATAAGATAACTAAGACTAGGCAAACCTAAGTAATTCTCTCAAAGTCACACAATTAATAAAGGACAGAACTGGGATTTAAATCTATATCTAGTTGACCCTAAAGCCACATTTACCCACTTTGACACAGATTATTTTATTCAATATTCATAAACCCTGTAAAGGTGTATGCATATCAGGGGTTAAGAGTACAGATTCTGAAGACAGAAAGACCTGGAACCATATCCTGGCTCTCCCATGTTCCAACTGTTGGACTGAGCTCCTTAACCATCTGAGCCTCAAGTTCTTGATCTATTAAATTGAAATGTTTAAGGTACCTAAGGATAGTATGAAAGAGTAACTATATAAAAACTAAATGAGATAAGGCATGGAGAGAGCTTAGCATAGTGCCTGTTACAAAACAAAACAAATGTTCAATAGATATTGGGTGCTATCATCGTTACCTTCATCATCACCATTGTCCCTGTTATATAGATAAGAAAATGGAATCGAGAGACAGATAGTATTTTATCTGATGCTTAAAGCCAGCTAGTGTCAATGAAAAGGTTTTTTTGTTTGTTTGTTTGTTTGTTTTTGGCCAGGGCTGGGTTTGAACCCGCCACCTCCAGCATATGGGACCAGCGCCCTACTCCTTTGAGCCACAACCCAATGAAAAGTTTTCCAATGAAAAGTTTTATACACAAGTTTACTCAGCTTCAAAGTCTGAACTCTTTTCCATTTTCCAAGCTGTTTCAGGAAGGCATGGGGAGAGCATCCCACACAGAGGGAGGCCTTAGGGAGAACTTCCTTTAGGGAAGGGGAACACGAACTGAATGTTGAAACATAATTATGAGTTGGTCAGATGAAGAAATGAGGTGAGAGAAAGGTTGCAGGAAGAGAAAGTAACACATCCAAAGGAACTGATACAGCAAAGAAACTGTTAACTGGGTGGTATATTCGAATAGCTACAATTATTTCAGTGTGGCTACAGCCCAAACAGTAAAGGGCAAGAAAGTTTTGAGTTCATATATGAAACAAACAAAAGGTAGCATGATTTTGAGAAGTGGTTCTCAAATTGAAATTTTCAGACCAGGAACATTAGCATCACCTTTTGGAATTCTTGGGGATATCTCAGACTTCTTGAATCAGAAACTCTAGGTCTTTTAAAAGGTTCTCCAGGTGATTCTGATGTATGGTTGATATTTGAGCAATAATGGAATGTAATGGTGTTTTCAAAAACAATAAAATCATTCTTCGCCAGGAGAATTAGGTAATTCAGAAGAGGAGAAGACCATGAGGCTCTGAATTGGTGTATATCTGGATAGGAGCTAACTATAATACCCATGATATGCTTGGTTTTCCTTTGACAACAGTTATTCAATTTTATAGGTTATTTCATGTACATATCAACTTGCCCTATGCTTCATCTGGTCAAAATACTCCAAAGTAGACTTACATTTTAAATCTCTTAAAAATTTTTTTTTACAGTAGAGGGATCTTCTAAGTTTATACCTTGCTACAGACTAAATGTTTGTTTCCCCTTATTTATTATGTTAAAACCTAATTACCAATGTGAGGGTATTGCGGGGGGTCTTTGGGAGGTGCCCTTATTAGTGCCTTTATAAAAGAGGCTTTAGAGAGACCCTTACCCCTTTCACCATGGAAGGACATAAGAAGGCTCCATCTATGAACCAGAAAGTAGGTCCCCACCAGACACTGATCTGCCAGTGCCTGATCTTGGACTTTTCAGCCCCCAGAAATGTGAGAGATCAGTTTTTGTATTTATAAGCCACCTACATTGTAGTATTTTGTTACAGCAGCCCAAATGGACTGAGACTACCCTAAAAGGTCAAACTTATGCCTATTAAAACTACATGTCTTTAGAAACCTTCATGATCACAATTTCTTACAAGTTTTTATTATTTTTTATAAATTTAACAAGACATTATAATCAATTTTTTAAACACAATTGAAGTTTTGCAACTCTAAGTTTCACTTTTGTTTTCTTTGTAAAATTAAATTCCCTCAACCAGAGTTACTCTACTTCCAAGAACTTTATATACCAAGATTCCTTATGAGTTTTCATTTGAAAAAAGAGAGCCTCACTAATAAGAGAACTTTGAAAGTAATTAGTCTGGAAGATAAAATTCAAGATCTTTAGCATAAAAGGTAAGGCCCACCAAAGTCTGGCTCCCATCAATTCTCTCAAGCCTATTTCCCACTACTTCCAGTCTGGAAATGAATTCTTTAGTAATACCAAACTGCCTGTATTTCCTCATAAATACCACACTATTTCTCATCTTTTAAAATTGTTCATATTATAATTTCCCAATGATTATTTCCTGACTTGGTTTTACTTATTTTTCAAAAATTCAATTAGCCTGTGAGCAACAAATACCATGCTCTAGGGCCAGGCGGGACTGAGTTAAGGTTACTTGCACTACACAGTGGGGAGGGCCGGGTCCATAAGTCAAATTGTTTCTTAAGTCCTTCTGAGCCCCTAGGTTGGCCACAGAAGTTCTCTATCCTATCTCTTCCCTCTGGACACTGCAGACTAGAGTTAGGAACTGGGTGTTCCCAGGAGTAATATCTCTTGAATGGCTCATTTGGCTAAGGAAAAAGAAAGACATTTTGGATAGTTAGCAAAGAACTGTAGCACCTTATTAAGAAGTCACCCAAGGGGCACAATATTCTAAGTCAAAACCAAATTCTCTTCCCTTTACCTGTTAAACTATTACCTTTCGAGTCAATGGCTCTCAAATTGGTGAGATAAGGGAGATTATTTTGTCCCCAGGGGACCCTGGGCAATGTCTGAAAACATTTAAAATTTTAAAAATTTTACTTTTTTCCCCTCTAAACATGCTATAAAATGAAAACATTTTTGGTTGTCACATTTGAGGTTGTGCTTAATGGTGCCGTGTCCTTTTTTTGCTCTAAGCATAGATAACAATTCTTCACTGAATTGTACTTATGATTCCTATCTTTGTTCTAAGAGTTACTCATATTATTCTTCTTTTCTGGCTTTGTTCTTTTGATGAAGCAAACTTGATTTTCATTTGTTTCAGGTAATAGTGTAGTATTAAAATGAAGTTTAATAGCAGAAATAACTCTATACACTCTAGTAACCTCCCAAAAATTCTTTGATGGTGTTGACTAAAATTCCACTCTTCTATAAGAAGAGTACAATGTAAATAGCCTCAAACTTTACTTCTATTTCCTGCTCAAAATATTTGAGGAGAAGGAAGAAGCCGCCTACTTTTCTGTAACTGAAACTGATCAGGGAAGAAAGAGGTCCCACCCTAACTGAAAATAATTGGAAATTTCTAAGCAAAGCAAAGGTTAATTTTTATAGTTAAAATAAAAGGCTGGCAAAACTGTGAAGGCCTTCCTGATCACACTATCTTCAACAACTTCTACATATGTTCCTAGGTCATATAGTGATATTGTCAAATCTTCAAGGATGCTCAAACATTTTAAGTATTGTAATAGTAAATAATACTAAGTCAGTATTAAAATATTTATTTTAAACAATTTTCTCAAAATAAAATGTTTATACAAATGGAAAAGCACAAAGGATGACTGACTTAGGGCTATAAACTCCTTATTGAAATGAACATAGGGCTGGTGCGGTGACTCATGCCTGTAACCCTAGCACTCTGGGAGGCTGAGGCCGGTGGATTCCCTAAGTTCACAAGTTTGAGACCAGCTTGAGCCAGAGTGAGACCTCATCTCTAAAACAATAGCTGAGTGTCCAAAAATTGATTCAAGATGGATAAAGAACTTAAATTTAAGGCATGAAACAATAAAAATCCTCAAAGAAAGCATAGGAAAAACACTGGAAGATATTGGCCTGGGGAAAGACTTCATGAAGAAGACTGCCATGGCAATTGCAACAACAACAAAAATAAACAAATGGGACTTCATTAAACTGAAAAGCTTCTGTACAGCTAAGGAGACAATAACCAAAGCAAAGAGACAACCTACACAATGGGAAAGGATATTTGCATATTTTGAATCAGACAAAAGCTTAATAACTAGGATCTATAGAGAACTCAAATTAATCCACATGAAAAAAGCCAACAATCCCATATATCGATGGGCAAGAGACATGAATAGAACCTTCTCTAAAGATGACAGATGAATGGCTAACACATGAAAAAATGTTCATCTCTATATATTAGAGAAATGCAAATCAAGACAACCCTGAGATATCATCTAACCCCAGTGAGAATGGCCCACATCACAAAATCTCAAAACTGCAGATGCTGGCGTGGATGTGGAGAGAAGGGAACACTTTTACACTGCTGGTGGGACTGCAAACTAGTACAACCTTTCTGGAAGGAAGTATGGAGAAACCTCAAATGCACTCAAGCTAGATCTCCCATTTGATCCTACAATCCCATTACTGGGCATCTACCCAGAAGAAAAAAAATCCTTTTATCATAAGGACACTTGTACTAGACTGTTTATTGCAGCTCAATTTACAATCGCCAAAATGTGGAAACAGCCTAAATGCCCACCAACCCAGGAATGGATTAACAAGCTGTGGTATATGTATAGCATGGAATACTATCCAGCCATTAAAAAAAATGGAGACTTTACATCCTTCGTATTAACCTGGATGGAAGTGGAAGACATTATTCTTAGTAAAGGATCACAAGAATGGAGAAGCATGAATCCTATGTGCTCAATTTTGATATGAGGACAATTAACGACAATTAAGGTTATGGGGGGGGGAGGAAAAGCAGAAAGAGGGATGCAGGGAGGGGGGTGGGGCCTTGGTGTGTGTCACACTTTATGAGGGCAAGACATGATTGTAAGAGGGACTTTACCTAACAATTGCAATCAGTGTAACCTGGCTTATTGTACCCTCAATGAATCCCCAACAATGAAAAAAAAAAAAAAATAGCTGAGTGTCATGGTGAGCACCTGTAATCCCAGCTACTTGGGAGGCTGAGGTAAGAGAATCACTTGAGTCCAAGAGTTTGACGTTGCTGTGAGCTATGATGCCACAGCACTCTACCAAGGGCAACATAGTGAGACTCTGTCTCAAAAAAAAAAAAAAAGAAAAAGAAAAAAAAGAAAGAAAGAAAGAAATGAACATATGGAATATTTATAACTTGATACTAATGGAATAATTTTGTATGTTTCTACCTTCTCTCCAATTGGCAGTTTCTGAAAGTAGTGATTTAGTCTTAAGAAGAGGAAGTATAGGGCGGCGCCTGTGGCTCAAGGAGTAGGGCGCCGGTCCCATATGCCGGAGGTGGTAGGTTCAAACCCAGCCCCAGCCAGAAACCACAAAAAAAAAAAAAAAAAAGAGGAAGTATAGTCTAATTTAGACCCAACTTAATTAAAGTGGCTCTGCTCTTATTTGTTTTAATTGGAATTCTGGAAAAAACTTTCTTTCACTAAGGGGATCAAATGTTATTTGTTTTTAAGTTTTAAAAAACAATTGTACCGGGCAGCACCTGTGGCTCAGTGAGCAGGGCGCCGGCCCCATATGCGGAGGGTGGCGGGTTCAAACCCAGCCCCCGCCAAACTGCAACAAAAAAATAGCCGGGCGTTGTGGCAGGCGCCTGTAGTCCCAGCTACTCGGGAGGCTGAGGCAGGAGAATCGCCTAAGCCAAGGAGTTGGAGGTTGCTGTGAGCCATGTGATGCCACGGCACTCTACTGAGGGCAATAAAGTGAAACTCTGTCTCTACAAAAAAAAAAAAAAAAAAAAAAACAATTGTACCCTATCAGGTAGATTAAAATGGCAATACCAAGTGCTGGCAAAGATGTGAGGCAACTAGAACACGGCCATACATGAATGATACAGAAACTTTAAAAACAGTTAGAAAGTTATCTATTAAAAAATACACACACAAACACACTCACTCAAGGGTGGCCAACCTTTTTTCTTTTCTGCCACATATTAGAAGAGTTAAGAATTGTCTTAGGCCACACAGTAAACACACAAACACTAACAAAAGCAGATAAATAAAAGAAAAGGTCCATGTGTACTTTTTGGGATATCTGACACCATAGATAAGCAAAACAGTCCTTAAATAATCTGCATGCAGTACACGGGCTATGGCTTGGACACTCCTGGATATATCTTATTATCTAGCAATTCGACTTACTCTCTGGTATATACCCAAAAGAAATAAATATGTCCACCAAAGCATTCATTAATTCATTGTAAGTAATTAATATACAAGAACATTCTTAATAACTTTATCCATAATAGCCCGCAAACTGGAAAAAAAAAAAAAAGTAAAAATCTTGGATAGACACTGGTAGGTTCTACCCATGTATAATTCTTGACAAAGCATAGAACCTTACTGGGACTCCATTCCACACACTAAAATGCTAAGTAAGGTTCTTTTGTCTTCTAAAATTAATTAATTAATAATTTCCTCTGTCTTTCATTTACCTTAAATATAGTAAGTATATATGAAAAATGATCTCTGGCACCAAAATTTAACTTTAGCTTATCTTTTCAATCCCTATTTGGAAAGACTAGAGGTCTCAGGCCAACATACAAGCACAAAGCGTGAAATATTTACCTAGGAATACAGGTGATTAAAAATCAGTTATAGTTTATTATCTGGAAAAAAGAAAGTGTGGTAAGAGTAGCTAGAGCTTTAGTTTTTCTTTAATCAATAAAAATAACCTAGAGCCACAATAGTGATGATACTTAGTAACTTATAAATAATAACTGAAAGCTAGGTACAGGCAGACAGTTCCTTTGAGATTATCTACATGAAGAATCAATATTTATTACATAAGTTCTTTACACTGAAAAAAATCAAGGAGATATTCCTTGGTAGAACAAGCAGGACACGCAAGGGAAGTACACTGCTTTTTCTTTTTTACAAGGGTTATATGTTACTTTGATAAATGGAAAAACACAAAAAATAAAATAAAATTTAACTATGTCCAACTTTTCTTCGTGAGAAGACAGTAAGTCATCAAGTCAGGTTATCAGATCAAGTTAGGGCCCCCAAGTTATCACTTCATGAGAAAGGAAGCAAAATGTCAAAATCATTGTTTCAAAAATGTTAGAATCTAAGGAATACCTCATATGGATTAGGCTTCTAAATTTTGGAGATTCTCTAGCCTTTTGTGAAAAACAAGAAATGTATCCATCAGATGACAAAAGAAGTACTACATGTAGTAAAATGCCAAGGAAGAAAGCACTAGTTCAATTTAGACCTAGGCATGGATTCTTTTTTTTTTTTTTTTTTTTTTTGAAACAGAGTCTCACTATGTCGCCCAGAGTCTCACTATGTCGCCCTCGGTAGACTGCCATGGCATCACAGCTCACAGTAACCTTAAACTCTTAGGCTTAAGCGATTCTCTTGCCTCAGCCTTCGAAGTAGCTGGGACTATAGGCGCCCACCACAACATCTGGCTATTTGGGTTTTTTTTTTTTTTTTGGCTGTAGTTGTCGTTATTTTGGCAGGCCCGGGATGAGTTTGAACCCACCAGCTGATGTATGTGGCTGGCGCCCTAGCCGCTGAGCTACAGGTGCCAAGCCCAAGGCATGGATTCTAATTCTCACCTTCCCATCTAAATTTGAGCAAAGCATTTTAATCTTTCTGTGACTCAGTCTTATCCATAAAATTAAGAGATTAGGTTAAATAATGCCTTTATGTTTATCACTAAAAATTTCAAAATGCTTGTAATTTACCAGGTGCTCACCAACACACAACAGATGCATTTCCTGATAATATCCTTAATCCATATAAAAGCCAACTATCCATATTAACAAAAATATCTGCAAATTAGACATAAGCCACTAAAACTCAGTGTCAAGGTCTGAGGTCAGTGAAAATGGCCTTCCATTGCCTATAAATTGGTTTTGCATCCATCAAACAAATAAAGAGGACTACAATACATAAACGAACAAGGGAAGTAAACAAGCGAAAGGGTGCATAAATGAACTGGTAGAGAATTAACAAAAGAACTCACGAATGAAACTATCTGTTCCAGAAAATGTCTTTAGTTTCTACATATATACTCTCTCTCACGTACACACACAAAGACAATATACACGCATATATATTATTATTAGCTGAACACAAGGTCAAAATAAAAAACATAACTTCTACTCACTTTGACAGAGACACTCCCCCAGCTTTCCCAATCATCTCTTCATGGTGCAATACTGAGTGGTTCCATGGAATATGGAGGAACTTTAAGAGTGTTCTCATCCACCGTTCAGGATGCAAAACAAGTTGCTCATAGTGAACTAACATGCATCTTTTATAACCAACCTCCATACACTGGTTATACATGGTCTCTATGGCACGATTCCACTTGGTCAAACAGTCCCTATAGCTGTTCAGATCAAATCCAGCTATAGTAACTTTTCGAGAAATCATCGAATGTACTGATGCCCGGCCATCTCGGACCATCAGGAGAAATTTGGCATTGGGGAATAATCTAGCAAGGTAAGTTAAGGATTTCAGGGCAAAAGGATCTTTATTACACAGATAAGGGGCTGGCTCCCCATGTTTAACAATAATTTCTAGTAAGAAGGCTTGCATGGCAGAATCCAGCACTTCATCAGTAACACCAGCCTCATCCAAGCGGATCTTCTCTTTACTTGACCGTGACCACATCTGCTTGAGGGCCAAGATTCGGGGAATGACCCTGGTTTCCTCTCCACAACGAATGTCAGGATGTGCATCTAGCATGGCTCTCATGAGTGTGGTTCCACTCCGAGGCACACCTCCAATAAATATTAAAGGCATATCTTTGTGATAGGCAAAGGTTTTGTTGACTTTGATGTCTAGGCCAGTTCGCACAGTGGTCTTTGTGCTCTCCAATTTGACGGGCTGGCTACGTTCCTCTATCCGGTGATGGCATTCCATGGCATGCTGGCCCAAGTAAAACACAGTCACAGAACTAATCACCAGACATGCCAATAGTAAGTTCTGCTTCAGTTTTCCAACCATCTTGATGTGATTATCTTTTTATTGAACAGATATTTTGTTTAAAATGACTTTCAGAAGATGTTCAGGCCATGGAGAGTCTATTTCAGAAAGATGATCAAGATCTAGTAGGAAAATGAAAGTTATTTTACCATCACATTAAGATTGTTTATAAAGCATCACCAGTTATCACCATGCATTTTAGCTAGAAAGAAGTTAAAGCTTTCTTGGATGCTTTGATATTCTTGAAACACAGTATACACAAACTTGAGCCAAATAAATCAATATTTATAATAAGAAAAAGCTTTCTTTTTTTTGGCCGGGGCTGGGTTTGAACCCGCCACTTCTGGCATATGGGACCGGCGCCCTACTCCTTGAGCCACAGGCGCCACCCAAGCTTTTTTCTTGAGACAGAGTATCACTTTATCACCCTCAGTAGAATGCCGTAGTGTCACAGCTCACAGCAACCTCAAACTCTTGGGCTCAAGAGATTCTCTTGCCTCAGTCTCCCTAGTAGCTGGGACTACAGGCGCCCACCACAACACCCAGGTATTTTTTGTTTGTTTGTTTGTTTAGTAGGCCCAGGCCGGGTTCAAATCCACCAGCCCTGGCAGCATGTGGCCGCTGCCTTAACCACTGAGCTATACGCGCCTAGTCAGAAAAAGATTTCTTAATGCAATAATTCTGAAGCTATGTACCTAGCACAGAATGGAAAACCAAGTAAAACTGTATCAGTGAGTCAAGCAAATATTTAATATGTCCAAGCATATCTAGAATACAACCCAAGGCTGATCTGTGATACGTGGGTCACTATGAAAGTTTCAAGACAAATGTGTTATGGTCCATTATTTCATTTCCAAAAATACAGTCAACAGCAGCCTTTCTGATTCACCCAAGGAGGTTTCAACTTGCTCGGCTTATTGGTGTTGCTGGGAGGGCTTCATTTGTTTCCATCCACATGGATTTTACATTTTTTGACTTTTGTGTATCTCAAAACTTTTGTAATGACCCACGTATTCCATTTGCTTCATCTCAAAGCAGTGACTATCTCCACATCCTACTATAAAGAGAAGTTACAGAAGAAATACAAGATACGACTTCTAAATCTTTAACAGAGGTTCAGTTTATTCAATACACAATTTATTTAGGTGTTGCAGACCAGATATTAGGTGGGTGAAGTTTGAAAAGGATAGCAGTGTAGTGACCTCTGCTCTTGGAAAACAGTCCTTGAGACACAGATATGCAGAAAATAACAATATAATATAATCAGCGCCTCAGTAGAAATATGCAAAGCGACAATGCAAACATAATGAAAAGGAACAGCACATAGTCTATTTGAGAAAGCTATACGAGCTTTATAGAAAATGGGAGAGAAGGATACTCTACACCACAGGAACTTGTGTGAAAAAACACAAAGGCAAGACAGAACACAGCATAATTAGGTGACAGGAAGCACTTCAGGGGAGCTGGTATATAGGGTGCAAAGAAAATTCTGTGTATACATGTCTGTGATCCAACTCTTGGAAGGACAGATGAGATTTGGACACACAGAACACTCTAAATGGCAAATAACACCATGACCAAAGACAAGAGTATGTAAAAGCAGGGGCATGTATGTGAAACAGTTGGAACTGCTAATTTAGCTAGACACTGATTATTTTATGTGTCAACTTGACAATGGTGCCCAGTTGTTCGATCAAATACCAGTCTAGACACTGCAGTGAAGATATTTTTTATGTGTGATAACATTTATATCAACAGATTTTGAGTAAAACAGATCATCATAAATAAAAACAGATAGACCTCATGTAACAGCTAAAGGCCTTAAGAGCAGATTTTGAGTAAAACAGATCATCTCCGATAAAACAGATAGACCTCATGTAACAGCTAAAGGCCTTAAGAGCAGATCTGAAAACTGTGAACTTTGAACATGCTCCCCTACCCACACACAGATCTATTGGCAGAGGACAAAAGTTTGGTTCAAGAAGTTTGAGTGCAACCATTGGCCAAGCACTGGCTGACTACTGATTGCTAAGCTATGCAGACAGGGAGGTAACCCCTAGAAAGCCATGCTTAAAAATAAAAACAATTATAAAAGTATGTATGCACGTGTGGGTGTTTAGATACTTTATTTAAATACATATACTTTATTAAAAAGGTGTTTACATATAAGCAAGTCTAAAAGTATGTGTGTATATATGAGCAATAACATCAGCATACATTTATATGAAGTGTCTACACAAAGCCAAATTTATAGAGACAGAAAGCAGGGAATAGAAGCAGGGATTTAACTGCAAACAGGCGTAAAGGAACTGTTCTCAGTGACTGAAGTGTTCTAAAACTGGACTATCCTCATCATCATACAACTCTGTAAAATTTACTAAAAATCACTGAATTTCTACCCTTACAATAGGTGAAGTTTATGATATATGAAACATATGTCAATACTGTTGTTTTTTAAAAATAAAATACATTACTAAAAAAAATTTTAATAGTAGGTTACACCAGCCAAGATCTTGTTCTTGTTAACTCTTCTATTCAATCTTTCAGTCATTCATTCAATATATTTGTGAGCATATATCATTGTGCTAGGCACTACACAAAGCTTCAGTAAAGAATGACAAAACGAGACTAGGTTAAGGTTAAAAGATTGGCTTAGCAATAGCGGGGCGTTGTGGCGGGCACCTGTAGTCCCAGCTACTCGGGAGGCTGAGGCAGGAGAATCGCCTAAGCCCAGGAACTGGAGGTTGCTGTGAGCCGTGTGACGCCACAGCACTCTACCGAGGGCAATAAAGTGAAACTCTGTCTCTACAAAAAAAAAAAAAAAAGATTGGCTTAGCAAGAAAATCTGCAAAGAAAAAAACATTAATTCAAGACACAATTATAAGAGGGACTTTACCTAACAAAATGCAATCAGTATAACCTGGTTTCTTGTACCCTCAAGGAATCCCAACAATAAAAAATAAATAAAAAGAAAGAAAGAAAGAAAAAAGAAAAAAACATTAAGACAATTGGTAGCAATATAGCACTGAAATGTCTGTGCAGAAAACTGTATCCATTATATAAAAGATACACTTAAGATGTCATCCCAATATTCAATTTAAAAGGGGCTAAGTGGAAAGAAAAGGAAAAAATGGTGAGAAAAGAGAATTACAGAAAACCAAGAAGTAAGAGTTGATCCTAGAATAACAATACTGAAGAAACTAAAACTACATGACAAGTACCAAAAAAGAAAACTTTCCTAAACTGTAAAGACACCAGTCTATAGATGAGAGACCTACATTTTAAGCAAAACAAATGAAAATAGATCCACCTGGACACATTCTGGCAATTTCAAGTATAAAGGAAATAATTCTGCAGGCTTCCAAACAGAAAAGGAAAACAAGGAACAAAGGACCAAATAACAAGCTGGACATTAGATGTCTCTAAACATGTGTCTTCTGTTTTCCATGAGTATGTGTGTGTACGTATATACCTTCATTTTTCAAGTTTGCTCTACTAAACATGTGTGTGTTACTTCCCCAACTGGGAGAAGATAAATCAATATTTAATAGGAATAGTCTTTCTTTTAAAATGGCATTTAGGGGCGGTGCCTGTGGCTCAAAGGAGTAGGGCGTTGGCCCCATATGCCGGAGGTGGTGGGTTCAAACCCAGCCCTGGTCAAAAACTGCAAAAAAAACCAAACAACAACAACAACAACAACAACAAAAATGGCATTTAAACTAAGAACTGAAGAATGAATAGGCGTTAGGTAGAGTGAAGAGAAGAACAGCCCTCTAAGAAAAAGTATGCGGACATGCAAAAGTCTTCTAATGGCTTTTTAAAGCTTTCCAGAAGCAGGAAATGGCCAATATAACTACAAGGCAGTGAGAAAGAAGGAAAATGGGTGAGAGGTGAAAAAATGGGCAGAGGTCAGATCATAAATTTTATGGATCAAGTTAGAGATGAAATTTGATGCTGAATATATTATGATTAGATGTCACTGATTTAAAGATTTTTCTTTTCTTTCTTTTTTTTTTTTGAGACATTTGGTCTCACTTGGTCACCCTTGGTAGAGTGCTATGGTGTCACAGCTCACGGCAACCTCAAATTCTTGGGCTCAAGTGATCCTCTTGCCTCAGCCTCCCAAGTAGCTGGGACTACAGGCACTTGCCACAACACCTGGCTATTTTTTAGAGACGGGGTCTCGCTCTGGCTCAGGCTGGTCTTGAACCTGTGAGCTCAGGCAATCCACCCACCTCAGCCTTCTAAGTACTGGGATTACAGGCATGAGCCACCACACCCGGCTGATTTAAAGAATTTTCAAGCTGAGAGTTACTTGATCCAATTTAAATTTATAAAATTTTACTCTAGCCAAAATCACTTTAAAAAGAACAAAGTCAGAGGACTCACACTTCCTAATTTCAAAACTACAAAGCTATAGTAATAAGACAAGTAATAAGTAATAAGACAAAGCTATAGTAATATTGGATCACACACAGTGGCTCATACCTATAATCCTAGCATTCTGGGATGCTGAGGCAGGAGGATTGCTTCAGGTCAGGAGTTAGAGACCACCTGAGCAAGAACAAAACATGTCTTTACAAAAACTAGAAAAATCAGCAGGGCAGTGTGGTGTGTGCCTATTGTCCCACCTACTTGGGAGGCTGAGGCAAGAGAACTGCTTAAGCCCTGGAATTTGAGGTTGCAGTGAGCCATCAAGAGCCACTGTACTCTAACCAGGGAGATGGAACAAGACTCTGTCTTGAAAAAAAAAGACAACGTAATACTGACATCAAAATGGTCACACAGATGAATGGAATAGAATTGTGAGTCCAGAAATAAGTGGACTTTATAGTAAACTGGTTTTTGACAAGAGTGCCAAGACAATTCAATGAGGAAGAACAGTCTTTTTAATAAATAATGCTGAGACAACTAGATAATCACATGGAAAAGGAATGAAGTTGGATCGCTACCTTACACCATTCCCTAAAATCAATTCAATATGAATTACAGTCCTAAATGCAAGAGTTAAAACTGTAAAACACTTCCACGAAACAGACATACTTTGGCTTTGGGTTAGGTAATAATTTCTTAGATACAACACTAAAAGTACAAGCAACAAAGAAAATATAGATTAATTGGATTTCGCCAAAATTTAAAACTCTTATGCTTCAAAGAACACCACCAAGGAAGCAAAAGACAAATCAATACATGGAGGGAAAAATTTGCAAATTATAGTAGAACATCCATCATTGACCACCTTCCTACAATGACCACCTACTTAAGTTGATCTAATGTTCACAGGCTGGACATGTACAATAGGCACATATCAGTATAATAGGCCTAGATCCTTATGCTGACCATCTCCATATGCTAACTAGTTTGTTACAGTCTCATGGGTGGTCAACTTAGAGAGGTTCTACATATCTGGTGAAGAATCTATATCTAGAATATACAAAGAATTGTTACAATTCAACAGTAAAAGACAGACAACACAATTAAAAATTGGGCAAAGGATCAGAATACATCTCCCCCCCCAAAAGAAAAAGACACACAAATGGTCAATAAGCACAAGAAAAGATGTTCCACAGTCTTTAGAAAAATGCCAATCAAAACCACAATGAGATAACTCTTGACACCCATTAGCTAACTATAATCAAAAACACAGACAACAAGTGTTGGTAAAGATGTAGAGGAATTAGAACCCTCATACACTGCTAGTGGGATTGTAAAATGGTGCAGTCACTTTAGAAAACACTTTGGCAGTTCCTCAAAGGTTAAACATACAGTTATTACATAGAGTGATCAAGCAATTCTACTCAAGAGAACTGAAGTCCTCACAAAAACTTGTACATATACGCTCATAGCATTGTTAATTTAAAGCTACAAAGCAGGCACAACCAAATGTCCATCAACTGATAAATGGATAAACAAAATGTGGTATATCCATACAAGGCAGTATTATCCAGCCATAAGAAAGAACAAATACATGTTACAACATAGATGAAGCTTCAAAATATGTTAAGTGATAGAAACCACTCACAAAAGACCATATATTACATGATTCCATTTAAAGTAAATGTCTAGAATAGACAAATACAGAGACAGAAAAATTAGTAGATGCTTGGGGTTTGGAAGAGGGAGAAGATAAGAGTAACTACTAATAAGTATGGGTTTTCCTTTTGGAGAGATGAAATTATTTTAAACCTAGATTGTAGGAAATTTTATGGTGTGTGGATCACATCTCAATAATACTTGTTTTAAAAAAAAACCACCAGGCTAGGCGCCTGTAGCTCAGCAACTAGGGCACCAGCTACATACACCCAAGCTGGAGGGTTCAAATCTGCCTGGGACTGCCAAATAATGACAACTACAACAAAAAAAAACAGCTGGGCGTTGTGGCAGGTACCTGTAGTCCCAGCTACTTGGGAGGGTGAGGTAAGAGAATTGTTCATGCCCAAAAGTTTTAGGTTGCTGTGATGCCAAGGCACTCTACCAAGGGCGACATAGTGAGACTTTGTCTCAAAAAAGAAAAAAACAAAAACGAACAAACAAACAAAAAAGCCACACCAAACTCTTATTAGAATGGCTAAAAAACAAAAATACAACATTCCTAGTGCAAAGAAATGATAAATGCCTGAAGCAATGGATACCACAATTCACAATTACCCTGATTTGATTCTCATTGTATGCTTACATCAAAACATCACAATACTCTAAAATACAAAAGATCATTATGTACCCAATAAATATGTACAACTATCATAAACCCATAATAATTAAAAATAATTTAATTTTAGAAAGCAAGGAAAAAATACTGTAAACCCATAATAATTAAAAATAATTTAATTTTAGAAAGCAAGGAAAAAATACTGTTAACTAAAATGTAAAACTTTTTCCTTTCTGCCAGTGTCTCTTTCTCAACTGTCTTGGTTTTTTATTATAATTTGCTACTTACTATAGCTAAAATAAAACTAACATTTTAAATGATTAACATTAAATAAATAAATAACACTGACAATGCAAAGTGCTGATGGGGATAAAGAGCAATTGGAATTCTCCCACAATGTTAATGGGACACACAATGATAGACATATCCCCTCTGAAAACAAGTTTGGTAGATTCTGATAAATGGAAATACACACTTACCACAAAACCCATAATGGTACTCCTGAGCATTTACTTGTGAAATGAAATCTATGTTCTCACAGAACCCACACGTAAATGTCTATGGCAGCTCTAGTCATAATCACCAAAATTTGGAAACAAACCAAATGTCCTTCAAACCAATAAACTGTAGTACATCCAAAAAGGAACAAACTCTCAATTCATTCAACAACTTAGATGAATCTCAAAGGCATCATGCTGAGTGTAATAAGGCAGTCTCAAAAATATTTTATTCATAAAATATTCTGGAAAAATAAAACTACAGATCAGTAGATGCCAGGGGACTGTGTGACTATAAAGGGATATAATGTAAGTTTTCTGGGATGATGAAAATGCTCTGTACTGTGACTGGGGTGGTTGTTACATGAATTAATAAATGTACTAAAAGTCACAAAACTGTACAAAAAAGGTCAATTTTATCACATAGTAATTTTTTAAAATTTTAAATCAAGAGAAATTTGAGGGAAAACTTGTGGGGGTGGGGGGAGACAGATAATAGGAGAGGACCAAAGATAGGAAAATTTGTGATCCTAAATCTTCCAATTAATGTGTCTGCCCTCACTCGCAGCTGCCGATGACCTGCCATGCTGTGCTGTTGCCCCGCAGAAATGTTTCAATTACACACAGTTCTTCACCAGATAAGACCAGTGTCCAGGACACTGGCTCCCCATCTCACTCAGGCTTATGCCAAAAATGTAAAATTTGGTGCGGACGCCCGAGCCTTAATGCTTCAAGGTGTAGACCTTTTAGCTGATGCTGTAGCCATTACAATGGGGACAAAGGGAAGAACAGTGATTATTGAACAGAGTTGGAGAAAGCCCAAAGTAACAAAAGATGGCGTGACTGTTACAAAGTCAATTGACTTAAAGGATAAATATACAAATATTGGAGCTAACCATGTTCAAGATGTGGCCAATAACACAAATGAAGAGGCTAGGGATGGTACCACCATTGCCACTGTGTTGGCACGGTCTATTGCCAAGGAAGGCTTCAAGAAGATTAACAAAGGTGCTCAATCCAGTGGAAATCAGGAGAGGTGTGATGTTAGCTGTTAATCCTGTGATTGCTGAACTGAAGAAGCAATCTAAACCTGTGACAACCCCTGAAGAAATTGCTCAGGGGGCTACAATTTCTGCAAATGGAGACAAAGAAATTGGTAGCATCATTTCTGATGCAATGAAAAAGGCTGGAAGAAAAGGTGTCATCACCATAAAGGATGGAAAAACACTGAGTGATAAATTAGAAATTATTGAAGGCATGAAGTCTGACCAAGGCTATATTTCTCCATGCTTTATTAACATATCAAAAGGTCAGAAATGTGAATTCCAGAATGCCCATGTTCTATTAAGTGAAAAGAAAACTTCTAGTGTCCAATCAATTGTACTCGCTCTTGAAATTGCCAATGATCACCATAAGCCCTTGGGCATAATTGCTGAAGATGTTGATGGAGAAGCTCTAAGTACACTTGTTTTGAACAGGCTAAAAGTTAGTCTTCAAAGTTGTAGCAGTCAAAGCTCCAAATTTTGGTGATAACAAAAGAACCAGCTTAATTAAAGACATGGCTATTGCTACTGGTGGTGCAGTGTTCGGAGAAGAGGGGTTGACCTAAATCTTGAAGATGTTCAACCTCATGACTTGGGAAAAATTGGGAGAGGTCATTGTGACCAAAGATGACACCATGTTCTTATAAGGAAAAGGTGACAAGGCTCAAATTGAAAATGTATTCAAGAAATCGGTGAGCAGTTAGAGATTACAACTAGTGAGTATGAAAAGGAAAAACTGAAAGAATGTCTGGCAAAACTTTCAGATGGAGTAGCTGTGCTGAAGGTTAGTGGAACAAGTGATGTTGAAGTAAATGAAAAGAAAGACAGAGTTACAGATGCCCTTAATGCTACAAGAGCTGCTGATGAAGAGGGATTGTTTGGGGAGGGGGTTGTACCCTGCTCCAGTGCATTCTAGCCTTGGACTCATTAACTCCAGCTAATGAAGATCAAAACATTGGTATAAAAATTATTAAAAGAACACTCAAAATTCCTGCAATGACCGTTGCTAAGAATGCAGTTGTTGAAAGATAGTTGAAAAAATAATGCAAAGTTCCTCAGAAGTTAGTCACGATGCTATGATTGGAGATTTTGTGAAAATGGTGGAAAAAGGAATCAATGATCCAACACAGGTTGTAAGAACTGCTTTACTGGATGCTGCTGGAGTGGCTTCTCTGTTTACTACAGAAGAAGTTGCAGGCACAGAACTTCCTAAAGAAGAGAAGGACCCTGGAATGGGTGCAGTGGGTGGCATGGGAGGTGGCATGTTCTAATTCCTAGAATAGTGCTTTACCATTAACGAACTGCGACAAGAAGCTCAAGGCAGTGTTCCTCACCAATAACTTCAGAGAAGTCAGTCGAAGAAAATGAAGAAAGGGCTGGCTAATGTTTAAGAAAATCACTATAACCATCAGTTACTGGTTTCAGTTGACAAATATAATGATTTACTGCTGTTATCCATTGTCCATGCCTACTGATAATTTATTTTGTATTTTTGAATAAAAAGACATTTGTACATTCCTGATACTGGGTGCAAAAGCCATGTACCAGTGTACTGCTTTCAACTTAAATCACTGAGGCATTTTTACTACTATTATGTTAAAATCAGGATTTTAGTGCTTGTCATCACCAGACAGAAAAGTTAAGAAGCAGCCTTTCTGTGGAGAGTAAGAATAATTGCGTACAAAATAGAGAAATATCCAATTATGTGACAACCTTTGTGTAATAAAAATTTCTTTAAAGTTAAAAATATGTTTCTGATCAAACATTATTGAGTGGTGATAGATTCAGTGGTGATAAGAATACATGAAATAAATCATGGGTTTTACTAAGAACAGGAGAAAAATAATCCTAGAAATATAGTCTCATAGTTTATGAACACTATTTAAAATAGAACAAAGCAAACTATATCACTTACATGAACCAAAGAAGTGCTCTTGGTGTTGCAATACTCTAATTAAATCATTGATTTCATTTTAGATAGTTATACAGGAATGATTCCTCTAGTAAAATGATTCCAGTTTTTAGGGGGATTGCATAATGCACACTACCTGAGAGAAATCACCCTGAAATGGCAATGCTCTTTGATAAAAATCTGTACTTTGATAAAATTCTGTACTATCCATATTTTAAATTACATTTAACATGTCGACTTTTAATACATGTCAGAATACAGTGACAAACAACTCAACTTCTTTCAAAAAATACCTTAGCAATAATTTAAAATTCAATTATATGAAAATATTCACAACAAAATGTGAATTATACAGAATATTCACCAAACAAAAGTTAACATGATAGATCTCAAAGGTCCTGAAGCAGGAACCAATAGTATCTGATCACCTCCAACAACTTATTATTAAAATACCCCAAATTCCTATTAAAACACAGAAAAATACTAAAACTGGAAATATATTTTTATGCGCTGGCAGCTTCTTTCAGGTAATCCTACAAGCATCCAAAAAGAAGCACTGGGGTTGGGTGCGGGGGCTCACGCTTGTAATCCTAGCACTCCGGGAGGCCAAGCCAGGTGGATTGCTTGAGTTCACAAGTTCAAGACCAACCTGAGCAAAAGCGAGAACCCATCTCTACTAAAAATAGAAAAACTGAGGCAAGAGGATGGCTTGAGCCCAAGTTGGAGCTATGATGCCACGGTACTCTACCCAGGGTGGTAGCTTAAGACTCTGTCTCAAAAAAAAAAAAAAGCACTGGTTGAGGCCAGGCTAACATATCAGCACCCGGAACAGTTTGTTGTTCACAGTAAAGTAATCGAAAAGGGACCTATTAACCTAAGAGGTCTCATAAGGACTCAAATGAAGGCAACTCATTTGACTAAGGGATAATTGACAGGAAAGAAAACCTTGCATATATTCAAGCATCTTGATAGATGTCAATGAACACAATTTGAGTGTTTTTTTCCCCCCAAGTTTTCATTTTTGCTGTATTTTAAATTAACATTGTCTCTCTTAGCATATTCTGGGGACAGGAGTATGTCCTGTAGCCCCTTCAAGATGTCTGAAAGCAAATAAATAAGATTGTAATGGATAATAAAAAGGAAAAGAAGGGGATTTTGGCTTCTCCAAAAACATTCTCAATATTCTTCACTAAGCTTGTGAAACCTAATTTTCTCTCTCTGGAGGTTTCTTGACTTGGAGAATCACAAAGCCATACAGGATCAGGGTCAGATAACATAAATTGGGTCTTTCGATCACTTAGGTCCAATGCTCTCATTTTATAGATGTCCAAACTGAGGCCGAAGCAGCATATTCTGCTCACCACTTTTCTAAAGTCGTATCTATTTTTCAAAGTTCACTTTTCAATTTACCTTATATTTACTATTCAAAAAAAGTTAAGTGCCTGAAGCTTAGATACTTTGTCTATGTCCCATCCTCTACTACATCATACTTAAGCAAAGTACCAGCTCACAGTGTATACTGAGCCTCCAAAAAGCATCAGTTAACTACGCAAAGTGGGAATTACCTTTCTCTCAGCGGTTCTCAACCTATGGTCCCGACCCCTTTGTAACAATGAAAATACATCGTGACATTAGGAAGGTTGAGAACCACTGCTCTAGATGAAAGAAGGCTACAGAGCTTGAGGTCTCTACTCATGCCTTGATACTAAATCTTCTCAAATTCTTGAAAAACAGCCTTTTGATTTAAGAAGTAGAGTAAAAGCTGACTTGACCATTACTCTTACATATTCTACTACTGTGGGCATGCCAGTGTGTATACACACACATGCACACACCCCACAGGCCTCTTTCCATTACCTATAAGCTCCACTTCACTTATTTTCATACAAGCAATATCGATATTTTCTCAACTAGGACATTTACAGAGCTATGGCTGATCTAGAAAGACCACTAGAATGTTCAGTTTCATTTTTATCTCCATAGGAAAGAAAAGGCATTGAAACACTGCAATAAACTTATCTGAGAAATCACTATTAATAGGACTGCTCTTTCCCAGCAGGCCAAATGAAACAGACTCCTGGAAATAATGCTTTAGAGAAGAGAGTGCTGACATGATGTTTCTATACTTAGATCTTTGCAAATTTTACAAAGTAAGACTGTTACTCAAAAATGGCATCAGTCAAAAAAAGCAGGGATACAGAGGTCAGCAGTCAGAAAGGCCATGACCAACACTCAGTGCACACACACAGGCCCAGGAACATGCACTCAAAAGTACATTTACCACACCTTGCTGTTTTAAACAGGAAAGTCTGGACCTTCTATTTGAGGTCCAAAGAGATGCTAGGCAGATGTCCCAGCAAAAGATAAACTACAGAAACATAACAATCCCCCTAAAAACTTTATTTCCTTTGTTAATTATTAGCTCCTTGCTTCCCAAGCCCATTCATGATGTCAAATGATGTGGCAAATACCAACAGCCAATGCCACTTTGCCTGCTGTCTAAAGTCCAGTCTACATCTGGTTTCTCCATTTACTTTTAGTTTGTTAACAAAAGGAAAAATAATTCTATTTCATCCTTGAACTTGCCAATGAATAAATGTCCAGAAATTAATACTGAATGACAGCTTTGCCATGTGGCAGAAACTTCAAATCTAACCCAAATGAAACCATTGCTGCACATTAGGGGCTGGCAATAGACCCACTGACAAGTAGCAAACGACAAGAAGAATAAGGTTTATATAGCTGACAATCTTGGAAAGTCAGCTGGGTCTCACGTCTTAAAGGAGCAGTGTTGGCTGGATGTGGTAGCTCACACCTGTAATCCTAGCACTCTGGGAGGCCAAGGTGAGTGGATTGCTTGAGCTCAGATGTTTGAGAGCAGTCTGAACAAAAGCAAGACCCCAACTCTACTAAAAATAGAAAAACTAGCCGGTGTCATGGTGGATGCCTATAGTCCCAGCTACTTGGCAGGCTGAGGCAAGAGGATTGATTGCTCAAGCCCAAGAATTTGAGGTTGCTATGAGGTATAACACCACAGCACTCTACCCAGGGCAATAGTGTGAGACTCTGTCTCAAAAAAAAAAAGGCAGGAGGGCTAAAGAGAGGTCAAATATTAAGAAATGGACCTAATTCCTAGGACACAAATAGAGACAAGAGCACAAGTTAAACTCAAGCATTAACATTTTTTAAAGTTCAAGTTAAATGTTAGGATGTCTAGGATTTGCTTCAAAAATATCTGAGTGTAGGGCGGCGCCTGTGGCTCAGTGAGTAGGGCACTGGCCCCATATAACAAGGGTGGTGGGTTCGAGCCCAGCCCTGGCCAAACTGCAACAAAAGATGGCCGGATGTTGTGGTAGGCGCCTATAGTCTCAGCTACTTGGGAGGCTGGGGCAAGAGAATCACCTAAGCCCAGGAACTGGAGGTTGCTCTGAGCTGTGATGCCACGGCACTCTACCAAGGTGACAAAATGAGACTCGGTCTCTAAAAAAAAAAATATATATATATATGTATATACATGAGTATAGGTGGAGGTTAGATTATATATATATGTATATGCATAAAATGATATGTATGTATCATATATGTATATATATAACAGTTAACTTATAGCAGTCTCATTACATATATGTATATATAAATATATGTATATATATACATATATATAAAATATATCAGTTGAAGCTCAATATAATCATCTCTATTTTGGGATTTGTTTGAAATTTTTCATTAAAAAATAAGAGTCAAAACAAAATAATATTCTCAAACCCATAAATCAGAAGGTCATTACAGGCAAACCTATTCCTTTCCTAGATTCTTCAAGCTCATTTTATAATGTATTTAAACTAACCATGACAAGGGACACAAAGAAAGTAAATTTGCTCAAATTATACACTTTCATTCAAGTTTACAGTTTATGCCATTTTTCTCTCAACTTCTTAACTTTTTTTTTTTTTTTTTTTTTTAATTTGGCCAGGGCTGGGTTTGAATCCGCCACCTCCGGCATGTGGGACCGGCGCCCTACCCGCTGAGCCACAGGCGCCGCCCATTCTTAACTTTTTTATAGTCTTTTTTTTTTTTTCCATAGCTATTATGCATGAATTCATAGGGAACAGTCTCCAGACCCCAGCTCCTTTCTCTTGGTTCTCATAAAGGGTGTTCCTCTGGGTAGAGCAGGCTGGCCCTTCAGGTGAACCCAGGTACCTTTCTCTATGGTTTCCTTTGTTTTTTGATCATTTTCTGTTGCATATGTCCGAAAACTATCTCAGCTCTTAGAGTGTTTAATATGCTCAACAGGCACATTAATTCTCTTAGTAAGAATCTTGCACTTGTTTGTTTACAATAATGCCAATAGTATGCTGGCTAACACTGTAGACTCTTCCAGTTTTGCCATGGTAACATTTGTGGGGCACTCCTTCTTGAACAGTGTCCATAATACCACCTTTCTCATAGATTCACATGTATGTAACCAAAGGAGCAGTTCCATGTTTTCTAAAAGGCCTAGAGAACATATATCAAGCTCCTCTCCCCTTTCTCTTTGTGTTCCTCATTTTTGGAAATTACCAAAAGATGGTAGCTCCACTAACCTTGTAACTTTTAGAATTAAAAGAACTGGAATAAGAGAAGGAAAAGAAAAGATGACACGGAATTAATGTAAAAGAAGCTTAGTATATTAGAATCAGTTTTTCTTAGTCATATTGCACTAGATAAGTCCCTGAGTATCAGTTCTCTCATCCATAAAATAAGAATAATAATAATCAAACTCTTTCTCACATGTAATTACAGTAGAAATTATGAAGGGAAGAAGAAAGACTGGGGAGAAAAAGCAAGAGAAAAAGGAACAACTGCAAATTCTCTTTCACAGTGCTGATGTGGCAGCCAAGAGGATACTGTATGAAAGGACTTTTTTTTTTTTGAGAGAGAGAGACTCACTCTGACACCCTGGGAAGAGTGCCATGGCATCATCATAGCTCACAGCAACCTCAAACTCTTGGGCTCAAGTGATCCTCTTGCCTCAGATTTTCTGTTTTTAGAAACAGGATCTCACTCTTGTTCAGGCAAGTCTCGAACTCCTAACTTAAGCAATCCACATGCCTCAGCCTCCCACAGTGTTAGGATTACAGGTGTGAAGCACTGCGCCTGGCCATGTGTGAAAGGACTTTGAATGGACTTTTAAAGAAGGCTGTGGCACCCTTTGTGTACTGGCTCCTGCTCAGCCACCCCCCAACCCCCACCCCCTGGCTCTCCTGTGCAGCCTCTCTCCCCTTCAGGACCTCCCCACCCATACCTGGCTTCTGTTCTTGCTGCTATAACAGGGCCACACCTCTTCCTCCCTTTTATACTCATCGCCTCAGTGAACGAGGCCCTGCCTTCTTCTTTCCCATCCTTCCCCAACAAAAATCAATTGTTCCCTCTTCTATAACCTCAAAGCACTTGGTAAAAATGCTGTAGTATGGCAAGTCTACCCTACTAGGCTATAAATTTCTTTAAAGCACAAATTAAAACCCACTTATCATTTAATATGCAGTGCATACACGAATACCAGATAAAATATAAAGCAAGGAATTCACAGATGAATAAGCAACTAGGGAAACTTCCTATCTTAAATTTCCTTAAAATGTCTACAAAGTCATCTGAAACAAAGTAAATATTCAACATATAAACATCAAAAATGAAACGAAGAGCTGCAAATGAACAGAAACATAGTAATCTGGAAGCAATGAAAAATTTTGCAGTTTCAATCATTATGCCAACGGGATATTTTCTGAATCAACAAAATGATTACAAAATTCATAGGGGGAGAGGGTAATAGTTTTTCCAAGACTTTGGAAAAGGGGTCCTATAAATATGAAAGTATTAACTATTAGGACACTAACATAATTAATAGTGCAGAAAATAAATTGTCGACTCTGTATACAAATTTAATATGCTTCAAAAGCAAACGTCATAAAACAGTGACAGAAGATTATTTAATTTATGGGACTGTGTTCCCTTGTTAACATTCCTACCCTCAGTCTGCTTCATCTACAGCCACCCACTATTTATACTCTGATTGACTCTCAAATCTATCAGCAACCAAGCTTTCTATTCCAAACCTCAGACCTGACCATTCAAAGGCCAAGGGACAACTCCATGTGAATGTTCATTACATGTCAAATTCCACCAACACCAAAGGGAATAGATCTTCCCTAGTAAATTTCTCCTATTCTTCTATTTCTTCTACTGGTCAAGGAACTGCTTTCCCTCCGATTCCCAAGCCAAAAACTTGAGAACTTTTATGTAGTTCCTCCCCTAACATCTCCACAGGTAAGTGGTAGAGTCCTGCCAATTCTTCCTCTTTCATCTCCCTTTAATCAATTCCCCTTCTGTCTCAGCACTTGTAGCACAGTGGTTACGGCGTCAGCCACATACACAGAGGCTGGCGGGTTCCAACCCAGCCCAGGCCAGCTAAAACAACAATGACAACTGCAACAACAAATAGCCAGGCATTGTGGTGGGCACCTGTAGTCCCAGCTACTTGGCAGGCAGAGGCAAGAGAATTGCTGAAGCCCAAGAGTTTGAGGTTGCTGTGAGCTGTGACACCATAGCATTCCACAGAGGGTAACGCAGTGAGACTCTGTCTCAAACTAAAAAAAAAAAAAAAAACAAATTCTCACCATAACATGCAAGGAAGGCCCTTTATGACCCAGCCCTTTTCTGCTCTACCTCCTTTTATTTTTATTTATTTTTTTTTCTGCTCTACCTCCTTTCACTCCACCACAACCAACCTCCCAACACACTCTCTCAACCAACATCACCTTCATTAATCTGAAGCATCCCTTACTTCAGCCTCCACTCACACTGTACTTTTTGCATGTTTCTTTGCCTGATAACTCTCACTCATCCTTCAACATTCAACTTCAATGCCATCTCTCCTAGGAAGCGTTTCCGACATTCTCTACCACATATGACATAGGTGTCTTTCCTGGTGCCCTGTAATTACCCCTATCATATCAATTTTTTTTTTTTTTTGAGACAGAGTCTCACTCTGTTGCCTGAGGTAGAGTGCAGTGGTATTTGAGAAGAGACAGTAAGAAAGGGGCTTCAAGGTGGATGGAAGGAAAACTTGGCCTGCTCAACCAGGACATCCATAGGGCTCATAAGAATGTAGTTATGAAGTAACCTAGGTAACCAATGACCAATAGAAAGAGACAATCAATGACCAATAGAAAAGGACAATACTGCAACCAATTTCAAACAGTATTTATACTGCTGGAGCCCTTTCTGACTCCTCTTGTCTCTCTCAAATTCTCTCCCTCATGAGAGGGACCCACTTCCAAGTCTGTTTGGAAGTGCTCTAAACTTTCTCTTTGTTCTTCCTAAATAAAATCTCTCTTTGCTACCCTGAAACTTGTGTAAGTTACTTTTGTTTTCTATCTGTACTACCTTTGCTGCTCCAGTTTTATTTCCAATTTCCATTCATTTTTACTTTCAATTACCGCCAGGCCTCGGTTGAACTTCCTAGCTTAGCCAGGGAATCAAACCAGGTCGATCCCCAACAGTGTCATCAGAACTCAGTGCAGCCTCCAATTCTTAGACTCAATTGATCCACCAGCCTCAGTTTCCAGAGTAGTTGGGAATACAAGTACACACCACTACACCCAGCTAATTTTTAAAATTTTTTTGTAGTGCTGGAGTCTCACTATTGCCAGGCTGATCTCAAACTCTTAGGCACAGGTGATTCTCCCCTTGGGCTTCCCAAAGTGCTAGGATCAGAGACATGAGCCACCACACGCAGCCCTACTGTATCACTTCTTCTTCTTCTTTTTTTTTTTTTTTAAGAGACAGAGTCTCACTTTGTCACCCTTGGTAGAGTGCCATCACAGCTCACAGCAACCTCCAGCTCTTGGGCTTAGGTGATTCTCTTGCCTCAGTCTCCTGAGTAGCTGGGACTACAGGTGCCAGCCATAACGCCCAGCTATTTTTTTGTTGCAGTTTGGCCGGGGCCAGGTTCGAACCCACTACCCTCAGTATATGGGGCCGGCACCCTACTCTCTGAGCCATAGGAGCCACCCTACTGTATCACTTCTTACATTACATAGTTTGTTTTCCAGTAGATTGTGAGCTCTTTGAAAGTAGAGACTTTTGAATGAATTAATGGATTATTTACTGTCATTAAGTTAATTGTGGCTGTAACTAGACTCTATAAGCATAATTAGTTGTGGATCTTAGAAGGTATTTTTTTTTATTATTAAATCATAGCCATGTACATTAATGTGATCATGGGGCACCATACACTGGTTTTATACACAGTTTGACACATTTTCATCACACTGGTTGACAAAGCCTTCCTGGCATTTTCTTAGTTACTGTGTTAAGACAATTATATTCTACATTTATTAAGTTTCACATGATCTTAGAAGGTATTAACTCTTATCTTATCCTTTTCAGTTTTCCCCTAGTATATGATATACTAGATGGCATATTGAGCACTTAATAATATGCATTCAGTGACCTCACTAAAACTTTCTCATTAAAACCCCAAACAGCTAACGCCTTCCTCAGGTCAGAAAACTGGTCTTTTCTTCTGGTATCAGTGTTATAATATGGTTTGACTGCATTTGGAAAGACAAGAAATACAAAGTCCACCTCTGTGTTTTCCCTTTTGACTCTTGCTTTTCTAATCCACTCCATTAACTCATTTATTTCATCTGCCTTTACCAATTCTTACTCTCATTGATAAACTAATCAAAATCTTACTGTTTTGCAATCTGTTACACTTGCTTCAACAAATCATATGGTAAAGAAACACTTTTGTCCCAGAATAATTTTATAATAAGGAAACTAAGGCTCAGAAAAAATAAATAACTTGCTTAATGTATTAGTACTTGGCAAATTGCTGGTCAAGCTGGAACCCAGGTCTGACTCTCCACCATGGTGCTTCCCAGACATTAGGCCTGACATGAACAAAAAGCCATGTATGCAACAATTATGGTGAAATTGAAGTGAATTTAAGATGATGTTATTATTTATAAGGCTTTTATTAGTATATAGTTTAAAAAATACAGGTGGCACCTGTGGCTCAGTGGGTGCCGGCCCCATATACCAAGGGTGGTGGGTTCAAACCTGGCCCTGGCCAAACTGCAACAAAAAAATAGCCAGGCATTATGGTCGGCACCTGTAGTCCCAGCTACTCGGGAGGCTGAGGCAAGAGAATCACCTAAGCCCAAGAGCTGGAGGTTGCTGTGAGCTATGACACCATGGCACTCTACTGAGGATGACAAAGTGAGACTCTGTCTCTAAAAAAAAAAAAAAAAATACACCTGACTTTTGAATTGTATTTTCTCTATAATTATTCTATTGTGATCTAATTAAAACAATAGAAGAAAACTAAATCTATGCTTGCATTATGCTTTATTTACATAAATAAGCAGCATGCATGTATCTGCACACTTTCTGTTAAGTCCCTGAAGATCTCATGTGAATGAGACTAAGAATGACGAGCTAGAATTTGTTGTATGAGATTATTGATACATGTGGCAGCTAGAAATTAATTTGGCAAGTAGCTCTATGTTTCCTGTGCATTTTATCAGTTTAGTCTTACTTTAGCCCAGTCACTTTCACATGAAAGCAGGTTCCCCACAACTGCTATGGAAAATTATGCCTCTGACTCAAAGTTAATAGAGGTAGAATTCTGGGATACTCTCTACAAAATGCTGGGTAGCAAATCTTTGATCAGAAACCACTATTATAACTATGTCTGTGGGTAAATTGAATTTAGCTTTTATAATTTTATCTTCTTTCATCTTTCCAAGGATTGTATAATATATGATATGTGCAACCATGTATCATTACTTAACTTTCCAAGGGTAGAAAATTTCCTTCAGTTCAATAAAATGCAATACCTAAAATATGGAATATTTTTGCTATGAAATCTTACTCATACACTTCAATTAAACATTTACTGAGCATATAAATGAGAATGATTCATCATCTGCCTTCAATAAATAGCAATTTAGCAGGGGAGAAGACAAGGCATTATCCTTTCATGCCAATATAAAATAAAAGGTCATACAAAAGATATGAACAAAGATACAAGAATTTCAAGAAGGATCACATCCCTGGGCTAAGAAAAGGTTATGGGAAGAAAATGACATCAGAATGGATCTTGGGTAAGAGAAAAAGGAATGTTTTAAGCAAAGAAAACAACAAAACAAGAAGTCCCAGAGTGGAAGAGGATAGCACAAATTCAGAAAATACAATAGAACTTCTGTAAGTTGACCACCCAAGGGACTGTAACAAACAAATCAACATAAGGAACTGGACCTACCATTAAGACATGTGATACATGTCTGGTCTATGAAAATCAGGTCTACTTAAGGAGGTGAGGAACTATGGTATTTCTACTGCATTAAGTAATAAGTGTACCCAATATAGGGAATAATAGCAAAAAATAGAAAAGATAGAATTTCTTAAATTCAGTTGTCAGTGTTCTAAACAAATTTACTAAAATGTAATGCATGAATCCTTTCTACTACATAAATGTAAGAAAAAAAAGCAGGAGGTGGCAGTACTTCCAGAATGGCAGGCAAAAACTTCCGAAAGTTTGTTCCTCCACAAAACAAAAGCATTAGTAAAATGGTCAAAATCAACTTTTTCACAATTCTGAAATTTAAACAAAGGCTTCAAGAATCCAAGGAATGTTTATACAAGAAAAATGGCTGATCCTCAGTAAGCAGAACAAGCTTTGTGGCATTTGAATTTGCCCCATTCTCCTCTCTCCAGCTTTGAGAAAGTCTTGAAAACCAACAGCTTCACAAACATGGTAGCTGTGAATATCAGCACCCACTTACAGGGGCAGAACAGATTAGGAACCTCCTCAAAAAATGTCACTATTAAACATATTTAATCTAACAACTTGCCAGAAAACTTCCATTCTCAGGGCTTATCTTACCTGACCTGAATTAGAGGTCTCTCAAAGTGGAGGGTACTATCCACAGGGTGTTTGTTAAAAATAATCAGATACAAGTGTTTAAGGTCACAACTGCCTGCAGTAGCAATACCAGTTAAAGCAAACAAGGCATTGATCAAAAAACTTAAAGGAAAACCTGGGAAATGAGATGTCCATAGAGGGCTTAAAAATGTTCCAACATACTCCTGAGAATCTAGAAGGCACACAAATGTCCAGGAAAAAACCTGGAAAGACCCTGACTCTCACTGTTGGCTGAGCCTAATGTTTTTACAACAGGAAATTAAGGCTTTAAAGCACAGCTATAAACTGCTGATGCACTGAAAGGGTGCTGATACACAAACATAAAGTCTGTCAATAAAAGCTAAGTTTATACCCAGAAGACCAAAAGTCACAATATAACAAAGACATCTGTACCAGAATGTTTATTGCAGCCCAATTCATAATTGCTAAGTCATAGAAGAAGCCCAAGCGCCCATCGACCCATGAATGGACTAGCAAATTGTGGTACATGTATACCATGGAATACTATGCAGCCTTAAAGAAAGATGGAGACTTTACCTCTTTCATGTTTACATGGATGGACCTGGAACATATTCTTCTTAGCAAAGTATCTCAGGAATGGAAGAAAAAGTATCCAATGTACTCAGCCCTACTATGAAGCTAAATTATAGCTTTCACATGAAGACTATAACCCAACTATAGCACAAGACTATGGGGAAAGGGCCAAGGAAGGGGAAGGGAGGGGGGAGGTTTGGGTGGAGGGAGGGTAATGGGTGGGGCCACATCTATGGTGCATCTTAGAATGGGTACAGGCGATTGCACTAATGTACACAGCTATGATTTAACAATAAAAAAAAAGAAAAAAAGAAAAGTTAATTTAGGGGAAAAAAAGCAAAATATCATATAGTCTGCCGCTAATTCTGTCCCTACTCTCTGATAATGAAATTGCTTAATCTGGCTGAGCTTTTAGTTCCTTTATGAGAGTAACTGGCCTTGTAAAATGGCCCCCTTCCTAAGTTATTTAGAAAAAAAAAAAAAAGCTGGGATATTTATTTGTTCAAGAAATTAAAAAAAAAAGAAATTTAAGGAAATCTTTCCAATGATTAGTGGACCACTAAGCTAACCAAGTAGACACATCAGTGGTTACACAAAGAATACAGACTTTACAGAATTAGTCACAAAATAAACAGCAACAATGTATCTTGGGGGAGAGAGGGATCAGATTTCTAAAGTAGCTCCATTATGTTATTTCAAATATCCACTTTTCAACAAAAAACTATAAGACACACAGATACAGAAAAGTATAACTTAGAGGGGGAGGACAATCAACAGAAAACTATAAACTATCAATGTGAAAGCCCAGATGTTGGAGTATGACACAAAGCCTTTATTTATTTATTTATTTTTTAATTTTTTTTTTTTGAGACAGAGTCTTACTATGTCACCCTTGGTAGAGTGCTGTGGTATCACAGCTCACAGCAACCTCAACTCTTAGGCTTAAGCGATTCTCTTATCTCAGCCTCCCCAGTAGCTAGGACTACAGGTGCCCATCTCAATGCTTGGCTATTTTTGTTGTTGTTGTTGTTGTTGTTTTGTTGCAGTTGTCATTATTGTTTTAGCTGACCTGGGCCTGGTTCAAACTTGCCAGCCTCAATGTATGTGGCCGGTGCCCTACCCACCAAGCTACAGGTGCTGCCCGAGACAAAGCCTTTAAATCAGCTATTCTAAATATGTTCAGAGGACTGAACAAGACTATATGTAAAGAATTAAAGGAAATTATTAGGGTGATTTATCACTAAATAGGGACTAAATCCCTACCAATAAAAAAAAATTTTTTAAATAGAGATTTTTGGAGTTGAAAAGTATAGTAAGTGAAACATTCACTATAAGGGTTCAATGTCTGACTTAAGCTGGTAGAAGAAAGAATCAACAAACTAAAGACAGATGAATTATCCAGTCTGAAGAACAGAAAGAAAAAACAGGAAAAATGAACACACCCTCAGGCCTGTGAGACATCATTAAGCAATCATGTGTATATCAGAGGTCCCAGAAGGATAAGATAGAAATAATGGCTAAAAACTTTTCAAATTCAGTAAAAACCACTAATCTACTCGTCTAAGAAACTCAACAAACACCAAGTAGGAAAAACTCAAAAAGAACTACACCTACACACATAGTCCCACAGTCAAAAGCCCAAAGCTAAACACAGGATCCTGAAAGCAAGAGAAAAGTAATTATCACTTACAAAATCATCAGTGAGATAAAGAGCTCATCAAAACTACAGACACCAGAGGTAGTAGGATGATATATTCTCAGTGCCAAAAGAAAAATATTATAAATCAAGAACCCCATATCCAGCAAAATTATCCTTCAAAAATGAAAAAGAAATACAGACATTCTCAGGAAATAAAAAATGGGAATTTGCCACTGGGAATTTACCACTAACTACTACCCTGACAAAGGTAGTAGTTAGGACTAAAATGAAAAAATACTAGATGTTAATTCAAATCCATATTAAGAAATAAATAGGGCCAGGTGCAATGGCTCACAACTGTAATTCTAGCACTCTGGGAGGAAAGAGGATCACTTGAGATCAGGTACGAGACCCCCATTTGTACTAAAAATAGACAATAATTAGCTAGGTATGGTAGGCACTTGAGGTCTAAGATATTCAGGAGGCTGAGGCAGGAGGATCATTTGAGCCCAGGAATTTGAAGTTACAGTGAGCTATGGTAATACCACTGTAGTCTAGATGGGGTGACAAAACAAAACTCAGTCACAAAAAAGGAAGAAAAAAGGAAAAGAAAAGAGAAAAAGAAAGAAATAGCACCCATGAATGTAATTACATATGTAAATAGAAAAGACAATACAAATATTTTATTTTTATCTGTATGTAACTCCTCTTTTCTTATCTGAATTAAAAGAAAAACAATATAAAACAATAATTGCAAAACTGTTAGGCTAGGTATGTTGACTCACACCTGTAATCCCAGCACTTTGGGAACCAAGGCAGGAGGATCACTTGAGGCTAGCCTGGGCAACACAGTGTTAAGACCTTGTCTCTACAAAAAAGAAAAGACAAAAATATGCCAGGTATGGCCCTGTAGTCCTACCCACTAAGCAGGCTGAGGCAAGAGGCCTACTTGAGCCCAGAACTTTGAGGCTACAGGGTTGCAGTTAGCTATAACCATGCCACTACACTCCAACAAGGGCAACAGAGCAGACCCTATCTCAAAAGAAAAAAGAAATGTTGATGGCCTTATCATGTAAAAGATATGATTTGAATGATAATAGTGCACAAAGGAGGGGGAAATAAACAGAGCTTTTTTTTTTTTTTTGTAGAGACAGTGTCTCACTGTACCGCCCTCGGTAGAGTGCCGTGGCCTCACACAGCTCACAGCAACCTCCAACTCCTGGGCTTAAGCGATTCTCTTGCCTCAGCCTCCCGAGTAGCTGGGACTACAGGCGCCCGCCACAACGCCCGGCTATTTTTTGGTTGCAGTTTGGCAGGGGCCGGGTTTGAACCCGCCACCCTCGGTATATGGGGCCGGCACCTTACCGACTGAGCCACAGGCGCCGCCCATAAACAGAGCTTTATTAAAGCAAAGTTTTTGTATAATATTGAAATTGTTTGTATTACTCCAAACTAGATTGTTTGAAGTTATTAATTGCAATAAAATAAAAATTATACTAAAAGAAATAAGATAACTAAAATACATACTGAGAAAAATTTTAACACAAAAAAGGCAGTAATGGAAGAACAAAGAAACAAAAAAGACATAAGACATATAGAAAATAGCAAAATGGTAGATGTAAATTCTTTTTTTTTTTTATGAATCAGGACATCAGTTTATTAATTCACAAAGGGAAACATAGGTTGGTTGGTCGGTAGATGTAAATTCTAATGTACTAACAATCACATTAAATGTAAATGAATCAAACCCTTTCAACATGCAGGGGTTGAGACTAGATCAAAAACAAAATAAGTCGGGAGGTGCCTGTGGCTCAGTGGGTAGGGTGCTAGCCACATATACTGAGGGTGGTGGGTTCAAACCCAGCCCCAGCCAAAACTGCAACAACAATAAAAAAAAAAACTATAAAAAATAATAAATAAGTCAAAACAAAAAAATGAAAAACATGATCCAAATATATGTTTTCTACAAGACACACTTTAGATTCAAAGACCAAACAGGTTGAAAGTCAAAGAAGACAGAAAGCTACACCATGCAAACAATAAACAATAAAAGACTCTGGGGTGGCTATGTAATATCAGATAGAATGCACTTTAAGACAAACATTGTAGAGACAAAAAGTACATTTATAAGAGGGAAAATCCATACATTCATCAAAAAACATTACCATTATAAACATAAATGCAGATAACAACAGAGCCCCAGAATATATGAGGCAAAAACTGAGAGAACTAAAGTGAGAAATACAATTCAACAATAATAGTCAAATACTTCAATATCCCACTTTCAATAATGGATAAAACAAGCTGGGTGCAGTGGCTTATGCCTGCAATCCCAGCACTCTGGGAGGATGAGGCCAGAGGATCCCTTGAGCTCCTGAGTTCAAGACTATCCTGAGCAAGATTCAGGCCCTGTCTCTACTAAAAAATAGAAAAATTAGCTGGGCATCATGGCAGGTGTCTGTAGTCAGAAGGCTGAGACAAGAGGATCTCTTGAGCTCAGGAGTTGAAGGCTGCTATGAGCTAGACTGATGTAAAGGCACTCTAGTGTGGGGCAATAGAGTGAGAATGTCTCAAAAAATTTTAAAAAATGATAAAACAACTAGACAAAATATCAGCAAGGAAGTAGAAGACTTGAACAATACCATAAACCTGCTAGATCTAACAAACACCTATAAAACCCTTCAGGCAAAAATAGCAGAATATCTATTGTTCTCAAGAACATATGGAATATTCTCTGGGATAGGCCTTAGAACAAGTCTCAGTATTAAGAATTGAAATCATGCAGTATATTCTCTGAGCACAAATGGAATGAAATTAGAAAATAATAACAGAAAAGAAATTTGGGAAATTCACAAATATAGGGAAATTAAATACCATCCACCTAAATAACCAGTGAACTAAAGAATAAATCATAAGAAAATTACAACATGCTTTGAGATGAAAACTCAAAACTATGGGATACAATAAAAACCAGTGCTGCAAAAAAAGTGTATGTTTGTAAACACATGTGTTTTTTAAAATTATAAATTAAAAACTTAATTTTTCCCCTTAAAAAACTAGAAAGAACTAATCCAAAGCCACTAGAAAGAAACGATAAAAGTTGATACCATGAAATAAACAGAACACAGAAGAGAAAGTTTTTTAAAAAGTTCATTCCTTGAAAAGATCAAAGATACTGATAATCCTTTAGCTAGACCAACCAAAAGCAGAAATGACACAAATTACTAAAATCAACAATGAAAAAGACTTATCAATATTATAGAAATAAAAATGAGCATAAACAACTGATATCCAGCAAATTACATAACCTAGAAGAAATGGACAAATTCCTAAAAGACACGTACTACCAAAATTGACGAAGAATAAAAAATCAGCATAAAACTGTAACAAATGAAGAGACTAACTTAGTTATTGAAATTTCCCACAAAGAAAAATCAAAGATGAGATGGCTTCACTATTAAATTCTATCAAGCATTAAAGAAGACAACACCAATCCTTAACAACTCTTTCAAAACACAGAAGAGGGCCAGGGTGATGGCTCCCACCTGTAATGCTAGCACTCTGGGAGGCCAAGGCGAGTGGATTGCCTGAGCTCAGCAGTTCAACACCAGTATGAGCAAGAGTGAGATCCCATCTCTACTAAAAATAGAAAAACCAGCTGGACCTTGTGGTGGGTGCCAGGCAAGAGGATAACTTTAATCCAGGAGTTTGAGGTTGCTGTGAGCTGTGGTTTTCTATTTGGTTCCAAATGTCTATGTCTACACTTTTGTGCCAATACCATTCTGTTTTGATCACTGTGGACTTGTAATATAGCCTAAAGTCTTATAGAGGGGATGCCTTTGGCCTTGTTTTAATTATTAAGAATTAACTTTAGCTATATGGGTTTTTTTTTTTTTCTGATTCCATATGAAATGAAGAACGATTTTTTCAGTTCTTTAAAGTATTATGTTGATATTTTAATGGGGATTGCATTGAACCTATAGATTGCCCTAGGAAATATAGACATTTTAACAATGTTGATTTTTCCCAGCCTAGAACATGGTATGCTCTTCCATTTGTTAATGTCTTCTGCAATTTCTTTTGTTAGGGTTTCCTAATTCTCGTTGTAGAAATCCTTCACTTCTTTTCTCAGGTCTATTCCTATGTATTTTATTTTCTATGAAGCTACTGTGAAGGGAATTGTGTCTTTGATTAGTTTCTTAACTTGGCTGTTGTTGGCATATACAAAGGCTACTGATTTGCAGACATTGATTTTAGACCCTGAGCCATTAGGGTATTTCTTGATCACTTCCAGGAGTCTTGTGGTTGAATCTCTGGGTTTTTCTAAGTATAAGATCATATCATTGGCAAAGATCAAGAGTTTGACCTCCTCTGTCTCCATTGGGATGCCCTGTATATTTTTCTTTTATCTGATTGCATTGGTTAGAACTCCCAATGCAAAGTTCCACACTGTTATGGGAACTTCAACACTACTATGTTGAATAGTAGTGGTAACAGAGGACATCTTTGGTTCCAATTCTAAGTTCTCTCAGTTTTACTCCATTCACTATATTAGCTGTAAGTTTTTCATAGATGGCTTCAATCAGTTTAAGAAGTGTGCCACTGATGTTTATATTCTTAAGTGTTCTTGTTAGAAAAGAATGCTGAATTTACTCAAATGCTTTTCCTCCATCTATTGAGAGGATCACATAGTCTTTGTTTTTGATGTGGTGAATTACATTTATGGATTTGCATATGTTAAACCAGCCTTTCATCCATGGGATGAGGCCTACTTGATGGTGATGTATAATTTTTTTTAATGTGTAGCTGTAACCTATTGGCTAATATTTGACTGAGTATTTTTGTATCTATATTCATTAGTGAAATTCATCTGTGGGTGGGTCCTTTCCTGGTTTTGGTATCAGAGTGATGTTTGCTTTATAGACTGTGTTGGGGAAAGTTCCTCCCTCTCAATGTTTGGCATAGTTTCTGCAGTATAAGTATAAGCTCTTCTTTGATGGTCTGATAGAATTCTGTGTAAAGCCATCTGGTCCACGGTTAGATTTTTTTATTGTTTCTTCAATCTTAGTGTTTGACATTGGTCTGTTCAAGAAATCTATTTCCTCTTGGTTAAGACTTAGGGAGAAGGTGTGATTCTAGGTATTGGTCCATATCCTCCACATTGTTAGATTTCTGGGCATAGAGTTTCTTGTGGTAGTCAGAGATAATCTGTGTCTCTGTGATAGCTGTTGTTATTTTACCTTTTTCATTTCTGATTGAGATTATTAGAGATTTTACTTTTCTATTTCTAGTTATTCTGGCCAAAGGTTTATTGATTTTATTTGAAGAATCAATTTTTGTTTCATTAATTTTCTGAATGGTTTTGTTTTCAATTTCATTTATTTCTCATTTAACTTTGGTTATTTATTTTCTTCTGCTAGGTTTTGGATTAGATTGTTTTTCCTTTCCATTTCCTTAAGATGATTTCATTAGGTTATTTTTGTGCTCAATTTCTGTTTTTTGGATGTAAGTATCTAATGTGATAAATTTCACTTTTAAGATTGCTTTTGCATGGGCGGCGCCTGTGGCTCAGTGAGTAGGGCGCCGGCCCCATATGCCGAGGGTGGCGGGTTCAAACCCAGCCCCGGCCAAACTGCAACAAAAAAAAATAGCTGGGTGCTGTGGCGGGCACCTGTAGTCCCAGCTACTCGGGAGGCTGAGGCAAGAGAATCGCTTAAGCCCAGGTGCTGGAGGTTGCTGTGAGCTGTGTGATGCCACGGCACTCTACCAAGGGCCATAAAGTGAGACTCTGTCTCTACAAAAAAAAAAAAAAAAGATTGCTTTTGCAGTATCCCACAGGTAACTCGTAGCTTCATTGTTGTTATGTTTGAGGAATTTAACAATTTCCTCCTTTATCTCTTCCTTGACCCAACTATCATTTAGCATAAGGTTAATTACCATGCCTTTGTTTGGGGATAAAAATTTTTGTTGCAGTTCAGTTCTACTTTTATTGCTTTGTGGTCTGAAAAGATACAGGGTATAATTTCAATTTTTTAAATTTTGTTGAGGTTTGATTTGTATCCTAGGATACGATCTATTTGGGAGTGTGTTCCATGGGCTCTTAAAAAGAATGTGTATCTTTAGCTTTGGGATGGTATGTTCTGTACATGTTTATTAAACCCAACTATTGTAGGGTCACATTTAAGTCCCTTATATCTTTGTTCAGTTTCTGTTTAGAGAATGTGTTAAGTTGTGCCAGAGGGGTGTTAAAGTCCCCAGCTATTATGGTGTTATGTGATATTATATTGCTCAGAGCAAAGTCTGCTTCATAAATCTGGGAGCACTTAAGTTGGGCACATAAATAATATAATTGATATGTCCTCTTGTTGTATTGTTCCCTTGACCAGAATGAAGTGACCATCTTTGTCTTTCTTAACTGTAGTTGCTTTAAATCCACTTGTATCTGAAAATAAGATTGTGAATCCTCTTTTCTTCTATTTTCCATTTGCCAGAAATACTGTTTTCTATCCATTTATCCTGAATCTACATTTGTCCTTCCAGATTAGGTGTGCTTCCTGGAGACAGCATATGAATGACTTTGCTTTTTTATCTAATTGGCAAGCCTTTGCCTCTTCAGTGGGGAATTTAAGCCATTAACATTTATTGAGAGAATTGATAAATGTGGTAGAATTCTATTCATCGTATTTTGTGATAGTCTCTTGCTTAGTTTTATCCTTTGCACCATTGTGGAACTAGGTTTTTTTCCTTTAGTTTCTGGGTATATGCTTTGCTTGTGGACCATTGTGATGGTCAGTGTGGAGAATAGGTCTACGTATTTTCTATAAAGCAGGTCTAATTGTGGCAAATTTCCTCAGTTTTTACATTATCAGTAAAAGATTTGATTTCTACATCAATTTTGAAGCTAGTTTATCAGGATACAGAATTCTGGGATCAAAACTGTTTTGTTTAAGAAGGTTAAAGGTAGATGCTCATTCTCTTCTGGCTTGGAAAGTTTCAGCTGAAAAGTCCACTGTCACCCTATGGATCAGCCCCTTTAGGTACTTACTGCTGGCAGCTTGCAGAAATTCCTCTTTTGTCTTGACTTTGGACAGGTTCATTACAATGTGTCTTGGAGATGCTGTTTGTGTTGAGATGACCTGGGGTTCAATATCCCTCTAAAAGGAGTGTTTCATAAACTTCAGTGAAACCTGGGAAATTTTCATTTATGACAGCTTCCAGTAAGGCTTCCATTCCTTTGGGATGTTCTTCTTCCCTTCAGGGATCCCTATAATTTATATGTTTAAATGCTTTGCAAAGTCCCATAATTCTTTGAGTGAATGTTCTGCTTTCTTTCTCTTCTTTTCTGCCTCTTTAACTACGTGGGTTAGCTCAAGAGCTTTATCCTCTAGCTCTGAGATTCTTTCCTTGCCATGGTCTAATCTGTTATTGATACTTTCTACTGCATCTTTAAATTCCCTGATTGACTCCTTCAATTCCTTAAGCTCCACTATTTCCTTTCTATATTCTTTGTATCTTTTGTCCATTTTTTTGTTCTGTTTTTCCACTTTCTTGTTAACTCCCTTTATTGCCTTTGCCATACATATTTTAAATTCTCTGTCATTTCCATTAATTCTTTATAGGTGGCATCCTCTGTGGTAGCTGCCTCATGGTCCAACTGGGGGAGTTGCTCTGTTTTGGTTTTTCATGTCACAATTTTTCTGTTGGTTCCTCCTCATTATTATTATTCTTGTTCACTTCTTCCTCCTATTTTTTCCTTCTCACTACCCCCTTCACTTAAAATTATTTTGTCTCAGAGTTTACATGTTGAAATGGCATTTTGGTATAAGACCAAAACAAAGAGAAGGGTAAAGATTGAGAAGGGAGAAAGAAGAAAAAAAGAAAAAAAATAAGGGGAGTGAAAGAAGAGAAAGAGAGCAACAAGAGAAATGGTGTTGTCTGGCAGGGTCCTGTGGCCACACCCACAACTCTAGGACTTTGGGGGGCTGGGTTGGGCGGGTCCTTCAAAGTAAAGAGCTCCTTACCTGCCTGGGCAAAAGCAAGACACCACCTCTGCCAAATATGGAAAGAGAAAAAAACAAAAATAAAATTAAAAATTCAGCACTATGTCGCAGTGGGGACCTGCCAATACTCTTTCTAAAAGTTAAAGCTAGGAGGACACCATAGACCATGAGCCTGTGACCTCCTGGAGCCAGACCAATACTGTGACAGCCCCCCCAAAGCCAGACCAATGCCATGACCACCTAGCACTCAAAGAAAAAAATAAATAAAGAAAATTAAAGATACAATTATATAAGATAAAGGGGGAAAAAAGGATATTTTACCTGTTGTATGAAAAATTTATGTGGGAAAGATAAGTAGAAAAATCTCTACCAAAAGAGAGAAAAAAGGAGAAATATAAAAAAGAAAGAGGCAAAAAAGGGGCAAAAAACCATAACAAAAATTGAAGAACCCTTGCTATTGAAAAAAAAAATGAAAAATAAAAAATATTTCAACTAATAAAACATAAACAAAGAAATAGATGTATATATGTGTATAACTATACATATACATATATATGTACACATTATATTGTGTGTGTGTATCTATACATATATATATATATATATATTCATTCCCTGGAGACCAGGTGGCACTGTGGCACCTTAGGAGATGAAGAACATATGCTATTTTGCTGTGAAAATTTAGAGGCAGAAGCCACTCTCTAGTTGCAGAGAAGAAAATCAGGTCCTGTCTTCCCGACTTAGTTGCCCTCAATCAAGTCCTACTGCTTCATCAGCATTCAGTTCCTGTGGGATTGAATGCTGTCACCAGATTCCTTAGGAAGCATGTCACACGGTGTTCCCTGACAATAATTCCTGGGGCCACTCAAATCACCCCCAAGGGCGGATGCCTGAGCTCAGCAGGCACACCAGAACCACCATGCACTAAAACCGTGAGGACTGTTTCTCCCACACGACCTTCCCACAGTGGAAGCACCCAGCTAGCAGCCAAGCTGATGGGTGATCCACCCCACCCGATATTCAATCCTGGCCGCTGGACACTGTTCAAGTCCACCCACTCATTTAAATTCTGCAAGATTGCTCCAGTGATTGGATTAGCACAAAATAAAAAACTGCAGGATGATAGGGCGGCACCTGTGGCTCAGTCGGTAAGGTGCCGGCCCCATATACTGAGGGTGGCGGGTTCAAACCTGGCCCCGGCTGAACTGCAACAACAAAAAAAAATAGCCGGGCGTTGTGGCGGGTGCCTGTAGTCCCAGCTACTCGGGAGGCTGAGGCAAGAGAATCGCTTAAGCCCAGGAGTTGGAGGTTGCTGTGAGCTGTGTGATGCCACGGCACTCTACCGAGGGCCATAAAGTGAGACTCTGTCTCTACAAAAAAAAAAAAAGAAACTTTAAAAAAAAAAAAAACAAAAAACTGCAGGATGGCCCTTTCTTGTCCCAAATCCTCCATTCCCAAACACTCGCCTTATGTGCTGGTTTTTCTCAGCTCCAGACCTCCTCACTGGCTCCTGTATTCCACCACTGATTCACTGTGACACCAAAGTGATGTCCCTGCATGAGTTCTCCCAGCCAGAAGTGGTTGAAGTTCTTTTCCCAGTCTCTCCACAAGTGGCTAGTAAGGAGATGTTTCTAGTCCATCATCTTGCTCTATGCCTCCCACCCCAATAAAGTCTATTTTAAATAGTATTTGCTTAAATTGAAGCTTGAATGTCTCTGTAGTAACTGTCATAACTTAGCCATCTTAAGAGACAAGTCTTTTTAGGGCAAATAATATTAATCTTAATCCACTCTAATTTGTTTGAGACAGAATTTCACTTTGTTACTCTTGGTAGAGTGCTGCAGCATCATAGCTCACAGCAACTTCAAACTCTTGGGCTCAAGTGATCTTGTCTCAATTTTTCATTTTTAGTAGACAAGGGGTCTCACTTTTGCTCAGGCTGGTCTTAAACTCGTTAGCTCAAGCAATCCACCCACCTTGGCCTCCCAATGTGCTAGGATTACAGGCATGAACCACTGCACCCAGCCTAACTCACTTTAATTTGTAAAGATTATGTGTGTTTTTAAAATAAGAATGACTATGCTAGTTTGAATAGTGACCTGTTAGGCAGCCAAAAAAGAAATAGCTGCTCAGTTTGCAAAACCGTGAATTCAAGATCTGTTTTAGATTATTACCAATTGATTCATTCAACCAACTTTTATCAAGTTTCTAAAAATCTATCAAGCACTGTGTAAGACAGTAATGAGTAGATAAATAAGGCATGGTTCCATACCTCAAGGAACTCCTAGTCATAAGAGATTTATTTATTCATTCATTTATTTATTTATTTATGAATGAGAATCTCTCTTGCCCAGGATATAGTGCCATGGCATCAACCTAACTCACAGCAACCTCAAACTCATGAGTTCAAGTGATTCTCCTGCCTCAGCCTCCCAAGTAGCTGAGACTATAGGCACCTTCCACAATGCCCCGCTAGCTTTTCTATTTTTTAGTAGAAACAGAGTCTTGCTTTGCTCAGACTGGTCTCAAATTCCTGAGTTCAAGCAATCATTCCTCCTCATTCTCCCAGAGTGCTGGATTACAGATGTGAGCCACCATGCCTAGCCGTAAGACATAATTTAGACAAAATGTGGTACTTTAATAGGTCTATGTACAAAATACCAGGAATTAACAATGTTAACAAAGGTAATATTTATCCTGATTTTTAAATAATGAATTAAATACTACTATTCCTTAGGCTTCTATCACTCCCTCTTTCCTCTCAGCCCAGTTCTTAGGCATAGATACATACCCATTATCACATGGGAAGCATTTTAAAACAAGTTCTGCCCCTGCACCAGACTAAATGAATAGGAATTTCTGTGGATAACTCTAACCTCCAGCTATACCCTTTAAAAGCTTCCCAGGTGGTTTTAAAGTAGCCTGTGTTGGCCAGGTGGCTCACACCTAACTATAATCCCAGTAATTTGGGAAGCCAAGGTACAAGGATGACTTGAGGCCAGGATTTTGAAACCAGTCTGAGCAACACAGCAAGACCCTGTCTTTAGAAAAAAATTAAAAACTTAGCCAGATGTGGTGACGCATATGCAGAGTCCTAGGATCACTTGAGCCCAGGAGTTCAAGGCTGTAGTGAACTATGCCATTGCTCTTTAGCCTGGGCAGCAACAGAGTGAGAATCTGTCTCTTAAAAAAAAAATATATATATATATGTATCTCCTATGTTAAATGTCATTTAATCAGGCAATCTCACTTGTTTCTGACAAGTTTTTGTTTCAATCCTGGGGCAGACCCTCCATATACATCTCCATTTTCAAGTTTAACTGCTCTCCTGAGCTACCCCTGGACATCAAGATGGTACCATTGGATGGCAAAGTTAGTAGTAAGGAAGAAAAAATAAAAAAGATGGTACCATTGAATTTCTCCTTTACCTTCTAAAACTTATTCCTTTTCCTGTATTTCTTAGCTGAATGAAATGAACCACCATTGCCCAGTCACCCAAGCCAAAAATCAAGAAGTCATCTTTGACTCTTCCTTCTTCTCTCTTCCACCCCCACACCTTATCAGTTCTCCTCATTCAGCTGATTCACTCTCACATCTATACCCTCATCTCCATCCCCTCACTGGCCTCATGATCTTTACACCTAGATTCCTACAACAACCCTCTTAACTGGTCTTCATGAGTCCAGTCTTGCCCCTTTCAAATCCATTCTCCACAATGCTACCAGAGATCAGAATGATCTTTCTGAAGATATATCTGGTAACAACACTCATTCATGTTACCTGCCAGAGTAGGGAATGTAGACATGAATCAAAATCCATCCTGATTTCAAAGCCCTACTCTTAGAGCTGAGAAAAGGAGAAAGATACAGAAACAAGTAAACACAGCAATCACATTCTGACAGCAGATTATCAAGAGGAAGATGAACCAGGGGAGATGTGGGAAGGCTTTACTGTACAGATAACCATGAACATGTATTATCTAGAGGTAGCAAACATGGGAAAAGGCATTCCACGTAAAAACAGATACACAAACAGAGCCATCTAGGCAATATTGAGGTAATGCAGGTGATTTTATATGGCTAAAGCAAAAGGCAAGGCAAGCACCAAGACACAAAAGCTAAGATGAGAATAAGTCAGGCTCCCCAAGATCTTCCCAGGATGAAATCCTTCAAAGGTTCCTCTCTACCATCAGGATATAAGAAACACAAGGTCATTCATGAGCTGCTCCTACATATCACTCCAGCCTTATCTCTCATGCCTTTACTTCAGGTTTTTCGAACCACCAGTTCTCTCTCAAAAGCACCAGTTATCAAACACTTTTGTACATGTTATTCTCTCTTCCAAAAGACCAATTTTCTCTTACATTTCCTTGTCTAGATGAGGCTCTTCTGAAAACTTAGTTTGCTAAACTATTATGCACCTGGCACTTTGCTATAAATGAAGACACAATGAAATATGACACAACCCCTTCCTCAAAGAGTTCACTAATTAGTCAGGGAGTAAAATAAGAAAACAGACCATTATAATAGTGTAAAAGTAGATATGGCAGTATGCACAGGGTGCTGTGAGAAAACAATGAAAAGTCACCTAACCCAAACTAAGAAAGAGAGGTAGTCAGAAAAAGTTCTGTCTCTCTAGGGTGGTGCTCCCAGATCATCTTTGTCTCTATCACAAAGTCTTGATCACACTGTAGTGAACTGTCTGTTTCCTTAACTGCTTTCTATTCTGGATCACGAAGGAACTAGGATAAGGATAAGCCTATGTTACAGAAGGCCAGGAAGGAATGGTTCATCATGGTGTTAAGGGGCTGATAAGAATTTTTAAAGAAACAGTGGCATTGTCAGATTGCTATTTTAGAAATGGGACCAATTCTGGCAGCAATATCAAAGATTTTAGAGTACAGGACCCAGAGACAAGGGGGCCCATGAGGCTGCTATTGGCTATTTGGAAAAAATACAACCAAAGCCTAACCCAATCTTCTAGCAAGGACGATAGAAAAAGAGCTGACTGAGTTAGCAACAATAAGAATTATAGCAGACTTTATGTGAGGAGAAAGAAGACAATTATAAGGTTTCTAGGAGAAAGACAATAAAATAGAAGGAATGTTTGTAAGTGTATTCAGGGGGCTATGGATAGAGAGAAAGGGTAAGAAAAGATAACCACGTTTGAAATACTAAGTAAGTTAGTTTACAGTAGACAGATGAAAATTGGTACCTGAAGTTCAGGAAAAGTAGGGACCATATATATATATCTTCAAAAACCATAAATACATGGGTGCGATTTGAAGCCATAAAAGGAAGTATAATCACACAATGCAATTAGAGAACAGAAAAAAGAACAAAAATGAAATCCTAAGGAATGCCACGTTAATCTAAGAATTTAAAAAAGGAAGGAAAAGTCAAGGAAGGTTTTTTGTTTTGTTCTAGATGGTATTAAAGAACAGAAAAAAGAACAAAACAAATGAAACCCTAAGGAATGCCATGTTAATCTAAGAATTTAAAAAAAGGAAGGAAGCATCAAAGGAAGATTTTTTGCTTTGCTCTAGATGCCTTCTTCTGTGAAATAGAAGCAAAATAAGCAATGAAGAGAAGGCAAGAATAGGACAAAGAGTCAGAGAAGAATGGTAAAGATACACAAACAGCCATTTAGATTTTAGTGCATAAGAGCTAGGGGATAAGTCAAAGAATCTCTAGGCAGTGAAAGTGAAGTTGGAACCTTGAAGTTCAGAACAGCACAATTCATGATTTTCTCCAGCCTGCCCTGGGGAGCCCAGAAGCAGAAAAAGCAACTGATTCATCCAGGCTTGAGACCAGTGGAGTAAATGTGGCAAGAATAGCACAAGGCCCATATCAATGCTTTATTTTACTCTTTTAAAAAAATGACTATTTCCTCTGAGAGCCAGAAAAGGTGGGGGTGGGGTCGGGGGGAGAAGGTTGGATAGTTCCTCTTTCACTCTTTGAGAACTGGTCAGAACTTACACTCCTAAGCATATCTGATCCCGACAGCAGCTGATTCTAAGAAATCCAAACCCGATTTCTCCTGGCTCTCAAAGGATGAAAATTCACTCTAGCTCCCTGGACTATATAGCTAATAGACAAATACATGGAACACTGCTTATATACCATGTTATTTCAGCTAGGAGATAGGGGCTCTTTCTTTCTTCAAAGAAATGTTCTCCAAACCCTGTAGATTGGTGGGGGTGGGGTGGGGTGATAATTATATTGCAAAGACTACTTAATAACAGACCAAGAATCCCTTAAAGAGACAATTAACATAAAACAATACATCACACAAAGATAGAACTGTTTCTTCTGAATAACCAGTGAGTAAATAATTGACCACTTAATTACTCTATTACACTTGGAGTTCACCAATTCCTCCTGCCATCTCCCTCATCACTCTTCAGATAGCGGGTCAGATCCCTCTGGATACTAAACTTCTGGCTACTACCCTCGGGAGAATACAAAAGAGGCTAACTTGCATGAACAACCACCATCGGCTGGGCCTACTGTGTGCCAGGCTTTGGGCAAGGCACATTACATGTTATGGGTGCAGGTCACTTAAGGACGAAGTAATAAGTTAAAACTATGGATGTGGCATTCAGGAGAGCGGGAAAAGTGTCTGAAGGTTTAAGAGTGAAGGTTTAAGTGTAAGGAAAGGAAGAAGTGTTAGCGACGGGTTGTTGATCAAAATGTGGGGAGAAAAAGCGAGTTAGGAAAGGAAGGCGTCTGGGAGCCAAAAAAAGCAAGACCAGGGACCCTGTGCAGGGGGGTGGGGGGGGATGGCGATGGACACATAGGGGGAACGCAGCACAAAGGGTAAGGATGGGGAGTGAGCTTGCCAAAGCGCAGCTCGGGTACAGGTGAGAGTCAAAGACGGATCCTGGCGGGACTAAGGGACTAAGGTTTCATCCCGGGAAGAAGCCCCAAAAGACTGCGGCGCTGGGACATGGCATCAGCGCCACAAAAGGGAGGGGAAGGGGCAGAGGTGAGAGGGCAGAGAAATCAGCCACGGCCGAGGTAGCCGAGCGACTGCGAAAGGTTGGCGATGGGGGCGGGGGCGTGGGAGCAGAAGCCCGGGCGGGCCAGAACCTAGGGCGCCGCGCTAGGGGGTGGGGTTGGACAACTGCCGGGGGCAGACCGGGAGACCAGCGGGCAGGAGGGATGCCAAGACGGAGTCTGCCCAGGCTCGGAGCCGGGGGGGAGGCGGCAACCGGCAGAGGGACCTGGGCGGCGCTCCGAGCGGAGCCGCAGCAAGCGCGGCGTCCCCCTTACCTGGGATGAGTGAGGAGCCGCCAAGCCGCCAAGCCGGCATCCTGGCCTCAGCCGCTTCTCCCACCGCCCTAGGTGGGGGCCATTTCGTCCGCCCCTGTAGCCAGCTCTCACAGTCAGGTGCCAGCCGCTGCCAGCTCAGCCCGTCCCCGCGGAGCTGAGCTGCCGCGACCCGCGCCCGCGGCCGCCTCAACAGCGACTCCCGCCGTCGCCGCCTCTGCGCCGGCTGCCAGCCTCCCGGGCGGTCGCGGGATCACACGCGTGCTGTGATTGGCTGCTGGGCACCTAGCCGAGCGATGTGTTGGCCTCTCTGATTCGCCGGTTCCGGCTGGCTTCCCATTGAGGGAGGCGGGGCTTGGGACTGCGCTCTGTCGGGCTGGCGCTGAGGGGCGGGGTGTGACGTCGCGCCCTGGACAGCAACCCCGCTGCCCTACTTGTGCACGCCCTGGGAGGGAGCCCCACGGCTGCCACCTGCCTGGCTGGGTTATCGCCTGAGCAGCGGTTCGCGTGGCCCAGCTGGTGCGGAGCAGCTAGCAGGTGGCAGTCCTCCCCGCCCCAATACCCCACGTGGGTGGCCCAGAAGGCAGGCCTTCATCCCTAGAGCTCTGGGACAGGACAAGAAAATGTGCTTTAGCAGGAAATCCCCTCCTCGGCCTGTCCACTGCTTCAGCAGCCCTTTCATCTCATGGGAGATAAGTCGCAAAGGCAAATATTAAATTCGCACAATATTGTATTCCACACTAAAGTGTAAATGAGTGATAGTAGATTCTCAGGGGTGGGAAACCGACTACCTAAAAGACTTGAAGACTGGAAAAGGAGAAAAAGGCAAAGAAGGGAAGGGAAAAGTGGGGAGGAGCTGAAATTTCACAGCAAAATTAACTTTTAAAATTCCTTTTTATAATCACTTCTACACCATGTTCTGTCAAAGCATTTATTTCAATTCTTAACGTGGATTGGAGAAAGTATGGCTCAAGCATCTAACAGATGTATTCAAAATTGCTGTCTACCATCTTGGAAATAGTTTTGTTATCTATAGAATTAAGTCTAATATGTATCTTAGAGAATTTCTGTAAATATCATATGAGGTCCACAAAAAACTCAACAGTAGCATTATTCATAATAGCAAAACAAAAAAGTAGAAAAACTCCACGTGGGCTCCGCGCCTGTGCCTCAAGCGGCTAAGGCGCCAGCCACATACACCTGAGCTGGGCCGGGGCCCGCCAAACAACTACGGCTGCAACCAAAAAATAGCCAGGCGTTGTGGCAGGCGCCTGTAGTCCCAGCTACTTGGGAGGCAGAGGCAGGAGAAACGCTTGAGCCCAGGAGTTGGAGGTTGCTATGAGCTGTGATGCCACAGCACTCTACCCAGGGCCACAGCTTGAGGCTCTGTCTCAAAAAAAAAAAAAAAAGAAAGAAAAAGAAAAGCCCCACATGTCCATCAACTGATTAATGGGTAAAACAGAAGGTGATGTCCATGCAATGGAACATTATCTGGCCATAAAAAGAAATGAAGTATGGACACATGCTACAATGTTGGTGAGTCTTGAAAATATTATGCTACGTGAATGAAGCTAGGCACAAGAGACCACATATGTTATGATTCCATTTATATTAATGTCCGGAATAGGCAAATCCCTAGAGACAGAAAGTATACTGGTAGATGCCTTGGGCTGGAGGGAATGGGGGAAAATGGGAAGGGCCTGCTAATAAGTATGGGGTGTCTTTGGGGGGTAATGGAAATGTTCTCAAATTTATGATGATGGTTTTACAATTCTGTGAATATACAAAAGTCATTGATTTATACACTTTATTGTTTTTGACTCAGCCTCCTGAGTGGCTGGGATCAAAGGCAGGGGTCACTGTGCCTGGAGAATTTTACACTTTAAGTAGATGAACTGTATGAGATATAAATTATATCTCACAAAAGCTGTTATTTTTTAAAAAGAGATCAAATGAGATAAACCTCAGAAAGCTGCTGGCTATAAAGGACTTGGTATATCTATGTTTTTTACTTTATTTGATTAGCAAAAATCTTATGAGCAGTTTGAGCTGAGGAAATTTAAAGAAAGAGCCACCAGGATATCTTTCTTTGGAAAACGTAAATCTAATGAAGAAGATCTGATTTGATCCAAGCTTTTTTTTTTTTTTTGCTATTTTTGGCCAGGGCTGGGTTTGAACCCACCACCTCTGGTATATGGGGCCAGCACCCTACTCCTTTGAGCCACAGGTGCCGCCCTGATCCAAGCTTCTTATGGAAGTGGATATTGTGATTATAAGATTCATAAAAAAAAAATAAGCAGGCAGAGAGTAAGGAAGAATGGAAGAAGGTGAAAGCAGGGCAAGGTGACTATGCACCTGAGGGCAGCCGCAAAAATCATTTGACAGTAAGCAAGAGAGCCAAGTCACATTCCATTTCCTACATTTCAGATCCCTTCAGGAAAAGAACTCACTCTGAGCTTGGCGCCTGTAGTATAGTGGTTATGGCACCAGCCACATACACCCAGGCCGGCGGGTTTGAACCCAGCCTGGACCAGCTAAACAACTGCAACAAAAAAATAGTTGGGTGTTGTGGTGAGCTTCTGTAGTCCCAACTACTTGGGAGGCGGAGGCAAGAGAATCTCTTGAGCCCAAGAGTTTGAGGTTGCTGTGAGCTGTAATGCCAAGGCATTCCACCGAGGGTGACATAGTGAGACTCTGTCTCAAAAAAAAACAAAAGAACTCACTCTGACCTGAGTAGTACTGACACCACCGGCAGTACACAGCCTTTGCCAGCCTCTCTCCACAAGGCAGAGATGCAGGTCACAGTGCCTAGAAAATTCCTGTTCCACCTATAAGACCTAGAAAAAGAATTGAGTAACTAGGTGGGGATTTGGCACTTGTTTTTCTGGCACTTATTAAACTGTTGGGGACAAATTCCAGATGTGAGAATTCAGTAAGAACAAAAGACACGAATCCCTTCAGTGAAATCTATCACGTGGCAGGATGTTTCACTGAACAAGACAGCTTCAGGTGGCTCAGAAGTTACAAACACTACACATCCTTTGAGCCAGAGCAAGGAACAGCTTGATCTAAAGCAAAGCTCAAGGTCATTTGGGAGTAAGACAAACTGTTCTTGCTTTCTAAATCTGTCCCCAATGCATAATGTATATATGCTAATAAGAAAAAAGACTCCAAGATACACTTTTTATTTACTTTTTTGAGACAGGATCTTGCTTTGTTGCCCAGGCTGGAGTACATGGTATGGTCTAGCTCACTGTAGCATTGTACTCCCGGGCTCAACTGATCCTCCTGCCTCAGCCTTCCGAGTAGCTAGCACTACAGGTGCCTGCCTGCCACCATGCCCAGTTAATTTAAAAAAATTTTTTTCTAGAGATTGGGTGTCACTATTTTTTGCAGGCTGGTCTCACCTGGCTTCAGATGACCCTCCCACCTCTGTCTCACAAAGTATTGAATTACTCGTGTGAACCGCTGCACCTAACCCAAAATATACTTTAAGTGAAAAGAACAAATTTCAAAACAGTGGATATAATATTTCTTTTTAAGTATACACACACATCTTCAGAGACAATCTCTAGAAAGATGTACAATAAAATGGTAACAGTGGTTGTCTCTGGGAGGAAAACTAAAAGACTTGGGCATAGGAGTGGAAGAGATTTATTCTTTACTGTATACTCTTTGGCACATTTTGAAATTTTGTGCTGCGTGCTGTGTGTATTAAAATGAATACATAATTTTCTTAAGAAAATAACTTTCCTGAAAAATTCACTAAGCCTGTATACATATCTAGATCACATGACATTCATATTTCTCTGTGTAATTTAATGAGCCTCATATTGAGTACACATATTCTGAACACTCTTTCTGGATATCTGTCTTCCCTTCTCAGCCTTACCTCTCCAGATGATCAGCTTAGAATCAGATAACTTCACCTGAGAGCATAGATGCCTTTGCCCCTTGTTATACATATTCAAAGGGCTCCGAGCCTGTTTCTTCCAGTCTGGGCATCCCTTGCAGGCCCAAGAAAAAGAGGAAATGGACAAATGCTTGCTGAGGAAGTCTTCCCCATCTTTACACAACTTCTCCCTCAAGGATTCACCTCCAGGAAAGAAGGCTTAGCCAAGGTAAGTGAAGACTCCTTACTATAGTTATCTCACCTCCTGGAAGGAAAATCTATGCAGCACACCTAGGAATGTGCAGAGTTTGAGAACTGAAAAGGCAGCATAGCCCTCCAGTGCTTTTGCTTTGAGAGGTTGTTGTCATTGCTGTGCTTTTGAGGCAGACAAAAATTCAACAGACCTGCCTTCATGTATTCTAGGATCTGGCATGGAGAGAGGATGGTTGCTGAGGTGGGAGATGGCAGGGAGTAGAAGGCCCTAGGACATGGAGAATTGGGGAAGACAATCATGTCAGGTCCTACATTTTAATTCCCTGTCCAAGACCAAGGGAGCTAGAAGCAAGGAATTTGGAAACAAAACTGATAGGACAGATTGCCTTTGCAATGCAAATGAAGATGTTTCAGAGGTTGCAGGCACAGCTACAGAAGTGGGGCCAAAGGGAGTTCTCAGGGTTAAGGCAGAAATGGTGATGACAGAAGCTATTTGTGTCTGTCACACCAGCACAGGGCCTGGCACTGGTTAAATGGATGGATGGACAGGTAATGAACAGATAGATGAATAGCAAAAGTCGCAGCTGTTGATGAAGGCCACCAGCGCAAAGCAGAGGGGGATGCAGGGAAGAGAACAGGAGGACATTCAGGTCACTCAAGATCCTGCCAGGAAGGTCAGGGAGACTCTAGGTGAGAGACCCAGAGCCATGGAGAATTGAGAGTTAAACTTTCACTTGACTTATAGCAACCTAAAAGCCCTGGCTAATTTGGGACAAGATGAAACGCTTACCTGAAAACAGTATCAAAGAGCCAGTGAGCTGCAGGAGACACCTCACAGTTCCGTTGAGGCTTGTAGGATAGAAGGATTTGAGACAAAAAGAAAATGGTGATATAATTTACAGAAAAAGGAAAAAAAATTAGAAGTCCTCCTCACTTTCCCCACCCCTAGATCCTGGAAAACTGGGCAAGTCAGGTCCCTCAGCCACATCATCATTTTAAAAACGAAAATTCAGCCCAGCCTATGAGCAGGCATTTTCCAAATGGCTACAGAATTCCTGCACCTTCCAAAAATACCTCTTCATGCAACTCCTGCCAGGGAGGGAGGGCCACATGCCCAAGCTAGAACTGACCAATGGGGCTTTCTGAGCCTAAGAGCTGCCAAGGCATGCTCTGCAGACCCCAGATGCAGGAAAGGCCTGCTGCTCCATAAGTAAACCCAACCAGTTACTGGTGCTGAACCCCAGACTGAGAGTAAAGCATCCTCTAATTCTACTTATGACCAGGGAGTTTATGTGACTTCCAGGAATGGTTTCCAAACCTAGCTATGCATGTAAACTATCTGAGCAGCTTTATAAAGTAGTCACCAGCCTCATGTCAGTTTTATGAAGCAGAAGCTCTGAAAAGGGGCCTCCCTCAAAGATGGGCAGGGATTGAGACAGTGACTGGGAGGCAAGATAAGGGGGCTTCAGAAAGTCTGGCTGATTGGTTATATGTTGTGACTTTACCTGGGTACGATTAACCATTTTGTTCACTCCAAAAATGTGTTAAGCTATGCACACAGGTACTTTTTCTATATCTTTGCTATTGTTCATTAAAAAATACCCTCCCGGGCGGCGCCTGTGGCTCAGTCGGTAAGGCGCTGGCCCCATATACCGAGGGTGGCGGGTTCAAACCCGGCCCCAGCCAAACTGCAACCAAAAAATAGCCGGGCGTTGTGGCGGGTGCCTGTAGTCCCAGCTACTCGGGAGGCTGAGGCAAGAGAATCGCTTAAGCCCAGGAGTTGGAGGTTGCTGTGAGCTGTGTGAGGCCACGGCACTCTACCAAGGGCCATAAAGTGAGACCCTGTCTCTACAAAAAAAAAAAAAAAAAAAAATACCCTCCCTAATAAGTTCTGCTCCTCTGCCAGGTTTGAAAATCACTGAGTTGCAGGTAGGATGAGGGGCTTAAATTACACTAAAGAAATGCTGGGTGCTTCTTAGTGTAGGGGGTCTGCTTCTGACTTCCCGGGGGTCTGCCTTTCCTTCTTGGGCAAATCTCTGACCCTCAGTAGGGAGAATCTCTGGCAGGGGGCCCAGCATGGGGTTGGGGGTAGAGCAGCTGGATAGGGGTTGCTTCAGGGAGCAGCCAGCCCTTCTCTGCCCATGATGCTGCCCAGCAACACTAGTGTAGACCAGGAGCAGCTGCCAATCCTTGTGTCTTATCCTGCATACTACCCCTTGAGCTGGGCTTGCTCAGGTCCCTGGTTCTGTGGTTCAGAAGTGCCATTTTCTTATGTGGCTTTGGTTTCTTTCCCTGGTTAAAGAGGCTGGAGAGGCTACCAATTTCTTGCCACTCTGTCAGGTCTCTTTCCAAGCGCAAGCAGCTTCCTGCAAAGGATAGACTTCCTTCATAAAATCCAGGGTACCCCAGCACATGAGATCTACCAAAGTTCTGCACTGGGCACTGTTCTAGGTGCTGAGGACACAACAGTCAGTGATCAAGACAGTCCCTGCTGCCATTATTTAGTTTACATTTTAATGGGGAGCCTGGCATCCTGTTACATATAAAAGGAATAAGAGATGCCCCACCCCAAAATATGCCACTTTGGCATAAGGATTATTTTGAGCTGGAGGCAACTAAGAAATGGCAAACATGGGGGGGCTCTCTGTTCTCCCCCTTTCTCTCTAAAATCCAGGCATAAATTTTCCTTTTGTAAAGAATATTTATATTCATAAAGGTGTTCACCTCTCCTATACCAGGAAGAGAACAATTCAGAGACAATTCTTATCACATGAGGTTAACAATCCTTACTATATAACTCCTATTTCCCATTAGTTTCCCCCATATATTTATTTTCGCACAATTTAGTGTAGCTAGATGCCCATAACCTCCCTCTTTCTTCTTTAAAAGAGCCAGCTGCTTTCTTTGTTGACTTCCATGTGCGTGGGATATAAACCTTTTCTCCTGTGAATCTGTTTCATCTGTTTAATTTGCAGGTCCCAGCTGCTGAACCTAAGAACAGTAAAAGAAAAGCATACTTAACCAAAACGTACAGAAGGCAGTGACTTGCTCATCACTCAGGTCTCTGCTTCTGTTCCATTTCTCCTGCACCTCCTTCCTCCTAAATTGCCCCCCTCAACCCAGCTGTGCCAGGAAAAATTCGGCAAACCTGCATATTATGCCACAAACACCAACCCCACTGGGCGGAATCTCTTGTGACCTGTGTTCTGATTTATACCTTATATAACTTAAGGCACTTCTCCCATTCTACTTTGTTTTCTTATTCTTTGTGTATTTGTCTAGTTCTTCACCTTCACCCCCATCAGATAGGAAGCTGCTATTCTGGGCCCACAGTAGGCCTTGGAATGTTTATTGAGATGGAATAAATTGAATGATGGGGCAGAATTTCTCTTAAGGATCATTAATTCACTTTGTTCTACATGTCTGTGATCTATAGACAAAAAGCCCTGTTGGTTTTTTAAAGAAACTTTATTTTGAACTAGGTGTGGTTGTACATGTCTATAGTCCCAACTACTCTGAGGCTGAAGTAGGAGGACTGTTTGACCCCAGGAGTTGGAGACCAGCCTGGGCAACATAGTAACACTCTGTCTCAAAAAATAAAATAAAATAAAACAACCTCTTTGAAAAATTTTGGAAACATTTTGAACATAGAAAAAAAATGGTGAAAATAAAACTTCAGTATACACATTCTTCATCAAGTGTCACATTTGCCACATTTGCTTAATCTCTCTTTTCTTTTCTTTCTTTTTTTTTGAGACAGAGTCTCACTATGTCACCCTTAGTAGAGTGCTGTGGCACCACAGCTCACAGCAACCTCCAAGTCTTGGACTTAAGTAATTCTCATGCCTCAGCCTCCCAAGTAGCTATGATTGTTCTTTGGCAGGCCCCAGCCAGCTTGAACCTGCCAGCCCCTGTGTATGTGGCCAGTGCCCTAACTACTGAGCGACAGGCACCGAGCCTTAATCTCTCTTTCACTTTCTCTATATATGTATCATTATGTTATTGTTATTGAATAGTTCGCAAATAAATTATAAACCCTGTGTCTTGTGTCCCTTTATCCCTAAATACTTCACCGATATCTCCTTAAAATAAGGACATTCTCTTATACAGTGATAAAATGAAGGAAATTTAACATTTATATGATCTGTTATTTCATATATAGTCTGTACTCAAACTTCCGCGATTGCCCCAATTATGTCCTTTCTAGCGATATTTTCCTCTCAGTCTGTGCGTCTCAGCCAGTTGCCATGTCGCTTTAGTGTCTTTCAGTTTGGAGCATTTCCTCTTTCACTCCAGAGGCTCACTAGTTATGTGTCTCAGAGGTGCTGTTGTGCCTTTCTCATTGCTTTGATCACATCAGGAGGCACACGGGTTCCGGCTGTTCTGTTATTGGGACATATTGATCATTTGGTTAAGGCAAAATCCACCAGTTTACTGTAAAGTTACTAGTTTTTACTTAATAATCTGTTGGGCAGTACTTGAAGACTGGAACTATCCTGTTCCCTGTCTGATGATGATTCCTGCCTGGCCCTGTGGTGCTTGCCAGTCATTCAAGGAAAGTAGAGCTGGCCAGCTCTCAAGCTGGGAGGTACGTGGGACGGTAGAGCCAGGCTGGGCAGGAAAGGAAAAGCAACTGGGGCAGGAACCTGTGCAGAGAGCAGGGAAGTTAGCTGGAATGCTACGCAGGCAGCCTCATTGTAGCTCCGTGAGGGCTGGGTGGCTGACACCCCACGCCCCTTCAGTGCCCAAGAGGCACCTCTAGGCTGCCTCCAGTGGGCCCGACTCTCTGGAATGATCATGCCCTGGATAGGAGCCAGTTTGCAGGGAGCAGGAAGACTGACCTTTCCCTCCACACTCCCTGGTGGCCCCTGATGATCCCTGGGGAGAAATGCCCTAGAGCCAGAGGTACAGCACTGTTTCCAGAGTGCGTCCAGCCACCACCACCAGCAAAGTTCCAGCCCTCTGGGGTTGGCCTGACCCTACTAAGCTCTTCCCTTGGCCCTCTGCCTGTCAGCTCTGGTCCCTGCAAATATTTGCTGTGCCATTGGATGCAACTCCGCTGACAGTCAAGGTGAAATGGTGTGTGTGTGGGTGGGGGACAGTGTGTGCAAAAATCCCAGAGCCCTGGACAAATTTGCCACAAGTTGCTGTATTCTTGATAGTAGGTGTATTAGCTTCCATAACAAATTACCACAAATTGGATGACTTAGCACAATAGGAATTTATTCTCTGTTCTGGAGGACACAGTCTGAAATCAAGGTATCAGCAGAGCCAGCTACTGGTGGCTGCTGGCACTCATTGGCTCCCTGGGCTGCATCCTCTAATTTCTGCCACCATGGTCACATTGCCTCATCCTCCTCTTTCTTTATAAGAAAACTTGCTATTGGATTTTGGAAAGGAGCCTGGGAATACCCAAATAATCCAGGATCATCTCATCACAAAATCCCGAACTTAATTGCATCTGTAAAGACCCTTTTCCCAAATAAAGTCAAACTCATAGGTTCTAGGGGACATACCTTTGGAGGGAGGCCTTCCATTCTGTACAAGTGTTCATTGTTCACATGTTTTTTCTGAGCATTTGCTATATTGATGGTTACAAGTTATTAAAGCAGTACCCGATAGCTATTTTAGGTCTATCCAAATATTTTTGTCCCCCTGTGCACACCCCACGCACCCACAGACACACAAGAAAAAACACTTATAGATTCATGGAGATTTATACATTGTCTACAAGCATTTGTATAGAAATGTGCACTTAGGTGGGATTCATTCATTTGACACATAATTCTTGAGCGTCCCCTGTGTGCCAGGCTCTAATGGAGGCACTGGAAGCACAGCAGTGAACAAGGCAGCAAGCTTCCTGCCTTGTTTATATTCTGGTAAAATATTTACATAGATGCAATAAACATAATACAAATGCAAAATGATGCAAGGCTTTTACATTCCTGGTGCTCCCAGAAAGACTGATTTTAGCAATGTTAGACCATATGCAGCAAGAGAATGTCAAGGCCCTTGGTGCAAATAAATACAAGGTCACCACCAAAGTAGTTCTAAAAACAACAAATGGGGGAGGGGCATGATGGCTCACGCCTGTAATCCTAGAACCCTGGGAGGCCAAAGCAGGTGGATTGCCTGAGCTCAGGAGAAAGCACTAGCTGGGTGTTGTGGCAGGGGCCTACAGTCCTACAGAGAGGCTGAGGCAAGAGAATTGCTTGAGCCCAAGAGTTTGAGGTTGCTGTGAGCTATGATGCCATAGCACTCTAGCCGGGGTGACAGTGTGAGATTATGTCTCAAAAAAAAAAAAAAAGAATCGTTGATTAAGTGAAATATTTGTGAGCAAGAGTGAATCTCATTTTTGAAAGAGCAAATCTAGGGTGGCGCCTGTGGCTCAAAGGGGTAGGGCACCAGCCCCATATGCCGGAGGTGGAGGGTTCAAACCCAGCCCCCGCCAAAAACTGAAAAAAAAAAAAAGAAAGAGCAAATCTATTGCTGTGGGAGGGCTTGGAGTTCTAGGGTATGACATAGAGGAGTCTGAACAAAGGGAGGTCTGCTGGGCCTTACACAATCAGAGAGGCCACAGCTGCACGTACATGCTGGATTTGAGTTAGGCCTTGAAGATAAGGAGTTCTGGGTCAGAGGGAGGGGGAGGAAGATTTGAGGTGGGATAGGAAACCCCCTGAAACCCCTTACTCTTGCTTGAAAGAAGGAAGTAAAGTAGCTAAAATAAAAATTCAGGAACAAGAGTAGCCACCAGTGTGGCACTGCAATTATTGCCTGACCCATTGTTGAGAGTAAAATTGTTTTCCTACCCAGACTTGTGATCCGTGACTGCTGATCTGTGACTGCTGTAACTGTAAGCGCTGTAATGATTTTTGCTTCTGTAACAGACCGATGACGAAAGTCGGTTGCTTGCTTGCTGGCTAGACTGCACGTAGCCCCCTGATAGTACAGATAATTTACCCTATATAAACCCGTCCCTTCTCATGGCCTGTGCTGTTCCCTCTATATCCACGTAGGGGAATAGTCAGTTGGCCAACCTAATAAAGGCTCCTAAAATTGGTTTTAATTAATCGATGTCTCTGGTGGTCCTTTAAAATCTCGCGCTCTATAACAGATTGACCACAGGGGACATGCTGTAAGCTGGGAGTCAGAAGCTGCCAGTGATGTGCAGGATAAGGTGAGACTAATAATACAATATCAAGGCATTATCACCCCTAACCAGCACTCACGTTGGTGTGATATGCCAACTCAGCTCAGGTAGAATATGGACCCTTGAATTCCCTTTCTAATCTAATCTCAGTTAGTGTGGGCTACAAGCAATATGGTCTCAGGAGAGTCAGAGGATGGAAGGAAGGCAGTAGGCATTTTGTAGTACAGACACAGCTTCTTCCATTCAATCAAACACTAAAGGGATTTTGCACATGTAAGTGAGATCTCTAATCAGTTGCCTTTAAGTTAGTTAAAAGGGAGATTATTCTGGTTGGGGCCTGACTCAATCAGTTGTGAGCCTATGGAAGGCAGCTTAGGGAAGGGGAGGAGGCTATAAAGATTCGTGTAGTAATGGATCAGGGCAAGAGACATCAGCATGAAGCCTATTTAGCTTAAAATAGATACAGATGGTTACATATAAAAATATTTATAAGGCCAGGCGTGTGGCTCACACCTGTAATCCTAGCACTTAGGAGGCCAAGGCGGGTGGATTGCCTGAGCTCTTGGGTTCAAGACCAGCCTGAACCAGGGCAAGACCCCATCTCTAAAAATAGTTAGGCATTGTGGTGGGTGCTTGTAGTCTCAGCTACTTAGGAGGCTTAGGCAAGAGAATTGCTTAAACCCAAGAGTTGAAGGTTGCTGTGAGCTATGATGCCATAGCACTCTAGTGAGAGTGACAAAGTGAGATTCTGTCTAAAAAAAAAATTATAGATGTATGAATGTATACAGGTTAGTATTCACACATACGGTAGACCCTCCACAGTTGACCACCTCCTTCAGCTGACTAATTTTCATAGATGGGATATCTACCATATGTATGTATCAGTACAGTAAGCCTAGCTACTTGTCTTGACCCAGGGTGTTACAGTCCCTTGGGTGGTCAATTTACAGAAGTTCATCTATATATAAGATGAGTCTGAAGCATCTTACAGTAACAGAAAGAAAGCAAGTATTGGCAGCACCTGTGGTTCAGACAGTAGGGCATTGGCTCTATATACTGAGGGTGGCAGGTTCGAACCTGGCCCTGGCCAAACTGCAACAAAAAAATAGCCGGGCGTTGTGGTGGGCACCTATAGTCCCACCTACTCTGGAGGCTGAGGCAAGAGAATCGCCTAAGCCCAAGAGCTGGAGGTTGCTTGCTGTGAGCTGTGATGCCACAGCACTTTACCAAGGGTGACAAAATGAGACTGTCTCTAAAAAAAAATAAATAAAATAGCTAGGCATTGTGGTGGGCACCTGTAGTCCCAGCTACTTGGGAGGCTGAGGCAAGAGAATCGCTGAAGCCTAAGAGTTTGACGTTGCTGTGAGCTGTGACACCATGGCACTGTACCTAGGGTGACATAATGAGACTGTCTCAAAAAAAAAAAAAAGCAGTGTATACAGAGATGTGGAAACACCAGGATGCTGAAAACCAGTGGAGAAGGGGTAAGGTGAACATAATACATTTTCAGAAAATGTTTCTTAAATGACTCGATGATGTTTTAGGCAATTGCCATTTACCCTAAAATAGACCTACAGCTAATGAGTAAGTTTCCTTGCTCTGTCAGTGAACTGAATTAATGTTTTTTGTTTTTGTTTTTTTTCTGAGAGCTGCTATATGGTCAGATAGGCATTATTGAGTGGAATACTATATGTAGCATTCTGCTAGGATTTTTTTTCTTACTTTTTTTTTGTTTTTAAGAGATGGGGTCTCACTCTGTTGCCCAGGCTAGAGTATAGTAGTTATTCACAGGCATGATCATAGCACACTACAGCCTTGAACTCCTGAGCTCAAGTAATCTTCCTGCCCCAGCCTACCGAGTAGCTGGGACTATAGGCTTGTGACACTACACCTGGCTCATATTTTTTTTAAAATAACATATTGAAGTGAGTAAGAAATAGATCATCTCATAGACCAGAGCTTTCAGAACAGGCCAGTATCTTGGGTATTCCTGGTCCTTTACATCTTCATAAAAACTGAAAATCAACTTTTCAAGATCTATTAAGAAATGTGTTGAGATTTTTTTTTTTTTTTTTTTGTGGTTTTTGGCCGGGGCTGGGTTTGAACCCGCCACCTCCGGCATATGGGACCGGCGCCCTACTCCTTGAGCCACAGCCGCTGCCCGAAATGTGTTGAGATTTTGATAAAGATTACATATAAACTATAAATCAATTTGGGGAGAACTGAGCTTTACAATATTGAGCTTTTAAAGACCATGGTGTATTTTTCCAAAATCATACCTATATTGAGAGAGTATAAAGAAGACATCAAAATGGTAGGATTATTGGTTCCGTGGACACTGAGGGGGATGTCTGGCTGACACCGCTCACATGGGAGCTGCCTCTGCTCCTTGCTTCCTCCTTCTAGACTGCCAAGTAACCATGTGAATTTGTCTCCTGCCCACAGCTGATTAATTCAAGTGAATGCAACTTGTCCCATGCTGATCTAATAAGTGTCCCTAAATATATTTTTGGACTAGAAGCCAAAAGAGAGCCAAACCAGGCTCTCTTTGGTGTCTGAGGTTGTAAATTATAAAATTTAGAAGCTCCCATTAACTATGTTTCAGATTATGTCAACTGGAGGATTGGAGGCATGATGAGAAATAAAAAGGATAAAGGTCAAAGAGGCACAAATACAATACAGAGAGGCTGGTGGTGTCTGAGTCTGACTCCCTGTAGTTTCTAAGGCCCAACTACATTCTCACTCATGTGTTCCTAGAGACAGTCCATTGCTCCTTAAATAAATGCGTCTTTAGGTCTAAGCTAATTTGAGTTGGGTTTCTGTCACTTGCAACAAGAGTTCTAACTAATGCAATCAAGCAGACTTAAAAGGAATTTCCTCAAGTAGATTTTAGGTGAGCTACCTGGACTCCTGGCTTTAATAGGCTCACAGATTGGATTGCACTCCACTCTCTCTGGTGCACTTAGACAGAGCCTTCTCTAAACCAGGCCAGAAACTGACTGACACCCTTTGTTCCTTCTCTCTGCAGGAATTTTGCTGCCTGGATTTGGGACAGATAATCAGAGATGGTTTCCCTGGCCCTCTTGTTCATGCAGGATTTATCCATTGTAAGCATTTGTCTTGCTTTTATGTTTGATGCCACACTTTGGTTAGACTTTAATGATCATATTTGTCATCAAGATTACCCACATGATCGTTCTAGGGCTGTTATAGGTCTAATTGGCAAGTGCTGCTTATGTCAAGATATCAAGACACACCTCCCAAGAGAATGCAAGCACCAAATGGGCCTTCAAGAGAAATGCTAAAAATCTTTACCAATATTACCTCTCTTGATAATGACCACGAAGCAGGAAGTGTTACAGCGATAGGAGGGTAAGGTTCTGAATTTTGAAAAGATTGGAGGGAAGAATTTTGAAGACACTCAAGTATAGAGAAGGGCATGCCCTATACATATGGGCAGTCCTCAACTTTGCTAAACTCAAGTTTTAAACAGTTTACACTTTCATACAGTATATACTGATAGACCCAACACACTTTTCAAAGACCACATTTGAATGTTTATCTCTCATTCAGCTGATGCTGAATGATTTCAGACTAACTTCAGCATCATCAGTTATCATCATTGTCAGTATAGCCCTTGATGTCATTGTTTAAAAATTTGAATAGAAAAATACACAAATGAAAGTTCTAATCAGTGATAAACTTGACATAGGGAAGACCAGCATGAGAATGACTAGCAGGGCTAAAATTGGTGTATCTTACACTAAGAGGTTCATCACAGTGAAATTAGCCAATTATGTGCTTATTTGGGAAAGAAAAAAAATCAACTTATGTAGGATAATAGAAAACTCTATAGACTCTGCGAAAGTGAATTCCTTTGAACTAGGGTCTGAAATGTTTTTTCTTTTTTTGTAGAGACAGAGTCTCACTTTATGGCCCTCGGTAGAGTGCTATGGCATCGCACAGCTCACAGCAACCTCCAACTCCTGGGCTTAAGTGATTCTCTTGCCTCAGCCTCCCGAGTAGGGGTCTGAAATGTTATATAGCCTGCTCCTGTGGCCCTGAGAAGCAAAGCAAAGCCAGTCAAATTTCCTGATTCTGCAAGGCAGCCTGTTCTTGGTCTTTTCTACGTTACCCTGATAACTCCAAAGAAGGTCCTGACCAACACCTTTAAGAGGATTGTAGAAGTTTTTAATACATTCCAAAATTCCTAAATCAAGGTTACTTGATTTTTATATTACTTTGTAATATAAATATATCTATCACTATCTCTATATAAATGATCATGATGATAGATAGGCAGACAGATGGTAGACAGATACTTTATGGAGCTCATAAAGCCTTCTAGTAAATGGTGTCTGGGTCGGATCCTCTGGGAGAAAAGGATTCAGACCTCAAGAACTGAGGATAAGGAACTCTAGAATTTCTGAACTGATGAGTTAAAATAGCTTAGGAATTTGCTCTCTGTTGGGAAATAGCCACGTAAGGACACATTTTAATCATTAATACTGATGCAGGCCAGATTGCTTTCCAAGAAACCCTGCCCTGTCACTTTTTCCAGCCATTTTTTCTAAGGAGGCAGAGGAATTGAGCAAGCCTGGAAGGAGAGCTATGTCTGAGCTTGGTGGCCAGAATTTTAGCAGGGGTGTGTGTAATCCAGGGTGTGATGACGGAAAGAGCAGCTCCCTGGGTCCTCAGAACAAGAGAAGACCACCAACTTCTTCCAGAGAGACCATGCTCCTCAAGGTTTCCAGGCCACAGAGAATAATCCACAGTCCAAAGATGACCCCATTTCCCCTGTGCTTCTGAAACATGGCCAAGGCTCACTTCCTATCCAATATTGTACAAGAGATTTTGAAATTTTAAAAATGGACCTGATATAAGACAGCTAAATAGCCAGTACTATTAGATGAGGGGATCTTAACTGAAAGCACATTATCTAGAGAAATATTTCAAAACTCATAGGTCCTGTTCTCTCATTCTGAACACACTGAATCAGACTGGGGCCTAGATCCATATTGTTTGAGAAAAATTCATAGAAGTTCTGATGCAAACCCAAATTAAGCACTAGTGCAAAAGGACATGGTGCCAATTAAGCTATGGCCTTAATCTGTTTTCTTTTTATGCTAAGAAATTTCAATTTCACCTGAATCACCACAATACATTAGGAGCTACATTCTAAAGAGTGAGCCAGACCAGGGCTTCTCACTTTAATGAGCATACACATCACATCTTGTTAAAATGCAGATTCTGATTCAGTGGGACTGGGATGGGGCCTGAAAATTTACATTTCTAATGAGTCCCCAGGTGATATTTATGAGGTTATGGTCCATAGTTTGAGTAGCAAGAGGGCTAGGTCAGTGGTTCTCAACCTCGAGTAATTTTGTCACCCTCCTCCTTCTCCCCTGGGACATTTGGCAATGGGGATTGCTTTGTTCAACTGGGAAGGGTTAGGGAGTAGTATCCAGTCAGGTGCAGTGGCAGCACATGTAACTCCAACTACTCGGGAGGCTGAGGCAGAAGGATTGCTTGAGCCCAGGAGTTCTGGATTGTAGTGCACTATGCCTATCGGGGGTCCACGCGAAGTCTGGCATCAATATGGGAGCAGGAGGCCATATTGGGGTTGGGAGCAAGTGGACAAGACTGGGTCAGAAACAGATCAAAATTCCCATGCTGATAGTAGTGGGATCGCATCTGTGTACATGCTTCCCTGTACACCAGCTTGGGCAACACAGAGAGAGCTTGTCTTTTAAAAACAAGCACATGGAAAAAGAATTATCTACCTCAAAATATATGTGACTGTAAGGTTGAGAAACCCTGGACTAGACCAAGGCAAAATTTGTAAAATTTCTGAAAAGTAGTTACTTTCTTTTTTTTTGGAGACAAGAGTCTCACTTTCTTGCCCCAGGTAGAGTGCTGTGCTGTCATAGCTCACAGCAACCTCAAACTTTTGGGCTCAAGCAATCCTCTTGCCTCAGCCTTCCAAGTAGCTGGGACTATAGGCGTCTTCCACAAGGCCTGGCTATTTTTTAGAAATGGGATCTCACTCTTGCTCAGGCTGGTCTCGAACTCCTAAACACAAGAGATCCACCCACCTCAGCCTCTCAAAGAGTACTGGATTATAGGCATGAGCCACTGTGCTCCACTAAAAAGAGTTATTTTTATCTTAATTCTTTACCTCATCAAGGGTAAAAATATTTGGCAGTGGGATTTAAGGGGAGAATTTTGGGGGGAGAAATTAATAGGAAATGTACATTTGTTCTGCTCCAAGGAGAATCATTTTTACCTTCGAGGTCAAAAAGGGGCTTTGAGAAGACTCCAGAGACTTTCTAGAAGCCAGTAGACCACTTGCCAGCTGCTCTGGGACTGAGGGTGAGGTCCAGGCTGAGGCTGCAGGGAGATGGGCCTTCACTCCAGGTGTCTATAAGAGCACAAAATATGTGAGTGATTCCCCTGGGCCAGGTGAGAGGTAGTGTAGGTGGAGTCATTTAAAATCCCACCCAGAAGGGCTTTCAGGAAAAACACATGGACCTTAACGGAGACAAGATGGAGGTTACCACAGGCTTCCTAGAAGGCTGAGGGGGAAGTAAGGAGTGAAAGAGGATCGAAAAGTGTTTGCTTTCCTTGAAGAAACTGAAAATGGTGGATACCTAAAGTCTGGGGAGAGGAGTTCTTCTGAGAACTTGCCCAAGTTCCCAAGCATCTAAACAGCCAACAAACCTGATGCCATCTCACAACAGCAGCACTCAAACAAGAGCTTCCCTGCTCTTCCTCCTTCCTTCCCTTCCTGTCCTCCCACCCCAGGGAGTCAGAAGTCAGCCACCCACACAGCCTTTCACCAAAGGCAGGCTTCACCCCCGAGTCCCACATCAGTCTCAGAATCTCTCCTTTCTTCTTCCTTCCCAGCAAATTCTCAAGCCTTGTTGAAACCTTCCTCCCTTGATAAGTGATCTCACAAGTTCTCCCTAATAAACCTCTTGCACGCTAATCTCTAACTCAAGATTGGCTTCCCAGGAAACCCAACCAGTGACGAAGTAATCTGTGATGCTACTTTTGGAGAATGTTCTCAGGGAGAGCAGTGACTCACTCTTTTCTGCCCCCGGCCTAAGCTTCTGACCCATATGGATGAACAACTGACAAGTGCAGGCCATGTGGAATGGCCATGGTCAGGGTCAGTTTGGTAAAACTATTCTAAAATTTATGGGGATTGAGTTTCCCATAAGCACATACTTTGGGTGCTTCGAATCTAAATTAAGTTGATTTAAGGTCCATAAATATACTTGAGGTAGATTCTTGTGGTAAAGGCCTCCAATGTGTTCACAGCCACTGTACAATGACTTCCCACACTGACTCAGGGCTCAGTCATCCTGACTTGCTTTGGCCAATGGGACGCTCACTAGCAAATGTGAGGCAAACAGAGGCTTGAAAAGTTTTCTCACCTTGGGGCTTGCTCTCTTGCTGCTCTTTGGAACTGCTATAAGAGGAAGCCTGGGAGGGGTTTGGAGGATAAGAGACCACATGGAATAGAGATGAACTGTCCCAGTGGTATCCACTTGATACAGGGAAGTGGATCCCCAAACTGAGGTCTGGCCTGAAAGCCAATGGGTTCTTGGCTTCTCACAGGAAAGAATTCAAGAGCCCTTCAACAGAGTAAGGCAAAAACAATTTCATTGAAGCAATAAAGAAACAGAAGTAAGGCTTGCTCCATAGGCAGAGTAACAGCTATCTCTCAAAGCAGCAGAGAATAGCACCTTGTGAGTTTTCGGGGTCTTATTTTATACCTTCTATTTCATTTTATGTTAAGTGGAAGAAGGATTATCCATAAAGGTTTCTGAGACAGGGGTAAGGAGTTCCCAGAACCAAGTTCCTTCCCCCTTTTAAACCATATAGGTTAACTTCTGAGAGTTGCCAAGGCATTTGTAAGTTGGCATGGCACTAGTGAGAGCTTCTTTTAGTCTACTAATAAATTAAAAGCAAGGTCTAACGAGCAGTGAGGGTAACCTGAAGTCAGTTTTTATTATCATCTTGGTTCTAGCTGGTTGTGGCTGGTTTTTCCACCACCTTTATTTTATCACAGATGTTGGTTCAGGTCTTAGGGCTCTTTATTGAATAAGATCTGCTGGTTCCCTATCTTACCCTTAGACTAGCCTACCAACTACCAGATGTGTGAGTGAGGCTGTCCCTGATGATCCAGACCCAGCCACAAACCACTGAGTCTCACAAAACAAGGAAAATAACAAATGTTTATCATCTTAAGCCACTAAATTTGGAGTGGCACAACAAAAGCTGACTATTATATTAATTTATATAAAACCCATGACCTATTTTTTGCACTTGATATTTTAACATAAACACTTTATCATATGATTATAACTCCTTAGGAACATCTGTTTTTAATGGCCATACAATGGTTCCTTGAAGAATGCATATAGATTCCAAAATTGTCCAATTATTTGATATTTAGGTTGTTTTTCATTTTGGCACCCACCATATTGGTGGAATTGGTATCTTTATGCATAAAGGTTTTTTCTGTATTTTAGATGATTTTTCTGAGGATAGACCCTGTGGAGTAGAATGACAAAGTTAAAATGAGAGGTATTTCATTTTATTTAGTTTCTTACCATGGAAATTTAAACAAACAAAAATCAAAAAGAAGAGTATAATACATCCTATGTTACATCATCCTGTTAACAATCACCAATATTTTGCTATTCTCATTTTATGTGTCTATTCCTCACCCTCCAAAGTTTTTTAATCTATAATTTAACCTGGAAATTTGTAGTATTTCTAATAGATAAGAATTTAAAACAAAACCGAAACCATAGCACAATTTTATTATCACATCTAACAGCATCAACAGCAGCGCATTAATATCTTCTAACACTCTGTTCCTGTTAATATTTCTTATTCTCTGAAATTATATTGACTTATTCAAATCAGGATCCAAAGAAGATCTTGGTCACTTATTGGTCTTGCCTATAAATTTTCCCCATAAATGGAATTGCATCCTTATGATGTCATTTATTTATTTATTATTATTTTTTTTCTTTTTTGGCCAGGGCTGGGTTTGAACCCGCCACCTCCGGCTTATGGGACCGGTACCCTACTCCTTGAGCCACAGGCACCGCCCTTATGATGTCATTTAATGTGTTTCTTTAGATTCCCTGTTTCTGTTATTCCAGATAGGGACTCAATTAAATTCATGTTTAATTTTTTGGCACAAATACACCATTGGGTATAGGATGCTTTCTATCACATCGCATCAAAGAACTCGGAATATCCGGTTGTCCCATGTGTGATATTAATAAGCCACTGGAGATTTTAGCCTGAATAGTTTTGCCTGTCCAGAGGTGGGCTGTATTCCTAGAGTGTTAACCAAGCCATGCTCAGGCAAGATAAAGAGCTCCCATAAGTTCATTTCCTTTTAAATAAGTATGTGGAAAACTTTATGATCCCAGTGCAATGGCTAAGATGATTGTTTGCCTTTGATTTTATTTGTTAAATATATAAGGTCTCTGATTTATAAAGATAAAATCATTTATCTTTTTATTTGTGAGTTATTCCAGTGTATTAAACTTAGAAAGTTCTTTTCCAACATTAGAGTTGATAAATATATTCCTCTAGTATAAAGATGGTTTAAAAAATAATTTTAACTGCTTCATGAATCTTTTATTAATTTTGATGTAAAGTGTGAGGCCTTACTTAAGTCTATTTTTTCCTAAAACTTACATATGCATATATAGGTATATATGTGTGTGTGTGTGTGTGTGTGTGTGTATATATATATATATATATCCCAATGATCTATCTATTCTTATTCTGGTATCACCATTTTACTATATATTTTTCCATATAAGAGGAAGAATATCTGTTATTACTCTGTTCTTTACAGATTTCTTGGTGGTTAGTCTGTTTATTCTTTTAAATAACTGTGTAATTGGCATTTGTCAGGTTTAGGAGATGCCTATTTTGGAGGATTTTCTGCCTATCCTGCCACTACCCCATTCCCTAAGATAGTGAGGAAGGAGAAATAAATCTTATACTTCTTAGTGACCCTGAGAAAGCAGCAGGCAGCTACAGAAGAACAACTCTAAAGATAAGAACAAACTTTACCCTGAGCTAAAATAACCTTGGGAAAAACTATGTAACATTTGAGAATTATAATCATTAACTCTTTGTACCCTTTATTGTAACTGTAACTATGCAGCTGATATTGAGCTGAAGAAAAAAGTATAAAAGAGTTTAGAAAAAACTGTTTCTGGGCAACTCAGCATTTCATGCCTTGAGGCACCTGAGTTCTCCTTGGCAATTAAAGCTTCCTTCTATATTGTTGGTGTAAGTGTCTGTTTTAATTCGCTGTTTTCCTGCAACAATAGAATCCAGAAAACATGATTTCCCAGCCTCCCTTGCAGCTTAAGGCTCCACCAATCCAACATACCTATGTGAAATTTTAGTTCAGAAATAAATAACATGTGGGCGGCGCCTGTGGCTCAAAGGAGTAGGGCACGGCCCCATATACCAGAAGTGGCAGGTTCAAACCTGGCCCCAGCCAAAAATTGCAAAAAAAAAAAAAAAAAAAAAAGACAGACAGAAAGAAAGAACATGAGAAACAAAGCTCCATGTGGAATCAGTTTGCTGATGAGTGTGACAATAGAGACATCCAATTTTAGGGGCTGGCAATAGCTGTGATGTTGAGTTCCAGACAAATATGTGGCATTGGTGCTGGTGACAGTAGCAGATGCCATTGGTTTGTGTCCCTAGCATCAGTGCACATGGGCTCAGTGCCCAGCAATGTGAAGGCTGGTTCCCTCGTCAGGTCAGTTCCGCAACGTGGTCTGGGCACTGTTTCTGGGAGCTCAGCTTCCAAGAAGTTCTGAGTGTTACCCAGTGTCCATTAATAAATGCCCTTTCTGGGCAAATGAGCCAGTGTGTTCTGATGTTCGTAGCTAAGAATCTTGACTGACATACTAGGCAAGGCTAAGTCAGCCAAGAAAAGTATTATACAAAATGAACTGTAGATAGTATCTGGAATCTACAAAATGAATTGTGAGTCTAAACTAACCCTCAATATTTGAAGTGTAGTCCAGGTGAGTCATAGCACCAGCAGCAACTGGGAGTTTGTTAGAAGTACATAAGCTCAGCCTCATGGCAGTCCTGTAGAATACAAATTTGCATTTTGACAGGATCTCCAAGGAATTTGTAAACACAGATTGAAAAGCAATAGCCTAGAAAGCAATGATTCCCAGTCCTGGTTGTACTTTAAAACCACATGGGTACCATTAAAAACAAACAAACAAACAAAAAAAAACTGATGTCCATTTACATCCTCCATGACATTAATTGATTCAGGCAAGAATCATCAACAAAGGCTAAAACCACAATGAAAAAGGCTGTGGAGAATTCTGTAAAAAATAGGCTTTTCAGACAACTCAAACAATGTCCCCACAGACCACTTGTTAAATATGAAGGGGGGAAAATTACCTTTACAGTAGAAAAATCTGGCAGATGCCACATAAATAAGTGACAAACTTAACATCACAAATAATGGGACAAAATGACATCATGAGCCTCCTGATATGATGCCATGAAAAAGACACATCATCCATGTAGAATTTCTGCCCAAAATGATGAATCTGAATTTACTAATGACAGAGAAAAGACAAATCCAAATTCAGAAACAATGTGTAAAACAGATGCCTTGGACTTTTCAAAAGTGTCAGTTTCATGAGAGGCAAAAAGAAATTGATTGCATCAACCAGTGGTGTGCTTGTAGTCCCAGCTACCCAGGAGGCTTAAGCGGAAGGACTGTTTGAGCCCAGGAGTTAAAGTCCAGCCTGGGCAACATAGAGAGGCCATGTCTCTATTTATTTAAAATAACTAAATTATTTTAAATTATTATTTATTTATTTAAAGTAAATTTAATTTTTTTAAATTAAAATTTTAATAATAATTTATTATTAAATTATTTATTTAAAGTAAATAAAACAATTATTTAAAAAATAAGATAAGTAAATATAAATAATTTTGGGGGGGGGGTTTTGAGATAAAGTCTCACTATGTCACCCTGGGTAGAGTGCCTTGGTGACAAACTCTTGGGCTCAAGAGAATCTCTTGCCTCAGCCTCCCAAGCCAACCAGAACGCCTGGCTATTTTTTTTTTTTTTGCAGTTTTTGGCCGAGGCTGGGTTTTAACCCGCCACCTCCGGCATATAGGGCCGACACCCTACTCCATTGAGCCACAGCTGCCACTCTGCCTGGCTATTTTTTGTTGTAGTTGTAATTGTTGTTTAGCTGGCTTGGGCTGGGTTCGAACCCACCAGCCTTGGTGTATAAGGCTGGCACCATAACCACTGTGTGATGGGCACTAAGCCTAACTAAGTTTTTTAAAGGACTGGCAATTGTTGTAGACTAAACATAACAGATATGACATGACAACTGTATGTATCGTGTGATCTTTAATACATACCGAATTGAGGGGAAAGGCTAGGAAGAACATTTTCAGAGCAATTTTGGAGAAATGTGAATATTAGTTAATAGAGCTACATTAATGCTAAGTGCTCTGGGTATGGTAATTGTAACATGGTTTGTGTAGGAGAGTACACATACCCCTGGGGTCATGTGCTAAAGTGTATAGGGACAAAGTGTCATGATCTATAGTATATTTTAAATGGGACCATATAAAAGAGAGACAAAACACAGGTGGCAATATGCCAAATGCTAATTGGGTGAATCTAGATCAAGGATCAGCAAAATTTTTTTTTTTATAGAGAACCGTATAATAAATTATTTAGGTTTGCAGCCCATATAGTCTCTGTCACAATACTCAACTCTGCTGTTTTAGCACAAAAGCAGCCATAAGTAATATATACTCAAATATGCATGGTTTTGTTGTTTTAGAGACAGAGTCTCATTTTGTCACCCTTGGAGAGTGCCCTGGCGTCACAGCTCACAAAACCTCCAGCTCCTGGGCCTAGGCAATTCTCATACCTCAGCCTCCCGTGTAGCTGGGACTACAGGCACCGCCATAATGCCTGGCTATTTTTTTGTTGCAGTTTGGCCGGGGCTGGGTTTGAACCTGCCACCCTAGGTATATGGGGCCGGAGCCCTACTCACTGAGCCACAGGTGCCACCCATCGTGGTTATATTTCAATAAAACTTTACTTATGGACAATGAAATTTGAATATATTATTTTCATGTAATATAAAATAATTTTCTTCTGTTAATTAGTGCTTCTGAAAGTACTAATTTTATCTCATTAAAATTAGAAAACAACTGTTTCAAAAATTTCTTTCTCTGGCTAGGCATGGTGGCTCAGGCCTATAATCCCAGCACTCCGAGAGGTAGAGGGGGGAGGATTGCTTAGGTAAGGCCAGGAGTTCAAGACAAGCCTGAGTAATATAGGGAGACCCCATCTCTACAAAAAGTTAGCTGGGTGTGTGGTGGCAGACACCAGTTATCCCAGCTATTCAAGAGGCTGAGAAGCAAAGATTGCTTGAGTCTGGGATTTGAAGGCTGCAGTGAGCTGTGACCACACCACTGTACCCTAGTAAGAATGTCAGAATGTTATCAGTGATGGTTCCTTCAGAAGGAGGCAAAGGGAGGAGGAGGAGGTGAAGGGGAACTTTTTGTTTCACTTTGTTATACTTTATTATTGTCAAATGTTCACAGGAATTGTTGGGGAGGGTGTTTATTTTTCAGTTTTTTGCATTAAGCAGTGTCTTAGTCATCGTTTGCTGGAGTGGCAGACTCCAACATGTTAGTGATTTACAACAACAAACATTTGCTTCTCAGTAGGTTGCACACTGGCTTTACAGATTTTCTCACTCTGGGACCCAGGCTGAAGGAACAAACTTTTCTAGAGCAAACTATTCTCATAGCAGAGGGCAGAATCACTAAGTCCAAGCTTAACCATGCAAGTGCATTTAAAGCTTCTGCTCAGACATAATATAAGCCATGCATTCCAAAGGCCAAAATAAGTCAAGTTTCACAATAGAAGGTATAATGAGGGGTGTACACGTATGTATAATCATAGTAGCAGGAAGGGAATGAGTAATTGTGGAATGATATATTTCACTGCACTTCTATCGAACTAATTGAATTAGGTAAATCTACTTTGAAGAAATGGTTTTTTGTTCTTATATGATTTTTTTCCCTATTGACTCATTTCTTTTCAGTTTCGATTCCCTATTTAAACACAGAGACAGAAGAGGTTTTAGCAGTGCTTTTCAAACTGTGAGTAGTAATCCATTAGTGAGTCACGAAAATAATTTGCTGGGGCCATGACCAGCATTTTTGTTTAAAAGAAACAGAATATAATACAATAGAAGAGAAAATTGTAAGAGAACATTGCACACAATAAAGATAAGAATGCTTCATGAAATTTTTGTTTCAATTACATATTTTTATGTCTATATTCTATATTCTGTACTCTATGCTATATAGAATATACATATATTCTATATTCATATGTTCTATATTCTATACTATATGGAATATATACATATTCTATATTCAATGTTCTATATTCTATACTATATGGAATATACACATATTCTATATTCCATATATCCTATATTCAGTCTACATCCTGATGTCTATTTTCTGATATATGTCTATATACTAATACAAGCTGTATTTTTCACTTTGGGTTTCAGTCAAAAAATTTTAAAGCTTCAGCCTTTAGGCTAGATCGAGAGTCCATATCCTCTCAATTCCCACTGGGACTCAGTACTGGGGCAAGGATGAAAGAAAGCTAGTTGTGGAATCTGGTCACTAAGACATGACTTGAGCTCTGAGAGCCCGTGGTGAATTCAGCAGGTTGGCTGACACTACATCCATTCCATCCTCCACATTCCAGTGTGACTTCCCCCATTGCAGAGACTAGAAAACCTAAAACTACATTTCCCAGATCCCACTGCAGCTAGCCTTCCAGGTGGGATTTAGCTCCTATTCATCAGATACTATGGCAAATTGCACATGTCCTTTGCTGCTCCTTCCACTGAGAGGTGAAATCTAATTCCCCTTATCTTGAATCTCTTCTGGTCTTGAAGATTTGTTTGGCCAACAGGCACCTGTGGCTCAGTGGGTAGGGCGCCGGCCCCATATGCCGAGGGTGGCGGGTTCAAACCCAGCCCCGGCCAAACTGCAACAAAAAAATAGCTGGGCATTGTGGCGGGCACCTGTAGTCCCAGCTACTCGGGAGGCTGAGGCAAGAGAATCGCGTAAGCCCAAGAGTTAGAGGTTGCCGTGAGCTGTGTGACGCCACGGCACTCTACCTGAGGGCGGTACAGTGAGACTCTGTCTCTACAAAAAAAAAAAAAAATTATATTCTTGAACTTTGAGTATAGTTTATAAGAAGAGTTGCAGCTTCCACCTGAGCCTCTTGGAAGGCTCACTCTGGGGACAGGCAGTTGCCATAGGAGGAGTCAGACTGCCCTGGACAGCTGTGTGGTGAGAAGCCCAAGCATCTTGAAGGCCCTGGTGAAAGACACGGCACTGAAGGAGCTCCACAGGGGAGTGGAGAAGCTATCTTGAAAGTGGATCCTCCAGTCCCAAAAGGGATGGATCAGAAATGGACCATGCAACCAAACCCTCTCCTTCCTCACAAAATCATGATCAAAATAAAACAGCTGTTTTAAAATTGTTATTTTTAAATAGACACTAAGTATATATATGTTTGGAGCATATATGATAATTTAACACATTCACATAATTTGTAAAAATCAAATTAGTGCAATTGGGATATCCATCACCTTAAACATTTTGTCTTTTCTTTATGGTAGAAACAAATTACTGTCATTTAGTTATTTTGAAATATATAATAGATTATTATAAACTATAGTCACCTTACTGATCTATCAAACACTAGGTCTTATTTCTTCTATCTGTATTTGTACCAACTAATCAGCCTCTCCTCCTGGCCTATAGTAACCATCAATCTACTCTCTATTTTCATGAGATCTACTTTTTTAGCTCCCACATATAAGTGAGAGTATATTTGTCTTTCTGTGGTTGGTTTATTTCACTTAATATAATGACCTCCAAATCCATCCATGTTGCTGCAAATGGCAGGATTTGTTCTTTTTCATGGCTGAATAATATTCCATTATGTATACATACCACATTTTCTTTATTCATTCATGCATTGATGAGTTGATTTCATATTTTGGCTATAATGAATAGTACTGCAATAAACACGGGAGTGCAGATATCTTTTTGATGTGTTGATTTCCTTTATTTGGATATATGCTCTGCAGTGGTATTACGCATTATATAGTAGTTTTATTTTTTAGTCTTTTTAGAAACCTCCATACAGTTTTTCACAGTGGCTACACTAATTTACATTCCTACCAACAATATGCAAGGATTCCCCTTCCTCCATATCCTCACCAGCATCTAGTATTCCCTTTCTCTTTTAATTTTTAATTTTATCATTTATTTCTTTAAAAAATTTTTTTATCAAGACAGGATCTCACAATATTGCCCAGGCTGTTCTCCACCTCCTAGGCTCAAGCAATCCTCCCACCCTCAGCTTCCCAAGTTGCTGGAACTCCAGACAAATGTCACCATATCTGGCTAATTTTTAAAAATTTTTTGTAGAGGCAAGGTCCTGCTATGTTGTCTAGGCAGATCTTGAACTCCTAGTCTCAAGCAATCTTCCTGCCTTGGCCTCTCAAACTGCTGAGATTAAAGGCATGAGCCACTGCACCCAGGCCTCCCTGTCTTTTTGATAAATTCCAATGTACTCAATACTACTATGAAACCGGTAGATGAACAACTATGTGCCCACACAAGAGAAAAACACAATTAAATTCAAGTAGGGGGGATAGGAGGGAGGAAAGAAGAGAGGAGGGAGAGGGATTTGTAAACTCTTACTTAATGTGCATAATGTAAGGGTATATGGCACACCTCCCGGGTGAAGGGCTCAACCACAACTTGGTCTTTACCTAACAAATACAAACAATGTAACCTAATCTTTTATATATATATAGTTATTTTGAAATATATATATATATTTGTTGTTGTTTGTTTGTTTTGGCCAGGAAATATATAAATATATAAAACCTAATCTTTTATATATATATTTGTTGTTGTTGTTTGTTTTGACCAGGGCTGGGCTTAAACCCGCCACCCCTGGTATATGGGGCTGGCACCCTACTCCTTGAGCCACAGGTGCCACCCACCTAATCTTTTGTATCTTCACATTAATCTGAAAAAACAAGTTGTTTTAATGGGGGTGAGATGATATCCCATCGTTTTTATTTGCATTTTTCTGATTATTAGTGTCGTTGAGCATTTTTTTCATATACCTGCTGGCCATTTTTATGTCTTCTTCTGAAAAGATCTATTCTGTATTTGTTTTGATTACTATAAAAGAATATCTGAGGCTGGGTAATTTATAAAAACAAGAGGTTGGATGGGCCCAGTGGCTCATACCTATAATCCTAGCATTCTGGGAGGCTGAGACACACAGATTACTTGAGCTCAGGAGTTCAAGACCAGCCTGAGCAAGAAGAACCTGGCTCTACTAAAAAAAATAAAAATAAAAAAATAAAAAACTAGCCTGGTGTCATGGCAGATGCCTGTAATCCCAGCTACTTGGTAGGCTGAAGCAAGAGGATTGCCTGAGCCCAAGAGATTGAGGTTGCTGTGAGCTATGATGATGCCATAGCACGCTACCCAGGGGAACAGAGTGAGACTCTGTCATAAGAATAAAAAAGAAAAGAATAAAAGAGTTTTATTTAACTCACAGCTCAGCAGATTGTACAAGAACATGGTTCCAGCATCTCCTTCTGGTGAGAGTTTCAGAGAGCTTCCAATTAAGGCAGAAGGCAAAGGGGGAGGAGGTGTGTTACATGGCAAAAGAGAAAGAGTAAGTGAAGGAGGAGGTGGTGCCAAGCTCCTTTAAAATCAGCTCCATGTGAACTAATAAAGTGAGAACATATTATCACATGGATGGCACCAAGCCATTCATGAGGGATCCATCCCCATGACACAGATACCTCCTCCCAGGGCCCATATCCAACATTTCCAAATGAGATTTGGAGGGGACAAATATCCAAACTATATCAATTAGTGATATTGAGTGTTTTTTCACATACCTGTTGGCTGTTTTTATGTCTTCTTTTCAAAATATATTCAAATCTTTTGTCCATTTTTAATTGGACTAGTTTTTTTTTGTTATTGAGTTGTTGGAGCTCTTTATATATTCTGGTTATTAACGCCTTATCAGATGGATAGTTTGCAAATATTTTTCTTCTATTCTGTAGGTTTTCTCTTTATTTTGTTAATTATTTCTTTTGCTTGCAGAAGCTTTATAGCTTAATATAATCCCATTTGTCTATTTTTGCTTTGGTTGTGCTTTTGTTTTTTTTGTTGTTTCTTTTTTATTTTGGCCAGGGCTAGGTTTGAACCTGCCACCTCTGGCATATGGGACCGGCGCCCTACTCCTTGAGCCACAGGCGCCGCCCTGTGCTTTTGTTTATTTATTTTATTTTCTGAGACAGAGACTCACTATGTCACCTTCAGTAGTGTGCTGTGGTGTCACAGCTCACAGCAACCTCAAACTCTTGGGCTTAACTGATTCTCTTGCCTCAGTCTCCCAAGTAACTGGGACTACAGGTACCTGCCACAATGCCTGGCTATTTTTTTGTTGCAGTTGTCATTGTTGTTTAGCTGGCTGGCGCTGGGTTTGAACCTGCTAGCCTCAGTGTATGTGGCTGATGCAGTAACCATTGTGCTACGGGCACTGAGCCTGGTTGTGCTTTTGAAGTCTTTTCTTTTTTTTCTTCTTCTTCTTCTCTTGACCACCCCATTCTTTTTTTTCCCCCCTCCCCTGCTTTTGAAGTCTTATACAAAAAGTCTTTGCCTAGACCAATGTCCTGGAGCATTTCCTCAATGTTTTGTTCTAGTAATAGTATCATAGTTTCAGGTCTTAGATTTAAGGTGTTATTCTATTTCATCTGATTTTTGCATATGGTGAGAGACAGGGGTCTAATTTCATTCTTCTGCATGTGGATATCCAGTTTTCTCAGCACTGTATATTAAAGAGACTATCCTTTCCCTAGTATATGTTCTTGATACCTTTGTAGAAAATGAGTCAGCTATAAAATGCATGGATTTATATCTGGTTCTCTAACCTGTTCCATTGGTCTGTGTGTCTGTTTTTATGCCAGCATCTTGCTGATTTGGTTACTATAGCTTTGGTGGCAGGTACTATAAGGTCTCTAGCTTTGTTCTTTTTGCTCAGGATTGTTTTAGCTATCCAGAGTCTTCTGTGGTTCTATAAAAATTTTAGGATTGTTTTTCTATTTCTAGTAAGGATGTCATTGACATTTTGGTAGGGATCGTATTGGAGCTACAATTCGCTTTGGATATATTCTTATTTCAATAATATTATTTCTTCCAATTCGTAAGCATGGAATATTGTTCCATTTTTTTATGTGTCCTCTTGAATTTCTTTTACCAGTGTTTTACAGTTTTCCTTGTATAGATCTTTTACTTCTTTGGTTAAGTTGATTCCTAGGTATTCTATATTCTTTGTGGCTATTGTAAACGGGGATTACCTTCTTGATATCTTTTTTAGATTGTTTGCTATTGGTGTATACAGGTGCTACTAATTTTGTGTGTTGATTTCATATCCTATGACTTAACTGAATTTGCTTATCAGTTCTAAGTGTTTTTTAGCGGAGTCTGGATTTTTTTGAGTATAAGATAATGTCATCTGCAAATAAGGCTAATTTGATTTCTTTTTATTTGGATGCATTTTATTTCCTTTCCTTCCCTAATTTCCCTGGCAAAATGCCTATTTTAAGTGACCATGTTTGGGGGTGTTTTGTTATATGACAATCGATAAACAGAGGGATGCCTTTTCTTAAGATTTGCATTTGAGTTAAGCAGAGACAGAAGCAAGCAAGGCTCTCACAGGGATAGAAGATGGGTTCTTGTTTGGGTTTCTGGAAGTCGATGTTTGATATGGGGGGTAGGTACTTTCTTTTTTGGGCCTTTAGTCTATAGGTGTGAGAATAGGGCAAACTCCAAAACAGGACACTTGGGAATGAGGAGATGTCATGCTGAGAGAATCAGAGGCTAACCCTCAAGGATCCCAAGAAAGCCAAGAACAATTTGGGGTACAGAGAGAAATGGAGCAAAACAGAGTGCTAAACAGATGCCTCTACTAACATGACTTCGTTTGATCCCCCAACTATCCTAGGAGGTAGCTACTACATGAATTACAATATTCACATCTCCCAGATGAGGAAATCAAAGCACAAATAAGTTAAATGAGTTCGAGGTCACACATTAGTTAATGGCAGAGTTTGGATTCAAACTGGATTTATCTGACTTAGAACTTGTCACACTGACATGGCTTTGAAAGCCAAGCCACTGAAGGGAGATGGAAACCAGAGAACCTATCAGAGAGCATGTGAGGTGGGCAAATGTTCTTGTACAGACATCCAGACAGGTTTCGGCCACATAGAACAGCCCTACAGTAGTTGTTCTCTACTCACAATAACTCATGGGGCTATGGCCACATCTTATTTTCTAAGACATAAATAGACTCCCTCACTGCTCTACACGGTGAGCGCCAAGAAAGTTCCTACTAGCACCTTAAGGCTCTTCCCCACTCCAGGTAACCAGAAGCTGACTTAGCCTTGGTGTTGCTCAGAGCCCCAAATTGTTCAGGCCTCCTATTCCAGCTCAGGCATGACCCACATGGGTGCTCGCCAGGACAGTTGATGTAAGGAGGGATGGCAGTGTTACTCTCATGATTATGTCATGTTATATGGCAAAAAGAAGATTATCTGGAGAGCCTAATCTAATAACAAGTGCTTGAAAAACAGAGTTTCTTTGGCTGGTGGCAGAAGAAGAAATGACAAAGATTCTCTCCTTGACCAAACTCTAGCTAGGTTCTTCTTTGTCAATAAAGACTTCAACAAACACTAACATGATTTCTAACAGCTCAAGGTCTAATTTGAACTTAAACCCCCTTAAAATGCCTGCTGGAGAAAACCAAGGCTGCCAAAAAATATGTACTGTTTTTTTTCCAGCCAACAACTGAAGATAGGGCCTCTGTCTCCTAGTCGGTGGGAGGATAGATTCCTGCTTCATTAATTGCCAGCTAGCAGATGCAGCTGGCCCGGTCTCATTCACGCTGACTAGCCCTTTGTGACTTTTCACTTCCCAGACTCTGCTAAGCCCCTATAAAAAGCCCAGTCACCTCATACGTGTCACAGTTGAGTTCCGTTCACCCTGGACTCTTCCCTATTGCAGTACTTACTACTGATTAAAATCTGTCCTTACCACTTTAACTAGTGTCTGGCTTTGTTTATCTTTGACAGAGGTCAAAGAAATTCCAAAGTGATTCCACACACTGCAGCTGGTTTGAAGACAAAGGAGCCCACATGGCCAGGTGTGTAGGGCCACTCTGGGAGCTGAGTGCAGCCTCCACCTAACAACCCCCAATGAAATGGGACCTCAGTCCTGGGAATTGAATTCTGTCACTGAGTTTTCTTGGATGTGGATTATTTCTAGAGCTTCCAGATAAGAGCTCAGTTTGATTTATGCTTTGTGCTATTTTGAGCAGAGAAACCCAGCCAAGCCTGCCGAGATTTCTGACCTATAGAAATAGGTGTTATAGGGGTGGTGCTTGTGGCTCAAAGGGGTAGGGCGCCAGCCCCATATGCCAGAGGTGGTGGGTTCAAACCCAGCCCCGGCCAGAAACTGCAAAAAAAAAAAAAAAAAGAAATAGAGTGTTATAGAAATAACAAAAACAAAACAACCCCCACCCAAAATAGGGTTTTGTTTCAAGCTAAGTTGGCGATAATTTGTTATGCAGCAATAGTAAATTAACACCCCTTTGTTTAACCTGGAAATCCCACTTCTGAGAATTTGTCCTCAACAATACAAAAATACACCTTGGTTCAGATCCGAGTCATGGAACAAAAAAAATATATAATAATAATATAAAAATACATATGCACAATTTGTTCATTACAATATTATTTTTAATTGCAAAATACTGGGAGCTACCTAAATGTCCAGCAGAGGAAACTGGCGTCTGAAATATGGCATATCCAATGGAACTGTAAGAAGAATGAGAAATATTTCTATGAACCGATATGGAATAATTTCTGGAACATAAAAAGTGAAGAAATTAAATTGCAGAAAAGTATATATAGTATATTATCTTTAGTATGAAAAAGAAGGGAAAATAAAACATACATATATTTGCTTATCATTACAAAATGAAACACAAGAAAAAATCAGAAGACAACTCAATAGGTTACCTACAATGGCTGGAAGGAAATAGGTGGAGTGGCATTTCTCAGAGCATACTTCTTTTGGCATAACTTTGACTTTTGTAAAGTATGGCAATATCCCACATATCCAAAAATACAAAATTAAATCAATAAGAATAGAAATAAAGTAAATGAAAAGTGAAAGCAAGCCAAAACAATGAAACTAATTAATTGTAAGTCAAACCAGTACCATAATCATACTGAAAGGGAGGGGCAAAAAAACAAATTCAGGGCTGCGCCTGTGGCTCAGTCAGTATGGCGCCGGCCTCATATACCAAAGGTAGCGGGTTCAAACCCAGCCCCAGCCAAACTGCAACAAAAAAATAGCCAGGCATTGTGGCGGGCACCTGTAGTCCCAGCTACTCGGGAGGCTGAGGCAAGAAAATCACTTAAGCCCAGGAGTTGGTTGCTGTGAGCTGTGTGATGCCACAGCACTCTACCGAGGGCGATAAAGTGAGTGTCTCTACAAAAACAAACAAATTCAAGTAACTTAATACAGTATTTGACTATACAGTGCTTCTCAATTTATAATGGGGTTACATCCAACTAGTCCCATCATAAATTGAAAATATTGTAAGTCACAATGTACTTGATGTACCCAAACTAGTGAACATCATAGTTTAGCTTAGCCTACCTTAAACATGCTCAGAACACTTACATTAGACTGGCGTTGGGCAAAATTAGTTAGTAATACAGAAAATTGCAGAGTGTATCACACCTGTGGTGCATCTTACAAGGGTACATGTGAGCCTTGGCAAATGTGGAATGTAAATGTCTTGGCAAAGTAACTAAGAAAATGCCAGGAGGGCTATGTCAACCAATGAGATGAAAATGTGTCAAATATTCTATGAAACAAGTGTATGGTGCCCCATGATCATATTGATGTACACAGCTATGATTTAATAAAAAAAAAAAAAGAAAATTGCAGAGTGTGGGTATTTATCCCAGTGTTCACGTGCTTGCTCAGAGCTCCAACTCCTTGCACTGCCCAGCATCATCAGAGAGTAACATACTGCAAATCATTAGCCTGAGAAAACAATAAGATTCAAGATTTGAAGTATGGTTTCTATGAATGTGTCTCACTTTAGCACCACTGTAAAGTCAAAAAATCGTAAGTTTAACTGTCGTAAGACTGTCTGTATACCTTTAGCTGGGGGTAGGGGATGTGATATGGAGAAGGAAGAATTGTAAACAAATCCTGAACTCTTTTGTTTTGTTTTGTTTTTTGTTTTCTGTCTCACTTTGTCATGTTGGGTAGAGTGCTGGTGGTGTCACAGCTCACAGCAACCTCAAACTCCTGGGTTTAGGTGATTCTCTTGTCTCAGCCTCCTGAGTAGCTGGGACTACAGGTGCCCGCCACAACGCCCGGCTATCTGTACAGATGAGGGTCTCACGTTTGCTCAGGCTGGTCTCGAACCTGTGAGCTCCGGCAATCCACTGGTCTTGGGTGCTAGGATTACAGGCATGAGCCATAGTGCTTGACTCTTGTTTTTGTTTTTTTGAGACAAGGTCTCTGTTTCAGCCAGGTTACAGTGTACTAGCACAATCATAGCTCATTGCAACCTGGAATACCTGAGCTCAAATCATCCTCCTGCCTCAGCCTCCAGAGTAGTTGGGACTACAGGTATGTGCCACCATGCCCGGCTAATTTTTCTATTTTATGTACAGACAGAGTCTTGCTTTGTTCCCCAGGCTAGTCTTAAACTCAGGTGATCCTTCTGCCTTGACCTCTCAACTTGCTGAGATTTACAGCCTTGAGCCACTTGTACCTGAACTCTTCTTAATAGGTTTGCTATTTGTAAGGATATCTCAACAGCAATTCAGAAACTATTTGAGAGGTGATATAGGATTGAGCTAATGTAGCGACACTGTTTGGGAGCCAAGATTCTCTCTGAGGAAAGAGGGGCATACAAACATGGAAATTCGAAATTAATAATTTTGAACATAAACATATGCATATTTATGACACATGTGTGTATGCAAATATGCAAATGTGCATGCATGCATATATGTACGCACATACCTATATTCCCTGGCTCTGTCAGTTAAAAGAGCTAAGAAGCAAAAACACCCCAGTAGTAATAAGGACACCTAATACCCTACACTTACTGTATAATACCATTCACCACTAGGAGGAATCAAGACTCCTCAGAGAAATGGTCAGGTCTAGGGCTGGTAAAAGATATGATTGAGACACCTTGTTATACCAGAAAGTAAGGAAGTAATAAACAAACAGAAAAAAGAAGGGGAGAGAGAGAGATGAGGTTATGTCACTAGGGCACTGAAGACAGCTTGAAGGGGTTCCCACTGGCAGATCTGGGCCAGTGTGAACACCGTATTTAAATAGTAAATCACAAATCACTGAAAACATAGGAATTTGTGAATTCATATCTTGAGTCCAAAAATACGTAACAGAGGAGAAGGTAGGAGTCTTGTTCACTGGGGGGTGCTGAAAGCAGACTGGAAAAGGAGGAGGGAGTGCAAGAATGAGCAAATTATTATTTCGCAACCATCATGGTAAAGACTGGATTAGGCAAGACTCCTCAGTGGATGGTAAATGTAGGGGTAATTATTTACATGGTCACCTATACTGCTTACTAGTTGCTGGGAAGGAATAAATAGCAGTAATTTTTTTTTTTTTTCGAGACAGAGTCTCACCATGTTGCCCTGAGTAGAGTGCTGTAGCGTCACAGCTCACAGCAACCTCAATCTCTAGGTCTTAAGCAATTCTCTTGCCTCAGTCTCCCAAGTAGCTGGGACTACAGGTGCCTGCCACAACGCCCAGCTATTTTTTTGTTGTTGCAGTTGTCATTGTTGATTTTAGCTGGCCTGAGCCAGGTTCGAACCCGCCAGCCTTGATGTATGGTGACTGGCGCCCTACCCACTGAGCTACAGGCACCACCAGCAGCAGTAATTATAACAGTGAACTATTTAGGGCTAAAGTACCGTGATGTATTTGATTTAATTTAAGATGATTTGGGAGGGTGGGGAAAATGTGTATTGATGTTTACATGTGCTACTTTTATTTTTGCAACTTTTTGTAAGTTTGAACTTATTTCCAAATAGTTTAAAAAGAAAAAAAAAACTGGGTGGTACCAGTGAGTAGGGCGCCAGCCCCATATACTAAGGGTGGTAGGTTCAAACCCGGCTCTGGCCAAACTGCATTGTGGTGGGCACCCATACTCCCAGCTACTCGGGAGGCTGAGGCAAGAGAATCACCCAAGCCCAAGAGCTGGAGGTTGCTGTGAGCTATGAGCTGTGATGCCACGGCACTCTAGGGTCACAAAGTAAGACTCTGTCTCTAAAAAAAAAAAAAAACTACACATGGGTTCACAAGAAAAAAAGGAAGGGAAAAAATAAAAGCCACTACATGGAAATTATCTGACAGTAAAGCTCTGGAAGAAAGCAGTTTTCATCCAAAGAGAGAGTTGGCACCTCAAGTCCTCACAGTGGATGAGGAGATGAGCTAGGTGACCCCAGCTAGCAGGATGCATGTCACAGGTAGCCGAGTTGGGAATGGGCCTGGGAGAAATGCCTGATGACAGCTGGAGAGGTGAATGCCCACCAGGAAACTTGATCCTGGAGGGCACCTGCAACTATTGCCCCTCCTGGCCTTGTGCATCCCCAGCCCTGGCCCAATATAAAAGGCTGGGGCCACTGTCAGGCTCCAGTACTGGAGATATCCAAACAGGAGATCTCCTATCCCGGTTCTGTGTGATTCTGGCTCAATGGGGCTTGCTCTTGGCTCTAGTCCTGACTGCAATCCCCACCCGTGACTTGGCCTGCATCTAATCCCTCCCGACATTTGGGCCACAGCTTTTCTCTAGTTTTCCTGGCTTAGCCTGTCCTACCCTGGCCCTGACTTCTTGGTCTCTTTATGACTCAGGACTCTGGCTCCCTGCCCCAGGACCCCACCCTGCCTATGTTCTGGTCCTCCCAGCTAAGGCCCCACAAGGGCGAAGAATGGGAGTGTTTAACCCAGATCCTGCCAGGTTACCAGAAGCCTCCAGTCCTGTCTTGTGAAAGGACAACGTGGGGGCTTCTGGTTCCGTGAACCCAACTACTGAACCCAGCTATGCCAGCAGGACGCTGTAGACCAGGCATCCTCAAACTTTTTTTTTTCTCAAACTTTTTTTTTTTTTTTGGCTGGGGCTGGGTTTGAACCTGCCACCTCCAGCATATGGGACCGGCGCCCTACCCGCTGAGCCACAGGCGCCGCCCTTTTCTCAAACTTTTTAAACAGGGGGCCAATTCACTGTCCCTCAGACCATTGGAGGGCCGGACTATAGTTAAAAAAAGAAAAAAAAAAAACTATGAACATGGGCGGTGCCTGTGGCTCAGCGGGTAGGGCGCCGGCCCCATATGCCGAGGGTGGCGGGTTCAAACCCGGCCCGGCCAAACTGCAAAATAGCCGGGCGTTGTGGCGGGCGGGCGTCTGTAGTCCTAGCTGCTCGGGAGGCTGAGGCAAGAGAATCGCGTAAGCCCAAGAGTTAGAGGTTGCTGTGAGCCGTGTGATGCCACAGCACTCTACCCGAGGGCGGTACAGTGAGACTCTGTCTCTACAAAAAAAAACAAAAAAAAAACTATGAACAAATTCCTATGCACACTGCACATATCTTATTTTGAAGTAAAAAACAATACGGGAACAAATACAATTCACACCACTTCCTGTGGCCCGCGGGCCGTAGTTTGAGGACGCCTGCTCTAGACATATAGTAATCCATAGAGCTTCAAAAAGAGGATCAGTCTGAGGAGCTGGCACTCTGTCAGAGAACTGGCCCCTGAGTGCAGACCATAACCAGAATGTCACAGCCCACAGACTCAAAGTCTGTTTGCCCTATGCCTTCCACTCTGGTCACGGAGTGTTTGGGAACTACAGGAAGGAGTGCAGGAAATGGGCTTGCCCAATAGACCTGATACTTGGAAGTCTCAAGTTGCCAGCTGACATTCATGCCTGAGCTCTGGCATGAGATCTCTAGCTCTGGAGGAGACTGTCCTGGGTCTACCCCATTTCTGCTGCTCTTCACCTTCAGTTCCTCATCTGTGACACAGGGAAAATGCATGAGAAACACCCAGGACAGCACCTGGAATGTGGTTGGTACTCAAAAATAATAGCCATTGGGCGGCGCCTGTGGCTCATATGGCAGAGGTGCCGGGTTCAAACCCAGCCCCGGCAAAAAAAAAAAAAAAGAGTCAAAAATAATAGCCACTGCTAGAAGGAAGAACCCTCACTAGATGCTAAAACTCATGAGTGAAAATTTGATGAGGAAGAGAATATTTATATAATCCCTTAAATTACTTAGTAATTAAAAGGAAGGAAGTGATCAAAAGTCACTATCAAGAGGGGGGAAAAAACCCACAGAATGAAGTATTTGCAATTCATATATAATTATGATAAGGGATCAATATCCAGAATATATACAGAGGGCTGGGTGCAGTGGCCCACATTTGTAATCCCAGCACTCTAGAAGGGCAAGGCAGGTAGATTGCGTAAGCTCAAGAGCTTGAGACGAGCCTGACTAAGCGGGAGACCCCCATCTCTACTAAAAATAGAAAAACTAGCCAGGCATAGTGGTGCATACCTATAGTCCCAGCTACTAGGGAGGCTGAGGCAAGAGGATCACTTGAGCGCAAGAGTTTGAGATTCTGTGAGCTATGATGCCATGGCACTCTACCCTACAACCAAAAAACAAAATAAAACATTGGTTCAAAAATGGGCAAGGAGTGGGGTGCCACAACTCACTCCTGCAATCCTAGTACTCGGGAGAGGCCAAGGCCAGTGGATTGCTTGAGCTCAGGTGTTTGAGACCAGCCTGTCTCTCCAAAAGTAGAAAACTTAGCTGGGTGTGGTGGCGTATGCTTATAGTCCCACCTACTTAGGAGGCTGAAGCAGGAGGACCACTTGAGCCCAGGAGTTTGACGTTGCAGCAAGCTATGATAATACCACTGCACTCTAGCCAGGGTGAAAGAGCAAGACTCTGTCTCAGAATAAAATAAAATAAAAAAGGGCGAGGGACTTGAACAGACACTTCTTCCAAAAAGATATACATATGGCCAATATGCACATGAAGAGATGCTCAATATCATTAATCGATAGTGATATACAAATCAAAACTAAAACCACAAATCTAGCACCCATTAGGACAGCTACTATGTGTGTATTAAAAATTAGCCAACCAACAAAGTAAAAATTGGAAAATAGCAAGTGTCGACAATGTGGAGAAATTGGAATCACATTGTGCATTGCTGGTAGCAATAAAAAATGGTGTGGCTGCTATGGAAAACAGTTTGTCAGTTCCTCAAACAGTTAAACATGGACATACCAGATGATCTAGCAATTCCACTCCTAATCGAAGACAGGATTAAAGAGCCAATTTCAAAAGAATTTAAAGCAGCAACTCAGAAACTTGTATGCCAGTGTTCATACCAACATTATTTACAATAGCCAAAAGGTGGAAATAAACCAAGTTTCCATCAACAGATAAATGGATAAACAAAATTTGGTATATACATATGATGGAATATCATTTAAAGGCTTTAAAAAGGCATAAAATACTTTTTTTTTCTTTTAAGATAGAATCGCATCAATAGTTCACAGCAACATCAAACTCTTGGGCTCAAGCAATCCTCTGGTCTCAGCCTCCCAAGTACTACAGGCTCCCACCACAACACCTGGCTATTTTTTAGTAGAGACAGAGTCTCACTTTGTGTCCTGAACTCCTGCAGTCAGGTGATCTACTTGCTTCAGCCTCCCAGAGTGCTGGGATTACAGGTGTGAGCCATTTCACCAAGGCCTAAGGCACAAAATTCTGATACTGATACAACATGGATTAACATTGAAAATATTACGCTTAGTGAAAAAAGCTTGACAGACATGGACAAATATTGTATTATTCCACTTATAACTATATAAGGTGCCTAAAATAGGCACATTCTTGAAGATAGAAAGTAGAATGGGTATTACCAGGGCTGTCATAAAAAGTTATTAATTAAAATAATAATAAATAGGGGCGGCGCCTGTGGCTCAAGGAGTAGGGTGCCAGGCCCATATGCCGAAGGTGGCGGGTTCAAACCTAGCCCCGGCTAAAAAAAAAACCACAAAAAAAAATATATATATATATAAAAAAAATAAAAATAATAATAATAATAATAAATAAAGAGCAAAATAGCATCCCTACAAGATAATGATAGGACATGAGAAATATAGGCCATAAAATTCGTGTGCAATGAACTTTATCCTGTATATGCCCATCAATACGGCTCAAAACTATAATCTGTTATCAGAAAATTTCCCTAAAAAAAGCAACCCATAATCTACCATTTTTTAAATTTTATTTTAAACCACTTGATTGAGATGTGATTAACATGCAAAAAGTTGTACAATTGGATGAATTTAAAGATAAATACACATCTGTGAAATCATCCGCACAATCTATGTCCTAAAACTCTCCATCACTTCCAAAAGTTCCCTCCCACACTCTTGCTTTATTAATATTTTTGTGATAAGAACAATTAACGTAAGATCTACCCTCTTAGCAAATTTTAAAGTGTACAGTACAGTGTTGGTAACTCTAAGCACTACGCTATATAGTACGTGAGTTACTATGAAAGTTTTGAGACAGATTGTGCTATGGTCCATTACTTCACTTCCAAGAAACAGTTGACTGAGTTCTTTCTGATTCACCTGCACAAGTTTCAACTTGCTTAGCTTATAGGTGTTGCTGGGAGGACTTCATTTGTTTTCCTCCATGCGGATTTAACGTTTCTTGATTTTTGTGTACCCCAAAACTTTTGTATACCCCAAAACTTTTGTAATGACCCACAAATCTTTTTTGTTATACATCTCTTAATTTTATGTTAAGATATATGTATATATGTGTACCTTGATTTTAAATTATTCAAGATAAGTAAGTCCTAGAGATGTATGTGTAAGTAAGATCTTACTTATCTTGAATAATTGAAACTTTGTACCCTTTGACTAATACCTCCCTGTTCTCTCTCCCAAGTCCCTGGCACCCATCATTCCATTTTCTGCTTCTATGAGTTTGACTATTTTAGACTCATCATATAAATTATAACCTATTATTATTAGTATTTTTAAATTAAGACAGAATCTCACTTTGTTGCCCTCAGTAGAGTGTCGTGGCATCACAACTCATAGCAACTACCTCAGCCTCTCAAGTAGCTGGGACTACAGGCACCCGCCACATGCCCACCTATTTTTTTTTTTTTTTTAATTGTCATTGTTGTTTGCCTGGCCTGGGCCAAGTTCAAACCACCAGCCCCAGGTGTATGTGGCTGGCTCCCTAACTGTGAGCTACAGGAGCCAAGCCAATCTACTATTTTTGAAACCAACTAAAAATCATTAAGAAAATGATGCAAGACATGAAAGAACCACAGCAAATGCTATCAGAAAAACTCTGAAATGAGTAAATAATCAGAAATAAAAGAAAACTAAATTAGAAGAAACACAAGAACAAATAAACACAATAAAAAATACCAAGGGAAATAAGGGAGGACAAATTTTTACACTGTGAAAAAAATCACAGAAAAGAACAAAATGATTTGAATGAAAATCAGAAATACCACAGACAAAGAAGAGGCTAAACAGAATATGGAAGTGTCTGAAGTAGAGAACTAAAGCAAGTGAATAGAATAAATACAAAAATCAAGTCATAGGCCTGGCACCTGTAACTCAGTAGTTAGGGCACTGGCCACATACACTGAGGCTGGTGAGTTCGAACCCAACCTGAGGCTGCCAAACAATGACAACTGCAACAAAAAAATAGCTGGGCACTGTGGTGGGCGCCTGTAGTCCCACCTACTTGGAAGGCTGAGACAAGAGAATCGCTTAAGCCCAAGAGTTTGAGGTTGCTGTGAGCTGTGATGCCACAGCACTCTACCCAAGGCAACAACTTGAGGTTCTGTCTTAAAAAAAAAAAAAAAAAAGAAGGGGTAATTTATTCCCTCCACAATCTCTTTATCTCCTTAGTGGAATGCCTATAATGTGCATTGCAGCCTGGCTGAATGCTTATTCAATAATAAAACTGTTTTTTTTCTTTCATTTTGTGGAGCGCTAAATTGACAGTTTTTGTTTTTAATTGTTTTCCCAACATGTATAACCAAATAGCAGATGAGAGGAAGCATCTCATTATAAAAACATTCTGTCTAATAAATGAAAAAGAAATGATGAAATTAGAGTATCACCATTTTGCAGTCCCCAGTGAATGAACAGATCCAGGCACCAACATCAACAGCTGCCAATATCATGGACAGACATTATGTGCACCTTGAAAAAGAACACACCACCACCTACAGTCTGGACAAAGGGATCAAAAACCTGAAACTGACCAAGCCTAAATTGCAGGAAAAACATAAGCCAGAGGAACAAGATGAACTGGACCAGTAAGTATGCTGTCAGCAAAATTGAGGACTGTGGGAAACTGTACAGGTCAAATAGCCTGGGCTCTTCTTCATGAAATTGTCTGAAAAGGAAAGGGATGAGGCTGCGGTGGGAGGATCACTTGACCTTAGGGGTTGGAGACCAGTCTGGACAACATAATGATATACCCTCTCTAAAATATTAATAATGATGATGATAATGATAAGTTAAAAAATAAAAAGAAAAGGATGGAGGATAATCCCATTGGTAAGGCGACTTAAAGAACCTGTTAAAAACAACAAAAATTTAAGAAAAACCATGATGATAAGAGATGCATACTTGAGTAATAAAGCTAAATAGAAACCCAAAGAAGTGGTTTCCATAAAGTCAGGATTGTGGATACGCTAAGCAAGAGGAAGACAGTGTTTTGTGTAAGGGTTTTTTGTACTTGTATTTTATTGTACAAGAAAAATGCTAAGATTATTTCCAATTTGGCTGGGCACAATGGCTCGCTCCTGCAGTCCCAGCACTTTGGGAGGCTGAGGCAGCAAGATGGCTTGAGGCCAGCCTGACCAAGAGCAAGACCTCGACTCTACAAAAAAATAGACAAATTGCCTGGGTATGGTGGCACATGCCTGTAGTCCTAGCTACTCAGGAGGCTGAAGCAGGAGGATTGTTTGAGCCCAGGAGTGAGGTTGCAGTGAGTTATGATGATGCCACTGAACTCTAGTCTGGATGACTGAGCCAGACCCTGTCACTGAAAAAAAAGATTATTTCAAATCAATTCCTCTAATCTTTGCTTTCCCAGAAAATTCTACATTGGACATAAAACTGTCCGAGTGAGGTGGCTCCTGCCTATAATCCTAGCACTCTGGGAGGGTGGGAAGGGCAGATTGCTTGAGCCCAGGAGTTCAAGTACAGCCAGAGCAAAAGTGAGATCCTGCCTCTACTAAAAATAGAAAAACTAGTCAGGTATTGCGGCAGGCATCTGCAGTGCCAACTACTCAGGAGGCTGAAGCAGGAGGATTGCTTGAGCCCAAGAGTTTAAGGTTGCTGTGAGCTATAGATGACACCAGGCACTCAAAGCAGGGGGACAGAATGATACTCCGTCTCAAAAATAAAATAAAATAAAATAAAAGTGAAATAACTGCCTAACAGATTGGATGGAACTAGAATCAAGGTGACTTCTGGATTTATGTGACAGGAGAGGGTGAGAATTGCAAACATATCAAGAGGCCATGCATAACTTATAGCTAATAACCAATGAACTTGGCCAGTATATTTTGCAAGGAGAGAATACTTCAACCTAAGACAATCAATGAGGAGGGGCTTTCCAGAGAAGAGAGGATCTGAGCCAAATCTGGAGTTAGAATCTGGATACTTGAAAAAGGCGTATAGTATAAGCAGATGGCACAGTACACACGAAAGCAGAGATGGGAAAACACAAAAATATCTTCAGAGAATGTTCTTTCCTCCACTGACTTACTTTTTATCCTTTAAGTGCAAGTACTGTTTTCTCAGAAAACCTTTTCTGTTTCTCCCAGTCTAGCTCAGGTTCTCTGTCAGGTGCTCTTAGCTCACTCTCCTTTGTAACTCTTACCGCTGCCATAATTCAATAGTGAATTGTGAAATGAGTCATTTAGGGTCTCTTCCTTCAGAACATAAAACTTTCTGAAGATAGGAACTCTGGTTGTCATTATCACATGTCAGTGCCCAACCCTAAGTCTTGCATTATAGACACTGAATAAAAATTTGAGAAACTGAATGAGTGAACTCGTTGGGCTAGAATGGAGGGTTCTGCCCGAGGCTTAAATTTGGAAATTTTATTGGAAGCTAGATGGTGATGACCTAAAATGCTAGGGTAAAATGCTTAAAATTTTTTTCTTTTTTTAAACAAGAAAAGTGTATTATCTCACAGTCTAAGATCTAGAATTCCAAACTCAATTACATTCATCAATTTACAGGTGCCGACAAGGCTGGTTCCTTCTGAAAGCTCTGTGCCAGCCCCCTCTGCTTGCTTTGGACCTTGCCGTCTTCTACATGTGTCTTTTCACATTGTCTTCTTTCTATTTGTGTCTCTGTGTCCAAATTCCCCCACACACACTTTTTTTTTTTTATTAAATCATAGCTGTGTACATTGATATATTCATGAGGCATCATTCACTAGCTTCACAGACCGTTTACCAAGTTTCACATATACCCTTGTAAGATGCACCGCTGGTGTAATCCCACCAATCCCCTTCCCTCTACCCACCTCCCTCCTCCCTCCCCTCCCTTTCCCCCTTCCCCCTATTCTTAGGTTGTAACTGGGTTATAGCTTTCATGTGAAAACCCTAAATTAGTTTCATACTAGGGCTGAGTACATTGGGTACTTTTTCTTCCATTCTTGAGATACTTTACTAAGAATATGTTCCAGCTCCATCCATGTAAACATGAAAGAGGTAAAGTCTCCATCTTTCTTTAAGGCTGCATAATATTCCATGGTGTACACATACCACAATTTATTAATCCATTCGTGGATCGATGGGCACTTGGGCTTCTTCCATGACTTAGCAATTATGAATTGGGCTACAATAAACATTCTGGTACAAATATCTTTGTTATGATGTGATTTTTGGTCTTCTGGGTATATGCCCAGTAGAGGGATTACAGGATTGAATGGCAGATCTATTTATAGATCTCTAAGTGTTCTCCATATCTCTTTCCAAAAGGAATGTATTAATTTGCATTCCCACCAGCAGTGCAAAAGTGTTCCCTTTTCTCCACATCCGCGCCAACATCTCTGGTCTTGGGATTTTGTGATATAGGCTAGTCTCACTGGAGTTAGATGGTATCTCAAAGTAGTTTTGATTTGCATTTCTCTGATGATTAAAGATGATGAGCATTTTTTCATATGTCTGAAGGCTGCACGCCTGTCTTCTTCAGAGAAGTTTCTCTTCAAATCCCTTGCCCAGCCTGCGATGGGATCCCTTGTTCTATTCTTGCTAATGCGTTTGAGTTCTCTGTGGATTCTGGTTATTAAACCTTTGTCGGAGACATAACCTGCAAATATCTTCTCCCATTCTGAGGGCTGTTTGCTTGCTTTACTTACTGTGTTCTTGGCTGTGCAGAAGCTTTTTAGTTTGATCAAGTCCCAGTAGTATATTTTTGAAGCTGCTTCAATTGCCCGGAGGGTCCTCCTCATAAAATACTCACCCAGACTGATTTCTTCAAGGGTTTTCCCTGCACTCTCCTCTAGTATCTTTATAGTTTCATGTCTTAAGTTTAAATCTTTGATCCAGTGAGAGTCTATCTTAGTTAATGGTGAAAAGTGTGGGTCCAGTTTCAGTCTTCTACAGGTTGCCAGCCAGTTCACCCAGCACCATTTGTTAAATAGGGAATCTTTTCCCCACTGAATGTTTTTAATTGGCTTGTCAAAGATTAAATAACTGTAAGTAGCTGGGTTCATCTCTTGGTTTTCTATTCTGTTCCAGACATCTACTTCTCTGTTTTTGTGCCAATACCCTGCTGTTTTGATCACTATAATTTGTAATATAGCCTGAGGTCTGGTAGCGTAATTCCTCCTGCTTTGTTTTTATTTCTGAGTAATGTCTTGGCTATTCGAGGTTTTTTTCTGATTCCATATAAAACGAAGTATTGTTTTTTCAAGATCTTTGAAGTATGACAGTGGAGCTTTAATAGGGATTGCATTGAAATTATATATTGCTTTGGGTAGTATGGACATTTTAACAATGTTGATTCTTCCCAGCCAGGGGCATGGTATGTTTTTCCATTTGTTAATATTTTCAGCTATTTCTTTTCTTAGAGTTTCATAGTTCTTTTTATAGAGATCTTTCACGTCCTTTGTTAGATAAACTCCCAAATATTTCATCTTCTTTGGCACTACTGTGAATGGGATAGAGTCCTTAACTGTTTTTTCAACTTGACTATTGTTGGTATATATAAAGGCTACCGATTTATGAATGTTGATTTTGTAACCTGAGATGCTGCTGTATTCCTTGATCACTTCCAGGAGTTTTGTAGTAGAGTCCCTAGTGTTTTCCAGATATACAATCATATCATCTGCGAAGAGCGAAAGTTTGATCTCTTCTGACCCTATATGGATTCCCTTGATCGCCTTTTCTTCCCTAATTGTGGTGGCTAAAACTTCCATTACAATGTTAAAAAGCAATGGAGACAATGGGCAGCCTTGTCTGGTTCCTGATCTGAGTGGAAATGATTCCAATTTAACTCCATTCAATATGATATTGGCTGTGGGTTTGCTGTAGATCACCTCTATCAGTTTAAGAAATGTCCCTTCTATACCCATTTTCTTAAGTGTTCTGATCATGAAGGGATGCTGGATATTATCAAAAGCTTTTTCTGCATCGATTGAGAGAATCATATGGTCTTTGTTTTTTAATTTGTTTATGTGCTGGATTACATTTATAGATTTACGTATATTGAACCAGCCTTGAGACCCTGGGGTAAAACCGACTTGGTCGTGATGTATAATTTGTTTGATTTGTTGCTGGATTCTGTTTGTTAGGATCTTGTTGAATATTTTTGCATCTATATTCATTAGTGATATTGGTCTATAATTTTTTCTTGTTGGGTCTTCTCCTGGTTTGGGGATCAGGGTGTTGTTTGCTTCATAGAACGTGTTAGGTAGTCTTCCTTCTTTTTCTACCTTTTGGAACAGGTTGAGTAATATAGGTACTAATTCCTCTTTAAAAGTTTGGTAGAATTCTGACGTGAAACCATCTGGTCCCGGGCTTTTCTTTTTAGGGAGGTTTTGTATGGTTGATGCTATTTCTGAACTTGATATGGGCCTGTTCAACATTTCCACTTGATTCTGGCTAAGTCTTGGAAGGTGACGTGCTTCCAAGTATCGGTCAATTTCCTTCAGATTTTCATATTTCTGAGAATACAGTTTCTTGTAATATTCACTAAGGATTTTTTTGATTTCTGAGGAGTCTGTTGTTATTTCATCTTTGTTGTTTCTGATTGATGAGATTAGAGATTTTACTCTTTTTCTCCTGATTAGGTTGGCCAAAGGTTTATCTATTTTATTGACCTTTTTGAAAAACCAGCTTTTTGATTTATTGATCTGTTGTATTATTCTTTTGTTTTCAATTTCATTTAATTCTGCTCTAATTTTGGTTATTTCTTTTCTTCTACTGGGTTTGGGGTTGGAATGTTCTTCCTTTTCCAGTTGCTTAAGATGTTCCATTAAGTTGTTAACTTCCTCTCTTTCCGTTCTCTTGATGAAGGCTTGCAGTGCTATAAATTTCCCTCTTAGAACTGCCTTTGCGGTGTCCCAGAGGTTCTGATAGTTCGTGTCTTCATTGTTGTTTTGTTCCAAAAAATTGGCGATTTCTTTCTTAATCTCATCTCTGACCCAGCTATAATTCAGCGTAAGGTTATTTAACTTCCATGTTTTTGTATGAGTATGCAGATTCCTGTTGTTACTCAGCTCAAGTTTTATTCCACGGTGGTCCAAGAAGATGCATGGAATAATTTCTATTCCTTTAAATTTACTGAGGTTAGACTTGTGACCTAAGATGTGATCGATTTTGGAGTAAGTTCATGGGCTGATGAGAAGTATGTGTATTCAATTTTGTTGAGATGAAATGTTCTGTAGATGTCTGCTAAATCCAAATGTTGAATGGTTAAGTTCAAATCTAAGATTTCTTTGCTCAGCTTCTTGTTGCAGGATGGATCGAACACTGCCAAAGGAGTGTTGAAATCTCTGACTGTTATGGAGCTGGAGGCAATCGAGTTGCTCATGTCTGTTAAGAGTTTCTCTTATAAATTGAGGTGCATTCTAGTTGGGTGCATAGATATTAATAATTGAGATCTCATCATATTATTACCCTTAATAAATATGAAGTGACCATTCTTGTCCTTCCTTACTTCTGTTGGTTTAAAGCCTATTGTATCTGCAAATAAAGTTGCAACACCTGCTTTTTTCTGATTACCATTTGCCTGAAATATGGATGACCATCTTTTCACCCTGAGTCTGTATTTGTCTTTTAAGTTGTGACTCTTGTATGCAACAGATATCTGGCCTGAGTTTTTGTATCCAGTCAGCTAACCTATGCCTCTTTAGAGGACAGTTTAAGCCGTTCACATTAATGGAGAATATTGATAAGTCTGGTGAAGTTTTGGGTATCAAGTTTTTCAAAAGTCCAGTGAGCATTTTTTTTTTGGGGGGGCCGGGGCTGGGTTTGAACCCGCCACCTCTGGCATATGGGACTGGCGCCCTACTCCTTGAGCCACAGGTGCCGCCCCCAGTGGGCATTTTTAATCCTTTTGCCAGTGTGGAAATTGGAGTTTGATCCGAAGTTTCTGAGTGAGTTTAATTTTGTGGTATAGGATTGGGTTGGTCATTATGGTGGATAGGTCTGAGAATATCCTGAAGAGCTGGTTTGGTTATGGCAAATTTCTTCAACATATGAATGTCATTAAAGTATTTAATTTCTCCATCATAAATGAAACTCAGTTTAGCTGGATACAAGATCCGGGGTTGAAAGTTATTTTGCTTTAGAAGATTAAAAGTCGGGTGACCACCCTCTTCTGGCTTGAAAAGTTTCAGCAGAGAGATCTGCAGTCATTCTAACATTCTTCCCTTTGAAGGTAATGGTTTTCTTTCTCCTGGCAGCTTTGAAGATTTTCTCCTTCATATTAACTTTAGTGAAGTTAATTATGATATGCCTGGGGGATGTCTTATTGGGGTTGAGTCGTGCTGGGGTTCTGAAGCTGTCTGCTATCTGAATTTCAGAATCTCTAGGCATGTCTGAAAAATTCTCTTTCATAATTTCATGCAGAACGGCCTCTGTGCCCAGCGAGGCCACTTCATCTGTTTCTGGAACTCCTATGATTTGGATATTCGCCTTCTTCGAATTATCCCAGAGCTCTCTGAGAGAATGATCCGTTTTTGCTCTCCATTTCTCTTCCTCTTTGAGAGTTTGGGAGTGCTCAAAGGCTTTATCTTCGATGTCAGAAATCCTTTCTTCTGCTTGCTCCATTCTGTTGCTGAGGGATTCTACTGTATTTTTCATATGTTTGAGGGCTGCAAATTCTTGCTTCAGTTTGTCTAAGTCTTTGGTGGTTTTGTCCTTAAATTCATTAAATTCTTGAGACAACTTTTGAATTTCTCCTCGAATTCCTAATTCCACTTTGTTAATCTTGTCTGCAATCCAAATTCTGAATTTGATTTCTGACATCTCAGCCAGTTTTTTTTTTTTTGTTGTTGTTGTTGTTGTTTTTTGTAGAGACAGAATCTCACTTTATGGCCTTCGGTAGAGTGCCGTGGCCTCACATAGCTCACAGCAACCTCCAACTCCTGGGTTTAAGCGATTCTCTTGCCTCAGCCTCCCGAGTAGCTGGGACTACAGGCGCCCGCCACAACGCCCTGCTATTTTTTGGTTGCAGTTCAGCCGGGGCCGGGTTTGACCCTGCCACCCTTGGTATATGGGGCCGGCGCCTTACCGACTGAGCCACAGGTGCCGCCCTCTCAGCCAGTTGTTTATGAATGGGATCTTCAATTGCATCTGCCATATCTTTCCTTGGGGGGGTTGATCTATTCTGGTTATTCATGTTACCAGAGTTTTTCTGCTGATTCCACCCCACGGTTGTTTTACTCCCTCTGATTTTTTCCCCTGGGGCTTTGTCGAGGGCCTGTACAGTGTTGTGGCCTGAGAAACTGGGGCCCTGTCTGGTGTGATGGGGCTATGTGGTTCTGTCTTGTTTTCAGATGGTTTCTGTTTCACCCTAGTGAAACAGATACTCTGGATTGAAGTCTCAGCTGTGGAGAAATATCAGCAATTAAGTCACCCCACCCCCCACTGGCAAACAATTGGAAAAGAAAAATCAAACCTTCCTACCACTGTGCACCCAGAGCACCACCTGATTTGTCCTCAGGTGATTGGTTCAGTTCAAAAAGTCCAAATCAATTGTCTCAGTCTGCACCTGTCTCGGGTGAGAGTTTAAGAGGTCTGTGGGAACTGCATCACAGGGGTCTGGTGACTACTCTGGTGTGGCTTGCTCCAGTGCTGCGTGGATTCAGGAGGGGCCACCCAGCCAATAGATCAGTCTGGGAAGGTTGATGCCTCCTTCCCCACCTTGCACCGCTGTCACACCCAGTCACTGATAGCCCTGCAGTTGGCTGACCCAGTCGCCTGTAGTGAATCGGTACTCCAGGAGTTTGCACCTGCCTGAATCACAAGGAAGTCTGCCAGGCCACTGTGCTCTGCCTCTCTCTAGCAGGAGGAGGTGAGGCCTGACAACCTCAGGCACTTGATGAAGGTTGGGGGGTTTTCACTCAGGTCCAGTTTCACCCCTGATTAATGTTACTGACAGAACAGAACAGAACAACTCTGTGGTTCCCTTGCAGAAGAGAAGCTGAATTCAGTTCCACCCTGAGGACCAGGTGCATCTTAGGTTTAGTAAAGCGGACCTCTGGGTCAGCCCCGCCCTGGGAGTTTCCCCGGTTTGCAAGTTGGAGTAGCCTCAGGCAAATCCTATACTCAGAGTCTCTGGTTGCCCAGGGAGACAGGGGGTGTGGCTTCAGAATATTCGGTAGTAAGCCATATTGCTAGCAAAAGAGGGCTGCTGTTTCATGGCTCAGGCAACCACTGCTCCGGTGTAGCTCCCCTCCGGCCAACCATCCTCTCTCTACTCCTGTACCCCAGAGTCTGCAACGACTGGCTGCAGCCCAGCACTGTCTACACCCCTTGAGCAATCACCCAAGAGTCTGGACCCCTGGGGGACAGGCCTCCAGACCTTGGAGCGAGAGCAGAGAGGAGTGCGGGGAGCGCTGGGAGCCTGGGGTTGCAGGCAGAGAACACACAAAGCTCTACACAGTTCTATGCCTGGCCATATTGTCACCAAAAGACGGCTGTCGCGCTGTGCCTCAGGGAACTGCCACTCTGGTGCGGTCCCCTCTCTGCCGACGGGTACTGGCCTCCAGACCTCAGTGTGAGTAAAGGGGAGTGCTGGGAGCTCAGAATTCCAGGCAGAGACTATATACAGTTTATACAGTTTTATGCCTGGCAGAAGGACGCCGTGGCACCCTAGTAGGGGAGATAGGTCCAGTTTTTAGAGGGTCTCTCCCGTGGAGTGTAGTGGGAGAACCTTTGAACTCTGCCCGATTGTTTGTGGGGCACTCTGAGCCATTCTCATGGGGGAGGGGACTCCCGTCCGCTTGGTGGTGGATTTTGTACCTTTTGTTTGTATCCTTGTGGTCACAGCTCACCTCAGCGGGGTTGAATGCGTTCTTCAACCTTCTCTCTTAGTGCAGCTCAAATCCACCAGGTTACTTGCTGAATTTTTGTCCTTTAACTCTCCTACTGGACGGGAGCCTCTGTGGAAAGCTGGCTTCAGTAAGTCATCTTGTCTCCTCCCACTTTTTTTTTTTTGTAGAGACGGAGTCTCACTTTATTGCCCTTGGTAGAGTGCTGTGGTGTCACAATGCTCACAGCAACCTCCAACTCCTGGCTTAGGCGATTCTCTTGCCTCAGCCTCCCGAATAGCTGGGACTACAGGCGCCTGCCACAACGCCCGGCAATTTTTTTGCTGCAGTTTGGCCGGGGCCAGGTTTGAGCCTGTCACCCTCAGTATATGGGACCAGCGCCCTACCCACTGAGCCACAGGCGCTGCCCCAAATTTCCCCTTTTTATAAGAACAGCAGTCATAATGGATTCAGGCCTACTGAAATGACCTCATTTTATCTTGTTTATCACTATAAAAAAATCCTATCTCCAAATAAGGTCACATTATGAGGTATTAGGGCTTAGGACTCCAATATCTATTTTGTGGAGGGCACAATTCAACCCATAAAACATGGCTAACTCCCATGGCTTGGGAGTTAGGATTCAGTTCAAGATTCAGTTCAGGATTTTATTTATTCCATGTAGGTTTCTCTGAGACCTCCTTTCCTTCCTGAGAAATTGCTGTGTTTCCATAGTAAGTTTGCTTTCCTCTGTCCTGGTATTTATTAAGCAATAAAGAAAGACCTTGCATATTGTTTTTCTCCCAGTGGACTATGAATGCCTTTAAAAGCAGAGACACTCTAAATTACCTTCATATTTCATGTGTTGAACTATTTTTAGAATGGATGATATAATAATCTACAATTTTCTAATTCTTAATTTTACCTTTGTCACAATATCAAAATAAAATACCTTTACTATTTTTCTTTTTCTTTTTTTAAGACATTGTCTCCCTTTGTCACCCTCAGTGGAGTGCAGTGGTGTCATAGCCCACAGCAACCTCAAACTCCTGAGCACAAGAGATCCTCTTGCCTCAGCCTCTCAAGCAGTTGGGACTACAGGCACGCACCACTTGAGTACTTTTTCTGTTTTTAGTAGAGACAGAGTCTCACTCTTGCTCTTGCTTGGGCTGGTCTCAGACTCCTGAGCTCAAGTGATCTACACACTTGGGCCTCCCACCCAGAGTGCTAGGATTACAGGCAGGAGCTGGGTTCAAACCCCCTTGCTCTGGTGTATGTGGCTGGCGCTGTAGCCACTGAGCTACAGGCACTGAGCTATAGGCACGGAGCCAGATTTCCTTCTCATTTCCTTTTGTGTATACTCTAGATCTTTTCTTTGTGGTTACCATATGGATTAAATATAACATCTTAAGAGTCTAGTTTTTCCTTTTTTTTTCCTGTGGTAAAACACACATATTACCTTAACTATTTTTCACATGTGCAGTACAGTGGTATTGAATGTTTAAAATGTTGTGAACCATCACTACTATCTAGTTCTAGAATTCTTTCCATTTTGGAAAACTGAAACTCCACACCTATTAAACAATAACTCCTCAAGCCTCCTTACCTCCAGCCCCTGGCAACTATTATTTTCTGTCTCTATGATTTTGACTTTGGTAAGTACTTTGTATAAGTGGAATCATACATTATTTTTCCTTTAATGACTGGTTATTTCACCTAGTATAATATTCCCAGGGATCAACCATATTATAGCATGTGTCAGAATTTTCCTTTTTATAGCTAATATTCCATTGTATGAACATGTCACATTGGTTTATCCATTTATTCATCAGTTTATCCACTGATGGACACTTGTGCTGTCTCCATGCTTTAGCTACTGTGACGCTATGAACATGAGTATACGAATATGTGTATATCTTCAAGAACCTGCTTTCAATTATTTTGTGCATGCAGTTATCCTATTTATTGGCTCTAGTTGAATTTATTTTATGTATCTAGGAGCTCATGTGTCAGGTGCATATATATTTATGATTATTATGTCTTCTTGTTAAATGGTTCCCTTTACCATTCTATAATGACCATTTTGTCCTTCTTTACCATTGTTGATTTAACGTCAATTTTATCTGATATGAGAATGGCTTGCTCTCTTTTAGCTTCTATTTGCATAAAACATTTTTTTTCCATCCTTTCACACTGTGCTTGTGTGTGTGTGTCCTGTGGTTTATCTCCTGGAGACAACAGATACTTGGATTGTGTTTTTTCACCCATGTATTTAGCCTACGTCTTTGGGGTAGTGCATTTGAATTGTTAATGTTAGGAGACAGAATTGATATGGTAGGATGCTGTTCTGTTTATCATGTTGCATAGGATCTTATTGCTTTGTAATACTGTTTAATAAGAATTGTGAGATTTTTACTTTTTGGGTGATTTACGCTGGTGGGTATCTATTGTGCCACTTCATGTATAATGCAATTCTGAGTATTTACATATGCTTCTCATAAAGGTTACAGCTTCCAGAGATTGATTTAATAAAAAACTGAGGCTTCGAGGGTAATAAAAAGTGAGACTCTGTCTCTAAAAAAAACAAAAAACAAAAAAACAAAACTGAGGTTAAATTCAGGTCCCAAACATAGAAACTTAAAATTTTCTTGAAATCCAATACAAATTTTAGATCTAAATAATCAACCTTAAAAGAAAATCACATAATTTAGTCTAAATCAGATTTTACTCTATTTCTACCTATGACAATACAAACTCTTCAGAATTTGTAAGATGGCAAAAGTTGACAATCACCTGAGAACAACTTTATTAATGACTAGATTAAGTCCTAAATCCATCAAGAAAAACCATCTAGGCTCGGCGCCTATAGCTCAAGTGGCCAAGGCGCCAGCCACATACACCAGAACGGGCAGGTTCGAATCCAGCCCAGGATCTGCTAAACAACAATGACAACTACAACCAAAAAATAGCTGGGCGTTGTGGTGGGTACCTGTAGTCCCAGCTACTTGGGAGGTTGAGGCAAGAGAATCGCATAAGCCCAGTAGTTGGAGGTTGCTTTGAGCTCTCAGCACTCTACCCAGGATGACAGTTTGAGGCTGTCTCAAAAAACAAACAAAAAAAAAAAAAAAAAAAGAAAGAAAGAAAAACCATCTAACACACTTAAAAAGAAATGGCATAGGCTGGGCATGGTGTCTCACACCTGTAAGCCCAGCACTTAGGACACTGAGGCGGGTCATGTCTAAAAATAGCCAGGTGTTGTGGCAGTAGTCCCAGCTACTTGGAAGGCTGAAGCAAGAGAATCGTTTGAGCCCAAGAGTTTGAGGTTGCTGTGAGCTATAACGTCACAGCACTCCACCAAGGGCGACAAAGTGAAACAAAAAACAAAACAAAAAAAGTGAAATAGCATACAACATTGGCACTTGTATGTCCTGACAAATAAATCAACAGCTCCTGGTCAAATTCCGAATACCCAAGAGAGATTTAAAAAGATAAACTATTATTGGGCAGCGCCTGTGGCTCAGTGAATAGGGCACCGGCCCCATATACCAAGGGTGGGGCGTTTGAACTGGCCCTGGCCAAACTGCAACAAAAAAAATAGCCAGGTCTTGTGGTGGGTGCCTGTAGTCCCAGCTACTCGGGAGGCTGAGGCAAGAGAATAGCCTAAGCCCAAGAGTTGGAGGTTGCTGTGAGTTGTGACACCACAGCACTCTACCAAGGCCAACAAAGTGAGACTCTGTCTCTAAAAAAAAAAAAGATAAACTATTATTTTCAATGTTGCCTGTAAACAGAGTTCAGCCAATCTTTAGATGATAAAGTTAAGATGAACATAACTGCAATCAATTGTTTGGGCTGGGGGTAGGTGGAAGGACTGAAGTAACCTGGGAATTGCAAAGGGTGAGAAGTAATCCAATTAACAGTAGTATTGAAAATGTGTAATCTTTAGCTCATACCTGTAATCCTAACACTCTTGAGGGCCAAGGCAGGTGGAGCTCAGGAGTTCCAGACCAGCCTGAGCAAGAGTGAGAACCTGCCTCTACTAAAATAGAAAAATTAGCCAGGCATTTGGCATGTGCCTATAGTCTCAGCTACTTGGATGCTGAGGCAAAAGGATTGCTTGAATCCAAGAGTTTGAGGTTGCTGTGAGCTACGATGACACCATGACACTCAACCCAGGGCAACAAAGTAAGACTGTCTCAAAAAAAAAAAAAAAATTAAAAAGTATAATCTTACAACAAAATGAATACCAATTTTAAAAAACCACTGGCATTTTCTTCCCCCAAACAGGGTACAGAGTCAATGTGGTAAATCTGATTTTTGGTAATATAAGCAACCACATGCCTGGAGCACTTAAACTTTCCAAAGCCTGAACATAAAAAGGTCTTCACGTGGGCGGCGCCTGTGGCTCAGTGAGCAGGGCGCTGGCCCCATATACCAAGGGTGGCGGGTTCTAAACCCGGCCCCGGCCAAACTGCAACAAAAAAAATAGCCGGGCATTATGGTGGGCGCCTGTAGTCCCAGCTACTCGGGAGGCTGAGACAGGAGAATCGCCTAAGCCCAGGAGTTGGAGGTTGCTGTGAGTTGTGTGACGCCACGGCACTCTACCGAGGGCAATAAAGTGAAACTCTGTCTCTACAAAAAAAAAAAAAGGTCTTCACGTAGTAATCTTCGTTAATATTTTATTTTTTTGAAACAGAATCTCACTCCGTCACCCTGCGTAGAGTGCCGTACCATCACAGCTCACAGCAACCTCAGACTCTCGGGCTGGAACAATTCTCTTGCCTCAGCCTCCTGAATAGCTGGGACTACAGGTGCCTGTCATACACCCAGCTATTTTTACAGACAAGGTCTTGCTCTTGTTCAGGCTGGTCTGGAACTCCTGAGCTCAGGTCATCTGTCCGCCTTGGCCTTCCAGATTGCTGGGATTACAGGCATGAGCCACTGTACCAGGCCTTCCATTAATATTTTAAATAAAAAAATAATAATAATGTAACCTTGCAACAGCCAGCAAATTTAAGTTCTTATTAATAACCTCTAGTTCTGGGCAGCGCCTGTGGCTCAGTTGGTAAGACGCCAGCCCCATATACCGAGGGTGGCAGGTTCAAACCTGGCCCCGGCTGAATTGCAACCAAAAAATAGCTGGGCGTTGTGGTGGGTGCCTGTAGGCCCAGCTACTCGGGAGGCTGAGTCAAGAGAATTGCTTAAGCCCAGGAGTTGGAGGTTGCTGTGAGCTGTGTGATGCCATGGCACTCTACCGAGAGCCATAAAGTGAGACTCTGTCTCTACAAAAAAAAAAATAATAATAATAACCTCTAGTTCTTATACATTCTGTCCATGGAAAGAGCTACATAATTGTGCCTTTTAAAGATGCAAATGAGGCGCACCTGGTCTCAATAGCTAGCACCTGCCTTGGGCTGTTGTCTCAGGGAAGGAAATTGAGAACGATCAGAAAGCCAGCCAATTCCTCATTTCTGCTGCCATGCTCATTCAGCCTGGAGTGCCTCTTTTCAACTGGAATAGGCTGGTCCCTAACATTTAAGACTAGATAGTTCATCGTAAACAAAGCCTATGCCAGCTGAGGAAAGGGGCCTTCAGAGCCGACAAAGAATTGGCCACACCAGCTTTTTCTTATCTCTGCTGTTCTTAAAGAAATTCCTACAAAAAAAAAAAAAAAAAAGAAAGAAATTCCTCTTAGGTGAGCCAAAGTCAGTGGCTCATTTTAACCTGGGGCAACTATTCACTGCTCTGGGAGTTTTCAGTCATCTAACCAGATTCTCATTATTCAGTTCTCATCCCTATAGCTCTCAGCCCCTGCGTGTGAAGTTCCTAGGGAAGCAGATGAAACTAATTAGAACAAAGTCCATCAAAGGAAATAAGCATTTTACTCACTGTCGTACAGAGCTCTCACCACAAACGTGGAAAAACTGTAGAGGAAATATTTCTATCACAGAGGGGTCCACAGTCATTGTCTTCCCCTTTTTAGCTCTCTGCCCCGACACCCTCAACTTGTCTTCACTGTGTTTCTTTTCCTTGAGGCACAAATATTTCTTTTCAGCTTGTTTTTGAGAAAGGCTTATTTTTATGATTTACCCAGTTAAGCATAAAATCAAGCTGTGCTTGGATAGAGAATAAAATTAAATAAACAGTCCTCTGAACATCCAGGAAATGGCTGCTGGGCTTTTGGTCTTCATGAAATTCCTGGGACAGCTGTACTCTCCTATGCTGGGTCCTCTTCATCCACTGCCTCATCGCTGTTGTTGGTGTTTTTCTTTTGCTCAGCCTCTGGCCCTGCAGGCAGAATGCTGGTGACCGTGCTAAGAAGAGCTTCGATCTGTTCCTCGGTCAGCCGCTCTTCACTCTCTTCCACCATCTGCAGAAGAAAAGAAACCCTCCAGTGGTTACACATGAGTATCACAGCCCTGATCCATCCCTGCCCTTCCTGCCCACATTTGAGAGGGTGAAGCCAACTCAACTTCTGGTAAGCCAACGTGACTGCTCAAAATGGTTCAGTGAAAAAACTGAGGCAGGACAGCATTTTTCTTTAAAGAACACAGTAACAGTTCTATACTCATCCACATACATATACAGACATCAATATGTTATGTTGTAAATGCAAAGAAAACTCACCTCTGGGAAGTGAAATGGCATTTTTATAAACTTTTGCATTTCACAAAAGCATATCTATAACTTAAAGAACTGTATCATTTGATGACTGCCCACTGTGTGCCAAATTGTTTACATCCTTCTTCTAATCCTAACACCCTAAGAGAGGGCCTCCATGTGCCTAGAACTGCATCTTCCATTCTCCATCTATTACTTCTTTTAACCCTCCTGACAATCCTAGTAAGGGGCAGAACTGGACTCCCACACCAGGCTGCCTGAGTCTAAAGCCCACAAGCAATACGCTCTGTGTGGCCTTGCTCATCTCCCAGGAGTGCAGGAGTCTGAGAAACGTGGGCCCGGACACAATCCCGCACTGCCCCTCAATGGTCCACATAAAGCCTGGTTTCTGACACGGTCCCAGTATTCTGAACGCAGAGATGACAACTACAATCACCAGGCTCACCTCTAATTCTATCACGTCAGCCACTTTTTAAGTGCAGTATACAAGCAGTCAAGTCACCCAAACAGGTTCACTTTCACTTGGTGGCATTAACCATCTATCACCTTTCTCAGCTAAAGGAGTGTGGGATCTTAGCCTGGGGCATTTCCCATGGCAATCTCTGAAATCTGGCAATAGGACCAAAAGAAGTTCTGAAAGAAGTTCTAGCAGATTTAAGTAAAACAGGACAACAGGCTAGGTTTGCAATCCTGAAAAGGCCCTCAGTCTGACTACTTTGCTTTACAGATGATGACAGTACAGAAGTTCAGGAGATCCAGTGACATGTCTAAGATCATACTGCAAACTCCTGACAAAACACTCGTCTCCTACTTTAGCCCCAAAATGTTTCCACAACTAGATGATAATCCTGGGTGTTCCAGCATAAGGAAGATCCTGTGTGAGCCAATGGGGGTCACTTTCCATCATGCTATGAAATAAAATGACCCTTTTCTAAAGAGTCAATGGCTCAATAAAATGTAAATTTTTACTGAACAAAAAACAGTCCTCAAAAATTCAATTTTAAAATCAGACGTGCAAAGTCAAGGTCTGTAAAAAAGCAGTAATCCAACACAGGCTGCCCTCAAAGAATGTAAGAGGAAGTAGGGAAACATCTGAAATTTGATTATTTAATCCAGAGAAGATGATCTCAAGAATATCTACAAGTTTATAAATAATCAGCATATGCGGCTGGTAAACAACCTCCCACCAGTATCCACATAGTGCTCCACAGTTCGTGAGGGGAATTGTGGAGTCACTGCCACCATAGCTTCTCAAGAGCCCTATACATAATGCCAGGACAATTTACATATGAGTAAGTAAAGGGTAAATATTCTAAAAAGAACATAATCTCACAGGAAGTAGGGATAAGAATCCCATGCCTTCTATCATTTCCCCTCCCAAAGATCTGTACAGCCAACTAGAGTCCACTGGTTTGAGTTGGGTTGTATGATTTTTGGGGGGGCCTTCTTAGAAAACCAGAGAGGCCACCTTTGTGCACTGCAATCTCTGGGTCTGGCAGTTGCAACACTGATCGTGTCAGCTAGATGTATTCCTAGCAATAGGTTCTATAATTCAAGCCTTTTTATAATCACCAAGTTACTAACAGGCATAGATGGCAGTACTGTTCAGGAAGTCATGGGGTTCACTGGCCTGTCTTGAGGCTAGAAGGCTAATGAAGTCATTTAGCTAATTATGCTAAATGAAGACCCAGTTGGGCATGCGAGAAGTCACAAGCCAACCTCCTTTCCTCAAAGACCCCCCTCAACCCCCTGAGTCACAAGCAGTTACCAGAGGATCACAACAGATCATAGCTGAGGCATACCTGAAGGGGTAAAGATACCTGGCTCCCAAGCGGGCACCCACAAATGGTGAATGCTAGGACTGTTTTCTGGACTCAAGGAGAGTAAATGGCTATGAGGTTAACATAGGGAACTTTTCAAGTGTTTTGCAAGTGCCATTCTTGTGAAACCCTCAGTTTTTTAGTGAGAGGAAATATTGCTATAAACCTTGGTAAATAATTTTGTAGCCAAATCCCAGGGTGGGAAAAATCTGGCTGTAAAATGGTTCACCTGTCTAAAATGGTCCAATTATATATATATAGATAGATAGATAGATTTTTTTTAAAGACAGAGTCTCATTTTGTCACCTTCGGTAGAGTGCAGTGGCATCACAGCTCACAGCAACCTCAAACTCCTGGGCCCAAGCAATTCTCTTACCTCAGCCTCCCAAGCAACTGGGACTACAGGTGCCCACCACAACGCCCAGCTATTTTTTACTTGTAACTGTCACTGTTACTTGGCAGGCACCAGGCTGGGTTCGAACCCACCAGCTCCAGAGTATATGGCTGGCACCCTAGCCGCTGAGCTATAGGCATCCCTACTTTGTAGAAAGGATAAGAGAACAATCTGAGGGGACATACCACATATCTTTCTTCTCACCAAAGAAAAGTACACAGCTTGGAGGAACAAAGCAAAGCTTCTGAATCAGACATACCCAGCCAGCCACTCATACTGGCTCTCTAGGAGAATGCGGGGAGAACACCCATTCCCTTCCAAGACCATGGTGAAGGCATTAAAAGTTACACAGACAATGACTGGCACCATGACCAATGCCCAAGTCCATGTCTGGCATATACTAGGCACCCTTAATAGCGGCTAATCTTCCCCAGTAATGATAGAGCTTTCTATGGGCTCTGGGATGAGGTCACACTAATCCTCCTCATCTCTTCTCTCCATCTGTCATTAAGCCACAAATAACATGTGCTGCTGATTAAAGTTGGAGGAGACATGACATGTGATCTTTAACCCAGAGGGATAGGCATTAGTTTCTTTCTGTTTTGTTTGTTTTTTTCTCTCCTCCGAGTTGAATCTCCAGCACAGTGTAAAGCATCAGAAGGATAAGGATACAAAAAAGAGGGATCTCTGTTTAGCATAAAGGCTAGTCAGTCCCCCAGACGGGCACCCTTTATGGAAGGAATTTTTCTAATTTAATTTTGGGTGCATTTTGAAGGGCAGAAACAACTTGAGGAAAACAATGATAGTTTCAGTCAAAAATTAAATATTCCAGGACCCTTTAAAAAATTTTTTTATAAGCTACTCTAAAGGACAGAGGTATTTTGACCAATTTCTTCCACTCTTTTCTAAAGAGTTTTCTAAAGGAAACTTGACAAAGAGCTAAACTTTTCTGAAATTGATTTTGGAAACAGCTTTATTTTCATTTTACTAATTCTCCAAATAGAAGTTAGATGGCCTGCTCGATATTTGTAGCTTTCTGCCCTGTAAAAAAGAAGAAACTGCCACGGCATGCAAATGTGTGGCCAGTTTATATCCCTGGACCTCATTTTTCCATTCCCCCTACACCATCTTTGGCTTTCTACTCCAGCTGCCTTCCCCAACTCTAAAGCACTGTGCCGCGACTACAACGTGGACTTTACAAATGACAGGGCTCCACAGAGTGATTTTATGCAGAGAAACTAGATGAGTCACATCTGTGGTTCAGGCAGTGAATTATGATAGGGGTGTGGATGGTGGACTGGAGAGGCCACACTGGACGCAGAAACGATGGTGAGAGAACAACTGTAAGAACTTTGTGGAGAAAGGATAACAGAAATTAAAACAGTACAGGAGAGAGGGAAGAAAGAACACAAAATAGAAGCAACAGAGCTTGGAGACTAAGTATGAGATACAAGAGAATGACTTCCAGGTCTCTGGCTTGGGAGCCCAGGCCAGGAGGGTGAGGGAGGAAGAGAGCACATGGGAAAGAGCACACAAGCTTCATTCACCAAGAAGGGAGGAAAAGGAAGAGCAGGGGCAAAGGGTGGGAGTGGGGGGAGATAAACTCCACCAGAGACATGTTGAGTTTAATGTTTTTATGTAACATCTGGTTGGCAACAACCCCTACAGGGAAGCAATGGCCAAAATGGCCTAGAACACCAGAGGAGATGAGAGCTGCCAAGTCATAGGCCCAAACCCAGTGGGAGGAATTAAATTTCCTCCATTCTTTTCTTTCCCTAAGTCCATACTAACTAGGACCAAACTGGTGAAGTCTCCTGCCTCTTAAACAATGGGTTGCTTGAACAGTCTTTTCAAAAAAACAAATGGCAGTTCCTGGCTGGACCATCCACAGCCTTTCTATTTCTCAGACCCAGAAAACACCCCCCTCAAGTTCAGGCCTCCTTTACTCACCAGCTGGATCTCAACAGCAGTCATAGGCCTGTGATTCAACAGCTGAAGCTTTTCAGCTCTGTCAAAAGAAAAGTATAAAGCAAGTAAAACTCTCACACCCTGAAGGAGTCTTGACCAAGCTGTTTAGAGAATATTTTGTCAAGTAAGAAAAATGGGAGGCTGGGGACAGTGGCTCACACCTGTAATCCTAGCACTGTGGGTGGCCAAGGCATAAAGATTGCCTGAGGCCAGGAGAGTTCAAGACCAGCCTAAGTAAAAGCAAGACCTTGTCCTACTAAAAACAGAAAAATTAGCAGTGTGTTGTGGTGGCACCTGTAGTCGCAGCAGTTTAGGGGGATGAGGTAGGAGGATCACTTCAGCTCAGGAGTTTGTGGTTGCAGTGAGCTAGGCTGACGCACTGCACTCCAGCCAGGATAACATAGCCAGATGCTGTCTCAAAAAAAATCCAAAATGAGAGAACCACTGGATCATAGCCCTCAGTTTCTTCAACTGTAAAATGAGAGAATGGAAACACGACAGTGTGTGTCAGTGACTCTTACCCAAGGCAACAGGTGTGTGTCAGAATCCTCAAAAGTACAGACGCGTGAGTATAAAGACACAGAGCAGCAATAGAGGTGCAGTTTTAAACAATTTATTTGACATTGACACAACACTTTTTATTTGGGAAATACTTAGAAAAGAATGTTTTATCAATCTAATTTATAGAAAGTAAAGATTAATAAAATCATCTTGTTTGGTTGGTTATTGCTTAGAATAAACAAAACAGGGACTAAAGGGGCAGGAGTTAATACACTACAGTGCTAACGCAAAAAGCTTACAATTAGTTGGGCAAAGAAGATAAATATGAACAGATTTTCACAGCAAAAGATTGATATAACAGTTAAACATAAAAATTATTTCTCATAAAGAAATATAGTTCACTGCCAAGAGGGTGTTTGAAACAATGATAGGACTTCAAAAAAAAGAAGGAATGAATGACTCCAAGCATTACCCCTGTGCAGTTGATAATGTTTTAAATTTCTTTCTCAGTCTGACTCTTGAGCTCCAGATCCATCTTTCAACTCTGATAAGTAATTATGGAGTTTAAAGATATTCTGGAATAAAGATGAACAAGCCACCATCCCACTGCTATGTGTTTGGGGAAGCAGTACAAGTTAGTTACCCACTCTCCCTAAGCCTCAGTTTCGTCATCTGTAAAACAGGAATAATAAAAGTACTTACTATCTCATGAGGAGATTCTGAGAGATGAAAACCTTACCATTATAGAGGGAGCAGCTACACTTTATTATGTGCTTTCCAAGTGGCAAGCACATTTAACCCTCAGACTAAACTGATACTAAGAAATACACACCTCGTCCAAGGTAACAAAGCTAGAAAATGGCAAAGTCACAGCTCATGTTCTTGACCATTATGTAGGTGATAACGGATGGAAAGAGTTCATCGTGATGTCTGTCCCACAATGATTCCTTCATAAACAACAGTCATTACTAAGGCAACTGTTGTCAAGTTCTGCTTTTCATAATCCCTCAAGTCCCTCAAAGATCTACTCTAGACTCAAAAAGGGAGACTTCATTGAGATGACCCTTGTTCTGGGCCACAAAGGATTTTCTAGGAACAAGAAATGGGAGGAATGTTGTTCAGGGCATGAACAACACAAGTAAACTCCCAGAGGAACAAAAGTTCATGGACTTTCAGTGAAGATTTAGAGAGGTGTGGGATGAGAGGTGGAAGACCATCTGGGACAAAATGGTAAGGGGCCCTATAAACAGGCTGGATATTCTTTGTAGATACCCAAGAGCAACCAAGGAAGAGAGCAATAAGCTCTGGCTGGTATTGCTAGCAGTTCTGGAAGACCCGAGAAAATGCAGGCAGAGGCAAGTGAGGAAAGCACTGTAATACTCCCAGGTGAGAGAAAAAGAGGTTGTGAACGTAGGCAACAGCAGCAGGGATGGCAGCAAGAGCCTAGACCCATGAAATGCTCCCAGCCACCCTCAAGTAAAGTCGACAGGACCTAACAACTGCCTAGATTGGGTGGAGGTTAAGTGGAGTGAAGGAACAAAGTCAAGATTAGCCTGAACATTTAGAAAAAATATATTATTTAAAATTAAACTTCAGTTTGTGGTACCTTTGTAATTACAAAGAGGTTTCTGCCAAAAAGACTATCTAGTTTGAGTTCTAATTTGGTCTAGAAAACAAAGCTAGATTTATCGGCAAGGACTTAACGTGAAACCAGGAGTGGATATTGTGACCCAGAGACCAACTGCAGTGGAAGTAGACCCAGGACAGAACTTGATAAAATACCTCCATTTAAGGGGCCAGGAGAAAAGACAGCAGAGAAGAAAGGAGAAAAAGGAGAAAGAGAAGGAGCAAAGACAGAACAAGAAAATCTGGGAAAAGACTGGTAGGCAACGAAGAGAGAAAACATTTCAGGACAAAGGTCTTGCCTGACTGCACTGGCGAAGACATAAAAAGTATAAAAGGTTGAGGAGAGGATGGGAAAGCAAAGTAGGTTGATAGTGTAGAAATCACTGGATTTGCCAAAGAAGAGATCGCTGGTGGCCTGTGCAAGCAGGTAAGTGGGATGACCATGGAGGAAACAGGCTCTTCACAGAAGTAAAGAAGCAATTACAGCCCAAGGAGGGGTCAGTTCAGAGGGAGAGTGAAGAACGTCCGCCAACCTGGGAAATAAGCATGTGGAGAGGCTGAAACTATAGAGGAAGGAAAGACCCTCAGAAACTGTGGCCCAAAGTTGCGGTGAAGGGGCTCATGTTCCACCGAGACCACAACCATGTGGAAAGAAAAATCAAATCCGAGAGGTTTCAGATGTGATGAGTTCCTTCTGGGTCGTTTTCTTAGTGCAGCAGAAATGAAGTTAGCACCTAAGGAGTCTCCATGTCAAGAGGGATATCTGGTAAAGCATTGGTTCTCAACCTTCCTAATGCCGCGGCCCTTTAATACAATTCCTGTGGGTGGCGACTCATAGGTTGAGAACCGCTGTGGTAAAGGGACTAAACACACACCCTCCCACGCTGCATGTTTCAGTCTAGGGTGTGTGTAGGGGAGAAACAAATGCTTCCTGCTGCCTTCATAACCAAGCCTATTTCGCTGTCTCTGCTTTTCTCCCTGGCTTCTCAACTCCCTGCACCTTAGTTCCTGCCCCAAGTGACCACCAAAACTGTTCTTGCTGAAGGGTCCAGTACTCTCCACATGGACAAATCTAGTGGAGACTTTTCTGTCCGAATCTATCCTGTCTCTGTGGTATCTGACATCATTGATTGTGCCTTCCTTAACACTGTCTACCCTCACAGCTTCCACAATATACTTCTTCTCAATTCTCTTATCTTTCTGATGATTCCTTTTTTACTTTTTTTTTCTCCTTCTGCTTGCCTCTGGTATTCTCATGGTGCCACCTTTCATCTTCTGACCCTTTTACTGAGTTCCTCATCCAAACCTCACAATCTTTTTTTTTTTTTTTTGTGGTTTTTGGCCGGGGCTGGGTTTGAACCCGCCACCTCCGGCATATGGGACCGGCGCCCTACTCCTTGAGCCACAGGCGCTGCCCCAAACCTCACAATCTTAATCGTTAATACAGGTTTTAACCAAGAAACCCATGCTTTCATGCTATGTAAGCTGTACCCCAGACCTTTGTAGCCAAATACCTGCTAAACATCTCCAAAGATGATTTGGAGGAAGTAACATGTTATAGAAAAAAATGACATGGGACATAGTGTCAAAGTGACTTAGTGTTGAGTCCTAACGCCAGTATTCTGCTGAATAAGGCTGAAAAAACCAAACATGATTTCTACCCTACCTTCAGGGATTCTAGTAATGGAGCAAATTAATGGAGGCCTAGTTTGCACTAAAAGACTTGGACCAGTTAAGGACCGTTCAAGGGAGATTCTTGAATTTCCTCTGCCTGAGAAAATGGTAGAGAAAAATTTGACTGGGGATATTCAAACACAAGGATTAAAGTTCATTTTATAAATATGATGTTGTCTGAAACTGCACTAGCTAGCACAAAATGGTCCAGGTCTTGATAATATTTGGCAAGCAGTCCCCTGAGTCACCAGGCACTGAGCATATTCAAATTGCAATGGCTGCCAACTCCCACAGCAGCCAGTCTCCAGTCACAGAGAAAGAAGGCTGCCGGCTCCCTCTACTGGCTGTTGTAGAACAATACACCCCCACTGCAGCTTTCACTCCTGGCAGTCACGAAAACAAACATTTTATTAAAGGTAGAGACATTAAAAGGTCTCAGAGGACTTTATACATCCTTAATTTCAGTATCACAAGTGGAAAAAAGGAGCTGAAATTCATATCTCTCTGAACATTATAGTCTGCTTTAAAGTTCTATTGATTATGGCCATTATGAATCAGTATTTGTAAGTTTCTTAAACAGTAACAGCCAGACCCACTATTTGTAGTGAAAAAGATATGGGGGGCAGTGCCTGTGGCTCAGTGAGTAGAGCACAGGCCCCATATACCGAGGGTGGCAGGTGCAAACCTGGCTAAACTGCAACAAAAAAATAGCCGGGCATTATGGCGGGTGCCTGTAGTCCCAGCTACACAGGAGGCTGAGGCAAAAGAATCACCTAAGCCCAAGAACTGGAGGTTGCTGTGACCTGTGACAGCACAGCACTCTCCCATGGGCAATAAAGTGAGACTCTGTCTCCAAAAAAAAAAAAAAAGATATATAGAGACTAGGAAGTCATATACCAGCCTGCACAAATAGCTGAGAAAAGACTTTAATAATCAACCATTAAGGGATGGACATGGTGGCTAACACCTGTAATCCTAGCACTTTGAGAGGACAAGGCAGGAAGAACTCCTGAAGACAAAAGTTTGAGACCAGACTGGACAACATAGAGAGACCCCTGTCTCTATAAAAAATAGAAAAATTCGCCAGGTGTGGTGGTCTATGCCTGTAGACCCAGCTACTTAGGAGGCTGAGGCGGGAGGTTCACTTGAGCCCAGGAGTCTGAGGCTGTATAGTAAGCTAGGATTGCCACCGCTGCACTCTAGCTCAGGCAACAGAGCAATATCCTGTCTTCAAGAAAAAGAAAAGAGAAGAGAATCAACCATTATGACAAGTTGGATTAAGTCCACTAAAACCTATCTCTCCAGTGATTATAATGAAAAATCTCTGGACAAAATGCAGAAGTAATAACTGAGGACTATGAAAAGTAAAAAAAGTGGGTGGAGTGAAGAGAAGAAAACTTGAACTAGTTGGAATGAAAGATGGTTGTGAGTTTCTTGGGGTTGCCCTCCCCTTTTCTCTCAGCCCGGGGTAGGCACTTGGTAGAGTTGTGGCTGTGGTTCCCACAAGCAGCTAAAACTCCAACAGAAATCCCATTACTCTGGCTACATGATTGAGAAAGAGGGCCCTGAAATCTAAAGAACCAGGAGAAGCTTTCAATTCAAGTGCAACTCCCAGATGGCCACCACCAGATGTAGCCAGAAGGGGAGCTCTTCTGGTCCAAAGAGTGTCAAAATATCCCTTTTTTCCCTTTCCCCTTTTTTCCCTCTCCCTGCTTTGCCCCTAGGGCAGCTCTAGTAACAATCACTCAGGAGCAGTTAAAACTTGAGAAAAATCCAGTACTTACGGCTAGAGGGACAGAAACAGGTCCTATGTGGGCCAGAGTGTGGGGTATTCCTAGAGAGTAGAACTGGAGAAGGTGACTCCTCTAAATTTGAGTGCCAATCAACACAAATAATAGGTTCACCCCGAGCTATTTATTCATGTGCAGAACAGCCCCCAAATAGTATACATCAAACAGACCCAGGAGAGAAAAAGACACTGAGAAGTAAGTTAAACCAACACTCTAGTCTCATATGCAGTAGGGCAAAGGTTTTAAAAACTAAATTAACACTGAAACCCTTGTCCCTGGAAGGCAAGAATGACTTGAGATCTGAATCTAACTGCCTGGTAAAACTAAAAAAGCAGTATTAACCAGAAGCTTTTGACAGGACCCGGAGACTAAACAATATTCAAAAGGACAGGATACAATCTAAAATTATTTCAACCAGGAAAATATGACTCATTCTCAAGGAAAAAGATAATCAACAGTTGCCAAGCCTATGATGACCCAGATGTTAGAATTATCAAAGACTTTAGTTATTATAACATGGAGTAAAAGTAAATATTCCTGAAATGAATGGAATAGAAATTTCTCTATAAAAAATAAAGAAATAACAACTTTAGAATTGAAAAATACCTGCTACCAAAAAAAAAATCACTGGTAGGCTTAATAACAGAACGAAGATGACAGAAGAATAAGAATCTGTGAGTTTACAGACAGATCAATAGAAATTATCCCATTTGAACAAGGAAAAGAAACAAACAAACAACAAAGAGAGCCTTGGAGACCTGTACAACAGTATCAAAGGTCTAACCATTGTGGTTTTAGAGTTCAAGAAAGAGAGGAGAAAGAGATTGGGGCAGAAAAAAAATATTTCAAGAATGAATAGTTAAGAAACTAAATTCACATGATCGAGAAGCTCGGCAAACATAGATTTAAAAAAACTAAACATATCATAATCAAACTATTGAAGATCAAAGATAAAAAGAATCTTGAAAGCAGCCAGAGGAAAATTATACGTTCGTATTTGAGTGATTACAGATTTCTCATCAGAAACCATGAATAGCCAGAAGACACAGAAATGACATCCTTAAAGTTCTGAAAGTAAAGACCATTCAACCCACTGAAATTATCTTTCAGGGATGAAAGACAATAATGACATTATCAGCTGAACAAACTCGAGTATTTGTAGCCAGTGAACCTATTCTAGGAGAAGTGCTAAAGAAAGTTCTTTGGGGGCGGCGCCTGTGGCTCAGTCGTAAGGCGCCGGCCCCATATACCGAGGGTGGTGGGTTCAAACCCAGCCCCGGCCAAACTGCAACCAAAAAAATAGCCGGGCGTTGTGGCGGGCGCCTGTAGTCCCAGCTACTCGGGAGGCTGAGGCAAGAGAATCGCTTAAGCCCAGGAGTTGGAGGTTGCTGTGAGCTGTGTGAGGCCACGGCACTCTACCGAGGGCCATAAAGTGAGACTGTCTCTACAAAAAAAAAAAAAAAAAGAAAGAAAGTTCTTTGGGTGAAGTAAATAAGAGGGAAATGGAATTCCAGGAATAAAGAGCAAAGACTACTTTTGTTCTTTGAAGTTCTTTAAAATATGTAAATGCATAGAACTTAAATGTTAAGAAAACAAATTGTATTTTCAATATATGTAGATTACATGTTATAACATCTACAACTATAACGTAAGAGAGAGAAAGGAAGGAGATATATATACATTTTATTTAAAGTGGTAAAATAGTTCTAACTCTGGACTGTAAATGGCTAGGTATGCATAGTATTATCCCGACAGCAACCACTAAAAACCAAAAATATAAAAAAATTTATGGCTAAGAATCTATTCAGGGGTGTCCTTTTTTCTTTTCTGTTGCACACTGGAAGATTAAGAGTTATCTTGGGCCACAATTAAATACACAACCACCAATGAAAGCTGATCAGCAAAAGAAACCATGAGGCTCGGCACCCATAGCACTGTTATAGTGCCAGCCACATACACCGAGGCTGGTGGGTTCAAAACCCAGCCAGGGCCAGCTAAACAACAATGACAAATGCAAGAAAAAAATACCTGGGCATAGTGGCAGGCACCTGTAATCCCAGCTACTTAGGAGACTGAGGCAAGAGAACTGCTTAAACCCAAGAGTTGGAGGTTGCTGTGAGCTGTGACATGACAGCACTCTACTTAGGGTGGCATAGTGAGACTACCTCAAAAAAAAAAAAAAAAAAAAAAAAAAGATCCATGCATTTTTTTTTTTTTTTGCTATATCCACCACCACAGATAAGCAAAACAGTCCTCAAATAACTGCCACAGGTAGAACACCCCTGCTACATCTTTGTAGACTAAAGAATTAGAAACAGGCTAAGTGCAGTGGCTCACACCTATAATGCTAGGACTTCGGGGGGCCAAAGTGGACGACCACTTGAGGTCAGGAGTTCGAGAACAGCATCAGCAAAAATAGAAAAATTAGCCAGGCATGGTGGTGGTGCACACCTGTAGTCCCAGGTACTCAGAGGTTGAGGTAGGAGGATCCCTTGAGCTCAGGAGCTTGAGGTTGCAGTGAGAAATGATGATGCCACTGCAATCCAGCCTAGGTGACAGAGACTGTCTCAAAACAAACAAAACAAAACAAAAAAAGAACAAAAACCATATAAATATCTCAACACATACAGAAAAGTGACAAAATTCAACATCTAATATTAGCAATTTGAAATTCTTAAACTGGGTAAAGGTTATCCATGAAAAATCTAAACTAGCATCATATTTAATGGTGAAACCAGATGCTTTCCCCTAAAATCAGGAATGAGGCAAGGATGTCTGCTTTCACCAGTCCTATTCAACATCATAATGGAGGGCAAGAAAGGCAAGAAAAAGAAAAAAAAAAAAAAAGGCATTCAGATTAGAAAGGAATAAAATTCTGTGTATGCAAACATTAATGACTGTCTACACAGAAAATCATAAGGAATATACTGAAAAGGCTTCCAGAACTAATTAAGTCCATCTACCAAGATCAACATAGACTAGTCAGTTATATTTCTCTATATTAGCAATGAACAACTGGAAACTAGTACCATTTACAACAGCACTACAAATTATGAAATACTTAGGTATAAATCTAAAAAACAAACAAACAAAAAAAAAACCCAGAACATGTATGCTATAGTTTTCATGGATGGGAAGATTCCAATATTGTCTGAGATTAAGGGGATTAAAGTTATTATGGAAGTAGCTAAAGATGAGAGGGGCTCAGTTTTCCATAACACTGAATTGTAAAAAGTACTCTGGCCTCTTGCTGTGGAGAGCAGATTTCTATGGGACCCTGTGTTAGAAAAGTCTGGTTGTACTGTTTGCTGCCATGCTGTCTCATCTAGTACCTTTGGAAGAGGCATACCAGAGAGAACAAGGAATGTCAAAAAATCTGTAATTCAAGATTTTTTTAAAATCTGATTTTGCTTCTTCCCCCTTACTGAAAGTTGGAAGAATTTTTAAAGCTCTGGAAAAGAGAGCAAAGATTAATCTACCTTGCAATGTGGAAAGTCTATTAAATGGCAGTGTCTTTGAATAGTGTATAAAGCATGGATTTGCATTTCAGAATATTTAGCTAGAACCAGTTTTATTAACATTAGCAGTTCTGGAACATGATTGTCTGTGGATCATCTCCTTTAGTGTGTAAATGTGTTGCCCTTTGCCTACTTTGTCTACCTGTCTCACACAGAAATAGGCAACCTCTGAGAGCTGTTAACTGTTATGTTACAGAAGGCTGCTTACCATTCTCTTGCATTGTGAAACGAGTTATCTGTCATTTTGCAATGTAAATTGCTGGCAAATGCTTTATAGTTGACAGCATTGCTTTAAATTATGCCCCTCCCAATATGTTTGACGTCTGGACTGGCCTCCTGGCAAAAGGAATAAGAAGAATCAAAACCAGAGAATGTTTTTCTTTTTTAATGTTTTTAATTCTCTTTTAGCCCAGTGTACTACGTCAGTCAGGAGGCATCTGAGGGAACAAACAAACACCAAAATTCTTTTAAAATTGATTTCCATATTCCATTGTTTGTCAAACCCCTTAGATCACTGGTTCTCAACCTTCCTAATGCTGCAGCCCTTTAATCCAGTTCCTGTGGGTTGCGGCCGCTGCCTTAGATACTACAAAATAAGTCTTGCAGATGCTTTCATGCTTTAAATTCATCTGGATAAAGAAATCAATTATTTGAAGTTGCATTTTTATCTCTGCCTAGTTCTAAGCAAAACTATTTGTGACTCACAAAATTCCATGGGAATCAAAATCCAGCAGATGTCTCCTGTTTAGACTTAGCCCTAACTCCTTAACATCTGTAGCAAGGGCTGCAAAGTACAACCCCCCAAAAAGAGCAAGATCATTTATCTGGAATTCAAGTCACCTATGTTCTATCTAGTCCATATTGGTTACTATATACAAACCCTAATTAAGGAAGTAACTTTTTCAGGGAAGATGGGAGAGAATTTAAAAGGCAACAACTTTTGAGCCCCCCCGCCCCCCAAATCTTGGCCTTGTACTGTTCTAGCACTTTCTCCCCCACCTTTTGTGAGATAAGAGGGTACTGCTGGTATAGTAGAAAAGCAAGAAAGGAGCCTAAGTGAAATTTTGTATCTAGCTAAAGAGTGACTAAGAAGTGACTAAGAGTCTACTTTGCCAACCTTAGACTGCTGTGCCTGGTGCCACATGCTTATGGGTCCCTCTTAAAACATAGACTTAAAATTCCAAGTATTAATGAAGAATAGCCTCTGATGAGGAATGGCACTTAAAACTATCTGGGATACCACTATCAGATGGTCTTACAGAGGCAGCTGTTCAGTTTCAGTGCTTAACTCTTGAATAGGAATTGTTTTTTTTTTTTCTTTTTTGCAGTTTTTGGCCAGGGTCGGGTTTGAACCTGCCACCTCTGGCATATGGAGCCAGCGCCCTACTCCTTGAGCCACAGGTGCCACCCTTGAATAGGAATTGTTAAAAATGGAAATATACTCTAAGGACAAAGCCTATTTGTTTTTTTGTTTTTTGTTTTTCAATCCCTCAATACCATTATAAGCAGCATTGTTAACTATTGGAAAACATTTTCAGATTCTTTCTGATACTGAGTGGTTTTTTTTTTTTATTTTCTCTATACATATACATGGGTTTATTTGGTTTCCACTTTTGGCCTTCACAAAATTAAAAAGGCTTAACATTTAATAACAATAACAATGTTTGAGATCAGGACTAGAAACAAAAACCTTGTAAAGAATGAAGATAAATACATTCAGAAAAGAAATCTGACAACTGCTGCAACGAAATATTGAGCAATAATGATAATAATGCAAAAAAAGTAACATTCACATTGTCAGATAAGAGTATGTCTATTACAGAATGCTTTGACTCTGAGGTTCAGTATAGTCATCAGTTAACTTCCTATTGTTTTTTCCAAAGTCTCAAAAAATAGACAACTTTTATAAATAAAAATAAAAGATAGTTTCAAAAAACAGATCATGCCAAATCTTATAGACAATAGAAAAAAAAGAAATACTTCAAAATCATTCTACTTCATCTGGATACACCTGATATTAAAATTGGAAAAAATATATTATTATAAAGGGAAATTACAAACATATTTCACTTATAAATGAACATGCAATATCCTAAACAATATATTAACAAGTTGAATTAAAAATTAATATTCAAGTAATATACCTTGGTCAAAATTAAATCCAATTTATGTGAGAATTAGTCACTATTTTCTTTTCCTTTCCCTCACCCCCTCCCTCCTTCTCTGTCTGCTCTCCCCTTCCCCCATGCCCCAACGTGTCATTAATTGTCCTATCAAAGTTTAATACATAAGATTCATGCTTCTCCATTCCTGTGATGCTTCACTAAGAATAATGTGTTCTACCTCCATCCAGGTTAATACAAATGCTGCAAAATCTCCATTTTTTTAAATGGCTGAATAGTATTCCATGGTATACATATACCACAGCTTGCCAATCCATTCCTGGGTTGAGGGGCATTTAGGCTGTTGCCACATTTTAGCGATTGTAAATTGAGCTGCAATAAACAGACTAGTACAAGTGTCTTTATAATAAAAGGGTTTTTTTCCTTCTGGATAGATGGCTAGTAATGGAATTGCAGGATAAAACAGGAGGTCTAGGTTGAGTTCTTTAAGGTTTCTCCATACTTCCTTCCAAAAGGGTTGTATTACTTTGCAGTCCCACCAGCACTGTAAAAGTGTTCCTTTCTCTCCACATCCATGCCAGCATCTACAATTTTGAGATTTTGTGATATGGGTCATTCTCCCTGGAGTTAGATGATATCTGAGGGTGGTTTTAATTTGCATTTCTCTAATAATTAGGGATGATGAGCATTTTTTCATGTGTTTGCTAGCCTTTCGTCTGTCTTTAGAGAAGGTTCTGTTCATCTCTCTTCCCCATTAATGTATGGGATTGTTGGTTTTTTTCTTGTGGATTAATTTAAGTTCTGTATAGATCCTAGTTATTACGCTTTTGTCTGATTCAAAATATATGAATATCCTTTCCCTTGTGTAGGTTGTCTGTTTGCTTTGGTTGTTGTCTCCTTAGCTGTACAGAAGCTTTTCAAGTTTAATTAAATCCCACTTGTTTATTATTGTTGTTGTTGCTATTACCATGGCAGCCTTCTTCATAAAGTCTTTACCCAGGCTGATATCTTCCAATGTTTTTCCTATTCTTTCTTTGAGGATTTTTTTTATCATTTCATGCCTTAAATTTAAGGTTTTTATTATTTTTTTAATTTTGCTTAGTGGTTCATTTGGATGAGAACTAGTCACTATTTTGAAACTACCACCCAACTCATAGTTTAGACCATGGTTGCCCAGTTATGTAAAACTACATCCTACTCATGGTTTAGCCTGTGGGTCATGGACCGTTAACACACCTTCCACTTCCAGACATATATTTTTTCTCTACCTATATGTTCTGATAGTGATAGAAACTCTCTTGTGTTTCCCTCAAGAATGGAATAAATTTATTCTAAAATGATCTTTCATGGAAAGAAGTAAAGGAGAGAGAAACCTCAACATACCTCTAAATTATTTCAAGTTGGTCCCAGCATCACAACATGAGCTGGCCCCAAAGGTGGGGGGGGGGAGGAAGTACCAGTATTTATTTTCAGAATGAGATGGGGACATTTTTCCTTTGCCATGTGCCATGTGCTTTGTGTTTGATACCATCATGCTTGGTTAGAACAAGGCAACTCAGCACAAAACTTTAGTGTAAACTGTTGAAGTCAAAGCATCTTATTCTGATCATATGGTTTACATTTTTTCCTTTTTTAAAAATAGGGATGGGAGGGAGGGTATTGTGCCACAAAAGTGAGGGTGCCTGCACTAAGAATTTAGAAATACTTTGGAAGCTCCATAACCTTATCAGACACTGCTGTTAGCCACATTCTTAACCTTCTAGATGAGTAACAAAAAAATGAAGTAAGTTCTTAGGAATTAAGCCATATTATTTTAATTTGCTACTTTTTTTCAATTTTCTAAGTACCTTCAAATTTGTTGTGGAATCATTTTCTTGCCAAATACCTTTGTCAAGCAAAATTATTGGCTTCATGAGAACTGAAATGAGTTAGCTTTTTGGTGAACTTTAGAGGACTCTGGTGAGCTTTGAGTTCTACTTTATATCCCTAAAGATAGTTTTTTTTTAATTCCTAAAGAATATCTACTCTCTTTTCTTAGCTAAGAAACATCTTTGGGGTAAAGAGTTAAGTGTCCAAAGGTTGTCACAGTTCATGAGATTAGAGGGAGCTAGCCTGGCACCTGGACTCTGCCCCTCCATAGCAGGCAGATTCCAGCAGAAGTGTATTTACATTCTCCAAAGACAATGCTGGGCAGAGAAAGCGAGCAGGTAGGGCTGGGTTATTACGATAGAGGCTACCGGCCAGGCACTGTGGCTCGTGCCTGTAATCCTAGCACTCTGGGAGACTGAGGCAGGTGGATTGCTTGAGCTCAGAAGTTTGAGACCAGCCTGAGCAAGAGTGAGACCCAGTCTCTAAAAATAGCTAGGCCTTACGGCGGGTACCTCTATATAATTTAGAGGTATATTGAGGTTTCTCTCTCCCTTACTTCTTTCCATGAAAGGTCATTTTAGAATAAATTTATTCCATACCTAAAGGAAACACAAGAGTGTTTCTACCCCCATCAGAACATATGAGGAGAGAAAAAATATACGTCTAGAGGTGGCAAGGTGTGTTAATAGTCCATGACCTGCAGGTTAAACCATGTGTAGTCCCAGCTACTCGGGAGGTTAAGGCAAAAGGATCACTTGAGCCGAAGAGTTTGAGGTTGCTGCACTCTACCCAGGGTGACAAAGTGAGACCTTGTCTAAAAAAGAAAGAAAAAGATACAGGCTAGTCTTTTAACCATTGGTTTTGGTGGAGGGGTGACAGGAGAAAACAAAGTCATTGTTCCCTTTTTTGCAACAAAAAGGAAAACATTTACCTTTCTGTTCAGTAAAAATGGGAGAGAATCCCAGTATCTCTAGCCACAGGGGACCAGTTCCACTGAAAAGTGAACAACGGGAACTCAAAACTTTGAAAATATTTTGGGAAAGGGGAAATTGGTTTTGTGTTAATTGGCAAGTGTTTCAGTGGGGCTCTATTTTATGTTATGTTTATGTGTTATGTTTATATACACATATATGGACAAGTCTATGCTGAATTTATACATACATACAAATATTATGTCAATTAAAAAAACTTTTAAAAATTGTATAAAAAGGATCAAAGATCTACATGTAAGATTAAAAAGGGAGAAGCAACTCAAGTATATATCAGTGGATGTTAGATAAACAAAAGATGATTTATACATAAAATGGAATATTTAGCTTTGAAAAGGAAGGAAATTCTGGCACATGCTCCAACATGGATGACCCTTGAAGACATTAAACTAAGTCAGACACAAAAAGGCAAATTGTACTTAGAGCAGTCAAATTCACACAGATAGAAAGCAAAATGATGGTTGCTAGGGGATAGGAAGAGAGGAGAATGAGGAGTTAACATTTAATGGGTATACTGTTTCAGTTTTACAAGATGAAAAATGTTCTGTGGCTAAACGGCGGTGATAATACACAATCTGAATGTGCTTAATGCTACTGAACTGCATAAATAGTTTACCTGAACTGAAAGTTAAACATTCAGATATGAAAAAAGGATACGGTACAACTCCACTTTTATGAGGGAGTCAAATTCACAAAAACAAAAAGGTAGAATGGTGGTTGCTAACTAAGTACATGGAAGAAGTTGTTTAAAGGATACAGAATTTCAGTTTTACAAGATGAAAAAGTTCTGGATATTGGTTGAAAAATAATGTGAATGTATTTAAAACTACTGAAGCGTACAATTAAAAATGATAAGATGGTAAATTTTATGTGTATTTTACCACAACTAAAAATAAAATATCATACACACACACACACACACAGATATTTGTTTTCAGATGTCATTTGGAGAAGAGGGGTTGGGGAGAAGGGCATTCAGATCACTGATTATCTAGCATAGAGGTTCTCAACCTTCCTAATGCCACGACCCTTTAATACAGTTCCTCATGTTGTGGTGACCCCCAACCATAAAATTATTTTCGTTGCTACTCCATAACTATAATTTTGCTTCTGTTATGAATCATAATATAAGTATCTGATATGCAGGATGTATTTAGGTGACCCCTGTGAAAGGGTCGTTCGACCCCCAAAGGGGTCACAACCCACAGATTGAGAACCACTGATTAGCAACTGTGTGACTGAAATAACAAAAATGGTTCTTCCAAAAGAAAATTACTGATTATCCTGAGTGAAATGACAAAAGCTTTGGAATTTATTAGCTCTGGCATTGATTCTAAACAACTTGGGCCAGTTTTCTTTTTTCATGTAAATTTTTTTTTTTTAAATTTTTTAATTTTTATTTTTAATTTCAGCTTGCTTGTTCATTCTTCTTCATTTGAAGTACTCTTTTTTTGTTGTTGTTGTTGTTGTTCATTTTCTTTCTTCTTTTTTTAAATGTTCTTCCTCTGGCAATGCTCTGTCACCTTGCCTCCTATCCCCTTGACTCCCCAGTAGCTGGGATTACTGACGCCCACCACAACATCTGGCTGTTTTTGATGTTAGTAGAGACGAGGTCTTACTCTGGCTCACTGCTGTTCATACTGGTCTCGAACCTCTGAGCTCAGGCAATCCACCTGCCTCGGCCTCCCACAGCGCTGGGACTACAGGCATGAGCCACCACGCCCGGCCTTCATGTAAATTCTTAATTGATGATGTTTTTAATTTTTACAAGTTGAAATCATTCTAGAAAGTCACCAAGAAATATAAGTGGACACCAGAAGAAAAAACAGAATGTTAATAAGCCACCTCTGCCTCTAGAAAACACAAATGTCAAATGACTCCTTTGATTGACTTTATAAAAAACACCTTAATCTAAACCCTACTTTTCATACCGTTTGGTCTGGATGCTGAAAGAATGAGAAGAGACAGGTCATATGAACATATGAACTGGAACTCCAAGAAAAGACTCCAAGATTAAGAGGAAAAAAAAACACCCCACTGAGTTCTGTTCCTCACTCCAAAAGAGTCTGTATGTCTAACTCTCAGTTGTCTCATCTACAATACCCTAATCTTACTTTAAAAGAGCATCGTATATTAATTAGAAATCTAACCCCCAAATAAATACGAATACACAGTTATTGAAGATGGAAGATGGCTTTTCTAAGCTATTATTTTCATTATATGTCACTGCCTTCCTACTTGAGTTAATCTTTACTTACTTGGTCAATTTGTGGCTTTTCATTGCTGTGAGAAATTCTCTGACAATCTCAGGACTCTGGTGCCTGCAGGGTGTTTTTGATATGTATTTTAATGTCTAAAAAAAAAAAAAATAAAGGAAAAGGCAAGCATAAGACAAAGAATCCTAGATGAGAAAAAGGGAAGGCAATGGCTTTAATTAAGGATTCTAAAATTTTGGGTGGTGCCTGTGGCTCAGTGGGTAGAGTGCCAGCCCCATATACCCAGGGTGGCAGGTTTGAACCCAGCCCCGGCCAAACTGCAACAAAATTGCCGGGCGTTGTGGCGGGCGCCTGTAGTCCCAGCTACTTGGTAGGCTGAGGCAAGAGAATCACCTAAGCCCAGGTGTTGCTGTTGAGTTGTGATGCCACGGCACTCTACTGAGGGTGACAAAGTGAAACTCTGTCTCAAAAAAAAAAAAAGATTCTAAAATTTTGTTTTAAAAACCCTCAGTAAAACAAATGCCTTTAGAAGAACCAATCTTCCTATAATAGGAATTCCTAAAAAAGAAAATCAGTAGCTAGAACAGAAAGAACAGTGAAATTTTAGAAGAAAATATTTCTAACCTAAGAAAAAAAAGTCCTCAACCTGACAATTGTTATTAAATTTCAGACAATTAAAGACAGAAAACCCAAAGAATAAAACAGCCATGAGTCTATATAAATAAGACTAAATAAGAGAGCTTAAGAAGTAGTATATTTGTATAGCCTCAAAGCGTCTCCCCCTCAATTTTTTTTTTTTTTTGAGACAGGGTCTCCTTCTGTCAGCCAGGCTGAAGTGCAGTGATGTAATCACAGCTCACTGCAACCACCAACTTCTGGCCTCAAGTGATCTTGGCTCAGCCTCCCAAGTAGCTGGAACTACAGGTATGTGCCACCACATATGGCTAATTTTTTTTATTTTTTGTAGAGGTAGGATTATATGTCAGCAAATTATTTGAGATATCCTTCAACAGTGGGCTCCCCTTTCCCTTTAGTGTGGGTTGGACATGGTTGAATCCTCTCTAACCAATAGGATATAGAAATGGAAAAATTAGTAACTTTACTATTAGAGAAACCAGGCAGATACCATCTTTTTTTTTTATTATTAAATCATAGCTGTGTACATTTATATAATCATGGGGCATCATTCACTAGCTTCACAGACAGTTTACCAAGTTTTACATATACCCTTGTAAGATGCACCGCTGGTGTAATCCCACCAATCCCCTTCCTTCTACTCACCTCCCCCCTCCCTCCCCTCCCTTTCCCCCTTCCCCCTATTCTTAGCTTGTAACTGGGTTATAGCTTTCATGTGAAAACCCTAAATTAGTTTCATAGTAGGGCTGAGTACATTGGGTACTTTTTCTTCCATTCTTGAGATACTTTACTAAGAAGAGTATGTTCCAGCTCCATCCATGTAAACATGAAAGAGGTAAAGTCTCCATCTTTCTTTAAGGCTGCATAATATTCCATGGTGTACATATACCACAATTTATTAATCCATTCGTGGATCGATGGGCACTTGGGCTTCTTCCATGACTTAGCAATTATGAATTGGGCTGCAATAAACATTCTGGCAGATACCATCTTAACCAAATGATTGAAGTTAACATCGTCAGTTATAAGACATGCTATCTCTGATATCATGCAATGAGAATGGTAGATCACCTGGGTGATACTCAACCCCAAAAGCCGTGAATTCCAAGTAATTACAAGAAGACATCAGACAAATGCAAACCAAGGAACATACTACAAAATATCTGCCCAGCAATATTCAGAAGTCTCAAGGCCACAGAAAACAAGAGAAGAGTAAGGATATGTCACAGATTGAAAGATATTAAGGAGACACGTTAACTAAATACAAAATGGAATCCTAGATTGGATCTTGGAACAGAAAAAGGATAGTAATAGGATATTCAAATAAAATCTTTAGTTCAACAGTACATACCAATATTAGTTTCTTAGTTTTGATAATTGTACAATGGTTATATAAGATACTAATATTAGCAAAAACTATGAGAAGGGTACATTGGAACTCCCCAGCACTGTCTTTAGAACTTTTCCGTAAGAGGAAAATTATATTTAAAAAAAAAATTAAAACCTTTTATTTTGAAAGAGAGAACCTCACTTAGATATAATTTGGGAGTTATTTCAAAACTGAAAAACAGTTACCTTAAGCTTCTAAATTAAGAGTCTCTCAAAAAATACATAAATAAACAAATTAAATAAATAAATGGTGTCTCAATAGTGCAAAAATAAGGTTGGTCTTTTCAGACTCCTCCATAACAAAAAATACTAACAGACAATGTAACATCTATGGAGTCCTGAAGAATAAAATTCCGCGACTCCACATTCAAACAAATTGTCATTCACATTAAGAATACTACAGGCTGGGCTCGGCGCCTGTAGCTCAATCGACTAAGGTGCCAGCCACATACACCAGAGGTGGTAGGTTCGAATCCAGCCCAGGCCTCCCAAACAACAATGACAGCTACAACCAAAAAATAGCCAGGCACTATGGTGGGCACCTGTAGTCCCAGCTACTTGGGAGGCTGAGGCAAGAGAATAGCTTAAGCCCAGGAGTTGGAGGTTGCTATGAGCTGTGACTCCCTGGCATTCTACCCAGGGCGACAGCTTGAGGTTCTATCTCAAAAAAAAAAGAATACTACAGGCTGGGCATGGTGGCTCATACCTTTAATCCTAGCACCATGGGAAGCTGATGCAGGAGAACTGCTTGAAGCCTGGAGTTCGAGACCAGCCTAGGCAACACAGTGAGACTCCACCTCTAAAAAATTTAAAAATTAGCCAGGCATGGCAGAGTCAGCTTGTAGTCCTACCTACTTGAGAGACTGAGCTGGGAGGATGCTTGAGCCTAGGAGCTCAAGGGTATAGTAAACTAAAATTGTACCTGTGCTCACTACCAGCCTAGGCAACAGTATATTTAAAAAAATTAAAAATAAGTAAAAAACACTAGACATATTTATCCTCAGGTATTAAAAAATATATATCAAAACATTTAAATGCCACAATAACTTTCCTTAAGGTAATATGAATGAAAAGAACTTAAGAATGTGAGCAGGGTGCAGCAGAAGCTAAGGCAGTGGACTGCTTGAGCTCAGGAGTTTGAGACCAGCCTGAGTAAGAGTGAGACACCTGTCCCTACTGAAAAAAAAAAAAAAGAGAGAAAGAAAAGAAAAACTAGCCCCAGGCATCATGCTGGACACCTGTCATCCCAGCTACTCAGAAGGATGAGGCAAGAAGATTGATCAAGCCCAGTTTGAGGTTGCTGTGAGCTACAATGATGTAGCACTCTATCCTGGGTGACAGAGTGAGACTCTGTCAAAAAAAAAAAAAAAAAAAAGGAAAGAATGAAAGAAAGAAAGATAAGATAGAATAGGGTGGCAACAAGCTTCAACTAATTAAGTATACAGAGTGAAAAGTACTTGATACTTTGAAATTTTGGTTACAAAACTAATACCAACAAATATTTTCTTCTTTGCATTAGATCAACTATATAATATAAAAGAACATGAATGAATAAGGAACTAATAGGTTTTAAACACATGATTAAATGAACAAAATTGGATGGGGAAGAATGTTGACGAAAGTGCTAAATCCTTTATTTTCCTTTAAAGGGATTATGATAAGTTGATGTAAGTTTAATAATGTTTATAAAAAAGATAAAGATAGTGTGGTGGCTCACACATGTAATCCTAGCACTCTGGGAGTCCGAGGTGGGTAGATTGCCTGAGCTCACAAGTTCCAGACCAGCCTGAGCCAGAGCGAGACCTTGTCTCTAAAAATAGCCAGGCATTGTGGCAGGTGCCTATAGTCCTGGCTACCTGGGAGGCTGAGGCAAGATAATCACTTAAGTCCAAGAGTTTGAGGTTGCTGTGAGCTGTGACACCACAGCACTCTACCCAGGGCAATAAAGTATCTCCAAAAAAAAAGATAAAGATAATTAAAACCAAATCTTCTGTAGAGGCAAACATTAAAATTGAAAGGAAACAGCAAGAAAGCATTAAATTAAAATGAAATAAAAATCAAATTTCATATATAACAAATACAATGGCTTAAATTTTCTTTTTTAAGGACAAAGCATAAGATTGGGAGAGAAAACAGCAAAATGTCAACTAGATATTAAGATTATAAATTGGGGGTGGCGCCTGTGGCTCAAGGGGTAGGGTGCCGGTCCCATATGCCGGAGGTGGTGGGTTCAAACCCAGCCCCGGTCAAAAAAAAAGATTATAAATTAGGGCAGCGCCTGTGGCTCAGTGAGTAGGGCGCTGGCCCCATATACCAAGGGTGGCAGGTTCACACCCTGCCCCCGGCCAAACTGCAACAACAAAAAATAGCCGGGTGCTGTGGTGGACACCTGTAATCCCAGCTACTCGGGAGGCTGAGGCAAGAGAATCACCTAAGCCCAAGAGATGGAGGTTGCTTGAGCTATGATGCCACAGCACTCTACCGAGGGCAACAAAGTGAGACTCAAAAAAAAAAAAAAAAAGATTATAAATTAGTTTTGCTTTCTTCTTTATGCTTTTGGTCCTAAGTTTTCTATAACAGAGTGTTATTTATTTATTTATTTAAGACAGAGTCTTGCTATGTCCCCCTTGGTACAGTGCTGTGGCATTACAGCTTACAGCAACCTCAAACTCTTGGGCTTAAGCGAGTCTCTTGCCTCAGCCTCCCAAGTAGCTGAGACTACAGGAGCCCACTACAATGCCTGGCTATTTTTTGTTGCAGTTGTCCTTGTTGTTTAGCTGGCCCGGGCTGGGTTTGAACCCACCAGCCTCAGTGTTATGTGGCTGACACCGTAACCACTGTGCTACGGACGCCAAGCCCAGAGTGTTACTTTTATGTAATAAAGAATTTGGCTCACACCCTTATTCCCAAATGTCTGCCTTTGCCCTGGGTTTCTGGGAGGTTACCTCCAGGTCCTTAGAATGCTATGCTTAATAGGAGTATCTTTAGCTGGGGCCTTGGGTCACACTGAATAATCTTAACAATGTAAGCTGGGGTACAGCTGACCCCAACTACATAGTTTCAGAATAGGATCTGGTCACATGTAAGAACTCTGGATCCTAAGGCTCAGCTAAGCTTCCCGGGTAACATGTCCTGACTCCATGGGAGAGAACAACGTAAGCTCTGCATCTGGCATTTCTCCTGGACTCTGCCCTATTTGCTTCTTCCCTTGGCTATTTTTTTTTTTTTTTTTAAGACAGGGTCACATTCTCTCCCTAGAGTGAGTACAGTGGCATGATCACAGCTCAGTGTAACCTCATATTCCTGGGCTCAAGTCATCCCCCTGGCTTAACTCCCGAGTAGCTAAGACTACAGTTATGGATTACCACACTGGCTAAGTTTTCTATTTTTTGTAGAGATGGAATCTCACTCTTGCTCAGAGCTGGTCTCAAACCCCTTAACCTCAAGTACTCTTACCTCAGCCTCCCAACATACAAAAATTATAGGCATGAACCACTAGCTCAGCACCCTTGACTAATTTTAATCTGTATCCTTTCCCTCTAATAAACCGTAAATGTGAATATAACAGCTTTCAGTGAATTCTGTGAGCCTCTCTAATGAATGATCAAGCCTGGGGGAGGAGTTTAGGATGGAGATTCATAAACTTGCAACTGGTATTTACAAGGAGGGCAGTATTATAGACTATTCCTTCTAACTCTACAGCTGGCTAACCCTTCCAGTTAGCTAAACTCCTCCTTTTTTTTTTTTTTTTGGAGACAGAGTCTCACTTTGTTGGCCTCAGTAGAGTGCTGTGGCATCACAGCTCATAGCAACTTCCAACTCCTGGGCTTAGGCAATTCTCTTGCCTCAACCTCCCGAGCAGCTGGGACTAAGGCACCCGCCATAACACCTGGCTATTTTTTTTGTTGCAGTTTGGCCGGAGCTGGGTTTGAACCTGCCACCCTTGGAATATGGGGCCGGTGCCCTACTCACTGAGCCACCCAACTCTTCCCACTTTTATAAACAGAATAAAAACTGGTTTACAACTAAACTATTCTTTTTTTTTTCCTTGAGACATAGTCTCAAGCTGTCGCTCTGGGTAAAGAGCCATGGAGTCATCATAGCTCACAGCAACCTCCAATTCTTGGGCTCAAGTGATCCTCTTGCCTATTTTTCTATTTTTAGTAGAGATGGGGTCACACTCTTGCTCATGCTGGTCTCAAACTTGTGAGTTCAAGCAATCCACCCTCTTTAGCCTCCCAGAGTGCTAGGATTAAAGGTGTGAGCCACCATACGCGGCCAAAACTATTCAAATCAGATAAGAGGCAATCTTGATTTTGGCAGCCAGTCATCAGCAAAATAAACCAACATCCCTCACTAGTAGTTCAGGTCGGCTTGCCAGAAGCCCAGGCTTACTTCATAGGTGATGGTATTCAAGTTCTGCTGCCCAGAACTATGTTTATTCTTTCCACTTTCTTTACGCTGCTCTTTCAGGTCAGTTAGTAACTGGAACACCTAGGAAGAGACATAGAAAAGATTTTTATGAATAAGTTTGAAAAATATGTCTATTCCACTATCCACTGAATTTTTATCTATTGGATAAAAATATATCTATTCCAAAAAATATATATATATCTATTCCAATATCCACTGAATAGATTTATTTTTATCTATTGGATAGATAAAAATGCCTGTACTTCCTACTCAATGGTTTTGAAGGATAAATAAGAAAGTATAGTACCCTCCTTTCTTCCCACAAATTCATCTTCCAACTCCTGGATTTGGGTAAATATGAGTCTCCAATGCATGTAACATTTAAAAATGTTCCTTTATCTAGATCAAATAATCCAATTCATTAATTTACTTACAGTATTTCAAATGTTTCCTCTCAATATACACCATCATCACCAATCTCCTCTTACTTCAAACATAGAGTATTTTCCTAAAATAATTTTTTTTTTCTTTTTTAGACAGAATCTCACTCTGTCACCCTGGATAGAGTGCTGTGGTATCATCACAGCTAATAGCAACCTCAATCTCTTGGGCTCAAATGATCCTCTTGCCTCAATGCCCTGCTACAAAGCCCACTACAATGCTCTGCTAGTTCTTCTATTTTATTTATTTATTCATTTATTTACTTTTGAGACAGAGTCTTTCTTTGTCACCCTCAGTAGAGTGCCATGGCATCACAACTCACAGCAGCCTCCAACTCTTGGGTTCAAGTGATTCTCTTGCCTCAGCCTCCCAAGTAGCTGGGACTACAGGCGCCTGCCACAATGCCCAGCTATTTTTAGAGACAGGGTCTCGCTCTGGCTCAGCCTGGTCTCAAACCTGTGAGCTCAGGCAATCTACCAGGCCTTGGCCTCCCAGAGTACTAGGATTATAGGCGTGAGCCACCGCACCCAGCCTTAGTTCTTCTAATTTTAGTAGAGACTGAGCTTCACTCTTTCTTACTCAGGCTGGTCTCGAATTCCTGAGCTCAAGCAATCTACCTGCTTCAGCCTCCCAGAGTGCTAGGATTACAGGCATGAGCCACCTAAAATAAATATTTTTAAAAAGGATTCTGCTTCTCTAATATTAAAGTCTAGCATAACTTCTTTTCTGGAAAAGAATTATTATAAAGCAAATGATAAAATATAGTTTACCAAAAAAAGAAAAAAAGGCCAGGCATGGTGGCTCGTGCACATAATCTTAGCACTTTGGGAGAATGAGGTGGCAGGGGATCATTTGAGGCCAGGAGTTCAGGACCAGCCTGGGCATCATAGCAAGACCCGGTCTCTACAAAAATTTAAAAAACTAGCCAGGTATGGTGGTGCCTGCCTGTACTTCCTATTCAAGAAGCTGAAGTGGGAGGATAACTTGAGCTCAAGAGTTTGAGTAAAACCATGTCAAAATAAAAAACTAAAAACAACCAACCAAAGATATTAAAACAAAAAAAAAAAAAAAGAAAGAAAGCAAACTTTGTCCCAAAAATAAAGACGCATGTGCATTAATGATAGGGGTAGGGCAAAATCGTTCCTATTTTAGAGAATCTACTAGAGAACTGAAAGAAATACAGGTTCATACACCATTACTAGATACAATGCAAGTTCTTCTATTTTAGACTCTCCCTTGTCTGCTATTCCTTTCAGAAACAGTGGCATGAGACCCAATAAATGCAATGATTATCCGACAGATAAAATACCCAAACACCTACCAAAATCCAAACTGGACAAGGAAATTCCTAAACCAAAGCCTTGCCCAACAACCACTTCCTTCCTGTTATGAGCAGCAACCATTTACATTGAAACTTTAGGAAGGGAGGTGGCGCCTGTGGCTCAGTCGGTAAGGCGCCGGCCCCATATACCGAGGGTGACGGGTTCAAACCCGGCCCCGGCCAAACTGCAACCAAAAAATAGCCGGGCGTTGTGGCGGGCATCTGTGGTCCCAGCTACTCGGGAGGCTGAGGCAAGAGAATCGCTTAAGCCCAGGAGTTGGAGGTTGCTGTGAGCTGTGTGAGGCCACGGCACTCTACCGAGGGCCATAAAGTGAGACTATGTCTCTACAAAAAAAAAAAAAAAAAGAAACTTTAGGAAGGAAAGAACACGGCCTATTACGTTTATTCTACTACCTTCTCTAAATAACATGCAATAAAGATCTAGGCCTTCTCTAATTCTTTGTGAATTTAGACTCTGACATATGGAAAACTGACAGTCAGTGTATGGACTGTTCTTTCTAAACCCAGAGTTAACCTATCAGACAGTTTAGCTAGTATCTAATAGGATCTAGGCAAAAGAAAAAATACGTAGGCTCAGCAATCGCTCAGTGGCTAGAAGACCAGCCACATACACGGCGGTTCGGGGGTTGGTGGGTTCGAACCGGGCCCAGGCCTGCTAAACAACAATGACAACTACAAAAAAAAAAAAAAAAACAGCCAGGTATTGTGGTGGGTGCCTGTAGTGCCAGCTATTTGGGAGGCTGAGGCAAGAGAATCACTTAACCCCAAAAAGTTTGAGGTTGCTGTGAGCTGTGACACCATAGCACACTACCAAGGGCGACACAGTGAGACTCTGTCCCCCGCCCCACAAGAAAAGAAAGAAAAAGTAGGTAAATATACTGTTATATCTCTTCTCTCACAAACCTTCTTTCTTTCCCTTTGCCCAGCAACCCTACCCGAGATTCAAAATTATCTGTTAATTCCTATTAAATTATTCATAATGGCAAGTCAACTAAACTCACACTTTCAAAAGGAAGATGTCAATAACCATAAGACTATTTGAGGATTGAAATAATAATGTACAAAAGCATTTTATAGGTAAAGGGTAGTAATTAGGAAAAGATATAAGTATTTTAACAGGAAATTTTTTCTTTTTTTTAGAGACAGAGTCTCACTTTGTTACCCTCAGTAGAGTGCTGTGGCATCACAGCTCATAGCAACCTCCAGCTCTTGGGTGTAGGTGATTCTCTTGCCTCAGCCTCCCAAGTAGCTAGGACTATAGGCACCTGCCACAACGCCCAGCTATTTTTTGTTGCAGTTTGGCCGGGGTCGGGTTTGAACCGACCACCCTCAGTATATGGGGCTGGTGCCCTACTCACTGAGGCACAGGCACTGCCCTTAACAGGAAACTTTTTGAAGACAGAAATGGCTCTAAAATAGATGATCTAGAATCTTGGCATTTAGGGAAGATCACCTACTGTAAACTAGAATCTTTCCAGCTTCCCTAAAGTACTTTGAATAATTTACCAAGTTTAGAATACTCCAAGGTCCACCAGATGGTGCCATCTACCCTGCTTTAAAGTGGAAATCCAAATGAGTTCAGTCATTTCTAACCAAAATTAATTCAATACTCTTCCGAAGCAAACTATCAGAGAGGAAAATATAACAGTCTACTTCAAAAGCTATTTACCTCATAGTTACTGAGCAGCGCAGAATTGGCATCCTTCCTGCAAAACAAAAGTAAGCTATCATCAGTTTAGACTCTCACATAATTCTAGCCAAGATCTAGCAGTCCAGTTCAGGAATCCTGGGACCATACAGTAAAACCAAGAAATGTCTTGAGTCCTACATGGTTCAGCTAGCTGTGGACAATCTAAGAGCAGACTTCACTTTTTACAGCCACAGTCTATCACACACCCATCACCAGATAGGTGATTAAGTACTATAGTTATCCCAAGTCTACTTAGGTAGAAGTTAAAAGAAGTCAGTCACAGGGAGAAGTTTAATGGGACAAAATCACAAAGGGGGAGAGGAGTCAATAAACAGAACGAAGTAGAAACAACTGGAGAAACAAACTGCTCCCCCCTCTCATATCCATGTCCTCTCTCGATTGCCAGCTGCCTCACATCAGCTACCGACATCTTGGGCAGTCCAGTCCTCCCGGTGAATCAACAAAAATCGTCAACTTAACACTGACATCACTACTGGGAATTCCAGCAACAGTCAAGAATCCTGTCAGATGCTCACAAAATTCCAAAGGTGTTCATCTTCTATAGCAACTCAACAGGTGGAGTTTGTATGTCGAACAATGGTCAACAGTCCTGTGTAACCTTTCAACCAAGACAGAACATCATCTTTCATGTGTTAAAGAACACAGTAATGTGATTTGTATTACATTATAATTGATCCATTCTCAGTATCACATCAGGAAGTATTTATTGTTTTTAGCAATCTGGAGGCAGTATAGTATGACAGTTAAGAATAAAGTTATAGAGGGCGGCGCCTGTGGCTCAGTCAGTAAGGCGCCGGCCCCATATACCGAGGGTGGCGGGTTCAAACCCAGCCCCGGCCAAACTGCAACCAAAAAATAGCCGGGCGTTGTGGCAGGTGCCTGTAGTCCCAGCTGCTCGGGAGGCTGAGGCAGGAGAATCGCTTAAGCCCAGGAGTTGGAGGTTGCTGTGAGCTGTATGACGCCACGGCACTCTACAGAGGGCCATAAAGTGAGACTCTGTCTCTACAAAAAAAAAAAAAAAAAGAATAAAGTTATAGGGAGCAGCGCCTGTGGCTCAGTCAGTAAGGCGCCGGCCCCATATACCGAGGGTGGCGGGTTCAAACCCAGCCCCGGCCAAACTGCAACCAAAAAATAGCCGGGCGTTGTGGCAGGTGCCTGTAGTCCCAGCTGCGCGGGAGGCTGAGGCAGGAGAATCGCTTAAGCCCAGGAGTTGGAGGTTGCTGTGAGCTGTATGACGCCACGGCACTCTACAGAGGGCCATAAAGTGAGACTCTGTCTCTACAAAAAAAAAAAAAAAAAGAATAAAGTTATAGGGAGCAGCGCCTGTGGCTCAGTCGGTAAGGTGCCGGCCCCATATACCGAGGGTGGCAGGTTCAAACCCAGCCCCGGCCAAACTGCAACCAAAAAATAGCCGGGCGTTGTGGCAGGTGCCTGTAGTCCCAGCTGCTCGGGAGGCTGAGGCAGGAGAATCGCTTAAGCCCAGGAGTTGGAGGTTGCTGTGAGCTGTATGACGCCACGGCACTCTACAGAGGGCCATAAAGTGAGACTCTGTCTCTACAAAAAAAAAAAAAAAAAGAATAAAGTTATAGGGAGCAGCGCCTGTGGCTCAGTCGGTAAGACGCCGGCCCCATATACCGAGGGTGGCAGGTTCAAATCCGGCCCTGGCTGAACTGCAACCAAAAAATAGCTGGGCGTTGTGGCGGGCGCCTGTAGTCCCAGCTACTCGGGAGGCTGAGGCAGGAGAATCGCTTAAGCCCAGGAGTTGGAGGTTGCTGTGAGCTGTGTGAAGCCACAGCACTCTACCGAGGGCCATAAAGTGAGACTCTGTCTCTACAAAAAAAATAAAAAAATAAAAAAAAAAATAAAGTTATAGGGGCTGGGTGTGGTGGCTCATGCCTATAATCCTAGCACTCTAGGAGGGCGAGGCAGGTGGACTGCTTGAGCTCAGAAGTTCGAGACCAGCCTGAGCAAGAGCGAGAACCCATCTCTAAAAAGAATAGCCATGTGGCGGTGCCTGTGGCTCAGTCGGTAAGGCGCCGGCCCCATATACTGAGGGCGGCGGGTTCAAACCGGCCCCGGCTGAACTGCAACCAAAAAATAGCTGGGCGTTGTGGCGGGCGCCTGTAGTCCCAGCTACTCGGGAGGCTGAGGCAAGAGAATCACTTAAGCCCAGGAGTTGGAGGTTGCTGTGAGCTGTGTGATGCCATGGCACTCTACCGAGGGCCATAAAGTAAGACTCTGTCTCTACAAAAAAATTAAAAAAAAAAAAAAAAAAAAAAAAAAAAGAATAGCCATGCATTGTGGTGGGCACCTGTAGTCCCAGCTACTTGGGAGGATGAGGTAAGAGAATCACTTGAGCCCAAGAGTTTGAGGTTGCTGTGAGCTGTAACGCTATGGCACTCTACTGAGACTCTGTCTCAAAAAAATAAACCAAAAAATCCCCCACGGTTTTGAAATCAGACAGACTTAGATTCATATTCTGCCACTTGTAAGGTGTGTGGGGTTTTGTTTTGTTTTTAAGAGACACTTAAAAACACTCACTCTGTCTCATCCCTGTCTCACTTTGCCGCCCAGGCTAGAGTATAGCAGTATGATGATAGTTCACTGTAACCTCAAATTCCTGGGCTCAAGTGATCTATGGGCCTCAGCCTCCTGAGTAGCTGGAACTATAGGTACACATACACCACCATGCTCAGATAATCATTTTTTCTTTGTAGAGACAAAGTCTTGCCATGTTGCCTAGGTTGGTTCCCAACTCCTGGGGATCCTGCCTGAGGCACTGTGCCCAGCCCAAGGTGTGCGAGTTAATTACTCCCTAAGCTTATCCCTCTAAAACAAAAAATTGGGCTAAACTAAAATCTAGAAGTACAGCCTGAATTCTAAAACCAGCCCCACCAAACATTAGCTGTGTGAATTTGGGCAAGTTATTGAATTTCTCTATGTTTAAATTTCCTTATCTATAAAACAGCAATTTACAGTATCAACCTTGTAAGACTGTTTACAGTATTAAATTGAAACATGTATAGCACCTGTAACAAAGTGCTCATTAAATACCATTATTATCATTACTACTCCCTGGGCTACTACCCCTACTACCACAGCCTCTCCTCGCTCATAAAACTGTCATAATGAAATAAGACAGGGCGGCACCTGTGGCTCAGTGAGCAGGGCGCCGGCCCCATATGCTGAGGGTGGCGGGTTCGGACCCAGCCCCGGCCAAACTGCAACAGAAAAATAGCCGGGCGTTGTGGCGGGAGCCTGTAGTCCCAGCTCCTCGGGAGGCTGAGGCAAGAGAATCGCGTAAGCCCAGGAGTTAGAGGTTGCTGTGAGCCGTGTGACGCCACGGCACTCTACCGAGGGCGGTACAGTGAAACTCTGTCTCTACAAAAAAAAAAAAAAAAAAGAAATAAGACAACAAATTTTAAAAGTTCGGTTCAGTTCTTGGTACTTATTAAGATCTCCATAAATGAAGCCTATTTTCTTTTCTTTTCTTTTTCTTTTTGAGACAGAGTTTCATTATGTCACCCTCTAGTAGAGTGCTGTGGCACCACCGATCACAGCAACCTCCAACTCTTGGGCTTAAGTGATTCTCTTACCTCAGTCTCCCAAGTAGCTGGGACTACAGGCACCCAACACAACACTTGGCTAATTTTGTTGTTGTTGTTGTTTAGCAGGCCCAGGCCAGGTTCGAACCCGCTTGCCCCAGTGCATGTGGCCAGTGCCCTAACCACTAACCTATGGGCGCCAAGCCAAAGTCTATTTTTTTAAAGATATTATTTTCACTCAGTTCTCTTTAAAAACCCTATGATATAGGAGCTATTAGTATGATTCCTACTATACAGATGATGACATTGAGGCTCAGAAATTAAACAACTCATTCAAGATTACAGAGTTAAGAAGCCTGAGGCAGAGTGGCGCCTGTGGCTCAGTGGGTAGGGCACCAGCCCCATATACCGAGGGTGGCAGGTTCGAACCCTGCCCCAGGCAAACTGCAGCATAAAAAAAGCCGAATGTTGTGGCGGACACCTGTAGTCCCAGCTACTCGGGAGGCTGAGGCAGGAGAATCTCCTAAGCCCAGGAGTTGGAGGTTGCTGTGAGCTGTGATGCCACAGCACTCTACCAAGGGCAACATAGTGAGACTCTGTCTCAAAAAAAAAAAAAAAAAAAAAAGAAGCCTGAGGCAGAATTCTGAAAAATGAGACTGGATTGGATGAATGGAAACCAATAATACAAAAATACTAAAAATTTAGGTAGAGGAGTTTGGACTTGGCATAATGTGCAACGAAGACTACTGTACGTCCTTAACCCAGGAGTGGGGCTTGATGATGACAACACAAAATCTCAAAAACACAGGCCAAACAGATGGGTGATTTCTCCAGTCAATAAACAAGGCAAAATTTGTGCAGGTATGCAAGAAAGATTGACCTAGGCCTTAGGTCTTCAGCACATCAGCACAGAGATGACAACACTATAATCAAATAAGCTTGTGAAGCTTACCAAATGCTACCAGTGATTCAACAAACAGGTACAATTTAACAAAAGTGCTGCTTTGCCTAAATGATCACAACTGCACTCAGGTCCCAAAGAGTATCATATTTTACAAGAACCTAACACAGGAAGGACAATGCATAATTAGTGCATGTGATCTGGTTCACTTAAAATTGAAAAAGACAAATCCAACCACATGTCATCTTTGCCTGCTTAATTAGGAAGTCAGCCCACAAGGCTTCCTCCTGTCTTTGCTTCAAATTGAGTTACAACTCCCTGTGCCCTCTGAATGAGGCACTAAGACCTCCCTACCAGGAACAGTTGACTAGGGAAAAAAATACAAATGTTATTTTTCTTCAGAGCCAATGGATCCATCTTAGTGCCACTGTTATAACTTCATCTCCAAATCATGATACCTTCTCTGTCACTCAGAATATTCCATGCCCAGGGAAATCTGTCTTTAGCTCTTCCAACTTATTGCCCCATTATTCAAATCAACAGTGTTAATACAAGAATCCAAAGGTCACCTGCCCTTTCTAGAACCAGTATACAAAAGAAGAAAACTCATGTATATTTTAATGAATCTGTGTTTTGGGACAAAAAGAACAGTGGATTTTTAAACAGGTACTGCATCTTTGCAGGCTCTGGCTAGCAGAAGCTAATTTATTCATATGTTTTCTTTTAGTAGGAAGACAGTTTTGGGGGTTTTTTTTACCCAGCTAAATTCTTACAAAGTAAATGCTAACATATATTTTAGGCCTTTCTTTATTCAATAATGTTAACAAGTACAGTATCTACCTTTTACGAAGTCCTGAATGAGTCTGTATATACTGGGCATTCTTTTTTAAAGGCAGTTTTTATCCTTAAAAAGTTACTGTAACCGGGCGGCGCCTATGGCTCAGTCGGTAAGGCGCCGGCCCCATATACCGAGGGTGGCGGGTTCAAACCCGGCCCCGGCCAAACTGTAACCAAAAAATAGCTGGTCGTTGTGGCAGGCGCCTGTAGTCCCAGCTACCCGGGAGGCTGAGGCAAGAGAATGGCTTAAGCCCAGGAGTTGGAGGTTGCTGTGAGCTGTGTGAGGCCACGGCACTCTACCGAAGGCCATAAAGTGAGACTCTGTCTCTACAAAAAAAAAAAAAAGTTACTGTAACCACAAGTAAGTGACAGGTTGCTGGGAACAGGATATGGTGAGACCAGACAGACAACAACTTAATCAAGTTATCCAATTTAATGGCACCAATAATGACGACATAATATACTGAAAAAGATACATCCCTCCTAGCAACCCCGCTAAAAAATGTTTAATTTGAATCTAGTCATGAGGATATACTCAGACAATTCCAAACTGAGGAACATTCTTCAAAATCACTGGCCTAGGTGCTTCAGATATATCAATGTCATCTATCACAACACCAATGTCACAAAAACAGGCGAAGAAACTGTTCCAGAGTAAAGGAGATTAAAGAAACATGGCAACTAAATGCAATGTGCAATTCTTCACTGGATCCAGAACTGGGCGTGGGTGGGGGAGAGGAACCTAGCTAAAAGGATATTGTTGGAATAGCTGAAGGAAACTGCATATAGACTACATTTTAACAATAGTTGTATCAGTGCTAAGTTTCCTAGGTGTGATAATCATATCGTAGTAATGTAAGAGAATATGCCCTTTTTTAAGAAGGGATGAAATGACATGTATGACTACAACTCTCTAACGGTTCAGTAAAAAGTGTGTGTATATGGAGAGAAAGCTTGTGCATGTACAAAAGAAATAAGGCAAATATCTACATCAATATGTTAACAAATAGTGACTCTAGGTGAAGAGTATATAGGAATTTGTGGTGCTCTTTTTGCAACTGTTCCAAAGGTTTGAAATTTCTCAAGCTAACAAGCTGAGGAAACTGAAAATATAAAACTAAAATACACAATTCCATAAGGTTAAAAAAAGACATTACTATAAGATATAATTGAGGGCCTAAAATACATTTTCCTCTAGTGTTTTTAGTGCTACTAGGGACTATCAATTAACCCATTTGTCAATTATAAATATAAAAACTACTGATCTCACAGAGCAGGAACTGTCTGCTCTTTATTTAAAACTTTAATATAATACATTCACAGGCAATCAGACTTTTAAGAAACTGCCTACCTACATAAAATTTCATATTCTCCTGGAGAAGTTAGAATAGTGCAGTAATGATTTTATTTGCAGATGTTTAAAGGAAGTATTTCAAGAGAATTTTAAAGACTGTCTAAATCCATAGCACCACAGGCAGGTAATTACTTAATTTCCTTAAGTAATAAAGTAGTTGACTGAAGTTGACTCATTATTTGAAATTTAACCTGTAAAATTTGCTTAACTGGCTGGGTCAATTTAATGGACGTAAATAACTACTTTGGAAAACCAAATTCTGAATAAACAGAACAAAATGACCTATTGACTGACTTACCTTAGAAGCACATGCATACACAAAAAAGCCCATGCAAACAGTGCCTATTAATTGCCACACATTTAACTCTTACGTAGGCAATGACGAACAGAATTGCTCAAATTCTTTTATTTTTTGCAGCCAATGAACAATTTGATCTGTATATCTCTTGGAAGCTAGGCAACAAGTATCCCCTTCCTAGTGCCGTTATTGGATTATTATAGCACCTATTACCTAACTTTCCTAAGTCTCAGTATTTATTTCCAGCTATAAAATAACAGAAATCTTGATACTGCCTCAAAAAGATGACACAGAGAATAGTGTCCGTTATCTATGTGTGTGTATATATATATATATATTTTTTTTTTTTTTTTAGACAGACTCTCACTTTGTCGCCCTCAGTAGACTGCTGTGGCATCACAGCTCACAGCTACCTCCAACTCTTTTGGGCTTAAGTGATTCTCTTGCCTCAGCCTCCTGAGTAGCTGGGACTACAGGCACCTGCCTAAACACCTGGCTATTTTTTGTTGCAGTCGCCACTGCTGTTTTAGCTGGCCAGGGCCAGGTTTGAACCTGCCACCCTCAGTATATGGGGCTGGTGCCCTACCCGCTGAGCCACAGACACCGCCTAACTATGTATATTAAGTTCAAGAATAAAGGAATAAACATAAAGCTTTCCAGGTATATATTAATAAATGATCCCAACACATTGGACGCAGCTAGCCAAATAGCAAATATCTTATAAACAGAAATACTTAATTTTACCATGACTACAATAGAACCTCTGTAAGCTGACCAACCCAAGGGACTGTAACAAACTGGTCAACATGCAGAGGTGGTCAGCATAAGGAACTTCCATTGAGTACATGTGGTGCATGTCCAGTCTATGAAAATTAGGTCAACTTAAGAAGGTGGTCAATGTAGGGAGGTGGTCAATGGCAGAAGTTCTACTATATTTTATATCCTTTTACTTGAAGAAAATAAACTCTTGGGCGGTGCCCATAGCTCACTGAGTAGGGCGCCAACCTCAAATACCAAGGGTAGTGGGTTCAAACCTGGCCCCGGCCAAATTGCAACAAAAAAAAATAGCCGGGCGTTGTGGCAGGCACCTATGGTCCCAGCTACTTGGGAGGCTGAGGCAAGAGACTCGCCTAAGCCCAAGAGCTGGAGGTTGCTGTGAGCTGTGTTGCCACAGCACTTTACCAAAGGCAACAAAGTGAGACTCTGTCTCTAAAAAAAAAAAAAAAAGAAACTCCCAAATGATGGTTACAAAATTTTTAAGCTCTGTCATTTAACCGAATAAAGCATAAATATTTCTTTCCTTTAAGTAATTTCTGGTGTATGTCCATATGTATTACTTATTTAGTAGGTATTTACTTGCTAACTTCAGATAAAAAAGATAGTAAAAACTCAGAGGAGTTTTTCATCTGTGCTGCCTCACTTCAGGTTCTAGAAGTGCCTGATAGAGGTACAATATAGGTCATCCCTCTGTATTTGAGGGGGCTGGTTCCAGCAACCTCCCCCATCCCAATATACCAAAATCCCTACAAGCTCAAGTCTCCCAGTCAGCTGTACAGGACCTGCAAATACAAAAAGGTGGCCCTCCATACATATAGGTTTCATATCCCTCAATATTGTATTTTAAATCTGTATATTTGGTTGTGGATGTGAAAACTACAGATAGGGAAGACTAGATGTTATTTATTGAAAAATAACCCTGTATTAAGCAGACCCTTGAAGTTCAAATCTGTGTTGTTCAAGGAACAAATGTGTTTGCCTTTTCAGAGACTCAGGATTCTGCTAAAGATCCTAAGATTCAGACTGCCAGAGGTCACACCTCATGTTGGAGACCAGGCCTGAGAGCTAGAAGTTAGGTCTCCAGATCTTTCCACTGCAGGGTCCTTCCACTCTCAAATCATATATCTACCTCAGAAACCCCAATTTTCTCATAAATTGCTATCTGCAAAATTCTTGATAGGCTTCAGTAAGTCACTGATTTCTTGGGAAAAGTGGACAGGGTGTTATATAGGAGTAAAAACCCTTGATTTAAACCACTTCTCCTATGAAAATCAGAAAATCTGGCTCAGCACCTGTGGCTCAAGCAGCTAAGGCGCCAACCACATACACCTGAGCTGGCGAGTTCGAATCCAGCCCGGGCCGGCCAAACAACAATGTTGGCTGCAACCAAAAAATAGCTGGGCGTTGGGGCGGGCGCCTGTAGTCCCAGCTACTTGGGAGGCGGAGACAGGAGAATTGCTTGAGCCTAGGAGTTAGAGGTTGCTGTGACCTGTGATGCCACCACACTCTACCCAGGGCAACAGCTTGAAACTCTGTCTCAAAAAGGAAAAAAAAAAAGAAAATTTATATGCCCAGCAATTGGGACGATAGCTCATTAATTTACATAGTTGAACCTCTGCATCCTCAGGTTCTATGTCCTTGGATTCTACCAACTTCCAATAGATTTTCATGTTTTATAAAAAAAATCCAAGAACATGTTACATTACTGATATGTACAGTGTAGTTAAGCCTACTGCCTCTGTAGTGAACATGTACGGACTGCTTTTTTCTCATTAGTCTCTAAATAACATGGTATAACAACTATTTACATAGGATTTACATTGTATTAGGCATTTTAAGTTGGTTGACTTAAAATAAAAACCATTTTTCTTCTGCTCTCTCCTAAAATGATCAACACAGGAGACTTCCGTGGCCAAATGTATAGGGAATTCTCCCCACCAACAAGCAAATAATCAATTCTACAACAGACACCAGTGGGGCATCTTTTAATCCAATCTAATTCTGACACTATCTAGATAGTGTCTGATTCCACAAGTTGAGGGTTCAGCCACACAAGACTGCCCCCATTTCAGACACCATTAGTTAAGTTCGAGCCTCCAGAACTTACCAACTGGCTTCAAGTTGGGATTCTCATAATCCTTTAGGCTTGATTAATTTGCTAGAGTGGCTCAAAATACTCAGGGAAACACATTTACTGGTTTATTATAAAAGGTATTATACAGGATACAGATACAAGAAGAGATGCATAGGGAAGGTTTGGAGGAAGAGACACCAGGCTTCCAGGCCCTCCTGGGGAACAACACCTTCTAGGACCCTTGCATGTTCAACAATCCAGAAGCTCTCCATACTCAGTCCTCTTGGGCCTTTTATGGAGACTTCATTAGAAAGGCACGAGTGAAACATAGACAACCGTGTATGTGACAGTCTGTGATATAACAGACTGAGTACAGAAATCCATCAAGGCTGGTTTGTTTAGATTCTTCTTTCTTGATTTTTTGAAGAGATAGATTAAATTAAAGCCGGTTTTAAAGAGGAATTAAATTAAAGAGGAAAGGCTCTAGTAAAGGGAGAAAAATTAATGATGATGGCTTAGACGAAAGTAACATATAAACAAATGTTTTCTCAAGGTGCAGGTTAAACCCCATCACTGGGCTGCAAAATTAATTTAGTGGGTCAATATTCTCTTTGGAGTGTACTGCATACAGTAAAGCATTACTTCATGAACACTTCATTTCAATTACATATTGTAAGTCAAAAAAAATCTGTAAAACAGTAGTACATATAGCCATTAAACATTAGGCAAAAGACATAAATGAGAATGCATTGAATAATCATTGCCACAGATAAAACAAGACAAGTAATGCCTACAAGTTAATGTAAATCATGTAAAAAGCCACATGCATGCCAGGTGCTGTGGCTCATGCCTGTAAACCTAGAACTTTGGTAGGCCAACGCGGGAGGGCAGCTTTAGGCCAGGAGACCAGCCTGATCAATATATAAGGACCTGGTCTCTACAAAAAAAATTAAAAAAAAAAAAAATTAGCCAGACGTTGTGACACAGGCCTGTAGTCCAGTTACTTGGGAAGCTAAGGCCAGAGGTTTGCCTGAGCCCAGTGCAGTGAGCAACGATAACGTCTATGCTCTCTAGATCAAGCAACAGAGGAGGACCCTGCCTTACAAACAAAATCAAACCAAAACAAAACAATCCTTAAAGAGTAGACAGAAAAAATTCTATTTGCATATTTGCATGCGGCACAATGAGCAAACACCTTTTCCGTGTGGAGTTAAACGGAATGGCTTTTTCTTTCTTTTTGAGACAAGTTCTGCTGGAGTGCAGCGGCCTGATCAACTGCAAGCTCAAAGTCCTGGACTCAACAGATGCTCTTGCCTCAGCTTCCCTACAGAACGTCTTTTACCCGCTCTCACACACACAACTAACTGCTCCCCATCAAGCTCGGGCTCTCCTCCCCACCGTGACCCAGGAACGCTAAGAAATGAGTGAGGGAGTAAGAGGCACATTTAAAGGCAGCCAGACGCTGTAGCACTCGACCCGCGACCCGGGTACAGACTAGGGGTGGGGAGCTAAGGTTCGAAAGGGCAGAGCGAGAGTCGCTTTCTTCCCTGGGTCCCCTCGCCTTGCCCACCCGCCTCTAACTCAGTTCTACGAGGGGTTGAGCGGCCCCCATGTCTCTCGGATCCTAGTAATCTAACCGTCCCCAGCTGTGCTCCTCAGCCCACCCAGAAACATGCCCCGGGAGGCTTACACTTCCATGTCTTCCCGCCTCGACGACCTCAGCGGTACACTGCAGCCGCCCGCACCAGTCGCCCGGTTGCGCACGCCGCAGTGCACGCCGGGGTCGCCGCGCTGCACGCCGGGAGCTCGGCGGACCGGGAGCTCAGCGCGGTCGTCTCCTCTTTGCGGGAGGTCTCCATGTGCTTTCCGCAGCCGGATTGCAGACTATTGAGCGTTTGCTGGAGTGGAGTGGGCGTTGGGCAATCGCAGTAACAGAGAAAAACATTGCTGCTGTGGAAAAAAATGGTTCGAGAAAACTGACTTTTAAAAACATTGAAGCAGCACTGTAAATTGGATCTCCAGCAGTGTCCAAAATCCTGCACAATCATCTTCAAGTCAGGAAAATGTCATCCCAATGGTCGCTTCACACTTTGAAAGATGAGCAAAAGCACATCCGTGTTGAATGGCATAAAGAAATGCTGGTGAGATTTGACAAGTCTAGAAGCATTTCTGACATCATTACTGGTGATGAAACCTGAATTTACCAGTTTAATCCAGAGCAGTGGTTCTCAACCTTCCCAATGCCACGGCCCTTTAATACAGTTCCTCTGTGACCCACAGGTTGAGAACCGCTGATCCAGAGCATAAGTGTCAGTTGACAGTGTAGGTTTTCCCTGATGAAAATCCACCAACAAAAGTGAAAGGGCCCCAAAGTGTAGGAAAGAAAATGGTGTCAGGCTCGGAGCTTGTGGCTTAAGCGCTAAGGCACCAGCCACATACACCTGAGTTGGCGGGTTCAAATCCAGCTTGGGCCTGCCAAACAATAATGGCTGCAACCAAAAAATACCCTTGCGTCGTGAGGGCACCTGTAGTCCCAGCCACTTGGGAGATGGAGGCAGGTAAATCACTTGAGCCCAGGAGTTGGAGGTTGCTGTGAGCTGTGATGTCACGGCACTCTACCCAGGGCAACAGCTTGAGGCTCTGTCTCAAAAAAAAAAAAAAAAGAAAATGGTGGCAACTTTCTCTCCGAAAGTTGTTACGTCACAACTGTTCCTCTGGAGCAGCGGTTCTCAATCTATGGGTCGCAACCCTTTTGGAGGTCTAATAACCCTTTCACAGGGGTCACCTAAATACATCCTGCATATCATAATATTTACATTACGATTCATAACAGTAGCAAAATTACAGTTATGAAGTAGCAACAAAAATAATTTTATGGTTGGGGTCACCACAACATGAGGAACTGTATTAAAGGGTCGTGGCATTAGGAAGCAGAACCACTGCTCTGGAGGAACAAAGCACTGTTACTGCTCAGTGGCACGCAACAGTATGTCTACCAAAACTTTTCAGGAAGTTGAGAATGATGGCCAAGGACTGGACTTCAGGGAACCATTTTGCACCATGACAATGCATCTGCTCATGCAGCCAACATGACAATTCAGTTCCTGGCATCCACAGAGGTTGAACTTATGACTCATCTACCCTATAGTCCTAACTTGGCACCATATTCATATTTCCTGTTCCCTACAGTAAAAAGTCACATTCATGGAAGAAGTTTCTCCAGCCCTGAAGAAGCTATTCATACTTACAAAAGTGAGCTAATAGCACTCAAAGAAAATGAATGGAAAGAATGTTTTCAAAAATGGTTTACAAGAATGCACAAGTGCAGAGAATGTCATGGTCATTATTTTGAGCAAATATAATAAAAAATGATTTTCTATTTCTCAATTTTTGTGTATCTCAAAACTTTCATAGTATCCCTTGTATCAGTTGTTTACTAAGGCCATTCCTTTTGCAGACTCCTTGCTAAACACATTGTTATTCTGTGATATTAGCAGTTGAAGGTGCAAGTGTTGTAATCAGTCAGCCTGTGATCTGTTTACCTCCATCACTTTCTTAGAAGCTGTTTGACTTTAGGGAGATTACTTTTCTTAATCTCAGTTCCCTAATGTATAAATCGTAAGTGTGTTAAAGTAATCCTCATAAAGTACCTAGCAGATAGTAAGTTGCTGAACAAATTTTTTTTTTTTCGCCGGGGCTGGGGTTTGAACCCGCTACCTCCAGCATATGGGGCTGGCACTCTACTCCTTTGAGCCACAGGCGCCACCTGCTCAACAAATTTTAATTACTCTGGCAATAAAACCATGCTACTCTATGAGGTAGAGTCCATCATTATTCATGTTGTACAATTGAGGAAACTGAGGCAGACTTAGAGAGATTATGTTTTACTAGACGTCACTCATCTTGGAACTTGTCAAGTGGGGATTGAACCCCAGACAACCTGAACAAATACAGGAGGCATATTAAATAGTGATTAATCATTGGATAAATAAAATGTACTTTATTCATACCATGGAATACTATTTAGCAATAAAAAGGAATGATGTTCTGATATATGCTACAATGTGGATGACCTTCAAAACATAAGTGAAAGAAGCAAGCTTTTCTTGTATGATTCATTTTATATGAAATGTCCAGGAAGAGGTAAATTAGTAGTTGCTTAGGGCTAGGAGAGGAATGGGGGCATAGCAGGAAGTGACTGCTAATTGGTACTGAGTTTCTTTTTGGAAAAATAAAAGTATCCTAAAATTAGATAGTGGTGATGGTTGCATAACCCTGTGAATATACTAAGAAACATCAAATTGTACACTTTATATAGTGAATTGTATGGTGTATGAATTACATATTAATAAAGCTGGTAAACATTTTTTTATTGGTGGTTGCCTCCAGGAGTGGATTGGAAGAAAAGTGAGGGGAATTTTTGATGTTTAACTTTATATATTATGTATCATATTTAAAATGTTTTTCAATGAACATGTTATTTTTAAGTTATAAAATATTCTTTTAAAAACTAATTTATTTTATTATTATTATTTTTTTTTTTGTAGAGACAGAGTCTCACTTTATGGCCCTCGGTAGAGTGCCGTGGCCTCACACAGCTCACAGCAACCTCCAACTCCTGGGCTTAAACGATTCTCCTGCCTCAGCCTCCCGAGTAGCTGGGACTACAGGCGCCCGTCACAACGCCCGGCTATTTTTTGGTTGCAGTTTGGCTGGGGCCGGGCTTGAACCCGCCACCCTTGGCATATGGGGCCGGCGTCCTACCGACTGAGCCACAGGCGCCGCCCCCAAAACTAATTTATTTTTAAAAATCAACAAGTGAATAAAAAGCCATCCAGGCCCAGATGGCCTGATTTGTGTGGAAAGGCCTCAGTTCTTCCCTCGAGAACAGCAGGCCCCATGAAGAACCCCTTAAAGGTGTTCACTGTGTTATTCACTCAACAATGTAGTGGTGGCCCACTGGGTGCTGACTAATACACGTTCTCTGCCCTGGCTAGCTGACATCCTAGTTAGGGAACCAGCTCTGGACATAAATCACGACAGTGCTCTGTTTTTAGACTTGATGTAGCAGAGAAGGAAATGACTAATGAGGTGGAGAGGCGTCTCAAAGCCAGTGATGTTGGCCAGGCCCCATAGCTCATGTCTGTAATCCTAGCCTTTGTGAGGTTCAGTCAGAAGGACTGCTAGTGCCCAGGAGTTTGAGGCTGCAATGAGCTATGATCATGCCACTGCACTCCAGGGGGGTGTTTGAACTGGGTGGGTGGAGGAGCTAGCACACAAGGCCAAGCTGTGGGGGATGAGCTTCTGTGGAAGGGAAGCTAATGCCGAAGGCTCTAGGATAAAATAACCAGATGTGACTTCTAATCAGCGGCAAAAGCAGCACCAAGTAGATAAATCCAAAGTAAGCAGTCTGGGCGGCACCTGTAGCTCAAGTGTCTAGGGTGCCAGCCACATACACCGGAGCTGGCAGGTTCAAATCCAGCCCGGGCCTGCCAAACAACAACGACAACTAAGACCAAAAAATAGCCGGGCATTGTGGTAGGTGCCTGTAGTCCCAGCTACTTGGGGGGCTGAAGCAAAAGAATTGCTTAGACCCAAGAGTTTGAGGTTGCTGTGAGCTGTGATGCCATGGCACTTTACCTAGGGCGACAGCTTGAGACTGTCTCAAAAAACAAATAAAAAAACAAAGTAAGCGGGGCGGCGCCTGTGGCTCAAGGAGTAGGGCGCCGGTCCCATATGCCGGAGGTGGCGGGTTCAAACCCAGCTCCGGCCAAAAAAAAAAGAAGGAAATCACTGGGCGGCACCTGTGGTTCAAAGGGGTAGGGCGCTGGCCCCATATGCCAGAGGTGGTGGGTTCAAACCCAGCCCTGGCCAAAACTGCAAAAAAAAAAAAAAAAACAAAGTAAGCAGTCTGTAGTCTCAGTGTCTCAATTAAGCATGTCCCCAGATAAGAATAATATCAAGTAGACAGGGAAAGGTAAGGTAAGAGAAAATATGAAGGACAGCTTAAGAGGTCAGGACTTTTTTTTTTGGTCTGGGAAACTAGAAGAGTCAGAGTGGTATTTGGGCTAACCCTAAAGAGTGGGTAGAATTTGGCTGATAGAAGGAGTGGTAGCTTTCAAAGATGGGTGTCAGAGTAAGGGCACAGGGTGGCACAGTGTAGCCACTGTGTTAAAGGTGTGAAGTGGATGAGTTCATAAGCCCAAGAAAAAAACATAGAATTCAGCTGAGGAAGGAAAAGGGCCAGGAGGGACCGGGATAGGCTTCTGAGCAAGAGAGAGGTGCAGCCAGCACCTGCCAATGGGCCAGCATGGCCTATGAGGTCACTGGGCTTCAAGAGTTATTGGCTATAGAAAATGGACAGGCACAGAAAATGGTTGGTCTACTTGGAGATGTGGTTGTGGTTGGTGGTGCTGAGATCCCAGCCCTGGCCAAACCAACAGCCCCCAGAATCAGGTAGGGATCCTCACAGTTGTTCTAAAAAGGGAGAAACCAGAGCAAACCATCCTATAAAACATTCTTCTTCCCTCCTCTCTTGTTATGGAGGACCAGTGAACAGTGTCGTTCAGGGACATTTTCCTGAAGTCTCTTCCCCACTAAACAGAAGAACAGCTCCTCAAAGACGTACAAGCCATAATCTCTCAGAATCTGTGGATATGTTAGCATACAGAGTTAAAATGACTTTGCAGATGTGATTAAGGACCTTGAGATGAAGAGATTGTGTTGGATTCTCTTGATGGGCTCAATCTAGTCATTGGGTCCTTAAAAGCACAGAATCTTCCACAGCTGATGTCAGGGTCAGAGGGAGGTATGACTGTGGAAGAATGGTCAGAGAGATGCAACAGTGCTGGTTTTGAATATGGAGGAAGAGGCCATGAGCCAAGGAATGCAGGTGGCCTCTAGAAACCGGAAAAGGGAAGGAAATAGAGTCTTCCATACTTTGATTTTAGTCCAGTGAGACCCATGTAAGATTTCTAACTTATACAATTCTAAGAATAAATCCATGGGGGGTTGTGTAGTAACTGGTTACAGCAGCAATAGAAAAATTAGTACATTACCATACAAATCTTTTGTTCCAAGCAGACTGTCACCTGCTTACCTGACCATAGTCACATAGTGCTGCTTCTCCAGGTCTGCCCTCACCTTTTCCACACGAGGCTGAGTACCCCTCAAATGCCTCCTAGATAGATCCATGTGTCAAAGGATGTCATGTACACACACACACACACACACATGCACACACAAACACGAGTGTATACGCAAGCAACCCTAGAATCTGCGCCCCCATGGTGGCTGCCACTGACCTCCGCAGTGATGGCTGCTACTGACCTCCGCAGTGATGGCTGCTATCTTACTGTAACAAAGCATATCACTGCTGCTGTTTCTAGGCCCTGGGGCACTGCCTCCTGGTTTACACCATTGCTGCAGATGCCTTGGGCTTATTTAGTTTATTTTCATTCTCTAGCTGCTGAGTCTGTAGGGCCTGGATGGGGTAGAATCAGAGTGGCAAGCACAGTTTTTCACTCTGGATTATCCCTTGGACCTTCTAACCAAGCAGGAGCCTTTATGCTGCACTCTTGGGAGAGGACTCTTTCCTATAGGCTCTTTGGTCCTGAGTGGGCCTGCTTCCCACTTTCAGCACAGTACTCCAGTCAGGCCTGTCCCATGAGGCCTCTGCCATATGCTTTTCCCAATAAATATTGACAGTTCCTGGGAAAGTTCTTAAGCTAGGGGTTGGTAGTTAGTAAGCACTATATAAGAATTCTTATTAACAGCCTCCCTATATATTTTTGTCTAGTATAATGTGTATGGCATAAGGATTAAGAAAACAAGTCCTAAAATCAGACTGTTGGCCTTGGTTTGGATCATGGCTCCACCACTCCTAACTTCATGACTTGGGGCAAACCATTTAATCTTCTCAGCATCAGGTCTTCTAAATTTCCTTATTTGTAAAATAGCAATAATAATTGTGTCTACCTTCTAAGAGGATGAAATGTGATAATAAACATGCAGTGGTTTTAAGATACATCTGCAAATTCTTTGAGATCCTCATGGGAGTCTCAAACTTCCCCTTCCTCCCCATCTTGACCTTAGTGACTCATGTCTAATGGATAGAATGCAGTGCAAGTGACCTTGCATGACTGCTGAGGTCGGGGCAGAAAAGGTATAGTGCTCAGCTGGCTGTCTCAGAGATTATGGGTCTTGGGAGTCCCGAGCCAGCCTGTTGTAGGCCCAGGTATCTTCAAACCACTATGCTGGAGGGATCACAGCGAGAGATCACACTGTAACACTGAGAGATGCCTGAGGAGTCCTGACTATTCCAGGCCCTGCCATGTGAGTCTTCCCAGCCCAGGCACAAGACATGTATCTAAGGAAGCATTTGAAATGACCTCTGGCCCCAGCCAGTATCTGACAGCAACTGCCTGAGAAAAGATAAGTGAGAACCTTCCAGCTAAGTTCATTCAACCTCCAGAATTACTATAGGTAATAATTATGACAATTCTTCTTTTACAACTTGGGGATGTTTTGTTATACAACAATAAATAACAGGCTTGGTGCCTGTAGCACAGTGGTTATGGCACCAGCCACATACACAGAAGGTGGCAGGTTCAAACCTGGCCTGGGCCGGCTAAAACAACAGCTAAACAACTGCAACAACAACAACAAAAATAGGCTTGGCGCTTGTAGCTCAATCAGCTAAGGCGCCAGCCATATACACCAGAGCTGGCGGGTTTGAATCCTGCCCTGGCTTGCCAAACAACAATGACAACTACAACCAAAAATCGCCTGGTATTGTGGCGGGAGCCTATAGTCCCAGCTATTTGGGAGGCCTGAGGCAAGAAAATTGCTTAAGCCCAGGAGTTGGAGGTTGCTGTGAGCTGTGATGGCACAGCACTCTACCCAGGATGACAGCTTGAGGCTCTGTCTAAAAAAAAAAAAAAAATAGCCAGACATTGTGGTGGGCGCCTGTAGTCCCAGCTACCTGGGAGGCTGAAGCTAGAGAATTGCTTGAGTAAGTATTAATTCCTTTTTTTTTTTTTTTAAAGACAGAGTCTCACTCTTTTGCCCTGGGTAGAGTGGTATGGTGTCATAGCTCACAGCAACCTCAAACTCTTGGGCTCAAATGATCCTCTTGCCTCAGCCTCCCAAGTAGCTGGGACTACAGGCACCAGTCACAGTGCCCATCTAATTTTCCTATTTTTGGTAAATACAGGGTCTCGCTCAATAAGTAATATTACAAGATACAATATCAAAATATAGAAATTGATTGTATTTCTATACACTAGCACTGCACAATCAGAAAGTCAAATTAGGAAAATAATTTCATTTACAATAGCATTAAAAAAGAATAAAGTACTGAGAAGAAAATTTAACCAACGGGTACAAGATTTATACACAGAAATCTGCAAAACTTGTTGAATTAATGAATGCACAAATAAATGGGAAGCCATCCCATGTTCATAGATTGGAAAACTTAATATTGTTAGAATATAAATATTATCCAAGTTGTTTCACAGATTCAATACATCCCCATCAAAATTTTAGCTGCCCTTTTAGCAAAAATTGACAAGCTAAGTATAAAATTTATATGGGAATACAAGGGACCCAGAATGACCAAAACAGTCATGGAAAGTAGTCAAGATAGTGTGGTACTGGTATAAGGATAGACAATAGGTCATTGGAATAGAATCAAATATCTAGAAAACCTTACATTTAGGTCAATTGATTTTTTTACAAGGATGCCAAGATAATGCAACATTAAATTTTTCCCATTGATACAGGATTCCACTACTCAGGGCTAGACAGGGAACCCCCATTCTCTAGGCCCAGGTGAGCTCAGAAGTCAGACCCCATTTCCAGGCACAAGCAGACTGCCTTTTTTGGGACACACCCTCTGGGCTCTGATAAGATCATGAACAAAGCAGCCTGTGATGGTTTTTTAGATGGTTTCACCTTGGGAAGAAGCACATACCCTAAAAGTCCCATCTTACCACTGATTTGTGGTCCGTGGGTTCATTCTTAGAATCCCAGAGACTGAGGACCTACTGAAGAGTGAAATTCCGGTATCACCATTGACTAAGTGGAACGTTTGGAAAGACAAATAACTAAATATAAAAGTGAGTAAAGGGGTGGATGCAGTGGCTCACACCTCCAATCTCAGCAGTCTAGGAGCCCTACGTGGGAGAATTGCTCGAGCTTAGGTGTTCAAGACTAGCCTGAACTAAACCCCATCTCTACTAAAAAGACAAAAATTAGCTGATTGTGCTGAAATTTTGATGAAGTCAAAATTTCTTTTGTTGTTTATACCTTTTGTGTCACCTGCCACAACACCAGGCTTTTTTTTGTTGCAGTTTGGCTGGGGTCGGGTTTGAACCCACCATCCTTTGTATATGGGGCCGGCACCCTGCTCACTGAGCCACAGGCGCTGCCCAGAACTTTTCATGTTAGTTATTGTGTTTTTCAGCTTAAGAATTTCTTCTTAGGAGTGGCGCCTGTGGCTGAAAGGAGTAGGGTGCCAGCCCCATATACTGGAGGTGGCGGGTTCAAACCCGGCCCTAGTCAAAAACTGCAAAAAAAAAGAAAAAAAGAATTTCTTCTTAGGCTTGGCATCCATAGCACAGTGGTTATGGCGCCGGCCACAGACACCGAGACTGCCAGGTTTGAACCCAGGCCGGGACAGCTAAATAAAAATGACAACTGCAACAACAAAAAAATAGCCCGGCGTTGCAGGGGGTGCCTAGTCCCAGATACTTGGGAGGCTGAGTCAAGAGAATCACTTAAGCCCAAGAGTTTTAGATTGCTGTGAGCTGTGACGCTATAGCACTCTACTGAGGGCAACATAGTAAGGCTCTGTCAAAAAAAGAATAAAAAAGAGGCGGCACCTGTGGTTCAGTGGGTAGGGTGCCGGCCTTATATGCTGAGGGTGGTTGGTTTGTACCCGCCAGGGCCAAACTGCAACAACGACAACAAAAAATAGCCGGGCTTTGTGGCGGGCGCCTGTCCCAGCTACTCAGAAGACTGAGGCAAGAGAATCTCCTAAGCCCAGGAGTTGGAGGTTGCAGTGAGCTGTGACAACACAGCATTCTACCAAGGGCCACAAAGTGAGACTCTGTCTGTAAAGAAAAGGAAAAAAAAGAATTTCTTCTTACTTTCTCTTTAGATTTTCTATCTCTTTATTGATATTTCCACTTCGTTCATATACCATTTTCTTAACTTTCTGTACGTCTTTAGTCCTTTAAGCATATTTAAGACAGTAGTTTTAAAGTCTTTGCCTAGTAGCCCATCAGTTCTTTTTTCATGGACAGTTTCTATTAATTTATTTGTTTCCCTTTGAATGAGCCATACTTCCCTATTTCTTGGTATACTTTATGACTATTTTGTTGTTGTGAAAAATTAGACATATGAGGGCAGTGCCTGTGGCTCAAAGGAATAGAGCGCTGGCCCCATATGCCAGAGGTGGCAGGTTCAAACCCAGCTCCGGCCAAAAATTGCAAAAAAAAAAGGACATTTGAATCTAATAATATGTTATCTCTGGTAATGAAATTCTCCCCCTTGGGCGGCGCCTGTGGCTCAGTCGGTAAGGCGCCGGCCCCATATACCGAGGGTGGTGGGTTCAAACCCGGCCCCGGCCAAACTGCAACCAAAAAATAGCCGGGCATTGTGGCGGGCGCCTGTAGTCCCAGCTACTCGGGAGGCTGAGGCAAGAGAATCGCTTAAGCCCAGGAGTTAGAGGTTGCTGTGAGCTGTGTGAGGCCACGGCACTCTACCGAGGGCCATAAAGTGAGACTCTGTCTCTACAAAAAAAAAAAAAAAAAAAATAAGAAATTCTCCCCCTTGTCTGGGGCTTACTGGTTTTTAAACTTTTTTTATTTCTTAGTTTTTTAGCAAAACCTTAACTCTTAATCTGCTTTTCAAAAATTGCTTTTATTTTTTATTTTTTGAGACAGAGTCTCATTATGATGCCCTCAGTAGATTGCCAGGGCATCACAGCAACCTCAAACTCTTGGGCTTAAGTGATTCTCTTGCCTCAGCCTCCCAAGTAGCTGGAACTACAGGCGCTCACCACAATGCCTGGCTATTTTTTTGGTTGTAGCTGTCATTGCTATTTGGCAGGCCTGGGCTTGGTTCAAACCCCCCAGCTCCTGTGTATGTGGCTGGTGCCCTAGCCACTGAGTTATGAGGCACCAAGCCAAAAAATTGCTTTTTTTTTTTTTTTTAAAGAAAATTGTTATAGGCCATCTCTGTGACAAGGATCAGCTTGAAGTGTAAACTTAAGGTCTTCTTAGGTCTTTTCTGAGCCCAGTCTTTCCCACAAGTATGCATGGTCACTTTCTAATTTTTCTCATATGCAGTTGATTTTTGAATGTCTCTTTCTTTAATGTCTATCTCCCAAAGGGGGAAAAAGAGAAAAATAAAGGGAGGAGGGCATTATATCCCTTGAAATTCCCTTTAGCCAGATGGGGAGGGGTTGCAAGAATGGGAGAAGGGGTAAACAACAGTGGCCTGCCTCTTTGTCTCCACCTTTGTGATCAGAAGCAACAACCAACAATCAGAGCACATTTCTCCATATTTGGAAGACAGGGTTATTTTAGCCCACTGTACTGCCTGTGAGGTTTTTCAGGAACCCTTATATAGTTACTTGCCAAGGGGCTAAAGATTGGGAATGAGCAGTGCTAAAAGCTGAAGTGGTTGGATATTATTTGTATTTTATTGCCTAAGCTTTTCGCAAGAAGTTGCAATCCTTCAATAGATTACAGAGCTCCAAAATAGTTATATCAGAAAAAAGTTGCATTCTGCTAGTATGAATGTTGTCTAGGTGGAGAGATAGACCACCTTATTCTATCCCTTTACTTTTAATTTGTAAAATTTGTATATAATATATATAAAGATACAGATAAAAAATATATATATACATATATATATTTTTGGCGGGGGCTGGATTTGAACCTGCCACCTCCAGTATATGGGGCCAGCACCCTACTCCTTTGAGCCACAGGCACTGCCATATATATTTTTTTCCTTTTTTTTTTTTTTGAGACAGTCTCACTCTGTTGCCCTGGGTAGAGTTCCGTGGCATCATATCTCACGGCAACCTCAAACTCTTGGGCTCAAGTGATCCTCTTGCCTCGGCCTCACCAGTCGCTGGGACTATAGGCACTCACCATAACATCTGGATAGTTTGTCTATTTTTAGTAGATACAGGGTCTCACTCTTGCTCAGGCTGGTCTTGAACTCCTGAGCTCAAGGGATCCTCCCACCATGGCCTCTCCAGAGTGTTAGGATTATAGGCATGAGCCACTGTACTTAGCCTATATCTTTATATTTTAAATGAATTTTTTATGGATAGTTAGATCTTGTTTTTTTAAATGCAATCTGACAGTCTCTAATTGTCAGCCTTTAATTGGATTATTTAACCTATTTACATTTAATGTAATTATTGATATAGTTAACACCTATCATCTTGCTATATTTTTCTGTTTGTCCTTCTGTCCTTTATTCCTGACTTCTCTTGCATTGAGTATTTAGCGTTCCATTTTCTCCTCTATTGGTATGTTAGATGTACCTCTTTTTTTAAAGTTAGTTGCTCTAAGGTTATAATAAAATTCTTAACTTATCCCAGTTTAAGGGGATATTAAATGAATGAATATTATACCTGTGTCTAATGTAAGAAACTTACAATAGTATAATTCCCTTAGCTTCTTCTCTCTTTTGTTATAAAACTAGCAGTATATTATTATTTTTACTTTATATAGTCACCTGTCCTTTTTTTTTTTAGAGACAGAGTCTCACTTTGTCACCCTCGGTAGAGTGCCATGGAGTCATAGCTCACAGCAACCCCTAGCTCTTGGGCTTAGGTGATTCTCTTGCCTCAGCCTCCCAAGTAGCTGGGACTACAGGCACCGCCACAACACTGGGCTATTTTTTTGTTGTTGTTGCAGTTTGGCCGGGGCTGGGTTTGAACCCGCCACTCTCAGTATATGGGCCGGTGCCCTACTCACTGAGCCACAGGTGCCGCCCAGTCACCCATCTTTTAAAAAAAAATTGACAAGAGAGAAAAATGTCTTCTACATATAGTTACCATTTGTGGTGAGCCTTTTTCTAACCTCTTTATGGACTACAGGTAGCAGAGGGTAGTTTCCTAGTGTTAGAGATGACCTGTTCTTTTTTTTTTTTTTTTAGAGACAGACTCTCACTTTATCACACTTGGTAGAGTGCCATGACATCACAGCTCACAGCAACCTCCAACTCCTGGGTTTAGGTGATTCTCTTGCCTCAGCCTCCCCAGTAGCTGGGACTACAGGCGCCTGCCACAATGCCCAGCTATTTTTTTTTTGTTGTTGCAGTTTGGCTGGGTCTGGGTTTGAACCCATCACCATCGGTATATGGGGCCGGTGCCCCGCTCACTGAGCCACAGGCGCCACCCAGAGATGACCTGTTCTTGACCATCTTTCCTGCACTGGTAATGAACTAACCAGTTTTAGAAAGATGCTCCCATGATTCTTTAATGCCAAGGATGCTTCCTCAATATTATGTATCATGTCCACTTTAGTGTCTACTGTCTGGGACTCAGCGCAGACTCCTTTGACTTGCTTAGGGCTTTTTTGTTTGTTTTTCTTCACAAGCCTTTATGTGGCCTCCCTGTCTTCTTCCTCTTCCTGAGCTTGATTCCCTATCACCATGGAGTGGCCATCACACAGGCAAAACTTGCTATTTGCTGCAAATAGCATTTTGACAGCCTCTTTTCTGTCATGTGGGCAGCCAGATTGATTGTCCTTTTCTACCTGGATGCCCATGAACAGACATGTCATGTCCTCTAACCCTTAATCCCTTGAAGCTTCTGTTTCTTCATCTGTAAATAAACTTGTTGTGAGGATAAAACACAGAGCCTGTGAAAGCTTTAACACAGAGCCTGGCAGCCGGTGAGTTACCCATGTTTGTGTAACCCAGGTATTGTGGTTATGACCCTGCTATCAGACATCTTCCTCAACTTCCATCGTAGTCTCAATTTATTTGCCAAAGCATTTGGCCCCTGTATGTTGCTGGATATTCAGGAATGTGACCTCATGTTTGCAGAATGCTGCTGGCTTTCACAGTTGGTCTCCCAGGAAAGGATGTCAAGCCTCAGACACCAGCTGGTGGATCCCAGGGACTTGCCGTTATACTTTGCCATTTTTCAGGACCAGTGGCTGACGAGTGATCTCACAGTGTTTCTCATCCTTACTGTTACCTACTGAAGCTTAGTTCTGGGGTTTCTGAGTGGAAAGACAGGAGAGGGCTGGGATCAGGTCACAGAGATGTAGTGAATAAAACTTTGCTCCAAAGGAGCTTCAGGCCCAGAAGCAACTATGATGCTCTCAATTCAAGGAAAGACTGCTTCATGCACCTATGCTCCATGACCACATGAGAGTCCAGAGTTGGACACTTGGAACTGCCGGGAGTCAACCCTATGTCAATACTTGGCTAGACTATTGGTGGACAAATGGGAGGTGGCAAGACAGTGAGAGAAAGGCATTTCAGGCAGAGGGAAGAACGTTTAATAAGGCTCAAAACAGCCTGATACATTCTGGTAACTCCAAATAATGCCCCTCATTGAGCAAGGGGTAAAAACCTTCAATTCACAAGGCATCCCATTCCTTGGTATTTTCTCCCCTCCATTCTATCCTCAATCTTTCTAGGTTTATCTTTCTAAAGATAAATAAATAAGGCTGCCCTGACTTCAAAATCGATTAGCTCTCTATGATCTATAGGACCACCAACTCCTTCCCTTGACAATCAGAACCCTTCACAATCTTGCCCCAACCTATGCCCTCCTCTCCTCTCTAACCCCGACCCTTTGTTCTGGCCACTTTGTTGATTTCCTGTTCTCCAAGCAGATATTCAAGGCCGGCTCCCTCTGCCCCCAGTGTTCTCCCCTTCTCGCTTGGGCAAATTCCCCCCATCTTCTAAGAGCCAACTCAGGAGACATCTTCACTAGAAACCCCTTCAAGGCAAAAGTTCGGCAGTACCCCAGCGTCCACAATCCAGCCCATTTTTGTTGAATAATCAGATAACCAATCATATCAAGGTCATCTTCCTTGAGCACCCATTTCCCGCGCAGTTAGTCCACACTTTGTTGGAACCTCTTGAAGGCAGTCGTCATTTCTCACGTTCATTTCTTTTTCCTCGATGTTCGTCTAACTCTGTACCTGGCACATAGGAGGTGCTCTGGCGTGTTTGTTGAGTAAATGAATGACAGCACATGCCATTTCGCTTTACGTATCCTGTGTACTCTCCAGGCCTGGGCCTGATGTCATTGCCTCTACCCTTAGCCGGGTCTCGGGCGGCCGGCGAGTTTGCTGACCCGAGAGCTGACGCGCGGGTCCCACCCTCACAGCCGGCATCCCAGCCCGGGGCCAGCTCCGCCCGAAGCTCAGCCGGAGGTGGTCCCGCCCACGGCCGGGATTGGAGGGGAGTGGCAACGCCCACCTGGCAGGGCCACCTTGGATTGGTGCGGCCGCCGCGGGAGGCGGGGACAGCGCCGAACAGCCGCTGTAGCCATCCGGGTCAGAAAGGACCCACCAGGTAGCCGGCGAGGGACTGACTGCGCGACCAGGCGGTGGTGAGTGCTCGGCGGCCTGACGGGCGGGGACGCGCGGGAGCGGAGGACGCCAAGGACCCGGACGCGCGCTGTGCGCTGCCCACGCCCGCCTCCCCGAGCAGTGGCCCAAGCTCAGAGCCGGCCCCATCCGGGAACCCCGCTGGCCTAGGAGGTGTCAGTCCTGTCTTGTCTTCCAGACCCAAAGGATCGAGGCTCCTGGACGACGAGGAACCGCCCAAAATGGCATCGGAGGTGAGTAGGATCTCGGGGACGCGGTCCTTCGAGGCTCCAAGCAAGGAGGGAGGGGCGCGCTGGGCGCCAGGCGAGCCCATGACCTGCGCACGGGATCTAGAGCTGCCGCCAGTCTCACTTCTGATGATTGTCCTCGCTGGCTCCAGGAGACCGCCACGCTCAGGCGCACCTGCTAGAGCCAGCAGAGAGAACTTTACCGGAATTTACTAGTGTTCCCTGGAGGCCCGTGTGGTAAACCCACCAACCCACACTACTGGGGAGGGTGACCCTGACCTGACCTGACGGTGCTGTCTGCCCGGCCAGGACAGCTGCTGCATACTGCTTCAGGCCCTCCCCTCTTCCTTCCTTCTTGCACGTGTCCTCCTGCTAGTCTCCACCCTACACCATAGCCCTTCTCCTCCTGCAGCAATTTTCCCTATCTAGAGAAAAAGTGTCAGCTCCCAAAGTATCCTCATCCTCCATGCTGGCATATGGACTCGGGAGGCAGAGTCTTCCCTCTGTGATCCAGTGGCCCCAGAACCCCGTCCCTTCTACCTTACTGGCCTGTGCACCTTAGGGCCAGGGACTCCTGGTTTCTCTTCCCCACCACTGAGTGGCAGCAGTCCAAGATACAGGTTTTTTTCCTTTGACCTCAGTTAATTCCTCTGGCAAATAGAGATAATAATACCTTTCTGCCTCCCTCTGTAAGATACTGGACCATGAGGTCATTGTTTTGAACTCTTAGGTAAAAGAGGCTGTTTCCTTCATGCTGATGAAGGGAACTCTGGGCCTGGAAAGCAGGAGGAGGCGTTCCAGTTGCTTCTGGCCCTCAGTAGCTGACAAATCACTTCCTCTCTCTCACTTCATGTGAATAAATGGGATGAGAATGCCTGCCCTGTAAGGTTCTGGGATATGGTGGAGGTCTGGGGGCAGAGCCTGGACTTTGGAGCCAAACAGACTTGGTTTCTGTACCAAAGTCACCTGAGCTCTCTGAACCTCTTTCCTCACTTGTAAAACATGGGTAACAGTGCCCTCCACCCCCAGGAGAGTGTGATAGCATATGTACTATCCCTAGCACAGGGCCAAGCAGTAGGAGGTACTTGGTGATTGGTGGCTAACATAATAATACTTACATTTCCCTCAAACATTCTAGCTTGGCTGTTGTTCATTCAACCCAGCCCTGCTCAGGCGCCTGCTCCCTTGCTCCGGAGGGATCATTCTGACCAGATGTGCCCTGACTTAGAGTGGTACCTTCTCCTCCCACATTCAGCCTCCCCCTCACCTCAGTGCCCTAGTAGAGGCATCTTACTCTGACCTCCTCCTGGGGTCATTTTTGGTCCCAGAGCTGAGTGGTCTGGCTGCCAGTAACCTCAGCTTGCCCAAGGCCATCCTGTAGGTTGGTACTAATTGGTTTGGCTGCAGTGTGGCTTGTTAAGTAATTGTTATTACTAACAACCCAGGGAGGGAAGCCTAGCAGCCTGCTGGGGGTAGAGGGTAGACTGGCTCCTGATTCCAAATGGCTGGCCCTAGCCCTCGAGTAGTCAGGACCAGAGTCCCATGTGGTGTTTTGCTGGGGATCTAGGCTTGGCAGGACAGTGGAGGGGTAAGGGGCAGGCCCAGCACAAAAGGCTGACAGGGTGGAGGCTGCCTCCACAGGGCAGAGTCCTTTGGCAGTCAGGCTGTTGGGCACTGAGGAGTCAGCTCACAGCCTGGAGCCAGAGCACCATGGAGGTTCCTGTGGTGCACGCTGGAACCAGGAGAGGAACTAAAACACACCTAAGGCCTGCAGCCCTCAGCCGTCCCTTAGCAATAGCTGGCATCTACTGAATCCTCACTGAGCTCCAGGCACTATGCTGTGCATGTACTTTTCAGATGCTTCTAATTGAATGCTCACAACAGCCCTATTACATAGAACATCCCTGTTTTGTAGAGAACAATCCTCAGGTTTAAACAAGTTATTTAATCTGGGGATTAACAGAGGTCTGGGGAATTGCAGAGAGACACAGGATGACCTATGCCTCCAGTAGCCATTGTAGGCTCCCCTCCACAGAAAGGATACCAGTGAAGTAACATGCCCACATCTACCCAAGCACCCTCCACCCAGTCTTTGGCATCTGGCACTGGGGCTGCTTGCCATGTATTCTGTAATCCCCCTATCTGTCCCCTTTTCAAAACACAGATGCCCCTGTCCCATCTCCCTGTCCATCCTCCTACCCTTGGCTACTGGAGGACGAGGGGTCAGCCAGTGGCCTCCAAGAAGCCAGTGACAATAGGGATGTCAGTGGTGCTCTGCAGAGCCAAAGGCATGGGACTCCCTACTCCAGGGTGTGGAGGAGAGAGATATGGCAACTTTAGTGTAATGAGGCCCCTCAAGTGTTTCTTTGTTCTTCTCTACAGCAAAAGTTCAGGATACCAGAGCCAAGCTCAGAGGCCAGTGGCACAAGATGTTGACAGCATGGTCTCTGACTTCAGACTGTGGGGCTACTGCCCTGGCTTTCCCACCCACAGAGAGGGCAAGCTACATAACCTCTCCATGCCTCAGTTTCCCCCCTGCATAGAGGACTAGTATTGGTGCTTACCTGAGAGAACTGTAGTTAGTACATGCCAAGCAATTAGAATGGCAGCTGGCATACAGCAAGATAGTGGTTGTGTTAGCCAGTATTATTATCATTATCACTGGCACATGAGAGCTGGATTAAAACTCTGGATGCTAGGGCAGCTCCTCATTTTGGTCAGTGGCAGGAAAGGTCCCAGGAGTTTAGCTTTGGTCCCAGGGGTGTCTTGTACCCTCCCACCATCTCCCTGGAGTCATGCTATATGGTGGGTCTTCAGCGTCCAACCACTTTCACATACTCACTCCCAGAGTGGCTCTGGGCACCTTCCTGACCCTCTGAGTCTCAGTTTTCTTGTCTGGTCAATTAGAACAATCCTGCTCAGTGGCCTCTAAGTACCTTGCCCTGGTACCAAGAGCATACTGCCAGCAGACCTAGTAACTTTCTTGAGGGCCCTTTGTGAGAGACACTGTTCTGGAGGGCAGGGAGGAGACTAACTGCTGTTGTTCTCCTTCCCACAGAGTGGGAAGCTGTGGGGTGGCCGGTTTGTGGGCGCAGTGGACCCCATCATGGAGAAGTTCAATGCATCTATCACCTATGACCGGCACTTGTGGGAGGTGGATGTGCAGGGCAGCAAGGCCTATAGCAGGGGACTGGAGAAGGCGGGGCTCCTCACCAAGGCCGAGATGGACCAGATACTTTGTGGCCTGGACAAGGTATTCACCATGTCCCATCTCCACCCTAGAACCCCTCCCTGTGGCCCCAGGCTCCCACCAAATCTGTGAGCAAAGATTTCGGTGTCCCAGGCCTATGGTTTCACACTGTAGTAATTGTATACTTTCAGAGGTGCTGTTTAGCCATGGGCTATGGTGGCCATGCTATCTTTTCTTTTCTTTTTTTTTTTCTCCTAGTTTTGTTTTTGAGACCAGGTGTGCTGTTGCCCAGGCTGGAGTGTAGTGGGGAAATCATAGCTTACTGCAGCCTCAAACTCCGCAGGCTCAAGCAGTCTTCCTGTCTCAGTCTCGCAAGTAGCTGGGAGTACAGACACGCACTACCATGCCTGACTAATTTTTAAATTTTTTGTAGAGGAAGGGTCTCACTACATTGGTCAGGCTGGTTTTGAACTCCTGGCCTCAAATGGTCCTACCTTAGCCTCTCTCTTCATCCTCTTGTGACCCACTTGGTCTCCATAGCTCATGGGCAAAGGTGTGCTAGGCCTGAGATTCTCAATGGTGGGGGCTGTGCCAGTCCTTTGGCAGGGTGCCCTCCCAGGACTCACTCCTGCCTAGAGATAGCCAGTCATCAAGGAAAACATGGGACCACTGCAGGGGCCTCACAGCTGCCAGCGCCTGCCTACCTGACCTCAGGATTGCTGGCATCTGCTATAGGTGGCTGAGGAGTGGGCCCAGGGCACCTTCAAACTAAATCCCAATGATGAGGACATCCACACAGCCAATGAGAGACGCCTGAAGGTATGTGCCCCACCTCCATCTCTGCCTTCCTGGCCTCCCCTCTCCACCTTGCCCTGGTACTTAGAGCATAAGTGCCATCGTTCTGTCCCCTTCATTGTTAGAAGAAAGCAGGCAAGACTCAAACAGGAGGGCTCTGCAGAGATGGCAAAAGCTTGGGTGGGACCAAGGCCTGGGATAGGGACAGGGAGGGCTAGTGAGGAACTGCCCCACCTGGGTCAGCCCCTCATGTGGTGAGTATGCAGACTCTCACCTGTCTTCCTTGCACCCTAGGAGCTCATTGGGGAAACCGCAGGGAAGCTGCACACAGGACGCAGTCGGAATGACCAGGTACCACCAACACCCCAGCTCCCACTCCATGGGTTCCCTGTCTGGTACCCTCTTTAAGTGTCACCTGCTTCCCCACACAGGTGGTCACAGACCTCAGGCTGTGGATGCGGCAGATGTGCTCCACGCTCTCAGCCCTCCTCTGGGAACTCATCAAAACCATGGTGGATCGGGCAGAGTCGTGAGTCCCCCTTGGACACCCAGGGGCAGAAAGAGGCCTGAGGGCAGCTAGAGTCTTCTTACCCCTAGGCAGGCGGCCTGAACTCCAGACCTAGGTGGCAGGAGGAGCTAGGGCCGAGTGACGGGGGGGGTCTCAGAATTCTAGAAGCAAGGCAAACAACCAGGGGTGGGCATTTCCTAGCTCAGCAGGCAGGGTAAGCTCCATCTTTGAAGATTTGAGGGCAGGAGGCTAAGGCACCAAGCACATGCCCAGAGGCCAGAGGAAATAGGCCATGTGTGCCTGCAAAACTCAGAGTCACCCCTCAGCCTACCTGTGCCCCGTGTCCTGACCCTACATTTGCCATCCTCACTCGGCTTTAATATTCAGTATTCAACCTTGGCTTCTGTGACCTGATGTCTTTGGGGCTGGCTCTGCTTCTCACAGACCCAGCCAGGGAGCTGCTGAGAAGTCCCTGGTAGTGTCAGAGACAGACTGACCTCTCCTTATCACCAACTTTCTATGACCCCTATTTCACAGACTTCAGCCACCTGAGGGGAACAAGGGTACAAGAATTGCCACCCTAGGAGGTGGGTGGGGGCTGCTAGGGGAAATAGGGAGTGTCTACTAGAATTCATGGTTTTTCTATGGTATGACAAAAATGTTCTAAAATTGACAGCGGTGATGGTTATACACTAAAGTGTATACGTTAATGGGTAAATTATATCTCAGTAAAGCTGTTTATTTTTTTAAAAACCCACAAAACTACCATCCCCCACAGCACTCCTCCCTCTGCTCTGCCTACTTTAATATGTCCTGACCATTTCTGGGGTCCTCAGGAGCTTCTCGGGTATCCACAGCATGGTCTCCCACCACCAGCTAGTCTCTGCCATGGGCCTCCTTCCCTATCCTGGTCCCTACTCAGAACTGCCTGGTGACAGAGGCCCAGGCTCAGGGTGTAATCCCCACTTGGTCCTGGCAGAACCTCACTCCCAAAGGCCCCACAGCTCTGCCCCAGTCCTTGGATCACACCATCCCATTCCTGACCTCTTTCCTCTTTAGGCCCCTTGGACCCCAGGAGATGGGTCCCTCATGTAGGCAGAGCCTGGCAGGTCTGCCCTGCTCTTCCTTGGAGTGACTCAGGCCTGCAGGGTCCGGGCTGTTATAGGCAGACCTTGTCTGAGCTTCCAGTCAAGTCCCTGCATGACCCCAGCCCTGAGGCCCCCTGCCACTTCTCTTCCCCAACAGGGAACATGACATCCTCTTCCCAGGGTACACGCACCTGCAGAGGGCACAGCCCATCCGCTGGAGCCACTGGATCCTGAGGTGAGCAGAGTGTGGTGCCAGGTTGCTGTAATGGGCTGTGATGGAGGGGTAGGACCCCTGGGCTGCCCTGACCCTCCTACCCCCGCTTCCTGCAGTCATGCTGTGGCACTGACCCGAGACTCTGAGAGACTGCTGGAGGTGCGGAATCGGATCAATGTCCTGCCCCTGGGGAGGTGAGCAAGACCCCAGTGCTGGAGGGCCTGATGAGGGAGGGGTCACTGCTACCTGGTCAGCATGACCCTTGGGGGAAGGACAGAGCACAAGAGAAAGCCAGGTAATCAGCTAGGAGGGGGACCCCGCACAGACACCCAGCTCTCTCTACAATGCAGACAGCCAAGCTAGCAAATGCGTGTGAGCAGGGTGCCAGCCTGTTAAGGAGCCTCTCTTGGAGAGCTCTGGCCCTGCCCACAACCTACCATTTCTCTGCATGGGGACAAGTGTTCCAGCATCAGAGATGACTGGGCCAGGAAAGGAGCTGAGCTCCAAGCTGTGTGTGAGTGTATTTGTATATATTTAGGTGTGTATGTGCACATGTGCATGTATGTCAGGGCCTTCTTGCTGGGAGCCCTGTCACTATGTACCCCCTGTCCCTGCAGCGGGGCCCTTGCAGGCAATCCTTTGGGTGTGGACCGGGAGCTGCTCCGAGCAGGTAAGGCCCCTGCCTTCCTCCTTGGGGAAAGCCACTCTCAGCATCTACCAGGTCTTGTAGACACACAGGAAGCAAGAGGGCAGGGGCTTCTGGGTAGAACCTTTATTTATTGCCTCTAAGAACTACAGTTACTGAGGCAAGGGCTCGCCTATGGCAGGGGAACCTGGTGCTGGAAAACTCCCTCCCTCCGTGCTTGAGATCCCCCCACCTCCTGTCCTCTTCCCGGAGAGAAGCTTAAGGGGAGATGTCTGGGAGGCCTGGGTGGGCAGGGGATGCTTCTCCTTGCCCTCCAGTCTAGCCCTCTTCCTCCCTTGCCCCCAGAACTGAACTTTGGGGCCATCACGCTTAACAGTATGGATGCCACCAGTGAGCGAGACTTTGTGGGTGAGTCTTAGAGGCCCGTCCCTGCACTATTCTCCACCTTTATCCCCAGTCCAGCTTCTCTCCAGGCTCCTCCCACCACTTCCAGTCAGGCTGGGTGAGGAGGAAGGTAACCAACAGCCTGCCCTCCCTCCCAAGCTGAGTTCCTGTTCTGGGCTTCGCTGTGCATGACCCACCTCAGCAGGATGGCTGAGGACCTTATCCTTTATGGCACTAAGGAGTTCAGCTTTGTGCAGCTCTCAGATGCCTATAGGTAAGGCCCAAACTGCCACCATCCTGCCCTACCTCTGTACCACTACCACAGCTTCCTTCCTCCCCAGTCCACCTCTTGGTCAGACCTGGACAATGTGCTGCTGGGTCTGTCCTGCTCCGGCCAGCTGACCAGCCAAGGGAAGGCAGGCCCCTTCAGTCCCAGCATCTCTGTCCCCAGCACCGGAAGCAGCTTGATGCCCCAGAAGAAAAACCCAGACAGTCTGGAGCTGATCCGGAGCAAGGCGGGGCGTGTGTTTGGGCGGGTGAGCAGGACAGAGAGAGGCTAGGCCTCTGGGATGAGCCGGAGGGTCCTGGGGGGACTCCCAGGACAGGCTCCAGGGTCCCAGATCCTGAGCCTCCCTCTCCTGCAGTGCGCTGGGCTCCTGATGACCCTGAAGGGACTCCCAAGCACCTACAACAAGGACTTACAGGTGTGAGGCCAGGGTAGGAGTGGCCCCACTGCCTGTGACCACACTTCAGTTCTCAAGGATTTGGCTCATCCAGCGGGGCCTCCTGGAATTGCCACCTCCCATCCTGTGCACATAGCCCTGTGGCCACCCTTGAAGCCCCTTACCTTTGCTTAGCTGGGGTGCTGAGAGTTCCCAGTAGAAGGCAGTGAGGATGCCTTGGGGGAGGGTTGGGACTGTGGGGACAGGCGCCAGCAGGGAAGCTTCTGTGTCCTCACCTCCTACCATGTGTCCCCCAGGAGGACAAAGAAGCTGTATTTGAAGTGTCAGACACCGTGAGTGCTGTCCTCCAGGTGGCCACTGGCGTCATCTCCACGCTGCAGGCAAGACATGCCCTCCCCACTCACCTGCCTCTTCCTCTCTAGGCCATAGAGCCTGGGATGGGCCTGTGTGTGTGTGTGTGTGTGTGTGTGTGTGTGTGTGTGTGTGTGTGTGTGTGTGTGTGGTGGGGGTAGAGGGCTGTGATCTCAGAAGGAGGCTGGGAGACTGAGGGGCTGGGAGACTGAGGCAGGGCAGAGCCTGTGCTCCTTCCTCCTCTGGAGAACCACAAAGGGACAAAAGCTACTGCAGTTGAAGGGAATAGACTTGAGAGGCCCAGGTCCTGTCCACTGGTCAGATCAGAATTCTTCTGTAATCATGTGTATGATGGAAAATTTCAGTATACAGCAGAGAATGCATAATACAGCCTCTGTACCCAACCCCACCTTAACAATAACCCCCTAGTGGCCATTCTTGCTGTGGCTATTTACCCCCTACCCTTATTTGGAAGCAAATTTCCATCATCACATCTTTTCATTCCTAAATAATGTGTCAGTTCTCAAAGAGTGTTCCTTGGCTTACCAGCATCAGCACCACCTGAGATCTTTAGAGAAATACAATCTTAGGTCCCCCTCCAGAGTACTGAGTCAGAGACTCTGGTGGTAAGGCCCAGCGATTTGTATTTTTAATAAATCCTCAGGTAATTCTAATGCATGCTAAAAATAAGGACTGTTGAAAACATGAAGGCATGTAAAAATTATTAATAATTATGATTAGCTGGTTGTGGTTGTGCACAACTGTAGTCCCAGCTACTCAGGAGGCTGAGGCAAGAGGATAGGTTGAGCTGAGGAGTTTGAGGTTGCTGTGAGCTATGATGTGGTCACTGCACTGTAGCCTAGGTGACTGAGACCCTGTCTCTTTTTATTTTGGGGGGGACAGAGGCTCACCTTGTCACCCTTGATAGAGTGTGCTGACATCATAGCTCACAGCAACCCCAAACCCTTGGGCCCAAGTGATTCTCTTGCCTCAGCCTCTCAAGTAGCTGGGACTACAGGCACCTGCCACAATGCCTGGCTATTTTTAGAGACGGGGTCTTGCTCTTGCTCAGTCTAGTCTCCAACTTCTGAGTTCAGACAATCTGCCCAGCCTTGGCCTCCCAGAGCGCTAAGGAGGTGTGAGCCACCGCGCCTGACCTTGAGACCCTGTCTCTTAAAAAATATATCATTAGATTGTTCAAGCACAGAGTAGGACAGAGCCGGGTGGGTGAGAGAGGTTCTGCCCAAGGCAGGGGACCTCCTGGCAGAGGGGAGCAGGAGGCTGGCAGCTTCAGCCCCCGGGGTCCCAAGGGCTCATCGCTCTCCTGGCTCCCCAGATTCACCGTGAGAACATGGCGCGGGCGCTTAGTCCTGACATGCTGGCCACTGACCTCGCCTACTACCTGGTCCGCAAAGGGGTAAGTATGAGGCAGCCTGGGGCAGGAGGTGGGGGGACGAGGATTTGAGATGTCCCCCAGGGGATAGGGGAGGCCAGAATGGGGCGAAGACCAAAAAACGGAGGAAGCTTGCGTCAGCGCTGCCTTCCACCCTAGATGCCGTTCCGCCAGGCCCACGAGGCCTCCGGGAAAGCAGTGTTCATGGCAGAGACCAAGGGGGTCGCCCTAAACGAGCTGTCGCTCCAGGATCTGCAGACCATCAGGTGCTGCCTCTCCTTCCTTCTGCTCTCTCTTGGTAGGTGGGCCTGGGTGCCTGGAGCCTGCCGTGGCCCATCATCTCCTTTACCCCTAGCTCCCTGTTCTCCAGTGACGTGAATCGCGTGTGGGACTACCGGCACAGCGTGGAGCAGTACAGTGCCCTGGGGGGCACGGCGCGCTCCAGTGTCAACTGGCAGATCGGCCAGGTGCGGGCGCTGTTGCAAGCACAGCAGGCTTAGACTCGTTCCCACGCCTGCTCTCAAATAAAGTGGACCTAAGAGGAGGCTGCCGCATGTTTCCTCTCCAGCCTGTCTCATGGGTGGGCTTTTGGGGGTCTGTTGAGCTGGCCAGTGGGGGCCCTCAAGGAAGTGGAGAAACTGGACCTGGATGGTGAGAGTCACAGACGGGGGAAGGGGGCCTCCCATCACAGCCCCTGCCCTGTCCAAGCCCCACCCCCTTGAAACCATATTACATTGACCTCTTGCCTCGGGTGCCTTAGTCCTACTGATAGGGACTGATGGTAGGGCTAGCCCAGCAAGGCACTGTTCATCCCTGTTCCTTCCCCAGGGTCCCCTGGACTCCCCTGGCTTTCATCCTCCCCTTCCTCAGCCACGCTTTCCCTGGGACATTCAGGCACATTACAGAGTGTCCCCTGGGCTGAAGCCCATGCTACAGCTGCTGGGATAACCTGTGCCCTAGTAAGAGACATGGTGCGTTGGTGGTAAAGTCATTTTCCCAGCTAGTGTGTGATGCCAGGCACTAGGTTAGCTTCAATTCAAAGGTGAAGACAATGCCTCCCTTTACCCCAGAGAGTGACATACAGATAAATTCCCTCACACTAACTGTGAGATAAGGGTGACCGAGATACAGGGCCTGGAGGGGGCCTGCCCCATGTAGGGGGTCACACTGAGTCAGCAGAGGGCCCTGAGGCCAGGCCTGAAACAAGTTAATTATTCAGTCAAGCCCAGGGAGACACAGACTTTCTCTACACAAATCTGATAAGAAAGGTCTGAAATTTACATTCAATTAACAACAAAGATAAGCTAAACCCAAGGAAAAATGAATAACTTGTTCCATGCAATTCTGGGAGCAATGAAAAGAGTTTTATAAACTAAAGAACCAAAACTCCAGCAGTGGACACCAAATTCCAAAAAGGGTCAAACCTGTGGGTCACAGATTCTTCCAGAGCTATGGCTCTTAAAATGTGCTTCCTGACCACCATCATTGTCATCATCACCTACAGACTTGTTAGAAAAACAAACTTTCAGCCCCATGCCCCAGGCCTACCAAATCAGACCCTGGGTGGGGTCCAGAGCTCTATTTTAACAGGTGCTCCAGATGATTCTGACATTTGCTCAATTTTGAGAACCACTGGACCAGCAGACCAGCAACCCCAGTCTCACCTGGGTCCCACCCGACCTACTGATTCAGAATCTGCAGTTTAACAAACTCCCCAGGTGCCTCCTGTGTGCCTGAGAGGCAGAAGTGCTAATCCAGAGCCTAGCAGGGGTGTCCAACCATTTTCTTCTCTGCTGCACATTGGAAGAAGGGTTGTCTTGGGCCACACATTAAATACACAAACACCAGCAAAAGCTGATGAGCAAAAAAAAGATGTGTGCATAATTTTCATGATATCCACAGATAAGCAAAACAGTCCTCACGTAATCTGCATGCGGCCCATGAGCTGCATGTTGGACACTCCAGCTGGGTCTTCTATCTATCAAACAGCAGGTTGTATTAAAATAATAATTGTAATATATGTGAGAGAACTGGAATAGAGTGAATAAGATTGCTGTGCTGCCTCTTCTACCACCTCCACTGATGGGGCACACTCTGATCTAAGTGGGAAATGTTTTTAGACAATCCTGTTAAAAGTTCCTCCCTATCCACATGGTGAGAAAAAAAAATTCCTCTCTAACCCAGCTAAAATCAGCCTCCCACCAGTGAGCCTGGCCACATGTGATCTGACCTCACCAAAGGGAGAGCCGGAGTTTGCACAGGTTTTCTCCAGGCTCTGCCCATCATGACAGTACTCTTCACATCTGCTTTGCCTGTTCTGCTACCAACGCACATAATCTTTTCCTTTTCTCTACATTTTTGTTTTTTATCTTCAGCACCTATTTACATCAAAGTTCAGTGTGACTTATGCTGGTTTCTTTTGGCCACTTTAATAAATTGCTGCAAACTTAATGGCTTAAAACAACATAAACATATTATAATTCCATACATCAGAAGTCTAAAATGGGTTTTACTGAGATGAAATAAAAAGTCAGGGCCAGGCTTGCTTCAGAGGCTCTAGAGGAGAATTTGTCTCCTTACCTTTTCCAGTTCCTAGAGGCCACCTGCATTCCTTTTCTTGTGGCCCCTTCTTCCACTTTCAAAACCAACAGTGTAGTATCTTCAACTCTCTCTCTGCTTCTGTTGTCCATCTCCTTCTGATTGGCCCCTCTGCCTCCCTCTTATAATGACCCTATAATTAATTAGATCCACCCAGATAAATAAAAATAATCTCATCTCATATATTTAACTTAAATATGTTTATAAAAGTCCCTTCTATGTAAGGCTCATTCACAGGTTCTAGAGATTATGAAATGGACATCTCTGGGTAATCATTATTCAGCCTGCTGAAGTCTGCTGTCTGACTCTCAAAGATTCATGTCCGTCTCACATGCAGTGGGATACATTTATCCCACCCCATACATTTATCCTATCCCCAAATCCCAGTATCATTGACAGCAACTCAAGTCCAAAATCTCACATATTGGTCAGGCACAGTGGCTCATGCCTATAATCCTAGCACTCTGGGAGGCCGAGGCAGGTGGATTGCCTGAGCACACAGGTTCGAAACCAGCCTGAGTCAGAGCAAGACCTTGCCTCTAAAAATAGCTGGACATTGTGGCAGGTGCCTGTAGTCCCAGCTTCTCAGGAGGCTGAGGCAAGAGAATAGCTTAAGCCCAAGAGTTTGAGGTTGCTGTAAGCCATGATGCCATGCTACTCCACCGAGGGTGGCAAAGCAAGACTGTGTCTAAAAAAAAAATCTCATGTATATCTCATCAGCTCAAAAGCCCCATGACCAGGTTCACACCTATAATCCCAGAATTCTGGGAGGCCTAGGTGTGTAGATTACCTGAGCTCAGGAGTTTGAGACCACCCTGAGTAACAGCGGAAATAGCCGGGCACCTATAGTCCCAGCTACTTGGAAGGCTGAGCCAAGAGGATCGCTTGAGCCCAAGACTGTCTCAAAAAGAAAGTCCTGGGTGGCGCCTGTAGCTCAGTGGGTAGGGCACTGGCCACATACACCCAAGCTGATAGGTTCGAACCTGGCCTGAGCCAGATAAACAACAATGACAACTGCAATAACAACAACAAAATAGCCAGGCATTGTGAGGGCACCTGTAGTCCCAGCTACTTGGGAGGCTGAAGCAAGAGAATCGCTTGAGCCCAAGAGTTTGAGGTTGTTGTGAGCTGTGATGCTACACAGCACTCAACCGAGGGCAACATAATGAGACTATCTCAAAAAAAAAAAGTCCCATATCTCATCTAAATTATGTGTTGTTGAGACTCTAGGTATGATCCATCCTGGGACAAAATTCCTCTCTAGACGTAAACTTGTGAAACTTAACATGATTGTGGTGGGGATTAAATGAGCTCATATATATAAACTCAACAACAAGTTATCTTGCTCCCAAAATTCAACACTGGGATTGACATAGGATAGCAGATAAACATTCCACTTTAAAGAAAAAGAAGATTGGGGTGGCACCTGTGGCTCAGTGAGTAGGGCGCTGGCCCCATATACCGAGGGTAGCGGGTTCAAACCAGGCCCTGGCCAAACTGCAAAAAAAATAGCCGGGTGTTGTGGCAGGTGCCTGTAGGCCCAAGCTACTTGGGAGGCTGAGGCAAGAGAATTGCCTAAGCCCAAGAGCTGGAGGTTGCTGTGAGCTGTGATGCTACAGCACTCTACCAAGGGTGACGAAGTGAGAATCTGTCTCAAAAAAAATAAATAAATAAATAAAATAAAGAAAAAGAAGATGGTGGGCGGCGCCTGTGGCTCAGTGAGTAGGGCGCCAGCCCCATATGCCGAGGGTGGTGGGTTCAAACCCAGCCCCGGCCAAACTGCAACAAAAAATAAAATAGCCGGGCATTGTGGCGGGCGCCTGTAGTCTCAGCTGCTCGGGAGGCTGAGGCAAGAGAATCGTGTAAGCCAAAGAGTTAGAGGTTGCTGTGAGCCGTGTGACGTCATGGTACTCTACCTGAGGGCGGTACAGTGAGACTGTCTCTACAAAAAAAAAAGAAAAGAAAAAGAAGATGGAAGGAAATGAGGAGTCACTGATTCCAAGCAATTTTGAAATCCAACCCAGAAGACCATTAAGTTTCAAGGCTTGGGAACAATCCCTGGCTCTAAACTCTGGGCCTGCACCATCACCCTCAGAATCATTCCTTTTTCTTGAAGGCTAGCATGTATTTGCAGCGGAGTGACTATTTATCAGCCCGTTTCCTGCCTGTGGAATTTTAAGAGAACTTTGAGAGCTTTCTTTAATTTCCTCCTTTCTGTTCCTTTTAGTCCATGCTGGCAGAGTTTTTGCTGATATCCTCAAAAACCTTATGGGTTTCCTGTGTATGTCATAAGTGTTCAATTTATTAGTCAAGGAGCCCCTTCACAGATCTTTCCTGAATGATACCATCTCTATTCCTAGATTATGCAGAGATAGCTGAGGGGATACACGAGTCATAGGCAACAAGAATCCTCTGTTAAAAAAAAAAAGGGTGGGGCGGCGCCTGTGGCTCAAGGAGTAGGGCGCCGGTCCCATATGCCAGAGGTGGTGGGTTCAAACCTAGCCCTGGCCAAAATCCAAAAAAAAAAAAAAAAAAAAGAAGGGTGGTGCCAGTGGCTCAAAGGAGTAGGGTACCAGCCCCATATACCGGAGGTGGAGGGTTCAAACCCGGCCCTGGCCAAAAACTGAAAAAACAAAGAATCCTCTAGGAACACTCTAACCTTTCGATCCTTTCAAGACACTAGGAAAAGATTATCTAGCCACAATCAAGGCTATTCCTCTGCTTTTTTTTTTTTTAATTTGTTGGGGCTTGAGATTGTGCTTTCTCACTAAAGCTTAATTTCTTGGCAGTGGGCTGGGTGAGGTGGCTCACGCCTGTAATCCTAGCACTCTGGGAGGCCGGGGTGAGTGGATAGCTTGAGCTCACAAGTTTGAGACCAGCCTGCGCAAAATCAAGACCCCCGTCTCTACTAAAATAGAAAAACTAAGGTAAGAGGATCACTTGAGTGCAAGAGTTTGAGGTTGCTATGAGCTATGATGTCACAGCACTCTACCCAGGGTGACAGCTTGAGACTCTGTCAAGTAAATAAATAAATAAAAATTAAAAATTAAAAAAAAAGCCTGGGTGCCGTGGATCATGCCTGTAATCCTAGCATTCTGGGAGGCCAAGGTGGGAAGATCACCTGAGCTCACAAGTTCGAGACCAGCCTAAGCTAGAGCAAAACCCCATGTCTAGAAAAAATAGCCGGGCGTTGTGGTAGGCACATGTAGTCCAGCTACTTGGGAGGCTGAGGTAAGAGGATCTCTTTAGCGCAAGAGTTAAAGGTTGCTTTCAGTTATGATGTCAGGGCACTCTACTGGGGGCTACAAGTGAGACTCTGTCTCAAAAAAAATTTTTTTTTAGGCTCAGTGCCCATAGTACAGTGGTTACGGCGCCAGCAACATACACTGAGGCTGGTGGGTTCAAACCTGGCCCGGGGCTTGCTAAAGAACAATGACAACTGCACCAAAAAAGTAGCTGGGTGTTGTGGCAGGTGCCTGTACAAGTCCCAACTACTCGGGAGGCTAAGGCAAGAGAGTCGTTAAGAGTTGGAGGTTGGTGTGAGCTGTGACACCACAGCACTCTACCCAGAGTGACATAGTGAGACTCTGTCTCAAAACAAACAAACAAAAAAACCAAAAACCAGTTCTGTTTTGTTTTTTCTTGTTCTTGTTGTTTGTTTTTGCTGGTGGGTTTTTTTTTTCATTTTATATCCTTGGCTTTAAAGAATGCTGAGAAAGTAAGTGTCTGATAAAAGGGAATGAGGGTGTCTCATTGCCTATTTTGCTAAATTTTAATTGTTTCTTGATTGGGGCAAGACCTACTTCACTGAGCAGTTGTCACCTGAACAAAACAGAGGGACTGGGGTGGAGAGTGGCTATTCTTTTTTTTTGTAGAGACAGAGTCTCACTTTATGGCCCTCGGTAGAGTGCCGTGGCCTCACACAGCTCACAGCAACCTCCAACTCCTGGGCTTAAGCGATTCTCTTGCCTCAGCCTCCCGAGCAGCTGGGACTACAGGCGCACGCCACAACGCCCGGCTATTTTTGGTTGCAGTTTGGCCGGGGCCGGGTTTGAACCGGCCACCCTCGGTATATGGGGCCGGCGCCCTACCGATTGAGCCACAGGCGCCGCCTGAGAGTGGCTATTCTTTAAGCAGTCAGCGGTATCCAGAAAACATAATTTTCTGTGCTCATGTTGACCACCAACATCACACTGACATGTTAGACAGCCATAAAGGTGGTAGACTGCAAATCAGCAAAACTCTAGGGATATTACAGAACCATGTTTCATCCTGTATTCTGTAGCTATTTTTTTTTTGGTAGAGATAGAGTCTCACTTTATAATCCCTGGTAGAGTGCCATAGTGTCGCAGCTCACAGCAACCTCCAACTCCTGGGCTTAGGCGATTCTCTTGCTTCAGCCTCCTGAGTAGCTGGGACTACAGGTGCCGACCACAAGCCCTGGTTATTTTTTTTGTTGCATTTTGGCCAGGGCTAGGTTTGAACCTGCCACCCTGGCGCCCTATTCACTGAGCAACAGGCACAGCCCATTCTGTAGCTATTTTTAAAAGTTCAGACTTCATTGTACCTCATGATTGCATTATTGTACACAGCTATAATTTAATAAAAAAATTAAATTAATTAAATAAATTAAAATAAATAAAGTTCAGACTAAAATTTTCCCTAGGAAAATTTGTCCAGTTAAAGTTGGCTTGGTTCTCTGGCTCCTGCGAATTGATCAGGATTTCATCTATTTTTCTTATCTGAAATTATCAATAAAAATGATACAGAGAGCAGGGCTGCACCTGAAGCTCCATTGCATACAACATGAGGCCTTTCTCAGCCTACCCTTAATTGACATTTTGGGGACATGTTTGATTAGCCAATTATGATTATATTCAGTGATGCTGTCATCCAGTCTATATCTCTCCAAAGTCAGGTCATAAAAGACTTTTTCAAATTTCTTACTAGAATGTAGATGGCTTCTGTTACAGCATGCCCTCACACAGGTCTAAAAGGGATCAAGGAAGCTATCAAAAGTTTTGATAAGAGATCACTTTATCAAAAAAAGGGAATGAAGATAGTTTTATAAAATTTATGTTTCAGGGCTCGGCGCCTGTGGTTCAAGCAGCTAAGGCGCCAGCCACTTAACACCAGAGCTGGCGGGTTTGAATCCAGCCCAAGCCCGCCAAACAGCAATGATGGCTGCAACCAAAAAATAGCTGGGCATTGTGGCAGGCACCTGTAGTCCCAGCTACTTGGGAGGCTGAGGCAAGAGAATCACTCGAGCCCAAGAGTTTGAGGTTGCTGTGAGCTGTGATGCCATAGCACTCTACCCAGGGCAACACAGTGAAACTCTGTCTCAAAAAAAACACTGCCTGCAGATCACATGGTGAGAGAGGGAATGGGAGAGAGAAAGAGGAGGAGATGCCAGGCTCGTTTTAGCAACTACTTCTCATGAGGACTAAGAGCAAAAACTCACTCCAGTAAGCATGGCACCAAGTCATGCGCGAGGGATCTGCCCCCACAACCCAGACACCTCCCATCCAGCCCCACCTCCAACCTTGGGGATCAGTCAACATGAAATGTGGTGAAGTCAAACAAACCATATCCAAACTACAGCAATGGGTACATTTTTTTCCTTCTTGGGTTTACTAGTCAAATAAGCTCATGTTATTTTACTGGATATTTAAGATTATGAAAATCGTAAATTCAGCCGAAGAACAAATGGACAAGTAAAGTTGCAGGGAGGCTCGGCACCTGTAGCTCAAGCAGCTAAGGTGCCAGCCATATACACCAGAGCTGACAGGTGCGAATCCAGCCCGAGCCTGCCAAACAACAATGACAACTACAACCAAAAATTAGCTGGGCATTGTGACGGGCATCTGTAATCCCAGCTACTTGGGAGGCTGAGGCAAGAGAATCGCTTAAGCCCAGGAGATGGAGGCTGTTGTGAGCTGTGATGCTACAGCACTTTACCCAGGGCGACAACTTGAGGCTCTGTCTCAAAAAAATAATAAATAAATAAAGTTGCAGTGAAAAGTGAATTGCTTGATACTCATTACTTCACCTTTCACAGCAATAAAACAATCCCCCCCATGCATTCTCTTGGTCTGTTTTGTGTTGCTGTAATAATATCACTGACTGGGTAATTTATATAGAAGAAAGAATTTAAAGGCATACTTTAGAGATACATATTTAGATTTAGTCCCAGAAAACTGTAATAAAGCTAATATTGCAATAAATGTGTCACAAATTTTTGGTTTTCCAGTGCATATAAAAGTTACTTGTATGGGCGGCACCTGTGGCTCAGTGAGTAGGTCGCCGGCCCCATATGCTGAGGGTGGTGGGTTCAAACCCAGCCCTGGCCAAACTGCAACAAAAAAATAGCTGGGCGTTGTGGCGGGCGCCTGTAGTCCCAGCTGCTCGGGAGGCTGAGGCAAGAGAATCACGTAAGCCCAAGAGCTGGAGGTTGCTGTGAGCCGTGTGATGCCACGGCACTCTACTGAGGGCAGTAAAGTGAGACTCTGTCTCTACAAAAAAAAAAAAAAAGTTACGTGTATACTGTAGTCTGTTAAGTATGCAATAGTATTATGTCTAAAATAACAATGTACGTGCTGTACTTAAAAAATACTTCATTGTGTCAGGCATGGTAGTTCATGACTGTTGTTCATGGTAGTTCAGCACTTTGTGTGGGCCAAAGCAGGGGATTGTTGTGGCCAGGAGTTTGAGACTAGCCTGGGCAACATAGTGAGACCCCATCTCTAAAAAAAAAAATATTTATAGGGCGGCACCTGTGGTTCAGTGGGCAGGGCACCAGCCCCATATACCAAGGGTTGTGGGTTCAAACCTGGCCCCGGCCAAACTGCAACCAAAAATAGCCGAGCATTGTGGTGGGCACCTGTAGTCACAGCTGCTCAGGAGGCTGAGGCTAGAGAATTGCCTATGCCCAAGAGCTGGAGGTTGCTGTGAGCTGTGACATCACAGCACTCTACTGAGGATGACTAAGTAAGACTCTGTCTCTAAAAAAAAACAAATTATAAAAAAGGTAGCCAGCATGGTGGCACATGCCTCTAGTCCAGCTATCTGGGGGATTGAAGCCAGAGGATTGCTTGAGCCAGGAATTTGCCGGAGTTAACTGGTATTTTTCTACTTTTGCTTAGGCCTAACACATAGAATTAGGCTACATTGTTTGCATTTCTAAGGTAAAGCCCAAATTGTAGTTGAGTCCTTCACCCAGGAGGTGTGCCCTACGCCCTTACATTGTACCTGTTAGGTGAGAGCTTGCCAATTTACACCTCTCCTCTGTCTCCCTCTTTTCTTGAATTTAGCTGTGTTTTTCTCTCTTGTGGGCTTGTAGCTATTCATCTACTAGTTTCATATTAGAATTGAGTACATTGGATGTTTGCTTTTCTTTCTTTCTTTTTTCTTCTTTTGAGATAGTCTTAAGCTGTTGTCTTGGGTAGAGTGCTGTGGCATCATAGCTAACAGCAACCTCTATCTCTTGGGCTGAAGTAATCCTCTTGCCTCAGTTTTTCCATTTTTAGTAGAGACAGGGTCTCGCTTTTGTTCAGGCTGGTCTCGAACTTGTGAGCTCAAGGAATACACCCTCCTCAGGCTCCGAGATTGCTAGGATTACAGGCATGAGCCACTGCGCCTAGCCTGCTTTTCTGTTCTTGTGATCCTTTACTTGGGAGAATGTTCTCCAAATCCTTCCAAGTAAATACAAAAGATATAAAGTCTCCCTCTTTCTTTATGGCTGAATATTATTCCCCACATATACCACAGTTTATTAATTCATTCATGGGTTGATGGGCATTTGGGTTGTTTCCATATCTTTGCAATTGTAAACTGAGCTGCGATAAACATTAGAGTGCAAATACCCTTGCGATAAAATGATTTTTTTTTTCCTCCTGGTAGATACCTACCAATGGGACTGCAGGATCGAATGGAAAGTCTACTTTTAGCAATTGAGGATTCTCCATACTTCTTTCCAAAAAGGCTGTATCAGTTTACAATCCCACCAATAGTGTATAAGTGTTCCTTTCTCTCCATACCCACACCAGCATCTGCAGCTTTGGGACTTTGTGATGTAGGCTATTCTCACTAGGGGAGCAGCACACCTTTTTGTTTTCCCCTCTTATCCTCTGCTCTCAGTCAGGTCTCCATTTGGTACCGAAACTTTGTTTCTGCCTCCCCTTCTACTTCAGCTCAGCCAGAACAAATCTTTTTCTTTTTCCCCTGGCTCACTGGAGACTGTCCGGATAGAATTGAGTTAGAGGTTTCCAGAGCTGTGGCCCTCCTTAGAACATTCACGTTGACACCAAGAGCTGGTATTGCAACAGCTGCTCACTTCTGAGCTGTGTCCTACAGTTGTTGTTTCCTGCCGAAGAGTTGAGAGAAAGGATTGCCGTTTTTGCTGGGGAAAGGAACTATCGTGGGAGCAGGGTTCTGGCTGACCTTCCCTAAAGATGAGATTGGAAGGAGTGGTCAGTTTGATGCGCTCTCTCCTTACAGTCGAGCCCCTGCAGGCCTTCCATTGTGCTACCTTATCAAATGCCTGTTTTGCGGCTAGACTTGAAGCACAGTAACCCACCCCTGGACACACCCTGAGGCGTCCATGTGTCTCTCCTAGGCAGGCTTGCATGGTAGCCTACCCTGTTGGCAATTGACTCATCTTCAGCCTTTGTTCTGGTATCTTCTCCCTCCTCCAGAAAATGGGACATTTGCCTCTTTTCTGCACTCCTGCCCTTCTGAATATCCACCTCCAAGCGTCCTCCTGCATCTTTCCTACCAGCGAGGCAGCAAGTAATCTGGAAATGGAGAGAGGCAACCGCGATGCGGTTCTCAGACCCTTCCCCCTCAAGGGGGTGCTCAGACCCCAGGGCAGGCAGGGCCTGGAAACCAAAGCCCAGGACTGTGAGAAATGTAATAAAGGTTCAAAACGTTCTAATCCCTTGGGTTGTTATTTTTTCTCCTTTTCATTTTGTTTCCTCTAAAGTGAACTCTTGAAAAAAGTCCTTTGGACTTTTCTTCAGGAAAGGGAGGAGAAAACTGTAACTTTTAAGTTTGCTGCAATGTTCTATTAGTTTTGAAAAAAAGTATAAAATCACAGAGCTAAAAAAACACTGTTTCTGATGAATACTGGTAAAAGCAGAATTACAAGTAAACGCTTAATTTTTTTTTTTTTTTTTTTTTGGTAGAGACAGAGTCTCACTTTATGGCCCTCGGTAGAGTGCCGTGGCCTCACACAGCTCACAGCAACCTCCAACTCCTGGGCTTAAGCGATTCTCTTGCCTCAGACTCCCGAGTAGCTGGGACTACCCGCCACAACGCCCGGCTATTTTTTTTTTTTGGTTGCAGTTTGGCCGGGGCCGGGTTTGAACCCACCACCCTTGGTATATGGGGCCGGCCCCCTACCGACTGAGCCACATTAATTTTAAAATATTAAGAGGTGCCTGGAAAGGTGCCCAGCACAGTGGCTCACAACTGTAATCCTAGCACTTTGGGATGCAGCGGTGGGTGGATCCCTTGAGCTCAGGAATTGGAAACCAGCCTGAACAAGAGTGAGACCCCCCAGGGCGGCGCCTGTGGCTCAGTGAGTAGGGCGTCGGCCCCATATGCTGAGGGTGGTGGGTTCAAACCCAGCCCCAGCCAAACTGCAACAAAAAAATAGCCCGGTGTTGTGGCGGGCGCCTGTAGTCCCAGCTGCTCGGGAGGCTGAGGCAAAAGAATCGCGTAAGCCCAAGAGTTAGAGGTTGCTGTGAGCCGTGTGACGCCACAGCACTCTACTCGAGGGTGGTACAGTGAGACTCTGTCTCTACAAAAAAAAAAAAAAAAGAGTGAGACGCCCATCTCTACTAAGATAGGAAAGTTAGCCAGACATGGTGGCAGGCGCCTGTAATCCCAGTTACTTGGGAAGCTGAGGCATGAGGATCACTTGAATCCAAAAGTTTGAGGTTTCTGTGAGCTCTGAAACGATAGCACTCTAACCTAGGATGACAAAGTAAGACTCTCTCTCAAAAAATAAATAAATAGGCGGTACCCATAGCTAAGTGGGTAGGGCACTGGCCACATACACAGAAGCTGCCGGGTTCAAACCCAGCCCGGGCCAGCTAAAATAACAATGACAACTGCAGCAACAACAAAAAAATAGCCAAGTGTTGTGGTGGGCGCCTGTAGGCCCAGCTACTCAGGAGGCTGAGGCAAGAGAATCGCTTAAGCCCAAGAGTTTGAGGATGCTGTGAGCTGTGACACCACGGCATTCTACCCAGGGCAACAGCTTGAGACTCTGTCTCAAAAATAAAATAAAATAAAATAAAATGAAACGAAATGAAACAAAATGAAATATAATATTAAGAGGCAAGCATTCACATGGTATATGGTTCCATTTATACAAATGTGGAATAATAAAAATTATGTATGTGGATTATGCCTGTTTGCTGACGCACAGCTCCTAAAACTCTTGGATTCCCCAAAGTGATATGTACCTTTTTCTATGCTAATGATATCTGGGGGCTCCTGAATAGCCTGCAAATGGGGGCTGGTTGCCAAGGGAACCAAACTTATGATCAGAAATTTGGAACTTTTAGCTTCTGCCCCCAAACACTCCCACATCACCAGGAAGGAGGAAAGGAAGAGGGCCTGAAGGAGTTACCTATCAGTGGCCAACATTTTTTTTTTTTTTTTTTTTTGCTGTTTTTGGCCAGGTCTGGGTTTGAACCTGCCACCTCTGGTATATGGGGCCGGCGCCCTAATCCTTGAGCCACAGGCGCCGCCTAGTGGCCAATAATTTAATCAATCATGCCTATGTATGAAGCCTCCATAAAATCCCAAAGGATGCCACCCAGAGAGTTACTGGGTGGGTTGACACATTGAGGTACTGGGAGAGGGGGTCACCCAGAGACGTCATGAAAGCTCTGCGCCCCCCTTCTCCTTCGCCCTATACATAGCAAACCAGTAATCGATTAAGCAAACTGTTTCCCTGAGTTCTGTGAGCTGTTTGAGCAAATGATTAAACCTGAGGAGTGGGTCGTGGGAACCTTTGGTTTATAGATGGTAAGTCAGAAACACAGGTAACCACCTGGACTTGAGACTAACCTCAGAAGTGGGGACAGTCTTGAGGGACTGGGCCCCTCACCTGTGGGATCTGACATTCTCCAGGTAGATAATGTCAGAATTGAGTTAAATTGTAGATGCCTCTTTGGTGTCTGCAGAGAATTGGAGAATTGAAAAGCCCCATATATTTGGTCTCAGGAGTGTTCTGTGTTGAGTATGAGAATTGAGAAAAACAGTTTCTTTTTCCTATACAATGAAACCTCTGTAATAGTCAAATCTATGGGAGTGTTGTGGTGGACGCCTGTAGTCCCAGCTACTAGGGTGGCTGAGGCAAGAGAATCGCCTGAGCCCAGGAGTTGGAGGTTGCTGTGAGCTGTGTGATGCCATGGTACTCTACCGGGGGTAATAAAGTAAGACTCTATCTCTACAAAAAAAAAAAAGAAAAGAATAATAATAATCTATAGGGACAAAAAGTATATCTTTTTTTTGTGTGTGTGACAAAAAGTATATCAATGGTTGCTTAGGGCTATGTGAGACAGATGGAAGGATAGATAGCTAAAGAGTATAGAGTTTCTTCTTAAAGTAATAAAAATCTTCTAAAATTATTCGTAGTAATAGTTGTACATTATCTATGAATATACTAAAAATCATTGAATTTAATATTGTAAATGGATAAATTGTATGGAATATGAATTATATCTCATGCTGTTAAAAAGTAAACTTTTGGGGTGCTGTCTTTGCTGCAGCTACTTCAAGAATGAAGGCCATTCCCAGAAACCGGACTGTCATGTCCCATTTACTTATTGTTGGTGTTACTGTAATTGCCAATAGGGTCTTCTTCTTATTTATTTATCTTTTGTGAGACAGATCTCACTTTGTTGCCCTTGGTAGAGTGCCATGTCATCACAGCTCACAGCAACCTCAAACTCTTGGGCTCAAGAGATTCTCTTGCCTCAGCCTCCCAAGTAGCTGGGACTACAGATGCCCGCCACAACACTCGGCTATTTTTAGAGGTGAAGTCTCACTCTTGCTCAGAGCTGGTCTCGAATTCATGAGCTCAAGCAATCTGCCCACCTCAGCCTCCCAGAGCGCTCACAGGGCCACCATGCTCGGCCCACCAAGGAGGTCTTCTTCATAAACTCTTATCCCAGGCCAATAGTGTCAAAAGTTTTTCCCACACTTTCTTCTACGACTTTTATTGTTTCGTGTCTTAAATTTAAATCTTTTATCCAATAAGAGTCATTTTTTAAAACTGTATTCAAATTAATACGAGGGTACAATTTTTCGGTTACATTGTTCTCACTTGCAGGGTAAAGTTCCATTTGTAGAATAGACCCTCACCAGGGCCTGTGTTATACACCCCTCACAATGTGCGCATTAGCTGAGATCCCGCCTCATGCCCTCCCTCCTTCCACCATATGTCCTCTCCCCTCCTCCCTCCTTTTGTCAGTAGTGAGAGCTACAGGTCCAGTTTCAGTCTTCTACATGTGGCTAACAAGTTCTCCCAGCAGTGTTTATTAAATAGGGATTCTTCCCAGTGTATGCTTTTGTTTGACTTATCAAATATCAGATGGTAATATGTGTTTGGGTTCATTTCTAGTTTCTATTCCATTCCATAGATCTTTATCTTTATTTTTGTTTCAGTACCATGCTGTTTTGATCACTGTATACTTGAAGTATAACCTAAAGTCATAATGTGATGCTTCCAGATTTGTTTTTATCTCTAAAAGTTGCATTGGCGATCTATGAACCAAGTGTATGGTGCCATACACTATGGCACCAAGTTGCATTGGCGATCTATGAACCAAGTGTATGGTGCCATACAATATGATCATATTAATGTACACAGCTATGATTTAATAAAAATAAAAAAAGGAAAAAAAATAAATAAAAGTTGCATTAGCTATTCAAGGGATTTCCTGGTTCCATATGAAAAGAAGTATTATTTTTTCAAGTTCTTCAAAGTATGATGCTGGTGCTTTGACAGGAATTGCATTAAATCTATAGATCACTTTGGGTAGTATGAACATTTTAACAATGTTGATTCTCCCCAGTCATGAGCATAGTATGTTCTTCCTTTTTTTTTTTAAATTATTTTTTATGTTTTTGAGACAGTCTCATTCAGCTGCCCTGGGGAGAGTGCTATGATGTCATAGCTCACAGCAACTTCAAACTCTTGGGCTCAAGCAATTCTCTTGCCTCCAGCCTCTGGAGTAGCTGGGACTATAGGCGCCTGTTCCAATGCCCAGCTAGTTTCTTCCATTTTTAGTAGAGACAGGGTCTCACTTATGCTCAGGCTGGTCTCAAACTTCTGAGCTCAGGTGAGCAACCCACTTCCCAATATTGTTCTTCCATTTATTAATGTCTTCTGCCATTTCTTTTCAAACAGATAACCTTCAGAAAGGGAGAAGATATTTGCATGCTACAAATCTGATAAAGGGCTAAGAACTAGAATCTACAGAGAACTCAAATTAATCAACAAGAAAAGAGAAAACAATTCTCTTGATACAGAGACTTGAACAGAAACTTCTCTGAAGAAGTCAGATGAATGGCCAACAAACACATGCAAGAGACTTGAACAGAAACTTCTCTGAAGAAGTCAGATGAACGGCCAACAAACACATGCAAAGATGCTCATCCATAATCATCAGAGAAATGCAAATCAAAACCATCTTGAGATATCACCTAACCCCAGTGAGAATAGCCCACATCACAAAGCTGGCATGGATATGAAATGAAGGGAACACTTTTATGATGCTGATTGGATTGCAAACTAATACAGCCTATGTGGAAAGAAGTATGGAGAATCCTCAAAGAGCTAAAAGTAGACCTTCCTTTTGATCTCACAATCCCATTACTAGGAATCTACCCAGAAGAAAAAAAATTATTTTATCACAAGAACATTTGCACTTGAATGGTTTATCCCAGCTCAATTCACAATTGCCAAGACATGGAAGCAACCCAAGTGCCTATCAACCCATCAATGGATTAATAAGCTGTAGTATATGTATACCATGGAATACTATTCAGCCATAAAGAAAAATGGAGACTTGACATCTTTTGTTTACCTGGATGGAGTTGAAGCACATTCTTCTAGTAAAGTATCACAAGAATGGAAAAGCAGGCTTGGCGCCTGTAGCTTGCCAGCCACATACACTGGAGCTGGCGGGTTCCAGCCCAGGCCTGCCAAACAACAATGATAAGTACAACCAAAAAATAGTTGGGCGTTGTGGTGGGCGCCTATAGTCCCAGCTACTTGGGAGGCTGAGGCAAGAGAATCGCTTAAGCCCAAAAGTTTGAGGTTGCTGTGAGCTGTGATGCTACAGCACTCTACCCATGGTGAGAGCTTGAGACTTTGTCTCAAAAAAAAAAAAAAAAGAATGGAAAAGCAAATATTCAATGTACTCAATACTAATATGAAACAAATTGATAAACAACTACATGCCCATTGGAGAGAAAATCACAAGTATATTCTAGTGAGGGGGAAGGGAGAGGAGGGACAAGGAATAGGAAAGGAGGGAGGGGGGTTAGTAAGCTCTTCCCTATTGTGCATAATGTAAGGGTACCCAGCACACTCCCTGGATAAAGTACTCAACTACAACTTGAACTTTACCTTAGAAATGCAAACAAAGTATCTAATCACTTGTGCCCTCATATTAATCTGAGGGCAGATTAATAATAATTATTATTAATAATAATAATTAATAGTTTAATTATTAATTAAAAATTATTAATATTTAATAATTATTAATAATAATTATTAATATTTAATAATTATTAATAATAATTATTAAAAATAATAATCTCTTTTACTTAAACAACAAAGACAGCAAAACAGATCTGTCTAAATATTACAGGAATGGACTCAAGCACTCTCCTCTGAGCCTTTGTTCTTAAGACAAATCTAGAAAAATACTAAAAGTTTTGGTGCTGGGTGTTCCAGGAATTTGTAAGACAGGAAGTGTTATGAAAAACAGCACTGCAGACTTAGAGCCCTTGTCCTGAGGCAGGAAATGGAAGCATAGAGGGGCTATGTTTGGCCCTTTCCTTCTTTTTCCTTTTATCTTTTTATGTAATCATATGAATGAATACACACAATAGATAATACTGGCTATAAAAATACTTATTTTTCATCTGTGCATCTACTTTCATTCCCATAAAGACGTTTTTCCTAAGAAGAAATCAGACTATTGACGTTCAGAAATGTTACCACTCTGAAGGGACACACTGTTACTGTAAAGGGCCCCAGAGCAGTCCTGGGGAAGGAATTCATCAATGTAGATCCAGCCTCCTTGGAAAGAAAAGGAAGAGGCTCTGGATTGACAAACTGGCCCAGGGAAAGGAACTGGTTACAGTTCATGCTATTTGTGGCCAAATAAAGACCATGATCAAGGGTGTTCCCCTGGGATTCCCTTACAGGTTCAGGTTTGTGCATACTCACTTCCCCACCAGTGTCATTATTCGGGGGGATGGAGTGTTTGGTGAAAAAAATTCTTAGATGACAAATCTAGCTATCAGATTTGGATGAGACCAGGTGTTGTTTGTTCAGGATCTTAAACCCAGAAAGTGAGTGACCAACACTGAACATTTATGTAATTCAGCTGCTTTGATTCAGCGAGCCACAACAGGATAGCAGAAAAATGTGGGACTGTTTCCATATTTCTTTTTTTTTTTTTGTAGAGACAGAGTCTCACTCTATCGCCCTCGATAGTGTGCCATAGCGTCACACGGCTCACAGCAACCTCCAACCCCTGGGCTTAGGCGATTCTCTTGCCTCAGCCTCCCGAGTAGCTGGGACTACAGGCGCTCACCACAGTGCCTGGCTTGGTTTCCATATTTCTGAAAAAGGAACATACTAAAAGGTAGATGAATAAGATCTAAGAGTTATCCAGCTACAAAAACAAAAAGATGCCAAATGATTCCTAAAACCTATTTGGGATATTTTAAAAAGGCAATAAAATGTATTTCTGTTGACCAAAAGGTGCACAGTTTCAATTAGATGGAAGGAGTAGGTTTTTAAGATCTATGGCACAGCATAATTATTATTCATTATTGCCATATTAATAATGTATGCTTTGAAATTAATTAAAGAGTAGTTGAGTTTTTTTAGATTTTTGTTTTTTGGGGTTTTTTTTTTTGAGACGGGGTCTTACGCTGTCACCAGGCTGGAGTGGGCTGGTGCCATCGTATACCTCATTGTAACCTCAGGCTCCCAGGCTTAAGCAATCCTTCCATCTCAGCTAGGACTATGGGTACACACCACCACTTCTGCATAATTTAAAAAATATTTTTGTAGGGCGGCGCCTGTGGCTCAAGGAGTAGGGCCCCGGTCCCATATGCCGGAGGTGGCAGGTTCAAACCTAGCCCCGGCCAAAAACCAAAAAAAAATATATATATATTTTTTTGTAGAGATGGGGTCGCTCTGTGTTCCCCAGGCTGGTCTTAAATTCCTAGTCTCAAGTGGTCCCATGGCCTTGGCCTCCAAAACACTGAGATTACAGGCTTGAGCCACCATGCCCAGCCAAAGAGTAGATTTTAAGTATTGTTACCACAAAAAAAAAGAGGATGTGAGATGAAAGATGTATTCACTTGATATAATCATCCCATAATGTATGCATATATTAAAGCATATTAAACCTCAAAAATATATACAATTGTTATATATCCATTAAAAATAAAAATTTAAATTAAAAATCATCCTTAGAAAAAAATTAATGGAAATTCCTAAACTTGTTCTGTAATCAGCTGAGTGTCCTACGACTTGCTGTTAAGCTCCAGGCTATGACCCTTACATCTTTGCTAGGGCATTTTATGTTATATACCCACTCCCAGTGGTAGGGATATATATTCTATTATAGTCATTCCTGGATTAGATGAGGGTTGGTGAGATATTCATATCCTTGGGCAGGTTAGTCATGATGACACCATACAGTAAACTTACAGAAACCTAAGTAGTATGGTCTACTATCAGGTTGGACAACCAAGTTTGTGAACATGCCACCATGCACTTACCTTGGCAGCCCTGTACCATCTACTCAGTAAGGTTCACAATCTTGGTATATCAGTGTTTCATAGCTGCGTTGTGTCAATGTGTGGTAGTGTCTTGCTGAGTGGCATTTATTATTGTGTGTTTTTGTGTGCCGTGGGAAGAATGTCAGAGCTTGAATTAGAGAGCAATGAACAAACATTCGTGAATTTCTTGTTAAACTTGGCAAGAGTAGAAGTGAAATCAGGAACATCTTAGTCCAAGTTTATGGGGATAATTCCACGAAGAAAACAGCAGTGTACAAATGAATTAAACACATGATTTTTTTAAAGGGAGAGAAAGCTTCACGGATGAAGAGAGGTCAAGGTGGCTAGTAACAGGCAGAGCTGATGAAAACCTTGCAAAAATTTGTTAAATTGTGCATCAAAATTGTTGGCTGACTGTGAGAAGGGTAGAAGACCATCAATAGAGAAAAAGGAAACTCTTAACTGAAAATCTTGGCCAGTAACTGGTGGATCTTACATCATGGCAATGCACCCGCTCACATGGTACTGTCTGTGAAAGAGTTTTTAGTCAGTAAACAAATAACTGTATTGGAACACCTTCCCTTCTCACACAATAACTTTTTTTTTTTTACCCCCCAAAAAGGAAATTTTGAAAGGAAGACATTTTGATGACATTGAGGACACCAAGGGTAATACACCTTTGATAGCCATTCCAGAAAGAGTGCCAAAATTATTTTGAAGGGTAGACTAGGTGCTGGCATTGGTGCATAGCTTCCCAAGGGAAATACTTCAAAGGTGACTGTAGAGGTATTCAGCAATGAGGTATGTAGCACGTTTCCTGGGACCTCATATATACCAAGGCTATGTGGCTTATTACAGTCATGTAATATATACCTGTTGTTCCTAACCTACAAACCTATATAGCATGTTACTGTACTGAATACTGTAGGCAATTTTAAGTGTGCATCTAAACATATTTAAGTATAGAAAAGATACAGTAAAAATATGGCATAAAAGATAAAAATTGTATACCCATGTAGGGCATTCAGGAATAGAGCTTGCAGGACTGGAAGTTGCTCTGGGTGAGTCAGTGAGTGAGTGGTGAGTGAATGTAAAGGCCTAGACATTACTGACTAAATTTATAAAAAATATTTTTCTTTTGGCTCAGCGCCTGTGGCTCAAGCAGCTAAGGTGCCAGCCACATACACCTGAGCTGGCAGGTTCGAATCCAGCCCGGGCCGCCAAACAACAATGACGGCTGCAACCAAAAAATAGCCAGGCGTTGTGGTAGGCGCCTGTAGTCCCAGCTACTTAGGAGGCTGAGCAAGAAAATCGCTTAAGCCCAGGAGTTGGAGGTTGCTGTGAGCTGTGATGCTACAGAACTCTAACCAGGGCGACAGCTTGAGGCTCTGTCGCAAAAAGAAAAAAAAAATTTTTTTTAACATAATGAATTAACCTTAGTTATAACTTTTTCACATTATGAACTTCTAATTTTTTTTTTAACTTTTGATTCTTCTATAACAACATTTTGCTTAAAACAAGTATATTGCCTAGGCGGTGCCTGTGGCTCAAAGGAGTAGGGCGCCAGCCCCATATACAGAGGTGGTGGATGGAGGTGGTGGATTCAAACCCGGCCCCAGCCAAAAACTGCAACAACAACAAAAAAAATTAATAAAATCATTTAAAAAAAAAGTATAGGGAGGCGCCTGTGGCTCAGTGAGTAGGGCATCAGCCCCATATGCCGAGGGTGGCGGGTTCAAACCCATCCCCGGCCAAACTGCAACAACAACAAAAAAAAATAGCCGGGCGTTGTGGCGGGCGCCTGTAGTCCCAGCTGCTCGGGAGGCTGAGGCAGGAGAATCGCGTAAGCCCAAGAGTTAGAGGTTGCTGTGAGCCGTGTGATGTCATGGCACTCTACCTGAGGGCGGTACAGTGAGACTGTCTCTACAAAAAAAAAAAAAAAAAAGTATATTGCCCAGCTGTACAAAAATATTTTCTTTATGTCTTTATCTTATAAGACTTTTTCAATTTAAAACAGTTGGGTTTTTTTTGGGGGGGGGTGTTTTTGTTTTTTGCCTTTTTTTTTTTTAAGACCCATTATCCAGGGGTCATTTTTTTTTTGTAGAGACAGAGTTTCACTTTATGGCCCTCGGTAGAGTGCCATGGCATAATACAGCTCACAGCAACCTCCAACTCGTGAGCTTAAGCTATTCTCCTGCCTCAACCTCCCGTGTAGCTGGGACTACAGGCGCCCATCACAACGCCCGGCTATTTTTTGGTTGCAGTTCAGCCGGGGCCAGGTGTGAACTCGCCACCCTCAGTATATGGGGCCGGCGCCTTACCAACTGAGCCGCAGGCGCTGCCCGTTTTTTGCCTTTTTTTAAACCTTTTTACCTTACTTTTTTTTTTTTTTACCTTTTTTTCTTTTTTTTACCTTCTATTTAAAACAGTTGGGTTTGGGAGGTTTTTTTGTTTGTTTTGTTTTGTTCTGTTTTGTTTTTACCTTTTTTTTTCTTTTTACCTTTTATACATTTTGTTAAAAGCTAAGAACACAAACACACTAGCCCAGGCCCACACAGGGTCAGGATGATCAGCATCACTATCTGCCACCTCCACATCTTATCCCACTGGAAGATCTTCAGGGGCCTTAACAGACATGGAGCTGTCATCACCTATGACAATGGTGCTTTCTTCTGGAAAATATCCTGAGGGGTCTGCCTGAAGCCGTTTTATAGTTAACGTTTCTTTTATAAAAGGAGTACACTCTATAATAACAATGAAATGTGTATAGTATAGTAAACGCATAAACCAGTGACACAGGCATTTAGTATCAAGTATTATGCACTGTACATAATTCCATGTGTTATTCTGTCTATGATGGCAGTGCGGTAGCTTTGTTTACACTGCTATCACCACAGACATGTGAGCAATGTATTGCCATGACATCACAAGGTGGCAGGAATTTTCCAGCTCCATTATAATCTTACGGGACCACCCTTGTATACTCAGTCTGTCATTGACCAAAACGTCTTTACGTAGCACGTGACTATATTTTCCCTTCTAGGTGTCAGAAAGTGCTTTGGCTGCAGGGTAATTTGGGGGTCCTTTCTCTGGGAAAGGGGAGGGGTGAATGTGCCACTGACAGTGGTAAATGTAGTTTGGGGCGTAGTTTCACGTCTTTGAGCTTTGATTTCTTTGCCTGTAATGGAGAGAGGATCACTCCATTGTACAGTCTTTGGGAGCTGTAAGAATCCCTTAGCAGGGTGTCTGTTCATGGGAGCTGCAATTATGATTGTCATCAAGCAGCAGAAACCCAGTGGGCACCCTGCAGGTCACCCTGCAGGTCACCTCTACCCAAGTGTCACTTAGTCTATAGGCTCGAGGTGGTGCTAGGCCAGGACATGACATTGTGGTGGTGGAACGAGGAAGGTCCATTGTCAGACAGTCACATTTTGCTTAAAGCCTGACAGCCAGTACTCAAATTCAGGCCCTTGCCTACAATTGCAGTGATAGGTGCCATCCCAGGAGGAAGACAAGGGAGGAAACAGAAGAGCTGTCCACTGAGCCAACCTTAGAAGGATGACCTGGGGGAGGAAGAATGCTGCCGCCTCTGAGACCTGCCTGGGAAGGTATTTCTGGGGCCAAGGAGCGGGCGTCTCAGTAGAAGTGCACTGAGGAATGGAGAGATGTACAGAAAATGCTCTAGACAGACTTATAATCAGAAAGTGCAGTGAATCCATATTTTATTTTATTTTATGTTTTGTTTTAAAACAAGAGTCTATCTTGTTTTTTTCCAGGACAGAGTTTCACTATGTTGCTGTTGATAGAGTGCTGTGGTGTCACAGCTCACAGCAACCTTGAACTCTTGGGCTTAAGCAATTGTCTTGCCTCAGCATCCCAAGTAGCCGGGACTATAGGCACTTGCCACAATACCCGGCTATGTTTTGTTGCAGTTGTCATTGTTGTCTAGCAGGCCCAGGCCAGGTTTGACCCTGCCAGCTGTGGCTGGCACCATAACTACTGTGCATGGGCAGGAGCCACAAATGCAGATTTTAAATATATAATAACGGTGAATAAAGCACAAAAAGACCGGGCGAGGTGGGATGGGATAGAAGGGAGTTGGCAAGGCTTCCACTTGGCCTTCCTCAATACTCCACCAGAGTAGTTCTGTCATCACCTCATTTACAGTTACCCTCCATCATGTCTGAGGTTGGAAGAATCTTCCTGGTAGATTCCAGACGTCCTGTCCTGAGTCACAGTAGTGTAGCCCCACCACATGAACATAACCCATATGAGGGCTGTCTGCTTGCTTTACTTACTATGTTCTTGGCTGTGCAGAAGCTTTTTAGTTTGATCAGGTCCCACTAGTGTATTTTTGACACTGCTTCAATTGCCTGGGGAGTCCTCCTCATAAAATATTCACCCAGGCCGATTCCTTCAAGAGTTTTCCCTGCACTTTCTTCAAGTATTTTTATAGTTTCATGTCTTAAGTTTAAATCTTCTATCCAGTGAGAGTCTATCTTAGTTAATGGTGAAAAGTGTGGGTCCAGTTTCAATCTTCTACAGGTTGCCAGCCAGTTCACCCAGCACCATTTGTTAAATAGGGAATCTTTTCCCCACTGAATGTTTTTAATTGGCTTGTCAAAGATCAAATAACGGTAAGTAGCTGGATTCATCTCTTGGTTCTCTATTCTGTTCCAGACATCTACTTCTCTGTTTTTGTGCCAATACCATGCTGTTTTGATCACTATTGATTTATAGTACAGTCTCAGGTCTGATAGCGTGATTCCTCCTGCTTTGTTTTTATTGCTGAGTAATGTTTTGGCTATTCAAGGTTTTTTCTGATTCCATATAAAACAAAGTATTATTTTTTCAAGATCTTTAAAATATGACAATGGAGGGCGGTGCCTGTGGCTCAGTGAGTAGGGCACCGGCCCCATATACCAAGGATGGCGGGTTCAAACCCAGCCCTGGCCAAACTGCAACAACAAAAAAAATAGCCAAGCATCGTGGCGGGTGCCTGTAGTCCCAACTGCTCTGGAGGCTGAGGCAAGAGAATTACATAAGCCCAAGAGCTGGAGGTTGCTGTGAGTCATGTGATGCCACGGCACTCTACTGAGGGCAGTAAAGTGAGACTCTGTCTCTACAAAAAAAAAAAAAAAAAAAGAAAGAAAAAAATATGACAATGGAGCTTTAATAGGAATTGCATTAAAATTATATATTGCTTTGGGTAGTATAGACATTTTAACAATGTTGATTCTTCCCAGCCATGAGCATGGTTTGTTTTTCCAACTGTTAACATCTTCAGCTATTTCTTTTCTTAAAGTTTCATAGTTCTCTTTGGAGAGATCTTTCACATCCTTTGTTAGGTATACTCACAAATATTTCATCTTCTTTGGCACTACTATGAAAGAAATAGAGTCCTTGACTGTTTTATCGGCTTGGTTATTCTTGGTATATATAAAGGCTACAGATTTATGGGTGTTGATTTTGTAGCCTGAGACATTGCTGTATTCCTTGATCACTTCTAAAAGTTTTATAGTAGAATTCCTAGTGTTTTCCAGATACACGATCATGTCATCTGCCAAGAGTGAAAGTTTGATCTCTTCTGACCCTTTGTGGATACCCTTGGTCACCTTTTCTTCCCTAATTGCAATGACTAAAACTTCCATTACAATGTTAAAGAGCAATGGAGACAATGGGCAGCCTTGCTTGGTTCCTGATCTAAGTGGAAATGATTTCAATTTAACTCCATTCAATATGCTATTGGCTGTGGGTTTGCTGTAGAGGGCCTCTATTAGTTTAAGAAATGTTCCCCTTCTATACCAATTTTCTTAAGTGTTCTGATCATGAAGGGATGCTGAATATTATCAAAAGCTTTTTCTGTGTCAATTGAGAGAATCGTATGGTCTTTATTTTTTAGTTTGTTTATGTGCTGGATTACACTTATAGATTTACGTATATTGAACCAGCCTTGAGACTCTGGGATAAATCCTACTTGGTCATGGTGTATAATTTTTTTGATGTGTTGTTGGATTCTGTTTGTTAGGATCTTATTGAGTATTTTAGCATCAATATTCATTAGTGATATTGGTCTATAATTTTCTTTTCTTGTTGGGTCTTTCCCTGGTTTGGGGATCAAGGTGATGTTTGCTTCGTAGAATGTGTTGGGTAATATTCCTTCTTTTTCTATATTTTGGAAGAGGTTTAGTAGTAGTACAGTACTAGTTCTCTTTAAAGGTTTGGTAGAATTCTGACATAAAGCCATCTGGTCCTGGGCTTTTCTTTTTAGGGAGAGTTTGTATAGTTGATGCTATTTCAGAACTTGATATAGGCCTGCTCAACATTTCCAATTTGTTCTGGCTAAGTCTTGGTAGGTGGCGTACTTCCAGGTGTTGGTCAATTTCTTTCAGATTTTCCTATTTCTGAGAGTAGAGTTTCTTGTAGTATTCGTTAAGGATTTTTTGAATTTCTGAGGGGTCTGTTGTTATTTCATCTTTACCATTTCTGATTGATGAAATTAGAGATTTTACTCTTTTTTTCCTGGTTAGGTTGGCCAGAGGTTTATCTATTTTATTGATCTTTTCAAAAAACCAACTTTTGGATTTATTGATCTGTTGTATAATTCTTTTGTTTTCGATTTCATTTAGTTCTACTCTGATTTTGGTTATTTCTTTTCTTCTGCTGGGTTTGGGGTTGGAGTGTTCTTCCTTCTCCAGTTGCTTGAGATGTCCCATTAAGTCATTAACTTCCTCTCTTTCTGTTTTTTTAAGGAAGGCTTGCAGTGCTATAAATTTCCCTCTTAGGACTGCCTTTGCAGTATCCCAGAAGTTCTGGTAATACGTGTCTTGATTGTTGTTTTGTTCCAAAAATTTGGTGATTTCCTTCTTAATCTCTTCTATAACCCATCTATCCTTTAGCATAAGGTTGTTTAGCTTCCATGTTTTTGTATGGGTATGCAGGTTCCTGTTGTTTTGAGTTCGACTTTTATTCCATGATGGTCGGAGAAGATGCAAGGAATAATTTCTATTTTTTAAAATTTTCTGAGGTTAGATTTGTGGCCTAGGATGTGGTCGATTTTGGAGTGTGTTCCATGGGCTGATGAGAAGAATTGTATTCAGTTTTGTTGGGATGAAATGTTCTGTAGATGTCTGTTATGTCCAGCTGTTGAATGGTTGAGTTTACATCTAAGATTTCTTTGCTTAGCTTCTTTTTTTTTTTTTTTTTGTAGAGACAGAGTCTCACTTTATGGCCCTCGGTGGAGTGCCGTGGCCTCACACAGCTCAGAGCAACCTCCAACTCCTGGGCTTAAGCGATTCTCTTGCCTCAGCCTCCCGAGTAGCTGGGACTACAGGCGCCTGCCACAACGCCCAGCTATTTTTGGTTGCAGTTTGGCCGGGCCGGGTTTGAACCCGCCACCCTCGGTATATGGGGCCGGCGCCTTACCGACTGCGTTGTGGTTGGGTGCATAAATATTAATAATAGAGATCTCATATTGAGTATTACCTTTAACAAATATGAAGTGTCCATCCTTATCCTTAATTATTTTGGTTGGTTTAAAGCCTATTGCTTCTGAGAACAGGATTGCAATGCCTGCTTTTTTCTGCTTTCCATTTGCCTGGAATATAGATGACCATCCCTTCACCTTGAGTCTATATTTGTCTTTTAATGTAAGATGCGATTCTTGGATGTAGCAGATATCTGGCTTGAGTTTTTGTATCCAGTCAGCCAATCTGTGCCTCTTTAGAGGACAGTTTAAACCATTCACATTAATTGAGAATATTGATGAGCCTTTCGAGAATCCAGTGGACATTTTTAAACCTTTTGCGACTGTGGAAGTTGGAATTTGATCAAAATTTTCTGGGTGAGTTTACTTTTGTGGTGGAGGATTATGCTGGTCTTTATGGAGGATAGGTCTGAGAATATCCTGGAGAGCTGGTTTAGTTACGGCAAATTTCTTCAACATGTGAATGTCATTGAAGTATTTAATTTCTCCGTCATAAATGAAACTCAGTTTAGCTGGGTACAGGATCCTGGGTTGAAAGTTATTTTGTTTTAGGAGATTAAAAGTTGATGACCATCCTCTTCTAGCTTGAAAGGTTTCAGCAGAGAGATCTGCAGTTATTCTAATATTCTTCCCCTTGTAGGTAATGGTTTTCTTTCTTTCTTTCTTTCTTTCTTTCTTTCTTTCTTTCTTTCTTTCTTTCTTTCTTTCTTTCTTTCTTTCTTTCTTTCTTTCTTTCTTTCTTTCTTTCTTTCTTTCTTTTTTTTTGTAGAGACAGAGTCTCACTTTATGGCCCTCTGTAGAGTGCCGTGGCCTCATACAGCTCACAGCAACCTCCAACTGCTGGGCTTAAGCGATTCTCTTGCCTCAGCCTCCCGAGCAGCTGGGACTACAGGCGCCCACCACAATGCCTGGCTATTTTTTTTTTGGTTGCAGTTTGGCCAGGGCCGGGCTTGAACCCACCACCCTTGGTATATGGGGCCGGCGCCTTACCGACTGAGCTACAGGCGCCGCCTGGTAATGGTTTTCTTTCATCTGGCAGCTTTCAGAATTTTCTCCTTCATATTAACTTTAATGAAATTGATTATGATGTGTCTGAGGGATCTCTTATTCAGGTTGAGTTGTGCTGGAGTTCTGAAACTGTCTGCTATCTGAATTTCAGAATCTCTTGGCATGTCTGGAAAGTTCTCCTTCATAATCTCATGGAGAAGAGACTCTGTGCCTTGTGAAGCCACTTCATTGCTTTCGGGGATCCCTATAAGATGAATATTGGTTTTCTTCAAATTATCCCAGAGCTCTCTGAGAGAGTGATCTGTTTTGCCCTCCATTTGTCATCCTCTTTGAGAGTTTGGGAGCATTCAAAAACTTTGTCTTCAATGTCAGAAATCCTTTCTTCTGCTTGCTCCATTCTGTTACTGAGGTATTCTACTGTGTTTCTCAGATCTTTGAGGGCTACAAGTTCTTGTCTCAAGGTGTCAAAATCTTTGGTCATTTGGTCTTTGAATTTGTTGAATTCTTGAGATATCTTTTGGGTTACTGCTTGGAGTTCTAATTCCATCTTATTTGCTATCCAGATTCTGAATTCAATTTCTGACATCTCAGCTATTTGTTTGTGCATGGGATCTTGTGCTGTGTCTGCCCCATTGATCCTTGGGGGAGTTGATATACTCTGATTATTCATATTGCCAGAGTTTTTCTGTTGATTTCGCCTCATGATTGTTTTTCACCATTGCCCCTGGCCGTCCTCAGAGTTGGGGAGGTGTCTCTCCAAGATTAGATCCCAGCGAGATCACTCTATTGTTGCTTGATCTTTGTAGGGAGTGACCCTGTGTAGTTCCTCTGGGGCTGCTCTAGCTAGGGAGTTCTGGTTGTGGAAGCAGCTCTGGTGTGTGACACACTCGGATCCAGCAACAGGGCAAGAGGTGGTGCACATGTTTCTGGTAGTGCCTGGCAGTGACTTTGGCACAGAGAGCCCAAGGCTCCAGCAGTCTCTGGCTGGAAGAAGGGCTCTGCACAGAGGCAGGGAGGGCTCCAGAGGGCATGTGGCTACCAGTATCCCTGACCAGATGAGCGGGCCAGTATGGTGGCTGGGAGGACACAGGAGGGAGGACACAGGGTTGCACAGCTCCCACAGTTCCTGGTCAGGGCATGCGGAGGCCCGGTTGGTGTGCGGTCACGGCACAGATCTTATGGAGTTCCAGGTAGCGCCAAGCGCAGGAATTTGAGGTTGCTATGAGCTGTGACACCACGGCACTCTACCCAGGGCAACAGCCCGAGCCTCCAGTGTGCCAAAACCATCTCACTCTGCCCCTAAGGGTTAAGGCTGTAAGGCAGCTCAGTCCCCGCCTTTAGGCTGCTCAGTCACTAGGTTACTGGGTCCTGCCCGATCCTTGCTCTGGGACCCTGAGGGTGGAGCTTGCCGGGGCAGTTCTCTCACACAATGGCTCCCTGCAGCCCAGCTCAGTGGCTCTGTCTGGGGCCCCAGACACCCAGAGTTCTCCGCACTCCTGCTCAAGCTCTCCCCAAGGCAGTTCAACTGAGTGCCAAGTCCAAAAACACCAAAACAGTTCACAGGTAAGGACTTTCCGGTTTGCAGCCTCACTGCTACTTGTACTTACAGTTGCCAGCGTGATTAGATCGATCGAACACACACAACCACTTGCCAGTTTCCCACAGTTTTTGTCCTCCTCTTGGGGTCCAGAAGTCCCTTGCTGACTCCCTGTATCCTCAAAGGGATGATTATAGGCAGATGCCACCAGCCAGAGATGTCTGGAGTCTTATTTCCCGAGACTCACCATGACCAGTTGCAGGGAAGCTGTTAGTCAGCCTCCATCTTTAATCCCATGGCCATTTTTTTTTTTAATTGCAGTTGTAATTGTTTTTAGGTGGCCTGGGCCGGCTTCAATCTCACCAGCCTCAGTACATGTAGCCGGCACCCTACCCGCTGAGTGAGCTACAGGCACCCCCCCTTTAGGTTGTTTCCACAGTTTGGCGATTGTAAATTGAGCTGCAATAAACAGTGTAGTTGCAAATGTCCTTATGATAAAAAGATTTTTTTCCTTCTGGGTAGATGCCTAGTAATGGGATTACAGGATCAAATGGGAGGTCTAGTTTGAGTTCTTTGAGGATTCTCCACACTTCTTCCAAAAAGGTTGTATTAGTTTGCAGTCTCACCAGCAGTGTATAAGTGTTCCCTTCCCTCCATATCCACATTGTTGCCAGCATCTGCCATTTTGAGATTTTGTGATGTAGGCCATTCTCACTGGGGTTAGGTTATATCTCAGGGTGGTTTTGATTTGCATTTCTCTGATAATTAGGGACAGTGAGCATTTTTTCTTTTTTTTTTTTTTTTTTTTAGCCAGGTGTTTTTTTTTCTTCAGTTTTTGGCCAGGGCTGGGTTTGAACCTGCCACCTCTGGCATATGAGACCAGAGCCCTACTCCTTTGAGCCATAGGCGCTGCCCAAGTGAGCATTTTTTCATGTTTGTTAGCCAGTCATCTATCTTGTTTAGAGAAGGTTCTATTCATCTCTCTTGCCCATTGATATAATGGATTGTTGGCTTTTTTCTTCTTCTTTTTTTTTTTTTGCAGTTTTTGGCACTGGTGCCCTACCCCTTTGAGCCACAGGCGCTGCCCTGTTGGCTTTTTTCATGTGGATTAATTTGAGTTCTCTGTAGATCCTAGCTATCAAGTTTTTGATTCATAATATGCAAATATCTTTTCCCATTCTTATGGTTGTCTTTTTGTTTTGGTTGTTGTCTCCTTAGCTGTACAGAAGCTATTCAATTTAATTAAGTCCCATTTGCTTATTTTTATTGTTGTTGCAACTGCCACTGAAGTCTTCTTCATAAAATCTTTCCCCAGTCTGATAACTTTAAGTGCTTTCCCCACAAATTCTTCAAGGATTTTTATTTCATGCCTTGGATTTAGATCTTTTATCCATCTTGAATCAATTTTAGTGAATGGAGAAAGGTCTAATTTCAGTCTTTTGTTGTTGTTGTTGTTGTTATTGCAGTTTTGGGCTGGGGCTGGGTTTGAACCTGCCACCTCCAGCATATGAGGCTGGTGCTCTCCTCCTTAAGCCACAGGCGCCGCCCCCAGTTTCAGTCTTTTAAATGTGGTTATCCAGTTCTCCCTGCACCATTTATTGAAAAGGGATTCTTTCACCCAGTGCATGTTCTTGTTTGGTTTATCAAAGATTGCATAGCTGTAAGATGTTCATTTCATTTCATGGTTTTCTGTTTGATTCCAGATGTAAATGTCTCTATTTTTGTGCCAGGATTTTGCAGTTTTGATTCCTATGGCCTAGTGGTACAGCCTAAAGTGTGGTAGGCTGATGCCCAGCTTTGTTTTTATTACTAAGCCTTGGCTATATGTGTATTTTTCTGGTTCCATACAAAACAAAGAATTGTTTTTTCCAAATCTTGAAAGTATGATGTTGTTTTAATGGGGAAGTACTTGGCAACAGAGGATGTCAGATAATCAATTGCATTGAATCTGTAGATTGCTTTGGGAAGTATAGACATTTTAACAACGTTGATTCTTCTCAGCCATGAGCATGGTATGAGGAGGAGAAGACACAGCAAACTATAGGCTGGAAGATCACAGGTTCTAACCTGACTCTGTCTATAAATAACACTGATCTTTTTATTTTATGTGGTAATAAGCTATACAAATGGTCAGGACACTGCAGACTTGGTTATCTGACACCCTTCTGTTACCACGTACTCCACTTTAAATGCCAATCAAATTACAAACTTGGGCTATTTTGTTCATATGGTGGTACCTTATAAACATACAAAGCATACCATTATAAGAAATCCGGGTGGCACCTTTGGTTTAGTGAGTAGGGCGCTGACCCCATATACAGAGGGTGGCGGGTTCAAACCTGGCCCTGGCCAAACTGCAACAAAAACATAGCCGGGTGTCGTGGCGGGCGCTTGTAGTCCTAGCTACACAGGAGGCTAAAGCAAGAGAATCGCGTAAGCCCAGGAGTTGGAGGTTGCTGTGAGCTGTGATGCCATGGCGCTCTACCGAGGACAATAAAGTGAGACTCTGTCTCTACAAAAAAGAGAGAAAGAAATCCCCTTGTATATCATAATTCAAAGTTCTTTTCAATGCTCAGGATACTTTCCCCAACATTGGAACTTAAAAATTGAAAGAGCAGGCTCAGCCCATGTACACCAGAGCTGGAGGGTTCGAATCCAGCCTGGGCCTGCCAAACAATGACAACTATGACCAAAAAATGGGCAGGCGTTGTGGTGGGCACCCATAGTCCCAGCTACTTGGGAGGCAGAGGCAAGAGAATCATTTAAGCCCAGGAGTTGGAGATTGCTGTGAGCTGTGATGCACTCTACCCAGGGTGACAGCTTGAGGCTCTGTCTCAAGAAAAAAAAAAAACTGAAAGAGCAGTCATGAATCTCTCCATGGCAATAGAACAAGAGCTCAACATCACTAGGCAGGCATTGGGAATACTTAAAGCAGAGGTTAATAGCCTAGTATCTGTTGTAACTCAAATTCACTGCATCCTAGATGCTTCGACAGCTCAACAAGGAAGAGCTTGTGCTGTTTTGGGGGGAAAATGTTGTTTTTATGTAAACCAATCAGGGCAAATACTGACTGATCTACATCTCATAAAGGACAAGATAAATATTCTTCATCAAATTAACAAAGCAAAACCATTCTATTGGACTGATGTATTCCCAGGAATGAGAGACTGGTTTAATGGGATGTGGGGAAATGTGCTTAGATCTGTTTTTTTCTGTTTATTCATTCTCATCCTAATTTATGTTCTTATATTTTTTCAAGCTTCTTATTACCAAATTACTAACCTGCTGTCTCTCTCCGCAGTTACCAACTCAGCTCTTAATGTGTGAAACTTCTAGGGAAGTTCCAGATGAGGGGAATGAAGGAGCTAAGGAAATTTCACACCAAAATATGATTCTTTGGTATAAAGAATATTTTGAATTAAAGACGATTCTTTTTTTTTTATTTTTTTGTGGATTTTGGCCAGGGCTGGGTTTGAACCCGCTACCTCCAGCATATGGGACAAGCGCCCTACTCCTTGAGCCACAGGCGCCACCTAAAGACCATTCCTGATCAGAAAGCATCGAAAGAGGGCCTTCCTCTATCTACATAAAACCTGAGTACCTGACTGGGAATCAAAAGGGGCTGCTGACTTCCTTATTGCATGCTAATAGGCCTGGCCCCAAGGTTATCTGAAGCACAATACCAGTCTCTCAGGTTAATCTACAAATAAATCTGTTTCCACCCATCTACACATCCCCCCCTAGCAACCACTTACTGCACTTATACTTTCCATATTCTCTCCCCTCCCTTCCAAAAGCCATTTATAAAGGTCTCTGACCACCACTGAGCCTTTGGGTAATCATTTTTGTGGTTCCCCCCCAGGTGCATGGTACTTGGAAATAAACCTTTTTCTTATTAATCTACCCGTAAAGTGAGCCAACCAAGGGAAAAAGCAGGTTTCACCATGATCCCTACAAAGGCAATCATGTGAAATGGAGTAGGGATCTCCATCATTAGGGAGATGTAGGAATGTAGCTGGATTTAAAGTGTTGCAGCAGTGTAAAATAATGCAGGGGTTGGTTAATAAGTCTTGTTCATAGATGGTTTGTCGTCTAGTAGAGAGATGCTGTGTTTTATGGCCTTGTAAGAGAGCAGACACAGCATGGGAAACAAGCAGATACATAGGGGAACCCAGTGCAAGGGCACTGGCTTTGTTAATCAGTGTGGCAGCTGCTGCTACCGCACCTAAGTATGGGGGTGTAATTGACATGAAAAATACGCCATAGGACGGATTTGAGAGGAAAAAGACTCCTAAAATACCACCAGCAATTCCATTATTTTTATGGCAATATAGATGGAAAAGTTTAACAAAATTAGGTAAGCCTAGTGCAGGAGGTGTGGCTAATGCTAATTTAAGAGTTTTAAAGGAGTCTAACATCTCTGTGGGCCAGAGGATAGGCTCCCAGCCTTTCCTTTACCTGGTAGCAATAAATGTTACCTGCCATTGTCCAGGAATGTATGGTCTTGTGATGTTGGTGACTTTTACTGTATGCTCTGTTCTGTAACTGTGACCGTTACTCCACTTTGTGTCACAATCTAGAAATTGCATTTTTGTGGAAAACAGGTCATATTTGATCAACTTTTAACATTCTTATCTAGAATGCCAGACTTTTATCCTACTTCCCTTTAGCCCCTTTTTATTCCTAATCTGTGTAACATTTGATAGAGATGAAAATGGTAAGAATCTGCCCTAATAACTAGACCTTGGATTAGTATGCTTTCTAGTCATAAATGTAAATCTTCAAAGCATACATATTAAGTACAAGTTAACCAAATATAAAATGGTGTTACGTCATCCTTTATGTTTTTATGTTCTTGAAACTGAAAACGGTAAAATATTTGTGATTCCTTCGTAAAAATGCCCCTTAAACTATGATGACTTCAAAGTACCTTTACTATATCAGAGGATACCATATTTTCCAACTCCCCTCTGTCTATTTACATTCATCATATGTAAGTAACCCTGACAACAGAATTTAAAATTCTGTTTAAAGAAGATTGTTGCTTTTCCCGACCTTTACTTCAAGTTGAATCCCTGTTATGGTAATACTTAGACAAACTTCACATTTCAAAGCAGTCAAAACCAAAGGCATTAAATTAGTATCTAAAATCAAATTACAGGCTCAGTGCCTGTAGGCACAGTGGCCATACAGTGCCAGCCACATGCACCAAGGCTGGTGGGTTCGAGCCTGACCCAGGCCTGCTAAACCGACAATGACAACTGTAACCAAAAAATAGTTGGGTGTGTGGCGGGCGCCTGTAGTCCCAGATACTTGGGAGGCTGAGGCAAGAGAATCGCTTAAGCCCATGAGTTTGAGGTTGCTGTGAGCTGTGATGCCATAGCACTCTACTGAGAGTTGACATAGTGAGACTCTGTCTCAAAAAAATAAATAAATAATAATAAAAAATAAAATAACAGCTTTGTCTACAAACTATGTGCCATATCTAGCAGCCAAGATAATATAAAATGTTCTCAGACACTAATGTCACTATGAACATCCTACGTAGAAGGCATATGTTCATATATATTTTTTCCCAAGCAAAAAAATTAAAAATCAATTTTTACAAATCGACTAATTCACCATCGGGCAGATGTGCAAATGATGAGTTTTAAATTCAACATTTTACCTCATGTCTCCTGAACGGTATGTTTTGTTTTGTTTTTTTGCCCGGGGCTGGATTTGAACCCACCACCTCCGGCATATGGAGCCAGCACCCTACTTCTTTGAGCCACAGGTGCCACTGGAAAGGTAGGTTGTTAAACAAACATTAAAAGTACATTACCTGTGGCTCAAGCGGCTAAGGTGCCAGCCACATACACCTGAGCTGGCGGGTTCGAATCCGGCCCAGGCTGCCAAACAATATTGACGGCTGCAACCAAAAAAATGGCAGGGCGTTGTGGTGGGCGCCTGTAATCCCAGCTACTTGGGAGGCAGAGGCAGGAGAATCACTTGAGCCCAGGAGTTGGAGGTTGCTGTGAGCTGTGATGCCACAGCACTCTACCCAGGGTGACAGCTTGAGGCTCTGTCTCAAAAAAAGTACATTATGTTAGAAAAACAAAACAAAACAAAGGCTTGCAGTAATATAGCTAAAGCTTACACATGAAGTAGGTATGACGTAATAGCTTATTCACCAACAGAGCATCACATAACGTTGAATGAACTTGAGGGCCCAAAGGAAGCAACAGAAGAACCTCAGAGTCAGGCTGTGTTCATGAGAACTTTTCTTTTTTTTTTTTTTTTTTGTAGAGACAGAGTCTCCCTGTACCACCCTCAGGTAGAGTGCCGTGGCCTCACACAGCTCACAGCAACCTCCAACTCCTGGGCTTAAGCGATTCTCTTGCCTCAGCCTCCCGAGCAGCTGGGACTACAGGCGCCCGCTACAACGCCCGGCTATTTTTTTGTTGCAGTTTGGCCGGGGCTGGGTTTGAACCCGCCACCCTCGGCATATGGGACCGGCGCCCTGCTCACTGAGCCACAGGCGCCGCCCCATGAGAACTTTTCTTAACCTCATTGCTCCCATGTTTCACATGCCTTATCCTAAATAAAATCTATTAATATAAACTAAGACCAAGAAAAGCTGAACTGATAATTAGCAGAATGCAGTTTAGCTCACAGCTAAAGGTATTTTTTTTTTAATTTCAGTTTAACATGAGGGTTCAAACGATTAGATTACAATGTTTGCCTGTGTTAGGTAAAGTTCCTGTTGTAGTTCTGTCCCACACTCAGGAGAAGTGCCACATACCCTTACATTGTCCCCGTTAGGCCCAACAATCCCCCTTCCTGCTCACCCCCTGACTTGAATTGAATTGAGTTTTTCTCTTCTACTAGTTCATCTACTGGCTTCATATTGAAGATATTGGATGTCTGCTTTTCTATTCTTGTGATACTTTCCTAAGAAGAATGTGCTTCAACTCCATCTAGATTAATACAAAAGATGTAAAATCTCCATCTTTTTATGGCTGAATAGTATTCCATGGTATATGTTTACCACGGTTTATTAATCCATTCATGGGTTGGTGGGCACTACTGCTAAAGGTGTTAAGATAAAATAGCTCAGCATACATTCTACAGAACTTGAGCACTGAAAAATAAAAAAACAAACAAATTTTACAGTTTTACAGTAGCTAGAGATCAAAAATTCATATTAATAAAAGAAGGATTTATCATTTAATATGGAAACTTCCCAATACATGCTAAGGGTATACTGAAAAGGCTAGTAGTGAAAAAGAGTGGTAACTATGAACTATTACACCTTGTTGTATAACAGCTTATAGATTGACAGAAAAATATTCTAATTTTATTTGTTTATTTATTTTGAGACAGGCGGCGCCTGTGGCTCAGTCGGTAAGGCGCCGGCCCCATATACCGAGGGTGGTGGGTTCAAACCCAGCCCCGGCCAAACTGCAAAAAAAAATAGCCAGGCGTTGTGGTGGGCGCCTGTAGTCCCAGCTGCTCGGGAGGCTGAGGCAGAAGAATCACCTAAGCCCAGGAGTTGGAGGTTGCTGTGAGCTGTGTGACGCCACACCACTCTACCGAGGGCCATAAAGTGAAACTCTGTCTCTACAAAAAAAAAAAAAAAAAAGAACATATTTATTTATTTATTTATTTTATTATTTTTTTTTTTGTAGAGACAGAGTCTCACTGTACCACCCTCGGGTAGAGTGCTGTGGCGTCACACGGCTCACAGCAACCTCCAACTCCTGGGCTTACGCGATTCTCCTGCCTCAGCCTCCCAAGCAGCTGGGACTACAGGCGCCCGCCACAATGCCCGGCTATTTTTTTGCTGCAGTTTGGCTGGGGCCGGGTTTGAACCCGCCACCCTCAGCATATGGGGCCGGCGCTCTACTCACTGAGCCACAGGCACCGCCAGAACATATTTATTTTGAGACAGTGTCTCACTTTGTTGCCCCTGGTAGAGTGCTGTGGCATCACATAGCTCACAGCAACCTCATACTTTTGGGCTCTAGTGATTCTCTTGCCTCAGCCTCCTGAGTAGCTGGGACTATAAGTGCTCATCACAACATCAGGCTATTTTTGGAAAAGGGGTCTTGCTCTTGCTCAGGCTGGTCTCAAACTCCTGAGCTCAGATGATTCACCTGCCTTGGCCTCCCAGAGTGCTGGGATTAAAGTGGGGAGCCACCCCTATACCTGGCCCAAGAATCTAAATTTTTTTTTTTTTTAAGAGACAGTCTCACTTTGTCACCCTCAGTAGAGTGCTGTGGAGTCACAGCTCACAGCAACCTCCAGCCCTTGGGCTTAGGCAATTCTCTTGCCTCAGCCTCCCAAGTAGCTGGGACTACAGGTGCACGCCACAATACCCGGCTATTTTTTTGTTGCAGTTTGGCTGGGGCCGGGTTCAAACCCGCCATCCTCAGTATATGGGGTGGGTGCTTTACTCACTGAGTCACAGGCACCGCCTGTTTGATCAAATTTTTAAGATTTAACTCAGCACACTACACATTCACTGGATACCTCTGCTGAATCACAAGATTGCCCCAGCACAAACTTTTCTCAATCTGCTCATCAAATCTAAATCAGTGCCACCAAACAAATTACAAGACTTGTTTCATACTAAAAGAGTATCATTCTCATATAATGCAGGTATGAGTCACATCACCTAAATTCTAAAGCAAATTTTTGAAAATTCAGCCAAATTTAAGAGCTAAGCTCATGATGAAAAGCTTTGAAGAAATAAAAATAACATAAAATGAGAACTATACTATTGAGTCCAATGCTATACTTTTGGGCTCAAGAGATTCTCTTGCCTCAGCCTCCTGAGTAGCTGGAACTACTTACAATGGTACAGCTGGGACTGTCTTACAATGGTACAGTCACCACTGTTTTGTCAGCATGACCAACTGAATCTGTTTCTATATTGAGAAAACATGCGTGCATACTAACATTTCTCTATTAAATACATATACATCTCCTATTCTCAGAGGAAACACTGATTTTACATTAAACTGTCTTTTTGACAGTTTTGTACTGAATAACAGATAGGTTACACTCATTGTTGTAGACCTTAAATTCTAAGACAGTATTGTAGATGTTTACACAGAGAACTAGAATGAGAGGCAAGAGCACTTCCATAACAATCAGATGAACAAGGTTTAAAGCTGCATTGTCATGAGAGAGTTTAGCTCTTAGGCAGCCACTGGATGTGTCAAGAACTGATGGCTCGGCGGCGCCTGTGGCTCAAGGAGTAGGGCGCCGGTCCCATATGCGGGAGGTGGCGGGTTCAAACCCAGCCCCGGCCAAAAACCAAAAAAAAAAAAAAAAAGAACCGATGGCTCACTCTTACAGCTGAGACCACGGTTGCTCTGGATGTCCTGCACGCGACTCCTAATGGGCTGTATCTCCCGAGAGTAGAGCTCACCTATCTTGACAATGGTGATGGCTGAGGTAAGCCATACTGCGATGGTAGTCCATCAGTTGTTCTGAGCGTTTCATGCCAAATGTTGGTTTCACAGCTTCAAGCCTTTTTTTTTTTTGCAGTTTTTTGGCCTGGGCTAGGTTTGAACCTGCCACCTCCAGTATACGGGGCCGGCGCCCTGCTCCTTTGAGCCACAGGCACTGCCCAGCTTCAAGCCTTTTTGATAAAACCAAAATTTCCTCCTCAATCCTCTGCTGTTCCCTCTGTCTGTTAAGAGCACTGTGATACAACTTAAGGGGATGACCAGTCCATCTAGGAACTGTACTTTTGCTTTCTGGTTTTATAGCCTATCTTGGCACTTCTTTCAAAAGCCTCTGGTTGGGCAGTGCCTGTGGCTCGATGAGTAGGGCACTGGCCCCATATACTGAGGGTGGTGGGTTCAAACCCGGCCCCGGCCAAACTGCAACAAAAAAAATAGCTGGGCGTTGTGGCGGGCGCCTGTAGTCTCAGCTACTCGGGAGGCTGAGGCAAGAGAATTGACTAAGCCTAGGAGTTGGAGGTTGCTGTGAGCTGTGTGATGCCATGGCACTCTACCAAGGGTGATAAAGTGAGACTTTGTTCCCCCCCCCCAAAAAAAAAAAGCCTCTGGTTTTCCTGATCAGTCTGTCTCACCTGTTCTTTTGTGAAAGAGTAGTTTTTCCCAGGTGTTACTGAAGGCTGATGAAAGTGATGTTTTTGTGGTTTCTTTTATCTAATTGCAGAAAAACTTTCAAAAGATGATTCAAGTCCATTGTGTCAGACTTTTGCTTACGACTCGGGTCTATATTGGAATATAACACTGGGGACTCTGAGGTGAAATTACTGGGCCCATGTTTTTCTTTTCCTTTTTTGGCTGATTACAAATTTTTTAATTACTTTTTAAATCCTCAGCATCTTGCTTTTTAACTTTCATTTTTTGATCAATTGGGGTGCCCAGCTCAAAAGACTAAACAGGGCTGATGTCTGGAGTTAACAAAAACGTCACCTCTGTCACGGTATCTTCAGATTCCTCAGCAGAGTCACCAGATTTTGGTTTAGTACTTGAAGATTGTGTTCCCACTGATTTTATTCCTGACTTATTTTTTATTTATTTATTTTTTTGTAGAGACAGAGTCTCACTTTATGGCCCTCGGTAGAGTGCGGTGGCCTCACACAGCTCACAGCAACCTCCAACTCCTGGGCTTAAGCGATTCTCTTGCCTCAGCCTCCCGAGTAGCTGGGACTACAGGCGCCCGCCACAACGCCCAGCTATTTTTTGGTTGCAGTTTGGCCAGGGCTGGGTTTGAACCCGCCACCCTCGGTATATGGGGCCGGCGCCTTACCAACTGAGCCACAGGATCTGCCCTCCTGACTTATTTTTATATTTTGGTGGTAAGAGCATTATACCAAATACATGTTTCTCTGATGCTGGATGTCAATCAGATATGTATTTATCACACCCTGCATCTGAACAATCTGCACCTGAACTTGAAGATGAGGAAGATAAAGAAGATTAATAGATGGCTTAGCGCCTATAGCACAGTGGTTATGGTGCCAGCCTTATACACTGAGGCTGGCAGGTTCAAATCCAGCCCGGGCCAGCTGAACAACAATGACAAGTGCAACAAAAAATAGCTGGGTGTTGTGGCCAGTGCCTGTAGTCCCAGCTACTTGGGAGGCTGAGACAAGAGAATCTCTTAAGCCCAAGAATTGGAGGTTGCTGTGAGCTGTGATGCCATAGCACTCTACCGAGGGCAACGTAGTGAGACTCTGCCTCAAACCAAGAAACCAAGAAAGAGGTACTAATTTTGGAATACATTTATTTTTTTGTAGAGACAGAGTCTCACTTTATCACCCTCGGTAGAGTACTGTGGCATCTTAGCTCACAGCAACCTCCAACTCCAGGGTTTAGGCAATTCTCTTGCCTCAGCCTCCCGAGTACTACAGGCACCTGCCACAATGCCCAGCTGTTTTTTTGTTGCAGTTGGCAGGAGCCGGGTTTGAACCCGCCACCCTCGATATATGGGGCTGGCGCCCTACCCACTGAGCCACAGGTGCCACCCATTTTGGAATACTTTTTATTTGTGAACTAAAATATAATCTTTAAGCTCCCCCCAGTGGTTGACTAACTGGATTGCCCTCTTGGCCAATGGGATCCCCTAAAACTGAGTTGCTAGCCATGAGAAAGGAGATCAGACATACCTCAAATCCCCCTGGTTTCTTAGAGATGTTCTTTGTGACTCATTAACAGGCCTAAGACTATGCAGGACATACCTGTACGTCTCAGAAAGTACTTGAATCTGAGCATATGTACTGTAGTTTGTTTCTGATTCACAGACCTTTATCTTAGCTCAGCATTCCTGGTCTATTAGACAAAACCTAACTCCTTTAGCCAATAGTCAGCTAAAGAATTTTTTTTTTTTTTTGTAGAGACAGAGTCTCACTGTACCACCCTGGGTAGAGTGCCATGGCGTCACACGGCTCACAGCAACCTCCAACTCTTGGGCCTACGCGATTCTCCTGCCTCAGCCTCCCAAGTAGCTAGGACCACAGGCGCCCGCCACAACGCCCGGCTATTTTTTGTTGTTGTTGTTGTTGTTGCAGTTTGGTCGGGGCTGGGCTTGAACCCGCCACCCTCGGCATATGGGGCCTGCGCCCCACTCACTGAGCCACAGGAGCCGCCCAGCTAAAGAATTTTTAAACCCACCTCTATAACCCATAACCCCCTACTTTGAGATGTCCCACCTTTTTGGGTCAAACAGATGTATGCCTTCCATGTATTGATTTATGACTTCACCTGTAATTCCTGTCTCTCTTTAGTGTATACAACCAAACTTTAACCCCACTGCAGACAGTCCACTTGCTCAAGGTTTCTTGGGCATGGCTCCAGGTCATGGTCCTCAGATTTGGCTCAGAATTCACCTCTTTAAACCATTTTATAGAATATGGCTTCTTTTCCATGTACATACTGATGCTTTGTAAAAGGTTATTAGCTGACTTGGACCTCACATGGAGTTTTTTTCCAGGTGTCACTGCTTTCATCTCTGTGTAGTAATCACCCTCACCTTCTTTTACAGTTTTGGGAATTCTATTTGGAGTATTTTATGTCCTCTTGTAATATTGCACAATTTTTTTGATCTTGAAGGAGTCATCAATGATAAAGAACTTCTGCTTTGTGTAATATCATTCTCTACAGGGTGTTCTTCCTGGGAAACTTTTCATTTTTCTTTCATTTCCTTTCTCAGTAATTTTCCTTTATGTGTATTCCAGTTTTCAAGTTTACTTTTCTGTATCTTTATCTTCTTTACAGCCCTGAAGATGAAAGATTATTTCCTCTTTAGGGTCATCATCTTGTTTGTCAAAAACTGAGTTACTTTTATATTTGTTTGCTTCTTCAAAGTTACTGTCAAGGCCAGGCGGTGGCGCACACCTATAATCCCAGCACTCTGGGAGGCTGAGGCTGGTGGATTGCTTGAGCTCGTTGGGAGTTCAAGACAGCCTGAGCAAGAGTCAAATGTAGGGACCCACCCAAATAGAACCAACCTGCCCACATAGAACCATCCCGCCCAGGAAGAAATGAGTGCATGAATGTCCCACCCAGGAAAGAGTGAATGTCCCTCCCCCTCTGACCCTTTAAATTCCCATCCACCTTAACCCACGTGCTGACTCCTTTCTTCCACTCAGCTCACGTGCACTGGAGTAGAATAAAGGCCACATTGCCCACACAGAACCTGGACTCCAATTTCCTTTTATTCACATCTCAGAATAATTCCTCAGTTTTTTTTTTTTGTCTCAGCACCTATAACTCAGAGAGTAGGGCACCAGTCATATATAGCAAGGTTGGTGGGTTCGAGCCTGGCCCTGGCCTGCCAAACAATAATGACAACAACAACAACAACAACAACAACAAAGCTGGGCATTGAGGCAGGTGCCTGTAGTCCCAGCTACTTGGGAGGCTGAGGCAAGAAAATTGCTTAAGCCCCAAAGTTTGAGGTTGCTGTGATGCCACGGCACTCTACTCAGGGCGACATAGTGAGACTGTCTCAAAAAAAAAAAAAAAAGAAAAAAAGAATAATTCTCATTTTTAGTCTTTAACCTCTCAAGAGTGAGACTGTACTAAAAATGAAAACCCATAGCAAGAGGATCTCACCTGTGCCTAAGAGTTTGAGGTTACTATTGAGAGGTTAAAGACCCGAAGATTAAACATTATTCCCTATGATACCTCTACCAAGGGTGACAAAGTGAAACTCAAAAAGAAAAGAAAACAAACAAACAAACCAAAAAACAAAGTTACAGTCAAATAAAAATGGTCTACTTTGTTGTCTGATGTATCATCAAGCCAATCCACGATAGCAAAAATATATTTGATTATAAATTCTAAAAAGTCTTGTGACAGGCCTTCTGCAAGCTTTGGACCGTGGGGTGCTGGTAGTGTTGTTGCAGGAAGACAATGCCCAACAGAGAGAAAGAGCACCCAAACACCACATTTATAAGAGGAAGGGCTTTATTCACCAGCCGGGAGCTTACAGCATTAGAATTCCAAATGGCCACGCTCCCCGACTGCCTTGGTCTTTCCCTTTTTATTGACAGTCAAAAAGTTCCACCCCACAGGTACCCTTCTCATCGGCCAGTTTGAATAAAGTGGGAGATGCTATTCCCGCCCCTACAGAACTACAGAATTTCACAGAACTTGGAAATTTCCAAGTTTCAGGAAGTTAAGTTTACAAATTCCCAAGAGCTGAGTCACCGTACAGAGGACCCTGCATGTGTATCCTTGTGGTCTCCTTAAGAAGACCTGTTCTTCTAGACCTCACCCTTCTCGGGTATCCTCTCTCAGTGTGGCTCGGCCCAAGTCTTAAAGCCTCAGAACCAGGGATGATGATGTTGTAAACTCTCAGTCTGAGATTGAAGGCCTCAGAATGCCAGGGCCAGTGGTGAACTCCCGAGAGCCAGGAGTTTTCATGTCCAGGAACAGAAGAGTGTATCCCAGCTTCAACAAAAAAATTACTGAGTAGGGCGCCGGCCCCATATGCCGAGGGTGGCGGGTTCAAACCCAGCCCCGGCCAAACTGCAACAAAAAAATAGCCAGGCGTTGTGGCGGGCGCCTGTAGTCCCAGCTGCTGGGGAGGCTGAGGCAAGAGAATCGCTTAAGCCCAAGAATTAGAGGTTGCTGTGAGCCGTGTGACGCCACGGCACTCTACCCGAGGGCGGTACAGTGAGACTCTGTCTCTACAAAAAAAAAAAAAAAAAAAAATTACTAAGTCATGGTTTTTCAGTATAAGGACTAAAATCAATCTCTTCCACTCTGCCTGCTTGCTTTCTGTGCCCTCTCTTGCTAGCAGGCCCCCTGTGGAGTTCCCTTTTCACAAACCTTGGAGAAGACCAGACCAGCGGGAAATGTAAATCCTTCTCTTTACCTTCCCCAGCTCCTTTGTCTTTTAGAGTTTGTTCCTATAGCCTCAAGGTTTCCTGTGCTGTCCCCGGACTAACAACAGGGTGTGAACATCAAGCCTCAGGATCACTTATGAAGTCTGTCTTCCATCTTGCTGGAGGAAAAAAGAAAAATGGAGAACGGATGCAGCATTCACACGCATACTACCTTGTGAATTTGGCTTTTTTCCTCTTTGTCTCCCTTGAATTCAGCAACTGCGGGACCTCAACTGTGGGCATTCTTCCCTTCTTCCTTTGGGAAGCCACACCATCTCCCTGCTTGCTCTCTTTTCTCTCTTTCCACACTCTCTTTCCCACTTTTTCTCCTTCTAAGAAGGTAAAATAAACTATACGTTTATATCCTAATCTCGTTCTAGAAAAATTCTTTTCTCATCCTGTGAACACCTACTGAGCTTTCCATCCTAACACCAAGGATAGTGAAGATAATGATGTTTCAGTGGAGTATGGACCAAGGAGAAGTGTTAAGAGATGAGTTAAGTAGTCAGAGATGAGGAGAAAGGGCTTCCAGGCTGAGGAGAAAGCACCAGCCAGGGTCAGGTTGTCTGGATTACATCATGCGCGCATCTAACTTTAACCCCCTGAGAAAACCAAGGAACCCCATTCTGATCACCGGACTGCAGAACAGTGTGGAGACGAGGGTTAAGAGCTTCAGTAGTGGGATGGGAAGTATATTATTTTCACACATCCGTGTTTGTTATTCTATTTCGTGTCCCCCTTGTTGTCTTTTGTTAACTGTGCTGCATGTTGTTCCCAGTGTAACTTTAAACTTATCTTTTGCTGGAATAAGCTCCATCCCTGCACAAATGCAGTAAATTATAGTAATTATTTCCATTTAAAAATCTATTTCAGGCTTGGTGCCCATAGCACAGTGGTTATGGCGCCAGCCACATATACCAAGGGTGGCGGTTTCGAACCCAGCCCCAGCCAGCTAAACAACAGCAACAAAAAAATAATGGCTGGGCGTTGTGGCGGGTGCCTGTGGTCCCAGCTACTTGGGAGGCTGAGGCAGGTGAATCGCTTAAGCCCAGGAGTTTGAGGTTGCTATGAGCGGTGACACCACGGCAATCTACCCAGGGCAACAGCTTGAGACTCTGTCTCAATAAATAAATAATAAAATCTATTTCATAGATGTGAAATGTAGTCATAGGAGTGGGGAATAAAAGCACATGCAGTGAGAATAATACGGAGTCAGTCACAATTTCTGTGAATTTATCCAACTAAACTCCTATGATACATCAGGATAACTATGTGTATAAATTCAGAGCACTTCATTGTTTAAAAATCATGATACTGGGCAGTGCCTATGGCTCAGTGGGTAGGGTGCGGTCCCATATACTGAGGGTCCCATATACAGGCCAAACTGCAACAAAAAATAGCCAGGCGTTGTGGCGGGTGTCTGTAGTCCCAGCTACTCGGGAGGCTGAGGCAAGAGAATCGCCTAAGCCCAGAGTTGGATGTTGCTGTGAGCTGTGATGCTACAGTACTCTACTGAGGGCGATAAAGTGAGACTCTTGTCTCTTAAAAAAAAAAAAACATGATACCTCCAAAGAAGGCAATTTTAGTGAGTCTTAAAAAATTCTCTGTTGTAGCGGCGCCTGTGGCTCAAAGGTGAAGGGCACCGGTCCCATATGCTGGAGGTGGTGGGTTCAAACCCAGCCCTGGCCAAAAACAGCAAAACAAATAAATAAATAAATAAAATAAAATCTAAAAAAAAATACTCTGTTGAGGCTCAGTACCTGTAGCTCAGCGGCTAGGGCATCAGCCACATACACTGGAGCTGGTGGGTTTGAATCCAGCCTGGGCCTGCCAAACAACAATGACAACTACAACCAAAAAAATAAAAAATATAAAAATAGCTGGGCATTGAGGTGGGCGCCTGTAGTCCCAGCTATTTGGGAGGCTGAGGCAAGAGAATCGCTTAAGCCCAAGAGTCTGAGGTTGCTGTGAGCTGTGACGCCAGAGCCCTCTACCAAGGGTGACAAAGTGAGACTGTCTCAAAAAAAAAAAAAAAAATCTGTGTTGAAGAGAGAAGATGGAAACTGTCTCGCATTCTCAGCCAATTGTTTTAGAGGCAATAGTCAAAAACTGAGAGGTCGAAGACTGAAAATAAAAGGTTATTCTGAAATGTGAAATGAAAGGAAATGGAGTCCAGATTCTGAGTGGGCAACAGCAGCCTTTATTCCTACCCGAGTGTGGGTAAGCTGAGTTGAGAAGGAAGTCAACTCGTGGGTTAAGGGGCATTGGGGATTTTAAAAGGTCAGAGGGTTGGCATTGGCACATTCCCTTTTTCCTGGGCGGGACATTCTATGCATTCATTTCTTCTATTAGGGCAGGTCCTTTGATTTGACTCTATCAAAAAAGGAGCTGGTTCTTTTTTCTTGTTGCAGTTCGGCAGGGCTGGGTTTGAACCTGCCACCCTCGGTATATGGGGCTGGCACCCTACTCACTGACCCAGAGGCGCCGCCCCAAGGAGCTGGTTCTTACTTGGCTCCTTAGGAAGGTATGTGGAAGAAGATGAGAAGTGCTGTAAAACTCAGGGTTAACGTTAATTGGGAAAAGAACTCACAAAATTGCATTTAGAATTTTGGCAACCTCAAAAACTTTAATTTTTTTTTTTGTAGAGACAGAGTCTCACTTTATGGCCCTCGGTAGAGTGCCGTGGCCTCACACAGCTCACAGCAACCTCCAACTCCTGGGCTTAAGCCATTCTCTTGCCTCAGCCTCCCAAGTAAGCTGGGACTACAGGCGCTGCCACAACGCCCGACTATTTTTTGGTTGCAGTTTGGCTGGGGCCGGTTTTGAACCCGCCACCCTTGGTATATAGGGTTGGCGCCTTACCGACTGAGCCACAGGCACCACCCAACCTCAAAAACTTTAACTGTGCATTTTAGAGAGTCCTCTCTCAACAGTTCATATTGAATACAATCAATAAAATGAGCCCCCAAAGAGAAGAGAAATGAAAACTGTTTTCGGCTATCGTAAAATTCTTTTCAGATACCCAGACTATAATTAACCTGACATGTAGTTAAGCATTTTTATAAAAGGTGTGATTACACTGTAAATGAATTATGTTGTGTAGCTAGTCATGAAAACATCAAAATTAAATTTATAAAATCACATATAGCCGGGCATGGTGGCTCATGCGTATAATCCTAGCACGTGAGTGGATTGCCTGAGCTCACGAATAGCTGGGCATTGTGGTGTGCGCCTATAGTCCCAGCTGCTTGGGAGGCTGAAGCAAGAGAGTTGCTTGAGCCCAACAGTTTGAGGTTGCTGTGATCTGTGATGCCACAACACTCTACCACAGGTGACAAAGTGACAATCTGTCTCACAAAAAGAAAAAAAAAATCACATATTAAAAAGAAAAGAGATGGAGTCCGTCTATGGCCAACACGATACAGCTGCTCTGGTCACTTTAGGTTCTAAGTGAACTTTACTTCCTGTCTCCCATTCTTTTTTTTTTTAATCGCCCCTGTAGAGTGCGGTAGCGTCACCGCTCACAGCAACCTCCAACTCCTGGGCTTAGGCGATTCTCCTGCCTCAGCCTCCCAAGTAGCTGGGACCACAGGTGCCCGCCACAACACCCGGCTATTTTGTTGTTGTTGTTGCAGTTTGGCTGGGGCCAAGGCCAGGCCCAAACCTGCCACCCTCAGTAAATGGGACTGGCTCCTTACTCATTGAGCCAGAGGCACCGCCCCAGAAACTAAATTTTTTTTTTTTTGTAGAGACAGAGTCTCACTTTATTGTCCTTGGTAGAGTGCGATAGCATCACAGCTCACAGCAATCTCCAGTTCCTGGGCTTAGGCGATTCTCTTGCCTCAGTTTCCCAAGTAGCTAGGACTACAGGCGCCCACCATAATGCCTGGCATTTTTGTTGTTGCAGTTCAGCAGGGGCCAGGTTTGAACCCACCACCCTCGGTATATGGGGCCAGTAACCTACTCACTGAGCTACAGGCGCCACCCCAGAAACTAAATTTTATTAGTTCTTTCCCCTTCTCTCCCCATGAGGCAGTGGAAAACTGACTTGCACTAATTATATACAGAAAGACTGACCAATAAATGAAAAATTAATATACTAATTTATAGCAACAAGCCTTTGGGTTTTTTCTGTTTGCTTTGTTTTTTAAAGCTTTTAGTTTGATTATGATTGTAAAACTAATACATGTTCATTATAGAAAATTTCGAAAGAGCAGAAAAATATTAAAAACAAAGAAAATCATAGTTCACATCAAAAATAACACTTCACATACCTCTATATATATCTCTGTGGATATAATTTTAACAGTATTGAGATTGATCATACTTATCAACATGAAATAATCAAAAGGATCAGAATCAGTTTAAAAGAGTTTATTCGAGTCCAAAGGTGAAGGTGAGAATTCTGCATTCTGGTAACACAGAGTCCAAGGAAGGGGGCTCGGTGCTCCAAAGCTGAAAAGTTAGGCAGAAGAAGATTTTTAACAGGATTACATTTTTCATACAGGGTTGATTTATGAGTTAGTGTAATTTGATTTCTTACAGCTGTTTTGAGTTTTCAATTTAAAAGAGTATCTTTAAAATCCCATCTTAGACATTATAATAGTGTGAGGTTTCATGTAAGATAAGTAATAAGGAAGTTAATTTATAATGACGATCACAGCAAAGAAGGAAGGGATCTTCTCTGCCACTGCTTTAGTCTTTTTTTTTTTTTTTTTTTGTAGAGACAGTCTCACTTTACCACTCTCAGTAGAGTGCCATGATGTCACAGGACTCACAGCAACATGCAGCTCTTGGGCTTTCGCGATTCTCCTACCTCAGCCTCCCGAGCAGCTGGGACTACAGGCGCCCTCCACAACGCCCAGCTATTTTTTGGTTGCAGTTCAACTGGGGCTAGGTTTGAACCCGCCACCCTCGGTATATGGGGCCGGCGCCCTACTCACTGAGCCACAGGTGCCACCCTCACTGCTTTAGTCTTTTATAACATTTTACAAAACAGCGTAGGTAAAGGAAAGGCTAATGTATAATTAGAAGAACAAATATTACAGTGGCCAAAGATTACAGGTGCCTAGGTTATAACAGTGTGGGGAAAAAATCCTCACAATCCTGACAACAGCACAGCCATTTGAGGGATAGGTGGCGAAAGATAGCAGGCTAGAAACCAAATTGCATGATCAGAGCAATCTCCTTCCTACACTCCTGTAAATCCTCCCAACCCTGACAAGAGTATCTACCCAGAAGGAAAAAAATCCTTTTATCATAAGGACACTTGTACTAGACTGTTTATTGCAGCTCAATTTACAATCGCCAAAATGTGGAAACAGCCTAAATGCCCACCAACCCAGGAATGGATTAACAAGCTGTGGTATATGTATACCATGGAATACTATTCAGCCATTAAAAAAAATGGAGACTTTACATCCTTCGTATTAACCTGGATGGACGTGGAAGACATTATTCTTAGTAAAGCATCACAAGAATGGAGAAGCATGAATCCTATGTACTCAATTTTGATATGAGGACAATTAATGACAATTATGGTTATGGGGGGGGAAACAGAAAGAGGGAAGGAGGGAGGTGGGTGGGGCCTTGGTGTGTGTCACACTTTATGGGGGCAAGACACGATTGCAAGAGGGACTTTACCTAACAATTGCAATCAGTGTAACCTGGCTTATTGTACCCTCAATGAATCCCCAACAATAAATAAATAAATAAATAAATAAAGCCTTTCCTTTATCCCTGGACTGGCTTCCTCTCCTTGTGGGCCCTCGCCTGGACTCTACCCCTGAACCTCTCAAGGATCTGTTAAGTGACTCAGGTTCCATAATCAAATTCCTTTTTTATTTTTATTTTTTGCAGTCTTTGGCCAGGGCTGGGTCTGAACCCACCACCTCTGGCATATGGGGCCAGTGCCCTACCTTTTTGAGCCACAGGCGTTGCCCCCACAATCAAATTCCTTTAAGGCTCCGAATAATTTAAAGTTGCAAAACTTTGATTTTGAATTATTTACTTTTTACTTACTGTATATACATTTGCATCCTACTTTCTTACTTTTGTTAAATTAAATTTGGCCTAAAGCTGTCTCATAAAGAGTGAACTGTAACCTGAGGGTAGCACCTGTGGCCCAGCGAGTAGGGTGCTGGCCCCATATACCGAGAGTGGCGAGTTCAAACTTGGCCCCAGCCAAACTGCAACAAAAAAATAGCCAGGTGTTGTGGCGGGCGCCTGTAGTCCCAGCTGCTCAGGAGGCTGAGGCAGGAGAATCAATAAGCCCAAGAGTTAGAGGTTGCTGTGAACTGTGATGCTACAGCACTCTACTGAGGGCGATAATCTTAAAAAAATTAAAAAAAAGAGTGAATTGTAAGCTAAGAGTGCAAATATTTCAGAAAAAGCATTTAAACCTTGTCAGTTTCTTTAAAAGTCTTATTTATTTATTTTTATTTATTTAGTATTATTATTTTTTTTTGTAGAGACAAGAGTCTCACTTTATGGCCCTCGGTAGAGTGCCGTGGCCTCACACAGCTCACAGCAACCTCCAACTCCTGGGCTTAAGCGATTCTCTTGCCTCAGCCTCCCGAGCAGCTGGGACTACAGGCGCCCGCCACAACGCCCGGCTATTTTTTTGTTGCAGTTTGGCCGGGGCTGGGTTTGAACTCACCGCCCTCGGTATATGGGGCTGGCGCCCTACCGCCACCCTCGGTATATGGGGCCGGCGCCCTACCGACTGAACCACAGGCGCCGCCCAATTTATTTTTATTTTTTTAGAGACAGAGTCTCACTTTGTCGCCATCAGTAGAGTCATATGACTTCACAGCTCACAGCAACCTCCAGCTCTTGGGCTTAGGCGATTCTCTTCCTTCAGCCTCCCGAGCAGCTGGGACTACAGGCGCCCGCCACAACGCCCGGCTACTTTTTTGTTGCAGTTTGGCCGGGGCGGGTTCGAACCCACCACCCTTGGTATGTGGGGCCGGCGCCCTACTCACTGAGCCACAGGTGCCGCCAAGTCTTACTTATTTTTATTGTACTGGGGACTCCATTTCCAGTATCAAATTCCAAAATAAAGTTGCTTTGGTGAGCATGAAATCAAACCAAAAAAGGCAGGGTATGAGCTGGGGCGTGGTGTTTAAACCAGAAATGCCCAGAGGTAGCCCCTGGTCCCTGGGTGGGGGTCCGCCTAACAGCCGGGGTCAAAGCTGGAGGCCCTACACCGCAGGCAGGGAGGCTTCGCTTGGACCTGCCTGGTGTCCAGCAAGGGTAGGCGCGTGGAAGTGCTCCTTGACAAACCGGGACAACCCAGCCATTTCGGGGTTCTGCCCTAGCAGGGCCGTACTGGGCAGGAGCCCACCCAGGGTTGTAAGGGCAATGATCTCGCAGATGGGACCGGGCAGGGAACCGGGAAGGCGGCTCGGGGACTTTAGCTCTTTAGGGCTGAGTTGGGGGTAAGGTCCGTCTCCCCGGAGGCCCTCTCCGATGCGTGTGGCCTTACTCGGCTCCCCCACGCGGGGTACTCGCCCTCGACTAAGATGGCGCGGGCGGCCTCGGGCGGGCACGCCGGGCTCGGCCGGGTCATGTGACCCCGCCCGGGCCCTTCAAGAGGCCGCCGCCGCCGCGGGGCAGCTGCAGAACCATGGCTCTGGGGCAGGCGGGGTCGTGGGCTGCGCTCTGCCCGCTGCTGTGGGGCTGCGCGCTGGCGCTGCAGGGCGGGATGCTGTATCCCCGGGAGAGCCCGTCGCGGGAGCGCAAGGATCTGGACGGCCTCTGGAGCTTCCGCGCCGACTTCTCCGACAACCGGCACCAGGGCTTCGAGCAGCAGTGGTACCGGCGGCCGCTGCGCGAGGTGCGGGCTGCTGGGGCGGGGGCGCGGGGCCTGGGGCCTGGGGCCGGGAAGTCCCTGGAGCCCGGCGGCGGGGCGAGGAGCACAGCACCCCGCAGGCTCCCTCCCCTGTGCCCTCAGGAGCTGCCGGCCTGGAGCACGTTAGTTAGCGGGCTGGGGGGACCCGGAGAGGAACCCAGAGGTGGCGGGAGGCGGGAGGGCGCCGGGCGGGCTGTCAGTGCGGCCGGCGCGCGGTCCCGCGGGCCAGGGGAAGGGTCCTGCGACCCCCCTTCGGAGGGGAAGCCCGAGCTGTGTCCTTCCGGCAGTGTCCGTAACACACAGTCTGCACGGGTGTGTGTGGGAGGCGTGGCGAGGCGGGAACGGTTTGTACATCCTGGGGCCAGCTGTGCCCAGGAAGGAAGGACCCTGGGTTCCGCGGTTCAGCTAGAGGACAGGATATGTGTGGCAGCCGGGGAAAGACCCCACCCCAGCTCCGCTCGTGACTTGGGTCGGTCAGCAGAGAAGTAGGACCGTGTGAGGCCTCTGTACTCATCTGACGCTTCCCTCTCCTAGATCTGCCTTCCTCTGACTTTGCTGCCCAATGTTCAGCACAGAAGGAGAGCAGGCGCTGGGCGCCACATATGTCCCAATCACAGTTTCCTCAGTAAGGGGGCCCTCTCCCCCTGCCAGCCTCTTCCCCGGGCAGGCAGTTGGTCATCTGCCTCTTAGTCAGGGTCTGGCCCTTCTAGCCTCAGTCTGGGATGTGGCCCTGGGCTCAGCCCTGTCCATACAGACCTTGGCCTGGTGCTCTGAGGAAGTAGTTCTGACCTCCCTGCCCCTTGGGCACAAACCACACTGGTGGTTGACCACACAGCAAGTTATTCGTCATTGCACTAATATTTATAGAGTTCCTACTGTGTTTCAGGCTTGAATCAGGTGCGAAGGTACACCTATGAAGAACACTGGTCCTAGAATCCTAGAGGGTCTGGACCTGACCCCTGGCCCTCTTCCCTCAGTCAGGCCCCATCCTGGACATGCCAGTTCCCTCCAGCTTCAATGATGTGGGCCAGGATGTGCAGCTGCGGAGCTTTGTCGGCTGGGTGTGGTATGAGCGGGAGGCGGTCCTGCCCCAACGATGGACCCAGGACCTGGACACAAGAGTGGTGCTGAGGATTGGCAGTGCCCACTACTATGCCATTGTGGTCAGTGCAGAGCACAGGCAGGATGAGTAGGCAGACATGGCTGCTGAGTGTGCATCGGGCTGCTTTGGGGTACCTGGGTCCCATCTGCCACCTGACAGCCTGCCGCCCTGGGGTGGGGTAGTGAAGGACACTCATGCTTTACCCTGGGTTCTGTGCCCTGGCTGGGGGAAAAGTTGCCTAATCTCTCTGGAGCACCATTCTTTCTATCAGGCTGGCAAGGCAGGTGGTGCCTGAGCCCCCTTGGTACTGTACCTTTTGTGAGGGACTGCCTGAGATGGCAGAGTGCCCCCATGTTCTGGCCTGCTGCCTGTCCATGTCTCCCTATATCCACAGTGGGTGAATGGGGTCCATGTGACAGAGCATGAAGGGGGCCACCTCCCCTTCGAGGCTGACATCAGCAAGCTGGTCCAGAGTGGGCCCCTGTCTTCCTGCCGTATTACCATCGCCATCAACAACACACTTACCCCCCACACCCTGCCGCCAGGGACCATCCAGTACCACAATGATACTTCCAAGTGAGCAGCATCCTCCACCCGCACCCTCTCTCCAGGGTCTCCCTGCCCGGTCTAGTGGTCTTCCCAGTAGGGACAGGGTGGCCTCAGCAGAGTGAAGGCGCTGGGTCTGGGGGCCAGGGATGTGTATGAGCTAAAGTTTAAGGATGCAAGGCAGGGTCCCAATTTGCCATTGTCCTCCCACTGTAGGTATCCCAAGGGTTACTTTGTCCAGGGCATAACATTCGACTTCTTCAACTATGCGGGACTGCATCGGCCAGTGCTCCTGTATACCACACCCACTGTCTACATTGATGACATCACTGTCACCACTGGCGTGGACCAAGACACTGGTGAGGGTTCCTGGCAGGATCTTCCCTCAGCAGGGCCCAGAATGGCTCCATTCTGTTTGGAAAGATTACCCAGGGACAAGTCTCTTTCAGGGTGGCACCTGTGGCTCAAAGGAGTAGGGTGCCTGCCCTATATGCCAGAGGTGGTGGGTTCAAACCCAGCCTCGGCCAAAAACTGCAAAAAAAAAAAAAAAAAAAAAAGGCTCTTTCAGTATCTCCAGACTCACAGGTTCCCATCTACCTAAGAAGCCACAATCTAGACTGAGCTGGGAAGGGCTTCAGAAATCACACATGTGGTTGACCTCACTTTTGAGAAGTGGTGTCTTGCCTAAAATCACAGTGCAGGATGAGAATCCTTGTCCCTTCCCCACAGTGCTGCCCTCACTTAATCTCCCTTCAGTGCACAGTGTGTTCAAGAAACAAGTGGCCTCCTTAGGGTGGCCACGTGACCCAGGGTGTGGCCTGCCCTTAGCCCTGATCTCTCTCGTTTCCTACAGGGCTAGTGAATTACCAGGTTTTTGTCCAGGGCAGTGAGCATTTCCAGCTGGAAGTGTTTCTTTGGAATGAAGAAGGCAGAATCGTGGCCAAGGGGACAGGGAGCCGGGGCCAGTTGAAAGTGCCCAGTGCTCACCTCTGGTGGCCATACCTCATGCATGAGCACCCTGCCTACCTATACTCGTTGGAGGTAACAGTGGTTTAGGACTGGTGGTAAGGGCAGTCTCTTGCCATATCTGTTGGCCTTGGCTTCCACAGGAGCCCAGGACAGGTGGACAGACAGGCATGGGCCTCTAAGCTTCTGCAGTTTTTCCACCCTTGATTGGGAAAAGGCCCAGTTTTGAGGAGCAGACCCCAAGGGCAGTGGGGGGAAGGTTCCCCTTGGCTAATGGCAGAGGCTGGAGTTTCTGCAGCTCTGCTTACAGGCCCAGAGGTGGGCCACTCTAGTGTACGAGGGTCCTTCATGGAGGGCCGGCTGGGTGGGGCTTGTGCCATCAGGGTCCTCATGCCCGGTGCTCTGGCTCTTGTAGGTGAGGTTGACTGCACAGATGGCAACAGGGCCTATGTTTGATATCTACACTCTCCCTGTTGGGATTCGCACAGTGGCTGTCACAGAGAGCCAGTTCCTCATCAATGGGAAACCTTTCTATTTCCATGGTGTCAACAAGCATGAGGATGCAGATGTGAGTTGGGCTCCTGGCTCCCTGTGGCAGCTGTTTTCACTCCTTTCACTGTCACTGTGCCTGGAAGCAGGTGATGGCGGCTCAGGGCAGTTAAGCTTACTGCTCAACCCCATACAGCAGTGGAGATTGGACTTGGGCTGGATAAAGGCTAAATGGAGGGTGACTGTCAGAGGGGCCCACCTCTAAAAGGGACAGGGGCAGGGGTCACTCTCTTCTGTCCCTTAGATCCGAGGGAAGGGCTTTGACTGGTCACTGCTGATAAAGGACTTCAACCTGCTTCGCTGGCTTGGTGCCAACTCCTTCCGCACCAGCCACTACCCCTATGCAGAGGAGGTGATGCAGCTCTGCGACCGCTACGGCATCGTGGTCATCGATGAATGTCCTGGCGTGGGCATCGTGCTGCCGTGAGTGTCTGCTGCCCACGCTGCCCAGCCTGCCCCGCAGAACAGGCCTTGACACACTCCCCTCTCTATGGGCCCCACAGCGAGAGCTACGGCAACGTGTCTCTCCGGCACCACCTGGAGGTGATGGAGGAACTGGTGCGCAGGGACAAGAACCACCCGGCAGTGGTGATGTGGTCTGTGGCCAACGAGCCCACTTCCATTCTGAAGCCTGCTGGCTACTACTTTAAGTGAGTGTCCTGCCTCACTGGGCTGCGGAGGGTAGGTGTTGTGACAGAGCAGCAGGTCTTCCTAGCACAGACTACAGGGCACGTCCCTACCTGGGCGGTACAGGGGACCAGATATCTACCCACCCTTTGTCTCAACTCTCTCCTTTTCCACCTGAAATGAAATCAGAGTTAGCATAACCTGTTTATACACATAACTTCACATTTAAAGAAGAATAGTGACATGGCCTAATTGTAACATAAAGGGGAGTCATTTATAGAACACTACATGAGTGCATGGGCATGATTCTCCTAAAGACCAACCAAGGGGTCAGATGCTTGAACCAAAAGGTAGAATTGCCCTGAAGGCACAGCTGCAGGCTGGGCATGGTGGCTCACACCTGTAATCCTAGCACTCTGGGAGGCTGAGGTGGGTGGATTGCCCTGAGCTCACAGGAGCGAGACCTCATCTCTGAAAATAGCTGGGCGTTGTGATGATCGCTTGCGTCAGCTTCTCAGGAGGCTGAGGCAGGCGAATCGCTTGAGCCCAAGAGTTGGAGGTTGCTGTGAGCTGTGACACTACAGCACTCTACCAAAGGCAAAAAAGTGAAACTGTCTCAACATAAAAAAAAAAAAGAAAGAAAGCACAGCTGCAAAGGCAGACTGTCAGGGTCCCTGTGGGCATTCCAGATTCCTGAACAGCATGTCCTTACGTGCTGTGACATTCTAAGATGGGGAGCTACTCTGTATAAAGTTCTAAACAAAACAGATTATAGCCATTCCTCAGTTTTTATGGTATTTGCATTCCTGGGAAATTTCTTGTGTGTTAAAACCGTTCAAGGAAACACTTTGTATTGCTTTGGGTTCATCTGTACAGTGGAGTTAGGCTTTATAAGACTGGTTTATGCCAGACACAGTAGCTCACACCTGTAATCCCAACACCCTGGGAGGCCTAGACAGGTGGATCGCCTGAGCTCAATGAGTTCAAGACCAGTGTAAGCTAGAGCGAGACCCTGCCTCTAAAAATAGCTGAGCGTTGTGATGGGCGCCTGTAATCCCAGGTACTTGGGAGGCTGAGACAAGAGAATCGCTTAAGTGCAAGACTTTGACGTTGCTGCGAGCTATGACACTATGGCACTCTACCAGGGGCAAGAAAGTGAGATTCTGTCTCAAAAAAAAAAAAAAAAGACTTTTATTAGGCATTATAAACAGGTTTTCCAGTGACATCCATGTTCTAAATATTCTAAAGTTACATTGAGCTGGGCACATTGACTCACACCTGTAATCCTATACTTGGGGAGGCCAAAGTGGGAGGATCACTTGAGCCCAGGAGTTCAGGACCAGCCTGGGCAAAATAGCAAGACCCTATCTCTACAAAAAATTAAAAAATTAGTCACGTATGGTAGTGTACCTGTAGTCCCAGCTACTTGGAAGGCTAAGGTGGGAAGATCATTTGAGCCCAAGAGTATGATAGTGCCGCTGCACTCCACCCTGGGTGACAGCCTGGCTTTAAAAATAATACACAATTTTAAAAGTAAAGTTGTATTGTTGAACAGGGACAGGCCATCTGAAGTTCAGTTCCCATTCACTAAATGTAGCTCCCCCCATCCCTGTTATTGCAATGGACAGAAACGCAACTTAAGGGGGGCCATCTTCCCACAATGGGGGGGTTCACTTTTGCAAGGAGGCTGGCCACCCGGGTGTTCCTTCTCTTTCTAATAATAGTGCACTTATAACTCAGCTTTCAGGAGTGAATCGTTGATCACTTGCTGTAGAGGTAGCAGAGGCCATGGAAATACTCATGGAGGCAGACACTGCACCTCAAGTTCCTGGAATGATTTAAGCTGAGCCTAGTCTATCACGGGGAAAGCCCTGAGAAGTAGCTCCAGCTCAGACCTTGGTGGGCACAGGCCTGTGCTGAGCAGGGCTTAGTGGGTAGAAGAGTCCTGGGCTCATGTGATCCTCCCACTTTGGCCTCCGCAAGTATGGAATTACAGGTGTGAGTCAATGTGCCCAGCTCAATGTAACTTTAGAATATTTACAACATGGGTGTCACTGGAAAACCTGTTTATAATGCCTAATAAACCGGTCTTTTTTTTTTTTTTTTGAGACAAAGAGTCTCACTTTGTTGTACTGAGTGGATAGAAGAGGCACCCGGGAGCAGGTGCCTCAGGTTGCCAGATAAGCTTTTTATGGGAGATAGAGAAAGGGAGGTTCATGCTTTCTGGAGCAGGATATGGACAGAGCCACCCAGGCTGGAGTGGCTCAGCCAGGCTGTCACAGGCTTTGAAGCTTCTCAGCTGACAGCCAGGACTCCGGGTGTGTGGGTTGGAACTTGAGGCCAGAGGGTACTATTCTGTCCAGTGGAAACCACAGCCTTAAAGCGAGAAGAAGGTGGGGAGAGAGTGTAAAAGCAAAGAAAGAAACGGTGAGGGAAGAGGGGAAGAGTGACCTCCGTGTAGTGACCTCCGTGGGTCCCTGGGAACCCTGACCACAGACTGGGTGCTCTGTCAGGAACCTCTCCTTCATTCTTCCTTGGTTTACTGGATTTCAGTCTTAAGTTAGGTTCCCTTTTCTTCCCCTTCATAATCCCTGCTACCACTGTTATTTTCCCTTTGTGGCATTTCTCTGTGGGTGTTCTCTGCTCCCTCTGCTCCACAATGCTGTGGCTTAGCTGGGGAAGCCGCTGTGAACACACAGCATAATGCCTGCCTCCTGGCACGCACTTCTGTTGTCACATCAATAAATATCCATCTGAATCTGCTCCCCATCCACTCCTATTCTCAGGAGCTATTTCAGAGATCTAGTTTTTGGCAGTGTCCAGCCCAAAGAATACAGCTTGTATGCCTGTGATGTGGCCTCTCCTCTAGGAGGTAGGATTCAGGGAGGCGGGAGAAAGAGTGATGGACGCGTAAGACTCCAGGAATACGTTACCGCCCCTGAAATACACTTCAAGATAGGAAAGCAGGGGTTCTGTGTTTTGTTTTGTCCGGAGAAGATGGATGGGAGCTGGGTGTCTGAGAGCTCTTCCCAGACTGATGGAGCCTGTGTCTTTTGCCTTCCGTGAACAGGACGGTGATTTCCCACACCAAAACCTTGGACCCCTCTCGGCCTGTGACCTTTGTGACCAACTCCAACTATTCAGCAGACCAGGGGGTGAGCCTGGGGGTCTCCATGCTGCTTCATCCCCCCGGCTTTGCGTGAGCATGGACTGTTGGGAGGAATCACAGCTAGCTTATTCACTGTTCACAGAGTCTTAATTTTTTTTGAGACAGGGTTGCTCTGTGTTATAACTCACAGCAACCTCTTGGGCTCAAGCGATCCTCTTGCTCAGGCTGCTCTTGAACTCCTGAGCTTAAGTGATCCACCCGCCTTAGCCTTCCAGAGTGCTGGAATTATAGGCATGAGCCACCACACCCAGCCCACAGAGTCTTCAGGTTAAAGATTGCTCACTAACTGCATTCTTGCCAGGCAGTATGGCTTCTTAAATCAAAGAAGGCTGGACATAGGGAGATGAGATTTGTTCTCAGTTGGGACTTGGCGTTTTTTGCCTCATTTTAATTCTATGTATCTCAATTTAATATACTTCTAAAATGGAAGATTTTTAAGGGAGCTTAAAGTTCATGTGGTTTAGTGTTTCTCAAACTTGGCTGATTGTCTGAATCACCAAGGGGAGTTTTTTTACAGTACAGATCTCCGGGTTCTGAGGTTCTCATTTAGTAAGTCCAGGATAGGACTTAAGGATAGGACTTTTTACAGACTTTTTACTCAAGTTTGTAAAAAGCTTCTCAGTGATTCCATTGATCAAGCAGCTTTGGGAACCACTGATGCAGCACCACAGATTGAGAATAGAAAGGACAGGCACACACAGCCGGCTGGGGCAGAGCTAGCTGCAGCCCAGGCCTTTCCTCTGCAGCCCATGGCCTTCCTTACTGCCTCAGGGATCACTGGCCTGGACACAGCAGCCCCCCACTGGAAGCTACATATTGAGTTGCATGGAAGGGGTAAAATATGAGAGCAACAAAATGTTCCTTCACTGGGGGAACTAAGAAAAAAGAGTTACAGAAAGAGAAGGTGTATAAAGACAGCAGATGAGAAACAGTATGTACAAGAAAAATTGTGAATGCCATCATTTGAACGTAGACAGAGGTTTGTCAGCCTTTGCCATGTCTCAAGAACATGCCCCCCTAAGGATACATAAAATCTGTGGAAAACACAAGGTGCACTTGGATGTTCTTGGACCTCAAGTGGTTATCTCTCCCCATTCCTGTCTCTTAGGTGACAGGGAAGGCTTTGGCTGGGTACCCTGAGCGCGGTCTCCTTGGCAGAGGCCACACTCAGCTGGTGAGATCTGTGCTCCATCAATAGCATGTCCCCTGAGCCTTCTGCTGCCTTTTCCTGCCTACATCTTCCTGCCACCACAGTCTAAATCTGTGGTTTTCAACCTGCGGGTCACGACCCCTTTGTAACAATGAAAATACATCATGGCATTAGGAAGGTTGAGAACCACTGGTTTAAATGCAGGCTTTGGAGATTAGTGTTCTTACTAGAAGTATGTTCAGGTGACATTAGAAACTAGCCAGTTGGACACAACCCTTTGCTGATCAGCCCTGAGCACAGCTTAGTTTAGGCTGCAGGCAGTCCCACCCTGTCATCTATGGTGCCCTCCTCAGAGGGAATCTTCCAGTTACTCTGCGTGCCGCCCCCAGCACTGCCTTGTGAATGCTATGGGGAATCAAGACTTTTGGGGAGAGGCCAGTGTGGTGGCTCACACCCGTAATACTAGCACTGTGCGAGGCTATGGCGGGTAGATCCCTTGGGCTCAAGAGTTAGAGACCAGCCTGAACAAGAGTGGAGACCCCATTGCTACCAAAGAATAGAAAAAACTAGCCTGGCATTGTGGTGGGTGTCTGTAGTTCCAGGTACTCGGGAGGCTGAGGCAATGGAAGCTCTTGAGCCCAAGGGTTTGAAGTTGCTGTGAGCTGTGATGACACCTCAGCACTCTACCCAGGGCAAGAGAGCGAGACTGTCTCAAAAAAAAGAAAGATTTTTTTGAGAGGAGAAAAACTATTCATCCCTCAGGTAGGAACATTTCCCCAGGGGAAGGTGAGGGAATCCCAGTGACAGGAGCACTATCTAGAGAAGAACAAAGCCAGCTGGGAAGGGTCGTGACTTGTGCTGAAGGATGCGTGGCCCTGCACGTCTGGGCTGTCAGCCCGGAATTCCACGCCTCCTTCATTTGGGTCATTTCCTGGCTAGCTTTCCTATTTGTGAGCAGGATAGTTTCAGGGTCTATATCTTTTCCTGCATCCCCTTCGTACCTTCTCTGTGGAAGGGACTCTGAGTGTGCGTTCCCCTACAGTCTCTGGCTCTCGTCCTAGGTTCCGTACGTGGACGTGATCTGTGTGAACAGTTACTTCTCTTGGTATCATGACTATGGACACTTGGAGGTGATTCAGCTGCAGCTGAATACCCAGTTTGAGAACTGGTACAGGACCTACCAGAAGCCAATTATTCAGAGCGAGTATGGAGCAGAAGTGATCGCGGGGCTTCACCATGTAAGTGGCGCAGAACGTCGTGGGTGTGTTTTTGCACCGTGGGGCAGCGATGTCTCTCATTCCCTTCAGGCTTTCCCTGCCCTTCACATGCACTGCTGACCTCCCTTCTCTTCTTGGGGCTCGTCCCCCACACCCTCTCCATAGCCCCTGCCCCAGAGCCAGGCCTCCGCCCCTCTTGCTTTGTCCTTAGAGGCGGCCTCCTATCAACTGCCTGGGGCGTCTTCCTAAGAAATCCTAGCCCTGGAGTCTTGGCCCTGGCTTCCTCTGGCCCATAGAGACCCTCAGCATTGTTTGCTCTTCCTGCTCTTACTCAGGCTGCTCCTCCGACCTGGAGGACCCATGTTAGAGCTACAATTACTAACTGGACTCCTGTTCAGGGTTGGAGCCTCCACTTAGCTGTGCCCTCTGACAGGAGGTTTGGCTCAGCATTCCCGCCGTGCGCTGTCCTCAGGTCTTTGGCTCTGTCCCTGGCCAGACTGGGATCCAGGAGGGAGAACGAATCCTACTTAGTGTTGCTTCCCAGGCACTCATCAGTGCCTGATGCACACTGGGTGCTAAATAATAATTACTCAGGGAATGGGTGAAATTTTGGAACAAGGTTTAATCACTAGCTTTGTTGTCATTGTTTGGTTCATTTCCTCAACAAAGATATGCTGCTTTGCTTGTGGGTGTTTTTTTTTTTTTTCCTTTTTTCTTTTTAGAGACAGAGTTTTAGTTTGTTGCCCTCGGTAGAGTGCCCTGGCGACACAGCTCAAAACAACCTCCAACTCTTGGGCTTAGGCGATTCTCTTGCCTCAGCCTCCCAAGTAGCTGGGACTATAGGCACCCGCTACAATGCCCAGCTATTTTTTGTTGCAGTTTGGTTGGGGCTGGGTTCGAACAGGCCACTCTAGGTATATGGGGCCGGCGCCCTACTCACTGAGCCACAGGCGCCGCCCATTGTGGGGATTTTTTTTATGTGGATTCCTGAACCATAGCCAGTCGCCTGCCCCTACTTCAGCCACCTCATACTCACCTGTCATGACTACTGGGATTCCCCGTTGACACGCATTTTTTACCTTTTTTTTGAGACAGAGTCTTACTACATCATGCTCAGTAGAGTGCTTTGGCGTTACAGCTCACAGCAACCTCAAATCTTAAGCGATTCTCTTGCGTCAGCCTCCCAGGTAGCTGGGACTATAGGTGCCCACCACAACACCTGGCTATTTTTATGTTGCAGTTGTCCTTGTTGTTTTAGCTGGCTCAGGCTGTGTTCAAACCCACCAGCTTCAGTGCACATGGCCGGTGCCATAACCACTGACACACATTTCTTACCATGCTTATCCTTTGTATGCTGGGCAGCTGCCTGCAATGGACTGCACTGTCATAGATCCTTAAATTCATCTTGCTTACACAGAATGCCACTTCTATAAACTAGTAAAGTAGAAGTATCTCATGGACATGCCTATTTGCTGTCCCTCTTTGAAAGGGTAACCAACTCTGAAAAGGTCATCACTGATAGAATCTTTGCGGTGATGGAAATGCTCTATATCTGTACTGTATAAAATGGGAGTCACGAGCCATATGTGACTACTAAGGACTTGAAATGTGACTCATATGACTGAATTGATTTGGTTAATTTTAAATATAGCCACATGTGACTAGTGGCTATTGTACTAGACAATGTTGGTTCATTTCCATTAAAACAAAGTAAGAAAATCTACATCTTGCCCTGCCCTCAAATTCAACTTTGGAACTGGAACAAAATATGACTCAGTTGTGCAGTTTTTCAGTATTTTACACTCAGTATTTTCAGTGATTCTCATGTGTCATGTTAGTCCTCCTTGTTGGAAAAGAAAAAGCCAGAAGGCTTTGTTCTCTCCTAAAATGAAATGTATACAGAGCATCTGAGACTTGAGCCTCCAAAGAATTCTCAGGAGGTGAAAACTGGGACTGTATGTCCCAGGAACATCATCTCGGTCACTATGTCATAGTACGTGACATGCAGGAGCATGTTACTAAATATTAATGAAGTCAATAGATGTGGCCTTCAGCTTTTGTTGTACATGGCCTTCTTGTCATCTGACCTGAGGCCCCTGTCCCAGCTCCCTGCTGAGTGTCCCCTGGCTCCTCCTGTGTAGTCACCCACACTACACTTAGAACTTGTGTCTTCCTAGCCTGTAAAGCCTGTGAAGGCAGGGACACTTTACCTGCTCGTCTTTGTCTCTTTACCTCAGTGCCTGTCACAACCAGATACTAGATTATTTGCAGAATGGGTGCATGTGTTAAACAGCAGCTCCTTACCCAGACTAGCTACTGAGGAATCTGAGGCAACTTGAATCTGAGTCACACTAGTGCTCAAATTATGCATAGGCAGCGACTTAAAACTTGAGGCAAAGACACGTTTTTACTTCTAGTATAGTTCAGCTTTTAGATGGAAAAGTAAGATAAAGCAAATGTCAAATTATATTTATAAATAAAGCAATTACTAAATAAGGCTTAAAAAAATATCTTTCTGTATTCTGGGTTACGTCATTCCCTGGCTGTCTCTACACCAGCATCAGCACGTCCAGCAGTCACTACAGCCCACTCTGAGGACAGATATTTTGGTCATAATCAAGTGGATCTTTATTTTTATCTAACATTTACAGTTCTGCCAGTTCTGACTCTTAAATTCTCTTTGCCATGAATCCCAGGATCCACCTCTCATGTTCAGCGAAGAGTACCAGAAAAGTCTGCTGGAGCAGTATCATTTAGTTCTGGATCAAAAACGCAAAGAATACGTGATCGGAGAGCTCATCTGGAATTTTGCCGACTTTATGACTAACCAGTGTAAGTGGCAGCTTGGCTTGCGGAATGTACCCTTTGTGACTTTTTCAGATTAGCTTTCCAGTTCTGAACGTTTGCTTGGAAGAATATTGGAAACAAAGGGAGGAAGAGCTGCCTTAATCAGTGTAGGGTGCGTAGAGAATTCCCTGGGAAAAGCAAGCTGTGCCTGGGCAGCAATAAAGAAATCCTGTGCAGCTCCCCAAATCATTTTGTGGAAAAAAGCAAACAGGAGAGTCACTGTCTTGTGGCAACTTACCTTTGTCTATTTCACAACAGTATGAGGAAAACCTGGACCTCAGACTGGACTGACTTGGGAGATCATTGCAGAGCAGGACACAAAGCTGAGAAGTTCAGGTGTTATGGTTGTTTTGTATTATTCACTCATAGAAAGTGGGTCCAGTGAACGTAGGCAAGTTTGAAAATGTCATGAGAGTGGGAGTGTTCAAGTCTTCAACAGAGAGAATGTAGGGGAGGAGTGATAAGTTCCAAGTTTCCCATTTCAACTGTACCTTTAGATTACCCATTTCTTGACTTCCATGAACTTAGGATGGAATTTAGGCGGGGTAGGGAAGGATACAGTAGTGGTGGGAATTATGATACATCACCAATGGGGAATGACAGGCCTTTGAATGGTTCAAGTTTTAACCAAAGTAAGAATGGAAAGGGGATGCTTAACAAGATGAAAGGGAAAAGGTAAAGAGAAAAAAGAACACGAACTTCCACTCTGCTTGGCAAGTGAGATTAATGGATTTTAGAAATATCCTGTGTGGGGCGGCACCTGTGGCTCAAGGAGTAGGGTGCCGGTCCCATATGCCGGAGGTGGTAGGTTCAAACCCAGCCCCGGCCAAAAAAAATATCCTGTGTGACAGTTTTGTGGAGGGAGTGCACCAGCTTTGTGTGGTAGGAAATGAGTTGGGTCACCTTTTCCTAAGTGGGGGTAACACCTCCACTCATAAGTTGATGTAAGGATTCATATGATTAGCTCCTTGTCAGTGCCTAGGATTTGCTTATAGAAGAAACTTGCACCTTTTGGTGAGAAAGCTTTCCTACCCATTTAACTGTTCATTTAGCCGCGGTCTCCCCAGGGGAAGAGAGGTCACTGACAGTTTTGTCTACTCCCAGCCTCACTTTGGACTGACCACAGGTGGTGGGGGCAAGCTGGAAGTTGGCCTGAGAGGACTTTGAACTCGGATAGCAGATCTCATGTAGGCACCTTCGGTTGGGATCCTGGCTCCCACTGGGAGAACTGTTTGTTCAGAAAGCCCCAGGCCTTCTGAGGGCAGCTTTGTTTCCATCTCCCCCTCCCTCTCTGCCCATTTACTGGACAGCTGGATAGCCCTAATATCTTAAACGTTATTCTAAAATGAAAGATTTTTTGGATTTTTTTCCCCTCATGAACTAGAAATTAACACATCAGGAAGCTGAAGTGTTCTGGGAGAGCAGTGGTACTTAAATACTTTAATCCATAAATGATCACTTCAGACCAAGCAGTCCTGTAAGAGGACATTTCTGTTAGAGCCCAGCTTGGCTCCAGTGTGATTCCAGTTAGGTCCATCAGGAGTCATCTTAACTTTCTGCCTTTTTTTTTTTTTTTTTTTTAGCACCTCAGAGAGTACTGGGGAATAAAAAGGGGATCTTCACTCGTCAGAGACAACCAAAAAGTGCGGCATTCCTCTTGCGAGAGAGATACTGGAAACTTGCCAATGACACCAGCAATCACTACTCAGGAGTGAAGTCTCAGTGTTTGGGAAATGGCCTGTTTCCTTTTTAAAGCCAAAACTACCTCTCTGTTGACATCACCTCTATCTGTCCCGTCCTCCCCAGTAAGGGGCACCTTCCACAACAGGCAGCAAGTGCTTTTTGGACTATTCATGCAGATCAAAAGGCTTCTGGTCTGGATTTTATGGAAATATGCAGGAAGGGAATGATAGAGGTGAAAATAAAGGTTTATGTGACGGGCTGTTCTCATGGTGTTGTGTGTGTGGACTCTCAGGAAACTGCTGCTTCTACACCCAGGCCAGTGGTCACAGACAGCTCCTGTAGGAACAGTGCCATGGTCCTAGGACCTCAATGCTTGCACATCAGACTGGGTCATCTTTAATTGAGTACAGAAGATTGTCATCACTGCTGCTCAATTCCACAAATGAGTTGGAAATCTCACATGCACTAATAAACTTATATAGTGCTATCATGCTCTGATAGTTAACAAGGTTTACATGCTATTTTCCACATATTTTAAGCTGATAAATAAGCATTAGAAAGGCAAGTTTGATGAGTGTCTAAATTGGGAGCTCAGTGATAACCAATTTTCCTAGGATATTGTTTCAACCTCAGCCATGGTCTAGTCTTGACAGAAATGGGCAGATGAGCCCATTGGCCTAATCATAATTGATGCCACAGAAACTGACAAAACCGGTTTAAACAGTTTGCATCTGCGGACAAGTATCCCATGCCCTTATACCCCACGGCTGACTCCACCTCCCCCATCCCACAACATGGTCTTTTCTTAAGGAATCTTTCTTCCCCCTTCTTTTCCCACAGATTCCATTAAGCCAAGGAAGTTGTTTTATTCTTAATATTTGAGTATCCATCAATCCTGGTTTAAAGCTAACTGGAGAAATATCCTGTTTGGTGTCCTACCAAATTGAAGACAATGAACCAGTACAGTTCTTGATACAGAACTTGATTCACTACTCGTGGTTGTTTCCTGTGTCTCAAGACACACCCCATTTTAGCCTCCAAGTTCCATAACAGAAAGAGTAAAGATAATTTAGCCTAATTTTATTGGGCACTTTCAGACTTTTTCTTTTTTTGGCAATTTGGTCTTGCTTTGCCTCCTGGGCTAACATGCCATGGTGTCATAGCTTACAACAACCTCGAATTCTTGCCTGGGCTCAAGTGATCCTCTTGCCTCAACCTCCTGAGTAGCTGGAACTCTACAGGTGCATGGCAGCATACATAGGTAATTTTTTTTATCTTTTGTAGAGACAGGGGTCTTCTTGCTCAGGCTGGTCTTGAACTCCTGACCTCAAGCAATCCTCCTACCATGGCTTCCCAAAGTGCTAAGATTATAGGCACAATCCACCTTGCCTGGCCCAGACCATTTTAAAAAAATATGAGTGTAGTCAATTCAAATACAAAGGAATTCTAGGTGTTCCATATTTCTTTTGTAACTATTGAACTCCAATCTTAATTCTTTGATGTAATCAAACTTTATGTTCCAGTTAAATGCCAAAGTATAATAGATAAAACTCTGGTCAATAAATATTTTTAAAAAATTAAACATAACAAGATACGTGTTGCAAATTGGGGGCAAGGTCCATTTGGTAGGTCCTAAACTTGTAGCATAGAACATATCTGTCCTATTGAGTGAAGTATGGCTAAGCTATATTTCAGACAGCCTCATCTTTCTTGCAGATGTTAACCTTTTTAAAGGATTACAAGAATGGAGTATTCAAGGTAAGCTAAAGTAAAGCTATGGAAAAAATGGCAGATTGATACATTTCATGTGTGCACAGAATTGTAAACCGTAAGGCTTTTTGTAGTCAATTTGTGACAATCACAGGCATCATAAACCCACAGGAACTTTAAGAACTAGAGTCTCTAAAAGTCTGTATTGTCTACAAATTACATATAATTTGAGAGACACAGAACCAACCCAGTCTCCCTACAGAAATGATGTTGTTATAGTATCGACTTTAAGAATTCTTTTATGAGGTTCCTACTGAGTCTAAGGCATGCCAGCTTGTCTGAAATGTAACCCTGCAGTATAGGAATGATGGCAGCACAACTTCCACAGGTAACTTCTACATTTATTTTATACCAAAAAAGTTATGTGCAACAAATAAACATTCTTACATATTTACATTTGTTTTTATTTACCAGTTAGCAAAACGGTGTCCTGAATCTCTGATAAAGAATATTTCTATCTATATTAAAGGGGAAATCTGCCCAGTGAACTCCCATTTTAAATGAATGTTTCCTCTGGAGTTTAAAGCACTAGTAATATTTTGGATGGAACATAATATACAGATCATACACCTAATACTTAGGCCATGCTTAATAGTTTCATAAGACATTTCACCTTTTCTGGGCTAATCTGTAGAAAAATTTTTAACCAAGTAGCCTGGATTCCCACCGCCGCCCCTCATTTTGGCTTACTGAGGGGTAATTCTCAGAAATTAGGAACCATAAGTGCTGCCTAAAATATCTGAAGTGTTTCACCAATGCTGATGTGTTGTAGGAAAATACATGAGGGCAAAGGCTGTTTATTAGGTTTATCCTTCCCAAATAGGTTACCACAAATGAGAGTGGGTTTCTTATTGGCATGTGTCTAACACTGATTTTTAAGATGAGACATGCTTGTCAGTACTCACTGGTGTCAAGCAGTGGTACCAATCTGAGTTATGAAGTAACTGCTGAAGATAACTGCACTTTTGCAGAGAGTCTTTAATACCATCTGCTCTTTCTAAAGATGGTCTTAAAAAAAATAAAAAATACACAAACAAAAGCCAACAAATAGTTTTAATTTCACTGTAGTCTTGTTCTAGCTTACCTAGGAGATCCAAAGATTGCTTGTACCAAAAGACAAATCTCTTTATGAAAACAATCAATGCTTTTAGCATTCTTGCAAAGAAGGATACATATATTAAGTAAATATAATTAATGGGACACAGCTAGTTAAACCTGAGTTATTTCACCAGAAGTTTATCTTTACAGCAACGAGCTGTAATGAAAAACTAAATGAGACCCTCCAAACCACCTAGATTCCCTAGACCGTAACCACAACTTATTTTTTCAAATGATATTTATGACTCAAGTAAATAAGAAGCTTCATTTGTTATGAATCACTTCAAAAACATGAAGCGTGAAATTATTGCTAAAACCAATTTTACCCCCTAATTTGTCATTTAACATTGGTAGCTTAGTAATGCTACAGTATTTAACTATTCAGTCTAAAATAGTAATAACAATTTTCAAACTTTTTAACATGGCGTTTCCCTGCTCTTCTGGGTGAAAAGGAGATAGAGGGGAGTCTAAATTCTTCAGGGCAAAAAGTACCAACTAATAATACCCAACAGGGTTCTGTTACTTACTGAGATACTGGTATTAAAATGTTGTTCTTTCAGGCAGCTTGTGTTCCATCTCTCAGTGAGAAAAAGGGCATAATTTTACTGGGTCACAGGTAATGTGGCAAAAATTTTTATACAACTGAAACAGTGTTTTCCCTAAGGCTTAGGAAAGCAAAGGAAACAATGAAGGGTCTGGCTGAACATTTTTACATGTTTTCTCAACGGAAGAGTTGAAGACATTTGCAAGAATGCAACATCAAGACAAGCTTTAACTATACTCTGGTGATTGATACAAAATATGAAAAACTATTAAAAATCGGGACACAAGGAACTTGTTTAGCACAACCGGTGTTATATACACACCACAAAAGTCTTAACCCTTAAGCCATTTCCACTCTAGCTTAGAAAAGAGAACCAGTGAACTGCCTCGGTAGAAGTGGACGCACTGCTACAACATGACCTCACTGTACAGCTTTCAAACATGAGGACTTGCTTCTCCGTGAACACCAGACACCCAATCAACATGTTCTAGAGTTCTTTTAACTACTTCAGAATACAGGAACAATACATACATAATAAAATGAGCATTGAAATATTCACATTCATGGGAAAACAAAAGCCTTGATGAAATCTGAATTAAGCTGTCTTTTAAGAAACTGGTTGAAGGTTCATTACAATTCAGACTTTATACCTGCTTTGGGCCAGAAGACCTACCTACATTGCATCGATTATGACAGTCAGTTGGAAACTACTGAACAGTTGCCGACTCTTAGCAGTTTACAGAGTAGAACCTGTCCCCTCCCTTCAAAAAGAAGGCAAATAAAGCACTCAAAAGTTACTGGTCTAATTGACTATTTTTAACTCATGATTGATTGAATTAGAAGCAAAAACACTGCTACTACTCAATCAAAGAAAGAAAATGATCATACAGAACCTTTCTGTAGAATGAAAGTTTTCTACTTCACAGTAAGAAAAGAAGGAAGGAAGGACACTTCTGCCCAAGTTCAACACGTGAAATATTTGGTTTGAGATTTAAGACAGAAGGCACTTTTAACATTCTGATATAAGATGTTAACCATAGAAACATACTGTCACAATTTCATTTGGGTTTATTCAAATCCTTTAAAAATATTTCTTAAGCATTCGTGTAGTTAGTAAAAGAACAGTGATGACATTACTGTATTTTACCTTTAGATATTTTTACTAACTAAGCAAACTAAGCAGCAAGTCAGCCCTAAAGTTTACCAATCCAATATTTGACTCTAAAACAATTGAACTAGACATCTGATTAGTTAGTGCAGAAAGAAACAATTAGGGAGAATGCTATGGAGCTACCTCTGCTCTGGAGTGGTCAGGCTTATATTGGTTATTTTAAAGTTATAATACTGTTTGGTTGACTGGCACCAATATTAAGGAAAAATATCTGTGTGAAAATTCAACTGGTGTAAGAGACTTTACTTGAAAGTGACATATTAATATTTCCAGCTTTTCTCCAAAGAAAAATACCCATTTTCCTATTAGTGTCCCCAAGGCCTTGGACTTGGTCTTGTCACATGACTCATTCTAAGATTATAATTGATCCAGTTTTATGACTGGACACAAACTTGAATTAAACGTTCCAATTTAGTTCCTTGCTTTCAGAGGAGGGACATGGAAGGGAACCACCCACCCCAGAATTTCTGCTGTCAATGCTGCACCCTCAGCTGTCTGTACTTTTCACAAGAGATGCTCTACATGGGCTTACTATTTCCACTATTTCATCAGTCAACATTGAGCTGACAATTCTTCATTGCTACACTTCAACTAACCTGTACAGCAAGTCCTGCAGGTATGGATCCAATATTTCTACCTTTATTTACAAATATCACATAAATGGATTCTAGTTGAATCTACATGTTTAAATCCATCAGCTAAAAACATATTACATATTGTAAACGTGGCAATATTTAATACAGTATCTATTCTAAAATATTTTCATGTCATGATCACATTTGTTATACCTGAAATTGAATTTATACACATTAAAGAATTACTAGCAATGGTTGCTCACTTTACAATTGGGGAGAGGGGGCTAGGACTACATTTTAATATTCAGAAAGACCTTCAAAGTAAAGTTAAAGCTTGTCTTTGATTGGCTCGGCGTATCCTTTTTTTGTATCCATATTTAAAATGAAGATTGACACAGAAAACAGCTAGGGCCCCTTCTAATTTACAAGATTTAAAAAATCAGTTTAAGATTGTTAGGGAAAATGTCTGTTGTGAAGAATAAAAAAAAAAACTGCTGCAAAATAAACTTAATGGAAAAAGGGACTTCAGACTGTCAGTTAAGAGTTCTGTCGGTTGTCAGTCCTGCTTGGGCTGCAGGTGCCGTTTCCAAGCGTCATTCAAGTAAACTAGTCGTTTGTAGTTGATGATAAGAAGAATGAAGTTCAGCACGTATGTGATGACGCAGATGATGCAAAACTCCTTCAGCACGAAGTACAGAATGTAGGCCAGGTACAAAGACCCTACAACAGACACGATGGAGGATGTCATGAGGATTAAAGCTGCAACTGCGCTTGCTGTCATGCCTGTAAGAGAAAGAGACACTTGGCTCATTCAGGCCTTGGCAATGAAGAGAAAGCTTCTGAGTTAAAGGTAACATTTTGTGATTTGCTGTAGTGTTTGAACACTCAACTACAAAACTGAAATTTGAGAACTAAAACTACTGCTTTATTATACTGTTAAGATTATACAGGTTAGCTTTGCAGATAAAATACCAGTTTTAGAACTTCAATTTTTTTATTTATCAATATTTCAGATGAAATATTTTACAAACCAGTCTTAGTTAAGGATATGCATGCAAAGAAAATATAATCTCACAATCAAACAGAGCAATGAAGCCAATCTATAAAATCGACAGCCTCAACTCTCCTAATGAATAAACAAAGGTAAGGACCATAACCTTTTCTTTCAAGCTGTATACATTTGATGAGACCCTCCCCTGGCTTTTCACTATAACCTATCCATCTGTGGAAAGTAAAATTTGCTTTTCTATGTTCAGATCAAAAGCCATGATGGGAGAGGACCACACCAACATGCTGCTGAAGAAGGGAAAAAAAAATAAGCTTGATGAACATTTCAGGGCTCCACCCTAGTGAGTAAGGGAAAGCATATTTGGGCTGTTTGCCACATGTGGGTCAACTCTAATGGAGAGAAAGTGTAGTTTTGTGTATGCTAAGTCAGGGCTCTCAAGGCAAAAATGCGCCTGAATTCTCGACTCTATCTTCACATGTGCACTGTTCTGTAACTTCCTATAGCCAACATTAGGGAGAATACGTGCATTTTTATTTTCAAGGAAAGAGGAGAAGGCAGAGCATATTAAACTACCTTCCTACTCAGTGACTAATGGACAAGGATAATACAAATAGGAAAAAATAAGAACAGATGGTGGCAGGTTTAAAGAACCAGTTAAAGAGCTGAAATCATGGTGCCCATTGGCAAAAAGAAAGGCAATGAGAAAATGCCTACGGGCTGGCCGAAGTATAGCAACAGGCACCATCGGAACTAGAGAACAATACTTTAAAAAGGTGCTTTCAGACTTAGATGCTACTGAATTACTTATGCCAAGGATTGGCAGGTCTAGCCAGCTTCCTGCTTTTGTAAATAAAGTTTTATTGGAACCCCACCATGCTCATTCATTTATGTAATGTCTGTGGCTACTTTTACACTAGAAAGGTAGAATTGAGTGGCTGCAGCAAGCCAGCAAAGCCTAAACTATTTTCTGTCTGGCTCTTTATTGCAAAAGCTTGTTTACTTTATCTATGCTAAACATTTAAAACTTCAAAAATTAATGTTGTCATCTTAATTTTATCTGTGAAAGTTAGTTTCAAAATAACATGAGCAAGACCAGGTCTACTTCCCAAGACTGTTGGGAGAATTAAATGAGCTGATATAAAACAGGATTAAAGGAAACCATATAAACCAATTAGAATGCTCTATAAATACTGACTACTAGTTAAATACTACTGTAATGTAACTTAAATTCCCAGGGGAATTTAAAATGTGCTGTAACTCTAAATAAATGATGGTATAATCATGCAGTGGAGTATTTAGCAGCTATAAAAAAGCATAAATACATTTAATGTACTGATATGAAGGAGTCACCAAGATACATCAGTCAAACAAAGGGGTGGAAGCAGGCTATAGAATAGTGTGATAGCTTCTGCCTTTTATGTTTAAAAAAGGAGGAAAATGAAGCTATATATTTGTAGTTTCTCGTGTATGCATAAAGAAACTCTAGAACAAGAACAACAAGCTACCCTTCAGGGGTGAGAGGCAGTAGAAACAGGGCCAAGAGAGACTAGGTTGGGACAGAGTTTTTTATTTATAGCATTTTATATATATTTTTTAAACTCTCGAACCATCTGAATGTATTACCTATGGAAAAATTAAATTAAAAATTCTTTATCTCCGCTCAGAAAGGAATGAAGATGACGTGCTTTTTTTTTTTTGGCCGGGGCTGGGTTTGAACCCACCACCTCTGGCATATGGGACCAGCGCCCTACTCCTTGAGCCATAGACGCCACCCAGATGATGTGCTTTTGAAACTATGTTAGGGCGGCACCCAGTCAGCAGGGTGCTGGCCACATGCACTGAAGGGGGTGGGTTTGAACTAGGCCAGGCCAGCTAAAAAAAAAAAATGACTACTGCAACAACAAAAAAAATAGCGGGCATTGGAGCAGGCACCTGTAGTCCCAGCTACTTGGGAGGCCAAGGCAAGAGAATTGCTTAAGCCCAACAGTTTGGGGTTGCTATGAGCTGTGACACCACAGCACTCTGCGGTAATAGCTTGAGACTCTATCTCAAAATAATAACAATAACAATAATAAAAGAAAGTATGTTAGATGAGTTAAAATTAAAAAAGCATGTGATGAGCCTGAAAAAAATTTCATCAAATGCAAACAGAAAAAACTACACTACATACATGATTTAAAATATGTTATCGACAAATTAATATTGTAAACAGAAATTTAACTGTTTTACCTTTATCTTCAAAAATTAAAATAGTCAAAAGGATTTTCTTAGGCATTTTTCTATTAAGGGAAAATGAACTATGCTTTGGATTTGAGCTTATACTTTATATTCTTCTATAGAAACCCAACAAAACAAATACATGGAATAAAAAGCAAAATTTCTCCCTTCTCCCCAGTCACCAGGCCTTTTTCTATACTTTGACATGAACATATACAAATATGTTTATCTTATACCTATTATACCACAATTTGCTTTTTTTACTAAACAGTGTCTTGATCTTTCCAGTATATACACATAGACCCCCTTTTTCCTTTAATGGCTATGTAGTATTTCACAGTTATTTTCTAATTTATTCAACCATTACCTATTGTTAAGCTACTTCTAGTTTTTTGCTGTTTTAAACTGTACTGCTATAAATATCCTTGTGTATCCATCTTTGTATTTCTACAAAATAAATATAATTAGGCAAACATGATAAGAAGACTTCTGAAATCTATTAAGAGTATAAATGTCGTACAATAATTAAGTAAGTGAGGTGAAGGCGATATTAACCAGTTTGATGTAAACATTCCAAATTATATATAAAATCAGCACTTTGTACCCCATAAATGCATTAATGTACACAGTTATGATTTAATAAAAATAATATTTTAATAAATATTAATCAAAAAAAGACTTCTGAGAAAAATTCAGATTCGCAATTTCCCTCATAATTAATCAGTTTCAGATAGAAACATTACATACATTTTTAATGAATCAAACTACAGAAGAGTTGACATGATGGAATAAATATTAACAATTAAAATGCAAAGGCAAAAATGAATGGATTTTACTCTAAAAGTATAAAAACTTACACAATTAAAATTCATAAAACATAAAGGATAGAGAACAGATAACATACCCATAACACATCTGAAAATAGACTATTATCAGGTTCCAATAACAAAATGGACAATAAAAGGAAGTTAAAGTAAAATTTAAAGTAATAGCTACTAATTTTTAACTACTGAAAATTTTACAGAAAACACTTCTTAAAAAATGAAGATTGATAAGGCTTCAGAGAAATCAGATAAGTGGGGAGAGGCAATTTGTTAACACCTATCAAAATCCATTTTCAAAAGTCTATGTTTGCTGACTCACTAACCCCATTCCTGGAAATTTACTTTGTGAAAATAATTCAGAGGGAAGGGGAGTGTGTCTTTAAACAAGGCTGTCACCGCAGTGTTACTTAAAACATAAAAAATGTGAAATCTACATGTTAATAATGAACATTTAAGAGGATAGATAACACTCTATTGATACATACAATTTCATATAAAATTATTTTAAAAAGCAGAAGACAGGCCGGGTGTGGTGGCTCCCACTTATAATCCTAGCACTCTGGGAGGCTGAGGCGGGTGGATCACTTGAACCCAGGAGTTTGAGGTTGCTGTGAGCTATGCTACGCCATAGCACTTTGGCCTGGGCAACAGAGTGAGATTCTGTCTCAAAAAAAAAAAAAAAAAAAAGGCAGAAGACAACAGAAATAGTAGATATGTAAAGATGGAATTATGAATATAGTTTACTGTTAATGTTTTCCCAAAGAGCTACAGAATCTACAAAAGAAAGAAAAAAATTTACAGGGAAGACTGGTTGGAGTGATCATTTCTTTGAATGGGGCTGGTTTTCCTGCACACCATGAGATGCCGTATCCATGATTAAACACCACTGATACCAAATTCAACACTGGTATCATAAAAATCTTAGTGAATCAAGTTTTCACAACACAAAAATATGCTACAAACTAGTGGGTCTATCATTAGCACATGCTTTTATTTAATATAAACACATACTTCAGGGCAAAGAGACAAAGTACTAAATGGAATATAATAAACTTATTTTTGTATTGGTGTATAAATACTTACCAAGTAATAACTGTAGTATATAAAATATTAGTCCAAAGACACTGTTTGGCTGGTTTAATACACCATCCTTTCCAAAAATGGAACCCAAAAGACCAAATCCTCGACCCCATCTGTAAAATAAGGAAAACCAATAACCCTATATTTGAATTTCCCTATTTTCAAAAATATAAAATTATTTGAGAATGTTAACCAATTCTAAAACCGAGTTGCCAAATTTCTTAAACATCTTTTGTTAGAGTGATTTACACCCAAAAGGGAGCAGTCATTAGATTTCTATATTATATCTAATTAAAAATAATGATCTTAAGTGAACAGACATAAAAGTGCCAATATACCCCTTTCAATCTCTAAGTGCCATTTTCTATATATTCTCTTTTCCAAAAGGTAGGGCAAAGTATTCTTTTTCCAGTGGCATTAGTATTTGCAGAAGGAGGTGTAAGGATGGTGGGTCTTTATATAGTGAAATAATAGAAAAATTAACAACTTATAGTTTTTCAATAAAGACTAAAATCAATCTCTCTGCCTGCTTTTTTTCTTTCTCTTGCTGGCCCACCAGCCCCACTGAAGTTCCCTTTGTATAACTGAGGAGCCCAGCAGACAAAACGAAATGTAAATTATTTCTCTTTAAATTTCATCAGCTCTTTTTAGAATTTGTTCCTTTAGTCTCAAGTGGTTCCTGAGTGTCCTAGACAAACAGTGGGGTGTGAACATCAGGCCTCAGGATCAGAAACACCTGGAAAAAATGCCTGTCCTCAACCTTGCCGAGGAAAAAAAATGGATACAACGTTCACATCAACAATACCTTGTGAATTTGGCTGCAATTGCCTTTTTCACTTTGCCCCCCTTAAATTCAGCTAACCACTGGACCTCTGTAGGCATTCTTTCCTTCTTTGGGATGCCGCACCATCTCCCTGCTCTCTCCCTCTCTCCTCCTACTCCTCCCCGCCCCCCACTTTCTAACACAAAATAAACTTACACTTTTATAACCTAATTTTGGCCTAGAGAAATTCTTTTTTTTTTGTAGAGACAGAGTCTCACTGTACCGCCCTCGGCAGAGTGCCGTCACACGGCTCACAGCAACCTCTAACTCTTGGGCTTACGCGATTCTCTTGCCTCAGCCTCCCGAGCAGCTGGGACTACAGGCGCCAGCCACAACGCCCGGCTATTTTTTTGTTGCAGTTTGGCCGGGGCTCAGTTTGAACCCGCCACCCTCCGGCATATGGGGCCAGCGCCCTACTCACTGAGCCACAGGCGCCGCCCAGCCTAGAGAAATTCTTTTCTTGCTCTGAGCACAGCACCTGCTCAGCTTTCCACCCTATCAGGAGGCTTCTCCCAGCTTAGGTCAGGGTTTTAGCAGTGGTACCACTGATTTGGGAATCATTCTTGGTGGTGGGGTGCGGCTCTGTGCATTATGTAACTATCAGTACCCCTGGCCTCTATCCACTGGATGCTAGCAGCAATCCTCTCCACCCCAGTTGTGATTTCCAAAAATGTCTTCAGCCATTGCCAAATATCCTCTGGGAGGCAAAGTCACTCCCCCAGTTGAAAGCCATTGATGTAAGTGGTCCTATTTCTTTTTTCAAAGAATATAGACTGAAACGTGTTCTTGACAAATTTCACCACAATATACATTAGGAAACATATCCTGAGAATATATCTTTAAATGTAGGACAATATCAGAAGTTACAGGTCTTCCCTGGAATCATATTTCAAAACTAGAAAACTCAAACTTTATTTGCCCCATCAGTTTTTATTTGCAATTTAACTTTAAATTCTGCATTTGACTTAACATTTTCAGAATCCTATTTTCTTATTTAAAAAAAAAAAGATCATTAAACTCAAGATTTAATAGAACTTGATAAAAATATCAAACCAACATTTACTTTTTCTTTTTTTTTTTTGAGACAGAGCTCAAGCTGTCGACCTGGGTACAGTGCCGTGGCATCACAGCTCACAGCAACCTCCAACTCCTAGGCTCAAGAGATTCTCCTGCCTCCGCCTCCCAAGTAGCTGGGACCACAGGCGCCCGCCACAACGCCTGGCTATTTTTTGGTTGCAGCCGTCATTGTTGTTTGGTGGGCCCGGGCTGGATATGAACCCGCCAGCTCAGGTGTATGTGGCTGGCGCCTTAGCCGCTTGAGCCACAGGTGCCGAGTCCCAACATTTACTTTGGATAAAAACCTTTGAAGATAATATTAACTCTGACTGCAAGTGCTTCTTAAATATTAAAGAAAACAACCAGTTCTGACATTACGTCAGTAGAGAAGCACTCTAAACAAAACCTAAATCTTGGTTCTGAAGACAAACTGTCTGAAAACATGGATAAATAAATAGTTCTTTCCTGGTCACGCTAGTTTAATACCACTCAATGTCCAAGAAAGAGTGAAATGCCGTCATAGTGATGATGCTGAGAGGTAAAACCCCAATTTATAAGCAAGGGAAAAGCATGAAGATTTTTTTTTTTTTTTGAGACAGAGCCTCAAGCTGTCACCCTAGGTAGAGTGCCATGGCATCACAGCTCACAGCAACGTCCAACTCCCGGGCTCAAGCAAGTCTCCTGCTTCTGCCTCCCAAGTAGCTGGGACTACAGGCGCCCACCACAACGCCTGGCTATTTTTTGGTTGCAGCCGTCATTGTTGTTTGGCAGTCTGGACTGGATTCGAAACTGCCAGCTCAGGTGTATGTGGCTGGCACCTTAGCCACTTGAGCCACAGGCGCTGAGCCAAAGATTTTTATTATACAGAGTTACATGTCACACTGTTTGTGTCTCCACATAATATCCATTGTACCCATTTATTCCTTCACTGGTCAAATACTCATTGAGAACATACTAGGCGTAGACATGCTGCTAGGTGCTGGGGATCCAGAAGACAACAAGCTGGACCAGGTGCTGCCCCGGTGGATGAGAAGTAATAACAGGTAAACAAATGACTAAATTACCTTCAGAAATGGACCCACCTATTAACACACACACACAGAAAAATCAGAGGAAGGATATTCTAGACCAGTGGTTCTGGAAATTTAAAAGTGCATCACTCTGGGATCTTGTTAAAATGCGGATTTTCCTTCAATGAGTCTGTGATGGAGCCTAAGACTCTGAATTTATAAAAAAACATGAAACAAAATAAATGCTCCCAGCTGATGCTCATGTTTTGGGTCTGAAGACCACATACTGAGATGTGCTGTAGACAGAGCAGAGGTGGAGGAAGCTACTGTAGCTAGTCAGGAAGGGCCTTCTATAGAAATTAAATTTTGAATCAAATTCTGAATGATGAGAAGTCAGTCTGATAAGGAATGGCAAGGACAAAGGCCTTGAGGTAGGAATGAGCCATGAGTGTGCAGAAAAAGGCCATCAAAGCTGACGCAGGGTGATGGGAGAGAATGACAGAATTGGGCACGAGTCTAGTCATTTAAATTATTAGGGCCTTATTTGTAGGTCATGATGAAGAGTCTGAATTTTATTCTAATTGCAATGAAAGACATTTGGTGGCTTTTAAACAGGAGAGTGAGATAAGCTTATTTATGATCACTCTTGACTATTGTATAAAGAACCAACTGGAGTGGGGCCAGAATACAGACTGCGAGAAACTATATGCAATCAAATTTCTTAGCCTTACTCATCTGAAGTAGAAATTCAAGTTGAAATCACTGCCTTTGGCAACAGAATTGGCATACTGCCAAAATTATCAGGGGTAAACAATTTTTTATGTATTCAAAGCACTAGGTTTATGCATAATTACTCACATAAGTTCACATGGGTATTTTCCTTGAAAACAATGCAGAAATCCACAGAATGAATATATTATTTTATCAAAGTATTTATACACGCACAAGGTTGCAAAATAAAATAGTACCAAAAAGCCTTCTAAAACAGAAATGTTGCTTATTCCAGCCCTCCCCAAACTCAGTTCTGATCTACAGAGACATCCACTTGCATGTGTTTTAACTGTTTTCTGCTATTTACCTCTACATTTCTAAATAATATGCTTTCATTACTATTTCTTGATTTACCAATTCTAAATATTCTCTTTTGATTTTCTAATATGGTAGACCAGAATGTTGTTTAAAAGAAATTTATTATGGAAGGCTTCAAATACACACATACAAAGTGAACAAAACAGCATAATTAAACCCCCACGTACCCATCATCCAGCTTCCATAATTGTGCCTTTCTTATTTCATCTCCACTTCTATCTACTCATCACTCAATGGTTATTTTAAGTTCTTTTTTTAAAGGTAAAATTTATATACATTAAATGGACAAATCTTAGATGTGTAATTTTGACAAATGGATACAGAGTAACCCACACCCCATAGCACTTCCATCTCCCCAGTTAAGCTCTGTTGGGTCCGGCCCCCCCCACCCCCATATCATTCTACAGCTGTCGTCTACCTGCATGCAAGGAACACAAAGATAGCCAGGCTTTCCGGACAAAATATCTCTCTGCATAGTGCATTATTTTCCACAGGATAAACTACAAAGAGAAAAATGACTTGATCGAGGAACATGTGCATCAAAATTTACTATTACCGTGCAAAAGTTGTACAAAGATGTTACAACAATTTATACTTCTGCTATCAGTCCCTGAAGTATCTTCTTTAACTACTACTAGAACTAATGTGTATACAGCAAATGTACTTTCGTATTTAAATAAATATATCAATATTAGAAATGAAAGCGGGGTTATTACTACAGACAGTAATACTCATTAAGAGGATAATAACCAAATAAATACTACTACACACAATTCTATGTACATAAATTTGACAATAAAGATGGAAAGGCCAAAAGTTTGAAATTCACAAATAACCAAAACTCACTCAAGAAGAAATAGAGAATCCGAATAATCTTCTTAATGGTTTAAAGTCTTCCAAGACAACAATGAGATGCTATCATTGGCAAGTTCTACCAAGTATATAAGAAGTAATACCAATTCTACACAATTTCTTTGAGAAAACAGAAGAGGAGAGAACACTTCTCAACTCATTTTGTAAGGCCACCATTACCCCAATATCAAAAACACACAAAAGGATTACAAAAAAAAAAAAAAAAAGAAAAGAAAACAACTACAGACAATATTACTCATGAAAACAGACACAAAAATCCTCAACAACATATTGTAAATCAAATTCAGCAATATGCAGAAAGAATAACATATCATGACCAAGTGGGATTAATTCTGGGAATGCAAGCTGGTTCAACATTCAAAAACTATCTGTATAATTAATCATACTAACACACTAATGAAAAATCAAATGGGCATCTGGTTTGACAAAATACAACATGTACTCTCTCTCTCTTTTTTGGACACAGTCTATGTCACGCTAGGTAGAGTGCCACATGTGATCAGTAGCTCACAGCAATCTCATACTCCTGGGCACAAGCGATCCTCCTGCCTAAGCCTTCCGAGTAGCTGAGACTACAGGCATCCACCACAACATCCAGCTAGTTTCTTCTATTTAGTAGAGGCAGGATCTCACTCTTGCTCAGGCTGATCTTGAACTCCTGAACTCAAGTAATCCCTGAGTGCTAGGATTACAGGCATGCACTACCACGTCCAGCCCTACATTTACTCTTCACAAAAACACTCTGCAAACTAGGAAGAGAAGGGATTTTCCTTGATCTGATAAAGGTCATCAAACAAACAAACAAAAAACCCTACAGTTAACATTATATTCGATGGGGAAAATGGAGAAAGACTAAATTCTTCCTCCTTAAGATAGAAACAAAGCAAGGATGTTTTGCTCTTGACGTTCCTATTGTACTGGAGTCTTAGCCAGTACAATAAAGGACAAAAAAAGGGGGGTGGGGGCGGGCATACAGATTAGAAAAGAAATAAAACTATTTGCAGACAACATTACTATCAATGTAGAAAACCCCAAGTGAGAGACTGATACATATATAAAATAGACAATGGCCAGACCATATGTAAATACAGAACTCTGACTCATGTCAATCCAGGAAGCCAAATTACAAGATCTGTTGTAATCAGTCTCAACAGCCACGACTTGGTCAACAACTGCCAGCTTCCCTGTTACCTGGGCTAGAGTGCCATGGCCTCAGCCTACTTCACAGCAACCTCAAACTCAGGTTCAAGCAATCCTGCTGCTTCAGCCTCCCAAGTAGTTGGGACTACAGGTGGCCACCACTACACCAGCTAATTCTTCTATGTTTAGTAGAGACGGGGGTCTCGCTTTTGATCAGACTGGTCTCAAACCTCTCACCTCAAGCAATTCTCCTGCCTTGGCCTTCCAGAGTATTAGAATTAGAGGCGTGAGCCAGCATGCCTGGCCCATCTTCCCTAATTTTTACTCTACTTCCGATTTAGGACCACCTGAAGAAAGCCAAATATGTTCCGCTAACCAATCACATAAGATGACCCAATTCTAGTTAGCTCTGCTTCCAGCTCCTCCATACCAACTACTTCTACTCAGGGCATACTTAAAAACTTTTTTTTTTTTATCCATGCTAATGCTTTTTTATACTCCTCTTTTAGAATTCCCTTTGAGTCTGTCCTAAATGCAACTAATGAGTACTGATGCTTTTGCTATAGCAAGCTCTGAATAATAGCCTTTACTTGACCTTATTTGGGTGGTCTTTATTTCCATAGAAGGAAAATATGAAAACACTTCCAGAATTAAGAGAGTTAGTTTATAATGTTGCATAATACAAGGCCAATATATAAAAATCAAACTTGTATTCTATAAACAAGCAGTGAATTATTGGAAACAAAAAAATTTAATACCATTTACAATAGCACATCCATACATAAGTACATACATAGCAGTAAATCTAACAAAGTATATGTAGTATTTACATGCTGAAACAATGATAAAATAGCTCAAAGATGACCTATGCACAGAACAATACTGTTTATTGATTGGAAGACTCAATATTATTAGGATATTAATTCTTCTCAGACTTATCTACAGATTTGGTGCAATTCTAATCAAAATACTAGTAGGAATTTTTACAGGTAGTAAAAAGAAATATGCAGAAAAAATAAAGGAACTAGAAAAGCCAAAACAGATTTTAAGCAGAATAAATACTAATTTCAAGATACTCTAAAGCTATTATAATCAAGATAGTGTAGAACTGGTGAAAGGACACACAATGACCAACAGAGAAGAATACAGAACTCAGGAAGAGACAAAATTCATGTTTTTTTTTCTTTTTTTTGTAGAGACAGAGTCTCACTTCATGGCCCTTGGTAGAGTGCCGTGGCCTCACACAGCTCACAGCAACCTCCAACTCCTGGGCTTAAGCGATTCTCTTGGCTCAGCCTCCCGAGTAGCTGGGACTACAGGCGCCCGCCACAATGCCCAGCTATTTTTTGGTTGCAGTTTGGCCGGGGCTGGGTTTGAACCCGCCACTCTTGGTATATGGGGCCTGCGCCCTACCGACTGAGCCACAGGCGCCGCCCCAAAATTGATGTTTTTAACAAAAGTATAAAGACAGTTCAATGGAGAAAGAATAAATGATGCTAGAAAAATTAGACATCAATATGAAAAAAATAAAAATACTTCACTCTCAACCCATACCTCAAACCTTAAATATGACCCACAATATAGAAGATTGGCAAATGGGACTTCATCAAAACTTATACTAAGATGCTCAACCTCTTTAGTCATTAGAGAAATGCAAATGAAAATTCCAACACATACCCACTGCATATCTACCAAAATGGCAAATTAACATAATGTAACAAAACAAAACAAACACACCTAAGTGCTGGTGAAAATATGAAGCAACCGGAACACTCATACATTGCTGGTGGTCATAGAAAATGGTATGGAAAATAAGTTGGCCATTTCTCAGGAAGTTAAAGATATACTTATCATATGACCCAGCAATCCCATCCGTTTACTCAAGAGAAACAAAAACTTATGCTCACACAAAAATCTGTTTGCAAATGTTTATAAAAGCTTTATTTGCGGGCGGTGCCTGTGGCTCAAGGAGTAGGGTGCCGGTCCCATATGCCGGAGGTGGCAGGTTCAAACCTAGCCCCGGCCAAAAAATAAATAAATAAAATAAAATAAAAGCTTTATTTGCAATTGTCCTTCTATGGGCAACAAACTGGTACATACCAGGGAATATCACTCAGCAATAAAATGGAAAGGACTACTTGATACCTGAACAACATGGGTGAATTTCAAATATGTTATAAGTGAACAAAACCAGACTCAAAGACTAGATACTACAAAATTCCATTTAAATGATATTCTGGAAAAGCCAAAGCTACTGAGATAGAGAAGAGATTTGCCAGAGGTTAGGAATGGGGAGGGTTGACCACAAAAGTGAACTGTTCTGATGTTGATGGCAGTAGTGGCTACATACCTAGATGCATTTGTCTAAACTCAACAAACTATAAACCAGATAGTGAATATCACACACTGTAGAGAAACTTAAAATTAATTTTTTTAATTAATTAAAATTTAGAAGCAAAACAGAATTTATGTGATTGGTTGCAGCTTTGTCAACATGTTACTATAGATGGGTAATTAGGCAGAGAGCTAAACTCATCATTGGGATCCCCAAATGCTTGCATAAATACATATCTTTTTCTAGGAAAAAATATTTCTTTAGGGAAAATAAATTTCACCTGTCTCCTACTGCTAGGAGCAAGCATGGGAGTGAAGATACCTGGCTGCCAGTGTTCTTACTAGCTACTTTCTCATTTTTTTTGTTCTTGGAGCTTTATCAATTTCTTTTATCCCTTTAACTCTCATTTCCTGAGGGTATAAACACATGTACTAAATCCATTGTTTATTTGGAAATCTAAAATTCACTTATTCAAATTTTATCAAATGCCTACATAACAAGCAATAGGTGTTTGAAGCAGTAGGGGCTATGAAGTTGGGCTTAAGAAACTTAAAGAACAGAGAGAAAAATCATATTCAGAAACACAATATAATGTAATAAATACTGTAAAACATCTATGTACACAAGTGAAGAGGGCTTATTCTACCTCTGAGGGCCAATGGTAACTGTGGCATTGGTATGTACATAGCATAGATTGAGGGTCAGAAGTGGAAAGGGTGACAGTTTGGGTGACAAATGAAAGCCTGAACTAGAAGTACAGCAGTAGGATTCAAAAGATATTAAGTAAAACTGGCAGGATTTAATAACTGACTGATGCAGAAATGATCACTGACTCCCAGGTTCAGAATGACTGAGTAGATTATGAGACTATTCATGAGCCAAAGAACACATGAAGAAGAAAAATGGATGACTGAGTTTAGTTCTGCTATGTTGGCATTTCACACACCTTTGAGCCATGCAAATAACTATATCCAACAGGCAACCAAAAGTAAAAATCTGAAGGTTCACATATAAGTCTAAAATGTACATTTATTAGTGTGGTTCTAAAACTACAGTCTGGCTGGTGCCTGTGGCTCAGTGGGTAGGGCACCGGTCCCATATATTGAGGATGGCAGGTTCGAAGCCGGCCCTGGCCAAACTGCAACAAAAAATAGCTGGGTGTTGTGGCGGGCGCCTGTAGTCCCAGCTGCTCTGGAGGCTGAGGCAAGAGAATCCTAAGCCCAAGAACTGGAGGTTGCTATGAGCTGTGACACCACGGCACTCTACCAAGGGTGACAAAGTGAGACTTTGTCTTTAAATAAATAATAAAACTATAGTCATGAGTAAGAAAACCCAGGGAGAATATTAGGGGAAAAAGAATATTATGGATGGAGTCAGCGGGCTCCAAAAAGTTAAGAGAAGGAATCCATGAAGATGACTAAAAATGAGCTAGAGTGACAGAAGAACCAAGACAGAGAACAGTAATAGGAAGAAACGAGAGAGAAAGAATATTCAGGGCAGTGCCTGTGGCTCAAGGAGTAGGGCGCCGGTCCCATATGCCGGAGGTGGCGGGTTCAAACCCAGCCTCCGCCAAAAAACCACAAAAAAAAAAAAAAAAAAAAAAGAAAGAATATTCAATATCAGATTGATATTGAAACCTTAGGAAAAGGTCAGTAAAACACAGTAACAAGTACTTCCACGATTTGGCAATCAAGCTAGTGATGAATCAAGACTTAAAAGAATGGATACACATAGCTGTCAATCATCACTAAATACACATGAAGAAAACCAAGCATTTGATCACTGTTCTGTTACCACATTGCAAAGACTCCTAGATAGATTTTCACAAAATTTGAAGACCATGTGGCTTATGAAAAATTTACTATGAAGTATACTGACAAAGTCTGACAGTAGTTTCAGTGAAAAATACCCTGGAGGTTTTATTCCACCAGAGGTCGTCAAACTACAGCTCACGGCCAAATCTAGCCAACTACTTGTTTTTGTAAATAAAATTTATTTGGAACATAGCCATTCACATTCATATTGTTTCTGGCTGCTTTCAAACTATAACAGAGTAGGGCAGCGCCTGTAGCTCAGTGGGTAGGGCACCAGCCACATACACCAATGCTGGTGGGTTCAAACCCAGCCTGGGCCACCTAAACAATGGCAACAAAAACAAAAAAATAGCCAGGTGTTGTGGTGGGAGCCTGAGGCAAGAGAGTCGCTTGAGCCCAAGAGTTGGAGGTTGCTGTGAGCTGTGACACCATAGCACTCTACTGAAGGTGACAGCTTGAGACTCTGTCTCAAAAAACAAACAAACAAACAAACAAACAAACAAAAAACCACTATAACAGAGTAATAGTCAAGTAGTTGGGACAGAGATCATATGGCCCATGAGGACTAAAATACTTGCTTTGGGGCCCTTAACGGAAAAAGTTGGCCAACTCCTATATCTGACCATTCTAATGTCACTATTGATAAAGGTGATGCAGTTCTAGCATGTAAAGACAGAGAATAGAGACTAGTTTGCTGCAAAGTGGTATTTAACTCGGTGCATTCACCTTCAAGGGTCCAGGGTCTAGTCTGGGGTTCTAAAACCTCACCACCTTGAAAAACATTGAGCAGCTGATAAGTCCAGCCTCAGTGAGTCATGTATGAAGATACCAGGTTGAATGTACTGAGTGCCACTCAGAAGACTACCATGATGGCTAGGTCACCCTACACAAGTACCAATATATTAAAACTTCAAGAAGGTATCACTTCATGCATTCTTATACCTGAAGTAGAGGTGTTTGTAATCAGGGTAGAAAATCCGATTGCCCATTTTTTTTTTAACATTTTATTTATTTTTTAACATTTTTATTTTTTTGTTGTTGTTGTTGCATTTTGGCCCAGGTCGGGTTTGAACACACCACCCTTGGTATATGGGACTGGTGCCCTACTCACTGAGCCATAGGCGCCGCCCTGATTGCCCATTTTTATCTCAGAATCTAGCAGGACTGACCTCATCCCTCACATCATCCCTTTCACCTGTCATTGCCATAAGGTCAAGCTTCCTAAATCATCCATTATCCCATAAATCTCAAACAGCAATATACTTTCCATTAAAATCTAATTTCTCATTCCTCTTCCTTCCCAAACTTCTCAGCTATTCCTCTGAAATTTTTTCTCATTGATCAATAAGTTATTAACTTTAAAAAATATAAGTTCGGCCTTCATTAGCTGTTCTCTGACAACATGAATTCCTTTGCAGCCCATTCAAGGGGAGATATTTTTGGGTCTCATTTGTCAAGGCCAGGAAGAAAAATATTCTCCTTCCTTTTCATTTTTGCTTCCATGACTTTGTTCCTCTTTCCCTCTTGCAAATCTTCCTACTCCTTTGAGGTGCGTTTCAATGTACTAGACAGGCTCTCACTGTTACCACCTTATAATTATACTTAAGATCACACCCTCGCACCCTTTCATTCAAGGAAGCCTTTAGCTCCTGGTTCTTAAGTCTTTCCTTTTTTTTTTTTTTGCAGTTTTTGGCCAGGACTGGGTTTGAACCCACCACCTCCAGCATATGAGGACAGCGTCTACTCCTTTGAGCCACAGCCACTGCCCCACGTCTCCTTTTCTTTTCTTTTTTCTTTTTTGAGACAGAGTTTCACTATGTTGCCCTCGGTAGAGGGCCGTGGTCTCACAGCTCACAGCAACCTCCAACTCTTTGGCTTAAGAGATTCTCTTGCCTCAGCCTCCCAGGTAGCTGAGCCTACAGGTGCTCACTGTAATGCTCAGCTTTTTTTGTTGCGGTTGTCATTGTTGTCTAGCTGGCCCCTGGGTTCAAACCCGCCACCCTGGGTGTACATGGCTGGTGCCGTAACCACTGTGCTACGGGCGACGAGCCTGGTTCTTAAGTCGTTATTTCTTCCCCAACCCAGAAGTCTCATCTGAGAGACTTCAATGCTACCTAGATGAACAACTACCTCGGTCAGTCCCTCAACAACTCCAACTCAGTTATACTTTCCTATGATCACATGTTCTACTTTACAGCAGAAACAGAGAAGAGAATGGAACAGAAGCAACACTTGAAAAGACAGGTAATGGTTAAAACGTTTCCAAAACTGAACGAAGACACTAAGCCATAGATTCAAGAAATACTGAACTCTAAGCAGGACACACTCATGCAAACACATCCTGGTAAAACTTCAGAAACAAAAGAAATCAGGCATCTTTAAAAGCCTAATTAGCCAGAAAGGGGGAAAAAAGAACGCATTACTCTTAAAGCAGCAAAAATAAGACTGGCAGGGTGGCGCCGGTCCCATATGCCAGAGGTGGAGGGTTCAAACCCAGCCCTGGCCAAAAAAAAAAAAATAAATAAAAATTAAAAAAAATAAAAAATAAAAAATAAGACCGGCAGCTAACATCAACAGAAAGAAGGGAGGCCAGAAGGCAATGAACCACCAATCTTATACTCAGATTACATTTGAAAGTGGAGTTAAAAAAAAAAAAAACAACCTTTTTCTTTCCCAGAATAAAACTGAATTTGTTAACTAGCAGACCCACACTAAAAGAAGTTCTTCAGGTACAAGAAACACGATCCTAGACAAAGGCACTGTGAAGATGGAGAGAATGAAAGGAGAAATACAAAGAAAACTGAGTACTGACTGTGTAAAACAGTGTCTTGTGGGGGTCAAAAATATGTAGAATTAAAAGAATTGACAATAAGGCCCAATAGTTATGAGAGCAGTAAATGAGGCATAAATACCCCAAGGTTCACAAACTGACAGAGAAGTGATAAAACTATTAATTTATATCAGACTTTAATAAACCAAAGATGCATTGTATAATCTGAAGGGTAATGACTTAAAGAAAAGTAAATGAATGCATCTGAGTAATTAAATAAGTCAGATAATACAGTGGGGGAAAGTGGAATAATAAAAGATATTTGATCAATCCAAGAGAAGGCAAGAAAAGGAAAAAGAACAGAGCTGGCAGGAGAAATAGCAAACCTAGACAGGGTTTTTTTGTTTTTTTTGAGACAGAGTCTCAAGCTGCTGCACTGGGTAGAGTGCTGTGATGTCACAGCTCACAGCAACCCCAAACTCTTGGGCTCAAGCGATCCTCCTGCCTCAGCCTCCCAAGTAGCTGGGACTACAGGCACCCACCGCAATGCCCGGCTATTTTTTGGTTGTAGTTGTTATTGCTGTTTGGGAGGCCTAGGCTGGATTCCAACCCACTAGCTCCGGTGTATGTGGCTGGCACCCTAGCTGCTTGAGCTACAGGTGCTGAGCCTAAAATGTTAGTTTTAAATCCAAACATATTATTAATTAAATTAATTGTGTAAAAGATCTATAAAAATACCTAATAAAAATTCTGCTATCAACACTTACAGGATGTAGCTAGAATTATATATAGGGCGAAATTACAACAATAAATGCCCTAAGTATCTATCTCAAAAAATGAGAAAAATAACAGCAAATTAAAACCCCCCAAAGCAGAAGAAATAAATGTAAGAGTAACCCAGGAAATAGGAAACAGTAATATAATAGTACAAATCAAAAATTAACAAAAGCGACCAGTGCTTAGAAAGATGCATCTTTTTTTCTTTTCTTTCTTCTTCCTTCCTTCCTCGCTTCCTTCCTTCTTGCTTTCCTTCCTTCCTTCCCTCTCTCTCTTCCTTTTTTTCTCTCTCTTAATTTAAGGGACAAGATTCTTGCTATATTGTCCAGGCTGGCCTCAAACTCCTGGGCTCAGGCAATCTTCTCACCTCAGCCTTCCAATTATATGGGACTACAGACATGTACTATGGTGCCTAGGCTATCTTTTTTTTTTTTGAGACAGAGTCTTACTATGTCGCCCTTGGAAAAGTGCTGTGGCATCACAGTTCACAGCAACCTCAAACTCTTGGGCTTAAGAGATTCTCTTGCCTCAGCCTCCCCCGAGTAGCTGGGACTACAGGCACCTGCCACAATGCCTGGCAATTTTTTTGTTGCAGTTGTCATTATTGTTTAGCAGGCCCTGGCCATGCTCAAATCCACCAGCCTTGGTGTATGTGGCCAGCGCCCTACTCACGAGCTATGGGCGCTGAACCTGCCTGGCCTATTTTTAATTTTAAAAAGAGAGAAATACAGTACAGGAATGAGAAAGGGCATGGCACTACAGAAGCTACTTAACTTTCAAGTTACAGACTCCAGTTTTTGTCACTTGACCAAGGAGAAGCCTCCCTACCTCTTCTGTCAGCTTCCTGTTTTTTTCTCTCATACGTGTACACCCAAGGTCTTTTTCTTGGGAGTGTTTATTTCAAATCATACGTGTGAATTTGTGTGTTAAGCAACTACTGTGTCTCCTGTGCTAGTCTATGCTCCATGAGGAAAGGAATCATTCACCATTGACGATCCAATGCCCAACAGTGTCTACCACTTTGTAGACACCCAGTCATTTACCCAACAAATACTTACTGAGTGCCCATCATTTATATCTGGTATGGTGTTAGGTACTTGGAATATAATAATTAACAAAAAAGACAAAATTATATGTCCTCATGGAGAGAAAGAAAAACAAGTAAACAAGCAAAGCAAGCAAAGGTGAGGCAGGACAGGGTTGAAAAAACTGCAATTTAAACTTACATTCAAAATTTGGAGTCATGCCAGGCACGGCGGCTCAGGCCTGTAATCCCAGCACTCTGGGAGGCCAAGGCAGGTGAATTTCCTGAGCTCACCAGTTCAAGACCACTTGAGCAAAAGCAAGACTCTGTCTCTAAAAAAATAGCCAGGCATTGAGGCGGGCGCCTGTAGTCCCAGCTACTCGGAAGGCTGAGGCAAGAGGATCTCTTGAGACCAAGAGTATGAGGTTGCTGCTGTGAGATGTGATGCCACAGCATTCTACACAGGGCGACAAAGTGAGACTCTGTCTCAAAAACAAACAAAACAAAACAAACACACACATAAAATTTAAAGTCAGGTGGGGAGGGAGGGGCTTCACTAAGGTGAGAAAGCAATGGCACACACCTAGCAGGCCTGCAAGACAGCCAGAAAGCCAGTACGGATGGAACTGAATGAGCAAACAAAAGAAAGGGACAGTAATAATGGATAAAGTAAAAAAGCATCAGGGCAAGGGTAGCACCAGGTCACTGGTCTTTAGAGTATTATTATGACTTTGATTTGTACTCTGAATGAAATCAGGAGTCAATGGGTAGTTCTGGCCACTGTTTATATTTTAAAAGGATCACTCCGACTGTAGTATTAAAAACAGACTATGAGGCAAAAGAGTGGAAATAAAGAGTCTAGTTATGAAGTGACTACAATAATCACAGCAGAAACTATGGTAGCTTAGACTAAGATGGTAGAAGTCTAAGTGCTAAGAAATGATTAGATCAATGATATTCTGAAGGCAGAGCCACCAGGACTTGCTCACAGATTAGATGCACAGTGAAGACAAAGAAAATGGTGTAAGATGACAACATTTTCTTTCTTTTAAGAGACAAGAGTCTTGCTCTGTCACCCAGGCTGGAGTACTGAGGTGTGATCAGCGCTCACTGCAGCCTCCAACTCCTGGCCTCAAGCAATCCTCCTCAGGCCTTCTCAGTAGCTAGGGTTACAGGCGTGTGCCCCACACTCAGCTAATTTATTCATTCATTCATTCATTCATTATTACTTTTGTAGAGAGGAAATCTTACTATGTTGCCAAAGCTAGTGTCAAACTCCTGGTCTCAAGCCATCCTCCTTGGCTTCCCAAAGTGCTAGAATGATAGGTGTGAGACAATGCACCCAGCCCAACACCAAGGTTTTTTGACTTCAGCAGCTGTAAAGAAAAGTTGCTATTTTCTGAGTTAGGAAAGAGAAGACTTTGGGGAGACAATAATTTAATTTTGGATGCAAGTTTGAACTGCCTTTTATATATCCAAGTGGAGATGTCACATGGTCAACTAGATATATGCAGTTTAAGTCAGACCTAAATATTTGGGAGTTGTTAGCATATACCTGGCATTTAAAATCATGAGAATGAATGACAAACAAGTAACTTTTGATAAATACATCAATCCATTAATCAATGACTAATAAACATATGACTATTAACCATCAAAGCTGTCAAGGATGAACAAGTAACACTGAATTTTGGTGACTTAAGCTTCTGTTGGAGTGGATCCACAACTATGCTGTTGATTTGGTTTTTAAAGAAGAATCTTCCAAGCTTAGTGTCTGTAGCTAAGCAGCTAGGGCACCAGCCACATACACCAGAGCTGGTGGGTTTGAATCTGGCCCGGGCCTGCCAAATAATAATGACAGCTACAACAAAAAAATAGGTAGGTATGGTGGCGGGTGCCTGTAGTTCCAGCCACTTGGGAGGCTGAGGCAAGAGAATCGCTTAAGCCCAAGAGTTAGAGATTGCTGTGAGCTGTGACGCCACGGCACTCACTCTACCTAGGGTGACATAGTGAGACTCTGTCTCAAAAAAAAAAAAAAAAAATCTTCCAGGCTGGGCACAGTGGCTCATGCTAGTAATCCTAGCACTCTGGGAAGCCAAGGCAGTGGGTTGCTTGAGTTCACAAGTTTAACACCAGCCTGAGCAAGACTGAGACCCTGTCTCTACTAAAAATGAAAAACTGAGGGAAGAGGTTCACTTAAGCCCAAGAGTTTGAGCTGCTGTGAGCTATGATGCTATGGTACTCTACCAAGGGCAACAAAGTGAGACTCTGCCTCAAAAAGAAAAAAAAAAGAAGACAACTCTTCCTTTGCCTTCAGATATTCTCATGTAACACCTTTGAGAAAAAAATTGCAATGCTAATGAAAGGCAAATTTCCTTAGTTAACTCATAATCGATCTCCAAATTTGGTGGCTTTCTACTTGACTGGCACCACAACTTATCTGTACTTTACATATACATTGAAATGGATGCCGTCCACCTCTTACCAAAACCTGGCTGAAGAAAAAGTACTCCATTCATTCACATGGGTTTTACTCTCAAATCAACCTGGACCACCAGAAAGCAATGCCTTTAACATTACTATCTTTCCCACAGAAAACTGCTCACACTGAGTTGCATGTTCACTTTATATCTTAGTAATTTCTAAAGGAAACAGTTATGAATGCCTTTGCTTCATCTGCTGAAGGAATTTTGCTGAAAATATCACACAATACACATCCCTACAAGATATTTATTTTATAATTGATGGAAAAATCTTTTCACTCACATGAAGAGTCACAGGCAACGTTTCTCTTTTTAGGCAAGACTGCCCTAAAGTATATGTTTGATTGCATTTATACCACCTTCTAAAACAATAAAAACTATAGTAGAAAAAAATTACAACAACAGTTACCTCTGAAAGTTGGAAGGAGGGACATGATTGGCAAGAGAAATAATGAAAGTTGGAGGGGGTAGTTTATAGTAATGGCTGTTTTAAAACTTAGCAGTGGCCCTAGTGAGAAAAAAATTGTCACTGTAGCTATTCCTGGACTCTACCCACTAGATGTCAGTACTAACTTATCCTCAATCTGTCCAATTGTGACAAGGAAGAATGTCTCCCAACATTGCCAAATGTTTCCTTGTAGGCAAAACCATCCACAATTGAAAACTACTGCCCTAGCCCTGTATCTCAATAATGTTTCAGCTTACTTAGGTGCATGCTTTGGTCAAAATTCAGAGAATATGTACTTCCAATCTGGGTATTTCATTGTATATATGTTTAGCTCAAAAGAAAATGAACTATAAAAAAATAATAAACTCTAGTTAATGATGTGCATACTAAAGTATCTAGGAAAAAGTTTTTAGTGATGGTTGGATACAGGGATAGATATTTGCATAGACATATAATAAGGCAAATATAGTAAAATGTGAATGGCAGAATGTGGCAAGTACATAAGCATTCTCTACAAAATTCTTGAAACTTTTCTGTATGTTTGTAATTTTTCATACTAAAATGTTGGGGAAAAGGTATCATAAAAGAGGAAAGAACAGAAGTGACAAAGAATAAGCGGCTGAGCAAAGGCAGAAAAACATTAGAGGTATCGATAATCTGCAGGTTATTATAAACCACAGGTGCTTTCAAATGGCTGGTGGAGAGTGTGCCAGGGAAGGAGTAGGCAGAAGACAAATCATGGAGACCTAAAGGAACTCTGACTGCCCTATGCAAAAAGAATTTTAGGCTATATCCTTATAGCCACATGAAAGGCAGAATGGAAGGGTGTAAAGCCTAAATAAAGCAAGGATGAAGGCCTAAATCGATGCAGTGAGAATATCTGTAGAGGAAAAAGAACAGAAACGAAAAGCATTTAAGAAGTAAAATCAATAGGACTTAATCACCAATTTGAAATATGGGGACATGGGGTTGGTGGAGGCATGGGGAGAGCAGTAAGGACAAGTTTTGTCTAGACTCTTCCCTATCGTGGCCACTGCTGAAGAGGCAGAACCCCAAATGCAGTTCAATCCCTTTGTGACTTCTGATCAAAGCAAGAACCGCAAAAGACATTTCAATACACCGTTCCACATTCGCAGGAAGGTCATATCTTCCCTTCTTTCCAAAGAGCTAAGACAAAAGTACAATGGTCAGTCCATGCCCATCTGAAAGGATGATGAAGTTCAGGTTGTGCAGGGGCACTATAAAGATTGGCAGATTGGCAAAGTAGTCCAGGTTTACAGGAAGAAATATGTCATCTACGCTGAGCAAGTGCAGCAGGAAAAATCTAATGGCACAACTGTCCATGTGGGCATTCATGCCAGCAAGGTGGTTATTACTGCCTTAAACTAGACAAAAACTGCAGAAAGATCCTTGAATGGAAAGACAAATCTTGCCAAATATGAAAGAAAAAGGGCAAGTACAAGGAACAATTGAGAAGATGAAGGAATAAAATAATCTTGTTTTGTTTTTTTCAGAAACAGAGTCTCACTCTGCCACCCTCGGTGGAGTGCCATGTCGTCACAGCTCACAGCAACCTCAAATTCTGGGTTTGAGTCTAGACAAAACTTGTCCTTACTGCTTTCCCAGGCCTCCCCCAACCCCATATCCCCACATTTCAAGATGGTGATTAAGTCCTATTGATTTTACTTCTCTAATGCTTCTCATTTCTGTTCTTTTTCCTCTATACCTATTCTCACTGCATTGATTTAGGAGGCCTTCATCCTCGCGTTAGGCTTTACACCCAATCCTCTTGCTTCAGCCTCCTGAGTAGCTGAGACTACAGGCGCCTGTCACAACACCCGGCTACTTTTTTAAAGATGGGGTCTCGCTCTTGCTCCCGCTGATCTCAAACTCCTGAGCTCAGGCGATCCACCCACTTTGGCCTCCCAGAGTGCTAGGATTACAGTCATAAGCCACTGCACCTAAGGAATATAATACTCTTATATACAACTTGCATTAAAAACCGCTAAAATGGAAAAAAAAAAAAAGATACAGGAGATAGACACTCAATAGACTTGAACTAGATGTATAGAAACTCACCATGTACTGTTATCTTTCAAAAAGATACTCCCTATATCTCAATGACCAATCAGTAGTAGTAAGACCTAGGTTGGGGTCTTCTTAATCCATTTCACCCTAAAAGAAATTAAGACCCACTGGAGAAATGGCTAGTTTCAGGTAGGGGGCAGGAAATATACAAGATGAGCCAAGAACTTCTGTTTATAGCAGATAACAAAGCAGCTCTCAAAGACTACAAATGTCATGTCAAAAGGTTGTAGAATCAGGCAAAGCATGATTTTAGCATCAATAATAACTGCAATGGACTGAAGCACATCAATAATGTTAAAATTTTATGACTATATAATGATATGAACTAATTAGTCATCACTGAAAATACTAGGCAGCCAACTCGTTATTTTGAAAACTGGCAAATCAAGAGGAAAAAGAAACATGTACATATCCTTCCTTCTCTATACAAACTGTCCTTTGGTAATCAAGTAGACAAAGGGAGGCTTTGTCATTATGTAAATATTCTAGCTAATAAAGAATGGATGATGGACTGTTGCCATTTTGCAACACCTAATTAATGGATTCAGGCACTGAACATAAATAAATGGTAACTACATGACAAAAAAGATGTAGCCTTGCTTCTCCATTCCCACTCAAAAAATCAAATCAAATCAAATCAAACCTCTAGCTTGGGTGTCCACCCTATTTTTCCCTCTGCCACACACTGAAAGAATAACAGTTGTCTTGGGCCACACGTGAAATACGCAAACACTAATGGAAGCTGATTAGCAAAAAAAAAAAAAAAAAGGGTCCATATATATATATACTTTTTGTGATATCCAATACCACAGACAAGCCAAAAAAAAACCAGGCTCACAAAATCAGTATGCAGCCATGGGCCGCAGGTCGAACACCTCTGCCTAGATCCAACTACCAATTTCCCAGACTGTAGAAAACTCTACTAGACAAAAAAAAAACCTGGTTTCTTTAATAAACTACAAGGGACAGAGAGACAAAAGGAGATTACAGATTACAGTCACTACCAGCCAAATGCACAGTGTATTCTTACTTTAAAACCTCATTTAGACAGGGCGGTGCCTGTGGCTCAAGGAGTAGGGCGCTGGTCCCATATGCCGGAGGTGGAGGGTTCAAACCCAGCCCTGGCCAAAAACCACAAAAAAACAAACAAACAAAAAAAACAACCTCATTTAGACAAACTGAAATTTTTCTTAAATGTAAACATAACATTTATGAAACAACTGAAAATATGGATACTGGCTGAATATTTGATATTAAGACATTGGTTTTCTTTAGGTATGATAATGATGTTACAGTTAAGTTTAAAAAGAGTAACCTTTTAGAGATGCATACTGAAATATGAAATATTACATGAGATTTCTTTTAAGCTAATCCAGAAAGGAGAAAATGGATAGGGGTATAAATGAAACAAAATAGGTCACCAAGTTAACTGTTGAAGCTATGTGATGAGTATATGAGATCCTTGATAATACCTGATTGACTTTTGTTCTACTTTTGGTGTACGTTTGAAGGTCTCCAAAATAAGAAACTTTTTAAAAAGTCTCTCATTAAGGCCAGATGTGGTGGCTCACACCTGTAATCCTCGCATTTTGGGAGGCCAAGGTGGGAGGATCGCTTTGAGGCCAGAGTTCTTGACCAACCTGGGCAACAGAGCAAGAGCTGGTCCCTGCAAAAAATTTAAAAACTAGCTGGGTATAGTGGCATTTAGCTGTAGTCTCAGGAACTCAAGAGGCAAAAGCAAGAGGGTAACTTGAGATCAGGAGTTTGAGGCCATAGAGAACAATGATGGTGCCAGTCCAGTACAACAATGATGGTGTACTCCAGCATAGGTGACAGAGTGACTCTATCTCTGAAAACATGAAAAACTTTCAGAGAGGGACAAATAACAGTGTTGAAATTAAGTTCACAATCAAAAATTACAAACCAAAGTAGGAGAGTAAGTGAACGGAAACTCTTAGAGACTCGTAAGAATAAAAATAATAGAACAGGCTCAGTGCCCATAGCTCAAGCGGCTAAGATGCCAGCCACATACACTAGAGCTGAGGTTTGAATGCAGCCCGGGCCTGCCAAACAACAATGACAACTACAACCAAAAACTAGCTGGGTGTTGTGGTGGGTGCGTGTAAGTCCCAGCTACTTGGGAGGCTAAGGCAAGAGGATCGCTTAAGCCTGGGAGTTGGAGGTTGCTGTGAGCTGTGATGCCATGGCACTCTACCCAGGGTGACAGCTTGAGGCTCTGTTTCAAAAAATAGTAATAATAATAAAACAATCTAGAAATGATTGGGGTGGCGCCTGTGGCTCAAAGGGGTAGGGCGCCCGCCCCATATGCCAGAGGTGGCGGGTTCAAACCAGCCTTGGCCAGAAACTGCAAAAAAAAAAAAAAAAAAGAAATGATTATGAAATAAATATTCCTGATTGGTTTAAGGAATGAGAAGGAATAAAACTCAAGAGGGAAAATTTCTGTATGAGAGTGGAAAAAACTTAACTTGCATAAAAAAGGGGAAGCGGGGTGGCGCCTGTTGCTCAGTAAGTAGGGCGCTGGCCCCATATACCAGAAGTGGTGGGTTCAAACCCGGCCCCGGCCAAAAACTGCAAAAAAAAAAAAGAAAAGAAAAGAAAAAAGGGGAGCAAAAAACCCGACCATTTTGGATGGACTCCACGATATGTGGGTTTTGAGAGAGAATAAGCAATTGTCCTTCAAAACAGTGTTCAAAGAGGTGTGTTTCACTGAGGTAAAATTGTAAAGGGGAAGATGGAGTGTAAGGAAGAAGGGGAATTTATTCGCAATAGACACAGAGGAAAGGACATAGAGGTGGCAGCAAAACAGAAGTGTCATGAGGAAGGAAAAGAAAACACAAGTGAGGGCAGTTGACCAGCCTGAAGATAGGCACTGAAGACTACTTACAGTAACTATCTTAAAAGACCACACAAAATTCAAGGTGCTTTGTAATTTTTTTATGACATATCTAAACTCTGGATATAAAGGCCAGTCCTAGGTGAGTCAAGGGGCCATTCCAAACCCCACCTCTGTGTTTTGGGAGCCCTGGAAACTATGGCATATATCCAGTATTGGAGGGAGGCCCTGAAGCTTATTTTGGCACAAATAGCCACATCAAAGAACTGCAGGGAAATTTTCCTTAATGATTTCATCCATATCATTTCAACCACACTTTTAAATGTCTATCCTGGTAATTAAATATTCTCCTTTTTTCCCCTTCTGATGGCACAGGATTTTATGTGTGTGAAGATTTGGGTGGAGGAACACTGATCTAGTGATAAAAGCACAGCTCCTATTTGACTGTTGTAGCACAATAAAGAACAAGTACAGATCTCCTTCCATAGCACAAGCTAAAAAAAAAAAAAATCAAGGGTCTATGCAACAGTTCTAAAGAAAACCAGAAAGTTTCCCACAATTCAGAGAAGCGACCTCCCTCTAAGTAAAATTCACTACCAAAAAAAAAAAGACTATAAAGTATGTTTCATCAAAATTCAAGAGTTTTCCTAATTTGAATGATGAGCATACTTATAGCCGTGACTCAAGCATAACAAAAGTGATTCATGTAACCAAAACATTTGTACCCCCTTAACATTTTGAAATTAAAAAAAAAAAAATTGTAACTAAAGTTTACACAATTAGTAGAAGCCAAGATAGCTTTTACATGTACATTTAGGAGCTGTGGAAAAAGTTGCCCCACATGATGCTCTTTGAGATTTTACTACTGACACTTCATCACCTCTCTGAGATAGATACCCATACATCTCTCCTCAGTCCTGCCAATAACATACAGAGATTGACATGCAAGGCTAGGTAACTACCACTGTGCTACTCAAAAGACGTTCCATGGACTGGTACTGACCCTTGAACTGTTTGTTACCAGTCCTCGGTGAACTATGCAGACATAGAAAATAAAAATTGTCCTATGATATACTTACTGAAATGTAATTTTATGTATTAAGTCTATTAATTTAAAATGTGGCTTGTATTTTTATCTTTTTAATTTTTCTAATATTTCATTTGTATCTTATTTTACAAAAGTACTGATCCACAACTGATTGGGGGAAAGACGGTTCCTCACTACAGCGTGAGAAGCACAGTTGAACCAAATTCTTTTTTTGTTGTTGTTTTCAGACAGTCTTACTTTTTTGCCGTGGTGTCATATTTCACAGCAACCTCAAACTTTTGGGCTCAAGCACCCTCTTGCCTCTGCCTCCCGAGTAGCTAGGACTACAGGTGCTCACCACACAAATTCTTATATACTAGGCATTAAGTGCCCAGTTTTAAAAGGTGCGAGTGATGGCAAACATGTTCATGGTGTCAGGAAGTTGAAGCTTCCTTGCACCCTTCAAGTCAGCTGTTGAGGAATATATTGCTTGCCAAGTGGGGCCTTCAGGAGTGAAGATTCAACATGTAAATCTTCATGAAGTTATTCTCATTGATCCATTACATAAATCAGAAAAAACTCTAACACCCAATGGAGGCAGTTCAGAAAAATGAAGAGATAGATATGCACTCCAGTGTATCAGCTGTAATCACTGTGATCTCCAAAAGAGCCCTAAGTTCCACTACATAGTATGTGGCTCTTGACAGCTTCCTAGAGAAGAAAACAATGCTCCACCATCACTAATAAAAGTAAAGCCACACATCCTAAACATTTAAAACAGTTCATACCTACTTTAAATGCCCTGAGATTCCAATTAAAACCGCAGTTTCCTGAACACACTGTACAACTTTTGAAAATCAAAGTGTAATAAGGACTAAATGTAATATATTAGTCCTTATCTGTAATAAGTAGTAAATAAATATAATATCTTCAGCATTTATTATTTCTAATAACATAAATGTTTTTACTTTAATAATATACTATGGAATTATATGCCAAGAGTATATAATATGCCCTATTGCTAACAGAATAGGTATCAAATAAATCCTCTAAAAGATGCATGAAATTAGCTACTATATTTTGCTGTGTGTTAATGCATACTTTTTTGCCCAAATTTTTGAGAGAAAAACAAGGATGTGCATTATACATGGATAGTACAGCTCGGGAGCAAGGGAGCCCAGCGAGCCTCTCTGGGCTGCCAAGCCCTCCCACCTGGGTCTGCTGGGTGCACAGGGTTAAAGTCTGGGAGGATCTAAGATCCAGTGGGAGTGAACCAGGGCAGCCTTTGCCGAGCATTGTGATCAGGGGATGGGATTGTAGTAGGGCTTGCAAGGAGGGCTACAGCCACGGCCATGCAAAACAAAGGCCAAGACCCAAGGCCAGGCCATGCAGAGGGGACCAGGAGCCCTGCACAGGCCCAAGGACTTGCCTGGCTGCCCACGGCAGCATGACTTCAGAAGCTCCCACTGTACCAGTTACATACAATGGCCATCTCAGCTATGACCCCCAATGTGGCAGGAATGGAAGGGCTCCCAAGAAGACAGGGAAGGGGCAGGTTTCACAGGTAGAGAAGTATGGGAGAGCACTGCAGTCTGCATGTTTACCAGGGAAGCATTAGTCCCTCCCAGACATGTCTCTCTTGCCTGAGAGCTGGCCACTTTCTCAAAGGGTGTTTTCCTGGAAGTTGGGGCCAAAAATATGGGTGTGTATTATGCACAGGAGCACATTATACACAGCAAAGTAGGTCAATTTCTATAGACGTAAGTATTAATGCAGATGAGCCTACAGTGTTCTTGGAGATGATGAAATCACCTAGTTAGTCCACTGCCTATTAAAACACAAACTATAAACCTGTGCTGGACTATGAACTATTTGTTATGAATCCATGCTGAGATCAGTTTGGAAACAAAGTAGGAAACTTTTACAGACATTTGACAATGCCATGGCATCCAAGCGCGTGATCAGTGGATTCCTCTTGCTGAACAGAGTAACAACCAATCCAGGTGTTGTCAAACTCATGTGGTAGTTACACACGGCATGACATGTGTACTAGTTAGGCACAGGAGAATCACATTGCATGTTAATATTTTAAGGTTATTTTGCCAACTACCTAACAAAAGCATAAAAATCTGAGAAAAATGCATGGGTTTAATCATTTTTCTTTTTTGTGTGTGTGTGTGGTTTTTGGCTGGGGCTAGGTTTGAACCCGCCACCTCCGGCATATGGGATTGGCGCCCTACTCCTTGAGCCACAGGGGCCGCCCTGGGTTTAATCATTTTTGTAACTTTTTTTTTTTTTTTTTTGTAGAGACAGAGTCTCACTTTACTGCCCTCGTAGAGTGCCGTGGCGTCACACGGCTCACAGCAACGTCCAACTCCTGGGCTTACGTGATTCTCTTGCCTCAGCCTCCGGAGTAACTGGGACTACAGGCGCCCGCCACAACGCCCGGCTATTTTTTGGTTGCAGTTTGGCCGGGGCTGGGTTTGAACCCACAATCCTCGGTATATGGGGCCGGCACCTTACTCACTGAGCCACAGGCGCCGCCCCCATTTTTGTAACTATTTAACTTGTAAACATTTTTTTTTTTTTGTAGAGACAGAGTCTCACTGTACCGCCCTCGGGTAGAGTGCCGTGGCGTCACACGGCTCACAGCAACCTCTAACTCTTGGGCTTATGCGATTCTCTTGCCTCAGCCTCCCGAGCAGCTGGGACTACAGGCGCCTACCACAACGCCTGGCTATTTTTTTGTTGCAGTTTGGCCGGGGCTGGGTTTGAACCCGCCACCCTCGGCATATGGGGCCGGCGCCCTACTCACTGAGCCACAGGCGCCGCCCAACTTCTAAACATTTTTCTTATGACTGTTTTTCAATTCATAATTTAACATTAAAGAAGAGAAATGAATTTTATATTATTTCATTATTTTTAACAGTTTTACATATGGATAAACAAGTCTCAGTAGATTTTTTAGCATCTTTTTGGTGGAAAAGACATTTTCTCTGAAAACACCAGTAGTAATAAATGAAATGAGTAAAAGAAGTAAATCTGAAGACCAAAAGAGGCTGTACTATTTCACTCAGGAATATGATCCTTCATATACTGAGTTCAGTTTTATAACCATATTTAGTAGTGAAGTGCTAACATCATAGGTTAACTGCATACATACTGCTTAATGTAGTAACAAAACCATCAAAATTTAAGAGGCCTTTATAAACAAGTGTACAGACATAAATTCAAAACAGAAAGAATTCTTAGAAAGTATACTGAAATTAAAAAGCTAACAGAAGCAGACAAACAGCATTTTATCCATAAATGTTTTATAGGCTTACTATCCTAGCACTTTGGATTGCTATTAATAAAATGAAAATGCTAAATACAACTGTCAAGGAATAGGTGAATGATCACTTACATCAAAATGTTTACTTGGAAATACTAGGTAAATCTGTACTTTCTAATGATACCACAACTTGCCACATTTAGAACAATGATATAGAAGGACAATTTACAAATCAAAACTTGCAAAGTGTTTTTCATTTGACAAGTGCACACGGATTTTGCTAATATGCTATTTGAACGTGATGATGATATGAAGGAAGAATTCTTATTCACAGTTTTACATCCAACAAACACAACTAGTTCTGTACTGAGTAAAACTATGAAGAATTACATTGGCAACAAAAGTAGTCTAGAGTTTTGTACAGAAGAATGTTCTGACGGCACAGCTGCGATGACAAGAAAACCTGGAGTAATTCCCCAGAATAAGGACCTTAAGCCAGTGACAGATAAAATTCAGTTGAACTAAACAGAATGTGTAGTTGTCATTAAAAAAAAAAAAAAAATCACTAAAATGTAAATGCTAAAACATCACCAATTATGTTTTTATTATGTGCTGATAAAGTATATTATAAACAACTGTTAATGAAGTAATGTTGAAACCAGGTTAATATTAAAACAATGATTACTGAGGGGGAATTTGAATTACAGAACAAATTTAGTGTTTTTGCAAGATAAGAAACAAGTTCGGTTCCAACTTTCAAGGATGTTGGTTGAGTGGCAAATTTGTCCATTATCTTCAGTACTTTAATGATTCTTAACACTTTCTTACAAAGAAGAAACACAATATGTTTTTCAACTGCAGATTAAAGGGCAAAAACAAGCTAAAAGCTTCAAAGAACAGTTTCTACAGATTATTATCCTATCTGGCCCTACAATTAAGTTTGTGAACTCAACCCAGAAAAAGTGCTACATACCTCATTGCTGAATATGACAAGAGTCACCTTCAAAGTACTCCCCTTGGGCATTTATGCACCAATGCCAGCGCCTACCAGTCTTCAAAGCACTTTTTCTAGGATGAATTCACAAACTTAATTGTCCAACCTTGTATACCTTATAAATGTAACAGAACATTTTGAAATTTAATTTTCCAGACAAATGAGTTCCACACACAAGGAAATATAACAGAACCAAATCCATTTCTTTGATCTAAAGATAATTTAACTATTTACACCATAAACTGCTGGAACTGGCTATTGTTCAAAGATTATGGATACATTTGAGACTACAGTGTCACTTGCTTTATTTTGGATAAAATCTGAAATGAATATCCTGAGCTTCAGGAAATTGTTATTAAGATCTCTTCTACTCCCATCAATAAAACTCAGTAAAAATAGTTTTTTTTGCTTATGAGTATTATTAAAGCATGACAAAATTTAGACAGGGTGGTTCTGTGTACAATCCAACCTACATAAATTAATAAGGTAAGCTCATTTGTAATGTGAAAAACTTTAAATATTGATAAAAGAGCATTTGTTCTCAGTATTGGTTAGGTGCTTAATACAAGGAATTGCTATTTCATAACTTATTTTTCAGTTACAATTGCAAAATAACCATATGTATGTGAACTAAAATGAAATCTTAAGGCCATCCCCCTCAGTGACTGACTAGATCCCCTCTTGGCCAAGGGGGTTCCTAAAATTGAGTTGCTAGCCATGAGAAAGGAGAAGGGACATACCTCACCATGCCCTCCCCTTCTTAGAGATTTCCGCTGTGACTCATTAACAGGACTAAGGCTAGGCAAGACTTACTTAAGGGTCCTTAACATACATAACAAACCACTTAGAGCCTGTCCGAGAATTAAGTCTCTAATTAACTGACCCTTTGTCTTTAAGCATTCCTTTTCACTGACTCCTGGTATTTTACACATAGCCTAACTCTTTTAGCCAATTGTCAGCTAAAGAATCTTTAAACTCAGCTATAACCTATAAGTTTCTGCCTTCCAGAAGTCCCACCTTTTGAGGCTAAAAACCATTGTATGTTTTCTGCATATTGATTTATGACCACACCTATAATTCCTATCTCCCTAAAATGTATAAAACCAAACTGTAACCGTGAGTCCACTTGCTCAAGGATTCTTCAGTGTGGCTCTGGGTCATGGTCCTCAAATTTGGCTCAGAATAAACCTCCTTTAATTATTTTAACAGAACATGGCTTCTTTTCCATCAACATGTATATGACTATATATGTCCAGATTTCATCATTCTTCTTATTGCTATATTTATGCATTATAAACTACTTGAGTTTGTTTTCACATGTCCATTGTTTTATAGTATTTTAATTTGCAAACATATCAGTCTATAATGGATTGAAAACTTTTAAATTCTTGCCTTACCAGTTTGAGAAATAATGGGCTAGCCTTAAAATAGCTACTTGTGTCTTGAGTTTGTGTCAATAGGTTAAATCCAGGTAAATCCTGAATAAATCTGTTAATTGAGATTCAGCTAACACTTGAAGCAAATTTCAACTTAAGTATTTGAAAATTTGAAGTATATAGGAAAATGTCTTAGCAGTCAGTATTCATATGCAGACTAGTTCAGAGGCGTTAACAGAGCTGATGCATTGCTTGCCCATTCTCACAGTCAATAATGAAAGCTGGGACTGGAGCACAACATTTTAAAATTTAACCCAGTGTTTGATCCACTAAAACTGTGACAGAAAAAAACAAAAAACTGATGAAGGAAGAGCCTCTTAAAAACAAAACATACCTAGTTAAACGGAATAAAATTGCCTTTGGAAATACCAAAATGTTCTGAGTGTAATCTCGGACTCCCTGAAGTCCAAGTGAATTTTAATTTGAAAAATAATTTAAACACCTGGCTCAGAGTTCTGTAGCTCATTAGCCTAGTTAATAGCAATGAAATACTAAGACCTTTTCTCCATGATTAAAAAGATAACAAAACAGTAGTATTCACAGTGGTGTATCTTGCCAGTAATCACAACTGAACACTGGGAGGTCTAGTAAGGGTCATTCTGGAATGAGAAAGCAAGTCTAAACTGTTCTTTCAGGCTAGTAATCAGAAAGAGGAAGCCTGAGGCCATCAGAAATATTGCTACCGTGAACAGTTTTCAGGTATGAGGAAAGAAATTAAAAACTTCCATTTTTTACTGAAAGTTTTAATGATTCATTTTACCTAAAAAGTGAAAAGTAACGAGCCTCTAGCAATCATACACCCAAAACTGAGGCTGACTGTAAAGTACTATCTTGTTCGGTTCCCTTTTCCTGCAAATCACATTTTTTGAGTAAATACACCAGGTTTATTTTCCACCTCTATGTAGGGACTTCTGAGTACTATGGGGGAAACCTGTAACTGGCAACAATACAAATTCCAGGTTTCCAGACAGATTACCCCCAAACAAAATCCCAACTCTCCTGCAGTCTGAATAAAGCCTCTCCAGGCCCCTTTCTGGAGAAAATGTAGACTATGTTCCAACTGAATGACTTGATTCAAAAAAAAAAAAAAAAGAATGCAGACTATGAATTATGGATTCCTTCACCTGTACCTTCACACCACACCACCACTGCTGCACTGATTTTGCATTAGAACTTCTTGAGAAGAGAAACTTACACTCAACTTTAGGTCCCCAGGGCCAAATTCCAGTGTAATTAAATAAAGAAATAACTCCAGTTCTTTCAAGTTCTGATTTTGTGGTCCTCTCAAAAATAGGTAGTTTGTTGTAACAGCTTTGCTTGTTTCCTTGGTCCAGTTCTCCACCTCTTGGAGTCCTTGATAACTTAGGAAATCAGTAATGTCTGAGATTCCTCCCACATGACAATCTTTACAAATAAAAATTTCACAAACTGTACACATATTTTAACTGTGTGTGGAAATGGATGGGTTAAAGAAAAAAATGGATATTCCGTTTTATCTTCCAGTCCTAATGTGTTTTAAAACAGACTCAATATTGAAATTTAAATACTCTGGAGCTTAAAAAAAAAAAACAGATACAAAAACTTAACAGCCTCAAAATACCTGGTATAAATTGAGGGAAAATAATAAAATGCATAGTAGTTAATGTTTTAAAAGAATTTGAGAGAATCTTGCGTATGTAAACATTATGAAGCTGGAATATCTAAGATGACAAAAGATTTCACAGAAATGAAACACATGGTTTTCCAAATTTAAAATAGCAATCGAGCAGTAAATAGTAGATGAAACATTACCAAACACAAATCAGTGCTACAAAAAAATGAATTATCCTACAACTCTAATCAAAAGGATGAAAGAAAAAAGTATTAGAAATATTATAAAGATCAACCTCACCAAAATGGAGTTGCAGAAAACCACTAGTTATTCTCTTGACAAATTTATTGAGTATCTAGTATACTACAGTCATGCACTAAGGATACAATAGTGAATAAGACAGATATGGAAGGAGCCCTGAAAAGGTTCATATTCTAGAAGAAATGAAGCTGAAGTAATAACCAAAGAAATTAATGAAGAAAAAGAAGAGACAATAAAGAAGAGAGGGAGGAAAAGTAAGGAAACAATAAACATACATGTTCTGTGTTTTAGCCAAATTTAATAGAGATTCTGATAGAATTTCCAACTTCAAAGAGAAAATAAGTATTCCACAAGCATGCCGGGGGTAGCACAGTGAGAGGCGGCAATCAGGTTATGTACAAATTTTTAAAAAATCTTATAGGCAACTTTTTAAAACTAATTCTACATATAGACAAGGATAAAGTTAAATTGGCACTCCCATATACTATAGATGTAAATTTGACAATTCCACTTCTAGGTATACAACCTAAGAAAATAAAGATTTACATGTAAATATTTACATAGAGGTATAGAAGAATGCTCATCACAACATTATTTAAAATGTCAAACTAAAAAACAACTTATATGGCAAACTAGGATGAAACAAATTACAATTTGGCCATTCAGTGGAATACCATACAAACATTAAAAGCCATTTTCAAATATTTTATTACAAGTTCAAACGTTCATGATTAAAAGTTAAAGAAAATAAAGAGCATAATCTCAATTTATTTCTTTTAAAAAGTACATACTTATGTATACACAATACATTTGTATGCATATACAAATACACACGTACACATACGTATACACAAAAATCAACTTGTACGAAAGGGCACTAAAATGTTAATGACAATGAGATGGAAGTAATTTTAATCTCCTATGCTCGGCTAAGTTTCTTTAAAAATCTGAATTGTTTAAGAAAAAATCTGAATTGTTCGAGACCATTAACATTTAATGTAGTAATTGACTGATATGACTTAAAACTGTTGTTTACTTTCATTTTGTCCGTTTTGTTCCTTTTCCACTTATTTCCTGCATTCTTTTAGTTTATTTTTCAGGATTCCATTTTTTTTTTTTTTTTTGTGGTTTTTGGCCAGGGCTGTGTTTGAACCCCCCACCCCCAGCATATGGGACAGGCGCCCTACTCCTTGAGCCACAGGCGCCACCCTCAGGATTCCATTTTATCTCCACTATCAGTATATTAGTAATATTCCTGCTTAATTTTTCTAGTGGTTGCTCTAGGCTTTACATCACACATCTTTTTTTTTTTTTTTTTTTTTGAGACACAGTCTCAAGCTGTCACCCTAGGTACAGTGTCATAGCTCACAGCAACCTCAAACTCTAGGGCTTAAGTGATTCTCTTGCCTCAGCCTTCCAAGTAGTAGGGACTACAGGTGCCCGCCACAACGCCTGGCTATTTTTGTTGTTGTTGTTGTTGCAGTTGTCATTGTTTTACCTGGCCCGGGCCAGGTTCGAACCCCTCAGTATATGTGGCCGGGGTCCTACCCACTGAGCTATGGGTGCCGCCTACATTACACATCTTTAACTGATCAGTCTGTCTTCCACTTAAGTATACCACTTCACATGCAGTGTAAGAACCTTACAGTGGTTCTCATACCCTCCCCTTCCCTTTCGCTCTTTGAGCTTTTGTCATACACTTTACTCCTATGTGTTGTAAAATCTATTACTTTTGCTTTAAACAACCATCTTTTTAAAGCTATTTAATTATTTGATTCACAATGTTGTGCAACCTTCACCTTAAATCCAGCGGATTTTCACCACCCCAAAAAGAAAACCCATACCTGTTTGTAGTAGTCACTCTCAAAGGCAGTGTCTTTTATAGAGATTAAAAAATAAGAATAAATGTCTTATTTTTACTCCTGTATTTACCATTTTCAGCACTGGCTACAGTGCATGGCATCATAGTTCACAGTAACCTCAAACTCAAGCAATCCTCTTGCCTCAACCTCCCCAGTAGCTGGGACTACAGGAACCTGCCATAACATCTAGCTAGTTTTTCTTTTTTTTTTTTTTTAAGTAAAGCCAAGGTCTTGCTGTTGCTCAGGCTGTTCTTGAACTCTTCAGCTCAAGGGATCTATCTGCCTCAGCCTCCCAGAGTGCTAGGATTACAGGAATGGCCCAAATTTCCACTTTAAGTCATTTTCCTTCCGCCTAAACAACTTCAATATTTCTTGTTGTGCAGATCTGCTGGCACCATGTTCTCTAAGCATTTGTTTGAAGTCTTTATTTCAGCCCTCATTTCTGGATGTATTTTCCTAGGTAAAGAATAGTAGGCTTTTTTTTTTTTGAGACAGAGTCTCACTTTGTCACCCTCACCCTCAGTAGAGTGCCAACTTCTGGGCTTAGGTGATTCTCTTGCCTCAGGCCGGTAGGCTTTTTTTTTTTTAAGCACTATAAAGATGTCTCTGCATTTGTCTTTGTTAAATTTCTGATTTAAAAAATGTCACCCTTATCGTTCTTATGCTGTACATAATGCGTACTATTTATGTGCTTGTTTTCAAGGTTCTTATTGTTGTCAGAGATTTGATTATGGTGTGCCCTGACGTAGCTTCCTTTATATTTATTTACCTTGGGATGTGCTGAGCTTCTTAAATCTGTGGGCTTATAGTTTTCATCAAATTTGGAAATTTTATTTTTAAAAATCCTTTTTCTCTTCTCCCTTCTCTCTTTTCTGGGGTTCCAATTATATGTGTGTTACACTGTTTTCTGTTGCTAACTACTGTTCCTGTTTTAGTCATTTAGTCATTATTAATTTCTCCATTTTTCTTTCTGCTCTCATTTTGGATAGTTTCTATTACTGTGTGTTCAAGTTCACTGGTCTGCAGCATTTCATCTGCTAATAATCCCATCCGTGTATTTGTCATTTTATTTCTTACTCTAGATATTCTATTTGGGTCTTTTTTATACCTTTCGCTTCTCATTGTGTTAACCATTTCCTCCACTTTCTTGAACACACAGAACATATTTATAATTGCCGTTTTGATGTCTTTCTCTTTTGACTACATCATCTCCATGATTTCTGTATCTACTTCCATTGATCCACTAATTTCTCTCCTGATTGGAAGTTGTATCTTTCTGGTTCTTTGTATGCATGCCTGATAATTCCTTCCTTCCTTCTTTTTTGCCTAATAATTTCTGAATGAATGCCAAACATTATAGGTTGTATGCTTTGGGTGCTGGATTTCACTGTATTATTTAACTTAACTGTGTTTCTGCTGGATCCTCCAACACTTGTATTTCCAATGTGTTAGGGTGGGTCCAGAGCAACTTTTAATTTAGGGCTAACTTAGCCTCATCATTAATAAGGTGACACCCTTGGTGGCGCCTATGGCTCAAAGGAGTAGGGCGACGGCCCCATATGCTGGAGGTGGCGGGTTCAGACCCAGCTCCAGCCAAAAACTGCAAAAAAATAAAAAAATAAAAAATAAATAAGGGGACACCCTTTAGGTGCCCTGTATCTACTCCAGCTAATAGGAATACAGATTATTCTGACTTCCGTGTGAGTTGCAGGAATCATTTTGCCTACTAATTTCTAGTAGGGATCTTTCTCTGACATCAGGTGGTTTCCTCTCTTGCATTTGTACATTAGAACTCAGCGTCAAGGAGACCTCTGTGCATTACCTCTTAAGTTTTTGCCCTAAAAATTATAGCTGCTATCTCCCCTCCCAACTCCTGTCTCTTCAACTCAATAAGACCACTAGGCTCTATTTGGGTTCCCCATCCCAGCTCTGCAGCCTAAAAACTACCTCCACAAAATAAACTGGGGCAACCATAGAGCTCGGTTGGTTTCCTGTCCTCCACTGATCGTAGTCCCATATTACTTGTTATCTAATGTCTATAAACTGCCATGTCACATATTGTTCAATTTTCTAATTGCTTACAGTAGCGAGGTAAGTCCTGTCCTTGTTATTCCATTATTAAATAGCACAAATATTGTAAATCAACTAACAGTCTCTCAATTTCGTATCTTAAGAGCTTTGTCTTAGTCTTCATCCAGCTCTACCTCTTTGTAACATAAAGAGTACTTTACTCCTTTTTTTCTTAGAATGTACTCTACTCTTAGTTTGACAATAACCTCTTAATTCTCCTACCTCTCTGATTATGATTTTACTCCTGAAGCCTCAAAATTCTAGGCAAGTTTAAGCAAAATCTAGGGAAGTTTCCAAAATTCTGTTCTTGTCACATTTTTTCCTCTATCTGTGCAGGATCTCACTCTGTGTAATTTCAACAAGTCGCATGATTTCATTTACGAACTCTTGCTGCTGATTCTCAACGTAAGGATCCTATGTAACTGGCCCTGGATTTCTTTATTTGTGCATAGAACACAGAGGGAGGAAAAAGCAAAATACACAATGTAATCTCAACCACTTTCTTTTTCTTTTTGGAGATGGGCATCTTGCAGCCTAGGCTGATCCCATGACTTATCAACATGGGAGTTTTGGCATGCTTCATTTCCAAACTGGGCTGGTCCTCCCTTCTTAGGCTACCTGGTGGTATCCCTCAGTCCCTAGAGGTTACTATACTGATGCAAAACTCAGTGTGCACCCAATTTACATTGTGCACTATAGCCCAAAACACCTGAGCTCAAGAGATCTCCCACCTTAGCCTCCCCAGTCATGGGGACTACAGGCACCTGCCACTGATCTGGCTCAATTACATTTTAAAACATGTTATATATTCAGGGTGGCCATAAAGTTCATGTGCAATTTAAAATAGACAACTATTTAAAACTGCACATGAATTTTATGGTTACCTTGTATGTAAACTAGAGCATAAAACAGAAGTTAATTCACTTAAAGTGTTAAGGTTTCTTCTTTATATTTTCAATACACACACACACATACACACAGAGTTTATAATGAGAAGCTCTTTTTTAAGTCTTCATTTCTAGCTCACAGGTCCAGCTGTTTTCAGGCCAAAACCTCAAACCAGTATTTTCAAAAACATATCTTCCACCTAGAGTCTGCTTTTACCCGTTTTAGTTAATGAATATACAGTCTTCCCATAATTTCAGAGTCATCTCGACTTGCTGTTGTTCCCATATCCAGTCCAAAATCCTACTGAAAACAATGAGTTTTAATTCATGGGAAACAATATTACTGCCCAGGGCTCTAGAATAATGATCTTGACGCTACAATGAAAAGCAAGTGGAACGAAAAATCTTTTTTCCTGGTAAAAAATGTGGAGAAAATCTCAAAAAGGAAGTAACACACTTGATATACAGCCAGATTGTGCCTAGGGTAAAGAGTAGATTTTGAGGAAAGGGGGCCAATGTTGGATAATAAGCCCCAGGGAAAACAAGTAAGCAGAGTGAAGAGGCCGGGAACTTGAAGAGTCTGCATTTTGGTTGGCACCTATAGATGAAAACAGGAGAAAACAAGTAGTGAAATCAGGCTGCAAATGGTGCTTTGGTATAAAGTTGTTTTACAACCAAAATTGGTATTTAATATTGGTTGAACTGAATACACAGAGATCAACTTTTTACCATGTAATTAACCAGCTCTGAATAAGGCTATGCCTTTTTAATGCTCTTTTAAAAATAGGTAATTAGGGGCGGCGCCTGTGGCTCAGGGAGTAGGGAGCCGGCCCCATATGCCGAGGGTGGCAGGTTCAAACCCAGCCCCGGCCAAACTGCAACAAAAAAATAGCCGGGCTTTGTGGCGGGCGCCTGTAGTCTCAGCTGCTCGGGAGGCTGAGGCAAGAGAATCGCGTAAGCCCAAGAGTTGGAGGTTGCTGTGAGCCATGTGACGCCATGGCACTCTACCAGAGGGCGGTACAGTGAGACTCTGTCTCTACAAAAAAAAAAAGGTAATTAATGGACAAAACATAGACTTTCAAAGTCACAAAATAGTGTGAACCTTGAAGACACTGTGCCCAGTGAAATAAACCAGACAAATACTGTATGATTTCACTTACATAAGGTATCTTGAGTAGTCAAATTCACAGAAACAAAAAAAAGTTCCACTCCTCAGAGAGAGCAAGTGTTAATATAATATTGTCTTCTGACCTATCAGATATGGTCTAAGAATACATCTTTGCACATACATGCCTTGTAAAGTAAAACACTCCCACATACAAATACCATACTACATATATTGTTTATGCACCTTGATCTTTTCATTTAATATATTTTGGATACTTCTCTAAATTAGTTCATACAGAATTGACTTACTCCTTTAAAGAGATGCTATTAATTCACTGTTTAACTATACCATTAATTATTTTATCAGTTCCCTACTGATGGATAGTTAGGTTTTATACAAACTTTTGTGACTACAAACACAGCAATGAATATCTTCATGCCATTTAACTCCCACACATACATGTATGTGTGAGTGTGAGTGTGTATGTGTGAGAGAGAAAAAGAGATGCCTAGAATGGAATCACTAAAACAAAGGTTATGTGGATTCTTCTAGGTGGTTGTGTGTATACAAACTCCTTTTATTTATAGAAAAACTTTTATTTAGGGCGCTGCCTATAGCTCAGTAGGTAGGGCAAAGACCACATACACCCAAGCTGGCAGGTTCGAACCTAGCCCAGGCCAGCTAAAACAACAATGACAACTGCAACAAAAAAATAGCTGGGTGTTCTGGCAGGCACCTGTAGTCCCAGCTACTTGGAAGGCTGAGGCAAGAGAATTGCATAAGCCCAAGAGTTTGAGGTTGCTGTGAGCTGTGATATCACAGCGCTCTACAGAGGGCGACATAGTGAAACTCTGTCTCAAAAAAAAAAACTTTTACTTAAGTAGGGCATATATTCAAAAAGTACATAAATTCTGTGTTTATAGCTTGATGAATTTTCCCAATGTAAACACACCTAAATAACAACCATATTAAAAAAAAAAAACAAAAACAGAACCAAGCCCCCAAAAGCCCTTCAAGTCTTCCTAATGGTGAGCTCCCCAAGAGTAACATTTTCCTGACTCTGTTTTTGAACTTACATTTTTCTGTTTGGCTTTTTCATTCAATGTTTTACTTGTGAATGGTATATATTATTGCATAAACAGTTATTTGTTCACTCTTGCTCAGTAATATCCCATTGCATAAATACATCACAGTCTACCCACACTTCTTTCTTGAAGTATGCTCATTCTTAATTTTACTGGATATTATCAAACTGCTTACCACAGAGTTTAGAATCCTACGATTAATATGTATAAGTACCTATTTTCCTACACTTTAGTCAAAAGTTAATCAAACTTTTTGATCTATTTTAAATACTTCCAATATAGTTTCAATTTGCTTTTCTCTTGTCATGACTGAAAGTGAGGATCATTTCACTGGTTTAAGAGCTACTTGTCTTTCCTTTGAACTGTCTTTGAACATGCCCACTAGTCAAGGACTCCTGGTCCTTTAAGAAAATTAGCCCTTTGAACATGATGCATGGCAAATATTTTTCCCGGTTTATCATTACGATTCCAATTTTATTTATATTAATACTAGTTTTTGCCATGTATGGCTTGTCTGTTTTTATGCAAATTTATCAACTTTTTTCTTTATGTTTTCTGAGGTTTTATAAAATTTAGAACAAGTGGAACTCTCACATATATCACTGGTGAGAGTATAATTACTGTGGAAAACTGTCTAGCAATACAGGGGCTCCATAAAAGTTCGTGAGCCATTTTTTAAATATATACCAAAACTAAACTATATGAATTCTGGGACCCAGCAGTTCTATTCATTTCTAACAGAAAACGAGTACTTATGGCTACCAAACATATACAAGAATATTCCTGGCAATTTTATTCATTTTAGCCAAAAAACAGAAACAAGCAAGATTTCTATCGACAGTAGAATAGAATATGTGGCATATTAACACAATACTATACAACAAGAAAAAAGAACAGCAACATGCAATGTAAATAAATCTCATAGACATAATGTTGAGCCAAAAGAAGCTAGACACAAAAAAAAAATGGACAAAATCAGTCTGCGGACAGAGGTGACAAAAATGGTTACTTTCAGAGAAAGTGGGATTACCCAGGAGGAACATAATGGAGAATTTTGGGAGCCCTTGTTTGGGATCAAGGCTTTATCTTGATCTGGGTGGTGGCTACTTCTGTGTATACATAGGTAAAAATTTATTGAGTTGGTACCTAAAAATGTGTGTATTTCACTATCTGTGGATTTTATCACACTAAAGAATTTTTTTTTTATCTTTTTTTTTTTTTTGTAGAGACAGAGTTTCACTTTATTGCCCTCGGTAGAGTGCCGTGGCGTCACACAGCTCACAGCAACCTCCAACTCCTGGGCTTAGGCGATTCTCCTGCCTCAGCCTCCCAAGTAGCTGGGACTACAGGCGCCCGCCACAACGCCCAGCAATTTTTTTTGTTGCAGTTTGGCTGGGGTTGGGTTTGAACCCACCACCCTCGGTATATGGGGCTGGCGCCCTGCTCACTGAGCCACAGGCGCCGCCCTCACTAAAGAATTTTTTGCCCAGCTATTCGGGAGGCTGACTCGAGAGAATTGCTTAAGCCCAAGAGTTTGAGGATGCTGCAAGCTATGATGCCACAGCACTCTACTGAGGACAGCACAGTGAGACTCTGTCTCAAAAAAAAAAGAATTTTTTGAAACAATAAGCAAGTTAGCTTTCTTTTTTCCAAATGGCTACTCAGTTGATCTAACACTATGTGCTGAAGAATTCACTGTGTTCATCTTTGCCACATATCATGTTTCTATAAATGAGGCCACTTCAGCATCCTCGAATCTGTCCTAGTGATCTGGCGCTATTAATTATTTAATTTCAATATATACTTTAATATCTGATAGCACTAACCCCCTTTAAGAGAACACTGATTTTCATAATTTTTATAAAAACTTTCACTTTTGTTCTTTCACTTAAACTTTATATCAAATTCTGGAAAGCCTATTGAGATATTAATTGAGATGATATAGAATTTACAGATTATATTCCATTAAATTTAATATACCTTCCATGTAAAATTCGCAATTATTTTATGCCAATTAAAATAGCTCTTTTAGACTTAAAACACTTTTATATTACACATGAATTGTACTTATAATAAAAGAAAAATAAGTAAAAGAAATTGGCTAAGGCATTCCTAACCTAACATCTTACCATACAGTCAGAAGTGACTGGAACATGTCATTAGTTTTAAGAAATAGCTTAATTTTAGAAATCACAAAAGGTAAAAAAGCGTGTTTCTAACAATATGAAATAAAACAATTTAGAGGAGATACTGACAACTTTTCAATGTGAGAGTTGTATTTCAGTATTTATTCAATTCTTTATGTCCTTCTGCAGAGTTTTGCAGTATTTTTCAGTAACTTTCTTGTTAGTTCTTAAGTTTAGTTCTAAGCAGACATTTTTCCCATCAAAAATTCTGTTAGGGGGTGGCGCCTGTGGCTCAAGGAGTAGGGCGCCAGTCCCATATGCCGGAGGTGGTGGGTTCAAACCCGGCCCCGGCCAAAAAAAAATTCTGTTAGGAAAATGTACAACACCTCTGTATCAAAAATTACATAACTATATTGAGAAAAAAATTGAAGACCAAAACATAAATAATATTCACGAATTGGAAGACTGAACAGAATAAAAGATTATAATCTTTATTCTTGTGGAACCTGACAAGCTGATTCTAAAATACATATAGAAATGCAAGGGGCCAAATTTAACTAAGACTTATTATCCACTGGATAGCAAGGCTTATGAAACTAAAATAATGATTCTCAAATATTTTAGCCTTACATTAATACAAACTATTCAGATTCTAAACCGCCTTAGTTTATGGTTATAGTAATTATAGTTATCACATTAGAAATTAAACCAAAAAAATTCAATATTTATTCATTCATTTAATATTATCCAGAAACCCATTACATGCTAACATGAGCAACATTTTTTAATAAAAAATAACATTTACAAAACAAAAAAAAATTTAGCAAGAAGAGTGGCACTGTTTTACATTGTATAAATCTTGTTAATGTCTGGCTTATAGGAGACAACTGGATTTTCTTATGTGCTTCTGCATTCAATCTGTAGCAACGTCACAAGCCATAAAGCCTCTGGAAAACCCTATTATACACTTGTGAGAGAAAAAGAGTAAGGCAAATAACATCTGAGTGTTACTATGCTTATTGCAACCTCAAACTCCTGGGTTCAAATGATCCTCCTGCTTCAGCCTCCTGAGCAGCTAAGAGTACAGGTTCATCCCACTACACCCAGCAAGTTTTTGTATTTTTTGTAGAGATGGGGGTCTCACTCTTGCTCAGGCTGGTCTCAAACTCTTGGCCTCAGGCAATACTCCTGCCTCATCCTCCCAAAGTGCTAGGATTACAGACACGAGCCACTGTGCCCAGCCAAACAAATGGTATACATCTGATTTGTGACAAAGGGGGCTCTACAGAGAAGGAGGGAATGGCTTCCTCAATAAATAGTAGTACCATAATCATCATCATCATCATCATCAGATCGTCATACAGGGAAAAAAACTGAAAACACACACACACACACACACACACACACACATCCATACAGACTGTTGATCTAAATGTTAAAGGAAAAACAGTAACGGAAATAATATAGAGTATCTTCACACCAGGCTACAAAAATCCCTAATTACTAAGGAAAAGAATAATATAATAAAAAAGACACCTTTAAGAGAATAAAAAGGAAAGGTAAGCTAAAGAGTAGCATATACATGCAATACAGATATTGGGGGGGGGACTACACACACCCCACACTTATACATCCTATACCAAAAACAAAGACAGAACACCCAGCAAAAAAACAGGGAAAAGATTTTAATAAATCTTCCCCAAAATGTCTAAATGACCAAAAAAAGAAAAAAGTTGCTCAACCTCATTATTAATCAGAGAAACACAAATTAAAACCAAAGAGGAGTGTTAATTAATACAATCACTTTGGGAAACTGTTCTGTAGTTTCTAATAAAGTTAAACACTTACTTACCCCATGACCCAGAAATCCACTCCTAGAGATATACCCAAGAATATGAGTATATATAAGAATGTTCACAGCTTAATTTATAATAGCCAATACCCAGGTATATCAATAAGAAAATGAATAAACTATTATGTAATCAAACAACATAACTCAGTAACAAAAGAATAAACTGATATAACCAATAACTTGGATGAATTTACACTGGGCAAAAGAAGCCAGACACACAAGAGTACATACTGTCTGAGTCCATTTATATGAAGTATGAAAATAGGCAAAATGAACTTGTATCAGTAGTCAAAACAGTGTGGTCAGAATAGCAGCTTCTGACTGGAAAAGAACATGAGAGACCTTTCTGGGGTGACAGAAATGTTTTGTACCTTCATCTGGGTAGTGGCTATATAATTACATGTATACATAAAATATTCTTGAATTTAAGATTTTTGCATTTTATTATGTATGAAACATACCTCAGTTATACACAAAAACTCATTATGTGTATACTAGAATGGTCAATAAAATTTAACAGACTGACAATTCTTTTTTTTATTTTATTTTTTTATTAAATCATAGTTGTGTCAGACTGACAATTCTAAGGCTTGGCAAAAAAAGGTGAATAAACAGGAATTCACGTACATTTTTGGCAGAAATCTAAAGTAGTGACTTTTTTGGAAAAGTCTGGCATTACCAAGTAAAACTGAAGATACACAAGAATGTTCACAGCAGCAGTATTCGTAATTACAAACTAGACACAATGTAAATGTCTACCAAAAAAGGGAATGAATAAATCAACTGTGACATATTCATATAGTAGAGTATTATTCAGCAATGACTAATGAACTACAGCTCCATCAAACATGACAGAATCTCACAAAATAACACTAAGTAAAGGCAGCCAAGTGAAGAAAAACTAAATGGTTTCATTTATACAAAGTTCAAATAGCAGGCAAAACTAAATTATCAAGTTTGGATGCACTCTCAGCTAGCAAATAATAAAGTCATTATCTTAAAAGTCAGGACAGAGGTTACTTTTGAGGAGGAAGCATATAGCAAGTTTAAGGAGGGCTTTGGCTCTATTTAATGACCTGAATGTCGGTTACCAGGTTTGCTTTGTGATTACTACAACAAAAAAAGATACACAACTCAATGATTTTTCTGTGTGTATGTCATAATTCACAAAATTTGCTGGAGAGGGAGCAAGGATCATGGACAAGCCTCAGGTTTCTGACTTAAACTCCTGCCTTTTACTGAGATAGCAAAAATTATTTTCAGAAGAGTATGAATTAAATCTTGGACATGCTGAATGTAAAGTACTTTTAACACATCTAAGTAGAGATGTCTAGTAGGCAATCAGATATGCAGATCAAGTAATCAAAGGCAAGGTCGGGGTGGGGATAAAAATTTTATATGATGGATGTTAGTGTTTAGGTAAAGAAGAATGGCAGGAGGGTCTTAGGCTGATCTGTAGAACATCACCATTCAATGGTCAGACACCGAATAAGCTAGCAAAGAAAACTTAAAACAGATCAAGTGGTAGGAGGACATGAAGAACATGTCATGAACCATTAAGCAAGAGAAGAGAACATCTCATGAGTAATAAGCCACTCACTGCTGGCTGATGCATAGTTAGGGAGGATATGGATAATGTGTAATACTTAGCAAGCCAGTTTTTAACTCCACCTCTTTCTGGTTGACTTGAGACAAGTAACAACCCAAGAGAAAAATCAAAGATTAAGAATAGCTGAAATCGTTTTTTGTTTGTTTTTTCTGAGACTGCCATCTCAAGTTGTCACACTGGGTAGAAAGCTGTGGTGTCATAGCTCACAGCAACCTCCAACTCTTGGGCTCAAGCAAGCCTCTTACCTCAGTTTTTCTATTTGTAGTAGAGATGGGGTCTCACTTTTGCTTAGGCTGGTCTCGAACCCATGAGCTCTAGCAATCCACCCACCTTGGCCTCCCAGAGTGCTGGGATTACAGGCATGAGCCACCACACCCAGCTACAGATGAAAGTTTTTTTTTTCTTTGGTTGCAGTTCAGCCGGGGCTGGGTTTGAACCCGCCACCCTCGGTATATGGGGCCAGCGTCTTACCAACTGAGCCACAGGCGCCGCCCTTACAGCTGAAAGTTTTTACATGTTGTCTTTTGAAGGAAGGAATGAAGGCCTAGCTCTTTTTTCTCCCTGACTCTCAGGCAGAGTTGAGATCAATGACTGGGTCCGTGTGCTAATGGGTAGAATCACTACTAAAAGACCAGCACACAGGATAGGCACAGTAGCTCATGCCCATAATCCTGGGAGGGCAAGGCAGGTAGTAGACTGTTTGAGCTCAGGAGTTCAAGACCAGCCTAAGCCAGAGCAAGACCTTGTCTCTAAAAATAGCCAGGTGTTGTGGTGGGCACCTGTAGTCCCAGCTATTTGGCAGGCTGAGGCAAGAGAATCACTTGAGCCCAAGAACTTGAAGTTGCTGTGAGCTATGACAACCCTGCACCCTACTGAGAGTGACAAAGTGAGACTCTGTCTCAAAAAAAAAAAAAAAAAAAATCAGCACACAAGTGTGGGCTCACTTTTCTACTTCTTCCATGTGACTAAAGTGGTAGAAGAAGGTTCAGTCACCTCTCCCTGCTTCTCTTCAGGAAGGGACAACTAGAACCAAACCTATTACTTGGACAGAAAAGGCCCAGGGCAGGTGGCCAAGACCACATCAGCAGGCATCTAGGGCAAATGGGCTCTCTCTGATTTCATGATCCCAGGCAACTGATAGAAAGATGTAACTCAGGCTTTGCTCACATCATAAGGGAAGATCTAGGAGCATTTGAGAATTGGGAAGATGAAAGGGATTCATCTCATAGCCTGTTTTCATTTGAAACAACTTAAGCTAGAGTTGTTTGGACAACTAGAGTCCAAAAAACTCCCAGCACTTCCATGTGAACCAGGTAGGCTTACTCAGTCTTTTGTCTTGGAGTTTGATGCCCAAGTCCTAGTTAAGAACAAAATGTCAAGTATTCTTGTTTTCCATTTGTCAGCACAGATGTTTAACACAAGTCTCTCCCTCAGGGACCCAATACACTTGAAAATACTGGCTATAAACTGGAGAGAATTTTGATATTCCTAAGATCTCTGATCAAAATATCACCATAAAATTATCCTAATTTCTCAATGCCTAGCACCACATAAATTGCATACCCAAATACAAACACAGCCAGAGGCTTACCTATCTCTCAGAAAACTGCACAGATTCAACAAGAAAGAGTAAATAGTAATTAATGTGTTCCTTAATGACTGGTGAATAATAAATTCTTAACTAAAACAAAAACAAGCAATCATTTAAAAACCCATTACTCCTCCCCCTAAAATATTTAAATGATAAACCTTCAACTTGCCAAGGCACAGCATATTAGTACAATCCTTTGGAAAGGAAATATGGTGATACATATTAGGAACTGACCTTTGTTCTTTTTTTTTTTTTAGAGACAGAGTTTTACTCTGTCACCCTCGGTAGAGTGCTGTCACGTCACAGCTCACAGCAACCTTGAGCTCTTGGGTTTAGGCAATTCTCTTGCCTCAGCCTCCTGAGTAGCTAGCTTTTTTTTTTTTTAATGACAGGAAAAACAGAAAATGATAAGGGCTTAGTTTCATAAATCATGGTATATTCTTACAATGGAAACTGGGCGAGTACTTCAAAAATGAGATGCTTATGTGAGAATTAACTTTGAAAGAGAACCAAGGTATTTACAAACTACTCAATTTAATAATAACTAATATTTGTTGAAGATCTATGTACAAGGGCTATGCTGACTGCCTGTTCACCTGCTATTTAACTTCCTAATAATCCTAGAAGGTAGGTGTCATATTAACCTCATTTAATAAAACTGAAGCAGGGCGGCGCCTGTGGCTCAGTGAGTAGGGCGCTGGCCCCATATATCGAGGGTGGCGGGTTCAAACCCGGCCCTGGTCAAACTGCAACAAAAAAATAGCTGGGCGTTGTGGCGGGCGCCTATAGTCCCAGCTGCTCGGGAGGCTGAGGCAGGAGAATCGCCTAAGCCCAGGAGTTGGAGATTGCTGTGAGCCGTGTGAGGCCACAGCACTCTACGGAGGGCAATAAAGTGAAACTCTGTCTCTACAAAAAAAAATAATAATAAATAATAATAATAATAATAAAACTGAAGCAGAAATTTAAGAAATCTGTCCAGTGTTAAGAGAGGTAAGAACTAGGATTTAAAACCATAAAATCTTGGCTCAGTGTCCATAGCTAAGTGGTTAGGGTAGGTTTGAATCCGGCCTGGGGCCTGCCAGACAATAATGACAACTGAGACAAAAAAATAGTCAGGCCTTGCAGAAGGGGCCTATAGTCCCAGCTACTTGGGAGACTGAGGAAAGAGAATCGCTTAAGCCCAAGAGTTTGCAGTTGCTGTGAGCTGTGATGCCATAGCACTCTACTGAGGGTGACATAATGACACTCTATCTCAAAAAAATAAAATAAAATAAAACCATAAAAGCTTAATTTTGGAACCCACACTTCTACTCACTTTGCCAGTGTTTCATTTTGAAATAGTTATGTATTTATTTAATATACATTAAAAAATAACTAGTAAATCAATGTACAAATTTACAGCTCTTATTGCTATGGTTTTGGGTTTCTTTAGCAAAAAAAAATTTGTTTTTTTGAGACAGAGTCTCACTTTGCCACTCTCAGTAGAATGCTGTCGTGTCATAGCTCACAGCAACCTCCAACTCTTGGACCCAAGCTATTCTCTTGCCTTCTTAGCCTCCCCAGTAGCTGGGACTACAGGCGCCTGCCACAATGCCCAATGAAGTGGTCATTGTTGTTTAGCAGGCCCAGGCCTGGTTCAAGCCCACCAGCCTCCACGAATGTGGCCAGAGCCCTAACCACCTAGCTACGGGCACTGAGCCACTTCTTTAGCAAATTTTAAGAAAATTATTACAAGTTAGTAGTACAGATGATTCAAGTAGGGTGGAGGTGCTATGATGACTGAAAGTTTGAAAAACAATGTTCTCACCTTCAGAAACGGTACTTTCTTTTTTTTTTTTTTGTGGAGACAGAGTCTCACTTTACCGCCCTTGGTAGAGTGCCGTGGCGTCACACAGCTCACAGCAACCTCCAGCTCTTGGACTTCCGCGATTCTCCTGCCCCAGCCTCCCAAGCAGCTGGGACTACAGGCGCCCGCCACAACGCCCGGCTATTTTTTGGTTGCAGTTCGGCCGGCACCCTACTCACTGAGCCACAGGCGCCACCCGGTACTTTCTTCTTTACATGCTGCAATAGTGTATGAATTTTCCACAACGATTGTGTTACCTAGAATATTTTTTCAAAAATAAAAACAACTCCTTCTAGAACATACATTTAATACATTTTAACACATTTGTTTTAGAAGAAAAAAAGACCAAACCACAAGGGAGATCTAGGCTAAAATGTTAATCAGATAAACAATTACAGAATAAACAGATAAAATTATGTCCCCTGACAGGAACACTGTTAGTCCTGACTGCCTTCCAAATTCACCTATAAATTCGGTGCAATTTTAGTCAAAATCTCAATGGGTTTTTCTTCAAAATACATCAAAATAATTCTAAAATTCACCTGAAATAGTAAATAATAGTAAATAATTCTAAAATTCACCTGAAACAGAAAATGCATGACAACAGTTAAGAAAAATTTGAAAATGAACATATTTGCTCTATCAGATGTCAAACTTATCATATAAAGGCATGAGGGGGAGTTGGTAATGGAATAAACACAGACAGACGTGTGACTGGAACAGATCCGAGACTCCAGAAAGAGGCCTATGATACAGCAAAGTCTTACAGCATTTTAATATGAAAAAGTGAATAAATGGGAGTTAGGTGAAAGTCTATCCATTTAAGAAAAAGTAAGTTAGATTTCTATTTCACATTAGACACAAAGGAAATTCCATAAAGACTAAAAGAGCTAAATGTAAAAAATCAAACAAAATACGTGAGAATTTTTTAAAACTAATCTGGGAACGGCAGAAACTTTGCTAAACAAGTTTAAAGAAAAAGCTACAAAGAAGTGAAAGACATGACCACATAAAAAATTAAAACTTCCATGTGAATATAAATATCATAAACAAAATTAAAAGAAAGATAACAAACTAGGAGAAAATACGTGTATTACATATAACAAAGGACTAAGTTCTGTGATATCTAAAAAATCCTAAGCAATAAGAAAAAATCCTAAGCAATAAGAAAAAAAAAAATCAGAAAGGGGAAAAAAAAAGAGTGACGATATGAACAGGCAACATCCAGATGAAATACAAATGTCTATACAAAAATTATGTTATAGATTCATCTAACACCTGATAATCTACATCAAAGATTATTAAAGAACTAATGTTTTTTAAAACTAAAAGAAATTATAAACACACATTTTTCTTTTCTTTTTTATTGTTGGGGATTCATTGAGGGTACAATAAGCCAGGTTACACTGATTGCAATTGTTAGGTAAAGTCCCTCTTGCAATCATGTCTTGCCCCCATAAAGTGTGACACACACCAAGGCCTCACCTCCCTCCCTCCTTCCCTCTTTCTGTCCCCCCCCAATAACCATAATAACACACATTTTTCTAATTATCAGAATGGGAAATACTCTCATAAACTTAAAACCTACGTAAAAAAATTATAAAGAATCAAAATTTTCTTTTTTTTTTTTGTAGAGACAGAGTTTCACTTTATGGCCCTCAGTAGAGTGCCGTGGCGTCACCCACCTCACAGCAACCTCCAACTCCTGGGCTTAGGCGATTCTCCTGCCTCAGCCTCCCAAGTAGCTGGGACTACAGGCGCCGGCCACAACGCCCAGCTATTTTTTTGTTGCAGTTTGGCGGGGGCTGGGTTTGAACCCGCCACCCTCGGTATATGGGGCCGGCGCCCTGCTCACTGAGCCACAGGCACCGCCCAAGAATCAAAATTTTCTTATACTTAAAAAACCCTTTGTAGTACAACAAGTTAACAAAACAACTAAAATGATAAGAATATTAACAACAAATATCCTTTAAACATATAAAGTATTTGTCTACATACGAAAAATTCTAAGACCTATACAGGTAAGGCCTAAGAGTCAAATGCAAACAGTTAATAAAAATGTGAAAACGATTAAATCTTGCTGATCCTTGGAGGGAAATATAAATCAAAACAATGAAATGACTTTTTTTTTGGAGGCAGAGTGCCATGGTGATACAGCTCACAGCAATCTCAAACTCTTAGGCTCAAGCAATTCACTTGCCTCCGCCTCCCCAATAGCTGGGACTACAAACGCTCTCCTGGCTAGTTTTTCTATTTTTAGTAGAGATGGGGTCTCACTCTTGCTCAGGCTGGTCTGGAACTCTTAAGCTCAGGCAATCCACCTGCCTCAGCCTCCCAGAGCGCTGGGATTACAGGCGTGAGCCTCTGCTCGCAGCCTGAGATGACTTTTTTAACATCAAATTAATAAAGACTTAAAAAAAGGAGAACGCTCAACATTGGCAAGGGTTCTCTTATATTACTGATAGAATTTTTAATGACATGGGAAAATTGTTGTAATATGATAAATGAGGAAAAATATACATAAAATACATACGGTGTGATCTCAGCCACATTCTAAAATAGTAGTAAGTTTTACGAGCACACCTTTGTGCCAGGCACTGAGACTATTTACATGTATAGGTGCATTTCATATTCACCATAATCCTATGAGTTAACCCTCATTTTGTGGAGGGTGACACTACTATTACTGTCATTTTATGTCTCAGTTTCCTCAACTCCCTTAAGGAAACTGAGACAATGGAGAGATCAAATGATGGAGCCATGACTGCAACTCACATTGATTCTAAAGCCTGTGATCTTAATTATTACCACAATGTACAAAAATTAAACTCTTTTAGAGTTGAGTATACTGTTCACTTTGATTCCTTATTTTGCCATAAATTTTCCACTATTTTACTTCTCAAATACAATGACTTTTTTTTTGCAGTTTTTGGCCGGGGCTGGGCTTGAACTCACCTCCGGTATATGGGTCCAGCGCCCTACTCCTTTGAGCCACAGGCGCTGCCCTACAATGATTTTAAGATCAATAATCAAAAGGCAGCAACAATAGTGCCCCTGAAGTTCTCCTAGAAATATTAATAAGATACTTTATAAATCATAATCTAATAGCTTTAAACTTTTTAAATAAAAGAACTGTTTTCTAAGTAAAATTTTATGTGGATCTACCATCTATCGGTGCATTTTAAAGCTCAGATTTATAACATTTATAACGAGAACAATAAATCTCTTGATGAACACAAACTTTAAATTATGGATGACTGGGGCAGTATCATGTCAAGTTAGTTTTGTTTGGATTGCATAGCATCAAGAAAAACCTGATTCACAGAGACGAGCAGATGCAAATTATAAGAATTTTTAATGCAAATGAGTTTGTTTTTTAAAACAGGACATCAATGCTATCTAAGGATTTAATTACACCTATCCAGAAGTCTAAGAAGTAGAACATTTCCAAATTAATTCTATAATAATATTAAGGAATGTGAATACTTGGTAATTGTAAATATTTTGGTAAAAAATAAAAATCTTAAAATATACACTAATAATGATATCAAGACATGCATAAGGCAGGCAGTCACATGTTATTACATAATGCAATGAGAGCTCTATTGTACTAAATTTGCTTATATAATTTTACATGAACAAACAAGTACTGGCCCAAATTTTTACAATACCAATGTAAGTCTTATTAATCAATAGCATTTTTTACAAGTCAAGTATATGCACAAAGTGAGTGAGAAATTCTATTCCAATGATTGTTATCCTGGGTATTGGCATTTTGGATAATTTAAATTTTCTTCCTTTTGCTTATTTTCCCCCAAAATATTCTAAATGCATTGCATCTTTTGCCTTTTTCATTTTTTTATTCTAAAATTATAATTACAAACCACAGAAATATGCAAATAAAAATGAACACGGAGGTCTCAAGCACCCTTTCACCCAACCTCTTCCAATATAAAACTTGTATAACTCTAGTATATTATCACAATCAGTAAACTAACCTTGGTATACTAGTGACTTTATTCTGATTTCACCAGTTTTATATACTGTGTGTGTAGTTCTGTGCAATTTTACCATATTTGTAGGTCTGTGTAATCAGTTGAGATACAGATCTCAACTGTTCCATCCCCAAAAGACTCCCTCATGCTACCTCTTTATAACCATGCCACCCCTTCCCACCCATTCCTAACTCCTAGTGTTATCCATCTCTACAGTTTTATTATTTCAATGTTATACACATGCAATCATACAGTTTGTAACCTTTTAAGACTGGCACTTCTTTTTCCACTCAGCATGAACTCCCTTGAGAAAACCTGGCAATACAAATCAGCAGTCTCAAATATGTTAAAATTTAGCATGATATATTCAAGTATATATAAATATTTGGTGTTTCAACATTTAAAATGTTAAAAAGTGAAGCAAATCCTAGTTTCACTAAGCAAGGATTCTGAGGAACAAATTCTGAAAACCGGTAATCCAATGCAAGTCTAATGCTGAGTAGCCCTTGCTTAGTTTGAATTTGGGGATTCACACTTTTCCCCTCCTTCCTATCTCCAGGTGCCTAGATCTGCTTTATGGTTCTTCCCTGGGCTGACCTGGTAAGTATTCCCCATAGCTCACCCCACAGCCTAACTGTTAGCTCCCGGGGGTGACAAATGCCAGGTCTTCACAGGGTTAGGCTTAGAAAACAAAGATTCCAGGAACTCCCTCTTAAACACCATGCCTTCACAGTTATGTTCTTGCTTTTCAGAAAGACTGTTTTAAACAGGTAAAAGATATAATGCAAACTCTGGGCTTTGTTCTGTCATACAAATATAAAAAATGGCACTACTACTTGCATAACTTTTTAAAAAAAATTTATGGGTAACACTACATCAATATCAGATCTAAGTGGAATTTCAAGTAGTGGTAAAGGGCTTGCACTCTTAAAATCAGTCATCTGCCACTGTGCTATCTGGATCAAATTTCCTTTACATTCTGTGTGTCTCAGTTTCTCATTTATAAAATGGTTATAAAAGTTACCTACCATGGATTGTTTAGAATATTGCCTAGCATATAATAAACATTATCTATAGTATTGAAAATTATTTCTGGGTGGCGCCTGTGGCTCAGTGAGTAGGGCACTGGCCCCATATTCTAAGGGTGGTGGGTTTGAACCTGGCCCCGGCCAAACTGCAACAAAAAAATAGCTGGGCATTGGGGTGGGCACCTGTAGTCCCAGCTACTCGAGAGGCTGAGGCATGAGAATCACCTAGCCCAAGAACTGGAGGTTGCCATGAGTTGTGACGCCACCGCACTCTATCGAGGGTGACAAAGTAAGATTCTGTCTCTTAAAAATAAAAAAATAAAAAGAACAATTATTTTTAATGCAGGGCAGTCCAGATTCACCTCTTTGTGGTATATCTTTAATCCCCTCGTACTCTGATTTCATACTGCTTCTGAAATTTCCATACCAAGAAACAATGGCAACATAAGCATTTCATTTATTTTTTTTTAATTATTTATTTATTTACTTATTTATTTTTTGCAGTTTTTTTTGGCCGGGGCTGGGTTTGAACCTGCCATCTCCGGTATATGGGGTCAGCACCCTATTCCTTGAGCCACAGGCGCTGCCCCGCATTTTATTTTTTTTAAAAAGAAAGGATATTTCTTTGCATTTTATTTCTTGAATTCATCTCGGTTAGTCAAAACTACTAGGACAAATTTTCTTTTACACACTGGCAGTTATTAACATCTCACTAAATATAAATATAAGCACTGAAAGTAGGATGGTAGTGGAAAGAATGCTAAGCAAAAAGCAGAATACACATCAGAATGTATATACCTTCATATTTTAAAAACTGGGAGAATATGGTCATATTTATGCTTGTATATGGATTAAATGGCTCTGGAAAGTTTTGTGACTGCCAATGGAGAGGGACAACTATATGTCTAAGGCAGACTTTTCACTGTACATGCTTTGTTATCTTTCAAATCTGAAGCAGTGAATGCACTACCTATATAAGAATTCAATTTTTACAACTGGAGGGGAGTGAGAAGATTAAACAAGTATTCTGGAAGCCAGACTTCTAGTCTCAATTTGCTACTACCTATGTTATCTTTGGTAAATCACTTAATTTCTGAGTTACAACTGGACAAAGCAAAGAGCAGTAAAAATGTCTAGGTTCTATTCTAATTATCTCACTGGGGGATAGTAAACAGATGGTACTTTTTTTTTTTTTTTTTTTTGTAGAGACAGAGTCTCACTGTAATGCCCTCTGGTAGAGTGCCGTGGCGTCACATGGCTCACAGCAACCTCTAACTCTTGGGCTTAGGCGATTCTCTTGCCTCAGCCTCCCAAGCAGCTGGGATTACAGGCGCCCGCCACAATGCCCGGCTATTTTTTTGTTAGTTTGGCTGGGGCTGGGTTTGAACCCACCATCCTCGGCATATGGGGCCGGAGCCCTACTCACTGAGCCACAGGCGCCGCCCAACAGATGGTACTTTTTTAACATATGGGAAAGGTACTAATCCAATATCTGGTAAAACAAGGGAACTTTGAGGGACTTAATAATTTTCTTTTTTTTTTTGTAGAGACAGAGTCTAACTTTATGGTCCTCGGTAGAGTGCCGTGGCCTCACACAGCTCACAGCAACCTCCAACTCCTGGGCCTAAGCGATTCTCTTGCCTCAGCCTCCCGAGTAGCTGGGACTACAGACACCCGCCACAACGCCCGGCTATTTTTTGGTTGCAGTTTGGCCGGGGCCGGGTTTGAACCCGCCACCCTCGGTATACGGGGCCGGCGCCCTACCGACTGAGCCACAGGCGCCGCCCAGGGACTTAATAATTTTCAAATGGCAGTCAACCCTCAAACAACATGGGTTTGAACTGCACTGAGTCCACTTACATATAGATCTTTTTCAACCAAACGAGGATGAGAAATAAAGTAGTTTCGAGATAAAAAACCTGTGTGTATGGAGGCCCAACTTTTTGTATATGCAGGTTCCCAAGGGCTGATGGTGGTAGGTTTGAGTATACAATATACAAGATAAGCAGGAGTCCTGAAACAAACACCCCACAAATAACCAAGGAACAACTTTACTTTTTTTTTTTTTTCTTTGCAGTTTTTGGCTGGGGCTAGGTTTGAATCCACCACCTCCGGCATATGGGCCCGGTGCCCTACTCCTTTGAGCCACAGGCGCCACCCCAACTTTACTATTTTTATGCAGTTTTAGGAACTACAGAATTGTCAGGCTTACTAACCTCTCAAGATCATTCGTACTATTCTTTTTTTTTTTTTTTTTTTTTTTTTATTGTTGGGGATTCATTGAGGGTACAATAAGCCAGTTACACTGATTGCAATTGTTAGGTAAAGTCCCTCTTGCAATCATGTCTTGCCCCCATAAAGTGTGACACACACTAAGGCCCCACCCTCCTCCCTCCATCCCTCTTTCTGCTTCCCCCCCCCATAAACTTAATTGTCATTAATTGTCCTCATATCAAGATTGAGTACATAGGATTCATGCTTCTCCATTTTTGTGATGCTTTACTAAGAATAATGTCTTCCACTTCCATCCAGGTTAATACGAAGGATGTAAAGTCTCCATTTTTTTTAATAGCTGAATAGTATTCCATGGTATACATATACCACAGCTTGTTAATCCATTCCTGGGTTGGTGGGCATTTTATTCTTATATAGCCATCCTTCTTTTTTTTTTTTTGTAGAGACAGAGTCTCACTTTACCGCCTTCAGTAGAGTGCCATGATGTCACAGGCCTCACAGCAACCTCTAGCTCTTGGGCTTCCGCGATTCTCCTGCCTCAGCCTCCCGAGCAGCTGGGATTACAGGCGCCTGCCACAACGCCCGGCTATTTTTTGGTTGCAGTTCAGCCGGGGCTGGGTTTGAACCCACCACCCTCGGTATATGGGGCCAGCGCCCTACTCATTGAGCCACGGGTGCCACCCGCCATCCTCCTTTGAATGGGCTTAGTATGTAGAAAGTACCTGTACATACATTCTGCATATATTCTTGTTTTTCTTGTACTACTTCTGAAATTGATAGAAGCGAACTTTAAGTCTATGCTATGCCCCAGAGTAAGCAAAAAAGTACATTACAAATGCAAAGGACTATATCTAAGAAACTTCTTAAAGGCATTTACTACCAGACACTGCAAACCAAAAAAAAGTAGCACCTCCAATAATGATAACAGCTATAACTGAGTTAATACCTTACTTCAGGTACGTACATGTATCATCTTTAATCCTAACATTCATCTGGCAAAGTGGGTTCTTTGAGACAGAGTCTCAAGATATTACCCTCAGTAGAGTGCCATAGCATCATAGCTCACAGCAACCTCCAACTCTTGGGCTCAAGCAAGCCTCTTGCCTCAGTTTTTCTATTTTTAGTAGAGAAGGGGTCTTGCTTTTGCTCAGGCTGGTTTTGAACTCATGAGCTCAAGTAATCCACCTGCCTTGGCCTCCCAGAGTGCTAGGATTACAGGTGTGAGTGCAGAGTGCAAAGTGGGTTTTAATATCCCTATTTAACGTAAGAAATTGAGGCTTCATGAGAATAAGTGACTAGCTTGATACCACAAGTCAAAGACATAGCAGAGCTATGCCACCCAGAGTCACTGGCTTTGATCTCAGGGCACCAAACCAAAGGGGCAGAGAGTGCCTACTTAATGTTGACTTGTAGGCTGGTACAGGCTCACAGCAGAGTTTTCAACAATTTCTGTAAAAATGGGGGAAATAAGAAGAAAATAAACTTTTCATTAAAGCGAAATGATTCAATTTAAAGATCTTTTATTCTGAGATTCTGTTCTTTCAAACTGAGTGAAAATATTCTTTTATTAAATGAAATGATGGTGATAGTAAGTACTGGTGTGAGTTACTGCTGCTGTCTTTATTGGTTATACTTAGTGGAATAAAGAAACTGCAATGCCTACTGCAATCTCCTAATTTGGGGGGAAATATTTCCTTTGAAATCTAAAAGTCTGAAATATTCCTTTACATAATTGTGCCTTCCAAAACACTAAAGGACTTTATATAGAAAAGACATGCCCCTCAAAACTCTCTCATTAAGCCTACCTTATTCTATCTGGATTAGGATAACTAAAGATTGAGAAATGAGAATGAAGTAAGTTTAAGCAATCCAAAATCACGAGTTAACACTGGATCCTGGAAGAGAACTTTCCTTAGGATCTTTTTCTTTTTTTTTTTTTTTGAGACAGAGTCTCACTTTGTCGCCCTTGGTAGAGTGCCGTGGCATCATATCTCACAGCAACCTCAAACTCTTGGGCTCAAGCAATCCTCTTGCCTCAGTCTCCCAAGTAGCTGGGACTGCAGGTGCCCAGTACAACACCCGGGTGGGTTTTTTTAGAGATGTGTCTCTCACTCTTGCTCAGGTTGGTCTTGAACTCCTGAACTCAAGCAACCCACCCGCCTCAGCCTCCCAGAGTACTAGAATTACAGGTGTGACCACAGGATCTTTTTCTTCTGTTAACTCTTCTTCACTTCTATTAACTGGAGCCTGAGCTCAACTTTTTCTTTATTTTTTTTTTGTAGAGATGGACTCTCACTGTACCGCCCTCAGGTAGAGTGCCATGACATCACACAGCTCACAGCAACCTCTAACTCTTGGGCTTAGGGGATTCTCTTGCCTCAGCCTCCCAAGCAGCTGGGACTACAGGCGCCCGCCACAACGCCTGGCTATTTTTTGTTGCAGTTTTGGCTGGGGCTGGATTTGAACCCGCCATCCTCAGCATATGGGGTCGGCGCTCTACTCACTGAGCCACAGGTGCCGCCCCAAACTTTTTCTTAAAAGAGTTACATCTTTGAATTTTACTGTACATGGCAGTCAATACTCGAAGGAACTAACCTGAAGTGTCCAATAATGAACTTCCATTTAAAGTATTTTTCTCCTTGATAAAATATAAACTTTTAATGATATTTACTCTACCCATTTCCCCCCACCAAAAAAATGAGTCTATAAATCAGATTTAGGCCACTTTAATTTCCAGGTTTCCATATCTCAAACAAAAAAATAAATATATGTGATTTCACAAGTAGTTTGTAATCAAGCTAATCAAACTGGATACGCTTCTTGAAACAATCTCATTGCATGTATGGCAAATAAGTTACTCATTCCTCTTATTAGCATATCTTTTTCTTACCTATCATCCTTTTGCAGGCATCAAAGTTAAAATATTTCATGTCAAAGCTTTACAATTATTTCACACATTACATTCACATTTAAAACTAAAAAGATATCTAGTTATTTTTAGTCTTACATATACTTTTACTATATTACTTGATCTTATGTGGAGCTTTATTTAAAAGGGGGGAAAAGCACAAAAACATGTCTCTTGCAGGACACAGAACTATAGAATTAGAGTCTAAACTTATTCGGTTCAAAAATACTACTTTTAAAGAAAAGTTAATTTTAAGAACTTAAGTATACAGTATTCTTTCCACATCCAAATGTTAAAAGGTCCATTAAATTTATTATAGATCATGTTTCCAAAAAAATCTAAATTGGTAATAATTCTCTCTAAATTCTGTATGTAACTAATATCAAATGTGTTATTTTTAGTTCTTTGTTTTTTAAATACTTAAGATGTGCCACTGCATAGTCTTTTCACTAGGTATTGATTCATTCAACTATACTTTGGGCACAAGGTACTTTTAAGTTTAAAAGTCCTTTCCAAAAGTGGAAAATAAAATAAAAATGTTCGCTCAGTCGTTCTCAAAGGATAACTGAGAGTCTAATAAGCCTATTAACTTAGTTCAAAATGACCAACAATAAATGTTGACCTTTTTGTAACACCAGTGTTTTTTCCAATGATATCCACATTTTAAATGCATTTCAAAATATATATAATACAGCCATAATGATAATTATTTCCCCTCTAAAAAGCGACAAGATTTTGGTTTAAGAGCTAGTGAAGATACGATATAGAGTAACTGGTTCATGAAAAAAGGCTAAATGGAATAGATTGGCACCCTGAAGTTTATAAACAATAGCAGGACAAATTCCCATGCTAGCTTGTTCACGTGTTCACGTAATCAACAATATGAAGGTTAAATAAACTAGTGAGCTATATATACGCTTCTGTCCCCCTACCAATTACCAATCAACACTAGGAGAAATTGCTCAAATGTAACTATTAACAAACATCAAACTATTAGGCATAATCTCTATTAAAAGTGCAACCTATCATTTTGAAATTATTTCTTTGACTTTTTCTATGTGTTTTAATGACTCCTCCCAATTAAAGCAACAGTTCTTTTAAAATGTAAAGTACGCCTTTTTTCAAAGTAACTTGCCTAGGAAAATTTAATGCATTAAAATAAACTTCAACAGACAAATCAATTACAACATGTTTAAAAAACTAAAATGATCAGTAAAACAAACTAATGGCTCCAGTTTAGCAAAGTGAGTATCTCATTACAGCAATCATCAACATTGAAAAGTCAACCTTCTGCCTGTAACACCATCACTACACATAAACGCACTCATCTTTTACTCAATTTAAGCTTAAACTAGACCCAAACTCAGATCGTTTCCCCCACCCGGGCACATAGAAATATCCGAGGGGAAATCCAAGAAATCAGATATGTTAAGTGCCAGTATCGTCTTCCACAGTAGGGTCAAATTCAGGCTTGCCCGCAAATGTCACCGTCTCAAGAAGTCTGCAAATTCTCACCAGCGCTACAAAGAGGCCTGACCACTGAAACACCTGTCCTAGCACCAGCAAGACAGTGGGAAATGCAACCCCCTTGAGTCCATGCCGGCCGCACAATCTCGGACTGTAGCGATCGGAGGACAAGACGTGGACACTGGCCTCAGAGATCCCTCTGACAGGGTCTCACACGCCTGGCTCGCTTCCCACGGCAAAAACCTGGAAACCTGTCAAGCCGGCCGACCCACCCTCCGAAAACCCCTAGCGCTCCTCCCCAGTCCGGCCGCAGCCTGCCCAACTGCGCCCGGTCCGCTCCGGCCTCCCGGCTGCACTCTGCCACCTCATCCCTCCTCGGCGGCCTCGCGGCCCCGCCACCTCCGCCAGGCGGCCTGGGCTCCGGCCGCCCCCCTCCCCGGCTCCGACCCGGGCGGTCCCTCTGCGGTCCAGTTCCCGCCGCCCCCCAGGCCCGAGCTCCCGCCGCGCGCTCCCCACCCCCAGCCTCCGCCCTCGCCCGCTCGGCCGCTCCCGGCCCACTCCTCCCAGTCCAGCTACCTGGAGGCAAGGGCGGCGGAGCACTTCACCCAGGGCCCCAGGTCGCAGAGGGCCCGGTGTTCGGGGTCCCGCTCCTTCTCCCGCTCCACGTGGTAGGCGTAGATGGAGAGCAGGATCCCGGCGGCGCACACTGCATACCGGGCCACCCGCTCCCACCGCGGCACCGACACTCTCAGCAGGACGGGCGCCGCCATCTTCCCCCCTCCGCCGCCGCCGCCGCCGCCTCCCTCCGCCTCCACCTCAGCCGCCGCCGCCCGTCGGGGCCCGACCCAGCCGCCGCCGCTGCTGCCACCGCCTCCGCCGCCGCCGCCACAGCCGCCGCCGCCGCCGCGCCCCATTGGCTCGGTCCTCTCCTCCGGGCCCCGCCCCCACAGGCGCGCGGCCCAACCGCCCCGTAAGGAGTGAGCTGGGAAGGGCGGGGAAGGCGCGCGCGGGCGCGGAGGGAGGGGGCGGAGCGCGCAACCGCCGAAAAGGCCGGACCCTCCCGCGGAGACCGAGGCGGGGCGGCGGGCGGGACTGAGGGGAGGGGAGGGGCGGGGCCAGAGCTGGAGGGGCGGAGCTAGAGGTAAAGGGCGGGGTAGTGCGCGGGAGGGAGACCTTAGGGGAGCGATGCAAAGAAATTTCCAGGATACCCCTGGAAAGCAGCTCTTGACAAGCCCTTGGCCCCTCCCCCTGGGGACGGCAATCAATTGCCATCCTTTTTTCCTTTTTTGTCGTTATCACTTGATATGTCTGACCCAATCCCGGAGCTCCGGAACCACGTTCCTATGACCTGATCTTTCCCACTGCCACTTCCAGGCACCTGTGTTCAATATGTGGAAAACTTTTTTTATATGAAAAATCATTTTTTAAATAAAAAACTATATTTCAAAAAATGATTTATGAAAAAATGATTTGTGTGACTTGAATTTGAGTTGGCTTACCATAATTCATATTACCATAGAAAAATGTAAAGATGAACCAAAAACTTAGAACCAAGAGAAAAAAGACATGTCAGAATAAAATGAAAGACCAGGAGTAAGAACACAGATAAGCAGGCCATAAGGGCTTGCACAGTTATTAAAATTGCGCCATAAGTTTGGCTGTGTGCTTCCTGGTGGCCAAGACTAAAAGAAAAACACATGTATGTGCTTCTCCCTGTCTCTGAGAAGAAACACAGTTTTGTTGGAGATTGTCAGCTTTGCACTCAAATTTTTCAGGAGCTTAATATGGTGATTTTCAATAATAAGCAATGTTCCTATATTAATTGTATATTGTTTGGTTAAAATTACCCCAAATTTAACAGCTTAAAACAAACAATAAACTTATTTTCTCAGTTTCTGTGGGAAACCCAGGAATCTGGGTGCAGTTTAACTGTGTCCTCTGGCTGGAGGTCATCTCAATGCTTGAGAATCCTCCTTCAAGTTCACCCTTTTGGATGCTGGCAGACCTCAGGTCCACCTCTCTGGCTGTTAGCTGGAGCTATGTTTCTTGCCACTTACACCTCTCCGAAAGAAGCAGCTGGCTTATCCCAGAGCAAAGATTGAGAGAAAGCAAGAGAGAGAGGGAGATACAATAGTCTTTTTTTTCTGTAACCTAATCTTGGAACTGACATCCCATTACTTTTACATTTTCTTTCTTTTTTTTTTTTTTGTAGAGACAGAGTCTCACTTTATGGCCCTGGGTAGAGTGCCATGGCATCACACAGCTCACAGCAACCTCCAACTCCTGGGCTTAAGCGATTCTCTTGCCTCAGCCTCCCGAGTAGCTGGGACTACAGGCGCCCGCCACAACGCCCAGCTATTTTTTGGTTGCAGTTCAGCCGAGGCCGGGTTTGAACCTGCCGCCCTCAGTATATGGGGCCGGGGCCTTACCAGCTGAGCCACAGGCACCGCCCTACTTTTACATTTTCTATAACAACTTAGAAGATAGTGCCCCTAGGTCCAGTCCATGATCAAAGGGAGAGGATTATACAAGGCATGAATACCAGGAGGGGGGGATTAATAGCTGTCTATCACAGTCCTCAAAGAGATCCCGACTGTAATTCCCTAATGGTTTTCATAGATCTAAGTGGATGGACTCCTACACTCTCTCTCCTTCTGAATTTCTTTACTCACTTATAAGATCTCTTGGTCATCTAGCTTCCGTCACTCACCATGTTTGCAAGGTTTATTCATGTTATTACACAAACAATTTATTTTATAACAATTGCTATGTGTAATAATGCAATAGTCCAGTTTATAAATGCAATTGTCCATTCTATGGATAACCACAATTTCATGTATCCCTTCTGCAATTGATAGACATTTGGTCCTTTTTTAGCTATTACACAAGTATATCTGCTATAAACATTCCTGAAACATCTTTTGGTGAACATAAGCACTCATTCCTATTGGGACTAACTAAATGAGTGTAATTACTGAGTGAGATAGTACTAACCTCTATTAACTCAGGTGCTCCAAGAAGCAGATACCAAGGTGGAATTTGATGTACAAAAGTTTAACAGGGGAAAGTTCCCGGGCAGGATAAATGAGAGAGGAAACAAGAGTAGGCATGAAGAATCTCCTGATGACAATGCAGGTCTGACAACTGTGGGAGCACTGCTGTCTCAGCCAGGCTGACAGGGAGCCCCAGAGCAGATTGTAAGGCCGGAATGGCCCTCATCTTTTGTGCCTCTGCCATGCACAATCATTGGTCAGGAACAGCCTGGGAACACTCATGCTAAGTGATCTACGTGAGCATGAACACTGCAGTAGACCCAAAGGTACAGCAGCTGAAGTCTCTTGGCCAACAACACTCCCTGCGGCAGGCTCTTGCAGTGAGCTCTGAGTAGGGTACTGCCACAGCCATCATGCTACAGTTTTCCAAAGTGGTTGTACCATTTAAACTCCTTCTAGCAACACATCAGAGTTCCTGTTATTCCACATCCTCGCCAAACCTTGGCATTGTCAGTGCTTTTCATTTAAGACATTTTGTTGGCTCTATAGAGAAATCTCACTGTGGTTTTAAAACTGTCTTTCCCGGGAGGCGCCTGTGGCTCAGTCAGTAGGGCGCCGGCCCCATATACCGAGGGTGGCGGGTTCAAACCCAGCCCCGGCCAAACTGCAACCAAAAAATAGCCGGGCGTTGTGGCGGGCATCTGTGGTCCCAGCTACTCGGGAGGCTGAGGCAAGAGAATCGCTTAAGCCCAGGAGTTGGAGGTTTATGTGAGCTGTGTGAGGCCACGGCATTCTACCAAGGGCCATAAAGTGAGACTCTGTCTCTACAAAAAAAACTGTCTTTCCCTGATAACTAATGAGTTAGAGCACTTTTCATTTATTTGCTTATCGACCACTTAGATCAGCGGTTCTCAACCTATGGGTTGTGACCCCCTTTTAACAATGAAAATACACTGTGGCATTAGGAAGGTTGAAAACCACTGACTTAGATGCTCTCCTTTGTGAAATGCCATTCAAGTCTTTTGCCCACTTTAACAAATAGATTGTCGGGCAGCGCTTGTGACTCAGTAGGTAGAACGCCAGCCCCATATGCCAAGGGTGGTGGGTTTGAACCCAGCCCTAGTCAAACTGCAACAATAACAACAAAAAAATAGGTTGTCTGTCTGTCTTATTGGTTTAAGAAGTTCTTTAAATATTCTGATACAAGTCCTTTGTCAGATACGTGTTTTGCAGACATTGTCTCCCATACTGTGGCCTGCCTTTCCTTGTCTTTATGCTACCTTTTTGCTGAACAGCAGAACAGACTTCTTTGAATTCTTCATATACATTCCACTACCTCTCACCTTGGAGCCTTCATTAAAAACTCCCACTTATCTACAGTTTAGATAGCTCTTTCTCCCCCATAGACTTTCTATTATAATAGCCAGGACTTCAGTGACATAGACCGGGCTCTCCAGAACAGGGACTCAGATCCCATCAGGACTCTCTCTCTCCATTTTCCTCCTTTATGTACTGGCTTTGTTCTTTCAAAGTGGCTTTTGTTTGTTTGTTTGTTTGTCCGTTTGTTGCAGTTGTTGTTGTTATAGCTGGCCCAGGCCGGGTTCAAACTTGCCAGCCTCGGTGTATGTGGACAGCACCCTACCCACTGAGCTATGTGCACCACCCTCAAACCAGCTTTTTGCAGAAGGAAGAGTGGCCCCAGAGCAGCTCCTGTGGCTCAGTGGGTATGGCGCCAGCCCCATATGCCGAGAGTGGTGGGTTCAAACCCAGCCCTGGCCAAACTGCAACAAAAAAATAGCCGGATGTTGTGGCAGGCACCTGAAGTCCCAGCTACTCACAAGGCTGAGGCAAGAGAATCACCTAAGCCCAGGAGTTGGAGGTTGCTGTGAGCTGTGTGACGCCATGGCACTCTACCGAGGGCAATAAAGTCAGACTCTGTCTCGATAAAAAAAAAACAACTAAAAAAAGAAAAGTGGCCCCAGTAGCTCTTACATCTTATAGCTCTATTTTCTTCTACCAAGAAGGGGCTACCTTTCCATAGGAGGAGGTCATTGCTTTGGGGCTGAGCTCCGACACTAGGCCCCAACAGACCAAACCAAAGTAGAGTCAATCACCCTAAAGTTCCATGTCATCAGTCCAAAAATTGAGTTGTTTACCTGATCTTTCAAGAAATCAGGAGAGGTTGGCTGGGTGCAGGTAGCTCACACCAGTAATCCTAGCACTCTGGGAGGCTGAGGCAGTTGGATTGCTTGAGCTCATGAATTCGAGACCACCCTGAACAAAAGCAAGACCCCCATCTCTACCAAAAATAGAAAAACTGAGGGAAGAGGATCGCTTGAGCACAAGAGTTGGAGGTTGCTGTGAACTGTGATGCCATGGCACTCTACCCAGGGCAACAGCTTGAGAGTCTGTCTCATAAAAAAAAAAAAGAAGAAGAAGAAGAAAGAAAAGGAGAAATCAGGAGAAGGACAATTGTTAAACTTCTAGACAGGCCAGTTTTAGCTGACACAATAAGGAAGTCCTCTCTGCTTTAACTCTTACAAGGAGGTGGGGTGCAGTGGTTCATGCCTTTAATCCTAGCACCCTAGGAGGCTGAGCTGAGAGGATCCCTTGAGCTCAGGAGTTCAAGACCAGCTTGAGCAAGAGACTCCTGTCTCTACTAAAAAAAAAGAAAAAATTAGCCAGGCATTATGGGGAGCACCTGTAGTCCTGGCTACTCCTACTCAGGAGGCTCACCTGAACCCAGGAGTTGAGATACCTTATAAAAACTGACTGCTCTGCCATGCACAGTAGAATACCTGATCTAAATCTTTAGATGAGATGCTGCCCAATTTATGAATCACTAATAAAATCAGTTAGATAAAACTAAATTTGTTTAAATTGTGTCTTTTGACATATCCTTTAATTCTGATGTAAAATATACTCTTAGCTACACAAAAAGAGTGCTGGGGATGCCGACCCCCACAGACCAACAGGTTAGATTCTACAAAGGACCAGTCCTCCCAAGAGAGAACTACTAGGCATGGTGGTTCAGACCTATAATCCAAGCACTTTGGGAGGCCAAGATGGGAGGATTGCTTGAAGTCAAGAGATCGAGACCAGCTTGAGCAAGAGTGAGACCCCCACTTCTACATAAAATAGAAAAATTAGCCAGATGTGGTGGTGTGCACCTGTAGTCCCAGCTACTGGGGAGGCTGAGGCAGGAGGATTGTTTGAGCCTAGGAGTTTGAGGTTGCACTGAGAGCTATGATGATGCCACTGTACTCCAGCCTGGAAAACAGAGACCCTGTCTCAAAAAGAAAAAAAGAAGAAGAAGGAAGGGGTAACTGGGCAGACAAAGCAGGAAGCTAATCCATTCATTTATTCACTTGTTCCACAAACATGATATTTATTGAGCACTACTTTGTACCAGGCACATTTGGAGGAGTTGGGCCACAGTGGAAACAATAATAAACCAGCCACAGATTTCACATTCCAGGAGGAAGCCAGATGAGGCTGTCCCTGTTGGGGGGTTCTCAGAGAAGATCCCTTGTCGCTGTACAGAAGAAGCTACTCAGCTCCCAGGTGGGTAAAACTGGTCATCAGCCTTTCTGTAGGGTCAGGTGTTAGCTAAGGCCTTCTGTGCCTGGTGAGCACAATTGTGAGAGGTCCTTTGTGCCAAGCCAAAAATCTAAAGTTCAAAATTTGGACATAGATGAAACCCTCACGACGTTACTGGTGGAAACATAATAAGGTGCAGCTGCTTGGAAAATAATGTGGCTGTTTCTCAAAGTGTTAAATAAAGGGTATGATCCAGCAATTCCACCCCTAGGTATATACCCAAGAGAACCGAAAACATCAGGGCGGCGCCTGTGGCTCAAGGAGTAGGGCACCGGTCCCATATGCCGGAGGTGGCGGGTTCAAACCTAGCCCCGGCCAAAAACCAAAAAAAAAAAAAAAAAAAAGAAAGAAAAGAGAACCGAAAACATCTGTCTACACAAAAAATTATACGTGAATATGCATAGCAGCATTATCTTTAATAGCCAAAAATACCCATCAGTTAGTAAATAGATAAACAAAATGTGGTATAGACATACAATGGAGTATTAGCCATAAAAAGGAACAAAATGCTGATCTTTGCTACTACGCGGATGAACCTTGCAAACATCATCCTAAGTGAAAGAAGCCAGATACAGACATAAAAGACCACATCTTGGAGGGTTCCATTTGTATGAAATGTCCAAAATAGGCAAATCTAGAGAGGGAAAGTAGACTGGTGATTGCCCTGGACTCTGAGGTAGGAGAGAATGGGGGAGTGATGGCTAATGGGTACAGTGTTTCTTTTCAGGATAACAAAAATGTTCTGGAATTAGATAGTGTTGATAGATGCACAACTCTGTGAATATCCTAAAAACTGCTAAGTTGCATAGTTCAAAAGGGCGAGTGTTAGATGGTATGTGAGTTATATGTCATTAAGCTATTATTCATTTATTTATTTATTTTTTATTATTATTATTATTTTTGCAGTTTTTGGCCGGGGCAGGCTTGAACCCGCCAACTCCAGCATATGGGGCCGGCGCCCTACTCTGTTCAGCCACAGGCACCTCCCTAAGCTATTATTTTTTAAATGTGTACATAGAGGAGCTTCTACATTGTAATTGCTCACTTAATGTCTGTCTCTCCACAAAGGCAGCAATGGGGTCTATCTTATTCCCAGTAGCTGGTGCAGTGCCTGACATAGTAACAGGTGCTCAAGAATTACTTGGTGAATGAGTGAATGAATGATACCAGCTTAAATGCCACCTCATTCAGGCAACCTCCATTCTGTGCTCTCAAAGACCCTCCCCCATTCCCTTTCACTAAGGGACAGACTCAGGCTGGCAGGGGTCTCCCCCAAGTTCCTCCCAGTTTCTGGGACCAGAATTCATGGCTGCAGCTCCATCCTCATTGCCTGTGCTAACTTCAAGGTCTTTCTTTCTTTGGCACCTAGTGGTATGCCTTTCTTCCTGCCAAGCTCAGTGATGTGTTTAACCTTTTTTCCCCCACTAGAATATTTTATTTCTGTATTTGCACTAAAAAGGAGATAGGTGATGCCTCAATTTACTACGCCCCAACCAGAAATCCAGAAAGGTTTCTACAAGCTTGTTCATGCCTCTAGGCTTGCTTTACTGACTTAGAATGCTGTGCTGCGAATTTTCTGGCAATGTTTTGGAAAAGATCACAGCAAGGATAGAGCAAGACCCTCGAGGTGTGACAGCTACTGACCAGAGATCTTTCTAGAGATTGAAAGATTCTCCGAGGCCTCCCAGGGTCCTTCCAGGAAAACAGCACTTACAGAGAACACCCTATTGAGAAGAGATAGATGTGTCATTTTCACATTCAAGGGATAATGAATTCTGCTATCATTTCATTATTGTCAGTACAGAGAAAATGCTCATCTTTTAAAAAACTGGATAAAGAATGGACTACTAAACATCCTCGGGGTATAGATGACCTGCGGACTAACCAGGCAGAGACGAGACCTCCACTGAGCACACATCTACATGCTAGATGCTTTTTTTCTTTTTTGAGACAAAGCCTCAAGCTGTGGCCCTGGGTAGAGTGCTGTAGCATCACAGCTCACAGCAACCTCCACCTCCTGGGCTCAAGCAATTCTCCTGCCTCTGCCTCCCAAGTAGCTGGGACTACAGGTGCCTGCCACAACATCAGGCTATTTTTTGCTTTCAGCCGTCCTTGTTGTTTGGCGGGTCTGGGGTTGGATTCGAACTCGCCAGCTCAGGTGTATATGGCTGGTGCCTTAGCCGCTTGAGCCATAGGCACCGAGCCATAGATGCTTTGTTATAGTTAACATTTATAAGATCTTTGCAAGGTAGATGCCATTATCTCCACTTTTCATCTTAGAAAAGTATGTCTCCTTTGGCTCAGTGCCTGTAGCTCAGCGGCCTGGGTGCCAGCCACGTATACCAGAGCTGGCAGGCTGGCGGGTTTGAACCCAGCCTGGATCTGCCAAACAACAATGGCAATAATAACCAATTCCTAACTTCTTGGGAGGCTGAGGCAAGAGAGTCACTTAAGCCCAAGAGTTTGAGGTTGCTGTGAGCTGTGATGCCACAGCACTCTACCAGGGCTGACATAGTGAGACTCTGTCTCAATAAAAAAAAAAAAAGAAAGAGAAAAAAGAAAAGTAAGTCTCTGAGGGTTAAGTGACTTGCACAATTACTTTAGGAGGTAGAGCTTCAAATAGCATTCAGGCCCATCTGAATCCAGTATTCCCCTCTTTCCACCACATGTGGCTCCCTCTGACAGACCACCATTCAATTGATATGATGTTCATTGTCAGAATGTAATGATTATTCTCCAGCCTGCCCCTTCTATTCAACTCTATCAGCATAACCAGGTGCCAGTCTTTCCTTGTTCCTGCCTCAAGGTGAAAAAAGAGGTGACTAGACTTCCCTGTAGTTTGCAGCAGGCTGGACCACAGGTTAAATCTTAAAATCTGCTGAAATGCCATCTGTACACTACTATCCTAAGGCCCCTGTGATGTGTCTCCACTGGAGTCTTTTCCTCCCAAGCTCCCTGAACCCCAGTGCTGGAGGCCTGACCACCAGCCCAAGCTTGGTCTCAGAGCTCAGTGGGAAGCCTGAAGCACGCAACTTCCCCAAAGCCTGCAAGTAGGCCTTACATCCCTGTCATCCTATTCTAAGCTCTTTGCCTGTATTAACTCATTTAATTTTGACAACTTTTGAGGTCGAAAGTATGGTTTTCTTGTTTTACAGATAAGAAAACTGAGGCTCAGAGAGGCAAAATAACCTGTCCCAAATCACACAGCTAACAAGCTGCAGAAGTAGGATTTAAGCTCCAGCCGTCTGACTCCCGATTCATGCGTTTAACCCCTGTACTATGAGCTAATCCACATAGAGGATTTGGGTTATTTTCCTCAGTATTTACCAGCATATAACATATATGTATAAAACCCTCAAGGACAGAGTTCTTTTTTTGTTAACCACTGTGTCAGCATCTAGAACAGGGCCTAACCACAGAGACCTTGGTAGAGTGCTGTGGCGTCATAGCTCACAGCAACTTCAAGCTCTGGGGTTCAAGTGATTCTTTTGCCTCAGCCTCCCAAGTAGCTGGGACTACAGGTACCTGCTACAATGCCCAGCTATTTCTTGGTTGTAGTTGTCATTGTTGTTTGGCAGGCCCGAGCTGGATTCGAACCCGCCACCTTTGGTGTATGTGGCTGGTGCCCAGCCCCAGTAAGTGTATTTTAAATGAATGCATGAAGGGGCATTCAAAAAAATGGCAACACAAACAATAAGCCTGTGGCTCAGTGAGTAGGGCGCCGGCCCCATATGCTGAGGGTGATGGGTTCAAACCCAGCCCCGGCCAAACTGCAACCAAAAAATAGCCAGGTGTTGTGGCGAGCACCTGTAGTCCCAGCTGCTTGTGAGGCTGAGGCAAGAGAATCACGTAAGCCCAAGAGTTAGAGGTTGCTGTGAGTCCTGTGACGTCATGGCACTCTACCCGAGGGTGGTACAGTGAGACTCTGTCTCTACAAAACAAACAAACAAACAAACAATAAGCCCACAGCAAATATCTTTTCCCAAATAAAAAGTCCTTCCAACAGAGATTAATTTTTCTACCTACCCTAGAAAAAAAAGGCAAAAACATATAAAGTAGCATTTCTCCTTTTCTACCTTCCTCACACCTCTTTTACATCCTTCGCCTTCTTGAGGATGTCAGTGTTCATGTGGGTGGATGACAATGCAATTCCTCTGACTCAGCCCTCCATGTCTTCCTCAACTCTGATGACCTTTGCTTCCATTTTTAACCTGCCCACAGAAATGGCTCTTGTGATCTTTTTGAATGGCTAGATTTCTGAACCCCTAAATTCCATGTTCTGCTCCTCGTCGTTGCCCTCTGTGGCAGAGTACATTTTCCAAGACGGCTGCAACGAGGTCTCCCATCTCACATACTCGTCCTCCAGTGTGACCTGAACATTATTCTCCCAATTGAGAGGTTGGGTCAGTGCTCCTGCCCCTTGAATCCAAGAGGGTCTGTGACCAGAAGAAGTGATTCAAAGCAGATCATAAAAGGTGATATCATTTCTCCATGGTGTTGTTGGGATGCTTGCTCTTTGAACCCTGCCACCATGCCACAAGGAAGTCCAGACCACAGTGGGAAGACTGCAGTCAGCAGTCAACAGTCCCAGCTCAGGTCTCAGGTGACAGTCAACATCAGTTGCCAGACTGCCAGACATGTGACTAAAGAAAACTTTGAGATGACTCCAGTCCCAGCTACTGCAACAGCAGAGAGATCCCAAGTGAAAACCACCTACCTGAGCCTGGTAGACTCTCAGAACTAGGGGAAGAAAAAAGATTATTGCTTTATTTTTCATGGAGACAGGATCTCACTAGATTGCCCAGGCTGGTCTCAAACTCCTGGCCTCAAAGAATCCCCTGGTTTCAGCCTCCCAAAGTGTGGGGGTTACAGGTGTAAGCCACCACACACAGCCCATTTTCCATCTTCTTCAGCAAAATGTCTCTGCATTCTCCAGCATTCTATTCCCTAAACACTCAAACTTCTGTGTGTTCTTCTGCAAGGTCTAGGAATTGTACATGTTTCCCTTTCTATGGGTTTCTAAGATACTCTGAGGAGGCTCATCTCATGAATTAACTTCAGTCGTGAGGAAAGTTAATAATGTCCCACAGTCCACACACCAGCCAGCAGTGAAGCCAAATACCAGTGGTGCCTGGGGTCCCTGCATGCTCTGTTTGTCCTTTCTTTGCATATATTTTCTTCACTATATGAGGACAAGAACACTTTTGAGCTAATCAGCGTGCATGCTTTCTGTTTAAAATATAAAATAAATAAACCCCTGCCAAGATGTCAAATTCCTGGTGGGACTATGTGCTTTTATAAGCAGCTGTCTTCAAATATAACTCCTAGGAATGTTTATAATTTTGTTTGTTTTAAAACTCCCTAATTAGAGACTCCCCAAGATACTCTACGTAATTCCTCAACAAGTCACAGAATGCCCAAGAATAAATTATTCAAAAAAGTTAACAAAAGGCTTTACTTCGTTTTATAATTTAGTTGGTGATCTTTGCAGATTTAATTAGCCTTGCTGATACAGGAAATATTGTTTAGAAGAGTCCTTTCTGTGTTAAGAACAAGGCCCCTTCTAGGAACCTTTCAGCCATGAGTTATACATAGCACAAGGAAATTCTTTTGTTTAAGAAATACAGTTTACAAAATCATAGGAAATATAGGCAAATTTTGAGCATCCGAGAAGGTAGTTGAGTTGATGGATTAAATGCAGAGAGGCTATATTAGGTTGGTTAAGAGGGTGAGTTGGCAGTCTGAGCAAGAGTGAGACCCTGTCTCTACTAAAAATGGAAAAAACTAGCCAGGTATGGTGGCTCATGCCTGAAGTCCCAGCTACTCTTAACAAAAGACAAAAGCGGGCAGCTCCCGTGGCCCAGTGAGTAGGGCACCAGCCCCATATACCGAGGGTGGTGTGTTCAAACCCGGCCCGGCCAAATTGCAACAAAAAAATAGCCGGGCATTGTGGTGGGCACCTGTAGTCCCAGCTACTTGGGAGGCTGAGGCAAGTCGTCTGAGCCCAAGAGCTGGAGGTTGCTATGAGCTGTCATGCCACAGCACTCTACCGAGGGCAACAAAGTGAAACTCTGTCTCTAAAAAAAAAAAAAAAACAACAACAACAAAAGGCAAAAGGATGGCTTGAGTCCAGGAGTTTGAGGTTGCAGGAGCTATGATGATGTCACTGCGCTCTAGCCTGGGTAACAAAGCAAGACCCTGTCTAAAACAAACAAGCAAACAAACAAATATGACAAGAGTCTAGATTGGTATTACAGCGGTGTGTGCTTATCAAGGTACTTACTTAACTTCCTTTTGCCTCCGTATCTTCATCTACAAAAAGGAGTCTGCCTCAGAGGGTTTGAGGAGGATTAAAAACATGGTGCCTGGCACATAATAAGTGCTCAGGAAATGTTAGCTATTTTTATCTTTTTATCTCTGTCTCTGTGGATGAAAGAAAAAATGCAACATTGGGTGAGATGAAATTCTTCCAGAAGCCACGGCTTAAAGGCTCAAAATAAATTTCTATTCAAAAACTAAAATTATCATATTGGATAAATGCTATCCAAAATTTAACTTATCTATATTCCAATAACCCCACAAAAGAGATAAATTTGTGTAGTTACTTACAAGAACATTTAAGAACTGCACTTAAATGCACATTTCTGGACTTTGCTTCATACCTGATTCCCACCAGAGGAGAGGCCTCAAAGTACGTATTTTTACCAAACCTGTTAAATAACCTTTTTCAATTGAAGAACTGAGCAGTGCATACTCTCTGGGTTAAAATTACGCTGGACGTAGGCCAGACACGGTGGCTCATACCTATAATTCTAGCATTCTAGGAGGCTGAGGCAGGTGGATTCCCTGAGCTCAGGAGTTCAAGACCAACCTGACCAAGTGCCAGATCCTGTCTGTAAAAATAGCTGGGTGTTGTGGCGGACACCTCTTTTATTTTTTTTTTATTTTATTGTTGGGGATTCATTGAGGGTACAATAAGCCAGGTTACACTGATTGCATTTTTTAGATAAAGTCCCTCTTGCAGTCATGTCTTGCCCCCAGCAGGTGTGGCACACACCAAGGTCCCATCCCCATCCCTCCTTCCCTCTCTCTGCTTTTCCTTCCCCGCCCCCATGACCTTAATTGTCATTAATTGTCCTCATATCAAAAATGAGTACATAGGATTCATGCTTCTCCATTCTTGTGATGCTTTACTAAAAATAATGTCTTCCACTTCCATCCAGGTTAATATGAAGGATGTAAAGTCTCCATTTTCTTTAATAGCTGAATAGTATTCCATGGTATACATATACCACAGCTTGTTAATCCATTCCTGGGTTGGTGGGCATTTAGGCTGTTTCCACAGTTTGGCGATTGTAAATTGAGTTGCAATAAACAGTCTAGTACAAGTGTCCTTATGATAAAAGGATTTTTTTCCCTTCTGGGTAGATGCCCAGTAATGGGATTGCAGGATCAAATGGGAGGTCTAGCTTGAGTGCTTTGAGGTTTCTCCATACTTCCTTCCAGAAAGGTTATACTAGCTTGCAGTCCCACCAGTAGTGTAAAAGTGTTCCCTTCTCTCCACATCCACGCCAGCATCTGCGGTTTTGAGATTTTGTGATGTGGACCATTCTCACTGGGGTTAGATGGTATCTCAGGGTGGTTTTGATTTGCATTTCTCTAATATATAGGGATGATGAACATTTTTTCGTATGTTTGTTAGCCATTCGTCTGTCTTCTTTGGGGAAGGTTCTATTCATGTCTGTTGCCCATTGATATATAGGATTGTTGGCTTTTTTCATGTGGATTAATTTGAGTTCTCTATAGATCCTAGTAATCAAGCTTTTGTCTGATTCAAAATATGCAAATATCCTTTCCCATAGTTGTCTCTTTGCTTTGGTTATTGTCTCCTTGGCTGTACAGAAGCTATTCAATTTAATGAAGTCCCATTTATTTATTTTTGTTGTTGTTGCAATTGCCATAGCAGTCTTCTTCATGAAGTCTTTCCCCAGGCCAATATCTTGCAGTGTTTTTCCTATGCTTTCTTTCAGGATTTGTGGCGGACACCTCTTAGTCCTGGCTATTCAGGAGGCTGAGGCGAGAGGATTGCTTGAGCCCAGGAGTTTGAGGTTGTTGTGAGCTATGACACCACAGGACTCAACACCAGGGCACAGACTAAGACTCTGTCTCAAAAACTAAATAAATTAATGAATAAAATTATGTTGGATATAGAGTAGCTGTTCTCAAATTTCAATGTGCTTATGAAATCAACTTAAGAGTTGTTTAAATTCAGATTCCTGGTCCTACCTCCAGAGATTCAGAGCTCTGGGAGGCACTCAGAAATTTGCATTTTTAACCAGCTTTTTCCCTCAGAGTGAATCTTTTCTTTCTTTCTTTTTTTTTTTAATTGAGACAGAGTCTCATTTTGTTGCCCTTGGTAGAGTGCTATGGCGTCACAGCTCACAGCAACCTCAAACTCTTGGACTCAAGTGATCCTCTTGCCTCAGCCTCCTGAGTAGCTGGGACTACAGGCGTCCACCACAACACCCAGCTATTTTTTGTTTGTTTGTTTTAGCAGGCCTGGGCTGGGTTCAAAACCACCAGCTCTGGTGCATGTGGCCAGCACCCTGCCTACTGAGTTATAGGCACTGCCCTCAGAGTGAATCTTTGAGAGGCATTTGTCTTAGTTCATTTTGTGCTGCTATAACAGTATACCAGAACTGGGTAATTTATAAGGAACAGAAATTTATTTGCTGCATGGCTCTGGAGACTAGGAAGCCCAAGACTGAGGGAGTGTATACGATGTGGGCCTTTTTACTGCACCATAACATGGGAGAAGGCATCACGTTGCAAGAGAGAGCAGGAAGTGGGCGGACTCATTCTTTATGAGAAACTCACTGCCCATGATGATGAACTCCATATCCACAATACCAGCATTAAGCCCACATGACCCAGTCACCTCTTAAAGGTCTCACCTCTCAACACTATTGCATTGCAGATTAAGTTTCCAACACATTAACATCCAAACCATAAAATTCCATCCCTGGCCCCCAAATTCATGTCTTTTTCACATGCAAAATACACTCATTTCTGCCTCAGTGCCCATTGCACAGTGATTACAGCACCACCCACACACACCAAGGCTGGCGGGTTCAAACCCAGCCTGGGCCAACTAAACAATGACAACTGCAATAAAAAATAGCGGGGCACTGTGGCGGGTGCCTGTAGTCCCAGCTACTTGGGAGGCTGAGGTAAAAGAATTGTTTAAGCCCAAGAGTTTGAGGTTGTTATGAGCTGTGATGCCACAGCACTCTACCCAAGGCAACATAGTGAGACTCTGTCTAAAAAAAAAAAAAAGAAAGAAAAACACTCATTTCAACCCAGTAACTCCAATATCTTGTTTTTGTACCAGTTCAAAAGTTTAAAGTCCAGAGTTTCATTTAAATCAGATATGTGGGACCAGCAGCCTGGAAGATCTATGAAATGCCTTTGAGGTCTTTCTCCCATTGTCTTAATGAATAGAACCTGGATCCCTTCTAGCCATACTAATCTCAGCAGTCTCTTGGCCACACATTTGGTTTTGCTTCCCTTTTATTATTTATTTTTTGAGACAGAGTCTCACTTTGTCACCCTCAGTAGAGTGCGGTGACATCACAGCTCACAGCAACCTCCAACTCTTGGGCTTAAGCGATTCTCTTGCCTCAGCCTCCCGAGTAGCTGGGACTACAGATGCCCGCCACAATGCCCCGCTACTTTTTGTTGCAATTCTCATTGCTGTTTTAGCTGGCTGGGGCCAGGTTCAAACCCGCCACCCTGGGTATATGGGGCCAGCGCTTTACCCACTGAGCCACAGGTGCCGCCCTCTGCTTCCCTTTTAATTATAAATTCCATCTTTAAATTATTTCTCTCTCTGGTGGCGCCTGTGGCTCAGTCGGTAGGGCGCCGGCCCCATATACCGAGAGTGGCTGGTTCAAACCCGGCCCCGGCCAAACTGCAACAAAAAAATAGCCGGGCGTTGTGGCGGGTGCCTGTAGTCCCAGCTGCTCGGGAGGCTGAGGCAAGAGAATTGCTTAAGCCCAGGAGTTGGAGGTTGCTGTGAGCTGTGTGAGGCCACGGCACTCTACCGAGGGCCATAAAGTGAGACTCTGTCTCTACAAAATAAATAAATAAATAAATAAATCAGATATGTGTGAGACTCAAGGCATGATTCATTCTGAGGTTTATTTCCCTCCAGCTGTGAGCCTGTGAAATAAAAAAAAGTTATGTTTCCAAAATACAGTGCTGAGACAGGCATGGTAGACCATCCCTTTTCAAAAGGGAGAAGTAATCAAGAAGAAAGGAATCCTGGGGCCAGGAGTGGTAGCTCACACCTGTAAGTCTAGCAGGCTGGGAGGCTGAGGTGGGAGGATCCCTTGAGCTCATGAGTTCAAGACCAGCCTGAACAAGAGTGAGACCCCTTCTTTACTAAAAGTAGAAAAATTAGCTGGGAGCCATTCAAAAGGTTGAGGCAGGGGGATCACCTGAGTCCAGGAATCTGCTGTGCTATGAGCTACGACACCAAGGCATTCTAGCCTGGCCAAAGTAAGCCAGCTGGGGAGGACAAGGAGGGCTATGCAGGAATGCAGGGAGCAGGTACTTGAGGCAGTGAGGGGCGGTGACTGCTGAGATCCCAGGGGTGTCCATCTGGAAACCTTGCCCCTAAGTCCCAGCTACTTGGGAGGCTGAGGCAAGAGAATCACCTAAACTCATGAGTTGGAGGTTGCTGTGAGCTGTGATGCCACAGCACTCTACTGAGGGTAACAAAGTGAGACTGTCTCTACAAAAAAATATATATATATATTTCTCTCTCCTTGTATATTACTCTATGTGGTTGAAAGTAGCCACACAGCTCCTTCAATATTTTGCTTAGAAATTTCTTCCACTAAACATTCTAGTTCCTGGCTCTTTAAATTCTTCCTTCTGTAAAGCCCTAGAGCATGGTCACCATTCAGCCAAGATATGCGGCAATTTATAACAAGGATGACCTTTACTCCGGTTTCTAATACCTTGTTCTTCAGTTCCATCTGAGACCTCCTAAGAATGGCCTTTACTGTCCAGATTTCTACCAACATTCTAATTTCAACCTTTTAAGGAATCTCTAAGAAGTTTCAGACTTTCTCTTCAGCTATTCACTGCTTTTGAGCCTTTACCAAAATCACCCGTAGCCCTCCATTAACAAAGATGCAGGCTTTTCAGGGTAGCGCCTATGGCTCAAAGAGTAAGGCGCCAGCCCCATATACCAGAGGTGGTGGGTTCAAACCCAGTCCCCGCCAAAAAAAAAAAAAAAGATACAGGCTTTTCTAGCATTCAGTTCAAAACTGTTCCAGCCTCTTTCCTCTAGGGTGAACCTCTGGTCCTGGTGTCAAAAGAAACCACTGTCTAACTGAAAGTCATAAAGATCTATATCCATGGCTTCCCTCTAGCATGCAAATGACAATTAAGTCAAATGTGTTGCTATGGTTTTTGAAGGTGTCCCCCAGAAAACATGGGTTGGAAACTTAATTCCTACTGCAACAGTGTTGGGAAGTGAGACTTTTAAGAAGTTATTAGGTCACAAGGGCTCTACCCTCACGTATATATGTATATACAGAGTAGAACTTCTGTAAATTGAGCAGGCAAGGGACTATAACAAATTGGTCAACATATGGAGGTGTTCGACATAAGGAACTAGGCCTACGGTACAGATATGTATATGTACTTTATTTTCTGTCTATGAAAATCAGATCAACTTTAGGAGGTGGTCAATGTGGAGAGGTGATCAACTATGGAGGTTCTACTGTATGTATTTTATTTCATTTTATTGTTTTCATAATGAATAGAAATTTATTGAGATCATAGTTTTGGGGGCTGGAAAGTTCAAGAGCATGGTACCAGCATCTGATGAAGACCTTTCTGCTGTGCCATGACATTGCAGCAAGCATTATATGGTGGGGGCGGGGGGGGGAAGCGTACTAGCTTAAGTCTCTTTTCTCATAAAGCCACTAACTCCATTATGGGCACTCACCCTGATGTCCTTATCTAATCCTAATTACTTCTAAGAGGCCCTCCCTCCAGTCAAATATATGAATTTGGAGATTAAGTTTCTAACATAGGAGAGTTGGGTGACACATTCAAACCATAGCTTCTGTCTATATTGTTATACTTGAAGTGAGTTTCTTATAGACAGCATATAACTGGTTAATGTTTATTAATCCAATTTGTTAATCTTTGTCTTTCAATTAGTATGTTTAAACCAGGGACTTTTTTGTAATTATTAATATGTTAGTATGTAAGCCTACCATGTTTTCTTTTTTTTTTTCTGTTTGTTCTCTATTTTATTTTTCCTGTGGGTTACTTGAACATTTTCTTTAGAATTCCATTTTGATTTATGTACAGTTTTTTGTTGTTGTTGAGACAGTCTCATTATGTCACCCTCAGTAGAGTGCTGTGGCGTCACAGCTCCCAGCAACCTCAAACTCTTGGGCTCAAGTGATTCTCTTGCCTCAGCTTCCCAAGTAGCTGGGACTACAGGTGCCCACTACGATGCCTGGCTATTTTTTTGTTGTTGCAGTTGCCATTGTTGTTTTAGCAGGCCGGGGCTGGGTGGGAACCCACCAGCCATGGTGTATGTGGCCAGCACCCTACCCAATGAGCTGCGGGCACTGCCTTATGGATACTGTCTTTTTAGTGCGTCTCTTTAAATAGCATTTTTAGTGTTTGCTCCAAGTACTATCCAGTAGCACGCGCACGTGTGTGTGCGTGTGTGGGAGTGTGTACAATTTATCAGTCTATTAGTATCATCATTTTACCAGATTAAGCAACATAAGAGAAACTTCCCTCTATGCCTTTTCATTATTTTGTTTATAATTATTTTGTCTTAAATATTTCCTTTATATACACTTAGGGACCACATCAGTTTTTGTTGCTTGTTTTCCGACTGCTCTGATAGGGGAACCAGGGGCACTGCCTCCTTACTGTCAGGTGGAGGTCAAAGTCCAGATTCCCTACTTGGCCTCCATTAGTAGCCAAAGCTGGGGGTTCCTTGTTATTGCCCAGCAGTGATGGGAGTTCCAGCCATGACACCATGGTTAGGTGGCCTCATTACAACTGGACAATTATTCAAGTCCTGACTTTACACAAGGCCTTCTCTAACACCACCCTAATGGGGTAGGGGGAAGGAAGCTTTTTACTACCAGGTGGAGGTGAAAATCCAGTGTTCAATCCCACTGCCAGTTGCAGAGCTGTTACCAAACAATGGGGATGAAAGCTCCAGCTCCCTATTTAGCATTTTCTGACACCATCCTAGAGGGGCTACTGCATCACCTTGTGGTAGCCTTACGAGGGTAGAAGTCTATGCTGCCCCCCTGCTTTTGCTGGTGTAGACAGGAGTGGGGACACAGTATTTTTCTCTGGAGGCTAGAGTAGAATGGTTATTGTTTAAGATTTTTCTGATTTTCTTGGCTGCCCCTTTCCTGGTCCTTTGGATAGGGAGAGTAGGCTTTGCTTTTGCTGTCTGCATGTTTGGTATTTCCAGTTGTTGGCTTCTTCAGTTCCAGGTCCCAAAGAGTTAGCTGATTTCCATCCACTGCCTCCATTTTAACCTTAAACATAAGCCCGAGTCCATAAAGCTCTTCAAATCACTGCCTGTGGGAGACTGCATCCTGAGGATAACACAGTGGTCTAGTGTAGAAAGGGCATCACTGTCGGAAATGCCTTTGCACACCACACACAGTTCAACTTTGGTCAGGCAGGAGCTATTGAAGATCCTAGGGTGTTCGTGGCCGACTCATAAATGTCACTCATCTTCTTCATTCTGGTGTCCCAAGCTCGAAGAGTAGAAAGAGAATTCATCCAGGGATGAGGTCTGTTCACCCCTAGGATGCAAAATCCAGCTTTGGGGTGAAAGTGGTTTGTGTCATAGTTGTGTAGTGGTCTAAGGGGGCTGAGGTTCGACTTCCCTCCCCCATTGTCCTCTGAAGCCAGTTTAGCAACAGTGGATGGAAAAGATGCTGAGAGGAGAGTTTGGTCTCTCTGGAAACCTGACTCCATTTTTGGCAATGAGGGTGGGAGAAGAGGGTGAAAATGGTGGGGATGGCAGGTCGGCTGTCAGTTAACTTAGAGAGTAAAGAGAAGGGTACTGGGGAAAGAGGGAGGAAGTGGAGAGGGAAGAGGGAGGAAGTGGAGAGGAAAGAGGGAAGAAGAAAATAAGGAAGGAAAGAAGAGAAGGGGACAAGAGTGGGTGGTGGGGAGATGGCAGCTTCTCTCAGAGAGATTTCCACTTTCTGACCTCTACTGTATGTATCTTAGAGATAGGTTCTTGGTCTGTCATCTAAGCTGGAATACAGCAGTGTGATTATAGGTCACTGCAGCCCTCCAGCTCCTGGGCTCAGGCAATCTTCTTGCCTCAGCCACCCGAGTGGCTGGGAATACAGGTGTGCACCCCTGTGCCTGGCTAATTTTTCTTATTCTTTTGTAGAGATGAGAGCTTGCTATGTTGCATAGACTGGTCTCAAACTCGTCACCTCTAACAATCCTCCTGCCTTGGCCTCCCAAAGTGGCTCATGCGTGGGAGTACAGGTGTGAACCACCACACCTGGCCTTTAAAAAATTTTTTTATTTTAAAAATTATTTTATTTTATTTTATTTAGAGATAGGGTCTTGCTCTGTCACTCAGGCTATAGTGCATGGGCCCAATAATAGCCCACTATAACCTCGAATTCCTATGCCCAGGTGATCTTCTCATCTCAATCTCCTGAGAAGCTAGAGCAACAGGTGTGTGCCATCATGCCTGGCTAAGTTTTTAAAAAAAATTTTGAGGCCAGATACAGTGGCTCATGCCTGTAATCCTAGCACTCCAGGAGGCTGACGGAGGTGGATTGTTTGAGCTCATGAGTTCATGACCAGCCTGAGCAAGAGCAAGACCCCATCTCTAAAAAATAGCCAGGTATTGTGGTTGGCACCTATAGTGCCAGCTACTTGTGAGGCTGAGGCAAGAGGATGGCTTGAGCCCAAGAGTTTGAGGTTGCTGTGAGGTACGATGCCACAGCATTCTACCAAGGGTGACAAAGTGAGACTCTGTCTCAATTAAAAAAAAAAATTATGTGTTGGAAACTTAATCCCCAATGCAACAGTGTTGGGAAGTAGAGCCTTTTGGGAGGCGTTTAGCTCACGAAGGCTCTGCCGTCATGAATAGAATTGATTAATGCCTAAAAGGGTTTAGTGGAGAGAGTTCAGCCCCCTTTTGCCCTTCCATTTCTTTCACTGTTGCAGGAAGATGAGAGCCCAGTGAAGAGAATCACCCCAACACCAAAATATGGAGGACGGGCTTTATTTCAGCTAGTGGAGCCATGGCTGATTCAAAAGTGGGCTCTGCGCCTGTAGCTCAGCAGCTAAGGCACTAGCCACATACACTGGAGCTGGCGGGTTCGAATCCAGCCTGGGCCTGCCAAACAACAATGACATCTACAACCAAAACATAGCTGGGTGTTGTGGCAGGTGCCTGTAGTCCCAGCTACTTGGGAGGCTGAGGCAAGAAAATCGCTTAAGCCCAAGAGTTGGAGGTTGCTGTTAGCTGTGACGCCACAGCACTCTACCCAGGGCAACAGCTTGAGACTCTGTCTCAAAAAAATAAAAATAAATAAAATCCAAAAGTGGCCACCGTCCCCACTGGCTCTGTCTTTTCTCTTTTATTTCTAGTCAAGGGCTCTTTGTCCGTGGATACCCTTCTCATTGATCAGTTTGAATTGAGCTGGGGAAGGCAAGCTCAGGCTTTTACAGAAACAGAAGCAAGCATTCGTTTCCAGGTCCCAAGAAGTTAAGTTTCTACAAATTCCTGAAAGCTGAGCCACCCTGAGGAGGACTTTGTAGATGCACACTTGGGGCTTCCATGAGAAAGCTTTTGTTCTCTCAGACCTTACTTTTCCTGTGTATCCTCTGTCATCACCATGTGAGGACTCAGAGTTCCTCCCCTCTGGAGAATGCAGCCATCTCCATAGCAGAGAGCCATCCTCGCCAAACAGTTGAACCTGCACCTTGATCTTGAACCTCCCCAGCCTCTAGAACTGTGAGAAATAAGTTTCTTCGCTTTATAAATTACCCAGCCTCAAATATTTTGTTATAGTAGCACAAAATGAACTAAGACCCCAGATATGTTGGACACCTCATTAAAAAAGTATCTTCATGTATGTAATTATTATCTCATTGTTCACCCTACTGATGATTCAAATTTCAGCCCCACCCTTTACAAGTTTTGAGCAAGTCAATTGTTACTTGTCTCTTGCTGCATTACAAATTACCCCCATTACAATTTTTTTCTTTTTTTGATAAGAGTCTTACTCTGTGTCCTGGGTGGAGTGCTGTGGCATCATACCTCACAGCAACCTCAGACACTTGAACTCAAGCAATCCTCTTGCCTCAGCCTCCTGAGTAGCTGAGACTAAAGGCACCTGCCACTATGCCCCCAGCTAGTTTTTCTGTTTTTAGTAGAGATAGGGTCTCCCTCTTGTTCAAGCTGGTCTCAAACTCCTGAGCTCAAGCGACCCACCTACATTGGCTTCCCAGGGCGCTAGGGTTACAGGTGTGAGCCACCATGCCCGACCTCCCCAAACTCACTAACTTTATATGGCAACAATCATGTTATTATGTCTCACAGTTTCTGTGGGTTGGGAGTTTAGGAAGAGCTTGGCTGCCTCCTAGTCTCTCATGTGTTTGAAATTAAACAGTAGTTGGAGCTGGAACAGCAAGAGCATGGGCAGCTGGAGCTGGATGGGTATCTCTCTCCTCATCTTTTTTTTTTTTTTTTGTAGTTTTTGGCTGGGGCTGGGCTTGAACCCGCCACTTCCGGTATATGGGACTAGCACCCTACTCCTTTGAGCCACAGGTGCCACCCTCTCCTCATCGTCTTTATGTAGTTTCAGGACCTTTCCATATGGTCTCTCCATCTGGGTTAGTTTGAGCTTCCTCACAGCATGGCAGCCTCAGGGAAGTCAGACTGTGTCCTTGGAAGTTCAGGGATCCACAGTAAGTATTCTAGTGATCAAGGTGAAAACTGCACCTTCTTTTCTTACCTAATGGAGGAACTCACTTATCTCATTCCTATTGCATTCTATTGGTTACAAGAGCCAAAAGCCTGCCCATATTCAACTAGAGGGAAATAGAACCTAGGAAGATCAAGGTTTCTTTATAGAATAACATGTGGGATTGGAGATATTGTGCAGCCATTTGGGGAAATTACAATCTACTGCCTAACAACCTATCTAGGCCTTAGTTTCTCATCTGGAAAAGGAGGATAATAATATCTACCTGATAGGGCTGTAATGAGGACTAAATGAATGAAGACATGGAAAGCACTTAGAATAGTACCCGGCAAGGGGTAAATGCTTTATAAATACTAGCTCTTAGCACCACCATTGCCGTCATCAATCTTCTCATTGCTCTCTGAGCCAGTACTGGGCAGTCTTGACCCCCATGGATCCTCATAAGTGCTCTTCTGTCTGAATACACCACTGCCTCTTGCCTCTATTTCCCTCATTTACCATCATTGTGTGTAAATCTTCCACCATTGCTTCTATCCCTGCTGGCTGAGCCACACAACTTCTTGGAGATGGCCATAGTAGAACCTTCCATGCCAATTGGCTGCACCAATCCAAAACTCTGGTAGGCATCCCCCACATTTCTCTGGAGGAGCCACCTCTGCTCTGGCCTGCTCTCATGCTAATGTTTGAATGTATCCCCCAGAGTTCATGGATTGAAAATGCAATTCCCCAATACAGCCGTGTTGGGATGGGGGGACCTAATAAGAGGTGAGTAGGTCATGAGTGCTCCGCCCTCAGGAATAGATTAATGTGGTTACCAGAGAATTTGGTTAATTATCTAATTACTAAGAAGGAGGGCTCATCGCAAAAGCAACATTGGCTCCCTCTTGCTTTCACATGCTCTGTTCCCCTTCTGCTCTATCCCATGAGATGACACAGTCAGAAAGTCCTTACCAGGCACTGGCAGCCTCCAGATGTTGGATTTCCCAGCCTCCAGAACTGTGAGAAACCAATTTCTTGTGTGTTGTGCGTGCTTGATCCAGTCTGTGGTATTCTGTTATAGCAACACAAACCAAACTAAGACATCCCATATGCTGCTATTGCCCCACCTGAGAAGCAGATACCTGCTGATTCCTCCAGACACCAATGTCCATAAAAAGTAAGTAAAATAAACAAGTAAACCATGCCCTCACTCAATACTGTGTTTAATTGTGGAGGCAGGCAGGCTGTTGTCTGAGCCTCAAACTGATGGAGTGTAATAAAACCATTTTCTTGACTGCCGTACGTGGTTGTTCTTTTCCCCCCAGGAGCAAACGTTCCTAGGGTAGGCTCCGATGTCAGGCCCATGCTGTTCCTTTTGTGCTCTGCTTCTCCCTCCCCAACCCTGGCCCTGTTGAAACATCTACCTGTCATGACAGGTGCTAATAAGAATATGGTAAATTCCACATGTGCTTCCTCTGAGTTGTGGAGCAAATTGCAGTTGATTTCTCCCCTGGTTCCCCAATATAAGTCAGTAGATGCAGATGGATACTGGTGAGAAAGGGAGCTGCTGAGGCCCACACACCGAATGCATTTAACTCCAGCTCCTGCCCTGTGAGACGCCTGTCCTACCTGCTAGGATCTCCTTAGCCACTGTTCAGCCACTTTCCTGTGCATTCAAAAAAAGAATTTTCATGATTTCCTTGACTTCATTGGGAAAACTCGCTTCAAATGAAGCCGCCCTGGACAGGCCAGATGGCTCCACCAGGAACAGGTTGAAGTCAGTGGGGCCTGCACCCTGGTGAGGAGGAGTATGAGAAGAACACCCGGAGCTAGACTTGGCCCTGGGGAAGGATGGCCCACAGGAGGAGGCTGCAGGAGCCATTGTCACAAGTGATCCTACAGGGATTCCACAGTGTAGCTCAGAGGGAACTAGGGATCTCAGGGTATCAAGAGCACTGAAGAATCCAGCCCCACTGCAGTGGACATCTGGTTCTCTCCTGTTACCCAAGATCTAAATTTCTCCTATGTTTGGGCAATCTCCCACCAAGCAAGGCAGCACCCATCTCCCATTAAAAGATATGAAACCACCCAGACATTTGCTTTTCCAAGCTCTTCTGAATGTAGGGATACCCCCAGTCTTGCCTACAATGGCAGCATTTACACCTAGTTTCTGGAAGTGCTAGTGACATGGTCCTAAGGCCAATGTCAATGTCTGGCATTGGTGATGGCAGTGGGTGCAAGAAGAGTGTCCAGCCAAGGAAGCAGGACTATCTTTAGTTTCCAGATGGGATCTGGGCCTTGTTGCTAGCTACAGAGATTCCCATTGTGGTTCCCTGACCACCTAGCACTTTTGCAAACTATCCAATATCCTTTTAATAAATTCCTTTTCTTACTGATTTAGTCATAGTTGCTTGTGATACTTGACCATAGAGCCTTGACCATACTGGCACTTCAAGCATTTTTAACTCTAGAAGCATCAGAGCACAGAGCCCTCAATAGGTACACCCGCATTGACAAGGAGGCTGCTAGCCAGCAGGTGAGTCCTCCTGAGGAGCTGCAGGCATTAAAACATGGAGGCTCGGGCAGCGCCTGTGGCTCGGTGGGTGGGCCGCCGGCCCCATATGCCAAGGGTGGCGGGTTCAAACCCAGCCCCAGCCAAACTGCAACAACAAAAAAAAATAGCCGGGCGTTGTGGCTGGTGCCTGTAGTCCCAGCTACTTGGGAGGCTGAGTCAAGAGAATCGCCTAAGCCCAAGGATTTGGAGGTTGCTGTGAGCTGTGTGACGCCACAGCACTCTACCGAGGGCGATCAGGTGAGACTCTGTCTCTACCAAAAAAAAAAAAAAAAAAAAATGGAGGCTATAGCAACAGAGAGAACATGTCAGAAACCCTGGGGTAGCAAATTTTTCAGCTCTCAGGAGCTCCAGGAAGAAAAATCCTAAAATAGTAGATGAGGTGGCTAGGCGCCTATGGCTCAGCTGCTAGGGCTTCAGCCACATAACCAGAGCTGGGCGGGTTCAAATCCAGCCTGGGCCTGCCAAACAACAATGACAACTACAACCAAAAACTAGCCGGGCATTGTGGCGGGCGCCTATAGTCCCAGCTACTTGGGAGGCTGAGGCAAGAGAATCGCTTAAGCCCAAAAGTTTGAGGTTGCTGTGAGCTGTGACACCATAGTACTCTACCCAGGGTGACATAGTGAGACTGTCTCAAAAAAAAAAAAAAAAGTAGGTGAGGGCAAGACCTGGAGATGTTTGGGATACTCATCACGACTGACATGACCTCACTTTTACCCACATGGTACTCCACAACGACCTTCATTACACACGCAAGAACCTGTTTTCCAGGCCTTTCCATGGACTATAACCTCAAAACCAGGGCCTTCAGGCCCATGAGAATGCCTAGGGCTGAGAGGGAAAGAATTTTAGAATTCTCGTTTATACTTTTGATTGAGGTATTTCAACCTGGTTTTTCAAAAAACTCTTTTAATGTCTTTTACATTGTAGCAAGTGATGTAAGAAGGTAGTGTGAAAATAAAGAGAAAGAGGCAGAAAATAGAAAGAAATAGAAAGAGGGAAAATAGTATAAAGCTGAAAAATGGCTTTCATACAACTCTAGAGAATTTAGGGAGAAGCATGGAACATCCAAGTCAGAGCCTGGGTGTGCTAGCAGCATCGCCATCATCTAGGGGAGGCCTAATGCCCATTTCCAGAGGAAGGTGCTTCCCAGTTAAAGATGCCCCGAAATATGCAGGGAGGAGCTCAGGGCCTGGCCTAGGGTGAGCCTCAGAATCTGTCTCTGCCTCAGTGCCCTCAAAGGAAGAATGGAAGGGAGGTCTCGCTTTCACTATAAATTCAAATGTTCTTGAACAAGAAACAAAAAGGGGCAGCACCTATGGCTCAAAGGAGTAGGGTGCTGGACCCATATACCAGAGGTGGCAGGTTCAAACCCAGCCCCGGTCAAAAACTGCAAAAAAAAGAAAGAAAGAAAAAGGAACCCTACATTTACATTTTTATAGCACTGCATGACAAGAACCATGATAAGGACAAACTGGAGGTGTTCCAAGTCAGAGCCCACCCACAGCAGGAGAGGGTGGAGGCGCAGAGGAGCTGTGAGGCTCATGGCTACTGCTCCCCCTGCCCCCAAATCCGCTCACAGCAGCAGCCTTCTGTACTGCCACCCAGCCAGTCTTGCACCAACAAACTGAAAATTCTCGTTTCATAAGGATGAAAAAGTGAATGACTGCTTTATGGAGCAAAGACTTTGATGCTGCAATTTTCAGCTGAAGGGAATCTTCAAGATGACTGTGTCCAACCTCTTTGACGGCAAGTTTCAGTGAAATTAAATCTGTAAGCAAAACATGTGGTACGCTGAAAGGAGTTCTGGTAGATAAACAGTGTTAAGAGAGTGGGGGTTCTTAACAATCTTACATGATGTATTGGTTATTTTTTGCTGCCTAACAAATTTTCCCCAAACCTTAAAACCTTGCAGGAGTCCTCAAACTTTTTAAACAGGGGGCCAGTTCACTGTCCCTCAGACCATTGGAGGGCCGGACTACAGTTAAAAAAAAAAAAAAAAACTATGAACAAATTCCTATGCATACTGCACATATCTTATTTTGAAGTAAAAAGCAAACGGGAACAAATCCAATCACACCACCTCATGTGGCCCGCGGGCTGCAGTTTGAGCACCCCTGCGAGTGGTTTGAAAGAACGATATTTATTATCTCACAATTTCTCTCAGTTAGGAATTCAGGCTCACAAGAATCCACAGATTACCTGTGTCCTCTGTCTCAGGGTTTCTCACAACGCTGTATAGTGTCAGTTTTTTTTTTGGTTAAGACAGAGTTTCACTTTATTACCCTTGGTAGAGTGCCCATCGATCCACGAATGGATTAATAAATTGTGGTATATGTACACCATGGAATATTATGCAGCCTTAAAGAAAGATGGAGACTTTACCTCTTTCATGTTTACATGGATGGAGCTGGAACATATTCTTCCTAGTAAAGTTATCTCAAGAATGCAGGAAAAAGTATCCAATGTACTCAGCCCTACTATGAAACTAATTTATGGCTTTCATATGAAAGCTATAACCCAGTTATAACCTAAGAATATGGGGAAGAGGGAGAGGGAGGGGAGGGAGGCGGGAGAATGGGCAGAGGGAGGGTGATTGGTGGGATTACACCTGCGGTGCATCTTACAAGGATACATGTGAAACTTAGTAAATGTAGAATGTAAATGTCTTAACACAATAAGTAAGAAAATGCCAGGAAGGCTGTTAACCAGTGTGATGAAAATATGTCAAATGGTCTATAAAACCAGTGTATGGTACCCCATGGTTGCATTAATGTACACAGCTATGATTTAATAAAAAAAAGAAAAAGAAAGAAAGGAAGGAAGGAAGAAAGGAGCCATGTCTTGGCACTTTTTTTGTAAGTAAATTGACTTTAAATAAAAGAAAAAAATAAATAAAGATGGAATTTATAATTAAAAGGGAAACAGAGCAGAAAGATTTGAAGAATTTGCATCCTGGCCATGTAAAGTGGGGAAAGGTGTGTTTAGGAGAGTAAACCAAGGATGTAGCTGTCTGCTAAAGAGGTTAGTACTGGCTGGTGGCAGTGGCTCACGCCTGTAATCCTAGCACTCTGGGAGGCCAAGGTGGTGGATCCCTTGAGCTCAGGAGTTTCAGACTAGCCTGAGCAAGAATGAGACCCCATCTCTACTAAAAATAGAAAAATTAGCCAGACATTGTGGCAGGCACCTGAAGTCCTAGCAGTCCTGGGGAGGCTGAGGCAAACGGACCACTTGAGCCCAGGAGTTTGAGGTTGCTGTGAGCTATGATGCCATGGCACTACACCCAGGGTGACAGAGTGAGACTCTTTCTATAAATAAATAAATAAATACTCATAGAAAAGAACTGGCTGTCATTCATCAAGATAAAGGGAGAATTATACTGAAGGCGTTTCAGAGATCCTCTAGGCTTCTGGTCCCATCTAGGACCTTGAGGGCAAGGTTTCCAGACAGGCACCATTGCAGGACCTCAGCATCTGCTGCCTGGGGTTGCCTCAGGACTATGCTCCCAGCATCCTTATGAAGTCCTCCTCAGCCACCTCATCTGTGGCCCAAGGACTCAGGTGCAGCTCATGCCTCTGGGTGGATAGCTTGAACTTAGGAGTTCAAGACCAGCCTGAGCAAGAGCTAGACCCCATCTCTAAAAAAAAAAACAGCCAGGAGGGGCAGCACCTGTGGCTCAAAGGAGTAGGGCGCAGGCCCCGTTTGCTGGAGGTGGCAGGTTCAAACCCAGTCCTGGCCAAAAACTGCAAAAAAAAAAAAAATAATAAAATCTATTTTTAAAAACCCCTAAAACAGCCAGGCATTGTGGTGGGCACCTGTAGTCCCAGCTACTCAGGAGGCTGAGGCAAGAGGACTGCTGGAGTTTGAGGTTGCTGTGAGCTATGATGCCACACGCTGTACCCAAGGTGACAAAATGAGACTGTCTCAAAATATTAATTAATTAATTAGGCTCAGCGCCTGTGGCTCAGGGGTTAGGGCGCCAGCCACAAACACCAGAGCTGGTGGGTTTGAATCCAGCCTGGCTCAGCCAAACAACAATGAATGAGAACTAGAACCAAAAAATAGCCAGGCCTTGTGGTGGGCGCCTGTAGTCCCAGCTACTTGGGAGGCTGAGGCAAGAGAATCACTTAAGCCCAAGAGTTTGAGGTTGCTGTGAGCTGTGGCAGCACAGCACTCTACCCAGGGTGACATAGTGAGACTCTGTCTCAAAAAAAATTAAATAAATTAATTAATTAATTAAATTGCACACAAACTTTATGCACACTGTATTTTGACATATAAAACACCACCATTCTTTCTCAGGAGCTGAAAAAATTAGCAAATTTTAAAGAAAAAAGTAGTGGGAGTGTCTAATACAACCAAAGTCAGCTGTCAAAGTTAGCAGTTCAAAATCCTATAAAAAATTTTTTTTTTTTTCAGACAGAGCCTCAAGCTATCGCCCTGGGTAGAATGCCGTGGTGTCACAGCTCATAACAACCTCCAACTCCTGGGCTTAAGCGATTCTCTTGCCTCAGCCTCCCAGGTAGCTGGGACTACAGGTGCCCGCCACAACACCCGGCTATTTTTTGGTTGTAGTCGTCATTGTTAGGCAGGCTTGGGCTGGATTCTAACCCGCCAGCTCAGGTGTATGTGGCTGGCACCTTAGCTGCTTGAGCTACAGGTGCCACCCCCTAAAAAGTTTTAAAAGTTAGCTGGGTGTGGTGGCTCATGGGAGGTTCACATGAGCCCAGAAGTTTGAGATCATGGTGAACTATGATCGTGCCACTGTACTCCAGCCTGGACAACAAGACTGTCTTTATCTAAAATTTAAAAAAAGAAAAAGAAATTCCAGAACCAAGACAATAAATGGATCGAAAGAAAGGGAAGGTCTTGGTGCTTTATTCCTTTGATATTAAGGAAATATTTCATTTGCAATTCTGAGTTTGGCAAGAAGAGTGAACTGTGTCCCAGTGACTGGCAGATAACATTTCGAAGTCTGTGGCATGTGGTTTGGGACCGTTTTAGCCAATGTTGTGGCACCATCCTTGGCTACTCACTTTATTCAGAAAAACCTGGCTCAATACCACTGTTTACAGAAATCAGCTCTAGCCTCAAAGGACAAAAGAATGTAGTTCTAAAGATATTCAACAGAAAGTAATTAATATTGTTAAAAAGCAATGAAGGAAGGAAGGAAGGGCCCCTCCCCCCACCTTGTTTTGGGCAATTATAAGATTACAGGAATACGTTGGAAGGTACCTAAAGTACTTTTTTGGATGCGAGCTCATGAAAAAACAAATATCATTTATCGGCTCAAAGAATAGCTAAGATAAAAGGTTCCTAAGGAACATGTGGTTTTACCCCCTAATTTTAACTATGAGAAAATTGGGTACCAAAGAGACTAAGTAACTTGCCAAGTAGAGAGAGATGAGCCTTTCCTGGGTCAGCTATTACTGCAAGGGGTCTATCATTGGAAAACTGTTTACATTTGATCCTGCCTATGTTCTCCAAGATCCTGGTCCAATAGGGAATAGCTAAGGACAACCCCAAAATGCCTCCACCTCAGAGGACAGCCAGTTTGTCCTTTGCCTTTGCGTTCCTTTCAGCGAGCAGTATTTCTCAACCACGTGTTTGTGCAAACTCTTCTGCAGCACAAGCTCCTGAGCTAAGAGCCAGGCAACTGTTTGCAATTGAGGGCAAAGGCTGGCATGGTTTGGCCCAGTTCCAAACTCCTGCCCTAGAAGCCCACAGTGGCAGAAAAAAACATACTTGTCACATATTATGAGTAGAGACTAGGCTCATGGAGTAGAGGAAAACCTACTTTACTCTTGATGTAAATGAAACACTTTCAAAACCAGGGCAGAGCATTGACTGTTTAATACTCTGCATAACAGACACCACAACTGGCCGCTGGCCAGGAACAGATGAGAAAGAGGATAAACCCCAAAAGGCTATGCTTGTGGAGATCGAAATAATTTGTCTTCTTTTCTGTACCTTGTAATTCATCCCCAGTAAAACTTCACTTTAGTTCCAAATGCAAAATATACAACCAGGAAACACAAGACCGTACATGCACAGAACAAAAAGAATCAGAGAAGGAAAGTTGTATCCAGGGGCCCTCGGTGAAATGTGATGCTACGAGATGAGGGAAAAGAGAAAACAAAGGGTGAAAAAAGCAACATCTCAAGAGTTGAGCAGGTATCTTTTATTAGAGATCATGTTCACTGAATTCTCCTTCATTAAAAATTGCCCTTCTTTTCCAAAATACCAAATAAAGGGAGGGGGAAGTGGGGAGAAAGGGAGGGAAGAAGGAAGAAAGAGTTGAGCAAGAATGAGAGAAATCCCCAAGGAAGTTTGGGGGCAGGTCCAAGCTCCTCTTTCTCTCCTTTTTCCTCCAGTTTTATGTTTAGCACAAAAAAGGAGCCTATTTTGGCTTATATCTCATATTCCAACTCTCTGCCTTTTCTTCAAGTACTTAATTAGGGAGAGAAGACATGAACTAGTGTGATCCCCTCCCCACCATGGAATTTTCCCCATGGAAATTGAACAACAATGAAGTTGGACAGTGCAAACATTCACTCCAGAGCAGCCAGGGAACCAGAATACAGTTTAAGTAAATACGCTGGGGAACAACTTAAGCAAAGTGTAAATGCTAAAGGATTTTCCACGTCTAGATATAGTAAAATATGTTAGCAATAGCTTTTGAGTCTAAGAAAATCCAGTGACTGACAAATGGTTGTTTTCGTTCTGGCCTAATTAGATCACAGTTGAAGTAAGTTAATAACGATTAAAGTTAATGAAAAAGGTGCTCAGGTATCTTGTTTTCTTTAAAATTGTGCCCTTTTGGGTCATAGGGTAATTTAAATGTGTACCTTAAACATTTTATAAATACAGAAAATGCAACCTGGATCATTTAAAAGGCAGTGTGTAACAATTCTAGTAAGTGTCTAAGTTTAGCTGTTTTGTAGAGACTTTGTTTAAAAGAGGGAGTTTAGGGGACTCCCACTAGGAGCTATTGTGGTTGATCTAGCCAGAAATGATTATAACAGGCAAATAGGAGAGAGGCTGAGGAGGTACAACCCAACAGAACTAGAAGGCAAGCAGATCTGACTGCAAAGGTGAAGGGAAAACTGATAAAGGCTTCCCAGGTTTCTGGATTACATGGCCAGGCATGGTGCATAGTGGTGGCTGGCCCCTGAGCTGCCAGAGGAAGGAGGAGGGATACAGCCATCACCCTGCTAGTCAACACACTTTCACAGAGTGGCCACAAAGGGCCAGGGGTCTGCAGTCTCCTGTCTGACTGGGAACAACTCACCCATCCTTAGTGTCCGTCTTCACAATTTGAAAATGAAGCTAAAACACTCCCATCTCCAGCTTGTTTTAAAAATCCAGTGACATCAGGGCCAGGCGCAGTGGCTCACGCCTGTCATCCTAGCACTCTGGGAGGCCGAGACGGGTGGATTGCCTGAGTTCACCGTTCGAGGCCCTCAGACAATGTGCTCCTTTAATGAATTTAATCGGGAAACAAATTAAGTCAAAGTTAGTGAACTTCATGAAGCCAGGAACTAGGCTGTTCTCTATATTCCCTTTGGTAACCCCCTTCCAGCACCCCGCGCCCTTGACAAGCATCCTAAGGAGCAGAGGGCTCAGGAGGTGGGTGAGGGCCAAAGGGACACGGCTACAGTGACACCCATCCCTGCCTTGACCCAGTGTTCTCCACTCCCTTGCTATCATACAATCATTTAACAATGGTTTCCCAAGTGTAAAATATTTGTTTCATTCAGTGATAGAAGAGACACTCAAAGTGTGAATTTACTGAGGAAGAAAACAATTCACACACCAACTAAGAACTTAAACATGCATAACTCAAAGAAACTGAAATATTCTTTTTTTTTTTGAGACAGTCTCACTATGTCGCCCTGGGTAGAGTGCTATGGCATCACAGCTCACAGCAACTTCAAACTCTTGGGCTTAAGCGATTCTCTTGCCTCAGCCTCCCAAGTAGCTGGGACTACAGGCGCCCGCCACAACGCTCAGCTATTTTCTTGTTGCAGTTGTCATTGTCGTTTAGCTGGCCTGGGCCGGGCTCAAACTCACCACGTTTGGTGCATGTGGCTGGTGCCATAACCACTGTACTATGGGTACCAAGCCAGAAACTGAAATCTTAAAAAAGCTTAATTAGATGTTTTGAATAGAAGTAAAAGCAATTTAAGGAATTTAGTGTTTATCCAGGCAAGCCTGGCTGGTTTCTTGGCTTTCTCTCTTCCCCATTTATTTCTCCTTCTCAAAGTGTGGATTTCATCTTCAAATCTGGGAAGAGATGTTCCAGGAACTTCCACTATTCCGAAGCCCACAGCTGCTGGAGGGCCATTTGGGGGTCATAACCAAGACAATGAAGTGAGAGCCTGTGCAAACATCTGAGAAGCACCAGCCCCTGCTTGCAATTTCACGGAGTAGACATATGAAAAGAGATAGGTCATGTCCCCATCATCAAAGGAATGTATTAAAAATGCTGATTCTGAGGAATCTCCACAGCGTGACCCCAAAGGGCTCCACAGGCATCAAGTGTCCAGATTAAGGCACCTGGGACTGAGCCATATTCTTTCAGAGGGCCTGCTCAAAAATTGGCCTAAAGTGATCAAAAGACCTTAATGTGGCAGCTTCTCACCAGCTGTCCTGCTCCCACTCTTACCTCTCCAGGTCCAGTCTCTCAACCAGCATCTGGAATATTCTTTTAAACAAAAATCAGAAAGATCTCACAAGGGCCTCAGAAACCTTCCTGGCTGGCCTCTGGAGTCCCTCTGGCCCCACTCTTGTCTCTCTCCTCCTGCTCTGGCCACATGGGTCTGGCTGCTGTTTCTCAAACTCCCTTCTCAGGGCCTTTGCACCTGCTGTTCCCTCTCCCAGGAAACTCTCAGATCTTCACACTGCTCCATCTCTCACTTCATTCAGGTTTTTGCTCAAGTTACCTCCTCGGCCGACCTATCCAGACCACTCCATCTAAAAGAGTCCCCTGCCGCTCTACTTTATTTTTCTTCATGGACTTAATTATACCCTAACATTATATTAGAGATGTAATCCTTCTTGCTTGTTTACCGTTACATTTTAGAAGACAGGATCTTGTACCTGAATGAATAAATGGAGCAGTGACAGGCAACAGTCATTCTTTTTTACCTAGCTGGGATTCCATTTCCCATATATGAAATGGCCTCAGATGGGACATTTCAATGTTAGGGACATTTCCCTGTAAAGGTGGCAAATCACTAAATATCCCTCCCTTGATATTCATGCATTCTGATGACATTGGTTGTGGTCCTACAATGTGCCAAGTACTAGTATAGGTTCTGAGAATGAGCAAGATTAAGACTCTTGTCGTATGGAGCTTATGGTCTACCTTGGTGTGAGGTGGGGAGGAGGACATGCAATTAAACAAATAAACAAATCACAAATTTCTGAGAGTGACATCTTCTTGCAGGGAACCAAGCAGGGTGCTGAGAGGGGAAGGAAGATGGGATTCTCCCTTCATGGGAGAATGGAGGGGCCCTCTACAGAGGTGCGGCTCGAGCTAAGGTCTAAAACATGAGAAAGATCCAGCCATGGCAAGAGGCACAGAAAATCCATTTCAGACAATGAGCAAAGGCCTGAGGAAGGAAACCACTTGGCGTCTACAGGAGCAAAAAAGGAGCCCAGAGCACAGTGAGCAAGAGGAAAGGGACAGAAGACGGCAGGCAGGGCCAGGGTATGCCAGGATTGGGCTTTGATTTTATTTTAAACTCAATTCTAAACCATTAAATGGTTTCAAGTGAAGAAGTGACATAATATTTATACCCAGAGATACTTTGTGTACTTGTATTGCTGTGTAACCAACCACCCCAAGCTTAGTGGTGTCGGTAACAACGACATAATTCTTCTCACAATTCTGGAGGCTGACTAGACTCAGTTAGGGGGTTCTTGTTCAAGGTCTCTCAGGTGGTTGCCTTTGAACAGTAAGGAGTTGGAGTCTTCTTAAAGGTTTCCTCACTCATGTATCTGCTGGTTAACATGGCTGCCAGCTGGGACCCCAGCTGGGGCCACCTGGGACAAACACAACCTTCCCATGCGTCCTGTGCTCCCTCACAGAAGGGCAAGTGGGTTCTAGGAGCAACCACCCCAGGAGGGAGAGCCAAGTGGACACTTTAACATCCTTTATGACCTAACCTTGGAAGTCATGAGCAATATTCCCACCACACTCTATCCATAGAAGTACATGACTCAATCCATACTCAAGGGAAGGGAACTAGATTCCACCTCTTGATGACAGAAGTGTCAAAAATAAATAGCAGACATGTTTTAAACCACACATCCTAGTCCCTGAATAGAGAATAAATATTGGGCGAGGAAGGCAACAGCGGAATAAGGGAGGCCAGCAAGGAGCACCAGAGTATCCAGGCAAGAAACAACAATGGATTGGAGATGAAAAGTGTGGAGATGTGAGAATACACTTGGAAAGTAGAAAGAATAGGACCTGGTAATGGATTGGATGTGAGGAGTGAGGACTCTGAGGCCCTTGGCTTAAACAACAAGGTGAGTATTGGTGCCATTTACTGGGAATGAGAAGACTGAGGAAGAAACAGATGACTGGGAGGTGGGGGATAAAAACCAAAGGTTTCATACAGGACATTTTAACTTCCACATGCACATTAGATACACACTGGAAATGTCAAGAAATCAGCTGAAATTTAAGTTGAGTTCAAGAGATAGTTGTGAGGCCAGGCACAATGGCGCACACCTGTAATCTTAGCACTTTGGGAGGCCAAGCTGAGAGGATTGCTTGATGCTAAGAATTTAAGACCAGTCTGGGCAATATGAGACCCTGTTTCTACAAAAAATAGAAAAATTAGCCAGGTGTGGGGCACACAGCTATAGTCCCAGCTACTTGAGAGGCTGAGGCAGGAAGATTGCTTGAGTCTAAGAGTTTGAGGTTACAGTGAGCTATGATGACATGATGACACCACTGTGCTCTAACCTGGGCAACAGAGCAAGACCTTCTCTAAAACGAAAAAAGGGGGGGAAAGAGATAAGCGTGGGGTAAAGGTATAAATTTGGCAGTTGTTAGCATATACACAGCATTTAAAGTCATAGAACAGAAGAGATCACCTAGAGAGAGGTTGTAGGCAGAGAACAAGACCAATCCTGGAGATGCTACAACATTTAGAACTTTATTTGGACTAAAACATAGCCCATAATTGGAATTAAATGCCCCACAAGTACTTAGCACTTTGGATGAATCAGGAAAAAACATACAAAGACAAGAAAATGACACCGCAGAATACTATGATGAGGGCGATTACAGAACTAAGGAAGCAGAGAGAAGATCCAAATGCCACCATTTAAATCTAATCAATTAGAAGGAGGGAAGAGAACCAACACTATGAAAAATCAAAATGATCAGCTAGGCTCCCGTAGCAAAGTGCCAGCCACATACACGGAGGCTGGCGGGTTCAAACCCAGCCCGGGCCAGGTAAACAACGACAACTGAAACAAAAAATAGCTGGGCGTTGTGGCTGTCGCCTGTAGTCCCACCTACTTGGGAGGCTGAGGCAAGAGAATCACTTGAGCCCAAGAGTTTGAGGTTGCTGTGAACTGGGATGCCACAGAACTCTACCAATGGTAACATAGTGAGACTCTGTCTCAGAAAAAAAACAAAGAAAATCAAAATGATCAACACACAGGCAATGGATGATACAATCATAGTGAATTCAGAAGATGAAAAGAACTAGATTAAAGCAATAGAAAAAATTAATAGTCATGGAAATTAGAGACAGTAATCAAAGTGACATTTATCAATTGGTGACCCTGAGGTAGAGAACCTAAAAAAAAAATGAAACAGAAATTGTGTGCAGAGGCTCAGCACTCATAGCATAGTGGTTATGGGGCCAGCCACATACACTGAGGCTAGTGGGTTCAAACCTGGCCCGGGCCAGTTAAACAACAAGGACAACTGCAACAAAAAATAGCCGGGTGTTGTGGTGGGTACCTGTAGTCCCAGCTACATGGGAGGCTGAGGCAAGAAAATCGCTTAAGCCCAAGAGTTGGAGGTTGCTGTGAGCTGTAATACAACAGCACTCTACTGAGGGGGACATAGTGAGACTGTCTCAAATAATAAATAAAAAGAAAAATTGTGTACAGAGATAAAGAAGAATGTGATCAGCAGTCAAAGGGCATACCTTATACCTGGAAAAATTAACATAGAATGGCCTGATCCTGGCTAAACTATTGAACTTTAATGATAAAGAAAGCATTCCACATGCCTTCAGGCAGGAAAGCATGACCTACACAAGAAAAGAACCCCCATCAGCCTCAGACCTTCCCACAGCCACAGTCACAGCCAGAGGATACTACAGTCATAGCTCAAAGAAGAGCTGAATAAAATTCCAAAAGTTAATCAAGAATATTTTATCAAGAAAGATGTCATCCATATATAAAAGCATGAAGTGGAAACTCCCCAACATTCACCAATTCAGGAAATATAGTACCTATGAGCAAAACTGGAAACTGCTGGTTAAAAAGAATCATGTTTTCTAATCTTTTTCATAATTTGAATGAATCTTGAAGAAACAAATACCACGTACATAAGTATTTATCTAAAGTTCAGAAATTCTTTCATCATACATTAGTTTCTTTAGCTTCTGTGGTATAGATCAAAATTGAGATTATGCATATTTAATATAAAATATGTAATTTTTTAAATCTACTTTCCTACAATTTACACAGAAAGAAGTATGGAATGATCATCACCAAATGCTAAATAAAAAAAAAAGGTTATTTTTTGGTGGTAGGAAATTTTATGATTTATTTTCTTCTTTGTCCTTTTCTATATGACCTGGATTGTATATAATAATTACGAATTATTTTTATGAAAACAATAGTCATTCTAAATTTCTTAAAATTAAGCATTCATTAAGAATGAGTTACATGAAGTAATATTTTATTTAGTACCTATTATGTACTAGATATTTTGCATACATTGGATTGTTTAATCCACGTCATCAACGTTAAGAATAATAATCTCTATTTTCCAGAAGAGGAAACTGAGCATCATGGGTATTTGTTATTTCTAGAGTCACATTCTTTGTGCTCAGGTAAGGAGGAGCCACTCTGGGACCAAAGCAGGGCAGATAAGATGATAAAAATATTGCTTCTGCATGAATCCCATGTACTCAATTTTGATATGAGGACAATTAACAACAATTAAGGTTGGGGGGGGAGGAAAAGCAGAGAGAGGGAAGGAGGGAGGGGGCGGGGCCTTGGTGTGTGCCACACCTTCTGGGGGCAGGACACGATTGCAAGAGGGACTTTACCTAACAACTGCAATCAGTGTAACCTGCCTTATTGTACCCTCAATGAATCCCCAACAATAAAAAAAAAATAATGCTTCTGGGTGGCGCCTGTGGCTCAAGGAGTAGGGCGCCAGTCCCATATGCCAGAGGTGGTGGGTTCAAACCCAGCCCTGGCCAAAAACCACACACACAAAAAAATATTGCTTCTATGGGTGACATGGTAGGGGTGCTCAAGGGTGTTCATTACAAGGATGCCCAAGCTGGGAAAAAGGGAGCCATGGCAGTAGATGGGGAAGACCCCAAGACATAGCCAGAGACCAAAAAGAGTAACATGGGAGGAAAGAAAAACAAAAAGAGGCAGCAGGAGAGGGTACGGTCCTATACGAGGAACTCCCAGTAAGAAAACTTCACCCAGCCACATTCAAGATCAGCTCTTGGAATGTGGATGGGCTCCAGCCGTGATCAAGAAGCAAGGATTGAATTGGGTAAAGGAAGAAGGCCTGTATATCCTGTGCCTCCAAGAGACCAAATATGTTTAGAGAACAAACTATCACTGAACTTCAAGAGCTGCCTGGACAGTCCCGGCAGTACTGGTCAGCTCCTTCAGACAAGGAAGATACAGTGGGTACAGTGGGACGGGCCTACTTTCCTGCTACTGCCCACTTAAAGTCTCTTATGGCATTGGTGAGGAGGAACAATGTCGGGAGGATGGGTGACTGTGGCTGAATTTGACAAGTTTGTGCTGGTCACAGCCTATGCACCTAATGCAAGCCGTGGCTGGTGCAACTGGAGTACTGGCAGCAGTGGGATGAAGCCTTACCCAAGCTCCTGAAGGGCTTGGCTTCCCAAAAGGCCCTTGTGCTGTAGGTTTCCGTGTGGCTCATGAAGAACTTGACCTTAGTCCAGGCACAGTGGCTCACAGTGGCTGAGGCCAGCGGATTGCTTGAGCTCAGGAGTTGGAGACCAGCCTGAAGGAGAGCAGACCCTGTCTCTAGAAATAGCTGGGTGTTGTAGCGGCCACCCATAGTTCCAGCTACTTGCGAAGGTGAGGCAAGAGGATCGCTTGAGCCCAAGAATTTGAGGTTTGCTGTGAGTTTGATGCCACAGGACTCTACCAAGGGAAACAAAGTGAGACTCTCTCTCAAAAACAAAAACAAAAACAAAGACATGACTTTTGCAACTCCAGGGGAAACAAAAAGAATGCTGGTTGTACTCCATGAGAGCACAAAGGCTTTCTACCCCAACACAGCCTATGCCTACACCTTTTGGGTATTTTTAAAAATTTTTTATTTTCTTTGTTGTAATTTTTACTTTTTTCTTTTTGGGATCTCACTATGTTGCCCAGGCTGGAGTGCAGTGGCTCTTCACAGACACAATCCCACTACTGATCAGCAAGGAAGTTTTGACCTCCTCTGTTTCTCACCTGGGCTGGTTCACCTCTCCTTGGGCAACCAGGCACTCCCTCAACCCTCCCTCCACAAGTTACTATATTGATGCTGAACTTTGTGTGGACACCCAATGGGCACAGTGCACTATAGCCCAGAGCTCCTGGGCTCAATCAATCCTCCAGCCTCAGCCTCCAGAGTAGATGGGACTACAGGCACAAGCCACAGCACCCAGCCACCTTTTGGATTTAAACAATGAATGCTCAAGCGAGAAGGTCGGTTGGGGCCTTGATTACTTTTTGTTGTCCCATTCTCTGTTATCTGCATCAAGTGACAGCAAAGTCCATTCCAAGGCCTCTGTAATGATCACTGCCCATCAACCTCTATCGAGCGCTGTGACACCTCCCCCGGATCACTTAAAGAATTAGGTTCCTCAAACGATTTATTCTTCAAATATTCTCTCATAGCAGGGTGAGGTGGCTCACACCTGTAATCCTAGCACTCTGGGAGGCTGAGGAAGGGATTGTTGCTTGAGCTCAGGAGTTTGAGACCAACCTGAGCCAGAGTAAGCCCCCATCTCTACTAAACATAGGAAAACTAGTCAGCATAGTGGTGCAGGACTGTAGTCCCAGATAGTTGGAAGGCTGAGGCAAGAGGATTGCTCAAACCCAGGAGTTTGAGGTTGCCCTGAGCTACAATGACGCCAGGGCACTCTATTCAGGCGGAGAGAAATGAGACTCTGTTTCAATAAAATAAATAAAACTACTTATCTATAAAAATATGAATCTTCCGACCAAGAACCTATAACACAGACTTAGGTTTCCCCAAGGTTTCTGTTTTGTGGGGGTTTTTTCCTTTATCCTTTCTTTTTTTATTAAAAAAAAAAATCAAACAAGGCTACTGATTGCTTCCTACCTCCTTTGAGCTGTCCACATGAAAATAAAAAGTCATAGTTTCAAAACAAAAATTCCACAGCCACACAGCTAATAGCCCCTGCCACTAGCCAGCCTCCCGCTGGTTTTATCAAGTTCAGCCCCCACCCCCGTACCCACATATGTGCACAAGACCATTCACACATGCACATTTTTGCAGTATTCCATCTGCCTACACCAGTAACTTATTATGACAAACCAAATGCAATATCCATTTCCTGACCAAAGCTGTTATTCAATATCTCTGTGATTTGGGAAATAGCTTCTAAGTTCACCTGACCAGGGTCACACTTAGGTCTTAAGAGAAGTAATAATCACAGAGCTTCCTAAACTACGTGAAACAGCATGATATCCAGGTATATCCAGCCCTTTGAGATGCTCTGCTGGAAGTGCAGAAGTGGTGGTTGAAGTGCAAAGTACTATTGACTCAGAGCCATCGTCATCCATTTTCATTAATAATGATACTTTGTACTTCTTTAGTGTTTGTGCTAAGGGTGGTTTCAAAAGCCTGAGGAAGCTTATCAATTTCTAGGTATTTACATATCTCTTTTGCAATGAATATTTTATACATGTGTGTGTGTGTATACTCACAGTACACTAGTCGAAAAGTAAACTCTTAATGATCCAAGAAAAGCAAATGGCAATGAGGGCGTAATCCACATTTCCTGGCCCATGCCAATGCTAGCCCAGAGATGAGAATGGGGCCACAGTCATGGTCGTAAGTTAGCCCTTTGTTCTGCCTCCATCTCACCTGCTCTCTAGGATCTCATCTCCTATAAAATCCTCAGCTGCCTAGAGCATGTCACATGTGTCCTTGGTTACCGCATTGGATAATCCTCTGTTGTAGTATGTTCTTTTTTTTTTTTTTTTCGTAGAGACAGAGTCTCACTGTACCGCCCTTGGGTAGAGTGCCATGGTGTCACAGCTCACAGCAACCTCTAACTCTTGGGCTTAAGCGATTCTCTTGCCTCAGCCTCCCGAGCAGCTGGGACTACAGGCACCCGCCACAACGCCCGGCTATTTTTTTGTTGCAGTTTGGCCGAGGCCAGGTTTGAACCCACCACCTTCGGCATATGGGGCCGGCGCCCTACTCTCTGAGCCACAGGCGTAGCATGTTCTTAGTTGTGTCCTCTGGCTCAAAGTAGCAATGACTTACAGGGCCAGGGCCCACTTGAGGCCCCATTGCTGCCATGGGGCCCATACAAACTAACCCAACTCCTACTGTCACCTGCAGTCTGGTTTCCACCTGGCAGCCAGAGTGGAATATGTAAAACATGAACCAGACTGTGTAATTCCTTGGCTCCCAGCCCCATCATAGTGTCCTAGCGCATATCCTGAATTGCTCACCATAGCCTGTGACACTCGGCAGAGTACAGCCCTATCTGCCTTTCTAACATGGTCTCCAATATGTTCTTGGATTGGACTCAAAGCTTCTTGGAAGCACTCTTCCCTTGGCCCTGGCCAATCGCTCTTGAGCCAGACATGTGAGCCTTGGTGCTCTTCCTTCCTGGTGAGCCCCCTGTAAATGGACCCTGACAGGCCCCTGCACCAAGCTCTCGGATGTGCCAACGCTACCCTGCCAATAGATACCAAGCCCAGAGGTGGGCTGACCAGTGTGGGCCAATAGGTGGGTGTCAGGGGACTTTGATATCCCCATCCTGTTCTCCATCCCCCACTGAAGTTATTCCACACAAGTATCTATAATCTAAGACTAATCAGGGAGCTGCAATCCTTCCAAACCCAACCACCCCAATCAAATTTCTGCCTGTCTGTCTTCTGAGGTGGAGATTCTGGAGCTGCCACTAATGAAAGCTACTATGGCAAGAGAAGGTGGCACGGGGCTGCGCCTGTGGTTCAGTGGGTAGGGCTCCGGCCCCATATACCGAGGGTGGCGGGTTCGAACCCGGACCTAGCCAAACTGCAACAACATCAAAAAAACTAAAGGCGTTGTGGCGGGTGCCTGTAGTCCCAGCTCGGGAGGCTGAGGCAAGAGAATCGCTTAAGCCCAAGAGTTGGAGGTTGCTGTGAGCTGTGATGCTATGGTACTCTACCAAGAGTGATAAAGTGAGACTCTGTCTCTAAAAAAAAAATAATAATAATAATAAAAAATAAATAAAGAGAAGGTGGCATAGGTAAGGTCATTTTTAGCTAGGTTTAATACCAAATAACGATCATCATACCATAAGGGTTCACACGCCAAACTAAGCAATTGTTTTGTTTGATTAATTAGTGGTCTGGTCTCCAAAGAGGGAAAATCCTTCCTAGGAGATTCCAAAAATAACTATTGAGGCGTGGAAAGAAAATACTAGAACATCTTTTTTTTTAACATTGTCCATTTTAATTTTCTTGTATACATTTTATTATAATCATATGCTAAGTATAGTAGAATGCATTTATAATTTAATGTACATGTGTTGTGGTTGCATGCTCAAAACCTTTTACTAGTAGGGGTGCAGGAACTGAGTTTGGAGTCCACTATTATTAATAGCAAATACCCATTTGGAGAACTTAAGTGGGGAAATGGTAGGTAATATTAGATTTTATTTTAGTGAGATCACTCTGTGTGAGGTGTGGACAGTGAATTAATTTCAGGTGATAATTCAGGCAGAGGCACAAGGCTATCTGAACCCTCCTGGTAAGGGCTGGAACTGAAAAGTGGAACTGGGAATGGGGCAAGAGGAGGAAAAGGAAGATGAGGATACTCAGCGGGTAGAGTTGACTTGAACTGGTGGTCAATGCATGGAACACAGAGAAGTTTCAGATGACACCCAGGTTTCTAGCCTATGTGACTGAATGCAACCATTATTCAGGATAAGGAATAAGAAGCAGGTTATTGGACATATTGAGGAAAAAAACCAAATCTAACTTCCAGATCTGATCCTTCCTTTTTTTCCCCCCTGGAAACACGTTCTCACTTTATCACCCAGCCTGGTCTCAAATTTCCAGCCTCAAGTGACCTTCCCACCTCAGCCTCCCAAGTAGCTGAGACTATAGGCCCAAACCACAGTGACCAGCAGAGACTCTTTTTTGAGCTCCTAATCTGCATCAGTCAGGGTCCAATCAAGGAAACAGAAACAATACAGAGACTTGAACACAGAAAGTTTAACATGAAATATTATTAACTATAACAAGGGATTGGCTAGTGAGAAGGTAAGTGCAATGAAAATAGGGATGGTCTGGCTAGGCATGATGGCTCACACTTGTAATCAATCCTAGAACTGTGGAAGGCCGAGGTGGGTGGAACGCCTGAGCTCACAGGTTCAAGACCAGCTTGAGCCAGAGCACGACCTTGTCTCTAAAAGTAGCTGGGCATTGTGTTGGGCAGCTATAGTCCCAGCTACTTGGAAGGCTGAGGCAAGACAATCATTTAAGGAGTTTGACGTTGCTCTGAACTATGACACCACAGCATTCTACAAAGGGTGACAAAGTGAGACTCTGTCTCAAAAATACATACATATATATACATAAATAAAATAATAACATAAAAACAGGGCAGTACATGTGGCTCAAGGAGTAGGGCGCCGGCCCCATATACTGGGGGTGGTGGGTTCAAACCCAGCCCCGGCCAAAAAATGCAAATAAAAAAAAAAGGAATATTAATTAAATTATTTCCTAAAGAATTTCAAAGCACAATAAATATGTTCTTTTTGTTTTTTACTCTTTTGTTTACTGATCAACATAGTAAGTGTGCCGCAGAAGTGTAACTATAGGTTCAAGTGTGTCTTGAAGTAAAGAAAGGTTGAAAAACACTGCCCTAGGATGTTAAGAAAGCTTTTTCACAGGGAGGTGTTTTACCAGAGACACTTTGCTGTAAAATTGCCCAAACAGGAATCTCAGGGAAGCTTCTGGCTGCTGGTTGCTTCTGACATTATTCTTTCAAGAGCTGGGCACTGGAGAAGCCATCCATGAAGTAAGAGCTGGGTCCTGGAGAAGCTGCCCACATTGTAGCAGTCTGCGAACAGTAGTATACAGAGGCAGGAGGGAAACCTCTTCCTCCTGCAGTGTCCTTCCCCCCCCCACCCCCACCACTGTATACTGACAAAGCTGGACACCATGCTGGCTGGCAACACTTGTATATTTAAAGGCCCATGTTTATTTTTTGCAGAGCAGGTAATGAAAGATGGATTTGGAGCTGAGAGGCAATAAATTAATAGCTGGCATAATTTACCCCTTTGGCTTCTTAGCTTCCAGGAGAGCTTGTCGGTTTCATCTGGATTCAAACATATGTTCCCATTCCAAGTTTTAGCTTTCACGTGAGAAACTTGGCAAACCTATGAGTTCAACTGTCATTATAATTCAGCAAACCTGCACGTTTAAATTTATGTTCCCTTTTCAACAATATTAGCCCTGTCATCACAAGAAATAAGAGATTCTTTGCAGGCTTTCAGGGAGCTCTCTGGTTCTCAGACCATGACTTCGGCTGAGAGTCAAAGACTAGAGCCTGTAATTTTTCTCTCTGTAAGTGCTCAAGTGCACAGAAAAGGATCCATCCCACACCACAGTTTTCATGGTCAGCATTACTGTCACCATTGTCAAGCGTAGCAGCCACTTAGCTTCCAAGGTATGTACCTCAGGGTGGCTCCTGTGGTTCAAGGAGTAGAGTGCCAGCCCCATATGCCGGGAGTGGCGGGTTCAAGCCCAGCCCCGGCCAAAAACTGAAAACAAATAAACTAAACAACAACAACAAAAAAACAACTTTTTTTTTTGGTAGAGACAGTCTCACTTTATGGCCCTCGGTAGAGTGCCGTGGCCTCACACAGCTCACAGCAACCTCCATCTCCTGGGCTTAAGCGATTCTTTTGCCTCAGCCTCCCGAGCAGCTGGGACTACAGGCGCCCGCCACAACGCCCGGCTATTTTTTGGTTGCAGTTTGGCCGGGGCCAGGTTTGAACCCGCCACCCTCGGCATATGGGGCTGGCGCCTTACCGACTGAGCCACAGGCGCCACCCAACAAAAAAAAAACCTTTAAAAAAAAAAAAGGTATGTGCCTCAGTTGGCATGGATTGTGAGGTCACTTCCTATCATAAATTACGAGCATCTCATTTGCCATTGGCAAGGAGCTCAGCACTGCATTCCAGGCCAAAGGTATAACCAAACCTGTCCCCAAATCTCATGTTTGTGGGTCTATCTCCTGGTACTCTTCCTGGTACCAGTTATGTATCCATCAGGGTCCAGTCAGAAGACATAAAACACAAGAGGTTTAAACAGGTGAAGTTTAATATAAGGAATTATTAATTAAGATGGGACCAGGGTAACGAGGGACTGACTAGCAAAAAGTATAGAGAATTCTAAAAAATATAAGACTAGCAGATGTAAGGAATGGCTACTATACGTAGGCCAAAATAGATTGCCCAAGGAAGGAAGTCTCCTAGATCTCAGACCCAGTTCTCCTGGAAGAGGACACAGTCATAGGTAATTGAATGGCAGAGAAATCGTTGTGTATCCACACTGTGGAACATGCTAGAAATTTGCCCTCTGGAATTTGCTGAAATTAAAGGTGCTAGATTAAACTGTTAATGAAGAGTTGTCTTACTGGAGCAGTTGCACTATGAAATCACCCACACAGGTGCTGGGGAAAGCTAATAACTACCATGCACTGTAGGAGCCTGATGCTGGAGAACCTCAGTGCCTGCCTAGATCAGCACATCAGAACCAGGAAGAAGAGAAAAAAAAAGAAAAGAAAAGAAAAGCCCCTCTCTCTTGCAATGTCTCTCTAGCGCCCTCTACCTACAATGTTTAATACTATGTCAGTTGGCCAAAGAAACATTCAAAGGACCCATGTCTATGTTTGCAGAGCAGGCAGTGAAGGGTGAATTTGGAGCTGAGAGGCAATCAGTTGATAACTGGTACGTGACACATTTCCACCTGCCAAGGAAAGAAAGGAAGTGAGTGTGGATGGAAGGGAAGGGAAAGGAAGGTAGGGTAGCTGGCCTTTCCAGATTTATAAACACACAGATACTTCTCTATGCGCCTAACCCCGCCACCTGCCTCTCATTTATAGTTAGTGACCCCATCTCCTTTTCACAAATTAACCTGGAAAATCAAACCAAAACTCTCTCAGTTGTTCTCTTAAATCTACTTATTACTCTCCATCCTAATTTTCTTCTTTTCCCCACGTTATAAAGAAAGCACTACTCCCTCTTCTGGGGATCTTTTCTTCTGCTTTCTCTGAAACTTCACAAATCTACTTTCCTCCTCTTCGTGTGTGTGTGTGTGTGTGTGTATAAAGATGGGGTCTCGCTATGTTGACCAGATTGGCCTTGAACCGCTGGCCTTTCAGCCTCTTATGTAGCTGGGACTACAGCTTGGCATGATCATCCCTGACAACTTTCCTGTACTTTTAGCCTGTCCCCCTTTTTTAGTTTCTTCCCAACTACATTTAAACTACTCACATTTCTTCCATTTTCAAAAGCCCTCCCACAACTCAGAGTGTTCCCCTGTCCTAGGTCTCTGGCTCACCACTGAGCCTTCTGCTATCTCTGATGTCTTTTCCATAAGGCAGCCTGAGTGATGTCTCTAATCCATGAATCTGATCATGTTACACCCCCATATAAATAGCTTTTCCTTGACTTAAGGACAAATTCCAGACTCCTTAACAGTCCCTGCTCTGTCCTGTCCTCCTTCATTTGACCTTCCTGGCTCTAGTGAACTTCTGCCCCCGGCATGCCCCACACTCTCTTTTCAGGAAGTGTCTGGGTGGGGCTATACCCTTAGGTTGAAAGACTCTTCCCCTTAAGCCTCTACCCTCTACCTGACTAACTTCAACTCATCTGCCACTTGTCCGCCTTGGCATCACTTCCCCTGGAAGCCTTTTCTTAACTCCCCAAATTCTTAGGAGCATAAGCAGTGCGAAGCTCTTCCTATGACTGAATGGAGATCAGGGAGCATGTGCTATTCATACGTAATTCTCCTAGTGTAGCTCAGTGCCTGGCACAAAATAGTCACTGGACTAAGCAGAATAATGTCTCCCCCACAAGATGTCCACGTCCTAATCCCCGTGCATTTATGCTATTTTACCTGGGAAGGTTAAATTAAGGGTGCAGATAGAACCAACGTTGCTAATCAGCTTACCTTAAAACAGGATTATCCTAGAGTATTGGGGTGGGCCCAATGTAATTACAAAAGTCCTTTAAATATGGAAGAGACAAGGAGGAGAGTCTGAACTGAGAGATGGCATTATGAGAAAAACTCAGCCAGCCATTACTGGCTTTTTTTTTTTTTTTTTTTTTTTTTTGGTTTTTGGCCAGGGCTGGGTTTGAACCCACCACCTCTGGCATATGGGACCGGCACCCTACTCCTTGAGCCACAGGTGCCACCCACCATTACTGGCTTTAAAGATGGAAGTAGGCAATAAGCAAAGAATGCGTGCAGCCCTTGGGAGCTGCAAAAGGAAAGGAAACAGATCCTCTCCTTGGTCTTCTGATCTCCAAAATTGTAATACAACACATTGGCATTGTTTTACACCACTAAAATCTGTGGAAATGTGTTACAGCAGCAATGGGAAACTAATGCAGTTACTTGTTCACTCTGCAAGTATGTACGGCGTTCCCACTCTGGCAGGTACTGCTTAGGCATTGGGCATACAGCAGTGAACAAAACAGGCTCACATCCTCCAGCCCTTGGTAGAGTTCATTGAACCGAATGAAGAAGGGACTAGGCAGGTTCTCCCAGTGCGGATGGAAGAATTATTCTTTGACAGAATAGGAGAACAGTACCATTTTCTTTTCTTCTGTCTTGTTTTCTTTTCCTTTCCTTTGTTTTATTTTACCTAGAGCCAAAAACTTAGCCATAGCAGTTCTTGCTCTATGAAATAGGACACAAGGGCACCTACCATGACTAAGTAAGTGAGGTGAGAATTGGAGAGCCACTCTGCAGTTCAGAGTTGTTCAAATGTAATGGCAGAAAACCCAGCTGCCAAAAAGAGGATAAATTAGACTAGGCAAGGTGGCTCACAGCTTTAATCCTAGCACTCTGGGAGGCTGAGGCAGGAGGATGGCTTAAGCTCAGGAGATGGAAGTTGTTGTGAGTAGGCTGACACCTCAGCACTCTAGCCTGGGCGACAGGCTGAGACTCTGTCTCAAAAAAAAAAAAAAAAAAAAAAAAAAAGATAAATTGGTCCAGTAACCAAGAAGCAAGGACTTCTCCAAGGATCCATCAGTGCCATTTCTCTCCATGTCTCAACCCTGCATTTCACAGGACTGGTTCATCCTCAGCCCCCTCTGGGTGATGACTGCACCCTCCTCAGCCCATACACACAGCTAGTCAACTTCCTCTGCTTCCACAGCTGGACCTCACAGCCAAGCTGTCTAGGAAGAGAGTTTGGTCCAGGAGCCACGCTCTCTCACTGGACCAAGGTGGTCTTGCGCTCATTCTTGAACCAATCACTGTGGCCAAAAGGATAAAATATGCTGATTGAGAAAGGTCTATGCAGAAACTCAAGGGGCATGGAGGCCTTTCAAGACAGGCCACATGAGTTACGGGAGAGAGCACTGATCAGGGACCCAGAAGAGGCCCTCTGAGCAGGCCATGGAAGGACAGGGAGTTGGCTGATGCTCCTGTCTGCGGGTTTCTCCAGTCACAGTTTGGTTGCCTAGGGAAGGTGTGCTGGTGAACTGATCTGGTGTTGGACGCCCCAGAGCAGGGGCTGTAGAAGGAACAAAGGAGGGAAGAGTGGTGGCTCCCAAAGTCTGGTTTGATTGGGAAAGGGAGACTGGGAGGGAACTGATGGGCCAAGTCAAGGCACTAAAGGTGTCAGAGAGGCTGGAGGGCAGGTGTATGGATGAAGGAGTCAGGGAGGCATAGTTAGAACAGAAGATGGTCCAGTTCAAGGCTGCAGTGGAGGAGCAGTTCCACTCAAAGTATGACTCAGTGTGTGGCCATGGAAATAGATTGCTCAGAGAATCAGAGGAGGAAGCTGTTGAAATCACAACCATCATCAGAATGTAATAAGTACCTATTAGTAATCATTTGTTCATCTTTTCCCCAACTTTAGATCAGAAAGGATTTACGACGACTCACAAAGATATAGGTCAAAATAAAACAATCCAAGATTGTTTTATACGGCAAGGTAAAACAAGCCAAGTTCGGTGAGACAATGATTAAAGGAGAAAACAAAGGTAAGGAAATATAAAGAATAGGATTGAAGTTAGTACTCAAAATCCATGCCACAAATGTCTTGATAGTGAAGAGCCATGGTTTTAACTCTAAATTCTTCCTTAGCCATTGTGGTGGGAGGCAAATGATCAGATTCTCAGGTCTGCATCTTATAACCAGAAGCCATTTGCCATGGTCCCTGTTGCATTTTCCTAAAAAGAGAAGTGTTGGGTCCATTTTGGGCTTTGAAAAATATCAGTCCTGGCTTGATGCCCGTAGCTCAGTGGTTAGGGCGCCGGCCACGTACACCAGGGCTGGTGGGTTCAAACCCGGCCCAGACCTGCTGAACAATGACAATTACAACAAAAAAATAGCTAGGCATTGTGGCGGGCACCTATAGTCCCAGCTACTAGGGAGGCTGAAGCAAGAGAATCACTTAAGCCCAAGAGTTGGAGGTTGCTGTGAGCTGTGACACCCTGGCACTTTACTGAGGGTGACATAGTAAGACTGTCTCAAAAAAAAAAAAAAAAAATCAGTCCTATTACCCTACATATACTTCACTGGACCAGAGCCTGCACGTGGATGGGTGGATGATATTGGATATTGCATATTGGATACTGCATATTGGATGATGACTAATGGATCTGATCAAAACCCAGAGAAAATTGATGATGGAAAGCAGAAAGAGAGACAAAGACTTCAAGAGAGACAGACATCACTATAGAACAGCTGGCTGAAGAGCAGAATTCCTTACAAGTCTCCAAGTCCTAAAATTGCCTTTTCTTGCAACCTTAAAAGACCAAGTTGAATCAGTCTCTCCAAATGGGCAGTGCCCCCTGCCCTGTCCCATCAGGTAAGAGAGGGGCACAAGAACATATCAGGTCTTTGATATGCTGATATCCCCTCCATGGGGACAGCAGCATACATATACTACAAGGGAGGTGTTATTACCCCTGCTTCACAAATGAGAAAACTGGGGCTCAGAAAGAACTAACAAAAAAGTGGTAGAATTTAGTGTTATGCAGTTAACATCTTGACTTTTTTTTTTAACACCTTGACTTTTAAGTACAGTATTTTTTTTCTACCTTTCTTCACCACACTGTGAGATAGCTGAAGTCAAAGCCAGTCCTACTTAACTCTACCCTGTTTCCCCAAAAATAAGACAGTGTCTTATTTTAAAGTGTGCTCCCAAAGATGCACTAGGTCTTATTTTCAGGGGACGTCTTATCTTTCCTGTAAGTAGGTCTTATTTTCGGAGGATATCTTATTTTCGGGGAAACAGGGTATGTGTCCAGCTTCTGGCATAAAGCCTAGCACATAGTAGGCTTCTACTAAAGGCTGAGCTAACTGGTCAATGAAATAACAAATGAGTGTATATCCCAGTAGAGATACAAGATTACAGAATCACACCCAGCACAAACACCCGAAGTCTAATCACCCTTAGGAATTTTTCCTGACCTCATTGAAGCATCTAAAGAATTCTGGAATCCCATGGAACAGTCTAGAAATTCTTGGTGGAAGAAAATGCATTATCGAGAATATAAGTGCAGGGCTGGGCATAGTGGCTCACACCTGTAATCTCAGCACTCTGGGAGGTCAAGGCCAGTGGATCACTTGAGCTCACAAGTTCAAGACCAGTCTGCAAGAGTGAGACACCCATCTCTCAAAAAAAAAAAGCAAGAAAGAAAGAAAAAATAGCCAAACTAGCCAGGCATTGTGGCAGGCACTTGTAGTCCCAGCTACTGGGGAGGTTGAGACAAGAACACCTGAGCCCAAGAGTATGAGGTTGCTGTGAGCTATGATGCCATGGCACTCTACCAAGGTCACAGAATGAGACTATGTCTCAAAAAATAATAATAATATAAGTGCAAGAGGCAGAGTATGGTGACTCACTCCTGTAGCCTGTAATCCCAGCACTTTGAGAGACTCAGGTGGAAAGATCACATGAGGCTAGGAGTTTGGGGCCAGCTTGGGCAACATAGTGAGATCCCCATCTCTATCAAAACGAAAAAAGGAACTTAAGTCCATTGTGCTAGGACTTTAAACATTTCAGGGCATTGTATGCCTAAGTTATTCAGGTCATGAAACACTTAAGCAGATTCTTTTTACCTAAAATTAACCCTTCTTTCCCACATACACACAGTATATATAATCTACCAAAATTGTTGGGCAGACACTGTGTCTCATGCCTATAATCCTAGCACTTTGGGAGGCCAACTAGGGTAGATTACTTGAACTCACAAGTTCAAGACCAGCCTGAGCAAAGTGAGACCCTGCTACCAAAAATAGAAAAACTAGCTGAGTGTTGTGGCAGGTACCTGTAGTCCCAGCTACTCGGGAGGCTGAGAGAAGAGGGTGGCTTGAGATCAAGAGTTTGAGGTTGCTGTGAGCTATGATGCCATGGCTCTCAACCCCAGGGTGACGGAGTGAGACTCCATCTAAAAAAAAACAAAAGACAAACAAAAAAATTGTAGTAAATGATTTAAGTCTTTAGGGACTATCCCCAATGAGAAGTATAATGTTTTAGGTCCCAAGAATCAAAGTGTGTCGAGGTCACCAAAAGTGCAGTGTTTTGCATCCTGCTGGAAACCAATAACCCAGCCCCTCCCTGGTGTTTTCTCATGGAAAAACAGAACCCATATCAGAGCAGTGATATGGGTTCAGAAAGACAGAACCCGTATCAGAGCAGAACCCACCATGACCAAGAATTCCCAGAGCACACCAGTCTATAAAAAGGTTGTCCTCTTGCATTAATGTATACAGCTATGATTTAATAATAAAAAAAAAAGGTGGTCCTCAACTATGTGAAAAATTGGAACGTGCCTACATTGCTGGTAGGGATATAAAATTGTGCAGTCACTTTGGAAAACAATCTGACAGTTGCACAAAAGTTTAAATATACAGTCATCATGTAATGCAACAATTCCACTCCCAGGTATATATCCCAGAGAAATATAAACTTGTACATGAATGTTCATAGAAATATTACTTATAACAGCCAAAAGTGGAGCGAACCCCAATGTCCATCAACTAAAGAATGGATATACAAAATTTGGCATGTCCCCATCCTGGAATATCATTTAGCCATACAAGTAATGAAGTGCAGATACACGCTACAACCTGAAGGAACCTCGACCACATGTTAAATGAAGTAAGATCAGTCACCAAAGACCACATAATGTACAATTCTACTGACATAAAACATGCAGATTAGGCAAATCTACAGGGACAGAAAGTAAATTAGTGGTTGCCTAGAGCTGGGGACCCTGGGAAGTGGGGGGAGTAGGAGGTAAAGGCTAAAGGGCACAGTTTCTTCATATGGTAATGAAAGGTTCTAAAACTGATTATGGGCTAGGCACCTGTAACTCAGTGGCCAGGGCGCCAGCCACATATACCAGAACTGGAGGGTTCGAATCTAGCCCGGGCCTGCCAAACAACAATGACAACTACAACCAAAAAAAATGGCTGGGTGTTGTAGCAGGTGCTGTGGTCCCGGCTACTTGGGAGGCTGAGGCAGTAGAATGGCTTGTGTCCAAGAGTTTGAGGTTGCTGTGAGCTGTGATACCACAGCACTTTACCCAGGGTAACCTAGCAAGACTCAGTCTCAAAATAAATAAATAAATAAATAAAATTGATTATGATTATGAATGTGCAGTTCTATGAATATTCTAGAAACCACTGAATTGTATACTTTGATAAGTGAATTGCATGGTATGTGAATTATAGCTCAATAGGGCTGTTACAAAGAAAAACAAGGCAAGTTTTCATCACTTTGTGAGGGTAACCACGTTTGAGGAACAGCAGAGAAGAACAAAGCACTGAGAGGTGATGGAGGGTGGCTGAGGACTCAGTTGCCTCTGAAGATTCATTGGTAAAATTACGACTCTCAGTGTCAGTCATGCAGTCATGATGCATGCTAAATTCATTACAAATGTCTTTTGTCTTTCTTTACATGCATTCTAATGAAAAATTCCAAATGCAAGTGGTTTGAAATGATTCCAAATGCAAGCTGTGTATGAAAGATTGTAAAAAAGAAATGGCATCTTCAAGAATGACACCCAGCATGTTCCATGCTGGAGAAGCTGTAATTTTGCATTTGCACAAAGTGTGCAAACAACACAATTTCATTTCCTCATTACTCAAAACTGACAAGGGAAAAAATTAATTAATGAAGAAAATGATAAGATGCTACAAGCTGTTCAAAGGAGAATTCCAAAACCCACGAAACATATATAAAGCCATCCCTAATAATGAACTAAATTTGATTAATAGATTTTTTTTAAGTAAGCTGATTAGACTGACAGCAATAACTGTGCAGAGGTCTCTTAGTCCTTAGCAACACAAACTGGATCACGTGGTTCTGGGGTTGCAAGGGCTGCCTGGCCAACAACAGATAGATCTGACTTGAGATTTCTTTTTTCTTTTTTTTTTTTCCTGAGACAGTCTCACTCTGCTGCCCAGGCTTGAATGCTGTGGCATCATAACTCACAGCAATCTCAAACTCCTGGGCTCAAGCAATCCTCCTGCCTCAGCCTCCCAAGTAGCTGGGACTACAAGGCACCCAACACAATGCCTGGCTTATTTTTTTTTTTTTTTGTAGAGACAGAGTCTCACTGTACCGCCCTCGGTATAGTGCCGTGGCGTTACATGGTTCACAGCAACCTCTAACTCTTGGGCTTACGCAATTCTCTTCCCTCAGCCTCCCGAGCAGCTGGGACTACAGGCGCCCGCCACAACGCCCAGCTATTTTTCTTTTGTTGTTGCAGTTTGGCCAGGGCTGGGTTTGAACTCGCCACCCTCGGCATATGGGACCGGGGCCCTACTCACTGAGCCACAGGCGCCGCCCAGCCTGGCTTATTTTTCTATTTTTAGTAGAGTAGACTCACTGCTCAGGCTGGTTTCAAACTCCTGAACTCAAGCAATCTACCTGCCTCAGCCTCCCAGACTGCTAGCATTACAAGTGTGAGCCACACCACCAGCCTCTGACCTCTCCTTTCATCATCTTTTCTTCTCCAATTCTGATGCTCCTACCTCCCTCTTTCCATTATAAAGACTGTCATGATTGGCCGAGCGTGGTGGCTCATGCCTGTAATCCCAGCACTTGGGAGGCCCAGGCGCGTGGATTGCCTGAGCTCACAAGTTCAAGACCAGCCTGAGCCAGAGTGAGACCCCCATCTCTAAAAAGTAGCTGAGCCTTGTGGCAGGTGCTGCTTGGAAGGCTGAAGCAAAAGGATCACTTGAATCCAAGAGTTTGAAGTTGCTGTGAGCTAAGATGCCACAGCACTCTACCAAGGGTGACCAAGTGAGACTCTGTCTGAAAAATAAAAAAAAAAAGACTGTCATGATTACACTGGGCTACCTGAATAGTCCAGGACAATCTCATCTCAAGATGTTTAACTTAATCATATCTGCAAAGTGCCTTTTGCCATTTTGGGTAACATATTCACAGGTTCCAGGCATTGGGACGTTCAGGAGGCTATAATTCTATCTACCATCCCCACTCACTCCAGTGATAAGGTTTCCCTTATCTTGCCCTAGTTTTTCTTTTTCTTTCTAGATTAAAATCAGGGTACATATGATTAAGTTATATTGGTGTTTATAAGACAAAGTCTGAATTGCAGTTGAATCCTCCACCCAGAAAGTGTGCCATACACCCCTATATTGTACCCATTAGGTGAGAACTTGCCAAACCCCTCCCCACTTCTTGAATTTAATTGTGTTTTTGTGTCTTGTGGGCCTGTAGTTTGATGCTCTAGTTTCAAAATAGTATTGAGTACGTGGGATTCTTTTTTTATTTTTTAATATTTTTTTTATTGTTGGGGATTCATTGATACAATGTGTTCTTTTTATAGACAAATATTTAATGTAACTGATCAATAAAAGAAATTTATATGAGTACGCGGAATTCTTGCTTCTCTATTCTTTTTTCTTTTTTTCTTTTTGAGACAGAGTTTCACTTTGTCACCTTCAGTGGAGTGTGGTGGTGTCACAGCTGACAGAAACCTCAAACTCTTGGGTTCAAGTGATTCTTTTGCCTCAGCCTCCCGAGCCTCCTCTTCCTCAGGCTGGTCTCCTGAGCTCAAGCGATCCACCTGCCTCGGCCTCCCAGAGTGCTAGAATTACAGGCATGAGCCACCATGCCCAGCCCCTGCTTTTCCATTCTTGAGATACTTAGGAGAATGTTCTCCAGATTCATCTAAGTATATACAAAAAATGCAAAGTTTCCACCTTTTATGGCTGAACAGTATTCCATGATATACGTATACCACAGTTATATCCATTCATGTGTTGATGGGCACTTGGGTTTCCACATTTTTGTGACTGTGAATTGAGTTACTATAAACATTGGAGTATAAATATTCTTATAATAAAATCATTTTTTTTCTTCTGGGTAGATACCTAGTAATGAGATTATGGGATCAAATGGAAGATCTACCCTTAGCTCTTGAGGATTCTTCATACTTCTCTCCGAAAGGGAAAGAAGTTGCAATCCCAGGGCAGCGCCTGTGGCTCAAAGGAGTAGGGTGCCAGCCCCACATGCCAGAGGTGGTGGGTTCAAACCCAGCCCCAGGCAAAAACTGCAAAAAAAAAAAAAGAAGAAGTTGCAATCCCACCAACAGTGCATAAGTTTTCCCCTCTTTGCACACCTATGCCAGCAACTGTAGCTTTGAGACTTCGATGTGGGATATTCTCCCTGGGGGTAGGTCTAGTTTTTCTTTTTTTCTAAATCACTTACCAACTTTAACATTTTATTTGTCTACTAGACTTATTATTTTTTGATTAAAAATTTATATTTTAGGGATGAGGGTTTCACTGTGTTGAACTAGTAGCCTCAAGTGATTCTCTTGCGTTAGCCTCCCAAAGTGCTGGGATTACAGAAATGAGCCACTACACTCTGCCTTATTGGTGACTGTCTATCTCTCCCCTACCACAGAATGAAAACTCCATAGGGACATGAATCTTCATCTCTTTTGTTTGCTGATATATCTCTGTCAACTAGAAAACCTCTGGCATGCAACAGGTATTTAATAAATATTTGTTGATTGAAAGAAAAGGACTACTCATCTAGACAAATCAAGAAGAAAGAATATGCTTTGTCTGTGCTTCCAAACTTGTTAAATGGGAGAGGCAATAAAAGTACACTATTCCACAGCAACCAGCTTTCTGAACCAATTCATGAACATGAGAACCAGGGGTTCTCCAACTTCTCTATGAATGAGAATTATCAGGGGAACTTATTTATAAATTTAGATTCTCTAACACCATCTTCCCCAACCCTAGTTTCAGATTTAGTAGGTCTTGGGTAATGCTCGGAAATCTGATTTATTTTCCCACCACTGAGCTAAAGGATATAATCAGTGGTTGGGCCACTCACTGCTGGATTATCCCTAGTGTGTTTTCCTAAGTAGAGGTTCTCAACCTTTCCCCACCTTTCTAGGGATCTTTTTACAATTCTAACGCCTGTGTCCTATCCCTAGAAAGTCTGATTTACCTGGTCTGAGATGAAGCCTGGACATCAGGATTGTGTAAAGCCCCTAGGCATTTCTATTGAGCAGCTGTGGTTAGGAACTACTGTTCTGGAGTAATCAAACTCAGTCTGATTTTTAGTGGGGTATATGGCTTCCCTGGATAAAGACTGTGCTTCCCAGCCTCGCTCACAGCCAAATGAGGCCAGGTAAGTTTGGCCTTACTTGAGAGTCAACACACATTCTTCCATCTCCTCCTTTTTCTCTTCCACCTTCCTGCCAGATACAGATGTTGCCCTCTTGACCAAGGCCACACCGAGCAGAGCCACTGGATAGAAGGAGCTTGAGTCTCTGGCACCAGGAAGGATTATGGACCACTGGCCTTAGCTTTTAAGGGAAAGAAAGAAATTTCTTCCTTCTTTAAGAGAAGATGCATACATATGCACGTGTGCGTGTGTTTATTAACCCTGGTATTGTGGGGTTTTGCCAACAATTTGTTAAATTTAATCGTACTTCATCTTGCAGGGAAGCAGCTAAAATGTTAGACCCCAAAATAAGGGAAAGGAGAAAGAAAAAAATAAGACTTACTGAGGAATACCTTTATGTCACAAAAAATTCCAAACATTATTTCATCTAATTCTCATTCAGGGAAGGTAAAGGGTGTGTCCAAGGTCAGACCACAGAGATTTATGCACAGTTTTCTGAATCTGACACCATGTTTACTCCTGTACCACACTAGATCTGTCCAGAAACGTCCATCTCTCTTCATCATCCTGAGCCAGGAGAAAAGTGTCTTCCCCCTTTTAGAAACCTGCAAAAATTCCAGGGGATCTCCAAAGGGGGTATACATATGCTGCAATACAGGGGATACACATATATTACAATGACACCACAGCACTCTACCCAGGGTGGTAGAGTGAGACCCTGCCTAAAAAAAAAAAAAAAAAAAAAAACTTATTTAAATCAAAGAAATTGTCAACAGGATAAAAAAGGCAACTTAAAAATAGGAGAAAATATTTGCAAATTATATACTTGATAAGGGAGTCATATGGCACCTGATGATGACCATTTCCTTTAGATCATTCCAGCAGAGAGCAAAGATTCATTCAAAATTACCCCATTCAGCAGCAGATTTCCTCTGCTTTGCAACATCAAATAAATTCCATCTAGAGGTTTCCAAACTAAACAATTTGTGTATGTGTGTGCATGAGTGATGAAGATTTGGGATTTTATTTATTGTCATACATAGTCTGGCCTGCCCTGATATAATTGAGTCACAAGAACTCGATGCAATACTCCATCCGTGGCCAGGGAAGGAGTCAGTTGGTAACTGGGGTGATGGGGCAGAGCGTTATAGAACAAATTACTTGCTTTACCAAGCTCCCAAGAGCGTTACCAAGATAAAGCAGTTCACGAGTAAAGTCCATAGCCCTGTACGTGTCCCCAAGATGAAAGCTGACATGACTGAGATAATCCAAAACCTTTAAGATAGTGCGGTGCTCCCCTGCATTTAGCTGCTTCAGTGCCTGTTGTATCCAAAGCCCTGGCTGGTGGGGCTGGGCACAGTGGCTCATGCCTATAATCTCAGCACTTCAGGAGACCAATAAGGGAGGGTCACTTGAGGCCAGGAGTTTGAGACCAGCCTGGGAAATACAGTGAGACCCCTATCTCTACCAAAACAAACAAAAGTTTTGTTTTAATTAGCCAGGGGTGGTGGTGCGTGCTTGTAGTTCCAGCTACTCATGAGGCTGAGACAGGACGATTGCCTGAGCTCGGGAGTTCAAGGCTACACTGAGCTATGATTTGGCTGTTGCACTCCAGCCTGGGTGACAGAAGAGACCTTGTCTTAAAAAAAAATAAAACAAAGCACTGAGTGGTGGAAGTGGCTGATGCTGTTGGCTGTCTGGCCCACTCTTAAGCAATGACCAAGTCTCAGGGCAGAGTAATGCTTGCTGTCTGGCAGCGCCCCCTTACCAAGGGCCTTGAGATCCAGTTTGCACATGTACTGCGAGGCCTTAGCAGCTCTAATCTCTTCTTCCTCTGCAGAAAAAACCTGCTTAATGGTGTAAGCTTGGCCGTAAACTTTTGCCATCATAGAGTGTTTGGCTTCATCCAAAAGGATATATTCTTTCAGAGCCTGGACCAGTTGTTTTCTCCACAGAAACCAAGACAGTCATATGCACAACAGTTATGAGCACCTTAGCCCATGTGCAGCCCACAGGACTAAACCAAGGCATAGTCAGCATGAACATTTAGAGTTTCATGGTTCCAGAGATCTTCATCTTTCAAAGGAAAAGTTCATCAGTAAAATTATATATTTGGGTATCAAGTTCTTTAAGACTACCTCTAGTTCCAAGCAGGATCCATGGTATGTATCAAAACCTGTTTCTGACTCTGGCCTTGGGAACAGATTTGTTTCACAGACAGAGCCCCATTGGCCCCATGGAGCCTTGTCAAGCTGTCCTAAGGGGTTGCTCCAAATGATTGGGTCTAGAGATAGGGCCTGGCCAGAAGCCTGAACCAGAATAGTCACGGCCATGACCAGTCACACCCCTGTGGTCCAGTTACCCCACAATTCTCACTGCCTCAACTCTTTGAGCTAAGTAATTTTTATAAAATTACTCATCATGAGGCCAGGTGCGCTGGCTCACGCCTGTAATCTCAGCACTCTGGGAAGCTGAGGCAGGTGGACTGCTTGAGCTCAGGAGTTTGAGGCCAGCCTCAGCAAGGGCAAGACCCCTGTCTCTAAAAATAGCTGGGCATTGTTGGGCGGCGCCTGTTGCTCAGTGGGTAGGGCACCAGCCCCATATACCAAGGGTGGAGGGTTTGAACCCAGCCCCAGCCAAACTGCATAAAAACAACAAAAAAAATAGCTGGGAGTTGTGGCGAGCACCTGTAGTCCCAGGAGTAGGAGACTTAATCGCTTAAGCCCAGGAGTAGGAGGTTTAGGAATATCCACTGCACTCCAGCCTGGGCATCATAGTGATCCCTCCTCAAAAAAGAAACTTTTTTTTGAGACAGAGTCTCACTTTGTCACCCACCCTTGATAGTGTGCTATGGCATCATAGCTCACAGCAACCACAAACTCTTGGGCTCAAATGATCCTCTTGCCTCAGTCTCCCGAGTAGTTGGGAATACAGGCACTTGCCACAAATTCCAACTGTTTTTAGAGACAGGGTCTTGCTCTTGCTCAGGCTGCTCTCAAACTCCTGAACCCAAGTGATCCACCTGCATCGGCCTCCAGGAGCGCTAGGATTACAGGCGGAGCCACGGCAGCCAGCCAATAAAAAATTTTTTAATTAAAAAAACAACTCACATACTCTTATCTGACAATGTGAATGTTACTTTCTTTGCATGATTATTATTATTATTATTGCTTAATATTTCAATGCAGCAATCGTCTGATTTCTGAATGTATTTCGTTCTTTTTGAGACCGCCTCAAATTGTCACCCTGGGTAGAGTGCTGTGACATCACAGCTCACAGCAACCTCCAACTCCCAAGTAGCTGGGACTACAGGTGCCTCTGCCACAACGCCCAGCTATTTTTTGGTTGCAGCCGTCATTGTTGTTTGGTGGGCCCGGGCTGGATTCGAACCTGCCAGCTCAGGTGTATGTGGCTGATGCCTTAGCCACTTGAGCCACAGGCGCCTAGCCTGTATTTCGTTCTTTATGAGGTTTTTGTTTCTAGTCCTTATCTTAAACATTGTTATTGTTATTAAATTTTAAGCCTCTTTAATTCTGTGAAGGCAAAGTGGAAACCTAATAAACACATGTATATGAAAAAAAAAAAACCCACCCTTGTCTTTCCAGCCTTGATTGATGAAACGGTCTTCTAGTCATTGAAGAGGTGTGTTCTTGCATGGGATGAGGATGGGTCGTCTTACTCGTTCATGATCTTTTCCTGATCTTTTGTTTAGTTTTCCAAGAAACTTTATATTAGGAAAGAGTCATTAGGGAATGAACCTGAATTTTGAAGTTGCCAGAGTACCTCCTTTGTAAGTTAATAAATAGACCACCTGCCTTAAAAACTAGGGAGTTCTGTTCAAAATAATCACTTCCTAGGACCTTGACCTATGCTGGGAGCATGAAAAACTGGCATTTTTGGACCTATAATGTATCCACATGCCATATTATAGAGGCCTCATTAAGGTACTGTCTTCCCGCAAAGCACTGCCAAAGCACCAGCTGGCTGTCCCCACGGGGCACTGCCTGTGTCTGCGCCTTCCCTTTCCCCCAGGAGATGCTATATTCCAGCTTTCCCTACACTTCGTATCCCAAACAGCTCCTGGCATACGGCCTCAGAACGTGGCAGGCTGCTGAGTCAATGTTGATCTACTGCTGATCTGACTTCAGATTCCATCAGGGCAGGTTGTGTTTGAGAAACCAAACAGAAGAGAATGGACCCAGCCTGACAGTTTATCAGCATGATGACATAAGATGTTCAAAACGAGGACAATGCCTCTGATTTTCTAAGTCTGCCTTCCTTTGCTCTCAGGGCTTTTTGAATGAAACAAATTCACTTCTCCCAAGGAACCCTCAAAAAGCACACTCCAATCAATGCTGGACCTATTTGTCTTTCTTGAACTTACATTTTAAATCTTCCTCTTTAGGGCCAGGCGTGCTGGCTAACACCTGTAATCCTAGCACTATGGGGGGCCAAGGTGGGTGGATCACCTGAGCATAGAAGTTAGAGACCAGCCTGAGCAAAAGCAAAATCCTGCTTCTAAAAATAGACAGGCATTGTGGTGGGCACCTGCAGTCCCATCTACTGGAGAGGCTGAGGCGAGAGGATTGGGGGAGCCCAAGAGTTTGAGGTTGCTGTGAGCTATGATGCCACAACACTCTACTGGGGGCAAGAAAGTGAGACTCTGTCTCAAAAGAAAAAAAAAATCTTCCTCCTTAAAGTATCCCTCTCTTTATATCACCTCCTACTCATTCATCTGCAGGGTTAGCAAACAGATCTCAGCAGGTCAGATGGGCAGACTGAAGGAGAGCAGGAGGCCAGAAGAATGGGGGGCACTGGTGGGAATCGTGGCAAACCAAAAGGCATTTTCATTTAAAGGTTCTTAAACACTGTTCTGGTCAAATCAAATGCATTAACAGGAAGCCCAGTTTGGTCACCAGCAGCCAATATGGGATGTTTGATCTACAGTCTACAGTACAAACTGCTTAGCATGAGCGACAAGGCCCTTCCCAATCTGGTCTCTAGCAACCTGCCCTTCAAGTCCAACCACTCCTGCCGAGCCCCTGTGCTCTACTTACATGGCATACTTGCACAATACTGTCCTGCCATCTTTGCTTGTTCACACTTCCCTCCCCCCAACAAATATTTATTGAGCACCTACTGTATACCAGGCACTAAAATAGGTGCCCAGGAAACTAGTGAACAGGTATAAGAGTTTCTGCCCCCATGGAGTTTATAATGTAGCAGGGACACATAAAAATCAACAATGACCAGAATTTGATAAGCACTGTAGGAGAAAGTTCAAGGTGGGACTGAAACGCACCCACAGCGCTCCTTGCTGGATAGCAGAGAGCAGGGCTTGGCAGTCTTCTCAGACAACTAGACATCTTAGCTGAGGCTAAGGATGAGGAGAGGGGCAAAGATGAGAGTGAAAGGGTGGGGGGAGGGGAGGGAGGGAGGTTTCCTGAAGAGGGAAAAGTAAAGGTCCTTAAGAAAACTGACATTCCCTGTGGCTGGAGGGTAGGGATGTGGGGAAGGGTGGTACAGATAAAACTGGGAAGGTGAGCAGAGGCCAGATCTAACCAAGACCTGTGGCCAAACACGGAGTTTGCACTTGGTCCTAAGGCCAATGAGTAACCACCAACAGGTTTTAATCAAGGACCATTTTGACCCAAATTTGCCCTTTTTTTTTTTTGAGACAGAGTCTCACTTTGACACCCTTGGTAGACTGCTATGGCATCATCACAGCTACCTCAAACTCTTGGGCTCAAGTGATCCTCTTGCCTCAGCCTCCCGAGTAGCTGGGACTACAGGTGCCCGCCACAACGCCCAGCTATTTTCAGAGACGGGGATCTCACTCTTGTTCAGGCTGATCTGGAACTCCTGAGCTCAAGTGATCCACCCGCCTCGGCCTCCCAGAGTGCTGAGATTACAGGTGTGAGTCACCACGCCTGGCCTTCAAATTTGCCTTTTAAAAGAATCCCTCTGGTTCCAGTGTGGCAAACAGGCTGAAGTGAGCAATCCTGGCAGTGAGAAGATGATTAGAAGAATCCAGGCCACCAGAGATAATGGTGGCCTGGCCTTGGGAGTGGCAGAGGGGGCATCATGGACCAGACTTGGAAGATAGACTTGACAGGACTCAAGAGACTGAGTGACTATGGTAAAATAGACAAGAGGAGATGCTGATGAACTTGAGCTCCTGCTCCCTGCTCATCCTTTATAGCTTAATTCTCTATTAGTCCTTACAGACGCCCACCCCACACCTTCCTACCCACTGCCCCCTCAGCAAGCACTCTGTCCCATTGCTGGTTTACACTCCACACTGTTTGATGGTTAGTGGTTGGGCACCTTTCTTCCCATTGCATTGGGCATGGATGCTGTATCAGAGTCCAATCAGCAGATGAAAACCACTCAGTGATTTTAGCAGCTACATTTTAATATATAAAAATTATTGGCTCAGTGCCTATGGCTCAAGCAGCTAAGGCACCAGCCACATACACCTGAGATGGCGGGTTCGAATCCGTCAAACAACAATGACGGCTGCAAATAGCTAGGCATTGTGGTGGGCGCCTGTAGTCCCAGCTACTTGGGAGGCGGAGGCAGTAAAATCGCTTGCACCCAGTAGTTGGGGTTGCTGTGAGCTGTGATGCCACAGCACTCTACCCAGAGTGACAGCTTAAGTCTCTGTCTCAAAAAAAAAAAAATTATTAACTGTAACAAGGGATAAGAGCACTGAGAGATTGTCTAATAACAGCTAAAAAGAACTCTAAAGAATATAGGATCAGGCCTGGTATGGTGGCTCATGCCTATAATTCTAGCACTCTGGGAGACCAAGTCAGGAAGATTGCTTGAGGTCAGGAGCTTAACACCAGTCTGAGCAAGAGCAAGATCCCATCTCTACTAAAAATAGGAAAATGATCTGGGCATGGTGGTGTATGCCACACCTGTAGTCCCAGCTACTCAGGAAGATTGCTTGAGCCCAGAGTCTGAGGTTGCTCTAATGTAGACTGAGGTCATAGCACTCTAGCCTGGGTGACACGGTAATACTCTATCTCAAAAAAGAAATAAAGCTTGGCACCCGTAGCACAGTGGTTACAGTGCCAGCCACATATACCAAGGCTGGTGTGTTTGAACCCAGGCCAACTAAACAACAATGACAACTGTAATAAAAAATAGCCAGGCATTGTGGTGGGTGCCTGTAGTCCCAGCTACTTAGGTGGCTGAGGCAAAAGAATTGCTTAAGCCCAAGAGTTTGAGGTTGCTGTGAGCTGTGATGCCACAGCACTCTACTGAGGGCAATATAGTGATACTCTGTCTCAAAATAAAAATAAAAATAAACAGAATAGAAGATCAGCAGATGTATGGTACAGCCATCACCCCTAAAGCTGAGATAGAACACCAGGGCTGAGATCCAGATGGAGGGGACCTGTTTCTCAGTGATATGGTCAACTGCAACAAAGAAGATAGCCGGGGGTTGTGATGGGCTCATGTAGTCTCAGCTACTTGGGAGGCTGAGGCAAGAGAATCGCCTAAGCCCAAGAGTTTGAAGTTGCTGTGAGCTGTGACATCACAGCGCTCTACACAGGGCAACACAGTGAGACTGTCTCAATAAATAAATAAAATAATTTTCTGGAACCTACCTTCTAGTGTGATGAAGAAAGGTATCTCAACAGAGCAACTTAGCTACAAAATCAACTAAAATGGAAACAACTGGCCACTGGATGTTGTTGGTTACTGTCACTGCAGAAATCAGGCTCTGGAGCAGCTACATGAGCTGTAGAGCCTAGATGCTGAAAAAACATCCGCATTGCAGGAGCAGGTATTGAGGAACTCATGCATTCTGCAGAGGCCTATGAAAGAGCACACCAGAACGAGGAAGAAAACATATCCCTTCTTTCCACAATGACTCTCCAGAGTCCTCAGCTTAACATTGTGCCAGCTGGCAAAGAAAAAAAAAATACTTCAGGGCAGCTCCTGTGGCTCAAAGGGGTAGGGCGCTGGCCCCATATGTCAGAGGTGGCGGGTTCAAACCCAGCCCTGGCCAAAAACTGCAAAAAAAAAAAACTTCAATGAGCCCTCTCCATTTTTTTTTTTTTTTTGGTTTTTGGCGGGGCTAGGTTTGAACCCGCCACCTCCGGCATATGGGATGGGCGCCCTACTCCTTGAGCCACAGGCGCCACCCAGCCCTCTCCATTTTTGCAGAGCAAGCAATGAAGGGTGAATTTAGAGCCAATGGACAATAAACTGGTCACTGGTCACTGGCACAGGCTCCATCTTGTTCATCATGGTTGCTGTACCAGTGGGGCTTGAAATCAACACAAGTGAAGTTCAGAAAGGATTTTTCTCACTTTTGGCTTCAGTGGCAAATAGGGGCATGGAAAACCCAAACCAGTGGCAGTAAATTACGATCCATGGACTAAAACTGGGCCTGTCCCCTATTTTTGCAAAGTTTTATTGAACGTAGCTATTCTTATTTGTTTACATATTTTCTGTCTGCTTTCATGCTACATGAGTAGAGATGAGTAGTTGCAACAGAGACAATATGGCCCGCAAGGCCTAAGATAGTTACTATCTGGCCTTTTTCAGAAAAGGTCCAAGTCCCTAGTCTAAACCATATAGTCATGTTAGACTATATGGGTTCAGCAGAAAGTCAAGGCCCTGGAAACTAAAGTGGAACTTGGTTGTCTCCAATGCCTTTCAAATAGTTGAAGTTAGGGGCCAGTAGGGTGGCTCATACCTGTAATCCTAGCACTCTGGGAGGCCAAGGCGGGTGGGTTGCCTGAGCTCAGGAGTTCGGGACCAGCCTGCGTAAGAGTGGTACTCTTCTACTAAATCTCTACTAAAATGAAAAACTGAGGCAAGAGAATCGCTTGAGCCCAAGAGTTTGAGGTTGCTGTGAGCTGTGATGATGCCATGGCACTCTATCAAGGACGAGAAAATGAGACTCTGCCTCAAAAAGAAAAAAAAAGTTGAAGTTCATGAACCTGAGCACTGAACATCAAAATTCTTAGAATTTCCCTACCACATCTAATCCTCTCCACTTCTAATGGGTGAGGTGTTCTTCACGCAACAGGCCTAGCTGGCTTCCCTGGCTGCTCCAGGTCCGGCTGATGACTTTTGGGCTCCTGATTCCCAGGCTGCCATGTTGGTGTAGGTCAGAATACTCTTCTCCCAAATAGCTCAAAACTAAGTTACAGAGACCATGGACCCATAGGTACCACCTGACAGAGCCTCCTGCTCCCCAGGCTGGCCTCCATAGATAGGCCTGAATCCAGTGCAGCCTCTCAATTTAGGACCTCTTGTTTAACATGGACGGCTTCATTCATTCAAGGACACCGCCCTACTGACAGACCAAGTAAGTGACTATGTGAAATCAACAAAGACGATTTAACAACCATAATGGTGATGTGTTGACCATGATCACAGAGGGGTATGTGAGCTCTGCAATAACTGTCCCAGCTATTCTTCAAACACAACAAGCATTTTCTGCCTTCAGGCCTGTTCTCACTGCCTGAAATGCTCTTGCCCAGACTTTGAAAGGGATTGCGCTCCTCATTTGTTTTTAATTGTGATAAAATACACATAACATCAAATGTGCCCTCTTCGCCATTTTAAAGCACAAAATTCAGTGGCATTAGTATATTCACACTGTTGTGCAAACATCATCACAATCCATTTCCATAATTTTTCACCATCCCAAAGTGAAAGTCTGTCCCCATTAAACACTAAGTCTCTACCTTCCACCCCAAATAACATCTGTTCTACTTTCTGGCTCTATGAATTTGACCACTCTAGATACACATATTAGTGGAATCATACAATGTGTGTCCTTTCGTTTTATTTCGCTTAGCATAATGTTTCTGTGTAATAGAGTGTACCAGAAGTTTGTTCCTTCTTAAGACTGAATAATATTCCATTTTTTATCTATATCACATTTTCTTTATTCATTCATCTGTCAATGGACATTTGGGTGGTTTCCACCTTTTCGCTATTGTGAATATTGCTCTGGAGTGTGTAAATATCAGTTCAACTCCCTGCTTTCAATTCTTCTGGGTATATATCTAGAAACGAAATTGCTGTATCATACAGTAATTCTATGTTTAATGTATTTAATTTTTTTGAACTTGCCATATGGTTTCCAATGGCATCTGTACCATTCTACATTTCCAACAGCAAAGCACAGTATTCCAATTTCTCCATATGCTTGCTGGCAACTGTTACACTGTTGCATTCTTTATTTTTCCCCTCTCTCCTCTCTCTCTTCCATAATAGCCATGCTAATGGGTGTCAAGCAGTATCTCATTGATTGTGGTTTTGATTTGCATTTCCCTAAGGATTAGAGATGTTGAGCATCTTTTCTTGTGCCCACTACCCATTTGTAGATCTTCTTTGGAAAAATGTATATTGAATGCCTTTGCCTGTTTTTAATCGGTTTGTCTTTTGTGTTGTTTAGTTGTAGGAGTTTTCTTTTTTATTCTTGAGACAGAGTCTTACTATGCCCTCGGTAGAGTGCCATAGCGTCACAGCTCACAGCAACCTCAAACTCTTGGGCTTAAATGATTCTCTTGCCTCAGCCTGCCAAGTAGCTGGGACTATAGGTGCCCGCCACAACACTTGGCTATTTTTTGTTGTAGTTGTCATTGTTGTTTTTAGCCGGGTTTGAACCCACCAGCCCTGGTGTATGTGGCCAGCGCCCTACCCACTGAAGTACAGGCGCCAAGCCGGAGTTTCTTATGTACTCCAGATATTAATCCCTCACCATACATATGATTTGCAAATATTTTCTAAATTTTGTAAGCTGCCTTTTCACTCTGCTTTGATGTGCACATTTTTTCATTTTGATGAAGTACATGTACAATCCACTTTTCTGTTCTTGCCTGTACTTTTGGTGTCATATCCAAGAAATCATTGTCAAATCCAATACCACAGATTGTTCCCCTATGCTTCCTTCTAGTAGTCTTATAGATTTAGCTCTTAATGCTTAGGTCTGTAATACACTTGGAGTTAATTTTGATAGATAATGTAAAGTAAGGATCCAATTTTATTCTTTTTTTATTTTTGTAACTTGTTTCTGTTGATATTTTTTATAAAACTTTCTCAAGACACTTTCAGATTTAAAAATAAATAAAGTTGGCATTACAGGTACTGGTCAACCTTCTTGTACCCTTATACCTCAAATCTGTCTCAAAAACAAACAAACAAACAAACAAAACAGCCGGGATATAATCCCCCAGGCACTGGCTTAGGACTGGATTAACTCCCAGCACTTCTGAGGCAGCCATGTCAGCTTTTTCAGAGTTTGCTGTCTTAAACCCCAGCTCAATGTCATTTTTGTGACCTTGGTCAGAGCAAGGCAGGGCCCTAGTTTCTTCCTCAGCTTTGAGGATATCCCTACTTCATGGGAGGACAATCCTTAGCTTCTTCAGAGTTCTGAGTCCCAGGCAGGCTCAACAAAGCCCTCCTCCATTTTTCCCTACACCGTTACCATCACGGCTTATCCTCCAGCACAGCCTCATCAGTATCAATGAGAATGTCAATATCGTGGGACTGTGGACACTGTGGTCCCAGAGGGCACCAGGCATAGGCTGAGACGTCATCACAGACACTGGTGGATTGAGGGGGGTGGGTTGCAGGGGCCATGCAGCAGCAGTCGTCAATATTGGCCCTCATGCTGGAAGGATAGCTGTAGAACTCCAGGGTAAGATGTGGACTGCCAGCTGCCGGCTGCTTCCCATTTCCTGTTCACATTTCCAGAACACACATTCTAAGTAGGAGGCTACAAAGCAAGCATGAAACTCAGCAGCATATTTGGTGTCATAAATGCCTGCTGGGAACATCTCACACAGGTCAACTGTGAAGGTTCGCAGATTATCTGGAAGGTGTACAGGAACACCAAGTCTATAAGGCCATTGTGCAGCACTAGGGGCTGGGGGGCCCAGATCAGCTCCAGGAAGTGTCCATACTGACAGGCACCGACTCTTATCACCCTTGTCATTGCCTTTATGGTAAGGGATGCCCTGGGCATATTGCTGGTTGAAGTTGAAGCCAAGCTGTACCAGGAACTGTACAGACTTCGGTTCTATGACATACCCCTCCATGCACAATAGGGTGAAATTGTACACTTGAGCCAGGTAGGAAAGTTCGCCCTTGTCTAGCTGCTGCTTGAAGCAGGCAAGGCCCAGGAAAGGGTAGAATGGGCCTTAGCAGCATGACACACAGCCTTATAACGTTCCTTGATGTACTTATTCAGCAAACTCTTCCTGTCCCCAAGCCCACTCAGCTTCATGTCCACAGCCACGAAGTTAGCTGTCTTTATGGCCAGCAGAAGGGATGGCCACATCTCCTTGAAGTTGTTGCTTTGCACATGCATCACGGGAACCTGGACTGCTAGGTCCTCCCTAGATTTTGTGCTTTTCCTGACATCACATAGGAAGTCACTGGAACCAAAGCTCACCATGTTTGTTGTCAGCAGCCATGATGTTGCATGTATCCAGCCTGAGTCCCCAATTTTATTCTTATGCATGTGGGCTCAGCGCCTGTGGCTCAAGCAGCTAAGGTGCCAGCCACATACACCTGAGCTGGCAGGTTTGAATCCAGCCCAGGCCCGCCAACTGCCTACAACAATGATGGCTGCAACCAAAAAATAGTAGGGTGTTGTGGTGGGCACCTGTAGTCCCAGCTACTTGGGAGACAGAGGCAGGAGACTCGCTTGAGCCCAGGAGTTTGAGGTTGCTGTGAGCTATGATGCCACAGCACTCTACCCAGGGCTACAGGTTGAGGCTCTGTCTCAAAAAACAAACAAACAAACAAAAAAACCGTTGTCTTCCATGGGTGGTACCTGTGGCTCAAAGGAGTGGGGCGCCGGCCCCATATGCTGGAGGTGGCAGGTTCAAGCCCAGCCCCCGCCAAAAACTGAAAAAAAAAAAAAAAAGTGTATTCTTATGCATGTATGCATGTGGATATCCAGTTTTTCTAACACCATTTATTGAAGAAACTGCCTTTTCCTCATTGTGTAGTCTTGGCACCCTTGTCAAAGATCATTTGACTGTATCTGCAAGGATTTATTTTGTTTTTTATTCGGTTGTATTGGTCTATCTTTTTTTATTTTACTTTCTTCCTTTCTTTAATATATACAGTATCTGGGAAGAAAAGTGGGGATATAAGCATCATGGGAGACAGAATGGAAACACCCTAGTAGCCTAATAGATTTGCTATAGGTCCTCAAATACGCATGCAACCTTGTAAAATGAGCTTTGTGCACTTTGCATTTTTAAATTACATAAAGGGTACCAGAGTTTGGGGGATAAAAGAAAAAAATGAAGGGAAATGCCAAATCAAGGGGCCTTGCATGGGCCAGTGCACTTAAGATCAGCAAACATTTTACATCTGAGACCCTTTAAAAAACTGAAAGTCCAAACATAAGACCCCAGGCAGAACGACAGTTGTCTGGGCTCCGGGCCACATTGTCACTGATTGTTGGGGTGGGTTATTTTTCTTCTTCCTTTCCAATTTAGAAGCCTTTCATTTCTTTTTGGTGTCTAATCACTGTGGCTTGGACTTTCAGTACTATGTCCAATAGAAATGGCAAGAGTGGTCATCCTTGCCTTGTCCCTGGTGTTAGAGGAAAATGTTAGTGTAATATTAGCTGTGGGCATTTCATATATGGCTTTTATTATGTTGAGATAATTAAGTGTTTTATCACGAAAGGATATTATATTTTGTCAAACATTTTCTGCATTCATTGAGATAATTACAGTTTCCTTCTACTCCCTTCCGTTAATGTGGTATATTTTGTATTCTAAGCCATCCTTGCATTCTAGGAATAACTTACTCTGGGTCATGATGTGTAATCCTGTCAACATGCTACTAAATTCAGTTTGCTAGTATTTCGTTGAAGATTGTTACATCAATGTCCATAAAGAATATTGGCCTGTAGCTGTCATGTAGCTTTGGAACCAGGGCCATGCTGACTGCATACAATGAGTTCTAAAATGGTCTTTCCTCATCAAATTTTTGGAAGAATTTGAGAGGGGTTATTGTAATTCTTCTTTAAATGGTTAGTAGAATTCACCAGTGAAGCCACCTTGTCCAGGACTTACCTTTGATGGGTGGTGGGTATTTGATTCTCTTTACTAGTTATAGGTCTATCCCTATTTCTATTTTTTTGTGTTTTATCCTAGGTGTATTTTTCTAGAAATTTGTCCATCTCATATATGTTATCTAATTAGTTGGTGTATAGTTGCTATATTCTCGTAATTCTTTTATTTCTGAGGCATCAATTGTAACTTCATTTTATTTCTGATTTTTGTTATTTGAGTCCTCTCTTTTTTCTTAGTTGATATACCAGTTTGTCAATTTGGTTGATCTTTTCATTTTTTTTTTTTTTTTTTTTGTGGTTTTTGCCTGGGGCTGGGTTTGAACCCACCACCTCTGGCATATGGGACCGGCGCCTTACTCCTTGAGCCACAGACGCCACCCCTTGTTGATCTTTTCAAAAAAACATTTAGTTTTCATTGGGTTTTTTGTTTGTCTGTTTGGGGGTTTTTTTGGAGTTTTGTTCAGGGCAGGGCTTGAACCTGCCACCTCCGTACATGGGGCCGGTGCCCTACTCCTTAAGCCACAGGTGCCGCCCTTTCACTGATTTTTGTCCATTGTTTTTCTATTCTCTATTACATTTTCTAGACACTAATATTTTTTTTTCTTTTGGAAGCAGACTCTTGCTCTGTTGCCCGGACCAAAGTGCAGTGGTGTGATCAGACGTGATCATAGCTTACTGTAACCTCCAATTCCTGCTCCAGGAATGAAACCTCCTTCTTCAGCCTCCCAAGTAGCTAGGATGACAGGTATGTGCCACCATGCCCAGCTAATTTTTCTTATTTTTGTAGAAACTGTGCATATATCATTCTTTTGCCAAGGCTGGTCTCAAACTCCTGGTCTCAAGTGATCCTCTCTCTTCAGCCTCCCAAAGTGCTAGGATTACAGACAGGCACGAGCCATCACGCCTCATTAATGTCTCCTTCCTTTTTTTTTTTTTTTTTTGCAATTTTTGGCCGGGGCCGGGTTTGAACCCACCACCTCCGGCATATGGGGCTGGTGTCCTACTCCTTTGAGCCACAGGCACCACCCCTAATGTCTCCTTTCTCTTAGCTTTGGGTTTAGTTTCTTCTTCTTTTCCTTGTTCCTAAAGATGTAAAGCTAGGTTGTTCATTTGAAATTTGTCATCTATTTTAAAAGCATTCTTTCCCAAGTATTCTGAGTCTTCTTTTCCTTTCTTTTTTAATTTTTTTTTTTTTAAGACAGAGTCTCATTCTGTCACCCAGGTAGAGTGCTGGGGTGTCACAGCTCACAGCAACATCAAACTCTTGGGCTCAAGTGATCCTCTTGCCTCAGCCTCCCAAGTAGCTGGGACTACAGGCACCCACCACAATGCCTAGCTGTTTTTTTAATTTTTAGTAAAGACCGGTCTCAGACTCTTACTTTTGCTCAGGCTGGTCTCGAACCCCTGAGCTTGGGCAATCCACCGGCCTCGCCCTCCCAAAGTGCTAGGATTATATGTGTGAACCACTGTGCTTGGCTCAATCTTCTTTTTCAATATAGGCATTTGTTGCTATAAATTTCCTTCTTAGAATTGCTTTTGCTATATCTTGTAAGTTTTAGTATATTGTGTTTTTTTTTTTCGTTTTTTTTTTGAGACAGAGTCTCACTATGTCACCCTTGGTAGAGTGCTATGGCGTCACAGCTCACAGCAACCTCAAACTCTTGTGCTTAAGTGATTCTCTTGCCTCAGCCTCCCAAGAAGCTGGACTACAGACGCCTGCCAGAACACCCAGCTTATTTTTTTGTGGGGGGGGGTGTTGCATGTCATTTTTGTTTGGCCCAGGCTGAATTCGAACCTGCCAGCTCCAGTGTACGTGGCTGGTGCCCTAGCTGCAGAGCTACAGGCACTGGGCTTAGTCTGTTGTATTTCATTTTATTTTTCTCTGAAAACATTTTCAAATTTCCCTTGTGATTTCTTCTTTGATTCATTGGTTATTTAAAAATGTTTTGTTTGTAGCCGGGCGTTGTGGCGGGCGCCTGTAGTCCCAGCTGCTCGGGAGGCTGAGGCCAGAGAATCGCTTAAGCCCAGGAGTTGGAGGTTGCTGTGAGCTGTGTGAGGCCACGGCACTCTACCGAGGGCAATAAAGTGAGACTCAGTCTCTACAAAAAAAAAAAAAAATGTTTTGTTTGGGGGCAGCGCCTGTGGCTTAAGGAGTAGGGCGCCAGCCCCATATACCGGAGGTGGTGGGTTCAAACCTGGCCCCGACCAAAATAAAAAACTGAAAATAAAAAAAAAAGTGCTGTTTAATTTTCATGTATTATGGTTTTCCTCTTGCTATTATTTTCTAGTTTTGTTTCTTTGTGATTGGAAAGATACTTTGTATTGCTCCAATCTTTTAAAAATCTGTTAAGACTTGTTTTGTGACCTAAGACATGGCCTATCCTGGAGAATGTTGCATGTATGCTTAGGAAGAACGTACATTCTGCTGTTACTGGGTGAAGTGTTCCGTTAGGTTCAACTGGTCCTTAATGTTTTTCAAGTTTTCAATTTCTTTATTATCTTTTGTTTGGTTTTTCTATCCATTACTTAAAGTGGAGTTTCAGATCTCCTATTATTATTCAATTGTTATTTCTTTCTTTCTTCAATTTTGTCAATATTTGCTTCATATACTTAAAAATGCTGAGGTTTGGTGCATAAATATTTATAATTGTTATATCTTCCTGGTAAACTGACCATTGTATCATTATATAATGTCTTCCATTGTCTCTTGTGATAGTTTTTGGCTTAAAATTTTGTCTGGGCTCAGCGCCTGTAGCTCAAGTGGCTAAGGCACCAGCCACATACACCAGAGCTGGCGGGTTCAAATCTAGCCGGGCCTGCCAAACAACAATGACAACTACAACCAAAAAACATAGCTGGGCATTGTGGCAGGCGCCTGTAGTCCCAGCTACTTGGGAGGCTGAGGCATGAGAATCGCTTGAGCCCAGGAGTTGGAGATTACTGTGAGCTGTGATGTCACAGTACTCTCCCCAGGGTGACAGCTTGAGGCTTTGTCTAAAAAAAAAATTTATTTTGGGGTGGCGCCTATGGCTCAGTCGGTAAGGCACCGGCCCCATATACCGAGGGTGGCGGGTTCAAACCTGGCCCCAGCCAAACTGCAACCAAAAAATAGCTGGGCGTTGTGGCGGGTGCCTGTAGTCCCAGCTGCTCGGGAGGCTGAGGCAAGAGAATCGCTTAAGCCCAGGAGTTGGAGGTTGCTGTGAGCTGTGTGAGGCCACGGCACTCTACCGAGGGCCATAAAGTGAGACTCTGTCTCTACAAAAAAAAAAAAAAATTTATTTTGTCTGATATTATTATATCTACTCCACCTCTCTTGGTTATTGTTTGCCTAGAAATTTTTTTTCCTTTCCTTTCATTTGTTTCCATAGATTTAAATACTTTTTTAAATTTATTTCTTTTTTATTCTTAAATCATAGCTGTGTACATTAGTGCAATCGCCTGTACCCATTCTAAGATGCACCATAGATGTGGCCCCACCCATTACCCTCCCTCCACTAAAACCTCCCCCCTCCTTTCCCCTTCCTTGGCCCTTTCCCCATAGTCTTGTGCTATAGTTGGGTTATAGCCTTCATGTGAAAGCTATAATTTAGCTTCATAGTAGGGCTGAGTACATTGGATACTTTTCTTCCATTCCTGAGATACTTTGCTAAGAAGAATATGTTCCAGCTCCATCCATGTAAACATGAAAGAGGTAAAGTCTCCATCTTTCTTTAAGGTTGCATGGTATTCCATGGTATACATGTACCACAATTTACTAGTCCATTCGTGGGTCGATGGGCACTTGGGCTTCTTCCATGACTTAGCAATTATGAATTGGGCTGCAATAAACATTCTGGTACAGATGTCTTTGTTATATTGTGACTTTTGGTCTTCTGGGTATAAACCTAGTAAAGGAATTATAGGATCGAATGGCAGGTCTATTTTTAGGTCTCTAAGTGTACTCCAAACATCCTTCCAGAAGGAACGTATTAGTGTGCATTCCCACCAGCAGTGTAGAAGTGTGCCCTTTCCTCCACATCCACGCCAACATTTCTGGTTTTGGGATTTTGTTATGTGGGCTACTCTTACTGGGGTTAGGTGATATCTCAGAGCAGTTTTGATTTGCATTTCTCTGATGGTTAAGGATGATGAGCTTCTTTTCATGTGTTTGTAGATCTTGCGTCCGTCTTCTTTAGAGAAGTTTCTCTTCAAGTCCCTTGCCCACCTTGAGATGGGATCACGTGTTCTTTTCTTGTTAATACGTTTGAGTTCTCTGTGGATTCTGGTTATTAGACCTTTATGGGAGGTATAACCTGCAAATATTTTCTCCCATTCTGAGAGCTGTCTGCTTGCTTTACTCACTATGTTCTTGGCTGTGCAGAAGCTTTTTAGTTTGATCAGGTACCAGTAGTGTATTTTTGATACTGCTTCAATTGCCTGGGGAGTCCTCCTCATAAAATATTCACCCAGGCCAATTCCTTCAAGAGTTTTTTCTGCACTTTCTTCAAGTATTTTTATAGTTTCATGTCTTAAGTTTAAATCTTTTATCCAGTGAGAGTCTATCTTAAGTTAATGGTGAAAGGTGTGGGTCCAGTTTCAATCTTCTACAGGTTGTCAGCCAGTTTACCCAGCACCATTTGTTAAATACAGAATCTTTTCCCCACTGAATGTTTTTAATTGGCTTGTCAAAGATCAAATAATGGTAAGTAGCTGGATCCATCTCTTGGTTCTCTACTCTGTTCCAGACATCTACTTCTCTGCTTTTGTGCCAGTACCATGCTGTTTTGATCACTATGGATTTATAGTACAGTCTCAGGTCTGGTAGCGTGATTCCTCCTGCTTTGTTTTTATTGCTGAGTAATGTTTTGGCTATTCGAGGTTTTTTCTGATTCCATATAAAATGAAGTATTATTTTTTCAAGATCTTTAAAGTATGACAATGGAGCTTTAATAGGAATTGCATTAAAATTATATATTGCTTTGGGCAGTATGGACATTTTAACAATGTTGATTCTTCCCAGCCATGAGCATGGTATGTTTTTCCATCTGTTAACATCTTCAGCTATTTCTTTTCTTAGAGTTTCATAGTTCTCTTTGTAGAGATCTTTCACGTCCTTTGTTAGGTATACTCCCAAATATTTCATATTCTTTGGCACTACTGCGAAAGGAATAGAGTCCTTGACTATTTGTTTGGCTTGGTTATTGTTGGTATATACAAAGGCTACAGATTTATGGGTGTTGATTTTGTAGCCTGAGACATTGCTATATTCCTTGATCACTTCTAAAAGTTTTGTAGTAGAATCCCTAGTGTTTTCCAGATATACGATCATATCATCTGCAAAGAGTGAAAGTTTGATCTCTTCTGACTCTATGTGGATACCCTTGATCGCCTTTTCTTCCCTAATTGCAATGGCTAAAACTTCTATTACAATGTTAAAGAGCAATGGAGACAATGGGCAACGTTGCCTGGTTCCTGATCTAAGTGGAAATGATTTCAATTTAACTCCATTCAATACGATATTGGCTGTGGGTTTGCTGTAGATGGCCTCTATTAGTTTAAGAAATGTTCCTTCTATACCAATTTTCTTAAGTGCTCTGATCATGAAGGGATGCTGAATATTATCAAAAGCTTTTTCTGCATCAATTGAAAGAATCATATGGTCTTTCTTTTTAAGTTTATGTGTTGAATTACATTTATAGATTTACGTATATTGAACCAGCCTTGAGACCCTGGGATAAATCCGACTTGGTCATGGTGTATAATTTTTTTGATGTGTTGTTGGATTCTGTTTGTTAGGATCTTATTGAGTATTTTAGCATCTATATTCATTAGTGATATTGGTCTATAATTTTCTTTTCTTGTTGGGTCTTTCCCTGGTTTAGGGATCAAGGTGATGTTTGCTTCGTAGAATGCGCTGGGTAATATTCCTTCTTTTTCTATATTTTGGAAGAGGTTTAGTAGGATAGTTCCTTCTTTTTCTATATTTTGGAAGAGGTTTAGTAGGATAGTTCTTCTTTAAAGGTTTGGTAGAATTCTGACGTAAAGCCATCTGGTCCTGGGCTTTTCTTTTTAGGGACATTTTGTATAGTTGATGCTATTTCGGAACTTGATATAGGCCTGTTCAACATTTCCACTTCATTCTGTCTAAGTCTTGGTAGGTGGCATGCTTCCAGGTATTGGTCCATTTCTTTCAGATTTTCGTATTTGTGAGAGTATAGAGTTTCTTGTAGTATTCGTTAAGGACTTTTTGAATTTCTGAGGGGTCTGTTGTTATTTCATCATTACCATTTCTGATCGATGAAATTAGAGATTTTACTCTTTTTTCCTGGTTAGGTTGGCCAAAGGTTTATCTATTTTATTGATCTTTTCAAAAAACAGCTTTTGGATTTATTGATCTGTTGTATAATTCTTTTGTTTTCAATTTCATTTAGTTCTACTCTGATTTTGGTTATTTCTTTTCTTCTGCTGCGTTTGGGGTTGAAGTGTTCTTCTTTCTCCAATTGTTTGAGATGTTCCATTAAGTTATTGACTTCCTCTCTTTCCATTTTCTTGAGGAAGGCTTGCAGTGCTATAAATTTCCGTCTCAGGAATGCCTTTGCAGTATCCCAGAGGTTCTGGTAATTCGTGTCTTGATTGTTGTTTTGTTCCAAAAATTTGGTGATTTCCTTCTTAATCTTGTCTATAACCCATGTATCCTTCAGCATAAGGTTGTTTAGCTTCCATGTTTTTGTATGGGTATGCAGGTTCCTGTTGTTATTTAGTTCAACTTTTATTCCACAATGGTCTGAGAAGATGCAAGGAATAATTTCTATTTTTTTAAATTTGCTGAGGTTATATTTGTGGCCTAGGATGTGGTCGATTTTGGAGTATGTTCCGTGGGCTGATGAGAAGAATATGTATTCAGTTTTTTTGGGATGAAATGTTCTGTAGATGTCTGTTAAATCCAGATGTTGAATGGTTGAGTTTAAATCTAAAATTTCTTTGCTTAGCTTCTTTTTGGAGAATCTATCCAGGACTGCTAAAGGGGTGTTAAAATCTCCAACTACTATGGAAGTGGAGGAAATCAAGTTGCTCATGTCTGTTAGAGTTTCTCTTATAAATTGAGGTGCGTTGTGGTTGGATGCATAAATATTAATAATTGAGATCTCATCATATTGAGTATTACCTTTAACAAATATGAAGTGTCCATCCTTATCCTTAATTATTTTGGTTGGTTTAAAGCCTATTGCGTCTGCGAACAGGATTGCAACGCCTGCTTTTTTCTGCTTTCCATTTGCCTGGAATATAGATGACCATCCCTTCACCTTGAGTCTATATCTGTCTTTTAATGTAAGATGTGATTCTTGGATGTAGCAGATATCTGGCTTGAGTTTTTGTATCCAGTCCGCCAACCTACAGCTCTTTAGAGGACAATTTAAACCATTCACATTAATTGAGAGTATTGATAAGCCTTTCGAGAGACTGATGGACATTTTTAATCCTTTTGTGACTGTGGAAGTTGGAATTTGATCAAAAATTTTTTGGGTGGGTTTACTTTTGTGGTGGAGAATTACTCTGGTCTTTGTGGAGGATAGGTCTAAGAATGTCCTGGAGAGCTGGTTTAGTTGTGGCAAATTTCTTCAACATGTGAATGTCGTTGAAGTATTTAATTTCTCCGTCATAAATGAAGCTCAGTTTAGCTGGGTACAGGATCCTGGGTTGAAAGTTATTTTGTTTTAGGAGATTAAAAGTCGATGACCATCCTCTTCTAGCTTGAAAGGTTTCAGCAGAGAGATCTGCAGTTATTCTGATATTCTTCCCCTTGTAGGTAATGGTTTTCTTTCATCTGGCAGCTTTCAGAATTTTCTCCTTCATATTAACTTTAGTGAAATTGATTATGATGTGTCTGGGGGATGTCTTATTTGGGTTGAGTCATGCTGGAGTTCTGAAACTGTCTGCTATCTGAATTTCGGAATCTCTTGGCATGTCTGGAAAGTTCTCCTTCATAATCTCATGGAGAAGAGACTTTGTGCCTTGTGAAGCCACTTCATCATTTTCAGGGATCCCTATAAGATGAATATTGGTTTTCTTCAAATTATCCAAGAGCTCTCTGACAGAGTGGTCTGTTTTGGCTCTCCATTTCTCTTCTTCTTTGAGGGTTTGGGAATGTTCGAAAGCTTTGTCTTCAATGTCAGAAATTCTTTCTTCTGCTTGCTCCATTCTGTTACTGAGGGATTCTACTGTGTTTCTCAGATCTTTGACGGATGTAACTTCTTGTCTCAATGTGTCGAAATCTTTGGTCATTTGGTCTTTGAATCCGTTGAATTCTTGAGGTAACTTTTGGAATTCTAATTCAATCTTATTTGCTATCCAGATTCTGAATTCAATTTCTGACATCTCAGCTATTTGTTTATCCATGGGGTCTTTCTGCCCCATTGATCCTTGGGGGAGTTGATCTACTCTGATTATTCATATTGCCAGAGTTTTTCTGTTGATTTCGCCTCATGATTGTTTTTCACCATTGCCTCTGGCTGTCCTCAGAGTTGGGGAGGTGTCTCTCCAAGATTAGACCCCAGCGGGATCCCTCTATTGTTGCTGGATCTTTGTAGGGAGTGACCCTGTGTAGTTCCTCTGGGGCTGCTCTAGCTAGGGAGTTCTGGTTGTGGAAGCAGCTCCGGTTTGTGACACACCCGGATCCAGCAACAGGGCTGGGGGTAGTGCACACGGTTCTGGGAGTGCCTGGTGCCCAGTGACTTTGGCACAGAGAGCCCAAGGCTCCAGCAGTCTCTGGCCAGGAGAAGAGCTCTGTGCAGAGGCAGGGAGGGCTGCAAAGGGCACACAGCTACCAGAGTCCCTGTCCAGATGAACAGGCTAGTGTGGAAGCTGGGAGGACACAGGAGGGAGGACGCAGGGTTGCGTGGCTCCTGCAGTTCCTTGTCAGGGAATGTGGAGGCCCAGTGGATGCGTGTCACCGGTCGGGGGTCACTGCACAGCTCTTATGGAGGTCTGGGCGGCGCCAAGCCCAGGAGTTTGAGGTTGCTATGAGCTGTGACGTCACGGCACTCTACCCAGGGCAACAGCCCAAGGCTCCAGTGTGCCAAAATTGTCTCGCTCTGCCCCTAAGGATTAAGGCTGTAAGGCAGCTCAGTCCCTGCCTTTAGGCTGCTCAGTCAGTAGGTTACTTTGACCCCCCCCCCATCCTTGCTCTGAGACCCTGAGGGTAGAGCTTGCCAGGGCAGTTCTTTCAGAATGGCTTCCTGCGCCCAGCTCAGTGGCTCAGTCTGGGGCCCCAAAAAATGCCCAAAGTTCTCCACACTCCTGCTCAAGCTCTCCCCAAGGCAGTTCAACTGAGTGCCAAGTCCAAGAACATGGAAACAGTTTACAGGTAAGGCCTTTCCGGTTTGCGGTCTCACTGCTGCTTGTACTTAGGGTTGCTGGCATGATTAGGTCTATCGAACACACACAACCATTTGCCAGTTTTCCACTGTTTTTGTCCTCCTCTTGGGGTCCAGAAGTCCCTTGCTGGCTCCCTGTATCGTCAAAGGGATGATTATAGGCAGATCCCACCGGCCAGAGATGCCTGGAGTCTTGTCTCCCCAGACTCGCTGTTCCCAGTTGCAGGGAAGCTGTTACTCGGCCGCCATCTTTAATCTCAGAAAAAGTCTTAAGTGAGGAACCTATCCCAGAACAGATCATCTCAATCTCATTCAAACCCTTCCGGAGAATATAGATTTAAATTTTTCTTTTTTTTTTTTTTTTTGTAGAGACAGAGTTTCACTTTATTGCCCTCGGTAGAGTGCCGTGGCCTCACACAGCTCACAGCAACCTCCAACTCCTGGGCTTAGGCGATTCTCTTGCCTCAGCCTCCCGAGTAGCTGGGACTACAGGCGCCTGCCACAACGCCCAGCTATTTTTTTGTTGCAGTTTGGCCAGGGCTGGGTTTGAACCCGCCACCCTCGGTATATGGGGCCGGCGCCCTGCTCACTGAACCACAGGGGCCGCCCAGATTTAAATTTTTAAGTGTGCTGGTACAAGGGTTTAAATAAATAAAAGTAAAATAATATAAATTTCTTATACATGAGATTTAGCTGGATTGTTTTTAATCCACTCCTCCAATCCATGCCTTCTAATTGAGGATTTTATTCCATTTGTGTTTAAGGTAATCAAGGGTAATCAAAGAGAAGTATTTACAATTGCCATTTGGTTATTTGTTTTATAAATGTCTCATAGCAAGTTTGTCCCTTGTCTCCTCAATTACTGCCTTCATTCAGGTTAAGTGGATTTTTTTGTAGTGACACTTTTGATCCGCTTCTCATTTTGTTTTGTGCATATTCTATTAATATTTTCTTTGTGGTTACCATGAGGATTGCATATAACATCTTTTTTTTTTTTGACACAGAGTCTCACTTTGTCACCCTTGGTAGAGTGCTGTGGAGTCACAGCTCACAGCAACCTCCAACTCTTAGGCTTAGGCGATTCTCTTGCCTCAGCCTCCCAAGTAGCTGGGACCACAGACGCCCACTACAACGCCTGGCTATTTTTTTTTGCAGTTTGGCCAGGGCTGGGTTTGAACCTGCCACCGTTGGTATATAGGGCTGGCACCCTACTCACTAAGCCACAGGCGCCGCCCAACATCTTTAAGTTATAATAATTTGTTTTGAATTGATGCAAACTTGACTTTAATCACTTAAAAAAAAACTATTCCTGGCTGGGCACTCGTAGCACAGTGGTTACAATGCCAGCCACATGCACCAAGGTTGGTGGGTTCCAACTGGGAGAGAATATTGCATGTATGCTTGGGCCAGCTAAATAACAATGACAACTGCAACCAAAAAATAGCTGGATGTTGTGGTAGGCGCCTGTAGTCCCAGCTACTTGGAAGGCTGAGGCAAGAGAATCGCTTAAGCCCAAGAGTTGGAGGTTACTGTGAGCTGTGATGCTACAGCACCCTATAGAATGTGACATAGTGAGACTCTGTCTCCAAAAAAAAAAAAAAAAAGGGAAACTATTCCTACACAGCTCAGCCCCCTTACTTTATTATAGAGATCATAAGTTATATGATCTCTCTTTATATATTGTGTACTCCCTAATAAATTTTTTTTTCCATTTATTTTATTTTATTGTTGGGGATTCATTGAGGGCACAATAAGCCAGGTTACACTGATTGCATTTGTTAGGTAAAGTCCCTCTTGCAATCATGTATACCTAATAAAATTTTAATCTCATGCATTTGCCTTTTATTTTTATTTCTATTTTGAGACAAGAGTCTCACTCTGTTGCCTAGTCTAGAGCGCAGTGGTATAAGCCTAGATCACAGCAACCGCAGATTTCTGGGTTCAAGTGATCCTCTTGCCTCAGCCTATGGAGTAGCTAGGACTACAGATGCCCACCACAATGTCCCACTAGTTTTTTTCTATTTTTAGTAGAGACAGGGTCTCACTCTTGCTAAAACTGGTCTTGAATTCCTGAGCTGAAGGAATCCTTCCACCTCAGTCTTCCAGAGTGCTAGGATTGTAGGCATGAACCACTGTACCTAGCTTGCATTTGCCTTTTAAATCCTGTAGAAAGTGGGGCTACAAACAAAAATTAGAGTAATACTGGCTCTTATATTTGCTGATGTATTTACCTTTACCCAAGATCTTTATGTGTTCATATGGCTTTGAATTACTGCCTAACTTTTTTTCACTCCAACTGAAGAACTCTCGAGTTTCTTGGGGATCATGTCTAATCGTAACAACCTCCCATTTTACCTGAAAATGTCTTAACTTACCCTCATTTCTTTTTTTTTTTTTTGTGACAGAGTCTCGCTTTGTCACCCTTGGTAGAATGCCAAGTGTCACAACTCACAGCAACCTCGAACTGTTGGGCTCAAGCAATCCTCTTGTCTTAGCCTCCCAAGTAGCTAAGACTACAGGCAATTGCCACAACACCTGGATATCTTTTTACAGATGAGGTCTTGCTCTTGCTCAGGTTGGTCTCGAACTCCTGAACTCAAGCAATCTGCCCACCTTGGCCTCCCAGATTGCTAAGATTACAGGTGTAAGCCACCATACCAGTCCCTTACCCTCATTTTTTAAGAACCATTTTCCCTAATATAGAATTCTCTCGATTGACAATTTTTTCTTACAGTATCTTAAATATATCATTCTACTTCCTTCTGGCCAAGATTTCTGCTAAGAAATTGGCTGATAATCTCAATGAGGATCAATGTAACAAACTACTATTCTCTTGTAGCTTTTAAGATTGTCTCTTTGGGTTTTTTTGTTTGTTTTTTTGTTTTTTCTTGAGACAAAGTCTTAAGGTGTCGCCCTGGGTAGAGTGCTGTGACATGACAGTCCACAGCAATCTCCAACTCGTGGGCTTAAGCGATTCTCTTGCCTCAGCCTCCCAAGTAGCTGGGACTACAGGTGCCTTCCACAACATCCAGCTATTTTTTGGTGGTAGTTGTCATTGTTGTTTGGAAGGGGCCAGACTGGATTTGAACCCGCCAGCTCTGGTATGTGGTTGGCGCCCTAGCCACTGAGCTACAGACACCAAGCCCTCTCTTTGTCTGTTTTTAAATACTTTGATTTTAATATTTGATTTAATTTTAAATAGGGATTTATCCTATTTGGAGTGATTAAGCTTCTTATATTTGTAGATTTATTAATTTCTTCAAATTTGGGAAGTTTGGGGCCATTATTTTCTTCAAATAATCTCTCTTCATCTTTCTCTTTTTCTTCTCTTTCTGAGACTGTATATTTTGTTCTGCTCTGATGTTCTACAAGTTCCTTAGCCTCTGTTTATTTTTATTCATTCTTTTTTCTTCCTTCTCTTCAGACTCGATAATTTTATAAGCCCCATCTATAGGTTCACTGATTCTTTCTTCTGCTTGCTCAAATCTGCTGTTAAGCCCCTCTCGTGAATTTTCTGATTTATATATTGTATGCTTTAGTTCCAGGATTTTTATTTGTTTGCTTTTTACAACATCTCCTTGTTGATATTCTCATTTTGTTCATGTATCATTTTCCTGATTTCCTTTAGTTCCCTGTCCATGTTTTCCTTCAGCTATTTTTCCATATTTAAGATAGTTTTTAAAACGTGTTTGTCTAGTAAGTCTAAATCTAATGCCTGTGTTTCTTCAGGAATGGTTTCTGCCAATTAATTTTTTCTTTTAAAGGAGCACGCCTTCTGATTTTGTGAGGTTGTTAAAAATTACACATTTAAAAGGACATCCACTTCTTCCAATCTTTGCAGACTAGCTCTGTGCTTAGACAGTCCTTTACTGGGTAGCTGGGCCTCCTCTGAGCCTTTGGATCAAACTGAAGTGTAAATTTAAGTCTTCATTTCTTTTCCGAGCATGTATCTCGACTGTGGGTGGCTTTTTCAATTTCTTAATATACACAGCTGCTTTTTTTTTTTTTTTTTTAGACAGAGTCTCGCTATGTCACCCTCAGTAGAGTGCTGTGGCATCTCAGCTCACAGCAATCTCAAATTCTTGGGCTAAAGTGATTCTCTTGCGTCAGCCTCCCAAGTAGCTGGGACTACAGACTCGCCATAACACCCAGCTATTTTTTTGTTGTTCCAGTTGTCATTGTTTTTTAGCTGGCCCAGGCCGGGTTCAAACCCACCAACTTCAGTGTATATGGCTGGCACCATAACCACTGTGCTATGGGCACCGAGCCACAGCTGCTTTTAAAAGTAATGATTTCCCAAAGAGTCTCACCCAGCTTCTTCCTAGGGACTCAGAAGGTCTGTTGTATGTCTCCATCCATAATCTCTCACTGTAGGCACCTGTGGGTCTATGGTCTCCCCACAGCAGTGGTTCTCAACCTTCCAAATGCTGTGATCCTTTAATACAGTTCCTCATGTTGAGGTGACCCCCACATTTTCATTGCTATTTCATAACTGTAATTTTGCTACTGTTATGAATTGTAATGTAAATATCTGATATGCAGGATGGTCTTAAGCAACCCCTGTGAAAGGGTTGTCTGACCCCCAAAGGGGTCGCGACCTACAGGTTGAGAACCACTGCCCTACAGCTTTCCTGAGCAGTTCTCACTGCTTTTCCATCTGAACTTCCAAAACCTAGTCTATTGGAAAGCCCCCAGATAGGTTACAAAGTTGCAAAAAGGTCTGCTCTGCTGGCTCTGATTGAAGGAAATGAATTGGAAACTGGACTACCACCTACTTCAGACCAAGACAGCTGCTGTGCCATGGAAGAGATGGGGCAAGGATGAGTAAAACTGCACAGAATTTCCTGCCATTTTGAATTTGGCTTTGTGTGTATGTGTTTGTACTTGTTTGGTTGCTGTAGACATTTGTTTTCCAGAGCTCCTATAAGATAATGAGCTAAGCTTTTCTTAGGTCCAAAAGCAGGCACAGGGCATCACTCTGCCCTGATCCTTGGACAAGACATATTTTAAATCTTATTCCAACAATATAATCAGCATTAGTTTAGACTCCTCAGGCAGGAGAGCAAGACAGATGGTGGCGCCTACTTTTAAATACCATCTCAGGGGCAGCGCCTGTGTCTCAAAGGAGTAGGGCGCTGGCCCCATATACCCCAGGTGGTGGGTTCAAACCCAGCCCTGGCCAAACAAAAAAAAAAAACCCATCTCAGAAGCTAGGAGAGCAGGAATGATTAGCAATAAGTCTATGAACTAACAATAAGTTCATACCAAGAGGCACAATACAATAAAAGAAGGTACTACATAGGGGTCAGAAGATCCCAGTCTTAGTTTAAGCCTGTTTTCCATTAATTACATAACCTTGAGAAAGCCGTTACTGTTTTCTCATAGGGAAAATTGGGACAGTAATATCTCACACGGTTCTTGTAAAGATTGTCAAAAGTCGAAACTACCACAAGTTTAGTTTAAAGATCTAATTGGATTTTATTTGCAATTCTAGAATTTAGCTCTTTCTATACAACTGGAAACTAGGCTGCCATCTACTTCAGACCATGACCACTGCTGTGCCATGGAAGAGGTAGAGCAAGGGTGAGCAAAAATAGCACAACATTTCCTACCATTTTGAATGTGACTTTTTATAAAACTGGGCATTTTCTCAGTTGTCATAGGCATTTGACTGTTTTCCAGAGCACCTATAGGATAATGAGTGTTCCAATGAGCTGAGCAGAGGAACTTGACTGTATGGGCAGAAAAGAGCTGAAGAGAAGCAGAAACAGAGAACAAAAAGCAGTGGGTTATTTCAAAGTTACTTCCTTTGTAAAGGTTAAAGCAGAGAGAACTTTTTTTTTTTTTTTTGAGACAGAGTCTCACTTTGTTGCCCATGGTAGAGTGCCATGGCGTCATAGCTCACAGCAACCTCAAACTCTTGGGCTTAAGCAGTTCTCTTGTCTCAGCCTCCCAACTAGCTGGGACTACAGGCGCCTGCCACAACGCCCAGCTATTTTTTTGTTGCAGTTGTCATTGTTGTTTAGCTGGCCCAGGCTGAGTTCAAACCCACCAGCCTTGGTGCATGTGGCCAGTGTGGTAACCACTGTGCTATGGGCGCTGAGCCAACACCTGGCTATTTTTGAGCCACTGTGCCTGGCCCAAAAAGGACTTCTTTATCATGCCAGCTAGCGCTGCCCTATTTAGAGATTTGGCTAGTTTCCCTCTTTCTCTTGATTTCTTAGAAAGTCAGATAAACAACTTGGTTTTGGCTTGGTACCATGAGACTTCAGCATGAGTGACTCCATTTGGGTTTGGTCTTTTGGAGGAGCTCAGTCCAAACCAATGGACTCCTGTAAATTTTGTTCAAGAAGATGAAGGGACATAACACACCACTAAGACTGTTGCCTCTAGATCCTATTTCCCACACCAAAAGGATCCAGGACTCCTTGGAGAAATGACTGATGCTAGGTCTAGGTCATAAATTTACAGGATAAGCCTGGCCGATTCTGGGTCTAGGGCATAAATGTACAGGATGAGCCTAGACATTTTGGTGTGGCAAAAAGCAAAGACTTTATCTAAGACCATTAAGTTAAAGGCAAAATAACAGAGAAATTACATGAAGGACCTCCCACTAGCCAAAAAAAAATGAGGAAATTTGAGCATCAAAAGAATAAAATTGAAACACATTGACTGTATTTTTTAAAGATCCACAAGTTCATGACTCTCAAGGGGAAAAACATAGTCCATTACAGTCCCTGAAAAACCACCTTTAAAGGGGAAGAATTAAGCATTTGTCCTGCCTTTTGCGTCAAAGGGTATTTCAGGCTACTCAAATAGTTCACGAGGGAAAGAGTTCTAACTAATAAATGTAGAAGGGATGATTTAGAAAATTACCACAACCCCTGATGAAATAATAGCAAATGAAAGTAACAGCAAATAGGAAATGAACAATGGACATAATCATTAGATAAAAGTAAATTGAGGCTTTACAATTGCAAGGTCAGAATGTCACCACCTGATCCCACATCACTAAAAGTGGGACAAGGAGTCATTGTGAGATCCCACCGTACATTATTTCCTAAAAAGCTTTTTTGTCCAGAGTGGTGCCTGTGGCTCAAAGGAGTAGGGCACCAGTCCCATATGCCGGAGGTGATGGGTTCAAACCCAGCCCCGGCCAAAAACTGCAAAAAAAAAAAAGCTTTTTTGTCCCTCAAAATTGAATCTGAGTACAAACAAGCCCCTATATTCTTCAACTTACAAGAAATATGGGAGAGGAAGAATTTAAGTGACACCAGAAAGAAGCAGTCAAATCCACAAAGTGGGACATTCTACGGGACAACTGACCCAGTTTCTGCAAGTCAATACCAGGGAAAAGTTAAAAGGGTGGTGGGGGTTGGGTGTTGCTCTAAAATATAAAAGACTTAAAAGCCATATAAGCAAATTTCAAGTGTAGATTTTGCATGTATTCTGAGTTGAACAAACCAGTGGTGAAATAATGTATTTTAGACAATCAGAGCAATTCTATTCTGGACTGGTTATTAGATAATACTGGGGCCAGATGATTTTGTCAGGTATGAAAATGGCATTGTGGTTACATAAGCAAAAGATCTACTTTTTTTTAGAGCAGTAATATGAGATATATAGGAGTGAAATGACATAATGTCTGCAATTTGATCTAAAAGGATGCAGTGGAAGAAAACAGATAACAAATGTTTCAGGAGCTTGATAACTGTTGAGTCCCTGGGATGAGATGTAAGAGTTCGTTATTCTATTCACTTCATTTTTTAAAATGTCTGAATATTGCCATAAACTTTAAAAAGATTATTTTTTTAAAGAGATAATGTAGAGTGGGGTGGGTGGTTCACACCTGTAACAGCAGCACTCTGGCAAGTCAAGGAGGCAAAGATCCTACAGATTGTGCCACTGTTCTCCAGCCTGGGCAATAAGGGGAAAACCTGTTTCCAAAAAAAAAAAAAAAGACATAAGAGTGGAAGTAAAAAATCACCTCGGTGTTTTATTTTTTATTTTTTTATTTATTTTGAGACAGAGCCTCAAGCTGTGGCCCTGGGTAGAGTGCTGTAGCATCACAGCTCACAGCAACTTCCAACTCCTGGGCTCAAGCGATTCTCCTGCCTCTGCCTCCCAAGTAACTGGGACTACAGGTGCCCGCCACAACGCCCGGCTATTTTTGGTTGCAGCCATCATTGTTGTTTGGCAGCCCGGGGCTGGATTCGAACCCAGCAGCTCAGGTGTATGTGGGCTGGATTCGAACCCGCGAACTCAGGTGTATGTGGCTGGCGCCTTAGCTGCTTGAGCCACAGGCGCCAAGCCCCCTTGGTGTTTTATTAAAAACACTCTCTTGGGACTCATTTCATTTCAGAAACCACCAAAATTGTCCTCAGGGTGTAGTATATTGGCCACGCCACCACCAGGGATCTGGCTCCAGGGTGCAAATCCGTAGCTTAGTCACAGAGTGAAATTCAACATGATCAAATATTTCACAAGTTTTTCTTTTTCTCTTTTTAAGCAGAGAATTATTTTCGATCTTTTGAAAATCCCCAAGGAGTAGCTGAAATTTTTGTGGGACAAGAATTATCTGTGCTCATCAAACCAAGCCAAAACAAGGCCTGCCTTGCCTTAACTCGCTGAGAGCAGCGTTTGGGGAGGCAGTAATTAGGTAATTAGACTTGGGAGTCCATGCAGAGCCCGGAGCATAATGTGCCGCAGAGTATAATGAATCCAGTTCCGCGGCGTAGCATTTGGCGAGAGAGAACTGGGACTCGTCTGAGCGCAGTTCGCCTGGCCTGATTCCTCTCCCCGCTGCAGCTACTGTCGCGCACACTATCGTCTAGCCCCAGAGACCGGGCAGCTGTGACCCGCGGGCAGAAGCACTGGCCCCTCCCCACGTGACCGGCTGGCCCCTCGAGCTGTAGCGCGTAGCTTCGCAGGACCCCAGGGTGTCGGGGCCCACGGATAATCCGAAATAGTGCGCGGACCACACCTCCTCGGACGCGAAAGGCTGGGCTGGCAGGCCGAACCCGCCTTCGGTTCGTGCCTGGCATCAGGTAGCCTGCCTTTTTCACCTCCACTGCGCTCCTTCCTTAGCGAGATTGGAATGGACTCGTTGAAAGGAAAAAGAGCAAATGTAAAATATGCATGGCTCTACCAGCCGGATATACTTTTAGCACTTGATGAATTTCCCTTCCATCTTTTATATAGGCATATTTCCTTTTAATAATACATGACTGGGGTAACACAGGTATTTCTTCATAAGGTACATCTGCACTTTTATCATCATTCGTGAATGAGTACTTTCCTAATGGTAGTGGCTGAAAGAAGTCCTTCGGAGGTATGCACAGACTTACGCTGTCTTGAAACAGTCCCTCTTTGTGGACACTTGGATAGTTTTCTTTTCTTTTCTTTTTTTTTTCAAGTTTCTGTCTGGGCCTGGGTTTGAACCCGCCACCTCCAGCATATGGGGCCGGTGCCCTACTCCTTTGAGCCACACGCGCCGCCGGATAGTTTTATATTTTTGACAGAAAAGTAATGCTAGGTCCTTTTATCCACCGCCTCTATCCGGCTCCCAGCGCCCAGGCCTTAGATATTCGGTCTCTGGTGCAGTGACTGGACCGCACAAGCACCGCCTACGGCACCGCTCACTCTGTGGCCGCCTACGGCACCGCTCACTCTGTGGCGTCATAGAGGCCCGCCTCTATATCTAGCGGAGCCAATCGGAGCGTGGAGCGGGGCCGCTCGGCCCTCCCAGAGCGCGCCCGCGGGCGGGCGGTCTGGCTGCTCTGTGCGATGGATCCGGGTTCCTGCCGGGTCCTTCAGTGCGCCCGGCCTCGGGCCCAGCCGCCCGTGAACTTCGAGGATGAACTTCACGACTGCCTCGACTACTACTATCTACGCGACTTCCCAGCTTGCGGGGCCGGCCGCAGCAAGGGCCGGACGCGGCGCGAACAGGAACTGCGCACTAACCGGCCGGTACCGGGCGGCCACGAGCGCAAGATAGCTCAGAAGCTCTTCTACGGCCAGCGCAAGCGTCGCCAGCGCCAGCTGCAGCCCCGAGCGCGCACTCGCCTCTGCTGAGCGCCGGTGCGTGCGGGCCGCCACCGGCCAGCGCCCCAACCAACTGTACAACTCCACCTGGGCAGAGTTGGCGGTTCTGAGGCTGCCCCGCATTACCACCCCCTATACCCATATGTACCTCCTAACTGCGGTTGGAATAGTGTAAAACTTTTTGGAACTTTGCAGTAGAAGGGGCTAGAAACGAAGAAAACACCTTTTATAAAAAAAAAAAAAAATTCAAGGGAGAGAATTACTTCCAGTGCTCATGATCGGACTAAAGAGAATAATTTGTGTTTTGTCTGATTTTCTACAGAATACCCGAAGGACCTGATAAAAATATTTTCTCTGACTGCAACTATAACTGTGGTCCTAAGGGGAAGAGAGCCATGTTGGTCAAGAGAACTTTTCGACATTGCTTAAGGTTACTGCTTTGGTAGCTTTTCCTTACTAATTGATTGTTGATTAATGTCCAAGTGGGTGTGTCTTTGTAGGATTTTTAATTAAAAGAGAGCAGCAAGAATGGCATTTAACTCTTCTGGTTTATTTTCAGTTACTCTGGTAACTCGTTTCCAGTTCACAGATATATATATATATATTTTTTGGTAGAGACAGAGTCTCACTTTACCGCCCTCGGTAGAGTGCCTTGATGTCACAGGACTCACAGCAACCTCTAGTTCTTGGGCTTCCGCGATTCTCCTTCCTCAGCCTCCCGAGCAGCTGGGACTACAGGCGCCCGCCACAACGCCCGGCTATTTTTTGGTTGCAGTTCAGCCGGGGCTGGGTTTGAACCCCCCACCCTCGGTATATGGGGCCGGCGCCCTACTCACTGAGCCACAGGCGCCAGCTCACAGATACTTCTTAAGTATAAGAGGTTGCAGGGCGTCTACTTGGGAGGCTGAGGCAAAATAAATCACCAAAACCCAGGAGTTGGAGGTTGCTGTGAGCTGTGTGATGCCACAGCACTCTACCAAGGGTGATAAAGTATCTCTACAAAAAAACAAAAAAGAAGAAGAAGAAGAGGTCGCAAAGATAAATGAGAGAAGGCCAAAGATAGGAATTTGGACAAGATTTCTACCTAAATGTCATAGACTATACAGAAGGCTTAATATTTGCTTATTATAATAACGTGTATTGTACAGTGTGTCAACCTAAAATTAACAAAAGGGTCAGCATCTAGTTAGTATGTATGTATATATAAGAAAAAGTGGGGTGGTGCCTGTGGCTCAAGGAGTTGGGCACCAGCCCCATATACCAGAGGTGGTGGTTCAAACACGGCCCCAGCCAAAAACTGCAAAAAAAAAAAAAAAAAAGAGAGAGAGAATGTGTGTGTGTGTGTGTGTGTGTGTATGAGTTTATTCACAGGAAGTTTTTTTTTTTAGACAGAGTCTCAAGCTGTCGCTCTGGGTAGAGTGCTGTGGTATCACAGCTCACAGCAACCTCCAACTCTTGGGTTTAAGAGATTCTCTTGCCTCAGCCTCCCGAGTAGCTGGGACTACAGGTGCCCGCCGCAATGCCCAACTATTTTTCTTTTTTGGTTGTAGTTCTCATCATTGTTTGGCAGGCCTGGGCTGGATTCGAACCCTCCAGCTCCCGTGTATGTGGCTAACGCCATAGCCGCTTGAGCTACAGGCTCAGAGCCTCACAGGAAAAATTTAAGGAAAACTGCCTACAAAGTACAGATTCCAAATACGAGCGTCCAAAGTGTATAAGTTTAAGATTGTTGCATAAAGTTAAGGGAAGCATAACAATTTTAACATCTTTCTGTGTAAGGTTTAGTGCATAGTTTCAATAACCTGATTAGTCGAGATAGTTTTTTTTTTGAGACAGAGTCTCAAGCTGTCAAGAGGGCAGTGACATCACAGCTCACAGCAACCTCAAACTCTTGGGCTTAAGTGATTCTCTTGCCTCAGCCTCCCAAGTAGCTGGTACTACAGGCACCTGACACAACGCCCAGCTTTGTTTTGTTTTATTTTTTTTTGTAGAGACAGAGTCTCACTGTACCACCCTCGGGTAGAGTACCGTGGTGTCACACGGCTCACAGCAACCTCTAACTCTTGGGCTTACGCAATTCTCTTGCCTCAGCCTCCCGAGCAGCTGGGACTACAGGCGCCGGCCAGAACGCCCGGCTATTTTTTTGTTGCAGTTTGGCCGGGGCTGGGTTTGAACCGGCCACCCTCAGTATATGGGGCCGGCGCCCTACCCACTGAGCCACAGGCACCGCCCCTGTTTTTTTTTTTTTTTTTTTTTTTTTTGGTTGCAGTTGTCATTGTTGCTTAGCAGGCCCGGGCCGGGTTTGAATCTGCCACCTTAGGTATCTGTAGCCGGCGCCACGGATAGTCATCTTTTTATATATATATATATATATATATATATGTATATTTAACACTGCACATTGAAGATGTAACTGTCACGGGGTCTTTTGCGCCATCTGGTGTGAGTTAGGTAGAGGACAATAAAGGAGGCGGTTTATAACAAAGATCAGAGATTGGAAGGGGAGGATAAGAAACAAATTAGAGGGCGGCACTTGTGGCTCCGTGGTTAGGGCGCCACCCCGTATACCGAGGGTGGCGGGTTCAACCCAGGCCCGGCTGAAGTGCAACAAAAAAATAGCCCGGCGTTGTGGCGGGCGCCTGTAGTCCCAGCTACTTGGGAGGCTGAGGCAAAAGAATCGCCAAGCCCAGGAGTTGGAGATTGCTGTGAGCCTTGTGACCCCACGTCAGGGGGCAATAAAGTGAGACTCTGTCACTGCACTCTACAAAGTGAGACTCTGTCTCACTTTACAAAAAAATAAAAAAATTAAAAATTAGAAACATGACTCGGTTTCCAAGGCTAATCTCTCCTTAGCATAATAAATTAAGAGTGTTCTGAAATTTTCTTTTATATTTGCTAGGTTCTCTGTACTACGGATCCCACAATACTCCTTTGAGATAGATGCTGCTGCTATCTGCATTTTAGAGAAGGCACAGAAGTTCAACTAACTTTCCAGAGGTCACACAGCTAATTAGAGGTAGACCAGGTGGTCTGACCCCATAATTGTGCTCTTTTTTTTTGAGACAGTCTCACTATGTCACTCTCAATAGAGTGCCATGGTGTCACAGTTCACAGCAACCTCAAACTCTTGGGCCTAAGCAATTCTCTTGCCTCAGCCTCCCAAGTAGCTGGGACTACAGATGTCCGCCACAACACCCAGCTATTTTTGTTGCAGTTGTTGTTGTTTAGCAGGCCTGGGCAGGGTTCAAATCCGCCACCTTTGTTGTATGTGGCTGGCACCGTGACCACTGTGCTACAGGCGCTGAGCCAGTAATTGTGCTCTTGACCCCTACGTTATTTAGCACAGCAGTAAATATTTCAAATTTAATTTTATCCATTATTTTCCTGTAGATTAAGGCAAACAATGCTATATATATATATATTTTTTTTTTTTTTTTGAGACAGAGTCTCACTTTATCACCTTTGGTAGAGTGCCGTGGTGTCACAACTGACAGCAACCTCCAACTCCTGGGTTTAGGCGATTCTCTTGCCTCAGCCTCCCAAGTAGCTGGGACTACAGGCACATGCCACAGTGCCCAGCTATTTTTTTGTTGCAGATTGGCTGGAGCTGGGTTTGAACCCACCACCCTCGGTATATGGGGCCGGCGCCCTACTCACTGAGCCACAGGCACCGCCCATGATGCTATATTTTAAGGATATTTTTGAAAATTGAAACTTTTACTTTCCTTCAAACTAATTGATAAAGAAATGATGCCTGGGCGGTGCCTGTGGCTCAAGGAGTAGGGCACCGGTCCCATATGCTGGAGGTGGCAGGTTCAAACCCAGCCCCGGCCAAAAACCAAAAAAAAAAAAAAAAAAAAAAGAAATGATGCCTTTCTTTTCAAGTATATTTTTTTAATTTTTAATTTTTCCCAAGAGTTGAGAGAAGTGTGCTTTAAGGCTCCCAAACCAGCAGATCCTTAAAAAACCATTCACTCTTTCCAACTTCAGTTTTTCTGTTAAACAAAAACAAGAGTTGAGTTACAGTTTTAAAATTATGCAGAAATAGCAGGCTAGCTTTCCTCTTTTCAGTCTGCTTTCATTCAGGCCTTCTGTGCCTAGTGGTGAGCCCTTGGTTAGGAGAGAAGGGTGGTATACTGGAAGGAGCAGCCTGAATTTGAGTCCTGGCTTTGACAATCTCTCTGGCATCTAGCAAACTTCAAGTTCCACCAACCCTCAGTTTTCTCATTTGTAAAATGGGATTAGTATTGGATTATCTTGCCAAATTGTAAGGTTTATATATAAAATATATAAAGCATCTAGCCTGGTAAAGGGCCTGGAACTTAATAGGAGCTAAACGAATGGTCGTTATTTTTAAATTTCTGCAACACCATTCCTCCCCAACTTCCTCTCTAGTCATGAAGTCTTAAATTATTTCACTCATTACATTAATTCTTCTTATAAAATGTCCCCAATATCCAGGCAGTGTGGTGTGGTAGTAGTCCTGGATTTGGAGTCAAATACCTGTATAGACAGGCCAAAGTGGCTCACACCTATAATCCTAACATTTGGGAGGCCCAGGCAGAAAAATCCCTAGAGGCCAGGAGTGTAAGACCATTCTGAGCAAGAATGAGATCCTGTCTCTACAAAAAGTAGAAAAATTAGCTGGGCCTGGTGACATGTTCCTGTAGTGTCAGCTACTTGAGAGGCTCAAGCAGGAGGATCACTGAAGCCCAGCTCCAGCTGAGGTTGCAGTGAGCCATGATGATGCCACTGTACTCTAGCCTGAGCGACAGAGAAAGATCCTGTCTTAAAGGTTGCCAGCCCCATAATGCCAGAGGTGGCAGATTCAAACCCAGCCCTGGCCAAAAAAAAAAAAAAAAAGAAAGAAAGAAAGAAAAAGAAGAAAACACCTGTGTAGACTTGGGCAAGTTACTTAATCCCTTAAATAAGCATCTGTTTCTTTACCTATAAAATAGAGGTAATATTAGTGCCTATTTCAAGTGCCTCCTTGAGGCCTATTTACTCCTTTAAGGAGTAAATGAAATAATGCACATAAAGTTTTTAGTGCCTGATACATAGTAGGCACTAAAATAATTAATAGTAAAAGAAAATTAGTAATAATGTTCTCATTGCCACTGTTTTTAGCATTTAGGATTTTATTCTTTATCCCTGGTCTCCTCTGCCAGGTCTCAGACACCATATCCAAATTAATGTTCTTGAAGACCATTGATTCCACGGAGAGTAGTTCTATGCAAACCTCCCCTTAAAAGCCAAGGAAGCTGAGAGGTGGTGTCCTGGGTGGCTAAAACAGGATGGATCTCCTCATTGTTACCCTTAGACCCAGGCTTTATATAACATAAGGATGAGATGTGTAGGACAATTGAAGTCAACCCATCTGGGAAAAACACAAGGCTGCTGTTTTCTTTTTGTTTTGTTTTGAGACAGGGTCTTAACTCTGTTGGCCCAGGCTAGAGTACTTTGGTATCATAGTTCACAGCAACCTCAAACTCCCAGGCTCAAGCTCATGCAGAACTCTTCTGCATCCTCCCCAGTTGCTGGGACTACAGGCATGGGCCACCATGCCAGGCTAGTTTTTCTATTTTTAGTAGAGATGCAGGTCTTACTCTTGTTCTGGTTGGTCTCGTCAGGAGCTCAAGCCTGCCTTGGCCTCCAAGAGTACTAAGATTACAGGTGTGAGCTTCCATGCCAGCCAGCAAGGCTGTTTTGATGTGTGCTCAACAGTAGATAAAATATATATATATTTTGAGACAGAGTCTCACTTTGTCACCTTCAATAGAGTGCTATGGTGTCATAGCTCACAGCAACTTGAAACTCTTGGGCTCAAGTGATTGTCTTGCTTCAGCCTCCCAAGTAGCTGGGACTACAGGTGTCTGCCAGGCTATTTTTAGATGGGGGTGTGTGTCTCACTCATGCTCAGGCTGGGCTCGAACCCGTGACCTCAGGCAATCCACCCACCTCGGCCTCCCAGAATACTAAGATTACAGACATGAGCCACCACGCCCCTCCCAATAAAGTAAAATCCTTAAGAGGCATTCCCAGGTCTGGAGTTAATCAGAAGTCAACTTGGCAAGATTAGCATCTAAAAATGGAGTTACTTTAGTCTTCACACCATTTTAATCATATTAAAAACCTCAATGGCAGCTCGGCGCCACATACACCTGAGCTGGAGGGTTCAAATCCAGCCTGGCCCGCCAAACAACACTGACAGCTACAACCAAAAAAAAAAAAAAATAGCCAGGCACTGTGGCGGGTGCCTGTAATCCCAGCTGCTTTGGAGGCAGAGGCAGGAGAATCGCTTGAGCCCAGGAATTGGAGGTTGCTGTGAGCTGTGATGCCATAGCACTCTACCCAGAGTGACAGCTTGAGGCTCTGTCTCAAAAAAAAAAATAAATAAATACCTCAATGGCTGGCTTGGCACCTATAGCTCCAGTGGCTAGGGTACCAGCCACATACACCGGAGCTGGCAGGTTGGAATCCAGCCCAGGCCTGCTAAACAACATGACAACTACAACTGAAAAAGAAATAACCTGGGCAGCACCTGTGGCTCAAAGGGGTAGGGCGCCAGCCCCATATGCCGGAGGTGGCGGGTTCAAACCCTGCCCTAGCCAAAAAATGCAATCTCTTAAGCCCAAGAGTTGGAGGTTGCTGTGAGCTATGATTTCACAGCACTCTACCCAGGGCAACAGCTTAATAATCTGTCTTAAAAAAAAAACCTTTCTAATCTTGTAGGATAAAAAGCCTAGATTCCGGGGCAGCATCTGTGGTTCAGTGGGTAGGGCACTGGCCCCATATACAGAGGGTGGCGGGTTCAAACCTGGCCCTGGCCAAATTGCAACAAAAAAATAGCCGGGTGTTGTGGTAGGTCCCTGTAGTCCCAGCTACTCAGGAGGCTGAGGCAAGAGAATCGCCTAAGCCCAGGAGTTAGAGGTTGCTGTGAGCTGTGTGATACCATGGCAGTCTACTGAGGGTGATAAAGTAAGTCACTACAAAAAAAAAAAAGCCTAGATTCTTTTTATTTTCCTGGAAATCATCTATTGGATTTTTTTTTTTTTTTTTTGTAGAGACAGAGTCTCACTTTATGGCCCTGGGTAGAGTGCCGTGGCCTCACACAGCTCACAGCAACCTCCAACTCCTGGGCTTAGGCGATTCCCTTGCCTCAGCCTCCCGAGCAGCTAGGACTACAGGCGCCCGCCACAACGCCCGGCTACTTTTTTGGTTGCAGTTCAGCTGGGGTCGGGTTTGAACCCGCCACCCTCGGTATATGGGGCCGGCGCCTTACCGACTGAGCCACAGGCGCCGCCCATATTGGATTTTCTTAAATTTGTTTTCCATGGGTTACAAAACACACCCTGGTTGTTCTTTTTTTTTTATTATTATTATTTTAGGTTAATTTGGGCAGTGCCTATGGCTCAGTGAGTAGGGCTCTGGCCCCATATGCCGAGGGTGGCAGGTTCAAACCCAACCCCAGCCAAGCTGCAACAAAAAAATAGCCAGGTGTTGTGGAGGGCGCCTGTAGTCCCAGCTACTCAGGAGGCTGAGACAAAAGAATCGCCTAAACCCAGGAGCTGGAGGTTGCTGTGAGCTGTGATGCCATAGCACCCTACCAAGGGCGACAAAGTGAGACTCTGTCTTTAAAAAAAAATTTTTTTTTCAGGTTAATTTGAGGTTATAAATAATTACCTGACAATGTTTACATTTATTACATGTAGTGCCTGTTGTAGTTGTGTCCTGCCTCCAGGAGGTATGCCATATACCCCCACATTGTTCCCATTAAATGGGAAAACACCAATCCCCCTCCTTCCTGTCCACTCCCTACTTCCTCCATTCCCCTCCCCCCACACACCCTGGTTCCTGACACAGATCTTTTGGCCTCTTAACCAGTTCTGACTCTCTACTTGAAACTGTGCTGTCCTATTTCCTATGTCCTTTCCCCTTTTGTTAATCCTTCATAAACTAATCCCACCTATATTTAAGTGCTCCCTTCTCCCTGAAGCTTTCATCTACATTGAATATTCCCTTGAAATCCTGTAAAACTTCATATAAACACCACTTAACCACTTGTTCATATAGTACATGGGTCATTACAGAAGTTTTGAGATACACAAAAATCAAGAAACATAAAATCTACTTAGAAACAAATGAAGCCCTCCCAGCAATACTGATAAGCCAAGCAAGTTGAAACTTGCATGGGTGAATCAGAAAGGATACTGTCAACTGTGTTTATTAGAAATGAAATAGGGTGGTGCCTGTGGCTCAAAGGAGTAGGGCACCAGCCCCATATGCTGGAGGTGGCAGGTTCAAACCCCAGCCCTGGTCAAAAACTGCAAAAAAAAAAAGAAATGAAATAATGAGGCATAACATAATGTATCTCAAAACTTTCATAGTGACCCACATATTAAGTACTTTTAGACTGATAATTATATTCATTCCTTTTTTTTTTTTTGGTCTGATACGTGCAAGGCACTATATTTATATGTCTTAGTTATCCAAAGAAAAAACTAGAGTGTGAGGACCATAATGACCTATACGTTTCAGTTCCTACACAACTCCTGCTGTATAGTACCCCCCAGACAAACATAAGCCATTTTAAAACAGCAAGATGTTCTGCTTACTAGATTTTACTCATTTCTTTATTCTTTTAGATACAGCATTTCCTTCTGTTGACCAGGCTGGAATGCAATGATGTGGTTATAGCTTATTTAACCTTAAGCTTCCAGGATGAAGTTATCCTCCCACCTCAGCTTAGTTACTTGCTAAGGTTACAGGCACATGCCAACCTCCCCAGAAAATTTTTTTTTAATTTTTGCAGAGATGGGGTCTCACTATGTTGCTCAGGCTGGTTTTGGAAGTCCCGGCCTCAAGTGATCCTCCTTCCTTGGCCTTCCAAAGTGCTGGCAGTACAAGTGTTGCTCAGGCTGGTTTTGGAAGTCTTATTTTAAATAATAAAATTTTATTTATAAATTTATTATTTTAAATAAAAATTTTAAATAAAATTTAAATTATAAATATGGTGACTGTAGAAATGTGTATTATCTATTGCTATGTAACAAATTACTTCAAATCCAGTGGCCTAAAGCAGTTATTGTAGGGGAGGGAGCAAGGGAGACTTCTTTTGCTCTCCAAAGGTTGCTGAAAAATCAACTCACAAAAGGCTGATAAACTGAAGAAAAGGCATCCACATATATTTAACATGTTTGGGGGTGGTTTACAAAGAGTGATTACCCCCCACCCAAACAGGTCCAGAAGCTTGTATTACCATTTTAGCAACACAGATTATGGAAGTGAGAAGAGGGGCAATAAAAGATTACTAGAGAGAAGAATTGATCTGGGAGCAGCTCCTGTGGCTCAAAGGAGTAGGGTGCCGGCCCCATATGCCAGAGGTGGCGGGTTCAAACCCAGCCCCGGCCAAAAACTGCAAAAAAAAAAAGAATTGATCTAGGAACAGTTTTTTTTTTTTTTTTGTAGAGACTAGAGTCTCACTTTATTGCCCTTAGTAGAGTGCCAGGGTGTCACACAGCTCACAGCAACCTCCAATTCCTGGGCTCAGGCGATTCCCTTGCCTCAGCCTCCCAAGTAGCTGGGACTACAGGCGCCCGCCACAACACCCGGCTATTTTTTTGTTGCAGTTTGGCAGGAGCCGGGTTTGAACCCGTCACCCTCGGCATTTGGGGCCAGCGCCCTACTCACTGAGCCACAGGTGCCACCCTGGGAACAGTTCCTTTTGACAGTGAAAGGGTCTGTTCTGATGTGGTTACATTGGTCTTATCCAGAGGGGAAGGAAAAGCAATTGCCCTTGTTGGTGGGTCTGGATCTCTGCCAGATAAAGAACTTCAACTTCGGGCGGCGCCTGTGGCTCAGTCGGTAAGGCGCCAGCCCCATATACCGAGGGTGGCGGGTGGCCCCATATACCGAGGGTGGCGGGTTCAAACCTGGCCCCGGCCAAACTGCAACCAAAAAATAGCTGGGCGTTGTGGCGGGCGCCTGTAGTCCCAGCTACTCGGGAGGCTGAGGCAAGAGAATCGCTTAAGCCCAGAAGTTGGAGGTTGCTGTGAGCTGTGTGAGGCCACAACCCTCTACCGAGGGCCATAAAGTGAGACTCTGTCTCTACGAAAAAAAAAAAAAAAGAACTTCAACTTCTTCTCAAGGAAAGACCTTGAGGCTTCTTCAGTTCAGCTTCAACATGTTATATATACATATATATGTATATATATATATATTTTTTTTTTTTTTTGAGACAGAGCCTCAAGCTGTCACCCTGGGTAGAGTGCTGTGGCATCACAGCTCACAGCAACCTCCAACTTCTGGGCTCAAGCGATTCTCTTGCCTCAGCCTTCCGAGTAGCTGGGATTACAGGCGCCCGCCACAACACCTGGCTATTTTTTGGTTGCAGCCGTCATTGTTGTTTGACGGGCCAGGGCTGGATTTGAACCCACCAGCTCCGGTGTATGTGGCTGGTGCCTTAGTCACTTAAGCGCAGAGCCTCAACATGTTATATTTTGATATAATTTTGATTATCTTTTGGGGTGTCAGTTTCTGAGTCCTGACAACTCAAAATAAGTGATTGGGACAAAGATCTCAATCAATGAAGGTTTTATTAAGCCAAAATTTGAGGACATGCCCAGGAAAAATATAAACCACAAGTCACATATCTGTGACTATTTTTTCTGAAGCAGGATTTACGAATTCAATTTTTAAAGAACATAAAGAAAAAAAGAGAAGGGGGTTTCCAGTGATACAAAAGGTTACAATCTTTTGAGATCCAAGAAATTTACATTTTACATAAGGTAAGGCTAACAAAGGTAGTGAAGGAAGAATCAATTATGTAGATGTCCCAGGATAGGTGGAAGAATGATTGATCTTGTCTCTGTTCTACACCTGGGAAGGTAAACTTTTGCATTATTAGTGTGCAACTGAATAGACTTTGTTTTGCATCTAGACTTATTCTGCAGATCTAAATTTACAATTCGAATGTCGTTGCTTATGAGAGACCAGCAAAGAATTTCCTTAGGAATGATCTGTGAGGTCAGTCCTTTGTAGACACCTAAGGTCTTTTACCTTCCCCAGGGGGATCTGGCTGTCAGAGCTATGTATTTGGAAGAGGGTATTCCATGACTCGGCCTCCAGGTTTGATCTTCCATTTTGCATAAGGGGTGTGTGTGTGTCTTGTTACAGCCCAAGCATTATTATCTCAATTTCTGTGGGTCAGGAATTCAGGAGTGACATAGCTGAGTTGTTCTAGCTCAGGATGACTCATGAGTCAAGCTGTTGGCTGAGATTACAGTCATGTAAAGGCCATTTCCAAGGTGGTTCAGTCATGTAGTTCTTGATAGGAGGCCTCTGTTTCCTGGCACATCAGCCTCTCTATAGGTTATGTAGGTGTCACAGAGTGACAGCTGGCTTTCCCCAGAGTGAATGATCTGAAAGAGTAAGCAAGGAGGAAGCCACAGTACCTTTTATGATCTAGTTTGCAAAGTTGCAAACCATCACTTTTGTTTCTTCCTGCCAGAAGTGAGTCACTAAGTCCAGCCCACACTCAAGGGGAGAGAAATTAGGCTTCACCTTTTCAGGAGCATATCAAAGAATTTGTGGACATTTATTTATTTATTTATTTTTTGAGACAGAATCTCACTTTTTCACCCTTGGTAGAGTGCCATGGTGTCATAGCTCACAGCTGCCTCAAACTCTTGGGAGTTAAGAAATCTCTTGCTTCAGTTTTTCATTTTTAGTAGAGATGAGGGTCTCAATCTTGCTCAGGCTGGTCTCAAACTCCTGAGTTCAAGCAATCCACCCACCTTGGCCTCCCAGAGTGCTAGGATTACAGGTGTAATTCACCATGTTCAGGCCTGTGGACATCTTTTTTTCTTTTTTTGACAGAGTCTCACTATGTCACCCTCAGTAGAGTACCATGGCCTTAGAGCTCACAGCAACCTGCCTCAGCCTCACAAGTAGCTGGGAACACAGATGCCCACCATAATGCCCAGCTATTTTTTGTTGCGGTTGTCATTGTTGTTTAGCTGGCCCAGGCTGGGTTTGAACCCGCCAACTTTGGTGTATGTGGCTGGCACCGTAACCACTGTGCTACGGGCATCAAGGCTGTGGGCATCTTTTTAACAACCACAGTATTAGCTGGGCTCAGTGGTCTCACCTGCAGTCCAGATTATTTATGAGACAGGATCACTTGAGCCCAGGAGTTCCAGAGCAGCTCAGGTGACATAGGGAGATCCTATCTCTAAAGGAAATTTAAAAATAAACTACCCTGGTTTGTTTAATCATTGTACGTTCATTGTAGAAAAACTGCAAAATATGGACAAGCCCTAAAAAAGGACGAAAGCAAGAAATCATTTATAATTCTTCTATGCAATGTATAAAATCACTACTTGAGTATATACGTTATTCCAGTCTTCAAGATATTTATGTATTCACTTTCTCAAAATATAGCCTACCATGTGCACTACTTTGTAACACACTCTTTGACTTTAAAGACGGCTTTCTTCTATTTTTAGTAGAGACATGGTCTCACTCTGGCTCAGGCTGGTCTCGAACTCCTGAGGCCAAAGGATCCTCCCCTTTCAGCCTCCCAGAGTGCTAGGATTACAGCAGTGAGCCACTGCTCCGGGCTTTTTACCACCTGAATTTAACTCCTGTTGGCTGCATCCATAGATAAGGAAGAGAAATACAAATAGAACCAATCCAGCTCTGTCAATTCCTGCCTAAAACTTTGTTTTTTCCATTCAATTCGTCCATACTTTGTCTCAAAAAATGTGGGCCCTAGAATGTGTATATTTATAAATGTCTGTCTTCATTCCTAGGTACTAATTTGCAGATGCCTTTACATATTTCAGTACAGAAACTGTAACATTCTATAGTGTGCTGTCAAAGTGTGCTTAGCTCATCTGGATATACCCACACTGTTAAATAGTGTCTCAACATTAATCATTAAAACATTTTTGATTACCTAAAAAAAAAAAAAAAAAAAAATGTGGGCCCTATGCGACTTCATGCTGAGGTTAAGTAAACTCTCCAAGGTTCTCTGGCAGTCAAGCCGGAGATGTGACTCACTCTCAAAATTGGATTTAACATGCTTTGTTAAAGCAAGTGTTTGAAGGAAGCAACGACGGTCCTTCTACCCACAAGAAGCAAACTACTAACGGTTCTCACTCTAGCGGGCATCAGAGGACAAGATCTGCCGCAGGAACTTCCGGTTTAAAAAAACCCTGGCGCAGAGTTTATGACGTCACCGTGAAGGACGCGACACCCTGCTCTTCCAATGACCTTTAGAGCCGCGAAGACGTCGGCGAACGGAAGTTCTGTACCTGTGCGCTGATTGGTCATGAGCTCAGGCCAGCCCCACCTCCTAACTTCTGCTCCCCTTGATAGAAGCTTCTGGGATCTTCGCAGGTTGTCTCAGTTCTAGACGCCGAGGATCCGCACGCTCGCAATGCCGCGTGGAAGCCGAAGCCGCACCTCCCGCATGGCCCCTCCGGCCAGGTAAGGCCATCGCAGGGTTTGGAGTAGAAACGCGGTGCCCGGACCTTGTCGGCGCATGACGCACGGGAAAGCCGCAGGTTGGGCGAGCGGAGGCCGCGGCGTTCCCAGGCAGGGGATTGTGTTCAGTGTGCTGCAAGTGTAAGAGGGAATTTATTTATGGAGAAAAACTTATTTTTCTTTTTTTTTTTTTTTTTAGTTTTGGCCAAGGGTGGGTTTGAACCCACCACCTCTGACATATAGGGCTGGTGCTCTACTCCTTGAGCCACAAGGGCCGCCCTGAAAAACTTATTTTTCTGAACACGGAAAAGACATAACGTTATGTCCTGATGCTACTTGATAGGAAGTGAAGTCATAACCTTTTGACCTAGCCTTATTTGGGCGAAGAGCACCCAAGGAAATAAGAAAAAGATAGGCAGAGTTGAGTATAAGCCATAAGAAAAAAATTTTTTTCTTTTTTGAGACAGAGTCTCACTTTGTCACCCTCGGTAGAGTGCCGTGGCATCACAGCTCACAGTAACTCAAACTCCTGGGCTTAAGTGATTCTCTTGCCTCACATGAGAACATTTGTAAAACGGTGTTGGACGTATTTGTAAAATTGTTGAAAGCATCCAAATGGCCTACAGATGGGAAGTAGCTGAAGTTGGTTTTGGTGTAGTAGTCGGGACAACTCACTTTCACTTACTAGAATTTGGTTTTCTAATCTGTTGAATGAAAGGTTCTTTCCCTGGAAGACCGTCCTGATTCAAATGTTATTTTGGTTTGGTGAGACCTTTCTTGAGTATCTTCAAATTCAGATAACTTACTTGTATTATTATATTCTTCCTCCCAGCATTTCTTCCTTAACACCAATATGGTATGACCTTTTTATTTATTTTTTTTTTTAAGAGACAGAATCTCATTTTATCGTCCTCGGTAGAGTGCTATGTCGTCACAGCTCACAACAACCTCCAGCTCCTGGGCTTATGCGATTCTCTTGCCTCAGACTCCTGAATAACTGGGACTATAGGCGCCCACCACAACACCTAGCTATTTTTTGTTACAGTTTGGCCAGGCGGGGATCAAACCTGCCACCCTTGGTATATGGGGCCAGTGCCCTACACACTGAGCCACAGGAGCCACCACTTCTTCGTCTTTTTTTTTTTTTTTGAGACAGAGCCTCAGGCTGTCGCCCTGGGTGGAGTACTGTGGTGTCACAACTCACAGCAATCTCCAACTCCTGGGCTCAAGTGATTCTCTTGCCTCAGCCTGCCAAGTAGCTGGGACTACAGGCGCCCGCCATAAGGCCCGGCTGTTCTTTTCTTTCTTTCTTTTTTTTTTTTGGCAGGCCTGGGCGGGATTTGAACCCACCAGCTCTGGTGTATGTGGCTGGTACCTTAGCCGCTTGAGCTACAGAAGCCACCTTCTTTTTTTTTTTTTTTTTTTAAGAGACAGGATCTTGCTCTGTTGCCCAGGCTGGAGTGCAGTGATGCAATCACAGCCCAAGTTCACTGCAGCCTCCAACTTCTGGGCTCAAGATAGTTTCTGTCTTATTCTCCCTAGTCCCCTGGGACTGCAGGGAGTGGCACCATGCCCAGCTAAATGTTTTAATTTTTTGTAGAGATGAGGTCTCGCTTTATTGCCCAGGTTGCTCTTGAACCCTTGGCCTTGAGATCAGTCTTCCCACCTCAGCCTCCCAAAGTGCTAGGATTAATAAGCAGGAGCTACCACACCCAGTCTAACTTTTTCTTTTTTTTTTTTTTTTTTTTCAGTTTTTGGCCGGAGCTGGGTTTGAACCCACCACCTCTGGTATATGGAGCCACAGGCGCCACCCTTTTTGTTTTTTTGTTTTTTAAAGAGACAGAGTCTCACTCTTATCACCCTCAGTAGAGTGCTGTGGCATCACAGCTCACAGCAACCTCCAATTCCTGGGCTTAGGCTATTCTCTTGCCTCAGCCTCCCAAGTAACTGGGATTACAGGCGCTGGCCACAGTGCCCAGCTACTTTTTTTTTGGCCAAGGCTGGGTTTGAACCCAGCACCTCTGTCATATGGGGCTTGCACCCCACCCACCCCACCCCACCTCCGGGCTACTTTTTGTTGCAGTTTGGCCGGGGGCCAGGTTCGGACCCCGCCATGTTCCGTATATGGGGCGGTACCCTACCCACTGAGCAACAGGTGCTGCCCTTCCCAGTCTAACTTTTAATATTCTGTTATTTTTTGTGAAGTATTGGAATAACTTCTCTAAAACTATGTGGGCTGGGCGGGTGAGGTGGCTCATGCCTGTAATCCTAGCTCTCTGGGAGGCCAAGGCAGCTGGATTGCCAGAGCTCATAGGTTCGAGACAGAACAAGACCTCATCTCTTAAAAAAAAGCTGGGTACCTTTAGTCCCAGCTACTTGGGAGGCTGAGGCAAGCCCAAGAGTTTGAGGTTGCTGTGAGCTGTGACGCCAGAGCCCTCTACTGAGGGCAACAAAATGAGACTGTATCTCAAAAAAACAAAAAATGTGGCCTGTGTGAGTACATAGAAATGATTGCAGTAAAGTAGGAAAAAAATTGTTTGGTAATTAAAACCTTAAAAGATAAAATGATGTAAATAGTTCATGGGATTGTGTTCATGTCTAATAAATTAAAATTCTCAAGCTTATTTTAATGTATTTTTGTTTGTTTGTTTGTTTTTGGCCGGGGCTAGGTTTGAACCTGCCACCTCCAGCATATGGGACCAGCGCCCTACTCCTTGAGCCACAGGCGCTGCCCTTTAATGTATTTTTTTAATTGACAGTTTCCAAAACTGGTTGGGTAAGGGAACATAATACATTTTGTTCTTTTCTTTCACAGCCGGGCACCTCAGATGAGAGCTGCACCCAGACCAGCACCAGTAGCTCAGCCACCAGCAGCAGCCCCACCATCTGCAGTTGGCTCACCTGCTGCTGCACCCCGGCAACCCGGTCTGATGGCCCAAATGGCAACTACTGCAGCTGGTGTGGCTGTGGGCTCTGCAGTTGGGCACACTCTGGGTCATGCCATCACAGGGGGCTTCAGTGGAGGACGTAATGCTGAGCCCTCAAACCCCGACATCACTTACCAGGTAAGATTTTGAGCAGCATTTCCCTTTAATGGATGTATTTTATGAGAAAACCTAGTTGTTTATAAACTATGTTTGTTTGTGTTTGGAAACAGACTCTACTCTCATGTTACCCTGAGTAGAGTACTGTGGCATCATAGCTCACAGCAACCTCAAACTCTTGGGCTCAAGCGATCATCTTGCTTCATCTCCTGAGTAGCTGGGACTACAGGTACCCACCACAACCCCCAGTTAGTTTCTCTATTTTTAATAGAAACAGGGTCTTGCTCTTGCTCAGGGTGGTATAAGTTCGTTTTTTGTTTTTTTTTTTTTTTGTAGAGACAGGGTCTCACTTTATGGCCTTCAGAAGAGTCCCGTGGCCTCACACAGCTCACAGCAACCTCCAACTCCTGGGCTTAAGCGATTCTCTTGCCTCAGCCTCCCGAGTAGCTGGGACTACAGGCGCCCGCCACAACGCCCGGCTATTTTTTGGTTGCAGTTTGGCCGGTCCGGGTTTGAACCCGCCACCCTCGGTATATGGGGCCAGCGCCCTACTGACTGAGCCACAGGCGCCGCCCAGGTTATATTCTTTTTAATTACAAGGTAAAGTTCAAGTTGTAGTTGAGCCCTTCCCCCAGGGGGTGTGCTGAACATTCTTTCTTTGTGCACATTAGGTGAGATCCCACCAGTTACCCTGCCCCCTCTTTTCCGCTTCCCCTTCCTAGACTATATTTGTGTTTTATTGCTTGTGTGGGCATGTATTTGTTTATATGTTGGTTTCATATTAGTATTGAGTACTTTGGATACTCTTTTTTCCCATTCCTGAGATATTCTTCACTCAAGAAGCTACTTTTCAATTTGAGAGTGTGGAATTTCTTTCATCTCCATCCAGGTAAACCTTAAAAGATGTAAAGTCTCCATCTTAAGGCTGAATAGTACTCTGTGGTATACATATGCCACAGTTTGTTAATCCATTCATGGGTTGATGGGTATTTGGGTGTTCTTGAATCTTTCTGCTTAAAACTGGAATTTTGTTTAAGCTTGTTCACTGTCTGCCTTCAATATTTTTCAGTTTTTATTTCTTTTATTTTTACAAATACTGTTATTTAAGGAAGCTAGTACAGAGAATGTCCTTTTAGAATCCATATCACAGGTCCCAAAGTACAAATAAATCAAAAAGAGCAGTGTTCTGTTGTGTACACTTCTGCATAAATAACTTTATTAATTGCTAACAAAATTTAGAACTTTTCTGGGATCTTCTGACAAGATTTTTTTTTTTTTTTTGAGACAGTCTCACTATGTTGCCCTCAGTAGAGTGCTGTGGCATCACAGCTCATAGCAACCTCAAACTCTTGGGCTTAAGGGATTCTCTTGTCTCAGCTTCCCAAGTAGCTGGTACCGGTTATTTTTTGTTGCAGTTGTTATTGTTGTTGTTTGGCAGGCTCGGGCCAGGTTTGAACCCGCCAGCCCAGTGTATGTGGCTGGTGCCCTAGCTGCTAAGTTACAGGTACCAAGTCTGCTAGATGTTTTAAAGAAATGGGTTAAGGCCAGGCTCCATGGCTTACACCTATAATCCTAGCACTCTGGGAGGCCTAGGTAGGAAGATCCCTTGAGCTCAGGAGTTCCAGACCAGCCTGAGCAAGAGCAAGACCCCACTCTGTACTAAAAATAGAAAAGAAAAAAAAAAATTAGCCAAGTGTTGTGGCGAGTGCCTATATCGTTCCAGCTAATTGGGAGGCTGAGGCAGAAGGATCACTTGAGACCAGAAGGTTGAGGTTGCTGGGAAGTAGGCTGACTCCCTAGCACTCTAGACTAGGCAACAGAGGGGAACTTTTTCTCAAAAAAAGGGAGAGGCTCAGTGCTTGCGGCTTAAGCGGCTAAGGCATAAGAGAAGGGGAGAGATGAGGTGCCAGCTTTCAATTTCCTTTTGAACACCACATTACAAAGGAAAGGAACTTTTTTTTTTTTTTTTTTTTGAGATAGAGTCTCACTATGTTGTCCTGGGTAGAGTGCAGTGGCGTCACAGCTCACAACAACTTCAAATTCCAGGGCTCAAGTGATGCCCTTGCCTCAGCTTCCCAAGTAGCTGGGACTACAGGCACCTGCCACAAAGCCCAGCTATTTTTTTGTTGCAGTTGTCATTGTTGTTTAGTTGGCCAGGGTCGGGTTTGAACCCACCAGCCCCAGTGGGTGAGCTGCAGGCACCAAGCCATAATTTCCTTTCTTTTCTTTTTTTTTTTTTTGTAGAGACAGAGTTTCACTTATTGCCCTCGGTAGAGTGCTGTGACGTCACAGAGCTCACAGCAACCTCCAACTCCTGGGCTTAGGCGATTCTCCTGCCTCAGCCTCCCGAGTAGCTGGGACTACAGGCGCCCGTCACAACGCCCGGCTATTTTTTTGTTGCAGTTTGGCCGGGGCTGGGTTTGAACCCGCCACCCTCAGTATATGGGGCCGGTGCCCTGCTCACTGAGCCACAGGCGCCGCCCAATTTCCTTTCATAATTATGTTGAATGTTTTGTCTTTACAGGAGCCTCTCGGAAGCCAGCCAGCACAGCAGCAGCAGGTTGGCCCTTGCTTCTATGAGATGAAACAGTTTTTGGAATGTGCCCAGAACCAGACTGATATCAAGCTCTGTGAGGGATTCAATGAGGTGCTGAAGCAATGCAAACTTGCAAATGGTAGGTGATTTTTAAAACTTAGATCTGTTTGATTCTTGATGGTATTCCTAGGCGCTGTAGAATTTAGAGAGTTTGTATTTAATTAAATTGACACTTTAACATGTTTAAATAGCTCTAGAAATAATTATAACTCTTTAACAGGGAGCTAATCTAGAGGTTTCTAGTCATGGTCTTAGCTTTTACTGGTTGTGTTCTTAATCTGATTTTCCCTTAAGCAGGTATAAGACAGTATGTCAGATGTTCTGTCATTACTGCTCATGAGTGAGTCTTAACATTATGAATATAAAATTATATTCTATTTTCATCAAAATCCAGGAATGGACATAAAGACTGTGATATATTATTGGCATTTTTTATACTTAAAAGAGGTATAAAAAACTACTACTACTCTTGAAAAAGAGTAGTTCATTCAGTCCCTTAATGGAACTCTTGAGATTGAGGGTCTCTGGAGTTTTGGCAGCCTAAGAATTCACTGTCCATTAAAATGCTTATTTTTAATTTTCCACCTTCATTTAGGAAATGGGGAAGAAGTTAGTCCTCGCGGGTGGTTAAACTATGGGATTAAGAGATTCCATGTCCAAGTTTATCACAGGTCTTTGCTGAAGCTACTTCTAGTACCAAAGAGGCTGAATATCTACTTTAGGATTCAGTCCTTAGAAGCACATATGCCCCCTCTTTTCTCGGTTGTGGCAAGTGTAGAGTTGTTTTGTTGGTCACAGAGATGCCTTCTGTAGTTTGCAGAAGAAACCAGTGACCCTGGGCTGATGTCCCTCCATTCATTATTTGGAGGGCTTCTGTTCTGTTGAGTATATGTATGCAGCTAGAACTCTTCTAACTTACCTTTTCTGTTTCCAGGATTATCCTAATCAAGAAGTACAAATTGAAGAAAAGGAAAATTGCCTTTCAAGACCAAGTTAATTTAGCATGAAAATGTAATTGATAATGAAAAGGGTAAAATCATCAGTTAAACCTCTCTTGTTGTTAATAGCTTCCTTTCTTCAGAATTGTAGTGGAAGAGGGTGTTCTTAGTGTGTAGAAGTGATAGGGGGCACATGTGGGTGTGGCCTCCTTAAACCAGCTATTGTGATATTATTTGTGAAGTAATTAGAATAAAGTGATTTTCTTCCAGGATGTGTCTGGTTTATTTTCATAGCTCACTGTACCCTCAAACTCCTGGGCTAGAGTGATCCTCTCCTACTTTGGCCTCCCAAAGATCTTGTCATTTTAAGTGTAAGATAAATTGCACATGTTATACACACATGTGCTGACCGTATGCATTTTGCAAAAGAACACAACTATCAACATGTCTTTGGGGGTTTGAGGTTTTAGGGTTTTGTTGTTTTTGAGGCAGGTGTCACCCAGGCAGACGTGCAGTGGCATCATCATAGCTCGCAGCAAATTCAAACTCTTAGCCTCAAGTGATCCTCCTGCCTTAGCCTCCCAAGTAGCTGGGACTACAGGCACCTGCCACTCCTGGCTAAATTTTTTATTTTTAGTAGAGCTGGGGTCTTACTCTTGGTCAGGCTGGTCTCAAACTCTTGTCCTCAAGCAATTCTCCTGCCTGGGATTCCAAAAGTGCTAGGATTATAAGCATGAGCCACCAGGCCCAATCTCTACATGTCTTTTAAATTAGTATGTTGTCTCCAAGGGGTTAAATGAGCACCCCTTCAGAGGATGACAGCTCCCTGGGGAGTTATGTAAGGAGTAGCTCATTAGCAAACATGCTTTTCAATAAAATGGTTCCAGATGCCGCGGGCCTGGGGTTGAATAAACTGAGCTGGAGCAGGAAACTGTTTAAAATACCATTTGGATATTTTTGAGATGGTCACTCTGTTGCCCTGGGTAGAGTGGCATGGCAGTTCATACAAACCTCAAACTCTTGGGCTGAAATGATGCTCTTACCTCAGCTTCCCAAGTACCTGGGTCTACAGGCACCCATGGCAATGCCCAGCTATTTTTAGAGATGAGGTCTTGCTCTTGCTCAGGCTGGTCTCGAACTCCTGAGCTCAAGCAGTTCACCAACCTGGGCCTCCCAGAGTGCTGGGATTACAAGCGTGAGCCATCCTCCCCAGATGGAGATGGAAACTTTTTTATAAAGTGAACACATCCTTCATGGAAAGCTCAAAATTTCATTCTATCGAGAGTTAATCTCCAGCCTGCATCTTGCTTTGCAGTTTCATACCTTTTTTTTTTTTTTTTTTAGAAACAGTCTCACTTTGTCACCCTCAGTAGAGTGCCATTGTATCAGAGCTCACAGCAACCTCCAGCTCTTGAGTTTAGGTGATTCTCTCTCAATCTCCCGAGTAGCTGGGACTACAGGCGCCAGCCACAATGCCTGGCTATTTTTTTTATTGCAGTTTGGCTGGGGCTGGATTTGAACCTGCCACCCTTGGTATGTGGGGCTGGCGCCCTAATCACTGAGCCACAGGTGCCACCCTACGGTTTTCTTTTTTTTTTTTTTTGCAGTTTTTGGCCGGGCTGGGTTTGAACCCGCCACCTCCAGCATATGGGGCTGGTGCCCTACTCCTTTGAGCCACAGGCACCGCCCCAGTTTTCATACTTTTAGTAGTTCCTTCCATAGGTTCTATTATTTTTTTTTCGCTTTCAAGTTTCAGAGACCTCCATTAATTACTACAGGGTGAGTTAGGTTCTGGTTTGGGGCAAATTACTCAGTTGCTGCTTCCTATCCTCTTCTGTGTTCTTGGAGTGCATCACTCTGCCTGAAAGTTCAGTCCCTAAAAGGGCCAAGACTCTGGGTGGCACCTGTGGCTCAAAGGGGTAGGGCGCCGGTCCCATATGCCAGAGGTGGTGGGTTCAAACCCAGCCCTGGCCAAAACCCACAAATAAATAAATATAATAAAAAGCAAAAAAAAAAAAAAAGGGCCAAGACTCCATGGCAAAGGACCTGAATGACCACAAACAATTCTCTTGTGCCCAGGCCCCCAGGATATTCCCTCCTGGATAATGGTAGGCTCCTTTGCTCATTTCCTGGAGGCTTAGGACCTCTGTGAGTCCATAGTGTAATGCCAAGGTGTTCCTTGTGTCTAAGGTTGTAATGGTAAATGGTGAGTATCCAAATATTGCTGAATTGATCAAAGAAAAATGAACTACTGACAATGACAAGATGTACGAGTGGCTGGCCTGGTTTCTCCCTGATAGGAGTCATGGCCATAAGGAGGTCATGGAATAGTACACTTGTTGCATTGGCCTTTTGCCCTAAAGTCAGAAGAGATTTTGTGATGTATTTAAAGTACAGTTGGCCCTCTGAATCCAAGAGTTCTGCATTCACAATTCAACTGAGGATGGAAAATAAAAATGGAAGTTTGTGTCTATATACTGAACATGTACAGGCTTTTTTTCCTTGTCATTCCCCCAAATAATACAGAACAATGACTATTTGTATAGATTTACACTGTATTAGGTATTGTATGTAATCTAAAGATGATTTAAAGTATATGACAGGATGTGCATAGGATGTGCATACTTAGAACTATATGCCATTCTATATAAGGGACTTGAGCATCTGTGGATTTTGGTATCCATGTGGGTTATGGAACCAATCTCCCAAAGATACCTTATAAGCTAACAAGAGTCAAGTCTGTAGCTTAGACAACCAAAGCAAAATTGAACAAATAAAATCACATCAACCTACAAAGCTGCATAGCAAAGAAAACAATCAACAAAGTGAAGAGACAACCCACAGAATGGGAAAAAATATTTGCAAATACCCATCTGAAAAGGGATTAATAACTAGAATTCCAACAACTTGATAGGAAAAATCAAATAAGCTGATTAAAGACTGGGCAAAGGATTCCATCCAGCAATACTACTACTGGGTTTCTACCCAAAGGAAAAGAAGTCGTTTTATCAACCCAACATCTGCATTTAAATGTTTATTGCAGCACAATTCACAATTGCAAAGATCTGGAGTTAACCCATCAGTTCATGAGTGGAACAACAAAACGTGTATGTGTACCATAAAGTATTAATTAGCCATTTAAAAAAAAAGGATGAATTGGGCAGCACCTGTGGCTCAGTGAGTAGGGCACTGACCCCATGTACCGAGAGTGGTGGGTTCAAACCTGGACCCAGCCAAACTACAACAAAAAATAGCTGGGCGTTGTGGTGGGCACCTTTAGAACCAGCTACTTGGGAGGCTGAAGCAAGAGAATCGCCTAAGCCCAGGAGTTGGAGGTTGCTGTGAGCTGTGACTCTACCAAGGGCAATAAAGTGAGACTCTGTCTCTTTAAAAAAAAAAAAGGATGAATTAAGCCAAGTGTGTTGGCTATTGCCTGTAATCCTAGCATTCTGGGAGGCCAGGGTGGATGGATTCCCTAGAACTCAGAAGCTCAAGATCAGCCTAAGCAAGAGTCACACCTGTTTCTACTAAAAATAGAAAAAACTAGCCAGTGTTGTGGTGGGTGATTGTAGTCCCAGCTGCTTGGGAAGCTGAGGCAAGAGGATCGCTTGAGGTGTGAGCTATGATGCCATGGCACTCTATCCAGGGCGACAAAGTGGGACTGTGTCTCAAAAAACAAAAAAAGCCTGAGGGTGGTGGCTCATGTCTATAATCTAGGAGTCTAGGAGGCCAAGCAGTCTAGGAGGCCAAGGCGGGTGGATTGCTTGGGCTCAGAAGTTCAAGACCAGCCTGAGCAAGAGCCAGACCTGTCTCTACTAAACAGAAAAACAAGCCAGCCATTGTGGTGGGCACCTGTAGTTCCAGCTACTCGGGAGGATGAGGCAAGAGGATTGCTTGAACCCAGGAGTTTGAGGTTGCTGTGAGCTATGATGCCACACCACTGTACCCAGGGCAACAGAGTGAGACTGTGTCTCAAAAATAAATTAATTTAAAAAATAATTTTTAGGGCAGCGCCTGTGGCTCAAAGGGTTGGGCGCTGACCCCATATGCCGGAGGTAGTGGGTTCAAGCCTGGCCCTGGCCAAAAACTGAAAAAAAAAAAAAAAAATAATAATAATAATTTTAAAAAAATCTCTAGCTTAGGAAATATGTCCAGTAAGAGCAAGTAAAAGAAAGAATTTCACAGCTCAGTGCCTGTGGTTCAAGTGGCTAAGGCACCAGCCACATACACCTGAGCTGGCAGGTTCGAATCCAGCCCGGGCCTACCAAACAACAGTGATGGCTGCCACCAAAAAATAGCCGGGCATTGTGGTTGGTGGGCGTCTGTAGTCCCAGCTACTTGGGAGATGGAGGCAGGAGAATCGCTTGAGCCCAGAATTTGGAGATTGCTGTGAACTGTGACGCTACGGCACTCTACCCAGGGTGACAGCTTGAGGCTCTGTCTCAAAAAAAAAAAAAAAAGAAGTTTCAGAGTTTTCATCCTTGGAGAATTTGTGTTTCAGTGTGTTGTATTTTTGTAAGTTGGAGGCCTTTTTGGTTGGAGCTTATACCCTGAAGTCTGTCTTTTTCGACTGTTTCCTATAGAGCAGCTCAGCAAAAACTTTCCCCAGGGTGAAACAAACAGATAGTGAACATGATGTGGAAAAAGCACTGCCACTCGCCTACTTGGTGACCTTGAGAAAGTTAGTTTCTCTTTAAAATTTGCTTATTACAAGAGTTTTGGGGACCAAGTGCAATTGTGTCTGAAGGGGTTTGTAAAATGCTAATCAAACAGGTATTTGGGCCCAGCTCCTGTGTAAAAGCACTGTATTGCCTACCCCCCAATTGGGAACATTAGAATTAAGGATTTAAAAAAGGAATGAGGGAGAGTAATGAAGAACAGGTGTCTTACTGTGTGCTGAGCATGTTGCATACATTATATTTACAATGCTGTCAATCCCTGAAAGTAGAATCATAATGATGAGAACCCTGACCTGAGCTTGCACGAGGTTAGAGCCCATGTGCTTTTCCTGGGCCATGGAACCTCTCTCAGCAGAAACTGCAGGCTGAACACAAAATGGGTTAAGGAAGTTTCTTTAGATGATGGAAAGTAGATCAGAAATAGATTCCCGAAGTGGGAGTTCCCTAACCTTTAAGGGCTGTCTTATGTGGGGCAACCATACAAACTGTGAGTGGGTCCCAACTTCTGGTCCCTGTGCCAGCGAGGGCTGCCAGCTGTAGCCACTATGTGCTGAGGCATTCTCCAGGAAACTGAAATCACTTCCAGAGAAGCAAGTGCCTTCCCTATGAGGCTGGCTTTGCCTTCTTGGGGGCCTAGAAGTGAGCTGCAGCAGGAAGACTGGTCACCTCACACTGTCTTGCCTGGTCCCAGGCCCCCCGAGCTTCCCTCATCCTCCACCAGAGGTCACCCCCTGGTGAGACTCGGCCCAGTGCCCTGTCCCTGTGGGGCCTTGGCCTGCCTCCCAGGTTTGCAGTTGCGGTTTATTTTTGGCACTTCAGCCTTTGGTCTTCAAGTAGCAAAACCCCAAAGAACAGCAAGATATCTTACTCTGGCCACAAGTGTCTGCTTGGGACACAGTTTCAGCCGTCTGTGGTCCCCTCTTTCCTCAGGGGCTCTGAGACCTTTGGGATTCTTGTCAAGTTCATTTGAGGGCCTGCAAGGACCTAACAGTGAGTAGCCAGACCAACAATGGATAAAAGCCAGGCAGCAGGTGGGGAGAGGGGAGCCTGCTGGGTAGAGGAGGAAGAAACCTCTAAATCCGTTAGTTCCATTACTCTTCTCTGTTGAAGGCTGTTGGACAGACCCAGGAGAGTGGCCCCAGTGACTCTTGAAACTCCCCTCTGGGGAGTTTTCTACAGAAAGTGGGTCCCTGTGGCTATGTTTTAGACCTTCAGAGTTTGGGGAAAAAGATATTACATTTCAAAAAGGACCAAGCCCTTTCCCATTTGGGAAACTCTCTCCAAAGGAAGCTTGGGGAAAAGGTGAAGGGTGGGTGGGACAGCAGACAGAGGCACAATATTGGCCACAGTAAGGCCTCAGGGCAGGGCAGGGGGACTCTCAGGAATGGTGAGAGCAGCCAGTACCTGGCCAAGCTAGTTGTGCCAGAAAAAGGAGCCCCAGGCTCTGGATGGCACTGGGTACATGGGTGGAAGGTTTGCGGCCAGAGAGGGGAGGAGGTTGGTGCAGCTCAGCTCTAGAAGGTGAGGGACACAGATGCTCATCTTAGAAACTTAGGATTTGCCAGGAAATAGGCTTGTTTTGTGGGGAACAGAGACTCCGGGGCCCCCTCATGTTGCTGGTGGGGCAGAGGCGGCCTGTGAGCAGCCCAGCTGCCTGCTGCTGGCAGACAGCACTTGCTATTCTAAATCTTTCTCTCGTAACCAGGCACCCAGTAGCAAGGACACCAGGATTCCTGGAACAACCAGCCTGATCTCTGAGGCAGCCAAGACTGCTACTCGGCTGGTCAGCAAATTGGCTCCTTTGAGAGGCCAGGCCCTTCTGGGCCACAAGGAGCAGGGGAAGTGGAGCTGGAGGCAGCTTATCCCTGTTTTCCCCCTGCCTGGGCTCTGTTTGTTGGTAGATGATTTCCTGCATTCTTCGAATCCTGCATCTGAGCCAGGAGTTCCCTGATAGGAGGCTCTGTGTTCCTAAAGCAAGGCCAGCCCGCTCAGCCCTCTGTCCAGGCCTGAACGTCTGGCTCTGTACTGCCCCACACTAGAGCAGTCTCCCTCAAGGGCTCAGTGGACATTGTTCCGTAGGATTTAGGGCATCCTGCCAGCAGGACCCTAGACCAAAGGCACACCTACCCAAACACCAGCTCCCATCTGGGAGCAACACCCATTGTGCCTACACTGGGCACAGAGGACAGAGATGGCTGGGACATCTAGAGGAGACCACCAGGCACTGGGCAAGATGGCGCACACACTGACATGTGATACCAGGGCGGGGACTAGGACTCACCCACCCAACTCTGCATCCCTCAGAGCACCGGGCATGGTGCTTGGCAAAGAACAGGTGTTCAATGTCTGTAGAATGAAGAAGGGATGAGGGAATGAGTGGGTGACCATGAAAGTCCCAATTACAGACAGGAGTGAAGAAGGAGCAGTGGGGGAACTGCAGGAAGCATGTTCCGGAAAGAGGGGTGTTTTCAGGGTGGGACAGTTACAACTGGGGGCAGATGCAGAGATGCTGTAGGTATGGCATGTTGAGAAGGAAATTCTGGCTGGGTGCAGTGGCTCACACCTGTAATCCTAGCACTTCGGGAGACCCAGGTGGGTAGATCCTTTGAACTCAGAAGTTCAAGACCAGACTGAACAAGAATGAGACCCATGTCTCTACTAAAAATAGAAAAACTAGCTGGGCATTGTGGTGGGCACCTGTAGTCTCAGCTACTTGGGAGGCTGAGGCAAGAGAATCGCTTGAGCCCAGGAGTTTGAGGTTGCTATAAGCTATGATGCTATGGCACTCTACTGAGGGCAACAAAGTGAGACTCTATCTCAAAAAAAAAAAAAAAAAAAAGAGGAAATCTTGCAGCTTCTTGCCTTTTCCTCAAGTGTAGAGAGCAGAGAGAAAAAAGGACCAGCCTCATCTCCTCAGAAAGGAAAGGAAACTGCACTTTAATTTGTTCTCTGCAATTTCTTTGTGGTTCTTTCTAAAATCAAGGGCACATTGGCTAACTTTGGACCCAGGCCTGGCTAACTATCTGCACCCTCCTCTCCCCAGATGTAAGGAGCCACGTGGTCTCCTGGGGTCACAGAAGGAGAGACCCAGTGGGAAGATGCAAGCCGGACTCTTCCCAAAGCTCCAGGCAATAATCAGGAGGAGAAACCAGAAGGGAAACCAGGGGATGGGTGCCAGAAAGGAGTAGAAAAGCAAAGCTGGCTGAATTTTTTTTTTTTTTTAAATAAAGAGATAGAATCTCACTTTATCGCCCTCAGTAGAGTGCTGTGCCGTCACAGCTCACAGCAACCTCCAACTCCTGGGCTTAAATGATTCTCCTGCCTCCCGAGCAGCTGGGACTACAGGCACCTGCCACAATGCCTAGCTATTTTGTTGTTGTTGTTGCAGTTTGACCAGGGCTGGGTTTGAATCCGTCACCCTTGGTATATAGGGCTGGCACCCCACCCACTGAACCACAGGTGCCGCCCTTGTTTTTGCTTTTGAGACATAGTCTCACTTTGTTACCCAGGGTAGAGTGCTATGGCATCATCATGGCTCATGGCAACCTCAAACTCTTGGGTTCAAATGATCCTCCTGCCTCAGCCTCCTGAGTAGCTGGGACTACAGATGCCAAAACACCCGGCTAGTTTTTCTATTTTTAGTAGAGACAGGGTCTCGCTCTTGTTCAGACTGGTCTCAAACTTCTGAGCTCAAGCAATTTACCTGCCTTAGCCTCCCAGAGTGACGGGATTACCGGTGTGAGCCACCATGCCTGCCCTGGCTGAATTTTTTCAATTCACTAACATTTATTTTGAACATTGACTATAGGCCAGTCTTGGGCTAGGAGATATAAAGGTGTCTGAGTAGCAGCTCAGCCCTCCAAGGGTACATCCCCTGGGTCAGGAGGGCTGACACCTTCTTTCTCCTCACCCATCAGAGCCCTTTGGAGTCACCCTCTGAGGAGCTGAGGATGACCCGGGATGAGGCACTGCCTGACTCGCATTCTGCACAGGGCTTTTATGAGAATTATGAGCCCAAGGAGATCCTGGGCAGGTAAGAGCCAGACTATCCCCTCCAAGTGCTGGCCCGGGCTCCAGCAGGCTCTGTAGGGTGGAGTGGTCTCTGCTTGACCCTGAGTACTGACCCATTTCCATCTCCAAAGCAGTGTCCACTTGGAGAATCCCTTGGTTTGGAGTCCTGCCCTCCTGCAGCCAGGACAGAAAAGAAGGGTATAAGACTAGAGACCTCTCCTAGCAAAATGCTCCCAGGTGCATGTCCAAACCGGGCTCTGGGCCAGGTCAGGGATCAGGGGCCAGATGGAAGGTCAAGGCCCTGAAGAGTGTACCGCTTCTTTCTATGTGCTAAGAAAGGGCACTCAGCTAGGCATCAGGAAGCATGAGACCAGGCAAGTCACTCATCAACTCTGGGAAAATCACTTCTCTTGAGTCTTTATTTCATCATCGACTGTCCCCAAAAGTTCACAGGGAGTTAGAGGAACGTGACATCTCTGCTGTGGCCTGGACCTAGGATTCCCCTGGGGTGGGGAGCCTCTGAGGCCATCTGTCCTCTTCCATCCTCTCCCCCAGGGGCGTTAGCAGCGTGGTCAGACGGTGCATCCACAAGCCCACATGCCAGGAATATGCCGTGAAGATCATCGATGTCACCGGTGGGGGTAGTTTTAGCTCTGAGGAGGCGCAGGAACTGCGGGAAGCCACGCTGAAGGAGGTGGACATCCTGCAGAAGGTCTCAGGGCTTCCCAACATCAGTGAGTGATGGCCCCAAGCCACAGGAGGGTGCGCCATGATTCTGCCCTGGTGACCCAACTCTGGGAGTGTGGCCCCACTGCACAGCCAGCTAGAGCCATCCAAAGCATCTCCTGTTCCCTGAGCCTTGAGGTTCCTAGTTCCATCCTCACTGCTGGAACAGAAAGGGTCCCCGACTAGGGATGGGTGTGGGCGGGGGAATGGGAGTTTGAAGTCCCCAAACAGCCCACACCCATAATTAAACTTCTATGGGCAACATCCTGATTCCCCCCTCAGCTTTGGCAGTTAGCCCACAGCAGCCTCAGTCCCCGTGCCCCTATCCCCGGCTGCCCACGCTACCGGAGACCAGCTAGCCATTTCCATTTCAGTACAGCTGAAGGACACTTATGAGACCAACACTTTCTTCTTCTTGGTGTTTGACCTGTAAGTACCCAGCCCCAGAGCCAGGCACAGCCTGGGGTCTCTTGAAGAATCTCCCTCCGTGGTCCTCAACCCAGCCAACCCCTCACTGTGGATGCCACATAGGATCACAGATGCATTAGGCAGGTCAGGCCCTGGGCTCAGGCTGCCAGCTTTGGAAACCTGGGCCCACCATTTATGGGCTGGATCAATTTTAAGTATCAGTTTTCTCACTGGTGTTATTGAAGTCATAATAGCACAGTGAATGGCACAATGTAAATGCTAGTAATTTTTTTTTTAGAGACAGAGTCTCACTTTATCACCCTCGATAAGAATACCATGGCATCACACAGCTCACAGCAACCTCCAACTCCTGGGGTTAGGTGATTCTCTTGCCTCAGCCTCCCAAGTAGCTGGGACTACAGGCGCCCGCCACAACACCCGGCTATTTTTTGTTGCTGTTGCAGTTTGGCCGGGGCTGGGTTTGAAGCCACCACTCTCAGTATATGGGGCCGGCGCCCTACTCACTGAGCCACAGGCGCCGCCCAATGCTAGTAATTATTAACTAGGTGACAATGATGGTGGGTTTGATATTTATTCTAGGACCTGAGGATACAGCAATGAAAAGACACACAAGGTCTCTGACTTGTAATTATGTACATGCACTGTAACTACATGTACCGTACATGTACATGTACATAATTACAGGTATAGTCCCTCCTTATCTGCAGTTTCTCTTTTTGAGGTTTCAGTTTCCATCATCCATCATTGTTTGAAAACAGGTGAGTACAGCATAATGAAATGTTTTGACGAGACAGACATTGCATTTGCATAATTTTTATTACAGCATACTATTATTGTTCTATTTTAGTATTGTTAATTGCTCACTGTGCCTGATTTATAAATTAAAGTATGTTATCATACGTTTGGACATATTAGAAAAAACATAGTATGAATAAGGTTTGGTATTATCTGAGGTTTTAGGCATCCACTTTCTAAAAGGGGTCTTGAACGTATTCCCTGCAGACAAGGGTGTACTACTGTAGATATATGTAAAGCAGAACGAGGGGCAAGAGAGAGACACAGGGGCTTCTTTAGACAAAGTAGTCAGGAAAGGCTCTCTAGGAAGTGACTTGAGCAGAGACCTGGATGAAAGGAGGGAGGCACCAGAGCAAAAGCCTGGAGAAAGGCCTTGCAGCAAAAGAAACAGTCAGCACAGGGGCCCCACAGCTGAATGGGTCGGCACTTCTCGAGGCAAGGAAGCCAGGGGTGGGGACGGAGAGGGTGGAATGAGCTCGTGGAGGCCGGTAGGATTTAAGGTGGGGCAGTACCAAAGACCAGATTCTGCAGGCATTTTAGTCATGGTAGGAGTTTGGAGAGCCCAGAGAGGGAGAGAGGTGGAATCTGATTTACTCTGCACAAAGATCCCACTGGCGCTCTGGGGATGAGTGTAAGGAGGCCAGAGTGGACGGGAGAGGTCAGCGGTATTGAGGGGAGAGGCAAGTGGTCAGAATTGCACTTAGGGTATGGTCCAAAGATTGATATTATCATCTTCATCATCATTCTCTGCTTCTGTGCCAACAGGGCTAGCATGATAAGCTCCTTATTACTAAGCATCAGATGCAAGTGATACAAAGTGCTCTGTGGACTGTGTTCAAGACTTAACATCATTTTTATTAGACATGTTTCCAGGCAAGGGAGCTCTTCAGCATCTGTGCCCCTCCCTGTTGAATTCTCACTGCAGAACATAAATCTCTGCTGTGACACGAATCATGTAGAGGTGTCTTGAGTTCCACCCAGAACAGCTATTTAGGGGCTGGATATACATGGGGAAATTATTAAGTAGATTTGGTATCATTGGGACATTTCATACTGTAGCTGTATTGAGTATGTACAGCTTAATCTGACTTTGAGATGCAGTTTAACTTGGCATGTGTGTGCAATTGGACTGTCAGCTCCCGGTATGCAGGAGCTTGCATGGTTCCTGGTAAATCTTTGTTCTGCTGCTGCTAACAGCAAAGTCTTCTAGTATCTTTTTTTTTTTTTTGCAGTTTTTGTCTGGGGTTGGGTTTGAACTCACTACCCCTGGTATATGGGGCTGGCGCTACTCCTTGAGCCACAGGTGCTGCCCAAATTCTTCTAGTATCTTTCAAATGAACTAGAATGACAAAAACTAGATTCACACATTGCCCTTCAGGAACGCAGTACAGTTAATAAAACAATGGTCAGTAAATTTACCTCTATAAATTCTAGGTGTCTTCTCAAACAGGGTCCCCTCTCCCCCCCACCAGCCAAAACCAAGGACTTTCATGCTTCTTCCGGAAGCTGGCTGGAAATCTCCCTCCATTCTCCTCCCCTTTTGCTCCAGCAATCCCACTGGAAGGGAAAGGAGTGGGGGCAGGAGATACATTTCCCTACTTAGCCGAGGGAGACTTTCCTAGGACCTTTCCAGACTTGACCAGCAAAACCTGATCAGCTGCACGGGCCTGTACAGCTCATGGGGGCAGCTCAGATGTCTTTAACCTTTGAAGAAGTTTCTTAGCGTACCCTATTAAAAGTAAGATAGCTATTTTTAATGCTGCCCTGAGGAGCCCTCCAAAGAATAACTGGATTGTTGCAGCAGAGACCTCTTTCTAGATCATCTTAAGAAGAGAAGACTGAACCACAATTCTTAATCCTACAAAGAGCAAACTTTACTCTTCCCATGCTTGCTTGGCACAGCTAATTCTTTCCATTTGTTCTCTGGGAAAGTAGCCTGGGGTCCCCTTTTGCAGTCCCTAGACCCTGACAGACTCCAGGCCATGATGTCACTGCACAGACCCAGGGATTCTCACCCGCTCTCCAGCCTCCTCTGTTCTTCCTCCCAGTCTCCCCAGACTTCTCCCCTCCCAGACCACAACCTACTGTGCTTGTAGAGCATCAGCATTTGCTTCCCGTGCCAGAAGGTTGGGGGTGGGAGACAACTCTTGGGGAGTAGGGAGAGAAGGAGGTGGTCTTGGGATCAATCCAGCTACACGTCCCGTTCCCACAGGATGAAGAGAGGGGAGCTCTTTGACTACCTCACTGAGAAGGTCACCTTGAGCGAGAAGGAGACTAGGTGAGGTTCCATTTGCCCCTCTCTCCAGTCCTCTCCCCAGGTCCTACTGCTACAGGCTGAGTCATGGAGGAGGCACAGTATGCACTTGTCTGGGCTGGGAGTACACGCCACTGGCTTTACTGGCCTCCTTCCCTCCCGGGCTGTCTGGAGTACTCCAGCTTGTCCTGAGTCCTCCCTCACCTTCAGTGTGGCTGACGTGGGGGTTTGGTCTCCCTGCCTATTATCCGACCCACAGAGTGGGAAAGTAACATGTCTGCCCTCCACCCCAGGAAGATCATGAGAGCCCTGCTGGAGGTGATCTGTACCTTACACAAACTCAACATTGTGCATCGGGACCTGAAGCCCGAGAACATCCTCCTGGATGACAACATGAACATCAAGCTCACAGACTTTGGCTTTTCCTGCCAGCTGGAGCCAGGAAAGAAGCTGCGAGGTCTGTGAACAGGGGCTTGGCCCATGTCAAGAGCTCAGGCTCTCCTCAGTTTTCTCAGGGACAGAGGTTTCTCCCTTAATTTTTCCCCAGAACAAAACTACCAGTTAGGGCTGGGCACAGTGGCTCATACCTGTAATCCCAACACTTGGGAGGCTGAGGCAGGTGAACTGCCTGAGCTCAGGAGTTCGAAACCAGCCTGAGTTAGAGCAAGACCTTGTCTCTAAAAATAGCTGGGCGTTGTGGCAGGCACCTGTAGTTCCAGGTACTTAGGAGGTGGAGGCAAGAGAATCGCTTGAGCCCAACAGTTTGAGATTGCTGTGAGCTATGACACCACAGCCCTCTACCAAGTGGGTGACAAAGTGAGACTCTGTCTCAACAACAACAAAAAAATCCTACCATTTAGGCAAAAATCATTATCGGAAGAGGGGCTAGGCTTCTCTTCAAGTAAGTCCTCTTCCCAATAATGAATGGCCAAGATGGCTGGAAGTGACCAGGGGAACATTGGGCCCCAACAGTGGCCCTATGAGACAGTACCCTGGCCCTGCCCTTGGCTGGTGTTTGCAGAGTTCCAGCCCAAGTACCATTCCTGTCCCATCTGTTCTTTTGGGCTTCCTCTTCTGAGTGCCCCAGGCTGACCTGTCCTGATGGTACCTGTTCCTTTAGAGGTTTGTGGGACCCCCAGTTATCTGGCCCCTGAGATCATTGAGTGCTCCATGAATGATGACCATCCAGGCTATGGGAAGGAAGTGGACATGTGAGTGTGTTGGTGGGAGGAGGGAAGAAGGAGGGAGGTGAGCCCTTGGCAAGACCACATGGCTGGAGAGGGAGGGAACAGTGGTAACTACAGCTGGTGCCTGATGCTGGTGTGGTCAGTGTCCCTAATGCCCCAGGTGGAGTACAGGTGTCATCATGTACACCCTGCTGGCTGGCTCCCCACCCTTTTGGCACCGGAAGCAGATGCTCATGCTGAGGATGATCATGAGTGGCAACTACCAGTTTGGCTCACCTGAGTGGGATGATTACTCAGACACTGTGAAGGACTTGGTGAGAGGCGGGCCTATCGGCTCCTGGACTAGGATGGGGGGAAAAGTCCATGGAGGGGAAGGAGTACACTGTGCCCCAGTATGAAGGAGCCCACCAGGAGAGACCCCATGTCTCCTGAAATGTTGGGGGGACCCTGCCTTGACAACTCCTTTCCCCTCTCCCATCCTCTCAGGTCTCTCGCTTCTTGGTGGTGAACCCCCAAAACCGCTATACGGCAGAAGAGGCCTTGGCACACCCCTTCTTCCAGCAGTATGTGGTGGAAGAAGTGCGTCACTTCAGCCCCCGGGGGAAATTCAAGGTACTGAAGCTCCCCTTGACCCAGGCCTGGAGCAGTCGCTACTGGCTCCCTAAGTCCAAGTCTGCAAGCCCCCTTGCTCTCCCTACGGGTTCCTGACATCCCTCTGAGGTTTCCAGAGCACTTGCCCTTCCACTCCCACTCACCCTGTAACGGTTCCAGTTTAACTTCTCCCTTCAGAGAAGGCAGGTGTCACCTGACTGGCTCCACTGGCCTAAGTCCCTGTAGATGCTGGCAGGGTGGAGATTGGTGGAAACAAGGAAGGGCCTGGCAGAAGCTGTCTAAGCCTTTGAAGCAAAAAGCTCAATGCTCCCCTGTGCTGCAACAGGTGGGGGCTGCCAGCTCAGGGTTCCCCATCTCGGCCCTATGTAGGTGATTGCTCTGACAGTGCTAGCTTCAGTGCGCATCTACTATCAGTACCGCCGGCTGAAGCCTGTGACAAGGGAGATGGTCATCCGCGACCCGTACGCCCTTCGGCCTCTGCGCCGACTCATCGACGCCTATGCCTTCCGAATTTATGGCCACTGGGTGAAGAAGGGGCAGCAGCAGAACCGGGCTGCCCTCTTTGAGAACACACCCAAGGCTGTGCTCCTCTCCCTGGCTGAAGAGGACTTCTGAGAGGCTGGCAGGTGGGATAGGGCTGGGGTGACACGAGGGGAAACCACAGAAATGTAAGTCAAAGGAGTGAGACTGTGTGCAGGCCTCTGCACAAAAAGAGCACTTGGCCCAGGCCAGGAATCCCTGGAATGGAGGCTACAATCCCTTCTCAAAGGCTCTGCACAGGAGAGGTATTCCTGCCACAGGGCAATAAATGCAGACTGGGGCAGACCACTGCAGTGGGGTGGAGCAGGTGCGGTTCCCTCCTGCTTCTCCACTTCCCAGTAGTGCCACCATCTCAGTTTCTGTTTATGGGAGGCCCTGAGTTATTCTCTCCCCCCTTAGGGTCTCAGAGTGAGGATAAAAGATACTGAAAAGTGGCTCCTGTAGCTCAGCGGCTAGGGCACCAGCCACATACATCTGGGCGGGCGGGTTTGAATCCAGCCGGGGTCTGCCAAAACAACAATGACAACTATAACAAAAAATAGCCAGGCGTTGTGGCGGGTGCCTATAGTCCCAGCAATTTGGGGGCTGAGGCAAGAGAATTGCTTAAGCCCAAGAGTTGGAGGCTGCTGTGAGCCGTGATATCACAGCACTCTACCGAGAGCAACATAGTGAGACTGTGTGTCAAAAAAAAAAAAAAAAGATACTGAAATGTTTTAGATACCTAATCACAGATTTTACTAAACTCGCGACATCCAGTGACATCACAGGAACAGGTTACTCTTCAAGGACATGTTTTTAGAGGCGTATGGATGCCCTTACATAATTAACAACAGAAGGGGAAACTTTTGATATTGGTCTTTTGGAGTATTATTTGCTTTGTGACTCCCACAATGCATAGCTTCACCTGGTAAATCATTCAGTTCTTCCAGACCCTTTAAGACTGATTTGTGCTTTAAAAAGCCCACATGATGGCATTTTACAGAGTGGAAATTAGGTTCCTTTGGAGGATCATGAAATGCTATGGGCAAGACAAATGAAGAAAGCATTTCCCTTCTACAGTAATTTGTTGGGGAGACAAAGAGAACTGCACACATTCTGCCTTGAGGAAACAATATTAGATTCTGGAATCAGACAGGGAGGCTGGGTGCCCATAGCTCAATGGAATCAGACAGGGAGAAAGTGGGACAGAATAGATTTAAAAAATTTTAACTAACTGCCTTCCAGAACACTGTTCCAATTATGTATTTAGCTCCCACATTGGTAGTGCTTTACCTCTAAGAGAAACACCCAGCTCCTAGCCACAGTCGATAAGCTAGGTCCCTTCTCCAAGAGACAGTGGCAGCCCTCCTCTGTGGGTTAGTCTTTTTCTGTCCTGGGGAGAGGCACCTGACACAGATGGACAGGAGACAGGGAAGGAGTTATTTTTTGAGGCTGAAGTTGAAGTGCTTGAAGTCTAGCTGTGTTTGGGATATGGCCAGGGAAAGGTACCAGTACCATGGAGGACTCTCTTTGTCTGTGCGTGGCTGCTCACAGCTCCTCAGGTGGTCGGCCTGTACTGGAAGCACAGCGGAAGCCCAGGTTGTCTGAGGCCGAGTCTGGAGTATTGCCCATCCTGCCACCAGAGAGTGAACATTCCTTGAGAAAGGAACCTGGGGGCTTAGCCAACTTCTATGCCCTGCCCCCCAAGGCCTGCTGTGGTCTGGTGTGCCTGAGGACTGGGGAGGGTTGGAAGAAACCTGGTGTGAGGGCAGGACTTGGGTGAGTGCCATTCCTGGGGCAAAGGGACAAGAAAGGACAGGGTGGGGGAAGTGAGAGTGGCCCTGAGAGGCTACACTGGAGGGTGGGAAAGACAGTGACTAATAACTTTTACTGTTAGTGTTTAGAGTAACTCAGCACTAATCGGCATCTCATATTTTTCAAAGAACTTTTACAGATATTCCTTCATTTACCATTTCCCAACCGTTCTGATGCTCTGGAAGGCAGGATACATTCACCATTTTTATTTTATTTTATTTTATTTATTTATTTATTTTGGAGACAGAGTCTTACTTTATTGCCCTTGGGAGAGGGCCATGGCTTCACAGCTCATAGCAACCTCAAACTCTTGGGCTTAAGCAATCCTCTTACCTTAACCTCCCGAGTAGTTGAAACTACAGGTGCCCACCACAACCCTTGCCTATTTTTTAGAGATGGGGGTCTCACTCTTGCTCAGGCTGGTCTTGAACTCTTGAGCTCAAGCTATCCACCCGCCTCGGCCTCCCAGAGTGCTGGGATTACAGGCGTGAGCCACTGTGGCTGGCCTACATTCACCATTTTTCAAACCTGGAATCAGATACTAGAAAAATTGAAATGTCTTGTCCAAGGCTAATTACTGCTTTAGTGGTTCTACCCACTAAGTTTCTCCCACTAAGTTGTCCTCAAAATGGACATAAGGAAAATTCAGGGGTTTCAATGCGTCACAGAAACATTAGCCACTCTGATATCCAGAGGCCACAGAAATAGGAGCCTCTCTACAGTCTTCAAGGAATCCAGGGCTGGAGTTGCAGAGATCAACAAAATTCAATCTACAGATTAATGAAGTAGAACGAGTCCTAGAAGGAAACTCAGGAGACAGGGATTCTACTGTTCAGGTGCCACCACTAACCATCGTGTGAAATGAGCAGTTCTCAGCCCCTCCCTGAGCCTTTTTTCCTTGATTGTAAAACAAAGTGATTATAAAACATTGATTTTTGCGTGTCCAGCAATTTGAAGAGTCAATAATTCCATAACCACCAGCAATGGCCTATTGATATGGACATTCCACTCCCCTGCCCACCTAGTTGTGAGGACAAGAGGAGAAACCCATATAATTAAGATGCTGACCACACTGTCTCCTTGGTACAGAGAGCTGGCAGGAGAAAGTTACAAGTTATCTCAGGCCTTTGTGCTTTTCACAGCAAACACTGCTTGCTTTCTTTTCTGTGCACACGTCTCTTGGTGGAGACAGGGGTATGAGAGTAGCACCAACATCAGCTCTGGTGCTGCCTGTGCTCTGGAAGCCCAGGATCTAGACCTGCAGCCCCTGCTCCAGAGTTGTACATTCCCTGGGACCAACCCCCTCACCTGGTGGTGACCCGGGCTCGGTGATTGGCAGAGCCATCAGCTGTATCAATCCAGGATGCCCCGCGAAGGACACGCATGTCCTGGCCAGCAGCCTTGTATGACGATGCTGTCCACTCCCACACATTGCCCAGGAGGTCATAGAGGCCTATAACACAACAGGTGGGTTAGTTCAAAGCTAGGAACCACCAAACCACCCCTCCTCCTCATCCAAGGCCCAAGCAAATTTGGGGTAGAAAGAGGTGTTTCTCTCTGCCTCATCTATCAGACAGAATGATCCCACGAACCAATGGGTAAGCACTGACAGCAACCTGATGAGAAATCTTACCATAGTCATTCTGTGGAGGGAAGGCATTCACTGGGGAGACTCCATGAAAGCCGTCCTCAGCTTTGTCACCCTTGGGGAACTTTCCCTGGTCGGAGAAATAAAGGCTAAAGGTTTTACCGTCCTGTCATAAGGCAGGTCTCTCTGCCTAAACAGAGGAAAACCAAGGTCATCTTGCTGTATCATCTGGAGGAGTGGGGAGGGCATGGAGCAGTGGGGTTCCTATCTTGAACTCCCAAACAGGACGCCCCAGATGGATTGGGCAGAATGTGTGTTTCTCCTGTGCCCATGGTGGTCCATGTCAAGCCCATCCCATTCCTGCTTCCTTCACTCTCAGCAACTTCCTCCCCTCCACCTCACACCCCACATGCCATTTTGCCTTGAGAAGAGAGCTGCTCTCCTCCTCTGTGTTTTGCACCCCCTGCCTGAGCATTGGGGCCTAGCCCTGTCTGGCTCTCAAGCACCTCTGATACGGGCCTGTGCTCTACTGCAACAAAATCTCTTTCCCCACTTACCACCAACAGAATGAACCCCTTCTCATCTGCCTTGACTCCACCTTCCCTATCTCCTGCTCTTTACCACTGAAATTCTTGAAAAAGTAACCTACACTTGCTGATGCAGTTTGTTTGACTTATTCATGGTTATTCTCATTAGAACTAGTGTTCAGCTGCCACCACTCTATGGAGGCTGCTCTTACATAAGGGAACATGAAAGGGTTAAAATACACTCAACAGTACTATGTGCTCGGTCAGTTTCATTTATCTCTTTTAATCTTCATGACCTTGTCAGGCAGGTGCTGCCTCCATTTAAAAACCAACCATAGACCTGCAGTCCCAGCTACCTCAAAATAGTAATAGTTATGGGCGGCGCCTGTGGCTCAAAGGGGTAGGGTGCCAGCCCCATATGCCAGAGGTGGCGGGTTCAAACCCAGCCCCGGCCAAAAACTGCAAAAAAAAAAAAAAAAAAATTATTTAATAGTTACCAAAGATTGAACAGTGAATAAGTCAGATTTGTCTTTCTGCAAAGCTCTGATTCTAAGCTAACAATGTCTAAAAAAGGTCAGCCTAAACCACTGTATGGTGTCCCATGATTGCAATAATGTACATAGTTATGATTTAATAATTAAAAAAAAAGGTCAGCCTAACCCTTAGGCCCTTTTCACTGCTGAGGTTGTGGTATCCCTCCCTCTATAGAGTCTCCCCAGGGGATTTCATACTTGCCAAGGTCTGCAAGGTATGCTGGATTCTCTAACCCAGACCTCTGTTCTAATAAGCTTCAGGCTCCTATTTTTCTCTCTCTATATATATTTTTTATTTTTATTTATTTACTTATTTTTGAGACAGAGTCTTACTATGTTGCCCTGGGTAGAGTGCAGTGGCATCACAGCTCACAACCTCAAACTCTTGGGCTTAAGCAATTCTCTTGTCTCAGTCTTCCAAGCAGCTGGGACTATGGGCGACACCTGTGGCTCAGTTGGTAAGGCGCCGGCCCCATATACCGAGGGTGACGGGTTCAAACCTAGCCCCGGCCAAACTGCAACCAAAAAAAAAAAAAAAAAATGGCTGGGTGTTGTGGCGGGCACCTGTAGTCCCAGCTACTCGGGAGGCCGAGGCAAGAGAATCGCTTAAGCCCAGGAGTTGGAGGTTGCTGTGAGCTGTGTGAGGCCACGGCACTCTACTGAGGGCCATAAAGTGAGACTCTGTCTCTACAAAAAAAAAAAAAAGTAGCTAGGACTACAGGTACCTGCCACACACCCAGCTATTTTTTTGTTGCAGTTGTCATTGTTGTTTAGCTGGCCCAGGTTGGGTTCGAACCCACCAGCCTTGGTGTATGTGGCTGGCACTCTAGTCACTGAGCTACGGGAACCAACAGGCTCCTAATTTTCATCTTCTAAGCTTATAAATGTCCCAAAGGCACTTCAAGCTAAGCTGATCCTAAACTGATCAAGTTCTATCCCTCTGACCTGTGACATGCATGTTACCTATTCTGGATAATAGTAGTACCACCACCATGTTGTCTACTCTCCCACTTCTGATTAATTACCAAAGCCTGCCCATCCTCTCAGACACGCCTCTCATGTTTGGCTTCCTCTTTTGAATTCACTTCCAGTTCGAGTGTTGATAATCCCTGGGGCCCTGCCACAGCCTCAAATTCAAAGACCCTTGCTATAACTACAGCTGGACCTCAACTGGTCCTGCATGAATCAGCAATAACTAGCATCCCTGCACATCAATGTGATGCTGTTATTCCCATTAAAACGCTGTCTTAGGAGGTGCCTGTAGCTCGGTGGGTAGGGGGCCAGTCACATGCACCAGGGCTGGCAGGTTTGAGCCTGGCCCGAGCCAGCTAAACGATGACAACTGAAACAAAAAAACAGCCTGGCATTGTGGTGGGCACCTGTAGTCCCAGCTACTTGGGAAGCTGAGGCAGGAGAATCACTTGAGCCCAAAGAGTTTGAGGTAGCTGTGAGCAGTGATGCCACGGCACTCTACCCGGGATGACATAGTAGGACTCTGTCTCAAAAACAATAACAAAATGAAACAAAACAAAAAAAAAATCCCATCTTAGCTCTCCACTGCCGGGAGGGTAAAATCTAAACCCTCTGGTTGGCACACATAGTCCTCCGTAATCTTCTCCCAGCCCACTCTCTACTTCATCTCCCTCATCCCCATTTCTCTGTGCTCCAGCCTCCATGGATCTGTCACATCTCTGACAGGGTGAACCAGTGCCAGTCTATAAACTATCTGTTACCAGTTCATGTCGAGGTAAGTACAGAAAGTGAGTAAGCATTGAGAAATATGTTAACTGGACTTAGATTGGATAAATGAGCAAAGCCAGCACTTGTGCTGTTTCCTATGGTTGGAATGCCGTATCTTTTACTTATACTTGACAAACTCCTATTCAATCAGCTCAAATGTCACCCTCTCTAGGAGTCATCCCCAGCACCCTCAGGCATTGATTTCCTCCCCGACTCTGCAAATCTTTAATACACAGTATTTACCATGCTCTCCTTTGCTTTGCCATTTTATCAGCACCATTAGAACACAAAGCCGGGCGGCGCCTATGGCTCAGTGAGTAGGGTGCCGGCCCCATATGCCGAGGGTGGCGGGTTCAGACCCAGCCCCGGCCAAACTGCAACAAAAAAATAGCCGGGCGTTGTGGCGGGCGCCTGTAGTCCCAGCTGCTTGGGAGGCTGAGGCAAGAGAATCGCGTAAGCCCAAGAGCTGGAGGTTGCTGTGAGCCGTGTGACGCCACGGCACTCTACCCAAGGGCGGTACAGTGAGACTCTGTCTCTACAAAAAAAAAAAAAAAAAAAAAAAAGAACACAAAGCCCTCTGAATCCCACAGCCTTATACAGTGCATGGCCTATAGCAAGTCTCAATCAATGCTTGGTGAAAGGAGACACTGGTCTTACCTGCCACAGGTTGGTGCGGTTTGGCTGGAACCGATTCCCCCAGGGGTAAACCTGACCTGCCAAGAGGATAAGAAGATAGCAGAGGAAGAAGAGGTGAAGAGTTGGAGAAGAAAAAGGGCAGAAAGAGTGATGGAACCAAAAGGAAGTTAAAAGATGATGAGAAAAAAATAGTAAGCTTACTTACTTTTATTTTCCCATGCCCATCCCCTACTCACTAGATTGCATTAGAGTCTCAGGCTTCCTACTTTGCTCCAGGGCAGTGCAATTCTAAATGTGGTTTTGAGACCAGTGCTAGTCTGTAAACTATCTGTTCCCAGTTCATGTAGAGATAAGTACAGAAGTTGAGTAAGCATCAAGAAATGTGTTAACTGGACTTAGATTAGATAAATAAACAATCAAGAAGCAATCTCATTTGTCATACTTTGATTACTGATGTATCCACAAACACCAGTTCATTCAAAGAGTGTGTAGAGGTATATAATGTAGGGAATTTATTTTCATTCTCATAGCCTCTTTTTTTCTTTAGAGACAGATCTGATCTGCTGCCCCAGCCTGGAGTGAAGTGGCCTGATAATCGCTCAGTGCAGACTTGCACTCCTGAGCTTGAATGATCCTCCTACCTCGGCCTCCCCAGAAGCTGACACTATAGGCATGCGCCACCTCACCTGGCCTTAGAACTTTTTGTGTAGTTAGGATTGTAGAATGATAGTTATTAGTAAACAGTGACTCTATTTTAATCCTTGCACTGTATGGATTAATCTATATCTTAATAAGCACTACTCTAAGAAACACAGACCCTTCCTACCCTGTAGTTTTGGTAGTACTTCCTTTTCTCTATGCTAAGTTTTTCTGATTATATTCACTGAAATGTAACAAACATGTGGAATCTCCAACAATAAAATATTTTATGTCTGTTTTTTAGTTCACTTTTCCAGTTACGAACTTTTACGGTATTTTATAGATGTATTGGTCTGAGATATATTAAAAATGAAAAAAAGGCCAAGTATAATGACTCATGTCTGTAATCTTAGCACTTTGGAAAGCCAAGGTGGGAAGATCACTGACACCAAGAATTTGAGACCAGCCTGGGCTACTACATATAGTAAGACCCTCTACTCTACTGAAAAAAAAATTAGCCCAGGTGTGGTGGTGCACACCTGTATTCTAAGCTACTTGGGAGGCTAAGGTGGGAGGATCATTGGAGCTCAGGAGTTCAAGACTGCAGTGAGCAGCTGTGATCATGCCACTGCACTCCAGCCTAGGGTGAAAGAGACAAAATAGCCCTGTGTGAAATAAGAAAACAAAAAAATAACCCCAAATCAACTGGTCTTTCACCATCGATATCTTAATAAGCACTACTCTAGGAAACACAGACCCTTCCCACCCTGTGAAGGCCCCCATGGAAGGTGGGATGGATAGAAGAAAGGTAAATTGCCTTGATATCTGTATACCCTTCAAGCCCCCTCGGGCAGCAAACTCCCACTCTTCCTCGGTGGGTAGTCGTTTCCCCCGCCAAGCACAGTAGGCACGAGCATCATTCCAGCTCACATGAACCACTGGGAGTTCCAGTCTCTCTCGGATGCCAGAGCCAGGACCTGCAGGCTAACAGCCAGGATGTAGTGAGACAGGCTTCTAGGATCTCATGGAAGACTGAGGAAGACTAGGCTTAGGGTTCCTAATTTCAGCTTTTACCACTAGACAGAGAAAGGAAGTTGGAAGAAATAGCCTGGTAAGTGAAGAGTGTTCAGAGTCAGAAGAGACTACATGAAACTGAAGGGTGAAATAGGATGAGCACAAGGGAAAAAATTAGGGGAAAGAAAACAGGACTGCTTGGCTATTTCCCTGAAATGCCCCTATCATCCTTTCAAACTCAGTGTTCCTAGATGTGCAAGGGGTATAAGGAAGCCAGACCTTGAGAATAGGAGTAAACAGGGGTAGAAATGAGGCAGAGGAATGAACCCTTACCTGCCTCCAAAATGCCTTTTCCACTGGAAGCCACCAGAGAATAGACTGCAAGAAAAAAGAAACATTACTGCAAGATGCACTGGCCCAGAAAGGGCACCTTCCTCACTGAGCTGCAGGAGCTGGGACAGAGACTTCAAACTGAGGCCCAAGTGGTCAGAGTAAGACTATGGCTAGAATCTCTGAAGAGGGACGTCTCACTACCCATACTAGACATCTTGCCAAGATTTTTTTGCTGGTTCAAAAAGTGTTTTGAACCCTATTTTGACAAAGATCTCAATGCAAGAACTAGCTAAGGGTTAACTTCCTAGGAGTGAGTGTTCATCTGATTCTTCCAGGGTGGGCTTTTCTTGCTCCTTTTTGCCTCCAGGTCACATGTCTACTTGTCCACTGTGGCCCTAGTAACCCCATATGGCAACAGGATGCTCTGTCCAAGTCCCACTCCCATTTAAGACCAGGTTCTCTCACCTTCATTTGCTGGGTCACTTTGTTTCTTAGCTCACTGGAGACTAAGTCCTCAAACACGAAGCTCCACCCAAACATCTCAGCCTCTGTCCGGTACTTTTTCTCCCTGACAAAATCCCTGCAAAGAGATATTTCACCTGGGTTAGCTAATGAGAGTTCTCTGCCCTACTACCACCTTCTCCTAGTCCAGGAAACCTAATATATCTAATATACCATTGTCCTATAAGTCACACGCCTGGGAGTTTTTTTTTTTTTTTTTGTAGAGACAGAGTTTCACTTTATTGCCCTCGGTAGAGTGCCGTGGCGTCACACAGCTCACAGCAACCTCCAACTCCTGGGCTTAGGCGATTCTCCTGCCTCAGCCTCCCGAGTAGCTGGGACTACAGGCGCCCGCCACAATGCCCGACTATTTTTTTTTTGTTGCAGTTTGGCCGGGGCTGGGTTTGAACCCGCCACCCTCAGCATATGGGGCCGGCGCCCTGCTCACTGAGCCACAGGTGCCGCCCACACCTGGGAGTTTTAACAACCACCAAGGAATTAACCTGAAAGCCTGAGAAGATTTTCTTTTAGATTAGGACATGATTCGCATACAGTAAAATTATTCTTGTTAGTGACTATTTCTGTGAGTTTTGACAAAGTACACAGTCACTCCACAATGAAGATACAGAATGGGTCCATTAGCCACCCCAAACAATCCCAGTGCCTCTGTAGCCACTGACCTTTTTTTGGTCCCTTTTTTGTTTTGCCTTTTCCACAGTTTCATACAAAATGAAATCATATAGTACAGGCAGTCCCTGAGTTACAAATATCTGATCACATACAACTCTCACTTACAGAGGCTATTATAGGTAAGTCCTCAAGTTACAAATATCTGACCCACATACAACTTGCACTTATGAACGGAAGCTATTACAGGCAATAAGTAAATGTAACTGTTCTGACTTACATACAAATCCAACTTAAGAATAAACCTACAGAAGCTATCTCATCATCCAGGGACTGCTCGTATGTAGTCTTTGGAGTCTGGCTTCTTTTACTTAGCAAAAAGCTGTTGAGATTCAACCATGTTGCTGCCATCATTAGTAGTCTCTTCCTTTTTACAGGTGAGTTGCATTTTATTGTATGGATTATGGATATGCCAGTTTTTGTTTATACACTCAACAGTTAAGGGTCAGGTGGGTTATCACTAATTTTTGGAGATTATGAATAAAACCAGTGAGCAGGAGATTTAAGGGTGGGGAATGAGTCTACATCACATACCTAGTTTTGCAACAATCATGAAAGGTAGACAGAATAAGTGTCATAGTTTTTTGTTTTGTTTTTTTTTTGAGACACAGTCTCACTATGTCACCCTTGGTAGAGTACTGTGGCGTCACAGCTCACAGCAACTTCAAACTCTTGGGCTTATCCTTAAGCCCCAAGATTCTCTTGCCTCAGCCTCCCAAGTAGCTGGGACTACAGGTGCCTGCCACAATGCCTGGCTATTTTGTTGCTGTTGTTTGGCAGGCCCGGGCAAGGTCAAACCTGCCAGCCCCGGTGTATGTGGCCGGCAACCTAGCTGCTGAGCTACAGGCATGGAGCCAGATGTCATAGTTATTAAGTCCACAGGTGAAAGACGCTAGGTCAAATAAAAATGATATGCCAAGATTTTAGAGTGGATTTTCATACAGTTTGCAATTTTAGTAAATTTCAGCAAATTGCCAAGGTAAGACAGATTATTGTCCTGGGGGTAACAGTACTCTGTCTGTTCCAGAGTTTTGATGAGAATACATTGTTCACCCATCAAATGGACTTTGGGAATCAAGGAGGTAATCAGGAGATTTTGTAACAACTCACCAACTCCATAGCATCTCACCAGTTTGACAATCTTTCACCAGAGAAACAGAGACAAATCATGGGTTCTAAGCAAAGTTTAGGAACCTGTTAGCAGTGATATTACATTGTCATCATATAATAGGTCATCATTTGAAATATAAAAAATGCATATTATACATCTATCTGTTTGGTTGTTTCTAGCTGTCACAAAAGCTACAGCCTGATCAAAAGTGATTTCACCTCCAATTTTTATAATTGTCCTGTTCAAAATACTTTTTATATGTAGGCTTGGCGCCTGTGGCTCAAACGGCTAAGGCGCCAGCCACATACACTGGAGCTGGTGGGTTCAAATCCAGCCCAGGCTGCCAAACAACAATGACAGCTACAACCAAAAAGTAGCCAGGTGCTGTGGCAGGTGCCTATAGGTGCCTTGAGAGGAGGAGGCAGTAGAATTGCTTGAGCCCAGGAGTTGGAGGTTGCTGTGAGCTGTGACACCATGGAATTCTACCTACAGCGACACAGAGAGACGCTGTTTAAAAAAAAAAAAAAATTGGGTGGTGCCTGTGGTGCAGTGAATAAGGCGCCAGTCCCACATACGGAGGATGGTAGGTTCAAACCTGGCCCTGGCCAAACTGCAACAACAAAAAAAATAGTCGGGTGTTGTGGCGGGCGCCTGTAGTCCCAGCTATTTGGGAGGCTGAGGCAAGAGAATCGCCTAAGCCCAAGAGCTGGAGGTTGCTGTCAGCTGTGACACCACAGCACTCTACTGAGGGCAAGAAAGTGAAACTGTCTCTTAAAAAAAAAAAAAAATCATATATAAGAAATGCACATTAAATTCCACAAAAACTGGGCAGCACCTGTGGCTCAGTGAGTAGGGCACTAACCCCATATACTGAGGGTGGCAGGTTCAAACCCAGCCCCAGCCAAACTGCAACGAAAAAATAGCTGGGCGTTGTAGTGGGAGCCTGTAGCCCCAGCTACTTGGGAGGCTGAGGCAAGAGAATCACCTAAGCCCAAGAGCTGGAGGTTGCTGTGAGCTGTGATGCCACAGTACTCTACCGAGGGCGACAAAGTGAGACTTTGTCTCTAAAAAAAAAAAAAAATCCACAAAAACTAGTAAATATAGGTAGATAAAAAGAAAAAAATAAAATTACCCATTATCATGTCAACTAAAAGATATATTCTTCCAGATTCTCCCTCCCCACTCCTACTCAAGACTTTTTTTTTTTTTTTTTTTAATTTTTTTTTTTTTTATTTTGGCCGGGGCTAGGTTTGAACCCGCCACCTCTGGCATATGGGACCAGCGCCCTACTCCTTGAGCCACAGGCGCCGCCCAAGACTTTTTTTTTTTTTTTGAGGCAGTCTCACTGAGCTATAGGCACTGCCCGTATTTCAGATTCTTTATATATTCTGTATAGAGAGTTGTTTCTTTTTTTTTTTTTGAGACAGAGTCTAATTAGGTCGCCCTGAGTAGAGTACCGTGGTGTCACTGCTCACAGCAACCTCAAACTCTGGGGCTTAAGCGATCCTCTTGTTTCAGCCTCCCAAGTAGCTGGGAATACAGGTGCTGGCCACAACACCCAGCTATTTTTTGGTTGGAGTTGTCACTGTTGTTTGGCAGGCTCAGGCTGGGTTTGAACCTGCCAGCTCTGGTGTATGTGGCCGGCATCCTAGCTGCTGAGCTATAGGCACTGAGCCTCTCTATATATAGTTTTTAAAAATGGGATCATACCTGTACAGGGTGGACATAAAGTTCATGTGCAATTTAAAATAGTTTAAGATAGTAATTTGAACATGAACTTTTATGTCCATCCTGTATATTATTTTGCAAGTTACTTTTTTCACCTAACATCTTGTAACTATCTTTCAACAAGATTTTTTTTTTTTTTTTTTTTTTTTTGAGACAGAGCCTCAAGCTGTTGCCCTGGGTAGAGTGCGGTGGCATTACAGCTCACAGCAACCTCCACCTCCTGGGCTCAAGTGATTCTCCTGCCTCAGCCTCAGACTACAGGCACCCACCACAACGCCTGGCTATTTTTTAGTTGCAGCCGTCATTGTTGTTTGGTGGGCCTGGGCTGGATTCGAACCCTCCAGCTCAGTTGTATGTGGCTGGCGCCTTAGCCGCTTGAGCCACAGGCGCCAAGCCTTTCAACAAGATTTTTAATGGCTGTTAAATATTGTTATACTGATATAGTATGTTTAAGTAATCCTTAAATTAAGACATTTGCTTACAATGTCATCTTTGTAACTGAATGTTTTAGATAACTTTAATCCTTCCTTAAGACAAATCCCTAGAGGTGGAGTCACCAGGTCCACGGGTCTGAGGATTATACCAACAATCATTATGCTTACTTCAGTCTGTGTGTCCTCAATTTTTTTCCTGCAACTTTTTATTTAGGTCCACAAATACAATAGTTAAGTCATTTCTCACACTGGCTTTAGTGTCCTCTGCCCTTCCTGTGCCCCTCCCATTTCTCTATCTTGCTCTGTATTTTTTTCTTGTACCATTTGAAGGTAAGTTACATACCTTGATCATTTTTATTTTAATCTCCCCAAAACATATAGCCTTAGGAAAATAGAGGCAGCTCACCATGGTTTCTTAAAATGAGCTGAAACCAGAATGTCTAACTGCTTAAACAATTTATTTCCTTCAACCAATATAAACGAAATCTAAGGACTTCTCAGCTATGTGTATGACCCTTCTCCAAATCCTGCTCTCCACCTTCCCTCTCCCTAACCCGCACCCCCGCTGAAGGAGAAGTTTCTATTGGGTGTTTGATTTTGCTTATATTTCTCAGTGCTACATCCAGTGTAATGGAAAATACACTAGCTGGGCTGGGAGAGATGGCTCATGCCTGCAATCCTAGCTCTCTGGAAGGCTGAGACCACAGACCCCTTGAGCTTAGAAGTCTGAGACCAGCCTTAGCAAGAGAGAGACTGGTCTCTACTAAAAATAAAAATTAGCCAGGCATGGCTCGGCGCTCAGAGCATAGTGGTTACAGTGCCAACCATACACACCAAGGCTGGCAGGTTCGAGCCCAGTCTGGGCCAACTAAACAACAATGACAACTGCAACAAAAAATAGCCGGGCGTGTGGAGGGCACCTGTAGTCCCAACTACTTGGGAGGCTGAGGCAAGAGAATCGCTTGAGCCCAAGAGTTTGAGGTTGCTGTGAGCTGTGATGCCATAGCACTCTACCCAGGGCAACACAGTGAAACTCTGTCTCAAAAAAAAAAAAAAAATTAGCCAGGCATTGCGGTACATCCTGTAATCCCAGCTACTCAGGAGGCTGAGGCAGGAGGGTAGCCTGAACCCAAAAATTTGATGTTGCTATGAGTTGATGCCACAGCATTCTAGCCTGGGTGATCAAGTGAGACTCAGTCTCAATTTAAAAAAAGAAAAGAAAGAAAAGAAAAAAGAGAAGAAAAAGAAATGCACTGGCTGGCTGGGCGCCTGTGGCTCAAGTGGCTAAGGCGCTAGCCACATACACCTGAGCTGGCAGTTTCAAATCCAGCCCGACCCACCAAACAACAATAATGGCTGCAACCAAAAAATAAAAAATAGACGGGCGTTGTGGTGGGCACCTGTAGTCCCAGCTACTTGGGAGGCGGAGGCAGGAGAATCGCTTGAGCCCGGGACCTTGAGGTTGCTGTAAGTGATGATGCCACACTCTACCCAGGACAACAGCTTGAGGCTCTGTCTCAAAAAGAAAAAGAAAAAGAAATGCACTGGCTGAAGAGTCAAGGGATTTGAGTTCCAGGCCCATTTGTCCACTAACAGAGAGTCAGTCAAACCTCTTTGGACTTTGGATTCCTCATTTGAAATATTTAGGTAAAACTTGTCCCATAGTACCACTGCAAAGATAATATGTGGTAGCAAACAACCTAGTTTCCCTTTAGATTTTAGGAAAGAGATTAGAAAAGGCTTTTACTCCTCCTTGAAGAACACTTGATATACCTGAAATCTTTGTTGGTGACAGGAAATATGTCAATGGCAAAGGGTTTTACTGTCACCTCTCGGACAGGCCCTTCACCATCTCTGCCATCTGGAGAATCTGTTCCCATAAGGAATCTTCCACCTGGCAGCTGGACCATGCTAGTAGTCTGTCCATTACCTGCAGCAAAAAAGGAGAGTTATCAGTAATATACATAAAACAAGTGGTGATATTTGGATCATATGTAATACTTATAACAAAACAGAACAGATAGGCCTAAAAATTTTGGCCTTAAATTTTTGTTCTGCTACTTAATTTGCTGTGTGACCTTTGGAAAATTACTTGATTTGAGAATCAATTTCTTCTTCTATAAAATGGGGATAACATCTATCTCTTAGATAAGAGCTGTATGGATTAAAATAACATGTGTAAAATGTTGAGCACATAATAGGTGTTCACTCAGCTCTTTATTCTTCTACATAACCCTTTGTCCCAGGTAAGTAAACCTAATACTACCCTGAGATACATTTAGCATTTTCTACCCATACTTCTGCTTACATCATTTCTTTTTATTCCTCTCCACTTAATGACCTCATCAATTCTTAGTGATTCTCACGATTACATGATATGCTTCAGAAGGAAAGGGACCTCTATTTTGCCAGTGTATCCTTGGCACCTACCGCAAGCAACAGACTTGTTGCTTGAATTCCTCAGAAAAATCTTTGCTATAATCTCCTTATTTTATGGGTGGAAACAAGGACCTAATAAAGGAAAATGTCTTAAAAGGCTGATTAGCAGGAGACAAGACTAGAACCAGGTCTCTTTACAGTGCTGTTTTCAAGAGGCCTGGCTTCTCTAGCTGGATGTACCACTTCATGGTATTGTTTTCAAGAAAGGATACCTAAGCCCTGTAAATTAGTTCCTCAAAGGCAGAGTCTAGGTCTTTTGATGTTCCTCAGAATTCTATCTTTGGCCCTCTTCTCATCCTGACACATTCATACTGACTTCATCTATTTTCAGGGGGTTTTTTGTTTTTTGTTTTTTTTTGATACACAGTCTCACTATGTCACCCTCGGTAGAGTGCCATAGCATCACAGCTCACAGCAACCTCAAACTCTTGGGCTTAAGTGATTCTCTTGCCTCAGCCTCCCAAGTAGCTGGCACTCCAGGTGACAGCCACAATGCCTGGCTATTTCTTTTTTTGCAGTTGTCTTTGTTGTTTAGGTGGCCTGGGATGGGTTCAAATCCGCCAGTCTTGATGTATGTGGCTGGGGCCGTAACAACAGTGCTACGGGGGCCAGCCCATTTTCAGGTTCTTCAACAAATAAATTGCAAGGAAAAAATGGAATTAAGAAATAACATACAAGGCTGGGTGCGGTGGCTCACCCCTCTAATCCTAGCACTCAGGCAGGCTGAGATGGATGGATTGCTTGAGCTCAGGAGTTCAAGACCAGCCTGAGCAAGAGAGAGACCCCATCTCTACTAAAAACAGAAATACTAGACAGGGGTGGCGCCTGTAGCTCAAGAAGTAGGGCACCAGTCCCATATGCTGGAGGTGGTGGGTTCAAACTCAGCCCTGGGCAATAACCACAAAAAAAAAAAAAAGAAAGAAATACTAGACAGGGGTTGTGGTGGGTGCCAGTAGTCCCAGATACTCTTGAGCCCTAGAGTTTGAGGTTGTTGTGAACTACAACACCTCCATACTCTACCAAGGACAATAAAGTTAGGCTCTGTCTCAAAAAAAAAAAAAAAAAAAAAAAAGGAGGAAAGAAAGGGAAGAAAGAAAGAAACAACATACAATTGCAATGCATGAACTTTGTTTTGTCTGTAATTCAACACGTAAACTACAGTTTAAAAAGATTTATGAGATAAAAGGTTAAAGTGGCTATAACATTAAGGACTACTGTCGACTTTTTAGGTGGGAAAGGATATGCTAATTTTTTTCCGCGTCTTTTTACTATTCAAGCTGAATACGTATGAATATAATGCCTGGATTCACTTCAAAATGGCTCCAGAGGAGGGGGAAGTGGGATTTCAAAGGAGCAAGATTGGCCACAAATTGGCAGCTAAGCAAGGCGACAAGTACGTGAGCGGCTGGCTCATCATGTTCTCTTTTTTCTTTCTACGTTCGAAAGATTCCAAAGAAAGAAGATAGAAGTTTAAAAACGGTGAGGTACAACATAAGGTGTTAACCACCTCCCCAAATTGGGCGTCTCCAGACACTCCGAGCACATCCAGTAAGCGGGTAGGAGGGCCCCATCCCTTGCCCAGTGCCTGGTGGACAAGTGGCGCAAACGGGAGGCGGGCAGGCCAGCATACTGACCTAGCTTGAGCCGTCCGCCAAGCAGGAGCGACAGCAGCAGTAGCCAGAGATCCATGCCGAGAGCCGGACGAGCATAGCACGCACACTGCGCCGCTCTACTGCGCATGCGCCCGCACGCCAGGCGGGCAGCCTCTCGCGCGTGCGCACTCCCCCGCCCAGCATCCTCGACTCCTCCCGACACTGAACCACCGTCCTGGAAGAGGAGGCTGGAGTTTGCCACACGCTTTAGTACGTAAGTCCCCTCACTACTTTTTGAACATTGGTACAAATGTTCAAAATGTGGCTGGTTGAGACTACTTCCGTGCACCATACCATGCAAGACCACGGAGAGGTTTCAACTAAACATTTATTGCACACAGCGCTGAAGCCTTCAAAATACAAAGCTGAGTAACACATCACCTTCAAGTACTTCAGAGATAAAACCCACTACATAACAAGCTCATGGAAACATGGAGAGAACAGTAATTTGAATTTTAAAAAAGACACCAGACTTTGGATGGATATTTCACATAAAGTTCAGAGACTTGAGAATATGCCATCAGTTTAAAAATCTCCTATTTGACCTAGTAGCCTGGTCCTTAAGTCACTATGCCTTTGGCTACCTTATCACCCTGCCTGTTTTTGCAACTCTTTGGACTCTCTTGGCTCTAGTTTACTCCTTTACAACTTTTCCAGGGGAACATTTCAGCAAAGCTATTTCAAAAGCGTGGTTAAGTCTATGACCCAGGAATTTTACTCATAGAAACTTACAAGGAAACAGGGATGCTTTCAAAATCATAAATTACTTCAGTGTTATTTATATTAACAAAAATTTTAAACTTAAATGCTTAACAAGAGGGTAGGGTTGGATAAATTAAAATAACATCCACATGAGAAATTATTAAACCATTAAAATTTGTTTTTCAAGGAATATTTAATGACAAGGTAGATAATAACATATGCTTATCTAACATGTAATTTTTTATCACTGTAGCTAAAGCAAAATGGACGTCCTGTTCGCCAGACCTGCTTTTATTTATTTCAGTGCAATTTGAAAAATACTGTATAATTTTGGGACATCAGAATTTGAATAGGTGCCAGTTTTCTCTCCTTTTTTTCATATGGGAAAAGAAAATTCCTTTGAAAACCACTTGAAGCTCGGACAAAAATTCCACAGCTATCTTCCTCAGGATCACTTTGTAGAGTCTTCAAGATTCAGAAACAAAGGAAGCTTCAATTCAGCCTTTCAGAGAAGACATTCCAGCTCGCATGATCTCATCAACCAAGAGAATGTTGGTGGCAATCACAGTGCTGAAAGGGGGGGGGGGGTAAATCAGATGGCTTAGATATGAACCCTCATTCAACTTTCTATTTCTAAATAAGCTGCACACATTACATTGAATTAAACTTCCTCTTTCCCCTCTACACAGACGGCTAGTTTATTTTCTGTACTTTTAGTTGATTACGTTATTTCTTTGGGGCAAGCAGGGGGGAAGAAAGCAGCAACTAAAACAGAACACCCCTACCAAACAGTATGAAGATTCTCTAAAGGGTAATTTTAATTTTGATTTCCCCCAACTTACCAGGAGTGAAGAAGCTGTTTCTTTACACAATAGTTGTCCCATACGCCTACTTCTGCTGCTACCATTGGCTCACCTAAAATCACATATAGTAGGTCATAAGATCAGAAGTACTTTGTGCTGCTTTGCTTATATGAATATACTCATTTCCTCCAGTATTAACTATAAGACTTCAAAGCTTCTCTATCAGTATGATTTTTCCAAACCACAATGATGCCTACCTACAATCTTTCTGAGGAATGGCTGACCTCTACTTATGAGACTTGATGGGTGTTCTCTTTGGTTAACAAATATTTGATCATCTTGCTCTGATCTTCTGGACACATTCCTGTTTATCCATACTAAAGTACAGCATGTGAACTATAATCTGGCCATTTATCATTTCCCTCATTCCAGAAACTTTTCTATTAATGTTGACAGCAAATGGCCTTACACATAGTACATGGATATATCTTCTACCTATCTTCTACTTTGTACTTGTATAATCTGTGGTGTTACTGGGACCCAAGACCAGGGCTGTAACCATTTTATTTGATTTCTAGGTTCACTTTTCAGGCATTTTGTTATCTTTAGCTTTTGTTCACCCTTGAGTATGTGTATAATCATTGAATATATAAACTGAATAACATACCACCATTCAGCAACATCTTTTTTTTTGAGACAAGAGTCTCACTTTGTAGCTTGCTCAGTAGAGTGCCCTGGCATCACAACTCACAGCAACCTCAAACTCTTGGGCTCAAGAAATCCCCTTGCCTCAGCCTCCCGAGTAGCTGGGACTATAGGCACCCACCACAACACCCAGCTATTTTTAGAGATGAGGTCTTACTCTTGCTCAGGCAAGCCACCTGCCTTGGCCTCCCAGAGTGCTAGGATTACAGGTGTGAGCCACTGTGCCTGGCTCAGCCACGTAATAGGAGACTGTCCTCTTTGAAATGACTCATGTCTACTCTATTCCCTCAATTACTGTATCTAGTCATTCCATTTTTATATCATTTTCCAATTTAGAACCCAGAGTTCCCTGATAGTACTGGTGTCAAAATGTAAAGCAAAAAAATATTTTTTCTCCCATTTTCATCTTTCCTGGTTCTATACACGTTATCTACAAGTTTCACCCCTACACATGGTCCCTCTTTCTTACCTGTGTTCAAGTCCACACCCACAAGTTGACCTGATTCTGAATGTTCAGCCTGAATTTTAACTAATGTTTCCTGAAGGTCAAAACCAGAGTTCTGAGCAAGAACCTAAAGTAAACAAATTTAATTCTTGAAAATGTAAGAATTAAGAATTGGTAGTCTACAAAACAAAATTAATCAACAGTATTTCCAATTAATTAAAGAAAAAAAACCTTCCTTAAGAATGATTTATCTATGTTCCCATCACAGAACAACTATACATATTACTGATCAACTCACTAATCTACCCCAAGCCCAATAATATGCTGGTCATAAATTAAATCCCCAAATGAGTAGACAACAGAAAACAAGGATATTCATCAGTTTAATTAAAACAAAAAGCTTGTACCCAACTATGATAATCCCTATACTGCAAATCTTCTTAAAATAGAATTATGTCTTGCCATATGAAACTTTAGATATTCAAAGCCTCTCAGAGGAATCATATACATTTAGATGTTGATGAATACCTGTTCAGGAGTCAGGAAGAAAACTGATCAAATGCGCTTATCCATAACCCATATTATGAAAAAATCTACACTATCAAAAAGACTTAATCGGTTGAATCATTTTGATGTAGTTCAGAAACTGAATGTTAAAAATATTCCCACCTTTGGAATAATGAGCAATGCATCAGCGAATGCCTGGACTCCAAGTTGGGCCCGGCCCTTTATACTGGGCTTGTATTTCATCAGGGCTTCTGCCATTGCCACTTCTACTGCACCAGCACCAGGAACCACACAGCCTGTTGGACGAGGGGGAAAAAAAGAAATGCCAAGCTACCCCTCCCCAAACAAACAACCCCCCCTCAAACCCATGAAAAACCCTCCCAAACCTATTATAAGAGGAAGAAAAACCCCTACACATATGAAAGCCGTTAATTTTTACAAATTCACTATGACAACAGCAATCTAAATATTGCCACAATGTAAATTTGAAAGCCACAATATAAACAACGTATCAAACAGCAGATGGTTCAATATAAACAACGTATCAAACAGCAGATGGTTCGGCTACAATGGTGGTATTTTTGTTACCCTCAGTAGAGTACCATAGCATCACAGCTCACAGCAACCTCAAACTCTTGGGCTCAAGTGATTCTCTTGCCTCAGCCTCCTAAGTAGCTAAGACTACAGGCACCCAGCACAATGTTCCACTGTTTTTAAGAGACAGGGTCTTGCTCTACCTCAGTCTGGTCTTGAACTCCTGAGATCAAGCAATTCTCTCACCTTGGCCTCCTAGAGTGCTAGGATGATAGTCATGAGCCACCAGGCCCAGCCCCCCAGCTACAATGGTTTAAACAGCACTTGGCAGCTCTTTCAAGCCATTAGTACTAGTTCATATTTGTGTTCACCTTTAACAATGATATGCTATGAAATAACTTAGCATATCATCAGTCATTTAAAAGGGAAGACTGCTTTTGCATGGTGTCTGGCTGTGTAAACTACTGATAAAAGAACACAGTATTCAGCCATGCCTTTCAGACCAGGAAAAGAATACGGTTTAAATACGGTCAGGATCTTACCATCATCAATAGCATTTTTAACAGCCCTCAAGCCATCTCTTATTGCATCTTTGATTTGAGTGAGTGTGTGCTTATTTGGTCCTTTGACCAGCAGTGTGACAGAGCGAGGATTGTTACATTTCTCAATAAAGGTGAACTTCTCTTCTCCCTACATATAGAAACAGATTATATTCAAAAACAGGATTTGGCTGAGGGGAAGGGCTCAGAGAGAATAACTATCATAATAGAGAACATCAACTACATTAAAGCAATTCTTCTAGAAAAACCATACGGAAGTGTGATTTTTCCTCATCAATGGCTTATCATTACTACACATAAACTATCAAAATGCATATAAACAAAGAAAAATCTGATCTTCAATTTCCATTAATTTTTCTTTTTTTGAGACAGTCTCACTATGTCACCCTGGGTAGAGTGCCGTAGCATCACAGCTCACAGCAACCTCAAACTCTTGGGTTGAAGTGATTCTCTTGCCTCAGCCTCCCAAGTAGCTGAGACGACAGGTGCCCAGCTATTTTTTTGTTTGTAGTTGTCATTTGGAGGGCCGGGGCTGAATTTGAACCCACCAGCTCTGGTGTATGAGGCTGGCGCCCTAGCTGCTTGAGCTACAGAGCTGAGACTTTTTTTTTTTTTAAAAAGAGACAGTCTCATTTTTATCATCCTTGGTAGAGTACCATGGCATCACAGCTCACAGCAAACCTCCAACTCCTGAGTAGCTGGGACTACAGGTGCCTGCCACAACTCCCAGCTATTTTTTTTGTTGCAGTTTGGCCAGGGCTGGGTTCAAACCCGCCACCCTCGGTATATGGAGTTGGTGCTCGACCCACTGAGCCACAGGCGCCGCCCCATCAATTTTTCTACTGAAGAATTCATAAAGAAGTACTATTACCTTCAGGAAGAAAATACTTACCAATGTATACTCATAAACAAGTCCCGCACGTCCCAAACAGTCAGGATTTAGGTCATCCAAAGAATTTAGAGCTACCCCACCACAAGCAAGAGTCAGCCTGAAATATTAAAGAGTTTTAAGGGAGATGTATAAGCAACATTACCAGTTACATTCAAACAGAAGACTGAAATTTTGGGGAAGAATTTTTCAGAACTATTACTAAATCATATTTTAAAATATACTTTATCCTAAGCCCTTTCCTCACCATCAATCAGCCGAGAACTGGTCTTTCCTCCTAACCATTTAAACTGCTTTCCCCAAGAGAGCAAATACTACTTTGATATGAAATATAGAAGTGGAAAAGAGCTTTTTTTTTTTTTGAGACAGAGTCTCACTTTGTTGCCCTCGGTAGAGTGCTCTGACATCACAGCTCACAGCAACCTTCAACTCCTGGGCTCAGGCGATTCTCTTGCCTCAGCCTCCTGAGTAGCTGGGACTACAGGCACCTGCCACAAATCCCAGCTATTTTTTTTGTTGCAGTTTGGCCAGGGCCGGGTTTGAACCTGCCACCCTTGGTATATGGGGGCTGGCGCCTATTCACTGAGCCACGGGCACTGCCCAAAAAGAGCTCTTTACTGGGTGAGCTCTCTGGGAGAAAACTATTTCTCTGAAACTTTTTGAAACTGTCTCTTGGCAAAGAAAACTATGCACAGTATGTATCATGGTTTAAAAATACAACAAGTATGGGCGGCGCCTGTGGCTCAAAGGGGTAGGACACTGGTCCCATATGCCAGAGGTGGCAGGTTCAAACCCAGCCCTGGCCAAAAAAAAAAAAAAAAAAAAAAAATACAAGTATATACCAATGTTCAAAGCATTATTATTTATTCATAATAGCCAAAAGGTGGAAACAACCCAAATGTTCACCAACAGATGAAAGGATAAACCAAATGTGGTACACACATACAATTGAGTATCATTCAACCTTAAAAAGGAATGAAATCCTGTGGCTCAGTCAGGAGGATCATTTGGGGTCAGGAGTTTGAGACCAGCCTCAGCAAGACCTGGTCTCTAATAAAAACAAAAAAATTAGCCAGTTGTGGTGAGTGCCTCTAGTCTCAGCTACTTAGGAGCCTGAGGTAGTAGAATCACTTGAGCCCAGGAGCTTAAGTTTGCTGTGAGTTAGGCTGATGCCATGGCACTCTAGCCTGGGCAGCAGAGTGAGACTCTGTCTGAAAGGAAGGGGGGATGAAGGGGAAGAAATTCTGATACATTATATGAACTTGAACACATTACGCTAAGTAAAATCAGCCAGACACAAAAGGACAGATATATAATCTCACTATATGAAGTACCAAATTTAAACTCTGGGGCACAGGGAGGGAGAAATTGTTTAATGGCTAGAGTTTCAGTCTGAAATAATGAAGAAGTTTTGGAGATGGATAGTGGTGACAGCTGCACAATAATGTGAATGAAGTTAATGCCAACAAACTGTACACTTAAAAAGAAATAAAAGTAAAATAAGTAGAGAAAAAAGGAACAACCCAAATTCACTTGCAAAATAAGTAAAATTCACATTACTCAGGTGATCTGCTACCCGTACCTCTCCATATTTCTCCTTTTAGCCCTGCGCAGAGCTACTATGCCTTCTTTCGCAAGAGCATCAAAGGAAAAGGGGTCAATTCCCTAAAACAAAACAAAACAATTAGTTTCAGCACTTTCATCTTAAAAATAAAGACAATAAAGATTAGTGTATAAATGAAAATGTCATTCTCACCTTTTGATTAATAACAACAAATCCTTTATCTGAATCACCACAGACTTTCTTTTTCAGTTCTATTATTTTTTTAACTCTATCTTCAATGAATTTTCTTTCTGCTTTTACTAGTTTCTCTCTCTCTTCTGCACTCTTGTAAAAAAAGCCAGAATTCACTTCTCTATTAAAAAAAAGTTACAAAAAGGGGGAAAATGTTTATTTTTAAGACAGCAGGCTCTGAAACTGCATTAGTTTTAAGATTTAACAAATAATTCACTGAGCTTGAATCCTGCCTCTTGCACAAGTTCAGAGTTTGTTTCCTATAACTCTCCCAAACCAAATTGAGGCACTGAGTTACAAAAAGTGGCTTCCCCACAATACCAAGCTCCCCCATTCCTCTGTTAAGGGGCTATAAACTCACGTTTTTTCATATTCTAACGACACATTGCATGTGAGGATGTACGCATCTTCTACTCTTTTCTTCATATCAGGATGCCGGGCTCCGTGGTCCAAAACAAGCCCCCTGATTAAGCTATTAAAACATGTAAGAAACATACACTGTTCCTGATTTCCAAATGGGGGTGTAATGTATAAAATATTAACACTGAACTTAGACTGTATTGATAATTTCCACCCAACCACTTTTATCTGTTAAATTTTTGAACAGGACAAGCCATTAAAACGAAAGTTAACCTTCCCTTACACAGAAAATTCTGAGACATAGTCTCAAGTGATAGGCTACAGAAATGTGATCACCTCCTTTAAAAACATTTCCAAACTAGGTCTTTGAAAAAAATTTTTTTAAATTCTCCAACAGCCTCCGCGCATTATGCTTTATATCTCTAAGTTCAGTAACTGGAAGGTGGCTGATGTATTTCAGTTTTTAGAAACATTTTGACCACAAATAGAGCATAACATTCCATTTATTTCAAGAGAAAATGTCACTAAAAGTGAACAGTCACCTAGCAATTCCTATAAAAAACACCTATAAATCTCTTAATATATGGTTAAGTATTTCATAGCTTTGTATCACCTACCTTGTATCAGTTTCAGATTTATGTTTCATCTCCATGATCTCAACCATGAAGAGGTCAATAGGTTCATCTTTTCTTTTAATGGCCAAAATGGCGTCCACAACAGCCTACAATAGGAGTTTAACTATTAAATACAATTTGCAGAAATCAAAACATTTAATGTACTTGTTTTTCACAAATTTCAACAGTTTCTTCAGTTAAATATCTTTGAACTGACTTAAGTTTTTTCTATAAGCAAATACATTACATGTAAAAGACTAAAGTAATTTATATTTCTGAAATCTCAATTTGTAATTACCTAAAGAATCACATCTCTCTTGTTATTTTATTAAAAATACTGATAATTGGCTCGGTGCCCATAGCTAAGTGGTTAGGACGCTGGCCACATATACTGAGGCAGGTGGGTTCAAATCCGGGCCGGGCCTGCTAAACAACAACTGCAACAAAAAAATAGCCAGGCGGGTGGCTCAGTGAGTAGGGCGCCGGCCCCATATGCCGAGGGTGGCGGGTTCAAACCCGGCCCCGGCCAAAATGCAACCAAAAAATAGCCAGGCGTTGTGGCAGGCGCCTGTAGTCCCAGGTACTTGGGAGGCTGAGGCAACAGAATTGCTTAAGCCCAGGAGTTGGAGGTTGCTGTGAGCTGTGTGAGGCCACAGCACTCTACCAAGGGCCATAAAGTGAGACTCTGTCTCTACAAAAAAAACATAGCCAGGAATTGTGTAGGCAGCAGTAGGCCCAGCTATTTGAGAGGCTGAGGCAAGAGAATCGATTAAGCCTAAGAGTTGGGCGGCACCTGTGGCTCAAGGAGTAGGGCGCTGGTCCTATATGCCGGAAGTGGCAGGTTCAAACCCAGCCCTGGCCAAAAACCACAAAAAAAAAAAAAAAAAAAGCCTAAGAGTTTGAGATTACTGTGAGCCGTAACTCCATGACACTCTACCAAGGGCGACATAGTGAGACTCTGTCTCAAAAACAAACAAACAAACAAACAAACATGGGTGGCGCCTGTGGTTCCCTGAGTAGGGCGCCAGCCCCATATACTGAAGGTGGGAGGTTTGAACCCGGCCCCAGCCAAACTACAACCAAAAAATAGCCGGGCATTGTGGCAGGCGCCTGTAGTCCCAGCTACTTGGGAGGCTGAGGCAAGAGAATCGCCTAAGCTCAAGTGCTGGAGGTTGCTGTGAGCTGTGACGCCACAGCACACTACCGAGGGCAACAAAGTGAGATTCTTGTCTCTAAAAAAAAAAAAAAAAAAAAAAAAAGAAAGGGTGGCACCTGTGGCTCAGTCGGTAAGGCGCTGGCCCCATATATGGAGGGTGGCAGGTTCAAGCCCGGCCCCAACCAAACTGCAACCAAAAAATAGCCAGGCGTTGTGGCGGGTGCCTGTAGTCCCAGCTACTTGGGAGGCTGAGGCAAGAGAATCGCTTGAGCCCAGGAGTTAGAGGTTGCTGTGAGCTGTGTGAGGCCACGGCACTCTACCGAGGGCCATAAAGTGAGACTCTGTCTCTACAAAAAAAAAAAAAAAAAAAAAAAACCTCTGATAATTGAAAACTTTCTAATGACCATATTACCATTTTATAAGCTTTTTAATAAAAGCTCTAGTTACATTTTGGTAACCTATTGAGGTATACTATTATTTTAATTTTCTCATTTTATTTTTCAGAGACATAGATTAGACTTCATTACCACAAAAACAAAAACAAGCCTATGTGTTTGTCTGTGTGTGTGTGTGTGGCAGTCTCACCCTGCTGCCCAGGCTAGAGTGCTGTGGAGTCAGCCTAGCTCACAGTAACCTCAAATTCCTAGGTTTAAGTGATCCTCCTGCCTCAGCCTCTTGAGTAGCTAAAGACTACAGTTGCCCACCAGATTGCCCAGATAATTTTTCTATTTTTAGTGGAAACCAGGTCTTGTTCTTGCTCAGGCTCATCTCAAACTCCTGAGCTCAAGTGATCCTCCCACGTCTGCCTCCCAGAATGCTAGAATTATAGGTGTAAGCCACCAGATCTGGCTTCACACAGCATGCTATGAAGACTAACACCCTGTAATTGGAATTGGTAAGTACACCAATGTGTCCATTACCAGGGATTTCCCACTTAGGTGTACTATAGCTGACACACACAGTATTTAACACATACCTCTGTTAAGACATCTGCAAGTTCAGCATGAACTTTAGTTCGAAGAGATGTTCTGGCCACATCTATAAGTGTTTCCCTGTCCATCTCCCTGCTTACTTTCACTTGTTCCAAAAAGTTAAGGGCCTTTTCCTTTGCAGCTTCAAATCCTTCAGTGACTATTCTGGGATGAAGACCCTGTAATAAACATACAAGTACACACACACCTTCAATTAGTGCAATTAAAAGTTCATGAGTTCATGATAAAGTTCAGATAATTTTAATCTTTGAAGGTATATTCTAAATCATTTATATATTTTAATACAATCAAAGTAATAATGTGCTGGCTTTCTGAATACATTTAAAAGGATAAATACACCTTTCAATGCAGAGGAAAAAGACAGGCATTGCTCTAGCACAGGGTCAAAGCCAAGGGAACTATAAAGCACACTTGGGTGTTCACTGTGCACACCACAAGCAATAGTATCAAAACCCAAAATTGTGTCCTAACAACATGCAGTCTCAGGTAATTTGAAACTAATCTTCCAAGCAAAGTCTGATAGTGGATTAGTGTTAAGGTTTGCTTTAGTCTTGACTAGCTGGGGTTAAAAAATTGTGGAATTCTTATTTCGGTGTAAGTTTCTGATTGGTTTTTTTCCTTATAAATAAATATGCCTAGTCCTGGGCATCCCATTTTCAGGTCTCAATTATTAATCTATATTATAAAGACAAATATAAATCATGTTTACAACTTGACCAAAAAAAAATCATCTTTTCAGCCAAAGAAGTTTCCAAAAATTGTTCAAGATAACAATTAATTGTGTCAGACCAGGATAAAGACCCAGGTTCCTAGATTTAAGTTCCCTGATCTCTATCTTCTACTCTATGACCTCAGGTACTACTAACACATCAATTTATATAAATAAATACCAGACTTCCCTATATACAATAAAATACCACACAAACAAGAGAGTCTGTGTACTTCAGAAATGTAGAGATCCGCCTGTTTCAGTAGCTCTCCAATGATTAGGACATTGGAAGTAGTACCATCACCAGTTATGTCATCCTGGGCTGTTGCCACTTTTGCTATTAAGGAGGCTGTTGGGTGTTGAATTTGCTAAAAGAAAAAGAAAAGAATCACTTAAAGTGAAGCAGTCCAAATATACCTCAAACAAAACATGCAATCTACTTTAAAAGACTGCCCAAGTGTTTGGCTACATTTTACTTCCATTAAAATGTCAAAATTAGCTACTCCACATGCTCACTTGTGATGATCAAAACATTTTCTCATATAAATTTACTTCTGGCTCTGCGTGCATAGCTCAGTGGTTAGGGCACAGGTTCAAACCCAGCCCAGGCCTGCTAAACAACAATGACAACTACAACAAAGAAAACAGCCAGGCATTGTGGCAGGCGCCTGTAGTCCCAGCTACTTGGGAGGCTGAAGCGAGAGAATCACTTCAGCCCAAGAGTTTGAGGTTGCTGTGAGGTGTGATGCCACAGCTTTCTACAGAGGAAGACGTAGTGAGACTGTCTAAAAAAATAAACAAATTTACTTCTCAGATCTCTCTGTATGATAAGCCAGGTACCCTCTAAAATAAAAAGCCCAGCAGCACTGACCAAATTAAAAAGAGAAATAAAATAGTGTTCTTAGCATACATTATCATGGATGCTAATATCTCTGTGCGGACCTTCACATCTCCAAAATCATCCTAGAGATTCTCAATTAAAAAGGATCAGGGGCCCTACATAGCATTTGGTTGCAATGTTTTGTTTTGAGACAGAGCCTCAAGCTGTCACCACGGGTAGAGTGCTGTGGCATCACAGCTCACAGCAACCTCCAACTCCTGGGCTCAAGCTATTCTCCTGCCTCCGCCTCCCAAGTAGCTGGGACTACAGGCACCTGCCACAACACTCGGCTTTTTTTTTTTTGGTTGCAGCCGTAGTTGTTTGGTGGACCTGGGCTGGATTCGAACTTGCTAGCTTAGGTGTATGTGGCTGGTGCCTTAGCCATTTGAGCCATAGGTGCCGAGCCAATAACTTTGTAATTTAAGGAAAAAGTCATAACACAGACCCCTGGTACTTGAAAAGAGGTGATATAAGGGGGAGGGAATTTCTTAGGCCGTGACTACATGTATTTACCTTATACTCCTCAAACTGTAAATGTTTAATCCACTTCTTTGCATTTCACAATAAAAACCAAATAAAAAGAAGCCACGTAGACATACAGATTTTCTGATACCAAGTTTAAACTATGGATGCACTTGTTCTCTGATGACAAAAGCAACCATTTAGCCCACTAAAAACAAAACTAATCCTCTAGAATAGGTAGTCCTTATTGAAAATATTTATAAATATCTGGATGTTGACAGCACAGTATCCTATTAACAAACCCCTAAATTTTAGTCTGAAATCAGAGGCAATGGGCAGCGCCTGTCGCTCAGTGGGTAGGGCGCTGGCCACATACATAGAAGGTGGTGGGTTTGAACTCAGTCCAGGCCAGCTAAAATCAACAATGACAACTGCAACCAAAAAAACAAAAGAACATCTGGGCGTTGTGGTGGGCACCTGTAGACCCAGCTACTTGGGAGGCTGAGGCAAGAGAATCACTTAAGTCCAAGAGTTGGTGGTTGCTGTTAGCTGTAACTCCACAGCACTCTACCGAGGGCGACACAGTAAAACTGTCTCAAAAAAAAAAAAAAAAAAAAAACCCCAAGGCAAGACATTTCTCTCTATTGCATTTGAAATTTTGAATTGCTAGGCTTTGAGAATTTAGGGATAAATAAAACAGATACTCCCCTTATAATTATTATTTTTTGATCCCTGGGACCTTAAAAATATTAAAGTTTCGGTTTTTTTCTTTTGTCTTTGAGACAAAGTCTCATTCTGTCACCCTTGGTTGAGTACTGTGCCATAATAACTCACAGCAACTCAAACTCCTAGGCTCAAGCCATCCTCATGCCTCCGTCTCCCCACGTACCTGGGACTGCCAGCACCAGCCACAACACCCAGCTAGGTTTTCTATATTTAGTAGAGACTGGGTCTCATTGTTGCTCAGGTTGTATTCAGAGGATCCACCTTGCCTCCAAAGAGTGCTAGGATTACGGGCATGAACCAATATTAAGGAGTTTTATCTTTTATCCACTTGGAGATGGAGGGAGGAGATGTAACAGAGAAACTGCTATTAAAAAACAAAAACAATGGGGTGGCGCCTGTGGCTCAGTCGGTAAGGCGCTGGCCCCATATACCGAGGGTGGCGGGTTTTGGCGGGTTCAAACCCGGCCCCGGCCAAAATGCAACCAAACAATAGCCGGGCGTTGTAGCGGGTGCCTGTAGTCCCAGCTACTCGGGAGGCTGAGGCAAGAGAATCGCTTAAGCTGGGCAGCCCCTATGGCTCAAAGGGGTAGGGCGCTGGTCCCATATGCCAGAGGTGGCAGGTTCAAACCCAGCCGTGGCCAAAAAACTGCAAAAAAAAAAAAAAAAAAGAGAATCGCTTAAGCCCAGGAGTTGGAGGTTGCTGTGAGCTGTGTGAGGCCACGGCACTCTACTGAGGGCCATAAAGGGAGACTCTGTCTGTACAAAAAAAAAAACAAAAAAAAAACAATGGGTGGCACCTGTGACTCAAAGGAGTAGGGTGCTGGCCCCATATGCTGGAGGTAGCGGGTTCAAGCCTGGCCCTGGCCCAAACTGCAAAAAACAAAAACAAAAAAACAAACAAAAAAAACCCCCGCAAACTAGGCAAGAGGATCATCACTGGAACCCAGGACTTGAGGTTGCTGTGAGCTATGATTCCATAGGACTCTACCCAGGGTAACAAAGTGTTTCAAAAAATAAATAAACACCATAACCACCCTGCTGCATTTTCCCCAGCTGATTCTGTCAATCACCCTTAATCTTCCAGATTTTATTATAATTATTTTAAATACATAATTACAATCTGTTAGACTATGAATGGCAAAAGAGCAGGAATTCAAATGCTAAGGCTGTCAGGCTCTAGGGCTCCTCCTAGTATTGCACGGTGAGAACCATTACACATTACCTTCCTTTTCTGGATGACTACCTGTTGAAAGTTCATGAATATAATTTTCTCCTACCTGAGACTTAACGTTAGAAATCTTTTTACAAATCAAGCAGACTACAAAAAAACACACACAAAAAAAAAAACAAGAGGTTTTTGACCTAACATAGCAGCCTCACCATTTCGTGAAGCAGCACATTGCCGTCTTTGGTAAGCTTGATGTCTCCAGCGCCAGAAACCAACCTGTACAACGGGTAGAAATGAACCACTGTCACTTTTCTACGGCAACCAAATTAAATTAAAAGTCCCATAAAAACTGAGCTTTTCCCAGATCCTAAGTAGCCGGAGTCACGGGGCGGATTATCTCCTCGAAGGAAGGTGAACTGTGCAGCGCCGAGCCTTCACGGAGGCTGGGAGCCCGAGGGCGGGGGAGAGCCGCGCACGAGGAAAGCTTTGTTCTCCACCGAGATAACCCTGACACAGGAGGAGCTCTGTGCAGGAAGGAGGATCGGGGAGGGGGGCTACAGCGGCGAGCGCGGAGGCCTGAAGGCACCGGACTCGAGTCCGCGGCTCGAGCTCGCCAGACCCGGAGCAGCGCGAGGTGCCCGCCCGACCCACCCGCCTGCCCCGCCTCACATTTTCATGGTGCCTTTAGGCCCCAAGTTGGTCCTCAGCACGTCCTGCAACCCCCGAGCCGCGCTGATGTTCACCGCTAGCGCCGCCTGGGCTCGGGCCACCTCGGCCTTGGGGTTCAGGGTCTTCACGGCCGCCATAGCTTGATCCAGCAAAGGAAGGAAAAAAAAAAGCCGGCGTGCGCAAGGTTCAGGGCCGGCTCAGCGTGGCCAGGAGGTACTACTATCCGGGCGTTCTGGAACAGTCGGACGCACCCGGCCCGCCCCCAGCGTGCCCGCGCGCCACCGCCATTGGGTGGAGTGTCGTCCAGCGCCCGTTGATTGGATCGCAGCCACAGGGCTATGCATGGCCCCGCCCGCCGCGCCCCGGCAGGGGCGCCATTGCGCGGGGGAGGAGCCTGTGCCGTGGCTGTCTGGGCCCACAGGGTTCCGGCAGCGCGTGCTGCCTGAGCCCAGCTTTGCTGACCTGGGACCATAGGACGCAGGCGGGGCGGGGCGCGCAGCCTGCTCTGCGAGAGGCAGGGCCTGTCTGCCCCGCGAGTAAGGCGCACGCGTCGGAAGGGCATAGGGTGGGTTTCTTTCCTCCCCCACGTGCGCGTTTTGCTCTTAGTTTTCTTCCCTTGCTGCTTTTATCCCTTTCACTGGAGTTTTCTAAATTTACGTACTTGATGGTATACTAGGTGCTTGGGGTACACAGAGTGGGTCTAATACCGACCTTTCCCTAGCTGTTTTAAGGCCTAGGGAAGCTAAGATGTAATGCAAGATAGAAAGTGCTAGATGCCTTTAGGAAGCTATAGGAATGGTGCGATGCGAATTGAACAAGAATCAGCCTGTCCATACTGCTGATTGAAAATTAAAACTTGGTTGAGTCGTGTTGCCCAGCCTTTGAGGGAGCTCTTTACAAGATATAAAATTTCTAAAATCGTTTTCTAATACTGGTGTCTCGCAAAATACCACGTGTTTGGTAGTGTGTGGTATTTTACTTTTAATAGGTAATAACGAAAAATTGCTCTGCGTTCAAAAGGTGCTTGCTAAAGGGCAAATGGTTTAAGCCTGCCTCTCTCTAATTCAACACTAGAGGCAAGCACAATTACCTTTAGATACTCTAAAGTCTCCAAAGGCTTTCTGAATTTATAAACATGAAGTATAAACACTAATTGTTTCTCCACACAAATGGCAATTCAGAGTACATACTGTTGGGTGTATTAAAAGTATCTTGAGGGCGCCTGTGGCTCAGTTGGAAAGGTGCTGGCCCCATATACCGAGGGTGGCGGGTTCAAACCCAGCCCTGGCCAAACTGCAACCAAAAAATAGTCGGGCGTTGTGGCAGCGCCTGTAGTCCCAGCTTACTTGGGAGGCTGAGGCAAGAGAATCGCTTAAGCCCAGGAGTTGGAGGTTGCTGTGAGCTGTTGTGAGGCCACGGCACTCTACCGAGGGCCATAAAGTGAGACTCTGTCTCTACAAGAAAAAAAAGTATCTTGAATGGCTGGGCTCACACTTGTAATCCTAGCACTCTGGGAGGCCTAGGCGGGTGGATTGCTTGATTTCATGAGTTCAAAACCAGCCTGAGAAAAAAAGTGAATCTCTACTAAAAATAGAATAACTGAGACAAGGGAATCACTTGAGCCCAAGAGTTTGAGGTTGCTATGACTTACAACACCATGGCACTCTACCCAGGGCAATAGCTTGAGACTTTGTCTCAAAAAAAAAAAAAAAAAAGTATCTTGAATATTGTACCATATCAATACAAATAGGAAGTTTTTATTAATAGCTGCATGATAACTCTTCGTAAGAATAAGGGAACTAACCAGTCACCTACTGGCTTGTCCCCCATCTTCTGTTATTCAAGCTATAGTGAATGTCTTAATAATAATTTCGAGTGGGGTTTCTTGGCACCCATAGCTCAGTAGTTAGGGTGCTGGCCACATATACCAAGGCAGACAGGTTCGAACCCAGCTCAGCCCTGCTAAACAACAATGACAACTGCAACAAAAAAATAACCGGGCCTTGTGGCAAACACCTGTCATCCCAGCTGCTTGGGAGGCTGAGGCAAGAGAATCACTTAAGCCCCGAGTTCAAGGTTGCTGTGAGCTATGACACAACAGCACTCTACTGAGGGTGACAAAGTGAGACTCTGTCTCAAAAAAAAAAGGAACATCCTTATGGGACTGAATCCTTAACTGGTGGAGTCTGACTACAATAGTGTCAAAATTGAATTGTTGGATATGTAAATTATGTTGGAGAATCAAGGACTTGGTGTCTAAGAATTGGAGAATCGTTAATGTTTACCAAAAAACTCACACAGAAATCCACTTTGATTTTTTTCCAGAATACTTATTCTTTTCCACAATTAATATGTAATACGGAGTGGCACCTGTGGTTCAGTGGGTAGGGCGCTGGCCTCATATACTGAGGGCGGCAGTTTCAAACCTGGCCCCAGCCAAACCGCAACAAAAAAATAGCTGGGGCTTGTGGTGGGCGCCTGTAGTCCCAGCTACTCCGGAGGCTGAGGCAAGAGAATCACCTAAGCCCAGGAGTTTGAGGTTGCTGTGAGCTGTGACGTCACAGCACTCTACCGAGGATGATAGAGTGACTCTTGTCTCAAAAATATATATATATGTAATACAATTGTTAGCATATGTTACATTCCCAGATGTATTAATATGTGGACCTACTTTTGTTACCGGATAAAGAGGGTCCAGCCCCTTGTCACTGTCAGGCAATATGCAGAGATGCGGATAGTACCACCAAACTTTGTCAGAAGGCCAGCCATTCTGGAGAATGGTGAAAGTAGCCGCTGCAAGACTGTTCTGATCTTCCATTTCCAAAACAAAAGTTTAAAGCAAAGACCACATTAACCCTTATTTTAAATAATAATCAGCATAACACGGTGACCCATTATAACATTTCCAATTCAAAAGTTAATTTCCTAAATAAGTTCTTCTTGACTACTCAATATAGAAATCTTTAGGGTGGGAGCTAAATTTAGAAAACAACAAGAATGGGAGACATGAGGTAAAGGTCACTTAGGACTTAAACTGACCAGACCAGCTGTGTCAGGTCAGCCCTAGCCTGACTTACTCCATCTTATTCTTACTACATGTGTACTTGCTTTCCACTGTATTCTGTTTCATAGCTCTATCTATTCAAGTATCAATGCCATATTGTTTTATTTACTATAGTTTTATAATGTTTCAAAATTTTGTAGGGCTAGACCTCTTTATCAGTCTTTTTCAAAATATTTTTGGCTATTTTCACATTTGTTTTTCTTTCCAGGTGAATGATAGAATTATCTAGTTTTAAAAATCTGTTGTTATTTTTGGTTGTATATTGTTTTAAAAATGCTGTAACACATACTCGTTTTTTAGTAAAACACATCTGTTAATAGGTGGGGTATTCCAAATTAAAGCAGTGATAGTGGAGATAGCAAAGGCCAGAGGTGAGAAACATTTTTGACATCAAATTGACAGAATTTCAAAACATGCTGCACGGTTTCCATTTCTAGTCTTGGGGTCTGGAAAGGTCAAGGCAATTTCAAAAATGGGCAGGTTTGGAAAGGGGAAGTGGAGTGACAGTATTGATTTTGGGTAATTATTATTTTTGTTGTAGATCATTCACTCTCTGAGGATCTACTGTGATTAGGGTAAACATATAGACAGGAAAAGAGAAGGACCTTGTCTTTAGACTTCCAAGTCTCTTAAAGAGACAAGCATTATATGTACATAATGTACTAAAGAACTGAAATGGAGGTATATTCTCAGTGCCAGGCTACTAAGGAAGACTTCCTAAAGCAAATTTCTTTCTTTCTTTCTTTCTTTTTTTTTTTGAGACAGAGTCTCATTCTGTCACCCTCAGTAGAGTGCTATAGCATCACAGCTCACAACAACCTCCAACTCTTGGGCTTAAGCAATTCTCTTGTCTCAGCTTCCCAAGTAGCTGGGACTACAGGTGCCTGCCACAACACCCGGCTGTTTTTTGTTGCAGTTGCCACTGCTGTTTTAGATGGTTGGGGACAGGTTCAAACCCGCCATCTTCAGTATATGGAGCCAGTGCCCTACCCACTGAGCCACAGGCGCCACCCCTAAAGCAAATTTTTTTTATTAAAAACTTAGATTTTCTCTTCTTTTCTTTTCTCTCTCTCTCTCTTTTTTTGGAAACTGAGTCTTATTCTGTCACTCTGGGGTAGAGTGCCCTGGCATCATCATAGTTTACAGCAAACTCAAACTGTTTGGCTCAAGTGATCCTCATGCCTCAGCTTCCCAAGTAGCTGAGACTACAGGTGCCTGCCACAATACAATGACTGGCTAATTTTTCTATTTTTAATAGAGATGGGGTCTTGCTCTTGCTCAGGCTGGTTTTAAACTTCTGAATTCAAGGGATCCTCCTGTCATGGCCTCCCAGATGCTAAGATTACAGGTGTGAACCACAGCATCTAGCCTGATTTTCTGATTGCAAAAATGCCACATTCCTTTAGAAAAGGTAGCAAAAACAAATACATTTTAAATAAATTACTAATCTCACCACAAACTATTGGTAATAGTTAATTTTATGTGTCAACTTGGCTAGGCCTTGTGTGCAGATGTTTGTTTCTGTGAGAGTGTTTTTTTGGATGAGATTAACATTTAAATCAATGGACTTGGGATAAAACAGATTACTGTCAGGTGGCCCCCGTAGCTCAGTGAGTAGGGTGCTGGCCACATACACCCAGGCTGGCAGGTTCAAACCCAGCCTGGGCCAGGTAAACAACAATGACAACTGCAACAACAACAACAACAACACAACAACAACAAAAATAGCTGGGCGTTGTGGCCAGATAATAGCTGTGCCTGTAATCCCAGCTACTTGGGAGGCTGAGGCAAGAGAATCACTTAAGCCCAAGAGTTTGAGGTTGCTGTCAGTTGTGATGCCATGGCAACATAGTGAGACTCTGTCTCAAAAAAAGACTACTGTCCATAATGTGGGTGAGCCTTGTCTAATCAGCTAAAGGGCTTAATGGAACAAAGGCTGATCTCCCATTAGCAATAAGAAATTCTAGGGCAGCGCCTGTGGCTCAGTGAGTAGGGCGCCAGCCCCATATACCGAGGGTGGTGGGTTCAAGCTCAGACCCAGCCAAACTGCAACAAAAAAATAGCCAGGCGTTGTGGCAGGCACCTGTAGTCCCAGCTACTTGGGAGGCTGAGGCAAGAGAATCGCCGAAGCCCAGGAGCTGGAGGTGATGCCACGGCCCTCTAGGCCCTTTACTGAGGGTGACAAAGTGAGACTGTGTCTCAAAAAAAAAAAAAGAAAAAGAAAAAGAAATTCTATCAGCAGACTGCCTTTATACTCAAACTGGGTCTCCAACCTGCCAGCCCTCCCTGCAGAATTTGGATACACCTCCATTATCAATCATGTGAGCCAATTCCTTAAAATAAATCTCTATTTTATATGTAGGCTCTATTTTCCCAGAGAATCCTAATGCACATTTTGGTACTGAGAATGGCTCTAGAAGAACAGAATCTGAAGGATGAGTTTTCTGATTTGGGTTCTGGAGTTTGTGGAATTGGCTATCCAATCTGATTAGATTTAAACATATTGATTATTCCATTTCCAGTAGTAAAGAGCATCAATAGTCAGTGGCATGATGTGGCAACAGAAATGTGCAAAATGTTACCATTGGACGTTCCTAATCAAACATGTATAAGAGACAGGGATCTGAGTGACCATATATATATGATACTTTTGAACATTTTTGTCAAACTAACAAGTTATAATGAGATTGGCTGGTTGTTCCTCAAATCACTGGACTAAGTGGGAAAAGAAAGGATGAGCTCTAGGATTCAAATTCCCAGCTCAGGTGTTGTATATGAATGACCTGAAAACTTCTATGTCTTTCCGGAAGGAGATCCTTATCTCCTGCAGAGCTGAGATTACTGAAAACCAAACCCAGAATTTCATTCTGTGAGTGGCTAAATTACAATACAAATTGAACTCTTCAGCCTTGCAAGGTCTTATGTTAAAGTCAGGGCACTGATCTGAACAAATGGGATCATGAAATTTGGGATGGAGTTGTGTAGGGATTCTCTGATGAACCTGAGGACATTGAGGCCCAAAATGCTGAGTTTTTTCTGCTAATGGATGTAGTCTGTCCACCCCTACCTGAGGAAATTCACCTTGGATTGCCTTTGAGGCAATTGCCATGCTAGACATTGCTAATTCTCCTCCTGTCTCCTTCCTTTGCTAGATTAAAGTCCCAGCATGTCCTAAAGGCACAAGTAAATTATTACACCCAGTGTCCCAGGTGAGGCCAGGCTCAATTGCTCATGCCTGTAATCCTAGCACTCTGGAAGGCCAAGGCAGATGGATTGCTTGAGCTCAGGAGTTTGAGGCCAGCCTAAGCTAGAGGGAGACCTCATTTCTAAAAATAGCTGGGTGTTGGGAGGGGTGCCTGTAGGCCCAGCTACTTCGGAGGCTGAGGCAAGAGGATTGCTTGAGCCCAAGAGTATGAGGTTGCCTTGAGCTATGATGTCACAGCCCTCTACCCAGGGAGACAAAGTAATACTCTGTCTCAATAGTTCAGCACCTGTAGCTCAAGCGGCTAAGGCACCAGCTACATACACTTCAGCTGACGTGTTCGAATTCAGCCTGGGCCTGCCAAACAACAATGACAACTACAACCAAAAAATAGCTGGGCACTGTGGCGGGCACCTGTAGTCCCAGCTACATGGGAGGCTGAGGCAAGAGACTCACTTAAGCCCAGGAGTTGGAGGTTGCTGTGAGCTGTGATGCCATGACACCCAGGGCAACAGCTTGAGGCTTTGTCTCAAAAAAAAAAAAAAAAAAAAGTGACCCAGTCACCCATGGTTCCCACTCTTTCCCAACTTGCATTTATGGCTTCATGGGGAGTTCCCTACAATCACTTGACAAGAGGAAGAAAAGACTCAGGCTTGGTTTATAGCAACCTCTTGCTAGCTTATCCCTGGAGGACAGTGCTAAAGGAAATCCTCCCAGTGGGCAGAACTTTGGGTTGTTCACTTTGCTTGGAAAGAGAAAGAGCAATTACATAGGAGTTCGTGGCCTGTGGCCCATGGTTTGGCTGTATGATCAATGATATGGGAAGAAGATTGTTGATAACAAAGTCTGAGAAAGAGGTATGTGCGGTGGCACCCATAGCTCAATGGGTAGGGCACCGGCCACATACACCAAGGCTGGTGGGTTCGAATCTGACCCCAGCCAGCTAAAAAAATAATGGTAACAACAACAGCAAAATAACCAGGCGTTGTGGTGGGCGTCTATAGTCCCAGCCATTTGGGAGGCTGAGGCATGAGAATCGCTTAAGCCCAAGAGTTTGAGGTTGCTGTGAGCTGTGATGCCACGGCAGTCAACCAAGGGTGACATAGTGAGTCTTTGTGTCAACAAAAAGAAAAAAAAAGAAAGAGATATGTGGATAGACCTTTCTGGGAGGTATGGCGCCAGCCCCATGCACTAAGGGTGGTGGATTCAAACCCAGTCAGGGCCAGCTAAACAATGACTGCTACAACAGCAAAACAGCTGGGCGTTGTGGCAGGTGCCCGTAGTCCCAGTTACTTGGGAGGCTGAGGCAAGAGAATTGTTTGAAGCCCAAGAGTTTGAGGTTGCTGTGAGCTGTGATGCCACAGAACTCTACCAAAGGTAACATAGTGAGACTCTGTCTCAAAAAAAAAAACAAAAACACGTCTCATATGAATGCTTACTGAAGCATGACCTCAACAGAGGATTTTAATAATCAAATAAATAAGATGACCCATTCTGTGGATACTAGTCACCTTCTTTTCCTAGCCATTCTTGTCATCCACCCGGTGGACTCATGAACAAAGTAGCTTATGGTGGTGGGGATAGAGGTTATACAGGGGCTCAGCAACATGGGCTTCCACTCACTAGGCCGCTCCGGATACAGCCGTAACTGAGTGCTCAATCTGCCTGCAGTAGAGAATAACCTTGATAGGGCACCATTCTTTAGGCTGATAACCCAGCTAGTTGTTGGTGGTAGTGTGACTACTCTGGACTGGTTCCATTAGGGAAGGGACAGCAGTTCTTAATTGTAATAGAGACTTCCTCTGGATATGGATTTGCCTTTCTTTCTTCTTTTGACAAAAGTAGTTTTGCTTTTCCCAAAACTACTGACGATAGACTTATAGACTGCTTTATCCACTGACCGTGTTATTACACACAGCATTGCTTCTGATCAAAGACCTCACTTCACAGCAAAAGAAGTGCAGAAATGGGCTAATGCTCATGGAATTCCCTGGTCTTACCATGTTCTCTGCTGTCCTGAAGCAGCTGGCTTGACAGAATAATAAAATGGCTATTTGAAGACTGCATTACTGCACTAGCAGTAGGGTTGGGGAAGAGTTCTCTAGGAGGATACACGAGTACAATATGTGTCCCCTGGATCAATGTTAAATAGACAGTCCTTTTTCTCCCATAGCCAGAACATACGGGTCCAGGAATCAAGGGGTGGAAATGAGAGCGATACCATTTACTATTACCCTTAGTACCCCAGTAACAAAATGTTTGCTACCTTTCTCCATGACCTTATTCTCTGCTGACCTAGAGGTCTTGGTTCCAAAGGGACAAATGTTTCCACCAGCCCGTACAATATTGATTCCACAGAACTGGACATTAAGGGCGGCGCCTGTGGCTCAGTGAGTAAGGCGCCGGCCCCATATACCGAGGTTGGCGTGTTCAAACCCGGCCCCGGCCAAACTGCAACCAAAAAATAGCCGGGCCCTGTGGCGGGCGCCTGTAGTCCCAGCTGCTCGGGAGGCTGAGGCAAGAGAATCGCTTAAGCCCAGGAGTTGGAGGTTGCTGTGAGCTGTGTGAGGCCACGGCACTCTACCGAGGGCCATAAAGTGAGATTCTGTCTCTACAAAAAAAAAAAAAGAACTGGACATTAAGACTGCCACCCAGGCATTTTTTGCTCCTCATGTCTCTGAATCAATAGGCAAAGAATAGACAGCCATACTGTGCTGGCTGTCTACCAAGGGGAAATTGGACTGCTACTCCACAATGGAGGTAAAGGAGAGTATGTCTGCTAAACAGGCATTCCCTTAGGGCATGCCCAAGTATTACTATGCCCTGTGATTAAAGTCAATGGAAAACTCCAGTTATCCAATTCAGGCAGGACTACTAAAGGCCCACACCCTTCAGGAATGAAGGTTTGCATTCGACCATCAAAGTGAAGAACCACAGTCAGCTGAGGTGCTTGCTGAAGGCAAAGGGAATATGGACTGGGGAGTGGAAGAAGGTAGTTATAGATACCAGCTACAACCACATGACCAGTCACAGAAATGAGGACTGTAGGTGTCAGGAGTAATTTCTTTCTTATTTTGCTATGAATATGTTTGTGTCTGTCTCTATGTGTGTATTAAGCAAATAGCTTTATTTTCTCTCTCTTATCCCTTTAGCACAGAACATAAGAAGATATTGACTTAATATCATGGCATTTAAGTGTTAGCATTACATCATAGTGTTTAAGTTATAAGCTACCAAGAAGAGTAAACATCACCAAAAGACTTTGCATCTTCTGAGGAAAGCGTTAGTGTATTTTTGGTGTATGCAGGATATTTGTATCATATTAAGTGGAAGTGTGACCTTGTTATCGTATTTATTTGGAGTTGAAGTTTAAGGAGATATGTTTGGGTGCCAAGTATACAAGGGGTGGACTTGTGATGGTTAATTTTATGTCAGTTTGGTTGGGCCAAAGTGTACAGATATTTGGCTTACGTTATTCTGCATGCCTCTGTGAAGGTGTTTTTGGCTGAGATTAATATTTAAATCAAGGTTGACTTTCAGGAAATCAGATTACACTCCATAATGTGAGTGAGCCTCATCCCATCAGTTGAAGGCCTTAGTAGAACAAAGACTAGCCATGCCCTAGCAAAAAGGAATTCTGCCAGCAGACTGCCTGTGCATTCAAACTGCAACCTTTCCCTGGCTCTCCATCCTGCTGGCCTACCCAGCAGTTTTGGGGCTCTAAAACTGTATGAGCCAATTCTTTAAAATAAATCTCTACTGCACACACACATATCTGTTGATTCTGTTTCCTTGGAGAACTCTGACTAATACACCATTGTTAACCATTTATTGTCTACGCTGCCAGGCTATGGTCTATGTGTATATATATATATATATATATATTTTTTTTTTTTTTTTTTTTTGGCCGGGGCTAGGTTATGAACCCACCACCTCCGGCATATGGGACCGGCGCCCTACTCCTTGAGCCACAGGTGCCGCCCGGTCTATGTGTATATATAATATTGATCTTACATACTGTACATATTGTTTTGTTTTGCATTTTTTTTTTTTTTTGTAGAGACAGAGTCTTGCTTTATGGCCCTCGGTAGAGTGCCGTGGCCTCACACAGCTCACAGCAACCTCCAACTCCTGGGCTTAAGCGATTCTCTTGGCTCAGCCTCCGAGTAGCTGGGACTACAGGCACCCGCCACTTTTTTTTTTTTTTTTGTAGAGACAGATTCTCACTGTACCGCCCTCGGGTAGAGTGCCATGGCGTCACACGGCTCACAGCAACCCCCAACTCTTGGGCTTACGCGATTCTCTTGCCTCAGCCTCCCGAGCAGCTGGGACTACAGGCGCCCGCCACAACGCCTGGCTATTTTTTTGTTGCAGTTTGGCCGGGGCTGGGTTTGAACCCGCCACCCTCGGCATATGGGGCCAGCGCCCTACTCACTGAGCCACAGGCGCTGCCCTTGTTTTGCATTTTTATTTAGTATAAACAGCATAAAAGGTGTGTGATAAAGAGTGTCATCGCTACCCCTATCCACCACTCCATCCACCCAGTTCCCACCAACCTTTAGATTACTACTTTATTTTTTTGTTAGATTACTACTTTTGTTACTTATGTATCTCCCCAAAATTACCTTATGCAAACAGAAAAAATAAGAATATATATGATCTTTTCCTTTTTCTTTATTTAAAAAGGTAACATAGGGCGGCGCCTGTGGCTCAGTCGGTAAGGCGCCGGCCCCATATACTGAGGGTGGCGGGTTCAAACCCAACCCCGGCCAAACTGCAACCAAAAAATAGCTGGGCGTTGTGGCGGGCGCCTGTAGTCCCAGCTACTCGGGAGGCTGAGGCAAGAGAATCGCTTAAGCCCAGGAGTTGGAGGTTGCTGTGAGCTATGTGAGGCCACGGCACTCTACCGAGGGCCATAAAGTGAGACTCTGTCTCTACAAAAAAAAAAAAGTAACATAACACTCTTCTTGTCTTGCATTCTTTACTAACCAATGTATCTTTTTTTTCCTGTTTTTTGAGACAAGAGTCTCACTTTGTCGCCCTGGGTAGAGTGCTATGATATCACAGCTCACAGCAACCTCAAACTCTTGGGCATAAGCAATCCTCTTGCCTCAGCCTCCCAAGTAGCTGGGACCACAGGCATGCATCACAACACCTAGCTATTTATTTATTTATTTAAGACAGAGTTTCACTTTGTCACCCTTAGTAGAGTGCTATAGCGTATAGCAAACTCAAACCCTGGGCTCAGGCAATCCCCTCGCCTCAGCCTCCCAGACTGCCAGCATTACAGGCATGTGCCACCATGCCTGGCTCACACACAAATTTTAAAGACTTGATAAATTCTCTAAATTTCTATCTAGAAGTATTGTATCAGTTTTCTCCTGCTCATTTTGTTCTCACTCTTTACCAAGACACTTTTTCATTTGCATTTCTTATGTGGAATTTATTTTATTTATTTATTTATTTTTGAGACAGAGCCTCAAGCTGTCACCCTCGGTAGAGTGCTGTGGCATCACAGCTCACAGCAACCTCCAACTCCTGGGCTTAAGCGATTCTCTTGCCTCAGTCTCCCAAGTAGCTGGGAGTACAGGCACCCACCATAACGCCCGGCTATTTTTTGGTTGTAGTTGTCATTGTTGTTTGGTGAGCCCAGGCTGGATTCAAACACGCCAGCTCTGGTGTATGTGGCTGGCGCCTTAGCCACTTATATGGAATTTAGTATGCTATTTTGTTTGAATTTGAATTGCTTTTTCCTAAATGCTATGTGGACTTTTTTCATGTATTTATTGGCTGTTTCCATTTCATCATCTATGACTTGCCTGTTCATACCTTTGCTTGTTATTTTTTTTTCTTGAATTTTGAAGATGCAAAGTGTGAACCACTATGCCCAGCCCTCCATCTTTTCTTATGACTGCATAGTACTCCCTGGTACACATATACCACAGTTTGTTATTCCATTCATGGGTTGATGGACACTTGGGTTGATTGCATGTCTTGGCAATTGTGAATTGGGCTGCAATAAACATTCTAGTGCAAATGTCCTTGTGGTAAAATGATGTGTGTGCTTCATTCTTTTTTCTTCCATTTTCCCAAGATTAAATGATTATTAAAAAAGTGTGCCACATTGTATAGAAATCAACATTCTCTCCCATAATTCTGTGTGTCTGGGACTATAGAAATGTCACTGTCCCTGCCCCACATCTTCAAATTAACATTCTCAGGTCACAACAATAAGTATTCCCAAAGGGGACCTTCTGGAAAAACAGACTATTTCCTCGGCTCTTATTTCCCTCCTTTTGTAGCATGCACCAGCAATCTAGCCAAGAAGTATATATTGGGGAGTAAGGAGGAGATCCACCAGTAAGTTCACAGCCATTAGAGACAAGCACAAACGGATAGGTCAACATACTGGCAAAAAATCCTATGACAGTTCTTGTGATAACTCTTCATTTCATTCATGGTGGAAACCCCACTGTCCAGTGCATAGGTATTGCCGAGGTAGGCCAGTGAGTTACAGAGCCACAAAGAAATGATGTCATCTAGGAGGTGAGGAACAAGACTGGTGAAAAATCCTAGGATGCCCTCTTCCCGATAGATGGTTACTATGGGGTCACAAAGTCCACAGTGCTTGGATTCTCTGCCAGTGAATTGTACCATAGACCTCAGAGTGATTACTGTGGAACACAGAGAAAAAAATTTTAGAACTATATTGAGGCCTGGTGCAATGGCTCATGCCTGTAATCCCAGCACTTTGGGAGGCTGAGGCGGGAGGATTGCAGGAGACAGAGACTAGCCTGGGCAAGAGCAAGACCCTGTATCTACAAAAAATAAAGTAAAATTTATCCAGGCATGGTAGTTTGACAGCCCTGATCAAAAAAGATATGTGTGCTTCATTCTTAATAATCTTTTTTTCTCCTGTTCTTTTTTTTTTTTCTTTCTTCCTTCCTTCCTTTTTTCTTTCTTTCTTCTGTTTTTTCATATGTCTGCAAGCTCACTATTTCTCTATCCTGCTTGGTCAGTTCTGCTATTGAGAGACTCTGATGCATTTCTCAGTTTGTCAATTGAGTTTTTAAGCCCTAAAATTTCTGCTTGATTTTTATAAATTATTACAGTTTCTCTCTCTTTTTTTTTTAATTAAATCATAGCTGTGTACATTAATGTAATAATGGGGTACAATGTGCTGGTCTTGGGGCGGCGCCTGTGGCTCAAAGGAATAGGGTGCTGGCCCCATATACCAGAGGCGGCGGGTTCAAACCCGGCCCCAGCCAAAAACTGCAAAAAAAAAAAAAAGAATGTGCTGGTCTTATATACAGTTTGAAATATTTTCATCAAACTGGTTAACATAGCCTTTATGACATTTTTTTAGTTATTGTGTTCAGACATTTATATCCTGCATTTAGTAAGTTTCACCTGTACCCTTCTAAGATGCACCGTAGGTGTGGTCCCACCAATTACCCTCCCTTCAGTCTCTTTTGTTAAATTTCTCTCATAGGCTTCTGAATCCTTTCTCTGTGTCATCTTCAAGTTCATTGAGCTTCCTTAGGACAGCTATTTTGAATTCTTTGTCTGAAAGGTCCCTTATCTCCATCACTCTATAATTGGTCACTGGTACCTTATTTAGTTAATTTAGTGAGGTCACATCTTCCTAGATCAGTGGTTCTCAACCTGTGGGTCATGATCCATAGGAACTGTATTAAAGGGTCGCGACATTAGGAAGGTTGACAACCACTGTCCTAGATGTTGTTGATGTTTGTGGACATTTGTCAGTGTCTGGGTATTGAAAAGTTAGATATTTATTTTAATCTTCACAGGCTTGTTTGAACTCATCCTTCTTGACAAGGCTTTCCAGATACTCAAATGGAATTGAGTACTGTGGTCTAAATCTCTGGTCACTGCAGCTATTTCAGAACTAGGACTGCCCCAAGCCCAATAATGCTGTGACTCTATACATCCCTGGTGGTACTGCCATAGTGATCTTGGGTAAGATACAAGAGAGTTCCCAGGGTTACTAGGCACTTTCTTTCCTCACCCTCAGGCTGGGCTGATGGAGTTGGAGGAGTGACATAGGCACTCCCTGGTGGCCACCAGAGCCAGGTCACACCTGAAGCTAGCCCATTTTCACCCAAAGCCAGTAATCACTGTTGCCTGGCTACTCTGACATTTAGTCAGCAGGTGGTGAATCCTGCCATGTCCTTCTCTTCTGGATCCACCCTTCTGGCCTAGGCTGCGTCCAGAAGTGTCATCCAAGAACTAAGGCCTGGGTTAAGGGGCCTCCGGATTCTGCCCAGTTCTTTATTTTACTGTGGCTTAGCTGGTACTCAAGTTGCAAGACAAAGTCCTCTGAGCACTTCCTTTATCTTACCTCAAGCTGAAGAAGTCTGAGCTTCGCTGCCTGATTTGTGAGAGGGGTGACAGGCAGTAGCTTGTCCACCACCACTAGTGTCTCACTGGGTCACGTGTACCCTAAAGCTACTGGCTCTGAGCACAGTCAACAGGAATTGCCTAAGGACTGCAGCTCTTGTACCTGTCTGCCTTATGAATTTAGCCCAGGCCCCCGGCTTCTGGGGTGGGGCTTTCCAGAACTCTGAGCTTTAGGGTGGAGGATTTCCCTCTGGCTGGGCTTGTCAGAAAGCTACCTCTGAGGACACTGGCAGAATTCTGCCCTATTCTATGTTCCCTTGTGCCAGGATAGACCTAGGTTTTAGTGGAAAGCATACCAAACCCCGGCACCTAGGGTCTGGTATGCCCTAAGTGGGCATAGGCAATGCAATAATTATTTTTCCTTTCCTGTATAACTTACTATTTTTCCTAAAATGAAAAAAGTGTTTAGGCTGAGCATGGTGGCTCACACCTGTAATCCCAGCACTGTGGGAGGCTGAGGTAGTTGGAGTTCCTGACCAGCCTAAGCAAGAGCAAGACCCCAGTGTCTATTTAAAAAAAAAAATAGCTGAGCACTGTGGTGGATGCCTGTAGTCCCAGCTACTTGGGAGGCTGAGGCAAGAGGACCCAAGGCTGAGCCCAAGAGTTCGGGGTTGCTGTGAGCTATGATGACGCCACAGCACTCTACCCAGGGCAACAAAAGTTAAGACTCTGTCTCAAAAAAAAAGAAGAAAAGAAAAAAAGAACAAGATTTTGCCTTTAGAATTTTTCCCTTTTTGGCTGATCTGATGGTAGGTAGTGGGTTATCAGAACTTATTAACATTAGTGTTAGGAGGCACCTGTGGCTCAGTGGATAGGCACATAAACTGAGGCTGGTGGGTTTGAATCCGGCCTGGGCCAGCTAAACAACGACAACTTTAACAAAAAAATAGCCGGATGTTGTGGTGGGCACCTGTAGTCCCAGCTACTCGGGAGGCTAAGACAAGAGAATAGATCACATAAGCCCAATAGGTTGAGGTTGCTGTGAGCTGTGATGCCATGGCAATCTACTGAGGGCAACATAGTGAGACTCTGTCTCAAAAAAAAAAAAATTAGTGTCACTAAAGTTGGTATTCAACCCCCAACTGATAAATTTGACTGGCTATTAAAAAAAAGAAATTTTTGGCTCGACGCCTGTGGCTCAAGTGGCTAAGGCGCCAGCCACATACACCTGAGCTAGTGGGTTTGAATCCAGTCCGGGCCCGCCAAACAACAATGACGGCTGCAACCAAAAAATAGCCGGCGCTGTGGTGGGCGCCTGTAGTCCCAGCTACTTGGGAGGCAGAGGCAGGAGAATCGCTTGAGCCCAGGAGTTGGAGGTTGCTGTGAACTGTGACACTACAGCACTCTACCCAGGGCAACAGCTTGAGGCTCTGTCTCAAAAAAAAAAAAAAAAAAAGAAATTTTCCTTCTTTTTATTTTTAGTCTCATTGATATTTGCACTAATATTTATTATTTCTTTCCTTCTGCATGGTTTGGGTTGATTTTGTTCTTCTTTTTCTGTTTTTCTCACTGGTCTTTATTGATCTGTTGTCAAGTTCACTGATCCTTTTTTTGTAATCTCTCATATTCTATTAAGATCATCCAGTAAATTTTCATTTTAGATATACTATTTTTCAGATTTGGATTTCACATTTTATCATTTTTTCCTTTTTTTTTGAATTTTGCTTTCAATTGTCTTAGTTTGAAGTTTTTAAAAAAATTTTCTTTCTTTTTCTTTTATTTATTTATTTATTTATTATTATTTTTTTTTATTGAGACAGAGTTTCACTTTGGGCCCTCCGTAGAGTGCTATAGCATCATAGCTCACAGCAATCTCCAACTCTTGGGCTTAAGTGATTCTCTTGCCTCAGCCTCCCAAGTAGCTGGGACTATAGGCGCCTGCCACAATGCCTGGCTTTTTTTTTTTTTTTTTGGTAGAGACAGGGTCTCACTCTGGCTCACGCTGGTCTCGAACCTCTGAGCTCAGGGCAATCCACTGGCCTCAGCCTCCCAGAGTGCTAGAATTACAGGCGTGAGCCACCACACCCGGCCTTTTTCCTTTTTACACAAACATGTGCCATTGTGTTAAAGATTTCCCATTAAAATTTTTTCCCCCTTTTTTGCCTGTGAGGCAATCATTATGATTATATTTTCCTTTAAGTACTTGGATATGTTTAGCTTTTTTTTTTTTTTTTTTTTGTAGAGACAGAGTCTCACTTTCTGGCCCTTGGTAGAGTGCCGTGGCATCACACAGCTCACAGCAACCTCCAACTCCTGGGCTTAAGCGATTCTCTTGCCTCAGCCTCCCGAGTAGCTGGGACTACAGGCGCCCGCCACAATGCCCGGCTATTTTTTAGTTGCAGTTTGGCAGGGGCTGGGTTTGAACCCGCCACCCTAGGTATATGGGGCTGGCGCCTTACCGACTGAGCCACAGGCGCCGCCCGGATGTTTAGCTTTATTCCTTTATAGTTGAGTTTTTTTTTTTTTTTAGTTTTTGGTTGGGTCTGGGTTTGAACCCGCTGCCTCTGGCAAATGGGACCAGTGTCCTACCCCTTTGAGCCAGAGGAACTGCCCTATAGTAATTTTTTTTTTTTTTGAGATGGAGCCTCAAGCTGTCATCCTGGGTAGAGTGCTGTGGCATCACAGCTCACAGCAACCTCCAACTCCTGGGCTTACACAATTCTCCTGCCTCTGTCTCCCAAGCATCTAGGACTACAGGCGCCCGCCACAACACCTGGCTATTTTTTGGTTGCAGCTGTCGTTGTTATTTGGCAGCCCTGGATGGATTCGAACCTGCTGGCTCAGGTGTATGTGGCTGGCACCTTAGACACTTGAGCCACAGGTGCGAAGCCTCCTTTATAGTATTATAATATTGCTGTTATCTTGGAGCTTTTTGTTTTGTTTTTAGAGAAAGTCTCACTCAGTTACCCTGGATAGAGTGCTGTGGAGTTAGCCTAGCTCACAGCAATCTCAAACTCTTGGACTCAAGCAATCCTCTTGCTTCATCCTCCTGAGTAGCTGGGACTGCAGGTCCCTGCGTAATGCTGGGCTAATTTTTCTATTTTTAGTACAGGTCTCTTGCTCAGACTGTTCTTGAACTTTTGAGCTCAAGCAATCCTCCTGTCTCAGCTTCCCAGAGTGCTAGGACTACAGGTGTGAGCCACCGAACCCAGTCTACTTTGTTTTTTTTTTTATTAAATCATAGTTGTGTACATTAGTATGATCATGGGGCACCATACACTTGGTTCATAGACCGTTTGACACATTTTCATCACACTAGTTAATGTAGCTTTCGTGGCATTTTCTTAGTTATTTTGCTAAGACCTTTACATTCCACATTTACTAGGATTTACATATACCCTTGTAAGATGCACCCCAGTCTACTTTTCCTGCTTCTTTCTAATTCCATTAATTTTTGATTGTACTTTAGACGCTGGGATAATTTCTTTTATGGACTTGGATTCTGCTATCTTCTTTTGAAAACTGCTCATATTTGTGCTGTCAGAAAGTTAAATTACTAGCTGTTCACATTGTATTTGTGATATTTTGTTATTATACTTTGTTAGGGATTGGTCTGTTTCAGTTTTGTCCTTAGTCTTAGAGCAAATCCTTTGTCCTGGTACATAACATTTATTTCTAAGCCTTAGGGTTTTAATGTAAAGCCTAATATGTGTACCAAACCCTCTAATTTGGCAGGATTTAAATGACAAACTCTGCTCTGTGGTAGGCAGCAGTTAGAAATCTCTGTTCAGGGCAGCACCTGTGGCTCAGTGGGTAGGGCGCCAGCCCCATATACTGAGGGTGGAGGGTTCAAACGCGGCCCCAGCCAAACTGCAATAGCAACAAAAAATAGCCGGGCATTGTGGTGGGTGCCTGTAGTCCCAGCTACTCTGGAGGCTGAGGCGAGAGAATTGTCTAAGCCCAAGAGCTGGAGGTTGCTGTGAGCTGTGACGCCACGGCACCCTACCAAGGGCGACAAAGTGAGACTCTATCTCTAAAGAAAAAAAGAGAGAGAGAGAAAAAGATAGAAATCTCTGTTCGGCTTTTTTAGCTTCTATCTGAAAATAACAGAAAGTTCAACTGCTCTGCTGTGGCATCATAGCTCAGCAACCTCCAACTCTTGGGCTCAAGTGATTCTCTTGCCTCAGCCTCCTGAGTAGCTGGGACTACAGGCGCGCACCACAACACCTGGCTATTTTTTAGAGATGAGGTCTTGCTCTGGCTCAGGCTGGTCTCGAAACTGTGAGCTTAAGCAATCTATCCACCTCGGCCTACCAGAGTGCTAGGGTTACAGGCGTGAGCCAGAGTCCAGGAGTTAAGAGACCAGCCTGGGCAATACAGCAAAATCCTGTCTCTACAAAATAATAATAATATTAATAAATCTTATTGCCTTTATTATACTTATTTTAAAACTATTACCAAATATATTCAGGTTCTTTTTTTTTTTAATTTTTTTTTTTTTTGTAGAGACAGAGTCTCACTTTATGGCCCTTGGTAGAGTGCCGTGGCCTCACACAGCTCACAGCAACCTCCAACTCCTGGGCTTAAGCGATTCTCTTGCCTCAGCCTCCCGAGTAGCTGGGACTACAGGTGCCCGCCACAACGCCCGGCTATTTTTTGGTTGCAGTTTGGCCGGGGATGGGTTTGAACCCTCCACCCTCGGTATATGGGGCCGGCGCCTTACCGACTGAGCCACAGGCGCCGCCCTTCTTTTTTTTTTTTTTTTTTTGAGACAAGAGTCTCGCTATGTTGCCCTCAGTAGAGTGCTGTGGCTCACAGCTCACAGCAACCTCCAACTCTTGGGCATAAGCGATTCTCTTGCCTCAGCCACCCAAGTAGCTGAGACTACAGGTGCCCACCCCAACGCCCGGCTGTATGTTCAGGTTCTTTTTTTTTTTTTTTTTTTCATTCAAGAGAATTAAATCGTTTATTGATTACACATGATAATGGTAGATACACAAGCTTCATTCTCATCTGTAATTTTATCTGGTACCATTATTCAATTTAGATATATTGCATAGGATATGCCAACAATCACCTTTATAACCAATAATTCCATGATTTTCCTTGGATGACCCCTTTAAATGGTGAGCTTCAGGTCACAACAGTAACCCTCAGTTCAACTATACCAAGGTTTCTGAAGACAATGGCTTCTTCACCCAAGCAGGTTGTAAATGAATTTCAAATAGAACCTGGCATCACCCTGAAGGAATTCTAGCTTCACACTTTTAGAAAGTTTACCAAAATGGCTTCAGAGTAGACTAACTTTACACAGCACATTTAAAAAAAAAAAAAAGACACATTTATTCAGCGTCATGATCAGACTATTACATTTAGCAATCAACAGCATGGGTGCAAAAAAAAAAAAAAATCTACATTAAAACCCTTTGTTGGAATGCTTTACACTTTCCACAGAACAGAAACTAAAATAACCTGTTATACAATTAGTCACAAATACAGTCCTCGAGTTTTTTGCCCATACACATGAGTATTGTCTAAAACATGTCTTCTTTGTAGCAGCTAGGCCCTGCCACCACTGTGCTTGGCTGAGTTCACAAATCTGTTGTAACCTGTAGCTTCCCTGTCACTTCTCTGGCTCTCCTCTCCTGCTAAGCTTTGTTTCCTGGGAATAATTAAAACCTTCTGCCACTGCCATAGCTACTGCTGCTACTGGAACCACCATAGCCACCTTGGTTTCGTGGTTTGGCAAAGTATTGGCCGCCACCACCATAAGGGCCAGAGCTTCTGCCTCCAAAATTTCCTCCCTTCATAGGTCCAAAATTTGATGACTGATTGTTGTAATTGCCAAAATCATTGTAACTTCCACCACCTCCAAAATTGCTTCCATCATTACCAAATCCATCGTAGCCATCCCCACTGCCACCATATCCACCACCACCACGGCTGCCACCAAAGCCACCACGACCACTGAAGTTTCCTCCACGGCCAAAGTTGTCGTTTCCACCAAAACCACCTCCACGACCCCCACCAAAGTTTCCAGAACCACTTCGACCTCTTTGGCTGGAGGAAGCACTAGCCATCTCTTGCTTTGACAGGGCTTTCCTTACTTCACAGTTGTGGCCATTCACGGTATGGTATTTCTGAATGACAATCTTATCCACAGAATCATGGTCATCAAACGTAACAAAAGCAAAGCCCCTCTTCTTGCCACTGCCTCGGTCAGTCATGATTTCAATCACTTCAATTTTCCCATTCTGTTCAAAATAGTCTCTTAAGTGATGTTCTTCAGTATCTTCTTTAATGCCACCAACAAAGATCTTTTTCACAGTTAAGTGGGCACCAGGTCTTTGAGAATCCTCTCTGGAAACAGCTCCCTTTGGTTCCACAACTCTTCCATCCACTTTGTGTGGCCTTGCATTCATTGCTGCATCCACCTCCTCCACGGTGGCGTATGTGACAAACCCAAAGCCCCTGGAGCGCTTGGTGTTCGGATCTCTCATTACCACGCAGTCTGTGAGCGTTCCCCATTGCTCAGAATGGCTCCTCAGACTCTCATCAGTCGTTTCAAAGCTCAACCCTCCAATGAATAGCTTCCGCAGCTGTTCAGGCTCTTTAGGAGACTCTGACTTAGACATGACGGCAGTGGGAAGAGAGACTTTAACGATGCTTCCTCGGCAGCGTCCACAGGCAGAAAGCTGTTCAGGTTCTTAATTAGATTATTTCGGATCTTTTTTTTGCCCTCTCCCTTCTAGTAATTGTATAATATCTTTACTTCATTATTTAAAAACATCAAAACTCATCCTCCACATCCATCATCAGAACCATCTCTGGTAGACCTGGGAGAAATTAAACTGGGTGTCTCAAACCTGTAACCATTAATAGCCTGGCATTGTGGTGGGAGCATGTAATCCCAGCTACTGGGGAGGCTGAAGAAAGGGGATGGCTTGAGACCAAGAGTTTGAGGTTTCTGTGAGCTACAATGTCACCTCACTCTATCAAGGCCAACAAAGTGCAACTCTGTCTTAAGAACAAAAACAAACAAACAAACAAAAACTGTAACCATTTTTTTTTTTTTTTGAGACAGAGTCTCACTTTGTCAACCTGGGTAGAGTGCTATGGTGTCACAGCGCATAGCAACCTCAAATTCTTGGGCTCAAGCGATTCTCTTGCCTCAGCCTTCCAAGTAGCTGGAACTAGACAGGCACCGGCCACAACGCCCAGCTTTTATTTTTTTATTTTTTTTTAGAGACAGAGTATCACTTTGTTGCCGTCGTAGAGTGCTGTGGCGTCACAGCTCACAGTAACCTCCAGCTCGTGGGTTTAGGCGATTCTGTTGCCTCAGCCTCCCTTGAAGCTGGGACTACAGGCGTCCGCCACAGCCTGGCAGTTTGGCCAGGGCTGGGTTTGAATCCGCCATCCTCAGTATATGGGGCCGGTGCCCTACTCACTGAGCCAGTGGCGCTGCCCAGCTATTTTTATTTTTTGGTTGTAGCTGTCATTGTTGTTTGTGAGGCCCCGGCTGGATTTGAACCACCAGCTCCGGTGTATATGGCTGGTGCCCTAGCCCCTGAGTGCCTATAGCAACCAGTGCCTGAGCCAACCTGTAACCATTGTCTTACTAATAAAATTGGGAATATTGAACTTCAAAGGCACATCTAATCAAAGAGTGTCAGGATTTGTGTTTCTGAGGGATTCTATAACTAAAGGTAGGGATGTTGTGACCAAGTGTCCCGCCCCAACAATTGCATCTTTTGTGCTTGAGTGACCAGCTTAGAGGGAGTTCCCACTGTCAGCATCTGAGGTTTCAGGCTGTGTTTTAGGGTGGACTGTGATGCCTGCCTTCAGCCAGCTGCCCACAGAGGTAAATGTTTCAGGGTAACACTCTTTTTTGGCTGTAGTCAACATAAAAAGAACTGGGAGAATGATACCTAGAAGGAAAAAAAAAAAGGAAAGAAAAAGGAGCAAAGACATTTTGTCACTCATGGTTTTCTGCATTTTAGTTGGGACTATACGCAGTTTTTGAAGTACTTTTGGGACCTACATTCCTATACAAGTGAGCAGAACGCCCAGTGTGGATTTCAGAAAAGGGCCCGAGGGACTTTCATTAATTGCAAAATCAGTGCAGAGATTCCTTCTTATTTGTTCACGTACCCTTATCCCAAGTGGTGGCGCCAGCGCGGAGCGGCTTCTGAAGGTCGGGGAGCTCGTTTGTTCTTCCCCTGAAAAGTGAAGGTGCTGCAGGTCGCAGCTTTGCGGAGAAGCAAGCTCTGCGGTGTACCTCGGAGTCCGCAGGCCTTGAGCTCGCGGAGGGAGGAGGGGCGGGCTCAGGGAGCACCTCCCCTGGGGGCGGGGCCGAGGCTTCCTCCCAACCCGGCTTTGCTGAGCAGAGATCTGGTGTCTCCAGTTTAGGAAAGCACATGCAAAACTGATCGGAAGCCACTCCACCGATCAGCATATCTCCTAAGAGTGTTTGGTTAAGGCTCTGCCTGTATGCACAGGTCGCCCCACTCGGAACTCCGCGCCTGAACCTTGGAGCCAGTCGCAGGCCTCCTGCAGCCCGAAGGTTATAGCCGCAGGAGCCCTGGAGACGGCGGTGGTGGCCCAGGAAGGAGCTGCAGCACCGGGTAAGTCCCTGCATGTGCTTCCCCTGTGCCCAACTTTCTGATTTACCGGCCTTGCCTTTTCCTTATCCAGGGCCTCTCTGATTCTACATTTATTCTTCTTAATCAAGATTAGTAAATTATTTCCTAGGCTTTCAAGGCATTCTTTTCACTAATTTAATTTGGGGTAGCTTCACTTGTCTTATCCTACAGCTGCCTGTTACCAAACAGGGTGAATGAATGATGCAATCCTGCAGAGGAGAATCATCAGTGCAAGATTAGGAAAACCTTCGAAATTGAGAGTTGAAGTGTTTGACTCTGTCATCTTCTTTCCCATTAGAATTAGAATTTCAAATAGGTACTTACAAGATAAACTGTTATAAAGCTACAAGTTGGGAATTAAATAATTCATTCATTAAACTTCTTTATTATATTTTCTTTTAAAAATGTTTATAGATTTAGGAGGTACAAATGCAGTTTTGTTGCATGGATATATTTCGTACTGGAGAAGTCTGGGCTTTGAGTGTAGCCATCACTCAAATAGTGTACCTTGTACCCAGTTAGTTATTTATCATCCTTCCCCCCCTTCTGCCTATTATCCCATTCTCTATGTCCAACGTGGACACATTATTTAGCTCCCACTTACAAGTGAGAACATACACTATTTGCCTTTTTGCTTTTAAGATGTTTCACTTAAGATAATGACCTTCAGTTCCATCCACATTGTAAAAGATGTCATTTCATTCTTTTTTATAGCTGAGTAGTATTCCATTGTGTGTGTGTGTATACGCCACATTTTCTTTCTTTTTTTTTTTTTTTTAGAGACAGAGTCTCACTTTATGGCCCTCAGTAGAGGTGCCGTGGCCTCACACAGCTCACAGCAACCTCCAACTCCCGGGCTTCAGTGATTCTCTTGCCTCAGCCTCCCAAGTAGCTGGGACTACAGGTGCCCGCCACAACGCCCGGCTATTTTCTGGTTGCAGTTTGGCCGGGGCCGGGTTTGAACCCGTCACCCTCGGTATATGGGGCCGGGGCCCTACGGACTGAGCCACAGGCACCACCCATACGCCACATTTTCTTTCCTATTTTTTTCTTTTTCTTTTTACCACATTTTCTTTTTATTTTTTTTATTTTTTTACCACATTTTCTTTATCCAATCACCTGTTGATGGACACGTAGGTTGATTCCTTATCTTGCTATGGGGAATGGTGCTGCAATAAATATAGAAGTGCAGGTATCTTTTTGATGTAATAATTTATTTTCCTTTGAATTTACTGTATTTTCTTTATATATGATTTGTATGTTATATGGTTGCTTTTTGAATATTTGATGACTGACATTGGAATGAGGATCAGGAAAGAAAATAATAAAATCCAAGATTTCTGTGTTTTATTACAACTCACAGGCAGGTTTGCAATGTAATGATCATAGTCTTGTCACCTTATTTTTTTTTTTTTTTTGAGACAGAGTCTCACTTTGTTGCCCTTGGTAGAGTGCCATGGCATCACAGCTTACAGCAACCTCAAACTCTTAGGCTCATGTGATCCTCTTGCCTCAGCCTCCCAAGTAGCTGGGACTACAGGCACCCACCACAATGCCTGGCTATTTTTTGAGATGAGGTCTGGCTCTTCTCAGGCTGGTCTTGAACTCCTGAACTCAAGCAATCCACCCGCCTCAGCCTCCCAGAGTACTAGGATTACAGGCGTGAGCTACCTTGACCAGTCCAATTCTGTCACTTTTATGTTGCTGAAATAAATTAGGAGTTTTACATTTTTCAAATAATTTGATACATGATTAACAACTTTGTAAACCTGGTGTTTTATTGATACATAATTTAATGCAATAAAATGCATTTAATTGTTAAAGTGCATATTTATTTATTTATTTATTTATTTTTTGTAGAGACAGAGTTTCACTTTATGGCCCTCGGTACAGTGCCATGGGCTCACACAGCTCACAGCAACCTCCAACGCCTGGGCTTAAGCTATTCTCCTGCCTCAGCCTCCCAAGCACCTGGGAATACAGGCGCCCGCCACAACGCCCGGCTATTTTTTGGTTGCAGTTTGGCTGGGGCTGGGTTTGAACCCGTCACCCTCGGTATATGGGGCCCGTGCCCTACCAACTGAGCCACAGGCGCCGCCCTAAATTGCATATTTTATGACTTTTAACAAATATAATCATCACCACAACAGAACATTTTCCTTGGAAACCCTAAAATAGTGGTTACTGTTGGTTGCAACAGTAACAACCAACCCCTTTGTAACAATGAAAATACATCCTGCATATCAGATATTTACATTACAATTCATATCAGTAGCAAAATTACAGTTATGAAATAGCAATGAAAATAATTTTATGGTTGGGGGTCACCACAACATGGGGAACTGTATTAAAGGGTTGTGGCATTAGGAGGCATTAGGAAGGTTGAGAACCACTGCCCTAAAAGTTTCCTAGGGCCTCTCCAGTTAGCCTGCCACATCTGCCCCTAGTCCTACTGATCTGACCTTTGTCATTATAGCATTGGTATTTTCTAGGGTTTCAGATCCATGGAATCATATGGTACATATTCTTTTCTGCCTGGCTTTTTTGGTCAGTAAAATGTTTTTGTATTGTGGCATGTATCGCTAATTCATTCTTTTCTATTACTGAGTATTGTTCCATTGTAAGGATGTACCACAATTTGTCCATCTATTTACCTGTTGATTGGCCAGATGCAGGTGGCTCACACCTGTAATCCTAGCACTTGGGAGGCTGAGGCAGGTGGATTGCTTGAGTTTATGAGTTCAAGACCAGCCTGAGCAAGAGTGAGACCCTGTCTCTAATAAAAATAGAAAAACTAGCCAGGTGTTGTAATGGGCACCTGTAGTCCCAGCTACTCAGGAGGCTGAGGCAAGAGGATTGCTGAAGTCCAAGAGCTTGAGGCTGATGTGAGCTATGATGCCAGGGCATTCTACCCAGGGCAACAGACTGAGACTGTGTCAAAAATAAACAACGACAATACAAAACCCCACTACAGACGCATGAAAAAATGCCCATCATCCTTAATCATCAGAGAAATGAAAAATCAAAACTACTTTGAGATATCATCTAACTCCAGTGAGATTAGCCCACATCACAAAATCCCAAAACCAGAGATGTTGGCGTGGATGTGGAGAAAAGGGAACACTTGTACATTGCTGGTGGGAATGCAAATTAATGCATTCCTTTTGGAAAGATGTTTGGAGAACACTTAGAGATCTAAAAATAGACCTGCCATTCGATCCTACAATACCTCTACTAGGTATATATCCAGAGACCAAAAATCACATTATAATGAAGATATATGTACCAGAATGTTTATTGGAGCTCAATTCATAATTGCTAAGTCATGGAAGAAGCCCAAGTGCCTATCGACCCATGAATGGATCAATAAATTGTGGTATATGTACACCATGGAATATTATGCAGCCTTAAAGAAAGATGGAGACTTTACCTCTTTTATGTTTACATGGATGGAGCTGGAACATATTCTTAGCAAAGTATCTCAAGAATGGAAGAAAAGGGCGGCGCCTGTGGCTCAGTGAGTAGGGCGCCGGACCCATATGCCGAGGGTGGCGGGTTCAGACCCAGCCCAGGCCAAATTGCAACAAAAAAATAGCCGGGCGTTGTGGCGGGCGCCTGTAGTCCCAGCTGCTCCGGAGGCTGAGGCAAGAGAATCGCATAAGCCCAAGAGTTAGAGGTTGCTGTGAGCCGTGTGACGCCACGGCACTCTACCCGAGGGCGGTACAGTGAGACTCTGTCTCTACAAAAAAAAAAAAAAAAAAGAATGGAAGAAAAAGTATCCAATGTACTCAGTCTTACTATGAAACCAATTTATAGCATTTTTATGAAAGCTATAACCCAATTATAACCCAAGAGAAGGGGAAAGGGGGGGAGGGGAAGGGAAGGATGGGTGGAAGGAGGGTGATTGGTGGGACTACACCTATGGTGCATCTTACAAGGGTAGATGTGAAATTTACTAGGTGTAGAATATAAATGTCTTAACACAATAACTAAGAAAATGCTGTGAAGGCTATGTTAACCAGTTTGATGAAAGCATTTCAAATTGTATATAAAATCAGCACATTGTATCCCCCTCCAAAAAAACCCATTTATCTGTTGATGGACATTTGGGTGTTTCTAATCACCCATCAGGCTATTATGAATATGTTTTTGTTTCTCTTGGATAAATCTCCTAGAGTGGGATTGCTAGGTCTTCTGATGAGTATGTAAGCTTTTTTATAAGAAACTGCCAACCTATTTTCCAGAATGTTTATACCATTCATTATACATAGCCACCAGCAATGTACAAGAGTTCTAATTGTTCCATGCCTTCACCAACACTTGGTATTGTCACTCTCTTAATTTTAGTCATTTTCTTTTGAGTTTGTTTATCTTCTTTGTCAATATATCTATTTAAATCTTTTAATCATTTTTGATAGGTTGTTTGTCTTATTAGTGAGGTTGTTAGAATTCTTTATACAGGACATATTCTGTATACAAGTCCTTTGTCAGGTTACACATATGTATATGTATTATGAATATTTTCTCTCATTCTGTGGCTTAAGTAGTCATTTTTTATTTATTTTTTTTTCTTTAATGATGTGTTTTGAGGCCAGGTGCAGTGGCTCCCACCTGTAATCCTAGCGCTCTGAGAGGCAGAAACAGGTGGATTGCTTGAGCTCAGGAGTTTAAGACCAGCCTAAGAAAGAGTGAGACCTGATATCTACATAAATAGAAAAAAGTAGCTGGGTGTTTTGCCACACACCTGTAGTACCAGCTACTTGGAGGCTGAGGCAAGAGGACAGCTTGAGCCCAAGAGTTTAAGGTTGCTGTGAGTTTTGATGCCACAGCACTCTACCTAGGGCGACAAAGTGAGACGCTGTGTCAAATTATAAAAAAAAAAAAAAAAAAAGAAAAGAGAGCGGCGCCTGTGGCTCAGTGAGTAGGGCGCCGGCCCCATATACTGAGGGTGGTGGGTTCAAACCCCGCCCCGGCCAAACTGCAACAAAAAAATAGCCGGGCGTTGTGGTGGGCGCCTGTAGTCCCACCTACTCGGGAGGCTGAGGCAAGAGAATCATGTAAGTCCAAGAGCTGGAGGTTGCTGTGAGCCGTGTAACGCCACGGCACTCTACCGAGGGCGGTACAGTGAGTCTCTGTCTCTACAAAAAAAAAAAAAAGAAAAGAAAAGTGGCTTCGTTCCTGTAGCTCAGTGGCTAGGGTGCCAGCCACATACACTGGAGCTGGCGGGTTCGAATCCAGCCTAGGCCAACTACAACCAAAAAAAAATAGCCGGGCATTGTGGCGGGTGACTGTAGTCCCAGCTACTTGGGAGGCTGAGGCAAGAGAATCGCTTCAGTCCAAGAGAGTGAGGTTGCCGTGAGCTATGACGTCATGGCACTCTACCGAGGGTGACACAGTGAGAATCTGTCTCAAAAAAAAAGAAAGTGTGTTTGAAGAGCAGAAGTGTTTGATTTTGATAAAGTCCAATCTGTTGTTTCTCTTTTTAGTCATGCTTTTTGTGTTTTATTTAAGAAACTTTTTTCTATCTCAAGATTGTTGCATTAGCTATAGGTTGCTGTATAACAAATTATCCCCAAATTTAGCAGCTTAAAACAGCAAACATTTATTTTGTTACTGTTTCCATGGGTCAAAAATCTGGAAGCAGCTAAACTGAGTGGTTCTGGCTTGGTCTCTTAGAAGTTGCAGTTGGGCCAAGGCCAACTCATCTGAATGCTTTTTTGGGGGAGGATTGCTTGGTAGCCCACTCACATCTTTGCTGGCAGGATTCAGTTTCCTGAGGATTGTTGGACTGAGGGCCTCAGGTCCTCCTTGGCTATTGGCTGGAGACCTCTCCCAGTTCTTGCCACAGTAGGCCTCTCCCTAGGGCAGCTCACAGCATGCCAGCTGCCTTCCCTCAGAGCATGAGAGGTGGTGGTGGTGGTGGCAGGGGAAACGAATAAACTAACTCCATGGAGTTTATTTAGATGTTATACCTGCACTCATTTATGTCATAGTCTGATCTCGAAAGTGACATCTTATCCCCCACAATCAAGGTGGGAATACCAGGAGGCAGGTTCATTCACTGCAGGCCATTTTACAGGCTACCAACCACAGTTGAGAAATTTTTTTCTTTTATTTCAGGAGTTTTATACTTTTAGCTTTTGTGCTTAGGTCTATGATTCATTTTGAGTTAAGCTTTAGTTAGTGGATGGCAGGCCAGGGAAGAATATAAATAAGATTTCATATGGTGCCCCATGATCACATTAATGTACACAGCTACGATTTAATAATAAAATAAAATTAAAAAAAAGAATATAAATAAGATTTCTATATTTTATTAAAATTTCCAGGCAGGATTTCACCACAATAATGATCACAGGCCTGCCATTTTCATGTTAGTGAAATAAAATGGAAGGGACTTCTTAAATTCTCATGTGACTTAATACATGCCCTGTTAAAAAGAATAAATCAAGTAGCAGTATTTGAATCCCAGATTATAAGGGAAATAGGGAAGTCTTTATAAGTAGAGCAATTCTTTTTAGATGAAAGCAGTATTCAAGAAGAAAGAGTAAGCTATATTAAAAGAACAAATATAGGGGCGGCTCCTGTGGCTCAAAGGAGTAGGATGCCAGCCCCATATACCAGAGGTGGTGGGTTCAAACCCTGTTGGACCAAAAAAAAAAAAAGATAAAAAAAAAAAGAACAAATATAAAATATTCCTTTAGGTGTCCTGCCATTCTGGACAGTGAGTCCTCTTGGAGGGACAGCAGCTTTGGGGGAGACTCCCTGGGACTGCAGCTCTCCCAGCCTGTAGGGCAGTGGGATTCAGAACTCCTGCAGAGGCCAGTCATGCTCAGCAGAGTAGGAAAAGAAATGTAAGACTTGTATCCTGGGTGCTGGGCTTTGAGTACACCTTGTACTCTTTTTCTTCCACAGGAGTATTGTGACTCAGGTGTGAGGAAGAGTCCTCGAGTCCTTTTCTGTGACTTCAGTGAGGACCATTTAGAACTTTTCTGAATTTCTTATTTCCTTTGTAAGGAGCCATTTGGTTCCCTTCCACTTCAATCTCTGCATCTTCTTGCCTTCTATTCTTAACCATTTCTTTTCATCTTTTTTTCCCCTTCCTTCTGAGGTTTAACAACTATATCCACTTCTCTTATATTTACTGTGTTACTTATGAGGGTTATAATTCAAAGTTGTTGGCTTCGCTCCGAGGCTGTTGGGCAGCAGAACTCTCCTCTGACTCTTCTCAGAACGCTCTTGGCTTTGGCTTCTCATCTGGAAGACAGCGGGGACTGTTGCATCCTACGTGCATTTTGTTCTCCCAACAGATCCTCCTTTCCCTTTCCTCGTCTTGGCATCCTGCTAATCAGGTGTAGGTGATTCCCTGTCAGACCTGAAATTTTTGCAGAATTAAAGCCACAGAAAAGTGTGTTTACTTCTCTGTGGTGCTTGAGGAAGCAGTCCTTTTTTGTTGTTGTTGCAGTTTGGCCGGGGCTGGGTTTGAACCCACCACCCTTGGTATATGGGGCCAGCGCCCTACTCACTGAGCCACAGGCACCTCCCTTGAGGAAGCAGTCTGATGAAACTTTATATCTGACCTGTTTTTGTTCCTATCCTACTAGGAGGGAGAGAGAAGCCAGACAGTATCTCTCTTTCTCCCTCTTTCTCTCGTTACATGTCTGGACCTTTATGTTCATTTCCTCATCCCCTCTTTCTAGGCTTTTCTTGTTCTTACAGAACCTACAAACCTTTCTTAAAGAAATTTGTAGTCAGAAATTTATGCTGCATTTTTATTCAGGAAAGGACCAGGAAGAGAAGAGTGTCCTCTTCTAGAAATCCTATACTGGAGAAACATGAGTCTAACTTGTCCTTCGTTGTTGGTAATGTTTCTATGCATTTGGTTGTTATGTGTTTGTCAGCAGTTTACTCTTCACCTGAATAAAAAAAAATTGTCTGTGGTAACCTACGTGGCATACATGAAATCTTGGGTTTCTGAAAGAATGATTTAAAAAAAAAAATCATAGGATCAGGGACAGTGGTGCATGCCTGTAATCCTAGCACTCTGGGAGGCGGAGGTTGGGTGGATTGCCTGAGCTCAGGAGTTAGAGACCTGAGCAAGAGCAAGAGGCTGAGGCAAGAGGATCACTTGAGCCCAAGAGTTTGATGTTGCTGTGAGCTATGATGCCATAGCACTCCAGCCAGGGTGAAAAGTGAGACTGTGTCTCAAAAAAAAAAAAAAAAAAAATCATAAAATATATGATAAGTGCATTGGCCAGGGAATTGAACCCTACCCCCTAGATATTGGCAGGCTCTTTGACTCTGATTCTTGAAGCTTCTCAGAATCTGGTATGCGCTGTTTTGGTGCTGAGGGGCCTGAACGGACTTGCCCCTGCTACCAAAGCGGAGTAAGCTTTGTTCTCTAAGCTATGCTTGATCTCCACCCCCTCTGTCCCGGCTTTAATCTGTGCTTACTCAGGTGAAGACAACAAAAGGTGAAGGAAGCAAGGTGATCTTAGATGCCTCTAGAAAGCTGCATAGATGGGGAAGTTGGGAAAGAGTTTGTTTGGGCAAGGAAGTTTTTTTCCCTCTTATCCAAAAGCAGGCCTCCTCAGGCTGGCCTGGAAGGAAAACTTGCCTTGTACTTTGTTCTAGGGGTGAGAAGGGTTTGTCAGCAGTGCCTTTTTTATCACTTGGTCCTTTGGTTGCTCAAGATGGACCAGCTGGAAGCCAGCCAGATGGGAGTCCTGGGCTGCACTGCAGAAGGCAGTGGTTGGGACTCAGCCTGGGAGCTGCTCTGTCTGAACACAGACCCTCCCACCAGAATTTCTTCCCACCCAGCCTTGTGTCCTCCCTCTCCCCAAGAGCCAGATGTGAAGAATCCAGAGTCCATTTCCTAAGAAGGATTTTTCTTTGGGTGGAATTCTAATGTACACAATTTGCTTTGAAGCAACTGAGCTGACTCAGCACGTTTTCCCCCTGTAGCCATGAGGATTTTGAATATGCATGAATTTTGAGTCTTTCTGGTAGAGACAATGAAGAAAAGAGGGAATGGGAAGGGCTCAGAACATTTTATAGTGCAAGCTGAGAAGAACTAAAGGAAGTTGAGGTAGAGTTCAGTCAAGCAGGGAGGGAGTTGAAACCCTTGTAACACAAGGAGTGGAGGGCATAGCCCCTGGCATGAGCATTTCACAGGTGGAGTTCAGGTCATATAATCCAGCGCAGTCCCCCACAGAAGGTGTGGGGGAAAATCCAGCTCTCCAAGTACATTCAATGTGTAAGTTTGTCTTAAGCATCCTATTTTCTCTTTGGAACCACCTGCAACCCAGGAGGTAGGTGTCGTTGATTCTGAGTCATGAGTCAGGACAGGATGTGGAAATCAGTCCTAGCTTTATCTGAAGAAATGTATGTTTCCTTTCATATTTGAGTCTGATAGTCTTGTTGAAGCTATTGCCCGTACCTGTGGTTAAAAAACACTTGTGCAATAATTATTCATCTGATCAGCTCAGCAAAATTGCCTTTTGAAGACAGTGCCCATTTGTTCCTTTTTTGGGTCTTGACCCTGGCTTTGTCTTTTTACTAGCTTTGAGGCTCCAGGTGCCTGTCAGTTATTCTCAGGAGTATTGCCCATTCCTAGGTAGGTTGTGTTGCTTCATGCACATTCTTAAAATGTTCCTTAGTCTGTCGCATCTTACATAGACCCTCTCATGTCACGTGTTTGTGTGTTCCTGGCTTTCTCTCACTTGCCTATGGCTCATTCTCCGTGCTCAGTGGAACTGCACTGCATTAAGCATTACTTCTCTGCTGATAGACCTACTGTCTTCTAGGCTCTTACCGTGAGCCCACCTGGTCCTTTAATATGAATTAGGTTGATTCCTGCTGGACCAGAGCCCAACAGGTGGCTTCTGAGCCAAAGACAGAGTAGGATGTAGAGCTCTTTAGAGTTCTGTGGCTTGGTGGGAACTTGACTCTTTATGAAATGCCTTTCTATCTGTTGGTCTCCCAAAGAAAGTACAGACTCTTTCTTTTCATTGTTAGAGAATCATCATCCATTGTGTTGTCTAGCTAGCAGAACTTTGGCCTGAATTTCTTATGAAAATCTTTGACATTTCTTATGTTCGCTATAGGATCTTATAAATGCTTCATCTTATTTAGTTCCACTTAATTTAGGTACCTCTTCTATGCTGTCTCTGTGCATCTGTGATCCAAGTTTTAGTTCTCTGACATTTACTTAGTCAGTTAGCTCTGTGACCTTGGGTAAAGCTAATAGAGGTATATATTTCCTTACATATTTCTGTTACAGTGATTTTGTGTGTTGTGAGAGGATCTTAGATGTGCTTCAAAAATTTTTTACAGATCCTTAATTAAATTATTTTGGAAAGAAGTTCAAAGTACAGTAAGTATATCCTTTTTTTTTTTTTTTTCTTTTTAGAGACAAGGGTCTCACATTGGCTTAGTCTGGTCTTGAACTACTGAGCTCAAGCAATCCACCTCCCCACCCCCACCCCCACCCCCACCCCATGCCTCCCAGAGTGCATTCTTTTTTTTAAACTCTATTTATTTATTTATTTATTAGAGGCAGAGTCACTTTATTGCCCTCAGTAGAGTGCCGTGGCGTCACAGCTCACCGCAACCTCCAGCTCTTGGGCTTAGGCGATTCTCTTGCCTCAGTCTCCCAAGTAGGCACCCACCACAATGCCCAGCCATTTTTTTGTTTCAGGTTGGCTGGGGACGGGTTTGAACCCACCACCCTCCGTATAACTCTTTTATTTTGATCAACATAATTTAAGTTTTTTTTTGTTTTTTTTTTTTTGTAGAGACAAGAGTCTCGCTTTATGGCCCTCGGTAGAGTGCCGTGGCCTCACACAGCTCACAGCAACCTCCAACTCCTGGGCTTAAGCGATTCTCTTGCCTCAGCCTCCTGAGTAGCTGGGACCACAGGCGCCCGCCACAACGCCCTGCTATTTTTTGGTTGCAGTTTGGCCGGGGCCGGGTTCAAACCCGCCACCCTCGGTACATGGGGCCGGCGTCCTACCGACTGAGCCACAGGCACTGCCCCAACATAATTTAAGTTTTACTATAGAAGTTTAACTATAGGTTCAAGAGCGCCATGAGTTAAAAAAGGTTGAAAAACACCGTTCTATTAGAATGTCAATATTGTTCTGAATGAGGAAAGCATGAGACCAGACTGAGATGATAGTTTGTATGTTTGTTTTTTAAACAACACATGGTCAGCTTGGTGCCTGTAGCTCAGCTGCTAGGGCACTAGCCACTTACACCAGGGCTGGCAGGTTCAAACTTGGCCTGGGTCTGGTAAACAATAATGACAATAATAACAACAAAATAAATAGCCAGGTGTTGTGGCGGGCACCTGTAGTCCCAGCTACTTGGGAGGCTGAGGCAACAGAATAGGTGAAGCCCAAGAGTTTGAGGTTGCTGTGAGCTGTGATGCCATGGCAGTTCTACAAAGGGCGACATAGTGAGTCTCTGTCTCCAAAAAAAAAATGACACATGGTTTTGCCTCTGTTGCCCAGGTTGGAGTGCAGTGGTGTGATGATAGCTCACTGTATCCTCAAATTCTGGGGTCAAATGATCCTCCTTCTTCAGCTTCTCGAGTAGCTGGGACTATAGGCAGGCAAAACTAGGCCTGTTTAGTTTTTCTTATTTTACTTTTTTTAGAGACGGGGTCTCACGATGTTGCCAAACTCCTGGGCTCAAACAGTTTTTTTGCCTCCCAAGTTGCTGGGATTATAGGCATGAGCTACTGAACCTGGCTCCCAAATGATAGTTTTGAGGTTTCTTTTAACTTCAGAATATATGATGTTGATTCTATCTTATGTATATAGTCATCATTGCTGGTAGAGATTTTACTTTTAGACTAAAAGCATACTAACTTAGAATTGTTTTATGGAGACCGGGCATGGTGGCTTACACCTGTAATCCTAGCACTCTGGGAGGCCGAGGTGGGTAGATTACCCAGAGCTCATATGTTTGAGACCAGTCTAGGCCAGAGTGAGACCTCATCTCTAAAAATAGGCAGGTGCTGTGGTGAGGGACTGTAGTTCCAGCTACTTAGGAGGCTGAGGCAAGAGCCTCTGAGCATATTATGTGTTTCTATGTGTGCACATCTGTGGGGTGAGAAGAGCAGTAGAGAATCAGGTTGGTGAAATACATAGGTGCCAAATCATGAAAACCTTAAATGAACTGAATAATAGAGACATTAGTCTAATGCTGAGGAATCAATTAGCAAAGGCATTATCGTAAGGTCATCAGGTCTCGTCCTGATGATTAAGTCTTTTCTTTTTTTTGCAGTTTTTGGCCAGGGCTGGGTTTGAACCTGCCACCTCCAGCATATGGGGCCGGCGCCCTACTCCTTTGAGCCACAGGCGCCGCCCGGGATGATTAGGTCTTAACCTGATTTGATTCTGGAATAGTTTATGATTAACCTGAATACAGGCAGGTACAGTAGTATAGTTAAAATTAAAATGCAAATGACCATGTTAAAAAAGAGAGTTTTTTACCTTTTAGAAATATATACTGAAATTAAAAAAAAAAATTTCTTTCTGGTAGAGGTGGGGTCTTGCTATGTTGCTCAGGCTGGTCTTGAGCTCCTGGCCTCAAGCAGTCCTTCCTCAAGCAATGCCTCAGCTTCCCAAAGTGCTGAGATTACAAATGTGAACCACCATGCCCGGCCCTGAAATATTTTTGGATGAAATGATATGATTTGCCTTGAGATAATGAGGATAGGTTAAAGTACATGGGACAAAGAAACATAGTAAGTACATTTTATCGTATGTTAGAAAGAAGGAAGAGTAGGGCGTAGTGAGGGAGGTCAGTGATGTTGGGGTAAGGACAGCAGGGATAAACAGGGAGGTCGGGATTGGCTCATCAAAAAAGCTGATTTCTGGACAAACTCTTGGAGATGAAGGAGTTGGCTGAGAGGATATCAGGTGAAGAGTCCTCTCCTCTGAGGGCACAGCTAGAGCAAAGGTTCTCATTGGAGCAGCACCTATCTGTGCATCTACAGAGCAGCAAGAGGACCAGTGAGGTTGGAGTAGAGGAAACAGAAGGGAGAAGGGTAGGAGATGTGGTCAGGGACAGAAGGATGAGGGTGTGTGTGTGGGGGGTGGTGGTATAGGGTCAGGTTCAAGGCAGATCTTGTAAGCAAGCATAAGAACTCTTCTTTTTTTTTTTTTTTTGGCCGGGGCTGGGTTTGAACCCACCACCCTCGGCATATGGGACCAGCGCTCTACCACTTTGAGCCACAGGCGCCACCCAAGCATAAGAACTCTTGCTTTTACTTTTAATACAATGAGGAGCCATTGAAGGGGTTTGGGTCAGAGGTGTGTCATGCTTTGATCTATAGCTCACAGTGATTACTCTAGCTGTGATGGTGAGAATAAATACTGGGATAGGGGACAGTTTAGGAGACTACTGGTGCAGGAAACACTAATGACTCAGGTTAGAGTGATAGCAGTGGATGTGGTGAGCAGATTTTGGTTAAATTTTTAAGGATAGAACCAACAGAATTTCCTGAAAGATTGTATGTATGTTGTCAGAAAAAGAGAGATGTCAAGGGTGAATGATAAATGGAGTTGCCATCGAGGGAGAGAAGGAAAGCTTCCAGAAGGGTAGTTTTTAGCAGGGAGAGAAGATCTGTTCGGATTTGGACATGTTAAGTTTGGGATGTTTGTTTACAAAACATCTATGTGGAGGTCAAGCAGGTAGTTGGAGTTTTGAGTTTGGGAGATAAAACAGAGCTTCAGATACTCATTTGGGAGTCATTGTCATAGAGGTGGCATTTAAAGCCATGAGCCAGGACAAATTCATCGTGGGAGTGAGTATAGGTTGAAAAGATCAAGGAGATCAGCCTGAGCAAGAACAAGACCCTGTCCCTACTAAAAATAGAAAAACTGAGGCAAGAGGATTGCTTGAGTCCAGGAGTTTGAGGTTGCTATGAGCTATGATGCCACAGCACTCTACTGAAGGCAACAAAATGAGACTTTGTCTCAAAAAAAAAAAAATAATAATGAAAAGACCAAAGATGGAACATTGTGCCATTAAGAGAACAGAAGGGAACCAACCAGTGAAAGAGCTCAGTCTCCAAGGAGGGACAATAGGTGAACCTGGGAAGCCAGTGCTTTAAGTTGAGAGATCAGCTGAAACAAGAGCATGGCAGTAGAAAAGAGAATAGCTTGTAGATGAGCAGTAGCTTACATGTTTAATATTCACGTGGTTCTTTTTTCTTTTTTTTGAGACAGAGTCTCTGTCGCACTGGGTAGAGTGCCATGGCATCAGAGCTCACAGCAACCTCAAACTCTCTTGGGGTTGAGCAATCCTCTTCCTCAGTCTTCCCAGTAGCTGGGACTACAGGCGTGCACCACCACGCCCAACTAGTTTTTCTATTTTTGTTTTTACTTTATTTATTTATTTTTGAAACAGAGTCTCACTTTGTCGCCCTTGGTAGAGTGTCATGGTGTCATAGCTCAGAGCAACCTCAAACTCCTGAGCTCAAGTGATCCTTTTGTCTCAGCTTCCCCAGTAGCTGGGACTGCGGGTGCCTGCCACAACACATGGCTATTTTTTAGAGATGGGATCTTGCTCTTGCTCAGGCTGGTCTCTAACTCCTGAGCTCAAGCAATCTATCCATCTTGGCCTTTGTTTTTCTATTTTTAGTAGAGATGGGGTCTAGCTCTTGCTAAAGCTGGTGTCAAACTCCTGAGCTCAAGCAATCCACCTGCCTCTGCCTCCCAGAGTGCTAGGATTACACGTGTGAGGCACCATGGCTGGCCCATGTATTTCTTATATATGCCTGGAAACTTCATTCACCCTTAGGTTGATAATGTTACCTCATAGTATAAAATTCCACTCTAACTAGATGCATTAATTTACCCTTCCTTCCCCCCTTTTAGTGTACCTCCAGTGAACTCAGGTCTTCTGTTTGGAGCACTCTTTTTTTTTTTTTTTTTTTTTTGGTGGTCTTTGGCCGGGGCTGGGTTTGAACCCGCCACCTCCAGCATATGGGACCAGCGCCCTACTCCTTGAGCCACAGGCACTGCCCTGGAGCACTCTTTTTTAAGGGCTCGAAACAGGTTGGCAATGTTTTTCTATAGAAGGGCAGATAGTAAATATTTTAGGCTTTGTAGTCTTTGCTGTTGAAGTGCAAAAGTAGCTATTGACACACAGACAAAGGAACATGGTTGTGTCCCAATAAAGATTTATTTATGAGCTCAGTGCCCATAGCCCAGTGGTTAGGGTGCTGGGCCACATACACCAAGGCTGGCAGATTTGAACCCAGCCTGGGCCTGCTAAACAACGACAACTACAACAAAAACAATAGCTAGGCATTGTGGCGGGCACCTGTAGTCCCAGCTACTTGGGAGGCTGAGACAAGAGAATTGCTTAAGCCCAAGAGTTTGAGGTTGCTGTGAGCTGTGACGCCATTGCACTCTACTGAGGGTGACATAATGAGACTCCATCTCAAAAAAAAAAAAAAGATTTATTTATGGACACTGAAACTTGAATTTCATATAATTTTTACATATCACCAAATATTATTTTATTCATTCCCCCCTACTATTTAAAAATGTAAAAATTGTTCTTATCCCATGGGTCATTCAAACACAGGTGACAGGCTGGATTTGACCTATTGGCTGTTGGTTGGTATGCTCCTGGCTTAAATTATTTTTTTCCTTCCTGGTCAACTTTGAATCAGATTATTCTCCCAAATGCATTGATTGAGAATCAGTTGTGAAGTGGGTTGACTAGCTCCTTTGAGTCTATTTTTAGCCACAGTCTATTTTAAATATAGATTATTTGCATCATCTGTGTAGCCTTAAGGGTACATGACATATTAGTCTCTTTGGTGAGAGACTGGTCTAGGCAACCTTTAGCATCATCCTTTATCACCCTGATTCTCTTGAAAAAAAAAAAAAAAACTTAATTCTTTTAGAAATTCTGTCCTCCTTAGCTTTGGCAGCAGTATGCCTCCCAGAGTTTTTTCTTGTGATCTCTTCTTTTTATTCCTCTTCCCAGGCTCACAACATAAAGGTGGTCCTATGGGCTGTGTCCTTAACCCACTTCTTTCCTCCCTGTCTTCACTCTCCCTGGAGAGTTTAATCAGACCATGTTTTTTTTTTTTGCAGTTTTTGGCTGAGACTGGGTTTGAACCCACTACCGCCAGCATATGTGGCCGACGCCCTACTCCTTGAGCCACAGGCGCCTCCCCAGACCATGTCTTTATCTTCTACCTCTACATTGGTGACTAACAAATGTGTATTATTTAGCTCTAACCTTTCTTCCAAGGCTTAAAGCCTGTCAAGGTTTTCCATTACCTAGAAGTTAAAATCTAAGCTCCTTAGCCTGGGCCTAGGCTCCTGGTGGTCTGCATTCCTTGCACACTACCAGGCAGTCGGGGCCAGCCATTGGGTAGCTTCCAGCTGGTCATCTGCTCCTTCTTCCTTGTTTTTGCTCATGCTTGTCCCTCTGCTATCTCAACCCTCTCTCCTGCTATCTCACCTTCCTCCCCTCTACTCGGCAAACACCCAATTGATGTCCTGCCCTTTGATGAACCCGCTCAGAGGGCTGCTTACCTGCGGAGGTTCCGCTGAAATACAGGGCCTCAGTGAAGCCTGTTTCACAGACAAGGTTAAACATTTCCTACTTGTGCTCCCAGTGCCGCATGTACTTCTTTACTTGAGCACTTGCCTTGCTGTTATAACTCTTAGGTCAAAAATAACTGAATACCGGTTCAACACCAAATGTACTTACAAGTTGGTGTCTTCACTAAACTGAACTCCTGAAGGCAGAGTTTGGGTCCCATTTGTTTTTATCATCCCAGAGCCTGACATTGAGAAGATGCTTAATATGCGTTAAGAAATGAATGAATCATGGAGACTAGAGTCACATCTTGACACAACTCTTGTCCTGGTGTGCTAGAGTCCTCCAAGAGAATCTGCTGGTCTTGATTCACTGGCAGGGGCAATCAGTGCCTCTGTTAGTGCCCAGATCAGTAACATTCCCCCCCTGGGTTTTAGAAAGTGGGCTGGCGGGCGGCGCCTGTGGCTCAGTGGGTAGGGTGCTGACCCCATATACGGAGGGTGGTGGGTTCAAACCCAGCCCCGGCCAATATGCAACAAAAAAATAGTCAGGCGTTGTGGCGGGCGCCTGTAGTCCCAGCTACTCAGGAGGCTGAGGCAAGAGAATCACCTAAGCCCAGGAGTTGGAGGTTGCTGTGAGCTGTGATGCCACAGCACTCTCCCGAGGGCAATAAAGTGAGACTCTATCTCTACAAAAAAAAAAAAACAAAAAAAACAAAAGAAAGTGGGTTGCAAGCATCTTTTCTCATACCCATAGGAGTTGGTACGTGCTGTAGTGTATTGTAAATTATTTTCTTTTTTCTTCTAAAAAAAAAGAAAAGAAATGAATGAATCCGTGAGTCCATGCTCATGTGGGCTGCACTGCCTTTGATACAGATTAAGGTAGATTGGCTTTAGTAGGCAAAGTTCAATCTTTTTATATTTTATGTCCTTAAATACATTTCTCTTTTTCTCTTGTAGGAGGAAAATTCTTCCAAGGATGGTCTCCCACTCAGAGCTGAGGAAAATTTTCTGCTCAGCAGATGCAGTATGTTTTGATGTGGATAGCACAGTTATCAGAGAAGAAGGAATTGATGAACTGGCCAAAATCTGTGGAGTTGAGGATGCTGTGTCAGAAATGTAGGCTCAATACTTATTTACTTTATGAAGTTATAAAGAATTTCAAAGGAGTTACTACTGTTCTGGATGAAGTGTTAGACCAGAGCCACAATTCCTGGGTTTAGTCCCTGGCTATGAAACATGGGCAGGAGGCTTTCCCCCCATCATTTAGAGCTGAATTTGGCAGCCTACATTTCCCATTCATCCATGTATGTAAATATTTATGGCAAACAAATATGGATAAGAGCCAAATAAGGCTCTATGTTGGGAAATGATGACCACAATTAACCTAAGAACGTGGCCTTGGGGGCCTCTAAGTGTCTGGCATTTAGTATCGTGGTTGAGGGTGTGGCCTTCCCAGTTTACTGGCTGAGTCTCCCAGCGTCCCCCAGGGTCCTTCCTGCCCTCCTGTTCTGCGTCTGTGGCACCTTCCTCTGCAGCCCCAGTCACTGGGTCATGGACCTTTTCATTTTCAGCTGCATTTGATGCAAGCATGTCAGCCTTTGGATTCTTTCTTGGTTTACAAAAGCTCATAGCTTTCAAGAAAGGTACCTGTGAATAGGATGTGTGTTTGGTTTTCTCACATCACTGGATGGTGTATTTGTGGCTACAAAGCATATGGCCCCCAAATAGTTATGTGATTCTCTAGCAAACCTTCAAAAGTTTATTTACAGACTTGGGTTTTTTTTTTTTTGTTTTTTTTTTGAGATTGAGCCTCAAGCTGTCACCCTGGGTGCAGTGCTGTGGTGTCACTGCTCACAGCAATCTCAAACTCTTGGGCTTAAGCCATCCTCTTGCCTCAGCCTCCCAAGTAGCTGGGACTACAGGCACCCACCACAATGCCTGGCTATTTTTGGTTACAGTTGTCATTGTTGTTTGGCTGGCCTGGGCTGGATTCGAACCCGCCAGTTTCAGTGTATGTGGCTGGCGCCTTAGCTGCTTGAGCTACAGGCACTGAGCCTATTCACAGACTTTGACATAGCATGTCTGTTGTACAGTGGGGCTCTCAGCAGCACCTTCCTCATGGTAGGTAAAGACTTGGGGCAGGAAGGTGTGTAAACTTTGAGCACCGCTGACATGGCTGGCCTGACTGTTGGGTCTTACTCCTAGGACTCGGCGAGCCATGGGCGGGGCAGTGCCTTTCAAAGCTGCTCTCACAGAGCGCTTAGCGCTGATCCAGCCTTCCAGGGAACAGGTGCAAAGGCTCATAGCAGAGCACCCCCCACACCTGACCCCCGGCATAAGGTAAGAGAAGCCCTGGTTCTGGGTACACTGTCTCCCTGTCAGCTGAGAGGATCCAGTTGTTACTTCAGAGCTCCCTCTCTGTTTGGCACTTCACGTGGTCTTTCTGGCGGGTTGTTAGGTCCTGCCCTTGTCTGCCCTTCCTCTCTCCCCAGGGACAGCCCCAGCTTTCCGGGGGTTTCTTCATCTTGTGTTTTTCTGGGTCCTTACGGAGAACAGACTTGTGAAATAATTTCTAGAGCAGTCACACCCTTCGCCCAATTAATTTTGTAAGTGCATTTGGAAATTAATTCTGTAAGTGTGGATTTAGAAAAACATATGTGAAACATTAATTCCCCAGACAGTATACCTGTCAGATGTACCTCAAGCAGATGCATTCAGGAGAAAAAAACATATTTCAGTTTCCTATTCAAGTTTCGTTTTTTTCTCTTTTACGTTAATTGGTGTTTGGCATTTTATATTTTATTTTTGCAGGGAGCTGGTAAGTCGCCTACAAGAGCGAAATGTTCAGGTTTTCCTAATATCTGGTGGCTTTAGGAGTATTGTAGAGCATGTTGCTTCAAAGCTCAGTATCCCGGCAACCAATGTATTTGCCAATAGGCTGAAATTCTACTTTAATGGTAAGACTTTAATGGTAATATGTTTCCTTTCTCATCAATTCTGTTATTCAGTATCATCCTAGGTCATGTCTGTCAGAATGCAACTTAAGCAGGTGGCATCAGGGTTAAAAATTGAAATGAATGATTTTCTTGACTGAGATCTTTTGCTCTTTGGTATCCTTTGCTCTGCAAAATAGACTTAGGTCATTATGTGTTTCAGCCTTCGTATCCATAGAATCACCTATGTGTATATAAATGTCTGCTTTTAGTAAAATGTTCATTCCTATGTATTCCACATGACTTATTTTGTTGTATGACATTTCAGTTTCATGAGTGCTGTTAATGCATTTGAAGCGGTTTTAGACTCAGGAAGGAGAGTTCTGTTAATGGATTACTGCACTACAGTAATGGGAAAACCTTCTGGCCCCTCTCTAGACTGGAGCAAAGTCACAACTGTCGTTTTACATCATTTCAAGAGATATTCATTTATGTCAGGGGTGGCTGATATTCTTACAACCAAATAATATTTAAAATTTTTATTTATTTATGTATTTATTTTTTGAGAGAGAGAGTCTCAAGCTGTTGCCCTGTGTAGAGTGCCGTAGCGTCACAGCTCACAGCAACCTCCAACTCCTGGGCTTAAGCCATCCTCTTGCCTCAGCCTCCCAAGTAGCTGGGACTACAGGCGCCCGCCACAACGCCCAGCTATTTTTTGGTTATAGTTGTGTCATTGTTGTATGGCGGGCCTGGGCTGGATTCAAACCCATCAGCTCCTGTGTATGTGGCTAGTACCCTAGCCGCTTGAGTACAGGCGCTGAGCCAATATTAAAAAATTTTAAACGTGTTAATAGAATATTTTTGAAGGGTTATAGAAAGAGAGAACTGAAAAAAGAAGTAAAGAATGAGTATGTTAATTACTGTAGGAATAGAAATAATTCATTGAAAAATAAGCTGGAATTTCCTGGTAGGTGAAATTATATATTAATATTTTATTTATTTATTTATTTATTTTTTGTTGCAGTTTGGCCAGGGCTGGGTTTGAACCCACCACCCTCGGCATATGGGGCTGGCGCCCTACTCACTGAGCCACAGGCGCCGCCAATATTTTAAATTTAATATATTAAGCTAGGTGTGCTAGTTCACACATAATCCTAGCACTTTGGGAGGCTGAGGTGGGAGGATCCCTTGAGCTCTGGAGTTGGAGACCAGCCTGAGCAAGAGTGAGACCCTGTCTCTACTAAAAATAGAAAAACTAACCAGGTGTTGTGGCAGGTGCCCGTTGTCCCAGCTACTTGGGAGGCTGAAGCAAGAGGATTGCTTGAGCCCAAGAGTTAGAGGTTGCTGTGCGCTACAATGACACCATGGCACTCTACCAAGGGCAACAGAGTGACACTTTATCTCAAAATAAACAAATAAGTAAATAAATTTAATATATTACTATTTAATGTTGTTTTGCAACCTCAACAAGGTTTGAGAAATACTACCCTGGAGCATAGAGGATACAACTAATTCACACCAAAGTGTTTCTGACTTAGGTGTTTATAAATTTAAAAGCAAAGCATGGACTGGGTGCTGTGGCTTACACCTGTAATCCCAGCACTCCGGGAGGCTCAGGTGGGAGGATCCCTTGAGCTCAGCAGTTGGAGACCAGCCTGAGCAAGAGCAAGACTTCATCTCTACTAAAAGTGGAAACTAGCTGGGTGTGGTGGTGCACACTTGTTGGGGGCACTGGGGGTGATAAGGTAAGAGAATTGCTTGAGCCCAAAAGTTTGAGGTTGCTGTGAGCTATAATGCCACAGTATTGAACCCAGGGTGACAGAGTGAGACTCTGTCTCAAAAAAAGCAAAATTTGTTTATTCCTAGGAATAGATATGGAATTCCAGGCTGTGTGATTTTACTGAAGGCCATTTTTAGCCTTCTCATTGACATTTAAGTGAGGATGTCACCTATCCAAAAAGCTGGAGCTAGTAATGTACTTCTGTCGGTCTTTAACATTATTTTATCTGTTTTTTTAAGGTGAATATGCAGGTTTTGATGAGACACAGCCAACAGCTGAATCTGGTGGAAAAGGAAAAGTTATTAAACTTTTAAAGGAAAAATTTCATTTCAAGAAAGTAGTTATGATTGGAGATGGAGCCACAGACATGGAAGCCTGTCCACCTGCGGTAAGTATTATATAATTTTTTTCAGGTTGCATTTTTGTTTTAGATAACTGATTTAGAACTACATGAGATTTACAACAGGAATTAAACTAAAACAACTGAGTGTCATTATAAAATAGAAAAACAAAGCAACTAAAACAAATTCATTCTCATCTGAGTTGACTTTTTGCAAACGTAAGAAACATTGTGAATAAGAAACTAAAAAAAAAACCTTTTAAAACTTATTTTTGGCCGGGTGTAGTGGCTCACACCTGTAGTCCCAGCGCTGTGGGAGGCCGAGGCGGGTGGATTGCCTGAGCTCAGAGGTTCGAGACCAGTATGAGCAGCAGTGAGCCAGAGTAAGACCCCCGTCTCTACTAACGACATCAAAAACAGCCGGACGTTGTGGTGGGCGTCTGTAATCCCAGCTACTGGGGAGGCAATGGGAAAGAGCATCTCCAGACGAAGAAGAAAACGAACAAAAAAAAAAAAAGAGTACTTCAAACGAAGAAGAATGAACAAGCAAGCTGAAATTAAAAATAAAAAAAAAAACAACTTTTCTTTTTTTTGAGACAGTCTTACTATGTCACCCTCAGTAGAGTACCATAGCATCACAGCTCACAGCATCCTCAAACTCTTGGGTTTAAGCCATTCTCTTGTCTCAGTCTCCCAAGTAGCTGGGACTACAGGTGGCCGCCACAATGCCTGGCTATTTTTTTGTCATAGTTGTTATTGTCGTCTAGCAGACCCAGGCTGGATTCAAACCCACCAGCCCTGGTGTATGTGTCTGGTGCCCTAACCACTGAGCTATGGGCACTGAGCCAACTTTTTTTGTGTATGAGACTCTGTTGCCCTGGCTGGAGTGCCATGGCATCATCATAGCTCACAGCAACTTCAAACTCTAGGGCTCAAGTGATCCTCTTGCCTCAGCCTCCTAAGTAGCTGAGACTACATGTGCGTTCTATGATGCCCAGCTAGTTTTTCTATTTTTAGTAGAGATGGAGTCTTACCTTTTGCTCAGGCTGGTCTCAAACTCCTGACCTCAAGTGATCTTCCTGCCTCCGCTGCCTAGAGTGCTAGGATTACAGGCATGAGCCACTGCTGGCCAACAACTCTTACAGTTATAACCAAGATTGGGATGTCATTTGATGTTTTAGATGTCATTTCCTCTTACATTATCTCATTTAATCCCTTGTGAAGTAAAGTATTAACTTCTTTTTACTCACAGGGGGACTAAGGCTTCTAAAATCTCCCCGCCCAAAAAAAAAAATTGACTAATAGAGATATCAGTTAGTAGAATTAATGGAATGATACAACATAAACATTTTAACTATGAAAAGTAGAGCACAGCCAACAGATCTCCTTTAGCCTCAAATAACAAAACCCTGACCATTTCTCATGCACATACTGAGTCTCTTTGCCTCCCTAAGAGGGAGGTGTCTGAGGTTCCTTAAAGGCGGGAAGATGCCTGGTTGGGGCCTGATCCCAGGTCCAGGGACATTTTCACTACACTGTAGACTTCTCTTTGATCTTCCCTTCTTTGAAATTACACAGCCGGGATGTGACTGCCATCCAGTTTAGAAGTCAATCATTTACCTGCTGATGTGATTTTTCTTGTTGTAAGCATTTGTCTTGGTTTTAAAAGGGCAAGGACCACATCTTGCCCTTCTCCCAAAGCCCCCACACCGTCTAGCTGAACAGACATAGCAGTGGTGTACTCTCTAATGCACGAGGGAGGGCAGAGGGTGCAGGAAGAGACCAGGAGGCGCCTTCTTATCACAGTGAGCTCAGGGGAGGCACCCGGGAGAGGCTGGCCTCACTTCTCTGCAGGAACAGTTTATTCTTTCAGACAACACTTGCCTTGGATTGCTATTACATCTGTTTTAAAACAAAGTGACTTCCCCCTTTTTTTTCTTCCCTTTCTTAGGATGTTTTCATTGGATTTGGAGGAAATGTGATCAGGCAACAAGTAAAGGACAATGCCAAATGGTATATCACTGATTTTGTAGAGCTTTTGAGAGAACTAGAATAATACCTATTTTTATACAGCTGATAACAATTTCAGATGAATTTTTTAAAAGTTATAAAGGTTGATACTATTTGCTTACAATTGCCTAAAGCTTTATATATAAAGTTTGTACTTTCAAGTAAACTACAGTTAGGACTGCTAGAAGATTGTTTTTTTTTTTTTTTTTTTTTTAAACTGTAGTTCCAATATTATTATGACCATTGATTTCCTGGAGAGTTTTATAATCTGAATTCTTTATGTATATTTCTGGCGATGTTTTATATGAGGTGTTGTAAAAGTGGATAGTAAATTAAACATCTTTACTTTTGGAAATGTGGATTGGGCAGCCTTATTGGTTTTCCCTTTGGTATATAAATAAAAGTTATTTATATATCAGAACAGATTTGTGGAATTTTCTTTTTTTTTTTTTTTTTTTTTTATTGTTGGGGATTCATTGAGGGTACAATAAGCCAGGTTACACTGATTGCAATTGTTAGGTAAAGTACCTCTTGCAATCGATTTGTGGAATTTTCAATTCTGCCTTTTATGTACAGGTGTTTTAATATCCAATATTTCAGGTACTGAAACAACCTCCAGGTGAGGAGCAGAGTTGAGACTCCTGTATGCTTAGTCCTTGGCACCATGAACCCACCACTGTCCCCACCCCTGTCTCATGAAGCCCTGGGACTCAGGGCTGGAAGTTCTTTTTCTTACCTCTTAGGATCTGTCATATGTGAAATGTTACAAAGGTATTTAAAAAAAAAAAAAAATAATGGAATTTTGGCTTGGCACCTATGGCTCAAGCGGCTAAGGTGCCAGCCACATACACCTAAGCTGGCAGGTTCAAATCCAGCCTGGGCCTGCTGAACAATGATGGCTGCAACCAAAAAATTGCCGGGCATTGTGGCAGGCACCTGTAATCCCAGCTACTTGGGAGGCGAAGGCAGGAGAATCGCTTGAGCCCAGGAGTTGGAGGTTGCTCTGAGCTATGATGCCACGGCACTCTACCCAGGGTGATAGCTTGAGGCTCTGTCTCCAAAAAAAAAAAAAAATAGTAATAATGGAGTCTTAAACAAAAGTATGACCTTAAAAAATGGATATTTGAAAATCACATGCAAAAATAAAAATAAAAAAAAGTTAAAAAAAAGAGAAACAACTCCTAACAGTATACATGGACCATTACATTTTTTTTTTGAGACAGAGTCTTAGTACGTTGCCCTCAGTAGAGTACTATGGTGTCATAGCTCACAGTAACATCAAACTCTTGGGCTTAAGCGATTCTCTTGCCTCAGTCTCCCAACTAGCTGGTACTACAGGTGCCTGCCACAATACCCAGCTCTTTTGTTGTTGTTGTAGTTGTCATTGTTGTTTGGCAGACCTGGGCCGGATTTGAACCCACCAGCCCCGGTGTATGTGGCCAGTGCCCTAACCACTGAGCTACAGGCACTGAGCTATGAACCATTACTGTTTTTTTTTTTGAGACAGAGTCTTAAGCTGTTGCCCTGGGTAGAGTGCTATGGCATCACAGCTCAGGGCAACCTCAAACTCCTGGGCTTAAGTGATTCTCTGGTCTCAGTCTCCCAAGTAGCTGGGCCTACAGGTGCCCACCACAATGCCCAGCTGTTTTTTAGTGTTTTGCTATTTGAACCTGCCAGCTCTGGTGTATGTGGCTGGCACCCTAGCCACTTGAGCTACAGGCACCGAGTCACCATTACTTTTTAATAGCTGATTTGGAAAGACCTGGAAACTAGGTTTATGTCTATTTTGAGCAGTGCCAAGCAAGGGAAATTTCAGAACATGCTTTGGAAGTATGAGATTATATACCCTCCCTGGTGAAAAAATGGGGGAAGGAGAGAGAAACAGGGTTAGGAAGAAGCATGCAGTGGATATTCTTCGATAATTAGAGAGAAAAGGCTGTAAGATTTTAATATTGAAAATTATTTGAAAAACTTGTCATTTAACAAAATAATCAAATTTGGCCAAATAATCAAATAATTATTTAGCCAAACAAATCAGATGAATCGAATTTCCTTCAAAATCAGAGTTTCTGTAGGAGAGACATGAAATTGGTTTGGCAACATTTAAATGAGATCCCAAACAAGGAGGCCGTTGTTTCCCCACTGTGAATGCTTACTGGCAACTCTCCTGGAAGCTGTTCTGCGGTATTTGTACTTACAGCAGTGCTGAGCTCTGGGCAGGACCAGGCATGCCAGGTCTGTGAAGAGCACAAGAAACTGCCCACCGCGATACAGGAAGCTGGAGCAGGCCTTGGTAGGCAGGTGGGCTGGCTCAGGAGCTGGTGGTCCCCACTGCTTCTCACTGCCTGACCGGCACAGCCTGCTGTCCATGGGGCTACAGCCTGAACATAAGGTGGGGTAGACACTTAATCTGGCTCAGAGGAGTCTGATCTGTCCAGAAATCAGTCTTGGAAGATTATAATGCCCACATGGAACCTTCTATACAATTATACAACCCCTCCTCTGGCTCATAGGCTGCCCAGATCTCAGCAAACCGCCCCAAAGCAGCACAGACAATCCCAGCTTTGTTGTGTTGGAGGGGTGAATTTGAAATAATGCAAGAACTGCACTAACCTCTTTCACACTTCAAATTCTGACTCACTGGAAACAGCTAGAGGACATTTCTCCCAGGAGTTACATCCATCTCACACTAGGATGGATTTTTTCCAGAAAGTGGGCAGCAATCGTTGTATGGCATCTTGTCCTTGTGAAACCAGTTTTCCCTCTGATTATGAGTACTACTTATGTAAACAGAAACATTTAAGAACTGGGATCATAAAGCTAAGAATTGAAATTTATATTAAGGTGAAACGGTAAAAGTCCCTCAAAACTTTTATATGCTCAAAGGAAAAACAGTGACCCTATTACCTTCTCCCTGCCCTCCTCTCCTCTGGTTTAACTGTCAATTTAATGATTCTTCTGTGTTTTCTACTGGAGACAAGTGTTTCTCCGTGACACCTGGGAGGCCCACCTGGCCGCCACTCCCAAAAGCAGGGGCAGGAGAGAGCAGGAGATTCAAGTGGTCAGTGTCAGAAAGTGGTATCACAAGCATGAGAGCTTTTGCCTCTATGGCCTATAGAATTTTTATGATCAGGTTCAGAAAACTTGGGGAGTGACCTGAAAGTCACACCACTTATTTTCACATTTTCAAGGTGTTTTCACATGTTTGCTTATGAGACTTACAACCCTGAGGTCAGTAGTATAGACATTGCTGTCTTTTTAACAGATGGGAAACATGCTCTTCAAAGTTAATGACTGCCATGAGGTCACATTCTGGGCTAGAACCCAGGCCAATAACTGATATAGGACCTTATCTTGTACATTACTAAAGAGTTAACAATTCACCGGGGCCAGGAGTATCTGCGCCAAGTGAACAACTTATTACCAAGGCACTCACAAGTGTGAACACATTAATAGAGTAGACGAAACTTTACTTCCTGGGATGGAAGGCCCGTTTTGCAAAAAATTCAAGTGATTTTCACTTTTTTTTTGAGACAGAGTTGTACTTTGTGCCATGGATAGAGCGTCTTGGCGTTCATAGCTCACAGCAACCTCAAACTCTTGGGCTTAACAGATCCTCTTACCTCAGCTACTGAATAGCTGGGACAACAGGCATCCACCACAACGTCCAGCTAATTTTTCAATTTTTAGTAGAGACAGGGTCTCTTTCTTGCTCAGGCTTGTCTTGAACTCCTGAGCATAGGCTACCCACCTGCCTTAGCCTCCCAGAGTGCTAGGATTACAGGTGTGAGCCACCACCCCCGGACTGATTTTTACTTTTAAAGGTCACAGAACTCCGGAAAAGTACTAGTTTGACATCAATAGAGAACTGTTTAGCACTTTGTTGATCGCCTGGTTAGGGCTTAGACAAGGATACACCGAAATGGTGACCTCAGAACCAAAAGTTCTTTGTTTAATCTTCTGCCTGCCTTCCTCTGGCCCCGCATTTACCCCTAAGGCTAGCCATAGAAACTAGAATCCCTCTTCCTTAAGGTGGGACATAGGAACCAGAACCCCTTTTCCTCAAGGAGACATAAAATCTAAAAATATTACTGTAACATTCCCCCCTGCTTTATTGTGTAAAAACTGGCCATAAATTATGTGTCCTACCTTGTTTGACTATAGGTCATAAGAGTGAGCCCTGCCCCATACTCAGAAGGAAGGAATGCACGTTCAAGGCCAAGAAGAATCTAGACGGGCCTTGGTGGGTTTCCTCACTCATTCTTTTTTTTTTTTTGTAGAGACAGAGTTTCACTTTATTGCCCTCGGTAGAGTGCCGTGGCCTCACACAGCTCACAGCAACCTCCAACTCCTGGGCTTAGGCGATTCTCCTGCCTCAGCCTCCCGAGTAGCTGGGACTACAGGTGCCCGCCACAACGCCCGGCTATTTTTTGGTTGCAGTTTGGCCGGGCCGGGTTTGAACCCGCCACCCTCCGCATATGGGGCCAGCGCCCTGCTCACTGAGCCACAGGCGCCTCCCTCCTCACTCATTCTTTTAGCATTAGATCACACCCTTTTAGTCCAATGATATGTCTACACAGCTGTCCATACTTTGTTGAATCTAAGCATAAAACCATACACTTTCTCTTGTATCTCTGGGTCTTCATTCTGAAGGCTCCCGTGTCATGCAAAACTATGCGCAAATAAATTTGTATGGGAAAGGAAGAGCATAGAGAGGGAAGGAGGGAGGAGGGTGGGGCCTAGGCAAGACACGATTGTAAGAGGGACTTTACCTAACAAATGCCATCAATGTAACCTGATTTCTTGTACCCTCCATGAATCCCCAACAATAAAAAATAAAAAAATAAAAAAAGAATTAAGGCTTTTACTCTAGGGCTTCAGTGAGTTTTAATTTTCAGTCAAGTAATATCAACATTATATATGTTATAACCTAATCCCAACTTTAGAAAGCCATCATTAAACAGAAACAAACATATCCAAGATAAGACAGTTATTTCTTTACCTTTGTATCCGTAAGGAACTCAATGGGACATCTCCATGAATGAAAGGGCAAGACTGTCAATATATGTAAACAGATGAATAAAAGTAAAATTTTCTGTATTTACTCTAATAAAAAGATGCAGAGGAAAAAAATAAATTTATATGCCTTTTCTCCTATTAATCTGCCTTCTTTGTTGGCAATTTTCAGCAAACCTTCAGAGAGCAAAGGGGAAGTTTTCCCTTGACCCTTACAACGTGTTCTAACTTTGGACATATTCTATGTATGTTTATTATCTTTCTTTTTTTTTTGGTTTTTGGCCGGGGCTGGGTTTGAACCCACCACCTCCGGCATATGGGACCGGCACCCTACTCCTTGAGCCACAGGCACCGCCCTTTATTATCTTTCTTTAGAATTGTTTTTACTAAACTTCTCTAGGCATATATATCAATTTTTAAGGATTTTTAGAACTTGCAAAAAAAAAAATACTATAGATGAAGACACTGCCCTCCTTTCTGACAGTCCCACTATTGTCCATTGGAACTGACAGTCTACGTTCTCTTCTTTTTTCTTTCTTTTTCCCTCTCCCTTTCTCCCATTGATTTGGCATCTGTCTGAAATAAGTTAGACTTTCTCATGCTATCAGCAGGGCCTGCTCACTCTTTTTTTTATTGTTCAGGATTCATTGAGAGTACAAAGAATTAGGTTATACTGACTGCATTTGTTAGGTAAAGTCCCTCTTATAACTGAGTCCCGCCCCCAAGAGGTGTGCCAGACACGGTGACCCTCCATCCCCCTCTCTTCCCCTCTCCCACATTCCTCTACCCCTTTTTATTAGATCATCTGCCTTCATATTAGAATTGAGTACACTGGATTCTTGTAATGCTTTACTAATTTTGAGTTCCCCCTCAATCCAGGTTAATACAAAAGATGTAACGTCTCCAACTTTTTAATGGCTGAATAGTATTCCATGGTATTGATTTTTAATATTTTTTTTATCATGTAGGTGTGTAGTTGTTTATCTACTGGCTTCATACTACTATTGAGTACATTGGATACTTGCTTTTCCATTCTTGTGATACTTTACTAACTCCATCCAGGTTAATACCAAAGATGGAAAATCTCCATCTTTTTTATGGCTGAATAATATTCCCATGGTATACACATACCAGTTTATTAATCCATTCATGGTTTGATGGGCACTTGGGTTGATTTCACATCTTGGCGATTGAATTGAGCTGTGACAAACATTCTAGTGGCAAATGTCCTTGTGGTAAAATGATTTTTGTTCTTCTGGGTAGATACCTAGTCATCGGATTGCAGGATCAAACAGAAGGTTGACTTTTAGTTCTTTGAGAATTCTCCATACTTCTTTCCATAGAGGTTGTATCGGTTTGCAATCCCACTAGCAGTGCAAAAGTGTTCCCTTCTTTCTGCACCCACGCCAGCATCTGCAGCTTTGGGACTTTGTGATGTGGGCTATTCTCACTGGGGTTAGGTGATATCTCAAGGTGGTTTTGATTTGCGTTTCTCTGATGATTAGGGACAATGGACATTTTTTCATGTTTGTTGGGCCATTCATTTGTCTTTGTAGAGGTTTCTGAAGGATACTGCCCTGGACCCCAATATAGTTACTGGCTCACAGGTCCTTCCTTCTCCCTGCCTGTGCTCCCTGACCTGTGTGTGCCACCAGGTGCGCTGTGTACCCCCACGGCTTGTAAGTAATAAAACATTTATTTCCATCCTCTCTCCTAATCATTGGGGGGTAGGCGAGGGTAGCCGTCCATCTTAAAGACCCTAAATCAGAACAAAATCATATGTGAAACTGGAAAAAAAAGAACTTTCACAAGGAGTCGTGGAAATAAGAGAAAATAAGCAGGTTCTACCAAGTGCTGTTTGGAGGAGAACAAAGTGGTTTTAAGAAGGCTTTTATTAATAAAAGTGGTAGGAATGCCAATTGTATGGAATACTTCTTGAAACAGAGTTAAAAATGCTCACATATACTATAATTGAAAATTAGTTTTCATAATATTCATCAGACTAATACCCAATGAATGGAAACTGATTTAGGAGTTTTAAATACTGCCAATGAATAATTTGACAAAATAATCTGATTCATTCTTCTATAAGGATTAGTAAAAGGATTTGATAAATTCAGCAGGAATTGCTAAAATACAGTGATAATTTCATAAACTACCTTAATAACAGAATGTTCTTATCAACGGTTGCCAGTGACCACCATGTTGCTAAATTAATGATCAGCTTTCAGACCTCATCTTACCTAACTTCTTGGCAGCATTTGACATTTTTTTAAAATTTTATTTTATTTTTTTTAGACACAGGTGTTGTTCTGTCACTCAGGCTGGAGTGCAATCATAGCTTACTGTCGCCTCCAACACCTGGGCTCAAGTGATCCTCCTGTCCTAGCCTCGAAGTAGCTAGGACTGCGGACATGCACCATTATGTTCAGCTAATTTTTAATTTTTTTGGTGCATTTTGCCTCTACTCATCTTTGATAGACTTCCTTCACTTAGCTTTCCTGACACACTTGAGTGCCATGTCCCTGGTGGTTTTGTAGTCTTCCTGGCTGACTCCTCCTTTCCCTGGTGCTTTTGTAGTCTTCCTGGCTGACTCCTCCTTACCTTGGTCTTCTTTTCTATCTGCATTCATGCCCTAGGTGAGCTCGCCTAGCCTCCCTTTAACTTCTACATGTGGACGATTTGCAAATGTGCACCTCCGGATTAGACTGTTCTTCTGAATTGCAAACTCACATAACCAGTGAGTCAGGAGATGCCTACCTGACATCTCTACCTGGATGTGGATAGAGACCTCTCAGACTCCACACTCGATTTTAGCCAAAAGTCTGAGAAGCAATGAAATCTCAAAATCAACATGAGTAAAACAGAATTGGTGATCTTCACTCCCCTCTGTTCCACTTACAGCTTTTTCACCTTTCCAATTGCTCAGGCCAAAAACTTAGGTCACTTTGGGTTTTCGCTTTCATTCACACTCCATAATCAATTGTTCAGGAAATCATGTTAGCTTTGCAATCAAAATACATCTAGATTCTGATGATTCTTCCTACTTCTCCGCTACATTTGAGCATACCTTTCCTCTGCTCAAAAGCCTCCAGCATACCCATCTCACTTAAGAGTAAAATGCAAGGTCCCTCTAAAGCCATCCAATACTCACTGATCCAGCCCCATGACCTCGCTAGCTCATCTCCCACCAAGCTCCCCCTCTCATCTGCTCCAGCTACAGTGGTCTCTGCTGTTCTCAGCACACATCCGGCAACTCTGCCTAGGGGCCATGCTGGCCATTCTCTCCATATGGAGGGATTTTTCCCCAGACACCAGCTAACATCTTCACCTCCTTTGATCCTTTCTGACAATCTATTTTGTAAGAGGGACAGGATCATTCTTAGCACGAGTTCACTAAAAAGCAAGCAAGTAAACCCCCACATGAAATATGTGAAAATTAAGAGGATTTTATTGACTTTTATATGCTTTTGGAGAAAACCATTCACATGTAAAAGCCTGACAGTTGATAGAAGATTTATTCACACTTTATTTTACACATAAATTTGTAGAGCAGACATAATTTTTCATTTCAACAAGACTTTCACATGATTACAGTCACAAAATTGGCACACTATATTAAAAAACTAAGTCAAACAGAGCTAGACAAAGTATGCAGCTTAATGCCAATTTAAATCTCAACATGCACCACCCTTCATACATGACCCTGAAAGAATCTGCTGTGAGCTTACTAAAATATTCACCAGAGAATGTCTGAGGTCACAAATGATTGTTTATAAAATAAAACCTCTTTTTCTAGTGCTACTTGTTTTGTTATAGAAAAATATTACAAATAAAAATTAGTGCTATTCAAGGTGTTCATTTCAAAATCAAATATGATACATAGGTTCAAGCCATTTTTTCTCTCTCACATAGAGACGTAACAATACACCATGTGAAGACTGATTAAATGTAGTTTGCCCACCACTATCAGCTTGGTAATGACACACTGTTTACTAGGCTGGGACTGATTAAAAATGAGAGTGAATTAAAACATTTTCAGGTATTAGGTACACTCATAATTTGTTCTTAGTTTGAAACTCAGAAAACTGCTAGAGAAACGTAACAAAATTTGTATTCCTTCCTGATACAAGAAATTTGTCTAAAAACCTGTAATTATAAAACAGATTTTGCTTTTTTATAAAGAAATAGCTAATTTTTCTTCATGGTTGGAATCTTATCTAGAAGTGATTCAGATTTTAATCTGGATCTCTTCTGGAGGAGGGGGAAGAGTAGCTGAGTATTATAAGGTACATTCAACAAACAGAGATGTTTCAAAGAGGACTACAGAGCACTGTTACAATCGGTCAAACCGTAATCGTTCCTTTCTTATGATCATGTAAATTTTAAAGAAAAGAGGTCTCTCATAAGCTATGTACAGCAGTTTACACCTCAGTCTTTCTTTTTCACTTGATATACAATTAAAATTAATTTATGACAAATACTTGTCACATAAATGTATGTAGGCACATAGAGATTCTATAGCTTTACTGGAGGGGTGAGGTCTTCAGTGGGATCATGATCCTGGATTCCATTTCCTGAATAAGTGGGACTGAAAACAGGATCAGGATTACTGTGCTTGTTTGTTTCTAAACACATTACAGAAAATATACATGAACAAATAGATTGCTGGGAATGCTCAGAAGATGTGCTGCTTAAAAACAAAATAGAATATTGCAAAATACAGAACTGACTGCATGGACACAAATATACAAGCTAACACACGTACTAGATCAGCTGTCATCCTAAGATGTTATTAACATTAAAACAGATCCTACCTGGAGATTCATTTGTAGGAAGAAAGTCCACATTATGAGAAAAATGGTCATTTTTGAAAATTTTCTTTGAACTAAAATAAATTTATATAAAACTAAGTGATATTTACTACATGTGAATGTATCCTGTACAGAGAACAGATAGACTACACTTATAAAACTATCACTGCTGAGTAGAACAGGCCTCTGGGAACGGATAAAAAGTGTTAAAAGCAAGCAGCAAAATCACACACAATTATCTAATTTCAAGAAATTTCAAGAAATTAGATAATTGTGTGTGATTCTGCTGCTTGCTTTTAACACTTTTTAGAATACTCTCATTTTCTTCGTATTGTATGTGCTTTAAATATGCTTGACGTGCAACATGGCTGGTATTTATTATTTAGCTCAGTTGTTTCTTATAAAAATCCAGTAAACCTGGTTTATTAGTACACACACATGTAAACACAGAAAGTCTAATTTATGAAATTCAATTCCAAAATTACTCTTTACTTAATGATTAAGTTATATTTTTGGGAACTGACAATTTTGATGAGAAAGAAATGCTTAGAAAAAATTTGTTTGTATAGGCTCAGTGCCTGTAGCTCAGTGGTTATGGCGCCAGCCACATATGCCAAGGCTGGCAGGTTTGAACCTGGCCTGGGCCAGCTAAACAACAATGACAACTGCAACAAAAAATAGCCTGGCATTGTGGTGGGTGCCTGTAGTCCCAGCTACTTGGGAGGCTGAGATAAGAGAATCATGTAAGCCCAAGATTTTGAGGTTGCTGTGAGCTGTGACGCCATGGCATGCTACCAGACAACATAGTGAAACTCTGTCTCAAAAAAAAAAAAAAATTTGTATAATACATTTTTAGAAAATATAGACATCTACAAAAAAATAAAACTTATAAATCCAAGGTCTGAAAACTGCATAATATACGTATATGAAAGATGAATATTCTTTTTTTTTTTTTGATGGTGAATAGATTTTTTTTATTATTATGTAGTGGAGAGAATGGATCCTTTATTATTATGTAGTGTCCCTTTTTTCTGAAGTCTGCTCCCTCTGCAATTAAGAGAGTTATTTCAGCTTTCTTTTGAGTAGTGTTGGCATGGTATATCTCTCCCTTCACTTGTAATTCAGTAGAGTCTTTATCTTTAAAGTGTGTTTCTATAGACAGTCTATATATATGGAGTTATATATTCAGTCTAGTTTTTAAAATCTACTCTGATAATCTCTATCTTTTAATTGGCGTATTTAAACATTCATATTTAAAGTGATTTTTGATATATTTATGTTAATGTATTACTGTTTATTATCTATTGTCCAAGACTTCTTTTTCTGCCTTATTTGAATTGTGCATTTTGTCTCGTCTTAGTGTACCATAATTCTTTTTTTAAAGAAAGATGAATATTCTTTATTGAAAAAAAGTCATGTAAGTATTAAAAAATTTGACTATCTCCTCTCCCTCCAACGTTATAGGCCATCGAAGCTGGCCTGGGCCAGGTTCAAACCTGCCAGCCTTGTTGTATGTGGCTGGCGCCATAACCACTGTGCTACAGACACCAAGCCTATACAAATAAATTTTTTCTAAGCATTTCTTTTTGGCAATATACTAGTTTTTAAAAAATACATGTTAGCATCTGGATGAAAGAATATAATGAAAACAATAATAAGACAAAAACAATCAGATTTTTTATGCCTATTAAAACGTTACCTGTGTAATACACCAGTTCTTCCCAGCCATGTTTATGCCATGCTGCATTCCGTATATCTTCCCTGGTCTGAAGATCCTTGTAAGCTTAAAAATAACCACAGAGAAGAAAGACTTAACCAGAACGCCCTATATTCCATTAGTACATCCATTAAGGTGTTGATTCAGCTAGTCATCTAGTTTTCTCAGAGACTATTTTGGGTATTTGGTACTGAACTGGGAAAGTTGTTGAGCTGGTTATTTTGAGCAAGATTGTGTTAGGCCTTGTGGGAGAAGCAAAACAATTTGCTCTTCATCTTTACAATCTAGTGAATCCAAGATATATCTTTACACACCAATTGAACTTTTCCAATAACATGTTAAATTCATAACCAGAAATAGACTACAGATAAGCAGTATCAAATTTGATTTTGTTCAACATTATAGAGCACTACACTGATGTGGGCAAGAGACTGCATTCAATGCAATGAAGAACAGGAGATGCTCAAAGGCAAGGTCAACCCCTGGGAGCACTGTGCTAAATGGAGAATGGGGGCAGCTGCTTGGAAGGTGTGATTTGAGCAGGTGGGTCTTGAGAGTTGAAAAGGACATTACTGACACACAGGAATGGGAAGAAAGGTGATGTAGGTGGAGGGGACAGCATGGTCAAAGCCATCACTTAGTCCTTGGTGTTGCTATCTCATACAGATGCCTTATGCCTTGGTTTTTGATTCCCAACCTGAGCAAGATCCTCCCAACCACTTACCAGGGAAACACCTGCCAGGCATTTGACACATGGTGTGGTTAAGACTCAAAGTTGTCCAGGGTTCTTTCTCTAAGTTCCAGTTTGTTTTGGGACACATGGCATTTCCTCACAGGACTTCCTTCTTCCTTTTTTTTTTTTTGAGACAAGAGTCTCACTATGTTGCCCTGGGTAGGGTGCTGTGGTGTCACAGCTCAGAGCAACCTCAAACTCTTGGGCTTAAGCAATTCTCTTGCCTCAACCTCCCTAGTAGCTGGGACTAGAGGCGCCTGCTACAACGCCCAGCTATTTTTGTGTTGCAGTTGTCACTGCTGTTTAGCAGTCTTGGGCTGGGTTTGAACCCGCCACCCTGGGTGTATGTGGCTGGTGCCATACCCACTGAGCCACGGGTGCGCCAGTCTTGTCATTCTTATCTTTGTAAGCCCTGTTATGCTAACACAGCAGGATAGCTAGGGTTACGACATAGGTCAAGCCAATAACTTGGTTAACTGCTAGTCTGGAAATGACTTATGCTTTTCCTTGAACTAAAAAACCTTTTACAAATGTGCTCAGAATGTACTGGCAGTATTATTTCAAGCTATTACTGAGATCCAGTCCATGTTCTAGCAGGCAGACAGGTACAAATAACCACAACCAGCACTACACAGGGCTCTGAGGACTCAGGAGAAGAGTGACATTCATGGGGAGGGGGTAACACGCAAGTCAGGCCTTGAAAGATTCCTAAAATGGTGCCAAACAAAAGCGAGTGGGGATGGAAAAGATCAGAGGTTCAAGGTCCTTCTAGGCTGGTGGAACCACATCTATGAAGGCAGGCAGTTAGGGTGTGTGTGCACAGAAGTTGCCTCTTCAGGTAAAATGCAGAACTGTCTCTGAGGAAGCGATGGGAAGTCAGTCTGGAAAGGGAGGCAGGGCCCACTCTGTGGCTTCATTGTCCTCCCTCTCCCATGGTTACTTGACTCTTTCACCATTATTCCACTTTCATTTTCAGCTTGCTAATTTCCCACGGATCTATGGGTCTTTCACTGTTGACCTCTTTAGCTCCAGATAGCCCAGCACTTACCATCCCTCTGTGATGTTTGCATTTGAAATAGAATTTAAGGTTACTGACTCCACATTTGCTCTACTGCCTAGTACAACTTAGTAATGACCTATTAAATTCCAGTAACTCAAAAATGAAGGAAAAAATATATACCCCAAAGATGATGCACCATATAGAGCTGCCCAATCTGAGAGAAGAATCCTCCAACCGCTTCATTACTGTCCTGTCTGAAGCGAATTGCACGAGCCCTGTGAGAACAATGTTCAGATACTGAGTTAGACATGTTAAAAACAATGAACAGACTAAATCTCCATACTCAGGGCAAGTTGTTCAGGATAAAGGATTGATTTTTTTCAAGCAATCATCATACTGTTGTATTATTGAATGCAATCAAAAGTTATTTCAATGGTTGCAAAATGTCGGTGTACCTTTCCGTAGCTTTATTAATCATTTTTGTGTGTGAGAAGTACACAGTACTTAATGACAACTATTAAAAATGAAACCCTAACATGAGAACGTGGCTGCACTGCTGACTGACATGAAGACAAGAAAATTGCCAGAGGTAGGACCCACCAACTTAAAAAAATGCTTCTCCGGAACACTCTTTGAGAGGAAGTGAGGGAAACCCGGACTCTAGAATACTAAGATCCCACAGGGACAGAGGGACTGCCCCTGGAGAATGGCACTGAAATCAGAGATGAAGCTGATGCAGTGGTGCCAGTCTATGGCTCCAGTTACTAGGGAGGCCGGAGTGGAAAGATCAATGGAACCCAGGCATTTCCAACAAGCCTGGGCAACACAGACGCCCATCTCAAAAAAGAAAAGGAAAAAGGAAAAAACAAAACAGAGATGAAGGGAGCACACCTTCACAGCAGCCAAAGACAGAGAACTCTTGAGAAACACACCTGCTCTCTGAACTGTAAGAGGGATTCTGCATTCTGCAACTTTTATACTCAGAGGGTACAAGTGCTTTTGTTACTTGGATGAATTGTATAATGCTGAAGTCTGGGCTTTTAGCATGCCTGCCACCAGAATAATGTACATTATACAGGATAAGTAAGTTTTTTATCCCTCCCCCCCATCTCCTCCCTCTTAGTTTCCAGGATTCTGCAACCTTTTGAACAATGTATGGAAGAACCATGAAAACAAAGCTTCTTGGCAGAACACCATCACTACCATCACTATTTAGGATGCAGATGCCTCGTCTATTGTTTTTTTTTCTTATTAGAGCAAATCCTACAGAAAATGAGCACCAAAAAGCACTCATTATATACCATGAAGGAGAGTGCAAATATACACTGTATCTATGTAAGTTATTGGCATTTGCATAAACTTTCCTTTTTAAGATTTCCCACTGCAAAGGAATCAGCTCTTTAGTTTAAACACCACCTGCTATATTTGTATCAGGCACTTTGTTTTTGTATTTAGCAATGCATCTGAATTCCTAGAAATGTTTTAAAATGTATGAATTCTTTTGCACAGCACCTGTGGCTCAGTGAGTAGGGTGCCGGCCCCATATACCGAGTGTGGCAGGTTCGAATTCAGCCCCAGCCAAACCGCAACAAAAAAATAGCTGGCATTGCAGTGGGCACCTGTAGCCCCAGCTACTTGGGAGGTTGAGGCAAGAGAATCACATAAGCCCAAGAGCTGGAGGTTGCTGTGAGCTGTGACGCTACGGCACTCTACCAAGGGCGACAAACTAAGCTGTCTCTAAAAAAAAAAAAAAAAGTATGAATTCTTCCAAAAGCAGTTTTCTAGAATCAAAGGTGAAAATGAAGGAAGGGGTTTGATGATGATCAAATGACATCATTTGAAAACGATGATGAGACGCTAACAGAAAAAGCACAGTGGAGTCTGTCAAGAGACTCCAAACCATGGATTACCCAGCAAATTTATATCAAAACTGCCCAGGCTCTGGCCTGAAGCCTCAGTCACATCAGGGTTCCAGAGTTGACAGGACATGAGAAGAGATTCATCCTCATTTAAAAGAGATGGAGACATATGAACAAGGATACCGATCTACTCATGTCTACAGTAAGACACAATTCTCAAGGGACAAAATGCTTGACCTGGCTTCACCAGTGCATTCTCTTCCTAGAGGCAAACTTCCTACATACTAAATTGTGATATCTCAAAAAGGGGAATAGAATCAGAGCAAGAGCAATCTGCTGTGTGGGTGATGAAGCCCATCTCCTTAAGGTCACTTTGTACACCTCTGCTCCCATCCACCGTGGGCTCAATACCACAACGGAGCCCTGACTCATGCTTTTAGATTTCTCAGTGGTGAAGGAGGGCTCACTTGCTTCATAACCCTATGGGTTATCCACAAATAATGTTAAATTCTTTAACCTTTCCATTTAGAATTAAGTGATTGGTATCTTCACAAAAATTACAAATATGGTTGATAAATTACACAAATCACTTTAACATGCAGTCTAACTCAGAATGAAAACACTGTCTTTTAATTGATAGTGATAAATATTCTGGATTATTCACTTCATTCTGAATTTTCTTACTGAGTTATGGTAGGCAAAGAAAACATACTTGCCTTAGCCTGGTAATAATCAGAAGCATGTACCGAAGAGGAGATCACCATCTTAAATAGTTACCTATGTGCCAAAATATAAACTGAATGCTGAACTGGCTTCATAGATAATTTTTTAAACAACTGAATAACCCCAGTACATCTTTGCAGATTCCAGGGTGAGCAAGTCTTAATCAGTAACGTGCAAAAACTGAACTCATTTGAGTAATTCTATTCTGTGGAGAGTGAAATAATTACAATTATAGCCCTGAAATAAAAGGACAAAAATGTATAAAAACCACTTGACAAAATAGTGTCTACAAAAGTAGTGTGCAAGCAAATACGTATTTCTTAGTTTTCAAATTAAAAGAAATTCTAATTTGAATTATTTAGTCTTCGATGATCCAAGAAGAAAAGTCATTAGAAATAAAGATCATAGAACCATCTGTTAGTGCTGGAAGAGATCTTAGAAATTATTTAATGCAAAGCAAGAAATTTCATAACTTAAAAAGAAAAAGGAGAACCATAGATAATTTGAAAGTAAGTAAGAGGCAAAGTCATTTATAGACAAGGAAACCCTGGGTCAGAGCTATCAAGTAACTCATGCCCTTTGTGGGAGAAAAAGGTTATAAAATGCTAGCTTAGGAAATAGAAATGCCAAGTTTCCAAAGAAAATTAAAAGTTAGCATAATTACCTCAAAGACATACACACACACCCGTCCCCCACAGAAAAAGAAAACCAGAAAAAAATGAAGGCACAGATAGTTTTCAAGTTTCAAGAAAAAAATGCTCAAAATTTTTTGGATTTTGTTTTTTTAAAATTTTTTTTTTGTAGAGATGCTATGTTGCCTAGGCTGATTTTAACTCCTCACCTCAAGCTGTCCTCTTGGCTTGGCTTCCCAAAGCTGGGATTACACGTGTGGGCCACTGATGGCCAGCCTGTTCTGTGCTTTTTACCACAATAAAAATAAGTTAAAAAAATATTTTTTTATAATCTCAAGCACTTTGAGAGGCTGAGGCAGGAAGCCCACTTGAGGCTAGGACTTTGAGACAAGCGTGGGCAACATTGCTGCCTCTACAAAAAGTAAGAAAAATTACCTAGGCATGGGGGCATATGCCTGTAGTCCCAGCTATTTGACAGGCTAGGATGGGAGGACTGTTTTGAGGAGCTTGAGGTTGCAGTCAGCAATGACTGAGCCACCCCTTCTAACTCGGGTGACAGAGTAAGACTCTATTTCTTTAGAAAAAAAAAAAAAAGAAAAAGTAACATTAAACTTACCATCTTAACCACTTTTAAGTGAACTGTTCAATAGTGTTAAATATATTCATAATGCTGCTCAAAGAATTCCCAAACAACCTTTTCATTTTGTAAAACTGAAACTCACCATTAAAGACCAACTCCCTCTTTCCCCTTTGCCCAGGCCCTGGAAACCACATTTCCATTTTCTATTTCTATGATTTTGACTGCGGTGAATACCTCATGTACATAGAGTAATACATTACTTGTCCTTTTATGAGTCCCTTATTTCATTTAGCATAATGTCCTCTTCAAAGTTCCTCCAGGTTATAGTACGCAACAGGAATTCTGTCATTTTGTTTTTTCTGAGGCAGAGTCTCTGTTGACTAGGTTAGAGTGCTATGGCATCACAGCTCACAGCAACCTCAGTCTCCTGGGCTCAAGTGATCCTCCTGCCTCAGCATCCTGAATAGCTGAGACTACAGGCACCTGCCATAATACCCAGCTAATTTTTCTATTCTTTGTAGAGATGAGATCTCACTCTTGCTTAGGCTGGTCTTGCAGAATTTAAGTGATCCTCTTGCCTTGGCCTCCCAGAGTGCTAGAATTATAGGCATGAGCCACCCTGCACCCATTTTCCTTATCTCTTCATCTGTTGATGACATTTGGGCTGCTTCTACCTTTTGGCTACTATGAATAACACTGTGATGAACATGGTGATGAAAGTATCTCTTTAAGATCCTGCTCTGAATTCTTTTGGCTATACATGCAGAAATGGGACTGCTGGGGCGGCGCCTGTGGCTCAAGGAGTAGGGCACCGGTCCCATATGACGGAGGTGGCGGGTTCAAACCCAGCCCCGGCCAAAAAAAAAAAAAAATAAATAAATAAAGGCAGAAAACTTAAAAAAAAAAGAAATGGGACTGCTGGATTATACTGATATTATGTTTTTAATTTTTTTTAGGAACCTTTACACCATTTCCCATAATGGCTGCAGCATTTCATATTCTTGATAATAATGCACAAGAGTTCCAACTTCTCTGCTTCCTTGTCAATACTTGTTATTTTATATTCTTTTGTTGGCCCATCATAAAGGGCGTGAGAGGATATCTCATTATGGTTTTGACTTGCATTTCTCTTATGATTAGTGATATTGACCACTTTTCATGTTTGTTGGCTACTTGTATATTTTCTGTGGAGAATTATTTATTCAAATCCTTTACCAATTTTTAAATTGGGTTATCTACATTCTTTTTTTTGTTTGTTTGTTTTTGGGCGGGGCTGGGTTTGAACCCCCACCTTCAGCATATGAGACCAGCGCCCTACTCCTTGAGCCACAGGCGCCGCCCAACATTCTTTTTTTTTTTTTTTGAGACAAAGTCTCATTATGTCGCTCTCAGTAGAGTGCTGTGAAGTCACAGCTCACAGCAACCTCAAACTCTTGGGCTTAAGCGATTCTCTTGCCTCAACCTCCTGAGTAGCTGGGACTACAGGCACCTGCCACAACAGCCGGCTATTTTTATTTGTTGTTATAGTTGTCATTGTTGTTTGGCAGGCCTGGGCTGGTTTTGAACTCACCAGCCCTGATGTATGTGGCTGGACCCCCAGCCACCGAGCTATAGGCGCCAAGCTGATTACTCTAGTTTTGTAGTCAGTTTTCAAAGCGAGAAGTATGAGATCGCCAACTTTGTTCTCCTTTTTTTCAAGGTTATTTTGATTATTTAGAGTCCTTTGCATTTTCAAAACTGCTGGGATTTGGATAAGGATTCTGCCAATCTATAAATCAATTTGGGGAAAAATTGGTATTTTGCTACTCAAAATAAGAAGAAAAAAAGAAGCAAAGTATCGCTGAGATTGTCTATTTACAGGACAAACAGCAATGTTTCAGAAAAGATAAACATTCAAGAAGTTTACAAAATAACCTCATGCAGTATTGGTGTTCTATTTAATAAAAAAAGAGTCCTTATCTTTTCGAAATACATTCAATACTGAAATACTTATGAATGAAACATTGACTGGGATTTCATTCCAAACAAATATGGGCTGGGGAATTAGACCTAAACAAGGCTGGCCATGTGCTGTTAATTATTGAAGCTAAGTAATGGACACAGAATGGGGGGAATCTATGTTGTTATTCTCTCTAGTTTGGCATATATTTGAAAAACCAGCCTAATAAAAACCAACTCAATAAAAACAACAGTCTATTGTCAAGTCCTGGTATCATGCTCAGATTTTTCCCCCTTGAATTAGTACTATGGCCTAAAACAGTGGTTCTCAACCTTCCTAATGCTCTACCCTTTAATGCAGTTTAATACAGTCACGACCCACAGGTTAAGTACAGCTGGCCTAAAATAATAAGACTTACAAACTCACCATGTAGTACAATACTCACCAGTAATTGCCCCATTCAATCATGGTTCCTGGCTGAAAAGAGACTTAGATTTAGATTTGTTAGTTCTTCTGTGAAAATCATATGGAAACAGCAGTATAAAAAATGTCAAATGACAAAACTAACTTAAAAATTAACTTGTAAGGGCGGCACCTGTGGCTCAGTCGGTAGGGCGCTGGCCCCATATACTGAGGGTGGCGGGTTCAAACCCAGCCCCGGCCAAACTGCAACCAAAAAATAGCCGGGCGTTGTGGCGGGCGCCTGTAGTCCCAGCTACTTGGGAGGCTGAGGCAAGAGAATCGCTTAAGCCCAGGAGTTGGAGGTTGCTGTGAGCTGTGTGAGACCACGGCACTCTACCGAGGGCCATAAAGTGAGACTCTGTCTCTACAAAAAAAAAATTAACTTGTAATAATGTGGGCTGGGCTGGGCATGGTGGCTCAGGCATGTATGTAATCCTAGCACTTGGGAGGCCGAGGCAGGTGGATTACCTGAGCTCAAGAGTTCAAGACCAGCCTGAGCCAGAGTAAGACCCTGTCTCTAAAATAGCCAGGCACTGTTGGCGGGTACCTGTAGTCCCAGCTACTTGGGACTCTGAGGCAAGAGAAATTGCTTAAACCCAAGCAGGGATCCTCAAACTTTTTTTTTTTTTTTTTGTAGAGACAGAGTCTCACTGTACCGCCCTCAGGTAGAGTGCCGTGGCGTCACACGGCTCACAGCAACCTCTTAAGATTCTCTTGCCTCAGCCTCCCGAGCAGGGATCCTCAAACTTTTTAAACAGGGGGCCAGTTCACTGTCCCTCAGACCGTTGGAGGACCAGACTATAGTTTTAAGAAAAAACTATGAACCGGGGGAGGTGCCTGTGGCTCAAAGGGGTAGAGCGCCCGTCCCATGCTGAAGGTGGCAGGTTCAAACCCAGCCCTGGCCAAAAAAAACAAACAAACAAACAAACAAAAAAAAACTATGAACCGGGGTGGAGCCTTGGTGTGTGCCACACCTTCTGGGGGCAAGACATGATTGCAAAAGGGACTTTACCTAACAAATGCAATCAGTGTAACCTGGCTTATTGTACCCTCAATGAACCCCCAACAATAAAAAAAGAAAAAACTATGAACCAAAAAAAATAGCCAGGTGTTGTGGCGGGCACCTGTAGTCCCAGCTACTTGGAGGCTGAGGCAAGAGAATCGCTTAAGCCCAGGAGTTGGAGGTTTCTGTGAGCTAAGATGCCATGGCACTCTACCCAGGGTGACAGCTTGAGGCTCTGTCTCAAAAAAAAAAAAGAAAAAACTATGAACAAATTCCTATGCACACTGCGCATATCTTATTTTGAAGTAAAAAACCAAAAACGGGAATAAATACAATCACACTGCCACATGTGGCCCACGGGCCATAGTTTGAGGACCCCTGCCCAAGAGTTTGAGGTTGCTGTGAGCTGTGACACCATGGCACTCCACCTAGAGCGACATAGTGAGACTATGTCTCAAAAAAAAAATAAATAATGTGGGATGTAATAAATTAAACCAGTGATTTTCAACTGGTGTGCTGTGAGAGGATGTTAAGTATGCTGTGGAAAAAAAAATTTTTTTTTTTTTTTTGAGACAGAGCCTCAAGCTGTCACCCTGGGTAGAGTGCTGTGGCAACACAGCTCACAGCAACCTCTAACTCCTGGGCTCAAGTGATTCTCCTGCCTCTGCCTCCCAAGTAGCTGGGACTACAGATGCCCGCCACAATGCCTGGCTATTTTTTGGTTGCAGCCATTATTGTTGTTTGGCGGGCCAGGGCTGGATTCGAATCCGCCAGCTCAGGTGTATATGGCTGGCGCCTTAGCTGCCAAGCCAGTGCTGTGAAAATTTTTAAAAATCGTTAATTAAATTATTTTCAAAAGAAGTTCAAAGCACAGTAAGTATATTCTTTCTTCTACTCTTTTTTTCTTTTTTTTGGTAGAGATAGAGTCTCACTTTATCACCCTCAGTAGAGTGCTGTGGCATCACACAGCTCACAGCAACCTCCAACTCCTGGGCTTAGGCGATTCTCTTGCTTCAGCCTCCCGAGTAGCTGGGACTACAGGCACCCGCCACAACAACGCCCAGCTATTTTTTGTTGCAGTTTGGCCGGGGCCGGGTTTGAACCTGCCACTCTCAGTATATGGGGCCAACGCCCTACTCACTGAGCCACAGGTGCTGCCTTTCTACTCTTTTTCTTGACCAACATAATTTAAGTGTGCTGTGAAGTTTAACTATAGGTTCAAATGTGCCATAAAATAAAAATGATTGAGAAAGACTGAATTAAACAATGTAACAAAATATTATTACTCATTGCGGTTCCTATCCCATAGTAGGAGTAATATTTTACAGCTTAATGCAAGAAAACATACATACAATGTAAAAATTATCCATCTATAGTTATCAAAACCACAGTTGGGTTCATCCTTCAGATGAACTGTCATGATTAAATTGTGGTTACCCATTCAGACTTTATTGTGATTTTTTTTTTTAAAGAGACAAGGTCTTCCTCTGTTGCTCAGGCTGGATGAAGGGCTGTGGTTAGGCACAGGTGCCATTCCTCTACTGATGAGCACAGGAGTCTGGACTGTACCATTTCCAACCTTTCCTGGTTCACTCCTCCTTAAACAACTTGGTGGTCCCCTGCTCCTGAGAGGTTACCTTATTGATGCCAAACATAGTGTGGACACAATGACCAGAACTCCCGGGTTGAAGTGACCGTCCTGCCTAAGCTTCCCGAGCAGCTGGAACTACAGGCAGGTGCCATTCTGCCCAGCTTACTGTGAAATTTCTGTAAGTTCAATTTGGGCTAGGTGAGGTGATTAGCCCCAATACAGATCTACTGATATGTATTCTTTTCAATAATGCTGCTGTCTGAGGGCTTCTTTCTAGTACTCACTTAGTAGGGAAACATCTAGAAAGTGTTATAAAATATTATTCCCCTTTCACTCTTTTAGTATTGTATAATTTGTTCAACGGTTCTAACATTTATTAGTTTTTTGTTTTGTTTTTTTATAGAGACGGAGTCTCACTCTATTGCCCTCGGTAGAGTGCCGTGGCATCACAGCTCATAACAACCTTCAACTCCTGGGCTTAGGTGATTCTCTTGCCTCAGCCTCCTGAGTAGCTGGGACTACAGGTGCCCACCACAATGCCTGGCTTTTTTTTTTTTTTTCAGTTTGGCCGGGGCCAGGTTTGAACCCGCCACTCTCAGTATATGGGGCCGGCGCCCTACCCACTGAGCCATAGGTGCCACCCTAGTTGTTGTTGTTGTTTTTTTCAGCTACAATAGATGCTGTATATTGTACTTAGTCCTGAACTTTAGATCTTTCTTCTTCAAAACAAAAATGCTGGCTGGTCACAGTGGCTCATGCCTATAATCCTAACACTCTGAGAGGCTGAGATCACTTGACTTAGGAGTTCAAGAATAGCCTGAGCAAGAGTGAGACCCCAGCTCTACTAAAATAGAAAAATTAGCTGGGCATTGTGGTGGGTGCCTGTAGTCCCGGCTACTTTGGGAAGCTGAGAGATAAGGATCACTTGAGTCCAAGAGTTTAAGGTTGCTGTGAGCTATGAGGACACCATGGCACTCAACCCCAGGGTGACAGAGACTGTTTTAAAAAACAAATAAAAAAACCACTAGAAATGCTATCTGGAAACATGTCAAATAACAAGAATTATATATAAGGTCATAAGGAAGAAAAGAGCTTGGCAGAAGAGAGGGAAATGGGAAAGAAAAAAAAAACAAAGGGAGAAGGATGGCAGAGAAAACAATCCAAATCAAAATATAATGCTAAACATACATCACAGACTGTACACTTAAATTTCGTTGTCAACATTAGAAAGTGCTTGTGCTTCTTCAAAGAAGAGCAAAAGGACAGGTAACTCATACTTACTCGGAGTTGATAGGACCTGAGTTCATATATATGAGGCCCTGACCGTGGGACAGGCTCATTCCAGAAACTGAACTCCAACAGCAGCTGATTCTTCCTAGAGAGAAGCATGTTGCTTCTTGCCTTACGGAATTCCACAAATTCCTTTGGGTGAAAAACGTGCTTGTGAAATCTTCTAATACTCATATACAAGCCCACTTAAGTAACAAAATATGTTCCCACACAATATTATTATAAATAGGGTGATCAGTAGGTCTCAGCTGGCCTGAGACAGTCTCAGTTTACAAGTGTTGAACTGGTATAATGACTAACACCATTCCTTTTCACTTATATAAGTATCTAGATTTAGATAACAAATTACAGTCTCCCTAGTTATTTAAATGACAGTGTAAACAAATTTAATTTCTACATTTTCAGATTCTCCTAATAGTGTTTGATGATATGTTAATAGAGGTGACATGGAAAACACAAACAGCAGATGATTCAAATGGCATTTATATTTGTCTGGGAATCTATACAAAAAATTTGCTTTCCCAATGATGTGTGACTGTTAAAATTCTCTCTACTAACATGTGCCTAACAGGGGAGGGAGGGGTGGGATAGCAAAGTTTGCCCAAGATAAAGTAAGTGGGTGACAGTTCCTGAAGTGGACAGTGTTAGGAAATCCAGGGCTAACTGTGTCTACCATGCTGACTTACCAGTTTCAAAGTACCAGTTTCTCACTTTCAAAGTACAATTGATTTTTACAATAAGGACTGTTATTTTAGTAGTATTATAACTGGTTACTTTATGTTTAAATATAACTTTAAGAGCCCAAACAATAACATTTCTACCATAAAAAATGAGTAATTTACTAAAAACTAATGACACAGAAGAGTCATTTACTTCCATACCAGCATTTACTATGTCATTAGTCTGAGTAAGGAAATGTTTCAAAATCATTACCTGATTTCCTCTGAGTTTATTCATGACTTCTGTGAGGGCGGGATAGCCTCCTTCATACCTCCACAGGTGGACTGAAATGCATTTTAAAAGACAGTATACATTTAGAGTTTCACGATACTCTTATCTTGAAAATACACTAATATGCACAATGTTAATGCAGTATAAAACTGTAATGTGCCATGTGTTGGCCTATGAGTTACGCTATAAAGTTTCAATAATAGATTTAAACATTAAAAACAATTAAAAGGTAATTTTTGAAATGAATTATTGAAGAAACTACTTAAAGTATAAACTAGATTGAGACTTAGAAAGCTTTGGTTATAAAAACAACCATTAAATCAGAAAATTACTTAAGTGTTATAGTAAGGCTTAAGGAAAAGTGTTCATTCCAAAGAGTCTGCTTCCTACCAGCTTGGTCCTGCTCGCCATACCACGTGTTCCAAGTCCCCACCAAAGTACAAGGGTAATGTTTATCTTCATGAATCTTTGGCAACACCTCTTGACTTAAAGAGAAGAAACATCAACACTAATTAAACAACCAATGAAATCTTACTATGTGTACAACACATGATCAATAACAGGAGAAAGACTGCCTATTCTGTGCTCTGGCAATGGATTTCACAACATATTTATGATAAAACAATGTTGTTATGCTCTAATATCCCACTTATCAGAAACTTAGGTTTCTGATACCCCAACTATCTAGAACTAGAGTTGTAAGCAACTCGAGTATATTGATAAAAATGATAAAGAAGAGCCAAAGGTCCCAAGATTCCAGGAGCTCTGGATCTATTTTCTGTCATTTCAGGAAAAAAAAAAAAAGAACTACTTAAGAAAGTGATGTTTATAGAAGCCTAGTTCTGCTGGTTCCAAAGGCAGGAAGAATTAGAGACATGGGAATAGTTAGAAAAGGACATGGAAGAAATAAGAAAGATGGAAAGGAAAGAAGCAGCACCCGCAGGCAGAGGTAACTGGAGCCGAGAACAAGTTGTCCTTCAGAAAGGAAAAAAAAGAGCTAGAATACCGTCCAACTTCCAGTGGTCCCAGAGAGCATCAACGTGGCAGAAGAATCAAAATTAAAGCTATAATATGAAGCATAAATTAGGTTCTACTCAATTCAACCAGCAGAGGGGATGTAAGAGGTATCTATCACACAGTCTCACACTGAACACACCAAGTCACTCCTGCTCACTGCAGGAGCAGTGGGAAAGCCATGACAAGTCATAGCAGTGTATTAATTTGAAAGAGGTGTCAGAGCAGAGTTTAGTTCCATGGACGCCTTCCTATGGTATAGATTCTACTGTACAGGGAAGGGCAACGGAAAGGGGAAAGCTAAAGCCTACACACTTTTTGAATGGAAAAATTATGATGGAAAAGTAAGGTACAGACTCAACAATGGATGCAAAAGGATACCAAGGGTCAGACACAGAATTTGTTCAAATCTTTTGTTGACACTGAGTGATACTAAGCTAGTGATCACTACTAGAACACCAGGATTAGGTATACATAAATAATTACCAGAGAAAAGTTCCAAATGGCCTATGTACAAACAACTGAAAATCCCTATGTCTTTATGACCCAGTACAATGACCACCATGAATATTTTTTGAAGAATGACATTTACTTTTTTTTTTTTGTAGAGACAGAATCTCACTTTATGGCCCTTGGTAGAGTGCCGTGGCCTCACACAGCTCACAGCAACCTCCAACTCCTGGGCTTAAGCGATTCTCTTGCCTCAGCCTCCCAAGTAGCTGGGACTACAGGCGCCCGCCACAACGTCCGGCTATTTTTTGGTTGCAGTTTGGCCGGGGCTGGGTTTGAACCCGCCACCCTCAGTATATGGGGCTGGCGCCTTACCGACTGAGCCATAGGCGCCACCCGACATTTACTTTTTAAATTAAGATCTGGTATGAAATGTATCTGATACATAACCTATCAATGTTCAGAAATAATATGGGACTGATGGAAAACTGGGGATGGGGAGAACGGATTATGCGAGGGTAGTGGAAATGGGTTTCCTTACTGCCACATGATGCAAGTGGGAAGTCAACAATCCTGATTTAGAGCCAGTGCGGAGGAAGGAAGCCAGTACAGAAGACTCAGTGGGGTTTGGGACCAGGGGCATGACAACAGGGTCTAGGCTTCAGACTAATACAAATCACACATGAATTTGTAGTCAATCCTCTTTGCTGGGGACCCCAAACCTGCTCTTGGGAGCCTTGGCCTTACCTGAATGGAGGTTGTAAGGCAGGGAGTACTTGTACCCAGAACTGGATGGGTTGGGCAGAATCTCATTATTGGGACCCCTAAAAACCAGGCAGGAGTTAAGTCTTTATGTTCTGGAAACAGGGTGCTGCTGAAAGTTTCAGAGAAAAGAAAAAACATAATGAAGGAGAAAACAGAACTCAAGTAGATCAATCTGACAAACTTTCGGGTAATGTACACGTATTACAGGGTGGGATGGAGAAACAGGAATAGCTTTGAGCCCAGAAAAATAGAAAGTATGTTAATTGGGAATAGGGCTCAACAGGCTTGGGGAGGAAGATGTAGAAAGAACAAGCAAAGAGAACCAAAACACATGTCACATGAAGAATGCACAGCCCCAGGTGACTGAACTAATCACAAAGAACTAAGGAAGGGGTTCAGTAAAACACTGAGTGACACAGACAGGGCAGTTGGAGGAGCAAGGTGATTCTACATGTTGAGTTGGAAGCGAGAGCAAGACATCCAAAGAGAAATATGAATAGACTGCCAGGAATCTGAGACAGGAGATGAAGTGATAAAAACACGACAGAAAAGATAATCCAGGGAAACAACAGCATGGTCATTTTATGAGAAAAGTCTGCTTTGTTTTAGGGCATTTTTTTAAAATAAAGAAAAATGTACCATGGTGAGCAAGAAATTCTATGCTAATGTTACATTTCATGGAGCACCTCCAAAAATAAACAACAAAAGGTTTTGCTTCTGAAAATTATGCTGATTACAGAGACAAAACAATTTGTTTTCTTATGATAGCAGTAGATATTAAAAGTAAAAAATATATTTTTTAGTACATTTGTTTACAACTGATCATTAAAATACTACCTCTGTTTACTTAAACAGAACGAATGAGCTAAATTGTCTCTTGGTCTTGTATAACAGGGTACAGATCTCATGTCATATAAGAATCAGCTGAAGGGAGTTAGATCCTGGAAAATGAAAGACTGGGGAAGAAATGGCAGCTATGTTTAAATACATACAGGACTTTCACATGGCATTTTTACTTAGGGATGAAATTGAAAACAGAGGTCACAAACATGTGAGTTCTAATTCTTAACACTCAAAGCTGCTCAGAAATGGAACTTATTTAAGTACAGGCAGTCAGGAAGGTCTGCACAAAGGACTCAAGCCCTGGATGAGGAGATGGACCAGATGGCTTTGCAAGGTTCCTTCCAACCTTAAGAGTCTGGTAACATTCTAAACTCTGATAGATTATGTGATCATTTATCAGTGTGAATGCTTAAAATCAAAATGTCTTTGGCAATACTACATAGAGCTCAGCTTAAGAACCTCTGAATACTGAGCTTTAAAGGAGAGAGATGACAGATCTCACTTGCTGCTATCAAGTGTTAATTGAACCAACTAATATTAAAATTATTATTTTTCCCCAAGTAAAGGATAGTTTGGTATACACACCAAATTTTGTTGTATGCTTCTAGGCATTCCGGTTTAACATTGTGAACTGAAACAAAAGAAAATTCAACGATAAACTTATGAACAAAGGAAAAGAGACAACTATGTAGATAGCAAACCTGTCACTCACACTGCAATTTGTATAGACTGCTTGTTTCCTTTTTGGCTAGGAGATTAGAATGGGCATCTTTTCTTGGATCAACTTTCCGGACAAATAAGGACTTTAACCAGCTGTCTTCTCGAGGTCTGTTATTGGAAGATGTCACTCTCCTATGGAACAATAAAGGTGGTGTCACGTAGTACATTATTTTCATAAATTCATCAATTCATTCAGAAAACATAAACCAAACGCTTATTCTTGGCTCTGTTTTAGAACCTGAGGTACCACAGAATGTCTTTCTGTGATGGCAGCTTGCACTCGAGAGAGTAGGAACAGAGAAAAACATAAAAGTAACTCAATGACACTCCTAAGAGAATTCCCATGTTTATCAATTTGTGTTATGTATTTTTCCCTCCTCCAAAGAACTTTTTTTAATTTTTTTTTTTTATAGAGACAGAGTCTCACTGTACTGCCCTCGGGTAGAGTGCTGTGGCGTCACACAGCTCACAGCAACCTCTAACTCTTGGGCTTACGCGATTCTCTTGCCTCAGCCTCACAAGCAGCTGGGACTACAGGCGCCCGCCACAACGCCTGGCTATTTTTTTTTTTTGTTGTTGCAGTTTGGCCGGGGCTGGGTTTGAACCCGCCGCCCTCGGCATATGGGGCCGGCGCCCTACTCACTGAGCCACAGGCGCCGTCCGAACTTTTTTTAATTTTTATTTTTTTTTTTGAGACAGAGTCTATGTCACCCTTGGTAGAGTGCCGTGGTGTCACAGCTCACAGCAACCTCAAACTCTTGGGCTCACGCGATTCTCTTGCCTCAGCCTCCCAAGTAGCTGGGATTACAGGTGCCTGCCACATGCCCAGCTATTTTTTGTTGCAGTTGCCTTTGTTGTTTTAGCATGCCTGGGCCGGGTTTGAACCACCAGCTCTGGCGTATGTGGCTGGTGCCATAACCACTCTTCTATAGGTGTCAAGCCCCAAAACACTTTTTGACAGAGAAAAAATATACATGGATAGTCAAATTCATAGAGACAGAAAGTAGAATATTGGTTGCCAGGCAGTAGGGAGAGAGAATGGGAGCTATTGTCTAATGGGTAGAGTTTCAGTTTGGGAAGATGAAAAAAATTCTGAAGATGGACGGTGGTGGTTGCTAATGATGTGAATATACTGAATGCCAGTGAACTGTACACTTAAAAACGGTTAACATGTTTTGGGGGCAGGACACAATTGTAAGAGGGACTTCACCTAACAAATGCAATCAGTGTAATCTGGTTTCCTCAATGAATCCCCAGCAATTAAAAAAAAATGGTTAAAATGGTAAATATTATGTATAATTTGTCAAAATTAAAAAATTTTGGTATGGAAATAGCAGTGATGGAACACTGTGAATTTAATTAATTCCACTGAATTATATATGTAAGATGGTTAAAATGGCAGATTTTATATGTTTATATGTACATATGTTATCATAATAAAAAGTGAAAAAAAAAGGGTGGTGCCTGTGGCTCAAAGGAGTAGGCACCGGGCCTCATATGATGGAGGTGGTGGGTTCAAACCCAGCCCCGGCCAAAAACTGCAAAAAAGAAAAAAAAAAAAAAAGTTAAAAAAATATACAGGGAAAATGAAATAGATTCTTTCTTTTTTTTTTTTTTTGTAGAGACAGAGTCTCACTGTACCGCCCTTGGGTAGAGTGCCGTGGAGTCACACGACTCACAGCAACCTCTAACTCTTGGGCTTACGTGATTCTCTTGTCTCAGCCTCCCGAGCAGCTGGGACTATAGGCGCCCGCCACAACGCCCAGCTATTTTTTTTGTTGTTGCAGTTTGGCCGGGGCTGGGCTTGAACCCGCCACCCTCGGCATATGGGGCTGGCGCCCCACTCACTGAGCCACAGGCGCCACCCAAATAGATTCTTTCTTTAAAAAATTTTACTGAGGCTTGGCACCTGTGGCTCTAGCGGCTAAGGCGCCAGCCACATACACCTGAGCTAGCGGGTTTGAATCCAGCCCAGGCCCACCAAAACAATGATGGCTGCAACCAAAAAAATGGCCGGGCGTTGTGGCGGGCGCCTGTAGTCCCAGCTACTTGGGAGGTGGAGGCAGGAGAATTGCTTGAGCCCAGGAGTTGGAGGTTGCTGTGATGCCACAGCACTCTACAGGGCAACAGCTTGAGGCTCTGTCTCAAAAAAAAAAAAAAAAAAAAATTTACCCTGAACTAAATTAACTTTAGAATTGAGATTTTTAACTGTCACCAAAACCTCAGAATACAAACTTTATTAACACATAATTTGCTAGTTTTCATCTTATAAATTTAATTTCTACTACAAATACTGTCAGAAAGTGAGGATAAATTTGACTGAATTAATAAACTATACTTTAACCATGACTTTTTAAATGGATGTTTAACTCCCGTAAGCCAGCCAGTGGGAGGACAAATGTCTATGACCTCCCTAGAGGGCAGTGTGGCATTATCTGTATCAAAACTGAAACCTTGTATGACTTTCAGTCCAATAATTAGACTTCTAGTTATGATCTAGAGGCAGCTATATTTAGATAAGTACACAAAAATGAATATACTAAAACGTTCATTACTATCTTGTTTCCAGTTTTCTCCTGGTACAGGCAATTTGGATACTCATTAGTATGGATTGGTCAAATAAATTAGGGAACATTCAAAATTAGAAATGTGCAGTTGATATTTCTAAGATAAATAATGCGGAAAAAGCCCAGACAGTACTATATGAAAATTGTTAATAGTGATTACATCTGGGGTACATGACAAGGTAAGGGGTGGGAAGAAAGATTTTTCCTTTTCATTGTAGGTTTTCTTGACTTTTTGGAAAATTTCTATATACATGTTATTTTTATTATTATAAATTATGATTAAAAATGAGCTAAAAAATCTAAAAGTGAATGTTTAGAAACCCCTCTATAGGTAATTCCTATAACCACTGAAAACAGGATTTTTCAGAATCTGGTTGGGATTTATTCTCTGCCTAACTTCTTCTTTTTTTTTTTTAAATACCATGATTTTTTTATTTATTTTATTTTACTTATTTATTTTTGAGATAGAGTCTCAAGCTGTCACCCTGGGTAGAGTGTGCCATGGCATCACAGCTCACAGCAACCTCTAACTCCTGGGCTCAAGCAATTCTCCTGCCTCAGCCTCCCACATAGCTGGGACTACAGGCACCCGCCACAATGCCAGGCTATTTTTTGGTTGTAGCGTCATTGTTGTTTGGCGGGCCCAGGCTGGATTCGAACCCACCAGCTCAGGTGTATGTGGCTGGCACCTTATCAGCTTGAGCTACAGGCGCCGAGCCTCTGCCTAACTTCTTATAACCACAATCAAATGACAAACTCTGTCACCATCATCTTCATCACTTTTATTCAAATTTACATATGGTAAAATATACTTTTTGTTTTTTTGCACAGTTATATGAGTTTTGTAAAATACATAAAGTCATTTAACCACGACAATAAGATATGGAACAGTTTCTTCACCACCAAAATCCTGCCTTTTGTAATAACCCCTCTTCCCACCTCCAGCAACCACTGCTCAGTTTTGCTTTTCCAGAATGTCCTCTGTATGTCCCACAGAATATAGTCTTTTGAATCTATGCCCCTTCTCTCTGCACAATTCTTTTTATAATTGGTGACCTTGACTTTGGCCAGGTCTATTACAGCTTACCCTTCAAGGTTTTGTTTTTGGGACAGAGTCTCACTCTGTGCTCCAGGTGGAGTGCAGTGGCACATTGTAGCTCACAGCAACCTCCAACTCCTGGGCTTAAGCCACTCTTCTGTGTCAGCCTCCTGAGTAGGTAGGACTACAGACGCCCAGCACCACACCTGTTATTTTTTTTCTGTATTTTGTAGAGACAGGGTATGGCTCTTGATCAGGTTGGTCTTTTTTTTTTTTTTTTTTGAGACAGAGTCTCACTTTGTCGCCCTTGGTAGAGTGCCATGGCGTCACAGCTCACAGCACCCTCCAGCTCTTGGCCTTAGCCTCCCGAGCAGCTGGGACCACAGGGGCCCGCCACAACACCTGGCTTTTTGTTGCAGTTTGGCCGGGGCTGGGTTTGAACAAAAGTTTGGCCTTGGTATATGAGGCCGGCACCCTACTCACTGAGCCACAGGTGCCGCCCACTCAGGTTGGTCTTGAACTCCTGAGCTCAAGGGATCCTCCGGCCTTGGCCTCCCAGAGTGCTAGAATTACAGGCATGAGCCACGTTGCCTGGCTATAGTTTTGACCTTTAAATGACCCACACATACGTCTCTTCTGCCCTTACCCATATGGTACCAGGAGTGGTAGTGTGCTGGAATTCCAAATAGCAAAGATAAATGCTCAGGATCTTAGCCATGGATTTAAAACAAGGTCCAGATGCTGACAGGTCAGTGTAATCTGTTCTTGGAGACCTCTACAGAAACACTAGAGGATTTTCTACAGACTACAGTGTTTCTAGTCTGTCTGACAGATGTGCTTAAGGACATAGACACTGCCAGGCTAAAGTTAAGAGTAAAAGAGCTAGCAACCCCAGGTACTAAAAAAGGGACTAGAGGGTGGTGCCTGTGGCTCAGTAGGGCACCAGCCCCATATGCCGGAGGTGGCAGGTTCAAACCCAGCCTCAGTCAAAAAAAAAAAAAAAAGGGACTAGAAATTTAAACAAGGAACGAGGAAAACTCTCATGAGGGCAAATTCCCCACTGCCTCAAGAAATGAACTTGTGGATTCTATATTACAATAATATAAATTCCTGTTCTTTTTTTTTTTGAGACAGAGTCTCATTATGTTGCCCTTGGAAGAGTGCTATGGCATCATAGCTCACAGCAACCTCCAACTCTTAGGCTTAAGTGATTCTCTTGCTTCAGCCTCCCAAGTAGCTGGGACTATAGGCATCCGCCACAAAACCTGGCTATTTTTTATTGCAGTTGTCATTGTTGTTTAGCTGGCCCGGGCCGGCTTTGAAACCCACCAGCCTTAGTGTATGTGGCTGGCGCTGAAACCACTGTGCTATGGGCACCGAGCCTAAATTTCTATTCTTCTTCAATAAAGGTATTTTAGAAATAGCAGTACTCTAAATTAAACTTTATACTGATAGCCTTTTTCTTTTTCTGCTTAAAAAATCAACTTGGTGGGCTGTTTTACTGACCAAACATTACAGAGCAACTTTCTCCCTAAAACATGTTCTTTTAATTTAAAAGTCAATCCATAGGGTATTGTTTTAAACAGGATAGAAACCAGATAAAAATATTTTTGAATGTTAACTTATAAACATAAAATATGCAAGTATAAAATCAGCAATAAACAGTTTCCTATAAATAATGATCAAGAAACATAAAAGCAGGCTTGGTGCCTATGGCTCAAGCCGCTAAGGCACCAGCCACATACACCTGAGCTGGCAGGTTCGAATCCAGCTCGGGCCCGCCAAACATCAAGGACAGCTGCAACCAAAAAATAGCCAGGCGTTGTGGCGGGCACCTGTAGTCCCAGCTACTTGGGAGGCAGAGGCAAGAGAATCGCTTGAGCCCACGAATTGGAGGTTGCTCTGAGTTGTGATGCCACAGCACTCAACCCAGGGCAACAGCTTGAGGCTCTTGTCTCAAAAAAAAAAAAAAAAGAAAAGAAAAAAAAAGAAACATAAAAGCAGCTCAGTGCCTGTAGCACAGTGGATATGGCACTAGCCTCATGCACTGAGGCTGGTGGGTTTAAGCCGGGCCAGAGCCAGCTAAACAACAATGACCACTGCAATAAAAAAATAGCTGGGCTTTGTAGGGGGCGCCTGTAGTCTCAGCTACTTGGGAGACTGAGGCAAGAGAATTGCTTAAGTCTAAGAGTTTGAGGTTGCTGTGAGCTGTGATACCACAGCACTCTACCAAGGTTGACATAATGAGACTGTCTCAAAAAAAAGAAAAAAAAAAAAAAACAAAGAAAGAAACAAAAGCATTCAAATCCTTCAATGATTAAAAAGTAGCAAACTTACATTAAGCAAGCAAAGTAACAAGTTAATACTCATACATGCAATTTTTCTGTGCTTAGGACAAAAACACATAGTTCTAAATAGCATCTGTAAACAGAAGTTGGCGATTCTTCCATTTTGCTTTTACTATATGCTAAAATTTTAATGGGGCTCCGTGCCTGTGCACAGTGGTTACGGCGCCAGCCACATGGACCGAGGGTGGTACGCTGGAATCCAGCCCAGGCCAGCTAAACAATGACAACTCAACCAAAAAATAGCCAGGTGTTGTGGCAGTCACCTGTAGTCCCAGCTACTTGGGAGGCTGAAGCAAGAAAATCGCTTGAGCCCAGGAGTATGAGGTTGCTGTGAGTTGTGATGCCAGAGCACTCTACCGAGGGCGACACAATGAGATTCTGTCTCCAAAAAAGAACAGAAAAGAAAAGAAAATTTAATGGTGGTGTACTTTGGGGAGGCTTAGAAGGACAGAGGGAAAAGAGACATAGCTTTCTCCATACACTATGGAGAAAGTTTCTTCCTTTTGTACATTGTTAAGTACAAAAATATACACACAGTACTCTTAGATAACACGTAGATACACTTAAAGTATATAAAAATCGAGTGTTTTGAACAGGCCAGGACAGCACCTAGTATATAATAATGGGTTAAAAGTTTTAAAAACTACATGTGAAACTTAGTAAATGTAGAATATAAATGTCTTAACACAATAACTAAGAAAATGCCAGGAAGGCTATTTTAACCAGTGTGATGAAAGTGTGTCAAACGGTCTATTAAACCAGTGTATGGTGCCCCATGATCACATTAATGTACACAGCTATGATTTAATAATAAAAAAGAAATAATAAAAAAAGTTTTAAAAACTATTTTGTCAACAAAGTTTTCTAAAATTAAAGAGAAATTACATATAGAAACTATTAGTTCTTTAGCAAAAACAACATCACATGGTTTTCATTTGTTTTCAATTCACTTTGATTATAAACAATAAACTCAAATCTGAAGACAATTCTTCAAATGTAGCATGATAAAATTTATTTCAATAAAACACATTTTGCCAATTTGTTTAAAATGTCTTAAATTTTGGGGGTATTTGTTTAATAGTGTCATAAAGCAAAATGCCAAGTATATAAAATTAGTGATAGGCAAAGTAAAAAAAGTTTTAAGATTTGCTTGTAGGACTTTTTATAATTCCTATATTTATTTCAGATTTGAAGTTTACTAAACAGAAATTGTGTTAAAATTTTTTTTCTTAGGCAGTGCCTGTGGCTCAGTGGATAGGGTGCTGGCCCCATATACTGAGGGTGGTGGGTTCAAACCTGGCCCCGGCCAAACTGCAACAAAAAAATAGCTGGGCATTGTGGTGGGCGCCTGTACTCCCAGCTACTTGGGAGGCTGAGGCAAGAGAATCGCTTACGCCCAAGAGTATGAGGTTGCTGTGAGCTCTGACGCCATAGCACTCTACCAAGGGCGACAAAGTGAGACTCTGTCTCTAAAAAAAAAAAAAAAAAAAAAAAAATTTTTTTTCTTCTTAAATAAATTGTAAGGGTTTAGGAATAATAATTATGAACAATTAAGCAGTATAAATATAATGAAAGTTTCTAAAAAATATCATTCTAGGGAGTTTCATTTAAAATAAGAAATACTGGCTAGGTGCCTGTAGCTCAGCGGCTAGGGCACCAGCCACATACACCAGAGTTGGTGGGTTGAAAACCAGACTGGGCCTGCCAAAACAACAATGACAACTATAATAAAAAAATAGCTGGGCGGGCTTGGCGCCCATAGCTCAGTGAGTAGGGCGCCAGCCACATACACCAAGGTTGGCGGGTTCGAGCCTGGCCAGGGCCAGCTAAACAACAATGACAACTGCAACCAAAAAAATAGCCGGGCATTGTGGCGGGTGCCTGTAGTCCCAGCTACTTGGGAGGCTGAGGTAAGAGAATCTCTTGAGCCCAAGAGTTTAAGGTTGCTGAGAGCTGTGATGCCATGGTACTCTACCATGGAGGAGGGGAGTGGAGGGGAGGAGAGGGGAGGGGAGGGGAGGGGAGGGGAGGGAAGGGAAGGGAAGGGAAGGGAAGGGAGGAAGGAAGGAAGGAAAGAAAGACTCATCAAGGTAACCCTTACCAATAGTTTTTTTTTTTTTTAGACAGAGTCTCACTATGCCGCCCTCCGTAGAGTACCATGGCGTCACAGCTCACAGCAACCTCAAACTCTTAGGCTTAAGTGATTCTCTTGCCTCAGCCTCCCGAGTAGCTGGGACTACAGGTGCCCACCACAATGCCCAGCTATTTTTTGGTTGCAGTTGTCAATGTTTAGCAGAAATGGGCCCAAGCCGGGCTTGAACCTGCCACCTTCAGTATATGTGGCTGGGGCCCTACTCACTGAGCTATGGGCACCGAGCCCCTTACCAATAGTTTTTAATGCATCCTTCCAGAAATACATAGACATGCATATATTATGCATTTACTTATATTTAATTTCTATGGCACTTAAAGAATTATTGGCAAGTTAATCTGGAGGGAGGAAAAATCCTAAAGTAAGTTTTTGCCTCTTCTTTATAACTCAAGGGGATTAAAAGTTAACCACAAACTTCTGCTAGGGATTGGACCAACGAGTTTATGTCATCTCATTTAATCTTGAAACAACCTAGCAAGGTAGGTATTTTTTTTTTTTAGTTTTTCAAATTCAAATTAATATGAGGGTACAATTTTGAAGTTACGTTGTTCTCAGCTGTAGGGTAAAGTTCCATTTGTAGATGTCCCTCGCCCGGGGGGCCTGTCATACACCCTCACAATGTGCATATAAAGTGAGATCCTGCCTCATGCCCTCCCTCCTCCGCCATATATTCACCCCCTTTCCTCTCCCACTTCCCTTTACCACCAAATTGGACTACATTAGTGTTTTATTGTTCTTATGGATATGTAATTATTCATATATTGATTTCATATTAGCATGGAGTACACTGGATATTTATTGTAGCAAGGTAGTTATAATCACATTTTAAAGACTGACTTAGAGAGGCTAAATGACCTGAGCTAAAAAGTGGCAAAATAAAAATATGAATCTAAATCTAACTATGAAGTTCAAAATATTTTCACTAATAAGAGATGCCTCCCCAAAAGAGAAATCTCCCCAACTGAACACTCATTCATTCCATATTTTAATAATACCAAAGGGATTACCTTAGGATGGGTAAAATGAAGTAAGGGATGTGAAAATGCTTTGTAAACGAAATAAGTGGTGCATGGGATGGGACTAAGAGACAGCCAACAAAGCATACTCACAGAACTTCTGAGCGGTGTTTGCTTATGAACTTGGATAGCAACTGTCTCAACATGAAAAGCAGTATGACCCCGTGACTGTCAAAATGAAATCTTTTCAGTGTGTCACATGACTAACGCTGTGCCCAATCTATTAGTCATTTAAGTTGTAACCATGCCAACAGCTGTCAGAGTGGTAAGATCTGCACTGGGCCTAGGTTCCTAACTGACAGTGAAAATGATCAAAATCAGGACTCTTTATAACATATATATGTTAGGTGGCACTTTACAGAGCCATAGGATAGGGAACAGCACATTATACAAAACACTAGACCTTAAAAAGAATAAGCATTAGGTGCCAGGCTCTGTGGATATAAAGTAGAAACAACTCAGCCTGTTCAGTCTCGTAGCAAAAACCTACCAATAAACAGCCAGAATGACCACAGACACTATAAACTTGTGTATATATACACACAGACACCCACATATATCATTAGCTTGGCATGGGAGAAACAGCAGAGACATTCTGGCTGTTTTGGAGGGCAAAACAAAAAAGGTGGAAAAGGCAGGTGATAATTCTGGTGGGAGGAAATGACATGTACAGGGGTATGGAGTCATGAAAGTGAATGGCGTATTTCCAGAACAGCAGAGTTCAGCAGGGTACTGGAAGACAGTAAGAGGTATTATGGGAGGGCAAAGAGGGGGTTAAGCAGACTCTTGTGCACCATGCCCATCAGTTGAACTTTATTCTGTATATGGTACAATGCTGGCAAGTTTTCAAAAAAGGTCTACATGTAAAAAAGCAGCCTGGCAGTAGTGGCAGATGACTGTACAATAAAGGCCAGGAGCATAGCTCTCGGGTTCCCCACTAGTTGCCATGGCCAGCAAAAGGAGGCATTCAATAAATACTCACTGGATGGACCAAAGGATGGTCCTGGGTTAAGAAGATGGCAGTGGAGATGAAGGGACAGGAGTACATTCAAAAGACACTCTTGAGGTAAAAAGGATGAGACATGGGTTCTGACCAGGTATGGAAGATGGTGCTATGGTTCAGTCAGAGAAAATCAATGCGAAAAGATTTAACACTGAGATCAGAGGGTGAGGCAGCAGTAGTGTAGAGGGCATCATTCATTTGATCATCAAATACTCATTGACTATGCACTGCACCTGTCAGGCTGAGGATACAAGGATGAAGCTGACCCTGCCTTCACAGAGCTCAGTTTGCTGGTGGGAGCAGATAGACAAACATGATCACAGCCCAAAGTAAGATAATCTATTTGATGGAGATCCAAGGTTGTGGTTGTGGTAGGGGAGGGGACAGAGGAAATGGCATGCAAGTCAGCCTGGAGACCAAGTCCCTGGAGGAGTACGTTTTGAGCAGAAATCTTGAAACATGAGGTGCAGTCTGTCAGGTAGACACCCATGGGAGTAAGGCAGGACTGGTAACTGCCAAAGCCAGGAGTTTGCAAAGACTGCATTGGGAAGAAGCACAGGCCAGGGGGAGAGAAGAGTCTTGCATTTCAGCAGTAGCTACCTGACTCCCCTCCCTACCACTAAACCACCTACCAACCCCGCAAAATCTGTCTTCCACATTGATCTATGAAGACCTGTTTCCCTATTTTTTAATTTTGAAAAACTTCAAACACAGAGAAGTTGAAATAGGACAAACAAGTTCAGTGCCTGTAGCACAGTGGTTACGTACGCCAGCCACATACACCAAGGGTTGTCAGGTTCAAACCCAGCCCAGGCCAGCTAAACGACAACTGTGGGTGGCGCCTGTGGCTCAGTGAGTAGGGCGCCGGCCCCATATGCCGAGGGCGGCAGGTTCAAACCCAGCCCTGGCCAAACTGCAACAAAAAAATAGCCGGGCATTGTGGTGGGCACCTGTAGTCCCAGCTACTTGGGAGGCTGGGGCAAGAGAATCACCTAAACCCAAGAGCTGGAGGTAAGCTGTGACGCCACGGTACTCTACCGAGGGTGACAAAGTGAGACTCTGTCTCTTGAAAAGAAAAAAAAAGAAAATATAGACCAATGGGTTTTCATCCCTAAATACTTCATCACGCATCTCCTAAGAACAAAGACAAAACCACAATGCGGGCTCAGTGCCCGTACCACAGTAGTTACAGAGCCAGCCACATGCACCAACTCTGGCAGGTTCGAACCCAACCCGGGCCAGCGAAACAACAAAGACAACTGTAACAAAAAATAGCTGGGCATTGTGGCAGGTGCCTGTAGCCCCAGCGACTCGGGAGGCTGAAGCAAGAGAATTGCTTAAGCCCAAGAGTTTGAGGTTGCTGTGAGCTGTGACGCCAGGGCACTCTACCCAGGGTGACATAGTAAGACTGTCTCAAAACAAAAACAAAAACAAAACCACAATGCTATCATCACATCTAGGAAAAATAAAAATTTCTTGGCAGGGGGATGGGGATTAAGATAAAGCCAAGGTTCATGGTCATGGAGATCTTTCTAAAAGGAAAATGTCCTCTTAGAACCCTTTAGTAGTCCTGGCTGGGATCGGTGGCTCACTCTTGTAATCCTAGCACTCTGGGAGGCCAAGGTGGGTGGATTACTTGAGATCACAAGTTTGAGACCAGCTTGAGCAAAAATCAAGACCCCCATCTCTACTAAAAATAGAAATAACTGAGGCAAGGATAGCTTGAGCTCAAGAATCCAAGAATTGAAGGTTGCTGTGAGCTATGATGATGACATGGCACTCTACCCAAGGCAACAGAGCTTGAGACTCTGTCTCCAAAAAGAAAAAAAAAAAAAGAATCCTTTAGTAGTCCCCTTCACCAAGGGGTTCAAATCCACAGTCTTCACAGGAATACAGAAGAGTGTCACTGAGGGTTGAACTGGGTAGTGAGGATGGAGAAGTCACATTTACAGGCAGAACTGACAGATTTGACAACGAGATGGGAGGAAGAAGAAAAGGATGGGGTTGAGGAAGACCTGGCTTTTGGCCTGGGCCACTGAAAGTAAGATGTTCCATTACTGGGAAGAGAAAACCCAGGAAAGCAGACCTTGTAGGAGGACGATGTGCTAAATCCTGGGCACATAAGCCCTTTGAGCAGCCATGGGACACTAGTGCAATGTTACACTGTAAGCAGCTGGGAATTTGGGGCCTGGTGCTGGTCTCAGAAGACTTTCTCCCTTCCTTTTGGAAACTCATCTTCCAAGGTTACCCACAACACCTCTCCTGGCAAATCCTGTTTTCTTCTGTCATTTTACTTAACCTTTGGCAGCATCTAACTCAACTAATCACTCCTTGAAATACTTCTCCTGGCAACAGTCACATAAAAGTGACCTTCCCAGTACCCCCTCCTATATCCAGCCTGTAAATGCTGGTACATCCCAGGGCTTGTTTCTCAGCTTTTTCTCTATACTCTCTCTTCAAGCAATCTTATTCATTCCTACAGCTTTAAAATGTAGGATGAAAAATTTCAATCAAATCAAATAGTATAACAAAACTCATGTATCTATCAACATTTACCATTCCTATATGCTGACAACTCCCAAATGTCACCTGCAGCCCAGATATCTCCTTTGAGGAATCCTGTAGCCAACCGCCTATTTGGCATTTCCATTTGAATAGCACCCAGCTTTCTCAAACTTTACCAAGTTCTAATCTGCTCTGGATTCCTTCCCCACCCCATCTCCACCTGGATGGCCTTATTTACCTATGTTTTCCAACAGCCAGCAATGCCAGGCACATCATGACTGCTCATAATAACCATATAATAGTTATAACAGTACCAGCATCCACTCAGTTGGCCATAAACTTTGACTCTGTTCCTTATCCAAATTCAGATTCGTCTTTTAAAAACACAGATCAGATCATGTTATACCTGTGTCTTTCCACAACTCTTAGAATAAAACTCATGTTGTATCTTCCATGACATATCTCAGAGAACCAACAGGTCAGATGGAGATAGGACTCCAAGGTAAACATTTGGTCCTGGGGGAAGTGAGGGTATTGAGTAGACCCAGGTCCAACTCTCAAGTTCACTAGCTTAATGCTTGGCAAGTATGTTGAGCAAACACTATCAGTTTCAGCTTTCTTTTAGAAAGAAGAAAATTCAAATTTCAAGGGCCCATAAAAAATAAGACACATCTAGATGCTGAATAATCATACAAATAAAAGGAAGGTGATCTGGAAACATAAACATCAAATTGAAATAATTTGGGCATACAAATTGAGCATCACCTCTGGAAGAATAATGAACTGGAGCCTACAAACTTGGGTTCAAATGCTTTTTCTAATTATGTGTGTCTCTGAGGTTCCATCTCCTCATCTTTTAAGACGCTGATGTTACTTCTTAAAATTGCTATTAGGATGGAATGAAATAAACCATATTATAAAGCTTCCTGGCCCATAGTAAGAGTCTAATAAACAGATAGTTCTTTTGTTCTTTGGGGTAATTTAAGTTACCCAAAGTAATGGAAACAAGAAAGCATTTATTTGGTTTTTGAATGTGGAAAAAGTACATGGCCATGTCAAGGTGATGGATTCAGACAACCATCTAACCCATTGAGGTTAGAAACAAAAAGTTTAAATATGAACCCAAGGCCTAAATACTCAGTAATGATAATTATACTTTTTGATCCACTATCTGCTTTAAAATTCAAGTCAAAGACTGAGTGCTTTGATCTCACAACCTTCATTGAGGTCTTACAGGGACAATGCATTATTTTCTTTCTTTATCACAACCACCTAAGAGGCAAGTAGTACTATTGTCCTTTGCAGAAGACACCGAGCTTTGAGCGGGCGCGCAGCTTTCTCTGCATCGCCGGCAGGAACCCAGCAGGCCGCGTCCGGGGCCTACAAGCCTCGGGCGCGCGCTCGGTTACAGCCCCGGCCCTGGCCCTGGCCCCGGCCCCGGGTCGCGCCGGTCAAAGTCCCGCAGGCCAGGGAGGCGCAACGGGTAGACGTGGCCTCCAAGCCGAACCACCAGCGCCTTCCCCGGCGAGGGCGGGGCCGGGCCCGGGCCCATCCCTGCGGTGACCTTGAGCACGGTGGACGGGGAAGGCACTCCAACCCCCGCCGAGGCTCCGGCCCGCCCCGATCCTTCCGCCCGCGCCCTCGGCTCCCGCCGGTGGGAGTGCGGCCGGGCCAGAGACCGGCGTCGGAGACCCCACGCCCACTGCCCCGCTGCAGCCCCTCCCCGGCCGCTTCTGGAAAGGGGGGCGCTGCTCACCGGAACCCGGGCAGGAGGCTGCAGGGGGTGGTCTGCCGCAGGAGGCCCCCGGCCCAGGCCGCTCCGTGGGCCCCCAGCACTCGCGCCGCCATCTTGCTCCGGCGCCTGGGCTCCCACCGCCCGGGCGCCGCCACTGACGCCGCCGCCGCGACCCCTCCCCCGGCCGGGCCCCGACAAGGCTAGGGCGGGGCGGGCGCGCGGTCGCTGCAGCGTTGGGCGCCGCCACCAGGGGGAGCAGGGCGCGGCCGTGAGCCCCGCAGAGCGGGTGTCCCAGGCCCGGCCGCTGGGAGGAGGGAGTGCGAAGCCCCAGGGGACGCAGTCGCGAGACCCATCATTTCTAGCGAAAGGAGCTCGGTGACCAGAACAGGCCTTGCATGGGCAAGGCTTGAATGTGCACGGACAGCTCCACATAGAAGAGTAGCACTGTTCCGAGGGGAACCCAGAACCTGCCTGGGGGAGAGGGGGCAGGAGGGGAACTTCTCCCGAATATCGTTTTAATTTTGTATCATGTGAATACATTACCATTTCCAAAAAAATTAACACTCTATTAAAAGCATTCTGAATGGAAACACACTGAAATTCTCTTGTGGTCTCGCGACCACATCGTTCCCGTTCATTTCAGCACTGATAGGCGTAGGCCGCAGACCCGCTCTCACACCGTCCCAGTCTATCTAGTGGGGACAGAATGTGAAATGGTAATCAGACCAAGTGTGTCCGATTGAAATGGGAGAGATTCACAAGGCGCCCAACCAGCGCAGGAGAGTCTGCAGTTGGGGTGGAGAATAGACCTTTAAAAATTTCCCAGAGGAGCAGCCAGGATACCTGGGTCCCAAGGGAAGAGCTGAGCAGTGGAAGGACGTCTCTGGCAAAAGAAAATTTAAGTAAAGGCGTGTGTCCAGGTGATGTTGCATAGGGAAAAAAATGTATCCTGCGGGAAGATAAAAGAGCCAAAATGTAACTATGAAAACTGTAACCAAGACCAGATGAGCAAAAAGGAGCTAGACACTGAGATGAGGAAGAGAACCAGGGAGAACAGTGTGCAGCTGCTAAGGAGAGCATTCCAGGGAGGCCAGCGCAGGATATGGGGGTCTCTGCATAAGAGGGTTGGGGGAAGAGAATGAGTTTGCGGACTGAGTTCTCTGAAGCTGGTACTCTTGGGGTGCAGGAGTTTTCTGACTGGGTAAGACTTTGAACATGTTAATATGGAAAGGGGCCACCACGGAGAACAGAGCTAGACTCTCTGGATGCAGGATGGGTGGCTACCAGATTTGCCCCAGACCAGGAAAGGGACTTGTCCCTGGGAGCCAGAGGCTATAGCCCAGGGAATTCCTGACCTCAACTAGGGGATGCTTAGTAAGGCTGTGTAGACCCAAGAGAGAGGTAGAAGTACGTTCTTCCCAGGACGGCATGGGCTTGTGCCATTTCTACAGAACAAGGCTCGTCAAGTGCAGATGAGCCCCTGTGACTTTCTCACACATTTCCCCAATTTCTCAAATCTATTCTCCTGAAATGTGCACTTTGTAACTAGACATTTCTTTGCTGACCCTGACCTGGCTTTTGTTATTTAGCATTAGGCTGCTTATTCTGCATTGTTTTCCTCCACGTGTCATTCACTTTAGTGTTCCATTAACCCAAGGAGGCACTCTAGTCTCACAAGTGTGTGGCGTTAGGGCACTCAAACAGAATAAACTCAGCAAGTCTCCCTGGAGCACATTTTTACATCAAAACTTTTAGGAAAAAACTTCGTTTAAATAAAAATGATACTGGGTGGCGCCTGTGGCTCAATGGAGTAGGGTGCCGGCCCCATATGTTGGAGGTGGCGGGTTCAAACCCAGCCCCGGCCAAAAGCTGCAAAAAGAAATAAAAATGATACCATTATAAAGCATTTTAAATATTTGAGATGGCGTGAACTCTGGCCCACAGCTGATGGCACAGGTGTCATCATTTTCTGGAATAACCACCTGTAGGTGCCTGAGATGCTCTGCATGAACCCTTCCTGGCTATCAGCACTACACAGGCCCAACTGTCAGAGACTTACGTACTTTTTTTTTTTTTTTTTGGTTTTTGGCCGGGGCTAGGTTTGAACCCGCCACCTCCGGCATATGGGACCAGTGCCCTACTCCCTGAGCCACAGGCGCCGCCTGACTTACGTACTCTTAAGATGCTCCCCCACTTCCACTCACCCAGGCACCAAACTGAAAGTCATTCTTGGAACAATAGTTACCTAGTATTTCATCTTCCCTAAGCAACTTAATTTAGGTCTTAAGACTGGTTTTTGAATGGCAATGATGAAAATCTAATTATATCATTATTTTTAAAATCTTAATGTACCATTACTTACAGAGTAACTCCTGTTTATTTCTGAGTTCCATCCCTGTTCCACACCAGTAATCCTCACCAGCTTTCAGAATCCCTGGTTATGCTTTCTTTCACAATCTGATAAATTTACATTCCCTTTTCTGTCTGAAATGCCCCTCCCACAACCCTCATCTACTAGTATTGGAGTCTCTTTTAACATTCAGTTCTAGGCCAGTCACCATGGCTCATGACTGTAATCCTAGTTACTCTGGGAGGCTGAGGCGGGTAGATTGCTTGAGCTCAGGAATTTGAGACCAGCATGAGCAAAAGCGAGACCCCATCTTTACTAAAAATAGGAAAACTGAGGCAAAAGGATCGCTTGAGCCAAAGAGTTGGAGGTTGCTGTGACCCATGACGCCACAGCACTCTACCCAGGGCGACAGCTTGAGACTCTTGTCACCCCCACCCCCAGGAAAAAAAAATCAGTTTTAACATTCATCTCTCCTGGGAGGTTACCCTACTCTCCCAATCCATGTGGTCCTGTTTGCTATGAAGGCACCTGGGTGTACCTCCCCCACTAGATTATGAGCCCTGAGAAGGTAGACAATGCCCTTGATCACTATTGAAACCCTGTGTTTATACAATACACGTTTAAATTTGAAATATGCCCAAGTCTCTTTCTAAAAGCCAGAAAACTATGTAGCTTAATGTTTCAAGTCAAAATCTAAATTGTCATAATTTATTAATGAATAGCAGTAAAACTCACTCTCCAACTCAAATGCATGTGTGCAAGGTCCTACAATTTAATCAATCTGGTAAGTTTTAGGAACTCATTCCTTTTTAATCTAGCTAGAAGAGAAGTGACATAGAATTTTAAGATTTTACTTTCTACATGACATTATTAATATAGCCTAATCTGAAAAAAGTCTGGCCACAAGCATGTTGACTAATTTGCCTATGGAATTGGTGAAACCAAAATGTTTAAATTTATTTTGAATATATACCATCAAAAATATTCACTTACTGTGGCCTTATCTATTTATACCAAAAGGCTTTCTTCCCTCAAAATAAAGGCTCAGGAAACATTTTTTGAATGAAAAAAGGAAAACCACTATACCTTCTAAAACAGTGAGCTCACAAAAAATGCAGCAGATTGCTAGGCATACTTAGTGCATTGTGAAAGTAAGACCACTGAAAAGATTTGAAATGTGGCCACAAATCTTATGAAAATTACAACGAGCCCTTTACTTCATCTACTTTTAGCTACTTCATAAATACTACAAGAGAAACTGGACGGTTTGTGATGAAACTTAGAAAAATTTCTTTTTCCATAAAGTAAACATGTAAATTTTTCCCTTTGGTTTCTTCTTATAATCCTCCTTCACTGTGAGGAAGAGATTTTGAGTTCTTCTAGATTTTTGGCTAGGTGGTTTGTTTCCAAACTGACTGGACTCTCCAGGTAGGTAGTTCCTGCACAGGGTTTTCCTGTCACTGGATCTATGACTCTTCCAACTTTGAAAATGATCTCAGCCAGTTCATGTTTCACATGCTTCGTTCGTGGAACAGGTAAAGCTTTGAGAAGCACGATATCCCCAATTGTGCACTGCTGAAGAGCGTCATGAGCAAAGTAGGTTTTCCGCTTATTAAAATACTGTTGAGAGAAGGAAAGGAACAAATCAATAGTTTGTCTATTTTTAGAGACGAGGTCTAGCTCTTGAGGTCTAGCTCTTGCTCAGGCTGGTCTTGAACCTGGGAGCTCAGGCAATCCACCTGCTTCAGCCTCCCAGAGCACTGGGATTACAGGCGCTTGGCCTAAATCAGTAGTTCTGATAAATAAACAAACCATTCGTCTGTGATCTGGCAAAGCAGTATAGAATATAAAAAGTAATGCATAGAAAACAAGCCAGGACTTGGGAAAAGATATTAAGATACTTAAGAAAACTTCTAGTAAAAAAAAAAAAAGTAGCTGCTTAATTTTGGAAAACAGCCAATTATTTTTCTAGAGCAGATGCTATCCCCAAGCTCTCCTCTATTCCCTTCAATACTCTTTCCCTACATGCATCAATTACCACCTCTCTCTACACTACTTAAACCAGTGGTTTTCAACTTTTTTATCTCACAGCACACTTGACCCTCTAGTTAAAACTTCTGCAGCACACTTAAATTATGTTGACCAAAAAGAAGAGTAAAAAAATATATACTACCATGCTTTGGAAATTCTTTTGAAAATAATTTAATCATCTTTAAAATTTTTCATGGCACACCTAAGATCTTCTCATAGTACCAGTTAAAAATTATTGACTTAAACCAGTCCTTCCTACTGAAGCCTTCTCTCCAGCCTTTAAATCCATTACTCACATCATTAGGGATGTCAGTCACTTAACCACTCCAATTTAGTTTTTTCCACCATAAAACAAGGCTCTAATATCTGCACCTCTCAAGTTATCAAGAGATTCAACATTAAAATATATACATAAAGCACTTAGCTCTGCCTGGCTCAAAGTATTTAGTGCAAATAAGCCACAAATGTTAACAAAAAACTTCTATTCTTTACAACAATCCGCTGTGATAGGTATTGCCATTTTACAAATGACAACAGGTTCATCAAGGTTAAGTAATATGCACAGCTGGTAAACGACAGAGTCAGTATTCAAAGCAAGGTCTTCTGAGGCCAAAGATCATGTCATCACTTTTGGCTTGCTCCTGTAGTTTTTTTTTCTTTTTTTTTTTTTTAGAGAGTCTTACTTTATTGCCCTTGGTAGAATGCCAGGGTGTCACACCTCACAGCAACGTGCAACTCTTGGGCTTAGGCAATTCTCTTGCCTCAGCCATCCGAGTAGCTGGGACTATAGGAGCCCACCACAATGCCCAGCTATTTTTTGTTGCAGTTTGGCCAGGGCTGGGTTTGAACCTGCTACCCTCGGTATATGGGGCCAGAGCCCTACCCACTGAGCCACAAGCGCTGTCCGCTCCTGTGGTTTTGATGTGAGTCAATTAACAGCATTTTTACTTGCCTGTGTGAACAACCTTGAATGCAGAAACCATCCCTGACTATCTCTTCCTCTTTGCACATTTAACAAATCCATTACTCTGTCCCTTCTTCCTAAAATCTTTTTTCTCCTCCATCTCCACTGCACCATCTTCAGTTCAGGTCCTTATCATCTCCATTCTGGACTTTGGCAATAGCCTCCTTTACCTTCAGTCTTCATCTCTATCCCTGTTTCCAAGTTCGTCCTTCCTTTGCTTAAAGGATTAAATCCAAAACACACAAGTCCCTTCACAGTCCAGCTCTAATTGTCCTTGTCATTCATTCAATAAGTGCCAAGCTCTGGGCTCAACCTTGCCACGCTACTTGCTGTTCCTGTAGAATGTTATGCCCTACCACTATAAATGAATTTCCACATACTATTCATCATGGCTGGAATGACTTCCTCCTACCTGGTCCTCTGGATAAAATCTTATTTGAGATTCAGCTTACATGTCTCCTAACTAAGGATGCTCTCCTACAGCAACCTGGGAGGAAAGAATGAGGTGTCCTGTTCTCTGCTCCTACAGTACTTTGCATATGGAATGACTACAGCAACACTATTTTCTTGGAATATGAGTATGAGCCATGTTATACCCACAGAGCAGCACACTGTCTAGCTTAAAGCATATGCTCAACACACCTTTAGTGACAGGGAAATGTTCTTCTGCTGAGAACCCAGAACATTTTGGTGATTTACTAAAGCCACCTGAAAAAAGGAGTGCTCCTCACCTTCAATAAATAGGGATCCAGAACAAGCCTGGTCACTCTCACTTTAGCAGTTTTTTGCATTGCTGTCCCAATCACCTTCCCCACAATCCATTTGGCATGGACGGATGAACGAACTGTAGACATTATGTGGCTTTGGTCACCTGAAAAGCAAAGTTCTCAAAGTTTAATATTCTGGTGATTATGACTCACCAAATGAATTCTGTCACGAGAACTGACCAAATTCAGAAACAGCTTTTGTTAGCTTCCTGGAATCACCATTTTAGAGATGCTCAGTGTCCCCCTCTGAAAATGAGAATAACAGGTCCTATTCACAGGAGTGTTTGAAGATTCAACCCGTGAGGGGCTCAATGTCGCGAATAAACGCTAGCTATGCCTGGTGTCCCTTACTTCTCTCATCCTCGCTGGGCGGTCTTACCCAAAAGCTCACTGCCTGTCTACTCGTGGCACGCGAGCCCTTGGCAGATCTGCGGTAGTGTCCTCCCCAGCGCCGGATTTAGGGCTGCTTCAGGGATCAGTTAATATTGCGTCTATCCCGGGGGCCGGTTGGGGTGAATGGCCTCCAGCCCAGGGCAACCCTAAGGTCAGGTGACTCGACTCGCTCAGCAGGCTCTCACCGGGAGGTTTGGGGGCGCTTGGGGTCCCCAAAACCACCCCCAATAGCAGAAGTACCCAGTCCGCGCTCACCTCCACAAAGCTTTGAGCAGCCACGTGACCGCAGAACTCGGGCTGGAGCGTGATGACGTCACGCCGCACGCAGTCAGCTCCGCCCCAGACCGCCCCTCTCCTCTGCCGCAGGTCCCGGAGCCGTGGGCGGAGTTAAGGGCAAGACTCTACCTTAAATCCAACCGCGGCGGCGGGGTGTTCGGGAGCTTGTGGGTGTTCTGGCTTCTCCTCTCTCCGCGAGCCTACCGTGGCGCAGGAGGTTTCGGTCTTTCCTTTGGTATTCTTTTCTTCCCGTGATCTCCAAGACACTGGACAAGGCCTTCCAAATCAAAGGAACTTTTATTCATCACACATTGAAACTTCAGGTTCTAAATGCTGAATCATTTAGATCACAATCATTTCTATCACCTACAGCAGCTTTTCAGATAAACTTGTGTAGATGTTTGTTTTTAGTGTGAAATTTTAGTTATTTCTCAGTTTCTGTGAGATGAAAGGAAGTGTGCTGTAGGTATCTAGAAGATGTGTGCCAATTATGGGCCAAGCAGACTGTCTGACAATGCCTTCTCAGAGGGCAGTTTGTGAATACACAGTATTAGGCTTTAGTTTGGAAATTGCTAAGAGAAACAGCATACAATAAGCTACTGGAACAGACAACATGAGAGCCAAAATACAGGCGTAGTGAATCTTCTTTGACTATTGAAACATCTTAGCAACTGGTGAGAGAAGCCTGGGAAAATAATTCATCCAGGTATTAGTCGATTCCATACTCATTGCTTCACAAAAATTTATGAACCCTTATTGTCAGAAACTATCCACGGGGTGGGGAGGGGGCAAAGAGATGAATAAAAAGGAACTCTCACTCTCAAAGGCCCACAGTAATAGAGACAGATAAAGAAAAAAGCAATTATAAAACAGGCGCAGGTAATGGGAGCTTTGAGAAAGGAATGCCTTACTTTGGGGAGAGAGAAAACTTGATTAATCAACACCATCTCCCGTTCCCTCCCTCACTCCATGGCTCCAAAACTCTGGTTGAATAAGATGGTAATTTCATGTAATTCAAATTTGGAAGAGTGTCTGGTCTTAGACCAAAGATAGCTAATTTAGCATACTGGCTTGTGGTTGGCTGCTTCTTTTTTTTTTTTTTTTTTTTTTTTGTAGAGACAGAGTCTCACTTTATGGCCCTCGTTAGAGTGCCGTGGCCTCACACAGCTCACAGCAACCTCCAACTCCTGGGCTTAAGCGATTCTCTTGCCTCAGCCTCCCGAGTAGCTGGGACTACAGGCGCCCGCCACAACGCCCGGCTATTTTTTTTTTGGTTGCAGTTAGGCCGGGGCCGGGTTTGAACCCGCCACCCTCGGTATATGGGGCTGGCGCCCTATGGACTGAGCCACAGGCACCGCCCCGGTTGGCTGCTTCTTGCAGCTTTTTAGTGAGGTCTTTCAAAAACAGACAAGCTTTGGTCCAAGGTGGCTCATCTGAAAAAGCAGAGTGGGAAGAACATTCAGCTTGGCCAAGAGAGGTCCTTTCTGCCTAGGGCCAGCTTGGATTGCTGGCCCTAGGCAGAAAGGACCTCTCTTGGTGGTTCTGCACTGGTGGTTCAGTGATAGAATCTTCATCTACCAAGTTGGTTGAATCAGATGATCCTGTGTCTTAAATTTTGAAAAGCCTAATTCTTTGCCCCCAAGCAAACTTTTGGGAAGTAAAGAGGGAAACGTTGGAAGCAAAGTAGGAAACATTAGGACCTAGAAGAAGAGCCTCATTCCTACTCCCTCTTGGGTACCTAAATTTATTTTTTATTTAATTAATTAAATTAATTTTAGATTAATATGAGGGTACAATTAGGTTACATTGTTTGCATTTGTTATGTAGAGTCCAAGTTGTAGTTGTGCCCCTCACCCAGGAGGTGTGCCGTATACCCTTACATTGTGCCTATTAGGTGAGGAGACGCCAATACCTCTCCTTCCCTATCCCCCTGCCCCCACTTGAGTTTAGTTGTGTTTTTCTCTTGTGTGGATGTGTATTTGTTCATCTACTGGTTTCATATTAGTATTGAGTACACTGGATTCTTGATTTTCCTTTTTTCTTTTTTTAAACAGAGTCTCACTCAGTCACCCTGGGTTGAGTGTGTGGTATTATAGCTCCCAGCAACCTTGAAGTCTTGGGCTCAAGTGATTCTGTAGTCTTAGCTTTCTGAGTAGCTGGGACTACAGGCACCTGCCACAACACCTAGCTAGGTTTTCTATCTGTAGAGACAGGGTCTTGCTTTGCTCAGGCTGGTCTCAAACTCCTGAGTTCAGGCAATCCACCTGCCTTGGCCTCCCGGAGTCTAGGATTACGGGCATGCCTTGCTTTTCCATTCTTGTGTTACTTTACTAATGAGAATGTTTTCCAACTCTACCCAGGTTAATATAAAAGATATGAAGTTTCCATCTTTTTTGCTGAATAGTATTCCATGATGTACGTATACCACAGTTTATTAATCCATTCATGGGTTAACAGTTATTTGGATTGATTCTACATCTTGGCAATTGTGAATTTAGCTGCGATAAACATTCTAGTGCACATGTCACACTTAAATTTATATTCTCCTCACCAGAAAAAGATCATAATTAAACAATTCTTTGAGACTTCTGTGTGGAAGGGACAGATTGGCAGTGTGTCCTCTCTCTGGGATTATGCTTTATATTGCCCCAAGACAAAGGTCAAGATGGAGGCTGAGATAGGAAGCGGAGCAGAGCCCTGAGGCCTATAGTTACAGGTCATTAACACCCAGTCTGAATTCTGTTTTTTTGGTTTTTTTTTTTGAGACAGTCTCACTTGGTCATCTTTGGTAGTGTGCCATGGCGTCTTAGCTCACAGCAACCTCAAACTAATGGGGTCAAGTGATCTTCTTGCCTTAGCCTCCTAAGTAGCTGGAACTACAGGCACCTGCCACAATGCCCAGCTATTATTATTATTATTATTATTATTTTTGAGACAGAGTCTTACCTTGTCACTCTAGGTAGAGTACTGTCCTGTTACAGCTCACAGCAACCTCCAACTTCTGGGCTCAGGCGATTCTCTTGCCTCAGCCTCCCCGGTAGCTGGGACTACAGGCACCTGCCACAACACCCAGCTATTTTTTGTTGCAGTTTGGCCGGGGCTGGGTTTGAACCCACCACCCTCAGTATATGGGCCGGTGCCCTACTCACTGAGCCACAGGCACCGTCCCAGCTATTTTTTTTTAGAGATGGGTTCTCCCTCTTGTTCAGGCTAGTCTTCAACTCATGAGCTCAGGCAATCCACCTGCCTTGGCCTCCCAGAGTGCTGGGATTACAGGCATGAGCCACCACACCCTGCCTCAGTCTGAATTCTAGATTGAAAGGGCATGAACAATAACCTCTTGGGCTTTGCTAGCTAGGTCATGCTGTTGGCCAAATACAAACAGATAGGAAAACTACTATGTTGTACTATTATGTCAACCTGAAAAAATCAAAAGGATCAGAAAGAGTTTATAAGAGCAAAAATCCAAGAATGGTCATTCTAGGACATGTAAATCCCAAGGACATGGGGTCAGTACTTGGAAGTTAAAAGTTAACTTCTTTCTTTTTTTTTTTTTTTTGAGATGGAGTCTTACTCTGTTGACCTGGGTAGAGTTCCATAGCATCACAGTTCATCGCAACTTCAAACTCCTAGGTTCCAGTGATTTGCTTGCCTCAGCATCCCAAGTAACTGAGATTACAGGTGCCCACCACAATGCCCAGCTAGTTTTTCTAGTTTTAAGAGATAGGTCTCAGGCAGCACCCGTAGCTCAGTCGGCAGGGCGCCGGTCACATACACCTAGGGTGGCGGGTTAGAACCCAACCCAGGCCTGTTAAGCAACAATGACAACTGCAGCCAAAAAATAGCTGGGTATTGTGGCAGGCGCCTGTAGTCCCAGCTTCTTGGGAGGCTAAAGCAAGAGAACCGCTTAAGCCTAAAAGTTAGAGGTTGCTGTGAGCTGTGATGCCACTGCACTCTACCCAGGGTGACAGCTTGAGACCCTGTCTCAAAAAACAAACAAACAAACAAAAAACAGAGATAGGTCTCACTCTTGCTTAGGCTGAAATCCTGAGCTCAGGTGATCCACTGGCCTCAGCCTCCCAGAATGTTAATATTACAGGCATGAGCCACTGAGCCCAGCAAAAGTTAACTTCATGCTTATAGGAAGAGGCAAAGAAATTTAATATTAATAGGATAGCAGCATTTTTTTTTTTTGTAGAGACAGAGTCTCACTTTATGGCCCTCAGTAGAGTGCCATGGCTTCACACAGCTCACAGCAACCTCCAACTCCTGGGCTTAAGCAATTCTCCTGCCTCAGCCTCCCGAGCAACTGGGACTACAGGCGCCTGCCACAACGCCCAGCTATTTTTTGGTTGCAGTTCAGCCGAGGCTGGGTTTGAATCCGCCGCCCTCCGTATATGGGGCCGGCGCCCTACCGACTGAGCCACAGGCGCCGCCCAATAGCAGCATTTTCTATACAAGCCTGGTTTAAGAGTCACAACACATTCTGGAAAGCCAAGGCAGGTGGATTGCCTGAGTTCAGGAGTTTGAGACCAGCCTGAGCAAGAGTGAGACCCTGTATCTAAAAGTAAGCTGGATGTTGTGGTAGATGCCTGTAGTCCCAGCAACTTGGGAGGCTGAGTCAAGAGAATCACTTGAGTACAAGACTTTGAGGATGCTGTGAGGTGTGATGCCACAGCACTATCAAGGGCGACAAAGTGAGACTGTCTCAAAAAAAAAAAAAGAGGGCGGCGCCTGTGGCTCAGTCAGTAAGGTGTTGGCCCCATATACCGAGGGTGGCGGGTTCAAACCCGGCCCCCGCCAAACTGCAACCAAAAAATAGCCAGGCGATGTGGCGGGTGCCTGTAGTCCCAGCTGCTCGGGAGGCTGAGGCAGGAGAATCGCTTAAGCCCAGGAGTTGGAGGTTGCTGTGAGCTGTGTGAGGCCACGAAGTGAGACTCTGTCTCTACAAAAAAAAAGAAAGTTACAATAAATAATTTAGTTATTGTTGGTTTTCTTTTCCCATGGCTTGTTTTCTTTATAGTTGGTTTTCATTTTAAAAGAGTATATTTAACATTTCATCTTAAATTTAAAAGAATATATTTAACAATTTAAAAGAGTATATTTAACATTTCAATTAACATTTCCAATTTAAAAGAGTATATTTAACATTTCATCTTAAACCATGAAGTCACTGAGTGACAAAAGTAAGAGGGAGGTTAACCTATAATTAAGATCAACAGTGGAGAGGGAGGGGCAGTCTTCCCTGGTGCCCTCTGGTCATTTACAGCATTTTACAAAACAGTGAGATAATGAGGAAGGCCAATCAATAGTTAGAGAAATAAGGATTACAGCTGCCTGTTATGCAACTTGGGCCTCATAATCACATTCCTTTAAGGATCAAAATAATTTAAAGTTCCAATAACTTAGATTTTAAATTACTTTTTTTCACAGTTTCCAATAGAGTTATATAGTCAGGAAAGTGTCCAGTTTTGCTCAATACACTTTTCAAATGTCACCATGGAGGGCAAAGGCTGAGAAAGATTCTCAAGATTCTTCAGGCTGCATAAGAAGCATGGTGCTAGCATCTACTTCTGGTGATAGCTTCCAGGAGCTTCCATTATGGTGAAAGGTGAAGGGGAGCAAGAATCACCTGGTGAGAGGGAAGAAGAGAGTGATCATAGGAGTGCCAAGCTCCTTTAATGAACTAGCTCTGGTATGAGAAGTGAGAAATCATTCATTACCATGGAGATGGTACCAAGCCATTCATGATGGATCTTCCTACATGATTCAAACACCTCCTCGGAGGTACCTCCTCTAACATTGGGGATAAATATCCAAACTATATCAATAAGTAAATGAGAAAATGCAGAGAGGGACTCCTAGGGCACGGAAAGCTGAAATGAAGGGAAAAGCAGGCTGGGTGTGGTTGCTCACACCTATAATCTCAGCACTTGGGAGGCCCAGCCGGTGGACCATCTGAGCTCACAGGTTTGAGACCAGCCTGAGCCAGAGCTAGACCTTGTCTCTAAAAATAGCTGGGTGTTGTGGCAGGTGCCTGTAGTCCCAGTTACTTGGGAGGCTGAAGCAAGAGAATTGCCTAAGCCCAGGAGTCTAAGATTGCTGTAAGCTATCACGCCATGGTAGTCTATCAAGGGTAACAAAGTGAGACTCTGTCTCAAAAAAAAAAAAAAAAAAAAAGGAGGGAAAAGCAATACTTAAATCATTTGATAGCATTTCAGAAGGACAAAGAAAACTGCTCTTCGTGGGGAACTATGAAAAATGGAGTCCCAAGGCGCCCAGCTGTGGAAGAAGAAAGAGGCCCTAAATGAAAGATCCTGCCGTAGATCTCCTAGATTGGAAGGAAAAGTTTTCACAACGTGCAATTCTGTACATTACATATAATTACACAGGCTTATAATTCTTATGGATTTGTGAATCTTTTACCTGAGAAGGCTCCCTGAATCCTTCAGAAGGTATTGACACTTTGTGGATTTAATAGGACAATGTGAAATTACGAGGGTTTACAATTCGTTCCATCAGCAGTCTACTCTTACTGACATCTAAGGCCTTTAATCCATCCTGGTCACCATCCTTGAGGGAAGGGAAGCCACCCGAGGAAGTGAAGAAAAAGACAGAGTAAAGCTTTTGGAAATTACTTTGGAAATTACTTTGTATAAAGTAGGAAACTTCATCCAATTTAGTAAATAACACAGTAGAAATAAAAATCTCTTGTTGTTGTTATTTCTTTAGAAACTAAAAAGGTATTTGTAAGAGATTGTTCAGCTGGTTGAAAAACATATAAGTCTACAGAACTTGTAAGGTGTGTGTTTCGGTTTTTTTTCAATTTTATCTAGTGTATGTAAGAGACTCCAATTAGCTTACTGAATAATATGCCAGAAAACAAATCTTCAGTTCTTACAATTATTCCTACAGGTTAGCTTATTCATGTAAGAGACACCATGTACTTTATAGATAACATACTGGAAACATAGATTTCTAATTACTGTGGTTTCTTATGGAACTGCTTGTAAGGAAATCTAGTTAGACTGAAGAAAACGCAAGAGTGAGAGACTTTCAACTTTCACTACAGATACGTAATTCATCGAGTTCAGTAGTCTTGTCAATGTGTAAGTGACTCTCAACAGGAACCTACAAGTTTTTGTAAGAAACTACAGCCACTGTAGTGGACCCTGGATAATCCTGGTAGGAAGTGATTTTTACTAATTTATGTAGTAATTGTTGAGGGAATCTTTATCCTTGGCAGGAGGGGGGGTCCCAAAAACTTTTTATAGGTAAAGAAACAGTATTTCCATATTTATAACACTTCTGTCACCAATGTGTGAGATTTCCATACATTACAATTTCCATAATTTTTTTTGGATACCAACTGAGTACCTTAAAATTTAACTCAATTCTGGCACTAACTACCCAGAGTTATTGAGAACCTCAAAGGTTAAGGAATTGGTTTCAGACAGCTGCCCTCTACTTCAAACACCAATCACAAATGTTGGGTCCCCAGGTTACCCCCACTCTGTCCAACCTGGTTACATATTGGAGGTTCCTATGATCCTCTCTTCAGATTTGATAATTTGCTGTCATGACTCCCAGAACTCAGGAAAACACTTTACTTCCTATTACCAGTTTATTGTAAATGATATTAGCATAAAGGATACAGATGAACAGCCTATTGAAGAGATTCATAGGGTGAGGTCCAGAAGGGTCCCAAGTGAAGGAACTTCTGTCCCTACAGAGTTTGAGTTGTGCCATCCTCCCAGAAGGTGTATATATTCAATAACCTGGAAACTCTCTGAGTTCTGTTGTTTAGTGTTTTTATGAGGATTTTATTACATCGGCACAATGGATTACATCATTGGTCATTGGTTATTAAGTCAATCTCCAGCCCTCTATCCTCCCGAGAGGTGGAGAGTGGGTTGCAAGCTCCAACTTTCTATTCACAGGCTTGATTACCAACTCCCATCCTTCAAGTGTCATTTTATGACCATAAACTCAGGTATGGTAAAAAGGATTTTTTTTTATGAATAACAAAACATGATTCTCTCTCCCTATCACTCAGGAAATTACAAGTATTTTAGGAGCTCTGTGCCAGGAACCAGGATTAAGACCAAATATATACTTCATATCATATTATGGTATCACACCAGGTGTTTCCCTCCAGAGGATCTCAACATGTGCCTCTTGTGTAGCACCAGACTGTTTTCCATCTCCCCTAATCTACTTACTATTTTCCAGACAAACCCTTCATGTCAGGCAGCATAATGGACCTTGAAAGATGTTTATGTTAGAACCTGTGAACATGTTATTAATACCTTTGTTGCATGAATTCTTATGTGTGGTCGGTGTTGCAGAGTGTAGAACCTGCTTTTGAAATTGTATTTTAATAAAGAGGACTGCAAGCTCTGGTGGCAAGCAGCAAAGTTCTTTATTTCTCTCCAGCTTATATAACTGGTGGTACACATACACACTGTTAATCACACAACTACATTGTAACAATAGATTAACTCTTCTCTAGGGTCTGGTAATCTACTGATTCACTGATATACATTCTTTTTTTTTTTTTTTGTAGAGACAGAGTCTCACTTTATGGCCCTCGGTAGAGTGCCGTGGCCTCACACAGCTCACAGCAACCTCCAACTCCTGGGCTTCAACGATTCTCTTGCCTCAGCCTCCCAAGTAGCTGGGACTACAGGCGCCCGCCACAACGCCCGGCTATTTTTTGGTTGCAGTTCAGCCGGGGCCGGGTTTGAACCTGTCACCCTCAGTATATGAGGCCGGCGCCCTACCGACTGAGCCACAGGTGCCGCCCGATATACATTCTTATATGTTTTTTACTCTACCCAAAATAACTTTCTTTGAAAAACATGCTGTCAGCCATTTATTCACATAAAGATAAGGTCACAGAGCATAGCAGGGGAGAAGGCTGCTTGAATGTCTGCTTTTTAGGCCCCAAACCAGCTGGAGGCTGTAAATTATCTAAAAAGAACACAACCCGGACATTCCTAAGATATACCGTTGACTTGTATGCAAGTCCCCAGCCTCCAAGGTCAGCCATGAGTTATGGAAATTTTACCTCTTGCATACTCAGGCTATATGTCTTTTATTGGAATTATATACTGGTCTCTCCTAGACTGTGCCAAACAAGATTGTTTACTATTTCACTCTCAGACTGGCAGAGCCAAAAATATATGGGCCTTTTGCCTATATACCTTATATGGCAAAAGGATTTTGAAGATGTTTTAAAGTTAAGGATCTTGAGATGGGGACATCAATATTTTACTGGATTTTCTAATTGGGGCCAATGTAATTACAAGGTTCTTATAAGAGGAAGGCAAAAGTCAGAAAAAGACATGATGACTAAAGCAGAAGTTAGAGAGATGTCATTTGAAGATGGAGATGGGGCCATGAAGGAAGAAATAAAGGTGGCCAGAAAATGGAAAAGGCCAGAAAATATTATAGACTCCTCTCTGTAGCCTCCAGAAGCAATGTAGTCCTCCTACCTTGATTTTAGCTGCCTAAGATTCATTTTGGACTTCTGACCTTTAGAACTGTAAGATAATAGGTTTGTATTCTTCTAATCCACTAAGTTTGTGGTGATTTGGTACAGCAGCAAGAGGAAACTAATATACCCTCTTTGTTTACTATTCCTTGAACTGCCTTTATCCATTGCATGCCAAAATATTACCCACTCATCCTTAAGAATCTGGCTCAGATAACATTTCCTCCAGAAAACCCTTTCCAAAGCATCTAGTCAGCAATAACAATTCACTTATGCTCCAATAATATATTTTCTTGCAGTTGTTGTGGCTTACATGCTAAGCTGCTTGTTCCTCTGTAGTTTCATCATGCATCTGCTTCACTAACTATTCTGTGTGTTCTCTGAAGGGAGAAGGACCTAAAGCCTGGTCATTTTTTTTTTTTTTTTTTGTAGAGACAGAGTCTCACTGTACTGCCTTCAGGTAGAGTGCCGTGGCGTCACACGGCTCACAGCAACCTCTAACTCTTGGGCTTATGCGATTCTCTTGGCTCAGCCTCCCAAGCAGCTGGGACTACAGGTGCCCGCCACAACACCCAGCTATTTTTTTGTTGCAGTTTGGCGGGGGCTGGGTTTGAACCCGCCACCCTCGGCATATGGGGCCGGCGCCCTACTCACTGAGCCACAGGCGCCGCCCAAGCCTGGTAATTTTGATTTCTATACAGCATCTATCCTAGTGCTTTGCACAGACTGGATACACAAAAAATATTAGTGTATAAGCGATTGGTTACATACAAGAAGCTTTTCTATAAACAGTGAGCATTCCCTATGGTGTGGGTATTCTTGAACTGCATTGTTCAGCGGAATTGAGGCAGTCCAGAATTGTACAAGACACTGACGTTTCACAGCTTTGGGTTCACATTGTAACTGGCTGCATGCTGAATCCCTTGGTTCTTGTCAATCTGCTATAAAGAATGATAGCAGGTGACAGGGCAAGGATAGAAAAGGATGTTTTTGCAGGCTGAAAAGAAGCAAAGGCACATATGGAGTGTTAGAGTAGGCCTCCTCAGCCTGGACTCTGGCCCCATGCTATCTGGGTCTCTGAGGAAGAGCTATATTATTTGAATTGCCCAGTGGAGTGTTTGTCTCCACCCTAGTGATGGGAGGGGAATTTTACCCCATTATGGCCTTATCCAAAAATGTCTTGATGTCCAACGGTGGGGATGGGGAGTAGGCATGGGGCGAATGTGGGGTGACAGGGGTGGAGGGACCACAATGGTAATGACATGTTAACTGTCCCAAGGTTGCCTTGAGTCCTAGGGGCCCTATACTGCACTGTGCATCATGGGAGTCCTGTGCAAAGTCCCTTTATCTTTCTTCTGCACTCCACTTGCTTGTTTCTACTCCTCCCTGTTTACTCTAACAACATTAGTAACAGGTTAATTATTTAATAAGTGTCCAACTTCAACTGTCCTTAGACAACAAAAAGTGATCTTAAGGGAAAACAGAGAACTGGGAGCAGTAATCACAGCTATTTTCGAGGCTGGCAGGGGGGCTATTTGAGCTCAGAAGTTTGAGAACACCCAGGGAAACATGGTGGACGTCATCTCAAAAGAAAGAAAGAAAGTTAAAGATCATCCAAAGAAAGAAAAGAAAAGAAAGGAAAGGAAAAGAGAAGGGAAAAGCAGAAGAAAAGAATTCAAGGTCAAAAACAGAAATTAATGAATAAGAAAACAAGAGAATAGCAGAATAAATCCCAAATCATTTTGTTTTTGGAGAAAAATGACTATTGGATAGATAAAATCCAATGGGAGGGACCAATATTTGTAATCCAACCAAATGTGCACTAGGGTACGATATGGATGTTTATGAACTAATAGCGATTTTGAGATGTGGGCTATCTATACTGGTAATGAGATTTCAGAGTTTAAAAAGGAAGTGGAAGCTACGTTTAGACTTATTCCTACTCAGGAAGACACAAGAAGTTAAGGGGTAAAGAAGCACATAGCACAGGTTTACTGGAGTGGACAGACTAACGGAACAGCTGGCTGTACCAAGAGCTCAGGTATTACTATTAATAGTTGGTGGTGTGGGAGATTGCATTTTCTACATCTCCCATCCTACATGTTCTTCCTACAATATGATTTTTTTTTTTAAAGAGTACCTTGGCATCATAGCTCATGGCAACCTCCAACTTTTGGGCTCAAGTGATCCTCTTGCCTTAGCCTCCAGAGTAGCTGGGACTACAGACGGCCTCCACAATGCCCGGCTATTTTTAGAGATGGGGTCTCGCTCTTGCTCAGCTGGCCTTAAACTCCTCGGCTCAAGCAATCCAACTTCCTCAGCCTCTCAGAGTGCTAGGATTACAGGTGTGAGCCACCGTACCTGGCCTACAATATGATCTTGACAAATCCTCCCATCAAATACTGGGGCTTATTGTCCCTCAACTCCACCCCCCTTCCTGAACCTGGGCTGACCTCTGTGACTAATAAAATATGATGGAACTGATACTTTGTGAATTTTGAGGCTGTGTCATAAAATACTACCCAGTTCCACCTTGTTCTTTTGGAGTGCTTACTCTTGGAATCCAGCCACCATGCTGGGAGAAGGCCCATGCAGCCTGTGCAGAAGCCCACCTGGAAGGGAAACCAGGACTCTGGCCCAAAGCCCCGACTGAGCTTCCAGCCAAGAGCTGGCACCATTGCCAGCCTCTAGTCAACCTCCTCCTGCTGATGCTGTGAGGAGCAGAAGTTGTTCCCACAGAGTCTTATCCAATGGACAGGTTCCTTAGCCAAATAATATTGTTTTAACCCACTAAATTTGGGGGTGGTGGGTTATAAAGCAGTTCAGCAGAACAGATGGGAACATCAAAGTCCCTCATAGGTAGATTTTCCTAAAATATTCTAGAAGGGAGCATGGTTACAGACACCCAGACCTAAAAAGGCTAATCTGTGCTGTTAGACAGGTGTGTTACATAGCTGGAAAGATCTCCCTAGGATCAGCACCCTGCAAACTACTAGATCCGGCTTACAAAATTTCTTACTCTGGGAGTGGGAAGAAGAGTTTGGAACCATGCATCTTACTGCCAGAAGCAAGGATCTCAATCAGTTGAGGTTTATTAAGCCAGCTTTAGGGCATAGCCAGAAAAACATGAGCCACAGATATATCTGGGTTGCTTTTCTGAAAAAGCACTTCATGTTCTTGCAAGTGAGTTCATGCCCAGGAAATCTACATTTTATATAAGATAAGGTGAATGTTTAAAGAGAAAAAGGGAGTAAAGAAGAATTAATTATCCAAGTGTCTCTGGGTAGGTAGAGGAATGATTGATCTGCAACCAGGAAGATAAGTTTGTTTTGTTTTTTTGTTGTCGTTGTTTGATTTTGTACCCTGGGTACAGTGCAGTGGTGTCAGCCTAGCTCATAGCAACCTCAAACTCTGGGCTCAAGCGATCCCCCTGCTTCAGCCTTCTGAATAGCTGGGACTACAAGAGTGAGCCATCAGGCCTGGCTAATTTTTCTATGTAGAGATGAGGGATCTTGCTCTTGCTCAGGCTGGTCTCAAACTCCTGAGCTCAAGCCATCCACCTGCCTCAGCCTCCCAGAGTATCTAGGATTATAGGCATGAGACACTCTGCCTGGCTAGAAGATAAGCTCGTAATGAGCATTATCAGTGAGGTATCAAACAGACTATAATTTTAGGAGCTAGACCTAAGTTACAATTGGTATGTCCTTGTTTATAGAAGGCCAGGAAAGAATTTACTTATGAGGTGTTAACAGAAAAAAAAAAAACCAAACCCAAACTCTGTAAGATAATTTAAAGAATTTTATTCTGAGCCGAATATGAGTGATTGACGGCCCAGGGAGTCATACCCAAGAAGCCTTGAGTAAGTGGTCCTGAGGTGGCTGGGTTATAGTTTGGTTTTATACATTTTAGGGAGACAGGAATTAGAGGTAAGCCATAAATCAATACATGGAAAATATATACTTGTTTGGCCCCAAAAGGCAGGACATCCTGAAGCAGGGGCTTACAAGTTATCGGTAGGTTCAGAGATTCTTTGTTGTGATTAAAAAAATAAAGCATTGCCTAAGATCTTGTAAAGTGTAAGTTAAGGAAGTCTTAGGCCTCACTGTCAAGGGGAGGAAGCTTGCCTCTGGGTGGTGCCAGAGAACAGCAGAAGGGGCTACTGGCTACCAGGTAGTGATTTTGTAACCAAGTCCAAGCTTGGTCTACTACTGCAGGGCAGCCAATAAATTGAAAGGCAAGATTTTGAGGCAAGAAAAGTGACTTATTCATAGAGCCAGCAAACTGAAAAGATGGTGAACTAATGTCCTAAAGCACTATCTTAAGTCCAGACGCTGTGGCTCATGCCTATATAATCCTAGCCCTTTAGGAGTCAGAGGTGGGAGGATTGCTTGAGGCCAGGATTTTGAGATAAGCTAAACAAAAGTGAGATCCTGTCTCTCCAAAAAAGAAAAATTAGCCACGTGTGATGGTGCACACGTGTAGTCCCAGCTACTTGGGAGGCTGATGTGGGAAGATCACTTGAGCCCAGGAATTTGAGGTTACAGTGAGCTATGGATTCTGCCACTGTACAGAGCAAGACCCTGTCTCAACAAAATAAAATAAAAAGAAGCACCTTCAGTTAGTCTGTTAGTTAGTTGTATTAATATGTTAAGAGAAGGGGAAGATGAGGAGTTGCAAGAGGTAACTGCAGACCTCTGGGCATTGGTGAGGTTCTGAGGAGGTTGTAAAACTTCTTTATTCTTGGTCAGTTAACTTTGGAGGATGTAACTCAGGACACGAGATTCCTGTAAATCTTTAACATGGCATTATGTGCATACTTACCTATCTCCCCAGGAATTAGTTTAGGGAAAGGGGTGGTTATCATCTTTTTCTGTAGTTTAAGTACAGCCTAAATTTTTACTGTAAACTTGATAGGAATCAGCTCTGTGTGTACAACTAAGCAGAATACTTTTAAGCTAAAGATGTTACCACAGGGGGTCAATAGTGAAATGGTAGTCATGTTAAGCTTCCCTTCCACTGCTACAATTTCAGGGCACAGTAGAAGAGTCCCAAGTTAGTGTGGGGCTCCCTAGAGGACTCAATTCAAATTCCACAGCAGATAATGGTGACCTCAGATAAGGGACTAGCCTGTGACCACTTTTCTCACCTTAAAATGGACACTAAAAGTTACTAGTTCGATGTAGGTTTCTATCTGTGCCTAGCATATGGTATGTGTGTTCCATGTACACAAGGTGACCTCATCACCAGAGATGCTCAGGACCCAAAACACTCAGGAAAGGAATCAGGCTGCTGAGAAGGAAGGTGGAGGGGGGACCCTGCAGGAGCAGGAATCCATCTTGGCAGAGTTGAGGGCCTGAATGCTCTTAGTACAGACGCCAGAGCATTTCAGGAAAAAGCACATTTTGGGATGAAAAAAAAGTAGAAGAAATTTCTGACTCCCATGGGGATTTGGTTGAGACATCTTAGCCACTGGTCACTGAGCCTTGTCAGGACTTGCCCTAAATGCTTGATGACTAAAACAGCCTAAGCAAGATTGAGTCTGAGGGCATTCTTCTACACCTGGGATTTTAAAAAGGGCCCCCAGAAGTCACTCTTTTAGAAAGAGAGTAGGGGAAGGGAAAGTTTTTTTAATTCCCCTTCAGGTAGTAGTTTTGCACATCCACTGCTATGTTACTGTTGAAGGGCTGTATCTTTAGATACCATCTGGTTACATCTTACAAATGCTGCCTGCAAACGTTTCTGTATTTGGAGACAGTTTGTTTTGTTTACATTCATACATACAAACAATATACCAATTTTTCAGGGCTTCCTCTGTGCCAGGCCTTAATCCAGTAATTCCTGTGTTTGAATTTCAGGCTGGTCTTGAACATGTGAACTCAAGCTATCCACATGCCTCGGCCTCCCAGAGTGCTAGGATTATTGGCATCAGCCGTCGTGCCCGGCCCTGGTTGTGTACCCCTTAAACAACTTCTCTTTATCCCCCTCTTCCCTTCCCAGCCTCTGATAACCACCCTTCCACTCTCTACCTCAGGGGTCCTCAAAGTGCGGCCCACGGGCCACATGAGGTGGTGTGATTGTGTTTGTTCCTGTTTTTTTTTTTTACTTCAAAATAAGATATGTGGGATGGCGCCTATGGCACAAGGAGTAGGGCACCGGCCCCGTATGCCAGAGGTGGTGGGTTCAAACCCAGCCCTGGCCAAAAACTGCAAAAAAAAAAAAAAAAAAAAAAATATATATATATATATATACATATATGTGCAGTGTGCATAGGAATTTGTTCATAGTTTTTTCTTTTAAACTATAGTCCAGCCCTCCAACAGTCGGAGGGACAGTGAATTGGCCCCTTGTTTAAAAAGTTTGAGGACACCTGCTCTACCTCCATAAGATTGACCCTTTTAGTTCCCACATGAGTGATAACAGGTGATCAGTGTTTTTCTGTGCCTGGCTCATTTAACTTAACATAATGACCTCTAGTTCCAAACATGTTGCTGATGATAAGATTTCTTTTTTTTTTTTTTTGATGGATGAATAATATTCCATTGTGTGTGTGTGTGTGTATCACATTTTATTTTTCTATTCATCCATTAATGGAACTTAGGTTGATTGTATGTTACCTACTGTGAATAGTGCCAAAATTATCATGGAAGAACTGATTCTAATATACTGATTTTCTTTCTTTTGGATATATACCCAGCAGTGGGATTCCTGTATTATATGGTAGTTCTATTTTTAGTTTTTTGAGGAACCTTCATACTATTTTCCATACTGGTTGTACTACTTTATATTTCCACCAACATTCTCCACTTTGTCCTCAGTGTGTTATCTTTTTGATAATTGCTATTTTAACTGGGGTAAGATGATATTTCATTGTGGTTTTGATTTGCATGTTTTTCATATGCCATTTGTATTTCTCCTTTTGAAAAATGTCTATTTGGATCTTTTGCCTATTTTTAAATTGGATTATCATTGTTATTATTTTTGCTACTGTGAGTTCCTCATCTATTCTGGTGATTAACTCCTTATTAGATGGATAATTTGCAAATATTTTCTCCCACTCTGTAGATTATCTCTTCAATTTATTAATGATTATACTTTTGTTGTGCAGAGTTTTTTAGTTTGATGTAATCCTGTAAGTCTATTTTTGCTTTCATTTCTTGCGCTTTTGAGGTCTTACTCAAAAAGTCTCTGCTCACAACAATGTCCTACAGCATTTCCTCAATGTTTTATTCAAGTAGCTTCATAGATTCAGGTATTACATTTAAGTCTTTAATCCATTTAGAGTTGATTTTTATATATGGTTAAAGATGGGAGCCAGTTTTATTCTTAAGCTTTTTTGTGTTTGATATTGTAACTATATTTCTGGAATCTCTTCACTCAAAAAGCCCAGATTTGTCTCCTTCTGGTTCTTTTTCAAATGTTTGGGGATTTTTCTTTGTTCAGTCTTACAGATGTAAGTCCGGTTTTTCGTCATCAGTAGCTGTAAGTGGAGGGTTAACATCAGATCTGGGTCCCTTCAATATAACCAGGGGCCTGTTTACCTTCTCATAATACCACTTCCTTGGAAACATAAGAGAAATTGTGGAACAATAACTCTTAGTTTGGTTTACTGTGAAACCTGATCTGTGAGCCTGCACATGGACCGGCAGAACTCGTGAGTTGGTGTATGGTCCTTGGCCTGTGTGACTGAAATGACATAAAATACCAGTGAGAAACCAAGGCAGCAGGTTTTTTGTGTCAAAGGGAACCAGGCATATCTTGACCTCATCCCAAGAAACTATGAATGTTGGTGAGGGACCAAGAAACTATCATTGTGGGCATCTGCTAAAGCTTTCGATACGACAGAAATTGGACATCCTGTAATTTCCTATCCTCTTTCTATAAAGTAGAGTAAATGTAGTGCTAGATTTAAAAAGTTTCATTGCCAATACAAACCTGCAACCATTTCTGGTGGTAGGAGAGTAGATGAGATGGATTTTGTCAGATACTGTCAAATCCTCTCAGTCCAGATAAAGTAAGAACAGTCTTTTCATGTCTTTAGTGTGTGTCCAATATTTTATGTAGAGTAGGGATGCAGATGTAAGTAGCTGGACGTAGGTATGGTGGCAATTTTTTATTAGTTCTTTGAAAACACAATTTATCATGTTTCTCCTCTGCTCAATTCCTCAATGGCTTCTGTTATAGGCATAATTCTATGATAGCCTCCAAGATTCCTGATCCCTGGTGCACATGCATTGTATATCCCCTGTATCCTCAATGTAACTTTGAGTGCTATTGACTTATGTTTGAAGAAGCTTTCTCAGAGTTCATATGAAGGGATGTTCCATTAAGACCCTCTGAACTGATTAGCAAGCTAGTCATATGGGAGGCAGACCCTGCAAGCAGAGTCTGGCTGTCTGTGGAATTTCCTGGAAGGGGCCTTGGGAGTGGAAAACAAGATAAGTTAATGTGCATTTCAGTTACATGTTGCACCTGTTTTCTGAGACAAATGGCTGAATAAGTTTTTGTGGTTGTTCTGTATGGTTTCTTTGTACTCTTATCATATCCAGGGGTCCTCAAACTATGGCCTGCGGGCCACATGAGGCAGTGTGATTGTATTTGTTCCCATTTTGGTTTTTTGCTTCAATATAAGGTATGTGCAGTGTGCATAGGAATTTGTTCATAGTTTTTTTTTTTTTTAAACTATAGTCCGGCCCTCCAAGAGGGTCTGAGGGACAGTGAACTGGCCCCCTGTTTAAAAAGTTTGAGGACCTCTGATATAAACCATTGGCTGCCAATTAGTTTTATTATTAGAATGAGTACATGCAGAACTTAATATTGTAAAAAATATATAAACTGGCAACAAAAAAAGTTAGGGGCTGCATGCCTGAGCGAGCTACAGCCCTCTGCTTCTCCAGAATTCTGATTACTGGTCTTTATCTCTGTGACTATGCCACGGGACCATTTACCGCAACAATCTGGCACAGCGAGTAGGGTACGCATTCATGGACAGCAAGGGCCCACTTCTTTGTGACAAGCTCCTCACTGAACAGACAGTGGCTTAAGGTTAGTCTGGAACACTGAAACTGGAAGGAAAAGCTACATGCAGTGAGTACTTGAGACTTCCAGCATAATAAAGAGGGGAAAAAGGGGGAACTCTCCATCTACAGAGGAACAATATGTTGCTTTGCTGAAATCTTTGTTAAAAACTACTGGATTGGCAGTCAAAAGAAAAACATTACAACGTTTATTTCAGGCTGTGGCCAAACATTGTTATTGGTTTACCCTGGATCAGAAAAATCAGCTAAGTTTAAAAATTTGGAGAAAAGTTGGTAGGGCTCTTTGTGGTGCCTACAAACACAGTGATTGTACTGAAACAGAATTCTCGACAGCTTATCATTTGGTCACAACTGCGTTGCAACCTTTACAATCTAGTTCTGATGCAGATCACAATGTTGTTCCACCCCCAACAGGGGAGCCAAATGTAGAGGAACCTTTATGTGATGTTCCTCTCAAAAGCCACTCAGAAAAAAGGAAAACAGAGACAGAAGATTCTAAAACAGAGGATAGTGATTCTGATAAAACTCTTACTAATGTATCAGAAGATGAAATATCAAAACTTAAAAAGCTTTTAACTCATTACTGTAAAGTTATTGATAATCATGTTCCAACTCCTTTGTCTTCTGCACCGCCACTGCCAACACTGCTGCGGGCTGATCCTGCCCCACAGCAGCACCCTCCCCTCCCTGATAGCACAGTAGGAACAGTTTCTAGATTTCAAAAAAATGCTGAAATGTATAATATCATTCAGGATGCGAATGTCCCTGTATCAGGAGAGGCCATTTCTACCCTGTCTAATTCTTTTCTTTCCCGATTGTTCGCCAATCTACGGAGGGCGATGAAGTAGAAGTAACTCATTACCATATTGATATGAAAATTTTGAAAATATTAAAAGATACTGTACATGCTTATGGTCCAAATGCACCCTATGTGCAAGGAGCTTTAAAATCTTGGTTACTGTTACTTGGTTACTGTTCTAACCATTTATTAATTCCTATTGATTGGGAGACATTAGCCAGACTATATTTTCTCCAGGACAATTTTTGCAATTTCAATCTTGGTGGAATGATGAAGCGAAGAAGCAGGCTTGTAGAAATCGTGCTCATCACCCTCCTTTCTATAGATTTGAACAACTAACAGGGACATGAGAATATACTGATGTTCATGCTCAGAATAATTACACTAATGAGCTATTGGCTCAAGTAAGAGAGGTTGGTTCTACAGCAGGGCAAAAACTTGATGAACAAGGTGAAATGCAGTAATTTTTTACCAAAATTTTTCAGGGAACTAATGAACCATACACAGATTTTGTAGCCTGATTACAATCAGCCATTAAACATTCGGTCCCTGAAAGAAATGCACAAAATATGCTTCTTCTTTCATTGGCTTATGAAATGCTAATGTAGATTTTTAAAAGGCTTTGACAGGAATAAAGATGCAGAAAAATATTACTTTAGACCTTTATATTCGAGCCTGCAGAGATGTTGGCTCTGGAACCTTTCAAGCTAATTTATTGGCAGCTGCTCTTAAAGGCACAGCCACTTCTACTAAAACAAAGTGTAATTAAGAAAAAATTCAGTAGATGGCATATGTTAACTGTTTTCTTCCACACAAAACAACCTTTATATATTATTCATATAAGAGCTCATTCTAATTTACCTAAATCTGTCTTTAAAAATAATACTGCTGTTGAACCCAGTTACAACCTAAGAATAGGGGGAAGGGGGAAAGGGAGGGGAGGGAGGAGGGAGGTGGGTAGAGGGAAGGGGATTGGTGGGATTACACCAGCGGTGCATCTTACAAGGGTATATGTGAAACTTGGTAAACGGTCTGTGAAGCTAGTGAATGATGCCCCATGATCATATCAATGTACACAGCTATGATTTAATAAAAAAAAATAATGCTTAAATGAGAAAAAAAAATAATACTGCTATTGATCATTTAAGTGGATCAATACAAGAACACTCCTTATACTATAATAATGCTCAACCTTTAAAAGTGCAACATGGTATTACATGGCACACAGCAAGAGCTATTGTTGGCTCATGCACACTTGTCAGCCTTTAATAATGTCACCTTTACCCTCTGGTGTTAATCAAAGAGGCCTCCAATCTAATCAATTATGGCAAATAGATGTTACTCAATTTCCTGAATTTGGATGGCTTAAATACATCCATCATTCTGTTGCTACTTACTCTCATTTTTCCTGGGCATCTGCCTTTACATCGGAAAAGGCAGATGCTGTTATTGCCCATTTATTGGAAGCTTTTTCAATAATGGGAAAACCAGCTTTGATTAAAACTGATAATGGCTCAGCATATCTTTCTAATAAATGCAAAGCTTTTTTTCAACTACATAATATAAAACATATGACAGGTATCCCAGGCAATAGCACAAGACAAGCTATAATTAAAAGACAAAATAAAACACTTAAAAACATGCTTCTAAAACAACAGAAAGGGGGAGAACAGTACAAAATTACCCCCAGGAATAGATTACATTCTGCCTTATTTACTTTAAATTTTTTAAACATGGATGACAATAATGAAACACCAGCTCAGAAGCACTGGATAAAAATAACAACAGAACCTCTTAATCAACCAGCTTTTTATAAAGATGTAAAAAGAAATAAATGGATCCCAGTTCAGGTGTTGTGTTGGGGTAGAGGATATGCTTATATCTCAACAGGTTCATCAAACTTTTGGATCCCTAACAAAGCTTTAAAACTGAGGGATGGCACAGAAAAGACCATACCCCCAGGCTCAGAATAAGCAACCCCTGACCACATCCGCTTTGTTCTTGGCTATGATCTCACTCCTCACTACCCAGGTAAATGCTCAATTATATGAATATTGGACATATATCCTCCTCTACTGAGGGGAGTCAGCTGGTTTGAACCAAGTGTACCAATTTATGTGAATGAATCTTTTGACTTCCTGGGCCTTATGACACTCGTGGTCCTTTAAAACCCGATGAGGAGGAAATGACATTTTTTATTTACAATACTAGTGTCAATGGACCACCCATTTGCTTTGGTAATCAGCCCCATTATTTAACTTTTCAGTATCAAATTTGAACAAGTATAGACTGACATTCCAGTGAATCTCCATGGAGAAAAATATATCTTTTTAGTAGCCCTTTCTATTAAAGGAACAAAACTTAAGATACTTTGGCTTCTTCTGAGTTACCTCTTTGTCAGATGCACTTTTCACAAGTAAGTGAATGGGTGCTTTGGATGAAATGTAAAGGTGAAGCATCCAGATGGAAATGTAAATGTAAAGCATCCAGATTGGATGCTTCCTTCCAATCTGGAAGCATCATAGATTGGAGCCCCAGGGGTTTCACACACCCTCAGAATTCATTAAAACCTTTTAGATGGAAAGGAAATAATACATCCATTTCCACTACAATATCCAGTCAAATTATGTGGAGAGATGAAGGATTTTCTCCTCCTTCTCCCCGTCTATCAAAATATACTAAACAAAATCATTTATGGAAATTGGGGCTGCATTCTGCCCTCTTCAAGCTTGGGTAGAAAAATCATAGAATAATCAACAAGATAAAAAATATACCTTATCTTTTACCAAAGACACAACTCATAATGTTCGAGCCTGTTTAAGGCTGCCTTTTGTATGGCTTAAAGTTTCTATATATTGGAAGAAAACCAGTGGAGAAATCCAATGTTTGCAAACCTGTACTATGTATACATGCATTAATAGTTCTGTTCAGTTTGATGTTTCCAAAGAGCAGTTATATCTTTTAAGAGCAGGAACAGGTGGCTGGTTGCTGGTGAAGCTTGCCCGCCCGTGGCAAGAGTCTCCAGCAATGTCCATACTTCAGATAATTGCCAAGAAGGTCCTGAAGAGAACCAAGCATTTCATTGGAATGCTGATTGCAGCAATTTTGGGAATAATTGCTGTTACTGCTGCAGGAGTCGCTTCGACTGAAAGCATCAAGACTCAGGACTTTGTTGCTGAATGGCACCATAATTCTGAGCAGCTTTGGACAGCTCAGAGACAAATTGACACTGAAATCCACAATGAACTTTCAGATTTAGAACAAAGAGTAGTAATGTTAGGAGATCAATTGTCTAGTTTCCAAAAACAAATCAAATTTCATTGTGATTGGAATGTAACTTCATTTTGTATCACTCCTGTTCTTTATAATGCAACTGAATTCCCTTGGGATAAAGTGAAAAAGCATTTGTTAAACCATGAAAATTTAACTAATGATATTCTTAACTTACAGCAAAAGATGCATGCCACATTCCAGCACAAGCTTGAACATGTTAATGGAGATACTATACTAAAAGAATTGTCAAATGAAATAGAAAAATTAAATCCTTTACCTAAATTGAATATTTTATTTGGAACTTCTACAGGATTGCTTGTTATAATGTTCATTATTTGTTTTGTTTTGTGTTTAATCTGCAGATGCGTCTGCCAAGCCCAGCAAGTGAGTGACCGCCAAGCAACCATGTTTTCTGTTATCTTGCATAATTTAAAAAAAAGAGAACTTTAACCTCAATGTAACTTTGAGTGCCATTGACTTATGTTTGAAGAAGCTTTCTCAGAGTCCATATGAAGGGATGTTCCTTTAAGACCCTCCAAACTGATTAGCAAGCTAGTCATACGGGAGGCAGACTCTGCAAGCAGAATCTGGCTGTCTGTGGAAGTTCCTAGAAGGGGTCTTGGGAATGGAAAACAAGATAAGTTAATGTGCATTTCAGTTACATGTTGCACCTGTTTTCTGAGACAAATGGCTGAATAAGTTTTTGTGGTTGTTCTGTATGGTTTCTTTGTACTCTTATCATATAAACCATTGGCTGCCAATTAGTTTTATTGTTAGAATGAGTACGTGCAGAACTTAATATTGTTAAAAATATATAAACTGGCAAGAAAAAAAGTTAGGGGCTGCATGCCTGAGTGAGCTACAACTCTCTGCTTCTCCAGAATTCTGACTACTGGTCTCTATATCTGTGACTACGCCACAGATCCGTTTACTGCAACAATCCCCTTATTCTTTTTTTTTTAATTGTTAAGATAGTTTAGTAGAATAACAAGTTGGGATCTTTAGAATCTAAACATAACAGGCATTGGTATTAGTTTTCATACTCCTCCTCCAAATTACATTAAACATTTACAGTAACTACACTTTCCCTAGTGAACATGAGTCTTAAATTACCATAGATTGTAAAAGCAATCTATCTTTAGTAATTTTACTAAGCAATCTACAGCAAATGCTTAATATATACACATCACAAGTATGAAATATCCCAGCAAATCATTCACTCATTTCATTCAGAGTAAACAAATGTTTTAAAAGAACACAATAAGAAAAGTGGAAGAAAAATTTGTGCTGTTACAAAACAGACAAAATTTTATAAACACCAGAAAATGATATGCTAATTTTTTAAGTTGAGAACACCTTCTCTGTTGAACCAAATCAAAATTAAATTGGAGGTTTTTCTAATTGAAGTAACATGGATCCAGGTGCATGTTACACAATGACAGAGAGATAAACAGAACACACGCATCTTTAAACTTACTAATTTCAAAAAACTAAGTCAAACGGGGTAAATAAATTATAAATGAAAGGCATATACAATGTGGGCAACAACTTAACAGTTATTAAATTGAAAAGCATGAAAGTTGTATCAGCAACAACATTTAGAAAAACTTTCATTATTAGAAAATATCAGATTTAATCCAAAGGAACCCCCTTGTGAAAATAAGGAAATATGGGAACCATCCTTTTCACAATAGCTTTAAAATAATAATTAAAAAATCCATAATTACAGGAATCTTCCCACATAATTTAATGTAGTGCAATAGTGTGCTCCTTGATAAATTTAGCTATGCAATCCCCATATGATGAGACCGATAACCAGAACTCCAATGACAGTGATAATGAGGATGATGCATAGGGTTTTTCTGGATTTGAGCTGATATTCTGCTGCCTGTGGTAGCTGCTGGTTGGCTTGCTGAACTTGTACCTCTGCACTTTCTACGTTGGCTTCTATGCTGTCTATCACATGTCCTTGTTCATGTATAATCATTCCCAAATCTTTAAATATTTCATTAATATCCATAATATCAGCTTCAAGTTGCCTGATGGAAGACTCTCTCTCATGAATAAGGAGGAGGCCATCTTCTGTGATTTCTTCATCCTGCAGCTGCACTTTAAGTTGAGTTTGGCTTTCCCAAGATACAAGATTCCTTTCTTTTGAACTCTCTTCTGGAAAACCACCCTGAAGATACTCTGGAACTGGCTCTTACTCGAGCAACAAACTCTTTCTGTCTCAGCAGCTTGCCTCTGGACCTTTGGGAAGTTTGTCAGTGATGTTGTGGATTTAGCCACTAAGTGATCTTTTTGTACAGGGGGTGGTGGGCAGAGATCCAAACTCTTTTTTTTTTTTTGATCCAAACTCTTTAATGTACTTATCTGTTTCTTTGGCAAGTTGGTTAGTATACTGCTGCTTCTGTTGCAGCTGTTGCCTCAATTCGGGTGCATCTTGAGGTGTTCCAAGTTGATTCAGAGCTCTTTGTATTTCTACAGAACACTGTGTGATCTTTTGGATGTTGGAAGATATACGCTGGGCTAGCTGGGCAGGATCACCACCGATTCCCGGAGTGTAAGACATGGCTGGTTTATTCACCAAATTTCAACAGATGTTGGTGGGCTGTGTAGTTTTCTAAGCAGTCACCTTGACCTCAGCTTCCTCCTCCGCCTCCTTTGGCCACACCTATCCCCTTATTCTTTTTTTTTTTTATTATTATTGTTGGGGATTCATTGAGGGTACAATAAGCCAGGTTACACTGATTGCAATTGTTAGGTAAAGTCCCTCTTGCAATCATGTCTAAAAATATGGAACGCTTCACGAATTTGCGTGTCATCCTTGTGCAGGGGCCATGCTAATCTTCTCTGTATCATTCCAATTTTAGTATATGTGCTGCCGAAGCGAGCACCTATCCCCTTATTCTTAAGTGTGGGAGAAATCTCTGAATATGACAGCATAGTTGTTGCCTTGATTATATATAGGCGATGTTGAGTTAATCAAAAGGGAAACTATTCAGGTGAGCTTGGCCTATTTATTTATTGTTTTTTTTGTGAGAGAGAGTCTCACTATGTTGCCCTTGGTACAGTGCCATGGCGTCACAGCTCACAGCAACCTTAAACTCTTGAGCTTAAGCGATTCTCTTGCCTCAGTCTCCTAAGTAGCTGGGACTATAGGTGCCCACCATAACACTGGCTATTTTTTTCTTGCAGTTGTCATTGTTTATTTTAGCTGGCCCAGGCTGGGTTTGAAACCCCCAGCCTCAGTGTATGTGCTGATGCCCTACCCACTGAGCTACGGGCACTGCCAAGCCTGGCCTATTCAAATGAACCCTTAAAAGGTCCCTTTCAGAAGCCAGAGATATTCAATGCAAGGGAGATTCTCCTCCTGTCATTGGTTTTGAAAATGTAGGGGGCCATGTGATGCCATGTAGCAGATAGTGAGATCATCTTCTAATTACTGAAGTAATCTATACTTAGCCAACAGCCAGCAAGAAAATGGGGGCTCAGTTCTGCAAATAGAAGTGACTGATTTCTGCCAACAACTACAGGAGATTGAAAGAGGACACCAACCTCCAGAAAAGAATGCAAGTCAGCCATGCCAAGACTTCTGATCTGTAGAAACCATGAAATAATCAATGGGTGTTGCTTTAAGTTGCCTAATTTGTGGTAATTTGTTATGCAGCAATAGGACACTAATATAGCTTCCCATCTCCCAGAGAAGTACTTCTCACAACTTTTCTTAACCCTAAGGCAGAGAAATACGCATACATGCACACGGTAGACAGGGAAGGAGCAGAAAAGTTGGCGTATTAGTTATGTTAGGCTTTGATTACTAGAAAATCCAACAAAAGTTCAGCATAGGATAGGTACTATAACTCCATGATATTGTAAAGGAACCAGGGTCCTTCTTTCTTACTGATCTGCCATTCCTTAGGGATGAGAGCTACACTTCAGGCATCGAATACTTTCTTGACCACCGGCAGAGTTCCTCTCATAACTCATTGCCTAGAACTGCGTCACATGGCCATCCACTGGCTGCAGAGATACTTGGGAAGGTAAGGTTTTGGCTTTCCATCATCTATAGTAAAGGAATACAACTTGGTTAGAACCAGTGCACTGTATCTGCCAAAGTAGATATGCAATGTATGTTGTAGTGGACAGTTTCAAACTTGAAATTTCATTGAAGGTTTGTAATTTTATGTAAAGCATTCACGTGAATATTTTATTCCATAACAGCTATGTTTATTTTAACATGAATTGTTTCCATTAACTTACAGTGAGATCCCTTGGTTAAGCTCTGTATGTTCCCCATCAGGGGTATTAATATGACCACAGTTTGAGGACCGTAGACCTAGAGATTAAAGTTCAAACCCCATTTTATTACCAAAAGTAACAATGATCTAGCCTTAGCCCTCCTTTCTAGGCTTATCTGATAGCATTTATCTCCTTTCCTGTACTCTTTTAAATCAGAATACTTTTTTTTTTTGTGATACTGGAATGTGCCTTCTTGTTCCTTCATATATACATATTTGAACCTGCTGTTCTAGAAGCCTCATTCAACAACATTCTTCTGGGAATCTATTAACTCTTTCACCTGTGACTCCAACAATTTGTGCATTTCCATTCCCCTGATTACACTTTGAACTTCTTCAGAGCAGTGGGTATTTCTCGATTCTATTTTGCATCCTCAGAGTCTAGCATGGCACTTGGAACACATTAAATAGGTCAGAATTCTTTCTTCTTCTTCCTCTTCTTTCTCCTCCTCTTCTTCTTCTAACAGCTTTATTGGCTGGGTGCGGTGGCTCATACCTGTAATCCTAGCATTTTGGGAGGCTGAGGCTAAAACTCCTGCTTTAGCCCAGGAGTTTGAGACCAGCCTGGACAACATAAAAAGACCTTGTCACTACCAAAAAAAAAAAAAAAAAATATATATATATATATATATATATATAAACCAGTTACAGTGATGCACACCTATAGTCCCAACTACATGGGAAGCTGAAGGATCACTTGAGCCTAGGAGTTGGAGGCTGCAGTGAGCTATGATGACACCACTGCACTCTAGCCCAGCAAAAGTGTGAAACTCAGTCTCAAAAAAAAAAAAAAACCTCAAGCTTTATTGAGATAAAATTCATATTCCATATAATTTACCCATTTAAATTGTATAATGCAGCAGTGTTCAGTATATACTTAGAGTGGTGCGACCATCTTCACAATAAATTTTCATCACTCCAAAAGAAACCTTGTGGCTGGTGGATACGCAGGGGCAGCAGCAGCAGCGGGCACAGGGCCTGTCTGGGGTTCTAGCAGCCGGCACCTGCCCTCCTGGCCCCTCCCCCACCTGCCCCGGGGAAGATGCCCCAGCAAAGCAACCACTACTGCGTGCTGGTGTTCGGGGCTGGCGGCGTGGGCAAGAGCTCGTTGGTGCTGCTCTTCATGAAGGGCACGTTCCGTGACACCTATATCCCCACCATTGAGGACACCCACCTGTAGGTGATCAGCTGCGATAAGAGTGTGTGCACGCTGCAGATGGCAGACACGACGGGCAGCCACCAGTTTCCAGCCATGCAGCGGCTGTCCATCTCCAAGGGCCACGCCTTCATCCTGGTGTTCTCTGTCACCAGCAAGCAGTTGCTAGAGGAACTAGGACCCATCTATCAGCTCATTCTGCAGATCAAGGGCAGCATGGAAGACATCCCTGTGATGCTGGTGGGCAAAAAGGGTGACGAGACACAGCGGGAGGTGGACACACGCGAGGCCCAGGCCGTGGCCCAACAGTGGAAGTGCACCTTCATGAAGACCTCAGCCAAGATGAACTAAAACATCAAGGAGCTCCAGCAAGCAGAAGAGGACAGACCACATCAAGGGCAAATGCACCTGCATGTGAGACCAGAATGCCACTTGCTGTCCCCAGTCTCTGATGCCTCCCCACACCCTTCTCCTCTCATCCTTCTCTTCCTCCCTCCTCCAGAATCCTGGCTGGCCAGCCTACGGCAGAGCTAGGACTCTTTCCCCCCACTCCCTGCCCTCCCATTCCATCTGTACCCCCAAACTAGGGTGCATGGATGAATGGCTTGTATCTAAGGCGTGTCCCCTTCATGTGCATGGGAAAACAGGGGAGCCAGCAAGAGGGGCTGCTTGTCCCCACCAGGTCAGGAGGAGGTGGCGTTTCTTCCATCTCTGCCAGAGGACCCCCGTCTCCTTTTTCCCTCGGGTGCCCCTAGCCAGACCTGCACCCCATCTTCCATATTTGATCACTGTGACCTTCTGGGGGAGGGAGGAGTTGAGATACACATCAACTTCAGATTTTCTTTTTTCTTCCCATTTGGTGTTTCACACACCCTACCCTGTTCATCATGGCCTCTGACCTGTGCCTCCTCCTTGGATCCCCAAACAACCCTCTTGCCCCTGTCCCTACACTGGGGTGGGGATGGGGCCCACAGGATTGGCCTCAGGCCACCAGGTAATAACCACAGGCCCTGTAGCAGCACCCCTGCCAGCTGGCTGAGACAGGGGTAGAGACCAAGGGCAGTCCAGAATCCCCGGAGAGCCACAGCACAACTCCAGTGACTGTCCAGCAAGAATGGCTCCTCTGGAGAGGCACAGAGGCACCTGGTGTAGTGAGCACAGAGGGGCTTCCTGGACACCCCCCACCTGAGGACCCGCCCCTTCCATTGAGACAGACATTGGCAACACCCAGGTTGGGGGTCTGGAGTGCTGGGAGGGTGATGCTTGGGGCTTTGGTGAGAGACACAAACTATACCCTCTCTGGGGGGCTCTGGGACTAGTACCAGCAGTGTGTGTGTGTGGGGTGTCATCCAGGGAGAATTCTGTTCAGCCGCTTCCTCCTACCAGCTATGCCTAAGAAGGTGGGGCCCTGAAGATGGGGGACACCTGCAGCTGTGAGAGTCTTGGTAACTCCACACTTACGCAACCCCATGGGGGTGCTGTGTCGACAGACATGGAGGTGACTGTGGAACTGTGCATGCATGTGGCTTGGGGTGCATGGATGAGTGGCCTGTATCTAAGGCGTGTCTGCCTTTGTGTGCATGTGCCATTGGGATGGTATATTTTTCTTCAATAGTCTGTGCTTATAATAATGGTTCAGGGTGTACCTAGAGGTGGGTAGCTGCAGGTCCACGCATGTGGTTGTCAATAGGACTACATTTCTGTGACATGTCCATGTAAATCTTTGTACCCATATGAGTATGACTGTGTTTTTAGGAGTGGGTGGGTGTTTTATTTGAGAACATTTATCTGTGAACCTGACACTATCTGACACTATCTTTGACTCTTAGCAAGGTGACTTTTGGCCCTAAATCTGTATCTGCCAGCCATTGCCACCATAAAAAATTGCCACAGATGTAGCAACTTCAAACAGCACACATTATCTCACAATTTCTGTGGTAAGGTTAACGGTTCTCTCCTTGGAATCTTAGGAGGCTGCAATCAAAGCATTGGCCAGATGGGGGTCTTATCAGAAGGCCCAAAGGGGGAAGGAGATTCTTCCAGGGCTCATGGGGTTGTTGCAGCATTCAGGTCCTTGTGGTGTCAGACTGTCCAGTCTTTCATCCTTACCATGGCTGTTGGCTGGAAGCTGCCACATGGACCTATCCATATGATGACTTGGAATAGAGCACCAAGGGAGAGAGAGTAACCCAGTATCCCACACGATGGACGTTGCGTTCTTACTGGGTATGTGGGAGTGGCGTATGCATGCCTGTGTGTGTGCTTGTGAGAGAGATTGAACTCATGTGGCTCTGTGGTCACATGACCAGGTAGAACTTTGTAGGTAAGAGGGAATTTTCTGTGTCTGATGTGATATCAGCATGTTTATCTTCCTCTGTATTCACGTGACTGTTCACTCAACAAATGTTTACTGGGCACATTCTGAGAGACAGAGAGAGAGTGTGCATTGCTACCCAGAAGGGTCCCCCCGGAAGAGCCGGCACATTGTGTCTGATCATACCTTAGACCCCTGAATCAGCCCTGGGAGTGGCTTCTGGGCTTTGAAAGTGCTGAGAGGGTGAGGCTTGGTAGCGGGGTCTGCAGTCCTTTCTCAGGGACACACCCTGATAGCATAATCTCTCTGGGGCCCCACCAACCTCCATACCTCTCCCAACCCAGGTCCTGCCCTAATCTTGGGGAGGGATAAGGGTTCTCTCTGGATGCTGGCCCACCCTGCCTGGGCATCCCCGGTGTTGGGGACCATGCCAGGCCCCACTTGCTGTGACCCTGGCCCTCTTCCCCCAGCATGTGGGTGCCTCCACCCCCATTGGGGGGGTCTGTGTTGCATTCCCTATAGACATAGTCTTCCTGCAATAAAGGTTTTTTTTTGGATCCTGCAATCTCCTCCAAAAAAAGAAAAAAGAAAAAAGAAACCTTGTATCCAAGAGCAGTCATTCCCTCCTTTAACCTTCAACTTCTCTAGCCCTAGGAAACCACTAGTCTGCTTTCTGTCTCTATAGATTTGCTTATTATAGACATTTCACATAAATGGCATCATACATTATTTTGGAGTTTTGTGACTGGTTACTTTTACTTAGCATAGTACTTCATTCCTTTCTATGGATGAACATTACATTTGAGGATAATACTACATTTTATTTATGTATTCATCAATTGATGGACAAGTGGATTGTTTCCACTTTTTGATTATGATAGTGATATGGATATGGTTTTTGTACAGATGCATATGCTTTTTCTTTTTTTGGTGAGACTAGGATTTCTTAGGAGGTACCTTAATTCAGGAACTGGGGCTTGCTCTTGTTGTATAAAGCTTGGGCATTCTGCCAATTCCTCTTGAGCAACACCACCAGGAAGTTGACAGCTAGGTGGATGTTGTACACAAACACACCTTCACATGGCCAACAGCCACGGCTAGAAATAGGAAGTTTTTCACATGGAGCTTGACTGTGTACTTTACCTCATCAACTTTGGCCACCATGTTTTCATTATGTGTCAGCAGGGAAGTTGCCAGACTTATTTAGGCCTGGTCCCAAGGTTTGTGGGATCTGCTTGATCAGAGACTCTGAGGCCAAAAAAGCATCATACTTCTTTTTTTTTTTTTGAGACAGAGTCTCACTATGTCACCCTCAGTAGAGTGTCATGGCATCACAGCTCACAGCAACCTCAAACTTTTGGGCTTAAGCGATTCTCTTGCCTCAGCCTCCCAAGTAGCTGGGACTACAGGCACCCACCACAATACCTGGCTGTTTTTTTGTTGCAGTCATCATTGTTGTTTTAGCTGGTCCAGTCGGGATTCAAACCTGCCAGCCTCAGTGTATGTGGCTGGTGCCCTACCTACTGAGCTATGGGAGCCGCCAAAAGCATCATACTTCTTGGCCAGCTTCTTATTCTTGTCATCCTTGTCAAAAACCAATTGACCATAAATGTAAGGGTTTATTTATGGATTCTCAATTCTTTTTTTTTTTTGAGACAGAGTCTCTTTGTCACCCTTGGTAGAGTGCTGTGGCGTCATAGCTTATATCAACCTCAAACTCCTGGCTTCAAGTGATTCTCTTGCCTCAGCCTCCCAAGTAGCTAGGATTACAGATGCCTGCCAATGCCTGGCTATTTTTAGAGATGAGGTCTTGATTTGGCTCAGGCTGGTCTCGAACCTGTGAGCTCAGGCAATCCACCTGCCTCAGCCTCTCAACTGCCGGGATTACAGGCAAGAGCCACCGTGCCCGGCCTAGATTCTCAATTTTGTTCCACTTATCTAAAAGTCTATTCTTACCCCAGCACCACCATGTTTATATTACTATAGTTTTGTAGTAAGTTTTGAAATCAAGAAGTACAAGTCCTCTACCTTTGTTCTTTTCCAAAATTGCTTGTCTCTTCTTGGTCCTTGCATTTCTATACAATTTTAATATCAGTGTTATCAATTTCTGCAAAATAAACCAGTTGGGATTTTGATAAGAATTATGGTAATATGTGATCTTTCTTTCCCCTTATTTTTGACACTTTCATTTCCTTTTCTGTAGATGGTATCTTTCAATGAAAAATTTCATTCTTTTTTGTATTGAAATGTTTTGTTTTCACATTTCTCTTAGGAAAAAAGTTAGAATTATATAATGAAAGTGTTCATCTAATTATCTGATCATGAATATAGGGGTAGCACATATGGACCCATGTAATATATTTTTTTTCTTAGGATACTTGGAGGTTGAGATCCATTTAGAAACATTTTGGTGCTCGATAGAAGATACTGTGTTACAGGAAGTCACAATAAAAAGATGAGATTACTCTGAGGACAAACAGTTCATCTCCCAACTCTTTTTGGGGGGGCCCATTTTAAGATTCAATGAATATTGCTTTTTTAAAACCAACTTTTTATTTTAAAAAATTTCAAAACCATAGAAAATTTTGCAATAGTCCAATAAGCTGCCATAAATCCTTCACTCAGATATCCATCAATTGTTAATATTTTGCCATGCTTTCTCTTTTTGTGTGTGTTACGACATTTGTATTCTACATTTAGTAAATTTCACACGTAGCCTTGTAAGATGCACCGTAGGTGTAGTCCCACCAATTACTCTCCCTCCACCCATCCTTGCCATGCTTTCTTTTAAGATGCAGACAGCAGAGCTTCCATAGTTGACCCCTACATCAATCATCTCAAGTTAACCTAATTTTCATAGACTAGACACGCATCACATGTATGTATCAGCATAGGAGGCCTAGCCCCTTACGTTGAACACCTCTGTATGTTGGTCAGTTTGTTATAGTCCCTTGTTATAAAATGGTGATTTTTCTATCATTCTTACTACATTTTTGGTTGGTATTCTCTTGTAAAGAATAGTTATCCCTTTCCCCCACATCACATTAAATTTTTTAAATTGTGATATAATCCATATAAAGTGAAATGTATGTATCCATTTAAGTGTTCACGTGACCCAGTCTCCTATGAAGATAAATTCCTGAGTTCCCTTATGTCCCTTCCTAGTCGACCCTTCTCATACGGAAGCAACCACTGATCTAATTTCTACCACTATACATTAACATTTCCTATTTTAGAATTTCATATAAATGTAGACATACTTCATATAAAGAGGCTTTTTCACTTAATGTTTCTCTACTGCATGCTGTTGCACACACACCTTTTTTTTTTTTTTTTAGAGATAGAGTTTTACTTTATTGCCCTCGGTAGAGTGCCGTGGCATCACACAGCTCACAGCAACCCAACCTTCAACTCCTGGGCTTAGGCGATTCTCCTGCCTCAGCCTCTCGAGTAGCTGGGACTACAGGCGCCCGCCACAACGCCCGGCTATTTTTTTGTTGCAGTTTGGCCGGGGCCGGGTTTGAACCCGCCACCCTCGGTATATGGGGCCGGCGCCCTGCTCACTGAGCCACAGGCGCCGCCCTGCACACACAACTTTTAAAAGTTTAAGCTTTTTTTGTGTAACTGTATGGACTCATGGATTTTTAAATGTAATCATTTGCTTCTGTCATTCATTTTGAAGTTCAAATTTTGAGACTGTTTAAGCTTATGTGTATGTGTGTCCTTTTCACTAGTCTCCATCAGTTTTTGTGTATTTCCTTAATTTCTGGTACAAAAGTATGATCCAAATTCACTTATACTTTCCTTGCCCATTGGATCAGAAGTTTCTTCAAGGTAAAATTTCAGTGTGGAATAGTACTTAGAAACCAAGATCTGGATGCAAGGTGAGTGTCCTGCTACTGGCAATTTTTCACTTTTAGGCTATTTCAGAGGATAGAGCTATCTATACCTTGAAATACACATACACCTGGCTGGGTGCCCATAGCTCGGTGGTTAGGGCACTGGCCACATACACCAAGGCAGGTGGGTTTGAACCCGGCCTGGGCCTACTAAACAACAAAGACAACTACAACAAAAAAATAGCTGGGTGGTATGGGGGGCGCCTGTAGTGCCAGCTACTTGGGAGGCAGAAGCAAGAGAATCGCTTAAGCCCAAGAGAGTGAGGTTGCTGTGAGCTGTGTTGCCACGGCACTCTACCGAGGGCAACATAATGAAACTTTACCTCAAAAAAAAAAAAAAAAAAAAAAGAAAGAAAAGAAAAAGAAAAGAAATACACAACATACATCTCTACCTCTAAACACCAATGGGTTTCTTCTTTTTCTTCCCCAACTCTATATTTCTATCTCCTTTCTTCCACAGTGATAACCTGCTCTCAATCCCAGCAACATCAATGACTAATGCTAAATCCTACAATATGCATGTGTCAAATACTTCTGGGATAATAATAATGATATCCTTACTAACAACAAACTTGCTAAGTAATACCCAAGATTTTTTTTTTTTCAGTTCTTTTTGTCCTTATTCAATGAGAACACTGTTAAAAAATTTCTTGGATTCTTGGGGCGGCGCCTGTGGGTCAGTGAGTAGGGCGCCAGCCCCATATGCCGAGGGTGGTGGGTTCAAACCCAGCCCCGGCCAAAACTGCAACAACAAAAAAATAGCTGGGCGCCTGTAGTCCCAGCTGCTTGGGAGGCTGAGGCAAGAGAATAACATAAGCCCAAGAGCTGGAGGTTGCTGTGAGCCATGTGACGCCACGGCACTCTACCGAGGGTAGTAAAGTGAGACTCTGTCTCTACAAAAAAAAAAAAAAAAAAAAATATATATATATATATATATATATTTCTTGGATTCTTTTTTCATCTGTGTTACTATGCTATCAATATTTTATATAATTAGGTTCATTTGCATCTGTTTGAATACCATTTTGTATTCAAGAATAGAAAAAACATGCCCTTTAAAATTTAATCTTATTTTTGAACGTGTAAATTAAAAAGGGTCACAAAATCAAAACTAAAAATAACTCAGAGAAGTTTCATTCTCTCCCAATCTTTTGACCTTATTCCCATTTCCCATAGGTAACCAATTTCTGTTTTGTCCCTCCTATATTTCATTTTGCAAAGATAATCAAATACATATACAGTATATTCTTTTTCCTTTCTTACAAAAAAGTAACATTTGATATATACTGTTTTATATTTTTCCTCATCACTTAACATATCCTGGAAGAAGCCCTCCAAATCAGTTCCTTGAGCTGACTGAACAAGCTGAGTTTCCTCGTTCTTTTTCAACTGCACAGAACTTTACTATGTGAATGTACAGTAGTGTTTTGGGCTAATTTTTCTTGTGTGAGCATTTAGTGGTACCCACTTCTTTTAGCAAATAACCTTGTGCAAATGTATTTTATTGTAAGACATGTTGTCTTCAGAGTAAATTTCTAGAATGGATTTGCTGGGCAAAAGGGTAAAATCGAATACAGCGTTTTGCTAGATGTTGCTAAATACCCTTCTATAGGGTTTGTGCCATTTTGCATTCCCATCAATAATGTGTAACAGTGCCTGTTTCCTAAGAGTTTCAGAGTTTGTTATCAAGATTTTGGATTTTTGCCAGTTTGAAAGGTAAGAAATGGTATTTCAGTTTAGTTTTAATCTGCATTTCTCTTATGAGTGAAGATGAGTATTTTTCCTACATTTAAGGGTTATCTGTATCTTTTTTTGTCAACTGTGTATGTCATCTACCCATTTCTGCAATGGATTTTTGATCTTGTTTTAAACTGATTTTTAAGAGCAATGGTTATTTCTTTTTTTTAAAAAAATAATTTGTCATTTTATTGTTTCCATTTGTGAATAAAGATTTCATAAAACTTTTTACCTCAATATAAACTTATATTTTAGGTTTAATATTAAAATACAATACATTGATTTCAATATCCTCCTAGGATTTAAAGTCATCTTGCACTGGGGTTGCAGAATCAATGGGAGGACACTGTTCTCATCCAATTTAGCAAGTTTTCCAACAATTAGCTGCAGAACCTTATATTTCCATTTTTCATAGATTTTCTTCCTCCAATGTGATTAGGGAACAAGGTCAAGATTAAGTTTGCACCTCTCAGAAACCACAGGATTTTTCTTTCCATGGCTTATTAGCACTTGTAGTTTCTAACGTCAGAAATACTTGTTGCAGCCACAAATGGGACAAAGAGCATGATGAATTGAACTTAAAGTCACGTTGCACATAATATTCACAAGCATGGGCATTATAAAAATGGAACATGTCTTCCAAGACATCAAATAAATTCCCCAAACCCTTCACCCATGCTAGGTTTAGACAGAGATGGTGCCCTGTGCCTGTCACTGGGCTTGAAATGGAACTGAGCTTGCTGAATTCACGGAGGCAGGGGCTATGATATTATGAAGGGAGAAAAGCTTCACAGACACATTAAATATATAACACTCAAGTGAGAGGAAGCATGATGGCCAAGGTTACCTGATTCAATGGTTATTTCTTGAATTAAATTTTCATTACTACATGTTGGGTCCTTCAAAAGCTTATGCAGGCCACCCCCTGGACTATAATAACTGGTCAACATATGGGGATGGTCAACATAAGGAACTAGGCCTACTATACTGATACATGCTATGAAAATTAAGTCAACTTAAGGAGGTGGTCAAGTGTAGGAAGGTGGTCAACTATGGAGGTTCTAAATACTTTACATTTCTCTGCTATATTTTCAGTACTAAGAGGTTTTTTCTTTTACCATGTTGTACATCACTGTTGGATTAATCAACCCATTACTAAGCATTCATCACTTGCCCCTTACTTCAGCTCTATCTAAGAATTCTAGGGTGCCTACAATGTGGCTTTCCAAATACCTTTCTACACAAACTGGAGAGAACTTTTTCTTTTGTAATCCCAGAAGACGAAGCTAATCACCATCCAGGGCTTCAGAAACTCTGTAGTGGGGGGCAGGGGGTGAAATCCTTTATAGAAATGTAGACCCCAATATAAAAATACTCAGTTAATTGAGTAAGTATATGGGAGCTAATTTTAAGGAAGTCCTAAAATGTTGAGGAGCCAAGTTATTTTTGCAAAATATAGACAAATAATAGGAAATTGGGATTTCCAGAGGATACTTAACTTCTTGCTGAGCTTTTTTTTTAAAAATATGGAATAACGTTTCACGTATTTGTGTGTCATCCTTGCACAGGGGCCATGCTAATCTTCTCTGTATCATTCCAATTTTAGTGTATGTGCTGCCAAAGCAAGCACCTTGCTGAGCTGCTGAAGGCATACTATCATAGGTCGCTCCTATCCCCAAGCACACAACACTATTCTCATGTGATACCATTTAAGAATATTACCATTAACAGTGTACAATTTAATAAAAAAAGGAAGTTAGAAGTTTGCTTTCACACAAAAATTTGAGGGCTTCTCAAAGGAATCCTGGGATCAAATTTTTTTTTTTTTTTTATTGTTGGGGATTCATTAAGGGTACAATAAGCCAGGTTACACCGATTGCAATTGTTAGGTAAAGTCCCTCTTGCAATCATGTCTTGCCCCCATAAAGTGTGACACACACCAAGGCCCCACCCCCCTCCCTCCGTCCCTCTTTCTGCTTCCCCGGGATCAAATTTTTTTATTTATAAAAACTTAAAGAGTACAAGTGCACTTCTGTTACATGGATATATCGTATCATGTAGTAGTTAAGTCTGGACTTCTAGTGTAACCATCAACTGAATAGAGTACATTATACCCATTAAGTAATTTCTCATACAGCCCCTCTCTGCCTGCCCTCTGCTGAGTCTCCAGTGACTATTATTCCACACTCTATGTCCACAAGTACACATTATGTAGCTCTCTCTTGGAAATGACAACATGTGATTTGACTTTCTGAGTTGTTTCACTTAAGATAATGGCCTCCAATTCCATTCATGTTGCTGGAAAAGACACGATTTCAATCTTTTTATGGCTGAATATTATTCCACTGTATATGTGTGTGTGCACATCCATATACAGGTGTACAAACACATACCTTCTTTATCCAGTCATTGTTGATGGACACTTAGGTTGATTCCATGTCTTTGCTATTGTTATCTGTGCTACCATAACATAAAGAAACTCCATCATGTTTAAAATGATACAACCACATTTGCTAAGTGTAGGTATCTTGTTGAGATTTCTTTTCCTTTGGGTGTATCCCCAATAGTAGGATTGCTGGATCTAATGGTAGTTCTCTTTTCATTATTATTATTATTATTTTGAGACAGTCTCACTTTGTCACCCTCTGTAGAGTTCTGTAGTGTCACAGCTCACAGCAACTTGAGACTCTTGAGCTTGAGCAATTCTCTTGCCTCAGACTGGGACTGAGTAGGTGGGACTACTCAAGTAGCTAGGACTACAGGTGCCCAGCACAATGCCCAGCTATTTTTAGAGATGCGTCTGCTCTGGCTCAGGCTGGTCTTGAACTTGTGAGCTTAGGCAATTCACCTGCCTCGGCTTCCCAAGTGCTGGGATTATAGGTGTGAGCCATGGTGCCCAGCAGTTCTCTTTTTAGTTCTTTGTGAAATCTCCACATTGTTTTCCATAGAGGTTGTACTAATTTACATGCAATCAATTTTAAGTGAAGTTACTTAAAAATGATTTCTGTCAATGGAAGTGACTACCCCAGTGATAAAGAAACCCTATCATGTTTAAAATAGATTATATTCACATATGCTAAACTAGAAAAGTCAGTGAGACAATATGGTCTTGTCTTAAAAGACATATTATTAAGGTCTTCCTATTAAAAGTGGCCTTAAAGCAAAAGCTATACTAGCAGGACTTTTGCTCACTTTCAATGGTCACGTACATCTGAGTGCCCAAGTTTTGGTTTTTGTTACTATTCTCCACTAAAATAAATTTGAAGTCTTTGGGAAGGAGGTGGAAGAGGTAGCTAATCTCATGTCTTCGAGCAAGAAAAAATTCAGGATGGGCTTGGAACATCTTTAAAAATGAGAGTGGTTTTAGGAATAATAACAATAATGCTAAAAGTTAAAAGAAGCTAGCTTAATGGAGCTTCCATTGGCTCTATTAAGATGTCATGATTTGAGCATTAAAAAAACAATGGTTAATGCTAGCACTCTGGAAGGCTGAGGCACGTGGACTGCTTGAGTTCACAACTTTGAGACCAGCCTGAGCAAAGTGAGATATCAACTAAATCTCAACTAAAAATAGAAAAAGTGAGGCAAGAGGATCTCAACTAAAAATAGAAAAAGTGAGGCAAGAGGATCTCTTGAGCCCAAGAGTTTGAGGTTGCTGTGAGCTATGATGCCACAGCACTCTACCTAGGGCTATAGCTTGAGACTTTGTCTCAAAAAAAAAAAAAGTTCACAGTTTGTTGCCTCTGGGGAGTTGCATTTAGGAGGGGATAGAGTAGAAAATGCTATTTTTTAGTGTTACATGACTTTTTAAATTATGTACTTGTTTAACGTTCCTTAATATAATATTTTAACTTTAAAAAATCTTCATTGAGTTCAGGCACTGTGGCTCACGCCTGTAATCCTAACACTCTGGGAGGCCAAGGTGGGTGGATCACTTGAGCTTAGGAGTTCAGACCAGCCTGAGCCAGACCAAGACCTCATCTCTAAAAATAGCCAGGCTTTGTGGCAGGTGCCTGTAGTCCCTGCTACCTGGGAGGCTGAGGCAAGAGAATTGCTTGAGCCCAAGAGTCTGACGTTGCTGTAAGCTATGACGCCACGGCACTCTACCGGAGATGACAAAGTGAGACTCTGTCTCAAAAAAAGAAAAAAGAGTGCTCGCTTCGGCAGCACATATACTAAAATTGGAATGATACAGAGAAGATTAGCATGGCCCCTGCGCAAGGATGACACGCAAATTCGTGAAGCGTTCCATATTTTTTAATAAAAGTTATATAACTAAGCTTATATAATTCATGGGGAAAATTAAATAAAGGAATAACAATAATTAAACAAAAAAAAAGAAAAAAGAAAGCTACATTGGATATTTGAAGAACTTAAGAAAATCAGATACACCTAATTTATAAACATTTACTAGGGTTTATTTTGATTTAACTTACGTTATACTCTGTTTTACAATTAAAGCTTTAATTAGAAAATAAAAAAACAACGGTTAATTGGAATTAGATGATTACATAAGCAACCAAGTGTTCATAAAGACACTCAAGAGCAAAGTTAATATATTTAAGTGTGTTAAAATGCATTTGTAAAATAAAAGGATAATTATAATATGCTATATATAATCCATTATTCATCATAAAAATATTTTTTTTTTCTTGCTAAGTTCTGGGCAAGCCAAGTAAGTAATCCTGGGAAAAGTTGAGAGCATATCAAGAAATAGGAAGAACTGAATGGTTACTTAGACAAAGGAGAAAGATGGTTCAACAGTTAATCAGCTCTAGTGATCACATACAATAATAACAAAGTAGAAAGAGGATTCAATGGTGTTTCAAAATGCTAAAGTAGTCAAACAGAAACTGACTACAAAACTGCATTATTCAGGAAGAAGCTGAATGGCCTTATTAATTATACCAATAAGGTATATAAAGACTTTAAATAATACTAGCCAGTAAGATCATTTTATTAAGACGACAGACAATGGGCAGAAGGTTTTTAGAAAAGTTCAGATCTTGGCTTGGCACCCGTAGCTCAGTGACTAAGGGCACTGGCCACATGCACTGAAGGTAGAGGATTCGACTCTGGCCTGCACCTGCTAAACAATGACAACTGCAACCAAAAATAGTCAGTCATTGTGGTTGGGTGCCTATAGTCCCAGCTACCTGGGAGGCTGAGGCAAGAGAATCGCTTAAGCCCAAGAGTTGGAGGTTGCTGTGAGCTGTGACACCACAGCACTCTACTGGGGGTGACAAAGTAAGACTCTGTCTCAAAAAAAAAAAAAAAAGAAAAAGGTTCAAATCTCAAAAATTTAAAATCTATACAAAAGGTCTTAAAATGTCCCATGATATAACTAGGGTTGTTTTGTTATAAAAGGGAATGCAAGAAAAGTCATTTGGTCTGTGAAAGTAGGTCTTATGGATGACCCAAGGATCAGCTTGTTGCTAATGCAACTTAGTTTGTCTAAGAAGATATTACTATTTTGAGTCTGGTAAGATTACTGAAACTTGAGGAAGGCATAAAGAGTACATAGTATAACAACCTAAAACTAGAAACATAGAAAATTAGAACCCTGGGACAGTGCTGAAATAAGGATAAGAAAAAAAAATTAAATCCATGGGGTTAACATATTTATAATTGGTTTTGGTATAATTATGGTGACATTCTGGGTGTGTCTTTTCTGTTCCTTAAAGTATTTAAAACATTTAATAGAATCTGACATTTTAGGTTGATTTTGATGAAATGTTCATTTTTTAAAAATTCTAAAAATTTTCATTTTGCAGGTAAATTAATGACTTCATGATATATTTATATCTTAAGTCAGTGTTTAAAAGAAACAAACAAAAAAACAAAAGACAACATGAGAATGAATCTGTACAAATATAATCATTTATGACACTAAGGAATATATAAGAGGATCTTAATTTATAATTCCTGTTTATGAAGAATTGGTGAAAATCCTTGGCCAAATATGGTCTGGTTCAGTTCAGACACTTCTTTTCTGGGACTGAGTTCTGCTAATCCTCTTCTGAAAATTCCACATTGTTCTTGTTTTTTTAATCTATGTTAAGATACACTGCCTTGTACTAGAGCCCCTAGAACTGTTATATTCAAGTTTTTTTCTGATTGCAAAATTAGTCTTTGATCAAAGCTTTTATCAACTGTAATTATTCATTATTATTATTATTATTATTTTTGAGACAGTGTCTCATTCTGTCGCCCTGGTTAGAGTACATTGGTATTATAGCTTACTGCAACCTCAAACTTTTGGGCTCAAGTGATCCTCTTGCCTCAGCCTTCCAAGCAGCTGGGACTGTAGGCACCCACCACAGCTAGTTTTACTATTTTTAGTAGAGATGGGGTCTTGCTCTTGCTCAGGCTGGTCTCAAACTCCTGAGCTAAAGCCATCCACCTGCCTCAACCTCCCAAAGTGCTAGAATTACAGGTATGAGCCACTGTACCTGGCTAATTTTTACTTCTTTTAATACATACCTCTGTTGTCTGAGACTTCACCTTGGCTCATTCTTTCCCATCCAGAATTCTGAGTTCTCTATACTCTGCCTTCTGAAGATATTTTCAGAATTGATCTTCCCTGAAAATTGATTGCTATCGCACAGATATTTCAATAAAACAATCTTAGAAATCCTCCCTGACCATAGTAATTCAAGTAGTAAGACCTACTTTCAACTTTACAACCACTGTTGTGTAGAACATAAATACACTTCAAAAGATTTAACTTCTGTGATGAAATGAGTTACTCTTTTGGCTTTTACTGTTTTAATTTTAGTATTTATTTATCTATTTATTTTAGAGACAGAGTTTCATTTTGTCGCCCTCGGTAGAGTGCTGTGGCATCTCAGCTCACAGCAACCTCCAGCTCTTGTGCTTAGGCGATTCTCCTGCCTCAGCCTCCTGAGTAGCTAGGACTACAGGCGCCTGCCACAATGCCCCGCTATTTTTTTGTTGCAGTTTGGCAGGGACCAGGTTCGAACCTGCCACCCTTGGTATATGGGGCCAACACCCTACTCACTGAGCCACAGGCGTGTTTTAATTTAAATCACTTCATTTTTGACTTAAGGCCTACAAAATCCAGGCCTTTCACTAGGAGAAAGAAATCAGGAAAATCTAGAGCTGGGAGATGTGTTAGGAGAAAGGTAAGAAAACAAGAGGGCTGCACTCATGGTTTCTTCAGCCATGTCAGAGAAGACCGAGAGAAAACTCTGAAACCAAGAAACTGAAGCATCCTCATTATTTGCAACTACTCACAGTTTATGACAGTTTACATTTATAATCCTTTGTAACATCAAATGCAACTTCTGTCAAACAAGGCAGTAATCACAAAAAATCAATTAAATCTCCTTAAATTATTTTCATAGAAAGTTATTATATAAATGTATTTCAACAAATGAATTATTAACCCAATTATATTACTTCTTTAGTTTTTTTACGTAAGCCAGTAAAGCAAATTGAGGCTCTTAGCCTCAATATGTCACCATAGCTCAACCTCTGGAATAGTTCCTTACTCTTCCATCTTTCACAGTGGGGTAGGGTGGCGTGGGGCTTCTTAGCCTCTGGTCATTACACAAAAATGGGATACAAACCTACAAATATGATATAATACTTTTAAGACAAAAATCTATCTTTGCCATAGGGAAATTTAAAGCTAAAATAAAAAGGACAGAAAAGCAGACTTCTCTGAATCAATTTTTCAAAGTTCATCAATATGACCCTTTTCTAAGACTCTTCTCAAAGTGATCCTAGGATTTATTTGATGAAAATAATGCAAGGATTGCTAAAAGAACAACAGAATATTACTTTATCCTATCACATTGTTTCTCAAATGATGGTATACAAGTTCTGGGTGGTACATTAGTGAATGTTTATAACTTCAAAAGTTATACATTTATTTTGATGGAAAACAGAACAAATATAATTAGAATATAAAACTAAATTGTGAGACTCCCTCCCTCCATTACCTGTTCCCAGGTAATGTCTGATTAAAAAAAAACTAAATTGTGAGTTTTATATGCTGAATGATATTACCTAGAAGGCTAAAACTCCTGAGTCCCTTTATAAAAAATATTGAGTAATAGATACAATAAAAACTAAAGGAAGTACACAAATAACATAAGTGTGAGAAATACTACTCTTTCATGTTTATTTCAAGTTTATGTGACTGGCTGCACTATAGCATTGCCTTGAATAATCAATGTTTATACGATTTAAAAACCTGATACCATAAAACGTATAGGTGAATTACAGGTAAATAATTATAAGTTATTGCCTTCAGAATTTCTGCTTATTTCTTTAAAAATTTTTCTAAAACCAGATTTAGAACATTACTTCTAATATAATTTTATTTATAAAATTATTTTCACTATTTATAACTCCTCCTGGGAATATGCTGCTAGGTAGTTTAAAGTCTCAATTTTTTGGTTTGTAAGCAGTAAACATTTATTTATAAGCTTTCTCTCCACTATGAATAATATGATATTGAATGGGATAAAAAATTTCCCACATTTATAAATTTATATGGTTTTCTCCATCATGAGTTATATGTTGCTGAGTAAAGGAAGGACTATGGCTTAATGTTTTTTCATACTTATATTCACTCAGTTTCTCCCGAATATGGATTTTCCTATGTTGATTAAGGTGTGCACTCTGGCTAAAGGCTTTCCCACATTCATTACATTTATAGGGTTTCTCTCCTGTATGAGTTCTCTCATGTTGATTAAGATGTGTTCTCTGGCTGAAGGCTTTGCCACAAAAACTACATTCATAAGGTTTCTCTCCAGTATGAAGTCTATAGTGTTCAGTAAGTGATGTGATACGGCTAAAGGCTTTACCACATTGATTGCATTTATAGGGCTTCTCTCCAGTATGAATTCTCAGATGTTGAGTAAAAGATGAATGTTGACGAAAGGCTTTCCCACATTCATTGCATATAAAAGGTTTTTCTCCTGTGTGAATTCTCTGATGTTGAATAAGATGTATCCTCTGACTGAATCTTTTTCCACATTCATCACACTTATAGGGCTTCTCTCCTGTAAGGACTATCTGAGGTTGTGTAAGAGATGAGTTGTAGCTGAAGGCCTTCTCACATTCACTGGGTTTCTCTCTGGTATGAATATGATTAGTAAGAAGAATATGTTGATTGAAGATTTTTCCACATTCATTATATTCATAGGGCTTCTCTCTTATATAATTTCCCTGATAATAAATCAAGTCTGAATTATGTTTGATGTTATTTCCTTGTGTGTCAAAACTAAGAGGTATTTTAATTGAAGAAGTTCTTGGATGCATAAGGTTTGAGTTCAGATTATAGTTTTCTGTAAATTTACTGCATTCAAGGGTTCTCTCCTGAGTGATCTTCTTGTGAGTGAGAGATAGTTGTCCTAAATGTTTCTGCTGGTTTTCTTGGTTAAACTCTAATTGGTAATCAAAGTCCCAGAGTCCTCCTAGGATGGAGTACCAGAAGCTGTCTCCTGTTAGTCTCTCCATTATCATGTCACAGGTTGGATTTCCATCAGAAATATTCTGGTTTAGAGTTGACTTTTTTATTTCAGGTTGGTTCTTCCTGTCTAAAAGAAATTCAGAACATACAAATATTTCCCAATATTCTTTATGCTTTCAAAAAGAAATTGTTGCATAATGAATTGTTAAATAAAACTGACAGTGATGTATGCAAGGTATATGCAGCATTGAAAGTTTTCAAGTATGACCACATAACAAGGGGAAAGATTAAAAAGACAAGAATCCATGAGCAGGGAGAATATTTTAAAACATGGTAATCATAAAAAGAAGAAATCATTCAGGTTGAATATGGATAGAGAATAAGAAATATCAGAGACAGGTCTGTGTTTAGATGTGGGAGATAGAGAAATGACCATCCTTAAAGAAGGCAGGTCTGAGTCCATGCCCTTACAAACCTCATCTGTGGATTATTCTATTATAATGCCAGTTACTTGTTTACTTAAAAATATTTATTCTTATTTTTAATCCTTTGCTTAAAATAATAAAATTAATAATACTTGCTTAAGGTAAAATATTCATATAACATGGAAATGTATAAGGTAAGAATTGCAGCTCTTAGAGCAGCAGTTTTCAACCTATGGGTCGCAACCCCTTTTTAACAATGAAAATACACTGTGGCATTAGGAAGGTTGAGAATCACTGTCTTAGAGAATCATTCATTGTTAGTCGTTTAGATTTTATTGTGCCAGATTTTCCCTATGCCCACACATACATATATGAAAACCATATTTTAAACATGACTTATGCATAAAAAATATCCCGTTGGTATCCCACAACTTCTTCAAACTTTATTCAGTGGAAGCATTTTCCTCTGCTTCTAGATGAAGATGTAAATACATTCCATGGCTTCCTCCTTAATTCTTAGGTAATATATACTCCTATCAATGCATTAAATCGCAAATCCAGTATCCATTCAGTAATTAAAATGTTCAGTCATAAGTAATAGCTAAAACTCCAAAATTAATTCCTTTCCCCTCCCCTCAGCCAGAAAGGGTCACGTTCCTTCTTCTTTCTTCCTGCTTGCCTCTTTCCCCCCTTCTACTCTTTTCTTAATGACTCCTTTCCCCATTCTACTCTCACACTGCTAGTTTCTTCCTTGCCTCTACTCTCTTGCTTCTTTCCACACTAATTACTTCCCTACTATTCTTTTCCTTCACTCACAGTTGTTTAGTCCCTGTCTAACAACAGTTGTGTGAGGGAGGACACATTAAGAGATAGGCCAATTTTTCCATGGCTGGGTGACTTTACATTCTCAGTTTGGCAGATGGTTAAAATGGACTCTGTTTTAGAATTTTTTTTTTTTTGCGGTTTTTGGCCAGGGCCAGGTTTGAACCTGCCACCTCCGGTATATGGGGCCAGCACCCTACTCCTTTGAGCCACAGGTGCTGCCCTGGAATTTTTTTTTTTTTTATTGAGACAGAGTCTCACTTTGTTACCCTTGGTAGAGTGCCGTGGTGTTATAGCTCACAGCAACCTCCAACCCTTGGGCTCAAGTAATTCTCTGTCTCAGCCTCCCTAGTAGCTGGACTATAGGCACTCACCACAATGCCCAGCTATCTTTTTGGCTGGGCTGGGTTTGAACCCATCAGTCCTGGAGCATCTGGCCAGCGCCCTAACCATTGAACTACAGGTGCCTCCCATCTTTTAGGAACTTTTAATGACTCTTGAGAGGTTCTTGCTAGACCCCTTACTCCCTCCTAGATCTAGGCCGATACATCTCTATTTTGGAAATAAGTCTTATTTGGCAAGAACTAAGACAATGTTGGCTGATCCATGAGAAACACTCATAATACCTTGCACTCATAAACTTAGTGTAAAGTCATCCTAACTTAACAGTTTGTTTTCTTTTGCAGTTTTTGGCTGGGGCCGGGTTTGAACCTGCCACCTCCGGCATGTGAGGCTGGCGCCCTACTACTTTGAGCCACAGGCTCTGCCCTATAACTTAACAGCTTTTACTGGCTTATCCACCAAAGCCATATAAGTCAGTTGGTCTTGGGCCTTGAACATTCTGGATTAGAGTCTGCTTTAGCTTTCTCAGATCTGAGTCATGTTCTACCTTTGGTCATGCAACCACAGGGAATATACATCAAGCTGTCAGAATGGTCCTCATGAAGCTGGGTAACCATAAAATTACTGTCCTAATTGGAATACTTACCATTAATAATTATGTCATGAACTGTATGGGAAAACTGGGGGAGTAGGCATCTGACCACTCTATCTTGACTCAACCCTTGCTATGCTTCCTTCTACCTCTGGTTCCCAAAAGGGGTTAGAGAAGTCTCTATTAAATTTCCTTTTATATCCTTGATCTGGTTGGCTGAGGGGAATTGGTTCATGAGGCCATTTCTTTTTTTCTTTTCCTTTTTTAAAAAAGCCTTTAGATTGTGAATAAGGCCATTTCTCATGCTCATGGAGATATCGGTGAGGGTTCCTATACCTACTTTGGTATGTAAATATCTTCTGTCAACTCTAAAGGATGAAAGGCCTTTATAACACACGCATACGTAAATACGTGTATATATTTATACATGTATAGTTTTGTTATTTTTAAATCAGAACAGGATAATGTACGTATTGCCTGTCTAACCTTTTCCACTTAATGTTTTTTCCTAATAGATCTAACTTATTCTTTTTAAAGGGCATATCCTATGTTAAAACATCTATTCTCCTGCTAAGTTGTAGGTTTCCAATTTTTTTGCTATTTCACACAATGATGCAATGAATACCCTTATATAAACATCTCATAGACCCAAGTTTGTCGCAGGGGTCCTCAAACTGTGGCCTGCAAGCCACATGAGGTGGTGTGATTGTATTTGTTCCCGTTTTGTTTTTTTACTTCAAAGTAAGTTATGTGCAGTGTGCATAGGAATTTGTTCATAGTTTTTTTTTTTAAACTATAGTCTGGCCCTCCAGCGGTCTTAGGGATAGTGAACTGGCCCCCTGTTTAAAAAGTTTGAGGACCCCTGAAGAGTGCGTAATACTAAGCATTTTGATAGATTCTGTCAAACTATTCTCTTAAAAGATTCTACCAAACTCACATAATAATGCGAAATATAGCTCATTTCACCCATACCATTCCCAATACAAGCTGTGATAACATTTTGATTTTGCCAATTTGATTGATGTACCTTGTCAATCTTTCAATTCTTATTTATTTCATTATAAGTTAGCTTTAGCATTTTCCCATATATTTATGGGCTATTTTATTTCTTCTTTGAACATTTCAAGGTTTCAATAGATATGCTAAAATTGAACATAAAGTTGTGTGGGCAAGTACATACCTGCATTTTTCGGGAGAAAGAACTATTATCTTTCACTAAATTTTTTTTTTTTTCCACCCTGGGTTTTTTTTTTTTTTTTTTTTTTTTTTTTTTTTTTTATTGTTGGGGATTCATTGAGGGTACAATAAGCCAGTTACACTGATTGCAATTGTTAGGTAAAGTCCCTCTTGCAATCATGTCTTGCCCCCATAAAGTGTGACACACACCAAGGCCCCACCCCACTCCCTCCCTCTCTCTTTCTGCTTCCCCCCCCATAACCTTAATACCACCCTGGGTTTTATTGAGCAGGTAGTTGCAGTAGTATTTCTGAGCTGCCTCACATTCCTGCAGTCAGCTGGAGCCTAGGGTGGCTCTTTGCAAAACTGAGGTGCAAGTGAAGGAAGCCAGGCAGATCAGGGGCCCTGTCAGCCTTCTCAAGCCTCTGCCTGAGTTCTCATCAATGTGAGTCTCCCTGGCATGATTAGGGACATTATCAGAGAAATATCTAATGGGGGCACATCTGGGTACCCACTCTTTGCTTCAGATGCATCCATCCCCCCACCCTGTATTCAACTCCCGACCCAATACAAAACACCTTTTTAACTAGGATTTCTTTGTGCAGGAAAGGTGACTTGGAAACATGGGGAGGTGGAAGGCAGGGGCAATAAAAAGGACCCTGCAAGCAGATACGCTTGTCTGAGTGACTACAATAAAGAACCCTCAATGCAGGTACCTTGGCCTGGAAGAAACCGTGCACTGCAGGCCCTCCATTTTCTAGAAACTAAAAGCAAAGAACAAAACCAAATGGAAACCCATGGTCATCCTACCCACTTTCTGGCAGTCTCTAGATAATGATCTAAGGAAATAAGCTTACATTTATAATTAGAGGAGAATTTGGAGAATTTACACTATTTACAAAAGCCACCCTGCAAGGATCAGGGAAGGTGAGAGACTGCTGGGCACAGAATGGAAACAGTTTGGGGAGTTCCTAATCTCTTTTCTTCATTGCTTTCGTCATTCCTACTCTTCAGCTCCTGGCAGGGAGAGTAGAAGCCTCAGAGTCTCTTGGGAGTATAAGGTCTCAGCAATGGCCAGGACTTGATAGCTGCCTAGGCATAATCAAGCAGAATAGAGCGAGGAGATGCAGGATGGGCCCCTACTGCCGTCCTCACTCAGAGGCCTGGGGTACACGGAGCCTTGGGCTGCTGAGACACATGCGTTCCTGGGATGGTGGACAGCTGCAGCACAAGGACAAGACCAGGTCTCTACCTCTTTCACTAAATTCTTATATTCTATCCTCTGTTTGCCAATAGTCATTTCTACCATTTCACTATCCAGCATAATACAACTAAATTATTCTTCCCAAGTCACTGATTTCATCATGTTCACACACATAAAAAATCTGGTAGCACTTTCCTTTTAAAATTACCCTTAATAGGGCGGCACCTGTGGCTCAGTCAGTAAGGTGCCAGCCCCATATACCGAGGGTGGCGGGTTCAAACCCGGCCCCGGCCAAACTGCAACAACAACAACAAAAAAAATAGCCGGGTGTTGTGGTGGGTGCCTGTTGTCCCAGCTACTTGGGAGGCTGAGGCAAGAGAATCGCTTAAGCCCAGGAGTTGGAGGTTGCTGTGAGCTGTGTGATGCCATGGCACTCTACCTAGGGCCATAAAGTGAAACTCTGTCTCTACAAAAAAAAAAAAAAAAAAAAAAATTACCCTTAATAAAAATCACATTACACATGACTAAAAGGTGTTTTATGTAAGTAAAAGGTGTTTACTGTTTTATATGATTCAAAATAAATACATTTATGCATAATTTTATGGGTAGACAAGTAGGTCCCAAGACCTTATGTAACAAATGATCTCGTTTTTGTTAAAAAATATTCCCACAGGTCCTGAAGAAGATGTAGTTGTTTCTGGGAGGATAGTATCATGGATGGTACAGTTTTCATTTTCTCATGACAAGCATGTATTGTTATTTAAAAAGAAACACAAGAAAGGAAGTATAAATTTTTTACTTAAACATTTTCATAATTAAAAAATTAACATAATAGAAAGTGAATTTCCAATTACTAGTTCATATGTTTAAGACTTTTCTGTCTCTATGAAGGGCCTGAGTTGTGTCGTGAGATGACTGAAGAATGTAATAAGTGAAGGCCTATCATTCATCAGCATAAATACACTGCACTGCTGGAGCAATGCATCCTTAACTAGGATGCACATTTAAAAACTAAAATGGAATTATACCATAATATTGTTTCGTATTTTATTTTTTACATTATTGCATATCATGAATACATTTCTGTGTCAGCAAATATATTTCCATATATCTTTTAAAGGACTGTAAGATATCTAATTTTATGTATGTATCAAAGTACTTTTTTGTTTTTGAGATGGAATCTCACTGTTGCCCCAGCTAGAGTGCAGTGACATCATCAGAGCTCACAGCAACCGCAAACTCCAGGGTTCAAGCAATCCTCCTGCCTCAGCCTCCTGAGTAGCTGGGACTATAGGCACATGCCATCACACCTGGCTCAATTTTCCTATGTTTTGTAGAGACAAGGGTCTCACTATTGCTCAGCCTGGTTTCAAACTCCTGAGCTCAAGTGATTCTCTACCTCAGCCTCCCAAGGTTCCAGGAGCATAGGTATGAACCATTGCACCCAGTAGACCTCAGTATTTTTAATCAATTCACATTTAGATTGTGGCTTCTTGTTATCACAAACAGCACAGCAAGAATAGTTTGCTGAACATGAATTAATTAAAAATTTTAAAAACAAAAAAAAGTTCAAGTAAGAAAACTGAAAACAGATCAAGATACAGAACTGATTCTGACCTAAAATTAAAATTATATGTAGAAAAATTAAAATTATATATGTGATTACAATTAAATTATATGTGATTGGGAAGATTAATTTTTAATCAATTTATCATTTCAACCAAATTATCTATTGGACTACTTTATATTTAGTCAAGATGCTTTTGTCTGCCCATGGATTTTGGCTCTAGAATGTTTGAAATGATTGGCTGGAGTTCTGAAGACTGTTTTACACTCTCTTAGCACCAAAATCTGTACCCTACAGACATGGCTCCTGAAAGCACAGGTAAGTATGGTACCCTAGGCTCTTACTGCCTAGGACTGGAGTTCAGAGCATTCATTTATTTCCTAAGCTCTAGCTACTAGGACTTTAGATTATCCTGGAAATATGGCAAATGGATCAATATGCTCATGGCCACATTTGCTGATTTCTTTCTTTCTGCATCTTGCCTCTATGAGAGAAATGGAAAACCTCCTGTTGTCTCTTGAAGGAGGTGCCATCTACTGATAAGGAGGAGTGACTATGCATGGCACTGACCCCCATCCCCTTGAGGTGGATAGCCTCAAGGCATACTCAGATCTTCCATGGCAGAGTAGCCTATCTATATCCCAGTGGAGTACCAGGCTAAGTGGCTTGCGTCTATAATCCTAGCACTCTAGGAGGCTGAGGCGGGAGGATCCCTTGAGCTGGGGAGTTTGAGGTTACTATGAAGTAGGCTGAAGCCATGGCACCTCTGGCTTGGGCAACAGAGTGAAACTCTATCTCAAAAAAACAAACAACAAAACCCCCAATGGTATATCAGATTCCAGACTGGGGCAATGATTATCTTGGGCTTCAAGGCAGTTTTGAAGAACAAAACTCTGTTTGTCCCAGTTCCCTTATTAACCTAAGCCTTCTATGTTAGCAGACTTGACTATGACTGCCCTCAAAAGGAAGAGTGGGCACAGATGACAATATCCTACCCTCCAATCAATTCATATATATGGGTGTATGTAATGATACGGGTCACTCATTAACTACTGCCCACTTTCGTCCTACCTGGCTGAAGACTCAATTCATTCACTGAAACCTTCAAGACTTTCTTTGTACTTTTGCCTAAGAACCTCTATCCGAACCAACATCCGATTTTATGTTGCCTACCTTCCTGTTGTCTGAAATTACAGATAAATGCTAATCGGAAAGAAACTGTTTTCAGACATGAGCTTCCCTGCCGACACTGTGAGAATGAAATGCAATCTAACTTGTTCCAAAGACTCAATTTAAATGAATACAATACCTCAGTCACAGCCTATAGCCTAAGCCCCTCCAGTTTATGGCAGGGGTTTATCAGGTTTATCTTGGAGGGGCCTAAGGACTCTTAATAAAGAACAATTGGCAATTTGCACAGATTACTGTAGTTTCAATCTGGTTATTGTCTTTGCCTATTATCTGTCCCTACTGACTCCATATTCCCTGTATCAACTGAGGTTATGATTCTTTAATAAATTAGATTTCTAGGGCACCTATGACCTCTTTTGTATTAAGAATAAACACCTTCCAAACAGATCTTTGGTCAGTATTAGCATATTGTGATGCCACTGGGCAATTTGAATAATATCTTGCGGGACCTTCTACACCTTCTATACCTCACCAAGATGTTTCCCCTACTCAGGCCCTCCAATGCATTTTCTATTGAACTATTCAGGAAGTAAAAAGGAAGAAAACAAAAAAGGGAGGAGGCAGGGAGAGAAAAAGGGAAGGGAAAAAGGAAGGAGGAAAACAATTTTTTTTGGAAAAAAAAACTTTCTACTTATAAACCATTATGATATTTTTGATTCTCTTTTATTAATTTTAAAAATGTGTAATGAGGGTGGCTCCTGTGGCTCAACGGAGTAGGGCGCCGGCCCCAAATGCCAGAGATGGCGGGTTCAAACCCAGCCCCGGCCAAAAACTGCAAATAAATAAATAAATAAAATAAACATCTTCCTGAATTACAAAAAAAAAAAGTGTAATGATTTATAGTGGGTTATGATATTAATTTAGTAGGTAGAAACTCAAAAAATTGAAATATAGGCCAAAAAAATAGAAATTTCAGAGTTTGTCAGACAATTGTGATAAAGTGATAAAGATAAATATTGTTTTACAAAACTTTTATTTCAGTTTTACAGATTGTATAGATCTTATGGGTGGCAATAAAATACACTTCTTAAAGAGAGTGGTGGTCAAAAATTTAAATCTATTGCTGGCCAGGTGCAGTGGTTCACGCCTATAATCCTAGCACTCTGGGAGGCTGAGGCAGGTGGATAGCTTGAGCTCATGAGTTCAGCCTGAACAAAAAGCAAGACCCCGTCTCTACTAAAAATAGAAAAACTGAAGCAAGAGGATCGCTTGACTCCAAGAGTAAGAGGTTGCTGTGAGCTATGACACCACAGAACTCTATTCAGGGTCTCAAAAACAAAAACAAAAATCTATTGCTTTAGCAGGGATTGAGAAGCTTTTGCTATAAAGGGCCACATAGTAAATTTTAGGTTTTGTGGGCTATGTGGTCTCTGTCATAATTACTCAATCGTGCTGTTACAGTGTGAGAGCAGCCACAGATAATATGTGAAAGAATGAATGTGGCTGTGTTCCTATAAAACTTTATCTATAAAATATACAACTCAAGACTAGGTTTTACTCATCTAAGAGTCTGTACTGCCTAATAAGGTATCTGGAAAAGAAGCCCCTGATTAATCAAAGATGTCTTTGTGTTGACTGATGATTCATCTCATACCAGCAATATATAAGGAGTACTTTCTTCTCTATGCACTCAACAGTGAGTGCCGTCAAACATTTAGACTTTTGCTAATCTGACAGGCAAGAAAAGATAACATGTAATTTCAACATTCATTTTTCTAGTATGTTAAATGTATTCAGATTCTTTTATCTAAGAATTGTTCATATTGTTTATTTTTTCTTGGGCTATTGACCTCTTATTGATTTAGAGGAGCACAATATATATATTAGTGGGATATTAGCCTTTTTGACACAAATTGCAAGTATTTTTCCTTCATTGCTATTTATGTCTTTATTATTTTACATCATGCAAAATTTTTGGATTTGTGTGTATTGGATATATGAATCTTTTCTTTTATGGCTTCTGGATTTTGAATCATAGTCAGATAAGACTCCTCCATTCAAACTTATAAAAGATTTTCCCTACATTTTCTTCCAAATCTCCTATAGTTTCATGTTTTACATTTAACAAGTTTTTGAAAGGTCATGAGTTAATTTGTATTTTCATGCCCAAATGTAAACCAATCATGGTTAACTTGTGTTTGCACTTGCATCAGGTATTGCAATTTTTTAAATATGGGGTAATGTAGGATATTGTAAAAGCATTTTTTTTTTTTTTTGCGGCAGAGTCTCACTTCGTCACTCTTGTAGAGTGCCGTAGTGTCACAGCTCACAGCAACCTCCAACTCTTAGGCTTAAGCAATTCTCCTGCCTCAGCTTTCCAAGTAGCCGGGACTACAGGTGTCTGCCACAATGCTCGGCTATTTTTGTTGCAGTTGTCATTGTTGTTTAGCTGGCCTGGGCTGGGTTTGAACCTGCCAGCCTCGGTGTATGTGGCTGGCACCATAACCACTGTGCTACGGGCGCCGAGCCTAAAAGCATTCTTGATAGTGTCACAGGAATAACAGTCGGTGACATGGGATAGCTTCTGCATAAAGAAGTCAAAAATGTGTTAAAATCTCTGCTCCCTTTAGAGTTTATCTTTGTTTAAGGAGTAGGTTACAGACATAATTTTATTTCTCTCCAGATGGCTACCCACCGTTTATTAAAAGGTCTACCTTTTCAAAATACCAGTTATCTTAACATCATTTATTAAAAAGTTCACTTTTCATCTCCTAATTTGAAATAATGCCTTTATATTAAATGCCCACATGTATTTGGGTTTATTTCTGAATTTTCTGCTCTATTCAGTTGGTCTGATTTGTTTTAATTAATGAAATTTTACTATATATTTTAAATATCTAGTAAAGAGTATATATCCCTTATTGTTTTTCCTTTTCAGAGTTTTCCTAATTATTGTTTGGGATATTCCATATCAACTTTAGAATGAGCTTATCTAACCCTTCACCCCATTCCCCAATCTTCTACTTATGGGATTGCATTACATGTATAGTAGGGACATAGTTATCTTGCTATATTGATTCATTCATTCATTTATTCATTCATGACAGCGTCTTGCTCTGTTGCCCAGGATTCATAGCCCAAAGCAGCCTCAAACTCCTAGGATTAAGTGATCTTTCGGCCTTAGTCTCCTGAATAGCTGAGACTACAACTACATAACCACATCTAGTAATTTTTAAATTTTTTGTAGAGATGGAGTTTTGCTATGTTGCTCCGGCTGATCTTGACCTCCTGGCCTCAAACAATTTTCCTGCCTCAGCCTCCAAAAGTCATGGGATTATAGGCATGAGCCACACCCAGCTATGTTTTAAAGCTTCTCCTCATGCAGATGTTGTACATTTCTTGTTGAAGTTTACCACTAGCTGTTTTATCTTTTTAGTTGCTAATGGGTTCTTCTCTTCCATCTTATAGTCTAACTGGTAGTTGTTCATTCCTTTATCTTTACTACATTTCAACAATCTATTGACATGGCTATATATTTATACTCTGAACCTTACCTGCTCCACAGAAGAAATCTCCAGCTCAGTGTTACACTCTCATGCTCGTATTTATATTTTACCTGCTTTATGACCTCATCTAGACCTCCCTTTCTTTGACTCTTCTGTTGTCTTCTAATTTTAAGTTCTATTCAGCCTCATTTTAATTCTTGTCACTTTCTGGAGTATATCAAATCACTTGAATTAACTCTCATGCAATTTCATACAATTTTCCTCCAGTAGTTCCACCAATCTAACAGACTCTCAACCTAGGTCCTACAAACCCTTCCCAGTGCTAAACAAAACAAGAGAAAGGGGATACTCATGCTAATTAGAAAACACAAATGTATAGGGCAAAATCTCATTTGGGCCTTCAAAGCCATTCTGTAATCCCTTTGCTCGTCTTTTAGTCAGCTTCCACTGCCCTTAGTAAGCTACACTAAATGCTTCGCAAGTCATCTACTTGCCTTCTAAGTTCATTTACACTAAACAGAGGACTTCGGCTCCTAATTTGCCAAGAAAATAGAAGTCACCATGTGTGAACTCCCCCAAATCTTTCACCAACAACTTATTACATATAGACACCCTAATACTGTTCCCACCAATCCTACTCCCAACTCTTTAGAATCTGCTGTCTTGTATCTATTCTTTACTTACCCTCTCTACTGATTCTTTCCCTTCAGCTAAACTTGTCGTAATTAGAATAATCCTCTTTAGACTCTATCTTTATTCTAGCTAATATCTTCCTTATTGTCTCTCCTTCTCACTTTAGCTTCTTATTAGAGTAGTGTATACTTACTAGCTTTACTTTTTAAAAATCTCTTCCTGTTGTTCACTCAACAATGTACAAACTGACTATTCTAATTATCTCCCATCACTTCTCTCATTAATTTAACTATATCTCACACAGTTTTGTACAATTTTCCTCCAGTAGTCCCACCAATCTAACAGACCCAGCTTCTTTGATGCTAAATCCACTGGATCTTTTCCAGGTCTTATCTCAGCTTAGAAGAGTTTTCAGATTAATAGGCATCAGCAAGTGTCAATGACAATGAAGCATGTAGCACCCCAGAGGCTACGCCAAAATTAGGTTACATAGCTAGATCATTCTCTTAGTCCCTTGACAAACAGAAATATTTTACCACATCCTCTAAGGGGAACCACTGATTGTGTCTCACAGGATAATGAAATGCAAGTAGTCTCCTTGGAGGAGACCATTATTCCTTGCAAGGGATGTAAAAAAGTCACTTGTCAAGCTGGTCTATGAACCAAGAGCACTGGGCATCCATATACAGCTGTATAATAAAATCTGGAAGTTTTCTTATTTTTTTCTAGTTTGGGGGGCGGGGTCTATGGGAGGGACAGAATAGGAAACAGTGTGGATCTTAGACTGCAGCACATGTACCCGTGGAAATGAACAGCTCTGCCCTCTGCTGTAGGTGCTTACCCTTACAATTCACCTGAAAACGGAGTTTTGAAATTTCTTTTTTTACTTTCCTACTCTCTAGGTTCAGGGATGTGGGGGTTAGAGAAATACTGTCAGGGAAAATGCCAAGGTTACTTGACAAAATGTTTTAATTACTAGCCTCTATTCATAGAATATGAGCACAGGTCAAAATTCTGGCTCAGTAAGATAAAGGGTCTCAGTGCAGCTGGAATAGGAACAAGGTTTTCCACCTAAAATAATCTAGAGCATTAAAAGTGGAAAGGATAGTAAGTCAAAATCAACTTGAAAAAAATCAAAGTTTGAATGACAGAAAACCAAGTCCAAATGATAGAATCAGGTGCCAGAGCAAGGAATCAGAGTGAGAACTACATAGAGATGGGACAGGTTAGCTTGGTTTAATGGACCAGAGTGGAAAATACCTAATTTAGTATCTGGTATACAGTTAGAAGCAGTTGACTACTTGCTAAGATAACTAGGCAGAACATTGTAGGTGGTATGTCAGCAATAGGGAAGCTAACATGGTGGTGTTTGGTATTTTTATCAAGAAATTCTCTTTTTATTTTAATAAGAACAAATACTTTTATTCCCCTAAACAATGCCATTTAAAGGAATGCTTTGAAGAGTATAAAGACAACAAATCCAGGTTTTGGAACATTTAATTAAAATGATAGCATGGTATTATAAATAAAAATTTAATCTAAAATCTGAGAAGGGAATGTGGGTAAAATATTGGGGCTAGAATGGTAAAAGGGGAAAATGACACAGAAGGGTAACTTAAAACACTGTACTACAGAGCAGAACACCAAGTCCATAGGAATACATGTCTTCAGAAGAACACGAAGGAAGAAATTACAGTATAGGAGAAAGTGAAAATATAGAGAGAGGCTAGAAGAGATAAGAATAGTACATCACAAGCCAGGTGGAGAAAACTTCAAGAGAGTAAAGTCAACACAATCAACTGGCTTTTTAGCCACCAGATTTGATTGGAAGTTAGTGGTAATCTCCAAGAAAATAAGATTTTAGTAGCACAAGTGGGATTGGGTCATACCACAAAGGTGAGAGAGAATTAGAAATGAAGCTATGGATTGTAGACAAGACTTTATAGTTTGATAAAAGGGAAAGAAAATATGAGAAGTAGGTAAAAGTGAAAGGATTTTTGATATGGAAAAGAAAGATTACTGAGAGAGGATGTATGAATAAAAAATAAAAAGAAAATGCTATGTGGAGATCAACATCAAGGTATTTATAGGTGTTCAAATTAGTATCTTCAAAATAACCTTTTGTCTTGTGTTTTTTTTTTCATTATAAGTACATATTATCAGTTCAATCAGAAAATATAAAACAGCCAGTTCCACTTTGGCAAAAAAATCAAATATGAATTGAATTATTTCAAAGGGCTCAGTATTCTTTAATCTCACAGGGAGATTTCTGGAGTACACTCCACTCCACTGAGTATTTTAGAAATGACTCTTTTCCCTTACCAAACAGCAAATGCCCAAATGCTTGCTTCTTACCTGGATGAGTGTCCAGTGGGCTGTTTCTTTCTAGCATCCACTGCTCCTCTTGCTCCAATTGAGCAATTACCTCTGGTTTATAAAGTTGATGCCCTATTCATGGGGAAAATGTATGCCTTAGGAATTTATACTGGGAACAAAAATCTCTCTCAGAACCCATTCCCAGCCCTCTTAGTCTTTAGGGCCTTTGAATTTGGAAAGGGGAGGGTAAGGTTCAGAAGCAGCCAAATAAAGGTACCTATTTCAAATTCAACAAAGTCAAGATCAGGAAACTGAAAGAGGATGTATGAATAAAGGTTTCCGTAGCAGAAAGGTTTCTGTCTACAGAACTGATAATTTCTATTCTGTCCTGGACTAAACTATATTCACAAAAGCTTTGGAGGTTTATACTACTTAAGGAAATAAACTCATGCGAATGGTTTCCAATTTCACAGGACCCACCACCCTACCTAGTGCAACTAGATTCCTGTAGTTCTCCAGCATCACATCTCGGTAGAGGCTCTTCTGAGCAGGGTACAGTTGGTCCCACTCCTCTCTGGTGAAGTCCACAGCCACATCCTGGAATGTCAGTGATTCCTGAAACATCAAGGACAACCAGCTCAGCCAGAAACTATTCTACAGGGGACCTCAGGGGAAGGAGATAAAAGTGCAGTACTAGACAAGGGTCAAGATGTCTAAGCATTTATACTGAGAATCTCCAGGACTCTGAATAATCCAGGCCAAACTTTTGAAACAAATTAGTATTTGTCTATCATTTTTCAAGACCTATTAAAATATGCAGGAAATATATATATATATTTTGTTTTTAATTGTAATTTTTTTTTTTTGACAGAGCCTCAAGTTGTTGCCCTGGGTAGAGTGCCGTGGCATCACAGCTCATAGCAACCTCCAACTCCTGAGCTCAAGCGATTCTCCTGCCTCCGCCTCCCAAGTAGTTGGGACTACAGGCATCCGCCACAAGGCCCAGCTATTTTTTGGTTGCAGCCGTCATTGTTGTTGGGCAGACCCAGGTTGGAGTTGAACCCGCCAGCTCAGGTGTATGTGGCTGGTGCCTTAGCTGCTTGAGCCACAGGTGCCGAACCAAAATATGCAGGAAATAATCTTGCATTTAAGCATCTTAATTTGTTGCAGGGGACAAAAGATTCTCATCTCATCTAAACAATTAAAACACTACAGGCATGCCTCAGAGATATTATGAGTTCAGTTCCAGACCACTACAATAATACTGCAATAAAGTGAGTCACATGAATTTTTTTGTTTTCCCAGTGCATATAAAAGTTATGTTTACTCTACTCTATGTTGTAGTCTAATAAGTGTGTAATAGCATGATATCTAAAAAGTACAGATCTTGGGCGGTGCCTGTGGCTCAAAGGGGTAGGGCGCCGGTCCCATATGCCAAAAGTGGCGGGTTCAAACCCAGCCCTGGCCAAGAACTGCAAAAAAAAAAAAAAAAGTACAGATCTTAATTAAAATATAATATTCTAAAAATGCCAATGATCATCTGACCCATCAGAATTGAAGTCAATCCTCTCAAACCCTTCTGTTTTATCAACTATGTTTATGTAATATATTATCATAGTCTACTTTTTTTTTTTTTTATACAGAGTCTCACTTAGTAGCCCTGAGGTTGAGTAGCTCATAGCTCAAAGAAGCCTCAAACTCCTGGGCTCAAGCAATCCTCTTGCCTCAGCCTCCCAAACAGTTGGGACTATAGGTACTTGCCACAATGCCTATCTATTTTTTTTTTTTTTTTGTAGAGACAGAGTCTCACTTTATGGCCCTCGGTAGAGTGCTCTGGCCTCACACAGCTCACAGCAACCTCCAACTCCTGGGCTTAAGCGATTCTCTTGCCTCAGCCTCCCGAGTAGCTGGGACTACAGGCGCCCCACAACACCCAGCTATTTTTTGGTTGCAGTTCAGCCAAGGCCGGGTTTGAACCCGCCACCCTCGGTATGTGGGGCCAGCGCCTTACCGACTGAGCCACAGGCGCCGCACAACAATGCCTATCTATTTTTTTAAAGACAGGGTCTCACTCTTGCTCAGACTGGTCTCACACTCCTGAGCTCAAGCAATCTACCCACCTCAGCCTCTCAGAATGCTAGGATTACAGGCATGAGCCACTGCGCCCAGCTCTATTATAGTATTCTTAACATTTTTGTTGTCGTTTCAACAATGTTCACCACATCTGCACCAGGAGATTTCATCTGAAGAAACCATACTTTGCTCATCTGTAAGAAACGACTCCTCATCTGAAGAAACCAGACTTTGCTCAAACATAAGAAACAACTACATCTGTAGTTCCTTCCCCCACTGAAGTCTCGCACCTGTGAGAGTCATCCATGAGGGTTGGAAACTTCTTCTAAACGCCTGTAAATGTTGACATAATGACCTCCTCTCCTGAATCATGAATGTTCTTAATGGCATCTAGAATGGTGAATCCTTTCCAGAAAATATTCAACTAAGCCCAGATCCATCACAGGAATCACTATTCATGGCAGCTACAGCCTTAATAAATGAATTTCTTTTTCTTCATATGAAGTTGAGTGGTACAAACGCAGTTTTGTTACATGGATATATTGCATAGTGGTGAAGTCTGGGCTTTTAGTGTACCCATTATCCAATACTGTACACTTTACCGATTAATTTCTTGTATATCACCCTCTTCCAACCCTCCCACCCTTCTGAGTCTCTAATGACTATTATTCTACACTCTATGTCCTTGTGTACACATAATTCAACTCCTACATATAAGTGAGAACATGAGACATTTGACTTTCTGTTTTAGTTGTTTCATTTAAGATAATGGCCACCAGTTCTATATGGCTGCTGCAAAAAGACATGATTTCTTTTTTTTTATAGCTGAATAGTATTCCAGTCTCTGCCCCACACAAAACACACACACATAAACATACCACAATACATTTTCTTTATCCATTCATCTGTTGATGGACCCTTAGGTTGATTTGTTATCTCTGTGATTATTACTAGTGTTCATGGCCTCTGCAAAGCGAGGGTGGCAGAGGTTATGAGCTTATCTTGTTCCTAAGAGCTATGTATTTATGTCAGCAGATTTTGTACTACGTTTAAGGTTGACCTCCAGTCTAACAGGTGGCATTTGCAGATAAGAGCTGGCTGTGGTGGTGGCAGAAGTTACGCTCAATTTCTGTGTAGGAGGAGAAACTCTGTGGTGTTTTCTGCAATGGCCTGGGCTGTGAATGTACAGTGGTTTTGATTCTGTACTTGACCACAGAGGATGGATGGGTGAAGCTGGACCAGGCAGGCCTGCACTCAGGTACCCTAATGGTGGGCACAAGCAGCAGCTTCAATGAGGGTCTGGGGGTAGTCACCAAATGATGGGAGATATGAATTGGCAAGGAGCAGAGAAACTCATTCTGCACCAAGTTCCTTGCATAGGAAGGGAGACGTGGCCCTAGCTCCTAATCCAGGCAAGTGGATGTAGGACCCATCTCTCTCTTCAGAACTGGAAGAACTCACCGCCCCCTCCCCCCCATCCCAAACAAGGGACCAAGTGGGGGCACTCAGTAAAGTCACATGCAGACTGGGTTTAGACCTCAAAGCAATCCCTGTTCACAAATCTTACACCTGGGCAAAACTGCAGCTTTGGCAAATCTTCCCCTGCTCTGGTCACAGAGAAAGAAAAGCATGTCCAGGGGCGGTGCCCGTGGCTCAGTGAGTAGGGCGCCGGCCCCATATGCCAAGGGTGGCGGGTTCAAACCCGGCCCCGGCCAAACTGCAACAAAAAAATAGCCGGGCGTTGTGGCGGGCGCCTGTAGTCCCAGCTGCTCAGGAGGCTGAGGCAAGAGAATCGCGTAAGCCCAAGAGTTAGAGGTTGCTGTGAGCCGTGTGACGCCACGGCACTCTACCCGAGGGTGGTACAGTGAGACTCTGTCTCTACAAAAAAAAAAAAAAAAAAAAGGGGGGGGGCAGCGCCTGTGGCTCAGTTGGTAAGGCGCCGGCCCCATATACCGAGGGTCGCGGGTTCAAACCCGGCCCCGGCCAAACTGCAACCAAAAAATAGCCGGGCGTTGTGGCGGGCGCCTGTAATCCCAGCTACTCGGGAGGCTGAGGCAAGAGAATCGCTTAAGCCCAGGAGTTGGAGGTTGCTGTGAGCTGTGTGAGGCCACGGCACTCTACCGAGGGCCATAAAGTAAGACTCTGTCTCTACAAAAAAAAAAAAAAAAAAAGAAAAGCATGTCCAACTCCAGTGCTTATGGTTGGGAGTGCCACTCCACACTTGTTACTTAGTTTCGGCTATGGGGCCCTTCCCCTGCTCCAGACCCAACACTCCAATCTCTGACTAGAGACATTCTAATGCCTGGGATAGTGCCCCTGCTATGTAGCCAAATCTTTCCCAGCTTGGTATGAGCCAGAACTAAGAATGGTGTCCTTCTTGGGTCTGGGAAAATGCTTGAGGTACTTCCTGGTGCCTTTCCTTCTCACAGTCTCCTGGCCTCTCCCCACCTGTTCATCAGCTTTGGGTGCTCTTCCATTGCCTGGGTTTCCCTGTTCCCCAGTGGAAAGGCAGATTATAGGGGATACTGTCTCCCCGATCCTGTCTTGGGACTTTACTTACAATTCTCAGCTGGATGCTGTCATGCCAGCTTTCCAGTCACCTTCTCTTCCCCGGGGATCCAAAATTTCCCTTGCTTTTTTTGTGTTCCTTCTTGAATAAAAGTTCATAGTATTAATCTCTACATACTATTTTGCTTCTTCCAAGTGGGTAAGGCATACTGGAGAAGCCTCTTATCTGACATCTTAGAAAAAAATCTGAAGTATTTCTTAAATACTAAGACTTAGAAGTCAAAATTAGTCCTTTATTTATAGGCTGCTGAATGGATGTGTTAGCAGGTATGAAAACAACATTCATCTCCTTGTACATCATCATCACAGCTTTTGGGTGACCAGAGTGCAATATTAGGTGCACTGATATTTTGAAAGCAATCTTTTCTGAGCAGTAGTTTTTAATAGCACGCTTAAAATGTTCAGTAAACCATGCTATAAACAGATGTGCTATCACCTAGGATTTATTGTTCCATCTCCAAAGCACAATCAGAGTAGATTTAGCATAATTCTTAAGGGCCCTAGGATTTTCAGAGTGATATGAGCACTGGTTTCAAGTTAAAGTAACCAGTTGTATTAGCCCCTAACAAGAGAGTCAGCCTGTTCTTTGAAGCTTTGATAACTAGGCATTAACCTCTGTATAGCTATGAAAGTCATAATTAGCATCTTCTTCCAATAGAAGCCTGTTTCATTTGCATTGAAAATCTGTTGTTTAGTATAGCCACCTTCATCAATGATCTTAGGTATATCTTCTAGACAACTGCTGCTGCTTCACTTTGCACTTTAATGTTATGGAAATAGCTTCTTTCCTTAAACCTCATGACCCAACCTCTTCTAGCTTTTCCAGCTTTTCTTCTGCAGCTTCCCCACCTTTTTCGGCCTTCCTAGAATTGAAGAGTTAGGGCTTTGGATTAGGTTTTGGCTTAAAGGAATGTTGTGGTTGGTTTGATCTTTTATCCAGACAACTAAAACTTACTTAAAACTATAATATGTGTTCACTAAAGTAGCACTTTTAATTTTCTTCGAGAACTTTTCCTTTGCATTCACAACTTGGATAACTGGCATAAAAGTTTTGGCTTTGGGACTATTCAGCTTTTAACATGCCTTACTCACTATGTTTAATCATTTCTAGTTATTGATTTCAAGTTAGAACTACATGACTCTTCCTAATTTCTCTATTGTCATGGTTCAGGGAACAGTGATCCTCAAAGAGAGGGAGATAGGGGAACAGCCAGTTGGTGTCAGTCAGAACACCACATTTATGGGCATGGCTCATGGTACCCCCAAAACAATTTCAACAGTAGCATCAAAGATCACTGATCACAGATCACTGTAATAGATATAATAATCAAGTTTGAAAGCTTACGAGAACTACCAAAACATGACACAGAGCCACGAAGTCAGCACATGCTACTGAAAAAATGGTGCCAACAGACTTGCTCATTAGAGGTTTGCCACAAAACTTCAATTTGTAAAAAATGCAATATTTGAGAAGTACAATAAGATAAAGTGCAATAAAATGAAGTACGCTTGCATAAAGAAATTCATTTCAAAAATGAATTTAGGATGTGCTTGTAACCATGAAAGTAAGTAACAAGTAGGTAGATCTCACATAGATTCTTAGCAGATTTTTATGCTTTGGACAGAAGAGGAGATATCCCAGTGTGTGGAAAAAAAAAAAAAAGCAACAAGCGCAAACAGGTTAAGAGTTGAAGGCACATGATATAGATTAGGATCAGAAAGGAAACTGCCTTGTTTCAGATAGGGACTTCAAATAAAAAAGGGTGACCTCTAAATTTTCTCTATTGTAAATGCTGCTTAAACAACCTCTCTGCTCTAAGAGATAGAGACATCCCTGGCCCCCACCATGTTTACCTCTGCTTCTTCCCTTCCCTTACCATCTCCCCAAAATACCACCTACTTCAGGGACACAGTAAATTCTCAGTTCTTCAGAATGACTAGAGTGTGGTGCTCTAAATAAGTCTTTTTCCTCATAAGTTAATAGTCAACATTTAAGTACAATGGTGGTATTTTATTTAAGTTAATTTTCATGCTTTGACAATTTATCTTTCTAAAGTGTATTTCAATTAAATGGGTTAGGCTAGTTAGAGAAGACTCCACTGCTAGAAGAAATTAAGTAATTTATCCAAGGACACACAGCTAGCAAACTGCAAGAGGATTTCATCTTAGGTCTTAATCTAAAGCTTATGCTTTTCCTATCATACTACAAAGTTGTCCTTTTTTTTTTTTGCTTGTATGAATATCTTCCCTCTTCTTGTGATTTTTATTTCTAATTTCCATTCTACTTTCCCCATGCTTATTGAGTGCAGCACCAGTGGTGCTATGTCACAAGGGTGAGGACAACTGTGAATCATCATCTATGTACTTTAATACATCTGTAGGGCTTTTTTGAGAGGGGAGCGGTTTTAATCAGTACCTCAACTACTGTTTTTCCTTCCTTTTATACCTTACAAAGGGGGACTCTGTCTCAAAAAAAAAAAATCTCAGGGGATTTCTATATATCTTATTGCCCAAGTGTCACTTGTTTGTTTTCACCTTCATGAAACTGAAGCAGATGCATTATAGGTATGGGCACTCAGTCATTAAAATTACTCTTACAGAAAAGGCTGAGCTTTATATCAAAACATGAGAGAATCAATATAATTTATGTTTTGAATTAAAATGCTTAAGATATCTTTTATGGATCTCTACTTCAAACAACTTTTTTTCTTAGTACAACTGGATACCAGTCTCAATTGCTTTTGACAGGAGGACTTCTATTGTTCTCTTTGTATAAGATAATCATCATCCTTAGGCAGCCAGTAAACTCATTGGAGGGGATTTTTTTCTCTTTTTATTTTTTTTATTAAATCATAGCTGTGTACATTAATGTAATCATGGGGTACAATGTGCTGGTTTTATATACTATTTGAAATATTTTCATCAAACAGGTTAACAGCATTCACGGCATTTTCTTAGTTATCGTGTTAAGACATTTGTATTCTACATTTAGTAAATTTCACATGTACCCTTGTAAGATGCATAGTTGGTGTAGTCCCACGAATCACCTTCCCTCCACCCATCCTTCCCCCTCCCCTCCTATCCCCTTTCCCCATATTCTTGGGCTATATGAAAGCTATAACTTGATTTCATAGTAGGGCTGAGTACATTGGATACTTTTTCTTCCATTCTTCAGATATTTTGCTAAGAATAATATGTTCCAGCTCCATCCATGTAAGCATGAAAGAGGTAAAGTCTCCACCTTTTTTTAAGGCTGCATACTCCCAGGGTGGGACTGAGCCAGGACTGCTTTAGTGAGCCTAAGACGCACCTGGCCCTCAGGGCATCATAGCTGAGACAAAAGCAGGTGGGAAACCAAAAGCTGAGTGTGAGCTCTAACCGCACCCGCCCCAACACAGACTCCAACCGAGACACATACCCCAGCTCTGGGTAGTGGCACAGACTGGGGCTGAGTTGCAGTTTCTGTGAACTCAAACAGTGTCTGATCCACAGGGGAATATAGCCAGGACAGAAACACACTCTGTGAAACTGTTCTTTTCTGTCAGCAAAATCAATCAGGGGTGGGGCTGGAACTGAGTGAACTGCCCCAGCCTCCATTAAGCACCTGAGATTGTCAGGCCTCAGCTCCCCCTGCAGGATAGAGGGGATTTTTAAAATCCCATGTCACACAACTAATATTCAAAAATGCTTAATGTTGGATACTGATATGAATACAAAAGACTACAAATATAACAGGTACTTGGAGAAGGAAGAAATCTGATCAGGACTAGAGAGATGAGAGAAGATTTCATGAAAAATGCAGAGTTTGAATGTGTGCTGATTATTAGAAGGTAAGTTTGGAGATTAGAGAAAACAGGGACCATTGTAGACAGGAAATAAAGCTTGAGCAAGAACAAGGACAGTGGGAAGATGAGCAGCTGGAGCTGAGCTTTTGTTGGTATATTAGTGCTTTGGCATCTTTGGATATTAAGAGTGGAGTCATTTAATTAATTAATTAATTTATTTATTTATTTTGCAGTTTTGGCCAGGGCCAGACTCGAACCACCACTCTCAGTATATGGGGCCAGCACCCTACTCCTTGAGCCACAGGCGCCGCCCCATTTAATTTATTCTTAACTAATTGTAAGGCTCCCCAAAGACAGGAATAGAAAGACATCTAGAACCAAGGTGGTATATCTATTTCTCCACATTCTAGCCGGAGGAGTAATTTTAATTTTCCAGAACTATTTATTATGTTAAGAAGATGATGCAGTAACTTAGTAAATATTTTGTGTGTAGCTAATATGTGACAGAAATTGTGCTTGGTATCAGCTATACATCACTGAGAAAATGAGACAGTTCTAAAGGAGCTTACTGACAGATATTTGGCAAATACATTTATAGTGATGAATTGCCAATGATTTTTTTTTTATACAAAATAAAAACAAGGTGGTATGAATGTACATTAGGGAATCAGGAAAAAGCTCCGGGGAAGCAAAATGTAAGATGAGAGGCCGGGTGGGGTGGCTCAAGTCTGTAGTCCCAGTGCTGGGAGAGGCTGAGGTGGGTGGATTGCCTGAGCTCAGAGGCTCGAGACCAGTATGAGCAGCAGTGAGCCAGAGTAAGACCCTGTCTCTACTAACAACATCAAAAACAGCCGGACGTTGTGGTGGGCGTCTGTAATCCCAGCTACTGGGGAGGCAACAGGAAAGAGCATCGCCAGAGGAAGAAGAAAATGAACAACAACAACAAAAAAGAGTACTTCAAATGAAGCAGAATGAACAAGCAAGCTGAAATTAAAAATAAAAAAAAATTTTAAAAAACTAAGATGAGAAATGAAGAATATGTCGAAATTATAATAAGTAAGTAGAAAAGACCATTTTAAGCATGTACTAAACATCATCTGCAAAACCATGCATGTATATTTGAGAAATTAAAAGAAAGCCCCTATGGTTGGAGTGGAATAAGGAAGAGAATGACTTGAGCTAAGCTTGGAAAAATGAGCAGGGGTTAGATAAAGTAACCCAACGGTATTTAGTATTTAGCTGTTTGGCTTTTACAGTAAGTGCAGTGGAAAGCATTTGAGGGAATTTAAGCAGGAAAGTAATATGTATATAAGTAACCAGTTCTGCCCTAAAAATCAACCTGGTGCTATATAATGACTGAATTTATGAGAGGCAAGAACTGAAGGGAGAGAGAACCAGTTAGGAAGCTACCGTAGTATTCTATTTGTTTTTGTTTGTTTATTTGTTTGTTTTTTGAGACAGTCTCACTTTGTCACCCTCAGTAGAGTGCTATGGCGTCACTGCTCACAGCAACGTCAAACTCTTGGGCTCAAGCGATTCTCTTGCCTCAGCTTCCTGAGTAGCTGGGACTACAGGTGCCTACCATAATGCTTGACTATTTTTAGAGAGAGGGTCTCGCTTTTGCTCAAGCTGGTCTGGAATCTGTGAGCTCAGGCAATCCACCTGCCTCGGCCTCCCAGAGTGCTAGGATTACAGACATGAGCCATCGTGCCTGGCCTCCCCTGAGATTTTTATGATTATTTTCTTCAATGTTTTACAGTTTTGCTCACACCTAATTTGATAGCAATTTTTAAAAAAGTGACCAGCATTTATCTTTGAATCTTTTCAAAGCATTCAACTAGTTTTCACAGAAACAATTCCTTATTGTACTCATATCTCATCAGTTTATGTAATACTTAATCAAATTATAGAATTATAACAATAGGTTTAAAGAGGTTTTGGAAGAGATAAAATAGATTCTTGATAAGCATTAATTTGTGGTAGCAGATATCCTCAGGTATACTTAGTAATTCCATTATCTCCAAACAGTCATAATGGCCTTGGCATGACTCACTTCGTTTATAGAATAGGAAGTGTTGTTTAAATTCTATCAAAGGGTGATTAAAAAAGTCTTTTCTTTTGTTTTCTTCACATCTAGCATAGATATGAGTCCATGAAAGTAAATCTAGTGAAAATGCTGGAAGGAGAGAAAAACTATGAAGAGGGATACAATGTAAATGAAAGATGAATTACATCATCTGTCACAAGAATCTCCTGGGCTTGGATTTTGGAGACTCAGAATTTCTGAGAATTGAAAAATAAAAGTGCCCAGGGATGCAAGGCTGGTTTAACATACCCAAGTCTATAAATGTTATCCACCATATTAACAGAGGCAAAAATAAAGATCACATGATCCTCTCAATAGATGCAGAAAAAGCATTTGATAAAATCCAGCATCTTTTTCTAATTAGAACACTGAAGAGTATAGGCATAGGTGGCACATTTCTAAAACTGATTGAAGCTATCTATGACAAACCCACAACCAATATTTTACTGAATGGAGTAAAACTGAAAGCTTTTCCTCTTAGAACCGGAACCAGACAAGGTTGTCCTCTGTCACCTTTACTATTCAACGTAGTGCTGCAAGTTCTAGCCAATACAATTAGGCAAGACAAGGAAATAAAGGGAATCCAAATGGGAGCAGAGGAGGTCAAACTCTCTCTCTTTGCTGACGACATGATCTTATACTTAGAGAACCCCAAAGACTCAACCACAAGACTCCTAGAAGTCATCAAAAAATACAGTAACGTTTCAGGATATAAAATCAATGTCCACAAGTCAGTAGCCTTTGTGTACACCAATAACAGTCAAGATGAGAAGCTAATTAAGGACACAACTCCCTTCACCATAGTCTCAAAGAAAATGAAATACCTAGGAATATACCTAACGAAGGAGGTGAAGGACCTCTATAAAGAAAACTATGAAATCCTCAGAAAGGAAATAGCAGAGGATATCAACAAATGGAAGAACATACCATGCTCCTGGATGGGAAGAACCAACATTGTTAAAATGTCTATACTTCCCAAAGCAATCTACCTATTCAATGCCATTCCTATCAAAATACCAACATCATACTTTCAAGATTTGGAAAAAATGATTCTGCGTTTTGTATGGAACCGGAAAAAACCCCGTATAGCTAAGGCAGTTCTCTGTAACAAAAATAAAGCTGGGGGCATCAGCATACCAGATTTTAGTCTGTACTACAAAGCCATAGTGCTCAAGACAGCATGGTACTGGCACAAAAACAGAGACATAGACACTTGGAATCGAATTGAAAACCAAGAAATGAAACTAACATCTTACAACCACCTAATCTTTGATAAACCAAACAAGAACATACCTTGGGGGAAAGACTCCCTATTCAATAAATGGTGTTGGGAGAACTGGATGTCTACATGTAAAAGACTGAAACTGGACCCACACCTTTCCCCACTCACAAAAATTGATTCAAGATGGATAAAGGACTTAAATTTAAGGCATGAAACAATAAAAATCCTCCAAGAAAGCATAGGAAAAACACTGGAAGATATTGGCCTGGGGAAAGACTTCATGAAGAAGACTGCCATGGCAATTGCAACAACAACAAAAATAAACAAATGGGACTTCATTAAACTGAAAAGCTTCTGTACAGCTAAGGAGACAATAACCAAAGCAAAGAGACAACCTACACAATGGGAAAGGATATTTGCATATTTTCAATCAGACAAAAGCTTGATAAGTTGGATCTATAGAGAACTCAAATTAATCCACATGAAAAAAGCCAACAATCCCTTATATCAATGGGCAAGAGACATGAATAGAACTTTCTCTAAAGACGACAGACGAATGGCTAACAAACACATGAAAAAATGTTCATCATCTCTATATATTAGAGAAATGCAAATCAAAACAATCCTGAGATATCATCTAACTCCAGTGAGAATGGCCCACATCACAAAATCTCAAAACTGCAGATGCTGGCGTGGATGTGGAGAGAAGGGAACACTTTTACACTGCTGGTGGGACTGCAAACTAGTACAACCTTTCTGGAAGGAAGTTTGGAGAAACCTCAAAGCACTCAAGCTAGACCTCCCATTTGATCCTGCAATCCCATTACTGGGCATCTACCCAGAAGGAAAGAAATCCTTTTATCATAAGGACACTTGTACTAGACTGTTTATTGCAGCTCAATTTACAATCGCCAAAATGTGGAAACAGCCTAAATGCCCACCAACCCAGGAATGGATTAACAAGCTGTGGTATATGTATACCATGGAATACTATCCAGCCATTAAAAAAAATGGAGACTTTACATCCTTCGTATTAACCTGGATGGACGTGGAAGACATTATTCTTAGTAAAGCATCACAAGAATGGAGAAGCATGAATCCTATGTACTCAATTTTGATATGAGGACAATTAATGACAATTATGGTTATGGGGAGAGGGAAAGCAGAAAGAGGGACGGAGGGAGGGGGGTGGGGCCTTGGTGTGTGTCACACATGCAAGACATGATTGCAAGAGGGACTTTACCTAACAATTGCAATCAGTGTAACCTGGCTTATTGTACCCTCAATGAATCCCCAACAATAAAAAAAAAAAAAAAAAAGAATATACTTTATGAATAAAAATTTTAATATTAAAGAATAACAGTTACATAAAGAAAAAAAAAAAAGAAAAAGAAAAGTGCCCATATTCTGACAACCAGAATAGCATTTCAGAGGAGAAGAAAACTGAACTTACCTGGGACCTGACTATCTGTGATCCAGCATTCATTTCTTTCCTCTTCGTGGTCCCTTCCTGAGAAGGAACAGCATTCTGAGAAGGCATAACTGAGAAAAGCATCATGTTAATACATATTAGGCTAAATTTAAATCTTGGAATTTATGCCTTGTGTTTATATAGTTTACAGAGATGCTAAGACAGAAAGGTTGTGACATCCCTAGTCCTCTATTACACTGGGGGATTCAAGGCAGGACTCTCTCCTCTGTGGTACAATTCCACTTGTTGTGGCACAAATGAGGTCAGTAGTTTTTCAGTCCTAGCTAAATACTTGGGGAAATTAAAAAATATGCCAATGCTCAGCCCTAGCTCCCAAAGATTTGGATTTAATTGGGTGGGGATAGACCTGGGCAATAGCATTTTAAATTTTAAAGTCTTCAAGTGATTCTAAGTGTAGATAAGAATTACTGACATGAGGTGATACAGAGAACATATGTTGAGGGCCTATTTTTACCCTTTATCCTTACAAGAGATCAATTTATCTTCAAGCTTATACTCCAGAGACCTGCCTCTCCTTTGTTTAAGGTGATCCTTGAATATACAAAAGACATTTCATGCTTCTCATTTTTCAGAATGTTCATCTTCCTTTTTGATTTTTTTTTCACCTTCCTTTGAGTGTCTGGATTCAGTCCTCCACCAGGATCACTATAGTTCTTTGTAGTTCTTATGTTGTAATGTCACCAAAGCTTTGTTTTCTTTCAGTATGACAGTCAGGAGATGCTTGTACTAGAAGCATGAGTATTCTTGTGAATCCCTGAAAGCTAATTTTCCAGTGCCTTGTGGGGAACAGCCACTCCCAGATATTAGAGGTACCCCAAGATATCCACAAGAATGACTTCTGCTTTCCAGGGGCAGCCACTCTCAGAATGTTGCCTTGTTTATGAAGAGGTAAGATGCAGGGGCTTCTGAAGGTGGCTATTACTTTTTGTTTTCTAAAATCATCAATCCTTCATATACAGACTTCACTATGGTATTCAAATCTGTGCCTTGGCAGGGATCTTGTAAGATACAATTCTAGGGTGGTGGTGCCTGTGGCTCAACAGAGTAGGGCGCCGGACCCATATGCCAGAGGTGGCGGGTTCAAACCCAGCCCCGGCCAACCCCAAAAAAATCTTTCTCAAAAAGCTAGTAATGGAAATAAAGAAAAAAGTCATTTCTGGGAAACTATTTATTTATTTTTATTTTTTTTGAGACAGACCCTCAAGCTGTTGCCCTGGGTAGAGTGCTATGGAATCACAGCTCACAGTAACCTCCAACTCCTAGGCTCAAGTGATTCTCTTGCCTCTGCCTTCCAAGTAGCTGGGACTACAGGCGCCCACCACAATTCCTGGCCATTTTTTGGTTGCAGCCGTCATTGTTGTTTGGTGGGCCCGGACTGGATTTGAACCCGCCAGCTCAGATGTATGTGGTTGGTGCCTCAGCTGTTTGAGCCACAGGCACCGAGCCATGGGAAACAATTTTTTAAAACAGAAAACCACAGTTCTAGTGAAATGGCCCTGCTCATTAAGGCAGCCATTTATTGCCCAAGACATGGCATGAAACTAAAATTTCACAACTAGTTCACTGAGAGGCAGACCCTTCAGGAGCAACTTAAAAGCAACTGTAAGAACTAGGTTTGGGAATTAATCAACAAGCATAAGCACTGAAAAAGCCCCACTGTCAGAAGAGCAAGACAGAAGTTATGAGAATTCCCTGAAGTTTCAAAGCCAATTACCTCAAAGCCATGTATCTCACAAGAAGAAAGCTACATTTACAAAGGTAGGCAGAATAGAGTTTCTCCTTCATATGTATGAACTGAACTCCAGATGACTAGGATTCCAGAGATTACCTAGTTGAAATTTTCCTAAAGTGTGCCACATTAACATCATATGTCTGTTACTCACAAAAAAGGATGAAATCAGAGTCAGAAAATTATGGCTTCAACCAAATTAAAATAAGGTTTTTTGCTACAAATCTTAGAGATTGTCATATGGTATGTACATTGTGAATCCCAGAAAACCCCAAAGGGAAGGGAAGTGTGTCGAATATATTACATATTGAATGCAATGTTTCCAAAATATATTTAATTTGAAACATTTTTTTTGAGACAGAGTCTCACTCTGTTGCTCTCGGTAGAGTGCCATGGTGTCACAGCTCACAACAATCTCCAACTCTTGGACTTAAGCAATTCTCTTGCCTCAGCCTCCCAAGTAGCTGGGACTATAGGCACCCACCACAACGCCTAGCTATTTTTTTGTTGTAGTTGTCATTATTGTTTAGCAGGCTCAGGCTGTAAAGAGATAGACAAACTATTCATTCATAAAGAAATGAGCTACTCACAGAGCTACAGGTGCCACCAATTTGAAAATATTTTTGTGGCAACTGATGGGACTAGGATTCCACAGAACACACCTTGGGAAATGCTGATTTAGCTCTCAGTTCTTTGGCTTAAGGAAGTATCCTGAAGATCCTTATATCATAGAGCTAAGTGAAAGCTGGTTCTAGAACCCAGGACTTCTGATTGATAGTCTTGGCCTCCTTCTAATATAGTTATCTCTCAGTAGCCATAGGAGATTGGTTCCAGGACTCTTACAGATCCAAAATCCATGGATGCTCAAGTCCCTTATATAAAATGGAACAGTATTTCCATGTAACCTAGACACATTCTTCTGTATACTTAAACTCATAACCAGATTACTTATGGCACCTAATACAATGGAAATGTGATGTAAATTACTGTTATACTTACTGTTTAGTTAATTATGACAAAGGAAAAAAGGCTGTATATATTTAATACAGGTAAAATCATCCATTTCCCCCCTAATATTTTCTATTTGGGGTTGTTTTAAGTCTATGAATGCAGAAACCATGGCTATGGAGGGGTGACTGTATACTCTGAGTCCTTCTTAGTACTTAATCTTTCCTTTCTTTTTGAGACAGAGCCTCAAGCTGTCTCCCTGGGTAGTGTGCCGTGGTATCACCACTCACAGCAACCTCCAACTCCTGGGCTTAAGTGATTCTCTTGCCTCAGCCTCCCAAGTAGCTGGGACCACAGGCACCCGCCACAACACCTGGCTATTTTTTGGTTGCAGCTGTCATTGTTGTTTGGCGGCCCGGGCTGGATTTGAATGCCCCAGCTCAGGTGTATGTGGCTGGCACCTTAGCTGTTTGAGCCACAGGCGCCGAGCCAATCTTTCCCCTTTCTTATCGTAATTTCCCTTTTAATTCTATACTGGAAAGAACAACAAACTAATAGTGTAAATCAGGGGTGAGAAACCTTTTCATGTTGGAAGGCCACATTAATTTAGCTATAATTAAAGGCCACATTCAAGAAACTTCAAGTAGATATATTTAAAAATGTACGTTATTTTGTAAAAATCTAACTACTATGTACTTAATTTCAAAAATAAAAATTTGCTAATTTTAAAATGAATTAACTTTAATGACTTTGTTGTATCTGCTTTTTGTTGAAAGCATTTGAATATTTGGTTGTAGCAGAGTTTCACAGTTTCGGTTGTTCCTCTAACAGGGTATCAGACATTTGTGACCTGAAGGGTATTTTGATTTGGGTTAACGGCAGAATGTAGATTTGCAGCAATAAGTGCTTGACAAGCAAGAAAGGATTTTTCTGGCATGTTGCTGAAGGCGTGGGTATTCTATTTCATTTTTCCATGTTTCAGTTGGTCTTTCCTAGCATCAAACAATGACTACAAAATGTCATCTACTAAGAGCTCAATCAATTCCATCTGTAGTCCTTTAAGTGCCTTAGTGACATCAATTAAGTGAGGCTGAAATGCTGATTTGAGTGTGATGTCATGATTCTCAAAGTCAATGAACTTTTCATTGTATTCTCCAATCAAAAGCTGTATATTCTTCAAATAATTTGCATATATTATCCAGCTCATCAATGGCCTTTGCTTAACTGGGAAAAATGTTCATCTGAAATTTCCCTTAGAAGTCTTTTGAAAAAAGATAGTTTTCAAAATGCTTGGTGTTTTGTTTTTTTTTTGTTCGTTTTTTTTTTTTTTGCCACATATCATATGTAGACTGAGTTTTTTTTTACCTTGTAAAGAAATATTCAGGATATTTTTGTTTGACATGAAATCACACAGAAATGCTGCATTCCTATAGAAATTTTCTTTCAATAATTCACATTCCTGATTCTATTCTTCACAAAGTTTAACTTTCTGTTCTTGAAGAGATAAAATCTGGGCTAACACCTGTCCCTGGGTGTTAAAGTGTGTTGGGTAAAGTATGTTACCCAAAACACTTTATCTTTTTTTTTTGAGAGAGAGAGTCGAAAAATACTCTGTTGCCTTGGTAGAGTGCTGTTGTGTCATCATAGCTCACAGCAACCTCAGTCTCTTGGGCTCAAGAGATCCTCCTGACTCTGCCTCGCTAGTTGCTGGAACTAAAGGCACCCACCAGGGTGCCTGACTAGTTTTTCTCTTTTTAGTACAGATGGGGTTTTGCTTTTGCTCAGGCTGGTTTTGAACTACTGAGCTCAAGCAATCCACCTGCCTCGACTTCAGCAAATCCACACTGAATACTTTAACATTCAACTTTAGCATGTTATGAAACTGATGATGCTGTGCTGCATTTGCACAAATATAGTTAACAATACTTATAACTTGATGCAAAGTGTCACTTAAAATAATAGCTTTAGCTCAGAGATTTTGCTGATGCAAGAAAAGAAATGAGAGCATTTGGATCTGTCAATACTTTTTTTTAAATTTGTGCAATAAACCCTTCATGTCCTGCCAATGGAAGGTACACCATCTGTACATACACTCGCTAAACTTACCAAATTCAGCCCATCTTTACAACATTTATTGTGAAAGTAGTTGAAGATATCTATTCTCCACATTCTGTTACCAAGGGTGCCCAAAGTGAATAATTCTTCGTAGCAAAGGAAATTTTCTGTTATGACTCAAATGAAGTATAAAACCTGGGGCAAGTCAGTAGTATCAGTTGATTCATCCAAAGTGATCGAATAATATATATTTTCCTTTTGAAGTGTTACATGAAGTTATTTTGTTATGTTGAAGGTTAATTCATGCTGATGATCAGTTACATTCTCTTTGAAAGAGGCAGTTTGTACTTTGAAACATTATCAGGGTCTACGCATCCTACAACTTCAACAATGCATTCTTTTTTTTTTGGTAGAGACAGAGTCTCACTGTACCGCCCTCGGGTAGAGTGCCGTGGCGTCACACAGCTCACAGCAACCTCTAACTCTTGGGTTTAAGCGATTCTCTTGCCTCAGCCTCCCGAGCAGCTGGGACTACAGGTGCGCACCACAACGCCCGGCTATTTTTCTGTTGCAGTTTGGCCAGGGCTGGGTCCGAACCCACCACCCTCGGCATATGGGGCTGGCGCCCTACTCACTGAGCCACAACAATGCATTCTTTCACAATTTCTGCATCACTGAATGGCTTCCCCCTTTCTCCAAGTATATAAGCTACTTTGTAAACTGTTTCAGTGGCATTATCTTCAGGTCTTACTACTGCTTGAACAAATTTTCTTTGCTTTTGATATCTCAAAAAGTAACAAATTCCCTTTTGATTTTCATCTTTTAACTTCTGCAATACAACCTTTCATGCCTCTCCCTCTAATTTAAAATATTTGGGGTCCTTATGAGTGTTACAATGCTGATGAACATTGAATTTCTTTTCTTTCTTTCTTTCTTTTTTTTTGAGACAGAGCCTCAAGCTGTCGCCCTGGGCAGTGTCGTGGTATCACAGCTCACGGCTATCTCCAACTCCTGGGCTTAAGCGATTCTCTTGCCTCAGCCTCCCAAGTAGCTGGGACTACAGGTGCCCGCCACAATGCCCAGCTATTTTTTGGTTGTAGTTGTCATTGTTGTTTGGCAGGCTTGGGCTGGATTCGAACCCGCCAGGTCTGGTGTACGTGGCTGGTGCCTTAGCTGCTTGAGCTACAAGCGCCTAAAATTTGTATTTTTACAGATTTACTCCAGTCAAAAGGCCACACCTAAGGACCTAGAAGGCCACAGGTCCCCTCATCCTGGTATAATTCCTCACACAATTTATACTTCAACCTTTCTAGAGAAGCCTGTGGGATTGCTATAGTCTCTATCAGACAAGTTAACCATGATATCTTGAAAAGTAACAAATTCCCTTTTGACTGCCTAAGTCTATAGTCCTGAACCTCTGCCCTGCAGACTGTACCATTTTGTGGACTGTAAGGAACTGGCTCACACAGCAGGTGGTGAAGGCAGGTGAGGGAGCCAAGCTTTCTCTATCTTTACACCTGCTATCCTTTGCTTGCATCACTGCCTGAGCTCTGCCTCCTGTTAGATAAGCAGAGGCATTAGATTCTCATAAGGGTGCAAACCCTACTGTAAACTGATCATGTGAGGAGAAGGCTGTGTGTTTCCTTATGAGAATCTAATGCCTAATAATCTGAGGTGGAGATGTAATGTGCTTGAAAACATCCTCCCCTCCACCCCAGCCCATGGAAAAATTATCTTCTATGAAACCAATCTCTAGTACAAAAAAGGTTGGGGACTGCTGTCCTAAAGGATACTAGAATTACAATCAATTCAAATCAAGGATGACTCTGGGCTTAACAGGTTTCTCTTTCACCTCAGACTCTTCCAAAAATCTGAGTCAACTTTACTTATCATGTAGAAAACTAATGTAGTAGTTCTTTGGGCTGTGCATTAACACTTGTAGGGATTTTTAAGTACATAGATATAAATGTATACATGTCCAGGTGCCACCGAAGAGCTACTAAATCAGAATCTGCAGAGGTGAAATTGACATCTACATATTTTTTAAATGTCCCACAACTGATTTTGACCTATCAGAGCCTTTCACTTCTTTAACTTCCACAACCCCAATGATTTTCACCATCATTCTACTTCTGGGGCCACGAAGCATCTGAAATCATTCCTATCTTAGAAAACACTAGATAGTAGAATCTAGATTAGATAGAGAAGAAACTGAAGACAGGAGTCTTCTCCTAAATAGATAGGAGAGAAAATACAAAAAAGAGTCATATTTATCAAAATGTAGCCTGAAAATCACTGATTACGTGGTATTTGTTGAAAAGCAGATTCACTGGTCTTATCCTCCCCATTCCCAACTAATGAAATAGTACCTCTGGGGTATTACTAGCCCAGCAATTTGCACAAAAAGGTAATTTTCCCTTGCAATTAGTCCATTCTCTCCAGGCTCACAAAAGGTTTAAATCTAGCCCATATCTTCTCAGCTTTATCTTTCACTTTTGTTGAATCCTTCAAATCATCATTTAAAATCATTTAATATCTCCAACATTAAACATTCTCACTGGCCACATACATCTTTGCAACTACCAACCCTGCTTTTTTTGAAGATCACAACTCTTTTTCAAAGGATTGTCAACACTTATTCTATTCCCTCATCACCCCTTTATTTCTCATTTCCCTATAATCTGGCTTTTGTTCTGCCCTAATGTTTCTGGCAATGAATACTAAAAACATTTATGCTATTCATGCAGTGGGCCTCAATACTTCTTACTTGAACTCTGACAGTATCTGGTATTGCTGACAACTGATTATTATTTTTGAAATTTCACCACTATACAATATGACAACTAATTTTTGCTTTATAATTCCACTGCCTCTCTCAGTGGGCTATGTTCTAATCTCTTTTCCTTTGCCTGTACCTTTTATGTGCTACTGATTCTTAAGATTTCCTAAAATCTACTCTCATAACCTTTGCAGTTGAGGGTTAAGGGAGTTTAAAAGATAACAACCTAATCATACCAATCCCCCACTTAAAATTCCTCAGAGCATCCTACCACTCTTATAGGCTGGAGTACAAAGCCATAAAGAATTCTATACCTGCTTCCCATTCTTTCAGGTCACTCTCCTGTTTGCTTTTTTTTGAGACAGAGCCTCAAGCTGTCACCCTGGGTAGAGGGCCGTGGCATCACAGCTCACAGCAATCTCCAACTCTCCAAATCCTGGGCTCAAGCAATTCTCCTGCCTCCACCTACCAAGTAGCTGGGACTACAGGCGCCCACCACAATGCCCGGCTATTTTTTGGTTGCAGCCGTCATTGTTGTTTGGCGGGTCTGGGCTGGATTCAAACCCGCTAACTCAGGTATATGAGGCTGGTGTCTTAGCTGCTTGAGCCACAGGTGCTGAGCCTCTCCTGTTTGCTTTTGAGGCTTCATCTACACTTGTACACATGCATATGCATACACACACATATACTTCATAAAGGGTTGTCTGGAATGTATCCAGCCATGTAATATGACAAATACACACACATACTTTTATTCCCTAGTGAAGTGATGGGCCCTTCAGTTGATTCCATATCTTTGCAATTGTAAATTGTGCTGTGAAAAACAGTTGAGTACAGGGCGGTGCCTGTGGCTCAGTGGGCAGGGTGCCAGCCCCATATACCAAGGGTAGTAGGTTCAAACCTGGCCCAGGCCAAACTGCAACAAAAAAATAGCCAGGCACTGTGGCAGGCACCTTAGTCCCAGCTACCTGGGAGGCTGAGGCAAGAGAATCGCCTAAGCCCAGGAGTTGGAGGTTGCTGTGAACTGTGTGATGCCACGGCACTCTACCGAGGGCGATAAAGTGAGACTCTGTCTCTACAAAAAAAAAAAAAAAAAAAAAAAAAAGACTTTAGGTCCATAAAAAAAAAAAAAAACACAACAGTTGAGTACAAGTGTCTTTTCAATAAAATGACTACTTTTCCTTGGGGCAGCACCTGTGGCTCAAGGAGTAGGGCGCTGGTCCCATATGCCGGAAGTGGCGGGTTCAAATCCAGCCCTGGGCAAAAAAAATGACTACTTTTCCTTTGGGTAGACAGATACCCAGTAGTGGAATTGCTAAGATAGAATGGTAAGTCTACATTTACTTCTTTTAACAATCTCCATACTGTTTTCCAGGAGGAAATCTGAAGTCCCATAAACAGTGTATAAACATTCTTTTGTTTCTGCCCTCATGCCAGCATCTATTGTTTTTCTGACCTTTTCATAACGATCATTCTGACAGCAGTAAGGTAGTATCTTTTTGTAGTTCTTATTTGCATTTCCCTGCTGATTACTAATGTTGTATAGTTTGCATATGTTTGTTGGCCATTTGTCTAGCCTTTTTTTTTTTTTTTTTTTGGTAGAGACAGAGTCTCACCTTACCGCCTTCAGTAGAGTGCCATGATGTACACAGGACTCACAGCAACCTCTAGCTCTTGGGCTTCTGCGATTCTCCTGCCTCAGCCTCCCAAGCAGCTGGGCTTACAGGCGCCCGCCACAACGCCCGGCTTGTCTATCCTCTTTTAAAAAACTTCCGTTTATCTCTTTCTGCCACTTTTTAATGTGATTGTTTTTTTCTTACTGATTTGTTTGAGTTCTTTGTAGATTCTGGATATGAATTCTTTATCAGATGTATAATTTGCAAATATTCTCTCCAACTCTGTAGACTATTAACTCTTGATTATTTCCTTTGCTGTGCAAAAGCCTTTTAATATAAGTAGCATTTATTTATTTTTGTGGTTGCTATATTTGCCTTTGGGGCCTCAGTCATAAATTCTTTGCCTAGCCCAATGTCTACATGAGTTTTTCCTATGTTTTCTTCTAGAATTTTTAGGTTTCATGCCTTACATTTACCATATTTTCTCGTGTATAACATGCACTTTTTTTGCTCAAATTTTTTAGGGAAAAATAAGGATGTGCATTATAGATGGGTAGTATGGCTTGGGAGCAGGGGAGCTGATTAGGCCTTCTGGAGCTGCTGTATCCTCCCAACTGGGCCCACTGCACACATGGGGTCCAGCTGGGGAGGATTCAGGATCAAATAGGAGTGGGCTGGAGTGGCCTCCACTAAGTGCTGGCATCAGGAGAGGGGTGGTGGTATGGCTTGCAAGGCAGGCTGTGGCTATGCAAGGAGAGGGTCAAGGCTGGAGGCTCAGCTGTGCTGAGGGTGGGAGCCCTGAACAGGTCCCAGGGATCTGCCTGGCTGCTCATGTCCTAAGCAAGTCTCAATAGCTCCTGCCCTTCTAGCCATATGCATAGGCATCATGGCTGTGGCCCCTGATATGGTGGAGAGGTAAGGGCTCTTGGAAGAGAAGCAAGGAGCAGCCTTCACAGAGTCGGCTGCTGTGGGAGTGTGGTGCAATGTGCATGTTTACCACGGGAGTGTTAGGCCTCCCTAGATGTGTCTCTCCCGCAAGAGCTGGCCACTTTTTCAAGGGGTGTTTTCCTGAAAGTTTGGGCCTAAAATGTGGGTGTGCATTATACAAAAACATCATCATAAGTGGAAAAATACAGTTAAGTCTTTTATCCATCTTGAGTTAATTTTTTGTATATGGTGAGAGATAGGAATCCTGTTTCATTCTTCTGCATGAAGCTATCTAGTTTTTCCAGATGGTTTATTAAATAGGCTTCCTTTCTTTGAGTGTTGTCTGCTTTGTCAAAAATCAGTTGATTGCAGGTAGATGTTTTTATTTCTGGGTTCTCTATTCTGTTCCATTGGTCTATGTCTCTACTTTTACACCAGTACCATGTTGTTTTGGTTACCATAGCCTTTTGCTATAATTTGAAGTCAGGTAATATGACGCATCCAGATTTGTTCTTTTTGCTTAAGATTGCTTTGGCTATTTGGGCTCTTTTTTGGTTCCAAATGAAGTTTAGGATCATTTTTCCTAGATCTTGAAATATGGCATTCATATGGTGACTCCACTGAATCTATGAATCATTTTTGGCAGTACGGACATTTTAATGAAGTTGATTCTACCAATCCACGAGTATGAGATGTTTTTCCATTTGTTTGTGTTATCTCTTACTTCTTTCCTCAGTGTTATGTAGTTCCTACTTAATATAGATTTTTCACCTCCTTGGTTAAGTATATTCCCAGGTATTTAATTTTCTTTGTGGCTACTGTAAATGGTATTCAGTTCCTGATTTGACTCTCAGCTCAACTATTATTAGTACCTAGAAATGCTACCGAATTTTGTACACTGATTTTGTAACCTCAGATTTTGCTGAATTTATCAATTCTATAAGTCTTTTGATGGAGTCTGGAGTGTTTTCCAGATACAAGGTCATAGTATCAGTGAACAGGAATAATTTGATTTCCTCTTTCCCAATTTGGGTACCCTTTCTTTCTTTCTCCTGCCTGACTGCTTTGGCTAGCACTTCCAGAACTATGTTGAATTGAAGTGATGACAGTAGACCCCTTTTCTTATTCTAGTTTAGGGAAATGCTTTCAACTTTTCCCAATTCAGTGTGATGTTAGCTATGAGTGTGTTATATACAGCTTTTATAATTTTGAGATACATTCCTTCTATGCCTAGTTTTTTTGAGGGTTTTTATCATGAAAGGGTGATGGATTTTATCAAAAAGCTTTTTCTGCATGCACTGACATGATTTATATGGTCTTTGTTTTTGCTTCTGTTCATGTGGTAAATCACACTGATTGATTTGCATATGTTAAACCATCCTTGTGTCTCTGGGATGAAACCCACTTGATCATAGTGAATTATCTTTTTGATGTGCTGTTGAATTTGGTTTGCTAGTATTTTGTGGAGGATTTTTCTATGTATGTTCACAATGAACTTTGGTCTATAGTTTTTTCGGTGTATCCTTTCTTGACTTTGGTATCACAGAGATACTAGGTTTTCCTCTTTAATGTTATATAATAATTTCTGAGGATAGATACCAGTTCTTCTTTGTAGATCTGGTAGAGTTTGGATGTGAATCTGTCTAATCTGGGGCTTTGTTGGTAGATTTTTTAAATGACTGATTCAATTTTGCTGCTCATTATCAGTCTGTTCAATGTTTCTATTTCTTCCTGATTCATGTTTGGGAAGTGGTATGTTTCTAGGAATTTATCCATTTCCTCTATGTTTTCTATTTTGTGTGTATAAAAGTTTTCATAATACACATGATATTTTGTATTTCTGTGGTATGAGTTGTAATGTCTCCCTTTTTACTTCTAATTGAGTTTGAGTCCTTTCTCTTCTATTTCTGGTTAATCTGGGTAGTGATCTATTGATTTTGTTTACCTTTTCAAATACCCAACTTTTTGCTTCACTGATCTTTTGTATTGTTTTTTTGGTTTCCCTTTCATTTAGTTTGGCTCTGAGCTTTGTTATTTCTCTCCCAGTGGTTCTGGGTCTTGTTTGTTCTTTTTCTAGTTCCTTGAGATGTGACATTAGATTGTTAATTTGGGATCTTTCTGGGAATTTTTATGGAGGCATTTAAGACTATGAACTTTCTTCTTATGATAGCTTTAGCTGTATCCCACAGATTTTGAAAGTTTATGTCCCCTTTGTCATTCAGTTCAAGGAATCTTTTGATTTATATTTTAATTTTGTTACTTACCCAAGGATCACTCATCATCAGGTTATTTAATTTCCATGACTTTGTATAGATTTGAGTGATTTCTAGTTTATTCCACTGTAGTCTGAGAAGATACATGGTATAATTTCAATTTTTTTGCATTTGCTGAGACTTGTTTTGTGGCCTAAGATATGATCAATCCCAATTGTGTGGGAAAATGTCCCACACAATAAGAATATATATTTAGTAGTTTGGGGGTAAAACGTTATGTAAATGCCTATTAGGTCCATGTGTTCTAGAGTCCTGTGTAAGTCTAGTGTTTATTGATTTTCTGTTTCGATGATGTCCAGTCCTTCCAGTGGGGTATAGAAGTCCCTGGTAATTTGGTTGTTTTTTTTTTTTTTTGGCCGGGGCTGGGCTTGAACCCGCCACCTCCAGCATATGGGGCTGTTGTCCTACTCTTTTGAGCCACAGGCGCCACCCAGTCCCTGGTAATTTCAACACTATTGTTTATTTCTTTGCTTCAATCTAGTAGAATTTGCTTTATGAATCTGGGAGCTCCTGTGTTGCGCATATGTATAAGATTATTATGTCTTTTTGTTGAATTGCTCCCTTTACCATTATATGTATAATGACCATCTTTGTTTTTTTTTAATTATTTATTTTTTGAGACAGAGTCTCACTATGTCGACCTTGGTAGGGTGCCGTGCTGTCACAGCTCACAGCAACCTCCAGCCCTTGGGCTTAATTCTCTTGCCTCAGTCTCCCAAGTAGCTGGGACTACAGGTACCCACCACAACACTGGTTATTTTTTGTTGCAGTTGTCATTGTTGTTTAGCTGGCCCAGGCTGGGTTTGAACCCACCAGCTTCAGTGTATGTGGCTGACGTTGCAAGTACTATGCTATGGGTGCTGAGCTTGTTTTTTTTGGCTTTTTTAAACCATTGTTCATTTAAAGCCTATTTTATCTAATATGAGAATGGCTACACCTGTTTGTTTTTCATTTTTACTTAGAGAAATATTTTTTCCATCCCTTTAACTTTTGTTTTTCAATTTTACTTAGATGAAATATTTTTTCCATCCCTTTACCTTTAGTCTGTGTAAGTCTTTGAAAAGTTATGTGCATTTCTTGGAAACAGCATATATGAGGTATGTTTTATTCATTCACTCAGCTAGCCTATGTCTTTTAAGTGGGTTGTTCAGATCATTCAAGTTCAATGTTAGTACTGACACATGGAATACGATTCTGTTCATCATGCGGGATGATTCCTTATGGGTTTTTGCCCCCTCTTCTATTGTTTTATAAGAGCTGTGAGCTTGGGTGTTTGTACGCTGGTGGGTATCTATCTATTGTGCTGATCCTGGTATAACACACTTCTTTTTGTGTAGGGTAGATCTAATAGGGACAAAGTCCCTTAGTATTTGCTTGTCTTATTTCTCCATCATTTATGAAATTCAGTTTTATAAGATACAAAATTCTTGGCTAATAGATATTTTGCTTATGAAGACTAAAAATGGGGTCTCAATCAATTTTGGCTTTTAAAGTCTCTGTTGGGAAGTCTGCTATTAGCCTAATGAGTTATCCTTTGCAGGTTAGTTGTTACTTTCCTGTTGTAATTTGAAGAATTTTCTCCTTTAACATGACTTTGGCTAGGTTGATGACATGTCTTGGAGATGTCCCAGTTGTTATGAATATGCCCAGTGTTTGATGACCATCTTGTATCTGGATATCTGAATCTCTGGCAATACCAGGAAAGTTTTCCTCAAAAATTTTCTTGAATAGATTTTGAATGCTTTTTGCTTTTATTTTCTTCCTCAGGGATACCTGAGCCATCATTCTTATATGAGCCCGCTTTATACAGTTTCATATTTCCATGAGTGATTGTTCTTCTTTCCCCCTTCTCTTCCCCTTCTTTCTTTCTATTTATTTGTGTCCTTGATTGACTGGGTTAGTTTGGAAGCCTTTTCCTCAAGCTCTGAAATTCTTTCTTCTATTTGGTCTAATATGTTGATGCTTCCTGCTGTATTTTGCAATTCCCTGAATAATTCTTTCATTTCTTTAAGTTCTGTTATATCTTTTCTTATATTGTCCATCTCTTCAGCAAGTTTTTCAATTTTTTCATTCATATCCTAAAACTTTTTTTGTTTTTTTGAGACAGAGCCTCAAGCTGTCACCCTGGGTAGAGTGCTGTGACATTACAGCTCACAAGCAATCTCCAACTCTTGGACTCAAGCGATTCTCCTGCCTCCGCCTCCCAAGTAGCTGAGACTACAGGCGCCCGCCACAACGCCTGGCTATTTTTTGGTTGCAGCCGTCATTGTTGTTTGGCGGCCCAGGCTGGATTCAAACCTGTCAGTTCAGGTGTATGTGGCTGGTGCCTTAGCCACTTGAGCCACAGGCACCGAGCCAAACTTTTTTTTTGGGGGGGGGGGCTTTATTGTGTTGGTTTTCAATTTTCTTTTCGATCTTATTCATTCCATTTACTATCCATATTCTAAATTCTATCTCTGATATTTTTGCAATTCTTTAGGTTCAGATCCATTGCTAGAGACCTACTATGATCTTTGGGGGGAGGGGTGCCAAGACAGCTCCCCCCCCCATGTTACCAGAATTATTATTCTGTCTCTTTCTCATCTGAAATCTCTGCTTTCAGCTCAAGACAAATATGCTTGCAATGCACCCATTTTCCTCAGTGGGAGCTCCCCTACTTTGAGCAAAAGAGAGCTCCCCAGATGGCACATTTGTGTCTTACTCTGGAGGACTGACTCGGCATGAGATGTGTGGATGCACTCTCAGTGTTTAAATGATGTTCTCTTGCATCTCCTGCCTCACTATTTATTTCCCTATGGTTGTCACTGGTGGTTCTCATCTTGCAGAGTGAGTGAATGCTAGTTCTGTCAGCATCACCAACTGTCAGTCCAAGCTGGGTTAAGTGCAGCCCTCTATCTGTGGGTAGCTGCGAATGTCTGCCTGTACAGGGTTAGGAGTTGCCTTGCTCAGATCCATGGGCAACATGCTGGCTGGAGTATAGCCCTACCCATATCTATAGGAAACAGTGATTGATGGTCCATGGCTGCTTAAGACCTGGGTGGTAGTATTGGTTGGCTCATGTGGCTTTAGTATGGTCCTGCTCATACCGTCTGGCAGCAGTGTCTGATGCTCTTTCCTGGCTTAATTAAGAGATGCTCCACTTGTATCTATAGATGGTAGCATTTGTTGGCTAGGTGCCAGCTTGAGTGAACATCTGCCCATGTCCACAGGCAGCAGTGATTGTTAACTTATGCTGGTTTTAGAGCTGCCTGGGTTAGATTCAGTGGCAACAGCATATGCCAGGTCTTGTGACTTGAGGATAGGCCTGCTTGTATCTGTGGAGAGCAGTGATTAATAAACCTGGCCAGCTTGAGGGCTGCCCTGCTCAAATGCATAGACAGCAGTGTTAGCTGAGTGCCAGCTTGAGCACAGCTCCACTCATGCCCACCAGCCACGGTGATTGTCCGAGTTCAAAGGCTTGAGTTTACCAAGATTAGATCCGTGAGTGGTGGCATTTGTTGACTTTTGTGGCTTGAGTGTAGCCCTATCCACACCCACAGGTGGCAGTGATTGTCATTGGCTTGAGAGCTTGAGACTATCTGTCTGTGCTGGCTTGAACGCTTACCCATTCAAATCCTTGGGCAGGTTTTTGTCCAGGGAGTGCCAGCTTGAGCACAGCCCTACCTACATTGACAGGTGGCAGTGATTGTCAGTCTGACCAGATCCCCTCGTGAGGGGGCGGACACACAACTCCTGCCTATAGGACAGTACTCACAAGCGTGCCCAGCTTCCCTGCTCCCTTGTCTCATATACTGGCAGGGACAATGAGGCAGCAGCAACAGTTCTTACCCTGGATAGAGGCAGTGCTCTGGGTCTACGATTTTAAAATGGCAGCAGCCACAGTGCTCAGTGGGTCAACACTGTGCCCTCTCTCTGAAGTGATGCTGCTGTACAACACTGTGCCCTCTCTCTGAAGCGATGCTCCAGACAGCTCCCTATGTCAGTTCTGTACAATTCTGCAGTGTAGGGTCCCCTTGCAGCTCAGATAGCAATGATCCTGGGGGAAATGTGGAGCCCTGGGATTCTGTCCTCTGTGCCTTTCCCATGTGTGTTCATCTTCCCTGTGTACCTCCAAACTGCAGAGCAGGTCACCTCTCTTCCTTCTCTTTCACCTTGGGTGCCTCCTGTCACCTCTTTGATTCACAGTGCTTTCTCATAGATAATCTATCTGAAGATGGATATCCACTTGCCTCCTTCGGTCCTTTCCATGAGGGTGGCATGTGCAGGCTGCTTCTTGTTTGACATCTTGGCCATCCCTCTGTTTTAAATTTTTTTTCTTTAACTTTTTATTTTGAACCACTTCAAAGGACAACTTTATACCAAAGTTGCAAAATGGTAGAATTCTTGTATACCTTTACATAAGCATGGTACAATGATAAAACCAGACAATTAACATTGGTGTAACACTATTAACTTAAGTTATTCACATTTTACCAGTTTCTTCACGAATGCTCCTTCTCTGAGTTAGGATCCATGCTGCATTTAGTTGTTATTTTTCCTCAGTTTCTTCTAATCTGTAATAGTTCCTTAGGCTGTTCTTTCATGAATTTGACATTTTTTTCAGATTTAAAGGCATTCTATGACAATAACACATATTTAACAGATAGGGCAAAAGTTGAGAGGTGCAGGTCATATGTATAACTGAGCACCAGACCTGAGAGACCACCTCCCAGTTCAGGCCCAGGGTCTCAAGTTCATTCTTATCAATACTATCTTGATTATATAAGACAATAATGTGTCATTACAATAGTTACAGTGACAGAGAAATACATGCTATGTACACGTATCCAATAGCAAGGTAATGAAGTAAATTATAATACAGTGTGACAACACACAAGCAAGTAATCAAGAGAATAGCGTTACTTTGTTTAGTGAATGATTTGGTTTCACTTATATACTTACCAATGATTTAAAGGGTTTATTAAACATCTAATTTTACTATATTTTATACTAGAATGATCTTAAACACACAATATAATTCATTTTAGCAAAAAATTTTGAACTACCAGTTTTTCATTCCTTCTTGTATACTGACATTATTAGCTATCTCCTCAGCTGATGCAGAAGAGCTGCATGTCATGTGTTAGTGATATAAATGGTTTGGGCTGTAGAGGTAATAGGAAATACACAATGGCTGCAGTCAGATCATAATATGTGATACAGCTTTAATAAAGCTTAAATCTTTTTTGGTCACTTTATTCAGGAACAGCCAAATGAGAAAGGTGTATACGGCAAGGGTGTGTGCAGAATTTTCATGCCCTCTATGGGCATGCTACCATCCCAGCATATCTATGCGATCACCAACCTGGAAGCTCTTCAAACTCCTTTGCTTAGGGGTTTTATGGCGATTCCACTATGTAGACATGACTGATTGAACTACTGGCCACTGATGATTTTTAAAAAATTTCATTTACAACTGACAAATAATAATTGTATATACTTATGGAATACAATGTGATATATTGGTATATGCTCATATTGTGGAATAATTTAATCAAATTAACCTGTCACATACTTTTCATGAAAAAACATTTAAAATCTCTTTTAGCAATTTTGAAATATGCAATGCATTATTATTTATTATGGTCATCACTGCATGCAATAGATCATTAAAATCTATTCATCTTGTCTCACTAAAATTTTGTACCCTTTGCTCAGTATCTCTTTTTTTTTTGTTGTTGTTGTTGTTGCAGTTTGGCCGGGGCTGGGTTTGAACCCCCCACCCTCAGCATATGGGGCGGCACCCTACTCACTGAGCCACAGGCGCCGCCCTGCTCAGTATCTCTTAAACCTCTTATATCCGCAGGTTACCGCCACCCTACTCTCCATTTATGTAAATTCAACATTTTTACCTTCCACTTTTTTTTTTTTTTTTGCAGCTTTTGGCCAGGGCTGGGTTTGAACCCACCACCTCTGGTATATGGGGCCAGCGCCCTACTCCTTTGAGCCATAGGTGCTGCCCTTACCTTCTTCTTAAGTGAGATCATACAGTATTTATCTTTTTGTGTGGGGCTTATTTCACATAACACAATGTCCTCCAGGTTCATTCATGTCATTACAAATAACAGTATTTCCTTCTTTTTAAAGGCCGAAAAGCATTCCATCAGGTATACATACCACATTCTCTTTATCTATTCATCTGATGATGAATGCCTAGGTTACTTCCACATCTTGGCTATCATGAATAATGCTGCAATAAACATGGCAGTGTTGATATCTCTTTGGCATACTGATTTTTAATTCTATTGAATATATACTCACAAATGGGATTGCTAGATCATATGGTAGTTCTACTTTCAATTTTTTGAGGAACCTCCATATAGTTTCCCACAGTGGCTATATTAATTTACATCCCCACCAACAGTGTATAAGGGTTCCCTTTTCTCCACATCTTTATCAACACTTATTATCTTTTGTCCTTTTCATAGTAGCCATTCTAACAGATGTGAATGATAGAGCACTGTGGTTTTAGTATGAATTTCCTTGATGATTAGTGACAAGCATTTTTTCACACATCATTTGCTTTTTATATTTCTTGCTTTTTGAAAAGAGGTAATTTAAAAACTTTTTGCGTTATAAAACTTTATTGTGCCTCTATATAGTCCTGTGTGTGAGTTTTGTTCTTTTTTTCCTTATGTAAGTTAAACATACTACCAAGTTTCTTTTTTTTTTTTTTTTTTGTAGATACAGAGTCTCACTTCATGGCCCTTGGTAGAGTGCCGTGGCCTCACGTAGCTCACAGCAACCTCCAACTCCTGGGCCCAAGCGATTCTCTTGCCTCAGCCTCCCGAGCAGCCGGGACTACAGGCGCCCGCCACAACGCCCGGCCATTTTTTGGTTGCAGTTCGGCCAGGGCCGGGTTTGAATCCGCCACCCTCTGTATATGGGGCCGGCGTCCTACCGACTGAGCCACAGGCGCCTCCCCATACTACCAAGTTTCTTAATGTAAGTTCCACAATTTTTTAATATAAATTCACAGTTAAAAACATGTTTGTTTTTTCTTTGTTTGTTTTTTTGTAGAGACAGAGGCTCACTTTACCACCCTCGGTAGAGTGCCATGACGTCACAGGACTCACAGCAACCTCCAGCTCTTGGGCTTCCGCAATTCTCCAGCCTCAGCCTCCTGAGCAGCTGGGACTACAGACGCCTGCCACCCTCGATTTATGGGGCCGGCGCCCTACTCACGGAGCCACAGATATATAACGTTATATATTTTTTTATACATAAAAAATTTAATAAATTCACAGTTAAAAACATTTACAGTAAATACAGAACAGAGATAAAACAAGATCAATCATTCCTCCACCTTCCCAGGGGTATCAACATAATTGATTCTTTCTTCACTTTTTCTGTTCAAACATTCTCATCTTATGTAAAAATGTGTATTTCCTGAGTTCACTGAATGTAACCATTTTGCTCCGCTGCTCAACCCCCTCCATTTTTCTTTCTGTTATGTTCTGTCCCTTTTAAATACTAAAATTCTCAAATCCCCCTTAGGAAAAAGTTACAGATGTATCTGCGTTTTGTGTTTTCCCCAGGCATGTCCTCAAATTTTGGATTAATAAACCTTGGTGGATTGAGATCTTTGCCTCAGTCACTTATTTGGGGTTGTCAACATAATCAAACTAATGAATTTTTCCCAGAGGATTTTATGTCCTATTTGAATAGTTTGGTATGGTTAAAGGATAATAAAGTTCAAGGGTATAAGGCAAAGAAAGATGGAATGTCAAGATCATTAAGGGCTTTGATGATACCACTAATGCACTAGAACATCCTGATGGCAAGAGTGGACCTATCCACAGTGTTCAGCAACAGAGTGATTTTCAATGAACATTTGTCACTTAATAACTATTCTGCACTTACAAAGTGCTACAATCAAATCTGCATTTTAAAAAATTATCATTTTTGTACTTTTCTGTATCTTTTCCATTTCTCAGAGTTTAAAAGAAATAGATTATTGCATCAAGGTACATAATTAAGGGGGGTATGCTTAACATTTTTAAAATGAAAACAAAAATCAATATAGAAACTATCAGGAAAGGGGAAGAAAGCCTTCTAGAAGCAGATTACAATATAAACACGACTGCAAAATAAAAGTATCACTGCAATTCGGTGGAGGAGTGAATCAATAGATAAGGGTAGGGCAACTGAGGAAAAAGGCAAATCCTTATTATTTTTTTTTTTTTGTAGAGACAGAGTCTCACTTTATGGCCCTCCGTAGAGTGCCGTGGCCTCACACAGCTCACAGCAACCTCCAACTCCTGGGCTTAAGCGATTCTCCTGCCTCAGCCTCCCGAGTAGCTGGGACTACAGGCGCCCGCCACAACGCCCGGCTATTTTTTTGGTTGCAGTTTGGCCGGGGCTGGGCTTGAACCCGCCACCCTCGGTATATGGGGCCGGCGCCTTGGTAAATCCTTATCAAACATTTTGCCACAAATGTAATACCGAATAAAGTACAGATAAAATGTAAAAAAAAATTAAAAATTCTTTAAAAGTATAATAAGGGTGATGATTTGCATAATTTGAAGATGAGGAAAAACTTTCCCCAAAATAACACCTACCGGTGTCTATACAAAAGTAAATCGCAGATTTTTTTTTTTTTGGGGGGGGGGCGTGGAGGAGGCAGCCAGGAAGAAGCAGAGGGCCTTCCATGGCCTCCCCCAGCAACAGCACCTGGGCTGACAGGGAGATTCCCTCCTTTGAGACAGAGCCTCAAGCTGTTGTCCTGGGTAGAGTACCATGGCATCACAGTGCACAGCAACCTCCAGCTCCTGGGCTTAAGTGATTCTCTTGCCTCCGCCTCCCAAGTAGCTAGGACTACAGGCACTCAACACAACGCCTGGCTTTTTTTGTTGTTGTTAATCGCAGATTTTTTTTAAGCCTCAGAGTCATTAGAAGATACTAGAGGAAAATGTGCTTGTAATATTAGAATGAGAAGCGCATTCCAAAATCTAAAAGGGACACCAGGTGGAGTGCCAAGAACGCCTGCGAGAAGGCTGCACGCGGGCGCAGCGGCCGGCCGGCCGCCCATCCCCCGCCCGCCGCTTCTCCCTCCCGCGCCTCACTCACCAGCCGCCTCGGACAAAGGGCGCTCCGGGAGGCTCCGCCCCCTGACGACGCCGCCTCCCTGTCGCCGCCGCCAGTCCCGACCCGGGCGGGAGAGGGTGCTGAGGGCCCTGATGTCTAAGCCAATGGCGCCAGGTGCCTGGGCCCCTGGGGCTGGACCAGCCGCCGGCTAGGCCGGCTCTGACGACAGCCTTCCCGCAATGGCGACCGCGCCGCGCTGGCTTCGGGTCCCCGATACGCATGCGCCGGCGGCGCCATGGGCCGACGGCGTCCCACATCGCCGGCTCTGGTAACTCCACCCGCTCCCTGGGTCTGCTTTTCACCAGAGCTGGGTTGCTCCGGGAGGCCCGGGCCTCCGCCTCCAGCCCTTAGAGTTCCCCGATCTGAGGGGCCTGAGGAGGGCGGGCGGAGGGCTGCCTGCCAATCAGACATGGCGGACTGCCCTGCTCCCGCGCGGGCCTTGCTCTTGGTCTCCTAGACGACGACGACGACGACACCTGCCGTCGCTGTCCTGAGTCCTGGAACCAGACCTCCTACTGCTTTCACCCCATTTTTATATTCATGAAACCAAAAATAAAGTGATAATGATTAAACCATATATATTAATATATATGTATGTTGTATGTGTATGTACTGATGAGAAGAATGGGGTTCTTTTTATGGGGATAATCATTTGTTTAACTGGAATAAGAATTAGTGGTCTTGATCACCAAAATTACGTGCAAAGTTTCAACTACTTATGCTAGTTATCATGAAATTTCACATATTTCATCTTTGGAAACTTTTTCAGATAGATAAGTACTACCAAATGCTTATTATCGTCCTTGCACGTATGCTTTAGTTTGAACATACAGTAGAAGCCCGTAAGTTGACCACCCAAGGGGCTGTAACAAACTGGTCAACGTTCAGAAATGGTCAACATAAAGAACTAGGCCTACTGTACTGATAAGTACATGTGGTGCATATCCAGTCTATGAAAATTATGTTAACTTAAGAAGGTAGTCAATGTAGGGAGGAGGTCAACTATGGAGGTTCTACTGTATTTATTGCTTGGAAAGCACATAGAGTTCTGTTGTATTCTCTTTGATATTTGCATTTTGGCATGTCAAACTGACCACTGTCAGTTTCATAAATTTTTGTCAGAAATAGAAGCTAAATATGGCAAATTAATCACTTGCAATTGAAGATTAGGTGGGAGCTCCTCAACTGCAAAGTTATAAGGATTTTGAAATGTAGAGATGTCCTTTGAACTTGCGTGGAGGTCTGGAAGTGCTACCAGAACTGTAGTTTGAACATGGAAAATACAGTATAGCCACTGCTAATTTGGGGGGTGGGATCTCACTTCCTGTTTTCACTTTTTGACAGCACTGAAAATATATAAAGCAGCTTGATATAACTTGTGATTCAAACAATGTTAGTTGTCATGGAAAATATGACTTTACTGTAGCATAAGTTGTGGTGTATAAGAGCAGTTTTGCCTTGTAATTTTAGTTTGAATTCATTAAGAAACATTATCCAGTCTGCAGCAAAAATTCATTTCCCAAGTTAATCAATGTTTGATAAGTGGTTGAGGTTGGATCTATTACCAAAAAAAACCTGTGTTCTTTTCCTACTTCGTATCAGCTGCAAAGAAAGAACACCCAACTAGTAAGATATTCAGGATTTTAATTCTTTGGCTGAAGAATAGAGGAGAACTTGTGTTCTAAAGGCACCTTCTCTCAGAGCAAAAGGAGATGTGGAAATTTTAAAGAGTTAGATACCAGACAGATGAGGTATGTAAACATGAACAGAGTGAAGTTTCAGACATACAGATGTAGTTCCTGTACATGCTCCTTTATGTATTACATGTACAGAAAACAGTGGTGATTCTCACTTGGGGGAGTGATTTTTGTATTATAATGATGTGAGTTAAAGGTAGCTGGAGTGGCCTGCTCTGGTCTGCACTGGACTTCTGGCATCCTGCAGGAGGTCATGTAGCTAATTATAGCATTTGGGCCACCTGGTGTCCTTGAGTAGCTGTGGACACTTGAAAAATTGTTAAAAGAGAAAGACAAGAGAAAAAAATGCTGTTAAAGTTTTTTCCATTCACTTTAGTCCTGAGATAAACAAACAAACAAGAAAAGCTTAATAGAACTTTACCACTATCAAGCTATCAAACCATTATGTGATAGGGCAAGTCAGGATATTTAGCTTCTATTTCTGACAAAAATTTATGAAAATGACAGTGGTCAAGACCATGAGAGCAAATAAAGTTTGCTGTTGGCACTACTGGTTCAATAACCCATGGTAGATCCAAATATTTTCCATGAAGTATCCACTTAGCAAATTCTCTATGATTTGAAAGTGTCACCCAAAAATTCATGTGTTGGAACCTTATTTGCCAATGCAGCATGTTGGGAGATGGGGCCTTTAAGAGATGTGGGGGTCATGAGGGTGCAACTCTCAAGTATGGATTAATGCTGGTATAGAGGGAGTGAGTTCTCTTGGGAATGAAGTAGTTCTCATGAAAGCAGGTTGTTATAAAAGTGAGCAGAAAGAGGGACAGAGGGAGGGGGCTGGGGCCTTGGTGTGTGTCACACTTTATGGGGGCAAGACATGATTGCAAGAGGGACTTTACCTAACAATTGCAATCAGTGTAACTGGCTTATTGTACCCTCAATGAATCCCCAACAATAAAAAAAAAAAAAGAAAGTGTCACCCAAAAATTCATGTGTTGGAACCTTATTTGCCAATGCAGCATGTTGGGAGATGGGGCCTTTAAGAGATGTGGGGGTCATGAGGGTGCAACTCTCAAGTATGGATTAATGCTGGTATAGAGGGAGTGAGTTCTCTTGGGAATGAAGTGGTTCTCATGAAAGCAGGTTGTTATAAAAGTGAGCAGAAAGAGGGACAGAGGGAGGGGGCTGGGGCCTTGGTGTGTGTCACACTTTATGGGGGCAAGACATGATTGCAAGAGGGACTTTACCTAACAATTGCAATCAATGTAACCTGGCTTATTGTACCCTCAATGAATCCCCAACAATAAAATAATAATAATAATTAAAAAAAAAAGTGAGGTTGGCTCAGTTTTTGTGGTCTCTTTCACATGTGCACTCTCTTGCCCTTTTGCTTTGCTTTTACCTTATTTTGCCACATGGTGGCAGCTCTAACTAGAAGCTGCCACCATGTCCCTGGATTTCCCAGCCTAGAACCATGAGCCAAAATAAGATTCTTTCCTGTAAAAAGTACCCTGTCTGTGGCATTCAGTTACGGCAATGCAAAACAGACTAAGTTAAGGTTGTACCAAATTAGAATTTTCTCAACTTCTTGAAAAATATTCTTAATCTAAAGTTGTTCTATACAGATTATTTATAAAAGCAAATTCTGCAGTTACTTCAAAATTTGCATTGACTCCTAAATACAAAAATGACTGAACAGTATTGGTAGTTTATGTTGACTCATTAAGAGCCAAACTTACTTTGGTTGCAGCCTTATCTTCACTTTTTATCTTTGGGATAAATTTTAGTGAAAAGATACACAGTTTCCCCTCTATTTTTGTGGATTCCGCATCTATGGATTAAACCAACTACAGACCAAAAATACTTGAAAAAAATAGATTGTTGCATCTGTACTGAACAAGTACAGACTTTTTTCCTTGTGATTATTCTCTAAGACATACAGTATAACAACTGTATAAATGCTATGTATACATACCATTTACATTGTATAAGGTGCTGTAGTAATATAGAGATGATTTGAACTAGTATACAGGAGAATGTATGCAGGTTATATGCAAATAATATACCATTTTATAAAAAGGACTTGAAAATTCATGGGTTTTGACATTTGAGGGGGCCCTAGAATCATTCCCTCATGGATATAGAGGGATGGCTGTATTCCATTTCAGATTTTCTCATTTTTCTGACTGTTTCTTTCTGGCATAATTACCATAGTAATCTCTGGCCTGCATTCAATTTGCTGGTAGGATCAAAACTGAGTAGATGTTTGACAAGTTCCTTGTGGGTTACAACTAGCAGCCTAGTAGTTCTGTAAGTAAAAAATCCAGATATGGTGTAATCCAGTTGTGTCTTTTGTTTTGAATCTTGCAAGGCCCAAATTAAAATGTCGGCAGAGTTATATACTAGAGGCTTTGGACATGAGTCTACTTCCAGTCTCATTCAGTTTGTTGACTGAACTGAATCTCTTGCCGTTGTACGACTGAGGTCTTTCCTTGCTGCCTGTCATCACTAGTAATTCTTTGCTCCTTGGGTCCGCCTACATTCCTTCCTGTTTTCCATGTGACTCTGCCCCCTCCAGCCATGGTAGGCCAAATCCTTCCCATGCTCTGAATCTCTTTTCCTTCCTCTTCTGCTGCATCTACAGAGCCAGTCCTGATTATTTATTTTTTTAATTGATTATTTGTTTATTTATTTATTTATTTATTTGAAACAGAGTCTCACTATGTCGCCCTTGGTAGACTGCCATGGTATCACAGCTCACAGCAACCTCTAACTCTTGGGCTTAGTAGCTGGGACTATAGGCGCCCACCACAATGCCCAGCTATTTTTTGGTTGTAGTTGGCATTGTTGTTTGGCAGGCCTGGGCTGGATTCGAACCCGCCAAGTCTGGTGTATGTATGTGGCTGGTGCCCTAGCCACTGAGCTACAGGCACCAAGCCCAATCCTGGGCTGTTTTAAAAAAAAAAACAAAACACTAGGATAACTCACGGTTCTTTTTTTTTTTTTTTTTTTTTTTGTTGAGACAGGGTCCCACCCTATGCCCCTGAGCAGAGTGCAGTGGGCGTGGTAGCTCACCACAACCTCAGACTTGGGCTGCGGGCACCCCGCTGCCTCAGCCTCCGGAAGCCGCTGGGATTACAGGCACTCGCTGCGGCGGCCGGCTGGGTTTTTCCATTTTTTTCACGAGTCGGGGTCTCACTGTGGCTCAGGCGAGTCTCGAACTCCTGAGCTCAAGCGATTCTCCCTCCTCAGCCTCCCACAGTGCTGGGATTACAGGCGTGAGCCACCGCGCCCGGCAACTCTTGGTTCTTAAAGGAGGATGGAGTAGAGATTCAGTCTTTTGTCAAGGGGAGTGCTAACCTTCTCTCCTTTTATACAACACTGAGACTCAGTCTTTTGGTCCAGAAGTTTTGTGCCAAGGTAGAAGCCAAAAAATGGACTCCAGGTGACTTGAACACCTACAAAAATTGGGAATTTGCCTACAGGGTAGGGGTAAGGAGCTGTAAAATCTAGAGTTAAAACTTATTTTTTTGGTCAAAAATCCTAAAGTCTCTTATCTTATTCCTGTGAATAAGCAAGTTCTTTAGAGGCAGGGGCTGTATCTTGCTATTGCTGTCTGCTACAGAATGGAGAATAGTATAATCAGTGCTATGATTGATTAGGTGAGTGATTGTGGAAGAAATGAACCAAAAAGATCACTTACAGAGGTCTAGGATATAGTGTCCCAAATATCACAAAAACAGAAACCCAAAGCAGGAGCCAACAACTCCCTAGGTAATAGTTACAGTGATTTTACCCACCATTGCTTTTGAACTAACAGTATGAATATCAACACAGTGGAAAAGGCAAATTAAATCCTAGTATTATTTAGAAAAAAAGTGAACCAATGGGCTGCTTGAAAGATTTTCAGGGGCCCAGGGACCATACTTCAAGAACTTCTGCTCTAGTGACACACCTCTTGGGGGCAGGACACAATTATATGAGGGTCTTTACTTAACAAATGCAAGCAGTGTAAATTGGTTCTTTGTACCCGTAATGAATCCCCAACAATATAAAAATAAAATAAAATAAAATACTGCCCCTTTAAAAAGAAAAAAGAATTCCTGCTGTAGACTTAAGGGAGAGAAACAAACCCCTATTTGTTTAAGAAATTGTTGTTCAGGATTTCAGATACAAGATAATTTGTGTCTCTAGTTTTCAAATCATCTTTTGAACACTTGCCAAAAAGTCAGCCATTATACAGAGATTGAGACTCTTGAGTAATTTATTTTAAATCTGAGAAAGAAAAAGAAACTTAGAAGTAACCCCTCTTCAGTGGTTTAAATGTTCATTGTTGACTGTAATTAAAGACTAGAAATCACTGCAATGCATTGGAATAGACCAGAGTAAACCATATCACAGAAGTGAACACCGTATTAGAAAATCCTACTAAACAGTAGGGAAAATGATATAAATTTATATACTACAGTGGAATAATACCCAGAATAGAGCAAGTGAAGAAATTATGATTCAGTTTGTTTTACTTTTTGGCTTTATCCCATCCATAATATTTCCATTTAAAACATGCCTCATATTGTTAGTATCTTCCTGTGGGCTCAAAAGTAGGGTAGCATGGCCTTCTCAGGCAGTTCTTTTTAGAAATCAGCACAGCATGCTCTCTTGTACCTCTCCTCCCTTGTTCCCAACTGTTACAAACACAGTGCATATTTATTTGGTCTAAAACTGGGGCCAGTAGAAAGATCACTGGATTTGGAGTCAGTTCAGACCTGTGTCTTCTGTGTAGCTGGAACCCTGGGAAAGTAAGTTACTTAATCTTTCTGAATCTGAAAATTTTCACCTGGTTTTATATAGATGGCAATAAAAATTTATATATTTTTAGATCTACTCTCAGGACTAAAAGAAGCACTTTGGCTCTCAGCACAATACTAGGTGCATAATATGTGCTTCAAAAATGAGAAGTATCATTATTTTAGTTTAGCATCTAAGGGACTTGTTCAGATTTTTAGAAGCTCTGCTGTCCCAATTTTCCTTCAGAGGGAACACCCTAATGCCCAAACCTTACTCTTGAAAGGTAAGTATTTAAAAGGGTCTTTATGTTTTCTTTTAGGCATTTTTTAAAACAAAATTTTCTACTTCTCTTCCTTATGTCTATAGCATCCCTCAAAGAAGAAGAATGCTTTGTCCCTTTGACTTTGATGGGGAGTTTAACTTGGTTAAGATGCTTTTTGTATACTTATGTTTAAATGTATTACTATGTATTCTAAGATGAACATTGTATATTATTCATTATATAGAAGCCTGTCTAACAAGACAACCAGTTTAAAACAGGACAATAATGTGAATTAAAAGCTAAACTTGGGAAAATGTCTATAGTAGACTCCCTTATTGACCTAAATTATATAGTAAGTAATTTAAAACAATCTTTATTTCTTCATTTCTATTCTTTTTCAGTCTGGGATGGCAGAAAGATCAAGGCGTACGGCCACACATATACCTGATGATGAACAAATAGTTAAGTATATATTTCAAATAGAATTCTACATTTTATACTTTGGTAAAATTGTATAGATTCAAAATATTGACTTAGTAAACTGACATAAGCCTAGATCATAAAGGCTAGTTTGTAATGTTTACACATGAATGAACTTTTATATTAATTGCAATTAAATATCAGTGACAATTTAAATGATACGTGTTTCTTGAGTTTGCTGACCTTTTCAGTGGTGCAAAGCTAAAACTATTTCTATTTAACACAAAAGAAAAACAATTAATTAAAATTCCATAATCTTCCAATAGGTGAAAAGAATAGTGCTATCTTCATGGATATAGTTGTATAATTTATATATTGATAAGAATAACTTTTAATTTTTTGCCTTTTATTATTACTTAAAAATTTTTAAGTATTTTTGTTGTTGCTGTGATTGCTTTTGGGGTTTTCATAAATTCTTTCCCTAGACCAATATACATAAGAGTTTTTCCAACATTTTCTTCTAGAATTCTTATAGTTTCATGTCTTAAGTTTAAGTCTGTTATCCATCATGAATTAATTTTTGTGAGTGGTGAGAGGTGCAGGTCTGTTTTAGTCCTTTACATGGGTCCATCCAGTATTCCCAGCACCATGTTATTGAATAGAGATTCTTTTCCCATGTGTATGTTTTGACTGCTTTGTCAAAGATCAGATGGGAATATGAGGATGATTTCATATCTGGGTTCCTTGTTCTGATCCATAGGTCCATGTCTGTATTTTTGTGACAGCATTATGCATGGTTTTGGTTGTTGTAACCCTGTAGTATAACTTGAAATATAGTAAAGTGATGCCTCCACATTTGTTCTTATTATGGAAGGTTGAGTTGGCTATTCGGGGTCTTTTCTGATTCTACATGAAGCATAGAATTATTTTATCTAGCTCTGCAAAAATAGCATTAGCATTTTAATGGGGATTGCATTGAATCTGTAAATTACTTTGTGTACTATAGACATTGAAATAATGTTGATTCTGCCAATCCATGAGCATGATATTTTTTTCCATCTATTTACATCCTCTGTGATTTCTTTGCTCAGTGTTCATAATTTTTTCTATAGAGGTCTTTCACTTCCTTTTACTTTGGTATAATCCTAGATATTTTATTTTCTTTGTTGCTACTGTAAAAGATACTGTGTCTTTGATTTGACTCTCAGCTTCACTGTTGTTGTATATAAAAGCTACTGAATTGTGTATATTGATTTTGTAACCTGAGACTTGACTGAATTTATCAATTTCAGGAGTCTCTTGGTCAAATCTTTAGGGTTTTATGCATATAAAATTATATCATCAACAAAGAGTGATAGTTTGACCTCTTCTTTCTCCATTCGGGTATCCTTGATTTCCTCCTCTTGCCTAATTGCTTTGGCTAGGACTTCCAGCTCTATGTTGAATAGAAGTGGAGATGGTGGAAAACTGGTTCCACCAACAGTGTGTGAGTGTTTCTTTCTCTTCATATCCATACTGGTGTATGTTGTTATGGGACTTTTTGATATGAGCCATCATCACTGGAATTAAGTGATATCTCAATGTGATTTTTATTTGACTTTCCCTGAAGATTATAGATATTGAGCATTTTTTCATTTGCTGTTGGCCATTAGTCTTATCTTCATTTGAAAAGTTTCTGTTTGGGGTGGTGCCTGTGGCTCAGTAGGTAGGGTGCCGGCCCCATATGCCAAGGGTGGCAGGTTCAAACCTGGCCCCGGCCAAATTGCAACAAAAAAATAGCCAGGCATTGTGGCAGGTGCCTGTAGTCCCAGCTACTCGAGAGGCTGAGGCAAGAGAATCGCCTAAGCCCAGGAATTGGAGGTTGCTGTGAGCTGTGTGACGCCATAGCACTCTACTGAGGGCAATAAAGTCAGACTCTGTCTCTACAAAAAAAAAAAAAAAAGAAAAAGAAAGAAAAGTTTCTGTTCTTGTCTTTTGCCACTTTTTAATGGGGTTGTTTGATCTTTTCTTGCTGATTTGATGGAGTTCTTTGTAGATTCTTGTTATCAGCCCTTTATTGGACGTATAGAATGCAAATACTTTTTCCTCTTTTGTAGGTTGTCTATTTGCCCTATTGATGTGTCCTTGGCTATGCAGGAGCTTTTTAATTAGATCAGGGACTGCAAACTAATACAAGCTCTCTGGAAAGCAGTATGGAGATACCTCAAAGAACTAAAAGTAGACATACTATTTGCTTCAGCAATCCCACTACTAGGTATTTATTCAAAGGGAAAAAGACTTTTTATAAAAAGGACACTTGCACTTGAGTGTTTGTACCAGCACAATTCACAATTGCAAAGATGTGGAAGCAACCCCAGTGCCCATCAATACATGCATGGATTAATAAAGAAGTGGTATATGTATACCATGGTGTTCTACTCAGCCATAAAAATGGTGATCTAGTGCCTTTTGTAACAACCTGGATGGAACTGGAGACTACTCTCCTAAGTGAAGTATTGCAAGAATGGAAAAACAGCCACCACACACTACTTAGCACTTAATACTAAATTGGAATTATTTGATCAACACTTATGTGCACATATGGTTAATGGGTGCAAACATACCATTAGGTAGAAGGAATAAGTTCTAATGTTTGATAGCAGAAGTAGGAGACTATAGTTAACACCAATATATTGTATTCAAAATAGCTAGAATTGAGAACTTAAAAAATACCAAACATCTAGAAATGATAAATAATCAAGGTGGCGGATACCCCCAAATACCCTGACTTGATCATCACACATTCCATACATGTAACGAAATATCACATGTACCCCATAAATATGTATCAATAAAGAACACAAAGAAATGATAAATGCCTGAGGTGATGGATACCTCAATTACTCTGATTGTACTAATACACATTGTATGCCTATATCAAAACTTCACACAGACCCTATGATGTACAACTATTATGTACCCATAAAAATTAATATTAATTTTTTTTAATAAAAATAGAAATGTTGACACTATGAAAGTAAAGATATTGCTCAATTATCTTGTCTTGAGCATTTCTGAATGGAAGCTCACCATAATTATTATTTATTTCTCTGTGTGTGATGTATTTTTTTTCTGTTTATCTTAAATAATTTCTCTTTGCCTTTTGCTTTTAGCAGTTTGAATATAGTGTCTAGTTGCCTTTGTTTTTATTCATCTTGACTTGGTGTTGTCTGAACTTGTATCTGAGGTTTTAGTATCTGGTATTATTAAGCCTTATAATTTCTTGACAATTATTATTTTAAATATTTATTTTGCATTGTTCTTTCCTTCTTTTCCTTCCTTTCTTTTCCAATCATGTTGATTATATCACACAGCCCTTGGATACTGTACTCTTTTTTCCCATTCTTTTCCTTTTTCTGTTTAATTTTTCTAATTTATATAGACCTACCTTTGAGTTCACTGATACTTTCAAAATAGTTGAGTCTACTGATGAGTTCACAAAAGGCATTATTTTTAACCTGTCGCTATTTCATTTTTTGTTTGTTTTTATAGTTTTCATCTCTGCTGAAGTTATCCTTGTAGTCTTGCACATTGCACACATTTTCCATTAGAGATTTTAACATATTAATCATAGTCACTTTAAAGTCCCTATTAGTTTGTTACAACATCTATGGGTTGTCATATATGGCTTTTATTATTTTAAGGTCTTTTTCTTCTCTCAAGCCACATTGGCCTAAACTCAGCCCAAGGGTGGGGCACAGCCCAAAGTCAATCTTTCAAAATGGTGCCTTGGATTTGAGACCTGTAAGGCTATGGTCCCACCCAGGTATGCAGCATGGATGACTGCTATAGAAAATGCTGTCTGCCTATGTCTCAATCTCAACAGTATCCCACAGCAGGGCAGTGAGGACCTTCTCAGCGGTACCTGGAGCAGCTGTTCTCTATACTTTCTCAAAATGCACTGCAGCTGCAGACATGCCCATGGTTCTTTGGTATCTAGGCTCTCAGAATGATACCTGACTCCAGCTGCTGTATGCTCCACAGATACCTGTGGGATTCTGTGTGGATTCTGGAGTAACTTCTCAGTGCAGTAACCAGGCAGCTCCATATGTTAGGCCCAGGACCTGTGTGGGTTAGGGATTTCTCTTATAGCAAAATTGTAAAAACTCATCTCAGAGAGTGGAGTCCTGTTTCTCCACATCCAGGAGTTTCTCCTGGCTGTTAACCAGTCTTTGGTCCGGCAAGTTGCCCTGAACCTTCTTTTTACCCACTTTGGTGTCTCCCATTACTTCCCTGGTGAATCCTAGCATTCTCTCCTAGATGATCTGTTAAAAAATATGAGAATCGACGGAGGCACACATACTACCTGTGGCTAGTGGGCCATCTTGATCCTATCTTCCATTGTGTTATTTTTATAATTTGTTTTTTTCCCAAGGAATTTATTTTTAAATTTGCTGGCAAAAAATTTGTTTCAAATTTGTTTATAAAATGTGTTTAGAGTATTCTATTGTTATCTATCTGTGTGGTCTGTAGAGCTATCCTATCTTTCATTTCTGATATGAACAAGTTGTATTTTGGATTTTTTGTTAGCCTAGCTAGGTACATGTTTTCAAAGCAGCAAAGTTTGGCCTGTTTAATTTTCTTTATGTGTGTATTTCCTACTTCTTTGACTTCTGCTTTTGTCTTAATTTTATAGTTTTTATTGTTTTGCTGGGACTTCTATCTCTTTATTGATTTCATATGCATACTTTTCTTCATGCTCTTGCGTATTTATAATCACTGCTTTAAAATACATCCTTGTCAGCAATCCTAACACTTCTAACAGGTTGTTTTGATGCTAATTTTCATGGACTGGCCTGACAAACAGTATCAAGTAATTTTGGAATATAACCTGGATATTTCAATGTTATGCTGTAGTTTCAGATTTTTTTTTTTTTGGACTGAGTACTTAGGTTTACATGGACCAGAGTGGTTTATTCAGTCTTTAAGAGAGAAGGGGAAGAATGACAAGGGCACAGTTAGACCCATGGGGGAAAGGTCCATGATTCTCCAGGGCAGCCAGGGAGCCTCTCTGAACTTTGATCCCTCCATCCCCTGCTCAGAGGAGGCAGCAGAGTCATTGGGCCTTATGGGATAGGCCCAATGCAGGCAAAGATGAGACTCCAAACCAGCTGAGCACAGTCCATGGTTAGAAAGGGAACAAAGCGTACTGACCCACAAGGTCCTATACAGAAATGGAGCCATCACGGAAGTCTGTCCTCCCAATAAGGATGTTGACTACAACTGGGTGGCCATCTCGGCACTGCTGCTGGGCATCACGCAACACCTCAATCACCTGGTCCTTGTTGTCCTGTGAGAGCAATAAGCCCCGGGCTCCCAGACCCATGGCTGCCTTGTGATAATCAGTGTGGGCCAGGCCACAGGCCACATTGCTGCCCAGACAGGGCACCTGCTCCTGAGAAATCTGAGTCCAGCCTGCATCATTCCCTACCAAGGCAATCACTGGAATCTTGTGTCTGACGAATGTGTCAAACTCAATGAGGCTGTATCCAAAGGCTCCATCCCCAAATAAGCACCAGACCTCAGCATCCGGCCGGCTCAGCTTGGCCCCAAGTGCAAATCCTGCACCAACTCCCAGAGTCCCAAAGGCTCCAGGATCAAGCCAGCACAGGGGGCCATGGGGCTGTATCAGATGGGCAGCACTGCCTACAAAGTCCCCACCATCAACTACCAGAATTGAGATGTTGGGCAGAATTTCCTCCACCAGCTGCAGCACCCACAGTGGGTTCAGGTGCAGGGTCACAGGCATCACTGCCTTCACCAGAAAGGCCTGCTCCTTCTGCCGGTCAGCTTCCCTCAGCTCTTCTGCCCTGTCTGGGGCCCATGTCCGGCCCTGAAGGCCTTCTACCAGCTTCAACATGAAGGAGCCCACATCTCCTTTCACAGTCTCCTGGGGCTTCCAGTAGATGTCTGAGTTGAGCAACATCTCTTTCCGATTACAATTGACAATGACAATCTTGCTGTTGCAGCTGAGGACATGGCCATAGGATAGACGGGAGTCACACACAATTCCTGCCAGGACAATGACATCTGCCTTCTTCAAGGCAGCACTGCGGTTTTTCCGATGTGAAGGGGTGGTTGTGGCCCAGTGGTCCCCTTGCCATTCCCTCCAGAAAGCAAGGAACACCCAGAGTCTCCACGGCAGCACGAAGCTTATCATCAGGTGTCAGGGACAGCAGGGCCTGGCTTCCTAGCAAAATCAGGGGTCTCTTGGCTTGGCTCAGGAGCTCCACACATCACTGGACCTGCTGGGGGGATGCCTGGGTGATGTCCAGGGGCAGGGGTCCCTCAGGCTGAGGCTCCCAGGCCCCTGCAAAGAGGTTGGTCAAATAATTCTCTAAGTACCAGAAGACCTCTTGACCCATGAGGCCTTTGGGCAGTGTGGCTGGCATAATCTCCTTCTGGATGATGAAGTAGGGGTACAGCACATCAACGGGAAGCTCCACAAACACTGGACCTGGGGTGCCTGACTGGGCAGCAGCTATTGCAGCCCTCAGGGTGGGCACGATCCCGTACCCTTCGCACAGATGCACAGAACTTGCAGAGTGGCCAGAACAGGGACATCTGATCAATGGCCTGGAGTGCACCCCGGTTCTGCAGCAGAGTAGGAGCAGCCCCACCTAAAAGCAGGACCGGGGACTGGGCCATCTGAGCATTCTTCACTGCGGTCACTGTGTTGGTTGAGGCCAGGGCCTGCAGTTACCGCTGCTACACCCACAATTCCAGTCAGGCAGCCCACAGCATGGGCAGCAAAGACAGCGGTAGCCTCATGCCGTGTGTCCACCACTCGGATGCCCAGCTTCTCGAAGGCCACAAGCAGCGAGGAAATGTGCCCACCAACATGCGTGAAGAGGAACCGCACGCCATGGGCCCTCAGCACAGCTGCCATGTTCTCCCCACCATGCCGGACACTTGCCTTGTCCACCTTGTGCAGCAGCTGATAGAAGAGCCCCAGGCAGTGCGCTGCGCCCTACAGGGTGGTCACCAGCGTCCCGCACGCAGGCCAGGAGCAGGAAGAAGGAGAAGCAACTCCCCGCAGGGGCGGTGGCCATGAAGGTCTGGGTGAGGTAGCAGCTATGTGTCGCGGCAGGAAGCCCCGCCTCTCTTTAATAGCAAAACTCTGAACCTCACTCAGTCCCAGAGATGGGCGTGCCCCGCGTTACGTCATCAGAGGAACGAGACCACGCCCCCTATGTTAACCGCGCGACTTTTTATTCAAGGCCCTCCTGTCGAGAGCGCTGAGCTGGAACTTGACCCCCGACCTACGGGCACTGAGCCTTTTTTCCAATTTTTTAAGCCTTCTCTATTAATATCTTTAATGACTTGAGAATTTCCCAGTGTGTGAATAGATATACCAGAATTTATTTGGTTATTCTCTTATTTTAGAAAGTCAGACATCCAGATGTTAGAGAGTTACAGAGACCACTTCTGCATAAAGATTTTGTGGATTTTTGTAGTTGCTTGAGAGAGATTTCCAGTGATAAATAAATATACACTGTTAAATCTTCTTTGAATTATTTTTTAGCTTTTAAAAATAACTCAGTTGGCTCAGCGCCTATAGCTCAAGTGGCTAAGGTGCCAGCCACATACACCAGAGCTGGTGGGTTCAAATCCAGCCTAGGCCTGCCACAGAACAATGACAACTACAACCAAAAAATAGACGGGCGTTGTGGTGGGTGCCTGTAATCCCAGCTATTTGGGAGGCTGAGGCAAGAGACTCGCTTAAGCCCAGGAGTTGAAGGTTGGAGGTTGCTGTGAGCTGCGATGCCACGGTACTCTACCCAAGGTGACAGCTTGAGGCTCTGTCTCAAAAAGAAAAACAAAAACCTCAGTTGATACCTTTTATGTGTAATATTGATGGATTTCTAGTTTTCTATGGTGATATTATTAGTAGTAGATTCTTTTCTTAATTTGATATAACATAAGTTCTCAGAGGGTGTATGACAGATTTTTAGCAAAAGTTATTTGCATTTAAAAAATTTCTAATTGATTTTTGCTTTTTTTTTTTTTTTTTTTTTTGCAGAGACAGAGTCTCACTTTATGGCCCTCGGTAGAGTGCCGTGGCCTCACACAGCTCATAGCAACCTCCAACTCCTGGGCTTAAGCGATTCTCTTGCCTCAGCCTCCCGAGTAGACCGGCTATTTTTTGGTTGCAGTTTGGCCAGGGCCGGGTTTGAACCCGTCACCCTCGGTATATGGGGCCGGCGCCTTACCGACTGAGCCACAGGCGCCGCCCTGATTTTTGCTTCTTTAAAAAAATATATTTTTGCTTCTTCACATTTACAGATGGTCTCCAACTTATGATGTTTCAACTTAAATTTTTTTGGCTTTATGATGGTGCTGTTTTTCACTATCAGTACAATATTCAATAAATTATGTGAGATATTCAATTTGTTATTATAAAATAGATTTGTGTTAGTTGATTTTGCCCAACTATAGGCTAATGTAAGTGTTCTTAGCATTGTTTAAGTTAGGGGAGACTAAGGTATAATGTTCAGTGTATTAGGGGTGTTAAATGCATTTACGACTTACAATTATTTTCAACTTACCATGCATGGGTTTATTGGGACATAGCCCCATTATAATAAGCACTAAATTAACATGTATTGGATTTTCTTTTCTTTTCTTTTTTTTGTAGAGACAGAGTCTCAGTTTATTGCTGTTGGTAGAGTGATGTGGCATCACAGCTCACAGCAACCTCCAACTCCTGGGCTTAGGCAATTCTCTTGCCTCAGCCTCCTGAGTAGCTGGGATTAGGCCCGGCTATTTTTTTGTTGCAATTTGGCTGGGGCCGGGTATGAACCTTTCACCCTCGGTATATGGTGCTGGCGCCCTACTAACTGAGCCACAGATGCCACCCACATGTATTGGATTTTCTAAAGCACAATGGAAGAATGCCAATTTTTTTCTTTTTCTTTTTACAGAAGAAGTAATTTATTATTTTAGAGTAATACACTGGCACTTGTGGTATTTCCTTAATTCCTTATTTCTTTTTAAATTTAAAAACACAGCCTCTTTGTATGTTCTGAGAAATAGATTCCTTTTACTTATAAAAATTATAGCAAAATTTATGTGTCTGTGTCCAGTGGCTCAGATTGTCTGAGATCCAGCGGCTCACATCTCTAATCCCAGCACTTCGGGAGGCTGAAGTGGGAGGATCTCTGGAAGCCAGGAGTTTCAGACCAGCCTGGATAATACATCTCTACAAAAAAATTTTTTTAATTATGTGGTTAGAACCCTAACAAAATAATCAAATGATAGTCAATTCTAATTGCTTTGACATATATTATCACTGTCTTTTCAAACTACTTCATTTCTTATTTAATTAAAACTTTAAAATTTTTATTTTATTTAAGAAAAAAGAAAATATTCGCTGTCTAACGACGCTTGGCCATTTTGGTTTTGAATGTTTGCCCTATCAGTTGGTGAATAGAGCTCTCCAACAAGGATTTTCTTTTAATATCCTCTGTGTAGGTAAGTGCCAAACAACTTATTTGAATTATTACTTCATTTTTCCCACTGCTGATTTCAACTTACCTTAAGCAATGTAACACTGGTGCTGTCAATTCAAGACCTGGTATTCATGTTTATAATGGTTTTCATCTTCTTAACCATATTGCATAGTCTGTAAACATTTAAAAAGTTTAAACATTTCAGTGCTTTTCAAAATATAACATACCTTAGTGGATACTTTCTACACTACATTAATGATAGAATCAGGGCTAGCATGTATACACTCAAGGCCATCCCAGTCTTTAAAGTATTAGGGATCCTTTATTGTTTAAGGTATTGTTGTTGTTGTTGTTGTTGTTATTATTATTCTGAGACAAGGTCTCTCTTTGTTACCTTGGCTAGAGTGCAGTGGTGTCATCATAGCTCATTGCAACATCAAACTCCTAGGTTTAAGTGATCCTCCTGTTTTAGCCTCCCAAGTAGCTGAGACTATAGGCATGTACCACCACATGAAAATAATTTTAAACATCTTTTGTAGAGACAGGGTCTAGCTATGTTACCCAGGCTGGTCTTAAATTCTTGGCCTCAAGCAATCCCTCTCAGCTCAGCCTCCACTTATAATCCAAGTGCTTGGATTATAACCAGGAATGAGCCACTGCATGCAGCCAAAAGTAATATAATTTTTAATAGAAAAATCATAATTGTATATATTTATGGGATACAATGTGATGTTTCCATATATGTTTAGGTGGAATGTTTAATCAACCTAATTAATCTATCACTTGGCTTACCTGCCATTTTTTTATATTGAGACATTTGAAATTTACTGTAAGCTATTTTGAAATAGACAATATATTATTATTACTGTGGTCACCCTGAGGTGCAATTATCTCAAAACTTATTTCTCCTATCTATTTACAACTTCTCATTTCCATTCTCCCTCTCCCTTGGCCTCTTTTAGTCATTATTCTACTCTCTGTATCTGTGAATGAGTTCAACTTTTTTAGATTTTTTTTTTTAATGTTTTTTTTTTTTTTTATTGTTGGGGATTCATTGAGGGTACAATAAGCCAGTTACACCGATTACAATTGTTAGGTAAAGTCCCTCTTGCAACTTTTTTAGATTTTAAAAATCACTGTGAGAGTTGAGTTTTGCCTTTTCTCAGCTATTTTATACCCCTATGATGATGAATCTCTGTTTATTACAGGGGAAACTGGAATCGGAAAATCAACACTCATTGACACATTGTTTAACACTAACTTGAAAGATAAGAAGTCCTCACATTTTTACTCACATGTTGGACTTAAAATCCAGACATATGAACTTCAGGAACGCAATGTTCATTTGAAATTGACTGTTGTGAAAACAGTGGGGTATGGTGATCAATTAAACAAAGAAGGCAGGTTAGTGTTTTCTTATTTAAATTAAAAAGATCTTCTTATATTAAGAAATTGGCCTTCTTTCTCCATAAACTACATTGTAATATTCTTCTAAGTCGATTAATGTATTTCCTTCCATATTTTAATTCTTTCCTAATAATGTTCTCTTCTTGCAAAATTGATACCTTTGTATATACTTTCTTATGAGATTTTGAATGAACTAATACAGGAAAAATTTGCTAATGTAGTTTCTATTGGTTAGATTATTTCCTTGTTTCTTTATTTTTTTATTCGTACACACTTATGGGGCACATGCACAATTTTAGAACATGCATGGATTGCCTTATAGTCAAGTCCAGGCTTTGAGGATATCCATCACCCAAGAAATGTATACTGTACTGGTAAGTAATTTCTTATCATTCATTCCTCTCCCACTTCTGGGTTTCATTATAATAATTCCACTCTTTATGTCCATGTATAAACATTTTTTAGCACCCACTTGTGAGTAAGAACCTGTGACATTTGACTTTAATTCATTTATGATATTGCAAAAGACATGATTTCATTCTTGTTCAGTTGTTTGAATTCTTTGTACATGGGTTGCTACAAAAATTTTGTAACACTGTATTATAGTCCATTATTTCACTTATAAAAAACACAGTTGGCAGCATCCTTTCGGATTCACCCACACAAGTTTCAACTTGCTCAGATTGTCAGAGTTACAGGGAGGGCTTCATTTGTTTCTATTTACATAGATTTTATATTTCTTAATTTTTGAAAATCTGAAAACTTTCATTTTTTTATTATTAAATCATAGCTGTGTACATTAATGCGATCATAGGGCACCATACACTGGTTTTATAGACCGTCTGACACATTTTCATCATACTGGTTAACATAGCCTTCCTGGTGAAAACTTTCATAATGACCCGTCTACTCTGAGTACTAGTCTCCTGTTGGATAAATAGTTGGCAAATAGTTTTTCTATTCTATAAGTTGTCTGTTCATCCTGTTTATTATTTCTTTGGTTGTGCAAAAAAAAATTTTTAGTTGTAATCAAGTCCCATTTGTTTGTGTTTTTGTTGCCTATGCTTTTGAGGTCTGTTATAAATTCTTTGCCTAGACTAATGTCTAGAAGTGTTTTCCCTAGGTTTTCTTCCACCATTTCTATAGTTTTGGGTCTTACATTTAAGGCTTTAATCCATTTTGAGTTGATTTTTGCCATGGAGAGAAATAGGGTTTTCCTATTTTATTTTTCTCTATCTGGCAACCTAATTTCCATAGCACCATTTATTGAAAAGGATACTCTTTCCCCAGTATATGTTTTTGTTTACTTTGTCAAAGATCATTTAACTATAGATATGTGGCTTTATTTCTGGGTTCTCTATTTTATTCCATTGATCTCTGTGTCTTATTTTTATACCAATACCATGCTTGTTTTATTTGCTATATAGTCTTGTAGTATAATTTGAACTTAGATATTGTGATACCTCCAGTTTTTTTCTTTTTGCTTAGGATTGTTTTGGCTCTTTAGGTTCTTTTTAAGTTCCATATAAATTTTAAGATTGCTTGTACTAATGCTGCAAAAGCTCATATTGGAATTTTGATAGGGATAGGGATTTCATTGAATCTGTGGATTGTTTTTGATCAGTGGTTCTCTGATCTAAAGAGGCTTTAGCCTCTTTAGCAATCTAAACCACTCTTGACTCAGCCTCCTGAGTAGCTGGGACTACAGGCGCCTGCCACAATGCCCAGCTATTTTTGTTGTTGTTGTTGCACTTTGGCCAGGGCCAGGTTTGAACCCACCACCCTAGGTATAATGGGTCCAGAGTCCTACTCACTGAGCCACAGGTGCTGTTCAGTCTCCATCTTTTTTAATGGCTGCATAGTATTCCATGGCATACATATACCACAGCTGGTTAATCCATTCCTGAACTTTTCAAGCCAGAAGACAATGGTTAGCTACCTTTAATCTACTTAAACAAAACAATTTTCAGACCAGAATTCTATATCCTGTTAAGCTAAGCTTTAAAATTGACAGAGAAATCAAATCATTCACTGATATGCAAACATTAAGGAAGTTTGCCACAACAAGACCAGCTCTACAGGAAATACTTAGGCCTATTCTATGCACTGACCATCACAATGAACCACCAGCAGAGCAAACACTCAGAGACTAAAGGACAAAACCTAGCTTCCATAATGAGGCAAAAGATAAAACTAAGCAATGGACTTTCACAAAATAAGATGACTAGAACTCCACCATACTTATCAATTATGTCAATAAATGTTAATGGCTTGAATTCCCCACTGAAGAAGCATAAACTGGCTGATTAGATAAAAAAGCACAAGCCATCCATTTGCTGTCTGCAGGAAACACAGCTAGCTCCAAAGGACAAAGTAAAATTCATGGTTAAGGGATGGAAGATAATTTTTCAGGCAAATCGAAATCAGAAGAAAAGAGAAGTTGTGATCTTATTTTCAGATACAATAGATTTAAAGCAACTAAAATCAAAACAGACAAAGATGGACACTTCATATTGGTCAAGGGAACAATACAATAAGAAGACATTTCAATTCTAAATATTTATGTACCCAACTTAAATGCACCCGGATTCTTGAAACAGACCTTAATTAGTTTTTCTGCATCTATTGAGATGAGCATGTGGTTTTTGTCCTAAATTCTGTTTATGTTATGTATCACATTCATTTATTTATTTGCTTATTTTAACCATCCTTACATCCCTGGGGTAAAACTCACTTGATCACGATGCATTATTGTTTTATTGCTGTTGGATTTAGCCTGCTTATATTTTGTTGAGAATTTTTCCCATCTATGATCATCAGGAATATTAGGCTGTAGTTTCCTTTCCCTTCCTTTTCTTCCCTTCCCTTTCCTGTCCCCCTCTTCCTTTCCCTTCTCTTTTCTTTCTGTTATGTCCTTGTCTAGTTTTGGTATCAAGTTTTGGTACAGATCTTATAGAATGAGGTAGGGAGGATTCCTGCCCCCTGAATTTTGGGGAGACGGTTTCGGGATGATTGGTATTTTTTCTATAGGACTAGTAGAATTCAGCTGTGAATATATCTGGTTCTGGGCATTTCTTTTTGGGGAGTTTTAAAATTACTGATTTAATCTTGCTACTTGATATTGGTCTATTCAGGATTTTCATTTTGTCCTGATTCAGTATTGGGCTATCATGTGCTTCCAAAAATCTATTTATTTCCTCTAAGTTTTCCAGGGTTTTTTTCAGGTACAATTCTTTATGATAGTCTCTGAGGATCTTTTGTACTTCTGTGGTATCAATTTTAATGTCTTATTTTTCATTTCTGATGTTTTCCTCATTTGGATTTTCTCTCTTCTTTTTTTTTTTATATCTTTTTTTTGGAGACAGAGTCTCACTTAGTCACCCTCGGTAGAGTGCAGTGGTGTCCTAGCTCACAGCAACCTCAAATTCTTAGGTTCAAGCAATCATCTTGCCTCAGCCTCCAGAGCAGCTGTGAATACAGGTGCCTGCCACAACACCCAGCTATTTTTAGAGATGGGAATCTCGCTCTTGCTTAGGTTGGTCTGGAATTCCTGAGCTCAGGTGATCTACCCGCCTTGGCCTCCCTGAGTGCTAAATCCTAGCATGCTTGTAATCTATAAGCGTGAGCCACCGTGCCAGGCCAGACTTTCTTTCTTCTTGACTTGGTTAGTCTAGCTAGCAGTTTATTAATCTTGTTTATCTTTTCAAAGAACCAACTTTTCATTTTGCTGATTCTTTGTATTTGAGGAAATCTCTATTTCATTTAATTCTGCTCTGATCTTTGTTATTTATTTTCTTCTGTCAATTTTGGGTTTGCTGTGTTCTTGCTTTTCTTGTTCCTTGATGTACAGCATTTTACTTTTTCAAGGTATGCATTTAATGCTATAAAATTCCCTCTTAATGCTGCTTTTACTCTATTCAGAGATTTTGGTATGTTTTGTTTTCATCTACATTCATTTCAAATTTTCATCAGATTTCCATGTTAATTTTGATTTTGATTCAGAGATCTTTCAGGAGCATTTTGTTTAATTTCCATGTATTTTTATAGTTTCTGAATTTCCTTTTATTATTTATTTGTAGTTTTATTCAACCGTGGTCTAAGAAGATATTTGATTCGACTTCAATTAAAAAATTTTTGTGGAAAATTGTTTTGTGGTCTATCCTATGGTCTATCTTGGAAAATGTTACCTGTGCTGATGAGAAGAATGTATATTCTGTGGTTGGGTAAAATCTGTTTGATTTCATTGCCTATAAATAGCTTAATGTGGTGGCTTCCTCTAATGTCATTTGTAGTAGCTGTATACCTGGTGGGTGAATGAGCTCACAACCTTCTAATCAACCACAGTGATGTGAATGAAGCATCCACAAGAAGTTTTTCTCATTACCATGCACCATGCTCTTGTGTTAGCAGTTGTAATGGGTTGTGTTGGCTGGTCAGCAGACCATTAGGTGACACTAAAAAATTGAAGGAAGGGACAGGCATGGCGACTCATGCCTGTAATCCTAGGACATTGGGAGGCTCAGGCAGATGTATTGCTTGACATTAGGAGTTCAAGATCAGCCTGAGCAAGAATGAGACACCCGGCTCTAGTAAAAACAGAAAAATTAGCCTGGTGTTGTGGTGGGCACCTGTAGTCCCAGCTGCTTGGGAGGCTGACGCAAGAGGATTGTTTGAGCCCAAGAGTTTGAGGTGGCTGTGAGTTATGATGACACCATGGCACTACAGCAGAGTGAGACTCTGTCTCAGTAGGATTTATGCCTGACCTTTATTAACTAGGAGAAGTATTTGGATATTCCAGGTAGTAGATTGGGCTGAGGAACCCTAAATAGCTGGATCCCATACTCCATCTCAGAAAGTGCACAAACCAGGGCAGAGCTGGATGTGGTAAACCTGGACTCAGGAGCCCCAGTGATGGATGCAAGCATTGTCTTTGATAGGGATGGTGGAAAGTCCTCACACTACTGGTGAAATGTCTGGGAAAGTGGCAACTTTTGCAGGGTCAAATCTCACCCGGGGGAGGAAGGGGCCATTCCAGTGCCACAGCCGTGGCTGGTAGGAGTGGGATCTGGTTTCCTTTCATGCCCCAGTTACTGCATGGCTCTCTCCTACATCTTGACTGTATCACTGTGGTTTGCTTCTAGTCTGCAACATAGCTCTAGACAGTAGGAAATGCCCTCTCACTCCATACCAAGCCTCCAGGGCACTCTCCTTCGGCTCAGCTTTTGGTGGTTGTGGGAGCCTGTTTTAGACAGCTTTTAACTTGAAATCTATCTTGTGTAATGTAAGTATAGCCACCCCTGGTCTCTTTTGATTTTGATTTACATGGACTATTTCTCCAAACCCTGACTTTCAACTTAGATGTGTTCACAAAGGTAAGGTAAGTTTCTTATAGACTGCGTGTAGTTGGATCATGTTTGTTTCCATTCACCCAGTCTTTGTGTTTTTATTGAAGAATATATTTTGTCTGCATTCAAGGTTATTAGTGATAGATGAGGACCTACTATTGCCATTTTGTCATTTCTGTTTTTTTCCACCTCTCTTATAGTCTTCCTTTGTGATTTTATGATTTTCTGTCCTATGCCTTGACTTTATCTTTAGATGCTTTTCTCTTTATCTTTTTTGGTGTATGTGTTATAGTATTTCTTTCTTTGTGATTATCACAAGGCTTCCATTAAACTCTGTATATGGCCATACCACTGAGGTATTGTAGATTCAGTTTCACACCACTACAATAAAGCAAATATTACTATAAACCAGTATCACAATTAATTTTTGGCTTCCCACTGCTTATAAAAGTTATATTTATAGTATAGCATATTACACATATGATAGCACTATGTCTAAAAAATAATATGTGTAGCCTTCTTAGGACACCTTATTGCAAAAAATACTATTGATAATCTGCGCTTTCAGGGAGTCATAATCCCCCTGGTGGAGGGTCTTGCTTCAATGTTGATAGTTGCTGGTCAGGGTGGTAGTTGCTGAAGGTTGTGGTGGCTGTGGCAATTTCTTAAAGTAAGGTAATGATGTTTGAAGTTTGCCATATTGATTCATATTTTCTTTCATAAAATATTTCTCTGTAGCATGTGATGTTGTTTGATAGCATTTTACACAATAGAACTTTCAAAATTGTAGTCAATACTCTCAAACCCTGCCACTGCTTTATCAACTAAGTTTATGGTATATCTAAATTCTTTGTTGTCATTTTAACAATGTTCACAGCTCCTTCACCAGAAGTAGATTCCATCTCAAGAAACCATTTTGTTTCTCACCCATAAGCAGCAATTCCTCATCCATTCAAATTTGATCATGAGATGGCAGCAATTCAGTCCCATCTTCAGGCTCCACTTCTAATTTTCATTCTCTTGCTATTTCCATTGTTTCTGCAGTTAATTGTTCCACTGAAATCTTGAACCCTTCAAAGTCAGCCCTGAGGATTGGCTATCTTGGCCTTGTTATATTGACTCCTTTATTGGTGTTAGCATCACTAGCAATCAGACATATCCACAAACTGTACCTTCTGTTAGGATACACTGAGAAAGGCAAACCAACTCTGTGTTATTCATGCTAAATTGCACCATCTCAGTCTATTCACAAGAAAATATTAGGAAAACTTATATTGAAAACTACTCTACAAAATAAACTGTCCTCTATCATTACGTAATAACCTGCTTTGCCTCTTGTGACAATTTTTGAGTTAAAGTCTATTTTGTCTGATAGAAGTATTGCCACTCTTGTTTTCCTTTGTCTACCATTTACAAAAATAATTTTTTCCATCTCCTCACGCCTATGTTTATCTTTAAGGCTAATATATTTCTTGTAAGCTGCATGTACTTGGATCTTGTGTTTTTATCTACTAAGCCATTGTCTGTCTTTTGATTAGTAAACTTAGTCCATTTAGAGTTAAAGTAATATTAATAGGTAAGACTTCCAGTTGTAATTTTCTGACTGCTTTTTAGTTCCTTTCTTTCTTTCTTTCTTGCTGCCTTCCTTGGGATTTGATTTTTATAATGTTATACTTTGATTTTTATCTTTATCTTTTGTGTGTATAGTACAGAGTTTTTCTTTGTGTTTACCTTAAGTCTTACACAAAACATCTACAGTCGTAACAGGGTATTTTGTGCTCATAACAACTTAGATTACACATAAAAATGCTACATTTTGGGGCGGCGCCTGTGGCTCAGTGGGTAGGGCACTGGCCCCATATACCAAGGGAGGCAGGTTCAAGCCTGGCCCCCCGCCAAACTGCAACAACAACAACAACAAAATAGCCAGGCGTTGTGGCGGGCGCCTGTATCCCAGCTACTCGGGAGGCTGAGGCAAGAGAATCACCTAAGCCCAGGAGTTGGAGGTTGCTATGAGCTGTGTGACGCCATGGTACTCTACCCAGGGTGATAAAGTGAGACTCTGTCTCTACAAAAAAAAAAAAAAAAGCTACATTTTTACTTCACTCCCATTTTATATTATTGACATGACCATTTACATTATTTTTAATATGGAACCATTAACACATTTTTGTAGCTACAGTTATTTTTAATACTTTCTTTTAACTTTTATAGTAGCATTAAAATAACTTACGTACCAACATTATAGCATTAGAATTTTCTGAATTCAACTATGTACTTATCCTTACTAGTAAGTGATATATTTTCGTGTGTCATCATATTGCTATTTAGTATCTTTTAGTTTCAACTTGCAGAATTCTCTGAAGCATTTCTTGTAGGGCAAGCCTAGTGGTGATGGACTTCCTCAGCTTTTGTTTCTTTGGTAAAGTGTCTATCTCCCCTTCATTTCTGATAGACAGCTTTGCCATGTTCGATATTATTATTATTATTATTATTATTATTTTTTTTTTTTTTTTTGTAGAGACAGAGTTTCACTTTATGGCCCTCGGTAGAGTGCCGTGGCCTCACACAGCTCACAGCAACCTCCAACTCCTGGGCTTATGTGATTCTCTTGCCTCAGCCTCCCGAGTAGCTGGGACTACAGGCGCCCGCCACAACGCCCGGCTATTTTTTTGTTGCAGTTTGGCTGGGGCTGGGTTTGAAACCGCCACCCTCGGTATATGGGGCCGGCGCCCTGCTCACTGAGCCACAGGCGCCGCCCTATTATTATTATTTTTTTTGAGACAGAGTCTCACTTTGTCGCCCTTGGTAGAGTGCTGTGACGTCACAGCTCACAGCAACCTCAAACTCTTGGGCTTAAGTGATTCTCTTGCCTCAGCCTCCAGAGTAGCTGGGACTACAGGCGCCCACTACAACGCCCGGCTATCTTTTTGGTTGCAGTTGTCACTGTTGTTTAGCAGGCCCGGGCCAGTCTCAAACCCACCGGCTTTGGCATACATGGCCGGCTCCCTACTCACTGAGCTACAGGCGCCGAGCCCATGTTCGATATTCCTGATTGGCAGTTTTTTTTCTTTTATCACTTTGAATGTCCCATTACATTCCTTTCCTGTAATATTTCTGCTGAGAAATCTGCTTATAGCCTTATGGAGTTTCCTTGCATATGATGAGTTGCTTTTCTCTTACTGGTATTCTTGGGCAATGTGCTTGTTGACATCTGTGAGCTTATTGGTAGTATCTGTGGCTGGTTTTTGAGATCTGTGTGGTTGTTGCTTGAGCCCTTTCTCCTTACTTTTAGCTCCCCCAACACTATGTAGCCAATCTGATCCCTTCACTGTTCTGGATGAGGCATGGGTGACTTTCTTTATGGCTGGAGAAACCCGGTGCTCCCTCTGCTCTTACTTCCGCAGAGGTAAAATCGAAGGTTTAAGGGCGTTCTTTTTACACTGAATTTTGCCACTTCGGGGGAGGGATGATATTGGTAAAATAAAACTCTTCTTACCCTCTCCAATGCATTTCTTCTTGGATATTTTTTGCTCAAATGGGGTGCTAGAATCTCTCCACTGGGCTTCTGGACACCCACAGGAACATTTTCGTCCATGAGTATTTGTCATTGATGTTTCTTTGGGATTCTTAGGGTTAGGATTTCTTATTTCGCATCTTTCTCCGTCAGAAATTTTAGAATTCTTAAATTCAAATTAATTAAGAGAGCTGACTTTTATCATTTTTCTTTAATGTTAACATTCTGTATAGTGATAGTACAATTATCAAACGAAATGAATATTGCTACTATGAAATTTACTATACTATAAGCTATTCCATTTCCACTAATGACTTTTTTGGTTCCAAAATCCAATATAGGATCATACTTTTTATTGATTTGTCATGTCTCTTTAGTCCAATTTAATTTGTGGTAGTTCCCCAGTCTTTACCTTTTATGATGTTTAAATATTTTAAGAGCATTGGCCAGTTATTTTGTGGAATGTTTTTAAATTTGGGTTTTCCTAATGCATTCTCATAATTATATTGAGACTGTGAATTTGGCAAGAACATTACAAAGTTGGTTAATTTTCTCAGAATGTCATAATAGGAGGTACATGATGTGGATATATCTTATTACTAGTGATGATAACCTTGATCTATCATCTCCACTATTAACATTATAATTTTTGTTTTGTAATGAATAGACATCTTGGAGAGTGATATTTTTCTTTGAGACTGGACAAATAACCTGTTTCTCCTTAAACTGTTGTCCATTTTAAAGCATCTATTTTGGATTTTGCTTGTAACAATTGTCACTCTGATGCTTTAATGTCAAATTTGTATTTTTCTCATCTCTTCTATGTTTATAATTAAAATTTTTATCTAATGCAGAGTTTATTTCTTTTCCAACAATATATTCATTCATTTAATTATTTATTTATCAGTTAGACTAATGGATATTTATTTTATGAGTTATAATATAATACCATAGAAATTAATTTTGTTGCTGAGAATTTCCAGCCTCAGTCACTGGTAAGACTTTTAGTTAACATTCGGTTAGTTCCCTGGCCCTTTTAATATCCTCATATTTAAAACTTCTAATTTTGAGATCATTTTAGATTTACAGGAATGCTAAAACAAGCATACAGATAGTTTTTGTACACCCTTCATATAGTTTCCCTTTATGTTTACATGTTACATTCCCATAGAGTAAAGCGCGGGCCTTATTATGAAATTATCATCTTTGTATGGACATGTTATGCACACTTTTATCACTATGGCAAACTGTTTAGTACATATATTGCTATTAAGTGGTAAAAAAGATGACCAGATTTTATTAATATGTTATGCTAAATGTTTAAATAATCTTTCTTTAGCTATAAACCAATAATCGAGTACATAGATGCTCAATTTGAGGCCTATCTTCAAGAAGAGCTGAAGATTAAACGTTCATTTTTTGAGTACCACGATTCTCGAGTCCATGTTTGCCTTTACTTCATTTCACCGACCGGACATTCTCTGAAGTCTCTGGATCTATTAACAATGAAGAACATTGACAGTAGGGTATGTTTAGTAAATACATCAACCTTTCAATATTTAATGTTAATTTTGAGATAATAACAGATTTTGCCAGCCTTTACATATGAGTGCAATGGCAGGAGTTTTTTCTGAGAAATGTATCCTTAGGTGATTTCATCATGTGGGAACATCTTGGAATGGATTTGCACAAATAGAAGATACAGCTTACTACACACCTAACCTATATCCTTTTATGGTATCACCCTTTACTCTACAAACCTGTACAGAATGTTACTATACTGAATACTGTAGACAGCTGTAACACAATGGTATCTGTGTATCTAGACAGAGAAAATGTTTAGTGTCATAATCTTATGTGACCACCATTATATATGTGGTCTATCATTTACTTATATGTCATTATGTGGTACATGACTGTACCTGTTATTTTGTAATATGTGTGTATATGTATTATAATTATTTTTTTCTATTAATATTTAAAGTATTTGCATTATTTTGCCAGGGTTAGCATAGCAATATGCCATAGACTGGGTGGTTCAAACAATAGAAGTTTATTTTCTCACAGTCTTGGAGGCTGGAAGTCCAAGATCAAGGTATTGGCAGGCCTGCTTTCTTCTGAGGCCTCTATTTTTGTCTAGCTGATGGCTCCCCGTCTTTATTTTCTCACATGGTATTTCCTCTGGTGTCTCTCTGTGTGTTCAAGTTTTGCCTTCTTATAAGGACATGAATCAGATTATATTAGGCTCCACTGTAACAGGCTCACATTAATTTAATCCCCTTTTTAAAGTCAGATTCTGAGGTACTAGGGGTTAGGGCTTCACGTATACATTTTGGAGGGACACAATTCAGAAATTGATATATTTCAGCCTTGGCTTACTTTTCACAGAAATGTAATAAATATACATCAGGTTAGAAAGTGAAATACAGGGCGGCGCCTGTGGCTCAGTGAGTAGGGCGCCAGCCCCATATGCCGAGGGTGGCGGGTTCAAACCCAGCCCCGGCCAAACTGCAACAAAAAAATAGCCGGGCGTTGTGGCGGGCGCCTGTAGTCCCAGCTACTCCGGAGGCTGAGGCAAGAGAATCACCTAAGCCCAGGAGTTGGAGATTGCTGTGAGCCGTGTGACGCCACGGCACTCTACCGAGGGCAATAAAGTGAAACTCTGTCTCTACAAAGAAAGAAAAAAAAAAAAAAAAAGAAAGTGAAATACAGGTAAAAACACTAAAATAAAATTTTACTATCTTTTTCTATGATTAAATGGTAATTTAGATATGGTTATTTGCTATACAGCAGTCTCCATTTATCCTCAGATGATAAGTTTCAAGTAGCGGATACTTGAAACTGTGCATAGTAGTAAACCCTAAATATACTATGTTTTTTCTATACATATGTACTTATGATAAGTTTGATTTATAAATTAGACAGTGAGAAATTAACAATAACTCATAATAAAATAGAAAGTTTTTAACAATATACAATAATAATAGTTATATGAACATTCTCTCCATCAACCTCTCAAAATATCATGCTGTACTCTTCTTTTTGTGATTATGTGAGAAAATATAATGCCTACATGATGAGACGAATTGAGATGACTAATGGGATGATTCACATCCAGGGTGAGAGGGAGTGGGACAGTGGGAAATTCCATCACAATATTTAGAATGGCATATAATTTAAAACTTATGAATTATTTTTTTCTGGAACTTTCCATTTTATACTTTTGAATTGATGTGGATTACAAGTAACTTAAACTGCGGAAAGTGAAATTACAGATCATGGAAGACACTTGTATTATTGAAATTGATTTTACTATATGGTACTATAAAATAATCCCATTAATGTTTGACCAGTACAACTGAAGATATGGAGCATAAAGCTTTTGTGCTCTTGCTACAAATCCTATTAAGGAGGATTCAGAATGCAAGAGCACGTGGGAAGCTATTGCTTGGTGTATAGAAGCAGCCAAGAAAAGCATGATTCTTTCTAGCACATGTTTGGGACACACAGACTTTCTTTCAACTGTCTAGTTCAATCCAATGACTTTAGAAAAATCTTGATGAAATTTATGTGAGGCCCAATTCGTTTGATTAATTTTTCTAATCATTCAGTAGTTTTTCATAATTTAGTTTTATTGTATAGAAAACATTCTATTGAATGTATATAAAAACCAGAACATGAAGCTTTGTTATCCATACAAAAGGAATTTTAATGTTGTGTATGTAAAAGTCACAGGATTTGCTATCAGTGGAAGCAGGTTTTGAATATTTGCTTTATCACTTGTTAGCTTTTCACCACAAACTTTTAAGATTTCTTTAATTAAAAGCATGGGCAGTGGGTTCAAGCTATCTGCTTTCAAAACCTGGCCCTACCACTTGCTGGCTATGTGACTTTGGGAAAATTATGAAGCTTTAATTATGAGTCTGAAATAATTATACGTAAAAGTTAAAAAGTACATCCTTTTTAAAAAATAGAGAGGCAATGTCTGTATAAAAGAAATAATCAAATTATCAGATTCTTTTCTGCACTCATCCATGATAAAATATGTTGTCTTTAACTTTATTTAATTGAAGAGAGAAAGAATTCTAAAGTTGAGTTCATTTTATCACAGGAGTCCTAACTTTGCTTTGTATGGTTCTAACCGAAAAGAAACTTGGTACTTAATCTCATATGTTGTTAAGTAGTTGAAAGAAATTAGATTTCTAGCAAAATTGAAATCTACTTCAAGTTCTTATTTAGTGGTACATTCAGTGTACTAAACTGCGTGTCAGAAACACACAGTTTTACTTTTAATTTTATAGTCACCTGTGATCATTAAGCTATTTTTATATATAGAAAACCTCTCATTTTAGCAAGGACCATTGTATAAAGAGCTGGGCAAGAGTGTGTGTGTATCTGCTGCCTTCTCCTTTGAGTTGTTCTGTTCTCCTACAATAAGTCCTTAACCTCTCAAATCTGAACACCTAATGTATTATTGACATGTAAAACTTCCACTTGGGGGGTATTTAATTTCAAAATTTAGGGGGGGCATAGATGTTTTTGTTACATAGAGTGAGCAGAGCCATAAATATGCCAATAACCTGAATAGTGTTCATTGTACCCATGAGGTGGGTTTTTGCCTCTCCGGCTGCTCCTTCCCCCCTGCTTGATTTACAAGGATTTTTACTCCCCTCTGTGCACATGTGTGCCCATCAGTTAGTTCCAATATATTAGAGAGTGTGGGTGATGTTTGTTTTTCCATTTTTGAGATACATCACTTAAGATAATTGTCTCCAGTTTCTAACTTGCTGCAAAAGGCATTAATTCATTCTTTTTTATAACTGAGTAGTACTCCATGGTATAGATATACCACATTTTGTTGATCCACTTATGATTTGATGGGCACTGGGTTGATTACACATTTTTGCAATTGTGAATTGGCTTCAATAAACATTAGAGTACAGGTGTCTTTTCGATAAGATGACTTCTTTTCCTTTGGTAGATACCCAGTAGTGGAATTGCTGCCATGAATTGTAGGTCTACTTTTAGTTCTTGGAGAAATCTCCATATAGTTTTCTGGGGAGGCGGTACTAATTTGTAGTCACAACAACAGTGTACAAGTATTCCTTTTTCTCTGCATCCACAATAGTATCTTTTGGAAGAGGGCAAAAATAAAAGCCATTTTAACAGGAATACAGTGACATCTCACTGTGGTTTTAATTTGCCTGTCCCTGAAGATTAGTGATGCTGAGTATTTTTTCTATATGGTTGTTGGCCATTGTCAACATTTGAAGTTTTTCTTTTGAAAAAATTCTATGCATGTATTTGGCCCATGTTTTAATGGGGTTTTTAGTTTATTTCCTACTGGTTTGTTTTAGTTCTTTGTAGATTCTGGGTAATCACCCTTTATTGGATGTGTAGATTGTGAATATTTTCCCCCTTCTGTAGGTTGTTTATTTGCTCTTTTGATTTTTTCCTTAGTTGTACAGAAGCATTTAAATTGATTTAATCAAGTCTCATTGATTTGTTTTTGTTGTAAGGTTATTGCAATTGGGGTCTTAGTCATAAATTCTTAGCCTACACTAGAATGTTTTTTCTTACATTTTCTTCTAGAATTCTTATGGTTTCATCCCTTACATTTGAGTCTTTTATCCATCTTGAATTAATTTTTGTCAGTGGTGAGAGACAGGGTTCCTTTTTCATTCTTCTGCATGTGACTATCCAATTTTCCCAGCACTGTTTATTGAACAGGGCTTCTTTTCTCAGCGTATGTTATTATCTGCTTTGTCAATGGTCAGTTGGCCACAAGTATAAGGTGTAAATCTGGGTTCTCTATTCTTTTTCATTGGTCTATGTCTCCATTTTTTGTACCAATATTGTACTGTTTTGGTTACTATAACCTGGTAGCATACTTTGAAGTCTGATAATGGGATGCCTCCAGTTTTGTTCTTTTTGCTTAGTATTGCATTGGCTATTCAGGCTCTTTTCTGGTTCCAAAGCATAGAACTATTTTTTCTAGTGCTGAGTAATATACCATTGGTATTTTGATGGAAATCGCATCGAATCTGTACATCACTTCAGGTAGTATTGACATTTTAGCAATATTGATACTATTGATCCATGAGCATGATATATTTCTCCATTTGTTTATGTCAACAGTTTCTTTCCTGTTTTATCTTTCACCTTCTTAGTTAAATATATTTCTAGGTATTTTACTTTCTTTGTATCTATTGTGAGTGGTATGAAGTCTTTGATTTGATTCTCAATTTGACTGTTGTTGGTGTATCTGAAAATTACTGATTGTGTACATGGATTTTTGTAATCTGAGGCTTTTCTGAATTTATCAATCTCAAGAGTGTCTTATCAGAGACTTTGGGGTTTACTAGATACAACATCATGTTGTCAGCAAAAAGTGATGGTTTGACGTCCTCTTTTCTGAGTTGGACACCCTTTATTTCTTTCTCTTACCTGATTGCTCTAGTTAGGAATTCCAGCACTATGTTGAATACAAGTTATGGCAGTGAGCACCCTTGTCTTATACTAGTTTTTAGGGCAAATGTTTTAAATTTTTTCCCATTCAGTGTGTTGGCTGAGAGTTTTTCTTTCTTTCTTTTTTTTTGAGACAGAGTCTCACTATGTCGCCCTTGGTAGAGTGCTGTGGCGTCACAGCTCACAGCAATCTCAAACTCCTGGGCTTAAATGATTCTTTTGTCTCAACCTCCCAAGTAGCTGGGAGTACAGGCGCCTGCCACAACGCCCGGCTATTATTTTGTTGTTGTTGTTGTTGTTGCTGCTGCAGTTGCATTGTTATTTTTAGCTGGCCGGGACCAGGTTCAAACCCACCACCCTCGGTGTATGTGGCCGGCACCCTGCTGACTGAGCTACGGGCACCGCCTGGCTGAGAGTTTTTCATATATGGCTTTTAAAATTTTGAGAGATGTTCCCTCTATGCCAATGGTTCTCAACCTTCCTAATGCTGCAATATATTTTCATTGTTACAAAGGGGCCACGAACCACAGGTTGAGAACCGCTGCTCTATGCCTAATTTATTTTTAAGGATTTTTATCACGAAAGGACGTCAAATTTTGTCAAACACTTTTCTGCATTTATTGAGATGATCATATGGTCTTTGTTTTTCTTTTCGTTATGTAGTAGATCACATTTATTGATTTCTATATGTTGAACCATTCTTGCATGCCTGGGATGAAGGCCATTTGGTGAAAGTGGATCATTTTTTCATATACTCTTGAATTCAGTTTGCTCATTTGTGGGGAGGAATAAAGCCTCTATATTCATAAAGTATATTGGTCTATAGTTTTCTTTTTTTGCATGTTCTGGCTTTGGTATCAAGGTGGTACCAGTGAGGGAGGTCAGGATATAGAGTTTTTATGAAGGTTTAAGGCATTTGGCTCAGAGCCAGGGCATTTCTTTTGGTGTTTTGGGCAACAATCTAGCTAACTTTATCAGTGCCTGGGAATGTTCCCAGTTTTGGCTCAAGCTTGCTTGGAAAAACCTCCATTTGTCTGGGTCACAGAGATGTCAAGGTACTCTGGTTTGGCGTCATAACACAGAAAGAAAGCAAAAGGATCTGGTGAAGCTGGGAGGATGTCTTTTCCGAGCTTTCTCATCCATATAACCTGAAACGTTTACTTTAGGCTTGTAATCTATCTTAGCAGTAGATTACTCTGGTCTTTACTCGTAAAACTTATAATTTTTAAATTATAAATTAAAATTAAAATTAATTTAAATTATAAATATTAAAATTAGACCCCATTGGGACATATATGCTATAATATTAAAGCCTTGGATTTGCCCAAGAATTTTTTTAAATATGCAATCTACTTAAAACTTATATGCATTCCTACCACATTATAGATCTTGTCTTTGTGCAGCTGTGATTTAATAAGATATCTTAACAGCAACAAAACATTTTAGAATTCTGCATATTATTTTGTTTAGAATTTAATTATTTCAATGCAAATGCATGGAAATATTGTAGCACTAGAAAAAAGTTTATGGGTAAAACTTCAACAGCAAATACGCGAATGTTCAAATGTGGAAAATTTTAATTTTACAAACTACAAGTAATATATTTGTTTTCAAGGTGCTTATAACATACAAACACCTAAATAGTCTTTAAAATACAATATAAAAAAACTATATTCTTTTTAGGTGATCTTTGAGAAACAAATCTATCTCCAATGGCATATGAAAATGGGACATTAATTAAGATTGATTTATGCAGAAGGTAATGTAGAAGGTTGAATGACAAAATTCACTTCTTTGACAATTTTGATGGAGCATCTCTCATTCTGACTTTTATCATTCAGTTTAATAAGAAATCAGATTGATACTAAATTAAGTAGCCTACTTTATCTGACTACTTTTACTTTACTACCTTCACATGTATAGAGAAATAAGAGATTTTTAAAAGACAAATAATATTGAGACTCCTAAAACCTGAATTCTGATAAAAGATGCATATTCAAAAGTATTGATAATTTTGGAAAATATTTTTTAAAGAAAGGCATGATAGCCAGTAGTTATCTAGTTAAACACAGATTTATTGTCAGACATTGTGAGGTTTTTGACTGTGAAAACTAGAGGATGAACAACAAATACTCACTGCTGAGATTTTTGTCTTCTCTCTTAACAGGTGAACATTGTACCACTGATTGCCAAAGCAGATACAATTTCTAAAAACGATTTACAGAAGTTTAAGAGTAAGATAATGAAGGAATTGATTAGCAATGGCATCCGGATATATCAGTTTCCAATAGATGATGAAAATACTGCTCAAGGGAACTCAATAAATGTAAGGTTAAGCAAAAATATTAGTATTGTAATTTGTGTCTGACAGACTATAAATGAGTTGTTTCTTCCAAAATCCAGTGTAACGAAATATCTTGTTCTCTTAATTTTGAAAAATGTTGCTCAGAATTGATTCTTTTTTAAACAACTTTATTTATGTTTAATTGGTACACCATATAATGCACCCATTGAAAGCATACAATTCAATTTTGGGGGTGTATTCATAGATAAATACAACCAATATGACAGTCAATTTTAAAACATTTTTCCAAAAAAATTCCACGTCTTCAGCATCTCTCCCCACTTATCTCTCACTTTACCTTCTGCCCCTCTCCAACACAAGGCAACTGCTAATCTCCGTTCTTTCTTTTTAAAATTATTCTCTATCATATTTTTATCTGCTTTCTATTTCTGTAAATTTCTCTGCTGTGGATATTACAAATGAATGGAATCATATAACATCTGGTCTTTTGTATCTGGCTTCTTCCACTTACCACATAATTTTAAAGACTTATCTATGTTGTAGCATGTTGTATCAGCTCTACATTTCTTTTTATGGCTTAATGCAATTATATGGATATTATACGTTGTTTATTCATTATCCAGATGGTGGCTATGTGGGTTGCTTTCACCTTTTGATTATTATGAAGAATGCTATTATAAACATTTGTGTACAATTCTTTGGGTGGACATATGCTTTCATTTCTTTTGGTGGGTATATGCCTAGAAGTAGAATTGTTGGGTCACATAGTTACTATATTTAATCACTGGAAGATCTCTAGACCATTTCCAGAGTGGCTGTACCAGTTTATATTTGTACTAGTTCTGTTTTTCCACTTCTTTGCTTTGAATTTTATTATAAGAATTTTTTTTTATTCCAGCCATTCTAGTGGGTGTGAAATGGAACCTATTGTGGTTTTGATACATCTCTTCCTTATGACTTGTGATGTAGAACATCTTTTCATGTGCTTATTGCCTATTTGTATGTCTTCCAGAAGAAATGTCTATTCAAATTCTTTGCCCATTTTTAGATCGGATTTCTATCTTTTTATTATAAGCTGTGATAGTTCTTTACACATTCTCAATGCAAGTTCCTTCAGCGTTCATCAGTATTGTGGCATGTGTTAGAACATACTGTCTTCTATAATTTCTACACCAATTTATATTTCCAGCAACAGTATTCAAGTATTCCCCTTTTTCCACATACTCACCAATACTTGTTATCTTTTGTCCTTTTGGTAGTAAGCTTTCTGTTAGGTGTAAGGTGATATTTCTATGTTTAATTTGTTGAGGAACTGCCATACTCTTTTTCATAGTGGCTGCACCATTTTATATTCTCACCAGAAGTGCATACAATTCCAGTTGCTCCACACCCCTGCCAACACTTGCTATCATTGGGTGGGTAGGTTTCTGATAGTAGCTTATACTAACGGGAGTGAAGTGGTATATCACTGTGAGTTTAATTTGCATTTCCCCAATGATTAGTGATGTTGAGGATCTTTTCATTGGCCATTTGTATATCTTCCACATTTTGTATTTCCCCAATACAAGATATTGGGGAAAAATACAAGATATGGGGGAAATGTCTATTTAAATTTTTTGTCCATTTTTGAATTGGGTTACTTGTTCAGTTTAAGGAGTTCTTCATGTATGTTCTTGACATGGATGGAAGTTTTAAACTTTTATATTGTCCAATTTATCTATTTTTCTTTTGTTGCCTGTGCTTTTGGTATTTATCCTACATACCATTGTCATGTTCAATGTCATGAAGTTTCTCGATGTTTTCTTTTAAGAATTTTACAGTTTTAACACATATGTCCTTGATTCATTTTGGATTTATTTTTTGTGCAAGGTAAGTCTTCTAAGAGTTTTATAATTTTATCCCTTACATTTAAGTCTTTGATCCATTTGATTTAATATTTGTGTATGTGTAAGTTAAGGGTTTATCTTTATTTTTTTGCATGTGAATACGTGGTTGTTTTAGCACCATTTGTTGGAAATAATATTATTTCTCCATTGCATTTTTTTGGCACACTTGTCAGGAAAAGTTAACCACAGATATAAAGGTTTATTTAATCCTACACACACACACACACGGACATGCTACATATATGTATTTATACATATTCTTGTTTCAGTATTATGCATCTTGATTACTTACTTTGTAGCAAGTTTTCCAAGTGGCAATTGTGAGTCCTACTACATTATTCTTTTTTCCTGAAATTTATTTGGCTACTCTGGCTCCCATAAAATTTCCATATAAGTTTTACTGTCATCCGTCAGTTTCTCAAAGAAGTAAACTGGATTTCTTGTAGGAAATGGACTAGTTCTGTAGGTTAGTTTGGGGAGTATTGCCATCTCAACAATTTTAATTCTTATCCCATTAACATGGGATTCTTTTCAACTATTTAGATCTTTTACAATTTCTTTTGACCGTATTCTGTAGTTTTCAGATTTTGCTCTTCTTTTGCTATATCTATTTCTAAATATTTTAAGTTAATTTATTTTTAATTGAAAAATAATAATTGTGTGTATTTACAGGGTACAATGTGTTTCAATTTATGTATACCTTGTAGAAAAAGTCAATCAAACTAATTAATGTATCTATCACCTCAGCAACTTATTTTTTTCTGAGGAGGATGTTACAAATTTAATTTTGAAATATATATAACATTTTTATTAACTGTGGTCACCATACAATGGAGTAAATTACAAGACTTACTCTTCTAATCAAACTGAAACTTTGTATCCCCTTTGATTATATTTCGCTTTTTCCTATTCCTTCCTCTCCAACTCCAACCTCTAGTAACCTTTTTTCTACCCTCTGCTTCTATGACACAAACTTGTTTAGAATGTTTTTATTTCAGATTAATATGAGGATATATACAGTTAGGTTACATAGTTTGGTTTTCTAAGGTTAAAGTCCAAGCTGTAGTTGTGTCCTTCACCCAGAAAATGTGTCATATACCCATACAATGTTCCCACTGGGTGGGAACTTACCTAACCTCTTTCCCTCTCCCCTCACTTGAATTTAATTGAGTTTTTCTCTCCTGTGACCATGTATTTCTTAATCTACTAGTTTCAAACTAGAACTGAATATATGTGATGCTTGTTTTACTGTTCTTGTGATACTTTGCTTAGGAGAATGTTGTCCAAATCCATCCAGGTTATTACAAAAGACACAAAATATCCATTTATTATGGCTGAAAGATATTTCACGGTACACATATGCTGCAATTTATTAATCCATTCATGTGCTGAAGGGCATTTGGGTTGTTTCCACATCTTTGCTATTGTGAATTGTGCTGCTATAAACATTGAGGTGCAAATGTCCATTTGGTAAAATGTCTTTTTTTCTTTTGGATAAATACCTAGTCATGGGATTGCAGAATCAAATGGTAGATCTCTTTTTAGATCTTAAAGGAATCTCCACACATCTTTCCATAGAGGCTGTACTAGTTTGCAGTCCCACCAATAGTGCACGAGTGTTCCTTTCTCTTTGCACTCATGCCAGCATCTGTTGCTCTGGGACCTTAGGATGTGATCTATTCTCCTTGGGGTTAGGTGATATCTCAAAGTGGTTTTGATTTGCATTTCTCTGATGATTAGAGACAATGAGCATTTTTCATGTGTTTCTTGGCCATTCATTTGTCCTTATAAGATAAGATTCTGTTCATGTCTCTTGCCCAGTGTATAAGGGGGTTGTTTGTTCTTTTCTTTTTGATTTTCTTGACTTTTTTGTAGATTCCAGTTATTAGCCCTTTGTCAGATTCATAGCATGCAAATATCTTCTCCCATTCTGAAAGTTGTCTCTTTGTTTTGTTGATTGTGTCCTTGGCTGTGCAAAAATTTTTAACTCAGTCAGGTCCCACTTATTTATTTTTGTTGTTACTGCAATTAGTGAGGTCTTCTTCATAAAATTCTTTCCCTAGGGCAATAAGTTGTTCCTACACTTTCTTCTATGGTTTTTAAAGTTTCATGTCTTAGATCTTAATCTTTTATCCATCATGAGTTAACTTATGTAAGTGGTAAAAGGTGCTGGTCTACTTTTAGTCTTTTACATGTGGCTAGCCAGTTCTAGCACCATGTATTGAATAGGAATTATACTCCCCAGTGTTTGCTTTTGTTTGCTTTGTCAAAGATCAGATGGCAATATGAGGCTGGTTTCATCTCTAGAATTGATGTCTCTAACTTTATGCCAATAATAACCTGAAATCTGGTAAAGTGATGCCTCCAGATTTGTTCTTATTTTATACAATTGCATTGGCTATTCAGTTTTTTCTGGTTCCATATGAAATGTAGAACTATTGTTAAAGATCTTCAAAGTATGACATTGGTATTTCAATGATAATTGCATAAAATCTGTAGATCGCTTTGGGAAGTGTAAACATTTTAAGAATGCTAATTCTTCCAAGCCATGAACATGATATGTTCTTCCTTCTGTTAACATCCTGTGCTATTTTTTCCCTCATAGTTCTCCCTGTAGAGATCATTCACATGCTTTTAAAAATGTATTCCAAGATATTTCATTTTACTTGATGCTACTATGAAGGGTATTTTTATCTTTGATTTGATTCTCAGCTTTACTGTTGTTGGGGTGTATGAAGGCTACTGATTTGTGTACATTGAGATGTGCTGTATTTCTTAATCACTTCTAGGAGTCTTTTAATTGAATCCTAAGGATAAGACCATATCATCAGCAATGAGTGATAGTTTCACCTCCTCTGTCCCCATTTGGGTACCCTTGATCTCCTTTTCTTGTCTGATTCCATTGGTTAGGAGTTCCAGCACTATGCTGAATAGTAGTGGCGTTAGTGGACATCCTTGTCTGGTTCCAGTTATAAGTAGGAATGCTTTCATTTTTTTCTCCATTCAATAGATGTTGGCTGTGGGTTTGTTGTAGATGGCTTCTATCAGTTTAAGGAATGTCCCCTCTATACCAGTTTTCTTGAGTGTTCTTATCAAAAAAGGATGCTAATTTTGTCAAATGCTTTTTATACAGGTATTGAGAGGATCATATGGTCTTTGATTTTACTTCTGTTTATGTGGTGAATTATGTTTATAGATTTGCATATGTTGATAGCCTTTCATCTCTGGGATGAAACCTGCCTGAAGTGATGAATTATTTTTTTGATGTGTAGCTGAATTCTTTTTGCTATGAACTATTGAATATGTTTGAACAATATTCTTTTTTATGGCTGAAGAGAATTCCATTGTGTATATATACTACATTTTCTTATCCAGTCTTATGTTGACAGAAATTTATGTTGATTCCACATCTTTGCTGCTATGAATAATGCTGTGATAAACATACAAGTGCAGGTATTTTTATATTAACTTGTTTTCCTTTGCTAAACCCTTATCTAACACATCACATGCAAATATTTTCTCCCATTCTATAGGTTGGGAGATTATATTTTTTGTTATATCCATTGATAAAAAGAAGTTCAAAATTTGATGTAGTTCTGTTTATTTTTGCCTTTGTTGGCTATGATTATGGTGTCTTATCCAAAAAACCATTGCTGGGCAGCGTCTGTGGCTTAGTCAGTAAGGCACCAGCCCCATATACCGAGGGTGGTGGGTTCCTGGCCAAACTGCAACAAAAAAATAGCCAGGCATTGTGGTGGGTGCCTGTAGTCCCAGCTACTCCATAAACTGAGGCAAGAGAATCACTTAAGCCCAGGAGTTGGAGGTTGCTGTGAGCTCTGTTATGCCACGGCATTCTACTGAGGGACACAAAGTGAGGCTCTGTCTCTACAAAAAAAAAAAAAAAAAACCATTGCCAAATCCCTTCCCCTTTATTTTCTTCTACTAGTTTCATAGTTTTTTTTGCCTTAGAACAATTTGGCTTAATAGACATATACAGAACAGACCATCCCAAAGCTAATGAAGGTTGTCTATTTCCTATAATTGTTGTGTCCTTAGCTGTGCAGAAGCCTTTCAGTTTAATTAATTTCCATTTATTTATTTTTGTTGTTGTGATTGCCGCTGAAGTCTTCTTTATAAAATCTTTCCCCAGGCTGACATCATCAAGAGTTTCCCCACACTTTCTTCTAGGATTTGTATCATTTCATGTCTTAGATTTAAATTTCTTATCCATCCTGAGTCAATTTTTATAAGTAGCAAAAATGCAGGCCCACTTTCAGTCTTTTACGTGTAGTTATACATTTCTCCCAGCACCATTTATTGAATAGGGATTCTCCAGTGTACTTTTGTTTGGTTTATCAAGGATCAGAAGGCTATAACAGACTGGTTTCATCTCTTGATTTTCTATTTGGCTCCATATGTCTTCGTCTCTATTTTTGTGCCATTACTATGCTGTTTTAATCACTGTGGACTTGTATTATCACCTGAAGTCTGGTAGAGTGATGCCTCCAGCTTTGTTTTTATTATTAAAAATTGCCTTGACTATATGGTTTTTTTTCTGGTTCCATACAAAACAAAAAACTATTTTTTTTTTCAGTTCTTCAAAGTATGATGTTGGTATTTTAATGGGGATTGCATTAAATTTGTAGATTGCTTTGGATAGTATAGACATTTTAACAATGTTGATTTTTTCCAAGCCAAGAGCATAGTATGTTCTTCCATTTGTTAATGTCTCCTACTATTTCTTTTGTTAGGGTTTCATAATTCTCTTTGTAGAAGTCCTTTACCTCTTTTCTTAGGTCTATTCCTAGGTATTTCATTTTCTTTGAAGCTACTGTGAAGGGAATTGTGCCCGGCCTGGGCCTGCTAAACAACAATGACAACTACAACAAAAAATAGCCAGATATTGTGGCAGGCGCCTATAGTCCCTGCTACTTGGGAGACTAAGGCAAGAGAATCACTTGAGCCCAAGAGTTTGAGGTTTCTGTGAGTTGTGATGCCATAGCACTCTACCAAGGATGACACAGTGAGACTCTCAAAAAATGGAGGAGCCCTTGCTACTGAAGAAAGTAAAAATGAAAAAATAAAACTACAACCAAAACAAACCCCCCCCCAAAAAAAAGAGAGAGAGAGAAAAAAAAAAGAAAGAAGAAGAAGAAAGAAAAGGAAAAAGAAAAAAAACAATAGGGAAAAACATTGAGAAAAGAAAAAAAAAGAATATATATATACAGTGATGTGTGTGTGTGTTTTTGTGTGTGTGTGTGTAGCAATATATTGCCTGGACGCCAGGTGGTACAGTGGCATTAGGACATGGGGGCCAGAAGCCACTATCTAGTTGCCAAGGAGACAAGGAGACCTGGTCCTTTCTTTCTAATTTTTTTGCCCTCAATCAGGGCCTGGTTGCCTCACCAGCATTCAGGTCCAGCGGGATTGGGATACTGAAGCTCTCACTGGATTTCTTAGGGGACACATCTTGACCTTCCAAACAGTGGCCCCTGACAACTAAGTGGCTTTCCACAGTGGTGCAGGGGCTGTTCAACTCACCCCAAGGATGACCTCCCAAGCTCAGCAGGTACACCAGAGGTACTTTCTGGTCAGGCTGAACATATTACTTTGCTTCCCTTTCCTTCACCTTGGGTATCTCTGGGCACTTCTTTCTCTAAAATGATCCATCTGTAGTTGAATTTATACTTGCAACTCTTTTTTTTTTTTTCCATTTTTTGAGACAGAGTCTCACTCTGTCACCCTGGGTAGAGTGCCGAGGCATCATAACTCACAACAACCTCAAACTCTTGGGCTCAAGTGATCCTCCTTCCTCAGTCCCCTAAGTAGCTGGGACTACAGGCACCCACCACGACACCCAGATAGTTTTTCTATTTTCACTCTTGTTCAGGTTGGTCTCCTACTGCTGAGCTCAAACAATCCTCCTGCCTTGGTCTCCCAGAGGGCTGGGATTATAAGTGTGAGCCATCACCCTGACTTATTTGCAAGTTTTGATCCTCTACTTGAGAGTGGCATGTGCAGGCTCCTTCTAGTCCACTATCTTGGCCTCCCTTGTAAATTTTTTATTTGGGCAAATTTCTTTAAATATATAAAATATTAGATTATATTTTGAAAGATAACTAAATTTGAAAATATATAGACTTAGATTTTAATCCTGGATCCTGTACATAAAAGATCCTGCATAATTCACCCATTTACCCTGGGACTATTAACTTATCTGTGATTTAGAATCAATGAAAGCTCTATTGAGGCTTCTTTTAAGGTGTGAGTCAAAAATCTTTGTAAAGGACCTGAGACAGGGTCTGGAATATAATAGGTGACTGATGAATGTTAATTTCATTTTTTTCATTACTCTTTTCTTATTGTTATACTTTATTTATTTTGAAATAGCTTAACCTAGATATTTGAATTGAAATGCTGAGTAATGTAAATTTGTTTTTATTCTTTTATGCCAAATTTTCTTTCTTTTTTTTTTTTTTGTAGAGACAGAGTCTCACTTTATGGCCCTTGGTAGAGTGCCGTGGCATCACACAGCTCACAGCAACCTCCAGCTCCTGGGCTTAAGCGATTCTCTTGCCTTAGCCTCCCGAGTAGCTGGGACTACAGGCGCCTGCCACAGCACCCGGCTATTTTTTTGTTGCAGTTTGGCCGGGGCTGGGTTTGAACCTGCCACCCTCGGCATATGGGGCTGGCGCCCTACTCACTCAGCCACAGGCGCCGCCCTATGCCAAATTTTCTTTAGATTTTGTCTTAGGAGTTTTGCCTTCCCCTATTTAATCATAACTCTAGGAAATAAATTATAGGAAAAATAATATAAAATATTTTTTCTTCAAGACCAATTAATAGACTAAGCAATGTTAATTATTAAATATTTTAATGGAATTCTTCATAATTTAGACCTTAAACAATTCTCTTATACTAATAAATAATATTAATTTATACTAATAACTAATAAATAATACTACACATGTAGATTTATGGTCCATCAAAAATTATATATATAGATTGTTCTGTCTAAATGGAATTTTTATATAAGAGAATTGTTTAAAGTCTAAATTATGAAGAATTCCATTAAAATATTTAATAATTAACATTGCTTAGTCTATTAATATAAGATATTGTGTATCCATTAATTATTGTAGTTTCAGTTTGAATGCTTTTGTCTTTTAACTTTTACACTAAAGCTCAAAGTAATTTACATATTATTTACTCAACATTGTCAGGGCAAAGATATTTCAGGGTAAAAATAATGTGAGAAAGACAATAGTCTACTAAAAATCATTTTTCTTTCTATTCTCCACAGCAGGATGCTTTGCTTTAAGCTAGTCTCAGTAGATAGTTTTCAATAGTGCACACAACCTGAGACTAATGCTTACAGAAATTAGTTAGCACATACTTATTGCCGACTTTTAAAATCAGATGCAAGGTAGATACCTGTCTGATTAAGTTTATTATAATATTTTCACCTCTGTTATTTTTGTAACAGGAATAAGAGTAATAGAGTAAGCTATAATGATATGAAAGAATTCAATTTCTCTCATTCTTATTTTCTAGGGACTGTTACCCTTTGCTGTGGTAGGGAGTATGGATGAGGTGAAAGTTGGAAAAAGAGTGGTGAGAGGCCGTCACTACCCTTGGGGAGTTTTGCAAGGTAAATATAAAGAAAGGGGGCAGGCTTTGGAGTGATTAACTATACCATGTATATCGTCCAGAGTCTTGAAATAGCATTTTAAATTGAGCCAATATTGGTAAATCTTCATAATCTATAAGTTACTAGAGAGGAACATGGATTCTGTTTCATTAACTAATCTTAGGTTGACTCATAGGAATTTGTTGGATTCCTATTGGGGCCAAAATCTACCAGAGGCGGGTGGAATCTCCAAGTTTATCCCAATGAACCTTGTTCATATTACCTCTGTCTGAATAAACAATGACATTCAGAATCCTGGAAAGTACTTTGAGTAAAACTGAAGCATAAATAGTGGTGTTTAAGCATGTTGTATAAACTAATTACTATCTAAATTATAAAATATTTTTAACTGGTCACTAGAAAAATAATGAGAAACTATTTTAAAACCAAGAAGCACAATTTACCTTTGGCTAAATTATATCATTATTATTTGGCATACTGATGAGCCCAAATATCATAATAGGCAGTAATTTATTCTCTTGTTCATAATTTGTGTTATTAAGTATTAGAGAATGGAAGGTTTCTGCTTATCCTGATTTCCAAATGTTGTTTTTAAAAATTGACACATGCCAGGCGCAGTGGCTCACACCTGTAATTCTAGCATTCTGGGAGGCTGAGGTGGGTGGATTGCCTGAGCTTGCAGGTTCCAGCTAGAGCGAGACCCCACCTTAAAAAAAACAAATAGCTGGGCATTGTGGCAGGCTCCTATAGTCTCAACTACTCAGGAGGCTGAGGCAAGAGAATTGCTTAACTCCAAGAGTTTGAGGTTGCTGTGAGCTATGACGTCACTGCACTCTACAGAGAACAACAAAGTGAGACTCTGTCTCAAAAAATAAATAAATAAATAAACAATAAAAATTGACACAGAAAATTTTAAATTCGTGGAAGGTACATAAAACTATTCATGTTTTAGTATTTATGATATTGTATTATGTTACGTGCTAGTACCCTGTTTCCCCGAAAATAAGACAGTGTCTTATTTTAAGGTGTGCTCCCAAAGATACGCTAGGTCTTATTTTCAGGGGACGTCTTATCTTTCCTGTAAGTAGGTCTTATTTTCGGAGGATGTCTTATTTTCGGGAAAACAGGTTATGTATTACATAATTATATAATATGTATTTATATTATTGATAGGCATACAAAATTGGGTCACAACATTATGCAAGGTAAACAGTATATTGTGGTCAGTCTTTTAAACAAAATAAACACAGGTTAGAGCCAGATGTATTGTTTTTAATTAATGAAATAATTATTTTTAAATTTTTTATTATTTCAAAATATTGTGGGGCTACAAATGATTTTGGTTACATGTATTAATTTTGTTATGTTTGGCTTTGGGTTGTAAGTGTGCCTATCACTCAGATAGTGTTCATGGACCTGGTAGGTAAGTTTTTACCCATCTGCTTCCACCATCCCTTTTGCCTGATTCCATTGAGTTTTACTTCTCTCTGTGTACATATGTGTTCATCAATTAAAGTTTATTAAAGAATACATATGATATTTATTTTCCTATTCTTTAGGTATTTCATTTAGGATAATGGTCTCCTGTTCCATCCAAATTGTTACAAAGGGTCTCAATTCATCATTTTTCACAGTGGAGTAGTAGTCTACAGAACACATATGCCACATTTTGTTAATCCAGTTGTGAATTAATTGATGGGCACTTGGGTTGATTCCACATCTTGCAAATGTGAACCGTGCTTCAATAAACATTTGAGTGCAGGTATATTTTTGATAAAATGATTTCTTTTCCTTTGTGGAAATCCCCAGTAGTGGATTTGCTGGATCAAATGGTAGGTCTACTTTTAATTCTTTGAGGAATCTCCAAACTGTTTCCACAGAGGTTTTACTAATTTGCAGTTGCACCAAAAGTGTATAAACATTCCTTTATGTCTGTGTCTATGCCAGCATCTATTGTTTCTGCACTTTTTGATACAAGCCATTCTAACCATGGTAAGATAATATCACTTTGTGATTTCAACTTACATTTCCCTGATTATAAGTGATGTTGTGCACTTTTCATAAGTTTATTGGCCATTTGTCTATCTTTTTTTGAAAAGCTTCCGTTTATGTCTTTTGCCCACTTTTTAATGGGATTGTTTGTTTTTTCTTGCTGATTTGCTTGAGTTCTTATAGATTCCAGCTATTACCCCTTTATTAGCTTGTGAATATTTTCTCCAATTCTGTACATTATCTATCTGCTCTGTTTTATTAATTCTTTAGCTGTGAAGAAGCTTTTTGATTTAATCAAGTCCCATTTATTTATTTTCATTGTTGCTGTAATTGCCACTGGGATCTTCTTCATAATTTTTTTGCCTAGACTGGTATTTAGAATAGTTTTTACAACATTTTCTTCTAGCAGTTTTATGGTTCCATATTTTACATTTATGTCTGTTATCCCTCTTGAATTAATTTTGTGAATTAATTTTTCTGGGATGAGTTAGTGAACTTAATTATCACAACTCATACAATGATATCACTGATGGCTATTCCAGAAAAAGAGTTCCAAAACTGCTTTGAAAAGGGGACTAGGTGCTGGCATCAATGCACAGCTTCTCCAGGGGAGCACTTTAAAGGTGATTATAGTGATATTCAGCAATGAGGCACACAACACTTTTTCTAGGATGAGTTCAAGAACTTAAATGTCTCACCTTGTATACACAATATCCCTAATTATTAGAGAAATGTAAATTACAAATCTACAATGAGATACCACTTCATGCCTATTAGAATGGTTATTAACGAAAAGCTAGATAATAAGTGCTGGCAAACATGTGAAGAAAAGGATATCCTTACACACTGTTGGTGGAAATGGAAAATAGTAGAGCCATTTGGAAAATAGTATGAAGGTTCCTCAAAAACTAAAAGTAGAATTACTATAGGATTTAGAAATCCCACTTCTGGGATTCTAATGTATTCAAACTGACAAGTCAGAAAGAGAGCTGCACTCTCATTTTTTATTTCAGTCTTCTTAAATTTATTAAGACTTTTGTGGCCTAACATATAATCTATCCTGGAGAATGTTGTCTGCTTGAGAAAAACACGAATTCTGTCCCTATTGGATAGAATAGCCCATATGTTTCTGTTTGGTCTAATTGGTCTAAAGTGTATTTTAAGTATGATATGTTCTTACTGATTTTCTATTTGGGTGATCTGTCCATTTCTCAAAGTGAAGTATCTAAGTCCTCTACTATTATTGTGTTATAGACTAATTCTCCCTTAAGATCTATTAACATTTGTTTTATATATTTAGGTATATTTAGGTTTTATATTATTTGTAGAATTGCATCATTTATCATTATATGAATACCTTTTTAATATGATGACCTTCTTTATCTTGTTTTACAGTCTTAAATTTATTTTATTTTTTCTGTCATATAATTTTATTCCAGACATTCTTATGACTTAGACGTATACAATAATTATCTTTCTCTTGAACAATTCTGTTCATTTTCTTCCTGTTTAAATGCTCTTCTTTCTTTTTTTTTTTTTTGTAGAGACAGAGTCTCACTTTATGGCCCTTGGTAGAGTGCCATGGCATCACACAGCTCACAGCAACCTCCAACTCCTGGGCTGAAGCGATTCTTGCCTCAGCCTCCCGAGTAGCTGGGACTACAGGCGCCCGCCACAACGCCCAGCTATTTTTTGGTTTGCAGTTCAGCCGGGGGCCGGGTTTGAACCCACCACCCTCGGTATATGGGGCTGTTGCCTTACCGACTGAGCCACAGGCGCCACCCTCTTTCTTTTTTTTTATTGTTAACTCATAGCTGTGTACATTAGTGCAATCAAGGGGTACAATGTGCTGGTTTCATATACAATGTGAAATATTCTCATCAAACTGTTCAACGTAGCCTTCATGGCATTTTCTTAGTTATTGTATGTAGACATTGGTATTCTGCCTTTAGTAAGTTTCGCCTGTACCCATTCTAAGATGCACCATAGGTGTGGCCCCACCCATTGCCTTCCCTCCATCCAAACCTCCCCCCTCCCTTCCCCTTCCTTGGCCCTTTCCTCATAGCCTTGTGCTATAGTTGAGTTATAGCCTTCATGTGAAAGCTATAATTTAGCTTTATAGTAGGGCTGAGTACATTGGATACTTTTTCTTCCATTCCTGAGATACTTTGCTAAGAAGAATATGTTCAAGCTCCATGCATGTAAACATGAAAGAGGTAAAGTCTCCATCTTTCTTTAAGGCTGCGTAATATTCCATGGTATACATGTACCACAATTTGTTGGTTCATTCGTGGGTTGATGGGCACTTGGGCTTCTTCCATGACTTAGCAATTATGAATTGGGTTGCAATAAACATTCTGGTGCAGATGTCTTTGTTACATTGTGATTTTTGGTCTTCTAGTATAAAGTGGTATAAATCTAGTAAAGGAATTATAGGATCGAATGGCAGGTCTATTTTTAGGTCTCTAAGTATTCTCCAAACATCCTTCCAGAAGGAACGTATTAGTGTGCATTCCCACCAGCAGTGTAGAAGTGTGCCCTTTTCTCCACATTCACACCAACATCTCTGGTTTTGGGATTTTGCTATGTGGGCTACTCTTACTAGGGTTAGATGATATCTCAAAGTGGTTTTGATTTGCATTTCTCTGATGATTAAGGATGATGAGCTTTTTTTCATGTGTTTGTAGACTGTACGTCTGTCTTCTTTAGAGAAGTTTCTCTTCAAGTCCCTTGCCCACCCTGAGATGGGATCACGTATTCTTCTCTTGCTAATATGTTTGAGTTCTCTGTGGATTCTGGTTATTACACCTTTATCAGAAGTATAACCTGCAAATATTCTCTCCCATTCTGAGGGCTGTCTGCTTGCTTTACTTACTATGTTCTTGGCTGTGCAGAAGCTTTTTAGTTTGATCAGGTCCCAGTAGTGTATTTTTGTTACTCCTTCAATTGCCTGGGGAGTCCTCCTCATAAAATATTCACCCAGGCCGATTCCTTCAAGAGTTTTCCCAAGAGTTTGGGAAAGAGTATTTCCCAAAAATACTTTCTTCAAGTATTTTTGTAGTTTCATGTCTTAAGTTTAAATCTTTTATCCAGTGAGAGTCTATCTTAGTTAATGGTGAAAGGTGTGGGTCCAGTTTCAATCTTCTACAGGTTGCCAGCCAGATCACCCAGCACAATTTGTTAAATAGGGAATCTTTTCCCCCACTGAATGTTTTTAATTGGCTTGTCAAAGATCAAATAACGGTAAGTAGCTAGATTCATCTCTTGGCTCTGTATTCTGCTCCAGACATCTACTTCTCTGTTTTTGTGCCAATACCATACTGTTTTGATCACTATCTATTTATAGTACAGTCTCAGGTCTGGTAGCGTGATTCCTCCTGCTGTGTTTTTATTGCTGAGTAATCTTTTGGCTATTTGAGGTATTATTTTTTCAAGATCTTTAAAATATGACAATGGAGCTTTAATAGGAATTGCATTAAAATTATATATTGCTTTGGGTAGTATAGACATTTTAACAATGTTGATTCTTCCCAGCCATGAGCATGGTATGTTTTTCCATTTGTTAACATCTTCAGCTATTTCTTTTCTTAAAGTTTCATAGTTCTCTTTGTAGAGATCTTTCATGTCCTTTGTTAGGTATACTCCCAAATATTTCATCTTCTTTAGTACTACTGTGAAAGGAATAGAGTCCTTGACTGTTTTTTTGGCTTGGTAATTGTTGGTATATATAAAGGCTACAGATTTACGAATGTTGATTTTGTAGCTTGAGACATTGCTGTATTCCTTGATCACTTCTAAAAGTTTTGTAGTAGAATCCCTAGTGTTTTCCAGATATACGATCATATCATCTGTGAAGAGTGAAAGTTTGATCTCTTCTGACCCTATGTGGATACCCTTGATCGCCTTTTCTTCCCTAATTGCAATGGCTAAAACTTCCATTACAATGTTAAAGAGCAATGGAGACAATGGGCAACCTTGCCTGGTTCCTGATCTAAGTAGAAATGATTTCAATTTAACTCCATTTAATACCATATTGGCTGTGGGTTTACTGTGGATAGCCTCTATTAGTTTAAGAAATGTCCCTTCTATACCAATTTTCTTAAGTATTCTAATCATGAAGGGATGCTGGATATTATCAAAAGCTTTTCTGCATCAATTGAAAGAATCATGTGGTCCTTATTTTTTAGTTTGTTTATGTGCTGAATTACATTTATAGATTTACGTATATTGAACCAGCCTTGAGACCCTGGGATAAATCCCACTTGGTCATGGTGTATAATTTTTTTGATGTGTTGTTGGATTCTGTTTGTTAGGATCTTATTGAGTATTTTAGCATCCATATTCATTGGTGATATTGGTCTATAATTTTCTTTTCTTGTTGGGTCTTTCCCTGGTTTGGGGATCAAGGTGATTGCTTCATAGAATGTGTTGGGTAATATTCCTTTTTTTCCTATATTTTGGAAGAGGTTTAGTAATATAGGTACTATTTCTTCTTTAAAAGTTTGGTAGAATTCTGACATAAAGCCATCTGGTCCTGGGATTTTCTTTTTAGGGAGATTTTGTATAGTTGATGCTATTTCAGCACTTTGATATAGGCCTGTTCAACATTTCCACTTCATTCTGGCTAAGTCCTGGTAGGTGGTGTACTTCCAGGTATTGGTCGATTTCTTTCAGATTTTCATATTTCTGAGAGTAGAGTTTCTTGTAGTATTCGTTAAGGATTTTTTGAATTTCTGAGGGGTCTGTTGTTATTTCATCATTACCATTTCTGATTGATGAAATTAGAGATTTTACTCTTTTTTTCCTGGTTAGGTTGGCCAAAGGTTTATCTATTTTATTTATCTTTTCTTTTCTTTCTTTTCTTTTTTTTTTTTTTTTTTTTGCAGCTTTGGCCAGGGCCAGGTTTGAACCTGCCACCTCTAGTATATGGGGCTGCGCCCCACTCCCTGAGCCACAAAAAAACAACTTTTGGATTTATTGATCTGTTGTATAATTCTTTTGCTTTCATTTTCATTTAATTCTGCTCTAATTTGGTTATTTCTTTTCTTCTGCTGGGTTTGGGGTTGGAGTGTTCTTCCTTATCCAGTTGCTTGAGATCCCATTAAGTTATTAACTTCCTCTCTTTCCGTTTTCTTGAGGAAGGCTTGCAGTGCTATAAATTTCCCTCTTAGGACTGCCATTGCAGTATCCCAGAGGTTTATTCATGTCTTGATTGTTGTTTTGTTCCAAAAATTTGGCACTTTCCTTCTTAATCTCATCTATAACCCATCTATCCTTCAGCATAAGGTTGTTTAGCTTCCATGTTTTTGTATGGGTATGCAGGGTCCTGTTGTTATTGAGTTCAACTTTTATTCCATGATGGTCTGAGAAGATGCAAGGAATAATTTCTATTTTTTAAAATTTGCTGAGGTTAGATTTGTGGCCTAGGATGTGGTCAATTTTGGAGTATGTTCCGTGGGCTGATGAGAAGAATGTGTATTCAGTTTTGTTGGGATGAAATGTTCTGTAGATGTCTGTTAAGTCCAGGTGTTGAATGGTTAAGTTTAAATCTAAGATTTCTTTGCTTAGCTTCTTTTTGGAGGATCTATCCAGCACTGTTAAAGGGGTGTTAAAATCTCCAACTCCTATGGAGCTGGAAGAAATCAAGTTGGTCATGTCTGTTAGAGTTTCTCTTATAAAATGAGGTGTGTTCTGGTTGGGTGCATAAATATTAATAATTGAAATCTCATCATATTGAGTATTACCTTTAACAAATATGAAGTGTCCATCCTTATCCTTCCTTATTTCAGTTGGTTTAAAGCCTATTGCATCTGCGAATAGGATTGCAATGCCTGCTTTTTTCTGCTTTCCATTTGCCTGGAGTATAGATGACCATCCCTTCACCTTGAGTCTATATCTGTCTTTTAATGTAAGATGCGATTCTTGTATGCAGCTGATATCTGGCTTGAGTTTTTGTATGCTGTCCGCCAACCTGTGCCTCTTTAGAGGACAATTTAAACCATTTACATTAATTGAGAATATTGATAAGTCTTTCGAGAGTCTGGTGGACATTTTTAATCCTTTTGCAACTGTGGAAGTTGGAATTTGATCAAAATTTTCTGGGTGGGTTTACTTTCGTGGTGGAGGATTATGCTGGTCTTTATGGAGGATAGGTCTGAGAATATCCTGGAGAGCTGGTTTAGTTATGGCAAATTTCTTCAACATGTGAATGTCATTGAAGTATTTAATTTCTCCATCATAAATGAAACTCAGTTTAGCTGGGTACAGGATCCTGGGTTGAAAGTTACTTTGTTTTAGAAGATTAAAATTCGATGACCATCCTCTTCTAGCTTGAAAGGTTTCAGCAGAGAGATCTTCAGTTATTCTAATATTCTTGCCCTTATAGGTAATGGTTTTCTTTCATCTGGCTGCTTTCAGAATTTTCTCCTTCATATTAACTTTAGTGAAATTGATTATGATGTGTCTGGGGGATGTCTTATTTGGATTGAGTCATGCTGGAGTTCTGAAACTGTCTGCTATCTGAATTTCAGAATCTCTTGGCATGTCTGGAAAGTTCTCCTTCATAATCTCATAGAGAAGAGACTCTGTGCTTTGTGGAGCCACTTCGTCGCTTTCAGGGATCCCTATAAGACAAATAATAGTTTTCTTCGAATTATCCCAGAACTCTCTGAGAGAGTGATCTGTTTTTGCCCTCCATTTCTCTTCATCTTTGAGAGTTTGGGAGTGTTCAAAAACTTTGTCTCCAATGTCAGAAATCCTTTCTTCTGCTTGCTCCATTCTGTTACTGAGGGATTCTACTGTGTTTCTCCAATCTTTGCGGGCTGCAACTTCTTGTCTCAATGTGTCAAAATCTTTGGTCATTTGGTCTTTGAATTCTTGAATTCTTGAGCTATCTTTTGGGTTACTGCTTGGAATTCTAATTCAATCTTATTTGCTATCCAGGTTCTGAATTTGATTTCTGACATCTCAGCTATTTGTTTGTGCATGGGATCTTATGCTGTGTCTGCCCCATTTATCCTTGGGGGAGTTGATCTACTCTGATTAATCATATTGCCAGAGTTTTTCTGTTGATTTTGCCTGATGATTGTTTTTCACCATTGCCTTCTGGCCATCCTCAGAGTTGGGGAGGTGTCTCTCCAAGATTAGACCCCAGCAGGATCACTCTATTGCTGCTGGATCTTTGTAGGGAGTGACCCTGTGTAGTTCCTCTGGCACCACCCAAGCCAGGGAGTTCTGGTTGTGGAAGCAGCTCCGGAGTGTGACATGCCCAGATCCAGCAACAGGGCAGGAAGTGGTGTGCACGGTTCTGGGAGTGCCTGGTGCCCAGTGACTTTTGCACAGATAGCCCAAGGCTCCAGAAGTCTCTGGCTGGGAGAAGGGCTCTGTGCAGAGGTAGGGAGGGCTCCAGAGGGCACGTGGCTACTAGAGTCCCTGGCAAGATGAGCGGACCTGTGTGGAGTCAGGGAGGGTATAGGAGGGAGGACGCAGGGTTGCGTGGCTCCTGCTGTTCCTGGTCAGGGCATGCGGAGGCCTGGCAGCATGGGTTGCGGTTCGGGGGTCACGACGCAGCTCTTATGGAGGTCTGGGCAGCACCAAGACCAGGAGTTTGAGGTTGCTATGAGCTGTGATGCCACGGCACTCTACCCAGGGCAACAGCCTGAGGCTCCAGTGTGCCAAAACCTGTCTCACTCTGTCCCTGAGCGTTAAGGCTGTAAGGCCGCTCAGTCCCCGTCTTTTAGGCTGCTCAGTCACTAGGTTACTAGCTCCCACCTGATCCTTGCTCTGCAACCCTGAGGGCAGAGCTTGCCAGGGCAGTTCTCTCACAATGGCTCCCTGCGGCCCACAGCCAAACACTATTAGCTCCGTCGGGCTCTGCGGTTCAGTCTGGGGCCCTAGACAATGCCCAAAGTTCTCCACACTCCTGCTCAAACTCTCTCCAAGGCAGTTCAACTGAGTGCCAAGTCAAAAAACACCAAAATAGTTCACAGGTAAGGCCTTTCCAGTTTGCAGTCTCACTGCTGCTTCTACTTACAGCTGCCAGCAGGATTAGGTCAACTGAACACATGCAACCACTTGCCAGTTTTTCACTGTTTTTGTCCTCCTCTTGGGGTCCAGAAGTCCCTTGCTGACTCCCTGTATCCTCAAAGGGATGATTATAGGCAGATCCCACCAGCCAGAGATGCCTGGAGTCTTATCTCCCATACTCACTGTGCCCAGTTGCAGGGAACCTGTTACTTGGCCGCCATCTTGCTCCACCTCCTACATTCTTAAATTTAAAGTCTATCTCATCTGATAGAAATATAGCTATACTTACTCCCTTTTGAGTATCATTTACATTGAATATTTTTTCATCTTTTTACTTTCAGTCACTCTGTATCATTAAAATAGACACATGAATTTATTGATTTTGAATATTTACTAATGTAGCCTTGTAAACGTGACGTATGAATGGAATTTGATAACACAACTTGAAAGACTTTTTGTCAACAGAATTTCCTTTAATAAAATTATTTACATTAGCAATGTTATATTATATATCCTCTTAGCACTCTGAAATAACTGAAGGGTAGTTTGTAATATACACAATTATTAATTAAAACCTATAACATATATGCATATAAAATGTTATTTTACTATTTCTTATTTATTCTGTAGGTAATAAATTTAAAGGACAATTGATGACCTCTAAATAAATTTTGCCTATAATTGATATGTATAGTATAGCCATGCTTCCATGGCTAAAAAATGTATAGGTTTTAATCAAATTGATCACTTATGTGTTATTTTAAATGCACTTTCATTAATGTATTTATTCACAAATATTTACTAATTCCTAGGAATTGAAAATGTTGTGGATTTATTATCTTTCTTGCTAGTGGAAAATGAAAATCACTGTGACTTTGTTAAGCTCCGGGATATGCTTCTTTGTACTAATATGGAAAACCTGAAAGAACAAACCCATATTCAGCACTATGAATGTTATAGGTGTGGTAAACTGCAGAAAATGGGCTTTAAAGATGTGGGCCCAGACAACCAGCCAGTTAGGTAAGTATAGATATTACTACATAACCAAACTGATAATTTAGGAGTCCTTACATAGTACAATAATTTAGGAATGAGAATAATTGTACTTCTTCTGTCCTGACTCTTCTTGTGTTTTAGGTGTTTTTTTTTTTTTTATCATCTTTAGACTTAGATGGAAATAGTAGGAGCAACATCATGCAAGAATTCATTTATAAGCAGAAATACGTGTATCTAGTATTTGTTATGCTGAAATGTGTATCCAAGAAAAAAACAATTATTTTGTTGTAATTTTTTGTATTTATCATATTTGAAAAAAAGAACAAGGAAGGAGATTGAAAAATATTAGGAAAATACTGACAAAGATTGGAAAAGGATATTAAGAATTGTTTGATGAAGCTGAAAAATAGTGCAATGTCCTGGAAGTCAAGTGAAAAAAATTTGGGTATATGTATCTATGGAGAAGAGGAGTAGAACTTGTGCCTCGAAAGTATGAGCATGGAGTGTGTATAATTCAGCTGTATCATGTATCATTCTTTGAAGATAGCAAAAATTTAACTGTTTTAAATGAATGATTTTTTGAAAGATGCCTATCTTTATTATAACTATTTTGAAAATAAGTCTCAAACATTAGCAGTTTCCCCAAACGTTATTGTTAAAAGACATGAAGAAGTATGACATAATGGAAAGCACTGGGAATAAGAAATCAGTGATAGGCGGCACCTGTGGTTCAGTGGGTAGGGCACGGGCCCCATATCCTGAGGGTGGTGGGTTCATACCCAGCCCTGGCCAAACTGCAACAAAAAAATAGCCGGATGTTGTGGCGGGCGCCTGTAGTCCCAGCTACTGAGGAGACAGGGCAAGAGAATCACCTAAGCCCAGGAGTTGGAGGTTGCTGTGAGCTGTGTGACACCACTGCACTCGACCAAAGGCGAGAAAGCGAGACTCTGTCTCTACAAAAAGAATGAAAAAAAAAAAAGAAGAAAAGAAATCAGTGATTAAAAAAGTGTTTAAAGAGTCTAATGGTCTTTACATATACTCTATGTGTACTCTGATATTAAATATTTTGGCTCAGTGCTTGTATTTTATATTAAAGTTTCCATTTTGTGTTGCTATACATAAAAGGATGTTGATAAATATCTTTATATGGGATCTAACATATACTATAAAATATTTCCTTGTAGTTTTCAAGAAATCTATGAAGCCAAAAGACAGGAGTTCCTTGATCAATGTCAGAAGGAAGAAGAAGAGTTGAAACAGAGATTTATGCAGCTAGTAAAAGAGAAAGAAACAACATTTAAGGAAGCTGAAAAAGAGGTAAGGATTGCCAGTTAGATATAATTTATATTCATTTTTTAAATATCCTGTTAATTTGAATGTTTTAATCTGAAGAGTTTAGTTGATGTTTTTGCAGAACACTGTCTATTTTTTTTTTTTTGGAGGGGGCCGGGGCTGGGTTTGAACCCGCCACCTCCTGCATATGGGGCCAGCGCCCTACTCCTCTGAGCCACAGGCACCACCCAATACTCTCTATTTTTAACAACCTTACCATGTAAGATCTTAACACAGCCTTTACAAATTATAGCATGTGATTTTATTTTTTCTAGGGCACTTGAATAATTTTCCTTTTAAATAACCCCTAAAGTCATTTTATAAAATGTATTTAACTTTATTTTATTTACATTTTTAGTTTTCATACATTAAGTCAAATTTATAACAAGCTTCATCTATTTACTTCTTAGAGAGTAATGTACTTTCTAACATTATTACTGCATTATAAAATATTCTTCATTTTTATGAATAAGTGAATGTTGACCAATGCAGTCTTGATTAATTAAAGAAGTTTTAGTTGGTGAATTATATGATTTTTTTGTTTATTTTATTCTATGCTATTTCCAAGAAAATGGAAAAGGAGGGCTATTAATATAGTTTTGATTATTTGCCACAAATAAGTTTTATGATGAAGGCATATATTTAGAACCAAAATTTCTTTTCTCAAATGCAGATGGCTTCAGTGTAAGAACATTTAGTAGGTAAATTGGAATATGTACTTACTTTTACATAGAAATAAGATGGTGATTAGGTGCTACAGACCAAATGTCTCGGTCAGGGACCACTGAATAATAAGTAATAGATATTCCATTCACTTGGATATAAAGGGCAAGTTTGGAAACATACAAGTATATTTCATGGCATCCAAGAACAGGAAGTATAGCTAGAACTCATGAAGACTTACATGCAAAGTAGGAAGTGACCAGAAACGAAAGCAATCATTTAAATTTTCTTCCCTACCTTATTTTCCTCCATTATGATCCTTATCTATGTACATCAGCTTCATTTTTGCTCCCTGCAATCAGTTTTTCTCCCATTTCTCTGTTACATTTTCTTAGACAGCACTGACCACAACCTAAAATTGGTTGTGCAAAGTGATGAGTAGCAGAGGTTCTTAATAGGGTTTAATAATTTCTTCAGAAAATAACAAGTGAATTTCTGGTAGTAAAAAAACAACCAAGATTTTAAGGGCATCCATAGAACAAGATGACAAGAAAACAGCCCCACTTGGTTTGCTTAGAAAAGGAGTAAATTAATCATTTTTAACATGGTAAGTAAATAGCAACTCTAACTGACAAGGAAATAGGAAGCTCACAGAGGTAATCTTTCCAAGCACATCCACCAGATGGATAAATCAGAATTTAAACTGGTCTTTAAAATTTCAAATACTCAAAAATTAAATTTTCACATAGTTCCTAGAAAAAGAAGGACAAGCCAAATCCAAAGTCAGCAGAAGACAATAAATGACAAATATAAGGGCAGAATTAGGTTTAACGGAAATAAAAAACACAAAGAAACAATGAAATAAGAAGTTTATTTTATAACAAAATTGATAGACTATTCGCTTGATTAACCAGAAATAGAAGAGAAAGAATTCATATAAACCCAATCAGAAATGAAAAAGACGACATTACAACTGGTACCACAGAAATGCAAAATATCATCCATTATTTCGAAGAAAACTTCTGTGCACACAAACTAGAAAATCTAGATGTTTGGATTTATTTTTGGAAACAGCACTACATCCCAAGCCTGAATCAGGAAGAAATATAAGTCCTGAACAGACCAATTAGGAGTATGATTTAAACAGTAATTAAAAAAAAATCTCTGAACAACAACAAAAAACCTAGGACCAGATGTATTCACAGCAGAATACTACCACACCTACAAAGAAAAACTTTTCCTTATCCAACTGAAACTATTCCATGACATTGAGGAGGGATTTCTCCCTAACTCATTATGTGAAGCCAGTATCCATCTAATACCAAAGCCAGGAAAGGACACGACAACAACAACACCTACAGACCAAGATCACTCGTGAACATAGATGGAAAAATTCTCAATAGCATACTAGCTAGTGAATAGAAGTGGTGACAGTGGGCATCCTTGTCTTATTCCAGTTCTAAGGGGGAATGCTGAAAGCATTCCCATTTTGTATCATATGAGTTTGTTGTACATGGTTTTTATAATTCTGAAATATGTTTCATCTATTCTTATTTTGCTAAGAGTTTTTAATTACTAAAGGATGATGAATTTAGTCAAATACTTTTTCTGCATTGACTGAAATGACCATATGGTCTTTGTTTTTACTTCTGTTTATGTGGTGAATCACATTTATGGATTTAAATAGTTGAATCATTTTTGCATCTCTGGAAGGAAGACCACTGGTTGTGGTGGATTATTATTATTTTTTTTTTTTTGAGACAGAGTCTCACTATGTCACCCTTGGTAGAGTGCTGTGGCTTCACAGCTCACAACAGCCTCAAATTCTTGGGCTTAAGTGATTCTCTTGCCTCATCCCCCTGAGTAGCTGGGACTACAGGTGCCCGCCATAATGCCTGGCTATTTTTTGGTTGTAGTTGTCATTGTTTGTTTAGCAGGCCCGGGCTGGGCTCAAACCTGCCAACCTTGGTGTATATGGCTGGTATCGTACCCACTGACCTATGGGTGCTGAGCTGGATTATTTTTTTGATGTGCTGCTGAATTCATTTTGATGAAATTTTATTGAGGATTTTTGCATCTATATTCATAAGGGATATTGATCTGTAGTTTTCTTTTTGGTTGTGTCCTATCCTGGCTTTGGTATCAAGGTGATACTGAGCCCTCAGTCTGTGGGATCTTATGTTATCTTTAGGCAAATTACATCATAATCAAGTAGAATAATAGGACAACCTATTGGTGTCCACTGAAGAATTGATTGCTTGTTTATGGGTGGAGAGAAATCCCCACATATTTAATCAAAGAAGTCTTCTGTGTTGATTGTAGTGGGGTGACAGCAGGGGAAATTGTTTTTTCTACACAATACCCAATTTTTATTAGATTTGTGTTAAATGTGTAGATCAATTTGTGGAGATAATGAGTCTTCTAATTCATGTAAATGGTATATCTTTCTATTTATATATGTTTTTCATAATTTCTCTCAGCAATATCATCATTTATAGGTCTTATCACTTGTCATATTTATCTTTAAATAGTTAACTTATTGATGCCATTTTAAATGGTTTTATTTTTCAGTTTAAATTTCTAATTGTTGTTAGTTTGCAGAAATCAAACTTATTTTTGTATATTAATTTTATGTCCTAAAATTCACTTATTTCTAACAATTTTTGTAAATTCCATAAAAGTTTATGCACCTTTTTTGCTTATATTTATTTATTTATTTATTTTTTGCTTTTAAATAAGAATCCAATCACAGATAACATATTATAATTGGTTGTTATGTCTATTTTATATTAAAATAAAACAGTTCTTATTTTAGTGATTTTTAATGTAGATATTGGGGAAAGGAAGCTGGGAGAAGCAGAAAATAGGGATGAAACTTTTTAAAAGCAGTAATTTCTATTTATGGGACCGCAGTGAAAATATACCATGAATTTATATCTCATGAATTATGATTCTTAAGTTTGCCAATGGAAAGAGAAAAAGATGAGGTGATTTGTAGCTATTTTAATATAAAAACAACACCAAATAAGTATTTATTGTGTAAATGTGTGCTTATTATTTAAAATAAGAATTGAACATTCCGATGGACAAAAATAATTAAAGACAGGAACGGCACACCATTCCTCAAAAGATGTTCTATGGGATTTAGTGCTACTTCTTCTTGGAATCAACTGGTTTTTAAAAAATATTTGTTTGAGTTAAAAATGTGTATTTTTAACACCTGATGAAGAATGTAAACAACATAGAAAATCTGAAGTTATCTCATGGTTTTCAGACAGTAAATCTACACATCTTATTTTAATAGTGCAAGGCCATTATTATGACTTTCCTATAAACATTGTTAATATTTAGAACTGAAGTTATCCTGATGATGAGGTGCATTCAGTTAACAATCAGACTTCATAAAACTAGATGTCACAAATTTAAGTACTAAATGTAAAACAAAATCTATCATCCAAATAAGGACACTTACTTGAATGAAGTTATGAGTTATTGCCAGGTGTGTTGGCTCCTACTTGGGAGGCGAAGGCAGGAAGATCACTTGAGATTAAGAGTTTGTTATCAGCCTGCGAAACAGAGACACATTCTCTACAAAAAAAAAAAAATAATAATAATAATGAAAAATATTAGCTAGATGTGGTGGCACGCACGTGTAGTCCCAACTACTTGGGAGGCTGAGAAAAGAGAATCACATGAGCCTAGAAATTTGAGATTACAGTGAGCTATGATAATACCACTGCACTCCCGCCTGGGTGACAGAGTGAGATACTGTCTCAAAAAAAAAAAAAAAGACATTACTTATTAATAATTACACAAGCACAACAAGTATAAACTAAGGCAATCTTGCAGAAACTGGTACAATTTTCATTGTATTTTCATCGCTTTACTGATGATATTTTAGAGACTTATAACAGTAATATACTGAAAGTTACTAAAACAAACTTTTTTTTTGTATCTGGGGAACACTAGCATCTTTTTTTTTTCAAGGAGGTTTTTTTGTTTTTTTTAATTGTTGGGGATTCATTGAGGGGACAAGAAACCAGGTTACACTGATTGCATTTGTTAGGCAAAGTCCCTCTTGCAATCGTGTTAAAACAAATTATTTTTGAAAACATAAAGCATCACAAAATCTTATATCATAATGTTCTGACACTTAAAATATATGTATTTATATTTTAATGAAATAAATATACATCATTACTTTCTCTTATGTGTGAATGCAGATATATGTATGTATGCAATAAGATAGATAGATACGCTCAGAAGAACAAAAATCATTTTACCACAAAGACATTTGCACCAGAATGTTAATGTTTATTGCAGCTCAATTCATAATTGCCAAGTTGTGGAAGCAACCTAAATGCCCATCAACCCATGACTGGATCAACAAACTGTGGTATGTATATACCATGGAATACTATTCAACCATTAAAAAAGTTGGAGACTTTACATTTTTTACATTTACCTGGATGGAGCTGAAATACATTGTTCTTAGTAAAGTATTGCAAGAATGGAAAAATAAATATCCAAGGTACTCCATACTAATATGAAACCAATATATAAACAATTACATGCTCATATGAACAATAAAACAAATATAGTCTAGTACAGGGGTAGAGACAGGCTGGAGGGGGAAGGGGCAGGGGAAAGGACAATTGGCAGAAGGAGGGAGGGGAGGTGGCGGGATCTTATCTAATGTGCACCTTGTGAGAGTGTATATCATGCCCCCTGGGTGAGGGGCTCTTTTACAATTAGAACTTTACTCTGGAAGTGAGAACAATGTAATCTAAGAATTTGTTCCCTCATATTAATATGAAATAAAAAAAGATAGCTATAGATGCAGGTACACACTTAAAGAGCAGGAGTACCTTTGTCATATGGAGATAACTACTAAATAAGTAACTAAGAAATATTATTAAAATTTGTTTTGGTATTTTGTATGTCTTTATTAATATTCACCTAGGTGAGTTAATAGGGCATGGTATGTGCACTGTTCAGAGTTCATACATACCATCTTTCACAATAAGAAAATTCAAATACGAAAAATTTTAAATATCTAAACGTCTTAGTTTTACAATATATGTAAAACTACCCTTTATTATGCATTACATATATGTATATATATTCTTTCTGCTTTCAAGCTTTATTCAATTCAGCTTGCAATCAAAATATAGAACCATTCAAGCAAAAAGAATGGGCTAGAATCCTTGTAATAGAGAGCAAGAGAAATTGGCTTGCATCTCAAAGACTCATGGAGTCTTGGTTCAGGACAACTTAGTCAAATGCTCAGGTACTCCAGGTATGGAAAGAAAACATGAGATGCAGAGATCTCACTAACCTATTAACGTCATGGACTTATACAAAAAGAAAAAAATTCCTTAGCATTACTTTCTATTTCTAAAAGTGAATCTATTAAAAAAAACTCCTCACAATATATACTAAAAATAAAATTTAAGAAAGAATCATTGATCAGGGCGGTGCCTATGGCTCAAAGGAGTAGGGCACCATATACCGGAGGTGGCAGGTTCAAACCCAGCACTGGCCAAACACTGCAAAAAAAAATAAATAAATAAAGAATCATTGAGCAGCAGTACATATCAAAAGCACTGTTGATAGAGCTGGCAGCAGGATACCAAATCAGTCAGTATGTAACTTTAACAACAGTGATAATTAGTTATCAACAGCCCAAAGAATCATTTTTTTTTTTTTTTTGAGACAAAGTCTCAAGCTGTAGCCCTGGGTAGAATGCTGTGGCATCACAGCTCACAGCAACTTCCAACTCCTGGGCTTAAGCGATTCTCTTGCTTTAGTCTGCCAAGTAGCTGGGACTACAGACGCCCACCACAACTCCCAGCTATTTTTTTGTTGTTGTTGTTGCAGTTGTCATTGTTGCTTTAGCTGTCCTGGGCCGGGCTTGAACCCACCAGCCTCCGTATATGTGGCCAGCACCCTACCCACTGAGCTATGAGTGCCGCCAAAACCATTGTTTATTTATCTATTGAGCATTTGACAATGCATTTAAATACCTGCCAGACATAGATTATTGTTATCAAAACCTGTGAAACATGAAGCTACAACCACATTATGTTGCATAATCGAGACTTTCTGATTTCTCATTTTCCTGAAATGTGTAATCTACTTTATGAATCCCATACGACTGTACCATTTGGTAATATTTGTTATGCTTAGGTTACTTTCCACTCTATTAAGCACAGCTATTTCTTAATAGAAGATGCTGCATTTCCATCCTTTCCATGTCTCAAGCAACCTTCTATTCACCCCCAAATTTATTAATATATGTGTACACACAGGCTAAGCGGGCTGAATTTTTAAACACATAGAAACACAATTGCTATGTCTGTGCTTTTAAAGCATGAACAATATTAACCAGCAAGTATGGGTGAAATAATGGATACTCTCTGAAGAGGTATAGTATGAAATAAATCTCTTAGATTTATAAGAGACTTTATTAATCATTTCTTTTATTTATTTATTTATTTTTGAGACAGAGCCTCACTTTGTTGCCCTCAGTAGAGTGCCACGGCATCACAGCTCACAGCAACCTCCAGCTTTGGACTTAGGCGATTCTCTTGCCTCAGCCTCCCAAGTAGCTGGAATTACAGGTGCCTGCCACAACACCCGGCTATTTTTGTTGTTGTTGTTGTTGTTGTATTTTGGCCGGGGCTGGGTTTGAACCTGCCACCCTCGGTATATGGTGCAGGCGCCCTACTCACTGAGCCACAGGCGCCACCCTTATCATTTCTTTTGATGTCTCCTTTAATACTAACACTAATCACTCTGTCATTAAGTGCTTCTCAGGTCAGGGAGCTTTCTGACTCAAACAGCTACCCATTCCATTTCTGATTAGTTAAATTGTGAACAGTTTGTATAGTGGGATAAGGTTTAGTTCTCTCTCATTTCTACTCTTGCCTTCCCACCTTTAAGTAGACATTTCCTCTGTGATTTTATGGCATCAAGTGACAGCTTTAAGAAAAACATAGTTTCTCTAACACATACAAGCAATTCTATGTTGTTAAACAAAGTTATGTTAAAGACTTAGATCTCCCTCTAATGAAATCCAAAGTGACAGTGCCTTCCTTCCTGTGGCTAAATAAGTTGGTTTTTAAGCCCCACAGATTAAATTAGACATCCTGAGAAAATAAAAAGGAAGTGAATGAAATCCTTAAATTTTTTTGGTTTTCACCTTGAGATATCACCTACACCCAGTGAGAAAAGTCCACATCACAAAGTCTCAAAGCTACAGGTGCTAGTATGGATATGGAGAAAAGGGAACACTTTCACACTGTTGGTAGGGCTGCAAACTAATACAGCCTTTTTGGAAGGAAGTATGGAGAACCCTTGAAGAACTCAAATTAGACCTCACATTTGATCCTGCAATCCCATTACTAGGTATCTACTCAGAAGAAAAAGAAAATCATTTTGTCATAAGGACATTCGCTCTAGACTGTTTATCACAGCTCAATTTACAATTGCCAAAATGTGGAAACAACTTAAATGCCCACCAACACAGGAATGGATTAACAAACCATGGTATATGTATACCACCGAGTACTATTCAGCCATTAAAAAGATAGAGACTTTACATCTTTTGCATTAACCTGGATTGAGCTGGAACACATTCTACTTAGTAAAGCATCACAAGAATGGAGAAGCAAGAATCCAGTGTACTCAATTCTAATATGAAGGCAGTAGATGATCTAATACGAGGTCAGGGGTAGAGGGGAGGTGGGAGAAGGATGGGGGGTTATGGTGTATGGCACGCCTCTTGAAGGTGGGACACGGTGATAAAAGGGACTTCACAAATATGATCAGCATAACCTAATTCGTTGTACCCTCAATGAATCCCAAACAATAAAAAAGAAAAAGAAAGTTTTGGTTTTTAGCTGGGCACTGTGGCTCACACCTATAATCTTAGTACTCTGGGAGGCCGAGGAAGGTGGATTGCCCAAGCCCTGGAGTCTGAGACCAACCTTAGCAAAGTGAGATCCTTTCTCTACTAAAATAGAAAAGCTAGATGGGGGCGTGTTGGGCACCTGTGGTGCCAGCTACTCAGGAGGCTGAGATAAGAGGATTGCTTGAGCCCAAAAGTTCAAGGTTGTTGTGAGCTATAATACCAGGCACTCAACCCCAGAGCGACTAAGACTCTGTCTCAAAAAGAAAAAAAAATCTTTCTTTTTTGTTTTTTCCTACACTTGAGCTAATTTTAATTAACAAGAAAATTATCAGACTTTCTTCCATAAAGGTCTCTACTAGATTGAAAGTAAATGTTTCACAATCGATGCTATGTCTTAGTGTGCATATTTTTAGTGAGCATGGATTTATCATATTTCATTAGAAAAGATGTTGTGGAGGATAGATTTGATAACCAGAAAAAAAGAAGCATCTTCTTTCTCATGTTCTGCCACATTACCCTCGAGTCACAGTTGCACATTTATTTCACAGCTCCAGGACAAGTTTGAACACCTTAAAAAGGTCCAACAAGAGGAGATAATGAAGCTTGAGGAAGAGAAAAAACAACTGGAAGAAGAACTAATGGATTTTCAGAGAATGAAGGCTTCTTCTGAAATGCTGCCGACTCCCGTGTTAGTCAATGTGAAGAAAGACAAAGATCGTAAGAAATAGTTCTCTCTTGCCCCTCTGTCTGTTACACAGCCCCATTATTCTCCATCCCATCTTTCTGTAAGATTGCCTTTGTAGCATTTAGCTCGAATTGCTATTGAAATTTTTTAAATTTGTTTGCTCATTTTTCCCCCCCAAGCTCCTTAAAAGAGGTACCTTGTTCATCTTATGAGATGTTGTATTCCCAGCATGTAGAACATAGACTAACCAAAAGATGGCACTTGATAAATATTTGCTAATGTGAACAAATAAAAGAAATATATAACATCATGTACAAAAAGAATTGGTAGGCAGAAAAGTCATTTTACCATAGCCTTGCCTGAGGCTCCTTTAGTGACTTTAAATTTTATATCTAAACACAAGCTAGGGCTTTGTTGCATACTCATAGGCATTAAAAAAATGTTATAAAAATCTAATCACTAGGTTCATTTTCCTTATTAAAGTCTAGTTGTAATATTTATTGATAATTTTTATTACAATAAAAATTGGACTTTGATTAAACTCCTGTGCTTTTATGTCAGACCTTGTAGAATTTATAATAGAATAAAGAACTCAAGAGGTAGAGAGAGCCAGAGAACAATGGGAAGTCATGAGTAGCATTTGGATGATAATATTATGCCTTACAGATTTGGGGATATATTAAAATTATCAAAGTTACAGAAAATCAAGTGGGGATTTTTTTTTGTATTTTTGAAAACTTCCATCTGACTTTATACACTGATTTCCTGCATTAAAAATTATTTTGTTAGTTTACCTTATTTGAGTGTGATTGTTTGTTTATCTGAGACAGAGTGTTACTCCGTGGCCCTGGTAGAGTGCCATGGTGTCATAGCTCATAGGAACCTCAGACCCTTGGGTTCAAGCAATTCTCTTGCCTCAGCCTCCCAAGTAGCACCTGGCTATTTTTAACAGATGAGATCTCGCTCTAGCTCAGGCTGGTCTCAAACTAGTGAGATTTAGGCGATCCACCCGCCTGGGCCTCCCAGGGTTCTGGGATTACAAGCGTGAGCCACTGCGCCCAACCTGGGTGTGGTTGATTTGTACCAAGACTCACTGTATTAAAATGGTAACTTTGAGGTTCTTTATCTCTGTTTACTCTAACTGCATCTGATTAGTACACAGAGCTCTTCTCATGTTTCTAAAAGAGTTCCAATAATTTTTCTGTTGAAATTTTGTCATTGCGTCCATTTCAAATGCAGCATTTTTTCCAGGATATTAGAATATTGAACTTAGGCTCAAAATATTTTCAGAAATGTTATCTCCAGAGAGGCTCCCATAGCTCACTGGTTAGGGCACAGGCCACATACACCAAGGCTGGCAGGTTCAAACCCGGCCTGGGTCAGCTAAACAACAATGACAACTACAACAAAAAAAATAGCCAGGCATTGTGGCAGGCACCTGTAGTCCCAGCTACTTGGGAGGCTGAGGCAAGAGAATCACTTAACCCCAAGAGTTTGAGGTTGCTGTGAGCTGTGATACTATACCACTCTACAGAGGGCAACATAGTGAGACACTTTGTTTTTTTTTTGTCTCCAAAAAAAAAACAAAAACATAAAAACAGAAATGTTATCTCCAATTAAAAAACTTTTACTTCATGAAAAAGTTATGTGAAAAATATGGGGAAAGGGAAGTAAATTCACAATGATTTTTATACATGTATGTTGTTAAATCATCTTGTAGATGTTAGAATTTTGTGGAAGAGAGATTCTATTACATAATCATTTAATGGAAACACTACAAGGACCAGGATCTCTCAAATATCCATTCCCAGACCTAGAACAATATCAGATGCATCGTGGCCATTATTAATTGAACAAATGGACACAATACTAATACATTAGCTATATTATATGCACAAATAATTTAATTTAGATCACTGACATTTAAAGGATAATGTAGTCTCAGTGCCTGTAGCTCAGCAGCTAGGGCGCCAGCCACATACACCAGAGCTGGAGGGTTTGAATCCAGCCCAGGCCTGCCAAACAACAATGACAGCTACAACAAAAAAATAGCTGGGCATTCTGATGGGTGCTTAAGCCCAAGAGTTTGAAGTTGCTGAAAGCTGTGATGCCATGGCACTCTACCCAGGGCAACAGCTTGAGACTCTGCCTCAAAAAAGAAAAAATTAATTGTTGGCGATTCATTGAGAGTACAAAGATCCAAGTTACACTAATTGCATTTGTCAAGCAAAGACCCTCTTATAAATGTGTTCCTCTCCTAAAAGGTGCGCCAAACATTGTGATGCCCTCCCTCCTTCCCTCTCTCCCCTCCCCCTTTCCCCGACCCCACCATATACTAGGTCATCAATTGTATTGTTGCTTTTTAACATGCTTGTGAGTTATACTGCTGAGAGACTTTTATCTTCTCATCCTTTCATCTTAATCCAATGTTATTAAAACTGAAATCACCAGTGTTATTCCATATAGTAAAAATGATATATACCCTGTGAAAATTATCACTGCTGCATTTGAGAATAGACTTTTTAGGAAATAATGGGAGATCCATAGAAATTTTTTAAGAGAAAAATTCATGCTAAAAAGAACTATATTTTTGAGCAGTGCCTGTGACTCAAAGGAGTAGGGCGCTGGCCCCATACACCGGAGGTGGTGGGTTCAAACCTGGCCCTGGCCAAAAACTGCACACACACAAAAAAAGAACTATATTTTTGTTTTTCTTTTTTTCCCAAGGGTATAAAACATGATATTATATAATAGTATATGGCACATTTTTGCTATTTCCATAATTTTTCCCTAAAAATTAGTGTTTATTTCCCATATAACTTTTAACTTTATGAATGCAATTGTTATTTTTCTCTTTCAGCTACAGTGTAGTATGAAATAGAGGCTCCAGATTTATGTAACATGGGAATTTTTAATAAGTCAGTGTTACATTATTTTTTCAATAACTGACTTCTTTTGTGTTTAGTTGATTGTAGTGATATTTTTGTTTTTTGTGTATATTCTGTACATATTTTCTTTTTGGTTACTATGAGGATTAAATAGTAATTTTCAGGTAACTATGGATTAGGTAACTTTAGGATGTCATCCTCATAGGTTACTCCTAAAATTGCAACAAAATAATTTGAATTGATTTCAACTTCAATCACATACCAAAATTCTACCACTATATAGTTCTACTCTTTATGCTATTAATGTAACAAATTATGTCTTTATTCATTGTGCACCAACCAATAGATTTATAATTACTTTTCATGCATTTCTTGAATCCTGTAGAAAATTAAAAATGAATTCACAAAACAAAATTATAATAATACTATTTTTATATTTGTCCTTGTATTTTTACCTTTACTGGAGACTTTGTATCTTTTTTTTTTTAGTCATTTAACACAGTTGTATTTATTTATATATATATATTTTGAGACAGAATTTCAGTATGTTGCCTTCTGTAGAGTGCTGTGATGTCACAGCTCACAGCAACCTCAAACTCTTGGGCTTAAGTGATTCTCTTGCCTCAGCCTTCCAAGTAGCTAGGACTATAGGCGCCCACCACAACACCCAGCTATTTTTTTGTTGTAGTTGTTACTGTCGTTTGGCAGGCCCGGGTTTGAACCCACCAGACTTAGTGTATGTGGCTGGCACCCTAACCACTGGGGTATGGGCACCGAGCCTGGAGACTTTATATCTTTATATAGCTTATTTACTTTCTTGTATAATTAACTGTCTAGAATTCACTTATTCCAACCTGAAAGACTTCCTTTAATGTTTCTTGTGTGACATATTTAGAGGTAATGAATTGGCTCAGCTTTTTAAAACATCTGGAAATGTCTTAATTTGTCCATCATTTTTGAAGGACAGTTTTGCCAGCTGTATATTTCTCAATTAACAGGTTTTTCCCTCATCACTTTAAATATATCATTCACTACCTTCTAGCCTCAACAGTTTCTGCTGAAAAAAATCAGCTGATAATATTATTCAAATCCTTTGTCTTTGATGGGCTGTTCTGCTCTTAGTGCTTGTAAGACTCTTATTTAGTCTTTTGCCAGTTTGACTAAAATGTGACTCAGTCTGGGTCTGTGTTTATTCTACTAAGAATCTGTGTTTTCTGGATTTGTAGGTTTATGTATTTCCTCTCATTTGGGAAGTTTTTAGCTATTATTTGTTCAAATAATTTATTTCTCTTTTCATTCTGGGGCTGCCTATAATACATACATATGTTGGTCCAGTTGATGGCATCCCACAAGTCCCACAGTCTCTGTTCCCATTTTTTTCCTTCTGTTTCTAAGACTTGAAGATTTCAAATAGCCTATCTTTGAGAGTGGTGCCTGTGGCTCAAGGAGTAGGGCGCCGGCCCCATATACTGGGGGAGGAGAGGAGGGGGGGGTGCAGGGGTGAGAGGGGTGGTAGGTTCAAGTATGGCCCCAGCCAAAACGGCAAAAAAAAAAAAAAAAAGAAAGAAAGAAAAGAAAAAGAAAAAAGAAAAACAAATATCCTGTCTTTGAATTGAGAGATTCTTTCTTCTGCCTGCTCAAATCTGCGGCTAGCCTTTGTATTAGTTAGAATTCTTCAGAGAAATAGAACCAGTAGGATATATAATATGTATTATATATGTGTAAAATAAAGTCTTTCCATCTATCTATTTAATAAGAAATTGGCTTATGTTCTAATGAGGAGTGAGAAGTCCCACAATCTGCCATCTGCAAGCTGGAGACCAAGGAATGGTAGTGATATAGTTCAGTCCAAGACTGAAGGCCTGAGAACCAAGGGAGATGATGATGTAATTTTAGTGTAAGTGCCCGAGACTGATGTTCTAGCTCAAGCAGTCAGGCAGAGAGCATTGATTTTCCCTTTTGCCTTTTTGTTCTAAGGCTTTTTTCCCCTCAATCTACCAATTCTAATGTTAATCTCATCTAAAAACTCCCTCAAAAACTCACCCAGAAATAATGTTTGCTAATTTTCTAATAGCCCATGATTCAGTCAACTTGACACATAAATTAACTTTCACAAATTCACACCTTGTCAACGTGGTACTTGCACGCATATCTTTTCTTTTCTTTTTGAGACAGAATCTCAAGCTGTCACCCTGAGTAGAATGTCGTGATGTCACAGCTCACAGCAACCTCAAACTCTTGGGCTTAATTGATTCTCTTTCCTCAGCCTCCCAAGTACCTGGGACTATAGGCACCCACCACAATGCCTGGCTAATTGCATGCATATCTTTAAATCATATTTAATCTCTAAGTGAATATAACAACAAGATCATTAATTCCACTGAACGTGGTATAAGTATCTTTCACACAACCAAAAACGCATTCTTTTCCCAAAGAGGACTCCAATTTCTCCTTGGTAGTCATGATCAATCCTCCCAGCCAACACAGGAACTCCCCTCTTTAACTATTGGGTTAAAAGCATGAGGAGCCCCATGTAGCCAGGTGGTAATCTTAACTTCCAGTTCAATGAGATCATTGTTGTCTCTTCTAGTGGAAATATTACTTTCTTTGGAACTAAGACCTTTAGGCCAGCAGAGCAAAAAGTTGTGAGAAAAAGAAATAAAAGATTTGCTAGTGAGTCACTAGGGACAATAGTGTGTTGTGCCACAGCCATTTCCATCCCTTGATTCCTGGACCCATAAATCTTGGCTATGGGAGAAACAGAATTATCTGTTGGATGCTGATTGAGAGCACATAAAGCTTTCTAGAGAAAGCAAATCGCAAAGTTTTGCCAATACTCACAAATGAGGACCAGGTTGCCTCCAAACTCAAAAGAGGCCCAGTGTGCCTCTTTTTTGGTTGTAGAAGAAGCCAGATATAACCACTTACCCTTCACTGTAGAGGGGATATTGACATGCTTTATACCACTAGACCCCTATGAATTGCAGTGACAAAGAAAGCCCTTGAACTTGTGTTTATTTTCTACCCTCTGATGCACAAATTTCTTACCATTAAGTCTACAGTTATTGCTACTTTTTGCTCAAAACATCCAGTCAACTTAATATATAAGAATAAAGGACAGGGAGGATATCCTGTGTGAAAAAAGTCAATCAAGATTCCTGCAAATGACATTGTGGTATAGGGCTGTAGAGTTGGTATACCCTTGAAGTAGGACAATGCAGGTATATTCCTGATCTTGTGAGCTGAAAATAAACAGCTTCTGTTGAACATCATTGACAGGAATGAAGTAAAAGGTATTTGCCAAATCAATAGCTGTATGCCAAGTAACATCCTCTGGGATTTGTTAATTTGTTCAGGTAATAAAACAAAAACTGGTGTGGCAGCTACAATTGAAGTCATCACAAGGTTAAGGTTATAACAATTCCATGTCATTTTCCAAAATCCATTTGTCATCTGTACAAGATAGAAAAGCAAGTTGAATGGGGATGTGGTGGGAATCCTCACTCCTACATTTTTCTTTTTTTTTTTTTCCAGACTGATACATCTATTTACTATGCACTTAAACACCATAAAATAAAATGCACAATAAGGCTGCTTTCATGCTTCCTTGAAGCTTATGCCAATTTATTTTGGGGTAGATTTGATCTATAATGTTCAGAGCACTTCCTACTTTGGAGCACCATATCTAAATATGTAAGTATAAATTCTTCTGCTTTGCTGAAGGTAATTTCCAGCAAAGCTGGAAGCTGTTCCATTAAAAGAAGCTTAAAGTGTTCACTAAACATCCATTTTGTTACTCTTTGCCACACAATCTGGTGGTATAACAGGGACTGAAAGGATTCTTCCAGTTTCTTCATAAACTGGGGGAGTTAAGGCTTCTGTATTTCAGAGTTGGGAATGGAATATACCAAAAGGAATAAACTTTCTTGGACTGCAATACATCACCCCAATTTCCTAGTATGCTACAACTTTTTCCTCAGCATGAGTTGCTGAAACTTTAATATAATGCCCTGGTAAAGATAGATTTCATCAAGCTTGGATTGTATGTTTTCGTTGGCTCTGGGAATGAGGAGGAAAGCAGGTTTATAAAGGTCCTAGAGTTCATATATAAAGTACACAGCAAGGAATTAAACATAAAAACTTATATATACACCAAATAATGACATTTTGCTCAATGCAAAAGAAGCACAAAATACCCCTCCTTTTGGAGAGTTTCACAAGCATTTTTTTCCAGTCTTACATATTTTAAGTTCTTTCATGGTAGTGCTAGTCGGTATAATTTTTCCAGGAATTATTATTGCTTTTAATTTACTACTTTCCTAGGTAAGGCCAGTTCTTACAACTTTCATTTGGCCTTTCTTAGCATAATATTAAGAGTTCTCGCTCTACAAATCAGGGAATCAATATAGGGATTCTGACAGCTGATAAGTATAAATATTCAATTATACAGTCCAGACTGAGAAAATAATCACAGGGTGAGTTTGGGGATCCACTGGGCCCACTGTGAGATAAATGTGAGCTGAAAATCCATTGATCACCCAAATTCCATGAGCTCCTACTCTGGTGAACCACAATGATATTTCAGGTTTTGTGGAACTAGAATATGTTCCATTAGTCCCTAAAATATCTGATACAGTTAAGGTAGACATTTTAACAATGTTGATTCTTCCCAGCCATGAGAGTGGTGTGTTTTTTCATTAGTTAACATCTTTTGGTATTTCTTTTCTCTCATAGGTTTCATAGGTTTCATAGTTCTCTCAGTTGAAATCCTTCACACCTTTTGTTAAGTATATTCAAAGGTATTTCATTTTCTTTGATGTTATTGTGAAGGAAGGGTATTTTATCTTTGATTTGACTCTCATCTTGACTGTTCTTGGTGTATATGAAGGCTACTGATTTGCAAACACTGGTTTTATATCCTTAGGCATTACTGTATTTCTTTTTTTTTGAGACAGTCTCACTTTGTCACTCTTGGTAGAGTGCTGTAGCCTCATAGCTCACAGCAACCTCAAATTCGGTTTTGTTTTTTTTTGCAGTTTTGGCCAGGGCCGAGCTTGAACCTGCCACCCCTGGTATATGGGGCTGGTGCCCTGCTCCTTGAGCCACAGGCGCCACCCACAACCTCAAACTCTTGGGCTCAAATAATCCTCTTGTCTCAGTTTCTGGAGTAGCTGGGACTACAGGTGCCTGCCAGGATGCCTGGCTATTTTTGTTTGTTTGTTTGTTTTGTTTTGTTTTGTTTTTAGAGACAGGAGTCTTACATTTGCTCAGGCTGGTCTTGAACCTGTAAGCTCAGGCAATCCACCCACCTTGTCCTCCCAGAGTGCTAGAATTATAGGTGTGAGCCACTGTGCCCAGCAGTACTGTATTTCTTGATCACTTCCAAAAGTCTCCTACTTGAGTCCTTAGGGCTTTCTAAATATTAGATCATATCATCAGCAAAGAGTGAGAGTTTGACCTCCTCTGTCTCCATTTGGATATAATTGATATCATTTTCTTGCTTGATTGCATTGGCTGGGACTTCCAGCACTATATTGAATAGTAGTGGTGATACAGGACATTCTTCTCTGGTTCTAATTCTAAGCAGAAATGCTTTCGGTTTTTCTCCATTCAATTTGATATTGGCTGTAGGTTTGCTGTAGTTGACTTCCATCAGGTTAAGAAATGTCCCATATATGCCTATTTTCTTAAGTGTTGTTAACAAGAAATGATGCTGAATTTTGTCAAATGTTTTTTCTACATCTGTTGTGAGTATCATATGGTCTTTGTTTTTACTTCTGTTTATGTGGTGAATTACTTTTACAGATTTGTAAGCTACATATGGATCTGTTGAACCAGCCTTGTACGCCTGAGATGAAGCCCACCTGGTCATGATGAATTATTTTTTTAACATACAGCTGAATTCTGTTTGCTAAGATTTTATTGAGTACACAGTAATGTATTGTAGTATTCAGTGATGCTCTTTTGTATCTCTGTGGGATCTGTTGTTATTTCTCCTTTTTTATTGAGTGTTTTTGCAACAATATTTATTAATAATATTGGTCTATAGTTTTCTTTTTTTGTTTTTTTTTTTTCTTTTCCTGGTTTTGGTATTGGGGTGATATTTGCTTCATAGCAGGAATTGGGGAGGGTGCCTTCCTTCTCAATATTTTGGAATAGGTTCTCCAATATAGGGATGAGCTCTTCTTTGAGGATTTGGTAGAATTCTTGTATTAAACTGTCTGGTTCAAGACTTTTTTGTTTGCTGGAAGCTTTTTTATTGTCGTTGCAATTTTGGTGCTTGATATTAGTCTGTTCAAGAGTTCTCTTTCTTACTGGTTGAATATAGGGAGATAATGTGCTTCCAGGAATTGGTCCATTTTCTCCATTATTTTCAAATTTCTGGACATAATATTTTTGTAGTATTTAGCAATGCTCTTTTGTATCTCTGTGGTATCTATTGTTATTTTGCCATTTTTTTTTATGATTGAGGTTATTACTGACTACACTTTTCTGTTTCTAGTTAATCTGGCCAAAGCTTTATCAATTTTATTTATCTCTTCAAAGAACCAACATTTTCTTTCATTAATCTTCTGAATGTTCTTTTTTCTTTCCTCTCAATTTCATGTAGTTCTGGTCTTATTTTGGTTATTTCTTTTTTTCTACTTGGTTTGGGATTGAATTGCTTTTCTTTTTCCAGTTCCTTGGGATGATTCATTAGATAATTGATTTGCACTCTTTCAGTCTTCTGGATCTGAGCATTTAATGTAATAAATTTCCCTCTTGGGACTGCCTTTGCAGTATCCCACACATTTTGATAGCTTATGGCTTTATTATCATTTTATTCAAGGAATCTAATGATTTCCATCTTTATCTACTCCTTGTCCTAGGAAAAGAGGGTTTAGTTTCCATGACTTCATGTGGAATGTGTGTTTCTGTTACAACTGAGTTCTACTTTTATTCCATTGTGGTCTGTGAAGATACATGGTATGATTTCTATTCTTTTAAACTTGTTGAGGTTTGATTTGTGTCCTAGGATATGACCAATTTTGGAGAAAGATCCATGAACTGATGAAAAGGACATATACTCACTGGTAATGAGGTAAAATGGTCTGTATGTCTGTTAAGCCCATTTGATCTAGACTTGTGTTTAAGTTTGTTGTTTCTTTGTTTAGTTTCTCCTTAGAGAATCTGTCTGGTACCATCAATGGGATGTTGAAGTGTCTGACAATTATGGTGTTGTACGATATCATATTGTTCAACTCAAGTAGGGTTCATTTCATAAATCTGGGGGTGTTAATGTTGGGTGCATAAATATTTAGGATTGAAATGTCTTCTTGTTATAGTGTTCTCTTGACTAGTATATGGTGTCCATCTTTGTTTTTCATTACTTTTGTAGATTTAAAGACAATTGTATCCGTGAAAAGGATTGCTATTCCTGCTTTATTTTGTTTTCCATTTGTCTAAAATATTGTTTTCTAACCCTTCACCCTGAGTCTTGATTTGTCCTTATGGTTTAGATGTGTTTCCAGAAATCAGAAAATACTTGGCTTGTATTTTTGTCTCCAATCTGCCAGCATATGCCTCTTCATTGGGGAGTTCAAGCCATTCACATTTATTGAGAGAATTGATGAGTAGGGAGAATTTCTGTTCATTTTGTTGTGTTGAGGTCTGTTGCCTTGTTTTATCAGTTGGGCCATTGTGGAAGCTAGGGTTTATCTTTTAGATTCCAAATGACTTTACTTGGCTAGTGGTCCATGGTGGTGTTTTGCGTATAGTACTGTTCTGAGTACTTCCTGCAGAGAAGGTCTGGTAGTGGCAAATTTCCTCAATGTATGTTTGTCAGTAAAAGATTTGATTTATGCACTGAATATGAAGTTTAGTTTTTCAGGACACAGAATCCTTATCTGGCAGTCGTTTTGTTTGAGTAGATTGAAAATGGGAGCCCATTCTCTTCTGGCTTAATAAAGTTTCACCTGAAAAATCCCCAATCATCCTAATGGATTTGCCCTTTTAGGTCAGGTGCTGTTTATACCTGGCAGCTTGTGGAATTTTCTCTTTCATTTTGACATTGGCCAAGTTAATTACAATGTGTCTAGGAGATGCTTTTTTTGAACTGGGGTGACCCAGACACTCAATATGTCTAGCAGGTATATGCAAGTAGGGCTTCTGTGCCTTCTCTTCTTCTCCTTGAGGGATGCCTGTAATTCATGATTGTATACTTTGCATAGTCCCATAATTCTTGAAGAGATTGTCTCCTTTTTTCTGCCTCTTTAAAAGAGTGGGTTAGCTTGAGAGCCTTATCTTCCAGGTCTGATATTCTTTTTTCTTTCTGGTTTAATCTGCTATTGAACTTTCTGCTATATTTTGAAACTCTCTGAATGAAAGGCTTCTTCACTTCTCTAAGCTCTGTTACATTCTTTCTAAATTTGTCCAGATCTTGGGGGCTTTGTCTTGTCCTTTGTTAATTTCTTAGGTCAATTTTTGGATTTCATTTTGCCAATTTTCCACTTTCCCTTCAATTCCCTTCATCATTTTTGCCATAGATAGTCTAAATTCTATTTCTTTTCCATTTCCACAATTTCTTTATAGTTGGGATCTTCTATGGTAGCTACATTGTGATCCCTTGGAGGAATTGATCTGTTCTGATTCTTCACATTGCTAATATTTCTTTGCTGGTTCTTCCTCCTGTGTGGTTTTTCACTTATGGGCTTTAAGGATGAAGACTGGGGATAGATCTGCTCAGGGGAGGTGGTAGTGTATAACCCTTTCACAATCATGCACTAGCCTGCTTGGTTCTGCTATTGTCTCTTCTGGAAGAAGAATGGTAGTGTTAAGTCCAGAGCAGGTCTCAATTTTTAAGTGAGGGTTTTCTATAAACAGAGCCTGAAGCTTTAATAGGCAGCTATTTGAGATCCCGTGGAAGTTTCTGAGAGTAAGGGAGGAGGCAGCTATTTGAGACCCTGTGGAAGTTTCTGATAGGAAGGGAAGCTACCATAGTGAAATTAATGGTCTCTAATATTGGGTACCAGCCCCTCACCAGGAACATGGGGTACCTGTTAAAGTGGAATCAACCAAATGGGGAAAATAAAGACACAAAACAGAGAGAAAATTTAAAGGAGGGCCAAGGAGTCCCTTATTATCCATGGTAAGATGTAATGGAAGTGCCCTATGCTTTGACCACTCAGCTTTTATTGAGTTCTCTCAAAGCCAATTTTAGGTGAGTGGGTCTGTGAGCTTATGGAGATCTGAGCAAACATCAGCTATTTGTGTGGGCTATTTGTGTCTTATGTACATAGCAATTGTATGACTAGATATGCTTCTTCCTTAATTGATAGTTAACTATACTTAGCCCTGTATTCATGAGAAACAAGGAACATAACCTTAAGGCAAAAAGGATGTGCCCACATCTGTTTGGTTAGCCTTGCTCTTTAGGGGTCCAAAGGGGCTGTTAGACCCCTTGTTCTCCTGTGGGGCAAACAGGCTGATGCCACTGCCCACATTGGAAGCTGGGAGAGAAAGAAGTCCTTCCCTGCCTCTTCTCTGCCCCAGAGGTCCTCCCTCTGTTTGTGTGGGTTTTGGTTGCACACATTGTTCCCAGTGAGTTTTGCAGTACCCAGCTCTCTCCTAGGGTTTTGAGTTCCAGCCCTCTTCAGGGTTGGAGCCTTATCCCTTTACAAGGAAAGCTGAGGCCCCCAGGCTAGATTGATTACCTGTCAGGCCTTGCCATGTTGTACTCACACAGACATTTGCATTCCAATGTGCCTAGGCCACTTAACCTTTAGGCAGTCTCTGTTTCTCTGCAATCTCTGTTTCTTTCCTCAAACCTGTTTTCTGCAAGAATTGTACTGACTTGTTATTAGTCAGCAAAGCTATTTTTAAAATTGAAATACTAAAACTAAGCTGCTGTTTCTTTGCTCAGTTAAACTCCTAAACTCTATTTTGCTCTTGGGGATGTTTTTCTCTTGGAGTTCTCAGGGTCCCCAAACTCTGATTTCCACCACACTCCAGTATGAGTAAAGACATGGCTGCTGTCACCCTCAAATAGGCAAGTCATACCCCAGATACTCTGGTGACTATACAGGACTGAGTACTTAGTTTTCCAGAGTAGGTGAGGAGGACAGAGCAGGTGGCCCCAGTATCAAGAAGGAAATTTACTGGCCTACTTGCCACCAGGAAGGTTACCCGTGGCTCCAGTCCAGTGATGGTCACTTGCAGGCTCCTTCATTATTGTTTTGCAATCCAGCCTGGGGACCAACTCCCTTCCTGGAAGGGTCTCATAGGACAAAGTGCAGTCCGGTGACCTGTTTGATGGCACTAATTAAAAGGGGATTTGGGTGGCCTGTCCTTGTTGGGGGAGTCTTTGGTCTGATGCCCTTCCCATTAGTAGATGCAGCACCAGAGGTCACTTCCTTTGGTGGAAGCTTTGGCTATTGGTCCAAAAGGTGGCTCCACTGCTGCCATTAACTGCACATGCCTGGCCACATTCCTCCGTTCCCTCCCCAAGCCTGAGACTCAAACTCAGAAGTTCTGTTACAGAAAATAGAATTAGTAGCAGTCACCATGTCATTAAAGGAAGTGGTAAGGTCCTTGACAAGCTTTTGGAATTGTTTTCCTAATATCTGGTGCTATTTGGATCAATAATTTTTTTTTTAGATGCAGAGTCATAAGCGGTTGCCCTGGGTAGAGTGCTATGGCATCACAGCTCACAGCAACCTCAAACTCTTGGGCTTAAGCAATTCTCTTGCCTCAGCCTCCCAAGTAACTAGGACTAAAGGTGCCCATCACAACACCTGGCTGTTTTTGTTGTTGTTGTTATTGCAGTTGTCATTGTTGTTTTAGTGGCCGGGGCCGGGTTTGAACCTGCCAACCCTAGTATGTGGTTGGTGCCCTACCCACTGAGCTATGGACACTGCCAATAATTTTGTTTTTAGTAGCACTCGTCCCTCTTAGACATTAAGATTGAGAATGGCATGCTTTTTATTGCCTCTCAGAATCAATCCAGAAAGGCTATGGAGTTTCCCTTGGGCCCTGGGTTATGGCAGAGACCTTGGAATAATTGACTACTTGACCACATTTTCCCTGGTGGCTTGGAGCCTGGATACATATTAGAAAGTATTCCCCTATTTCTTTTAAATTAAAGGGCTTAAAGACCAGGGTTGGTCCGAGCTTCTATTATTTACATCAAGGGTAAGAGCTGAACCACCCTTCCCTCTGGTAGAGGTAAAGACAGGATGACCCCCCTCTTTGTTCCATAAGGGCAGTATGGAACAGGTGGGAACCTGAGGAGAATCTCTTAACATCACAACGTTACTTAGTTCTGTACACACCTTCCACCACCAAGAATTTTCCTGTAAACAAAAAATGTCAGTGCATACCGTATTTGGTCCATTTTCCTTCCGTTTTGCAAAAGAGGTCCAATTGTAAGGTGATGGGATGATTTAGAGTTCCGTGTGGCAGCCACTGTTCTCTGCTGACCATTTCTGGGGCAAAACAAGGCTTTGAATATGGCCAGGCATTCTCCTTTATATTGCCTGGGTTGGGCCTACCTTGTTATTCAGATGTGACCTTGAAACCAGAATCTTATTGTGCATGTGGACCTCCCATGAGCCTCTCTGAGAGCCCACTGAGGGGGAGAGTGTAGACCACCATGTAGATTTAAGCTAATGACATGATATTTAGCCTTACGGCTGTTTTAGGTCACCTTTAAGACTACTGTACCTGTTGCTAGGCTAGAGAGTCTTCTATGTGCTTGTGTAGTTTGCACTGGTAGATTGGCAGGGTGGTCTGTTCTCCCCAGGTATGAGCAATCACTTGGGACAAAATTAAGGTGGCAGCACCAAGATGGGGACACAGGGCCCTCACCCTGTCCTCATTCCCCAGGATAGCCGGATTTCTAGCTGAGTAACAAAACTAAAAAGAAAAAAGTCATGCCAGATCCTTTTGTGGTTCATAAGCCTGATTATTGCCTGTACTTGCACCAATGTTAGATGTGCCTCTGCCCCCAAAGTTTATTCAGTACATCACCTGTCTGATGTGAAAAAGGGCAAAAAAAGAACTAAAAAGGAAAAGAAAATAATGAAAAGGAAGAAAGCAAAAAAAAAAAAAAAAGAAAACATAGGGAGAAAAGGAAAAAATATAAGTCATACCACTGGCAATATAGCAAGTAAGAGCAAGTCAACAACTGGGAGAAACAAGTTCAGAGAGGAATGGGAGTTGGGGGAACGTCACCCCTTCCTAAAGAGGAGGAATACTGACCCACGGCTACCACCTAGTGGTGATGCAGCCATAGTGGCCAAGTCTGCCCCAAGAGCTGTCTTGGCCCAAAGTTGGCCACAGCCATCTGTTCCACCAGCAGTCATAATCGGGACCAAGGCCAGTATGTGTTCTACACAGGAGACATAAAGACTGCAGCCAAGTCCCAGGGTGGTAGGTGAGCTCAAGAGCTCATTCTCATTTCTTGGTAACTCATGGTAAAACAGGGGAAAAAAAAAAGCTCATTCTCAGCACAGGACATTCAATTAATAACAAATATGTATGAAAAAAATAATAAAAGAATATCTTGAGCCTCTGGCTCAAGGAGTAGGGCACCAGCCCCATATACTGGGGGTGGTGGGTTCAAGTCCAACCCCAGCCAAAACTGCAAAAAGTAAATTAATTAATTAAATGTAAAAAAAAAGAGAATGTCATACCATATCTTTTTGTGGATGGTAAGCATGATGACTGCCTGTTCACAAGCATGTATGAAATGTGCTTGAGTCCTCAAAGTTTGGTCAGCACATCACCTTCTGAAGTGACAAAAGAAAAGAAGAGGAAAAAGGCATTATTAAAAAGGGAAAAGAAGGAAAAATGAAAAGGAAAAAGATAAAAAAGAAAAATGAAGAAAAAAGTAAAAAAAAAAAAAAAAAGTCATACCTTTGGCTCCACAGCAAGTAAGTAACAGCAAGTCAATAACGCACAGAAACAAACTTGGGGAAGAGTACAGGAGTGGGACATCACCCACTCTCAAGGAGGAAGAATAAGTACCACTTATTTACCACCTGCCATGGCAGCCAAATCTATCCCTTAAATTGTGTTCAGTCCAAAGTCTGCCTCAGATATCTGATTGACCCCAGGGCGCTGGGGCCACCTGCTACAGATATCTGGTCAACAACTGGTGCTGTGGCCACCAAAGCCACATGAGGTAGGCACAGGGCACACAGCATCCGCCGCTGACTCTGGGTGTGACACGCGAACTCAAGTGCTCGTTCTCAGTGTGAGTGTTTAACAACCCATATAAGAACAAAAAGTTAAAAGGAAAAAAGTCATGCCAGATCCTTTTGTGGTTCATAAACGTTATGACTTCCAGGCGGCACCTGTGGCTCAGTGAGTAGGGCACTGGCCCCATATACCGAGTGGCAGGTTCAAACCCAGCCCTGGCTGAACTGCAACAAAAAAATAGCCAGGTGTTGTGGTGGGCACCTGTAGTCCCAGCTACTTGGGAAGCTGAGGCAAGAGAATTACCTAAGCCCAGGAACTAGAGGTTGCTGTGAGCTGTGACACCACAGCACTCTACCAAAGGCGATAAAGTGAGACTCTGTCTACAAAAAAAAAAAAAGTGATGACTTCTAGTTCACACACATGTGTGAGATGTGCCTCTGCCCTGAAACTCTGCTCAGCATATCACCTGTCTGATGTGAAGAAAAACAAGGAAAAAAATTTAAAAAAGGAAACTAAGGAAAAGTGAAAAAGCAAAAACATATACAAGAAAAATGGGGGGAGAGGTTTTTTAAAAAGCCATACCCTGTGGCAGGCGCCTGTAGTCCCAGCTACTTGGGAGGCGGAGGCAGGAGAATCGCTTGAGCCCAGGAGTTGGAGGTTGCTGTGAGCTGTGATGTCATAGCGCTCTACCCAGGGAGACAGCCTCAAAAATAAATAAATAAATAAATAAATAAATAAATAAATAAAATAAAAAGCCATACCTTGGCTTTATAAATAAATAAATAAATAAATAAATAAATAAATAAAATAAAAAGCCATACCTTGGCTTTATAAATAAATAAATAAATAAATAAATAAATAAAATAAAAAGCCATACCTTTGGTCATGTAGCAAGTAAGTAACAGCAAGTCAACAACCCAATGAAACAAACTCGGGGAGGAATACTGTGGGACTTCGCCCCTTCCCAAAGGGAAGAATACTGACCCACAGGAGCCACCTAGTCGTGATGGGGGCCCTGCGGCGAAGCCGGGCCCCAGAGTTGTCTGCCGATGACCAGATATCTGTGACACACGTCCACAGCGTTCTGAATTGGACCAGATGTCCGTGGCCATCTTTGTGTCAAAGACAACTCTGGGGCCCGGCTTCGCCGCAGGGCGAAGATGTGTCACAGATATCTGGTCATCGGCAGACACTCTGGGGACTGAGGCTGACTTGTGGTCGATACAAGGGTCTTGGCATCCGCAGCTGAGTCCCAGGTTTGCTCACAAATTCTGGTGCGCATTCTCAGCGCACATGTTTAATTAGTAAGATATATATGAAAAAATAACTTTTAAAAAGTCATACCAAATCTTTTTGTGGTTCATAAGTGCGATCGTCTGTTTACTAGCTCAGATGCCTTTGCGCTTAAAGTTTGGTCAGCACATCACCCGTCTGATGTGTAAAAAGAAAAAAAGAAGAAAAACACTAAAAAGGTAAAGAAGGAAAAATGAAAAAGACGAAAGATAAAAAAGAAAACATGAGGTAAAAGTAAAAAACCCCTCCTCTCTGCCAGACACCCCAGTCCATCTCCGCCTCCATCCCCACCACACACCTGCCCCTAGGTCACCACCTCCGCCTGGACAGCACCTGCAGCACGACTCATTAGCTGGGCACCCAGCACTCTGCTCAGAGGGGTCTTCAGAACTGGATGGGGAGGGTGTGGCCCACGGTCCAATGAAGGCCTTCCACCCTCCCAGACACCCAAGCCCAGTCGCCCCCTCCATACCCACCGCCTGCCAGCTCCAGATGGCACCACCTGGGCCGCCACCACCTCCTGACTTCTTTTCTGAGAGCTCAGGCAGACCTTGCAACAGCATAGGAGTGAGTCACTACACTGCTGCCCACCATCACTGTAACAGCAGCCACTGCCTAGAGGCCTGTCGCTGAGGCAGAAGCCCTCTATGGTCAGGAGTAGGTGTCCGATGGACTCTGGGCTGTCCTCCCTGGTCATCCCAGCGTCCTAGGAGTAAAGGGATGAGGGCTGTGTTACCAGGGGCGATTCACTTTCCCCTCCGTTGCTACTTGGGTGTGACAAATTCTGATTCAGTTGGGGGACTGCCTGAGACCAGCAGGAGTAGGGATGACCTTGCCACCCTGAGGAGCCACCCTTCTCCTTCCCATCTGAACAGGACAATCCCTTGCCCAATGGCAACTACCACCTCACTACCAACTCGGTGTGTACGTACAAGAGAGGTGAGGAGAAATGGCTGGGAAAGAGATTCTAACACCTTTCCCCCCTGATGCCCTGAGGCCACATCTACCTTCTCTGGCCATGGCTGCATGATGAAGAAGCAGAGAACAGGGTGGGGGAACACTTTTCCCTTCAAAGGTGGCCTTTCAGGCTAAGTTAGCCATCCACAGTGGCATCCCGATGGCAGTTGATAGTGATTTCCCCTGCCTGGGTGCCAGCCTATATTCTGTGTCTTCCCTGCTTTCCATTGGCCCGGACTTTTGTTCTTTGGATCAGTCTTATCAAACAGAAACATTTTTCACTTCATTAAGGACAGCAGCATTCTTGGAGATCCATTTGATGAGGGTTTCCTTTGCCACACTTGTTTCTTACTAGATAGGTGTGATAATCCTGCCCACCTGACTTGCCATACATTCTGCCGAGAAGAGAACCAGCTCTTCAGTGTCAGTGCCCAATCTGTCAGCTACATGATTCACAGAAGATGAGAGATAGTTCACCTTGCTGGCCTTGGCTTTTTTTTTTAATTGTTAAATCATAACTGTGTACATTAGTGCAATCAGGGGTACAATGTGCTGGTTTCATACACAATCTGAAATATTCTCATCACACTGTTCAACATAGCCTTCATGCATTTTCTTAGTTACTGTATGTAGACATTTGTATTCTGCCTTTAGTAAGTTTCACCTGTACCCATTCTAAGATGCACCGTAGGTGTGGCCCCACACTGAGGGGGGGGGTCTGAGACATTGCTGTATTCCTTGATCACTTCTAAAAGTTTTGTAGTAGAATCCCTAGTGTTTTCCAGATATACGATCATATCATCTGCGAAGACTAAAAGTTTGATCTCTTCTGACCCTATGTGGATACCCTTGATTGTCTTTTCTTCCCTAATTGCAATGGCTAAAACTTCCATTACAATGTTAAAGAGCAATGGAGACAATGGGCAACCTTGCCTGGTTCCTGATCTAAGTAGAAATGATTTCAATTTAACTCCATTCTATATGATATTGGCTGTGGGTTTGCTGTAGATGGCCTCTATTAGCTTAAGAATTATCCCTTCTATACCAATTTTCTTAAGTGTTCTGATCATGAAGCGATGCTGGTTATTATCAAAAGCTTTTTCTGCATCAACTGAAAGAATTATATGGTCCTTATTTTTTAGTTTGTTTATGTGCTAAATTACATTTATAGATTTACGTATATTGAACCAGCCTTGAGACCCTAGGATAAATCCCACTTGGTCGTGGTGTATAATTTTTTTAATGTGCTGTTGGATTCTGTTTGTTAGGATCTTATTGAGTATTTTAGCGTCAGTATTCGTTAGTGATATTGGTCTATAATTTTCTTTTCATGTCAGGTCTTTCCCTGGTTTGGGGATCAAGGTGATGTTTGCTTCGTAGAATGTGTTGGGTAATATTCCTTCTTTTTCTATATTTTGGAAGAGGTTTAGTAATATAGGTACTAGTTCTTCTTTAAAAGTTTGGTAGAATTCTGACATAAAGCCATCTGGTCCTGGGATTTTTTTTTTAGGGAGATTTTATATAGTTGATGCTATTTCAGAACTTGATATAGGCCTGTTCAACATTTCCACTTCATTCTGGCTAAGTCTTGGTAGGTGGCGTACTTCCAGGTATTGGTCGATTTCTTTCAGATTTTCATATTTCTGAGAGTAGAGTTTCTTGTAGTATTCGTTAAGGATTTTTTGAATTTCTGAGGGGTCTGTTGTTATTTCATCATTACCATTTCTGATTGATGAAATTAGAGATTTTACTCTTTTTTTCCTGGTTAGGTTGGCCAGAGGTTTATCTATTTTATTGATCTTTTCAAAAAACCAACTTTTGGATTTATTGATCTGTTGTATAATTCTTTTGTTTTCAATTTCATTTAATTCTGGTCTGGTTTTGGTTATTTCTTTTCTTCTGCTGGGTTTGAGGTTGGAGTGTTCTTCCTTCTCCAGTTGCTTGAGATGTTCCATTAAGTTATTAACTTCCTCTCTTTCCATTTTCTTTTTTTTTTAATTTATTTAGTTTTGGTTGGGGCTGGGTTTGAACCCACCACCCTCAGTATGTGGGACCACCGTCCTACTCCCTGAGCCACAGGTGCCACCCTCTTTCCGTTTTCTTGAGGAAGGCTTGCAGTGCTATAAATTTCCCTCTTAGGAATGCCTTTGAAGTATCTCAGAGGTTCTGGTAATTCATGTCTTGATTGTTGGTTTTTTCCAAAAATTTGGTGATTTCCTTCTTAACCTCATCTAAAACCCATCTATCCTTCAGCATAAAGGTTTTTTAGCTTCCACGTTTTTGTATGGGTATGCAGGTTCCTGTTGTTATTGAGTTCAACTTTTATTCCATGATGGTCTGAGAAGATGCAAGGAATAATTTCTATTTTTTTAAAATTGCTGAAGTTAGATTTGTGGGCTAGGATGTGCTTGATTTTGGAGTATGTTCATGGGCTGATGAGAAGAATGTGTATTCAGTTTTGTTGGGATGAAATGTTCTGTAGATATCTGTTAAGTCCAGATGTTGAATGGTTAAGTTTAAATCTAAAATTTCTTTGCTTAGCTTCTTTTTGAAGGATCTATCCAGCACTGCTAAAGGGGTGTTAAAATCTCCAACTACTATGGAACTGGAGGAAATCAAATTGCTCATGTCTGTTAAGAGTTTCTCTTATAAATTGAGGTGCATTCTGGTTGGGTGCATAAATATTAATAATTGAAATCTCATCATATTGAGTATTACCTTTAACAAATATGAAGTGTCCTTATCCTTCCTTATTTCAGTTGGTTTAAAGCCTATTGCGTCTGCGAATATGATTGCAATGCCTGCTTTTTTCTGCTTTCCATTTGCCTGGAGTATAGATGACCATCCCTTCACCTTGAGTCTATATTTGTCTTTTAATGTAAGATGCAATTCTTGTATATAGCAGATATCTGGTTTGAGTTTTTGTATCCAGTCAGCCAACCTGTGCCTCTTTAGAGGACAATTTAAACCATTCACATTAATTGAGAATATTGATAAGCCTTTGAGAGTCTGGTGGACATTTTTAATCCTTTTGTGACTGTGGAAGTCGGAATTTGATCAAAATTTTCTGAGTGGGTTTTCTTTTGTGGTGGAGGATTATGCTGGTCTTTATGGAGGATAGGTTTGAGAATATCCTGGAGAGCTGGTTTAGTTATGGCAAATTTCTTCAACATGTGAATGGTCATTGAAGTATTTAATTTCTCCGTCATAAATGAAACTCAGTTTACCTGGGTACAGGATCCTGGGTTGAAAGTTACTTTGTTTTAGGAGATTAAAAGTCAATGACCATCCTCTTCTAGCTTGAAAGGTTTCAGCAGAGAGATGTGCAGTTATTCTAATATTCTTGCCCTTGTAGGTGATCGTTTTCTTTCGTCTGGCTGCTTTCAGAATTTTCTCCTTCATATTAACTTTAGTGAAATTGATTATGATGTGTCTGGGGGACATCTTATTTGGGTTGAGTCGTGCTGGAGTTCTGAAACTGTCTGCTATCTGAATTTCAGAATCTCTTGGCATGTCTGGAAAGTTCTCCTTCATAATCTCATGGAGAAGAGACTCGGTGCCTTGTGGAGCCACTTCATCACTTTCGGGGATCCCTATAAGACAAATATTAGTTTTCTTCGAATTATCCCAGAGCTCTCTGAGAGAGTGATCTGTTTTTGCCCTCCATTTCTCTTCCTCTTTGAGAGTTTGGGAGCGTTCGAAAGCTTTGTCTTCAATGTCAGAAATCCTTTCTTCTGCTTGCTCCATTCTGTTACTGAGGGATTCTACTGTGTTTCTCCAATCTTTGAGGGCTGCAACTTCTTGTCTCAATGTGTCAAAATCTTTGGTCATTTGGTCTTTGAATTCTTGAATTCTTGAGCTATCTTTTGGGTTACTGCTTGGAATTCTAATTCGATTTTATTTGCTATCCAGATTCTGAATTCGATTTCTGACATCTCAGCTATTTGTGCATGGGATCTTGTGCTGTGTCTGCCCCATTGATCCTTGAGGGAGTTGATCTACTCTGATTATTCATATTGCCAGAGTTTTTATGTTGAGAATGCCTCATGATTGTTTTTCACCATTGCCTCTGGCCATCCTCAGAGTTGGGGAGGTGTCTCTCCAAGATTGGACCCCAGCAGGATCACTCTATTGTTGCTGGATCTTTGTAGGGAGTGATCCTGTGTAGTTCCTCTGGGGATACCCCAGCCAGGGAGTTCTGGTTGTGGAAGCTGCTCCAGAGTATGACACATCTGGATCCAGCAACAGGGTGGGAGGTGGTGCTCACAGTTCTTGGAGTGCCTGGCACCCAGTGACTTTGGCACAGATAGCCCAAGGCCCCAGCAGTCTCTGGCTGGGATAAGGGCTCTGCACAGAGGCAGGGAGGTCTCCGGAGGGCACACGGCTACCAGAGTCCCTGGCCAGACAAGCGGTGTGGAGGCAGGGAGGGTACAGGAGGGAGGATGCAGGGAGGGTACAGGAGGGAGGATGCAGGATTGCGCGACTCCCACAGTTCCTGGTCAGGGCATGCGGAGGCCCGGCGGGCGCGGGTCGCAGATCGCAGTTCTTATGGAGGTCTGTGCTAAGCCCATGAGTTTGAGGTTGCTATGAGCTGTGACGCCATGGCACTCTGCCCAGGGCAACAGCCCAAGGCTGCAGTGTGCCAAAACCGGTCTTACTCTTCCCCTGAGGGTTAAGGCTGTAAGGCAGCTCAGTCCCAGCTTTTAGGCTGCTCAGTCACTAGGTTACTAGCTCCCACCAGATCCTTGCTCTGCGACCCTGAGGGAGGAGCTTGCTGGGGCAACTCTCTCACAATGTCTTCCTGCAGCCCACAGCAGAACACTATTAGCTCCGTCTGGCTCAGCAGCTCAGTCTGGGGCCCTAGACAATGCCCAAAGTTCTCTGCACTCCTGCTCAAGCTTTCCCCAAGGCAGTTCAACTGAGCGCCAAGTCCAAAAACCCCAAAACAGTTCACAGGTAAGGCCTTTCTGGTTTGCAATCTCACTGCTGCTTGTACTTACGGCTGCCGGTGGGATTAGGTTGATCAAACATACGCAAACACTTGCCAGTTTTCCACTGTTTTTGTCCTCCTCTTGGGATCCAGAAGTCTCTGGCGGATTCCCTGTATCCTCAAAGGGATGATTATAGGCAGATCCCTCCAGGCAGTGATGCCTGGAGTCTTATCTCCCCAGACTCACCGTGCCCAGTTGCAGGGAGTTGTTGCTCAGCCGCCATCTTGCTCTACCCCCTCACCTCCCACCCCTGGCCTGGGCTTTTTAAGAAAGATGATGTTTTATTTTGTCTACACTTTCCATTTTTTTCTTTTGGGATATAGACTTTGTGTGTTCCTAAGGAAGTGGGGAATGTGGATGCACCAGAAAGCAGCAGAGGAGCCATTCATTGCCACTGTTTCCACCGACACAAGGACTGTGGTTTAGGTGGGTGCAGGTGGGGTGGAGGTAGTGTGCAGCAAGGTTGGGGATGATTGCATTCCCCAGGAAACCCTTTGATGTTCTGGTAAGACTCCTCAAACTTGCTCAGGCCTCCAGCAGAGGGCCTCTGGAAGAGGTTCTCCAAATACTCTGTTTTCCCTGTGTTCTCTTGGATTCTCATGGCTCTGGAAAAGCATGACTTGACAGTCATATCTGTCTTGAAGCAGGCCAATCCCGCTTCTGAAACACATGGAATATAGGCCAAGAGTGATGTGTCTCTAACAAGAGTATACATTCACGTTGCCACACCACTTCTTTCTCAAATGGTTCAATTCACTTAAGAAAAAACAGCTACCAATGCACCTTTTCAATGCATGCTTTCTTTTGTGTTTTAGACCTAGTTATTCTACTAGGCCTTGTAAACTCCTAATGGGCAAAGACACACATACACACCAAGCATACTGGGTCCTAATGTAATGGTGTTTCCTGTTAAACACTTCAGTTCACTAAAACAAATCACATCATGACACATCTTTTACTAGCAGGCTTCCATTTGTTTAAGAGAATGATAGGGTATATTTTTCCATAGTATAGTTACTATCAGGCCAAGAGAGATGTATTTCTAAAAATGGAGTGTGTTCATGTTACCACACTGCTTTCTTCTCAAACTTTCAAAAGAACTAAAGAAAGCAAACTGGTAACAATGCATATTTTGAAAATATGCTTTAATTTGTGTTGTAGAATCAGTTATTCTGCTGGGAATTATAAGCTCCTAATGTGACACATGTGTTCACAACATAGAGGTTAGATTCTAATGCAATGGTGTTTCCTCATTAAACACTTCAATTCACTAAAACAAATCACATCATGATACCCTTTTTCACAAACAGGATACTACTTGTATAATAGCTCTGTAGGGTCTTTTTGGCCTGGAAATTGCATACAGGCTGGGAGAGGTTTTTCTAACAAAGGGGGTGCATCCATGTATTGCACTACTCCTTCTCAAATACTTCAGTTCCCTTTTTAAAAACCATCTAACCAGTGCGTATCTTTCTAATGTATGTTTTCATTTGTGTTTTAGAGCAAGCTATTCTAAGGGATCTTCCAAGCTTCTAATGGGTGAAGGCACACATATGCACAGAAAGCATGTTGGGTCCTAATGTAATGGTGTTTCCTTGTTAAATGGTTCAATTTACTGACAAAAATCACATACTACACATCTTTCAACAAGAAGCCTTCCCTTTGTACAATGGAGCCATAGGGTCTCCTTTGCCTGATGCTTGAATATAAACCAAAATAGTGGTATCTCTAACAACAGTGTGCGTTCATGATGCCATGCCACTTCTTTCTCAAATGCTTCAGTTCAATTAGGTGAAAAAATAGCTAACAATGCAGCAGAGCTTGTGGCCCAGTGAGTAGGGTGCCGGCCCCATATACTGAAGGTGGCATGTTCGAACCTGGCCCTGGCCAAAATGCAACAACAACAAATAGCTAACAATGCAAGTGTTCAATATACACTTTCCCGTGTGGTTGAGAACCAGTTATTCTACTAGCGTTCTAAGTCCTAACCTGCTAAGATGCAAGTTTTCACAAGAGGCCTAGGTCCTGATGTAATGGTATTTCCCAGAAAAACACTTTAATTCACTAAAAAGTAATCACAAAATGACACATCTTTTTACAAGCAGGCTTCTATTTGTAAGAATGTGATAGAGCGTATTTTGCCTGATAGTTGCAAACTGGCCAGGAAAGACATGTTTCTAACAAGGTTGTGTGTTTATGTCACCAAACCACTGCTTCTCAAGTGCTTCCAGTCACTAAAGAAAAAAAACTGCTAACAATACATCTTTTCAAAATAAGCTTTTCTTTTGTACTTTATAAGCAGTTATTCTACTACTCCCTTTAAGCTCGAAATGACACTCATCTTCACACCAAGCTCATACTTGGTAATGGTGCTTTTTTTTGTCAAATGCAATTCATTCAAAGAAATCACATAACATATCTCTTCATGAGGTTGCCTGAGCTCACAGATTTGAGACCAGTCTGAGCCAGAGTGAGACCTCGTCTCTAAAAATAGCTGGGCATTGTGGTGGGCGCCTATAGTCCCAGGTACTTGGGAGGCTAAGGCAAGAGAATTGCTTGAGCCTAAGAGTCTGAGGTTGCTGTGAGCTGTGACACCATGGAACTCTACCAAGGGCAACAAAGCAAGACTCTGTCTCAAAAAATAAAAATTGGGGCAGCGCCTGTGGTTCAGTGAGTAAGGTGCCAGCCCCATATACCAAGGGTGGCAGGTTCAAACCTGCCCCGGCAAACTGCAACAACAACAACAACAAAAAAAAAAAATAGTTGGGTATTGTGGTGGGTGCCTGTAATCCCAACTACTCAGGAGGCTGAGGCTAGAGAATTGTCTAAGCCCAAGGTCTGGAGGTTGCTGTGAGCTGTGACATCATGGCACTCTACCGAGGGCAACAAAGTGAGACTCTGTCTCTAAAAAAAAAAAATTAGTATCTTACAGTTACAGAATCTATTTTTTTTTTCAGTCTTATGATCTCTGTTTTAACATTAATTCTGGTCAATTGTTGTATTTAAACTCCAAAGGGGAGGCAGTATAATGAGGCCTGTGTGGCCTCCCTTCCATTCCCCTCCCTTTCTACATGTGGCTAACCAGTTCTTCCAGCACCATTTATTAAACAGGGATGCTTTTGTTTGGTTTATCAAAGATCAGATGGCAATTAACAGCTGGTTTCATCTCTAGGTTCTCTATCTTATTCCATAGATCTATGTCTCTATTTTTATGCCACTTTAACATCAGGATCAGTGTAAGGTTGAGAATGAGAGATGATGTCATCATGAAAGTCAGAGTCATGGTGAGGATAATGTGTCTATCATGGTCAGAAGCAAGGGAGGTTAAAGGTGAGGCTCAAGTTCAGGGTTAGCCCCAAGAGTCAGGATGAAATGTTGGGGTGACAATCCCAATGATTCATACCACCATCTCTGAAAAATCAAAATATTCCAAATTTTACTTCTCATAGATTTCCAACCAGACATTTGAATGAAAGGAATGTGAAAACAGGAAGCACGGTTAGGTTTTTCTGTCCTAAAAATATTCTTTTTATAACTATTCAATTTCACAACCTTATGGAATGGTTGGAATGGAGTTTAGATGCTGAACTTCCCATCTTCTGAGAACATTTTCTACTAGGTACCTGATAATTGATCATCTTCCTTTGAACACATGAGGAATGATTAACTAAACAGCTCCCAAAGCTGGAGAGTTCTAAATTTATGGTAAGTCTGTCTGCATTAGTTGAGCCAAAGTGGCTTCTGACCATTCTTTTCAGCTAAGCTGTACAATCCAACACAGTAAATCCAATACCGTGAGCCCTCCAAGTCTTTGGGTTCTGCATCTGTGGCTTCAACGAAGCAACACAGATGGAAAATATTTAAGGCAAGAACTGGATGGCTTCCTCACTGAACAGATACAGACTTATTTTTCTTGTTATTATTCCCTAAACAATAGAGGACGATAACTATTTACATAGCATCACATCGTATTAGGTATTATAAGTAAGCTAGAGATCACTTAAAGTATATGGGAGGATGTGAACAAGTTATATGTAAATACCTCACCATATTATATAAGAGAGTTGAACATCCGTGGATTTGGGTATCAGCAGGAGGGAACACCGTACTTTTTTCATATAGTCCCTCAGTCACTCTCCCCCACTCATGCACACTAGTCCAGGTCTTTTTGCAAAGGTGAGGCTGTTTACTGTCCCATCTGAGCGGGCTCGGGGTCTCCATTAACAGGCTGAGATTTAACCGAGGAGTGCAGTGGGAAGGCCAGGACCTCTGCCTGGACCACAGCTCAGAGGGGCTCGCTGTCTCTTTCCCTGAACTGCCACTCTCATGCTGGGTGTGAGGTTATAAGGATGATTGGGGACACTGAGCCAGTTCCCTTGTCACCCTGATTCAAACTGCAGAGACCCAAAAAACAAAAGTCGGAGGTGAAGATTCACGGATCCAAGGCGAAAGCCGCTGGAGGTTGGGGAGAGTGAACAACCTCTCAGGCCCAAACTTTTCCCCAAGAAGAGAGAACCCTCCCGGAGAACGCCCGCAACCTTCCCGGGCGCGCCCTGCCCGGCATCTGATTGGTGCGCTCCGTCTCCTAGAACTGCCCCTCTCGCGCCACGCCCCTCCCACCCGGCACGCCCCGCGCCCCGTCCCGCCCCGCGCTCGTCTGCGCCCCGCGCGCCCCTGCTGTGTGCCCCAGACTTTCAGGGAGGACAGCGCGACTGGCCTAACGCCCTTCTTTAAAAAGTTGTGAGCCTGGCGCGGCCCTGAGCCCTAAAATAAAGAGGTCTGAGGGAAAGGGAGCCTAGACTGGAAAGTGACAGGAGAAAGGTGGGGCAGCAGGGAAGGCGGGTTTCTCTGCTTCCCAATCCTGGGGTCTGGGGCCAAGTGATGGTGGAGCTAACGGAAGGGGTCACCCCGTCTGAAAATATAAGGGAAGTATTGAATGGTTGCCAAGATCTTTTCTCACTCTAAACTATTGCAGGGCAGGTATTCTGTGGTAGTTTTAAAGTCAGAATCAGAAGATCCAGCTAAAAAGTTGTTTAGGCTGGGACACAGGGAAGGGAATTGAATAATCCAGGCTGTGGACTTGGTGCAAGGTGAACAAGACTGGAAGGCTTCCAGCAGTTTCCTCCTAGGCACGTATGTCACAGGACACTGGAGGGCTTTAATCCTTTTTTCTACCACCCCCTTACCCCAGCACTTTCTCTTTAGTGCCTTCTTGGCCCCTTGTTCAGCCTGTTTGGGTACTGCCTAACGGTTACTTAAAGGAATTAAGTCTACAAGATGGTACCTGAGAAGCAAACTGAAGTAAAAGGGACCAACTGCTTCCACAACTCAGGACAGGCGATGGAAAAGAGCCAGAAGTCCAGTAAAACCAGTAGTGGTCTTTATTGAGATGTCAAGGTAGAGTAACATTGAAGGAACACAGCCTGTGGACATGAAGGACACAGGGCCAGGACTTAAGAGTTTCTTAGAAATTAAGGTACTCTGGTCTAGGAGGAAGGCCGTGGGTGATTTAGGTGCTCATAGGACTTCAGGAAGGCCTGATATTTGACCAGGAAAGGGTTAGCCAGAGAATTCAGCTTCTGCTTAAATTCCTGCAGAGCCTTCTCTTGCTCTTGGGGCTCCCCTGTCATCTGCTGCCTGTAATAGTTGATGTAGAAGTTCATCCAGTCATTCACCACAGTTTCCATGGCTTCTTCAGAGACAAAAGGTTCATTAAAGACCTGGGCGATTGGGAAGGGGTGAGTTGGCAAAGGAGAATGTGGTCAGCAATGTGATTCAGGCATACCCAGGAGAGTCCCACAAACTCTCACATCCTCTTTCCTCTCGTTTGTATTACTGTTTCTGTGTCCATAACTCCACCAGTACCTCCCAACTCCAAATTATCCCCTCTTCTCTGCCCTCATCTCCCCCAGCCCCTACAACTCCTATCCCCAGGCCTGTCCTTTGAAACAGAGTGCCTGGACTTACCTGTTGATTTAGCAAACCATTAAATTCCTTCATTCCTGTGGAAATGAGATCTTTATTGGCCTGAAGAAGGGCCATCTGCCTGATTAGAAAAAAAAAGTAGAATTTAAGTATCTGTTTCATTCATCCCTGGGTATTTGCCTCAGTCCTCTCACTCACTCTCCTTAAAAATCTCTTGTGCCTGGCAAAACCTTTCCAAAACCTTTACAATTTTGCCCTATTCTAAGGTCACATTTCCCCCAAGTTGGGCTCACCTGCAAGTCCAAAACCTCTGTGTATGGCTCACCCACACTCTTCAGGCTATGTATGTCCCTCTGTGCCAAGCTAGATGTAGACAGGGAGTCAAATATCAGCCTAAGAGGGAAACGCCCTATGTCTAGGTCCTGAGGGACAGTGATAGGTCAACCTATGGAGGAGAAGAAGGGAGAGGCTTCCCTGAAGTTAGAAAGATAGCAAGGCCAAGAAAAACAGATAATGGAGGAAACCAGAAAACACAAGCATCAAACCAAGGATGTATCCTTCCCCTTTTCCCCACATCCCAGTCTCCAGGCTCCCAATGCTAAGGAAACTGACATTTGCTGAGCCCCTGTTACATGACAGGCACTTTTATATAGATAGCAGCTTGTATTACATTTATTCATTTGTACCAGACACTGTTTTGAGCATATGTTAAATATTTATCCTTATAAAAATTCCTTCTAGACACATTTTGCAGATGAACCATCTGTAAGATGTGAGGAGTGGATTGTATGTACCAGGCTGTGCTCCACAAGAATGGAGATGCATTTGTCTGGTTCGCTACCATACCACCAGGTACTCAGTAAAGCAAAAATACTCTTTTTCTTCTTTTTAAATGCTTTTCCTGATGTTTTCCAATTGCAGTAGATTTTTTCAAATTTCAAAATTACTATAAACCAATTGAAATAATTAAAATAATATAAAAATGTACAATAAAAACTTGATCATTTTTGCCCCATTTCCTGTCAAATTGTTTTGCATTCAAAACTCAACCTTCATAGGCACCTATACATCCATAGGGGGTTGCTGATTTGCTTTATTGGTTATAGCATTTTATAGCATTTTCTTCATTAAAATTTTATTAATTAAATGTTAATTTATTAATGTTAACACATCTATAGATTTATGTAACTGCCATCACAATCAGGACACAGAGCATTTCCATCACCCCCAAAATTCCTTCATGTTGCCCTTTTATAGCCACTCCCACCCTCACCACTAATTCTGGCAACCACTAATCTGTTCAGTATTTTCAAATATGTCACACAAATGGAATCATATAGTATGTAACCACTGAGACCGACTTCTTTCAGTCACCATAATGTCCTTGGGATTCATCCAAGATGTTTCAAGTATCAATAAGTTGTTCCTTTTCACTACCGAGTGGGTATTGCATGTATATTGCATGAATACACCACAGTTTGTTTATTCATCCTGCCACTGAAAGATCTAGATTGTTTGAAGTTTCAGGTAAGTATAAAAAGAGCTGCTAAAAATATTGGTGTATACGTTTCCGTGAGAATGGCATTTATGTAGGGTAGAAAATATTTTTTACCTCTAGAGGAAATTGTTGCAAAACAACCTGAGAAAGGACATACGCACATAACTTATAACACTCTTACAGTTCAACAATAAAGTAACCCAATTTTTTTTTTTTTGAGACGGAGTCTCACTTTGTTGCCCTTGGTAGACTGCTGTGGCATCACAGCTCACAGCAACCTCCAACTCTTGGACTCAAGCGATTCTCTTGTCTCAGCGTCCCGAATAGCTGGGACTACAAGCACCTACCACAACACCTGGCTATTTTTAGAGATGGGGGTTGGGGGGTGTCTCAATCTTGCCCAGGCTGGTCTCGAACCCATGAGCTCAGGCAATCCACCTGCCTTGGCCTCCCAGAGTGCTAGGATTACAGGTGTGAGCCACCGCGCTCAGCTAACCCAATTTCTTAAATGGCCAAAAGTCTGGAACAGATACTTCAGAAAGAGGATATACAAACAGGCAATAAGAGGATTGACATCATTGTCAGAGAAATGCAAATTAAAGCCACAATGTGATACCACTACACACCCATTACAATGACTAGGAAGGCTGGTTTAAGTGTCGGTGAGGATGTGGAACGGCTAGAATTCTTACATGTTGCTGGTGGAAGTATAAAATGGCATAACCACTTTGAAAAACTGGCAGTTTCTTATAACATTCAATATATACTTACTATATGACCCATAAGAAATGAATGTGCATGTCTACAAAAATACCTACATGCAAATGTTCGTAGTAGCTTTATTCATAATAGCAAAAACTGGAAACAATCCAAATGTCCAAAAAACAAAGAATGGATATACAAATGGTAATGTATTCATACTTTGAAATGCTACTCAGCAATAAAAAGAAACTGACTAATGATATTCATGACAATGTGGGTGAATCTTGAAACATTATACTAAGCAAAAGAAGCCAGACATAAAGACTACCTGCAGTGTAATTCCATTTCTGTGAAATTCCAGAACAGGAGAAACTAATGTAACAGTGAGAGGAAGCAGATGAGTGGTACCTGGGATCAGAATACAAGTGTGCTGAGAGAAAGAAAAGAGAAAAAGAGAAAGAGAGAAGCAATACAAGTGTGCCAATTAAAATGCAAAGGTGGTCAAAAGAACGTGTTTGAATAATGGAAATATATATCTTGATTATGATAAGCATTTTCTCTGTCAGAAGGAATGTAAATTGGTAAAGCTCTTTAGAAGGACAATTTGACCATACTTCTGCAGATTAAAATCATACGCCCTTCAAACAAATAATTCTGTGTTAGACTTTATTTTAAAGAACTGTTCCTACTCTATGCACAGAAAGGCCTGTACAAGGCATGAACCAATAATAAAAAGGTAGAAACAACATAAAGCTCCATCAATACGGAGAATCTTTAATGAAATTATAGTATGACATACAGCTATTAAAATAAATGAGGTGTATACATATGCGCAGACTGGTATTGGTTGGAAAAAAGAAAGCAGGATAATTGTCAAGGGAGAATTTGACCTTAGATATCTATGTTGTTTGAATTATTTCACAGCAAGAATGCATCCCTCTGTTATTTTAACAATTCTTAAAAAGAATACAAAGCAGCTAAGTGTCTGTAGCTCAAGCAGCTAAGGCGCCAGCCACATACACCAGAGCTGGCGGGTTTGAATCCAGCCCAGGCCCGCCAAACAACAATGACAACTACAACCAAAAAATAGCCAGGCGTTGTGGGGGGGAGCCACTTGAGAGGCTCAGGCAAGAGAATCGCTTAAGCCCAGGAGCTAGAGGTTGCTGTGAGCTGTGATGCCATAGCACTCTACTCTAAAAGGTTTGGAGAATAATGTTGCAAGCTACTTCCATAAAAGTAATAGGAAGCCACTGAAATTTTTTAAACAAGGGAGTTTGAAGCTGTGTGGAGAGTGACTATAGGAGGCAGGAGTGGAAGCGGAGGAATCAATGAAGGGAAGTAAGGGAGATGAGAGCTTGGAGTATTCTCCAGTTGATCCTTGAACAACATGGGTTTGAATTGCATGGGTCCACTTATATGCAGTATTTTTTTTTTCAACCAAACATAGATGGAAAATGCAGTAATGGCTGGGCACAGTGGCTCCAGCCTGTAATCCCAGCTACTCCAGAGGATGAGTAAGACAGGAAGATCACTTGAGGCCAAGAGTTCAAGGCTACAGTGAGCTATGATTCCCGCCTGGGCCACAGAGCAAGACCCCCATCTCTTGAAAAAAATAAAATAAAAAAGACGGAAGGAAGGGAGGGAGGAATGATACCAAGATATTTTTTATTAAAGTAGATAATAAAATTTTCTAAAAGAAAATACAGTAATAGAGGAAAGTGAAACCTGCATATATGCAAGGCTGACTGTGGGACTTGAGTATGTTGGGATTTTGGTATAGGCTAGGATCCTGTACCAATCCCCCGGGTATAACAAGGGATGACTGTACTATCATGCTAGAATTTAGGTACAGCCTACCAAGAAGCCTCATGACACCTCACAAGATCACTCATTGTCAAGCCACTGATCTGCACACAAGTAAAGTGTGTATGATGAGTCCTTGCCCTCAAGCACTTACAGTCCACTTAGAAAGATAAGACATAGGTACCTAATAAAAGCAAACACAAACTGGTTCCTGGCAGCTAATGTTACAGGCTAAATAAATGCTACAATGAACAAAGGTTATCAGAGTCTCTGAGTAGGGAGAGGTGGGCAATGGCAATCAGCAAAGCTGCCGGGGATCCATAAATAATATGATCATACATTCCAGTGTTCCCAACACAGCTCTGCTTTAGAGCTGTATCCCAACATAATTATTAATAGCACTTTCTTTAATGATACTCTCAAAAGTCCAGGACTGGACAATAAATTATATAGTGACACTAGTCATGAAGTCTATCTGCCTCCTACATGGAGTGGAGCAAAGGGCCTCACATTTGAACACTTGACACTATCTCCAAATAATGACCAACACTTTACTAGTATGTACTGTGTGCCAAACATATTTTAAGAGCTTCACACATGACTCATTTAATCTTGATCCCAACCTTATGTGGTAGGTACTAGTATTATTTCCATTTTGCAGATGAAGAAACTGAAGGACAGAGAGATAAGCAACTTGCCCAAGATATCATAGCCACAACAACTCTAGACAGAACCTGCATTCAAGGCAAGGCCCTCTGCTGGAATATTTCTTAAAAGTTTGCATCAGAATTCAAAACACTCACGGAAGCTAACATTTTAAATATAACATAATGAGGGCGGCGCCTGTGGCTCAAGGAGTAGGACGCTGGTCCCATATGCCGGAAGTGGCAGGTTCAAACCCAGCCCTGGCCAAAAACCACAAAATAAATAAATAAATAAATATAACATAATGTTTGTAACCCTTCTATTTTTCACCCTACCATGAGTCAAACTTTTTTTGAAATTAAGATAATTTATTCATAATTCTATAAATTAAATGGAAAGTAAAAATTAAAAATCAAATTTCTTCAATTTTGTCTCTCAAGTATTACTCTGAGAGTTACCAGCACACCATTCAAGGCTAACATTATGGCTTGACAAGGTGACTATAATTTAGTAATTTATTATCACTTCTAACTGTATGAATTACTGTTAACATTACCAAAATAAAATTGGTATTTGCACTACAGTCATTTTGGAATTTTACATTTCTTACCAATACATAAAAGAATTTAAAAGATTTTTATATTGTGATAACTGAGAGAAATATGCTCTAGACTGTAAAATTTATGTATGAAATTCCCTCTATTCTCCTTCCACCTTAATTGGCTCCAAATATCACACTGTCCTATGTCCAAGTGGCAGTTGAGGGTCTTCTCCAGTTATGCAACTGGATGTGTCCCTTACCATCATCTGTTTTGGTTTCCCATGACAGCCTCGTTCACTTACAGTAAGCTTTTTGTTTTTCTTCTTTATTCACAGTTTAGTCAATCATACCTAGTACGTTCTCTTTAAATACAGATAGACATCATTTTTAATCCCCTTTCCTTCTTTTCTTTTCTCATTCCTCCCTAGTTATGTTTAGGACAATAAGTTCTGTTCACTAATTTCCAGTGTTATCATTTGGTTCAAAGGTTTTTTTTATGAGACCTGATACTGTAATCATGATTCTATGAGGAAAAGCATTATGAGTTTTAAGCTGAAATAAAAATAAACTCTTGTAACACAACCCTTTTAAAAGATATACATTTTCCCCTTTGAATATAAAGAATATTAGTTTAACTGTTAACCCTAAGGGTAAAGAAAAGTATGGCCTACAGTGTTCTGCAGTTTGGCTCCTACCTAATTTATCCACACTCTTGCTGGACTGCTGCCACACTGACCTTTGTTAAACCAAGTCCTTTGTAAATGCTGTTTCTTCTTTCCAGAAAATTCTTTTCCTCATCTTGATCAAGTTAACTCTTACTCGACATCTCAGCTAAATAAACATGTCCTCAAAAAAGTTTCCCTTTACCCCACTGATTTGCTTAATTCTCCTTCTTAAAAACCTGTCTTCCTTCATCCCAGGGATGCAAGGCTGGTATAACATACCCAAGTCTATAAACGTTATTCACCATATTAACAGAAGTAAAACCAAAGACAATATGATCTTCTTAATAGATGCAGAAAAAGCATTTGATAAAATCCAGCATCCTTTTCTAATTAGAACACTGAGGATTATAGGCACAGGTGGCACATTTCTTAAACCGATCGAAGCTATCTATGACAAACCCACAGCTAATATTTTACTGAATGGAGTAAAACTGAAAGCTTTTCCTCTTAAAACTGGAACCAGACAAGGTTGTCCACTATCGCCACTACTATTCAACATAGTGCTGGAAGTTCTAGCCAATACAATTAGACAAGACAAGAAAATAAAGGGCATCCAAATCACAGCAGAGGAGGTCAAACTCTCCCCCTTTGCTGATGATATGATCTTATACTTAGGGAACCCCAAAGACTCCACAAGACTCTTGGAAGTCACTAAAAAATACAGTAATGTTTCAGGATATAAAATCAATGTCCACAAGTCAGTTGCTTTTGTATATGCCAACAACAGCCAAGATGAGAGGTTAAAGACACAACTCCCTTCACCATAGCCTCAAAGAAAATGAAATACCTAGGAATATACCTAATAAAAGAGGTGAAAGAACTCTATAAAGAAAATTATGAAACCTTAAGAAAGGAAATACCAGGGGCGGCACCTGTGGCTCAGTGAGTAGGGCACAGGCCCCATATACTGAGGGTGGTGGGTTCAAGCCCAGCCCCGGCCAAACTGCAACCAAAAAATAGCCGGACGTTGTGGTGGGCACCTGTAGTCCCAGCTTCTCAGGAGGCTGAGGCAAGAGAATCGCGTAAGCCCAAGAGCTAGAGGTTTCTGTGAGTCCTGTGACGTCATGGCACTCTACAGAGGGTGGTAAAGTGAGACTCTGTCTCTACAAAAAAAAAAAAAAGAAAAGAAAAAAGAAAGGAAATAGCAGAGGCCTTTCACAAATGGAAGAACACCACTCAGCCCCACCACACCAGACAGGGCCCCAGTCTCTCAGGCTATAACACTGAACGGGCCCTCAACAAAACCCTAGGGGAAAAATCAAAGGGAGTAAAACAACCATGGGGCGGAATCAGCAAAAAATCTCAAGTAACATGAATAACCAGAATAGATCAACCCCCCCAAGGAAAGAAATGGTGGATGTAATTGAAGATCCCATTCATAAGCAACTGGCAGACATGTCAGAAATCGAATTCAGAATTTGGATTGCATACAAGATTGATAAAATGGAATTAGGAATCCTAGGAGAAATTCAAAAGTTGTCTCAAGAATTTAACGAATTTAAAGACAAAACCACCAAAGACTTAGACACACTGAAGCAAGAATTTGCAGCCCTTAAAGATATGAAAAATACAGTAGAATCCCTCAGCAACAGAATGGACCAAGCAGAAGAAAGGATTTCTGACATTGAAGATAAAGCCTTCGAACGCTCCCAAACTCTCAAAGAGGAAGAGAAATGGAGAGCAAAAACGGATCTTTCTCTTAGAGAGCTCCAGGATAATTCGAAGAAGGCAAATATACAAATAATAGGAGTTCTGGAAAACAATGAAGTGGCATCGATGGGCACAGAGGCCCTTCTGCATGAAATTATGAAAGAGAATTTTCCAGACATGCCTAGAGATTCTGAAATTCAGATAGCAGACAGTTTCAGAACTCCAGCACGATTCAACCCCAGTAAGTCATCCCCCAGACATATCATAATTAGCTTCACTAAAGTCAACATGAAGGAGAAAATTCTCAAGGTTATCAGGTGAAAGAAAGTCATTACCTACAAAGGTAAGAACATTAGAATGACTGCAGATCTCTCTGCTGAAACTTTTCAAGCCAGAAGAGGGTGGTCATCGACTTTTAATCTCCTAAAGCAAAATAACATTCAACCCTGGATCTTGTACCCAGCTAAACTGAGTTTCATCTATGATGGAGAAATTAAATACTTTAACGACCTTCATATGTTGAAGAAATTTGCCACAACCAAACTAGCTCTTCAGGATATTCTCAGACCTATCCTCCGTAATGACCAACCCAATCCTCCACTACAAACGTAAACTCACTCAGAAACTCCTGATCAAACTCCAACTTCTACAATGGCGAAAAGATTAAAATGGTCCACTGGACTTTTGAAAAACTCGATACCCAAAATTTCACCAAACTTATCAATAATCTCCATTAATGTGAATGGCTTAAACTGTCCTCTAAAGAGATATAGGTTAGCTGACTGGATACAAAAACTCAGACCAGATATCTGTTGCTTACAAGAGTCACATCTTAACTTAAAAGACAAATACAGACTCAGGGTGAAAGGATGGTCATCCATATTTCAGGCAAATTGTAACCAGAAAAAAGCAGGTGTTGCAATATTATTTGCAGACACAATAGGCTTTAAACCAACAAAAGTAAGGAAGGACAAGAATGGTCACTTCATATTTGTTAAGGGTAATACTCAATATGATGAGATTTCAATTATTAATATCTATGCACCCAATCAGAATGCACCTCAATTCATAAGAGAAACTCTAACAGACATGAGCAACTTGATTTCCTCTAGCTCCATAATAGTCAGAGATTTTAACACTCCTTTGGCAGTGAGGGATCGATCCTCCAACAAAAACTGAGTAAAGAAATTTTAGATTTAAATCTAACCATCCAGCATTTAGATCTAGCAGACATCTACAGAACATTTCATCCTAACAAAACTGAATACACATACTTCTCATCAGTCCACGGAACTTACTCCAAAATCGATCACATCTTAGGTCACAAATCTAACCTCAGTAAATTTAAAGGAATAGAAGTTATTCCATGCATCTTCTCGGACCATCATGGAATAAAACTTGAGCTGAGTAACAACAGGAATCTACATACTCACACAAAAACATGGAAGTTAAATAACCTCATGCTGAACGATAGCTAGGTCAGAGATGAGATCAAGAAAGAAATTGCCAAATTTTTGGAACAAAATGACAATGAAGACATGAACTATCAGAACCTCTGGGACACCGCAAAGGCAGTTCTAAGAGGGAAATTTATAGCGCTGCAAGCCTTCCTCAGGAGAACAGAAAGAGAGGAAGTTAGCAACTTAATGGGACATCTCAAGCAACTGGAAAAGGAAGAACACTCCAACCCCAAACCCAGTAGAAGAAAAGAAATAACCAAAATCAGAGCAGAACGAAATGAAATTGAAAACAAAAGAACAATACAAACAACAGATCAATAAATCAAAAAGCTGGGTTTTTTAAAAGGTCAACAAAATAGATAAATCATTGGCCAACCTAATCAGGAAAAAAAGAGTAAAATCTCTGATCTCATCAATCAGAAATGACAAAGACAAAATAACAACAGACTCCTCAGAAATCCAAAAAATCCTTAATGAATATTATAAGAAACTTTACTGTCAGAAATATGAAAATCTGAAGGAAATGGACCGATACCTGGAAGCTTGTCACCTTCCAAGACTTAACCAGAATCAAGTGGAAATGTTGAACAGGCCCATTTCAAGTTCGGGAATAACATCAACCATACAAAACTTCCCCAAAAAGAAAAGTCCGGGACCAGATGGTTTCACATCAGAATTCTACCAAACCTTTAAAGAGGAATTAGTACCTATATTACTCAAACTGTTCCAAAATGTAGAAAAAGAAGGAAGACTCCCCAACACGTTCTATGAAGCAAACATCACCCTGATCCCCAAACCAGGAAAAGACCCAACAAAAAAAGAAAATTATAGACCAATATCACTAATGAATACAGATGCAAAAATATTCAACAAGATCCTAACAAACAGAATCCAGCAACATATAAAACAAATCATACATCATGATCAAGTTGGCTTTATCCCAGGGTCTCAAGGCTGGTTCAATATATGTAAATCTATAAATGTAATTCAGCACATAAACAAAGTAAAAAACAAAGACCATATGATCCTCTCAATCAATGCAGAAAAAGCTTTTGATAACATCCAACATCCCTTCATGATCAGAACACTTAAGAAAATTGGTATAGAAGGGACATTTCTTAAACTGATAGAGGCCATCTACAGCAAACCGACAGCCAATATCATATTGAACGGAGTTAAATTGGAATCATTTCCACTTAGATCAGGAACCAGACAAGGCTGCCCATTGTCTCCATTGCTTTTTAACATTGTAATGGAAGTTTTAGCCACCGCAATTAGGGAAGAAAAGGCAATCAAGGGCATCCACATAGGGTCACGAGATCAAACTTTCGCTCTTCACAGATGATATGATTGTATATCTGGAAAACACTAGGGACTCTACTACAAAACTCTTAGAAGTGATCAAGGAATACAGCAGCGTCTCAGGTTACAAAATCAACATTCATAAATCAGTAGCCTTTATATATACCAACAATAGTCAAGTTGCAAAAACAATTAAGGACTCTATCCCATTCACAGTAATGCCAAAGAAGATGAAATATTCGGGAGTTTATCTAACAAAGGATGTGAAAGATCTATATAAAGAGAACTATGAAACTCTAAGAAAAGAGATAGCCGAGAATGTTAATAAATGGAAAATCATACCATGCTCATGGCTGGGAAGAATCAACATTGTTAAAATGTCCATACTACCCAAAGCAATATATACCTTCAATGCAATCCCTATTAACGTTCCACTGTCATACTTTAAAGATCTTGAAAAAACAATACTTTGTTTTATATGGAATCAGAAAAAACCTTGAATAGCCAAGACATTACTCAAAAATAAAAACAAAGCAGGAGGAATTACGCTACCAGACCTCAGACTATACTACAAATCGATAGTGATCAAAACAGCATGGTATTGGCACAAAAACAGAGAAGTAGATGTCTGGAACAGAATAGAGAACCAAGAGATGAACCCAGCTACTTACCATTATTTAATCTTTGACAAGCCAATTGAAAACATCCAGTGGGGAAAAGATTCCCTATTTAACAAATGGTGCTGGGTGAACTGGCTGGCAACCTGTAGAAGACTGGATCCACACCTTTCACCACTAACCAAGGTAGACTCTTACTGGATTAAAGACCTAAACGTAAGACATGAAACTATAAAAATACTAGAAGAGAGTGCAGGGAAAACCCTTGAAGAAATTGGGTTGGGTGAGTTTTTTATGAGAAGGACCCCCCGGGCGATTGAAGCTGCTTCAAAAATACACTATTGGGACTTGATCAAACTAAAAAGCTTCTGCACAGCCAAGAACACAGTAAATAAAGCAAGCAAACAGCCCACAGAATGGGAGAAGATATTTGCTGGTTATGTCTCTGACAAAGGTTTAATAACCAGAATCCACAGAGAACTCAAACGCATTAGCAAGAAAAGAACAAGGGATACCATCACAGGCTGGGCAAGAGAATTGAAAAGAAACTTCTCCGAAGAAGACAGGCGCGCGGACTTCAGACATATGAAAAAATGCTCATCATCTTTAATCATCAGAGAAATGCAAATCAAAACTACTTGGAGATATCATCTAACTCCACTGAGACTAGCCTATATCACAAAATCTCAAGTCCAGAGATGTTGGCGTGGATGTGGAGAAAAGGGAACACTTTTGCACTGCTAGTGGGAATGCAAACTAATACCTTCCTTTTGGAAAGAGATATGGAGAACACTTAGAGATCTAAAAATAGATCTGCCATTCAATCCTGTAATTCCTCTGCTGGGCATATACCCAGAAGACCAAAAACCACATCATAACAAAGATATTTGTACCAGAATCTTTATTGCAGCCCTATTCATAATTGCTAAGTCATGGAAAAAACCCAAGTGCCCATCAATCCATGAATGGATTAACAAATTGTGGTATATGTACTCCATGGAATACTACGCAGCCTTGAAGAAAGATGGAGACTTTACCTCTTTCATGTTTACATGGATGGAGCTGGAACATATTCTTCTCAGTAAAGTGTCTCAAGAATGGAAGAAAAAATATCCAATGTATTCACCCCTACTATAAAACTAACTTAGGACCTTCACATGAAAGCTATAACCAAGTTACAACCTAAGAACAGGGTGAAGGGGGAAAGCGTGGGGAGGGAGGGGGGAGGGAGTAGAGGGAGGGGGATTGAAAGGATCACACCTGTGGTGCATCTTACAAGGGTACATGTGAGCCTTGGCAAATGTGGAATGTAAATGTCTTGGCAAAGTAACTAAGAAAATGCCCAAACTCAAATGGGCGGAGCAAGATGGCAGCCGAGTAACAGCTTCCTTGCATCTGGGCACCGTGAGTCTGGGGAGATAGGACTCCAGGCATCTCTGGCTGGTGGGAACTGCCTATCATCACTCCTATGAGGATACAGGGAGTCAGCGAGAGACTTCTGGACCCCAAGAGGAGGACTAAAACAGTGGAAAACCGGCAAGTGGTCGCGTGTGTTCAACCGTCTAAACCCGCCCACAACTGTAAGTTCAGTAGCAGCGAGACTGCAAACCAGAAAGGCCTTACCTGTGAACTCTTTTGATGTCCTTGGACTTGGCACTGAGTTGAACTGCCTTGGGGAAGGCCTGAGCGGGAGTGCGGAGAACTTTGGCTGTTGTCAAGGGCCCCAGTCTGAGCCGCTGAGTCAGACGAGCTAATAGTGTTTGGCGGTGGGTCATACGGAACCATTGTCAGTGATCTGCCCCGGCAAGCTCCGCCCTCAGGGTAGCAGAGCTAGAAACGGGTGGGAGCTGGTAACCCAGCAACCAAGTAGCCTAAGGGTGGGGTCTGAGCCGCCTTGCAGCCCTAACCCTCAGGGGCAGAGTGAGACCGGTTTTGGCACACTGAGTAAGTGGATAGCCACTTCAGCAGTGATTCCAGCGAGAAAGCTGGGAAAGCTTCTGCTCAGCAAGTTTACAAGTTCAAAGTGCCTTTTAAGTGGGCTGAAGAGAGATTTAGGGTGTCTACCTGCTGGGGTTTGAGAAATCAGCAGCCTCCAGTCGTATCAGAACTGTGACTAACATCTCATACCCCAAAAGACCACGTGTTGCCCAGACAATATTCAACAACATATACAAACTGCTTTGTTTTTGGTTGTGTATTTTTTTTTCTTTTTTTTTTTGTTTGGTTGGGTTTTTTTGTTTGTTTATTTTGACGTTGTTGATGTTCTTTTGTTTCTTAATTTCAATCTTTTCCATACAGATCCCTTTTTCTTTCCCAATTTTTCTAGTTTAATTATAATTTCCCATTGCTGCCTTTTTTAATAACTACAACTTCATTTTTGCTAGTGTTTCTACCGCTATCACTTGGTTTTTCACCCAATTTTATCGCCATAAAGTTTTCTGTTTGCTTGTTTTGGTTTGATTTATAGCATTTTTGTCTTTCCTCTCTACTTGGTGGAGGTGGGGTACTGTGTCTGACCAGGTTAGCAAAGAGCTGCTGACCTCAAGGGAACCACCCAACTGGGCACCCAACCCCCAGAAGGTGGGGTTTTTTAAGGTTGTGTCAAAGTACCCTACTGTACACCTATATTGCCCTGTCTCCCTCTTTCTGTGCCTCTCTTCTTTTTGTCAATATTCCTTATCCCTACCCCCTCTCCTTTCTCTATCTTTCTTTTTTTTCTTATCACTCGGTCATCCTTTCTTTCATCCCTTTTTTGCTCTTCAACCTTCTCACCTTTCTGGTCCTGTAACCCTTAGTCCACAGGCACAAGAACTTAAAGAGCAAGAGGAAGTGAAAGGAAAATTAGGGCAAGGAAACAGATAAAAGAAATCACTCATGAGGAAGAATCAGCAGAAAACTCCAGGCAACATGAAGAACCAGTCCAGAACAACCCCGCCAAGGGACCATGAGGTAGCTACTGCAGAGGATTCCACCTATACAGAAATGTTAGGAATGACAGAAAGGGAATTTAGAATACACATGTTGAAAACAATGAAAGAAATGATGGAAACAATGAAGGAAACTGCTAATAAAGTGGAAAATAACCAAAAGGAAATCCAAAAACAGAATCAAATCAGAGATGAACGATATGAAGAATATAAAAAGGATATAGCAGAGCTGAAGGAAATGAAACAGTCAATCAGGGAACTTAAAGATGCAATGGAAAGTATCAGCAACAGGTTAGACCATGCAGAAGAAAGAATTTCAGAGGTAGAAGACAAAGTTTTTGAGATAACTCAGATAGTAAAAGAGGCAGAAAAGAAGAGAGAGAAAGCAGAACGTTCACTGTCAGAATTATGGGACTTTATGAAACGTTCCAACATACGAGTTATAGGAATTCCAGAAGGGGAAGAAGAATGCCCCAGAGGAATGGAAGCCATACTAGAGAATATTATAAAAGAAAATTTCCCAAACATCACCAAAGATTCTGACACACTGCTTTCAGAGGGCTATCGGACCCCAGGTCGCCTCAACTCTAACCGAGCTTCTCCAAGACACATTGTGATGAACCTGTCCAAAGTCAAGACAAAAGAAAAGATTCTGCAAGCTGCCAGGAGTAAGCGCCAGTTGACCTACAGGGGCAAATCCATCAGAGTGACCTCAGACTTCTCTAATGAAACTTTCCAAGCAAGAAGACAATGGTCATCTACCTTTAATCTACTTAAACAGAACAATTTTCAGCCCAGAATTCTGTACCCTGCTAAGCTAAGCTTCAAAATTGATGGAGAAATCAAATCATTTACGGATATACAAACATTGAGGAAATTCACCACAACAAGACCAGCTCTACAGGGAATACTTCAACCTGTTCTGCACACTGACCACCACAATGGATCAGCAGCAAAGTAAGAACTCAGAAATCAAAGGACAGAACCTAACCTCCACACTGATGGAAAAGATAAAACTAGGCAATGGACTCTCACCAAATAAGACGAATAGAATACTACCACACTTATCAATTATCTCCATAAATGTTAATGGCTTGAATTCCCCACTGAAGAGACATAGATTGGCTGACTGGATTAAAAAACACAAGCCATCCATTTGCTGTCTGCAAGAAACACACCTGGCTTCAAAAGACAAATTAAAGCTCCGAGTCAAGGGTTGGAAGACAATTTTTAAGGCAAATGGAATTCAGAAGAAAAGAGGAGTTGCAATCTTATTTTCAGATACATGTGGATTTAAAGCAACTAAAGTCAAAAAAGACAAAGATGGTCACTTTATATTGGTCAAGGGAAAACTACAACAAGAAGACATTTCAATTCTAAATATCTATGCACCAAATTTAAATGCTCCCAGATTCTTGAAACAGACATTACTCAGTCTGAGCAATATGATATCTGATAATACCATCATAACAGGGGACTTTAACACACCTCTTACAGAGCTGGACAGATCCTCTAAACAGAAATTAAACAAAGATATAAGAGATTTACATGAGACCCTAGAACAATTATGCTTGATAGACGCATATAGAACACTCCACCCCAAAGATAAAGAATATACATTCTTCTCATCACCCCATGGAACATTCTCCAAAATTGATCATATCCTGGGACACAAAACAAATATCAACAGAATCAAAAGAATTGAAATTTTACCTTGTATCTTTTCAGACCATAAGGCACTAAAGGTGGAACTCAACTCTAACAAAAATGCTCGACCCCATCCAAAGGCATGGAAATTAAACAATCTTCTGTTGAATAACAGATGGGTGCAGGAAGAAATCAAACAGGAAATCACTAACTTCCTTAAGCATAACAACAATGAAGACACAAGCTACCAAAACCTGTGGGATACTGCAAAAGCAGTTTTGAGAGGAAAATTCATCGCTTTAGATGCCTACATTCGAAAAACAGACAGAGAGCACATCAACAATCTCACAAGAGACCTTATGGAATTGGAAAAAGAAGAACAATCTAAGCCTAAACTCAGTAGAAGAAAAGAAATCTCCAAAATCAAATCAGAGATCAATGAAATTAAAAACAAAAGAATCATTCAGAAAATTAATGAAACAAGGAGTTGGTTTTTTGAAAAAATAAATAAAATAGATAAACCATTGGCCAGACTAACTAGAAATAGAAAAGTAAAATCTCTAGTAACCTCAATCAGAAATGATAAAGGGGAAATAACAACTGATCCCACAGAGATACAAGAGATCATCTCTGAATACTACCAGAAACTGTATGCCCAGAAATTTGACAATGTGAAGGAAATGGATCAATATTTGGAATCACACCCTCTCCCTAGACTTGGCCAGGAAGAAATAGACCTCCTGAACAGACCAATTTCAAGCACTGAGATCAAAGAAACAATAAAAAAGCTTCCAACTAAAAAATGCCCTGGTCCAGATGGCTTCACTCCAGAATTCTATCAAACCTTCAAGGAAGAGCTTATTCCTGTACTGCAGAAATTATTCCAAAAAATTGAGGAAGAAGGAATCTTCCCCAACACATTCTATGAAGCAAACATCACCCTGATACCAAAACCAGGAAAAGACCCAAACAAAAAGGAGAATTTCAGACCAATCTCACTCATGAATATAGATGGAAAAATTCTCAACAAAATCCTAGCCAATAGATTACAGCTTATCATCAAAAAAGTCATTCATCATGATCAAGCAGGCTTCATCCCAGGGATGCAAGGCTGGTTCAACATACGCAAGTCCATAAACGTTATCCACCATATTAACAGAGGCAAAAATAAAGATCACATGATCCTCTCAATAGATGCAGAAAAAGCATTTGATAAAATCCAGCATCCTTTTCTAATTAGAACACTGAAGAGTATAGGCATAGGTGGCACATTTCTAAAACTGATTGAAGCTATCTATGACAAACCCACAGCCAATATTTTACTAAATGGAGTAAAACTGAAAGCTTTTCCTCTTAGAACTGGAACCAGACAAGGTTGTCCTCTGTCACCTTTACTATTCAACATAGTGCTGGAAGTTCTAGCCAATACAATTAGGCAAGACAAGGAAACAAAGGGAATCCAAATGGGAGCAGAGGAGGTCAAACTCTCCCTCTTTGCTGACGACATGATCTTATACTTAGAGAACCCCAAAGACTCAACCACAAGACTCCTAGAAGTCATCAAAAAATACAGTAATGTTTCAGGATATAAAATCAATGTCCACAAGTCAGTAGCCTTTGTATACACCAATAACAGTCAAGAGGAGAAGCTAATTAAGGACACAACTCCCTTCACCATAGTTTCAAAGAAAATGAAATACCTAGGAATATACCTAACGAAGGAGGTGAAGGACCTCTATAAAGAAAACTATGAACTCCTCAGAAAGGAAATAGCAGAGGATATTAACAAATGGAAGAACATACCATGCTCATGGATGGGAAGAATCAACATTGTTAAAATGTCTATACTTCCCAAAGCAATCTACCTATTCAATGCCATTCCTATCAAAGTACCTACATCGTACTTTCAAGATTTGGAAAAAATGATTCTGCGTTTTGTATGGAACCGGAAAAAACCCCGTATAGCTAAGGCAGTTCTTAGTAATAAAAATAAAGCTGGGGGCATCAGCATACCAGATTCTAGTCTGTACTACAAAGCCATAGTGGTCAAGACAGCATGGTACTGGCACAAAAACAGAGACATAGACACTTGGAATCGAATTGAACACCAAGAAATGAAACTAACATCTTACAACCACCTAATCTTCGATAAACCAAACAAGAACTTACCTTGGGGGAAAGACTCCCTATTCAATAAATGGTGTTGGGAGAATTGGATGTCTGCATGTAAAAGACTGAAACTGGACCCACACCTTTCCCCACTCACAAAAATTGATTCAAGATGGATAAAGGACTTAAATTTAAGGCACGAAACAATAAAAATCCTCAAAGAAAGCATAGGAAAAACACTGGAAGATATTGGCCTGGGGGAAGACTTCATGAAGAAGACTGCCATGGCAATTGCAACAACAACAAAAATAAACAAATGGGACTTCATTAAACTGAAAAGCTTCTGTACAGCTAAGGTGACGATAACCAAAGCAAAGAGACAACCCACACAATGGGAAAGGATATTTGCATATTTTCAATCAGACAAAAGCTTGATAACCAGGATCTATAGAGAACTCAAATTAATCCACATGAAAAAAGCCAACAATCCCTTATATCAATGGGCAAGAGACATGAATAGAACTTTCTCTAAAGACGACAGACGAATGGCTAACAAACACATGAAAAAATGTTCATCATCTCTATATATTAGAGAAATGCAAATCAAAACATCCCTGAGATATCATCTAACCCCAGAGAGAATGGCCCACATCACAAAATCTCAAAACTGCAGATGCTGGCGTGGATGTGGAGAGAAGGGAACACTTTTACACTGCTGGTGGGACTGCAAACTAGTACAACCTTTCTGGAAGGAAGTATGGAGAAACCTCAAAGCACTCAACCTAGACCTCCCATTCGATCCTGCAATCCCATTACTGGGCATCTACCCAGAAGGAAAAAAATCCTTTTATCATAAGGACACTTGTACTAGACTGTTTATTGCAGCTCAATTTACAATCGCCAAAATGTGGAAACAGCCTAAATGCCCACCAACCCAGGAATGGATTAACAAGCTGTGGTATATGTATACCATGGAATACTATTCAGCCATTAAAAAAAATGGAGACTTTACATCCTTCGTATTAACCTGGATGGAAGTGGAAGACATTATTCTTAGTAAAGCATCACAAGAATGGAGAAGCATGAATCCTATGTACTCAATCTTGATATGAGGACAATTAATGACAATTAAGGTTATGGGGGGGGGAAGCAGAAAGAGAGAGGGAGGGAGTGGGGTGGGGCCTTAGTGTGTGTCACACTTTATGGGGGCAGGACATGATTGCAAGAGGGACTTTACCTAACAATTGCAATCAGTGTAACTGGCTTATTGTACCCTCAATGAATCCCCAACAATAAAAAAAAAAAAAGAAAAAAAAAAAAAAAAGAAAATGCCAGGAGGGCTATGTCAACTAATGAGATGAAAATGTGTCAAATATTCTATGAAACAAGTGTATGGTGCCCCATGATCATATTGATGTACACAGCTATGATTTAATAAAAAAAAAATGTATGGAAAAAAAAATGGAAGAACATACCATACTCATGATTGGGAAGAATCAACATTGTTAAAATGTCTATACTTCCCAGAGCAATTTACCGATTCAATGACATCCCTATTAAAATACCAACATCCTATTTTTAAGACTTGGAAAAAATGATTCTGCATTTTGTATGGAACCAGGAAAAACCCCGTATAGCTAACGCAGTTCTTAATAAGAAAAACAAAGCTGGGGGTATCACCATACCAGATTTTAGGCTGTACTACAAGGCCATAGTGGTCAAGACAGCATGGTACTGGCACAAAAATAGAGACATAGACATTTGGAATCGAACAGAAAACCAGGAAATGAAACCAGCAACGTGCAGCCACCTAATCTTCAATAAACCTAACAAGAACATCCACTAGGGAAAGACTCCCTATTCAAAAAATGGTGCTGGGAGAACCGGATATCCATATGTAAAAGACTGAAACTGGACCCACACCTTTCTCTACTCTCTAAAATTGATTCAAGATGGATAAAGGACTTAAATTTAAGTCATGAAACAATAAAAATCTTCAAAGAAAGAATAGGAAAAACACTGGAAGACATTGGCATGGGGAAAGACTTTATGAGGAAGACTGCCATGGCAATTGCAACAACTGCAATAATAAACAAATGGGATTTAATTAAATTGAAAAGCTTCTGTATAGCCAAGGAGACAACAACCAAAGTGAATAGACAACCTACTCAATGGGAAAGGATATTTGCATATTTTGAATCAGACAAAAGCTTAGTAACTAGGATCTATACAGAACTTCAATTAATCCACAAGAAAAAAACCAACAATCCCATACATCAATGGGGAAGAGAGATGAACAGAACCTTCTCTAAAGAAGACAGACGAATGGCCAGCAAACACATGAAAAAATGCTCATCATCTCTAATTATTAGAGAAATACAGAGTAAAATCACCCTGAGGTATCATCTAACCCCAGCGAGAATGGCCTATATCACAAAATCTCAAAACTGCAGATGTTGGCACAGATGTGGAGAAAAAGGAACACTTCTACACTGCTGGTGGGACTGCAAACTAGTACAACCTTTTTGGAAGGAAGTATGGAGAAACCTCAAAGCACTCAAGCTAGACCTCCCATTTGATCCTGCAATCCCATTACTGGGCATCTATCCAGAAGAAAAAAACAAAAAACTTTTATTATAAAGATACTTGTACTAGGCTGTTTATTGCAGCCCAATTTACAGTTGCTAAACTGTGGAAACAGCCTAAATGCCCTTCAACTCAGGAATGGATTGGCAAGTTGTGATATATGTATACCATGGAATATTGTTCAGCTATTATAAAAAAATGGAGATTTTGCAGCATTTGTACTAACCTGGATGGAGGTGGAACACATTATCCTTAGTGAAGCATCACAGGAATGGAGAAGTATGCATCCTATGTATTCAACTTTGATATGAGGACAATTAATGACATGGTGGGGCATGGGGGAAGGGGTGAGAAGACAGAGAAAGAGGGAGGGGGTGAGGGTAAGGAAAAGAAAAAAAAGAAGAAAGAAAATGTAACTAATTCTCACATAAATTGGATTCGATTTTGACTAAAGTACATTACTTAAACATTAATTTTTATTTCAACTTCTTAATATGTTGTTTAGGATAGAGGATACTGCATCCTCATTTATAAGGGAATTATGTTTGTAATTTCCCCTTTATAATAATATATTTTTTCTAATTTTAATATCAGGTGTATCCAGATTAAGTAGAATGATTTTGAAGTATTTCTTCTTTTTCTATTGTCTATAAGATTTGGCATGATTTATTTTTTGAAACTATCTTTTATCTTTATTTATAAATATTAGTTGTCTATTCTTTGATACTTTGGGGAAAAAAATAAGAAGTAGTTAACTGATGACTCCATAGTGAACCTCAGAGTCAAAGCATTCTATAATAGACATACTCTCATACTCTTATTTGACAATGTGAATGTTACTTTCTTTGCATTACTGTTATTATTATTATTATTATTTTTTTTTTTTTTTTAGGCAGAGCCTCAAGCTGTCACCCTGGGTAGAGTGCCATAGCATCACAGCTCACAGCAACCTCAAACTCCTGGGCTCAAGCCATTCTCTTGCCTCAGCCTCCCAAGTAGCTGGGACTACAGATGCCCACCACAACGCCCGGCCATTTTTTGCTTGCAGCTGTCATTGTTGTTTGGCAGCCCTGGGCTGGATTCGAACCCGCCAGCTCAGGTGTATGTGGCTGGCGCCTTAGCCACTTGAGCCACAGGCGCTGAGCCTGCATTACTATTATTTTATTATTGCTTAATACTTCGTTGCAGTAATCATCTGATTTCTTTTTTTTTTTTTTTTTTATTGTTGGGGATTCATTGAGGGTACAATAAGCCAGGTTACATTGATTGCAATTGTTAGGCAAAGTCCCTCTTGCAATCATGTCTTGACACACACCAAGGCCCCACCCCCCTCCCTCCTTCCCTCTTTCTGCTTTTCCTCCCCCCGCCCATAACCTTAATTGTCATTAATTGTCCTCATATCAAAATTGAGTACATAGGATTCATGCTTCTCCATTCTTGTGATGCTTTACTAAGAATAATGTCTTCCACTTCCATCCAGGTTAATATGAAGGATGTAAAGTCTCCATTTTTTTAATAGCTGAATAGTATTACATGGTATACATATACCACAGTTTGTTAATCCATTCCTGGGTTGGTGGGCATTTAGGCTGTTTCCACATTTTGGTGATTGTGCTGCAATAAACAGTCTAGTACAAATTGAGCTGCAATAAACAGTCTAGTACAAGTGTCCTTATGATAAAAGGATTTCTTTCCTTCTGGGTAGATGCCCAGTAATGGTATTGCAGGATCAAATGGGAGGTCTAGCTTGAGTGCTTTGAGGTTTCTCCATACTTCCTTCCAGAAAGGTTGTACTAGTTTGCAGTCCCACCAGCAGTGTAAAAGTGTTCCCTTCTCTCCACATCCACGCCAGCATCTGCAGTTTTGAGATTTTGTGATGTGGGCCATTCTCACTGGGGTTAGATGATATCTCAGGGATGTTTTGATTTGCATTTCTCTAATATATAGAGATGATGAACATTTTTTCATGTGTTTGTTAGCCATTCGTCTGTCATCTTTAGAGAAGGTTCTATTCATATCTCTTGCCCATTGATATATGGGCTTGTTGGCTTTTTTCATGTGGATTAATTTGAGTTCTCTATAGATCCTGGTTATCAAGCTTTTGTCTGATTGAAAATATGCAAATATCCTTTCCCATTGTGTAGGTTGTCTCTTTGCTTTGGTTATTGTCTCCTTAGCTGTACATAAGCTTTTCAGTTTAATGAAGTCCCATTTGTTTATTTTTGTTGTTGTTGCAATTGCCATGGCAGTCTTCTTCATGAAGTCTTTCCCCAGGCCAATATCTTCCAGTGTTTTTCCTGTGCTTTCTTGGAGGATTTTTATTGTGTCATGCCTTAAATTTAAGTCCTTTATCCATTTTGAATCAATTTTTGTGAGTGGGGAAAGGTGTGGGTCCAGTTTCAGTCTTTTACATGTAGATATCCAGTTCTCCCAACACCATTTATTGAATAGGGAGTCTTTCCCCCAAGGTATGTTCTTGTTTGGTTTATCGAAGATTAGGTGGTTGTAAGATGTTAGTTTCATTTCTTGGTGTTCAATTCGATTCCAAGTGTCTATGTCTCTGTTTTTGTGCCAGTACCATGCTGTCTTGACCACTATGGCTTTGTAGTACAGACTAAAATCTGGTATGCTAATGCCCCCAGCTTTATTTTTATTACTAAGAACTGCCTTAGCTATACGGGGTTTTTCCTGGTTCTATACAAAATGCAGAATCATTTTCTCCAAATCTTGAAAATACGATGTTGGTATTTTGATAGGAATGGCATTGAATAGGTAGATTGCTTTGGGAAGTATAGACATTTTAACAATGTTGATTCTTCCCATCCATGAGCATGGTATGTTCTTCCATTTGCTAATATCCTCTGCTATTTCCTTTCTGAGGATTTCATAATTTTCTTTATAGAGGTCCTTCACCTCCTTTGTTAGGTATATTCCTAGGTATTTCATTTTCTTTGAAACTATGTTGAAGGGAGTTGTGTCCTTAATTAGCTTCTCATCTTGACTGTTATTGGTGTATACAAAGGCTACTGACTTGTGGACATTGATTTTATATCCTGAAACATTACTGTATTTTTTGATGACTTCTAGGAGTCTTGTGGTTGAGTCTTTGGGGTTCTCTAAGTATAAGATCATGTCATCACCAAAGAGGGAGAATTTGACCTCCTCTGCTCCCATTTGGATTCCCTTTATTTCCTTGTCTTGCCTAATTGCACTGGCTAGAACTTCCAGCACTACGTTGAATAGTAAAGGTGACAGAGGACAACCTTGTCTGGTTCCAGTTCTAAGAGGATAAGCTTTCAGTTTTACTCCATTTAGTAAAATATTGGCTGTGGGTTTGTCATAGATAGCTTCAATCAGTTTTAGAAATGTTCCACCTATGCCTATACTCTTCAGTGTTCTAATTAGAAAAGGATGCTGGATTTTATCAAATGCTTTTTCTGCATCTATTGAGAGGATCATGTGATCTTTATTTTTGCCTCTGTTAATATGGTGGATAATGTTTATGGACTTGCGTATGTTAAACCAGCCTTGCATCCCTGGGATGAAGCCTACTTGATCATGATGAATGAATTTTTTGATGATAAGCTGTAATCTATTGGCTAGGATTTTGTTGAGAATTTTTCCATCTATATTCATGAGTGAGATTGGTCTGAAATTCTCCTTTTTGTTTGGGTCTTTTCCTGGTTTTGGTATCAGCTTGATGTTTGCTTCATAGAATGTGTTGGGGAAGATTCCTTCTTCCTCAATTTTTGGAATAATTTCTGCAGTACAGGAATAAGCTTTTCCTTGAAGGTTTGATAGAGTTCTGGTGTGAAGCCATCTGGACCAGGGCATTTTTTGGTTGAAAGATTTTTTATTGTTTCTTTGATCTCAGTGCTTGAAATTGGTCTGTTCAGGAGCTCTATTTCTTCCTGGCTAAGTCTAGGGAGAGGGTGTGATTCCAGATATTGATCCATTTCCTTCACATTGTCAAATTTCTGGGCATAGAGTTTCTGGTAGTATTCAGAGATGATCTCTTGTATCTCTGTGGGATCAGTTGTTATTTCCCCTTTATCATTTCTGATTGAGGTTACTAGAGATTTTACTTTTCTATTTCTCATTAGTCTGGCCAATGGTTTATCTATTTTATTTATTTTTTCTTTTCTTTTCTTTTTTTTTTTTTTGTGGGTTTTGGCCGGAGCTGGGTTTGAACCTGCCACCTTTGGCATATGGGATCAGCACCCTACCACTTTGAGCCACAGGTGCCGCCCATATTTTATTTATTTTTTCAAAAAACCAACTCCTTGTTTCATTAATTTTCTGAATGATTCTTTTGTTTTCAATTTCATTGATCTCTGATTTGATTTTGGATATTTCTTTTCTTCTACTGAGTTTAGGCTTCGATTGTTCTCCTTTTTCCAACTCCATAAGATGGCTTGTGAGATTGTTGATGCGCTCTCTTTCTGTTTTTTGAATGTAGGCATCTAAAGTGATGAATTTTCCTCTCAAAACTGCTTTTGCAGTATCCCACAGGTTTTGGTAGCTTGTGTCTTCATTGTTGTTATGCTCAAGGAAGTTAATGATTTCCTGTTTTATTTCTTCCTGCACCCATCTGTTATTCAACAGAAGATTGTTTAATTTCCATGCCTTTGGGTGGGGTTGAGCATTTTTGTTAGAGTTGAGTTCCATCTTTAGTGCCTTATGGTCTGAGAAGATACAAGGTAAAATTTCAATTCTTTTGATTCTGTTGATATTTGTTTTGTGTGCCAGGATATGATCAATTTTGGAGAATGTTCCATGGGGTGATGAGAAGAATGTATATTCTTTATCTTTGGGATGGAGTGTTCTATATGCATCTATCAAGCACAGTTGTTCTAGGGTCTTATTTAAATCTCTTATATCTTTGTTTAATTTCTGTTTAGAGGATCTGTCCAGCTCTGTAAGAGGAGTGTTAAAGTCCCCTGTTATTATGGTATTATCAGATATCATATTGCTCAGACTGAGTAAGGTCTGTTTCAAGAATCTGGGTGCATTTAAATTGGGTGCATAAACATTTAGAATTGAAACATCTTCTTGTTGTATTTTTCCCTTGACCAATATAAAGTGACCATCTTTGTCTTTTTTGACTTTAGTTGCTTTAAATCCACATGTATCTGAAAATAAGATTGCAACTCCTCTTTTCTTCTGAATGCCATTTGCCTGAAAAATTGTCTTCCAACCCTTGACTCGGAGCTTGACTTTGTCTTTTGAAGCCAGGTGTGTTTCTTACAGACAGCAAATGGATGGCTTGTGTTTTTTAATCCAGTCAGCCAATCTATGTCTCTTCAGTGGGGAATTCAAGCCATTAACATTTATTGAGATAATTGATAAGTGTGGTAGTATTCTATTCATCTTATTTTGTGAGAGTCCATTGCTTAGTTTTATCTTTTGCATCAGTGTGGAGGTTAGGTTCTGTCCTTTCATTTCTGAGTTATTACTTTGCTGCTGATCCATTGTGGTAGTCAATGTGCAGAACAGGTTGAAGTATTTCCTGTAGAGCTGGTCTTGTTGTGGCGAATTTTCTCAATGTTTGTATATCCGTAAAGGATTTGATTTCTCCATCAATTTTGAAGCTTAGCTTAGCAGGGTACAGAATTCTGGGCTGGAAATTGTTCTGTTTAAGTAGATTAAAGGTAGATGACCATTATCTTCTTGCTTGGAAAGTTTCATTAGAGAAGTCTGCGGTCACTCTGATGGATTTGCCCCTGTAGGTCAACTGGCGCTTACTCCTGGCAGCTTGCAGAATCTTTTCTTTTGTCTTGACTTTGGACAGGTTCATCACAATGTGTCTTGGAGAAGCTCGGTTAGAGTTGAGGCGACCTGGGGTCCGATATCCCTCTGAAGGCAGTGTGTCAGAATCTTTGGTGATATTTGGGAAATTTTCTTTTATAATATTCTCTAGTATGGCTTCCATTCCTCTGGGGCATTCTTCTTCCCCTTCTGGGATTCCTATAACTCGTATGTTGGAATGCTTCATAAAGTCCCATAATTCTGACAGTGAATGTTCTGCTTTCTCTCTCTTCTTTTCTGCCTCTTTTACTATCTGAGTTATCTCAAGAACTTTGTCTTCTACCTCTGAAATTCTTTCTTCTGCATGGTCTAACCTTTTGCTGATACTTTCCATTGCATCTTTAAGTTCCCTAATTGACTGTTTCACTTCCTTCAGCTCTGCTATATCCTTTTTATATTCTTCATATCATTCATCTCTTATTTGATTCTGTTTTTGGATTTCCTTTTGGTTATTTTCCACTTTATTAGCAGTTTCCTTCATTGTTTCCATCATTTCTTTCATTGTTTTCATCATGTATATTCTAAATTCCCTTTCTGTCATTCCTAACATTTCTTTACAGGTGGAATCCTCTGCAGTAGCTACCTCATGGTTGCTTGGCGGGGTTGTTCTGGACTGGTTCTTCATGTTGCCTGGAGTTTTCTGCTGATTCTTCCTCATGAGTGATTTCTTTTATCTGTTTCCTTGCCCTAATTTTCCTTTCACTTCCTCTTGCACTTTAAGTTCTCGTGCCTGTGGACTAAGGGTTAGATGAGTCCTTTTGGTACAGGACCAGAAGGGTGAGAAGGTTGAAGAGCAAGAAAGGGATGAAAGAAAGGAGGACCGAGTGAAAAGAAAAAAAAAAAATAGAGAAAGGAGAGGGGATGAGTAAAAGTAATATTGACAAAAAGAAGAGAGGCACAGAAATAGGGAGACAGAGAAGTATAGGTGTACAGTAGGGTACTTCGACACAACGTTAAAAATAAAACCACCTTCTGGGGATGCCCAGTTGGGTGGTTCCCTTGAGGTCAGTAGCTCTTTGCTAACCTGATCAGACACAGTACTCCACCTCCACCAAGTAGAGAGGAAAGACAAAAATGCTATAAATCAAACCAAAACAAGCAAACAGAAAACTTTACAGGATAAAATTGGGTGAAAAACCAAATAATAGCGGTAGAAACAGTAGCAAAAATGAAGTTCTAATTATTAAAAAAGGCAGCAATGGGAAATTATAATTAAACTAGAAAAATTGAGAAAGAAAAAAGATCTGTACGGAAAAGGTTGAAATTGAAGTACAAAACAACATCAACAACATCAAAATAAACAAAAAAACAACGAAACCCCCCCCTCAAAAAAAAAAAAAAAACAGAACCAAAAACAAAGCAGTATATATATGTTGTTGAATATTGTCTGGGCAACATGTGGTCTTCTGGGGTATGAGATGTTAATCACAGTTCTGATACGACTGGAGGCTGCTGATTTCTCAAACCCCAGCAGGTAGACACCCTAAATCTCTCTTCAGCCCACTTAAAAGGCACTTTGAACTTATAAACTTGCTGAGCAGAAGCCTTCCCAGGAAAGTGCTTATCACTGGAATCATTGCTGAAGTGGCTATCCACTTACCCAGTGTGCCAAAACCAGTCTCTCTCTGCCCCTGAGGGTTAGGGCTGCAAGGTGGCTCAGACCCCACCCTTAGGCTACTCGGTGCTGGGTTACCAGCTCCCACCTAATTCTAGCTCTGTGACCCTGAGGGTGGAGCTTGCCAGGGCAGATCGCTCACTATGGCTCCCTGAGGCCCACAGCCAAACACTATTAGCTCCGTCTGGCTCAGCGGCTCAGACTGGGGCCCCCTAGACAACGGCCAAAGTTCTCTGCATTCCCGCTCAGGCTCTCCCCAAGGCAGCTCAACTGAGTGTCAAGTCCAAAGACACCAAAAAAGTTCACAGGTAAGGCCTTTCCGGTGTGCAGTCTTGCTGCTACTGAACTTACAGTTGCGGGTGGGTTTAGACCTATTGAACACACGCGACCACTTGCCGTTTTTCCACTGTTTTAGTCCTCCTCTTGGGGTCCAGAAGTCTCTCGCTGACTCTCTGTATCCTGACAGGGGTAATGATAGGCAGATCCCACAGGCCAGAGATGCCTGGAGTCCTATCTCCCCGGACTCATGGTGCCCAGATGCAAGGAAGCTGTTACTTGGCCGCCATCTTGCTCTCCTGGTCCAAAATCCCATCTGATTTCTTTTCTGAATGTATTTGTCTTCGTTCTTTGAGAGGTTTTTGTTTCTGGTCCCTATCTTTTTTTTTTTTTTTTTTAGACCGTTTGACACATTTTCATCACACTGGTTAACATGGCCTTACTGGCATTTTCTTAGTTATTATGTTAAGACATTTACATTCTACATTTACTAAGTTTCACATATAGCCTTGTAATATGCACCGCAGGTGTAATCCCACCAATCCCCCTCCTCCCTCCCTCCCCTCCCTTTCCTCCTTCCCCCTATTCTGGGTTATAACTGGATTATAGCTTTCATACAGGATACTGCAACCTCATTTATAAGCTGGTCCCTATCTTAAACATTGTTATTGTTGTTAAATTGTAAGCCTTTTTAATTTTGTGAAGGCAAAAAGTGGAAGCCTAATGAACACATGTACATGTGAAAAAAAAAAAAAAAAAAAACACCTGTCTTCTCTTCTGGTGTCATGTTCAGTCAACTTTATTCCTTCATGCCTCATCTCCTCCAGTCTTTTCTAACCCTTTCTCAAACAAAGTCTTAACTAAGCGCACCATCTCTATGCTCCAAATTATTTTATGCAACTTTTATCTCTTTTGTACCTTGTTACACCTGCAGTGCCATACAGACTGAGAGTCATTAAAGCAATGCCTTGTAAATTCCTCATATCCGGCATAGTGTCAAAAGAATTGGAGGTGCTAAATAAATGTTAAAGTGAATAAAACAATGAATAAAAAGAGAAAAAAAAAACTCATATTATTGAGATGAAATTTGAATGAGTTAAAAATTTAAAAAATAATTTAAAAAATAAATAAAAACCTTCATACTAAACATCAGGTACCTCTCTCCAGAAATTCAAACAGTTCCAACTTTGTATTTATTTGTATGATTATTTGGATAATATCCTCTAGGATATAATTTCAAAAGATCAACACCCATGACTATTTTTGTCCCTGTCTCAGTGAGCCCATAGTAGGTATCAACACTTGTATGTTGAAGAAAGACAAGGGCAAATTGTTGGCAAAAAAGAGATACCAAACACTGACTCAATGGTTTTAAAAGAAGTCACTATGGCTTTTCAGCTGAAAACAAAATAACAGAGCCATAGTTGGTAGAGTTCTTTAAACTTAACTGTTCTCAAAAGAAGAAAAAATAGTTCATTCCTCGTAGTAGGAGTAGATGGAATGATAATTTATATCATAGGGCTACTTGGAAAAAAATTAGATGCAAACAAAATTTATAATGTACATGGAGAAAACATAAGCTATGTCCTTTTGTTATATTTAGCATTTATTTATACATAAGACTTACAATTTTAATTGTGTGTTATTTACTACTGACCTTAGGGATCAACCTGGGTATGAATTTTACTAATGAAAGGAAAAAGAACCTCAGTATTCTCGCATGTTTTGTTGTTTTAACTCTAGCGTTTCATTTCCAACTCAATTCAGAATATGCTTACTTCAGACTCCAGTGGACTTACTTTGTTTTTTTGCATTTTTTGGCAGGGGCCCGGTTGAACCCACCACCTTCGGTATATGGGGCCAGCGCCCTACTCCTTTGAGCCACAGGTGTCGCCCCTCCAGTGGACTTTCCAGTCAAATGAGCTGTTCTTTTATTTTTTTGTGCAAGTCATTTTTACCCTTTCCTCTGTTTATTTCTTTTCTGACCCAAATTCTGGGAAATAAAATTTTAAAAGTATAAATGGTAAACCTAATTTACCAAGTTATTCTGAATTTTAATCCTAGCTTTCAAACTAATAAACATAAGCTTTCCAATCCCTTTATCCTGTTGGCAACTTTGTCTTTACCTCAATTATCCTCTTCTGTGCAACCTAGTATCTATCCTCTACCTAAACCCTGATTAACTAACTCTCGTTGTCCCCAAAGTAGACTGTGATTAACTCTATAGAATTCTAACTGCTTCTTTACTAGGCACACTTACACATTCAGTTTGATGTTATTCACAAGGTTCTTAAAATGTTTTTCAAATACACGGTTCAGTCACTTTTAAAAAATAGTCTTCAAGGGCGGCGCCTGTGGCTCAGTCGGTAGGGCGCCGGCCCCATATACTGAGGGTAGTCGGTAGGGCGCCGGCCCCATATACCAAGGGTGGCGGGTTCAAACCCGGCCCCGGCCAAACTGCAACCAAAAAATAGCCGGGCAGTGTGGCGGGTGCCTGTAGTCCCAGCTACTCGGGAGGCTGAGGCAAGAGAATCACTTAAGCCCAGGAGTTGGAGGTTGCTGTGAGTTGTGTGATGCCACGGCACTCTACTGAGGGCCAGGAAGTGAGACTCTGTCTCTACAAAAAAAAAAAAAAATAGTCTTCAAATTTTCTGTTTTATTTTTGTCCCCTTTCATTAGTACTTGAATATAGAAAACATTACACAAATGTTAAGTGACTATGCCATCTGTGTTTTGAAACACAAAATTAAAAAAAAAAAAAGTGTTCAAGTTTATTTCAGCCTCAGGGACACTCTACCTGTCTGTCAGGTAAGGTGAAGTGGGGCAGAAAGGCCTGATAGGCTGAAATCCACGAGGAAGAGGAAGGTGATAGTCTGGGACAATCAGAAGTTTAAGGTAAAGAGTTTCAGTTAAAATCAAACTGTGGGGATCCAAGAATGCCAGGCTAAGAAACCAGAATGTTTTATTTTTGAACAAAAACAGGATGCTTTGGGCAAATTTCTACTTTCAAATGAATACATTGCACTAGATGGGAAAGAGAAAATGAGAAAAGGAAAAGAGAAAAAAAGAGGTGAGTTGGGAAGGAGAGAAACATTTTGTCTTTACATTCTTCCTGCTCCGATTTCATGGACCTTCTCCCCCAATAAACACACAACACGGCTTCCTGCCTGTTTTTCTTGTTTTCTGACGTTATTGAAATTCCTTGATTTTTCCATTCCTCGGATTCTTTAGGATGCTTTCAGAAATAATATTCCTCCAATCTTGGAGAAGACTGAAAGACAGAACTTCTAGTCATGCCAGAGATGCTCAGAAGAAAAACAAACAAAACTGGACAGCTTAGTAGGGGTCTCGTCTAGTCTAATTTCTCCTCTCATCAGGCATGCATTCATTCTTTCATACTTCTGAGCACCTACTACATGTTGGGTAGTACTGGGAATAAAATAAGGAGTAAAAGTATAGTTTCTGGCCTCACAGCAAAGAAGGCATCTGAGGCCCCGAGAGGAGTACTGACTTGCTCAAAGTCACACAGCTAAAAGTTCTGTGGCCCAACCAGGCGTTAAACATAACTTTCCCTTGAGTCGCCCTCTTTTACTTCTCCCCATTACCGTCAGTTGCAGGTCACAAGGAATTCAAGTGCCTCAGTAACTGAGTGGCCAAAGAGCCCCCCACTACGCCTGCCACTACAAAATGCTACAAGGAAAAAGGGCCAGACCAGTGCTGGGGTGTCCAGGACCAGTCTGGGAAGCCAGAGAATGGAATCCTCTGAGTTCTAAACACAAGAAAGGAGACCCAGAAGCCAAGGGCCCTTTCCTTAAGGAAGGTTGCCCCTCTGCAGCCGCCGTAGCCAAGCCGGAAGTGTAGCAGAGCCACGTTTATCATCAAACCTGGCTCGAATCAAGACGTTTGGGATGGCTGACGACGCGAGTCTGGTGGCCCCGCTTTGCTCGGAGCAGTTCGGCTCCGGGGCAGCACGGCGGTGCCACGCCGCCGCCGACGGGAGCCTGCAGTGGGAGACCCGGGGGTGGCGCTGGTGGGGGTTCTCTGGGGCCTTCACGGTGAAACCCGAAGGACGAGATGAGGGCGGCGTGGGGGCTCCCGGAGCCGCCTCACCACCTCTCTCAGGTCTCCAGGCGGTGTTCCTGCCGCAGGGCTTCCCGGATAGCGTCAGCCCAGACTATCTGCCTTACCAGCTGTGGGATTCCGTGCAGGTCAGCCCAGGTGTCTGGAGCAGGGGGTGGCATAAGGCCGGAGTAAGGAGGCCCTGTAGGCTATTTCTCCCTTCCATTTATAGGCGGGGCACTGAGGCCCAGAGCAGAGCTCGGACATGTCAAGGATCAAACAAGGAGAGCCGATAATAGAATGTAGACCTCTGTGCTCCTGCGCCCACTCCTCACTCCATTTCTTTCTTCTCCAGGCCTTTGCTTCCAGTCTCTCGGGCTCCCTGGCCACCCAAGCAGTCTTGTTGGGCATAGGAGTGGGGAATGCAAAAGCCTCTGTTTCAGCTGCCACTGCCACCTGGCTTGTGAAAGGTGAGCTGGACCCCTGGAGCCTCCTCTGTTGCTGCTCTCAACCCCGCCCCCGTGCGCTCTGATGTGTTTTTATTAAAGGACTAGTGCCTGATTAATTAGATAGAATACGGGCAAGTCTCCCCAGTATGTAGTGTTTTGTACCTCAGTCTTAATCACCCACAGCGGAAATATCTTCATTCCCGCGTACCAGTCCCATACAAACTTCAGAGTCCTAAATCATCTGGATATCAAATCCCTACCGTCTCCTTCCCCTTTATCTTTTATCCCTTGTTCCTTTGTGGAGGATTGCATGAGAATGCAGTTTGTTGAATAAAACTGCCGGCTACCTAGGGTGAGGGAAATTGGTAAATTCAGGGAAATAAAGTAAGTATTTGGTCCTGTGTAGGAGAGAGGAGATTCCGGAAAGGATGAAAGCCATTCTGTATCCTCCTCTAATATCCTCCTCCGGGATATTAGATGATGCCATAAATAATATAGTGACCATCTGCTGAGTGTATACAGCTTTTTGAAAAATCCTTAAGAAAAAAAAGATTTGTTACCATACTACCTAGAGAGTGACATAGAGAAGAAAAGGGAAACCACTGTTTGTTCCACATCAGGAGGGCCCAGAGCTCTTGCCACTGTCCTTTGTCTTTCACTGCTGTCCCCAGTGGGTGTTAATCAGACTCAAAGGGATGTTCATTCCACTTCTAGTATCTTATCACTTGGCCCCATCTCTGGTGATCCTTCCTGGATCTTTTGGGGAATCATGAGCATACCTTTACCATTAAGACTGAGAAAACTGGCCTGATCTGACCCAACTCTGGAAAGAAACTTTCTCTGACAGTGCTTGTTAGTGGAGAGGTGGTGTTGATCTGTGGTTTGTTGTCCTGGTTATCTCTTCTTTGAGTTATAATAATGGTTCAAACAAACAGTGCTTTTTTATGCCATTGTTTATGTGTATTGACTCAATCTTCACAATATCTCTGAGATAGGTATTGCCATTATCCCCATTTTGCAAACGAGGAAACTGAGGCATAGAAACTTCCCCAAGGTCACACGTCCAATAAATGGTAGAGTGTGGATTGGAACCCAGGTGGATTAGCTCCAGAGTCCATTTACATAGCACCACACTGTGCTTAATTTGGAATTTTCCATTGCTCTCCTGTTGGCTCAGTTTTTGGAATGCATTTGGAACTTGGGTCATAAGTTAATGGTTTCATGTCGTATTACCAACATGTTGCCTATACAGGTTAAGTATCCCTTATCCAAAATGGTTGGGACCAAAAGTGTTTTGAATTTTGGATTTTTTTTTTTATTTTAGAATATTTGCATATACATAATGAGATTTCTTAGGGATGAGATCAAGTCTAAGCATGAAATTCATGTATGTTTCATATGTACTTTATACACATAGCCTGTAATTTTATACAATATTTTTAATAATTTTGTGCATGAAACAAATTTTGTGTACGTTGAACCATCAGTATGCAAAGATTGTGTACATTGAACATTGTATCACTATCTAATCAGGTTGTTCGATATCACTATTCCTGACTCTGAACTATATGAACCATATGACTCTGAATCAATAAGCAGTCATTCACACATAAGTTTTTGTATGTTTGTTTGTTTTAGAGACAGAGTCTCACTTTGTCACCCTTGGTAGAGTGCTGTGGCGTCACAGCTCACAGCAACCTCCAGCTCTTGGGCTTAGGCAATTCTCTTGACTCAGCTCCTGAGTAACTGGGACTACAGGCGCCCACCATAATGCCCGGCTATTTGTTGTTGTTGTTGTTGTTGCAGTTTGGCCAGGGCCAGGTTTGAATCTGCCACCCTCGGTATATAGGACCAGTGCCCTACTCATTGAGCCACAGGTGCTGCCCCATAAGTTTTTTTTTTGAGACAGAGTCTCACTTTGTCACCCTTGGTAGAGTGCTGTGACATCATAGCTCACAGCAACGTCAAACTCCTGGGCTCAAGTGATTCTCTCAGCCTCCCAAGTAGCTGGGACTATAGGTGCCCATCACAATGCCCAGCTGTTTTTAGAGATGAGATCTCGCTCTGGCTCAGGCTGGTCTTGAATCTTTGAGCTCAGGCAATCCACCCACCTTGGCCTCCTAAGTGCTGGGATTACAGGCATGAGCCACTGTGCCCGAGCACACATAAGTATTTAACAGTATAAAATATGAAATACCATTAATACAATGAAAAAAATAACATGTTCAGAGTAACTAAACAACATAGTAACATCACCAGAATACCTGCGTTGGGTATTAATAAAGAGCAAAAAGAAATAACAGGGTTTCAGCCTCTACCTACAAGGCTTTGGTTAAAAGGTTGTTTTCACCAGAGAAAATAAGACACACAAGAGACGAAGATCACACAAGAGAGAAAGTGATGGGGCCGGGAGGTCTGGCAGAGCTGATGGCTGCTGCCAGCACCGAACCATGTGAACAGCTTTGTTTATATACTACTAGGTTGCTTGCTGTACTAACAATGTTGTAAATGAATAGGGAAAGCAAGAGGAATATTTTCATTTTACAAGGTTGAGGGGCAGTAATAGTACATGGAGTAAAGATTAACGTAGGGAGAGAAGGCTATGTGCTTTTTGGCAACAGACAGGAAAGTATACAGAAGCTACGTGACTTGTGGCAGAGGGAGCAAGGAGAAAGAACTATTGTTGGAGGAAGGGAGGAGAAGCAGTTTGGGGTCGTTCCTTGAACACACCTCCCAGGCTGTGGAGGTCTTGCCACCTCACATTCCACATTCCACAGGTTGTTGCACACTGTCTTTTATTTTTTTAAGTGACAAGAAACATTAGAAGCAGTTGAGGGACCAGAAAGGACGTCCTATAGGGATGAGGAGACAATCTGCTAGGTGGATTTTTAAAATGTTGCCTTCATAATCATCTGCCTCATTATCAATGGTTTTTGTCTTAGAAATCTCTCTTGGATTTTATAAATTGACATGATTTTTTGTTCTGTTACAAATGCACATTGCTGTGGACTGTTAATAAGCCCATCACCCATTTTCACCATTTCCTCTTAATTAAAAAGGATTTACAAGCTCATTTTTATCAAACATGGGAAATTTTTATGCAGAGCTTCACATAAGAAACCCCCTTGGAATTTTGTTTTTTTTTTTACAGTATTATTTTATTCCATTTGGGGAAATACCCCTAGTCCCTCAGATGTCACCAAATTAGGAGTCAGGAATAGGCACCACTGTGATTCTGAATTATAATATAATGAACTCCTGGAAGTCCACAGCCTCTGGCTGCATAGTGGTGAGAGTTATAGCTGAGCCTCTCTTGCAGATCATCCAGCACCTGTATGGGCCAGGTTAAATTGTTCTCTAGCTCTCTCAGTAGCCAGGTGCCAGCAGCCTACACTAGGCTACCTTTGCTGGGCCAGAACTAGCTGCTTGAACCAGGAGCTCACAGCACCATCCACTCGCATCACCAAAGTTATGCCCTGGAGAAGTCCCACGCTGCTTACAATGAAGCCCAAAGCCTCAAAAATGAACTTGGGGGCAAACACCTTCCAGACCATGAGATGCCTACGGAGAATGGAGGCCGCCAAGGTGCAGGCCAGAATCTGAACACCAAGAACAAAGAGATATTTGAGGCCCAGCTACAACAGTGCAGCATTGAAGTGGTGAGGTGCATCCCGGAGCCGCATCTCCATCAGTGGCTGCTCCTCCTCCTCAGGCCTGACTCTGGTCTCAGCTTCATTCCCTGGGGGCTGCTGCCTCTTCCGTAGCCCTTGACTCTCAACAGAGGAAGGGCCAGAGCAAGAGAAGTGGGCAACCTACTGCAAAGAGGAGGTGTGAGGCAAAAGTGTTGGCTCCCACTAGCAGAGCAGGCAGCCAGGTAGAGGAGCCATGACCCTCTGGAAATCCCACAAAGTCCCTTGGAATTTTTTGATGTGTTTATTTTCAGATACTGATCTCTCTTTTTTTTTTTTTTTTTGTAGAGACAGAGTCTCACTGCTGTACCGCCCTCGAGTAGAGTACCGTGCTCGAGTAGAGTACCGTGGAGTCACACGGCTCATAGCAACCTCTAACTCTTGGGCTTAGGCGATTCTCTTGCCTCAGCCTCCTGAGCAGCTGGGACTACAGGCGCTGGCCACAACGCCCAGCTATTTTTTTGTTGCAGTTTGGCCGGGGCTGGGCTTGAACCCGCCACTCTCGGCATATGGGGCCGGCGCCCTACTCACTGAGCCACAGGCACCGCCCTGATCTCTTTTTTTTTTTTTTTTTTTGTAGAGACAGAGTCTCACTTTATTGCCCTCGGTAGAGTGCCATGGCATCACACAGCTCACAGCAACCTCCAACTCCTGGGCTGAAGCGATTCTCTTGCCTCAGCCTCCCGAGTAGCTGGGACTACAGGCACCCGCCACAACGCCCGGCTATTTTTTGGTTTGCAGTTCAGCCGGGGTCGGGTTTGAACCCACCACCCTCAGTATATGGGGCCGGCGCCTTACCGACTGAGCCACAGGCGCCGCCCAGATACTGATCTCTTAATGAAATGTGTTAAGTGTCACAACTGATAATAGTAATACTATTAGTGACATTTTGTTCAGTTACATGTAAACTGTATCTTGATCTCTGCAGTAACTATATTAGTTGGCTGCCATTATTAATTAATTTTTCACCTGGAAAAACTGAGGCATAGAGAGATTAAGTGATCTTGTCCAAGGTCACTTAGGGCCAGGATTTAGACCTAGGCAAACTTATTCCTGTGTCCCAATCTTAACTACTACACCTTTTTGCCAGTTAGGATATTAAAGTGGAGCCAAGTACAGTTTGCAGAAGCTGATTCCTTACCTAGGGCTCAGAAGTTTCTAGATCTTAGACCGCAAATAATTGTAAATGAAGCAAAAATGTAGGTTGGAATTAAGTTTCCTATTCTAATGGACAGTGTTGACTTTCAGATAATAGGAAGGGTATGTGTCATTAATGCATACTAGAGCTAACCTTCAGATTCTAATTAGGGTCCTGCATGAATGGCAGACTAGACTCTTTTTTGGTAAAGTGGCCCAAAGACGACATGCACCTGATTGGATATGAGAACGCTGTCAAAGGGAAGGAAAATAGAGACTGACCCAGTGGGTTTCTTCGTAAACAATAAAAGTAATCTTGCCGGGTGGTGCCTGTGGCTCAGTGAGTAGGGCGCTGGCCCCAAATACCAAGGGTGGTGGGTTCAAACCTGGCCCTGGCCAAACTGCAAAAAAAAAGAAAAAAAAAATAGCCGGGCATTACAGCGGCGCCTGTAGTCTCAGCTACTCAGGAGGCTAAGGCAAGAGCTAAGCCCAAGAGCTAGAGGTTGCTGTGAACTGTGATGCCACAGCACTCTACCAAGAGTGACAGAGTGAGACTCTCGCTTAAAAAAAAAGAAAAAGTAATCTTGCCATGTTCAGAGTAATTAAATTGATCTAATACAAGGATATTAAATGGAACAATGAAAATTTTGTGTAGAATGTTATGTACTTTAGCCAAGTATTATGGCACATATCTGTAAAGACAGCTACTCAGGAAGCTGAGGCAGGAGGATTGCTTGAGCCCAGGATTTTGAGTCCAGCCTGGACAACATAACAAGACCCCATCTCTAAAAATAAAAAAAGTAGAGAGAAAGAAAGAAACTTAAAGAAGTTTAAAAAAAAAAAAAAGATAATGTACTTGAACAAAAGAGGTTAAGGTGACAGAAGGGAAGGACCCTGTAAAAGCCACCCTAAGAGGTATTATTCCCAGGGTCAGAGAGGGGACAGAAATGGAGAACCAAAGCAGGACAGATGGGATTGTCCTGTACACATACTTCCTTTGAATAAGGACACTGCTCAGCTCCACCTGGTTTTGGCAATGACAGAGGGTTCTTCCAGAAAAGGTATAAATCCAAATTTTGTTGTAAAACGTCCCAATTTTGTTCATCTGTCTTCTCTGAGCTTCAGTGAAAGGGAATGATCCCTCTCAAGCTCATAGAGTTATTGTGAAGATTGAAAGGCAAGATATTTCAGGCATCCACCAGAATGCTTAGCGGTTTCCCTCAAGTCCAGGGTTGCAGAAGCATGTCTATTAGAAGTATGTCTTGGGCACTATATCTCAGTGCCCAAGATCAGAGGCTCTGGAAAGGAGTGAGTGCATCTGCTTTCAGTGGAGAATGGGAAAGGCTGGCTGATGTCACTACTTTTCTATATTATAGGAAGCTCCCAACCCTCCTCCCCACAACCTAGTTTCCCTTTTTATATCCTCCACTTACAGGGTCAATGCCCTCAAGCTCAAGCAGGGTAGAGTTCTCTGCCCACAGTATATGTCCTTTCCAGTACCGCTATGTAAGTCCCTTCTGCTTGTCTTGTTCTTGTTCTAAAACACTCCTTTGTGATCCCCCTGCTGAGCTTAATGGGTGCTACTCAGTATAAAAGATGGTCTGAATTGGTACACTTACTCTGTAAAGGGCCAGATGATAAATATTTTATGCTTTGTAGTTCTTACATCTCAGTTGCAGCAACTCAGTTCTGCCTATTATAACTCAAAAATAGCCATAGATGATCTGTAAACAAATGGGCACAGCTGTGTTGCAATAAAACTTTGTTTGCAAACCAGGGAGTAAAAGCCTATCAACTGTTGTTTACTGATTCCTGGTCTATATCTGTTTTTTGTACTAATTGCTGTCTTCTCTTAGGCTGGATTTTGAGCCTGGAATCATGATTCTCTGGTTCCCTGCAGAGCTTCATGAAGGCACAGGCACAGGGAAGACAGCCAGTAAACATTTTTTGTGCAAGTGAAGGGCCTGCTGGTTCTGGAGACTTCTCTGCCCAGCCAGAGGCGGCCTCTTTCTCTGCCCTATACCTCGAGCTCTGTCTGTCACCCACCAGAGTTCAAATCCTTTATTTACTTATTTGTACTATAAATGACCACCTATGAACCCTCCAACCAGCCTAAGAGCTAGAATATCAGCAATAACCTTTGAATTTCTACTTAAATTCCCTGCTTTTTTGAATAGTTTTGTTAAATATATTTGTATTCCTAAACCTATATTATTTAGTTTTCATTGTTTTGGAGCTTTTATGGAAGGTAAATGTATTGTATGTGATCTTCGTGAGTTACTTTTTCATCCAGGATTATAATGCTAGTTTTCACCTATGTTGATGTGAGTAGTTGTGGTTCTTTGAATTTTCACTATTGCCTAATATGCCTTTGAGTGAATAACTAGAATTTATTCATTCCATAAGTAAACATTTGCATTAGTGCCAGTTTTTTGCTCTTATGAACAGTGCTGCAAAGAACATCTCTTGTTGATGTCTCTCAGAGTTCATAGCTGCTGAGTCTAGTCACTCTGCCCCCACATGCAAGTAGGTCTATCCAGAACTTAAACAGGACTGAACTGTGTCGTACAGGACAATAATCCAGGGTGAATCGGCCAATTCACTGCCAAGCTCTGCCAAGCTCTGCAGCTCCCAGGCCTTTCCTTATTCCTTATGATTACCTTCTCTTCCCTAGATTCAACTGGCATGCTGGGACGCATTGTCTTTGCCTGGTGGAAGGGGTGAGTTTGTCTTCCTAGTCACCAGACTTCTGGCAGCTCTCCCCTGTGACGATAATAATAGTATCAGCTATTAATTGTGGTTTTGAGGGTTCAGAGTGATAATCTATGCAGAGCACTTAGTACATTGCCTGGTACATTGTAAGGGCTCAGTAAACACTAGCTACCATTAACAGCTCTAACTATGCCACATGAGCACTCTGTATATTGTCCCTAATCCTTACAATGACTTTGTAGGATAGGATTGAATGTGTGTATTTTACAGATGTGAAACATACCTAGAAGAGGGAAGTTATTTGCCCAAGCCATGTAGCTTGTAACTAGTAAGATGGGATTTGAACCTGAAGCCTGTACTCTTTCCATGGTATCAGGCTGGTTCACTGGGCAGAATCCTAGACCAGGCCCATGTATTTAGGAGTTCCCCATGTGCACCTGATACCCCACCCAGGAATGTTCCCTTTCCCTCCAGAAGATTTCAAATTAAGGCTCAAGCCTAAAGTTGCAAATTCTAAGCTGTGCTGGGGGCTGCAGTATCTCCTGCCACTAGGATCTTAGAGAAGTGGTTTCTAGGTATCTGTGCACAGGCCATTAAGTCACTACTACCTGACAAAGAGGAGCAGATGAGGTAGCCATTCACAATGTCATGTAACAAATATCCTCGGCCTACATGTTGGAGCCTACCTCTTTCTCTTGGCCTTTTACTCCTTCTCTCCTCTATCTGGGCCAGGTATCTGTAACACGAGGATTTACATTAAATTTAGTGTTTACGAGTACAAAATTGGCTCGGCACCTGTAGCTCAAGCAGCTAAGGTGCCAGTCACATACACCAGAGCTATTGTTTTCGAATCCAGCCCAGGCCTACCAAACAATGACAATTACAACGAAAAAATAGCTGGGCATTGTGGCCGATGCTTGTAGTCCCAGCTACTTGGGCGGCTGAGGCAAGAGAATTGCTTAAGCCCAGGAGTTGGAGGTTGCTGTGAGCTGTGATGCCACGGCACTCTACCCAGGGTGACAGCTTGAGGCTCTGTCTCAAAAAAAAAAAAAAAAGTTAGTGTTTACTAGTCCAAAATGTATGACTTCTTGCCAGGTACCCTCAATGAAGCAAGAAGAGGGGAGAGGCAGAGAAACACAGGAATAGTCTTCTAAAAGGGTGGCCAGAGGTTGGGAAGCAGCCACAAGACAGGCAGGTTTTTTTCCCTGGTTCAGGCATGCTTAATAAGGGGAAACACTATGTGATCACAGAAGGTCCTCTCAGCAGTGACAAGGTATAGAGGCAGGTATCTGCACAGGGGTATGGATTTTCCCGATCCCTTCAGTCCAGGGCCTAGGACTCCTCACACTGCCCATAGGATATCTTTTCTCCCTAAATCCAAATTGCAACAACTTCTCCTCCCTCACAGGAACAAACTGGACTGTAACGCCAAGCAGTGGAGGTAAGAAGGGGCTGGGACAGGGAGGAGGAGAGTCTTCTATTAAGAAAGTCTCTTTAGTTTTGACCTTTAACCTCTGATCCCACCCTCAGGCTTTTTGCTGACATCCTCAATGATGTAGCCATGTTCCTCGAGATTATGGCTCCCCTGTACCCCATCTGTTTCACCATGACTGTGTGCACCAGCAACCTGGCCAAGGTACCCACCTCTGGGGCAAACCTACACCCAAGTTTTGGTAGCATTGTATGTGGGCTCACCTGGGGTCTGTGCTTAAGGTACTTCTAGAAGAGAAAGTTCAGATGTTTCTATTTGAACCCAAGCATGTTTTCTTATCGTTCTCCAGCCAGGCAGCCTCTTGTGCTTCAGTCAGTCTAAGGCAGGACTCTTGAGGGAATGCTAAGCAGAGTAAAAGAAGTGATTTAATTTCGACATTTTGGGACCAGCTTCCTGAGTTGCCTTTTATTCTTTCAGTAAAATATTTATTGAGTGGCTACCATGTGCTTGGCACAGAACATGGGCCCTCCCATCTTTGAAAGGAAGCCATAAAAACTTACAGACAGAAATAATAGGTATGGGTGTTCCAGATGAGAAATGTAGGGGGCTGCAAGTGAGCTCAGTGGGGAACCCAGGCTGGTCAGAAGATGCAAGAAGCCCTCCCCTGAAGCTGGGTCCTGAAGTTTGAGTTGAAGGTGAGAGTGGGTTTCTGGGCAAAAGAAACGGTGTGGATCAAAGTCCAAAGGCAAGACAGAGCAGACCAGGGCGTGAGACTGGAGAAGTAAGTAGGGTGAATGTGAGCTCTTCCTCCGTGCCAGGCTGCTCACTCTCATACCTGCCTCAGGTTGGCTTCATTCAGATGAGCAACCGAGGCCTAGTGAGAATCCATAAAGACTGTAGCCTGGGCAGCACCTGTGGCTCAAGGAGTAGGGCGCCGGCCCCATATACCGGAGGTGGCGGGTTCAAACCTGGCCCCAGCCAAAAATTGCAATAAATAAACTTAAAAAAAAAAAAAAAGACTGTAGCCTTTCCTCAGTAGAATCAAGTACATGGCACCAAGTAAAAACTCAAGAAGACATGTAAAACCCATCTCAAAGGCCCATCTGTCTATTTAGAATAGTGTAGTGTTTCTTCACAAGGCACTACTGGCATTTTGAGTGAAACAGTTCTCTGCAGCAGGGGACACTTAGCTTCCCTGGTGCCAGCTCTAAATGCTGTGAGCACCTCTACCTGTCCACTCCTAGGGTAGGAAACCCAGAGAAAACCACTGGTTTGGGACCTCTGACATGTGCTTCAAATTCTGTACTATACTCTACCTTTGGGACCTCCATTGCTTCATCCTTCAAAGAAGGGAATAGAACAGCGCCATGAATTTCCCCCTTAAGAAAGTTCCCATCTCAGTAACCAGCACTTCCATCCCACAGCTACACCAAGAGAAGCCTGGCTGTCATCATGCCTTCTCATCCCCCTTCACCTGTCACCCTCAGCTAAACCTCTACTCAATTCTGTTATTTTTTTCATCTTAAATCTCTCTAGTTCATTCTCTCCTTCATCTCCCCATCTCTGGAAAGCACAGTTAGTTCCTAGGTAGTCTCCCTGCTTCTACTCTCGCCCCTATTCTCAGAGCAGCCCAATAATCCTTGCAAAGTGGAAATCTAATCAGCTCACTTCCCTGCCCCATTACTCTTAAGATGAAGACCTTAGTGAGGCTTGCAAGGCTTCATGTGGTCAGGTGCCAGTTATTCTAACTTCATTTTGTACCACCTTCCTCTCACCTTTGAGCAGACTATTTCCTCTGCCTATATGATATTTTGTTTGCTTATTATCTGTTGACCTATAAGCTTCATGAAGGCAGTGCTGGTGTTTGACTTATATCACAGCACATACATCTATACTTGGCATCTAAAAGAGCCTTTCTTGATAAATATGGGATGAATGAGGGTAATCGGTGAGCTCATCTATGAGCTTTATCACCTGATGCTCAAAGGGAGAGATCCGGGTACTCTAGGAGGTCAGGGCCACCAGTGTAGCTTTGTAATTAGCCTGGAAGGCTGGATAAGCCTTAACTGCAGAGGAGATGCAGGCAGAATGAAAGCATTAAGTTGGAAGGCAGACGGCCTGGGAGCTCAGCAAGGTACAGAATAGTAGTTAAAGGGTAGGGAAGTTCTGGGCTAGGAATGGGGGCCTCCATATTGAGGAGGAAATTAAATTTCTGTAGGGTCGTGTCCACAGGGTGATAGTGGCAGGTAGGACTTTAGTTTTCTCCTGGGAAGACAAGGGAGGAGAGCCTAAGGGAACTGTGAGATAGAAACTATTTACCAACTATTCAGGGTCTTGCTGCGGGGTCACCTGACAAAACCAGGAGGCCTAGTTTTTTCAAGCTGGTATGAGCACCTGTCTTGCCACAGCACATGGCTACCCTGACCTTCACTCTTCCCTTTCCCCACCTAGTGCATTGTGAGCGTGGCTGGTGGGGCCACCCGGGCTGCACTGACCATGCACCAGGCCCGGAGAAACAACATGGCTGATGTGTCAGCCAAGGACAGCAGCCAGGTGAGGAGCCAGGGTTGGAGGGATGGTGTGGGGGAGAAAGAGGCTGGTCCAGGCCAGATCACATTTTGGGAGTATGGAGAGAAGCGCCCGTATGCCTCATGGGGTTGGGGAACACACAGGAAGACATATAGGTGCTCCCTGCTCTGACTTTTAGCACATGTAGTCAGGTGTGAGGGCACAAGTCTGGTAGCAATAAGTCCAAGCTGATCTCAAGCCCTGATCACTCCCTGTGTGGCTGAAAGTAAACCCTCACCCTCTCTATGCCACAGCCCCACCCTGGGAGCTGGATGTTCTGATCACATGAGGCCCCACATGTGAAGGCACTTGGCAAGTGAGAAGGTGCTTGGTGTGTGGGTTTGCTAGGGTCACTGGCTGGAGGCCTCTACTCAGCAGTTTAGCAGCCCTTCTGGCTCAGCCCCTCCTCTTGCCCCAGGGATCCTGGAGTGAGGGTAGGGATACCCCTAAGACTGAACCCTACATCTATTAGATCCCTACCAAACTCCTGTTTATGTGCACTACATCGCAGCATTTAACTTTCAACCAGTCCTGTGAGGTAGATTCTGCTATTTCTGTTTTACAGATGAGGGAAGTAAGTGCCAGGGAAGTCCCACAAGTGTGAAGCGGATTTCTTCGATGCTGAAGCAGTTTAGAAGCCCCTGTTCTATCCAGTCCTGTTTTTTGGTAGAGAGACAACCTGAGGCTGGAGAGTCCTTTTTACCCAGCCCTTCTGGCAAGAGGGTGGGCTATGGGAATAAAGACTGTAGTGTGGCAGTAAACTGAGGATGAGAGACCTTGGAAGTTCAGGAGCAGGGGGACCTCCTCTCTACTAGGTGGGAACAGTCATTTCTAGCAGCCACACTGAGTGGCAACAAAGCGACAGCAGCAGAAAGTAGAGGCCTGCTGTGGAGGACTGAGCATGTGTCTAGGCTGTCCCTGTGATGTGTTACTGCCTCCTGGACTGAGGAAGCCCTGAGGCCTTGGAAAAAAACAGCTTGGAGGCTCTGCACCTGTAGCTCAGTGGCTAGGGCGCCAGCCACATATACCAGAGCTGGTGGGTTCAAACCCAGTATGGGCCTGCCAAACAACAATGACAACTATAACCAAAAAAAAAAAAAAAAAAAGCCAGGTGTTGTGACAGGTGCCTGTAGTCCCAGTTACTTGGGAGACTGAGGCAAGAGAGTCACTTAAGCCCAAGAGTTTGAGGTTGCTGTGAGCTGTGACATCACAGCACTCTATCAAGGGTGATATAGTAAGACTCTGTCTCAAAAACAAAAAACAAAAAAAAAAACAGCTTGGGGTGAGGGCAAGGTTGTGGGGCCAGTGACAGAGCAGGTGAGAAAAAGCAGGCAGAAACCTGGGAGATCCTCAAGGGCAGGGCCTGGATTGTACTTATTTTCCCTGGAGCCCCAGTGGTCAGGGGCCCCAGTCCCGACTCCTCTCTCATGAAGAGCTGGGGGCAGGCGGCCTGGGATCTTTTCCCCAGAGCAGCGGTTCATAGGAACTGTATTAAAGGGCCGCGGCATTAGGAAGGTTGAGAACCATTGCCCTCTAGAGTGACTTCAGTCTGGTCATCAGAGGGTCAACATTGATTCATAAGGGAAGAGATTGGGTCTGTCCCTTCTCTTCCTGTGTGGTTTCTTGACCCCTTTGAAGCTTGTCTGCCAGTTACTGCATACTAAGAGATGGCAGGTGCAGGAGGACTCAAGCCTTTTTAAACCACTAAATAAAGGTAGTTCCTCACCCTGAAGAACTCCTCACACAGTAATGAGTACCTGGATGTGGGTCTACTCGGGTGACTCTTACAAAACACAAGCACGTGCGAAGGACATTCCAACAGTACTGTGTCTGCCTCAGCGGAAAAGCAGCTGCCTTCTTTTAAATAGTAGCTCACTCACCAAAAACATTAAGTATTTACTTGGCACTCCTGTATCCAGTCATCCATTCTCCCCATATTTAACTGTAAATTTTTAAGTAGGGAGCCTTGGGAGCCTCTGGAGCAGGGAAGAATGTGGTGAAAGGCACTCAAGAACAGTCAGTCTGGCCTAGAGGGAAGCCCTGCAACTCCCAACCCCTCTGCCATTTTTCAGGAGACACTGGTGAACCTGGCAGGGCTTCTGGTCAGCCTCTTGATACTTCCCCTGGTGTCAGATTGCCCTAGGTAAGCTGGGAGCAGGGGTGGGAAGGAAATCCCCAGTTTGGCCTCTGCCCCCATTGGCCACCTCACTCTCTTGCCCTAGCTTCAGCCTTGGATGTTTCTTCTTCCTCACTGCCCTCCACATCTATGCCAACTACCGGGCCGTCCGAGCCATTGTCATGGAGACATTGAATGAAGGCCGGCTTCGGCTGGTCCTGAAGCACTTCCTTCAGAGGGGAGAGGTACTTGGCCCCACCTCAGCCAATAAGATGGAGCCATTGTGGACAGGTGACCCAACCCTTTGGGCTGAGTCCTTTGTCTCCCAGCTTCTCCCACTGCCTTGGCATCCTGACTCCAGCTTCCCACAGGTTTCCGGCTCTCTCCATCTCTATCCCTAGGGGTCCCCCTACACCACTTGATCTCCAGGTGAGTGGCCCAGTGTCTCCCCCTTATCACTAGTGCCACCCATACTCCTCACACATGCTTCTTATTCTCGTTACAAACTGGCCACCCCCAACAAGCACCCACCTCTCTGTTCTAGGTTCTTCCATTTCCACTAGACAGTGGAAATGGGGGTCAGTATGGGTCTGGGAGGGAAGGAAAGGTGTATAGCATAAGTAGATTTAAGGGGTATGTTGGATGAAAGAAGTATGAGTGGACTGAGAAAATTGTTGACTGGATACAGGAAGAAAGGAAGGATGGATGAGGGGTATGTGTGGGTAGTGGCTGAGGGAGAGATAGGAAGTGAGCGACATACAGATTAAGTATGAACAATGATAGCTAATAGTTAAATTGCTGTTTAGTTGACTGGATGAGTATTCCTGCCTTTGCTTTTCCCCTCCCCCAGTGCACTGCCTTCTCTCCCTTAGTGTCTTTGACCTGCAGCAGCTGGTTGAGGGGCACCAAGAACCCTACCTCCTTTGCTGGGACCAGTCACGAAGTAAGTGTGCCTCCCAGCCTAAGACTCACCCTCCTAGGGTCACCCTCTCATTCCTCCAGCTCCAGAACCCCAAGCCCTGGGCAGTTTGGCAGCTACCTATTATCCTGGAGTTTATTTATTTATTTTTTTTGAGACAGAGTCTCACTTTATCACCCTCAGTAGAGTGCTCTGACATCAAAGCTCAGCAACCTCAAATTCTTGGGCTTAAGCCATCCTCTTGTTTCAGCCTCTGTAGTAGCTGGGACTATAGGCACCTGCCACAATACCTGGCTGTTTTTTAGAGACGGGGGGTTCTCACACTTGCTCAGGCTGGTCTTGAACCTGTGAGCGCAAGCAATCCACCCACCTCGGCCTCCCACAGTGCTAGGATTACAGGCATGAATCACCACGCCCAGCCTTATCCTGGAGTTTAGACAAGACTTTGATGCTTTCAAATTATATCTGCATGTCCCAATGAAATTCACTTTACCCCTCTGTAAAATGAAGCTACTAATACCTGCCTTATTACCTATGGTGTTTTTTGTTTGTTTGTTTTTTTGCAGTTTTTGGTTAGGGCCCAGTTTGAACCCACCACCTCCAGTATATGGGGCTGGAACCCCACTCCTTGAACCACAGGCGCTGCCCTCCCTATAGTGTTTTTTTTTTGTTGTTTGTTTGTTTTTTGGTTGCAGTTTGGCAGGGGCTGGGTTTGAACCCGCCACCTTCAGTATATGGGGCCAGGGCCCTGCTCACTGAGCCACAGGCACCACACCCTATAGTGTTTTTATGAGGATCAAATAAGAAGATTATGTAACAGCACTTTGTACATTCCAGCACACTTCCTCACATAAGGTTATGACTTTTGGCTGTCCCTGGGGAACCACTCTTCTCACCCATTCTAGGTCGCCTCTTGGGTAAACAAGTTCTTTTGTTTACTAGTCTGCTGGTCACATATTAAATGGTGGTTACTAGCCATTAAAGAAATGTAAAATAAACCCACCTCAGTGAACTGCGAAGGTGGGTTTATTTTGAAAGTGTAGTTGTAAATTGTGCATTTTGGTTTGACCAGAGCATTGGGAACAACAGGAGATGAAGTTGAAAGGAAAGGGTGAAGAGATAGCCTTCCATGCCAGGCTGAGGCCTCTGCGGACAGATGGCTGAAGCAGGGAGATAGGGTTGAGGGTGTTTAGGGAAGTGGCCCTTCCCTGATGCCAGTCTGTCCCTGGGTCTCTCCAGACCAAGTACAGGTAGTCCTGAGTCAGATGGCAGCCTCTGAGACCATCTTAAGAGCTGCCACGCATGGGCTGGTACTTGGAGCCCTACGGGGAGATGGACCCCTTCCAAGAGAGCTGGAAGAATTGAGGAACCAGATGCGAGCAGGTAAGAAAGAGCCTCATAATCTAGACTGCTGATGGCTCAGAGCAGAGATGGAGAGAGGGACTCTCTGTCCGTTTTGAAGACAGGAAAGCTGGTTCTGCATTCCACCCCAGGTCCTGAGAAAGACAGCTGGGTCATCATCAGAGAGGTTCACCAAGTGCTGGACACATTTTTTCCAAAGTTCTTGAAAGGTAACATCCATGGCTCCTTGGTCCCTGCCTTTTCCTTGGGTACCCTGCCCATTCCCACCCACAAAAGACTTGGGTTCTCTCTGTTATCTTAAGCCCGGGACTCGGTTTCTCTGTCTATAGGATGGGGAGGTAAGGATGGTCTCTGAAGCTGTGTCAATGTTGACAGTCTGTGTAATCTTAGTTGGCATTTAGGAAATATTTGGGTGAATCAAAAGAGGAGGGGCTCACATTTACTGGTGATGACCTTTTATTTAGCACCTATTCCGTTCCAGCCCTGTTCATGTGCTATCTCAAGGAATGCTTGCTGCATCCAGATGAGGTTTAGCCTCATTTTGGGGCCAGACATCACCCAGCAGAGGCAAGGAGAGCCCAAGTAGTGCACAAAGCCTGCTCCCAGGCTGTGCCTCTCCTTACCCTTCTCCCTAGGGTCAGGCCAAGATCTCTTCCCCTGTATTCCTGGCAACACCCCGTGATCTCTCCCTAGGACTGCAGGATGCTGGCTGGAAAACCGAGACGCACCAGCTAGAGGTGGATGAATGGAGGGCCACGTGGCCTCTTTCTACAAAAAAGAAGGTTTTGTGAGCAGCCCTGATGGAGGCCCAGGGCTCAGAACAGGAACCTGAAATAAGGATACCTTGACCACACGGGATGTGGGAAAGGCAGCTTTATTTTTGCTTAGGGGAGTTGCTATGGCAGGTTGACTAAGCCCTTATGAGAAGTGATTCCCAGCCTGACAGACTGGGCCCCAGGCAGAATAAGGCAGAGAAAAAGGGAACCAGGACCTTCCCACGACCCCATTCCTGCTCTTTGCTCTTTTCTGGGGACCACTGCAAGCTACCCACTCCTGCTTATTGTGAGGCTAAGCCCTTCCCTTGCTGTGGTTCATGTTGTCCAACACAGTTGACCTTAGGCATAGAAGCCCCAGAGGAACACTGCCACGGTCATCATGAGCAGGGCATTGAGATTGACCACACGGGCCCATATTGGATCCTCGCTGATATCCTCCAGCCGCCTGGCTGCTTCAGCCACCTCCTTTTGGGTAGGGGGTGGAGGACCACCTACCCCACCCCTGCTCATTCCACAGAACCAGAGCAGACACTGGCGGAATAGGCTTGGTGATGGGGATTGTGACTCTGGAAGAAATTGAGAGTCTGCAGTCAGTTTGCAGGAACTTGGCTGCCCCAGGTCTCCAGCCCTTCCTCCTCAGACAGTGTCTCACCCTCCATCTCCACTGCATGCTCTTCGTGCCCATTCTGTACAGGAAGTGATGAACCTTCCAGCTCATCAGCATCCAGGTCCTCTCGTTCTTCCTTGCTGTTCCGCAGACTGAAAACCAGGCGGTGGAGCTAGGAAGGGAAGGGATCAGGGACCAAATGGGCTACTGTCCCTCACACCAGGCTCTAAAGTGTCTTGTCCATGGTGGCACACAAGCCTTTTTACTAACCTCACTCTGTCCAGTCTGCCCACCTAGCAGGAGGCTCAGCTCTAACAAATTCTACCTTCCATATTTGTCCCTTGCCCTCAGGCTAAACCCCAAGCTCCTCACCTTGATGTTTAAAGCCATTGGTCCCCCACCTTTATCAGCTCAAGTCTCCTGTCTACACGCACGCTGTAGTACTTGAGACTCTGGTCTTAGAGTCCTGCCGACACAGTGTTCCTTCCATGGGTATTTGCTCACACAATTTCCTCCTACTGCTTTGGCATCCTGTCCATTCTTCCAGGCCCAGGTGTTTTGTAGGCACCCACCCCATCATCATAAGCCCTGCACTGAAGGAGCACAAAACCAGACCTTTTTGGAGGGCTTTCAAGATGATATTCCGCCCTTCTCAGCCACTAGTCAGATCCTGGGTTTTGAGGCCCAGAAGGTCATGCAAGGATTGCTTTGGTAGGCTTTAATTGCCAATTCATCAAAATCTTTATGCCACCTCTCCCAAGACCACTTCAAATAAATGTTACTTAAAATGTGCTTGCTCTGCAAATGCAGCCTCCAGCTAGACTCCCAGTCTGCTCTCATCAACTCGCAGTAGGGAGAAATGCAGGTCCTCCCCACTGGGTATTCCTGGAAGCAGACCAGCAGATGAGGGTGGAGATGGCTGCTCCTGCCCAGGCGGTGCTCGTTTAGGGCACCCAGCTCATCCAGCAGCCAGCACTTACGTGTTTTTGAGGGATGGGTTCAGTGCACATTGAGACTATGAGGATGAGGAGGCTGGAGCAGAGGAAGAGCACTATGGCAAAGTAGAGGTAGTGCACGCTGCAGAAGAGTGCTGGGCATGCCGAGGGCCGCACACAGCTGCCCGTGCCAAAGGAGAATTCAGGAATAAGGCGTGCCAGGCCCATCAGCAGGCCCCCGATCAGTCCCCAAAAGGCACCCTGCAAGGGAGACAAGTCAGCCTGCGTAGGATGTCCATGCCTTGCCCCAAGTTGGCAGTGTGCACACACCCCTCACCTTCTCATTGACACGGGGCACAAACAGAGCCAACAGGAAGACAGCAAACACCGGCGGTGCTAAGTAGCTGGAAACCGACTGGATGTAATCAAAGAGCTGCCCCCCCTGCGCTGCCTGCACCACGGGTAGCCAGGCCACTGACACTGCCACGATACACACCACCCAGAGCCTGCAGTGGGAAGTCATCAGATCTTACCGGGTGTCCTCTCCCTATAATGCTGCAAGGTGCTCCACGTCCCCACCCGTGATTCCTGGGACAGGAGATGGGGTGGAGGGGGAAAGCCAGGCTGCACCTTCCTACTAGCAGCAGCTCCCGGTCTCCTGCCCTGGGCCGCAGGCGTGTGTAGATGTCCATGGTGAAAAGAGTGCTGCTGCTATTAAAGATTGAGGCCAGCGAGGACATGAGTGCTGCCAACATGACGGCCAGCATGAGTCCTCGAAGACCTGTGGGCCAACAGGAGCTGTGAGGTTGGAGCCACTAGGGTGGCCCTGACCAGTGTGGTTTTGGCAAGGGGTGGGCCCCTCCAGCAGCAGTCTCCACAGCACCCCTGAGCCTGTGGGCAAGGGCCAACCCAAGTACCTGCACTTACCATTGGGCATGAGCTTCACTACTAGCCGTGGGTAGGCAATGTTGGAGCAGCCCACCTCAGTGCCACACACACGCTTACACACTTCAGGCACCACGCACGCCACTTCATCTGTGAGAAAGAGGCTGCGGTGTGGCTAGGGTGGGGCCTGGGCTGGGAACTAGGATCTCTGAAATAGGGCCTGGGAATCCTAGCAGAGGAGAGTTGGGCCCCCTGTGGGAGGCAGGAGTTGGTGACCGGATTCCTGAATCTTAGGAGGGTAATGGAGGTGGGCACCTGGATCTTTGCAAACAAAAAGGTCCAGAAGGACACAGGACTCATGGGCCGGGAGGGGATGCCAACGTTACCTGGGTAAAGAATGCGGCTGATCATGCCTGGCATGACCATGAGGAACATGGGCAGCAGCTTGAGATAGCCGCACAGGATGCAGCCCGCCTTGATGTGAGTCAGGCTCTTCCCAGCCAGGCAGCGCTGCACTATGACCTGCGAGGAGGGGCGTCCAGCTACCTTCCTGCAGTCCTGCCACTCCAGCCCCCTCAGGCCTTGCCCCAACCCACCGCGCCCCCCCCACCTTCCGCGCTAATTTGTGCCCTGCTTTTGGCTCAGTGGTGCCCCAAATTCAGCTACATTCTCAGACGTCTCCACTTGGATCCGGCCCCACCGAGTTTAGCTCGGCCCGGGTCAGGTTCCCCCCATCTCGGACCACGCCTTTTATCCAGCCCCTGGGACGGGTTCAGGCTCCACCCTTCTCCGCCCCACTCACTCCCCATCCCCCAGCCCGATCCTTCCGCAGCGGTGGTGGCTCTGCCCCAGCCTCGCACCCGGGCAATCCCTGACCACGCACCTGATCGCTGCACCAGTACCAGCCCGAGACGATGGTAAGCCCCAGGATCACTGAAGGCCATGGCAGGTCCCCTGTCACAGGGTCCCGAAGCAGGTGGTAGGAGTCGGGCCGGGGTCGATAGCAGGAACTAGAGATGTTGCCCACGGCCGGATCCTCCGACACCGTCAGCGAAGTCATTGCCCCCATGTATTTGTCGAAGAGACCCGAATACCCGCCCACCTCGTAGAAGGCTGAGGGGACAAGGCGGTCAGGGGACCTGGTACCAGGGCTAGGGCCCTCCTTAGGTCCCCCATGGCACAGACGAGCCATGTCCCGGCTCCCACCTCGTAAACTCCGTGACCCTCCCCCACTGGTTGAGCCGCATACCGTAACCCATGAGGATGAAGGAACCCCCGAGAATGACGAAGGTCTGCACAGTATCTGTGTACATCAGCGCTGCCAGCCCTCCTGCAATAGGCCTGGATCAGCATGGACAGTCCAGCTTGTGATTTTATAGGCAGGCTAGCCCTAGCACATAAGTGTTTTTGTAAGTCTGTGTAGGAGCAGGTGATTCTCTAAGGTCCAACTCTCAGTTACATGCCTTTTGCAGCCGCCCCCGCAAACCAACCTTGGCACCAGGTTCCGCCTGCTGTAGGCCTCATGTGACCTTAGGCCCCGTCCTAGGACCCTCTGACTGCACTGGAGTTGACCAGAGATCTTGGAAACTAGTCAAGTCCATTCTCCCAGGTGTTCAAAAAGGGCAAGAGCTGCTACATCTTTCTTTTTCCCCCAGTCCCACTCAGGCCAAATCCAAGGGAAAGTAGGGAGAGAGGAAGTGTTTGTTTTCCAAAGACTTCATTCCTTTTCCTTGGGCCCCGTCACACATTCAAACCTCTGCATCCTGCTTTCAGCTGGCAGCTCCCCAAAACCCTACCCACAGCTCCCAGCACGTATCCCACGCTCCCTCCCTTCCCTAACCTAAGCCCGCTGTGGGCACCTGTCACAGTGTAAATCATGGTGATGAGCAGGAGCGCGATGACAGAGGCGTAGATATTCCAGCCCAAAGCCTGCTGAATGAATACTGCCCCAGAAAACATGTCCACCTTAGAAGAAGACACAAGCATGCTGGTCAGGACCCGAAGGGTCAGGACAATGACCCAGGCTCACCCCCTGCCCGTGATCCTACTTCCCTCAGTTTTCAATGGCCTAGCCTTACCAGGTCCCACATACTGTGGCTTCAGCCTCAGAGACCTATTCCTTCTAGGCCCTGCCTCCATCATGATTCTTACAGTGATTTCTCCTTGTTCCTGCACTGTCCAGGGCTCTCTAGAGCCTTCTACTCAGTGGCTCTGCCCTTCTAGGGCCCTAATCCGCCTGCCATGCATGCTCACCGAGATCTTGGTGAAGATGTACAGAAAAAGTGAAAGCATAGACAAGTAGAGGCGGATACGATGGCCACCGAAGCGCTTGCGCAGGTACTGTGGCATTGTAATGACCCCCGCAGTCAAGTACACCGGGGCGAAGAGCCAGCCAAGTAGCAGCACCACAAACAGGGCCTGTGGGTAGGATACGACACAGTCTCAGATCCTACCATAAGCCTGCCTTCACCCCTGAAGAGTCTGAGAGACCTTCTCTTCACCAATGTCCCAAGGCGAGTGGCCCTGAGAAGGGTCACACCTGGGACCTGAAAGACAACTGCAGTCAATGGCCCTCATCATTAAGGAATAGAGTCAACACCCTCCAGTGACCATAACTGGAGGCCTCCTTGCCTCCTAGGCCATCACCCCTTGCCAGTCCCTCCTAAGATGGTCCCTATGTTCCCCTACCCCCTCTCTGGCATATGAACCCAAGCACAGACTCCTCAGACTGACCCCAGCCTCTGCCTGGGTAATTCTCCTCTTCTCTTCACCCAACCCAAATCTTTTGTGCCTCAAAGCCCAGTCTCCTCCAGGAAGCTCTGAGCTCAAAGCTCTGAAATCCCCAACCCTCCATGGTAAGCCTCAGTCCCAGAGCTTTGTCTCTTCTTCCCATTGCCAGAGATCCTCCTATTCCAAAGCGCTGGAGAGCATCAGAACAGGTGTTTCTCTGTCTTTGAGGCTCACCCTGCTTCAGAGAGGTATAAATCAAGCCATAGAGGGGAATGGCTGGTATAGGCTTTCATGGCAAGTCAGTAGCAGGACCTATCCTTGCCTTGAAAGTGGTCATCCCACATATCCCTGTGCCTCCACGCTGGATGTGTGACTCTCACTCCCAGCCCAACCATATCCACAAATTGAGAGGTCCCACCTCCAATCTTCTATCTCCCCAGCCTGGAGCTTCCCCAAGGTGTGACCTTTCCAGGGGTTCCCAGTGGAAGTTGGACTGTTAGCAAAAGGGAAGGCTCACATTCCACTCAAATCCAGCCACAGCCAAGCCGCTTGCAGCACCAGTCCCTGCAAGGCCCACAAAGTGGCCACTGCCAATGTTGCTGGCGAAGAGAGAGGCCCCAACCTGGGTGGCCAGAGGGGACAGTTAGCAGGCTGCTTCTGTAGGCCCCCTCCCACTCCATGGTCCAGGGCCTCTCACCGGCCACCACATCATGCTTCGTCCTGCCAAGAAGTAGCCACCGACAGTGCCTCTATTGGTTCTGCACATAGACTGGGGGATAGAAGTAGAGGGAGACCTGGGTTTGGGGCACCTCTTTGGACCTCATTAACCTCCTCAACACATTCTTTATCCTTGTGTCAGGCTGAAGATTAATCAGCACTCAGTTCCCCTGATTGTTCGCACCCCCACCCCCACTTCCTCCCATCCACCCAGACCCCTAATCCTAATATCTGGGTATCCAAGTCTTATTGGGGCTGGATTTGCCCTGACTTTCCTGAAGACCTTGGATGTGGGCTGGTGGTCAGGCATGATGTGGACATGGGAGCTGAGACCTCAGAATGCTGACTCCAACAAAATCCATTGACCCCTTTACCTAGCACAATCCAAGGTGGGAAGACATGGAATGAAGGTTGGCTGGGCCTTCCGGAGGTTCTCAAAAGACCTGCTTGTACCCCACCCAGAGCCCTGCACTTCGCTCTCAGGCAGGCAGATCAGGCATCCTTCCCCCACCTAGGCAGACTGAGACTTTTCCTCCAGACCCCAAAAGCCCAGCGGGACCCCCTCAGTTTCTCACCCACAAACCAACACCAATGACCAGCAGGAAATAAGCGGCAATGACTAGGATGTCAGCAGGATTGTCGATTAGGACCCTCTGGTCTCCTGGCTCTGGTGCCAAGCCTGCCTCCGTGTGTTCCTCCATTCTGCCCAGGATCTGCCCCTTGAGGGACTAGCCCCTGGACTCCCCCAGGAGAAGGATTAATGGTTACCTCAGGGGCAGTGAGCCGACAAGTCCCCCAGGTCTCATCCCCCCTCCCCAGCTTTGTTTAGCTGAATCAGGTCATATCAAGGCCGAAGGCTGGTCGTGGGGAGCTGGGCCCTTTCAAGTTCAGGAGCACTCCTTCCTAGGCCTTAGCCTCCACCCTCTTCCCAGTGTCCTGGGCTCAAAATCACCTCTTTCATTCCCTAAAAATGCATAATTTCAGCCTCTACCTAGCAGAGCCAGTCTCCTGATTTTGACTAATCCAAAGAAATCATTTTCAAATCCAAATCTGACGGTGTCACTCCTTTCCTCAGAAATCCTCCATAGCTCCCCATCATACTCAGAAGGAATTACAATCTCTTCAGCCTGATTTCCAAACTCTGCCATGTCCTGACTTCAGCTCAACCTTTTCCTTGTTTCGCCATACCAACTCTAGAGTAAAATCACATTTCCTATCCCATTCCTTTAACCTACCCAGCCTAGATAGTTTCTTTTTCCTTCTTTTTCCCCTTCAACCTTTTGCATAAACTGTACCTTCTGTTTAGATTGCCTCCCTGCCTCCTAAATGGCTAACTCCTGGGCGGCGTCTGTGGCTCAGCTAGTAGGGCGCTGGCCCCTGCCAAACCGCAACAAAAAAATAGCCAGGCATATGGCGGGTGCCTGTAGTCCCAGCTACTTGGGAGGCTGAGGCAAGAGAATCACCTAAGCCCAAGAGCAGGAGGTTGCCAGCTGTGACGCCACAGCACTCTACCAAGGGTGACAAAGTGAGACTCTGCCTCTAAAAAAAAAAAATAATAATAAAATAAATGGCTAACTCCTCCTCACCCTTCAGTACCCCAACTCCTACTCAGCCTTCAGTGCCCAACCTATGTCATCTCTTTAAGAAAGACTTCTCTGGCTTTTCTGATACAGTTCTGAGCACACTGTGTAATCCTTGTTTGGGTCCAGATCTGTCTCCTAAACAGACTAGAGACTCCTTAAGAGCTGAAACTAATCTGATTCATCTCTGGAGTCCCACTGCTCAGCCCAGGGCCAGACACAAGAAATGAGAGGGATGGCTCAGCGCCCATAGCACAGTGGTTATGGTGAGGGCCACATGCACCAAGGCTGGCGGGTTTGAAACCGGCCTAGGCCAGCTAAACAACAGTGACAACTGCAACAAAAAATAACTGGGCGTTTTGGTGGGCGCCTGTAGTCCCAGCTACTTGGGAGGCTGAGGCAAAAGAGTTGCTTAAGCCCAAGAGGTTGAGGTTGGTGTGAGCTGTGACACCACGGCATTCTACCAAGGATGACATAGTGAGACTCTGTCTCAAAAAAAAAAGGAGCGAAATGAGGGGGGTGGTTAATATCTTTAAATCTGCTTATCTAGAAGAATTGACCAGACTTGAATGTTGGGGAACAGTCTGATTATGGCAGCTGCAGTCATCCCAGAGATGGATAACAGAAAAATATTTTAGGAGAAAATGACAAGTTTTGTTTAAAGAGTACATTAGTTTGGGCTCCTTCAAAAGCAGACGCTGAGTCAAGAATTTGGGTACAAGAACTTTACGGGGGAAGTGATCCCAGTAAAGAGTGTCCAGGAAAAAGGAAGTGAGACCAAAAATAAAGGAGAGAAGCCGATAAAGTGTATGCTGTTGAACAGGTTACAAACTGAATCCCAGTGAGGACCCCTTTGACCTATAAAGAACACACCATAGAAATGACCGTAAGGGGCCAGGAAGTTGGTGTATCTATGCACCAATTCCTGTTTCTCACTGGTTGAAAGTTGCAGAAACTCACACGCATCTCAGACCTGCCAAGTACATGGAGCACACCCCTCATCTCCAGAGAGTACTCTCAGACAATATACTCTGGAAGCAGCTGGGGAGTCTGGGTGTCTAGGAACTGTCTGTGTATGACTTCCTAGGTGGGTCAAGTGGATATGGAAAGGTGTCTGCTTCAGGGGATGATGAATTTGAAGTGCCTGAGAGAAATCCAGGAACAAGTGTCAGAGGATACATTTGAGTTTCAGGCACTTAAAATAAAATCCCTCACCATGGCCTACAAAGCCCATCAGGATGTGTTGTCTATTTCCTCTTTGACCTCATTTCCTTCTACTCTCCCCATTTCTTGCTCTAATCCAGCCACACCGGCTGCCTTTCCTTTCTCCCATTATGTCGAACTCTTTCCTACCCACTGGCCTTTGCGCTTGCTCTTTCCTCTGCCAGGAATGCTCTTCTCAGGCTGTTTGCCTGGCTGCAACCTTCAAGTCCCAGCTTAGACACTACATTTTCACAGAGGCCTTTTCTAACTACCTGGTTAAAGTAGTCCTTTTCCCACCTTCTCTTAGTTCTCTATTTTTTCCTTCTCACTTTTTCTCCTTTCCTTTCTGCCTTGTTCTTCTCCTGCCTTAACAAACATTTGTTGAACACTTGCTTTACATGGACACCATTTGCCTGCTCTCAGTTTCAGAATCAGACATAAGCAATCAATAAATAAACACCTAGGCTCAGCGCCTGTGGCTCAAGTGGCTAAGGCACCAGCCACATACACCTGAGCTGGCAGGTTCAAATCCAGCCCGGGCTGCCAAGCAACAATGACGGCTGCAACCAAAAAATAGCCGGGCATCTATAGTCTCAGCTACTTGGGAGAAGGAGGCAGCAGAATCGCTTGAGCCCAGGAGTTGGAGGTTGCTGTGAGCTGTGATGCCATGGCATTTTACCCAGGGCGACAACTTGAGACTCTGTCTCAAAAATAAATAAATAAACACCTATTTATAATAGTGATAAGGGCTGCGAAGGAATTGGGGGGGGGTGCCATGAGGTAGAAACCAGGGGAAAGGTTGGCTTTATACCTAGGTGGTTGGGGAAGGCCCCATTCCTTCATCATGCTTGTCACTGTGTACTGGTTTGTCATCTACTTCTCTATACTACTTTAGCTCCCTGGGGGCAAGAAGGGTATCTGCTTGGTTCCCCTTTGCCTCCCCAGAGCCTAGCATAATAAGTGCTCAATAAACACTTGGTGAATAAATGGGTCAAGATTACAAGTGGCCAGGGCATAAACAGCATTCCCCAGGCAGAACGTGTGGAAGGGGAAGAGCAAGAGATCTGGGAAGACCAAGGGAGCACAGCCTTCAAAAGGAAAAGATCTAGGGGTCTGTCAGAGGCCTGGGCTGAGGACACCTCACCTTTGTCTCTTGCCCTCACATGCTCTCCTTGCCTACTAGCTCTTCCTGATGAGCGGAAAGGCCTCCAGCACCAAAAGCCCCTTGAGTCAGGACACAGGGACCCAGGCCCCTTCCTTAGGGAACTACAGGGTCCAAGGTGAAGGTTCTGGGACTCAAAATCGCCCCTGGGACTTGGGGACTTAGAGGGAACCTGAGCTTCTCCACACCTGGAAACCCTGATTCCACCCGTCTCTGCTAGGACTTAGCTCAGGTGTCACCTCCCCCAGGAAGACTTCCTTGACTACTGCCCTGAGTTAGAAGCCTCCTTTGGCTCTTCCAGCTGCCGGTGCTTCCCTCAGTCACTGCCCTGGCCACCCCAAGTGTCATCCTCTAAGTATCTGTCTTCTTGGCCAGCCTGGGGCTCTCCAGAGGAAGTGACTGCTTAGTCCTGACTAATCTGTGGACCCAGCACCACCTGGGCAGGAAGTCTCAAGCAGAGACTGGTGAAACTACCAGTGAAAGTAAATAATAACTCTCCAATGTGCTGGCTGGCCAGCTTTGATGTGGATATTTGAGGGTGGGGGAGAAAGGGTTAAACTGGGCCATGACTCCACGAAAGCTGCAGGTGACTAGAGATGTTGTAGGTTAATACTAGTAGGAGAGAAACTGGGTACCTTAGTGCCCAGATCCAAAGGGTGGACATAAATTGGCACTTGTAGATGGGGACCCATCTCTAAAGATCCTGTAAGGAGGAAAAAATGAAGAACTAAACAAAAGCAGGGCAGGAGATGAGGGCACTTATTTTAAGAATATAAGGAGCTGAGGAGGAAGGGAATAATGGGAGCCAGAAGGTTCCATGGAGTCCCAGTTTGAGCCCTTGTCATGGCTGTGCTTCTATCTGCACAATCCGGCACAGGTCACTGCCCTTTCCAGTCTCGGATTCATCTGATACTTGAAGTACAGGAGAGACCACTTGCGATGGCTGAGTCTGTAAGTCCCACTCCAGCGACAAGGCTCCATGGACAGGACTCCATCGACAGGGACCACTGGTGGCCTACAGACTTCCAAGGACAGAGTCAGCACAAGGGGCGGGACGTCAGAAGACAAGAGACACCACCAGTGAGATGTGGAATGTGTGTTTATGTAGATAGAAAAAAGTGCACCAAACAGTGAGGGGGCAGGGAGCAGGGATGTCCTTGCCTGACCTCTGCTTAGTCAGAATTGCAAGGACCCTATTCCACTCAGGGGGCTCCCTCAAGGGCGGGACTAGAGTGAAGGATTTATGCGGGATCTCTTGATTCAGTGTACGATCCGCTTTTGGGGTGTGTGGGTTTAGAATTGTTTGGGCCTTTTCTGAACTTGACCCCTGAGAACAAATTGTACCTTAGAGGTGGGTCTCTCCAGTGAATGGGGCCTCACCAAACGGGGTTGGGGGTAGCCCCAACCTCCAAGAGCAAGACCGCGGGGTCTGGAGGACGCGGCCTTTTCCCGAAAGGCAAAGTGTTTGGGGAACCGGCCTCCCGGAAGGGCGATGGGGACGGCGCTCAGCCGAAGAGCTTAAAGAAGCACGGCTGGCAGTAAGGCTTGCCGGCGCGCTCCTGGAAGGAGCCCTTGGTGAGCGGGCGCAGGCAGAAGGTGCAGGTGAAGTGATCTGGGTGGAAGCGGCGGCCCAGGGCCGACACGCAGCGGCCGGTCACTGGGAGACCACACGTAGCGCACAGAGAACCGCGCCGCGCGTGGAAATGGTTCTCGCATAGCGGGCGGCCCTCGTGCTCGAAAAAGCTGCCTCCAGAGAAGGGTGCAAAGCATTCCTGGGGAAGGGAGCCGCGAACAAGTAGGTCAGCGGCCAAAGCCCGACCAAATAACGCGAGTCACTGGCGGAATAACTAACGCACTGCGACTCTAATGGCCCCGCCCTAGACGCGAAGCGTCGCCTCCGGAAGGACCCCGTCGGGAAAACTCTCCCCACCCGGGCGCATAATCCCGCCTCCAGGGTCCCCAGCCCTCCAAGACCTCGCCCCCTCACCGCCGCGCACCCTGCACACGAAGCAATCTGGGTGCCAGAGAGCGCTGAGCGCCGAGATGTAGTTATCCAGAATGGGGCCCTGGCAGCCCTGGCAGCGCGGGGCGAACAGCTGCAGGAAGTCTCGGCGGCAGTAGGGGCGGCCGTCGCGTTCGTGGAAACCTAGGAGCAAGGAGGAGTGGGCCGAAAGAAAAGGATGCGAACGGGGCCGGGGACCCACAGGATCTGAGACTGTGGGGCCCGGGAGAGGCAGAGTCTGGCGCCGGGCCAGAGCAGGATAGGATGGGATGAACTCATTTGTGAGAGAGGATAGGGCTTGAGGAGAAAAGGAGAAAAATCATGGGCTCAAGCTCTCAGGAGGTTGGAGGGGTTGGAGGGGCGAGAAGACAAACAGACCTGCAGCGGTTTTTTTGTTTGGGTTTTTTTTTTGTTTTTTTTTTGCAATTTTTTGGCCAGGGCTGGGTTTGAAACCGCCACCTCTGGTATATGGGGCTGGCGCCCTACTCCTTTGAGCTACAGGAGCCACCCCTATTTGTTTTTTTTAGACAGAGTCTCATTCTGTCGCCCTGTGTAGAGTGCTATGGTGTCACAGCTCACAGCAACCTCCAACTCTTTGGCTCAAGCGATGATCTTGCCTCAGCCTCCCGAGTAGATGGGACTACAGGCATGCACCACCATGCCCGGCTAATTTAACTATTTTTAGTAGTTATTTTTAGTCTCGCTCTTGCTCAGGTTCGTCTCTGAGCTCAGGCCATCACCCGCCTCGGCCTCCCAGAGTGCTAGGATTATAGGCATGAGCCACCACGCCCGGCCAGACGTGAGGCTTTTAAAGCGGGAGTCCAGCTCACCCTCTTCTCCGAAAGGCTCCCCGCAACTGACGCAGCAGAAATGCTCTGGATGCCAGTGAGTGCCCAAAGCGGTAACCATCTTCTGCAGGGAGTGAAAGGGGACACTCAGTGTGACCCTCCATCCCTTCTTCCCTCCCTCTCCTGCTCGGAAGCTGTTTGGGCTGGGCTGAGACAGAGTCCAGGGGGCAGAAAATCTAACAAGGAATGTGGGAATCAAAGAGGGACAGTGGGAGTCCAAGGGACCGTGGACATTGCTGAAGGGTAGGGTTGGGGCTTGAGATGGGGAATGCGGGGTGGGGGGGCGACCAATGGGGATGAGGGCCATCCCATCTTATCTCTGGGTGAGACAGAGGTGGGATTTGTGGGGCTCACGTGTCGGATGGGTTGGTTGCAGAAGCCACATCTTGGTGAAAAGCGCTCAAAGTAGCATTCGGGGCAGAAGGGGGCTCCATCCTTCTCAAAGAAGCTGCTGCCTCCCAAGGCCGTTGAACAGCCACCACAAACGAAGTGCTCAGGGTGCCAGGCGCGACCTAGAGCTGTCACCACCTGACAATTGCGTGGGAGTGGGGCAGTGGTGAGGATTTGGTCAGAATGGCCTTTAGTGAGCTAAAATTTACATGATATTTTTCAAGTCTTCTCTCTGAGAAATCAGGGTGAAGAACTTAACATTCAAGACCATGCAGCCTGTAAGTGGTAAGAGATTCAACCCGGTTTGCTCCGGGGTTGACTTACTTATTCATGATGCAGGGCTCACAATACTTTTAGGAGCCCAGGAAAATGTACTCCTTGAGCCACAGGTGCTGCCCAGAACTTTCAGTTCTTTATCCATAAAATATGAGTATCCGTAATACCCACTTCATATAGTTATTTATTAAAAGAATAAGCCTGTTATTTATTAAAAGAACAGCACAAAGCCTGGCTCTCAGTAAAGATGGGTCTATGGGTCTGTTCCTCCCCTCTCATAGGGCTCTACTTACTTGCCCAGCAATAGGTTTATTGCAGGAGCCACAGAGACCCTTGGCCTGAGTGGGAACACCACGGCGGCTGAGGTCGGACTGCAGCAGCCCCAGCATGGTGTCTAGGCTGCCCTTGCTAGTTGGCTCTGGTGGGGATGGGGAGTCCTCATTCATTGAGCTTGCCACTGGTGGCTGGGTTGATCCAGAGGCTGGAAGCTACAGTGAGGAGGACATGAGGGTTGACCAGCAAGGCAGCAGGTGTGGCAGGGTCTAGAATGTGTTAGGGAGCCACAAACTGACACCAACCCAAATTCTGCCTGACTCACGTGGTTCTGGACGCGGAAGTCAGAGAGTGAGGCCATCAGTCTGTCCAGCTCCAGAGTGGCTGAGGTGGCCGAAGCCTTTGGGAGGACAGGAGATGGGCTGGAAGGGCTGTGAAGAACACAGTTTGTATCATCTCAGAGTCTCCCAGAGTAATGCTCCCTCTAGTAACTCAAATGTCCAAGGCCCATCACCTTGCTCCCAGCCCTGCCAACTATGCCAAACTCACAGGCTGGGTCTTTTCTTATCTTCAGATTGCTCCTCCTTCTGCTCTCCTGAAGCCACCTTGCTAGATGGGAACTGAGACATGATTTCATCTGGAGAGAGGAGAAAGTATATTGGCCATAGGGTGATACTCGACCTACTCTCCCAGTTAAGGCTCTAAGTCCCTTGAGAAGTATATTCCCTCTAGTCTCTGCTCTGCCCTTCCCTGCTCACCTCCCATCAAAGCCTGCCGCAGTAACCCTGGTACCTGTTATGTTGAACTGGGTGGCATTAAGTTCCTGAAGCAACCGGTCTAGCTCACAGAGCCCAGTACCCAAGACACCACTGGAAGAAGAGAATGGAGGCGCCGCAGGGGCTGCAGGTTTTGGGGACCGAGGCTTGCATACGGTACTAGAAAACAGAATGGGCGCCTCGTTTCATGGGTGGGGAACCCAAGCCTTCTCACCTTAGCCTCAGTTGGCTTCCCTATCCCATAGTTCCCAGGCCTCTCACCTGTACAGATGGTCCTTGTCCCCGGAAGCTCCTGGAGACTCCCCAGACCCTGTCTACAGAGAGGAGATGCATGTATGGGATAAATGGCCTGCACTTCGCTACACTCAGGCCCAAATTCCCCTAGCCTGAGCCCAGCCAGGCCCTAGTAGTTGCTCCAGTCCCAGCATCTGATCTCACCTGTGGCTGATGGCCATAGGGTGGGGAAGGTGTGAGTGGCTCTGGGGGGTGCTCTTTTGGAGCCCCTGACCTTGGCATGTGTGAGGTGGTGGTCTCCAGGTCAGAGAGCAGGGCATCTGTAGGGAGGGGCCGTAGGGGTGAGAGATTGAGGGGTCACAGGGCAGCGACAGGGCCTTAAGGGATTGGAGTTTAAGAGCAAATGGACAATATATAAGAAGGACAAAAGCCTATATTACTAGCAGAGGTCAAGAATCAGAAGGAAACACAGGGCCAAACCAAGGCAGAGAAGTGGAAGGGTAGCGTGGAATATTTATGACCAGAACATCCCAAATGTCTCATCCTGGGAGTCAAGTACAAACCGCAGCCGCCTGATTCATTCTCCCCATCTTCCCTGATGCAGTAAAAACGGACTCAAGCCAAATCTGGCTCCACTCCAAATTCCTCAATTGGCCGTATGCCTGGCACCCAAGCTCGCTTATTGGATGCTTTCTCGGCCACATTCACTAATTCGCCCTCCTACTTAAAACGGGCCCCGCCTAGCCTGGCCCACTTCCAAATTCCACTGAGTCCCACCCTACCTCCCCATTGGCGAGTTTGCTGAGAACTGCGTTGTGATTGGTTTTCTATTCCACTGTACGATACTTGTTACCCCTGCTGAGGAGCACCCTCTACTGCTGGATGCTGGAAGCCCTTCTCTTCCCTGAAGGGCACAGCCTTGCAGGCCCAGTCTCAGCAAACAGAACAAGATACCTGGATCCTCCTTCCAGCCCAAGACATTCCCCAACCCCCTCACTTCATTCCCAGATCCGGGTTCTTTGAACCCTTTCCCTTCCAGGACCTACTAGTTCCTGCCCCTTCACTCTTCAAGCCCTTAGTCTCTCTCCGGAACCTTGGCGCGCATCTATTATTCTCTTCCTTGCCCCAAAGACTTGACTACTCCTATAATTAGGGATAGGACCCCCTCACTCTTCCTTTCCCCAAACCCCGCCGCAGGCCTGCTTTTTTCTCCAAAATTGATGTCATACTTTACCGTCTACTTTCCCAGTCCCCGAGCTCAAGGCCCCTTTAACCCCTCCCTTACCAGAGTCCCTGAGCCCAGGAGCCCACCCGCGCTAAACTTCCTATTTCATCCCAGTGTTGAGGGATGAAGGAGCGGAGCAAAGGAAGAAGGGAGGGAGCGGCCGGCCCAGCAAAGGCAGGAAGAGAGAGGCAGGAAGAGGAACGTGGAGTTGGAAAGGAGGTGCGGGCAGAGACGAGAAGCAGAAGCCAGGAGACAAGGATGGGGGAGATGCCGGGAGTGCGACAGTGGGGAAGCAGATCTAGGCAACGGTGAGGGGTTGAGGACCCGGAGATGCCGGCCCCACTCACCCAGGTCCTCCATGGCGGGGCGCGGGGCGAGCAGGGCGGGGGCCGTGTCCGGTGGGGGCGGGGGACGGGGGGGACGTCCGGGAGCTGGAAGTCCGGGCGTGACCATGTATGGAAGCTGGGACCCGCTAGGATGGGGATGAGGGGGGTGATAAACGGGGGAGCCCGGGGTGGAGGAGTGGAAGGGAGGGAGCGCCTCTGCCCACCCGAGCCCAGCCCGCTGGCCTGCCGCGGAGGCGGCCACACCCCAGCCTTGGCCTCAGCTGTAGGGAGCTGCAGGCAGTCAGAGCCAGAGCCAGAGCCAGAGAAGTGGCTCCTCCAAACCAAGAGGTAGAACCCCAGGCAGACACCCCGCCCCAAAGCCAGCACCTGAGTCCTAGACAGAGCCTCCCTCCCACACAGGCCATTCCTGAGAGACTTGTCCCAGGTAGAATTTTTGGATTGGGGGCAAACATGATTTTCTAAGTTTTCAGTCACACCCCAAGTTCAAAGACCTTCGATCGGGAGGCCCTGACAGATGAACATAAATCCCAAGAACAAACACACTACACACAAAGAAATCTCTCAAGAGATGGAGACAGACACAGTGACCTCACCCCTAAGCTAGGACCTTCCATCCAAAACTTGGAAATAGACACAGGTAAACTGAAACCCAGGCCAAAGGCCAGGTAGACTCCCAGGCAGCCAGACCTGCATCAGCCTGCAAGACAAAGCCTTTCCATGACACTGAGGTGACCCAGGCCTGTTCAAAACAAACAGCTCTTTCAGGTGATGCCTGTGGCTCAAGGAGTAGGGCGCCAGCCCCATATACCGGAGGTGGCAAGTTCAAACCCAGCCCTAGCCAAAGACTGCAAAAAACCCCAAAAATAGCTCTTTCTTGGAGGCTCCCGTCGCTCAGTGTGTAGGGCGCTGGCCATATACACTGAAGCTGGCAGGTTCAAACCGACCCAGGCCAGCTAAAACACAATGACAACTGCAACAACAACAAATAGCTGGGTGTTGTGGCAGGTGCCTGTGGTCCCAGCTACTTGGGAGGCTGAGGCAAGAGAATTGCTTAAGCCCAAGAGTTAGAGGTTGCTGTGAGCGAGTTGTGATGCCACAGCACTCTTATCTACTGAGGGCAACATAATGAGGCTGTCTCAAAAAACAAAACAAAAACAAGAAAAAAATAGCTGTTTCCCAAGATCTGATGAGCACAAAGAAAAAAGCAGGACATAGACTCAGCCACAAAGTAGCACAAGGCTTCTCTCAGACAAAGACCCTGAAAGATCAAGGTGGAAATGAGACACTAAAACAGGTATGGACCGACACAACAGTACCATAGCCATGCTCATGGACAGATCTGAGCACTGGACTGTGGGTCACAAGCCAGGAGCAAATCAGAATCACCATGGTAGCTTTTTAAAAATACTGATGCCCAAGACACCGTACAGTCCAATTCAATCAGAAAGAGCCCAGGCATCAGTTATTTTTTAAAAGCTTTCTGCTTGGCTTTACTGCATAGCCTGAGAACCAGAGAACTAGATGAACACCCATAGAATCCCTAAAACAGCAAATGCCAAGCTTAGCTCCCCAGAAGTAGACCTTGGCAGGCTGAGTCCAACACTTGTCTCAAAGTCAGGCTGCCACCTGAGTGATCAAAGATCTGCAAGCCAGGTGATAAGAGACACAGGCTGGAGATAAAAGCAATGTGAGCCCTCCCTTAAATGAATGATACCTAAATGCTTTGGCTCTTTCTGGGCATGATTAAGACTTCTGAGATGCAGGGCTTCTGAGATGCAGGGAACACAGCAGGTCTTTCCTCACGTGGACAGCAGTAAGACACATGACCCAAGAGATGAAAATGAACCCAGAAACTGAAGGCCCAAGATGGGCAAAGGACTGTCAGGAAATAGTAATGCTCAGGCCTTCTACACATATCCCCCATACTCACAGCAACCCTCTCAGCCCTGACCAAGGTCTGTGTGTCCAGTTGGGTATTGTCAGAGCAATGAGGCCTGTGAGCAGGAAGATGACTTTCCCTCGGGCTCAAAACCAAACCTAGAAAGAAGCCTGGGAACTTCCACTCTATCCCAGGGCTCCAGGAACAACCAGTCAATTATTTTTTAAACACTTAAATGCTGAGGGTGAACTTATCTGGCCCAGAGACAGATAAGACTCTGCTTGGTGGGTGAAGGGGTAGGGTACTAAAACAGGAAAATAAACAGACACCATACAACAGAGAGATCCAACTCCACAGTTTTTAATCTCAACTCCAGGGGGCTAGGCCAAGCCAGGTACATGGGGCCCTGGGCTGTTCTCCCTCTCTTGAGCCCCATGACCAGACCCTGGCCTTGTCTTCAGATCCTCATCCTGTGGCAGCTGAGGCAGCTTGCTGGGCAGGGAGCTGTGGGCCGGAGTCCAGTAGGAAGTGCAGGTCAGGAGCTGGGATGGGGGCTGGGCCCAGCAGAGGTTCACAGAGGCAAGGGGAGGGTGGGTCTAGGTCCAAGGGGCTTGCAGGTGGGAAAGCTGGGCTCACAGTGGGAGAGACCAGGCCTTGCAGGCAAGAGGAGTCCACAGCATCATCCTGGGGGGTCCAGTTCCATCTTCTCATGGGTTTTTGATGGTGACTCCTGCTCAGCCTCCTCCCTAACCAATCTGAGGAAGGTCTCCTTCATAGTCAATTCATCCTTGGATCCCCTCCCAGGGGACATCAACAGTTTAGGTTGGGACCTTTATCCCTAACTCATTCCCCATCATCACAGCCAGTAAAGCCTCAGTCAGGGGTCCTGCCTCCTCACCTGCTGCCTCCACAAGCCCCACCAGGGCCAGGGCCCGCTTCCTTGGGCACTGCCCTGGCCCCAGTGTCCAGCGGGCACAGTAGGCAGTCAGCCGGGGCCGGCCCAGGCGGAACACCTCACCCACTGACTCTGGACCACCATGTGGCCCCAGGTAGATGCGGCCCACAGCCTCTTCCAGCTCCTCCTCCAGCCCAGGCAGCAGGAAACGACCAGCAGCCTCCAGTGCCTCCTCAGCCTCTGAGCCCAGCAAGGGATATCCTGGCGGGGGCACAGGCCCCAGGGCAGCCCCACAGCCCCGGCAGCCATGCAAATGATGCAGGATAGGCCAGGCTGCACTGGGTGACAGGCCTCGCAGAGGTACTAAGTCCATTTGGGCTTCAGCAAAGCTACCACATAGCAGAGCCCGGAAGAAAGGAGAGGCAGTAGCGGCAGCAGCTCGCTGGGCAGGGAGCTGTAGGCCTGAATCCAGTAGGAAATACAGGTCAGGAGCTGGGATGGGGGATGGGCCCAGCAGAGGTTTATAGAGGCAAGGGGAGGGTGGGTCTAGATCCAAGGGGGTTACAGGTGGGAGTGCTGGGCTCACAGTGGGAGACACCAGGCTATGCAGACAAGAGAGGGAGTCTGCAGCAAAGAAGAGGAAGAGTGGGTGTGGAGCAGGCCGAGTTAGTGCTGTGAGTAGAAGTCGGAGGCCGCCCTGGTCCAGAAGTAGCCGGCGCCACAGAGAAGGCTTCCTGTGGGAGAAAAGGGAGTCTTTTAGGAGGTGGAAAAAAGTGTGACTGGCTAACAGCAACACTGCTCTCACAACCCTGCAAAGCACCCACATCCCCCTCTCACCGACAAATGAAGGGCAGGGTCAGCGCACAGGCCACACGGTCCTCAGGGCTCCCAGAGAGCAGCAGGTGAGTGAGGGCACCTACTCCAAAGGGTGATTCGGCCTGTACACTCAGGTTCTGCAGCAGCATCTCACCTGTAGGGATGGGCAGAGCTGGTCAGGTTGGGAGTCGTGTCCAAGACTGGGGTTAAATGGAAAAGATAGGACTCTGGGACCTTGAAAGAAAGGAGGGCAAAACCTCTGGGCACAGAAGAGGGGGGTGACTGCAGGTCCTGGAGGGCTAGAATAAGAAGGCTAGGGACTAGAAGTCAAGGACAAGAGCAGAGAGTGGGATAGTCAGGGTGCAAGTCTAGGCCCTCAAGGACTAAAACAGTCTGCAGTCAGGGGACAGAAGACAAAGAGTCCCGGCACTACCAGAAGTGGTGGTGGGGCCTGGGAGGACACAATGCCTGAGTTCACAAGCCAGTGGTAGTGGGGAAAGTAGTCAGGACAATGCAGAACCAAGAACAAAGCTGGCAAAGAAATGTAGATAGGCAAGATTCTAGGTTGTCAGGGCCACATCTGTGCCCCAAAGCTTGGGCAGATGATAGAGCAGAACCCTACACGCTAAGCCTGTAGAGCAGAAGGGAGTGTCTCATTTCCCACCAGGTGACTAGGGTTGTTTGGATGGTGGGCTGGGGAGGGCAGTGAGAGGGCAAGTGAGTGGTAAGGTGAGGTTCTGGGCCCACAGAAAGCATAGGGGGAGGGACCCTGCATGCAGGCAGGGAGGCAGGGGAGGGGACTTACCTAGCTCTCGGTGCTGGCTTCGGCGAATAGGCCGCGCACGAGGTGCGGGCCAGTCATCTGGTGCAACACCAAGCACCAGCCAAGCGCGCAACAGTGCTGCACCATAGCTGCGCACAAATGCCTCGAGGCAAGCAGGGTTGCAGGTGAGGCGTGCCAGGATGCGCAGAGCACGCGGGCTTGGTGGACCAGGTGCACCGGTCACATAAGCTAGTAGGCCACACAGTGCAGGACCGGTCACCAGTGCCCCACTTGGGTCAGGAGCCTGGGAGAAGCGTGACAGAAGCAACAGAGCAGGCCCCTCTCGTCCCCAAGGCTCCTCGGTGGAGGTGGCAGGGCTGCGGCCCAGAGTGCGCAGTGTGCTTGGTGTCCGCAGTGTGCTTGGTGTCCGTGGTGAGGGCGGAGCTGGGGTGGGGCTGACTGGCTCCACTGGCTCTGGTGGTGGACAATGCTCAGGAGACCAGTCTGGAGAGAGGTCTCCAGGGCCAGCAGCATAGCCCTCGGAGACCAGCCACGACCTGTGGAGGGCACAAACAGGACAATGAACCAGAGTCAAGGCAATGGAGAAGAGTCAAGGGCACCATAATGCAAAAGGAGGTGAAGCCAGGGGAGAGGAGGAAGGTGAATAAAGGGAGGACAGGGGAGGAAAAGAAGATGAGGAGGGGGGACCAAAACCTCTTTCAGAAATCACTGATGCCTATCACATGCCAAGCCCCGTTTTAGGTGGTGGGGAAAAGCGTCAAACAAACGAAGTTCTTGGTCTGGGAGTTGATGTTCTATTGAGCAAAAGCAGACAACATTATCAGTAAACCATAGGTTATGTTAGTATGGTGTAAAATGATAACCAAGAAAAACTGAAAGGAATAGAAAGAGCTGGGGAAAAGGGAAAGAAGAGGAAAGATGAAATTCTAAATAAGGTGAGGATGGTAGCCCCCACTAAGAAAGCAAAATTGAAATAAAGACTTGAGGCTTGGTGCTTATAGCTCAGTGGGTATAGTGCCTGCCACATACACAGGAGTTGGCGGGTTCAAATCCAGCCTGGGCCTGCCAAACAACAGTAACAACAACAACAACAACAACAACAAAATACCCAGGGGGTTGTGGCAGGTACCTGTAGTCCCAGCTACTTGAGAGGCTGAGGCAAGAGAATCGCTTAAGCCCAAGAGTTTGTTTGAGATTGCTGTGAACTGTGATGCCACAGCACTCTACACAGGGCAACAGCTTGAGACTCCGTCTCAAAACAAACAAACAAAAAAAAAAGAAATAAAGACTTGAAGGAGGCCAGAGATAGAGGAATGTACGAGGAAGGGTATTCTAAGTAGAGAGAACAGCAACCAGAGGCCCTGAGATGGTACCTACCTAACCTGTTCAAAACCTAGCTAGAAGGCTGTGTAAGTATATACTAGACACCAGGGAGAGTAGCAGGAGATGAAGTCAGAGAGTTTGCAATAAGGCTGAAGTTATTGAGCAATGCTTAATGCCAGCTAAGGGGCAAATCTTAACCACAATTCCATGGGACATGTAAGTTATGCACAAGGAGTCAGAGTTTCTTTCCCATGTTTCTCCTTATGAGTGATGGTAGCAGAATAAGAACCTGGACTCCAGAGCGTATCATCTTAACCAGTACACATACTATCTCCCAATGAACTGGTCTAGGCCCAGTTCAGAGGTTGTGGGGTGGAACCAAGCCAAAAGGTAGATCCAGAAAGAGGAGGTACATTTAATGGGGACTGGGAGGTACCCATGTAAGGAAAGGACAAGAAAATCAGGAATCCTAGTCAATAAAAGTCTTACTGAGACAGAACAGAGGGTGGGGTAGTGAAAATGGCCAAAAGAGACACAAATCTCCACCCCACAGCATCACCCACCCTATCAAGCTCTGAGATGGGGACTTACCTGAGGCTTCGGAAGCTTCCAGCTTCTGCCCGCTCAGGGGTCCGCTCCTCAGGGAAGTCCCAGGAAGCAGCTTCTCTTCCCTCTTCTTCTTCATCGCCAGCCTCACCACACAGCTGCCCAGCCAGGAGAGGTACAAGTCCCAGAGCCTGTAGCCTGCCCAAGGCCCCAGTATCATAGAGAAAGCCCACAAGGGCGGCCACAACACGAGGGTGCCAGGCACTGGCACGAGGATCCCTCAGCAGGCCCATCAACAGCTCCAAACCACCAGCATCCCGCAGCCGGGCCCGGTTGATGGCCTCCCGGCACAAGAGGCACACAGCCCGCACCAGGGGCTGCTGGGAGGCTGGGCTGGCCCCTGCAGGGCCCCGACGCCGTCGGAGCTCATCTAGTAGCACTTCCACACCACCAGCATTGCCTAGTGCAGGGCGTACCAGGCCCTGGGCACATAGATTGGCAAGGATTAGAATGGTGGCCTCTCGTACTGCCCGTTTGGGGTGGGAAGCCAGGCTGACAAGTGGGCCCAATCCCCCACCCAGACTTAGCTGCTCAGCACAGGCCCGGGAGCAACCTCGGCTAAGTTCCAGGAGGGCACGGACTAGGGCTGAGGTCAGTGAAGAGTCTGGAGCAGTAGCCAGGAGCTCAGCCAGTGGCCGCACTGCTCCCTGCTGTGCTAGGGCAAGGCGATGCTGGGGTGAGTCTGCCAGGTTGCGGAGGGCACGCACCACACTCTGCAGGCACTGTGAGTCCTGGCAGGCTGTCAGGCTCTCAACAAGCAGGGGAACAGCACCTGGAAGAAGAGAAGAAAGGGGAAGACAGAAGGTGAGCAAGGATAGACGCTCAAGCCCTAGCTGCCTCCACCCCCCTACAGCCTTCTCACCAGCAGAGTGGATGTCCCCACAACTCTCGGGTTCCATGGCTAAGTTCCCCAAAGCACGGGCTGTTCGGTTCTGGATGCTGTCTGTCTTCACACACTGAAGAATGGTCACTGCAAGGACAGTTTAGGCTCATGAAGGTTCTATCCTTTAATGTCTCTCTCATTAATCACCTGGAGAATATGGTCTGAGAATATGGTCAGAGAAGGCCTTCAGAAGAGGCTAACACTTAATCTGGTCTAGAGGGCTAAATAGGTAGTTATTTGCTAGAAGGTTGGTGGATGGAGGTATTAGAGAAAATTCTGGTTTGGAAGCAGTCTTTGCAAAGGCCCAGAGGTAAAACCCAGTGTCCGTGCTATAATCTCACAAAAGGCTTCAAGTCAAGCCAAGGGGTCAGGACTTGAATGTGAAGGCACTGGAAGCCATGGAACAGTTTTAAGGAGAGTGACCCCTGGCATCAACGGAATAGGACTGAGGAAGTGGTGAAGAGCCTGTCACAATAGTCCAGGCCAGAAAGGACCATGGATTAAGACAACTCAGCAATGAGCACCACCCAATGCAGGGAACAGCCTCTGGGAACATGGTGGAAGTAGGGTAGAAAAGTGGATGGATTCAGGAGCTATTCAAAACACAAAACAGAAACTGAACGATAGTGGTCATTTAATGTGCCAAGGCCTCTTGTCAACACATTATGATCCAGATACATTTTAAGTAACTTTTAAATACATTAATACCGGCCCAGCGCCAGCCACATACACCTGAGCTGGCAGGTTCAAACCCAGCCCAGGCCCGCCAAACAACGACTGCTGCAACCAAAAAATAGCCAGGCGTGGGCGGCACCAGCGCCATATGCCGGAGGTGGCGGGTTCAAACCCAGGCCTGGCCAAAAACTGCAGGCGTTGTGGTGGGCACCTGTGGTCCCAGCTACTTGGGAGGCAGAGGCAGGAGAATTGCCTGAGCCCAGGAGTTGGAGGTTGCTGTGAGCTGTGATGCCACAGCACTCTACCCAGGGCCACAGCTTGAGGCTCTGTCTCAAAAAAAAAAAAAAAAAAAATTAATAAAGTAAAAAAAATGAATAAATATATTAATACCAAAAAATAGTTATTTCATCAAACCTAGCATAATTTCATGGAGGGCAAAGCAATGATGTGTAAACTATATTCACATCATTGCCACTAGGAGGTACCAATTTAGCTGGTAACAAGAAAAACTTACATTTTGCTAGGATTTGTTCTTACTGTGGTAGTTTCTAACAATGTGGAGTACCCAGCCCACGTTAGAGTAGTTTGGTGCTATACTTGCATTTCATTTTCTCCCCACTCTAATTTTGCAAGATAGTTACTATTATCCCATTTAACAAGGAATCTTAGCCTTGGAAGGATTAGGTGACTTTTGCAAAAGAACTCCATTTCTGAACTAGCATCCACTAAGTAAGTCTTCAGATCCTTGCACAGGGCCAGACACATAGGCACTGAGCGTCCTCTTCACTGGAGTATAAGGATCATCTCAAAATGTCATCAAATAACCCTCTGGCCTACTCTAGTCCAGACGTGAGGGAAGTGCCCAATACTTAGGTAATGGCTTTAATTATTATTATCTGGTCTGGGAGGATTGTGATGTAACATATAGCAAGAAAAGTGATGTCGCGGGGCATGACGGCTTGAGAAATAAGAGCGCTGCGTCATCCCAAAGCTACTCACTGCAAGCTATGTCACAGCCCAGAGAGGGAGATGTGGGTGGAATCTTTCTAGGAAATGGGGGCGGGGCACTTACCCAAAGGGAGTATGCCTCCGAGTCTGCGCACTTCAGCTCGGCACGCCCCTTCCGTACAGCAGTTGGCTAAGATGCTAAGAGCCAAGTCCAGAGTCTTCCGCAGGCGCACTGGCTGCGACTGTGCCGACGACCCACCGGAGGGGGCGGAGTCCGATGAAGGGGTAGGACCAGAAGCAGCATCTGACGCGTCAGACGAGGGGGCGGGGCCAGGACCGGCCTGGGATGGGGCGGGGCCCGCAGCAGCCGCTTGCCTTAGTAGCGCCAGGAGGGGGCGGAGCCCGCCGCGTGCCCGGAAGCGCTCGATTCCCCCCGCTGCTTTGATGTGGCGCGTGCGGAGAACAAACAGCGCACGGCTCAAGGGTGTCTCGTTGCTAGCTGAGTCCTTTTCCCCACTCAGACCCTCCCCGGCCGCCGCCGCGAGCTGCGCGAGGCATAACGAGAGCGAGTCCGTGAAGGTTGGCTTCGCAGCCGCCATCTTGGCCCAGGCCTAAAGCTCCGCCCCACTTCTCGCCGCAGTCTAGGGAGCGGAACTGGAAGAGAAGGGCGTAGCTAGGATCCGCCTCTCCGACGCTTTTTAAATAGAGTCGCCGCAGTTTTCCTGCGAATCGGAAGTGGTAGTTTTGGATCCCGGAACTGTGGTTCTTGCACAGTCGCAGAAGGCACACCGGGAGTGGTGGTTAGTTTATCTAATCATTGTGGGAGCCCAGGAGGCGCGTGCGGTGCATGATGGGATTTGGAGTCCGCACCAAGCTTAATATGCCTACCTTAGGAAGGATGGGCAACTCTTTTCCAGGAGTCTCCTTCTTCACACCGTACTGCTCTGCCTCTGGCGCATCCTTGTCAGGGAACGCCTTTCTTCCTTCAGGCTCATTTCGCTGCCCCGCAGTGGTGGTCGAGGCCTCGAACTCCGGGCTGACCGACTCAGAGAACCCCGAACCAGGCCGAAAGTGTTAAATCCTGACAGTGCCGCGAATGGGGAGCTCTTGGTGGGTCAGGTGAATGACAGTGTTAAACCTTCTGAGACAGCAAAAAAAAAAAAAATAAAATAAACCTTCCAAGAACGTTCGCGTTCACCTCCCAAAGCGGCGCGGCACTGGCTTGTAATCTTTTCCGTTTCCTGGTGCTGGACCTTGTTGCGAGTGTCTCCCGCTGTTTGTGTTTATGAGCTCATTAGCTGGCATCTAGGGAGCCGGGTGCTGTGCATCCGCGATGGAGCGGGCGGTGCCAAAAATGGCGAAGAAGAACCCGGACTGGGCAAAGCGGCAGGAGAGAGGGACATTAGGATCCCGGGGAAGCCCTAGGTCGCCTCGGGATTGTGAGGTTTTTCCGCCTGAGCGGCCCTTCCCAGTGTGGTGGGGGCAGACAGCCGCACGGGAAATGCTGCTGTGTTTGCAGTACCTATGTAAGCCAGGCTCTGGCCCTGGAAAGGAAGGAGACTTTGCCAAGACCAACCTTCCTGCAATCTCCAAAGCCTTCGCTCGAGTGCTGCAACTGAGGGCTGACAGTAGCCTGCCTCCCTGACCTCATTCACCACCAAAGCAGCCAGGCAGTTGACCAGCCTTACAGTTGTCCAGAGTGTGACAAAAACTTCCGACGTGGCTCAGATCTGGTTAAGCACCACCGGGTACATACACTGGTGAAAAACCATACTCCTACCCCGACTGTGGCCATTGCTTCAGTCTCAGCCCTGTTTCCCTAGGGCTATTTATTTGTGAGCTAATGATGGGATTTGGGAGGATCCCCACATCTTTTGACAAGCCTTCTTGGCTGAGTCAGAAACGGAACATAGATTGTGATCCCTGTCTTCAGGGAGTCCTTCCAGAGAAGAGAATTTAGGCCTGTTCTCTAAGGTTGCAAAGACAAAACTGTGGCCAGGGCTGGGCGCAGTGGTTCACACCTGTTATCCTAGCACACTGGGAGGCCGGATTGCTTAAGCTTAGGAGTTTGAGACCAGCCTCAGCAAGAGTGAGACCCCATCTTTACTAAAAATAGGAAAAATTAGCTGAGTGTTGTGGCGGGCACCTGTAGTTCCAGCTACTTGGGATGCTGAGGCAAGAGGATCAGTTGCACCCAGAAGTTTGAGGTTGCTGTGTGCTATGACGCCACAGCACTCTATCTAGGGTAACAGAGTGAGACTGTCTCAAAAACAAAAACCTTGGCCAGCTAGAGGGAGAGTTTTAGGACACCACTGGCAACTACTGACCTACTTGATCTCTTCATTGGCCTAGGGAGTGATGAGGTTAATCACATCACAGGAGAAATTACCTCTTCCCACAGGAATGGGACCAGGAGCCTGTGAGGAATGCCATTGAAGTAGTGTGGGAGGTGATCCCCTAACCTAACTTCCAGAGGGGACTGTGAAAAAGACTGTTTTGGCAGAGGGACCAGAGAGTTTGAACTTACGGCCATTATGTGATCTCTGGAATGTATGACCCCTTTGAAAGACCTCACACCACATGGAAACTATCCTACAGGTGAAAATAGGGTGGTGGGGCCCTATAATAGACTTTCTATTGAGTTCAGGGGATGCTTTGTGGCATTTCTAGGCAGGGGCAAAAGACTCAAGGTTTGTCCGCTCCTTCACCTTCCTCAGCCCCTTCCCTCACAAGTTCCCCAGGCCCTCTTTTGTCCCCTGTCAATAGAGGAGGAAGTGGTGAAGATTCACTTGTGCCTGAACATGGAGGAATGAGCGTGGCCCTTTTGCCTGGGCATTGCCCAAACGAACATATTCCTGCTGGTAAAACTTAGTGTACATGGGAGTTAGGAGGAGGCTCCCCAAAGCACTGCATAATCTGTACTCAGAGCACAAAGTACAAACTATGAGCCCTTCCCTCCCCATAGCTGCCTGTGTTCCTGGGAGAGGCCCTTTTGAGGATGGAGGAGGGAGTTGCCTGTGGGACAGTCCTACCATTAGCCTAGGCGTCTGGTTCTCTGCCCCCAAATTTTGCCTTTTTTTCTCAGGCTTATTAGTACTGGGAGAGTATGGGGCAAAGGGAAGAAATATGAAGTAATCCCCACCCTCAGCTTCTAGTTCAGAGTGTTCAGGATTATCTCTTCCTAGCCATGTGACCTGGGAACAGATCTAGCTCATCTGAGCCTGTTTCATCTGTGATAAAACAGGGATGGCTACCTCACAAGGTTGTAGTGAAGACTCCATGGGAACACCTACATGAAGCACCTGGGTCAGAGAAGTGATTCAGTAAACCTAGGTTCCCTTCTCTCTCTTTCGTGAGTCTAGATCCCTGTCAAGCATTATGGCTAAGATTATAGAAATGAGACAGCCCCAGTCCTGGGGGTAGCTTGCTATTCTATGAAGGGAATGGATTCAGGATGAGTAACAACACAGAGTGAGTGAGGCTGACAATGAAGAAGGCCTAGCCTGGAGCAAATCTGGGAGAATTCATCAAGGTGACATCTAATGAATAGCACTTGTCTCAAGCCAGGAGCAACAAAAGTAATGGATGAGGGAAAGTGTACTTGACATGTTCCTCATCAAGAACTCTTCAAAAAGCACAAGCCTTGAGTTGGAGCACTTACATAGTAGGCAATCAACAAATGATTGTTATCCTGTTTACACTGCTTTTGGGCCTCAGTTTCCTCAGAGTTGCATTGAGTGATTATCAAGTGTTACAAACTTTGCAGTCTGTAACTACATCAGGTATGTGGTAGAGGTGGGCATGGGAGGATGATCTGTATACAAAATCCCTTTTAGAGAAGTGTAAGTTAATTTCACATATTGAGGCAGGTATTCCTTGGGCTTCCTCTTCTCTCACATTGCATAAAATGGGCCTGACCAGAACAGGGAGGCAGGCTCAACTGCAGAAGCAGGAGGGATGAGTTTAATTTAACAGGAATCTGTCCTGGGCCCTGCAGTCACTGTCCCCTGAGCTGGATTTAGAAGCAGCCTAACTCTCCAAGCATGTGCTTAGGCTAGAGATAGGAAACCTTTGTTTTGGCCCTTCATAGTGTGTGTTAAAACAATTGAGCCAACATTTAAATCAGGAGATTTCACATCACAATCTAGATTTCTAGTTTTTCATTTGTTTTAGTTTTTAAATTAGAAGATTTACCAACATTGGATCTTTATGGCAACAATTTGTTGAGTAGTACTGCCCCAGCCATGGATGGTCCCTGCCACTCATGTTACATTCCTGACTCAGCATGTTTCATTTTAATGACTTGCCTGATTTCTTTTTTTTTTTTTTTGTGGTTTTTGGCTGGGGCTGAGTTTGAACCCGCCACCTCCAGCATATGGGACCGGCGCCTTACTCCTTGAGCCACAGGCGCCGCCCGACTTGCCTGATTTCTATAAGCTTCACTTACAGTATCATGGGTGAGAAGGATTTCCAGGCAGTGAAGCCAAAATGTACCTTTTCCTTGGTCCTTCCTTCCCTTACCCTGCCTTTTTCCTTCCTCTCCCACAAAACTTTAGTGACAGACCTGCCCTCCTTCCCTGAGGCTGCCCGTCTCCCTGCTACCCCACTTCCACCTCTAACCCCCCAAATATCACCCCTTAATTTGAATCTCCTTATCTGAAAGGGTGGAGGTAAGAGTGTATAGGCCCAGCTATGGTCAGAGGTCAGGGTATTGGTCTGTGGACCGCAAGGAACTAGTCTCTAGTAGACATTTCTCACAGAGCTATTATGGGAAGCAAACAAGTATGGAGCTGTTCTGGAAACACTAGACTGAGGAGCGGGTGGCAGTCAGTGACATTGCCTCCCTTGGGCTGGCCCTGCTCCTGCCTAGTTTGGGGCATGACATTGATTCCAATATAATCACACTTCTGTCTGTGATCTCACCCCGTCCTGGGACCCAAATCCCTCCTCCCCCGTCCTTAGCCTAGGAGACCATGCAGAGGTTGGTGCTGGTGTGTGTGTGTGGCAGGGGTTTGGCCATGGCCTGGCAGCTAGAGTCCCACCTACCCATACAGTCAACTTTGCAGTGGCAGGTGATTTTGGAGGGGTACTTGGGATGCAGAAGACCAAACCCCCTTTCTTCCATGGGCATACTCCAGGAGCACAGGGACCATGTCTGCATTATCCCTGCTGGATCCTAGCATCCCACATGGCCCAGACATAGAGAGGCTCAAGAAAGGCCTAATCACTGCCTGGATGATTTGCAGCTTCTCTTCCCTGTGATCTGAGTCTGTTTCCCAAGGGTGTGGAGGAAAAGGAGGAGACTGTCCCAAAAAGGGCTGAGGAGAATGAGCTAGCTCAGGGCAGACTTGCCCATCTACCACAGCCCAGCTGCAAGGCTGAAGGGATGTTAACTTCAGGCATGGGGACAGGTGAACCCTTAGGCAGGGGCAGACACTAGTGGTTCATTTGGGAACAGAATGACAGTGGGAAAGGGCATGGCTGGCCAGAGCCAAAGCCTGCAAAAAAGGGATTCAGGGATTCTCTGACCTCAGCTATCCATGAATGGTAGAAGGAGGGGGAGAAGTCCTAGGAGTGAAATCTAGGAACATGACATCCTTCTCTGTCTTAATAAGATATTCACTCTTCACCTTATCTCCTGGCTGACCTTGATTGCAGGGGTGTGAAGATCGCTGAGAATGTCTGAGGTAGGTCCTGACTTGGGTGGAACTGAAAGCTCATAAGCTTCCATTCATGGGAAATGGCCACAGGGTCTCCCTTCCTTCCTCCTTCCACTGCTTCCCAATACACACTATTCCAGTTCATAGACATGCTGCCTCTCACCTCCCTTGACCACAGAATCACTTCAGCCCTTGTTCTGAAGCTGCTCAGAGTTGGAAGAGAAGAGGGAAGAAACAGAAGCTTCATCTAGGGCCATAGCTGTGAAGAACTCGGCATGGAGAACTTTGATTAATCATGAAGAAGTAACCTCCTCCAGTCATCTCTGAGCAAAATTTCTGACCCAAAGGCTCACAATGTTTCCTTCTAGGATTGGCTAGAAGAAGCTAGAATTTGGAAGCTCAGGAAATCTGTCACCCAGAGAATCCCAGACTCTAAATTTCCTGGACTCCAGGGTCTTAACCACAGAACTAATCTACCTCTCTCCACCATTGTCAGCAATCTGGGCTAACCACAGACTCTCTGAGACAGGTCCTAGGGCATCCCTAAATGATAGGATAAAAAGAGAGGGGCTAAAGTTCTGCTTGCCTCATGTTATCTCTTTGAGGCTCACCATCTTTCCCTGTTCAGAACTAGCTGAGCTCCAAGAGTGAAGTAAGCAGGGTCTTTAGGAGTTTATGAAACAGACTTCTCCAAGTCCATGCACCAAAGCTCGTGTGTTCAACTCCTAGGAAAGGCCTGACTCCATTAAAAACTTTGTCTCAAGAAAGAGTAAATGGATGAACTCATGAATCTGCTTTCTAAGCCAATGACTTCCTGGAAAGAGCAAATTAGAGAAAAAGAGAAGATTCTTCTCCTTAAAGCCTCTAAGGTCAGTCACTGCTGTGGGTAGAAAACAAGACATAGCGGGCCAGAGCAGTGTGTCAGAGCTCTGGAAGGGTGGAGAGGATGGCCTGGCATGTGATGTCAGAGCCTGGCAGGATTAATAGGGCATAAGAGATGGCTGGAGAGGTTAGAGACTGGTTACCCTGGCTATTGATCAAATCAATACATATATTAAGGATAATGAGAGTCAAGTTTCTCAGTGTCAGAGAAGGGAGACACAAATAATGAAAGGGAGAAAATTCAGGTAGCCCTGGTGGTGCTGAATTGGAAGTGGATGTATGAGGATGGACTTAAGATTTTCAATCAATTTATAGAACAACTTAGAAATAAGTAGAGAGGTATCTATGTGTAGGGAAGGCCTTCAAACAGGGCTATCCCCCCCCCAAAAAAAGTTTTAAGGTAATCAAAATGGAGAGAAGGTTGAGGTACTATGCTGAAAGAATGAATACTAAGGAGACATGACAACTAAATGTAAAGTGTTTCTGAATTGGATCCTTTTAGTAAAGGAGATTTTGGATTAATTGGCAAAACTTGAGTATGATCTAAAGTTTAAATGGCAGTTAATTTCCTGACTTTGATGGTTATACTTAGTATAAGTAGTTATTTACTTACAGGAGAATGGCCTTGGATATAGAAAATACTGCAGTAACCATGGAGGATGTGTCAAGACATCAATTTTTTCTCAAACAGTTCAAAGAAAAAAGATTTTGCACTGGCTTTGCAACTTTTCTGTAAGTTTTCCATTTCAAAAAGAATTTTAGAAAAATAAATCTAAAAACTAAAAGAGTATGATAGTTTGAGAATGTTTAAGGGCACTTAGACCTCAACACCAAAACTTGCCACTATATTAAAATATGGCAAGAAAATTGATGTCCTTAACGATGGCCCAGAATTAACAAAAAGATTACATTATGCTAAATAACTTCATTCATTCATCCATAATCCTTTACTGAGTGCTTGTCAAGTGCTAGATTCTATGCTAGGTTCTGAGAATACAGCAGTGAAAAGATAAATGAGGTCTTAACCTTCCAGCCTTGTCCAGTCTAAAGATTAGGTTAGGCTCAGTGTGGTGGCTTTTGCCTGTAATCCTAGCACTCTGGGAGGCCAAGGCAGGAAGATCCCTTGAGACCAGGAGTTTGAGAGACCAGCCTGAGCAAGACCAAGACCTGGTCTCTACTAAAGACAGAAAAATTAGCTGGGTGTGCATGTGGTGGCAGGTGCTTAGAGTTCCAGCTACTCATGAGGCTGAAGCAAGAGTGTCCCTTGAGCCCTGGGGGTTTGAGGTTGCTGCGAGCTAACCTGATGCTAAGGAACTCTAGCCTGGGGCAACAGAAGATTCTGTCTTAAAAAAAAAAATTAAATTATGATCTTTGCCCTCACTTAAATAGCTCAGTCTACTTGATTCCAAGTCAGTGACAAATGCAACCTTGGTGATAAGAGGAGGGATCAGCTCCTAGAAGACACAAGTAGGCTTCTCAGAGGAAGTGGTCTTTGTCAGAAAGCCTCAAGATCTTTTTCTTTTCTTTCTTTTTTCCTTTTAAGTCAGTATCCCAAATAATGGCAATGCAAATAGGTGTATAGCTGAGCAGGAAAAATTCTTTCTGTAAGGAAACACAGCTCCCAAAGGCTGCCGGGAACCTGGAGGTTTGTTGCATTATGTGAAGATGAGTTTGTTCTGCACCTCTCTTTCCACCCAACTCATCTTGGGCATTATGGGCGAATTTGGAAATGAAAGACTAGATCCAATGTAATAGTGAGAGTCTAGAGTGGATTTGTCCAGATGAAAGCTGAAAAATGACTCCACTTCATTTCTGCTAAGAGACTTAAAACAACAATTAGCTGGGCCTGATGGCTCACTCCTGTGATTCCAGTGAGACCAAAGCAGGACGATCGCTTGAGGCCAGAAGTTTGAGACCAGCCTGGGCAACATACTGAGACCCAAATATCTACTAAAAAAAAAATGTTTAAATTTAAAAAACAACAAACATTTATGACCTCACAGTTTCTGAGAGTTAGAAATTTGGGCTTAGCTTCACTGGGTGCCTCTGGCTGCATTCAAGGTGTCACCCAGGGCTACAGACATATTAAGGATTGACTGGGGGAGGATCCAATCCTAAATGCACTCACAGCTGCTGGCAGGCCTCAGGTCCTCCTTGGCTGTTGACTACAGATACTAGTTCTTTGCTTTGTGGGTCTCTTCTTAGGCCAGCTCATAACATGGCTTTCCCGGACCAAGCAATCAAGAGAGAAGAACCACAGTCTTTTTGTAGCCTGATATTGGAAGCGACATCCCATCATGTCTGCCGCACTGTTTGCTAAAAGGAAATCAATAAATCCAGTCCACATTCAAGGGAATGGGATTATAAAGAGGTGACTACTAGGAAGGGAAACCCTTAGGAGTGTCTTAGAAGCAACCTCCCACACTCCCGGTGAAGTGAACCATCAGTGACCACAGGCAAGCTTTGTGAGCTGTGTCTGTTACACACACCTCTTCTAGAACCCACTTTTCAGGGTGGGGCAACCTAAGATAATGGGTAGCATTTTTCTGGGCTACAGACCCTAGATGAATTGAAAGGAAAGCCTTGGAGAGAGTGAGGAGGTGGGGGTGTGGAAGAAGTCAGGGAGAGACAAAGGTAGAGCACAGAGAACTGCTTCCAGAGGCTGTCTTTGTATCTCTTGGTGTGGAGCCTCTGTACCAGCACTCACTCACCTTTTCCAAACAGCTGGACACAAGCCACTAGATTCACACAAATAAGCAGATATGAAAGGGTCTGCAACCTGGACATTTCGAGCTTTGTCAACATCTTTGACAGGATTTTTTTCCCAGTAAGATTATCACTGTCCTTTTTCTTACAGGCATTTTTATTGCTTCAAAATTTCCCCCTCAAAGAGAACAACAAAATAATCCCAAAGCTTAGAATTGTATCACTTGGCCCTTTCTCTTCTTATCTCCTCCCATTTCTCTTAACCATTCTCTTGGAAGTGCCTCATCTTTATGACCTTATTTAACCTTTGTCACCTGACAGGCTCTAACTCCAAATAGTCACACTGGGGCTTAGGGTTTCAACATATGAATTTGGGGACACAAGCATTTAGTCTGTAACATCTCCAATCCCTTCACCCCTAGGCAACCACTAATCTACATCTTATCTCCAGAAATTATGAATTCTGGACATTCATATAAATGGAGTCGTACAATGTGTCCTTTACAACTGGCTTCTTCTACATAGCATGTTTTCAAGGTTAATCTATGCTATAGCATTTTATTTATTTTATTGGGAATAATATTCCATTTTATGAATTGTTATGGTTTAAATGTATCCTCTAAAGTTCATGTGTTGGAAATTTAATCCCTAACACAACTGTGTTGAGAGATGGGACCTTTAAGAGGTGATTAGGTTATGAGGTTTCTGCCCCCAGGAATGGATTAGCACTATTATCGCATGATTGGGTTAGTTGTGAGGGAGTTAATTCCTGATAAAAGCATCAGTTCTTTGCCTCAATCCCTTCTCTCTCACTCACTGCAGACTCTCTCTGCCTACTGCCATGCAATGATGCAGCAAGAAGGCCCTTGGCAAATGCAGGCCTCTCAGCCTTGGATTTCCCAGCCTCCAGAACTGAAAGAAATAAAACTCTGTTCTTTATAAATTACCCAGTGCTCTGTGAAAGGGCTATATGACTCCCAAATGGCCAAGAAGCTGAGAAACCAAAGCAGGAGGCAGACAAATTCAGTTTGTTGGAATAAGATGACTTATGGGAGAAGTTACAGACAGTAGCATGGTCTTGGGCAGTTGCAAGACAGGTAGATTTCTGCACCACAACTTCCCAGACCCAGGCCTTATGTCTTAGGGAAAAAGTGGACAGTGAAAGAAGGAATTTGGACCCCTACCTCACAACCATATGAATATGGTTGTGCTCTGGGAGGAATATGTAGGTGGCTGTGGGCATCACTGCCTATGATGTATGTAACATCAAGGACTGTTTTGGAGGAGAGGAGAAACTTTACAATGACTAGGTGTTTTCACATAAAGAGTAATGCATCGACTAGACATTTCGGAAGCATTACCAGAGTTGGGGTTAGTCAGGAGAATTAGCACTTGAAATAAAGTCACTCTTGTTCCCAGTCTCAGGTATTCTGGTATAGCAGCACAAAATGGACTAAGACATGGATATACCACTTTTATTTCTTTATTCATCAGTTGATGGACATTTGAGTTGTTTCTACTTTGGGCTATTATGAATTCCTGTTAAGAATATTTATATACAAGATTTTTTTTTTTTTTGTAGAGACAGAGTCTCACTGTACTGCCCTTGGGTAGAGTGCCGTGGCTTCACAAGGCTCACAGCAACCTCTAACTCTTGGGCTTACACGATTCTCTTGCCTCAGCCTCCCGAGCAGCTGGGACTACAGGCGCCTGCCACAGCGCCCGGCTATTTTGTTGTTGTTGTTGCAGTTTGGCCGGGGCTGGGCTTGAACCCACCACCCTCGGCATATGGGGCTGGCGCCCAACTCACTGAGCCACAGGCGCCGCCCTATATGCAAGATTTTTTTGTGGAATATGCTTTTCACTTGGTTATATATCTAGGAGTGAAATTGTGTTGATCTGTATCATCTCATCATATTCTGGGAGGTTGATGTGGGTGGATTGCCTGAGTTCAGGTGTTCAAGACCATCCTGAACAAGGTTGAATACAAGTGACAAAAGTAGGCATCCTTTTCTTGTTCCTTATATTAGAGGGAAAAGTTTTTAGTCTTTCACCATTGAGTATATTGGCTGTGGATTTTTATAGATGCCCTTTACCAGGTTAAATGAGTTTCCCTTTATTCCTAGTTAAGTATTTTTATCATGCAGAGTGTTGGATTTTGTGAAATGCTTCTTCTGCACTAATTGTTATCATTATGTGATGTTGACCCTTTTTTTTTACCCTTTATTTATTGATGTAGTATATTGAGTTAATTGATTTTCATAAGTTAAACTAACCTTGCATTCTGGGATAAATTCCTCTTGGTCTTGGTGTATTATCGTTTTTACATTTTTCTGAATTTGATTCACTAGTATTTTATTGAGGATTTTTGTGTATATATTCATAAAAGATATTGGTCTCAAGTTTTCTTTTCTTGTGATGTCTTTGTGCCCAAAGCCAGTGTTTCACTCACTTCACCTTAATCCCAGCCACCCCAGCGACCCTATTTCCCCCTCCAAGCTGAGCCACCTTTCTCCAGCGCAGGCTCCTTGCACTGCCTCCCACCCATAGGTGTCGCAGTCGTCCCGCCCCCGGCAGGTCATTCCCTTTCAACCCGCACCAGGGAGCGGAGTTAGAGGATGCGCTCGAGAGTAGGGCTGGCGCATGCGCGAGGCTCAGCTTCCGCTCCTGGCGCCCTTACGGTCGCGGGACAAAGGTGAAAGCTGCGGGATTGATCCCTGACCCGCGCGGCCTGGCCTAACGTGGTGCGCCGGGACCTAAATGATCTCGCGTGAGGCGAGATGGCCCCTACCCGTTTTCTCCCTTATTCTAGTTAGGGACTGAAGGAGGGCGGTTCCCGAGGTGCTCTCAGTGACGTGCTCACTCCTCTGACCGTTTCCTTGTCTTCGGAGGGCCGAGTGCGGGTGGAGTCAGTATTTCAGGGAAGTGAGAGGCAAGCAAGGCGACCCGGGAATTGAGCGCCCCATGACGAAGACTGAGTGAGAACTCTTGGGGCCTTCGGTCAACCCATCCGGGGCCGTGGGGTCTCCCTGAGGCCTTCGGCTACCGGAGTCTGCGCACCTCGCACTCCCAGGGCTCCTTGCGAGGAATCACATTTCCCAGCTTGCCCCCTGGGGGCTGGCGGCCGAGGCCCCTGGGCGGTGTGCCCTTCCTCAAGCTCAGCGCCCTGCCGCGTTCTGAGCTGTTGTGGCCTTTTGCGGGTGACGACCCTCCACCCCCACCCCGAGGCTGGGACCCACCCTCGGGTGTCATGCAGGAGATATGCGGGTACCGGCTGTCACTGAGTACAAACTAAGGGAAGCAGCCGGGCCTGCTGCCTCCTACCTGCAGGAGGGAACGTTGCTGAACGTAATCCTTTGCTGAGCTCTCTCCTCGGCCGAGGATTGCATTTGGGGAGAGGGCGCTCGGTGAACCCTACAAATACCTTGGCGTTATCAGGAGTGGAAGGGGCAGAACAAATATCTCTACTATCCTTTTCAGCTCCCTGTCTTGTCTTCCCGGAACCCATTTTCCCAAGTATTCCCTAAAGCAACACTTGCTGCACCGCACCTTTAAAATTCTAGTCTCCTGTTAATATTCCTCCACTGGATTCCGCCCTTAACCACGCCGCCACCACCACCATCCACATACGCAGAGACACCCACGTTCCTAGCTTGCTTACTTAGAACTTACCACTACATCACTGTAACTAAAAGGCTGTGTATCCGCAGCTCAGAAACACTCCGGTCAGACGGTTTGGAGGGGTTAAAATTTATCATCACGTTAAAAAAAAAAAATTAACGTCATGTGACGTTGAGACCAGATGCCGAGATCCTCGGAACCCTAGTTCATGGCCTTGACCTAGTGTGTTAATACTGTACCTTGTACCCATTGTTCAGAAGGTAGCCACTGTAGTAAAAGAAGCTGAGGAAGTTAATGAAGACGAGATAACCTTTTGGTGCAAAGGTTCTCAACCCTGGCTGAATTTTATTGCTGTGACTCCTGGAAGCAGCCCAGGCAAAAGAATTTTTTATTTATTTTTAATTTTATTTATTTTTTTTGTAGAGACAGAGTCTCAGTTTATGGCCCTCGGTAGAGTGCCGTGGCCTCACACAGCTCACAGAAACCTCCAACTCCTGGGCTTAGGTGATTCTCTTGCTTCAGCCTCCCGAGTAGCTGGGACTACAGGCGCCCGCCACAACGCCCGGCTATTTTTTGGCTGCAGTTTGGCCAGGGCCGGGTTTGAACCCGCCACCCTCGGTATATGGGGCCGGCGCCTTACCGACTAAGCCACAGGCGCCGCCCCAAAAGAATTTTTTAAAGGTGCTGGGTAATTCTAAGGTGGAGTTGGGATTGAGAACCATTGCTTTAACTGCTAGGATAGGTAGGTGGGGCTTTGGGTGGCCCTAAACACCAGGCCAGGCACCTCCATCAGAGGGCAGCCTCATCCCTCTATCTCAGTGTGGTGCTCAAATTATCTGTGTGTTCCATGCTGTGAAAACAGGAAGCACTGCCCTACAGTAACAACCATGTCTGACATCCTTGTGTAAGATACCTGAAAAAGGGGAAACAAACAAATAAGGCCAACTAGAAAACATACAATAACCTAGGGATAGGTAAGGAAAGCCTGGGCAAGACCTAATGATGGGGAATATAGAGGGGAATGGCCATGATAGTCACAGGAAGAATGTTGGTTCTTTTCTTTTTCCTTTTGCGGTTTTTTACCTGGGATGGGTTTGAAGCCGCCACCTCCCGGCATATGGGGCAGGCGCCCTACTCCTTTGAGCCACAGGCGCTGCCCAAGAATGCTGGTTTACGGTGGCTAACTTAATTAAAATTTTTGGCAGATTGTGTGGCACTTTTAATGTCACAAGAACTGATTCTACAAACATGTCCTTCCCGGCTGCCAGAGGAGAGTTGCCAGAATTGCTATGATCTCAGCAGCCTCAAGACCAAGCCAGAGACCAGTTTCAGGAACTAGCAAATTGAACAGCAGCCCATTCACACTGGTATAAGAGCTGGTATATGGGGGCCAGAGGCCCTTTTTTTATGGAGAAGCAGCTGTACTCTGGGAATCCTTCCTACACAAAAAATTCAGCAGGGAAAAGAATAAGCTGTGTGCTCTTCCATGAAGATGCTCATTATAGCATTATCTGTACTAATTACACACTCCAATAATGAAATGAATAAAATATATTCTTAAAATATGTAGCCATTAAAATATCATTATGAAAATATGAATAAATCAGAAATGTTCGTAAATTTAAAAAGAAGGATGCACTTCTTTTTGGAAAGCAAAATTAGGCTCATCTTTTACTTGGAATGGCATCTTTTACTTGCTCAGTATCTAAACTGTGATTATAGAGTGGTTAAAATACTTACGCACTTTGGAAAAGCCTGAAGAAATATGAAAGTGTTTTTTGAAGAGGAGGTAGAATTATGGAGGAAATGGTTTTTGGGTTTTTTTTTTTCAAAATTGTCTTAATGAGAAGTATGTGTGTATTATAGCATAAGAGAAAGAAGCTTTCTGGAGCCAAATTCTTTGGGTCCTGATTCTGCCACTTACTGTATGTATGACTTTTGGCAAATTACTTAAATCTTTAAATGTCTCAGTTTCTTCATGTGTTAAGTAGGGCAGTATGTATGTAGTTCCTATTGTAGAAAGTTGTGAGGTTTAATCAATATGTGGAAACTCTCAGAACTATACCCAGAACATAGTAAGTACTCTGTTCTTACTGATACTCCTGTCTATCCTCTACATCTCAGAAAAAGCTTAGCATATCTGTGCTGGCAGGCTTACTGAAGTATAATATACATATAAAACACATCCATTTTGGTGGCACCTGTGCCTCAGTGGGTAGGGTGCCAGCCACATACACTGAGGGTGGTGAGTTTGAACCTGGCCCAGACCAGCTAAATCAACAATGACAACTGCCAACAACAACAAATAGCTGGGCATTGTGGTGGGTGCCTGTAATCCCAGCTACTGGAGAGGCTGAGGCAAGAGAATCCTTAAGCCTAAAAGTCTGAGGTTGCTGTGAGCTGTGATGCCCCGGCACTCTACCGAGGACAACAAAGCGAGACTCTGTCTCAAAATAAAAAATAAAGTAAATTGTAAAATTGTAAAAAAAATAAAAAAACACATCCATTTAAAAGGTACAGTGTGATGTTCTTTTGGAGGGGGGTGGTGGGATGTAGAGGGAACAGGGAATGTAGAGGGAAATGGCCATGATAGTCACAGGAAGAATGTTGGTTATGGCAGCTAACTTAATTAAAATTTTTGGCGGACTGTGAAAGAAGGAAAGAGAAGTTTATTACTTTGCCAGCAAAGAAGGAAAATCACAGACAATGGTTTCAAAACCCAAATTCATGCTTCTGAGCAGGAGCACAGAGCATTTAAAGGTTCTGATACCATAATCCCATGTTTGGGCAAGACAATCTCCTAGCCTTTGCAACAGTCTTGTGACCTCCACCCAGATTAATCCCATCTTTGTTGAAGGATCTCATGAAAAGACATGGAAGGCTTCATGAATTTGCATGTCATCTTTGCACTGGGGCTGTGCTAATCTCTATATCATTCCAATTTTAGTATATGTGCTGCCAAATGGAGCACCAGTATGATGACTCTTGATGAAAGTATACACTGGTGTAACCACCATCATGCTCACCATACAGAAAATTTCCATCACCCTAAAGTTCTTTCATGCCCTTTTTCAGTCAGCTGCTGCCTCCTCTTCAGAGCCAGATAACCACTAATCTGTTTTCTGCTTCTTTTAATTCAGCAGTTCTCAACATGTGGGTTGTGACCCACAGGAACTGTATTAAAGGGCTGCTGCATTAGGAAGGTTGAGAACCAATGTCTTAATTTATTTTGCTTTTTGTAGAATTTCTTTCTTTCTCTTTCTCTTTTTAAAGAGACAAGGTCTTGCTCTCTTGGCTAGGCTAGAGTGCTATGGTACAATCATAGCTCACTGCAACCTCCAACTTTTTTTTTTTTTTTTGAGACAGAGTCTCACTAGGTCACCCTCAGTAGAGGGCTGTGGTGTCACAGCTCACAGCAACCTCCAACTCTTGGGCTTAAGCGATTCTCTTGCCTCAGCCTCCCAAGTAGCTAGGACTACAGGAACACACCCCGCTAATAAAAAAAATTTTTTTTGTAGAGATGGAGGGGGTATGTGTCACTATTTTGCTCAGGCTGGTCTTGAACTTGTCTCAAGTGATCCTCCCTCTTCAACCTCCCAAAGTGTTGGGATTCTAGGCATGAGCAACTGTGCCTGGCCCCTTAGTAAAATTTCATATAAATGGAACTGTATAGTATGTATTCTTTTGTATTTGGCTTTGCTGGTTTAACATAATTTTGAGATTCATCCATTTGTTGCATGTAACAGTAGTTATTCCTCTTTGTTGCTGAGCAGTATCCCATTATATGGGTATCCCACAATTTATCCTTTCATCCACTAATGGCCATTTGGATTGTTTCCAGCTTATGCCTATCATAAATAAAGCTGATATGCACATTTTAAAATAAGTCTTTGTGTGGACTTTTATTTTTCTTGGATAAATACCTAAGAGTAGAATTGTTAAGCCATGTGGTAAGTGTACATTTGATTCACTGTTAACAAACTGTGAAACTTTTCCAAAATAGCCAAACATTTTACATTTCACCAGCAATATGTGAGAGCTCCAGTTATTCCACATCCTCAGCAACACTTGGTATTGTCAGTTTATTTAATTTTAGCCATTCTAACAGGTGCATAGTGGTACTCCTTGTGATTGAGCTTCTTTTGATTTTTTTTTTTTTTGAGACAGAGTCTCACTATGTCACCCTCGATGAAGTGCTGTAGTGTCACAGCTCACAGCAACCTCAAATTCTTGGGCTTAGGCAATTCTCTTGCCTTTGCCTCCCAAGTAGCTGGGACTATAGGTGCCTGCCACAATGCCCAGTTATTTTTTGGTTGTAGTTGTCATTGTTGTTTGGCAGGCCCAGGATGGATTTGAACCCGCCAGCTCCAGTGTATGTGGCTGGCACCCTTGCTGGTGAGCCACAGGTGCCAAGCCAATTTCTTTATTTCTTTTCTTTTTTCTTTTTTTTTTTTTTTGACAGAGTCTCACTATATTTTTTCATTTTTTATTTTTTTTATTTTCACATATACATGTGTTCATAGGCTTCCACTTTTTGCCTTCACAAAATTAAAAAGACTCAAAATTTAACAACAATAACAATGTTTAAGATAGGGACCAGAAACGAAAACCTCGCAAAGAACGAACAAAGACAAATACATTCAGAAAAGAAATCAAACGATTGCTGCAATGAAGTATTAAGCAATAACAATAATAGTAATGTAAAGAAAGTAACATTCACATTGTCAAGTAAGAGTATGTCTATTATAGAACGCTTTGACTCTGAGGTTCAGTATGGAGTCATCAATTAACTTCTTATATATGTTTTTTTCCCAAAGTATCAAAGAATGGAGTCTCACTCTATTGACAAGGCTAGAGCATGGCCTCAGCCTAGCTCATAGCAACCTCAAACTCCTGGGTTCAAGTGATCCTCCTGCCACAGCCTTCAGAGTAGTTGGGACTACAGGTACCTGCCACAAACCACCACACCAACACCAGAGCATGCATTCCAGGGAATGGCCATTTGGCTGCCCTGAGTGCCAGGAGTGTTTCTGGGAGACCTGGAAGTGGGCCAGGTACTGTCAGATCACCCAACCAGCAGCTCAGGGGGCTGGGGGCAAGGGGCCCAGAAGCTGTACAACTGTGGGACTTAAGGGAAACAGTTCAGGCAACAGGTTGCTCTGAATCAGCACAAGACTCACAATGAGGAAGTGCCCTACGGATGTGGCCAGTGTGAGTGTGGCTTCGAAGAGTGCACCAAACTCCTTTGCCACCATTGAACCCATACCAGAGAGAAGCCCTACCAGTGTCCCCAGTGTGGAAAGGCATTCAGTCAGGTATCTAACCTTGCACAACACCAGAGAACCTGTTAGGGTGGAAAGCTCACTAGGTACTTGAGGGACAAGAATGATTTTTCTAAACCAAGCCTAGGATATAAAAGTACAAAATTATTTTATCTTCTTAGAAGGAGTGAGACAGGGAAAGTAAATGGGGAAGGAGAGGGAGAGACGAGAGCAGGGAGATGTCGTGGCATCTGAAAAAAAGAAATGATACCCACATTGAGGTCAAGTGGCTATTGAACTTCAGGGGGGCAAAGAGAAAAAAGGGGAGGGTGATCCTCTTGGGTAGTGCAAAGGTGGCCGGGGGGGCAGTTAGAGATCACTTTTATAAGGGACTGTGGGGGGTGCGCATATTCCACAGGTTGCCTGTCAGGTTAGGGTCCTTCAGCTCAAACTTCTGGCAGGCGGGGCTAGCCAGATGCTTTGTGTCTTTGTCTTAGAGGAGAGGAGGAGGAGGAAGGGAAAGGGGTTTGTGGGGGCTCCATTAGGTCCTCAAACTCTTGGGCTTTGGGGCTTCTCTTGTCTCAGCCTCCCAAGTAGCTGGGACTACAGGCACCCACCACAACACCCAGCTATTTTTTGGTTGTAGTTGTCATTGTTGTTTGGCAACCCTGGGCTGGATTGGAACCCGCTAGCTCCGGTGTATGTGGTTGGTGCCTTAGCTGCTTGAGCTACAGGCACCGAGCCAGGTCTGGTGTGTTTCATCCACACATTTGTAGTAATGAGATTACCGCAAATTGCCAGGGTAGTCACATAAAATTTTCAGTAGCATCAGTAATAGCACAGAAATGCTTTCAAGGGTGGCGCCTGTGGCTCAGCGGGTAGGGCGCCGGTCCCATATGCCGGAGGTGGCGGGTTCAAACCCAGCCCCAGCCAAATTAAAAAAAAAAAAAAAAAAAAAAAAAGAAATGCTTTCAAGTGCGTTTTCAATAATCTGCATTTATTGGTAGCAAAATACTAGTTTAGAAAGTATCTGAGACTCAAAGGTTACCATGCAGGCCCCCCCTTTTTTTTTGAGACAGAGTCTTATTACGTCGCCCTCAGTAGAGTGCTGTGGCGTTACAGCTCACAGCAACCTCAAACTCTTGGACTTAAGCAATTCTCTTGCCTCAGCCTCCCAAATAGCCTGGCATAACGCCGGGCTTTTTTTTGGTTGCAGTTGTCATTGTTTAGCAGGCCTGGGCTGGGCTCGAAGCCACCAGCCTTGGTGTATGTGGCTGGCGCCCTACTCACTGAGCTCTGGCGCCGAGCTCACGTAGGCCCTCTTTATAAGCCAGCTGGCCTAGTGGACACAGCACATGGAATGTGAGATAAAACATCTCACATGGAAGCAGCAGCTGAAACTGCTCCATCGTTAACAGAAGTCTTGGTTCATATCACAAGCGTACAAGTGTGGCTAACACAGCCAAAATCCCCATGTTCCCAGTATTAGATACAGATTTGGCAGAAATCAGTTCACAGTGTAGATTTATTTTAATGTAACAACACTACACTATTATGAAATGGAAGAAGGAAATAAAAGTATAAATACTTAACCATTAAACCTTTAGCAACTTGGGCTATATCTAAATTTGTAATTTATTTGACTAACTTCATTTAAACAAAAATTAAATCCCTTCACTTCAAGTGACTATTAGGTTTAATTCATTAAAACCATACTTACGTGAAAATTAAAGACATTTATACCTACCATACCTACAAGAGAAGGCCAAAAAGCATCAATAAAACATGGATCACAGTACAGCAGAACAGAAATCAGAAATTTGCTGGTAAAAGTTTAGAGATAAACTATGGTTTCACAGAAAATGTTTAGCAATAAATTAAGACTTAAAATCCCATCTCAAACTGGCTTTTACAAATAGAGGATTTGTTATCATGTAATTAAAAAATCTAAGGGTATAGGGCTTTCTCAATTCTGGCACATCTTGGTCTAGGACAGTGGTTCTCAACCTGTGGGTCGTGATCAAACCCACAGGAACTATATTAAAGGGTCACGGTATTAGGAAGGTTGAGAACCACTGGTCTAGGGAGGTAAAATAATATTAACAAGGCTAGATTTTTCCCTGTCTTACAGGTTTGCTCTGAAAAATAGCCTCAATACTGGCTTCAGTCTAAGGTCCAATCTAAGGCTCCGCAGTTGCAAGTACAGTGGAAGTACTGGCGTGTCTCAATAGCCCAAGAAAGAAATCCCAAAATCGAGGTTCATGGACTTGTGCCCCTCCCTAAAACAATCACTATGGCCTGGAGAATGGAATGTTCTAATTGGTTAGGCCTAAATCATGTGGTCCCTCTTGGAGCTAGAGGAGGGAGTCAACCCAATTGGATTGTGAATGGAAAATAAGGGTGTAGGGGTGATTTCACAAAGAAAACTCTGGATGCTATTATCAGAAGAGGGCATGGATATATTGGGCAGACAACAAAAAATAACAGATGTCCACTATAACAAGCTTCTAGCCCCTCCCAAGGGCAGAGAGAACTAATGGCACCTCTTTTTTTTTTTTTTTTTTTTTGAGACAGAGCCTCAAGCTGTCACCCTGGGTAGAGTGCTGTGGCATCACAGCTCACAGCAACATCCAACTCCTGGGATCAAGAGATTCTCCTGCCTCCACCTCCCAAGTTGCTGGGATTACAGGCGCCCGCAACAATACCCGGCTATTTTTTGGTTGCAGCCGTTAACTGTTGTTTGGCGGGCTTGGCCTGGATTTGAACCCACCAGCTCAGGTGTATGTGGCTGGCGCCTTAGCCGCTTGAGCCACAGGTGCCAAGCCCTAATGGCACCTCTTTAGACCCTATCATCATGTTGCTATTAGCTCAATAGTGAGTTCCAACCTGATTCTATCTTATCTCCAACTCCCTTTACCATTCATTCTAGCTAACCCATGTTCTGTATCACCATATAATTATCTGGACAATTTCAATTTCAAATATTCTCTCTCCCATAAACAAAATTTTATATTTAGTAGATCATATATTGTGATTGATCATTGCTTTGGAAAATACGGTCATGCTGTGTTGTGTCCCTAGGAAAGCGGCACAAGAGAAACTGACACTGCGTCATCCTTCCACACCCTTCACCACTAAAAGCTCAGGTATATCTGAAAAGGCTGCCACTGGAGTTTAATTAACAGCTGGTGAGTTTGGTCTTCCCTCTGTCTAAAGCAAAGAAACTGGAAGCTTTCGCAGTGGCCCAGATAGTTAATTGTGTGTGGGAGAATTTATAACACAAAGCTGAGTACTAAGCCTGCAGGCAACAGCTCTGATTGGCCTCTACAGAGAAGCAATTAAGACAAAACTGATCTGCCTAGAAACCACGAACTAAGTATTAGCCTCTGAGTTCTTGGGCAAATGCACCACACGATGGCGACAGCAGCAGAGCATGGTAACGGACCCTGGGACATTCACCAAATCCCAGCAAGAAAAATGTGTGGGAACTTCCAAGCTGAGAACAAAGGGATGGGAATTCCTAGAGAATATAGCGAACTCTGAGGGGCTGTTTAGGAGAGAAATGGCGACTAGAACCTTTTCAAGTGAAAATGCCTATCTTCATTTTTGTTTTCTGCAGAAGTCATGGTCTTATATAAGTAGGAGATGCCAGCTCACTTTAGCTGGAATAGAGCTCCACCTTCTGGACAGCAAGTCCAAATTTCCACCTGGGAAAATGCACCTGTAGGAAGAATTCCATTTATAGCTCAGGGAGGGCTCAGGAATAATTTGGCAACATTGTGTAACATTTGACTCTTAAACAAGGTTTTTTGTTTTTTTTTTAAGCAATAGCAGCTTAAGAAAGTTAGGTGGAAGTCAGTGTTCAGCTTATCACCAATGGCCCCTTCTTGAAAATGTACCTTCTTCATTTTTCTTTCACATGTTAAATTCAAATCACACACACACACACACACCATTCATTTTTATTTTGCATATATAATTCATATTTGGTACATTAGCTTTTGATTAAAGCTGGAGGCATCCTGTTGGATTGTAGTTCTGAAAAAAGCATTTCTATAGGGCCAACCAAAGTAACATGATTCAAGCACTCATCATATACATATTTTTAGAACACCTATTCCATGCCAAGGTCCTTGTTGGGTGAGGAGAATAGAACAGTGAGCAAGGCAGATGTCATCCCTGCCAGGACTGTAGCTTTCTGGCACCCTGCTTTGATACAGGGCTCATACAGACTGGCCTAGGCTTTCTCCCTTCTCCTCCAAATAGTCCTGTTTTTCAGAGTGAAATAATGTTCTTTTCAGTATACCCTTGTCAGGTTTGTGGCTGCTCAACATCTTTTGAATACTCATTGTATCCTTGGGAATCTTCCCCAAGGCAGAAGATGTAGCTCTTTTCCCATCCTTTCTTGCAGCTAGGGCACCTAGGTGTTGCCAGTTGGTACAACCACATGATTCTTTGATTCAGAGGAAACGAGGCAAGGATACAAGACTCACGAAGAATTCATTTTCAAGAAGGGCTGAGGGAAGAATCTAGATATCCAGGGCAGTATTAATGAAGTCTTCAGCATCCAGTATCCTGCAGTGTGAGCTGTGCTGGTGTCTCACTGCAGCTGGTTCACAGAATGGTTTGTTTCTGGCTGTGCTGGCTGTAGGCCCCTCTGGCTGGACTAGAGATAGCCAACTATTAGCTACCTAAGATTCTCAGTTGCTTATCTTTTAAAATCAGCAAGATTGAGGCTCAGCGCCGGTAGTTCAGTGGTTATGATACTGACCACATACACTGGGGCTGGCAGGTTCAAACCCAGCTGGGGCCTGCTAAACAACAATAACAACTACAAAAAAAAAAAAAAGTCAGGCGTTGTGGTGGTCGCCTGTAGTCCCAGCTACTTGGGAGGCTGAGGCAAGAGAATTGCTTAAGCCTAAGAGTTTGAGGTTGCTGTGAGCTGTGATGCCACAGCATTCTACCGAGGGTGATGTAGTGAGACTCTGTCTCAAAAAAAAAAAAAATCAGTGAGATTGAGTTCTGCTCTATGCAAAGAACTATGACTAATACATACTGTATACTGAACTACGGTTACACACCAGAGTCTACGCTGGAACGTTCCTGTGTTACTTAAACTTCTTAACAATCATTTAAAGTACAAATTATTACACATTTTACAGCTGAAAAAACTGAGACCCAAAAAAGAAACTTCATTCATTCTTTTATTAAAGGCCTACCTGCCTTGTGCCAACCACCAGGAATAAAGTATGGAACAAAATAGTTCCCCGTAACTATAAAAGAAAAGAATGGCATACTGTTCTTTAAATGTCCCCTTGCTAAAATAAGAGGCACAGCACAGCAGCTGTCTGGAAAGGACCTTCTGCCAGTCAGGCCCCATTTTAAATATAGAAAGACCCTAAAAATAGCTACTCATGTATGTTCCAGCCTCAACAGGTGATTGGCCTAAAAGGAGGGAGGAAGCTAGGCCTCGGTGAAGGAGAGTGGAAGGACAGTGCGGTGTTGGCGGTCGTAGCTTTTCCCACCGCGATGGCTCTGCCTCTGAGGTCCTTGAGTCGGGGCTTGGCAAGCGCAGCCAAGGGAGAACACGGAGGGTCAGGAGGTGAGTGGGGCACGGCCTGACCCTGCGGCTACCTGACCTTGCCCACCTGTTCCTTCCCCCCCACCCCCGCCCCAACCTCCCACTGGGCCTCCTGGGTCCAGGCGACGCCCACCACCTGCCCACTGTCCCCCAGACCTCCAGCCCCATGGCCTCCCGCTTCTCTCTCACTCGCCTTACCCCCAATCCCACCCAGCCAGCACCTGGCGCCTCCTGACCTTGGTGCTGGCGCTCCCGAGCGTGGCCCTCTGCACCCTCAACTGCTGGCTCCACTCGGGCCACCGCGAGCGCCCCGAGTTCGTCCCCTACCACCACCTCCGGATCCGCACCAAGGTAAGCAGCGGGGCCACCGCGCCAGCGGACAGGCGACCTTCAAGCCGGGACGCTGCTGACACCTGCTCTCCCTCTCCCCTCTCTCCACAGCCCTACTGCTGGGGGGACGGCAACCACACTCTTTTCCACAATCCCCACGTCAACCCTCTGCCCACGGGCTACGAACACCCCTGAGGCCTCAGCGGGCACCCCAGGGAGCAATAAAGATGTGGAAACTGTGTCTTCAGGCTCAGCGTAGAGGATGGGGTGCGCTGGGGCCGTGGGGCGACACCAACAGGTGTCCGCAGCCGCTGCTATGCGCACGCGCGGTGCTCCACGTGCTTTTCTCAAGTCACTGACCTAAGGTGGGAGGCGTCATCCTTCATGAACAGGCAGGTGATCCCAGCTCCCTCCCTCTCTCTCACTTATTAATAATTTAATCAGGTCTCTCTCTCTTTCTTTCTCTCTCTCTCTCTCTCTCTCACACACACACAAACACACACACCCATCTTTAATAATTAGGAATCTGGGCTGTAAAGGGCTTTCATACATACTGAATCCTCACAGTAACTCTAGGAGCAAGATGTAATTTTGGTTCCTCTTCTCCAGAGGAGAAATCTGAGATTCTCAGTGACTAAATGACTTGCTCAGGTGGCTCACCAGAGGCCCCCTGGGGACCCAGGGCTGCAGACCCTGTGGTATCAAGAAGCCTTTCTGGAAGGCTGGTTCTCTTGGCCTCTCATCTGACACACAGTGCCTGAACTGACAGCATCTGTGAATCCTAGCTAGCTGGAGATAGATAACCATGATTTCAAACATCTTTAGTGAGTCTTCTGTATTAGTTTAGGAAACCAAATGCTCCTTTCTGGAAGCCTGGCTCTCTTGGCTTATGGAGACCCTGTTCAGGGAGGACATGGGTTCAAATGAGTTCCAAACATTTCATTTACCTCCTAGGATGGTCTGCTCCCTTGCCATTATTAAGGAACCTGAAGCCTGTGCTGAAACCCATGACTACCATATGCATGCACACACGTGTGCATGTGCGCGTGCACACACACACACACACACACACACACACACTTCCATTGACCCTCTCGCCTAGTACTACTCATGGCACCACCAAGAAAAAAATAACCAGCTTGGTGCCTGTAGCTCAAGCAGCTAGGGCGCCAGCCACATACACCAGAGCTGGAGGGTTCGAATCCAGCCTGGACTGGCCAAACAACAATGACAATTACAACTTAAAAAAAAAATAGCTGGGCATTGTGGCGGGCGCCTGTAGTCCCAGCTACTTGGGAGGCTGAGGCAAGAGAATCGCTTAAGCCCAAGAGTTGGAGGTTGCTGTGAGCTGTGACATAGCACTCTACCCAGGGCGACAGAGTGAGACTCTGTCTCAAAAACAAAAACAAAAAACCTCAGGCCCCAGTCACCTGAGAAAGTGAGGGAACTCTTTCTATAGCCACAAATGGGCTTCCCCATCTATTCCTAGAACAATACTCGGGTTCCTGAATTAGAGCTCTTCCATACAAGGGAAATGTGTTGTAAACATCCTTGTTTAATGTGACAATTCTTATACATATGAAAATTTATGCTGGCATCACACTTGCTTCTGTAAAAAGTGGGTCATCACTGAAGAAGCTGAATAGACATGTAAAAATATAGAAATCTTTACCTCTTTGGGAAGCTGGCTTAGCACCTGATAGGTTGTTCGGGCCAGGCCAGGGTCTATGCAGAAGTTGTTTTCACAGAAGAAGTAGATTTATAGGTGGAGGCAAGGCCAGCCCATGGGGTAGAGATGAACAGGAAAGTGGGTAATTAGGAAAAAGGCAAATTTGAAGTCTCACAGCTGAAATCCTCCTCACTGAATGTGGTAGTGTCTTCAGGCTTGTCACCCAGCATTTCTTTGTACTGTCGTTTGAAGAAGCCAAGCTAGGAGAGAAAGTGAGTTAGAAAAGCCGGATTGGAGGCCAGAGAAGAAAGTTGGGAGTAGGAAGAAGCTGGGAGAGAAGGGGAGAAGAGAACTAAGATAACATACTTGTGGGCCAGAGCATATCTGTACATAGTGGCCACCACATATTGGCTATCTGCTGTGTGTCAGGCACAATAATTATACACAGAATCTGCGGCAGGAAAGCAGAGATCCTGTAGTCAGGCAGCTCTGTGCACATACCCTAGCCTCATTTCTGTCTTACTGTCACCATTCTGTGATGAAAAAATTATTATCATTTCAAAAATGAGAAACAGGCTCAAAGAGGCCAAGCAACTTGCCTAACATGAAATGATGAGTAAGAGATAGAGACAATGTGTGTGTCCAGGCCTCTTTGAGTTCACGGTCTGAGTTCTCACTGTACCATCCTGTCTGTGGGAGGGCTGGGGTGGGATGCTGGTGATGGGAAGAGTGGGATGAAAATACTCACCTTGTACAGTGTAGCTGTGATGAGAGCCAGCAGCAGCAGACCTCCTACAGAGCTGCCCACCATGAGGGGGATGGGGTTGTGCACCTCATACTCCTCCAGGACCGTCTTTGCCTAGAGGAGAGATGAGCCCATCAAAAAGCATCAGGCCTCCTGCTGTCACAGGCTCCTCCCAGGTTCCTCAACCTTTAACCCCCCCACCCTTCCCCAGGCCCTGCTTCAAGGACTGAAATGCAGAAGCACTCATGTGCTTAGGGAACACGGTCCTGCCCAGGGAATTTCATCCCTCCTCCCTCCAGGCTTACAGTCCTCCCCCCACCTCCAGAATAGCAGATTTAGCATCAGGAGCCCCCTTACCAGCCTGACCACGGCCTACCCCACAGTCACTACCTGGGCGCTCAGAAACGCCTCCTGTCCTGGAAGCTGGGAATACACAGATCTGTCGAATGTGATTTCGGCCACACTCACGACCAACACCTTCTTCTGCAATGTCTTCAAAAGAGAGGGGTGGGGGCAACCTGTGGCATGGGCTCTGGGGGATGCTCAGAGTCCAGGAATGGCCTGGCTTGAGGACGGGCACAGACACATCAGGCAGCACCGGGTCTGGGGGCGGGGCCGCGTTGGGCCTACACACCTGGCTGACCCAGCCGAAGCTGAGGTTGCCCTTCAGGATGAAGTCGAGTTCCTCCTGGATGCCGAAGGAGGGGATGTCACAGCGGAACCTCAGGCAGTCAGCAATGGAGCAGTCCTAGGGATGGGAGAGGAATGAGGTTGGTGAGGGTCCTCACTTAGGGAAGAATCATAAGAGAAAATAACATCTGTCAGATGTGGGGTGGGAAACAGAGGAACAATTGCAGGGTGTGCCCCTAACTCGGCAATCTAGCAGTACATTTCCCTGTATCCCCCAACATGGGCCGGTCTTGCAGTGGGGTTCAGGGCCTTTCTCACCAGCACAGAACTTCCTGGAATCTGGGTGAGGAAGTCAGGATGCTGGGGCGGTTTCCTCTCTGACACACACGGGAGACTCTAGGCAGTGAGAGAAATAGTCACAGAACAGGCAATATTTCCCTGGAAAGAAAGTGTGCGGTGCTGTGGGATCAGACTTTGGAGAAGGAGGAAAGGCAGGCACCTGTGGAGGGGCCTCCATAGTCACATCCCACACGGCCACCCTATTCAGCAGAATGGGAACCCAGAAATGAATGCTGACAGCCAGATCTCGCTGACTCAGGTTATTCACCTGCAGAAAATTTAGACAGAACATTATTGAGGTCTGTGGTGCTTCCCAAATCTCATTTCTTTCTCGGCCCTGGCCGAGGTTTCTCTCCATCTTTCCCCACCAACTTCCAACTTTATCTGTCCCAAGGGAGAGTGGACACGGATATTCCCTAGCCTCTCACGCGGTATCGATGCTCAGCCTCTTTCTTGCTCTTCTCATCGGAAGTCGAAAAGTTGAAGTACTTGGTGGATTCTTCCTGCCTGTAGAGAGAAGGCCTGTTGATAAAAAATAGCCCTGACTGTTCCCAGTTGTGCCCTGGCCTGCTGCCGAGAGCTCTGTTGGCCTGGCAGCTAACTCAGGGAAACAATGATGGTCCTCACATACCTCTGTAGCCTTAGCTTCAGCCCTCCTTCCCATAGCATCCTCTGCCCCAGTTACCCAGAACCACTAGCTCTGAGCTTGACGCCCTTGGTTCTCTTATACCCCCACGACTTTGCTCAAGCTCTTTCTTCTGCTTGGAATTTTCTTACCCATATCCCTTCTGGAAATTTGCACTTAAAAGCCCACCTTAAACATCCCCTCCCCTAAGTTTTAAACATTTTCCTATGAGAAAAAGGCATCCACGTTGCTGTGTCCAAAAGGTACAGGGTTAGTCACAGGCAATACTTGCAGAGACTGTAGCTAGAACAAATATGCTTAAGAGGATTCTAAGGAATAATATCTGGATCGCTCAGGAAAAAATGGAGTGAGAGACACTCCATGGTGGAAATGAAGGTAATAGATGAGACCATCTCAGAGCAGGTAAGTGTGAAGGAACGTGGGGCATGAACACAAGCCCATGGAGGGGACATAGGGTCCAAGGCTACAGGGGGGTTTCTATCCACCTGTGGCACTGTGCCGTGAAAAATTTTAAAGACCATTAATTATTTTTGAAAGATGTTCAAAGCACATATAAATATATTCTTTTTTACTCTTTTTTTTTTTCTTGTTTTTTGTAGAGACAGAGTCTCACTTTATGGCCCTCGGTAGAGTGCCGTGGCCTCACACAGCTCACAGCAACCTCCAACTTCTGGACTTAAGCGATTCTCTTGCCTCAGCCTCCGAGTAGCTGGGACTACAGGCGCCCGCCACAACGCCCGGCTATTATTTGGTTGCAGTTTGGCCGGGGCCGGGTTTGAACCCGCCACCCTCGGTATATGGGGCCGGCGCCTTACCGACTGAGCCACAGGCACCGCCCTTACTCTTTTTTTTTTTTGATCAACGTAAGTGTGCCACCAAAGTTTAACTATAGGTTCAAGTGTTCCATGAGATAAAAAAGATTGAAAAAACACTGACCTATGTCATCTTCAGCAAACATAGGCTGGACAGTCAACAGTTAAGCCATAATCCCTTGCCCTCTCAGAGGTTAATATCTAAAGTCTCAGTAGAATCAAGCAGACAAGTGGAGGGGCTGCCCTTTTTACCAGCAGCGAGCACAGTGCAGCTGACCAGCTACAGAAACTCTGTGGGCTCCATGGGTATTCCCACTATCAACTAAGAACACATAGGGGCTGGTGCCAGACCACCTGGGTTCACATCCCAGATCTGCCACTTCATACCTGAGCCACTTGAGGGAAGCTACTTAACCTCTCTGGAGCCCTGTATTTCTTTCCTCTTTAAAATGGGGATGGTAATAATAGTGCCTACTTATAGTAGAGCTGCAGTGAGGGCTGTAGTAGTGCTGAGCACATAGTGAGGCCTCCAAAAATGTTAGAGATTATTTTCTCTTACTATCCTAGCCTTCCTCTCAGCTCCCCACCCTGGCCCCTTCTCTCTCTACTTCTATTTCCTCACCTTAAAATCTTACAGTTCTAAACCTCTTTTCAAATCTGAGTAAGTCCTCCAGCTTTTCCAAGTCCTCAGAGAGGCATGTTGCGTACGGCTATGGCATAGGCTCTGCACCTGAACCGTCTGGTTTTGATTCCTGGTTTGGTCTCTTGGTGAATGACAGGGGCAAGTTATTTAATCTCTTGATTTCTTCGTTGGTAAAAATGGAGATAACATTACAGTTATAGAATTATAGGGTTAAGTGAATGTAAATACATGTAAAGTACTGAAAACAATGCAAAAAATCCCCCAAATAACAACATAAAACAATGCCTGACTTAAGTATATGTAACTGTAATCTCTTCTGATAAGTATCCTCCTGTGGATAGAAGGGGAAACTTACACATGTGGTTTGAAAGGGCTTAATCTCCCCACCTCTGTTCCCCTAAACATTCATAACGTCAACAGCCTCAGCAACAGCAGCAAACTCTGTCCCATGGCAGCATCACAAGCTTCTGAGCAACTCTCTAACCCACTGGAGCTTAGCCCAACGTGTGGGATTCTTACTTTGTTTCCAGCCTGACTTGCCTCTGCCTCCTCAACCAACCTTTAGAACCCAGGGCGACAGTCCTATTCTTGCCTTTCCGGTGGCCTGCCTCAACCTTGGGGCTCTTAAAGACCCTCCCAACAGTTTCTCACACCTCTGACCATCTCTGGGTTTTGTAGAAACTTGATCTTTCCTTTCCTCTGTATGGTGACAGACCATATCCTGTTTGGTATAATAAGTTCCCCAATTTAGAGTGCTCATCGCATTTTTTTTTTTGATACGGGGTCTCACTCTGTTGTGCAGGCTAGAGCGCAGTATATCATATAGCTCACTGCAACTTCAAACTCTTGGGCTCAAGCAGTCCTCCTGCCTCAGCCCCCCAAGTAGCTCTGACTATGGGCACATACCATCTTACTCAGATAACTTTTCTATTTTTTGTAGAGATGGGGTCTCACTGTGTTGCTTGGGCTGAACTTAAACTCCTAGGCTCAAGTGATCCTCTCACCTTGACCTCCCAAAGTGAATGTAAATACATGTGAAGTACTTGAGGTACTATTGGGATTACAGGCACGAACCACCAGGCCTGGCCTTAGAAAAGCCTTGTTCTTAATCTAATAACTTTGCTTGGGCATGTTCATATTAAGTGCACAGGACAGGATTGGCTTCATGTTAAAGGAAGCCTGCATTTTTGAGGGAGAAGAGAAAATGCACATAGGTGGCAAGATGTGTGTTCCACCAGCAGGCCAATTCATCAGAGAAGCAGCAAGAATTATGTCATACAGGGTGTCCCAAAGGTTGCCATACACACACACATACACAGGGAACATCGAAATTGTAGCTAAATGTACCTTTATTTACCAAATATTAATTATAAAAGATTTCTCTATGTGTTGATATATAAATATTCAAAATATAAAATATAACATAAAATGTAATATGATTTTGTTATTTTTTCCTATTTATGGTGACCTTTGGGATACTCTGTATTGTGGTATAAATATAGTCATACATTGCTTAACATTGGGAATACATTCTAAAAATGCATCATTAAGTGATTTCATTGCTGTGCAAACATCATAGGGTGCCCTTTACACACACCTCGATGGTCTAACTTACCATACCCCTAGGCGATATGGTATAGCCTGTTGCTCCTTGGCTACAAACCTATACATCACATTACTGTCCTGAACACCATAGGCAATTTTAACACAATAAATATTTGGGTATCTGAACATAGAAAATATAATGCATCGCACTATGATGTTACGACAGCTACAATGTTCACTAGGCAATAGGAATTTTTCATCCCTATTATAATCTTATGAGACCACGATAGTACATGTGGTCCATCACTGTACTATCGCCTGGTGGCACTATCGCCTGGTGGCACATGACTATACATGGCTGGTCACCCACACAAGCATTCCCATGTGAGGAATCAAAAGGTCACATCAACAAAAGAGCAGGATGGAGCTCAGAGGGAGCTACCAGGCTTAGAGGAAGGTCAGAGGTCCAAGGGGAGGGCCAGAGAGTAAGCACCTGCTGATTATTGTGTAGACAGCATATTTCACTGGTAGCTCCAGCTGGAAGGTTGTCTTGCTGCTTGCAGGTTTATTATTCTCACTGAAAAAAGAGAGGGGACCCAGCTGGGAAGGAATCCAGGAGAGGAATCTCCAGCTGGGGCATGAGACTGATGGGTGAAGACACATCACATCTTGCCTGTACTCACCTGCTTGCATTGGCCCTCATAAGCATTCTGTTTCCCAGGGTTGCCTTGTTGGAGACGTCAAATGTGACTGTGAAGGTTCCCTGAGGGAAGGAGCCAGAAGGAACGGGGATAGGGAAGGTCATGGGGAGTGAGGGAAGGGAATGGGTCAGGATGAGGGAGAATGGTGATAAGGATCTGGGAGAGGCACTGACCTGAGATCCCTCTGGGAAGATGGGGTGGTTGATGCTACAGCTGCTGCTCCTCAGACCCTCATTTCCAGTGGGCACTGCCTCACATGCCAGGCGCAGTGGGCGCTGAGGAGGTTGCTTCTAGGGGAGGAGAATGAATTTTAAAATGTTACCCATGTGCACAAATGGAATTGATATGTAACAGTGGTGGCACTGCACAGCAGTAGGGGAAAGGACAGCCTCCTGGATACATGGTGGTGGAAAAACTGGCCAAGTGTAAAAAGAAGGAGAAGAAAAGATAAAGAAATTGGGTCCCTCCCTCACTCCATATGTTAAAATAAATTCCAACTGGATTAAAGATTTAAGTGTGAAAAAGTGACCACACTTGCAATCCTACCACTCTGGGAGGCCATGGCAGGGGGATCGCTTGAGCTCAGGAGCTCAAGACTAGCCTGAGCAAGAATGAGACCCCATCTTTACTAAAAATAGAAAAACTAGCCAGGTGTAGTGGTGAACGCCTATAGTCACAACTGGTTGGAAGGCTCAGGTAGAGGATTGCTTGAGCCCAGGAGTTTGAGGTTGCTTTGAGCTACGATGACATTACAGCACTCTACCCGGGGTGATGGAGTGAGACTCTGTCTCAAAGAAAAAACTAATAATAATTAAAAATATAATTTAGGCTCAGTGCCCGTAGCACAGTAGTTACGGCACCAGCCACATACACCGAATTTGGTGGGTTTGAACCTGGCCCAGGCCAGCTAAACAAGGACAACTGCAATAACAACAACAAAAAATAGCCGGGTGTTGTGGCAGGCACCTGTAGGCCCAGCTACTTGGGAGGCTGAGGCAAGAGAATCACTTAAGCCCAAGAGTTTGAGGTTGCTGTTAGCTGTGACGCGACAGCACTCTACACAAGGGCAATAAAGTGAGATTCTGTCTCTACAAAAAATTTTTTTTAAATAAAATAAAATAAAAAATAAATAATACATATATAAAAATTTTTAAAAAGTGTGGAAAAGCAAAACCAGCTGAGCATGGTGGTGCACACCTGTAGTACCAGCTAGTCCCAATAATCCCCGCACCTGCAGCTGAGGTGGGAGGGTTCCTTAAGCCCAGGGGTTCAATGCTGTGGTGAGCCATGATCATGCTACTGCACTCCTGGTAACAGAGCAAGACTCCATCTCAAAACAATCTTTAAAAGAGAAAGAAAAAGAGAAAAAGAAAAACTATGAAGCCTTTAGACGATATGTGTAATATAGGGAATTATTTTCACAACCTTGGAGTAGAGAAGTATTTCTTTTTCTTTTCTTTCTTTCTTTCTTTTTTTTTTTTTTTAGAAACAGAGTCTCACTTAGTTGCCCTCAGTAGAGCGCTGTGACGTCACAGATCACAGCAACCTCCAGCTCTTGGGCTTAGGCGATTCTCTTGCCTCAGCCTCCCGAGTAGCTGGGAATACAGGCGCCCGGCTATTTTTTGTTGCAGTTTGGCTGGGGCTAGGTTCAAACCCGCCACCCTCGGTGTATGGTGCTGGTGCCCTATCCACTGAGCCACAGGCGCTGCCTGAGAAGTGTTTCTTGAATAAGAACAAACACAAAACCACTAAATACAAAGGAAAAGATTGATAAAAATTGACCACAATCAAATTAAGACATTCTGTTTATTAAAGGACAGAATAAAGAGACTGAAAAGAAAAGCAATAGGATTGAAAAAGCTAAAGGCGATTCCTGGTCTAGGGGTATGATTCTTGCTTAGGATCGGAAAAGGCATTTGAACACGTATAGCTGGAATAGGACTAGTAACCAGCATATGTAAAGAACTCTGACAAATCAGTACAAAAAACATGGGCAACACAATTGAAGAATAGAAAGAACACATGGTCAGGCGCTTCCTAAAAGAAACATCTGAGCTACCAGGAAATATGTGAAGAGTTGGTCAACCTCACTGGAGAAATACAAATTAAAATTCTAAGGAAATACTAACCCACCAGATGACAAAAATTATAAAGTCTGACACTGCCAAGTACTGGAGTGGATGGAAGGCCACAGGAACTCTCATCATATGCTGCTGATGGAAGTGTAAAGAGACAAAAATACATTTGAAAATGATTTGCCCTCACTTTTTTTTTTTTTTTGGAGACAGAGCCTCAAGCTGTCACCCTGTGTAGAGTGTTGTTGCATCACAGCTCACAGCAACCTCCAACTCCTGGGCTCAAGTGAGTCTCCTGCTTCTGCCTCCCAACTACAGGCGCCCCCCACAACGCCCGGCTATTTTTTGATTGCAGCCGTCATTGTTGTTTGGTGGGCCCAGGCTGGATTCGAACCCGCCAGCTCAGGTGTATGTGGCTGGCACCTTGGCTGCTTGAGCGACAGGCGCTGAGCCTTGCCCTCACTTCTTAAAATTGGAGATACACACACCCACTGACCCAGCAATTCCACATGTTATATACCTTCCAAAATATTTCTCGTAAGTGCAGCAGGATACATGCTCAAAAATGGTCTTGCTAAAATCCGGAACCCATTCAAATAGCAATCAATTATAGAATGGATAAATTATTATAATCATACAAAGAGATTCTATGCAACAATGAAAATATTCTACAGACATATGCAACCACATGGGTGAGTCTCACAGACACAATATCGAGGGAAAGAAGTAATATGCAAGAGTACAGACATGTTTCCATTTACATAAAATTCAAATCTTGGTAAACTGAATAGTATCATTTGGGAATGTACACATGAATGGTAAAACTATAGAGAAAATCAAGGAAATGATTATCTCAAAGTCAGAATAGTGATGATCTTTGGGGAGAGGGAGGGTTGTAACGGGGAAGGCATATGATGGGAGGGCTTATGGGGGCCCTAGTAGTGTTTTATTTCTTGATCTGGATGCTAATTGTATGGAGGTTTCCTTAATATTAATCATTAAACTATACATATGCTTTATGTACTTTTCTGTGTGTGTGTTTATGTATCATTACAGAAGAAAAAAAGTTTTTTTTGTAGCTACGTGTACCTTTATTTACAAAAGATTTGTTACAGAATTTTACAAAATATTCTGTGCATGTTGGCCACCACAAGAAAATTTTAAAAGAAACTACTATATATCTGGGAGTTATGGGGCAAAAGAGAGGTCCCAGCCAACTAGAGCCCAGGGGAGTTGCTTACCTGGGTTCCTGACACCCATCGATAGGACAGCCCCTTTGGGTAGTAGAAGTTGATGACAGTTCCATAGGAATCCTCACCCTCGTTCCACACAGTCACTGTCACATTGAGTTCCAGGGAGCTCCCCACTATCAGGGTCTTCAAGCTAAAGGGCAAAGGACAGGACTGAGAGTGTGACTCTGCTGGAAATAGGCTGGAATTGGATCAGGGCAGGGGTGGGATTATGGGAACTCATGAGCTATGGGTGAGTAACACTCCAATCAAATTCATTTTTGCTATATAGACATTAACATGTGATATCAATAGAGAAAAATTAAAAAGTAAAAGAAATTTCAAAATCTTATCTCAGAAAAAGAAAAAAAGCATTTTTGTTAGAAAGAGAGCCAAAGGGAAGTGCAAACCCTCCTCATATTAATGAGATGGGAGACTCAGAAGCTCGAAAGGAGGTAGAGCTCACCCTGAGAAGCTGAGGCTGACACTCAGGTCCGCTTCACAGATGCGATCTTGTCCACAGTTCTTCTCAAAGGGGAGCTGCAGCGAAACAGTATATTCCCCTCCCATCTCATGTCTTAAACTTTATCCAATCCCCTCATCAGAGGCACTCATCTGCACTATCACGGAGCCTCTGCACCCAGCACTCTGCTACACACTGGAATGGAGATGGGGTTTGGGGGTTGGAATATAAAAGAAAAATAAAACAAGATTCTTGGATTCAAGGACTATAAAGTTTAGTTGAGTCAGATCCAACTCATCCTGGAACAACATTCAACAAACATAATTAAGTGCCAATGATCTGACAGGTTCTGGGTTGGGGTAGGAGCTTGGGGAAGGTGAAAAAGACAAGTGAATTGACATGGGTCTTAGGCTCAAGGACCCTACAATCCCAGGAGAGCAACAAATGTAGATGCAGGGTGCTAGGATTTCAGCCATGTGATATTTGGTCTGGTAGACCATGTCATCATGGGAGGTCAGAAATGAAGTGGTAGCTTCTGAGTGGGGTTTTCAAAAAAGATTGGCAGTTTGAGATGGAGAGAAGGAAATATTTTCCAAATGAGAGATACGACATGGACAGAGGCACAGAGGTAGGAATCAGAAAAGTTGGGAAGGATCTGCTGATTGTGAACCAGAGAGTTTATGTTGGGGCAAAGGGAGTAACGAGCCAGGATGTGTGCAGGGGTCCAAGCTAGGCAGGGTACCTGGTGGAGGCATTTTGGACTTGATGTAGTCTGTGGATAATTGGGAGCTACTGTGGGTTCTTGAGCACATGGAGACCCAGTGAAAGTCAGCACATCCTTGGGATTTACTGAACGACTCACAGAAGCCATGAAGAGGTCCTGTGTGCCCACAGCCAGCACCGGGCGAAGGTTCCGGAATGAGGGGATGGGCTCCCCCACCAAGGAGAAGTTGAGGCGCAGGATGATGGGGCTCATCACATCCTCCACGCAGTCCTGAGGGAGAATGGACTTTCCAGAACCCACTATCCTTCCCCTTACTTTCCACCATTGGGGCTTCTCCACTACGTCCATTCCCCCTGTCCATACAGTGCCCTATCTAAGCTGTGCAGTGGGGTCTCTGGCCCCAACTTTTCTCTCTCTGGCCCTAATATCTTCACCCTTCCCACCCAATTCAGCAAAGAGCTGGGATGCTAGAGGCTGGCTTCAGGCCCCTCCACACTCTCCTCTTCCCAGAACCCAAACGCCTCACTATCAAAAGCAGCTTCATGGTTTCACAGTGATCCCCTAGCCCCAAGGCTTTTCTTCGAGTCAAAGTCCAGTTTTTGGTCTCATCGAAAATGGCTCGAGAAATCAGGCGTCCTGGGTCCAATGCCAGATCATACTTGACAGAGCTTTGAACATCACCTGAAGTGGAAAAGGGAGTAGAAAATGGGAAGGCTGAGAGAACCTAGAATGTTCTGTTTTTATTTATTTGTTCATGTAATAATATTTGCTGGGCACTTTTTATGGACCATGAACTGTACCCAATGCCTAGGATACACTTGGAGAAGAAGGAGAGATGTGGCTCCCACCCTCATGAAGTTCACAGTCTAGGAAAGGAATCAAGTGCATGGGCCATAATGTCGTATCACAGTGTGATCAAAGCAAGGGGAGACTTGCTTTGGCTGGCCATATAAGGAGAGTGTCTGACTTGTGCCTGGGCAGGAATGCCATCTTAGATGGGCCGTCTCTACACTGCGGCCTGGAGGATGAGCAGGAGAATGGTGAAGAGTGGGAAGAAGAGCGTCCTGGACTGTGGGAACAGAGGCTAAGACCAGAAAGGGGAAGGAGGCTGGCACATTTATAGAAAGTGCGTACAGTAAGGCAGCTGCTGTGAGACCAGAGAGGCAGGGAGGCCAAATCAGAGAAAGCCTTTCAGGGAGGCTTTGGATCTTTATAAACGAAGGGGGAGCAGTTGAGGAGTGTTAAGCAGGGGAGTGAGGCGCCTAGGTTTGCATTTCAGGACCAATTAACTCTAGTGCTTCTGTGGAGAATGGACAGGAGGGTGCAAGAAGAGACAGGAGAATTGCTCAAGTGTCATTACTTTGGGGTAGGTAGGAAAGAGACATTGTGGCCCAGAAGAAGGCAGGGGATGAGGGACAAAAGTGGACAGAGACAGAGTCTATAGGCCTGGGTGTGCAGGCTTCTGACATGGGCAGCTGAGCCGTTATAGACATGAGATTTAGATTCCCGGGCCCATTCTGTCCTGAGGATAGGAGTGGGGGCCTGTAATGGGGTGAGGGGCCGAATACACTTTTAGGGAGGAAACTCACCTAAGTGGTCGAGTGAGCTTTTGTGAACAGTGAGACAGATTGTGGCCTTCCCAGCTTCCTGGGTGGTGGGCACCTCTTCCGAGCATTGGTACACAGCCCTTGCCACCTCCACAGGGGTGAATCTCATGGTTACCCCCACTGTCAGCATGGGTAGGCTCCTGAAGAGAATAAGCAGGGGTGGGGGACAGGACACTGGCCTCTGTGAGGAGGACAAGGAGGGGAGGGCAGCATTGGTGAATCAGACACATGGCAGGCTGTGGTGGTATTGGGGGGGTTGTCACCTGAGCAGCAGCACGTGGCCTTGGGCCCCCACGGCCAGGTCCACCAGTCCATCCTGGGTGAGATCCTGACCCCCGCTCAGTGACCTTCCAAAATACTGAAGCCTGGAGGAGAGCTGGGAGCCTGTGATCCGCTGGCCAGAGAGGGAGAAGAGAAGGAAGAGTCCAAGGGAGGTGATGGGAAAGGTTTGGGAAGAGCTTTGGGAAGAGATTGTAGTCAAGGCAGATCTGAATAGAAAAACTGAAAAGGAGAGATGAAGGGATAGGAACTGAAAGCAAGCAGCGTGAGGACCTCCGGACTCCCAGACAGAGAGAAGGGAGCTCTTTTTGTCCAACTCATTCGAGAGTGCAGGTTACTGATGAAAAAAAGCACAGCAAGGGGAATGTGATAGAGTCATTATTTGTTATAGTCCTTCGTGAACATGTGATGACCAGCATGCTTACTGCTCCCATTCTGCCATGTCTACAAGAAGCTAATGGAGTTGGTTTTTATCATTTCCATGTTTCATGGAAAGAAACTAAGGCTCATGGAGGCCGTCAGTCTCTGCCTAAGGCCCCACAGCTAATGGTGGCCAGAGAGGTCAGCGATGTGACCTGGGGTCTGACCTTCAAAGCCTGGCCTCTTAACTAGTAAACTACCCATAACAGATTGAATCAAAGAAGAGAGGAGAGGGGATTTGTGCTTTCTGAGGAGAGAAGGAAGGGAATGGTAACTGCTCAGGCCAGTGGCAGGAGACTGCCTGGGCTGAAGCCAAGACCTGGGGGGGAGAAGGGACTGAGGCTGAAGACAGGGGTCCTCACCTGGCTGTGGGAGGGGCTGATGCTGGGTCCAGAGGCTCCATGAAATAGGTAGACGGCACCCCGGTTCTCCTGCTCTCCCGGGGCCCCGATGGCCACATCTGTCAGCTTGTCCCCATTCACATCCCCCAGCACTGTCAGAGCTGCCCCAAAGCGGCCCCAGGGATGGCCCTGCTCCCCACGGAGAATGACCTCACACTGCCACCTGCTCTGCTGTGGAACAAAACCAGTGGTCTGGAGGTGCCTTCCTGTACCCCCCAAATACAAACCCCACCTTCCAACCCCACCCGCCACCTGGCCAACCCCTCACCCCACGCCCAGACCCCACCCAGCCCAGCGCCCATCAGCCACTCACCCCCCGAGGCAAGGGGCACACAGACACCTGGCCCCCCTGGGTCTGCTCGTAGTAATGGGGGGCCCCGATGAGGACCAGGTCGGTGCTGCCATCTCTGTCCACATCCACCGAGCAGAGGGAGGCCCCAAAGTAGGAGCCAATCTGGAGGGCAGAGTCTCAGTCATCCTGCCCTTCCCTGCCAAAGACATCCCCTTCTGGGCCAGGTCCCACCTCTCCCCAGGCAACAGGAACTGCTCCCCTTCATGCTCTCCTGCTCCACCCCTGGCCTCGTGCGCACCCACCCTCACATTCCCCTCTGCTGCCTCCATATCAACCTGGGTCCCTGCGACTTCTGCCTTCGGCCTCCACTGCCTGGCTGCCTGGGTGAAGATGACAACCTTCCCGGTGTGCTGATGGCGGGGGGCCCCCAGGACCAGGCTCTGCACCCCCTTCCACAGGGCCAGCTCGGTGGAGTAACCTGAGGGGGCCAGGCCTCAGCACAAAGATCTCCCCCTCCCCACCAGGCCTCTCCCTTGCCCAGGCAGCTTATCCCCAGCCTGTCCCCCCCACACCAGCTTTTCTCACCCAGGTAAGAGTCCCTCATGTCCACATTCTCCTGAGACATGTTGATGAAGGTGGAGTTCATATTTGGGGGGTACAGGAAGGCACCTCCAGACCAGGTAAAGCTCCCCACAGCCCCCAGAACTGGTCTATCCTGGGAGGAAAGGATTTCAGGGCTGAGAGAGGCCAGAAGAAGAAGACAGCCTCTTCCAAACAAGTGCCTGCCACTGGCCCTCACCAGCAGCCTCTGCACCCCGAACCCCTAATGTCTATCTTCCCCTGCCACTGTTCCAATCAGCACCAACCCCTTTCACCCACCACTCTGTCTCCCCTCACTGTTCTCCTCTGCCCCACTTCAACCACCCTAGCACCATATTTCCTCAAATTCAAAAGTACAGCCATTGCCCTGTTGGAAAGCCGTTACCATTCCCCTTAGGAAGGCACCTAAGACCCTTCCCAGTCAAATCCACGAAATCTCGCTTTGTTCCAAAACACATCAGGCTTTGGCCTGAATACCTCTCTTTCCTTCTCACTTTCTAATACTCAGCTCATCCCTCTGGAAGAGTCACTTCAAAGTCACCTCCTCTTTGAGATCTTCCTCAGCTCCCTTAGGAAGCCACAGGCATTTCCTCTTTGTACCTCATTTATGGCCTATTTAACTTTTTGATATGGATAAATTACAACATCGGTCTCCAACCTTTTTGGCACTACAGAGAAGTTTAACAGAAGACAGTTTTTGCATGCATTGTAGGTAGGAGGTGGGGTGGGAGTGGGGAGCTTAGAGTCTCATAATGATTGCACAACCTAGATCCCTGACGTGTACAGTTTACAGTGGGGTTTGTGCTCCTGTGAGAATCTAATGTCATCGCTGATGTGACAGGAGGTGGAGCTCAGGTGGTGAGGCCAGTGATGGGGAGCGGATGAATGTACATGAAGCTTTCCTTCCGCTCGCCTCCAGCTGTGCAGCCTGTTTCCTAACAGGCCACAGCCAGGATCACTCCACAGCCCTGGGGTTGGGGACCGCAGATTTAGAACATGCACAGAAGTAGAAAGAAATCGTCAATGAGCTCCCAAGTACCCATGACCCACCAATCTTGTTTCATTTCTACCAACTCCCACGCACCCCCAAATTATTCTGAAGCAAATCACTCTGGATACTTTGAACATACACGTACTTCCTGCATGTCTCTAGGGTCTATTCCGGCTAGTCCTTCTCACCCCTCTGCCCCTCTCCTCGATTGCTGCCCCTGGCTTATCTACTGCAGCTGTGCCAGGCCCTCTCTCTCCCTAGCATGGTAAACTTTTTCCTGACTTAGGACTTTTGCATTTGCCTTTTCCTCTACCTGGAGCAATCTTTCCCCAGATTTTCCTAGGGCTGGCCCTTTCTTATCATTCAGCCTCTTCTGACCAGCTGTTTTTTTCTATCCTAACACATAGCACCCTCTGAAAGTCTTTTGTTTGCTAATTGTTTCCTTCCACTTGAGTACTCCATGAGATCAGGAACCTTGGCTACCCTCTTTTCTGCTGTGCTCCCATCATTTGACATACTGCTTGGATGTCTCTCCCCTACTGGACAGTGAACTTGAGGACAGGGTTTGGTTCTTATTTACTTCTGGGTCTCAGGTCCCAGCTTAGGGCGAGCCCAGAGTTGGTGCCTGAGACCTGTTTATCAAGTACATGCTCCACCTACCATTGTGAATACTGAACTGAAGCCTTCTTGGGACATCTCATGCTGAAAGGAGCTACCTGTCTTTGATTGGGTTCCTGTGGGAAACAAGTCACTTAGGTTCCCAGAAGCCAGAACTCAGAGCAGAGGGAGGAGAACATGGTCTGGGGCTGGGTTCTGGGGAGTAATTTTGAGTAAGTTGTAGGAAGGGAGGGACCAAATCAGGACTGTGGGGGGACAACTGGGTCAGGACCCCTTTAATTCAAAGGCCCAACCTTGTTCGCCACTTACCCTCAACCGCAAAGATCTTCTCCTGTAGATTCTTCTGGATGCTGCCAAGAGCTGCAAAGTTGTTCACCATGAACACATGGTCCTGCGGAGGTGCTGAGCCAATGGTGTCCAGCTCCTGCCTGGCAGTGGGTTCCTGGAAAGCATCTCCCACCTGCAGCAGAGAGGCAGATGAGGAGGAGGAACCCACCAGCCCTTTGCCTGCATAAGGTGCAAGTTGAGTCTGGGGAAGTGAAGAAGAAGAGGTCGCACCCCAATGGCATAGCGGATGATGCCAGCTTTCTCTGCCTGGGGGATGACAGTGCTGTATTCCAGAGGATCTCTGTACTTCTGCCCATCAGTGATGACAATGAGGATCTTCTTGGCATGTTCACGGGCTCCGTTATCACTATGAAATAGCTCTGTCCTATCAGGTAAGAAAGGGAGATGCTTCCAGTGAAATGGATTAATTCTGGAAAGATATCATTTGCCACCCTAGAACGTCATCTGAAGAGGTTGGGAGTCCTGGTAACTTCAGACTCTATCAGGCATCTTAAGAAATAAATTTGGCCCTTTTTGAAAGCCATCCTGGCAATAATTAATAAAAGCAACAATAAAAGTAGTCATATTCTTTATTTCTAAAAGTCTATCCACTACTGAACTTCATTCCCAGAAGGCAATAGCTTTGGAATCAGTTTTGGACAAGTTACTTAACCTTCCTGAGCCTCTGCTTCTCTCGTGCAAGATGAGGATAATAATTGTGCTGGAGCTGGTCTCTAAAGGTGGCCCCAATGAACCATACCTAGCTTCCCTCCCACATTGACTTACTTTCATCAGCAGCATGCAATGGAAGTGACACCACACCACTTATGGGCCTACTATAGTCTGGTATCTTTTGCTTTTAGCCCTGAGCCACAAAAAGTCTAGCTACCCTATTGGAGGCACTCAATAGTGTGGCTTCAAGAAGAGACAGGCTCAGCTATTCCAGCTGAGCCCAGCCTTCCAGCCAATCCTGCTTAGGCACCCGACCTGTGAATGAAGTTCTCAGTGTTCTGGCCTCTCACATTTGATCACAGCCACATGAGAGATCCTATGCAAGAACAGCAGAATCATCCAGCTAAGCACCAGAAACATAAAAAACAATGAAAGAGTTGTTGTTTAAGCCACTAAATTTGGGGAAGGGTTGCTAGGCAACACTAGATAACTGAAAATCAGACAATTCTAAAGAGTAAATTAAGTCATGCTTTTACAAGAGTAAATGGCCTACAGGTAAGCACTAACAGATAATAGCTATAATGAATGATTAAGACTGTAACTACATGCTCATGTAAGTCTAAAATTTCACAACACACACACATACCAAACAACACACAGATGCCAAATATAATACTGGGAACGTCATATCTTTGCACCTGGGTGGAAAATTACATGACCATTTCGAAGAAAAACAATAAAAACTGTGGAGAGGCTCGGGACCTAAAGCTCAGCACCTAGGGTGTCAGCCACATACATCAGAGCTGGCGGGTTTGAATCCAGCCTGGGCCTGCCAAACAACAACAACTACAATGAAAAAATAGCCGGGCATTGTGGTGGGTGCCTATAGTCCCAGGTACTTGAGAGGCTGAGGCAAGATAATCCCTTAAGCCCAAGAATTGGAGGTTGCTGTGAACTGTGATGCCACGGCACTCTACCTAGGGCAACATAGTGAAACTCTATCTCCAAAAAAAAAAACTGTGGAGAAACATGGAACAACAAGTTTATATGACCTAGATGAAAAAAAAAAAAGATGAAAATAATTTCTGCTTTGCCCTGATTGTGATGTATAAAATAAGTCTGAATAAAGACTAGTATAGAAATGGCATTGTGGTACGCTGGTGGGATTTATTGATTCTTTTGTACATAACCGTTTCTCCTTGCTAAAATACTGTGAAGTGGTAGATTAGAGGGCCTTGGGAAACACCTCCTTAAAAAAATTTTTTCCTTAATGTTACTGTCATTTTGGTTTTTTCTTTCTTTTTGTAATGAAACTTCTTTTTATGAATGAAAGAAGGAAGGAAGGAAGGAAGGAAGGAAGGAAGGAAGGAAGGAAGGAAGGAAGGAAGGAAGGAAGGAAGGAAGGAAGGAAGGAAGGAAGGAAGGAAAGAAGGAAAGAAAGAAAGAAAAGAAAGGAACTTAATCAGTGGCAGGGAGGTCCAAGCAGCAGCTGAGTCCAGCCCTGAAACTGGCGTGGCTCTGGCGGGTGGAGGCTGCTGGGAGATGCACTGCATTCTGGGAGGTGCATATTGTTTTCTGGGCTATGGGAGCAGAGCGGAGTTGGTGAGACCCACATTAACACCCTGGACTCATTAACCTTTCCTCCCGGGCCACACCACTGGCATCTAGGAGGGGATACTTCTGTGTGACTTTAAACTTACAGACAAAGGCCTTCCTCCAGGTGACCCATAAGTAAAGAGAGGGTACATTTGGTGGGAACATTTATTATTCTGGATGCCCCCATCAAATTCTAGCACTATCTGCAGGGTAGCATCCAGGAGTGTGTGTGGGAAACCAAGGATCCCAGATACTCAATTAGCTCTTTCCCACAAGAACCATGTCCCCTTCTTTCTAGCCTTAGCACTTAAACTATTTTCTGCATGGGCTGCCTGGCCCCCAATGCTGGGCAGGCACAAAGTAAGCACACAGTTAACATAGAGGGACTGCATGGATGAGGAATGAGAAGGGCTGTGCTGACTCAGCACTGGGAGGGGAGTGTGGCAGCCACATTGGGCAGAGGAGGGGAAGCTTACACCACTTTCTGGATGCCTGTAGCTGTGTATGTCAGGCCTTTCAGCTGGTTGATGGGATCCACCAGACTCTGAGGACTTGCGCTGTTCTGGAATTTGGTGAAGGTAAAGTGGATCTTCAGCAGGTTTGAGTACTGCAACAATGAGAACTGCAAAGGCCAAGAGGAGGGTCCTGTAGCTTGGTGTTTGTTATTGTTATTATTTTTAATAAACTTTTTATTTTGGAATAAATTTGAATTTACAAATCATTTCCCTTGTGTTCTGGTGGTCCTACAAATAATACCGTATATAAAACCCAGAAAAAAATTGAGCCAAGAATACACAAAGATAACTGGAAAATCAAAACCAAATAATGTTGCTTTCATAGTTCACAAAGAATGAGAATTTGGTGGTAGGGGCAGGATGGCAGACTAGAAGCAGCCCACAGATGCCAGTCTCAAGGAGAGGATGGAAAGTGGCAGGTGGATGACCACCTACAGATGGGCGCCCACCTACAGATGTGCCTTCTTACAAAGAGCATTGTAAATCACCAGAGAAACTACAGGGGACGTTCAGAGTGAAAGTGAGGGTGACAGGGCCATAGTTTGCAAAGAAAATAACCTTGCCAACCACGATATTTATTATGTTTAGATTTTTTTTAATTGTATAACACATGAAATCAATTCACATCCTCATTTCTGAAGAATCTGTGCGTACACACACATACATGCACATGCTAGTTGCTGGGAAATGAAATAGAAAGATAAAGAAATCATGAGTTACTAGAAAACATAATAATGAAATCATCAATTATTTGGTTGAGTTGCCTTCAGGAAATTTCATAGCAAAATTATTTTTACATACTTTCAATGTTTTTAAATAGCAAAATTGTTGTGTTTCCCATGGTATGGTATCCACATGCCATGGAGGGATTTTCTAGGTCAGCCCTGCACTGGGACCTTGCTTTGACCCTGGACCCTAGACCAGGGTCAAAGCTTGCTTTGACCCTGGACCCTCATCATAACAAATCTCCATTAAGCCACACCTCAGGTCTGCCTCCACCACCCTACCACCAGGTCTCAGGTGCCCAGTCTTCACCAGGGTATTTGTGCCCTTGAAGTGGTCCATCACAGCTCTGACAAAGTCCTTCATCTGGTTAAATTCATTTGGGGCAATGCTTCCAGAGCCGTCGATCAGGAAGACAATGTCTATCTCTTGACTGGGACACTCTACAGGGAAGGAAGGAAAAATGTGCAATGCATGGAAGGTTTCGGCCATCTCTTGGGGCCCAGAAACCCTTCCTGCTCAGCACAGTCAGGGGGTATTCTTGGCATTCCCGCCTGGTTTCCGAACCCCTTCACAGAGGAGGCCAAATCTGCTATTCAGCCCTGTCCTCTCAGGGGAGTCTCTGTTGCTCCCTTCTCCTCCCTGCCCTGAGAAGCAGGGAAGGAGTAGAGGACAGGGGTCAGGTGAGTACTTCGTTCATTTAGTCAACAAATATTTATCAGGCACATATTCTAGAGATGTTATAGAGCGTGAGGAAGGCATTTTAGCAAACTGGTTCAGAGTTTACATTCTGGAGCCAGGGTGGCTGGACCCAGAGCCTAGCCCTGCCCCTTGTTAACTGGTCAACTCAGGCAAGCTACTTAACTTCTCTGGGCTTCAGTTTCCCCATTTGCAAAATGAAGATAATAATAGTGCCCGCCATATAAGATTACCACAAACATACTAATATATGTATGTAGATGCTTAAGATGGGGCTCAGCCCTCCAAGGGTCAGCTGTTATCCCTGTCCTCACTGGGGACCAGGCACTTTCTAGGCCTGTAGGATGCACCACACCAGTGTGCTGGGGGATGCTATCCAGAACCACCCACTTACAGGTCTGAGCCTCTCATTCCCAGTTGTACAAGTCAGCTGCAGGTGGCTCTCAGCTGAGTCCCTTCCCAGGAATCATGCTAGGCAGAAAGAAACTGTCACACCCAAAGGTATCTCCTAAACCTGGACGTACCCATATGCAATGCCTGGTTCAAAGTCGGAAGGGCCAGCTGGGCTTCAAGCTCCCCACAGGCTGGCTGAGACCTCTGTGTGGTTACATCATGGTCCGTCCTGTCCCCATTCTGGCCCTGCTTCCTTCATTTTCTCACAGATATTTCTCCCAAGAACAATCCCACACAACCTCAGGGTCTGTTTCTGGGGAAATCTGACCTGAGACCATAGGTTCAAAAAGGTTACTACCCCTGCCCTGGTGCAGTTCACACTGCACATAAACCAGGAAGATTTTCAGGCTGTTCCCAGGAGGCTGTGGCCTACGTGCAGGACCCAGTCGCTGCCTCCACCAACACCCACATCCTGTGTTTTCTCAGGGTGGTGGGAGATCAGGCCACCACAGCGCCGAGGTGTGATGCCCATACTCCACAGCTGTGGTTGCTGCCTTCTGCGCACTACTGAAGAAAAATGCCTTTTCCTCTTTCCCCATCCCCCTTGCTCAACAGCTGCTGAGAAGAAACTAAAGATCAAGCCCTTTCTTGCTTCTTTGATGACTAGAGAATCCAGCCATCCACAGGGCAGGCTGAGATCCCACAGGTGCTCCCTTGTCTGCCCATTAGCGTGGCCACATCTGGGTAGCCAACACCTTACGTTGTATCCACCTTTTCAGCTTCATCATGAAACCACCCCCCCTTGTCCTCTGTCAGGCCAGGTCTGTGACAGCCTGTCTCATAAAGGCTCTTCTGCTTCTTGCTCCTGTTATTGTATCCACTGAACTTCAACAGCAGGTGCCTGGATGTGTCCTTTTGAAAGATACAGATAAACTACCTCATCAGGCAAGGTTGGGTCAAGCTCTGGGCTCTGCTCCTTTCTCTCAGGGGGAGCTCATCTCTCTGAGTCTCGGTTTTCTCATCCTGCCCACCACCCAGGGATCCGGTGAAGCTGCAGCAAGGTGATTCCTACCAGGTGCCCAGCACTGCCTGGCACACAGGTGCCCAGTTCTCTCCCCTTGAACTCAAATTTGCCTTGCTGCACCAGGTTTATGTTCCTGTCTCCCATTTTCATTAGGCATCTTACCTTACAAGTTCCAGAAACATTTATGAGAAGACATCTACCTACTTGTGGTTAAGTCCCACATCACCTGCCCTGGCTTCACACACATCTCATGGTGTGAGATGGTATGGTGTCCCCGGCATGGTACTCCCAAGAGCCACAGATGCCTCTCCTTCATTCCCTCTGCCCCCTCTCTGAACTCTGTTCTCACACTTTGGTCTGAGGGGTTTCTGCTGTTGTCCCATCTTTGGCTAAAAACCCACCATGCCTGGCATCCTGGCCTCTCCGGTCTAAAGCCTTGTTCTCAGTCAGCACCCCGAGTGGCCCCAGCACCCCCTCTCATGCCACAGGTGAGGTAGTTTATCTGTATCTTCCTCTTAGGCCAAACATACAGTCCTCTGCTGGAAGATCAGTCAGGATGTCGACTGCAAGTGTCAGGCCAGGATCTAAGCATTTTATATGAATTAAATCTTTAATTTTCATCACAACCCAAATTATTAAGCCCCCTTTTATCAATGAAAACTGAAGCCCAGGGAATGAAGTCACTTGCCCATGGACATGGAAAACAAATTTGGGTACCACCGTGATGCAGACTGACTCTCAGAAAGATGTCACCGTGGTGTCCCTAACCTGTGATCTTTGTGGAAGACATTGATCCTGACAAAACCGTGCATTACACTTTCCACAGCCCTATCATTTACTCCCCTCAGAGGGGAAGAGTTAGTTTGGGAAATCCTGGCAGCTCAGCAGTAAACCCTCCAGCAGAACTGCCTCCCTCATAGATTTTCATACTCACCACATATATCCACCACCCCAAAGCCCTTCCAAGAAGCCTCCATGCCCCTGTTGGCAACTGTAAGACCCTCCTACCTGCCCCCAGCCAACACCCTGGAGCTCCCCTTTGCACCAGCAGAACTCTCACCCTTCAACCAGTGTGGGGCTCCCACCCTGAGTGGCCTTCCCTGCTAGGCCACAATGTGCTCACACCCCCTCTTCGGCTTACTGAGGCTCTTAGCCACACTCAGTTCTCCAGGAAGGGAACTTGGGGCAGGAGGGTGAGACGCAGGCCTCATGATCTCCCTCTCCTCTGTGCCAGTGTGTACGCCACAGAGAATCGCTGTCTACAAGGGACCTACCCGGCAGGGCAGCTGGGACTGTCCGGACGATCTGCAAGTGGGAGTCCAGCAGGAGGCAGGAGCCTTTTGCATACATGTTCTCCCCACAGGCTCTGTGCATGGTAGGGCCACAGGCCTGGAGGCAGAGGCTGTGAGCAAGGGGTCCCCCAGAGCACCCCCTCCTCTTCCAGCCAGCTCCTCCTCCCACAACCCTCCTGTGACCTGGGACCACTCACCAGCAGCCAGAAGTGGCTGGAGGAGACTGCCAGGGACAGGCCCAGGGATATGTTTACGGCTTCTGGGGGGACTGAGAGGGCAGACACACATGGTCACACTCAGGGCCACAACTTCATTTGGGGGGGAGAGTCCGGGCTGGAAGGTGAAGGGGATGACTTGGGTCCTGGAGGTTTGGGGTGGGGGTGTCCCAATTCCTGAGTTGGGTCACTCACTGTGCAGTGAGATGGGCTGGCACGTGCCGGTGGGAGAAGCACAGTCGTACAAACGTCCTGTTTTGTTGGCTGCCACCACCTCCAGAGGGGCTCCCACCACGAGTCTGGAGGCAAAACCATGACATAGTCACAGGAGGGGTAGGAACAGGGGGCACTTTGGAAAAGAGGAAGTTTCTTATGATGGGGAACTGAGACTTTTACCACTTAGAGGCTGTTCAAAAACCAAGGCCTGAGCAAGAACAAGACTCTGTCTCTACTAAAAATGGAAACATCAGCTGGGTGTTGTGGCAGGCGCCTATAGTCTCAGCTACTTGAGAAGCTGAGGCAAGAGGATCACTTAAGCCTAAGAGTTAGAGGTTGCTGTGAGCTATGACAACATGGCATTCTACCCAGAGCAAGACTCTGCCAAAAAAAAAAGAAGAAGAAGAAGAAACCAAACCCCCCCCCCTCAGGGCCACAGTTTAATCCACATATGCCTAAAGACCATGCTGTGTTTTCATTTGTTTTTGAACTTGCACACCTAAATATATGTGCGTGTATGTATATATAAATGGTTTGGATTTTTTTAAATATTCACTAAAAATAAAACTATTTAAAAACAACAATGGCATTTTCCAATCACGAGTAAGTGCATTGCATTTCTGAAATGCCATCATTGTGAGCCACCCAAGAAATAGACCATCTCAAGTTAAAGGAAACAATTTCCTGAAGCCAGAAGCTTTCATAGCAAATAGTTGATTCTGTAATTAATAGAACACACTTCAATATAATGCAAACAATTAAATTGAACAATTTAAAGCAGCTGTATCAGAATCATACTTCTATCTATGGTTACTTAAATATAGCATATATACATTGTATCATTGCCAACAATGTCCCCACTCAGATAAGAAAAGTAGACAAATACTGGTGTACTTTAATTAGCAAAGCAAGGCTTAGTTAAATGAGTATTTGAGGTTCCTTCTAGAGAACCATTTCTTTACAGAAAGATGCAATCCCTGTGTGTCATAATTCCTGGAAAAATCTAAGACATCTAAGAAAATTCTAAAACAAAGCCTAAGACTTTGCTGATGAAAATCTGAACAGATGGCTAGAGGGATAGTAGTTTTGGACCTGCTAGCCTACATGAGGGACAAACTTTTAGTCTAAACTATTGACCTGCATGTTTTTTCTTCACCCCAACCCATTCCTTCCATGTAGGCTCAATCTTCTCTCAATCTTTTCCTGGATTCTCAACAGAATCCAAGAAAAACAGTAACTTCATAGAAATCAAACTAATACCAACTATACACTAGTTTACTTTGTTGTAAAGACTGGTGAATGGGGCGGTGCCTGTGGCTCAGTGACTAGGGCGCCAGCCCCATATACTGAAAGTGGCAAGTTTGAATCCAGTCCTGGCCAAACTGCAACAAAAAAATAGCTGGGCATTGTGGTGGGCGCCTGTAGTCCCAGCTACTCGGGATGCTGAGGCAAGAGAATCACCTAAGCCCAAGAGCTAGAGGTTGCTGTGAGCTGTGATGCCACTGCACTTTACCGAGGGTGACAATGTGAGACTCTGTCTCTAAAAAAAAAAAAAAAAAAAGACTGGTGAATGATGATCAATAAATAGCTTTATATATATATATATATATTTTTTTTTTTTAAATGGGGACTGAAAACAAATTGGTGGTGATGGAAGACAGAACAGAGGTTATCTTTGGATTTGCTGGGTGTTGGGTGATGAGGAGGAACCCAACAAGGGAAGCCTGGTGCCTGTGAGCTTTTACATATGCTCAGTCTGATGTAGGTGGGGGTTACCAGGTATGCACATATGTAATAATTCATTGAGTTAAACCCTTCAGATTTGTGTACTTTGGTCTGTTTCATTTCAGAACAAACTGCCTGGCAATTACTTCCATCACCTGGGGCGGCCTGCTAGGTGAGTAAGGGGGAGGGATGTGTATTTGGAACTCCGTGACCTCTGTAGCTCCTCGCTGGCCAACTGAACCGTCCAGTCCTCAGAGGCTCACTGCCAACACCACCTCCCCCGTAGAGCCTCCTGGAATTCCCCATGCTCCAGTTTGATCTCTCCCTTCCTACGCCTCCCAGAGTTTGGTTATGCCTGCATCACATGGTGACTTGAACTCTCTAGGACACGAGAATGTGAGCTCCTAGAGTCAGGACCAGGGACATGATTGTGGGCAAATGAAAATGTGGAGTCTCTTGGGGTTAAAAGGAGTTCTTTGTTTGCTTCTATGCTCCCCCACACTCCCACCCTGGTGTTTTTTATTTGCAATTTAGTGCTACACTTCCTTGGGCTCAGGGATACTCACAAGGTGAATGCCCCCAACCCTGACCAGCTGTTGCCAGGGGCCCAGGGAAGCAGCAGTCGCTGTGCACTAGGGGAAACCAGCAGCTGAGGCCCCTTCCCTGGGAGGTGGCGGGAGGCGGGGCTGCCTGTGAGTGAAGGCTCTAAGCCCCCAGTTTATCTCCATCCTCCCATCAGTCTTTACTTACAAAACACAGATGCAGAGATAAAATCATTCAGACTTTCAAGAGGCCATGGCAGAGCGTTAAACTCCAAGTTTAAAGAATGCGGGCCCTCTGTGACTGCATTATCTTGCCTAGAGTTTTGTGGTCCTTTCTAGGATGGGGAATAATACCCAGTAGTGTCAGGGGCCTCAGAGGAGCCATGGAAAGCCTTCTCACCCATACTGTCTTTCCTCCAGCGCCCCACCCTAGGATGCTACAGGTGGCCATCTGCCTGCAGGACATGGGAGGAAGGAGGTGAGAGAGTGAATAGGGCCTACCGAGATGTGCCAAACTGCACCACGCTCTGTCCAAAGCTGTCTGCATCCCCTTGGAAGATGATGGGTTCCTCCACGTCCAGGTTGAATCCATGGTAAGAAGCCAGGACTGAGGAAGATGTGGGCAGGGGGTCAGAGGAGCCCCATCCCCTCTGGCCCCTGGCCTCTGGAAACCCCACCCTACTCCAGCCTGCCAAAGAGGACGAGCCCACTCCTTTCACCCTGTTGACTGACTGATTTGCCGTTTGTGTGGTTCCCATCCTTCTCCCGCCCTCAAAAATAACCAGACCACAATACAAAGGACAGCAATCCAAGGAAGACCCTTCAAAGACATTTCAAAGGACTTCTGGGATGTGAAATTAGGCTAGTCGCCTGCTGGTATGTTAGATCAGGAATGTCCCGTAAACACAAGGTGATCATAACATTCACTGTCTAAACTGGGACTGTCTGAGACCAAAAGGGGCACCATTCATAAAATTATGGCAGAGACTGGCCCAGACGAACCCAGCACCTGGGCACCCTATTAAAGACTGCCCTGCTCAGCTTCTCGTTACACAGAGACACCACCATCCAGATTGAGGAACAGATACAGAATTCTGCAATTGATTATGTGTACGTTGGTAAATGTCTATTTCCTGCGTTCCCTTCTCGGTACCAGGCTCTAAGGCAGTGGTTCTCAACCTTCCTAATGCCGCAGCCCTTTAATACCATTCCTGTGGGGCACGACCCACAGGTTGAGAACTGCTGCTCTAAGAGGATTGGACTGCATCTGTCCTGTCCTGGCTGAGCAGGTGTCTGATTATTGTTTGGTGACCAACCTAGAACCGCACAGCAAGTCACTGGCACAGCCAGGATTCCAATTCACTCTCCTGATCCTCAACATCACACCGCCCTCACTGGTGGCTAAGCTCCAAGGCCTCAGGGGGAACCCCCACATTTCAAGAGTTTTTTCTGACTCCTCCACTCCCAAGCAGCCATCTCTCCGCCTCGTTCCCCTAGAATTCCCACCTGTCTCTGGACTGAGGAGTCAACTTCACCCCCAACATTAGGGAAGACCTAGGGTTCAAGCAGCTGGTCAGATAGTGACAGGGAGGTCCAGACACCTGTACTCTAGAGTCCTGGGAGGAGGTCCATGGGACCCTACCATGGCCACACGCAAGGGAGACTTACATCTTACACTTTCTTTCCTTAAGAGATTATATGTCTGAGTCTAGAAGCAGCCATCATGGTCTGGCAGGTGGCAAGGTATCGAGGGGCTCAGACTCAAGTGCTTCCGGGGCTGGACAGGTGATGTCAGCGAGCACAGTGAGAGGAAGGTCATGCCGGGGAATGGTGGACCCTTAGGGCCCCTGCCCTTCTAAGGGGGCAGTCATTACCAGGCTCCAGTACCTAGAGCTGCCAGACCATCCTATTTTTTAAGATAAGCTAGAAAGGTAGCTAATCTGAGGATTTTGTATGTGATCTGATTTTTAAATGACACGTGAAGGTGGTCCTGACACAGTTTTCAGCTGGTGCACTGTTCTCTTGGCAGCAGTGAACAGCCTATCTGTAATCAGACTTGGGGAAAATCCAGGCCCAGGGAGGTGGCATAAGCCTTCTCCACCCCCCATGGCTTCTGTAGCCTTCTGCCCCAGTGGGAATGTTGGGGCAGACCAAGGCCCCATGACTACGAATGGGAGGGGGAAGGCCTGAGTCTAGAGGGGCAGCTTACTCTCCACCTGAGCCCATCTTCCCTCTCCTTCGTGTGAGTCACACCCTCCCATTGCAGACTGTTTGAACACGAGGCTACTCCCCCACCTTCAGCTCAACCACCAGCCCTCAACCTGCCTCACCAGGCAGAGACCTTCTCACACCCCACAAAGCTTCTCCCCAGTCCTGGGGCCCCCCACTTACCAGCCAGGAGGAGCATGATGCCAAAGGCCATTGCTGAACAGCACATTGAGGGGGAAGCAGAAAGCTGGGTAACAGAGCACAGAAGGGTGTTCAGCATCCTGGGGGGTAGTTAATATAATGACTCAGGGCCTCTACGTGGCAGGAGGAGGGGCTCAATGGGGAAGAGGGCCTTGGTTAATCATAGAATAGGAATGGGGGCAGACAGGCCAGACACTGTGGGCAAAAATGCCTCGTACTCTCCCCCACTCACCACCACCGCAGAGATCTGGTATCTTGAGGGCCCCCCGCAGCTCTCTGGGAATACACACAGTGCAAGGGAAGATGCGGAACAGATAGCTCTAGAGGCCCTGACAGTGGATGTGAGAGAGAGGCAGAGCATCGGAGGTGGAGAAAGGGGGACAAGGGGTGCACTCAGGGTGTTCTTTAACAAAAGCAGACCCCCTCAAGAGGAGAATGGACAGCCAAAAGGATGAAGTCACACAGTGGACCGCTACTCAGCAATAAGTAAGAACAGGCTACAAGGCCAGGCGCGGTGGCTGCCGAGGCAGGAGAATCACTTGAGCTCAGGAGTTCAACACCAGCCTGAGCAAGAGCAAGACCCCATTTCTACTAAAAATAGAAAACTTAGCTGGGAGTGATGGTGGGTACCTGAGACCAAAAGGGGCACCATTCATAAAATTATGGCTACTTGGGAGGCTGAGTCAGGAGAATCGCTTGAGTTCAGGAGTTTGAAGTTGCTGTGAGCTATGATGATGCCACTATACTCTAGCCTGGGTGACAGAGAGAGACCTTGTCTCAAAAAAAAAAAAAAAGGCTACAGCTGTTTCCAACAACACAGGTGAACTCAGTTTTATCTCAGATGAAAGAAGCCAGACACCAGAATGCACAAGGTCTAACTCCTCTCATATGAAGTTAAAGAACAGACAAAATTAATCTATAAAGATAGAAGTCAGGGGTGGCGCCTGTGGCTCAGTGAGTAGGGCGCCGGCCCCATATGCCGAGGGTGGCGGGTTCAAACCCGGCCCCGGCCAAACTGCAACAAAAAATAGCCGGGCGTTGTGGCGGGCGCCTGTAGTCCCAGCTGCTCGGGAGGCTGAGGCAAGAGAATCGCGTAAGCCCAAGAGTTAGAGGTTGCTGTGAGCCGTGTGACGCCACGGCACTCTACCCGAGGGCGGTACAGTGAGACTCTGTCTCTACAAAAAAAAAAAAAGATAGAAGTCAGAACAGTGATTGCCTCCAGTGGGCTGGGAAGGGAACTTTTAACATTTGGTATATTTAAAATTTAACACAAAATTTTAGGCCAGGTGGCTCATGCCTATAATCCCAGGGCTTTGTGAGGCTGAGGCAGGAGGATTACTTCAGGCCAGGAGTTTGAGACCAATCTGGGTAACATAGCTAGACCTCCCCTATTTCTACAAAAAAATTAGTTGCACCTGGTGGTGCATGCCTGTATAGACCTAGCTACTTGGGAGGCTGAGGTTGTGAGGTCAAGGTCACAATGAGCTACAATCGTGCCACCGTACTCCAGCCTGGTAACAGAGCAAGATATTGTCTCTAAAAGCGAAACAAAACAATCAGTATTTTAACATTTGTTAAATCAGGGGCGGGTGGTTGTTGTTATCTTCTATCAATTTCTGTGCATTTGAAACATTTCAAAAATAAAAATAAAAACATGGAAAAAGGGTCCTATGTATAAAAGCCCAAGAATAGATTTTGAAGCTTAAAATTCCTTCCTATAGCACTAATTATTTTGTGTATGTATATGAGAGTTATTTAAAACATACAAAATATAAGATTAAATGTCAACTATAAACAACATAAAAGTTTTCCACACAAAAATTTCACATCTATTTACTTGAGCTGATATTTAACAGATAGAGGAAATTAAATGTGAAGCATTGACAATGCTCTTGTAGGAACAGGGCTGAGGACTGTGGTAGCTAAATTTGAGGCTGACGTAACTACTTCCCCTGTGGACTGTCAAGATCAAGTTGAGCGACAGCCTTCTCCTTGTACTGAGGGCTCTGAGGCAGGCAGCAGCCCATCATCAGTTCTGTGGATCTGTGAACTTCTCTCTGTGTTTGGAACTACATAATAATTTTTTTTTTTTTGAGACAGAGCCTCAAGCTGTTGCCCTGGGTAGAGTGCTGTGGCATCACAGCTCACAGCAACCTCCAACTCCTAGGCTTAAACGATTCTCTTGCCTCAGCCTCCCAAGTAGCTGGGACTACAGGTGCCCACTACCACGCCCGGCTATTTTTTCGTTGCAGCTGTCATTGTTGTTTGCAGCCAGGCTGGATTCAAACCAGCCAGCTCTGGTGTATGTGGCTGGCGCCTTAGCTGCTTGAGCTATAGGTGCCGAGCCAACACAAAATAATTTTTAAACGATTCTCCTTAATCCTCAATCTAAAGATGTCTTCATTTCCTCCATTGTCACCACACCTCATCTTTTAGACACAATCTTGAATGAGATCTAACTTGCATACATAATGTTCACTTTTGGACTTCATTCCATGCTTGGGACTAACATTTTGCTGGGTTTAGCAACCATAAAAATCTCTAACTTTGCCTTACTTTTATTATGGCTTATGTCAGCAAAAGTTTGTTTCCTACCCATTTTTAGAGAACCATAAGGGTACAATGCAAATGCTTGCAAATCCCACACACTGCCAGGAAAGCACCTTCTTCCCAGGCCCAGTGCAGAGGCTGCCAAAGCTCTGACTCCCACAGCAGCCATCGAAGATGCTCCTCAAGTTCAGGGCATCCTTGGGGGACTTAACGGGGACTCCACGCTTACAAGAACCACCGTTCTGCAGTAATTTTTAAAAACATATATACTTTAAAAATAACAAAATGGCGTATTTCATAATATATACATATATATATGTTTTGTAGAGACAGTGTCTCACTTTATCGCCCTTAGCAGAGTGCTGTGATGTCACAACTCACAGCAACCTCCAGCTCCTGGGCTTAGGCGATTCTCTTGCCTCAGTCTCCTGAGTAGCTGGGACCACAGGTGTCCCCTACAATGCCCGGCTATTTGTTGTTGTTGCAGTTTGGCCAGGGCTGGGTTTGAACCCACCACCCTCAGTATATGGGGCCGGTGCCCTACTCACTGAGCCATAGGCTCCGCCCCCATAATATTTTCTAATCAGGGTGAGGGAAGATACTTTTGCAACCTTTCTGTCTTTTTTTTTTCTTAGAGACAGAGTCTCACTTTATCGCCCTCAGCAGAGTGCTGTGATGTCACAGCTCACAGCAACCTCCAGCTCCTGGGCTTAGGCCATTCTCTTGCCTCAGGCACCTGTCACAAAGCCCAGCTATTTTTTTGTTGCAGTTTGGACAGGGCCGGGTTTGAACCTGCCACCCTTGGTATATGGGGCCAGCACCCTACCCACTGAGCCCCAGGCGCCGCCCCTGCAACCTTTCTTCAGGATGATCCGTACCTGTCTTGTACAGGAGAGTGTGATTCACAGGTCCCTGTGAGCCTATGTGCCACATCTAGTGTTTTGTTTAATTTCTCTTCGTCCTTATGTTGACTAAACAAGAAAATTATAACTTGAAACTATAGGTCACTGGCCAGTGAGAATTCCAAGGCAGGGGAGGGGGAGTTAAGTACTAAAATTCAGGGATAGTAGCAAATGGATTCCTAATCCTGCCTTTGGTCACATTTGATTATACCCGTCAATGCATCAGTTATTATTTGTTTTTCTCTGATGACTAAAAAACACCTTCAAGTAAAGAGTAGAACAGAGGTTACCAGAGGCTGGGAAGGGTAGGGGGAAGGATGATAGGGAAAGACTTGTTAAAGGATACAAAAATATAGCTAGATAGGAGGAGTAAGTTCTAGGTTCTCTATAATACTGTCTAATGACTATGGTTAGCAATAACGTATATTTTCAAATAGCTAGAAGAGAGGATATCGAATATCCTGAGCACAAAATTAAGATAAATTTTTGAGATGATGGATGTGCTCGTCACCCTGATCTGATCAGTATACCATGTATGTTGAAACATCACTATGTGCCCCATAAATACGTACAAGCATCCTGTGTCGATTTAAAAAAATAAATAAAAAACAATTTTAAATGTATCATACAGATATGTTTGCACAGTAAGGAAAACAACTTTAAATCAGGAACCAGTTCATAGCATCATTTTTTAATTTTTTCTTTAAATTTTTATTTTTATTTATTTAGTTTTTTAGAGACAGGGTCTCACTCTGTCACCCAGGATGGATTGCAGTGGTACAATCAGAACTCACGGTAACCTCAAACTCCTGGGTTCAAACAATCCTCCTACCTCAGTCTCCCATGGAGCTAGGACTTTGGGTGTATACCACTATACCTGGCTAATTTTTTTTTCCGGTTTTGTATAGATGGGATTGCCTAGGTGAGTTTTGAACTCTTGTGCTCAAGTGATCCTCCCACCTCAGCCTCCCAAAGTGCTGGAATTACCTCACACTCGTTAGACTTAACATAATTAATTTGATGTTAAGAAATCCCAGTAGCTTTTCCTTAGCATTTAAACTTACAATATTTGGGCCAGGCAAGGGGCTCACACCCGTAATCCTAGCACTCTGGGAGGCTGAGGTGGCTGGATTGACTGAGCTCAGGAGTTGGAGACCAGTCTGAACAAGACCCTGTCTCTACTAAAAATGGAAAAACTAGCCAGGTGTCATGGCCAGTGCCTATAGTCCCAGCTACTCAGGTAGCTGAGGCAAGAGGATCACTTGAACCAGGAGTTTGAGGTTTCTGTAAGCTGTGACACCATGGCACTTTAGCTTGGAGCAATAGAGTGAGACTCTGTCTCAAAAAAAAAAAAGTATACTATTGGAGCCTAGATTGACAAGCTCAGCAACACAATATGTGCTGAGATGTGCAGCTTGAACAAAGCATTTAGAATTGAAAAACTAGACTAATAGTCACCATTATGAAATGTTTTAAATCTTATTAGTAATTTTTATTTATTTTTTATTTTTTTATTTTTGGTAGAGTGCTGTGGCGTCACGCAGCTCACAGCAACCTCCAACTCCTGGGCTTAGGCGATTCTCTTGCCTCAGCCTCCCGAGTAACTGGGACTACAGGCGCCCGCCACAAGGCCCAGCTATTCTATGAGGTGCTTTAATCCCTTCTTCTTTTTTTTTTTTTCTGTTTGTGGCTGGGGCCAGGTTTGAACCTACCACCTCTGGTATATGGGGCTGGCGCCCTATGCTTTGAGCTACAGGTGCCACCCCTTATTAGTCATTTTTAAATCCCATGTGATTACAGTGGAATACTACTTGGCAATGAAAAGGAATGAAGGATTCACACCAAGGGAAAAATGCAAGTTTTCCACTAAATAACAAAACACTGTGCCAGCCTAGAGTGCTCAGCAACTAGGCAGGTACTGGGATAAGTACTGGTCTGGGGAAAGTGCCCAGCACTTTCCTGCTCTGAAACAATCTGCTGAAACTGGCCCTCACTGCTTTATAGCTGCTTGGGTTGTCCTATAGCATCCTTTAGTTAACTGTGATACTAAAATTCCCTGCCTACTAGAAAATGGAAATACTGTTAACATAACATGGGTTGTGTGAAGGTATATGATGATGGTACTGTGCCTGGTGATTTATTTTACTGTGAACAAGCAAAAATACGATGTAAACACTTTGTGTTACTCTTGGGAAGAGATTTAAAACAACACAACAAGGTAGGCAGATACAGATTTTGCATGCAAGAAAACTCCAGTGGAAGAAATTCCTGCATTGCCTAGAAGCAAGCAGCCTTGTAAGTAACCACTAATAAACGCATGGAACTCATGAAGCTAGACTTGTCTGAGTCATTTTTTGGTCTCTTGGCTCCCTCTCAGTCTGGGGGGTGTGCAGTTTTTCTATATTGTTATAAGATTTTTCCCCAACCACATACATGCAACAATATAAATGAATCTCAAAATAATTATGCAGAGTGAAAGAAGCCAAATAAAAAAAATTAAATACTGCATGATTCCAGTAATACAAAATCTATACAATGCAAACTAATCTATAGTGATAGAATGGAAATCAGTAGTTGCCTGGGTAGAAGAGAGCAAGGAATTAATTGCAAAAACTGGATATCCACATGTGAAAGAATAAATTTGAACCATGACTATACATTAGATTATATACAAAAAATAGGCTCAAATGGATCAAAGACACAAACATAATAGCTAAAACTATAAAACTCTCAGAAGAAAACACAGGGCAAAGGCTTCAAGACACTAGACTTGGCAATGATTTCTTGGATATAATACCAAAAGTACAAGCACCAAAAGAAAAAAATAGGTAAGTTAGACAACATCAAAACTAAAACCTTCTGTGGGTCTAAGGGTATAATCACTTACAGAGTGAAAAGCAATGGGATGAAAAAAATGCAAATAACATATCTCATAGGAGTTTATACAGAGTATTTAAAGAATTTGAACTCTTACAACTTAACAACAAAAAATGAACAACTCAGCAGAAAAATGTGCAAAGGACTTAAGTAGTCATTTCTCCAAAGAAGATATGCATATTGCTGGCGTAATGGCTCACACCTGTAAACCTACCACTGTAGGAGGCTGAGATGGGTGGATTGCTTGAACTCAGGAGTTTGAGACCAGCCTGAGCCAGAGCGAGACCCCATCTCTAAAATTAGCCAGTCATTGTGACGGGCACCTGTAGTCCCAGCTACTTGGGAAGCTGAGGCAAGAGGATCACTTGAGCCCAAGAGTTTGAGGTTGCTGCGAACTATGCCAACATGGCACTCTACCAAGGGTGACAAAATAAAACTCTGTCTCAAAAAGAAAGAAAGACAGAAAAGAAAAGAGAAAGAAAAAAAGAAGATACTCATATTACCAACAGCACTTGGAAAGATGCTCAACAACATAAATCATTAGGAAAATCCAAGTCAAAATTACAATGAGATAGGACCTCAGACTCATTACAGCAGCTACTATCAATACAAACAAACAAACAAAAAAAAGTAAGTGTAAGGATGTGAAGAAATCAGATGCAATGTTGGTGAAAATTTAAAATGGTACAGCTACTGTGGAAAACAATATGATTATTCCTCAAAAAATTAGAAATTTTACTTCTGGGTAGAAAAGAGGAAGGAATTAAAAAGAGGCAAGAGGTTGGGAGAACTGGTATAAAGTCAAAGGAATTGAAAGCGGAGTCTTGAAGGTATATTTGTACACCCATGTTTATAGCAGCATTATTCACAGTAGCCAAAGATAACAGAACCCACATGTACACTGATAGATGAATGGATAAACAAAACATGATACACGCACAATGGAATATTACTCAACCTTTAAAAGGAAGGAAATGCTTACACATGCTACGATATGGGTGAAACTTTAAGACATTACTCTGAGTTTTAAAATAAGTCAGGTATGATTCCACTTACATGAAGTACCAAAGTAGTCAAATTCACAGAATCAGAGAGTAGAATGGTGGTTGCGAGGAGCTAGGGAGTGGGGAAAATCAGCAGTAATTTAATGGATATAGGGTTTCAGTTTTACAAGATGAAAAGGGTTCTTGAGAATGGTTACACAGCAGAGTGAAGGCACTACTAAACTGTACGGGGGAAAAATGGTCAAGATGGTAAATTTCAAGGTATGCATATTTTATCACAATTAATGGTTCTGTAGTTTTTTAAAATCCCAAATGACTTTCACATTGACATTCCTTTAATGTGAAAAGCAGTCTCTGACTTGCTTATTTCTCTGTACAACATTGAAAAGATGAGTACTCAATGCCTATGATTTGATCAGATTCACAATTTTCTCTTTTTTTAAGCACTGAATCAAGATTGGTAGGTATATTGTTAACTGTCCTGTCCTCTGTGAATAAAGCCTCTTTAGGCTGGCATACCTTGGCAGTGATACCACTCAATCTTTCCTGCTGCTTGTGAGATTAACATTAATTACAAACCCCCAACCGAAACTCCTTTTCTCTTACTCAGAGAGTGAACTAAAATAAAATCTTAAAGCTCCCCCCCAGGGGCTGACTGACTCCTTCTGGCCAAGGGAATCCCTAAAACCGAGTAGCTAGCCATGAGAAAGGAGATCAGACATGCCTCATCAGTTAGAGACATCCTTTGGGCCTCATTACCAGACCTCAGGCTATGCAGGACACACCTGCAGATCCTCAATACACATAGCAAAGCACTTGAGTCTGGGCATACATCTGGTAGTTTGTCTCTGATTAATAGACCCTTATCTTAACTCAAGCATTCTTTTTCGCTGATTCTTGATCTATTAGAAAAAGCCCAACTCTTCCAGGCAATTGTCAACTGAAAAATCTTTAAACCCACCTGTGACCCCCTGCTTTGAGATGTCCCACCTTTTCAGGCCCAAAAATGTATCCCTTCCACTTACTAGTTTATGACTTTACTTGGGATTCCTATTTCCCTGAAATGTACAAAACCAATTGTAACCCCACCTTTGTCAGTCCACTTGCTCAAGGCTTCTTGGGCGTGGTTCCAGGTCATGGTCCTCAAATTTGGCTCAGAATAACCCTCTTTAAACTATTTTACAGAGTATAGCTTCTTTCCATTGACAATGGTTTCAGGGATAAGACTTCCTACATACGTGCACTGCACAAAGACTAGAGCTGATTCAGTAGCTGATTTGCATATCAGTGACTTATTCCAAGTATAAAGTGACATGTTTACTCTCCCACACGAGAGTTAGTCAACGCGATTTCACTGTATTCTTTGACATTACACAGCTGTTCCTTGAAGGAATAAAGGAATTTTGTCCACAGCTTATTCTTCAAGGGTAGTATTTGCTAGACACTGTAGGCAGCCTACCCAATAACCCCCAGCACTGCCACCCTCCTGGCTGACAGACCTGCCTCTTATTGTTAAGCCTGCAAAAGCAAAAGCTCACTTTCTCAGCATCAGAGGGGATGAAATTTGATTCATTCGTGGTCAGTGGGACCTAAGAGGGAATATGAGAACTTAGGGGAAAGATCTGCCTCCCTGATAGATATGTGAAGAGAAACTGCTCTTCTTGCTTTTGGGAAAGTTAGTTATCTGAGGACATAATGCCTGGAGTTATGGCCGCCCTCTTATAACCCTGAGGGGATGGTAAGGACAAAACTTACACAAATAGGACTGATTGGAAGGTTGGAAAGAATCTCCATCTTTTGTTTTTTTTTTAAGAATCTGTACCTTAATGTCATTGCTGAGCCACTTCATTAAACACTTGCCCCTGGACTTTTTATTGCATAAAAGGCTTTTATAATCTCTTATGCACTTTTTTCTACTGTTTATTTGCAGAATGAAGCAAACTTCCAATACAGATATTATTTTCATTGCTGTTTTTACATGTTTCTCAGAAATTACGTTACTTGCACTTTTCTTTTGCTGGAAGAGCAAATTTGATTTACGCCATTGTAGTTTTGCTGTCTTCTCTGTATTTAGTGATAACAGCAATTGATTTGGGATGGAAAAGCTATATGTTGCAGCGGTTCTAAGATATCTCTATTGCTTTACCTGAAAGGTCATTATGATTTGTTTGAAAATTACACAAAAGCTTTAATGGCTTCGTGCTACTATTTGACAAAGTTTCATAATAAACAATAGACCAGGAACAAATACCTAGTGGAACCAATAAAAGTAACCAATTTTCAGGTGGTGTAATAATGTTTTCTAGGTATATTTTAGTTTTTGGCTCACCATCACTTATCCCACCATTCATACATTTCTGTACCATCTGTGCACTCAATTTTTAAATCAATACCAAAGCGGGGCATGGTGGCTCCTGCTTGTAATCCTGGCACTCTGGGAGTCCAAGATGGGTGGATTGCCTGAGCTCGGGAGTAAGAGACCGGCCTGAGCAAGAGCAAGACCCCCATCTCTAAAAATAGCCAGGCATTGTGGTAGATGCCAATAGTCCCAGCTACTCGGGAGGCTGAGGCAAGAGGATCGCTTAAGCCCAAGAGTTTGAGGTTGCTGTGAGCTGTGATGCCACCGCACTCTACCAAGGGTGACAGAATGAGACTCTGTCTCAAAAAAAAATTAATATTGACTTTGATAACATTATTCTAAATTGTAGCAATTATATTATTTTACCATAACATTGGTGTTTTTGAACCACTGATCTATTTTTGCAATTTGGGGATCCAACGCAACATAAGAGCAACCCTAAAAATGCAAATGTAAGGAATGTAAACAGTAAGTCAGAAAAGAAAGGTATATGAAAAAATAACACCTTATTTCCTGAGTGTTAGAAAAGAACCCATGACAGCCCTTAGAGTCCACACGTCACCTTTAAGAACACAATTATTAAGGATTTAGCACTGTTTGTGTGTAACTCACCAATTTTGAGATGTATGGGGATAAAATTATTTCTTGTTTTTTTTCTCTGAAATTTACCAGTTAGGAAATCATCAGTGACCACCAGTGGTTCGTGGAACACATTCTGAGAAACACCGTGCTAGGACCAAATTCTCACAAAAGTTTCATCATCTGAGACCCTACCTGGGGATATAATAATTGGTCCTTCTGGGGGGTCAAATGCTTCAAAATCCAAAGGAATTTTGGACCCTATATTGATATATAGAGGAGATATCTTTGGATGGGGGTGAAGAGCCACTTCCCAGCTTCCCTTCAAATCTCACGATCAACTGCTACCCACTTCTGCTAATTAAGACTTCCCCATGGCCTGAGTGCCTTGCTGGTGGCAGCAGCAGTGCGATATCTCCAATAGCTTGCCATGTGTTAACCTCCAGCTCAGTATTAGGATGGCTGCATTATGAAAAGAATGACCTTACTGGGGACAGCAGGCCACTGATAGGGGACCCAAAGTGCTCTCCAGTCAATCACCACATGCAACTAATGTCCCCTTCAGCTCAGGCTAGGATTTGTAAGAAGCACCTATTCATTGGTTCACTCCAAAGGCCTTTCCAGGTGGAAAAGCAGCCCCTGAGGGCTCCCCCTTCTTTTAGTCCTTCCACCTGGCAGTTCCATGACCTTGCCATCATCAACAGCCCTGAGAAGAGAGGGAGTCAATTAAGAGGTCAGCTTACCCGCAGCATAGGGATGTTTATGACCTCCACGCTGGTTAGCTGTCTTATCCCAGCCCCAGGCCTCAGGGCTGGCCAGGGTCCACCATGGTAAGGGGAGCTGATGGGTATCACTGTCCAGGACTCATAGCCATAAAAGGCCTTAATTTTAGACCTTTGACATATTTCCCAATAAGGGTACATCTTGTGTACATGTTTTAATTTATTAGAGCCAACGTTTTTTGTGCATGTTTTAATTTATTAAAGCTAATATTTAAAATACATACTTTTTAATAATCGTATTCTGGCATCTCTTCCTTCATTTGAGGCTTCATTCAGAGTCTCAAAACAATGGAAATTGCCTGAGCCTCTTCTAAGCTAGTTGAGCTGCAGTAACATTGAGGCAACGTCCCTCCCAAGAGGACACTCCTCCCTCCCCGCCAGCAATGTTGACCAATGCTGGAAGCCAGCTTTATAAATTCCAACCTGCAGGCATTGATTTCTGGTTCTGAATCCGGACTGAGAGTCCCCAGCTACGAGCTGATGCTGACAGTATTTCACCAGCAAGAAGTATAACAAGGAGGCACAGATCAGCTCATGCTGTGTGCCCCGGAACCCACTTTCTGGAGGTGGAATTGGGCTTCTAATATCCAGCTGGAGAGTTCAGATGTTGTTGTGAGAATAATGGAAGCGATGAGTGGCTCTTTCAGGGCTGTATTTTAGAAAGATCACTGGGGTTTAGTGGAGGGAGAAAGACCAGTGCCTTTCTGTCCATGTGTTTGGTAGAAATTCCAAGTCAAGTCCTTGGGAGGCACAACAGGGACCCTGTCCTGAGAGTTTCCAGTTGGAGCCTTGATAAGACATGCGGCCCTTCCCAAGAAAGTCACTTTGTACAGACACACTACTTTTTCCCAAAGAGAGAAAGCAGGCTGAGCCCAGCCTCCCTCAGGTGGAATGTTTCTTCTTCCTCAGACCTGACTTGGGTGAGCGTAAGAAAGCCGGCAGGCTGCTCACGGGACAGCAGGTCCAAAGGAGCACAGGATGTAGTTTGCTACTGGGTAGCAGAGGAGTCTGATGTCCCATTCTCTGGGGCGATCTGCCCATTTGCTGCTTCCGCCATCATTTCCTTGTACTGACGCTTGAAGAAGCCAACCTGTGTGGGAAGAAGAAATAAATCAAGAAACCCATCCATGGCTCTGCTCCTGTAGCTCAGTGGTTAGGGCATCAGCCACATACACTGAGGCAGGCAGGTTTGAACCGGCCAGGGCCTGCTAAACAACAATGACAACTACAACCAAAAAACAGCTGGGCGTTGTGCCAGGCACCTGTCCCAGCTACATGGGAGGCTGAAGCAAGAGAATCATTTAAGCCCAAGAGTTGGAGGTTGCTGTGAGCTATGACGCCACAGCACTCTACCAAGGATGACATAGTGAGACTCTGTCTCAAAAACAAACGAACAAACAAACAAAAACCCATCCAGCAACAGAGAGGAAAAGAACTGACTGGGACAGAAGGAGGGAATCACCATTTCTGGGATCCCTACTGTGTTTGAAGCACCGCCTAGGGATTTCATGCACATTGCATTATTTAGACTTAGCCAAAATTCTGCAAGCTTGATAAAATCACCTCCGCCCTGAGAAATGAAGACCCAGAGTGAAATAGGCACTTCCTGATGGTCAAAGAAAGAATCCGTGCTGGTGTCAACATTCAAACCCAGGTCTGTGCTTTTATATTATACATGTAATCTGCTCTTAAGGGAAATGTGTATTAATAGAAAAGAGGAGTGAGGAAATGAAAGGGAGAGAGATCAGAGGAGGTCCGAGAATCACACGGGAAGACACCGTCTGGGGGCAGCTGAGGACTGGCAAGGTCATGGTGGGGAGGGAGTTTTCCTCCTGCAGTGACCTAGCAAGAAGGTCCATCTGATGTCAAAGTGAGCTCCTTCCACTGTAGAAAGAGTGGGCTCAAAAGCTGGTGGTGTCAAGAGTGGGATAAAACACTCGCCTTGTACAGCACGGCCGTGATGAGAGCCAGCAGCAGCAGACCTCCCACACAGCTGCCCACGATGAGGGGGATGGGGTTGTGCACCTGATACTCCTCCACGACTGTCTTTGCCTAGAGGAAAGATGAGCCCATCAAAAAGCATCAGGCCTCCTGCTGTCACAGGCTCCTCCCAGGTTCCTCAACCTTTAACCCCCTCACCCTTCCCCAGGCCCTGCTTCAAGGACTGAAATGCAGAAGCACTCATGTGCTTAGAGAACACAGTCCTGCCCAGGGAACTTCATCCCTCCAACCTCCAGGCTTACAGTCCCCCCACCACCACTCCAGAATAGCAGATTTAGCATCAGGAGCCCCCTTACCAGCCTGACCACGGCCTACCCCACAGTCACTACCTGGGCGCTCAGAAACGCCTCCTGTCCTGGAAGCTGGGAATACACAGATCTGTCGAATGTGATTTCGGCCACACTCACGACCAACACCTTCTTCTGCAATGTCTTCAAAAGAGAGGGGTGGGGGCAACCTGTGGCATGGGCTCTGGGGGATGCTCAGAGTCCAGGAATGGCCTGGCTTGAGGACGGGCACAGACACATCAGGCAGCACCGGGTCTGGGGGCGGGGCCACGTTGGGCCTACACACCTGGCTGACCCAGCCGAAGCTGAGGTTGCCCTTCAGGATGAAATCGAGTTCCTCCTGGATGCCGAAGGAGGGGATGTCACAGCGGAACCTCAGGCAGTCAGCAATGGAGCAGTCCTAGGGATGGGAGAAGTAGCATTGGGCTGAGACAGATGAGGTGTGAAGGTAAAAGACAGTGTTAAACTGTGATTTGAGGAGGGCAGCCACATTTGAATACAAGAGGGTTGTTCAGCCGGCTGGACAGATTAAATTCCTCTGATGGGTGGTTTAAAGTGGGGGACAGCCCAGCACCCTACTCACCAGCATGGGATTCTTCTGAATCTGAGTCCGGAAGTCAGACTCTGTGGGAACCGTTCTCTCCGAAAAGCATTGAATGGACGGGTTCTGGAACGAGACAGAGGGAACATCGGGGGTTCACAAGGCACGCAGGGAATCCAGGGCACCTATGAAGGAGCCATGCATGGTCCCTGCGTACCTGGGGGTGGGAGACTTCCACTTCTGTCCACACGGCCATTTGGTTCAGCTCCGCTGGCACCCAGAAGTTGATGCTGACAGGCAGGTCCCTCTGTCCCAGGTTGTTCACCTGCACAGAGCACAGTGAGGGCAGAGCCCACACCAACCCCTCATCCGTCCCCTGCCCCGCCCCAGCTCCTGTGCCTCCACCACTTGCCTGGTACCTATGCCTGGCCATGCTGCTCTCCTCCTCTGAGGCTGAGAAGTTGAGGTACTTGGTGGACTGTTCATGGCTGGAGAAAGAAGAGGCATAGGTGGATTTGAAATTTTATAGAGGCCTCCTGAGGAGCCACTGGCTGGAGCATGAGGGGCCAGGTGATCAGTGGGGCTTTGGGGTGACCTGAAATGAAGTCTGTGGCTGAGTTGGGTTAAAGGAGGGTTTAGAGAGCAGGGCTGGGCTTCAAGATGGGTGCAAGGTGCTTACAGAAGCTGCCCACAGAGGAGACTGCCCCAGGGGCTGTGCAGAGGGTCTATGATTGGAGCTGAGGGCTCTGTCTGTCACTGATCTGCAGGGAGGCAGGGCCTGGGCCTGCCTCTCTCTGCACCTCAGCTTTCCTTTCAGTGCTTCATGGGCATGTGGGATGCTTGGGGGCATGTGGGACACTGCATAGGTTTGAGGAGACCCAGGCTTATGCTGTTGGCCAACTACAACTGATCACTGCCCCTTTCCGGCTCCCCATATCCTGCTTAGGGGCTCTGCTCTCCTGTTTCCTTGATTTCTCTGGGCTTGGGGCTTGGAGGTGAGGGAGGGCCCAACAGCAACTCTTCACTGGGTCTCAGTTTAACAACACTTCCTGAGGCCTACTTGGGCCCAAGCCTGGGGACCCAGTGGCCAGCAAGGACACTCACACCAGCAGAGGCTGGTCTCACCTCTGCCCCTCACTGCTCCAGTCAACAGGTACCCGTCCTTTGGCCTGAATAGTCCAAATTTCAGCCCACCACTCTTAGCCTAAAGTCTCTTTCCTCTTCTGCCAAAGGACCCCTGAGAAATGCCACAGCCTGCCTTGGGGGACCCTACAGAATCACATCAGCAGAGTGTGGCTGGGCTATAGTGCCACAGATGCCTAGAGGGGTGGGTCCCCCTGCCTGTGGGTCTCCTGCAAGGAAGTGTGAGAACCCCTTCCTACATGCTCCAGCAAATGAGCTCAGAGTATGCACCTGTCTGGAAGCCTCCAAATGTGCAGGTCCAAGTGAGAGTGTGAACCTATAGGCAGGAAAAGAACATCTAACAAGGCGTATTCCACAAGACCAGGGGTTTATGTCTATTTTGATTGCACATAATAGGGGCTCAATAAAGCTCTGTTAAATACTGGATGACTCTGTGGGAAGTAACCACCACACAGGGCCTGGACACAGATGCTAGGAAGGTGTCTGCCAAAACATTTGGTTTAGTTTCAAATCCCTCATCTAACCCTCCTTGGGCAGCATTTTAAGGTTCTATCTTTTTTATCTGTCCCTATCCTTCCCCAAAGTTACTAGGAAAGGCGGAGGGGGCTCACTCATTTAAAAGAAGAATTTTTCTGTCCAAATGCCAAGGGCTCCTTTGAGAATCACCGTTGGCCAACCACAATGCTGTGCACCTTTCAGCGTTTAGCTGAGGCTTCCCCTTTGAGGAGGAGATTTCTTCTTGGAAACCCACATCACCCCAGGTGTAGAATCACGGTGGCCCTTGCTGAGAGTCTAGCTTGGATCATAGTAACTTTGCTTCTCAACGAGGTTATAAGAACATGGAAGATGGGAACATATCTCACATCTCCCAAGGAACAAAAAAGAATCTTGGCATTTGAGTAGTCTCCTGAGACCTGTAATCTCTATTAAAAGTAGGATATAATAATATAGGTCCTCTTATAAAAATAGGACCCTAATCATTGTGTTAGGACCACAATGATTAGGGTCCTTACTAGCCCCCAGTAAGCACTTGTTGACTAAGAAGTGATGCTAGCAGTATCATCTACCACTTGAAAGAATGATGATGAAACCAAAAATATCCCAGATGTTTAGCAGCTGCAGGGCTGAGTCTCAGCCCCCATGGGGGTGATGGAAAAGAACCCCTTTGAGGTCACAGTGAGCACCTGCTGATCACGGTGTAGACGGCATACTTCACTGGGAGCTCCAGCTGGTAGATGGTCTTGCTGGTTCTGGGGGTGTTATTCTCACTGGAGACAGAGGATAGGCTCAGTTGTCAACAGCCCCAGAAGAGGATGGGGTGTGAGGCTGGGGATGAGGGGCACTGCCTGGGCCTGCCCAGCTCACCTGCTCACATTGGCTATCAGCAGCAGCCGGTCTCCCAGCACAGCCTTGGGGGAGACGTCAAAAGTAGCCAAGAAGGTGATCTGAGGGAGAGGCAGGAACAGGAAAGGTCACGGAGGAGTAAGATAGGGTGGGGACAGGGTGGGCGGAACCCAGCTGACCTGAGCACCTCCCCGGAAGATGAAGTGTCTGAGGCTGCAATGGGTAGTCCAGGTGCCCTGGCTCCCAGCTGGGGTGCTGTCACATGTCAGGTGCAGGGAACGCAGCTGCTTCTGTTTCTAGGCAAAGGCAAGTGAAAAAAGGCAAATGAATATTTGTCAGTGCTCCAAAGTGATTCCATAAAGTACCAATGAACTTTCCTGGAATCTACCTTAAGATTGTTTTAAAAAGTTCCTTAGATGCTATCTGGTCAAAATTCTTCCCAATGTAGAAATCTCAAATCTATTAAATATTCACCTTTTATTGATTGTTATTTTAAAGGCCTTTGATCACAGAAATTTTCAAACATACTCAAAAGCAAAGAGACTAGAAAATCAACCGCCATGTATCCATCACTTGATTTAAGTTAACAACATTTTTCTATTTGTTTCATTCGGTTGTTCACTTTTTTTCTGAATAATTTAAAGCACATTCCAGGCATCATATTGCTTCATTCAGAAACACTTCAACATGTGCCACTGACAAATAGGGTATTTTTTGTCATAACCACAAGACCCAACATGTCACACCCAACAAAATTAACAATATCTTTTTAATAAACTGGTCATGTTGAGTTTTCTTAGATTGCCTCCAAAATGTTATTTGACAGCTCATTTGTTAAAATCAATAACTGGCAAAGATTCACAAATTGCATTTGACTGATAGGTCAAAGAGCACTTTCAATGACAGGGCAATCACCCCTCACACACTAGGGCTTGCCCTTCCTAGAGTTTTCTTTCATATATTTATCACAATATTCTCCTACTGGGAATACTAGACCAAGAGAGACATAGAAGATATAACAACTGAACATAATGGACCTACTTTGGATTTTGGTTCAAATAAACCAGAAGTAAAAAGATATTTTTGAGACAATTAGCAAAATTTGAGTATGGTCTGAATACCAGGAAATCGTGCATTTTATTAGGTATGATAATGGCATTAGGGTCATTTAAGGTGTCCCCACTGTTCAGAACTATAGAGTGTGTTTTAGTTTGTTTTCTACTGCTGTAACAGATCGCCACAGACTGGGTAACTTATAAACAATAGAACCTTCACAGTTCTGAAGGCTGGGAAGTCCAAGAGCATGGAACCAGCATCTGGTAAGGGTCTTCATGCTACATTTTCCCATGGTGGAAGGCAAAAGATCAAGAAACCAGGCTCAAGAATGAGAGGCAAAGGGGCCAAACTCATTACTTAATCAATAACAAAGTCCCACAGTGATGGCGTTGATCGTTTCACGAGGGCTGAGCTCTTATAACCTAACCACCTCTTAAAGTTCCCACCTCTCAGCACTGTTGCATTGGAGGTTAAGTCTCCAGCACATGAACTTTGGTGTGACACACTCAAACTACAGCAGAGTGAAACAAGGAGGGGCACAATGACCTCATGTCTGGGATTTGTTTTAAAATACTTCAGCAAAGGAAAAAAGTCATAGATGAAACAAATGTGGCAAACTGTTGAGAACTGTTGAATTTTGGTGATAAGTTTTTAGGAGATTTGTCAAACTACTATTAACTTTTGTAAATGTTTAAAATTTTTCATAACAACATTTCTGTTAAAAGTCTGTTTCTTTCTTTTTTTTTTTTTTTTGAGACAGAGTCTCAAGCTGTCGCCCTGGATAGAGTGCCGTGGCGTCACAGCTCACAGCAACCTCAAACTCTTGGGCTTAAGTGACCCCCTGCTCTTGCCTCAGCCTCCCAAGTAACCGCAGCTATTTTTTTGTTGCAGTTGTCATTGTTGTTTCGCTGGCCCGAGCCAGGTTCAAACCCGCCAGCCTCAATGAATGTGGCCAATGCCCTACCCACTGAGCTACAGGCGCCGCCAAAAGTCTGTTTCTTTTTGATTCTTTATGGTACTAATTCTGTCTTCCAGAACAGGGGTTGGCAAACTATAGCCTACTACCTATATTTTTATAGAAGAAGTTTATATACAATCATATCCTCATTCATGTCAATGGCTGCTTTTAGTCCAGAGCACAGCAGAGTTGAGTAACTATGACAGAAACCATATTTACTATTTAGCCCTTTATGGAAAAAGTTGGTCAAGACTTGATTTAGAGTAACCAATAAATTCAACCCCTTTTTTCTCCAGAGCAGAGTTTTAAAATATTTGAAGACTGAGATGTATTTTCATTTAAAAGAGGAATATTGATATGACATGAAATACAAAGAAATTTAAGGGAAGTTCTCCTCTCTCTCCACATTAGCATCCTTCCAGGAAATCATTCCTGTTAGTGTTCTGAAAATGTGATGGCCTAAGTTAAACACCATATGAGCCCAGGTGAGCCCCAGACAACACAACCAGGCCCATCCAAGACCAGCCCAAACCTCTTGGCATACAAGCAATGGCAGCCCAACCCAAGCTTTGAATCTGCACAGTCTGTGCTGATTCCCAGTGCATCTGCCTTTTCCTTCCCGAGAGGCAATACCTGGCCCCATGCCACGCGGCGAAAGGACAGCCCCTCCGGGTAAGAAAAGGTGACTGTGGTGCCATAGGAGTCCTCGCCATCATTCCACACCCTCACTTCTGCGTTCAGCTCCAGGTTACTCCCCACCACCAAGGTCTTCAAGCTGGGTGTTGGGGGTAGGAGGAGGAAATGGTTCTGTGACTGAGGCTAGAAATGGTCTGGGGATAAAAAGGAGTGGGGATATGGGAGATAGGGTTCAGGACACCTCAGTTCTGAGTGTAGAGTGGGAATGTTAGGGAGGGCCAGGGGTAGGAGTCCCAGGTTCCAGGAGGGAGGCTGGGGCACTAAGGCAGGGGGACAGGCTCACCCTGAGAATCCGAAGGAGATGCCAAGGTCATCCTGGCATATGTGGTCAGCTCCACAGTTCTTCTCAAAGGGGAGCTGAGAGGGGAGGCAACTTGAGGTTTTCCTCAAGACCCAGAGCCCATGCTGTCCATTCCCTCCAGGAAACCCCAACACCAGGACTCACAGATGCCGTGAAGTATCTCGGAGCACCGACAGCCAGCACAGGCCTGAGGTTTCCAAAAGAAGGGATGGGCTCGCCCACCAGAGTGACGGTGAGACGCAAGGTGATGGGAGTCACTGAGTCCTCCACACAGTCCTGGAGGATGGACAGAGAGGAGAGAGCTGGGGAGGAAGCACTGACACGGAGCTCCCAGCTGCTTCCAGTCTCCTCCTCTGTAGGATGGGGCAATAGCGATGCCTACCTGTGCCTGCCACGGTCACCATTCTCATCTTGCCCTGCAGGATGGCCTCCCAGAGGCCTCCCTGGCACCCTCTCTGTTCTCTTCCCCAGTTTTCTCTTTCATCATTGCATCCCTGACACCTATCATCCAGACATTAATTTCTTTTTGGTTTTTCCCCCTACCAAGCTCTCTGTGGGCAATGACTCTTTTGTCTGCCGCTGTGCCCCCGGCCCTTAGCACACAGAGGAGCAGCTCAGTAAATACCCATCCAGTGAATGACTGAAAGACTCCCAGCCCAAAGCCTTACAGGTGTCTCAAGCAGCCAAATGCTCTTTCCTGAAATCCGACTGTGTGGCCTCTGGCAGTTGCAGCCAACCTCATTCATTCATGCATTCACCCACTTACTCAGCTAACATGTATTAAGCACCTCCTGCATGCCAGGTTCTGTGCTGGGCTGAGGCACAGGGAGGACCGAAATTTGTCCTGTTCCCTCACAGCCCCACCCACCACCAGCCCCCAGACTCCAAGGCCCCTCACCGGAAACAGCAGATTCACAGTTTCACAGTGCTCGCCCAGCCCAAGGACTCGGACTCGAGTCAGATTGTGAGTATATGTTTCCTTGAAGATGGCACGGGGACTCAGCCGGCCAGGGTCCAGGGCTAGGTCAAAGGTCACAGAGCTTCGGAGGTCACCTGTAGGGGAAAACAGGGAGAATGGGGTAAGAGGCAGGTAGGTAAGGGTAAAGGCAGAAGACAGGAGTCCCGGGCTAGGGGACTCCAAAGGTCAGGGTGTCCTGGGTCAGAGGGGAGAGGACTCACTCAGTTGGATCTTGGGACTGTCGTAAATACGAAGGCAGACAGTGGCTTCACCCAGCATCTGGTTAGAGACCCCCTGCTCCTGACACTCAAACACAGACCTGGGGATCTCCGTCCTTGAGAAGTCTATGTTCGCTGACACCCTGAGGATGGGTCTGGTCCTGCAGGCAGAACGTGAGCTGAGGATAAGCGTTGGCTCCTAACTCAACCTGGGGTGGGGCAGGGAGTGGGCATGCTGGTCTGAACCTAGGACCACATGGGTGTCCAAGGAAGGCTGCTCTCACCTGAGCAGCACTACCTGTCCCTGGGCCCCCACAGCCAGGTCCACCAATCTGTCCTGAGTAAGGTCCTGTCCTCCGCTCAGCGACTGCCCAAAATACTGGAGCTTGGAGGAGAGCTGGGAGCCTGCAATCCGCTGGCCAGAAAAGAAAAAAGTGACTCAGATTAGAGGAGAGGGGAACAAGTTGGAAGGAAGTAACAAGAGATACAGAGGTAGGAATGTAGGAGGAAAGAAAAAAGGGGGAAACAGTGAAAAGATGTCACCAACAAGGCCCAGAGGAATTAAGAGTGGGGAGATGATGACTGTAGAAAAGGAAAGATTCCAAATGAATAAACGAAGAAGTGGAGATTGGAAGGCTGTCCTAGTAACCTGAGTGGCATTCATTCAATCATTCAGTTAGTCCCTGGTTCCTCTTCTGACTCCACTTACAAGCCATGAATCCTTGGGCAAGAATTTAACGTTTCTTTGCCTCAGTTTCCTCACCTTTCACATTAGGATCATAACACCTCAGAGCTTAGCTATGGACACTATATGAATTCAAACAGTTCTTAGAACGGCACCTGGAATGTGATCAACAGTCAATGACCTATTATGACGAGTGTTTAAAGCTGAAAGGGACCTCAGAGTTCCTCCAAGCCCCAACTCCCAGCTTGCAGATCAGGAGAGAGGTTGGAGACAGTACTGAGCCCACATGGTCAGCCTCTAGGTGGCTGAATCCAGACCTGAAGCCAGATCCTCCAACACCAAGCTCAAGGCCCCTTTTCACTACCTGCTGCCGCTCTGTCTCTTTAAAAGATGTTGAGGAGCCACGTTAGAAATGAGACTGGGTGCACCCACACCCAGATTCTACCCTCCTGGCCACTGCCTCCTCTTGTGGGGCCTTTACTTTTGTTTCCATTGCTCATGTTATGCCCAATCCCTCAGAGAATGTGCCCTTTAAATTACTCTGAGCACTCCTAGGACTAGCAGATATTAAAAGTGATAATAATAAAATACAAAGAGAAATTTACCAATTACTAAAGGAGTCTCAAGGCAGGGTAGGGGGTAGAAATAGCACAAACACAGAAAAGTGGTCAACACCAGGGTTCTGCTCCCAGGAAAACTGATCTCAGTACCATATCCTCACAGTTAGCATGTGAGAACAGCACAAGCCCTTTCCCATCAAGTGCTGGCACACCCTGGAGACACTACTGCAGGCTCAGTTCCAGACTACCACATTAAAGGGAGCCACACAAATGTTTTGATTTCCCAGTGCATATAAAAAGGTATGCTTAGGCTATATTGTTGTCTATTGAGTGTCTAAAAAATATACATACCTAAACCAAAAATATTTTATTGTTAAAAAATGCTAGCGATCAACTAGCCTTTGGCAAGTTGTCATGTTCTTACTGGTGGTGGGTCTTGCCCCCATGTTGATGGCTGCTGACTGATCAGGGTGGTGGTTGCTGAAGCCTGGGGTGGCTGTGGCTCTATTTTCTTCTTCAAATAAGACAACAAGAAAATTTGCCCCATCAATTGACTCTTTCTTTCTCAAACGTTTTCTCTATAGCATTTTCCCCACAGTAGAAGTTCTTTCAAAATTGGTGTCAACCCTCTCAAACTCTTCTGCTGCTTTATTAACTAAGTTCATATCATGTTCTAAATCCTACAGTGTCATTTCAACAATGTTCACAGCATCTTCACCAGAGGTAGATACTATCTTAAAAAAATAATTTCTGGGGCGGCGCCTGTGGCTCAGGGGGTAAGGCGCCAGCCCCACATTCCGAGGGTGGTGGGTTCAAACCCAGCCCCGGCCAAATTGCCACAACAACAACAAAAAAAAATAGCTGGGCATCGTGGCAGGCGCCTGTAATCCCAGCTACTCAGGAGGCTGAGGCAAGAGAATCGCCTAAGCCCAAAGATTCGGAGGTTGCTGTGAGCTGTGACAGACCCCACGGCACTCTACCGAGGGTTAATAAGTGAAACTCTGTCTCAAAAAAAAAAAAAAAAAAACTAATTTCTGGTAGCGCCTGTGGCTCAAAGGAGTCATGCCGGAGGTGGCAGGTTCAAACCCAGCCCCGGGCTAAAAACTAAAAACTGATTTCTTCACTCATCTACAAGCAGCAACTCCTCATTGCTTATAGTTTATCATGAAATTGCAGCAATTCAGTCACATGTTCAAGCCCCACGTCTGGTTCTCTTGCTATTTCCACCACATCTGTAGTTACTTCTTCCACTGAAATCTCAAACCCATTAAGATCATCTATGAGAGTTGGAACCAATTTCTTCTAAATTCCCATTAATGTTGATGTTTTGACCTCCTCCCAAGAATCATGAACGTTCTTAATGGCACCCAGAATGATGAATCCTTTCCAGAAGGTTTTCAGTTAACTTTGTCATGATCCATCAGAGGAATCTATGGCAGCTATAGCCTTACAAAATGAATTTCTTAAATATTAGGAATTCAAAGTCAAAATTACTCCTACAGAATGGATATCATATTTGCTGACATGAAAACAATATTCATCTCCTGGTACATCTCCGTTAGAGCTCTTGGGTGAACAGGTACGTTTCAATAAGCAGTAATGTTTGGAAAGGAATCGTTTTTCTTCTGAGCAGTAGATCTCCAGAATGGTCTTAAAATATTCAGCCAACCATGCTGTAAACATAAGTACTGTCATCTGGGCTTTCTTGTTTCACTTATAGAGCATAAGCAGAGTAAAGTTAGCATAGTTTTTAAGGGCCCTAGGACTTTCAGAATGGCAACTGAGCCTCAGCTTCAACTTAAAGTCACCAGCGCCAACCAAGAGAATCAGGCTGTGCCTTGAAACTTTGGAGCCAGGCATTGACTTCTCCTTGGTCATCAAAGTCCTAAATGAAATCTTCTTTCAATAGAAGACTATTTAGTCTACATTGAAAATCTGCTGTTGAATGTAGCCACTCTCATCAATGATCTTCTCTTCTGGATAACTTGCTGCAGATTCAACAGCACTTGCTGCTTCACCTTACACTTTTAAATGTTATAGAGACAGTTTCTTTCCTTAAGCCTCTTGAACTGACCGCTGCTGGCTTCAAACTTTTCTTCAGCAGCTTCCTCACCTTCTCTCAGCCTTCACAGCATTGGAGAGTTAAAGCCTTGCTCTGGATTAGACTTTGGGTTAAAGGAACTTTGTGGACAGACTACTCAAACTTTTTTCATATCAGCAATATATGAAAGTTTTACTTTGTTATCATTCATGTGCTCTCTGATGTAGCACTTGTAATTTCTTTCAAGAAGTTCTTCTTTCATAGTAGGGCTGAGTACATTGGATACTTTTTCTTCCATTCTTGAGATACTTTGCTAAGAAGAATATGTTCCAGGTCCATCCATATAAACATGAAAGAGGTAAAGTCTCCATCTTTCTTTAAGACTGCATAATATTCCATGGTGTACATATACCACAATTTATTCACATGAAAGCTATAACCCAGTTATAAGAATAGGGGGAAGGTGAAAAGGGGGGGGCGGAGGGAGGATAATTGGTGGGATTACACCTGCGGTGCATCTTACAAAGGTATATGTGAAACTTAGTAAATGTAGAATATAAATGTTTTAACACAATAACTAAGAAAATGCCAGGAAGGCTATGTTAACCAGTGTGATGAAAATGTGTCAAACGGTCTAAAAAACCAGTGTATGGTGCCCCATGATCGCATTAATGTACACAGCTATGATTTAATAATTAAAAAAAGAAAAAAAAAAAGAAGTTCTTCTTTGTGTTGACAATTTGCCTAACTGTCGAGCACCAGAGGCCTAGTTTTCAGCCTATCTTAGCTTCCAGCATGCCTTCCTCACTAAGCTTAATCATTTCTAACTCCTGATTTAAAGGGAGAGACTCTTCCTTTCACTTGAACGGCCAGAGGCCACTGCAGGGTTATTCACGGGCCTAAGTTTAATATTGTTATCTCTCAGGTATCAGGGAGGCTTGAAGAGAGGGAGAGTAACAGGACCAGTCAGGACACACTGAGTTCACTATCTTACATGAGCATGGTTCACGGCGCCCTCCCCAAATTACAACAGTAACATCAAAAATCATTGATTGCAGATCACCATGACAGCTATAAAAATAATGAAAAGTTTAAAATATTGTGGAAACTACCAACATGTGACACAGATACGTGAACATGTTCTTGAAAAAATGGCACTGATAAACTTGCTCGACACAGGGTTGCCTATTAAACGCCACAGATTTTTCTTGCTGCCCACAAGGAACCCAAAGCTGGACAAGGGAAGTCAGATGAGGTAAAGGGAAAGTTTTCCAGGTAGCATGTGAAAGAGAGAGAGAAGCAAGGAGGAGGCTATTGTGGTGACAGGGACAGTGGGCAGGCCTCACCTGGCTGTGGGAGGGGCTGATGCTGGGTCCAGAGGCTCCGTGAAATAGGTAGACGGCACCCCGGTTCTCCTGCTCTCCCGGAGCCCCGATGGCCACATCTGTCAGCTTGTCCCCATTCACATCCCCCAGCACTGTCAGAGCTGCCCCAAAGCGGCCCCAGGGATGGCCGTGCTCCCCACGGAGAATGACCTCACACTGCCACCTGCTCTGCTATGGAACAAAACCAGTGGTCTGGAGGTGCCTTCCTGTACCCCCCAAATACAAACCCCACCTTCCAACCCCACCCGCCACCTGGCCATCCCCTCACCCCACGCCCAGACCCCACCCAGCCCAGCGCCCATCAGCCACTCACCCCCCGAGGCAAGGGGCACACAGACACCTGGCCCCCCTGGGTCTGCTCGTAGTAATGGGGGGCCCCGATGAGGACCAGGTCGGTGCTGCCATCTCTGTCCACATCCACCGAGCAGAGGGAGGCCCCAAAGTAGGAGCCAATCTGGAGGGCAGAGTCTCAGTCATCCTGCCCTTCCCTGCCAGAGACATCCCCTTCTGGGCCAGGTCCCACCTCTCCCCAGGCAACAGGAACTGCTCCCCTTCATGCTCTCCTGCTCCACCCCTGGCCTCGTGCGCACCCACCCTCACATTCCCCTCTGCTGCCTCCATATCAACCTGGGTCCCCGCGACTTCTGCCTTCGGCCACCACTGCCTGGCTGCCTGGGTGAAGATGACAACCTTCCCGGTGTGCTGATGGCGGGGGGCCCCCAGGACCAGGCTCTGTACCCCCTTCCACAGGGCCAAATCGATGGAGTAACCTGAGGGGGCCAGGCCTCAGCTCATAAATCAGCCACCCCACCCCAGGCCTCTCCCCCTCCCAGACAGCTCACCTCCACCCCCAGCCTTTTCTCACCCAGGTAGGAGTCCCTCATGTCCACATTCTCCTGAGACATGTTGATAAAGGTGGGGTTCATATTTGGGGGATACAGGAAGGCACCTCCAGACCAGCTAAAGCTCCCCACAGCTCCCAGAACTGGTCCATCCTGGGAGGAAAGGATTCCAGGGCTGAGCAGACTGGAGCAAGAAGATAGCCTCTTCCAAAGACGCGCCGGCCACCAGCCCTCATCTCACCCAGCACCACTCTTGCCGCCCTCCTTCCCCAGCCATCCTGAAGAGACCACACTCACGCGTGTGAACACGGCACTGAAGCCCTCCTGGGACATCTCCAATTCAAAGGAACTACTGCTTGTGGTCTCCGTACCTAGGGGAAGGCATGATACCAGAGTTCTAGGGAAGAAGATGGACTTTTCCAGGTCCAGGAAGGAACCTCAGCTTCAGGAGACCAATATCTACAGGAAGGGTTGGCGCCTGTGACATGACAAGGTTCAGAAAGGAAAGGCCTTTATGGCTGAGGATTTCCAAAGAGAGTAGCTCCACTTCTGACTTACCCTCAATGGCAAAGATCTTCTCCTTCAGTTGCTTTTGTATATCTCTCAAAGCATCAAAGTTCTCCACTTTGAATATGTGTTCCTGGAAGGGCTTCGATGCAATGTCACTTAATTCTGTCAAGGACTGCATGTTTTGAAAAGCCGATCCGACCTGTCTCCAACAAAGATCAACTCAGTAAAAATAATAAATTTAATACCCTTGTGTGTACAGGGTGCTGATACACTCCAAATAACCCTGCAAGGTCAATATTATAATACTCGGTGCACAGATGAGAAAAAAAGAGACTCAGACAGCATCAAGGAGTTTAGGAAAAAGGATCCTGGGTCCCCAGGCTGGGACAGTTTTCATCCCAAAGATAGCAGGAGCTGGGAGAGCTGGAGTCTCTGTCCTTGCAAAGGGAGTAGCCTTGAGAGGAAGAATGAAAGAATGGGGTAGGGTCAGTCATGCCCACTCCTTACCCCGATCGCATAGCGGATGATTCCTGCTGCCTCAGCCTCAGGGATGACATCGGTGTAAGCCAGGTAGTCACCTTTTTTCAACCCATCAGTGATGACAATGAGGATCTTAGTGGCATCCTTGCGGGCCCCACTTGAAGCAGTGAACAGTTGATTGCTGTCAAGTAAGAAGAGGACCCAGAGGCTGTGAACAAACCCACACTCGCCCCTGGCTCCTGTGTGAACCTGAGGAGATGCTCAGGGGGCCCCCAGCCCCACTGGGAGCCTGCCAGTTGACAAGGGTGTCACAGGCTAGATTCCAGTCCCTGCCTGTCCCTCTCTCATGGAGACAGATGAGCCTCAAAGCACAGCACTGGGGAGAAGTTGGGACTCACATGACTTTCCGGATGGCTGTGGCTGTATGAGTGTACCCTCTCAGTTGGTGCACAGAATCCAGCAGGCGTAGGGGGGTTGGGCTGCGTATGAAGTCGATGAAAGTGAAGTGTGTCCGGAAGGTGCTGGAGAACTGCATCAGGGAGAACTGGGAGAAGCACGTGGGGCTGGGGGCCGAGCTACCGCACCAACATCCCCAGAGCCCCTGCCCCCCACCAGCCAACCAACCCTGGCTGTGCCCCTCAGCCCTGCTTGCCTCCCCCGAGGCCACACCTGGGTGTTAGGCTTCTGGAATTGGCTCATCACAGCCACCACAAATGTCTTCATCTTGGCGAAATCTCTGGAGGAGATGCTGCCTGAGCCATCAATGAGGAACACGATGTCCTGCTCCTGCTGTGGACACTCTGGGGAAGGAAAGGGCACTAATCCTCCAAGGGACACTCCCAGGGCCCGGGACCTTGGCCTGCTAGCCAGGAGAAGTCATACCCCCAGTGCACCTTCTCCCCCTAATCCCCTAGTCCGGCAATCAGAGTCCTGGCCGGTGCCCTGGATCCCTTCCTTCCCTAAGCTCTTCAGCCTCTGAAGGCCTCATAAAGAGCCTACAACTATGACTGAGCTGCTCCCCTTTGGGCAGCTGTCCCGAGTGACTAAAAAAGTGAAATTTCCTCTGAGCTAGATGGTAGGAAGCTGAGGGTATCCTCCTCCTACCTTGGCTGTCAGTGCCTCTCTCCTCGGCCTCCCCCTCCTCCTCTCCCAACATCCCCACCAACCAACAAGGACAGGACCTGGCTCCAGCCCCTGGCCAGTGTCTGTCCTCAGTGCCGAATGGTACTTTCATTAAGTATTTGTAATGTCACCCTGGGCAATAGCTACACAGTGGGTATATTCTGCTCTCAATGTAAATACAGGCCTCCACTCCCCTTCTGGGGGAAAGCAGTCCTCAAAAGAGGAAGCTCTTCCAGCTCGTGGAGAGGAGATCCCCTTCCATTCCTTCCTGCCAGCTTCCTCTTTCTGCCCCAGAGGTCTGCACCAGACAGAGTGGTGTCCTGGGTGCTCTGATGGGTGCCCAGGCCTCTGGGGGTGGAATCTAGACCCATGGAGGTGCTGGGACACCCCAGCAGTGGCTAGATGTCAGTCTCCCCAAGGGCTTCAGAACAAATGTGAAACTAAAAAGTGGCCTCCACTGTTTAAGGCTGAGTCTCACTGTTCCACCAACTTATCTTTCATCCCTATGAAAGGGGGATGCCCTGTGCCTCACCCTGTGTGCATGTGTGTACACACACCCACACATATATACACATATACGCACACACATGGCTTAGACTGCATCCTTACTAACCTTTCCCAGACTGCTGCACAAACCAAGTGGTTATATCCCAGGACACAGTGAATGGAAATAAATTCCCTTCTCTCTAAAAATAAGAGTAACTGGCCTTAATCACACCAGGCCCCGAACCCTGGCCATGGATCATCTTATTTTACTTTGAATGTTGGGTGTGCTATTTCCCCATCTGACAGATAAAGAAACTGAGGCTCAGCGAGGGTAAGGTTACAGTAAAGTCATACAGCATGATGGCCATAGGACAGGATGTGAAAGCAGGTGGTGACTCCTCCATCAGTCTTTGGAGCCACTGCACCACGGGGTAACTATTGTTTCCCAGATTCCCCTCTTTACATGCTCTCTGATAAGAGTGTCTCTGGCCCCATTTCTCCCCCAGTCAGACGTGTGTGAGCTCCTCAAAAGACCAGGAGGCCCAGAACACTCACCCTGCAGGGCAGCTGGAAAACTCTGGGAAGGGAGAGCTGGAAACCTCAGGGAAGGGTCCCAGCTGGACCTCTGATTTGGAACCAGCAGGAAGCAGAACCCGGTCATATACATGTTCCCCCTGCATTCATGGTGCACAGTGGGGCCACAGGCCTGCAGACAGAAGCAGCTGGTGAGGGACTGCTCCTGGTCCCTCCCACCTCCCATTCCAACACCTTCATCCTCCATGAGACCCCCAGCCCCAGCAGCCCCAGGTCCCCACTCCTCCCCTGGGCAACTCACCAGCAGCCGCAAGGGGTTGGTGGCAGATGCCAGGGACAGGCCCAGGGACATGTTCACAGCCTCCAGCGGAACTGAGGGGATAGATATATACCTGGTCAGCCTCAGGGACAGAGAGGGTGTGTAAGAGCTGTATGGAGGTCACTTGGGAGACAAAGAGGTCTGACAGGTGAAGGGGGCTTATAGGTCTTGCCAGAACTTCGGGGGAGCAGGGTACATTGGCAGGGAGGCCAGTCTGAAGGTGAAGGTCTACAGACAGAGCTGGGGCAGAGAAGTGAAGCTCCTGTGAGCCCCATAGGGCCCAGAGCAGGGAGCCTGCACCTGAGTCCCAGGCAGATGTGGGACTCACCCTGCAGGTTAATGGGCTCACAGGCCTTCGATCTGTAGTCACACTGATAGAGGCCGCCTGTTTGGTTGGTCGCCTTTATCTCCTGAGGGGCTCCAACCACAACCCTGCAGGGAGCCAAAGAACACTGCAGTTAAGGGTGTGGACACGGAGCCCACTGCCCCAGCAGCAAGTTTCCACTACCTCTCTGAGCTTCAGTTTCTCCATCTGTAAAATGGAGATGAATGACAAATTAAATTCTGTGTGAGAGGGATTTTTGTCTGTTTTATTCTCTGGCATATACCCAGCTCCTGAGACATGTAGTAGGTGTTCAGTAAGTATTTGCTGAGTGGCTGGTTCCTATCTCACAAGGTTGTCATGAGGACTCAACCAGGGTCCCCACAAAATGTGGTTGGCACCAGGCCCGGCACTCGGTGCTCTATAAACATTATCTGTGATTATTGCTACAGCAAGGCAGTGCCTATTCTCCAAATATTCTGCAGTCCAAATATTCTGCAGGCAGTTGCCACACTAGACAAGAAGAAAGTTTGCAAAAGAGGGGGTTAGGAGGAAGAGAGCCCTATGCAGAAATTAGGTGATGAGAGCCAAAGGTCAGCGGTCCCCTGGCCCTCACCAGGAGCTGGCATACTGGACCACGCTGTGTCCAAACCCAGCACTGTCCATGTGGAAGGTTGTCGGCTGCTCTGTGTCCAAGTTGAAGCCGAGGGAAGATGCTAAGCCTGGGGAGGAGTGTGAGAGAGAGTTTTGGTCTTCCTCCTGCCTAACTGTCCCCCACCCGTGCCTCAGCTCTATCTCCTGGGCCTCTGCCCCCTACTGGTCCCTCCAGGTCCAATGCCTGGGTGTCCTGGCCTTCTGGATTCTAGACTCATCCCCCTCTTCCCCTCCCTCTGATCTAGAGAGGCTCTTCACCCAGCAGTAACCCGTCAAGTTTCAACTCTTCATTTCTGCAGAGTGCTAGCTAAGCTCTGAAAGTGATCTCTCCTCTCCCCCACCCACCGCCCCCTGTTCTGAGGATCCTGTGAAGGAGATGCCAGGAAAACTCAAGGGCAAAGGGAATGCTGTAGACAGAGCATAAGTTTGACTTGCTCTGCTGACTTTAGAAATCTCTGGATTGTAGAGACAGTTGACCTTTCTTCCAGCTTCTCTTGAACTCTCCCCAAATTGGTTCTCCAATACCCTGTCCTCCACGAACTCCAAATCCCATACCTTATGTGCCTGCCTCCCCCTCTTGTCTGAGTCTTCACCTACCAGGACCCTGGTCTCCCACCTGGACGTCTGGTTTGGGGCCATGGCTCACTTGGCCCTGGCTGCCCTAGTCCCTCTTCTTCAGGGCCCAGTCTCACCCATCAGGAGGAGGAGGACCATCCTGCTCCTGGTAGTGACTAGAAGATCAGATGCGCAGCTCTGAGCTCCTGGGATATCTCAAGACCAGCTGGACCAAGGTACTGAGGAACCAAGTAAGTGAGTGGTCAGGAGGCAGAGGCAGAGGCAGAGGCAGGGAGGGAAGTTGTCAGTATGACTCAGAGGCAGAGGGCGGAACATGATGAACATGAACAGAGAGGGGCCAGGCAGCCCACACACAACCGGTCCAGGAGTCATTCTAATCAGGTGCTTGGCTTGATTCCCTTTCCTGGCCAGTCTCACCCCCTGGCCTTGCCCACCCCTCCCAAGATCTCTCTTACACTGACAGGAGGCTCCACTGGACCTTGAAATTTCAGTCAGCCTGGGGAAAGGAGCGGCAGACGCCAGATGAGGCCCTAAAGGAAACCCTCCCCTGCTGACCTAAAACCACTGGCCCACAGAGTCAGGCATCTGGCCCCCAGCACAGTCGTGAAAATGTCCAAGTTAGAAAGCTCCCACACATGCCCAAAGCATTTCACACAGTCTCAGCTGTCTCAGCAACCACCAAGGTGTGTGCTTTTATCACCACCCTTATTTTGCAGACAAGGAAACCGATGCATAGAGAGGTTGAAATGTGGACCTAGGAGGTCACAGAGTGAGTATTCATATATTCAAAAAACCTAGTTTGTGGGGAGAAACATAAATCCCAAGGCCCCAGCCGTGGGGTCAGTGGAGAAGGTGAATGAGTAAACAGCAAGGTGGTTGCTGCGAGAGGAGAAGCCCAGAGAGCACAGGGGGTCTCACTCAGGCTGAGAAGCTGTGGGTTTCTGGGAAGGCTTCCTGAAGGAGGCAGCACTTGGCAATTGAGGTTGGGAGACTCCGGGGCAAAGTATTTCAGAAAGAGCAGCCAGATGTGGCGAGGCCTGGACTGGAGAGCCTGTTTGTAAACTCAGTGGCAGGAACCAGGAAGTGGAGGTTGTAAAGTGGCAAGAGATGAGGCCAGGGTCCTTTGAAGAGAGGTCGGGGAAACAGACCCCTGGCCCCAATCCCCCTCAAGCCACACTGATTATATCAGGAGGGCAGAGGGAAGCATTGAAGGGAGTTAATGAGGATCAAATTTACATTTTAGAAGCTAAAAGGCAGGGCTGCATATGGCCTGGATTCCTTGGGAAGTGGCTTGAGATAAATCAATGGGGAAACAGATGCTGGGGCCTGTGGGATGGGCTGGTGGCCACAGGAGGGGCTGGAGGCTGAGTGGTCCTCAAAGGAAGGACAGTGGTGATAGGCCCTGAGCCAGAGAACACTGGAGGAGGAAGGAGGTAGATAAAGGGTCGAGCCAACTTCAGTTTTGAGAAAACCAGAATATTATGTTTAAGAGTTTGGACTAGTTCAACCTCTCTTTGCATCAGTTTCTTTGTCTGCAAAATAAGGGCGATGATAAAAGCACGCATCTCAGTGGTTGCTGAGACAGCCCAGACAGTGTGAAAAGCTTAGAGGCATGCGTGAGAGCTTTATTTATTTTTTTTAATTATTATTATTATTTTTTTTTTTAGAGACAGAGTCTCACTTAACGCCCTCGTTAGGTAGGGTGCCATGATGTCACAGGACTCACAGCAATCTCCAGCTCTTGGGCTTACGCGATTCTCTTGCCTCAGCCTCCCGAGCAGCTGGGACTACAAGCGCCCACCACAACGCCCGGCTATTTTTTGGTTGCAGTTTGGCAGGGGCTGGGTTTGAACCCTCCACCCTTGGTATATGGGGCCGGTGCCACGTGAGAGCTTTATAACTGGACATTATCACGACTGTGCTATGATGATTGCTGAGGAAGGAGGGGCCTGTGGAGCCCCCAACGGGAGGTACTTGGGTATGCGGGTCTGGACCAGACAAACCTAGGCTGGGTATGCATTTTGCAGCCATCGGCAGAAATGCTGGGTGAAAGCCTGGCGAGAGGGTGAAGAGGAAGCAGAAAGATGGGCCCGCATGGGCCTCACGGAAACACCAATATTGGCAGCAGAGCAGGAGATCATGCCCGGGAAGGACCCCCAAAGGGGAAGAAGGACACGCAGGAGAGAGATGGGTAGGCTGGACAAAAGGGGCCCAGGCCAGACACAAGCTGCCAGATGTCGAGTGAGGCAAGAGATGAGGAAGTCCCCAGCCCTGGCAATGGAGACACCAGTGACCTTGGAGTGGGCCATTCCCAGGGTGGTGGGCGAGACCAGGCTGGCGTGGGCTGAGGAGGGGCCAGAGATACAGAATGTGGGCAACAATGTCACCGGAGGGCAGCAGCTGCGAAGAGACTTCAGACATAATATAGTTGGAAAAATGCCCTGGAAAACATGGAGATGAAGAAAACTTCAGAAAGAAAGAGTAATTTAATTCCAAGAAAGAAATGGTGACAGAAAAACCCCCAAAAGGAGAAAGAAGAAATGGTCCAGATTCTGGAGAGGATAAAAGAGGAAGCTGCAATGACTCAACCAGAAGTCTGGGAGACTCAGGGTTGGTCTCACGGGTAGTGTGAGCACCAGGATGAGATGCCACGAATCCAAGATGCCGTGAAACCTGGTCTTCCCACGGACCTCATCTCTTCTCTCCAGCTGCCCAACATACTCCCATGATACCTCAGGCTCAGTCAAGGTGACTTCTAATTGGAGAAAGGCCAAGGTAAGATAGCTCACTTTTGGCAAAGACAACTCAGTATCATAAAAGACTAGAACAGGATGTGTCCTCAGTTCAATCCGCCCATTTTACAGATGGCAGCCGTGAGGCTCCAATTAGGACCTTAGGGTATCTAAACCTCACAGCCCCATTTCAGTGACTCATAACTGTGATATTTCCAGAAAAGGGGTAGCAGCTGGGGGGATGACATAAGCAAGAGGAAAATGCCCAAGTTACACTCTCTTCAGCCCCTTGGGACCATGAGTCAGAGGAACCCAGGTCTCCCTCTAGCACCTCTGGGCTGAGCCTATTGCAAGAGGTCAAGGGCAGAGGGAGGGTCTGGGAGAGTTTAGAGAGCAACCAGCCTTTCCTACTGCTGGCACTCCTCACTCAATAAGTTTCTGCTGTGTCCCTGAGGTGCTGATCAAAGAAGGTTCTAGAAGGGCAGCAGGTGGAAGGGGTGCATGTGATCTGGGGATGAGGGATGTGTAGAGAAACCAATTCACAAGTTGCCACTTTAATTTAGGTCTGATTTGCCTGAATGAAGTAGAAATGAATAATTTTCAGTCTGTTGCCTGGGTCATTTGTTTCTGTGAGAAAAAGAGAACAGAAATCTAGTGGGCAGAAACCCTCATGTTTCTCCCTCATCCCACCCTACGCTCACTCACAGGTCTGAATGAATTTACCCTAAAGTTTCTGCCCTTTCTCTTACTACATGAAATCTGTCTCATTTTTCTGTCTTTGAGGCCAATCCCTACTGCACCGCCAAATTTTCTTAAAATAGATTTAATTTTAATTCTATAGTGTAGAAAGAAACACATACATGGGTACTCTGCTCTGAAGGCACTGCTTCTCCCTGCACACCTAAAGTGATAGGTGAAGAAACACTTGCAAGCCATGGAGGATTTTAGCCAATGGTTAGGGAAGCTCAGAACATGGACAGGAGAAGGGGGCATAGGATAATAACATCTTTTTTTTTTTTTTTTTTTTGAGACAGAATTTCAAGCTGTTGCCCTAGGTAGAGTGTCGTGGCATCACAGCTCACAGCAACCTGCAACTCTTAGGCTTAAGCTATTCTCCTCCCTCAGACTCCCAAGTAATTGGGACCACAAGCGCCCGCCACGAAGCCGGCTATTTTTTGGTTGTAGTTGTTGTTGTTTGGCAGGCCTGGGCTGGATTCGAACCCACTAGCTCCAGTGTATGTGGCTGGTGCCCTAGCTGCTGAGCTACAGGTGCTGAGCCGGATAATAACATCTTAATGGCGGAACAAAGGATCTGTGATAATACTAACATTTATATCACTGTGTATTTTATTAGATTGGCTCCTTGAGTTCTCACAACAGCCTTATGAGGAAGGATTGCTATTGTCCCCATTTTTACAGAATTGAGGCACAGAGAGGATGAGTCATTTGCCCCTGGTCACCCAGGTAGTACAAGCTGAGGACAGGTTTCAAGGTGCTGGAATCTTTTTTTGTTTTTTTAATTAAGCCATATACACATAGATCATGACTACATTTATGCATATGTGGGGTACAATGTGTTGATTTTTTTTTTTTTTTGGTGAAATTGTTCACTTCAAATAATTTTATGGGGAGAGCCTTGAGATGTATCAGTTATAAAACAAGTTACAAAGAAAACATTTTACAATTTACAAATACAAATCAGTCCTTTATACAAGAATTCTCTACAAAGTTCACTGATCAATGTAAAAAATAATCTGTTTCAACTAATATAAGGCATGCCCAGTTTATGTCATTTTGTAGAATTGTTTTTGCTTTGTGAGAGACTTTTGTCTTCACCGATCCTGATTTTTCCTTGATTCTCTGGAATGTTCAGCGTTATCTGCTAGATTTTTCCCAGAGCCTCTCTGCACCATTGTGATATCTACCTTCATCACTTCTAGAGCCTGCATGCTTTCTGTCTGTTTCCCTTGACTCTGATCTATCTCTTCTAAAATTTTCACTGTCCTTATTTCAATGTCTGTGCTTCTCACTTTCAGAAGAAGAATTTCTTCTCTTTTCTTTTTGTGATCACCATGTTTAATCTCTCTCTCTGTGCATTTCTTGATCTCTGTCCGTCACAACTCCACTGTCATTATTTCATTCAGGGGAACACTTCTGTCTGACATGCACTTTGTTATGGGATCTCTCCCATTTGAATCTCTGTGTTTTTCTGCCCGTCTGTCTCTCTCAGCCCTTGTTTCCTGGTGCCTGTGTTGTAATCTTCTTTCCTCATGTTTTCTATCACTTGTTTGTTGGCTCCTGACCAATTTATCTACTTCTTTACTTCCGGTCTTCCTTTGTCTCTTCTTATATCTTTAGCTGAGAGGCACATCCGGGACTGCTGATAGATGAAGAATCACTCTCTTCACTGGAAGACTCTGAGCTGCTATTGCTGCTGGTCAGAATCAGAGTCGGAGGAGTCAGACTCGGAAGAGGAGGACGCTGAAACAGGAAGAGGCTGGGAAGGATTTATTTTTCTCAACATCTGGTTTGTGTGCACGATGACCTTTGGCTTGTTTTTGAGATGTTCAGTTCATGCAATTCATCCGTTAACTCCCCAAGACCTATCGAAGTAAAGAAGTTCATGGCAAAACCAGTGTTTCTTGGATTATTTCGGGGTAGTAATCCTTCAAAGAACGGCTGTAGAGTTTCATCTTTTAATCTTGCATGAAGTTTAGGGGGACCCATGTATTCACATAGTTCCTGAAAAAATATTTTTACAAAAATTCTACTGGAGGATGTGGTGGTTTCTTCACCCAGTTTTATACATTCAACAACACTCCATGGAAGGGAATCAGTGTACAAAAGGCGAGCAAACATCTTAGCAGCATTTCTCAATTGGTTTGTTTCCAAGTGATGGATGGTATCATATGGTTCTTTGCATATACTTTCAAAGGATTCCATGTACTCTTTTTTTAGCATACAAAATCTCCCAGCTAATAAGCCAAAACATTTCTCATATGTCCTTTGTTGAGCACAGCAATCAAGAATCATGTTGCAGAGTTCTTTGGTTTGACTTTCAGGGAATTCCATGTTCAGCAATTTGTGAGCACATTCTTCAAAATCTAAACTTGACCGAATAGCAAGATATATTGTACGACGAAATGAGACCAGATTAATTTTTGTTTTGTCATGAATAGTCACTTTTGGTCCTTCTTCATCTTCTTCTCCCTCTTCCTCACTACTTCCAGCATTTGGTCTGTGTTTGAATCACTGTCTCCTTCATCAGGAATTTCCTTAATAGTTTTGTACTTCTCTTCATTCTCCATAAAATTAGGATCCTTCTGGAAAACATTAAGAGCCTCTTCTGGATTGTAGTCATCCTCCAAGGGGAGCATATGGGTGAACTGATCATCTTCCTCCACTAAGTCAAGTCCTTCTAGGATAATGGGGTGGTCCTTGAATCCATCCTTCTGTACAGCAAACATCACCTCAATCATACATTGAACTCTCTTATCAATTTCAGACTCATGCAGAATGTTTCAAAGGGGTTCAAATATAGCATTGATTCCTCTTGGTGACACTTGTGTTAATTTCAGGCCACATTCCTTGAGAAAACCAATAGCTACTTCAACACCATCATCTGTTGGTCTTTCCAAGAGCAAAGTGAGCATCTCTAAGCATAACACCTCATATGCCATATTTTGGTTAATAAGATGTGCCACAAATTTTGAAGCAGTCAGGCAAAGTTGCTTCTCATTTCTTCGATATCCTTTTCGAAAATTAAGAATTAACCTTCTGAGGATTAATTTATCAATTTGTGGAAATTTTGAGTTGATCATTGCCACTACTGCTGCATAAACATGGGTGAATATTGGAGATGCAGTCTGTGCTTGTAAAATAGATCTGCACAGCAGACCTCTTCCTCGAACAATATTTTCCTGAAGAAGTTCTTGAATAATAAACCTTAGATTGGAAATGGTTGACTTTGTTGATAAGACCATTGATCGACTTCTTTAGGGCCTCCCAGCTCATCCTCTGGTATGTTGAGCTGTTTTTATCTGTAATCTGTTTTCGCATCATCCTGAGCTTTGCAGGGGGAATGTAGGCTCCACCAGTGTGAGTCAGGAGAGGATCCGGCTCATCTTTTCTCTTCTTTGCAGGAGGTTCGTCCTGAGCAGAGGAACTCTGGGTTAATGACGGTTCTGGGCTTCTTCTCCCAGGAGATGGAGATTTCTGTTACCTTTTCCCATCCACATTTCTTTCTTTCTCTGCGTATTTCTCAGTCTCTATTTCGTGACTCCATGCTACCATCATGAGGATGTCCTCTTCTCAAATGTTCATGGTCTGACCTGCTATAATCATAGTAATCTCTATCCCGTAGGGATCTTTCTTGTTCTACATATCTATCTGTCTTCTGGAGAAGAGGTCCCCTGATATGAATTATGGTTTTCCCTTCTGTCATGACCAGAAGAATGTTTTATGTGTGCCACGCTACTTTTCATTTTCTGTTGCGGTTTGCAAATAAATCAAAGATTCCTCAAACTGGTCCATGCACTCAAAGGTCTGATTCCTTGACAGTTGACTTCTTCTGTCTGCAAATATCACCTGAAGCTCCACGGCGCCATTGTTACACTGGATGTGCGTCACTTGGCTTTGATGGTTCTTTTCCAAATTCTAGAGGATATCTGCATGTTGTGGAGCCTGGCTGCATTCCAGCAATGAAATCCCTCCAGCTGATGCTTGAGTCCTCACAGCTCCTTTTCTAACTCCGACCTCTGCCTTGCTCTTTATTGGTCCCACCCAGATGATCTCATTTTGAGAACCATAACTTAATCACATCAGCAATTCCTCTTTTAGAAGATGACATATTCACAGATTCAAGAGATTAGGGCAAGAACATATTTTTGGAAGCATTATTCTTTCTACCAGCAACAACCAAAAATAAATAAATAAATTAAATAAATAAATAAAAAGAAAGAAAAAGAAAAAACAAAATCCCCAAACAAGAAAAACAAATATCACTAAATTTTCTTATAAAATCTATAGATTTAATATTACAAGAGATTCTCTTGCCTCAGCCCCACTAATAACTGGGACTACAGGCACCTGCCACAATATCCAGCTATTTTTTGATTGTACTTGTCATTGCTGTTTGTCAGGCCCGGGCTTGATTCGAACCCCCCAGCTCTAGTGTATATGGCTGGCGCCTTAGCCTTTGAGCTACAGGCACCGATCCCCCACCTAATAGACCTAACCTGAAGGTGTCCACATGACTGCATTCCTTCAAGAGGCTCTGGGGCAGAATTAAATCCCTACCTTTTCCAAACTCTAGAGGATATCTGCATGTCGTGGAGCCTGGCTGCATTCTAGCAATGAAATCTCTCCAGCTGATGCTTGAGTCCTCACAGCTGCTTTTCTCAATGTGTTGATTTTTTTTATACCATCTGACATGCTTACATCAAACCAATCAACATAGCTTTTGCCTCATTTACTTGATTATTGTGTTAAGACATTTATGTTCTACACTTGACAGACTGAACTTGTACCCTTGCAATATGCTCCACAGGTGTGGTCCCGCCTTTTACCCTCCCTCTATCAAACCTCTCCCCTCTCCTCCCTTCCCACTCCATCTCTCTCCTTCGTCCTGGGGTATAGTTGTGTTCTATCTTTCTTTTTTTGTTTTTTTTTTTTTATTGTAGGGGATTCATTGAGGGTACAATAAGCCAGTTACACTGATTGCAATTGTTAGGTAAAGTCCCTCTTGCAATCATGTCTTGCCCCCATAAAGTGTGACACACACCAAGGCCCCACCCTCCTCCCTCCATCCCTCTTTCTTCTTCCCCCCCCATAACCTTAATTGTCATTAATTGTCCTCATATCAAGATTGAGTACATAGGATTCATGCTTCTCCATTTTTGTGATGCTTTACTAAGAATAATGTCTTCCACGTCCATCCAGGTTAATACGAAGGATGTAAAGTCTCCATTTTTTTTAATGGCTGAATAGTATTCCATGGTATACATATACCACAGCTTGTTAATCCATTCCTGGGTTGGTGGGCATTTAGGCTGTTTCCACATTTTGGCAACGGTAAATTGAGCTGCAATAAACAGTCTAGTACAAGTGTCCTTATGATAAAAGGATTTTTTTCCTTCTGGGTAGATGCCCAGTAATGGGATTGCAGGATCAAATGGGAGGTCTAGCTTGAGTGCTTTGAGGTTTCTCCATACTTCCTTCCAGAAAGGTTGTACTAGTTTGCAGTCCCACCAGCAGTGTAAAAGTGTTCCCTTCTCTCCACATCCACGCCAGCATCTGCAGTTTTGAGATTTTGTGATGTGGGCCATTCTCACTAGGGTTAGATGATATCTCAGGGTTGTTTTGATTTGCATTTCTCTAATATATAGAGATGATGAACATTTTTTCATGTGTTTGTTAGCCATTCGTCTGTGGTCTTTAGAGAAAGTTCTATTCATGTCTCTTGCCCATTGATATAAGGGATTGTTGGCTTTTTTCATGTGGATTAATTTGAGTTCTCTATAGATCCTGGTTATCAAGCTTTTGTCTGTGTTCTATCTTTCATAAGAGAGTGTGAGTAAATATAAATTGGTTTCATAGAATTACTGAGTACATTGGATACTTTTTCCTCCATTCTTGAGATACTTTACTCAGGAGACTATGTTCCAGGACCCTCCATGTAATTACAAAAGAGATAAAGTCTCCATCTTTTTTTTTTTTTTTGTAGAGACAGAGTCTCACTTTACTGCCCTTGGTAGAGTGCCGTGGTGTCACACGGCTCATAGCAACCTCCAGCTCTTGGACTTAGGCTATTCTCTTGCCTCAGCCTCCCGAGCAGGTGGGACTACAGGCGCCCGCCACAACGCCCGGCTATTTTTTTTTGTTGCAGTTTGGCCAGGGCTGGGTTTGAACCCACCACCCTCGGCATATGGGGCCGGCGCCCTACTCACTGAGCCACAGGCACCACCCAGTCTCCATCTTTTTTAAAGGCTGCATAAGGTGCTGGAATCTTAACCACACTGCTCATAATTTTACTTCCTCCTCTCTGCCCTAACTGGCCAGCATCTGTTCATTCAACCATTTGCCCCCTACATATGCGCTGCTCGCATGACACAGGCACTGGGCTGGCTGATGTAGGAAACAAGACAAACAGGAAAGGGCCCAGCCCTCAAGAAGAGCACACCCCAGGAGGAGAACATATGCCACAAGTTTTCCTAGACAGCAGAGGGACCTGTGGAAGGAAGTGATTAGCTCTGCTTTGGTGAGTCTCTGAGCGAGATGCTTGAAATAAACAAGTGAATGCCTTGATGCGCCAGGTGCTGGGGTAGGGACTGAAGCTTTCTTCAACATAGAGACTATGTCTTCCCAACCTTCCCATCCCCAGCTGTCCACACAATGTCTGACACATAGGAGACACACCATCAATGCTTTGTGTGTGAATGAAGTTGAAGAGTGACAGAATGATACCCAGGGAAGTGAACGGGGTTTTTTGGTATGAAGATCTAGTGGTTTCAATCTCAGTGACCATTATAGTTCATTTCTGTGCCTGGGAAATAGCATTTGCTGCTGCTTTTTGCTATAGTTGTCATAAGCTGAGGGCAAGGGGATAAAGTTAATAACTAGTCTTTCTTAGTGAAGAATAAAAGGCGACATTCTCTAGATGAGAGGTAATTGAAGGAAGAGTCTGCATCTCATTTCCCATTATCTCTCCAGCAATGGGCATCCGACCCAGAGCAGAACGAATAGGGGTCAGCACCTGTCTGTGGGAGTATGGATGGACACATTGGATTGGTGACGGGAGGGTGGATGAGTTTGTGTGTGGACAGGTAAAAGGATGGAAGGATAGGGTGGGATGGGTGAACAGGTAGATGGGTAGGTGGCAGGAGAGGCTGCACCAACTTGAAGTGAGTGGACCAAAAGCTAAGCCCAGATCACCCTGAGGCCAACTCAATAATTGCCCAAATCAGAAAGCTGCCTTTAAACAAAGCAGAAGTAGCCTTTCTAGTGTTGTACTCATGTGCCACCTGTAAAGAAAACTTGGACCCCACTTCAGGTATAAATCAGATGGTGATTTATTACACCTGCACAGTGGAACGCTGCCCAAAGGCAAACGGCCCCGAAGTGAGGAGCAGGCTGACTTTTATACCATTTTTGTTGCCATGCAAGCAAGCAAAAACAAAAGCAGAATGTGGCAGTTAGCTGGGGTGGAGTTATAGTCAAGGGGCTACAGCGTGGTGACTGCGTGGCATACAACGTGGTGGCTGGCATGAGGACAAACTTAGGAGACTCAGTAACTTGGGAAACTTTGCTTAGGTAAGTTTTCCACCATTGTTTAGCCATTTCTAGGGGGTTGGGGGAACTCGGAGAACTTCCCTGTTATATTCTGAAACCTGCTTTTGAAATTAACCAAGGGGAACATGTGGGGGACTAAGGCTGAAACAGGCTGAGACAAACCTGGGTCTTTTAGGGGGCTGCTCTTTATCACACTAGGAAGCAAACTAACTTGAACTGGTACAAATTTAGGATAAAATAAGGATTTGTTTAGTTTGAGTAAAAGGCTGCAGGAAACAAGTCCAGTAGAGAAAAGCAGAGGGACATTAGAGAACAAGGCCAAGGTGTACGTGGTGGGCAAGTACAATTGGGGTGGCCAGCAAAGGAAAGAGGAAGGAGGAAGCGACAGCTGGATTGTAGACACTGGCCAAAAAACCTGAGAGAGCTCAAGAGTTGTCCTTGCTCAGACTCCCATGGCTGGGGCTAATGGCCAGAAGGGGAATAAATACAAACTTAATTGGTACTTAACTTCAGAGAAATAGAGACAGAGGAGAAAAGGAGAAGTGAAGAAAGTCACAGAAAACAAGGAAAGAAAGAGCAAGAAGAGGAAAATCATAGGAAAGTGGTCAGAGAGGAGGTTTGGGTTGAACTGTTAGGGATAAAACTCATCTCATTCTGGGCTTTGTTTGGAGTTAACACTCCTATCTTCCACTTAAAGGCTCTGTGGCGCTTCCCTCCATCCCAGCATCAGCTGTAGCCCACAGAAGTGAGCAGGCACATCCAAGCTGTTCAAGGTCTGCCTGACTTTGGACAATTTAACATAACCTCACTAATCATGTATCCTCTTCTGCAAAATGGGAAAAATAATATCCATTTCCCTGGGCAGTTGTGAAAGAGTTAATGAGATTGGGTTGACCTTGAAGGAATTTGGAGTATAGCTCCATAAATATAACATTTTGGCATGTTGATTATTTCGAGCTGAAGGCAATGGAACAACAACAGACTCAGGAAGGACTTGCTAACCTCCTCCTTTCTGCCTGAAGCAGGACATAAAACTTTGCCTGGGCAAGGTGCCCTTCCTATGCCAGATAGAGAGCACAGTTGCATCACCAGAAACAGAGAGATAACTGAGATAAACCTGTACAAAAAAAATAACCTTGCTAATATGGACAACCCTTATCTTCCATCAGTTTCCCCTGTATATTTCCTAGTCAGTTTCTCAGAGTTTACCAGCTCAGTTCAGGCCCCTTTATGTTCTCACAGCTTCTTTCATTCATTTAACAAATATCCAGTGAGCTCATACTCAGGGCCAGGCAGTTCCAAATGCGACCACGTTTGGATACTACAACAAAAACAGATAATCCCTGTCCTCAAGGGCCTGACACTGCAGCCAGAGCAAGGAAACAAACTTGAGCATTTTTTTCAGCTAGTGATAAAAGCTATAAAGAAAAGATGGGCCAGAGAGCTTTCCAGAATGGCAATCATCTTAGGTCTGGTTTCCCAGAAGCAGAATCTGAGACAGGAATTTGGCTACTAGCAATTTATTGAAGGAGGATCTTAGGAGAAGGGGATGAGGGAAGCAGGACACAGCACCCAAGAGGTCCTCAGTGAACTGACTTCAGCTTGATCCCAAGTTCCACAGCGTGAATGGTGCATGGAATATGCCCCTCCTTGAGGACAGATTCTGGTCCTTGGTACAACCTGTACCATCCTTAACCACTCTTCCACCCTTCCCCCAACCTACCTTTCACCCCCATGCAGGGATAGAGGCCACTCAGTGCAGCCAAGACCATTCTCCAGAGAAGGGGGCAGTTGTGAGCCTTTAGCAGCCAACGCAACAACTGAGAAATTGGCATTAACCCAGTGCAGGGGATCTGAGAGAGGCAAAGACAGCACCTAGCAACCAAAGAATTGTTTACTATTAGCTCTTATTAGGGCAAAAAGAAGGAGCAAGGGGGTCCTAGGAAAGTAGATGACAGCAGAGAATTGGACAGACATCAAATGTCCCCATGAGAATGTGGGGTGGGAAGGGCTGTTCCTGGGAGGGGCTGGGCTGGTGTGAATTAGGAGAGGAAGAATTCCAGAGATGGAAAGTGAGGCTCGGTCATCGTATTCAGCTTCTATATCTTGGCCTTGTCTCAGTAGCAGAATTGTTTCCCAACAGGCAAATGCATATATGGCAACCAATGCATTCAATTCATGTTCACTCAGCCCGGCCTGCTGAGGGGCCTTGTACTTGAACCGGGTGTGGGAGGCAGATAAGGGGAATGACTTCAGCAATTGTTCTTCCAAGTCTGTGCCAATGTAGGAATACCCACAGAGGAAACAGAAAGGTTCCTTCCTTTCTTCCTTCCTTCCTCCCACCCTCCCTCCCTCCCTTCCTCACAGTAGCTGGAACAGGGGATTGTGAAAACAAATGAAAGACCAACCAAATAAAAACAGGCAACAATGGGTGGCGCCTGTGGCTCAGTGAGTAGGGCGCTGGTCTCATATACCAAGGGTGGTGGGTTCAAACCCAGCCCCAGCCAAACTGCAACAAAAAAATAGCCAGGCGTTGTGGCAGGTGCCTGTAGTCGGTTACTTGGGAGGCTGAGGCAGGAGAATCGCCTAAGCCCAGGAGTTGGAGGTTGCTGTGAGCTGTGATGCCACAGCACTCCACCGAGGGTGATAAAGTGAGACTCTGTCTCTAAAAAAAAGACTAGACACAAAAACGAACAAACAAAAAAAACAGGCAATGACTATTTATTCATAGGTTGTTTTACTAAGGCAGTCTGAAACTCAAAATCAGGCAGAAGACTAGACAGTTTTATAGTGGAAAAAAGGGAAGGCTTTAGGGATGCCTTGATTAGAAGCTGTTGGCATGGGAAACTGAAGATAGGCTAGTTAGAAGTGGGACATACTATATGCTTGATTAAGGGAGCATATTTAGCTTTTTCTGGTCAGTAGTAAGTTGGAAGCAAGGACAAAAATTTGGGAAGCTGGAGGCGGAGCATGATGGTGGACAGGACGGACGTGTAGCCCACCTCTCCCAAGCCACCAGGTGAGAGGAAAGGCGGTCTGGACCTTCCCTGTGTGTGGATTATTAGAGTGGACAGACAGCTGGAGACGCCCAGCGAACTGGCGGTTTGCTATATATGAAGGGTAATTTAAAATCACAGACTCTGTTGTAGAGATTCTTCCCTGCTCGGCCGAGCTGGCCAGCAGGCCCCTCCCCTATGGAGGTCAGCAGCTTGTAAATGCTGACAAAATCCAATTGACAAATAATTAATCCTGAACTGAGGGAGGCATCTGAAAGGAGAGCCACTCAAAACCATGGGAGCTGGGCAAACTGTTGGACAATTGAAGGGAAGGGATCCTGCCCGGGAAACAGACATTTTGAACTACCCAAAAGGGCAGGCACCTTTCCCCCAGGTGTTGGAGGGGGCTGGCGGTTGAGGCTGCACAGCGAACTGGCGGGCGCCCATCCAAAAGGGAAACTCTGAACCATAAAACTCAGAATAAGTCCCCCGAGCGCTCCAACCACGGGAACAGGCTTGAAGCCTAGGACCCGGCTTTGGCTTCTGGAGCCGGGAAGCTACTGAAGCCGCGGACCGGCTTTGGCTGCTGAAGCCGTGGGAACCAGCTACAGGAGATAGAGCTGAGAGCCTGCCAACGACCGCGGGAACTCAGCACCGCTCCCCTTATGGCCAATTGCAGTCGCCAGTTTGTGGGGGAACCTGGGAACAGAGTGGAGGGACTTAGGAAGCGTGGACACATGCACTGAGTAGGAAGGTCCGTCGCAAGTGCTGTCTGGAAAAGAACACCCGAGGTTGCACAATTCTTAGGCTACAAACTTTTACAGAAACTCCAAAATGGCGATCGGCCATGGAAGGTGGTTACCATGGTAACGGTATAAACTGTAAATCGGGTGTAAGTCTCGGAACCACTCACAGCGCCACCTGGTGTCCAGAAAGTATATTGCAGTATGAATATATTCCTACAAAAGTTGATCCCTACAGCAGACATACAGATATTTATAGGTATATTTCTACACACAAGAATATTTTTGTAGTTGGTGCCTTTTTGTTTTGTTTTGTTTTGTTTTGGTTTTCATGCGGTTTTTTGTTGTTGTTGTTTTGTTTTTGTCTGTTTTTTCCTCACCATTTTCTTAGAGGAGATTTCGATAACTTTTTATTATTACTTTTTATATAGATATATTTTTTATTTCTATGTCTTCTAATTTTAATTTCTTCTTTCTTCTCATTTAACATTCCTTCTAACACCACTTTTCTCTCTCTTTTTTTCTTTCTTTCAATTATTTTACAATTATCACTATTTTTATTGCAGTTGTTCTTACATTGCTGTTGTCGTGGCTGTTGCCTGTATGTCTGTGTGTTTCCGTCTGTCTCTGTATCTATGGGTCCATGTGCCTGGTAACCTTTGTATCTGTTTATTTGTTCATTTGGTCTCAATGAGCTTGGTGTTACGACCTGCAACTCTGAGCTCCTAACACTCCCCTCCACTCTCACTCCGTGATCTGAGACCTGCCCCCCCCGGGAGTCCAGATTCTTGGGTGAACTCTTGAGAGGTGTAGACAGGACCTGGACTGCAGCTGGCCAGTGCTGACTCTGTAGCAAAGGAGCGAGAAGACGACAGTCGGCTGAGAGGGAATTACACTGGAGCAGTGGTGCCCCGAGGTGCAGAGCAACAGCCGTCTTCAGCAATAACAAGGCCCACCCCCAGATATCCCGTAGCCTCTCCTCCTGTCTTCCTGGGCAACCAGATGAGGCCAAGCATCTTCTCAGATGGCAATCACCATGGAACAGACCTGGGACTGAAACACAGGCCCCGTGAGTAAAGGGTTTTCCTGAGACGGTACTGACCTGGGTAGAACATGGGAACTAGAAAACACACCCGCAGAGCCGGGAAATTCCCAGGGTGGGGCTGATCCAGAGGACCGCTCTACTGAGCCTAAGACGCACCTGGCCCTTAGGGGATCACAAGCCTATAGACAAAGGAGGCCACGAGGCTATAGCCAACAACTGATTGTGCTGCGAATACAAACCTGCAGGACTAAAGACAGGGCCTGAGGCACAGGTTCTGGGAACTCAAATCAGCCTCTCCTCTGCAGAGGAATCTGGCAAGTCAGAAACAAACTCCCACAGGGTTGCTCCCTTCACCCAGTAACATAAACTAAGGGTGGGGCTGGAACTGGAGTGAACACCTCCAGCCTCCATCAAGTGCCCGAGGTTGACAGGCCACACCACCCCTGCTGGATAAAGACAGAGAATAGCGGCCTAGTCGAGCAGACACAGACTACCCTGTGACTTAGGCAGGTGCAAACCCCTGGAGTATCTGCTTACTGAAGACAACTGACTGGGTCACAGCCCTGTGGGGCTAGCAGCGACTGGGTGTGACAGAGCTGCAAGATGGGGAAGGAGGCATCAATCTTCTCAGACTGATCTATTTACTGGTGGCTCTTCCTGACTCCACACAGCACTGGAGCAAGCCATTTTAGAGCAGTCACCAGACCCCTGTGATCTGGTTCCCAGGGACCTCTTGAACTCTCCCACCTGAGGCAGCTGCTGACTGAGACAATTGACTTGGACCTTTTGAACTGAGTCACTCACCTGGGGACTATCCAGGTGGTACCCTGGGTGTGTGGTTGTAGGAAGGTTTGATTTTCCTTTTCCATTTGTTGCCTGTGGTGGGTAGGGTGACTTAATTGCTGGTATTTCTCCACAGCTGAGACTTCAACCCAGAGTAACTGTTTCACTAGGGTCACATAGAAACCAGCTGAAAACAAGACAGAACCACTTAGCCCCTCTACACCAAACAGTGTCCCAGTTTCTCAGGCCACAGCACTGTACAGGTCCTCGACAAAACACCAGAGGAAAATCAAAGGGAGTAAAACAATCATGGGGCGGAATCAGCGGAAAAACTCTGGTAACATGAATAACCAGAATAGATCAACCCCCCACAAGGAAAGATATGGCAGATGTAATTGAAGATCCCATTCACAAACAACTGGCTGAGATGTCAGAAATCGAATTCAGAATTTGGATGGCAAACAAGATTAACAAAATGGAATTAGGAATTCGTGGAGAAATTCAAAAGCTGTCTCAAGAATTTAACGAATTTGGGCAGTGCCTGTGGCTCAGTCAGTAGGGCGCTGGCCCCATATACCGAGGGTGACGGGTTCAAACCTGGCCCCGGCCAAACTGCAACCAAAAAATAGCTGGGCGTTGTAGTGGGCTCCTGTAGTCCCAGCTACTTGGGAGGCTGAGGCAAGAGAATTGCTGAAGCCCAGGAGTTGGAAGTTGCTGTGAGCTGTGTGAGGCCACGGCACTCTACCGAGGGCCATAAAGTGAGACTCTGTCTCTACAAAAAAAAAAAAAAAAAAAAAAAGAATTTAACGAATTTAAAGACAAAACCACCAAAGACTTGGACACACTGAAACGAGAATTTGCAGCCCTCAAAGATATGAAAAATACATAGAATCCCTTAGCAACAGAATGGACCAAGCAGAAGAAATGATCTCCAACATCGAAGATAAAGCCTTTGAACGCTCCCAAACTCTCAAAGAGGAAGAGAAATGGAGAGCAAAAATGGATCACTCACTCAGAGAGCTCTGGGATAACTCGAAGAAGGCAAATATCCGACTCATAGGAATTCCTGAAACAGATGAAGTAGCCTCACTGGGCGCAGAGGCCCTTCTGCATGAAATTATGAAAGAGAATTTTCCAGACATTCCTAGAGAACCTGAAATTCAGATAGCAGATAGCTTCAGAACCCCAGCACGACTCAACCCCAATAAGACATCCCCCAGGCATATCATAATTAACTTCACTAAAGTTAATATGAAGGAGAAAATTCTCAAAGTGGCCTCAGGCGAAAGAAATCTATTATCTTCAAAGGGAAGAACATTAGAATGACTGCAGATCTCTCTGCTGAAACTTTTCAAGCCAGAAGAGAGTGGTCATCAACATTTAATCTCCTCAAGCAAAATAACTTTCTTTTTTTTTTTTTTTGGTAGAGACAGAGTCTCACTTTATGGCCCTCGGTAGAGTGCCATGGCATCACACAGCTCACAGCAACCTCCAACTCCTGGGCTTAAGTGATTCTCTTGCCTCAGCCTCCCAAGTAGCTGGGACTAAAGCCTGCCACAACGCCCAGCTATTTTTTGGTTCCAGTTCAGCCGGGGCTGGGTTTGAACCCGCCACCCTCAGAATATAGGGCCGGCGCCTCACCGAGCCACAGGCGCCGCCCAGCAAAATAACTTTCAACCCCGGATCTTGTACCCAGCTAAACTGAGTTTCATTTATGACGGAGAAATTAAATACTTTAATGACATACACATGCTAAAGAAATTTGCCATAACCAAACCAGCTCTTCAGTATATTCTCAGACCTATCCTCCATAATAACCAACCCAATCCTCTACTACAAAAGTAAACTCACTCAGCAACTTCTGATCAAACTCCAACTTCCACAATGGCAAAAGGATTAAAAATGCCCACTGGACTTTCGAAAAACTCAGTACCCCAAATTTCACCAAACTTATCAATACTCTCCATTAATGTGAATGGCTTAAACTGCCCTCTAAAGAGACATAGGTTAGCTGACTGGATACAAAAACTCAGGCCAGACATTTGTTGCATACAAGAGTCACATCTTAATTTAAAAGACAAATACAGACTCAGGGTGAAAGGATGGTCATCCATATTTCAGGCAAATGGTAACCAGAAAAAAGCAGGAGTTGCAATTTTATTTGCAGATACAATAGGCTTTAAACCAACAAAAGTAAGGAAGGACAAAAGTGATCACTTCATATTTGTTAAGGGTAAGACTCAATATGATGAGATTTCAATTATTAATATCTATGCACCCAACCAGAATGCACCTCAATTTATAAGAGAAACTCTAACAGACATGAGCAACTTGATTTCCTCCAACTCTATAATAGTTGGAGATTTTAACACTCCTTTGGCAGTGATGGATCAATCCTCCAACAAAAAGCTGAGTAAAGAAATTCTAGATTTAAATCTAACCATCCAGCATTTAGATTTAGCAGACATCTACAGAACATTTCATCCCAACAAAACTGAATACACATACTTCTCATCAGCCCACGGAACTTACTCCAGAATCGATCACATCTTAGGTCACAAGTCTAACCTCAGTAAATTTAAAGGAATAGAAATTATTCCATGCATCTTCTCGGACCATCATGGAATAAAACTTGAGATGAGTAACAACAGGAATCTGCATACACATACAAAGACATGGAAGTTAAATAACCTTATGCTGAATGATAGCTGGGTCAGAGATGAGATCAAGAAGGAAATTGCCAAATTTCTGGAACAAAACGACAATGAAGACACGAACTATCAGAACCTCTGGGACACCGCAAAGGCAGTTCTAAGAGGGAAATTTATAGCACTGCAAGCCTTCCTCAGGAGAACGGAAAGAGAGGAAGTAAGCAACTTAATGGGACATCTCAAGAGACTGGAAATGGAAGAACACTCCAACCCCAAATCCAGTAGAAGAAAAGAAATAACCAGAATCAGAGCAGAACTAAATGAAATTGAAAACAAAAGAATAATACAACAGATCAATAAATCAAAAAGCTGGTTTTTTGAAAAGGTCAACAAAATAGATAAACCTTTGGCCAACCTAATCAGGAAAAAAAGAGCAAAATCTCTAATCTCATCAATCAGAAATAACAAAGATGAAATAAAAACAGACTCCTCAGAAATCCAAAAAATCCTTAATGAATATTACAAGAAACTTTACTCTCAGAAATACGAAAATCTGAAGGAAATTGACCTTTACTTGGAAGCACGTCACCTTCCAAGACTTAACCAAAATCAAGTGGAAATATTGAACAGGCCCATATCAAGTTTGGAAATAACATCAACCATACAAAATCTCCCCAAAAAGAAAAGCCTGGGACCAGATGGTTTTATGTCAGAATTCTACCAAACCTTTAAAGAGGAATTAGTACCTATATTACTCAACCTGTTCCAAAAGGTAGAAAAAGAAGGAAGACTCCCTAACACGTTCTATGAAGCAAACATCACCCTGATCCCCAAACCAGGAAAAGACCCAACAAGAAAAGAAAATTATAGACCAATATCACTAATGAATATAGATGCAAAAATATTCAACAAGATTCTAACAAACAGAATCCAGCAACATATCAAACAAATCATACATCATGACCAAGTCGGTTTTATCCCAGGGTCTCAAGGCTGGTTCAATATACGTAAATCTATAAATGTAATTCAACACATAAACAAAGTAAAAAACAAAGACCATATGATGCTCTCAATCAATGCAGAAAAAGCTTTTGATAACATCCAACATCCCTTCATGATCAGAACACTTAAGAAAATTGGTATAGAAGGGACATTTCTTAAACTGATAGAGACCATCTACAGCAAACCCACAGCCAATATCATATTGAATGGAGTTAAATTGGAATCATTTCCACTCAGATCAGGAACCAGACAAGGCTGCCCATTGTCTCCATTGCTCTTTAACATTGTAATGGAAGTTTTAGCCACCACAATTAGGGAAGAAAAGGCGATCAAGGGTATCCACATAGGGTCAGAAGAGATCAAACTCTCGCTCTTCGCAGATGATATGTTTGTATATCTGGAAAATACTAGGGACTCTACTACAAAACTCTTAGAAGTGATCAAGGAATACAGCAGCGTCTCAGGTTACAAAATCAACATTCATAAATCGGTAGCCTTTATATATACCAAAAATAGTCAAGTCGAAAAACAATTAAGGACTCTAGCCCATTCACAGTAGTGCCAAAGAAGATGAAATACTTGGGAGTTTATCTAACAAAGGATGTGAAAGACCTATATAAAGAGAACTATGAAACTCTAAGAAAAGAGATAGCTGAGAATGTTAACAAATGGAAAAATATACCATGCTCATGGTTGGGAAGAATCAACATTGTTAAAATGTCCATACTACCCAAAGCAATATATAATTTCAACGCAATCCCCATTAAAGCTCCATTGTCATACTTTAAAGATCTTGAAAAAACAATACTTCATTTTATATGGAATCATAAAAAACCTCGAATAGCCAAGACATTACTCAAAAATAAAAACAAAGCAGGAGGAATCACGCTATCAGACCTCGGACTATACTACAAATCGATAGTGATCAAAACAGCATGGTACTGGCACAAAAACAGAGAAGTAGATGTCTGGAACAGAATAGAGAACCAAGAGATGAATCCAGCTAATTACTGTTATTTAATCTTTGACAAGCCAATTAAAAACATTCAGTGGGGAAAAGATTCCCTATTTAACAAATGGTGCTGGGTGAACTGGCTGGCAACCTGTAGAAGACTGAAACTGGACCCACACTTCTCACCATTAACCAAGATAGACTCTCACTGGATTAAAGATTTAAACCTAAGACATGAAACTATAAAAATACTAGAAGAGAGTGCAGGGAAAACCCTTGAAGAAATTGGGTTGGGCGAGTTTTTTATGAGAAGGACCCCCCGGGCAATTGAAGCTGCTTCAAAAATACACTATTGGGACTTGATCAAACTAAAAAGCTTCTGCACAGCCAAGAACACAGTAAGTAAAGCAAGCAAACAGCCCTCAGAATGGGAGAAGATATTTGCAGTTTATGTCTCCGACAAAGGTTTAATAACCAGAATCCACAGAGAACTCAAACGCATTAGCAAGAAAAGAACAAGGGATCTCATCGCAGGCTGGGCAAGGGACTTGAAGAGAAACTTCTCTGAAGAAGACAGGCGCACAGCCTTCAGACATATGAAAAAATGCTCATCATCTTTAATCATCAGAGAAATGCAAATCAAAACTACTTTGAGATATCATCTAACTCCAGTGAGACTAGCCTATATCACAAAATCCCAAGACCAGAGATGTTGGCGTGGATGTGGAGAAAAGGGATCACTTCTACACTGCTGGTGGGAATGCAAATTAATACATTCCTTTTGGAAAGAGATATGGAGAACACTTAGAGATCTAAAAATAGATCTGCCATTCAATCTTGTAATCCCTCTACTGGGCATATACCCAGAAGACCAAAAATCACACCATAACAAAGATATTTGTATCAGAATATTTATTGCAGCCCTATTCATAATTGCTGACTCATGGAAAAAGCCCAAGTGCCCATCAATCCACGAATGGATTAATAAATTGTGGTATATGTACACCATGGAATATTATGCAGCCTTAAAAAAAGATGGAGACTTTACTTCTTTCATGTTTACATAGATGGAGCTGGAACATATTCTTCTTAGTAAAGTGTCTCAAGAATGGAAGAAAAAGTACCCAATGTACTCACCCTTATTATGAAACTAATGTAGGACCTTCACATGAAAGCTATAACCCAGTTACAACCTAAGAATAGGGAGAAAGAGGAAAGGGAGGGGAGGGAGGGGGGGAGGGAGAAGGAAGGGGATTAATGGGATTACACCTGCAGTGCATCTTACAAGGGTATATGTGAATCCTAGTAAATGTGCAATGTAAAGGTCTTAGCAAAATAACTAAGAAAATGCTACGAAAGCTATGTTAACTAGTGTGATGAAAATGTGTCAAACGATCTATGAACCAAGTGTATGGTGCCCCATGATCATACTAATGTACACAGCTATAATTTAATAAAAATAAATAAAATAAAATAAAATTTGGGAAGCTGTCACTTATTAATCAAGTCCTGGACATGGGACCAATTGTTACTGTTATTGTTACACTGCCTGGACTGGTTGTTAGAGGTTTTGTCTGATTTCCTGTAAGTCTGAGATACGCATAGTAGGAAGGGTTCCTGGGCCAGTTATTGCAGCTAATGGGTTGGTTTGTTGGGCCGGTTGCTGCAGATCGTGGGTCAGAAGTCTATTCTGACACAGGATGTGGCCATTGTTCCTTTTTATATTCAGTCTCTCAGTATCTAGAAAATGTGGAGTAAACCAGCTGATACCACATGGCCCTGAGGACATGTGTTGGAATGTAGGGAAACAAAGTTTTAAGAGTTTTGTCTCCTCCTAGAGGGCACAAAGAGACAGAAAGATGGAAAACTCTAGTCTCTTCATTCATTCATTCATTCATTCATTCACTTGGCACATATATGCAGCAATTGTTTGCTATGTGTTCCAGATACTGTCCCAGGGCCTGAGAGTACACTGGGGTCCTCTAGGAATGTGCTGTCTCCAGGAGAAGAAACACAGGTTACCGTGGCAGTATTTAAGAAAGTAGAACTTCTCTCATCTGGGGACAAGGAGGCTCTGGAGGAAGTAACACTTAAGCTGACTCTTGAGTCAGGTGAAGGAGAAAAGGAAGTGAGATATAGCATAGGCAAAAATTGAGAGGTGAGGTGGAATATGGTTGGGGAGCACAGGTTAACATCCTTTCTGTCCCAGCCAGGTCATGTTTAAGGCAGACTTCCCTGTGTAGTCACAATACCTTTCTTTCTTTCTTTCTTTTTTCTTTTTTTTTTTGAGACAGAGCCTCAAGCTGTCACCCTAGGTGGTGAAACAGCTCACAGCAACCTCCAACTCCTGGGCTTAAGCGATTCTCTTTTCTCACCCTCCCAAGTAGCTAGGACTACAGGCAACCGCCTATTTTTTGGTTGTAGTTGTCATTGTTGTTTGGTAGACCCTGGCTGGATTCGAACCCACCAGCTCTGGTGTATGTGGCTGGTGCCTTAGCCAGCCGCTTGAGCTACAGGCACCAAGCCATCACAATGCCTTTCATGTTCAAGAGCATCACCCTAAATATGGTGCATATGAGAAATGTAAGGTTGGGGGTGTGGGGAGCAGAAGCGAGCTTCAGGGGTGGTCAGGGCCTCAAAGGTCAACTTAAATACAATTGACCCTGGCCTTAGAGGCTGGAATGCTACCTGGAGGGGAGACTGGAGAGAATGGAGAGCCAGGTCCCACCTAACAGGAGGGCTGTGTCTAGCTGTAGCCTCGTGTTGCCAACATTCCAGTTTTTCAAGAGAATCCATACATTTTCGAGAGAACCCATGGATTTTTCTTGGAAATCTCTCAATTTTAAAATGTTAACAACTGATCAAAAACAAACAAGGCCGGATGGCACCTGTGGGTCAGTGAGTAGGGCACTGGCCCCATATACCAAGGCTGGTGGGTTCAAACTCGGCCCTAGCCAAACTGCAACAAAAAATAGCCGGGCGTTGTGGCAGGCGCCTATGGTTCCAGCTACTCGGGAGGCTGAGGCAAGAGAATCACCTAAGCCCAAGAGCTGGAGGTTGCTATGAGCTGTGACACCACATCTCTCTACCGAGCATGACAAAGTGAGACTCTGTCTCAAAAAAAAAAAAAAGCCACGTGGGCCAAATAAAACCTGAGGGCTGGATGTAGTCCAAAAGCTGTCAGTTTGAAATCTCTTTGTGATTAAGAGCTAGGAATTTCCAAAACCAAGGCCTGTGTGTTTTGCCCTGAGAAAAGGTAATGCATACCATCAGGGCACATTCTCTAGGGAATCTCTCCAGACAAGACAAGGAAAAGGCCTTTCTAGTACCTTTCTCATGCATCTATAGGGGAGATAGGCCATTCTGCCACCAGGTGCAAAGTGACAAGGGTAGGACCCACCCCTACCCTTTGGTATTCTCAGAGGTAGAGGATATTTACCCTTGGATTTCCTTAGAGACCAAACCCAGTGAGATCATCAGGAAGGTCCTATACATGGAGAAGCGTAACTTCAGCCTATGCCCATCTCCAGGATGGAGAGAGGGGAACACTTCCACACTCTCTCTTTTGAAGACTGGCCCTTTCCTAAGTACTGAAGAGGGAGGGGATTGAAATGCTATTTGGGGTAGTAGCACCATCAAGAAACCTTCAGGCTTTACCACAAGTCCAGTTTCGTGAACAGTGGGAAAGCAAGATCCATCTCTGGGAAGGCAGTGATATTAGTTACAATACAGAGTCAACTGCTGTGTCAAAGGCTCAGAATAGCAAGGTCTCCAACAAGATCAGTGTTCGTTTCTCTCTCCTGTAATAGCATAAGAACATGGAGTCCAGGGCTAACATGGTGGTTCCACAGAGTCAGGACTCAGGCTTCTCTGTCCACTCTGGCATTCTCAGCTTCGGTGTTGGCCCTTGGCTGTGAGGTCCAGCGTGGTGCACACTCAAGCCAGTGTAAAGATGTTGAAGAGAAAGAGAAGATGCTTCCTTTCAAAGCACCTGATTCAAAAGTTGTTCCCTCTACTTCATCTCTCTAGGGAATCTCTCCCATTAGCCAAACCTAGCCATGTGGCCACCTCAGCCACAAAGGTGCTGGGAAATGTGTTCTTTCACTGCCTGGTTATATGAATTGCCCATCGAAAATGGATAACCCACTCCAGAACACAGAGTATTGCAACATCAGCGATTTATTATTTCTCATAGTGTGTGAGGTAACAATCTGGGTGGTTCTGTTGGACTTACCTGTGGCTGCATCATCAGATGGCTGGACTGCGCTGGAAGGTTCACATTGGCCTCATATGTGCAACTGGCAGTTGCAGTAGCTGTTGGCTGAGGCCTCATCTGTCTCCTTGTGGGCATACATTGTCCAGTAGGCTACATGCATCCCGGCATGCCAGCCTCTGCATTTGGGAGGGGGATGACAGAAGCTACCATGCTTCTTAAAGCATAGGCTCCAGAACTCATTTATCCATTCTACCACATTCTGTTGGTCAAATCTAGCCATGAGACCAGCCCAGACTCAAGGAGAGAGACAAATATGCTTTGGGGGTTACAATTATAACAATCTATCATGGTGGCCCAGACAGAAATTCTATTACTAAGTAGGAAAGGGAGGACATGTACTGAAGGAATTTATTTATTCCGAAGCGAGAGACACCCCTCCCCCCCCCAAATAAAAACAAATCCAGGCTTTCTGGGTTTCGCTTCTTGTCATTGGAGATTTATAGCCATGTTTATTAGTAACGTTGTGGTCACACCTGGGTAATTTGTCACCTGAAATGATTTACTTTTCTCACTCATTATGAAGCTTCTGTCAGGCTGAATTTAACAAGCTTCTAATTCAAAGATGCCGATGTGGACTCTGAGCCCACAGACCCCTTGGCTGCCCAAGCAAGGCCAGGTGACTGCAAGGAAAGGGGCTCTTTCTTTCTTGGTTCAATTAAGGGTTTCTGGAGATATAAAGGACTTTTAACTTTCAACTTAAGGAAAAATAAACATTCTTAACAGATTTTACTTTTAAGGCAGAAGAGGAAATTTTGCAGAACCAGCTAAAGGTGACCATGTGTGTGGCACCCCCCCAGGATAAAAAGAGCCATTGTCTCACTAGTCACCCTCTGATAACATCTTATCACACTTTGAATAAAAGGGGAACTCCTCACTGTCTTACAAAGCACATATACCCAGGTCCTGCCCTCTTTTCTAGCCTCATCTGTGCTACCTTCTGCTAGGAAAACTTCTGCCCCTACGTGAGTCAGATGTCACCTCCCTTGGGGCCCCTTCCTTCACCTCCCTAAGAAGTAAGCCCTTCTCTCCTCTTATCTCATCTTGAACAGGTCATCTAAGCCATGATTTTCTTATATTTCAATGAACATAATTAAATTGCATTTTTATAAAAAAAAGCGTCAGCAATTTTATATGGTTTAAGTTAAGATGGCAGCTAAATAACAGCCACCCTCTCCCCACACTCCCTTGTGCCCTCAGCAAGGCCATTCCTCTGAGGCTGTCAAGATAGTAAAAGAAAAGTTTTAGAGCTAGGTAGGGTCAGGATTAATTACCAGCTACATTTCCTTCTTAGCCATATGACCTCGGGCAATTGCATGATCTATCTAAGCCTCAATTTCCTCATAAGTGAAATTCAAATAACAATAAATAGCAAGTAGCAGCCCCTTAGCAGGACTGGTGTGAGAATTAGAGAGCTTACATGCTAAGGCCAGGGCAGTGGTTACTGTATTTTCACAGTATGGTTACTATATGGCAGTGGAGGACCATCAGTGCTGGGGTCCTCCCCCTGAGGAGAGAGGGCTGGAGACAGCTATCAAAACTTTGCCAGCACAGGTTCAGCGCCCACAGTTCAGCAGTTAGGGTGCTGGCCACATGCACTGGGGCTGGTAGGTTCCAACCCAGACAGGGGCTGGTAAACAACAATGACAACACTAACAAAGAAGTAGCTGGGCATCGTGGCAGGCTCCTGTAGGAGGATGAGGCAAGAGAATTATTTGAGCCCAGGAGTTTGAGGTTGCTGTGAGTTGTGCTGCTACGGCACTCTACCAAGGACAACATAGTGAGACTCTGTCTCAAAAAATAATAATAATAAATAGGCTCAGTGCCTGTAGCTCAAGCGGCTAAGGTGCCAACCACATACACCAGAGCTAGTGGGTTCAAATCCAGCCTGGGCCTGCCAAACAACGACAACTACAACCAAAAAATAGCCAGGCGTTGTGGCAGGCACCTGTAGTCCCAGCTACTTGGGAGGCTGAGGCAAGGGAATCGCTTAAGCCCAGGAGTTGGAGGTTGATGTGAGCTGTGACGCCACAGCACTCTACCCAGGGCGACAGCTAGAGGCTCTGTCTCAAAAAAAAAATAAATAAAAATAAATAAATAAATAAATAAATAAATAAATAAAATGTACATATTCTGGCTCCTTCTCCCCAAGGGTGGGATAATGCCAAGGTGCATGTTCTATACGGGCTCCAGAACTGCCCAGTGAGATTAAGCGTTACTGGCTGCCTGCCCTTCCTCAGCCCTTTCCCCCCACCTCTCCGTATTTCCTGGGACCACATCTTCAACAAACTTCTTCCACTCAAATTTTTGGGTTTGCTTCTGTCAGAACCCAAACTTCTAAAAATATATCCCATGAATTATCCTTACACATATACAAAACTGACATATATTCAATTTATTAATTCAGCATTATTTGTAACAGTGAGAGGTTGGAAATAATATATCAAAAAAGACAGGTCAAATACATCCTGATACAGCCACACAGTGGAATACTACACAACTGTATAAAAGAACGAAAAGTAATTTATGCCTAGATGTGAAACAATGTCTGAGCTTTATTAATGGAAAAAGCAAGATCCATACGGTATAAAGTACACTACCATTCATGTAAACAACTTGTGTGTGTCTGTGTGTTTCTTTCTGAAGGAGGTCCCAAAACCCACAACCTTCATTGCATCTTCCTTCCCCAGCTGAATATTGGGGAAGGGAGACTTTTCACCATACACCCTCGAATGTTTTTTGCTTTTTGCACGAGGGACAGGTTTATCAATTCAGAAAATGAAAGTAACATTAAAATAATAAATGAATACATAAAGAGAGATTCATAAATCATTCCTCATTGGACACCCTGATTGGGGCCCCCCAGCGCGGGGTGGATTTGGACAGGCTCCTGTTGGCTGACAGCTCCTGCTTCCACCCATGGCTTCTCCACAGGGTCTCAGTCCTCACTCACATGGACTCCGGCAGGTCTGCCTGCTTGCCGTGAAGGGAAGTCTCACTTCCTTCAGCAGAGAGGGGTTCTGCTGCATTTCCCTTTATGTTCACCCACAAAACCTGCCGTTCTCTCTCCCAGAGGAAGGCCCAACAGCATCTTCACCCACACATGAGGAAGCAAAGCAATTTCCCTCTGCCTGAGGGTTGTGCTGAAGACACTGCCCACACTCAAGAGACATCTGAGCCACACACACAACTTACACACACTTGTACACGTACTAATGGAAACCCAAGCAGGTCTTTTCCTAGTGAGACCTCACCGCTCCAGTCTCCTAATGGACAAGTCTGTCCAACAGCCTGGAGACCCAAATGCTGGTCTGACCAAAGGGCTGCTTGCTGCGGGACAGGGCCACTCAGTGAGGAAGGAGCCGTTACTGGAGTGGGGCCTCCTGGGGACCAGCTTCGGTCATCATGTCCTTGTACTGTCGTTTGAAGAAGCCAAGCTGTTGGGACAGAGACAGAGCAGTAAGGGCCACAGAGGCCCAGAGAGTGGGCGAGGGTCTTGCAGACCAAGAGGGGAGAAAGAAGGACCAAGAAGGGTAATAAGAATGGGGTAGCATGTAGAAGACATCCGGGAAAAGTAGGGCAGGCAGGGAAATAACACCAATGTTGGGCCCTGGAAAGAAATATAAAATATAACAAGAAGAAGAAGCATTCCTTATATAGTGGTCATTCTATATCAGGGGCCATTCTAAGTGCTCCACATATAGTAACCCAGTATCCTTCACAAAATGGGTATTACTGTTCTATTTTTGTGTGTGTGTGTGTGAGACAGAGTCTTACTATGTTGCCATCAGTAGAGTGTCGGGGCATCACAGCTCACAGCAACCTCAAACTCTTGGGCTTAAGAGATTCTCTTGCCTCAGCCTCCCAGGTAGCTGGGACTACAGGTGCCTGCCACAACGCCTGGCTATATTTTTGTTGCAGTTGTCATTGTTGTTTAGCTGGCCCAGGCTGGATTCAAACCTGCCCTGCATGTGGCCAGCGCTGTAACCACTGTGCTACAGGCGCTGAGCCAGGTATCGATATTCCTGTGTTACAACTGAAGAAACTGAGGTATAGAGAGGCTAAGGTAACATGGCACTCCTGAGATTTGAACCTGGTAATGGAGCTGCTAAGTAAGAAGCGAAAGAGGAAGAGGGAAGTGGGCAGGAGGAGGCCAACAGGGCAGCACCTTGTACAGCCCAGCCGTGATGAGGGCCAAGAGCACCAGGCCGCCAATGGAGCTGCCCACGATGAGAGGGACAGGGTTGTGAACTTCATACGGCTCCACCTTGGTCTCTGTCTGGGGAAGGAAGAGGAGAAAGAGGGTGTGTCAGGGGAGACAGACCTCAGCTTTCTGGGGTTTCCCTAATCAGACAGACTTTGTGCACTCCCTGAACCTAGGGACTAACCCTCCCTATGTCTCCCAATATCCCAACCCTCACTCCTTTTCTCCCACTTCCTTCTCCCTTTTCTCTCTCTCTCTCTCTCTCTTTCCCTCCACTACCCCAGTGATCTACCCAAGCCCAACCTCCCCGCTTCCCCCCAATAGTCTCTCCGTGCCTAAGACAGATACCTGGGCCCTCACAAATGCGTCCTGTCCTGAAAGCAGGGCAAACACTGAGTTATTAAACAAGATCTCAGCTGTGCTCGTGACCAGGAGGTGGTTGTGCGAAGTCTGTGGAAGAGAAGCCAAATGTGAGCTGGACCTGAGGGCTTTAAAGTCCATGTCTACGCCCGATGAAGACACAGGACTCACCTACCTTAATATACCAGTCAAAGGACAGGTTGCCTTTAATGGTGACATCTAATTCTTCCTGGGAATTGAAGAACGGGATGTCACACTGGATTCTCTGGCAGACAGCAATCCAGCAGTTCTGGGGAAGGAGAAGAGGAGGGAGATGACTAAGAAAGCCAAGTGCAGAAAACATGCCCGTGTGCCCAGAGAGAATGGACTGGGTCAGCACATGGCTCCGAAGCAGGGGCTCGGCCTCTTCTCACCAGCACTGGGGTTTTCTTAAGCTCAGCCAGGAAGTCAGAGTTAGGGGGGAGACTGTTCTCGGTGTGGCACATGCTCGAGAGGTTCTGAGGAAAGACAAATACTGTAAGAAGAGAGAAATGAGGGCTCCTGGGTCCCTGCTTAGGGAGCACGAGAGCCTGGGTCCAGGAGAGGGTCAGAAGAGGCTCAAAAATCCAGCAGAGGAAATACAGAGATTTTAGAAAAGATCAGGGCTATGGGAGGAGAGCTAGGCCCACTTCTCAGGCCCAGCTGGACTCACCTGGGCAAAGGTGACCTGGGGGTGGTCCCATACGGTCACCTGGTTCAGCTGAATGGGGACCCAGAAGACCACACTGATGGGGAGGGTCCTCTGTCCCAGGTTGTTAAACTACATTGGAGAGGGGTTGGGGGTCAGGGCTTGGACCTTTCGGCCCCACCAGCTCTTGCCCTCGGCATCCTCCCCTCCCTCCAGCCCGGTACCCCTGAATAAGGCCTGGCAGGTCCAGGTATCCTGCTGCTTCCTGGGAGGCAGCAGAGTAGAAACACACAATCGAGAGCCAGGCAGGCTGGGCTGAAGCCCTCGCTCTTCCACTTCTTACTCCTCTTAGTTGTGAGACTTTGGGTATGTTCTGTTCATGTTCATGACCCTGAGCCCCAGTTTCTTCATTTGTAAACTGAGAGTAACAAGGGCGCCTCCCAGTGTTGTTATGAAGATGCAATGAGCTAATTATGTATTTGCATGAACACAAATATGCGTGTGCTTATGGGCTGGAGACGTATCCAGTCGGCCCCATACGCGTCCCCCATCATTGTTTCTACATCTCTTCACATTCATTTTCCTCCCCAGCCTCTTTCTCAGGACCCGGATGGCCCCAGCTCCCCACCTGATAGCGATGCTGAATAACCTTATTGGTCTTCTCTGAGGCCGTGAAGTTGAGATACTTGGTAGAGGTCTCATGGCTGAAGGGAGAAAGAAGGGGCAAGAGATGGCAGAACATGAGGGGTGTCCTGGGAGCAGGTCTCAGGCTAAGTGTGTGAAGGAGTGACACATGGTGGGATGGTGTGGGGGACATGGTGGGATGGAGGGAGGGGGAAACGTGTGCCCTTTTGACGTACACACTCACGCATGCACATACAAATACACACCTGTGCATATACACAAATGCACATACATCCTCTCTCCCACTCATAAGCACACACAAACATAAGCTCAGACTCACACACACAGTTATGCAATTGCCCATGCCCAGCCCAGTGGCAGAGGCTCAGCTAAAGTCCTGGAAGCCAGCACCTGTTGACCACCAAGTAGACGGCGTATTTCACAGGCAGCTCTAGTTGGAATTCAGTTTTCTTGGTCCTGGGCATGTTGTTCTCACTAGAGGGAGAGAGAGCGCTCTAGCCAGCTCTTGAGAGCTGGAGTCCTAAAAATGAAAATCAGCCTTTCCTCTTCCCTCTCCCTCAGCCCTCACCTCCAATCACCAAGTCCTGTTATCTCTGCGTCTCGCACACCTCTGTTCTCAGCCCCCTGCCCCTGCCCAACCCAGGCCCATCCCTGCTCACCTGGCTGTCCGCAGAAGCCTTCTTCTAACAGGTCCCCCAAATTCAAAACTGCTCCCACCCCAATCTCCAGCCCTCCTGGAGAGTGACCTTTCTAACACACAAATATGATTAGGTCACGTCCATGGATGAAATTGCAAATTTTCTCACACTACGCATCAGTTATGGTGTGACATGACCTATATCTAACCCACACCAACTCCTTACATCCTGCGTTCTGTGCTGAGGCTGTTCCTAAAGACATCCTGATCTTTCTGGCCTCCAGGCCTTCCCTAGTATATGCTTCCTTCCTTCTGTCTTCACACTCGCCTTCAGTTTGTGCCTTTGCTTGGTGAGTTTACAGCCTAAATATATTTTTCTTCAGGAATCTTCTCTGAATGCCAAGCCCCCAAGAACACCAGACATCCCCCATTAATCTTTCATTTCATACTATATTGCAATGCCAATTTTCTTGGCTATCTTTGTCACTGAATTATAATCTCTGTGAGGGCAAGAACCACAGGTGCCTGGTCTCTCATTGTCCCACCAGCACTGGTAACCGTGCCCAGCACGTGGCGGATGCTCAGTGTGTGTTTGTTGAACAAATGAATGAGTCGAAGGGAGAACCAGTGAGGAGAAGGAAAAGGTCCACCCTGGGCAAGGGGCTGGTGCAGCACAGGGGAGGGTGCTTGCGGGAGGTTGGGCACAGTGCACCTGGTCACATTGGCCTTGAGGAGCAGTTTGTTTCCAAGGGAAGCTTTAGCATCCACATCAAGTGTTATATTAAAGATGACCTGGAGTTGGAGAAAGGAGAAACAGTGATTTGAATAGGAGAGAAGAAATAGCCCATATATCCATCAACTGATGAACGGATAACTAAAATGTGATCCACCCCTAAGACAGAATATTGTTCAGCAATAAAAATAAATGAAATATTGCTGCATGCTACAATGTGGGTCCTTGAAAACATTATCGTAAGTGAAAATCAGTCGCAAAAGATCACATCCTGTACAATTCCACTTATGTGAATATCTGGGATAAGCAAATCTATAGAGACAACATAGATTAATGGTTGTCCAGGGCAGGGAGAGATAAGAGGATTGGGGCTGGTGACCAGGGTGGCCAGGATATCTTTATGAGGTACGAAGATGCTCGAAAATTGGCCATGATGATGGGTACACAACCCTGGGAATAAAGCTGTTTTGCAAAAAGTAACCACAAGAAAGGAAGGGGGCGGGGAAGGAAAGAAATAGAAGAATTCCAGAAAAAGTCAAAGGAGAAAAGAGAGAAGTCCGTAGTTCTGACCTCTGAGTTGTCTGGGAGGATGGGGTGGTTTATGTTACAGCTGAAGCTCTTCTCAGCCCCAGGCCCTTCTGTGGAGGAGACAGACTCACAATTCAGGCGCCAGGATTGCTGGAAGGCAAGGGAGATAAAGGTGGTAATGTTAACCACCAGCTCTGGGGATGAGAAAGCAAAGGTCAGATGGAGCCTAAGATTTAGTTACCTGGGTTTGAGACAGCTTCCGGTAGGACAAGCCAGGTGGGTGGAAAAAGGCAACCTGAGTCCTATAGGAGTCCTCACCCTCATTTTTCACCGTCACTGTTACATTGAATTCCCGGGGCCCACCCACCACCAGGGTGTCCAAGCTGTGGGAAGAAGGACAAGATAGGCCATGAAGCGCTGAAGGCTTCCCTGTGGTAAGTCTGCTCTGGTAGAAAGGAGACACGCGCTCAGTACACGGGGCAGCCTCCAGGGACCTGTGGCGCACAAATACCTCCACAGGGGCTGCTCTGGGCCAGGCTCCCTCACACCTTGTCATGGTACAGGTGTGGAAGAAGTAATGAGAAAAAGAAACTCACTCCATAAAACTGAAGGTGATGCTCAGGTCATCCTGGCAGATATTGTCATTGCCACAATTCTTCTCAAATGGGAACTGTAAAATAAAAAATACGATAAAATGAAAGGAAAGGAAATTATGAATACTATGAAATGAAACAAAATAAAATATTGAAAGAAAATAGGATGAGCTTCAGCCATCTTGGCCTCTGTTCTCTTCCATGCCCCTGCGGGACCCCAACGCAGGACTCACCAAGGCTATGAAAGGTCTCTGAGCGTCCACAGCCAGCACTGGCCGAAGGTTCCCGAAAGAGGACAAGGGCATCCCCACCAGAGAGAAGTTGAGGCGCAGGGTGATGGGGCTCACTGAGTCTTCTATACAATCCTGAGAGACAGCAGGGGTTTGGGAATCTGCCTTCCTCAGCTTCCCAAGCCCAGCCCATTCTTGGAGGACCCACAGCCTGCTCACCAGCAGCTGTAGCTTCAGAGTCTCACACTTCTGTGTCAGCCCCAAGGTCTGTAGCTGCCTGCGTGTGCTGTTCTTTGTCTCATCAAAGATGGCACGGGGCTGCGTGCGGGTGGAGTCCAGAGCCAGGTCATAAGTGATCGTGCTCTGGATCTGTCCTGCGGGGGCAGGGGAGCATGGCGGTGAGGCGCCCAGGCTTTGAAGTTAGACAGAACTTAAGGTCCCATTCCTCTGCTCCCAGCTACGTGACTTAGGGCATTTCGTCTGACCTCTCTGAATCTCAGTTCCCTGTTTTTAAAGTGGAAATAATAATTACACCTTCCCAATGGCAAAAATGAAATGAAATAGTGCCTATAAAGCATTTAGCACAGTGCCTGACATACAGTAAGTACTCAATAACTGGTAGCTAGTCTGTCACAGACTAGAAAATTATTTTATTTATTTATTTTTATTAAGTCATTTGTACATAGATAATAAATATATTTATGCCATTATGGGATTCAATGTGTTGATTATTTGTACAAATTGGAGTGCTCACATCCTACTAAACAACATAGCCTTGCAGACTAGAAAATTAGTTGTATTTTTCTAACTGCTTTAAAAATTTGTTCTCTTGGTCTTTGGTCTTCAGAAGTTTGACTATAGTGTGCCTTGGTCTGAAAATTACCTTTATATTTTATCCTGCTTTGATTTTGTAAAGAATCTTGATATCTTTTGTCAGTTTTAGAAAAAAAATTTTTTGTGAGACAGTCTCATTTTGTCACCCTCAGTAGAGTGCTGTGGTGTCACAGCAACCTCAAACTCTTGGGCTCAAGGGATTCTCTTGCCTCAGCCTCCCAAGTAGCTGGGACTACAGGTGCCTGCCACAATGCCCAGCTATTTTTAGAGATGGGAGTCTCACTCTTGCTCAGGCTGGTCTCAAACCCGTGAGCTCAGGCAATCCATACGCTTTGGTCTTCCAGAGTGCTAGGATTACAGGTGACAGCCACCGCACCTGGCAGTTTTGGAAAATTCTTAATCACTATTTCTTTAACAATTGCTTTTGTCTTACTTCTCTTTCTCCCCAACTCCAACCCCATGCTTTCTATAATTCCACCTACATGGTTGTCAGATCTTTCACTATATCCCATATGTCTCTTTTTTTTTTCTTTGTCTCCCTCAGTAGAGTGCTGTGGCATCACAGCTCACAGCAACCTCCAGCTCTTGGGCTTAAAGTGATTCTCTTGCCTCAGCCTCCTGAGTACCTGGGACTACAGGCACCTGGCTATTTTTGTTGCAGTTGCCACTGCTGTTTTAGCTTGCTGGGGCCGGGTTGGAACCCATCACCCTTGGTATATGAGGAACCCATCACCCTTGGTATATCAGCGCCCTACCCACTGAGCCACAGGCACCGCCCTATCCCATATGTCTCTTAAGATGTTTTTCTGTGTTTTTCAGCCTTTTTCTCCTCTGTGTGCCAATCTAGATTCTTTCAATTGACTTGTCTTCCAATTCTCTATTCTTCTTCTAATCTGCTATTAAATCTATTTAACTGAATTCTTAATTTTCCATTGTACTTTTCAGTGTAAGAGTTTCCATGTGACTCTATTTTATGAATTCTAGGTCTTTGCTAAAGTTCTCCATTCATTCCTTTTTTTCTTGAAGATATGAATTGTAGTTACTTTTAAAAAATTCCTATTCAATCACTCTAATTTCTGAATCATCTGTGAGTGTATTTCTAGTGCCTGTTGTTTCTCTTAGTCGCTGATCAGGTGTCTCAGTGAAAAGACTAAGGTGTTTTACAAAGGGTCCCTCTCTAATCTCTGTCTCCCAAGCACTGGGAAGCTGATGAATTCCCTGCTCTGCTCTTTTATGTTTAGCTCATCAACTCAATCTCCCCAAATGAGTTTTCTCTCAGTATATTTTTTTTAAAAACTTGTTTTTTTGTGGGTGGTGCCTGTGGCTCAGTGAGTAGGGCGCTGGCCCCATATACCAAGAGTGGTAGGTTCAAACCTGGCCCCGGCCAAACTGCAACAAAAAAGTAGCCGGGGGTTGTGGTGGGCACCTATAGTCCCAGCTACTCAGGAGGCTGAGGCAAGAGAATCGCCTAAGCCCAAGATCTGGAGGTTGCTGTGAGCTGTAATGCCACAGCACTCTACCAAGGGTGATAGACTCTACTAAGGGTGACTCTGTCTCTAAAAAAAAAAAACCTTGTTTTTTTCACAAGTGTAGGGTCCTCAGTTCTCTGGATTGCGGCGAGAGTAAGTACCACATGGTCACTAATTTAGTAGGATTTGCTGAGTTTCCCCAACCAGCAGGAAAATAGCCTGCTTACTCTGGTCTAGCTCAGAGAAGGCTGCCAGAATCAGTGAGATCTTTGCTTGGGACTGCCATAAGGCCAGGCAGACTAGACTGAGCCACCCATCAATGTCCCTTGATATTTATCCACCAAGCTGCACCTTCTCTCAGCCGATCCCGTGTGCTCTTGCGGACATGGAGGCAGACTCTGACCTCCCCAGCGGCCCGGCTTTTTGTCACTTGATTACTACATTCAACTATACTCCTTGGCACTTCCCGGGGTGTGAATTCCATGGTCACCTCAACTCTCAGCACTGGCTGGGACCTGCAGGGATACCAAAAAATCATCATGGACCTTCAGACAGCAAAAACTTCCTCCAAAGGAGAATACTTGGTCTCCTACAAAAGGAATTCTCACCTGAGCAGCAGCACATGTCCCTGGGCCCCTACAGACAGATCCACCAGTCCATCCATTGTGAGGTCCTGTCCTCCGCTCAGCGACTGACCAAAATACTGGAGACGGGGAGAGACCTGAGAGCCTATGATCCTCTGAGGGTAGAAAAAGGGAGAGAAAGGGAATAGGAAAGAATAGGCAGGCGTGTAACTCAGTTACCCAAGGTGAAATAGACATTCTCTGAGCTCTACTCTAGTCTCATCTCCCACAACTAACCAAGGAATTAGGGCAACTTAGAACTTATCAAGGAATTATTTAACTTTAGGCTACAACCTCTAAATGATACCCAAAATTTCTAGTAACTATCTGTGTTTCCCAGGGAAAACAAACAGTTGCACAGGAAAAAGTAATGGTATATTATGTGGCTCACTGAATCTCATTTACATGGTCAGAATAATGTAAACATTCCATGTTGATCTAACCAAAATTATCATAGAAATATCAGGAGTGCCTGGGAGGTAAAAGTGATGCTCATGTGTGGGAAACTGAAAGAAAACTCAATCTTTACCTTCCCCAGTGGGAAGTCATTGCTAAAACACAAAATCAAGAAGTGGCAACATAATCATGCTATTTGGACACGTGGAGAATAATTGAAAGAGTGGTTTCCTCAAGAAAAGGGGAAATAAAATATGTACGGAAATTGTTGTTTTTCATAATAAGTCTTTCAGAGCTATTTTGACTCTTTAAACTATGTGCAAGAGCAATACTGAAAAAATAACAGCCAAATAATAAATTTAAAAGAATTAGAAATAAAAGTGATTTGGTTGCATACTTAATGCCAGTGAACAGTACATTTGAAAATATGTAAATATTATGTCATATGTTTTTTTGCCTTTTTTTTTTTTTTTTTTGAGCAGAGTCTTATTCTGCCACCCTGGGTACAGAGTGCTATGGCATCATTATAGCTCACAGCAACCTCAAACTCTTGGGCTCAGGCAATACTCTTGCATCAGCCTCCTGAGTACTGAGACTACAGGTGCCACCATGCCTTGCTAGTTTTTCTATTTTTAGTAGAGACTGGAGGTCTTGCTCTTGCTCAGGCTGGTCTCAAACTCCTGAGCTCAAGCAATCCACCTGCCTCGGCCTCCCAGAGTGTTAGGATTACAGGCATGAATCACTGCACCCAACCATTTTATGTCACATGTATTTTATCTCACTCTCTTTAAAAAGTGATTTTGTAGATTGAAAGGAAGCATAAGGAAGCATGGGATGCTGACGATTAATGTAAGTGGTGGTTACTTGGGTTTACTGAAATATAAAAATTCATCATTTAAGATTTGTGTGTTGGCTCGGCGCCTGTAACATAGTGGCTAGGGCACTGGCCACAAACACTGGGGCTAGCAGGTTTGAACCCAGTCTGAGCCTGCCAAACAACAATGACAGCTACAACCAAAAAAATAGCCAGGCATTGTGGCGGGTACCTATAGTCACAGCTACTTGAGAGGCTGAGGCAAGAGAATCACTCAAGCCCAAGAGTTGGAGGTTGCTGTGAGCTGTGATGCCACAGCACTCTACCGAGAGTGACATAATGAGACTCTGTTTAAAAAAACAAAAAACAAAAAACTGTAAATAAATATTTAATTCTAGTTAATAATATGCATGCTGAAGTATGTAGGAATAAAGTGAACTGATGCTGTGGAACTTAGCCTCTAGCACTGCTTATCCCACATGGCTGAGCCTCAGAGTGCATCCTGTGGTGCTCCCCAACTATAGATTCCGAACAACAGTACCACCCAACCAAGGAAGACAACCTAAAACCATGCCCAAATGGAGATATCACAAAGTCCAGCCAGCAGACCTCCCTGAGACCAGAGTCCAACCAGTGGTCTCACCAGACTGTGGAGTACAGCCAGCAGTACCATTTGACCTCAGAACACAGGAAACAATTCAGCCTAACTAGAGTAACTGACATCAAGGTATGCCTGTCTAGGGTGGCTACCAGCCAGCCCATCCAAAATCCTGAGCTAGGTTAAACAATAGAAGTCTATGACCACCAAAGAACAACTTCAAATAGCAGGAGACGTGGTCATCTTCTCTAATGTGCAAGCATCATTGTGAAAACACTAGGATTATTTTAAAAAATCAGAAAAATGTGACACTACCAAAAGAAACTCATAAAGCTCCAGTAATGGCATCAGAGGAAATGGAGATAGATGAAATGACTGACAATAATTCAGAATAATCCTCTTAAACAAGTTCAGGCAACTATAACAAATACAGATAAAAAAAAATTAATTGAAATTTGGAAAGCAACTCATGAACAAAATCAGAGGTTTAACAAAGAAATAGAAATAGTTTTTAGAAACTAAATAAAAATCCTAAAGATATGGTGGCATCTGTGGCTCGAAAGAGTAGGGCACCGGCCCCTTGTACCGGAGGTGGTGGGTTCAAGCCCAGCCCCAGCCAAAAACTGCAAAAAAAAAAAAAAAAAAAAAAGTCCTAAAGATAAAAAGCTTAATAACTGAGCTGAAATTTTGAATAGAAAGCTCAACAGTGGATTCAATAAAGCAGAAGAAAGAAATAGTAAACTTAAAGGCAGACTATTTGGAATTAATCAGAGAAGAAAAAAAGATAAGAAAAATAAAGTAAGACTATAGGAATTTTGTGATTCCAACAAGTGAACTAATAGAAGTTTCAGAATGGGAAGAGAGAGGAAAAGACTTAGAAAGCTGAAAATTTCCTAAATCTAGGGAAAGACAACAACATCCCAGTACAGAAAGCTCAGAGGTCACCAGTCAAATTCAACCCAAAGAGAAGTGTACCACAGCACATCATAATTTAATTACCAAAAGGCAAAGACAAAATGAATATTGAATGCAGTAAGAAATAAGAAACATATTACATTTAAGGGATTTCTTATTTCTTTCTCTAATTTACTTAGAAAATATATCCTTCAGAAATGAGGGAGAAATAAAAATTATTCTAGACAAACAAAAGCTAAGGGACTTTATCACCCCTACACCTGCTTTACAGGTATTGCTAAAGGGAATTCTTCCAACTAAAATAAAAAGCCCCTAATTAATAACAAAGGACACATAAAAGTAAAAAAAACTCAATTATTTAAGCAATACATAGTTATAATTCTCAAATACTGTAAAGTTGGAGTGAAAAGTAATTTTATTCCAAGAGTTAAAGGACAAAACTATTAAAAGCAACTATAAAAAAATCCTAAATTCCTATAGAACCACAAAAGACTCCAAATAGCCAAAACAATCTTGAGCAAAAGGAACAAAGCTGAAAGAATCACACTATCTGACTTCAAAACATATTATAAAGCAATTGTAATAAAAACAGTATGGTACTGGCATAAAAACAAACACCCATTTTGGCCCCCCCAGAGTGCTAGGATTATAGGCATGAGCCACTCACCCAGCCTTGTTAAAATGTTTTTTTCTCAAAAGATGAACAATAACAAGTATTGGATAGGATAGAGAGCAAAGGGAACTCTTATACATTTGTAAGAATACAAATTAATATAGCTATTATGGAAAACTGTATGAAGTTTCCTCAAAAATCTAAAAATGAAACTACCACACAATCCAATAATCCCACTTATGGGCATATATCCAAAGAAACTGAAATAAATATGTTGAAGGGATATCTGCACTCCCATATTCATTCTAGTATTACTCACAATAGCCAAGCCAAGGCATCAACCTACATGTTCATCACAGATGAATAGGTAAAGAAAGAGTGGTATACATACACCATAGGATACCATTCCAGACACTAATAACCTATCATTTGCAACATGTGGATATATCTGGAGGACATTATGCTAAGTGAAACAAGCCAGGCACAGAAAGACAAATACCATAAGATCTCACTTATATAGTCATGTGTCACATAGTGACAGGAATGTGTTCTGAGAAATGCAGTCCATCATTGACCAAACATCCTTATACAGTGCAGGACTGATGTGGAATCTAATAAAGTTGAACTCAAAGAAGCAGAGAGTAGGACAATGGTTACCAGAGGCCAGGAATGGGGGGAATAGGGAGATAATCAAAGGGTACAAATTTTTAGGTAAACGGGAGGGATAGGTTTTGAGATATATTGCAAAGAAGAGTAACTATAGTCAATAATGATGTGTTCTATATTTCAAAATAACTAGGAGAGTGACTTTAAAATGTCTCACCATTAAAAATAATAGGTAAGTGAAGTGATATGTTAATTCGTTTTATTTAATCATGCCACGTATGTGTATCAGAACACCACATTGTGCCTCACAAGTGTATATAGTTATGTCACTAAAAATAATGTTAATAATACATTTTATTTTATTTTTATTTTTATGTTTTTATTGTTAAATCATAGCTGTGTACATTAGTGCAATCAAGGGGTACAATGTGCTGGTTTCATATACAATCTTAAATATTCTCATCAAACTGTTCAACGTAGCCTTCATGGCATTTTCTTAGTTAATGTATGTACACATTTGTATTCTGCCTTTAGTAAGTTTCGCTTGTACTCACTCTAAGATGCACCGTAGGTGTGGCCCCACCCATTGCCCTCCCTCCATCCAAACCTCCCCCCTCCTTTCCCCTTCTTTGGCCTTTTCCTCATAGTCTTGTGCTATAGTTGGGTTATAGCCTTCATGTGAAAGCTATAATTTAGCTTCATAGTAGGGCTGAGTACATTGGATACTTTTTCTTCCATTCCTGAGATACTTTGCTAATAAGAATATGTTCCAGCTCCATCCATGTAAACATGAAAGAGGTAAAGTCTCCATATTTCTTTAAGGCTGCATAATATTCCATGGTATACATGTACCACAATTTGCTAGTCCATTCGTGGGTCGATGGGCACTTGCGCTTCCTCCATGACTTAGCAATTATGAACTGGGCTGCAATAAACATTCTGGTATAGATGTCTTTGTTATATTGTGATTTTTGGTCTTCTGGGTATAAACCTAGTAAAGGAATTATAGGATCGAATGGCAGGTCTATTTTTAAGTCTCTTAAGTATTCTCCAAACATTCTTCCAGAAGGAACGTATTAGTGTGCATTCCCACCAGCAGTGTAGAAGTGTGCCCTTTTCGAACACTTTTACACTGCTGGTGGGACTGCAAACTAGTACAACCTTTCTGGAAGGAAGTATGGAGAAACCTCAAAGCACTCAAGCTAGACCTCCCATTTGATCCTGCAATCCCATTACTGGGCATCTACCCAGAAGGAAAGAAATCCTTTTATCATAAGGACACTTGTACTAGACTGTTTATTGCAGCTCAATTTACAATCGCCAAAATGTGGAAACAGCCTAAATGCCCACCAACCCAGGAATGGATTAACAAGCTGTGGTATATGTATACCATGGAATACTATTCAGCCATTAAAAAAATGGAGACTTTACATCCTTCGTATTAACCTGGATGGAAGTGGAAGACATTATTCTTAGTAAAGCATCACAAGAATGGAGAAGCATGAATCCTATGTACTCAATTTTGATATGAGGACAATTAATGACAATTAAGGTTATGGGGGGGAAGCAGAAAGAGGGACGGGGGGGGTAGGGCCTTGGTGTGTGTCACACTTTATGGGGGCAAGACATGATTACAAGAGGGACTTTACCTAACAATTGCAATCAGTGTAACCTGGCTTATTGTACCCTCAATGAATCCCCAACAATATAAATAAATAAATAAATAAATAAATAAATAAATAAATAAATAAATAGAAGTGTGCTCTTTTCTCCACATCCACACCAACATCTCTGGTTTGGGGATTTTTGTTATGTGGGCTACTCTTACTGGGGTTAGGTGATATCTCAAAGTAGTTTTGATTTGCATTTCTCTGATAATTAAGAATGATGAGCTTTTTTTCATGTGTTTGTAGATCATGCGTCTGTCTTCTTTAGAAGAGTTTCTCTTTAAGTCCCTTGCCCACCCTGAGATGGGATCACGTGTTCTTTTCTTGCTAATGCATTTGAGTTCTCTGTGGATTCTGGTTATTAGACCTTTATCAGAGGTATAACCTGCAAATATTTTCTCCCATTCTGAGGGCTGTCTGCTTGCTTTACTTACTATGTTCTTGGCTGTGCAGAAGCTTTTTAGCAAGTCCCAGTAGTGTATTTTTGATACTGCTTCAATTGCCTGGGGAGTCCTCCTCATAAAATATTCACCCAGGCCGATTCCTTCAAGAGTTTTCCCTGCACTTTATTCAAGTATCTTTATAGTTTCATGTCTTAAGTTTAAATCTTTTATCCAGTGAGAGTCTATCTTAGTTAATGGTGAAAGGTGTGGGTCCAGTTTCAATCTTCTACAGGTTGCCAGCCAGTTCACCCAGCAGCATTTGTTAAATAGGGAATCTTTTCCCCACTGAAAGTTTTTAATTGGCTTGTCAAAGATCAAATAATGGTAAGTAGCTGGATTCATCTCTTGGTTCTCTATTCTGTTCCAGACATCTACTTCTCTGTTTTTGTGCCAATACCATTCTGTTTTGATCACTATCGATTTATAGTACAGTCTCAGGTCTGGTAGCGTGATTCCTCCTGCTGTGTTTTTATTGCTGAGTAATGTTTTGGCTATTAGAGGTTTTTTCTGATCCATATAAAACGAAGTATTATTTTTTCAAGATCTTTAAAATATGACAATGGAGCTTTAATAGGAATTGCATTAAAATTAATAATACATTGTAAAATATATGAACTTATGGATGAGATGGAAAAGGATGAATAGAAGGAAGGGTATGTGATAAAGTAAATCTAGCAAAATGTTTATTATAGATTCCAGGTGGTAAGTTTATGAATTTTCACTGAATAAGTTTTCAGCTCTGCTGTGAAATTTAAAATTTTTCAAAATAAAATGTTGAACGCAATCTATTGATGCCCCGAGGTCCCAACTCCAGACCAATTAAATCAGAACTCCTATTGGCAGAGTCCAAGCAACTTTGTTTCTTTCTTTTTTTTTTTTTTTTTGTAGAGACAGAGTCTCACTTTATGGCCCTCCGTAGAGTGCCGTGGCCTCACACAGCTCACAGCAACCTCCAACTCCTGGGCTTAAGCGATTCTCTTGCCTCAGCCTCCCGAGTAGCTGGGACTACAGGCGCCCACCACAACGCCCGGCTATTTTTTGGTTGCAGTTTGGCCGGGGCCGGGTTTGAACCCGCCACCCTCGGTATATGGGGCCGGCACCTTACCAACTGAGCCACTGGCGCCACCCGCAACTTTGTTTCTTAAGACCCTCTGGTGATTTTAATGTGCTGATGGAGTTAAACCTTTGTGGTGGGGGGATTTGGCAGGAGTATTTGCGGGTAGGAGAAGACAGAGAAAGGACATAAGAAAAATCTGAGAGTTATGACATCAGCAAGATGGCAGAAGAGAAAGCCCTGGATTCTCCTCCTGCCCCAAACACTCTGATTTAACACCAATACAGAGATCAATTCCTTTTGTCTGAAATCCAGAAACCTGTTGAAAAGCTTCTGTACCCCAAGTGAGTGAAACCAGCTATATCCAAACTAGTAGAAAAAGTGGAGACATCCATTTTCTATAATCCTATATCCAGCATACCACCATACAATTGGGAGGAGACCCCCATCTCCCAGCTTCTCTCTGACGAGCAGAAGAGTTGGAACGCACATCTAGCATCCTAACTTTTCCAGATACTATCTGAGGAATCCGCTTCTGTCTTGCCTGTCTCAGAGTACCAATAACCTAGCATATGCCTGTTCCCTGGGAGCTACGGAAGAGTTGGAATGCACATCTAACATCCTAACTTTTCCAGATCCTACCTGAGGAAATGGCTTCTGTCTTGCCTGTCTCAGAGTTTAAACAACACTAGCATATACCAGTTCCCTAGGAGCTTCAAACAGAGGTTTGAAATAGTATTTGGTCACTCAACACAGCTCTTCCTCTTGATTCAGAGCAAAGTGAGTGGCTCCTAGTATCTTCCTGGAAATGAAAAGAACTGAATTGTAAGCAATCTACCTATTCAATGCCATTCCGATCAAAATACCAACATCGTACTTTCAAGATTTGGAAAAAATGATTCTGCGTTTTGTATGGAACCGGAAAAAACCCCATATAGCTAAGGCAGTTCTTTGTAACAAAAGTAAAGCTGGGGCATCAGCATACCAGATTTTAGTCTGTACTACAAAGCCATAGTGCTCAAGACAGCATGGTACTGGCACAAAAACAGAGACATAGACACTTGGAATCGAATTGAAAACCAAGAAATGAAACTAACATCTTACAACCACCTAATCTTAGATAAACCAAACAAGAACATACCTTGGGGGAAAGACTTCCTATTCAATAAATGGTATTGGGAGAACTGGATGTCTACATGTAAAAGACTGAAACTGGACCCACACCTTTCCCCACTCACAAAAATTGATTCAAGATGGATAAAGGACTTAAATTTAAGGCATGAAACAATAAAAATCCTCCAAGAAAGCATAGGAAAAACACTGGAAGATATTGGCCTGGGGAAAGACTTCATGAAGAAGACTGCCATGGCAATTGCAACAACAACAAAAATAAACAAATGGGACTTCATTAAACTGAAAAGCTTCTGTACAGCTAAGGAGACAATAACCAAAGCAAAGAGACAACCTACACAATGGGAAAGGATATTTGCATATTTGCAATCAGACAAAAGCTTGATAACTAGGATCTATAGAGAACTCAAATTAATCCACATGAAAAAAGCCAACAATCCCTTATATCAATGGGCAAGAGACATGAATAGAACTTTCTCTAAAGATGACAGACGAATGGCTAACAAACACATGAAAAAATGTTTATCATCTCTATATATTAGAGAAATGCAAATCAAAACAACCCTGAGATATCATCTAACCCCAGTGAGAATGGCCCACATCTCAAAATCTCAAAACTGCAGATGCTGGCGTGGATATGGAGAAAAGGGAACACTTTTACACTGCTGGTGGGACTGCAAACTAGTACAACCTTTCTGGAAGGAAGTATGGAGAAACCTCAAAGCACTCAAGCTAGACCTCCCATTTGATCCTGCAATCCCATTACTGGGCATCTACCCAGAAGGAAAGAAATCCTTTTATCATAAGGACACTTGTACTAGACTGTTTATTGCAGCTCAATTTACAATCGCCAAAATGTGGAAACAGCCTAAATGCCCACCAACCCAGGAATGGATTAACAAGCTGTGGTATATGTATACCATGGAATACTATTCAGCCATTAAAAAATGGAGACTTTACATCCTTCGTATTAACCTGGATGGAAGTGGAAGACATTATTCTTAGTAAAGCATCACAAGAATGGAGAAGCATGAATCCTATGTACTCAATTTTGATATGAGGACAATTAATAACAATTAAGGTTATGGGGGGGAGCAGAAAGAGGGACGGAGGGAGAGAGGTGGGGCCTTGGTGTGTGTTACACTTTATGGGGGCAAGACATGATTGCAAGAGGGACTTTACCTAACAATTGCAATCAGTGTAACCTGGCTATTGTACCCTCAATGAATCCCCAACAATAAAAAAAAGAAAAGAACTGAATTGAATATCCAACTTTCAAAATTTTCCTGGTGCTACCCAAAGGACTTGCTCTTATCTCACCTATCTCAGAGCACTGATGGAGCCAAACATATATCAGATCCCTGGGGGCTACGGTGAACAAAGTGCCAGTTTGAACAAACATGCAGACACTTACTACAGCTCCTCCCTCCAGCTCAATACAGAGCAAGGAGGCAGAAAACTCTACCTCCAAGCTTCTCTCTGATGAAGGAGTTCAACCACACACCTAATGTTCCAGTTTCTCGGGGAGCTACCCAAGAAATTGACTTCTGCCCTGCCTTTCTTGAAGAGCTAACACAACCTAGCATACTTTAGCTGCCTAAGAACTACTAGTGGTTTGGACCAGCACAAATGTTTGAGATGTTCACAGAAGCTCTGCCCAGGTTGATTAGTGAAAGTGTATGCTTTCTTTTTCTTTTTCTTTTTTGAGACAGAGTCTCATTATGTCACCCTCAGTAGACTGACATGGCATGACAGCTCAAACTCTTGGGCTCAAGCGACTCTCTTACCTCAGCCTCCCAAGTAGCTGGGACTACAGGCACCCACCACAATACCTGGCTATTTTTTGGTTGTAGTTGGCCCGGGCTGGATTTGAACCCACCAGCTCCAGTGTATGTGACTGGCGCCCTAGCCACTGAGCTACAGGTGCTGAGCCAGTGTATGCTCTCTTGAATGAGGCCAATCTGTGAATACGAGGTGGTGGTTTTTTTCTACTGGGTAGAGACCAAAAGAAAGAGTCAAACATTGAGTAATTATGTAAGATTTACTGAGGGATCTTAATGTACCTTGTAGTCTAGAGTCTGGAGTCTTGGACTAAATCATGTCTAAGATTCCTTCTGACTAGTTCTAATATGTGTCTTGAAGACATGAGATTGTTGAACAAATATTAATTAAAAGATCAGAAATAACCTAAAAAAAAAAAGAGTCAAACAAAATGAAGAAACAAGAAAACACATTTCAAACAATAGAGCAAGATAAAACCCCACAAACCAACTCTAATGAAATAGAGATATATAAAGAGATATATAAATATATATCGAATTTTAAATAGTAATATTTTAAATGCTAAACAATCTAAGAAGAACAATGTACAAAATAACAATTTTAGCAAAGAACTAGAAATTTTTTAAGGTGCTAAACAGAAACGTTGGAACTAAACTACTTGTCAATGAATTTAAAATAATAATCATTAAAATGCTCAACAAGCTCAGGAGAACAATACAAAACCAAAGTCAGAAATTCAACAAGAGCTAAAAAAATTTTTTAAAGAGCTAAACAAAAATTTTGGAGCTAAAGAATATAACTAAACCAAAAAATTTAATAAAGGGGTTCAAGCAGAATAGTGCAAGCAGAAGAACTCAAAGATGTGTCGTTTGAAATTATCTGTCACAAGAGCAAAGAGAAAAAAGAACTAAATATAGAGTGAGGAGGGCACAATGCCCTTCACAGTAGCTTCAAAGAAAATGAAATACCTGGGAATGTGTACCAAAGGGGAAGGATCTCTACAGAGAGAATTATGAAATCCTAGGAAAATAAATAGCAGAAGACAACAAATAGGATAATATACCAAGCCCTTAGCTGGGAAGAATCAATATTGTTAAAATGTATACACTACTCACAGTAATCTACAAATTTAATGCAGTCCCCATTAAAATACTAGCATTGTACTTTGAAGAAATTGAAAAAATAGTTACTCATTTTGTGTGGAACCAGAAAAAACCCATATACCCAAGGCAATTCTTAGTAATAAAAACAAAGCCAGAGGCATCACTCTATTAGACTTCAGGTTATATTACACATCCACAGGAATCAAAACAGCATGGCATTGGCACAAAAATGGAGACATAAATATATGAAACAGAATAGAAAACCAAGAGATGGAACCAGCCTCTTATCACCATTTGATCTTCAGTAAACCAAACAAAAGCACACACTGGGGAAAAGAATCCCTATTCAACAGATAATGATGGGAGAACTGAATAACCACATGTAAAAAATTGAAACTGGACCCACACCCCTCACCACTTACAAAAATTGACTCAAGATAGATAAAAGATTTAAATCTTAGGCACAAAACAATAAAAAATCCTAGATGAAAGAGTAGGAAAAACTCTTGATGATATCAACCCGAAGAAAAATTTTATGAAAGAAAACTCTATTGGCAATTGCAACAACAACAAAAATAAATAAATGGAACTTAAGATGAAAAGCTGCACTGCTAAGGACACAACAATTAAAGTAAATAAACAACGTTCAGAATGGGAAAAGATATTTGTATGTTATAAATCTGATAAAGGGTTGATAACTAGAATCTACAGAGAACTCAAATTCATCAACAAAAAAGGAACAAACAATCTCATTTAACACTGGACAAAAGACATGAGAAAAATCTTTTCTGAAGAAGATAGACAAATGGCCAAAAAACACATGAAAAAATGCTCATCACCCCTAATCAGCAGAGAAAAGTAAGTCAAAACCACCTTGAGATACCACCTAACCCCAGTGAGAACAGCACACATCACAAAGTCCCAAAGCTGCAGGTGCTGACACAATTGTGGAAAGAAGGGAACACTTTTACAGTTGGTGGGATTGCAAACTAATATAGCCTCTTTGGAAAGAAGTATGGAGAATCCTCAAAGAACTAAAAATAGACCTTCCATTTGATCCTGCAATCCCATTACTAGGTATCTACCCAGAAGAAAAATAGTGCTAAAAAGAAAAACAATTGCAAGCAAAGAATACTATACCCAGAAAAACTGTCCTGCAAAAACTGCAGTACAGATAGATTTCTAGATAAACGAAAGCTCAGGGAGTTCATTAGCACCTGACCAGCCTTACAAGAAATGCTAAAAGTTCTTCAGGCTCCGTGCCTGTAGCTCAAGAGGCTAAGGCACCAGCCACATACACCAGAGCTGGTGGGTTTGAATCCAGCCCAGGCCTGCCAAACAACAATGACACCTACAACCAAAAATTAGCCAGATGTTTTGACGCATGCCCATCACAACATCAGCCACTTAAATATGTAAATCAAACATTAATAGAACTAAAGGGAGAAATTTCAGGCACTACTTCAAAAGGAAAATATACACTATTCAATCACTTTGGATGAATCAACTGATCTTACTGACTTGGTATACGTTTTATACTCCATTCAGGTCATAACAGATTTTCTTTGCTATGAAGAGTTACTCACTTTGGGCACTCTTGCAACAGGACATGGGAAATAGATGTCTTCAACAACTTTCAAAATAAATATCATGAAGTCGGACTGAGTTGGGTAATCCCAGCTACCTGGGAGGCTGAAGCAAGAGAATCACTTAAGCCCAGGAGTTGGAGGTTGCTGTGAGCTGTAATGCCATGGCACTCTACCCAGGGCAACAGCTTGAGGCTCTGTCTCAAAAATAAATAAATAAAATAAAAAAGAAGTTCTTCACTTGAAATGAAAGGACATTAAACATCAACATGGGGTGGCACCTGTGGCTCAGTGAGTAGGGCACCAGCCCCATATACCAAGGGTGGCGTGTTCAAACCCAGCCTTGGCCAAACTGCAACAAAAAGTGGCTGGGCATTGTGGCGGGTGCCTTTAGTTCCAGCTATTTGGGACGCTGAGGCAGGAGAATCGCCTAAGCCCAAGAGCTGGAGGTTGCCGTGAGCTGCGATGCCATGGCATTCTACAGAGGGCAACAAAATGAGACTCTGTCTCAAAACAAACAAACAAACAAACAAAATGATATCATAAGAAAGTATAAATGTGTTGGTAAAGGTATGTTTATGCACATATAGAGAATACTGTATTTTATTTAATAATTGTGGGCAAATCACTTTAAATTCTAGCATAAAAGTTATAAGACAAAGATATTAAAAATTACTACAACTAAAAATATGTCAATGGATACACGATATAAATAGCTATAGATTCTGAATCAATAACATTAAATGTGTAGGGGGAATAAAAGTATAGAATATATGCAATTGAAGTTAAGTTATTATCAGCTTAAAGCAGACCATTATAAGATATTTTATGTAACCCCATGGAAACAACAAAGAAAATACCTTTAGAAGTCACATACACAAAAAAGGAAAATAGAATGAAAGCATATTAATACTAAAAACTGAAATGAACTACTATCTAGTGCCTGAAAAAATAAAAAAGATATAATCCAATTATATGCTGTCTACAACATACTTTAAATTTAAGGACATATATAGGCTGAAAGCAAAGGAGTAGAAAATGCTACTCCATGTAAATGATAACCAAAAGAGAACAGGAGTGACATACTGGTATCAGACAAAATAGACTTTAAGTCAAGAGACAAATAACATATAATGATGAAATGGTCAATTCACCAGGAAGTTATAATAAGCTACTTGGGAGGCTAAGGCAAGAGAATTGCTTAAGCCCAAGAGTTGCTATGAGCTGTGATGCCAAAGCATTCTACCCAGGACAACAAAGTGAAACTCTGTCTCAAAAAATAATAATTATTATCATTATTATAAATGTATACAAAGCCAACATCAGCCACTTAAATATGTAAATCAAACATTAATAGAACTAAAGGGAGAAATTTCAGGCACTACTTCAAAAGGAAAATATACACTATTCAATCACTTTGGATGAATCAACTGATCTTACTGACTTGGTGTAAGTTTTATACTCCATTCAGGTCATAACAGATTTTCTTTGCTATGAAGAGTTACTCACTTTGGGCACTCTTGCAACAGGACATGGGAAATAGATATCTTCAACAACTTTCAAAATAAACATCATGAAGTTGGACTGAGTTGGGTAAATTTAGTGAGGGTATGCACAGATGGTGCCCCTTCCACGCCATGAAAGGTTTACTGCACAGATTTTAAAAAGTATTAACAGATTCAGATGCTCTCATTTCTTTTCGTTATATCTTGCATCAGCAAAATCTCTGTGGTAAAGCTACTACTTTAAGTGACTCTTTGCAACAAGTTATAATTTTGTTAACTATATTCATGCAAATGTAACAGAGCATCATCAGTTTCCTAACATACTAAAGTTGAATGATGAGGTATTCAGTGTGGATTGCCATATCATTCTGAAGTGCATTGGCTATCACTGGGTCAGGTGTCAGCCAAATTTTTATCTCTGAAAAACAGTTTAATTTTACGAACAGATCAGCAATGTGAACTATTGAAAGAAAACTTGTATAGGAATGCAGCATTTCAAGTCAAATCAAAATGACTTGAATATTTCTTTGCAAGGTTAAAAACTAAGTCTATACATGATGTGAACAAAAAATCTAAGCATTTTGAAAAAAAAAACAACTATCTTTCTTCAAAACACTTCTTCAAAAGGAAATTTCAGATGAGCATTTTCCCCAATTAGCAAAGGTCATTGATGAGCAGGATGATATATCTGAATCATTTGAAGAATATGCAGCTGTTATAGACCTATTAATTGGAGAATACAACAAAAGATTCATTGACTTTGAGAATCATGACATCACACTCAAATTAGCATTTCAGCCTTACCTAGTTTATAATCAACAAGGCACCTATGGGCAGCGCCTGTGGCTCAAGGAGTAGGGCGCTGGTCCCATATGCTGGAGGTGGCGGGTTCAAACCTAGCCCCGGTCAAAAAAAAAACCAAGGCACCCCAAAGAATTAAGGTGGAATTGAGTGAGCTCTCAGTATATGACATTTTAAAGTCATTGTTTGAGGCCGGGTGCAGTGGCTCATGCCTGTAATCCTAGCACTCTGGGAGGTGGGTAGATTGCTTGAGCTCATGAGTTCAAGACCAGTCTGAGCAAGAGCAAGACCCCCCATCTCTTAAAAATAGCTGGGTGTAGTGGTGGGTGCCTATAGTCCCAGCTATGTGGGAGGCTGAAGCAAGAGGATCCCTTAAGCCCAAAAGTTTGAGGTTGCTGTGAGCTATGATGCCATAGCACTCTACTAAGGATGACAAAGGGAGACTCTGTCTCAAAAAAAAAAAGTCATTGTTAGACACTAAGAAATGTCCAATTGAAATGTGGCAAAATATAGTAGAACACCCACACCTTTGGCAACATGCCTGAAAAATGTTTTCTTGTTTTTCAACCACTTAATGTTGTGACCCTAATGTTCTTCTACCTAACCCAAATCAAGGTGCCCTTAAACTCACAAAGGACTGATACTCATCTAGGGGGCCAATTGAAACTATGGACCTACAACGCTGCAACCAAATATTCAAATACTTTCCAACACAAAGCAGACATAACAAAGTCAAAGATTAGTTGACTTTAAAATTAACAAATGGTTTTCATTTTTGAAACTGTTAAGTATGTGGAAGTTAGATTTTTACAAAGCAGTATGCATTTTTAAGTATATCTATTTGAAGTTTCTTGAAGGTGGCTGTATTTGGTTGTAGCTAAATTAACTCAGCCTTCCAACATGAAAAGCTTCCCCACTGCTGGTTTGGGCAATGATTTTTTTTATATGATCCTGTAAGCACAGGCAACAAAAACAAACATAGACAAATGAGATTGCATCAAACTAAAAAGCTTCTCCGCAGCAAAGGAAATATTAACAGTGTAGAGACAACCTGGTTGAGAAGTTGAGAGAAAATATTTTCAAACTATACATTTGAAAAAGGATATCTGTACTATATAAGGAACTCAACAGGTTTATGAAAAAAAAAAAGCTCAACATCATTATCATCAGGGAAATGCAAATTAACTACCATGAGATATCACCTCCCATCTGTTAGAAGGGCTCTTATCAAAACAAAACAAAAGATAAGCATTGTAAGAATGTGAAGAAAACGGAATCCTTGCAAGCTGTTGGTGGGAAGGTTAATTAGTGAAACCATTATGGAAAACTCTGTGGAGATTTCTCAAAAAGTTAAAAATAGATCAGATGGTGATATGAAGCTGCGTGACTCCATTTATATGAGTTATCCAAAATAGTCAAAATCACAGAAGCTAAGAATAGAGCATGCCAGGGGCTGCGTGTGGGAGAAATGGGGACTTGCTAATCAATAAGTATAGTCTGGACTCGATGACTCACGCCTGTAATCCTAGCACTCAGAGAGGCCAAAGCGGGTGGGTTGCTTGAGCTCACAAGTTCCAGACCAGTCGGAGCAAGAGCAAAATCCCATCTCTGTTAAAAATAGAAAAACTAGCCAGGCATTGTGGCGAGCACCTATAGTCTCAGCTACTCCAGAGGCTGGGCAAAAGGATTGCTCAAGTCTGAGAGTTTGAGGTTGCTGTGAACTATGATGCCACAACACTCTACCCAGGATAACAGAGGGAAACTCGGTCTCAAAAAATAAAAATAAAATAAAGTAAAATAAATGAATATAAAATTTCAGTTATGTGGCTTGGCACCTGAAGCTCAGCAGCTAGGATGCCAGCCACATACACCAGAGCTGGAGGGTTTGAATCCAATCCAGGCCTGCCAAACAACAATGACAACTACAACCAAAAAATAGCAGGGTGTTGTGGCAGGTGCCTGTAGTCCAGCTACGTGAGAGGCTGAGGCAAGAGAATCACTTAAACTCAAGAGTTTGAGGTTGCTGTGAGCTGTGATGCCACAGCACTCTACCCAGGGCGACATAGTGAGACTCTGTCTAAAAAAAAAAAAAAGTCAGTTATGCAAAATACATTCTAGAGGTCTGATGGATGACATGATCCTAATAAAGAACATTATTTAATTGTACATTTTAAAATCTGTTAAGAGAGTATATCTCATTCTAAGGGTTCCTACCCAATAATTTTGTAATAATAATAAATTTTTTGAATATAAAGATGGTAAAGAGCCAGAAGACCAGATGGCCTCAGCTGGCTGTGATGGGAAAGAACATGACAGGTGAGGTGGAATCAAACTGTGAAGGTCCCTCCAGACAGCGGTCTCCATCTGGCAGGAAGCAGAGAGCTATCTTCAAGAGGAAACCAGGTATAGGGGCCAACATTTAGGTGATCAGTTATCTGGATGAACTATATAATTGCAAGACCCAATACAAAAGAAAAGTGTGGGACATCTTGTTCAAAATGTGTTAAGAATTTAAAAAGCAAGAGCAGAGCCTTAAACTAAGCACAGGGCCCTTCTGAAAGAATGGCCCTGTGTGACCGCACAAGTCACATACCCATGAAGCATGTAGTCCCACAAGGTGACCAACTTTACAGATTTCCTGACATGTGGGACTTTCTTAAAACCAGGACAGATCTGGGCAAGCCAGTACTGGTGCTGGTCACCCTCCCAGAATAAAGGAATGCTTACATCCAATACCTTCAGCTTGCCATTTACCATCTCCAGGTCTTGATCCACTCATCTGTCAAGTTGGAATAATGATGCCCCAGGAACCCTTAATCTGGAATTAAGATTCTCTGAGATTTCTAGGAAGCATGTGTTCTGAAAGGACTGGGAGAAATGATCTGGAAGCTATGGGAACATTGAATTAGAAGGGGACAGATTAGTAAAGAGGCTGGCCTCACCTGGCTGTGGGAGGAGCTGATGCTAAATCCTGAAGTTCCATGAAAAATGTAGACCGCACCCTGGTTCTCCTGTTCTCCAGGGGCCCCGATGGCCACATCCGTCAGCTTGTCCCCATTCACATCCCCCAGCACTGTCAGAGCTGCCCCAAAGCGGCCCCAGGGGTGGCCCTGTTCACCATGGAGAACAGCATCACACTGCCACCGAGCCCTCTGCTGAATACAAACAATGTCAGGCCCAAACCGAAGCCACCCCTTCACCCCACACCCAGACCCCACCCAGCCCAGGATTCATCAGCTACTCACCCCCCGGGGCAAGGGGCACACAGACACTTGGCCCCCCTGGGTGTGCTCATAGTAATGAGGCGCCCCGATGAGGACCAGGTTGGTACTGCCACTGCCGTCCATATCCACGGAGCAGAGGGAGGCCCCAAAGTAGGAGCCAATCTGAAAGAGATGAGGCTATTATCATACTAAAGCAGAGTACAGGGGAGAATTATGCCATGTGGGGAAAACCCTTTGGAGTAGATGTGATCTTCTGTATGATTCATGATAAATCCTCATTGAATGTGCTGTCAGCTAGAGGAGACCTTTATAGAGTCAATGAACACTGGGTGAGGATTTCCCCAAGTTATTCTAGGGGACATTATTAAATAAGCAAAGAAGAAAGTAGATTGGAAAATACAAACAGAAAAGCCTGGAAGAGCAAACAAGATACCCTCTCAATATAATGGAAATTCTTAGGAGCGTAAAAAGTCAAATTTGACAATCTAATTAATAAGGAATCATCTGGCTGGATTAAAAATGACTATTGCTACCCAGGAATATTTTTTGTGATATTAAGTAATGATGTCTATCTACCAGCGAAAGGATTTTTTATATATGTCCAATGTTAATATATACAATTCATCCATTTAATCATTCATTTATTCATTTATTCATTCATTCAACAAACAAGGGTTTGCTGTTTGCTGAGCACAGGGCTGGGCAGGAAAGACACGGTGCCCTCCAAGGACCTCAGTGCAGCAGGATGGGGGGAGAGTAGTAACCACATAGACAGGGACAAGTTCTAGGAAGAAAAACTGTGGGGGAACATCATGCCAGGACTCTCTACACACAGTATGATCTCTGCCCCACACACCAATGAGGGAAGACTCACTGAGAACCCAATAGAGGCACTTAAGCTTTCATTTAAGCAATAGGGTTAATTTAAGCTAAAGTCAGCAGGATTTGGGTTGTTTTTAGGTTAGGTTTATTGAAACACATAGAACCTCCATAGTTGACCACCTCCCCACACTGACCATCTCTAAGTTGACCTCGTTTTCACAGAGCAGACATGTGCCACCTGTACTCGTGGAAGTTCCTTATGTTAACCAACTCTGTATGTTGACCAGTTTGTTACAGTCCCATGGGTAGTCAACTTACAGAGGTTCCACTATATAATTTACATAGAAAAAAACTTAACCTTTTTGGTATACACTTTTATAAATTTTGACAAACATACAAAGTCATAACCATCACCATAATCAAGATATAGAATAGTTTCATCACCCCCCAAAATATTCCCTCATGCCCCATTTTAGTCAACTTTTCTCCTTCAACTACTAACATCTGGCAACCACCAATCTGCTTTCTCTCTTTATAATTCTGCCTTTTCCAGGATGATAAATAAGGATGATATAGGATGATGTAGAATTTTTGTCTGGCCTCTGTCACCTACAATAATTGCACTTAAGATTCATCTGTCTTGTCACATGTATTAGTAATTCGCTTATTTATTTATTTATTTATTTACTTGAGACAGAGCCTCAAGCTGTCACCCTGGGCAGAGTGCTGTGGCAGCATAGCTCACAGCAACCTCCAACTCCTGGGCTCAAGCCATTCTCCTGCCTCTGCCTCCCAAGTAGCTGGGACTACAGGCGCCCGCCACAATGCCTGGCTATTTTGGGGTTGCAACCATCATTGTTGTTTGGCGGGCCTGGGCTGGATTCAAACCTTCCAGCTCAGGTGTATGTGGCTGGCGCCTTAAACCATTCACTCCTTTTTATTCCATATTTCTATCCTACTATACAAACTGTTTGATGAGAATATTTCAGATTGTATACGAAACCAGCACATTGTACCCCTTGATTGCACTAATGTACACAGCTATGATTTAACAATAAAAAAAAAAAATACCACATTTGGTTTATCCATTCCCTAGTTGAAGGCATTTGGGTTTTTTCCTAATTTTTAATGATTTTCAATAGAGCTACTAGAAATATTTGCATACAGGTTCTCTTGTGAACATCTGTTTTCATTTATCTTCAGTAAATATTTAGGAATGAGATTGCTGTTATGGTAACTGTACGTTAAACTTAATAAGAAATACTTATTTTGAATTAATTTTATGTGGTGTGAGATATGGGTAGAGGTTTTTTATTTTAAAGACAAAACTAAGAAGATAAGAGATCTATTTTTTGACTATGGAGGGCCAATTTTTCCTGTACCACTCACTTGTTGAATAGACTCTTCATTAAACTTTGTTTGCCCCTTTATTGAAAATCAATTTGGGGCCAGGCACCACGTTTCACACCTATAATCCCAATGCTTTGGAAGGTCAAAGAGGGACGATCGCTTAAGATCAGGAGTTTGAGATCAGCTAAGGCAACATAGTGAGACCCTGACTCTGCAAAAACATTTTTTTTTTTTTTTGCAGTTTATGGCCAGGGCTGGGTTTGAACCCACTACCTCCAGCATATGGGGCTGGCACCCTACTCCTTTGAGCCACAGGCGTCGCCCCCAAAACATTTTTTTTTTAATTAGCCAGGCATGGTAGCAGGTGCCTGTAGCTAACTACTTAGGAGGGTCAGGTGGAAGGATCACTTGAGCCCAAGAGTCCAAGGCCACAGTGAGCTATGATCATGACACTGTACTCCAACCTAGGTGGAGTTGAAGGAGGAAGAAAGAATAAAGAAGAGGATGCGGAGGAGGAGGAGAAGGAAGAGAAGATTAATTGGTAAAGTATGACATTAATACCCTAAAATATTGGGAGGAGAAGACATTAAAGTGTGAGTTTTTGTATGTAGTAAAGCTGTTGTCGGCTTCCAGGGGTCCTCAAACTTTTTAAACGTGGGGCCAGTTCACTGTCCTTCAGACCATTGGCAGGCTGGACTAAAATTTAAAAAAAACAACTATGAACAAATTCCTATGCACACTGCACATATCTTATTTTGAAGTAAAAAAACAAAACAGGAACAAATACAATCACACCACCTCTTGTGGCCCAGCAGGCCGTAGTTTGAGGATGCCTGGTAGACTGTGTATAACAATAAGACGTTTTATGTAAGCCTCATAGTATCTACAAAGTAAAAAACCTGTAGTAAACACACCAAATGTAAAGAGAAAGGAATCAAAGCATGCCAGCATGACACTACCAAAATGAATAAATAAATAAACAAAATCACAAAGAAACACAGCAAGAGGTCAGTGCCTGTGGCTCAAAGGAGTAGGGCATGGGCCCCATATGCCAGAGGTGGTGGGTTCAAACCACCACCCCAGCCAAAAACTGCAAAAAAAAAAAAAAAAAAGAAACACAGCAAGAGAAGAATGAAACAAAGGAACTATAAAAATAATGAATAAGACAGCAGTAATAATTTCTACCTAGCAACAATTATTTTAAATGTAAATAGATTAAATTATCTAATCAAGGCTCAGCGCCTACAGGCTCAGTGAGTAGGGCGCCGGCCACATACACCAAACCCACTGAGTGGGTTCGAGCCCAGCCCAGGCCTGCTAAACAACAATGACAACTGCAATCAAAAAATAGCTGGGTGTTGGGCGGCACCTATGGCTCAGTCGGTAAGACGCCGGCCCCATATACCGAGGGTGGCGGGTTCAAGCCCGGCCCCAGCCAAACTGCAACCAAAAAATAGCCGGGCGTTGTGGCAGGCGCCTGTAGTCCCAGCTACTTGGGAGGCTGAGGCAAGAGAATCGCTTAAGCCCAGGAGTTGGAGGTTGCTGTGAGCTGTGTGAGGCCACGGCACTCTACCAAGGGCCATAAAGTGAGACTCTGTCTCTACAAAAAAAAAAATAGCTGGGTGTTGTTGCAGGCACCTGTATTCCCAGCTATTAAGGAGGCTGAGGCAAGAGAATCACTTAAGCCCAAGAGTTTGAGGTTGCTGTGAGCTGTGATGCCATGGCACTCTACTGAGGGCAATGTAATAAGACTGTCTCCAAAAAAAAAAAAATTATCTATCAGTGTAACCTGGCTTATTGTACCCTCAATGAATCCCCAACAATAAAAAAAAAAAGATAAAATAAATAAAAAATAAAAAAATAAAATTGCATAAATAAAAAAATTATCTAATCAAAAGACACAGAGTGGCTGAATGAATTTTAAAATCCAATTATATGCTGCCTATGAGAGACTCAATTTAGATTTAAGAACACACATAGATTGAAAGTGAAAGGATGGAAAAAGACATCCCATCTAAATGTTAACTAAAAGAGAACCATATTTATTAACATATCAGACTAAATAGACCTTAGGTCAAAACTGCAATAAGAGACAAAAAAGGTCATTATATAATAATAAAGGAGTCAAATCATCAAGAGGATGTAATAATTAAAAAAATACATGCCCCCAACATCAGAGTAGCTAAAAAGATAAAGCAAATATTAGCAGAACTAACAGGAGAAATAGACAGCATTATAATAATAGTGGTATTATATTATAGTAATATGTATTAGGGGACTTCAATATCCCACTTTCAACATGGGTCGAACATCCGGACAGATCAATAAGGAAACAACACTTTATCAGCATAAGCAGAACATTCCATCCAATAGCAGCAGAATACATAACTTTTTCAAACACACATGAAATAGTATCTAGATAGATCATATGTTAGATTACAAAACAAGTCTTAAAAAAGTCAAGAAGACTGAAATCATATCAAGTAGATTTTCATCATCTTGCCCCAGTTAAAATGGTTTTTCTTAGCGACAGAATCTCACTCAGTAGCCCTGGGGTTTAGTGCCATGGCATCATAGCTCATAACAAGCTCAAACCCTTGGGGTCAAGTGATCCTCTTGCCTCAGCCTCCCAAGTGGCTGGGACCACAGGTGCCGGCCACAGTGCCGGCTATTTTTTAGAGATGAGGTCCTCCCTCCCAGAGTGCTAGGATTACAGGCACTCTAGGATTATGAGCCACTGCACCTGACCCTAAAATGGCTTTTATCAAGAAGAAATAATGAATGTTAGCAAGGATGCAGAGAAAGAGGAATGCTAGTACACTGTTGGTAGGAATATAAATTAGTACAGCCACTGTGAAAAACAGCATGGAGATTCCTCAAAAAAATTAAAAATAGAACTGCTGGATATAGATCCAAAAGAAAAGGAACCAGTGTTGTCGAAGAGATAGCTGCACTCCCATGTTTATTGCAACACTATTCGCAATAACCAAGATATAAAATCAGTCTAAGTGTCCATCAATGGAGGAATGGATAAAGAAAATGTGGTACAAATATACAACGAACTATTATCCAGGATTTTTTTTTTTTTTTTGAGACAGAATCTCACTATGTTGCCTTCGGTAGAGTGCTGTGGTGTCACAGCAACCTCCAACTCTCGGACTTAAGTGATTCTCTAACCTCAGCCTTCCGTGTGGCTGGGACTACAGGTGCCCGCCACAATGCCTAGCTATTTTTTTGTTGTAGTTATCATTGTTGTTTAGCTGGCCCGGGCTGGGTTCGAACCCTCCAGCCTGAGTGTGTGGCTGGTGCCATAACCACTGTGCTACAGCACCAAACCTATGCAGGATTTTTATTGCATTGACTCTATAGATCAGCAGTTCTCAACCTGTGGGTCGCGACCCCTTTGGACTATATTAAAGGTTTGCAGCATTAAGAAGGTTGAGAACTACTGCTATGGATCAACTGTGGGAGAACTGACATCTTAACAACATTCAAATTCCAGCATTTCAGTCCATGGCCACAGTATAGCTCTCCATTTGTTTCAGTCTTTGATTTCTCTCATTAACGGTTTATAATTTTCAACATACAGGCATAGTACACATTTTGTTAGATTTATACCTAAGTATTACATGGTCCTTGGTACTATTGTAAAAGACACTTTTTATTTAAATTTCTAGTTGTTCAATGACATTACATACAAATTTTTAATAACAATAATTTAATTATTTTATTATTTATTTAATAATTATTGAATAACAAATATAAATTATTTTTAAATATTGATCTTGTATCTTCAGGATTTACTGAAATAACCTATTAATTATAGCAGCTACTTTATATAGTCTTTGATATTTTCCATGAAATGGTGTCATCTGCAAATAAAGATAGTTTTATTTCTTCTTTTCCACTCTGAATTCTTTTTTCCTTCTTTTTCTTGTTTTATTGTGCTAGCTCTTCCCTGATGAATAGGAATAGTGAAAGTGGACATTCTTACCTTTTTTCCAATTTTAGGAGAAAAGCATTCTCTTTCACTTTTAAGTATGATACCAGCTACAGATGTTTTGTAAATGTTCTTTTATAGGTTGAGGAATTTCCTGTTAGTTTATTAGTTTGCTGAGAGTTTTTAAACACAAAAGGATGTTGTATATATGTTGTCAGATCATTTTTCTATATCTATTAAGATGATTACATGTTTTTCCTTCTCTAATCTGCTGTTATAGTGAATTTTAGTGATTTTTCAATGGCTTTTTAAAATTGAGTTAAAATTTACCTGACATTAAATTCACCATTTTAAGTGAGTTTTAGTATATTCACATTATTCTGTAACCATTACCACTAATTCCAGAACACTTCCATCTCCCCAGAATGAAACTTTCTATCTGTTAGCAGCCATTCCCAATCCCCACTCCCTCCCACATCCCCTGGAAACCACTGATCTAATTCTTCCCTCCATGGATTTGTAAGTTTTGAATTGGGAAGTGTGAGTCCTCTAACTCTGTTCTCCTTTAAGATTTTTTTTAGCTATTCTGAGTCCACATGGACTTCAAGATCAGCTTATCCATTTCTGCAACATTATTATTATTATTTTTTTTTACAGAGATGGAGAGTCTCACTATGTTGCCCAGGCTGGTCTCAAACTCCTGGGCTCAAATGACTTTCCCATCTTAGCCTCCCAAGTAGCTGAGATTACAGGCATGTGCCACCACTCCCAGCTGTACATTGATTTTTCAAATTCTGAACAAGTCCTTCATGCCTGAGATAAACCACACCTATCCTTTTCTTTCTCCTCCTCTCTCCTTCACTTCTCTCCTTCTTCTGCCTTAGGCCTTGACTTAACTGTCACTTCCTCCAGGAAGCCTTCCCAATACCCTTATGTAAGTGCCCCTCCCATTTGTTGTCTTAACTCCCAGACTATCCCAGTTTAAGCATTTATCACCATTGATGGTAATTTGCAGGAGTTTGTGTGTAGCAGGACAGTTGACCAGCCATCCTCCCTCATGTGATCCTTGACCACACACACAAAACAAGTAACATTACATCCACACTTGACTTCTTGGAATTCCCCTAACATTCTCCTCCACCCACCCTTCGTATATGCCAGGCACTGACAGCATCACTGGTCATTGTGTGTAAAACATTTGGAAAGACTATGTGAAGTATTTGACTATTAGCAAAGAATTACAAAAAGCTATTTGAATATTAGGGCAAAGTGGTTTCACATTAATTGCAGACCAAAAAGAACTACGGATGAAAATTAAAGAAACACACACAGAACCACAGGCACGATATCAGGGGTGCAGTCCTGTTTCAGGAATTCTCAAGAATGATTTTGACTAGAGATTTTTGCCTCACACACCAGTTCCCACATAATATGCAACTATTCAGATTTTTCAGGGGGTGACATGCAAAATATTGAAGCTCTAGGGTTGCATAGGGATCAAGGACTAATTCTTGGAGCTTGACTGGAACAGGCCCTGGAGGTCCCCTAAGGTGTTCTGCCTGACCCCATAGTTGCTAGATCATAGGGAAGCCCATATGGCACTGGAAGAAGGGTCAGAGTATAGGGATGAGGGGGAAGTAGCCATTTATCAACAGATAAGGAACTATTTCAATATTTTATAACTACTATGGCTATACTGGTTACATACCAGTTGAATACCAGCTCCGAGATCAGTTCTGTACAGGTCAAGCATTCTTATTTATTATTGTTAGTTGGAAAAGCTAAGAACGTAGCATTCTCAAATACAGAGGCTGATCCCATGACTCTCCAGGTCAAAGCTCTCTGAAGGCTCCTTTACAAGAATCAGCCATGAATGGCAATTGCCAATGTCAATCCTAGGACCGCTCAGCCCCCAGGGAACCTCTGTTTGCACATTCATGCACTCACCTGGCTACCCTTGACAGCAGCGTTGAACTCCCATGTGCCAAAATTCTGTCTGAACATAACCACCAGGCCAATGTGCTGATGTCGGGGTGCCCCCAGAACCAGACTTTGCACCCGATTCCGTGAGATGACTGCAGCAGCATAACCTGAAGATGATGGGCTAAGCGGTGAATACTTTCTCTGCCCCCTTGTCCACCATACAGACCCATCCCTTGAGCTGAAGAATGGGGCAGCCCAATGCTTGGTAGGTTGAACTGAGCCCTGCATTATATTCTTCTTTACGAATATAATAAAAATTAAATTTTGAAGCTTCTGTCTTTAAAGCCATCCCGAAGGCCTACAAAAGATCCAATGACATCTACAGTAGTTGAGTTATGCCACATCCTGAACCTCTGTCCTCTCCACTTACCCAAGTAAGCATCATTCATGTCTGAATCTACCCTGGTTGTGTTGATGAAAGTGAATTTTTCCTTTGATGTGTACAGAAAGGCTCCACCAGACCAGTCAAAGCTTCCCACAGCACCCAGCAAGGGACCATTCTGGGAAAGGGGGTAGGAAAGGATTGATGAGAAAGAGAGAAGGGACCACTGCTACCCAACGAAGATGTAACCCCCAACAAGTACCCATCACAGAGAAGAACCTCCAAACCCTTAAACCTCATCCATCTCTTTCTCTTGTCGCTCCCTACCCCCAACTTAATGAAGGAGGCACTTACAGAGGTGATAGCTGCACTGAAGCCTTCCTGAGACATCTCATGCTCAAAGGAACTGGTGCTTCCCATCTGAGTACCTGTAAGGAGAAGTTTCTACATAAAAGAAAGCAGAAGTGCCTAGAACAAATGCTAGAAACTCAAATGCTTTGGGGACCAAACAGAATGAGGCTCAGATGGAATCTGTGTTGAACTGGAGAGCACATGCCCCTCTTATGCCCCTGTTAATGGGGTGGCATCTATTCAGTGCCAGCTACCTCTTGCCAAGCAGGAATGTGGTCCTCAAGGTGTCTAATCCTTCAACTTTCCCAGATAAACCATAAATCCAGATTATATATAACCCCCCCAATTACTAAATTACTTTTATTCAACACCTTCTATATACCAGGCACGATTTTAGGCAGCAGGGACATAACAGTGAACTAAACAGACAAATGTTGGCAACACATCCAAATTTGGGAGAAAAAAATACCATGTGGGATTTGACTCCCCCACACTCCAACTTATCAGCCTGTAACCAAGACTTGCAAAATTAGAGGTAAGAGTGTAGATGCTTTGATTTCAAAGAAATTGACCATATGAGGCCAGGGTGGCTGGGAGCTGGAGGAAGTGGAGAAAGAGTTGATGCTGGCAGTCAGGATACCAAGGGTTAGGAGGGTCTAGTTTCTAGAGCAGAATATATGTTTGGGGTTAGAGAGGACCTCTGGAGCTGTTCTGGGAACATAGATGCCTGCTTACCCTCAATCGCAAAGATCTTTTCCTGAAGCTGGTTCTGAATGGTCTTTAGAGCTTCAAAGTTAGTCACCCGGAACACGTGATCACGAGGTGGCTTGGATGCAATGGTATTAAGCTCTTGGAGGGATTTCACACTGTTGAAGGCATCTCCCACCTGTTGCCAAGGAACAGAGGCCAAGTCAGACACTGCCTAAGGGTAACAGCATCATCTAACAAAGAAAATCATGCAGGAAAAGAATCTGAAACATGATTTGTCAAATGAGAGAATGTACCGGAGGCCCCTGGGACGGGGCTTCAAAGTATAGGAAACTACTGAGAGCTAAAGCCTTTGGTCCATTTGCCATGCCATGCTTCCCGGAGGAAGGGAAGAATTTTTTTTATATATGAGGGTATTTCCTACTTGCTAAGTCATGCATCCATGATAATATCTTTTTCTATGTTACACAGAGTGTTATGATAGTTTGATTACACTGAGATGCTAGCTCTCTTTCTCTTCCTTTGTCCAAGTCCTTTCCCTAAAGCTTTGCTGTGCCATCCTTTTTCCTAGTAATGAGTACTGTAATGTTAACATTGAGCCATCTACCAAACCATGTACAGAGATGCCTACCCAGGGAGTGAAGAGCACAATCATCCCAGTTATTCCAACAAAGGCCATCTAGTTCAGCAGACATAGTTGGCAACCCTCAGAAATGAAGAGAGCCTAGCCAAGATCAGCAGATCTGCCTGACAGCCTGCAGTTGATTACAGATATGTGAGTGAGCCCAGCTAAGAAAAACCTGCCCAGTTGACTTTGAGGCTTATTTGTTATTTTAAACAACTGAATTTTTGAATAGTTTGTTAGACAGCATTAGTGTGACAAGAGGTAACTGATACAGGTGCATATGAGCTAGCAATAACCCTTTCCTCACTCTGAGTTTACTCATATTTGCAAATTAAAGAGAGGGTATATCCAAATAGAAAACCTCAGCAGAAGCGTCAGGCCATATTTCATACCCCAATGACATAGCGAATGACTCCTTCTTTGTCTGCCTCAGGGATGACATCCTCATACTCCAAAGGATCACCAAACTTTTCTCCATCTGTTATGACAACTAGGATCTTAAGGGCATTCTCCCGGGCTCCTTTGGTGACATTAAACAGTTCTATTCTGTGCAGGGAAAAGGAGGGGCCAATTCAAATGCAAGTAGACAGAGATGTTATTAATGTTAGGAAGGAAAAGTCAGCAGAGTCACAGACACAGATACAGCTGGCCTCTCCTGGGTCTTAACACTGAAATGTGCCCAAAGACCTGGAAGACCAGGGGAGAGAAAGGAAGCCTTCGCACCTATGTATACTTTTCCATAGCTTGGTTGTTTTTTGTTTTTTGTTTTTGAGACAGAGTCTCAAGCTGTCACCCTGGGTAGAGTGTCATGGTGTCACAGCTCACAGCAACCTCAAACTCTTGGGTTTAAGTGATTCTCTTGCCTCAGCCTCCCAAGTCACTGGCACTACAGGTGCCCACCACAACGCCTCTTTATTTCTTTGCTGCAATTGTCATTGTTGTTTTAGCTGACCCAGGCCAGGTTCAAACCCACCACCTTTGGTGTATGTGGCCGGCACCCTTACCCACTGAGCTACAGGTGCCACCCATAGCTTAGTTTTTAAACTGAATGCTATTACTTCCAATTTTTTTTTTAATTTAAAGAAATAAATTTAATTAGGCCTTCGTCTAACCTCTTCTAGAACATTGCACGAGCTCTCTAGCACACCTGGGACTCTCGAGTCCTTCCTGCACTTCTGTCCCAACCCTACCCTTTCCTCCACCCCACCCCACCCCACCCCCCACACACACTGAAATCAGCATGAACTTTCCAAAACAAAGTGTGGTGATGTCTGCCCACTGCTTAAAACCTTCAATGGATCCCCAACTGGCTATAAAGTTGCCTTTAGTGATCTGACCTCAACCAACCTTTTTAGCCTCCCTCAAGCCACCTTTTTCTCTCACTTCCCCGCTTTACCCTCAACTTGACTCACACTTGTTTTTCGTGAACACACTAGGCATAGTACCTCCACACTTTTCCCATGCTGTTCCCTCCCCTGGAAACACCCTGAACCCCAGCCCTGCATGAACCCCAGCCCTTTCATCCTTCAAAGCCCAGCTAAAAATATCTCCTCCTCCTCCCACCCTTACCAAAGAGGGAAGAGCTTACACTACTTTGAGGATTCCTGTGGCAGTGTGCGTCCTCCCCTGCAGCTGTTTTACTAGCCTCATCAGGGATTTTGGGTTGGGGTTTTCCTGGAAGTCTTTGAAGGTGAAGTGAGTCCAGAAGTCGTCAGAGTACTGCATCAAAGCAAACTGGAAAGGGGCACCTGGCATTACACTGGAGAAGGTGTCCCCACTCCCTTAAACATCTTCCAACAAGCCCTACCTAAATCTTGAAACACTGAAACATTTCAGTCTCCAATTCCTTCCCTGCCCTGCCCCCAGTCCCTCTTCCATCGGAGATCAGCCATCAGCTCCCACTTCTTCCCAATACCAGAATTCAGCCAGAGATGTGACACGGGTTTCATCTCCTAAGCCAGCCCCTATCAATCAGTCAGGGTTGCCTGATTTACAAAAGGCTGAGGGAATGCTGAGGCTACATCCAGAAAAAGGAGGAAAGAGGACCACAGTGGATTGTCAGCTTGGCACTGTCTACAATTGCAGTAGGAGGAGAAAGCAGTCGCCATGCATCTGCCACCCTCATATGGGCTGTTCCTAACCTACCCATTGGCCCTCACCAAGGTTTTGGACTTTACAAATTGCTGCATCACAGTTGAGACAAAATCCTTCATCCGCTGAAAGTCATTTGGGTTGATGCTACCAGAGCCATCAATTAAAAAGGCAATGTCACTATCCTGTTGGGGACACCCTGGGGAAGAAGAAAAAAGAGTATGAATCAATTAAGTGACTAGGGACTCAGTGCTCATTTTTTCCTTGCTTGTCAGCTCTCCGCTGGGCAATGAGAATAACAGGTAAACAAGATTTAATCCATGCTCCAAGCTAGATAAAAACATAATAAAGTGGTATGGGAACTTTGGGACCCATGGGAGTCAGGAAAAATGGTGACATTCAACTGGATCATGATGAACAAGAAATGTTATAATTTGCCAGAAATACACAGAAAGAAAGAAATTACAGAAAAAGGAATAACTCATTTCAAGGTACATTGGATGTGCTCCCCTCTGCCTCCACCCCTATCCCCACATCTATCCTTCTCCACTCAGCTCTGTGGTCCAGGAAGTCAACTTACATAGACCTCATCACCAGAGTTCTTTCTGGGCTCAACAGGAGACTGCAGAGCAGGAGGGGAGTGAGATCAGGGTATTCTCCCCTTGATTCCCCCAATGTGAGGTTGTCTTGAGCCAACTATGTCCTTAACAGAAGACCACTGTTCCTCTCAAGGAAGCGTGCTCCATGTAACTCTCTGGATTCTGGTGACCTCACCCTCTCCTCATCCCATCAGCCTAGGGGTGACAACAGGTCTGCTCTGCTGCTTCCCCCTCAGGGTGCTCAGACTATCCCTATAGCTCCTTTAGTCCCTATCACACCTTTATACTTAGTCCTTTTACAAATAAACTCTCCTCAAACTATTGAGATTGGGGTATGCCATCTTTCCTAGTTGAGACTCTGACCAATACAAAGAAGATGGGGCCCAAATGGATTCTGGCAGAATCAAGGAAAGCCATTTGTGGAACAGGGGTAAATGTACATGATGGGGATGGAGACAAGGCTCTGACATTAAGTGGAGAATAGCCAGCAAGGGCCTCTCTACTCCCATGAAAAGTTCAACTTTACCCCTAGGCAATGGGGAGCCACTGAAGGTTCTCTGAATAGGAATGACTTGTATTTTAGAGAGGTTGTCAGAGCAGTGAGGAGTTTATACAGCTCTAATCATGATTGCCAAATACTAGAAACAACCCAAACATCCTTCAGTGAATGAACAGTGAATGAGACGGTGGTAAAGCCACACAATGGAATACTGCTCCGCAAGGAAAAAGGAGGGAACTTTTGGACACAGACGACATCATGGGTAAGGCTCCAATGCTAGAGAAAGAAGGCAGTCTCAAAAGGTTACAATTCCATTTATGTAACGTTCTTGAAAAGACAGAAAACTGTAGTGAACCAGAACAGATCAATGGCTGCCAGAAGCTGGGGGAGGTGGGAGGAAGAGGAACAGCAGGAAAGAAGTTTTAGGGAGATAATGGAACTTTTGTATCCTGATTACGGTGATTGTTACACAAAATAGGTTAAACATATGAATATGTTAAAATTCATGGCTGAACACTAAAAGAAAAACAGGTCAATTTTACTGTATTAAAAAAATAATATAGGCTGGGTGTGGTGGCTAACACCTATAATCCTAGTGCTCTGAGAGGCTGAGGGATGTGGATCCCTTGAGCTCAGGAGTTGAAGATCAGCCTGAGCAAGAGCAAGACCCCATCTCTACAAATAGAAAAACTAGCCAGGCATCATGGCAGGCGCCTGCAATTCCAGCTACTAGTGAGGCTGAGGCAAGAGGATCCTTTGAGCCCAGGAGTTTGAGGTTGCTGTTACCTATGATGCCACAGCACTCAACCCCAGGGTGACTGAGTGACACTTGGTCTCAAAAATAATAATAATAATATAAAATATTCTAAAGAGTTTTGGCATTTTTGTGACTAGAAAGCAGATTCTAATATTTATGTGGTAACTATACAAAGCAAACTAGCCAGGAAATTTTTAGAAAATCAAAGATATATTGTTAAGTGAAAGAAATCAAGGTACAGAATGGTGTGGATAGCATGCTACCATTTGTGGCACAAAAGTGAAAAATATACATATGTGTATATTTTGATGAAATCACAAAGAAACCGGCAACAGCGGTTTCCTGACGAGAGAGAAGGAAATTTTCATAGTATATCTTTTATTTTGTGCATTCTGAATTTTAAACCAAGTGCATGTATTACATGTTTGAAAGTAAATAAGAACAAAATTAAGAAGTAGTCCTGAACTCCTGGAAGTGAGGTTGTTATAGTTTGGATGTTTCTCCCCTTCAAATCTCATGTTGAATTTGATCCCCAGTGTTGGAGGTAGGATGTGTTTGGGTCATGGAGACTGAGCCCTGAATGGAATGGTGCGCCTTTCGAGGTAATGAGTGAGTTCTCACTCTGTTCCTTCACTGGAGAGCTGGTTGTTTAAGAGAGCCTGGCACTCCCTCTTCTCACTCTAGCTCCCTCTCTTGCCATGTGACAGGCCTGCTCCCCCTTCACCTTCTGCCTTGGTTGGAAGCTCCCTGAAGCCCTCACCAGAAGCAGATGCTTACACCAAGCTTCTTCGGCAGCCTGCAGAACCGTGAACCAAATAAACCTCCATTTCCTTGTAAGTTACCCTTTATAGCAACACAAAATGGACTAAGACAGAAGTCTAAAGAAAGATGTAGCGATGGGTAGCTGAAGCCACAGAACTGATGATATCAGATAGGAAGAACATACGGGCAAGAAAAGTGGAACTCCTGAGTGGACAGGGTAGGCAAAGGAGGACTGCCTGGGGGTGATGCTGAGAAGCCCCAGCAGGGGCAATGTCAGAGACTGGGGTGTCCAGAGCAGGCAGAAAGGATCTACAGGTCACATGAGCAAGGCCAGTGATTGTGAGGACAGAAAAGAGATTGGGCATTCAGGGTGTCACCAATGCCATTGTCAAGATCAAGGTCTGTACAGTGGATGTACAGAGAAGCCAGACATCAGAGGGTGAAGAATTGTGAAGGGGAGCAGTGGAGATGAGGTGAGAGAGCCCTTGTAGAGAGGCGAGCTGAAGCCACAGAACTGCTTCAAGAAGCTTGGATGGAGAGATGGCAGAAGATAAGGAGAGACCACGGGAGGGAAGATTATTTTCATTGCTGTCAATATGGGTGGTTCATTGTTTTTAAAATATATGTAGCAGGAGCATGTTAACATTCAGGGGATGGGGGGAATTAAAGTTCCTGGAGAGATGAGGGGTTGAAGAAGTGGGCTTCTTAGTTGGTGCAGGAGAGACCTTCAAAAGCCCAGATGGAAGAATTAGTCATGGAAAGAGGAGAGACAGATCTTTTTCTAAAACCGAGGAGACACTGCCAAAAGTGGTGCTGTTACGGAAATTTGAAAAAGGAGAAGGGGGAAGTGGAGGGAGTCCATGCCTGGAAGCATCTGTTTTCTCTGTGAAGGAAGGAGGATCCTCTGAGAAGGCTGAAGTACAAAGGAGCAGGGCTTAAGAAAGAAAAATTGTAAAAGGGAGGGATTTGGTTCCAGAACCAACTTGGACACAAGCAAAAAGATGATCAAGCAATTGAACAAAGCAATGGGAGAAATCAGCATGAACAATTCACTCATTCATTCATATTCTCTCTCTCTCTCTATCAATAAATGTTGGGGAACAAGGGTGTGGTGGGAAGCCACCAAGATGGTCTCCAAGATTTCCACCTCCTGGCAGTGACACCTTTGCATAATCCCCTCCTCTTGAGTGTGAGCTAGACTTTTTGACTCACTTCAAAAGAGCAGTATATGGCAGAATTAATGAGATGTTACTTCTGAAATTAGATTATAGAAACTATGACTGATGTCTTGGGTGCCCACTGTCTCTTGCTCTCCCGCTATCCTGTTCACTGTCTCTGAGGGGAGCCAGCAGCTATTTTGTGAGCTGTCCTATGGACAGCCCCATGTGTCAAGCAACTGATGTAGGCCTCCAGCAACTGCCAGTGAGGAACTGAGGCCTCAGGCCAACAACCATATGAGTGAGCTTAGAAGTAGATCTTCCCCCAGCCAGGCCTTCAGATGAGAACAATTTGATTCAACAATATGACTTTAATCTCATAAGACATATTCAGGCAAAGGCACCCAGCAAAGCCATCCTCAGATTCCTGACTTACAGAAACTTTGAGGTAAGGAATATTTGTTGTTTTAAGCTGCTAAGTTCAGAGATAATTTTTTAAGCACCAATAGATAAAGGGCATGTAGCAGTGAACAAGGTAGACAATATCCCTGCTGTCATGAAACCTATATTACAGAAGAAAAGACAGATAAATGACAGGTAGAATATGAACATGGAGATGTGAAGAGGGTAAAGCAGGGCCATGTGACAGGGAGTGGTGGCCACACTGATTAAAGGGCCACACAGGAAAAGCCTCTTGGAAGAGGTGACATATGAGCCAAGATGGCAACGATGGATGGTTGACTGAGATCTGGGGAAGAGCACAGAGGACCAAAGGAATAGTAAGTACAAAGGCCCTGAGCCAGGAACAACTGAGTAAGCTTCCTGGAGTGGCTGGAGCACGGTGACTGTGACAGAAGGGATGGGAGGGTTTGGAGAGGTGGGCAGGGGCTGAAACCAGCCAGACCAGCAAAGGCTGTGGGTGGGAGATTCAGGCACTTGCTCTAAGGACAGTAACTATGACATCTGTTAATTCAGGGTCCCTGAGCCCCTTCTCTCACAAAGGTGAGTGGCCATATCAGGACTTTTCTTAAGTGCCAGCCCCTAGCACCTCCCCCAGCCTCTCTCACACAGCCCCGCTCCCCCACCTCTGCACCTAGACCTCTAAGTTATTCCCCAGACTATGAGCAGTCCCTAGCCCAGACCTGCACCGTCTTCTGTCTCATGTTGTCCATCTGTACCCTGGCCAAAGGCCACCTACCTTTGAGGACCTCTGGGAACCTCCGGGGCTCCTGCAGTAGGTTGGAGCCAAACAGGAAGCAGAAGCCTTTCACGTATGTGTTTTCCTTGCAAGTCTGGTGCACGGTCGGGCCACAGGCCTGAGGGACAGGGTGCCAGTGAAAAAGGGCTTCCCCTCTCCCTGTCCTTTCCCCCTGGCATCTCCACTCTCCACTAGTCCTCCCAATCCCTGCCCCCATCCCAAGACCTTTCTGTGACCAGGGCAACTCACCAGCAGCTGGGTGGGGTTGGTGGCGGCTGCCAGAGACAGACCTAGGGACATGTTCACAGCCTCCGGAGGGACTGAGGGGACAAATATGTGCATGGTCACCCTCAGTGGGAGGAGAGGGACTGTGTCTGAGCTGGGCAGGACCCACCTCCACCTGGGAGACACAGAGGACTGCCAGGTCAAGGGGCACGGAGGAAGGAACATGGACGGGTGGCCCGAGGGTGTCTGGGTAGACTGTAACGACAAAGAGGAGGCCGCAGAGCCAGTGCACCCTACCACAGATCCCCAGAACATGAGATGCCTGGGAAGACCATATGTGCTCACAGGCGATTTCTAGCCCTGGGGCCCAGGCAGGAGCAATGACTCACCCTGCAGGCGGATGGGCTCACACATGCCTATGCCATAGTCACACTGGTAGAGGCCACCAATTTGGTTAGGAGCCTTTATCTCCTGAGGGGCTCCAACCACCACCCTGGAGGGAGAGATTGGAATAGAGAAAACCCTAACATTGGGGAGGAAACTCTAACATGACCACGGAAGTTCTACTGCCCAGTGGAAAGTGGAAACCCTCACAGGGATTCCTGAATTCCCATAAACAGGACAAAAAATAAGCAAATTTTAAAAATGAATACATTTTAAATTTCACAATGGGAAGGGTCTTTTTTTTTTTTTCTGAGACAGAGTCTCACTATGTCACTCTGAGTAGAGTGCCGTGGAGTCACAGCTCGCAGCAACCTCAAACTCTTGGACTTAAGCAATTCTCTTGCCTCAGCCTCCCGAGTAGCTGGGACTACAGGTGCCCGCCACCATGCCCAGCTAATTTTTGATGTTGTTGTAGTTGTCATTGTTGTTTGGCAGGCCCAAGCCAGGTTCGAACCCGCCAGCCCCAGTGTATATGGCTGGCGCCCTAACCACTGAGCTACAGGCTCCAAGCCATGGGAAGGGTCTTTATAAGCTCTACACAAAAGCTGGGGATCATTTAGAAATAGATTTTTTAAAAGAGAGAGAGAGAAATAGATCAATTCAACCACACAGTCATTTTATTTTTATTTATGTATTTATTTATTTATTTATTCTGAGAGATAGCCTCAAGCTGTCGCCCTGGGTAGAGTGCCGTGGCGTCACAGCTCACAGCAACCTCCAACTCCTGGGCTTAAGCAATTCTCTTGCCTCAGCCTTCCAAGTAGCTAGGACTACAGGCACTCACCACAATGCTCGGCTATTTATTTTTTTTGGTTGTAGTTGTCATTGTTGTTTGGCAGGCCCGGGCTGGATTCGAACCCACCAGCTCTCGTGTATGTGGCTGAAGCCTTAGTGCTGAGCCCACACAGTCATTTTAAACAAATTTCTATATGTGATAAACTACAGCATAAGCAAAGTCAATAAATAAATGATAAACTAGGTGGAGGAAGATTAGAAACTCATATGGAGCAACTCTACTCTATGCAGAGTATCTGGAAAAAATCTATTACAATTATAAGCTTGGCACCCGTAGCACAGTGGTTATGGCTGAGGCTGGCGGGTTCAAACCCAGCCCAAACCATCTAAACAATGACAACTGCAACAAAAAAATAGCCGAGCATGGTGGTGGGCACCTGTAGTCCTGGCTACTTGGGAGGCTGAGGCAAGAGAATCGCTTGAGCCCAAGAGTTTGAGGTTGCCGTGAGCTGTGTAGCCACAACACTCTACCCATAGTGACATAGTGAGACTGCGTCTCAAAAAAAAAAAAAATATATATATATGCTTGTTTTTCCTTTAATCTATCAATCCTAGTTCTAGGAATTTACTTCCAAATACACTTGCACATAGGAAAAATGACAGCATTGTTCATATAGCAAAAGCCTGAAAGCAATCTAAGCATTCATTAAGAAGGTATTTAGTGTACTGTAAAACTATATTATGATATCTCCAAATAATGGAATCTGATGCAAGCATAAAACAGAATGAATAAGCTCTTTATGTACTTATCTGGTCAAGTCACCATGCTTAAGGAGGAGAGAAAGCAAAGGGCAGCATACAGTGAGATCAGCAAAGGTAATATTATCTCTGCAAATGTTATTTCTGTAAAGATAAATGCTTCAACTTTGTGGCCTTCCATCTCTGCCACAGTTGCTCAATTCTGCCATTACATCTTGAAAGTGGCCACAAGCAGTAAGTGACAGGTGGCACTTAATAAAATTTATCTTCAAAAATAGGTGGCAGCCTGCAGGCAGGCCGTAATTTCAGTATAATGTGTGCTGCATTGTGGTGGGGGGACAGGCCTGGGAAGATGTATGCATGTCACATGCGCCTAGACGCTCTCAGCCCTCCAGAAGAGCACACAGACACCACTGCTCTCCTGGGCAGGGAACCGAGGGAAGAGGGGGAGAAAGAGATTCTTACTCTTACACCCATTTGTGTCTTTTGAATTTTAACCCTGGAACTTTATGATCTATTCCAAAAAACCACTCAAGGAAATTGCAGCTTTTTTCAGGTAAAGTTTTGGAGAGAAAGCATGTGAGACAGGGAACTCCATCTCAGGCTCTTACCTGGATCCTTCTAGCTGGACCACGCTATGCCCAAAGCCCTTTGCATTCTCTTTGAAGATCACTGCATTTTCAGTGTCCAGGTTGAACCCGTGACATAAGGTCAAGGCTGGAGGGGGAGAAAGGGGTGGGGTCAAAGGAAAGGAGACAAGAAAGCAGGACGCCTCCCACTCTGTGCATCTTCCTGTCCAGAGTCAGCCTAACCCAGCGTCCAAGTGTCTGCCTCCCAGGTCCAGCTCCCATAGGCCAGAGCAGGGGTCAATACGATTTTCTATAAAGAGCCAGATACTAAATATTTTAGGCTTTACAGCAGTGATTTTCAACCAGTGTGCAGGAAGAGCATCTTAGGTGTGCCACAAAATTTTTTAAAGATCATTAATTAAATAATTTTCAGGCTTGCCGCTCAAGCAGCTAGGGCACCAGCCACATACACCAGAGCTGGCAGGTTCAAACCCAGCCCGGGCCTGCCAAAACAATGACAACTACAACCAAAAAATAGCCAGGCGTTGTGGCAGGTGCCTGTAGACCCAGCTATTTGGGAGGCTGAGCCAAGAGAATTGCTTAAGCCCAAGAGTTTGAGGTTGCTGTGAGCTGTGATGCCACAGCACTCTACCAAAGGCAACACAGTGAGACTCTGTCTCAAAAAAAAAAAAAAAAAAGTTCACAGCATAGTTTTTTCTTTTTCTTTACTCCTATTTTTTTTTATCAACATAATTTAAGTGTGCCGTGGAAATTAAACTATAGGTTCAAGTGTGCTGTGAGATTAAAAAAAAGGCGGGGGCAGGGGGGCTCTGCACCTGTGGCTCAGGCAGCTAAGGCACCAGCCACATACACCTGAGCTGGCAGGTTCCAATACAGCCCGGGCCCGCCAAACAACAATGATGGCCTCAACCAAAAAATAGCCAGGCGTGTGGCAGGCACCTGCAGTCCCAGCTACTTTGGAGGCAGAGGCAGGAGAATCGCTTAAGCCCAGGAGTTGGAGGTTGCTGTGAGCTGTGATGCTACAGCACTCTACCCAGGACGACAGCTTGAGGCTCTGTCTCAAAAAAAAAAAGGTTGAAAAACATTGCTTTACAGGCCAAGAAGCCAAGAGAATGTGTTGTATTAGGTACTTATATAACAAGAGCAGAAATACATTTCCACAAATTTTTCATTAAGGAAAGTCAAAAGATAATTATTAAGTACAAATTTTTGTAATACAAGTTTACTACTAAGGAGACACATGGAATTCTTTGGGGGTAGAGATAGCATTTCACTTAACTGGATGCAGTTAGCATTCCATCATATGGATTAGAAGTATCCATTTTCAAACTATGAATATGGCTCCCAAGTTGTACAAAAACAGGTGGTGGGCTATATTTGATCCACAGGCCACAGTTTGCTCACCCAAGATCTAAGAACCACCACCATCATTGAATGCATTCAGCACCTCTCTGATCTCCATTCTCATTGAGCGCACAAATGGCCTCTTCACTCAGTGTCAACGCCCCAATGATTTGCTCAATAATTAAGTTTCTATATACTCTTGATTAGAAAATTTCCTTCCTGTGAAACTCTCACATATTTCCTTCCCCTTGTCTTATTCTCCACAAAACACAGGCATAAAAGGAAACAAACTAAAATCACTTTGATTCATCATTCATTTTTATATAAATTCAATAGACATTTATATCTGGATCGTAGGGAAACAGAACTGAAGGTAAGGGGAGGTGGTGAGGTGGAATCCAAGAGGAAACACCTGCTATGCACCCTTGGACATGTCACTTCACACCTCTGGGCCTCAGTTTCCTCATCTGTGAAGTGAAGGGACCAGCCAAATGGCCTTGCATAGCCTATGACTTCAGTCATTTATCCAAGTTTCCCCAGCCATTCCATCTTGGTCCAGCTCTCCTCCCTGCTTCCTCTCGAATCTTTTGTCCTCCCCCAAGTCCCCTCAGCTTTTCCCAGACTAACTCCTAGATATTCTGTGCCTTTTCTCTTCACTCATAGATCCAAAAGTTCCCTTCATCCCCACCCCAAGGGCCCCCCAATCCCCTGGTGCACCTGATAACAGAAGGGCTCTGCAAGTCATGGCTGGAAGGAGCAGGAGCCTAGAAGGAGTAGAAACTGTAGGGTAGCAGGCACCGCTGAGCCATTCAAGGAAGCCACCAAACCTAGGAAGGGTAGAAAAAAGAGAAGTGGAAGGCAGAAGTCTATTACTGACTCAAAGGAAAAGGGCGGAGGTTCAGTGAGCACAGTGGGTCTGACCTTCCTCCCAGGAGTGCACACAGCCTACTCCCTTCTTACCCAGCTTCCTGACTAAACCATCAAGTTCACTATCAAAAAGCTGCCATTTATTGCCCACTTGATTCTGGGGTTGCCAAACTATTGTGAAAAACAAGCTGGACAGACTTGGGACCTGCCTCCCAGAATATATGCTCTAAACATTAACACAAATCAAACAAGTGTGGGGAGTCAAAGTCTGCATCTCCCCAAAAATACATTTTGCAAAATGTCCCTCCTCCAGCCCAGAGAAACAGCAAGAACCCTTCAGCCGTAGCTGTCCTTATGCATAGCCCTCAACACGGACAACTCAATTACAGAGATATCTAGTACTTTTTAAATATTATTTTGCTTTTTCTTAAAGCCTCAAAACTTTTGCCCAAGAATTATCACTTCCAATAATTTATCTCAAGACATAGGTAAGAAGTGACATCAAAGATATATGTACAATTGTATTTATTGCAGCGTTGTTTTTAATAGTGAAAAAGTGGAAGAACCTGAAAAACCAACAAAGGAAGAAAGGTTAAATGATGACGTATTTCATTTATGATTATAGAAGTCATTCTTTTTTTGCATAAAGGTTTTAAATACAAAATAGAAAGGAAAAAATTATCCTTGATATAGCCTTACATTACACTGTGTATAGTCACTTCTGATTCTGTTTTCAATGACACAGGTAAATGCTTTCACAAAATAGACCATAAAACCACACCTGCATAGGATTGCTAATATGATTACTTTTTTTTTTTTTTTTTGAGACAGAGCCTCAAGCTGTCATCCTGGGTAGAGTGCCATAACATCACAACTCACAGCAACCTCCAACTCCTGGGCTTAAGCGATTCTCTTGCCTCAGCCTCCCAAGTAGCTGGGACTACGGTACCTGCCACAGTGCTACTTTTTGGTTGTAGTTGTCATTGTTGTTCGGCAGGCCTGGGCTGGACTCGAACCCGCCAGCTCTGGTGTATGTGGCTGGCGCCTTGGCCACTTGAGCTACAGGTGTCAAGCCTGCTAATATGATTTCTATACTAATGGTTCTTTTCACTGGTTCTCAACACATTTTTATTTTTACCCCTAGTTCTACTTTCCTAATAACGAGCTGGAAATAAATGTTTCATGGCTGAAAAAAAAATTATAAAAATTCTGTACATTTTGTTTAAAGGTTATCTGTTCAAAAATACATGTGTGCAGGAAAAGACCAGGCACAGTGGCTCACGCCTATAATCCTAGCACTCTGGGAGGCAGAGGCAGGTAGATTGCTTGAGCTTAAGAGTTGGAAACCAGCCTGAGCAAAAGCAAGACCTCATCTCTACTAAAAATAGAAAAACTAGCCAGGTGTTGTGTGGTTGAGGTTGCCTATAGTCCCAGCTACTCAGAAGGCTGAAGCAAGAGGATCGCTTGAACCCAAGAGTTTGAGGTTGCTATGAGCTATGACACCAGGGCACTTTACTCAGGATGACAGAGTGAGACTGTATCAAAAAAAAAAAAAAAGGCTCAGCACCTGTAGCTCAGCAGCTAGGACACCAGCCACATACACCGGAGATGGCAGAGTTGAACCCAGCCTGGGCCTGCTAAACAACAATGACAACAAAAAAAATAGCCAGGCATTGTGACAGGCACCTGTAGTCCCAGCTACTTGGGAGACTGAGGCAAGAGAATCACTTAAGCCCAAGAGTTGGAGGTTGCTATGAGCTGTTAACACCACAGCACTCTACCCAGGGCAACATAGTGAGACTGAGTCTCAAAAAAAAAATAAATAAAAACACCAAAATGACCCAAGTGATAGTCGTTTAGTAGTGCAAATACTACTAAATTGTCAACCACACACACACACATATATATATTTTGTACAAATGTGTGCGTATATATGTGCAGGAAAACCAAAATGTAAATATGCTTATCTCCAAGATGGTAGGAATATGGGTATGTTCCAATACTTATTGGAAACTTAGTAGCTAAAAACAAAAATTTAGGCTCAGCGCCCATAGCCCAGTGGTTAGGGCGCCAGGTGGGAACCCGCCCAGGGCCTGCCAAACAACAATGACAAACTGCAACAAAAAAAATTAGCTGGGCATTGTAGCGGGCACCTATAGTCCCAGCTACCTGGGAGGCTGAGGCAAGAGAATCACTTAAGCCCAAGAGTTAGAGGTTTCTGTGAGCTGTGACATCACAGCACTCTACCAAGGCAACCTAGTGAGACTCTGTCTCAAAAAATAAATAAATAAATAAATACAAATATTTATTATTGATTCATAACAAACCACTCCAAAACTTTGTAGCTGAAAATAGCAATTTATTATTATCTTCTGTGACTTGCCTGGCCTCAGCAGTTCTCAATGGGGTATCTCATATGATTGCTCTCAGATCATGACTGGGACTGAAGACATCTAAAGTCTCAGTTGGGCTAGACTTCCAAAATGGATCACTCATAATGGAGTGGAGTTTGGCTATAGGCTAGGAGCTCAGTTGGGACTGTCACTTGGAGCACCTATATGTACCCTTTCCAAGTGGCTTGGGCTTCTTACAGAGTGATGGCTAGGTTTCAAAAGCAAGTGTTCCCAGAGACAGGAAGTAAAAGCTTCCAGTCTTGTAAAGTCTTGATCTAGAAACTGACAGAAACTCACTTCCTATACTGTCAGTACATTTTGTACATTTTGTTTAAAAGTCATCCACATTCAAAACAGGGGACATAATCAGGCAAGAGAAGGAAATCCAGGGTATCCAAATGGGAAGAGATCAAATCCTTGCTCTTTGCTGCTGATACGATCTTATATACAAAAAACTCCAAAGATTCTGTCAAGAGACTCCTGGAATCGATAAATTCAGGAAAATCTCAGGTTACAAAATCAATGTACACAAGTTAGTAGCATTCCTCTGCACCAACAACAATCAAGCTAAGAATCAAATCAAAGACCCAAATAAAATACCCAGGTATATATTTAACTAAGGAAGTGAAAGACCACTACAGGGAGAACTACAAAACACTGATGAAGGAAATCACAGAAGGATATAAACAAATAGAAAACCATATGCTCATGGATTAGCAGAATCAACATTGTTAATTACCACCAGAGTGATTTACAATGCAATCCCCATTAAAATACCAACATTGTTTTTGGCAGATCTAGAAAAAATAATTCTGCACTTCATACAGGATCAGAAACAATGCCAAATAGCCAAAGCAACCTTAAGCAAAAAGAACAAATCAGGAGGCATCACTTTACCAGACTTCAAGCTATACTACAAGGCTATAGTAACCAAAACAGCATAGTGCTAGCACAAGAACAAAGATGTAGTCCAATGGATTGAAACAAAGAACCCAGATACAAAACCATCCTTATATTGCCATCTGATCTTTGACAAAGCAGACAAAAAGAGACTGGGGAAAGGATCCCTTTTCAATAAACAGTGAGGGGAAAATTGGATAACCACATGTAGAAGACTGAAATAGGATCCACACCTCTCACCACTCACAAAAATTAATTCATGATGGATAACTGACTTAAACCTAAGGCATTAAACTATAAGAATTCTAGAAGAAAATGTTGGAATAACTCTTACAGGCATTGGCCTGGGCTAAAAAAATTATGAAGAAGACCCCAAAAGCAATCACGACAACAACAAAAATAAATAAATGGAAACTGATCAAATTAAAAAGCTTCTGCACAGCCAAGGAAACAATCCATAGACCAAATAACCTATAGAAAGAAAGAAAATATTTGTATGCTATACATCCAATAAAGGGCTGATAACCAGAATCTACAAAGAACTCAAGCAAGAAAAAAAATCAAACAACCCCATTAAAAAGTGAGCAAAAGGGGTGGCGCCTATGGCTCAAAGGAGTAGGGTGCTGGCCCCATATACCGGAGGTGGTGGGTTCAAACCCAGCCCTGGCCAAAAACTGAAAAAAAAAAAAAGTGAGCAAAAGACATGAACAGCAATTTCTCAAAAGAAGATAGACTAATGGCCAATGAATATATGAAAAAATGCTCAACAACTCCTAATTGGGAAATGCAAATCAAAACCACGATGAGATAATACCTAACTCCAGTAAGAATGGCTTTTATCAGAAAGTCCCAAAACAACAAATGCTGTTGTGGATGCAAAGAGAAAGGAAAATTTATACACTGTTGCCTGTAAATTGGTATAACCTCTATGGAAAGTGGTATGGAGATACCTCAAAATAAAAGTAGACTTATTATTTTCATCCAGAAATACCACTAGTGGGTATTTACCCAAAGGAAAAAAAGACATTTTATAAAAAAGACACCTGCACACAAATGTTTATAGCATTACAATTCACAATTGCAAAGATGTGGAAACAACCCAAGTGCCCATCAATACATGAGTGAATTAATAGAATATGGTATATGTATACCATGGAGTACTATTCAGCCATAAAAAATGGTGAACTAGGCTCAGTGCCTGTGGCTCAAGCAGCTAAAGCACCAGCCACATACACCTGAGCTGGCAGGTTCAAATCCAGCCCGGGCCCGCCAAACAACAATGGCAGCTGCAACCAAAAAATAGTTGGGCATTGTGGTGGGCGCCTGTAGTCCCAGCTACTTGGGAAGCGGAGGCAGGAGAATAGCTTGAGCCCAGGAACTGGAGGTTGCTGTGAGCTGTGATGCCACAGCACTCTACCCAAGGTGACAGCTTGAGGCTCTGTCTCAAAAAAAAAAAAAGTGAACTAATACTTCTTGTATTAGCCTGGACAGAACTGGGGACCATTCTTCTTTTTTCATTTTTTTTTTTTTTTGAGACAGTCTCACTCTGTCACTCTGGGTAGAGTACCCTGGTGTCATAGCTCATAGCGACCTCAGTCTCTTGGCTCAAGTGATCCTCTTGCCTCAGCCTCCCAAGTAACTAGGACTACAAGGTGCCTGCCTCCACACCCAGCTGATTTTTCTATTTTTAGTAGTGATGGGGGGTCTCTACTCCTTGCTCTATGCTCTTGCTCAGGCTGGTCTCAAACTCCTAAGCTTAAGCAACCCACCTGCCTCTGCCTCTCAGAGTGCTAGGATTTCAGGTGTGAGCCACCATGCTCAGCTGAGACCATTCTTCAAGTGAAGTATCACAAGAATGGAAAAATGAACACTACATGTGTTCACTATTAAAGTGGAACTAACCGGTCAACATTTCTGTCCATAACATTCTGATCAAATAACTTTTAAGCTGGTGGCAGGGGAGAGGAGAGGATGGGTAAATTCACACCTAATGGGTACAATGCACATTCTGGATGAAGTGCACACTTATAACTTTGATTCAAACTGTACAAAAGCAATTTATGTAAATAAAACATCTATACTCCCATAACATTCTGAAGTAAAATTTTTTAATTAAAAAGAGAACATAGATCCCACTTCTCAATAGGAGGAGTGTCAAAGAATTTATGGCTATCTTCAATCTGCCACAGGATGATTTTTTCTTCTCTATGTATTTTTTGTATTTAAAACCTGTATACAAAAAAAGAGTGACTTCCATAATCATAAAGAAAAAATACCGACAGACAACAAAGTCTATACTTGTTAACAGATGAAGAAGATGAGGAAAGGAGGCCCAAGGTCATGGGCCAAATGAGAAGATACCAACCAGGATGTGGGGAGTAGTTTAGTAGGTAAGCTAGGTTTGTTTCATACTCTGACCACCACAGGGATCTAATCTAATATAGGCATTGAGGTCCCTCCTTGCCCTGAACGGTGGCCAAGTATCTGCTCTCTATAAAGATACAGGCAAAAATCACAGAATGGGCAACCTGCAGAGCTTTTCTCAATGAACTAATCAGGTGAGCACAGGTGGGTGCATACCTACAGGCGGCCAGCCATTCCCTCCCACTGGTCCCCCACTTCTACTCTTGATAAAATCTTACCTTTTTTAAAAAATGTTATCTTTTATAGCAATTACACTAGCAGAATCTGTGTGATGTAACTCTCCCTGAGACAAGGATTCAAGTTTAAGTAATTTATTTGGAAGATCATCCAGGGAACCCTGATGGGAAAGTGGAGAAGAGAAGAAGCTCATGAAAGATGTGTAATGAAATAAATTACCAACTCGGGCACCTGTAGCTCAAGCGGCTAAAGCGCCAGCCACATACACCAGAGCTGGTGGGTTCGAAACCAGCCTAGGCCCGCCAAACAACAATGACCACTACACCCAAAAAATAGCCAGGCGTTGTGGTGGGCACCTGTAGTCCCAGCCACTTGGGAGGCTGAGACAAGAGAATTGCTTAAGCCCAAGAGTTTGAGATTGCTGTGAGCTATGATGCCACGACACTTTACCCAGGGCAACAGCTTGAGACTCTGTCTCAAAAAAAAAAAAGAAAGAAATTAGCACTGCAGACAACTGGAGCTCAGGAAGCTGAGGGGAAAAGAAGCTAGATTCTTCTTTTTTTTTTTAGAAGCTAGATTCTTATCCTCAATTCACATAAGCTATGGTTGAGAGGTGCTCTCTGAAGCATGCTCAGTTCTCTGGTGCTCCCAGCCCTGTCCTGCACTCAGGCAGAGTAGGCTCCAGGAACCAGAGAAGGCCCTGAGGCTACAACAATGCCTCAGGGCAAAGTACCCACAATTTGCATGTGGGTACTCTTAGCTGGAAATCTAGCCAGCTTGTATGAGAATATTAAATGCTGGCAGGACATGGCAGGGCAACTACAGCATCTGCCGCAGCATATTTTTCCATAGCACTTATCATTATATAAAATTACGTTTTAGTTTTTTATTATCTGACTCCCCTTATATAAGCTCCATGAGGGTGGAAATTCTTGCATATCTTGCTCAGTCTATCTCCAGTGGACAAATAATGACTTGTTCATAACAGACACGCGATACAAATTAACTGAATGAGAGAGAAGATTCTGGAGAGACGGCAGGGTAGGCAGCACCAGAAATCCATCTCCCCACCTAGACAGCAATTGCACTGGCAGAATCTGTGTGACATAACTCTTTTGGAACTCTGGAGTCTATTCAAAGTCTCAAACTTCCAGGGGAAGACTTAGACATAAATTATGGTTAATTTTGGTCAATTTCAGCTCTTAACACTATAACAGTTACCAATCCCTCACCGACCAACCCCTTGGCAGGCAGCTGTGTGTGCATTCCCGGAGCAGCCTGTGCAATTTACAGAGCTAGGGCTGTCAATAAGACCCCTGCCCTCCAAATATCAGAAATTTGTGTGCTGATTATTGATTGCTGCTTCTGACCTCAGAAGTATAGACACTGAGCAGGACCATCCCCTCCCCCATTGTTGCAAGCCCTTCCTCTTCTGGCTGAAGAAATTTCCAGGGGATTTAAAGGACGAGAGCCTTTTCCTCCTTCATGTGTCTCTCTTTTTACATTCGGGAGCCAAACATTTAAGGATAGGACATTCAAAAGCAAACACATGTACACAAAAATTTAGAAAGTCACCACATCTGCCCAGGAAAAAGCACAGACTCAGAAAAGACTTGAGAAGACCTTATGTGTATACCTCAGGCTGATGTCTGGCACAGAGACAGCTCACTTCAATAAAGAAACAAAAAACAAAATACAACCAAAGAATAACAGAAAACTCTCAGAAAGGGGGAGAATCTGATTGCTAGAGTTATCACATTATTATATTCAAATGCCCAAATTTTCAACAACAACTAAAATAACCTGACAAGGCATAAAAGAAAAAGTAAAGTATGACCCATTTGAAAGGGAAAAAAAAGTAGAAACCTCCAGGAGAAAGACCAGACAGCAGACTAACTACACAAACACTTTAAAATAACAATCTTAAAGATGCTAATAAGAACTAAAGGAAGATGTAGATAAAGTCAAGAAAACAATGTATGAACAAAATAGAAATAGGCATAAAACCTAAAAAGGAATCATAAAAGAATCCAGGAGCTATAGTGGAAATTATTGAGTCTGAAAAGAAGAAAGAAAAAAGATTGAAAACAAAGTGAACAAGGGTCTAAAGGACCTGTGGGACACCATTAAGGGAACCAGCATATGCATCGTGAGAGTCCCAGAGGAGGAGAGAAAGAAAGAAGTAGAGAGGATATTTGAAGAAACAATGGCCAAAAACTTCCCAAATTTGATGAAATCATGAATGTTTATCCCAGAAGCTCAACTCCAAGTAGGATGAATGCAAAGAGATCCGCACTGAGACATGTTATAATCAAATTGTTGAAAGACAAAAAGAGAATCTTGAAAGCAGCAAGAGAGAAGTGATTTTGACAAAAGATCCTCAATAAGATTATCAAAAACTTTGGAGGCAAGAAGGTAATGGGTTGATATATTCAAAGAGCTAAAAAAAAAAAAAAAAAAAAATGACCCTGTCAACCAAGAATTCTTTCTCTGGCAAAAGTGTCCTTTAGGAATGAAGGATAAATTAAAATAATTCCCAGACAATGAGTAAAAAATAATAAATAAAGAAGAAAAATTAAAACAAAAACAATTTAAAAATTTTTTTTTTTTTTTTTTTTGTAGAGACAGGGTCTCACTTTATGGCCCTCGGTAGAGTGCCGTGGCCTCACACAGCTCACAGCAACCTCCAACTCCTGGGCTTAAGCGATTCTCTTGTCTCAGCCTCCCGAGTAGCTGGGACTACAGGCGCCTGCCACAACGCCCGGCTATTTTTTGGTTGCAGTTTGGCCAGGGCCGGGTTTGAACCCATCACCCTCGGTATATGGGGCCAGCGCCTTACCGACTGAGCCACAGGCGCCGCCCAACAATTAAAAATTTTTAAAGCAGGCTCGGCACCTGCTCAAGCAGCTAAGGCACCAGCCATATACTCCAGATCTGGTGGGTTCGAATCCAGCCCAGGCCTGCCAAACAATAATGACAATTACAACCAAAAATAGCCGGGCATTACGGTGGGCACCTGTAGCTTCTTGGGAGACTGAGGCAAGAGAATTGCTTAAGCCCAGGAGTTAGAGGTAGCTGTGAGCTGTGACACCATGGCACTCTCTCTACTCAGGACGACAGCTGGAGGCTCTGTCTCAAAAAAAAAAAAAAAATTTTTTTTTAAAGCATTAGAAGTACTAAAAATAAAGAAAAAGTAGAAAACTAGAAAAATAAAATAAATAAAAAGAAAACACAATAAAGAGGTTCTTATTTTTAAAAAATACATAAAAGAAAAAAGATATTCCCAAACAAAATTTAGAATTACCACAAAATTTCCATTACCACAATACTTAGCCTATAAGAAATGCTAACGAGAGTCCTGCAGATTGAAATGAATGGAAATTAGACAGTGTAAAATCATGGGGAAAAAATATTGCAATAAAAGTAAATACGCAGGCAAATATAAAAGCCAGCATCATTGTAACAATGGTGCATAACTCCACCTTTTCTATATGATTTAAGATATTAATATTTTTTAAGTTATTGGTTTGTTTTTGGACATATATGTATAAAGATAAAATTCTGTGACATCAACAATCCAAAAAGGTGGGGATAGAACTGTTAAAGGAGTAGACTCTGTGTGTATTATGAAAATTAAGCTGCTATAAATATGAATTAAAGTATTTTAAAATCTTAAATGTAATCCCCATAGTAACCACAAAGAAAATAGCTAAAGAATATACAAAAAAGGAAACGAGAAATTTAAACATTTCACTATAAAAAATCAACTAAATACAAAAGAAGACAATAATGCAAGAAATAAGAGACAGAAAAGCTATGAGACGTGTAAAAAAATAGCAAACTCACAAAAGTAATTATTTTAAATATAAGTAGATTAAAATCTCCAATCAAAAGACAGAGATTGGCAGATGGATAAATACATATGCTGTATTGAAGAGATTCACTTTTGATCCAACGACACAAATAAGTTGAAAGTAAAAGGATAGAAAAGGATATTCCTTTCTAATTTAATGTGTAGAACAACCAGACAGAACATAAGTAAGGCAACAGAAAACTTGAACAACACAATAAACCAATTAGATATAAGAGATATTTAAGCATCCCAGGCCCAACAACAGAATACACGTTCTTTTCAAGTACACATGGGATGTTTTCCAGGATGGACCATATGTTAGACCACAAGTTAAGTCTCAATAGATTTTAAAATATAGATTCCATACAAAGTGTCTTCTCTGACCATAAAGGACTGAAGTTAGAAATCAATAACAGAAGGAAAACAAGAAAACTCACAAATTTGTAGAAACTAAAGAATACACTCTTGAACAGTCAATGGATCAGAGCAGAAAGCAGTGGTTCTCAACCTTCCTAATGCCACAGCCCTTTAATACAGTTCCTGTGGGTCGCAACCCACAGGTTGAGAACCGCTAAATTATGGGCTGGATGCAATGACTCACACCTGTAAACCCAGCACGTTGGAAGGCTAAGACAGGAAGACCATGTGAGGCCATGAGTTGGAGATTTAAAAATAAGCCAGACATGGTGTCACATACCTATAGTCCTAGCTACTTAGGAAACTGAAGCAGGAGGATTCCTTGTGTCCAGGAGTTCAAGGTTACAGTGAGCTGTAATCATGTCACTGTACTGCAGGCTAGGCATCAGAGCAAAACCCCATCTCTTGAAAAAAGAAAAAGGAGGAAGAGGAAGTGGGAGAGGAGGAGGAAGAGAGGAAGAAGAGGAAGCAGAAGAATCACAATGGAAATTAGAAAATATTTACAGAGGAATGAAAATCAAACACCACATACCGAAACTTACGGCATGCAGCAAAAGCAGTGATAAAAGGGAAATTTATAGCTGTAAATGTTTATGCTTGAAAACAAGAAAGATCTCAAATCAACAACCTAAATTTACCACTTAACAAACTAGAAAAAGAACAAACTACACCCAATCAGAAGGAAGGAAATAATGTGATTAGAACAGAGATAAACTAAATATAAACAGTCAAGAAAACCAAAAGTTAGTTCTTAGAAATGATTAACAAAATTAATACACTTGTAGCTAGATGGACTAAGAAAAAAGAGAATACTCAAACTACTAAAATCATAAATAAAAGTGAGGACGCTACTACTAATTCTACAAAAGTAAAAAGGATTGTAAGAGTATTATGGGGGCTGGGTGTGATGGCTAACTCCTGAAATCCTAGCACTCTGACAGACCAAGGCAGGTGGATAATTTGAGCACAGGATTTCAAGACCAACTTGAGCAAGAGCTAGACCCCATTTCTAAAAATAGCCAGGCATTGTGGCCAGTGCCTATAATCCCAACTACTTGGGAAACAGGTAAGAGGATCACTCGAGCCCAAGAGTTTGAGGTTGCGGTGAGTTATGACACCACGACACTCTACGAAGATGACAGAGTACTGAGTATATGCCAAAAATTTGGATAATCTAGGTAAAATGAACAAATTTCTAGAAACACAAAACCTACCAAGACTAAACCCTGAAGAAAGAGAAAGTCTGAATAGAACTATAACAGTAAAGAGATGGAATCAGTCATCAAAAATATCCCACCAAAGGAAAGCCCTAGACTTGATGGCTTAAGCAATAATTTCTAACAAATAATAGAGAAGAACTAACACCAATCTTCTGAAACTTCTCCAGAAAATTGAAGAGGGGAGAATACTCCTTAACTCGATCTATGAGGTCAACATTACTTTGACACTAAAGTCAAACAAAGATATCACAAGAAAGAAAACTACAGACCACTCTCCTTATGAACTTTGACGTAAAAATCTTCAACAAAATACTTCTCAATTGAATTCAGCAGCAAATTAAAAGAATTATGCACCATAACCACGTGAGATTTATTCCTGTAATCCAAGGATGGATCAACATACAAAAATCAATTGATGCAGTACAACGTGGGGGAAAAACGATTGTCTCAATTGGTACCAAAAAAGCATCTAACAATTCAACAATCTTTCATAATAAAAAACTAGGAACAGAAGGAAACTGCCTTAACATAAAAACATCATATGAAAAACCCACAGCAAACATAATACTCAGAGGTGAAAGACTAAAAGTTCTCTAAGATTAGGAACAAGGTAAGAATGCCCACTTTTACTCAACATAGTACTGGAAGTCCTAACCACAGCAATTAGGCAAAAACTAAAAGGCATCCAAATTGAAAAAGAAGAAGTAAAATGATCCCAGTTTGCAGATGATATGATCTTATATGTAGAAAAACCCATGGGCGGTGTCTGTGGCTCAGTGAGTAGGGCGCCGGCCCCATATACTGAGGGTGGCGGGTTCAAACCCAGCCCCGGCTGAACTGCAACAAAAAATAGCCAGGTGTTGTGGCGGGCACCTGTAGTGCCAGCTGCTCGGGAAGCTGAGGCAAGAGAATCGCCTAAGCCCGAGAGCTGGAGGTTGCTGTGAGCTGTGACACCAAGGCACTATACATGGAGCAACAAAGTGAGACTCTAAAAAAAAGAAAGAAAGAAAAACCCAAAGATTCCATAGGCTCAAGCGGCTAAGGCGCCAGCCACATACACCTGAGCTGGCGGGTTCAAATCCAACCTGGGCCCGCCAAACAACAATGATGGCTGCAACCAAAATATAGCTGGATGTTGCGGCGGGTGCCTGTAGTCCCAGCTACTTGGGAGGCGGAGGCAAGAGAATCGCTTGAGCCCAGGCGTTGGAGGTTGCTGTGAGTTGTTATGCCACGGCACTCTACCCAGGGTGACAGCTTGAGGCTCTGTCTCAAAAAAAAACAAAAAAACAAATCAGTCACAGCCAGACATGGTGGCTCACACCTGTAATTACAGCATTTTGGCGGGTCAAGGTGGAATGATCACTTGAGCCCAAGAGCTTGAGGTTACTATGAGCTTTGACCATGCCATTGCAGTCCAGCTTGACAGCAGAGTGAGACTGTTTCTAAAAAACATATTAAAAATAGGCCAGGCACTGTCACTCACACTTGTAATCCAAGTGCTTTGGGAGGCCAAGGCAGAAGTATCACTGAGGCCAAAGATCACTGAGTGCAAGACCAGCCTGGGCAATATTACAAGACCCCAGTCTCTACAAAAAAATTTTAAATTAGCCAGTTATGGCGGTACATACCTATAGCCCTAGCTACTTAGGAGGCTGAGGCAGGAGGATCGCTTAAGCCCAAGAGTCCAAGGCTGCAGTGAACTATGATCCTGTCACTGCACTCCAGCCTGGGCAACAGAGCGAGATGCCATCTGTTAAATAAGTAAATAATTTTTAAAAAATCAATTGCATTGTAGCTGGGTGCAGTGTTGTTCACCTGTAATCCCAATTACTGGGGAGGCCAAGGCAGGAGACTAAAGCAGGAGGATCACTCGAGCCCAGGAATTCAAGGCCAGCATAGGCAACATAACTAGACATGGCTCTACAGTCTACACCATGTATAAATAAATAAAATAAAATAAAACTGTAAGAAAAAAATTTGCATCTCTATACATTCATAAGAACCAGCTGAAAGGAAATTAAGAAAACAAATTCACTTACGATATCAGAAAGAATAAAATACTTTGGAATTCACTTCAACTAAGAAGATGGAAGTCTTGTACAATGAAAACAACAAAATGTTTCTGAAAGACATTAAAAAATCATTATTAAATGGAAAAGTATCCTGCTCATGGGTTGGAAAACTTAATATTGTTAAGATGTTAATACTACCCAAAGTGACCTATAGATTTCATGCAATCCCAATCAAAATCCCAATGATGGTCTAGGTGCAATGGCTCATACCTGTAATCCCAGCACTTTGGGAGACTGAGGAAGGAGGATAACTTGAAGTCAAGAGTTCAAGACCAGCCTGAGCAATATAGTGAGACACTACCCCTCCCCGCATCTCTATAAAAAGTAGAAAACTTGTCCAGGCATGGAGACCCATACATGTAGTCCGAGCTACTTGGTATGGCTGAAGCAGGAGGATCACTTGAGCCCAGGAATTTAAGGCTGCAGTAAGCTAAGATCATGCCACGCCGTTGTACTCCAGCCTGGGCAACAGAGTATTTTAATAAAATAAAAAAATTTTTTTGTAGAAATAGTAATATGCATTATAAAGTTCTTAGGAATTTCAAGAGATCATGAATAGGCAAAATAGTCCCAAAAAAGAAGAACAAAGCTGGAGACCTCACACTTCCTGATTTCAAAATTTAGTACACTACTTGGAAGGCTGAGGCAAGAGAATCGCTTAAGCCCAAGAGTTTGAGGTTGCTGTGAGCTATGACACTACAGCACTCAACCAAGGGCAACATAGTGAGACTCTGTCTCAAAAAAAAAAGAAAAATCAAAATTTAGTACATTTGAAGCCAGCTTGATCAACATAGCAAGATTCCATTTCTTTGAAAAAAGAAAAACAAACAAAAGCTTAGTAGAAAACTACAGTGTGGTACTGGCCTAAAGACAGACGTAGAGACCAAGGGAACAGAACAGGGAGTCCAGAAATGAACCTTCACATATATGTTCAAATGATTTCAACAATGGTGCCAAGAACATTCAATAGAGTCTTTTTCAACAAATGATGTGAGGAAAACTGAATATCCACATGCAAAAGAATGAAGCTGAATTTTTTTTTCTGTTTTTTAAGTTGGATTCTTACCTAACATCATATACAAAAAGTTAACTCAAAATAGATCAGGGACCTGAAAATAAAAGTTAAAATTATAAAACTCTTAGAAGAAAACAAGTAAAATCTTCATGACGTTGGATTTGGCAATGAGTTCTTGGATGTGACACCAAAGGCAAAACAAAAGAAAAAATGGGCAAATTGGACTTCATGAAAATTAGTAACTTTTGTTCATCAAAAGACATTATTGGCTCGGCGCCTATGGCTCAAGCGGCTAGGGCGCCAGCCACATACACCGGAGCTGGCAGGTCCGAATCCAGTCCGGGCTGGCCAAAAAACAATGATGATAACCAAAAAATAGCTGGGTGTTGTGGCGGGCACCTGTAGTCCCAGCTACTTGGGAGGCTAAGGCAAGAGAATTGCTTAAGCCCAAAAGTGAGCTGCAACGCCACGGCACTCTACCCAAGGGGACAGCTTGAGACTCTGTCTCAAAAAAAAAGACAATATTGGCTCTGCGCCCGTAGCACATTGGTTACAATGCCAGCCACATACACCGAGGGTGGCAGGTTCAAATCCAGCCCGGAACTATTAAACAAAAATGACAACTGCAACCAAAAACAGCTGGGTTTTGTGGCAGGCGCCTTTAGTCCTAACTACTTGGGAGCTGAGGCAAGAGAATTGCTTAAGCCCAAGAGTTTGAGGTTGCTGTGAGCTGTGACACTACAGCACTCTACATAGGGTGACATAGTGAGACTCTGTCTCAAAAAAACCCAAAACACTATCAACAGAATAAAAAGACCACCCACAGAAGGAGCGGAAATATTTGCAAATCATGTCTCTGATAAGGGACTAATGTCAAGAATATACTTAGAACTCCTAAAACTGAACAACCTCCAAAAAACAGACTAATTCAAAAATGTGAAAAAGACTTAAGTAGACATTTTTCTGAAGAAGATATACAAATGATCAATGAGCACATCATGAGGGAAATGCAAATCAAAACAAAGCTACCTCACGCCCATTAGGATGTCTACTATTTTGTTAAAAACAAAAAATAAGTGTCAGCAAGAATATGAAGAGATTGGAACTCTTGTGCATTGCTGGTGAGATCATAAAATTATGTAGCTGGTATGGAAAAGTTTGGTAGTTTCTCAAAAAGTTCAAGATAGATTCTCACATGATGCAACAATCCCACTTCAGGTATGCCCACAAGAATTGAAAGCATGGTCTTGAATATGCATGTTCATATCATCAATAGCCAAAAGTAGAAGCAACCCAAGTGCCCACCAAAACATGAGTACATAAGCAAAATCTGGCATATATATAGTAGAATGGACTATGACTAGTACTCAGCCTTAAAAAGGAAAGGAATTCTGACACATGTTACACCGTGGATGAACCTTGAGGACACTATGCTCAGTGAAATAAGCAATTCACCAAAGACAAATATTGTATGATTTCACTTATATTAGGTAAATAAAGTTAAAGTTAAATTCATGGAAACAGAAAGTAAAATAGTGGTTGCCAGGGGCTGGGAAGAGTGGAGAATTGGGAATGACTGTTCAATGGATATAGAGCTTTAGTTTAGTAAAATAAAAAGGGTTCTGGAGATACATGGTGGAGATTGTTGCACAATAATGTCAATGTACTTAATACCACTGAATTGGGTGGTGCCTATGGCTCAAGGAGTAGGGTGCCAGCCCCATATACCAGAGGTGGTGGGTTCAAACCTGGCCCTGGCCAAAAACTACAAAAAAAAAAAAAAAACACTGAATTATACACTTTAAAAATGGTTAAGATGGCAAATGATATGCTATATATATTTTGCTACAATAAAATTTGGGGAAAATATTGAGTAAATGAATGAGGTAAATGAATGGAATGAAAAAATAAACTGGACCCATTCAAGCTCTTCCAGTAGGAATCTGGACAAAGAACTAAGATCTACTTCTTTTCTCATGAGGACAGACAAATGCTCATCATCCCTAATTATTAGAGAAATGCACATCAAAACCACTTTGAGATATCACTTATCCCCCTCCCCCCCAGGGAGAGTGGCCTACATCACAAGGTCCCAAAGCAACAAATCCTGACATGGATGTGGAGAGAAGGGAACACTCCTGCACTTTTGGTGGGACTGCAAACTAGTACAACCTTTATGGAAAAAAGTATGGAGAGTCCTCAGAGAACTAAAAGTATCATTGACCTTCCATTTGATCCTGCAATCCCATTACTAGATATCCACCCAAAAGAAAAAAAAAAGTCATTTTATCATAAGGACATTGCACTCAAATGTTTACAGCAGCCCAATTTACGATCACAAAGATGTGAAAACAACCTAAGTGCCCTTCAACTCATGAATGGATTGATAATGTGATATATGCCTGCAGCTAATTCAGCTAACCATGCTCCTTTCCTCATGGGGGGCCTGGTGTGCAATGGCTGCAAACCGTAGCCTCCTTGGTAGGGTATGCAGCCTGCTGTTTGTACGGATTGTTCTAAGAGACCTTGGAGAAATTCCTTTCCAATATATGTTCATGTGTTAGACCTGGTGCTGTCCCCAGTCTAGGGTCCAGACAGGTATGGGTGGGGCCTTTGGAAAGCCCCAGGGCACCAGAATGAACAGGGTTCACATTGGCCAAGTCATCTCGTCCATATACACCAAACTACAGAACAAGGAGCATGTAATTAAGGCCCTGTGCAGGGCCAAGTTCAAGTTTCCTGGCCACCAGAAGATCATGTCTCCAAGAAGTGGGGCTTTACCAAGTTTAATGCAAATGAATTTGAAGACATGGTGGCTGAGAAGTGACTTATCCCAGATGGCTGTAGGGTCAAATACATCCCCAGTCATAGCCCCCTGGACAGGTGGTAGGGACTTATGCTACCCCTTCATTTGCAACTACTAATAAATTCTACTTCCAGTCCAAAAAAACATAAAAATAACAGTGTGGTATATATATATCATGGAATACTATTCAGCCATAAAAAATGGAGATTTTGTATCTTTTGTTAAAACTTGGATGGATTTGGAGGACACTCTCCCAAGTTAAAGTATCACAAGAATGGAAAATCAGGCATCCCATATACCCAGTACTAACTTAAAACTTGTAAATTAACAAGGTACACACATGAGAAAAAACCTGAATTTGGGGCTGGGCACTATGGCTCACGCCTATAATCCCAGAACTTGAGAGGCCCAGGTGGGTGGATTGCCTTACCTCACCAGTTCAAGACCAGCCTGAGCCAGAGCAAGCCTTGTCTCTAAAAATAGCTAGGCGTTGTGGTGAGCACCTGTAGTCACAGCTACTTGGGAGGCTGAGGCAAAAGGATCACTTGAACCCAAGAGTTTGAGGGTCCTGTGAGCTATGACACCATAACACTCTAACCATGGCGACCAAGTGAGATTCTATCTCAAAAAAAAAAAAAAGAAAACTCAACTAAATGCAAGAACAAAGCTGGGTGCGGTGGCTCAGACCTGTAATCCTAGCACTCTGGGAGACCAAGGCAGGTAGATTGCCTGATCTCAGGAGTTCAAGACCAGCCTGAGCTAAAGCAAGACTCTAAAATAGCCAAGGATTGTGGTGGGTGCCTGTAGACCCAGCTACTCTAGAGGCTGAGGCAAGAGGATCGCTTGAACCCAAGAGTTTAAGGTTGCTGTGAGCTAGGATGCAACGGCACTCAACGCCAGGGTGACTGAGTGAGACTCTCTCTCTCTCAAATAAATAAATAAATAAATAAATAATAAATGCAAGAACAAGGCAGGAGGTTTGATAAGTTCCCTCTTGATGGTACAATGTAGGGGTAATATAGCACACTTCCTGGATGAAGTCCACAATTACAACTTGGACTTTACCTGACAAATGCAAACAATGTAACCTAATAGTCTGTACCCTCATATTAATCTGAAATAAATAAATAAATAAAACGAAGATCTACTGGGTAGAAGACACCCAGTTAGGCTGAAATCTCAGGATGTGGATTTGGAGCTGGAGAGGATTTGTATAAACTAAAATCATAAGTAAGCGGGAGAAGCTGGTTATTAGAAAAAGAAGATCACAACTGACTTGCAGGGCGGCACCTGTGGCTCAAGGAGTAGGTTGCCAGCCTCATATACAAGAGGTGGCAGGTTCAAACCCAGCCCCAGACAAAAAATAAATAAATAAATAAACAAAATAAAATAAAGGAAAATAAATAAAAAAGAAAAGAAATTTAGAACTGACTTGCAGAGAGAGGTGGAGACAGCATGTGTGGAAAATAGTATAGTCCCCAGAAGAAAGAAGAAAAGTGCCCTGGATTTGCTTCTGAATCAGATGAGATTTCAAGCCAGATTGTGGGTTTCTGTATCAATAAAGATATGCTGTAGTGATAAACAATGCCAAAATCTCAGGGGCTAATAGAAAAGTTTACTTCTCATTTGTCTAAAATTCACTTTATTTCTGAGAAACTTCCAGACAGCTGTCCTCCATGGGTTATCTCAGAAATCCAGTCTTCTTTGCATCACATTTCCATGTTAACATGTGCCTCCACGGGCACCAAGACAGAAGAATAAGAGCACGAGAACCATGTTCACGCTCTGAATGTTTCTTCCTGAAAGTCACGTACATCACTCTGCTCACGTTTCATTGGCTAAGATTAGTCACATGTCCAGATCCAACTTCAGGGAACAGGAAAGCCTAATTAGGAAGTGGTGACACCTATTATGGAATTCTAACTACAAAATATCCCGAACTTGAAATAATTTGAGTGAACCAGTCTTCCTAACAGCAAGTCTAAATAGAACACAAAGCACCTTGTGGGGAATTCAAAGGTAAAAGCAACCACCATTTGCCTAGTGCTTGAGAACTCACTTTCATAGATATCATCTCTTCTGATACTGGCGCTCAAACTCTAAATCAGATGTTATTATAAATTATAATTGTCATTTTGGGGGCAGAAGTTCTTCTATTTAGTGTAGTCAAATTTATAATTGATCTTTTCTGTCACTTGTTTAAGAAATCCCCAAAGTTAAAAAAATTCTTCTCATCAATATATTCTTCTTCTCCTGGGCTCAAGCGATTCTCCTGCCTCAGCCTCCCAAGTAGCTGGGACTACAGGCACCTGCTACAACACCTGGCTTTTTTTCTTTTTTTTTTTTTGGTTGCAGCTGTCATTTTTGTTTGGCAGATTTGAACCTGCCAGCTCAGGTGTATGTGGCTGGCATTTAGCCGCTTGAGCCACAGGTGCCGAGCCTTTTTTCTTTTCTTTTTTGAGGCAGAGCCTCAAGCTGTCACTCTAGGTAGAGTGCTGTGGTGTCACAACTCTCGGCAATCTCCGACTCCTGGGCTTAAACGATTCTCTTGCCTCAACCTCCCAAGTAGCTGGGACTACAGGCAACTGCCACAACATCCGGCTATTTTTTAGTTGTAGTTGTCATTGTTGTTTGGCAGGCCCAGACTGGATTCGAACCCACCAGCTCTGGTGTATGTGGTTGGCGCCTTAGCCATTTGAGCTACAGGCGCCAAGCCAATATATTCTTCTAAGATACTTCTTTTACTTCCATTTTTCCTTTTTCTTTTTTTGTAGTGCCTTTGCCCCCCAAAACACTGGGATTGTAAGTCCAGCATTTTACATCCATCATTTAAGTTCTTGTTTTGTGTAGAATTGATTTCTAAGGCCAGGCCTGATGGCTCACTGCTGTAATCCTAGCACCCTAGGAGCAGAGATGGGTGGATTGCCTGAGCTCAGGAGGTCCAGACCAACCTGAGCAAAGTAAGACCTCCATCTCTAAAAATAGCCAGGCATTGTGGTGGGTGCCTAGAGTCCCAGCTACTCAGGAGGGTGAAGCAAGAGAATCACTTGAGCCCAAGAGTTGAGGTTGCTGTGAGCTATGACAGCACAGCACTCTTCCAAGGGGTGACAAAGTGAAACTCTGTCTCAAAAAAAAAAAAGAATTGATTTATACCTGCATGTAATGCAAAGTAGGAAATCCAATTTTGTTTTTACCCACATGAATAATTTTCTATTCCATTTTATTGGACTGCATTCTTTTAAAATAAGCTTTTAGAAAGAAATTTTAGTTCCCTTTGTCAAGCTTTTTTGTTTCTTGCTCTTATATTATCCACCCAAGTCAATATATAGCAAGATTATAGTATTACAAATCACTGTTGGTGCAATTATTTTCTCAGTCTGAGAAAATCTTGATGCCCACAGTTTATAGCCCAATGCTCTGAGCAACTGCTCCAAAGAGAAGAATTTTTTTGCCCACTTATTGTCTCCCAAAAAGCAAAAATGATGTGTAGCAGTAATATCCAGTCCTAACTCTATTCCCTACTTGAGGTAGACTCAATGTATCATTTACAGAGGGCATGAAAATCTAAGCCCATTAATGGACAGCTTAGAATTAGAACTAATCTTGTTCTAATTCTAAAAGAATTCTAAAAATTATTCTAAAAGAACAAGATAAACATATAAAAATCTAACCCATTCAGAATCTAAGACAATGAGGTGTCAAAAAAGAAAAAGCAACCCATTTCTTATTCAGCAGTGGTAACAAATCAGAAAATATAATAAGAAAAACTCCCTTTATAACATGAAAAAAGCTCTAAAGTACCTAAGCACAAATCAAACAAGAAATATGTAAGAACTATGTGTTTTTACATTGTTAGTCTTTCCTGAAGGGCATAAAAGAATAAAGAAATAAATTGTAGTGGAGTGGCGTTCCCTGCCTCCGCAAGCCCGCGCTATGCCCCTGCACAAGTTCCCTGTCTGCCTGTGGAGGCGGCTGCGGCTGCGGCTGCAGCAGGGCATCTGTGCGCGCCTGCCCGGGCACTACCTGCGTTCGCTTGAGCCGGCGCGGATGCCCGCGCCTGTGCACTATCCGCCGCATGGGGCCAGGTTCAGGGTTAATCCCAAGAACAGGCAGCGGGAGCGCGTGGAGGTTGTGCCCATTCCCATCTACTACCCCCCGGAGTCACAGCAGGGGCTGTGGGGCGGCGAGGGCTGGATCTTGGGTCACAGATACGCCAACAACGACAAGCTCTCGAGGAGGATGAAGAAGGTGTGGAAGCCATAGTTGTTTCAGCGAGAGCTTTACAGTGAGATCCTGGACAAGAAGTTCATGGTGACTGTGACCATGCGGACCCTGGATCTCATCGATGAGGCCTATGGATTTGACTTCTACATCCTCAAGACCCCAAAGGAGGATCTATGCTCCAAGTTTGGGATGGACCTGAAGCGAGGGATGCTGCTAAGGCTTGCCCAACAGGACCCCCAGTTGCACCCGGATGACCCTGAGCAGAGGGCGGCCATCTATGACAAATATAAGGAGTTTGCCATCCCAGAAGCAGAGGCAGAGTGGGTTGGGCTGACGCTGGAGGAGGCTGTGGAGAAGCAGAGGTTTCTGGAAGAGAAGGACCCTGTCCCTCTGTTCAAAGTCTACGTGGAAGAGCTACTCCAGCAGCTTCAGCATCAGGCATTGGCGGAGCCCGCAGTACAGAAGAGAACCAGCCGGAAGTGACCACAGGGACCTTCCCTGGACACAGAACCTGGGGTGTACAGGCTATCTGTGGGCAGTGGGTGAATCCTGGCCATACAGCTCCTGGGCTGGGTTGGCTTTGCAGAGGCTCCTCCCAGAGGGGGTCCCACCCTCTTTATGTTCACAGCAGGACCAAGACTGAGTAAAGTCTGAACCAAGCTCTGTGTGCTGCTTTGCTTGGAAGACCAGAGTTCTCTGGTGGTCCTGGCCATGTGTGATGTCTGACTTCAGCTGCCAGTCCCCACCTGAACTGTGGAGACCAAGGTTTGATGTGTTTTCCTGCTCTCTGGGAAAAGGCCCATTGTAGCTGAAGGTGTCCTGGGGTACAACTGATGGTACTTGACTCCTCCCTGGGGCAGGCCTGGCTCTGGAGGGACTAAAAGAGCTCCTGGTGGTGAACCAGGAAGTGGAGACCTCAGAGAGCCTTCCTGTAGCTGCTACTTGAATCAGGTGCCTCTATCAACGTCATCCTATTGCAGTTATGCAGGAGGTGGGGGCCACATGACTTGGGCAACTTTGGTATCTTCTTTTCAGTAACCCTGCCTGACCTGCTAGATGGAGGTGTGCCTCTCAATCAGATGCCAAGCTCAGAACTCTAAGGTGGTTCCTGCCCTGAGGTTTAGGGGTGCCCCAGTTCTCTTCCTGACCCCTACCTAAAAGTCCTGAGGGTTGAGGCCCATTCTGTTTTCAGGGAGAACAAGGAGGGCTTTACGTGGAGGAGGACAAAGTGTTTATTTGTGTCCCCAGCGCCCAAGCTATGATCACAGCTGATGTCAAGAGGGTGAATTGGCGGCACCTTGTCTGATGTGGGCCTGGCAGCTACTGAGGGGCACTACATAGCCCATAGGAAGGTCAGGGTGGGTGGGGACCTACCTGCCCTGGGGCCAGCTGGTGGGGGGAGTTCCTTGTGAGGCTGGCCATATACCAGTGTTATCTTGTGTGATACCCCTGCTCTGTAAACTTTTTAAATTAAAAAAAAAAAAATTACAAAAAGTAGACAATGCTCAATAAAAAAAAAAAGAAAGAAATTGTATTCATGGATGACAAGACTTACCATTGTAAAATTATCATTTCACCATTAGATTGCTCAGTAATTTAGTGTGATCTCACCCAAGAGAATTCTCATAGGATTTGACATGCTGATTCTAAAATTCACTACAAGACAATGCACAGGAATAGCTAGAAAACAGTGAAACGTACCCTATTAAATCATGTCATTCCATAACTAGACATGCCCTATCAAAGCAATATCCTAAAACTATAGTAAGTAAAAGTATGGTGTTGGTTCTAGAATAAGATATAAGACCAGTAGAAAGAATTCATAGTATATGCGTATGTATAAATACAAAAATTTGAAATTTCCATCAGAAATATGTTTCTCTTCGTGAAAAAGCAAACATCTAGCACTCTGAGATCCCAAGGTGGGAGGATTCCTTGAGCTCAGAAGTTTAAGACCAACCTAAGCAAGAGCAAGACCCCACCTCTACTAAAAATAGAAATGTATCCCATATGGCGACCCATGCCTGTAGTCCCAGTTGCTCAGGAGGCTGAGGCAAAATGATCGCTTGAGCCCTGGAGGTAGAGTTGCAGTGACCTAAGATGATACCTCTGCACTCTACCCAGGGTGACAATGTAAGGCTCTGTCTCAAAAAAAAAAAAAGAAAGAAAAAGAAAACAAACCCTTCTTTGATCCCACTTCCCCATCAACCGCTGCCACTTTTTTTTATTTTGCTTCCTTTTTGCAAAACTTCTCCAAAACAGTTGTCTATGTTTGCTGCCCTGTTCCACTCCTCCCATTCTCCCCAATCAAGCTTTTGCCTAACTCTACTCCACCTAAACTAGTTTCATCAAGGTCACGTCAGCAAGGATACATAGGTAACTCTAGTGCTCAGTTGTCAGCCTTCATCTTTTTTTTATTTCAAATTATTAAGGGAGTACATATGACTTGGTCACATAGTTTGCATATGTAAGCTTAAAGTCAGAGTTACGCTTCATCTGAAGTGACTCAGCAGCAGGTTTGGACATCGACTACTGCTTCCTAGAACAAACTCATTCATTGGCCTTCAGCACCCAGCCATCTCCTGGCTCTCTTCTACCACCCTGGTCCATGTTCCTCAGTTTCAGTTTCTTTTGCTGATTCTCCTCTTCTGCCCAACATCTTAAGGAGGATCTCAGAACTCTGTTCTTGGAGTTCCTTTTATCTACCCTCAGTCCTTATGTGGCCTCCTGGTTGTAAATATCATCCATATGCTGATAATTCCCAGGTTTATGTCTCTGTCTTAGACCTCTCTCCTAAGCTAACTGCCCACTAGCTGTCCAACTGCCCACTAGCTGTCCAACAGACATCTCAAACCAAGTTGGTCTAAAACGGACCTCCCCAAGCACTTCCAATCTGATTCCACCTCAGCTGGCCCCATGTTAGTGTCAAGTACACAAGACAAGGCCAGGCCAACCAAAACCTGAGTGGTCTGACCAGTAAAGACACAAAGAGCTGTTTTGAGGTCCAGTTCATTACTACTTACATAGGCAGCAAAAGGAAAAGTAGCCAAAGTTCCCCACAGTTCTAGTTTAGTTCCATCCATCAAAATGGATGGAAAAGGAGTAGGGACTATCCTAGACCGCAGCTTAAGCAATTTTAGTCTCTGGTTCTATTCTCAGGGGAACTGGTGGGGGGAGGAAGGGAACTAAACAGAAAGCCTCAGACCTTGTCATAACTTAGGAGACCATGAGAGAGTATCTCATGACAGCCTCTGAAAGGAGGTAGGGAGGTGAAACAGGAGATGGTCCTGGAGCAGCTCCTCACAGGCCTCCCATCCTCTGTTCAGAGAGGATCATGGGTGTTCTGCCAAGACGCAGTTTGCCTGTGGTTCAAGCCTTTGTCTCTGTAGCCTATGTAGATATATACCAGGTTGCCAGGGTGCCGTGGTAGAGCTATTTCCCTATATTCATTTGGTCCATGACAAAACTATCCTCCAGTTGTTCACATCAAAAGTCATCAGAAACTGCTACATCTCTGCCTTCAGACTTATCCAAAAAATGACGACTTCTCACCAACTGCCCTGTTAACAAAACCGTGGAAGTTTCCTTGGAAAGAGGCAACTGTAGTGGCCACTTTCCATGCCCAACTGCTTCTATACTTGCCTTCCTCCAAAGCCAATTTTCAATACAGCAGCCAGAGAAATCTTTTCAAAACACAATGCATATGATGCCTCTCCTCTGCTCAAAGCCTTGCACAGTCTTCCACCTTACTGGAGAGTAAAAGCCAACCTCTCCACAATCTGTAAGCCTGTGTGGTCTGTCATCTCACACCCTATCCTCACCTCTCTGAGCTCATCTCCTTTCCTTGGACCCCTCTCTCTTTACACTCCAGCCATAGTGTTCCTCAAACAGGCCAGGCACACTTCCATTGTTAGGTCACCAGATTGGCTGTTCCCTCTCACCAGACTATTCTTCCTCTAGGCATCTGCAGGCTCACTCTCTCACCTTCTTCAAATAAGTGGGTTTTGCATCAACGTGACTCTCTATACTCAAATTCGCAAATCCCCTTTGCTGTTTCTTCTGTCAATTTTTTCTAGCTTTGTTCTCAAGGGAAGAAACGTATCAGGATCTCTGCATCTCCTATTGTCCTGCACAGCACCCAGGATCATGGCTTCTCTCTTCCCAACAGAATTTCTCAGACCCAACTCTCAAAGTCTCTTTCCTCTACCCATACAAAAAAAAAAAAATCATCTCTGTCTAACCTCCTCCAATCTGCAGACTCATCACACTCAAAGGAACTTGCCACATGGGATCCACCCTCTTGAGAAGGTTCCGGGAAGTACAAAAAAGAAAATATTATATTTCCATTGTTTTGGATTGCCAAGAAAAGTTCCATCTGAATGTCATCCTCAGCTATATTGTTAAGCATTTGGGATCTGAGGTCAGACTAAGGGGATTTAAATCCTAGCTCTATAAGAATGTGACCTTGAGCTTTCTCGTCATCTGGAAAATGGAGGTAATAATAGTCTTAACATCTTGGGGTTGTGTGACAATTAGATGAGGTAATAGATGTCAAGTACATGCAGTGAATATTCTACCAACTTGGTCTCAGGTTGATCGATGTTATGGCTAGCCCAGTGCCAATGACATATAAAGGCTAAATTGGCTCACAATGTTGTTTCCTCACTTGGAAGCATTCTAGACTGCTTTGTCTGCCCCCTCAATTGTCTAAGCAGGGGCCACCGGTGGGCAGGCCAAAGAAACAGTTCTATCATAGACTTTGTGGTAGTCTCCCGTGTTACCACTAAAGGTCATGCTAAAAGCACGGTTAGCCAGAGGTCACTTACAGTGCAGGGACAATCATTTCACCACCCCTAAAACAGTTCTTCCTGATTCTTACCCTTGAAAGCAGAAGCAGCCCAGGGCCTAACCGGAGCAGGACAGAGGTTAAAGCTGCTTAATGCCTGCAGTAAGTTATTTGTTACTCAATCCAGGCCATTTTTCACATGTTCTGTGGTTTACCCAGAAGGCCCTAAATGATGTGTTACTTTCAAGTTTATGTTGGTTGTTTGTACCCTCACACTAACCTGAAATAAATTTACTTCTCAAAAATAAATAAATAGGGGCAGCGCCTGCACCTCAGTGAGTAGGGCGCCGGCCCCATATACCAAGGGTGGTGGGTTCAAACCTGGCCCCGGCCAAACTGCAACAAAAAAATAGCCGGGCACTGTGGCAGGCGCCTGTAGTCTCAGCTACTTGGGAGGTTGAGGCAAGAGAATCGCTTAAGCCCAAGAGTTGGAGGTTGCTGTGAGTTGTGATGCCACTGCACTCTACTGAGGGTGACAAATGAGACTCTGTATCTAAAAAAATAAACATAAATAAATAAATAAATAAAAAGTTTTTGTAAGGGTGGAGCACGGTGGCTCACACCTGTAATCCCCAGCACTCTGAGAGACTGAGGTGGGAGGATTGCTTGAGCTCAGGAGTTCAAGACCAGCCTGAGCAAGAGCAAGACCAAGACCCCATCTCTACTAAAAATAGAAAAATTAGCTGAGCATCATGGCTAGGGCTGATAGTCCTAACTCCTTGGGAGGCTGAGGCAGGAGAATTGCCTGAGCCCAGGAGTTTGAGGTTGCTATGAGCTATGACACCACAGCACTCTATCCAGGGTGACAGAGTGAGACTCTTTCTCAAAAAAGGAAAAGGTTTTGTAAGGATTAAGTTAACAAATAAATATCAAAAACTTAGCACAGTGCCTGGCATGTAAGATATGCCCAACAAATGATAATTTGTATTGGTGGAGATTAAGGTTCAACTGCTGTAACAAGGCCCCAAATCACAGAGACTTAAACCAGACCGCCCTGTTGACAGCCAAGCATAAGCAGTCCCCACAGGCTGTAGAGGACCCACGGTGTTGGAAATCCAGGCTCCTTCCTCTGTCATCCCAAGGGTTTTGTCCTCACACATTTGGTCAAAGATGACTCACCACAAAGTCCACCCTCTGCCAGGAAGAATAAAGACAGGCAGTAGTGGGCATGCCTCTTTCCTTTAAGCATGTGACCCAAAAGTTGCACACATCATTTCCCCTCACATATTGTGGAGCATCTGGTCACATGATCATGCACAATTGCAAGGGAGGTTAAGAACTGCAGTCTTTAAAGAGCCATGTGGGCTCAGCGCCTGTAGCTCAAGCGGCTAAGGCACCAGCCACATACACCAGAGCTGGTGGGTTTGAATCCAGCCCAGGCCCCCCAAACAACAATGACGGCTACAACCAAAACAATGGCCAGGCGTTGTGGCGGGCGCCTGTAGTCCTAGCTACTTGAGAGGCTGAGAATCGTTTAAGCCCAGGAGTTGGAGGTTGCTGTGAGCTGTGATGCAACAGCACTCTACCCAGGGTGACAGCTTGAGGCTCTGTCTCAAAAAAATAAAGAGCCAAGTGCCTAGCTAAAATTTGGGGTTGCATTACTAATGGAAGAAGAGAAGAGCTTACCAGGAGACAATTAGCTCTCCCTGCCACATTATCATTTATCATTACTCTAAATGTCCATCTTGTACAGTATGACAAAGTAACAATGATCCTTAGGCATCCTTGACCTGACCCATCCAGCTGTCACTTTCAGCTTCAAGCCCTTTCTATCCAGGGCTTTACAGACAGGGATGATTGGTCTGTATAGGCAGTGGGGAGAGAGTTGGAGAGTTGGGTCTGGGCAATTCTGTTGAGAAGACAGAAGCCGTGATCCTGGGTGCTGTGTTAAACAACGGGAGATACAGAGCTCCTGATACCTTTGGGGAAAGGCTACAGGTATGAGAGCTTTCCTCTGGAAAAAGTTATGCGGCTTAAATAAAATGGGAAAATTGAGGGATAATAGGAGCTTCCTGGTTCCACAGGAAGGAGCACAAAGGTTAGAGAAAGGGCTGAGGCAGCATCCCCCAGGGAAGGCAGGCATCCCTCGCTCCCAGGGGCTCCTCTGGCAGCAGAGAGAGCCATGGTAAAGCTAAATTATACCCCAAGGACAACTTATACCCCAGTTTCTGGGACGTGCAAGCAAGAGATGGAGCCAGCTTGGACACTAGGGACACTAGGGACACTTCTGACCACAAATGGGCAGCCAGGCATGTGAGGAACTTTCCACCATCCCTCTGTTCTTTCCTCCCTGTCTCTGACTCTGGGGGAAACTACAAGCAGAAGAGGGAAGAGGAGATGAAGGAGGAATGAAAGGGCAGATCACACCCTTGTCCCTTCAAAGTCCCTAGAGCCAGAAGTAAATCTTATATGGTGTGGTATATACATGTCTTTCTTTCTCTTACACTGTTCATTCAATAGACTATCTACTGAGTGCCTACTAGATGCCAGCTGCTGCTCCAGGCTCTGAGGATATGGATATGAAAAGAGAGAAAAATCCCCACCCTTACTGAGCTTATGTTCTTGGTGGTTAATAAACTGTGCCTGACTGGAGAGCAGGGACTGAGTCCTATCTATGGCTCTATCCCAGAGACCTGCACCATATTTGGCTGGGGCTTGGTAAACATTGGTTAGATGAACCACATTAAAGTTTTGGTTTTGTGGCTCAGTGTGGTGGCTCACGCCTGTAATCCTAGCACTCTGGAAGGCCTAAGTGGGTGGATCCTTTGAGCTCAGGAGTTTGAGACCAGCCTGAGCAAGAGCAAGACCCTATCTCTCCTAAAAAGAAAAAGAAAAAAAAAAAAAAAGGAGGAAATTAGCCAGGCATTGTGGCAGCCACCTGTAGTTCTAGCTACTCAGGAGGGTGAGGCTTGAGAGCAGGAGTTTAAGGTTACTTTGAGCTACGCTGATGCCACCCCACTCTACCCAGGGTGACAGAGTGAAACTCTATCTCAAAAAAGAAAAAAAAAAGTTTTGATTTTGTATTGATAACATGTGGTTACTTCCCCAATGTTGACAGGAAAAAAAGAACCACAATCTGTAAAATAATTTAAAGAGATCTATTCTGAGCTGAATATGTTTTACCATGGCCCAGTGGGGAAGCCACACCCAAGAAGTCTTGAGCAATTGATCTGGAGACAGTTGAGTTAGTTGGCTTTAGACATTTTAGAGAGACTAAAATTGCAGGTACAATCATATAAATCAAAGCCTGGTGTGGTGGCTGCCACCTGTAATCCTAGCACTCTGGGAGATCAAGGCAGGAGGATGGCTTGAGCTTAGGAGTTCAAGACCAGACTGAGCAACAGTGAGATCCTGTCTCTACTAAAAATAGAAAAACTAGTTGGGTCAGGTGGCAGGTGCTTGTCAGTCCCAGGTACTCAGGAGGCTGAGGCAGGAGGATTGCTTGAATCCAGGAGTTTGAGGTTGCTATGAGCTAGGCTGACATCACAGCATTTTTAGCCTGGGCAACAGTGAGACTCTGTCTCAAAAAAAAAAAAAAAAAAATCATAAATCAGTACATTGATTTGGCCCAAAAAGGTGAAACATCTCAAAGCTCAAAGATTTTTTGGTTTGTAATCTGTTAAAGAAAGCTTCATCTAATGGTTTGGAATGTTTTGGTGTTTTTTGTTTTTTTTGAGACAGAGTCTCAAGCTGTCGCCCTGGGTAGAGTGCTGTGGCATCACAGCTCACAGCAACCTCCAACTCTTGGGCTTAAGCTATTCTCTGGCCTCAGGCTCCCAAGTAGCTGGGACTACAGGTGCCCACCACAATGCCCAGCTATTTTTTTTGTTGCTGCTGTTGTTTCAGTTGTCATTGTTGTTTTAACTGGCCCAGGGCTGGGTTTGAACCCGCCAGCCTCTGTGTCTGTGGCCGGCACCCTACCCACTGAGCTACAGGCACCACAAGCTTAGAATGTTTTAAGATGAGAAAATCTGTTAGCCAGAGACAAGCCACACTATACCAACCCAAGTGATCTGTTAAGCAAATTGATGGCCTGTAGGTATAATTTAACCTTTGCCCTGCATGGTCTTAGGTCTTGTTAATAATTTAGTACCTTCTTTGTTCATTTGTTTGTTTTTGTCTTTGTTCTCAGAGTCATGCTCTGTCGCCCTTGGTAGAGTGACAAGGTATCATAGCTCACAGCAATCTGAAACTCTTGGGCTCAAGTTATCCTCTTGCCTCAGCCTCTCAAGTAGCTGGGACTACAGGCGCCCGCCACAACGCCCAGCCATTTTTCTTTTAGAGACAAGCAATCCACCCGCCTCAGCCTCCCAAAATGCTAGGATTACAAGTGTAAGCCACCATGCCCAGCCAATAATTTAGTACCTTATTGTCATGAAGAGTCTCTTTTGTCAGTCTTATAATCTCTTTTTTAACACTGATGCTAATCAATTTTGTCTAAATCCCAGGAGCTAGGGAGTATAATGAGGTATGTTTGACCTCTTTTCCCATCAAGGCCCTGACTCAGTTCTAAGGTTTTTCTGGGGTCCCTTGGCCAATAGGAGGTTCATTGAGTTGGCAGTGGGGGCTTGGGATTTTATTTTAGTTGACATCAGCATCCAAATTCACCCTTCCAGGAAACTCTTCAATTTCTACTTGCAGAACTATGTGGTTTGGCAAAAATTGACTTTATCCCCAGCACTAAGGGACGTGAACTACACTAAGCCAATTTGGGTAGTCATCACCCTGATCTAAGTAAATGGTCAAATATGGGCATGTGACCAATTAAAGTCGATCTCAGGACAAAGGTGTATTTTCTCTTCCCAGAGTAATATAAAATCTATAGTATAGGCATTTTTGCTACTGTAGAGAAAGTCTGCCTGAAGATGAATCAACACATCACAGAGTCAGATCCCTCATGAAAATGAGGATCAAACCACATCTAAAGTACCTATGAATTTTCCAGTTGCCCAAGTCAATAAATTATTCTCATTGCTTAAATCATTTTGAGCTGATATTTTTATTTGCAACCCAAAGTATCCCAACTAATCCAGAGATATTTAATTTTATGTAATGGAAGAATATACAAGGTAACATATAACACAGACTAACAGTTTCCAAAATGTAGTCCAATACAAAATTGAAGACTGGGAAGTGTGTAAATACAGGGTGGCCATAAAGTTCCCATGTGGAATTTAAATAGTAGACACAGTGGCTCATGCCTGTAATCATTGCACTCTGGGAGATTGAGGCAGGTAGATTGCCTGAGCTCACAAGTTCAAGACCAGCCTGAGCAAGAGCAAGACCCTGTCTGTACAAAAAAATAGAAAAACTGAGGCAAGAGGATGGCTTGAGCCCAAGAGTTGGAGGTTGCTGTGAGCTGTGATGAGTGATGACACCATGTCACTCTACCCAGCGAGACAGCTTGAGACTGTGTCTCAAAAAAAAAAAAAAATAGTTTCACATGAACTTTATGGCCACCCTGTATACATGAGTTTCTAAACAGTCCAAAGAAAAAGCACAGAACGTCAGAGAGCTTATCTGAACCCACTGACAGCTCATCCTGCCAAATTTAGATCAGAAGAGACAGCTAGGCCCTCTGGATGCCTTCTTAAAGTCCTTCAGTATTTCCCTATCACCATTAGTTACAGGCCAAACACCCTAGCCCTTGATGAACTTTTCAGCATTATTTCTAACCATGTCTAGCCCAAGCACAACACATCGGTTACACCTAGGATGCCTCATGTGGTAGTCATCTTCCAAAATGGCTCCTTAACGATCTTCTTCTCCTAATATTCACAATTTGTGTAGTACCCCTTCCACCGTGAATTATGACTGGCAGTGTGAACAACAATATACAAAAGTAGCAAAGGTGTATGATTTCCAAGGCTAGGTTATGAAAAGCATTTCAGTTGCTCCCTTGGATCATTCTCTCTGGAGGCTGGAGGATATCAACCACTGCTGTGAGAACATACAAGCAATCCTATAGCAATGTCTTCATGGAAAAAACTGAAGCCTCCCACCCACGGCCATGCAAATTAGCCACCTTGGAAATGGATCCTTCAACCCCAGTTAAGCCTTCTGATGACTGTGGCCCCAGCTGACATCTGACCACATCCTCATGAAAAATACTGAGTCAAAACTGCTCAGCCATGCCACCCCCCAAATTCCTGACCTTCAGAAATCATGGGAGGTACTAAATGACTACCATTGCTTTAAGCCACTACTTTTGGGATCATTTGTTATGTAGTTTTAGATAACTAACCTGTTTCCCCGAAAATAAGACAGTGTCTTATTTTAAGGTGTGCTCCCAAAGATGCACTAGGTCTTATTTTCAGGGGACATCTTATCTTTCCTATAAGTGGTCTTATTTTCGGAGGATGTCTTATTTTCGGGGAAACAGGGTAGTACAACCTACCATTGAGCATGTCTGGAATGCCATCCTTCCGCTTCTTTTTGTTATCCTTAGAAACTCCTACTTGATTTCTAAGGTTTGGCTCTTCTGAGAACTCTGCCCTCATTTTCCTACTCAGATCCAAGCTCTGTTGCATTCAGCTCTATTAGCAGTTCTCACACTGTAATCTTTTTGTTGTTATTGTTTTTAGAGACAGGTTCTCACTCTGTTGCCTAGACTAGAGTGCAATGTCTTCATAATAGCATTTATTAAAAAAATAAATAATGGAAACTTCAGCTCTGAACAAGAGAAAGGAAGGAAGGAAGGAAGGGAGGGAGGGAGGGAGGGAGGAAGAGAGACAGAAAGAAAGAGAGAGAGAGAAAGAAAAGAAAAGAAAAAAGAGAGAGAAGAGCTGGAGATATCACTACAGGATTAGCCTAGAAAGCTCCTAGGTCTTTACTTCGCACTGAAAACTTCCTTCCCTGGTCATAAAAATGCCAACAAAGCCTAGATAAGCTATAGCAGGTAGTTCCATAACATCTTTCACCCTCAAAAAATTAGTCTGAGGTGCAAGGAGAAGGAACCATTCATGCACTATTGGTGGAACTCAAATTAGTACAAGCCTCTATGGAAATAAGTATGGAAATTCCTCAAAGAACTAAAAGTAAACCTACCATCTGACCGTGCAATTCCATTACTAAGCATTTACCCAAACAAACAAACAACAACAACGGAAAAGACATTTTACCACAGGGATATTTGCACTAGAATGTTCATAGCTGCTCAGTTCACAATCACAAAGATGTGGAAACAACCCAAGTGCCCATCAACAGATGAATGGATTAATCAACTGTGGTGTATGTACACCATGGAATACTATTCAGCCCTAAAAATAAACATTCTTGTAAGTAAAGTATCCCACAAGATTGGAAAAACAAGCATTGCATGTACTCAATGCCAATTTAAAACCAGGAGATTAACAATCACAGACCCACAAGAGAAAAAATATCAATTAAACTTACAAAGGGGCAGGAGGGAAGGGGATAAATAGCTACCCACCCACTGAGTACAATGCATGGGTATATGGCACACTCCCTGGGTATAGAACATAACTACAGCTATGATTTTTACCTGTCATGTATAAATTATATTACCTAATGGTTTTTACTCTTGTGTTAACCTAAAATTTAAAAAAATAAAAAAACAATAATAATTAGTCTGAAGATAGAAAAATATAAGAACAATTACAAAAAAGAACTGGAACAATAATATAGTAAAAAGCTGAGTGCCAGTGCCATGGCATGGGAGGAAAAAAAGGTGGATCTTCACAGTATCTAGTCCACCCTCCAAAACAATTTTGGAACTCTTTTTCATTATCATCATACAACGTCTAACAACAAAGTTTATGAACTCATCCCAAAATATCCACAAAAAAGTGCTACATACCTCATTGTTGAATATTATTATAGTCACCAGATGGCCAAAGGGAGTACTTCCAAGGTGACTGTAGTGATATTCAGCAATAAAGTATGTAGCACTTTTTCTAGGATGTTCTAGGATGAGTTCTCAAACTTAATTGTCTGACCTCATATATCTTGGAAAGATTTAGAAAGCAGAAAAGAGAGGGCAAATTTAGACATAGTTATAGATATGGAAATCAACTGATCCAAACAACACAATAAAGTAGTATCAACAGATGTACATTGAAGATTAGCAATTCAGAAATAGAATATAGCTATTTAAGCACTAAAGCACATTTCAAAAAAGCATTCCAAGGAGAAGCAGAACAAGATGGAGGACAGCAGACATTTCTTTAGCAGCCACTTGCAGTGAGATAGGGAAGAAAAGACTCCAGCTACCTTTGACAGGGGTGTCCTACCCAGAAGCAGACCTACCATTTGACCCTTCCAGGTCACAGGGAAAATCATTCCAGGAGCACATTGAAATAGCAGGGGGTTCCAGGAGCCAAGAAGGAGGTCAGGAGCAGTGGAAGACTAGAACAGAAGGCGAGTGCCTGGGGGTAGACAGAAGCCAGCCAGCCCTCCAGCAGAGAGCTGGAGACAGGGAAGGCCTATTCTGCAGTTTTTTTGGACTTTTTTTACAAAAGAAATTTTCAAGATTTATTGAAAGATTTTAACAAAAGTATACATCCAGTTATGTATCTACCTCCATTTTTGCTATGGTTTTTCTGTCCCTTTTTTTTCTTTCTTTTCTATTTCTCTCCCCTTTTTTTTTCTTCTTTTTTGGAGATTTTTCTACTTTTCTCATCTTTCCCTCTTAAATTTCTCAAATAACAACTAAAATATTACTTTTTAATACCTTATGCAATTTTATTTTTAATTTTATCTATTTTTTATTTTTTCTGATCCATTTTATTCTATTTCATTCTGTATTATTTTTATCAGGCAGAGCCTCACTCTGAGCCCTGGGCTAGAGTATGACAACACTGGCCTGGTTCAAGGTCTTGAGTCCTTGGTCTAGGATAGCCTTCTAGCTTTGGCCTTTGAAAGGACAGTATTGGTAGGTCCCCACTACAACATACTGCTGATTTTATTCTGTACTTGGTGGAGTTAGGGTATAGCTGTTCCTCAGGCTATTGAGGTGCTTCTGACCTCAAGGGACCCACCCAGCCTGGCTCCCCAGAGTCCTGGAATTGCAGGTCAAAACATACTGCCAAACACCACTATTATTTTCCATCTTTCTTATCTCCTTTTTTAAATTTTTTTTTCCTTTTTTTCTTTCTTTTCCCCTTTCTTGCTCTTTTCTCTTGCTTTTTGCCCTATACCAAAAGGCCACTTCAACACCTAAGCACAGAGACAAGGTAATTTAAAGAGAAAGAGGGCACGAGAGGAAAAAGTAGGGGAATGAAATGAATAAGAAGAAAACACAGATGAGGAAGAAACAACAGAAAAATTCTGGCAACATGAAAAACCAGAACAGATCAATCCCCCAAGGGATCATGGGGTAGCTGCTGCAGAGCATCCCACCTATAAAGAAATTATGGAAATGACAGAAAGGGAATTTAAAGTATGGACAAAAAAATAATGAAGGGAAAGTGTAAAATCACCAAAAGGACCAAAATCTATCCAAAAAAGTGAATGAAAGACATGAAATTAGAAAGGCTATATCAGATCTTAAGGACTTGAAGGAGTCAATCAGGGAACTTGAAGATGCAGTAGAAAGTATCAATAACAGTTTAGACCATGTAGAAGAAAGAATCTCAAGCTAGAGAACAAGGCTCTTGAGCTAACTCAGGCATTTAGAGAGGCAGAAAAGAAGAGAGAAAAAGCATAGCAATCACTTAGAGAATTACAAGACTTGGCAAAGTATTCAAACATACAAATTATAGGTAACCCTGAAGGGGAAGAAGAACAACCCAAAGAAATGGAAGTCCTATTGAAGATATCATAAATGAAAATTCCTCAAGCATTACACATTTCTCAAGCATTCCAACACACTCATTTTAGAGGAATATCAAACCCGGTTTCATCTCAACACAAACAGAGCATCTCCAACACACATTGTATTGAACCTATCCAAAGTCAAATATATATATTAACTAGTGTGATGTAAGCATTCCTAATTCTATATGAAATCAGCACATTGTATCCCATAAATGCATTAATGTATACATGATCTATGTGTTTATTATTCAATTAAAAAAGTCAAAATAAAAGAGAAAATTTTGCAAGCAGCCAAGAGTAAGCACCAATTGACCTACAAGGGCAGATCCATCAAGGTAACAGTGGACCTTTAGCTAATTCAAGCAAGAAAAGAATGGTCATCTACCTTTAACCTTCTTAATAAAACAATTTTCAATCCAGGATTCTGTATACTGAAACTAAGTTTCAAATTGGATTAAGAAATAAAATCTTGGGGCGGCGCCTGTGGCTCAGTCGGTAAGGCACCGGCCCCATATACCGAGGGTGGCGGGTTCAAACCCAGCCCCGGCCAAACTGCAACCAAAAAATAGCCGGGTGTTGTGGCGGGCGCCTGTAGTCCCAGCTACTTGGGAGGCTGAGGCAAGAGAATCGCTTAAGCCCAGGAGTTGGAGGTTGCTGTGAGCTGTGTGAGGCCACGGCACTCTACCAAGGGCCATAAAGTGAGACCCTGTCTCTACAAAAAAAAAAAGAAATAAAATCTTTTATTGACATGCAAACATTGAGGAAATTTGCCACAACAAGATGATCTCTTCAGGAAATTCTCAGACCTGCTCTCCACACTGACCATCACAATGAACCACCAGCAAAGTAACACCCAGAAACTAAAAGATAAAACCTAGCTTCCACAATGACACAAAGTATAAAACTAAGCAACGGACTTTCACAAAATAAGATGACTAGGACTCCACCATATTTATCAATTTTCTCAATAAATTTAAATGGCTGAATTCCCCACTGAAGAAGCACAGTCTGGCTTGGATAAAAAAGACAAGCCATCTATATGCTGTCTCCAAAACATACCCAACATCAAAGGACCAAATAAAATTCAGGGTGAGGAGTTGGAAAACAATCTTTCAGGCAAATGAAAATGAGAAGAAAGGAGAGATTGCAATCTTATTTCCAGATACAAGTGGATTAAACCAACTAAAGTTAAGAAAGACAAAGATGCTCAGGAGGCTGAGGCAAGAGAATTGCCTAAGCCCAGGAATTGGAGGTTGCTGTGAGCTGTGTGATGCCACGGCACTCTACCAAGGGCGATAAAATGAGACTCTGTCTCTACAAAAAAAAAAGAAAAGAAAGAAAGACAGACAAAGATGTTCACTTCAAACTGGTCAATGGAACAAAGGGAACAATACAAGAGGGCATTTTAATTCTAAATATTTATGCACCCAGCTTAAATGTTCCCAGACTTATGAACAGACCTTAATTGGTCTGAACAATATGATATCCTAGAAAACCACAATATCTGGAGACTTTAACACCCCTCTGATAGAAGCGGATAATCCTCTAAACAGAAACTAAACACTAAAATAAGGGACTTAAATGAGACCCTAGAACAATTGGGCTTAATAGGAATATATAATATACCATCCCAAAGCTAATGAATATATGTTCTCATCAGCCCATGGATCATACTCCAAAACAGATCATATCCTAAGACACAAATCAAACCTCAACAAGATTAAGAGTTGAAATTATACTTTCTATCTTTTCAGATCACAAGGCAATAAAGGTGGAATTCAACTCACATGGAAACTATATCTTATGCTGAATGACAGTAGGTCACGGAGTGGATAAAGGATGAAATTGTAAAATTCCTTGAACATAACTACAATGAAGCCACAAGCTACCAAAACCTGTAGGATACTGCAAAAGCAGTCCTAAGAGGGAATTTATCACATTAGATGCCTACAGAAAGAGATCACATCAACAACCTAATGAATCATCTCAAGGAGATGAAAAAGGAAGAGCAGGGCAGCACCCGTAGCTCAGTGAGTAGGGCAATGGCCACATACACCAAGGCTGGTGGGTTCGAACGCAGCCCAGGCCAGCTAAAAAAACAACAGTGACAACTACAACAACAACAACAAAAACAGCCAGTTGTTGTGGTGGGTGCCTGTAGTCCCAGCTACTTGGGAGGCTGAGGCAAAAGAATTGCTTAAGCCTAAGAGTTTGAGGTTGCTGTGAGCTGTGATGCCACAGCACTCTACCCAGGATGACAGCTTGAGACTCTGTCTCAAAAAGAAAGAAAGAAAAGAAAAGGAACAGCAATACAGTCACAAACCTGGCAGAAGAAAAGAAATAGCCAAAATTCAATCTGAAATAAAAAACATGAAACTGAAAATAAAAGAATGACTCAGAAAATTAATGAAACAAAAAATTGGTTCTTCAATAAGATAAATAAGGGCCAGGTGCAGTGGCTTATGACTGTAATCCTAGCACTTTGGGCGGTTGACCTGGGTGGATCACCTGAGCTCAGGAATTCAAGACTAGCCCAAGCAAGAGTGAGACCTCCTCTCTAAAAAATAGCTGAGCATTGTGGCAGACACCTGTAGTCCCAGCTACTTGGGAGGCTGAGGCAAGAGGATCACTTAAGTCTAAAAGTTTGAACTATGACACCACAGCACTCTACTGAGGGTGACAAAGTGAGACTCTGCCTATTAAAAAAAAAAAAAGAAAGAAAGAAATAAGAGATAAACAAAATTGATAAACCTTTGGCCAGATTAACTAGAAACAGAAAAGCAATATCTCTAATAACCTCAATCAGAAATTTAAGAAAAAGAAAAGTAACAACAGATACCACAGAAATTCAAGAGATTATCTCTGACTACAACAAAAAACTCTATGCCCAGAAATTTGACAATGTGGAGTAAATGGACCAATACTCAGAATCCATTATCTCCCTACACTTAATCAGGAAAAAAATAGATCCCTTGAAGAGACCAATATCAAGCACTGAAATTGAATGAACAATAAAGAAGCTTCCAACAAAAAAAAGCCCGAGACCAGATGACTTCAAACCAGAATTGTATCAAACCTTCAAAGAAGAGCTTGTACCTATACTGTAGAACCTATTCCAAAACATTGAGAAGGAAGGAAACTTTCCCAACACATTCTATGAAGCAAACATCACTCTGATTCCAAAACCAGGAAAGGACCCAGCTAGAAAGGAGAACTACAGACCAATTTAATTAATGACTATTAGTGCAAAAATACTCAATAAAATTCTAGCAAATAGGCTTGGCGCCTGTAGCTCAGCGGCTAGGATGCCAACCACATACACCAGAGCTGGCGGGTTTGAACCCAGCCTGGGCCTGCCAAACAACGACAACTACAACCAAAAAATATGGCTAGGTGTTGTGGTGGGTCCCTATAGTCCTAGCTACTTGGGAGGCTGAGGCAAGAGAATCACTTAAGCCCAAGAGTTTGAGATTGCTGTGAGCTGTGACACCAGGACACTCTACCAAGGGTGACATAGTGAGACTCTGTCTCAAAAAAAAAAAAAAAAAATCCTAGCAAATAGATTACAACTACACATAAAAAAAAAAAAAGAAAGAAATTATACATCATGATCAAGTAGGCTTTATCCTAGGGATGCAAGCTTGTTTTAACATACTCAAATCCATAGAAGTAAAAACATTGTTTTTTTAACATATGCAAATCAATAGAAGCAAAAACAAAGACCATATGATCCTCTCAACAGATGCAGAAAAAGCATTTGACAGTTCAATATTCTTTTCTAATAAGAACACTTAAGATAATAGGCATAGATGGCACATTTCTTAAACTGAAGCCATCTATGACAAACCCACAGGCAATATCATACTGAATGTAGTAAAACTGAAACCTTTTCCACTTAGAACTGGAACCAGACAAGGATGTCCATTATTGCCACTACTATTCAATATAGTTATGGAATTTCTAGCCAATGTAATCAGTCAAGAGGAGGATATTAAGGGCATCCCAATGGGGGCAGAGGAGGTCAAACTCTCACTTTTTGCCACTGATATGATCTTATACTTAGAAAACCCCAGAGATTCAACTACAAGACTCCTGGAAGTGATCAATAAATACAGTGATGTCTCAAGGTATAAAATCAATGTCCACGAATCAGTAGCCTTGATATATGCTAAAAACAGCCAAGTTGAGAAGCAAATCAAGGACATAATTCTTTTCACAGTAGCTTCAAAGTAAATGAAATACTAGGAATATACCCAACAAAGGAGGTGAAGGATCTCTACAAAGAGAGTTACAAAACCCTGAGAAAATAAATAGCAGAAGACATTGACAAATGGAAGAACATACCATGCTCTTGGCTGGGAAAACTCAACATTGTTAAAATGTCTATTCTACCCAAAGCAATCTACAGATCTGAAGCAATCTCCATTAAAATACCAAAATCATACTTTGAAGAACTCAAAACAAATAGTTCTTTGTTTTGTATGGAACCAGGAAAAAAACCATATGGCCAAGGCAATTCTTTTTTTTTTTTATTAAATCATAGCTATGTACATTAATGCAATCATGGGGTAAAATATGCTGGTTTTATACACCATTTGAAATATTTTCATCAAATTGGTTAAAATAGCCTTCACCGTATTTTCTTAGTTATTGTGTTCAAACATTTATACTCTACACTTAGTAAATTTAACATGTACCCTTGTAAAATGCACGGTAAGTGTGGCCCCACGAATTACCCTCCCTCAACCCATCCTCCTCCTTCCCCTCCCCTCCCTCTCCTCTTTCCCCTTCTTCTTGGGCTATAGTTGGGTTACAGCTTTCATATGAAAGCTATGAATTTATTTCATAGTAGGGCTGAGTATATTGGATATTTTTTCTTCCATTCTTGAGATACTTTGCTAAGAAGAATATGTTCCAGCTCCATCCATGTAAACATGAAAGAGATAAAGTCTCCATCTTTTTTAAGGCTGCATAATATTCCATGGAATACATGTACCACAATTTGCTAGTCCATTCGTGGGACTATGGGCACTTGGGCTTCTTCCATGACTTAGCAATTATGAATTGGGCTGCAATAAACATTCTGGTGCAAATATCTTTATTATAAAGTGATTTTTGGTCTTCTGGATATAGACCTAGTAGAGGAATTAAAGGATCAAATGGCAGGTTTATTTTTAGATCCCTAAGTGATCTCCAAACATCTTTCCAAAAGGAACTTATTAGTTTGCATTCCCACCAGCAGTCAAAAAGTGTTCCCTTTTCTCCACATCCACGCCAGCATCTTTGGTTTGGGGATTTTGTGATGTGGGCTAATTACTGGGCTTAGATGATATCTCAAAGTGGTTTTGATTCGCATTTCTCTGATGATTAAAGATGATGAACATTTCATGTGTCTGTAGGCCTTGCTCCTGCCTTCTTCAGAGAAGTTTCTCTTCAAGTCCCTTGCCCAGCCTGCAAGGGGAATCACTTGTTCTTTTCTTGCTTGTACGTTTGAGTTCTCTGTGGATTCTGGTTATTTAAACCTTTGTCGGAGACATAACCTGCAAATGTCTTCTCCCATTCTGAAGGCTGTCTGCTTGCTTTACTTACTGTGTTTTTGGCTGTGCAGTCTCCTTTTAGTTTGATCAGGTCCCAGTAGTGTATTTTTGGTGTTGCTTCAATTGCCTGGGGAGGGGGGAAGGTCTTCCTCATAAAATATTTGCCCAGGCCAATTTCTTCAAGTGTTTTACCTACACTTTCTTCTAGTATTTTTATAGTTTCATGTCTTAAGTTTAAATCTTTAATCCAGTGAGAGTCTTAGTTAATGGTGAAAGGTGTGGGTACAGTTTCAGTCTTGGTTAATGGTGAAAGGTTTGGGTCCAGTTTCAATCTTCTACAGGTTACCAGCCAGTTCACCCAGCACCATTAGTTAAACAGAGAATCTTTTCCCACTGAATATTTTTAATTGGCTTATCAAAGATCAAACAACAGTAAGTAGCTGGGTTCATCTCTTGGTTCTCTATTCTGTTCCATACATCTACCTCTCTGTTTTTGTTCCAATACCATGCAGTTTTGATCACTATCAATTTATAGTATAGTCTGAGGTCTGGTAGCATGATTCCTCCTCCTTTGTTTTTATTTCTGAGTAATGTCTTGGCTATTCAAGGTTTTTTCTGATTCTGTATAAAACAAAGTATTATTTTTTCAAGATCTTTAAAGTATGACAGTGGAGCTTTAATAGGGATTGCATTAAAATTGTATATTGCTTTTGGTTACATGGACCTTTTAACAATGTTGATTCTTCCCAGCCATGAGCATGGTATGTTTTTCCATTTGTTAACATTTTCAGCTATTTCTTTTCTTAGAGTTTCATAGTTCTCTTTATAGAGATCTTTCACATGCTTTATTAGGTAAACTCCCAAATATTTCATCTTCTTTGGCACTACTGTGAATGGAATAGAGTCCTTGACTGTTTTTCCAGCTTGATATTGTTGGTACAGATTTATGAGTATTGATTTTGTAACCTGAGATGCTGCTGTATTCCTTGATCACTTCTAAGAGTTTTGTAGTAGAATCCCTGGTGTTTTCCAGATATACAATCATATCATCTGCAAAGAGTGAAAGTTTGATCTCCTGTGACCCTATATAGATACCCTTGATCACCTTTTCTTGCCTAATTGCAATGGCTAAGACTTCCATTGCAATGTTGAAAAGCAGTGGAGACAATGGGCAACCTTGCCTGGTTCCTGATCTGAGTGGAAATGATTTCAATTTAACTCCATTTAATATGATGTTGGCTATGGGTTTGCTGTAGATGGCCTCTATCGGTTTAAGAAATGTCCCTTCTATACCAATTTTCTTAAGTGTTCTAATCATGAAAGGATGTTGGATATTATCAAAAGCTTTTTCTACATCAATTGAGAGAATCATGTGGTCTTTGTTTTTTATTTTATTTATGTGATGAATTATATTTATAGATTTACATATATTGAACCAGCCTTGAGACCCTGGTCACGGTGTATAATTTGTTTGATGTGTTCCTGGATTCTGTTTGCTAGGATCTTGTTGAATATTTTTGCATCAATATTTATTAGTGATATTAGTCTATAATTTTCTTTTCTTGTTGGGTCTTTTCCATGTTTGGGGATCAAGGTGATGTTTGCTTTGTAGAATGTGTTGGATAGTATTGCTTCTTTCTCTATATTTTGGAAAAGGTTAAGTAATATAGGTACCAGTTCCTCTTTAAACATTTGGTGGAATTCTGATGTGAAGCCATCTGGTCTCAGGTTTTTCTTTTTAGGGAGATTTTGTTTAGTTGATGCTATTTCAGTACTTTATATAGGCCTGTTCAACATTTCCACTTCATTCTGGTGAAGTCTAGGAAGGTGGTGTGCTTCCAAGTATTGGTCTATTTTCTTCAAATTTGTGTGTTTCTGAGAATAGAGTTCCTTGTAATGTTCATTAAGGATTTTTTGAATTTCTGAGGAGTCTGTTGTTATTTCATCTTCCATTTCTGATTTATGAAATTAGAGATTTTACTCTTTTTTTCCTGGTTAGGTTAGCCAAAGGTTTATCTATTTTATTGATCTTTTCAAAAAAACAACTTTTTGATTTATTGATCTGTTGTATAATCCTTTTGTTTTTGATTTCATTTAAATTCTGCTCTAATTTTGGTTATTTCTTTTCTTCTGATGAGTTTGGGGTTGGAATGTTCTTCCTTTTCCAGTTGCTTGAGATGTCCCATTAAATTGTTAACTTCCTCTTTTTCCATCTCTTGAGGAAGGTTTGCAGTGCTATAAATTTCCCTCTTAGGAATGCCTTTGTGGTATCCCAGTGGTTCTGGTAATTCATGTCTTCATTATCATTTTGTTCCAAAACTTTGGTAATTTCCTTTTTAATCTTGTCTATGACCCAGCTATCATTCAGCATAAAGGTATTTAGTTTCCATGTTTTTGTATGAGTATGCAGATTCCTGTTGTTACTGAATTCAACTTCTTTCTTTTTTTTTTTTTTTTTTTTTGAGACAGAGTCTCACTTTGTTGCCCTGGGTAGAGTGCCATAGTATCACTCACAGCAATCTCTGAGTTCAACTTTTATTCCATGATGGTCTGAGAAGATGCAAGGAGTAATTGAATAATTTCTATTCTGGGCAGCACCTGTGGCTCAGTGAGTAGGGCGCCGGCCCCATATACCGAGGGTGGTGGGTTCAAACCCAGCCCTGGCCAAACTGCAACAAAAAAATAGCCGGGCGTTGTGGCGGGCGCCTGTAGTCCCAGCTACTTGGGAGGCTGAGGCAAGAGAATCATGTAAGCCCAAGAGCTGGAGGTTGCTGTGAGCCGTGTGACGCCATGGCACTCTACCGAGGGCGATAAAGTGAAACTCTGTCTCTACAAAAAAATAAATAAATAATAATAATAATGATAATAATAATTTCTAGTCTTTTAAATTTGCTGAGGTTAGACTTGTGACCTAAGATGTAATCAATTTTGAAGGATGCTCCATGGGCTGAGAAGAATGTGTATTCAATTTTGTTAGGATGAAATGTTCTGTAGATGTCCATTAAATCCAATTGTTGAATGGTTAAGTTTAAATATAAAATTTCTTTGCTGAGTTTCTTATTATAGGATCTATAGAACACTGCCAAAGGAATGTTAAAATCTCCAACTATTATGGTGCTGGAGGAAATCAAGTCCCTTATGTCTGTTAGAGTTGCTCTTATAAAATGAGGTGCATGCTGGTTAGGTGCATAAATGTTAATAATTGAAATCTCATCATGTTGAGTGTTACCCTTAACAAATATGAAGTGACCATCCTTATCCTTCCTTACTTTTGTTGGTTTAAAGCCTATTTACCTGCTTTTTTTCTGATTTCCATTTGCCTGAAATATAGATGACCATCCCTTCATCCTGAGTCTGTTTATTTTTTAAGGTAAGATGAGATTCTTGTATGCAGCAGGTATCTGGCCTGAGTTTTTGTATCCAGTCAGCCAATCTGTGCCTCTTTAGAGGACAATTTAAACCATTCACATTAATTGAGAATATTGATAAGTCTGGTAGAATTTGGGGTATCAAGTTTTTTGAAAGTCCAGTGGACATTTTTAATCCTTTTGCCACTGTGGAAGTTGGAATTTGATCAAAAATTTCCGAGTTTACTTTGGTGGTAGAGGAGTGCACTGGTCATTATGGAGGATAGGTCTGAGACTATCCTGGAGAGCTGGTTTAGTTATGACAAATTTCTTCAACACATGAATGTCATTAAAGTAGTTAATTTCTCCATCATAAATAAAACTCAGTTTAGCTGGATACAGGATCCTGGATTGAAAATTATTTTCTTTTAGGAGATTAAAAGTCGATGACCACCCTCTTCTAGCTTGAAAGGTTTCAGAAGAGAGATCTGCAGTCATTCTAACATTCTTCCCCTTGTAGGTTATGGTTTTTTTGCATCTGGCTGCTTGCTGAATTTTCTCCTTCACTTTAATTTTGGCGAAGTTAATTATAATGTGTCTGGGAGATGCCTTATTCAGGTTGAGTTGTGCTGGTGTTCTGAAACTGTCTGCTATCTGAATTTCAGAATCTCTTGGCATGTCTTGGAAGTTCTCTTTGATTATCTCATGAAGTCAAGAATCTAGGCTGTTCAAAGCTGCTTCATCACCTTCAGGAATTCCTATAAGGTGAATATTAGTTTTCTTCAAATTATCCCAGATCTCTCTGAAGGAATGATCCATTTTTGCTCTCCTCTTCTCTTCTTCTTTGAGCATTTGGGAGCATTCAAAAGCTTTGTCTTCAAAGTCAGAAATGCTTTCTTCTGCCTGCAGCATTCTGTTACTGAAGGATTCTACTGTATTTCTCAGATCTTTTGAGGGCTGCAAGTTCTTGTCTCAATTGTGTCAAAATCTTTGGTGATTTTGCCTTAGAATTCATTGAATTTTTGAGACAACTTTTGAAATGCTCCTTGAATTTCTAATTCCAACTTTACCTCCATTCTATTAATCTTATTTGCAATCCAAATTCTGAATTCAATTTCTGACATCTCAGCCATTTGTTTATGAATGAGATCTTCTGGTGTGTCTGCCATGTCATTCCTTGGGGGAGTTGATCTACTCTGATTATTCATGTTGCCAGAGGTTTTCCCACTGATTCCGCCCCATGATTATTTTACACCTTTGGCTAGATGAGCAGATAAGGTGAAGTTGGGTAGGAGGCTCCTGGAGTAGGGATTAACTAGCCCTTTGCCCAAGATCTGGGACTGATGTCTGTACCTTTGCCCCTAGAACCCATACAGTGCTACAGCCTGAGACACTGGGGACCTGCTTGGTATAGTGGGTCTAAGTGGCTTGTCTTGTTTTCAGCTGGCCTCTTTCCACTCCTAGTGAATCAGTAACTCTGGGTTGAAGTCCCAGGGGGCCTGTGTTTCCATCCCAGTTCTGTTCCGCCAGTTACTGCCACCGGAGTAGAGGCCTGGCTTTCTCTGATTGTCAAAAGAGGTGGGAAGTGTCTCTCCAAAATATCTCCAGGGGTGTGAGCCCTATTGTTCCAGCCACTGCCGCTGCTGCTCTGTGCTATGGGGCACTGCTTCTCCCTTTCCCTCTTGGTCACAGTCCTCTTTACCCTCGTGTCGCAGAATCAGCACAGTCCTATTGTTTGTTAACTTGAGGTCGCAGCTTGCCTCAGCAGGGTTGATGTGCATTCTTCAACCTTCTCTCTTGGCTCAGCTCCAAACCATCAGCTTACTTGTTAAACTTCTGTCTTTTAACTCTCCTTCTGGACAGGAGCCTCTTTGGGAAGCTGGCTCCAGTTGACCATCTTGCCTCTGCCCCTTGTTGTTTGTTTTTTGAGACAGAGTCTCACTGTCTTGCTCTGGGTTGAGTGCTGTGGCATCATAGCTCACAGCAACCTCCAACTCTTGGGCTCTAGTGATCCTCTTGCCTCAGCTTCCTGAATAGCTGGGACTATAGGCACCAACCACCCTGCCTGGATAATTTTTCTATTTTTAGTAGAGACGGGATCTTGCTTTTGCTCAGGCTGGTCTTGAACTCCTGATTTCAAGTCCCAGGCAATTCTTAGTAATGAAAATTGAGCCAGAGGCATCATTCTACCAGACTTCGATTATATTACCAACAGCATGATATTGGCACAAAAATAGAGACATAAACATATGGAACAGAATAGAAAACCGAGAGATGAAACCACATTCTTATCATCTGATCTTCAGTGAACAAACAAAAGCATACTCCCTATTCAATAAATGGGAGAACTGGATAACCACATGTAGAAGACTGAAACTGGACCCACACCTTTCACCACTTACAAAAATTGACTCACAATGGATAAAAGATTTAAATCTAAGACATGAAGCCATAAAAATCCTAGAAGAAAGCATGGGAAAAAACCTTAATGATGTCAGCCTGGGGAAAAGTTTTTTTTTTTTTTTGTAGAGACAGAGTTTCACTTTATTGCCCCTCGGTAGTGTGCCGTGGCATCACACAGCTCACAGCAACCTCCAACTCCTGGGCTCAGACGATTCTCTTGCCTCAGCCTCCTGAGTAGCTGGGTCTACAGGCTCCCGCCACAATGCCCGGCTATTTTTTTGTTGTTGTTGCAGTTTTGGCCAGGGCTGGGTTTGAACCCACCACCCTCGGCATATGGGGCCAGCACCCTGCTCACTGAGCCACAGGTGCCACCCAGCCTGGGGAAAAGTTTTAATGAAGGTTACTTCCTTGGCAATGGCAAAAACAACAAAAAGAAACAAATGGGACTTAATGAAGCTGAATAGCTTCTGCACAGCTAAGGACACAACAACTAAAGCAAATAGACAACTTTGGGATGGGAATGGGAAAAGATATTTATTTGCATGTTACAAATCTGACAAAGGGTTGATAACTAAAATCTACCAAGAATTCAAATTAATCTGAAAAAAAGAGCAAACAATCCCATCTATCACTAGGCAAGAGACATGAACATAACTTCTCTGAAGAAGACAAACAAATGGCTAACAAACATACGAAAAAATGCTCATCATCAGAGAAAGGCAAATCAAAACTATCCTGAGATGTCACTTAACCCCAGTGAGACTAGCCCACATCACAAAGTCCCAAAGCTGTAGATGTTGACACATATGTGGAGAGGAGGGAACACTTTTACACTGTTGGTGTGACTGCAAACTAATACAACCTCTATGGAAAGAGGTATGGAGAATCCTCAAAGAACTAAAAGTGAACCTTCCATTTGATCCTGTAATCTCATTACTAGACATCTACCCAGAAGAAAAAAAAATCATTTTACCACAAAGACATTTGCACCAGAATGTTTATTGCATCTCAATTCACAATTGCCGAGATGTGGAAGCAACCCAAGTGCCCATCAACCCATGAATGAATTAACAAACTGTGGTATATGTATACCATGGAATACTATTCAGCCATAAGACAAGGTGGAGACTTTACATATCTTGTGTTTACCTGGATGGAGTTGAAACACATTCTTCTTAGTAAAGTATCACAAGAATGGGGGGAAAGTATCCAATGTACTCAATATTAATATGAAACCAGTATATAAACAACTACAGGCCCACACAAAAGAAAAACACAAGTATAGTCTAGCAAGAGGGAGGGAAAAGGGGGGGAAGGAAAGAGGGTGATTGGCGGGATCTCACCCAATGTCCCTAATGTGAGGGTGTTCAGTGCATTCCTGGGTGAAGGGTTCAACTACAACTTAAACTTTACCTCAGAAATGAAAATGATGAACCTAAACATTTGTACCCTCATATCAATCTAAAATAAAAACAGAAAAGAAAGACATGTGTCCTCGAAGAAGGTATGTTGAAGCCCTAACACCCAAGATAAGATCCTTCTTACCTTTGGAAATAGGCTCTTCACAGATGCAATCAAGGTAAAATGAGGTCAGACTGGATTATATTTCAAATCCAGTGACTGGTGTCCTTATGAGAAGAAGAAAAATCTGGAAACAGGGGGAGAAGACCATGTAAGGGCAAGGGCAGAGATTGGAGTGATGTGTCTTCAAGTCAAGGGACACCAACATCTGCCCGGAGCCACCAAAAGCTGGTAGAAGCCTGGGACAGAGTCTTCCTCACGACCTCAGAAGGAACCAACCCTACTGACCTCTCAATCTTGGACTTCTGGTTTCCAGAAAAGTGAGACAATAAATTTCTGTTGTTCAAGCAAGCTACCAAGTTTGTGGTACTTTGTCACAACAAAGTACCCATAGCTAGAGTCCAGGGAAGAAACTGGCAAACCGCAGGGAAGTAGGTCTTCTACCAGGGGTGCTGATTACCATCAGCACTGCAGATTGGACTTCCTTCGCAGGTGGGACACCCTGGTGCTGGGCGGGGCCCTAAGGTGGTATAAATGAGGGAAAGGCCAGGGTTGAGAGAGCCAAGCAGCATCACTTCCTTTATTCACACTCAAAAAGATTGCCTGTGGAAATTATTTCATTATAATGCAAACTGTAATATGATCTGTTAAGACTTTTGTGCCATTTCTTTTTCAAATTCTGGACACACAGATCACGTTACAGTTTGCATTATAATGGCAAAGTTGTGTTCTTTAGATGATGACATTCTGTATTTGCCCAGGGGGCACATGGACATATAGGGATATTCTTCCCTTTTATAAAGCAATAAACTCTTCCCTAACTGTCTTGAAAACACACAGCTCCCTCTGTCTATGTTTGTTTCCCCCATTTTGGGATATAGGCATGACTCAGGAGAAACATCTGCCTGTTACAAGAAGATGGTGACATCACAAATGAAATCAATGATCTAAGTCAAAGAGACACCAGACACCAGGGGGTGGAGGGGACTTGTGCCCTCAACTTGATTCTACGCAATCAGGGTAGAATCTACCCATGATGATTGGAAGCCCCTTCTCACCAGGGTGTCTGAATTTTTAACTGATGGTAGAAATCCAGAATTTTTAGGTGAAATCATCAAAGTGTTAAATGTTGGCTCAATTTTTCTCTGTTCTATAACCTGTTTTACTGTCTTTTGTAAAACTGATGACTAGACAAAAGTTATTTTGTTGCCCCCTTCTTCCTGCTAGATGTAAGTGAAGTCTCTGAGAGTGTAAGTGTGCCTATTGTATAATTTTTACAGCTCTATCTCCAGGGCTTACATCTGGGTTTACAGGGTTTGCAGGTGCAGAGTAGCTGCCTAATAAGCACTGGCTGGATAAATGAGTGATCCAATCCCGGCTTCTCTTTGCATGAATGCAAGGATCTCATGCAACTTCTCTTTATGTGCAATTGTGTCGGGGCTGCACTTGATAAAGGAATCTAAAGATCAAACTTTTTTTTTTTTTTTTTTTTTAGATAGAGTCTCACTTTCTTGCTCCCAGTAGAGTTCTGTACCATCACAGCTCACAGCAACCTCAAACTCCTGGGCTTAAGTGAATCTCTTGCCTCAGCCTCCCAAGTAGCTGGGACTATAGGCATCTGCCACAACGCCCGGCTATTTTTAGAGATGGGATCTTGTTCTTGCTCAGGTTGGTCTCAAACTCCTGAACTCAAGCTGTTGCAGGAAGATGAGGCCCAACGGAGAGAAAGAGCACCCAAACACCACGTTTCCAAACACCATGTTTATAAGAGGAAGGGCCAGGAGTTTACGGCATAGAAGAATTCCAAATGGCCACGCTCCCTGACTGGCTTGGTCTTTCCCTTTTTATCAATAGTCAAAAAGTTCCAACCTATTCTCATTGGCCAGTTTCAATCAAGTGGGAGATGCTCTTCCAGCCCCTACAGAACTACAGGATTTCACAGAACTTGGAAATTTCCAAGTTCCAGGAAGTTACGTTTACTAATTCCCAAGAGCTGAGTCACCATGGAGAGGACCCTGCAGGTGTATCCTTGTGGTCTCCTTGAGAAGACCTGTTCTCCTAGACCTCACCCTTCTCAGGTATCCTCTCTCAAAGCAATCCACTGGTCTCAGCCTTCCGGAGTGCTGGAATTGCAGGCATGAACCACTGTGGGTGGCCCAAGGTCCAACGTTTTCACCCAGCCCAGTTACTGTGCACATGTATAAGGCCCAAGGAAAGGACAGAGCATTTTCGTGATCCAACCCAAAGAAGGGCAGAAATTTGTGCTTGCCTCCCACAGTTCTCACTTACCACCATCAGTCAGCAGGCTTTTAGGAGAGAATTGCGTATGTGGTTTATTTACAAATCCTTTCAAATCCTGAAGAAGAGACACTTAATACACAATGCACTTTGTCCTCACATGTCAATCAATGTCTCCTCAATGCAGAGAGCAGCACTATGGGGTCTAAGAGTGTAAGTGGATTGTGCTTGGATCCTTAAATCTTCATTTCATTTACCAAAAGCCACAGTGTTTGAAAAGTCATTTGCAATTGATGCTAGCCTATTGGAGGAGTCAGTGTGTAGAAAGACAGAGGAAAAACATAAAGTTCCTGAATGCAAACTTCATATTTACAGTCAGTAAATTCATAAATACATGGATGAACGGTGGAATTTGCACACACATTATCTAAGAAGAATTCGATTACAGGGGCAGGGAGGAAGGGAGGAGACGAGCACCTACACACAGGATTACAGAGTCAGAGAAAGCAGAGAGAAGTTCAGAGATACAGTAAAAGGGGGGAGAGAGGGAGAAAAAAAGGGAGGACAAAAGGGAAAGAAAGAGACTGAGTCAACGGCATGGCCTGTGTGGCTTCCTGTCCCTGCGCCGACTGACTCTCCCAGGATCATATCTAGTTAGCAGTTATCCCACACCCACTTCTCTGCCTTGGTGTGAACACAAGATGGTGGTGAGGATCCTCTGATCCCCCCTCCATCTTCAAGGGAACCACACATGGGAGATTTTGGAGATATTCAGAGTCATTTCAATCTGAAGCAATGTCACTGGACTGCCTTTAGGGCCAGGTGCTTGCACAACCTGCAAATCCACCACCCGTGTTGGTGCTTCATATCCCTCCAAACTTACAAGATGAAGAAGTCTCTGGTGCTGTCAAGGTGGAGGTGGGGGCGGGCTTCCTGGTGGATCCATCCCAGCACACCCAGAATCCCAGTTCACCCTGCACCTTCCACACAGACACCTAGATTTGTCTCAGTAGGCTCAAGGATAAATTCTTGGACAGCTGACTCACCATGAATGTGACAGACCCTCTCCCCTGTCTAGAAAGGCTAAGGAATATACACCACCCACTGCTGAGTTCCCTGTGAATTCTGCCTACTCCCAAAGACCAGCCTCTTCAAGGATGGCTGGCATGGGCCCTTCACCTGGGAGTTGAACTGCAGCGCAGGATTTTAATTTGGGGAAAATTAAATAACCTGATAAAAGAGTGGATTTGAGAAATAAGTGAAAGCAAGAATCTTCCTTGGGCGGCGCCTGTGGCTCAGTGAGTACGGCGCCAGTCCCATATGCCAGAGGCGGCGGGTTCAAACCCAGCCCCGGCCAAAAACCACAAAAAAAAAAAAAAAAAGAATCTTCCACAGTTGGAGGAAAAACGTTTAGGGATTAGGGGTCCATTCAAAAGGTACTGATATTGATGCGTTGTGTGTTGCCCAAGACATGGTGATCAAAGTGACTTTTTTACCTCATTCTATGATAAGTCGAAATTACAGGAAGAAGTAAAAGATTTCAGACTGTGGAAGAGGCATTGGTACCAGTTATCAAACTCTGTTTTGACAGAATAGAGATTGATATTTTGTTTGCAAGATTAGCATTACAGACTATTCCAGAAGATTTGGATCTATGAGATGATAGTCTACTTAAAAATTTAGATATAAGATGCATAAGAAGTCTTAATGGTTGCAGGGTAACCGATAAAATTTTACATCTAGTACCAAACATTGACAACTTCAGGTTAACTCTGAGAGCTATCAAACTATGGGCCAAATGCCACAACATCTATTCCAATATATTAGGTTTCCTTGGTGGTGTTTCCTGGGCTATGCTAGTAGCAAGAACTTGCCAGCTTTATCCAAATGCAATAGCATCAACTCTTGTACATAAATTTTTCTTGGTATTTTCTAAATGGTATATGTTTAGATTATATTAAAATAAAATTGATGGTAGACACTGAAAAAAGAAATATATATATACATGTATATATATATACATTCCGGGGAAAGAAAAAGAGAAAGAAAAACATAATAGATGAAGAAAAGTGTGGAAAAATCTTGCTCATTTTGGAAACCGGCTTAAAATCAACCCTTTCTCCATAAGGAGACTGAGACCCAGAGAGGAGAGATGACCTGTCTTACCTGAAACCTGGTAATCACCATGGACCCCTCCACCCACATGGCACCCTCCACTAGGTTGGAAACTTAACACAATGCCTCAGATCCTTCAGATAGTGTTTCCCAGCATCACTCATATTCTTAATTTTTGCCACAAGCCTTTTTCACATTTGTCACACCCACATTACCACCTATAGCAGTGATTTTTAACCCATGCACTGTGGCACACTGGTGTGCCGTGAGAGGACATTAGGTGTGCTGTGAAAATGTTTAAAGATCATTAATTAAATTATTTTCAAAAGAAGTTCAAAGCACAGTAAATATATTCTTTTTTAAACTCTTTTTTTTTTTTTTTTTTGAGAAAGAGTCTCCCTCACTATGTTGCCCTTGGTAGAGTGCTATGGCATCACAGCTCACAGCAACTTCCAACTCTTGGGCTTAAGCGATTCTCTTGCCTCAGCCTCCCAAGTAGCTGGGATTACAAGCACCCGCCACAATGCCCAGCTATTTTTGGTTGCAGTTGTCATTGTTTAGCAGGCCTGGACCAGGCTTGAATCCGCCACCCTAGGTGTATGTGGCTGGCTCCCTTACTCACTGAGCTATGGGCACTGGGCCCTCTTTTTTTAATCAACATAATTTAAGTGTGCCATGGAAATTTAACTATAGGTTCAAGTGTGCCATGAGATAAAAAAAAGGTTGAAAAACACTGACCTACAGGGCTGGGTGCAGTGGCTCCCACCTGTAATCCTAGCACTCTAGGAGGCTGAGTCAGGTGGATCACCTGAGCTGAGGAGTTCAAGACCAGCCTGAGCAAGTAGTGAGACTCTGAGCAACATAGTGAGACTCTGTCTTAAAAAAAAAAATAAAAATAGAAGCAAAGAAAGAAACAAGCCAGTATCACTTATGAATAAAAGGTAATGGTAAAAATAAATATATAGACATAAATTGTAAAAGAAAATAAAAATCTCAGGACCATCCACCCCAATTCCTTAAGCAAAAGGGAAAGTAAAGGCCTTGAGCATCTTTGAAGAACTAGGCCCTACAGGTCATTCTTTTTTTTTTTTTGAGACAGAGTCTCATTCTGTTGCCCTCAGTAGAGTGTTGTGGCATCACAGCTCACAGCAACCTCAAGCTCTTAGGCTTAAGTGATTCTCTTGCCTCAGCCTCCCAAGTAGCTGGGACTACAGGCGCCCACCACAACGCCCAGCTATTTTTTTGTTATTGTTGCAGTTGTTTTAGTTGGCCCAGGCCCAGGCCGAGTTTGAACCCGCTACCTTCACTGTATGTGGCTGGCGCTGTAACCACTGTGCTACAGGTGCTGAGTCATACTACAGGTTATTCTTAACAAAATTCTTTCCTGGCCTCCCATAAGCAAGGGTATGCAAATTGCAACTTTAGGTCTGCAGGCTACAGCTAGCTAGCTTCTAAAACAAAAGTCTGTTTGATTCCACACTAATAATGAATTAAAGTTTTTTTCCACAGGTACAGAACAGAGACAAGATAGGATCAGACATTCTTTTACCTACCCAGGGACATCTATATAATTGAGGCTTTCTTCACTCCCTTTTTCTCTTCTAACACTTATGTTATCGTATGTAAAATGTAGATTTTCCTGGGTCTCACAAGACTACAACCATTTTGTCTCACTATCCTCCCATCCACCACCTCCCCCACCCACCCACCTTTTTCTTTTTTTCCTCTTGGAATAGCCTATACTCCTTTAAGAACTGAAATTTCCACATTCCCCTTTGGGAAAACCACCACAAGTTTGCTGTTTGTGTTTTTCCCAGACACATCCTCAACTTTGGCTTAAACCTCCATTGATTGAGATCTTTACTTCAGTTACTTATTTTGGCTTCCACAAAACCACCATTAAATTGCTAGAAACTTTTACTTGCCAAAGGCTCTGATCCTCTGGTTTGCTCTTTGTCTCTTACAAAGATGAATGAGTGTCAGAGAGATGCTAAGGTTGTAAGAGTCTGAAACAGAGACCTTGTCCTGGACTGAATCAGCATGACCATGGGAGTGCTGAAGAGAGAAGAGTATTCTCATATGTGAGTCACTGGTGAATGCTAAGGCTGTATCCCAGTAACACCACCAACTTATCACAAGTAGGATGTCCCATCCACAGACAGAATTCACCTCCTCGCCTTGAGCTTTAAACTAGGTGAGTTAGACAGAATCAGCTTTGCCACCTCCTTCTTGTGCTGAGCATCAGTATCTTCAATGATTTGAAAGAAAAATAGCATCATAGTCCCTGGCTAACGTACTCTTGAGAGTGCAGTCCCATCAGACATCTCTCTCTCTAAGTCCTCATCCCCCCACCTCGTGGACACTCAGATAATACCTGGTCACTACCAAAAATAGAGAGGCTGCAGAGAACTATAAAGAAAACCTAAGCCACTGGAAATATTTTGGCATTTCTTTTGTCTTTTTATTTTGCAGAAAATTTTTTTTCTCATAATTGCAACTATGGTGGATTTATAGTTTGTTATGATAATTTGTTGTCACCTCTTAAATTGTGTTTCCTGTTTCGTTAGAAACTCTGACATTGTGAACTAGGTGTGGTGGCTCATGTCTGTAGTCTCAGCTACTCATGAGGCTGAGGTACAAGGATCCCTTAAGAGCCCAGGAGTTTGAGGCTGGAGCAAGTGTGATGGTGCCCCTGCACTCCAGCCTGGGCAACAGAGAAAGACCGTATCTCTAAAATAAATAAATAAATAAACAAACTGAAAAAGAAAGGTGTTTACACACTGAGAGCTGTTTCTATCCATTCATCCAGGCCTTGGGCAACTGAAGAGGTGGGGAAGGAGGCATTTCCACATTTCTTGGCTCTTCAGTCCTTTCCTAAAACACCCAGCTCTACCTTCATCTTGCTAAATTCTCGGTCTAGTTTTTACTCTGGGGCAAAAAACAGGAAAACGGTAGCAACACTGAGATCGGCTGTGATTACCTTCAACATTTTTTGTTCGGTTTTGGTTTGTTTTTTTTTTCTTTTGCAGCTTTTGGCCGGGGCTGGGTTTGAATCCGCCACCTCCCGTATATGGGGCTGGCCCCCTACTCCTTTGAGTCACAGGCGCCACCCTGCTTTCCCTGCTTTTGTTTGTTTTTTTAAGACAGGGTCTCACTCTGTTGCCCAGACTAGAGTGCTGTGACATCATAGCTGGCAGAAACCTCAAACTCCTGGGCTGAAGTGATCCTCTTGCCTCAACCTCCCGAGTAGCTGAAACTGCAAACACCTGCCACAAAGCCCAGCTATTTTTTTTTTTTTTGTAGAGACAGAGTCTCACATACCGCCCTCAGGTAGAGTGCCGTGGCATCACACAGCTCACAGCAACCTCTAACTCTTGAGCTTACGCGATTCTCTTGCCTCAGCCTCCCGAGCAGCTGGGACTACAGGCGCCTGCCACAACGCCCGGCTATTTTTTGTTGCAGTTTGGCCGGGGCTGGGTTTGAACCCGCCACCCTCGGCATATGGGGCCGGTGCCCTACTCACTGAGCCACAGGCGCCGCCCAAAGCCCAGCTATTTTTAGAGACCTGGTCTTACTCTTGCTCAGGCTGGTCTCAAATTCCTGAGCTCAGGCGATTCACCCATCTTGGCCTCCCAGAGTGCTAGGCGGTGGTATGAGCCACTGCACCCAGCCTACCTTCAACTTTTCTAACACTAGCCTCCCTTCTGAGGATCTCAGAGTATTGGCAAATGCTTCAGAATTCTCTCAGGATGGGAATTAAATAATGACGGTGTGCGGAAGAAAAGCCACACTTTGAAGAGGAACAGATTGGTCTCCAGGCCCAACACCTTCACTCAGTTGCCATTGGAAACTGCTGAGAGCCTTGGTTTTCTCCAATAAAATAGAGACATAATTCTGACCCTCCACTCAACCTCCAAGAGGTTCAGTTGAGATTTGTGGATGTGAAAGCACTCTGTAAAATCCTAAAGCACTACCAATTCCAATACCTTGGAATTGGGATGCTATGAGTTAGAGTTCAAGTTTTAAGCTCTAGTTAGAAATCTTTAGAGAATTTTCCTACCAGGTAAAGCAGTGGGGCTATTGATACAAAGAGCATGTTCTCAGAACTCAGAGTTCCTGTCCTCAGGGCAAGAGCTCCCAGTGCAGAGAGGAATTGTGTCATCATTCAGGCACTTTGAGAACACAAAAATGCCCTGTGTAGATGACACTGAGTCACGGCTTTTCAAACTTACCCCTCTATGTTATGAGGAAATTCCATCAACAGAGTTAAACAGCAAGCTGTCCGATTAGGAGGAAATACTTGCAACACATGTAAACAATAGAAAAAGAACAAGTATGCAGAGTATATAAAGAACCCCAATAACTCATTTTTTAAAAATGAGCAAGTAAGGGCGGCGCCTGTGGCTCAAGGAGTAGGGCACTGGTCCCATATGCCGGAGGTGGCAGGTTCAAACCCAGCCCCGGCCAAAAACCACAAAAAAAAAAAAATGAGCAAGTAATATGAGCAAGCAGCTTTTAGAAGAAGAAATAGAACTGGTTGGGAAATGCATGCAATGAGAAATGTATAAATTAAAATTTTAAAAAACAATGTGAGCCATTTATTTATTTATTTCCCATCACATTGGCAAAAAGAAAAAGGAATTTGAGTTTGATAATATTGAGTGCTGGAGAAGATTTAGGGAAACTATATTCTTACATAGTGCTATTAGAATGCAAATTAATAGAATTTTTATTTAAAGCAAAGGACAAAACATGATCAACACAAAGTTCTATCTTCTAAAGACAGCTGCAGACACACCTGTGGAGACTTCTTAGTGAGAGAGTAGGTCCCCCATCCTGCAAATTTCCACCTTCATCACCCACCTTGATGGAAAAGAAAGCTGTGGTGGTGGCGGGGCAAGCACTCTGGGAAGCCAAGGCAGGTGGATTGCTAGAGCTCAGGAGTTGGAGACCAGCCTGAACAAAAGCAAGACCCCCGTCTCTACTAAAAATAGAAAAACTGAGGCAAGAGGATCATTTGAGCCTGAGTTGGAGGTTGCTGTGAGCTATGATGCCACGGCACTCTACCCAGGGTGACAGCTTGAGACTCTGTCTCAAAAAAAAAAATTAAAAAATTTTAAGGGCAGGGCCTGTGGCTCAGTGAGTATGGCACTGGCCTCATATACCAAGGGTGGTGGGTTCTAACTCAGCCCCAGCCAAACTGCAACAAAAAAATAGCCAGGCATTATGGTAGGCACCTGTAGTCCCAGCTACTCCGGAGGCCAAGGCAAGAGATCCGCCTAAACCCTGGAGTTGGAGGTTGCTGTGAGCTGTGATGCCACAGCACTCTACCAAGGGTGATAAAGTGAGGCTCTGTCTCTAAAAAAAAAAAATTTAAAAAGCTGTGGTAGGGGGGCGCCTGTGGCTCAGTCGGTAAGGCGCCGGCCCCATATACCGAGGGTGGCGGGTTCAAACCCGGCTCCGGCTGAACTGCAAAAAAAAAAAAAAAAAAAGCTGTGGTAGGGCGGCGCCTGTGGCTCAGTCAGTAAGGCGCCGGCCCCATATACCGAGGGTGGCGGGTTCAAACCCAGCCCCGGCCAAACTGCAACCAAAAAATAGCCGGGCGTTGTGGCGGGCGCCTGTAGTCCCAGCTGCTTGGGAGGCTGAGGCAGGAGAATCGCTTAAGCCCAGGAGTTGGAGGTTGCTGTGAGCTGTGTGAGGCCACGGCACTCTACCGAGGGCCATAAAGTGAGACTCTGTCTCTACAAAAAAAAAAAAAAAAAGCTGTGGTAGTGGCTCGGCGCCCTTAGCACAGTGGTTACAGTGCCTGCCACATTCACCGAGGCTGACGGGTTTGAAACTGGCCCAAGCCAGCTAAACAACAATGACAACTGCAACAAAAAAATAGCCAGGTGGGCGGTGCCTATAGCTCAGTGGGTAAGGTGGTAAGGTGCCAGCCCTATATACTGAGGGTAGCAGGTTCAAACCCAGCCCCAGACAAAACTGGAACAAAAAAATAGCCGGGCATTGTGGTAGGTGCCCGTAGTCTCAGCTACTCAGGAGGCTGAGGCAAGAGAATCACCTAAGCTCAGGTGGAGGTTGCTATGAGCTGTGATGCCACAGCCCTCTACCAAGGGTGACAAAGTGAGACTCTGTCTCTACAAAAAAAAAATAGCTAGGCACTGTGGCGGGAGCCTGTAGTCACAGCTACAGGAGGCTGAGGCAAGAGAATCACTTGAGCCCAAGAGATTGAGGTTGCTGTAAGCTGTGACATTTCCGCACTCTAGAGAGAGTGACAGTGAGATTCTGTCTCAAAAAAAAAAAAAAAAAGCTGTGGTAGTTTCTCTTCTGTTCTGCTCCCATAGGGAGCGCCCTGTACCTCAAAGTAAGTGAAAGGAGTTGCTTCAAAAGAACCCTTTGCTGGGCAGTGCCTGTGGCTCAAGGAGTAGGGCACCGGCCCCATATACCAGGGGTAGCGGGTTCAAACCCAGCCCCAGCCAAAACTGCAAAAAAAAAAGAAACCTTCATAGAGACTGAAGGTGGATCTCCTGGGCTGCAGGAATGGGAAGACTCAGGTGAAGGCTTGTGAAAAGTTCTTGGTAGAATGAAGAATAACCCCAAGGGTTTGAAGATCACTGCTGGCTTCCAATGCGGAGGATTATGGAGGGGGGACAGGGATGGTTAGAAGCAGATGGCCAGATATGAAGAGAGATAAAAGTACATTCTTTGGCTGGGCAAGAATATATGAGACACCCCCTAGGCCAAATGAATGCCCACAAAAAAGAAGGCTCAAGGTGTTGTGATAGTCCTGCCCAAAACATCTGCCTGCCTTGACAAAGGGACCAAGCAGTGAGAGGCTGCAATGAATGCAACCCCTGCGGTAGAGGGGCCAGGGCAGGGGGTGAGGAGCTGTCACAAGAGTTTGACCAGAGAGCATCTACCTACACCATCTCTGAAGAACCCAACACCATGTCTCATAAGAGCACAAGACCAAGCTGCTCGGGAGGCTGAGGCAGGAGAATCGCAGAAGCCCAAGAGCTAGAGGTTGCTGTGAGTCCTGTGACATCATGGCACTCTACTGAAGGCAGTAAAGTGAGACTCTGTCTCTACAAAAAAAAAAAAAAAAAGCACAAGACCAGGTCCCAGATTCTAGCCGCACCAATCAAGTGTTGCTCTGCCCCTTTTCTCCTCTGATTAACCTTGGCCTTGAAGGAGCCAGCAGAGGAATGGATAGGGCTCTGAGAAGGAGGGTGGATTGAAAAGAGAGTGAAAGACAAGGTGCCTTTCCCTTCTCCACTTCAAGTCATTTTAAATCGGACATAATATTAGCTATATAGGACAAAAAAACTGTACAATCCTCCAAAATATGGCTGAAATCAGTGACAAAAGAAGGATAGTTTCTTTTTGTAATTCTCCATATCTAACCACTCTAAGGAACTGGTACCACTATTAAAATTTTAAAGGCACCAAATCTAGGACACAGAAACTCCACCAGTCCGTACCTAGAGAAATTCTTGCACTTGTAAACATGCAAGCATGTACAAGGATGTTAATTGCAGCATTGTTTATAGTCACAAAAACTAGAAACAAATGCCAATTAATTGGGAAATGATTAAATAAGCAATGGTATATCTATACAGTGGAGTACTATACAGCAATGAAAGAGGGTAAGATACACTATATGGTAACACAGGTCTCTTGACTGCATGGCTGAGTGAAAAAAGCATGTGGCAGAGGGATATGTAGAATAATATGACACATTCATGTGGAGTATGACATCATTTATGCAGAAAAATACAATATTATATCTTTTCTGAATATATATAGAGATATATAAAAACAGAAAATCCTAGAAAACTATTCAGTAAACTGACAACCAGGATTACTTTCGTTGAGGGAGGAAAAGCAATCAGGATTAGGGGATATAGTCAAAGAGAACTTCACCCTTATCTGTGAGATGTTAAGTGCAGGCACACCTCCTTTCATTGCCCTTTGCTTTACTGCACTTTGCAGATAGTGATTTTTTTACAAATTGGAGTTTTGCAGCAACCCTGACTTGAGCAAGTCTATGGCCTCCGTTTTTCTTTTCTTTTTTTTTTTTTTTTTTTTTTGAGACAGTCTCACTATGTCGCCCTCAGTAGAGTGCTGTAGCATCACAGCTCACAGCAACCTCAAACTCTTGGGCTTAAGCAATTCTCTTGCCTTAGCCTCCCAAATAGCTAGGACTACAAGGCGCCTGCCACAACGCCTGGCTATTTTTTTGTTGTAGTTGTCATTGTAGTTTAGCAGGCCTGGGCCGGGTTCAAACCCCCCAGCCCTGGTGTATGTGGCCGGCGTCCTAATCACTGAGCTATGGGTGCTCAGCCTGGCCTCCATTTTTCCAACAGCGTGTGTCTCTGTGTCACATTTTGGAAATTCTCACAATATTTCACACTTCTTATCATCATATATGTTATGGTGGTCTGTGACCAATGATCTTTGATGTTACTACTATAATTGTTTTGGGTGTGACAAACCATGCCCATAGAAGATGGTGAACTTAATTAATAAATGTGCATGGCCTGACTGCTCTACTGACCAACTGTTGCCCCATCTCCCTCCTTCCCCTTGGGGCTCCGTATTCCCTGAGATACAATATTGAAATTAGGCTATTTAGTAACCCTGCAATGGCTTCTAAGTGTTCAGGTGAAAGGAAGAGTCACACCTCTCTCACCTTTAATCAAAAGCTAGAAATAATTAAGCTTAGCGAGGAAGGTATGTCGAAAGCTGAGACAGGCTGAAAACCAGGTCTCTTGTGCCAGTTAGCCAAGTTGTGAATGCAAAGAAAAAGAGGAAAATAAAAATGCTTCTCTAGTGAACACATGAATAAGAAAGCAAAATGGCCTTTTTGCTGATATAGGGAATGTTTGAATGGTCTGGATAAATCAAAACAGCCACCACATGCCCTTAAGTCAATGCCTATTCAGAAAAAGGCCCTGACTCAGTTCCACCAAGCTGAGAGAGGTGAAAAAGCTGCAGAAGAAAAGTTTAAAGCTGACCAGGCACAGTGGCTCACGCCTGTAATCCCAGCACTTGGGAGGCCGAGGCAGGTGGATTCCCTGAGCTCACAGCTTCGAGGCTAGCCTGAGCCAGAGGGAGACCCCCATCTCTAAAAAATAGCCAGGTGTTGTGGTGGGTGCCTATAGTCCTAGCTATTTGGGATGCCGAGGCAAGAGGATCACTTGAACCCAAGAGTTTGAGGCTGCTGTGAGCTAAGACACCATGGCACTCTACCAAGGGCGACCAAGTGAGACTCTGTCTCAAAAGAAAAAAAAAGAAAAGTTTGAAGTTAACAGAGGTTGCTTCATGAGATTTAAGGAAAGAAACTGTCTCCATTACAAGGTGAGGCTAGGCATCGAGGCTCCTGCCTGTATGTAATCCTTGCACTTTGGGAGGCCAAGGCAGGAGGACTGCTTGAGGCCAAGAGTTTGAGACCAGCCTGAGCAAAAGCGGGACCCTCTCTACAAAAAATAGAAAGATTGATGCACATGTTTATGACCCAGCTACACAGAAGGCTGGGGCAGAAGGAGATCCCAGGAGTTTGAGGTTACAGTGAGCTATGATCAGGCCACTGCACTCCAGTCTGAGTGACAGAGCAAGACTCTGTCTCTAAAAATATATATAATAAAATAAAATTCAAAAAGAAAGATTACGTGGGTTAAGACTGAAGGCTAAGAGGGCAATTAAAAGACTCCTGCCTAACAGTACATCACTAGTCTCTTCATGCAGATTTAATAAGGAAGGAGTCAGAATATAATAGTTTTTATTAGTGGTATTGAATTTAACAACCCAATAATCCTTTTATTTTATAGTTTTATTGCCTAGCATGAAAGAGCTTCTAAAATTAATCCTCTCTTCAATCTCCCAAAGCCAGGGCCCAATCAACCTTCCTCTGAGAGACACACCCAGAGGTGCTCCCCTCCCCTGCCAGATCTTTAGGACTTTCTTTTTTTTTTTTTTTTATTGTTGGGGATTCATTGAGGGTACAATAAGCCAGTTACACTGATTGCAATTGTTAGGCAAAGTTCTTTAGGACTTTCTTACCCCACCCACAACTTTCTTTCACTCTCTTAATCCCATATCCACCATCTGCTCAGAAAACTCCCACACTGGAACCAGCTGCCAGGGATCCCCAGGCCCTTTCACCCACCAGCAGCAGCACACCCAGCCTGTGAAAGTGAAGGCTCCAGGCCACTATCTGTCCTTATAATAGAAGGAGAGCAGCCACCTACCTAAAATCCTTAAAGGCCTTGCCCTCCAAGGAAGAGGGGCTCTCACTCTGGGTCTCAGCTCAAGAAATAGGCCTTTGAGCTAAAACCAAAGAAGTTATTAACCAGCAAGTAATCAGGGAGGGGCCCATTCTGGGTGACCTAGTGAGGAGCCTTCCGTTCCCCACAAGCAGCAGGGCCCCGAATGGGGTTAGCATCAGACTCTTTCCCTTGGTTGGCAACTTGGGGCATCTTCTCAATGTTCAAGACACTCAGTAAACACATTCCAGAAGCAAAGGGAAATAAGTTGAGGGTTGGTTTATTCACCCAGCACACGTTCAGGCAGGTTTTTTGTTTTTTTCCCCTCTGGCAGTTCCATCTGTCAATGGAAGAATATATATTATCTGTGCCTCAATCTACCCTGAAAGTGACTAAACTGAAGGTCTGTGCTCTAGGTCAGCAGTTCTCCCAGTGTGATCTCCCAGCTGCATCTAAATCATCTGGGAATGTGTTAGAAATGAACATTTTTTACCTGTCAGTCCTACTGATTAGATTCAGCAAGGCAGAAAGGGCTCTTACTCTACACCGCTCTCAAGTTTCTCCTGCATCCTCCCCAAACCTGACTCCTTCCCTCCCACCCTCAACCTGTTTCTCCCTGGAACTCTTCCAAGCCTCCCAGTTCACGGACTCAGATTTTCTCACTGACCTGACTTCAGATCTCCCTTCCCCATCAGATCCTGTCCCCAATATCATCACAATGCTCCCTCAGAAGTCCCCTGTTCATGCCAAGCCCCCCACTTCTCAGAACTCTGCGCGACCCCTACCCCCATCCCCCTTGCCCTATCTTCAGCCCTGGCAACTCTCCCCCCACCCGTCCCCCTCCAAGCCTGACAAGGAGACCTAAGCCCCACGGGCAGGACCCAGCGCCCATCCCCAGCCCAGCATGACTGGCTCAGGCCTCCTCGGCATCAGGCCCCACGAGCAGCAGAGGCTGAGCGTTCTTGCCCTTATCGTGCCAGCACACGTCGAAAAAGGGGTACACCGGACCAGGCAGGCGCTCACGAAAGGCAAAGAGCAGCACTAGCGCGTCAGGGTCGCTGGCGTCGTAGAAAGAGAGCACTCCGTCGCCGAAGCTTAGGTAGAGGCCGATGCGTGACGGCCGCCTTTCCGGGGTGCGGAGTGCGCGCGGTTCCTTGGCCTCGACGTGCGCCTCCAGGGTCTTACCGTCGCGCAGGCCGAGCAGCCAGAGCCCCTGTGAGGGCACCGCGTGCAGCCGGCCGCGGCGGGAGGCCTCGGCCGCGATCACTCCAAGCGCCCAACGCGGCTTGTCGCCCACCTCCACCTCCCAGTAGTGCTCGCCTTGGGAGAGCAGCTGGTGCGCCACCACTGCCACTGCCTTGTCAAACTGGCGCGGGTCCTCTCCGGCCGGCGGCGCCTTCTGCTCCGAGCACTCCACGCGGCGGCCGGAGGCAGAAAGGACCAGGGTCGGGTGCGCTGAGCTCGGGTCCAAAGTCAGCTCCTCCAGCGCTGCCAGAGAGACAAGGGTCAGGCCCCTGTGTTTGTGTCTCCTTCAGCCTTCTCCCACCCAATTTCGGGGAGGTCAGTTTTCTTTTTTTTTCTCTAATCCTCCCAACATCTCTGGGAAGTGAGCTCCACATGCAGGCCAATCTGAGCTTCACTTTGCTCAATTGGAAAATGTGGCCCTGGAGTGCCTGCCCCCAGGGCTGCCAGGACCAAAGTGATATAAAGCATGTTACTCAACACCTGATGCCCAGAAAGGGCCCAAGGTCAGAAAGCTTAGTCTTCAGTCAGTCTTGACCCAGTTCCTGGACCTCAGAATAAAATGGGGGTCTCTCCATCCCCACCTCCCCTGAGGCTGTAAGGGCCACACCAGCCATGTGTGTCTGTCCTGGAGCTCTGTAACTATAGCACCTCAGTGAGTTCTAGTTCTTGGGAGAGGAGGCTGAGCCCTTGGGCTTCCCTAGCACAGGGCACCCACATCAGTGTCTGACCCAGGCCAGTTGAGGACTGAGCTCTGCAGATCCTCTGCCCCCAATTAGCGAGGATTATCATCTCCTCTGTCCAGAGAGAGCCAGAGACTGGCCAAGGATCACACAGGGAGGCAATGGCTCAAACCTAGTCCCTAGCCTCCCATGTTGCTAGAAGCAGCACTCTTGGGAGTTGGTCACCCACTCTAAACCCCATGCCTTCAAAGGTTCTCCTCCTAACATAGGTTAGGGAGCTGGGGATGGAAACCCCAAAAGTAAAGGGGTAATGGAATGACTTTCCCAGTTGGAATTGAGAGGCCTCCCTATGTGTGTTTACACACACAAACGCAGAGTCAGCCTTCCTAGTACCTGGCATCAGAGCCCGGAACATCTTCCTCCACACCTGGAATTTGAAGTCATCTGAGATAACAGGCAGTTGGATATCCAGACGGGCAGGCGGTGGTGACTCGGCCAGGATCTTCTGCAGCCTAGGAGTGGGGAATTATTGAGGGGTTTATATCTGTGAGAGGGAGGGCAAAAGGAAGTACCCTGAGGACAGGAGGTCAGGTGCTGGGGGGAAGGATTCCAGGATCTCTCCACATCACACCCCTACTTAAAACTCTTCTTTAGAGTTTCAATTTGGGAAAATGAAAAAGTTCTGGAGATGGGCGGTGCCTGTGGCTCAGTGATTAGGGCGCTGGCCCCATATCCAAGGGTGGCAGGTTCGAACCCAGCCCCAGCCAAACTGCAACAAAAAAATAGCCAGGCCTTGTGGCGGACGCCTGTAGTCCCAGCTACTCGGAAGGCCCAGGCAAGAGAATCGCCTAAACCCAAGAGCTGGAGGTTGCTGTGAGCTGTGATGCCATGACACTCTACCGAGGGCGACAAAATAAGACTCTGTCTCTAAAAAAAAGAAGAAAAGAAAGAAAAGAAAAAGTCCTGGAGATGGATGACAGTGTAATGGTCACACATGAATGTACTTAATGCCATTGTACTTAAAACATACAATTAAAAATGCTTTAAAGTGTCAACTTTGTGTTCTCTTATTTTACCACAAGATTTAAAAAAAAAAAAATCCTTCTGTTGGGATAAGCGTCAAGCCTCCCAGTTTGCCCCCATCTCCCATACCAGCAACCTTCTCTCCCACTTGTCAGCCTTCCCTGTTTTTTCTACCTACAATGCTCTTCTCCCAACTCTTTACCTAGCCAAATTCTATTCATTCCTCCAGGGCCCAAATGTCCACTCATCTGGGAAGCCTTCCCTGGCCAACCTTTTCCCTCCACAGCTACACCAAGCATATAATGAAGCCTGTGTCCCTGCCCATGTCTGTCTCACAGCACCAATCTAGGAGGTTCCTGGGGGTAAGGACCGGGTCCAGATCATTTCTGTGCACAAAAATGTGCTCAAGCAGAGAAATGGCTATGGACTGAATTGAGGGTATATGGGCACATTGTGAGTAGAGGGGAAATCAGCTGGTGTCCCTAGAAGACCAGGGCAAGTTGGGCAGAGGAGCAGGGCCAGGTTGATCTCACCTGCTGGTCACCAGGCAATATTTCTGGAGAAAGAAAAAAAGAGAATAGAGATGAGACAGATCGGGGTGGGGGGGCCTTGGAACTTCTGAAGATGGAGTAGACAACCAGAAATCCGAGTATGGGATCAGGAAAAATTAAAAAATCCAAAGGAATCCTAGAACTCAAGGCCACCCCTAGCCCTTTACCTTTATGTGGATTTAAAAAAAAGGTACCTTCTCCCCACGAAATTTAAAAAACTGTCCTAATAAATACACACACCTACAGTGTCTATGATAGGAATGATGCCCACCTAATACTGCATCTTTTTGCAGTGCCCAACCTAAACAACTACATAGCAGTCCTGAGACCCACCCCTCCTGGATGTGTGACCCCAGCTCCCCCCAGCCCACTCTAGGCATTAGGTTCACTGTCTGACAGTGGGTTGGGGTCTCTGGGACTTGAGCTGTGGCTGAGGGGTGGAAGGGTAGGTCATCTGGTGCTCACCATGAGGAATTCAGTCTGTGACTTGTCAGCTACCTCTTCCAACACCTTTTCCATCTGCCGCAGCTGCTCCAGATAAGAGTTTAGGCCCCCCAACTCCCGCCGCAAGGCAACCCCTGCCTCATTCCGCACGCGTTCTGCCTCACGATCCAAAGAGCCCTCCAGTGCAGCCAGAAACACCCGCATCTTGCCCAGCTGCTCCCCTATAGCCCCCCGGAACTGACGTACTGTCTCCTGTGGGAAGCAGGAGGAAGGTGACAAACAGGCAAAAGCACTTGGCTAGGGAGCTCCTGCCAGCACCCCCAGCCACCAGGCTGCACCACACTGAGCCCCTCACCTCCACCTCCACAAGCTGATGCTCCAGCACTGCCACGCTCTTCTCCTTGCGCATGCACGCCTCCTGCAGCTGCAGCTTCTGCTGAGGCAGTTGTGTCTGGGGGGCAGAGCATGGAGAAGGGGTGGAGATGCCACCCCCCAACCAACACTTCCCACCCTAAAGCTACCCTCTGTAGCTTGGCCTCAATGCCAGCTCCTCTTCTGCCCATCTTCCATCCTCAAACCCACCTGCATGCCTCCAGGCCCTGGCCAGTACTGCTCCTGAGCCTCTGTGCCTTCCCTGCCATTGTCCCTTTTGTTTACTTCTCCTGGCCATCCCCTCAGCAGTCAGGCCCCAGCATAGGTCTTTTTGAGGATAACAAACACAAATGTGGCTTGCTCTCCCCCACCAAACAGGCAGGTACAGAACTTGATACACAGCAGGTTTCAAGGGGTGAGTGGAGGATGTGTGAAAGAAGAAATGCAACCTCCTTCTATTTCTGGACTTCACCCCTTAAAAACAGAACACTAATCGCAGTCACCCTGATCCCTGCACACTCATGGGCTCTGGGGGCACAATGTTGGAAATCCTGATGTCATCAGCAGAGGTGAGCCTGGGCAGGGAGGGCTCCTGGGAAGAGGGGGTTCCTGCCCTGGGCGAGGAGATCACTGGGCTGGACCAAGCAAGACAGGAACGGTGGGGACTGTGAGGCTGGGTCTCTGGAGAAGTCTGAGCCTCGAAAGCCAACTAGAAGACGGTGGTCTCCCCCCTCTAGGAGTCTGGGGGCCAAGGAGAGGAGCAGCGCAACGCCAATAAAGCCCGCCCTGAACGCACCCCTCGCAGAAGACAACTGCAGCGTCTTCACGGTAGGAACTACAGACTCTTCCACGCCTCCAGACCCCGCCTCCTCCACCCGTACACCTGGCGTTTATTTACCTACAGCCCAATAAATACTTCATGAGAGATCCTACTGGGGCTATGTGGACAAATATCTAGCTGTAGGTACGTGCGTGTTATTTGTCACTTATGACATGCACTAGCCAGTATGTGCGAGCGTCTCCATTCGCCTACGTCTACGTGTCTTTGCTGGACGCCTATCGCGATTGCAAACCTTGGAGCACGCAAGATCTAGGCGTTTGGGACATCAGTTCTAACCAGAAAAACAGCCCGGACTGGGGTTTCGGTGGCACCTGGGCCTGAACAGAGAGAGGCATGCCTCTGCGTGCCTAGCCTTTCGCGCCTCCCTTTCCATCACGCCCCAGCTGGCGAACATCAGGCCCGCCCAAGTCCGGCAGCTTCGGTGGCACCTGGACCTAAGCTGAGCAGCTGTGCACAACCCGACCGCCCAGCGCCTGCCGGTGGCCATGTCCAGGACGACACGCCTCTAGTCTAACGCGGGCCTATGCAGCGCAGACGTGCCAGCTTAACCTGACCACCCAAACCCTGGAGCTCGAGTGAGCCACAGGTTCCGCCCCCGGATCGTCCGACTCCTCCCTATGGCTCCGACCCCGACATCTCTAGACGCTGTTTGGGGCGTGAGGACCGGAAGTGTAGGTTTTCGTAGCGCTACCCCGGCCAAGATCCTGCCAGGCGCGTTGGTTCTTCAAGGCTTCCCCCTTTGCCAGGCTCCACCTTCAACTCCTCAGAACCTCCCTCCCTGGCCAACTTGTCTTGCCCTGGTCTCCTGCAACGCCTGGTGCTGGTGAGGCTCTGAAGTTCAGAATCCAAGTTAGTGCGTTGACCTCCCGATTGCCCAGGCCCCGCCCCATCCAACATTTCCATCAGACCCCGACCCACGCCGGGTCTGGCACCTTAAGGCGCGCGTGGGCCTCGGCGGCCGGCAGCAGTCGGTGGCCACGGTGCGAACCAAGCGAGGCACACACACCGCACACTAGCACACGGTCCTGCTCACAGTAGATGCTCAACGGGTCTAGGTGCTCCTCGCAGTGGCCCTGCGGCACTTGCGCCAGCCCCTCCACCAGACGCGCCAGCTGTAGGTTGGTGCTGAGTGCCTGCGGCCGCGTGGGTGCCTGACAGCAGGGACAGGGCACAGTGCCATCCTCTGCTGGTCCCCCTGCCACGCGGCCAAGGCAGGCACGGCAGAAACTGTGGCCACACTCAGCCGTCACAGGCGCATTGAACAGCTGCAGACACAAGGGGCAGGACAATTCCTGGTGCAGGAGGCCGGGTGCAGCCGACATGACAGGCCTGGATGGAGGAGGAGTCATTCAGGGAGGCCCAGTGATGCCACCCTAGCTCCGACCTCTAAAGCCCTCACATCTCATAGTGAATGGGACCCTGCTTTTGGCTAAGGCAGAAGGGAAATTCAGACTCAGGCCCAAAGGCAGCCTCAACTGCAATTCTTAGCCCCAGCCCCCCAAATATGCCCTACCCGACCCTTGTCAACTTCAGTCCCTAAACACAAGCTCGAATTCTAAAGGCAGTCTCACTTGCTGTGCTTCCCCATTTTAGCCCCAGGCTTCACCCTCTGACCCAGGCCTTGGCCTCAGTCCCGGCCCTCCTAGAGCCCCCATCCCCACCCCTCCTCTCACCCACCTCTCCAGGATTCCCAACACACTCTCTCCCAAAGCTCCAGGCCCATAGGACTCACAAGTCTGATTGGAGATCTTAAGCCGAAAGAGACTTCCAGGAGGACCAGTCAGGGATGTAGAGGGGTCAGAGCTGTGTCCAAAGACACACAACAGGCAAGCAGCAACCTCAGAGGAAAGACAGGGGACTCAGGGGCAGCTGGCAGTGGACACCACATGTGATGGGCACAGAGTGAGCAGTGGACAGACCCTCCCAGGCTGAGCCATGCCTCAGGGCTATATTTAGCTGCCCTGCCCGTCCCCTCCAATCACTTCTGGAAACTGTTCTAAAAGTGAGAACTGAGTAGTCAGCAGGCAGGCATCACATGTCAGGGCCACCTGTCCTGGCCCTTCTACTGTCCTCACCCCTACCCAGCCTGGAGCAAGAGCTCAAAGCCAGCAGGGAGACAGGGCCTCTCACAGCACAGAAAAGACAGAAAATTGGGAAGGGGACAATCTTACCTTTCTCCTCCACCTCCACACTCTCAGACTTCCTCTTTGTCTGTGGTCTTCCTAACTTGTCACCCACTCAGTCCCCAAGCTTATCAAAGTCACACTGACAGTATTATCCCAAACCTCAGGAGGGCAGGATCTCACCCCACCCTGAAAAGTTTTCTTCCAGATCTTCAAAGAAGGTCTTTACCATGTTGGTCTTTCCAGTGCCCAGCACAAGCCCTGGGGCAAAATAGGCTTCCCTAAATGCTTGGAGAATGAATGATTGAGAATTGAATAAAAGAAGGAATTGAATGCAGAGTCAGCAGCTCAGAAAAATTCTGCTCTGGGAGCCTCAGGCCTTCTCGTATGCTTATCTTCCATATCTCAATTGAAATTTAATTTAGAATAAAACCCAAAGTCCTGGGCAAGGCCTGTGGCTTAGTGGGTAGGGCACTAGCCCCCATATACCAAGGGTGGCAGGTTCAAACCCGGCCCCAGCCAAACTGCAACAAAAAAATAACCAGGTATTGGGCGGCGCCTGTGGCTCAGTGGGTGGGGCGCCGGCCCCATATACTGAGGGTGACGGGTTCAAACCCGGCCCCAGCCAAACTGCAACCAAAAAATAGCCGGGCGTTGTGGCGGGCGCCTGTAGTCCCAGCTACTCGGGAGGCTGAGGCAAGAGAATCGCTTAAGCCCTGGAGTTGGAGGTTGCTGTGAGCTGTGTGAGGCCACGGCACTCTACCGAGGGCCATAAAGTGAGACTCTGTCTCTACAAAAAAAAAAAAAATAAATAACCAGGTATTGTAGCGGGCACCACCTGTGGTCCCAGCTACTCCGGAGCTGAGGCTAGAGAATCACCTAAGCCCAGGAGTTGGAGGTTGCTGTGAGCTGTGTGACGCCAAAGCACTCTACCGAGGGCGATAAAGTGACTATCTCTAAAGAAAAAAAAAACCAAAGTCTTCTCTGTAGCCTTCAAGCCACTACCCAATTTGAGCCCATTCATCACCCTGACCTGCCTCTCACCCCATCCCCTTGCTCACTGTAGCCTCAGGAACTTTGTACTTGCCATACCTGAAACACTCTTTGAAAGCCTGGTATGTGGTCTCTCTTCCTTCCTTCCCTCAAATCTTTACTCAATGTCACCTTTTCAGTGAGACCTCTCCTAACTCTCTTATTTTATTTTATTTTTTTATTTTTTTATTTATTTTGAGACAGGGCCTCAAGCTGTCGCCCTGGGTAGAGTGCCATGGCATCACAGCTCACAGCAACCTCCAACTCCTGGGCTTAAGTGATTCTCTTGCCTCAGCCTCCCAAAGAGCTGGGACTACAGGCACCCACCACAATGCCCAGCTATTTTTTGGTTATAGTTGTCATTGTTATTTGGCAGGCCTGGGCTGGATTTGAACCCGCCAGGTTTGGTATATGTGGCTGGCACCTTAGCCGGTTGAGCTACAGGCACCGAACCAACTCTCTAATTTTAAATCTCATATCTCCCTTCCTGGTTTTATTTTTCTTCGTAACATTTATCACCATCTGACATGCAATACATTTTACTTGGTTTATTGTCCAGTTTTGAATAGTGGGTGGCACACAGTATGTGTGCTCAGTAAATACTGGATGAACAAATAAACACACAGACTCAGCCCCTTCCATCTGGCTTCAATCTTTCTCTTCCCCCAGTCCTTACCTGGTTTTGCTCATTCCCCTCTCAAACTCCGTCTCTCTCAGTCTGAGTTTCTGTTTCTCTTTCAGTCTCTTACTCTCTCCCTTTAGAGATTCTCTCATTGCCTCTCTCTTAGATTTTTAATATCCATTTTTATTAATTTTATCCAAAATGTACACATGAGATGTTCTGGATCAGAGTCAGATTTCTTATTAAATGACTCACAGTAAATAGTATATACTTTGGACTGCCTTTGTCCAAGGTTGATGTGATGAAAGTCAGTTTAATTGTCCTGTGTTGAGTACCCAGGCCCTCCATAGGTGGACAACAGAAAAATTTATTTTCCCTGTTAATAAAGGAGAAGGAAGCAGCTGGCCCCATCCCCTCCTCAAAGATCTCTTCCTTGCTCCAACACTTTGGTAGGCAAATAAAACCTCTCTAGGAGCCAGAGAGCCTCTGGAATGTCTCAGCTTTTATGGTAATTCTAGGACTTGTGCTGATGGCACAAGCTGTTTAGGAAGACAGCTACTCCAGGCTTCCTGGCGCCTTGGGGGCTTAATCTAGGGCCCTTGTTCAGGCTGTAACTATTCTGGTCCCCTCATGAAAAGAAATATTTCATTATTCTTTTAGATCAGAAAAATTACCTATACAGATGACTACAGATTTAATTCTTTGTTTTTGTTTTTTTTGTAGAGACAGAGTCTCACTTTATGGCCCTCGGTAGAGTGCCGTGGCTTCACACAGCTCACAGCAACCTCCAACTCCTGGGCTTAAGCGATTCTCTTGCCTCAGCCTCCCGAGTAGCTGGGACTACAGGCGCCCGCCACAATGCCCAGCTATTTTTTGGTTGCAGTTTGGCCGGGGCCGGGCTTGAACCCGTCACCCTCGGTATATGGGGCCGGCGCCCTACCAACTGAGCCACAGGCGCTGCCCTTTTGTTTTTGTTTTTTTTTTTTGAGAGAGAGCCTCAAGGTGTCACCCTGGGTGGCATCACAGCTCACACAAACCTCTATCTCCTAGGCTCAAGCGACTACAGAGCCCGCCACAATGCCCAGCTATTTTTGTTGTTGTTGTTGTTGTTGTTGTCGTCGTCGCAGCCATCATTGTTGTTTGGTGGGCCCAGGCTGAATTCAAACCCACCAGCTCAGGTGTATGTGGCTGATGCCTTAGCCACTTGAGCCACAGGCACCGAACCTATAGATTTAATTCTTATGGTAGGTGAAAAATGTCAGAAAGCTAGTGCTCTTTACCAGGACACTATGAAATCCAGGGAAGTTTTATTTCCCCACACTCTTTATCCTCAAGTCTCTTATTTCAGGCTCGGCGCCTATAGCTCAAGCTGCTAAGGCGCCAGCCACATACACCTGAGCTGGTGAGTTCGAATCCAGCCCAGGCCCGCCAAACAATAATGACGGCTGTGCGGGGCATTGTGGCAGGTGCCTGTAGTCCCAGCTACTTGGGAGGCTGAGGCAAGAGAATTGCTTGAACCCAGGAGTTGGAGGTTGCTGTGAGCGGTTATGCCACAGCACTCTACCCAGGGCAACAGCTTGAGGCTCTGTCTCCAAAAAAAAAAAAAAAATGTACACTCAGGTCTCTTATTTCTTCTCTCATTTTTTTTTTTTTTTTTGGAGACAGAGTCTCAAGCCCTGGGTAGAGTGCTGTGGCGTCATAGCTCACAGCCACCTCAAACTCCTGGGCCCAAGCAATTCTCTTGCCTCAGCCTCCCAAGTAGCTGGGACTACAGGCGCCCACCACAATGCCCAGCTTTTTTTTTTTTTTTAGCCAGGGCTGGATTCGAACCTGCCAGTTCCGGTATATGTGGCTGGCGCCCTAGCCACCTGAGCTACAAGCGCTGAGCCTCTTCTCTCATTTTTGATGGCTCAGACTCAGCTTTGTGTTAGCATTAGGAAGAGGGTGAGGCTGAAGATATATATATGGAGCTAGTTTCTGAAACTACAAGCCACTCAGGCTCAATAACTCAACATGTGATCTCATCTGGAGTTTTGATCACTGCCAAGTTAGGGCTGAATGTTCTGGTCATTTGCCTCTCTCATCCATACAAGTGGGAGCCCAGGATTAAAAAGGGATAGTCAACTCAGTCCTCTGCAGAGAGACCAGGTCTGGCCTCTGGCCCATGTAAGGAATATTGATTGGCTTAAGCAGGTTGAGGGTAAGAAGGGACAAGAAGCCATGTCCAGGAAAGGAGAGGGTGAGGAATTAGTGTTGACCCTACAAAGTTTATTGGGGCTCAGAGGGAACAGATTTCAACTTTTCCTAAGGGAGAGCTTCTCAACAACTAGAAGGATAAGTGCCTTGGAAGGTGAGAGCTACTTGCTATTGGATATATGCAGAAAGAGACCAGAAACCCCTGACTCTGGGCTGCTATAGAAGCAGGTCCCAAATGCTGATATTGCATGTTCATGCTCCGAATCCCCAGGAAAATCACCTACCTCTCTGGGCTTCAGCATCTTCAGCTACAATATAAGAATAAGTAGGGTTGTCCCTGTAGGGCTGTCATGAAAATTAACTAAAAAATATCCCAAATAAACAGGGACAGTGTGCTAGCACCCAAGGGCGTGGGCAGCAGGGACTGTCATTACCAGGTTCAAATCCTAACTCAGAGCACTGACTCCCCCATAGATTGGTGAAATAAGAACGTAATTGACAAAGGATCCAGACCCATTTCCTTGTTGTGTGACCTTAGGCATGTCACTTCACCTGATTTTCACATCTTTTAAAATGGAAATTATAGAAGGATTATTCTCATGACTATTGCGTTATTATGAAGATTCAACAAGTTAATTCTTGTAATGCTTTTACACTAGTGTCAGGCCCATATAAAATGTTCGATAAATGTTGGCTATGATATTATGACAATTATTATTACTAATGAATCCTCCCTATAACCCTAGAAGTCAATAACATCATCCCCACTTCACAGATCAGAAAACTGAGGCCAGGAGATTTTAACAATGACAAAAATATTATGTGCCAGGCCTGTTGCAAACACTCTTCACAATTCTTATTTTAGCCCAATAACAATTGTACCATTGTTTCTATCTTATAGGGAGGCCATGAGGCTCAGAGAGGTTAAGTAACTTGCCCAATGTCCTAGCAGCCTGTGGTCCTTCTGGCCCCAGGAGGAACAATCTGGCTCCAGCAATCAAAGAGTTACTTTGTTGGGTGGGGATGGGGGGTTGTCAAATCCAGGAGGCATCTTACCTACACTAACTGCTCTGGCTTTTGTCCAGGGGAGCAAGGGTGAACCTTGCTGAGACGTCGAGGTTTTTTCCTGCCAGAGGTCAAAACTCAGCACTTTAAGCATAAATCAAAAAAGGCAGGGGTGGTAGTAGTCAGAGAAGGGAGTGCCTAGGCCTCCTACAGAGAGCCTAAGGTTCTCACTCCCCACCTTAACTGGTAGAAACCACCCTAGAAGTCTCCAGGAACCAGCAAGCTCTGCCTCCATTTCCCTGGGGGACCCTGGGCAAGTCACTGCCCTACCCAGAGTGCTGACTTCCTTATAGAATAATGAGATGAATAGATCATTGACACAGGAGCCAGGCTGCCAGAGGGACTGTCACACAGCAGAAGACAGATGGTCTGGGAATCAAATCATAACAGATCTGATATCCTTGAACTCTTGCTTTTCCACTATTCCCTATCTTTTGAATGTGTTTTATAAGTTCTAGAGCATTCTGCAAATAGGAGGAAGTTAATATCATTGCCATTATTGCAACATCTGCCCTCCAAATGGCATTTCCAGACAATCTGGAAGAGGTATATGTTTAGTTTCTTCCTTCCTTCCTTTCTTTCATTCTCTTTCTGTCTTTTCTTTTCTTTTTTTTTTTTTTTTTTTTTTGCAGTTTTTGGTGGGGCTGGGTTTGAACCCGCCACCTCTGGCATATGGGGCTGGCACCCTACTCCTTTGAGCCACAGGTGCCACCCAAGCTGGAAGCATTTGAATACAACATGCTGCAGGCATCACAGCTTCATTCATTCCTTTACTCAGAAAATCTTTACCTGTATTGTAACAAATAATTTCTTTCTTTCTTTTTGTTGAGACAGAGCCTCAAGCTGTCACCCTGGGTAGAGTGCCGTGGCATCACAGCTCACAGCAACCTCCAAATCCTGGGCTCAAGCAATTCTCTTGCCTCTGCCTCCCAAGTAGCTGGGACTACGGGTGCCCACCACAACGCCCCACTATTTTTTGGTTGCAGCCATCATTGTTGTTTGGCGGGCCCAGGCTGGATTTGAACCAGTTGGCTCAGGTGTATGTGGCTGGCTCCTTAGCCACTTGAGCCACAGGTGCCGAGCCATAATTTCCTGATGCTAGAAATTCAGCAACAAATAAAACAGACAGGGTCGCTGACCCTCATAGAGCTCACATTCTAGTGGGGAGATGAATGTCCAACAAATAAATAAATGTATAATACATTAGGGTCTTATCACTAGAAGGAATAGTGATTGTTATAACCCAATTAAGAGAGAAAGATGAAAGATTCCCAATACTCACCTAAGAGGTAGAGTCAGGATTCAAATGAAGGACTGTATGGCTTCAAGTCACCTTCTGGAAGCTGCCTCTCTTTAAAGACCTTGTATGTAAAGCACACTTTCCAGTTCCTAGTATACTCCCTTGAGCCACAAGGCCCACTGATTCACTATTCATTCCAGAAAAAAAAGTTTTTTTAAGACAAAATCTTACTTAGTTGCCTTGGGGTTGAGTGCATGGCATCCTAGCTCACAGCAACCTCAAACTCTTGGGTTCAAGTGAATCTCTGCCTCAGCCTCCCAAGTAGCTGGGACTTCAGGTGCCCGCCAAAACGCCCAGCTATTTTTAGAGATGGTGTCTTGCTCTTGCTCAGGCTGGTCTTGAACACCTGAACTCAAACAATCCGCCCACCTCAGTCTCCCAGAATGCTAGGATTATAGGCATGAGCTACCATGCCCAGCCCTGGAAATATTTATTGGACACTATTCTGGATAATGTGGGTATAACAATGATCTGGACAGACATGATTTACAGACTGGCAGGGAAGAGTGGTGCTATACAATCACACATTCATTACAATTTCTCTGACAGCTAAAGATAAGTAGCAGGTGTTATGAATTAGCCTGGGAAGGACTCTAAGACTGGCCTCCCAGAGGAAGTGACATTAAACTTGAGACCTAAAGTCTCAAGTATTTGCCCAGCAAAGAAGGAAGAGATTTCAAGGTGGAGGAGACAGAATGCACAAAGGCTTGGAGAGCAAGCCAGCCTAGTACACTTGAGGAACTGAGAGGCTATTGTGGCTGGAACTTGGAGACAGAGGCAAATCAGGGTGTGATGCAAGACAAGGGTGGAGAGGCTCTCAGGGGCCAGACCAGCCAACCTTCCCAACCAATTAGCAGCAAATTAAAGATTCCCAGCACAGCACAGGCTCCAATGCTACCCCACACTACCTTTCACCTGCTGTTCTTGGTCAAGCCCCCTGGGCTCAGAGTGTCAGGCTCTCCACCCATGACTTTCCCCTCAGTTGAGAATTTTCTTAACCAGGGGATCTTTTCATCACTTCAAAAGAAATTCAGGTCCTGGGATCAAATTCTGGCTCCCCTAGGAAGCTGCTGGCAAGGTTTCAGGAACTATCAGATTGTCCCCTTATGTTGGAATAAAACCAAGTGGCTGAAAGTTATTACCCCCATTTTACAGATAATGAAACTGAGACTCAGAAACATAAGATGACTCACACAGTCACCTTCCACACAATTTTACACCTCATTTCTCTCTAGTATGTGGATATGGGAAAGCTTCATGATTCTAGCTGTTATGAATCTTAAGATTCTGTGACATATGTGAGAGGATCCTAAGGTTCAGGGAAACGTGGAAATTTCAGGGTTCTAGAACTCCAAGATTTTAAGCCTTGGTGCTTCAATAAACCCAAAGCAAGTTCAGGTTCCTAGTCTGTGCTAGCTGGTGCCAGCCCAGAGACCCAGGTGCCACCCATGAGCCACTCTATGCCCCATCTCCTTGTCCCACTTTCACAGACCAGCTGGAAGACAATCTTGGCATCCCCCCCACCGCCCAAGTCCGTAAGCGTTGCGCATGGTGATGATGGCGTCTGATGGTTCCTGAAGCCTTGCCAGAGGCCATAGTGGGCGGGAACCAAGGGGCTAGACTGGAGCGACTTTTGCTGGAGGGCAACGGGTTGAGGCGGAGAGTTGGGGGAAGGCGGGGAGTCCCAGGACCCGCCCCGTAGCAGACTTCCTGGTCGGCTACAAGCAGCTAGGGTGATAGGCGGCAGCGGCGGCGGGAGACCCCGGAGCCATGGGGTGCGCGCGAGACGCCATCCTGGAGGCGCTGGAGAACCTGACCGCCGACGAGCTCAAGAAGTTCAAGCTGAAGCTACGGTCAGTACAGCTGCGCGATGGCTACAGGCACATCCCTCGCGGGACGCTGGCGCCCCTGGACGCCGTGGACCTCACCGACAAGCTCGTCAGCTTCTATCTGGAGGGGTATGGAGCAGAGCTTACAGAGATCGTGCTTCGGGACATGGGCATGCAAGAGATGGCTGACCAGCTCCATGAGGGGACACTCAAGGGTGAGCTCCCCCATGTCCCCTCATCTACCAATTTTTTCCTCCCCCAGAAAGTTCACCTCTCAGGCTCTTCCGCTTCCTCTTCCCCCTCTAAAACAAAGCTTCTCTGCTGACAAAGCTTTCTGCGTTTGGCCAAGGGGACTCCCACACACCCTCCAGAGACCCTGAGGTAAAGAAAGGGGGGAAGGGAACCACTTGACTCATTTTCTTACAGGCCTTGGAGCTGCACCAGCTGGGAGCAAGGCCCTTTCTCAGATAACAGCCAAACCAGGTAAGGCCTCCACCCAACCTTGCCTACCTGGGCCCTGTCCAGCCCCACCACACCCCTGCACAGTCTACCTGTTGTCCCACAGACAGAGCAAGGCTGGGCTGGCCCTGCAAACTCATCCACACCCCTCCCTGGGCACAGAGCCTGGCTGGGGGTGGAGGGGCAAGAGACAAAGTTAAGACTCATCCCACTGGATCTGGTGCAGCCCACTGCACCCCTTGAACCCTTAAGTTTGGAAGAACATTTTCTGAAGAAAGCTGTGTTCAGCAGGAACCAGCCCCAGCACCCACCCTAAGTGCTGACTCTGTTGTTCTTCTCCCTCCCACTCTCAGCACTGCACTTTGTGGACCAGTACCGGGCACTGCTCATCTCACGCGTTACAGACGTTGATGGGGTGCTGGATGCGCTGCATGGGGAGGTCCTGAATGAGGAGCAGTACCAGGCAGTGCGGGCCGAGCCCACCAATCCAATGAGGATGAGGAAGCTCTTCAGCTTTGCTCCAGCCTGGAACCTGACCTGCAAAGACTTGCTCCTCCAGGCCCTAAGGGATACACAGCCCTACCTGGTGGATGACCTGGAGAAGAGCTGAGGAATCTTCACACCAACAGCCCAACACTTAACCCTTAGCAACTCCAGCCAAAACATCCTGGAATCTTTATATATATATCTATATACACACAATATATGAAAAATCTGCTTTACTGTGTGTTTTTCCTACTTCCACCCTGAAAGCATGTGTAGAGCTTTTCCAAAGGCTGCACAGGCTCAGGTGATATTACTCCCAGTTTTACCATTCCTAGGGGCTCAGGTTCCCCAAATGCTTCTTCACTCTTCCTGCCTCATAGTCACATGGACTATCATTCCCTCTTCAACGTTTGGTGGCTCCTCCAGTGCCACTCCAAAAGGTCTGCGGCACTTGAGATTATAGATAACAGCCCTATGGCCCTGGTGTAAAGGTTAAAAAAGGCATATACAAAGGGGCCTGAAACTGTGAGAAGCCAGATTTGTCAGAGGCATTAGAAACAAACTAGTATACACAGATTCTCTACCTTTCATTTTTACCATGGAAAAAAATGAGAAATTAGAACAATTTTCAGAGGGAGACATTAGAACAGTATTTAAGCATAGGACAGAAGAGTACAAGACACCAATTGTAATTCTAGGGTTCCTTCTGGCACTGGCACTAGCCGGCTTAAATGTTTCCTTCCTCTGCTCCACCCCACCCCCTAGAGGAAGGGTTATAGGTCACACTTTGTGCCCAGAAAACATGCCAAGCACAAAAGCAAATTTTCAGGAAATAAGTTCTGGTAGCTGTTTCTTTTCTTGATGCACTTTTTGCTTACAAGAGACATGAGTATTTCTCTCCAGGAAATAACTTAAGGGGTCTTTCCAGAGGCCATTTGAGGAACCAGGATCCTAGGGCTATGTCTTAACACCACATTATACCCAACCCCTTCTGGCCTTGAAGGTGGAAGGAAGTTTGCAAAACAACAGGCAGAACACCAATGAGGCAGGTATCCCATCCTTAGGAAATCATCAGACAACCACTTTCCGAAGTCACTGCTCACAGGGGGCTGAAATCTAGTAACATTTTACATGCAACAGGCCTTCTAGGGTCCTCGCTGGAGCCTCTAGTCTAGCTCCAAGCACCAGAGTAATCAAACCTGATCATGGAAACTCTCTTTTTTTTATATTTTTTGAGTCTTACTGTTGCCCTAGACTGGAGTGCCATGGTGTCAGCCTAGCTCATAGCAACTTCAAACTCTTGTGTTTAAGCAATCCTCCTGCCTCGGCCTCCCTTGTAACTGGGACTACAGGAGCCCACCACGACACCCAGCTAATTTTTGTATTTTTAGTAGAGATGGGGGTCTCAGTTCTGCTCAAGCTGGTTTTAAACTCCTGAGCTCAGGCAGTGCCTGTGGCTCAGTGGGTAGGGCTCTGGCCCCATATACCCAGGGTGGTGGGTTCAAGCCCGGCCCCAGCCGAACTGCAACAAAAAAATATCTGGGCGTTGTGGCAGGTGCCTGTACTCCCAGCTACTCGGGAGACTGAGGCAAGAGAATTGCCTAAGCCCAAGGGTTGGAGGTTGCTGTGAACAGTGTGATGCCACAGCACTCTACCGAGGGCAATAAAGTGACACTATCTCTACAAAAAAAAAAATCACCTCCTGAGCTCAAGCAATCCTCCTGCCTTAGCCTCCCAGAGTATTAGGATTACAGTAGTGAGTTACTGCTTGGCTAGACTCACTTCACAGGACACCTAAACTCTTCTTCTAGCCTGGCCCTTAACCCCATCCAACCTGTCTTCTCCTCACATACCCCACAGTCCTAGCAACATTATTTGCTCACACTCAGCCCCAGCACATTCTGATCCCTTAGCTCTGGACACTTGGAAATAGACCTGCCCCAGAATGTCCATAGGAGTACCTTTCTTGAGACTCTGGCAACATTTCCCAGCAAAGCAAACCACTGTATGATCTAGTTTCCCGTAAGATTACCCCATTAAAAAGAATTATCTAGAATCGGCTCCTGTAGCTCAAGCAGCTAAGGCGCCAGCTTCATACACCTGAGCTGGCAGGTTTGAATCCAGCCTGGGTCTGCCAAACAATGACAACTACAACCAAAAAATAGCCAGGCGTTGTGGCAGGCGCCTGTACTCCCAGCTACTTGGGAGGTGGAGGCAGGAGAATTGCTTGAGCCCAGGAGTTGGAGGTTACTGTGAGCTATAATGCCACAGCACTCTACCCAGGGCAATAGCTTGAGGCTCTGTCTCAAAAAAAAGGAATTATCTAGCAAGGTGTGCAGGTGTGGTAACTCACACCTGTTATCCCAGAGACTCTGGGAGGCTAAGGCAGATCACTTGAGACAGAGATATAAAAATCAGCCTGGGCAACATAGCAAGACCCTGTCAAAAAGTTTAGATAGGTACATTGGTGCATGCCTGTAGTCCTAGCTACTAGGGAGGCTGAAGCAAGATGGCTCAAATCCAGAAGTTTGAAGCTACAGTGAGCTATAATCATACCACTGTATTCCAGCCTGGGTGACAAAGCAAGACCCCATGCCTAAATAAACAAAACATCTCAATCACACCCAGTGACTCCTGCCTAGGACTCTGGGAGGCCAAGGTTGAAGAATAGTTTGAGGCTAGGAGTTCCAAGACCAAAATAAGCAACATAGTGAGACCTCATCTCTACAAAAATAAAAATTAAAAATTACCTGTGCATGGGCCATGCATGATGGCTCATGCCTGTAATCCTAGCACTCTGGGAGGCCGAGGCAGGTGGATTGCCTTAGCTCACGGGTTTGAGAAGAATGTGTGCAAGCATAGAGACACGTCTCTAAAAATAGCTGGGCATTGTGGCAGGTGCCTGTAGTCCTAGCTACTTGGAAGACTGAGGCAAGAGAGTTGCGTAAGCTCAAGAGTTTGAGGTCACTGTGAGCTGTGATGCCACGGCATTTTACCGAGGTTGACAAAGTATTAAGACCGTCTCAAAAAATAAAATTAGGTGTACATGGTTGCCTGTAGTCTCATTAACTCAGGAAGCTGACATCAGGATTGCACTTGAGCCAGGAGTTCAGGATTATAGTAAGCAATGATCAGGCCACTACATTCTGACCTACAGGACAGAAATCCTGTATCCCTCTGCAAAAAAGGTGTATTTTTAACCTAAGTGCCTTGCATAAAAAATAAATTTGGTAGTTAATACGTATCTCTAATGCCTAACATAAGATTTTTTAAAAATTTCACAGGAACCTAATTTTTCTCTTGAGGCCACAGTTAACTCTTCCTTGCACAACGGATACCCTTAAAGCAGCGGTCTCCAACCTTTTTGGCTGGTTTCATGGGAGACAGAGGTGGGGAGACAGTAAGTGTAGCTCAGGCAGTGATGTGATGGGGAGCAGCTATAAATACAGATGAAGTTTCCCTTGCTCACCACTGGCTTACCTCCTGCTGTGTGGCCCAATTCCTAAAAAGCCACAGAACAGAATTTTCTCTGGCACCAGGGACCAGTTTCATTGAAGACAACTTTTCTGAGGACCAGGGCATGGTGATGGAAAGGCAGATCTCAGGCAGTGATGCTGTGCAGCCCAATTCACAAACCAGTTATGATCTGCAGCCCAGGGGTTGAGTCACAGCCTTAAAAAGGAGCTACAAAAACCAGCGCAGGCAATGCAGATGAGTGTTTCTAAAAGAGAGGTTCCTCCTTAAAATAAAAAATATCTTTGGGGGGCTAGGTGCCTGTGGCTCAGCAGCTAGGGCACCAGCCACATACACAGGAGCTAGCAGGTTTGAATCCAGTCTGGGCCTGCTAAACTACAACCAAAAAATAGCCGGGCATTGTGGCGAGCACCTGTAGTTCCAGCTACTTGGGAGGCTGAGGCAAGAGAATTGCTTAAGCTCAAGAGTTGGAGGTCGCTGTGAACTATGACACCACAGCACTCTACCAAGGGTGACATAGTGAGACTGTCTCAATAATAAAAAAAAAAGAAAAACTCATCACCTAACAGAAATTGGCCCATAATAAGTTTTTTTTTTTATATTTTTCTACATCTGTTGATTTATTTATTTTTTTTTTTTTTTTTTTTTAATTTGGCCGGGGCTGGGTTTGAACCCGCCACCTCCGGCATATGGGACCGGCACCCTACCCGCTGAGCCACAGGCGCCGCCCCCATAATAAGTGTTAATGACTATCTCCACTGGGACGCGTTTGCTCCTTGCTCCCCAATGACTTAGAATAGCATCCGAGCACCCTAGCTGTCTCAAGACCAATCCAGAGTGCCTCTCTGTCATCACCACCAGGTTTGTTCTGTTGTTCCCCATCCTGGTGGTGGTTCTCTCAATGGTTTTGGAAGGCCCAGCCCTCATCCAGATGGCCCCAGACACCTCCAGCACAATGCAGTGCATCCCAGATAAGCTGAAGGAATTTGGAAACACCCTAGTGGACGACTCCCCAGTGGCAAAAACCAAGTGAACCACTGACCACATCAAAGAGTGATATTACTACCAAGACCCAGAATTGGTTTTCAGAGACATTCAAGAAAGGAGCAACTATGGGCAGCACCTATGGCTCAGGGGGTAGGGTGCCGGCCCCATATACCAAGGATGGAGGGTTTGAACCCAGCCTCATCCAAACTACAACAAAAAAAATAGCCGGGTATTCTGGGGGGTGCCTGTAGTCCCAGCTACTCTGGGGCAAGAGAATCGCCTAAGCCCAGGAGTTGGAGGTTGCTGTGAGCTATGACGTCACAACACTCTACCAAGGGCAGTAAGTGAGACTGTTGTCTCTAAAAACAAAAAAAGAGAGAGAGAGAGGGCAGCGCCTGTAGCTCAAAGGAGTAGGACGCCAGTCCCATATACCAGAGGTGGCGGGTTAAAACCCGGCCCCAGCAAACAACTGGGGGAAAAAAAAAGGGGGGGAGGCAACTTCTTCTAAACACCTGAAGAGGCAATGCCACTCTTCTCGGTGGCCATGCAGCAACTTCCCACACGCCAGCTGCTGTGCTGAGGATTCCCTCCATGATGCCCCAGTTTTCCACCAACAAACCCCAGAAAAAACACAAAAATGCATCTGACACAATAAACATTTTTGTTTAAATCTCCCATTCAAGCTTTACAAGACTCGTGAAAAAAGGCAGAAAAAGGCCAGTGTTGGCTGGGCCTGTACTAATTAAAATCCCACATGCAGGAACCTACCCTTCTTCCTTCTTGGGTCCTTTATTTATATAAAAACAATATACAAAGCTTGTACTAAGTCAAGCTCCCCTTCAGGAGGAAGGTGGGTAGAAGAGTAAGATGCATCTTGGCCAAATTGTAGAACATTACTCTAAGTTTTGAACCAGCATCAATACCACCAGAGAGCCTGTTAGAAATGCACATCTCCAGCCCCACCTGGACCTAATGAAATAGCTATACTTTAATGGAACTGCCACCAAGAGATTCAGGTATCCATCCAAGTTTCACACACATACAGTAATCTTTTTTTGAGAGTCTTACTATGTTGTCCTCAGTAGAGCAGTGTGGCATCACAGCTCACAGCAACTTCAAACTCTTGGGCTTAAGTGATTCTCTTGCCTCAGCCTCCCAAGTAGCTGGGACTACAGGTGCCAACCACAACACCCGGCTAAGTAATCCTCTTTATAGTCAGTAAGTTGAAAGACTCCCAGGGGATACCTGGAATCCCAGATACATATTGTACTGAACCTGTATGTTTTCTCCTTTATGTACATACTTCTGGCAAAATTTAGTTTAGAAATTAAAGAGATAAATAATAATAAAAGAACTATAATATACTGAAATAAAAGTTACATGGATAGGGTGCAGTGGCTCATGCCTGTGATGCCAGCACCTTGGGAAGCTGAGGCAGGATGATGGCTTGAAGCCCAGAGTTTAACACCAACCTGAGCAACACAGCAAGACCCCATCTCCACAAAAAGTTTAAAATTAGCAGAGCACAGTGGCAGACATTCTGAGGCAGGAGGCTATTTGAGACTGCAGTGAGCTATGATCACACTACTGCACTCCAGCCTGGGCAAGAGAGCAAGAGCTTGTCTTTTTTTTAGACAGTCTCACTATGTCGCCCTCAGTAGAGTGCTGGGTGTCACAGCTCACAGCAACCTCTAACTCTTGGGCTTAAGCGATTCTCTCGCCTTAGCCTCCCAAGTAGCTGGGACTACAGGCGCCCACTAACAATGCCCGGCTATTTTTTGTTGTAGTTGTCATTATTTAGCTGGCCCAGGCTGGGTTCAAACCCGCCAGCCTTGGTGCATATGGCCAGCACTGTACTATGGGCACCGAGCCAGAGCTTGTATTTAAAAAAAAAAAAAAAGAAAGAAAAAAAAATTGTGACTTGTGGTTTCTCTCAAAATAAAATCCTCTTTCAAATGAAAATTTGGTTCTAGTTATCTCAAACCAACAAAGGTTTACAGGTCTACCTGCACATCCCTACATGGATTGGGATTTGCCTTTTTACCAAGACACAATAAACAGGCTGGGTCAGCTTTCCCTCAAACTAGAAAAACAAAACAAAGGAAAAGTTCTCTAATGCCAAAGATCTAACAGCCACATCCCTACTTTGAACAGGCTACGGTGAAGCACTAAAGACACTGCACTCAATAGCTACAAGGAATCCCTGCAATTATGCAACAGTGCCACCCCTTGGCGAGGTGTGCTTGGGCCAGTCACCTAACAGCTCATGCTTCTTTCAGTTATACTTGACATCAACCTCCCCTTCCCCAAAGAAGCCTAACTTAGCTCCCAGATACAGCACTAGCACTCTTGTTTTCCAAGTAAAGGAACCCTCTTCTCCAGAACCATAGCCCCAAGATTTAGGGCTAAAGCCACCATCTAAGAAGCCCAGAGCACTAACCACCAGAAAAGAGCACTATTTCTTCCAGTTCCAAATTCTGGCTCATAAACATCCTTCCTACATACCTGTTTCTGTCTTAAGGATACTGGATTTTATTTTTTTCTTTTAGAGTCTCAAGCTGTTGCCCTGGTTAGAATGCTGTGGTATCATAGCTCACAGCAACCTCCAACTCTTGGGCTTAAACCATCTTCTTGCCTCAGTTTGTTTTTTAGGAGAGACAGGTCTCACTTTTGCTCAGCTAGTCTCCAACTCGTGAGTTCCAGCAATCCACCCACCTCAGCTTCCCAGAGTGCTAGGATTAGACTTTAGCCACTTCGCTCATCCACGGCCTACACGCCTGGTCATGTAGACAAGCATGCATGTCTACAAGACATTACATGTGTGCACACAGTGAAATACTCAGCTTTTTAATTAAAAAGGAAGCTGTCTTTTGCAGTAAGCATGCAAGTCTACAAGACACTGTGCTGTGAAATAAGCCAAGCACAGAAAGACTGAATCTGAAAAATTCAAGCACAGAAAGACTGAATCTGAATTTTTCAGATTCAGTCATTTCCAAAAGTTCTTCTAACACCTCAAGACTGATGAGCCGTTATGTCTACAACAAATACCTGAAAATCAAAAGTGCCAACAAGATGCACTTGACAATACTTTTGTTTTTTGAGGTAGTCTCATTCTGTCACTTTGAGTGCTGTGGCACAATAGCTCAAAGTAACATCAAACTCTTGAGCTCAGCATCCATCCTCTTGCCTCAGCCTCCCAAGTAGCAACATTTTGTTTTTATATGCCAGCACCATGCAAATCAGACATTAGATAAACAACATAATCATTGTGGAAACCTCTGTATCTACAACTATTTCAAAATAAAGTTTACTTTGTGGAATTACACCTACGGTGCGTCTTACAAGGGTACATGTGAAACTTACTAAATGTAGAATATAAATGTTTTAACACAATAACTAAGAAAATGCCAGGAAGGCTATGTTAACCAGTGATGAAAATGTCAAATGGTATATAAAATAAAATCAGTGTATGGTGCCCCATGATCGCATTAATGTACACAGCTATGATTTAATAAAAAAAAATGTAAAAAAAATAAAATAAAGTTTACATAGCCAGGCATTGTGGCGGGCGCCTGTAGTCCCAGCTACTCGGGAGGCTAAGGCAAGAGAATCGCTGAAGCCCAGGAGTTGGAAGTTGCTGTGAGCTGTGTGATGCCACGGCACTCTACGGAGGGCTATAAAGTGAGACTCTATCTCTACCAAAAAAAAAAAAAAAAGTTTACAATGGGGAACAAAGCTTTTTAATAACTGAGGTCCCAAGCTCGGCGCCTGTGGCTCAATCAACTAACGTGCCAGCCACATACACCTGAGCTGGCAAGTTCAAATCCAGCCCAATCTCACCAATGACGGCTGCAACCAAAAAATAGCCAGGCAACTATAGTCCCAGCTATTTGGGAGGCGGAGACAGGAGACTCGCTTGAGCCCAATTGGAGGTTGCTGTGAGCTGTGATGCCATAGCACTCTATCCAGGGCGACAGCTTGAGGCTCTGTCTCAAAAAAATAAAAATAAAAAAACTGAGGGCCCAACAGTAGAAAGGAGACTCCGTCATTGTAGAAAAACTATTTGGGGAAGAATGCAGAAGAGGCTCCCATATCCCATACTGATTCTAGCCTCTCTGCAGACTAGTGAGATCTGATTACAGACCCTTTAATGGGATAATTAAGCATAACAAATATCACCAAGCCGGGCATTGTGGCAACCTAAGAAATATAATCTCTAGCTAGCCAGGAATTGTGGTGGGTGCCTATAGTCCCAGCTATTTGGGAGGCTGAGGCAAGAGAACTGCTTAAGCCCCAGAGTTGGAGGTTGCTGTGAGCTGTGACATCACAGCACTCTACCAAGGGCGACATAGTGAGACTGTCTCAAAAAAAAAAAAAAAAAAGAAGTATCACCTATTGTCAAAAATATTGTAAGGTGAGGATGCAGGGAAAAAGGAACCCTGTACACTGTAAGTGGAAATGTGAATTAATAAGGCCATTATGGATCACAGTATGAAAGTTCCTCCAGTATAGAGATACATGATCCAGCAATACCACTTCTGGGTATATATACAAAGGAACTGAAATCATTATGTCAACCCAATGTCTATACTCCCATGTACATTGCACCATTATTCACAATAGCCAGGATATGGAAACCAAAATGCGCAAGAGACTAAATTTTTTAAATATGGCATATACATGTGTACGTAGTGGAATACTCAGCTTTTTAATTAAAAAGGAAGCTGTGTCTTTTGCAGCAAGCATGCATGTCTACAAGACATTATGCTGTGAAGTAAGCCAACCACAGAAAGACTTTATGATACCACTTATACATGAAACACAAAAAAGTCACTCATGAAAGTAAAAAGTAGAATAAGGGGTTATCAAAGACTGAGCAGAAACGGGGAGAAGGGGAGATACTGGTCAAAGGGTACAAAGTTTCAATTAGGAGTTAAGTTCCAGTGATCTGCTGCACAGCACAATGACTACAGTCATTAATAATGTATGGTTAGATATACACACAGTGGCATGAAGTCCCAGTGACTCTTGAGTCTAAAGATGAGACAATTACTTGAGTCCAGGAGTTCAAGTCCAGCCTGGCTAACAGAACAAAACGCTCATCTCTAAAAAATTAAAGTCATAGTGATTCTGGGCGGCGCCTGTGGCTCAGTAAGTAGGGAGCCGGCCCCATATGCCGAGGGTGGCAGGTTCAAACCCAGCCCTGGCCAAACTGCAACAAAAAAATAGCCGGGCGTTGTGGCGGGCTCCTGTAGTCCCAGCTGCTCTGGAGGCTGAGGCAAGAGAATCGCGTAAGCCCAGGAGTTGGAGGTTGCTGTGAGCCATGTGACGCCACGGCACTCTACCGAGGGCGGTACAGTGAGACTCTGTCTCTACAAAAAAAAAAAAAAAAAAAAATGATAGTGATTCTGTTTCAAAATTGCTCAGAGTAGATTTTAAATGTTCTCACCATAAATAACTACATGAGGTAATGGATGTTAATTAGCCTGATTTGATTATTCTACAATATATACATATATTGGCTCAGCACCTGTAGCTTGAGGTTGCTGTGAGCTGTGACGCCACCGCATTCTAGAGGGCAATGTAGTGAGACTGTTTAAAAAATTATTTATGTGTGTGTGTACGTGTATATATACATATAAAAAGAGACAGAGAAACATCAGTGTATTCCATAAAAATATACAACTATTATTTGCAAATAAATTTGTAAGGATAAGAGACTAAAGTTGGAAGAAACATGACTAAAGGTGGAATCAATGCGTCAAGTCTCATGGAGATGGGCTGCAGAACTTAACCTCCAGGTCAATTCAGCCATCACTGACTGAATCACAGCCCTACATCTAAGGTTACTAAAACCCAGGCAGACGGAGAGCCTGTGATGAAGGCAAAAAAGCTGAAAAGGCCAATCAAGGCAAACAGCAAAGAGACCTGTAAGACACCTTTCCCTATCTTCTCACTTCTCAGTTAGCTTGTCCCAATTTCAACTCACAAAAGCAGGGTACCAAGTCCAAGACTACAAACTGTTTTCAATAGTTCAATAGTCTATCTTTGGAACACAAAAGCCTACTCTAAAATCCTTACCAATTAGAGAAATATAACTGGCCATTTCCAGCCTTGCAATTACTAGGGAGTGCAGCAAAGAGCAGAGGGCCCAAGCTCCAAACCCCACGGATCTCATACTTTTCTCACCATGACAACCTACAAGTGGAAGCAGCTTCTCAAGACACTAACATTCTGTCCACTATTAATTCTATTCACCACTCTCCCGGAAAAGTCCCCCAAACTGGCTCTACCATCAGTCATCTGGGACCTTATGTTTTTCGTTTTTTTTTTTTTTTGAGAGTCTCACTCTGTCGCAAAGCTGTGACATCACAGCTCACAGCAACCTCCAACTCCTGGGCTTAAGCCATTCTCTTGCCTCAGCCTCCCAAGTAGCTGGGACTACAGGCGCCCGCCACAACGCCCAGCTATTTTTTGGTTGTAGTTGTCATTGTTTTGGCAGGCCTGGGCTGGATTTAAACTTGCCAGCTCTGGTGTATGTGGCTGGCGCCTTAGCTGCTTGAGCTACAGGCACCACGCCAATCTTTGTAGTTTTTAAAGATACAGTCTTGCTTAAACTCCTGGGCTCAAGCAATCGTGCCACCTTAAGTCTCCCAAGTAGCTGGGATTACAGGACTGGCCTTATCTCCTTTTATTTAAAGTTAAAACTAATTACCAAAGCCTCTTAAATGATCTAAGAACTTGACAGTAGGCTTGGTGCCTGTAGCACAGTGGTTTACAGTGGCAGCCACATACACCAAAGTTGGCAGGTTAACGATGACAACAAAAAAAATAGCCGGGTGATTTGGGCACCTGGAGTCCCAGCTACTTGCTGAGGCAAGAGATTGCTTAAGCCCAAGAGTTTGAGGTTGCTGTGATGACACAGTGAGCCTTTGTCTCAAAAAAAAAAAAAAAAACACTTGTCAATAATCCTGGTAATCGAGTCTTACAAGAAGCTTCAACCTTCAACCTCTGGCTTGGCACCTATAGCACAGTAGTTACAGCACCAGCCACATACACTGAGACTGATGGGTTCAAACCCAGCCTGAGCCAGCTAAATGACAATGACAACTACAACAAAGGTAGCCGGGCGTTGTGGCAGATACCTGTAGTCCCAGCTACTTGAGAGGCTGAGGCAAATATATCGCTTAAGCCCAAGAGTTTGAGGTTGCTGTGAGCTTGATCCCGTAACACTCTACAGAGGGCAATATAGTGAGATTCTATCTCAGAAAAAAAAAAAAAAGCTTTAACCTCACTTACTCCTAGCAATAGGGATTAAGGGACCACAACCAAGCCCTCAGATTAGAACCCTACCAAGGTGAAGCAACAGTGAACTTCTCAGAGACATCAGATCAGGTCACTCAAACCAAACATCACTTAAGACAACAGCAGAAACAAGGAGAGAAATACTATTGTCACATCCTCCTAAATCTAAGGGCTTCTCTGCGTGTACTAAATTCAGTAAGGCCAGGAGCAATGGTTCACACCTATAATCTCAGCACTTTGGAAAGCGGAGGCAAGAGGATCACTTGCCTGGGCTGCATAGTGAGACCACCTCTCTACAATAAATAAAAAAATTATCGGGCTGTAGTGGTACACACCTGTGGCCCCAGTGACCTAGAAGGCTAAAGTAGAGGTTCCCTCTACTGAGATTAGTGTGCTACGACCACACTGCTATATTCCAGCCTGGGCACCACTGCAAGACCCTATCAACCAAACCAAAAAAAAAAAAGCCAAGTCGAAGCAACACCTGGTCAAGATCCACTTGACAGTACTTTTATTTTGCAGTTTTACTTTGTCACCCTTGGTTGAGTGGCCTGGCGTCATAGCTCACAGCAACTTCCAACTCTGCAGCCCAAGGCAATCTATTGCCTCAGCCTCCCAAGTAGCTACAACTACAGGCACCTGCCACAAGGCCTGGTTATTTTTAGAAGGGTTCTCACTCTTGTTCAAGCAGATCTCTTAACTCCTGAGCTCAGGCAATCCACCCACCTCAGCCTCCCAGAGTGCTAGGACTACAGACATGAGCCACCACACAGGGCCACTTCCAGTTTTCAAATGCTAGGCCACTCTCAACCTACTCCCATTCCAGCAGGAAGGGTGATAAAGCAGCTATTCCTTTTCACGAAGTTTCCCTGCCTCAAAAATTCGAGGATGAAGAAAGTCTTCTCTGGAGAATAGACTTGAACACACTTAAACCAAGAAAATACTACAGCACATCAGAAAAATTTCAAGAGGAAAAGCACTTCCCAAATAGGGGTCCCAGGCCTAACATGCCAGCTATGTTTCGGATGCCAGCCATCTTACAAACTATGTTGTTTTGTTTGGTTTTTTTTTTGAGTCTATGTCGCCCTCAGGAGTGTGGTGATGTCACGGCTCACATCAACCTCAAACGCTTGGGCTTAACAGATTCTCTTGCCTCAGCCTCCCAAATAGCTGGGACTACAGTCACTGCCACAATGCCCAGCTATTTTTTTATTGCAGTTGTTTAGCTGGCCCAGGCCAGGTTCGAACCCACCACCCTCAGTGTATGTGGCTGGTGCCATAACCACTGTACTATGGGCACCAAACCACAAACTGTTCTAAAGTGCCACGACAAGCCAAGCACAATGGCTTACACCTGTAATCCTAGCTCTCTGGGAGGCCAAGATGGTAGGATCTCATAAGTTCAGGAGTTCAAGACCAGCCTGAGCAAGAGCAAGACACCCACCCCCACCTCTACTAAAAATAGTAAAAATTAGTGGGACATTGTGGTTGGTACCTGTAGTCCCAGCTCCTCAGAAGGCTAAGGCAGGAGGATCACTCAAGTGTTGGACTTTGGAAGTTGCTGTGAGCCAAGCTGATGCCATAGCACTCTGGCCTGCTAAACAGAGTGAAGACTTATCTCAAAAAAATAAAAATTTAAATTAAAAAAGGTGCTATGGAACGGCACCTGTGGCTCAAAGGAGTAGAGCCTGGCCCATTCTACTGGAGGTGGTGGGTTCAAACCAGACCCCAGCAAAAAAAAAAAAAAAAAAAAAAACTTCAAAAAATAAAGTGCTATGACAAAAATTTCTGCTCTTAGGGTGGCGCCTGTGGCTCAAGAAGTAGGGTGCCAGCCCCATATACCAGGGGTGGTGGGATCAAGCCAGGCCCCAACCAAAACTGCAGAGAAAAAAAAAAAATTGCTCTTGGCTATACCTTTCAGTTCTACATTAAAATTGATGCTAACCAATGAGTTGGCAGGGGCAAATTTACATGCATACACTTAAGAGATGCAAGGGCGCTGCTTCCAGGCTTTAACTCACTTTATCACTCAACACATCCTTTAAAAGAAGACTTGGCTCAGTGCCTATAGCACAGTGGTTACAGCGCTGGCCACAGGCACCAAGGGTGGCAGGTTCAAACCCAGCCTGGGCTAGCTAAACGACAACTACAACAAAAAAATAGCTGGGCATTATGGTGGGCACCTGTAGTCCCAGGTACTTGGAGGCAAAAGAATCGCTTGAGCCCAGGAGTTTGAAGTTGCTGTGAGCTTTGACTCCACAGCTCTCTACCAAGGACAACATACTGAGACTGTCTCAAAAAAAATAAAGGAAGGGAACTTTCTACTCCCCAATCATAAATAAAAATTCAAGACTCAAATCTCAAAATACCCATGACCTCTAGCCCTCTGGGTGCAGGCAGGATGTGAAAAAGTGAAAAATTCCTTACAGCAAGCATTGACCTAAGCCCCATTAACCAAAGAAGGAAGGAGGTCACTCATCTCCTTTAACTACAAGGAGATGAGCTTCTTCTCTCAAATATAACATCTTCTCAATGCTTAAGTAAACAAAAATTGGGGATAGCAGGGCCCCTCACACAATGGCTTCAGAATAAAAATGCTACAAAATGGAATGAAGTCAGATAAGGACTCAATCCACAGAACTCTACGGCACTCCGAAGGTACTCAGGTTACTTCTATTCCTATGAAAGACCCAACTTATTCAGATTTGAATACTGCCCCTCAAACAAATTTGTTTGAGCCTCACCCTCAGGAATGTGTCAGAACAGTCAAGAGTTCCTTAAAAAAAAGGTAAATCTAGGGCGGCGCCTGTGGCTCAGTCGGTGGGGCGCCAGCCCCATATGCCGAGGGTGGCAGGTTCAAGCCCGGCCCCGGCTGAACTGCAACCAAAAAAAAAAAAATAGCCGGGCATTGTGGCAGGCACTTGTAGTCCCAGCTACTAGGGAGGCTGAGGCAAGAGAATCGCTTAAGCCCAGGAGTTGGAGGTTGCTGTGAGCTGTGTGAGGCCACGGCACTCTACCGAGGGCCATAAAGTGAGACTCTGCCTCCACCAAAAAAAAAAAAAAAAGGTAAATCTGCTGCTGTAAACAGTAAGACCAGCACGCAAATAAATGTCGTAAAGAAAAACTCCCACATAGTTGGGCAAATCTGGGACAAAACTCATGACATCCATGTTCATGTATCTCATTTATATATCCAATTTGCCATGACAGAAAAGTTTATCTCTACTCTTAGGGATACCACTTGACCTTTTCTTTTCTCCCTTGGATCAAGTAACAAATGCTTTATTCTAGTTCCTGCTGGGCAGGAACAAATTATTCCAATTCCTGCTGAGCAGGAGGATCTAAAAGTGGAAAACTCCCCCACATTCCTGACCCAGATATCAATCCTTCAGGAGAGTGGGGAGGGGGAAGGAACAAAATATAACTAAAACCATGGTTTTTAATGGGAACCAGAGGTATGGTTACAATCACATAGTCGGACACAAAAACCCATAGGTGATCAGGAATTGAAGGTTACAAAATAACAAGGGTAACACTGGGTACAGAAAGAAAAGCTGTTCCAGAATCTCAGGAGCCAGCTAATATGGCCTCTCTCTACGATCCTGTCTGTGCTCGCCCCTGCAAAAAAAAAAAAGTACCCATTAGGTTTGTTACCAGCCTCTCTATTCACCCCAGATACCCTATCTGCCTCCTTTATCCACTAAGCAAATGTCTCATCTCTTAAGTAGGGTGGGTCAACAGAGACCTACCCGAGATAATTTTCCTACCCTCCCTCCCTACTAATTTTCCTACCCTCCCTCCCTACTTTCTCTATAACCTTGTTATTCCATGGCCTCTGTTCAACTGTTCTACTTTTACCTCAATTTAAAGTCATACTCACCTGGAGTCCATCTTGCCAGGGCCAAAGCCGCCTCTGTCCCCACCACCCCGGCCCCCTCGGAAGCCCCCACGGTCCCCACCACGGCCCCGGTAGCCGCCTCGATCATAGCCTCCTCTGCCACCACGACGATCATCTCCATAGTTACCCCCTAGGACAAAAGAAATATGATCTATCACATTACCATCCTCCTACTGGGACCCCATAGCCTCTCTGCTTAAAAATTTAGGACTTTTTTCTTTTTTTTTGTAGAGACAGTCTCACTTTATTGCCCTCAATAGAGTTCTGTGGCGTCACAATTCACAGCAACCTCCAAATCCTGGGCTTAGGCGATTCTCTCACCTTGGCCTCCGAGTAGCTGGGACTACAAGGTGCCCACCACAACCCCCAACTATTTTTTTGTTGCTGTTTGGTTGGGGCCGGGTTCAAAACAGCCACCCTTGGTATATGGGGACGGCGCCCTACCCACTGAGCCACAGGTGCCACCCGAAAAAAAAGTTAAGAACTTTTTGTATATACCCTGTATTAATCCAAAATAAAATAAATTTTTAAAAGAATGCGATCCATAATCCCACCAATGAAAACATAATACAACAAAAGCATTTTAAAGAAGGAAAAAAAAATTGGCTCCTAATTCATTCACTACCAGCTCTGTCTCTCTTACCCATATGAGAGCCTCCTGGTCCACCTCCTGGGCCATCTGGTTTAGGAGCCTTACACTGGTTGCATTCATTCCTCCAAGAGAAGTTCATGTTCTCACATGTACTAAGAAAAAGGAAGACAGTTTGGAGGAATGAAGAATACACAAGCCCTAAAACTAGGAAAAGAGTCCAGTGAATTTTAGAGATACAGTGACAAAACTGAGGCCTCAAAAGGCTTGAAGCAGAACCAGGAACAAAAGCTGTGATAACTAAACCCAGTTAATTACCTTTCCCACTATACTGACCTAACCTTGGTAAGCTCTCAGCCAATCTGCCACCAACAGTGAGGCCCTGACATTTGTTAGTTTGGAAAACATCCACACATGCCTTGCTTACTTTAAGATCCTATTCCATAATAAACATACTTTGCCTTGAGTAAATTTGTTGTAAACTTAAAAAACGTTTTCATTTTAAAGTAGAATATCATTATGTAGACTATCTACAGCTTCATTGTAAATTATATAAATTTTTTTTTTTTTTTGCAGTTTTTCGCCGGGGCTGGGTTTGAACCCGCCACCTCCGGCATATGAGAGGCCGGCACCCTACCCCTTTGAGCCACAGGCACTGCCCCAATATATCATTTCTTATTACTAAGATTTTTCTCCCACAGTAAAAATACATTAGCATTCTTGTTGTGTTTATGAGCATTCTTTGTTTGTGAACATTCTTTTGTTTTGTCTCACTATCCCGCCCTTGGTAGAGTAACATGGCGTCACAGCTCACAGCAACCTCAAACCCTTGGGCTTAAGCGGTTCTCTTGCCTCAGCCTCCCAAGTATCTGGGACTACAGGCGCCCGCCACAATGCCCAGTTATTTTTTTGGTTGTAGTTGTCATTGTTGGTTGGCGAGCCAGGGCTAGATTGGAACCCGCCAGCTCTGGTGTTATGTGGCTGGCGACCTAGCCCCTTGAGCTACAAGCATTGAGCCTATTATTTGCATTCTTAATGGTAATTATCTGCAAGTATTTTTCCGTTGTGTATGAGATTAATGCAGGTGAAAAGTATTGCATTTTAATACAGAATTCCTATTATATGTTTAGATATTTGAGTTATGTTGCAGTTATTCCTATTAAATATAATTTGTATTTATTATTTTAATCAAGTTTGAGAATAACATTGCACATGTTCAATTTTAAGTACTACAGATTTAGCTAGTTTTAAATTTCTGAAGGCTAACAGACATGGATACACTTATATGCACTCAAATTAGTGTCTTTTTTTAAGTCACTGTCCATTTGTATTGACATGCCTGTTTCTAGTTCCAGTTTGGAGATTTTACAAAGTTCTAACAATGAGTTAACAATGTATTCATCTTCATTTGGTGTGTGTGACTTAACTCTTAAAAAATACATTTGCTATCTGGCATTGAGGTTTTATTTTAATACAAGTTATGGTTAATAGTTCCTTTTATAGATAATCTGGAATCCATGGATGATGAGCTTTAGAAAGTCTGTGAACCCCTTAAAATTGTAGAATTGAGTATTCACATTTTTATTTATTTTTGCAGTTGTTGTCGTTTTAGCTGGCACAGGCTGGGTTTGAACCCCCAGTCTCAGTGTATGTGGCTGATGCCACAACCACTGTGCTACTGGCACTGAGCCTGCATTTTTATTTTTTACTCTTGGATCCATCAGTAATATATGTATTTTTCTATATGGTGCAAAATTTAAAGATCTGATTTTATTTTTATTACAAACAGCTATTTGATTACCATTTATTAAACATTCTTTCTCCCACAAAAAAAAAAAAGAAAGAAAGAAAGAGTAAGAAAACATCCACACAGCTCTACCATAATATCAAAGGGAGCACTTAAGAGGACTAAAGAAAGTAAGTTTCACTCACGGATTAGGACACTTCCAGTCCCCAGCTCGCTGCTGTCCTCCACCACCACCACCTCCACTGGGAAATCCTCCTCGGCCACCGCCACCACTGCCACCACCTCCATACCCTCCACGGCCCATGGGTCCTAGTGCAGATAAAAGTATAGGGCTGCTTGCCTTCCAAGTTTGGTTAATCTAACCTTTTCCATATAAGCCCTTACCAACCTCTGCACTCTTTCCTCCCATCACCTTTGTTGGTACCCCACTAGATAAGAGCTCCTTACCTCCTCGCCCTCGGCCTCCCCGACCATTGCCACCACCCCGATTGAAGTCAGCTCGGCGAGTTGCAAACGAGACCTTGATAGGATTCCCAGAGAATTCTTTACCTAAAAGAAACAAAGGAGGCATTAAAAAAAAAATCCTTTTAAGCCCTGTGAATCCAAAAACACATTTCATACAATATAAGACTCTACCTGCCTGAAAAGGTTTAAAATCTAATGAGACATAAGCAAAAAACAGACTATACTGAATTTACAGCTAAAATAAAGTGTTGAAGACTAAAAAGAACCCTTAAAACATGGCCTACTTCCTAAGGCTAGGTGCCTATTCCCCCACATCCCCCAGTTTCTTCATACATACCATCAAACCAGTCTATAGCCGCCTTAGCAGAAGGTGGGTCATCAAAAGAAACCGTTGCCTCTCCTTTCAGCTTGCCAGTTTCCCTGTCTGTGTACAAATTAATCATGGGCTGTCCTGTTTTCTTGTTTGTCTAAGGAAAGCAAAATGAGTTAAAATCAAATTTAGAGAATATAGTACTACCTTACACCTTCTCCCCTAGAACCTGAGCTTATCATTCCCAAACTTCAGCTACCCTCTTCCTAGATACTTCTCCGTATCTTGCATATAGCCTGAATCATAGTCTACAACTGTTTTTCACATCAATACTGAAAGGTAAAACTAAAGGTTATTATTATATGGAGCCCAAATGCAAGAGTTTAGGGCACTCCTTTATCAACTATACTTTTTGTGTAAAGATGTGATTTATTCAGATAACACAAACAGAAGCCAGGCACAGTGGTTTACTTGTATTCCCAGCAATTTGGGAGCCAAAATGGGAGATCTGCTTGAGTCTAGGAGTTAACAGACCAGTGTGAACAATACAGTGAGACCTCATCTCTACAAAAAATAAACAGAAGGCTGGGCGTGGTGGCTTACGCCTATAATCCCAGGGCTCTGTGAGGCCAAGGCAGGTGAATTGCCTGAGCCAGACCAAATCTCTAAAAATAGCCAGGCATTGTGGTGGGTGTCTGTAGTCCCAGCTACTCGGGAGACTGAGGCAAAAGAATCACTTGAGCCCAAGAATTTGTGGTTGCTGTGAGCTATAATATCACAGCACTCTACCGAGGGCCACAAAGTATGACTCTATCTCAAAAAAAAGGGGGGTGGGGTGGAGCAAAGCCCATGGGTAGGGTGCCCACCACATACACCAAGGCAGGCAGGTTCAAACCCAGCCCAGGCCAGCTAAAACAATGACTACTGCAACAAAAAAATAGCCAGGCATTGTGGCAGGCGCCTATAGTCCCAGCTACTTAGGAGGCTGAGACAAGAGAATCACTTAAGCACAGGAGTATGAGGTTGTTGTGAGCTGTGATGCCACAGCACTCTACCGAGGGAGACCATATAAGACTGTGTGGCTCAGTGAGTAGGGCGCCGGCCCCATGTGCCGAGGGTGGTGGGTTCAAACCCAGCCCCGGCCAAACTGTAGCAACAACAAAAAAAAAAATAGCCGGGCGTTGTGGCGGGCACCTGTAGTCCCAGCTGCTCGGGAGGCTGAGGCAAGAGAATCGCGTAAGCCCAAGGGTTAGAGGTTGCTGTGAGCCGTGTGATGCCACGGCACTCTACCCGAGGGCGGTACAGTGAGACTCTGTCTCTACAGAAAAAAAAAAAATGGTAAATAGAAAAATTAACCAGGCATAGTGGCACAAACTTCTCCCAGCTAGCTATTCAGGAGCATCAGTGAATCCAAGAGATTTTTAGTTTTTGCTTTTTTAATTTCAGGTTAATGTGAGGGTACAACTAGATTACATTATTTATATGTTAGGTAGAGTCCCTCTGGTACTTGTATAACACACCCAAAAGGTATGCCATTACCCTTACACTGTGTCCACTAAGTGGGAGCACACTCCCCTCTTTCCCCTTCTCTCCACCCTCCCTCCATCTTTCACCCTACAATTTGAACTGAGTTTCTCTCTTATGTGGGCCTGTATTAGATCGTCTACTGGCTGAGTACGTTAGATATTTGTTTTTCCATTCTCGTGATACTTTACTAAGAAGACAACTCCATCCAAGAGGCCAGAAGTTTAAGGCTGCAGTGAGCTGTGACACCACTGCTAGCCCTGGAAAAGTAACAAACAGGCTCGGCACCTATGGCTCAAGCGGCTAAGGCGTAAGCCACATACACCTGAGCCAGCAGGTTCAAATCCAGCCCGGGCCCGCCAAACAATGATGGCTGCAACCAAAAAATAGGCGGGCATTGTGGCAGACGCCTGTAGTCCCAGCTACTTGGGGAGGCAGAGGCAGAAGAATCGCTTGAGCCCAAGAGTTGGAGGTTGCTGTGAGCTATGATGACACAGCACTCTACCCAGGGCGACAGCTTGAGGCTCTGTCTCAAAAAAAAAAGAAACAAACAACAAAAAAAAGCTAATGGGCTTTCCTCAATAAATTAACAACCATTAAAATTTGTTTTTACTAATGTGTGAAATCCAAAAGCCTGCTGAACCATGATAGAAAAGTACCCATACTCCACAATTACCTTAATAATACCGATCTGTTTGAAGTAATCAGCCACAGACTCAATTGTAACATTCTCACCCAGGCCTTGCACAAAGATGGTGTTGTTGTCTGAATTATCTTGTTCTGCTTGTTGAACACAGGAAGAAATGCAAATTTGAAGAGCAAAGGTAAAACAAAAGTAAAACGGGGGGGGGGCCACAAAGCAAAAAGTAAAAACAATGATAAAGAAAAAGTAAAACAGGTGACTCAATCTAAAAAGCATTTGACAGGTAGCGCCTGTGGCTCAGTGAGTAAGGCACCAGCCCCATATACTGAGGGTGGCAGGTTCAAACCCGGCCCCAGCGAAACTGCAACAAAAAATAGCCAGGTATTGTGGTGGGCACCTGTAATCCCAGCTACTCGGGAGATTGAGGCAAGAGAATCACCTAAGCCCAAGAGCTGGAGGTTGCTGTGAGCTGTGATGCCACAGCACTCCACCGAGGACAACAAAGTGAGACTGACAAGAAAAAAAAAAAAAAAAAACCCACTGATTTAAATAAACACCTCTGGAGTGTGGTCCACAGATTAAATATTAACATCACCTGAGACTTGTTAGACATGCAGATTCTCAGGCTTCTAAATTGCACAGGAAAGAACGAACCCACAAATCAGATTTCTGATACAGCAGTCATTTATGAACCACTGCTAACTAAAGGTACACCTGAACTCCCTTTTTTCTCTACTCATTTTTCAGTTTCCATTTAAGTTTCAAAGAATATCCAGTAAGTCTTTTTTTTCCCCCAAGACAGGATCTTGCTATGTTGCCCAGGCTGGAGTGCAGTGGCCATTCACAGGCACAATCCCACTACTGACCAGCATGGGAGTTTTGACCTGCTCCATTTCCAACCTGGGCCAGTTCACCCCTCCTTAGGCAACCTGGTGCCCCCACCTGCTCCAGAGGTCCCATATTGATATTGAACTTAGTGCAGACACCCACTCGGCATAGCACACTACAGCCCAGAACTCCTGAACTCAAGCGACCCGCCTATCTCAGCTTCCTGGGACTACAAGCGCATGCCACTGCATCCAGCCAAGAAAACTCTTGTTGACACCATTTTAGCCACTCTTTCATGCCACCTATGGACTCACCGGAGTCATGACGTGATCCTTGGTCCCGAGGGCCTTAAGTGCATGAAAAACAAGGAAAAGAAAAAAACAAAAACAAGGAAAAGACGAGCCGTTAGTCAACAGGAAAAAACAGGGAGAAAAATTAATACCAAATCCAAACTCTTGCAAAAATATTAGGTAAGTGCTCACAGCCTCACTCCAAACCCTGTCCTGGGTTGGCTGCCCAGAGGAGAAAATCCTAGGCAGGGCTGGGAAAGACAACAGACCCCTCTCCATAAGATCTGTAACTTGAGTCCTCATAGGGACAACTCCACACTTCAGAAAATGCTGCCTCCCCCAGTTCAAGCTGGGAAATGTCCTCAGCACAGATGGGAGGAGGGGGGGTAGACCCATTAAAGTTAACAAACCAACTCAAAGCTTGGCCCTGTTCTCTCACTCCAGAGAGATATGGGCTCACCACCAGCAATGTGATGTGCATCCATCCAGTTTCTCCAAACTTTACCACCAAAGACACTTATCCCTTGTGGAACAATTTTTAATTTTGTCTTTAGAAACCATTCTTAAGACCATGTTGTTTCCCCAAAACACATGAAAATAAAACACATAATAGCTATTGTATTTTAAAGCATGTCCCAGGGAACAGACCAGAAATCTTATTTCCATAATGCAGCCTCTGCTTTTTTTTCCCAGAGATCATCTTTGACCAATGTTTATCTGAATTTGCCATATATAAATATTATACCCAACGCAATGACACCTAAGTTATGAACCCAAGCCTTTGGCTTTAAATGTTGAGACAAATCAAGAAACCTTTTGTTTGTTAACCAAACCAGAAAAGTTCCAGCTTACTGGGAGACTTCTCAAATTTGCCATTTTTTCCATGAATTCAGTTTGTGCTGTTTAAGACCTGGTTATTTCCCATGAGCCACACATGCTCCCAATCTTTCTTGAAGTAGTCCACACCTTCCTTCCCAGAGCTAATTTCTATTTGCCCATCTGAATAAGTCCATATATGTAAAATTGCATTGACACCATTCAGTACTTAATTTATAAATATGTACCAACTTCACCATCCTCAGGGCAGGGCAGTATTTCACATCCCTCTCCCAGAATTAAAATATTTGGAAGTTGCCACACACACACACACACACTCACACAGACATATACACTAGCCTTGGACACAATGATCAAAAGGATCCTAAAGCCAAGTTGGCACCACGTGTTCCAGCACACACTCTCCAGTTTTTCATGATGGTGGTCACTAAGTGCCAGGTGTGGCATACCCCTGTCAGAGGCCTACTAGACACCTCTTATTAACCTGGGTCAAACCAATTTGGTACCAGATGACTTCTGAGTCATACCCCTGCCTGCCTCAAGATTAGCACACATCTGGCAGCAGAGGGCATTCTCTCCCACCCCTTTCTGGAGGTGGTTCTGGACACTTCAAAACCTTTGACACTTAAATTAACACGCTAAGACATCTGCAAATGAACAATCAGACAAAGCATTGCTGGGAGTTGGGAATTTTGGAAACTCTGTTCACTTACCACCAAATTTATTGAAGCCACCACGGTCACTTCCGCTGGAGAAGACAAGTTAGAAGAAAGGACATGAAGCTTCCAACGGCTACAAAAGGGTGTTTTGTTTTGTTTTGTTTTTGATTTTGTTTAACATTCCCCAAACATGGGTAGGTGTTTTTTGGAAAAAGATACAAGTGGCTACTAAAATACATCCCTTCCTGACCAACCCTTGTCTGACCTTTGAGCATATCACACACACGTGTGCAATTTCTCAGACACAGTTTTAAAGATTTTGTTTAAAAGATTATATGTCTATTTCCTCTGGAAAAAAAATAACCCATTTTCCTTGGTCGTTCTTCCGATGTAGCAGATGCTTTTTTCCTCTTGTCGTGAGTGGTTGACAACCCAGTAGGTGGTTTAAAAACCCTACCCCCAATTTAACCAGAAGACATTTCACACCAGGCTGGGGTAGCCCTGAACACATTTTTGTGGTTTTTGCTTTGAAAGCAGCAAGCAGACCCAACCCCATTCCATAAAAAGTCAAAACCAAAGGCAAGTTCCCCTTAAAGCAAGACAAACTTAGCTAAGCCCTGTCCTAACTACTGAGCTGTTTTTGATCTCCCCCTCCCCCGGGGTCACCCCTTCTACACTGTGAGAAGAGCGGAGTATTTTGCAATGTCACCTTTCATACCTGTGGCACATAAAATGCAGAGCAAGTTAACAGTCACATAACAGTTGCTTTTCTTTTTAAAGTTTTGCATTAAACACACGCACACAACAGAGTTTTCCTTATTTATGTATGTTTTTGAGATTGCCCCCACCCTCCTCTGAATACTTACCATATACAAAACTCATTCTAAAAACCTATTTTCCCAAAAGGAGTAACACTGACAAACCTCCCCTTTTTCAAGAGGACAAAAGTAGGGTCATTCAATCCATGTTTACCAACAGATTTGACAACTGTTTTAACATCAAATCTAAGGTTTTACTACAAATCAAATCAACTTCAGCAGAAAGGGAAGGAAGGTCCAGTTGGACAAACTGATGTTTTTTTAAGTAACCAGGGAAAGGCAGACAGTGGAACAAATACATGGGATACCACTGTCAAGTGTAATTTTGCCCAAAAGGTCTGCACACTTCAGTCAGATGACCCCATAAACCAAGTCACACACAAAATCAGTGTCAGTTGAATTAGTCCAAATCAAGCTCGTAGATTCAAATGACTACGGAATAGCCAATTCCTGGAAGCTGAAGTCAGGTTAAACATTACCAACTCCCTCAGAGGACACATGGGAATGCACATACCAAGTTTCCTACTATTTCCCAGGAGTGGGATCATCGGTTTCCCTTGCAGACAAAGAAGACTTTACTTCCATGTTTCTTGCCTAGGATATCAATGACTCCAATCCATACATTATCTATGTATTTTTTCTTTGGAAATAAAAGTGTCAATATTCAATTCTCTATTCAGTGGTGTGCATGGGAGTTCAGGCCCCCATGCTCGCACAAGAATAAAATAGGGATATACACAGAAACAGTCACTGTCTCCAAACCAAAGCCCTCATAAATCCCTAGATAACAAGAATACTAAACAATGCACTAGGGACTGGCTTCAGGAAGATTCATGCAACCCTCCACTCCCAAACAAACATACTCCCTGGCTCACAAGACACCTACCCCATGCCGCCTCTGCCTCCACGGCCACCTCCACGACCTCTGGGTTCATAGCCACCACTGCTGCGGTTGTAACCACCGCCACCGCCCCTGCCGCGTCCCCCACGGTCCTGTTGGCCTCCCCCGTAGCCGCCGCCACCACCACTCTGGTCCTGACTGCCATAACCACCACTGCCACCACTCATGGAGGACTGATCTTGGCCATAGTTACCTGTCAGAAAAGAAAGAATGCTTTAACAACAAATAGTAAAGTAACACGAAAAAGGGTTTAACATACCAGAACATAAAGGACAACAGAAATAAGAGAACTAGGAAATAAAAAAGTAACCTTTTAGGATAAGGGCCAAACAACAGAATACAAAACCTTACAGAAAATAGGTATGAGACAAAGCTGAAGATACCATCTCACCTCCACCACCCCCTCCACCACCTCCACTGCTACTGTTGTACTGGTTCTGTTGTCCATAGCCCTGAGGGGGATTATAGCTTTGCTGTTGCCCGTAGCTCTGCTGCTGTCCGCCATAGCCAGACTGTTGGCCATAGCCCCCACTTGGGGGTTGTCCATAGCTGCTGCTCTGAGAACTGCCACCATAACTAAAGGAACCGAAAAAGAAAACAATCATAATCCCAGAATATTCAAAACTTCCTTTCACTTTTAGTCTTTTAGTACATCACATTCTCTGTACTCAATGCCAACTCCACTATCCCCAATTATACCTCATAATTGCTCCAACTGCTGGTCATTTTGCCATTCCCTATCAATTCACCCTTATCGTCAAGCCTGCCCCCCATACCTTACCTTCCCGAGGTGCTGCTAGGAGCCGGTTGCTGGCCATAGCCAGGATAGGAGGACTGCTGCCCATAAGATGACTGGGAACTCTGGCTACTGCCATAGCCACCAGTTGAGCCATATCCCTGGGGAGTTGATTGAGTACTATAGCCTGCTAAAAGGAAAAGAAAAAGGGAGTCATAAAAGCTCTGAGGAGAAAAAACAAGGAATGGGCTGAAAAAACATATACTACCTAATATTCACCCATACTTGAAAAGTCAGCCTCTTAGAAACTGTTAATTTTACGACTCACAGTCTAACAAGTTACTTTTTTTTTTTTTTTTAAGACAGTCTCACTTTGTCGCCCTCCGTAGAGTGCTGTAGTGTCACAGCTCACAGCAACCTCCAGCTCTTGGGCTTAGGCAATTCTCTTGCCTCAGCCTCCTGAGTAGCTGGGACTATAGGACTACAGGCGCCCACCACAACGCCCGACTATTTTTTTGTTGCAGTTTGGCCCGGGCCAGGTTCGAACCCACCACCCTCAGTATATAGGCCCAGTGCCCTACTCACTGAGCCACAAGCACCGCCCAGACAGTTACCCTTCTTTTAAACCCTAAACGCTCTAACTCCTACCAACTCCAGGACAGTTCCAATTTCATCATATCTATTCCAAAGCCAGTCTCAAGAGCCACCCTCTGATCACAACCCAAAAGATCCCTACTTATTAACAGCATTATAACGTGCTGGTATGTGTACAGTATATACAAGACAACCCACATTAGTTATTTACACTTTAGAACCTCTGAGCAAATTCCACTTCCTTATGTTACATGATATATGGCACCCTGACTTCAAAACATCTTTATGCAAACCATTTTCTACATATTAAGAATCAGCCTAGGGTGGCACCTGTGGCTCAGTGGGCAGGGCACCGGCCCCATATACTGAGGGTGGTGGCTTTAAACCCGGCCCCAGCCAAACTGCAACGAAAAAATAGCCAGGTGTTATGGCGGCCACCTGTAGTCCCAGCTACAAAGGAGGCTGGAGGCAAGGGAATTGCCTAAGCCCAATAGTTGGAGGTTGCTGTGAGCTGTGACGCCACAGCACTCTACCAAGGGCCATAGAGGGAGACTCTGTCGCCACACACAAAAAAAAAGAATCAGCCTATTGGCTCAGTGCCTGTGGCTCAAGCAGCTAAGGCGCCAGCCACATACACCTAAGCTGGCAGGTTCGAATCCAGTCCGGGCCCGCCAAACAACAACAGCTACAACCAAAAAAATAGCTGGGTGTTGTGGCAGGCGCCTGTAGTCCCAGCTACTTGGGAGGCAGAGGCAGGAGAATCGCTTGAGCCCAGGAGTTGGAAGTTGCTGTGAGCTGTGATGCTAAGGAACTCTACTCAGGTCAACCGCTTGTGGCTCTGTCTCCAAAAAAAAAAAAAAAAAAAACACAACAGAATCAGCCTATCACTGGTTATTCCTTCAGGGAATATGCCCTCTTTCATGCTAAGAGAAGAAACAGGAAAAGCTCCAGCATAAATACAAAAGTAAAAGCCAGGGATGATAGTACAAGCCTGTAATTCCAGCTACTGAGGAGGCTGAGGCAGGAGGATCTGACACTCCAGCTCTGGAGTCCAAAACTAACCTGGTCAACTTATTGCCCAGGGCAAACCCTGCCACCCTTGTCCACAAAAAAGAAACACCAGAAATAGGAGATAATCGAATTACAAATCAATAAACATTTTTGTCTACAAGTACATCTAAGAATCGTAGACAAGGTAGAAAAAAAAAAGTACATCTAAGAATCGTAGACAAGGTAGAGAAAAAAAAAAAAAACCTGGGATAGCTTCAACTTTTCAACACTGCTTAGGTTTAAGAAAAGTAACATTCAGAAAACAGGAAGAGAGCAGCTCCTGTGACTCAAGGAGTAGGGTGCTGGCCCCATATACCAGAGGTGGTGGGTTCAAACCCAGCCCCGGCCAGAAAACAGGAAGAGGTGGAATGACACACTGAGAGACTCACTGTTCTGGGTCTGTCCATAAGAAGAACCATAGCTGCTCTGGCCATAGCCTGAAGCATCTGACTGGCCATAACCACTGTAACTCTGCTGTCCATAGGGCTGATTGCTCTGTTGGGAGTAGCCCTGCCCAGGCTGGGTGGGGTAGGCCCCATAGCTGGAGAAAAAGAGAAACAATTAAGAAAAGATATTTTCACTTGCCCTCTACAAATTTTAAAAGTCCAAAAATGGCACTCACCTTTGGGTTGCTTGTTGGGTATAGTCTGCAAAAAGGAACAAGAAAAAAAAATTACATTACTTTCAACAATAAAGAGAAAGAAAAAAAAAAAAAATCACATCACTTTCAGCCACCATTTTGACAGTGTCTTAATGTAGCCCTAAGTGGAGTGCCGTGGCATCATAGCTCACAGCAACCTCAAACTCCTAGGTTCAAGCAATCCTCCCGCCTCAGCCTCCCAAGTACTTGGAAATACAGGCACCCACCACAACCCTCGGCTAGTTTATTTTTAGTAGTCTTACTCAGGGTGGTCTCAAACTCCTGGGCTCAAGCAATCCACTCACCTCATCCTCCTAGAGTGCTAGGATTACCGGCGTGAACCACCGTGCCTGGTCTCAGCCACCACTCAATAGTGGAACAGCTAATTAATTACTCAAGCACTGGGGTCGCCAAATCAAAAAAAGGCATTCATAGGGCTTAAATTCCTCTATAAGACACTGATTGGGAAGAGAAACAGATCATAGCTTCTAAGTTCAGATCACTGTTAAGTTTTCTTACAACAAAGCAAAGAAAATACAAATTTCTAGAAACTAAGAAACCTTAACTACTGGAAAAACCAAGGGTCTCAGTAGACAACTACTGTTTCCTGCAAAATCAATTCATGTCAGGAAATACTCCAAAACATTTCATTTCCACTAGAAAGGCGTTATCATCAGGACTCAATAGACAGTAAATCTGCCCAAAGTGACAGAGGTACTAAGTAGTACAGATCTGGATTCAAGACTCAGACAGCAGTGTTCAGAATGTGGCCTCCACACTCCGCCAAGACCCAAAAAGCAAGAATTTCTCAAAGACCATTCTCCCCCTCTGACGAACCTAAAGTGAGCTTCTAGTGTAAAGTCAGGCAACCAAGACAAGAGAGCCCCTTAACCCCAAATGACAGATCTCCAAAGTGTTCCCTCGCTTCAGGAGGCGAAAGACAACTGGTACTCAAGTTCCCAGCCTTGTAGCTTCAAATGATTCCGTTTTCTCTTCTACTCTGGCCTTCCGCTGAGCCGGCCAACCAGAAGTATTGAAAGTGCTTTTAAAACACCACACTAAAGACTCACTGTCGTCTCCTCAGTTGGGGAAACCAGGAGGAAAAGACCAAAGGACCAGGAAAGGGTGTGGTCTGGGCCTGCCATTCTTTCAGTTCCCACCTCAGAAGAAACTTCGGCGGGAAACCCTTCGAACCCGGTGCCCGAGTCCGTTGGTCAATCCCTACCCCTCCCCACCAAAACCGTTAAGCGGGTGCGCGTCCCCAATCTCGAGCCTCCGCCCCCGGCCGCGTGGCAACCAAGGCGGGAAGAGGGTGGTCCCGCCCCTTCCCGAGAGCCCCTGGGGCGTGAAGCCCACACCTGACCCAGGCTCCAAAATCCTCCGCGAAGCCTCTCGCGACAAAAAGCCAGACAAACACGAGGCGGGGAAGTGGAATAGGCGCCTCGAGAAAGGGGGGAGGGGCCAACAGAGCGCGTGCGCGCACCAATTGCCCGGATGCAGCACTGCGACAAAGCGGGCCCGAGCGTGGGGCTGGGTGTGGGGACTTAGGCTACCGAGATCGGTAATTTCCACTTTTACCTCACATTTCAAATCACCAAGAAGCATTCCTCCCAACCCTGACCTCAAATAAACTGCGAAGGGAAGACTTCCCGCCCCATACGAGAGGCGCCAGAGGAACGAAACAAAATGGCGACACCGGCCTCCCCCTTCCACCTCTCCCCCTGCTTCCCGCCACAGTGGTACGAAGAGATCCCACACGCGATCGCCGTCCGTCCTACTGAAAAATCAAAAGCCCAGGTGGGAGGGAACGAGGCCTCGGACCGGCGCGCCACTGCCGCCTCGCGCCCTTACATACCGTTTGAGGCCATGTCCGCGCACGCGCGCACCGGCCGACGAGCAACAAAATTCCAACACCGCGGAGTACCGACGCCTCGAGGACTGAACAGCCCCGCCTCTTGCGTCGAGGTTTATGTACGCCTCCCCCCGCCTACGTACCGCGGAGGAATGTACCAAGTGAGAAAAGAAAAGGGAGAGAAGGGCTGGAATCCCATCATTCTTTAGAGAGCGTAGAGCGTCTGAGGAAACAAAAGATAAAATATTAACTTAAAAAAATGTTGAATAATATACATAATAATATTTTTTCTGATAAAGAACTTCTCTTGCCTCTGCAGGACTAGACTAACATACCTCCTCCCCGTAAAGTCACTGTGGTACTGTCCGATCGCCCGCTCAGGGCGGGGCGAGGGGCTCCGGGCGTCTGCGGAGAGAACTGTAGTTGAAGCCGGGAGTCTTAGTGTGGGAACCGAAATTATTGTGGCTGACCCCTTTTTCTAAGTCCCACTTTCACTCAGGATGGCGATCTCCTACCTTCATTGTTCTTCCACTGTATCAGACGCATTGTCGTTACAGATACCAACCTCCATTTCTGGATCTATCGTTCTCCCCCGCCCCCCCAGCAACAAGCAGACCCTCTCCTTGCGTCTCGGTTTTCCTTTCATAGTCTTTCCGGGTTGCCTTTCCTTAAGATCTTAATGGAATTTGGGGATTGTGACGTTTGACCCGAAAGAAAGCATGAATTGTAGCTTGGGCCCCAGGGCGTTAGTCTTGTCCAGCGCTGAACTCTCAGCCAAACCCCCACGGCTTTGCTCCTGACTAGCCGATGGGGAGGAAAAGTCCGGGCCCTCCTTGGGCTCAGACAGCGTCGACATTAGATTAAGGTTGTCCAGACTTTTGACGACAACGACCCCGCTTGTTGTTTTTCTTCTTTCTTTTTTTTCTTTTCTTTTTGAGACAGAGCCTCAGTCTATTACCCTAGAGTGCCCTGTGTCAACCTAGTTCACAGCAACCTTAAACTCCTGGGTTTCAAGCAATCCTCCAGCCTCAGCCTCCCGAGTACCTGGGGCTACAGGGTCCACTAGTATGCCCGGCAAGTTTTTCTATCTTTAAGAGAGTCAGGGGTCAGGGTCTCACTCTTGCTTAGGTTGGTCTTGAACACTTGAGCTCAAGCTAACCTCCCACCTGCACCTGCCAGAGTAGTAGGATTACAGGCATGAGCCACCTCTCCCTATCCCTTATCTATAAAATGGAGATATTTTTACCTCCTGCACAAGATTGTAACAGGAAGGAAATTATTTGTGTTTTGTGTGTGTGTGTTTTGTTTTTGGGGGGAGGGGGAGTTTTCTTTCTCTTTTCTTTTTTTTTTGAGACAGAGTCTCACTAACACCCGGCTATGGTTTGTTGTAGTTGTTGTTTTAGCAAGCCTGGACGGGTTTGAACCCACCAGCGCCCTAACCACTGAGCTAAGGGCACCAAGCCAGGAGTTTTCTTGCAATCTCACTCTGTCGCCCTGGATAAACTGCCATGGTGTCATAACTGGCAGCAACCCTGAACTTCTGTGCTAAAGTGATCCTGTTACCTCAGTCTGGCATAGCTGGGACTACAGGCTCCTGTCACAATGCCTGGCTAGTTTTGGTAATTTTAGTAGAGACAGGGTCTCCCTCTTGCTCTGGTCTCCAGCTCCTGAGCTCAGGCATTCACCTGCCTAGGCCTCCCGGAGTGTTGGGATTACAGGCATGGGCCACCTTGCCTGGCCTTATTTGTGCATTTTGAAACCACTTAAACCTTGGGTAAATGCGTTATTTTTGGGTTCTCTACTACTTCCTTGGTAGGGCCTTAGAAAAACAAGCAGGAGGTGCGGTGTGGTGGCTCATGCCTGTAATCCTGGGACTGTGGGGGGACTAGGCAGGAAAATCTATTGAACTCAGGTGTTCAAAGCCAACCTGAGCAAGAGTGAGACCTCGTCTCTACTAAAAATAGAAAAATCGACTGGGCGCCCATAGCACAGTGGTTAACAGTGCCAGCCACATACACCGAGGATGGCGGGTTCAAACCTGGTCCAGGCCAACTAAACAACTGCAACAAAAAAATAGCCAGGCATTGTGGCGGGCACCTGTAGTCCCAGCTACTTAGGAGGCTGAGGCAAGAGAATTGCTTATGCTCAAGAGTTGGAGGTTGTTGTGAGCTGTGATGCCACGGCATTCTACTGAGGGCAACATAGTGAGACTCTGTCTCAAAAAAATAAAAATAGGCAAAAAAAAAAAATAGGCTCAGCACCCACACCTCAGTGAGTAGAGTACCAGCCATGTGCAGGGAAGGTGGCAGGTTCGAGCCCAGCCTGGGCCTGCTAGACAATGACAACTGCAACCAAAAAAAAAAAATGGCCCAGCGTTGTGGTAGGCACCTGTGGTCTCAGGTACTCGGAAGGCTGAGGCAAGAGAATCACTTGAGGTTGCTGTGAGCTGTGACACCATGGCACTCTACCCAGGGTGACATAGTGAGACTCTATCTCAAAATAAAATAAAATAAAAATAGAAAAATAATTTTTCTATTTTGGTGGTCACCTGCAGTCCCATCTACTCAGGTGGCTGAGGCAGGAGGATTGCTTGAACCCAGGCATTTGAGGTTACTGTGAGCTAGACTGACACAGGGCACTCTAGCCTAGGGCAACAGAGGAAGGCTCTGTCTCAAAAAAAGAAAAAAAAGGCTACATCAACTCGCCATTTCTCCAGGCTTATCTCTCTCTTAGTGGACATCTCCTGAGTTCCATAACAAAAGGACCTCACACTCCTCAAAGTCTCCTTAGTTGCCATCCCTGCTCGCCGTCCTCCCTCCTTTTCCACTGTCCATTCCCTGTCTCCTCCTTCATTTCTCTTCCTCTGCAAGCCCAACAGGTAGCGGTGCTCTCCAAGGTTGTCTTCAGCCTTCTTAGCTTTTTCCTTGAGGCCCAAAACCCCAACTGTAGCCTGGTATGAAATGCCGCCTCCAGACAGATTTTCTATGGCCAGCATGTTGCTTTTAATTTTGTAAACTAGTTATCAACACTGAAAATAGGGAAATTGTGTGAAAACTTAAGCTTCTGGCTTATCTTAAAGACCAGAGTCTGGCCAGCACTGGCCCACATTCTCAAAGGGCAAGGGTCAGCAGGAACAAGAAGCTGCTGCCTTTAGTTAAAGCATGTGCTTATAGTTCATGATAGACTTCTTTACTTCCTCATGTTTCTAACCTGGAAGCCAATGTTTTGTTTTGTTTTGTTTAATTTTGAGACAGAGCCTCACTATGTCGCTCACCCTTGGTAGAATGCCCTGGTGTCACAGCTCACAGCAACTTCAAACTCCTGGCCTCAAGTGATTCTCTTGCCTCAGCCTCCCAAGCAGCTGGGACTATTGTCGCCCGCCACAACAACCAGCTATTTTTGTTGTTGCAGTTGTCAATGTTGTTCAGCTGGCCTGGCCCGGTTCGAACCCTCCAGCCTTGGTGTATGTGGCTGGCACCCTACCCACTGAGCTACGGGCACTACCTGGAAGCCAGTGTTAATTAAGATTTATATCAGAGAGGCCAGGTGAGGTGGCTCACGCCTGTAATCACAGCACTTGGGAGGCCAAGGCAGGTGGATTGCCTGAGCTCACAGGTTTGAGACCAGCCTGAGCAAAAGTGAGACCCCCATTTCTAAAAATAGCCAGGTGTTGTGGCAGGTGCCTGTCCAGCTACCTGGGAGGCTGAAGCAAGAGAATTGCTTAAGCCCAAGAGTTTGAGGATGCTGTGAGCTATAATGCCATGGCACACTACCAAGGGCAACAAAGTAAGACTCTGTCTCAAACAAAAAAAAAAAGATTTATATCAGAAAAAATTTTTTTTAATTTGGGCGGCGCCTGTGGCTCAGTCGGTAGGGCGCCGGCCCCATATACCGAGGGTGGCGGGTTCAGGCCCGGCCCCGGCCAAACTGCAACCAAAAAAAAAAAATAGCTGGGCGTTGTGGCGGGCACCTGTAGTCCCAGCTACTTGGGGGGCTGAGGCAAGAGAATCGCTTAAGCCCAGGAGTTGGAGGTTGCTGTGAGCTGTGTGAAGCCACGGCACTCTACCGAGGGCAATAAAGTAAGACTCTGTCTCTACAAAAAAAAAAAAAAAAAAATTTTTAAATTTATATCAGATGTTTAATGCAATTTTTCTTAGAATAGAATTAAAAGGGCCAGGTGTAGCAGTGGCTCACAACTGTAATATTAGCAATTTGGGTAGGCCAAGGCAGGAGGATTGCTTGAGCTCAGGATTTCCAGACCAGCCTGAGCAACGCAGCAAGACCCTGTCTTTAAAAAACAAAGTTAGCCACATGTGGTAGTGCACACCTTTAGTCCCAGCTACCCTGGAGGCTAAGGCAAGAGGGTCACTTAAGCCCAGGAGTCCGAAGTTGCAGTGAGCTATGATGACACTATTGCACTCTTGGGTTCGAGCCCAGGCCAGGTCAGCTAAAATCAACAATGACAACTGCAACCAAAAAAAAAAAAAGCCGGGCATTGTGGCAGGCTCCTATAGTCCCAGCTACTTGGGAGGCAGAGGCAAAAGAATTGCTTGAGCCCAGGAGTCGGAGGTTGCTGTGAGCTGTGATGCCAAAGCACTCTACCAAGGGCAACATAATGAGACTCTGTCTCAAGAAAAAAAAAAAAGAGGACAGTGCCTGTGGCTCAGTGGGTAGGGCCCCGGCCCCATATACCAAGGGTGGCAGGTTCAAACCCGGCCCCAGCCAAACTGCAAAAAAAAAAAAAAAAAGAGGGTTGCTGTGGCTCAGTGGGTAGGGTGCCAGCCCCATGTACCAAGGGTGGCGGGTTCAAACCCAGCCCCAGCCAAACTAAAAAATAATAGCTGGGCGTTGTGGCGGGCACCTGTAGTCCCAGCTACTCGGGAAGCTGAGGCAAGAGAACCTCCTAAGCCCAGGAGCTGGAGGTTGCTATGAGCTGCATGACACCACAGCACTCTACCAAGGGCGATAAAGTGAGACTCTGTCTCTACAAAAAAAAAAGAGAGAGAGAAAGAATTGAACCCAAGAGTTTGAGGTTGCTGTGAGCTATGATGCCACATTACTCTACCAAGGGTGACAAAGTGAGACTCTGTCTCAATTAAAAAAAAAAAGGGCAAGAGAGAAAAACTAGCTGGGAGTTGTGGCAGGTTCCTATAATGCCAGCTACTTGGGAGGCTGAGGCAAGAGGATCTCTTGAACCCAAGAGTTTGAGGTTTCTGTGAGGTATGAGACCAAGGCACTCTACTCAGGGTGACAGAGTGAGACTGTGAAAAAAAAAAAAAATCACATGGGGGTGGCGCCTGTGGCTCAAAGGAGTAGGGTACCGGCCCCATATGCTGGAGGTGGCAGGTTCAAACCCAGCCCCGGCCAAAAACTGCAAAAAAATAAAAATAAAAAACAAAAATCACATGGTTCTAAATGTACAGATAGAAAGACTATCTGAGATCTATTATTAATGGGGAAGGCTGGAGCAAGCTACCGAACAATTTGGGCTTTTAAAAGGGAAGGAGATTTACTGATATATATGTTTGTGAAGAAGAAAAAACTAGCCATAGTCTTTATTTCTGAGGAAGGATCTGGGAAACTTGGGGTCTAGTATATGAAGGAAATTCACTTTTCCCAGGATCCTTGCATATTTTAATTTGTTGTCATGTGCATATATTGACCAATCCAAAAAGGGAATTGGCTCTTACAAAGCAACACAAGGGGTATAGGTGACAAGAGGATTTCATGAGGTGGGGTGATCAGTTTTTCAGTGAGCAGGATGGGATGGACAGTCTTCACTGAAGAGATGATAGTTCAGCTGGGAGTTTACCAGATGGTTAAAGGATTTCTCAGGGCAAGAATGGTATGAATAAAGAGGAGCAAGCTTGGCTGATAACTGGTCCTGGACAGATACTTTAGCTGGATCCTTGTAAAAGGGGACGAGAACAGGCAATGTCCTTCTCCTCAGAAGTGTTCACTGGCCCAAGGAAGAGAGTGGAGGATGATGAGAGAGTGAGCTTTGGGCCAGACCCAGATTATCTATTGCCTGCAGCACATCTTTGTGCAAATTAGAAAAATGCACTCCTCTGGGCTTGGTGGCTCTCTCCTGTAATCCTAGCACTCTGGGAAGCAGGAGGATCCTTTGAGCTCAGTGTTGAAGAACAGCCTGACCAAGAGAGTGACCCTGTCTCTACTAAAAATAGAAAAATTAGCCAGACATTGTGGTGGGCACCTGTAGTCCCAAACTACTGGGGAGGCCAACAAAGGAGGATCACTCAAACCCAGGAGTTTGAGGTTTCTGTGAGTTGGGCTGATGCCACAGCAATCTAGCCTGGGCAACAAAGTGAGACTCCGCCAAAAAAAAAAACGAAAGAAAAGAAAGAAAGGAAAAGGAAAAGACATTCCTTTCTCCAAGCAGACACAACTCTGGAAGGGCCCAAGGCTTAGAGAGGAGAGCAGGGAACTGGATTTCACTCAGCCCCAATTCGCCACTTGGCAGAGGACCTCATGCAGGACAAAACCTACTACACAGTCCTGAGCAGCAGCCCTGAGGTATAAGACAACCCCAATATTTCACATCACTCAAAGCAAGAGTAAAAGAAAGCAACTTTGTAAGTCTGCTCTGCATATGAAATGATTATTTCCATCTACATATCAAGCTTAACCGGGGCTAGAACATTGTGTGCATGAACAAATGACCTTTTCTCTCCTGTCCTTCAGTATGTACTGCTTCAAAAAAGAAATAATTGCTTTTTTTTTTTTTTAAGAAATAATTGCTTTATTATTTCCTTGGGCAGCACCCAGGACAGGAAGTGGCCCTGCCTGCATGGGGCCCACTTAGGTTTTGTGTCTCTAAGAGAGGTTGTCATGGTAAACAGACTGGGAAAGTAAATGCTGGGCACATAATTGGCCTGTGCTAAGAAAAGACCTGTTTGAACCAGCTAGAAAAGGACAACACAGTTTGGTTGCAGACAACACAGTTTCTGAGCCACAGAAAGCCTCCTGGGAGGCAGGGCCAGGAGACAGAAAAAGGACAAGGGGCGAGGAGTTTATTGATCATGGGGATGGGATGGGAAATTGTCCCATCATTGTACCAGGTCCACTTCAAGCAGGTGAAAGGTACCGAAGGAATAAATTGGGCATCCCGAAAACACTGTTACATGCTTCACGAAAATGTAACAAGAAAAGCTCTGTTAGGGGTTCCATGTCATTGCCTTTTTCAAGGCCTCAGAGCTCCAGGGTCTCCAGCTCTAGAGACAAACAAAAAGAGAAAAGCACTGAAAAGGACAGCAGCACAGGGGCTTCCTCACAAATATGTAAAAGAATCAGAAGAAACTTGTTTATGCTTGACCCAGCAAGGAGATTTGAATCCCAACATGCAAAATATATATGTATACTTTTTTCAGGTTCATTTGCAAATTTTAACAGGAAGATACATGTGAAACTATTGAGAAGAGTTCTCTCAACTTTCTCTGTAGGGTAACTAAAATGAAAATTACACTTTTTTTTTTTTAGAGACAGAGTCTCATTTTATCGTTCTCGGTAGAGTGCTGTGGCGTCACAGTTCACAGCAACCTCCAGCTCTTGGGCTTAGGTGATTCTCTTGTCTCAGCCTCCCGAGTAGCTGGGACTACAGGCACTTGCCACAGTGCCAGTTTGGCCATGCCGGGTTTGAACCCACCACCCTCAGTATATGGGGCTGGTGCCCTACTCACTGAGCCACAGGTGCCACCCTACGCCCGGCTATTTTTTGTTGCAGTTTGGCCGGGGCCAGGTTCAAACCTGCCACCCTTGTTATATGGGGCTGGCACCCTACTCACTGAGCTACAGGTGCCACCCGAAAATTACACATATTTTTTAAAAAATGTTTTGGGAACTGGGCATGGTGTTTCATGCCTATAATCAATCCTAGCACTCTGGATTGCCTGAGCTCAGGAGTTGGAGACTAGACTAAGCAAGAGTGAGACTCATTCTTTACTAAAAATGGAAAACTTAGCTGGGTGTTGTGGCAGGCACCTATAGCTCCAGCTACTCAGGAGGCTGAGGCAAGAAGATCACTTGAGCCCAGATGTTTAAGGTTGCTATAAGCGATGACCCCAAGGAACTCTACCCAGTATGAAACAATGAAACTCTGTCTCAAAAAAAAAAAAGTTTGGGGAGAAAGAATGTTTCCGCCAGATGTGGTGGCTCACACCTCTAATCCTAGCACTTTGGGAGGCTGAGGGGTAGGATCTCTTGAGACCAAGAGTTCAGAACAGCCTGAGCAAGAGTGAAACCCTTGTCTCTACAAAAATTTTAAAACTATCTGGGTGTGATAGTGGGCATCTGTACTCCCAGGTATTCAGGAGGCAAGGCAGGAGCATAAGTTGAGCCCAAGAGTTGGAGGTTGCAGGGAGCTATGATCCCATCGCTGCACTCCAGTCTAGGCAACAGAGCAAGACCCTGTTGCTGAAAAAATAATAATAAAATAAACAAATAATAAAGCTGTGAAAAACACAGCATAATAAAACTAGGGGATTTGCTTTTCATTTTAGATTTTTTTTTTTTTTTTTAGAGACAGAGTCTCACTTTAACACCCTTGGTAGAGTGCTGGGCCTTACAGCCTCCTGAGTAGGTGGGACTACAGCGCCTGCCACAATGCCAGGCTATTTTTTTGTTGCAGTCTGTCTGGGGCTGGGTTTGAACCCACCACCCTTGTTATATGGGGCCGGTGCCCTACTCACTCAGCCACAGGTGCCGCCCTAGATTTTTTTTTTAAGAGACAGAGTCTAACTTTATCCCCCTCTGTAGAGAGCTGTGACATCACAGCTCACAGCAACCTCGAACTCTTGGGCTTAGGCAATTCTTTTGCCTCAGCCTCCTGAATAGCTGGGACTACAGGCGCCTGCCACAACACCTGGCTAGTTGTTGTTGTTGTTGAGATTGTTGTTGTTTGGCTGGGTTCTAACCCACCAGCTTCAGTGTATATGGCTGGTCTATGAGCGCTGCCTATTTTTTTTTTTTAAACAGTCTCATTTTGTTGCCCTTAGTAGAGTGCTGTTACTCACAGCAACCTCAAACTCCCGGACTCAAGTGATTCTTTTGCCTCCTAAGTAGCTAGGACTATAGGCACCAGCCACAACACCCATCTAGTTTTAGAGACAGGGTCTCACTCTTGCTCAGTCTGGCTTCAAACCCATGAGCTCAGGCAATCTACACGCCTCAGCCTCCCAGAGTGGCAGGATTATAGGCATGCGCAACCATGCCTAGCCTTTATTTTTTAATTTTCTTTAAATACTTTTCTTTCTCCAAAAAACTTCTCTGTTTTTTTTTCTTTTTCTTTTTTCTTTTTTTTTTTTTTTTTGGCCTGCCACCTCCGGCATGTGGGACCGGCACCCTACTCCTTGAGCCACAGGTGCCGCCCTTCTTTTTCTTTTTTCAAGACAGTCTCACTCTGTTGCCTAGGCTGGAGTGTCATGGCCTCAGCCTAGCTCACAGCAACAACCTCAAACTCCTGAGCTCAAGCCACCTTCCTGCCTCAGCCTCCCTGGTAGCTGGGATCTCAGGCCCATGTCACTAAACCTGGCTAATTTTTCTATTTTTAGTAGAGATGGGCTTTCTCTTTGCTCAAGCTGTTCTCAAACTCCTGAGCTCAAATGATCCTCTCACCTCAGTTTCCCAGAGTATTAAGATTATAGGCATGAGCCATCACTCCCAATCAACTTTAGTAATTTTAGTTAAAATCTGTTTCTTTTCTGTAGTGGAAGACGAGGAGACATGTCATCATGTCACCTAAAAACCTAACCACCTCAGAGTGTAAAATTGGAGATACAAACATGGTTTATTTTAGGGAAAAATACATGGTTCTTTGCACGATATAATTGGTACCTGCTCCTTTTTCTATAGTTGATGATGGGCAAAACCTGAGACAATACCAAAATTATGTGGAAATTTGCTTATAATCATATTAAAATGTTCTAGATATAGTGGACTTATGGGATTTATAATTCACCAGGGTTTGTGCATTTCAGAGCTTCCTTTTAATGGTCCAAGATAACAAGCACAATAGTGGTTACACTGAAATGGTTCTAATAAACTCTCTGGGTGAGAGTTTTCCTTGATAATCTTCAATTCATTTCTATAATTTATTCAGTGTAGAATAATGTAATAAGAATGTAATAAGTATTTGAATATACTCAGAGTAACTACAATTTATCAGGAAAACCTCAGGATCTAAGATACCTTTGTTCTGGCTTTGGTCTCAGCTATAGAACCTGCTTAACTTAATAATTCTCATTAATTCAGATTTTTATTTTAACCTCTAATGGTTCTGAGAAAGAAATTTTTTTTTTTTTTTTTTTGAGACAGAGCCTCAACTATATTGCCCTCAGTAGAGTGCGGTAACTTCACAACTCACAGCAACTTCAAACTCTTGGGCTTAAGCAATTCTCTTACCTCAGCTTCTCAAGTAGCTGAGACTACAGGCACCCGCCACACGCCCAGCAATTTTTTTTTTCTTTGAGACAGAGCCTCACCTTGGGTAGAGTGCCGTGACATCACAGCTCACAGCAACCTCCAACTCCTGGACTTCAGCGATTCTCTTGCCTCAGCTTCCCAAGTAGCTGAGACTACAGGCGCCCACCACAACGCCTGGCTATTTTTTTGGTTGTAGTTGTCATTGTTGTTTGGCAGGCCTGGGCTGGATTCGAACCCACCAGCTCTGGTGTATGTGGCTGGCACCTTAGTGGCTAGAGTTACAGGCGCTGAGCCACAGCTATTTTTTTGTTGTAGTTGTCATTGTTGTTTTAGCTGGCCTGGGCAGGGTTTGAACCTGCCAGCCTCGGTGTATATGGCCGGTGCCCTACCCACTGAACTACGGGTGCCGCACAGAAATTTTAAATTTTTAATAGCAATCCCCAGAAAACACTATATCTTACCAAAAGGGGCGGAGGGAAATTGGGTGCAGGCCTCACAACACGTGCTCTGATGGTGAAAAGTGAATAAAACTTGGACAAGCTTTGCATAGAAATGTCAAAATAAAATACAGTGATTTAATTTTTTCCCCCCAGTGTAAGGAAAGGATGTTTCCTGTAGCAGAAAGAGTCCATGATGGGATAATATAAAAATAGGTTTCAACAGCAGGAATCCCAGTTGATGCTGAGAATCTTTTTTTTTTTTTTGCAGTTTTTAGCTGGGGCTGGGCTTGAACCCACTACCTCCAGCATATGGGGCTGGAGCCCTACTCCTTTGAACTACAGGAGCCGCCCAATGCTGAGAGTCTTATGTCCAGAAATGTCTAACGTGCTGACTGGGAACACCACTGGGACCTGCGCACTGATGAGGATTTTCAGGATCCACAGGCTCCAGGGAGTGGTGAAGGGAAGGAGGAGTGAGAAGGCAGTGGCAAAACAGAACTGCCATACTGCAAAGCAGACACACTGGCTACCTATTCAGTTTGTAAATTACACCAGCTGCTCACAAAGACCAAAACAGGGTGGGGGGGGGGTAAGGATGCTCCCCTGTGGCCCCGATATAAATCTCTGGATAGCCCTGTAATTTAAATACAAACTGTTGTGTGGTGATATTTGTCATGAAACACATTTTTGAGAGGAAATTTCATTTCCACTCACAAACCAGTGGCCATAGCTCTTCCTAGCCACAAGGGGGCCAGGGTGTATAATACAATCCTGTCTTGTGCCTAGAAGTGGTCAAAACTGGAAATACTTTGTGACAACACACAATGTATACATTGCATGGGTACACTTTCTAAGTGAAGGGCGCAGTTGTAATTTTGACTTAAAATATACGAAATAGGGCGGCACCTGTGGCTCAAGGAGTAGGGCGCCTGTCCCACATGCCAGAGGTGGTGGGTTCAAACCTAGCCCCAGAAAAAAAAAAAAAAAAAATATATATATATATATACGAAATATACAAACGCAAACTACATATACAAACGCAAAAACATGTGTACCTGCTCAGAGACCCGTAGCTCAGTGAGTGGCCACATACACAGAAGCTGGCAGGTTGGAGCCCAGCACAGGCCTGCTGAACAACAATAACAATTGCAACCAAAAAATAGCTGGGCTTTGTGGCAGGCGCCTATAATCCCAGCGACCCAGAAGCCTAGAGCAAGAGAATTGCTTAAGCCCAAGTGTTTGAGGTTGCTGTGAGCTTTCACACACAGCACTCTACTGAGGGCGACATACTGAAACTCTGTCAAAAAAAAAAAAAGTGTACCCCCATAATATTCTGAAAATTTTTTTTTTTTACTTTTTTTTTTTTTTTTGTAGAGACAACAGTCTCACTTTATCACCCTCGGTAGAGTGCCATGGCATTACACAGCTCACAGCAACCTCCAACTCCTGGGCTTAAGTGATTCTCCTGCCTCAGCCTCCAGAGTAGCTGGGACTACAGGCACCCGCCACTACGCCCAGCTATTTTTTGGTTTGCAGTTCAGCCGGGGCCGGGTTTGAACATGCCACCCTCGGTATATGGGGCCGGCGCCCTACCGACTGAGCCACAGGCACCGCCCCTGAAATTTTTTTTAGATGGAACTTGATAGCTATAACCGGAGGTGACTTTAAGGATGAAAAAAAAAATACTTGCTGACAAGTACTGATGGATGCACAAATACATGTAATTGTATATATGATTTTTATTATTTTTATTGTTTTTTTGAGGCAGAGTCTCAAGCTGTTGCCCTGGGTAGAGTGCCATGGCATCACAGCTCACAGCAACCTCAAACTCTTGGACTTAAATGATTCACTTGCCTCAGCCTCCCAAGTAGCTGGGACTACAGGTGTCCCCCACATGCCCGGCTATTTTGTTGTTGTTGTTGCAGTTGTCATTGTTGTTTCACCTGGTCCTGGCCAGGTTCGAACCTGCCAGCCTCAGTGTATGTGGTGGGTGCCCATTGAGCTATGGGCACCACCATGATTTTTTATTTTTGAGACAGAGTCTCACTATGTCACCCTCAGTAGAGTGCTGTAGAATCACAGCTCACAGCAACTTCAAACTCTTGGGTTTAAGTAATTCTCTTGCCTCAGCCTCCCAAGTAGCTAGGAGTACAGGTGCCGACCACAATGCCCAGCTAATTTTTTTTTAATTAAATCATAGCTGTGTACATTGATATGATCATGGGGCATTGTTCACTAGCTTCACAGACCATTTGACACACTTTCATCACACTGGTTAACGTAGCCTTCCTGGCATTCTCTCAGTTACTGTGCCAAGACACTTACATTCTACATTTACCATCTTACCCTTGTAAGATGCACCGCAGGTGTGATCCCCTTCCTTCTACCCACCTCCCCCCTCCCTCCCCTCCCTCTCCCCTTTCCCCCTATTCTTAGGTTGTAACTGGGTTATAGCTTTCATGTGAAAACCCTAAATTAGTTTCGTAGTAGGGCTGAGTACATTTGGGCACTTTTTCTTCCATTCTTGAGATACTTTACTAAGAAGAATCTGTTCCAGCTCCATCCATGTAAACATGAAAGAGGTAAAGTCTCCATCTTTCTTTAAGGCTGCATAATATTCCATGGTGTACATATACCACAATTTATTGATCCATTCGTGAATCGATGGGCACCTGGGCTTTTTCCATGACTTAGCAATTATGAATTGGGCTGCAGTAAACATTCTGGTACAAATATCTTTGTTATGATGTGATTTTTGGTCTTCTGAGTATATGCCCAGTAGAGGGATTACAGATCTGCCTCTATGGCAGATCTATTTTTAGATCTCTAAGTGTTCTCCATATCTCTTTCCAAAGGGAATGTATTAATTTGCATTCCCACCAGCAGTGCAAAAGTGTTCCCTTTTCTCCACATCCACGCCAACATCTCTGGTCTTGGGATTTTGTGATATAGGCTAGTCTCACTGGAGTTAGATGATATCTCAAAGTAGTTTTTTGTTTTTTTTTTACAGGTGCAAAACAGAGGCTTTAATCCAAACAGCAATGAAGGTGCAAGGGGCTGAGTGCATGGGAGTATCTCAAAGTAGTTTTGATTTGCATTTCTCTGATGATTAAAGATGATGAGCATTTTTTCATATGTCTGAAGGCCGTGAGCCTGTCTTCTTCAAAGAAGTTTCTCTTCAAATCCCTTGCCCAGCCTGCGATGGGATCCCTTGTTCTATTCTTGCTAATGCGTTTGAGTTCTCTGTGGATTCTGATTATTAAACCTTTGTCGGAGACATAACCTGCAAATATCTTCTCCCATTCTGAGGGATGTTTGCTTGCTTTACTTACTGTGTTCTTGGCTGTGCAGAAGCTTTTTAGTTTGATCAAGTCCCAGTAGTGTATTTTTGAAGCTGCTTCAATTGCCCAGGGGGTCCTCCTCATAAAATACTTGCCCAGACCGATTTCTTCAAGGGTTTTCCCTGCACTCTCCTCTAGTATTTTTATAGTTTCATGTCTTAAGTTTAAATCTTTAATCCAGTGAGAGTCTATCTTAGTTAATGGTGAAAGGTGTGGGTCCAGTTTCAGTCTTCTGCAGGTTGCCAGCCAGTTCACCCAGCACCATTTGTTAAATAGGGAATCTTTTCCCCACTGAATGTTTTTAATCGACTTGTCAAAGATTAAATAATGGTAAGTAGCTGGATTCATCTCTTGGTTCTCTATTCTGTTCCAGACATCTACTTCTCTGTTTTTGTGCCAATACCATGCTGTTTTGATCACTATCGGTTTAGTATAGTCTGAGGTCCGGTAGCGTAATTCCTCCTGCTTTGTTTTTATTTCTGAGTAATGTCTTGGCTATTCGAGGTTTTTTCTGATTCCACATAAATGAAGTATTGTTTTTTTAAAGATCTTTAAAGTATCACAGTGGAGCTTTAATAGGGATTCCATTGAAATTATATATTGCTTTGGGTAGTATGGACATTTTAACAATGTTGATTCTTCCCAGCCATGAGCATGGTATGTTTTTCCATTTGTTAATATGTTCAGCTATTTCTTTTCTTAGAGTTTCATAGTTCTCTTTACAGAGATCTTTCACATCCTTTGTTAGATAAATTCCCAAATATTTCATCTTCTTTGGCACTACTGTGAATGTGATAGAGTCCTTAACTGTTTTTTCAACTTGACTATTGTTGGTATATATAAAGGCTACCGATTTATGAATGTTGATTTTGTAACCTGAGACGCTGCTGTATTCCTTGATCACTTCTAAGAGTTTTGTAGTAGAGTGCCCAGCTAATTTTTTGCTGCAGTTGTCATTGTTGTTTAGCTGGTCCAGGCCAGGTTCGAACCTACCAGCCTCAGTCCATGTGGCTGGCGTCCTAACCAGTGAGCTACAGGCGCGCCAAACCTATGATTTTATTCTATTACACGTGACACAATTTTATATATAATGATTATAGATGTTCCATACAATTATTATTACAGACAATTGGAATAAACTCAGGCCGGGTAGGGCGGCTCATGCCTGTAATCCCAGCAATTTGGGAGGCCAAGGTGGGTGGATTGCTTTAGCTCACGAGTTTGAGACCAGCCTGAGGTAGAGTGAGACCCCTACCTCTAAAAATCACTGGCATTGTGGTAGGTGCCTGTAATTCCAGCTACTCCGGAGACTGAGGCAAGAGAATTGCCTGAGCCCAGCAGTGTGAGGTTGCTGTGAGCTATGACACCACAGCAATCTACAGAGGGCAACAAAGCGAGACTCTGTCTCAAAATAAATAAATAAATAAGCGGTGCCCATAGCTTACTGGTTAGGGCACCAGCCACATACACCCAGGCTGGTGGGTTCAAACCCAGCCCGGGCCAGCTAAACAATGACAACTGCAACAAAAAAATAGCCGGGCATTGTGGCGGGCGCCTGTAGTCCCAGCTACTTGGGAGGCTAAGGCAAGAGAATTGCTTAAGTCCAAGAGTTTGAGGTTGCTGTGAGCTGTGATGCCATAGCACTCTACCCAGGGCGACAGCTTGAGACTCTGTCTCAAAAAGATAAATAGGGTGGCACCTGTGGCTCAGTGAGTAGCGCGCCGGCCCCATATACCAAGGGTGGCGGGTTCAAATCCTGCCAAACTGAAACAAAAAATATCTGGGCATTCTGGAGGGTGCCTGTAGTCCCAGCTACTCGGGAGGCTGAGGCAAGAGAATTGCCTAAGTCCAAGAGCTGGAGGTTGCTGTGAGCTGTGACACCACAGTAAAATAAATAAATAAATAAATAAAATAAGTTGAGACTACCAAAAGAAGCTTATAGAAATTACATGGACAATTCATAGTGAACTGTAAAACAAATTCCAATATTTTACCAAAATCGACCCAAAATAATACAGGTTTTGTATAGATTTTGATACATTTAGCTACATGCGACAGAATTCTCAAGCAACACATATAAGGCTTCAACAATAAAAATAGTTACTAGTCTCGCAAGTTAGAAATCTGGAGGTTCCAGGGTTAGTTCAGGAACTCAACAGCATGAAGGGGGGCTGCCTTTCACTGTTCAGCTTGTCACCTAACTAAACAAGAAATTTGCTGCAGCCCCAAAGATCACACCTCATACAACTGCATTCCAGACAGGAAGAAGTAGGGAAGTGCTAAGCTAAAACAAGAGACAGGGGGGCCAGGGGCAGTGGCTCACACCTGTAATTCCAGCACTTGGGACACTGAGACTGGTAGATTGCCTGAGCTCAGGAATTCAAGACCAGCCTCAGCCAGACCAAAAGGAGTGGGGCGCCGGTCCCATATGCTGGAGGTGGCAGGTTCAAACCTAACCCCGGCGAAAAACAACAACAACAAAAAAAGACCTTGTCTCTAAAAATAGCCGGCCGTTATGGCCAGTGCCTGTAGTCCCAGCTACTTGGGAGGCTGAGGCAAGAGAATTGCTTAAGCCCAGGAGTTTGAGGTTGCTATGAGCTATGACACCACGGCACTCTACCAAGGGTGACAAAGTGAGACTCTGTCTCAAAATAAATAAATAAGTAAATAAAACAAGCAACAGAGAGACCAAGACTCCAAAGCAAAGAGTTTATTCAGGAACAGCAAAGGATTGCAGTCAGGGATTGCGCCAATATTATGGTGGACATAGGTGCCCTCAAAGGGGTTGGTGCAAAGGAGAAGCTTTTAAAGACAAATACACTATTTTGAAACAACCATTGGTTGCAGGGGCTTGGTGCAGGTGTTATCATTAGCTCATTGGTGGAATCAACTGTCAGGCAAGTGTTCTTACGTAAGCAGCTTATCTGGAATACTGCATTTTTGAGGAATTCCTGGCAGATTTCCCGTAATAGGCATGCTTACATGAAAGCTTCTCCTTCACGGTCTCATAGCACCATATTGTTAGTGTCTGACGATAGTGACTCCATTTTGATACTGATAATTTTCATATAGATGAAGATGATCGGGCAGTGCCCATAGCTCAGTCAGTAGGGCACCGGCCACATACACCAAAGCTGGCAGGTTTGAACCTGGCCTGGGCCAGCTAAACAAAAATGACAACTGCAACCAAAAAAATAGCCAGGCATTGTGGAGGGCGCCTATAGTCCCAGCTACTTGGGAGGCTAAGCCAAGAGAATCACTTAAGCCCAAGAGTTTGAGGTTGCTGTGAGCTGTGACACCACAGCACTCTACTGGGGCGACATAGTGAGACTCTGTCTCAAAAAAAAAAATCAAACACAAACAGCCTACTGAAGCAATGTCTGCTAGGCATGACTATCTGAGGTCCTACAGTGCCCTATGCCCCAGATTCACCAGACTGGTCCAGAGAATTTACTGTGCTCAGGGCTCCAAATCAGGGCCATAAAGTCTTCTTGACTCAGCCATGAGTCAAAAACCTTGCCCTGCTCGCCAACCTGGTGGCGCCCAGTTGGGGCGGGTTCACCAGCTGCATGTTTTGGCCGGGGCTGGGGTCTGGGCTTTAGGCAGGTAGAATTTAGTTTCACAATGTTTGGGGACCTATTTGAAGAGCATTATTTCATTGTGTCAAATAATCAGTATTGAAAAGGGAAAAAATTAAAGACTAAAGTTTTGGAGCCACCTGCTCCTAGAGAATTCACCAATTTAAGTGGAATCAGAAATCAGGGTGGAACCTGTTACCTCAATTCCCTTCTTTAGACACTTCATTTCAGCCCTGAATTCACAGAAGCTTTACTTTCTCTTGGTCCAGAAGAGCTTGGTTTGTCCGAAGATAAGGATAAGCCTGATGCAAAGGTTCGAGTCATACCTTTGCAGTTACAGCGCTTGTTTGCTCAGCTTCTGCTCCTAGACCAGGAAGCTGCGTCCCCAGCAGACCTCATTGACAGCTTCTGGTGGACCAGCAATGAGGAGATGAGGCAACATGATGTGCAAGAACTGAATCGAATTCTCTTCAGTGCTTTGGAAACCTCTTTAGTCGGGACCTCCGGCCATGACCTCATCAATCGTCTGTATCATGGAACCATCCTTAACCAGATTGTTTGTAAAGAATGGAAGAACGTCAGTGAGAAGCAGGTGAATACGCTGGAGTATTTTAGCTATAAGTTATGTCATAAATTGTAATTCCTGTACTTAAACCTGTGTGCTGTAATACCATGAGATTAAAGTGTTTATTACTGGAAGAAAAAAAACTTGCCCTCACCCCTATCCCTTCCTGTCTCCTCTATTATCCTAGGAGCTGCGCAGGCCCCCCCAGTTTGTTCAGGAACAGCCCACACCTGCTCTCCTCAAAGGCAAAGGGTCTGTCTCCCAGCTGATACCTCCTCAGTCTCCAACCCAGATCATTCCCTCTGTCTCTCAGGAACCACTCTCCAAATGGCATATATTGCAGATCATTTAAAGTGAGATACACTTCAAATAAGACAACTCATTTGCAACCAAAGTGCTGAGCATTTTCTGGCTCCAAAAGGCTGCTACTCAGCCCTTGTCCCCCCACCCCACCACCCCACCCCATACGCTAGCCGGTTGTTTGGTAGTGAAATGGAACGAGGAGCAGTTGCTCTTCCTGTCGCAAGGGGGAGCTCGAAAGGGACACCTCAATCCTACGGGTCTAGAGCCCAGTCAGAATGTTCCCCATGTTTTGGGAGTCTCTGAGTAATCCCTACTCGAGGGCGCCGCCTGTGTTTCAGTTAGTAGGGCGCCGGCCCCATATACCAAGGGTGGCAGGTTCGAACTTGACCCCGGTTACCAAAAAAATAGCTGAGCATTGTGGCGGGTGCTTGTAGTCTCAGCTACTGGGGAGGCTGATTGCTGTGAGCTGTGACCCTGCAGCACTCTGCAGAAGGCGACAAAGTGAGACTGTGTCTCTAAAAAAAAAGAGAGAGAGAGAGAACTGCCCACCTGGAGGTCTATCCACTAACGTGGAGCTTTCATTTTAACCCCAACCCCAAGTTATTTGCAACACACCCCAGAAAGTCTCATTCTTCCAAGCAGACAGGCAACAACACAGTAACATAGCAAGACAATGTTACGAACAGGAAGTAAACACAGTGTTTAATATAGGTATGTCCCAAATATCTCATCGGACCTAGTTAAATTAAAAGTTATTCATTGTTGGATGGCACCTGTGGCTCAAAGGGGTAGGGCGCTGGCCCCATATGCCAGAGGTGGTGGGTTCAAACCCAGCCCTGGCCAAAACTGCAAAAAAAAAATGTTATTCATTGTTTATCTGAAATTCAGATTTAACTGAGTATCTTTCATTTTAATTGGCACCTTTTAATGGGGTATATCTGCTTTCATGGTTTTTCTTTTTTTTTTTTTTTTGTAGAGACAGAGTCTCACCTTATCCCGCCCTTGGTAGAGTGCCGTGGCGTCACACAGCTCACAGAAACCTCTAAATCCTTGGGCTTAGGCGATTCTCTTGACTCAGCCTCCCTAGTAGCTGGGACTACAGGCGCCCGCCACAACGCCCGGCTATTTTTTTTGTTGCAGTTTGGCCGGGGCTGGGCTTGAACCCGCCACCCTCGGCATATGGGGCCGGCGCCCTACTCGCTGAGCCACAGGCGCCGCCCGGTTTTTCTTTTTTTTTTTTTTTTTTTTGTAGAGACAGAGTCTCACTTTATGGCCCTCAGTAGAGTGCTGTGGCGTCACACAGCTCACAGCAACCTCCAACTCCTGGGCTTAAGCGATTCTCTTGCCTCAGCCTCCCGAGTAGCTGGGACTACAGGCGCCCGCCACAACACCCAGCTATTTTTTGGTTGCAGTTTGGCTGGGGCTGGGTTTGAACCCGCCACCCTCGGTATATGGGGCCGGCGCCTTACCGACTGAGCCACAGGCACCGCCCTTTTTTTTTTTTTAAAGACAGAGTCTCACTGTGTCATCCTGGGTAGAGAGCTGTGACATCACAGCTCACGGCAACCTCAAACTCTTCGGTTTAAGCGAGTCTCTTGCCTCAGCCTCCCAAGTGGCTGGGACTACAGGTGCTGGCCACAATGCCCAGCTACTTTTTGGTTGTAGTAGTCATTGTTGTTTGGCAGGCCTGGGCTGGATTCGAACCCACCAGCTCCCATGTATGTGGCTGGCTCCCTGGCCGCTGATCTATAGGTGCCGAGCCAATGGTTTGTCAAACTAAAATGTTTTCAGCTTTCTCTAGGATGGCACAAATTTCTCTAGGTGTGCATGACAGCAGACACCTGGGATTATTTTCTGGGAAACATACGGCCCGGCCCCCAAGATCTTCACAGAACGTCCCTGACCAGAAGTGGAGTGACTCATGATTTCCAAGCATATTCTTTTCACAAGCAGATGCGGTACTGTTCAGCGTGGTTGGTATGGAGCATATGTGGCTCTGTACTTGGGCTGTAAGACTATCTCCCGTTCCCTCCAGTCAACACCTTTCAAAAGCTTGGCTGAGAGAAACAGTATTTTCAAGGATTATCTGAAGAATGCCTTTTTTTTCTAGGTCAGTGATAATTAGCCTTTGTAGTGAGAAGGTCAATTCAGAAAAAAAGTAACCCATTCCCAAATTTTTCAAAAGAAATGATCTCTTTTATCAGGAAATGTAATATCGACAACTTTGCTTAAGCATGTTTTTATTGTTTTTCCAAATGCGAAAGGGTTTCATTATTTTGGCTAAACTTTCTGAAACTACGTAACATGCATAGCATGGTATATCTGATGGAATGTTCTATCTTCTACCAATGTTTTTGGTCAAGGGAAGAATTTTTGGAGCTGGTTCATTTGTTTTTCTCCTTAACTGACCCTGAAATCCATTGATTTCAAAAGTGTGCTTTGTCTTCTTTTATCCAGGTGGAACAGCCATATAGAAAAGTGCATAGGTTCGGCGCCCGTAGCACAGTGGTTACAGCACCGGCCACATACACCAAGGCTGGCAGGTTCAAACCCAGCCTGGGCCAGCTAAACAACGACAACTGCAACAAAAAAATAGCCGGGCATTGTGGTGGGCGCCTTTAGTCCCAGCTACTTGGGAGGCTGAGGCAAAAGAATCACTTAAGCGCAAGAGTTGGAGGTTGCTGTGAGCTGTGATACCACAGCACTCTACTGAGGGCGACATAGTGAGACTGTCTCTCAAAAAAAAGAAAAGAAAAGAGATCCTCCTGCCTCACCCTCCTAAGGAGCTGGAATTGTAGATGCACCCACCACAACCAGCTTAAGTCACTAGGTTTTGGAGTGGTTATTACCCAGTAATAAATAATAGAAACAAAATCTTTTGCCCTTTTTTAAAATTGAGCTTTGTTAGAGCTTCTCCGTTTTTTTGTTTTTTAGGGTTTTTTTTCTTTTTTTTTTTTTAGAGACAGAGTCTCACTTTATGGCCCTTGGTAGAGTGCCGTGGCCTCACACAGCTCACAGCAACCTCCAACTCCTGGGCTTAAGCGATTCTCTTGCCTCAGCCTCCCGAAGGGTTTTTTTTCTTAGAGACAGAGTCTCACTCTGTTGCCCTTGGTAGAGAGCTGTGGCATCACAGCTCACAGCAACCTCCAGTTCTTGGACTTAGGCAATTCTCTTGCTTCAGCCTCTCAAGTAGCTAGGGCTACAGGTGACCGCCACAATGCCTGGCTATTTTTTTGTTGCAGTTTGGCCAGGGCAGACTCGAACCCGCCACCCTCTGTATATGGGGCCAGCACCCTACTCACTGAACCACCAGCACTGCCCATGTTAGAGCTTCTTAATTAAGGTTTCTTTGGAAGAGAACATTTTCATTGCAAACAAGAACAAAGTCACATCAATCTACTCACTTTCAAATACGGGTTTTTCTTTTCCTTTTTGTTGCCCAGGCTGGAGTAGTGTTGCAGTCATAGGTCACTGCAACCTCCAACTCCTGAGCTCAAGCAATACTCCTGGCTCAGCCTCCCAAAGTGCTGGTAATACAGGCATGAGCCACCATGATCAGCCAAATACACTTCATCAGACACTTTTCATTTGTTGTTGGCAGCCATAACTTGTGTTAACTTTTATTTATAAACATTAAGTACTCATTCTCACATATGTACATTAGCTGTTCTATAAACAATCAGTTTGCCCCACCACCACAATGCCCAGATTGAACCAACATATACCCACAGCCAGCAAACCAAGAAATACTAGAGCTGGACTAGACCAGTGTTGGCCCCATTCAAGCCTCAATTTCCCCATCTTAATTGAGGGATATGTCAATTTGATCTCCAGACACATTGGGAAAATAGGACCATAGTAGTCACGACGTCTCTGGGTGTGGTAGGCAGAACAGTAGTTTTCCCCCTGCCCAAAATGTCCATGTTGGCTCGGCACCTGTAGCACAGTGGTTATGGCACCGGCCACATACACCAAGGCTGACAGGTTCAAACCCGGTCCAGCCCAGCTAAACAATGACAACTGCAACAAAAAAATAGCTGGGTATTGTGGCAGGCGCCTGTAGTCCCAGCTACTTGGGAAGCTGAGGCAATAGAATCACTTAAGCCCAAGAGCTGGAGGTTGCTGTGAGCTGTGACAACACAGCACTCTATGGAGGGTGACAGAGTGAGACTCTGTCAAAAAAAAAAAAAGTCCATGTCATAATCCCCAGAACCTTACATGGCAAAAGAGATTTTATAGATGTGATAAGGGTATGGACCTTCATACAGATGGATTATCCAGGTGGGCCCAATCTGAACCTTTCCTGGCTCAGAAAGAAAGATACAAAGAGAGAAGAGGGGCCAGAGAGAAGCAATATTCCTGGCTCTGAAAATGGAGGGAAGGGACCAAGAGCCGAGATAGCGTTTTTCAACATTTTAATCTTACAGCATACTTATAGTTTAACCTATAGTTAAACTTCCATGGCACACTTAAAGACGATGATCAAAAAAAAAAAGTAAAAAAAAAGAATATACTTACTATGCTTTGAATGTCTCTCAAAAATCATTTAATCAGGGTGGTATCGATAGCTCAGTGGGTAGTGCGCTGGCCACATACACCAAGGCTGGCAGTTCAAACCTGGCAACAATGACAACTGCAATTAAAAAAAAAAGCCAGACTTGGCACGTGTGGCTCAAGCAGCTCACTTACACCTGAGCTGGAGGGTTCGAATCCAGCCCAGGCCCGCCAAACAACAATGAGGGCTGCAACCAAAAATTAGCCGGGCATTGTGGCGGATGCCTATAGTCTCAGCTACTTGGGAGGTGGAGGCAGGAGAATCACTCGAGCCCAGGAGTTGGAGGTTGCTGTGAGCTGTGATGCCATAGCACTCTACCCAGGGTAACAGCTTGAGGCTCTGTCTCAAAAAAAAAAAGCCATGGCAGGTGCCTGTAGTCCCCGCTACTCGGAAGGCTGAGGCAGGAGAATTGCTTAAGCCCAGGAGTTTGAGGTTGCTGTGAGCTGTGACACCACAGCACTCCTCTACCCAGGGCGACAGCTTGAGACTCTGTCTCAAAAAAGAAAAGAAAAGAAAAGAAAGGATGGCTCAGCTCTTGTAGCTCAAGCAGCTAAGGCGCCAGCCACATACACCAGAGCTGGCAGGTTTGAATCCAGGCTGGGCCCGCCAAAACAACAACAACTACAACCAAAAGATAGCCAGGCATTGTGGCTGGCACCTGTAATCCCAGCTACTTGGGAGGCTGAGACAAGAGAATTGCTTAAGCCCTAGAGTTGGAGGTTGCTGTGAGCTGTGATGCCATAGCATTCTACCCAGGGTGACAGCTTCAGATTCTGTCTCAAAAAAAAAAAAAGAAAAAGAAAATCATTTAATCAATGATCCTTAAAAATTTTTGTGGTACACTCAACATCCTCTCATGGCACACTGGTTGCAAATCACTGACAAGGAATAAGAGCAACCTCTGGAAGCTGCAAAGAGTAAAAATAGATTCTCTGCAGTCTCCTGGAAGGTCCATTGACATCTTGATGTTAACCCAGAGAGACCCAGAATCATAATCTTAAAAACTATAAGACAGTAACTCTGTGTTGTTTTGGGTCACTAAGTATAGGGTAATTTGTCACACCAGCAATAGGAAGTGTAGGGTAATTCATTACATCAACAATAGAAAACTATTTAATAATACATTAGCCTATCTATAATTTCCCCTTCCACTAATTAGACCAGCAGCAAACTATGTATGTGTTATTTCTCTTACCCAGAAGTACTGTCTCCCATAAAATTATTTTATTGATTGTGGTTTGATTATGGTGACATAGGCTAACATTAACCAGCACTACAAAAATCAACTTTAGGAAACACTGCTGTTTTTGCCATAATGATGTTATTAAGGAAGTTTTCATTCTATCAAAGTGTCCTCTCCCTGAGAACCCAAGGATGAATTTTCTGTGCTATACTTGGGAAAGAGTGACTCCTGCTTGAATTTCCCTCTTTGCCTTGGCCACTAGGAAGCTTAAAATGGTGATTGTCAAGCAAGAGTATCTTGGAGTGGTAAAACTATCAGAATCACCTGGGAAGCTTTTGCAAACTGTATCTGCACCTCCCACACAAATTCCACTGGGTCTTTCTATAGTAAATTGTTCCCCTTCTTCCCAGAAAATTTATTGCTTTGGTGAGCCATTGTCCTATTTAGAGAAGCAAGTTCTATTCCTCAGGTCTGTTGGGTTGGGGAAAAGGTTATGAATCATTGTTTAGAGCAGCAATTCTTAAATATGGTCTGGGAACACTAGAAGAGGTCTCTAAGACCCTTTCAAAGGATGCCCAAGGTAGAAACTATTTTCAAATGTCAAGGGTACAGTATAGGTTTCTGGTGGTTATATGACCCATTATATCAAAACAGGCTGCACAAAGAAGCAGATAGGATAATTTATATATATTTCATTAACCCAGATATTAAGAAGGTTTGTAAAAATGTAAAATAATGTCACTCTACTCATTAGTTTTTCATTGGAAAGTATAGTTACTTCTCATAAAAATATGCTAGTTATAGCTCAGAGCCCATAGCTCAGTGGTTAGTATGCCAGCCTCATACACCGAGGCTGTCAGGTTCAAACCTGGCCCGGGCCTGCTAAAATAACAATGACAACTGCAACAACAACAACAAAAATAGCTGGGCATTGTGGCCAGTGCCCGTTGTCCCAGCTACTTGGGAGGCTAAGACAAGAGAATCTCTTAAGCCCAAGAGTTTCAGGTTGCTGTGAGCTGTGATACCAGCACTCTACCAAGGGCAACATAGTGTGATTCTGTCTCAAAAGAAAAATATATGCTATTTACATTAACATAAAATGGATTTGTGTGAGTTGTTTTTTTTTTTTTTTTTTGAGACACAGTCTCACGGTGTGAGTAGAACGGGTAGAGTGCTGCAGCATCATAGCTAATAGCAACCTCAAACTCTTGGGCTTAGGCTCGAGCAATCCTCTTCCCTCAGCTTCCAGCATAACTGGGACTATAGCACCTGCCCCATCACCCTGCTGCACTATTTTTTGTTGTTGTTCAGTAGAGACGGGGTCTCTTGCTGAGGCTGGAACTCCTGAGCTCAATCAATCCACACTCGCCTCAGCCTCCCAGAATGCCAGGATTATAGGCATCAGCCACTATCCCTGGGTAAGGATTTGTTATTTAAGTGAATTATATTTTAAGTATTTCTCAGCTTTAGGTCAGTGTGGTGGCTCACGCCTGTAAGTAAATAACTGGGACTATAGGCACTTGCCACAGCCCAGCTATTTTCTTTTTTTTTTCTTTTTTGAGACAGAGCCTCAAGCTGTCACCTTGGGTAGAGGGGTATGGCATCACAGCTCACAGCAACCTCCAACTCCTGGGCTCAAGCGATTCTCCTGCCTCCGCCTCCCAAGTAGCTGGGACTACAGGTGCCCGCCACAACGCCCGGCTATTTTTTGGTTGCAGCCGTCATTGTTGTTTGGCAGGCCTGGGCTGGATTCAAACCCACCAGCTCAGGTGTTATGTGGCTGGCACCTTAGCCTCTTGAACCACAGGCGCTGAGCCTGGCTATTCTTTTTGCTGTTGTTTTTGTAGTTGTCATTGTTGTTTAGCAGGCCTGGTCCGGGTTCCAACCCTCCAGCCCTAGTGTATGTGGCTGCACCCTAACCACTGAGCTACAGGCACCAAGCCCTTTTTTTTTTTTTTTTGAGACAAAGCTTCACTTTGTCACCCTCAGTAGAGTGCTGTGGCGTCATAGCTCACAGCAACCTAAAACTCTTGGGCTCAAGCAATTCTCTTGCCTCAGCCTCCCAAGTAGCTGGGACAACGCCTGGCTATTTTTTAAAGAGGCTGAAGCAGGTAGATTACTTGAGGTCAGCAGTTTAAAACCAGCATGAGCAAGAGCAGAGATTTCTTCTCTGAAAACAACCAGGTGTTGTGGCAGGTGCCTGTAGTCCCAGCTACTTGGGAGGCTGACACAAGAGGATCACTTGAGCCCAAGAGTTTGAGATTGCTGTGAGCTATAACGCCATAGCACTCTACCAAGGTAAGACTCTGTCTCAGAAAAAAAAAAAAAAAGGGGCGGTGCCTGTGGCTCAAAGGACTAAGGCAGGCGTCCTCAAACTGTAGCCCACGGGCCACATGAAGAGGTATGAATTGTTATTTGTTCCTGTTTTGTTTTTTACTTCAAAATAAGATATGGGCAGTGTGCATAGGAATTTGTTCATAGTTTTTTGTTTTAAACTATAGTCCGGCCCTCCAACCGTCTGAGGGACAGTGAATTGGCCCCCTGTTTAAAAGTTTGAGGATGCCTGGACTAGGGTGCCAGCCCCATATAGCGGAGGTAGTGGGTTCAAACCCAGCCCCGGCCAAAAACTGCAAAAAAAAAAAAAAAAAACAAGGGCAGAAGTTATTACCACTAAGTTTATCTTCATCATTTGGCATGGACTGGCTAAAGCTATCAAGATTATCACTTGAGGCACGGTGCCTGTACACAGTTGTTATGGCGCCGGCCACATACACTGAGGCTGGCAGGTTTGAACCCAGTCCAAGCCTGCTAAACGACAATGACAACTGCAACAACAAAAACAACAAAAAATAGGCTTGGTGCCTGTAGCTCAGTGGCTAGGGCGCCAGCCATATACACTGGAGCTGGTGGGTTCAAACCCAGCCAGGTCTGCCAAACAACGACAACTACAACAAAAAAATAGCCGGGTGTGGGGCGGTGCCTGTGGCTCAAAGGAGAAGGGTGCCGGCCCCATATACCAGAGGTGGCAGGTTCAAACCCAGCCCCGGCCAAAAAAAAAAAAAAAATAGCCTAGTGTTATGGCAGGCACCTTTAGTCCCAGCTACTTGGGAGACTGAGGCAAGAGAATGGCTTAAGCCCAAGAGGTTCAGGTTGCTGTAAGCTATGACGTCACGGTACCTTAAGTGGCGTGTAGCTCAAGTAGCTACGGCACCAACCACATACACCAGAGCTGGTGGGTTCAAATCCAGCCTGGGCCTGCCAAACAATGACAACTACAACAACAACAACAAAAATAGCCGGGCATTGTGGTGGTCACTTGTCATCCCAGCTATTTGGGAGGCTGAGGCAAGACAATTGCTTAAGCCCAGGAGTCGGAGGTTGCTGTGAGCTGTGATGCCATAGCACTCTACCGAGGGCGACAGCTAGAGGTTCTGTCTCAAAACAAAAATAATAATAATAATACCTTCATTAAACGCTCCTCAATTTCTCTTTAAGGAGCCCTATGTTTCTAAAATGGGCTCTTACTGATACACACTGAGAGGTTCAGTGACTTTCCCAAGGTCACACAAAGAGTAAATGCCAGCACACCTGAGAGTACCCACTTGAACCCAGAGAAAGGTAGTCTTTTTCTGGCCTTGCCAACCTGCCTAGCCTCCTCCCAGAATCCCTATGCCCAGCCCAACCTGCCGGAATCTGTGATCCTTTTGTTGGGATGAGATTGAATTCCCTAGGGCTCTTGTCTTGGACCTGGCCAACAACTCCAGTAACCAGAGCTGTGTGAGAAGAAAAAGCCAAGCCACTGGGGCAGCCACACCCCCAACAGAGGTGAGGTCTCAGGTGAGTCATGCCAATGAGGGGCCACCTTCCCTGTCCCATGGGTCACTGCTCACCCCAGCCCTGCCTCACCAAGGACCCAGACGCTGGCCTCCCAGACCCCAGCTGTCCTTTTCTTTGGCCTTTGTACATTGTTCTCTACCCCTCCCTCAACAGGTGTCCTGGAGCTGGGACACCTGCCCTCACCCCCACCCTAGCCTCTAGAGATGTGAGATGAGCACAGGACTCTGGGTGGGGCCTTCAGGCTCCCTACTTCCCCTTCTAGCCTCAGATCCTCTCAGATTCCCAGAGATGGGCTTCAGCCAGGGAGGGTGGGGCCGCTCTTGGGACCATCAAGAGTCACAGGACTGCCTAGACAGTGACAGAGCTGTGGTTGGGAGCAGACTTTCACCCACCTCTGTGCTTCCAGCTGATTCTAATTTGCCATGTCCCAGCACCTACTCCTCCCACTTGTGATCCTTGGTAACTTCTGGGGACAGGGGATAGCTGCAAGGGGCTTGGGTCCTAGCATCTGGGGAACTGAAGAGCAGGATTCCTGGGTTCTGCATGGGGAGTGGAGTGTCAGAGGAGGAAAGGAAGTAGTGTCAGAGGAGGGAGAGGAGGACATCAGAAGTTAGGCAGGAGAGGGAGAGGAAGTAATGCTTCAAAGGCGGGAGACAGGAGACACGGGTGCCATGGAAGATGGAATAGCCAGAAAGTCAGGGGAGGGACTCAGAGAGGGCACATAGTAAGTGCAGTTCTCCAGCCTCTTCCTGCCTTCCTCTGTCTTCCCAGCCATCAATCCCACCCCAGGAACCTTCCAGGACTCAGGTAAGGCAGCTGGATTGGGAAAGTCATTTCCAGAGGCAGAAAAGATGAGAGATAACAGTGATGCTGGCAGGGGGCTGAAGGGACAGGGAAGAGGGTGGCGGATGGAAAGCAGCAAGGTGGGTGCCGGGTTGGGTAGTACAAGGTCTAGAAGTCACCAGTATCTTCTTCTCTTTACCCTCTGGGATTCAGCTGTCGGTCCTACCCAAGAAGAATCTGAAGATTTGGGTAAGAAAGAGGGCCAGTGTCCTCAGAGCTTAAAGAAAGTTAAGGATGGATAGGTCACGAGGGAGGTGGAAAAGACCAGAAACTTAGAAGTACCAGTACCTCAGTCTTTGTTCTTTGTTCAGAGAAGCAAACTAAAGCAGGGTGTGGGACGGGGCTTTCTCCTGAGTTACCTGGGGCTCTCTGAAGTGGGGGACCCCAAGTGGGCTCTGACTTCCAGGGCTCCCCATTGCAGAGTGTGGGCGCCCTGAGCCCTCTGCCCGCATTGTGGGGGGTTCAGACACGCAGCCGGGTGCCTGGCCTTGGCAGGTGAGCCTGCATCAAGGGGGAGGCCACATCTGCGGGGGCTCCCTCATCGCCCCCTCCTGGGTCCTCTCTGCTGCTCACTGTTTTGTGAGGTGAGTATTTGCTTTAGTCCACCCCTCTCCTTCAAGGGCCAACCCTGCCCCACAGTTTGACCATTCCCACCACCACCCTTTCGTCCTCAAGGCTAATTGGGAACCGAGTTGCCCTGGCTACCCCTCTCTGCCCCTCAAGCTAGGTGCTCTGCAAGGTATCAATGTTCTGAGTGGGGTGAGGCCACCAGCAGACTTGTCCCACCACTCCACTAAACATCTTATCTGAATCTCACCTATCTTTCTGATGCCCCCAATCTCCAACTCCAAATAGGATTCGCCTGTCACCTTTCAGGAGTTTCAGCCCCAAATTAGTATCTGTCCCGGCCATTCCTGGGTTCCTGCTGACCCCACCTCTTATTCTGGCTCTCAGACCCCACTCCCACGAGGTTCTGCCCCTCCATAGAAACAACCTAACCTCCCGCCTCGCCTCGGCGCAGGAACGGGACCTTGGAGCCCGCGGCCGAGTGGTCAGTAGTGCTGGGCGTGCACTCTCAGGACGGGCCCCTGGACGGCGCGCATGTCCGCACAGTGGCCGCCATCCTGGTGCCCGACAACTACAGCAAAGTGGAGCTGGGCGCCGACTTGGCCCTGCTGCGCCTGACCTCACCAGCCAGGCTGGGCCCGATGGTGCGTCCAGTCTGCCTGCCCCGTGCCTCGCACCACTTCGCACACGGCACCGCCTGCTGGGCCACCGGCTGGGGGGACATCCAGGAGGCGGGTGAGCGGGCCGGGCGAGAGCCGGAAAGGTGGAAGATCATAGGCCCTGGAGCTCTCCCGGGGGCGGGCTCAGGGGCGTGCCCTAAAATTCTGCCCCCTCCTGTGGATGGGCAGGTTCTTGGGCCCGGACTTGGAAGTGGGGCGGGGTGAGGCCTGGAGCGGAATCTTGGGGGTTTGCTAGATCCTGGATAAATCCTTCATCTATCTCCATCTAGCCTCCTCCTCAAGGGTTCACTAAGACTACTTACTGAGTCATCCTCCCACACTCCATTCCCTCCTCGCCTTTCCTTCCAGTTTTTTCTTTCCTGAATTTGGAATCCGACTAGAGTCCCCATCACAGCTCTGCTATGTCAGACAAAGCACTTCATCCGGTGTATTTTCTCCTCTGTAAAACGAGGAAAGTAGTAGTGCCCATTTCATGGGCTTGTTGGGTGCATCAAATGAGAATATCAATTTAAAGTTTGTAGCACAGTGCCCAGCATAGCAGTAACTAACGCGTTTTAGATATTTCTACCTAAGTAACCCATGTAAAAACCACTAAAGCACAGCACTTGGCATATTCCTTCCCATCCCTCTTCCTCCCATCCTAAATCCACCTCTATTTATTTTTCTTTTCTTTCTTTCTTTTTTTTTTTTTTTGAAACAGAGTCTCACTATGTGGCCCTCAGTAGAGTATCGTGCAATACAATACTCACAGCTCACAGCAATCTCAAACTCTTGGGGCTTAAGTTCTCTTGCCTCAGCATCCCCAGTAGCTGGGACTACAGGTGCCCACCACAATGCCTGGCTATTTTTTTTTTTTTGCAGTTTTTTTTGGCCGTGGCTGGGTTTGAACCCACCACCTCCGACATATGGGGCCAGCACCCTACTCTTGAGCCACAGGCCCTGCCCAAGGCTATTTTTTTTTTTTTTAATGTTGTAGTTGTCATTGTTGTTTGGCAGGCCCCTGGCCGGGTTTGAACCTGCCAGCCCCGGTGTATGTGGCTGGTGCCCTAGCCACTGAGCTACAGGCGCAGAGCCTCAACTCATTTTTCTATTCCCCACCTCCTGCTTTCTCCCTACTGGACTTCATTCATTCATTCTTTCGCCCAAGATAATTCTTGGGCACCTTCAAGGTACCAGGCACTATGTTAGGCATTAGAGATACACCAGTGAATATAGCAAACCAAAACTACTGGAATCAGGTATAGATTCTAGTAAATAGACAAACAACAATTTCAATACATAGATACACACTCTGTTAGAAGGTTTAGGGGGACAAAGACCTCTTTTCCATTCCCTGTTACCCCATCATCTAGTGGCACCTTTGCATGCTAGCCTTGCCCCTGCAAATATCCCCCACATCTGTTATGATCAGACCTACACAAGTGCATGGGTCTTTGGGTAGGTACTGCAGGAGGAGATGCCACAACCTCCATCTGGGTAGGAGGTGACAGGAAAAGTCACTGTAAGCCCCTAGGATGGCCAGGCCATCCTGACAATGGACAGAGTAGGAGATTTCTGGGGATCTCTGTGAAGGGATGTATTGCAGGAATGTGGGAAGAGGTGGAGACCAGGTGTGCCCCCCCTGTGGGGACACAGGTGAGGCATGTTAGATGGAGAAGGGCCAGGATGCCAGGCTGCAGTGAAAGTGGCAGAGGTGACAGAGGCTGCAAAAGCAGGTAAGGCTGGACCAAGAAGGCCTGGAGGTCAGCCTGAGGACCAAAGTGCCCTGCCAGCTCCAGGGGTCCCCAGGATAATCTTCAAACCTCCCTGGTTGAGCCCCAAATGCACTCTCAGCCATCGCCTGGCCACTTAGGACTCTGGGCAGGGAAGCAATTCTATCTCTGCTTTTCCCCCATCCCTTTCTGGATCCTGAGATTTTCATTTTTGTCAAAAACAGGTTCTCCTCAGGATAGGGCTGACACCCCATGTTCAGACAGTGAGATCCATTTATTGTTCTTGGTAAGATCAGAGCTAAGCTTTAGAAACTTCCTCTAGCAGCAGCAAATGAAGATTGGGAACTAGGCCAGTCGGGAGCTGAGTTGGTCATCCAGGCCCAAGGTTATGTTGCCTGAACTAGTGTAGTTACAGTGAGAATCCCAGGAAGTTATGAATAAAAGGATTTCATGACTCGGGAGCTGATTGGGGAAGGAGGGTTGAGAGAGGTTTCAGGGATGACACCCAGATTCAATGCTTGGCAACTTAGGAGAAGACCACATCTAGTCTCTATAGAATCTTTGTGAAAATAGTGCCTTCTGGAACCAACACATTCCCACATTGGGGCTCAGACCTGAATGTTTTTAGTCCCTTTGTACATCTTTTGTTGTGGGGACCTTTCTGCAGTACACAACCTGCATAACTGTGTGTGGCAGTTCTTACTGAGTGCTGGATGGGGGAATTCCTGAAATTAAGACAAGGTAGAGAGAGACGGGGTGAATGTTATGGGCTAAGGTGTCATGGGGCATCTAGATGGAAATGTCCAGGAGGCAGCTGGAGGAGACAAAGCTGAGCCCTGGGATCTGGTGACTCTGTATCTGCCTTACAGTATCTGCTCTCTGGTTCTGCCCCTAGACCCTCTGCCTCTCCCCTGGGTGCTACAAGAAGTGGAGCTAAGGCTGCTAGATGAGACCGCCTGTCAGTGTCTCTACAGCCGGCCTGGCCCCTTCAACCTTACTCTCCAGCTATTGCCAGGGATGCTGTGTGCTGGCTACCCGGAGGGCCGCAGGGACACCTGCCAGGTGAGAGGAGGTCACTGTACCTGCCTGGCAGGGCCTGAATGCTAACCAGTGAGGAACAGATAAATCCCATCTCTCTGAGCCTCATCTGCAAAAAGAGAGGACAATTGCCAATGTATGTGAAAATGATTAATGGATCAACAAGTTGACACTGTTAATTCTGACATAAAATACCAGACTATGGAATGAGCTGGCCTGGTCAGAAGCTTGGCATCTTCTCTTATTAGTTGTGTGACCTTAGCCAGGTTACTTAACCTCCCTGTGCCCAACTTTCCCACCTGGAGGATGGAGATAGTAGTGTTACCTACCTCATAGTTTTGTCGTAATGATTAATAGTACCTCATCCTTCATAAGTGCTAAATAAGGTTGGGCGAGGTAGCCCACACCTGTAATCCTAGCACTCTGGGAAGCCAAGGCGGGTAGACTGACTAAGCTCATGAGTTCGAGACCAGCCTGGAGCCAGAGCGAGATCTCATCATCTAAAAATAGCCAGATGTGGTGGGTGCCTGTAGTCCCAGCTACTTGGGAGGCTGAGGCATGAGAATCACTTAAGCCCAAGAGTTGGAGGTTGCTGTGAGCTGTTCCACCATGGCACTCTACCCAGGGCAACAAAGTGAGACTCTGTCTCAAAAAAAAAAAAGTGCTTAATAAGTATTGGCTATTATTATTATTATCCCATATCCCAGCCCACAGCACAGCACCTGTTACTTAGTAGGTGCTCAATAAATAGTTACTGAAAAAAATGAATTAATAAGCTCAGCACCCATAGCTCAGTGGTTAGGGCGCTGGCCACATACACCATGGCTGGCGGGTTTGAACCTGGCCCAGGCCTACTAAACAACAATGACAACTACAAAATAAATAAATAAATAAATAAAAAAGAGCCAGGAGTTGTGGCGGGCACCTGTGGTCCCAACTGCTTGGGAGGCTGAGGCAAGAGAATTGCTTAAGCCCAAGAGTTGGAGGTTGCTGTGAGCTGTAATGTCATAGCACTCTACCAAGGGCGATGTAGTGAGACTGTCTCAAAAAAAAGTTTTAGGGCAGCGCCTGTGGCTCAGTGAGCAGGGCGCCGGCCCCATATACCGAGGGTGGCCGGTTCAAGCCCAGCCCCAGCCAAACTGCAACAAAAAATAGCCAGGCGTTGTGGTGGGCGCCTGTAGTTCCAGCTGCTCGGGAGGCTGAGGCAAGAGAATTGCCTACGCCCAGGAGTTGGAGGTTGCTGTGAGCTGTGTGACGCCACGGCACTCTACCGAGGGCAATAAAGTGAAACTCTCTCTTTACAAAAAAAAAAAAAAAGTTTTTAAAAAATGAATTAAATAATCTTTTACAGAAGTGATAACCTGCTGAAGGCCAAAACTCTGCATATTTTAACCATTTTGCCCAGAAATCTTTCTCAAAAGACACACTTTTTTTTTTTTTTTTTTTTTGAGACAGTCTCAAGCTGCTATATCTGCCATAAAATACCAGACTCTGGAGTGAGCTGGCCTGGTCAGAAACCAGGCATTGTATTGAACAAGAACCATCTGGCTGTGAATGAGACCTGCAGGCTCTCTTGCATGGCCCTTAATGCATGAGCCTGGTGCTCACCAGCTTTTCTGCTTCATAAGGCACTTCTGTTTGCAAGAGACACAGAAGACAAGGCACAACCAAGGGAGATTTCTAGCAAAAAGTGACTGGGAGGCTAAAAGGCAATGTAGGCCGGTATGTCCCAGGGATGATCTCCTAACACAAAATCATCTATCATTAGGGTGACTCCGGGGGACCCCTGGTCTGCGAAGAAGGAGGCCGCTGGTTCCAGGCAGGAATCACCAGCTTTGGCTTTGGCTGTGGCCGGAGGAACCGTCCTGGAGTCTTCACTGCTGTGGCTCCCTATGAGGCATGGATACGGGAACAGGTGATAGATTCAGAGCCTGGACCTGCCTTTCTCATCCAGCCCCAGGAGTCCCAGTCTGGTCCCCGGGAGCCCAGGGAGAACTGCACCATTGCCCTTCCAGGTCAGTGGCTAGGACCCCTAGATGCGCACTAGACATGGGAGATTTGAGTTTGGGTGGAGATTACTGGAGTGAGGGGGATTCAGGAGGTCCCCTGACCCAGGCCTGTCACCCCTTAGAGTGTGGGAAGGCCCCGAGGCCAGGGGCCTGGCCCTGGGAGGTCCAGGTGCTGGTGCCGGGATACAGACCCTGCCATGGAGCACTGGTGTCTGAAAGCTGGGTCTTGGCACCTGCCAGCTGCTTTCTGGAGTGAGTAAGAATCAACATCTCAGGCATATCCTTGCCCCTGCCCACATCCGCCTGAGAAACCACCGTCTACCAGGCCCTACCCCTCCTCTGGGCAGGATAGGGATGGGAGGCACCTCAGTTGGGAATACAGAGTCCCATTTGGAAGTGTAGGATCCAGCACAAAAGAGGGGTGCTAGTCAGCCAGAGGCGGGCAGAGAGGTTGCATAGTTCATTCCAGGATGCTGGAGTCTTAAGTGCAAGTTCGAACGCGGGTGGGGTGGGAATTGGGCAGCGAATGCAGGACTTTAGCCAGGAGATACAGAAGCTGAGACAGGGGTGCGAGGTTTCCAGCCTGGTGTGCAGGGTGTGGCCCACGTCCCCACCTCCCCATCCCGCAGCCATATCAGCTCCCACGGTCCGCCCGGCGACCTTGAGGCCTGGCGCGTGCTGCTGCCCTCGCGCCCGCGCTCGGAGCGAGTGGCGCGCCTGGTGCAGCACGAGAACGCCTCGTGGGACTACGCCTCGGACCTGGCCCTGCTGCAGCTGAGCGCGCCCGTCAACCTGAGCGCGGCCCCGCGGCCCGTATGCCTGCCCCACCCAGAACACTATTTCCTGCCCGGGAGTCGCTGCCGTCTGGCTCGTTGGGGCCGCGGGGGTGAGCCGGGGCCCGGCCCTGGGTGTTGTGTAACGGAGCTGGGGCCTCCTGGATCACAACGCGGGCTCTTGGTTTTCCCCGCCCCCATCCGCAGAATCCGCGCCGGGCCCCGGCGCGCTGCTGGAGGCGGAGCTTTTGGGAGGCTGGTGGTGTCACTGCCTTTATGGCCGCCAGGGGACGCCAGTGCCGCTACCGGGAGACCCGCCGCACGCGCTCTGCCCCGCCTACCAGGAGGAGGAGGAGGCGGGCCATTGCTGGGTGAGAAGCAGAGGTGGAGCCTGCAGAAGCGGGCATGAGTAGGACCTAAGGGAGGCCAAGGGAGCCGGAAGCCCGGCCAAGGAACTGGGAGAGGAGGTGCCCTCCCGCCCTAAGACAGTGGAGGCGGGGCCAGAACGAGTTGGGGGCGGAGCCTGGCCTTGGTGGACTTGGGGAGGGGTTGAGGCAGACTTTGGGCGGGTTTGGGGGTTTCGTCTATCCCCAGATTTAAGAAAAATCCTAAATTGAGGGGTGAATTCTTACATAAATTAGTACTGGAGCCTGGTTTGGAGGCGGTGGTACGTTATGTCCGAGTGGGGGCAAATCTGGAGTTCTGGAAAGTCACAGGAGCAGTGATATTCTCTGCAAGCACACACACTCTTTTTTTGCCACAGAATGACTCGCGTTGGAGCCTTCTGTGCCGAGAAGAGGGGACCTGGTTCCTAGTTGGGATCAGAGATTTTTCCAATGATTGTCTACGTCCCCGAGCCTTCTTTCCCCTGCAGACCCATGGCCCATGGATCAGCCATGTGACTCGGGGAGCCTATCTGGAGGACCAGCTAGCCTGGGACTGGGGCCTTGAAGGGGAGGAAACTGAGGCACAAACTTGTCCTCCCCACACAGAGCATGGAGGTAAGCGGGAGGCCTCTAGGGCTCAGGATCTCCTTGGCGCGGGTACATAGATCCATGGCAGGGGCTTCAGGGGTCAGCTGTGGGGCCCCAACTGAGGTGGCCCCTTTCTCTCCCTAGCCTGTGGCCTGCGGCCAGAGGCTGCTGCAGTGGGAGTCCTGTGGCCCTGGTTGGCAGAGGTGCATGTGGCTGGTGATCGAGTCTGCACTGGGATCCTTGTGGCCCCAGGCTGGGTCCTAGCAGCCACTCACTGTGTCCTCAGGTGGGTTTCACTTATCTCCGAGGCAAGAGACTACAGGGGAAAATGGGGAGATGAATCCAAGGGCTCCTACAATAGTGGGTATTCTCCCTTTAGGGATCTTACAGCACAGGGAAACTTGTGAGATGTTTTGAGACAGAAGAGAGATTTGGGAGGAGGAATAATGAAAAGTTAGCATGACACTAGAAAATTACTCAACCCTTTCCCCTGGGCTGGGAAGGACTCTATAAAGCAACAGGGGAGCAGAAGGTGACTTTGGACCTTGTTCCAACAGGTTGGGCTCTACAACAGTGCCTTACATTGAAGTGTATCTGGGCCGGGCAGGGGCCAGCCCCCTCCCACAGGGCCACCAAGTATCCCGGTTGGTCATCAGCATCCGCCTGCCCCGGCACCTGGGACTTAGGCCCCCCTTGGCTCTCCTGGAGCTGAGTTCCCGGGTCGAACCCTCCCCGTCAGCCCTGCCCATCTGCCTTCACCCATGGGGTATCCCCCCAGGGGCCAGCTGTTGGGTACTGGGCTGGAAGGACCCACAGGACCGAGGTGAGAGTCCTGGGTCATGGGAGTGTGGAGTAACTGGAAGCCAGAACCATGAGACAACATTCTTTCCTCTCTGTAGTCCCTGTGGCTGCTGCTGTCTCCATCCTGACATCTCGACTCTGTCACTGCCTCTATCAGGGCATTCTGCCTGCTGGTACCTTCTGTGTCCTGTATGCAGAAGGGCAGGAGGACAGGTGTGAGGTACAGGCATCCTGGGCATCTGGATCCAGGGATGGGGGAGGCTGTGCTGGGCAGCTGGGCCTTAGAGAGAGACCAAGATTGGAATTCCTAAGTGTTGGGCCCCAAGTAGGAAGCTGTGCTTGCTGGCTGGACCTTGGAGAGTGACCAGGATGCTTAAGGATGGAAACAAGCAGTGCTGTGTGGCTGAACCATAGGGGAAGGTGCAGGGGAACAGGAGGAAGGGTAACACACTCATTTGGCCTCTGACTCTGCAGGTGACCTCAGCCCCTCCCCTCCTGTGCCAGACTGAGGGAGGCTCCTGGGTCCTCATGGGCATGGCTGTTCGAGGGAGTCGGGAGCTGTTTGCAGCTATTGGCCCTGAAGAGGCCTGGATCTCCCAAACAGTGGGGGAGGCCCACTTCCTGGCCCCCAGTGGCTCCCCCTACTGGCCCCCTGAAGGCAGCAACCTCTGCCCCCCAGACCTGGCAAGAGCCTCAGGCTCCCCTCAGGCTGCTCTGTTCTTGCTGCTACTGACACCCCTAATCCAGAGCTGAGGGGTCTGGGTCCTAGTGCCACTTCCTCCTCTGCCCTCCACTTCCTGCCCAATGGGACTGGAATGTGGCCTAACCAGCTGGTTCCCTTGAAGAACCTCCAGAGAGTCCCACCCACCAAGACTGCAGCAGCTTCAGATAATTGGCCTATTTTGGGCCCAGGAATCCTTGGGAGTGGTGGGAGGAGCAGACAATAAAGGTGTAAACGCAGACACCTTGTGTGGGCTTGTGTCATTGCTGGAAGTAGGCTGAGGGGTTGAACACGTGGGAGGCTGAGGGGGGAAACCCAGAGGGGTAGGGCCCCTCCCTCTTCTGTGAGTCAGGCCTTGGGCTCTCAGGAAATGTGTCCCTGATAACGTGGTGGCTATTCCAGCATTCCTGCCCCAGGGCAGGGAGGCTGGGTGGCCAGCTGGTTATGTGTCACCTTCCCAATGGATTCAGTGTCATCAGCACCTGCTGGACACTTCAGCTATAACTCAGACCCTGCTGCCCACCCCCCCATATCAGTGGGAAATACAGGGTGAGAGGCTGAGCTGCCCCACACATATTCCCCCTGACGAATGATGTCCCCCATATGTCACCAGCATGCACACATGACACTTGGACCCTTCCAGGACGGTCCACCACTTCCAAATCCTTCCCAGTGCCTCCAGGCCTTGGGCCCCTTATATGTAGGGGGCTCACTCATGCTTCTCCCTACACACATTCAACCCATGTTCCCTGTTAACTACGAAGTCATGACACAATTAGGTTCTGATATGTAATAAGCCTACAAAGTGCGCCCAATCTAGTGAGGGACACATGTGGACACCTGTGTCTGGGGGATCAGGAAAGAGTGATATTTAAGCAGGGAAAATGGGAACCTAAGGGAGAGGGGTATTTGGGTGAAAGCCTGCTGATAAGTTGGAAGTTACCACTGGGAGGTTGATGCCAAATAGAATATCCCCCAGCCTCACCACAGAGACATACATTCCCCTCCTACCCCCATACCCAGTCTGTCACCCAGAAGCTGTCCACTACAAACACTGAATACATCTTAGCCTCTGCCTAAGCCCAGCATCCTGCTTCCCCCTCCTGCCCAGCTCCCCAAGTTAGCACTTCCCAGGTTAGTTCCCTGACTCCAGCCTGGGCCCTGAAGGCCTGGCTCAGAGATCCAGTCACCTAGTCTTCTGGAAAGTGGGTGAGGGTCTCTTTTTCCTGAAGCTTGGACTCCACAGGTTGTTTGGAGTTGCCACAGATTCCCACTTGCCACAGAGGGTGCACCTCGCCCCCACCCGAGTCACACCTCTACCACCTGTGCCCTCCACTTCAGAATGCTGCCCCTGGACTACCACTCCCCTGTTACCCCTCTGCAAGGACCCCTTCATGATGCCCTCTTTGGTCAAGCTGCTGTGCACTTGCACCAGAGCCCCCATTCTTGTGCATCACAACTCCTGGTTGGAAATTATTCTGATTGTGGTTATTTGATTAAGTCCATCACCCCTGCCTCACTGTGAGCTCAAAAAAAACGGTCTGTCTTGTCCCTTGCTCCAGGGACATCAAGTAGACCGTAAATATCTGTGGGATGATTGGCCAGACCATACTTGCCACTCACCAAAGCAGGCTTCACAGAAAGGGCCTGAAATGGCCCTGGAATGGCCCTAGGCTGGGGAAGACCCCAATGTCCTGGGAGCCAATACCTGGCCTAAGGAAGAAGGGAGGGAGGGAGGAGCAGCTGTGGCCCCAAGATAACAAAGCCTGGGCCAGGCCCTTAAGGGCATAACTGGTCTGAGAGACCTGTAGGTCTCCTCTCTCCGGGGAGGCTGACCATAAGAGCTTCCAGCCTAGTCTCAGGCTGCTCTCTGGTTGGTCAGCCACCTTCACCCGCCCCCACACCCCCACCCCCAGCCTGGGATAGGGTCAGAGGAGACTTTGGTTTCAAGGTGAGCTGATATAGCAGAGGGCGGGGCCAGGGGCGGGACAGGCAGGTAGCTGCGTTTTTGCTCTAGTAATCACCACTCCGAGTAGGTCTCTAGGTGGCCAGGCCGTGCTGGAGACGCATCTATACTGGTAGCTTTGGATACTTTAATCATCTCTCATCCCCTCACTGGTTCCCTGTGGCTGGACCCTGCCTTAGAAGCCAACCTTGGACACCTGCTTCCCCTTCCCAGCCTGGATTCCGGGATCCCTTTCCTCTGAGCTGACACACCTGGATCTTGCCTTCAAAGCCAGCCCCAGGGACTGTGTGTCTGGCGTCTGCCCCTGAGGCCCTCGTTCCGGGCCATGGCCCAGAGCGTGGGTCTGGTGCCTGGGCAGCTAGAGGCTGTGGCCATTCTGCTCTGTCTTGGATTATTCCAGTTGGGGACGGGTGAGTCTGTGCAGGCTAGGGGGAGTTGGGGGTAACACAGCTCTTAAAGTGGGAGCAGGCATAATCTTTTTCCTGGACAAATCTTTATCCTTGTCTCAAGAATAGCCTCCCCCTAGCCTCCCTCTCCTTTCTACCTTGGCCCTCCCAGGGACGGGACCAGCCCTCTGGAGAAGTTGTGGGAACTAGAAGGGTCAAGGAACCTGAAACTTCCGTGCTTACTCCTCCCTTTTTCTTTCCAGGAGCTGATGGGGCCGAAGGTGAGGCTTGCCTGGGAAATGGGGGAGGGGAAAAGGGAGGGACTCGGATCCAGATTCCCCTGCATGTTTAACAAATGCCTGACCCTCTACTGAGCTGTCCCACCCTCTCATATCCACTCACATTCTCCCAATAGCTCTGTGAGTGGGGGATTATGGCCCTCACATTGTGAATAAAGAAGCTGGGATACAGAGAAGCAGTCACTTGCCCAAAGGCACACAGCCAGTAAGTGGTGTAGCTGGGATTTTTTTTTTTTTTTAGACAAGAGTCTCACTCTGTCACCCTGGCTAGAGTTCAGTGGCGTCATTGTGTCTCACTGCAATTTCACACTCCTGGCTCAAGCGATCCTCCTGCCTTAGCCTCTGGGGAAGCTGGGGATAGAGGATTGCACCACCCCTCCTGGCTAACTTTGTTCTATTTTTGGTAGGGATGGGGTCTGTGCTCTTGCTCAGGTTCAGCTCTTAAAGTGGGACACTTGAGATGGTTTTGAGGGAAACAAACCAAGAGCCTCCTTTCTCTGAAGGCAAACAACTCGGCTCTGGGTCAGTTTTTCAACTTTGGCTTCACCACTTACCCGCTGTGTGGCATTGCCCAAGTCCTGTCCCCTGCCTTAGCTTCCTCACCTCTAAATTGAAGCTGATCATGTCTATCTCCTGGGGCTATAGTAAAGATTCTAAGAGATAAAGAAAATTAAAGTCCCTTCAGGGCCTGGCACTGCTGGACACTGAATAGTAGCTATTGCCATGATTATGGGAGGGGAGGAGCCTGGCAGTGCCTCTGCTCCTGGGAAGGTGACTTTGTAAAAGTAGTTGAGCTCCACTCCAAAGCGGCCTGGGTGGGGCTGGGGCTGGGGCTGGGGCTGGGGCAATCCTGGAAACCAGACATTCACATTTTGGGAAGCCTGTTCAGTTCATTTGTTAAATACATTTCTAGGACTCCATCAATACTGGGGACCTGATAATCTGCCCTCCAGGGAACACACTGATTGGTGTGGTTGAAAGGGACACAGCTGTAGATGCCAGAACAGTTATGACTGGGAAGTAAGGAGGCCCTGGGAGTTCAGAGGCAAAGCCTAGCTCAGCCTGCAGGCCAGACAAGCCGTGGAAGACCTGCCATCTGAACAGAGTCTCCACAGGCAGAGAGAAGTTTGCCAGAGGAAGGATGGAGAAGTGTTCTAGGCAGAGTGACCTGGATAAGTGAAGGTCCAGAGGTAAACAAGTGTGTGGCCTGATGCATGTAAAAACAGGAATTGTCCAGAGGGATGGCTGGAGTAGATGGCAGTGCCACAAAGGGTTTGGAATATTTCATCAGGGCAGCATGGAGCCGTGGAAAGGTTTAAGCAGGGATGTGACCTGGTCAGAATTGTGGTTATGAAGATCTTTAGACTTGTATGAAGTGGATTGGGTGGAAGGTAGAAAGACTTGAGAGGAGGAAGGCTGCCACAAGAACCGAATTAGGTAATGATCAGTGGGCAGCAAGGGGCAGAACTGCCCACGCCTGGTGAGCTGTGGGATGATGACAAAAGGGAGGCTGACTTCTGTGAACCCACTTCCCAAGCTCTGAACCAGAATGCCTGGATATGTGGGAGCAGTGGGACTAAGGATCTGACCCTACTTCCCCTTCTTCCTGGACAGCTGTTTGTGGTGTGGTCGCCCAATCACGCATCACAGGTGGCAGCAATGCAAATCCTGGTCAATGGCCTTGGCAGGTCAGCATCACCTATAAGGGCATCCACGTGTGTGGCGGTTCTCTCGTGTCTGAGCAGTGGGTGCTGTCAGCTGCTCACTGCTTCCCCAGGTACCAGCTGGGTGAGAGGAAAGGCGTGGAAATCAAAAGTGGGCTGGAGGTCAAAGATCATGGGTCAAGCCAGGTCGGAAGTTAGGTTCTCGGGTTGGATCTAAGGGTATCAGCAAAGTCTGAAAGGACTAGTTAGGAGTGAATGTGAAGGATCAGAGGATACAGGATAAAACTAAGGTGCAATTTGAGGCCTCCAAGGGGCTAGTCTGAATCAGAGGACTGGGTGCTACAAGGCAACAGGGATCAGGGAACAAGGAGAAGCCCCTGGGTCCCAGCCTTGGCCCTTCTGTCTGCAGAAACCATTATAAGGAATATTATGAAGTAAAGCTGGGGGCCCACCAGCTGGACATCTACTCTGAGGACAACAATGTCATAGGTGTGAAAGAGATCATCACCCATGACAGCTACCGCGAGGAGGGCTCCCAGGGGGACATTGCACTTCTCCACCTCAGAAGCCCTATCACCTTCTCCCGCCACATCCGGCCTATCTGCCTCCCCGAAGCCAACGCCTCCTTCCCTAATGGCCTCCACTGTACTGTCACTGGATGGGGCCACACCGCTCCCTCAGGTAAGGTGGCGCATGAGATATTGAGTAGCACTGGGAATTAAGAGGCCCTGGATAAGCATCTCCTGCCCCCACAGTGGGCCTCCTGCCCCCCAGGCCACTTCAGCAACTTGAGGTGCCACTGATCAGCCGTGAAACCTGTAACTGCCTGTACAACATCAATGCCAAGCCTGAGGAGCCTCACTTTATCCAGCAGGACATGGTGTGTGCTGGCTACGTGGAGGGTGGCAAGGATGCCTGCCAGGTAAATGCAGGGGCCCTGGGAGTTGGGGGACAATTTGAGGCAGTGCCTCTTGGGAGATGAGGGCTGGCATGGATGACCGGGAGCTGGGGCCTGCTCCTGACCGCTGCAGTGTGGCTTTTCTCCACAGGGTGACTCTGGGGGTCCACTCTCCTGCCCTGTGGAGGGCCTCTGGTATCTGGCAGGTATTGTGAGCTGGGGTGATGCCTGCGGTGCCCCCAACAGACCTGGTGTGTACACTCTGACCTCCAGCTATGCCTCCTGGATCAAATACAAAGCAGGAGAACTCCAGCTTCATGTGGTGCCTCAAGTCCAGGAGTCCCAGCCTGATGGCAACCTCTGCAAAAACTCTTTGGCCTTCAGTTCTGCCCCAGCCCTCGCCATACAGGGACCCATCCTTCTGCTGCCCCTGAGCTTGGCCCTGGGCCTCTTCTGCTCATGGTACAAGCACTGAGCTACACACCCTGGAAGCTGCCCTTACTTTCAGGACTGATATGTCACACTCAAGGACATGTGCCTGTTCCCAAGAAGGAAACTGGCCTCTCCCTGATGCCCTTTGGGCCTGAGGCCTGGTGAACCACTCCTTTTCAGGATTCTATGGGAGGCCAGTCCTCTAGGTTTGGGATTACAATCCACAGTCAACAAGTTTTACTGCCTGTGGTACTGGCCTGAACCTATGGCTACCTCCACTTGCTGTCAGGGCTCCTACAGAGTTCCTAAGGACCTTTGGCTATAAAAATGAGCCCTGGCTCCCACCTGTTTTCAGAAGACTGGGCACCCATCCTGCATCGTAAGGCCCCAATCTTGCCCCATTGGCTGCCAAGCCCTCCTTGAGCCCTGACTCCTGGAATCCGGAGGACTGAGCCCCCACCGGTACTGGGCTGGGGCTTAGATCCGGGGTGAGGGATAAAAGGAGCAAGGAGTAAAATGTTTTAAGCACAACTGGCTGTGTGTGTGTGTGTGTGTGATGTGAAATGAAGAACTTCAGCTTTTGGCCTCTATGTCCAAAGTCTAGAGCCACCACCAGAATTTACTTTATTAAAAAAAAATGATGAAATAGGTCTGTACATATTTACAGGCTAGGGGATGAGGAGACTGGGGTCCAGCAGAAGGGGCAAAGGCTGTTCATTTCTTGGAGAGTTTGACTTGCTTGTGCTTGGGGGGTGCCCACTTGAGGCAGACAGAATCCACTGTGGGGAAAAGAGATGAGAGGCGGGGCTGGGCCTCCAGCCAGGCCTGTACCAGGCTGCTCAGCTCTGGGCCCAGGCCAGGTTTCACCTCCTCCAGGTAAGAACAAAAGGGCAGATTGGGGGGGAAGGTGAGCAGGGAAGCCCAGGAATGAGCATTCTGCCCCAGGCTTTTATCTGGGGAGCAGGTCTGACTAGTTTGGGATATGAGGAAAAAAGGAGACCTTAGCTCTCTCAGCTGGCCTTACATCTAACCCCCAGATCCCCCCATGCACGAAGCAGCATCCACCCACCCACCTGTGATGGGTGGTTTCTTATACTGGGCACTTTTAAGGTGTTCCTCTACCAGCTTGGGTGTGACACAGATCACGTGCTGGCCTTTCCAGTACTTGACCATATTGAGGGACTGTAGAGTACTGATGATGTCATTCTGGGTGATACTGGTCATCTGGCTGCAGAAAGAAATTAGAGCAGATGCTAGAGATAGTACCCTTGTGGGGTCTGCTTGGGACAGGGAAACAAGAATCATAACCAATCTTAGAAGAGCCCTTGAGGGTTCTGGGATACCTCCCTCCCAAGGTCCTTGATGGACAACTTGCCTTGGACATGGCTGGGGATCAGGCCCTCACCTAAGGTCCTTGATGGATAGTGTGCCACGGAAGTCTCGCAGGATCTCCAGCAGGACCCATGACCAATAGCTGCGGTAACTGAGTTTCCCCAGGTCAGACAGTGGCTTCTCTGGGGAGCCCACTGTGCTTTCTAGCTTGGAGAGCTCATAACCTGCCAGTGGTAGAAAGAGGACCTCAGAATCCACCCCACCCTGGTACCCTTGCCACTACAGGTGTCCCCTTCCTAGACATGCCAGGAACCAACCACTCACTGAAAGCAATGAGGAATTTTCCATAGCCACGGCGCTGGTAGGGGGGTAAGGTGAGAATGCAGGCCACATTGTTTCCATCTGGAGACTCCTTCTCCTGCAGAGGGTAGCTGCTCAGGACCTCCAGGGAGGCTCAGTCACTTCTCCAGTTTACACCCCCCACCTCCCCAAACCTGAGCTTCTGACCCAGCACCTTAGAAAAGTAGCCAACGATGTGGGCCCCTTGCCTGTCCACCTCAGTCAAGATGTAAAAGACGAAAGGCTCCACGTCAAAGTACAACGTCTTGTGGTCCAGGAAGAGCTTGGCCAGTAGACACAGGTTCTGACAGTAAATCTGAGGGGTGAAGGAGGTAGAAACAGGCTCAGGGAGCAAGTACAACTCCTATGACTCCCTCACTCAACCTGGGCATGAGCTGTCATCCCGCTCTGCAAGTGCCAGGCCAGTAGGAAGAGAGCTCCTCACCAGAACAGTAGTATTTAGAACAGGAAAAAATCCTTTTTTTTCAGACAGAGTCTCACTATGTCTCCCTCAGTAGGAGGTGGAGGGGTGGGGGCAGAGTAGAGTGCTGTAGCGTCATAGCTCACAGCAACCTCAAACCCTTGGGCTCAAATGATCCTCTTGCCTCAGTCTCCCAAACAGCTGGGACTACAGGTGCCTGCCACAACACATGGCTATTTTTTAGAGACAGGGGTCTCGCTCTGGCAATCTACAGCCTCAGCCTCCCAAAGTGCTGGGATTACAGGTGTGAACCAATGCACCTGGCCTGAAGTCCATTTTTGACGGACAGGGAAACTGGAAATCAGAGAGCCAGCAGCATTCTGGGAGATAAGGACAGAGCAGGACTGGTCATGGCTATCACTGCTGAGTGCTAAATACAGGCCAGGAGCCTGTTGAACATCCATAATCTGTTCAACATCCACAGAGTTAAAGACATTAACTCTTTAAGTTTCAGGTCAGGAAACTGAGCATCTGAGGAGGTAAGTGACTCGCCCAAAGTACCAAGCTGGTGAGTGTCAGGCAGGAATTCAAATTGGTATATGAGTTCTGTCTAGTTTAAAGCTGTATCCCCTAGCACCTAGCACAAGGCTAAGCAAGAAGCTGGGTGCTGAATGGAATAGCCTTGAAGCTGACTCCAAAGCTCCAGCTCTGTCTGCCAGCTCAGCCATCACCCTCAGCGGCGCCTCACCAGTTTCCCAGAGACCAACCAGAGCCAGGAGAGACAAATGGAACCCTAAGTTTAGCTTCATGACAGATTAAGGAGCTCTTTGGTTTAGGGCACCCTTTCACATCCACTCTCTCATTTGACCTGCCAATTGTATGAGTCCAGCACTGCTAGCCTCTACTTCGGAGAAAACTGAAACTCTGGGAGAGGAAGTGCTTGCCTAAGGCCTCAAGCTGGCAAAGGGTAGAGGCTTACCCCACATCTCTAGCAGGAGCTCTTTCTGCCATTTCACCTGTTTATGCTCAGGAAGGCAGAGCAGCAGGCGAGTGCTGGGCTCAGAGTGAGTGTTCACCAAGTACAAGGCTAACTGAGCCTGGGCAGAAGGTCACCGATAATAACAAGGGCCCATGTTTACTAAGTGCCTACTAGATGCCAGGCTAAGTACTGACATTTGCTATCTCATTTATTCCACCAACCCAATTAGGTAAATATTATGACTCCTATCATAGGGACAAGGAAACAGGAATGAAAAATGTTAAGTAAATTGTCTGTGATCAATAAGGAAGTGACAGGGCAACTGGAAGCCAGGTGCCACTGCAAGGCCTGCCTTCCACAGCCAGACACTTGGTGAGACCTACCCAGACTGACCAAGCAAAGGTCAAGTTCTCAACAATGGCAAAGCAGGCCCCAAAGGCCCCACCCAGCCCCATTGAAATCATTCTTCCAAGAACAAGGAACTCAGCCCTCATAAGCTACAGAATTCTTAGGCAGGAAATCTCACACAAAGCAGTCCCCTCCCAGGCAAAAACAAACACCTCTCCTTCAAATAGAAGGGGAAAGCTCTTTTAATAGCAGCCTCGGGCAAGACAATATCCTCTCTGGGTTTCAGAACTACCCAAGCTAGCACTAACCCCAACAGATGAAAAGGTCTCAGGGATTTAGTGGGAAACTGGCCTGAGGCTGACACTGCCAAGCAGAGTTAACCATGCACCAACCACAGGCCAAGTGCTATGCTAGACAAGGTATCACAGGTCTTTTTCTTTTTTTTATTAAATCATAGCTGTTTACATTAATGCAATCATGGGGTACCATGTGCTGGTTCTATATACAATTTGAAATATTTTCATCACATTGGTTAACATAGCCTTCCCGGCATTTTCTTCAGGTCTTTTTCTTTCCTTTTTTTTTTTTGTAGAGACAGAGTCTCACTTTACCACCTTCGGTAGAGTACCATGATGTCACAGGATTCACAGCAACCTCTAGCTCTTGGGCTTCGGCGATTCTCCTGCCTCAGGCTCCTGAGCAGCTGGGACTACAGGCGTCCGCCACAACGCTGGGCTATTTTTTTTGGTTGCAGTTCAGCCAGGGCTGGGTTTGAACTCGCCACCTTCAGTATATGGGGCCGGCGCCCTACTCACTGAGCCACAGGCGCCACCCACAGATCTTTTTCTTATAGATGCTTACCTTAAGGCTGGCCTTGCCCTTCCAGGAGGTGCTTAATGCTTCTCCCATCCCTGCCCAAAGCCCCTTGACTACCAGCTCACCTTGTGATCTTTGCCATCCACCTCATACACAGAGATGTTGCTCTTGCGATAAATCTCCTTCCCTGGGGGTTGCCGCCACTGACACTGTCCCTAGTGGGTGGTGAAGGGGAAGAGGCTTGAGACCCATAGGTTCTCTCCTTGGTGCCCCTCTACCCGACCACTGTGTGGCTTGGCGCAAGTCTCTGCCTCTGTTTCCCCTACTCAGTACTTCACCTACATTGTGTAATCCTCCCAGGAACCTTAGGAGACAGCCTATTTTTACCAAGGCATGGAGAGGCTAAGCAACTTGTTCAAATATTACATGGCCAGATGGTTTCAAGTCGATGTCAGCCTGGCCACTGACACTAGCTTTCTAAACCGTATATATTTGCCTCAGATTCCCATTCCACTCTTGGGGAAACAGCCCACTGTGCTAGTGATGAGAGAGAGAGTGCCCCATTCCTGGCAGCCCCCATGGAGCAATCCTTCCCATCTGTTCACACCTTAAGGTGCCATTGCTCCAAGGGCTCTGTCTGCTTCCTCTTTTCCAATGAGAAGCCTGGCAATGGGACTGCCTTGGTAAACATGTAATAAAGGGCAAGGGACCCGAGCAGGTGGTAAGAGCAGAGATTATTGTCCCCATTCCAGGGAAGAGGAAAATAAGGTCTGGAGAGGAGCAGCAAGTTGGCCAAAGTCACCCTGCCAGCAATGGCAAAGCCAGGCCTGGATCCAGATCTCGTGACCCTTGGGCAGCTCTTCCTTGTACTTAATTGCTCTGGACCTGGTGCTGGACCTGGCTCAGCTGCCCTCAGCCTTGACACCTGCCTCTCTTACCAGGCCTGATGCAGCCCAGCCCAGACTTACCAAATGGAAGCGGTAGCTCTTCTCATATTTCATGTACTTGAGGCAGTATTCGCAGAGCCAGAGCTTGGGCTGTTTCCCATAGTCTTCGGGGAATGGTGAGAAGTACCAGGCATCAATTTCATAGTTCCCGATGTGGATCTTGTCCACATACTTCACCTTGGTTATCTGCAGGTGGGGTAGTAGTAGAGACAGTGCACTATCAGCAGGAGCAAGGAAGGAAGGAGAGAGCAACAACAGTTAGGCCCCGACCCTGCTTACCGCCTCATGTTCCTTCTCCAAGGCTGCTGTTGTGGGATCCATCTCTGCATAAGTCTGGGAAACAGAAATGGACAGAGGTGAATAGAAGTGATCAGGCAATGGTTGGGCGTGGTGGCTCATGCCTGTAATCCTAGCACTATGGGAGACTGAGGCAGGTGGATTGCCTGAGCTCCCAAGTTCGAGACCCTGTCTCGTCTCTAAAGATAGCCGGGTGTTGTGGCAGGTGCCTGTAGTCCCAGCTACTTGGGAGGCTGAGGCAAGAGGATCACTTAAACCCAAGAGTTTGAGGTTCCTGTGAGCTAAGATGCCACGGCACTTTATTGAGGATGACAAAGACTCTGTCTCAAAAAAAAGAAAGAAAAGAGAAAGTGATCAAGCTGTCCCTCCCCTGACCAGAACACATAATGGTTTCCCAGCTATCTTCCAGACCTCATTCCCTAAATAACAAGAATAACCACATAAATAACTTTTTTTTTAATAACTAACTTTTTTTACTTGTTTCTGAAGCTGGCTGGTTCAAGCTCCTATCCCATTTATCTGCCCATCCATGTATCCCAAACATCTCTGATGCCCAAGTTTGGAACTTTTATCAGATGAATGAGACTATAGGAGGAGGCTATGGCTCCAGTCCTAAGAGCTTGATTTGTTTACCATTGCCTTGGTAAACAGCTGAAGTTGTTGTGAGACTCAGATGAAATAATGGATCTCGTCTTCCTGGCCCATTAACTACCCAATGTACCCGAACCTTTCCTGAGACCAGACCCAGGTAGCTGACTACCCATGGGACTATTCCCAGAAGTCCCACCCACAGGAACAACATCAGAATAAATATCTAGAACATCTCAACATTCTTCCCCACAAACCTTTGTTCCTCCTCCAGGGTTCCCCATCTCACTGGGAATATCACCCTTGGTCTAACTGCCCAAGACCAATAGCTGGCCCTGCCCTTAAGACTTCTCTTTCTCTCTGCCTGGCATTCAATTAGTGGCCAAGTCGTAATAGCATATATGTCAACTCTACCTTCTTGACAACTCTGGAATTGGCTGCTCTCTGGAATTCTCCTCTGACTCCAAACGGTCACTGCTCCATCACAGGTCTGTACAAGTGACTTGGCCTCCTTAGATTCCAGGCCTCGTCTCAGCTCCCTCAAATTCATACTGCTATCAACACCTCCCTTTTTTCTGGCCTTTATGGTTTTGTACAAACAGTTCCTTCTACTTTGAGAATGTCCTTCTTTCTCTTACTGCCAGAAGAAAATGCTTACTCAACCTGGCACAGAGCATGAGTCAGGTGAGTCCATGACAGAGTAGGGCTTTGTGAGCTATCATGTGTCATTGTTTTTGTTGTGCTCTTTCCTGTCCTTCAAGACCCAACATTCCTCCTACCCCCTCCAGGAGGCATATCTAGATTCTTCCTGTCCAGAAAATACTCCCTCCTTCCCAAATCAGGAGACAAGTGATCAACAAAACAATAACCTCCAACTATTCCCACCTGGTCTCCCGTATTTTTCAAGTCCACAGAAGGCTGAGTCTAAAAAAATACATACTCAAAGCACATCCTGTTCCTAGGTCAGACTCTGTAGGAGAAACCAAGTACAGCCTGACAATGGAGGAGGACCCAAGGTCTAGACCTATACCAGAACAGACTGTGGCTTTGTTCTATAGCTGAGAAGGGAGAAAGCAGCCAGGATTTTACCCAGAATACCCCTCCACAAAGCACTTTGCCTATATGGCCTCGTTTAATCCTTTCAGTAACCATTAGAGCATTCTTTTTTTTTTTTGTAGAGACAGAGTCTCACTTTATGGCCCCCGGTAGAGTGCCGTGGCCTCACAGAGCTCACAGCAACCTCCAACTCCTGGACTTAAGCGATTCTCTTGCCTCAGCCGCCCCAGTAACTGGGACTACAGGTGCCCACCACAACGCCCGGCTATTTTTTGGTTGCAGTTTGGCCGGGGCCAGGTTTGAACCCGCCACCCTCAGTATATGGGGCCGGCGCCTTACTGACTGAGCCACAAGCGCCGCCCCCATTAGAGCATTCTTATTTCGATTTTATAGAATAGGAAACAGCAGGGCGAGATGAAGTCACTTTCCCTTGCAGAGTAGTGAGCTGCCATTTATTTCAAGTGCCATGAACTCCACAAACATTATTTCATTTAGTCCTCACAATTAGCCTCTGAAACAAAAGTGCTCATCATCCCCATTGTACAAAAGAGGAAACTGAGGCAGAAAGAGATAAGCTCACTTGCCCAAAGTCATATAATTGGTACTAAGCAGTGTTGGGCACTGGCCTCTGGTCTGTCAAATTTTGAGCCTAACTACTGCAAAAATAAGGAAAGATTTTCCTCCTAACACGGCTCATTAAAACATACTTCCCAGTTCTCACAAAATACAATCTTCTTCTGCAATTGCCCTGAACAACACAAAAATACTACTTTTCATCAATGTTACAATTTATTTAGAATTGAGTATTAGACTATTAAGAAATTTTATGGTTGTTAACTGGCTAATTGTTTTATTATCCTTTGATTTTATCACAATTGGCCCATTATCATCCACCCTGCTTAATGCCAGCTTACAAGTCCATCTTTGTTTAGTGTAAGCCAGTGAGGGAACTAATAGAATCTTATACCTGTGTCGTCCAATAGAGTAGCTACTTGTCACATGTAGCTATTTACATTTAAATTAATTACAAATTTTTTTTTTAAGACAGAGGCTCACTTTATCACCCTAGGTAGAATGCTGTGACATCATCATAGCTCACAACAACCTCAATCTCTTGAGATCAGGCCAAACTCTTGCCTCAGCCTCCCCAGTAGCTGGGACTATAGACACCCAGCTAGTTTTTCTATTTTTAGTACAAATGGGGTCTTGCTCTTGCTCAGGCTGGTCTCAACTCCTGAGCTCAAACTCAAACAATCCACCTGCCTCTGCCTCCGCCTCCCAGTGTTAGGATTACAGGCATGAGCTACCTCAACCAACCACAGCTTAAAATTTTTTAATTCTTAGTCATACTGAACACATTTCAAGTGTTCAACCGCCACATGTGGTTAATGGTTACTGTACTGAATAATATACCTATCGAACATTTCCATTACTTTTTTTTTGAGACAGTCTCACTTGGTCACCCTGGGCAGAGCACCATGGTGTCATAGATCACAGCAACCTCAAATTCCTGGGCTCAAGCGACCCTCTTGCCTCAGCCTCTTGAGTAGCTGGGACTATAGGTTATTTTTTTAGAGACTGGGTCTCGCTCTTGCTCAGGCTGGTCTAGAACTCCTGAGCTCAAGCAATCCACCCACCTCAGCCCCCCAGAGTGCTAGGATTACAGGAATGAGCCACTATACCTGGCCCCTTCAAATTTTTTTAATCACACCCACAGAGGAACTATAGATGAGACTACAAACCAGTTGACATGTTTGTATATATGTATATATACATGTATTTGTTTGTATATGAAATAAAAGCTTCTCAAAACAATATTTATCCTTAATAAAATGCAATTAACTCTGATATTTTCTCTTATTTCCTTCTTTCATTTTTAAAATTTAAATGCTGTTCACACCCACTGAATCGACAAGCTCAGAAGAATGAAATTGCTAAGCCTGAAACAAACAAATGCCTGAATGCCTTGAGACACTGATAAACCCTATTCTAGGCTACACTCCCTATTTTATAAATCAAGAAGCTGAGGCTCAGGCTCGGCGCCTGTGGCTCAAGCGGCTAAGGTGCCAGCCACATACACCTGAGCTGGCGGGTTCGAATCGAGCCCAGGCCCACCAACAACAATGGGTGCAACCAAAAAAATAGCTGGGCACTTTGGCGGGTGCCTATAGTCCCAGCTACTTGGAAGGCGGAGGCAGGAGACTTGCTTGTGCACAGCAGTTGGAGGTTGCTGTAAGCTGTGATGCCATGGTACCCTACTCAGGGAGACAGCTTAAGGCTCTGTCTCAAAAAAAAAAATTAGCTGGGTGTTGTGGTGGATACCTGGTAGTCCCAGCTACTAGGGAGGCTGAGGCAAGGGGATTGCTTGAGCTCAAGAGTCTGAGTTGCTATGAGCTATGATGACACACACTCTACCCAGGGCAACAGAGTGAGACTCTGTCTCAAAACAAAAAACATTATAAGGAATATATTTCAATTTTTTTTTAAGTAAGAAAAAAAAAAACAAAGCCAAAATCATAGGTAAGGCCTCAAGCCCTGAAGTAGGACAATCTAGTTGGTAAATCTAATTCGTGACTTGGTTTCTTTTTTTTCTTTTCTTTCTTTCTTTTTTTTTTTTTTGAGACAGTCTTACTATGTCACCCTCAGCAGAGTGCCATGGCATCACAGCTCACAGTAACCTCAAACTCTTGGGCTTAAGCAATTCTCTTGCCTCAGCCTCCCAGGTAGCTGGGACTACAGGCACCCACCACAATGCCCGGCTACTTTTTTGTTGCAGTTGTCATCACTGTTTAGCTGGCCTGGCCCAGGTTCAAACCACCAGCTTCAGTCCATGTGGCTGGCACTGTAATTATTGTGCTACAAGTGTCAAGCCACTGGTTTCTTTTTTTTGAGACACAGTCTCACTCAGTTGCCCTGGGTAGAGTGCCGTGGCATCCTAGCTCAAAGCAACCTCAAACTCTAGGGCTCTAAGAATCCTCTTGCCTCTGCTTCCCAAGTAGCTGGAACTATAGGCACCCACCACAATGCGCGGCTAATTTTTCTATGTTCAGTAAACACAGGGTCTCACCTTGCTCAAGCTGGTCTTAAACTCCTGAGCTCAGGTGATCCACCTGCCTCAGCCTCCAAGAGTGTTTAGGATTATAGGCATGATCCACTGTGGGTGGCCACATAACTTGATTTCTAAATCTATCTGTACCTCCTACACTGAGGATAATAACACTTCCCTCACAGAGTTTCTGTGAAACGTCAGGAGATCATGCATTAAAACACTTAACCTAATACATGTACTTTGGCTCACAGGCCAATGTTTGGCATCATTCTGATTCCAGCCCACCCTTTTACTAGCTGTGTGACCTTAGATGTGTTACTTAAACTCCCCAAGCCTGCTTCCTCATCTACAAAAAGAAATTATTATTCCTGTGCTGCTGAATTGTTAGGGGGGTATGTATAGTACTTAGCATGGTGCTTGGCAATACCCAATATCCTTCAATCTCCTCCTTCCCTTTATACTTCAAGTCATTTTGTACTTAGCATGGTGCTTGGCAATAGCAAGTGCCCAATATCCTTCAATCTCCTCCTTCCCTTTATACTTCAAGTCATTTTGTCTAATTGACACAGCCAGTAGGAGACAGAGGCTATTGGGCAGGAAGCCTGAGTTCCAGTGCCAGCTGTGCCATCTCCTCTTAGTGACACCATATTCAGGCGCTTACCCTCTCTCAGCCTTAGTTTTCTTAACTATGAAAAGTAAACGAGAAGAGGTGGGTAAAGTTCCTAACACACTACAGGAACTTAAGAAATGGGAGTTGTTGTGGTTTTGGTAATGGGGCCCCAGAGGCTCAAGGGAGTTGGTGGAGGCAGCTGGGCCTCCTGGGTCCTGAGGAAGGAAGGGGAAGCGGACCTTCTGCACGTGGTTGATCTCATCATGCTTGCGTTTTTGGTTGCGAGTGATCTTGCGCTCAGGCTGCTCAGCCAGCTCGCTCAGGTACTTCTCTGAGTTCTTCTGCACAGCATCCTTCACTGTCTTGGTCAGCGCCAGTCGGTTCTTGTCTACCCATTCATCCAGTCGCCGGTTAACTGTGAGGATGAGCCATGAGAACACTACCCAACAACCCCTCTCCCTCCAACCCAGGCCCAAATGTATCAAGCCACTCACAGCCCACATAATGTACATAGAATTCTTCTCGGCCCTCCTGGTCATTCACTCGAGACTGGATCACTTCTGCAGAATCTGTAAAGGGAAAAGATAGGATCATCAGAAAGGAAGTTAAGACTGGAATTACAGGAATCCAGCACAATGAAGAGCAGTTTCCAGATTCCAGGGCCACACCTATGCTAACCTCACCTGTTCACATCTGCCATTCTACTCAATCACTGCCACAACTTTGTGAAGTGAACTAGATTGAGGCTGTTATTCCTATTTTACAGCTAAGAAAACACTGAGGCTTATCCAGGGTCACAGATTTAAAAAGTGACGAGAGCTAGTATTTTACTGAGTTTAAATCTGACTCCAATTTCAATGCTCATTTTACTATATACTTAGTCATTCATTTATTTAGAGGTCATGAGGACCAGGTCTGAATTAAGACAGCTTGAGTTTATATTTAATTCTGGCTCCCCACTTTCTAGCTGTATGTAATTGAGCAAGCTATTTTGACTTTCTGAGTCTCCATTCCTTTGTGTGTAAAGTAAGGATAACAGTGCCTACCTCAGAGGGTGAGTTAATGCCTCCAAAATTTTTAGTACAGTGCCTAACAATTAGTAGATCATTCAATAAATGAGTAAGGCAATCACTGCGTGTCTAGCCCTATGCCATGTTGTTGCTAGCTAAGTACAGAGAACACAACAATGAATCACAAGAAGTCCTGCCCTCTAGAAGTTCCCAGTATGATAGGGAAAGACACAGACAGAAAATTACAACATGTTACAAAAACTATGGCTGAACTATAAAAAAAATGTAGCAGGAACACAAAGACGGGAGCAATTCACTTTGCCTTATGGGGTCAAGAATGGCATCACAGAGAAAGTGAAGTTAAAAGGTTGAGGAGGAACAAGCCAGGTCAACAAGGAGAAAGGGTCTTTTGACCGTGTTAGATTAGCTCATGTGAGCAGCACAGGGATGGCTGTTAATTCCAGGCTCACAACCCTGATATCAGGCTACCAGGGAAGTCAAAAGACATTTCAAGCAGAGGGCACACGCAATAAAAAGGTATATGGTGTTTAGAGTTCTTAGTGTGCTTTGGTCTGGCAATGACCTTTGCTAGAGGTGGCTAGAAACTGGAGTGGTCAGACACTCTAAGGAGTTTGAGGGGTTCTGTTTGTTTTTTGAGACAGAGTCTCACTTGGTCACCCTGGTAGAGTGCCATAGCCATAGCTCACAGCAACCTCCAACTCTTGGGTTCAAGTTATCCTCTTGCCTCAGCCTCCTGAGTAGCTGGGACTACAGGCGCCTGCCACAACGTCCAGCTAGTTTTTCTCTTTAGAAGAGACAGGGTCTCGCTCTTGTTCTGGCTGGTCTCCAACTCCTGAGCTCAAGCAATCCTGCCGCCTCAGTCTCCCAGAGTGCTAAGATTACAGGCGTGAGCCACCGCACCCAGCCAGGAGTTTGGGGTTTATTTTGAAGATGTGGGAAAGCAATAGAACGTAAAGGAAGCCTATAGTCTTCTGGAAGGTCCTCTCTGTTGATAGCTGTAGATGAGCAGATGTTGAAGAAGCAAGACAGAAGAGTAGAGTGAGGAGGCAGGGTTACCAATAAAATAAATTTAAGCCTAAAACGGAACATGAGGTGGAATCAGAGCTCTGTAAACATTAAGACGAATTCGAGGATTGCCTGACTGGTGGGCTTGTAGGCGGGGCCCCGCGTAACCCGATAGGGATAGCTTCCATTAATTCACTGCCCACAACTCCACGTTCTTTCCTAAAGTCCCGCCCCCACTGCGCCCCGCCCCCAACCCTCGCCCTCTTGGAAAAACCTGTCTTCAGGCCACGCCCATCCCCTAGCCCTGGGGCCGCCCTCACGCCAGGTGCTATCCGGACGCCGGCACAGGTACGTTTCTCCAATTTCCACCGTGACTTCCGGCTCGCCGCGCGCCGAGGTCGGCGGAGAGACGCGGCCCGGGGATGGGGCGGTCCCCTCGACCGCCGCATTCTCCCCGGGCCCGGATTCTCCCTCCCCCGCGACCCCTGTTGCCGCTGCAACCGCCGCCGCAGCTCCCTGTGCAGCCATCACGGTGGTGGAAGTGATGCTGGAGTCTGGCGCCGTTTATTTCTTTCAGTTCCGGGTCAGCAGTGGCGGGGGGGGGGCGGAGAGGGCGGGAGCCTCAGGCCTGGGGGTAAGGTCTATGACGTAGCAGGAGCTTATTGGTTTGTGCGTCCGTCTCTACGGCGCCGCCTAGAGCTGGAGGTTTACGTTGGCTGAGGCTGGTGTGCCTGGTTTTCTGTATGGAAATAGTGTTGCACCCTGGAGTTGAGAAGAGACAGACTTTCCTTATGTGGTGACTTAAGCGATCCTGGTACCTGAGGAAGCCTAGATGTGCCGGTTTTCATGGGTTTTGCCTTCACTTTAACGGAGCGGAGCCAGAGCGGCCTCCCTGGTAGCCTGATGCCAGGGTTGTGAGCCTGGAATTAACAGCTATCCCTGTGCTGCTCACACGAGCTTGTCTAACAGCGGTCACACCATTTTTGAAGGCTGAAGAAACTTTCCCTTGTTCAAGGTTGGAAAAAAATACAGTTGAGGGTAGGAAAAAGAATGGACGTGTCCAGGGATAGCAAATAAATCATCTTCACAGAATAAAGCCGTTCTTTTCTTTCTCTCTTTTTTTTTTTTTTTTTGAGACAGTCTCACTATGTCGCCCTCAGTAGAGTGCTGTGGCGTCACAGCTCACAGCAACCTCTTGGGCGTAAGCCATTCTCTTGCCTCAGCCTCCCAAGTAGCTGGGACTACAGGCGCCCACCACAACACCCGGCTATTTTTTTGGTTGTAGTTGTCATTGTTGTTTAGCAGGCCCAGGCCAGACTCAAACCCGCCAGCCTCGGTATATGTGGCTGGCGCTCTACTCACTGAACTACCTGCGCCAAGCCATAATAAAGCCTTTATTTTTTTATGGGGCCAGCGCCCTACCCACTGAGCCACAGGCGCTGCCCCAGAATAAAGCCTTTCTAAAGGAAGGACCAGGCCTCCAAAACCACACATCTTCTGAACAGAAAACCAGCCAGACGCAGTGGATACAATGAAGAGCATCTTGGCAGTGAGTGAGGAACCTTGAGTTCTGACCCTACTCTGGGTAAGATCAGAAGGTACAAGTTTGTGGATTCTCTGAGAGTAAAGTTTAAGCTATAAATATTTATATAGTAAACCATATACAGTTGGCCCTCTGTATCCGCGGGTTCCACATTCACAGATTCAACCAATTGCAGAATAAAAGTACAATCCATAGCAGGATGCAGAACCCATGAATACAGAGGGTGGGCTTTTCATATTCCTTGTTACTACAGGGCTGACAGCAGGACCTGAGAATCTGCCGATTTTCATTGTCTGCAGAAGGTCCTGGAACCAGTAGCTCCTCGGTTACCAAGGGATGACTCTGTGTGTGTGTAGCTAAGCCATGTGTAACTGTATCAACCATATAACTATGTGAAGGTTAAACTATCCATGGGGCTCTGTGATCACACCTGTAATACTGGTCCTCCAGGAGGCCTAGGTGGGAGGATTACTTGAGTTCAGCAATTCAAAAGCAGCCTGAGCAAGAGTGAGACCCCATCTCTACTAAAATTAGAAAAATAGCCAGGCACCTGTAGTCCCAACTACTCAGGAGACTGAGGCAAGAGGATTGCTTGAGCCCAGGAGTTTGAGATTGCTGTCAGCTAGGCTGACCCCATGGCATGCTAGCCTGGTCAATAGAGTGAGACTCTGTCTTATAAATAAATAAAAGTAAGTTAAACTGGGCAGGGCCTGTGGCTCAAGGAGTAGGGTGCTGGTCCCATATGCCGGAGGTGGCGGGTTCAAACCCAGCCCCGGCCAAAAACCACACACACAAAAAAAAAGTAAGTTAAACTATTTTTTTTTTTTTTTTAGAGACAGAATCTCACTTTGTCGCCCTTGGTAGAGTGCTATGGCATCACAGCTCACAGCAACCACCAGCTCTTGGGCTTAGGCGATTCTTTTGCCTCAGTCTCCCGAGTAACTGGGACTACAGGCGCCCGCCACCATGCCCAGCTATTTTTTTGTTGCAGTTTGGCTGGGGCCGGGTTCAAACCCGCCAACCTCAGTGTATGGGGCCGGCGCCCTACCCACTGAGCCACAGGTGCGGCCCTACTGTCTTATCAAGTGTATTGCAAAGTGTGTGACAGGGTAGGTAATTCAATAAACATTCCCTTTTGCTCTTCTCTGAATTTCATTTTATATATAATTTGGTTGCTGGGCTGAGAAACAGTTCTAAGAGGGGTGGGGTGGATGCCTGAGGACCGGGCTCAGAGGTTACAGATCAAGAAATATCTGAGAGTAAGGCATCCCGGGGAGATGGTAGTGAGAAGTGCTGCAGACTTGGCTTTGAGGAATTGAAGGAGGTTTCCCACAAGAGGACAGCAAATGCCAGCCCTCTGGCAATATAACAAAAGAAATAAATGGCAAACCAGAGAAAACCCTGAAATTCTAATGCCTTCTTCCACCCTATCTTCTTCTTCTTTTTTTTAAGTCTTATTTTGTCACCCTCAGTAGAGTGCTGCTGTGTCATAGCTCACAGCAGCTTTAAACTCCTGGGCTCAAGTCTCTTGCTTCAGCCTCCCAAGTAGCTGGGACTACAAACACCTGCCACAACACCCACAGCACCTGGGGTCTCACTGTTGCTCAGACTTAAACTCCTGCTTCCAATAAGCGTTATTGACTATTCCTCGTAGAACAAAGTAGATGGTCCACTCAGATCTCTAGAATTATTCCTTTTTGTTGTTTCTGTGTGCCCAGATTATCTTTATTTTATTTTATTTATTTATTTTTTGAGACAGTTTCACTATGTCGCCCTCGGTAGAGTGCTGTGGCATCATAGCTCACAGCAACCTCCAACTTTTTTTTTTTTTTTATTAAATCATAGCTGTGTACATTAGTGCAATCAAGGGGTACAATGTGCTGGTGCAACCTCCAGCTCTTGCCTCAGCCTCCCAAGTAGCTGGGACTACAGGCGCCCACTACAACGCCCAGCTATTTTTGTTGTTATTGCGGTTGTCATTGTTGTTTAGCAGACCTGGGCTGGGTTCCAACCTATCAGTCTCTGTGCATGTGGCCAGTGCCCTACCCATATGCCAGTGCTACAGGCATAGAGCCCGATTACCTTTAACGTGCTTTCAAAGGCCAGCTCCACAGGCTCTTCTTTGAAGAACTGCCCTCAGGCTAATAGAGTTGTTTTGCCTTTCCACCACTGACTTTAAGCTATGACTGTCAAATGGAGGAATTATTCAGTGACTGTGGAATCTACCTCTCTAACCAACCCTGAGGCATAATTATCTGGTTTTGGACTTGTTTCTGAGATCACATCCTTGCTTGGCTGCTTCCTCCCCTTTTCCTACTCCCTTCTGGGAGCATTTTCTTAAATCACATGGAAACAAATCCTCTCAGGGTATGCTTCTAGAGAATCCAACCTGAAACATCCCTTCTTAGTTTAACCTTTTGACTACAAATGCCTATAGGCAATCAACAAGATGTTCCTTTGTTGACACCTGTAGGCACATTTAGTTTCTGATGGTTCTGCAAAGGGTTAAAACCCATTTGCAGATCCCTACTGCCTCAGAATAAAGCCCAAGCTTTAAGGTCTTGACCCTCTGACTGCTGCCTACCTCTCCAGCCTCACTTCCCCAGCCTTAATTCTTTGCCCTATAGCCAGCAGGATTTCAACCTAGCAAGTCTTTGTGATTTCCTACCATCATTTCATCTCCCAAAGGGGTGGGGGAACCCATGGCCCTCCAGATCCCTAAGAATAGCCCCTTGACTTCACCTAAACTTCATGGAAATCCTTTTTAAAAAAAAACTTTTTAGGCCTGCCCCATAGCACACACCTATAATCCTAGCACTCTGGGAGGCTGAGGCGGGTGGAATGCTTGAGCTCAAGAGTGTGAGATCAGACTGAGCTAGACCCTGTCTCTAAAAACAGTGGGGTGTTGTGGCAGGCACCTGTAGTCCCAGCTACTTTGGAGGCTGAGGCAAGTGAATAGCTTAAGCCCAGGAGTTGGAGGTTGCTGTGAGCTGTGAGGCCACAGCACTCTACCCAGGGCTACATAGTGAGACTCTGTCTCAAAAAAAAGTTTGAGGTTGCTGTGAACTGTGATGCCATTGCACTCTACCAAGGGCAACAAAGTGAGACTCTGTCTCAGTAAATAAATAATAAAATTTAAAAAAAATTATTTTTAGATGTGTTCTGTAAAATTTTCAGTCAAAAGGCCACACTAAAGGATCCAGAATGCCACATGTGGCCCCAAGGCCACAGGATCCCTTCCCCTAAGGCTCAGATATGAAAGCAAGAGACAGAGGAAGACTTTCCTTGCCAGTCCCATTATGCAGGCCTTCAAGCCTTTCTTCTTTCTTGGCATGGTGGGTAGGGTGTTCCTACCTAAGACTTAATCTAGAGTTCTGTTTCTCAGAGGAAGTTCTGTTTCATTTCTATCCTTCTTCCTATCTGCTAACTAGAGCTCTTTCCTTTTGCTTAAGTCCCTGCTGTTCCTACCTTTCTCTGAGCAAGATACCAAGTCCCTGCTGGGACCTGCCAGAGCACAACCTTGTAATGTTCTCTTCCTTGTCAACAAGAGCAGACACAGTATTTTTAACCTTACTAAGGTGGCTCAGCAGGTTGCCCATTCTGGTGACTTTTTTTTTTTTTTGTAGAGACAGAGTCTCACTGTACCGCCCTCAGGTAGAGTGCCGTGGCGTCACACGGCTCACAGCAACCTCTAACTCTTGGGCTTAAGTGATTCTCTTGCCTCAGCCTCCCAAGCAGCTGGGACTACAGGCGCCCGCCACAACGCCCGGCTATTTTTTTGTTGCAGTTTGGCCGGGGCTGGGTTTGAACCCGCCACCCTCGGCATATGGGGCCGGTGCCCTACTCACTGAGCCACAGGCGCCGCCCCATTCTGGGGTGACCTTTATCTCTAGAAAGTGACTGCCAGAAAGAGAAGAGTCAAAACTGAAGCCTAGAGGTGGGTCAAATATAGGGTGGACATCAAGTTTGTGAGCAGTTTACTATGTTAAACGTTCTTTTTTTTTTGAGACAGTCTCACTATGTCACTTGGTAGAGTGCTGTGGCGTTACAGCTCACAGCAACCTCCAACTCTTGGGCTTAAGTGATTCTCTTGCCTCAGCCTCCCAAGTAGCTGGGACTACAGGTGCCTGCCACAACACCTGGCTATCTTTTGTTGCAGTTGTCATTGTTGTTTAGCTGTCCTGGGCTGGTTTCGAATCTGCCACCATTGGTGTATGTGGCTGGTGCCGAGCCTGTGTTAACTGTTTTAAACTGTACATGAACACGTCCACCCTGTATTGTCTGGGACCCAGAAACGTGTGTTAGATGAACGAAAGGTCTTTGCCTAAGCTGTCAGAGTCACTTCTACTCCCATCAAACATGCGAGAGATTTAGGACTAGTTCTACTCCAGGTCTGTCAGGCTGTCAGGACGCTTGAGAGACTGGGACATGAACCAGTTAAATCCAGGGATCAAAAAAACAAAAGAAACAAAACCTTACCCGTCCTCCCCATACATGGGGCCCAAGAGGGCATTTAAAATGTGAACTTTAATAACAACAGGTCAAAGTGGGAGTTCCCCAGGAACGAGAATGATGGAGCTGGTGCTGGAGGCCTCACGGGTCTCCACTCCCTCTCCTCCAAGGCCTGGAGGCAAGGAAGTAGTAGAGCCTATTGAGGAGGAGCGGTGCCCAGCTCCATGTAAATCCATTTAGGGCCTTGAGACCCAAGGTGCAGCAGCGTGTAGAGCAGATTGCCACCCTGCCTGACCTAGAAGGTCTTGGCAGGGAGTGTGGCCCACGCCAGGCAGGTGAGCAGGCTAATGGTTGTAGGGTCAGATTCGGAAGCTTTCCTCCCGGCCATCAATGTGACGCAGCCGCAGGTAGACATCCGTGCCAATGCCCTGCAGGGACTGCAACTGCAGGGAACCACCAAGGTACTCTGCGTAGGCCCGTGATGTGGGCAACCCGAAGCCAAAGCTGGGGGTGAGCAGGGGGATAGGAAAGGGGGCTTCAGAGGCTTGAGTCTCTTAGGGTCCCCCCACCCCTCCATCCTGGCCAGGTGGGGCCTCACCCATGCATGGGTCCTGACTGGCCACCACTGTGCATGTCCAGGTGTCCAAAGAGGGGGCTGATCCGGGGGTCCTGAGTGCTGGCCTCAGCTGTGGTGAAGTGGTAATCCATGACCCGATCCAGGTCTTTATGAGCGATTCCTCCACCTCGATCTGAAATCCTGGCAGGATGTCCACAACATAGACTTGGCTTAGCTTTGATGAGGGACTCACTACCACCCAAGCAGACAGTTCTGTCTGCCTTCCTGTGCTTTTCATCCAAAGGTGGAATGTGATCCACCTAGATCCTTGGGCTTTGTACATGTATAAGCCACATTTCTCCATCTCTACCTCTGCCTGGGGGTGGGGGCACTGATTGCTTTGCAGGAGTGTCCAACCTTTTTTTTTTTTTTCCTCTGCCATACACTGGAAGAATAAGAATTATCTTGGGCCATACATTAAATACACAAATACAGATAAAAGCTGATTAGCAAAAAAAGGTCCATGCATACTTTTCATATCGGACATCACAAATAAGTAAAAAAAGTCCTCTCAAGATCAGCATGCAGCTCACACAGGTTGAACACCCTGGTAACTTTTCACAAGAATTGACGTTAATTCTCAGCCCAGCATCATAGACTGGTTACTTCTGTTTTCCAACTTTAGGCCCCTCAGCTGGCCTCATATGTATTAATGTTCAGCTCATGGCAATCTCAGAAAATTTTGATCAAGGACCTAGCCCCATAGTGGGGCAGGTACTGGCTAGAGGTCCTACAGCAAATCACAAACAGTGACCAGAACCCCCACCCACTGCTGCCCAACTCCACTCAGGGCAAACCTGATGACGAGATCAATATCGTTGTTGGCGATAGTGATGACCACATCTGGGACGTTGTAGGGAGTGTCTAGGTGACTCTCCATTGTGGCTCTATGCAGGAGCAAAAGACCAGTTGGTGGTAGAATACCAGTTCCTGTCTTCCCCCCACCCAACGTGTCCAGCCAGCCCACCTCATGGCATTCTTGAGCAGCTCAGGCAAGATGTAGTCCAGTGGCATAGGGATGAAAGGGAAACGCGCAGCCACATGTCCGTTGATGCGGACACGGGGGGCATTACCATACTTGTGCTCACACAGGCGTCTGTGGATAGGAGCAAGAGTTCATACAGGTGCCCCTAGACAAGTGGTTCTCAATTCGAGGTGATTATGTCCCTACAAGGAGCATTTGGCTATGTACAGATACATTTTGCTGGTCACACCTAAGAGGCAGGATAGGCATCGAATGAGTAGAAGCCAGAGATACTGCTAAACATCCTAACATGCATGGGACAGCGACCCACTACAAATAATTTTCTGGTTCAAAATGTCAACAGTGCCAAGGTTGAGAAACCGTGCCCTAGATCATGCCCCAGGCAAGAGCTCAGATCCAAGTAGTCCCTGCCCCTAGACATCTGCCCCCTTAACCACTCTGACCTCACCTGGCAAAGTCCACCCATTTCTCAATAATCTTCTTTGGGGAGAGACGAGTGCAGATGATGCCAACAAAGTCAGGCTGACAGAAGAAAGAAGGTCAGGACTAGTAACACCTTCACCCTCATCTTAGCCACCAAAAGCTTGCAACTTCTGAACAGCAGCCCCAAAGCCTCTCCCTCTGGCCCTTGGCCCAGATCCCCAGCTCAGTCTCTCTGTCCCATTTGGGTCTCAGGTCCCAAAGCCTACCTTGTCCTCATGCAGTGCCAGGTGATGGGTGGCTAACATGCGGATCCCAAGCCTTGAAGTCAGCGTCTTGTCCAAGAAGTATCGGACGAGCTTTTCATCCTGTAAATAGTGAGTCTTTAGAACCCTTTTCCCCTTCCCAGTCCCCTCAACAACAGGCCTGGCCCCCTCCTTTGCTGCCCTGGACCTTTATGTGCTTCCGGCTCTCACGCAGGCCCTCAGCTAAGAGAGTCACCACATCCTTGTGGTCGTCCAGCAGCTGTCGCACCAGCTGGCAGTATTGGGCCTCTTCTGCCTGGTCTTTGATCTGCAGATCAGAGAGTCATGAGCAGAGATAGCTCAACATTAACCTCTCAGCCCCTTACCCTCCTCTGGCCCAGCTCTCACCGGAGGAAAGTCTGTCAGCTTCTGGAAGGCACGGATGTACAACTCGTGCTGCAAGGAAGAGGAGTGAGAATTCATGGGCTGCAACCAGCACTGGGTAAAAAAAAGCCACCTTTACCTACTGATGGGAATCACTGCCCAGCCCAATTCATGTGATTCAAACACCCACTGAGGGGGGAGACATTTCCAGCCTCCATGAATATACAGCCTTAGCCTCTGAAGGCTTGGGGCTGAATCCTTTATGGCCCTGATACCTTTAGGCAAGCTAAACTCCGCCACTCTAGGTCCCATATTCCCCATTTGCATCTTGGGAAATGAGCACACTGATCTAAGGTCTTTTCTACCTTACCACATGCAGAATGGTGGGGTTACAGCCAATGATGAAAGGAAGGCAGCGGAAGCCCTTGATTCGGTGAGCGATCCTTACAGGTAGCTCTTGCTGTAGGTACCGGGCACTTTTCTAGAAGAAAGAAGAAGAAAGGCAGGACTGGGACCTCAGTGGCCAGCCCAGAGGTCTAGGAGACAAGAGGAAAATAGAGGGCAGGAAACTTACCAGAAGGTGGCTGCCATCCTGAGAGCGGCCAGAATAGAGCATCATGGTTGGAGTGAGGCGGACTGAGGGCTAGAGAGGCAGATGGGTCTTGAGCACTGGACCTCCAACACCCCACATCAGCTCCACCCTTTCCCTAGACACCCACTCCATCTCCTGATCCTGGGCTCACTGCCCAGCTGTGTACCTTCTCGGCTGCCACATCAATGGCTGACTGGTTGTAAAAGGAGGTGACTGTCTTGGAGCGCTCCCGTGCCATCTCCACATGGTGCGTATCAGTGGCTGATGTTGAGCGAGCCCGAAGCAAGAGTGTGGACCCCAGGAGGGGCCGGAGTGGAGGCCCACTCCAGGGACCACTGCCCAGCACCGATGCCAGTATCATCGTCCTGCCCCTGCTCCTTTGTCAGACTGGGAGACGGCTACGGCTGAGGACCCAAGGGACGGAGGCAACCCCAGAATGGGGAAAGGGAGTGTAGGTAGATAGGGGTTCTTCTTTGACTTCAGGGGCGAGGGCCCCTTGAGGATGCTGACAGTCTCAGCCCCCAGAGAGCAGCTCCCATCTACCAGGGCAGGGAAGGGGGGGATTGTAAGGATCCAAATCCAGACCACCCTTACCACCTCTCCACACAGGCACTGGTATCCTCAGACCTGGGCAATCTTTGCCCACTTCTTCAACTACCTCCCCAAACACACACCAGGTCAACCCTGGACAACCTTGCTTTTTGGAGCCTATATTCATTTTTTTTTTTTTTTAAGACAGAGCCTCAAGCTGTCGCCCTGGGTAGAGTACCATGGCATCACAGCTCACAGCAACCTCCAACTCCTGGGCTTAAGCTATTCTCTTGCCTCGGCCTCCCAAGTAGCTAAGGCACCCGCTACAATGCCCGGCTATTTTTTGGTAGTAGTTGTCACTGTCGTTTGGGAGGCCTGGGCTGGATTCGAATCCTCCAGCTTTGGTGTATGTGGCTGGCGCCGAGCCTGGAGCCAATATTCTTAAACCTGAGGCTCTCTCTGGTGGCATTGGGGAGTAGTTCAGGCAGAAAACCTTACCCTAGCTCCCCCTGGTCCTGGGCACCATCGTTCAGGAGGCGGGGCTGACCCCTACCCAGCGCCTTCAGACCCAGGCCCCGGGAACCTGGCCAGCAGACGTACGATACACAGCATTGTGACCCCCCAGGGCCGGCTGCTTCGAGGGTGCGGGCAGTAGCCTTCATCTAATTCCCTCCCTGGGGGTCACTTGATGCGGCCTAGATCTTCCCCGATATGGCAGATGCCAGCCCTCGCCCTGTGCGCACTCCCGCGCTCCCACTCAATGGTGAAGGCTGCGGACGTGCGCTGCTAAACGTCCGTGGGGAGGGTTTGCGGGGGTTGCTCCACTTACCTCGGGGCCAGAGCGAGGGCCCGGGTCCGAGCGGAACGGCCCAAGCAGTCGAGCAGCTGGGCAGGCCGAGCCGCCTGCGCCCTCTGCCGCCGTGACGTCGCTCAGGGTGTGGGCGCCCGATGCCTCCTGGGAGGTGTAGTTTGACACTGAGGACTCGCAACTCTGTCGCCAGGCCCTGCCAGCTATGCCCCTGCTCTGGACCCCAGAAAAACAGCACCATTCCCTCTACAGGGCAGCAAAAGCTGGACTTGGCCAGGCAAGGAATTCCAGGGTGGGAAGGTCGCGACGGTATAGACAATAGCCTGGATGATGATCTGCGAGTATGGCTGGAGACCTGCGTAGTCTAGGAAATGATGGTCAGCAACTCATGGAGGGTAAGAATTCCGCATTTGTCCTGAGTAGTTAGTAACTACTGAAGGGTTTTAACTCATAGCCTCTGCTCCTTAGAACCGTTTGGCTGTAGTGATTGGGAGGATGGGGTTGGTGACACCAAAGGCAGAGAGACCAGTGAGAAGATAATTACTTCATCAAGGCAAGAGGTGGTGGGAGAGTCTTTTTTCCCGGTGTGTTTTTACTGATTGGACTTTTTTGTTTTTTAGACAGAGCCTCACTCTATTGCCCAGGCCAGAGTGCTGTGGCCTCAGCCTAGCTCACACCAACCTCAAACTCCTGGGTTCAGGCAATCTCCTGCTTCAGCCTCTGGAATAGCTGGGACTATAGTTGTGTGCCATCAAGCTCCGCTAATTTTTCTATTTTTTAATTTTATTATTATTGTTTTTAGCAAAGATGGGATCTCCCTCTTTCTTTTCTTTCTTTCATTTTTGAAACACAGTCTCACTTTGTTGTCCAGGCTAGCGTGTTGTGGCCTCAGCCTAGCTTACAGCAACCTCAAACTCTTGGACTCAAGCCATCCTCTTGCTTCACCCTTCAGAGTAGCTGGGACTATAGGCACCCACCACAGAATAGTTTTTCTATTGTTAGTACAGATTGGATCTCACTCTTGCTCAGGCTGGTCTCCACCTCCCTTAGCCTCCTAGAGTGCTAGGATTACAGGCATGAGCTAAGGGGTCTCCCTCTTGCTCAAGCTGGTGTTGAACATCTGAACTCAAATGATCTGCCCAACTTGGTCCCCCAAAGTGCTAGGTATTAGATGGACACCCAGCCCTGACTGGATTTTTCTTTACTGTGGTTATAAGGTTCCTAAATATTTAAAATATTTTAAATTAAAAAAAAGTGTTGGGCGGCCCCTGTGGCTCAAAGGAGTAGGGCGCCAGCCCCATATGCCAGAGGTGACAGGTTCAAACCCAAAACCCGGTCAAACACTGCCCCCCTAAAAAAAAGTGTTAAGGGGAGCAGGCTACATCTTTGGAGGATGTCCTTTTTTGTTGCTGTTATTTTTATTTTTATTAAGACTGAGTCTCACTTTCTTGCCCCCTGGTAGACTGCGATGGCATCATAGCTAAGAGCAACCTCAAACTCAGCAATCCTCAGCCTTCCAAGTAGCTGGGACTACAGGAACCTGCCACAACATCCGGCTTTTTGGGGGGGGGATGGGGGGTGTCTCACTCTTGCTCAGGCTGGTCTCGAACTCATGAGCTCAAGCAATCCACTAGCCTACGCCTCTCTGAATGCTAGGATTACAGGCGTGAGCCATGGCACTGGCCTTTGAAGGCTTTAAACTTGGAGGTAGGATTGCTCATCATGGCTGGACTTCTTGAGGACCTTGGGGGAATAGCCCATGGGAATGGAGCTCCCTGAGTGTCTGAGCCTCCTCCTTGCTTCTCACCCTTACACTGCTCCTCCCCACTTTCCCCAGCATCCTGACAATGTCCTGCAGTCAGGCCAGGAGGCCACTCGCCGGAAGGCCGGCAGAAAGGAGAGGCAAGGGTGCTCCTGGTGGGAACGACAGCCTGCGCAAAGCAGCAAGGACTCAAGAGTACTCGGGTGCACCAGAGCTGGGCACTCAGGTGGCTGCAGCGTGGACAGGAGCCCTGGGAGGAAGCAGCTGCGGTCACCAGAAAGGCGGGAGGCGTCTGGCAACGACCTCACCCCAGATGACCCAGAGCACTCCGCTAATGCTCGTCCCAAACTCGCTGCTACCCCCGGCGGCGGAGGCTGGACATGCACCTCACGAGCCCCTTTTCAGAATACTGTACATAGGTCCCGCACTCTTCTAAGAGCTTTGTATGTATTAATGTAATCTTTATAACAACCCTCTGAGGTAGGTATATTGTTTTCTTTTTCTTTTTTTTCTTCTTCTCCTCCTCCTTTTTTTTTTTTTTTTGCAGTTTTTGGCTGGGGCTGGGTTTGAACCCACCACCTCCGGCATATGAGGCTGGTGCCCTACCCCTTTGAGCCCAGGCGCTGCCGGTCCTATTATTTTCTTCATTTTACGGATGTGAGAACTGAGGTTTAAAATTATTAAAAGACTGCCACCCCTCTTTTCGCTCTGCCCTTGCCCCCCACACTCTGCTGCAGCCACGCTGTGCACTGGCTATTCACTGAACGTGCCAGTACGTTGTGCTTCATGGCCTCTCACTGTCTGTGCCCTGTACTTGGAGCACTTTTGCGCTAGATAACCAGATAGCTCGTGCCCTCACTTCCTTCAAGCTTTTGCTCAAATATCAACTGAATGAAACCCACCTGTTCATCCTTTTTAAAATTGCAATCTCTGGCCACCTGGTGGCTCAGACCTGTAATCCTAGAACTCTGGGAGGTGGAGGTGAGTGGACTGCTTGGGCTCAGGAGTTGGAGATCAGCCTAAGCAAGAGCAAAACCACGTCTCTACTAAAAATAGAAAAATTAGCTGGGAGTGGTGGTGCATGCTGGTAGTCCCAGCTACTTGAGAGGCTGAGGCAAGAGGATCACTTAAGCCCAGAAATTTGGGTTTGCAGTGAGCTATGACCTGTCTCAAATAAATATCAACTGAATGAAACCCACCTGTTCATCCTTTTTAAAATTGCAATCTCTGGCCACCTGGTGGCTCAGACCTGTAATCCTAGAACTCTGGGAGGTGGAAGTGAGTGGACTGCTTGGGCTCAGGAGTTGGAGATCAGCCTAAGCAAGAGCAAAACCACGTCTCTACTAAAAATAGAAAAATTAGCTGGGAGTGGTGGTGCATGCTGGTAGTCCCAGCTACTTGAGAGGCTGAAGCAAGAGGATCACTTAAGCCCAGAAATTTGGGTTTGCAGTGAGCTATGACCTGTCTCAAATAAATATCAACTGAATGAAACCCACCTGTTCATCCTTTTTAAAATTGCAATCTCTGGCCACCTGGTGGCTCAGACCTGTAATCCTAGAACTCTGGGAGGTGGAGGTGAGTGGACTGCTTGGGCTCAGGAGTTGGAGATCAGCCTAAGCAAGAGCAAAACCACGTCTCTACTAAAAATAGAAAAATTAGCTGGGAGTGGTGGTGCATGCTGGTAGTCCCAGCTACTTGGGAGGCTGAGGCAAAAGGATCACTTAAGCCCAGAAATTTGGGTTTGCAGTGAGCTATGACCCCAGCCTCCTAGCCTGGGGTAACAAGGTGAGACTCTGTCTCAAATAAATAAACAAACAAATAAAATCGCAATTTCCTCCATTCTGATCTTTTTATTTTATCCATAGCATTTTATTACCAACTCCGTGCTACCTGTGTATTTTACATATTTATTAGATTAATTGCTCATTCACCTCTTCTTTTCTACAATGTAAGACAAAAGCACTAGTATTTGTCTGTTTTACTGAGTTATTCCAAGCCCATAAGCACAATCCTTGACAAATAACTGGTACCCAATAAACATTTGTTAAATAAATGAAGGAAACATGAAACTTCAGAGGGGATTTATTTTAGGAGCTATTAAAATGGGACACTATTGAAAGGCAGAGCAACAAAACTACATCTTTTTATTTATTTATTTATTTATTGAGACACAGTTTCACTTATCACCCTTCGTAGAGTGCTCTAGCATCACAGTTCACAGCAACCTCAAACTCTTGGGCTCAAGCGATTCTCTTGTCTCAGCCTCCCGCGAGTAGCTGGGACTACAGGCACCCACCACAATGCCCAACTATTTTTAGAGATGGGGTCTCACTCTTGCTCAGGCTGGTCTTAAACCTGTGAGCTCAGGCAATCCACCCACCTTGGCCTCCCAGAGTGCTAGGATTACAGGTGTGAGCCACCACGCCCAGCCCAATGAAACTTCTTTTTCCTCTCCTTTCCTCTCCTCCCCTCCGCTCCCCTCCCCTCTCTTCCTTCCTTCCTTTCCTTCTTAGAGTTTCACTATGTTGCCCTTGGTAGAGTGCCATGGCATTACAGCTCACAGCAACCTCAAACTCTTAGGCTTTTAAGTGATGATTCTCTTGCTTCAGTCTCCCAAGTAGCTGGGACTACAGGCGCCCGCCACAATGCCCAGCTATACTTCTTTATTTTTGAAAGGATAATTTTGGTTGCTGTGTGGAGATTGATTCTTGGGATGGAGGACAACTATATTTTAGAAACCAACAAGGATACTGCAATTACCTAGGTGAAACATGATAACTTGGACCAGAATAGTGGTCTGAGCTGGACGTGGTGGCTTATGCCGGTCATCCTAGCACTTTGGGAGGCTGAGGCCGGTGGATTGCTTGAGCTCAGGAGTTCAAAACCAGCCTGAGCAAGAGTGAGACCCCATGTTTCCTAAAAATAGAAAAACTAATGTTTGGTAGACACCTGTAGTCCCAGCTGCTTGGGAGGCTGAGGCAGGAGGATCACTTCAGCCCAGGAGTCTGAAGTTGCTGTGAGCTAGGCTGATGCCATAACATTCTACCCAAGGCAACAGAGTGAGACTCTCTATGAAAAATAAAAAAGAAGGGTGGCACCTGTGGCTCAGTCGGTAAGGCACTGGCCCCATATACCAAGGGTGGCGGGTTCAAACCTGGCCCTGGCCAAACTGCAACCAAAACATAGCCGGGCATTGTGGCGGGCGCCTGTAGTCCCAGCTGCTCAGAAGGCTGAGGCAAGAGAATCGCTTAAGCCCAGGAGTTGGAGGTTGCTGTGAGCTGTGTGAGGCTACGGCACTCTACCGAGGGCCATAAAGTGAGACTCTGTCTCTACAAAAAAAAAAAAAGAAAAGAAAAAGAAAAAAGAATAGTGGTCTTATACAGATTATAGGGAGTAGGAGTGAGAGACTAGTTCAGAAGGGGTGGTTTGTGTGGATGGAGGGGCTATCCCTAAAATGGAAGACCCCAGAAGAGGAACAAGTTTGGCAAACATAAATGGTATAGTTTGGGGTGTGTTGCATCTGATAGGTCAGTATGATATCCAATGATGACATCCAGGAGGTGTTCTGCCATGGGGTTTAAAGCTGTAACTAATAGGTCACTGTAACTTCAAACTCCTGGGCTCAAGCAATCCTTCTGCCTTCGTCTCCCCAGTAGCTGGGACTACAGACATACACCTGGCTGATTTTTGTACTTTTTGTAGAAATGGGGGACTTGCTCTTGCTCAGGCTGTGACTTCCATCTTGCTCCTTCTTAGATCGCTATTCTAGAAGCCAGAACAGGAACACCCTAGGAGATGGTAGAGAGAGATGAGAAGGAGGTCTAAATCTTAGTCTCCTATATTAGTTTCTAATTGCTGCTGTAATATAGTGCCACAAATTTAGTAGCTTCAAACACTACAAATTTATCTTACAGTTCTGTAGCTTAGAAGTTGGACAGGGTCTCACTGGGCTAAAATTAAGATGTAAATTGTTCCTTTCTTGTGACTTTAAGGGAGAATCTATTTATTTGCTCTTTCCTGCTTCTAGAGGCTACTTGCCTCTATTATTAGCTGATGACTCCCTTCCTCCAACTCCAAAGCCAGCAACATCGCAGCTCTTTGTGTCTTTCCTCTGTACTTAGATTTCCCTTTGATTTCCTTTGCCACCCTCTTTCATTTTTACAGCCCCTCGGGATTATACTGAACCTAACGCAGCATAATTTCCCTGTTTTAAAATTAGCAGAACAAACTGGGCGGTGGCTGTGGCTCAAAGAAGTAGGGTGCCGGTCCCATATGCCAGAGGTGGTGGGTTCAAACCCAGCCCCGGCCAAAAACTGAAAAAAAAAAAATTAGCAGAACAAACTTAATTCCATCTGCAACCTTAATTCCCTTTTGCTATGTAACCTAACATATTCACAGGTTTCAGGGATTGAGACATGGGCGTCTTTGGAGATCATCATCATATATTTATTTATTTATTTTTGAGACAGAGTCTGAAGCCGTTGCCCTGGGTAGAGACCGATGGCGTCATAGCTCACAACAACCTCCAACTCTTGGGCTCAAGTGATCTTCTTGCCTCTGTTTTTCCATTTTTTTGTAGAAACAGGGTCTCGCTTTTGCTCAGGCTGGTCTCAAACTCTTGAGCTCAAGCAATCCACCAGCCTTGGCCTCCCAGAGTGCAAGGATTACAGGAGTGAGCCACCGCACCTGGCCTGGAGATCATTATTATGCCACATTATTCTACCACACTCTTCTTCCAAAGAGAGTAGATCCGAGAAAAAGAAGCCAGAGAGGAAGGAGGGCCAAAAGGAGAGTGAAATATCACAGAATCCAGAGGAAAAGAGAGTTAACAAGAGGGAGTGGAAATAGAGACCGATACTGTTGGGAGGCTAAGCAAGATAAATCCTGAAAAATAACCATTGAGTTTAGCATCCTGGTGATACCAGCCACTAGGTGTCAGGGGAGTGCTAGAAGCAGGAGCTAATTTATGGTGTGGGCAGCAAGGAAGAATAAGGAAGTAGAGGCTGGGAATGTATAATAAAATCTTTCCAAAAACTTTTTATTTTTAATTTACAATTTGCATGCTTTAATAGGCTCAAAGTAAGCGCCGCACAGGGTGTTTATTCTCAGGCTTGAATGAGAAGGGAAGAAATTCAGACATTTAAGCTTAATACCCATCTGTGATTAAGTCTGGCAAAATACAGAAATTGAAACAGACATTTTAATTGATAATGAACTTTATAAAACTATACAAATCTTCCAAGTGATCATAAATCAGTTCTCTTTACAGGTACTTAAAGCAATTTTTAAAAAGTCACACAATTACACTCTTAGATTACAGTGTTTAATGTTTATCAAGTTACATTTCTACAGCTAGCAGGGTAACAGATGAGTTACTAGGACTCAGACCACATCCTTGGTATCTCTACTGGGCGATCCCAATTACACCACATGCCAATCGACTTCCAGCATTTCCCGTCTTTGTACTTTCTTCATTTCCACCTTTGCCCAAGTCATCTGGTTTTGCATGGACCACCATTGTGCGGCCAATGATGGAATATTCTCCTGAGAGTGAGATCATAGAATCTTCAATAGACACAATGGCCTCACCATTTTTGCCAGCAGTCACATTGCCCAGATCTCCAACATGCCTCTCTTCATCCTTTGGTCCGGCATGTTTTTTGGATTGAGGATTAAAGTGAGGACCTGCACTGGTACAGCCTTGTGTATTATCTCCAAACTGATGGACATGGAATCCGTGATCACCTTCAGCCAGTCCTGTAATGCTTCCCTTTACTGTAACTGGTCCAAAGTGGATGGTGCCCTGCACTGCGCCATCACCCTTCAACACATACGCTGCCTTCATCGTCATGTCTCGCGGGGCACAAGCGCCAGTCTGGGCTTCTAGAAACTAGAGAAGAAAGAACCTCTGCAGTAGATGGTGGCGCAAACCCCGCGAAAACTTGACTATGAAGGGGAAGATGGGATAATAGAAACGGGGGAGTTGATGAGAGAATTTTTTCCTTTTGAAACAAGGTCCTGCTTGTCACAAAGGCTAGAGTGTAGTGGATTATAGCTCACTGCAGCCTTGAAGGTACTCTTGGTGAATGGAAATTTGTTGCTGTTTCTGAGATAGGAAAGAGAAACAAGTTTTGACGTAGATGACAAAAAAGGAGAGGTTGAAGGTATAGAAGAGACAGGTCATCAACAGATCGCATGTCTGTGAAGGAAAGCATTCAACTGCCTACAGAAAGCTTGGATAGGAGGGATGACTGTTCAGTTGATCCAGACTTGGGTTTGGGGAATTGGACACCGCGTAGTAGACAAGTATTGTCAAGAGAGTGGTCAAGGCAATAGCGCGGAATTTATGGGTGAGGGAGAAGAAGACCAGCCAGCCCTGGTGAGACAGCGGGAAGGAATGGCTAAGCAACCTGGGAGCACAGGAGGCTGTTGGACCAAGGGTGTCTGAAATAATTTCAGGGTGGCTTGGTGCCCATAGCACAGTGGTTAAGTCGCCAGCCATATGCACCAAGGGTGGTGGGTTCAAACCTGGCTCAGGCCAGCTAAACAATGACAACTGCAATAACCACAACAAAAATAGCCAGGCGTTGTGGTGGATGCCTGAAGTCCCAGCTACTTGGGAGGCTGAGGCAGGAGAATCGCTTAAGCCCAAGAGTTTGAGGTTGCAGTGAGCTGTGACACCACGGCACTCTACCAAGGGCGACATAGTGGGACTCTGTCTCAATAATAAATAATTTCAGGGAAGATGTTTGGTTCCTGAATAGGTCGCAGAATCCCCTGATCCCTGGTCTCTAGGTCTTGGATGTTCCAGTGCTTAGAAGAGACCTTATCATAGGCTAAGCATAAAATACTGCCACTCACATTAATATCATTTAAAACTCTGGACACTCCATTTCTCTTGCTGTCTTAAAGCCATCGCGACTACAACTCCCGTCATGCCCGGCGGCTGCCTTGTCGGTAATCTCCCACCTCCCTGGACGCTTTGCCAGTCCCAGCGTTCCTTAGTATCTCGGTATTTTCCTGCCTCGCCTTTACGCCTGTTGAGTCCTAGGAACAACCAATTGGATCACGGAGTGGGAGACCTGGCAGACCAATCGTTCCAGCCATAGGGGCGGGATGGGCATGGACAGATCCTGTCCCGCCTCTTCACTGTGGCAGGCACCCTCCTAGCTGGCGCCTCGGGCGGGACTGTAGATATGAGCACCTCTTGGGGGAGCCCCGGATGGGTGCGGCTCACGCTCTGCTTGGCAGGCTTAGGGCTTTCTCTCTACGCGCTGCACGTGAAGGCGGCACGCGCCCGGGACCGAGATTATCGCGCGCTTTGCGACGTGGGCACAGCCATCAGCTGTTCGCGGGTCTTCTCCTCCAGGTGCGTGCGGGAGTGAAAGGCCTGGGGGACATGTGCTTGAAGGCGAGATTGCTAGATTCTGGAGTCTGGGATCGAGGTGCCCGGGGAACGTACCCTTGGGGGTCGGACTAGTCAAGGGTGTGTTGCACAGGGGATGCAGACAGGAGTTCGGGGCAGGGGACTAGGGAATCGCACTTGGATCAGATGTCAAGGAATAACGGTGACTGGGAAAAGGGGGAAGGTAGGGACCGATGATGGTCTTTAGGATGGCAGTCGAGGGCGCTGGCGATTGCCGTGCCCGGGGACAAGGTGGCTGGGTCTGATTGTTCTTGAGGGCAGGTGTTTAGCGATGAGGGAATACAAAGAAGGAGAGTGGGTGGCCAGGGAGTTGGAGATTTGGGGGTGTAGGGCAAAGACAGTCTCTCTGAGTTCCCAGTCTCTGGTAACTCAAACGGGGTCAATCCAGCTGTGCCATCTTAAATTATTGGAGGAGGCCCGGCGAGGTGCCTCGCGCCTGTAATCCCAACCCAACACTCTGGGAGGCCAAGGCGGGAGGATTGCCTGAGCTCACAGGTTGGAAAATAGCCAGAGCGAGACCCCCGTCTCTAAGGAGGTTTCTAAAAATAGCCGGGCTTTGTGGCAGGCGCCTGTACTCCCAGCTACTTGGGAGGCTGAAACAAGAGAATCACTTGAACCCAAGAGTTTGAGGTTGCTGTGATCTATGACACCTCGGCACTCTACCAAGGAGGACAAAATGAGACTGTCCCCCCCCAAAAAAAATAAAAAAGACCATGGGAAGTTTAGGATGAAAAGAGGGGCCTATGGAGGAGCGATGGCCAAGCTTGGACTCTGGATTGGAAATGATAGGGGCAGTGACATGAAAACCTGACGTGGCCAAAGGTACTAGCACCAGGTCATCCACCCTTGGACTGGGGGGAGGGGGAAATGGGACTAGGAGACAGTGGCCTCCTGGAAATCACCTTTCCAGGACTGGGTCCAGGGCACTAGGTTGACTGACACTCCTAACCTGGGTCCCCTACCATAACCACCACCAGGTGGGGCCAGGGCTTCGGGCTGGTAGAGTACGTGCTGGGACCGGACAATATCCTCAATCAATCCAACAGCATATACGGTTGCATCTTCTACACACTACAGCTGTTGTTAGGTAAGTGGCCCTGCCCCTTCATGGCAGGCCTCTTCCCCCTGGCCAACCCCAGGCAGCTGACAGCCAGCTAGCTGATTATCTCTGAGAATCCTGGGGGTGAGGAGGCAGGAGTGAACTAACAGTCTTTCAGCTGGTTTAGATACTATCAGAAGGTGAAGGGCCCTTAAAAAACACCCTAGGACCCCAGGGTGGGAAAGACTCAGAAATTCCTTTTTGAAGGGAATCCAAGGATAATCTTTTATCTTATGTGGAGCTCAACGGGAAAATTCACTATTTGGTCGTAGGGAAAACTGAACAGACAGGAACCAAGGTCCTGGAGGGGGCCTGGTGGAGCCTCTTGTTTTAGAGACACTTTCTTGGCAGCTTCTGCTGTCTGGGTGGCACTGTGATGTCACAGCAGTATTTTAGAGGTGGCCAACCCCCGAAGCCCATGCCTCACCCTTTTCTGCCTTGCAGGTTGCCTACGCACACGCTGGGCCTCGATCCTGCTGGTGTTGAGTTCCCTGGTGTCTCTGGCTGGCTCTGTCTATCTGGCCTGGATCCTGTTCTTCGTGCTCTATGACTTCTGCATCGTTTGCATCACCACCTATGCCATCAATGTGGGCCTGATGTTGCTAAGTTTCCAGAAGGTCCAAGAACCCCAGGACAAAGTTAAGGGGCACTGAGCCCTCACAAAGTCAGACAAAGCTGACTTTGTCTCCTTTGCTTTGGCATATGAGCCTTGCTCAAGCAGTTCGTTAGAAGGCTTACTAGATACCCCCTTCCTCCAGCTACGAGACCCAAACACAAGACAATGGACCAAGTATGCCATGTTCTCTTTTTTTCTGCCCAGTCCCTTTGGTTCTGTCCCCAAGGGCTGGTTTCCAAAGCTCCTGCCATTGCTCAAGGAGAGAAGGTTCTGAGCAATAAATTTTCCTAAATAAATTGGCCAAGTCTGAACCATCTGTCTGCCAGGGACCTTGGTGTTGGCCCTCCCCCGTGTTTGCCTTCTCTGGAACTGAGAAGGACGTGAGTCAGAGGGAGATAAAGGGCCTGCTGGGAAGGGTGATTTATGGTTAGTTCCATCTCTGGCATGGAGTCAGCAAGGCCTGGGGTGCCATCAGTCCCTACCCCCAGGAAATAGGCTGGCAGCCTGTCCCTGCTGCCCACAGGAGTTAGGTCTCCTTCCTCTCCAGAAAGGGCTGAGCACATACCTGCAAGGGCAAGCTGCCCTTCTGGTTCTGCCAGGTTGTGGTTTTTTTGTTATTTTTCTTTTTTTTTTTTTTTGTAGAGACAGAGTCTCACTTTATAGCCCTCAGTAGAGTGCTGTGGCATCACACAGCTCACAGCAACCTCCAACTCCTGGGCTTCAGCGATTCTCCTGCCTCAGCCTCCCGAGTAGCTGGGACCACAGGCACCCACCACAATGCCCGGCTATTTTTTGGTTGCAGTTCAGCCGGGGCCGGGTTTGAACCCGCCACCCTCGGTATATGGGGCCGGCGCCTTACTGACTGAGCCACAGGCGCCGCCCCTGTTATTTTTCTTAAAACGTGAGCATTTGCCCATATACCAAGCACTCTTTAAGAACTTGTAAATAGGCTTGGCACCTGTGGCTCAAGCAGCTAAGGCACCAGCCACATACACCTGAGCTGACAGGTTTGAATCCAACCCGGGCCCACCAAACAACAATGATGGCTGCAACCAAAAACTAGCAGGGCGTTGTGGCAGACACCTGTAGTCCCAGCTACTTGGGAGGTGGAGCCAGGAGAATCGCCTGAGCCCAGGAGTTGGGAGTTGGAGGTTGCTGTAAGCTATGATGCCACGACACTCTACCCAAGGTGACAGCTTGAGGCTCTGTCTCAAAAAAAAAAAAAAAAGAACCTGTAAACATATGTTAACTTCATTTAGTCCTTATAGCCATTTATAAGATAAGTAATGTTATCCCTATCTAGATGAGGAAACTGAGATACACAGAGGCTAAGTAAATTGCCTACGATCACACAGCTAGTGCCAGGGGTCAGGATGCTCTCAGGATGTAAATTCATCTGGGCTATCTGGCTCCAGGGATTACGGTCTAACCCTGCCCACAGCTGCCTCATGTTGGGGTCAGGGTTCATGAACAGTCTGGGCTGGCCTAAGTTAAAAGTCAGGAAGTGAAAAAAGATTAAACCCTGAGTTTTCTTCCCATCTGACTGAGAATCTTTCAATACCTGCAAGAAAGGCAGGCATCACTAACCCTGTTCTCAGGAAGGCAGCAGGCCCAGAGAGGTATTGGGGTTTGTCAAAGGCCCATAGTCAGCAAGCAGCAGAGGACCCTGGCATCTCAATGCCCACCCAGCCTTGCACATTGCCTGTGAAGTGGACATGGGGAGAAAGTATGTTAAACCCACTTGGCCCTGGCCTGGAAGAATAGCAAGGAAGCTGAAATGAAAGATGGGAACGGGCAGGGCAGGGGGAGTGTGCTGTCAACTGTGCCCTTCACAGTTCCAGGATGACGGTTCCATGCTGGGAGTATATTTGCTATATGCCAGGATGTAGTCTGAGCATTTTTACATATGCAACAACTCCAAATTTTTCAGGCAAGGCACAGATAGGTTACTTTCCAAGGTCACTCGTGTAGTAAGTAGGAGAACTCTTGACTCCAATGCTGAAACACAGAGGGATGGAGACCACTCAGGGTCCCATAGCCACAGCCGGAGCTAGGAGCTGCTGGCACCCTGCCAGCCCAGGAAAGCAATGACACCTGACTCCTGGCCAATTGGGGGGTGGAGCAGAGGTGGAGCCAGGAGACCCAAGTGGCCTCTCAGAACCAGATCACAGGCACTGAGTGCAGCAGCATGAAACAGAGCTGGGGACTGAGGCTGCTCATCCTGGGAGTGGTGGTCCTCATACAGGGTAAGATAGGTCCTCACAGAGGGAGGTGAGAGTGGAATGATAAGGGTTCAGGGGCCACCCTCTGCCCCAGCAGCCCCTACGACTTGGTATGTAGATGGGAGCCTGCTTGTGAGGCAACAGTCTGCCTGTGGCCATGTTAACTATTTAGCCCTGCCTGTGGGGAGGTATATGTGGCCACCTTTGTCAGAATGAGTGTGATTGTCTTAGGCCAGGTTAGTTTGTGTCTGCAGGGACTATAGCTGCCTCTGTGTGTTTGTGTGTAGTGATGCCTCTGTGTGTATCCAGTGCCTTGTCTCTCTACTTTAGAATAACCTCAGGCAAATTCTGTGCCCCTCTAGCCCCAGTCTCCCTTTCTTTACATCCACCTTGGATCAGATGTTTAATGGGTGTATTTGTGTGTGCCTGTGAAGGGGAAAAGGCAGGGCAGGGACCCTGTGGGAGGATCTCTGGTGGTTTCTGGAAGGTGGGGGAATCTGAGTTGTTAAAACAGGGGTGAGGTCTCAGTTTCTTGGGGCCCTCCTCCACTTAGACATGACACAGGCCTTTAATCATTCCTTTTAGGCCTCTACGGTTTAAGGGACAATTAAGCTAATGCTCTGCACACATAGGCCACTTCCCTGACTCAGCAGCGGGGGTAGGAGTTGGGGATTTTGAAGTCTGGAGGAGGATTGGCCTGGTCCCAACCTGACTCCCAGGCCCAGGAGTGCTGAGCACAGCTGAGGGAGGAGAGCTAATTACTGAGTATACACTGAATAGGTTCCAATAAAAGCTGTTTCTTGGCCTCACATAAATATTTTCATTCTGGGAGGGGCTGGTGAGGTAGCCATAGAGTCATGGTCAAAGACTCAAGGCCCAGCCCACTACCCATCCCCTCCACTAAGCCTGGGCCAGGCAGATAAGGCTCCTTCAGGTCTCACCTGTGTCTCTCTTTTCCCAGGTCTTCAAGCAGCTCAGCATGGTAAGCTCTGTGGGGACATAGGGCCTGGTCCTTGCTTGGGTCTGGGTCGGGTCTGGAGTGAGGTCAGGACAGGAGTCTGCTTTCAGCATGACTCCCTCCTCTCCACAGCTTGTGGGCAGCGTGGCCCTGGCCCCCCTGCCCCTCAGGAGGGCAACACACTACCTGGCGAGTGGCCCTGGCAGGCCAGTGTGAGGAGGCAAGGGGTCCACATCTGCAGTGGCTCCTTGGTGGCAGACATCTGGGTCCTCACTGCTGCCCACTGCTTTGAAAAGTGAGTCATGGTTGGGGTCAGGCAGGGTCTCTGGCTATAGGGGTAGATGATTTGTCTCCAAGCCCAAGATTGGCCCCTGCCCCTAGAATAATAACAAAGTACCATTTATCAAGAATCATTAAGTTAATCTTAACAACAACCTTTCACGGTAGCTTTACGAATGAGAAAACAGATTGAGAGGAGAGAAGGACCAATCTTCCACCTACCTGTGCTGTCTCCCCTTGCACTCAATAGCCTAGGCCTTGTCCTTCCCTTTCCAGGGTGGCAGCAACAGAACTGAACTCCTGGTCAGTTGTCCTTGGTTCTCTGCAGCGTGAGGGCCTGGCCCCAGGGGCTGAGATGATGGGAGTGACTGCCTTGCAGCTGCCCAGGGCCTATACCCACTACAGCCAAGGCTCAGATCTGGCCCTGCTGCGGCTTGCCCGCCCCACAGCCCACACACCCCTCTGTCTGCCCCAAACTGTTCATCGCTTCCCCTTTGGAACCTCTTGCTGGGCCACTGGCTGGGATCAGGACACCACTGACAGTAAGTGCTATCCCAGTTTGAAGCCTAGAGAGGCATTCTGCTTGCGCAAGGTCACATAGTATCAGCCCCCAACTGTCCTAGCTCCCACTCCCTTTCTTCCAAAAGCCCAGACTCCAGCCCTAGACTGTTCTCTTTTACCAGCTCCCAGGACCCTACGAAATTTGCGTCTGCGCCTAATCAGCCGACCCACATGTAACTGTCTCTACAACCGCCTGCACCAACGGCTGCTAGCCAGCCCAGCCCAGCCTGGGATGCTGTGTGGGGGTGCCCAGCCTGGGGTGCAGGGGCCCTGTCAGGTCTGATGGGAAGGGAGGGGGCCCAGCCTTGGGCTTGGGGCTTGACCCACAGCGATGGGTGGAAGGGCTGCAGTCAGAGGTAGTCTGCTCAAGGCTGGGGCTCAGGTGTCTATCCTTGGTTCTGTTGACTGGCTCCAGGGAGATTCTGGGGGCCCTGTGCTGTGCCAAGAACCTGATGGACACTGGGTTCAGGCTGGGATCATCAGCTTCACATCAAGCTGTGCCCAGGAGGACACTCCTGTGCTGCTGACTGACTTGGCTGTTCATAGCTCCTGGCTGCAGGCTCGAACTCATGGGACAGCCTTCCCTGCCCAGAACCCAGAGACCCCAGAGATAAGTGATGAGGACAGTTGTGTAGGTATGAACAGCGGATGCTGGGAGTGGGACATACAGGTGAAAGCTACAATACAGGTGAAAGCTACAGTGAAGTAAACATCAGTTCAAGATAGAGAAATGATACAGAGCATCCACACACTGCCAAGGGCCCCTTTCAAGACCTCTTTCAGTTCCTGGGATTAGAACTGAGAGACATTAGGGCTGAGAGACATAAGACACTTTGGAACTTTACAGGTTTGAAGTTTAGGTAAGAGGACTCTGAAACCTGACTGAAGGTTCTGGGGGAAGCTGCAAGCTTCTAGGCAGGGACCCAGTGAGACTAGACAGTGCAGGGCTCCCAATCAGAATTCTGGCATTAAATGATTGACATGCAAATCTAATGCAAAATAATTCTGGCATTAAGTGACTGACATGCAAATCTAATGCAAAATAATGCTAGGACAGAAATTATGTCTTAATGGTAAGAGAAGCACTAATGAGCCAGGACTACTTAGAACCAGTCCCAGCCTGGAGGGTACAGACGGGTGAGGCGAAGGGAGTCATACACAGGGCCATCCCGTGAGGCTAGGATGGGGCCCTGGCTTCTCAATCTCAATTCTGTTCCTTGCCTGTGGTTACAGAGATAGAAAGTCACTTACCCTCCCTGGAACTTTGGTTACCTTCACTAATGAGGGTAAAAAAATTAAGGATATTGGGAGGAGTCAATAGGAAGTAGGAAGCACTTAGCACAGGACCTGGTATGCAGTGCACACTTAAGAAGTCACATGGTGTAATGCCTCTGTTGCAGCCTGTGGGTCCTTGAAGAAAGTAGGTCCTCAAGCAGGAGCCCCTTCCCCATGGCCCTGGGATGCTAGACTGAAGCACCAGGGGAAGCTGGCTTGTGGTGGAGCCCTAGTGTCAGAGGAGGTGGTGCTGACTGCTGCCCATTGCTTCATTGGGTGAGCCCTATATCCCTTTTTGTGCCCCCCTGCCCCTGCTGGCATCTCTGCCACCCATTGTTGTTGATACTCCCTCTACACAGGCGCCAGACCCCAGAGGAATGGAGTGTAGGGCTGGGGACCAGACCAGAGGAGTGGGGCCTAAAGCAACTCATCCTTCATGGTGCCTATACCCACCCGGAAGGGGGCTATGACATGGCCCTCCTGCTACTGGCCCAGCCTGTGACACTGGGCCCGAATCTGCGGCCCATCTGCCTGCCTTATGCTGACCACCACCTGCTTGATGGGGAACGTGGCTGGATCCTAGGGCTGGCTGATCAAGGAGCAGGTATGTAAGATCAGGGTCACTGACAGCTGTCCATCCAGCTTAAAGGCCACTGGGGCAACTGGATCTTTTCCTTGCAGGAATCAGCTCCCCCCAGACAGTACCTGTGACCCTCCTGGGGCCTAGGGCCTGTAGCCGGCTACATGCAGCTCCTGGGGGTGACGGTAGTTCCATTCTGCCAGGGATGGTGTGTACCAGTGTTGTAGGCGAGCTACCCCAATGTGAGGTGAGCCTCAGACCCCCAAATCTTACTCAACAAGTTCTTGTTAGCCCCTCATCCTGTAGTTCAAGAGGCAACCTTCTAAGGCCAGCCTGATGCCTATAAGTAGCACTCTGGGAGGCCAAGGCAGATGGATTGCTTGAGCTCACCAGCCTGAGCAAGAGCGAGACCCCATCTCTCCTAAAACAGAGAAAAACTAGCTGGGCATTGTGGCAGGTGCCTGTAGGCTGAGGCAAGAGGACCGCTTTAGCCCAAGAGACTGAGGTTGCTATGAGCTATAATGACACTACTGGCCAGGCACAGCTAGTTCACGCCTGTAATCCTAGCATTCTAGGAGAGTGAGGCGGGTGGATTGCCTGAGCTCATGCGTTTGAGACCAGCCCAAGCAAGAGCCAGACCGTCTTTAAAAAAATAGCTGGGTGTTGTGGTGGGCGCCTGTAGTCCCAGCTACTTGGGAGGTTGAGACAAGAGAATCAATTGAGTCCACAGTTTGCGGATGCTGTGAGCTATGACGTTACAGCACTCTACCCACGGTGAGAAAGTGAGCCTCTTTCACACACACACAGAAGAGACCTTCTAGGACAGGTGCAATAATCTCCATGACTTGGAGAGGCAGGAAGATCACTTGAGTCCAGGGGTATGAGACTAGCCTGAGCAACATAGCAAGACCCCATCTCTAGGGAAAAAAAATTTTTTTTTTTTTTGCAGTTTTTGGCCGGGGCTGGGATTGAACCCGCCACCTCCGGCATGTGGGGCTGGTGCCCTACTTCTTTGAGCCACAGGAGCCACCCCAGGAAAAATTTTTTTAAGTTAACTGGGCATAGCAGCACACACCTGTAGCCCTTGCTACACAGGAAGCTGAGGCAGAAGGATCACTTAAGCCGGCAAGTTCAAAATGGCAGTGAACTGTGACCATGTCAATATACTCCAGCCTAGGCAACAGAGCAAGACCCCATCTCTAAAAGAACATAAACAAAACCAAGAAGAGACAGAGACCTACTGCCAGGGTTGGCCTGTAGCCCTGCTTCCAAGCTGAAACTAGGCCTTTTTTCCCAAAAGTCCCCAAATAGCCAGAGCTTCAGCCCCTGGTCCCCACAGCTGCCTAAAAGGAAGTGGAAGTCACCTGGTGTCACGTGACCCTGACAGGGCCTATCCGGGGCACCACTGGTGCATGAGGTGAGGGGCACATGGTTCCTGGCTGGGCTACATAGCTTTGGAGATGCCTGTCAAGGCCCTGCGAAGCCTGCAGTCTTCGCAGCACTCCCAGCCTATGAAGACTGGATCAGCAGTTTGGACTGGCAGGTCTACTTCACCGAGGAGCCAGAGCCTGAAGCTGAGACTGGAAGCTGTCTGGCAAACATGAGTATGTAGGCCCTGGGGCCTCTCTGCCAAACCCTTCCTCTCTAGATCCCTTCTCTCATCTAGGGAAATCACTGTTCTGGCCCACTTCTAGCTGCCCTGCATGGGGTGGGTAGTGGACAGACCCATGTGATTCAAATCCTGGTGACTCAGAGCATCTCACCCCTTTGAGCCTCAGTACTTTCTGTCATGGGGACAAAGACAGATCCTACTCCTTCAAGGAAGTGAGCAAAGTTAAAGATGAGGCCCAACCTCACATCCCTTCTGCTCTTTCTCTGACAGGCCAACCAGCCAGCTGCTGACAGACACCTCCAAACAATTCCTGCCTCACTGCTCCAGTCCCTCCTCATTCCCATGTGTGACTCCAGGACAGGGGCAGGCCCCAAAGCCCAGGTGGTTATGGGAAGAAACCTGCCCAAGACCAGCTGATGCCCCCATTCCCTACCCTGCAGGACAGGGATGTCACCTGTGATGCTCCCATACCAGCCCTGCTCTTTAACAGAGGTGTCCCAGCTTTCTCTACCCTTCCTCCTCTCAGATACAATCACAATCACTCCAGGCACATGTTTCAAACATTTTTTTCGGGCGTGGGGGGGTGAGCAATTTTCCTTTTTTTTAAAACTTAAATAAATTGTTACAAAATAGACTTTAAAAAATAAGTTACAAATTGTAGCAAAAGTCTACATTCCCAACCCATGGCACTCTGAATCTGCCTCTCCCCAGTGTTGGAATCTGGCTGGTAAGGGGGCTCAGCATCTTGGCAGAGGCTGGCACCAGGAAAAGCATGGTGACAAAGGCTAGGGGAAAAAGGTCTTTCAAGGGCAGGGACAGGAGGAATGCCCCACCCCTTTGTAAGAAGAAGCCAGAGTTGGGTCCTCTGTAGGAGGAGAGAAGAGATGGGATGTCCAAACTACTCCTGAGCAAAACATGGAGATCAAGCCCCTCCCTGCCTGTCCCCCTCCCCCCCCCCCCCAATATTCTGATCTTTGGAGACTTGAAGTTCAGGTCGAGAAGCTGAGGTCTGCAGGCCACTGGGGTGAAGGGTCCAGGAGAGGGGTCATGGAAGTGGGTGGAGGGAGCAGTGACTTGTCTTTGCCCACGGCTGGTGCCACTGGAGCTCCTGAGGAGAGAAAGAGGAGGTCACTGAGGGGGCAAACTCTACACAGCTTATAACCCCCCCCACCAAATGGGCCATTCTCTTGCTGTGGCCCCAGAGAACCCAAGAATCCTAGGACTCCCAGTTATTTTCCCAGCCATGGATAGCTATCTGGCTATTCACTCCTTTCCCTTGAGGTCATAAGAAATCTTTTATCCTGAAAGCCATCCCTTCAGCCCTCAAGGGACTCTAACCCACCATCTTCTCCTTCCCTGACAAATACTGGTCAAGAGCCCATATCTCAGCCCTTGGTGACTGCTAAATGGAATGGGTCCTCCTCTCTAGAGAAAAGGTGAAGAGAGAACCCAGGGCTTGCTGAAAGAACAAGCTGTCCCAATCCTTCGCAGCCTCATCCTCCAACAGGGCTGGGTGGAGGCAACGCTACATGGAGATCCTTCTGATAGAGGATGTGAGATGGGGCTAATGACTGCTGTTGCTACAGCTGGGCCTGGGCTTCAAAGAAACAATTATCTGTGACTCAGTCCTCCAGTTAAAGGTGTGCAGCAGGGGTGAAGGGGTGGGAAGGGTGGTTTAGTTGGATCATTAAAAAAAAAAAAAAAATACACAACTCGGTGCCTGTAGCTCAAGTAGCTAAGGTGCCAGCCACATACACCAGAGCTGGTGGGTTCGACTCCAGCCCAGGCCTGCCAAACAACAATGACAACTGCAACCAAAAAATAGCCAGGCGTTGTGGTGGGCACCTGTAGTCCCAGCTACTTGGGAAGCTAATGCAAGAGAATCACTTAAGCCCAGGAGTTGGAGATTGCTGTGAGCTGTGATGCCACAGCTCTCTAACCAGGGTGACAGATTGAGGCTCTGTTTCAAATAAATAAATAAATAAATAAAACAGCAGAGGAAGAAGAAAGAAGTTGAATAAAGAGAAGAGACTTGGGCAATGCTGATAGGAAAGGACCAGAGGTCTAGTTTTTAAGAAAAAAGGAAGGGGCTCGGTGCCTGTAGCACAGTGGTTACGGCACCAGCCACATGCACTGAGGCTGGCAGGTTTGAACCCAGTCCAGGCCAGCTAAATAACAATGGCAACTTCCACAAAAAATAGCCAGGCATTGTGGCAGGCACCTGTAGTCCAACTACTTGGAAGGCTGAGACAAGGGAATTGCTTAAGCCCAAGTGTTTGAGGTTGCTGTGAACTGTGATGCCATGGCACTTTACCCAGGGCGACATAGTAACACTCTGTCTCAAAAAAAAAGAAGAGGAAGGGCAGAGATAAGATATAGGAAGAGGAATAGAGTTAATTGGGTTCCAAAAAGTGACCAAGTTTCCATGACCAAGTCAGCAGGGAAGCCCATGCCCCTTTCCTCATTCCCTGGCTCCCTGCCTGCTCTAGGAAAAAATAGAACCTAGGCCAAATTAAAGTCTCCATCCTTTTCTCTGGAAATCATTACTTTACTTTACTGGCTGAAGCAGGAGTTTCCAGATGTGGTTCCTACCCTACCCCTGAGAAAAAGGATCATTTCTCTTTGGCTACAGCAAAGCCGAGGAGCCCGAACAGTTGCCCCTCCCACTGACTACCCTCCACCCCCAGCACTGCCATCTAATCTGGGGTGCAGATCTTAGCTGCTCCCAAAGGCAGCATCCTCATACCAGTTTTCTCCATATCCAAGCCCCCGGCCACCTCCTGAGATCCATATGACTTTCTCCTCTCACTCCTTGCCACCCACCCACCTTAGGGCCCAATTTCACCCTCCATTTTGTGCCCACCTCCTTCTGGGACCCTTCAATCCTTTGCTGGAGCCCGCTCATGCCCCCGTACCAGAGCTGGCCACCGTCCATTCCTCCTGGTGCTGCTGCTGGTGCTGCAGGAAGCTGATTTGGCGGCGGAAGTGGCGGGGACAATGCAGGCAGGTGAAAGGTCCCTCCCGGGGTGCATGGACTCTCCCATGGCCCTCCAGTCGGGCAGCTGTCCGGAAGGCCTTACCACAGATACCGCAGCGGTGGCGCTTGGGATCTGTGTGGGTCCTGCCATGGTTCTTAAGAGACAGCAGGTTAGGTAGAAGTTTGGGACAGAGGGAGCAGGGATACAGTCCAGTGGTGTGGGCTTTCTGGTGGTTCAACAGGCTGCCAGCATGGCGGTAGGAACGCCCACACTGGGCACAGCGGAAGGGCCGTTCTTTGTCTTCAGCCACCGTGGATTTTACTCCTTGCCCTCCACTAGCTCTCTCAGCATTCTCTCCTGGGGGTCTGGGGTCTTCTGATGGGGACTCCTGGGCTTTCTCTCGACCAGTGAGACTCAACTCGTCCTCCACAATCCCAGCTTTGGGACCTCTGGCTTCCTCTGTCTGGGCTGGCACCTGACTGCAGCCCCTGGCATGAGTCTGCAGGTGGCTGGCCAGTTCATGGTGGGACTGAAAGGCCTTGCCACAGTCAGGGCAGACAAAGGGCTGAGCATCTATGTGGTTGTGGCTGTGGCTCTTAGTGACCATAGGATTCAAGAACTCCTTGGAGCAGAGCAGGCAATAGTGTCGGTCTGTCTTATGGGTATTTTGGTGGTTCAAGAGGCTGCCTGACTGGCAGTAGGTCTTTCCACACTGGCTGCAGGAAAAGGAGTGGCTCTCTGGCTGAAGCTGAGATCTGTTGTTGTTCCAGCTATCCATGTCACTCAGACTAGGTCCACTTGACTGGCTGTCATCAAAGTGGCAAGGACTCCTGGGGACACTGTCCTCTGACTCATCTGGCTTGGTCAGTCCCTGACCATGAGAAACCCAATCTCGTTCATGATTCACCAGTCTTCTGTCTCTGTGCCACCCATCTGCCTTCCCTGTGCCCCAGGACACTGGCTTTGTGGCTTCTGAATCTGCTGCCCTATCAGGGCTCTGACTGTGCTCCCCTGGCCTCATGGCTTGGTTCTCCCGCTGGGGTACTGACTCAGCTCCACCTGATTGGCCTTCTAGTACCTGGTTATTGGCCCGATTGTCCTTTGTGACACTTGGGCCTCCCAGACCACTGGTCAGCTCCCTTTTTGTCTTCTCATGCTCTCGCAGGTGCCGCTCTAAAGATCCCCGGCCAGAGAACCCATGGCCACAGAGGGCACAGCGCACAGATGACCGCCGAGACCGTCCGGCCCGCCTTCGACGACTCTCTGAGTGTAGTCTTTGATGGTCCTTCAAGGCCATGCGGTTGGAGTAGGTCTTGGGGCAGGTGGGGCAGCTGTACTGGTCTGTCTCATGGCTGCGCCGGTGGTTCAGGAGGCTGCCAGCATGGCGGTAGGCCCGCCCACACTGTCCACACCGAAAGGGCCGATCTTCCCGAGTCAGTTTTCGGGTACCCCCACCCCCACGCCGCTCAATGTGGACCCGCTGGTGGCTGGCCAGCTGTTTCCGAAGGCGGAAGGCCTTCCCACACTCATTGCAACGGAAACGGCGGGGATCTGCATGAATGCGCCTGTGGTTCTTAAGGGACATGAGGTTTGAGAAGCCCTTGGAGCAGGCCTGGCAGCCAAAATGGCCAGTCTGGTGGCTCTGCCGGTGGTTGATGAGGCTGCCAGCATGCTTGTAGGACCGGCCACACACCTCACAGCTGAAGGGCCGCTCAGAGCTGGCCTCAGTCTGGCAGCCCTTCTCTGCAGTTTCCAGCCTTGGCTCTATCTCCTCCCCCTTCACAGTGGTCTCCTCCCACACCTCTTCTTTCACTCTTGCTACCTCCTCCAGGGGCTCCACTTTAAGTTCTTCCTGAAACTTCTCCACTTCTGCTGGCTCTGGCCCCACCTCTGCCACATTCTGGGGCTCGCTGTTGCCTCCCACCTCTGTGATGGGCCCCACCTGGGGCTCAGAGCCTTTGCAGCGAGGGTGGTTCCGTAGATGATTTCGGTAAGCAGCCAGGTTGGGGTAGCAGCGGGAGCAGACGGGGCAGATGAAGTCTCCAGTCTGGTGGATCTTACGGTGGTTCACCAGGCTGCCCCCATGGCGATAGGTCTTGCCACACTGGTTGCAGCGGAAGGGGCGGGGCTGAGTCTCCAGCAAACTTTCACCATGAGGCATACCGAGGTTGTCTACCACTGTGGCACCTGCTCCTTCTTCAGACTTTGTGTCTCCATTCTTGCCAGAGACAGAGGTTACTATGCCCTCCAAGACATCACCTGTAGCCACCTCTGTGGCATCACCTGATGCCTCCAAAGGGCTAGCAGCCTTGTCTGTGGTAGTCCCAGAAATTTGACTCTGGTGGTGACGCTCCAAGCTCCCTAGGTCATCGTATGTCTGACCACAGCAGCCACAGATGTGCCCATAACCTGCTCCATCCAGAGCCTCCACTTCCCGCTGCAGCTGATTGAGCAGCTCTGCTTCTGAGAGCTGCAGTGGTGGGTTCTCAGCAGAGGCTGCCTCTGCTGTTCCTTCCTCTTCCCCCTCCTCTTCTGAGCCCTCAGTCATGCCAGGAGAGTTGTGAGCTTGGCGCTGGTGAAGCCTGTAGCCAGCCCGCCCAGGGAAGATCATGCCACAGAGGCAGCAGAGGAAAGGCTGTGCTGAGGCCACCTCCCCAGGACCATGGTTCTGGAAGTGGCTACGTAGCGCAGGCAGAGAGCCAAACTCCTTTGGACAGAGGGAGCACTGATATATGCCTGGTGGATGGCAGGGTCTGTGGCTCAGCAGGCCAGTGGCATGAGGGAAAGAGTGCCCACAGTCAGAACATGTGTGAACAACTTCAGTCTGCCAGCCAGAAACAGCTTCCGCAGAGTGGGAAGAGGAGTGGGGCTGGCCAGTGAGTGATTTCTGGTCCTTGTCCACTCCAGTGACGCCATCACAGAAGTGAGTCCCATCGCTTTCTTCATCATCTGGGATATTCAAGTTGTCAAGGAAACAGACTTCCTTCCTTTCCAGTCGTTCTTCAGTGCCTCCATTCTCTTTATCACCCTGTAAACAGGGCTCATCTCTCTTAAGCCTACATCTGTCTCCTTTAGATTCAGCCTGCAAATAGTCCCCATCACTTTCCCTTTCAGCCCTACAAGGACTTTCCCCTGAAGGGTCTTGGGGAGAGTCCAGACTCTCATTGTCTTCCAACTCCTGGGCCCAGTTCTCCTCTGACAGGAGTTTGCCTTCTCCCCCATCACCAGCACTCCCAGCTTGCTTCCAATGCCACCTGCTCCGCCGTCGACTGTGGCGTCGCAGATGGTTCTTCATAGCAGCCATGGTGTGGAAGTGTTTGGCACAGGCCCCGCAACTGAAGTCCCCCGTCTGGTGGGTTTGCCTGTGATTGATAAGGCTGCCAGAGTGCCGATAACTCTTTCCACAGTCTCGGCAGGCAAATGCCCGAGGAGGTGACACCCTGGTTTCTGTCCTATTTTCTCCTTCCCTATGTGTCAGGCCGTGATGTTCAAGGCTCTCAGGGTCTTCAAATAGCATCCCACAGATGCTACATATATGTGGTACTGTCCTCTCTACTGCTGAGGAATTATCAGTGGTCTCTTCTTCATGTTTACACACATGCTCCTGATTTGTGTGTGGTGCTGCCTCTGCTCCCACTAGGTCAGATGGGAGTTCCACCTTCAGGTGGCTGGGGGTACCCTCAGTACCTGGGTCTGCACTTCGCCGAGCAGCTTTGCAATGTACCCGCACATGATTGCGCAGGGCCATTAGGTTGGGGTATTTGCGGGGACAAAGTGAGCATTGGTACTCTCCTGTCCGATGGCTGTGGCGATGGTTTACCAGGCTCCCTCGGTGGCGGTAAGCCCGACCACATTCATTGCATTTATAGGGCCGATGATCCAGGATGGTGGTGGGGACCTCTTTCTCTGAGTGTGTAGTATCAGCCAGCATCAGGGAATCTGGTGGTACAGATGGCCGCCCATCTTCCCCAATTCCTTGCCGGGGTCTATGATGAGCCCGCACATGGTTTTTGAGGGCAGCTGCATTGAACAGCTGCTTAGAACATATTGAACAGGGATAGACACCTGTCTGGTGGCTCTTCCGATGGTTGATGAGGCTCCCAGCATGGCGGTAAGTACGCCCACATTCCCCACAGCGGAAAGGCCGGTATTCTTCCAGGCCACTGTCCTCCAGCTCCCCAGAGCCATTGAGCATCTGTGTACTAGGGAGCTGGTCCTGGCTACTCTGATCTATGTGCCCATTAGTGGTAGGAATCCCTTTCTCCTCCCACGGTCGCTCCTGCTTTTCATTCTCATGGGACTGCTGGTGTTCCACCAATTCCCGGGGAAGCCGGAAAGCACGAGGGCAGTGGGGACAGTGGTAAGGCCGATACTGGGCATGGAGTCTAGAGTGGTTCTTCAGAGCCATGAGGTTAGAGAACTCCTTAAAGCAGATGGCACAAGGGTAGATGCCCAGGGTATGGCTCTGGCGGTGGTTGGTGAGGCTTCCAGCATGTTTGTAGGTTTTACCACATTGACTACACTTGTACCGCCGCTCCTCCTCAGCAGGAGGGGACTGAGTGGGCTCTTGGCCTCCTGTGAAGTTCACTACTGATTCAGCCAAATACTGTTCCAAATTGCTAAGGAGGCTACTGGCTGGGGTGGGGAGTGGTGGAGCTCTAGCAGGGTTGGTGGTAGGCCCCCAGCCCTCTGCACCCTCCCCAGGATCTGGCTGGCATTCCCAGCCTTCTTTTTGTCTAGGGAGTGAATCTTCCCAAGTATCTGAAGCTGTTCTGGGGTCAGGTCCAGACTCACAATCAGGTGTCTCGTCAGTATGTTTTGTCTGGTTTTCCCAGCCTTCACCAGGGCCAAGCCTCTGGCCCCAGGAATCAGTAGGCACCGTCTCACCCTGGAGGCATGGAGTGGCTTCTTTGTGGCGTGGAGGTCTGCGCCTACGGCGGCCCTCAGGAGCATGAGTCCTCATGTGGCTCTTGAGAGCCATAGGATTGGTGAAGTCCTTACCACAAGTGGTACAGGAGAAAAGGCCAGTCTCGTGGGTCCTGCGGTGGTTGACTAGGCTCCCTGGGTGACGGTAGCCCCGCCCACACTGCTGGCAGCGATAGGGCCTAGGGATGCTGTCAGCCTCCGTACTGTCCTGATTGGGAGATGGATGGAGCAGTTCTCGGTGCCGTAACAGTTCTGGGAGGCTGGGAAAGTGGCGCTGACAGTCGGAACAGCTGAGTGAGAGGGGTGTGTCCTCCATGGGGCAATGTGGCAGAACCCTGAAAGTTCAGGAGTAGACAGGTGGCAGCAGCATCTTCTGATGGAGGGGCCAAGGCCTAGGAAGAGGGGCAGTGGTCAAAAGGAACACCTGAATTAACCTTGCCTCTTGGTTCTATGAGCAACAAGTTCACCTGAGGCCACTAAGAAGTTCCCCAAGCCTTAATGCCCAAAGACCTGTTTTCTACTATATCTAACCAGGAGGTACCATTGTTTAAAAAGTCTCTGGGTATAAGCTCCCAAAATGGGAGCTACCTAGGCTTAAGCCATCCCTAGAAGCATAAAGAAACTAAGGGATGAAATTCACTTCTGATCACGGACCTATTATGTTCTTCAGACCAGATCCAAAAGGCACTACTATCTCTAACCCTCTGGTCTTTATAATTCTGAAACAAACAAAATTTACTGTGACATCTTAAAAGGAAACCTCTTCAGAGAAATCTAATCCTTCCTCCTTCACCCTTCAGCTAAGTAAGTAGCCCAGAAGCACTAAAAAGCAGAGGCTTTCTCCAGTTGATAACTGAGGACCTGAGAGAAGAGCTTAGAGATTCTCCTCAGGGAAAGAGCTGGCTTGTTCCCTCACCTCCCCCTGGCCTTTCAGTGACACAAGGTCTCCTTTCCCAAAGATTCTCTTGGCCACTTCCTTTACTTACTTCCCCTGAACCCAAACTATCCTTCATCCCAGAAATCCCATTCCAAGTTGGAATTTCGCTTCATTGCCTTTTTCTCTCCCATGCCTTCTTACCTTACCCTCATCATCCTTTCTTACTTTTCTACCTCCTCTCCTCCATACTGATGATGACGACAGCAACTCATGCCCCACATTACTATGCGCCAGGCACTGTGCTAAGTAAAATATATTCATTGTCTCACTCCTCACAAGGCACTGCAATGCCTGTTAGCATTTTCCACCAGCAAACCCACTGACTGAGGCAATCTTCATTCCGAAGCCCTGGCTCTCTCAGTAGCAGCCCTTCATGCCTCCTGTATCGCCTGTCCTCCAACTCTGACCCTTCATTCCCATGGGACCCCAGTACAATTCCTATCTTCCACTCTAAACCCTCTCACCTCACAAAAGCCTTTTGCTCTAGAGTCCCTTCCCCTAATCAATCACCAGTGAAGTCCTCTGACCTCACTCCTCTCCTCTGCCAATTTCCTCTAAGGTCCCCTACCTCTCACCGGCAGCCCCTTCTGTTCCCGCCCCGGGCGCGTCCGTTGGGGACCGCGAACGGGAGCGCGCCTGCGCACTGGGACCCTTACCCTAACTGCAGCTGCGCGCCCCAAGGGGTGGCTCTCGCGCTCTCACACAGGCACATTCAGCCAGGGTTCCCGGGAGGTGGGAGGAGAGGGAACGAGGGAAAGGAAGAGGAGGAAGGAAACAGAGGGAAAAGGGAGCAGCTGGCACGAGCTAGGAGTCTACTCCCAGCTCCGCGGACACTACACTTCCTATTGTTACTAGGAAACAGGAAGTGTCCCAGGTGCAAAAGCTTCCCCGCTAAACTTCCGCCTTGGAAACACTTCCTGTCCAGCCTCCAAGCAGGCTTTCGACACAGACATACTTCCGGCGCTAGCTTCTAGCTCGGCGCCACTCTGGCTCCGCCCATGTAGGTCACAGAGCTGAGTTTTTACCCACTACCTTAGCCACACTTCCGGCAACAGTTGCTAAAATCGTTCCGGTGCACATTGAATAAGCGCAGAAGAGGGGAAAAAGTATTCTGTAGCTCTAGTTTACAGTACTTTGGTGACACTTTTCGTGGGGCTCCCCGATTCTTCCCAAGACAGATGGGGAAGCTTCATTAAATCCACTCCTCGCAATTAAAGGAAATGTTGTGGAATGTAAGCAGATTTAGGTACTACGAAGCCTGAGCATGGCCCTTTTGTCCTCCCACCTTCTAGTTCTTGGAGACATTTCCGGTGGTCTGGCCCCAGGCTAGGAATAGCCTAGTGTATACCTGCCCAGCGTCGCCTTCTCTTAGCACCCACAGAGACCTCTTCCAAGATGTTTCTCTGCCTCCATAGGCTGGAGGTTCCCCAGTGAATTTTTCCTTCCTCCCTAACCGGGAAAGCACCTTTCACTTCCGCTCGCAGGCCAGCGGGTCCCGCCTCCCCTTCCCCCGCCCCCCGCCGGCTGGGTCCTAGCGCCAGCCCTTTTCTAGCAGTGTCCCAGGTTCCGTCAGTACGAGGAGCCGCCGCCTACACCACGGAGCCAGGCCAAGTCAGACCAGGTAGGAAACGCCGGCAGGAAGCTCCTGGGGCCCCGGTTGGGCCCCGCGTGGACGCGATCAGCTGGCCTCAGTTTCCTTGTAAGCTCCGAGGACTGACTGGGTTGGCCCAGCGTGAGCAGCGCGGGCGGGGCGGGCGGTGAGTGGCCCCAGGCGGGCTCCTGGCCCAGCAGGTCCTAGAACCCGCCGGTTGTCTCCGCGGGCCGGCTGCTGCGGACGCCTGGGATCGGCCCGCGCGGCAGTAGGCCTTCCGCGGCGCGGGCCCTGGAGTCCTAGAGCCCGCCATGTTGCGAGCTTTTGTCCCTGTTGGGTGGCCAACCTAGCAAGGTCCTTGGCGCCTGTGGCCCCCCTCCCGGGCCGAGGCTTTGGCCACCCCTCCCGCGGTCCTAAAGAACGCCATCTTGCAAGCCTTTGTCCCGTATTCGGCCCTCCATTCATTTGTTCATTATCTCATTCTTCCTTCTCTCCTTCGTGACATGTTCTCCGAAGCCACATTTTCCGAGGTTTTATAACCAGACTAGTCAGCCCAGGGTCCTTCCCTGCAGGGGCTGCCTGTCTAACGGGGATGCCGAAGAGTGAGGAAAGCAGGATTAATGCAGCTCTTGGCCCTTCCTCATTGCCTCTCTAGGCCCTAACACCCTTCAAACTCCCCCATACTTTACGGGCACCGTTTTACTGACGAGGAAACTGAACCCCAGCGCGCCGTGGGGCCCTTCTTCTGTATTCCTGAGGGCTCTGGGGAAGTGGGAACTTGAAGGATTAAAAGAGTTTTCTCATGGGAAAGCAAGGGCTTCTGAGGCACAGTGAATTGCATATAGGTGTGGGGAAGTGGCTGGAGCTTAGTCGCTGTCGGAAGGGGAACACTGATGCTCTAGCCGAATCTGAAAAGTAGGTTGGGAACAGGTTGGGAACTGAGAAGATTGGGAGCCTAGGAGATGGTTAGCACTCACCTCTGCACGGTTCTTCAACCACCAGATCTCTGCACGGTTCTTCAACCACCAGCCTATGAGGTTTGTGTGGTGACTACTTCTTTAGAGATGGGGAGACTTGAGATGACTCATTTTTCACCTCGTCCATGCCCCAGGGGCCTAGCCTAAGCTTTTTGGGAAAGCACTCACTCCTGGTGAGAGTAGTGAAGCAAAAACAGGGTTCCATCACCACAAACAACAGTTATTTCTTTTTTCTTTTTCTTTTTTGTTGCCCTCTGTGGAGTGCTGTGGCTTCACAGCTCACAGCAACCCCAAACTCTTGGGCTTAAGTGATTCTCTTGCCTCAGCCTCCCAAGTAGCTGGGACTGTTTTCTTTTTTGTTGCAGTTGACCTTATTTAGCTGGCCCCGGGCTGGGTTTGAACCTGCCAGCCCTAGTGTATGTGGCCAGTGCTGTAACCACTTTGCTAATGGCACCCAGCCAACAGTTGTTTCTTGTTGTTTTCAAGGGAAGGGAAGAGACACCACAAACAACAGTAAACTCACTGTGGAACCTTGGAACAAGAGCTGGACCTTGTGAACTTAGGAAGCCAGAAAAATTCAGTTAATAAAGAGTTATTGACTAGGCATGGTGGCTCACGCCTATAATCTCAGCACTTTGGGAGGATGAGGAGGGAGGATGGCTTGAGGTCAGGTATCCAACCTGGGCAATATAGTGAGGCCTCTGTCTCTGCAAAAAATTAGAAAATTAGCCAGGAGTGTGCACCTGTAGTCTCAGCTACTTGGGCTGGGAGGATCACTTGAGCCCAGGAGTTTGAGATTACAGTGAACTATGATTGGGCCACTGCACCCCAGCTTGGGCAACAGAGGGAAACCCTGTCTCTCTTAAGAAAAAAAAAAAAAGGGCGGCGCCTGTGGCTCAGCGGGTAGGGCGCCAGCCCCATATGCCGAGGGTGGCGGGTTCAAACCCAGCCCCGGCCAAACTGCAACAATAACAAAAATAGCCGGGCGTTGTGGCGGGTGCCTGTAGTCCCAGCTACTTGGGAGGCTGAGTCAAGAGAATTGCCTAAGCCCAAGGATTTGGAGGTTGCTGTGAGCTGTGTGATGCCACGGCACTCTACCGAGGGCAATAAGGTGAGACTCTGTCTCTACAAAAAAAAAAAAAAAAAAAGGTGGGTGGGTGGGTGGCCAGGTGCAGTACCTGTAATCCTAGCCCTCTGGGAGGCCAAGGTGGGTGGATTGCCTGAGCTCACAAGTTTGAGACCAGCCTGAGCCAGAGCAAGACCTCTTCTCTAAAAACAGCTGGGCGTTGTGGAGGGCGCCTATAGTCCCAGCTACTTGGGAGGCTGAGGCAAAAGAATCACTTAAGCCCAGGAGTTTGAGGTTGCTGTGAGCTGTGATGCCACAGAACTCTACCAAGGGTGACAAAGTGAGGCTCCGTCTCAAAAAAAAAAAATATATATATATACATATACACATAAACACATATATGTATACACACACATATATACATATATAGTTACTGATGGACATTTGGACATTCTTACAAACTCTTGCTATGGGGGAGTCAGCGGCTATATATCTGGCTTCAAATTGTATCTGAGGTTGATTGCTTCCATTTTTTTTTGGTCATTAAATGGGGTTCTGGTATAGAGAATACGAATAGTCAAAGTTACCTGGCTCTTTGTCAGTGTGGACTGTAGTAATGGAGATAAAGAATTAACTACCAAGCTAAGATGTGCATATGCTAGCAAAGCAATAGTTAGGGAACAGAGTGCAAAAATTTGGGAGTCTGACCACTGGGCTATGACCATGACTAGTTTGCTTCTTTGTGGTGTCACTTTTTTTTTTTTTGTAGAGGCAGAGTCTCACTTTATCACCCTCGGTAGAGTGCCGTAGTGTCACAGCTCACAGCAACCTCCAACTCCTGGGCTTAGGCAATTCTCTTGCCTTAGCCTCCTGAGTAGCTGGGACTACAGGCGCCTGCCACAACACCTGGCTTTTTTTTTGTTGCAGTTCGGCCGGGGCCAGGTTTGAACCTGCCACCCTCCATATATGGGGCTGGTGCCCTACTCATTGAGCCACAGGCGCTGCCCTTTTTTTTTCTTTACTGTTACTTCCTTTTATCTTATGTTTCCATCTATTCCCATGCCATAAGTTTTTGTTTCTTCTGGGATATCTTTTTCTTCTGTTCTACTTCCTTTTCTGGTTTGGGAACAATTTGTTCCTTTTCAGTAAAGATCATCTCGATGTAGCAGGGGGAGCTTATGTGTAGGTTAATGCGATCATGAGCTCTGTAAGTTCAGCGATGCATCTTGGGTGCTTTGTTCACCTGGCTATGCTCAAAGACCAGAGTATCTACATCTAAACCCTAAGTTCAGCTTTACTCTCTGCATTTTTTTTTTTTAGACAGAGTCTCACTTTGTCACCCTGAGTGCCATGGCAATATAGCTCACAGCAACTTCAAACTCTTGGGTTCAAGTGATCCTCTTGCCTAAGCCTCCCGAGTAGCTGGGACTACAGGCACCTGCCACAACACCTGGCTGTTTTTTAGAAACAGGGTTTCGCTCTTGCTCAGGCTGGCCTCAAGCCTGTGAGCTCAGGCAATGCACTGGTCTTGGCCTACCAGAGTGCTAGGATGACAGGCGTGAGCCACCACACCAGGCTACTTTCTGCATTTTTAAGCATGTGCAGCAAAAATTCAGAACTCTTTTTGGGCCATCAACCCTGTGTCCAGCCCCACTATTTGGCCTCAGCACACCTACCAACTCCACCATTGTAACATAAGAATGGTACACACTGGATGGCGCCTGTGGCTCAGTGAATAGGGCACTGGCCCCATATACCGGGGGTGGCAGGTTCAAACCCAGCCCCGGCCAAAGTGCAACAAAAAATAGCCGGGCGTTGTGGCAGTCACCTGTAGTCCCAGCTACTCAGGAGGCTGAGGCAAGAGAATTGCCTAAGCCCAGGAACTGGAGGTTGCTGTGAGCTGTGTGACGCCAGGGCACTCTACCGAGGGCAATAAAGTGAGACTGTTTCTACAAAAAAAAAAATGATACACACTATTTTTTTTAATTATGACACCATAAAGTAAATTAAAGAGGTGGGATTATCAAGTGATTGGCAGGGGTAAAGATAACAGAGGTTGGTCAACTCTGTCTCTCTCAACTCTTTTCATTCATGAGAGGGAACCACTTCCAACTCTCTTTCGAAGTGCTCTAAGCTTTTTCCTTGTTCTTAAATAAAATTTTTCTTTGCTGTACTGAAAAAGAGAGAGAAAGAGGTGGTCAAAAAAGCCCTCTTTGAGGAGGTGACAGGGAGCTGAGATCCAAATGAAATCCAAAAGACAGCTATACAAAGATCCTAGAGGAATAGTTCTGTGAGAGGGAACTGCTATTACAAGCAAAAACCCCTGAGGTGGGAAGTAATTTGGCTGTTGGAGAAGAAAGAGCACCCATGGAAGCCTAGTGAGCTCCTAAACTGCCAGGTATTTGGCAGTGCTCATTAAATGTGAGCTATTGTTTTTATTAAGCAGACTTTTTTTTTTTTTTTTTAAGAGACAGAGTCTCACTTTATCGCCCTCGGTAGAGTGCCGTGGCCTCACAAGCTCACAGCAACCTCCAACTCCTGGGTTTAGGCGATTCTCTTGGTCTGAGACTGAGGTCTCATAGTAAGTCGTTCACAGGGCTAGAAATAGAACCTAGACCTCCTAGCCTCTGATTTTACTGGCTCCCCTTACCTCTCCCTTCAGCCCCCTTTCCCCAGTACCAGCTGCCCAACACTCCTTAAGTGGATCTGCCATAATCCTCTTCTCTTCATCCCCCAGGAAGGATAAGCTGGTGTTAAGACTAATGCAGCCATTAATCCCATTTCCTCTCAACTATGATCCATAGGAGCAGATGGGTTGCAGGATGTCTGGGTTCTGTATCAGAAAGTAGGGACCTCAGCTAGAGCTGGTATCCCGGGTCATATTAGATCAGATACATTGATTATGACTCAGAAAGAGGCTTCTAGCTGTTAGCAGTGGCTCAGGCTGCCTTGAGAGAGAGTGAGCTCCCCATTACCAGAGTTATGGAAATAGGAGCCCAGCAGGATTCCAGAACAGAGAGTGGACCAAGATTCCTATCTGGGGTGGAGTCCCTTACAGCTGTGCAAGGCCAGGATTCTGTGTGAACATTTGCTGTCTCTAACAGCTAACCAACCAGAGAGGAAAAGCAAAACATACATGCTGAGGACCTATCACTTCCAAACAGTACCAACTACCATATTTAGCCTATTGGCTCTGCCCTCTTCCGGTCTCAGGTCTGTCTTCCCTGGGTGCTTGGAGACTTTTTCAGGCCAGCCCCACGTCTGGGTACCTTCTGCATCTGCAGCCTTGCACAGGACCCTTCATCCTCACACAGTCCTGGAACACTGAGCTGAAGAAGGAAGATGGTGAGACTAATGGAACCTGGGCCTTCTGGGAATGCCATAGGGTTTGGAAAAGTTCAGAGGTTGAGGAGGGAAGTGTAGATGAACCTTTTGTGACCCCAGCCTCCTCTGAGGTCAGCTGGTCCAAATTCTTTTGTCAATGAGCAGATCAGAGAGGAAACTTAAATGTAGGGATCAGAGCCAGGAATTCTTGGCAGAAAGAATGTGGGGGACTCACACCCTGGGTGGGAAATGCAGATAAGATAACGTTCCTTCTGAAGCTTTATAAGAGAGTTTCATGAGGAGAGAGGGAGGCCTTTGAAGAATTATGAAGGGATATGGCCTTGGTCTAACATTGGTTCTCTTGCAGAGAAGCCCCACCCCCAAAGGCCATGGAGGTGGAGGCTGTGGAGGCTATGGAGGCCCGGTCCCCAGCACCCGGCTACAAGCGCTCCGGCCGCCGCTATAAATGCCTGTCCTGTACCAAGACATTTCCAAATGCGCCCAGGGCAGCACGGCATGCTGCCACACACGGGCCAGCCGACTGCACAGAGGATGTGGCTGAGGTGAAGCCAAAGCTGGAGACAGAACCCAAGGCAGAGGAAGCCAGTGGGGACAAAGTGTCAGGTTCAGTGGCTAAGCCACGGCCCTATGCATGCCCGCTATGCCCCAAGGCATATAAGACGGCCCCTGAGCTGCGCAGCCATGGGCGCAGCCACACGGGTGAGAAACCCTTCCCGTGTCCTGAGTGCGGGCGCCGCTTCATGCAGCCCGTGTGCCTGCGCGTCCACTTGGCCTCGCACGCTGGTGAGCTGCCCTTCCGCTGCTCGCACTGTCCCAAGGCCTATGGCGCGCTCTCCAAGCTCAAGATCCACCAACGTGGTCACACAGGCGAGCGGCCCTATACCTGTGCGGACTGTGGCAAGAGTTTCGCTGACCCCTCGGTGTTCCGCAAGCATCGGCGCACTCATGCTGGCCTGCGGCCCTACGGCTGCGAGCGCTGTGGCAAGGCCTACGCTGAACTGAAGGATCTGCGCAACCACGAGCGGTGAGGGCACCTTCCCCGGGTTGGGGCAGCAGTGGCTGCAGTAATGAATGGGGTTACTCAGCGTGGGGTTGATTCTCAAAGAGGGGAATGAGCCAACCGGAAGTTGAGTGAGGCTGATCTACTGGGATGAGGGTGAGGTGGGGTAAAGGGCTGGGCAAGTGGTTGAAGTTGGTGCCCTTGATTGGACAGGAGGGAATGTTGGGGGGGGGTGGCACACCAGCTTGGGATGGAGCCCTGAGGAACGGGTGGGGTCAGACTGACTTAGGTTCCTGGCTTTGAGGTTGGATGGCTCAGAGGGTCCTTGCTAGAGCCCACGTGGTGTTCTCAGCCTAAAGACTTTCCCCTCTGGAGTGTAGCCCTGTGGCTCTTTAGGGGGTTGGGCCTAGGCCACAGGGATGGATGTTAGGGGATCAGATTATGGGTCTGTCACCTTCATGGTGGATTCAATATACTCCCACAGGTCACACACCGGTGAGCGGCCCTTTCTCTGCTCCGAGTGTGGGAAGAGCTTCTCCCGCTCATCCTCACTCACGTGCCACCAGCGTATCCATGCGGCACAGAAGCCCTATCGCTGCCCTGCCTGTGGCAAGGGCTTCACGCAGCTCAGCTCCTACCAGAGCCACGAGCGCACTCACTCTGGTGAGAAACCCTTCCTGTGCCCTCGCTGCGGCCGCATGTTCTCAGACCCGTCTAGCTTCCGCCGCCACCAGCGCGCACACGAGGGTGTGAAGCCTTACCGCTGTGAGAAGTGCGGCAAGGACTTCCGGCAGCCGGCTGACCTGGCTATGCACCGGCGGGTGCACACGGGCGACCGGCCATTCAAGTGCCTGCAGTGCGACAAGACGTTTGTGGCATCTTGGGACCTCAAGCGGCATGCCTTGGTGCACTCAGGCCAGCGGCCCTTCCGTTGTGAGGAGTGTGGGCGAGCCTTTGCTGAGCGTGCTAGTCTCACCAAGCACAGCCGTGTACACTCCGGTGAGCGCCCCTTCCACTGTAACGCCTGTGGAAAGTCCTTTGTGGTATCATCAAGCCTGAGAAAACATGAGCGGACACATCGAAGCAGCGAAGCTGCAGGGGCTCCCCCACAACAGGAGCTGGTAGTGGGGTTGGCACTACCTGTAGGCATGACAGGAGAGGGCTCAGGCACCCCAGCAACAGGGGCTGGGCTTGGGGAGCCTGCTGCAGGGCTGCTAGGGCTGCCCCCGGAGTCCGGTGGTGTGATGGCCACACAGTGGCAAGTGGTAGGAATGACAGTGCAGCATGTGGAATGCTCAGATGCTGGTGTTGGGGTGGCTCCTGGTCCCTTGGGAGGGCCAGGTGGAGGAGGCGAGGAGGTTGATGAGAAGCCCCCACAGTTTTTGTGCCGCAAGTGCAAGGAGACCTTCTCCACACTGACATTGCTGCGGCGACATGAGCGGTCACACCCAGAGCTCCGGCCCTTTCCCTGCACCCAATGTGGAAAGAGCTTCTCAGACCGGGCTGGGCTGCGCAAACACAGCCGTACACACAGCTCTGTGCGCCCCTACTCCTGCCCCCACTGTCCCAAGGCTTTCTTGAGTGCCAGTGACCTGCGCAAGCATGAACGCACCCACCCTGTGCCCATTGGGACCCCCACACCCCTGGAGCCCCTCGTGGCTTTGCTAGGAATGCCTGAAGAAGGGCCAGCCTGAAGCCCATGCCCCCAGTTCTCCACACTCCCAAGAGCCCAACCACCACAGGGTTCTTCCTGAGCCTCCTTTTGCCCCAGCTCACTCTTTGAAGAGTCCAGATCTCTGCCCCTGGTCAACTAACTCACCTGTTGCCCAGCTAAGAGAACTGGGGTGGGTAGTCTGGCAGCAGCTGTGAGAGATGATTCTCTCCAAGCAACGCGTATTAAAGCTTTCACCTTGGCACTAGGTTGTCTCTGTGTTTTGGTTGGGGGTGAATGGGTGGGTGTTTGGGCAGCAGATAATGTCCTTTGGAGACCCCTGGATGGGCAGATGAGAAACAAGAAGGGCTTTTGGATACATTGTTTCCTAAAGTATGTTTAGGGATGTCTTTTGACAGAGGATTTCATGGCCAGGTGAGTACAGGAAATTCCCTGTTCTCTTGGGAACTTGGGGATTCTTTTTTTTTTTTTTTTGGAACTTGGGGATTCTTGATCAAAAGTATATTGCAGACATTGATAAGTCCTGCAGCTTACACATCTATTTGATTTTGTTTACCTTGTAATTCTTTAACAGCAGAAGTCTTTTACTGTGTAGTTCTTTTTTTATTTTGAGATAGGGTCTTTCTCTGTCACCATGGCTAGGGTACAGTGGTGGCTAGAGTGAAGTGGTATCATCAGAGCGCACTGCAACCTTAGACTCCTGGGCTCATGTGATCCTACCTGCCTTAGCATTCTGAGTAGCTAAGAATGCAGGTGCATACCATCATGCCTGCTTAATCTGGTTTTTTTTTTGTTTTTTTTTTTGTAGAGACCGGGTCTCACTCTTCCCTAGGCTGGTCTCAAACTCCTGGGCTCAAGTAGTTCTGCCACCTTGGCCTCCTAAAATGCTAGGATTATAGGTGTAAGCCACCATGCCCAGCCATTCCCCCAAATGTTATCACAAAAATTGCTGCGCTGAACATTTTTCTAGCTTCAATTTTGCTGCCGAAGTGGAAAAGAAATCCATGGTATAAATTCTGAGGTATATTGTTGAGTCAAAGAGTAGGTGCATTTACCTTTATTTTATTTTTTTGAGACAGTCTCATTTTGTTTACTGTGGAGTAGAGTGCTATGGCTTCATAACTCACAGCAACCTCAAACTCCTGGACTTAAGTGATGCTCTTGCCTCCACCTCTCAAGTAGCTGGGATTATAGGCACCCGCCACAATGCCCAGCTATTTTTAGAGATGGGTCTCACTCTTGCTCAGGCTGGTCTTGAACTCCTGAGCTCAAGCAATCTGCCTGCCTTGGCCTCCCAGAGTGCTGTGATTACAGGGATGAGCCACCACACCCACCCTCATTTAACTTTTTGATAAATATAATCAAATCATTTTCCCAAAAGGCGGTATCAATTTACACTGTGGAGCTTCATTTTTTGGTCTTTGAAAAATTACTTAAAAAGTCACATAAGGGCAGCACCTGTGGCTCAAGGAGCAGGGCACTGGCCCCACATACCGGAGGTGGCAGGTTCAAACTCAGCTCCAGCCAAAAACTGCGACAACAAAAAAAGTTATATAGCCTGGCTCGGCACCTGTAGCACAGTGGTTACGGCGCCAGCCACTTACACCGAACATGGTGGGTACAAACCCAGCCCGGGCCAGCTAAAACAACAGCTAAACAACTACAAAAAAAAAAAAAAAAAAAAAAAATATATATATATATATATATATATATATATAGCCAGGCATTGTGGCCAGCGCCTGTAGTTCCAGCTACCTGGGAGGCTGAGGCAAGATAATCACTTAAGCCTGAGAGTTTGAGGTTGCTGTGAGCTGTGACACCACAGCACTCTACCAAGGGTGACATAGTGAAACTGTCTCAAAAAAAAAAAAAAGTTAAATAGCCTTCCACAGCATGGATACAAGTGAAAAGTTAAATATTTTCACTCTACCCTTTTCTCACTGATTTGAACATTGCCTTTATCATAAGCTAAATTCATAGAATTGATTTTGATCCCTCTCTCTATCACTCCACTGATTAATTTACTTTTCCCAATAATATCCTGAGTTTCTTTTTCCAGCGCTTTGGTGTCTGACTATCTAGTATGTCAAACATATCACCTGGACTGTTTTTTTTTTTCAAAATTGCATCACAGCGGCTCCTGTGGCCTAATGGAGTAGGGTGCCGCCCTATAGGCTGGAGGTGGTGTGTTCAAACCTAGCCCTGGCCAAAAAAAATAAATTAAAAAAATAAAAATTGCATCGCAGGCTCAGTACCTGTAGCACAGTGGTTATGGTGCCAGCCACATACACCAGGGGTTCCAGCCTGGCCTGGGCCAGCTAAACAACAATGCTGACTGCAACAAAAAATAGCCAGGCATTGCGGTAAGGCACCTGTAGTCCCAGCTACTTGGAAGGCTGAGGCAAGAGAATCACTTAAGCCCAAGAGTTGGAGGTTACTGTGAGCTGTGATGCCACAGCACTCCACCGAGGGCAACATAGTGAGACTCTGTCTCAAAAAAAAAAAAAAATTGGGGCGGCGCCTGTGGCTCAGTGAGTAGGGCGCCAGCCCCATGTGCCGAGGGTGGTGGGTTCAAACCCAGCCCCGGCCAAACTGAAAAAACCAAAAAATAGCCGGGCGTTGTGGCGGGCGCCTGTAGTCCCAGCTGCTCGGGAGGCTGAGGCAAGAGAATCGGGTAAGCCCAAGAGTTAGAGGTTGCTGTGAGCCGTGTGACGCCACGGCACTCTACCCGAGGGCGGTACAGTAAGACTCTGTCTCTACAAAAAAAAAAAAAAAAAATTGCATTGCATATAGACTTTGAATTTTCAAGTTTGTTAAGTAATCCTTTGTGAAGGCAATGAATTTAACAATCCACATCTTTAAAAAAAAAAAAAGAATCCACATCTTTTACTAATGAGTCTTTCCATCCAGGTTCACAATATGTCTTCCCTTTACTTATGGTTTATTATCTCAGATCCTTCAGGCCAGAAATATCATTTTCTTCATGTACATTTTGCACATTTCTTGTGAGGCTTATTCCTTTGTAGTTTATGGGTTTTGTGGTTGGGAATGGGAACCCTTTATTCTTCCAAATATTTTTTTTTTCTAGACAGTCTCACTTTTTTGTTTGTTTGTTTGTTTGTTTCCGGCCGGGGCTGGGTTTGAACCTGCCACCTCTGACATATGGGGCTGGCGGTCTACTCTATTGACCCACAGGTGCTGCCTGACAGTCTCACTCTGTTACCCTGGGTAGAGTGCCATGGCAGCATCATAGCTCACAGTAACCTCAAACTCCTCTTGGGCTTGAGCAATCCTCTTGCCTCAGCCTTCCAAGTACCTGGGACTATAGGCATCCACGACAACACCCAGCTGGTTTTTCTTTTTCTTTCTTTCTTTTTTTTTTTAATTGATGGGGATTCATTGAGGGTACAAGAGACCAGGTTAGTTTTTCTATTTTAAGTAGAGTTGGGGCCTCACTCGTATTCAGGCTCGTTTGGAACTCCTGAACTCAAGCAGTTCACCTGCCTTAGCCTCCTAGAGTGCTAGGGTTACAGGCATGAGCCACTGCGCCCAGCCTATGTGTATTTTTAATTTTGTTACTTCAGCATATAGGAAAGGTACTAATTATTTTTTTATTTGTTTGTTTTGGTTTTTTTGCAGTTTTTGGCCAAGGCTGGGTTTGAACCCACTACCTCCAGCATATGGGGCTGGCGCCCTACTCCTTTGAGCTACAGGCACCACCCCTAATTATTTTTTTAAAGACAAAGTCTCACTCTATTGCCCAGGCTATAGTGCAATAGCCTGATCATAGCTCACTACAACCTCAAAACACCACTGCATTCTAACCCAGGCAACAGAATGAGACCTAGTCTCCAAAAAAAAAAGAAAAAAAAACAACATTTAGGAGAATGCCCTAAATGTTCATTAGCAGAGAACTAATTAAATAAGATTAAGTGCTGTGAAATATACTATGTAGCCATTTTTTAAAAGTGAGGCCTATCAATCTATGTTGTTTAGAAATATTCACCAGGTGAAAATGTATAAAACTTAGCATATTCCCAATTGGGCCAAATTATACATAAGTGCTAAAATTCTCATAAAATATTTCTTTTTTTATTATTTCTGGTTAATAGGAAGGTATATATGATTAAGTTACATTTTTTGCATTTGTAAGATAAAGTCTGACTTGTAGTTGAGTCCTTCACCCAGAAAGTGTCCCATATACCTATATATTGTGGCCCATTAGGTGGGAGCTTAATGAACCACCCTCCTACTTTTTTTTTTTTTTTTGAGACAGAGTCACACTATGTTGACCTCAATAGATGCCATGGTGTCACAGCTCACAGCAACCTCCAACTCCTGGGCTTAAAGCGATTCTCTTGCCTCAGCCTCCCAAGTAGCTGGGACTATAGACACCTGCCACAATGCCCAGCAATTTTTTGTTGCAATTGTCATTGTTGTTTTACCTAGCCAGGGCTGGGTTCAAACCTGCCAAATTCAGTGCAGGTGGTTGGTGCCGTAACCACTGTGCTACGGGCACCAAGCTAGCCCCCCTACTTTTTTGGACATAATCTCACTCTATTGCCCAGGCTGGAGTATCATGGCTGCAGCCTAGATCACAGGAACCTCAAACTCCTGGGATCAAGCAGTCCTGCCTCAGCCTCCCAAGTAGCTGGAACTTCAGGCATGTACCCAGGTAAATTTTTTATTGTTAATAGAGATGGGGTCTCACTCTTGCTCAGGCTGGTTCAGAACTCTTGCTCTCAAGCAATTCTCCTACCTTGACCTCCCAAAGTGCTAGGATTACAAGGCCTTACCCAATTATAAGCTGAAAAGAAACCAAAGGCCAGAGTGAATCAGAACATCTTTTTTATGCTTTTTTTTTTTTTGAGACAGAGCTTCAAGCTGTCATCCTGGGTAGAGTGTTGTGGTATCACAGCTCACAGCAACTCCCAACTCCTGGGCTCAAGCGAGTCTCCTGCCTCCGCCTACCAAATAGCTGGGACTACAGGCACCTGCCACAACGCCCAGCTATTTTTCATTGTTTGGCAGGCCCAGGCTGGATTCGAACCCGCTAGCTCAAGTGTATGTGGCTGGTGCCTTAGCCGCTTGAGCCATAGGCGCTGAGCCTTTTTTTATTTTTATTTTTTGAGACAGACTCTCACTACATTGCCCTTGGTAGAATACTGTGGCATCACAGCTCACAGCAACCTTCAACTCTCGGGCTTAAGCGATTCTCTTGCCTCAGCCTCCCAAGTAGCTGGGAGTACAGGTGCCTGCCACAATGACTGGTTATTTTTTGTTGCAGTTGTTTAGCTGGCCCGGGCTGGGTTCGAACCGGACAGCCTTGGTGTATGTGGCCAGCGCCATAACTACGGGTGCTGAGCCCTTTTTTATGCTGTTATCTCAAGACTTGAGAGCCACCAAGTTGGCTACATCAGGGAGTGACCAGTGTGCAGTTCATCTCCAGTCCCATGTGCTAGTCATGGGGAACACTGAAGAGGCTGGCCATACCCCAGAACCCCATACACCAGGTGCTCAGCACCAGCATCAGAAGTAACAGGCTTTCCTTCAATGGCAGGGGCCTCAGGCCCTCAGACACTAGAATTATCACTTTAGGACTCCCCAACAGAACAAGAGCCACATGGCAACAGCAGGGCATAGAGCTATGGTGACATGACTGCACCACTTACCCAGAGCAGAATAAGCACTGACTTCAGGCTTCCTCTAGGTGGGGACCAAAGTCTGATATGGTCCAGGAAATAAACAGACCAGATTGGATGACTGGAAGCAGGAGACTTTGGTTACTACTGACATACCATCACCTTGAACAAGATTTATCTTGGGAATAGGGGATGCACTTTTAAAACTTGGTACAAAAATACTATATATGTTAAGCAACAGATACCCCTGGGTCTCTACCTATAATTAAGGGAAAAGTGGGTCCTGTAGATGTTCAGAAGGTATCCACAACTCTTTCTGAGGCCAGAGAACTCATCCTTTGGTTTTCTTTCTCTTAGGCATTCCATACCCCACCCAGTTTGTGCGCCCTAAGGACTCACACAATTTGTTTCTTTCTTTCTTTTTTTTTTTTTTTTAAAGACAGAGCATTTCACTTTGTCACCCTTGGTAGAGTGCCATGGCATCATAGCTCATAGCAACCTCCAACTCCTGGGCTTAAGCGATTCTCTTGCCTCAGCCTCCCAAGCAGCTGGGACTACGGATGCCTGCCACAATGCCTGGCTATTTTTAGAGATGAGGTCTTGCTCTTGCTCAGGCTAGTCTTGAACCTGTGAGCTCAAGCAATCCACCCACCTCAGCCTCCCAAGTCCTGGGATTACAGGCGTGAGCCACCACACCACACCTGGCCTTACAGTTTGATTTTTTTTTAATTATTTTAACAGAGGCCGGGTGCAGTGGCTCATGCCTGTAACCCTAGCACTCGAGGAGGCCAAGGTGGGTGGATTGCCTGAGCTCATGGGTTCAAGACCAGCCTGAGCCGGAGCAAGACCCCACCTCTAAAAATAGCCAGGCATTGTGGTGGGCACCTGTAGTCCCAGCTACTCAGGAGGCTGAGGCAAGAGGATATCTTGAGCCCAGGAGTTTGAGGTTGCTGTGAACTATGATGCCATGGCACTCTACCCAGAATGACAAAGTGAGACTCTGTCTCAAAAATATATATATTTTAACAGCTTTTTTAGGATGCAATTCATGGCTAGGCCACAGACAGTAACTCATGTCTTTAATCCTAGCACTCTGGCCAAGGAGGAAGGATTGCTTGAGTTGAGACCAGCCTGAGCAATAGCAAGACCTCATCTCTACTAAAAATAGAAAAAGTAACCAGGCATTATGGCAGGTGACTGTAGTCCCAGCTACTTGAGAGTCTAAGGCAGGAGAAGTGCCTGAACCCAGGAGTTTGAACTTTCTGTGAGCCAGACTGATATGGCACTCAAGCTTGGGCAACAGAGTAAGGCTCTTAAAAAAAAAATAAATAAATAAAATAAAATAAAAATATATACACACACACACACACACACACACACACACACACACACATACATATGCCGGGCGCGGTGGCTCATACCTGTAATCCCAGCACTCTGAGAGGCCAAGGTGTGTGGATTGCCTGAGCTTATGAGTTGAAGACCAGCCTAAGCAAGAGCAAGACCCTGCCTCTGAAAACAGCCAGGCATTGTGGCAGGTGCCTATAGTCCCAGCTACTAGGGAGGCTGAGGCAAGAGAATCGCTTGATCCCAGAAGTGTGAGGTTGCTGTGAGTTGTGACACCACAGCACTCAACTGGAGACTCTGCCTCAAAATAAAAGATTAATTCACATATCATTCACTTAACTCATTTAAAGTGTATAATTCCATGGGTTGTAGTATATTCACAGGTTATGCAACTAAAACAATCTAATTCTAGAATAGTTTCATTCCCCTAAAAGAAACTCCATATCCATTAGCTGTTATGCCCTCTTCCCACCCTGCTGAAACCCCTCATCCCTAATGCCTCAGTTACTGATCCACTTTCTCTCTCTATAGATTAGCCTATTCAGAGCATTTCCTATAAACGGAATGATACAATATTTGGTCATTTGTGACTGAGCATTATATTTACTTAGCATTATGTTTTCAAGGTTCATTAACTGTGTAGCTTGTATGAGTAGTTCATTTCTTTTCCTTTTTTTTTTTTTTTTGAGACAGAGTCTCACTTTATTGTCCCAGCTACAGTGCTGTAGCATCAGTCTAGATCGCAGCAACCTCAAACTCCTGGGTTCAAGTGATCCTCTTGCCTCAGCCTCCCAGGTAGCAGGTGCTCACCACAACGCCCAGCTATTTTTTCTATTGTTAGTAGAGATGGGGGGTCTCACTCTTGCTCAGGCTGGTTTCAAACTCCTGGGTTCAAGTGATACTCCTGCCTCACCCTCACAGAGTGCTAGGATTATAGACGTGAGCCACTGCACCTGGGCTTCATTTCTTTATTGTAAAATAATATTCCATTGTGTGGATATACCACGTATTGTTTATCCATCCATCAGTTGATGGACATCTGGGTTGTTTCCATTTTTGCCTACTGTAAATAATGCTGATAAAAACATTCATTTACAAATTTTTCGTGTGGACATGTTTTCAGTTCTCTTGAGTACATATGTAGGAGAATTGCTGGGTCATGTGGTAACTCTGTTTAACCCTTTAAGGAGCTGCCAGGCTATACAATTTTACTTTCTCACTAACAGGGTATAATTGTCTCAATTTCTTGACATCTCTTCAACACTTACTATCTGGCTTTCTTATTATACTCATCATAGTGAGTGTGAATTTTGTAAATTTGATTTGCATTTCCCTGTTGACAAATGATGTTTAGCATTTTTTTTTTTTTGAGACAGAGCCTCAAGTTGTCACTCTGGGTAGAGTGCCTTGGCATCACAGCTCACAGCAACCTCCAACTCCTGGGCTCAAGCAATTTCCTGCCTCCACCTCCCAAGTAGCTGGGACTACAGGCGCCTGCCACAACACCTGGGCCTGGGCTGGATTTGAACCCGCCAGGTCAGGTGTAAGTGGCTGGCACCTTAGCCACTTGAGCCACAGGTGCTGAGCCTGAGCCTGTTTAGCATTTTTTTCATGTGTTTATTGGCCATATTGTCTTGGGAGAAATGTCTGTTCAAGCCTTTTACCCATTTTTTTTTTTTTTTTTAAGAGACAGAGTTTCACTTTTTTGCCCTTGGTAGGATGCTGTAGTGTCACAGCTCACAGCAACCTCTAGCTCCTGGGCTTAGATGATTCTCTTGCCTCAGCCTCCAGCGTAGCTGGGACTACAGAGGCCCACCACACGCCTGGCTATTTTGTTTATTGAAGTTGCATTTTAGCTGGGTCCGGGTTTGAACTAGCCACCCTCAGTATATAGGGTGGGCGCCCTACTCACTGAGCCACAGGTGCAGCCCTCCTTTACCCATTTTTAAATTGGGCTGTTTGTCTTTTTGCTATTGAGTAGTAAAGTTCTTTGTATATTCTACATGCAAGTTTCTTATGATCTGCAAACATCTCTCCCATTGTGTGGGTTTTTTTACTTTCTGTTTGATGATGTCCAACTTATCTATTAGTTCTTTTGTTGCTTATGCTTTGAATGCCATATCTAAGAAACCATCTCCTAATATGAGGTCATGAAGATTTATGCCCACGATTTCATCTAAGAGTTTTACAGCTATAAGCTTGATAAGTATTTATAAACTTTATAAATTACTTATAAATTTATAAGGCCAGGCATGGCTGGTAAACCTAGCACTTTGGGAGGACAAGGCAGGTGGATTGTTTGAGCTGAGGAGTTTAAGACAAGCCTGAGCAAGAGAACAAGACCCCATCATTACTAAAAATAGAAAAACTAGCCAGGTGTTGTGGCATGAACATATAGTCCTAGCTCCTTGGGAGAACAAAGCAAGAGGATTGCTCAAACCCAGGAGTTTGAGGTTGCTATTTGCTATTAGCTGAGTGTAACATTGGGTTAAAGGGGCTCAGTGCCCATAGTTCAGTGGTTAGGGAGCTGCCTAATGCACTGGGGCTGGCAGGTTCAAACCTGGCCCAGGCCTGCCAAACAACAATGACAACTACAACCAAAAAAACAGCTGGGCATTGTAGCAGGCGCCTATAGTCCCAGCTACTTGGGAGGCTGAGACAAGAGAATAGCTTAAGCCCAAGAGTTTGAGGTTTCTGTGAGCTGTGATGCCATGGCATTCTACAAAGGGCGACATAGTGAGACTCTGTCTCAAAAAAAAAAAAAAAAAAATGGGGGGCGGCACCTGTGGCTCAAGGAGTAGGGCGCTGACCCCATATACTGGGGGTTCCAGGTTGAAGCCCGGCCCGGCCAAAACTGAAAAAAAAAAAAAATGGGCTAAAGGGCCTGACCCTGAGCTAGAGTGAGACCTTATCTCTACTGAAAAATAGAAAATAGCTGGGTGGTGTTTAATGCACTGGATCTCATAGAGAACAAAACTTTCCTGGAGAAGCTCAAGTTCAGCATAGGGGATGGCAACCTGCAGTATTACCTTTACAATCGGAAGTGCCCCAGCATGGGGGCAGAGAAGATTGGGCTGGTGCTACAATAACCAGTCACCAGTGAGATTCTGGATAAAGCCACTGAGAATTCCAACCAGGAAATGGAACCCCACAAATTGGTCCGATTTTCACAAATGTGAGAATCCCTGGCAAAGGGAACAGAGCTGAATCGGCTTTACAAAACTGCCAGCGAATTTGACAATTGTATTGCAATGGCATGGGCTGTGTGACGGCCGTGTCTCTGGTCTCCCTGTTTTCCAGTTAATCACATCTTCATGCAGCCATGATCAAGGGAACGTAACTGCTGAAAACTAGCTCATGATTGGCATATTTGGAGATAACAGGTGAATAATAAAAGTATATATATACATATATATATTATATATTAAAAAAAAAAAAAGAAAATAGCTGGGTGGGCTCAGTGCCTATAGCTCAGCAGTTAGGGTGCCAGCCACATATACTGGGGCTGGTGGGTTCAAACCCAATATGGGCCTGCTAAACAACAATGACAACAACAACAACAAAAATAAATAGCCGGGGGCGGCACCTGTGGCTCAGTGAGTAGGGCGCTGGCCCCATATACTGAGGGTAGTGAGTTCAAACCCGGCCCTGGCCAAACTGCAACAAAAAATACTTGGGCGTTGTGGCGGGCGCCTGTAGTCCCAGCTTCCCAGAAGGCTGAGGCAAGAGAATCACCTAAGCCCAAGAGCTGGAGTTTGCTGTGAGCTGTGATGCCACAGCACCCTACCAAGGGTGACAAAGTGAGACTCTGTCTCTAAAAAATAAATAAATAAATAAATAAATAGTCAGGTGTTGGGTGGCGCCTGTGGCTCAGTGAGTAGGGTGCCGGCCCCATATACCAAGGGTGGTGGGTTCAAATCCAGCCCCAGCTGAACTGCAACCAAAAAATAGCCAGGCGTTGTGGTGGGCGCCTGTAGTCCCAGCTGCTTGGGAGGCTGAGGCAGGAGAATTGCGAAAGCCCAAGAGCTGGAGGTTGCTGTGAGTCCTGTGACATCATGGCACTCTACCGAGGGTGGTAAAGTGAGACTCTGTCTCTACCAAAAAAAAAAAAATAGTCGGGTTTTGTGGTGATTGCCTGTAGTCCCAGGTACTTGGGAGGCTGAGGCAAGAGAATCACTTGAGTCCAAGAGTTTGAGGTTGCTGTGAGCTATGATGACACCATGGCACCCTACCAAGGCAACCAAGTGAGACTCTGACTCAAAAAACAAAAAAGAGAGGGTGGAGCAAGATGGCAGCCGAGTAACAGCTTCCTTGCATCTGGGCACCGTGAGTCTGGGGATATAGGACTCCAGGCATCTCTGGCTGGTGGGATCTGCCTATCATCACCCCTGAGAGGATACAGGGAGTCAGCGAGAGACTTCTGGACCCCAAGAGGAGGACTAAAACAGTGGAAAACCCGCAAGTGGTTGCGTGTGTTCAATCCGTCTAAACCCGCCCGCAACTTCCACAGGCATGAGAACTTAAAGAGCAAGAGGAAGTGAAAGGAAAATTAGGGCAAGGAAACAGATAAAAGAAATCACCCATGAGGAAGAATCAGCAGAAAAATCCAGGCAACATGAAGAACCAGTCCAGAACAACCCCGCCAAGGGACCATGAGGTAGCTACTGCAGAGGATTCCACCTATACAGAAATGTTAGGAATGACAGAAAGGGAATTTAGAATACACATGTTGAAAACAATGAAAGAAATGATGGAAACAATGAAGGAAACTGCTAATAAAGTGGAAAATAACCAAAAGGAAATCCAAAAACAGAATCAAATCAGAGATGAACGATATGAAGAATATAAAAAGGATATAGCAGAGCTGAAGGAAATGAAACAGTCAATCAGGGAACTTAAAGATGCAATGGAAAGTATCAGCAACAGGTTAGACCATGCAGAAGAAAGAATTTCAGAGGTAGAAGACAAAGTTTTTGAGATAACTCAGATAGTAAAAGAGGCAGAAAAGAAGAGAGAGAAAGTAGAACGTTCACTGTCAGAATTATGGGACTTTATGAAGCGTTCCAACATACGAGTTATAGGAATTCCAGAAGGGGAAGAAGAATGCCCCAGAGGAATGGAAGCCATACTAGAGAATATTATAAAAGAAAATTTCCCAAATATCACCAAAGATTCTGACACACTGCTTTCAGAGGGCTATCGGACCCCAGGTCGCCTCAACTCTAACCGAGCTTCTCCAAGACACATTGTGATGAACCTGTCCAAAGTCAAGACAAAAGAAAAGATTCTGCAAGCTGCCAGGAGTAAGTGCCAGTTGACCTACAGGGGCAAATCCATCAGATTGACCGCAGACTTCTCTAATGAAACTTTTTAAGCAAGAAGACAATGGTCATCTACCTTTAATCTACTTAAACAGAACAATTTCCAGCCCAGAATTCTGTACCCTGCTAAGCTAAGCTTCAAAATTGACAGAGAAATCAAATCATTTATGGATATACAAACATTGAGGAAATTCGCCACAACAAAACCAGCTCTACAGGAAATACTTCAACCTGTTCTGCACACTGACCACCACAATGGATCAGCAGCAAAGTAAGAACTCAGAAATTAAAGGACAGAACCAAACCTCCACACTGATGCAAAAGATAAAACTAAGCAATGGACTCTCACACAATAAGACGAAGAGAATACTACCACACTTATCAATTATCTCAATAAATGTTAATGGCTTGAATTCCCCACTGAAGAGACATAGATTGGTTGACTGGATTAAAAAACACAAGCCATCCATTTGCTGTCTGCAAGAAACACACCTGGCTTCAAAAGACAAATTAAAGCTCCGAGTCAAGGGTTGGAAGACAATTTTTCAGGCAAATGGAATTCAGAAGAAAAGAGGAGTTGCAATCTTATTTTCAGATACATGTGGATTTAAAGCAACTAAAGTCAAAAAAGACAAAGATGGTCACTTTATATTGGTCAAGGGAAAAATACAACAAGAAGACATTTCAATTCTAAATATCTATGCACCCAGTTTAAATGCTCCCAGATTCTTGAAACAGACCTTACTCAGTCTGAGCAATATGATATCTGATAATACCATCATAACAGGGGACCTTAACACTCCTCTTACAGAGCTGGACAGATCCTCTAAACAGAAATTAAACAAGGATATAAGAGACTTAAATGAGACCCTAGAACAACTGTGCTTGATAGACGCATATAGAACACTCCATCCCAAAGATAAAGAATATACATTCTTCTCATCACCCCATGGAACATTCTCCAAAATTGATCATATCCTGGGACACAAAACAAATATCAACAGAATCAAAAGAATTGAAATTTTACCTTGTATCTTCTCAGACCATAAGGCACTAAAGGTGGAACTCAACTCTAACAAAAATGCTCGACCCCACCCAAAGGCATGGAAACTAAACAATCTTCTGTTGAATAACAGATGGGTGAAGGAAGAAATAAAACAGGAAATCATTAACTTCCTTAAGCATAACGACAATGAAGACACAAGCTACCAAAACCTGTGGGATACTGCAAAAGCAGTTTTGAGAGGAAAATTCATCGCTTTAGATGCCTACATTCGAAAAACAGAAAGAGAGCACATCAACAATCTCACAAGAGATCTTATGGGATTGGAAAAAGAAGAACAATCTAAGCCTAAACTCAGTAGAAGAAAAGAAATATCCAAAATCAAATCAGAGATCAATGAAATTGAAAACAAAAGAATCATTCAGAAAATTAATGAAACAAGGAGTTGGTTTTTTGAAAAAATAAATAAAATAGATAAACCATTGGCCAGACTGACGAGGAATAGAAAAGTAAAATCTCTAGTAACCTCAACCAGAAATGATAAAGGGGAAATAACAACTGATCCCACAGAGATACAAGAGATCATCTCTGAATACTACCAGAAACTCTATGCCCAGAAATTTGACAATGTGAAAGAAATGGATCAATATTTGGAATCACACCCTCTCCCTAGACTCAGCCAGGAAGAAATAGAGCTCCTGAACAGACCAATTTCAAGCACTGAGATCAAAGAAACAATAAAAAATCTTCCAACCAAAAAATGCCCTGGTCCAGATGGCTTCACTCCAGAATTCTATCAAACCTTCAAGGAAGAGCTTATTCCTGTACTGCAGAATTTATTCCAAAAAATTGAGGAAGAAGGAATCTTCCCCAACACATTCTATGAAGCAAAATCACCCTGATACCAAAACCAGGAAAAGACCCAAACAAAAAGGAGAATTTCAGACCAATCTCACTCATGAACATAGACGCAAAAATTCTCAACAAAATCCTAGCCAATAGATTACAGCTTATCATCAAAAAAGTCATTCATCATGATCAAGTAGGCTTCATCCCAGGGATGCAAGGCTGGTTTAACATACACAAGTCCATAAACGTTATCCACCATATTAACAGAGGCAAAAATAAAGATCACATGATCCTCTCAATAGATGCAGAAAAAGCATTTGATAAAATCCAGCATCCTTTTCTAATTAGAACACTGAAGAGTATAGGCATAGGTGGCACATTTCTAAAACTGATTGAAGCTATCTATGACAAACCCACAACCAATATTTTACTGAATGGAGTAAAACTGAAAGCTTTTCCTCTTAGAACTGGAACCAGACAAGGTTGTCCTCTGTCACCTTTACTATTCAACGTAGTGCTGGAAGTTCTAGCCAATACAATTAGGCAAGACAAGGAAATAAAGGGAATCCAAATGGGAGCAGAGGAGGTCAAACTCTCCCTCTTTGCTGACGACATGATCTTATACTTAGAGAACCCCAAAGACTCAACCACAAGACTCCTAGAAGTCATCAAAAAATACAGTAATGTTTCAGGATATAAAATCAATGTCCATAAGTCAGTAGCCTTTGTGTATACCAATAACAGTCAAGATGAGAAGCTAATTAAGGACACAACTCCCTTCACCATAGTCTCAAAGAAAATGAAATACCTAGGAATATACCTAACGAAGGAGGTGAAGGACCTCTATAAAGAAAACTATGAAATCCTCAGAAAGGAAATAGCAGAGGATATTAACAAATGGAAGAACATACCATGCTCATGGATGGGAAGAATCAACATTGTTAAAATGTCTATACTTCCCAAAGCAATCTACCTATTCAATGCCATTCCTATCAAATTACCAACATCGTACTTTCAAGATTTGGAAAAAATGATTCTGCGTTTTGTATGGAACCAGAAAAAAACCCATATAGCTAAGGCAGTTCTCTGTAACAAAAATAAAGCTGGGGGCATCAGCATACCAGATTTTAGTCTGTACTACAAAGCCATAGTGCTCAAGACAGCATGGTACTGGCACAAAAACAGAGACATAGACACTTGGAATCGAATTGAAAACCAAGAAATGAAACTAACATTTTACAACCACCTAATCTTTGATAAACCAAACAAGAACATACCTTGGGGGAAAGACTCCCTATTCAATAAATGGTGTTGGGAGAACTGGATGTCTACATGTAAAAGACTGAAACTGGACCCACACCTTTCCCCACTCACAAAAATTGATTCAAGATGGATAAAGGACTTAAACTTAAGGCATGAAATAATAAAAATCCTCCAAGAAAGCATAGGAAAAACACTGGAAGATATTGGCCTGGGGAAAGACTTCATGAAGAAGACTGCCATGGCAATTGCAACAACAACAAAAATAAACAAATGGGACTTCATTAAACTGAAAAGCTTCTGTACAGCTAAGGAGACAATAACCAAAGCAAAGAGACAACCTACACAATGGGAAAGGATATTTGCATATTTTCAATCAGACAAAAGCTTGATAACTAGGATTTATAAAGAACTCTAATTAATCCACATGAAAAAAGCCAACAATCCCATATATCAATGGGCAAGAGACATGAATAGAACTTTCTCTAAAGACGACAGACGAATGGCTAACAAACACATGAAAAAATGTTCCTCATCTCTATATGTTAGAGAAATGCAAATCAAAACAATCCTGAGATATCATCTAACCCCAGTGAGAATGGCCCACTTCACAAAATCTCAAAACTGCAGATGCTGGCGTGGATGTGGAGAGAAGGGAACACTTTTACACTGCTGGTGGGACTGCAAACTAGCACAATCTTTCTGGAAGGAAGTATGGAGAAACCTCAAAGCACTCAAGCTAGACCTCCCATTTGATCCTGCAATCCCATTACTGGGCATCTACCCAGAAGGAAAGAAATCCTTTTATCATAAGGACACTTGTACTAGACTGTTTATTGCAGCTCAATTTACAATCGCCAAAATGTGGAAACAGCCTAAATGCCCACCAACCCAGGAATGGATTAACAAGCTGTGGTATATGTATACCATGGAATACTATTCAGCCATTAAAAAAAATGGAGACTTTACATCCTTCGTATTAACCTGGATGGACGTGGAAGACATTATTCTTAGTAAAGCATCACAAGAATGGAGAAGCATGAATCCTATGTACTCAATTTTGATATGAGGACAATTAATGACAATTATGGTTATGGGGGGAGAACAGAAAGAGGGAAGGAGGGAGGTGGGTGGGGCCTTGGTGTGTGTCACACTTTATGGGGGCAAGACATGATTGCAAGAGGGACTTTACCTAACAATTGCAATCAGTGTAACCTGGCTTATTGTACCCTCAATGAATCCCCAACAAAAAAAAAAAAAAAAGAAACCTCCCCAAACTCCTTAGAATGTGTGACCACTCTAGTTTTTAGCAACCCTAGCAAAGGCCATTGTCAGACCAGAGCATGCTGAGAACTCTAAAGACCATATGCCTTTTTGGTCTGTGTGAAATGTCCTCTGCCTGAAATGTTTTTTGCTCCCTTTCTCCTGTTCACCTGGCTTGCTCCTACTCATCCTTTTAACTTCACATCCTTTATGATGCCATTCTTAACCCCGTAAGGCAAAGTGAATTGCTCCCTTCTTTGTGTTCCTGCTACTTTTTTTTCATAATTCAGCCATAGTTTTTTTTTGTTTTTTTTTTGAGACAGTCTCACTTTGTTGCCCTCAGTAGAGTGCTGTGGCATCACAGCTCACAGCAACCTCCAGCTTTTGGGCTTAAGTGATTCTCTTGCCTCAGCCTCCCGAGTAGCTGGGATTACAGGTGCCCGCCACAACACCTGGCTATTTTTTTGTTGTTGTTGTTGCAGTTTGGGGCCAGGTTTGAACCTGCCACCCTCGGTATATGGGGCCAGCACCCTACTCACTGAGTCACAGGCGCTGCTCAGCCATAGTTTTTGTAACGTTATGTTGTAATTTTCTATCTGTGTCACAGCAAGAGATTTATTCTTTTTTAATTTTTTTTGAATTTTGTATTCAATTGTTTTAGTTTGAAGGTTTTTAAAATTTTTTTCTGGTTTCTTTGAATTTTTATTTATTTATTTATTATTTTTACTTTTTTATGGAGACAGAGTCTCACTCTGTGGCCCTTGTTAGAGTGCTGTGACATCATAGCTCACAGCAACCTCCAACTCTTGGGCTCAAGCAATTCTCTTGCCTCAGCCTCCCAAGTAGCTGGGACTACAGGCACCCACTACAATGCCCAGCTTTTTTTTTTGTAGAGACAAGGTCTCACTCTGGCTCAGGCTAGTCTTGAATTCCTGAGGTCAGGACAATCCACCCACCTCAGCCTCCCAGAGTGCTAGGATTACAAGCATGAGCCACCACGGCCAGCCAACAGAGATTTATTTATTATAACATGTATCATTTTACTGGTGGGCTATAGCCTAGCCTCATGTCATTTTTATTCTGGGTTCCAGGGAGAAAGAGAAGTCTAGATCTGGAAATTTCCAGGCTTATTGTAGAGAGAAAAGGGAAGGGAAGCTGCCAGTCTACTTAATGGTACTTAAAGCTTCTATATGAAAATGGTACTTTACATTTCTACTCATATTCCATTGGCCAAAGCAAGTCCTATAGCCAAGCCTGTTGTAAGCAGGGCATGACAATGCTCCCATAGTGAGGGGCCTTGTAGAGAAGGCCAGTAAATATCAGCTACAATATACAATCTACCACAGAGATGTCAATCACTGAGTTCATCCACTTCTCCCTTCATCACCTACATACTGTGCTGTGGTGTTCTCTATCATGTAACATCCCACATACATCTCGGCCAAGGAAGAGTAAAGTCTTGACTCAAGGGCAGACAGTCCCTAGGTAGTCAATGTAGTCTGATCTGGGCTTGGTGCAGTGGCTCATGCATATAATCCTAGCAGTCTAGGACTGCTTGAGCTCAGGAGATCTAGACCAGCTTGAGCAAGAGTAAGACTCCATCTCTACTTAAAAAAATTAACCAGGCATTATGGCAGGTGCCTGTAGTCCTAACTACTTGAGAGGCTGAGGCAAGAGGATGGCTTGAACCTAAGAGTCTGAGGTTGTTGTGAGCTAGGCTGATGCCACCACACTCTAGCCTGGGCAACAGAGTGAGGCTCTGTCTCAAAAAAAAAAAAAAAAGGAGTCTGACCTGGAGAGTAGACTTACCGGACCAATTCCTTTTCTTGGGACTTGAACCTCAGCATATTGAATGAGTGATCTTCAGCTAAAAGATTATGATACAAGATAGATTTCAAAAAGTCACAAGTAACTAAGACTGTGTTCCCGGAAAGTTGGGCTCACCGCAACCAAACCAGGATTTCTATGCAAAACTTGCTCTTAGCCTCTCACTCAGTTCAGTTTTTCATAGGGAAGGGGTACACACGGGGAAGCCTGTGAAATATACAAAGCATGGGTCTACTTGTCTGCCTACCTGGTCTGCTCCAAACATGTTACTCACCTGTTCAAAAATCTTCCATGGGTTTGGAAAGCCTGCAAGAAAAGTTCGAACTACTGAGCTTGGCACCTGAGGCCCCACCGGGCCATCTAACCACCTCTTCCAGGAGGTTATAGATGGCTTCCTGAGTGAGACAGATGAGTTGGCATTCAGGAGTGGTACTGTCCAGCAGGGCCAAGAAGAAGGCACACATTGCACATGACCATTCAGCTGCATAGATGTGGCATAGTAGATTGTGAAAGTATTAGATCCCAGTGGGTGCCATGGATATTGCGATTTTACTTTGAAGACAAAAGAATGAATAAAGGTGGAGAAAAGGACAGAATTCTGCTGGAGAATCAGGGAAACCCAGAGACCCTGAGCTCAAATCAGTCTTGTTCTAGAGTAGGATCTACCTGGCCCTGCAGCTTCCCCATCAGATAGACAACTAGATTGTGAGAACGTGGAGCTCTTTCCTGTAAGAGCCCCAACGCGCTACCCTTGCCAGTCCCTTTACAAGTGCACAGCCTTCCGGAGTCTTGGAGGTTAGATCATTCCCTCTGAATTCTGTAATCCAACCACTTTCAAGTGCGTCTGCGACTCGCTCGGAGGCCCCACCCATATCAGCCTCCTAGGCCTAAGTGCAGTTCAAAGCAGGACGCCCTACAGACCAATCCCGTTGCTGTTCAGAGACAAACCTTAGGTCCTTGGCCAATCGTTTTCCAGGTACGACCAAGCCACGCCCCATACGCTGCTGGCTAAGCTGCCGGAGTTCTCGGACCGAAGTGGGCGCCCCAGGGCCACTCTAGGGCCACAGTGGGGCGCTGCAGGCAGCAGCCCAGCCTCAGATTGGAGCAGAGCAGGAGGGGTCAACAAGGCCCCACCCTTGGGCCCAATCCCGCCCTCCTCTCCCTCCCATAGGCCAGGTCCAAGGGCCCATCCAGCATGTACAAGGGATGTCCAGTCAAGCCTTTCCTTGCCCCATGTCACCCCAGCACCCACGCGTGTGTTGCGTGGGGCAGCACACATGACTGGGCAGCAGCAGCAGTAAGATCAGCAGGAGCCTGTGGAATCGAAAGTGGGACAGGGCTCGGTGGCTGGAACATGGCCCCCAGATCTTGGATGGGGGCCAGGCATCACCCCACTCCAACCACGCTTCGGATTCAGGAGCCAGCTTTCCCACTGAAATCTGGTGTTGGGGGGCAGAAGCCACATCCTGTTGCAGAAATTTAGCATGAAGACTAGGAACACTTAGAAATTTAGTCAGGGGGACTGGTGCGGTGGCTTATGCCTGTAATCCTGGCACTCTGGGAGGCCGAGGCAGGTGGACTGCTTGAGCTCATGAGTTCCAGACCAGCCTGAGCAAAAAGCGAGACCTCGTCTCTACTAAAAATGGAAAAACTGAGGCAAGAGGATCGCTTGAGCCCAAGTGTTGGAGGTTGCTGTGAGCTACGACGCCATCGCACTCTACGCAGGGCAACAGCTTGAGACTCTGTCTCAACAAAAAAGAAAGAAAATTTAGTTAGGGCTTGGAGTTCAGGTGCCTTATAGAAAAAAACAGGGGTGGATTTCTCTGCCTCTACTATACTACCTCCTTCAGCCAGATAATCCCTTAAAACCCAGGTGTACTGAACCAGGTCACTAGCTCACTATGCTGAAGCCTTACATATAAAAAGCAATGGCTATTTCTAGTCTCGGGTCTGGTCTACTAATCCTTCTGCCTGGCAAACCCTCCTCCTCACTCACCATTCTGCTCAAATATTGCCCTTTCTGAGACCAAACCTTCCCTGTCAACTGTATGCAAAGTGACAGCCTCAGTTAATGACTGTTCCCTGGTGCCCCTTCCTCTAGGCCATAGGAATGCCCATAATGGCCCCCTCACACACCATCTAACCTGTGTCCCAGCCTGGCCTGGCCAGCCTTATTTCTTCAGGCATAGGTACTCACGGTGGTCTTTTCCCAGTGGCAGTACTGAGCTGGGAGCCAGATGTGGGTGTTGGCCCTTTCCACCCCCCGAATCCTATAGGAGAGTAAAAGGGCAGAACCCGCCTACTGTGGGTACAGCACCTAAGGCAGTCTGACCTAAGCCTGCTGGGCTGGGCCTGGCCCTGGCCCCAGGGATTGCTAGGAGGTGGGAGGCTGGGTAACCTTTAGGCCTAGAGGTAGCTGTTCCAGGAATACACATGCACAGGGGTGTCCAGCTATTTTTCTTCTTCTTTTTTTTTAATTTTTTATAAAACCACATGTCCCAGCCAAAGAGGACGCGATAGGCCCACCTCTAGACATTATGGCCTGACAAGGGAGGCCCCCATAAATGAGCAGCTGCCAACCCCAGAAGAACCATTTGCTCCTCTACACAGGGGCCAGTGTGAGGAAGGGGGTCCAGCTGGAGGCTCTGCCCTGCTCCCCAGCCACCGGGAGAGAAGGCCAGGCCCTGTGTCCCTGGTGCTCCCAGTGCCTACAAGTGAAGGAGGGAGAAGAAGGTCTGAGGGGAAAAGGGAAGGCTGGAGCCAGGGATGAGGCACCCAGGGCAGACCCACAGTATCTCCAAGAATATGCAGCATTATCCAAACACTGTGCTGACGCCAATGATGATTGCCAGTATGATGACAATGATGGACAGGCAGATGGCAATCAAGACTTTCTTCTGTGGGAGAGGAACAGAGGGGTCAGGGAAAATCACTCAAGGCCACTTGGGGCTGGGGCTGGGGCCAGGACTGAGAGGCTCACCTTCCTCGCCTTCTTCTGGTTCTCCAGGGCTACCTTGACATGTTCCTGCCCACGTTCCACATAGTCCGCTGAGCTAAGGATGTTCTTCTCAATCCGGTTGATCATCTCCCCCTACTCAGAAGATGAAGTGGTTCACGGAGGTAGGGATGACCAGGGGTAAGGAGGGGGGCCAGGAGGAACTGTGCCCACTCTAGCCTCAAATGACTAAAGGATATTACTGGTGGGGCTGTTGGGGGGAACACTGCACTAACAAAGACAGAGGTAAGACCAGATATGACAAAAATTCAGACTCCCAAGGATGGCTACCAACCTCCTCATTCACATGGTCCCTTCTCCCTGTTCACTTGCCCTGTACAACCTTTATGTGCAGTGAAGGCTAGGAGCTATATGCTTCATACGGCTCATATCTTTCACAGATGGTCAACTTCGGTCCCCTGACAAATCTGTCTGAATATACTCATTCTTCTAGATCTGTTTCCCAGCTGCTGTGAAGCCCTCCCACTCCCTGCCTCTTCCTAGCCCAACCAGCCTTCAGGTCTTGGTATTCTTTTTCTTTTTTTTTTTTTTGAGACAGAGTTTCATTTTGTTGCTCAGTAGAGTGTTGTGGATCACAGCTCACTGTAACATCAAACTCCTGGGTCTAAGTGATTCTCTTGCCTCGGCTGCCCAAGTAGCTGGGACTACAGGTGCCCACCACAACACCTGGCTATTTTTTGTTGCAGTTCAGCAGGGGCCGGGTTGAAACCTGCCACTCTCAGTATATGGGGCCGGCGCCCTACCCACTGAGCCACAGGCACCACCCTTGGTCTTGGTATTCTTATGAATGAAATCCCTTCCCCAAATTCCCAGCTTCAGAATGGCAGTGGTTTTGGCGTAGTTGAGGGTAGCTCTTTCAGGCAGGGCCAGAACCTTATCTCAACCCAAACAACTAAGGTCAGAGGAACATCACTCCACCTCAACCTTGTACAAATTTTAGGAGGCAGACTCCCTAGGGGGCAAATTTGATTGGAGCTCTTAGAGGTTTAAGGATAGATTCTGTTGGAGGAGGCACCAAGGTCAAGACATACCTGGGGCAGGCTTAAGTTGGAGGATGAGTGGGGCAATGCTATAGATAAAGGAGTGGCCATCTGGGTAGCTGTGGAGGTGGGCAGAATTCCAGGGGAATGGCTAAGGATGGAAGTAAGGGCCATCCTAGGGGCATAGCCAAGCCTAGAAAAGCACAAAAGCCTCAGGGAGAGAAAGCAAGGGTGGAGGTAGGCTGATAGTCATGGTTGGCAGTTCTTTTTTTTTTTTTTTGTAGAGACAGAGTCTCGCTGTACCGCCCTCGGGTAGAGTTCCGTGGCGTCACACGGCTCACAGCAACTGCTAACTCTTGGGCTTAATTGTCTCAGCCTCCCGAGCAGCTGGGACTACAGGCGCCCGCCACACTTTAGCCTGCCCGGCTAAAGTTCTTTTTCTTTTAGAGACATAGTCTCACTTTATCGCCCTTGGTAGAGTGCCGTAGCGTCACAGCTCACAGCAACCTCCAACTCCTGGACTTAGGCGATTCTCTTGCCTCAGCCTCCTAAGTAGCTGGGACCACAGGTGCCCGCCACAACGCCCGTTTTTTTTTGTTTGCAGTTTGGCCGGGGCCGGGTTTGAACCCGCCACCCTTAGTATATGGGGCCAGTACCCTGCCCACTGAGCCACAGGCGCTGCCCATGGCTGGCAGTTCTGACTGAGCATGGTCTCAAATCTGGGAGCTACTGGGGATGTGTACCTGCATCTCCACCTCAGTGGCCAGAAAAGTGAAGATCTCATGTAGTTCACGGATACTGCGTTCAAGCTGCTGGATCTCACTGTGCCTGGCTGAGATCTCATTTAGGGCCTGTCGAGTCACTTGTGTGTCCTTCAGTATCTAGGAGGTAGACAGGAGTAGGGGGACAATTCACTAGGGGACCAGCAGCAGGTCAGAAGTTCCCAATGAGTTTCTGGAGCAGCCCTTTGGCCTAGAACTTGATGAATGACTCTAGGAATGCTAATTATCTTTCTTGGACCTAAGGATACCCTTAATCAGAAAGGGTCAGGGTTCAGAGAGGATGGGAGGCACAGCAGAGGGAGGCTGCTTGTGGCCACTCACATTGGACACAAACACCTCACTCTGCCCACTGTCCAGCATCTGCTCCAGCTCCTCATCAGACACCATTCCAGCATTGGCTGTGAAGAGAAAGGCCAGACTAAGAGCTGGGTCAGGGTTACCAGACCCCGAGGGCCATTTGCCACAACTCACTGATCTTCAGCTGCCTCCGAATTCGCTCCACATTCTTCTCCCGGTACTCAGACTGCATAGAGTTGCACTTGTTGATGAGCTCTACAAATTGCTGGGACAGAACTCCATGCTGAAGAAGGAAAACACAGGCTGGGTATCCTGGGGAGGATCCCTGTCCCATCTGGGCCTTTATCTCCCCACAGTACAGTGAAAAATATGAGCTGTTGGGCGGCGCCTGTGGCTCAAGGAGTAGGGCGCCGGTCCCATATGCCAGAGGTGGTGGGTTCAAACCCAGCCCCGGCCAAAAAAAAAAAATATATATGAGCTGTTAACCACCTTTTGCTAACCTTGACAGGTCCCCCCATCTCTCTCAGAGTAAAAGCCAAAGCCCTTACCAGGATCTACCTGGCCTCATGATCTGCTTCTTCCCCCATTTACTCTCTGCCCTTACCTCCTCCTCCTTACCACTCCACCTCGTCTCCCTGGACAAAGCACACTCCCCCATCTGGCCTCTGCATTCACTCTGCTCCTGCCTAGAATGCTCACTCCCCACAAACACCTGTAAGTCTTTTGTTCAAATGTCACCTTCTGAGTGAAGTTTCTCCAACTAATTTAAATTGCAACCCTATCCCCTCCCAGCTCTCTAAATCCCCCTTTTCCAGCTATTTTTTCCTTAATACCATTGTGTTCTAAAATAACTTACTTATTATGGTGATTGTTTCTCCCCAGGAGAAGGTAAGTTCCATGAGGATATGGATCATTGGTTAACTGCTGTATCCTGAACAGCTCTCACAGGCACATAATAGGCATTCAATACAAATTTGCTGAATTCCAGCTGATGCCAACCTTACTGTTTAGACTATAAGTGTCTTCCTATGCTAGAGATCAGCATGTTGTCCTGATGTAACAGGTCCACCAGGCGCCCCCCAACCTCTTATACCAATGACCACCACAGGTTCCCCCTAAAACACCTGCTCTGGGGTGTTTTGCTCTGTTTTGTCCCTTCTCCTGATGACTTAAATATGCTCATTCTATGCAGTTCCTTCTTCAGAAATATATATGCCTCCTGGATTCTGGTGTACCCTTTCAAGATGTGCAAACTTCTCCATCTCCAATGTGGAGTCTTTGCTGAGCTCTGGCCTACCTTCTCCAACCCTGACCTCTAAGAACTACAAATCACTTTTCACTGGGCTCCCAGAAGAGACCAGTCAAATAACCTCAAATTTCCTTACTAAGATTTTGCCCCAGAGAAGGTCCCCTTCAGTGTCACCCTCTTCCTGAATTCTGCCTTTAGGGCCGAGAATGTCACTGTCACATAGGCAGGAAACTTTTCAGTCATTTCTGACTTCTCCCTCTCTTTCCTAGGCAGAGCCATTAATCTAGCAAGTCCTACAAGAGTAATGTCTTTGTCCCCTATACACCCCTAACTCCCCATCTCAGCTTCTGGAAAAGCAGGTCTTCCATAACCAAGCCTAGGTCATGTCTGGGACACAGCAATTTCTCATTGAATGGAAAAAAAGAAAGCAGGATGTTATAATGGATTGAGCATCAGGAAACCTAAGTTCTTGACTTTTGATGAGTTCTTTTTCTTTTCAAGCCTCAGTTTCCCCATTTGGAAAATCATCAGGTTGGACTTGATGATTTCTAAGGGCCCTTCCTTCATTCATCTGCCATCTAATGATTTATGAAACACTTACTGAAATGTCCCACTTCTGGAAAAAAACAAACCCACCTGTGTTTTTCTCATTCTCGTGTTGATGGAGTTATAATTCTCATCAGCTTCCTCTTTCTGGGGCTCTATGGCTGTGGAAAGACACAAGAGTATGGGGAAGGAGTGTTGACCCATGACTACTGAAATTTATTTGGGAACCAGGACACTGGACTAGGGCCATACCACAGCCACACAACAGAAAGGTGCTTGCCTCCATAAAATTTTTTTTTTTTAGAGACAGAGTCTAACTTTAATGCCCTGGGTAGAGTGCCCTGGTGTCACAGCTCACAGAAACCTCCAACACCTGGGCTTAGGAAAGTCTCTTGCCTCAGCCTCCTGAGTAACTGGGACTATAGGCACCCACCACAACACCTGGCTATTTTTTGGTTGTAGTTGTCATTGTCGTTTGGCAGGCCTGGGCTGAGTTTGAACCTACCAGCTCTGGTGTACGTGGCTGGTGCCCTACCCACTGAGCTACAGGTGCTGAGCCTTTCCATAGGATTTTTTTTTTTTTTTTTTTTTTGAGACAGAGCCTCAAGCTGTCACTCTGGGTAGAGTGCCATAGCATCATAGCTCAGAGCACCCTCCAACTCCTGGGCTTAAGTGATTCTTTTGCCTCAGCCTCCCAAGTAGCTGGGACTACAGGTGCCCGCTACAATGCCCGGATATTTTTTGGTTGCAGCAATCATTTGTGTTTGGCAGCCTGGGCTGGATTCCAACCCACCAGCTCTAGTGTATGTGGCTGGCACCTTAGCTGCTTGAGCTACAGGTGCTGAGCCTTTCCATGGAATTTTTAAGGGAAATATGATTTATCATAAAATGACTAATTCTGAGCCTCTGATAGGAGAAAGTTTATTTTTCTTTGCATTATTTTGTTTTGTTCTTGTTTTGTTTTTGAGACAGTCTCACTTTGTTACCCCAGGCTAGAGTGCTGTGGTATCAGCTTAGCTTATAGCAACCTCATATTCCTGGGTTCAAGTGATCCTCCTGCCTCAGCCTCCCTAGTAGTTGGGACTACAGGCACTGCCACAGGCCTGGCTAATTTTTCTGTTTTTAGTAGAGATGGGTCTCACTTTTGCTCAGGGTGGTCTGGAACTTCAGAGTTGAAGTAATCCTTCTGCCTGCCTCCCAGTTGCTAGGATTACAGGTGTCAACAACCCTGCTCAGCCCTGCATTACATTAGTTTCCCACAGGTATGAATGGCCTCCTAAGAAAACTCCTATCTGCCTGCCCAAAGAATGCACAGCAGGCAGCAAGAATTGTAGAAGTGGTTTCACTGTAAATAAAAGATCCTGAGAGGCAGACATATGCCATGGAAAGTACAATAGACTGAAGATCAGGAGTCAATGATGCTAGATCCAGGCCTGCTGTGTGACCCGGATATGTCCCTGGCCTCTCTGGGCAGGTATACCAAAACAGGGCAGGATCAGAGGGAAGAATCTGTCTGAGGTCCTAGAAGCTCACCCTTCAGCTGCATGCGAATCTCCCTTCCAAGCTGTTTGATCTCGTCGCGCAGGTTCTGCAGGTCCTGCTTCATGCCTGAACAAAAGAAACCGTGACTCCCAAGAAGCCCCTACCTCAACAAACCACCATAGCCAACACCTGCGGAGAACTACAACCCCCACAATCCGTCGGGCTGAGCATGCGTTCTGCACCCGAGGTGTCACTCACTCTCCTCGGGAAGGGGCGTGGCTAGGATGGTGACCTGCTGCTTCTCCAACTCCTGGACTTTATTCTCCAGCTTGACAATAGTCTGCCGAATTGTCCGGACCTGGGGAGGGTGACCGAGAGAACTGAAAGAGATATGGAATACTCCAGACCGCGCTGCTCCTTAGCTCCTCTCGCCCCCTCCCAAAGCCAGTCCAAGACCCCAGCCCCTTACCTTCTGGAAGAACTCATCGTCTGGGCTCCCCAGCCGAGCAGTGCCTGGGTGCATCACCAGCGCGATCCGCTCCTTGTCTTCTTCATCTGAGCTGTCATCCCCCTGCTAGGGCCAGAGTCATTTGGCACCACTTCCTTGCTGCAGCTTTCGCCCCGCAGGACCCATAGGCTTCCGGGACTTTCCTTCCTGGCCATCGGCACCCATCCTGCCCCGAAGACTGGGAGTCCTGCTTTCCAGTCCGTCCGCAAGTCCCCAACCCTGCTGCCCCGAATTCTCACCTGCCTCAGTTCGTGGGTCCTGTCCCGCATGGCGGCCTGAGTTCCCTCTCCCCGACGCCTGAGCCCCGAGGGCCTCAAGGTTCTAAGTTTGGAATTCTCGTACCCTACTCACACTTTGACACTCCCCTCCCCCGCCCTACGGAACCCAACGAGCCGCCAGTGGCTCCGTCCCTTGCACCGTCCACAGTCAATGAGAAGGAGCAGACCACCGGGACCCCCAAGGTTCCACAGGTTGGAATTCCCTTTTCTTCCCCCCTCCCGCTCTCGTAGCCTCAGCCCCGCCCCTCTGGGACGATGAGGAGCATGCGCACGGAGTCGCGTCTCTTCCTCGCCTGAGGGAGAGGCGGAGGTTAGAAGTCGGAAGCTGTGGCGCCCCGAACGGAAGCGAAGCTGCCTGGACGTGAGAATCCACCTCCTTTACCGGAACTGTCCCATCTTCCAACGAAAATCTGGTTGCCAAAAGTGGTGGGAATGCGTCATTTGTGCGTAATCTGAGAGACCCACATCTCACATCACCCCATGGTGCACCCCCAGTGTCACGTGACCAGCCTGGTTCCAGCCTAGCGGACCGCAGAACGTGATGTTTTGACTGTCACGTGTCCTGGGTCTGTTAACGCCATCTCCAGCACATCCTTCTTGGGACGTCCCCAGCATCCTGGCGTTCGTGTTACACCCTTGCAGCCCCCAGGAGTTGGGGAAGCGGGCGCCGACCACCCCAAGACCTTTTGAGGCAGGGGGTGATGTAGGACCCTTGCTAAACTCGCCTTTATTTATTTTGAGTCCAGTGGGTGTGGGCAGACTGACAACTGTCAGCATCATGAGACCTTGAAAGTCAGGAAGTAATAAGATCGGAGTCTTTAGCATCAGAGAATTGCAGTGTTTTGTAGGCAGGGAATCTGGGGGTGGGAAATTACCTCACCCAACCCAGGAATCTCTTCTCTGCAGACTCCTTGCGCAGCCTCTGACAGACAGGTGGGCGGCCCGCGCCCTTCTGGAACACTGCAGTCCTGCTGCACTCATCACCTTCTGAGCAAGCAGCCGAGACCATTTCAAGGCAGCTGAGACTGAGAAAACTGTCTGTATTACGTTGAGTAGGCTGCTTCCCTGCCATTTACACCCCCAAACCCCAACCTTTCATCTGAGGTCAGGGCATGTGACTTTGTTCTTAACTGAACCCCACCACCTAATTTGGTGCCTAACACATAATGGGCCTTCTATAAATGTTTGTGGACAGGGACAGAATTTTAGCCTTTCATGTATCTGAAGATAAAGGTCATGGTTCCCTGAACTTTAGGCTTCAGGCTTTCTCACTATGACACTTCCCTAACCTTCTATGTAGTTAATTTAATGGATATTTATTGGGCACATATTGATGGACTAGACACTGTTCTAGGGGCTGGACTTAGAATACCTGCACTTGTGTAGCTTACATTCTATAGACATCCCAATGGTCATTTGGTGAGTCTCAGCATATCTAGGAATGAATATTAGGTCTTCTGGATCCCAGGGCTCTTTCCAGGAAGCTTATGAGAAGGTTCAAGCAAGAGAAGGAATAGTCCCTCTCTAGTGTGCCCTGGTCAGGAAACCTAAATTCCTGAGTTGCTATGGATTTCCAGAAAGTTGCTTTTTTTTTCCAGGCCTTGATCTCCCATCAGTACAATAGATAACAGTAGGAGGATAAGGAAATTGTTTTAGGGGGTATTCTGTGCTCTAAAATTCAAAGATTATGAGGTTGGAAACTGTTAAGTAATGTCTGATTATATGTGAGGTGCTTTAGTCCTTCTCTTCCTTTAAAACCCACCTTGCCTGGGATTGGGAGTAGGATGGTGTTGCCCTCATCAGCCCACAGATGGAATCCAAGGTTGGAGAGATTTTCAGAAGGCCAAGCCCTGCCCAGTTAGATCATGAGGAAGCATTTATCTGCTCTTCCATATCAGATTCTGCCTCTCCTATTAACTGCCACTTGTCTCCTAACTCCCTGCACTATTTCTCTCTACCACCACCTGGACCCCCCTCTCTCTTCTCTCTGTTTCTTTGTACAATGGAAGGGCTGTTGGATGCCTAACTCCAAGTTCTGAGTGCGATTGCGGTCTTAAATAATTCACTGTTCCTCTCTGGGACTCAATTTCCCCATTTGACAACTTGGTTGCGTAATTTCTGCCTTGCCTAAGGTAGGATTTCAGGTGAGGTTAAGAAGGATGTAAACTGTTGAGGGTTCTCCCCTCCCTGGTGTTTTACTGTGAGCTCCAGCTCTCTTTGGATCCACCAGTTCCATTCGCCTCTTTCTGGTCCTAGCCTCTTTTTTTTTTTTTTTTTTTTGTGATTTTTGGCCGGAGCTGGGTTTGAACCCGCCACCTCTGGCATGTGGGACCGGTGCCCTACTCCTTGAGCCACAGGCACCGCCCTGGTTCTAGCCTCTTGATGACTTGACTTCTTGGTCCCAAGCTATAATCTGGATTCATTGGTGCCTGTTAAGCTTCTCAGGATTATAATATCTAGTGTTTCATTTGTGGTTTCTAGGTGGGATTACAGGGCTTTGGAACAGTGACTTACTGTGGCAGGAGGCTGGACTCAAAGCCTATGGTGGTGGTGTGGAGGGGGCAGACCATTTGGAGAGACTGGTTCATGGAGCAATCCAGAGCTGAACTCTTTGTTCATCCCAGGCCCTCTGAGCAACCTTGAAGTGTTTATTGTGTATATTGGGTCTTGGATATGTAGGCGTTGAAAGGATGTTCATTCCCTTCAATCTGTGTAGGTGTTGGGGAGGAATATATTCCTTAACACTACACTATGATACCAGGAAAATACCAGCTAGGGGTATCTCCCCATGTTCCAGCTACTCTTGGGGACTTGCAGCCACCTGTTGATGCCCTGGTTTGGATTATCTGGGGGAAGGAGGAAGTAGACTGCCTACACCACTGAATTTTCTCCAATCATGGGGTCTGTTTCCCATACCTGCTGGGTTGGAGCTAACTGCTGGAGATGTTGTTGGTCCTACCCTGCTCTACCTGTTGGTCCTACCTGGTCCTGAGGTTTAGCAACCTGTCATGTCCCCTCTACCTGCAAGTCCAGTCCTGCCACCATTAGATGACCTGGGCTAGAATCCCTACTTACTAACCTACAAGCAAGTTGCTATGAAGCAAGTTACTTAACCTTTCTATGCCTCGGTTCCCATTTGAAAAATGATAATAATAATAGTACCAAAGTCATAGGTTACTGTAAGAATTAAATGAGATGACATACGTAAAATTAACAGAATAGTGTCAGGTATGAAAGAGTGCGTGCAAGTGTTTGCTGCCATTATACGATGGGAGCAATGATTGTTAACTGAGTATTTCAGCAGCCCCAGTGTGTCTACTAGAGATTCCACTCTGCTGCTTGTTCAGGGTCTTCCTTCCCCTTTCCATCTCCTGAGCCCCACTATGTACCAGGTCCTAGGCTAGTGACCTTCCCAACTCATGCACATCTCTTATGCTTCCACTTGGACCTGTCATCACCATTCTTCCTTGGCACTAGAGTGTAAGTTCCCTGAGGACCATGATTTTCACCTATCTTGATTTTCACTGCTATGTCCCCAGCAGTCAACAGAGCCTAGCACATAGAAGCTGGTTGGTAAATATTGTGAATGAATGAATGAATTCATTTCATTTAATACTTATATAGCACTTATATGTGCCCAGCACTAATACAAGCACTTTAAAAATATTAACTCATTGGCCAGGCATGGTGGCTCATGCCTGTAATCTTAGTACTCTGGAAGGCCTAGGCAGGTAGATTGCTTAAGCTCAGGAGTTCAAGATCAGCCTGAGCAAGAGTGAGACTCAGTCTCTAAAAAAAATAGCTGGGCATTATGGCGGGCACCTATAGTCCCAGCTACTAGGGAGGCTGAGTCAGGAGGATTGTTTGAGCCCAGAAGTTTGAGATTGCTGTGAGCAGTGACCCCATAGCATTCTAGCATGGGGCAAAGGAGTGAGACCCCTTCTCAAAAAAAAAACCTCATTTAAACTCCGTAACAATTCTACGAGATAGGTACTATTACTGCCTTCATTTTACAGAGGAAGGAAGTGAAGCACAGATGAGTTAACTAACTTTCTTAAGGTTATACACCTAGTAAATGAAGTAGCCAGGATTTGAACCCAGATAATGGAGCTCTAGAGTCTATACCAGAGGTCCTCAAACTTTTTAAACAGGGGGCCAGTTCACTGTCCCTCAGTCTGTTGGAGGGCCGAACTATAGTTTTTTAAAAAAAAAAAAACTATGAACAAATTCCTATGCACACTGCACATATCTTATTTTGAAGTAAAAAAATAAAACAGGAACAAATACAATCACACCGCCTCATGTGGCCCGGGGGCCATAGTTTGAGGACCCCTGGTACTCTTAGCCTCTACACTGTGATCCAAGGAAAATAACAGCTTAGGGTGCCTTCCCCTGTTCCACCCACAAGCCACCAATTGATGCCCTGGTTTGGATTATGGGGAGTGGGGAGGAGGCAGCAGACTGCCTGTCTGACTGAACCTTCCCCATCCCTGTCACAGGGTATCTCACCCACACCTGCTGGGTTGGGGCCAACTGATGGAGAAGCTGTTGGTCCTCTTCCTCTCCCTGTTTGCTTTGTCTCCAGGAGCCAAGATACCCACATACATTTCACCTAAGGGCCTCAGTTCACCCTACAGACATCTCTGATGCTGTTTCTATGCCAAGCCTCAAGCACTATGGAGATGCAGCTCCCATAGTTCTTTCCCCATGAGCATGTTTTGGGCCTGAACTCGACCACTTCTAGAGTTCCATCTGAGACCCTTTCCTCTTCTTCTTCTTCTTCTTGTTTTTATTGAGACAGAGTCTCACTTTGTCACCCTTGGTAGAGGGCCATGACATAGCTCACAGCAACCTCCAACTCCTGGGCTTAGTGATTCTCTTGCCTTGGCCTCCCTGGTAGCTGGGACTACAGGTGTCCGTCACAATGCCCAGCTTTTTGTTTGTTTGTTTGTTTATCAGGCCCAGGCTGGGTTCAAACCTACCAGCCCTGGAGCAAGTGGCCAGCGTCCTAACCACTGAGCGACAGGTGCCCAGCCAACCCTCTCCTCTTCAAACTAAATAACATCCAGATGGTGGCCTCCAATTCTATATCTCCAGCCCAAATTTTTCTCCTGAACTCCAGGTTCCTGAATTCACTAGTCTTCTGTATATCCCCTCCTGGAGGTCCATTGGCATTTTAAGCTCAGTGTGTACTGAACAGGGCACATCACCTCCTGCTGAAAACGTCGTAAACTAGCTCCTCTTCCTCCTTTGTTTCCTCTCCTGTGGGTGATACTGGCTCACCCATGGCATATTTTGGCCTTGAACTTTATTCTTTTTTTTTTTTTGTAGAGACAGAGTCTCGCTTTATACCCCTCGGTAGAGTGCCGTGGCATCACACAGCTCACAGCAACCTCTAACTCCTGGGCTTAAGCGATTCTCTTGCCTCAGCCTCCCGAGTAGCTGGGACTACAGGCGCCCGCCACAACGCCCGGCTATTTTTTGGTTGCAGTTCAGCTGGGGCCAGGTTTGAACCCGCCACCCTCGGTATATGGGGCTGGCGCCTTACCGACTGAGCCACAGGCGCTGCCCCTTGAACTTTATTCTAAGGTGATGGATCATGCAGTTTGTCTGGATGAACTTTATAAGAAATACTAGAAAAAAATGCGGGCAAAACCTTTATAACTCTTGGAATGAGGAGGACTTTTCCAATTCCAAATCATAATTCAGAAGCTGTAATGTTTAATACATTTGTCTATATATGAACATTATGCATGCCAAAAACATAAGTAAAATCATAAATAAAAGACAACAACAAACTGGGAAAAAATTACAATTCTAATCTCCCTACTATTTAAAGAGTTCCAACATATAGGCCAAGTGCGGTGGCTCACCCTTGTAATCCCAGTACTCTGGGAGGCCAAGGTGGGTAAATCGCCTGAGTTCATGAGTTTGAGACCAGCCTGAGCAAGGGCAAGACCCCATCTCTAAAAATAGCTGAACGTTGTGGCAGATGCCTGTAGTACCAGCTACTCAAGACACTGAGACAAGAGAATTGCTTCAGCCCAAGAGTGTGAGGTTGCTGTGAGCTAGGATGCCATAGCACTCTACTGGGGGCAACAAAGTGAGACTCTGTCTTGCCGCAAATTGACACCTCAGGGACAGAGAGATCTGGACAGAATTGCCGGACAAGTGGCAGCTCCCCACAAGAAGCAATAGAACAAATGATGCTGAGTTAATAAACTGCCTCATTCGTTAAAAAAAAAAAAAGTAGGCAAAGAACATGACGGTTAACAAAAAATACATAGGGTAAGTAAATAGAATCATAAATAGAATTTTAGCTCACCATATTTGCATATGTATGAAATGATACGTACAACCAATGTTATTCATTGAGTATTGTTTGCAATAATCATAAACTTGTCCATCAGCAGACATAAAACTGTCCAAAAGATTTAGGAACCTCACTACATATAAATACAAGATCAAGGTGCAGGCCAGGTATAGTGGCTCATGCCTATAATTCCATACTTTGGGAGGCCATAGATGGAGGATTACTTGAGGCCAGGAATTTGAGACTAACTTGGCAACAGAGTGAGACCCCCATCTCTACAAAATATATATTTAAAAGAAATCTAGCTGGGCGCAGTGGCTCCAGCCTATAGTTTCAGCTACTTGGGTGGCTGAGGAAAGAAGATAGCTTGAGCCCTAGTATTTGAGTTCGCAATGAACTGTGATCATGCCACTGTACTCTGTAGCCTGGATGACTGAACAAGATACTGTCTCTAAAAAATATGTGTGTAGGGGGCGGCGCCTGTGGCTCAGTCGGTGGGGCGCCGGCCCCATATACCGAGGGTGACGGGTTCAAACCCGGCCCCGGCCAAACTGCAACCAAAAAATAGCCGGGCATTGTGGCGGGCGCCTGTAGTCCCAGCTACTCGGGAGGCTGAGGCAAGAGAATCGCTTAAGCCCAGGAGTTGGAGGTTGCTGTGAGCTGTGTGAGGCCACGGCACTCTACCGAGGGCCATAAAGTGAGACTCTGTCTCTACAAAAAAAAAAAAATATGTGTGTAGGGCCTTACGGGATGAAAACACATGGGTGCAGAAGGTCAGGTCCAAGGACTCTTTCCACGTGCTGCTCAAGAAATGTTTTCATGGCTCTGCGCCTGTGGCTCAAATGGCTAAGGTGCCAGCCACATACACCTGAGCTGGTGGGTTCGAATCCAGCCCGGGCCCGCCAAACAACAATGATAGCTGCAACCGAAAAAAAGAAAATAGCTGGGCGTTGTGGTGGGTGCCTATAGTCCCGGCTACTTGGGAGGCGGAGGCAGGAGAATCACTTGAGCCCAGGAGTTGGAGGTTGCCGTGAGCTGTGATGCCACAGTACTCTACCTAGGGCGACAGCTTGAGGTTCTGTCTCAAAAAAAAAAAAAGAGGGTTGGCGCCTATGGCTCAAGCGGCTAAGGCGCCAGCCACATACACCTGAGCAGGCAGGCTCGAATCCAGCCTGGGTCCCCCAAACAACAATGATGGCTGCAACCAAAAAAAATAGCCGGGCATTGTGGCGGGCACCTGTAGTCTCAGCTACTTGGGAGGCGGAGGCAGGAGAATCGCTTTAGCCCAGGAGTTAGAGGTTGCTGTGAACTGTGATGCAATGGCACTCTACCCAGGGCGACAGCTTGAGGCTCTGTCTCAAAAAAAAAAAAAAGAAAAGAAAAGAATGTCTTCACTTTCAGAATATGACTTGTGCATGTCTCGTCTGAGTGCCCAACTATTTGGTGAAGTTTTTAGGCCCACTGATTCCAAGTCCATGAAAGTGGTAAAACGGTTTAGTGAGCTGCTTTTTGCCAAGAGGTATCCAAATCACAACACTTAGTTTGCACTCATGGTAATACTCTTATTTCTTGGCCTTTACAGAGATGAGCATCAGGATTTTAGGGATGAGCAAAGGCATCTAAAGCAGCTTTGTGGAAAGGGGAAACCAAGGAAAGGAGAAGGGAAAAGAGCAGCAAAAAGCAAACAAAAAAATAGTGTTGGCCCATTGAGAAAGAAAATTTCTTCCTTAGTAACAGGAAGAAGAAAGTGTATTCATCATCTTTCTATGTAATGGAGGAATGCAATCTTCCTAAGTGAAGGTTATTTGGAGGGACACATCTGCATGTTGACGTCTAATCCAGTTAAATTATGACTGGCTTTTTGAACATATTCTAACTACAAAATTATTTTCGCCTGGCTTTGTAATCTGAAGTTTACCTAATTCTCTAAAGAAATTAATACATGAAAAAAAATCTGTGTATATACTACATATATCAAAGTGAAGAGTAAGTGTATCATGTTTATTATATATTAAAGGCTCAGTGCCTATAGCTCAAGCAGCGAAGGCACCACCACATATACCAGAGCTGACAAGTTCAAATCCAGCCCGAGCCTGCCAAACAACAATGACAATTACAACCAAAAAATATCTGGGTGTTGTGGCGGTTGCCTGTAGTCTCAGCTACTTGGGAGACTGAGGCAAGAGAATCGCTTAAGCCCAAGAGTTTGAGGTTGCTGTGATGGCACTCTACCCAGGGCAACAGCTTGAGACTCTCAAAAAAAAAAAAGTGTGTGTGTGTTTGCTACATATCCTCATAAAGAAATTCTGGGCAGTGCTTGTGGCTCAAAGGAGTAGGGCACTGGCCCATATATCGGAGGTGGTGGGCTCAAACCCGGCCCTGGCCGAAAACAAAACAAAACAAACACACACACACACACACAAAAATATATATGGGTGGCGCCTGTTGCTCAGTGAATAGGGCACCAGCCCCATATACTGAGGGTGGTGGGTTCAAACCCAGCCCCGGCCAAATTTCAACAACAACAAATAAAAATAGCAGGCGTTGTGGCGGATGCCTATAGTCCCAGTTACTGGGGAGGCTGAGACAAGAGAATCATATAAGCCCAAGAGCTGGAAGTTGGTGTGAGCTGTGACATCACAGCACTCTACCAAGGGTGACAAAGCAAGACTCTGTCTTAAAAAAAAAAAGAAAGAAAATTCTGGAGAGTTATATAAGAAACTAATAGAAGTGGTTTCTTAGGGGTATTTCATGGGAACAAGGTACTTAGTACAGTTGTTAGAATAAGAATTTCACTGTACATCTTTTGTACTATTTAGATTTTTATACCATGTTATAGTTGGGTTCAAAAAAGAAAAAACAAAAAAGCAAAAGATTTGTGTACTATGTGAAAGTCCAACCTATTCAAAAAATTGTATCAGGCTGGGTGCAGTGGCTCACACCTATAATCCTAGCACTCTGGGAGGCTTAAGCGGGTGGATAGCTTGAGCTCAGGAGTTTGAGACCAGCCTGAGCAAGAGCAAAACTCATTTCTACTAAAAACAGAAAAACTAGCAGGGCAACATGGAGGGCTCCTATAGTCCCAGCTGCTCGGGGGCTGAGGCAAAAGGATCTCTTGAGCCCAAGAGTTTGAGGTTGCTGTGAGCTATCACACCGTGGCACTCTACCCAAGGGTGTAGAGTGAGACTCTGTCTCAAAAAAACAAAATTGTATCGAAAGAAAAAATGGTAGGGAGGTGCCTGTGGCTCAAGGAGTAGGGCGCCGCTCCCATATGCCAGAAGTGGCGGGTTCAAACCTAGCCCCAGCCAAAAAAAAAAAAAAAAAAGGAAAAAATGGTAAAAGGGAACATTTGAACAATTTTAAGCCAAAGAATATGTCAGCTTGGGCTGCTATAATAAAATACCATACACTAGCTGGATTAAACCACAGACATTTCTCACAGTGCTAAAGGCTAAGAAGTTTTTTTTTTTTTTCATGGTACCAGGACTTTTTATTTATTTTTTTATTTTTTTTCTATTTTTGGCCGGAGCTGGGTTTGAACCCACCACCTCCAGTATATGGGGCCAGTGCCCTACTCCTTTGAGCCACAGGCACTGCCCGGTACCAGGATTTTAGAAATCAGTAAAATGCCACAATTTCAGTTGCAAAAATCAATCTTAAAAGCACTTTGTTTTATCTTTATTCCATTCCTGATTATAAAAACAAACACGCACATTATAAAAGTCTTGCATTATAGAAAACTGAAAGCCGAAAATTCCCCCAGAATCTCACCCTCAGAGATGACCTCTACACTATCTGGTAAGTATTCTCTCAGATTTTAAAAACATATAGTAGTAAATAAACAGGAAAGGCTAAGAAGTTTGACATCAAGTTGCCAGCAGATTTAGTTTATGGTGAGAGCTTAATTCCTTGTTGGCAGACAGCTGCCTTCTCGCCTTCTCCTTGTATCATTACGGTTACATGGCAGAGAAAGGATGCTCTGGTGTCTCTTCCTCTCCTTTTTTTTAGACAGAGACTCACCATGTCACTGTCGGTGGAGTGCCATGGCATTACAGCTCACAACAACCTCCAACTCTTGGGCTTAAGAGATTCTCTTGCCTCAGCCTCCCGAGTAGCTGGTACTACAGGCACCCGCCACAATGCCCGGCTATTTTTGTTGCAGTTGTTTTAGCTGGCTAGGGCTGGGTTCAAACCTGCCACCCTTGGTATATGGGGCCAGCGCCCTACCCACTAAGCCACAGGCGCCGCCCTCTAATCCCATCATTCCTATGACTCTGCATCCTCATGATTTCATCTAAGCCAGTTACCTCTTTTTTTTTATTATTATTTTTTAAGCCAGTTACCTCTTAAAGGCCCCACCTCCTAATACCATCACTGTACAGTTAGAGCTTTAGCATATGAATTTGGGGGAACACATTCAGGCCATAACAAAATACTATCATCAAACTTTCATTTTACAAAGAGTCCCCTGGTAGGCTCAGCACCTGTGGCTCAAGCGGCTAAGGCGCCAGCCACATACACCTGCACTGAGACGTGTTCAAATCCAGCCCAGGCCCGCCAAACAACAATGACGCTGCAACTAAAAAAATAGCTGGGCTGGGCGGCGCCTGTGGCTCAGTGAGCAGGGCGCCGGCCCCATATGCCGAGGGTGGCGGGTTCAAACCCAGCCCCGGCCAAACTGCAACAAAAAAATAGCCGGGCGTTGTGGCAGGCGCCTGTAGTCCCAGCTACTCGGGAGGCTGAGGCAGGAGAATCGCTTAAGCCCAGGAGTTGGAGGTTGCTGTGAGCTGTGTGACGCCACGGCACTCTACCGAGGGCAATAAAGTGAAACTCTGTCTCTACAAAAAAAAAAAAAAATAGCTGGGCATTGTAGCGGGCACCTGTAGTCCCAGCTACTTGGGAGGCAGAGGCAGGAGAATCGCTTGAGCCCAAGAGTTGGTGGTTGCTGTGAGCTGTGATGCCACAGCACTTTACCAAGGGCAACATAGTAAGACTCTGTCTCAAAAAAAAAAAAAAAGAGACTTAAAAGAAGTTCTAAATTAATCAATAGATGTACCTTTAAATGAATAGGAAAACTCAATATTTTAAGGACATCAGTTTTCCTAAATTATATCTGTAAAGGCATTGTCATGATCTGGTCTCTGCTGCATGATGTTGACTCTGGTTTTGGCAGAGCAAAGGGCTAGAAGAAAGCCCCTTGGGAGGCAACGACCAGTTGACCAAGAGAAAGTGACCTCATCATAGCTCACTGCAACCTCAAACTCCTAGAATCAAGTGAATGTCTTGCCCCCGCCTCCCAAGTAACTGGGACTATAGGTACGTATCACCACATTTGGCTGATTTTTTCTTTTTTTGGTAGAGACAGGGTCTGGCCCTTGCTCAGGCTGGTCTTGGACTCAAGCAATCCTCCCGCCTCAGCCTAAGGAGAAAAAGGTTTTGATAGTCCAGGATTTCTGTCTGGATTAGATCCCTGCTTCTGCCCGAAGCAAGTTACTTAAACTCTTTGTATTTCAATTCCCTATCTATAAATGGAGATAATAATAGCAGTAACCTCAAATGGTTACTATGATATTAAATTATTTAAAACATATAAAACACTTAACACAGAAATTGGTACATGATAAGCATTGTATAAGAATTAGCTATTACCATTATTATTATGAAGTTATTAACTTTATATTCACCTTATCGATTATTCATGATGGGCAGTAGAAATAGTGAGGAGAGGAATGTGTGAGCAAATTCCAGGGGCCTAACAAACTAAACATGAAAACTGGATGTGAGGGGTGGAGGAGCAGGAAGGGGCACACACATCCCAGAATATCAGTGTTCTTTCATGTCTGCTTAAGTTAATAGTTCAGGTTACAAATGGCCTTCTGGCCTCATTAAATGCTCATACCATGTTTGAGGGATAGATATCAGAGCCATTTTACAGATTTGGAAACTTAGAAAAGCTAGGTAACTGGCCCCGTGAGGACCAGATTAATATTTGCTTTGCTCACCACTTCATCTCTGTCTAGCACCAGAGCATAGTTCTGGCACAAAGAATAAAGGCTCGATAAATACTTACCGGTTAATAGGGAGAGTAGGTCAAATTAGTGTTCATTCTTTTGCTTCTGAGCCCAGGAGATGTGATAGGTCCTGTGCCAGGTGCCAGGAGGCAGAGATTAATCACATGGGATCTGAGAATAAGAGGAACTCAGAGCCCAGCAGGTTGATAAGCTATATATAAATTTCTCCCCTAGAAGGGCAGATGCTTTAGGAAAGTAACACAAACCCCCTGCAAATATAAACTTTAGTTGTATCACTGAAATTTGGGGGATGTTTGTTATATAGCATAACTTACCTAGTCTACCTAATACATTGTAATTCCCAAGCTTGACTGACAATAAGAATTGCCAGACAATTCTTTTTTTCTATTACTAAAAATTCAGGTTCCTGGGCCCCAAGCCAGATATACTGAATCAGAATTTCCAAGAAAGAGGCCTGGGACTCTGTACAATTAATAAGCTTTCTCTCCAGCTTTAGGAGAGTCCAACAGCTACACACTTTGAAGGAAGAATAGGAATTTGTCTTGGGGATATGACAGGGAATGGTGTTCCAGGGGATATGAACAACACAGCAAAAGGCATGGAGGTAGGAAAATGCAAAAAATAACTTGGGACTAGAACAAGAGGGTGCATGAGGGATGGTGTATTAAAATGGAAAGCCAGGCTTGGCGCCTGTGGCTCAAGCGGCTAAGGCGCCAGCGACATACACCTGAGCTTGCGGGTTTGAATCCAGCCTGGGCCGCCAAACAATGATGGCTGCAACCTAAAAATAGCCAGGCGTTGTGGCGGGCACCTATAGTCCCAGCTACTTGGGAGGCAGAGGCAGATGACTCGCTTGAGCCCAGGAGTTGGAGGTTGCTGTAGCTGTGATGCCACAGCACTCTATCCAGGGCGACAGCTTGAGGCTCTGTCTCAAAAAAATAAAATAAAATAAAAAAATAAAAATAGCCAGGAGTTGTGGGTACCTGTAATCCCAGCTACTTGGGAGACTGAGGCAAGAGAATCTCTTCAGCCCAAGAATTTGAGGTTGCTGTGAGCTATGATACCACAGCACTCTACCAAGGGTGACAACGTGAGACTCTGTCTCAAGAAAAAAAAAAAGGCTCAACAACAACAACAACAAAAAGGCTCGGCATCCATAGCTCACTGGTTAGGGCACCAGCCACATGCACTGGGGCTGGTGAGTTTGAATCCAGCCCGGACCTACTAAACAACAATGACAATAACAACAACAAGAAGAAAAAAAGGCTGGGCGTTGTGGTGGGCGCCTGTAATCCCAGCTACTTGGGCAGCTGAGGCAAGAGAATCGCTTAAGCCCAAGAGTGTGAAGTTGCGGTGAGCTGTAACGCAACAGCACTCTACCGAGGGTGACATAGTGAGACTCTGTCTAAAAAAAAAATGCAAACAAGAGCCCTAGCCCTGCCCTTAATTAATTTTGTGTACTTGGATATGTTATTTAACCATTCAAAGCCTCAGTTTCCTGATTTGTATGCTTTTGATCATGAAATTGGGAGGTTTATAGAAGGTACCAATGGGCGGTGCCTGTGGCTCAAAGAAGGTACCAGCATCTTGAGTCGGACACAGTGGATGCTCAGAACGTTTTGGCATTGTTATGATGGCGAAGAGAGTGGAGGATAGCTTGAGTGGCTGCTTTGAGTGTCTGGGTGGATGGACATGCAGTTTCTGGCAGAGAACACAGGAAGGACTACTTTGAGTAGGCAAGGTCACTGTCTCTGAGGCTCCCATATCAAAAACCCTGACCTTGCTCACTACAGTTGTGGATCTACTCATGTCTCTGACAGCATCTTTTGTCTCTGTATTCTTGGTGCCCAGCTCAGTGCTTAGGCACATAGTAGGTGCTGCCTTTGAGGAGAAGATCTGGCTTGCAGGGATAGATGTGGGTACTGGGGCAAGTAGATGCAGAAAGGTACAGGTAAAGAGAGATGAGAACCTGTGATGGAGCCCAGGGGATCCTGAGGTCTAGGGATTGTGTGAGAACCAGAGGGCTGGACAAAGGCTGGGAAACAACATCCAGAGGTTGGGGGCAGCAGGGGATAGAAGGCAGGAGGCAGGCAGAGAGCCAAGAAGGGGAAGGCTTCAAGAAGAGAGAGGTCATCAGGGTCAAATGCCACTAAAAGATCATGGATGATAAGGCCTGATGAGTGCTCCATGGACTTGCTATCAAGGACATCGCTGGGTAGTTGGCAAAAGCAGAGTCAAGGCCTAACCTGTTGGGGACTAAAGCCTCATTACTGATGTGGTGTTAAGATGTGGAGGTGGGGAGAGGGGAGGTGGGTATTAAGGAGGGGATGCAGGGTGACTTGGACACTCAGGGGTACCAGATTTACCCTCCCAATAAGGATGAATTTTATTTTTATCAGAGCCATGTAAAGATGGGGCAGGAGGTCTTGAGGGGTAGTGAGTACCCTGTCCCTAGAGGTAGACAAGCAGAGCTCTGAGACCAAGCACTGCTGAGGTGGAGGAAAGCACACAGGTAGAATGGGGAATGCTGTGTGAAACAAGCCCCATGTCCTCAGCAAGGGCTTGGCAGATTCTTTGCATTAAAACAAACAAACAAAATAAAACAAAAAAACACACGTTGGGTCAGTCTTGCTATTTCCAGTGTCCAAAGAGCCTCCTACAGGGACACACACACACAGAAGCGCAGGCTCACACAGAAACACACAGACAAAAAACAAAATCTATCTATATCTCCTAAGTAAAGGGATCAACATCCTCTCTCCCCAGGTTATTCCCTTAATTCATTCCTTTACCCCTCTCTCTGTGGTTCCACCCCACCCTGCAGGCCACCCCAGCATCTCTGTGACTGCCCCCGCACCTCTTCACTGCCTCTCTCCGCATCTCTCTCTGCTTCTCCAGCTCTGCCCTCCCCCACCCGCCTCTGGGTCTCTCCAGTCCTCCTAACCGTGTGTCCCCCACCCCGGACTACAACCCCCAGGCGCCCCCAGCCCCGGCGCTGCGCATGCCCCCTGCTCCCTGCCCCATCCCGGCTCCCCCCTCCCTCCCTCACGCCTCACCTCCCTCCGCCCCCCTCCCCCGCGCTTCGGCTCCCGCATCCCTCCATCCAACCCTGTGCCGCAGCCGCATCGCCACCGCAGCCCAGGCAGAGCCGAGCCCGGCCCAGGCCCCTGTCCCTGCCGGCCCTCGGCCCACCGCCCCCGGCCCCGCCCCCGCCCGCAGGCCCCCAGCAGCGGCTCCAGAGCCCCTCCCCCCCACCCTCACCCCCCTGGCGCCCCCAGACCCCGGCCTCTAGCACCGAGGCGGGAGACCGGGAGCAGCAGCAGAGGCAGGAGGACGAGGAGGAGGAGGAGCCGTCGCAGGATGAAGGATCGGACTCAGGAGCTGCGGAGTGTGAGCCTGGGGGTGGGGAAGATGGGGGGGCGGACCCCAATATTTGGGGAGCGCATAGGGAGGCAGTGGGGGAGGTGCTGGGAAGTGGGGGCGAATGATGAGATTGAAGGTTGGTAGCCCAGGCATCCCAGTATCTCCAGGTACCTGATGTCTCCAGTGAACCTGCATTTTGGGGACGGTGGCTGGAAGGGGTTGGAGGCCATTAAGACCCAAGGGGGCCGAAGCGGTCTCAGGGGCCTGGACACCCCACAATCCCAGGAAAGCCCTGGAGTCTAATCTGGGATGGGGGAGTGAATGTCAGGAGACGATAGGAGGGTACTGTCATACCCTGGGCAGGTTTGCCAAATTGGAAGGATGGGGGCGGCTATGGGCCAGGCTGAGAGTCTAGGAGGACTCAGTTTGGGGGGATGCTGTGGGGAAGGACACAGGTTGGGACTGAGATGCCAACACCTGGCAGTGAAGGAAGTGTGTGTGTGTGCCCGCGCGTGTCGCTCCCCGCGGGAAGGGGACACCTCCCAAAGACTGGGAGAGAAGGGTGGCCTCAGGAGACAGCCAGAAGTCCAGGGGCTGAGATGGGTGACCCCAGAGGTGGGAGATGAGGATGCAGAGGAGAGAGGAGGAGGCTCCACACACAGGGCCATGGAATTGGGTTGTGTGACATGGGCTGAGTTCTGCTGGGGGAACTGGGGCATCCTGAGCAGCCAGGGGCCCAGGTCTACAAGCCTGGAGTGGCCAGGCCCCAGGAGTCTGTCTGGCAGTTAGTTGTTTTGGGGAGACAGAGGAGGGCAGCACTGGAGGCTGCAATGGAGGCTGCTGTTTGGAGGGGCTGGGAATGGAGTTTGATGAGAATGGTTTCCGGGGCAGGAAGGTTGCTGAGGCATTTGAAGAAATGACCTGGGGCCTGGGGAGGCAGAGCAGGCAGTCGCAGTGTGCTTGTGGCTCATGGTGTTATGTTAATAAAAGTACTGGCCCAGGTCAATATATCCTGATGCACTGGGTTTTTACCAGAAGCCGACTGGTTGTTACACCAGGAGTTATTGCCCCATTTGACAGATGAGGAAACTGAGGTTCAGAGATGGGAAGGGACCTCCCCAAGGTCACCAAGCTAGTGTGTGTATGGAAGAGTCAGACAGGAATCTAGGTTTCCTATCTACCAATTTGACATGGATCTCTGATTTTCTGGCCTTTGAAACAGAAGGCTCAACACTGGGGATAAAGAACTCTGTCTTTGGAGACCCTCCTGATTTTGGGAGTGGGGAGCCAGGCAGAGAGACAGGGGAAGGGGCTTGAAGGCAAATGATTGCTGTCTCTGGGGACAGACAAGTTGGCTAGTGGCGAGAAAGGAGGAGCTGGTGATTGAGGGAGGGAATTTTGAACGTTTATTTATTTATTAAACTTTCACTGAGTGTAAGCTCAGGCATGAGTAAAATGGCAATACTAATGACCAGCATTGTTCTAAGCGTTTATATATATTAACTCATTTTGATCCTCACAGCAACCTTATGAGGCTGGTACTAGCATTATCTCATTTTACAGATAAGGAAACTGAGGTTCAGAGAGATTAAGTAATTTGATCAAAGTCACCTACCCAGTAAAAGGATTCAAACCCAGGCAGGCCATCTTCAACATCAGTGTTGTCAATTCTCCTTCTCTCACAGTTGTTTGCAAAACAAATTTCCATCCATAATTTTGTAAGATCTTCACCAACTTCCTGGTAAGGTAGGGGGACTGAGAGGCTACTTCATTTTATAGTTGGGGAAACTGAAGCCCAGAGTGGTTGAATAATTTACCAAAAGTCACACAGCTAGCAAGTGAGGAATTCAAATTTGAACCCACCTCCCCTGCTGCCACCCATCCAAGGCTATTCGATGACATCGAGGGAAATGGAACGTGGATTAGGATGAGATGGTGGTGGAATCGAGGTATAAGCAAAGTGAGGAGGGAGAAGAACAAGACAGGGATGGAGAGGGAGGCAGGGGTTGGGGCATCCTCATCTGAGTGAGTCAGAGGGCCTCTGTCCAGAGGTGAGGAATCCTTTCTACTGCAACTGCCAGGCTTCGGGGGAGCTGCCAGGTGGGGAAGGCTGGCGGTGGTGTGGAGGGTTTGAAGGGGCTGAGTGAATGCTAATGGCTTTAATGTTAGTCACAACTGGGGGAAACCATTTGGGCAGTGGAGTTGAAAAAAGCTACCAGATGCAAGGAGCAGAAGGGTCTCCCTGTCAGAATTGAGAGCAAGGAGGCTGGGACACAGGAGGACTGGGCAGGCTGTGGAGGAGCTGGACAAACCATCTCTGAGACATCGGGAGGATGAGACAGGGGCAATGGTGGGAGTCTGGGGCCCTGATTTTCTTTCCAGCAGTACCTGAGAGTTCGCAAGGGGTTCTCAAGTCTGTTTATCACATAGTGATTGAGGGCACAGATGAGATGGGTTCAGATCCTAATTTTGCTACTTCCTGTGTGACCTTGGGTAAGTTGCTTAACTTCTCTGGTCCTCAGTTTCTTCATGTGTGAATTGGGAATAACAATAGCACCTGTTTCCCAGGATTGTTCTGAGGATGAAAACTAGTTAATAGGAATCCAGGCATAGTGGCTCATTCCTATAATCTCTGCAACTCAAGAACCCAAGGGGGGAGGATCACTTGAGGCCAGGATGTTTGAGACAAGCCTGGACCACATAACAAGACTCCATTTCTACAAAAAAATAAAAAATAAATCAGGTATGGTGACACACATCAATAATCCGAGCTCCTCGAGAAACTGAGGTATGAGGATCACTCAAACTCAGGAGTTAGAGGCTACAGTGAACTATGATGATGCCACTGCACTCAGGCCCCTGGGTGACAGAGTAAGAGTCTGTCCATAAAAGGAAAAAAGTAACATGGGTAAAGTGCTGAGGAGGGAGCCTAGTGCACAGCAATGTTCTGTGTTTGTTATTCCATAAATAACTTATTTATTTATCTCGAATGTTATCATAGAAGCCCCCTGAGATAGGCAGGATGTGACCACGGGTTTGTTTTGGAGTAAACTGAGGGCCAGAGGGGGGAGAAAAACACTGATTTGCCCAAGGTCACATAGCTCTTAATGACAGAACTGGGTTGAACCAGGGTTTTCTGTGTCCAGTTCACCCAAGCTCCTTTGGCTGGGAACTGGGAGGTGCTGGGCTAGAGGCATAGGCTGCAATGGGGAGATAATCAGCCAAACAGGTGTCCCAGGGTCCAAGGAGAGGGGCCGCATGGAGTGGAAAGCAGGAGAAATGGGGAAATAGGAGACTGAGAACAGTGATGAGAGGAGGCAGATGGAGGAAGGTGAAGTCTGCAGTGGGGAGGCCTGGATTTGAGGCTGCACAAGACTGAGGCTACCAAAGGACAAGTCACATTCCCTGAAGGCAACAGGGAATCCGAGTCCTGTGTGTAGCCCTCAGGTGTGGGGCAGGCACAGTAGGTGTATTAGAAAGACTGGTCCAGTGTTTGAGAGAGCTGGCAGAGACCAAGAACCCAGTGATGGATTGACTGCTGTCTTCCCGCTGCACTGGGCTTCTTTCTGCTGTTCAAACATGTCAAGTGTACCCCTGCTTGAGGGCCTCTGCCCTTGTTACCTCTGCCTAGAATGCTGTTCCCTCTGCCCTGAATGCTGATCCCTCTGCCCAGAACACTGCTCCCTCTGCCTAGACTGCTGTTCCCTCTGCTTTGAATTCTGTCTCCCCCATGCTGTGGCACAGTTGGCTCCTTCAGGACTCAGCTCAAATGTCACCTCCCCAGAAAGGCTCTCCCTAACCATCCCGTATGTATAAAGCCTTCCTCCATACCCATTTTTCTCTATTGCATCTTCCTGTTTATCTCCTTCCTGCTATTTAGCACAATCTGAAATTATCTTGTTCATTTTCTATTGTCTGTCTCCCCCCACTGGAATGTCAGCTCCTTGGAGGCAAGCCCTTCTTGCCCATCCTGTTCACCACTGTATCCTCAGCAGTATCCAGAAGAGAATCGGCACAAATCACACGTTTCTTAGATGAATGAATGACTCAGTGAGGCAGAGGGAGGATGAGGAAGGGAGCAGGTGGGAAAAGAAGAGAGAGGTTGAGGTGAGAGGGCTAGGCTGGGTAATGAGAGAAGGGAGGAGAGGCCCAGGCCAGGGAGACAGATGGACAGAGCAGGGGGTGGGGGAGGGGGCACGGGGGAGAGGGTGCTGACTCTAGATCAGAGGCTGCTGCCTCTGAGCCTCTAGATCAAACGATGGTTGTACCCCTGAGGAGCACGGGTGAGCATGTGTGTTAGTGTGCATGGGCACACTTGTGTGTTTACACACACACTCTCTATGACTTCTCCATCACCCAATTCCAGTCTCTTCCTGCCTCTGTGTTTTGTCACCATCTCACCATCTGTCTCTTTGGTCACTGACTTGCTGGCTCATGCTGTCTCTGTCCTCCTTCCATTTACATGTCTATCTTTGTTGTCTCCCCTCCTTGACACACACACATGAGGGCCCTGAGTGTCTCTGATGTAGAAGACCTAGTCTTTGAGGAGGTGTCCTCAGGAGGTTCAGACTGAAGCTGGAGGCTTGGCTCTGATGCCCCAATTCCAAGGTGGTTCCAGAGAGTGTTCGAGAGCTCTGCACTATCTCATTCAATCCTCTAAAGCACTCAAAGAGTTGGTGAGCAGTAAAGAACTGAGTGCCTGGGTTCAAATTCAGGCACCATCAGCCCATCACTCACCCAGGTACCTATAATCTTGGGCAAGTTACCTAATCTCTCTGTGCCTCAGTTTCCTCATCTATCAAATTGTGATAGTGAGGATTAAAGAAGAAATGCATTGACTGAATGGGACTGAAAAAAATGAAAATGAAAAAAAGAAATGCAAAGCACTTATAATAGGGCTCAACTCAGAGTAATCGCTACATATATGTTAGATGTATATAAATTATCTTCCTTGTTTTGCACATGAGGAAATTGAGGCCTGAATTGTCTATCTGTAACCTGACGTCACCAAAAAGTGGATTGTGGCACCTTTGATTATCTTTACCTGAGTAGTTTCATTTGCCTAAAGCCGGCTTTCTTTTGGACTGGCCTAACTTCTTCCAGAAATGGAGACTGTCCTCACTGTGAAACACGCATACCTCAGAGCAGGGAGGGTCCCTGGTGAGCACTTGCACTGGCCTTCCCATTTCAGCCACAAGGGATCTGGGGCCCAGAAAGGAGCTGAGATTTGCCTACAGTCACACAGCAAGTCAAACAGAAGCTAGGAGACCTGGCTTCCTGTCTAAACTCTTCCTGCAGCTCTGGGCCCTCTCACTTTGATCTTCCATCCTAACCCCAGAAGTTCAGCAGTACTGGGGACACAGCAGAGCAGGAACTTTGGGCCAAGTAGGAATAGAGTGACTGCCATCTGCCTGCAGGATATGAGGGAAAGAGCCTAGAATTTATTACCAGACAGTTCCAGGTTCAGGTCCCACTTCTGTCTTTGAAGTTTTAGGTAAGTCAGGCAACCTCTCTGAGCCTGGTTTCCTCACTGTAACATGAGAGCAGCAGGGAGTAATATCCAGCCCTTACCAAGCACCCACTCTCTTGCTAGAAACACTGGGCATTCTTCTGCCTTTCTCGTTGCCCCTCCTTTGAGTAGACACTGTTACTGTTCAGTAAATGCAAAAACTGAGGCTCAGAGGGAGAAGCCATCTGGTCTTCTAGCTGCTGACCTGTGGCAAGTTCTTTAGTTTCCCTATGCCTCAGTTTCTCCATATATAAAAGGGGGCTATAATAATACCTACCTCAGGTGACTGTTGTAAGAATTAATTGGATAGGCCAGGTGGGGTGGCTCATGCCTATAATCCTAGCACTCTGGTAGGCTGAGGCGGGAGGATTGCTCGAGCCTGGGTGTTTGAGAACAGCCTGAGAAAAGAGTGAGACCCTGTCTCTACTAAAAAAGGAAAAATTAGCTGGGCATTGTGGCAGGTACCTATAGTTCCCAGCTACTCAGGAGGTTGAGGCAAGAGGAGCACTTGTGGCTCAGCGCCTGTGGCTCAAGCCGCTAAGGTGCCAGTCACATACCCTTGAGCTGGTGGGTTCGAATCCAGCCCGGGCCTGCCAAACAACAATGACGACCGCAACCAAAAAAATAGCTGAGCCTTGTGGTGGGCGCCTGTAGTCCCAGCTACTTGGGAGGCAGAGGCAGGAGAATCACTTGAGCCCAAGAGTTGGAAGTTGCTGTGAGCTATGATGCCATGGCACTCTACCCAGGGCGACAGCTTGAGGCTCTGTCTCAGAAAAAAAAAAAAAAAAGAATTAATTTGGGTAGATATATACAGAGTGCATAAAACAGTGCCTAGCATGTTGTAAGTGCTATCTAAATGTTTACCATAATTATGTTGGCCAATGGTCCTTACAGAGTTTAAATGAAGATGAAATAAAATAATAAGAATTTAAGACTTATGGAAAAGGTACTATCAAATGATGATATTTTGCTGGTTTTTCATGGCATAGAGCCCTACCCAGATTGGACCTTGGCAGGAGCTCACCTGAGAGGGAAGATAACTGGTGGCAGAGCTGGAGGAGGTAGCCCAGTGTAGAGCCACTGAGAGGGTTGTGGGGGAGGCATGTCTGGGTGTGCATGGTTTCCTAGTCCTACTTAGCCAGCCTGAGTTCTCTTGGGCAAGTCACTTTCCTTTTTTCCCTCTGGGCCTCCTGTTCCCTCATCTGTGAATTGGGGATAATGATATTTGCTTAGCTTTTCTCAAAGAGCTATAGCAGTGAGGATCAAAAAGGATCATGGATGTAAACGTGTTTGTAAACTGCAGATTATTAGCTCTCAGTTCTTTGTAATTATTACACCAAATACACCATACTTTCTGCCTTTCTTTCTCACTTGAGGGCAAGTAACCAGGTCACCCAGGATGCTGCAGAAAAGACTAATGGAACTGGCTCTAGGAACAACAAGAGAGATAGAAATTAGAGCTTAAGAAGAACTTCCTAAAGTCAGCATAAGGAAGGAAAAGAGAGAACAGGAAAGTTCCCAGGCACTTAGGTCACTGAGAGGCATTGTGGCCTTTGCGAGGCTGGGCTGAGGGCTGAGTGAGTGGCCAAAGGCAGACAAAGGGCAGAGGAAGGCTTTAGCCCTAGGGAAAGGAAGCCTCATAGGGCAGTTGGTTTTTGAGCACAGAGAAAGTGGAAAGGGAGGGTTGATGGGTCATCAGAGGTGGGCCCAGCATCCCAGAACCTATAAGGGCCAAGGTCTGTCTGGCATGGTCCTGAACTAGGTGGAGGCCTAAGAAGCCAGAACTCATTTCAGGGTCCCCAGTATCCACCTGTGCCACCCTACCTTGCAGGGGCACCTGTGAGCCAAGACAGAGGAACCTCCCTTTCCAGGAAGATATTTGGGATTGTCTGGAAATTAAATGCAAGCGCTGAACATTTTCTGACATGGTGTGGAGCCTAGTGTCTTCTTGGAGGATCCCTGGAATTCCACCGGGCAGGGCTAAGGCAGGAGCCCAGGGTAGCTTTGAGAGTGTATAACTAGAGGTCTCTTCTGGGCTGTGTGGGCTCTTCCTGGAGCTGTCAAGGTTCTGCTTATTCGAGTTCTCTTGGCTGTCTAGATTGCATCTAGGTCCCATCTGGCTCTGTCTAGGTTCGATCTGAGCTGTCTGGGATCTGTCTGGGATCTGTCTGAGCCTTGTTGAGTTCTGTCTGAGCCTGTCTGGTTTCTGCCAGGCCCTCTCTGTATTCTGCTTGGACCCTGCATGCTCCTCTCTTTAGATCCCAGCTGACTATACCCTCAAGCAGATGCTGTTTAGTTCCTTCTTCCTTTCATTCAGGTTCTGGGAGTTAGATTCCGTCTGAGCTCTGGCTAGATTCTTTCCAGAAATCAAGATGAACTCTTTTTAAAAAGTTTCCATCAGGGCTGATTAGTGTTCCAGATGTCATGAAGCTTGACAGGCTCAGATTGTGCCCTGAGACCTGTCCCAAGCAGAGAAGAATGTGGAGTCAGGAGTATGTAGCACTGGGGACCCCTCCCTGCTGCCTCTCTTTCTGCCCAGCTCTGAGGGAGTAAGCAGACACGAGGCTCAGAGGTTGGGAGAACCGGCCCAGCAGGCCCTCTTGAGTGTCCCTGGGGGTGCAGCCGAATGCCTGTGTGTCCACACGTGTCAGCATGTAGCCCTGCTGTGGGCCTGTGTGCGGGTGAACACCAGCCTGTCAGCGTAGCTCCATGTGGGTGTCGGGACCTATTCCTGTGTGCCTTGTGTGTCAGCCCTTCTGTCTGTGTCGCTGGTCTGTCTGTCGGTGGCGGTGCTGGTGTGGGTGGGTAAATCCCTTTGTGTCTCTGAGCCCTGCGGGTGGAGGGCTGAGCAGCTGCAGGTTGCAATTGGGAAATCCAAGCAAGTGAGAGTAGGTGGGTGTGAAGTTGGAAGGGGCTGGATGAAAGCAAGTGAATGTACTAGAAGAGCCGGCTGAGAGGGGAGTGCGAGTGGGTGGAAGGATGGAGGCAAGACTGTGGAGGTCAGGGTGCTGCTGTGCCTCTCATCTAGCCCTCACTGGGCCTGACTGCTTGCTCAGCTTGGCACCTGCTGCTGGCAGTGAAGTGACCTTGCAGAGGGGACATGTCTTGGGTGGGGCAGGAGGGGAAGAGAAAGCCAGTAAAGTGAGATCTGAGGGGAAGGAGTAACGGGGGAGTGAGCGGCAGGGAGGTTCAGGTTCCTGGGACTCTATTCCAGAGCCCTTCTCTGAGACCAGAGCTAGTTCTTACACAGCTGACATTTATCTGGTTGTTAAAATATTGAAATAAGTCCATACTGGTTGGTCAATATCTTGAATACCTGCCCCCTCTGCCACCCAGGTTGATTCTGTATCCACATGGCCATATCTACCCTGAGAGTGTGCCTTTTGCTAATTCCCTCCAAGGGATTTTTTTAGCTAGCGGATGATTTTGGTGCCCTTGCCATCTCCCCTGTAAGATCCCTCCCAAGACCCCTTCTCTGAGCCTAGAGGAGGGAGCATCCATGTATTTGTGGTAGGGAGAGAGCCAGAGAGCTAGAGAGCCAGTATTAGGGACCTGGGGAGGGACTACTCATGGATTCAGACTTCCTTTGCCTCCCAGGCAAAAGACAGTGATGATGAAGAAGAAGTGGTCCATGTGGATCGGGACCATTTCATGGATGAGTTCTTTGAACAGGTAATGAGCCTTCAATGTCACTAGCCTCAGAACCCAGGCCTCTGCCAGCAATTCCTTTAATTCCTTCTCCCTGTCTCTGCTTCTCTACTCCTGTACCCTCCTTGGCCCTTTATCAAACCTCTGGGTCTGGCCCATCTCCCTGAACTGGTTGATTTTCTTGGGTCCTCTGGTCTGGCTCAACACGACTTGGCTGGTTGTGGCTGACTTTCTGCCTCAGGTGGAAGAGATCCGTGGCTGCATTGAGAAACTGTCGGAAGATGTGGAGCAGGTGAAGAAACAGCACAGTGCCATCCTGGCCGCCCCCAACCCAGATGAAAGTGAGTACTGCTGCCAGATGGCTGTGGGGTTGGGGAGAAGGAGTGTGGAGTCCCACTTAGACTTCTCCTTCCCTTCTCCCTCCCCTCAGAAACCAAACAGGAGCTAGAGGACCTCACTGCAGACATCAAGAAGACGGCCAATAAGGTTCGATCCAAGTTGAAAGGTGAGAAGTGCAATCCCTTAACTAGGGAGAAAAAGAATTCTGCCCTCCATTGGACAGAGTCAGCCTTTTTTATAAGGAATGTCTATAAACTTCTAGGAGCCAGATTCCTAAATAATGATAAAGCAAAACAAAATAAAACAAACAAAACAACAATGAGGAAGCACAAAACCCCTTTGATATAGATTTCCCCCTTTGATATAGAGTCTTTGGAGAAAGATACATGACAGGGAAATGAGAAAGAGGGTTTCTGTCCAAATTGCAACTGAGCTTTGCTGCTTTTATCAGCATGATGGTCCACTAGAAAAATAGTCTTCCAAGTGGCATTGGTTTCAGTAAGTCCTCATTTCTCCTGAACAGGCACCTGGCATAGCACTGATCACCCAGTAGGTGGGCTAAGCAAATGCTCTGAATTGGTATCCTTGGCTCAGGACAGATTGGACTGTATGGCTGACATCAGGGGCTGGCAGGCGTTCAAGAGGGACTTGCCAAATGCTCATGCATTCACTCTAATTTAAGGACTTGGGTGCTGGTAATAACCACTTTCCCCCAAAGCATTGTGGGTTGGGAACCTCCTTATTTGCTGGTGCCAGGGGAATAACAGTGTTACTGTGATGCTCATGGCAATTCAGCATCAGAAAACATTTTCCAAGCACCTTCAGTGTCTGTGGCCAATTGGTAGGCTTTGGGGAAGAGGAGGTATATCAAATGCCTAGCCCCAAGAGCACTGACCTTGATCCAGGGAGATAAAGACAGGAACTCCATGCCCTCCTGGACTCCAGGGGAGGCCATATGTGAAATTCTGATGCTGATTTGTAAAAATAATCCCTTTGTACTTAGGAGAGTATGCGGGAATGGAAAAATGTTCTAAACTGGGAGCATATCAAGTGCAAATCCAGGCAGAAAGAATCTGGCCTCTACCACCAGCTAACTCTGGACAAGGCCCCTACCCTCAGCTTTCTCATCAGTTCAGTAAAAAAAATGGAAGTAATTTCAAACTGGATATTTTAGGGGGAAGGGCAGCAAAATCTTTTCTCCAAATGAAATCTTACAAGGAACCCCAATATATAAACATATGAATGTCTGGTTGCTCTGGCTGAACTGGAGTTGAGAGGCCCTACTTCCTCCCTGGGGATATAGGGGAGAGGACCTCCCCTTCATTCCCTGCAACAGCCCCTGAAGTTCCTTCTCAGAAACAAGTTTCCTGCTGGCACATAGTTTAAAAACCTCTGGACACAATGGTTTCTTTGGGTCAATTGAGTGCTGACCTTGAAGACTCTATAAGACCCTAAAGAGGGCTCTTGTGGATTAGGTGTTCAGGAATAGACCAAGAAAGAAGCTAGGAAAAGTGGCAGTGGTTTAGAGAAGCTGACTTTCCAGACCTCCAAAAAAGGAGAGAAAATCCTTTTCCCCATCCCCTTTTCCGGCTGGTGGCATGCAATGGTGGCATGAACCCAGGCTTTTGATGTGACCTTGAGTGAGCTGTTTTAGCCATTTGAATCTCAGTTGCTAGTCTGAAACATGGGCTGAAATCACCAAATTCCCAAGACTGTTCTAAAAAGTTGAGATCCCACAAAAGACCCCTCCCTCTTGACTTGGCCCCAGTCCCAAGTCTGACAGTAGTGTCCCAGTCTGGGCCAGGAGATTCCGGGATCCCTGAGTATGTGTTCCTGTGCTTTGTCTGCGGTGACTGGGCCAGAGCTATCACTCTTGTTACTGTGCTGGCACTGGGGTGCCATCTAGGCCCATACCTCCCCCGCTGCAAGCAGAACAGAGAAGTGATGTTCTGAGGAATGGCTGGGAGGCCCTGCAAGGTCTGAGAGTACCTGGTGATTCATTCCTGCTGCATTTTTTGATCTTACCAAAGAGATATTACCATGGCTCTTTTATAGAAAATGTGAATGATAGTGTCAGGAGTGCATGATCCAGAAGCAGGAATCCCAGTTAATCTGTGCCCTTTTCCAGAATATCCTTTAGAAGAGGAATTCTCTGCCGGGGGTGGTGGCTCATGTCTGTAATCCTAGCACTCTGGGAGGCAGAGGTGGGTGGATGGCTTGAGCTCAGGAACTCTAGACCAGCCTGAGCAAGAGCGAGACAAGTATCTCTATTAAAAAGAAAAAAACTAGCTGAGCATTGTGGCAGGTGCCTGTAGTCCCAGCTACTCTGGGAGGCCGAGGTAACATCACTTGAGTTCAGGTATTTGAGGCCAGCCTAAGCAAGAGGCAGGAGGTTCTCCTGAGCCCAAGAGTTTGAGGTTGCTGTGAGCTATGACACCACCTTGACAAAAGTGAGAGACTCTGTCTCAAAAAAAAAAAGAAAGAAAGAAAGAAAGAAAAGTGGGAATTCTCAGAATAAGGATCACCTTGCAGAGCAGGGAGAAAGCTGTTTTCTCTGTTGGAACATCCATCTAGAATGCTCCAGGGAAAGGGTCACTAGAACCTGACCCACCTGGAAGTGCCTACCTTCCACCAGAAAAATCTCAGGTCGGGTTCGCACCCTCTCATGGGGTTGGACAGGAGTCACAGCTGGTGGGACTTTCCAAGACTCAGTTCTTCCACCAGAACAAGTAGCCTGCGTCTGTCTGGTAACCGTTTGACCCACGGTCGGCGCTCCTATCTTCCCTCAAACGTCAGTCCATCTGTTGATTTGCTGGCACTGTTCTCGGCACTCTGCCATGGGCATGACGCCTCTTCCCAGGCCTGGGGCCAGCCGCGGGGTGTTGACCCTTCAAAAGCCCCGGACCCCCTGACGCACTTGCCTCGGGTCTCCCACCCGTCACTGCCCTCTCTCCCGCAGCGATCGAGCAAAGCATTGAACAGGAGGAGGGTCTGAACCGTTCCTCCGCGGACCTGCGCATCCGTAAGACCCAGGTAAGAGGCGGTGGCCCAGCAGGTGGGCCCAAAACCCGGGTAGGGAAGAACCCAGGCTGCAGCCAGGAGGGTGCGCGGGAGCCGAGCGCTGGCGCTGGGCGTGGCTGGGCGTGGCGTGGCGGGGCTACGGGGGTGGGCGGAGCCGGCTCGCATCTCGGTGCCCTGACTGGATCGCCCCCTGGTTCTCGCGTAGGATGGGGGTACGGTGGGGTAGGGGACTGTGAACGCGTGGGAGTTGGGATCGCGCCCCGAGCTGAAGAAGGGGCAGTAAACTAATCGAGCCTGTACTCCCTCCACCCATACACTCTCTCTCCCTCGTCTTGTCCTGGGTCTCGGCTCGCGCATTCACTGATGTGTGTTTGTCCTCCCACTTCAGCACTCCACACTCTCCAGGAAGTTCGTGGAGGTAATGACCGAATATAACGCGACCCAGTCCAAGTATCGGGACCGCTGCAAGGACCGGATCCAGCGGCAGCTGGAAATCAGTGCGTGTGCCCCCCTCCCTCCAACTCCCCAGGGCTGCTCAAGCCCCCTGCTAGGCCCATCCTCTCTCTGGAAGGGGGTGCCTGGACCAAGGCCAAGTGGAAGGAATCCTGTTAGATTCCTGCCCCATCCCACCACCTCAGGCCCCCAAACTGGGGGCGTTCTGAGCAGGGTGTTCTTTCTCCCCACAGCTGGAAGGACCACAACCAATGAAGAGCTGGAGGACATGCTGGAGAGTGGGAAGCTGGCCGTCTTCACAGACGACGTGAGCCTGGGTGGGGAGGGGCGGGCGGGCCCTGTTTTTGGAAAGCATTTGACTTTCCTCCCTAAACTCAGGTCGAACCAAGGTCCTAAGTCCATCCTGGAATAGCAAGCAGCAGGAAGCCTGAACTGGGAACAGGGGAATTCCATGGGAGTAGAGCAGAAAGACACTCCCATAAAAACATTAAAGAGTAGTATGTTGGGCACTGTTTTTGGCACTTACATATTTACATTTACCTGCTGACTCATTTCATCCTCGCGTACCCCACAAAGAAACCCTATTTCACAGATGTGGAAATCGGGCAGGGAAAGATGAAACCACATGCCCAAGGTCTGAGAGCTAGGAGCAGAGCCAAGATTTGATCCTCAATCTAGAGTCTGAACTCTTCATTGTGAAGATATGCCACATGCCCCCCTACTGCAGCAGATCGTTTTTACTATAGGATTAATTTGACTACATTTTGAAGATTTTTTAAAAAGCAAATTTTAGTTTTGCTTAAATTTTTCACACTGCTGCCCTTGTCATGATATATGTGAATGGATAGGCTTTCGCTGAACTGCGTGGTTCTTTCTTTGGGTGAACTTTTGCCCCAGACTGCCCAGTGTGGTCTCAATTGCTGCTTCTGGTGCCAGATGGCTCTGGTGTGGGCCAGGTTTAAAGTATGTTCTGTGATTATCTAACAGTTTTTAGCAAATTGTTATTTGGATAATAGGTCTTTGTTGGATTAGCACTGTGCAAATTGATTTTGGGCCAGTCAGCCTAGACCCTCACTTTTTTTTTTTTTTGAGACAGAGTCTCACTTTGTCACCCTTGGTAGAGTGCTGTGGCTTCCCAGCTCACAGCAACTTCAAACTACTGGGCTCAAGCGATTCTCTTGCCCCAGCCTCCCAAGTAGCTGAGACTACAGGTGCCCACCACAACACCCAGCTATTTTTTGTTGCAGTTGCCATTGTTGTTTAGCTAGCCCAGGTGGAGTTCAAACCTGCCAGCCCCAGTGTATGTGGCCAGCACCCTAACCGCTGAGCTACCCAAAAAGCTTGGCCTAGGCTGTCTGTGTGAGAATGGGAAGAAGCGTGGTGGGTGGTTTCATGGAGGCCACTACCATGGACAAGAGCTGACTCCTGCCACTTGGCCCACAATCATTACAGTGCAGGCTGGCCAGACCTTGGCTGAGAGCTATGTAAGCTGCAGATGGGCCCTGAGATGGTAGTTGAGGGCGATTAATCCTGGTGTTAGGGAAGACTTCCTGGGGGAGGTGTCATTAAGTTGCACCTTGAGAGACAAAGAACTTTTAGACACAGAGATGGATAAAGGGCACTCTTAGCAAAGTACAGTCTGAATAAAGACAGGTAGAATGGACACTAGCCAAATAGCCATAGATGATTTTGGCTGTTTTAGGATAAATAGGAAATGAGGGCAGAGAGGAAGTCCAGGCCTTGGCTGGTAAGGAGAAGGGGTGTAGCTTGGGGTAGTGGGGAGCCCTGGCAGGCTTTAGAGCAGAGGACTGGCTTGATGTGATCAATAGTGAGAGGCCTTGGAAGTGACTGGCCTGGTTCAGACCTGGTTTAGGAGAGGAGATGTATTTGCCTGTGGGTTGGAGTCTCTCCCTCAACTCGTGAGGGCTGCAGGGAATTCCTTTATTATGCCATCTCTTCTCACATAGGCTCCTTGTGGGCACCCTGCCTTCTCACCTGGGCCTTCTTTGCTTGCTGCTCTCTCATCTGCTGTGTCTTCTTCCATCACCCCTGTCTGCCTTTGGTCATTTCTTTTCTCTGGGCTTCCTTGGTGTGCGTGATAGAGAAAGTCCTGGTGGTGGGCTCTGGACAAGTTTTATTTCTTGTAATTTAATACACTTGTCTTTAGTGCTTACCATGTGCCAGGTACTGCTCTAATCAATGTACACATAGGGACTCACTCAATTTTCACAACAACCCTATGAGGTAGGCATTATCATCCTCATTTTCTAGGTAGGGAAACCGAGACCAAGAGAGGCTGAATAATTTGCCCAAGGTTAATAGATGACATGAAGATTTGAACCCAGACACTCAGGCTGCAGAGTTGAAGCTCTGATAGGGGTGAAGAGTAATCGCTGTTCTCCTCACATCACCCTAGATCAAAATGGACTCGCAGATGACGAAGCAGGCACTGAATGAGATCGAGACGAGGCACAACGAGATCATCAAACTGGAAACCAGCATTCGCGAGCTGCATGACATGTTTGTGGACATGGCTATGCTTGTGGAAAGCCAGGTACTGGCTCTGCCATACCACTCCGGGCCTGGACCTGTCCTCTTCTGGCCCAGCCCCCATCTCTCATTATGTTCATCTCCTCTGTGTGCAGGGTGAGATGATTGACCGTATTGAGTACAATGTGGAACATTCTGTGGACTATGTGGAGCGAGCCGTGTCTGACACCAAGAAAGCTGTGAAATATCAGAGCAAGGCCCGGAGGGTGAGCCAGGGCAGGTGGCCTTGGGGGGCAGGTGGCCTGGGAGCCTGCTGGGGGGGCTTGGCTGAGGCCAGGGCTGAGGTGAGTGGTGCAATCGGGTGAGAGTTCTTATCTCTGGCTCTGACCTCTTCCTTTTTCTGTTTTCTCTCCCCTCCTTTTCCTCACACCTTCCTCCCCAATCTTTGCCCCATGTTCTGTTTGTCGGTTTCTCTTTCTCTCTCTCTCTCTCTCTCTTTCTTGTTACTTTCTCTGTCTCCTCTTTCTGTCTGCAGAAGAAAATCATGATCATCATTTGCTGTGTGGTGCTGGGGGTGGTCTTGGCGTCATCCATTGGGGGGACGCTGGGCTTGTAGGCCCCCCCTTCCCTCTCCCAGAGCCCTCCCCCACCACATCGGGAGCAATACCCCCACCATCCCTTTCACTCCATCCCTTGCTCCGGCCTCACCCCCCAAAACAGACCCAGGCAATCCCATCCCTTCCTCCACCCCCACAGCAGACCCTGGAGTCCCTGGACCTCACCTTGCCATGGACCACCCCCCTGGCCCCGCACGTAGATAGCAGCAGGCGTGATTACACATGCACACCAACATGCATGCCGCCGGCACATGCTCGAGACGTGTGGACACCCTAGTGTGTGTGTTCATGTGTTGATGTGTGTGGATGCGCCAAATCATCCCCGTCCCCCACCTCAAGTCTGTGTGTGGTCTGAGCTTCCCCCCTCACCTGGGTTGTTGTGTAGACTGTGGCCAGATATAACAGCAGCCTATCATGCCCCACCCTGTCTTCTGTGAAGAGGTATGTGTGTGTTATGTGTGAGACCACAGATCTGTGGACGCCCAATTTGTGTACATGGAATTTTGTGTTTGAGTGTTTGAACCTAATGCAACAGCAGTTTCTCCATGGATAGCCCCTCCCCTGTGTTTACTATAAATGGGGCAGGTTGTGTGTGTACAGACACTCACACTCACATTCTCAGAGGATCCAGGTAGGCCCAGTATACACGGGCCATGGCAGAGACCCCATGTGATATAGAACAGATTTTCCTGGTTTAGTGACCCCAGGAGCTGCTGTGTGTCCTGGTGAGAGGGTGCTTTTGTGTGTGTGTGTGTGTTGTGAGCCAGGGTGTGTGGAAGCATGTATGTGTAAATGACCTAGCTTGGCCTGTATATAAACATCTCCCTTAATAGGTGATTGACATGTGTGTGTGTATAACTCCAGGATGCGCTTGAAGTATTGATAGGACTTCCCTCTACACTGTGGACTGGACATTGGTTTTGAGTGAGCACAGAAATTTTATTTCTATGCTACCTAGAATATGGTTATGTGCGTGCGTGAGTGTGGGTGTACACATGCGTGTAGGAGCTTTCTACATAGTGTGTTTCTGCTCCTTGTGAATTCTACACCCACGTGTTTATTTAAGGACATGTACCCTATCCAGGTTTGTTTATTCAGATTTATTTACCCCACCCCTCTCCCCAGAGCTGCTGACCAGTATCTGGTGTGGCCGCACACACTGCTACATCAATATTGTGCAACCGAAGCTTGCTGCCCTGCAAGGCCTCAGATCCTTATCTTTCTCTGTCTCTGCCCAAGGATAGGCCTGAGCCCAGGAAAGCTGGTGTACCACAGTATGCTAGTACATGCCAAGGCTGAGGAGGTCCTGTGAAGGTGGCCATGCCTGGGCACACACTCATACCGACATCAGCGTCATGCAAGTGTGGGTACAGGCCATGCCTATCAGCACAGGAATGCCTCCTGGAAGGGCTATTTGTAGGGATATTAGTGATGAGGTGAGATGTCAAGGGCTGCCCCAGATGGATTGAAAGCCAGGGCATTGCCGCCTCCTCACAACACTCACCCCAGACCTGGAGAAGGTTGATGTTTGTCCCCACTGCCCCATCGGATTCTCTGGGTTCTGCCTCAGGGAACTTGGGTTTGGGAAAACTTCATTTTGGATGTCCTATAGTGGCCCATGTGGCAGCAGCCACTCAGGGTGAATGAAGTCCTCAGGCCCATCCCCTGGACACCTCTCTTGCTGAAATGTTGGCAATGGCTGCTCCCCAGTACAGGGAGGATTGAAGGGGGCCCACTGGCCCAGGTTCCTGATAGTGAGGAAAGGGCTAGCTCCTCCCTATTGTGTAGACAACATAGGCATGGCTTGTGGGTATGTGTGTTTGGAGGCAGATAAAAGGTGCATGGAAGAGAGGACAACGTTAGAGGCCCCCCTCCATGGCCCAGGAACATGTAGGTTGAAAACATAAGTACTTGAACATATTCTGACGTTCGGTGGGGCATGCATGTGCTCAGGGTGAAGGATCCTGCAGCACGTGAAGTGTGTGTGTGTGAGAGAGAGAGAGGCCATGAAGAAGTGACCCCCTCCAAAACACAATACCCCTTCCACACTAACGCCAGCCCAGATAGTCAATCTCTCCCCTGCCTGGCTGTGTGGGCCCTGCCCACTCTGGCCTGTATGCATGTCAGTATGGCCACATGTATGCAAGCCCCAGGTCAGCTGTCCTGAGGAAGGAAGTCTTGCTTATCCATTCTCTGAATGCCCTGCTGCAGGACAGGAATTCTGTCCTGGAGTCTGGCCTCAGCCTTCCTCCTCCAGTCTCAGGTAGAGGCTTCTTTAGAAACATTAGAGTAGGCCCCATCACCCAGCCCCCTTCTTCCTTCCTGCTGCCCAGGACCCCCTTTCAGCCCAGGTGTTTCTGAAAGTCTCATGGCCTTGGGGCCACAAGAGAAGAGTGGAGCCATGGCTAGAGTGCTGTTGCCCCCTTCAGTGGTATCAAGCCTCACAGCTGCCCATTTCTGGGCCTCAGGTGGACCAGGGGATCCCTGAGGATCTACTGTGCCCCAACTTTCTACAAGTCCCACACGTCATAAGATGTGTTTGTTTGTTGGCTGCTGTCTCTGTGTATGTCCCGGAGTGCCATCTGGGGGCTGATGTCTTTTGCATGCTCTCAGACAAATGTGTACTGCCCACCTTCCATGCACCTAACAACTCTCATGCCCAAGTGTGCCCCATGGGTGGTCCTGGGCCTGGCCAGGGCTCAATGCTTCCCCTTCCCCTGCCCCTCAGCAAGCACATTGCGTGTCCATCCCATGTGCCCGTGGGTCGATGCACGCGTGTACACATGATGTGTTCTATGCATTCACCCTGCCCTCCCAGCCTGCCCCGCAGAGGACAAGATGGGTGGCCCCCGGCTCCCTTCTCCCTCCACCCCCACCTGCCCGCTGTGCAGCCGTGTGCGTTGGCGTGTGTTTCTGTGTCGCTGGCGTGTCACGTGATGTAGCCGTGTTTGCTGACTTGAGCCCTGCCCCCTTCTCTGTTTCTCTGTTGGTTTCTAGAGCTCTCTCCTCCCATTCCCCCGAGGGGACAGGACTTCTGGGGCCTGGCTGGGGGCCCAGAGCCAGGCTACCCTCTCCTGTTAGTCCTCAGAGCCCCATTTCTTTCTATTGGTGACCAAGTTGCAAATGGATAAAACACAGGAAAATTCTGCCCCCCCACCCAGCCCTGCATGTCCTGTCCCTAGAGCCCCTTACCCCCACCCCGGGCCGGGTCGGGCCCCATGGGACGGGAGAAATAGCAACCAATCCAACAGCGGGCGTGCTGTGTGCTCACTTCCTTCTGTCCCCACACGGGACGGGCGCCGTGGGGAGGGGGAGACATGTGGTGGGGCCAGGTGGGAGAGCTGGACAGACAGATGGACATAGGCTTCAGTAAGGATTTTAATCCAGGGCTTGGCCAGGGACAGCATTACTAGGTACCCTCAAGCAGAGAGTTAACAATCCTGTAGGAACTGAATTTGGGTGAAGAAGTGACAAGAAGTGAAAATGCAGATTTCCTCGTTTTTACTGAGGGGAATTCAAAGATAAGTATCTAAAGGTGAAACATTTTTTAAAATAACAGGAATATAATCCTCTAAGGAAGGACGAAGGTGGTCAGAGGAGTCAGAGAAACCTCTTCACTCTGAACCAGTGGAGGCCTAGGGAACCTCTGCCCCCTTCCTGTTCAGACCAGAAGCAAGGAGGGCAGGCACTATCAGGGAATCAGACCCTCTCCAACCAGCCTTGGACCCGGGCTGGGAGTGAGGACAATCCTGTCCTCAAACCCTGCCCTAGAACTTGGAAGCATCAGCACATGATTCCGTGTCCTAATGCTTGTGTATTTTAGATATAAGGGTTCCAAGACAGCAGTCTGGCACCAGTGCCCTCCTTCAGCTCCCAAATGTGACCATCCCTTCCCATCCATAGGGTGAGGGCTCAGGACCCAGATAGATGAGCCATGACAAGCTTCCAGGCCCCACCTTCACCATTACTGGGCTGACCCTTCCAGGGTCTGCACCCAGTGAATGGTGCGGGTCCGGCTGTCCTCCCATGAGAACAGGGGCTCGTAGCCAAAATGGCGCTGAGCCTTGTTGGTGCTGACAGTGAAGGTAGTGTTGGCCATTGCCAGTGTGTAGGGGTTCAACAGGGGCGCGTAGAGCAGCAGTGGCCGCAAGAGCCACTGTAGCAGGGCATTAAGGGTAGCCAAGAGCACCAGCAGCCAGTAAGGCAACAGTGGGCGTGTGCCTACCAGCCGCAGTCCACAGGGGCCCAGGAACTCCATGTTGAAGTCCTCGTAGCTCTTGTAGGGTGATTTGTCGTAGCAGAAGTACACCTGGCCGCCCATTAATGCTGCCCGCTGCTCTAGCTCCCGGGCCACAAGCACATGCATCCAGGCCACATTGCCTGCCGGTGGGGGAAGTGAGATAGACATACCCCTGAGTGCCCTTGTGACTGTGTAGGTGCTGCTCTCCTGGGCCAGCCCAGGCACATGCCATGCTCACATGGATGTTGCCCACATCTTCACAAGAGCCTGGTAAGGGCTGCTTTTCCCTTATCCTTTGAAGCCACTCGCTCTCCTGAGCCAGCCTGTATAGATGCTACTCCTAGTGCTGTATAGATACTGCCCCTCTCCTCTTCTGGGGAGCTGCCTCTCTCATAGCTGTGATCCTCCCCTTAGCCTGGGACACACTTTTTATGTCGGCCTTCCCAACTTGCATGGATACTGTTTCCTCTGTGGCCTATGCAGACAGTGTCCACGTAAACCATTGGCCTAGGTACAGACCATTGTTTCCTGCCCCTCCCAGAGCCATGTGAATCCCACCCTCTTCAGAGCAGGTTTTTGCCCAGTCCTCACCCACGTAGACCCGGCCGTGCTCCACAGAGGTTGGAATGGCCCGGAATAGCCGACCCCCCAGGCGTAGGCCCTGGTGGTAGATGTCCTTCATGATCTGGTGGCCTTCACCGTAGATGCCCGTGGGACGCAGGGCACATGTCACCAGGGGCAGCCCCCCACAGACCTGGCAGCAAAAGGCAGGCACTGCTAAGACCTAGGGCTAAAGGCCCGGGCCCAGTGGCTCACACCTATAATCCTAGCACTCTGGGAGTCCAAGGCAGGTGGATTGCCTGAGCTCACAAGTTGGAGACCAGTCTGAGCCACAGTCAGACCTCGTCTCTAAAAATAGCCAGGTGTTATGGCAGGCACCTATAGTCCCAGCTACTTGGGAGGCCCAAAAGTTTGGGCCCAAAAGTTTGAAGTTGCTGTGAGCTATGATGCCATGGCACTCTACCAAGAGCGATAAACTGAGACTCTGTCTCAAAAAAAAAAAAAAAGACCTAGGGCTAAGTGGCTTGCCCTCTGTCCCAACACTCCTCAGGCTGCAAGCAGAGGTGAGGCATCCAGGGCAGAGCCCCATCTCTGAATCTCTCTGTACTCACCTTCCTTCCATTGGCCTCCAAGACCAGCCGCTCAGCCAGGGCCTTGCTGCGAGGATAGGGGTGCTTGTGCATGGCTTCATATGGGGTGTCCTCATTGCCCCTGGTGGGGGGAGAGGGAAGACTCAGTGCTGAGGGGAAATGGGCCTTTAAAGTACTAAGGGGACCTCAGCTCACCTGTAGAAGGGGTGGCCTTTGATGTTAGGCCCCACAACTTCCATGCTGCTTGTATATACCAGGAACTGAGTCCCAGTCTGCACACAAGCCTCTATCACGTTCTGTGTGCCTAGTGGAAGAGGGGGACACAGCCAAACTGAGAGAGAGGGAGACATCCTCTCTACCTGTGTCTTTCCCCTTCTATCCCAGTCCAGGGAAAACCATAAAAGGTTGGGTGAAGGGCTAGCAGCAGGATGGGTTGTTACAGGAGAATCACAAGAGGGAGAGGGCAAAGGAGTGAGGGGGACAAACAGGGCAAGATCAGTCCTGAGGGTATTGCATGCATGATTGGAACAGACAGGGGGTACCTTACCCTGCACATTGACCTTGTGGATGGTCTTGTGACTAGCCCTCCCAAACACGTCCACCAGGCCAGCTATGTGGATGACTACATGGGCTCCGGCCACAGCTGCTGTCACCTCATGGGCCTGGGTCACATCCCCCTGGATGGCAGTCACCTGTACAGAACCTAGTGGGGAATGGAGGAGGCCCCTGCAATGTCAGCTCCGGGCACCAACTAGCAGCTGGGTTCAGCCTGTGCCTCTCGGAGACTCACATTCCCAATGTGACTCACTCATCCCACCCACAAGGCTGAGGAACAGAAACAGGCATCATCTTTTCCACCACATGGGTGGGGATCCCGCCTTGGGAGGGGTTGGGGAAGAGAGTCTATACCCTCCTCCCTCCACAATCACCTGTCTTTAGTTCCTCCAGCCAGGGGCCCAGGTGTAGGTCAAAGATCCGCAGCTCCTGGAGCTGGGGCTCCTGCTGCAGCAGCATTCGCACCACATGCTCCCCCAGGAAACCACAGCCACCTGTGACCAGGTACACCAGCTTCTTTTGGGCCTGTGTAGAGTTCGCCATTGCACAGCTGGGAGGAGACATTGGCTCACCTGAGTTGCCTGCTGCCACCTGTCCAGCCACCTGTTAGTACTGGAAGGTGTGTAGAAGCATAGTGAGGGGGCAGGGGCCACAACTGTAGGCACATCAGCCAGGCCACCAGCCCTTTGACCCTGCCAATGGCTGAGTTACTCAGAGAGGTAAGGCCTTGGGGTGCAGGAAGGGGTCAGGGCTTGAGGTGGTTGGGGAGAGGTTTGGGAGCAAAAACAAAAATAGCAGGAAAGGGAGATGGGGTAGGAAGGTAGGTTTGGGAAGGTGGGAAGGGCCGCCTGGGCCCTAGCAATACCTCTGCCTACCTGTAGCCACTATCCCAGGGCACCGTGACCGGCCGCTGGAGGGGCTGTCTACTTGTCTCCTGGCCTGGCCGGCCAATACACCGTCCCCTTCCGCTTGCTCCTCCTCCTCCACCCTCCTGGTTTATTCCAGGAAAAGCCCAGCCTCCACCACCCCCCCACCACGCTGGCCAAAGGGCGCACCCTGGCGGTCACTCTGTGCCCTGCAGGCGTCTGGTTCCAGCCAGAAACTTGGGAGAAGCCAGAACCTGCTGGGTGGGCCCTGAGGGGCTTGGGGGCTGCAGGATGGAGCCAGCAGGGTGACCTCATCCCCACTGCATGACCTCAGTCTTTCCCTCCTGCTGGATTTCCTAGGAGGCTAGAGTCCTAGCAGCAGCTGTGGTTCTAGGAAGGGAAGGGAGGCCTGACCTTGTCACAGCTCTGGCTGGCACTGGTGGGGGATTTCTGGGATTGTCGTCACTGCAGATTGTCAGGTAGTCTAAAGCAATGGTGGCTGGGTCTGCAGGTCCAGGATCCTGCCAGAAGGCCCTGAAACCCACCCCAAACTGCAAGCCACTCACTTTTTCCTCTCTTCATCTTACCCCACCCTCTGTGTCCTCAACCCTCATCCCATCGTGCCCTTCCCCGAAGATACTGACCAAGCACTTTTGTACAATAAAGTTTAATCACAATTATAAAAATGTGGCGTTGGGTTTGCGCTATTAACATATGTACAATCCAGCCCAACAGGGAGGGCCCACCTCCCACCATCCTGGCCTGGCCAAGCCGGAGCCTCTAGACACCAGAGTGGGAGGGTGGCCCACAGGGTCTGGCAGGAACAGAAGATGAGGCAGGGTTCCAGGCACGGAGTCCCCAGGACTGGGGGCACAGGGGCCCCCCCAGGGGGAGAACATGGCCACTGCCCCTAGAGACCCCTAAACTGGGGAGGGGTACACCCAGGGCACAAGGGGGAATTCCCCATTAACACAAAGCAAAAGGGCTGTGTGGCCCCCCAAGAACAGGATCTGTACAGGCCGGCACCCCAGGTTTCCACAGGAAACAGCTGCTGGCAGCTACAAAACATTTACATCTTCTCCGCAAAGAAAAAAAATTAGGGTATGGTGGGCAGAGGTGACAGGGGAGGCAGAAGCTGCCTCAAGGGACTGAGGCTCCCTCGCTGGGCTCGGCATCCCCCAACCCCATACCTGGAGATGGGGGCGTGTGGGCCCTGCTGAGCCCACTAAGGCTGGGGGGGTGCTGGGAGCTCAGGGCACCAAAGGGGAATAAATAGCATGGGCACCAGTCCCGCCCCACCTCAGTTAAGAGAGCCACGACAGCTCTCAGTGCCACACAGACATGGGATTTTGTTGTCCTCCAGAGGGAATTTGTAGTCATAGGTGATCTCCTCATCCACGCCAATGGGCTGCTTGGAGTAGATCACAATCTTCTTCTGTGACTCGATGGTGATCACCTTGGCATAGCAGTTGGGCTATAGGAGGGAAGGGTAGTGTGAGCCTCACCCTGCCCTCAGGCCCCAGCCCTGCCCCCACCCCCTTCCAGCCTAGACCCCAGCACACCGTGCAGCAGTGGTTGATGAACCTCGCCAGGTTGCCACACTTGGTAGCATCAATGATAGTGTCATGGTCCACCCGGAAAAGGTAGCTGCTGCCGATGCCCTCCTGCACATAGCGCTTCTCCCGCATGTCGGCCACCATCTAGCAGATGGGATGCAATGGTCACAGACCTGGCCCACCCATCACCCCTCTGGACAAACTGCCCTACCACTCCAGAGTCCAGATCCAGCAGGCCTGGACCTGCAGTTCTGTCTCTGGCTCCTACTAACCCAAGGCACTCACTTTCCCTTGACTTCCTGGGGCTCTCCCCTTCTGAACACCCATTCTATTATTTTTTTCCCTTCACAACTGGTTTTGATCCCTAGAGGGAATGCACCATTCCTAGAGGTACTGCAATACCAGGCCAATGCGTGGAGTGAGGAGCAAGCTCCTCTTCTAACTCCCTGCTCCAAAAATCCATTTATTACAGTGTCCTTGGAAAGAGAATATATCAAATATTAAACTGGTAAGAACAGATACTACACTTGATGTTAGCCAAAAGGCTGAGAAGCAATGACCACTCATTCTAAGTCACCCACGAGGTGACTCCAGAGAAACTGGAAGTGGTGCACTGGCCAGGAGACAAGCCACTGGCTCCTCTGAGAGCATCTGCCTGGTCTCACTGGGGCCCTTAGACTGCTGTGGGGCTGGGACGGTTCCTGAAATGACAGTGGCCATTTCATGGACTGAACCCAGCATCTCTTCTCCTAGGACCCTCTCTCCAAATCAGGTACCTCTTGGCTGCCACTGGCCAATGCAAGTGACAGGCTATCTATGTTAAGGCCAATAGCCTTGTGTGAGAAGCAACTCTTCTCAGAAAACAGGACAATGAGCCTTCTATACTCTCTCCTTGGGTGATGTCACTCCCTTCCACAGCTTCCACTGCCAGCTAAGTGGTAGGGACTCCTCCCCAACTTCTACTTCCAGCCAAAATCCACCTCAGTGGAGCTGCTGGGCGTCACCCCCTAGATGTCCCTGGGGTATTGCAATCTCACATGTCTAGATTGGAACTTATCTTGACCACATGTGTTCCTCCTACTTTTTCCCATCTCAGGGGGGTCCTACCATAACTCCTAGTGGCGAACAGCGGCACCCTGAGAGAAGGCCCCACCTCCTCCCTTGCTCTGTGTCTCCACAGCCAACTCACGGCCAAGCTATGCAACGACCTACACTCACAGACTCTTCTGTCACCTCTGCAGCCACTGCCTAGTCCAGGCCACTCTACCTTGTCCTGGATCTTTGTAACAGCCCCTACACTGGCATCAGCCTAGACCAGCTCTCTCTTCACACCACAGATAGAGAGCACTTAACCAAATCCAAAGCCCTTTCCTGCTGAAGCTTCCCAGAGCCATTCCTCTTCTGCCAAAGGCCCAAAGTGATTCATGCTCCAACCTCCCCGCAGTACCCCTGCCCCTTCAACCACACATTGCTGACCTTGGCCCTCGTTCTTCCAAAAAGCCATCCTGACTCCTTTGTCCTCAAATGACTTGACTACCTCCAGGCCTCCGCACATGCTGTCCCATAACCAGGAGCACACTTCCCCTTCTCCTGGGCTTGGAGTTCCTTATCTTCAGCTCTTGTTTCACCATATTCATCCCCAGGAGGTCTCAGGTCCCCTCAGTGTATGCTTCCACTGGCCCTGCCTCCACATCCTCCCTTTTAATACCAAACACCACTCTTTATTGTTGCCACCTATTCAATGTCTGTCTTCCCGCTCTCTAGATCAGTGGTTCTCAACTTTCCTAATGCAGCGACCCTTTAATACAGTTCCTGTGAGTTGTGACCCATAGGTTGAGAACCACTGCTCTAGATCCTTAAAGGGAGAGACAGCATCAGTTTTCTTTCCTGCTGGGTCACTAACACCTGTTTTCTAGTACTGACTGGGAGGAGGCTGCTTTCACTGGCTAAGTCTTAAAGCTGGAAGGGCATGTGAAGCTTTATCCAAAGGGCCAAATGGCACTTGTGGGCATCTTACGCTGTTGTCAGATCCGATGCCAGACCAGGGCTGATGTGAAGCCTCACCTGACGGATGTTCTGACCCACGTATTCGATGACCATCTCATCAGCTGCAATGGGTTCCATGGCAAATAGACCCCACTCATGGATCCGGCTCCTGCCAAATCGGAGCTTCTTCTTCCGAAACTGGGGGACAGAACGGACTGTACTACTGGATGCCTCTCACGAACCAGCTCCTCACCATTCTTGCAGACCTCCCAGGATGAGGGTGTTCTGGCCACTCACCCTCGCCTCTACTCCCAGGGGACTACATAATCCCACATGGCAGGTCCCCTTGCTTCAGCCTTTTCACTGACCCTCCTACCCTTCCCAAGTCCCACCCCTCACCTTAAGCTGGTTTAGCTTTAGCAGATCGCTATCCATAATGGCGGAGGTGCCAATGGCACTCAGTAGCCGCCGTTGCTCAGACCGGCGCTCAGAAAGCACACGGTTAGTCCCCTGTGAGAAGCAGGAGAAAGAGAAGGTGAATGACATAAGTATGTAAAGAGGATGCAGCTGGCCAGGCATCAGGGTAGGGCCGCACCTGAGTGTCCACTCCTTCCAACTGCCGGGCTGAGACAGGGCACACATCCAGGTACTTGTCCTTCTCCTTCTTGCTGATGGGGTAATAGCCTTCACTGCGGGCTGAGCCTGTCTGGTGCTCTCGGGGCCCATCCAGAGGCCGCCGCTTGCGTTTCGGAGTGGTCAGGTTGGTGAGTGCAGGGTGTTAAGGAAGGGAACGGGGTCTTTACTGGCCAGATCCCTGGACCCTGCTCCTCTCTATCCACTCCAGTCCCAGCCTAAGGAAAGGGCAGTGGCTTTCACTGGTGAGCATGCTCAGCATGCTAAAGACAGGACAGAGAAGTGAGAAGTCAGTCCCAGAAAAGCTTGGGGAGGCAGAAAAGAGGCATGACATGAAACAGAGAGAAAAGATGGCTCCAAGGCAGAGGAGAAAACACCCAGGCTGAGCATGGCACAGCAAGTTGAACAGACAGGAAGAGACAAAACAGACACCAGGAGGGATCTGAGGTGGACACTGCCCAGCTGTGAGACCCCAGGGAAGGCTGTCCCTGGCCCCTGGGCCTAGGCAGGCCAGCCTCTACACTCAGGATATTCGTGTGATGGACCCAGTGGGTGTCGTTAAGCCAGTCAGCCCCACTTGTCTGCTGCAGCAGCCGCTCATACGTGAGCCGCAGGTAGCTCATGTCTTCCAAGTCCAGGCCCGAGTTCCAAATGTCATACAGGATGGTCATCTGCTCAAACTCGCTGCGTGGCTCAAAGGAGAGGGGTGGTGGGGGTGGGGGTGGGGGTAGGGGACGGCGCCGCCGAGTGTGGGAGCGGAGGGTGCGCCGCCGGCCAGCCCCCTCCCCATCACTGCTGCTGCTACTGCTGCTCTCAGAGGACTCGGACTCCTCCTCTTCCTCTTCCTCCTCATCCTCACCCTCTTCTTGCTGCTGCAATTGTTGCTGCTGCTTTGGCTCCTCTGCCTCAGCCACTACCACCTCAGGGGCCTCCAGAACCTCATCCGCTGGGGAGCTGAAGAGAGCTGCAGGGGCAGGGACTGGCTCCGGGGGCCGAGGGGCTGGTGTGGAGGGCATGGGCTTGATGGCCAGGGCATAGTTATGTTCCAGGAGGATGTGGCTGAGCAGGGGGCTGGGGCGATCTGCCTCATCTAAGGTCTCTGTGGCTTCTGAGTTGTCAACAGTAGGCAGGGCAGCTAGCCCACGCCGGGCTGGGGTCAGAGCCAGGTCAGCCAGTACCGCCAGGTCCACTTCTGTCCCTGGCTCAGCCTCTTCTTCCTCGGTGGAACGGCCTCTGCCTCCAGCCCGGCTCCGACTTCCTCTGGGCACCTCCTCGGGCCAGCTCTTGACCAGAGATGCATGGTCCAGAGGCAGGTTGCGAATGGTCCGCTCCACACCCCGGGGGATTTTGCGAGAGACCGGGCCAGGAGCCTTGGCCTGTGGTGGGGCAGCTGGGGGAGGCTCTGGGGCTGGCACCTCCTCCACAGCAGAAAAGGAGACCGTTTTCCGGCGTTTTTTGGGTGGGGGCAATAGGGGGATAGGAGAAGAGGGGCGCTCATCAGGGCGGGGGATAGGGGCTGGGGGCCTAGCTGGTGGCTCTGGAGGTAGCTGGGGCACACTGGGAGGTGGCTCTTCAGCGGGACCTGGGGAAAGAAACATATAGGGAAGGGAACGGTCAGCGTCTAGGTCCAACAGCATCAGACAGATTCATTATGGGCAGGAGACCTGAGGATCAACTAGGCCCTGGCCACTGCATTTCCATTGGCTATGTCCATTCTTTTCTCAGCTTTTCCCCAGAAAACTCAGACAGACATACAGACACACTCCTGTCTCTCAGCCCCACAATGTCCTCAGCACTAAGGGCTCCCTTGACAGGATAAGATTTCACACCCACCTGCTCATTCATTTGCCCAATAAACATGGGGAGAACACATTGAACAAATACACCTTCAGTGACCTCACAAAGGTGACAACCCAGTGGGAGACAACACAAAACAAATGCACAGCCCACACTGCAAAATATATAGCTGGGGGTGCTCCATACACACTCTTGGATTCCAGCCTTTCTACCAACACCAGCAGGGACAGACCCACATCTAACAACTAGGTATGAGGACCACAGCAATTTTTGCTAGCTGTATTCCATAATGGGGACACAATTAGTCAGATTTCAACTAAAATATCCATTATTTCAACTACCAACAATATTCTTGCTTTAATGAGGTGAAAAAGATACAATGTAAGAAGTTGAGGGCAGAGCCTGTGGCTCAATGAGTAGGGCGCCAGCCCATATACCAAGGGTGGAGGGTTCAAGCCCGGCCCTGGCCCAAACTGCAACAAAAAATAGCCAGGTGTTATGGCGGGCACCTGTAGTCCCAGCTACTTGGGAGGCTGAGGCAAGAGAATTGCCTAAGTCCAAGAGTTGGATGTTGCTGTAAGCTGTGACCAAGGGCAACAAAGTGAGACTCTGTCTCTAAAAACAAACAAAAAAAAAAAGAAGTTGAAACTTTGTATTAAAATATTTTATGAAACATTGCCTTCCTCTTCACCCTTCTAAACAGAACTGGGCACTTGCCCTAGTAAGGTGCCAGGAGGAAATCTTCCCTAAGAAGCAAGGGTTGAAGCTGAGATCCAAAGGATGAGGAGTGAGCTGGCATAAGGATTTATTGTCTTTGAGCACTCCTCCCCCAGTGACCCATCCTCCTTGCTCAGTGTCCTCTGGAAGCCTGGCTGCTAAGAAGAATGAGTTTGCCCTCCCAGCTCAGGTTCTTCACATAGATTTCCCTTTGCTCCTGTCCTGAAGAAAACTCACCCATCATTTTCATTTAGGGGACACCCTTGGGGTACTTGTATCTCCCCAACTCAACCCTGTTAGGTAGCACATACTTCCCCTTCATCCATGGGGAAAGCCTGCGTGAAGCTTTTAGACCCAGCTCAACGCCACCTGTGAAGCTATACCGGACTTCTTTGGACATGGGTAACATCTTCCTTTCAGAACTGGAGGCTAGCGTGGCGCCTGTAGCTCAGTGGGTATGGTGCTGGCCACATACACCCACATTGGCGGGTTGGAACCCAGCCCAGGCCTGCCAAAAGAACAATGACAACTGCAACCAAAAAATAGCCAGGCGTTGTGGCTTGTGGCGGGCGCCTGTTGTCCCAGATACTTGGGAGGCTGAGGCAACTGAATCACTTGAGCCCAAGAGTTTGAGGTTGCTGTGAGGTATGACACCATGACACTCTACTGAGGGTGACAGAGTGAGACTCTATTTCAAAAACAAAACAAACAAACAAACAAAAAATCTTTTACATATATTAACTCATTTAATCTTCACAACAACTCTAAGTGGCAGGTACTACATTAACTCTCTTACAGATAAGAACATTGAGACACAGGGAGATTAACTTGCCCAAGGTAATACAGCAAATGACAAAACAAAGTCTGCAACCAGGCAGTCTGGGTTGAGTTTGTGCTCTTAACTGCTGCCCTGTGCTGCTCTGGAGATCCTATGGACACAGCAGTTTCACACGTGGCTCTATATTCACAGAGCTAAAGGGCCACCAGCACTAGGCTAAGCCCAAGCAGACAGTTATCAACCTTGTATTCAGTGCCTCAAGAGCCTCTACCAAGGGCAACAACCCTCTACCTCAGCCTGCTGTCTCCTAGGCTCTGCGCACCATATGGGGTCTCAGCCGGCAGTATCCACACTCAAAAGTTAGTGGGGCTCCCAGATGCCCACCACAGCCTTCCAGTTTCATCTCTTCCCCTCTCTACTACACGGGGTAGCCACCGACCCATCCTTCTAGCCCATTATGTCCTCTGGAAGCCTGGATGCTAAGGAGAACTAGTTTGCCTTCCCCATTCAGCTTCTTCACATGGATTTCCCTTTGGTCCTGTCTTAAAGAAGACCTACCAATCCCTTTCATTTAGGAGACAACCCTTGGGGTTGTCTAATCAAACTGCCTAGGCAGTATAACTCCCACCTTTCTCCAAGAACTGCTCTGCTGACACCCTTAGATCGCATAGGGGCAAGGCCCACCCCCTCCCCTCAGGGCCATTGTGACTGACATCACTAAGATGCTCACCAAGCCAGCTCAACCAGAATCTTCCCTGAGAATAATGACCTAATTTAAAAGTGGGTCTGTCTGTGGCTAGTCTTGGGGGTGAATACCCTCTGTCTGAATGGAGAAGCAGGAGAAGCAGGAGGAAGAATGAACCAGATTGGAAGACAAAAAGTCCAAAAGGCCTTCTGATCCCTGTCTTTGGGTTCTATCAGACAGGCCTTATCCTCTAAACAAATCCCTTTTCTACTTAAACTAACTGGAATGGGTTCTTGTTACTAGAAACTCCATGAAATTTCAGTAAGGTCCTGCCTACCTGGAGCCACATCCTCTCTTTTGGAGGTACATGTGGGCCACCCTCCAAGGACTCTGCCGACTCCTGCCCCTGAGCCGCACAGCCCTCTATCCTTCAGAACTTGGACTTCCCAGTCATGACCTCTCATTCTCTAAAAACCAAGGGCCTGCCCCAATCTCCTTCTCCTCTCCCACCTGTGCCATTTACCCAGGGATTTCACCATCTTGCCACACTCCTGACCTTGTTAATCCTAAGAACAGCTCCACCTTGGAGAGCCTTCCCTCTCTACCACCACTGCTGACTGTCCTTTCAGTTCACCCCACTGCACTTTTCAACTTCTCATCCTCCCATCTCCCTCAAGCCCATCACCCCTAAATTAATTTATTTCTCTATCCCATCCAGACTCCAGGACCATACTTTGACCCTTCCTGTCACAACACCTTCCATATCCCCAAGTCCTCACCACTGTCTTTCACTGTGGGCACCTGACTAGCAGCCTTCTCTCCTCACCCTCCCACATCTCAGCTTTGGCAGGGCCTCGTTGCCACCAGAAGGCCTGGGCAGCTTTCATCCTTATTCCCCACTCCCCTTACTTCCCAAAGCCCCCACCCCCTCCCCATGCTCTTACTGTAGAATGAAAAAAGAGGCCTCAAGGCATAAAATCTCACATTATTTATGGATATACCTGTATCACATCCAGAGTGCATCCCCTCCACCTCCCCAGGAATGTCACTTCCCTCTCTCCCAGTCCATCTTCCTGCTCCCTCTCCCTTCATTTTAAGGAATATGTCCAAGCTCACCTACTTTGAAAAGCTAACCCCTCCATCAACCCTGCATTCTCTTCTTGCTGTCTGTCCAATCCCAGCTGGGTAACCTTGAGCTTGTTCCTGCATCTTACTAAGCCTCGAATTCCTCATCTGCAAAATGGGAATAATAAAGATGTGGTGAGGATTGAATGAGAAAATGAATTTTTAGTGCACTAATTAAAGCCTGGCACATAGTAAGTAGTCAATACATGTTAGCTAGTATTATTAATTATGACCCTGCAATTCTTTTTCTCAGCAAGAGAAGCCTACCCTTCCAGAAGACTACCTTTGTCATCTCCCCTCACTCCGTAACACACAAGTTGGCTTCAGTCTGAACCACTTAACTGAAATTGATAAGGTGACCAGTGACCTCTCAACTGTCAAATCCAACAGACACTTTTCCTATCTCACAACCTCTCTGTGGCCTGATGACACAAAACCACTCCCTCCTTTCAAAACCTGAACATGCCCTGGTATTCAAAACTTATCACTCCCTGCTTTCCTTCCCACCTCTCTGATCACCCCTCTCCAGCCTCTTCTGGCTCCTCCTTGCCCACCCATCTCTTAAAGGACTTCATGTCTCTGCCCCCTTCTCTCTCATTTCATACATTTGGCTGGGGTCTACTAGTGAGTTCACATTTACACTTTTCACTACTCTCATTTCCCACCTATGGGTTTTTCCAGACTTCGGATCTATTGATCCAACTGCCAATGTTTCTACCTGGAGGTATGGTCCCAGGGGTATCTAAAACTCAATTCCAACTAAATTCAACAGTTTATTTCTTAATCCTGGTTCTCCTTCCTGGTAGGCAGTTTAACCAAGTCATTTTGTTTCCTAAATTTCTCTCAACTCTTCATACTCACTCACTCCTATCCCCCTCCCCTGAACCTCATTACAACCACCTTGCTTGTTCATGCCTTTCTATCTTAGCAGCACCCCTTCAAAGTTCCTAATGTCACTCCATTTCCCTCCTCACCTCTTCCAAATCTCTCAGAATAGTCTTTATGAAATGCAAATATGGCCATGTCCCCTTCCTCCTTCCTGTCCCATTGAGAATGAAAGAGTACTAAGACTGATACCCTCTAACTTGCCCTTGACCACACAGGCTCTTCTGCTACCCAATGGACCCAGGAGATGCTGGAGAGTCGCCTGAGGTATGAGAGAGCCTTAACTCCTCTTCTCATGGGCCTTGACCTGAGCAGAGCACACCAGCACTAGGAGGACGTACTGTGATCCTATTTCAGACCACAGATTCTCAAACAACATCCAAGTAGATTTCCTAAGATGCCATACACATCTCTGAAGCATATCTTAAAAACTGACTTATTTAATTCTATTGTAGGACACCCTAGTCCAAGTTACCACCAGTTTGCCTTACTTATTGCAAAAGCCTCATTAACAATCACCCTGCATCCTCTCTAGCCCCTTGCCAAGTTTTCCCTGAACCGCATCTTTTCAGGACACAATCTGATCATGCTTCCTACTGCTCTCAAGATAAAGACCAAACTTCTAACATGACCTACTTGTTTGGCATGGCCTAGCCCTTGTCCATCTCTCCAGCTTCAGCCATCCCAGCTCCCTTTCATTCTCAGCCCTCTTAACCTTCTGGAGGATTAGCTTTCTTCCGGGTCTTCCAACTTGCCATTTCCCTTGCCTTTGGGCCTTTGCACATGCTAATCTCTCCCTCTCCCCTGCCTACAGATGTGCTCAGGTTCTGAGTGTCCTGTACTTTCCCTTCCTGTGCTCATCAGTTTGTAATTACACATTTTCTTATGTATTTATGACTCAACTAAACTGTCTCTCTCTGCAGACAGTAAGTTTCATGAGAGTGAGAACAGTGTGTGCTAGGCACACCATCATATCCCATGCATCTACTACTGTTTGGCTGTGGTGAGTACTCAATAAAAACTACTGCCTGAACGAGCAGTTCACTCAGCAGGATAAACGATGTGTATGTGCTATAACTGAACATCAAATCCACAAAGGAAAGGAAGGACAGCACTAAGTCCTCAGTTAATGTTGTTCTTTCTGCCTGTCTGCCCATTGAATAGCCTACATGTATACCTATGCATAAAGTAATAGGTTTAAGAAAAATGAGGAGGAGGAATTTGTTAAATTGGGAATTTACTCCTTAACTGATTTGCGAGACCATCCAGTTTCATTTTAGCAGCCAAATACCCTGGTCTGGCTCTGTAAACCACTATAGCAGCGCAGTTGGAGCGTTTTAGCCCATAAACCCTTTGGGGAGGGAGTGACAGGAGACAGTGACTTTTTGTTTGTATGTACCACCCACCTGCAGGTCTTGCTGGAGACTTCTCCTGTTCGGGCAGGGATGTGACTGGGGAACCTGCAACCTTCTCTGGCTCAGACTCTTCTACAGGCGCTGGCACTGGCACTGGCGCTGAGACTTCTCTGGGGGGTGGTGAGGCTGAGGGAATGGCTGCTGGCTGCTTCTCTTCCTCTTCTTCTTCAGAAGATGATTCAGATGAAGAAGAGGATGAGGAGGATGAAGAGGACGAGGAGGAGGAAGATGAGGAGCTGGAGGAACTGCTGCTCTCGGAGTCCGATGTGCTATCATTTTCACCATCTGAGTCAGCATACAGAGAACATTTGGAGGACGAATCGCTTTCCTCATCCTCGCCTGGAAATCCAGAAGGAGCAATCAGGTGAGGTGGGCAGACCCTCACTTGGTCTGCCATGGGTTCATTCACTGACTCATTGCTGTGGATGTTAGCCTCTGCCAGGTACTGGGAAGTCCCAAATATCAAGGGTTTGATAAATAAACAACCTGTTCACAGTATGACAATCATCAGCATGAGGGGCTAAGAGCAATGCAGAGAGAGCCTTGGTGTCTGCCTGAAGGGGCATATCAGGGAAGGCTCCCTGAGGAGTTGCTGAAATCGGGAAGGACAAGGGAACACACAGACATGGGGACTAAGCAAGGATATCAAAGGCATAAGATAATGGAGACTTGGACACTGGCAATCAGTGTGTTCTGACTACCAAAGCTTTTCCCAAAGTAGGTCTTACGGACACAGTCTGGACGAAGGACTGAAAAAATGATTCTGAGGCAAAATAAGCTTTAAAAACATTACATGCTCTATACTTTGAGAGATATGGAGAAGGTCTAAGAAACCTAAGAATTTCACAGTCCTTTTTTTTTTCTTTTTGAGACAGTCTCACTCTGTTGCCCGGGCTTGAGTGCCATGGTGTCAGTTTAGCTCACTGCAACCTCAATCAAACTCCTCGGTTCAAGCAATCCTCCTGCCTCAGTCTTCCAAGTCACTGGACTATAGGCATGTGCCACAATGCCTAGCTAATTTTTCTATTTTTAGTAGAGACAGGGTCTTGCTCTTGCTCAGGCTGTTCTCAAACTCCTGAGCTCAAAGATCCTCCTGCCTTGGCTTTCCAGAGAGCTAGGATTAAAGGAGTGAGCCACTGCACATGGCCTCAGTCACAGTCTTTGAGAAATGTAATTGAGTAGACTACAAGGTGGCAGTGGCTGGGAAGGGGACTAGAGGATGGTGAGATGGAGCTGAACAGAGGAGCAGGAGCTAGATTATAAATGGCCTACAAGTGTCAGGGTAAGGTGTCATTTTGTGGAAAATAGGGAGCCAGCAAAGACTTTATGAAGGGAGGTGACAGGGTCAGGTGTGGATTTTAGGAAAGAATTATATCAGCAGTTCAGAAAATGGACTGGAATAGAGGGAGAAGGCTGGAAAAAGAGATGGAGATCAGTCAAGACTGCTGTAAGAATCTAAGTGAGAAAGGCAGCATAGCAGGAACAAAGGGGGTGATAAATACAAGTAGCATTCAGGAGGCAAAACTGACAGGAACTGGTGATCAATTGGTGATCAAGTGGACGTGTAGAAGTGGGCAGCCCTCTTTCTTAACAAACAACCCTGCTCTCAGATCACCACTCTCACCATCCTGGCTTATGCTGCAACGAAACTTCCCAGAGCTATTCCTTGACCACCATGCAGAAAACAGTACATTTATCCCTCAGCACCCCCTCCTTACCCCATTAACCTATTTTATCTTTCTCTGAAGCAATACTGTTTGTTCCCTCATTTGTCAAGTCTCCTCCTTCTACCAACCAGCTCTGCAAGAGTAGGAACCATTGTCTGTCTTGGTTACTGCTATGTCCCAAATACCTGTAAGACCATCTGGCACAGAGGAGGGGCTCAATATATATTCCAAAGAAACGAATGAAAAGACTAAACCATGTACCCAAGACCTTAATGAACGTGGAGGAACAAACAGGTGTTCAACTGAAGAACAGAAAAATGGCTGGTGATGGCAGCTGTGAGGAGGGAAAGGGGAGGCACAACTTGGTGGCTGGGCTTAAAGGAATAGTACTCAAAGGTAGAAATGGGAGAGAAAGCCTGGTAGCATCAAAGAGGCAGTAGGAGAATGTATACCCCTGGAGGATGGTTAGATGGAGCTGAACAGAGGAGCAGGAGCTAGATTATAAATGGCCTACAAGTGTCAGGCTAAGGTGTCATTTTGTGGAAAATAGGGAGCCAGCAAACACTTTACGAAAGGAAGTGACAGGGTCAAGTGTGGATTTTAGGAAAGAATTATATCAGCAGTTTGGAAAATGGACTGGAATAGAGGGATACCCCTAATCCAAGGGGTTAGGAAAATAAACAGGCTCTGCTGGGCTGTCCTCAGGGAAATATGTTTCAGCAGAAGGGGAATTGAAGAAAGCATTTTGAGTACTGGGGTTATTGTTTCTAAGGAGCCAAAGGTTGCGAAGGATGTGGCTTAACAGTTGCTCTTGCTGAGGGCAAAGTTGCCCCTAGCAGGAATGTTACGTAGGTTCAGGAAAGGGTTTGCCAGGTGGCCAAATCCCTTCCTCCCCAAGACAGAACACTACTCAAATATCTGTGCTCACCATCTGATGCCTCTGTCTCCTTCTTAGTGGTATCCACAGCTTCCTCTCTCTCTTCATCTTCCTCGTCTTCCTCATCATCCTCTTCATCCTTAAGACAAAGGACAATGAGGACTAACGGAAAAAGGACAACTGGTCCTCCACAAGGCACTAGGCTCCAGCCCAGAGATAAGCTGCCTATTGGGGCAGGGACCCAGTACCCTGGCCACTTACCTTCTCTGAGGAGGACTCCTGGGATGCTTCCTCCCCTTCACTGTCCAGAGCAAAAGATTTGCGGTGCTTGCCTTGGGTCTTGCCTCGTTCTTCATCTCGCTTTGGAGGCTTGGTCCCTGGACGTCCTGGCTCTCCAGCCTCCTTCTCTCGCTCAGGGTCTAGGCCAGCGAGTAGTGGTCAGGCCAATTTATTATCGATAATAAGTTACCGTTCTATGACCCCATGCAAGGATCTTTACATACACCAGGGTGTCATTTCATAGACAAGAAGCTAAAGCTTAGCAGAGTAACACTAATACCTAACATTTTACACAATTTTAAACACATCCCACTCCTATTATCATTCATCATTTTCTGGGTTGGGTAGAAAAGGACTGACTTGTTATACCTAGCCCAAGAAAAGAGTGATAAGGCCAATGTGTCTCCAGAGAAGCGGATCTGAATAAGAACGCCATGGTTTACAACCATGTAAACTGTCAACCAACAGTACAGACTTAGATAAACTAGGACCATTAAGCTTTAGTTTAGATAGTAAACTTGGGGAGATGACTTGTTTAACCTTGAAATCCTGTGATTCTAGATATTGAAATTATTATTTCCAATTCACAGGTGTAAAAACCAAGACACAGGCTGGGCGCAGTGGCTCACACCTATAATCCTAACACTCTGGGAGGCCAAGGCAGGTGGATTGCTTGAGTTCAGGAGTTCAAGACCAGCCTGAGCAAGAGTGAGAACACATCTCTACTAAAAATAGGAAAATTAGCTGGGTGTTGTAGCTGCACCTGTAGTCCCCGCTTCTCAGGAGGCAGAGGCAAGAAGATCTGCTGAGCCCAAGAGTTTGAGATTGCTGAGCTATGATGTCATGGCACTCTACTTAGGGTGACAGAGTGAGACTCTGTCTCCAAAAAAACAAAACAAAACAAAAACACCAAGACACAGAAAACTTTTTTTTTTTTTTATAGAGACAGAGTCTCACTTTATGGCCCTCGGTAGAGTGCCGTGGCCTCACACAGCTCACAGTAATCTGTGACTCCTGGGGCTTAAGCGATTCTCTTGCCTCAGCTCCCCAAGTAGCTGGGACTACAGGCACCTGCCACAACGCCCGGCTATTTTTTGGTTGCAGTTTGGCCGGGTCCGGGTTTGAACCCGCCACCCGCGGTATATGGGGTCGGCGCCCTACCGACTGAGCCACAGGCGCCGCCCCACAGAAAACTTTTCTTCTTTTTTTTTTTTTTTTTGAGACAGTTTCACTATGTTGCCCTGCGTAGAGTGCTGTAGCATCATAACTCACAGCAACCTCAAACTCTTGGGCTTAAGCGATTCTCTTGCCTTAGCCTCCCAAGTAGTTGAGACAGTTGGGACTACAAGCACCAGCCACAGCGTCCAGCTATTTTCTTGTTGCAGCTGTCACCCATCAGCCTCAATGCATGTGGCTGGCACCAGTAACCATTGTGCTACAGGTGCTGAGCCAAAAAACTTTCAATAGCATGCTAGAGCAAGAACCACAATTAAAATGCATGGATGACCCTATCTGATGTTTCTCATGCTTCTCTGACTGCTTTATACGAACTCCGTAACAAAATCTCCACTAGGTTTCTTGTCCTCAAGAAACCCTGACCGCTTCACTCTGCCTCCTGCCTTCCTATCATAATCTACACAGCCTTGGGCGGCACCTGTGGCTCAGTGAGTGGGGCGCCAGCCCCATATACAGAGGGTGGTGGGTTCAAACCCAGCCCCGGCCAAACTGCAATAAAAAAATAGCCGGGCGTTGTGGTGGGCGCCTGTAGTCCCAGCTGCTCGGGAGGCTGAGGCAAGAGAATCACATAAGCCCAGGAGCTGGAAGTTGCTGTGAGCCGTGTGACGCCACGGCACTCTACCAAGGGCAGTAAAGTGAGACTCTGTCTCTACAAAAAAAAAAAAAAAAAAAAAAATCTACACAGCCACCCTCTTTCTCATTCCGCCTGACCTCCCACTCACCATCTTCATCTTCTTCAGCTGGAGTAGAGGGCCGGGGCCGCTTTTCCTCACTGGCCTCTGAAATCTCCGATGGCTCTTTCCGCTTTACCTGGGGGATAGGGGGAAAAATGGAGCCATTTTGAAACTCAAATATTCATGGTTCCTAACAACCCATACTCCAATGAATGGGACCTCTTCCCCCCTTTCCCCACCCTACTGGGCAAGACCATAGTTCTGGGTACCTTGAATGAAGGCAGCCGCAGGGCCCCTCGCAGCCCTGATCCAAAGGCGAAGGCCTCAATGCCTGTGGTACCCCCACTTTTGGCCCAGTCTACGAGGGATAGCAGGCCAGGGTCTTTGAGCTTTGTCTTCTCTTTATCCTCTTCCTTGGCTTGCTGTTTGGCTGCATTCTGGAATGGCTGTAGGCAGCAGGGGGACTGAGCCCCAGGACCCAGAACCCAGGCATTCCCTCCTAAGAACTACTTCTAGACTCCAGGAATACAGGAATATGTCTACTTGCTCCTCCACATGACATCTCTGTCATACCTACACCAGCCCCTGCATAGGCATTTTCTCAAGTCTGGTCATTTTACCCAACAACCTTATCAAATAGCTACTACTATTCCTACTTCACAAAGGCAAAATGAAAAAAAATGAAGCCCAAAGAGATTCCAGAGCCCTGTACACCAAAAATAAGCATTGGAATCAGAACAAAGCTCTGGCCTCTCAGGCCCACGCTCATCTGCTGTTGTTTTGCCAACTCCCTTGCCCAGCCAGGGTGTTCCTTTAAGGACCCACACTCTCACTTCCCACTTGCCTTAATCATCTCTCTCCTCTGACCTGTGCCACCTACAGGAGACCCATGCCTCCCCAGCCTCAGCCACTGGCCTCACCTTGGCCTTCTCTTCCTTGCTTTCCCACCACTGGTCAAAGGCTCCAAAGGCCACATTCTCTACCATCTTGCGGTTGAGGTCTCGCTGCATGATGCTCTTCATCTCTTGGACTAGGGTGGCCAGCACACGGCCTACAGTGCCTGCTGATGGTAGGGTCTTGCCCTCTGCCAGCTCTGCTTCCTCCCTGGGAGGCAGCCGGGCCTCTTCTCCCAAGACTGAGGAGGAGGGCAGGGGCTCGGCTGCCATGGGCAAAGGCAGGTGGTAGGCCTCCCGGGAGTATGCCCCTCGGCCTTCTTGCCCTTGCGTATATAGAGCATAGGGCAAACCATAGGCTGTTTCTTGGGGGGGTGGGAAATGGAGGAAGGCCTCTCCAAAGGCCCCGCCAGGGGGACCAGCTGAGGCAGCAGTCAATCCCTTGCCCTGACGCAGCTGGTGGAGCCGAGTTAACATCTGTGTCTGCATCTGGAAGGACATGGGCATCCCTCCCCACTGAGCCCCAAGTCGATCCATAAGTTCCAGGGAGTTCACAAAGTCATAGATGTGAGGGGGTGGTGGAGGAGGTGGGGGGTACTCAGGTGGTGGTGGCCCATCAGGTCGGGGTGGGAGGAGGTAGGCAGGTTGGTGGGGAGGATAAGCAAGGGGAAGGGAAGCCAGGTAAGGAGGGGGAGGAGGAGGGGGAGGAGGAGGGGGTGGTGGCTGCTGGGGGGGTGTTGGGGCCGGCGGGGGTGAGCCACCCCTGTCATCATCGGAGATCTCCATGTCCTCTCCAGAAGAGCATGGAGAAGCCTGTAGGGGTGTAGAGACAGGTCACAGAAAGCTTCTGATTGCTCCCTGGGCTTTTCCTCAAAGCCTAGTTTTCTCATCTGGTTCCCTTCCCTCTCCTCCAGAGCCCTACCCTGCCTCCCAGAGCCCAGGTTCCTCCTCTGGCTGATCCCAACCTCACCTGGTTCTGTCCATTGGCCTTGGGAGACTCCCGGGTAGCCCCTTGTTCCCCACTCCCTGCAGGTGCCACATCCTCAAAATTAGCTGGGGCCGGAGGGGGAGTGCAGGGCCCATGACCTGACCCAGAAGGCACCTCGATCCCTGTGTCTCTAGTCCCAGGTCCTGTACTGTTGTTCTCTTCCTCCTCCTCTGTATCAGAGGCCAGGAAAGAAAACTTGGAGCGCTGCTCCTTCAGCAGCATTTCAATGCGGGAATCCAAGCTGCTGTGCTGAGCAAAGGGCACACTCTCATTGGTGGTCTCTGGGGCTGGGGAACCCGAACGGGCAGGTGAGGCTGGGCGGGGAGAGGTCCGAGCTTCTTCTCTCTCAGGGCTAGGTCCTCCACCACCCCCACCTCCACCAGGTTCTGGAGGTTCCGGGGGTGGAGCCTCTGAGGCAGGAGGCCGATAGTCCTGGTCGGCGGGCCGGATAGGCTCAGGGGGCAAGTAGGAGGTGTAGGAAGGTGGAAAACGCTCAGCTGTGTTTTCAGCAAAAGTGGCCCCAGGAGGCTCCTCTCGAGCTGCCCGCCGGGGTGGGTAGGAAGTATGGCGCTGGTAGCGATTCCAGCTTTCATAATATGCTGGATAGTTGGAATCAGAACCACGAAATTGAGAAGATGATGAGGAAGAGGACGACAAGGAGGATGAAGACAATGAAGAAGAGGAAGAAGATGCAGAGGTGGCTGTAGTGGTGGCTGAGATGGTGGTAGAGGTGGTTGTGGAGGTTGAAGACGAAGAGAAATGACGGCGGGAAAAGGAATCTTGGTAGCTGTTCTCTGACCGCCGGGGCTTGAAGGAGGTTGAAGTGGTGCTGGAGAAGAAGTGTGGCAGTTAGTTGGACTGATCTCCATTTGATGAAACCCAAACATTCTTGTGCACAGCATCCAAAGCCCCGCTACACTGCCCCTAAGAGAACTAAATGTTGGGCTCCCAGCTAGTGAGTTCCCTGAGGACAGCAATTTGTTGGCTGAACCCACGGAGAAACTAGGAAAAATTTTTTCCAACTCCCTCTTGGAGAGACTTGGGGGCTGCTTCTTCCCAGTGACAGCTCTGACTCTGATAGTTGAGGCACTATATGGAGTCTGCTCGGTACCTGCTGGAGTAGGCGGAGTCCTGAGAGTAGGGGGTGCTGCCCCGAGACGTGTAGGGGGTTCCCTGGGAGGACTGAGGGGTGAACTGGCCAAAGGAAGATGGGGTATCTTGTCGGCTGCTAGAGAAGCTTGTGTCCTGGGAGCAGGGGGTGCCATTGCCAGGGGTGCCCACCACAGCAGTGCCTGCTGGGTAGGCAGCCGTGTCAGAGGAAGAGCGGCGGCGGGATTCAGTCTGGAGGGAAAGAGCAGAGCAAGGAGAAAGGAAAAAAAGATCAAGAACTTTTTGAAAACCTGCCCTTCCCCAAATCAAGAATCCTACTTCCCTATCTCTTGAAAGCATCTAGGCATCTTTTCTGACTTTTCCTATGCTTAACAGTGAAGTCTGTTAACCGCCTAAAGACTGCTCCTGCTCCTGGCACCCAGGCACCATGACCACATAGCTAGGGCTATAACAGCCACAAGCTTCTCACCGTCTCAGTGCCTGCACCAGAACCCTGGAACTTCTCACTCAGAGCCTTGCCCCCGGTGGGCACAGTCTGAGGGGTGTAGGAGCCATTCACAATTAGTTCATAGTACTTCATTCGTTGTTGTCCTAGAAGAAGAGCACCAATAGTTAGATGGAGAAAATAATTCCTTCCTCATTTCTTTCTCAGACCTTAAGTTTCCTACAATTTCTTGGAGTCCTGGGATTTTAGTTCTCCCACCTTATCTCTACCTTTGGGATCATCTACCTCATATCTCTACTCTTTAACTACCACAAACAACATATTTTATGACACTTCACAAATTATAAAAACATTTCCACATATTTTACAACGTTAGATATCACCATGAGAAAGAAGCCTATTCCATAGGCTCAAAGAAAAGTGACCTACACAAAGTCACAGAATTGGCCTTTGGGAGGACTAGAATTCAAACCCCAGTGGTCTGATGCTAAATCCACATTCCTACAAACTAAAAGTTGCAGAATGGCAGCCTGAGGACTAAATCCAGTATAACTGTGTTTTATTTACCCCATATATTAAGTTAAAAAAAAAAAAAATCTCAGGAGTTGGGGGGGGGATACTTAAGAACCATGAGATTTCACACAAATATCTTTCAAAAATCAAATTTGGGAAATGTTAGTCCCCATTCCTTGCAAACTGGCTTGTGTCAACTAACAGCTGCCTCCTTTAGACAGTGTTGTAATCTATAGTTCACCACAGATCCCACTCCTCCCAATTACTGCTTAACACAGAAGCCCAGACTGCTTCACTTGTCTTTATAGGTCCCCAATTTTCTTTTTCTTTTTTTGAGATAGCATCTCCCTCTTGTTATCCTGGGTAGAGTGCCACAAAATCATCATAGCTCACAGCAACCTCAAATTCTTAGGCTCAAAAGATTCTCTTGCCTGAGCCTCACAAGTAGCTGGGACTACAAGGTACCCACCACTACATCCAACTAGTTTTTTCCATTTTTAGTAAAGATGAGGTCTCACTCTTGCTCAGGCTGGTCTTGTGAACTCCTGAACTCAAGTAATCCACCTGCCTCGGCCTCCCAGAGTGCTAGTATTACATGTTAGCCACTGTGCCCAGCCAGGTCCCTAATTTTCTACCTAAAATTTCAAAACCAAGAAAACTGAAAACCTAGTATTTCTGAGAATTTGGTGTCAAAACCTGACCTGATTTACTACTTCATTCTACCTCACCTGACCCTTTAACTTTTACAAATATAGTTATATACTGGATTACAGCGTATTACCTGACCCTGCTGGAGGTAACACACACACACACACAAAATCTTCATACCATAACTCCTCTCTAAAAATTTGTAAAATTCTGATTTCAGAAACACATCTGACCCTAAGAATTCTAGATTAAGGAATTATGAACCTGAAACCAACAGGCATTTGTTACGTTCTCTGCTGGAAAACAACCTTGTGCAGCAGGCAGGGGAGCCCTTACCTTTGATGTCAAGCTGAGCATGGATGATGTTGCCCATGACAGAGGTAAGGTGGAGGTTTTTGACCGTTTCTTTGGCACCCCGAGTGCTGGTGAAGAGCACACGGGCCAGGCCCAAGTGCTTGCGAGTACGGGGGTGAAGAAGGATTTCTACCTCTTCTACCTCACCATACTTTCGGCACATATCTTTCAGGAAGGTCTCCCGCACGTTGTCATTCAGCCTTGCAAAAGTTACTTCCTTTAGTGGGATCTGTCCGATATAGAACTCATCCAGCTGTGAAAAGGACAGGAGTTGGTCTGGGATCTCAATAATGACCACTGTTTATTTTGCCCTCTGGAAAACTTTAGCAAGTTCCATGAGGTCAAAAGATAGAGTTCTAGGAAACTGAGCAGCAAAAGAAGGGGGCCACAATAACAGATATATCAGTCTCGAATTCTCTCTTCCCTGAATTCTTCTACCACAGAATGGTAGCAATAACCTGGGAATAAAAATATACAAACAAAGGAACAAACATACATGGAAGGGCTGGGCACAGTGGCTCACATCTTTAATCCTAGCATTCTGGGAGGACAAGGTAGGAGAATCACTTGAGCTCAGGAGTTCAAGACCATCCCAAGCAAGACTAAAAATACAAAAACTAGCCAGGTATGGTCATAGGCACCTATAATCTCAGGTGCTTGGGAGGCTGACACAGGAGAACTGCTTAAACCCCAGAGTTTGAGGTTGCAGTAAGCTATGAAGATGCCATTGCACTCCAGCCCAGTCAACAAGAGACTCAAATAATGGCAACAACAAACACGCATGGAAAGAACTGGTTGTAGGGAAATAATTCACTAGCTCAGCTTTTATTCAGTGACTACCATGGACTGGGTGCTGGGAATACAAAGATCAAAAAAAACAGATACCTGTTCAGAAAAGTAAACAAGACAGACACACACAATCACATCACGACACAGTTAAGCAAAGGTATTGACAGGCTGTTTGGGAGTCCAGAGAAGGAAACCTTTGCAGAGTAGAATGAGGGAAAGATTCATAAAGATGACGTCATTCTTACTGGGCTTTTGAGATTAATAGGAGTTTACAAAATGACAAGGAAGTCTATGACATGGAACTATAAAACAACTTGGTGTTTTCTAAAAACTGCAAAGCATATGACATTGACATAATATTGGTGTGTGCTGTCAAGGCACAGGCTTGGCAAGATTAATAACCATATGTGCCAATGCCCCAAAATGTGGACTCAGAAAGAGAAGTTAAAACAGTAAGACCAGGGCGGCGCCTGTGGCTCAAGGAGTGGGGCACCAGTCCCATATGCTGGATGGCGGGTTCAATCCCAGCCCCGGCCAAAAAACCACAAAAAAAAAAAACAGTAAGACCAGTAAAGTCAAAGAGAAATGACAGCAGAGTAGAACATGAAATAGAGGGGAGAATGAAAGCAAAGAAATCAAGTGAAATGAATACTGGGTCTTCATTAAGGAGACGGCAATGGAAATAGGAAGATTAGCATAAAAAGGAAATAAAGAATCAGCAGAACTTGGTGACAGACTATAGGACAGAAAAGGGAGAGGAGAATCACAGGATGACTCCCAGGTTTCCAGCCTGTGTAGTTAAGTAGATGGTGTTGCCACTCGCTAGCAAAAGAAAAATGAAAGGAAGAGTGAGATCAAGGAGGCAAAAATAATTTATTCTAAATCTCCTGAAACTGTATCTGTGAGGCCTCCAAATGGAGCTATCTCTCTACCAGCCATAGAAGCCTAGAGTTCAAGAGACAGATGCTGGCTAGAAAAAGGTATTTCGCAGTCATTTAGGTCATATATAAAGCTACGAGCATAAAAGACTATCCAGGGAAAGTATGCAAAGTAATAGAAAGAAGAGTGAAGCAACCCTGTAAACTATTTAGAAAGGAAGAATAAAGAATTAATGAAAGAAACTAAGAACCTTCCACTTTCTAGGCCCAGTTAAGACCTGATGAGTATCCTGCTTAGGCTAGGCTAGGAGGAAATAGGTTGAAGGACAACATTATCAGAAGAGAGGTGAGGAACAGAGGTCTCCAAGAAGGCAATGACCTTGTCACCCCCCTTAATTATTGGGGAATGGTGCACTGTCTAGAAATACACAGTGATAAGTACATGCAGCTAATCTGTCTTTACTTCATCCTTCAAGAAGTCAATACCCCTGCCATGAAGGACACACTTGGCACACCTCACTCATACCAATGTAGAAGATAAAGTATACCTCCTGTCCAGAACAACTCAAGTCTCACAGCCTCAGAGGCTATTAGGTCTGGCTGTAACCCTTTCAATGGAAATCCCCCTTTATAAGGCTATGATGCCAGAATGGATCCTCCACAACCTCCAAGAACCACCACACCAGACCAGCAGACACCTACCTTAAACTTAGGGACTGGGAGGGAAAAGTCTCTGTTTTTGGACCTGACATGGCAACGAGGGTCTTGGAGGTCTTCAACTGGTATGTATTTTGAGTCCTAGGAAAGAAAGCAAAGACAGAAAGATAGCTCAGGTTGAAATCACGTTGTTACTTTCTAAGAAGCCCATCTTGAGATCCACATGCAGAAGAGCTAGGGTGAACTGCCCACTTTTAAGAAGGCAGGTTATGGACATTCTAGGTGCTGAAATGAGTAACAGACAAGAGAGGAGCCTGTGATTCACTAGTGGTCAAGGAAAGGCATGGGGCACTCACGTTGACACTGAAGTGGACTCCATCATAGCGGTACACCTTTTGAGAAGGCCTGCGCAAGGCAGGGTCCAAGGCAGGATCCACGATGAGCTTATAGTTCCGCCACTGGAAGCTCGGGGCCTTCTGCCCATCTCCCCCGCCTTCCTGATCCATCTTTGCTCATTTACACTGTTAGGAAAAGAGGGACACCAAGGGGACTCATGACTTAGGCCTGAGTCCCTTGCTGTCCTTCATTGGCTAGCCCAGATTCCAGGTTCTCATCACTCCAGTTTCCACACCTCACCATGAACCGTGGCTCTCCAAAATTTTGCCTGAAGGACCCTCAGTTTAACCACAACAACCCATTCTCTCCTCACTTCTCAACTCTCCCCTCAGGCCCCCAGGCCCATCTCGCGCCCCCTTACCTTCCCGCTCTCCCAAGAGCGCGCCCCACTTGGCCTTAGCGCAAAACCCCTCCCTCGCCCCTGCCAGGCCCCGCCCCCTCCCGCCTCCTCACCGGCCAGCCGCCCGGGCCAAGCCCGGCTCTCGCTCCCACACACCCGCTCCAGTCCCCGCGCCCCGATCCTCCGGCCGAAAGGTGGCACCTCTTCGGGGCGTTGGAAACACCGCGAGACCGAGCCCGAGACCCGGCTTCGGCCCCGAATCCGAACGGGGGGGCGGGTGAACGCGCGCCGCTGCCCTCTCCTCCCGCCCCGGCGCGTTGTGCCCCCCCAGTCTCCGCGCACGCGCGCCGCAGCCCCACTCACCCGCGAGCGGCGAGCAGCTCCCCCTCCCCCCACCCCGCGCGGCACCTCAGTGGCGCGAGGCGGTGGCGGCGGCGCGAGACCCGGCCCCGCAGCGGTGGCGGCGGCGGCGCCCCCCCCACCACCACCTCCCCGGCGCGCGCACCAAACACCACCGCCACCTGCGCGAGGCCCAGCGGGTACAACGTCTGCATTCGCACTTTCGCCACAGGAGCCTTCGTGAGAACCACGGGACCGAGGGTAGCGGCCTCGCCTCGGCCGGCGTCCTGCAAGGTTTGGGAGTTGCAGCCCAGGGAGCCTGGAGATTGGTCGCATCCCCCAGAGAGTGGGCTTCACCCCAACGATCCAGCTGCTCTGGCTTGCGGTTCGTGACGAATCCGCGGCGACGAAAGCTGCGACTTGTCCCTGAGGAAAAGGGGGCGGGCCGGAGGGGGAGGAGGCGAGCCAGAGCTGGAGAGGTTTGAGTGGCGCGTTGAATAGACGCAGATTCGTCAGGCGGGCGGGGCGAATCGGTGGACAGGATGCGCTCTCCTTTGCTCTTCTTCCTTGCCCCTTACTTGCGCGGCCAAAGGTCTAAGAGGATACAGATTCGCCACTGTGCCTGGCCTCAGCTGTTGCCTCTTTTAATCCGCCTTGGTAGAGTCAAGAAAGTAACGCCCGCCTAGGCAAGCCCTATTGGTTCAGTAGCCACTTTTTCTGGCTGTTTTTCTTAGTAGCATAACTCAAGGAACATTCTACTTCTGTCCCCCGGAGAATTAGCTACAGCCTATAACTCCTCTTGGGGTCCGATGAAATTTTTCAGCCGAGTAAGGAGGTTTCCAAGTAATTTCGAGGAAGAGCTATCCTGGCGAATCTGCGGATCTGCGGTGGGCGGGGCCAAGGCGGTGCGCGCAGGGGGGCGTGGCCAGAATGTGCGGAGCCGGGCAAGCTGGGGTCCTCCCGCAGAACCCACCTAAGCTGGGGCGGGATGGGAAGGGTGGAAAAATGCTACCCAGAGCGATGCCTCAGGCATTTGCCAGGCCTACCGTATATGCACGCACCATTTTCTTCCCGTTATCCTCCTTGGCCCTCTAGCTGTTTAAGATGCCCATTTGACAGATGGGGCGACTGAGGCCTTTTGAAGGTGCGCGCCCCACTTGGCCTTAGCGCAGAACCCCTCCCCCGCCCCCTCAGTTTCGCCATACTCAACCCACCATTAGAGAAGTTAAGTTCAGGCCTGTCTCAGGGTTCTCTGATAAACCTAGTGGGGCCTATAGGCCCTTTAAAGGGGTCCGCAAAAAAAACCGGGTCTTACAGGAACTGGAGTGGGCTGGTCTGTTTTCCAGGCATCATTGTCCCAATGCTCACTCTCTTCAGTTGGTGCTCTCGGTGCTCACCAGATCCTGCCGCAGGAGGGCAGCACCAGCCCACGCGTAACCCTGGAACCTTGTTTAGGTCACCTGAAAACTGGACACCCTTTTTATTCCTTGTGGACGTAGGCACCCTGGTGTCTGGGGAAAAGGGCACAACTTCAAGGCCCTCACCCTGAGTTGAGGATGGACTAGGCTCTATACATCTGTCAGTCCCTCACTACATGACCAGACCAGTCACTGATTTAAGTTTCAGATTCTTCCTCTAAAAATGGATGTTGGGCGGCGCCTGTGGCTCAGCGGGTAGGGCGCCGGTCCCATATGCCAGAGGTGGCGGGTTCAAACCCAGCCCCGGCCAAAAAAAAAACACACACACAAAAAAAATAAATAAATAAAAAAATAAAAATGGATGTTAATTTGTAGATATCAGAACAGTGCAGGTGGCCAGGCGCAGTGGCTCACGCCTGTGATCCTAGCACTCTGGGAGGCCACAGCAGGTGGATTGCTTGAGCTCACGAGTTCGACACCAGCCTGAGCAAAAGCAAGACCCGGTCGGTACTAAAAGTAGAAAACTGAGGCAAGAGGATCACTTGATCCCAACTTGGAGGTTGCTGTGAGCTATGCCACAGCACTGTACCCAGGGTGACAGCCTGAGACTGTCTTAAAAACACACACGTACATGGTGCAGGAAAGGCCCTTGGAGCTTGGTTTATGCAAATTCATGCTTTTAAATAGTAAAGGGGGAAGAGGCTTGGGCTCAGGTAGCACAGTGGTTATGGCGCCAGCCACATGCTCCGAGGCTGGTGGGTTCGAACCCGGCCCCAGCCAGCTAAAACAACAACTGCAACAACAAAAATAGTGGGGCGTTGTGGTGGGCACCTGTAGTCCCAGCTACTTGGAAGGTTGAGGTAAGAGAATCGCTTAAGCCCAAGAGTTTGTGGTTGCTGTGAGCTGTGATGTCACAGCACTCTTCTGAGGGTGACAGAGTGAGACTCTTATCTCCCCCCTCAAAAAAGTAAAGGGGGAAGAAAGATTTGTCTGAGGCCTCATACCACAAGAATAGAAGACAGGATTAAGACCTTTAAAATTTTGAGGCGGTGCCTGTAGCTCAGTGGGTAGGGCACTGGCCACGTACACCGAGACTGGCCGGTTGGAACACAGCCCAGGCCAGCTAAAACAACAATGATAAGTGCAACAACAACAACAGCTACTTGGGGGGCTGAGGCAAGAGAATCGCTGGCTTGGTGCCTTACAGTGGCTAGGGCGCCAGCCATATATACTGGAGCTGGTGGGTTTGAATCCAGCCTGGGCCTGCCAAACAACGACTACAACTGAAAAATAACCCCGTGGTGTGTTTGGCACCTGTAATTCCAGCTACTTGGCTGAGGCAAGAGAATCGCTTAAGCCCAAGAGTTTGAGGTTGCTGTGAGCTGTGACGTCACACCACTGTACCCAGCGCGACAGCTTGAGATTCTGTCTCAAAAAATAAATAATTTTTTTTTTTTTTATTTTTTGTAGAGGCAGAGTCTCACATACCACCCTCAGGTAGAGTGCCGTGGCATCACACAGCTCACAGCAACCTCTAACTCTTGGGCTTACGCTATTCTCCTGCCTCAGCCTCCCGAGCAGCTGGGACTACAGGCGCCTGCCACAACGCCCGGCTATTTTTTTGTTGCAATTTGGCCGGGGCTGGGTTTGAACCCGCCACCCTCGGCATATGGGGCCGGTGCCCCACTCACTGAGCCACAGGCGCCGCCCAAAATAAATAAAATTTTGAAGGAGGGCAGGCGTGGTGGCTCCCACCTGTAATCCCAGCACTCTGGGAGGCCGAGGTGGCTGGATTGCCTGAGACCAGCCTGAGCAAGAGTGAGACCCTGTCTCTAAAAAATACCTGGGTATTGTCGCAGGCACCTGTAGTCCCAGTTACTCCAGAGGCTGAGGCAAGAGTATCTCTTGCACCCAACAGTTTTGAGGTTGCTATGAGCTATGATGCCACAGCACTCTGCTGAGGGTGATAAAGTGAGACTGTTTCAAAAAAATAAAGTAGGGTGGTGCCTGTGGCTCAAGGAGTAGGGCGCCGGTCCCATATGCCGGAGGTGGCGGGTTCAGACCTAGCCCCGGCCAAAAGCCACACACACAAAAAAAAAGTTGGGCGGCGCCTGTGGCTCAAGGAATAGGGCTCCGATCCCATATGCCGGAGGTGGCGGGTTCAAACCCAGCCCCGGCCAAAAAAAAAAAAATAAAGTAAAAAAATTTTGAAGAAAATGAGACTGAAAAAGCTAATTTACATGGAGGCATAGGTGAAATAATCAGATACCTTTCTTTTGTCCTAGTTGAAAGGTATTGGTTACTTTTCTCAAATCAAAGAGATAGATTCCCTTGTGATAGTAAAGATAATTCAAGTTCAGTTTCACTGACTAGCTGTGTGGCTCTGTGCAAGATCCTCAGCCTTCTTAGCCCTCAGCTTCCTTATTTCTGAAATAGAAATGATAAAGACTTGTCTTTTGAGGTAGTTGTGAGAATTAACTGAGATAACCTCTTAAAAACCTCTGGTATGTGATAGGCACACAAGAAAAGCTTACACTAAATAGTGGAATAAATAAACCCTGAGCTCAAAGCTGTTAGCTTTAGAATAACTCTGTACATTCAGAAGCTACTGGCCCTTGTTAGCACCTGATGGGATCTTACCTGGTTCCCACTCTCCATACCCCCCAGGTACATGTGCCTGACTCTTAGGAACAAGTAACCATCTCAAGAAGGCCTCCCTTTCACCCCATTCACACACAGGGACATCTGTGAAACACAATTTATTATACAAAACAAGGTGCATTAAAAATTCAGTGTCAGAAGAGCTCTGTATTCCAAAGGCTGGGGACTGGATCTTCTCCCTTAGAACCTCCTCACCCAACCGTTACTAAGGAGTCAGAGTCAGGGCAGACACACAGGTCTCCAAAGACTCCCAGCCCCAGCCCAGGAGGGTAAGAACCAGGTATAGGTGCCTAAGTGTAGGTAGGGCTCAGGCAGTGGATCAGGCACCAGCCTTCCTATGTGGGACCATAGGTCACCAACAGTGGGGTGTGGGCTTACATCTCCAAAAATAGGGAGGCTCCTCCTAGGAAAAGCTGGACTGGGTGACGCCTGTAGCTGAAGCAGCTAAGGCACCAGCCACATACACCAGAGCTGGCGGGTTCAAATTCGGCCTGGGCCTGTCAAACAATGACAACTACAACCAAAAAAAAAAAAAAATAGCCAGGTGTTGTGGTGAGCGCCTGTAGTCCCAGCTACTTGGGAGGCTGAGGCAAGAGAATTGCTTAAGCCCAGGAGTTGGAGGTTGCTGTGAACTGTGATGCCATGGCACTCTACCCAGGGCAACAGACAGCTTAAGGCTCTGTCTCAAAAAAAAGAAAAGAAAAGCTGGACCTATGCCTGGGGTAGAAACATCAGATTCCTCTATAAGAAACTAAAGCAAGAATGTGGAACCCACCAAAATCTGGGGACAGGGAAAAACTTCCCCCCAAAACACCAACTATATAATAGATTCTACAAAAATAAAGCAAGGGTTGGGCCGGTGCTTGTGGCTCAAGGAGTAGGGCGCTGGCCCCATATGCCAGAGGTGGTGGGTTCAAACCCAGGTGCAGGCCAAAAACTGCAAATAATAATAATAATAAAGCAAGGGTTTACTGCCTTTTGGGGCAGCTATGTGGGCATGTAACCTGACCATCCCAAATAGGAATGGAAAAGGTGGCTGAGGGTCAGCACCAAGGGTCCCACCAGGGTCTCCCTGCCTCCCCTCCATCTACCACATGATCCTTGGATTGAGGACCTTTTATTTCCTCCTGTGTTTCTCCCAACTCAGGCAGAGTTTATAAATATAAAACCTATGGGACAGGCTGACAGAGAAAATTCCTAGGAATGTGGAAGGTACCTCATGAAGGACCCTGCAGGCAGCAAACTGGTCACTACCTGAGTGGCCACAGGAAGTGGCTTGAGCCAGGGGCAGGGAAGAAGGTCTGTAGTCCTGGGGCCTCTTGCAGACCTGGGAGGGAGGCAGTGCTTGCAGTAGTTTACCACCAGCCTCACACAGCCTGCAGCTCTCCCTGCAGGCGACTCAGCTCCTCAAGCTCCTGCTTGTGGCGGTCTGTCTTGTGGGCCACCAAGGAGCGGTAGAAATGCAGGGCAAAGGCCACAAATACAAGCCCCACAGGTACCATGATTGCTGTGGAGGCCATGGCTGCTTGCCAGCCTGGCCCATAGGCCCCACCACCAACACATGCTTGTTGGGGTGGGCAGGCCTCAGATGGCTCAGCCAGTGATGAAGCTGTAGAAACAGAGGATGGTGGGAGGTTCGAAGCTGGACTAAGAGAGGTGGCCACTGGTGTCAGAGTCCCAGCAGACACCTGGGATTCAGGTACCCCAGGGACTGGTGTATTCAAGGGGGCCCCAATAGGCACAAACTTGACCCAGCCAACCAGGACAACTTCAGCAAGGAACAGAAAGGTGCCCAAGGCAGTGGAGAATCCCCAGGCCAGCTCCACGTACCGGTGGAGTCTCTGGTGTGGTGACTGGTGGACAGAGTTGAGGTTGTGGATATTGCTCACGGCTTCAATGTGGGGCAGCAGACATGTGGAGACCATCAGTGCAAAGAGGTGCACAGCCACTAGCACAGTGGTGCAGGCACTAAAGGCGACTAACAGGCCTGGAGGGTATTCGTGCTTTCTCTCCAGCTGTACCTCCACCATGGCCACCTGTGGGGACAAATGGAGGTGGATTGAGTGTCCATAGCCTCCCAAGCAGTGGAGGTTTTTTTTTTTTTTTTTTGCAGTTTTTGGCCAGGGCTGGGTTTGAACCCACCACCTCCGGCATATGGGCCCGGCACCCTACTCCTTTGAGCCACAAGTGCCGCCACGCAGTGGAGGTTTTTTTGCCTGTTGATATACATTACTGATATATCCCTAGGACTAGAACAGTGCCTGGCAGAAAGAGGACTCAGCCTTTATTGAGAGAATGAATGAGCAGCCTTGGAAAAGCTCTGTTCTGTTCTGGCCTTGGTTTTCCTACCTGGCTATCAAGAGGCCTGGATGACAGGTTTCTGACTAGTTCACCTTGTTATAGCTTAGGGGTGAGGAAGCACAGATTCTGGAGCTGTGCTGTCTGTGTCACTCTCAGGTCTCCAATCTGTATAATCTTGAGAAAGTTGCTTAGTTTTCTCTGTGCCTCAATTTCCTATCTGGAAATGGGAGTTGATAATAGCACCTACCTGTTTTATGGGATTGTTGTGGAAATTAAATGATAGTACATGTGAAGTGCTAAGAACAGTGCTGGGCACATAGTAGGAACTAAGTTAAGTGTTTGCTGTTTATTTTCTTATTTTTATTTTATTTATTTATTTTTTTGAGACAGAGCCTCAAGCTGTCGCCCTGGGTAGAGTGCCATAGCATCACAGCTCACAGCAACCTCCAACTCCTGGCCTCAAGTGAGTCTCCTGCCTCCGCCTCCCAAGTAGCTGGGACTACAGGCACCCACCACAACACCTGGCTATTTTTTGGTTGCAGCCGTCATTGTTGTTTGGTGGGCCCAGGCTGGATTCGAACCCACCAGCTCAGGTGTATGTGGCTGGCGCCTTAGCCGCTTGAGCCACAGGCGCCGAGCCTATTTGCTTATTTTTTGACAGAGTTTTACAATGTCGCCCTTGGTAGAGTGCCGTGGCATCACAGCTCACAGCAACCTCAAACTCTTGGGCTTAAGCGATTCCCTTGCCTCAGCCTCCCAAGTAGCTGGGACCACAGGCGCCCGCCACAAATGCCTGGATATTTTTTTGTTGTAGTTTCATTGCTGTTTAGCAGGCCCAGGCCAAGTTCAAACCCGCCTGCCTCAGTGTATGTGGCTGGCGCCCTAACCACTGGGTATGGGTGCTGAGCCTGTTTGAGGTTTATTATTATAGTTAATGCTAAAGCCTGAGGCTAGAGTTTGCAAATTCGCACACCATGAACGACAGCCAGTTTGGAGATATGTTTTGCTTGGCTCACAGTGTGTTTTTAAAAAAAACTGAACAAGTTGCCATCTTTTAAAACTCAAGAGAGTTCATATATCCCCATTTCCAGATCATCTTGAAAACTTGCATTTTGGTTACACTAGACCCATATTCCTCCAGGGCAACTGTCGGCTAGAATTGAGTCATGGTCCCTCCCTTTGGACAGGTCATGGGGTCTTTTTTTTATTTTTTTGAGACAGAACCTCAAGCTGTCTGTTGCCCTGGGTGGAGTGCCATGGCATCACAGCTCACAACAAACTCCAACTCCTGGGCTTAAGCGCTCTTGCCTCAGCCTCCCAAGTAGCTGCGACTACAGGTGCCCACCACAATGCCCGGCTATTTTTTGGTTGTAGTTGTCATTGTTGTTTGGCAGGCCTGGGCTGGATTTGAACCTGCCAGCTCTAGTGTATGTGGCTGGTGCCTTAGCCGCATACAATAGTCTCACCCAGCAAAGACCTACCTGGTCTTTTCAGGTGTTTGAGCTGACAATCCTGTTCTAGGGATGTATAAATTTAGACTCTAGAACCAGACTGCTTAAATTCAAATTCTGCCACTTATTTGCTTTGGGGCTTTAGGCAGTTGTCTTAACATTTCTGATCCTAAGTTATCTCATCTGTAAAAATGGCCATAGATGGGTGGCGCCTGTGGAAGCCCATAGCAGTGGTAACTATTTCACTGAATGACAGAAAGATGGTAAACATAAAGGCCCTGAGCACAGGGGCTGGTACTTAGTGACAGCTGAATACAATCTGTATAATATTATAACTCTGGCCATCTTGGATCGTTCCCTATCCCTGGTTTTTGTGAGATCTAAAAGATTGCTCTAAGGCTGAGGGAAGGTGAAGAAAGTTGCAGAGCCTGGCCAGTGGAGATATGCAAACAAGGTGAGGGGCCAGGCGTCTCCTAGCACACCTGTAATATCCCAACACTTGGGAGGCGGAGGAGGGTGGATCACTTGAACTCAGGAGTTTGAGACCAGCCTGAGCAAGAGCAAGGCCCCATCTCTAAAAATAGCCAGGCATTGTGGGGGCCACCTATAGTCTCAGCTACTTGGGAGGCTGAAGCAAGAGGACTGCTTGAGCCCAAGAGTTTGAGGTTGCTGTGGGCTATGACATGACAGCACTCTACCAAGCGTGACAAAGTGAGACTCTGTCTCAAAAAACAAAACAAAACAAAAAAGAAAGAAAACAAGGTATTCTTCCCGAAGTATTTCGGGAAATTGGGCCATAGCAGGTGTCAACAGGTATTTCTCACAGACAGGGATTTGGGCCAGGCTTAGGCCTGATTTCTCCCAGAGCCTGCTCCAGCTTTACTTTCCCCTGCTAGGACTGGGGCCAATCCTGCCCCAGAACCTACACTTCCAGCCACTTTATCCTGCAGAGAAGGCCCTGTCCCTTAAGCTGTCACCCCAGCAACCTGAAATCCAGCAGCAGGCTGGATTGTCTCCTTAGGAACAGGCTGGACCATGGAGTTGACCTCTCTCATCTAGGTCTGTGGGTGGCTGCTCCCTTTCCTCTGTAGTCTGTACAGATGAAGGAAAGCCAACTCCCTGCCACCAGATGACACCCCCCTCAGGAAGAGTAAAGGTAGTCTGTGGATTCTGGGATCCCACATATAAAGCCATAGGATGACCTATAGGGCTAGAGACCCTCCTTTCATCTTCCAAATACAGGGGCTGTGGCACAGAAAGCAGCAGAGACTAACCCAAATCACTTCATGCTATTACTCTCCACTTCAGCTGCTTCTGATATCTTCCCCTACAGAATCATGTTCCCCAAAGTGCCCCACTCCTGCCCTTCTTCCTCCTGTGATGATAGTGGGAAAACCCTAAACTAACAGTCCGGTGACCCTAGGTCCTACATTCTATATCCTTCTTCTGCTGAGTGCCCTTGGCAGAGCTGCTGCCCTAGAAGTGTGGCCTTCGGAGCCATCACTCACGTGTCTTGCTCTGATATGCTTGGATCTGGGGTTCCTGATGGCAAGAATCACAGCTCATCCTGGGGCCGGTACTTGGCAGACTACAGAGAGCACACCCTCTATGATCTCACAATTTCCCACTGGCCTGCCTGTGAGGGGGTGGGGGCCTGTCCAGGGTCACACAGCTGGGCATAAGCAGGGAGGAGTCAGGACTGCGCTTGTTGATTCCTCACCCTGGGACTTCCCTCAGTCCCACTTCCTGTGATGCCACTCCTGGGACCGTTAGTGTGTATCATCCTCCCACACCTGCAACTTAATCAACTTTAGAATCACTTATCAGCTTTCTAATCAGCTTCCTTCCCCTGCGGCTCCTTCATAGGCACATCTCAAAGTTCTCCTAGGTGACACTAGAAACCTTTATGCCTGCCGGGGAGTAGCCTCCTTCCTTGGGATGGACCCACCTTACATCTAATCTAGTTTATTCTCCCTACCGCCCCCTACCGTTGACACAGTCCCCACCCAGCTGACTTTGCCTTCCAACCTCTTGGGGATTTAGTAACACTACTGCCAGAAGTATGCTCCTTTTGGACCATTTTGCCCATTGTTGCATACTCATCCCCACTGGTGACTTGTTTACCTCTTCCCTCATGTCCCCATGGCCCTGTTAATACAACCTTCTCCATAAAAAGGGACTCAATCCCTTGGGGTGGTCTGTCTCTCCCCTTTACCCCCTACCCATCTTTCCCTTTCCTCTGCCCTGTGTCTTTGGGACCCCATGCTCCCCACGTGCTTCACTCCCACCCTGTGAGTCCCCTTCCCGCCCCTCACCATGGCGAAGCCCGAGAGTAGAGCAGACGTGCGGCTGGAAGCTTTGAGCTTGGCTCGGCTGAGGTAGAGGCGGCGCCAGCTGAGTGCCCGCAGCGAGTGCTGACTGGCCCCCATGAGGTCGATGTAGCCGCGGTGCACGAACTCTCGGTACGTGGCCGAGCCCGCGGGGCTCTCAGCCTCCGGGTTCAGCGGAACCTGTTCACCCGCGTCCCCCTCGCCGCCCTTCATCCTGGGGGTGGCGACGGCACTAAGCGGGCCGGTTGGTCACGGAGGTGCCGAGGCCCCTCGGGGACCCCAGAAGGCCCGGCCCAAGCCGGGGGGAGGCCCCATGCTCCGGCGGAGTGAGCTGCGATGAGGGAGGCAGGCGCCTAGTAAAATCAGGCGTCTGCGGGGAGCCCTCAGGGCCTAAGAGGGACAGCAGAGGACGAAACAGGAACTGGGGCAGAGGCGGAGCCGGGGCGGCCACATGATAGGGTGGAGCCGGGGGATCAAGCCCCCGAGGTCCCTGGTCTGTAGGCTGAGATCCCGAGGGACCTCGCGACCCCAGTCCATCAAAAACATCATCCAGGCTCCCAGCCCGAGACTGGGGAGTCCAGGCCCCAGGTATCTAGACTTCCAAATCCTTCCCTAGTGAGCTCTGCAAAGGCGAGCCCATTCATCTGCAGAGATTGCAGAGGCCTCCTCGTATCCATCTGAAGAACCCCCCGCTCCTCCCACAGCCCCAAGGAATGAGGCTTGCGGTCATTCCTGCCTTAATTCGCATCCCCGGAACCCCAGACAGACACACGCAGTCCGCAGCCCCGGCTGGAAGATTTTTAGTTTTATAGCAAACCGTATTGTACAGACCCGGGGCCCAGGGACCCAGCCCGGCTGGGTCCCTAACCTGCCCATCGCCGGGCTGCCTCCTCTCCTCCCCTAAAGCGGCCCCAACCTCAAGCCTTTCGTGATCCCCAGGCCCCTTCCTCTCCGGCCTTTGGTCCGCCCTGTCCCTCCCCCCCACCCGCGCACCTCCCTGTTACCTGAGGTATGTGGATAATTTCCCCCCTCCCCTACAAGGTATAAATCCGGCTCCCCCGGGAGGCCCGGGCCGAGGGGCAGGACCTGGCCCAGACTCCTCTCTGCCTCCCGAAGCCCCGCCCCCACACTGGAGGAAGGGGTGGGGGAGAGCCAAGAGTCTGTTACTCGGTTCCCATGGCAACTATGAGGGGCCATTTTCCAGCCTTAGCACTGGCATCAGGAGGTGTCCATTGGCTGCTATTTCCATGGCAACCAGGAGTGGCAGTTCCCTGGGCAAATGGGATACACGTTTCCTTGACGATGAAAGAGTGGGAAGAGCCAAGCTGGAGGAGTCCCATCTTCCCCATCACTGGGCTGACACCCTCCCAACCCCCAACTGGGTCAGGAGGGATGGAGCTGCTGATACAGTAAAGCAAGAGAGTCTGGGGGTGGTACAGTCCAAACTGGGTGCCCACCAGTCCAGTCTCAGTCCAAGCTGGTCCTGTCCCTTCACACTCTGGCTCCCCCAGGTCCGAGGTTCCCCCGGTTCAAGTAACACTTCAGTACAGATGAATGTTCAAGTATTGTGCGGAGAGGCAGGCAGGGGCCTGGGGTGCCCCTCACCACTCCCCTGGGCCACGAGCTGAACAGCGGGTAGGTGGGTAGACCCGTGGCCCCCACTCCTTGCAATAGCTGCCATTTTCAGTGACTTTCAAGGAGTCAGGGTCAGGGTCGGGGGAAGGAACTGAAATCTGGGGAGGGGGAAAGGAGAGGCCTGACCCCTCCAAGGGGGGTACTGCTGCCCCATACCTGCTCTAGTCCCCTACCTCCAACTCAGCCCTGGCTTCCCCTGGCTTTCCCCTGGTCTCCCTAACTCTGACATCTGGACCTCCAAATGCTCCTCTGGTTTCCCTTTTTTGGCCCACCCCCACCCCCCACTCCAAAGTATCTGGTCTTTGTTCCCTGAACCCTTGGTGGTATGCTTTCTGCCCCCTCCCCCCACCCATCCTCCACCTCCCCCAGCCCCTGGTCCCAGTATTCTGTGTGCAGATACTCTTTCCCATTCTCCCTCCCTCATACTTGCACCTTAACCCCCCCTCCCACCATCCCTTTGGCTCAGCAACCCCCAGTACCTCTGACCCACTCCCCCCAGGGGATGGACAATGAAGCAGGTGAAAGAGGGAGATGGGAAGGAGAAACCCCCAGAGATATCAGTGCAGGGGGAAGAAAGGGGATGGCTGGCTTGAGTCCCTGGGCAGGAATCCCAAGTCATTAAACTCAGGAATCCCAAATCATGAGGTGGGTAACCTGGCCTCCCAGCAGGGGTGAAATGAAGGCTGGAGGTCCAGGCTCCTGATGGGTCCTGGGGGAGGGTGGGAGCACCCCACTAGCTGTCCTTAAGAAGTAGCTTCTCCTCTGGGCAGCGGAAGGGGCCAGGGGGCCCGGCGGCTGCCAGCCGGGCACAAGCTTCAGGTGAGAGCTGGCGGCAGGAGCGCAGGTCTAGGCGTCGTAGCCGTGGGCAGCGGCGGAACAGCGGGAGGCAGTGGTCTGTGAGGCGGTGGCAACCTGGGGATGGGGCAGTGGCAGCTGAGACCAGGCACATCAGTAGAGGGTAGGTACTGACTATAGGACCAACAGGATAGCAGGACAGACAGGGGACTTCGCTTACCAGCAAGATTGAGGTGTACCAGGGTCTCACGGAGTGGGGATGTGGGGGCCGTGAGGAGGTGAACACTGGGGTCCCCAACATGGGCGCAGTGGCTCAGGTCCAGGGCACTCAGCTGGGGTGCATGGCGCAGTAGGAGCCGCAGGGAGGCATCTGTCAGCTCCAGGCCTGCCAGGCGAAGTTCTGCCACCCCCTGTAGCCGCCCACGGCTCTCCGTTTGCCCTGGGAAAAGATAAGAGGTCAGCATTCCTGGCCACCCTCATCTGTCCACTGAGGTACCCAGACCAGCTGTATGTTTCCATGCCCATATTCCTCACCATTCGCCCCAACCTGCTCCTGCCATAAGGGAGCCTCAACTTGCTGCACTCTGTTGGCTTGTTTTTCTCCCAAATACTTGCACAACCTGACCTCATCTCATCTATCTATTGCTCACATCACCTCTTCAGTGAGGTCTTCCATGATTACTCCATGTGAAACTATAATAGTCCACATCCTCCTACCACTTCCCTGAACTACTTTGTCCCTTTCCTTACTATTTTACTTATTATATACATTTTTTATTAATCTTTCTCTTCCCCCATAAAGAATGTCGGTTCCGTCAAGGCATGGATTTTTGTATTGTTCATTGTTCTAGCCTCAGCAACCGAGACATGGTAGGTGCTTGAGATACATTCATTCATTCATGACATCCATAAAAACTATCATCCTAGGCTCCTTTTGTATTTCCTTCTCCTCCACAATTAGTACAGTCCCTAGCTGAAACCTCTCCATTCTCCTGGTCACCACTCTGGGTCAACACCACTCTTGCACGAACTCCTGTCTCAACCTTCTCACTCACTCCAATTTCTCCTCTTCTTCTTGACACCCATAGAGAGTTGTGCTTAGACACAAATGAGACAATATCCCTCCTCTGCTAAAAAACTCTCTGAAGGCACCTCAAATAAGTCCAGTCAGTCTTCTTGGTAGAACATTCTAATTCCTCTGAGGTCTCAGCTTTTAATTCCTCTCTTACTTCCAAACACTACCTAGGCCAAATTCTATAGTGGCCCTACCCAAGAGACTCTGCCTGGCCAATGTCCCTGGCTTTCAAATCTGAGTTCAGGAGACTCCACTTCCTGAACCTCCAAGGTCAAAGAACTCACACCCCTCACCTTTGCATCCAAAGCACATGGTTTGCCTTTCTTTTATGCCTCTGGCTCTCACACAACAGAAGTTTCAGAATCCTCTGGAAAACTGGTTAAAAGGGATTGCTAGCCCTACCCAGAGTATAGGTCTACAGTGGAGCCTCAGAGTTTACTTTTCTTTTTTTTTTTTTTTTTTTTTTTTTTTGTGGTTTTTTTGGCCAGGGCTGGGTTTGAACCCGCCACCTCCGGCATATGGGACCGGCACCCTACTCACTGAGCCACAGGCGCCGCCCTCAGAGTTTACTTTTCTTTTTTTTTTTTTTTTTTTTTTTTTCTATAAGGGAAACCAAGAGTTTACTTTTCTAACAAGATCTCCAGTGATATTGACATTGCTGATCTGGATACCACACTTTAAGAATCACAGACCTCTCTGATCATTCCTGTTTACAGATGAGAAAATTGAGGCCCAAAGCAATCTGTCCAAGATCACATAATTATGAAGTATCAGAGCCAAGAAACTCAAGGTCTGGTGACTCTGAATCCAAACTCTTACCACAATGCTATCTGCTTCCAGGTACCTGCCTAGCTATGAGATAACTAGATCAAATGTCACAAACTCATGAAACTAGATTCCAAGTGTTTTGTGTAGTCTGTATAGCAGTAAAAATTTTCTTTGATTATTAACACAACAAAAAGAATGTTTTTAAAGAAATTTAGATACCAAGTTTAAAAAAAATTTTTTTGAAGGCTTGGCACTCATAGCACAGTGGTTACAGCGCTGGCCACATGCACTGAAGCTGGAAGGTTCGAACCCAGCCCGGGCCTGTTAAACAACGACAACTGCAACAAAAAAAATAGCCAGGCATTGTGGCAGGCGCCTGTAGTCCTAGCTACTTGGGAGATTGAGGCAAGAGAACTGCTTAAGCCCAAGAACTAGAGGTTGCTGTGAGCTGTGATGCCACAGCACTCTACTGAGGGTGACATAATGAGACTCTGTCTCCAAAAAAAAAAAAAAATTCTAAGGTCTGGCAACACTGGGCTATACCCTCCCCCTGACAATGACTGGCAGGATCTGGGCTGCTAGGTGCCATTTGCTAAGTCCTGCAACAGTGGGTCAGTTCTGTTACCCACCAGCCCACCTCTGTGGGCACTCAATTCGGTAAGCCCTAAATTCTACCTGCTCCTCCTGTGTTTGAGGAGCTGAAAGGGTTACATTTACAAATAACCTTGACCTTGGGCAGTAGCTAAAGGCCATTAGAGGAAAGCAGAGGTAAGAAAGGTCAATTCTGGTGTGAGTAGGGGAAGTGCATTGGTGAGCATGTCACTGAGATAGTGACAGTTAAGCGAAGGACTTCAAGAGTTTGAAGTGGGGTAGGAGAAGACACCAGGCAGAGCACAAAAACAAAGAAATAGATCTTAAATTTTCCTCCAGAATGCTGCTGTGAAGGAGGCTGGCTGGGGTGGGAAAAACCTTAAAAGAGAACTAGGAAAGAACTCTGAAATGGAAGACTCCTTCATTCTCTTATTTCAGAGCCCAGCAACTCTCCTTTTGGAAATCTTTCCTTAAACTACATCTCTCTATCCTGATTGTTTGCTCACGGAATGTATTCATTCAACAGATATTTACTAAGCATACAACCAAATACGTGCTGAGGTAAGCAGACAGTCCTTGGCCTTATGGTCCACAGTAGGAGGGAATAGAGCTTAATCAAACCCCTGCATAGTTATATGGTATTATCCTGGAAAAGACTACTCTCAAAGCTGAGAGGGACTCAGCTCAGTGGAGGGTACAGTCAGGGAGGGAAAAAAGAAAAAGGGAGGGCTTCTAGGAGGAAGTAGCACTTATGCTAAGGTCTGAAGTATGATTAGGTGTTAATTAAGAAGATAGAGCCCTCAGCTCAGTGGAGGGTACAGTCAGGGAGGGAAAAAAGAAAAAGGAATCAGGGAGGGCTTCTAGGAGGAAGTAGCATTTATGCTAAGGTCTGAAGTATGATTAGGTGTTAATTAAGAAGATAGAGCCCTCAGCTCAGTGGAGGGTACAGTCAGGGAGGGAAAAAAGAAAAAGGAATCAGGGAGGGCTTCTAGGAGGAAGTAGCACTTATGCTAAGGTCTGAAGTATGATTAGGTGTTAATTAAGAAGATAGAGCCCTCAGCTCAGTGGAGGGTACAGTCAGGGAGGGAAAAAAGAAAAAGGAATCAGGGAGGGCTTCTAGGAGGAAGTAGCATTTATGCTAAGGTCTGAAGTATGATTAGGTGTTAATTAAGAAGATAGCGCCCTCGCCTTAGCGACAGTGAGACTCCAACTCATGAAAAAAAATGGAAAAACCCAGCTGGGCGCCGCGGCGAGGGTCTGTAATCCCAGCGGCTTCCGAGGCTGAGGCAGCGGGGTGCCGGCAGCCCGAGTCTGAGGTTGTGGTGAGCTACCACGCCTACTGCACTCTGCTCAGGGGCATAGGGTGGGACCCTGTCTCAAAAAAAAAAAAAGAAGAAGAAGAAGATAGAGCTTAAAAGGCAAAGAGAGTGGGCAAAGCCCTTGGGGCTGATGGGAACTGAGGAAGCTGAAATGACTGAAATGTGGGGATGGTATATAGATTAGTGGGAGCCAGACCAACTGGACCTCAGAAAATATGGTAAAATACTTGTCTTTATCCAGAGAATACCAGGGAGCAACATGAATTTAGAGGACAGTGTACCCCATCCCCAGCTCCATATGACCCCCAAGTAACCAGGCCTCTGCTCCCAGCATCCCCCTCTGCCCATATGCCCCACCAAACTGCTGTGTCTCACACTCTTGGGGAAAACCTTGTCCCTTTTGAGGCTCATTCTAAAGCACACAGCAGCTGAGTAAATGAATGAATAATGGCCAACCAGAGCCTTCCCATTCAAACTCATGTTTTTTTTCCTTTCTTAAAAAAAAAAAAAAATTGGGGGGCGGCGCCTGTGGCTCAGTGAGCAGGGCGCTGGCCCCATATAGCGAGGGTGGCGGGTTCAAGCCCAGCCCCGGCCAAACTGCAACAAAAAAATAGCCGGGCGTTGTGGCGGGCGCCTGTAGTCCCAGCTACTCGGCAGGCTGAGGCAGGAGAATTGCCTAAGCCCAGGAGTTGGAGGTTGCTGTGAGCTGTGTGAAGCCACGGCACTCTACCGAGGGCAATAAAGTGAAACTGTCTCTACAAAAAAAAAAAAAAATTTTTTTTTTGAGATACAGTCTCAAGCTGTTGCCCTGCATAGAATGCCATGGTGTCATAGCTCACAGCAAACTCCAACTCTTGGGCTCAAGAGATCCTCTTGCCTTAGTTTTTCTATTTTAGTAGAGATGGGGTCTTGCTTTTTGCTCAGGCTGGTCTCGAACCGTGAGCTCAAGCTATCTACCTGCCTCAACCTCCCACAGTGCTAGGATTACAGGCATGGGCCACTGTGACCAGCTATTTCTTTTTTTTTTTGGAGACAGAATCTCATTTTGTCACCCCCTGGTAGAGTACCATCGTGTCATAGCTCACAGCAACCTCAGACTCTTGGGCTCAAGCAATTCTCTTGCCTCAGCCTCCCAAGTAGCTGGGATTACAGGCACCCGCCACAATGCCCTGCTATTTTTAGAGATGGGGTCTTGCTCTAACTTAGGCTGGTTTCGAACTCCTGAGCTCAGGCAATCTGCCCACCTCAGCCTCCCAGAGTGCTAGAATTACAGGCGTGAGCCACTGTGCCCAGCATTTCTTCAAATATTTTAACACCCATCACCAGACCTTAGAGGCCCCATACCTTTAGGTTGCCCAACCCATTCTACAGATGAGCAAACAGAAGCCACACCTGGTTTGGTGTCTGGCGGAGGCAACAGCAGCTCGCGGAGCTGGGAGTCTTTAACATCCTCGATCCAGCGGAGGTCCAGGAGCCGCAGGGCTGGCAGTGGGGCTGAGCCCAGGGCAGAGACGGAGAGCCAGGAGCAGCCGGAGAGCACCAGTTCCTGCAGGCCTTGGGTGAAGATCGGGGCAGTCCAGAAAGCAGGTGCTGGGACAGCTCATCCCAGGCCTATTCCTGTCCCTACCCTGTCCCACCTTACCCCTGCCCTACCTTGTAGTCGATTTAGAAGCCACATAAGCTGCTTCTTGGAAACACCTGTCCAGCTGAGGTCCAGGGCACGAGGCTGGCGGCGAACCACACCACTGAGCATGGGCGGGGTCAGTGACTTCCGCCGGCTTAGGTCCATTCGAGGCCACAGACGCTTGTCATAGCACCTGCCAGCCACAAGGGGGAGACAGAGCCCTCAATCCTCAGCTCTCAGGGAGCCCACACTGCCACACTTCACCCCAGCTCTCTCTCCATACACGGGGAGGCGGGGGGGGGTGGGTGGGGGGGGGGCGGCGGCGCGAGGGGTAGTGCAAGAAACTCCTGGCCCTGGCCAGAGTCTGATTTAGGAACCAACTCCATTACTAACTAGATGTGTGACCCTGGGCAAGTCCATTCCTTTTCCTGAGCCTCAGAGGCCTCATATATAAAATGAAGATAATGATTCAGACTGTACCTGGCCCAAGAGGCAGCCATAAGATCAAATGAGGTAATTACAGTTTGTGGGCATTACAGCCTATAAAGCATGTTGCCAGATACAAACACAAACAACACATACACTATCTGATGTAATGCCAAGGGACTGGCATTATCAGTAGCCCCCCGACCCCCATTGGGCCTCTCAACTTCTCTAGGTACTTCTCTCCTAATCTCTGCCTTTGATCCACATCCTGACAGCCAGCTGCCCAAAGCTGGATTTACAGCCCTAATATTTTCTCTTTACTTGATTGTTATGTACTAAAATGTAAGTTCCACAGGTTAGATTTGTCTTTTTCATCTTTGTATCCCCAGGATCTAATACAATGCCAGGTGCAAAGGGGGTTATTTGTTGCACATGTGTTGTATTTTGTTTTGAGACAGAGCTTCATTCTGTTGCCCAGGATAGAGTGCCAGGGCATCAGCCTACCTCAACAGCAACCTTACACTCCTGGGCTCAAGCAGTCCTCCTGCCTCAGCCTCCCAAGTAGCTGGGACTGTAAGTGCCTGCCACAACATCCGGCTAATCTTTCTATTTATAGATGAGATGGGGTGTTACTCTTTTTTTTTTTTTTTTTTAATAAATATGCTCAACTTTTTTTTTTTGGCCGGGGCTGTGTTTGAACCCGCCACCTCCGGCATATGGGGCTGGCGCTCTACTCCTTTGAGCCACAGCCGCCACCGGAGTGTCACTCTTTCTCAGGCTGGTCTTGAACTCCTAAGGTCAAGTGGATCTCCCTACTGTGGTTTCTCAGAGTGCTAGGATTACAGGCATAAGCCACTGCACTCAGCCCACATTTGTTGAATGAATGAATCAAGCCAAATACTACTGAAAGCTTCTACTGAGTACTCCCCCCACCACCTCATTTATAGGTTTTCATTTATTCATTTGATGTTTGTGGAAGGCCTGATAGGTCACATATATTGAAGCTACAAAGATAAATAAGGCCTTAACAAAGTTCAATAAGTTTCCTGGCCCCAGCACTCCAAAGGCCTTGACTAGTCTAACATGGAATAAATTGGAGAAGGGCTTCCCAAACTTATTTCATCAGGAAACTCAGCTACCCCTCTCCTGAGGTACACTATTAACACTCTGTGGTACACTAAAGTTCCTTTTGACTTAGTTTGAGAACTTTCTTCTAGTTCAGTTCTCAAAGGCAAGTCAGGAAGTGCTTTTGAGACAAGATGGATTGTGTCTGGTGGGGCCAGCCCTGGAACCTATATCCCACCTTCCTCTTACACCTCATGCCTCCAGAGGGCTTGCTCTCAAGAAGCCCCAGCCAGGCTGGAGCAGTGACTCCCAAGCTCCAGTTGTTAGCTGGCCATTTATCTCCAGAATATAAATTTATCTTTGAATCATCCCATTTGGATTTAAAACCGGTATTGTTTCACATAAATGTGTTAACTTTAAAAACAACACAGGCTACACCTGTGGCTCAGGGAGTGGGGCGCTAGCCCCATATACTGGAGGTGGCAGGTTCAAACCCCACCCCGGCCAAAAACTGCAAAAAAAAAAACAACAACACAGGCTGGGTGCCGTGGCTCATGCCTGTAATCTAGCACTCTGGGGGGCTGAGACAGGTAAATTGCTTGAGTTTAGGAGTTCAAGACCAGCCTGGGCAAAAGCGAGACCCCATCTCTACTAACAATAGAAAAAAAGTTAGCTGGCTGTCGCAAGCACCTGTAGTCCCAGTTACTTAGGAAGCTGAGACATAAGGCCTCAGCCCAAGAGTTTGAGGTTGCTGTGAGCTATGGTGATGCCACAGCACTCAACCCCAGAATGAAAGATTGAGATTGTCTCAAAAAAAACCTTAAAAAAACCCACCATAGGGCGGCGCCTGTGGCTCAGTCGGTAAGGCACCGGCCCCATATGCCGAGGGTGGCGGGCCCAGCCCCGGCTGAACTGCAACCAAAAAATAGCTGGGCATTGTGGTGGGTGCCTGTAGTCCCAGCTACTCGGGAGGCTGAGGCAAGAGAATCGCTTAGGCCCAGGAGTTGGAGGTTGCTGTAAGCTGTGTGATGCCATGGCACTCTACCGAGGGCCATAAAGTGAGACTCTGTCTCTACAAAAAAAAATAAATTAAAAAAACCCACCATAACCACGTTTATTAAATTCTAGCCAGGTGTTGTTGTGGATTAGACACCCATTAAACAAGAGATAAGTAAGTATTAGAGAAGTGTTAGAGATAAAATGCACCCAACAGAGAGACTTCCTTTTCAAAACTAACAGGAGGATTAAGCTGTGTTTGTGTCACTGGAAACTGCAAAGCATACTCCAGAGGCCTAATGTGATATTTTAGGGAATGCTGGGCACACAGACACCAAGGCGTTGGCGTTGATCAGAGCAACTGCACCCTTTGCTACTACCCTCCTGCTCCCCCTACTACTCCCACCCAGCCTTTCCAGCATTCCAGCCTCTCCCTCTAATGATTTCATCCACTCAGCCAATAAATGTCTGCAAATCTAATTAGAAAAATTAAAAGGAGAAAGGTCAGGGCAGCGCCCATAGCTCAGTGGGTAGGGCACCGGCCACATACACCGGGGCAGGCGGGTTCGAACCTGGCCCAGGACAGCTAAACAAAACTGCAACAAAAAAATTGCCGGGTGTTGTGGTGGGTGCCTGTAGTCCAGGCTACTCGGGAGGCTGAGGCAAGATAATCACTTGAGCCCAGGAGTTTGAGGTTGCTATGAGCTGTTATGCCAGAGCACTCTATTGGGGGAGACAAAGTGAGATTCTGTCTCAAAAATTAGGAGAAAAACCCAACATACCCTCAACCCAGCTTCTGCCCCTACTCCTGCCGTTTTCTTTCTAAACAGCAAAATCCTGCTCCATCCAAATCCTCTTGGTGCCCACTCATGATTCAACTTTGCATCTCAGCTCAACTGCCATCATGTCCTTGAAGCCTTCCATTGTCCACAGCTGGGGGGAGGCCCCTTTCCTTGGGGGCACCCACAGGCCCCCAATTGTTTCTGTACTCCAGAAGAGCTAGGCCAAACCAACTTCCCACCTAGAGCACCCAGGGCTGTCTGGTGCCAAAATATTTTGGTGCTCTGACTCTGCCAGAAACCCAGATCCTTCAAGGCTCAGCTCCAGTGCCTCCTCTTTCAGGAAGTCTTCCCTGACTCTTTCTTGGCTAGAGGTAATTAGTCCTGTTGCTTTTATATGACCAAGACACTGGGATTAAATCAGAGGGGCAGCCAACTGTCATTGAAAGTCCTACTGACCCCAGATGTCCAGCTTCCACTGGGCATGAAGCAGGCACACAATGCGGGGAGACACAAACAGTCCACAGTAGAGGCTGTAGGGGACATGGTAGGAGTCAAGGGCAGCCTCCTAGGGAGACAATGCCTGAACTGAGATCTTGAGAAAAGCAGCAGTTATTCCAGCAAGGGGAGGAAAGGAAGAAGGCATGTGTTGAAGAGCCTGTGTCTAGGCCCAGGAAAGAAACAAAATGAAAAGCGCTGGAATTTTAGGCAGCAGGAACAAAGGGCAATTCATCACTCGTAATAATAAGAATAATGATGATGGTAATGATGACTACAGCACTAAACCTAGAGTTTACTATGTGCCCAGTACTGTTCTATGCATTAAACATTTAGCTTTATAATAGCTCTAGTAGGTAATAGTATCATCATCTCCTTTTTAGAGTTAAGGAAAACAAGGCCCAGAGAAGTTAAGAAAATTGTTCAAGGTCCCAAGTGGTAGCAGAGCCAGTGTTTAAACCGAGCTGGTCTGGAGGGAAAGCCCGAACTCTGAGAAGGGAAGAGGCAGAGGAAAGGCTACAGAGAAGGCCCAGGGTAGGGGTGTCATGTCAAGGAGGGCTGAAATGCCAGGTCAAGGGCTGTTATGCTCACATAGCCCAGAGGTAAGAATTATGAGCGGTAGGGATCTAAATCACAGCTATGCCATCTCCATGCTTTGACCTTAGGCAAGTCACTTGCCCTTTGTAGGCTTTCATTTCCTAAACCATAAAATGAGGTGAAGGACAGCATTCATTTCAAAGGTTCCCACAACAGTGAAGGGAGTCAGTACCAGGGAAGGGTTTCAGGTTCATGCCCAATATCCAATGGGACTGTGGGAGTTTGTTGTTGTGAAGCATACAGAGGAACAAATAGGTTCATTCTTACTTCTTATTCATTTATTTATTTTTTTTTTTTTTTTTTGAGACAGCCTCAAGCTGTCACCCTGGATGGAATGTCATAGCATCACAGCTCACGGCAACCTCCAACTCCAGGGCTCAAGCGATTCTCCTGCCTCCGCCTCCCAAGTAGCTGGGACTACAGGTGCCTGCCACAGCACCCGGCTATTTTTTGGTTGCAGCCGTCATTGTTGTTCGGCGGGCCTGGGCTGGATTCAAACCTGCCAGCTCAGGTGTATGTGGCTGGCACCTTAGCTGCTTGAGCTACAGGTGCTGAGCCATTATTCATTTACTTTTTTAAGACAGAGTCTGGTGATAAGGCCCAGGCTGGCCTCAAACTATCCTCCTGCCCCAGCCTCCAGAGTCGCTGAGATTATAGGCACAAAGGCACAAACAGGTTCTTTCTAAACTGAATGACATTAAGGCAGAAGGCAGAAGGAGCCAAGGCATGCTATGGTCCTAGAGAGGGAGGTCTTAACATCCAAGTTCCCTAACCCATTTACTTTCTCCTTGACTCCAGCACCTCCGAATGAGTTATCAGCTGCAAAACTCTAATTTCTAACCCTAAACCTCCCTCTTGCATAAGAACTTAGGGATACAATTGGGCCAGCCCTAACTGTTCCCTACAAGCTCACAGCTTCTGAGGTCCAACCATAGCCAATTTTTCCCTCTCAGAGCTCTCCAATGCCACCATTGTCCTCTAATCTGTCCATCTCTAGGCTTTTACTCCCAACACCACCTGGCCTTGACCCTGTGTTCCAGACCCTTCCTTGCCTCCCTCTCTACTCATGTCCTTGAAAGCCTGAACTCTCTTTCTTATAACTCAGCAATTCCTTATGCCTCCCCAGCCTGTCATCTCTGCCCCTGGTTCTTAAGGGACACTTCACTTCCCACTTCCAAGAGAAGATGGAAGCCACCAGACAGGAAAGCCTGCAACTTCCTGCTCTCATATCTGTAAGATTGTTTCCAGCTCCACCCTCCATCACCTCTTTCCACACTCCATCCTGGTTTCCTCACTTTCGTTCATTCATGCAGCAATTATCTCTTCAGTACCTACTCTACGCCAGGTGCCATCCTAGAAACTAGGGACACAGGAGGAACAAAGAGACCAAGTTCTGCCTTAAGAGTTCATGTCCTTAGCGCCACACAGTCCACCTTTGCCCTCTACCCCACCCCACTGCTCCCAAAGCACAGCCAAAGATACCAAAATCTAACAGCCCCTTGCTGGCTCTTTACCTCCCATGACCACTTATCAATATCCAGTCCCACTCACCATTCATTCTCCCTCAATTTCTCCCCTCTAGGGCACACCTCTATCTTTCATCTCCCCCATTCTCTGGCTTCTCTTTCTCTAACTCACAAGCATTCTGTCCTCTGCTCTCTTCATCAAAGCTGCTACCTAAAGATTCAAAACTCTCAAACTTGTATCTTTCCCTTTAGCTCAGATGCAGCTACTCTCCTACAAGCTCCATGTGACTGGCCCATAAGCCTTTCAGACCACTCATGTCAAATATGAGTGCTTTCCTTTTCCCAGGAACCTGCTCCTCCTCTGCCCTTCTCAAGCTTGGAGGATGGTTCTATTGCCCATCCAGGTTCCTGGGCCAGAAAGTCAGCTGAGTGTCACTGTTGCCTCCATAGTCAATCAGTCACCAAGTCCAAGCCATGTGAATTGTTAAAAAGTTCTCAACTCTGGGTGGTGCCCATATCTCAGTGGGTAGGGCGCTGGTCACATACTGAGGATGGTGGGTTCGAACCCAGCCCAGGCCGGCTAAAGCAACAATGACAATTGCAACAAAAAAATAGCTGGGCCGGCTTGGCACTTATGGCTCAAGCAGCTAAGGCACCAGCCACATACACTGGAGCTGGCAAGTTCAAATCCAGCCTGGGCCTGCCAAACAATGACGGCTGCAACCAAAAAATAGCTGGGCATAGTGGCGGGTGCCTGTAGTCCCAGCTACTTGGGAGGCGGAGGCAGGAGAATCGCTTAAGCCCAGGAGCTGAAGATTGCTTGAGGCTCTGTCTCAAAAAAAAAAAAGAGGGTCAGCGCCTGTGGCTCAAGCGGCTAAGGCGCCAGCCACATACACCTGAGCAGGCAGGTTCGAATCCAGCCCAGGTCCCCCAAACAACAATGATGGCTGCAACCAAAAAAAATAGCCGGGCATTGTGGCGGGCGCCTGTAGTCTCAGCTACTTGGAAGGCAGAGGCAGGAGAATCGCTTGAGCCCAGGAGTTAGAGGTTGCTGTGAGCTGTGACGCGACGGCACTCTACCCAGGGCGACAGCTTGAGGTTCTGTCTCAAAAAAAAAAATAGCTGGGCCTTGTGGCGGGTGCCTGTAGTCCCAGCTACTTGGGAGGCTGAGGCAAGAGAAATCTCTTAAGCCTAAGAGTTTGAGGTTGCTGTGAGCTATGACACGACGGCACTCTATCAAGGGTGATGGGTTGAGTGAGACTCTGTGGCAAGCTCAGGGAATAGGGCACCAGCCACATACATTAGGGCTGGTGGGTTTGAACCCAGCCTAGGCAGGCTAAAATGACAACTGCAACAAAAAAAATGGCCAGGCATTGTGGCGAGTGCCTGTGGTCCCAGCTACGGGAGGCTGAAGCAAGAGAATCAATTGGGCCCAAGAGTTTGAGGTTGCTGTGAGCTGTGACACTCTAGCACTCTAGGGTGCCATAGTGAGACTGTGTCTCTGGGTGGGGGGATGGGGGGAGTTCTCAGTTTGAATCCCTCCCCACTGCCCTGCCTCTGTGGGAAGACCTGGCAGAGCTTCCTGACTAGCCTACTATGTAGCCCCCCACCACAGGCTCCTACTCTGCTCTACCCTTATCCTTTCCATTGAAAGGCACCATTTTATTGAGTGCATAGTAACTTTCGGGCTTTAAGTGCTTTACAAGAACCATTTCATTTAATCCCTGTAAGGTGATTATTCTTTTCTTTTCTTTCTTTTTTTTTTACAGTTTTTGGCCGGGGCTGGGTTTGAACCCACCACCTCTGGCATATGGGACCGGTGCCCTACTCCTTTGAGCCACAGGCGCTACCCCCTTTTCTTTTCTTTTTTTTTTTTCGTTTTGAAGTGATTATTATTATTATTTTTTATAAGGTGATTATTAAAATAAACCCCCATGGTGGCTCACACCTGTAATACTAGCACTCTGGGAAGCCAGGGCAGGTGGATTGCCCTGGGTTCACAGGTTCAAGACCAGCCTGAGCAAGAGATAGATCTCGTCTCTAAAAATAGCCGGGTTGGGTGGTGCCTGTGGCTCAGTGGATAGGGCGCCGGCCCCATATACCAAGGGTGGCAGGTTCGAACCCAGCCCCGGCCAGCTAAAACAGCAATGAGAATTGCAACAAAAAATAGCCAAGTGTTGTGGCGGGCACCTATAGTCCCATCTACTTGGGAGGCTGAGGCAAGAGAATAACTTAAGCCCAGGAGTGGGAGTTTGCTGTGAGCTACGATGCCACAGCACTCTACCAAGGGTGACAAACTCAGACTGTCTGGGAAAAAAAAAAAAGAACCAAAATATAAAACAACCCTGACTACAGGTGGGAAAACTAAGACTTTGAAAGAGACAGCTATCCACCCATGGCCACACAGCCAGAAGTGTGGGAGCCACAGTTGATAAACCTAGGGATGCCTGATTAAAGGGCCCAAGCTGGAAACTCTCGACATTGTCCACTCTAATCACAAGTCTCTCCTTGAGGCAGAAATCCAGTCCTTTTCAGTTCTGGATCCCACACGCCAAGCACAGAACTGGCCTTGAAGGGGCCTCACCAAACATTTCCTCAATTAGTACATGAGGCAGGAGTGGTAACTCCCAGTAACTTCTGTAACTATTTGCTTCTTCTTCTTTTTTTTTTTAACTTTTTTTAAACTATTTGCTTCTATGTTGCAGGTTGACTGGATGCTTGAGAATTCTTCAAGGGCACAGATCTATGCTCTGAGGACTAAAAGTCTGTGCTTTCAGTAAATATTTGTAATCGAGTAAATGATGAATATAATTAAGGTATTGAGTAGTTCATATTTCCCAGGTACCATGCTCAGTCCTTTATGTATATTAGCTCACAAAAATACTACAAAGTAAGAGCTATGATTACCCTGGTTTTATAGATGAAGAAACTGAGGCACAGGAAGTTAAGTATTGGTCCAATGGCACACAGCTCATCCGAAGAAGATTAAGAGTCAATCGCAGGCAATCTGCCTGCAGAGCTGCACTCCGGTGCTCTGGGCTCCCTAATCTCTGCAGAGAACAGAAAGCATGCACTAGCACCCTAGGCCTCATCCCAGAGGAAGTGGACTGGAGTTTGAGTTCATCCACTAACTTACACTGTGACTTCAGGTTCCCCTCATTCCCTCACAGGGTGCTATCACAAGACACAAATCAGCTAACACTTGTGAAGTGCTCAACAGCACATCTGCCTGGTCCATAGCGAGTGTCTAGGAAAGAGCCTGAACTTACCAATTTAATAAAATGCTTCTCGAGCACCTACAGTACTCTCCATCTTGTGCTAAGGACAGGAAGATAATACGCATTATGTGCCCCTACTCTAGCAATTAATGGGAACACAAAAATGGGTAAATGAAGGAAGGCTTATCAACATGCAGGTCTCTGTGCACTCCAGCAGGGGGACAGAGTGCTGTGGGAGTTTGACAGAAATAGGAGGAACTGCAGTTGGGGTGGGATCAGAGAGGAAGATAGGAGGCTGGGGAGGATGAATGACATTTCTGAACAAGGTGGGGTGGGGACGGGGGAAAGGAGGATGGACAGAGGGTGCACATGGTGGTACACATAAGGAAGAAAGCTACGAGCAGAGTCATGAGGTCTAAGGTTGGCTGCCTTTGAGAGGGCTGGGGCTACCCAGCGAACAGCTTTCTCCTCTATCACTGGGACCAATAATCAAACTATCTTCAGAAGTGACACTATGGGCAGCGCCTGTGGCTCAGTCAGTAAGGCGCTGGCCCCATATACCGAGAGTAACGGGTTCAAACCCGGCCCCGGCCAAACTGCAACCAAAAATAGCCGGGCGTTGTGGCGGGTGCCTGTAGTCCCAGCTACTCGGGAGGCTGAGGCAAGAGAATCCCTTAAGCCCAGGAGTTGGAGGTTGCTGTGAGCTGGGTGAGGCCACAGCACTCTACCGAGGGCCATAAAGTGAGACTCTGTCTCCACAAAAAAAAAAAAAAAGTGACACTATGAAAAGTGAGGTGATGCATTACATCACTTAGCACTATGTTTGGCACATACTAAATGCTTGATAAGTAATAGTTATTATTATTAAGAGGACAGATTCTAGAACCAGAGGGTTTACGTTCCTGGTTCTACTAATTCCTCTCCATATGACCATGGGGCTCAGCTTCACAGAGTTGCTAGGAGGGTTTTAAATGAGCTCACAAATGGAAGAAGCTTGTGTGCGTAAATACGGAAGCATCATACTCATAATATGTCCATACTATAGAAATATCACCAACAAAAAACAAGGCCCAAGGAGGCTCAGAGACCTATTGCAGGTTACGTAACAATTGAGAAGATGTTGCCAACAGAACTTAGGCCTGTCCAGGCCACTCACCAGCGGCTCCAAGTCCGGCAGACTCGCATGCAAATACACAGGTCTCGGGGCCCAAGGTGCTGGAAGACACGAAGCCAGGCAGCCCGGGGCAAGGGGTGATCGGATCCGGCAGCCAAAGGCAGCGTGTCAGGCTCAGGGCTTCGAGGTGGGGGCCGCACCACATGCCGCTCCAGCTGTGGAGGCCGGGGTGGTGGGGCAGGGCCCAAGGGCCAGCTGAGCAGGGGCCCCCCACTGCCAGGGCGCACAGCCCGCCGCCCCCCACGGTTCTCCTTCTCGCCAGAGCTGCCCCGGGCTGGCCGTCGCCCATTCCGGGCCTCGCCAGGGGCCTCATCCTCACTCAACGATGTGCCTGATGAGTCGGAGTCAGAATCAGAGTCCGAGGAGGAAGAGGAGGTGTCAGGCACCCGCTCCAACAGCTGGCACATTCGCTTGAAACGCTCAAGCTTCTCCCTCTGTGGTGATGGGGACGGTACCGCTGGGCCCTCAGCAGAGGCCAAAGGTGGCTTTGGTTTCTGCAGGAAGATAGGGTGAGGCTGTTCTAGGGCCTGGGATATACTTTCCCACCCCCCCTACCCATGAGGAGTCACCAGGGGATGAATAGCCCAAGGGATAGTCCTGAGTTCCAGCCCTGGTTTAGCTCCTAAACAATATGAGATTTTCACCAAGTCATTGCCTGTCTCTAGACTTCAACTTCCTATCTGTAACATAAAGATACTAATTCAAAGAACTTAAAGCTTATGAGTTTCAATGGCTTATGAAGTTCTAAAAACAGTTTGGAATGAAGAACAGTTAGAGACGTAGTTTTGAGTACTAGCTTGCTTATCAACTTTCTGTATGAGCTGAGAAGCCCCCGCTTCATCATCTACAACTCAAAGGAAGAGCTAGAATAGACAATTCTGAGAGTCTATTCAACGTAAGAGTAAAAAGGTTGATCATCTAGCCCCAAGTGGAGTACCCCACACCTGCGGACTTGTTCTGTCCTCATAATGCTCTAACGTAGTGGCAACTTGGGCCACACCACTCTTTTTAGAAGTGAGGAAACTGAAACTCAAAGAGACTAAGTGATTTGCCCTAGGTTACAGACTGACAGACAACAAAGGCAGGATTTGAACACAATCAAGGTACACTTTTGTGTTCAGTGTGTCAGTGCGATGTAGTAACTAAATTCTGGCTTTGCTGTGTGACCTTGGAAGTCTTTAAATCCTTCTGGGCCTTATTTCCCTTAAATCTAGGCAAATTTTATAGCTTACAAAGCTCATTTACTCATTAGATTTATACATTACTATGGGATAAGAAGGTAAGGTAGGTAGCATCATCTCCATTTTGTGGATGAGGAAAATGAGGCTCAGAGCAGCTGCCAGGCTGCCAAGACCATACACGTTCAGTGTCAGTGGTTAGGCAAAAATGTGAACTCAGTTCTTTCTCCTTTAAGCGTTGGAAACATGAGGCAATGGGCCAGATGATACCCTGAGGATTCTGGGGAGATCAGGGGCTCCTGTGGAGTGAGCTCAACCCCCTCTTCCACCCAATTCTCCTTAGGGGTCCAGACGCTAATAATGGACAAGTGGGATGGGGCAGGACAAGATGAGCAAAAAGAGACAGATCTTGTCTACAGGGTGGAGCAAGAAAAAGTGGGAAGGGGAGGGAGGAGGTCCCCGGCACACCTCCCAGTTCTCGGGAGGGAGCCCAGGGTGGCAGGACGAGAAAGCCTGGCTTGGATTCAGAACCCTGGGGGGCAGAAGGCCTGGGCCGCCTGGGTCCGATCCTCGGAGGAGGCAGGCATCTCCACCCACCTTCTTCAGGTGCCTCTCTCGGCCTCCTTTCACCTACCAGGGCAAGAAGAAGATACCAGGGAAGGGGGAGACCCCATTAGGCCTTTCTTGCTCACAAAACTACAGTCAATCCCTTCTTCTTGGACTACAAATCCCAGAAGCCCCCATCCCAGGGAGAACTCTGAGCATGCTCACCTTAGCTGAGCATGCTCTCATCTTCTCTTTCTTCTCCCTGAGGCCCTTTCCAGCCCCTCCCCTCGTCCTCTGTAGCAGTTAATTTGAGCATGCTCTCTCCTTCCTTCCTAACCCACCCAGGGCTCCCAAAGCTTCCTGCTCAGGCCAGTTCCCTCTCACCAGTACCTCTTATCCATACTGAGCATGCTCCCTCCTCCTCTCAACCTGGCAATTCTTGAACTACATCTCCCAACAACCCCTGGGGGAACCCAGGGAACACTGTCTCCAAGGACCCTACCCTACACCCTCCCAAAACAGCCAGAACTACAGCTCCCAGAATACCTTGGGATGGCACTAGTGAGCACGCTCCCAGGGCTCACCTTTTTCCTTGGGGTAGGGGGTTCATTCCCTGCCTCCCTCTCCTTTCGTTTGGGGGGCCCAGGCACATCCTCTGGGGCTGGGCCGGCAGGTAGGGGCCCCTTGCGCCTGGGCGGGGGTGGTGGAAGCGTCGGCTCCTCCGTCAGCTTCCATCCACTCCCTAGGCTTGCGCCCTCCTCGCCGTTGTCGGCCCTGCGGCGGCCTGGCCCCTCACCTGAATCCTGGGGAGATGGAAGCGGGAGTGGGGGGGTGGGGGTGAAATGCTGACTGCCTCCTGAATCCCACCACCTACCCAGAGCCAGGCACTAAGCCCAGCCCCTGCCCCTACCTTGCTGGTGCGCCCTTCCTGGGTGCAGCGAGGACACTCCCAGCAGTTGGGGATCTCTGCATTGATGACACCCTCAGCCTTCCCCATCTGTAGGCAAACAGAATAGGGAGTAGATGTAGGGTGCCAGTAAGCCTCTGGGCCATGTGCCCCACCTCCTTGCTCCTTGACAATCTGCTCCACCCTAGACTCTAGGGTACTCAGGGCTTTCACCTTCAGGCAGCCAGGGTGGACGATCTCGTTGCAGATTGTACACTCCATGAGGCTCAAACCAAATTTCTCTTCCTCTCCCTCTACTGTGTCCTCCTTCCCAGCCTCCCCACACAAGAGGCACACAGCTGTGTGTGGGAGCACGGGCTGTTGGGAGAGAGAGGGACATTAGGGACCCCAAAGGCAAGCAAGGAAGGAGAAAGACCCTTCTTCCTCAGGGACTCTGGGCAGCTGCTGGATGAGGTGGTTCAGAACTCATGGGTTAAACTATGTGAAATCCTGAATCTGCTGCTCTTTTTTTGCAGTGTGACCTCAAGCAACTGATTTAACCTTAAACTCTGTTTCTGCATCTGTAAAATGGAGCTCCCAATCCTCCCCTTGCAGGACTCTTGTAAAAATGAGATAAAACATGAGGAACATTTGATACATAGTTATAACTGCTGCAGTTATAGATCCAGGACTATCACGACCCTGAAATTAAAGCCTGCTTGGAGGAAGGAGAGAGATCACAGGCAAATATGACAATATCAGAGAGGGTAGAAGAAGACATGGCAGCAACTTGGGCTGATTCTGGGATTGCTCTGAATCTGCTCACAGTGAACCTGGTTTTGGCAAGACCCCTGGGAACATTAAAGTCAACTGGCTAGTCCTAGGGAAAACAGGAGCAGCCTTCAGACAATGTGATTTTGAGGAGGACGATGGGATGTTGCAGGATCAAGGAAGGTGCAGATAGGGGAAGAAGGAAAAGCAAAGTGAAGAAGGGGGTTTGGGTGAAAGAGAAAAGGGGCTGAAGAATGAAGAGACAGACCAGGAAAGAACAGTTGGAGGAAGAGAGGGAGGTGGTGGTATGGGGAGGGGGGTGCAGGATGCAGCTGGCTCCTCATGGCTGCTGGGGAGAGCTGCTCTCTGGAGCTCAGGGACACTCAAAGGATGAGGAAGGCAGAGCGGAAACCCATGTTTCCCTGATACCTACTGTGTGCTGGGCCTTGTGGTAGGCACATTCACATTCAGACTATTGTTTAATCTCTACAGCTCAACAAAAGAAACATTTTACAGAGAAGGTACCTGACATTCAAAGTGATTTGCTCAAGGTCACACAAAGGGTGAGCCTGGCCTCAAATCCAAGATCACCCTGAGTGAGGAAGAAGCCAGAGAAGGGCAAGACCTGTTCACAGGGAGCTAGCTCTGGGGATGGGTGCCTTGTGCACAGATGCCTCTGGGGAGTGATATAGCAGAGGGTTTGTGCCCAAGAGCTGGGGAAAAAGCATGAAGGCAGGGACTAAGTCAGATTATTCTATGCACTTGAACACTGCCCCCAGTATGGCGCTGAGGACAAAAATCAACGTTTAAACAAACCAGTGAATGAAAGAAGGAAATTAATGAGCGAACAAACAGCAACTCTACAGAACATTCTGGGAAGCAGGTGCCAGCCATCCCAGAAAGGTATGGGGCCAGCTGGGGAAGATTGGGCAGAGAACTCACGGCAGTGCACTGCCGGAGCAGGCACGACTGCTTCATGCGCCCGGGCCCTCCAAACTTCTTCATGTCTCGGCAGAAGTGGCAGTCCCCGCACTCAGTTCGCACACAGGCCCGGCAGCGGCGGCAGCGGGTTCGGCGTCGGCGCGCTCCGGCCCCCGGCCCTCGGCTGCTCGACGACATTGGGGGCGTCAGCAACGCCGAGGGCTGTGGGTAGATGGTGGTGAGGTCAGATGAGCCGGCTGGGGGCCTGGCAGGAAGGCTTCTGGCAGCTCTCCACTCCTTTAGGTAAGCAGAGCTTGCTCTCCTCTTCAGGGGGGACAATGAGTTCACCCCCTCCTGTGTGTCTAAGGGAGCCCACTCCCTCTATTCCAGGCCACTCTCTCCCTGCAGCAGCTCAACTGGCTCTTCTGAAAGCCGAAAGAACTGCCTTCCTGATCTCACTTCTCCTCTAACACTTTTTCAATGTCCCTTCCCTAGACCAGGGAGGAGGAGGGACACTCAGGTCCTCTCTTCTGACAAGCCCACACCAAAGATCCTTGGGAAAGCCAGGCGCTCCTTATCTGTGATGATACCTCACAGAGGTCCCACTCTTCCCCTGTTTATCCAACTGTAGACTACCCCACACTGTTCCCAACCTAAAACTCTCCTGATTTCCCTTCAAGATACCCACAGATCCATGGGTGGAAGCTCCAGACTTTTCTTTTTCCCTCCCTCTCTCTTCTTATACGCAATGATCACATAATCTCTCTTGCCCCCAAATGTAGATATTGTCACCAGATCCAATGGTATCTTTGTCCCCCAATCCTTAATGATCCACTGTGCCACCAGACTTCCTGGGGCTCTGACACACCCCTGAGATGCTTCTTCAGAGTCCTTTCTCAGGCCAAGATCTCAACTCCTCTGCTCTCCACAGAGCTCCCTCTGTTCAAGACATCCTCCTCTCAGATCCCTCAGGTCAACTTGGGCAATCTCCCAGATTCCCCAGGATTCTAGAATCCAGCCTAACATCTCCACAGAACTCAAGAGATTCCCTCAGCTTCCCAGGCTGCCTTCCAACCCTAATTGTCTAGAACCCCTTGTGCTCCCTTTCCCTTGGAAACCAGATCCTCCAAGATCCCATATGGACACAGAAGGCCCAGAGGATCTCTTCCTAGTCAGTCTTCCCCAGCTTCCCCCTTTTCAGGGACTTCCAGACCCATCATAGGGGTAAGGAGCCCTCCAGCGCTGCAGGGGAGGGTCCTGGAGGGCAGCCACTGCAGGCAGGGAAGAGGGGGTCTGCAAGGGGAAGCAGGGTCTAGCAAGGAAGGCCAGTTCCCCAGGGTTGAGAGGTAATGAGAAGGTAGGCTGGAGGTTGAGGAGTTTGGAGCAAACAGAGGGCGAGGCTGGGGGGTGGGGAAGGTGGAGCGAGGCCGGGCTGAGGATGAATGGGAGTGGGAGCTGCCCAGGTCTGGGAGTGAGGAGGAGCCGCACGAACCCACCTCACACGTGTCCCGGGAGCCATCTCTCCCTTCTCGGCAGCTCCCGGCGGGTCGGCGGCCATCGGCGGCGGGGGGGCCGGGCGGCGCGGGGCGCTGAACGCTCAGAACGCCGGGGTCCACGGCCCCTCGAGGGCGCTCGGCCCCTCCCTCCGGCGGAGGCCGGGACGGCGGCAAGTGGAGATGGGGGGCGCCGGGGGCGAGGCCCTCCCACGGGATGCGGCGCGGCCCTTCCAGGGGGAGGTCCTGCTCTGGGGGGCTCAGTCCCTCAGCCCCCCCAGGCCAACGGGGGCTCCTTGGGCGCAGGGTGCTCAGCTTCTGTCCGAGCCCCACTCAGTCCCGGGTCTCAGTACCAGTTCCCCTCCCCCCACCCCGCCCCGCCTCTCCCCAGCGCCCCCGGCCCTTTAACTGGCCCCTTCTCGGCCCCCACTGCCCAGGGGTCCAGGACTAGGCCTGGGCCCCCCACCGTTTCCGGGGTTCAAGCCCCGCCCACCGCCGTTCCCGGGGAGGGGGGGGTCGTTGTAACCTGCCCCCCTCCCCTGGGCCAGCCCCTGGACTGCGGCCCCCTGCCTTACGGCTACGGAGCAAGCAGACTGGGTTGAAGGAAGCAGCACCGGCCCCGCCCCCCCAGCCGGCGCGCACCCCCGCCCTCTCCCCCTCCCCCCAGCGCGCGACCCTCGGGAGATAGGGATTTAAGTAAAATGTGAATAAATCCCCCTCCTCAAACGGAAGGGTGGAAGGAAAAGAGGGAGGGGGACAGGGAAGGGGGAAGGGGGCAGTTGGGGTGTCTCAGCCCCCCTGGTCCCCCGGCCCCGCGCTGCTTCGGCCCGGGGCCCCGGCTGCCTCTCTCATCCCTCCTCAGCTCCTTCCTCCTTCCTCCTCTCTACCCCCTCCCCTCCCTCCTCCTTCCCTCCTCCTCCTCCTCACTCCCTCCTTCTCTTGGAAAAACCCCGCCCCCTGCCCCTCCTTCCTTCACCACCTCTACTTTCCAGGACGGCGCGCGCGGGGCACGACGGGAGTTGTAGTCCTGCGGACACTGACGCCACGGCAGGAACAATAGGATGCTGGGGCCAGCGGGGACTACGAACAAGATGGCGGAGAGCGTGCCAAGCCGGGAGACGAGGATGCCGGGAGTTATAGTCCAGTTGCCCGGAGGCTCCCAGTTGCAGAACATAGAGAAGGAGCGGGAACGATGACTACAAACAAGATGGCCTTCTCCCCCGACCCGACCTCTTTCCCAGCCGCTCGTACGCGCTCCTGTCCACAACCCTCCGCGTGTGTGGTACCTGACGGGAGTCGCAGTCCATCTGCTGCCTTCCCGCTGCCATTTCTACTCATCAGGAACAATGGAAAGGTGAAACGGAATGAGGACTACAAGCAACATGGCGGAAGAGAGCCACACACCTGACTAGTAATAGATCTTACGAGGTGCGATGGGAATAGTAGTTTTTTAGCCTTCTAGTGTTCCTTAGGAATGGTCGAATCATGAGGATAGGAGACTACCATAAAGATGGCAGGCTACCTAGCCTCTCCCGGTCTCTTCATTCTATCACCTTGGGTACCTCACCCGCCTGTAATATCGAAATGGGCCCCCCCCACCTTCGTGCACAAGGCCTGACGGGAGTTGCAGTCCTCCCATTTCTCTTCTGTTATCTTCAGTCTAGACAATGGAAGGGAGCAGGGCGGGGGATACCGGCAAACATGGCGGCCAAAGGGCTGGAGGTGGCTATGTGGGACTTGTAGTCCAGGAGCGAAGGCTATTCCCTGAGGAAATGAAGTAAAGAACTACAATAAGGATGGCTGCCTAGGCACTCGACCTCTGTGCTAGTGCCTGCTGGGGAACGTAGTCTCTACCTGAGTTCTACAGAGAAAGAACGTTGACTGTAGAAATGTGAATCACTACCGACACGCCAAATTGCTGGCCAAGGGAAACGGAAAGTCTTTCCTTCTCTCCCCACCACCCCCTTCTGAACAGTCTGCCGGGAAATGTAGTCCCAAGTTTTCCCTCGCTAGCGGAGAGGAAAAATTCATGTCACCAGTGGAGATCAGTGCAGGTGAGGGAGAAAGACATCCGGACGGTCCAGGAATACAGAATGCCCAACTCTTGTGCGGCGAGGACTTCCCATTTCAAGGAAAGCAACAGTAATCACTGTTGTCGCGACAAGGGAGGCGTGGTTTTCGCCGACAGTATACTCAGGCTGTTGTCCCTTGGAAAGCGTGGGCTCCTCACATTTGATGCTTGTTCCCCCAAAGCTCCAGGAATCAGTATCTTACAAGTCCTAAGGGCTCCAGGGAAAAGGCTCTGGAGTCATACAAAACCCCCGCCTGCCCCACGAAATCACGAAACCTTGGTTTTCTCATCTTAAAAATGGGGGTAACGGGGATTATAATACCCACCTCGAAGCAGTTAGGTGTGTTAAGACAATGTAATTTGTCACGAAAATGCCCGCCTTTGACATGGGACACGTGTTGGCAGTTCCTTTTTCAAGGTCTCTTTCAATCCAGCCGTTCTGGATGCCCAAGAATCCATCATGCCGGACGTTTTTAGCTCCTGTGAGAAGAAACTGACCGGCAGGCTACCCCACATCTCGGCATCTCTCGAGCTGCCCTCCGCCCCTTCTCATCTGGGTCCCCCAGCGTCCACTACTGAGCACTACTCCCAGGGGGCGCTCATCAGCCGTTTTACCGAGATCCTACAAGCTGGCCAAATTCCTCAACCTGAAGTTTCAGGAGCCGCCTGCTGCCCAGCCCATTCCCTGCCTGATTTCCTGTCAGCCTTGGAGGCCTCTGTCTGGACACTGCATCTGCCTACGCAAATGAGACTGCCTCTCACCTCTGTGCTATATTACCTGCTTTCTTGATTTTCCTCCTTTGCCTGAACAACTGCCTACTTCTGACCCTAGGCAGCCTCCTCTGCTTCCCTTTCTTTTCTGTGTTTGGGGGCCCTGCAGGAAGAACTGGTGGGGGTGGTTTTTCTGTCAGGGAAGTTAACACTTGCCAGTGTGGTGGGAAGTCCCAGGGTTGCAGGGCCTGACCTCAGGCTGAAGGTAGCTCACACGTTGTCCTAAAACCTTGACTCTTAGAAGATTGTGAGTCTTGGCTTAACGCCCGTACCTCAGTGAGTAGCAAAGCTGCGCTGGTTCAAGCCCAGCCCTGCCTTGCTAAACAACAGTGACAACTGCAACCAAAAAATGGCTGGGCGTTGTGGCAGGTGCCTGTAATCCCAGCTACTCTAAAAGGCTGAGGCAAGAGAATCACTTAAGCTCAAGAGTTTGAGGTTGCTGTGAGCTGTGATGCTACAGCACCCTACCGAGGGCGACATACTAAAACTCTGTCTCAAAAGAAAAAAGAAGATTGTATGTCTCTTCCTTGTCCTTACTGCTTTCACTTGGGCTTGAATGCATGTTGCTTCAGGGCTTTCTCAAACTCTTACCTCTATTCCATCTGTCTAATATCCCTTTACCAACCTTCCATCTCACATCTCTTTCGTGCTTCACGCCTGTAATCCTAACACTGTGGGAGGTCGAGGCAGGTGGATTGCCTGACCTCAAGCGTTCAAGGCAACCTGAGCAAGAGCAAGAACCTGTCTGTAAAAATAGCTGGGCATAGGGCGGCGCCTGTGGCTCAGTCAGTAAGGCGCCGGCCCCATATACTGAGGGTGGCGGGTTCAAACCCGGCCCCGGCCAAACTGCAACCAAAAAATAGCCGGGCATTGTGGCGGACGCCTGTAGTCCCAGCTACTTGGGAGGCTGAGGCAGGAGAATCGCTTAAGCCCAGGAGTTGGAGGTTGCTGTGAGCTGTGTGAGGCCGCAGCACTCTACCGAGGGCCATAAAGTGAGACTCTGTCTCTACAAAAAAAAAAAAATAGTGGGCATTGCTGCAGACACCTAGAGTCCCAGCTACTCAGGAGGCTCAGGCTAGGAGATCGCCTGAGCCCAAGAGTTTGAGGTTGTGGTGAGCTATGACACCACAGCACTCTACCAATGGTGACAAAGTAAGACTGTGTCTCAAAAAACAAAACAAAATTCAATAAAAACTCCCAAACAACTATAATCCAGCCATATTGACATTAAAATACAAAGACAACAGTCAGATCTCTTTAAACATTAGTGAATTCAGAGAATGTGGCACCTATAAGCAAGTTTGCATTTGTGAAAAGATATTTTTCTTTTTTATTGCTGCACTTTGTTTAGGGACCTTTGGGGCCTAGCGTGGTGACTCACACCTGTAATCCCAGGACTCTAATTTAGGAAGTCGAGGTGGATGGATCCCTTGAGCTCAGGAGTTGGAGACCAGCCTGAGCAAAAGTGAAACCTCTGTCTCTACTAAAAAAAAAAAATAGAAAAAAGTTAGCCAGGTGTGGTAACACCTTTAGTCCAGCTACTTGGGAGGATGAGGCAGGAGGATGGCTTGAGGGCAACAGTGAGACTTAAAAAAAAAATCTTTGGGAGGATGGCTTAAGACCACTCAGTGATAGTTGTTTTCCTATGTGAGGGCGTGGGCCATAGGGCTGCAGATCAGTTTCAGAAACAGGTCCTACCATTCAGTCTTCTGAGGGAAGCTGCTGAAAACAAAAGGAGGACACCTGCCTACTGCCTGGGAATGAGAACACTGAATTCTGGGAGAGTGTGGAGTAGGGCATGTGTGTGGCCTATTCATCCTGAGGTTCCTTTTTAGCAATAGCTGCCCTTTCTTCTCAGTGGACCTCTGTAGAAGTCAGCCAGGGTAGGCTGAGATATGCCGGAATAACAATACTCAAATTTTGGTAGTTTATAAAAACAAAGGTTTGGGCGGCGCCTGTGGCTCAGTCGGTAGGGCGCTGGCCCCATATACCGAGGGTGACGGGTTCAAACCCTGCCCCAGCCAAACTGCAACCAAAAAATAGCCGGGCGTTGTGGCGGGTGCCTGTAGTCCCAGCTGCTCGGGAGGCTGAGGCAGGAGAATCGCTTAAGCCCAGGAGTTGGAGGTTGCTGTGAGCTGTGTGAGGCCACAGCACACTCTACCGAGGGCCATAAAGTGAGACTCTGTCTCTACAAAAAAAATAAAAATAAAAATAAAAACAAAGGTTTGTTTCTTGTTCATGCTGCATGCACACCGTTGGTCAGTGGGGGAGGCCTGATCCTTGTAGTTGCTCAAGGAATCAGGCTGAGAGGAGAGGATCCATCTTTTTTTTTGAGACAGAGTCTCACTTTGTTGCCATCAGTAGAGGGCTGTGGCGTCACAGCTCACAGCAACCTCCAGCTCTTGGGTTTAGGCAATTCTCTTGCCTCAGCCTCCTGAGAAGCTGGGACTACAGGTGCCCGCCACAACGCCTGGCAATTTTTTGTTGCAGTTTGGCCGGTGCTGGGTTCGAACCCTCCACCCTTGGTATATGGGGCCGGTACCCTACTCACTGAGCCACAGGCGCCGCCCAAGAGGATCTATCTTTATACTACAAGCTTCCAAGTTCACCATCTTAGGGGGGGGGAGGAGGCCTTGGTGAAACATATACTGGACTTCATAGCCTCTGGCCAGATGTGACACATGATACTTCTGTTTACATTTTATTGATAAATCAGATAGTAGGTAGCAGGCAGGTATTCTTTTGTTTTCAGCACCTGCCCTCAGAAGACTGAAATGGCAGGACCTATTTCTGAAACTGATCTGCAGCCCTATAGCCCAGGCCCTCACATAGGAAGACACCTATCACCAAGTGGTCTAAAGCCATCCTCTGAAAAGCTCTCTATAACAACATCCTTTCAAAGGAGTTATAGAAGGGCACACTTGCCACATACCTGGAAGTTGCCTAGCTGAACTCAGACTGCTGGGCTCAAGTGATCCACTCACCTTGGAGAATAGCTGGAACATGAGCCATTCTCAGCTATAGAATCTCATTTACACTGAACTATGGTAAACAAGTGAACAGAGAATGCCTCTGCTAGTTGGTGGTTCAGCCCTGTGATCAGTAATCACCAAAAAGCAAAGCTCCCAAAAAGCTTCATGGATCTGGTTAGTGAAAATTTCAAAAGTAAAATGCCCAGTAATGGTTTTAGGTGGCCAAGGAACACTTCAATAGAGCTCATTGGCCAGTATTCCTGAAGGATCAAATGTTATCAGTAGCTAGTTTTCCAATGGCAATCCAAACTGCCAATAGAAACTTCTCCCTGATTCTCTACACATTATCTCTACATAATATCACATTTCTGTTTACATTTCTGCCCTTCTGTTTGAGAGCCACGATCTATGCTCTAAGTGGGTACCTGCAGCAAAGGCTGTGGGCATTGTACAAGTTTCCCTCTTAAGATGGTACATTTGTATTCTATTTTTATCACAACTAAAAATAAGAACAAATATATATATACACACATATATCACATATATATTTGAGACAGAATCTCATTCTGTTGCCCCAGGCTAGAGTTTCTCCTTGGCCAGGAGAGGTGGTTCACACTTGTAATCCTAGCATTCTGGGAGGCAAAAGCAGGTGGATTGCTTGAGTTCAGGAGTTTGAAACCATCCTGAGCAAGAGTGAGACACCATTTCTACTAAAAATAGAAAAACTACCTGGGCCTAGTAACTGACACCTGCAGTCCCAATTACCTGGGATGCTGAGGCAGGAGGATTGCTTGAGCCCAAGAGTTTGAAATTGCTGTGAGCTATGACGGCACCACTGCACTCTAACCAGGGCAAGTCTAGATAATATTATTATCTATCCTTCAAAATAATAATAATAATAAATTGAAAGAGGGTGTGACTAATGTGGAGGGGAGTCAACTAGGAGTTTCTAACTCTGAATTATGTGATTAATAAATAATGATGTGTCTATTCTCCATAGTTTAAAAAAATTGGGGGGGGAGACAGGGTCTCACTCTGTCTCAAATATTTAAATTAAATATTACCAGGGGTTGGAGAGAGGGGGGAATTCATATTTTTGATTATACAGGGTTAGAGTGGCACCTCAGTGGGTAGGGTGTCAAGCAGTGGCTAGTTTGAACCTGGCACTGGCCAAACTATAACAAAAAAATAGCTGGGTGTTGTGGCGGGCACCTGTGGTCCCAGCTACTTGGGAGGCTGAGGCAAGGAAATTGCCTAAGCCCAAGAGTTGGAGGTTGCTGTGAGCTATATGACACCATAGCACTCTACTATGGCGATAAAGTGAAACTCTGTCTCTGCAAAAAAAAAAGGAACCTCCGGCTTTAGGGGTGGCTCCTGTGGCTCAGTGAGTAGGGCACCAACCCCATATACTGAGGGTGGTGTGTTCCAACCAGGCCCCGGCCAAACTACAACAAAAACAACAACAACGACGACAAAAAATAATCGGGCATTGTGTCGGGTGCCTGTACTCACAGCCACTGGGGGAGCTGAGGCAAGAAAATCGCCTAAGCCCAGGATTTGGAGGTTGCTGTGAGCTGTGACGCCACTGCACTCTACCGAGGGCAATAAATAAATAAATAAGTTTTGGGCAGCGCCTGTGGCTTAAAGGAGTAGGGTGCCAGCCTCATATACTGGAGATGGTGGTTTCAAAACCAGCCCCAGCCAAAAAATAAAAATAAAAAAAGAATATACAGGGCGGCGCCTGTGGCTCAGTGAGTAGGGCGCCGGCCCCATATACCGAGGGTGGCGGGTTCAAACCCGGCCCCGGCTAAACTGCAATCAAAAAAAAAAATAGCCGGGCGTTGTGGCGGGCGCCTGTAGTCCCAGCTACTCGGGAGGCTGAGGCAGGAGAATCGCTTAAGCCCAGGAGTTGGAGGTTGCTGTGAGCTGTGTGAGGCCATGGCACTCTACCGAGGGCAATAAAGTGAAACTCTGTCTCTGCAAAAAAAAAAAAAAAAAGAATATACAGATTTTTGGGGGTGTTTTGTAGCTCAGACTATAGACGTCCACCACAATGCCCTGCTATTTTTAGAGACGGGGTCTCACACTTGCTGGAACTCCTGAACTCAAGCAATCTACCCTTCTCAGCTTCCCAGAGTGTTAGGATTACAGGTGTTAGCCACCATACCTGGCCTGAATATAGAGTTTTAGTTTAGGAAGATAAAACATTTCTGGAGATAGTAATGATGGTTGTACAATAATGTGAATGTCCCAATACCCCTGAATCATAGGCTAATAGGACATTTTATTTTATGTGTATTACCACAGTAAACAACAATAAACACATTATATTAAGGCATGGAGAAAGAATGAACTTTCAACAGGTTATAAATTTTAGTGTGACTATAGAAGGTACAGGCTTAAAGGACTAATTTATGCAATAAATTCAGAACTTTACCTAGAATTTTTTTTTTTGAGACAGTCTCATTATGTTGCCCTCAGTAGAGTGCTATAGCCACAGGCGCCACCCCTGTTCATGTTTTTGTAAGAATAGAATACATCGATGAAATCATGGCTAAGAAACAAAAGACTGGTATGGAATGATTTTGAGCAACATTGTTAAGTGAAAAAAGCAGGATACAGAACAGGTATTTAAAAAGGCAAAAACTGGGCGACGCCTGTGGCTCAGTGAGTAGGGCGCCGGCCCCATATGCCGAGGGTGGTGGGTTCAAACCCAGCCCCGGCCAAACTGCAACAAAAAAATAGCCGGGCGTTGTGGCGGGCGCCTGTAGTCCCAGCTGCTCGGGAGGCTGAGGCAAGAGAATCGCGTAAGCCCAAGAGTTAGAGGTTGCTGTGAGCCGTGTGCCACGCACTCTACCTGAGGGCGGTACAGTGAGACTCTGTCTCTACAAAAAAAATAAATAAATAAATAAAATAAAAAAAAAGGCAAAAACTGGCAGGTGTGGTGGTTCACGCATGTATCCCAGCAATCTGGGAGGCCGAGGCGGGTGGATTGCTTGAGCTCACAAGTTTGAGAGCAGTCTCAGCTAGAGCAAAACCCTGCTTCTAAAAATAGCAGGGCATTTTGGCCGCGCCTGTAGTCCCAGCTACTCAGGAGGCTCGGAGTCTGAAGAATCACTTGAGCCCTGGAGTCTGAGGTTACAGTGAGATATGACGGCACAGCATTCTACTGGGAGCAACAAAGTAAGACTGTCTCAAAAAAAAAAAGCAAAAACCAAACATACATACTTATACATATAAAATGTCCCTGAAAGTATATGAAGAGTAGCCATAGTTGCCTCCAGGAAGAGGAATTCAGTGGTTGGGAAACTAAGGTAGTAGAAAACTTTCACTGAATAGAGGCCTTTCTGCCCTTTTGAATCTTTATTTATTTATTTTTTTACATCACAACATTGTTTATTATGCAAATTTTTTACAACACAAACAAAAAATACAGGCTTGGTGCCTGTGGCTCAAACGGCTAGGGTACCAGCCACATACAGCTGAGCTGGCGGGTTTGAATCCAGTCAAGGCCCACCAAACAACAACGACAGTCACAACCAAAAAAAAAAAAAAAAAAACAGCTGGGCATTGTGGCAGGCGCCTGTAGTCCCAGCTACTTGGGAGGCGGAGGCAGGAGAATCCCTTGAGCCCAGGAGTTTGAGGTTGCTGTGAGCTGTGATGCTACAGCACTCTACCCAGGGTGACAGCTTGAGGCTCTGTCTCAAAAAACAAACAAACAAACAAAAAATACAGAAATGTAATATATGAATACAGTTAAATGCAGAATGGTGACTTTTTTTTCTCTTCAAGAGGCCATGATTCCCATTTCTAGTAAAATAAAGAGACGGCGTATAGGTAAAAACAGGTTGGTCATTAGCTTCACAATTTTGCCTACAAATGATCTATAAATGCATTTGCCCCCCGCTACCACAAAGGGTAAAAAGGGAGTTAAAGGAAAGTTTCCTTATTGGTTTCTACTATAGGAATGATGCTATATTCCATTTTAGTAGGGCCAATATATGGAAAATATCTAAATTAAATGTTATTACAAAAAAATGAAGCAGTAATGAGATTCTGGCTAAAGAGAGCACTAAATGAGAATAATATATATTTAAAGTATCCAAAAACAAACAAACAAACAAAGGTTGTTATAAAAAAGCTCTAGGTACACTGTAAGCATATAGAGTTTCTTTTCCATGTGTATTTTTAAACAATGGAAGTGTCAAAAATAGGGTCAACTGTGTTAGACTAAATTACATTATTGTATATGCTGCACTGAATGGAACCTTTGTATTATAATTATCATAGAGAAGCATAGTTTGCATCATATTATGGCAATTTATCCTCAATGAAAACCTTCCAGAGTCCTTTTATTTTGGAATATCCTATAAACAATCAAACCACCAGAACATGATTGTACAACAGTAAAATGTTCTCTTGCATTAAATTGAAGATATCTGTTTAATAAAAAAAGGAAAAGAGAATGTAGGAAAGGTACTTAGAGCTGTTACTTTCTAAGTACACAACACCCTAGACAATTCAAGGCATCTTAATCTCCATCAAGAACAACAACAACAAAATAACTTTTGTCATGCTGTTAAATCCATCATTATGGATAAAACTGGTGCAAATTGGTCAAACGGATCCAACAAATACTGATGTCCAAGCTGGCATATTGGCAACTAATACGTTAACTGGTGGTCAATAGAGAGTTTAAAAGATCTTCCCTTTCTTCTTGTTCTTTTCCAAGGTTCTTGAAGAGTTCTGTTGTTCTAAAATACATTGCTGAGCTTCCCAGTTTGCTTTCTATCCTCAAACTGACGACGTTTTTCCTCTAATTCTTTGTGCTGTGCTTCCAAATTCTTTTTCATTTGCTAATGGCACTGCTGGAGCTCAGCTTCAGAGTCCTTCAGTTTCTGAACTTTTTCTTTGACCTTCATCTCAAACACCTGCTCCATCTCCATTTCCATCTTCTTCATCTCAGCTACATGTTCCCTTCTTTCTTCTTCCATTTGTGCCAGAGGGCTCTTGGTAAGCTGCCCTTTATTCTTGTTGTTATCAACTCCATTGTAAGTCACAGCTCCAGTTTTCTGCTTCTGTAGCTCTCATAGTGTACGTTATTAGTAACATCTTTCAAATCCTGCATCTGTGTTCTTATCAACATATTTCTTAGCATTGTGAAATCACAATGTTGACCATTTTCAACTTCAGCAACACCCCAAGGATACTGCCGTCCTCTGACCCTTTTGCCATTAACTTCAATGATAGTATTACTACCTACCACTGCAAGAGGTAAATGGTCCTTTACCTTTTTAACAAGCTTATTTTCTTCTTCATCATCTGTTTCTGGAAATTCATATATTTTAATTTTCCTGGATTTCTTTCATTATCCGTTTTTTAAACTGTTGGCATTCCTCTGGTGTGAGCGTGTCTGCTTTGGCAATAAGTGGAATGATACTCACTTTTTCATGCGAACGCTTCATAAACTCAATATCCAATGGTTTAAGTCCATGTCCAGAAGGAGCTATGTAGTATAAACAACACTGCACCCTGCTATCAGGCATCTGACGTCTGTTTACTCAAGATTCTGCATTTAGGTAGTCCTCAAATTTACTATTGATGTAGTAAATAACAGGCTGCCAGCAATTATTATTATCCACGGCATCTCCAAATCCTGGGGTATCAACTATTGTGAGCAGCAACTGAACACCATCTTCTTTGATTAAAACTTTGGATTGTTCCACCTGTACAGTCTTTTTAATTCTATGGGAAGGACCACGATACTCTGGAGCAGGTGTCCTCAAACTTTTTCAACAGGGGGCCGATTCACTGTCCCTCAGACCATTGGTGGGCTGGACTATAGTTTAAAAAAAAAACTATGTACAGATTCCTATGCATACTGCACATATCTTATTTTGAAGTAAAAAACAAAACGAGAACAAATACAATTCACACCGCTTCATGTGGCCCGTGGGCCACAGTTTGAGGACACATGCTCTGGAGAATATAAATCTGTGAGGACTAATGAGTTGATTAACGTCGACTTTCCCAGTCCAGATTCACCTACTACCATAAGTGTGAATTCAAACCCCCTCTTCACTGATTTTCTGTATACTTGATTTGGGAGATTGGCAAATCCCACATAGCCTTCAAGGTTCTTCTGTTGAGCCATGGTGCTGTTGTTGACGCTCCTCTCCTCAGCAGCAGCGGATCTCGCCAGCCCTTTTGAATCTTGAACTATACAAATGAATTACCTGTTCCAAAATGATAGCATTACATTAAAAAAAATCACATACATCATAATTATAAAGAAGCAAATGTTAAAATCTCTCAGGGAAATTCTGATATGCACATCTGGTTGGTTAAGGACCACTACCACTGAACTGAACAAACAGGTATTGAGCACCTCTTGTATGCTACACACCATGCTAGATAGTTACCCTGCAAAATTTCTGACCTATTCCTGAATGAGGGAGGAGCCTCAGGGTCCTCAAACTACGGCCCACAGGCTACATGAGGTGGTGTGATTGTATTTGTTCCCATTTTCTTTTTTTACTTCAAAATAAGATATGTGCAGTGTGCACAGGAATTTGTTCATAGTTTTTTTTTTTTTTAAACTATAGCCCGGCCCTCCAACGGTGTGAGGGACAGTGATCTGGCCCCCTGTTTAAAAAGTTTGAGGACCCCTGAGAGTTTGAGATTAATTCTCCCTGTAATCTCTCCACCTGCATACAGATCCTGTGCCCTGCCAAAACTGTGTGAAGAGCAGCTCAGCACCTGTGGCTCAGTGAGTAGAGCTCCAGCCACATACACTGAAGCTGGCAGGTTTGAGCCTGACTGGAGCCTGCTAAACAGCAATGACAACTGCAACCAAAAACTAGCCAGGCATTGTGGCAGGCGCCTGTAGTCTGAACTCGGGAGGCTGAGGCAAGAGAATTGCTTGAACCGAGAGTTTGAGGTTGCCGTGAGCTGTGACGCCACGGCACTCTACCAAGGGCGGCATAGTGAGACTCTGTCTCAAAAACAAAAACAAACAAACAACCCCCCCCAAAAAAAACTCTGTGGAGAGCCCCCATACTTCCACTAGGGGCTAGCAGGACTTCTGCCTCTGAAATGGGCTCAGCTTCCCCATGTTTGCTAGGCCCAGGGCAGTCCCTAAACTTCAGGCAATCCTTTACAGGTGCTGGGAACCCCTGAGGGTTCCTCTGCCCAAAGTTCTAGTAGAATGACCTTAATCCCACTTGCTTGGTTAAGCAGCAAAGACTGCTTCCCATGGCTGGCTGGCTCAAACTGCTTCCTTCCTCCTTCTTTTCTTCCCTTCTTCTCTCACATTCTCCTCCCACCCACCCCCCCAAAAAATTATAGTTACTAGTTATCATTCTCCCATTTGAACTGTTTTTTTCTTTTCCTTTCTCTTTTTTTTGAGACAGTCTCTCACTTTATTGCCCTCAGTAGAGTGCTATGGCATCATAGCTCACAGCAACTTCAAACTCTTGGGCTTAAGCGATCTCTTTCCTCATCCTCCCGAGTAGCCGGGACCACAGGATTTTTTTTCTGTTTTTTTGCAGTTTTGCTGGGGCCAGCTTTAAACCCACCACCCTCAGTATATGGGGTGGGCGCCCTACCCACTGAACCACAGGCACCACCCTACAGACAGGGTCTTGCTCTTGCTCAGGCTCGAACTTGTGAGCTGAAGCAATCCAACTGCCTCTGCTTCCCAGAGGATTACAGGCATAAGCCACCTCTACTTCTTTTTGTGTGTGTGTGGGGGGGGGTTGCAGTTTTAAGCCGGGGATGGGTTTGAACCTGCCACCTCCAGTATAGGGGGCCGGCGCCCTACTACTTGAGCTACAGGTGCCGCCCAACAAAACTTCTTAATAGGCATGTCTTCCCCAAGAACCCATGGGGGTGGAAACCAGGGGCTCCCCACTGTGCTCTGACTGGGAAATAGACCCCACCTGTAACTTAGTTTCTACTCTCAGCCCTTAGCCACACCCCTTAGCCATACACCTCATCCTGAAGAAGGGTGCTACATCCTTTCCATGCTGGCTTCACAGAACACCCCTGTCCAGAACCTGTTCCATCACCCTATGAGGCCAGTAGCTTTTGGCTGGTGCAGCAAATGGTATTGTGTCCACTGCTGCACTCACTTTGCTATAAAGTGGGTCTATTGAGACCAGCTGGGGGTAGTGCCCTGCCAATAAAGCACTCTCGCTGGGACCTCATCTGTGCTAACTATATGATCTAACTAAATTTTTTTGTATAATCTTCCTGCTGACCCAATGCTGGTGGGGTTTTTTTTTTGTTTGTTTGCTTTTTGTGTTTTGCAGTTTTTGGCCGGAGCTGGGCTTGAACCCGCTACCTCAGGCATATGGGGCTGGCACCCTAGTCCTTTGAGCCACAGGTGCCGCCCCCAATGCTGTTTTTTGGTGCTTTTTGGTGTTCGGGGTTTGTTTTGGGATAAGGTATTGCTATGTCACCCAGGCTGGTGTACAGTGGCAGGAACATAGCTCACTGAAGCCTCAAGCTTCTAGGCTCAAGCAACTCTTCTGTCTCAGGAGAGTTAGGACTATAGGCACATGCCAATATGTTAGACTGTTTTCTCTTATTTTTTGTAGAAATGAGGTCTTTTTATATTGCCCAGGCTGGTCTTGAACTCCCAACCTCAAGAGATTCTCCTAGGTTGGGATCATAGGCTTGAGCCACTTCACACCTTTTTTAAAAAACAGTGTATTCAAGGTCAGGCACAGTGGTTCACGCCTGTAATCCTAGCACTTGGGAGGCCGAGGTGGGTGAATTGCCTGAGCTCACGGGTTCGAGCCTAGTCTGAGCCCAAGTGAGACCTCATCTCTAAAAATAGCTGGGTGTTGTTGCAAGTGCCTGTAGTCCCAGCTACTTGGAAGGCTGAGGCAAGAGGATCACTTGAGCCCAAGATTTTGGGGTTAACATTGGTTTTAGGGTGAGGACCTGGTTTGAAGTGCATTTGAATGGGCCTCAACATGTGGTTTTCTGGATGACACTTCAGTGTTTGTGGGGACAGGACAGGCAGAAGATTTCTTGGGGGCACACGTATGGCTGTTGCAAGGACTGGGCTACAAGCACAGTGTTATGGGATGCTGAGCCTTTTGCCATTGGTTGGGGCACTATGTACTCTTATGGCAACCTTTGCCAGTCTGGGAGAGGCCTCCTAGCAGGGGTCAAGGCACACTTGGAGGGTGGAGCCAGTGACAGCCTGTGAGGAGGAAATTATTTTCCCAGTTTCCAAATCAGCAAACACATTGGGCTCAGAGAGGTTAAGGAACTTGCCCAAGCTCATGATGAGCAAAGGCAAGACTTGAACCCCAGCTTGCTGGTCCGAGACCAAAAGAGAGATGAAGACAAGTGGGCCTGCAGGGGTGATGACTCCCCATCAAGACAGCCTTGGGCCATTGGAGCTGGGCCTGGTTGGTTCAGGGGCCAATTCCTCCAACTGTGAAAGATACCAGGGAGTTGAGAGATATAGAAAGTGAAGTCCGCAAAAGAGACCAGAGATGAAGGGGTCAGGCAGGGTTAGCCTGCCCTCTGGATGAGGCTTAGCCCCATGTATACCATTTACCTGTGAATGGCACCAGATCGAGTATCTGGCCCCCTTGGCCCCTCCTGCCCCTCCTCTCTCCCTGCCCTCCTCTTTTCCCTGCTCCACTACCACGGCCCAGCCCACGCCTCAGCGGACCTGCTCAATGAGCCTACTCTAATCCCTGACATCACCACTTGCCCAGCCCAGGCCAGGCCCACCAGCCTTTGCAGCCCCCCAGTCTTAGAAATTCTGTTTAGGACCCCTACCTCAGAAGCCATTTTTCTCCTCAGCCTCCTCTCTCCTTCAGCTCATAGTTCAGATCTGGGAAACTCCATATCCATCTCCAAGCTGGGGTCAGGATCTGCGCTGGTTTTGCTGTGTGACTCCAGACAAATAGCTGCCCCTTTCTGGGCCTCAGACTCCTTATCTAAGTCCTCCCAGCCCCAAGAATCTCATCAACCTGTCTTGGCCTCTTCTCAGCATCTTGTCACTCTTGGAAATCTGAGTTTTTATTGACTTACACGTTTATTGTTGGTCTATGTACCTATGAGGCAGGAACCTTGCCTGCTAATTATTCACCTTAGCTGTCACACAGTATGTGCTACATTAATGCCTACCGAGTGATGTGTGTGCCCCTCTGCCTCTGTGTCACCTTCAGGGCAGGTGGGGTGGAGCAGTATTCCATCCCCCCTAGATAGAATTAGGGTAGGGGTCTGACTGACCCCTCTAATTCAAGAGGGTGAGTGGTGGGTAAGATCTGAACATGCACTCCATTAGGGAGAGGGTGGGAAAACAGTTTTCTCTTCTGGAGTTGGGGGGTCCCTCAGGTGTGAGTGTCTACGTGTGTATGTGTGTGTTGTATCTGGGCAAAGGCACAAACTCTCAGTATATCAGAGGCTGGGACTTGGCTAGATCTCTGGCTGCGTGTGTGTGTGTGCACGTGTGTGGGCATGAGGTGTGTCTGCTCTGTGTGCATTCATCTGGACTCTGAGTATGTAGCATGTGTAGGCCTGGCATGATCCAACACATAGGTAGGCATGTCTGCTCAAGTGTCAGGTCCATGAAGACAGGCATTTTGTCTGTCTTGTCCCGTGCTTCATCCCCAGCACCTAGAACAGAGGCTGGTACACAGCAAAGATCCACACATACTTGAATGAATGAATGAATGAATGAATGAAAGTGTGTGCTCATGCCTGGCATGTGCCCACGTGCCAACACATGTGTAGACGTGTGCATGCTCTTGTGCCTGAGGATGCACTTGAGTGTAGATGACATTGCTCTCACGCTGCCCCTACTATACCTTTTCCAAACTCCCTAGGAGCCAGCATTGAATGCCTGGGTCCCTGTGGGGCGGAGCAGGGGGCCGCCTCCTCAGGGGAAACTGGATCCCAGGACGTGCAGAGCTGCAGGGAGCAGGGCGGGCCCCTTTGTCCCCTGATAATCCCCTCCCCGCCCTTGTCCCCTCCTTCCTAGCCACCAGGGTTTAAGGTCGAGTTTGGGAACTGTAGGGGTCTAGGGTGTCACCTCAGAATCCCCTTCCCTACCTGTTCCTTGCTTCTGTGGTTTCTGCACACTGAACCCAAGGCTTCTCTGTCTGGAATATATGCCCTCTTTTAGGTCCCTCCCCAACCTTCACTCTCTCCTGTCCTGTCATTCTTTGCCAGGACCCTGCTCGCCACCCCTTCCACCCTAGGGCGTGATTCCCTCCCTTTCTCTTGGGCAGCCCCAGGGCTCAGCCCTGGGTATAAAGCCACCTGAGAGAAGGGAGGACAGGTGCCCTGGAAAGATCCAGAGACTGCAGAGAAGAAGGAGCCGAGGAGAGAGCATGAGCTGTCTGCTGGGTGAGTGAGGTGGCAGGGGTACAGGGCCCAGAGACCAGGATGAAAGAGGAGCCCCTTGGGCTCCTCTGACTCAGGTGTCTGGCTGTCTTTGCATCTACTAAAATCCTCTAAATACTTCCATATAGTAGACTTTATTCATCATTCATTTGACAAATATTTATTGAGTGTCTATTACATGCTAGGTACTCCTCGAAGCATTTGGGGATATAGCAGTGAACAAACAGACAAAAATCCACAGCCTCATGGAGGTTTCATCCTGTATACACACAATAGGTGTACCATATAAATAAACTGTAAAGCTAGTATGATAGAAGGTGGTGCAGTGATCCAAGGTTGTTGAATGAATGAACAAAAGGGCCTTCCCCTTCTGTCTTCTTTTAGTTGATTCTGAACTTTTGGGAACTCAGGAATGTAGAAAAGGAGACAGAGGAGGCCATCCTGGGTTTGCTTCTCACTTCCATTGCTTTCTAGCTGAGACATTACGTAAATCCCCTCTTTTCTGAGCCTCACACTATTGGTGGGGACCAGCCCTTTAAGAGGACAATTTGGCAGCACCTGTTCAAATTTATTTATTTACTTATTTATTTAGACAGAGTCTCATTTTGTCACCCTCAGTAGAGTGTCCAGGCATCATAGCTCACAGCAACCTCAACATCTTGGGCTCAAGCAATTCTCTTGCCTCAGCCTCCTGAGTAGCTGGGACTACAGGTGTCTATCACAATGCCCCGTTGTTTTTAGACATGGGGTCTCACTCTGGCTCAGGCTGGTCTCAAACCTGTGAGCTCAGGCAATGCACCTGCCTCTTCTGCCCAGAGTGCTACATGTATGAGCCTCTGAGCCCAGCCTAGCATCTGTTCAAATTTAAAATAAGCATGCCTTCCAATCCAGACATTTCCCCTTTCAAAAGTGCCCACAGAGACTGGGACAAGGATGTTCATAACACTCATTCACTTATTCATTCAACAGATAATTGTTATGGAGAACTGGCAGTGAAGGAATCAGGTGAGGTTTCCTCTTTACTGGAGCTGACATTCTAGTGGGAGAGACAGTAACAAGCAAGTGAACAAACGAAAAAATGAGGCACCTTCAGACAAAGTCTCAGCAGAACACAAAGAAGGCCAATGCCCAGGGAACAGGCCTTTGGATTTTACTCTGAGTGAAGGGGAAGCCATGAAAAGCACTCCAGTAGAGGAGGGATGTGGTTGGACTGGGAGGACTTGGTGGCGGAGGAGGTGAGGGTGGAAGCAGAGAAACCAGAGAGGGGGCTGCTGTCCAGGTGAGAAGTGAAGGCAGCTTAGGCTGAGGTGGTAGTGGAAGGTAGGGGGAGAAGTGGTTGATCCTGGATACATCTTTTTAATTTTTTATTAAAAGTAACAAATATACAGAAGAGCTCAATGGATTTTTACAAAGTCAACATATACTTGTACTGGGTAGTCAGATCAATCAGGAAATACTCAGATCAAAAAACGTGTGCACTGGATAGAGCCAACAATTTACTGTGGGAAAAAGTGAGGCACTCAAGAGGACCCCATGGCTTTGGCCTGAGCAACTGGAAGAATGGAAGTGCTCTTACCTGAGATGGGAAGATGCAGGGAGGAGAGGAACTTAGAGTTTTGTACTAGATATTTCTAGTCTGAGATGCTTACTAATATATACGTGAAAATGTCAAGTAGGAAACTGAATAAATGGGTCTGGAGTTCAGGACAGTGTTCTGGGTTGGAAATAATCTCCTTACAGGATGACTCTGCCCGGACTTGGATATACAAGGTAGCTGTAGATCACAAGGACTGTACCCTTTTTAGAAGATAGGTAGGGTCAGAGAATTGGTGCTAACCTCTTATTTCCTCTGCTAGGCCCCCTCTGTCTGCTGATGCTGTTTCTGCTACCCCTCAGTCTGGCGGCCCCCCTCTCTCCAGCTGAGCCCATCAGTCAAGCCTATAGCCTGGCCCTCTACATGCAGAAGAATACATCAACACTGCTGCAGACCTACGTGAGTGACATTGGGCATAAGCAGGGGACAAGGGGATGGGCACTGCCCTCCTGGTCCAGCCCTGGGTAGAGGAAATAGAGCAAGCCCAGAAGACCCCTCTGTAGGCCTGAGGCTACAGGAGCTCTCTTCTCTAGAGACACACTCACTCAAAGGCTGTCACTGATGCTGGGTGACTTTGGGCAAGTCATTCCTCCTCCTTTGGGCTCAGCTTCCTCATGTACACAATGAGATGCTGATCCTGCCTTTGCTGATTTCTCAGGACTGTTACAAGGTTCAAAGGAAGCACTGGCTTCCTTGGCTTTCCATAGTCGTTGTTTCCACAACCACGCTGTGTGGTTACCTGGGCCCTATGTCACGCTGGGTACTCTATTTCCATTACCTTCCTGACTCCTCAAACAATTCTGACAGGTGGAATTACAATCCATTTTATAGATGAGGAAACTGAGTTTTAGAGAGGGTAAATAATTTTCCAAAGGTCACAGAGCTAATAACTGGCAGTGCTGGGACCTGAAACCAGGTTTGTGGAATTCCGTGCTCCCACCCTGACACTTGCCCCACTGTCTAGAAGTTAAAACTGGCAGCCTGCTGGCTGGGTCTGACCCACGGATGTTTTTCATTTGGTCCATGAAGAGCTTGGTTCAATTTTTTTTTTTTTATTGTTGGGGATTCATTGAGGGTACAATAAGCCAGGTTACACTGATTGCAATTGTTAGGTAAAGTCCCTCTTGCATGGTTCAATTTTTTAATACAAATGCCTGTCTATATTAGGCATGGGTATCCTGTTGGCTAAAACTCCCACTTCCCACCCACCTTTAGTTCTGCCTTTTTCCCAAGTTACATGATCTGCCTGGCCCTGGAGGTCTTGGAGTTGACTTTTCCACTGCACTATATTCCACGTTTGTGTGAAGTTACTCAATTTGATTTCTAGTCCCATATCTTCCACTGTTCCCTGGATGGCCTTGGACACACTGAGCCTAAGTTTTTCCACCTGTAAAGCAGATAAGTAGAACTAGGCAATTGACCAATTAACAGATCTATCAGTATGCAAATAAGATTCTGTGGGTGTTGGTTAGTGGAGGTAAGAACTTTGATGGGGAAGGTTCTTAATTAAATTTAATAACATTAATAATTATGTATTAATGATTATAATAAAATTAACAAACGTAAGCTATTAAATGCTTTAAGTTAAAAAAGATATATGTAACTACATATTTATGTAGCTGTGACTACATTGCTAATATATGTAGATTTAAAATATTATAATAAATAATATAATCACAGTGTTCATTGATATTAATACAGATATGTTATTAATGATGGCTTATCACACTCTTATTGCATGTCAGAAGCTGTGCTAAGTGCTTTATATGTATGAGTTCTTATCATCATCACACTAATACTGCCACGTGGGAACTATTGAAGTTTGTGATTCAATGCTGTAAAGCTGGTAGAGGGAGGATGACAAACTAGAGCCTGATAAGGCTCTTGCTCTGTGCTAGGTTGACTCTCCAACTCCCTGAGGGGTGGTGAGTGGCAACTCCTCCTGGAAAGATGCTAGTTTCACAGAGCAGATATAGTCACAGACCCAGGTACCCCTTTGGTCCCCTCACTCCTGTCTGTCTCTGTCCCTCCTACAGCTCCAATACCAGGGCAGCCCCTTTAGTGACCCTGGTTTCTCAGCCCCCGAGCTCCAGCTCAGGACCCTGCCTCCTGCCGCCGTTTCCTTCAAGATCTGGCATGCCCTGGATGATGGGGAGCGGCTAAGCCAGGCCAAGGGGGCCTTCTTGGCCTTAACCCAGCACCTCCAGCTCGTGGGGGATGACCAGAGTGACCTGAATCCTGGCAGTCCCATCCTGCTGGCCCAGCTTGGGGCTGCGAGACTCAGGGCCCAAGGGCTGCTAGGCAACATGGCTGCCATCATGACTGTCCTGGGGGTGCCTATCCCCCCAGAAGAGGACACTCTTGGGCTCGTCCCTTTTGGGGCATCAGCCTTCGAGAGGAAATGTCGAGGCTATGTAGTGACCCGGGAATATGGCCACTGGACAGATCGAGCAGTGAGGGACTTGGCTCTGCTCAAGGCCAAATACCCAGCATAAAAGGGTAATACTTTGTCCCAGCTACTCGGGAGGCTGAGGCAAGAGAATCGCTTAAGCCCAGGAGTTGGAGGTTGCTGTGAGCTGTGTGAGGCCACGGCACTCTACCGAGGGCCATAAAGTAAGACTCTGTCTCTACAAAAAAAAAAAAAAAAAGGGTAATACTTTGTGTGCTACAACACTTTCTCTTTCACAATGGAATCTTTTCTGCCTTGCTTCTGGGCTAGAGAATGAGATACAGCTTGTCTAGCAGACAGGGCTTGTGTGCCATGTCTTGGGGAATATTTCCTAGAAGCCAAGCCTCAATTCCTTATTGCCTGGGCCTTCCTGCCCAGGTCCCATGGCCTCCCTTCCAGATTCAGATGGGCCTCCATGGATACCATTTCATGGATTACTGCTTCCTGGTTGGAAAGAAATGCCTATCTGAAGAGGCTTCATTTCCCACTATAGGACAGTTGGCCTCTTTTCTGGGCTGTCCCTGAGATCTTCCCCTTCTTGTGATTTTGGGGAGATACAGGCTGACTTCCTGTCTCTACCTACCTCACTTCCTGTATGGAGATGGCCTCTCTTCTTGCTGGAATTTATTTCCTCCCCTAGTCTACCTCTTGTCTGTGACAACCATTCTACTTTCCATCTTAAGGGGCTTCACTTCCTGATCAATGAAGTCCAATTCTTGAAGAACTAAGGACTCAATCACATTTATTTTCTGCTGGGACACATCTACTTCCTGTTCTGGCAGGCTGGCAGGTGGCATCCCTGGCCTGGGGTTCTCTTGAATCTCCTATTTATGTGCCTTTCAGAGTATATCTGGGGAACTAGAGCTGCACCCCAAGGATCCTATTCTTCTTATAAGCTGTCTCCCCATTTTCAACAGTTGTATATACAGGCAATGTTAGCTTTCTTTTTATGTTTAAAGATTTTATTTACCAAAAAAATTAATTTATTTTCAGAAATAAAACTCTTTTAAGGTATTGCTTTTTTTTTTTCCCCCTCTCTTTCTCCACAGACCTGGCTTGGATGGGGTGGAGGTGTGCAAGGACTGGGCAGAGAGAGTGAAGGAAGGACATCAAAGCTAAAGGGGGCAGGCCCAAAGGGATATGAGGGGTAGAATGAGGACAGCAGAGTGCCTTCCCACCATAAGGCAGGCAGGATCGTCCCTGGCCAAAAAAGGACAGGAAGGGATGGAGGGCGACAGAAAGACATCCTTGAGACGAGGCTGATATGTACACATTCTTATGTGGGACCAAGAGGAGACAAGAGATGGCGAAGGAGAGAAACAAAGAGATCCCCAGGGCCGGGTAAAGGGAGAGACCAGTAGAGACTGAGGCAGGCCCAAGGACGGAGAAAAAGAGAGGGAAAGTGAGAAAATGGTAGACTTACGGAGAAAAGGAGGTCCTGGAAAGAAAGAGAAGCAAAGAGATGGGGGACACAGCGATGGAGACAGCCGGAGAGCAGAAAACACCGACAGAGATGGAAGAGACAAAGAAGTGCAGACAGACAGGGAAATGAAGATAGGCAGAGAGAAGGCGACGTGCGCCCTGCGCCTCATGCTCAGGCAGGGCCCCCGGGCACCAGCTGGCTCAAGTCGCCCTCGGTGCGGCTCACCCACTCGCGGTAAAGGCCGCACACGCTGAGCCCCAGCACCTTGGCCGGGAAGACCCCCGCGACGGTGGCGGCATCGGCGGCTGGGGGCTCGGGCCTAGGCCCGCGGGCGGCCGCGCCCAGCGCAGCCAGCACGGTCTCCACGGCGGCGCCCAGAGCTCGGGCCTGGCGCGCCGCATCCTCCAGGTGCCGCAGCAGGCGCAGCGCGCGCGGGTTCAGCTCCGCCTGGCGGCGGCGCACGACATCCAGCAGCGGAGGCAGCGCGGCTAGTGCCGCCGCGTCCAGCCGCAACCGCTCCGGCACCGGCAGCCCCGAGTGGCTCGGTGCCGGGGCGCTCAGGCCAGCCACCGGAAGCCGCGGTGGCGAGAAGCCGGGCAGCCCGAACGGGTCTCCCTGGTGCTGCACCTGCGGAGACACGGCCGGCGGTCAGCGAGGCTTCCCGAAGAGGGGCGCCTTGGACAGCGGAACCATGGAGGCGGGGGGTGCTGGGGACCTTTCACTCTTAACTGAGTCCTCCACCCCTTGCCGAGGGCCTCAGTTTCCTCATCTGGCAAATGATAATTACTCCTGACAGCGCTGCTCTGAGATAAAACAAAATAACATGAGCTTCACGCCAGTGCGTTGAGCATCTTACTTAAGGCAGGGCCTGGCCCCTAGAAAAGCCTCAATAAATGTTAAGCCCCTTTATTAATTTTATTTTACAGACTCCCTGTTCAACCCTGTCTCCACCACTTACTGGCTGTGCAGTTTTGGGCAAAACCATATTCCTTCTCTGAAGGAATATGGTCTCAGTCTTCTCATCTGTAAAATGGGGGATGCAGCTTCCTTTCCTATCTTCCTATCAGAGGTCTCCTGAGAATTGTGTAAAATATTGCAGGGACCTAGTCAATTTCACTCTCTCCTACTATTCTCCCCAACTTCTTTTTTTTTTTTTGTGGTTCTGGCCGGGGCCACCTACGGCATATAGGACCAGCGCCCTATTAGTTGAGCCACAGGCGCCGCCCTTTCCCCAACTTCTGTACTTGCATTAAGCAGGGGCTCAATGAATCACCATTGTATGAATGAACCAATGAAAGATAAACACCATTAGTAATTTGTCAAATGCTATAACAACATTTATCCTTTGCTAGCATATTGCCTAAGATTCAGGCAATGTTTGCTGCTTTAAATACATTAGTGCTAATCTTCCCAGTAACAAGTATAATGATAATGATGATGATGGCTTTGTAAATAAGAAAAGTGGGGCTGAAGAGATACAATGACTTGCCCTAGCTCACCCATCTATGAAGTGGCAGAGCTGGAATTTGAATTGAAGTTGGTAGGACTATAAAGTTAGTTCTGTTATCCTGCTATCCCTTTCATAATTGTTATTGTTATTTTTTTTGTGTGTGTGTGTGTGTTTTTTTGTGGTTTTCGGCCGGGGCTGGGTTTGAACCCGTCACCTCTGGCATATGGGACCGGCGCCCTACTCCTTGAGCCACAGGCGCCGCCCTGTTATTGCTATTTTTAATGTTGTCATTACTGCCCAAGGTCACAGTTCACAAGTTGATGAGCCTGTAATCTATCTGATTCAAAGCTATACCCTCCCTCCACTACACCAGAGTAATTTGGGAAAATATCTTCTTTCCTTGGGCAGAGCCCTCTGCCCAACCAAAGATGTCAGCAGATCCTCCTCTTCTGCAAAAGTCCTCTCTTGGGATAGAATGTTTGCCCCAGATTGAAACCTCTTCCTGGCCTCTCTGAATATCTCAAGTAGAAGAGTTCATAGTTCATCTTCTTCAGCTGCCATCTTTTATAGTTGGGGAGACCAAGGCCCATGGAGGTGAGGTGACAAGATCATACAGAGCCTAGAAACTAGGTTTCCTGACTCCCAGATAAGTTCTCTTCACTGCCCCCAAGCTGCCTCTGACTTAAAGCACCAAGAAGGGTGCCTCCAAGCTGAGGAGGACAGACTGGCATTTGAGTCACAAATAGGGTTTTCATCCAATTTGCTGTTTGACCAGGGGCAAGTCAGAATCCCTGATTTCCACATCTGGGAAATGAGGTTGAGAAAATGGGTGGCTGAGGACCTTTGTGAGATCCGTGCTTCCCTGTCCCCAGACCCCGGCACCCCCACCCCCATTCCCACTCACATATTCCTGGAGCAGCTGCTCAGCGTATGTAGTGAGGAGGTGGGCAAGGCTGTGTGTCTGACGGATCTTGGCCTCCAAGTGGGGAAGGAGTGAGACTGAGGAGTCAGCTTGGGGGTCTTCTGGTGGGAAAGGGGGGAGGAATGAGAGCAGCCCACATCCTTGCTCTTTGACACCCCGTCCCCACCAGCTGCCTCTTCCTTCTTGAACCCAGAAGCTCTGCTCTGGGATTCTCCTACTTTCAAGCTAGGCAGGGTCTGTCCTAATCCAACTGAGAAAAAATGAAGCACCAGACTTTGTCAAGCAATTGCTTTACCCTATCCCCAAACTACCATAGAATTCCTATTAAAGCCAAATTCAAATACAGTCATACATTGCTTAATAACCGAGATAAGTTCTGAGGAATGCATCATTAGGCAATTTTATCATTGTGCAAACATCATAGAGGGTACTTATGTAAACCTAGATGGTATAGCCAACTACATGCCCAGGCTATATGGTAAAGCCTACTATTTCTCCTAGGCTGAAAACCTATAAAGCATGTTACTATACTGAATACTGTGGGCAATTTGAATTGGTGAATATATGTGTATCTTAACATATCTAAACATAAAAAGGTACAGAATAAATACATATTATAATCTTATCTGCTGGGCATGGTGGCTCATACTTGTAATCCCAGATACTTGGGAGGCTGAGGCTGAGGTGGGAGGGTTGCTTGGGGCCAGGAGTTCAAGATTAGCCAGGACAATAGAGTAAGACCCTTGTCTCTACTACTGCTGATAATGATAATGGCAATCTTACTGGACCACCGGCCACCATTATATATGCAGTCTGTGTTATTATGCAGCACATGACTGTACTGCCTTCTCAGTGCAACCTCTAGAATCACCCCTCTGTTGAATGAACTTTGACTTGAGGCCATTTGCTCATATTTCCAAAGTAGCTCTTTTCTTTCTTTTCTTTTCTTTCTTTGAGACAGAGTCTCACTTTGTGGCCCTTGGTAGAGTGCTGTGGCATCATAGCTCACAGCAACCTCAAACTCTTGGGCTTAAGTGATTCCCTTGCCTCAGCCTCCCAAATAGCTGGGACTACAGGCGCCCACCACAACACCCAGGCTATTTTTAGAACCAAAGTCTCGCTCTGGCTCAGGCTGGCCTCGAATCTGTGAGCTCAGGCCGTCCACCCACCTGGGCTTGCCAGAGTGCTAGGCTTACAGGCATGAGCCACTGAGCCCGCTCCTCAATGGCTCTTTTCTGTGTGTATCTGCCTTAGCCTGGGAGATTTCTTTTCTTTCTTTCTTTCTTTTTTTTTTGCAGTTTTTGGCCGGGGCTGGGTTTAAACCTACCACCTACGGCATAAGGGGCCGGCGCCCTACTCCCTTGAGCCACAGGCGCCGTCCTGCCTGGGAGATCTTTGAGGATAGGACTTACATATCTCTCTGTACCTCAGTGACTGTTGGTGGAATTCAATATCACTGAAATTCAGAACTTCAAATTAGAATGTGCCTTTAAGGCCCATCTTAAAGATAGGGAGACTGAAGTCACATTTTTCCGACGAGGGGCTGTCTCATTGGCATCAGTGAACTAACGACCCGTCTTCCCTGGCACAAACCAGTGTGCCACCCCCACAATGGGACGACACTTTCCGATACGCACAGCGCACGCCCACTGCATGCTGGGGAATGTAGTCCTGGCCCGGCAACTCCCGCCCCGCCCCTCGCCCGAGTTTCCCACCGTCAGTCCGGATCTTCAGCAGCCCTGACTTTCGTCTCCAGTTGTCATTCACTAGCTCCTGTGGCTCAAAGCCTTCCTTCCCTAACTCTACTTCTCCCACTCGCTTCCCCAGCTCTGATTCTTTCCCAATACTCAGCGTGAACTCAGGTGTCCTGCCCCAGCCGGGACCCCAGTCCTTACTCAGTGTGTACTCAAAAAGGTTTTCTAACTCTGGAGCCTAAGTCCGCAAACCCTCAGCCCCAGCCTCCTCTAAACCCTTGCGGCTGCCCCTTCTCACCACACACTAGTTACCTGACACCGGAGCCCTGCTGTTCCCCGCCCAGGCCGCTCCCCTCCGGGACCCGGGGGTGACCGAACCCAGACCCCAACTTCCAACCCTCTGACTGCTGCTCCCCTCAGGGACCCAGCAGTGTGCGGTGCTTTTCCCCCTTACCCAGACTTCCCTCCCTCCGGCTCATGCTGGCCCCTGGCTGATCCCGGTTCCCTCCACGCCCCCCTTTCAAGGGGGGAGAATAGGAAAGGTCTAGGGGCGGGGCCCGGGCGCAGCCAATCAGAGCTTAGACCCCAAACATTTCACACACACCCCTTGCAGGCAAGATTCCTTGGCCCTTAACTCAGGTCCCCGCCTGTGGGGCCTAGTAGGGGAAGGGGCCTGAGGGGTAGGCAGGTTGTCTGCTCAGTAGACAGAACCTTCGGGCTGGGGGTATCCGGGCCTGAGAGGCAGCCCAGTGTCCTGCCGCCGTTAGGAGACTCAGGCTCCGACCTGAGGCAGAGACCGTCGCTGGGGCTGTTTTGGGGGGAAAGCTGGGAAGACAGGAAAGGGAAACTGCAAGACTGGCAGGACAGGAATGTACAGGCCCTCCCTCCCTCTTGACTGGGTGGAAGGGTGTGGGAGAGGCCAGGGTGGGGGCCCTCAGGCTTGGGGCACACTTGTCAGCACATACACCTCATGGCATATTTTAGATACCCAGCACTTTCATTGTTACCAGGAGGCAGTCAGACAAACCACCTCACCTGAACTCACTATGCCAGTGTAAGAGAACACCACTGATACACACATAAACACACAGGCGTCCACTGAAGGGTTAATGTTTACAGACACTCATTCTCACATAGAAGCAAACTTCAGAGACCTGCATAGGAGGTCACGCTCATACATCTACACCATTATCCCCCTGATGTAGATTTTGAAAAGACTGTACAGATATGCCCACTTCCGGTTCCCAAGCACCTACTCTGTCTTGGGCTCTGGAACAAAGATGATCTTCTGAGGAGTTTCTGACCCTCTGAGGAGCTCACAGTTTGACAGGGAAGACATAGATAACAGTGGCTAATGGAGTATGAGAGTGAAGGATTGAAAAGACATTCTGTGAGAATGTTGCCATGAGCAGACAACTGCTGAATAAAGGAAGAAAGAGATTAACTGGCGGAAGGGACAAGTGCAATTGAGCACACTGTAGGGGCCATAACATACACTTATTAACAGAGAATATTTATTGAGCATTTACTGTGTGCTGAGCAGTGTTCTAACAGCTATGCACATATTAACTTACTTCTAAGTTATATGTGAGAAAATAGAGATAAACGACTTGTCCAAGGTCTGGGGGTGAAAGAGCTGGGATAGTACCTCTGCAATTTGGCTCCAGAAATACTGTCATTATCACACTCCTAACTCCTTAATCCCTCAACCTCTGGACAGAATCATACCAAAACTCACAGACACAACAGCCACACCTTGAAACTCACACATGGCAGCACATATTTATTTATTTATTTATTTTTTGAGACAGTGCCTCAAGCTATCGCCCTGGGTAGAGGGCTGTGGCATCACAGCTCACAGCAACCTCCAACTCCTGGGCTCAAGCCATTCTCCTGCCTCCGCCTCCCAAGTAGCTAGGACTACAGGCTCCTGCCACAACACCCAGTTATTTTTTGGCTGCAGCTGTCATTGTTGTTTGGCGGGCCCGGGCTGTATTCGAACTCCCAGCTCAGGTGAATGTGGCTGGCGCCTTAGCCTCTTGAGCTACAGGCGCCAAGAGCAACACATATTTAGATATGGTCACATCTGCTGACAATCCAGCCTCAAGTAAAATAAACCAAAACATCCTCATTTTCTTTAAGCATTAATTGAAGTGTTATACACATACAGAAAAGTGCACACATCATTAAGTATACTGCTTGATGAATTTTCACAGAGTAAATATGCCCAGGGAACCAGCAGCATATTACAAAACAGGATGTGGCCAGCTCCCAGAAACCCCCACCTGCTCCTTCCCAGGCCTAAGGGTGACCACTATTCTGATTTCTAACACTATAAATGAGTTTTGTCTGGTTTTGAACTTCATATAAATGGAATCATATAGTGTACACTGTTTCATCTGGCTTCTTTCATTTGAGATTTATTCAAGAGACTTGTCTACGTTGTTGGGCATAGCAGGACATCAGTCATTCTCCTTGTTGTGTCTATGTCCATGGCAATGAACAGACTATAATTTATTTTCCATTCTGTCGATGGGCTATTTCCAGCTTGAGGCTATTATGAATACTGCTATGAACATTCCAGTACATGTTTCTTGGTGCTCACACCTACGCATTTGTGTTGGATGTTGACAACCTAGGGGTGGAATTGCTGGATCATAGGGTTGGCGTGTTTGGCTTCACTAGAAAACTGCCCGTTTTCCAAAATGTTTCAACCAATTTACACTCCCCTGGAAATATGAGAGGTCCCGTGGCTCTACTTCCTCGCCTACACTTGGTATGGTCTGTCTTTTTCACTTTAGCCCTTCTGGTGGGTGGAGATCCACACATTTTTCAGCGTCCCGCACTCAGTCAACAGATGGTTGAATGAATGGACGAACAAATAAATTGGACGGCGCAGAATCAGACAGCCTGGCAAGGGTAGTCATACCCCCCCCCCCACACACACACACACACTCCACGTCGCATTTCAAGGAAGCCAACCCGCAGCGGACGCACACCAGGACACACACCCTCTCGTGCACCCCAGTACCCACGTGGTCTGAACGCACAGCCTCAGCCCGCCGCGCGCGGCCAGTCGCCTGGCTGTCCCCAACTCTCCCTCTCGGCGGCGGGCAGAGGGCGCTGCGCGTCCCGGCGCCCCGAGGGGGCGGGCCCGGGGCGGGGCGGGGCCGGCCTGGCTTCCAGGCTTGGGCTCTGGCCGCCCGCGCAGCCAAGCGGCTCCGGGGACTGGGCCGGGCGGGGCGCGGCGGCAGGAAACGGGGCGGGGACTCGCGGAGGCGTTGGGTAGCGAGGGAGGGCGCGGCCAACTCCCGGAGGGACTGCAGGCCGAGAGAGCGGCTCCCCGGCCTGGCGCCGAGCCTGAGCCCGCCGGACGGGAGGCGGCCCCGCCGCGGGCTCGGCCCCGGCCCCAGCCCCGCCAGCATGGCCGGCCGGACCGTACGGGCCGAGACCCGGAGCCGGGCCAAGGATGACATCAAGAAGGTGATGGCGACCATCGAGAAGGTCCGGAGATGGTGAGCGCTGCCCGGGGTCAGGGACGGGACATGGCGGGACTACCACTACCAAATCCATCTACCCTCTCCTCGCCGGCTGTGGCCCTCTGATGTTAGGTGTACCCTAGCTCACCAGCTGTGGCTGGGTCGACTACGGCTCTATGCTCCTTCCTCTGATTACTCCCCGTGGTCTACAAAGCGTGGTCCCCAGCTGTGCCTTCCCAAAGCCGGAGCCTCCATTTATGCCCCGCCCCCTAAAGCTTTGACACTCCTGCAAGTAGCCTTGGATCTTCATTGCTATGATCGGCAGCCAGGCCCATGGCGGTGCCCCTTATGTATGCCCTGGTCTGCAGAGCCACGTTCTCAGTCATGCCCTCTCTCTAGAGTACCCATCTATGCGCTGGGGTTTGCAGGGTTCTCTTTCTTCATTTAACTACGCCCCTTTAGGAAAACTCTCCCTACCCTCGTGCAACCCCCACATTTGCAGCTACCCCCAGATGTGCCCAGCTCTTCGGGGACTCCCCCTTCAGGCCTCTCTGACCCAGTCCCCCCCTCCAACAGGGAGAAGCGATGGGTGACTGTGGGCGACACTTCCCTTCGTATCTTCAAGTGGGTGCCAGTGGTGGACCCCCAGGAGGAGGTGAGCAAGCTCTCCCCCACCCCAGGCTCTGCATCTGTGAACCCTTAGGCAAGCCCCGCCCCACCCTGGCCTCTACCTTCAGCCCCTACTCTGAAACCTCAAATGCAATAGCCCAGACAGATGTTAACGATTATTAGTGACTCCTCCCCCTTTTCCCTTTTTCCTGCTCCAGACCCCCTGAGTTCAAGACCTAGGTCAGTGTGCACAACTTCTGCTACCTCAAACAGGACCTTTTGCTTCTCTGTACCTCAGTTTCCTTATTTGTGTAGTGGGGAGCTAAATAGAAAGATGGCTCTGATCCTTAGTCCTCTAACCCCCCAGGAGCGACGTCGGGCAGGTGGCGGGGCAGAGAGATCCCGTGGTCGGGAGCGTCGGGGCAGGGGTGCCAGTCCCCGAGGCAGTGGCCCCCTCATTCTGCTGGATCTCAATGGTATGTAGGAATTATGAAATTTGGGGGCTGTGGGAATGAAGGAATGTACCAGGGACGTCGGGCTAACCCTCTCTGCTTTTGCTCCTACAGATGAGAACAGCAATCAGAGTTTCCATTCGGAAGGCTCTCTGCAAAAGGGCACTGAACCCAGCCCTGGAGGCACCCCCCAGCCCAGCCGCCCTGTGTCACCTGCTGGACCCCCAGAAGGGGTTTCTGAAGAAGCTCAGCCACCTCGGCTAGGCCAAGAGAGAGGTAGGACCAGGTGCCTCAAAAGTGTCCCGTTCTCTGAGTCCTGCCCTGTCCAAAGTTGAACCCACCAGCTTATGGGAAGCCTCTGCTCCTCTCCTGTGCTGCCTCCTAGGGGCCTTCCCTGACTCCTGCAGTAACTATTTGTCGCTGCTATTTCATTCCTCTGGCTTCTTAGGATCCATAGATAACGCATTGCCATCTGAGATTTCCACATAAACTTAATTTTTATTTATTTATTTATTTATTTATTATTTTTTTGATTTTGGCCAGGGCTAGGTTTGAACCTGCCACCTTTGGCATATGGGACTGGCGCCCTACTCCTTGAGCCACAGGCGCCGCCCACATATAAACTTAATTTTTGACCAATTTACTGTCTTTTCTCCCCTCTCCCATCTCATATCGCTTTCCTGAATGTTGGGTCCATATTGATCTTGTTCACTACAGTATCCCCAGAATATCATGATACATAATAGGTGTTCAATAAATGTTTATTACATAAATAAATAATAGGGTAATCATAAAAGTGATGGATGGTAGTAGGGATAACAACTAATAAATATTGAACTCCTATTATGTGCCAAGTACACTTCTAAACACTTTACGTGTTTTTTCTCATTCTGACTATGACTTTATAAGGGTGATGAGCCTGTTATGATCTCTCTTTATAGATAAGAAAACTGAGATTCATAAAAGTTAAGTAAGTTGCCCAAGCTCACATAGCCACTGAGCCAGCTTCTTGGGCTTAAGTCTGCCTCAGCTCCTCTTTCTTCCAGAAGAAAGCCTCTGTCTGGTTGGTACCAGCTCCCACGTGTCACTCCCTTTTTCCTACCCAGGCCCTGTCTTGGGCTTCCTGTCTCTTACCCACACCTGGCTTCACCTTCCTCACTGGTCTTCTCTAAGTGGCTTCCACACAGCTGCCAGAACAGCTTTTTTTAAAGCACAAGTTTGACAGTGTCATGTTTTGGCTTCATCTTTCAGTGGCTCCCCATGGCCATTAACTCCTCAGTTTGACTTTGTGGACTTTTCTCTTCTGACCTCATTTGTTCCCTATCATTATACCCATTTTACAGACAGGCAAACTGAGGCCTAGGGAGATTAAATAGCTAGCACAAAGTCAGGATTTGAACCCAAGCCCAGAATCTGTGCTCACTAAGCATGTGTTTACTCTGCCAAGAATGTGTTTTTCCTATTGTCTACCCCATAAAACTCTACTCACTCTTTAAAATGTCCCACATAAGTGTTCCTTCCTGGGTGTTCTTCCTAGGTTGCAGCCCCTTCCTCACTGCTCCCTCAGCCCTCCAGCTTGTATGACTGGTGCTCATTTGTGTGTTTCCCCTGCTGTCTGTGTATTGGCACAGAACGTCTGTTCAGGGAATGTTTGTTAACTTGATGTTCCAGATCCTGGGAGTATAACTGCAGGCGGCACTGATGAACCCCCAATGCTGACCAAGGAGGAGCCTGTTCCAGAATTGCTGGAGGCTGAGGTGAGAGAGGCCAGAAGGCTGCACTCCCAGGTCTTAGAGGGAATGGGGTCTCTGGGGCAGCCAAAGGCTTGGAGACTGCTGATATCCAGGAGGGAGATGCAGACCTAAGACCCAGCTAAAGCTTTCAAGGTTGGGTTCTTGGGTCTGAGAAAGAAAGGGTATTTTAGAGACAGAGTCCTGAGGGCTGTATCAGGGCTGACATAAGAACATTAAAAGCCTGAAAAGATCATGGTGTTCTTACACATATTTTTAAAATATATCCTAAACTGTAAAATTAGGTTAAGAAAGTCCCTCATAAGCTTCTGACTTTCCTCACAAGGGCTACCTTGATGCATTTTCCAGAAATATCAAATATCAGATTCTTCCCCTGAAACAGTGTTGCAGTTATTGTTGCCTTTGTTTTCTGTGCCCCACGGAATCTGCATCTTGGGCACCTGACCCTGGGCTGGACTCCTGGGTCCGGGAGGGGAGTGGAGTGAGGCTTTGGAGGAGGCAGAGGCTGGGAGGCTGCACTCCCAGGTCCGGGTGGAGCTCACGCCTGTCCGCCCTTCCTCTCCAGGCCCCCGAAGCTTACCCCGTCTTTGAGCCAGTGCCACCTGTCCCTGAGGCAGCCCAGGGTGACACAGAGGACTCGGAGGGTGCTCCCCCACTCAAGCGCATCTGCCCAAATGCCCCCGACCCCTGAGAAGCCGGCCTGCCTGTCCTGTTGCCCCAGGGGCCCCTTTGGCTTTTTACAAATAAAGACCCTTTTGTAATTTTGTGTCATGTCATTTCCCCGTCAGGGCTGGGGAGGGTCTTTGGAGACAGTTTTGTCTCATGCTCCATTTCTCAGATGGGGTCACTAAGGCTCTGAGAGGACCTTCCCATAGTCATACTAAGAGTCAGCTGTGGGGTTGGGGACTTGAGCCAGGACCCTGCCTCCCCAACATTGCCTCCAACTACCCTGTTCCTCTTACCTTTGACCTTCCCTGACCTTTACCCTCCTCTGGGAATCCCAGGACCCCTCTTTTTCCTGCTCAGCCCTCCCCTGGGCTCAGCAATTATCAAAGCTCTAGGCAGCTAGGCCTGTGATTCCCATTTCATTCATAGAAACACACAGGCCTACAGGGACTTAAGAGGCCTGGGATGACCCAACCCATTCCTTGCCCTCAGGAAGCTGCAGCGTCATGCCTCCCTGCCTTTATTTAGCCATTCCTCCACCTGGAACCTTGGCCCCCTTCTTTTTTTTTTTTTTTTTTTTGAGACAGAGTCTCACTATGTTGCCCTCAATAGAGTGCCATGGTGTCACAGCTCACAGCAACCTCCAACTCTTGAGCTCAAGTGATTCTCTTGCCACAGCCTCCCAAGTAGTTGGGACTACAGGTTCCTGCCACAATGCCCGGCTATTTTTTGTTGCAGTTATCATTGTTGGTTAGCTGGCCTGGGCCAGGTTCGAACCTGCCAGGCATGGTGTATATGGCAGGCGCTATAACCACTGTGCTACGGGCGCCAAGCCCCTTGGCCCACTTCTGTTTGAGTCCTACTTATCTCCAATTCTATCACCACCTCCTCCAAAAAGCCTTCCCTGACCGCAGGCTCAGTCAGTTTCTTCTTTTGTTAAGCTCCCATAACCCCTTGGGCACCTTTGTATCAGCATTTACCAGGCTGTTTTGGGATTGCTGGTTTGTGCATCTGTCTTATCCACTAGGCTGTGGGTTCCCGAGGACAGATCTGGGTTCCTAGCCTTACCTAGCACAACACCAGGAACAGTGCAGTCATAGCAGCTGCTCCATGAATGAATGGGCCAGGGTTTTATGTAGGAAGGCTTCTCTGAGGAGATGGTATGTGAACTGGACTTTACGGCATGAACCTCAGTATGGTAGAACTAAAGCCAGAATCCCTGATTTAATTCCTGGTTCTGTTATTTACTATCTGTGTGGGTCTAGGCAGGCTATGTCTACTCACTGAGCCTTAGTTTGTTCATCTGAGCAATGAGGACATATACTAGGCCTCACCTGCCCCAGTGGTTTGTGGAACCTTCAAATAATCTAAAGTCCCTTTACTCTCTGCCTGCAAAAGAGGCAGGCTCAGGTATTAGCCCTATTTTTATTTTTAAAGGAAGAGACTGAGGTTCAGAGAAGACCAAATTAGAACTTTACCCTACACAAAAGACCCGAGAGAGATTGCTGACTTGGGTCTTCCCCTTTGCCAGAGGCTCTGGTGCTTTTTCTTACTGCTTCTGTATTTTTTTCTGTCTAATAAAAATCTTGTCTTACCACTGGAAAAAAAAAAATTGGAACTTTAAAGAACCATTAAAATTGTAAGGTGTTCCCTGTTAGCAGCTGCAGTGGGAATAGTGGAGCCAGAGCCAGCCAGTGATGCCAGGTGTGCAGTGATGGGGTGTATTCATTTCCTGTGGCTGCTATAACAAATCACCACAGATTTAGTGGCTTAAAGTCACACAGATTTATCATCTTACAGTTCTGTAGGTCAGAAGTCCAAAATTGGTCTTATCGGGCTAAATAAAATCAAGGTGTCAGCAAGGCTGGTTCCAGAGGCTGTAGGGGAAAAAATCTGTTTCCTTGCTTTTTCCAGCTTCTAGAGGCCACCTGCATTCCTTGGCTTGCACCCCCTGCTTCATCTTCAAATCCAGCAGCATATTATCTTCAATCTCTATTTCTGTTTCCGTCATCACCTCTCCATCTATGATTCTCCTGCTTCCCTCTTATAAGGATCCTTGTGATTACATTGGGCCCACCCAAGTAATCCAGAATACTTTCCCATCTCAAGAACATTAATTTAATCACATCTTCAAAATCCCATTTGCCATATAAAGTAATATATTCACAGGTTCTGGGGATTAGGATGTGGACATCTTTGTTTTTGAGACAGAGTCCTTGTCACCCTTGGTAGAGTGCCTTGGCGTCATAGCTCATAGCAACCCCAAACTCTTGGGCTTAAGCGACTCTCTTGCCTCAGCGTCCCATGGCGGCCACCACAACACCCGGCTATTTTGTTGTTGTTGTTGTTGTTACTTAGCAGGCCCCAGCCAGGTTTGAATCCACCAGCCCTGGTGCACGTGGCTGGCGCCCTAACCACTGAGCTACGGGCACCGAGCCAAGACGTGGACATCTTTGAAGGGCCATTATTCAACCTACCGGCCATTTTCTGGGTTTGTGGGTCATCTCATTACTCTCTTTAATTACACTACGAGGTGGTAAGAGTGTTCTGTAAACTGTAAAGTACCTTGTATGGGTTAGTGGTACAGTGTTAAAGCTCAGAATTCAGGTTCTGGGTTTGAATCTCAGCATCTGCATTCATTTGCTGTGTGACCTGGAGCAAGTGGCTTAACCTCTCTATGCTCAGTTTTCTTATCTATAAAAATGGCAATACTAGTCACATCAGCCTGGTGAGACTACTATGAGGATTAATGATGTAATACCTGGAGACAGAGTCCTTGGCTTGGCATGTAGTAAGTGCTCAATAAATAGCAGCTGTTTTTCCTATTACCCCATCATACAAATGAGATTCCAGGATGTGGGTATAGAGACCAGGGACCTGCACATCAGTGAGGCTATGGGGGAGGACCCTGGCTCTAGATGGGGTATCCCTTTCTGAGCAGCCTCGAGAGGCTAACATTTGTCTCCCCAATTCTTGTCTCCTAGTCACAGGCCTCAGGCAATTGTCCCTGAGCCCAGGCCTGCCCCCACCCTCTCTGTGTCCCATTCTCTGACCTGGTATAAAAGCCACTCTTCCATAGCCACACTCCTGATTCATTACCTTGTCCTGCCCTTCCTGCCCCCTTATAAAATCTACACTCTCTTTTGGTGGAAATCCTTCCACCCCTGGCTCAGGGCCCTGGCCTCCACCTGTCCGTCCTTGGTCTTTGGTCTCTCTCTCCTCTTCGTGATCCCTTAAATATCTCTTCCCCTGGCCTTGCTCCTCTCCTCATGAGCATTCTCCCTGCCAAGTCCACTCACCCTTTGAATCAATTGTTCTGCCCCTACCTCCAAGCTCAAAAAGCATCTCCATTGGGGTATCCCACAGATTCTCAGCCTCATATTCTACAAAACCAATGTCCCTCTGTTCCCTGCATCCATGGATGGCCCCACAATCTCAGAAGCCAGCCATGAGAGGGAATACTAGGAGTCCAGAGCCAACTTCCATGAGCCATCACGTCCTGTTAAGTGTCTGTCCTAAATCTCTAATCTTCTCCTTTCTTTAGGGCCACAATGTTTTGTGACACAGTCTCACTATGTTGCCCTTGGTAGAGTGCTATGGCATCCCAGCTCACAGCAACCTCAAACTCCTGGGCTCAAGTGATCTTTGTCTCAGCCTCTACAGTAGCTGGGACTACACCTGTCACTAGCCCAGCTATTTTTAGAGACAAGGTCTTACTCTTGCACAGGCTGGTCTCAAACTCCTGACCTCAAGCAATCCACCCACCTCAGCTCCCAGAATGCTAGGATTACAGACATGAACCACTGCGCCTGGCCCATAATGTTTTACTAGATGCTAAGAAAACTATTTTAATAGTCTCCCTGAGCTTCATTCTTGCCCACCTCTAATCCATGCTCCACCCAGAAACCCAAATCTGAGTGGCGCCTGTGGCTCAAGGAGTAGGGTGCCGGTCCCAGATGCCGGACGTGGCGGGTTCAAACGCAGCCCCGGCCAAAAAAAAAGAAGAGAAGATTCCTTTCCTTCAAAGCAAATAATGATAATTAAAAAAAAAAAAAAGAAAACCAAATCTGTACAGACTTCTGCACCTGGTTAAAAACCTTTCTGGGGTGGCGCCTGTGGCTCAAGTCGGTAGGGCGCCGGCCCCATGTACCAAGGGTGGTGGGTTCAAACCCGGCCCTGGCCGAACTGCAACAAAAAAATAGCTGGGCGTTGTGGTGGGCACCTGTAGTCCCAGCTACTCGGGAGGCTGAGGCAAGAGAATCGCTTAAGCCCAGGAGTTGGAGGTTGCTGTGAGCTGTGTGATGCCATGGCACTCTACCCAGGGCCATAAAGTGAGACTCTGTCTCTATAAAAAAAAAAAAAAAAACCTTTCTGGTCTGGTGGCGCCTGTGGCTCAGAGAGTAGGGCGCCAGCCCCATATGCCGAGGGTGGCAGGTTCAAACCCAGCCCCAGCCAAACTGCAACAACAACAAAAAAAAATAGCCGGTTGTTGTGGCGGGTGCCTGTAGTCCCAGCTGCTTGGGAGGCTGAGGCAAGAGAATCACGTAAACCGTGTGACACTGCGGTACAGTGAGACTCTGTCTCTACAAAAAAAAAAAAAAAACCTTTCTGGTCCTTCCTTTGTGCTACTTTCTGCTACTTCCACCTCCCACGCAGCCCCTCTGAACTTCTTGTCCCCCTACCCCATGCACTCCATTGCTTTTCACCTCTCAGGCTTTGCTTGTGCTGTTTCCTCTGCTAAGAGTGCTGTTCTTTTCCCTTCCTCACCTGGCAGATGCACACTTGTTTTGCAAGCCTCAGCTTCTGGGCATTTCCTCCCCTGTCCTTCATCCCCAGCCTCTCCTCTGCCATCTCATGGAGTTCTGGCTGCTGCCTTGTTTTAGTTTATGTTCCCTTCAGTCTTCTGTGTCAGACTGGGAGTCCCATGAGGGCAGAGGGTTTCCTTTATCAATAGCAACATCTATTTATTGTGTGCTGGCTGTTTGCTGGGCATTGTTCTAGTCCTTGGGGAGACGGCATAACCAGAATAGAAAAAAATTCCTGCCCTGACAGAGCTTGCCTTCAGTAAATTATGTCACACGCAGAAAGTTATAAGTACTCTGGAAAAAATAAAGCAGAGTAAGGGACATGGAGTAAGAGTAGGTTGCAGTTTTAAATAGAGAGGTTAGGGGAGGCCTCACTGAGGCCTCACAACATTTGAAGAAAACTTGACAGGGGTAAGGAGAAAGCCTTGTGAGTACTATGGGAAGAGCATTCCAGGCAGAGGGAACAGCCAGTGCCAAGGAGAACCAGTGTGGGGGGTGAGGGAGGCAGGGAGTGGGGAGCAGGAAGTGAGTGTAGGTCAGGTGGAGCCTCACAGGCAGCACAAGCACGTAATCTACCATTTAAACCAGGAGACTTTAGAGAATAAAAGAGGTATTAATAATTATGCCCAAATGGCAAGGGAAAGCTGTACAACCAGAATGTATGGTCATCCTGCTTAGAGGCCATTTCAGGACTTTGGCTTTTAGTCTGGGTACAATGAAAAGCATAATGAAGGGATCTGAGCAGAGAGTGACATGAGCAGAGTTAGGTTTCCCTATAAAAGGTGTTAAACAGGCTCAGTGCCCATAGCTCAGTGAGTAGGGCACCAGCCACATACACCGAGGCTGGTGGGTTCAAGCCCAGGCCTGCTAAACAACAACTCCAACCAAAAAATAGCTGGGTGTTGTGGCGGGCACCTGTGGTCCCAGCTACTTGGGAGGCTGAAGCAAGAGAATTGCCTGAGCCCAAGAATTTGAGGTTGCTGTGAGCTGTGACGCCACAGCACTCTACCCAGGATGACAGCTTGAGACTCTGTCTCAAAAAAAAAAAAAAGTTTTAAACATACAGAAAAATTTAAAAATGAATTGAAAGACTCAATAGTTGAAAAAATTGTACAAGTAACACCCCCTACACACAATACCACGCTATATATCCATATCCATTCATCTTATTTTCTTTTTCTCTTTTTTTGTTTTTGTTTGTTTATTTTCTTTTTTGAGACAGAGTGTCACTTTGTTGCCCTGGGTAGAGTGCCATTGCGTCATAGCTTACAGCAACGTCAAACTCCTGGGCTCAAGCGATTCACTTGCCTCAGCTGTCCAAGTAGCTGGAACTCCAGGCGCCCGCCACAATGTCAGACTATTTTTTAGAGATGAAGTCTCGCTCTTGCTCAGGCTGGTCTTGAACTCGTGAGCTCAAGCAATCCACCCACCTCGGCCTCCCAGAGTGCTAGAATTATAGGCATGAGCCACTGCGCCTGGCCCTCATCTTACTTTCTTGATATGTTTCAAAACAAATTTTAGATAACAGTATACTTCCCTCAAAATACTTCAGCACGAACATCACTAACTAAAGTCCAGTAGTTATTTGCAGGGCTTTCCCCAACTTTTGAGGTAAAATATCCATACAGTAAAATGTACAGGTGTTAACTGTATGAGTTGGTGAGTTTTAACAAATGCATACTGCTGCATGAGGAAACCCTTCTCAAATCCAGAGCATCAGTCATCTCAGAAAGTTCCCTACTACCCCTTTCCCATCCTTAACTCCCCAGAGGCAACCACTGTTCTGATTGGTTTTAAACCACAGCTTAGGTTACCCCTTTCTAGAGCTTCATATAAATGGAATTATACAGTGTATGCTCCTTTCTGTCTCTTCTGTTCAGGCTAACAGTCCTGAGAGTCTGCATATTGCTGTGTGGATCAATAGGTTCTTCCTCTTTATTGCTGACTTGTATGCCATAGACAGGACCACTCTGCTAGGTGGAGAACAGATGGGTGCAAGTCCTCTTCCTTCCGCCACCTCCCTATATAAGCCTGTCAAGCTTGGAGCTTAGAGACTTGGGTGAGCACACTCCAGGGGGATACACAGCCTTTTCCCACGCATTTCTAGAATGGAGAGTCAGATTTCTAGGGAGACAAATATATCAGGGGCAGGATCAAGGATGAATATCCCAGTTTGCCCAGGGCTTTCCTGGCTTTAGCACTGAAAATTCTACATCCCAAGAAACCCCTCAGCCTGGGCAAACTGGGATGGCTAGTCACCCTACCAGGATTCTACCACTGCCTTGGGGCTCCAGGCCCCTTCTCACCCAAGACTATATTCCCTTCCTTCTAAAAATTGATTTTCCTTAAACTCCAAACTGCTCTAAAACCTCCCATGGCTTTGCCTGGCAACCCGCAGTATATACTCACTCTATAGCCTGGTTCTCAAACAGCTGCACTTTAGAACAACCTGAGGAATCTTTAAAATTCCAATGCCTGGCTTTCACCCCAGGCATATTTTATTTTATTTATTTATTTAAGACAGATTTTCACTATGTCGTCTTCGGTAGAGTGCCGTGGCATCTCAGCAGCAACCTCAAACTCTTTGGCTTAAGCAATTCCCTTGCCTCAGCCTCCTGAGTAGCTGGGACTACAGGCGCCCGCCACAATGCCTGGTTATTTTTTTTGTTGCAGTTGTTTAGCTGACCCAGGCCAGGTTCGAACCCGCCGCCCTTGGTGTACATGACTGGCACCATAACCACTGTGCTTAGGGCACTGAGCCACACCCCAGGCATTTTAAATTGGTGTAGTGTATGACGTGGGCATTAGGAATTTTCGGAGCTCCACAGGTGATGCTAATGAGATACAAAATTTGGGAACCACAAACCTATGGATGTGATTGGCTTGGCTTAATGTAGTGTTGAATAGGATGCCAACATTTAAAATCAAGTGATTTCATATCAAAATCCAGCTGCCCTTGAAAGCAGATATGCTGAGACATTGAATTTGCCTCCTGAAGTGTGCATAGGGCTGGATGTAAAACACTGGCTAACCCTGGAGGCAGAGTATGTGCTCTTGGTCACCATAGTTCTTCCCTAGAGTCTTATTCTTCTCAATGATGTTCCCATGCGTGGCCTACAGGCTAATGGCTGAGCTTTGGGCATTTGAAGCTTTCCAAGCATGGTTTCTGCTTTTCTTCTCTGCCTCTTCACTCTTCTAGTAATCCTCATCTCACTTCCTGCCCTCCAGCCACATGGGCCAGTTGGTACCCTTCCACACCTGCCTTTGCCCATGGAGTTCTCCACTAAGCTCCTTCTCATGCTACCCAAGGCCCTGCTCAAGTTAGAGCCTACCCACCTCTCCTGCCCCTCTGCCCAAGCTACCATCTAACATGCATAACTTCTAACACAAAGAAGTTGCCCAGGCTTTTCCACTTTACCACTTGTTGCCGCCTTTGCCTGGGAAGCTCTTCCCTTCCTCTCTTTCTTACCCCTCAGGCTTTGGGTTCTATCTCACCTTCTCCAGGAAGGTGCCCTGACCTTCAGACTAGGTCAGGTCCCTGCTTAGCTACTGTACTTCTTCTTTCATTCCACACCTCACTTCCCCTGCTAGAGTGAGGCTACATCTGTCTTGTTCATCTCTGTCCTCCTAGGGCCTATTGTAATGTATGGTAAACAGTAAGTACTCATTTATGATAAATGAATGCTAAATCTCCCTTCCTCTACTGGCAAAATCCTACTCCTTTTCTGGTTACATTTCTACTATAGCATCTGATTCAGTTCTCCTGGAGACCCAAAACTTCACCAAGGTCAGGTGATTGATGGAGTTTTAGCTCCAGTTCATTTCAGTCAGCCTGGGAGGTCCCCAAACTCTTTCTGTGGTTATTTCCTGGTTCCAGAATGCACACTTGGAACAAGCATACTCAGCAGCTGACAGACTCGCCACATCAGTTAACTGGGTCTCCCTATACATGTATGGGAAAGCAGTGCTATGCCTGGTTATTGATCCCAGGACCAACACTGGGGCGGGCAGAACACAGTAACTTACTTTCCACTGCCTTACATCCAGCTATTCAGGCTGTTCAGTTCATAATGTCTTCCTTGCCAGCCCCTCCTTTGTTCTAGTGGGTCAGGCAGCTGTAGTGCAGGACGATAGGGAGCTATTACAGGTCCACACTGATTTGTACTAACTGTGATCTGGGACAAGTCACTTCCCCTGCCTAGCCCTTAGTGGCCTCATCTGAAAAATGGAGCCAATAATCTTTTCCTCATATTTGGGGTCATACATCTTTGAACCGCGTCAGGAACAGTGTAAATGAGGTGCCGCGCACCACCTGAGAAACTGACTTGTAAACTGAATTTGTGTAAAGTGAATATTTATAACCTTTACTTTTTGGAATCACCAGTAGTACCACATGCACTCTAGGAAATGTAGGAAATGCAGTACCAAAAAATGAAAGTAAAACTCCATCGTAACCTGAAATGACCCCGTAGAGGTTTTAATGGATCTATTTTAAGGTCTGGCGAGGGAGCCTGAGAGACTACACGCGGTTGTACTAAATGGACCGGCACCGACGGGCGCCTGGGCTCCGGGGCAGCTGCTGTGCGCGGCGCCCGGAGGCCCCACTTCTCTTGCAGCCTTTTGCGCAGCTCCGAGGGAACAAAGGCGGGCAGCGCGCCTCGGTGGCGGCCGCGCGGAGACAGCACGGCGCGCGGGTGGGAAGGGTTAAGGCCACCGAGCGCCCTCACGTGCGCTAGAGGGGCGGGGCGGGGCGGGGCGGGGGGCGGACTTCCGGCGGGGGCGGGGAGCGCGCCGTAACCGTTGGGTTCTCGCCGCTGCAGAGCTGCCCCCTCCTGTAGGTTCCCCGGCCCTCCGCTGCTGGTCGCGTACCGGGCCTCGCGTCCTCCGAGGCTGGCCGTTTGGCGGGAGGAGGCATCACTCAGCCTCTGCCGGCGTTGCGGTGGGATCCCGCGGTAGGCCAGGCCCTCCCGCAAGGCCAGCGCTGGCCATTCCAACCAGCATCTTGGCCCCTTTTGGGGCCTTGGTTTCCTCGGCTGTAAGAGGAGCGTGAGGAGCCCTGGGCTACCTCTGAACAGGCGGTTTCCTCAACTCACTTGAGCCACTGTATCCCCCTTATACAGTCAGGGAGACAGACCCAGAGGAGGAAATTTCTCCGGACTAGCCGAGGCAGGCTTGCCCTCTGGCTCTAGTTGGCAGAAGCGTAGTTCAAAGCCACATTCCTTGCTTTCCCGCGTGGCTGCCCCAGGAGCAGTCCAGGGACAGTTCTGGTGATAGCCACTGTTGAGCGAGCTTACTGTGTGCCAGGCGCGTTAGACGAATTCTCATTCCTACTGCAACCCTGGGAGCCATGAGCCATGATCCCCACTTTTCAGACAAGAAAATTGGGGTGAAGGCTCAGTCAGGAAGGATATAAACCGAAGTTAGTCTGACTTGCTTGGCGAATCTGATTTTTGGAATATCAGCTAACATCAAATGCCTAATAATGAATCCTTTCACTAAGGGGCAAGATTCATACCACTAGTTCAGAGTCCCAGCTAAATTTAATCCCTTTAATTACCTCAAAGAGAAAGAATTGGACTTAACACCTGTACTTTCCCCATATTTTATTTATTTATTTATTAACAGAGTCTCACGCTGTCGCCCTAAGTAAAATGCCATGGCCTCATAGCTTAAAACTTAGACTCAAAGCAATCCTCGTGCCTCAGCCTCCCAAGTAGCTGGGACTACAGGCACCAGCCACAACACTCTACTAGTTTTTCTATTTTTGGTTTTATATATATATATATATATATATATATATATATATATATATATATATATATATATATATATATATATACTTTGTCACCCTTGGTAGAGTGCTGTGGTGTCATAGCTCACAGCAATCACAAACTCTTGGGCTCAGGTAATTCTCTTGCCTCAGCCTTCCCAGTAGTAGCTGGAACTACATGTGCCAGCCAGAATGCCTGGATGTTTTTGAAGACAGGATCTGGCTCTTGCTCAGGCTGGTCTCAAACTCCTGAGCTCAAGCAATCCACCCTCCTTGGGCTCCCAGAGTGCTAGGATTACAGGTGGGAGCCACCATGCCCAGCTTCTCTCCATAAATCTTTTAAAAAATAATAGCTCTATTAAGATATAGCTCACACACCATGCAATTCACCCATGTAAAATGTACAATTCAGTGGTTCTTTTTTTCTTTTTGAGACGAGTCTCAAGCTGTTGCCCTGGGTAGAGTGCCATGGTGTCACAGCTCACAGCAATCTCAAACTTTTGGGTTTAAGTGATTCTCTTGCCTCAGCCTCCCAACAACGCCCAGCTATTTTTTTTGTTGCAGTTGTCATTGTTGTTTTAGCTGGGTTCTAACTCACCAGCCCTAGCATATGCGGCTGGCACCCTACCCACAGAACTATGGGTGCCGCCCCAATTCAGTGGTTGTTAGTACATCCATGGTTTTTGACAACTATCAGCACAGCCAATTTTAAAACGTTTTCATCACCGCTAAAAAGAAACCATACCCAGTAACTCCCATCTCTTCTCCCTCCAGCCCTAGACTAGGACTAATCTACCTTCTTCTGTTTCTGTAGATTTACCTATTTTGGGCACTTCACATAAGGCAATATATGTGTGTCCTTTTGTGACTGAGATGATCTTTTTTTTAGCAAACAAAATCAAGGCCTTGAGCTTAGAGCTTCATCTGTAACCACAGCCAGCTGGAATTTAATAGCATTGTGTTTTGATTTTGTTGTATGTATTTTTACCACTCTACAGTAAGTGATAGGTATTTTCTTTTTTTTTTTTTTTTTTTTTTTTTTTTGGCCAGGGCTGGGTTTGAACCCGCCACCTCTGGCATATGGGACCGGCGCCCTACTCCTTGAGCCACAGGCGCCGCCCAGTGATAGGTATTTTCTATTTATGATAGGGATTAAAGTCTCCTTTTGAATACTTTTTTTTTTTTCCGTAAAAATGTGACTTGATTTTTTTTTTTTTTTTTTGGCAGGGGCTGGGTTTGAACCCACCACCTCCAACATACGGGGCCAGCGCCCTACTCCTTTGAGCCACAGGCGCTGCCTGTGACTTGATATTTTGAAAGGGCAAGATTAAGTAAATAGTACAAGTAGTACACATATTTGTTAAAGATTGGGAAGATGGGATATGAATGAAGTTTGGGAAACACTGGATTGTCTGATTTCAGGTTCACCAGGACATAATTTGAAAACCACCTTATTCCTGTAGTCCCAGCTACTTGAGAGGCTGAGGCAAGAGAATCGCTTAACCCCAAGAGTTTGAGGTTGCTGTGAGCTGTGATGCTCAGCACTCTACTGAAGGCAACATAGTGAGACTCTGTCTCAAAAAAAGAAAAAAAAAAAAGAAAACCACCTTATTCATTTCATATTCCTAACAACTAATGTGTGGAAGTACATCATTTTACTGATGAAGAAACAGATTTGGAGAAGTTAACTACAGTAACTTGTCCAAGGTCACACAGGTAGTGACAGAACTTAACCTAAGGTCTGTGTGATTCCAAAAACCACCTATTTACCAAGTCTTAGAAGTAAGATAGGGAAGAAGGGGTGCAGCATGGACTAGTAAGCTTCAGAGGAGACTCTAGCCACTAGATCAAAACATGTGGGTGCCAGGTTAGCTAAGTTGTTTGGAGCACCCCTTGAAATAAATAGTCAAATATTTCTAAAACAACTTAATTTATGACTGTAAATAGAAATCCCATCTCAGTCACCACTGGGGCTTTCCTATTCTGTCAAGGGCACACCACAATTCAGGAGGTGTTGCCTGGATAACCGGGGTTTGTGTGTGTGTGTGTGTGTGTGTGTGTCGGTGGGTCGGTGGGTAGAGTCTAATTTCTGGTTCATCATTATTGCTATTGGCAACACTATCCAAACCCACAGTGGTCTCTTAAAGTTCATGAGTTCTTCCCTGTACCACACTGGGCACCAGAATCTCTGGGCTGGAACTCTTTATGCAAAGGATTCCATATTTCCTGGAATATTGAGCATCCACCTGCTCTCAAGACTGGCTGCTTTCTGGAGTCCTGCACCAGGACTCTCTCCCCTTACTGGCTAAGGACTTTCCTACCCTTTTCCATCACCTTCACAGAGATCCTCTGCCTCCTCCCTCCAACCCTATCCCACTTATTCTTTCACTGTAGGCTTTAACAGACCTTTAATAAATTCAGACCCCATTTCCAATAACACTAGTTTCTTTTTCCAGAGAGAACTTAATTTTTAAGCCTTAATTTTAATAAATGTAGCATATAGAGGACAAACACAACAACCAAATGTTGCCTTACTGTTATTCAAGTCTTTTTTTTTTTTTTAATAAACTTTATTTTATTTATTTTTGCAGGTTTTCTTTTGGCCGGGGCTGGGTTTGAACCCATCGCCTCCGGCATATGGGACCGGTGCCCTACCCCTTTGAGCCACAGGCGCCACCCAAGTCTTATTTAACTTAGCCCTCTTCTCTCATAGCTTTGCATTTCATCCTAGAACCAAACTTGAAGTTAACCATACCTCCTTAGAAGGCAATTAGGGTCCATCTATCCATCATTCTAGGTTGAGAATCTCAAAACCAACAATTTCAGACCATATAAAACATAATAATAGCTAACATTGAGCTAGGTTAGTATTTTAAGAGACTATATGCCTAATCTCACAAAATCATTTCAACGACTTTGTGAGGTAAATACTCTTATTTCCATTTCAAAGATGAGAAAACTGAGGCACAGATAAGTCACTTGTCCCCTAGTAAATAGTAGAAAGAGATCTGAATCCAGATAGTCTGACTTCAGAGTGTGTACTGTCAAACACAGAGTTCAGATGAAGACAATTTCCTCCATAATTTTCAGCAATATTTTATTTATTTATCTCTCTTTTTTTTTGAGACAGAGTCTCACTATGTGATCCTCTAGAGTGCTGTGCTGTCACAGCTCACAGCAACCTCCAGCTCTTGGGTTTAGGCAATTCTTTTGCCTCAGCCTCCCGAGTAGCTGGTACTATAGGTGCCTGCCACAAAACCCAGCCATTTTTTTGTTGCAGTTTGGCTGGGGCCGGGTTGGAACCTGCCACCCTCGGTATATGGGGTCAGCACCCTACTCCCTGAGCCACAGGCACCACCCTCCTACAGCAACATTTTAGTGTTCCCTGTATGCTGAACCTCTCTAAGTTAGTCCATAGCTGCTTGGGAAGTAAAATAGAGGATTCCCCTTCCCAGAGAGGAGTCTCAGCATACTGAGACCTGGGCCTCCCACTCAGGACACCTTTCCCCCGCCCTAGTTCCTGCCTCTCTGGAAGTGAGTAAACTAACAGCCATTCCTGTGACCTGGAATTGCCACTGTGAGTTACTGCTATGTGTCAGCACTGGGCTAGGTACATTTACAATTTCCCTATCACTTGCTATATGCCAGCAATGTTATCTCCATTTTACAGACAAGTAAAGTGAGGACTAGGACAGTGAAGTGACTTGCCTAGGAGCACACAGCTGTGAATGGAAAAGGATTGGAACCCAGATAGCCAGCCCTGAGTCTACTGCTCTGTTAATTCCTTAGTTACCTTCCGGAGTTGAGAGCCAAATAAGTGAGGTGGGTGATGACCGGGTCTGGTGTCCAAGCAAGTCTCTCATCCCCTGGCTCCATTTCCTTACCTGTAAAATCTTTGTTCTTTCCCCAACTTTCTCATGAAAGCAGTCTTTCTATTTTATTTTAGCAATTTTGATGGTAACAATGGTCCTGTTTACCGTGTCTTCCTAGCCTGAGTGATATATATACATGTATGCACATATATATGATATATGTGTATATACACACACACAGGTACTCTGTGGATGTTGAACTTTCACCCACTACCCTACTCTTTATCTAGATGACAGGGAATTTACTTAGAGATCACCTTATTATATGTTCTAATTTAGAGGGAAAGAATCATTTCTGGTCATTCCTTCAACAATCATGGAAGTTCTATTCTATGCTAGGCCCATGCTGAGCTCCTAGAAAAGATAGAAAAGACCAAGGTGTTAGTAGTAGGAATCTCAATGTGACAGGAATAAAGTGTTACTCTTGTTTTGATAATCTGTATTTCCTAACTTTCTGCCATGCACATATATGGCTTTTATACTAAAATAAAAATTAGTTCACCGTCTTCAAAGTATGTTTCCATTTGTACAGTACTCTTTTTCCAGTTTAAATGATTGCATACCTCAAAATCCCCAAGGAGGGAAAAATCCCAGTTAAGGAAGTCAAGGCCTCAGGCTAGGGAGATGTCCTCCTAATTCAAGTGGCAGCCATATTTCAGTCCCTTCTGAGTGAAGGGACCGAGTATTGTAAATACCTCACTTCCTCCCCCCAAATCCTTGACTAGCTTATGGATTGGCATCTGAACCTACCTGTCCTTAGCAGTGATTCTCAAGTGGGCCTACGGGTTTAAGAAAAGTATAAAGGCAGATTTAATTGTCAGAATTCCTAAGGATGCTACTAATACATAGTTTACAAGTCCAAGGGATGCTGATCACCTGAAATTAACCAGGCAACCATAAAATGAATATCCTGTTTAGAGTGTCAGTGGACTCCTGTGGCCTGGCCTGGGGACCTCTGAGATATCTGGGCCTGGAAATACACATATTACCTAACTGGATCATGCCTACCTACCTGTTCAGATCCAGCCTCTTTGGAAGTTTGAAAGCTAAACCTAGAAAAAGTGATTTAAAACAATAGGGACCAAGAGAGACCATGTCAGGAGTCTGGTGGAGTCACTGTGCAACAGATTCTTTTAAGGAACAATAACATGCCAGGGTCCCAGTGACTACCATGGGCCTTAAAAAGCCATGACTGATGTCCCAGGTGTCTGTGAGACTCCATCATGAACACTAATCAGCTAAATGACCAAAAGGGATAAATTTATGGAAATACCTGTAACTGTTTTTCCTTTAGTCATTGAAAAGACAATAAGTGACATTTTATTTTTTTATTTTTTTTATTTTTGAAATTTAAAGAAAAAATTTATTGAAGATCTGAAAAACAATTTTTTTTTTTTTTTTTTTTGTAGAGACAGAGTCTCACTGTACCGCTCTTGGTAGAGTGCCGTGGTGTCACACGGCTCACAGCAACCTCTAACTCTTGGGTTTACACGATTCTCTTGCCTCAGCCTCCCGAGCAGCTGGGACTACAGGCGCCTGCCACAACGCCCGCCTATTTTTTTTTTTGTTGCAGTTTGGCCGGGGCTGGGTTTGAACCCGCCACCCTTGGCATATGGGGCCGGCGCCCTACTCACTGAGCCACAGGTGCTGCCCTGAAAAACAATTCTTAAAAGATTGACTTTTCCAGAAAACTAGCCACACAATGCATTGCGTCTATCATGTTAAAACGTGCATTAGACACAAATACAAAAAACATGAAACACCATTCTTCAACAATTTGAGCAAAGATAAAATGCCTAAGGAACAACATGGATGACTTCCAAAGGATGAGCTCTTTACTTTAAGCACCATAAAAAAAAAGAAAAAAGGAGCACAAATGGATGAGTGTGTGCAGTTATATACACTGAATTGAACCTTTGGCACTAGGAATCAGAGCATTTTGTCATATAGCAGTAACACATATTATAAAAGTGCGTAGTGTCAAAGGAATAGAACCACCAGCATTCAAAAGCAGCTTTGTCAACTAGGCAATAAAACACTCTACAGCTTGTCTTTCTGTTATCCATCACTGAGTACACTGGTAGCAACTTTGAAATGAAAACAAGAAAAGAAAAAAGGAGCTATAACCCCTTTTATTTTCTCTGTTTAAAATCAAACAAAAAACAAACATCAATTCTGTTATACACTAACATCTTCAAAGTACATCGTTTGTACAAGAGAAAGATTAAGAACAAAAATGTGTTTACAGAGATCCAAACATATATGAGTGAGACCATTTCTCACACAGCTTTCCGATGATACTCAGGAGGAGCCACTTTGTAATCGCTGGCACTAAACAAGGTGGCAGAATTCTTTGCCACATACTTTAGGAAATCATGAAGTTCAGTAATAAAGCAAGGCTTTTCTCATCCAAAGGTGTATAGGCCAACATCGCTCCAATTCGTACAAATAATCTCAGTAGATGTGGTGCTCATATACTTGGGACATGGTGCATCAGGGTGATCTGCAAGAATTTCAGCATACTGCGGCCTCTCAAATTGGTACAGGAGCTGAGTGCCCAACATTACATTGAAGTATTCTTTTATCCCTGCCACTACTTCATTAACAGCATCCTCCTTATCTGTGTTTCCACGAGATTTCTTGTAATTTGCATAATCCTTCAGAATGGAATCGCCATTCTTTTAGCAGGAAGATAAAAGAACTGTTTTTGCCTGGTAATTAAGTCCCAGTCATCAACAGGCCAAGGTTTTAGCTCTTCGGGAATCTTTACTTTAACTTCAACTCTGTTCATGAATGTTTCTTCATTTTCAACAGTAGCATCTACCCAGGCCCTTTTCTTCCCAGGAGGCTGAGGTCTCTCACTGGTACTGCCACCATCTCTATTTCCAGGTGTTTTCTGCTTATTCTTCTTTGTTTTCACTTCAACATTTTTCTGTTGCAGACCAGATGTCTTCTTTCTTGGAGTAGCCCCTCTCATCTTCCCCTCTGCAGACTGCTCCTGATTGGCTTTTTGAAGTTCTTGCTGTTTCTGCAGATTGGTGTCCACATATTTGAGTACTCTGCTCTCTGGAACCCAGTCATCCCAATTTTTATTCCAACCACTGTAATGTATAAAGTATTTCACTTGTTTGTCTTTTATGGCAACCTTTACACACTTTGCTTCATAAAGAAGAGGCCCATGAAAGCACAGTACTCGCTCACCCTCCAGGAATTTCGTGACATTTTAAACAATGTAAAACTACTTAACTCCATTAACAAGCACTCAATATATCCTTCCTTATTTTCTTAAAATATTTTAGCATTCTTTCAGTGGGTTATTTTGGGACAGGTAACTTGCTCTCTAAGAGGGATATTCCTCTAGGGGATCTTTGCTGCCATTTTAATTTTATAGCTCCAAGTCCCTAGGTCATGACAAGGGATGACTTGAAACTTAAATGTATTCAATCTGAAATTCTTACAATTGCCTAAAAGTACATGTAGAACAGAAAAAAGTAAATCCATACTGTATTTAGGAATTTTATGTAGGTAGAATTTGCAATTGGGAAAGGATTATACTCTTGTATAGTATCCAGCTAAATGTTTTGTTCAGTTTATAATTATATATTAAAATAATTAGGGCGGCGCCTGTTGCTCAGTGGGTAGGGCACTGGCCCCATATACCGAGGATGGTGGGTTCAAACCTGGCCCCGGCCAAACTGTAACAAAAAATAGCTGGGCACTGTGGCGGGAGCCTGTAGTCCCAGCTACTTGGGAGGCTGAGGCAAGAGAATCGCCTAAGCCCAAGAGCTGGAGGTTGCTGTGAGCTGTGATGCCATGGCATTCTATTGAGGATGACAAAGAGAGACTCTGTCTCTAAAATAATAATAATAATTAAGGTTAAAGGCTCAGAGGGAAAACAGTAGGCTAGGAATCATACAGCACATTGGTGCAAAACTGAAACTACAACTCTAGTCCCTCATCTTCAAGCTCAGTGATATTTCCACTTAGTCTTTCTACATAACTATTTATTCACAAAGCCATGGCCACTGAAAAAATTGTAGATTAGTTTTAAAAATGTACCTTGGGGCTTGGCACCCGTAGCACGGTGGTTACGGCACCAGCAACATACAGCAAGGCTGGCAGATTTGAACTCAGCCCAGGCCAGCTAAACAATGACAACTGCAACAAAAAAATAGCTGGGCACTGTGGCGGGTGCCTGTAGTCCCAGCTACTTGGGAGGCTGAGGCAGGAGACTCGCTTAAGCCCAAGAGTTTGAGGTTTCTGTGAGCTGTGACACCACTGCACTGGATTGAGGGCAACATAGTGAGACTCTGTCTCAAAAAAAAAAAAAAAAAGTACCATGGAAGCTGAGAAGAGACGAGAAGCAGAGACATATAGGAAGGCAAATTAAAAAAAAATTTTTTTTTTGCCATTGTATTATTTTTCTATTGCTGTACAAATTGCCACAAATTAGTGGACAAAATAACACAGATTTATCATATTACAATTCATAGGCCAGAAGCCTGACATCACTGGGCTAAAATTAAGGTGCTGTCAAGGCTGTGTTCCTTTCTGGAGGCTCTAGGGAAGAATCTGTTTCACTGCCTTTCCAGCTCCAGAGCTTGCCTGCCTTCCCAGACTCTTGTCCCTTCCTCCTTCTTCAGTTAGTAGGGACTCCTTCTTCTCTTAGTTGAGACCCTGTCTCTACTAAAAATATAAAAACTACACAGGCAACATGCCGGGTGACTGTAGTCCCAGCTACTTGGAAGGCTGAGACAAGAGGATTGCTGAAGCCCAAGAATTTGAGGTTGTTGTGAGCTTTGATGCAACAGCACTCTATCCAGGGCGACAGAGTGAGACTCTGACTCACAAAAAAAAGACTCTCTGATTTTGAAGATTCATGTGATTATATTGGGCCCACTTGGCTAATCCAGGATAATCTCCTCATCTCAGCATCCTTAATTTAATCACATTTGTAAAAACATATTAACAGGTTCCAGGGATTAGGGTGTGGGGATATTAACACATTAGAACAAGGGACATTATTCTGCCTACCACTGTTATGAACTATGCACATGTGCAAACATTCACAGAAAAATAGCCTAACATAATATTATAGAACAAAATATCCTTGTAACCACCACCTAAACCAATAAACATTGTCAGAATTTCTATGATACCCCTCCCCTCAAACATGTTTTTGTTTATTTGTTTGCATGTGTCTTCTTCACACATTGGTGCAAAACTGAAACTATTTAGAGTCTAGAATTTTATTTTTGTCCATCTATTTATTTTAAACATTTATGTCACTTTGTTCATGTGTGTTTCCTATAAATTGCATATAGCTAGATTTTAAAAGTAATTTAGTTTGACATACTCTGATTTTTAATTGAATTCAGCATGTATTCAATTGCAATAACTAATATACTTTTTTCTTTCTACCTTATTTTATATTACTATTTATTTTATTATTTTTTTTTTTTGTAGAGACAGAGTCTCACTGTACTGCCCTCGGGTAGAGTGCCGTGGCGTCACACGGCTCACAGCAACCTCTAACTCTTGGGCTTTCGCGATTCTCTTGCCTCAGCCTCCCGAGCAGCTGGGACTACAGGTGCCCGCCACAACGCCCGGCTATTTTTTTTTTGTTGCAGTTTGGCCGGGGCTGGGTTTGAACCCGCCACCCTCGGCATATGGGGCCGGCGCCCTACTCACTGAGCCACAGGCGCCGCCCTACTATTTATTTTTTAAGAGAAGGAGTTTTGGGCTGTTGCCCATGCTGAAGTACAGTGGCACAATCATAGCTCACTGCAGCCTTGAACTCCTGGGTTCAAGTGATCCACTTGCCTCATCCTCCTGAGTAGTTGAGATTACAGGAGCAAGCCACTGTGCCTGGCTCCAGTTTATTTTTCATTAATGTTTTCCTCTATGCTTTTTTTTTTTTTTTCTTAACTCTTGTGGACCTGGACAAATTTCTATTCATTCCCTCTTTTCCTTTTTGGTAACTTGATAGTGTTTATCTTCTTTCCTATCGTAACTTTTTTTTTTTTTTTTTTGAGACAGTCTCACTATGTTGCCCTTGGTAGAGTGTCGTGGCATCATACCTCACAGCAACCTCAAGCTCAAATGACCTTGTCCCAAGTATCTGGGATTACAGGTGCCTGCCACAATACCTGGCTAGTTTTTTATTAGAGATGGAGTGGCACTTTTACTCAGGCTGGTCTCCAACTACTGACCTCAAGCAATCTGCCCATCTCGGCTAATCCTAGAGTGTTAGGATTACAGGCGTGAGCCTGGCCCCCATAACTTCTTTTTTTTTTTTTTTTTTGTAGAGACAGAGTCTCACTTTATGGCCCTTGGTAGAGTGCCGTGGCGTCACACAGCTCACAGCAACCTCCAACTCCTGGGCTTAAGCGATTCTCTTGCTTCAGCCTCCCGAGTAGCTGGGACTACAGGCGCCCGCCACAACGCCCAGCTATTTTTTTTTTGTCGATTTTGGCCAGGGCTAGGTTTGAACCCGCCACCTCTGGCATGTGGGACTGGCACCCTACTCCATGAGCCACAAGTGCCGCCCTTTGTTTTTTTTGGTTGCAGTTCAGCAGGGGCCGGGTTTGAACCCGCCACCCTCGGTATATGGGGCCGGCGCCTTACAGACTGAGCCACAGGCGCTGCCCCTCATAACTGTTCTTAAATGTTATATCACCATATGGTTATAATACTACTCCCTCACCATAATATTTTAGCTTCCCATTCCCTCACAGCATCCGGAAAGATGATACCTTTAGAATGCTTTAACTTTCCCACTCTCCCCACTCCTCGAGTTTTACTGAAATAGCTTGCAATGTTTTGCTCTAGTCTGTTATCTAGTCTGTTTCATTAATCACTTCTGCAAAATAGTCTCTGAACACTTAACACACAGAATCTTAATCTATCCTCCTCCATCATTTAAACTTAATTTTATTTGTAAATATCAAGACTCATTGCTCATCTCTGCCACCTCACCTCCTCATCTGTCATTGTCATGAGCTCTCAATCACCATTGAGAGAATTTTCTTTTTTTTTTTTTTTTTTGTGGTTTTTGGCCGGGGCTGGGTTTGAACCCGCCACCTACGGCATATGGGACCGGCACCCTACTCCTTGAGCCACAGGCGCCGCCTGAGAGAATTTTCTTAAGGAAATCCCTCAGGGTACTGAGATAATATATGCGCTGAATCTGGTAAGCCAAAAAATTCCTTTCTTTTGTCCTGGCTAGGAAATTCCACAATGTCTGGTTTTCATTCTTGGGTTATTTTCCTTTTCTTAGCAGTCTGTATTCTTGCTATCTCTCGGCTTATAGTATTGCAGATGGGTGCTCTTAGGAATTTTTGTTCCTTTATAGGTAATCTAGTCTTCCAGTCTGGAAGTTAGTAAATTGTTTTTCCTATTTCTGGAACTCAGGGATTTCACCAGGGTATGGTTACATGTATATCTTTATTCATGTATTCTTTTTCTGTTCAGACTCAAATTTCCCTCTCCATATGTTACTCTTTTCTTCTGTTGACTCTTATTATATGCATAGTAGGTCTTCTGGATCAGTCCTTTAGTTTTACATTTAATTGCATAATTTCCTCCCCTTGTATTTCTGCCTTGTCAATATGGTTCCTGCCAGTATCTTTGAGTCTCATTAGTGACTTTGCCAATTACCAAATATATCTATTTTAATTGTTTTCTGGAATTGAGGAAATAACCACAGGATGGGTCTGTGGGCCAACTAAGTTGGCCTATAGTTAAGACCATTTATCACCTGACCACCATAAGGGCCTGTGTTGATTGGTGGGTCACAGTGGTATTTTGGGTCCCCAGGAATAAGCATCAATTTAGACCCAAAGTCCAGTAATCCCTGAAAGACATAGATATTTCTCTTTGCCCAGTGCACAGACACCCTAGTAAATGGTTGTAAGTCCCTTGGGGGGGGGGGGTAAAGAGGTTTTGATTCTTGGTTTTAGCTTCTTGGGCCACATTGGAAGAAAAAGAGTTGTCTTGGGCCATACATTAAATACAAAAACATGGCGGCGCCTGTAGCTCAGTGGGTAGGGCACCGGCCACATACACTGAGGCTGGCAGGTTCGAACCCGGCCTGGACCAGCTAAAAACAACAATGACAACTGCAACAAAAAAAAGTAGCCAGGCGTTGAGGCAGGTGCCTGTAGTCCCAGCTACTTGGGAGGCTGAGGCAAGAGAATCACTTAAGCCCAAGAGTTTGAGGTTGCTGTGACCTGTGACACCACAGCACTCTACCCAGGTGACAGCTTGAGACTCTGTTTCAAAAAAAAAAAAAAAAACACTAATGAAAGCTGATGAAAAAAATGTTGCACATAATTTTTGGGCTATCCACCACTACAGATAAACAAAAAAGTCCTCACATGATCTGCATGCAGCCCATAGGCCGCAGGCTAGCCCTCCCTGGAGAGGAAGATTTATGATTTATGATGAGTACTTGCAGCAGTGGTGTAGGGTCCTTCCTCAACGGAGCTGGGCATGCCTTTCAATCAAGGCTCTGGGTCAGTGAATGACTTAAGTCTGGAAACTAGTTAGAAGTTGTGACTCCCCACTATGGCAACTCAACTCAGGATTCTGGCTACCAGACCTGTAGTTTCCTCTAATGTAAAGACCAAGCAAGAGAGAAACACCATTTGAATGGCAGAGTAAGGACCTCCAAAAATCCACTCCTCCATAAAAGCAATTCAAAATCGGCTTTTTCAGAACTCTGGTAATTAACCAAAGGTTAACTACAATCCAAATCATTTTTATTTAAGAAGAATAGCTGCGTGGAAGGCAGAGGTGAGAGAATCCCTTGAGACCAGGTGTCTGAGGCTGCAGTGTGCCTTGAACTCCAGCCTGGGTCACAGAATGAGACCTCATCTCTAAAAACTAATCAAACAAACAAACAAATAGCTGAATTCTAATAATAAGAGTGAGCTTTGTGGTGGGTGTTTTAACTTTCCCCACCTTCCTATCTCGAGGTCCACAGTCAACTTGGAAACTAAGAGTCTCACAACTTGTGAGACCCAATAGTTTAGCAGCCACTGGAGGGGGAAGAACAAACGTGGTTCCGAGAGAATGTTACTATTTGTCCTATTTGGTGACTCCCTGAAAAACCCTGTTCTCAGAGTTTCTCTTTATTTCATCTGACTCAGAACTTTCTGCTGTACTAACAGCCATATTCCTAGGGCATTTGTTGAAAACAATCAGTGACAGTTGTTTAACATCACAGGTGTCTAAAGTGGTAATACCAATTGTGGATAACAAGAGGCTGATATAGGGCGGGGCTGGTTGGTGCTCACCTATAATCCTAGCACTCTAGGAGGCCGAGGTGGGTGGATTGCCTGAGCTTAGAAGTTCAAGACCAGCCTGAGCAAGAGGGAGACCCTGTCTCTAAAAATCACCAGGCGTTGTGGTTGGTGCCTGTAGTCCCAGCTACTCCAGAGGCTGAGGCAAGAGGATTGCATGAACCCAGGAGTTTGAGGTTGCTGTGAGCTAGGATGCTATAGCACTCTATCAAGGGTGACAAAGTGAGGGACTCTGTCTTAAAAAAAAGAAAGAAAAAGAAATAAGAGGCTGATACAAACAAATAAAATAAAACAAAAACTTACAGGGAAAAACCAAACAACCTGGGGAATGACATATCCACAGAAACCAAAACTCTTACATATTCTTGGGGTTTCCTAGAAGGTTACTGGCATGTATAGGGCTGTGAATGTGCTTAGGAAAGACCAAGAAGACCCTAAGCTCTCACCTCTAGCTGACCTCGTGTCTCTGTGCAAGCAGGAAGTGAAGATTAAAGCAGTGCTATAAACTGCCTGCTGGAATGTTGAAAACATGACCTAACACACAAACACACACACAGAACCCCTCAGCAAAGGCTAGGAGACTTACTCATTGAAATCGTTTGAGAAAATCTCTGTCCAATCATTAGATGAGCACTAAGCTAATTGAGCAGACTTCAGTGGCCACACAACAAACTTTACTGTCCAGGAAAGTCTTTTAACAAACAAACAGCAACAACAGCTAATAGCAACAATAACAAGGCTGTGGAGCAGTGGTTCTCAACCTTCCTAACGCCACCACCCTTTAATACAGTTCCTCATGTTGTGGTGACCCCTAACCATAAAATTATTTTCGTTGCTACTTCATAACTGTAATTTTGCTGCTGTTATGAATTGTAAGGTAAATATCTGATATGCAGGATGTATTTTCATTGTTACAAAGGGGTCTGCACTCACAGGTTGAGCACCCCTGCTGTTGAGGGATGGAATCTGATTTTCAGAATTGCCACATTGTTATATTTACAGTTACTTTCAACCAAAAAATATGAGACATGCAAAGAAACAGGGTTTTGTTTATAATGTTTTTATTTTATAAGTTTTTTTTTTTTTTTTTTTTTAGAGAAAGAGTCTCACTTTGTCACCCTCGGTAGAGTGCCGTGGCGTGTTCACAGCTCACAGCAACCTCCAGCTCTTGGGCTTGGGCAATTCTCTTGTCTCAGCCTCCCCAGTAGCTGGGACTACAGGCGCCTGCCACGATGCCCGGCTATTTTTTTGTTGCAGTTTGGCTGGGGCCAGGTTTGAACCCCCCGCCCTTGGTATATGGGGCTGGTGCTCTACTCACTGAGCCACAGGTGCTGCCCTATTTTATAAGTTTTGAAAGACAACCACAGGCCGGCGTGGAGGCTCACTCTTGTAATCCTAGCAAAAGCAAGACACCATCTCTACTAAAAATAGAAAAATTAGCCAGGTATGGTGGCATGCACCTATAGTCCCATCTACTTAGGAAACTGAGGCAGGAGGATCGCTTGAGCCCAGGAGTTTGAGGTTGTTGTGAGCTATCATGACTCCACTGCACTTTACCTGGGGTGGTAAAATGAGACTTTGCCTCTCGCCCCAAAAAGGGATTAAGGACTATGAAAGGTGGAAAATCAGGATGGTTATTGTTCACCAGTCAGGCATGTCCCATTTGACCACAGGTACAATCTTATAGAACAAGAACAAAATGACAGAAGCTGTTATAGCACCTGTTTCGTGGCTGGGTGCAATGGCTCACACCTAAATCCTAGTACTGTGGGAGGCCGAGGTAGGTGGATTGCCTGAGCTCAGGAGTTCCAGACCAGCCTGAGCTACGCAAGACTCTGTCTCTAAAAATACCTGGGTGTTGTGGAGGGTGCTTGTAGTCCAGTTACTAGGGAGCCTGAGACAAGAGGATCACTTGAGCCTAAGACTTTGAGGTTGCTATGAGCTATGATGCCACAGCACTCTACCAAGGGTGACAAAAAGTGAGACTTTGTCTCAAATTAAATAAATAAACAAAGCACCTGCTTTACTGAAGGCAATGAGACTAATAAAAATTCAAGGAAAAATTTCTGATGACTAGGAATAGAGGCCAGATGCAAAAGAGATCTCTCTCAGCACCTTGGTCAAAACATGGTTTGATATTGGTCAAAGCAAAAAAGTTTTGTTTTCAATGTTGAAATATGAGGGTTTTTTTCGACTCTTTTGTGTGATGTTGAATTTACTACTAGCTCTGGGTGGTTTAGCGGATTCATTATGTTATTCATTATATAAAGTAAAAGTGAGTCTTCCAGTACTGATCTGAAGGCAGCTGAAGAACTTTTGGAAACTCTAGATAAGTGGATTGTGAAGGAAAATTACTTGCCAGAGCAAATTTTCAATATGGATGGAAACTCCCTATTCGGCTCGGCGCCGTGGTTCAAGCAGCTAAGGCACCAGCCACATACACCTGAGCTGGCCGACTCGAATCCAGCCTGGGCTCGCCAAACAACAATGAAGGCTGCAACCAAAAAATAGCCAGGCATTGTGGCGGATGCATTTAGTCCCAGCTACTTTGGAGGCATAGGCAGGAGACTCGCTTGAGCCCAGGAGTTGGAGGTTGTTGTGAGCTATGATTCTACGATTCTACGGCTCTCTACCCAGAGCAACAGCTTGAGGCTCTGTCTCCAAAAAAAAGAAAAAAGAAAAGAAAAGAAAACTCCCTATTCTGGAAATGGATGTCTGAAAGCCCTTTCATCCATAAAGAGGCCAAGTCAATGCCAGGTTTCAGGACATTTAAAGACAGGATAATGGTCTTGCTTGGGGACAATGCTGCAGGTTACAAATTGAAACCCCTGGTGACCTGGCACAGTGAGAATCACAGAACCTGCAAGCATATGAGCAAGCACGCACTACCAGTGTACCGAGGGGCAATAAGAAGTCACGGATGACCCAGCTCCTCTTCCAAGATGGATTTCTGAATTGCTATTCCCGAGAAATGGAGAAGTACTGTGTGGAGAATAACTTACATTTCAAGATTTTACTTATTGTTGACAATGATCATGCACATCATCCTTTTTTTGGGTGATTTTCATCCCAATATCAAAGTAGTGTTTTTCCATTCAAACACCACCTTCTTGACCCAAACAGTGGATCAAGAAATGATAGCAGCTTTTAAGGCCTATTTCCTGAGGAGGATCTTTGCCGAGGGTATTGCTGCAACAGAGGAAGACACTGAGAAGACACAGGTGCAATCTGCAAGGATTACAATGTCTGTAACTTCATCGGGAACCTTGCTTGTGCTTGGGTGATGTCACCAAGGAGTGTACGAATGGCATCTATAAGAAGACACTGAAGAGGTTGGTCCATGACTTCAAAGGATTTGCCAAGGATGAGGAGGTGCAAAAATCAACAAAGCTGTGGCTGAGATGGTAACCAACCTTCATAACCTGGGTGTGGATGAGGGTGAATGACATTTAGGGGCTCAGAGAGGTGGTTCTTGAGGAATTGACTAATGGGAGTTGTTGGAACTGGAAGAGGAATACAGAGCTGAAATAGAGGTAAGAAAAAGGGCAGTTCCTGTGGCTCAAGGAGTAGGGTGCTGGCCCCATATACTGGAGGTGGTGGGTTCAAACCCAGCCCCGGCAAAAAAAAAAAAAAAAAAAAAAGAATGTAAAAAAAAAGAAGAGGTAAGAAAAAAGGAAGCTGCAAGAGAAGACAAAGAGTAAGAACCCTCAAGACAGTTCACACTGGAGGGTTTATCAGAAGCTTTTGCAGACTTCAACAAGCTCCGTAAAATATTTGAAAATGTGGATCCCATGGGCGGTGCCTGTGGCTCAGTCGGTAAGGCGCCGGCCCCATATACCGAGGGTGGCGGGTTCAAACCCGGCCCCGGCCAAACTGCAACAAAAAAATAGCCGGGCGTTGCGGCGGGCGCCTGTAGTCCCAGCTGCTTGGGAGGCTGAGGCAGGAGAATCGCTTAAGCCCAGGAGTTGGAGGTTGCTGTGAGCTGTGTGAGGCCACGGCACTCTACCCGAGGGCGGTACAGTGAGACTCTGTCTCTACCAAAAAAAAAAAAAAAAAAAAAAAAAAAAAAAAAAAGAAAATGTGGATCCCAACACTGAAAGGTTGTCATTAATAGACAGGAATGTTCATGGTACATTATCTGCTTACAAGAAAATCTATGATGAAAAACAGAAACATAAAAGCAAATCACCGTGCTATTTTACAGAAAAAGTGATGCCTCTTCAAAAAAAGGCTCAGGCACGTCCTACTGGAGGTATTCCAGAAAGCATTGTACAGGAGACAACAGCTGCATGCCTGTATTGCCCATGAAGACCTTCCAGTGGAATGAGATGTGGAGGAAGAAGACAGTGATATTGATGCTTGACCCTGTGGGCCTAGACTAATATATATGTTCACATCTTAGTTTTTCTTTTTTTTTTTTTTTTTGAGACAGAGTGACACTCTATTGCCCCAGGCTAGAGTGTCACTGTGTCATAGCTCACAGCTGGGTTTGTCTCATTCAAGTCTCAGGTGCCAGAGCACCGTAGAAGTCACAGTATTAGTAGGAGCGGGCATCTCAGTAGCAATCTCAGCAGCAGTCTTAGTAGGGGAGCGCCGATCAGGCGTCCACGGAGCAAGAAGCGGAGCCAATGGATGAGCCCTGGCTAACTTCTCCTGATGCTATTTATAGAAGTAATACACCACAGGTGTGGAGACTGCTATGTAATAATGTTGGTGTTCTGTCTCATGCTCTTATGTGCTCACATGCTCTTTAATGAGAGACCAATGATATTAAATGATGTTAAATCCCTTACCCAAGGCGGCGCCTGTGGCTCAATGAGTAGGGCGTCGGCCCCATATACCGAGGGTGGCGGGTTCAAACCCAGCCCCAGCCAAACTGCAACAAAAAAAAATAGCCGGGCGTTGTTGCGGGCACCTGTAGTCCCAGCTGCTCGGGAGGCTGAGGCAGGAGAATTGCGGAAGCCCAAGAGCTGGAGGTTGCTGTGAGTCCTGTGACGTCATGGCACTCTACCGAGGACAGTAAAGTGAGACTCTGTCTCTACAAAAAAAAATAATAATAAAATAAATCCTTTCCCCAATCCCTTATCATCAAGGTATTTCTTTTTTTTTTTCTTTTCTTTTCTTTCTTTTTTCATTAAGGTATTTCTCACAGGTGCCTCCTACACTCATGCTCAGGCTGGTCTTGAACTCCTTTTGGGGAAGAACTTATTTATTTATTTATTTATTTATTTTTGAGACAGAGTCTTACTTTGTTGCCCTTGGTAGAGTGCTCTGGTGTCATAGCTCACAGCAACCTCAAACTCTTGGAGTTGCCTCGGTTTTTCATTTTTAGTAGAGAAGGAGTCTCACTCTTGCTCAGGCTGGTCTTGAACTTGTAAGCTCAAGTGATCCACCTGTGCTGGCCTCCCATAGTTTTGAACTCTTGCACTCAAGCAATCCACCTGCCTCAGCCTCCCAGAGTGCTAGGATTATAGGCATGAGCCACCTCACTGGCCTGAGTGTCTTCATTTTTAACAGAACGTTTTTAAAAGTAACAAAACATTTCTATTACTCCTGTAATAGAAATAATCTTATAGAATAAGGACCAAAAGAAAGGAAATATTTTCATACAGGTATGTATATGTTTGCGTTTTAAACTAAGTGTTATTACAAAAGAGTTGAAGACAGATTTTATAAAGTAAGAAGTTACAGTAAGGTTAAGTTAATTTGTTACTGAAGAAAGAATACTATTTTCTATAAATTTACTGTAATTCAAATAGCCGGGCGATGTGGTAGGCACCCGTCATCCCAGCAACTAAGGGAGGCTGAGGCAAGACAATCGCCTAAGCCCAAGAGCTGGAGGTTGCTGTGAGCCGTGATGCCATAGCACTCTACCAACGGTGACAAAGTAAGCCTCTGTCTCAAAAAAAAAAAATTTACTGTAATTTAGGTATACAGTGTTTATAAAATCTATAGTGATATACAGTCATGTCCTGGGCCTTCATATTCAGTCACCACTCACTTAACTAACTCACTCACATCAACTTTCAGTCCTGCAAGCTCCACTCATGTTAAGTGCCCCAATACAGATATGCCATATTTTATCTTTCATACTATATTTTTACTGGACTCTTTCTATGTTTGGACACACAAATACTTACTCTTATATTACAGTATTGGATATACATTGCCTATAGTATTCAGTGTAGTAAGATACTATACACACTTGTAGACAGGAGCAAGAGGCTGTACCTTACAGTTTAGGTGTGTGTTAAATTATGTTATCTGGGTTTTTGTTGAGTACACTCTATGATGTTTATACAATGGTGAAATTTCATAACAACATATTTCTTAGAACATAAATCATAAATTGCTATTAATCAACACATGACTGTATATGCTATCTTTATATTCAGAGATACAAATAGGTTGTAAAATAGGATGGAATAAGCTATGTCATCTAAAAGTAACCACAAAAGATGTGGAATGGCTATACTAATACCAGACAAAACAGAATTTAAGTAAAAAATTGTTACTAGAGACAAAGGATATTTTATAATGATAAAATGTCTTCCATTAGGAAGACAAAATAATTAAACATATATATACCTAACAATAGAGCCCCAAAATACATGGAGCAAAAACTGACAGAACTGAAGGAAGAAACAGGCAATTGAACAATAATAGCTATATTAACAACATCCTGCCATACTTTTGTTATGTAAGCTATATCCTTCTGAATCGTAGTGTATACCTATCCCCTTGGAATGTGGTGACTTTCGACCCTAGTAAATGCCTAGTGGCAACAGGGTGGTTGTGGTAGATTTTCAGGGGAATAAGCATCCACTTTCAAGGCATTTCCCCCAGGTTTTCAGACAGAAGAAAATTACTCTCCTCAGACCCTGAACACCAAGCTACTTCTATTCATAAGGGAGACTCTGAATGAATTATGGGTTCAATAATGTCTGCTTCATCTGAGTTCAGCCAGATTCACCATTTCAAATTTCTGGATCCTATTCTTTCTCAGCCAATGCCCTAGTTTTTCCATGAAGAAAATTTTTTTTTTTTTTGTTGAGATAGGGTCCCACCCTATGCCCCTGAGCAGAGTGCGGTGAGCATGGTAGCTCACCGCAACCTCAGACTCGGGCTGCGGGCACCCCGCTGCCTCAGCCTCCAGAAGCCGCTGGGATTACAGGCGCTCACTGCCATGCCCGGCTGGGTTTTTCCATTTTTTTCATGAGTTGGGGTCTCACTGTCGCTCAGGCGAGTCTCGAACTCCTGAGCTTAAGCAATTCTCCCTCCTCAGCCTCCCACAGTGCTGGGATTACAGGTGTGAGCCATGGCGCCCAGCTTCCATGAAAATTTTTATGAGACTATGACTTCAACTGTCATTCAAATTCAGCAAACCACACAATTGTGAATATGACATTCAGCAATATCAACTTTGGGTCTTCATAAGCATGAGACTGTTTTAGGCTTTGAAGTGAGAGTTCATAGACCAGAGCTTGTCATTTTCTTTCCCCAATAACACAAATGTACTGAACAGAATCCATTCTACACCACAGTCCTTCTTACTTGCTCACTATTACTGTATGATGGCCATTTCAGTTCCCAAGGCATATGTTTCACTTGGCAGTTCATCACAACCCACCACATGTGGCAGCTCTATTAACTGAGATGCCACTACAGGCCATGGAGCACCAGCATCTCATTTCCAATTGGCAGGGATTTCAATCCTGTGCTTAAGCCCAAGAGTGACCACATCAATCCCAAAATCCTATCTTTGTGAGTCTGTCTCCTGAGATCACTCATATAACACAAGTACCACTTATTAAATCAGTTAAGGTCCAATCAGGAGATAGAAACCACAATGGGAAAGTTTAATATAAGCAATGATTAATAGGGCCAGGCATGGTAGCTCACTCCTGTAATCCCAGCACTCTTGGAGGCTGAGACGGGTGGATTGCCTAGTTCATGGGTTTGAGACCAGTGTGAGCAAGAGCAAGACCCTGTCTCTAAAAATAGTCGGGCATTGTGGTAGGGGCCTGTAGTCCCAGCTACTTGGGAGGCTGAGGCAAGAAAATCACTTGAGCCCAAGAGTTTGGGTTTCTGTGAGCTATGACGCCATGGCACTCAACCAAGAGTGACAAAATGAGACTCTGTCTAAAAAAAAATGAAATGATTAATAGAGGGTTGAAATTATAGGGAATTGGCTCATGAAAGCTAAAGACATTTTAAAGAATATAGAAGTAGGCTCGGCGCCTGTGGCTCAAGTGGCTAAGGCACCAGCCACATACATCTGATCTGGCGGATTCAAATCCAGCCCAGGCCCGCCAAACAACAATGATGGCCGCAACCAAAAAAAAAAAAAAAAAAAAAATAGCCGGGCGTTGTGGCGGGCGCATGTAGTCCCAGCTACTTGGGAGGCGGAAGCAGGAGATTCGCTTGAGCCCAGGAGTTGGAGGTTGCTGTGAGCTGTGATGCCATGGCACTCTACCCAGAGCGGCAGCTTGAGGCTCTGTCTCAAAAAAAAAAAGAATCTAGAAGTAGCAGATATAAAGATCAGCTACTATCTCTATGGCAGATCCAAAGAAGAGTTCTCTTTCACCAGAGCTGAGATCCAAACTTCATTTGAAAGGTTTGGGAAAGAAGTCAGTGACATGCCTCACCAATGGGACCTCTTAGAAATCTGGCCCCTGAGGTGTCAGCGGAAGTTGCTAATCATGAAACACTGTTGTAACTAAGAACTGTGAAAGTCTAATGCTGGAAAGAGATTTGCCAGTACATGGATCAGCACTGTAGAAGGTCATGCCATGACACGAGTCAAACATCAGAACATTCCTACTCAGTAGGAGTCTAGGACTGGAAAGAGCTATACCAATACAAGAACTAGGTGCTTTCTGCATGTTAGAGAAAGTGGAGGCTTGGCACCTGTGGCTCAAGTGGCTAAGGCACCAGCCGCATATACCTGAGCTGGCGGGTTCCAATCCAGCCTGGGCCCGCCAAACAACAATGATGGCTGCAATAACAACAACAACAAAAAAAAGCCGGGCGTTGTGGCAGGCACCTGTAGTCCCAGCTACTTGGGAAGCAGAGGTAGGAGAATCGCTTGAGCCCAGAAGTTGGAGGTTGCTATGAGTTGTGATGCCATGGCACGCTGCACAGGACAACAGCTTGAGGTTCTGTCTCAAAAATAAATAAATAAATAAAAGAGAAAGTGGACATGGTGAGAACACAGTGGTGGAGAAAACCATAAGTACTGAAGAAAGTTTGTTCTGCCAGAGTTCAGCACTAGGGAAAATCGTGTGAGGATCAAGATTGGTGATGAGTGTGCAAAACAGTCCAAGTGTCAGGAGTCCACTTACTGCAAAAGCAGCATGTGGCCTAGGGGTGTTTTTGTTTTTGTTTTTTGAGATAGAGTCTCACTCTGTCACCCTGCTGGCTAGAGTGCTGAAACATCATAGCTCACAGCAACCTCAAATTCTTGGGCTCAAGAGATCCTCTTATCTCAGCTTCCCAAGTTTTTGAGACTACAGGCACCTACCACAACACTATTTTTTTTTTTTTTAGTAGAGACAGGATCTCGCTCTTGCTCAGGTTGGTCTTGAACTCCTGAGCTCAAGCAATCTTCTCACCTCAACCTCCCAGAGTGTTAGGATTACAGGCATGTGCCTGGCTTGGCCTAGAGTATTTGGTGTCCACACTGGAGGAAGTGGCAGACATAGTAAGATGGTTACAAGCTGGAGACTCTGAGCTTCCCAAGGACACCTCACTCTGGACATGCAACTGGCCCAGAGAACCACTGGGCTTTCCCCACAGACATAGGCACCTGCAAAACTGCAGCAAGAGCAAGAAAAATGAAAACAGGATCACAACCAGGAATGGCATCCCCTTCCTCTTATAGTGTCCCTCCAGCGCCCTCTACTGACAAAGTGTAACATCATGCTCTGTGCAAGGAGAAATGTATAAGTAGTCCAGCTGGCTATCTCAGAGCAGGTACTGGAGGGTGAATTTAGATTGGAGTCAATACAGTGAAAACTGACATAGTGGAAGAATCCCCTTATAGACTCTCTGACCCATAAACTTAGGGCCAATATGGTAGAAAAGGCTAAATGAAAGGCTCTGGAACTTCCCCCTCCCTACAAAAACAATAACCCAGTAGAAATATCACATTCCTTGGGTAAGCAGAGATTAATGCCATCATCAAAGAACTGAAAAAAGCAGGGATAGGGACACCTACCACTTGCCCATGTAACTCACCAGTGGCTTGTGCAGAAGTCAGATGGGTCTGGGAGAATGACTGTGGATCATCATAAACTTTATCATGTGGCAACTCCAATTGCATGCTGTCCCAGATATAGTATCTTTCTTGGAGCAAATGAGTAAGGCCCCTGACATTTGGTAGGAAACCATCAACCTGGCTTTTTCTCCATACCAAATGCAACATCCATCAGAAGCAGTTTGCTTTTAGCTACTGTGTATCTCCAGGTTGCTCAAAATTGTGTCATTTCTACTCTATCATAATATAGTCCACAGAGATCTTGACCATCTCGACATTCCACGAAACATTACACTGGTCTACCATATGTATATATATATATATTTTTTTTTTGAGAGAGAGAAAGTCTCACTTTGTCACCCTTAGTAGAGTGCCATGGTATCATAGCTCACAGCAACCTCAAATTTTTGAACTCAAGTGATTCTCTTTCCTCAGCCTCCCTAGTAGCTGGGACTACAGGTACCCACCACAACACCTGGCTATTTTTAGATACGGGGTCTCACTAAGGCTGGTCTCGAACTCTTGAGCTTAGGTGATCCTCCCGCCTTGGGCTCCCTTCAAGTAGCTGGGATTACAGGCACCCACCACAACACCCAGCTATTTTTAGAGACAGGGTCTCGCTCTTGCTCAGGCTGGTTTCAAACTTGTGAGTTCAAGCAGTCCATCTGCCTGGGCCTCCCAGGGTGTTAGGATTACAGGCATGAGCCACCACGCCTGGTCCTATTGTAATAATTATACAGATCTATATTTACTTGGTAATAAGTGGCACCTCCAGAAGTTGTGCAGTGAACAACTTGCACAACTATGAGCAGTGGGCTCAGCGCCTGTGGCTCAAGTGGCTAAGGCACCAGCCACATAGCTGGCAGGCTCGAATCCAGCCCGGGCCTGCCAAGCTACAATGATGGCTGCAACCAAAAAATAGCCGGGCGTTGTGGCAGATGCCTGTAGTCCCAGCTACTTGGGAGGCGGAGGCAGGAAAATTGCGTAAGCCCAAGAGTTGGAGGTTGCTGTGAGCTGTGATGCCACAGCACTCTACCCAGGGAGACAGCTTGAGGCTCTGTCTCAAAAAAAACAAACAAACAAAAAAAAAAAACAACCAACTATGAGCCGTGGCCCTGATCCCAGTAGACCCTGTGTTCTCAAATATACCCTCTACATGCTAACGACTTACTCATGCTGGCTATTGTTTACAGAGATTTTTTTCCCAGAGTCTTTCTGATATTCTTCATTGATTTATTTTTATCTGTTGATGATTTGGGGGAAATGTAAAATGAAATGGCTATCAATTAGCTTAAATATTAATACTCAGGAAAAACAGACATTTTTACCACTGGTCTAATCTAATCTGGTATTATTATTATTATTATTATTTAGACAGAGTCTCAAGCTGTTGCCCTGGGTAGAGTACCATGGCATCATAGCTCACAACAACCTCTAACTCTCAGGCTCAAGTGATCTTCTTGCCTCTGTTTTTCTATTTTTAGTAGACATAGGGTCTTGCTTTTACTCAGGCTGGTCTCAAACTCGTGAGCTCAAGCAATCCACCTGCCTGGGCTTCCCTGATTGTAATCTGGTATTACTAAAAAAAAAAATAGCTAAGATCCTCCAAGGAGCAAACCCCAAAGTAACAGGAATATTAAGGCAATAATAGCACCCACTAATGTTATTCAGTGCATATATCTATATATGTGGACACAGATCAGATATATATCTGATCTACGTGGATATCTGTATACTCTACACACACACTTATATACATAAACTTGTTTAATCCTCACAGGAAACCTCTGAGGTAGAGCTTATTATCCCTACTGTATAGATAAGAAAACTGAGGCCTGGTAATACTATTTTTTCCCAAAGGTCATGGGTAAGAAGAAGCTGAGTCAGGATTCTAACCTTTGCCATCCAACCCAAAGCCCACACTCCTACCACTTTAGTGGAGATTAGTTGAGTGCCTGTGCCCTGAAGTGAGACCTTTGCTGTATGCCTCTTGAATAGAAGTCAAGGCTGTTCTACAGTGGAGCCAGTGGCCCATCCTGGAATAGCGAATAGCCCAGTCCTAGTTCTTTTGTAGGAAGGGCCTGAAGAGAAAAGTGGTAGGGAATTGTTTGTGTCTGAAAGAAGATAGCCAGTGGGACTTGGGGAGAAAGCCATGGAAGGAGGAAAAAAAAATAGGGCCCCGTCTTGTTCACCATTGTACTTCCAGTGTGCCTGGCACCATGTTGGTGCTCAGCTAGCATATGCTGAATGACTGAGTGACTACCTGGTCAGCCAGCTAGCATGCTCCTCTGTGTGCTCTGCCTCCCCGAAGTCTGCTCCTGCTACCAACTCCTTCCCTTGTCAATAAACTAACTCATTTGAACTGGACATGTGAGCATCCACAGGCCCTATGATCCCTACTTTATCTTCTTAAAGTCCTCGCAGGAACCCACTACTAGATTATTTCATACTGAACTGTTTCTGGGCTGGAAAGAAATACCAACTTTCTTCTGTATTTTGTTTAATCACTTCATTTACTAGACTATTTAACAAAAAAATTAAAATTATTTTTAAAATATATTATTTTTGGAGACAGAGTCTCACTCTGTCACCTGGAGTAGATAGAGTGCTATGGCCTCAGCCTAGTTCACAGCAACCTCAAACACCTGGGTTCGAGCAATCCTTCTGCCTCAGCCTTCCTTGTAACTGGGACTACAGGTGCCTACTACCATGTCCAGCTAATTTTTCTGTTTTTAGGAGATATGGGGTCTTGCGTGGTCTCAAACTCCTGAGCTCAAGGGGCCTGGCTGCCTTGCTCAGATTGCTAGGATCACAGGCATGAGCCACCTCGCCTGGCCAAATCTATTTGTTTAAGAAGGGATTTAGGGGGTGGTGCCTGTGGCTCAGTGAGTAGGGCACCGGCCCCATATGCCGAGGGTGGTGGGTTCAAACCCAGCCCCGTCCAAACTGCAACAAAAAAATAGCCAGGCGTTGTGGCGGGCGCCTGTAGTCCCAGCTGCTTGGGAGGCTGAGGCAAGAGAATCGCGTAAGCCCAAGAGTTAGAGGTTGCTGTGAGCCGTGAGACGCCACAGCACTCTACCCGAGGGCGGTACAGTGAGACTCTGTCTCTACACACACACACACACAAAAGAAGGGATTTAGGCTTTGATCACAAATTTGACCAATTTAAGATGCAAACAGAAATTCAATACTAGTTCTTTTAACTAGTTCCTTTGCCTTAAGGATACACAAATATTATGCTTAATATTTGTAAATTATAGCATATATTAAAGCCCTGCTACCAATACTGGTTACAAAAGCTCTAAAGCCATGGGCTTAATTTTTTTCTCATTCTTTTTTTTTTATATCATTTTGCCCCAGTGAAGTCATCTTATTCTTATTTTCACACCTCTCTGAGTTTCCAATTTTTATACCTTTCTAGGGTTTCAGTAATTCTACCTGTTATTATCTGTAAACCTCTGTGAAGAGTTTGTAATCCTACTACACCCAAAAGAAAAAAGAAACTGTTTCGGAATAAACTGAGATTAGAGGTTCTGGTCAGAGACATAGTATCAGGTTGCACAGTTTTTTTTTTGTTTGTTTGTTTGTTTTTGTAGAGACAGAGTTTCACTTTATTGCCCTCGGTAGAGTGCCGTGGCGTCACACAGCTCACAGCAACCTCCAACTCCTGGGCTTAAGTGATTCTCCTGCCTCAGCCTCCCGAGTAGCTGGGACTACAGGCGCCCGCCAGAACTCCCAGCTATTTTTTGGTTGCAGTTTGGCCGGGGCTGGGTTTGAACCCACCACCCTTGTTATATGGGGCCGGTGCCCTACTCACTGAGCCACAGGCGCCGCCCCAGGTTGCACAGTTTTAAGAATTCAAAGCTGAGCTGCCGTCACTAGCCCTACCACCTTTTAATGGAAAAGATTTTCTTTTTTTGTGTGTAGAGACAGAGTTTCACTTTATTGCCCTCGGTAGAGTGCCGTGGCGTCACACAGCTCACAGCAACCTCCAACTCCTGGGCTGAGGCGATTCTCCTGCCTCAGCCTCCCGAGTAGCTGGGACTACAGGCGCCTGCCACAACGCCCGGCTATTTTTTTGTTGCAGTTTGGCCAGGGCCGGGTTTGAACCCGCCACCCTCGGTATATGGGGCCGGCGCCCTGCTCACTGAGATTTTCTTTTTATCATGTGATGCTTTAGCTTTCTTTTTCTATCTTTTCTTGTTGTTCTTTTTTTAGTATATGTGCTGTCAAAGAGAGCACTGGTTGTACTTTTTTAAAAAAAAAATGATAGGGTCTTGATCTGTTGCCCGGGCTGGAATACAATGGCATCACAGTTCACAACAACCTCAAACTCCTAGGCTCAAGCAATCCTCCCAAGTAGCTAGGATTACAGCCACATGCTGCCTGGTTAATTATTCTTACTTTTTATAGAGATGGGGGTCTCACTAGGTTGCTTAGACCTGTGAACTCCTGGTCTCCAAAAATCAAAGAGGTGAGATAGGCCAGAGACACCATGCTCAGCCCTGCTGGCATTATTATAACCTACCTATTCCATTGTTAATTAATAATTGGAAAGGTCATCAGGGTTGCACACATACCCTTCCTTGCCTCTCCCCCATTGAGAGTTTCAAATATGGCTGAACATTAGAATCTGGAGATTTTTTTTTTTTTTAGACAGAGTCTCACTATGTTGCCCTTGGTAGAGTGCAATGGCATCACAGCTCACACAGCAACCTCCAACTCCTGGGCTTAAACGATTCTCTTGCCTCAGCCTCCCAAGTAGCTAGGACTACAGGTGCCTGCCACAACACCCAGCTATTTTTTGGTTGTAGTTATCATTGTTGTTTGGCAGGCCCGGGCTGGATTTGAACCCACCAGCTCTAGTGTATGTGGCTGGCACCTTAGCCACTTGAGCTATAGGCGCTGAGCCAGAATCTGGGGATTTTTTGTTTTAAATCGTGGTCAAATACACATAAAAATTGCCATCTTAATCATTCCTAAGTATACAGTTCAGTGGCACTAAGTACATTTACATTGTTGTGAACCTGCACTATCCATCTCCAGAACTCTTTTTTCATCTTGCAGAATGGAAACTATACTAACATTACATAATAACTCCCATTCTCTCCTCCCCACAGGCCCTGGCAACCACCATTTCATTTTCTGTCTCTATGAATTTGACTACTCTAGGTATCTCATCTAAGTAGAATCATACAATATTTGTTCTTTTGTTACTGGCTTATTTCACTTAACATAATGTATTCCAGGTTCATCCATGTAACATGGGTCAGAATTCCCTTCTTATTCAAGGCTGAATAATATTCCACTATAGGCTCAGGGCCTGTAGCTCAACAGCTAGGGCACCGGCCACATACATCGGGGCTGGCAGGTTCGAACCTGGCCTGCACTTGCCAAACAACAATGACAACTACAACAAAAAAATAGCCTGTAGTCCCAGCTACTTGGGAGGCTAAGGCAAGAGAATCACTTAAGCCCAAGAGTTTGAGGTTGCTGTGAGCTGTGATACCACAGCACTCTTTCAAGGGTGATATAATGAGGCTCTGTCTCAAAAAGAAAAAAATTAGTTTTCATTAGGACACATGCCTAATTCATCATCTCGGAACAAAATATTGCGATCTCCTTCTACCTGGTTACTTTATATGTTCATTAATACTGTCCAGTCATGGAAGTGCCTTGCTCTTCCTAGAGTTACTGGACTTCATTCTCTGGGTTCTATTCTTTCCTCCTTACACAGATAGAAATAGGTTTGCAATTTTTCCCTACAGGGGAAAATGAGAAAAAACAAAATACCCACTTGTTAATATACTTCTCAAAATTATACATCTCTTGTTATCATCTTTCTTACATAGTACAATTGCCTTTTTGAAAATTCTATCTTAATTTTCCACTTTTAACTTCAGCATAGTGGTTATTATATACTATTTTAGGGTGCTGAAATTGTTACAACTTGGACAGTGGTGGTCCATTTAATTACATCTTTGTCTTTATACTACTATGCCAATATCCTTGAAAATAGCCTTACTTTCTGGTATCAACAGTATACTATAGATCCATGCTAGGATTTTTGTCTCAGGAAATGGAATCAGCTACCCTCCAAGAACTCCTAATGGTAACTACTAATCTACACCAACAGCTGGTCATTAGGGATGTATATGAGTGTTTGAAACGGAGTAAAGTGCTAGATATTGCTCAGTGACAGAAAAAATTTTCTGAAACGTCTTTCCACTTTAACATATCACTGATATGCCCTGCCTTCCTGATGGTCTGTGAATCCACCCACCACACTGATAGGACCTTTGAGGCCTCTGTTATCATTATCTTCATCGTATCATTGAACAAACTGAGGGTGCAAGAAGTTGTATAACTTTCAAGTAAGTGGGGAATCTGGGATTCAAACCCAGCACTAATTTAAGAAATCGAAGTTAACTGCCTCTGCCTGTGGCCAAAAGTACAGAACTCAGTTATTTGCAAGACTTTCCACCAGCTTGTTCCGCTTAGGACTCCCAAGGTAGGGTCTTTCTTCCTCGCTGTCAGTGGGGTGAGAAGATGAAACGTTGCCCACATTCTTTTTCTCTGCCTACAGGATGCGGGAGTGAGAATGACAAGGCGAGCACTCCAGGAGAAGGGCCTGAAGACGGAGCCCCTCCGAAGGCTCCTTCCCAGGAGAGGCCTCCGGACAAATGCTCGGCCCAGTTCCACAGTGCCGGATACTAGAGCTCCCGGAGGAGGAAGCAAAGCCCCGAGGGCACCCAGGACGACCCCCCAGGGTAAGGGGAGGTGAGCAGGCTCCCCAGGCAAGACGAGGCCCTTAGGCCTCCCTTGGCCGCCCCAAGATCCAGCCACCTACCTGTGCCCCGAGGGCGGAAAGAGCTTCCCAGCTCGACACCCACCGGCGGTATCATCGGGGCGAGCGGCCCTACACCTGTTCGGAACCTAAGGTCACAGCACCCATCCTGCTGGCCCTGACTCCAGCACGCGAGCGGGCCCAGGGGCGCAGAGTGTGGGAAGGGCTTGGGCAGCGCTCAGACCACACCCCGCGCCCGAGGCCGCCCTGCCTCGAGGCCTCACCGCACCACCTCGCGTGCCGGGAGCGGGCATCTCCGGCTGCCGGTCCGCGCGGGAGAGGGGGCCGAGTCCCGCCAGCTCGGGCCACAGGGTCACACCGCGAGGAGCGGCGTCGGCGCCTCCAGCCACCCCGCGGGGCGGCCACGCACGGCTGAGACCCGGCACAGAGACCCCGGCACCGCAGCCAGCCCTGCAAGGTCTGGGGGTGCTGGGCAGAGGACACGTGCGGCAGGAGCTTCCACCAGGATGCCAGCTTGGCCAGTCAACTTGGGAAACGACGTGGACGAGTGGCCTTTCAGCCAGGCGCCCGCCTTGCACCTCGGACCATGTGGAGGAGCGGGGACTTCTGGCACTGCCACGAGCGGGCCTCACCTACCTGGAAAATCCCTGCCTGGAGAAACTCAGGGCCAACAGGCCATTGGAGTGGTTCCAAGAGCTTTCACCAAGCTCTTAACTTCCTGACCTCACTGTTGGACTTGTCCTAGGAAATAATAACGCCTCCCCTTTACTGAGGGTCTATTCTGTGCCAGGCATTGTGATCGATGTCATTTAATCCTCACAACATCCCTGTGACTTAGTCTCATTTATCCGCATAACCTCCGGGAGGTTAAAGAACCTGCCTAAAGTCACACAGCCCAGCATTCAGACCCAGGTCTGCCTACCTGACTCCCCAACCCACCCTGCTATGCAGCTTCTCTTGCTGGGCCACGGTGGAGTTCAGACCGTGGTTTCGATAGGGCCTCCGTTTCTGGAGCATTCATTCTTCTCAGTGGTAAATTTTATAGAACACTGTTTACACTATGGTGAGCAGACACTCCCTGGAATGAAGGTTAACATTTGTCCCAGTGATTGAGATGAAATTTGATGTGACACAGAAATTTTCTGCATAAAGCCAATCAGTGCTTTGCGCTCAGCCCATGGATCCCTGAAGTGACCTCTTTTCAGGCCTCTCTAGGGTGATGTTGGAATTGGGAATGAAAAATAGGAATTCCTGAGATCATGTTATTCTGTATTTTTCATAACTTTTTTTTTTTTTCTTTTTTGAGGCAGAGTCTCACTCTGTTGCCCCATCTAGAGTACTGTGGTGGTAGCCTAGTTCCCAGCAGCCTCAAACTCTTGAGTTGAAGTAATCCTTCTGCCTCAACCTCCTGAGTAGCTGAGACTACAGGCACCTGTCATGACACTCAGCTAATTTTTCTATTTTTAGTAGAGACAGGGTCTTGCTCTTACTCAGGCTGATCTTGAACTCCTGAGTTCAAGCAATCCTGCCTTGGCTGCCTTTTTTTTTTTTTTTTTACACAAATAAGAAATACCTATTTAGTGTAGCACTATAGCCTATAGGCCATAGCAAATATCCCGCAACTGGAAAATGCCAGAGGACATTAGCGGGGAGTATTTGAATAATGAGTTTTATTTTATTTAATTTTTGAGACAGTCATGCTTTGTTGCCTAGGCTAGAGTAACGAACGTAGCGTAATCATAGCTCACAGAAACCTCAAATTCTTGGGCTCAAGTGATTCTTTTGCCCCAGCCTCCCAAGTAGCTGAAACTATAAGCGCCTGCTACCATGCCAGGCTAATTTTTCTATTTTTTAGTAAAGACAAGATCTTGCTCTTACTCAGGCTGGTCTTGAACTCATGAGCTCAATCCTTCCACCACCTCGCGCTCCCAGAGTTTTAGGATTATAGGTATGAACCAAAGCCTCTGGCCTCCTCTAGCTTTCATCTTAACGTCAGTGGATTCCTTCAAACCAGGAATGCCTGTGTGTTGATTGTTAAACATTAATTCTCACAAGAAAATTCTAATACTTTTTTTCATTTTCCCAGTTTCTTGAGTGATTTATTTTGGGATTCAGAGAAACATGCAAATTTTCTGAAAAATGACAGGAAGGATTTCCTGCATGGAAACACTACTCTGGGTTGAGCTGAATTGTCAAGGCAAGTCTGCTACACCTGCTATATTGTCAAGCTCAGTCACTGACATTTGTGGGGCTCCTAGCTCTGGGTCCTAGCTCTGCCAGTTCCTGGTTATGAGATCTTGGGCAAGTTGCTTTAATTCTCTGAGCTTCAATTTAGTGGGTAATTCTAGGTAATAATATACGTGGTTTGTGAGGCGATGTTGTAGAATGGGAGTCAGTCTGAGGTTCAAATCCTGGCTCCTTTACTCACTACCTCTTTGATTTCAGGCAAGTTCTAGCCACTTGATTTTTCTCTTCTATAAAATGGGGACACTAATTGAGTCTATTTCATAAGGTTTTGGTGAGTTTAAATAAGATCACATGTGAAAGTGCTGAACACAGAGTACAGTACATTATAAATGCTTAAATGTGGACCAGAATAGTTATTATCTGCTGTATCTACCTCACAGGGCAGTTGTGAGGATGAAATGGAGGTCATGTTGGGGAAGTGCTTTCTAAGCTGTGAAATGATAGCCACACATTTCTCTTTCCTTCAAAGATGGGATAGTCAGAAGCTATGGGCTGATATCAGTGGTATCTCCAAGTATGGGGCCCGAAGATAGTGACTTATATCCACAGAAGGTAGCTGTGTTAAGGAGGCAATGTCATCAAGGTTAGATGAAAAACAGGGTGCAAAATGCTGTTAGATGAGAGTTATTGCAATCAAGTGGGCAAGCTCTGACATGGTATGACTTGGGGCACACCTGGAGACAGGCAGAAAGCGGCTTTGGAGGAAGGATGATGTTAAATGGAACCTGCCCAGTATATATATATATATATATATACTGCAACCTGCCCATATATATATATACTGGGCAGGTTCCATTTAACATCATATATAACAACAACATATATATATATATATATTAAGTGAAAGCAAGATAATTTACTGAGAAGAAAGGAAAGAGGAAATCCTCCTGCACAGTGGAGGGGGTCCCAAGTGGGTGCCCCCACTATATGTTTTTAAATAAGGATCAAATCAGAGGAAGGGGACATATAACAACAGGGGGCTAGGGAAGGTCTGTCTCTTGTCTGAAACTGTTCTTGGTGAAAGGCTGAACTTAGGAAACACTCCCATTAGCAGAAACCAGTGCACCCTCTCCTGCTTTGAGTGTACAGATGATGTCATTCATTGCCTACACTGAAGGCCAAACATGGTTCCGAAAGCCTTGCAAAGATGGTCTTGTGTGACCCTGACAGCAGCCCCATCAAGTGCATGCTAGCACCATTCCCATTTTACAGAAGAGGGCTTGGAATCAAGGAGAGTTAAGTCCATTGCCTGGGACAGTGTTTTTCAACCTTTCTAATCTCATGGCACACTTGAACCTACGGTTAAACTTCTGGGAAAACTTAAATTACATTGACTAAAAAAGAGAGTAAAAGAAATACCTACTGTGCTTCGAACTTTTCAAAAATAATTTAATTAGTGATCTTCGAAAATTTTTGGGGCACATCAGTGTACCACAAGAAACTGGTTGAAAATCACTGGCCTAAGGTCACATAGCTTATATATTGTGGAGTCAAGATTCAGACAGAGTCCAAGCCCTTAACCCCCACCAGGCTGCTGCAACCTACCAGGTGCCAGATTGCTGATCTTGAATGAGGAAGAAGAAAATCCAAAAATACACGAGTTTTTAGTGCCTAAGTGTCTTCCTCTCTTCCCTTTGGTACCTATGTTTTCTCTCTCCTGATAGTACTCCTACTTCTCTGGACATTGCTTCTTTGCTTCCAGGAGTATTTTTCTATGTTTGACCCTAAGTCAGGGTCCTCTGGGCCCCAACCTTTCCTTTGTTTTGGTGTGAAGGTCTGTGAAGGATTGCCTTTATACCGACAGCTTCAGCTACTGGTCTTCTCATTCTAATCCAGACTGAGCTCCAGCTGGAGTGGCCAATCCTTCTGAGGTCCCAGGTTCCCACTGCATTCATCATCTCTCCCTTCAAATGCCTCTCCTCCTTACCGTCATGGGGGAATCCGGAAAGCCTTCAGAGATAAAGGCTCTTTAATAGGTTCTTGGGGCTAAAGGTGGAATACAGAGTGTGTTCTCTGAGAGCTGCCAACAGTTTGGGAGTGAACTTGGAGAGTGGAATTCATCATTTAATCAGTCAGCTGTCCACTGAGTGCCCGACAGCATCCCAGGTCCCATAGCTAGGGCAAGGGATGCATTCATAGTAAAGTATCCAGGATCTCTGGTTTGGGGAGCTTCCAGGCTGCTGGGGAAGACAGACATTGTCCAATCTTTCCAAGTACCCAATACAAATTCAGAAACTGTGATAAGTGACATGAAGGAAAACTTCTCTCTAAATTAGGTTGGAGGAGGGGAATGACAATACTGTATCCCTGAGACCTGAGCTGGGGGAAGAGAATTTCATCTAAAGGCAACAGGAGGCACAAAAGGTGCAGTGATGGGAAAAGCTTGAAATGCTGGGAAAGCCAAGAGGCGATCGTGTAGGCCGAGCTGAGTAGTATGCTGGGGGATATGGCCTAGATAAGGCTGGGTAGCCTGGGCAGGGGTGGTGGCAAGACCCTGTGGGCTGCAGTAAGGAGCCTGGTTTGGTTAACTTTGTATTTGGAATAATGTCAGAGTTACACAAAAGTTGCAAGAATGGTACAAAGGACATTTCTACATCCTTTACCCCAAATTTACAAGTTGTTGATGTGTTATTCCATTTACGTTACCACTTTTTCTCTATTTAAGGTATATACATGTGACTTTTATCCTGAACTAATTGAGAAAGTGTTGCAGACATCATAATCCTTTGCCCCTCAATGACATGTGTATTTTCTGCCCCAGTACATTTACTTCTTTAAATTTCACATCGATGCAGTATGGTGTCTAGTTTACCTCCCATCTTGTCAATTACCCCAGTAATGTCTTTTATGTAGCATTTCCCCTCTAGTACAGGATCCAGTCTAGGAATGGTGTATCCTGTTAAATTGCTATTTCTCTTTAGTATCCCTTAATCTGCAATGGTTAGCCCTTCTCTTTTATGATGTTGACATTATTGAAGAATGCAGTTTTCCCTTTTATTTTAATAGAATGTTCCTCATTTGGGGTTTGTCTGCTGTTTCGTCATTGTTATATATGGGTTTATGCATAAGCTATGTGTGTCCTTCTCCGTGTAACAACTAGAAGCACACAGTGCCTGTCTGTTCTTTCTTGGTTATTTTCAATTTGATCACCCAGTCAAGTTATTGTTAGAGTTCTCCAATCTGTAGTTAACTGTTTTTATTTTACTGTTTTTCACTGCACATTTATTTATATGGTCATTATTTGTAGGGACTCCTGGACTTCTATCATTTTCTAATAATTTTATAATTAGTTGTTAATCTTAGTTATTTTGGTGCTCAGATGCATATAAGAGCACCCTGAACGCTACATGACAGCTCATTGTAAGGGCTCCGAGGAGGAAGCAGGGAGAGCCATTAGGAGTCTCTGGGTGATGCTTAGACCTGGTAGTGACCTACAGGGTGGAGGGAATGGATGGGTATAGGAGCAACATTGTAATGTAGAACCATCAGGACGATGGTGGATTGAGTATATGAGCAGACAGAGAGGGAGGAGTTGAGAACCACTGGAGCAGCTGAGTGGATGGTGATGTGGAGAAGATAGCAGAGTAGGGGTCCTGTGGAGGGGTGTGTTAGACTTGCTGAGTCGTGACGTCTTGCCAGTGGTCTCTGGCATCCAACTGAAGGAGTGAAGTAGAAACTAGATTTGGAACTGATGAGAGAAGTCAGGCCAAAAATAAGTTTAGATAGTGGCTAACACTGTGCTTCCTTCTAAAGTAAATCAGCTTTTTTCTTGCCACTGGAGATTGTTCTGAAGGGTTGCCATGTCTGGAATGAGCTCTCTTTTTTCATCTGGGCACAAAAAAGATGATTAAAACATTTGTCTGGAGGCGGCACCTGTGGCTCAAAGGAGTAGGGCGCTGGCCCCATATGCTGGAGGTGGCGGGTTCAACCCTGCCCCGGCCAGAAACTGCAAAAAAGACCCCAGACAAACAAACAACAAAAAAAACATTTGTCAGGGCTCAGCGCCCGTAGCACAGTGGTTATGGTGCCAGCCACATACACCAAGGGTGGCAGGTTTGAAACTGGCCCGGGCCAGCTAAACAATGATGACAACTGCAACAAACAATAGCCGGGTGTTGTTGCAGGCACCTGTAGTCCCAGCTACTTGGGAGGCTGAGGCAAGAGAATTACTTAAGCCCAAGAGTCTGAGGTTGTTATGAGCTGTGACGTCATGGCAGTCTACAAAGGGCAACATAGTGAGACTCTGCCCCCCGCCCCCCAAAAAAAGAAAAAAAAATTTGTCTGAACTGCACTTGTTGGCCCCAGGTAAGTGCATATTTATGTATTACTATACATTTCATTTGCTTACCTCCATATAACTTGCTTCTGGGACTCTTCCCAGCCAGGTGCAATGTAGTAGGTGGAAGGAGGCATGAGCTGGGCCCTGAAGTTCGCTGGAGTCTGTTTGAGGACTATGATCCTGTGCCCTGGCATGTCTTCAGTTCAGTGTGCTCTCTGTAATCCAGGCAACCACCCATTTGAACCTATATGTGGTCCCCTCCCCACTCCATGTGTCCTGGGAGATGGGTTGAGGTCTGGATGCACATTCTAATGCACTTTCTTACAGGGCTGGTGTTGTCCAGGAAACCTGTACTCCTGCCTATGGGGTGCTGACAGCCCCTTGACAGTGACAAATACCAAAAAGCAGAAATTTTGAGAAACAGAGGGAGGGAAGCCTAGGAAAGGCAAGATTCTTTTTCTGGTTGGAAAAATTAGGATAAGTCTTCAGAGAAGGTGACATTTTTTTATTTTTTTGAGACAGTCTCACTACGTCACCCTCGGTAGAGTGGCATGACATCACAGCTCACAGCAACCTTAAACTTCTTGGGCTTAAGCAATTCTCTTGTCTCAGCCTCCCATGTGGCTGGGACTATAGGCGCCCGCTACAAAGCCTGCGTATTTTTCTGTTGCAGTTGTCATTGTTGCTTAGCTGGCCTGGGCTGAGTTCAAACCCACCAGCCTCGGTGTATGTGGCTCGCACTGTAACCACTGTGCTATGGGCACCGAGCCAAAGAAGGTAACATTTGAACTGGGCCTTGCAGGTAGAGTAAATTATTTTTCCATTTCACAAAAGAAATATTTGACTATTCAGAACGAAAGAGGAAATAAGAAAACAATCAAAGCTCCTCTTCTCACATTGTATTGACATTGTCCATGCAGTCATTATCGGTTGCTTATTCCACAGAGTTAGTCTGTTGGATTGATTCATTCCAGGCTTCACAACATGGGCTTGCGACCCGTGTCTGGGCAGTAGAGACAGAAGCAACATTGGGGACCAGTGCTCAAGCCCATCTATTCATTCTTCCATTCTGCAAACATTAAGGACTCAATGCCTACTAGGCCCTTAGAATCCCGTGAGTTTTGGGACATGGTTACTGTCCTCTCAATTCTAGTAATAAAGGAGTTGTAAGTGGAAAGATTTATAAAGCAACTTGTAGAGTGCCACAATAGAGGCACAGAACGTACAAGCTGTTGTGACCTAGAGAAAAGATTTAAAGCTGTGGTTCTCAACCTTCTTGATGCTGCGGCCCTTTAATACAGTTCCTGTGGGTCACGACAGAGAACCTCTGACTTCAAGGGAGCTGACACTTTGGGAGCAGGTGAGGATACCAGGCAGAGCAGGAGCAGTGAGGGGGAGGCCAGTGTCAAAAGGACCAGGTGCACACAGACACTGCCAAACACTTCTCTGTCCACAGGCAGAAAGTTTATCCCACCTACCTACAGGCTTCTAGGTGTTTTTTCTGTTTTCTGTTTCAAATATTTCCTTTCTCCCATTTTGGGGGAAGATGTTTTTATACTTTTTCCAGCATTGCAACTCGCATGCTTAATTTATGTTTCTTTTTAACACGAAAAGCATTTAAAGCTGTTAATTTACCTCTGCATATAGCATTGACTGTTAGACCTACTTTTTTATTATTTTCTAAATAATCAGTTTTTTATTCTTGATTTTCTTCTTGTCTTAAGGGTAATTTGAGATTCTATTCATGCTTTTAAATTTCTAAGTGGTGTGTTTTATATAGTTAGTTGTACTGTAGTTTGATCAGAGAATGGCTTCTGGAGTTTCTGTTCTTCAAAATTTACCAAAATATTCTCCATAGCTTAATATTTATTAAATTTTGTCACTGTACCATGAAACTTGAAAAGCAGTTGTACTGTTTGTTTTCAGGGTAAAAAAATTATATGTTCATATTCTCTATGTCTTTATTTATTTTTTGATTACTTGTTCAGAAAATGTGTTGAAATATTTCCAATAAAACTGTTTCTCAAGTTTTTTCTTGTATTACTATCTATTTAATTTCACAAATCTTTGTTGTTTATTTAACACATAAGAAATTAAACTCAGTCAGCCTTAGTGACTCATGCCTGTAGTCCTGGCACTCTGGAGGGAAGATCTTTTGAGGTCAGGAGTTCAAGACCAGCCTGAGCAAGAGCAAGATGCTATCTCTAAATAGAAAAATTAGCCAGGTGTTGTGATCTCAGTTAGGTGCCTGTAATCTCAGTTATTTGGAAGGCTGAAGCAGGAAGATCACTGTATGTAGCCCTATGTAGCTCATACCTACAGCCCCAGAGGCTTGCTCCTGGACATCCTGCCTCTCTAAGAGGGCTTATTCCCAGGGATTGGTGCAGACATACAAAAGCCCAGCTACTTTGCAGTAAAGTAGGACAGATTGCAGCTCTATGTATTCCATTTGAAAATTAGCAGGTGGGGGCAGAGCCTGAGGCTCAGTGAGTAGGGCACCGGCCCCACATGCCAAGGGTGGCGGGTTCAAACCCAGCCCCGGCCAAACTGCAACAACAAAAAAAAATAGCCGGGCGTTGTGGCAGGCGCCTGTAGTCCCAGCTGCTCGGGAGGCTGAGGCAAGAGAATCACGTAAGCCCAAGAGTTAGAGGTTGCTGTGAGCCGTGTAATGCCACGGCACTCTACCCGAGGGCGGTACAGTGAGACTCTGTCTCTACGAAAAAAAAAAAAAAGAAAATTAGCAGGTGGCTGAGTGCAGTGGCTCACACCTGTAATCCTAGCACTATGGGAGGCTGGAGTTTGAGATCAGCCTAAGCAAAAGTGAGACCCCGTCTCCACTAAAAAAAATAGGACAACTAGCCAGGTGTAGTGGTGGGGGCCTATAGTCCCAGCTACTCAGGAGACTGAGGAAAAAGAATCACTTGAGGCCAAAGGGTTTGCGGTTGCTGTGAACTATGATGCCATGACATTCAACCCCAGGGCAACTGAGTGAGACTCTGTCTCAAAAAAAAAAAAAAAAAGAAAAAGAAAACTGATAGGTGACATATTTATGTCAACTGAAAATGGAGTTGAAAATGCACCAAAATATTATTTTCCCAGAAATATTGAAATCTGTTTGAAAATTCTTGTATCAAATTGAAAAGCAAAGCTGCATATTTTTTGCTGTTCATAGGACTATGTTTAGCCAATGTGTCAAAATGCATAAAATTGTTGGCCTTAATTTGAGCTTGCCATAATTTTAGTTTCATTTGGAATGTTGTTATTGTTTGAAACATTGTGTTGATAAGTTGGTTTTCACCTTGAAGAAGCATGTTTAACTCATTTAAATGAGCAGTTAAATCCACCAAAAATGCTAAATCTGTAAGCCAGTTTTCACTGTCAAGTTCTGGCAAGATAAAATATTTGGTTTTTGATACCATAAACAACTTGATAATATGTCACAAATCATAAAAATCTGTTCAACATTTGATCTTGACTTAGCCATCTTACTTCCATAAAGTAAGTGGTGTCACATAGTCAGCATCAATTTTTTTTTTTTTTTTTTAATTTGGCCGGGGCTGGGTTTGAACCCGCCCACCTCCGGCATATGGGACCGGCGCCCTACCCGCTGAGCCACAGGCACTGCCCATCAATTTTTTTTTTTGCAGTTTTTGGCCGGGGCTGGGCTTGAACCCACCACCTCCAGCATATGGGGCCGGAGCCCTACTCCTTTGAGCCACAGGCGCCACCCGCCAGCATCAATATTTTTAAGAAATTCCTAAAAAAAAATAAAAAAACCTATCTCAATGAAATCCAATTTTTCATGGGCTGCGCATGTGGCTCAAAAGAGTAGGGCACTGGCTCCATATGCCGAAGGTGGCGGGTTCAAACCCAACCCCGGCCAAAAACTGCAAAAGAAAAAAAAAAAGAAAAGAAAAGAAATTCCTGGAATGGGCCCTTATCCAATTCACAGTCTTGATGATGATTCACACAGTGTTATTAAAACTGTTGTACATAAATATTCTTGATGTACTATGCGATTGTAGTTTATCAAATATAAGTTTGGGGTGGCAATTGCATTGTCTTCTATTAATTTTACAAGTCCTTCTTTTTTACCTCCCATTACTGGGGCACTATCAGTAACTATATCAAATACATTGATAACAAAGTTGTTTTTAACATTTTTTTTACTGCTTCCTATAAATCTCTTGTTTTAAGTTGTGCCTTTTAATTACACTAAAGAAGCCATTTCTTCAGTGACATTATATTGGTCATCAAAACCACTAGTAAAAGTGGCAGGTTGAGCCATATTTGTAGTATCAGTGCTGTCATCCATCGCCAAAGGATAAATTTTTAAATTAGCAGCTTTACTCACCAAAGTTCTTTTTTTTTTTTTTTCCCGCCCTTAGTAGAGTGCTATGGTGTCATAGCTCACAGCAACCTCAAACTCTTGGGCTTAAGCGATTCTCTTGCCTCAGCCTCCCAAGTAGCTGGGACTACGGGCGCCCGCCACAACAACTAGCTATATTTTTTTTGTTGCAGTTGTCATTGTTGTTTAGCTGGCCTGGAAGAGTTCAAACCGCCAGCCTTGGTGAATGTGGCTGGTGCCAAGCCTCACCAAACTTCTTTTGATAGATTTTCCAGTTTCTTCAATTCACCTGCTATAGTCCGGTGAGACAAACTGATTTTAGGAATATCCACTTTTTCCTCAAGGTGCATTAGATCTGCCATGATTTCCACATATTGCTTAATAAACTCACCATCAGTAAGTGGTTTTGATCCTTTTGCTATTAAACATGTAACTACCACATAACAAGCTTTTAGGATGGAATCCATCTGAGCTATAACTTTAGAAAACTTTTTTTTTGTTGAGAAGACAGACATTTTTTCAGTTCAACTGTTTTGTCTGTAGGACACAATCCTTCATATCCATTGAATTTGGCAGCACGTTTTTGCATGTAATGCCTTCTCAAACCATAATCTTTGAAAACTTACACAAATTCCCTACAAATTAAGCAGAGTGTTTTGCTCTTTGCCTCAACAAAAAAGTAGTCATCTGTCCATTTTTCATTGAACGATCTTTCTTCAACCATAATTTTTCTTGTTGGTTCTGTTTTCTTTTGAGACATTGTAGAAGCCATGCTGGGATTAAAAAGATAATAATAGGTGGCGCCCATAGCTCAGTGGGTAGGGCGCCGGCCACATACACCAAGGCTGGCAGGTTCAAACCCGGCCCGGGCCAGCTTAAACAATGACAACTGCAACAAAAAACAGCCAGGTGTTGTGGCGGGCACCTGTAGTCCCAGCTACTTGGGAGGCGGAGTCAGGGGAATCACTTGAGCCCAGGAGTTGGAGGTTGCTGTAAGCTCTGATGCCACAACACTCTACCCAGGGTGACAGCTTGAGTCTCTGTCTCAAAAAAAAAAAAATTTATAGCCATAAATTCATACATTACAAAAAAAGAAAGATAGCCAACCAATAACATAACTATACATGTAAAGGAATTAGAGAATGAGCCAGGCACAGTGGCTCACTCCTGCACCAAGGGAGCCCAAGGTGGGAGGATCCTCTGAGGCTAGAAGTTTGAAACCAGCCTGGGCAACATAGTGAGACCCCATCTCCACAAAAAAATATATTTAAATATTAGCTGGGCATAGTGACATGCACCTATAGTACTAAATACTAAGGAGGCTGAAGTGGGAAGATTGCTTGCACCCAGGGGTTTGAGGCTGCAGTGAGCTATGATTATACGGTACTCCTAAAAATTTTAAAAGAAAAAAGATCTAGAAAAAGAAGAGCAAACTAAACCCAAATGCAGCAAATGAAAGAAAATTACACAGATTAAAGTGAAGATAAATAAAATAGAGAATAGGAAAACTATAAAGAAAGAAAACCAACAAAACCAAAAGTTGATTCTTTGAGATCAACAAAATTGACAGAACTTTAACTAGGATAACCAAGAAAATTAAAAAATCAGAAATGAAAGTGAAGACATCATTACTGATTTTACAGAAATAAAAGTGGTTGTACTCCAACAAATTGTATAAACTAGATGAAATGGAAAAACACACAATATACCAAAACTGACATAGGAAAAATCTGAAATAGACCTAGAACTAGTAAGAAGACCGCATCAGTAATCAAAAACATCTCCAAAAAGAAAAAAAACAAAACAAAAAAAAAACCCAGGTCAAATAGCTTCTACGGTGAATTCTACAAAACATATAAAAAAATTAATACCAATTCTTCTCAAACTCTTCTAAAAGATTTGAAACTGAGGGAACACTTTCTAATTCATTCTATGAAGCCACCATCACCCTGATAAAAATGCCAAACAAGGCTGGGTGTGGTGGCTCATGCCTGTAATCCTAGTACTCTGGGAGGTCAAGGCAAGGGGATTGCTTGAGCTCACAGGTTTGAGACCAGCCTGAGCAAAAGCAAGACCCTGTCTCTACTGAAAAATAGAAAAACTGAGGCAAGAGGTTAGGGCACCAGCCACATGCTCAAGGGCTGGTGGGTTCAAACTTGACCCAGGCCTGCTAAACAAACAAACAAAAATTGTGTTGGGCTCCTGTAGTCCCAGCTACTTGGGAGGCTGAGGCAAGAGAATCACTTGAGTGCAAGAGTTTGAGGTTGCTGCGAGTTGTGATGCCACAGCACTCTATCCAGGATGATAAAGGGAGATTCTGTCTCAAAAAAAAAAAAAAAAAGAGAGGGTGGAGCCTGTGGCTCAGTGAGTAGGGCGCCAGCCCCATATACTGAGGGTAGCGGGTTCAAACCCAGCCTCGGCCAAACTGCAACCAAAAAATAGCCGGGCATTGTGGCGGGTGCCTGTAGTCCCAGCTGCTAGGGAGGCTGAGGCAAGAGAATCGTGTAAACCCAAGAGCTGGAGGTTGCTGTGAGCCGTGTGACATCATGGCACTCTACTGAGGGCGATAAAGTGAGACTCTGTCTCTACAAAAAAAAAAAAAAAAAAGAGATGACCGAATAAATAAAATGTGGTATATACAACACACACAATGGAATGTTTTTTATAAAAGGAATGAAGTTCTTTTTTTTTTTTTTTTGAGACAGAGTCTCACCATGTTGTCCTTGGTAGAGTGCTATGATGTCACAGCTCACAGCAACCTCAAACTCTCGGGCTCAAGCGATTCTCTTGCCTCAGCCTCCCAAGTAGCTGGGACTATGGGCACCCACCACAACACCTGGCTATTTTTTGTTGCAGTTGTCATTGTTCATTAGTTGGCCTGGGGTGGGTTTAAACCTGCCAATTTCGGTGTATGTGGCTGGCGCTGTAACCACTGTGTTACGGGTGCCAAGCCAGGAATGAAGTTCTGATACATGCTTGTGATATTTTGAGGTATACAGGATTTCATCCATGGTTCTTGGCTCATAACTCCCATATGCCTTGTTACAATGGGGCACAGGTCTCAAAAAATCAGAATCTTTCTGATCTTCTCCTAGCCTTTCACCTACTTATTTTTCTCCCTAAGGTAGGAATCATCCCTTGCCTTTCTACCTTAAAGTTGACCATAAAGCAATTCTTTGACCTACCTTGTCTGATTGTGGAAGATGAGATCCCCATTTTAAAAGGGGTCCTGCCGCATACCCAGGAGCAAGGAATGTTGTACAGAGAGGCCAAGAAGAATCTGGACAGACAGCCCTTGCTGGGTTTTGTCACTCAACCTATTAGTTTTAGATTATACTCTTTTTGTCCAATCACATTTCTGCATGTTTGCCCATTCTTCAATCTTGCCTAACTGATGAAGTCTCCAAGGTCCAAGAGGAAACAGCATGGAGAGCTTCCAGCTAGCTGAACACATGGAGGTTCTGAGAGCAGTGCACCTGGACAGGGTGTGGAAGCTCCACCTTCTCACGTACTTTGCCCTGTACATCTCTTTATCTGTATCCTTTGTAATATTCTTTTTTTTTTTTGAGACAGAGTCTCACTATGTCACCCTTGGTAGAGTGCTGTGGCATCACAGCTCACAGCAACCTCAAACTCTTGGGCTTAAGTGATTCTCTTGCCTCAGCCTCCCAAGTAGCTGAGACTACAGGTGCTATTTTTTGGTTGCAGTTGTCACTGTTGTTTACCTGGCCTGGGTCAGGTTTGAACCCACCAGCCTTGGTGTATATGGCTGGTGCTGTGACCACTGTTCTACAGATGCCAAGCCAAGCCTATCTTTTATTTCTCTCTCTTTTTTTATATTGAGACAAAGTCAAAGACCCTGTCACTGGGTCACAGCTCACAGCAACCTCAAACTCTTGGGCTCAAGTGATTCTCTTGCCTCAGCCTCCCTAGTACCTGGGGCTAGTGCCCACCACACCACTCAGCTCTTTTTTTTCTGTTTATAGCAGGCCCAGGCCAGGTTCGAACCCACCAGCCCCGGAGCATGTGGCCGGCGCCCTAACCACTAAGTATAGGCACCCAGCCTATCTTTTATTTCTTTATTTTTTTTTTTTATAATTTGGGTATGATAATCCAATACATGAAGTATTTATAGGTGGATTTCTATTTTATTTCTCTGTATGCTTGAATAGTTCTGATCGCATACACTCCTTGAAAATTTGTATTTGCTTTTTCCAGTTTCTACAGATTAAAAGGGTACTTTTTCTTCCCCCAGGTTGATATGAGGGTACATATGATTAGGTTACATTATTTGTGTTTGTAAGGTAAAGTCTAAAGTCCAAGTTATAGTTAAGTGCTTTACCTGGGAAAGGTACAATATACCCCTACATTGTACCGGGTAAGTGGAAACTTACTGAGACTCCTCCCTCCTCCCCTCTCCCCGCTTCTTGAGGGCCTTTAAAAATGGACTTTCTAAGGCACTTTAAACTACCTGTAAATTTATAACTTAAAGATATTCTTCAACCACACTAGTGATATAAGTCAGAGCCACTTATCCACCCAGGGCTGGTTTGTCATCACGATGTTTCAGAAATACTTTCTTCTCTCTGCTCTGCTTAGCACCAAGAAACTTTCTTTGCAATCCCCTAGGGTGACAAGAAGGCTGAGCCAGATTACTCCTAATTTACTCCCCTTGGGTCCAGCTTTGGTCAGGGGCATCTCCTCCTCATCACAGGGTGATGACTTGGTTTAGCAAATGCTTTAAGGGTAAAGATGGCTTCATTGCTCAGGCTCCCTGGGTTTACATTTGCCCCCTGGGTTTAGCCTGATAATTCTTCCTACTTCCTTGCTCTTTAGTACTTTCTTTTTCTTTTTCTTTTTCTTTCTTTTTTTACATTAACTTTGTCTGATTGGAATTTTTTTTTTTTTTTTTGAGACAGAGTCTCACTATGTCGCCCTTGGTAGAGTGCTGTGGCATCACAGCTCACAACAACCCCCAATTCTTGGACTTAAGCGATTCTCTTGCCTCAGCCTCCCAAGTAGCTGGGATTACAGGTGCCCATCAAAATGCCTGGCTATTTTTTGTTGCAGTTGTCATTGTTGTTTAGCTGGTCCAGGCCAGGTTTGAATCAACCACCCTCGGCACCATAACCACTGTGCTACAGGCAGTGGGTCGCTCTTTAGTAGTTTCAAGATTTCTTTTTCTTTTTTTTATTTGAGACAAGAGTCTCAAGCTGTCAGCCTGGGTAGAGTGCTGTGGCATCACAGCTCACAGCAACCTCAAACTCTTGGGCTTTAGGGATTCTCTTGCCTCAGCCTCCCAAGCAGCTGGGACTACAGGTGCTCACCACCATGCCAGGCTATTTTTTTGTTGCAGTTGTCACTGTTGTTTTAGCTGGCCTGGCCGGGTTCGAACCGCCAAACATGGTGCATGTGGGGGGCGCCCTACCCACTGAGCTACAAGCGCCGTCCCTTTCAAGATATTTTGCTTTTTTTTGAGACAAGAGTCTTAGTTTGTCACTCGTGGTAGAATGCCATGGCATCACAGCTCATAGCAACTTCTAACTCCTGGGCTTAAGCAATTCTTTGTTGTTTAGCAGGCCTGGGCCTGGCTCAAACCCGCCAGACCCAGTGTAAGTGGCTGGCACCGTAACCACTAAGCTATGGGTGCCAAGCCTGGGCTTAAGTGATTCTCTTGCCTCAGCCTCCCAGGTAATTGGGACTACAGACACCCACCACAACACCTGGCTATTTTTAGAGATGAAGTTTTGCTCTAGCTCAGGCTGGTCTGGAACTTGTGAGCTCAGGCAATCCACCAACCTCGGCCTTCCAAGTGCTGGGATTGCAGGCATGAGCCACTGTTCCCAGCTGCTTTTAAGATGTTTTAGATATACATATATGTGTGCCATGCTCTGGTAGTCATAGTTCCTATCATCCTTTGCCACCACCACCCCCGCCCCGCCCAATAATCAAGATTTGGGGAGAATAAAGATGGCTTCAGTGGTTCAGATTAAAGAAATTTCCCAAGTGATTCCGCTATGCCCATTTCTCATTAGAGAATCACAGAGTTGGCTCTTCACCATTTGGTGGGGGAAGAGAGGGGATGAGCAGGGTGGTGAGAAAACTTTCTTGATCCTGAAGGTAACAACAAATCCTGTTATGTGTTTTGGTCCTATTCATGCTTCTCTGAAACACTCGTAAAGATTGTAAATACTGATTTTCCAAAGACCCCAAACTAGCTCCACCCCTAGCCTTTTCCACCTTAGTTGATGGCAACTGCCCTTTCATTTGCTCAGGCCAAAAACTTTACAGAGACCCTTAATTCCTCTATTTATCTCATACCCCATTCCTAATATCCTTCGGGCTTCACCTTCAAAATATATCCAGAAACTAACCACTTTCCACCATCTCTATCACCACTATGCTAGTGCAAACTACCATCACCTCCTGCACACTGTGGCATGTATTTTTTCAACAACCTCCCAGCCTACCTCCCTGCTTCCATCTTGCTCCCTGCCATTGGTCCTCAACTTAGCAGCCAGACTGATGGCTTTAAAATAGAAGTCAGGCCTGGCTAGTGGCTAACACCTGTAATCCCAGCACTCTGGAAGGCGGATGTGGAAGGTTCCTGCCTGAGCTCAGGAATTCCAGACCAGCCTGAGCAAGAGGGAGATCCTGTCTCTACTAAAAATAGAAAAACTAGCCAGTTTGGTGGCCCATGCCTGTAAGTCCCAGCTACTCAGTAGGTTGAGGCAGGAGCATCACTGGAGCCCAGGAGTTTGAGGTTGCTGTGAGCTATGACGTAAGGCACTCTACCAGCCTGACAGAGTGAGATTCTGTGTGTAAATAAATAAATAAATAAGTCTGCTGATGTCACTCTTCTGCTCACAACTTTGCAGTGGCTCCACGTTTCTGAGTAAAAGGCAAACATGCAAGACCCTACAAGATCTGCATTCTCCTCCCCATCCTGAACACTCCTCACTCCTAATAATCCAGCCATCCTCTCCTAGCTGTTCATTAATACCCAGTTAGCCATTCCCTAATGCTCTTCTAGAGATCCCATTGACTGTCTTGTTTTGCCTCTGTCAATTGTTTATTCCACTTTCACTTTCTCATTGGTGTGTTACCTGCTTTTTTTTTAGACAGTTTCACTCTGTCATCCTTGGTAGAGTGCCATGGCATCATCACAGCTCACAGCAACCTCAAGCTCGGCTAGGCACCTGTGGCTCAAGCAGCTAAGGCGCCAGCCACATACACCTGAGCTGGCGGGTTCGAATCCAGCCCGGGCCGCCAAACAACAACCACGGCTGCAACCAAAAAATAGCCGGGCGTTGTGGCAGGCACCTGTAGTCCCAGCTACTTGGGAGGCGGAGGCAGGAGAATCGCTTGAGCCCAAAAGTTGGAGGTTGCTGTGAGCTGTGAAGCCATGGCACTCTAACCAGGGTGACAGCTTGAGGCTCTGCCTCAAAAAAAATAAAAATAAAAATAAAAACAACCTCAAGCTCTTGGGCTCAGGTGATGCTCATGCCTCAGCTTCCCGAGTACCTAGGACTATAGACGCCCACCACAATGCTCTGCTAGTATTTCCATTTTTTTAGTAGAGACAGAGTGTTGCTCTTGCTCAGGTTGGTCTGAACTCCAGAGCTCAAGCAATCTGCCCATCTCGGCCACTCAGAGTGCTAGGATTACAGGCATGAGCCACCGCGCCAGCACCTGCTGTCCAGCTTTTTCTTTAAGAGACAGGGTTTCACTCTGTTGTCCAGGCTGGAGTGCAGTGGCATCATCATAGTTCACTACAGCCTCAAACTCTTGGGATTAAACGATTCTCCTGTCTTGGCCTCCAGAGTAGCTGGGTCTACAGGTTCATACTATCAGGCCCAGCTATATACTTTCTCCACATAGCTTTGTAACAACCTTCTAATACACTACATAACTTAGTTTCTCCCCTTGTAAGACTAAAAACTCCAAGAAGGCAGGAATCTTTGTTTTCTTCATTGAGCCCAAGCACTCGGAATAGCGCCTGGCACACGGCAGGCGGTCAAATAAATGTTAAATGTAAATATTAAACGTCTGTACAACTAACAATATCTGGTGATGGGACTCGGGCGTTTTCGGACTCTCGCATCTTCACGTCCGAGAGCAGCTACTTTGAATTGGAAACACCTAATTTTCCGTCCACCTTAAGCCCTTTCTCTGCTGAGCTTCTTGAATTTATGCGTTCCCTGCTCACCGCATCCAAGCTGCGTAAAACCTCATCCAACCAATCAAAATTCCCGTCCTTTTTGCCCCTTGAAGGACTTTCGCTTTCTGCTGGGTAGTGCCAAGATAGGCAGGTCGCCACCAATTCACCCGCTGGGCGGTTGAGCTGAGATGGTTGCCTAGGTCACCGCATAGCTTCCGCCGCTGGGAGCAAAAGGCGAAGGGTGGGGAAGCGGACGTCCCGCCCCTATTACGCTACGGCGTGGGATTGGCTTGGCATTGTAAGGCCACGCCCCCAACTCGGGTTAGCGCTATGGCCCTAGCGGTTGGCTGCGTCTGCCAGGTTCAGACGAAGACCACAAGGGGGCGGCCGTTCAGGCCGCAGCTCCTTGCCTAGGACCGGGACTTCAGTAGCCTGGATGCTTGAGTTCTCCCCGGAGTAATCTCCAGGCCTGATGCAGGGAGCGGTGCCTATGCCCCTGGGGACCTTGCGACCACATGGTTCATTTGGGCTGCACTGTGAGCCCCGATGTATGGATCCAGGACGAGCAAATTCCAAGAAACCTCACCCAAGGCCAGTCTCTGGTCTAAGCCCCTGAGGAATTAGGAGGGATTGAACTTAGGCTAGATGATCTCCAAGAAGCCTGTCCCGTCTGACAGGCCCTCTTTCTCCTGGAAGTCCCTAAGCGTCTCTGAACTTTGGCTTCAAGGATAAATGAATAGGCATGAAGCCCCAAACTGGCCCTGGCTTTGTCATTCACTCGCTAAGCGACCCTGGGCAAATTGCATCCTATTCTGGGCTTGTTTCCTCATTGTTCAGGGATTGCACTAGGTGTCCTCAGAGGTCCCTCCTAGTTTTTCTTAGGTATGAAGCAGTTTTGATAAGATATGCAGAAATCCTTTGACATGCGTGTACAAATTGTAAGCAATTCAGGATGCTAACTTCACAGCCACTTTCACTCTCTGTACCCCAAAGTTCTAGAAAAGGAGGGAAATTTTGTGTTAGCACCTAAAAATAAAATAGGGACTGTCAACAAATACCTGAAAGAGTGACTGCCTCAGGGGATGATGCTGGAGAGGATGGTGGAGTGTCCACAATACTTTAACCCCCTCATTTTACAGAAGATGAAATTTTAAGAGCAGCTAAGTCACACTATAAGGGAGAACCCAGGTTTTCTTATTTCATGATCAGTTCCTTTGCACAATGTTAGCAAACAGAAAGCATAAATATGTAAAACTAGGAAAAGAAAATTGTCCATGGAAATAAAAGGAAACAATTTAATTTGTAGCACTTCCCACTTGCATTTACTTAGGATTTCTATACTGCCTACATTTGCAGTGACTTACAAAGCAAAAATAGAGCAATAAAAAATAAAACAGAAGCAAGTTATCTCTCTCTTCTGCTTTTCCATTTTGTCACCTTTGTCTCCTCCAGAAGAGCTTCTCAAGTTCTAATGTTCCAAACCTACCTTTACAAGCTTCTTCGGTGGTCACCTATCCATACCTTCCAAAAAAAACAAAAAGCCCACTAATGCCAAAAACATGTGTCATTTATATGAAATGTTCAGACTAGGCAAATCCACAGAGACAGAAAGTACAGTTAGTGGGGTAGGAGGTTTAAGGGAAACAAGAAGCGACTACAAATAGACAGGAAGTTAATTTTAGGATGATAACAATGTTCTGAAATTGATTGAGAAGATAGTTGCACGATTCTGTGAATATACTAAAAATCATTGAATTGTACACTTTAAGTAAATGAAGTACATGATACGTAAATCAAATCTCAGGAAAACTTTTATATCAGAAAGCAAAGACAAAATAACATGTGCCTTTGTTTCTCTCCTAGGTTCTCTATATTTACATCTTCTCACTTTTGGGAGTTACAGGCTATCTGTTGCTGTAGGCATTTTGTGACTCTCTAAGAGTGTCACTCCTGGGTCCCTATCTCCTGCTCAGTCACCACTTTACACTCTGCCTGGTCCATGTAATTGAAGGAACCATGTTAGTTCCCTTGATCACCTGGTTGCCTGTCTCAGCTGCCACCTCATTTCTTGGCTACTCTGGATGGAACTGGGATAGAGAAGGGAAGAACAGAAATGGCAGAAGAAAGGTGAGTCTTTTGGGATATTGTAGAGGTGAAAAATGTCCTAGGGCAAAATTGGAAAAATCAAAAAGAATATTGAAAAGGAAAGAACCAGGCCTGGCGCAGTGGCTCATGCCTGTAATCCTAGCACTCTAGGAGGTTGAGGTGGGTGGATTGCCTGAGCTCACAAGTTCCAGACCAGCCTAAGCAAGAGCTAGACCCCATCTCTAAAAATAGCCAGGTGTTGTGGAAGGCACCTGTAGTCCCAGCTACTTGGGAGGCTGAGGCAAGAGAATCACTTGAGCCCAAGACTTGGAGGTTGCTGTGAGCTGTGACATCATAGTACTCTACCGAGGGGGACAAAATCAGACTCTGTCTCAAAAAAAAAAAAAAAAAAAGGAAAGAACCTTAATTTGTTGTGATATTTTTCCCTTGTAGACTACTTCATGGATGGAATATCCATGTTTGAGTATTTGAGTATCTTTCTTTGTAGTTATTTTCTTGCTGGAGGTGTTCTTGGAGGGGGTATCATTTTAATAGTTTATTCACATAGCTGGGTATTAAACATCTACTTCCTTTATGTCTTTACTTAAATTCCATTTGCACACAGAAATCTCCACTAGGTAACCTGTCCAAAATTTCAACATCTTCTCTGACCCTTAACACTTCCAATTCCCCTATCAATCTTTTTCTTTTTTCTTTTGAGACAGTCTCACTTTGTCACCCTTGGTAGAGTGCTATGGTGTCATAGCTCACAGCAACCTCAAACTCTTTGGCTCAAGCAATCCTCTTGCCTCAGCCTCCTACGTAGCTGGGACTATAGGCGCCCACTACAAAGCCCTGCTATTTTTAGAGACGGGGTCTTGCTCTTGCTTAGGCTGGTCTTGAATTCCTGATCTCAAGCAATCTACCCACCTCAGCCTCCCACACTGCTAAGATTACAGGCATGAGCCACCACGCGCGGTCCTACTTTATTTTTCTCATTGTTTTCTTCACGATATGTCCTCCTAAGTAGACCTCTATAGGGCAGGAATTTTTGTTTTTTTAATTTTTACCTGTTGTATTCTCAACTGTATCTATAGTACCTAGGAGAACCCAGAATAAGCACTCAATAAGTATTTATTGAAAAAGCAAATGAATGAATGAAAAAACTTACTATTTGCTGGGCACCTTTGTGATAAAGAAGGAAAGTTTCGGGCAGCACCTGTAGCTCAGTGAGTAGGGCGCCAGCCCCACATACCAAGGGTGGCGGGTTCAAACCCGGCCCCTACCGAACTGCAACAACAACATAATAGCCGGACGTGGTGGCGGGCGCCTATAGTCCCAGCTACTTGGGAGGCTGAGACAAGAGAATTGCCTAAGCCCAGGAACTGGAGGTTGCTGTGAGCTGTGATGCCACAGCACTCTACCAAGGGCGATAAAGAGACTGTCTCTACAAAAAAAAAAAAGAAAAGAAAAGAAGAAAGTCTCAAAAGAGTTTTTTGTAAACCTGACAGATCTGTGGCTAGGCAGCAGGGGAGATAAAGAGGTCTTTTTTCCTTAATGCAGACCCATCTAAAAGAACTCTGGAGTACAAGAAAAGAAAGTCTAGAATGATATTTGAGCAGTGAGGGACTAGGGGGATGGACCCATAACTCATGGGTTAACAGTTTCTTTGGACCATTTCATATAGAGATTTAAAAAAGAAGCTGAATGTCTGCTTTCAAGCACCTTCCTCACTGTCAGGACTGGTTTCTGATCTAAACTCTAGCCCTCAGTATCAGCTTAACTTCTGCAAAATCACATAACATTTCAAAGCTTTACTTCCCTCTTCTATAGAAGAGGATGATAACACTTTCCTTTTTGTCAGGATTCAGAGAGATAAATGTGAAGGCATCTGTCAGTCCCTGGCACACAGTAGGTGTTCAGTCATTATTGCTTTCCCTCTCTGTCCTTTCTTTGGGAAGCAACTTCCTCTTATGATTTCCCCACATGAATACAGGCTTGTCAAGAGTTTGAAGCTACAACATCTGTCAGTTTGATGAGAAAAAAATCATATGAAGTTTCCTTTTTGGATTTGTTAAGGTTTTTTTTTTTTTTTTTTTTGTAGAGACAGAGTTTCACTTTATGGCCCTCGGTAGCGTGCTGTGGCCTCACACAGCTCACAGAAACCTCCAACTCCTGGGCCTAATCGATTCTCTTGCCTCAGCCTCCCGAGTAGCTGGGACTACAGGCGCCCGCCACAACGCCCGGCTATTTTTTGGTTGCAGTTTTGGCCGGGGCCGGGTTTGAACCCGCCACCCTCGGTATATGGGGCCGGCGCCTTACCGACTGAGCCACAGGCGCCGCCCAGGATTTGTTAAGGTTTTAATTGATTCTGATTCTATATATTTTAACCCCTTTGGTGGGGGGGGTTAAAGAAGGATGCTAGAGAAAATTGGTAAAAGGAGTTGGGGGTTGGCGTTTACTTGGGTTTACTATTTGGCACATAACACAGAAAAGCATACAGGTAAGCACTGGGGCCCTGGAATCAGCCTGAGTAGATTTGAAATCCTGGCTTTGCATGTTGCTCTGGAGCTTGAGGCAAATTACCCAGGTACTGGAACCTCGGCCTTCTCATCTATAAAGTGGAGATACCGTATAGATCCCATGGCTCAGAGAGTGCCTAACTACATGTTAACTGGTGCTGTTATTCTAGAGTTTGGAATTCAGAATCAGAACCAAGTTGGGGTTTTGCTTACAAAGTTGCATGGATACTGGTGGGTCTTAGACATAGCTTTGGCCAAATCCTAAGCACAGCCTCCAGGCCGAAGGGTTTGTGAAGTGCTCCCAGCTTTCAGGACTGAGTAAGGCTTCTGCTCTCTGTTCTCTGGGGCTGCCTCTCCATTCCTCTGTCCCACTAAGGTGGGGGTGGAGGGTAAAGTTGGTATCTATTTCTTGTGTGGAGCACTTCTTCACCATGTATATTTCCTCAGCTGTGACTGAACATCTGCTGTGTGCCAAGCACTATGCTAATTGCTATGGCAGGGCAAAGACAGACACAAAGACTTTATAATCTAATTAGGGGGATAAGACACGAGATGCATGCCTATGCCATTTATCCAGGTGATAATTATTTATTGATTACCTATTATCTGCAAGCCATTATTTAAGACATTGATTTAGGCACAGACAGAAATTCAGAATAGACACAGGTGGTGGTGGTGGTTTGGGGATACCCACACTAACCCAATGCCTGGCCTCCAAAGATGCTGATGAGCTGGACGGATGGATGGGGGGTTGGTTGGAGAGTTGGCTGGCAGGGAAGCCTTCACAGAGTAGGAGAACTAGCCCTAGTTATTGCTGGATAGAATTTACTCACTAGAGAAGATGATACAACGGTACAGTCCTCAGGTCCACTTAAGAAGCTGTATGCAAGTGTTCCTGTAGGGCCTGAGTAGAAGATTCAAATGGCTACAGTGTCCAAGAAAGAAAAAGAAAAGAGTTGAAGACACTGGTTGCATACTGTATATCTCATTTCTCTTTTACACACACATTCCTCTAGGTCAGCGGTTCTCAACCTGTGGGTTGTGACCCCTTTGGACTGTATTAAAGGTTCGTGGCAGGTTGGTAGGTTGAGAACCACTGCTCTAGGTCAGCCTTCCACTTATGTACTTTTGATAGAGACACAGGTCCCAAAAACCTACTTCTCTATTATATGAAAAACATCAGTGCAAGCAAAATAGGCTCAGACTCAGGCAGGAACTGGGGAACAGTAGGGACTCTTGACAAACTAGAGGACACAGCCCCATGTAAAAGGGGCAGCTGCTCCTTGGCTCAAGCCCCAGTTGCTAAAGGCAAGAACATAGGCCAAGGGCAGCACCTGTGGCTCAGTGAGTAGGGCATCGGCCCCATATACTGGAGTTGGTGGGTTCAAACCCGGCCCCAGCCAAAAAACTGCGAACAAACAAATAAACAAAAAAAAGAATATAGGCCAAGTATTTCCAGCTCTAACCAATATTTCAAAACAAGCTGGAAATCTGTTTTTTTTTTTAATTAACTTTCTGAATTTTAAAATAAACATTGGCTCAAAGTTTAAAAAGAAACTCTGCCAGCCAGTTGAAACACATTTTCTGGTTACATCTGCCAGTCTGTGACCTCTACTTAAGGAACCAAGAGAGATCAGGTTAGAAAGGTTGGCTGGAGCCAAGTTTCAAATTGCCTTGAATGCCAAGCTAAGGAGTTTTCACTTGAACTTATAAGACAGTGAATGATTACTAAAACGTTTTTTGTTTGGTTGGTTGAGGGTTTTTTAGAACAGAGGAGTGGCCTGATGCAAGTTTGGGGAGTAGTGGAGTGACATGTAAAATAAAGGGAGAGGCAGTCAGTGTTGCAGGTTATGCAGTGACACAAGTTTGTAACAGTGAGGTCCAAAGATGGTGGCAGTAAAACTGGAATGGCAGGTTGCATGAAAAAGATGAAGACTAAAAGTGTGGTAAGAAGAGGATAGGGGAAGGCAAGAGGAAAGGATAACTGAGGTTCCGATTTGACTGATGATGGCACAAGGAGAGGGTTCTTGCCTTCATCAACTGGCCTGAGCCAAGGAGTGGCTGCCCATTTCAGATGGGGCTGCGTCCCACAGTTTGTCAGAATCCCTGTCACTCCCCAGTAACTCCCTGATTCTGAGTTTGCTTCGGGCCTGCTGAGTTTAGAGAAGCTGACCCAAAGATCTGGTCAAGACCCAGAGGCTAAACTCCTCCTGTCCTGGCTCAGCTATCTGCTGGCTCAGACCTTGGACAAGCCCGTTTCTAAAACAGACTTTATAAACAAGTCGCCTGTAACGCGCGGATGGGACCCCCTCCTCCACCGGGTGGGAGTTGAGAGGGTTTAGGCCGTGAGCGTCCAGGAAGCGCCCTTGGGGGCGGGAGGGCTCTCTGAAGGCTAGAGGGCTTCCCAACAGGAGGGCGGGGGCCAGTGGTAAGGGACTAGGCCCTGCCAGGAGAGGCCCGGCCGCTGCAGCCTGGGGCAGCCCCGGGTCGCAGAGGGGCACGTCCTGCTCCTGCAGCCCCCAGGCCGGCTCTCCCGCTCTCCGCCGCTCCCAGCTCGCCCTGTCTGGAGCGCAGGTGGGCAGGGATGCCTTTAGGTAACCCGTTCTCCCGTCCCCCGCACAGCCCTCTGAGCGGGGAGCTCCTCCGCTCCCACAGCAAGCCAGCATCATGAACACCAGCGCCCCAGGCCAGGGAATCAGCTTGCCGTAGGAATCCCGGAGCCGGGACACAGGCAGGAAGCGCTGGCTCCTCCCGCCGCCTGCAGGGCCTCTCTAGGAGCCCGGGGCAACCGCGTCTCAGTGGGAATAACCCCTTCTACTCCAGTAGGCGAAATCGATACCTGGAGGAATTCGCTCCCTTTCTTCCTGAGGACAGAGTTGTCTTGTGGGTTCACTCTAGGAAACATTTTGATGATTTTAGTGCCTAAATCTACAGGACAGGGCCCAATTGCCTGGGTTTCTGTCCACTATCGGCCACATTGCTGAGTTCCGTGGACATGTAATTCAACCTCTCTAAGCCTCTGTTCTCTTAGCTATAAAATAAACGTATCCATTGCAAAGGGCTGCTGTGAGGATTCAATGAATTAATATATGTAAAGCACTTAAAAGAGTGGGCTCAGCACCTGTGGCTCAAGTGACTAAGGCGCCAGCCACATACACCTGAGCTGGTGGGTTCGGATCCAGCCTGGGCCTGCCAAACAACAATGACGGCTGCAACCAAAAGATAGCCGGGCGTTGTGGCGGGCGCCTGTAGTCCCAGCTGCTTGGGAGGCTGAGGCAGGAGAATCGCTTGAGCCCAGGAGTTGGAGGTTGCTGTGAGCCGTGATGCCACAGCACTCTACCTAGGGCTATAGCTTGAGGCTCTGTCTCAAAAATAAATAAATAAATAAATAAATAAATAAAAATATGGGTGGCGCCTGTGGCTCAAGGAGTAGGGCACCCGTCCCATATGCCGTAGGTGGCGGGTTCAAACCCAGCCCGGGCCAAAAACCACAAAAAAAAAAAAGAAAGAAAAATTAGCCAGGTGTGCTGGCACATGCCTGTAGTTCCAGCTAGTTGGGAGGCTGGGCATAAGGATCACTTGAACCCAGTAGTTTGAGGTTGCTGTGAGCTAGGTGAGCCCACCGCACTCTAGCCCCAGTGACAGAGTGAGACTCTATCTAAAAAGAAGAAAAGAAGGCAGCACCGACATGATTGCAAGAGGGACTTTACCTGGGGCGGCGCCTGTGGCTCAGTCGGTAAGGCGCCGGCCCCCATATACCGAGGGTGGCGAGTTCCAACCCGGCCCCGGCTGAACTGCAACCAAAAAATAGCCAGGCGTTGTGGCGGGCGCCTGTAGTCCCAGCTACTCGGGAGGCTGAGGCAAGAGAATCGCTTAAGCCCAGGAGTTGGAGGTTGCTGTGAGCTGTGTGAGGCCACGGCACTCTACCGAGGGCTATAAAGTGAGACTCTGTCTCTACAAAAAAAAAAAAAAAAAAGAAGGACTTTACCTAACAACTGCAATCAGTGTAACCTGACTTATTGTACCCTTAGTGAATCCCCAACAATAAAAAAAAAAAAGAAGGCAGCACCTGTGGCTCAGTGGGTAGGGCGCAGGCCCCATATAATGAGGGGCCGCATATATGGGGGTTTGAACCCGGCCCCGGCCAAACTGCAACAAAAAATAGCTGGGCATTGTGGCGGGCACCTGTAGTCCCAGCTACTTAGGAGACTGAAGCAAGAGAATCGCCTAAGCCCAGGAGTTGGAGGTTGTTGTGAGCTGTGATGCCACAGCACTCTACTGAGGGCGATAAAGTGAGATTCTGTCTCAAAAAAAAAAAAATTAAAATAAAAAAAAATAAAAACAAGGGCGGCGCCTGTGGCTCAGTGAGTAGGGTGCCGGCCCCATATGCCGAGGGTGGTGGGTTCAAACCCAGCCCCGGCCAAACTGCAACAAAAAAAATAGCCGGGCGTTGTGGCGGGCGCCTGTAGTCCCAGCTGCTCGGGAGGCTGAGGCAGGAGAATCGCGGAAGCCCAAGAGTTAGAGGTTGCTGTGAGCTGTGTGAGGCCATGGCACTCTACCAAGGGCCATAAAGTGAGACTCTGTCTCTACAAAAAATAAATAAATAAATAAATAAAATAAAAACAAGAAAAGAAACTGGGATTAATAACTGAGTGCATATCAAGAGTCTGATTCCGGGGCACATGCCTTTCCCACATGCTCAACATTACATCTCCATTTGAGAAACTTTTTCTGGGAATTCCAAACTAAAGGAGCAAATCCATGGTGCTGTCACAGACATACATGTCTTGTTAGTCCAGAGCTGAGGAGGCTGTGCGAAATCACTTAAAAATCATTGGTGAATGGGGCTGCCCTAGAACCAGCCTTGCTTACAGGACTCCTATGACCTCTAAAAGAAGCAGTTGTACATGACCAAGGACAGAAAGGCATTGAGTGTATTTTTTTCTTTTTTTGAGACAGTCTTAGTTTGTTGCCCTTGGTAGAGTGCCATGGCATCATAAGTCACAGCAACCTCAAACTCTTGGGCTCAAGCAATTCTCTTGCCTCAGCCTCCCGAGAAGCTGGGACTACAGGTGCCTACCACAACACCTGGCAATTGTTTTGTTGTAGTTATCATTGTTGTTTACAAGGGCCGGGCCAGGTTCAAACCTGCTAGCCCCAGTGTATGTGGCTGGTGCCCTAACCACTGAGCTATGGGTGCCGAGCCCCAACACTAGTTTCAGGTAAAATCATTTTCTCCCTTAGTTTCTCTTTACCCTTTTGCTTTTTATTTTGCTCATGCTCCTACTTTCTTTACTATTGCTGCTACCATCAGTGACAATGGCTAACATTTAGTGGCTCTGTGTCTTACTAGATGCCAGGCACCTGTTGTATAATATGTGCCTCTATGAATGCCTCATGTCTTTTTGGAAGCCTAGCAAGATATAAACAAAGAAACAAACAAACTCCACTGCAAAATTCCCTCCTCTTCCTTATGGCACTCATTCTTTTCTTTTAATATCTGAAGCTTTTTTTTATTTTTAGAGACAGTGTCTCACTTTGTCACCTTCGGTAGAGTGCTGGGACGTCACAGCTCACAGCAACCTCCAGCTCTTGGGCTTAGGCGATTCTTTTGCCTTAGCCTCCCGAGTAGTTGGGACTACAGTTGCCCACCACAACGCCCGGCTATTTTTTTTTTGTTGCAGTTTGGCCAGGGCCGGGTTTGAACCCGCCACTCTCAGTATATGGAGCCGTCGCCCTACTCACTGAACCACAGGCGCCACCCTAATATCTGAAGCTTTACAGTTATATTGGATAGAGAAGGGTTGCACAGCTTTGCTTTATAGTTTTCATGAAACTGTTTGAAAAAGAAAAAAAAAACCTCTTGGCTGAGTACAGTGGTTCATGCCTGTAATCCTAGCACTCTGGGAGGCCGAGGCAGGAGGGTCCCCTGAGCTTAGGATTCAAGAACAGCCTTAGCAAGAGACCAGGCTGAGCAAGACCAAGGCCCCTACCTCTACTAAAAATAGGAAGAAAAAAAAACACAGCTGCGGGCGGCACCTGTGGCTCAGTCGGTAAGGCGCCGGCCCCATATACTGAGGGTGGCGGGTTCAAACTCAGCCTCAGCTGAACTGCAACCAAAAAATAGCTGGGCGTTGTGGCAGGCGCCTGTAGTCCTAGCTACTTGGGAGGCTGAGGCAAGAGAATCGCTTAAGCCCAGGAGTTAGAGGTTGCTGTGAGCTGTGTGATGCCATGGTACTCTACCGAGGGCCATAAAGTGAGACTCTGTCTACAAAAAAAAAAAACACAGCTGCACATTGTGGTGGGCACCTGTAGTCCTAGCTATTCAGGAGGCTGAGGCAGGAGGATCGCTTGAGCCCAGGAGTTTGAGGTTGCTGTGAGCTAGGTTAATGTCATGGCACTCTAATCTGGGGCAACAGAATGAGACTCTGTCTCAAAAAAAAAATAATAATAAAAACCTACATTTCTCGTAGCAGTAAGAAGTCACTAGTCTAGTGATAATAACTTTATGAAACTCAACCCCTAAAGCCTAGTAAGGAAAGTGGCAATCACCACAGTTCACAAAGAATCCCAGCACCAGACTAATCTCACATCCTTCTTTGTAGAGTGACAATAATCATAGTCACGGGAACGTACTGAGTGCTGGCTGCATGCCAAGCGCCGTTGTAAGGGCTTTCGTGCATTAATATGTTTAATCCTCATGGCCACTTTATGAAGTAAGAACTATTTTCTACAATTATAAAGTTCATAGGCTGAGAAAATTGTATAGATTTAGTTTATATGGACTTCAGCAAGGCATATAATAAAATATTTCCTCATATCCCTTAGACAAGATGGCGAGATAGACGCTGAATGTCCTACATTTAGAATCACAATTAATGACAGGTTTATGTACCACCAAAGCCAGAGAAATGCTCATAGATTTAACCCAATATTTATATGTCTGGGACTATATTTTAAGAAAAAATTCAAAATTTAGGAGTTGTATATTCTCAGAGATGTTCATTAAAGTTTTATTTGTAAGAGCAAAAAAATAGAAGCAGTTGAAGATATTCAGCAAGAGGGAAATGGCCTTGCAAAACATGGTATTTGTGGTATATGTGGAAGGAACTGTATACAGCCATTAGGATTATGGCTGTTAAGACAAGATGCAACAAAAACTGACAACTATGTAAAAAAATCAAAACAACTTTAGGGCCAAGTGTGGTGCTCATGCCTATAACTCTAACACTCTGGGAAGCGCAGGTGGGTGGATGGTCTGAGCTCAGGAGTTTAAGACCAGCCTGTACAAGAGTGATACCCAGTCTCTACTAAAAATAGAAAAACTAGCATGGTGTTGTGGTGGGCGCCTATAGTCCCACTACTTGGGAGGCTGAGGCAAGAGGATCTCTTGAGCCAGGAGTTTGTAACTGTGAGGCCATAGTGCTCTACCCGGGGCAACAGAATGAGAAAAACAAAAACAAAAAAAGCTTTAAAAATATGGGATATACTACAATTTGTTTAGCCACTCATCCACTGATAGACATTTGTGTTGTTTCCACCTTTTGGCTCTTGGGAAATAGCTGCTAGGAATCTTCATGAACAAGTTTTTGTGTGGACGTATGTCTCCATTTCCCTTGGGTATATACCTAGGAATGGAATTGCTGGGTCAGATGGTAATTCTGTGTTTAAGTTTTTGAGGAACTGCTAAATTGTTTCCCATAGGTACCATACCATTTACATTCCTACCAGCAATAGATGAGGCTTCCAATTTCCTCCACATCCACACACAAACTGGTTATTTTTAGTTTTTAAAATGTTTTATTTTGTCCTAATCATTCATAGGGGTGTGAAATTGTATCTCATTGTGGTTCTGATTTTCTTTTCCCCAATCACAAACAACATTGAACATCTTTTCATGTGCTTAATACCCTTTTGAATATCTTCTTTGGAGAAATATCCATTCACTTCTTTCGCCCATTGTTTAATAGGGGTGTCTTTTTGTCATTCTGTTTAAAAGTTCTCTATACCGTCAGGATATCAGACCCTTGTCAGTTATGTGGTTTGCTAATATTTCCTCCCATTCTGTGGGTTTACTTTTCACTTTCTTGATAATTTCCTTTCACATACAATTTGTGTTAATTTTGATGAAATCTAGTTTATCAATGTTTTTTCTTCATCAAAAGCACAAAGTTTCTTGTGCTTTTGTATGATATCTAAGGAACCACTTCCAAATCCAAGGTCATGAAGACTTAACCTTATGTCTCACTCTAAAATTGTATAGTTTTAGGTCTTAAATTTAGGTCTTAAATCCATTTGAGTTAATTTTTCATTGAACTTACTTTTGTAATCATCATTTATAACAAGCAATTTTCTATTTATCATACTGATGTTGCGTTTCCTTCTCAGATATGTTTCTCTCAGTTAAGAAAAATGAGTCAAAATGAAGAAAAATATGAAATAAATCACAGTACAGAAGGTACCCAGATGTGGCAAAGATGGTAAGTAAAAACTTGGGAGTCCCTGAAGTCATACTATGGCAAAGATAAGAACAATTGTCTCAGTGCCTTTAGCTCAGCGGCTAGGGCGCCAGCCCTGTGCACTGGAGCTGGCGGGTTAGAATCCAGACTGGGCCTGCCAAACAACAATGACAACTACAACCAAAAAATAGCCAGGCGTTGTGGTGGGTGCCTGTAGTCCCAGCTACCTGGGAGGCTAAGACTAGAGAATTGCTTAAGCCCAAGAGTTTGAGGTTGCTGTGAGCTGGGATGCCACAGCACTTTACCGAGAGTGACATAGTGAGACTCTGCATCCAAAAAAAAAAAAAAAAAAAATGAGAACATTATCTAGGAGACATTGTAGTCAGGGAAGGCTTTGTCAAAGAGTGGGATTCAGCTGGTTGAGGTGGGAAAGCCCCAGACCTGGAATCAGAAAATCCAAAACTCCTCCATCCTGAGGTCTCACAGTTGCTCTGTGACCTTGAACATGTTATCTGAACTGTATGAAGTTTTGTTTCTTCATAAGTCTAAAGAGGATGATAATACTTACCTCAAAGAGGTATCAAAAGAAACAAATGCTGAAATGTATATGGAAGTACATTATAGGATATAAAAGGTTTAAATGATGTGAGTTAATACCAGGGCTAGACTTAAATTGGCTGGCATTTGAGCAGGACCTTGACAGACAGATAACATTTGACTAAGTAAAGAGGAGAAGAAGCATGTTCTGGAAGAGATAGAGGGAGGCATGGCTCATTTAATGGCCCAGAAGCAGGATAGTACTTACTATGATAGGGCAGTGTGGTGTGGCATATTTGGGACCATGCAACAATGGGAGAACTTTGTGCAGGGTAGCAGAAAAAGGCTGGTTTCCCATAGGGTCAGGCCCTCTGGGAGTTTGGACCTTACTATTTTACAGGCACAATTCTATTTTTTTTTTTTTTTTGGAGACAGAGTCTCACAATGTTGCCCTTGGTAGTCCCAGCTACTCTGGAGGCTAAGGCAGGAGAATCACTTGAACCCAACAGTTTGAGATTGCTATGAGCTAGGCTGACACACTGCACTCTAGCTTGGACAACAGAATGAGACTCGGTCTCCAAAAACAAAAAAAAAGGCCAGGCACGGTGGCTCACACCTATAATCCTAGCATTCTGGGAAGCTGAGGTGGATGGATCACTTGAGCTTCCAAGTTCAAGACCACCCTGAGCAAGAGTGAGACCCTGTCTCTACTAAAAATGAAAAACTGAGGCAAGAGGAGCCCAAGAGTTTGAGGTTGCTGTGAGCTGTGACGCTATAGCACTCTACTGAGGGTGACAAAATGAGACTCTGTCTCAAAAAAAAAAAAAAAAAGAAAGAAAGAAAGAAAGAAAGGAATGGGGGAGATCATCTTCATTCTTCCAAGAGTTCCCCTGCCAGGCGGTCACCTTCATGGCTGCTATGCCATCTGACTATAGGCAAGAGAACTTTACACTGCTGCATATAGTTAGAACACCCTTTGCCTCCTTAGGAGCAGGACACCTCAACTGTTCCTGGAGAGAGGTTCAGTCCAAACAGAGGTACCCTCCCCTTCCCAACTCCTAGAGCAAGATGAGAAAGGTAGAGGACAGAGGGGTGGAGAGCCTCACCCTTTGGTCCCAGACACACTTGAGCTAATCTGGGCAGCAGAGTTGTCCTTAGGAGTCATAGTGACTCTGAACCCACAGCTCTGAATCTAGCTTTGTCAATGATAATATGTGTGTCAGTGACTCTCTGTACTTGGGATATAACACTGGTGTCATGAGTAGGGCGCTGGCCCCATTTGCCAGAGGTGCCAGCCCCAGCCAAAACTGCAAAAAAAAAAAAAAATCTTGGAACAGTTCTTGGCACATAATAAGTACTCAATAAATGTAACTGTGTCAGAAGACATCACCCTCATGTTGTTATTCTCAACCTGGGGGCCATAGACTAAGGGGTGCAGAATCAATACCTACAGTTAAATATGTGTTGAAACACTACTAGCGAAGGACCATTGATAAAATGAAACCACCTCTCTGCATCAGGGTCCAGCACACAGTAGGAGTGACATGGACTGTGACAAAACAGAAAGTCAAAGTGCCCTGTGAAGAAGGAAGCTACTGCCTAGCTATAGTCAGTTATTGACATGGGAAAATGTGGGCCACGTTGTCACAACTTTGGATTTTCCAGAGAAGTAGGAAATTCAGATTTTAATGTGCAAGGTACTGATTTTTATTTTTATTTATTTATTTTTGAGACAGAGCCTCAAGCTGTCGCCCTCACAGCAACCTCCAACTCCTGGCCTCAAGCGAGTCTCCTGCCTCCGCCTCCCTAGTAGCTGGGACTACAGGCTCCTGTCACAACGCCCGGCTGTTTTTCTTGGTTGCAGCCATCATTGTTGTTTGGTTGGCCCAGGCTGGATTCAAACCCGCCAGCTCAGGTGTATGTGGCTGGCACCTTAGCGCCACTTGAGCCTCAGGCACCAAGCCAAGGTACTGATTTTTAAAGTATAGCAGTATTCAGTTAGCAAGGTGGCCAGGTGCGGTGGCTCACACCTGTAATCCTGGCACTCTGAGAGGCCGAGGTGAGAGGATCCCTTGAGCTCAAGAGTTCCAGAGCAGCCTGAGCAAAGAGACCACATCTCTACTAAAAATAGAAAAATAAGCCAGGTGTTGTGGTGGGCACCTGTAGTCCCAGCCATTTAGAAGGCTGAGGTAGGAGGATTGAGCCCTGGAGTTTTTTTTTTTTTTGCAGTTTTTGGCCGGGGCTGGGTTTGAACCCGCCACCTCCGACATATGGGGCCGGCACCCTACTCCTTTGAGCCACAGGCACCGCCCCAAAGAGGCTGGTTTTTTTTTTTTTTTGGTTTGTTTAATTTTTTGTGGTTTTTGGCCATGGCTGGGTTTGAACCCGCCACCTCCAGCATATGGGACCAGCGCCCTACTCCTTGAGCCACAGGCGCCTCCCAGGAGTTTTTTTTTTTTTTTTTTGGAGACAGAGTCTTACTATGTTGCCCTTGGTAGAGTACCATGACTACTCACAGTAACCTCAAACTCTTGAGCTTCAGCAATTCTCTTGCCTCAGCTTCCCAAGTAGCTGGGACCACAGGCGCCCACCACAATGCCCAGCCATTTTCTATTGCAATTGTCATTGTTCAGCTGTCCCAGTCTGGGTTTGAACCTGCCACCCTCAGTGTATGTCACTGGCGACCTCACCACTGTGCTACGGGCGCCGAACCAGAGCTCAAGAGTTTGAGGTTGCTGTGAGCTAGGCTTCCAAACTCAACTCTCTGCAAGCCTCCAAGATGCAGCTTTCCTATAGACCTGCCACCCTAGGGCCAGGCCAGGCTTTGGCAGCCCACCTAGCAAATAGCACCTACTGCATGCTCATCTCTGTTGTAGGCACCGGGGATACAGCAGTGAATACAGAAGGGACAAAGCCCCTGCCAGGAAGAGATGACATTATTAACATGTGCTTTTTCAGGTTCATGTGGGTTGTGGATGGACAGTCAACATCTAAATATCCTGCCAGAGGCTGGGAGAAACAGAGCAGGGCAGGGGTCCAGGAGGGGCAAAGGTCTTGAGGTGAGAGTGAGTGGTCCACCATCAGGACCAGGGATAGGATGGAGATGTGCTTGGATGGGAGGGTGGATGAAGGAAACTGGCAGGGGGAAATGAGCAGAGGCAGGGCCTGGCTGGACCTTTTTTGATGGCCACATTCTTGAACCACAGATGTAGGCCCAAAGGAGCAGCCTCCTCTTTAGCAATTTCTGGTGCCCCTTCCCCAGCTCCCTCACATCTCTAAACAGCTAGTCCTTGCAAGTTCCTCAGGGTTCCTTCATGGCACACACACACACACACAGCGTCAAACTTCTTGAGGATAGAAAGTGCGTCTCATACAACTCTGAGTTATCCACATCTTCATATTCAACATTTAGTGCTCAGGAATAATACAATGATATGTCAACATGTTGAATTGAAAGAATATTGTGGCCTTAATCATGTTACTTGCTTCTTACACCTTGGTTTCCTCACATGTAAAATGGGGATAATATACAGTCCTGCCTATTGGATTATGGCAAAGAGGAAATGAGATAAAGGTTGTAAAAATTGGGAATGCAGGTGACCCGGACTTTGGGAGGCCACTAGTGTTCCTGGGTTTTTTCAGGTTTCTCCTGCTGTGAGCTGGGTGCCTTGTGAGCTACTGGGAAAGATGCTCTCCCTCCTTGGCCAGGGAACTGCTTTTGGGTTCTCTCCTGGCACCATGGGCCTCAGTTTCCTCCTCTGAGGAAGAGTTGATAGGGAAAGAGGGGCCAAGAGCACAGGCTGTCACAAATCCTTCCTGACAGTGCTTGTCCCTTCAGCCCAAAGTATTGTTGTTATGACTTATTTCATTTTTAGTCTGTGGGTAGGTACCTCTCCAGGTCTTCCCTTCCAGCCCTTGTCCCACCCCAGAACCTAGGCAGCGGGAGCCCCGTCCCAGGGAGAGTCCAAACAAAGGCCGGCCCCAGGGGACCAGCAGTGGCCAAATCTAAGATAGAGCTTTTCTGCACAACTGGCTGAGACCCTGCGAGATGGAGAGAGGCCAGCAATTCAGTCCCTCACTGGCATCAGGCATTCCCCCAGTGGCCATCTCACCTACTCACTCCCACTTCACACAGGAAGAGGGGTGTCGTCTCACCCTCCTCCCGGTTCCTACTACTGTCCCCTTTTTTCCCAGACTGTGGGAAGCAAAGGGTTAAATCCCATAGAGCTGATGCTCTGACTCCAGGCTAGAGGGGCCCGGGAAGCTGGGGTCACTTCCTGCTCCGTCCCAGTCACCCTGAACTGGTCCCCGGGTCCTCAGCCTGGAATCACCCCTTGAGAAGGACCCCAGAGTCCTTGGCATCTAAGCCCGCCCCCCGAGGCAGGGCATTTAAGGGGTTAAGTCCCCTGGGGCTGGATTCTGCCTTCCGGCTTTTCCTGGACCCCTGAGCCGTGAGTTGGGGACGCCTGGGTTCCCGGGGTGGGGGGGTGGCCCGGAGGGCCCGGGACAGCCGCGGGGGAACAATGGGGCCCGGGAGGCAGCGGCCGGCGCCAGGGCCCGAGCCCCTCATCCCCGCTCCGTCCGCGGGCAGGGGTGGGGGCCGGGGCAGGGGGCCGCGCGGCCGGAGGATTCTGGGAAGAGCGCGAGGGTCTGACTGTGGGGGAGGGGGAGGGCGTGAGCATTCTGGGAAGAGGGAATTCGGCCGGCGAGGCTGGGGCCGGGCGCTGAGAGCCGCAGTCTGGAAGGAGCCGGGCGCCGGGAGAGCCGGGAATGCTGGGCGCCAGGGGGCTGGGGAAGGGAGGATGCCCAGACTTGGGATTGGGAGCCGAAGAGAGAGTCGCTGCTCTGGTGGAGCAGAAGTCCAGGGTCTGGCCTAGAGCAGGCGCGACGGGGTAGCCAAGGGCCAGGGTGGCAGCATTCCCGCTGCCTCCATGTCAGGGTCACCCTGGGCCGCTCCCCACACTTCTCCCAGAGGCAGGCTCCTCCTCCCCTCCCTCCGTTGTGAGGCCATCGGGAGGTCTGAGGCTGCTCCTCTTGGCTCCTAGCATTTCTTGCCTCTTTGGGTCTTCCTGCTTTCCTGCTCCATGTTGGCCTTGTCATTAACCCCTTCCCTTCTCTGGACCACCGACTTTGAACTTCTCAGACAATCAAGGTACATAAGCTCTTACCTGTCTTTAGTAAACAGGGCAGGGCATCCTTCCTGGCTTCCACAGAACAGTCAGGCAGCCCCCAAGGTGGTCCCTGCATCCACCTCCCCAAAGACACTTAAGGATGGGGGAGGAGGGATTCACAGAGCCTTAAGTAGCGCAAAGACAGAAGAAATTAATTTACTTTCTAAAACATAACTTCTGTCCCTCCTACAGCTCTTCAGCAGGGTGCAGGTGGCTATAGCTTCACCTTGGTCACCTCCCACCTCCAGTTGCCTCCTCATGAATACTTGCATGTCTCCCTTGCACTGTTGCCCCCGTGCAAACAGTGCCCATCCCACACAGCCACCCAAAACTCACACCCTAACTAGGGATTCTCTGGAGAGTGTAGATGTTATAGGAGGTAACATCTCCTGTGGCCCTGTTTTCTCAGCCTGGAATCATTTTTGGAGTGGCAGCTGGCTGTGTTTTATGGGGAGTGGGGGGCACTTGCATTTCCTATTCCTGCCCTCCCCTTGCAAGCAGACCGTTAAAGTCATTGTACCAAAAAGGTCTTCCAAGACCAAAGGGCATCTCATTCATTCATCTTTTCTGGAGCACCTATTACGTGCTAGGCACTGTCCTAGACTTGGGATACAGCCTCAACAAAGCAGAACAAAAGGGACAGAAGAAAGAGTCCCAGGATGGGACTGATTGATAATGGAGGGCTTCAGTGGTTGTGGTGTGGGAGCTGCTTCTACTCATAGATGCAGATGGTCAATTCTAGTCACAGTCCAATCCCTCCCTTTTACAGCCAAGGAAACTTCAGTCCCAAGAATTTCTCCACCCCATTCTCTCAGTCAGCAGGCCCTCAGCTTTCCTCATCACCTGTCTTCTGCCAGCCTCCCATGAGTATGAGTCTCACATGATACCCAAGGTCACCATGTGCTCTCAAGAGACAGGGTCGAGCCAGACAAAGAACCCTACATTTCTGGTCTTAGCTCTGCCACTTCCCAGCCTGTGACCTTGGAGAAGTTTTTCCAGGTATTGATTTACTAATCTGCAAAATGGACAACCTGATTCCTGGGTGTCCTTGTGGGGTTGTGGGACAATTGGTTGAGAGAAAGGACAGCCTGGAAGGCCCTGTGTCAAATGCAGGTGTTTTACACACACTCCATTCTCTCTTTTTCCTTTCTGTTTCCCTTTCTTTCTGTGCTTCCCATGGAAGCTCCTGAGGCTTTAAACTACCCCCCCCCCCCTTTGGCCTGACCTCCTTTCTGTGCTTGGATAAAAGGAAAGTGCCCCAGTCCTTTTGGAGGGCCTCTGTCCCCTCTGGGAAATTGGGGTGGTTTCTTTTTTTTTTAACCCCTTCAGTGTCCTAGGTGGCCTCGGTTCTCTCTAGGGCACATAAGGGAAAAGTTTATTGGTCTCAATTAGCAGCCCCATTAAGGAGGAAAATTAGAGTCTTAATGAGCTTCCTCTGATTAGCAAAATAACAGGTTTCCCAGCCTCTGGGTATTAGAGGTGTGGGGTGAAAACCTCCCTCCCCTGTGGGTGTCAGACACCTCTCCAGCCCCCAGTCTGGGTTCAAAGGGTTATGGGTGATGAGTTTTTAATTACACTCTTATTAAATTCACCTACTTGCTTAGTTGTGCTCTTGAGTTCTGGAGCAGGAATCAGGCCTGCAGTGGAAGGGGGCCACAGTGAAAACCAGTGCCCAGAAAATGGGGTGAGAGAACACTGAAACTCACTAAGAGGTCTGGGGTGGAGTTAGGTGCAGGGTAGTAAAGTGTAAAATCAGCTCCCATTGTGTGTTCATCTCTCTTTTTCCCCTCAGGGTCCCCAGAATCCTCTGCAGTCCTGAGCTCTGGGATGGAGCCTGAGACTGTGCTGTGGGGCCCAGATCCACAGGGCCCTGAACAGAGCCCCAGCGATGCTCACAGAGGTGAGGGGCACAGAAGGGACTGTGGTCCTGCCAAGACAGTGGCTCTGGTTCAGGGAGGAGCCCAGACTCTGGGGGAAACGGGTAGGGGGTGTGGAGAGACCAGACCCCATGTTCTGAAAGGAGATGGGGGCTGGAGACTCCCTTTCTCTCTGTAGGTGCTGAGAGTGGGAATGAAGAAGAAAGCCCTCAGCAGGAAAGTTCTGGGGAGGAGATCATCTTGGGAGATCCAGCTCAGAGTCCAGAATTTAAGGACCCTCCAGAGATGTCCCTGGAGAGACCTTCCCAGGATCCCTCAGTTCCCCAGGACCCCTCAACCCCACTGGGTCACTCCAGCCCCTTGGACCACCAGACCTCTCTGGAGTCTCCAGCCCCCGAGGTAGTCCCTACCCCATCTGACTGGACCAAGGCTTGTGAGGCCAGTTGGCAGTGGGGGACCCTCACCACATGGAACAGTCCTCCCGTGGTTGCGGCCAATGAGCCCAGCCTGCGGGAGCTGGTGCAGGGCCGCCCGTCTGGGGCGGAGAAGCCCTACATCTGCAACGAGTGCGGTAAGAGCTTCAGCCAGTGGTCCAAGCTGCTGCGGCACCAGCGCATCCACACAGGCGAGCGGCCCAACACCTGCTCTGAGTGCGGCAAGAGCTTCACACAGAGCTCGCACCTGGTGCAGCACCAGCGCACGCACACAGGCGAGAAGCCCTACAAGTGCCCCGACTGCGGCAAGTGCTTCAGCTGGAGCTCCAACCTGGTGCAGCACCAGCGCACACACACGGGCGAGAAGCCCTACAAGTGCACCGAATGCGAGAAGGCCTTTACGCAGAGCACCAACCTCATCAAGCACCAGCGGTCCCACACGGGCGAGAAACCCTACAAGTGCGGCGAGTGCCGGCGGGCTTTCTACCGCAGCTCGGACCTCATTCAGCACCAGGCCACCCACACAGGCGAGAAGCCCTACAAGTGCCCCGAGTGCGGCAAGCGCTTTGGCCAGAACCACAACCTCCTCAAGCACCAGAAGATCCACGCGGGCGAGAAGCCGTACCGCTGTACCGAGTGCGGCAAGAGCTTCATCCAGAGCTCGGAGCTGACGCAGCACCAGCGCACGCACACAGGCGAAAAGCCTTACGAGTGCCTCGAGTGCGGCAAGAGCTTTGGCCACAGCTCCACCCTCATCAAGCACCAGCGGACTCATCTGCGCGAGGACCCCTTCAAGTGCCCCGTGTGCGGCAAGACCTTCACCCTGAGTGCCACGCTGCTGCGGCACCAGCGCACGCACACGGGCGAGCGGCCCTATAAGTGTCCTGAGTGTGGCAAGAGCTTCAGCGTCAGTTCCAACCTCATCAACCACCAGCGCATCCACCGCGGGGAAAGGCCCTACATTTGTGCCGACTGCGGCAAGAGCTTCATCATGAGCTCCACCCTCATCCGCCACCAGCGCATCCACACGGGTGAGAAGCCCTACAAGTGCTCCGACTGCGGCAAGAGCTTCATCCGCAGTTCCCATCTCATCCAGCACCGCCGCACACACACGGGCGAGAAGCCCTACAAGTGCCCCGAGTGCGGCAAGAGCTTCAGCCAGAGCTCGAACCTCATCACTCACGTCCGCACCCACATGGATGAGAACCTCTTTGTGTGCTCTGACTGTGGAAAGGCTTTCCTGGAGGCGCACGAGCTGGAGCAGCACCGGGTGATCCATGAGAGAGGGAAGACCCCAGCCCGAAGAACTCAGGGCGACACGGTGCTGGGGATTGGGGATCCCGCCCTGCTGACTCCACCACCTGGAGCTAAACCACACAAGTGTCTTGTCTGTGGAAAGGGCTTCAATGATGAGGGCATCTTCATGCAGCATCAGAGGATCCATATTGGAGAAAACCCCTATAAAAATGCAGACGGTCACATGGCACACCCAGCCCCCAAACCTTCTCAGTTCCGACCCCCAAGGCTCCCTTTTGGCGGGAACTCCTACCCAGGTCCTGCAGAGGGCAGAGCTGATCCCCCAGGACAGCCCTCTAAAATGCCCGAGGGTCAAGAGAGCTTCAGTCAAAGGCTGGGGCTGCTTTCCTCCAAGTCCTATATTTGTTCCCACTGTGGAGAAAGCTTCCTGGATCGCTCTGTGCTCCTCCAACATCAGCTCACCCATGGCAATGAAAAGCCCTTTCTCTTTCCTGATTATAGGATTGGCCTAGGGGAAGGAGCAGGGCCCAGTCCCTTCCTAAGTGGTAAGCCCTTTAAATGCCCTGAATGCAAAAAAAGCTTTGGTCTCAGCTCTGAGCTGCTGCTGCACCAGAAAGTCCATGCAGGTGGGAAGAGCTCCCAGAAGAGTTCAGAGCTGGGAAAAAGCTCTTCCGTCCTCCTGGAGCACCTCAGGAGTCCCCTGGGGGCCAAACCCTACAGCTGCTCTGATTGTGGGGCCTCCTTTCTGGATCGCATGGCCCTGATCCAGCACCAAGAAACCCACACCCAAGAAAAGTCCCCCAGACCTGAGGACCCCCTTCCAGAGCCAGCCACCTTGTCCACAAGCCAAGAAAGTGAGGGAGAGGACCCCATCCCTACAGGGAGCAGCAGCCACAGGCAAGGGGAAAGCCCCAAAACCCTCTTGGAAGAAAAGCCCTATGTGTGTCCCGAATGTGGAGATGGCTTCACAGAAGTCGCAGCCCTCCTCCTCCATAGGAGCTGCCACCCAGGTGTCTCCCTGTGAAGTTGGGCTGGAGGCTAGGGCCTCTCTCTCCCCAAAGGAACACTGGATCCCCAAAAATATTATGTGGGGAAAGGAGGACAACCCTATCAGATTGTAGAGAATGGAAGAAAACCCTGGGCAAAAATAGTGCTTTTACATCAGTAATGAGAAACCCTATAAATTGGTGGGAGCCACTTATAAGGCAGTAGAGAAAAACTGTTGGGTTAGAAACCCTATAAATATGTAGGAAAAATTTTTTTAAAAGCCCTTTAAGTCTGTAGCAGAAAAACCCTGTAAACCATAGTGGATAAAAGCCCTATTATAGGAAAAGGTCCCCAATATGTCTCTAGACAACCCTATATCAAAATCCTTATCAAAATCCTATAGGGTCAGGGAAGTGCAGAAAATACAGCAATGGGAATGACTTGGGAGGAGTGAACCTCAGAAGGTGTAGAAAACACCTCCCACACACTTGTTCCACAGTGTTCTCTCCTATGGGAGCATGGGAGGGCGCCTCTCTCCCAGCAGCCTTGGACAGTTACACTGAGGAAAATGCCCAGCTGGAGAGTAGCGTGAGAACTGGGTGGAACTGGAAAAGGAAGAAAACAAAGAGGAGGAAAAGAAGTGATGAGGAGCTCTCAAACCCACATAGGAGATGAAACCCAAAAACGAGTAAGATAAAGTCCAGCTCATTGCACTGGGGTTCCTTGGCATATAAAGCCAATCTTAGATGAATTGTGTGTGTTAGGGAAAGAGGCCTGGGGAACCCTTTATCAAAAAGAACCTGAAAATAGGGAAGAAAAAAATTATCAAGCCTTCTAAAGGCTAAAGTTTTGGGTGTATAAAAAATTGAGTGTAAGAATACTGAGAAACCAGCATAAAAATTAGGAGAAAGACTGTGTGTGTGTGGGGGGATTTGTTAGAGGGCTTTGAGAGAAACAAACCAAGATGGGGAAACTGTTTAGATGGACCCAGGAACTTGCTAAACTGCAAGTGCAAGCACATCCCAGCTCAGGCCCCCGAACCAGGCAGGACTGCCATTGCCCCAGCCCCTGCAAGGCCTCCAGGACTGGGGGGTACTTCCTGCCACATTCTCAGGTCTCACTGTCAGGAGTTTTTTCCTGAAATCTTAACTGCCACCAGTCTTGCTGAAGTGGCAGCCCATTTCCTTGAATTCTGTCCTCAGTGGAGAGGGTGAACCGCTGCTAGTTGACCTCCAAAGAATAAAACCCTTCAAGACTCTAGGCCTGTGTGCGGTTATCCTCCCTAAGTTTCTCTTCTCCAAGTCAGCATGAGCCACATGTGCATTCTGTGTGGCAACAAGAGACGGCAAGTCAACAGAAAGACTTGATCAGCCAGCAAGCACCTTGATTTCAAACCTCAGCCTTTCATCTGAGCTGGTAGCAAGGCTGCCTGCAGGATAAGTGGTCCCTGGGTGGTGGAAGTTGCACACTCCACAGACTAAACCATAGGTCCCTGGAGAGTCTATGGCCCACCTTCCTCACACCTGTACCTGAAGCCCTCTAAGTTTGTATTGACATGGTCCAATATCCTTGGAAAGAGGTGGACTCTACCCACTTTGCTCCTCCTCCTTAGCCAGAAACCTTCAGAGGGATACAGAACTATGAGAAACACTCCCCTGCCAGGCCCATCTCCTCTCATGCACCACACAAAGACTTCCATAAACCCAGCCAAATCTGCTCATGTGACTGGAGGTGTGTGGCAATGGCCAGATTATTGCCCTATAAGATGGTGGAAAACTAAAGAGAAACATCTGTGACAAGACTCTCACTTGCTAACTATGGAGCCCCTTACAAAAGGAGAGGACTTTGCTCAGTGCTGGAAAGAAGTGCTCACTGACTCCATGCTGGCACCAGTAATGCACTGTTCTGGACTAAGAGACACCAGGTGAGGTGGCCCTTCAGAAGTTGAGTCCCTGGAGAGTGGTGACCTGAATTCCTACAGAGCTATGGAAGAGACCTCTAATCTCATTACCTAAAAGTTCAAAAGATGAAAATCCTTCACCCTTCATCTATCCATCCCTAAAGGGATGACCCTCAAATTTAAAAGGACTGAAATCTAGAACATTTATGGGAAAAGAAACAGGCCTGCTGAGGATAGGGAAAAGACAGGTCTCACATGATTGTGGGGAGAACTTGATAACATCTTATCAAGCCCCACCCCACCCAAGTGCCAGGTAGGAGAGCACTACTTTGAGGGGAGAAGCCTGCCTGCAGATCTCTTACTGACATAAATTGACATTTATGGGGGTGTCCCTGTGAGACTGAGGGGATAAACCCTCTAATCCTAAGCAGATTCCCACCCCAAGATGGTAACAGACACTTAAATTGTAGAGACAAACCCCTTGAAAAGCTAGAAACAGATTCCCTCAGAAACAGGCTTGAGGAATCTGCCTCCGTAAGAATCCTGGAAGCAGCTTTTGGGGCTCAGAGGAGGGAGTCTTGGGGGAGGTGGTCAGTGTAGATGAAGGCCAGCTGTAGGCCTGTTGAGGACTAGGGTGTAGCACATATAGTAGGATGCTCGCATGTTGTAGGGACGCCTTGGCTCTGGTACTGAATGGATGATGTGAACATGACTTGTGGGGTCTGGCATTTTACAGTAGGGAAGGGGCAGAGTCAGAGACTTCTGGGGTGTGGCCTGTTCTCTTGCCCCAACCCTCCAAACTCCTTTAACCAAATGCTTCCCTCCTAGGGTGAGCTACATCTTGAGAACGAGCTCAGCAGGCAGGTGGCAGCATCCAGAGTCCCTTTGACTGGCTCAAGCCCAGAGGTCAGGGCATTTGTCCACCAGAAGGTAGTCTAGAAGGCACAGTGTAGCCAAACCTTCTCCAACCCCAGGCCCAGACCCCTCAGACACACCCCTGGTGGAGGAGCCCAAGCCTGACCCATAGGTCAGGGAGTCATTGGTGAAAAAAGAAGGGAGAGTAGAAACTGATCTGAGTTGAGGGTGAAACTTGAAACTGCTGTGGATATGGAGGTCAGACAGGAACTGGAAAGAACTGGGCATGAATCCAGAATGGTGGGAAAACTCAAAACCGCCACAACCAAGAGGTGGGGTTCCATGACACCACCTTGAGGGGAGCAGCTCCCACACTCTTGCCCCACTTAGGGAACCCCCTACTCACCTGACTGGTCCCCATGAAGAGAGGCCCTACTTTTGAGTGTTGTGTGTCAATAACAGTGTTGTGTCACCGGTGGTCATGTTGATTAGTTGAAGAGAATAAAGGGAATGAGATTTCCCAGGTGTTTCTGTCTTTCTTTCAGCCCACAGCAAGCTGAAGGAGCTTGTCCCCAAAGTCAGGACCCTTGAGTGACTGCAAAAGCCCAACCCAGCTCCAGGCCCACCCTTTACCCAGGGACCCTAAAATCCCTGTCCAGTGCATGCTGGTGGAATTTATGAAGTTTTAAAATCCATACCCTGGGCGGCACCTGTGGCTCAATGGAATAGGGCACTGGCCCCATATGCAGCCCTGGCCAAAAACTGCAAAAAAAAAAAAAAAATCCATACCCTTGGTGGTGGAGAGGGGTGGATCTGATGAGATGGTGTGTATGGCTTCCATACTACCATGCTGTCTGCTGAGTGGCTACCTGGTGGATATGGCTCTGGTCAGCTCAGGCACAGCTGTGTAGTCCCTGGAAGGCCTCTATGGCTAAAACACCAGCACCCTCCCCAGAATGCCAGAGGGGAAAGTTCCTAGGATCTAGTTTTAAGAAGTGACAGCCACCTCTCCAGGGCCTTGGCTTGGCTCAGCTCCTCTGGACCAGGGCCTCCAAGACCTTGAGATGGAGGTGGAGACCTGCCTTGTCATCTTATTCTCAGGATGTCAGCACACAGGCCGACATCGTGTGGATAGGTTGATGTTCCGAGAAGGGCAGCCACTTGCCAAAAACCCACAAGAAGTCAGCGAAGGAAAGCAGAGTGGCCAGGAGCTCAGACAGGCTCCACACCCAGTCAAGCCTTTCCTCCCATTGCTGGGCCTGGCCTGGCTTGGGCAACACAGTGTCTGTGTTAGTCGGGGCTGCTCCAAAGAATCTTTTTTTTTTGTAGAGACACAGTCTCACTTTACTGCCTTTAGTAGAGTGCCATGATGTCACAGGACTCACAGCAACCTCTAGCTCTTGGGCTTCAGCGATTCTCCTGCCTCAGCCTCCCGAGCAGCTGGGACTACAAGTGCCCGCCACAATGCCCGGCTATTTTTTGGTTGCAGTTCAGCCGGGGCTAGGGTTTGAACCTGCCACCCTCGGTATATGGGGTCGGTGCCCTACTCACTGAGCCACAGGCGCCACCCAAGAATCTCTTTCTTAGACAGTGTCTCACTTTATTGTCCAGGCTAGAGTGCCATGGCATCAGCCTAGCTCACAGCAACCTCAACTCCTGAGTAGCTGAACTACAGGAGTCTGACAACACCCAGCTAATTTTTAGTAGAGACAGGGTCTCACTCTTGCTCAGGTTGGTCTTGAACTCCTAAGCTCAAGCAATCTGCCCTCCTCAGCTTCCCAGAGTGCTGGGATTATAGGTGTGAGCCACTGCACCTAGCCGCTTCAAGAAATCTTGAGTGCCAGGTTTGCTTCAATGTTCTATCTTCTGGACCTGACCTGGCCATGGGCCTTAAGCAGTTGCCTGAAGTCAGCGTTTAAACTGCTTTTGCTTTGTTCCTGTCTGCTGAGAGAACCCTGCCCTAACCAGGAAGGTGTCTCCCCACTTTGCCTATGCCTCTCTGACCTAGACCCCAGGGCAGGCTCACTGTCTCCTTCCCTTTCCTCACTGGGAAAGGAAGACAAGTGGAAGGAGGGACTTGCCTTTCATGGAGAGGTGAGTAATGAAGGCTACTCCACGTTCCCTATGTTCCTACCCCTGGGGACACTGAGATACATCAGAACAAGTCCCAGTGGTGAAGGAGTCCTCAGTAAACTGAGGGGACAACAGGACAAAGCAAGCTCTGGCGCATAGTGATTAGACCAGAAACTCAACAAAAAGGCGATGGACTCAAAGACAGTGTCTGCCACAGCAGAAACTAGCTAGAGGAAGTGACCTGAGGATTGAGGGTTGCAGGAACAGGGAAGAATGTGTAGGGACCATGAGTGGGATGGATGATTTTCCAGGTCTGGAGCTCAGGAAAGAGAACTGGACTGTAGAGGAAAACTACACTGGAGAAGTTGGGTCTTAACAGCTTAGCTGTAGCCCCATGGCTATGAATAAACACTCGCAGGGAGAGTGGCAAAGTAGAAACAAGAGGGTTCAGTTCAGCGGTGGAGGAAGAGGACCAGCAAAAGACAGCATGAGGGCTTGGCGTCTGTAGCTCATATAAGGGCACCAGCCACATACACTGGAGCTGGTGGGTTTGAATCCAGCCCAGGCCTGCCAAACAACTGCAATCAAAAAATAACTGGCATTACGGCAGGGGCCTATAGTCCCAGCTACTTGGAAGGCTAAGGCAAGAGGATCGCTTAAGCCTAAGAGCTGGAGGTTACTGTGAGCTGTGATGCCATAGCACTCTACTGAGAGTGAGGGTGAGGGTGACAAAATAAGACTGTCTCAAAAAAAATTAAAAAAAGACAGCATGAGGAAAACCAGGAAAGAGTGGTACGGCGGACCTAAGCAAGGTTTTTTTTTTTAAAAATAGTTTTTTTATTTGCAGTTTTTGGCTGTGGCTGTTTGAACCCACCACCTCTGGCACATGGGACCAGTGCCCTACTCCTTTGAGCCATAGGCACCACCCCTAAGGAAAGTTTTGAGATGATTAACAGCCAATGTTTAGTGTTCCATTGCCCAATAACAGGCCGTGGCCCTAGTTCTGGTTAAAACAGGCATGTCCACCATTGATGGCAAAACCTGTTCACCCCAAAGAGGCTGTCCAAGGTCAAGGCTGACCCAGGAGAAGTTGGCCCATTCCTGGGTGCTGGCCCACAGTGCCATTGCCACTGAGACCACTGGGACTAGTAAATGGTCAACTCTTTTGGCATGGGGGCTTAGCCAGCCATTAAAGCAGATCCTTTTAGCACTCACAGGCTCATGGGAAACCAACCCCAGTCTACTTTGTTCATGCCGCATCAAAAGTGCTTGTTCCCCCACTGAGACCTTAGGAACTTTAAACCTTTCTCTTGAGATTGAGCCTGAGAAAGTGCTGTGACACCTAACTTCACTATTAGATATGTGGAACCACATGGAGGTCATACACTCTCTGGCATGGAGACTACCCTTTTTTACATAAAATATACAGGGATTTCAGGTGCGGTGGCTCATGTCTGTAATCCTAGCACTCTGGGAGGCCTAGAGGCGCGGATTGCTTAAGCTCAGGAGTTTGAGACCAGTTTAAGCAAGAGACCCAGTCTCTAAAAAATAGCCAGGCATAGTGGCTGGCGCCTGTAGTCCCAGCTACTCAGAAAGCTGAGACAAGAGGATTACTTGAGCCCAGGAGTGAGGTTGCTGTGAGATACCACATCATAGCACTCTACCGAGGGCAAAATAGTGAGACTCTCTTTATGGGTGGTGCCTGTGGCTCATAGGAGTAGGGCACCGGCCCCATATACCGGAGGTAGTGGGTTCAAACCCAGCCCCGGCCAAAAAAAAGAAAAGAGACTCTCTTTAAAAAACAAAAGACAGGGAGACAGTGTACAGTTTCTTGCATTTACTTAAAGAGCCTGTGCCAAAATGACTCTTGGGAAAAAGGATGGTGCTCACACAAGATTCGCTGACCTCCACCCGCACCCGGACGCAGAGCTCCTCTGACTACAGGTGCAGGAGGCTGCGTCTCTATGATGCAATATCTTGCGTTTTCCCCACCCTTGCCACCACTGCCCCCCAGCTGCGCACACTTCCTTGGCGGCCGGATGTCATCTCCCGCCGAGGCCCGTAATTCAGCGAGCGTACCCACCACCACCAGCCATGTGCCCGAGATCACCGCAGCCCGCGTCTCCGTCTCCAATCCAATCAGGTCCAGCGGCTGTGGCCACACCGAAACCCCGGGTGCCAGGTGGAGCCCAAGAGCAGACAAGGCTGCTAGTCCCCGCGAAGGCGCGACTGTTGACAAAACTGCTGGGTCTAGTAAAGGCATGACTGCTGACAAGCCCGCGGCCCCTGCTATGGACACAGTTGGGACACCTGCTCTGGCACCAACCTCGGTTGGCACCGGCTCTGGTATCAGCCCCAGTACGGCCTCGGTGACGGTTCCTTCCGAGGTGCCCACAGCGCACTAAACCAAGCCGCCGCCCAGCACACGGCATATGGTTCTCGAAGACCCAACCCCGCAGATAAAACAGGTTACAATTTAAGAAGCCACCCCGTCGCTGTCTGTGCGTCCAAAGGGCAGGGGCGGGTGAAGCCGTTGAGGAACAGCCCTGCAGGTTTGGATTCAGGCCCACCTTTGCCTAGCACAACCGGGAAACCAATTCTTCCCCAACCCCCAAGAGCTTTCTCACCAGGTGCTAACAAGGGACTACATTTCCCAGGATACAGCTCGAGACTTTCCAGCATCCCAGGGCCAACGACTGTCAAAGGCGTGGCTAGCCCAGATCAAAGGGCCCAGCAATCTCTCCCTGACCGAGCAGGCTAGGTCCGCTCCTGTTGGCCACAGCACTATCTGCAGACGCGCTCCCCCTACAGGCCCAGTTTGGTATCCCTGACGACTGTTAAGCCAAAGTGTAACAGCCTTTGGGGCAGGCAGCACTGGGGTCTCCTCTTGGCACAGGCCCCAGTCACAGGCTCACACCAAACCAGGGAAGTGCCTGACAGGCCTAGTACTTGAAAACCTGGGACTATGATCGGGGCATGAAGCCCATAGGCTATTTATTCATAACAATTAACAGCCTATACAAGACATCTGTTAGAGCACAGGCTGAGTCCGAACAGGCCCCTGAACCTGTCAGCAGCTCTACCTCCCAGACTTCTCTGGGTGCTGCCTTCACAACCCACGAGGACTTGTAGACAGGCAGCACAGGAAGCATCAGGGGCACAGGCTCAGTTACAGGGTGATGGGTGAAGTTCTTCTACCTGGAATGATTGGAAGTTGGCCCAGCAGCTGAGGCCTGACTGTCCCTTCCCCTCCTGGGGAAGTTCCACCTCCACAGTAGTTAAAGCTACCAGGATGAAAGCAGGGTTGGGGCCAGAGACTCAGTGGAGCCTTGGGAAACAAGAGGTGAGGGCAAGTGGGGTTGAGAGAGAAGAGATTAGGGAGGGGCCTGATTAGAATAGAAACTGATGATCTTGGTTCAGCACTCCCAAGGTAAGGGCCGTGACTGCAACCTTAGAGCTTCCCAGAGGAAGCAGGTGGTGCCCTCCTTCAGCCCTTGGCACAAAAGCCAGACAGAAGTGTCCAAGGAACTCCATAGGACAGAAGCCCTGCCCATGTCAGCAGGGTGACTGGTTAAGATCTCCCCAGGGCCCAGTCTCAAGCAAAGCCTTGAGGTCATGGCTCACCCCTGTCCTCACTTATGAGTGTCTAGACAGGTAGTGCGCCTCTAAGACAGTAGGTCACAGCCTGGGGAATTTCCCCCTTAGAGCTAGGATGGCTCTGTGGAAACAGAAAGGATAGGGCCAGCTTCTAGGAAGCTCAGTTGAGTGCTCTGGGCCTCTCAGGCCTTTCCCAACAGACCTCTCCTGTAGGGCAGTACCTCCTGGCTTCAGCTCAGACCTTCAGGAAAAGATGAACTGAACTTGGCTAGTCCACTCCCACTAGCATGCACCAGGGCCCCCAAACGAACTAGTTGGGCAGGGACTGGGCCCCTGGGGTCTGGAATAGAGGATGGGGCTACTGGAACTGGGGTGGGGAAGGGGCTGGGGGCACATCCCCCAGGATCCATGGATATTCCAAAGTTTCCTGAGTCTCAGGTTCAGCTGATGTAGATACGGTGGAAGTCGTGGGCACCAAAGGCTGCGTTGCACTTGGGGCACTTCCTTTGGCGGGCCTCATATCGGCCTCGCACGCACTCGAAGCAGAAAACGTGGAAGCACTTGGTAAGGACTGCATCCTTCTTGCGTGTGTTACAGCAGGGGCAGGTCAACCGCGCCTGGGTCAGGCAAAGGCATCAGCTTGGGAACAATTCTGATCATGCCCACACTCCAAACTGACAGCAGGAGGTCCAGCTGGACCACCGTCCAGCTAAGCCCACACAACAGACAGAATCTAATCCTCACCATAACCACGGGAAATTGGGACAAGCAACTCTATGAATGAGGAAACTGAAGCTCAGGGACCAAGGTTTCAAACTAGAAAGCAAAAGTCCAGATTCTATCCTAGGCAATGTCAGCCATTCTGTGTCTCCTCCTCTCAGGGATAAGGACCCACCAGCCCAGCCTGGATTCTTTTGCCCTGAGGCTTCATCTCTAGTCCCACTGGTCTTGTTTGGTACAAACCCCAGTCCTGTCTATTTTTGCTTCATCTGTACTTACTATGTCAAAGCTGGGGATGGGCAACACCACTAGAAATCTGCTATCTTTACCCTCAACTGGGCCCACTCCTGGTGCTACCCAGAGACCCTACTGTGGTCCTATTTTAGGCTGAGACCTCCTATCTGTCATCAGGAGGGTTTCATCTCCAACTACAGACAGAAATTGCCTCAGCTCAGCATTCCAACATTCCTCTCTGGAAATGCCTGAAATCCCAGCCCAGCCTGCCCCTCAGCAACCTCCCAACACTCCTCTTGCCTCTCTCTCAGAACCCTACCCAACGCACGAACAAGCTCCTAAGTCTGTCTCTTCTTTATTCCAGGGCAGTCTCCAGCTACCTCTGCCCTTCAGGGCCCAATTTCTTTTCTTTCTTTCTTTCTTTTTTTTGCAGTTTTTGGCTGGGGCTGGGTTTGAACCTGCCACCTCCGGTATATGGGGCCAGCGCCCTACTCCTTTGAGCCATAGGCACTGCCCAGGGCCCAATTTCTTCAAAGGTTGTCTGACTATTCACCCACATCCCTTCCTCACTCCAGTGGGTGAAGAATACAAGTAATCTGACCTCCACCCTCACCCTTGCACAAGGACTATTCTCACCAATACTGCCAAGTCCAAGCCTGTTCACTTGTACTCTTCCTAATCAACTTCAGTATCACTCTCCTTCCCCGCAACCCACAGGCTCCTCTTCCTCTGCTTGTCACTTAAACTCTGACGTTCCTAAAGAAGAAGAACCTGTCCCTTCTTTTTTTTTTTTTTTTTGTAGAGACAGAGTCTCACTTTATGGCCCTCGGTAGAGTGCCGTGGCCTCACACAGCTCACAGCAACCTCCAACTCCTGGGCTTAAGCAATTCTCTTGCCTCAGCCTCCCAAGTAGCTGGGACTACAGGCGCCCGCCACAACGCCCGGCTAAGAACCTGTCCCTTCTTATGCCACAGACCATCCCTGTGGCTTCCACCTCTGCCTTTATTGACACTCGCAAGTCTTCTGCCTCAAGTACCTTCCCAGACAGCCTCCCTCTTAGTATCATTCAACACTATCCACCAAAAGCTGCTCCTGGCACTCCTAACGCACCTAGTTTCTCAAACCAAGATCCCAGGTCCTAGTTCCTGATCCCTCCTTCCCTGCATTTGATCCATTTCTGAGTCCAAGCAATTCTGCCTCCAAAACATCTCCTGAAAAGGCCATGTGTGGTGGCTCACACCTGTAAGCCTAGCACTCTGGAAGACTGAGGCGAGTGAATTGCTTGAACTCAGGAGTTCAAGACCAGCCTGAGCAATAGCGAGACCTAGTTTGTACTGAAAATAGAAAAAACAACTAGCCAGGTATAGTGGCTGGTGCCTGTAGTCTCAGCTACTCCGGTGGAGGCTGAAGCAAAAGGATTGCCTAAGCCCAAGAATTTGAGGCTGCTGTTAACTGTTGACACCATGCCACTATACTGAGGACGACCAAAGTAAGACTCTATCTCAAAAAAAAAAAGACAAAATATCTCAACTTACCCACTTGTCTCCAATACCTTAAACCAGCAAAATACCAGTTTTGCCTCAATGACTGCAATAGCTTAAAAATTTCCTTGCCTCTAGCTTTTACCTCAGCTCCAATCCAACAGCAAATCTGACCACAATATTCTCCTGTTTAAAAACCTTCAGCATCTCCACACTGCCAATAGGATGAGCTGAGCTTCTCAACCTGGCTTCCTACCTCCTTCAAGATATGACAATGTCCATCCTCTCCACACTCCCTACACCAACAATGTCCACCTCACTGTCCTTCCAGCACACTCCCCAAATCAGAGCCTCCACATCCTCCTTTCCCTTTGCCCAGACCCACTCATCCCATTCCTCATGGCCAAGCCTGTCTCCATCTTCAGTCTGCCTTGAGGGATATTCCTTCCAGGAAGCCTGTTAAGCACCCCATCCCTCCACAGACTAGTTTCAGAGCCTTCCCTGAATTCCCAAAGTCTCCCTGGCCTCTGCCATCACATAACTCATCTGGAATGAGAGAATTATTTGGCTGCCTACCCCAAGTGATAGTCATTTTGAAAAGGTCAGAGACCATGTCTAACTCTGCCCTCCCACCTCACATCTGTGCAGGCACTATGCCAGGCACGTGGTGTGTGTAGAATAAATAATCAGGTCTGACTCTACAACTAGTGTTCTGACCACTTTTTGCTGTCCTACCTTATTTCCAGGGTCCCATGACTACCCACTACAGCTCTCACCAATACCTCATTTAATATTCCTAGGTTAATGGGGTACAACTCAGCCCCTGGGCCCCACCTTGTATTCCTTGATCTCTTCCTGGAGGATTTCATCAGCATCTGCATAAACTTCCACCTTCCTTTGTTTCTCCAGCTTGCGTCGAAGCCGTGAGATGTCCTCCTGGGGCAGGAGAGGCTAGGCTAAGTGCAAGGGATGCCCCCAAGGCCATGTCCATAACCCAAATCCACCCTATCCCTGCACACACCTGAGCCCTCTTGAGATTGAAGCTCTCTTTCTCACGAGCAGCTCTGCTCTCTGCCAGGCAGGGCTGAATCTCTCGAAGCCGAGTCTGTACATGCTCCAGCTGCACCTTTAGGTCCTCAGCCAGTTGGGCCGCTTCAACAGCCTGAGGTGGGTGGGACAGGGAGGGGCACTGTTGGTCTGAGTCTGGGGAACCTTACTTAGTCCAGGCACATGGAACCTTACTTAGTCCAGTGATGATGTGTCAAAGGTTCCAGCGCTATCTACACTAAGCTGGTTTCACCTCCTGCCCTTTATCACTTATTCCTTTCAACATTCCCCCTCTCAAGTTCCTCACCTGCACAATGCTCTCTCTGGTTTTTGAGCTTTCCTTGGGTTCTTCTCTTTGCTCCTCCCTTAACACACAAACAATTCCCCCAGGTCTCAGCAAAAATGTCACCTACCAAGAGGTATACCTGTTTTTTTTATTTTTTTGACACAGTCTCACTCTGTCACCCTGGGTAGAGTGCTATGGCATCAGACTAGCTTATAGCAATCTCAAACTCCTGGGTTCAAGCAATCCTGCTTCAGCCTCCCAAGTAGCTGGGACAATAGCTGCCCACCACAATACCTGGCTTATTTTTCTATTTTTAGTAGCGACATGGTCTCACTCTTGCTCGGGGTGGTCTCAAAGTACTAAGCGCAAGGATCTTCTTGCCTTGGCCTCCCAGAGTGCTAGGATTACAGGTGTGCACCACCATACCCGGCCATCCCTTGTTTTTCTTTCACAGAACCTTAGTTTCCTTCGTAAGACTCACTGAAATCTGTTTTCACACTATTTTATTTGTGGCATTACTGGTTTGTTCTGCCTCTTCCAGCCATGGCTAGAAGGAAGGGATCCTCTTGTCTCCACAGCGATCAGCACAAGGCCTAGTACACATCAGGGGCATAAAAAATACTACTCAAATGAATGAATTAACTAACTGGAGAAGAAAACAGCACTTTGTGGGAAATAAGATGAAAATCGATATTAAACTTAAGCTTTGTCATAAGCTAGATTATACTGATATTTAATAAACTGACAGGGACCATCATCCCCATTTTATAGCCAATAAGGATGGGGGTACTGGAGCCAAGAAGACTTGGACTCAAATCCTACCATCACTCTTTCTTAAGCAAGTCAAGTGACCTCCCTAAGCCTCAGTGTCCTTACTTATAAACACAAAAACCATCTTGGTAAGATTATTATGAGACTAGGTCTGGCACATAGTAAACGGTCAACAAATACAAACTGTTCTGCAAGCAGAAGCAGAGTTGGGCAGAGCCCCAGACCATCCACAGTAGCCTCAGGCACACTGCCCTCAGGTCTGGCCTCACTTTCCTTCCTATCTATCTATCTTATCTATCTATTTATTTATTTATTGGCCTCACTTTCCTCTTATTTTTATTTATTTATTGTGAGACAAAGTCTCAAGCTATTGCCCTGGGTAGAATGCCGTGGCAACACAGCTCACAGCAACCTCAAACTCTTGGACTTAAGCAATTCTCTTGCCTCAGCCTTCCAAGTAGCTGTGACTACAGGCGCCCGCCATGACGCCTGGCTAATTTTTGTTTTTGTTGTTGTTGTCATTGTTGTTTTAGCTGGCCCAGGTTGGGTTTGAACCCACCAGCTGGGTGTTATGTGGCCTGCGCCCTACCCACTGAGCTACGGGTGCTGCCACTCACCTTCCTCTTGTTCAGCTCCAGGGCTTGACTGCGCAGTGTCAGCTCCTTCTCCACACCCCCGAGGCTGCCCTGCAAGGCCCGCTCCTTTTCCTCCAGCTTCTGCACAGTCAGCAGCTGGGCATCCACCTGAGCATGGGGGACAACTCAGTGCTTGGGAGACCCTGCTGCTCCAGCTTCACCCTGCATGCCAGGAACGGCCTTACCTGGGACTTGAGGCCAAGAACCTGCTCGCCTAGCTCATCCTTCTCCTCCCGAAGTAGCTTGTGAATCTGGTTGGCCTTGATCCGCTCTGACATCAGCTTAAAGTTAGCATCGTCCTTTTCCCGCAACTGCTGTAGCAGCCGCCCATTCTGTTCCTGCATATCTTCAAAAGCCTGACCTGTCACATCCATCTCTGACAACAAAGCCTCCTCCTCCTGCAGCAAGTGGGCAGAAACAAGATGAAATGTGGTAGATGAACATGAGAACCACAGAAAAATGTGTGCATTTCAAAGGCATTTCAAAGAACCACAGAGTGAACAAGGCTATTTAGAAGTCAAATCTGCCGGAGGCACCCAACAGTGTACTCAGAAACAAAGAGATCAAAACAGGGTCGAACCTGCTTGGTGGCACCCAACTTGCGCTGTAGGTGTTCTATCTGTTCCTCTGCCTGACGAATGCGCCTCAGGGCATCTTCATCTGCAATCTTCTTGCTCTCCCTTCGATCCCTCTCCTCCAATTCCCGGATGCGGCTCCGTAGATCATCAACCTAAAGCCACAAGGAGGGAGCTCTCTTTCACTGCTCCCTCCTGACCTAGGCCTCTGTTCTGGTCAGAATCCCCCAGGGCAGCTTCTCTGCATGCCCCACAAGCCCCAGCTGCCCTCACCTCAGCCTTGGCCTTGCGTTCTGCTGCCATGAGCTGCACCTTATCCCGCTGCTCCTTGGGTGCAGACTTATACATATCCAGCAGCAACTTCATCTCCTTCTGGCTTTCCTGGGCCTTCCTGGAAAAGAGTACAGGAGGAAGTCTTGGTAAGTAAGGCTGGAGGTCATCTGGCAAGAGTAGGAAGAAGAGAGGAACAGGTTCTCACTTGAGCTCTGCTCGGAGACCCTTGAGGAGTTCTGACTCTTTCCTCTTGGCTTCTTCCACCTTGGCTTTCTCTCGATCAGCCCTTGAGAGAGTTGAGGCTACAGGTGGGGGTCCCAGGCCAGGTCCTTCTCGTTCCCGAAGCTCCCGCTTGGGCCTAACTTCAGGTTCTCGGCCCCGGGAGGAAGGGCCCTGGGCACCAGGGGTTAAAGCCTGGGTATCCTCTTCAGAGGGGACCAGGTCCTCCTTTTTCACTGAGGATGGAGTAGTGGCACAAGGCATTAAAGCCACCTCCTTTCTGCTGTCAGTGGTACCAGCAGGGCCTGGCCCACCCTCCTCTTTCCCTGGGGCTGAGGCACTGAGGCTAGAGTCCTCTGAGTGCCCCAGGTTGGGGATGGAGTGGGTAGAGCCACTAGCCTGGGCTCGGAGCTGCAAAGCAGAAAGGAACAGTGATGAGGTAAGACCGTGCTCACAAGAATATAGCCAAGGCTTTTCCCAGGAAGTCTTCTCACCTTGCCAATCTCAGCCTGCACTTCTCGAAGCTTCCGCTTATATCGCTGAGCATCCCCCTTCAGCTGATGGTTGTGATTTTGGAGACTACTAATTAGGTGGCGCATCTCACGGTTAATGGGCCCTAGGAAGTGTCAGATAGTAAGGATGCAAGAACTAGTTAGTACCTGGGTTGGGGCTCCAACCCCTAAGCAGGAGCTATTATTTCCATTATGCAGGAGGGGAAAACTGAGGCCTCATGCTGAGTACGACCTCATCAAAGTTAATGCAGACTCAAGATAAACTGACTCAAAAGTGATTTGACACTGTCTATTTGTATTATTTTTGCTAATAAAAAAATTTTTTTTGGCAGTTTTTGGCCGGGGCTGGGTTTGAACCTGCCACCTCCGGCATATGGGGCCAGCGCCCTACTCTTTTGAGCCATAGGCGCCACCCTGCTAATGAAATCTTTTATGTCAATACATCCAAATTTCCTTTAACGGAACAGGTAACTATAACATTCATAAAAAGCTAAAAATCCATCAACATCTTTTAGATTTTTTTTTTTTTTTGACAGAGCCTACTTGGTCACCCTTGGTAGAGTACCAAAGAATCTTAGCTCACGGCAACCTCAAACTCTTGGATTCAACAGATTCTCTTGCCTCCGCCTCCCACATAGTTGGGACTACAGGAGCCTGCCACAGTGCCCGGCTATCTTTTTAGAGATGGGGTCTCGCTCTTGCTCAGGTTAGCCTCGAACCCATGAGCTCAGGCAATCCACCTGCCTCAGCCTCCCAAGTGCTCTTTTAGATTCTTAAATGTCACTTTGTTAATTATACTTCCCTGGGCTTGGCGCCCATAGCACAATGGTTACGAACCCAGCCTGGGCCAGCTAAATGACAACTGCAACCAAAAAATAGCCAGGCGTTGTGGCGGGTGCCTGTAGTCTCAGCTACTTGGGAGACTGAGGCAAGAGAATCGCTTAAGTCCAAGAGTTTGAGGTTACTGTTAGCTGTCACATAACAGCACTGTACCAAAGACGACATAGTGAGACTCCATCTCAAAAAAAAAAAAATTTGTATTTCCCTGATTTCAATTCATAGCATCTCATACATCCAAAACTACAATACCCTTTTTCCTACTACTTCCTAATCTCCCTTTCTTGCTTTACTTTTCTTAGTATATTTGTCACTATCTAAGAGTCTAACATACATGTTCTTATTTTTTCCCTTATTGTTTATATTCCCTTCCTAAAATGTTGTTCCACATGGCAGGAATTCTTTGATCACTGATATAACCTCAAAGATCAGAACAGAACCTGGCTCACAGGTAGTAGTCAGCAAATCTTCGTAAAATGAATACCTCAAGGAGAGAGACACTGAAAGGCCAGAAAACCACAGATGAAACTGACAGCTCACATCATTCTGGTTGTGCCTATGTTAGTTAATTGGCTACTTCAGCGGGCTATGACTATCATAGCAATGCACTTTGATTTCCACAGGGAGCTAAGGCTCTGTGAAAGAGGCTTTATCTCCTGCATCTGGATCAATAGCAGCTCCACACCAGGGCCTGACACACCCAGATAAGGACCCATCCTCCACCCTATCCTTACCACATACCTGCCTGCTCGTTGGCTGCCAGGTTCTGCTCAAACTCAATGCGCAGCATCTCGTACTCCTTGCGTACCTGCGCCAGCGTGTCCTCCAGCTGAATTACCTCTGTGCGCAGTTTCTTCTGCAGCCCTAGCTCGTCACTCTGTGGGTTGAGGTATTAAGGATCCACCCAAACCCTCCATCCCCACCATAGGACTCAATATCTTAGGAAGAATCTAATCCCAAGGGACACCTGGCGGGCACACAGGGCCTCCAAAGCCCAGGAATACCTTAACACTAAGGGTATGCTCCTGCCTCCAGTTCCAGGGCCATACCTCCATGTGCTCAATGTGTCTCAGATGGGAGTTCTTGGTCGCCAGCAGCAGCCCCCGAGCCTCGTCCAGCTGGGTCTTTACTTGCAGAGACTCGTTGTAGAGGAGTGAGAACTGGGCCTGCAGCATGCGGTACTCTCCTGTCTCCCGCACCACCTCCTCAGGAAGGCTGCGTAAGGCCACCTAGGGGTGGGGATGCCAAAAAGGGTTTAGCAAGAGAATTCTAAGCTCAGCCCCTTGCTGCAGGTGAAGGCCTTCTTAGCCCCAAACGCAGCCCACCTTGAGGCGCTCATTAGTCCGCACAGCACCCTGAAGTTCGGCCTGCAGCTTCTCCAGTTCTGCCATGCGGCTGTTGGCCAATTCCTGATTTTCTTCCAACTCTGCATTCAGCATCTCAAACTAACAAGTGGGAAGTGCCATGGTAGGCTGGGCCCAGTCCAAGGCATGCTTCCTTTACGTTCCCACCATATATTCCACCTAAGCTCTCCTCTGTAGGGCAGTGATCGATTCTGAAGCCTCAAACCAAGGGCTTTCCTAAGGCTTCCCAGGCAAGTGGGAGAAAATTCAATATTACATGGTCAGTGCTGGCATCTAAGATTCTTTTTTTTTGAAACAGAGTCTTACTTTGCCGCCCTTGGTAGAGTGCTGTGGCGTCATAATTCACGGCAACCTCAGACTCTCCTCAATCTTCTTGCTTTAGCTTCCCAAATAGCTGGGACTATAGGCGCTGGCCACAACACCCAGCTATTTTTGAGAGGTGGCGTCTCGCTCTTGCTCAGGCTGTCTTGAATCTGTGAGCTCAGGCAATCACCAGCCTCAGCCTCCCAGAGTACTAGGAGGGCCTAAGATTCTTTTTTTTTTTTTTTTGAGACAGTCTCAAGCTGTCGAGCTGTCACCCCGGGTAGAATACCATGGCATTACAGCCCACAGCAACCGCAAACTCTTGGGCTTAAGCAATTCTCTTGCCTCAGCTTCCCAAGTAGCTGGGATTACAGGTGCCCGCCACAACGCCTGGCTATTTTTTGGTTTAGTTGTCATTGTTGTTTAGTGGGCCAGGGCTGGATTTGAGCCTGCCAGCTCTGGTGTTACGTGGCTGGTGCCTTAGCCGCTTGAGCTATTGGTGCAGAGCCAGGACCTAAGATTCTTAACTAAGAGGGAGTCAGGGAAGCATTTCTGGAAGGCCTTAAGATACAATAAGGAAAAACTGGGCAGAGGGACCCCCTGAATGCCAATCAAGTCTAACGTACTCCCATTTAATTCTCTTTTGTGCTTCTTTGTGGTACTCATAACCAACTAATGTACTATTTTATTTTTCTGTTCCAACTAGAACCTAAGCTCAAGAGAACCTTTGGTTTTGGTCTATTTAGTTTTTTCAAATATACCTAGTACTTAGCACTCAGTGTTCAGAAATTATTTATTAAACAAGAAAAGAACAGCAAGAGTGACAGGGAAAAGCCTCCAAAGTGGATGTTTATACTTCACCTTGAGGAGAATGTCAAGGGTACAAGAGAGAAAAGGTTACAGGAGGGAATGATGCTGCTTACCTTCTGCATGCTGAGGGTGATCTGGCCCCCCTGGAAGCCTGAGGAGCTCCCAGAGACATAGTAGCCAGAGTTAAGCTGCAGAGAGAAAATAGTTGATGAATATAAAGGGGAGAAATGAAGACCCTGAGTACCCAGCTCTGGTTCTATCTGCCCCAGAACCCTAACCCTACCTGCTCTAAGGCTTCTGCCAGGTGTTTATTAAGCTTTTGCTCCCGTTTGCGCAACTTCTCAATGTCCCACTGCAGGTCTTCCACAGTTGTCTCCATCTCCAGCACCTTTGTCTCTGCTGATGTCACTTTATCCTGGAGCTCAGAGTACTGGGAGAAATGGAGGAAACAGATGCTCTAATGGAGGACTTGATTCCCTGAGATCCTTGGGCACCTATCTAATCCAAACTTTGCCCTGGTTATAATCCCACCTCCAAAGCCCTTGACTCCTACCTCCAATGAGATGCGGTGATGCTTCTCCTGTAGCTGAGTGGCCAAATCCTGCAACCGCCGGTTCTCACGGCCCAACTCCCGGGTGCGTGCTCGAGCCACCTCACTGAGGGGCTCATTGTCCCCTGAGAAGGCAGGGCTCAGGTTAAGAGGCAAGCTCAGGACAATGGCACAAAGTCTAACTCATTCTGGAGTCTGTTATGTGCCCACTGTGATCCACCAGCTCTTTTGTCAATTTCTCATGGCAAAGCCAATTTTTATCCCACTCTACAGAGGAAGAGAGGGGAACCATGTGCCCATAAAGACCAGGGTATAGTAGCAAAACTGAAACTGGGAGAAGCCTGTCAACCTGAAAAGACTAAGCACTTGCTACTATACCTTGTGGATCAGCTACTTGCAAAAAGTGCTCCAGACTGGTCCCTAGCTAGAAGGGGGAGGCCATACTAACATCAGTAACTTGTCTAACTCATCTTCCTAGAATTCAACGCCAGGAATCAAACCCCCACCTATAGCCTAACCCACTCCCCAAGAACATGGCTGAACTTTTCCTTGGGGAATTCTGGCTGTCTATGAGTGCAGGGAATTAGCGGGATGGGGAGGTGGTACCATAGTGATGCAGACGGAGACAGGCAACCCTGGGGTAAATGTACAAAGAACCAACCTCGGCTATATACTCGCTGACAGAGTTCTTCCACCCGGCGTTGAAGGCGGTCTGAGACCTCTACCACACGGGACACAGCTGCCTTGGAGAATTCCATACGGCCTTGCAGCTGTAGCTCTACTTCCTCGCTGCTGCTGGCACCCAGTGCTACCACAAAAGCCAAGGCTGGCTCACTGAGTGGGGGCCGCAGCTGCATTGGCAGAGGCTCTGGGAGGGATGGACAGATAGATCCTCATGAGGATAACAGCAGCAGTTACCAAGTTTCCGGCTTAACTCTTCCACATTCATGGCTTAATCAACACAACCTTTGGTGGATTGTTAGCCCCATCTTGAAAGTGAGAAAACTGAAGTTCAGGGAGGTAATTTCCACAAGGCTACAGAGCTGCCATATCAATTTCTCAGGGAAACCTCCTTTACCTTCCCAGTCTGAATTAGAACTACACATACGTGCCTGCATACGCATTTCTTCCCTTTCAAACACTTTTGACTTATTATGGTTTATAATCATTTAGGAACAACATTTTTTTTTTTTGTAGAGACAGAGTCTCACTTTATGGCCCTCGATGGCATCACACAGCTCACAGCAACCTCCAACTCCTGGGCTTAAGCGATTCTCCTGCCTCAGCCTCCCAGGTAGCTGGGACTACAGGCGTCCGCCACAACGCCCAGCTATTTTTTGGTTGCAGTTCAGCCGGGGCTGAGTTTGAACCCCCCACCCTCGGTATATGGGGCCGGCGCCCTACCAACTGAGCCACAGGCACCGCCCAGGAACAACATTTTTTAATGCTTGTCTCTGATTCCTCTGAATCTAGAATGGTGTCAAATACACAGTTAACATTCAATAGTAATACTTCCTTGAACAAAATGGGTATAAAATATAATTTGCACTATGAACCAAGTTAGGCATATTCCAAAGCCAGTATCCTTACTCAGTGTACTTTGCCACCCAAACAAGAAATCAACTGGCGGCGGGGGGATGAACAGACACAGTAGGGGTAGAGTAACGTGGGAAATTTAGGTGCCCAATATCAACGTATTTTTCTCCCCAGGACTTTTCCCAGAACTTAAGCTCCCCTCACTCTAGGGTTGTGATCTTACCCCTCAGCTCTGATGTCCCTGGCTCTGTAAGAGGGATCCCATCACGTGTCGATACCTCCTGGGTCTCAGGTGCCTGTGTCCCTGAAGACAGCTCTCCCTGGCTCTCATGGCATCGAAGAAGGGCTTCCACAGTTTCATCTAGCTGAAAAGAGAAACCATTAAAAATGTTATAAATCCTGGGCGAGTGGACTGCCTGAGCTCACAAGTTGAAGACCAGCCTGAGCCAGAGTGAGAACTCATCTCTAAAAATAGCTGGGCATTGTGGCAGGTGCCTGTAGTCCCAGCTACTTGGGAGGCTGAGGCAAGAGAATCACTTAAGCCCAAGAGTTTGAGGTTGCTATGAGCTATGATGCCACAGCATTCTACTGAGGGTGACAAAGTGAGACTCGGTCTCAAAAAAAAAAAAAAAAGTTATGAATCCCTTAGTACTTTCCAACATGATCCTCCTTTCCCAGCAGGGGAATCTAAGGATTGGCAGCTGAACCAAGGACAGGTCTTGGAAAGCAGAGGGCATCTACCTGGGCCCAGTAGCGATTGACAATGAGGAGTGTGGCATCATCTGTGGCCTGCCGCTTCTCCAACTTCTCAATTCGTTCTCGGAGTTCATCTTCACAAGCCTGTCGCTGTTCCAACCGCTCTGCCAGTTTCTTGTTCTTGAACTGCAGTACCTTCAGATCCATCTCCTCCTACCAAGAGAAACAGAGACTGAGAAGATCAAGCAAGGCCCAGAAACCAATCACTGAAAGAGACAGAAAAGGCAAGCAACTGGAAGGGTTAAGGACTCCTAACAGAAGTTAAAGAGACTGAGACACCCCCGCACACGTGAGGAAGCTGATGTTCTGCTTCTACCCCACCCTTTCTAACTCCTTAGTCTTTAAGGAGTCACACATCTCCTGAGATGTTTTCCTATCTACAAAGGGAAGGCAGACATCGTATTTTCAGTTTCTTCCAACAGAGTATTCTGTAAAGCACACCTTAAGTTTGAAGAACTGGGAGTAAGGATTTGGTCAGAGGAGCAGAGCAGACAGACCTATGTCTAACAAGTTCTAAGGGCTAAGGTGAGAGCCCACAGACCGTGGAAGAGATGCCTCCAAGACGAATGGGCTCTATGAGAGTGGTTGTGGTCTTCTCCTCGCGACTCAGCTTCTTCTCTGGGGGCCCTGAGCCCCCGTCGCCAGCGGCGCGTTTGTTGCCGGGCCCAGACATGGCTGCTGCGACGAGGAGCGGCGCAGGGTCCCCAGGGGTATCAGGCGGGAGAAGACAGAGCTTCCGTCACCTGCACAAGACAGAGAGCAGAGATGTGGACGCGGCTGGCGCTCCACAGTCCCGAACACTGCCTGCCGGGTACACACCAACTGGATCCCACTCCCACCGGCCCCAGGACCCTCACCGCAGCAGGGTCAGCCCAGTGCCGCCATCTTGCATTCCACCGGACGTCACGGGCCTCTCAGGCGTAAAGCGCAGGCGCTAAAGGCAGCGCCGGAAGTGGCGAAACTTCCTTATTTCCTGATCTTATTGGTAATACTTGGTCCCACCTCTCGAGTTCTCTGATTTCTTCCTGCACGCCTCCTTCTTCTCTCGGTGATTGGCCAGTAGACAGTTCCCATGGTAACTGACACCGCACAGCCACACTTCCTAGCGCAGAAGGCGGCGCTAGCCTCCTAGTAGCAATTTGAAGAGAGGGCACTCAAGGGGGCACTCGCAACTTATTACGTATGCACGTTCTCTTCTCACTGATTGGCGTGCGCCTGCACTGCCTTCTTTCCTTCTTTCACAAGCCCCCTTAGCAACCGTCACTGTTGAGACAGAGGAAGACGCCCCGCGGATTGGCTGCGCGGAGCCTCTCCGCTGCTTGGATTGGCTGCAGCGTGACTAAAGGGCCAGGCCTTCGCAGTTGCTGCCTGAGAACCCGCTGGCCCAGGCCTGAGGCAGGACAGAGCCTGTGGTGACCCGGGGCACGGAAGAGCGACGAAATGATCAGCCAGAAGACCAGCCAATCCTTGGGAGTGAGGGTGCAGTCGGAGCTTGAACGGCCCTCCGAACTGCGGCAGGAACCGGAGAAGCAGCTCAGCTCAGCTTATAGGATGGCCACAGGGACCGAATCAAGTGTGCGCACCGAGTCGGCAACCGCGGCATCGGCCTCTAGGGAAGTGGATGAAGATCTTGGAACCAACTTGTTCCCGGTGAGGGCGGGACAGACTGGTCCGCTCATGAATATAAAAGGGTTCCCCTGCGCAGCGCCACAGTCATTGTTTTAATGGGGTGTGAGACCCTGACTGTTAATATGCTTAAGAATAGTACTTAGGGCCTGCCGAAGCACAGCCCTTCCCGGGTTGCTCATAGGTAGTGCTTGAGATGATATGGCGAGTTATATAGGTCCTTGTCAGGCCCGCTGGAGATTCGCGACGGGTCAGGGACAACACAACTCTGCCTTCCCCAATCCGCTTTCTCTCCGCAGCCGCCGCTGCCCCGACCCCGAATCTGCATGTGGTGAGTATGAAGAGACTTGTGGAAAGTTACACTTCACACTTGCATTATTTCTTCGGTGCCTCCCCACTGTCCTGTCCCATAGCGAGGGCATTCCCATTTATAGATGAGACTAAGACCCAAAGATGGAATTATTCAAGGTAGCTAGAAGCCAGCTTTCCAGCCTCTCTAGTCCAAAGAGGAGGCCCTGTGAGGAGAGCTCGAGACTAAGGGTGTAAACCGAATATCATAGCCACTGTGGAATCATGTACAAATGGGGACACTGAAGACCACAATGGGGACTTGACCAAGATAATACAGCAAGATAGTAGCAGAACAAAGAACTCAAGATTGCTAACCTTAGGCTTTATAAATGGAGAGAATCGTAAGAGTTCATTTATGTTCAGATAGGTAAGCAATTTCCCTAAGATTTCACAGCAAGTTCATGAAAAAGCCAAGCTTCAAACTCAGGTCTCCTGATTCCCAGCCTGATGCCCTAGCCATCACAGCCCTGACATGAGACTAATGTGTAAAGACCACTGATACTTTTTTTGTTTTTCTGTGACAGGAAGTACTTGGACATCCATTCCATGTACCGGCTGGAGAAGACCACCAACGTTGAGGAGATGAGGAAGTAGGGACTGAGCAGGGAGAAGAGCTTTTGGGGAAGGCTGAGGGGGTGGGTTGAAAATACCAGGAATAGCAGACTCCAAAGCAGAGGTCCTCAAACTGCAGCCCTTGGGCCACATGAGGCGGTGTGATTGTATTTGTTCCCGTTTTATTTTTTTAGTTCAAAATAAGATACGTGCAGTGTGCATAGGAATTTGTTCATGGTTTTTTTTTGTTGTTGTTGTTTTTAACTATATAGTCTGGCCCTCTAACGGTCTGAGGGACAGTAAACTGGCCCCTTGTTTAAAAAGTTTGAGGACGCCTGCTCCAAAGCATGTGCCAGATGTGGTGATGAAAGGAGGCTCCCATTGTCACTCACTTCTTCCTCTGTCTCTCCTAAGGGTGCTGGCTGAACTGTTAGAGCTAGGCTGTCCTGAGCAGAGCCTGCGGGATGCTATCACCCTGGACCTCTTTGCCCACGCACTCATGTTCTGCCGCCAACAGGGCTTCTCATTGGAGCAGACATCAACGGCTTGTGCCCTGCTCCAAGATCTTCACAAGGCTTGTGTTGGTGAGAGGGAGAAACCTGGCTACCAGGTTTGAGCCCCAGGGAGAGGAGGAGGTTGGGCTGGCTTAAGTAACCATGGGAAGCAGTAGTGTGATTACTACCTCAAATCTTTGTCATTACTAGAAGCGTGATCACATGCAAGTTGTTACCTTTGAAATCTTGTTTTCATATCTATAAATTGAGGATACAGCACTAATGTTATGAGAAATAATATATGTAAATATATGCATAGTGTTTAATAAAATAGCTCTCACTTTCCCTCTCCATCTAATTTTCTTCATAATGTTTAACAATGGCTGAAATTGGCAGCACCTGTGGCTCAAAGTGGTAGGGTGCCGGCCCCATATGCCGGAGGTGGAAGGTTCAAACCCAGCCCCGGCCAAAAACTGCAAAAAAAAAAAAAAACAAAAAACAATGGCTGAAATTATATTTCTTGGTTTATTGTATGTCACTTTCACTAAAATAAAGCTTCATAAAGGCAGGACCTTGTCTTGTTCAGTGCCTACAATAGTATATGGTGGGTACTCAATATTTATTGAGTGGATTAATGAAGCTAGCCAAGACCTTAGCCTACATCTGTCCACCTGAAGCTCATTCTCCATAAATAGCTGTTAAATGAGTGAAATGAATGAGTAAGAGGGGGACTCACTGCTGCATCTTGCTTTCCCTACCAGCAACCCCCTTGGGCAACGTGGAGGAATGCTACCGCTACTTTACCAGTGTTCTTTTTTGCCATGGAGTCAGGGTCAGTTCCCCTGGAACATTCTGAAAACTTCACCCTCCCCCAGACAAGATGTAGCTCAATCTCCTGTGCTCTCATACTCATCACCCTCATCTTCCTCTGAAGGCTGCATTGGGCTCTTCTTTACCCTACACTTTTGGGATCTTGGAGGAAAGGCCAGGGCTTTAGGAGGTAGTCAGTGTTCTAACACCCAGTCATCACCACAGCGGCCCCCATTCAGCATTGACCTCTTTAAAGAGGAACAGCTGCTGGCCCTGGCAGACTATGTGGTCAACACCTATTTCCGCCACTTCAAGCTCTACAAATATGTCTTCACACCCCAGGTAATGGGCCATGGACTACAAGAGGCCAGCCCTCATATCTCCCTTTCCCACAGTTCAGGTACCCTCCTCTCAGCTGCTCTTCTTTTTTCCCAGGTGCGGCTGGATCTATCTTTGACTTACATGGGGCTACAGTCACCCAAGCTCTGGCCAGAGGGTAAGATGGTTAAGAAACTGCCAGGGCTAGGGCTGGGGTGAGGTTGGAGCCAAGGCCTTTTCCTGCTTCTGGCTTGCAGACAAAGAAGAAAGCAAGGAAGTGCAGGAGCAGGCAGTCACCCCACATGAGGAGGAGCTGGAGACAGTGGCACAGCCAGAGCAAGAGCCAAGTGAGGATTGGGAAGGATTGTGGGGGTGCCTGGTGACTCTAGGAAGTGGTGAAATGAAGGGTCTGGATCACAAAAGGCTTCAGACCTTTTGTTTTTAGTCATAGTGTCCTTTCTCCAAATGATTCCTTATGCAGAAGTCCAAGGTGATAAACAGATTAAAGCCCAGCTGCTCAGGGTGAGCAGAAGAGGTGGCTCCAGAAAGATAATTAGAAAACCAATGATAATAGCCATAACATAATTAGGAATAGGTGCAGCAGGCATACCTTGTTTTAAGCATTTTACACATATTAATTTATTTAATCCTCTTTCAATACTATGTGCTAGGTGTCATTACTATCCACATTTTACATAGGAAACAGAGGCATGGAGGGTTTAAATAACCTGCCTAAGGTCATACAACTACTAAATGGCAATGAGAATTTGAATCCAAAAAGACCAGCATTGCCACTCTGCCCAATTGTTCCTCACAGAAGGGTTGGTTGACAATTCCTATTTTTTGTTTTTTTGAGACAGAGTCTCATTTTGTTGCCCTTGGTAGAATGCCGTGGTGTCACAGCTTACAGCAACCTCCAGCTCTTGGACTTAGGCAATCCTCTTGCCTCAGCCTTCTGAGTAAATGGGACTCAGCGCCCACCACGACGCCAGGCTATTTTTTTGTTGCATTTTGGCTGGGGCCGGGTTCAAACCCACCACCCTCGGCTGGTGCCCTACCCACTGAGCCACAGGTGTTGCCCTGTATTTTTTTTACTTTTTTATTTTTTGAGAGTCTCACTCTCACCCTGGGTAGAACGCTGTGGTGTCATCATAACTCACAACAACCTTAGTCTCTTAGGCTGAAGCAGGGGTCCTCAAACTGCGGCCTGTGGGCCACATGAGGTGGTGTGTTGAATTTGTTCCCATTTTGTTTTTTTACTTCAAAATATGTGCAGCGTGCATAGGAATTTGTTCATAGTTTTTTTTTTTAAACTATCGTCTGGCCCTCCAGTGGTCTGAGGGACAGTGAATTGGCCCCGTTTAAAAAGTTTGAGGACGCCTGGGCTAAAGGGATCCTCCTGCTTCATTCTCCTGAGTACCTCAGACTACAAGCGCCTGCCAGGATGCCCAGCTGGTTTTTCCGTTTTTTTAAGTTTTTCTATTTTTAGTAGAGACCGGGTCTCATTTTTGTTTAGGCTGGTCTAGAACTTGTGAGCATGGTGGAAGCAATCTACCCACTTAGCCTCCCAGAGTGCTAAGATTATAGGCGTGAGCTATCACTCCTGGCCTATGTCTTTTTTTTTTAAGAGACAAACTCTCAACTCACCCAAGCTGGAGTACAGTGGTGTGATCATAGTTTACTGTACCTTGAACTCCTGGGCTCAAGGGATCTTCCTGAGTAGTTCAGGACTACAGAACATGCCAACACTATGCGTGGCTAATTTTATTTATTTTTGTAGAGACAAGGTATGACTATGTTACCCAGGCTAGTCTCAAACTCTTGGCCTCAGGCAATCCTCCTGCCTAAAGGGGTGGATTACAGGCATGAGCCATCTTGCCTGGCCAACATTTCCTAAGTTGAAACAAGATAGCCACCTGCATATCCTCTAGGGGTTTTCTGGGGTTAGACATACTCAGAATCTCTCTGACATTCCCTTTTTTCCCCTGCCCCGGTAGACGAGGTCCACATCCTCCGAACCTATATCAAGACCCAGCTGAATAAGGAGCTGGGGCAGCTCCACGAGCTGGTAGAGGAGAGGCTCAAGGCCAGCGAGGAAAGACTCAACAGCAAATTGACTGCACTAGAGCGGCCCTTCCAGCTACCTCCAAGCAAAAGCAAGAACAAGACTAAGTGATCCTCAGCATTTTCTCCAATAAAGGCCTAGGCCAGAACAGCCCCATCCCTGTCACCACTCCTGAGTACCTTCAGAGCTCCCCTGATCTAGCCAGACACCAGACACAAGCACCCACTCTCACTGGTGTGCAGATTTATTTCATATGCAGCACAGATAGCACTGACAGGACCAGGCATGGCATTTGGAGTGGCTCCCTTCCACCCGAGTTCTGACCTCAAAGCCCTAGCCACCATGGGGAGGAGTACAGGGCTGGTCTGTATAATAGTAGCATGATCAGTGGTGGGCCTGGGCAGGCAGAAGCACCTAAGGCCAGAGTCCAGAGAGGCTGGAATGATCAAAACCCTTCTGAAGAGTCCTGCTTTTTGGGATTCCCCAGGGGCTGAGGTCCTAGCCCAGCACCACTGCAGCTTCGTCCTCAGTTACAGTATTTGAGTCCCCCTCCTCTTCAGGGCCCATTATGGGAAAAGGCCCAGGGGGCCGGTGCTGAAAGAGGGCTGCTCGGTTCTGCTGCTCGCCTTTCTTCACCCAGTGCCCATACAGCCGGAAGGCACAGTTGTCAATGAGGCGTCGCACTGACCGCAGCGCGTAAGGATCCCTCAACAGTGTACTCTTGGTCAGTGGACGTACACGATGGGTGCTTAAGGCCACTCGTCCAGCAGCCAGCACTGTCCACACTGCAACCTGAGGAGGGGACAATGTGTGCTCCAGTGGAGCATTCAGCACAGAGGACAGAGGCACAGACCCAGACTCTGACACTATCAGGCTTACCCGGAACCGCTGGCGGGGGGTGAGGTTCCAGGGTTGGCTGCCTTCACAACGCTCAAAGAAGGGGTGCTGTAAGGCCTGTTCAGCTGTCAGGCGTTCCTCAGGATCAACCTGCAGCAGCCTGGAGATCTAGGGGAAACCCCAGAGCATGAGGGGCAACTCTTGGGCCTTCCCCATTGTCCTCTTACAGCCCCAGCTCACCAGGTCTTTGACAGTGTTTGAACGGTCGTCCCACTCGGGTGAACTAAACTGGTACTGGCCCTCCATGATCATACGTAACATCAGGATCTGGCGCCGGTGCCAGAAGGGTGGTGAGCCAGCCAGGAGTGTGAACAAGATCACCCCACAGGCCCAGCTGTGAAAGAGATCAGAGTCAGGCAACACTAGACGACAGACAAACAGTGAAAGACAATAAACATAGAAGGCAAGGGGACCAGAAACTCACAGATCGACCTCCTTGCCATAGCCTGGGTGGGTTTCATCCATTGAGCATTTAAGGATCTCTGGTGCCAGATACCCTGGAGTCCCACACAACTCTGGAGAGAGAGGACTGAGATTGAAGGCATGCCCCCAGCCTTCTCCAGGGCCCTTAGCACATGATTTCTGCTGGAGCCTCCTCAACATTGCCATGGCCACCAGTGTTACCACTCTGCTCCTACCTGCCTTCTGTCAATTCTGTCAGGACTAGACACTGCCCCTTCTGAACAACTCAAATACCCACCAAGGCTCCTGGTGGCTTTCTTAGGAAACCCTGTTTTTTTTTGGATTGAATTCAACGTCCTACCCAACCCTATCACTTGCCTCCTTTAACCCTCCAGCCAAGCCAGGCTACCCACTCCTCATACAACAAGTTACCTCATTTTTACATCCACAGTACATATAGAAAACAAGATTTAAAACTTTCCTCCATTCCTTTTTGCCCAAACTTATTCCTCCTCTTTTATCTCCACTTTGGTTAGTGGAACCACCACTCAACCCCAGGGGAATTAGAAATATAGGATTTCGGGCGGTGCCTGTGGCTCAGTGAGTAAGGCGCCGGCCCCATATGCCGAGGGTGGAAGGTTCAAACCCACACCCGGCCAAACTGCAACAAAAAATAGCCGGGCGTTGTGGTGGGCGCCTGTAGTCCCAGCTGCTCGGGAGGCTGAGGCAAGAGAATCGTGTAAGCCCAAGAGTTAGAGGTTGCTGTGAGCCGTGTGACGCCACGGCACTCTACCCGAGGGCGGTACAGTGAGACTCTGTCTCTACAAAAAAAAAAAGAAATATAGGATTTCTTACAGTACCTACTGGGAAGTCCCTTCCCTGATTCCCCACCATGGCATCAGGATCAAGTCTAGATTCCTCAGCAGAAAGCGCTCAGTAACACGATGCAAGTCTATATTTAATACTTCCTTTTGCTATATCAAGCACCAATTCTTCCATCCCAGCAATTTCCAAACTGTGTGTTGTGGCACACTTCAGATTTTATTAGTCCTAAATTGAAACTGACTCTTGGGAAATTTATTTCTATAACATATATTGAATGCCAACCACCATATTAGACACAATGATGACTCAGATGTGCCCTTACTGAGTTCACTGTCTACCAGAAAGCAAACAAGAAATAATAGAGCAAGACATGTCATGAAGGGAGAACATACTTGTATAAGAACAAAAAGCAGGGAGACCTTAACTGTCCTAGAGATTTAAAGTGAAACTTGAACTACCCAAGCCAAGGGTAAGGATAGAATGGACAGGGACAAGGGAAAGGATGATGGATAGAATGGACAGGGACAAAGATGATTCCAGAAAGGGGAGAGATATATGTGGAAGCTCAAAAAGAAATAAAGCATAACATCCACAAGATGTGTAAGTCCACAGGTTAAGAACAGGAGCTTTGGAGTCAGACTGCCCACCTTTGAATGCTGGTAATATGACCTCATCTCTTTAAACTCATCTATAAAAAGGAGACACAAATACTATGTATCTCATAGGATTGTTGAGAGGACTTAGAGAAATAAGCCACATAAAGACTGTGTAGTACCTTCCTCATAGTGACCAGTGAATGTTAGCTATTAAGTCTACTGCAAAGCCATTGAGGGAGAGATGGTAGCATATTAAAAGATCTGAGGAGTCCCACAGTTAAACTTTGTTTAAAGTTTCCCATTTGCACTAGAAATATTTCTGTCACAACAAAGGTATTAACGTTGAGTGAGCCTGAGTCCCAGGGCCCCAGGTAAGAAGTGCTATATGAACACATCAGGCTCTTCACAGCACCTAAGAAGCACACTGTGGTCCTGCCTCCTCCAGCCCCTAGATACGATGCTGAGTCTGCCATCCCTGCTCCCTCTCTCTCCTGGGATAAGGCCTCCTCCACAAGTCTCCCAAGTTGCAACAGCACTCCTTCTTCTTGGCCTCCCTGGTGTGTCCTCTGCCCATCACTGTCTGCTCACTTGTCTGTCTCCTCCATGTCAGGAAGCCCACTCTGAGTTCTACACAAGGCTTTGCACCCAGAGGGTACTTGGCAAGTGCTCACTGACTTCTTTCCCTTCCTTGGTACCTGGGATGCAGTACTCAGACCAACCCAAACACCCTCATCACACTGGGTCTCCTTCCCACCCGTGTGGTAGGACACCAGATCCTCTCACCTCGAAGCTTCTCGCCAGGTTCCAAGTGGCAGGAGAACCCAAAATCTGAAAGTCGGATCTGCATATTGTCATCAAGGAGAATATTCTCAGGCTTCAAGTCTCGGTGCACAATGTTGTTGGCATGGAGAAAGCTCACAGCTTCCAGCACAGACCTCATAATGGACCTGGGAGAGGTGCAGTCTCCTCCTCTGCTCTTCCCTGCTCCACCCCACTCCCTGCTCACCCAAGGGGCTACAGGCTCAGCCATTACCTGGTTTCCTTTTCTGAGAGGGCCACCTTCTCTGTCAGATAGTCAAACAGCTCTCCCTTCCGCATCCTAAGGGATAGGAGGGGCATAGGAGGTAGATGCACCCCACACCAGGGACTGCATCTGAGAAAATAAGCTAGTGCTTACATAAAATATCATGGAAGAGGCCAGTGAAAAAGAGATTCCTCTGTGTCTGGAGACAATGGACTCCAAGAATAAATCAGATGCCTGGGGAAGTTTGCCAGGTGAAATCTCTGTTTTGTGCCATGTTGGAGCAATTTTAGCAAGATAAATGACTTTTTTTTTTTTTTTTTTGAGACAGAGTCTCAAGCTATCGCCCTAGGTACAGAGCCATGGTGTCAGCTCACAGCAACCTCAAACTCTTGGGCTTAAGCCATTCTCTTGCCTTAGCCTCCCAAGTAGCTGGGACTACAGGCACCCGTCACAACGCCTGCTATTTTTTTTGTTGCAGTTGTCATTGTTGTTTTTAACAAGTCCAGGCCAGGTTCGAACCCGCCAGCCTCGGTGTATGTGGCCAGTGCCCTACCTGCTAGCTATGGGCACTGCCTTTTTTTTTTTTAAAGAGATTGGGCATCTCATTCTAGTCACCCAGGCTAAAGTTTAGTGGCATGATCATTGCTCACTGCATCACTGCAGCCTTTAATTTTATGACTCAAGCAATCCTCTCACCTCAGCTTTCTGAGTAGTGGGATTATAGGTGCAAGCCATAGCAGTCCTTGTTACCTGAGAGTAACTATACATAAAAAAGGCCTCTGAATCTATTAAGAACATGGACCAAAATTGCAGTTAATAGTGGCAAAAAGGTTAAATAGGACTTTATTTTAAAATATGACCTTGTTTTTTAAACTTGAGGTTCTAATTATATATCCATTAAATAAAACTTTAAAAATTGAGGTTACAATTATAACTGCATCAATCTTCAAAATAAAGAATACTCTAGGTGGCCAAGGTGGGTGGATTGCTAGAGCTCAGGAGTTCAAGAGCAGCGTGAGCAGAGCAAGTCCTGGTCTCTACTAAAAATAGAAAAACTAGGCTCGGCGCTCATGGCTCAAGTGGCTAAGGCGCCAGCCACATATACCCAAGCTGGCGGGTTCAAATCCAGCTGGGTCTGCCAAACAACAATGATGGCTGCAACCAAAAAATAGCCAGGCATTGTGGTGGGCACCTGTAGTCCCAGATACTTGGGAGGTGGAGGCAGGAGAATTGCTTGAGCCCAAGAGTTGAAGGTGAACTGTGATGCCACAGCACTCTACCTAGGGCAACGGCTTGAGGCTCTGTCTCAAAAAAAAAAAAAATAGAAAAACTAGCCAAGAATCATGGCAGTGCCTTTAGTCCCAACTACTCAGGAGCCTGAGGCAGGAGGATTCTTCGAGCCCAAGAGTTTGAGGTTACTGTGAGATACAATGATGTCACAGCGGTATACCCAGGGCGACAAAAATAATAATAATAATTTTCTGTCTCAAAAATAACAAAATAATAATAGTAATAATAATAACTGGGCGTAGTGACTCACATCTGTAATCCTAGCACTCTGGGAGGCTGAGGTAGGTGGATTGCTTGAGCTCACAGGTTCAAGACCAGCCTAAGCCAGAGCGAGACCTCATCTCTAAAAAGAGCCGGGCATTGTGGCAGGCCCCTGCAGTCCCAGCTACTTGGGGGACTGAGATAAGAGAATCACTTCAGCCCAAGAGTTGGAGGTTGCTGTGAGCTATGATGCCATAGCACTCTACCAAGGGCGACAAAGTGAGACTCTGTCTCACAAATAAATAAATAAATAAATAAATAAAATAATAATATGGCTGGGCACCCATAGTTTGATGGTTAGAGCGCCGGCCCTGTGCACCCGGGGTGGCAGGTTCAAACCTGGCCAGGGCCTGCTAAACAATAACAACTAATAATAATACTAATAAATAAAATAAAGAATACAAATAAATAAATAAATAAAGAATACATTAGCGGAGGGAGGGTGATTGGTGGGATTACACCTGCGGTGCATCTTACAAGGGTATATGTGAAACTTAGTAAATGTAGAATGTAAATGTATTAACACAATAACTAAGAAAATGCCAGGAAGGCTATGTTAACCAGTAGGATGAAAATGTGTCAAACGGTCTATAAAACCAGTATGATGAAAATGTGTCAAACGGTCTATAAAACCAATGTATGGTGCCCCATGATCGCATTAATGTACACAACTATGATTTAATAATAAAAAAAATTTAAAAAATAAAAAAAAAAAAGAATACATCATAAGTTGTTTCAGGAAGTGTCACTTCTGCAAATCAGCATTGTAGATACCCTTTATCTCCCCTCTGACCTGTGTGGAGTATCATTTTGGTAAATACACTGACATCTTCATGAATTTTTTCCAAGAGCCTGTCTTAAATCTTCAGTGTTCAAATCATTCTCTTTTGAAATATTTTTGCAACTTGTATAACAGTTGACTTTGATTCAGCCTGACCAGAAACAGAACTGATGGGCAGAGATCAACACCAATGTACTGTTATGCAACAAGAGAGACTGGAGAGTGAAGATGTGGTCAGTTCACTGTAAACACTCTCCTCTTACAAGAGCTTTTTCCCCCTCATTCATCTTTTAACCTTGGGGACACTGGGATAGTGACCCCTATGGGTACAAGAACTCTTTGTATTATGCTTGAAGAATTTGCCTTAATCATGGCACCTAGGGAAAGGGCCAGAGCCATGGGCTGGCAGGCAGTCCAAAGTGAAAGAGAAAGGCCCAGCTGGAGCAGAGGAAGGTGCGAGCAGGGTGGGTCTGGCCCACTGTACTGTAAGGCTCCAGGGATGGAGCAATACATGGAGGTGGGAAGGAGGATTCTTGGATTGGGGCAAGGAGATACTCACAGGTCAAACACCAGGAACATGAAGCTAGAAGACTCGTAGGAATCGATGAGAGTGACTGGGGAAAGAGGCAGAAAGGCAGAGAGACAGAGATGGAAAGGAGCAGACACATTTTACAGGGGCTTTGCCACCCTGAAGCAGCTGTGGGCTGTTACTGGGAAGGAAGGAGAGGCAAAGGAGGCAGTACCCAAAGGCTGGCCACTTCTTGAGGTGGAACAGAGCCAGAAGGTGGGAGAGGCGTGGAGTCAATGCTGGGGAAAGTGGGCTATGGCCAGGGTCAGTAGGTGGTAGGGTTATCATCTAACAGGAGCAGGGAATGCAGCCTCACTGATGTGGGGGTGGCCAGCGACCTGGCGAAGGATGTGTGTCTCTCGCCGTGTGGCTTCCCGCACCTCCTCCAGCTGCTCAGGACTCAGTCGCTCAGCTGTCACCTCCATGATCTTCACTGCAAACTCCTGGCCCGTAGCTCGATGAACACAACGACGGACCACAGAGCTCACTCCTCTGCCAAGGCCAGACAACAGCACAAGTCAGGGCCTTCTGTACTCTCACTCATAGGCTAGAGCCTCAGCAACTTCATGGCCATTGTGCTAAACTCTAAGACCTACCTGGACAATAGGGCAACCCTAGGAGCTCACCCTACCTTCACAGGAGCCTAGGATCCTGGGTTCTTGGCAAGGAGATATATCTGCTCCTTTCCATCTCTGTCTCTCTGGCTTTCTGCTTCCCTCCCCAGTCACTCTCATTGATTCCTACAAGTCTCCTACAGTTGTTTACAGGGCAGGCAGGGGACCTAGGTTTGAATCCAGGTTCTGCCACTCCCTCCATGGGTAAGCCTAGGCAAGTCCTTCCCAGACTATGCCCCAGAATCTGCCCCTTACAAGAAGTGGGAAGAAATGATCTAAGTCCCCCTCACACTTCCCTGATGACACTATCCAAATCCCTGAGTTCCCCTACAATGCCTTAAGTGTAGGAAGCTCCAAATAAATATGGAACTATTGAGAAAACCAAAGGTGAGAATTAAACCTCAGTTTAGGTCCCAAATTTGCTACCAATTAACCTCCAAGTGGCTTACTCACATAAGTTCCCTGCTTTTTAGCTTCTGCAGCTCTGAAATGTGGCCAATGTCTTAGACAGACGTTGAAACACATGAATTTAGTAGAGAATGTCCTAGAGAAGGATTTCCTCGCTCTGTCACCAATTCCATATGACCCTACAAATACTTCAGGCTAAGATGCAAGTCCCTCCAGAATCTGACTGTAAACCACATTTCTTTCTTTCCTTTTTTAAACTTTTTACTCTGATGCTCAAGCCTAAATGCAGTGACAATCCTACTTCACCGCAGCCTTGAACTCCTGGGCTTAAGCAATCATCCTGCCTCACCATCCCATCAAAATCCATTTCTTATGTTGGTTCGCTGGCTGCCCTTCAGAGGCTTACTGGTGTGCTCTCATGGGCCTCCTTGGCCTCACTTACATAACTTCCTTTGTTTGGAATTCTGTCACTCACATCTCTGGTTAAATCAAGGAATGTAAACTATAGATCTCAGGCCAAACACAGCCCACAGATGTGTTATGTATCAGCCAGCACAATGCTTTTTTTTACAAATTTGAATTTGTATGTCTTAGGTGGGTTAAGAACCCTCCAGCTGGTCAGGTGCGGTGGCTCACTCTTCTAATCCTAGCACTCTGGAAGTCCAGGCGGGTGGATCGCCTAAACTCAGGAGTTCAAGACCAGCCTGAGCAAAAGCAAGACCTCATCTCTACAAAAAATAGAAAAATTAGCAGGGTGTTGTGGTGGGTACTCATAGTCCCAGCTACTCCAGAGCCTAAGGCAAGAGGATCTTTTGAGCCCAAGAGTTTGAGGTTGTTGTGAGCCATGATGCCACAGTACTCTACCCAGGGAACAGAGTGAGACGGTCTCAAAAAAAAAAAAAACAAAAAAAAAAAAGAAGAATCCTCCTGCTGCCACAGTAGTCACCACTTCCTACTGTCTTACTCTTAGCCACTTCACAGTTCTATTTTTAGTTTTTTGAGACAGAGTCTCACCATGTATCCCTTGGTAGAGTGCCATGGTGTCACAGCTCACAGCAACCTCTAACTCTTGGGCTTAAATGATTCTCTTGCCTTAGCCTCCCAAATAGCTGGGACTACAGGTGCCTGCCACAATGCCCGGTTATTTTTTCCTTTTTTTTTGTTGCAGTTGTCATTGTTTAGCTGGCCCAGGCTCAAACCTGCCAGCCTTGGTGCATGTGGCTGGCGCTATAACCACTGTGCTACAGGCACTGAGCCTACAGTTTTATTTTATTTTTATTTTTTTGAGACAGAGCCTCAAGCTGTCCCCCTGGGTAGAGTGCTGTGTCGTCACAGCTCACAGCAATCTCCAACTCCTGGGCTTAAGCGATTTTCTTGACTCAGCCTCCCAAGTAGCTGGGACTACAGGTGCCCGCCACAATGCCTGGCTATTTTTTTTTTGTTGTTGTTGTATTTATCATTGTTGTTTGGCAGGCCCAGGCTGGATTCGAACCCACCAGCTCTGGTGTATGTGGCTGGCGGCTTAGCTGATTGAGCTACAGGCACTGAGCCAAGAATGATCTTTTTAAAAGGTAATAACAGGCCAGGTGCAGTGGTCCTTTACTATCTTATTTTAAAAATATATTATTTTTTTTTTTATTGAGACAAAGTCACACTTTGTGCCCCTTGGTAGAGTGCCGTGGCATCATAGTTCACAGCAACCTCCAATCCCTGGGCTTAAGCAATTCTCTTGCCTCGGCCTCCTAAGTAGCTGAGACTACCGGCGCCCGCCACAACGCCTGGCTTTTTTTTTTTTTTTTGTAGAGATGGGGTCTCACTCTGGCTCAAGCTGGTCTTGAACCTCTGAGCTCAGGGCAATCCACCAGCCTCAGCCTCCCAGAGTACTAGGATTACAGGTATGAGCCACCACACCTGGCCCCCCAGTACCTTTTAATACCACTCTGGGAGGCTGAGGCAGAGGATCGCTTGAGCTCAGGAGTTCCAAGACCAGCCTGAGCAAAGGGAAACCCCGTCTCCACTAAAAATAGAAAAATTTTTAGTGGAGATGCCAGGCATGGTGTCGGGCACTTCTAGTCCTAGCTACTTGTAAGGCTGAGGCAGGAGGATTATTTAAGCCCAGGGGTTGCTGTGAGCTAGGCTGACACCATGGCACTCTAGACTAGGCAACAGAGCAAGACTCCATCTCAAAACATGAACAAAAACAAATGGTAATAACAATACACAAGTATTGAGTACTTACTATATGCTAAGAAGTGTTCTAAAGGTATCTTATTAACTTATTACATCCTCATAGTAACTTATAAAGTAGGGTCTATTTTTATTCCAAATTTATAATGGAAAACTAAGGCACAGACAAAGTTTAAGTTCCTTGCTCCCAAATCCCAGAACTATAAACACATTGTGTTACCAACCAGTTGAAAATATCTAGTTTCGCTAGAATAAAATTTAAATTCCTTACTATGGCCAAAGGCCCTACATAATCTATCTGTATTCACCTCTCCAACTTAATTTCTCCTACTTTTCCCCACTCTTACTACATTTTACTGGCCACTATAATCAGGTTTATTTTGTTTTGTTTTTGAGACAGAGTCTGCTCTGTCACCAATGCTAGAGTGCAGTGGTATCATCATAGCTCACTGCAACCTCAAACTCCTAGGCTCAAGCGATCGCCCTGCCTCAGCATCCCAGCTAATTTTTCTTGCTCAGGCTGGTTTTGAACTCCTGGCCTCAAGCAATCCTTCCACTAAAGCATCCCAAAGTGCTAGGATTACAGGCATGAGCCACCCACATTTGGCCCATAATTTATACATTGCTTGAATAGGGTCTTTTCAGCCTGGAGGCTTTGCACTTACTGTTCCCTCTACCCAAACTATATCTTGCCTCACCTCATGTCCCACTCATTCTTATCCTTCAGATCTCAGCTCTGACCTCATTTCCTCAGAGAAGCTCTCTCAGGCCTTCCTATCTATAATGGCCCTCATTGGTTACCCTTATTCTATTGTCCTATTTATTTTCTCTCTAACACTTAAGGCTGATCTTTATTTTGTTTTTGTGTTTACTGTCTGTCTCTACCAGCAAAATATAAACTCCAGGAGGACAGGAACTCTACAGGTCTTTGGCCTCCAGTGCCTAACAATGTATCCAAGCACATAGTATGTGCTTAGGAAACTTCTGATAAGTAAATGTATTTGCCACTGCTTCTACAGGCAAGACCTTCCTTTTATTCTCTGCATGCTGATCATTTATTCGTACTTCAGGATTCAGACCAAAGATCACTCCTGGGAAACTGTAGTTTTCTGGAATCCCATAACACTTTATACAGATCTCTACCTATCCAGCCTGATATATTCTTAAATTTCAGTTGCCTCTTTCATCCCACTTAACTTGGGAGTACCTCCAGGACACAGACATCTTTCATATCCTCCCCGTGTTTGGCTTTGTGTCTGGTACACAGTAGGTGTTTCAACCATGTTTGTTGAATACACTGACCCAAATGTTCTCCACTGATCACTGTCCCTTCCCGTTTAGAACAATCTAGCCCTCAAATGGAACCAAGTATGCTGGCTAGAACCCGATCACTAGAGACCTCCGTTTCCCTGGCCGCAGCCATACCTGCCAATGACGTCCTTAGGGTCGTACTTCTGGTAAAATTCCTTGGCCGCGGCCCAGTCCGGCAGCTCATCATCCGGCCCCACGTCCAGCGTCATTCTGAAGGAGGTGGGGGACTGTGCGGAGGAAACAGAAGGCAGTGAGGGCAGAGAGGCCCACAGGCTCTGAGACGATGCACATCGCGGCTCCCGGGGGCGCAGCCCTTGCGGCTGGGGCGCCAGGGTCTTGGGGGTTGGGGGCGGGGTAGGGGAAGGATTGGGACTGGGAAGACCCCTCAGGAGAGCCTAGAAGACCAGAGGGATGGCGGGGCAGGGAGGGGGACGGGGAAAGGGAAGGGAAAAGGTGCCCAGGGAGAAGGGGGAACCGGAACAGGGGCAAGCGGCTGTTGCCGCGCAGGCGCACTTGGACAGGCGCGGAGAGAGTACGGTGGTCTCGCGCAGGCTCACCTACGGGGGCAGGCAGTGAGGCCAGGGTCCACGCGAGGTTGCTCTGTCCTGGAGTTCGCCTTTTAGTCCCTTGCCTTACCCCCGGCGGCGCCGGCTACGACCTAACTCCACCTCTATCCTGTCCGCCAATGGCCAGTGCCAGCCGAAGCCTGAGGTTCAGAGGCCTTTTCGATTGGAAACTGGTAGTCCAATAGACAGCCGTGAATCCCGGGGCAGGAGCCTGCGTCGGGGTTCAAAGTTACCTAAAGCCGGGTGGCGCCTGTGGCTCAGTGAGTAGGGCGCCGGCCCCATATACCGAGGGTGGCGGGTTCAAACCCAGCCCCGGCCAAACTGCAATAAGCCGGGCGTTGTGGCGGGCGCCTGTAGTCCCAGCTGCTCGGGAGGCTGAGGCAGGAGAATCGCGGAAGCCCAAGAGCTGGAGGTTGCTGTGAGTCCTGTGACGTCATGGCACTCTACCGAGGGCGGTAAAGTGAGACTGTCTCTACAAAAAAAAAAAAAAGTTACCTAAAGCCGTGTCGCTAGGCGGGCTTCAAGTCCAGCCAATCAACGCATGGGATCTGCCGCAGAAGGCGGAGCTTGTTGTCAAGTTGGTGGGGGGAGTTGGAGGACCCGGAAGTTAAGTTTACCCGGAAGCGTGACCTCCAGGCACCCAAGATCCTAAGACCTCCGGTTCTTGGACTTGGATGAGGCCCTCTCAGTTTCCTTCCAACATCTCTGTCTGAATTCAGCACTTTTGTTTTTAATGCAGCCTGGTGCAAAATGTCTACCTTGAGGCGAAGACTCCCGCCCTGAAAATGTTGTAGGCACGCAGCTTGGACCCCAGCTCCGCCACTTGATAGGACTTAGTAGACCAAAAGAGGCCTCCTCCTGTGGCCGCTCTAAGTCTTCTTGAATACCTCCAAAGCCCTAGTGCTTACCACCTAGGATTATACACTTTCCCAATCTTCCACTCCCTCCCAAGTCTTGGCAATGTAACATGCTGTGTTCTAAACCTACCTAATTGTGAGATTGTGCCAGGAGCGACTTAATAAATCTTCCCAGTGCATTTACCTGGCTCATACCTGGCACTCACTGACTCATTCAACAAATATTTGTTGTTGAACTTCTGAGACCTAGACGTTAGACAGCAACTGAAAACATACACTTGCGGAGGTTATGTTTTAGTAAAACAGGAACAGAATAAATCTTCCAACAGCTATCTTAATAAAACTTGCAATATCTATCTTAGAAATAACACTTTGGGATCATAACCATATAAAGGGAGAAAAATGAATCCAAGTAACTTTTAACGGCGTGCTTTCCCTTTACAAAATAATTGTTTTATTGAGACAGTTTCATCTTGTCACCCTCGGTAGAGTGCAGTGGCGTTGTAGCTCATAGTAACCTCAAACTTTAGGGCTTAAGCCATTCTCCTACCTCAGCCTCCCTAGTAGCTGGGAGCACAGGCGCCCATCACAACGCCTGGCCACTTTTTTTTGTTTGTTTAGCAGGCCCAGGCCAGGCTTAAATCCACCAGCCCTGGAACATGTGGCCAAGGCCCCAACCACTGAGCGACGGGCGCCCAGCCCCATTATAAAAGAATTTAAAAGAAATTTTGAATTTTACTTAGGTTTGTTGTTAAAATGAGATACTTATTCTGAAATTAAGTTAGTAAATATATTAATGTAGTCAAGAACCAAGGTTCTTAGTGTGGGAATATGTAATCTGGAATGGGAAAAAGTGATGAAGAACCCAATGATTGAAGCTGAAGGAATAATTCTTGGCGCCCATAGCTCAGCGATTAGGGCGCTGGCCACATGCACTGGGGCTGGTGGGTTCCAATCCAGCAGGAGCTTGCTAAACAAACAACAAACAAAAAATAGCCTGGTGTTGTGGTGGGTGCCTGTAGTCCCAGCTACTTGGGAGGCTGAGGCAACAGAATGGGTTGAGCCCAGGAGTTTTAGGTTGCCGTGAGCTGTGATGCCACTGCACTCTACCTAGGGCGACATAATGAGACTCTGTCTCAAAACAAATAAATAAACATAAATAACATAGGTAAAACTAAGTACCATATTTTCTACCTCTGACCTCTGAAGGGGCCCAGAAGCAATAGTATCTCAGTAGAATGAGTACACCTCGTGTCTAAATACTTACTTCTAGGCTGGGTGCAGTGGCTCACGCTTGAAATACTAACACATTCTGGGAAGCTAAGGTGGGTGGATCGCCTACCAGCGACCCACAGGAACTGTATTAAAAGGCCCTGGCATTAGGAAGGGCCTGGAGGACTTCATCTCTACTAAATCAAAAAACTAGCTGGGCATTGTGGCAGGTGCCTGTAGTCCCAGATATTCAGGAGGCTGATGCAAGGCATTGCTTGAGCCCAAGAATTTGAGGTTGCTGTTGCGTTGACACCACCATGACAGACTGGGACTCTGGCTTCTTATTTTTTCTTTTTTTTTTGAGACAGGGTCTCACTTTGTTGCCCTCAGTAGAGTGCCATGGCGTCATAATTTCCAGGCTTCACCAGGGGAAATACAAGATGAGTCTGGAGCAATGTGTGCCAAAAGTAAAGAATGACAAGAGAATTTATCAAAAGGGCACAGGACCTAGGTTGAAGGGGGTTCCACTGGTCAAAATCAGAGACAAAAATGAGAGGAGGGAGGCTTCTGATATGCTGCAAATGTTCCATTCACCTATCAGGTGTCCTCAAACTTTTTAAACAGGGGGCCAATTCACTGTCCCTCAGACCGTTGGAGGGCCGGACTATAGTTTAAAAAAAAAATATGAACAAATTTCTATGCACACTGCACATATCTTATTTTGAAGTAAAAAACAAAACGGGAACAAATACAATTCACACCGCTTCATGTGGCCCACAGGCCGCAGTTTGAGGACGCCTGACCTAGATGGTGATTACCTGGGTATATTTACATAAAAAGTCATCAAGCTGCACACTTAAGATCTGTGTTTTACTGTAAGTAAATTATACCTCAACAAAACATTTTTTTTTTTTTTTTTTTGTAGAGACAGAGTCTCCCTTTATGGCCCTCGGTAGAGTGCCGTGCCCTCACACAGCTCACAGCAACCTCCAACTCCTGGGCTTAAGTGATTCTCTTGCCTCAGCCTCCCAAGTAGCTGGGACTACAGGTGCCTGCCACAACGCCCGGCTATGTTTTGGTTGCAGTTTGGCCGGGGCCGGGTTTGAACCCGCCACCCTCGGTATATGGGGCCGGCGCCTTACTGGCTGAGCCACAGGCGCCGCCCTCAACAAAACATTTTAAGGATGACACTAATGGATATAATTGAAAGTCTGAAACCAAACTGACAGTAAAAATTTTAAGCAAAAAAACAAAAACAAACAAAACCACCTTTTTTTGAGAGAGAGTCTTACTCTGTTGCCCAGGCTGGAGTGCAATGACAGTGTTGTGAGCATAGCTCACTGTGCTTTTCAATTCTGGGGCTCAATCAATCCTGCCAAAGTGCTGGATTATAAGCATAAGCCACCAGTCTAAATTGAGGGATATTTTAAGAACTGGCCTTTCTTCAAAAAGGCCAATTAAAAAACAAAAAAAAAAAAGGCCAGCCATGATGGCTCTCACACCTGTAATCCCAGCACTTGGGAGGATAAGGCGAGTGGATTGCCTGAGCTCACTGGTTTGAGACCAGCCTGAGCCAGAGCGAGACCTCATCTCTAAAAAAATAAGTGGGCACGGGCGGCGCCTGTGCCTCAGTCGGTAGGGCACGGGCCCCAAATATCGAAGGTTGTGGGTTCAAACCCAGCCCAGGCCAAACTGCAACAAAAAATAGCTGGGCGTTGTGGCGGGCACCTGTAGTCCCAGCTACTCGGGAGGCTGAGACAAGAGAATCGCCTAAGCTCAGGAGTTGGGAGGTTGCTGTGAGCAGTATGACACCATAGCACTCTACAGAGGGTGACAAAGTTAAGACTGTCTCTACAAAAAAAAAAAAAAAAAAAGAAAGAAAGTGGGCATTGTGGCAGGCACCTGTAGTCCCAGCTACTTGGGAGGCTGAGACAAGAGAATCGCCTAAGCTCAGGAGTTGGGAGGTTGCTGTGAGCAGTATGACACCATGGCACTCTACTGAGGGTGACAAAGTTAAGACTGTCTCTACAAAAAAAAAAAAAGAAAGAAAGTGGGCATTGTGGCAGGCACCTGTAGTCCCAGCTACTTGGGAGGCTGAGGCAAGAGAATCGCTTAAGCCCAGGAGTTTGAGGTTGCTGTAAGCTATGACACCATGTCACTCTACCAAGGATGATAAGTGAGAGTCTGTCTCCCCCCGGACCCCCAAAAAGCCCAATAAAGGGCTGGGCACGGTGCTTAGTAATCCTAGTGCTCCGGAAGGCTGAGGTGGGAGGATCACTTGAGCCCAGGAGTTGGAGACCAGCCTGAGTAAAAGCAAATCCTCATCTCTACTAAAAAAAAAAAAGGAAAAAAGTTAGCCAGGGAGGTTGAGGCAGGATTGCTTGATCCCAGGAGTTTGAGGTTGCTGTGAGCTAGGCTGATAGTCCAGCACTCTAGCCCCGGCAAGAATAAGACACACTCTCTCTCCCTTTCATACACACACACACAAGCCAAGCACACTGGCACGTGCTTGTAGCCCCACCTACTTGGGAGACTGAGACAGAGGATCACTTGAGGGCAGGAGTTCAAGACCTCAGTGTGCTATGACTATGCCACTGCACTCAAGTCTGGGCAACATAGCAAGATCCATCTCTAAAATAATTAATACAATTCTTAAAAAACTTTAGCTCTCCTTCTCTCCCCCTCCCCCCAACCCTAACCCTATAAAATAGGAAAAAAAGAAAAAAAAATTTAAATATCACAAAGACAAAAAAGGATAAGGAGCTATTAAAATTGGAGACTAAAGAGAAATGAGAACTAAATACAGTTAAGGGTTGCCAGCTGGACCCTAAAGCAGAAAAGAAAATCTACAAAGCATGTTATTGGGACAAATGGAAAACTTGAATATAGACTATATTATCAGAAAATATATTGATGCTAACTTCTCTAAATTACATAATTGTATTAGAGTTACATGAGTAAATATACTTGTTTCTGTTTTTAGATCATAAAATCATTTTGGGATGAAGGGCCTGCAGATTATAATTTTTAAAAATTATAAATCTAAATGAAGAATATAAATTGTTTTATCATTTGAATTGCTTTCAAAGTAGAGCTGAAAAATAGCAAGAGGCTAGGTCTGGTGGCTCACTCCTAATCTCAGCATTTTGGGAGGATGAGGCAGGACTACTGCTTGAGTCTAGGAGTTTGAGACCAGCCTGGGCAACATAGTTAGTTATACTCCATCTCCCCATCTCTACAATAAAAAAAAAAAATAGATTTGGTGGTATCTGTAGTCCTAGCTACTCAGGTTAAGGCAGGAGGATTAGCGTGAACTCAGGATTTTGAAGTTGCACTACACCATGATTGCATCCCTGAGCAGCAGAGAGACACTATCTCAAAAAAAAAAAAAAAACCAACCCAAGAATTCATTTCATCTTGTCAGTTTAGGGCAATTGGATAGTCTCTTCTAGTAAACTGATATGATTAATAAAGCATTGGCTCACAAAGGTTTCTATAAAAATCTTTTCAAGACTTGGCACCTATGGCTCAAGCGGCTAAGGCGCCAGCCACATACACCTAAGCTGGTGGGTTCAAATCCAGCCTGGGCCCGCCAAACAATGATGACAGCTGCAACCAAAAAATAGTTGGGTGTTGTGGTGGGCGCCTGTAGTCCCAGCTACTTGGGAGGCGGAGGCAGGAGAATGGCTTGAGCCCAGGAGTTGGAGGTTGCTGTGAGCTGTGATGCTACAGCACTCTACCCAGGGTGACAGCTTGAGGTTCTGTCTCAAAAAAAAAAACAAAATAAAAAAACCCAACTTTTCAAAATGTGTTAACCTTTCTTTCATGATTTAGGAATTAGTAGAGTGAATCCAATAAAGTCATTATTTAAGAAGCAGTAAAACTCAAACTATGTGCACTAGAGTCAATTGAAAAACTGGCAGGTGGGCGGCGCCTGTGGCTCAGTGAGCAGGGCGCCGGCCCCATATACCGAGGGTGTCGGGTTCAAACCCAGCCCCGGCCAAACTGCAACAAAAAAATAGCCGGGCGTTGTGGCGGGCGCCTGTAGTCCCAGCTACTCGGGAGGCTGAGGCAGGAGAATCGCCTAAGCCTAGGAGTTGGAGGTTGCTGTGAGCTGTGTGACGCCACGGCACAATGGCAATAAAGTGAAACTCTGTCTCTACAAAAAAAAAAAAAAAAAGAAAAACTGGTAGGTGACAGTTGGGCAGCGCCTGTGGCTCAAAGGTAGGGTGCCAGCCCCACATGCCGGAGGTGGTGGGTTCAAGCCCAGCCCCGGCCAAAATCTGCAAAAAAAACCCAAAAAAACTGGCAGGTGTGGTGGTTCATGCCTATAATCCTAGCACTGTGGGAAACCGAGGTGGGAGGATTCCTTGAGCTCAGGAGTTCAAGATCAGCCTGAGCAAGAGTAAGACTCTGTCTTGACTAAAAATAGAAAAATTAGGCCTGTTTTTTGGCCTGTAGTTTCAGCTATTCTGGAGGCTGAGGCAGGAAGATGGTTTGAGTCCAGGAGTTTGAGGTTGCTGTGAGGAAGACCATGGCACTCCAGTTCCAGTGACAGAGTGAGACTCTGTCTCAAAAAAAAAAAAAAAAAAGGAGGGGGTGTGCTCAGCACCTTTGGCTCAGTGGCCAGGGCACCAGCCACATACATTCGAGCTGGCAGGTTCAAACTCAGCCCGGGCCTGCCTGCCAAACAATGACAACTACAACCAAAAATATATATATAGCTGGGCATTGTGGCAAGTGCCTGTAGTCCCAGCTACTTGGGAGGCTGAGGCAAGAGAACTGCTTGAGCCCAAGAGTTTGAGATTGCTGTGAGCTGTGATGCCACAACACTCTACCGAGGGTGACAAAGTGAGACTACTCTCTCAAAAAAAAAAAAAGAAGAAAAATTGATGGGCGGCACCTGTGGCTCAGTGAGTAGGGTGCTGGCCCCATATACAGAGGGTGGTGGGTTCAAACCCAGCCCTGGCCAAACTGCAACCAAAAAATAGCCGGGCACTGTGGCGGGCGCCTGTAGTCCCAGCTGCTCGGGAGGCTGAGGCAAGAGAATCGCCTAAGCCCAAGAGCTAGAGGTTGCTGTGAGTCCTGTGACGTCATGGCACTCTACCAAGGGCGGTAAGTGAGACTCTGTCTCTACAAAAAAAAAAAGAAAAATTGATGTAATGTGCAGGCAGCACCTCACACCAATTAAAGCAGAATTTCTGCGAAATAAAGCTCAAGCATGAGTTTTTGTTTTGTGTTTTTAAAGAGACAGTCTTGTCCGCTAGACTGGAATTCAGTGGCCTAATCACAGCTCACTGCAACTACCAACTCCTCAAGTGAGCTAGCCTTCTAATCCAAGTGGGTAGAACTTACATGTGTATGCCACTGTACCCAGTTAAATTTTTTTTTTTGAGATAAGAGTCTCACTTTTGGCATCATAGCTCACAGCAACATCAAACTCTTCGGCTCTAGCAATCCTTTTTTCTTAAGCCTCCTGAGCAACTGGGACTATAGGCACTCACCACAACGCCTGGCTATTTCTTTTAGAGATGAGGTCTCACTGTAGCTTAGGCTGATCTTGACCTCCCAAGCTCAGGCAGTCTACCTGCCTTAGCCTCTCAGTGTGCTAGAATTACAGGTAAGCCACCAGGTCCAGCTTAGATTTTTAATTTTTTTGTGGAGACAGGGCCTCACTTATGTTTCCCAGGCTAGCACTGAACTCCTAGCCTCAAGCAATTCTCCTGCTTTGGCCTCCCAAACTGCTAGGATTACAGGAATACACCAACCCATAACTTACTTTTTAAGGCTCCCCAGGTTGTTCCATCGGGAAGCCAAGGTTGATAACCGCCCTATCTATGGCTTCTAGAGAACCAACAATGGATTCTCTTCACTTTTCCTTCCTGGAGCACTTTGGAACCTTGTCTTCAGTGTGCACATCTCTAATTCCTTTAGGTACACTGCTGTGCTCTGAATTATAAGGTAAACAAAAAATTTCATTTCCAGGGCACATGTATTCCAAGGGACACATAGAAAAATGTCCATAGCAGTATGGCTCATAATATCCCCAAATTGGAAATACCCAAAGTCCATATCCATTTTAACATAAACTGTGATATAACATGTAACAGAATTCTATACAGTAATGAAAACTACAGCTATACCAAATATTGATGAATCTCAATGTTAAGAAGCTGAACATAAAATACTTGATACTTAATTCCACCACAGACAAAATTAAACTACATTATTAGAAATTAAGAATGATATTTACGGGCGGCGCCTGTGGCTCAGCGAGTAGGGCGCCGGCCCCACATGCCGAGGGTGGCGGGTTCAAACCCAGCCCCGGTCAAACTGCAACAACAAAAAAAAATAGCCGGGCGTTGTGGCGGGCGCCTGTAGTCCCAGCTACTAGGGAGGCTGAGGCAAGAGAATCGCGGAAGCCCAGGAGTTAGAGGTTGCTGTGAGCCGTGTGACGCCACGGCACTCTACCCGAGGGCGGTACAGTGAGACTCTGTCTCTACAAAAAAAAAAAAAAAAAAAAAAAAAAAAAAAAAGAATGATATTTACGGGCAGCGCCTGTGGCTCAGTGAGTAGATGCTGGCCCCATATACCAAGGGTGGTAGGTTCAAACCCAGCCCCGGCCAAATTGCAACAAAAAAATAGCCGGGTGTTGTGGCAGGCGCCTGTAGTCCCAGCTACTTGGAGGCTGAGGCAAGAGAATCGCCTAAACCCAGGAATTGGAGGTTGCTGTGAGCTGTGATGCCATAGCACTCTACCGAGGGTGATAAAGTGAAACTGTCTCTATTAAAAAAAAAAAAAAAAAAAGGGCGGCGCCTGTGGCTCAAGGACTAGGGCGCCAATCCCATATGCCGGAGGTGGTGGGTTCAGGCCCAGCCCCGGCCAAAAAAAAAAAAAACATTTGTTAAAAAAAAAAAAAAGAATGATATTTACCTGTGTGAAGAAAGGAAGAAATGATTGGGATGGTTACAAAAGAGGCTTAGAATGATGGCAGTGTTCAATTTCTTGACTGAATGGTGGTTCTTCAGATATTTACTGTATTAATTTATTGACATGTATACTTGTTTTAGGTACCTTCCTGTGTATGTTATACTTCACCATTTTAAAAAATGTTTAAAATGTTCTGAGGCCCAAAATAAAAGATATGAAAATTCATTATAATCATATTAATCTCCATATACAGGGTGGTTGTTGCTGTTATTAAACTCTTTCACTCCTCTCTCAGTTCTGGAACCAAACTGTGTCGGTTCAATCTCAGCTCTGCCATTTACTGAGTAAACCTGGGCAAAGCTGAGTCTGTTTCCTCAATTATAAAATGAGAACAATGGTCACTTCTATTGAATGACTGTAAAGACTAAAGAAGTTAAGAAATATAAGTGCTTAGGGCGGCGCCTGTGGCTCAGTCGGTAGGGCGCCGGCCCCATATGCCGAGGGTGGCGGGTTCAAGCCCGGCCCCGGCCAAACTGCAACCAAAAAATAGCCGGGCGTTGTGGCGGGCGCCTGTAGTCCCAGCTACTCTGGAGGCTGAGGCAAGAGAATCACGTAAGCCCAAGAGCTGGAGGTTGCTGTGAGCTGTGTGACGCCACGGCACTCTACCGAGGGCAGTAAAGTGAGACTCTGTCTCTACAAAAAAAAATAAATAAAATAAAGTGCTTAAAATAGCCTAGGATACAGTAAGCAATCAACGGCAGCTGCTGCTACTACTCTTTTCCTGCCTCAGGGTCTCTGTTGATGTAAAAGGGAGAAGCTGGAGTCTTTCCAAGAAGAGAAACTTCCAGAAGAAGAAAAAAAAATCATTTCCTGGGCGGCGCCTGTGGCTCAGTGAGTAGGGCGCCAGCCCCATATGCCGAGGGTGGCGGGTTCAAACCCAGCCCCGGCCAAACTGCAACCAAAAAATAGCCGGGTGTTGTGGCGGGCGCCTGTAGTCCCAGCTGCTCGGGAGGCTGAGGCAAGAGAATCGCTTAAGCCCAAGAGTTAAGAGGTTGCTGTGAGCTGTGTGACGCCACGGCACTCTACCCGAGGGCGGTACAGTGAGACTCTGTCTCTACAAAAAAAAAAAAAAAAAAAAAAAAATCATTTCCTTCTCTTGGAGTTCCTACGTGAGGTGAGATGCAAGCTTCTGCCATCAGTCAGATGTCCAGTTTGGCTCTCAACAAGGGACCAAGGGAAAGTAGGGGAAGAAAAATTAGACAGCAACATTTCACCACTAAAAAAGGCTTTTATTACAAAACAAACTCTAATAAAATTAGGCCTGGTCTTCAACCCTTCCTGTGGGTAGAGGCCCCTAGGATGGGGTGGGTGGAGTGGGGGAAATAGAGGGTAGCGGGCACTGAAAGAACAGAGCAGGCTGACCTCCCCTCATCAGTTTCAGCTGCTACTCTCGTTTTATAAAGGGCTAGAAGAGCTCCTCCACAGCCCCTTGAGAGTCCCCATCCTTCCAACCAAGAAGGACCACTGCTGTCACCGGACCTTAGCAATGCCGTAATTGCAGGATCCAGGAGATCTCGGTTGGCTCTCAGCAGAGGCCACTCAGGGTCACTCAGCCTGAGCGATGGCGTAGGAGAGCAGCCACAGCAGCAAGGGGCCCAGAATGAGGACAGCAAGCCAGACAGCAAAGCTGGCCAGGATGAGCCTCCGGGCCCTGGCCCCCCAGTGTAATGCCTCCTCGGACCGGCCTGCCTTATGCCGCTCTTCCGCCTGTGGAGGCAGGTTCTTGGTTAGGTACTCCCCCTGCTTCTGACCCAAAGTGCCCATTATCCCACTTGCCTCCCTACCCCTGTCATAACCCAAAACTTTACACTCGAACCCTCTACTTCCCATTCCAGTTTATGTCTCCCACCCCTCACCTGCAAAGTAAGGTATCCAGTGTGTCTTGCTGACTTTTTAGGGTGAAAAGTGCTCTTTTGAGCTATGGGTAGCTCAAAAGATCACATATGGGAAAATACTTTCCAATTCTTTTATTCTCCATTTTTTCCTATTCATCTCAGATTGAAACAGGAAGCCTGGAGTATTTCACTCACATCAATCAAACACCACCTCATTCATAGCCCAATTGACCTCATCTTTTTCATCACTAAGGAGCCTTTTTATGATTTTACCCTAATGAAACCCAGAAAAATACATACAGAGTTAAGAAAATTCTAACACGATATTTAAGTTAGCCTCTGAACAAACTGCTCTCCTAACTGTTCAGGTGCATTCAGCCTTGCCTCTCCAATTCACCCTCCACGTTGGCCTTGAGCGGATTTTTCTAAAACACAACTCTGACCATGTCACTCCTGCAAAAGCCCCTCAATGTTTCCCCAGGACTTACCAGAGACCCATGGGAATTTGGGTCCTCTGGCTTCACCTCTATTTTTCACTGGTCCAACTATGCTGAATACCCTGTTTTCCCGAAAATAAGACATCCTCCGAAAATAAGACCTACTTACAGGAAAGATAAGCCGTCCCCTGAAAATAAGACCTAGTGCATCTTTGGGAACACACCTTAAAATAAAGACACTGTCTTATGTTTGGGGAAACAGGGGAGTATAGGCCTTGTACACACTGCTCTCTTTACCTTGGAATACCCTTTCATCCATTAACTTGTCCTTTAAGGTTATTTTACTGTCACCTCCCCTAGGATGCCTTTACAGTACTCTACCATACATACATAATCACACAGATATATCCTCTCTGGCTCCTAGAGGATCCTGTGCTGGTTCTATCCTAGCACTGATGAATCACATTCTAGTAATTACCCATTTTCACTGCCATCTCTTTTCATTAGACTATGGGTCCTTTGATGATAGGAACCATACCTTGTTCTTATTTCTGGCACTAGGCCCAGAGCCAAGCAGTAATGGTGGGTAATTACTATTTGATCAATGCAGATAAATCAGACACACGAAACCATTGCCTTATACCCACCCACCCACTCCCCACTCCCATAGGAATGGCAGTCCTCACCTTGATGGCAAATACAAGAGCCATGACTCCCAGGCAAGAGCAGCCACAAATTATGCTAGTAGCTGCCAAGTAGCGGAGGCGGAGCCAGCAGCAGCGGATGGGGAATGGGGAATGAGCAGCTTCCAAGTTCCCCACCAAGGTCTCCACTGCCATCTCCTCGTCCTCCATGACCTGTGGGTGACACAGGGTACTCATAAGCTCAACAACTGAGCCCTTGGCCTGGCTTGCTCAAACTCCACCCCCTCTGTCCTCCTTGCCTAGCCCAACTCTTAGGAATGCTGCCTTACTGGGGAATTCCTCTAGTGACTCATAGACCAGGAGAGGAATTGTGTGGCTGGATGTCTTTTCCCTGGACTTAAGGTTCTGAGTCTTGGAAGGAAAGCCAGTGTGAACATGGCATTATCCATATTATTTACTGTTTTGACAAATGTGAAGAAGGAAAAAGGTAAGTGCACACCTAGGAGACATAAAAGCTGTTATGAATCTGAGACTAAGTGATTTTAACTTGCGTTTCAAAGGGTTCTAAAATTCCCTTAAATTCCCCAGATGCTGTCCCATGTGTATTGAGGGGTCAAAGAACAGAGCCCTTGGCCCACTTTAAGCAGGGTAGCCATCGTTTCACATAAAAACACAAGTTCTGGAGATGGAGGAAAGGAAGGAAAAAGTACCCTTTTTTATAGTTGAAACTGAACATCAGACTTTACTTCCCCAGATTGGGGCTTCCTTTGCTATGCTACCTCCCTGTTGCCTTTCTCCCTTTTAATCCAGGCCACACAACAGAATTAAAGTAACACATTGAGTCCGAATGACCTCATTACCCACACAAAACCTAAACAACATCTCCCCATTTCTCAGGTCCTCTAACCTCTAGCATCAAACCACATTTACACCCTTATTTCCAACCATTCCCAGACAACCTAGATAAAAATCAAATCACCTGTAGTTCCCTGAACACACATTAAGAAAGGATAGAAAGGGTGAAAGGGGAAAGACAAGCAAAGAATGATGTATGCTAAAAAGCTGCAAGTATGTAGATATGAGGCAATAACTTAGGTGAGGAAACAAAGTTACCAAGGGGAAAACAAGGAGAGGGTCCAGGGAGTTGGTCAGAAATTGTAAAAATGAATAGGGCCTCTTACCTGGCTATAGACCTTGAGGAACTGTGAGTTTCGGCTCCTGCCTCAGGTTTGATTTAGCTTGGGTGGTGATGTAGCTGACTCAGGGCGCCAAGCCAAGCCCAGGGGTGGGGTTGGGTGGCCAGCCACCTGAAGAACCCCAGGAGCTAGGAAGGGAGGTGTGGCTGACTCAAACCAGTTTGGCTAGATGGAGAGCAGGGGAGGGCCAAGGGATGGAGCAACTGGAGGTAGGATGCCTGCCTTCTGGAAAGACTGAAAGGAAGCACCTGAGCAAGAGGGATAAAAGGGAAAAGTCTGAGGCATCAGAGAGCTCTAAGGGAAAGTCCAGGAACCATGGAAATAAAAGAAAGGGAGAGGAAAAGTATGTCTGAGTGACTTAAAACTGAAACTAGGGAAAGGCACCCTACTAGGAAATCAGATTTGCCAGACCTCCCTCTTCTTGGGTAGAGATTTTTGCCTTAAGTTATATAATCCCAGGTTAGAGATCAGGTACTAGGGTCTTTGCAAGATCAAGAGAGGAGGAAAATGATGCCCAAGGTCCCACCCAACCCTCCACCAGACCAGAAAATCAGAAGCCTCCTTACGCGGATGCTCGTACAGAAACTAAGTTTATTATTTTTTCTTCTTAAAAAAAAAAAAAAAAAAGAAAAAACCTCATTGAAGAGAAGCCCCTCCCCCTTCCCCTAAAGGTGGGGGGCTGTGAAAGATAGCTGGGGAATCAAGTACAAGGGGGTGGGGACAGAGACTATCTTGCCACCCTTAACACTGCCCAGCCACATGGGGTGGAAAGGAAGGGGGATTGTGTTAAGCCCCGTTTCCATGACAACCAGTTGCCTACCCCCTACTTTGGTGGAAAGAAGGGAGAAGACCCCTATGTCTCCCTGGAGGCTTTCCCCCTCAAAAGACTTCAAGTAGTGGTTAACAGAGTCAGGCCTGGTCATGGAGGGAGAGCGGCCATGGTGGAAAGCCTAGGTGGAGGGGCAACCACTCACGTCTTGGCCTTGCGGCCTCTGTGACTAATGGTAGGGCCAGGCAGGTGGGGAAGGGCGCTGCTGCGCAGGATGCGCTGGTCCCCTTGGTTGGTGGTCCCAAGCCTGCGGGGGCCAGGCCGTCGCCGTGGGGTCCCGTCCCCTTCTTCCTCCTCCCCTGAGGCTTCAGCCTCAGACTCTTCTACTGAACCCTCAGGTCCCAGGGGACTTGGAGGCTGTAGGCGGCCCCGCTTTGCCAGCCCAGAACCCCCACCAACTGGGGTCCCTGCCCGTTTGCGAGGCACCTTCTCAGTCTCTAGTGGGGGGACTAGAGACCCTGGACGCAGCCGGGTCGAGCGCAGTTTTGGGGCTAATGAGACCACAGGAGATGTCAATTCCAACCCGCCTGGCCCGCTATCTGCTAAATCCAGGTCATCCTGAATTACAGCCACCACCATGGACCCTTCACTCTTTCGTCCTCTAGTTCCCTCAGCTTCAAGTCGAAGGCGGGCCAGGCGGGTGAGGGGGCGGCTTCCATCCTCATCAGAGGAACTACCCTCACTTTCCCCCTGGCCCTGGGGTTGCCGCCGCCTCCCCAATCCACAGCTCTCGAGGACAGAAGTGCTGTCACGATCCAAGACAGGAAGGTGGCTGGGCCGAGGTGATGGTGGATTCTTAGGAGGTCGGCCCCTCTTCCGCTTCGGTGGGGACGTTGAAATAGTGACAGTGGTGACAGTGTTGGTAATAGTAGCAGTGGGACAGGCTAGCAGTGGTGGGAGTGGTGGCAGGGGTGGTGGTAATGGCAGTTGCTGTGTCCGACTCTCTAAGTTGCCATCCCCTGGAGAGGAAATGGTCCCGGGGATGGGCAAATCTCGTGCCTTAGGGGGTCGCCCTCGCCTTCTCTTCTCCACAGGTGACAGGATGATGGACTCAGGTCTGTGAACTGGTGGGGATCCAAGAGGCTGGGACCCAGACATTAGCTGTGACCCCAGGACAGGCTCTGCAATAATCAGGGTTTCAGTCCCAGAGACTGGGTCAGCCCCATTGGTTTTTCCCTTAGAGATGGATGAGGGTGTCTCATCCACACCTATCCCAGCATCTGCTGGAGATCTAGTCTTCTTGGGGGGCCTCCCCCGCCGACGTTTCACAGCAGGTGGGGTGATGGCAAGCAGTGCCCCTTCTCCATTCTCTGAGCTGCTCCCACCAGTCCCTCCCAGCTCAATGCAACGACGAGCTATGAAAGGCTGCTGGGTTGGAGTAGGCAGTGAGGATGGGGGCACAGCTTCAGAGAGTCCACTGGTGGGAGGTGAAGATTCTGGCCCTGACATGCTGCGGGTAGATGGGCTTCCTGGGCTGGCACTAGTCTCAGAGACCCCAGGCACCAGGGTACTGGCAGTTCCCCGTTGTTGTCGCCGTCGCCGCACTAGTTCCTTTTCCTCTACCACAGTTACTAGCCGTCCGGGCAGCTTGCGAAGAACTTTGGGGCCTGGAGGTTGCCCCGGTCGACCAGCACCCTGACCCCTAATTTCTACATCAGCACTGGTGCGACGCCGAAGGGGTCTGGCAGGTGAAGGACCCTCGGGTGAAGAGGTGGTGGAAGATGAGGTTGATGGGGCTGTGACCTCGGCTGTAACAAGTTCCTGTGGCTTCTCTGGGCTAGAGATTGGGGTCTGGGCTTCCACTAGCTCTTCTGAGTTCCTGTCAGCTTCCAATGGCTCCTGAAATGGCTCATCAGATGCTGCTGAGGATTGGAGCTCCAGCCCGTTGCTCTCACTCAGACATGTGGGCAGCTCCTCACTTTCAGATGACACTGTGAGGATGGTCCCCTCAGTAGAATCTGTAGGTATCTCCTGCTCTTGACCATTGGGGACATTGCCATCCTTCAGGGTTGGGCTAGGTGCAGAAGGGGCAAGTGAAATATTCTTCTCTGATACAGGTAGGATCTCAACAGTAACTGGCAATAGATCCTTAGGGGGCACAAGAGTAAGTGAGGTGGTCTCAGAACTGGCCATGCCACACAGCCCCACAGACTCTGTAGATGCCAATGCCTGTGCACACAGTTCTGCCCCAGGCTCTAAGCCCAAGGGCAGGTTGGTGACTGAAGGAGAGACAAGCATAGGAGGTGGACCAAGCAAGAGAGGAGAGGAAGGAATTAAGAGAGAGGTTTGGGCTGGTGGTGGGGTATGAGCTGGTGGAGGGGTACAGGCAGGAGGCGGGGTACAGGCAGGAGAGGAACAAGATGGAGGAATCTGCAAAGAAGGTGGAGAGGGAGAAGGTAAGATATGGACAGGAAGAATGGCTATTGGATTTGGAGCTGAAATGGGTATTGGGACAGAGACTGGGACAGGGACAGGAACTGCAGCAGGAGCTGAAGCTGGAGTGGGTCGAGGCCTAGGTGCTGGCCTGAGAACTCGCTCCCTGGCTGGGCTGCAGCGGGGGGGCATGGTGGTGTTGCGGGCATGATGGGTAGATGTGGCAGGAGTGTGGTTTGCCCCTTGAATTTCAGCCCGGGCTCCACGAAGACGCTCACTGACACGAGTTCCTGGCCTCTCAGGGGCCTTGGCCTTCTTACTACGCCGGTGGCTACCTCCACCAGTCCCACAAGAAATCTCATCCCCAGCCCCTGGCCCCTCCTCCTCCTCTTGGGGTAGGCGGAACACCTCCTCCTTAGCTTGGTCAAGGTCTTTGCGGGCAGCTTCCACTTGCTCCTACCAATAAAAGAACACAAAGGTACTCAGGAGGAGGAGAACAGGGCAGACAATGAGTAGAAGTTTGCAGCTTTCCACTGCCAGCTCTACCTGCTAAAACTACTCACTTCTGCCTGCTTGAGTTCCTCTCGGCTCACCTCTTCCAATGAGGCTTCCAGAAATTTCATGGCATAGCGCTCAATGGGGGTCAACTGCAGAGAGAAGCAGTGGTAATGAACATAGGTTCCTAGAGCCCAGGGCTCCATCACTCTTGTTTACTACCAGGTAAGACAGAGGAGGGCCATGAGCCCAGGGAAAGGGTTAAGGAAGGTAAGGTCCAGAACTAGCAGGTATAACACTGACCTGTTCTACAAGAGCAGCAATTTCCTGCTCAGCCCGGGACATCTCCTCATCATCAGCCCCAGGTCGACCAGCTTCCTCTCCCTCTCCAGCAGGAAACCCATCATTCTCATTAAATTCTGCAAGCTCAGCCACCTGTTCAGCCTTGGCCTGGGTGGCTGCACGGATATCCTCTTCATCCTCTGCACGACACAATGCCTACAAGGGTATAAATGAGGGAAAAAATAACACAAGACTTAAAGAACTTTATATTCTTTTTTTGGGTGGGGGGAAGCTCTTGCTCTGTTGCCTAGAGTACAGTGGTACCACCACTGCTGGGCTCAAGTGATCCTCCTGCTTTAGTCTCCCAAAGTGCTAGCATTGCAGGCAGGAGCCATATGCCTGGCCTTACATTCTTTGATTTGATTCTGGCATAAATTCAAGACCAACTTTACACCAAAACAGTTCACAACAGAACTCAACAACCTTCTGAGCCTCTAGAGTTACCAAAGCAACTCAGTGGTCCACAAAGGATTTCAGCAGGACTCCCACTAGGCACAAAATAACTACTTTAGAGATCCCTAGCTCTACTTCCTTTCCTTTAGAGTCAGCCTTGGATTTTTCTTAACGGGGTGGAAAAAGATTTGAATATCTAAAAACCTATAATTCGTTTTTGCTCTCACATACCTCAGGACAACATACAAATCACATCTGATCTTTCCTTGGGAGATGAATAACTAGAGAGCTCACATCAAACTCAATGAGGAAAATAGACTAGAGCACATTCAATAATGAGAAGGCGGCATTTAATAAGGAAAAACATGAGCTACATGTATAGTTCCAGTCTATATTTGAAGAGCTTGGAAAGAATATAAAGCTCAGATCCAAACCCCCAAAATTATCAGATTTTTGAGAAGCCTAGGAATTATCCTTTTAAAATCACCAAGTGATTCTACTCCACCCCAATGTTTGTAATAGTGTTTTACATCACATACAAAGAACTTCTTACATTGATTTTACCATTATTATTATTATTATTGAGACTGTTTTACTTTGTCCCCCTCGGTAAAGTACTGTGGCATCACAGCTCACAGCAACCTCTAATTCCTGGGCTGAGGCGATTCTCTTGCTTGAGCTTCCCTTGTAGCTGGGACTACAGGCACCTGCCACGATGCCCGGCTATTTTTTTTGTTGTAGTTTAGTTGGATTCGAACCCCCACCACCCTTGGTATATGGAGCCTGTGCCCTACCCACTGAGCCACAGGCTCTGCCCTTACTATTTAATTCTAAGTTATAGGCTAGGCACAATGGCTTACACCTATAAGGAGGTAAACTCTGGGAAGGTGAGGTGGGATGATCCCTTGAGCTCAGGAATTCAAGACCAACCTGAGCAAGAGTGTGAGACTCCGTATCTACTAATAGAAATATTAGCTGGGTGTCATAGCAGCTGCCTTGTAACCTGTGCTCCTTAATATTTGTGTTAGCCAGGCAAGGATGAACTAGCCCCAGCTACTGGGGAGGCTAAGGCAGGAGGATCACTTGAGCCCAGGAGTTTGAGGTTGTTGCTATGAGCTAGGCTGAGGCTATGATAGTCTATCCTGGGCAACAGAGCAAGACTCTGTATCCAAAAAAAAAAAAAAAAAAGTTTTGATTTCCTTCCCATTAGTATTTCAGGAAAGTACAAAGTAGAAAATCAGGATCAGAAGAACATTAAGTTTGTAACTTGGCTTAACCCTCTTTTCTATGAAATGGGGTATTTTGCTCTGTGTAGTGGCATGATCAGAGCTCACTGCAGCCTCAAACCTCTGGGCTCAAGTGATCCCCCTACCTGAGCCTCCTAAGTAGCTGGAACTAAGGTGTGTTGTCACCATGCTATGTATAGCGAGGGTCTCACTATGTTGCCCAAGCTGTTCTCGAACTCCTGGCATTAAGCGATCCTCCCACCTTGGTCTCCTAAAGTGCTAGGGTTATAGGCAAGAGACGCCCTTGCCCAGCTAACAAACACAATTATTAAGAAGCACTGATAAAATTCAATCCCAAAACTGAGAACTCTAAATTTTTTTTTCTACTAAATCATGTGAACCAATAAGCAATATACTTACAACTATCAAAGGCTAACTGTAATCTGGGAAGAAGTAGAAACAGTTCTTTCCTCTTGGATAAACTCAATAGACTAATGAAAGACAAAATATACTATAAGCATTAGCTCTACTTAGGGACTGCCCACTCTTTTCACCTGTTCCAGAATATGGGTCTGCTTGCTGGCCACAGTCTCCTCTTCTTCTTCAAGAGCAGAGGGAACAGATGAGCCAGATGGCTCCTCCAGAGGCATATCAAACAGCTCTCGGATGGTCTGCTATTGGACAGAACAGAGAGAAAAGTATCAGAGTCAATAGAATGCTAGTCCTAGGTCTACAGAATTGAGGCTGATAGCTCTTAGAAGTATTAGAGGTGCCAATGGTTAGAAAAGCAGGTTTGTGAAGGCCAGAGCAGCCCACTTAAATAAGCAAAAAGAACTCCAACAGGCATAGCAGTTCTCTTCTGCACAGGCTGGAAGATCTTACTTGTAGTACCTGTTTAAAATAGGCTGTGGTGAAATTGCCTCCCTCAATGGCCATGTCTCCCAACATTCTCTTCTGATTTGCCTTTTTTAGGATGTTTTCCTCCACTGTTCGTTCACTGATAAGCCTAGGGAGTGATGGAGGCCATGTGTAAACAGACAAATATATCAAGGAATCCCTATCAGTGAAGGTAAGTAAGGTGAGGGAAGACTAGGCAATACCTATAGATGTGGACATCTCGGGTCTGGCCAATTCGATGACAACGATCCTGGGCTTGAGCATCCATGGTAGGATTCCAGTCGCTATCATAAAAAACAACAGTGTCTGCTCCTGTCAGGTTCACACCCACACCCCCACTCCGAGTTGAAAGGATGAAGCAGAATATACGTTTGTCTGCATTGAACCGTTCCATCAAGGCCTGGAAAGAAATGGAAAAACATATATTATTGGGAAATTTATCTCCAAAAACAATTCAAAGGCTTAATGAGGCCCCTTTGGATGCCCACAGCCTAGGAAAAAGAGTCAGAAACTGAGGTAAGCCTCTAAAGGCTGCAGAGACTGGATTACCTGTCTCTGTTCAACTCTAGTAGAACCATCCAGACGCAAGTAGAGATGGCCATGGTAAGTGAGAAACTGCTCCAATACGTCTAGCATTCGGGTCATCTGGGTAAAGATGAGCACTCGGTGGCCCTCCGCCTTGAGCTGCCGCAACAGCACTGCCAACGTTTGCAACTTTCCTGAAGAGATACGAAGGGGTTTAGGGAGCTAGTTATAAGCTGGAATGAGTAGAATACTTAGCACTAAAAAGTTACGGCTGAAAAGCAACCAAGGATTTATATCAAGATTTTAGTTAGCCTTGGGGATCAAAATATTTAATGCCATACATTTTTTTCCTGTATGGGTTCCACTCTTATCTGCTCCTGCCTGGATCTATCTTCTCTGAGATAAACTAGGGTTAAGGAAATACAGACCATCAAAGGGAAAAAAGAATCCTTAATAGTTTATAAGCAAGAGTTTTGTGTCATTGTTTTCTGAGACAGGATCTTATTCTGTCACCCAGACGTAAATGCAGTGGCATGATTTGCCTTTTTTAGGATGTTCCCCATGGTTCATTCAATGGTAAGGTGATGGAGGCCATGTATAAACAGCCAAATGTATAAAGGAATCCCTATCAGTAATCTCTGCAACTCACTGTAACTACCAACTCCTGAGGTCAAGTAATCCACCTGCCTCAGGCTCCCTAATAGCTGGGACTACAGGTGCCTATCACCAAGCCCCACTAATGAGTAAAAGATCTCTGAATACTCCAAGAGTCACTTGCTGAAATACAGAATAGAGGGGGCGGCACCTGTGGCTCAAAGGAGTAGGGCGCCGGCCCCATATGCAGGAGGTGGCGGGTTCAAACCCAGCCCCAGCCAAACACTGCCAAAAAAAAAAATAATAAATAAATAATAATAAAAGTTTAAAAAAAAAAAAAAAGAAATACAGAATAGAATCAACAAATCCATGGTTGCAGCTTACAGATAGGAATTTGAAGTCAAAGATCGGAACCACTGGCTCAGCACCCGTAGCACAGTGGTTACAGCACCAGCTATATACACCAAGACAGGTGGGTTCGAACTCAGCCCAGGCTAGCTAAACAATAACGACAACTACAACAAAAAAACAGCTGTTGTGGTGGGCGCCTGTAGTCCCAGCTACTTGGGAGGCCGAGGCAAGAGTTTCGCTCGAGCCCAGGAATTTGAGGTTGCTATGAACTGTGACGCCACGACACTCTACCAAGGGTGACACACTGAGACTCTGTCTCAAAAACAAAACAAAAAACCAAAGATTGAAACCATAGAGTCAGATAGAATCTTTTGAGGTTATCTAGTTCAATCTCCCTTGATCAAACACAGAAATGACATCTACAATGTTTCTGGTAAGTCAGTTGGAACACTTAAATGGCAATTTTAATTTATCTAATCTGCTTTCAAATATATGAATAAAACTTCTTATATTCTGGCTCAGTGCTCATAGCACAGTAGTTATGGCACTGGCCACATGCACGGTGGCTGGCGGGTTTGATGCCATAGCCCTCTACCCAGGGCGACATACTAAGACTGTCTCTAAAAAAAAAAAAAGATTCTGATATTCTAGGAAATCAAGAAATATTTAAACATGTTACTACAGAAATGTCTGGAGCGGCGCCTGTGGCTCAGTGAGTAGGGCGCTGGCCTCATATGCCAAGGGTGGCGGGTTCAAGTTCAAACCCAGCCCCAGCCAAACTGCAACAAAAAAATATCCGGGTGTTGTGGCAGGTGCCTGTAGTCCCAGCTGCTTGGGAGGCTGAGGCAAGAGAATCGCGTAAGCCCAAGAGTTAGAGGTTGCTATGAGCTGTGTGACATCATGGCACTCTACCTGAGGGCGGTACAGTGAGACTCTGTCTCTACACACACAAAAAAAGAAATGTCTGTATAGCACTGTGGCAGAAACTGTTATCTCTTGTCCAATAGCCATTTTGGGGTAATAGAACCTGACTAACACTGTGAACATATGGCAGAGATCTCTTGCTCCCAGGAGAGACAGGCCACAATCCAAAGCTGGGAAATCAATCAACGTTGGTCTAAATAAGCCAGAGTTCCTCTTTGCTATTCCTTTTTCAGTGATTTAGGGATGGGCACATGGCCAAGTCTGAGCCAATGAGATGTAAAGCAAAGTCATCTGGAAAAGCTTTCTTTTCCACAAAAAAGGAAAAGTGCTTCTTAAGAGTATTTGGTCTCAATTTTTTGTTCCCTGCTTAGAAGATTGGTGTGCTCCCTGGAATTATGGCTGCCACCTAAGCATGAGAACAAAAAGATAAAGGCTAGCCTAGCACAGGTGGCTCACACCTGTAATGCTATCATTTGAGGAGCCAAAGAGAAGGGTTGCCTAGGGCAAGTGGTTAAAGACCAGTCCGAGTAACATAGCAAGACCCCAACTCTCAAAAAAGAAAAGAAAAAAAAAATTAGCCAGGCACAGGTGGCACATGCCTGTAGTCCCTGCTACTCAGGACCCCGGGGCAGGAGGATCACTTGAGCCCAGGAGCGTGAGACTATGGCGAGCTATAATAACATCACTGCACTCCAGCCTAGTAGCACAGAAAGGACCATGTCTCAAAAAGAAAAGTAAAAAAAGATAAAAGCAAAAGGTAGTATGGCAGCTGGGTATGGTGGTTCACACCTATCATCCTAGCACTTTGGGAGGCTGAGGCAGGAGGATTGCTTGAGGTCAGGAGTTCAAGAACAGTCTGTGGAACAGAGACCCCTATCTCTATAAAAACAATTAAACAATAAAGATGGTATAGCAAGGTAGAAAGATAAGAAGGTCCTGGCTCCCTAAAAAATATTAAGCTAGTGAATAGGACACACACCACTATTCTCAGAATTTCTCATTAAATGAACACAAATGCTCTTGTTGAACCCACTGTTGGCTGGTTTGCTGTTACTTGCAGCCAAATGCAAATTAACAATGCAAGTAACCAATAAAAAGGACCTCACCTTTTCTCAGACTAAAATTTATTATTTACTGTGCAGTCTTACACCACCACACCTCTTCCCACAAATCTAAAAACTGTGCTGCCTCACTTGCTGTTGTACCTCAAATAATTAGAAAATATGAAAAGTGCTCATAATTGGGCGGTGCCTGTGGTTCAGTGGGTAGGGTGCCAGCCCCATATGCTGAAGGTGGTGGGTTCGAATCCAGCCCCGGCCAAAGTGCAACAAAAAATAGCCGGGTGTTGTGGCAAGCGCCTGTAGTCCCAGCTACTCGGGAGGCTGAAGTAAGAGAATCGCCTAAGCCCAGGAGTGGGAGGTTGCTGTGAGCTGTGATGCCACAGAACTCTATCAAGGGCAATAAAGTGAGACTCTGTCTCTTAAAAAAGAAAAATTTTCATAAAATGACCACTAAATAACAGCATGTATGTCCAATGTCCATGAAAGTTTAATTTATAAATGCTAAGAATCCATCAAAGGTGTACATTTCTCCATCTTGCCAATAAGCACATCCTAAAAAACTATAATTCTTTACAGAAATCCCTCGAGACCTTATGTGCAGCATCCTTCTGATATACTAGTCTTGCTACTAAGAAAGGTAAAGATGTCAAGGGTCCCACACTGGCCAATGAACTCACCACAATCATACTGGATGAGTCTCAAGTCAGGGAACTGGGTTCGCATGTTACACACAATACGGTGCAAAGGACGAGCCCGGGGCCACAGCTCACAGGCCAACTGCTCCTGGAAGGCTGCCTGACGTGGAGCCAGCCAAGGAGGTGGGTGGCAGGCATGCAGGGAAGGGGGAGGTGCCTCCACAGGAGGCATGACAAAGATGAACCTGTGAAAGGAAGAAGGCAAGTAGTATAAAGATGGGACTCTGAAATGGCCCAGCAGTTAACACCTTCACCAGCCCTAAGCACTACATCCACTCTGAGGCCCCAAGACCCACTCCCCATTAGCACTTAGCCCCGCCAACCTCTCAATGATTTCTGACAGCTGGTCTAGTCGTTGCTGGGGAAACAGTACAGCCCGGTGGGCAGCCTCAGTATAAGTCCAAAAGGTGGGGTGGCTGGGACCAGGAGAACGAGGACCGATGGGGCTGGCAACAGGTTGGGGCAGGGTACAGAAATTCAGGACTTCAGTCCCATACACAGGTGCCAGGGCCCCATGAGTCTCACTAAGTTGGAAAATCCGTTCTAGGCGTTCAGACCGCTGCCGCTTCCGCTTTTCCTCCAAAGAATCCTAGGAATTAGAGGGGGAAAAAAAGCAAGTAGTGTCAACAGGCCCTATCAAAGCCTTATAGAAAATGCAACTTCTTCCAAGACAGAAATAATCTATAGAAACCATGAGATTAAAAAACACACTATGCTTTTTGTAGTTTTCCAAGTTGTCAATGAACTGTTAAAGGAAATAGCTTCTGTGCAAGAGAAAATTGATCTTCCCTTGCATGTTACCAAAGCAGAATGTCTTTAATATACAAAATTAAGACCTGCATATCCTGGCTAGGTGAGGTGGCTCACACCTGTAATCTTAGCACTCTGGGAGGATTGCTTGAGCTTAGGAGGAGCTGCTATCTCTAATAAAAATTGAAAAAACTGACCAGGCACTGTGGTGGCTGCCTACAGTTCCAGCTACCCAGGAGGCTGAGGCAGAAGGAATGCCTGAACCTAGGAGTCTGAGGTTGCTATGAGCTAGACTGACAGCATGGCACTCCAGTGTGGGCAACAGAGTAAGATTCTGTCTCAAAAAAAAAAAAAAAAAAAAAAAGAAAGAAAAATAGGCTTGGCGCCCATAGCTCAATGGTTAGGGCACCGGCCACATGCACTGGGGCTGGTAGGTTCAAACCCAGCCAGGGCCTACTAAAACAACAATGACAACAACAACAAAAAAACAGCCAGGTGTTGTGGCGTGTGCCTGTACTGGGAGGCTGAGGCAAGAGAATCGCATAAGCCCAAGAGTTTGAGGTTGCTGTGAACTGTGACACCATGGCACTCTACCGAGGGTGATAGTGAGACTCTTATCTCAAAGAAAAGAAAAAAAATCTGCATATCCAGCAAGGTCACAGAATGGATGATTTGGGGACTTTTGCTATACAACACTCAAAACAGACTAACATCTTCTTGTGGTAGGACCAAAACAATTACTAGAAGCCTTCTTTATTTTATTTTGATCTTGGTTGTTTTTTTTTTTTTTTTTTTTGTGGTTTTTGGCCGGGGCTGGGTTTGAACCCGCCACCTCCAGCATATGGGACCAGCGCCCTACTCCTTGAGCCACAGGTGCTGCCCCTTTATTTTATTTATTTATTTATTTATTTTTTTTGGCGGGGCTGGGTTTGAACCCACCACCTCCGGCATATGGGACCGGCGCCCTACTCCTTGAGCCACAGGCGCCGCCCCCCTTTATTTTATTTTGAGATAGTATCTGTTGCCCTCGATAGCAGGCCGTGGCATCACAGCTCACAGCAACCTTAAATTCTGGGGCTTAAGTAATTTACTTGCCTCAGCCTCCCAAGTTGCTAGGACTACAGGCACCTGCCATAATGCCTATTTTTAGAGACGAGGTCTCATTCTGGCTTAGGTTGGTCTCGAACTTGTGAGTTCAGGCAATCCATTTGCCTTGGCCCCCCAGAATGCTAGATTATAGGCGTGAGCCACGGCGCCCAGCCCCTCAGCTCCTTTTTCTATAGAAGCCTTCTACAAATTGCTGACCAGGATACAGAGGGGCTACACAAATTCCCAATAGGTTTTTGCCAATGGCCAGAATGGAATATGTGGGACTGGAGAACTAACCAGACATCCAGGTTATCATCACCCGAAAGAGAAAAAAAGTGAATCTGGCAGTCAAGAAATGACTCTTACCCAATCCATTCTTCTCTCTGTGCTTGCAGTTTCAGTCTAATATCTAACTTTCCTTTGTAGCACTCATCACACTTGTAATTTTACATTTGTATGATTATTTGATACATCTACTTACATTACAAGCCCCATATAATAAGGGTAATATCTAACCTTGCTCAATATTATCAACTAATATCCAGCTCAGTATCTAGCACAAAGTAGGCTGTCAAAAAATATATCTGTTAATAGAATAAACAACTGAGGAAGACCAGACCCCAGGAGATGGTCCTGAAAAGAGCAGTGCCCTAAATCACTCTTCCTGACTGCTAACTTTAGACTTTACCTCTTGGCTTAGGTACTCTAAATGAAGGAGAAAAAAAATCACTAGGAGAAGAAAAACCAATAGAAGCCAGCTCCCAATACGGTAGCAAAAGATAAAGTATTTGTAACAAACTCTTACAAGTCAATAAGGAAAAGACAACCAATTTCTCAGAAGAGCAAAGGAGACCAGGCATGAAGGTTCACACTTATAATCCCAGCACTCTGGGGGGCCAAGCTCGCAGGAGGATTGCTGGAGGCCAGGAATTAGAGACCAGCTTTAATAAGAATGAGACCCTGTCTCTACAAAAAAATAAATAAATAAATAGAAAAATCAGCCAGGCATGGCAGTGCGTGCTATTTGGAAGGCTGAGGCAAGATCACTTGAGCCCCAACGTTTGAGGCTGTAGTGAGCTATGATGCCATTGCACTCTAGCCTGGGTGAGAATGAAACCATCTCAAGTAAATAAATAATAAAAGGATTGGAACAGACATTTCTTCAAAGATATACAAATGGCCAACAACCATATGAAAAAATATTCAATAGCCAACATGAAAATAAAAACCGTGATAAAATACCACTTCACACCCACTAGGATGCATACAATCGAAAAGACAAATACCGGGTGGCAAAAACGTGGAAAAACTAGAACCTTCACAGACTGCTGGTGGGACTATCACATGGGGCAGCTACTCTGGAAAAGTTTGGCAGTTCCTCAGTTAAACATAGTTGCCACAAGACCGAGGAATTCTCCTGGGGACACATCTCAGAGAAACTGAAAATACCTGTGCATGAAATGTTCATAGCAGCATTATTCTTAAGAGACAAAAAGTGGAAATACCCCAAAATGCCTCCATCAACTGATGAATCAATAGATAAAATATGGTATATCCACACAATGAATTATTATTTAGGAAATGAAATACTGATATAAGCTATAACACAATAAACCTCAAAAAACATTACACTGAGTAAAAGAAGCTAGTCATAAAAGACTATATATTATATGACTTTATAGGCAAATCCAGGGAGACAAAAAATAGATCAGCAATCATTCAGAACTAGAGGGATGGAAGAATTAGGGGATGATGCCTAAGGGTTCAGGGTTACTTTCTGGGCCCATGAAAAAGCTCTAAAGTTGACTGTGGTGATGGTTGCACAACTCTATGAATATACTTAAAAAGTCACTGAATTGTACACTTTAATTGGGTAAACTGTACAGTGTGTGATGTATAAGTCAAGCTGTTTAAGGATAAATGGTGGCAAAAAGCCATTACCTAACATGAAATACTAAATACTAAAAGCTATTACTTACAGAGCAATCAAAATTCAGCACAGACTATGGGCTGCTATCTGCTATCCTTGGGTTAAGATGGGCTCTCCTCCCTCTACTACACGTATCTACTTCCAAAAAGCCAGAACCAACCTGGCTGCATCAAGAACAGATCAAAGGTGAAGTCTGTGGCACTGGTAGAGTATGGGACTAGGGTTGAAGCAAACAATAAGCAGCAGCTCTGATGTACGAAAAGTAAGAGGGCCTTGGAGGGATCTTTCTTCGCATTAGTTCCTGGGCTCCTTAGTCTAAGCTGAGCTGTAAGTTTAACTTAGCCACATTATATAGGAGAAAGTAGAGGAGAAAAATGGCTACCAGAATGCATCTGATTAGATAGGAAACATGAAGGTAAAAAAACTGAAATATATAACTGTCGAAGTCAGAAACTCACAATCATTTTTTTTTTTTTTTTTGAGAGAGAGTCTCACTTTGTTGCCCTTGGTAGAGTGCTGTGGCTTAAAAGCTCACAGCAACCTTCAGCTCTTGGGCTAGGGTGATTCTCTTGCCTCAGCCTCCCGAGTACCTGGGACTACAAACGCCCGACACAATGCCCGATTATTTTTGTTGCAGTTGCCACTGCTGTTTTAGCCGGCTGGGGTCGGGTTTGAAACCGTCACCCTCAGTATATGGGGTCGGCGCCCTACCTACCAAGCCACAGGTGCCACTCAGAAACTCACAATCTTTAAGAAACTAGTAGATGTCAATCAAAATTCCATGGTGTCATCTACCCCTTGTACAAAAGAAATTCATGTAACCAAAACAATTGTACCCCATAATATTCTAATAAAAAATAAAAATAGGGGCCAGGTGTGGTAGCTTATGCCTGTAATCCTAGCACTCTGGAAGGCCGATGTGGGTGGATTGCCTGAGCTCACAAGTGCAAGACCAGCCTCGAGCCAGACCCCATCTGTAAAAATAGCCATGCGTTGTGGCAGGCACCTGTAGTCCCAGCTGCTTGGGAGGCTGAAGCAAGATAATTGCTTGAGCCCAAGAGTTTGAGGTTGCTGTGAGCTGCGATGTTACAGCTCTCTACCAAGGGTGACGATGTGAGACTGTCTCAAAAAAAAAAAAAAAAGTAATAAAATAAAAATGAAAAAAAAAATTTTTTTAGGGCAGTGCCTTTGGTAAGGGACTGGTCCCATTATATCGAGGGTGGCAGGTTCAAACCAGGTCCCAGCCAAACTGAACCAAAAAAATAGCCAGGCGCTATTGTGGGCGCCTGTAGTCCCTCAGGAGGCTGAGGCAAGAGAATCGCCTAAGCCCAGGAGCTAGAGGTTGGTGCGAGCTGTGCGACGCCATGGCACTCTACCGAGGGCGATAAAATAAGACTCTTGTCTCTACCAAAAAAAAAAAAAAAAAAAACTTTGATGGTTTTACCAAAACATCCTCCTGTCTCTGAGGACTGCCTCTTGTGGGGAAGAGGAAAAAGCAATGGAACCAGAACATTTCCACCAGCAATGAAAATTGTATATAACCTTTAGAGTTTATTTACTGGGCTAGCTTCCTTATCTGTAAAATTGAGCAATTATATGCCAACACTAACTCAAAAGAGTAACCAAGAACTAGAGACCACTGGTAACAAAAAGGCCTTCACCATACCAGTGATTAATACTTGTAAAAGCACATTTTGTCCTCAACGACCCCAGTGAGAAAAGCAGACATGGCTTATTATTCCTGTTTTATAGATGACAACAGGCCCAAGAAAGAGGACTTGTCCAAATGTTACTTAAGTATTTAGTCTGTAACATTAGGCTTTATAATTTGCCAAGTTAAAAATGACAATATTGTGTTCTCTTCACTCTATCAAAACTCCAAAGAAACTCAACTTCTGTTCCCTCTCCTTTGAGGAAATAAAACTTACCAGATAGAAAGGGGAACGAGGTGGTGGGGGGGGCTGGCGTCGAGGCCGGGGGCCACTGAACGAGGTAGCAGTGGAGGGAGGGCTGGGGGGACCAGAGCGCAAGGTCAGTGTCTCAGGCTCATCCTTGGGAACAGGAAGCCGGGATACCATGGTGACAGGCAAAGGAGCAGCGCCAGATGCCGAAACCACAAGGGAAGATGCCTGGGAAGCTGGGGCCTGTGTTGAGGCTGGGGCCAGCGCCAGGGTTTGAGCTGTAGCAGGGCCCAGGCTAGGCCCTGGAACTGGGGCAGGACTCAAGGTCAGTGTTTGCACTGAAGCTGGGGCCAGGAGTGAAGCAGATGACGATGCTGGAGCCAAAGTCAGCGTGTGAGCTGGGGCTGGGCCCATTGGAGAAGCTGGAGCCAGAGTGGGTACTGGAGCCAGAGACAGCGTCTGAGTTGGACCCAGTGGTGGTCCTGGTGCCAAAGACAGTGTCTGGGCTGGAGTTGGTACCAGGGATGATGCTGGAGTCAATGATAATGTCTGAGTTGGAAAGGGCCCCTGGGAGTTCCCTGTTCCCAAAGAGAGTGTCTGAGATGGAGATGAACCACCAAGAGTGGGTGCTAAAGCTGGGGCAAGGGCCAGTGTCTGCGAAGAAGCCAGGCTTGGGAGAGGTGATGAAACTGGGGCTGGTACCATAGTTTGAGTTGATGATGGAGCCAACACAGGAGTTGGAGCTGGCACCAGTGAAGAAGCTGAGGCTAACGGGGTTCCTGGAGTAGACGATGGAGCCATAACTGGAACTGGAGTCTGCGATGAAGCCAGGACAGGAGCAGGACCTGGCGATGGTGCTAGAACTGGAAGGGGAGCCAGAGGAGGAGCTGGAGAAGGAGCCAGGATTGCTGTCTGTGGAGCCACCATAGGAGCCAGAGAAGTGGCTAGAGCCTGAGATGCAGAAGGCGCTGGAGCCAGAAGGGAAGCCTGAGCTGGAGCTGGATTTGGAGCTGCTGGAAAAGGACTGGCCAGAGCTGAAGCTGGCACCAGGACAGGTGAGCATGCTGGGGCCACAGTTGAGTTCAACCCTGGCACATGTGAAGAAGTGGGAGCCAACAACAGAGGGTGACCAGGTGGTGTCTGAGATGAGGACAGGGATGGAGCTGAGGCCAAACCTAGAGTCAAGGTTGACGCTGATGGAGAAGCTCCAGCTGGTGCCAAAGGAGATCCAGAAGCCACTGTAACAATAGGCGCCAGTGTTGGAGTCACGTTGGTCAAGACACCTGGGCCTGAAGCCGAAACAGGCAAGGTGGTTGAGATGGGTATGGTGAGTGGAGCTGAGGCTGGGACAGGAAGTGTGGTGGGGACAGAGATGGAGAGTGAAGATGACACTGGGATTGAGACTGTAGAGGACACAGGACTAGCAAGGGAAGAGTTGGGAATTGGCATTGGAGAAGAGGCTGGCACAGGGAGAGAGGATGGCACATGGAGAGGAGAAGAGATGGCCAAGGGAGCAGCTCCAGGTGTAGAAGCTGTGGAGACAAGAGGATAAGTTAGCCCCAGATTCTTTCCCTAATCCTCATGCTACTCTGTCCCACCTTTTCCTTATCCCCAAGCTTCCTTCATTTCCCAGAAAGCGTTCACTCCCACAACATGAGGTCAAAAATCCAAGGAACGTGAAAACATTTTCTTCTCCAAAATCCCAACAAATATACTTTGGAATTAGGTCAACCCAGTTCTGAGGCTCCCTACAAATCAAGGCAGTACACTGATAATGAAGGGATCTACTACTAAGAAACCCTGAGGCCACCCCGTATCATCTCTGTTCCTAGCAAAAATTTCTGGCCTCAGCCACCTGGACTTACCACTGACTTCAGGTGAAGGACTGTGGACCAGTTTGAGAAGAGGCCTCACCAGAGTCGGTGTAGGTATGGGAGCCCGCGCAGTACCCAGAGTAGGGGTGGGTAGCCGGCCAGGGGTTAATGTGGGGCGTGGAGTCAACACAGCTGGAAGCCCAGAGCTCGCAGGTCGAGGTGCTGGGGCCAATGGTGGAACAGGAGTCAATCCATCCCGAGGGGCTTGTCTCACTACAATCTTCACCACGCCTGTGTTATTCACCATGGTTGGTGGCACTGTAAAAGAAAGCTACTTTGAGTGGAAGGTAAAAAAAAAAAAGTCCCAAAGGATGGAAAAAGTCCAAGGGCAGGTGGCAGCAGAACAGATATTGGAGATACTGGCAAGTGAAAACACTGAGAAGGCTGGACAGACAGTAGCCCCCAGGGCATGCCTGGAAGGACCAAGGCCAGCAAGGGCTAAGTAAATAGGAAGGCCAGGAGCCTCACCCTGGTTAGCAGCAAGCGGAAGGCTGAGGCCAGTGGGGGCAGGGGTGGTGCTGGGGGTCGAAGAAGGCAGCACAGAGACAGGGGTAGGGCCAGGGGTCGGGGCCACGGCCTGGATGAGGGCCACATGGGCAGGCTGGCTGATGAGGTGGTGCTGCCCCCCTGCTGACACCAGGTGCACCACATTCCCTGGGTTAAGGGAAGAGAGAAAGAAAGAGAAGCAGCTATCAGCCAGAGAAGGGTGCAGAGGCATGGCAAGAAAAAAGGAAAAGAACAGAGAGGAAATATTTTCTCTAGAGTATGACCTCTTCCTTATCTTTATCAAAAGACCCCTCTAATCATTCCCCTTAGCCCTACCCATCAAAAGACAGAGAAAGAAATAAAGGCTGACAGCTAAAAAGAGCCACAAAAACAAAGGGACAGGGAAGAGGAGGAAAAAGGCAGCACAGGGGATGGGTTTTACCTACTTTGCAGCGGGCGGGGCTGCCCCACGGCAAGTTGGCGCACCTGGGCACCAGTCAAAGTCAGCTTGTTGCCCTGGATTTGGAAGGTGAGAGGTTTGCTTCCCCCTGTATTAGCTACTGGACGTTGTGCCAGTGAGGCCAGCTGCCCAATGCTGACCACTTCACCTGCTACGAACAGAGAAAGCCTCATTATACACAGGCCACCCTGCCTGATGCCACCTCAAAGACCCCTAGGAAGCTCACACCTCTTCCCCACCAAGTGTCCAGCTCCTACATTCCCCATAATTTACCACATCCCAACAATCTCACCCTCCATCTACAGACTTTGAGTTTTGATGCGCTACTCCTAATTAGACTTGTTTGGCTAGCAATCTCCTTTACATCCTGTAAGGGCCTGCCACCAGACTGAGCACACACACCCCCCTCCTACCCCCCAGGTCTATGCTGCCCTTTTATCCCAAGTAATTTTCTACTGCCGGGCTTCCCACTACTTACCTAAATGTCATCTCCCTATGTGAATTCTTTCAAGGCTCTTAACAACTTATAGACGTTTGGCAAAACCCCTGCCTAGAATTTTTGTTTTTTTGAGACAGTCTTTTTTTTTTTGTAGAGACAGTCTCACTGTACCGCCCTCGGGTAGAGTGTCATGACGTCACACGGCTCACAGCAACCTCCAACTCTTGGGCTTTCGCGATTCTCTTGCCTCAGCCTCCCGAGCAGCTGGGACTACAGGCGCCTGCCACAACGCCCGGCTATTTTTTTGTTGTTGCAGTTTGGCCGGGGCTGGGTTTGAACCCGCCACCCTCGGCATATGGGGCCGGCGCCCTACTCACTGAGCCATAGGCGCCGCCCTTTTGAGATAGTCTTAATATGTTGCCCTCAGTAGAGTGCCATGGCATCTACTGAGGTTGTCACAGCAACCTCAAACACTTGGGCTTAAGCAATTCTCTTGCCTCTGCCTCCCAAGTAGCTGGGATCACAGATACCTGCCACAATGCCTGGCTATTTTTTGGTTGTAGTTGTCACTGTTGTTTGGGAGGCCTGGGCTGGATTTGAACCCACCAGCTCTGGTGTTATGTGGCTGGCTCCCTAGCCACTGTGTTACAGGCACCAAGTTGACCTCCCTAGAATTTGAGCTTTTCTTTTTTTTTTTCTCCTGAACTTTTCTTCTCCAATTCCCTGGCATATACACCTTCCTCCCATCTCAAGTTCCTAACCATAGAGTCTCGGAAACTCACAGGGCAAGCGAGCCTGCATATCAGGAGACAGAATGAGGCGCTGTGGTGCAGGAGTCGGAGCTGGTACTGCCGTGGTGGTAGCACTCACTGTGGTGGTAGACGTGGTGGTGGCAGCAGGAGGAGGGAAGGTATAGCCTGGTGGCACTGTTAGGGGTTTCAACAGGCTAGAAGAACCTGGAGGTGGGGCTGGACTCAGGCGAACTGGGGCAGGTGGCACTGGCTTCAGGGATAGGGTTGGTGTGGGAGGCCGTGAAGTCCCACTCAGGACTCCCAGTGAGGATGGCAACACTGTAGACACAAAGTAGACACCTGTCAGATATACCCTGACTAAAGCGTTAGCCTGGTCCCAGAAGCCTCCATACTCTTAGCCCATCAAACAGCACACCTCAATTCCCAACCCGGCTCCCCTTTAATTTCACTACTTCTTCCCCAGTTTAAATAACCTTTTTGAAGCACCACCTATCATCTTTGGCACCCTTTTCAACTTACCCGGGGGGAGAGGACTGCTGTTTGGCTGCAGTGGAGGCAAGAGAACAGGACCAGGAGGCCTGGCTGCAGGAATAAGGGGGAGCCCAGCAGGTGAGGCTGACACCATCAGTGGTGCTGGTAGCACGGAGGGGATTGGGCCAGGGGTGGGCTGGGCTGAGAATTCAGAGCCTGAAGAGGGTCGAACTGGGACAGGACCGAGGGGCATCCGTGGGCTGTTCACCACCACCACCGTTCGGCCTTCTTGCTTAGGTACTGGCTGCAGCATCCTATGAGGAAAAATCAAGGGGGTAGATAGGTAGGGAAAGAGAATAAGGAATAAGAGAAAGGAAGAAAGAAGATGATGCAAAAAGATTATAAAAGCAAATGGGGGAAAGGAAAGAGAGCCAAAAGAGAAAGAGGGAAAGAAATTTGAGATAATCAGAAAGCACCAAGCAGAGAGAAAGGGAAAAGGAAATTAGTCACAAACACAGAAGCCTATCCCAGAACCCTCATATAATTATTCTTTCTCCCCCATCCCTCTATACCAGTGGTTCTCAATCTTCCTAATGCCGTTGCCCCTTAATATAATACCTGTGGGTTGTGACAGGTTGAGAACTGCTGCTCTATACTATCTGTACCCATCCCACGTAAACATTCTAGCCTAGCCTCTTAGCTCTTTTCTTGATACCCTAATCCCTCCAGCCAGATGTAGCCACTTTTTCTTGGAACCCATCCTCTTATTCCTTAGTCCTGGTACCTGTTGACCTTCATCTTGACTGGCTTGGGCCGGGGTGGGGGGTCAGGAGCAGTAGCAACCTCTAGTAGTACCCGGCGTGAGAGGCGGTGCCGGGGCAAAAATGTGTCTGCCTCATATCGTGAAACACGACCCTCCAGGCCAACAAGGTCAAAACGACCCATGTCTATCCGCTGCCACAAGAAAGAAACATAAGCATGGTGTCAAAGATACCAATTTTGCAATGATTTCTTAGAGATGACATAAAAAGCATGGGCAATGAAAGAAAAAACAGATTAACTAGACTACAACAAAATATAAAAATTTGTACATCTAAGAACACTATCAATAGTGAAAATGTAATAGGACAAGGTATTTATTTCCAACTCATACATATAAGGGATTAATTTCCAAAGTACATAAAAACTCCCACAGCTCAATAACAGAAAAGCCATATATATATATTTTTAGAGACAGAGTCTCATTTTGTCGCCCTCAGTAGAATGCCATGGCATCACAGTTCACAGCAAACTCCAGCTCTTGGGCTTAGGCGATTCTCTTGCCTCAGCCTCCTGAGTAGCTGGGACTACAGGTGCCCGCCTATTTTTTTGTAGCAGTTTGGCCGGTGCCAGGTTCGAACTCGCCACCCTCAGTATATGGGACCGGCGCCCTACCCACTGAGCCATAGGCACCATCGGAAAAGCCCCATTAAAAAAAAAGAAATCAGCAAAAAGTCTTCAACAGATTATTTCTCCAAAGAAGATTAACACAAGCCAGGTACAGTGGCTCATGCCTGTAATCCTAGTAAACTGGCAGGCCAAGGCAAGAGGATTGCTTGAGACCAAGAATTCAAGGCCAGACTGTGCAACATAATAGCAAAACTCCCACTCTACAAAAAAATAGAAAATTGGCTGGGTGCCTGTAGCTCAGTGGCTAGAGCGCCAGCCACATACACCGGAACTGGCGGGTTCGAACCCAGCCTGGGCCTGTCAAACAACAATGACAACTACAACCAAAAAATAACTGGGCATTGTGGCAGGCGCCTGTAGTCCCAGTTACTTGGGAGGCTGAGGCAAGAGAATCTTAAGCCCAGGAGTTGAAGGTTGTTGTGATGCCACAGCACCCTACTGAGGGCAATCTGAGACTCTGTCTCAAAAAAAAAAAAAGAAAGAAAATAATTTACCTAGGCATGGTGGCATGTACCTGTAGTCCTACCTACTAAGGAGGTTGAGGCAGGAGGATTGGTTGAGCCCAGGGGTTTGAGATTGCAGTGAACTATGCTGATAACACTGCACAATGGCCCAGGCAACAGAGCAAAACCCTGTCTCAAGGCTCAGTGCCCATAACACAATGGTTATGGAGTTAGCAACATACACCAAGGCTGGCGGTATCGAATGCATCCTGGGCTAGCTAAACAACAACGACAACCGCAACCCAGGTGTTGGCTCAGTGCCTGTGGCTCAAGTGGCTAAGGTGCCAGCCACATACACCTGAGCTGGCGGGTTCAAATCCAACCCGGGCCTGCCAATCAACAATGATGGCTGCAACCAAAAAATAGCCGGGCGCTGTGGTGGGCGCATGTAGTCCCAGCCACTTGGGAGGTGGAGGCAGGAGAATCGCTTGAGCCCAGGAGTTTGAGGTTGTCAACAGCTCTGTCTCAAAAAAACAAACAAAAAATAGCCAGGTGTTGTGGCAGGTGCGTGTAGTCCCAGCTACTTGGGAGGCTGAGGGAAGAGAATCCCTTAGCCCAAGAGATGGTGATGCCACAGCACTCTAGCGAGGGCAACAAAATAAAAACCAGTCTCAAAAAAAAAAAAAAACCTGTCTCAAAAAAAGACCAAATAAAATAAAACCCCACAAATAACCAGTAACCACATGAAAAAACACTAATCATTAATTCTTAGGGAAATACAAATCAAACCATAATAAAATGCCACTTTACACCTATTAATATAGCTGTGACAACAACAAATGAATAGGTGTTAGCAAAGATACGGGAGAATTAGAACCCTGGACATTGCTGATAGGAGTGTAAAATGATTAGCTGCTAGGGAAAACAAAATGGTAGTTCTTCAAAAATTTAGAAGTGGAATTACCATATAATACACAATTCCACTTTTGAATATATAACCAAAATTGAAACAACTCAAAGAATATTTGTACACCCATGTTCACAGCAGTTATTATTTCACAATAGTCAAAAGATGAAAACAACCCACATATCTATTGATAGTAATGAATAAACAAAATTTGATACAGGTTCTCCTGGTCTCACAATGGAGTTATGTCTAATAAGACACTATAAGTCAATAATGCATTTAACACCCTAATGAGCCCATCATAAAGTAAAGAAATCATAACCATTATTAAGTCCAGATCCTCCTCAATTTATAATAGGGTTGGCTGGACTTGATGGCTCACGTATATAATCCTAGCACTTTGGGAGACCGAGATGTACAGATTGCTTGAGCTCAGGAGTTCAAGACCAGCCTGAGCAAGGGCAAGACCCCACCTCTAAAAATAGCAGGGAGTTGTGGCGGACGCCTGTAGTCCCAGCTACTTGGGAGGCTAAGACAAGAGAATCGCTAGAGGCCAGGAATTTGAGGTTGCTGTGAGTTATGAAGCCACAGAACTCTACCAAGGGCAACATAGTGAGACTGTCTCCAAAAAAAATAAAATAAAATACAATAAAATTTTTACAATAGGGTGACATCCCAATAAATTCACAATACAGGGTGGTTCCTGTAGCTCAAGTGGCTAAGGCACCAGCCACATACACCAGAGCTGGCAGGTTCGAATCTGGCCCAGGTTTGCCAAACAATGACAACTACAACCAAAAAATGGCCAGGCGTTGTGTAGTCCCAGCTACTTGGGAGGCTGAGGCAAGAGGATTGTCTAAGCCCAGGAGTTAGAGGTTGCTGTGAGCTGTGACGCCACAGCACTCTACCGAGGGCGATAAAGGCCTATGTTTTTACCAAAAAAAAAAAAAAAAGGAAATTCTGACACATGCTACAAATATTGATGAATCTTAAAGACATTATGCTAAGGGAAATAAGCCATAATTCCATTTATATGAAGTAACTAGAAGAGTCAAATTCCTAGAAACAGAAAGTAGAATGACAGATGCAGAGGATGAGAGGAAGACAGAATGGACAGTTATTATTTAATGAATATATAGAGCTTCAGTTTGAGAAGATTGAAAACTTCTAAGATGGATTATGATAGTTGCACAAGAATATAAATGTATTTGATGCCATTGAACTATACACTTAAAAAAATGGTTAAAATGGTAAATTGGGGCCAGGCACAGAGGCTCAGGCCTGCAATCCCAGCACTCTGGGAGGCCCAGGACGGTAGCTTGCCTGGGCTCATGGGTTCAAGATCAGCCTGAGGAAGAGCAAGACCCAGTCTCTAAAAATAGCCAGGCACTGTGGCAGGCACCTGTAGTCCCAGCTACTTGGGAGGCTGAGGCAAGAGAATCACTTGAGCCCGAGAGTTTGAGGTTGTGAGCAATGACGCCAGGGCATTCTACCTGGGAGCATCAAAGTCAGACCATCTCAAAAACAAACAAACAAAACAAATCACATAGCTAGAAAACAATGAAACTAGGGCAACAGCATTGAAATAGGGAAACAGTATTGAGGAAGGAGTAAGGATCAAAAAGGTCAGACCCTCGTCTAAAAGAAAAGAAATACATGGGTGGCACCTGTGGCTCAGTGGTAGGGCGCTGGCTCCACATACCAAGGGTGATGGGTTCGAACCCGGCCCCGGCCAGCTAAAACAGCAGTGGCAACTACAACAAAAATAGCAGGGCGTTGTGTCAGGCGCCTGTAGTCCCAGGTACTCAGGCGGCTGAGACAAAAGAATCGCCCTAGTCCAAGAGCTGGAAGTTGCTGTGAGCTGTGACACCACAGCACTCTAGGTGACAAAGTGACACTGTCTCCAAAAAAAAAAAAAGCATTTTACAAGGGTACACGTGAGGGCAGCACCTGTGGCTCAGTGAGTAGGGTGTTGGCCCCATATACCGAAGGTGGTGGGTTCAAACCCAGCACCAGCCAAACTGCAACAAAAAATAGCTGGGCATTGTGGCAGGCGCCTGTAGTCCCAGCTACTTGGGAGGCTGAGGCAAGAGAATCGCCTAAACCCAGGAGTTGGAGGTTGCTATGAGCTGTGATGCCACAGCACTCTACCAGGAGTGATAAGGTGAGACTCTGTCTCTTAAAAAAAAAAAAAAGGGTACACATGAAACTTACTAAATATAGAATATAAATGTTTCAACACAATAACAAAGAAAATGCCATGAAGGCTATGTTAACCAGTTTGATGAAAATATTTCAAATTGTATATAAAAGCAGTACATGGTACCCCATGATTGCATTAATGTACACAGCTATGATTTAATAAAAAAGAAAAAAAGAAAAAAAAAAGAGATACAGGATTGAGTAACTTTGAGAGCAACTACTTACCTGAAGGGGATGGACATCAGTGGCCCTTAGTACCAGAGAAGCGGTGCTAAAGCAGATGCCTGGGGTAATGAAGGGGGAGGTAACAGGTCGAGGGTCAAACAGATTAGGATGATTGCAGACTTTTCGCAACTGCATCAAAATGTTGATGACACTCATGAAATGGCCTGTGGCTAGTGTCTCCTTAGTTCTGGGGAGAGAAGAAAAATAAATAAGACATTCTCACAGCTACTTCCACTACAATCTAGGGTCCCTGGGCCTACCCCCAGTCCTCCCTTACGTGGTTTGTGCCATGAAGTCATCGTAGAGACAGCGTTGGCGCTTGGAGAGCCGGCAGCGGATAACATGCTCGTACTTTTTGGGCATCTGCTTCTCAACATCCACCTTAACTCTGCGCAGCAAAAAAGGCCGCAAAACCTAGAAGAAAATAAGCAAGAGGCTGACAGGAGAATGTGAGCAGCAAGTCCCAGCCTAGCCCCTCTAGCTGGGTCTTGGCCTGATGAACACTGCCTTAACCCATCAGCAAACACTCATGAAGCCATGCATCATACCATGCCAGATACCAATCACACAGCTGAATCAACTGAAATCACTCTTTTCAAGGAACCTGCTATTGTTATCGGTTAAGAAGACAAATAGAAAGATAATGGTAACAGAACATATCAAGTAATATAAGGAAGCACTAACAGCAAGCCAACTATGCAGAAGAGATGACTTAACTACATTTTGAGAAGTTAATAAATTTATAAGATTATGAAAATAAATTGAGAAGCTGAGAACAAAAATTGTGGGCTTGATAGAGAAAACTAAAGGCAAATCTGTAATCTCAGGAGATAAAATCTGATAGGATATAGTTATCAATGTCTATAGTGACATGGAAGGAATGGAGATAAATGAAGTAAGAGTAGTTAAGAAAGATTCCTTGGCTTCCAGCTTTGTTTACCAAATGAGTGTGACTGATCAAGATGAAGTAGCAATAACAGACTATGAGGCCAGGGATGTTTGGCTTAGAACATAGTGAGCTCAAGAGAAAAACTTCCAATTAGGATATCAAACCAGAAACTTAAGAGTTCTAGTGATCTAGAAAGTCAAGGAATTAAAAAAAAAATTGGAGAGTCATTATATCACAGGAAACAGTCAAAGCCTTAGAAACGAGTATGCCTATGAGATGGAGATTGAGAAGACAAAAAAGTAAAGATCAGAATGGTGAAAGATGTTACTTAAAAGCTGGACAAAGAAGGAGCAGCCAAAGAAGACCAAAAGGTTGGGGAGAGATGAACACACCAAAAACATGAAGTTGAAGAAGCCCAGGTAAAGATAAATCCAAGCAGGGGCTGATCAGCAGTATCCTTCTACTCAAAGAAAATAAGGACAAAGACATCATCATTAAAGAAAATGAACAGAATAATGACTAAGATGAAGTCACTCAACCTGGGAAGGGACTAGTCACTAGAACACTGTAATTTGACAACTGGGTGCAGTCAGCCTAGCTCTGACTACCTCTTCCTACAGGTTTTCTGGTTTCCCTTAGTTCCTTGATATTCCCAATAACTTGACAAACTGTTGCAGACCCTACCTTGTGGAGGCGTTTGACTAGACCTTCATTATACTCTTGGCTGCCCTCAATCATGCCAGTAAGGGGGTTAGAGAACCATTCCTTGAACTCGCGATGAGACTGGAAGACATGGGGCATCAAAAAGTGCATCAAGGACCACAGCTCCATGAGGCTATTCTGCAAAGGAGTTCCTGTCAGGAGCAGGCGCCTCTGGCTGCAAAGAGACAGAGGGAATCAAAGGGAAGATGATAAGCAAGGGCACAACCTTGCAAGCATTCTGATATACTCCTCAACCCAGGCAACCCGTTCTTTAGGCCAAGTCAACCTTCCCGCAAATCCCCATCTCCATCTCTACCTGTTGAAGTTCAACAGTGACTGCCAGCGCTGTGACTTGAAGTTCTTGATGTTCTGAGCTTCGTCCAAAATAAGATAACGCCAGTTCTTACGGCGGAAGGCCTGGTGGTCCTGCAGCACCAACTTGTAAGATGTGATACACACATGGAAGGCATTGGGCTTGGTCCAGCCCTGAGGGATCAGAGAGAAAAAGTAAGCAGACAGAAGAAAAAAAAGAGAACAAAAGGAAGACATGCTACAGTCATCAAAGGACACAAATCAGGTTGGAAGAAAAGACGAAGTCCCATTAGAAGAATGGAGTAAAAGAAAGGGGAGAGAAAGAAACTCAATCTGAGGAAAGGGTCTAAAAATAAGGGAGGCATCAATGGGAAGAAGTGACCACATAGAAGACCGAACCTGCCGCTTGAGCTTCCTCTCTTTCTGAGCTCCATAATAAGTGAGGATTTTAAAGCTGGGGCACCAACGTTTCAGCTCCATCTCCCAGTTCAACATCACACTGGTGGGAACAATGATTAAATGGGGACCCCAGTTACCTGTTCAGCAGAAGAATAACAGATGGTAAGGAAATGCAAACTTCATGGTTCTGGTTCCTCAGGTTTAATCTTGATCACCATTTGCCCTTCTAACAGACCTTCCTAAGAATCCTAGCCCTTATGCTGTCCTCTCTATACAGTTACTGACCAGAGTCAATGAAGCCACTAAGACAGCACAAGATAGCAAGTATTTCACCTTCCTGCAGCTCGAGTTACAACTAAATAAGATGCCCAGGGAGCTGGCCAAGAAGGCCCAAGAGGAAGAGCCCTACATAGTTACCTTTCTCACAAGCCAAGTGGGCAAGCAGGGAGATGGTCTGGATTGTCTTCCCAAGCCCCATCTCGTCAGCAAGAATGCCATTAAGCTTCTTCTCATACATAGTAACTAACCAGTCCAGCCCAATGTGTTGGTATTCCCGGAGCTGGCCTCGCAAAAGTAGGGGGATGGGTGTCTTCACCTAGCAGGGAGGAAAAAAGAAGATGATTGTACAATTTAAGTATCTGTCACTAGGAAAGAAGAAAGTCAAGATATAAGAAAAGTAGAGGTTAGAGCCTGGGGAAATACCTGGGTAGTGGCCAAAGTGTAACCCTTGGGCTGGAGACTTTCCGCTGCTGCAGCGATGTCAGTTATTTCTTTCTTAGGGCCCAGAGTGGTGGTAGGGCCTGGCGTGGGCGGCCCGCTGCCAGCATCTGCCTCACTCTGCTCTTCATCACGGGCAAGCAAGTACTCCACTCCAAAATCATCCTCTTCCTCCTCGTCCTCATCCGCTTGGCTCTGTGATTGGGTATCCTGAGAAGCATCAGACTCAGATTCATCTGATTCTGAACTCCCACTTGTTTCTTGCTCCTCTGAATGCTCATCTTCCTCATTCTCACTCTGGTCTTCAGCAGAGTCTAAAGCAAAAGACCAAGGGTTAGTGTTCACCATACCTGTTCCTCTAATGCCTACCCTCCCCAGCTCCAGCCTCATGACCACACATTCACCTGACTGACTGCTACTATCCTCCTGAGGAACCTCTTCAGCTTCTGCACCCCCTTCTGGTTCACAATCAGAGCTATCAGCATCAACCTCCTCATCTTCATCTTCTTCACTGCTCCCAGAGCCTAGGGCAGAGGCATCAGATGCATAGGCTCCTGGATACTGCTGCAGTAGCTCCTCCATAGATAGTTCACCTACAGAAGATATGAAGCATAAGCTTTTGGATTTTTTTGAGACAAAGATTCACTTTGTCACCCTCAGTACAGTGCCATGGGGTCATAGCTCACAACAACCTCAAACTCTTAAGCTCAAGTGATTCTCTTACCTCAGCCTCCCAAGTAGCTGGGACTATAAGCACCTGCCACAACGCCCAGCTATTTTTAGAGACAGGATCTCGCTCATTCTCAAGCTGGTCTCAAACCCATGAGCTCAGGCAAACCACCCACCTCAGCCTCCCACAGTGCTAGAATTACAGGCAAGAGCACAAAAGATAAGCTTTTGGTTGCTCTGAGGGAAGAGAAAGGAGAGATTTGAGTGGTAAACTGAACTGAGACTAGGATTCACTGCTAGGCTAAAGTCTCAGACAAGGCAGTGTTTACTTTTAGCACTAGCTACCAAAGCCAAAGCTAGTAGCTAGTGCTAAAAGTAAACACTGCCTTGTCTGAGACTTTAGCCCCACACATTAGCTAAAATATGGCATGTGAAGTGCCATCTTCTACTGGGAAGGACATCATCGACCTGCTAAACCTCCCTTTCAAGGTTCAGGTCAAATATTGCCAATATCTTCTTATCTTAGCTCCTCCTTTCTCTAAGGTCCCTTAACTTCGTTCAAACTTCCATCATAAATGCTTATCACTTTCTACTCAGGATTATTCATAAGAGTATGTTTTTATCATTAGAACTACAGTTCCTCCAGGGCAGATAAAAAGTATCTTATTCATTTCTTTATCCCTGGTACTCTGCACAGGGGAAACAACAAGGGGGTCCTCAGTAACATATGTCACGAATGTCACCTTCTCGAGCCAACTCGCTGAGCTCCATGGCATGATCCACCTCCCCTTCTAACTGCTCCTCAGCTGCTATGGTGTCCTCTTCATCCTCGGCTAGAAAAGGAGGAGGATAAATAGGAATGGATAAACAGTCAAAATGGAAGAGTTGAGAAAGCCTGAAAGGTTAGGTCCAGATAATTAATTCAAGGGTAAGGAGCAACAGGACAAAAAGAACAGGCCTGACCTTCATCCTCATTGGCAGTAAACTCTTCATCATCTTCATCAGGATGCCAAGGCTGTTTGTTTCGCTGTGTGACAGAGGAAGATGGGGGCTTTACCTGTATGGCAAAGGATAAAAAGGAGGAAGGAAGGCCTACGGTTAGAATGATAAAAGAAAGGCACAAAGTTAAGAAGTCACAGAATCATCTCTGTCCCATTGAGTGACAGTTGCCGCTGGTAGAGTCCCAGGGCAAAGAAGCCATCAAGGGTCTTCTCTCAGCACCAGCTACCAAATCCTGGCCCCATTGCCTCGGGGAGGACCTGTGAAAGTGCTAGGTAAGAAATAAAAGCCCCCAACACCATCCCACTCAGACATATGGACAGTGCACTTAAGTCTAAGAGAGGCTACAAGGTTACCATCCCTGCTCCCCAACTTCAAGTCAGTAAGGGAATCTTAGGGCCTTTTCACCAAAATGGAAAGCAAAGGACAAATCACATAGCAATTTAAAGACCACACAGCAATTTAAAGAATAAAGTATAATACGTTCTTGTACTAAAAAAAAACACATTCTTGTACTACGACACCAGAAACTGCCTTTACAGAATTCAGCTTGCCCCAAACCCAGATTCTTTACTCACTATCCCCAAATGAAAGCCCAATTGTCATTAACTAGAGAGAACTCCCCAAAAGCACAACTAACTTCACAGTCCAGAACTCAGCCTGGGAACCTCTCTTTCTGTTCCCACTCTGAACCCTCCCTCCACCCCTTCTGCCTATACCTCCAACACATGAGAGGACTCTTCTTCAGCACCTTCTTCAGGGCCATCTCTGGTATCACTATCACGAGATGAGGGTGTTCGAGAGGGGCTGGAAGACCCTCTCAGCAGCTGAGGGGGAAGGGAACGGAGCAGCTCTTCCAGTGGCAATTCTCCCTCACGTCGAAGTAGCTCAATCTCACGCCTCTGGGTCTCTGCATCATTGCCTTCCTGTTGTTCTTCAACCTCAATTGTCTCCTCATCATCCTCTTCCTCCTCCTCTTGGGGTTGGAAGTCCCCATCTATATCAGGAGAACAAGGTCACAAAGTCCACGGGCCCTGCAAGCCACAGGGTGGGTTTTTCAGCTCTGGAAAGGGTACATGGGCAAGAGTAACAGGGCCAAAGAGAACACACACCTTCATCATCTAGCCGGGAAGCAGGAGGTGGAGGACTGGAGGCAGCTGAGGAAGAGCCAAGGCAAGGGGAAGAGCCCGCTTTGCTAGAGGCTAATGGCTGATTGAGGCTTTGAGACAGAAGGTCTGAATACTTTTCAGTTTGCCCCACAATGAAGTCCAAATGCAGGTCTAGGGCTTTTTTGCGCTTTTCCTCAAGTCGGGACTGTTGTTTGAATTGCACCACCTGCCACAGTCATAAAAGGGACTAATCAAGACAACCATTTATTTATGTACTCTTTTACCCAACATTTAGGGAAGCCTCCTTTATGCCAGACCCTAGGTTGGCCTTTGAGGATGGATGAGCTAAATAACCTTAAGGGGTTCATAATTTAATGGGATGGTTCTGAGGAAAGCATAAAGGGAGTAAAAAGGATAAAAGAGCCAGCCTTGTTAGCCGCAGGTGGCTGGAGAAAATTTGCAATCTCGAGCTGGATCTTTTGTTTTTTTAAGAGATGGGGTCTCAATACATTACCAAGGCCTCAAAGTCCTGGGCTCTAAGCAATCCTCCTACCTCAACCTCCCAAGTAGCTAGGACTACAGGTGTATGCCATAGCATCCATCTAGAGCTAGATCTTAAAAGACAAGTGGGGGTGGGGGGGGAGACAAGTAAGTGTTCCTTAAGTGCAAATGATGAGAAAGGCATTCCCAGGACCACAAAAAGCATGTATAAGTGGCCAGGGATTTATAAAAGGCATTTTGAATGCAAGAGAAAAAAACTGAAAATAATGACAGAACCCAGGTAATACTTGAAAAATAATTACAACTTAATATACAGACATAGGGAACTTTGATGGCATTTAAGCAAGTAAATGGCACAAGTACATTTTAGGAAACACATGCTAACTGCCCTGCATACAATAGATGGCCTAGTGGAGTCAAAGAGTACTGTCAACAATCCCAAAGGCAGGGCCCAATTTTGCCACTAGGGTCTTTTCTTCCTCGCAGTACTCAAAAGGTTCAATGCAGAATATAACTATCATTTAGTTGCCTAAAATTATAAAATTTATTCCTGTAGATACTGGCAGAAGAAGAAAAAAAATGAAATTACAATATTCATTCTCTCAAGAAGTTAATCATTCATCACTACCATGCCATCCAACAACCTAATCAATCCCAGGCTATTTGTATTTCCCAATCTCTGCTGCTTACCTTCTCCACATTGCTCCAGAACTGCCTGACATCCTTGGCCATGGTGGAAGCAATTCGGCGTAGCTTGGCCTGCTCCTCCCTCCGGGCCCGTTCCTCTTTCTGCCGCTGCTCCTCATGGTGCCGGATCACCATGCGAACCACCTATGGGAATAAGACCCAATATGAAAACACACAAAGCCAGATCTCTCCACCCACCCACAGGCAAAGAAAATAATCAAGACCAAGAAGTCAGGGAAAATCAGAGTCTGCCTCTTAACACCTATACCGTTCTAAGAGATTCCCTTCCAATTAACTTACCCATCAAGGGAAAACAAACCTGAGAAGAAAACAGAAGGCGGAGCCACTTGCAGACATACCTTACGGGCAACACCCCGTTTCCAGCGGCGCTCCTGAGCAAAATCAGCAGAGAGCCACTGCATTTCTTCACACAGATAGTCCCAGTGGCCTTTAGGGCGGGGGGGCTCTGGCACCTTAGGCAACCTCTTCAGTGACCAGAAACCCTCCTTCCGCAGCTCAGCAATCCGAGTCTCAATCTCAGCCTCCTAATGAGGAAAAGCTAGGGTCAACCAACGGCCCCTGGACACATACTCCACCTGACTGCTGTGGCTTAATTCCTGAGCACTGACTGGACTGAGTGTTTTATGCTTGTGTTTAGTCCACACACCAATCCTACAAATAGGTATCATACTTTCTTCAGATGAAGAAAAAAGAAGGTCAGAGATTGAATGATTTGCCTGATATCATAGCTAGGAATCAGAACTAAGAATCAAAAAGATCTGAGGACACCAAACACCAGTTTTCAAACTCTTTCCATTATTTTGCACAATCCGCACACCTGATAGACATCAAGATTTAGGAAAACATATCCTAAGAGGAGCTTCCCAGAAAAGCAGGGAACAAATGCTTCCTACTTGACTCTAAATACAAGAGGTCATGATCACTGCTGAACTCTTAGACTACGTTCATGCTGTATTAAGCTTAGAAATACCCTAGAAGGCCAAATTTAAACAATCATGTTTCTGTTTAAAAAAAAACAAAACTATTTTTGGCTCAGTGCCTGTAGCTCAGTGGCTAGGGTGCCAGCCACATACACTGGAGCTGATGGGTTCAAACCCAGCCTGGGCCTACCAAACAACTCTACTGAGGGTAAAGACTCTGTTTAACAAAAATAAGAACAGGCTCAGCGCCTGTGCTCAGTGGTTAGGATGCTGGCCACATACACCGGGCCTGGCAGGTTCGAACCCAGCCTGGGCCTGCTAAACAACAATGACAACTACAACAAAAAAAAACAGCTGACGCTCGGCGCCTGTGGCTTAAGCGGCTAAGGCGCCAGCCACATACACCTGAGCTGGTGGGTTTGAATCCAGCCCAGGCCTGCCAAACAATGACGGCTGCAACCAAAAAATAGCCAGAAAAAAAAAAAAATAGCCAGGCATTGTGGCAGGCGCCTACAGTCCCAGCTACTTGGGAGGCTGAGGCAAGAGAATCACTTAAGCCCAGGAGTTGGAGGTTGCTGTGAGCTAAGATGCCACAGCATTCTACCCAGGGTGACAGCTTGAGACCCTGTCTCAAAAAAAAAAAGCTGGGCATTGTGGCGGGCGCCTGTAGTCCCAGCTACTTGGGAGGCTGAGGCAAGAGAATTGCTTAAGTCCAAGAGTTTGAGGTTGCTGTGAGCTGTGATGACACAGCACTCTACCCAGGGCGATAGAGTAAGACTGTCTCAAATAAACAAAAACAAAAAACCCTAAATCACACCTGTAATCCTAGCACTCTAGGAGCCAAGGCAAGACCTCGCCTCTAAAAATAGCCAGTCATTGTAGTGAGTGCCCTATGAGCTACTCAGGAGGCTGAGGCAAGAGATTTGCTTGAGCCCAAGAGTTTGAGGTTGATGTGAGATATGATGCCACAGCACTCTACCAAGGGTGACAAAGTGAGACTGTCTCAAAACACACACACACACACACACACACACACACACACACACACACACACACACACACACACACCCTAAATCAGAGGAAATGACAGCCAGAGCTGAGGCAGCAAAGTAAATGACATGACAAGAAAAAGCATGGGCTCAGTGCCTATAGTTCAAGCGGCTAAGGCACCAGCCACATACACCAGAGCTGGCAGGTTCGAATCCAGCCCGGGCCTGCCAAACGACGACCACTACAACCAAAAAATAGCTAGGCGTTGTGGTGAGCGCCTATAGTCCCAGCTACTTGGGAGGCTGAGGGAAGAGAATTGCTCAAGCCCAGGAGTTGGAGGTTGCTGTGAGCTGTGATGCCACTGCACTCTACCCAGGGCAACAGCTTGAGGCTCTTTCTCAGAAAAAAAAAAAAAAGAAAGAAAAAGAAAAAACATGAAGAACCAGTCATGGTGGCTTATGTCTATAATCCTAGCACTCTGGGAGACTGATGAAGGAAAACTGCTTGAGCTTGAGCTCAAATGGTCAAGACCAGCCTGAGCAAAAGCAAGACCCTGTGTCTAATAAAAAAAAAAAAAAAAAATTAGCCGCCTTGTGCTGGGCACCTGAAGTCCCTGCTACTTGGGAGGCTGAGGCAGGAGGACTGCTAAAACCCAGGAATTTGAAGTTATTTATTTTTTTTTTTTTGTGGTTTTTGGCCAGGGCTGGGTTTGAACCCGCCACCTACGGCATACGGGACCGGCGCCCTACTCCTTGAGCCACAGGCGCCGCCCGGAATCTGAAGTTATTATGAGCTAGGCTGACATATGGCACTCGAGCCTGGGGAAGAGTCAGACTCTGCCTCAAAAAGATAAACAAACATGAATATGAGGCCAGCAGCTCCCAAATTTGAGCAAGCACCAGAATCATCTCAACGGCTTTTTAAAACAGACTGCTGACCCCAACCCTAAGGTTTTATAAGGGTCACTGGAACAAGGTTACCAAGTATTTGCTTTTTTTTTTTTTTTTTTTGAGACAGTCTGACTATGTCACCCTCAGTAGAATGCCATGGCATCACAGCTCACAGGAACCTCAAATTCTTGGGCTCAAGCAATTCTCTTGCTTCACCTCCCAAGTAGCTAGGAGCACAGGCACCTGCCACTACACCCGGCTATTTTTTTGTTATAGTTGTCATTGTTGTTTTAGCAGACACGGCTGGGCTTGAACCCACCACCCTCGGTGCATATAGCCAGCACCGTAACCACTGTGCTACAAGCACAGAGCCAGTATTTGCATTTTTTATTTTTGTGATGTCTCTCTGTTGCCCAGGACACAGGGCCATGTCAGCCTAGCTCACATCAACCTCAGACTCTTGGGTTCAAGTGATCCTCTTCCCACAGCCTTCAGAGTAGTTGGGACTATAGGCACCCACCATGACCCTGGGCTAATTTTTTTCTATTCTTCTTCTTCTTTTTTTTGGAAACAGACTCTTACTCTGTCACCCTAGGTAGAATGCCCTGGTGCCATAGCTCACAGCAACCTCAACTCTTAGGTTCAAAAGATCCTCTAAGCCTCAGGCTCCCGAACAGCTAGAACTACAGGCACCCACCACAACATCTGGCTATTTTAGGTGTGGGGGAGTCAGAGACAGGGTTCTTGCTCTTTCTCAGACTGGTCTCAAACTCCAGAGCTCAAGCGATCCTCTCACTTTGGCCTCTGAAAAGTGTAGGATTATGTGAGCCACCTCTCGTGGCCGTACTTTCATTTCTAGTAAGTTCACATTTGATGCTGATACTGCTGGCCCAAAAACCACATTTACCACTGGTAAGTGTAACACAAGCTGCAGGACAAAAATAATAAGTAGAAATTAGTAAATTTGAAGAATATTGCTGTTTATAAAGTACTTTCATGTCTATTTGATCCTTTAAACTTAACAGTCTATATACTATAATAACATCCCTATTTTATAAAGCAAAGAAAAGTGAGGCTCAGTGTTCAAGTAATTTGCTCAAAATCATATTAACTTAAGGCAAAACCTATATTCTAAGCATGGCCAAAAAAATTAATTAATTAATACAAAATATCCATGGGACGTGGGAACTCAGGGAAGACAACTCCCAAGAATCTTCATAGGCCTTCCCAATACATACATGTTTGGCCTGCTCTGCAATTTCAGCATGGCTCTTCTCCCACTTCGGACCCTTGTTAGCCAAGTCAGCAGCCTGGGGTAAGCTGAGCCCCTCCAGGGGCACTGTGGCACCATCTGGGGGGCCTGGAGGTCCATCCAGAGAGGAATCTTGAGCTATGTGCTGGGGGGAGATGCCACCTGCCCCACTAGAGGCTGGGGAACTGGATGAGGCAGGGGACACGGGATTGCTGCCTGTCATGCCGTCCGACACCATCTAGGAAAAGGGAAAAATGGAGAAAACAAATGCTTAGCACTGTGCTAAATGTTTTAAGTACATTATTTTGTCCCATCTTCGTAAGAAAAAACTGGAGCATAAAATAACAACCTTCTCAAATGTTTGGGGTAGTTTAATAACCAACTCAAAAGACACCAAAGCCAAGTTTACAGTAAATGCTAGACATGCAACAGTTATATCCTGACATTTACAGTTCCCAAATACAAAAACCATATAGCATTATGATTTCAAATTCTGATCCTTTCAGAGGCTCAATGATTTCACTCACATAAACACCCCCTATTTTCCTCCCCATTTTCACAGTAAGTATGGCAGATTCACCTATGCAATAAATCTAAGTTACCACTAAATGCAAGAGACACCAAAAATTCCCAAGCCACTTAAACCTCTTCACTAAAGAAGCTGAGAATGGGAGACTGGTCACTATTCTCAAACACCCACACATTATTTTACAAGGTATTGCAGAAACAATGACAAGTAGAAAACTAAGTCCTACTGAAACATGGTTACTCAGGGAATTCACGAAATTCACTCCCAGACATAAGCCTCACACCACGCCACTCAATTCCTACCTCAGCTAAATGACAAAATGACTATCCATCACAAATTTTCCCAGTTGCTCAGAAAACTATAAATATCAAATCCATGGACTTCAAAAGCATACTGTACATAAACCTAGATCTGTCCAATTTTGAAAGCTATGTTTTTCTTATCCCACACACTATCCACAAGGTTTTTCCTGTCCCAAGTTTGAAAAAAGTTAAACTACTCTCAAAGTATACAGTCTTATTAGCATGTTGTCCCAACCTCCATTTCCAACCTGGCCTAACTCAACCTTTTTCAGGTAATAAGAAGTCTGTGTACTCTTGGAAAGTACAAGAGTTCCATGTGAAGCATGGAATTATTTTTTCTAGATCTGCAAGAATGACATTGGTATTTTGTGGGGATTGCGTTGAATCTGTGGATCACTTTGGACAATGCAGACATTCTAACAGTGCTGATTCTGCCGACGCATTACATTAATATCAAATAAAATGTCAATATCCAATAGGCATGACATACTATAGCCCAGCCCACATAAGTATCAATAATTCCCCACACTCAACTACCCAACAGCAACAAACTGCCACATTTCTTCCATCTCAGACCTAACATTCACAAGCAGAAGCAGAAGAAACCCTCCCCACTTGGAAACCTGTGTCTGTAGGATTGGGAGCTGAGGGTGAGCAGGGGAGGGGCTGCTCTGCATGGTCCCACTCCCAGGCTCCTTGTTGGATGCCTGAAGAATGACTGGGTCGTTATCACCACTGCTGCTTGCCGAGGGGCTGGCGTCCGGCTGCAGGGCATGCTGGGAGCTGGCCTCATTCTGGGCCACCGGCCACCGGGACCCGCCTTCCAGGGCCCGGGGCCCACCAGGGCGTCCCAGCCTCCGCTCAGGTCCACCAGCCTCTGGAGCACCTAAAGTAGGATCAAAAGGTTACAAATTGGATAAATGAGATTAAAGAATTCTTTGGGTAAAAAACACAAATTACATTAAAGAATAAAGATGAACAGTGATTATAGGTTACATTTCTTTTTAGAGACAGAGTCTCATTTGTCACCCCGATAGAGTGCTGTGGTGTCATAGCTTACAGCAACCTCCAACTCTTGGGCTTAAGCGATTCCCTTGCCTCAGCCTCCTGAATAGCTGGGACAAAAGGCACCTGCCACAATGCCCAGCCATTTTTAGAGACGGGGTCTCGATCTTGCTCAGGCTGGTCTCTAACTCCTGAGCACAGGCAATCCATCCGCCTCAGCCTCCTAGAATGCTAGGATTACAGGTGTGAACCACTGCGACCAGCCTTAGGTTACATTCTTAAGCATTTACTATGTGTCAGATACTCTGTGCTCTACAATCTTCATATCTACTTTATGAACCAGATACTTTGCACACCATAACAAATATTTATTTAGTTCCTTCTACACACTGAGGATAGAGCCACACAGAAAAGATCCCTAACCTAAATGGAGCTTACGGCTCGGCACCCATAGCTCAATTATTAGGCAATGGCCACATTCACCCAGGCTGGTGAGTTCGAACCTGGCCCAGGCCTGCTAAACAATAACTATAACCAAAAAATAGCCGGGCATTGTGATGGATGCCTGTAGTCCCAGATATTTGGGAGGCTGAGGCAAGAGAATCACTTAAGCCCAAAAGTTTGAGGTTGCTGTGAGCTATGACACCACAGCACTCTACAGGATGACACAGTGAGACTATCTCAAAAAAATAAATAAATGAGTTTATCTTCTGGTATTATCTCTACCTTTTTTTTTTTCTTTACATCTTTTACTCCTCTTAAATGGGCATCTAAGCAAGGATTATCTCTACTTTTTAAGTTAGGAAATCCAGACCTTATGACTTACAGAAGGTCACACAGTAAGGGAGGGGCAGAAGGACTTTTTCAAACAGATAGCCTAGGCGGGGGTACAGTGGCTCACGCCTGTACCTAGTACTCTGGGAGGCAGAGGAAGGAGGATCCCTTGAGCTTTGGAGTTAGACACCAGCCTGAGCAAGAGTGAAATCACACCTCTACTAAGATTAGAAAAATTAGCTGGGAGTTGTGGTAGGTACTTGTAGTCCCAGCTACTTGGGAGGCTGAATCAGAAGGATCACATGAACCCCTGAGTTTGAGGTTGCTGTGAGCTAGGCTGATGACATAGCACCCTGATGCCAGTGCAACAGAGACTGTCCCCCCCGCCCCCAAAAAAAAGCATGGCTGGGTACCCGTAGCATAGTGGTTATGGTGCCAGCCATGTACACCAAGGCTGGCAGGTTTGACCCTAGCCTAGGCCAGCTAGACAACAATGACAACTACAACAACAAATAGACATGCATTATGGCAGGTGCCTGTAGTCCTAGCTACTTGGGAGGCTGAGGCAAGAGAATTGCTTGCTTAAGCCCAGAGTTTGAGGTTGCTATGAGCTGTGATGCCACAGCACTCTACTCAGGGGAACACAGTGAGACTGTCTCAAAACAACAACAACAATAACAAAAAAAAAAAAGCCTGATGCCAACCACAGAAAAGCTGCTACTCTCCCTGGTAGAGCCAGGGTAACCAAATCTTCCATATCCACAGTCACAGTTATGTTGTTGTTCCATTCCAAAGAAAACCCTCCACAGAAAAATCACACGCAGGCCAGGTGCAGTGGCTCACACCTATAATCCTAGCACTCTGGGAGGCTAAAGCAGGTAGACTGCTTGAGCTCAAGAGTTCAAGACCACTCTTACTCACTGAGTAAGAGTGAGACCCTGTCTCTAAAAAAACAGCTGAGTGTTGTGGCAGACACCTATAGTCTCAGCTATTTGGGAGGCTGAGGCAAGGGGATCACTTAAGCCCAAGAGTTTGAGATTGGTATAAGCTATGATGCCATGGCACTCTACCAAGGGTGACAAAGTGAGACTGTCTCAAGAAAAAAAAAAGTAAAATCACATATAGATATTCCCATAGCTCCCCAAGTAAAAATCCACAAGCTGACCTATGATTTTTCTCATTTCGAACATGGTTCCTATCAGCATCAGTACACAAAATGATATTCAACTACTCACCTGTGTGAGCTGAGACCACACCCCCTATGAAAGTCTGCACTTCCACGGTGCCGCTGAACTGAGAGGAATCAGGCCTGAAAGAGAAGGAGAGGAAAATAGCAGTGAGGAACTAATCCACATTTGCTAATATCTATCTAAATGTATTACTTACTTCAGCTTTTTGAGACTTTTTAACATACTCAACTCAGTTCAAAGACAAAAGAAACTACAGTAATAGCTCACATTTCAAAATTAAAACAAACATGTTTAGTGGAAAAAAGATTTCCATAGAATGACCTCAAATTCCTTCTTCCTGCAGGGGAAAGGAGAGGCAAAGAAAAAAAGTTCAAAAACCTTAAGTATAAAGGGCTCTACCCATATAATGGAGGGCAAATAAAGCAAAGAAAAAAAGCTGTCACAACCACAAACTGAAAAAGATTCTGTTTGCCTGCTTGTTAATCCAGTAAGGACTGAACGCAGAAGTGAGTTCAGTCAGGAATGAGACTGGAATTCCCAGCAAAAAAAAAAAACAAACATGCTGGTTACAGGAGATAAACCAGGGTTCAGGGGAGGATCCTGTAAATCCTATACCTGCGCCATGAGCCACTTTCCAAACACAAGAACTACAGCAAGAATTATTAAGCAAGAGTATTAAGGAGCAGTCAAATACAAGAGGCCACACAGCCAAGAACCATGCGCCGGAAAAGGGCAGGGTTAACCCACACAAGGCCCGGAAGAGTTTTCCCTGTGTTTAAGGAGTTTAACCATAGTGCCGCCTTTGATGCACTCCCTCCACAACATATTCCCAGTAACCGATCTAGCCAGAATCCAAAAGCCTGAACTCTTGACCTCAAGTCTTCATTATAGTCTCTCAATCGCTCCCAGCGGACTGACCTGGAGTGACCCCTGACCTCTGCCCAAGTTACCACTAGCCCTAAGATGGTCCCGCCCCCTCCTAGAATCCCACCCCACCCAACGTGCGCGCCCGACTGGGGGAGGGGCCCGCGCGTGCGCGTCTGGAGGCGGAGTAAGCTGGCAGCGCGCACGGCCCAGGGGCTCCCGCCAGAACCCAAAGCCAGACACCCCAGAGTCGCAGGCTGGGAAGGCCCTCATCCAAGCCCATCAGGGAGCCCCCCATCACCAGACCGCGAAAAGCAGAGAGAGGGGAGGGTGCGTGTCGCCAGGTCTGGTTCTCTACTGGACAGGGTGGGCGCGTGCCCCGACTACTCATCCCACGCCCCCCTTCTTCCCGCGCGCCCCAGAGGGGGTACTGGGGTGGGTGGGCGGGCAGGAGCGCACCTGGGTCTGTCCTCTCAGGGCTCCCTCGCTCGCTCAGGCACGCGTGCGTAGAAGGGCGGGAAAGGGGGAAGAGACGCGCCGGGGCCCACTGCCGGCCGGCCTGACCCCCCTCAGTCTGTCTCTATGGGTGCGCGCCGACAGCCTCACGCACCGGCCCCGGGGCCCCGGCTGAAGGTGCGCGCGCAGCACCCCGGGAAGGTGGGAGGGGAGGCGGTGGCGGAAAGATGCGCGCGCAGTCACCGTCAGGGGAGGGGGAACTGAAGCATCCGCCATCTTGTCTCCCTCTCCTTACCTGCGTCCTCGGGGGCGTGCGCACCACCCCCCTCCCTCCAAGGAGGGGGGAGGGCCCCCTCTTGGCCGCTGCCTTCGCGGCCTTAAAACTCCCCTGGGGACCACGGCTACTGCCACCGCGTTGCCTCCACTGACTCCTCCCACGGCACAGAGATGCGGACGGTGGGTAGGAATAAAGGGAGACGCTACTCCCGGCGAACCGCCGCCGTCGCTCCCGAGGCCTCACCAAAATGGCCGCCGCCCTCTCGGCCGCCACCACCACCACAACCACCACAGTCACCACAGCTCGCTATCGCTACCGCCGGCGCGGCCCGTCGTCTCGCGAGAGACAGTAACTGGAGTTGAGGGGGCGGGGAGGCTCGCGTGCAAGCGTAGGGTGCCGCCCAAGGGTAAGGCATGCTGGGAGATGTAGTCCGCCTGAAGGCTTCACACCGGCCCCGCAGTGCAGCGTCTTTACCCATTGCAACTGAATCTACTTTGAGCTGCATTGCGGCTGCCAACTCGGACCACCACCAACCTCTACTTTTTTTATAGATCACCCCGTGAGCTAAAGTATGTTAGTAATGGAGTCTGGACCCTCTGTTTGCCATGGCAGACTACTTCTGTAGCCTGGCTCCTTTTACGTGAGGACAGCTTCGAGAAAGCTTCGAAATACCTATGCCATCTGTTCACAAACTTTCTAGGTTAAGAATCCCTTAGAGAATCTGATACCCTCACCCCAGAATCAGAATAGAACAATAAATAACAGCTCCCTTCTACTGAGGCTACTTTGTACACTGATCATCTCTTTTAATCCTAACAATGTTCCATTTTACAAACGAATTAAGGCTCAGGTTAAACGGTGAGAGTCCAAAGCCAGGATTCATAGCCAAGCAGTCTAAGGCACAAGCATATACATGCTCTTACTAAATTTTACTATCTAAAGCACACCCTAGAAGACCAAGTTAGGAAGCCCTGATAAAGTTTTTTTCTTTTTGAAACAGGTCACTCTCTGTTGCCCAGCAATCATCAAGCAGTAGCATGATCATACCTCACTATAACCTCAAATTCCTGGACTCAGTGTATCCTCCTGCCTCAGCCTCCCAAGTAGCTGGGACTCTAGACATCAGCCATTGCACCAGGCCCCAATGAAGCTTTCATTCAGTTCCTCCCTTTCCTCCACTCAGTTTGGTGTTTTCTGTGAAGAAGGGATTTTTGGTCCCATGTTACAGATTATGGGTTGAGTAAAAAATGGATGATGGTCATTTATTTAGACTCTCCTCTCATAACCCTCAGAAGAGAGGGTGGTAGGCCATAGTCTGACTGAGTTGGTACTGATCTTGTGCTATTAATTGCTTGGTACGTGACCTTGAGCAATTCACTTTACCTTTCCAAGCCTTAGTTTCCTCATCCGTAAAGTAGGTATAGAGTTGCTGATGTAAAATTGTGTTGAAAGCTCTAAAGGATGCCTAAATAGAGAAATACTTGGAACCTGTATTTCAGGGTCTCAAACTAACATTTTAAAGGTCAAGTTCAGCCTTCAGATGTACTTTACATAATGAGGGGGGTGGTTTGTTTTGTAGTTTGGGAAAACCATTGATACCTAACATGTTTTTTTCTTTCTTTCTTTTTTTTTTTTTTTTGAGACAGAGTCTGACTTTGTTGCCCTTGGTAGAGTGCTGTCTTAGCTCACAGCAACCTCCAACTCAGGCTCAAGCGATCCTCTTGCCCCAGTTTGTCTATTTTTAGTAGAGACGGGGTCTCAATTTTTGCTCAGGCTGGTCTCGAACTTGTGAGGTCAAGCAATCCACCTGCCTTACCACTCTTCCCCCACCCTCAGAGTGCTAGGATTACAGGCGTGAGCCACCATGCCTGGCCTATGTTGTCGTATTTATTTATTTATTTATTTTTGAGACAGATTCTCACTATGTCGCCCTTGGTAGAGTGCTGTGGCAGCACAGCTCACAGCAACCTCAAACTCTTGGGCTTAAGTGATTCTCTTGCCTCTCAGCCTTCCAAGTAGCTGGGACTACAGGCAGCCACCACAACACCTGGCTATTTTTTTTGTGCAGTTTTTTTTTTTTTTTTTTTGTAGAGACAGAGTCTCACTGTACCGCCCTCGGGTAGAGTGCCGTGGTGTCACACGGCTCACAGCAACCTCTAACTCTTGGGCTTACGCGATTCTCTTGCCTCAGCCTCCCGAGCAGCTGGGACTACAGGAGCCCGCCACAACGCCCAGCTATTTTTTTGGCCGGAGCTGGTTTTGAACCCGCCACCCTTGGCATATGGGGCTGGCGCCCTACTCACTGAGCCACAGGCGCTGCCCTTTTTGTGCAGTTGTTTAGCTGACTCAGGCCAGGTTCAAACCCACCACCCTTGGTGTGTGTGGCTGGTGCCGTAACCACTGTGCTATGGGCCGAGCCTATGTTGTTGTTTTTATTATATATATATATATTTATTTATTTTTTATTTTTTAGACAGAGTCTCAAGCTGTCGCCCTGGGTAGAGTGCCATGGCATCACTGCTCATAGCAACCTCCAACTCTTGGGCTTAAGCAATCCTCTTGCCTCAGCCTCCCAAGTAGCTGGGACTACAGGTACCCACCACAACGCCTGGCTATTTTTTTTTCTGGTTGTCATTGTTGTTTGGTAGGCGAGGGCTGGATTTGAACCCACCAGCTCCTGTGAATGTGGCTGATGCCTTAGCCGCTTGAGTTACAGGCACCAAGCCATGTTGTTGTTTTTAAAGATGGTATTTCACTCGGTGCCCATAGCTCAGTGGGTAGGGCGCCGGCCACATACACCAAAGCTGGTGGGTTCAAACCCAGCCCAGGCCAGCTAAACAACAATGACAACTGCAACAAAAAAATAGGTGGGTGTTTTGGCGGGCATCTGTAGCCTCAGATGGGAGGCTGAGGCAAGGGAATTACTTAAGCCCAAGTGTTTGAGGTTGCTATGAGCTGTGATGCCACGGCACTCTACCAAGGGCGACCTAGTGAGACTCTGTCTTAAATAAATAAATAAATAAAATGAAGATGGAATCTCACTGTCACCCTTGCTACACTACAGTGATGTCATCATAGCTCACTGCAACCTCAGTCTCAACCTCTTATTCATATACAAGAATGTCAGTGAGCATGCTCTCCTGACCAGCATTTCCTCTACCTGCTTCCTGCTTGTCCCTCTGTTAGGTGGAGTGGAAGAAACAGGAGGGAAAATGGCACAGCCCCCTCCCAAGAATGTAATTTCAGCCATGGGCAGTGGCTCACACCTGTAATCCTAGCATTTCGGAACGCCAAAAGAGAGGATCCCTTGAGCTTAGGAGTTCAAGACAAACCTGAGCAAGAGCAAGACCCTGTCTCTATTACAAATAGAAAAGTTAGCTGGGCATTGTACATGCCTGTAGTCCTAGCTACTTGGGAGGCTGAGGCAGGAGGATCACAGGAGTCCAGGAGTTTCAGGTTGCAGTGAGCAATAGTGATGCCACTGCACTCTACCTGAAAGGACAGAATGAAACTGTCTCAAAAATAAATAAATAAATAAAAGGGAATGTAATCTCATTGGGGCATGAGCTGTCAGCTTGATAAAAAATATGGCAGAGGGTGGCGCCTGTGGCTCAGTTGGTAGGGCGCCGGCCCCATATACCAAGGGTGGCGGGTTCAAACCCGGCCCCGGCCAAACTGCAACCAAAAAAATAGCCGGGGGTTGTGGCGGGCGCCTGTAGTCCCAGCTACTCGGGAGGCTGAGGCAAGAGAATCGCTTAAGCCCAGGAGTTGGAGGTTGCTGTGAGCTGTGTGAGGCCACGGCACTCTACCGAGGGCCATAAAGTGTGACTCTGTCTCTACAAAAAAAAAAAAAATATATATATATATATATATTATATATATATATATATGGCAGAGCGTTGTGATGCCTGAGAAAGGTGGTCAAAGAACTCACGAAGGATCAGAGAGAATACCCTGTAGGGAATGGGGAAGGCTTCCTAGAGAAGGTATTGTTTGAGCCTAACCTTGAAAAATTTAGATATGGGGCTAGGCACAATGGCTCATGCCTGTAATCCTAGCACTCTGGGAGGCCAAGGCAGGTGGATTGCCTGAGCTCACAGGTTCAAGTCCAGCCACAGCCCCAGTTAGACCTCATCTCTAAAAATAGCTGGGTGTTGTGGTGGGCATCTGTAGTCCCAGCTCCTTGGGAGGCTGAGGCAAGAGAATCGTTTGAGCTCTAGAGTTTGAGGTTGAGGTTGTTGTGAGCCATGATGCTACCAAGGGTGACAATGTAAAACTCTGTTTCAAAAAATAAAATAGTCTCGGGGCCCATAGCACAGCACAGTGGTTACGGTGCCAGCCACATACACCGAGGCTAGCGGGTTCAAGCCTGGCCCAGGCCAGCTAAACAACAATGGAACAAGAAAATAGCCAGACATTGTGTCGGGGGGCCGGGGGGCGCCTGTAGTCACAGTTACTCGGGAGGCTGAGGCAAGAGAATAGCTTAAGCCCAAGAGTTTGAGGTTTCTGTGAGTTGTGACGCCACGGCACTCTACCAAGGGCAACATAGTGACACTCTGTCTTAAAAAATAAATAAATAAATAAGATATGAAGGTAGGCACTCTAGGAAGATGACACAACCTCAGAAAGTTGAAGATTAGGGTAAAGTGAATAGATCAGCTTGTTGTCTTTATGAGTGAGCAAGTTGGGCGGCGCCTGTGGCTCAGTGAGTAGGGTGCCGGCCCCATATGCCGAGGGTGGCGGGTTCAAACCCAGCCCCGGCCAAACTGCAACAAAAAAATAGCCGGGCGTTGTGGCGGGCGCCTGTAGTCCCAGCTGCTCGGGAGGCTGAGGCAAGAGAATCGCGTAAGCCCAAGAGTTAGAGGTTGCTGTGAGCCATGTGACGCCACGGCTCTCTACCAGAGGGCGGTACAGTGAGACTCTGTCTCTACAAAAAAATATATATATATATATATATGAGTGAGCAAGTTGAGTTGGAGAGGCCACCTGGATGCAAGTGGCTAAAGGAGAGATATGAGGCATTAGTTCGAAGGAGACAGCTATTTTTTTTTTTGAGACAGAGTCTCATTTTGTCGCCCTTGGTAGAGTGCTGTGGCACCACAGCTCACAGAAACCTCAAACTCCTGAGGGTCAAGTGATTCCCTTGCCTCAGCCTCCCTATAGTGGGGGCCACAGGTGCCTGCCACAATGCCCGGCTATTTTTTTTTTTTTGGCAGTTTTTGGCCAGGGCTGGGTTTGAACCCACCACCTCAGCATGTGGGCCAGCACCCTACTCCTTCAGCCACAGGCACCACCCTCCCAGCTATTTTTTGAGATAGCCTCTCACTCTTGCTCAGGCTGGTCTTGAACCTGTGAGCTCAGGCAATCCACCGCCTTGGCCTCCCAGAGTGCTGGGATTACAGGCATGAGCCACCTCGGCTGGCCCGGAGAGGGAGCTATTTAAAGTTTTTGAGCAGGGGATTGGGATGAACCATGCTCCACTTTACAAAGAGTGATTTAACAGGATGCATGGTGTGCTTGTAAGGATAGCTGCAAGACTGGAGATAGGAGCAATAACCCAAGTGTAAGGGGCCCACTGTCCAGGAGGTGGCAGTGGAGATGGGAGGAGAGAGATACTGAAAAGGAAGAATTAGCAGAAGTTGGCAGACAGTTGATCCTCAAACAGCTGTTCCTTCTGTGAAGCCAGCCTTGCTCAGGCTTCTCTACCTCCTACTTCCCTGGCCTCTCAGTCTCACTCTCCTTACAGGACATTTCATGACCTCTCAATCAATTAATTGTGAGGGTTCCTAAGGATTCTTTCCTCAACTGCCTTCCCTCATCCAATGTATTCTCAAAAGCAGAGGCAGATACCGGAAGAAGCTTCAATTTCCAGGAACCCTCCCCCGCTTGCATGGGCCTTTTCTTGCTAGAAGTGGCTGGGGGTTGGACACAGAGAACCATTTGGGTGAGTGAGGAAGCCTGGTTGTAACCAGAAAGCTTTTGCATGTAAACATTTGGGAGGGGGCACCAGGCCTCACTCAGGGGGATCATGGCTCACTACAACTTCAAACTTCCTGGCTCAGGTGATCTTCCTGCCTCAGCCTCCCGAGTAACTGGGACTACTGACGTGTGCCACCACTCCTGGCTAATTTTTCTATTTTTTGTAGAGACGGGTTTTGCTCTTTTTGCTCTGGGTGGTCCCTAACTCCTGACCTCAAGCTATCCTCCCCCTCTTGGCCTCCTAAGGTGCTAGGATTATAGGCGTGAGCCACACCTCACCAAGCATTTCTGATAATTTGCCTAAAGCAATCTCAAAGGAAAAGAGCATTAATCTCTAAAGCTCCGGTAATTTATCATGATTTCCATGTGCATTCCAATTACCATCTGTTAAGCCAAGGACTAAACCCAGCTTAGAACCTGTTAGCTCTTGGAATCCCCCTACAGGAGGCCCCCCAAGCCTCACAGACAAAAGTGAACTTGTGATCTGAATATCAAAACTAGGTGGATGCCTGTGGCTCAGTGAGTAGGGCGCCGGACCCATATACGGAGGTGGTGGGTTCAAACCCAACCCTGGCCAAAAACTACCAAAAAAAAAAAAGAAGAAGAAGAAGAAAAGAAAAGAAAATGAATGTCAAAACCTGCTCCTCCACTCTGCTCCGAAAAGATGACACCACTATCCACTCGGAAACGTAGGCATCCCCTTCCCTTTTCTTTTTTTGTTGAGGCAGAGTCTCACCATGTCACCCTCGGTAGAGTGCTGTGGCATCACAGCTTACAGCAACCTCAAACTCTTGGGCTTTAACAATTCTCTTGCCTCAGCCTCCCAAGTAGCTGACACTACAGGCACCTGCCACAACGCCCGGCTATTTTTTTGTTGCAGTTGTCATTGTTGTTTAGCTACCCCAGGCCGGTTTGAACCCGCCACCCTCGGTGTATGTGGCTGACTCCATAACCACTGTGCTACGGGCACTGAGCCCCCCTTCCCTTCCCTTTTCTTCAGCGCCCACCTCCAGCTACCAAGTCTTCTTCATCACAACTTAAATATTTCTCTATTTCATCAGTTTCTCTTCAGTATCATAGGAGACCCTAAGTCTTTAATGATTTATAATTAGTTACAATCCCAAGAACTGGCTTATTGGGACTTTAGCCCTCTTCTCATTACCATTATCTCCAACTGCCTCCGCACCCCATTCTTAGATAAGGAGAATTGCTGTTTCTCAGTCTTATGTAAAGTGATATGCAAATAAGACTTCCAGTTGAACTGAGTCCTCCAGCCTCCTGCTCTCTTCTATCCCAACAGCTGCTGTGCTGTAACCTTTCTGTCAAGTAAAAATGCTGGATTTTTGGCGATCTGCACCAGCCTCCTAACTGAGCTCCTTGTGGCCATTTTAGACAAGGGGGTCTCTGGTGAGGTGGAGGGTTGTTTTTTTTGTTTTTTGAGACAGGGTCTCACTATGTCGCCCTCAGTAGAGTGCTGTAGCGTCACAGCTCACAGCAACCTCCAACTCTTGGGCTTAAGTGATTCTCTTGCCTCAGCCTCCCAAGTAGCTGAGACTACAGGCGTCTGCCACAATACCCAGCTAATTTTTTTTGTTGTAGTTGTTGTTTGGCAGGCCCGGGCCAGTTTGAACCCCCTAGCCCCAGTGTATGTGGCCAGCACCCTGGCCACTGAGCTACAGGCGCCGAGTTGAGGTGGAGATTGAACAGAGACTTGAAGACGGTTTCTTCACACAGCAGCCAGAGGAAATTTGTCCAAGTGCAAACCTGAAAGTCACTCTCCCACTCCAAGCCCTTTCTTGGCTCTGTTGAAGTTCCTTTCTGAGACCCCTGGCCCCACATGGTAAGCCCCTGGCAAATCCTCCAGCTTCATCTCTCCCAAACCCTCTGTGCTCCAGTCACTGTTCTCTTTACAGACTCTTTTCCACTCTGGGCTTTCTCACACTTGCTTCTCTTTTCTTCCATCCAGTCACAACCTACACACACATATATCTTGGGTCACACCACTGCCTCCAGAAGCCTTCCTTGCCCTCAGACTACATTGTATCTCTTGTAACATTCCACACTTTTTTGCTTTTCAGCACTTTAACAATACGGATAGGGCAGGCTCCGTGGCTCATGCCTGTAATCCTAGCACTGTAGGAGGCCAAGGTAGGTGGATTGCTTGAGCTCACAAGTTCAAGACCAGCCTGACCAAGAGTGAGACCCCATCTCTACTAAAAATGAAAAACTGAGGCAGGGGAATTGCTTGAGTCCAAGAATTTGAGGTTACTGTGAGCTATGACACCATGCACTCTACCAAGGATGACAAAGTGAGACTATGTCTCAAAAAAAAAAAAAAAAACGCTAGGGATAATTCCTTGAGTTCACATCTGTCTTGTATACTTTTGTGCACATCTGTGTAAGCGCCTTATTTGGGTGTTCCAGGCATGTGGTAAATAGCAATAGCCAGGGCTTGGTCGATGCCCACATATGTGCACAATAAGCAATAACATATATGTTACATCCAATTCAAAAATATTAGGCCAGGCACAGTAACTCATGCCTGTAATCCCAGCAATTTGGGAAGCTGAGGCTGGAGGATTACTTGAGGCCAGGAGTTTGAGATTGCAGATGCCGCTGCACTCCATTCTGCACAACAGAGTGAGACAACTCTACCCCCACCCAAAAAAGTACAATAATGACAAACTCTAAGCACCAACCTGTTTTTCTACACAAAAGAATTAATGAATTTTCACAATTGCCCTATTAAATAGACTATTACCCCCCTTTTGCAGGTAGTAAAAAGGAGGATTAAGTAACCTGTCCCAAGTTACATAGCTGGAAAGGAACAGAGCAGAAACATAAACCATGAGGGACTAACTCAACTCACGTTTATGGTATTTTTTTTATTAACAGTTGCACCAGGCTTGGCACCTGTAGCTCAAGTGGCTAAGGCACCAGCCACATACACCAGAGCTGGTGGGTTCAGATCCAGCCTGGGCCTGCCAAACAACAATGACAACTATAACCAAAAAGCTGGGTGTTGTGGCAGGCGCCTGTAGTCCCAGCTATTAGGGAGGCTGAGGCAAGAGAATCGCTTAAGCCCAGGAGTTGGAGGTTGCTGTGAGCTGTGATGCCATAGCACTCTACCCAGGGCAATAGCTGGAGGCTCTGTCTCAAAAAAAAAAAAAAATCAATTGCACCAGAATGTTTGTTGTAGCCCAAATTATACTTTTTCCAAGACATAGAAACAGTCCAAGTGCCCAATGATCCATGAATGGATTAATAAATTATGGTATATGTACACCATCGAATACTATGCAGCGATAAAAAGATGGCGACTTCACATTTATGCTTTTAACTGCTGTGCAATACAACTTATCAAATCCAGGTCTACTATGTGTTAGGCATTATTCTAGAAACTGGGGAGATCATGTTGGGAAAACAGGTAAAAAACTCAATGTTCTAGGCTCCTTTTTTTTTTAGATAGGTGTGGGGCATTGCCACTGCAACCTCGAACACCTAGGCTCATACATCCTCCTGCCTCAGCCTCCTGAGTAGCTGGGACTACAGATGTGTGCTGTCATGCCCAGCTAATATTCCTGCTTTTTGTAGAGATGGGAGCTCCTATTGCCCAGGTTGGGGGAAGAGCATTCTAAGCACAGGTATAAGTATAAGACCCTGAGGCTGGATCCAGCTTATCCTGCCAGGACCCTCTAGAAGGGTCAGAGAAACAGGAGGAAACTAGGTCTGAGAAAAGGGTCAGCCCTGAAGTTGACAGGGCTTTGAAGGTCAAGCTGAGGAGTTTAGATGGAATTTTAAGTGAAACAAGGAAAGCTTTGAGCAGAGTCCAGGTACACTGTATTAAGAATGGACAGTAGCAAAGAAATTTGAAGGTGATTGCTATAGTGTAGGGAAGAGGTGATGGAGACTGAAATCTGTAAGTAGAAAGGGAACTGGAGATAGGATTGCCAGGTTTAGCAAATAACTCTTCCAAGGGACCTCTGGGAGGAAACTTTGGAAGGCAGATGTGGAGTAGCTGAGATCTCAGGAGTCTAGGAGAGGGTAAAAAGCCACTAGAATCAGGCGGCGCCTGTGGCTCAGTGAGTAGGGCGCTGGCCCCATATGCCGAGGGTGGCGGGTTCAAACCCAGCCCCGGCCAAACTGCAACAAAAAAATAGTCGGGCGTTGTGACGGGTGCCTGTGGTCCCAGCTACTCGGGAGGCTGAGGCAAGAGAATCGCTTAAGCCCAGAAGTTGGAGGTTGCTATGAGCCGTGTGACGTCATGGCACTCTACCCGAGGGCGGTACAGTGACACTCTGTCTCTACAAAAAAAAAAAAGCCACTAGAATCTCACTCTCCCCTCTGGGATGACTGGGAACTTCTCAAACACAGACAAGTACAGAGCCTTCACAGGCTGAACTCGGCACATCTTAAGCAAACATATCAGTCAAAAACATTTCAATCCTAAAAAAAGGAAACAGTAATCCTGACACCTAGTTCCAGGAGGGGTATGAGAAGTAGGTGCTCACATATTGTTGGGGGAACTGTAAACATCCCCACTCTTTTTGATTTAGGTTTTTTTTTTTTTTGTAGAGACAGAGTCTCACCTTACCGCCTTCAGTAGAGTGCCATGATGTCACAGGACTCACAGCAACCTCTAGCTCTTGGGCTTCCGCGATTCTCCTGCCTCAGCCTCCCGAGCAGCTGGGACCACAGGAGCTGCCACAACGCCTGGCTATTTTTTGGTTGCAGTTCAGCCGGGGCTGGGTTTGAACCCGCCACCCTCAGTATATGGGGCCGGCGCCCTACTCACTGAGCCACAGGTGCCACCCTTTGATTTAGGTTTTAAAAATATTATTTCTTGGGCTAGGCAAGGTAGCTCATGCGTGTAATCCTAGGACTCTGGGAGGCTGAGGCGAGTGGATTGCTTGAGCTCAGGAGTTCCAGACCACCCTGGGCCAGAGCAAGCCTCCTCTCTAAAAAAATACCCAGACAATGTGGTGGGCGCCTGTAGTCCCAGCTACTCAGGAGGCTGAGACAAGAGGATCACTTGAGTCCAAGAGTTTGAGGTTGCTGTAAGCTAGGATGCTACTGCACTCTACCGAGGGTGACCAAGTGAAACTTTGTCTCAAAAATAAAATAAAATGTAACCTGGTTCTGTGTACCCCCAATGAATCCCCCCAACAAAAAATGAAATGAAATGAAATAAAATTGAAGTACTGTTTCTTTTTTTTTTTTGTAGACACAGAGTCTCACTTTATGGCCCTCGGTAGAGTGCTGTGGCCTCACACAGCTCACAGCAACTTCCAACTCCTGGGCCCAAGCGATTCTCTTGCCTCAGCCTCCTGAGCAGCTGGGACTACAGGCGCCCGCCACAACGCCCAGCTATTTTTTGGTTGCAGTTTTGACCGGGGCCGGGTTTGAACCCGCCACCCTCGGTATACGGGGCCGGCGCCCTACCGACTGAGCCACAGGCGCCACCCAGAAGTACTGTTTCTTAAAAAGAAAACTACATGGGCGGCACCTGTGGCTCAGTGAGTAGGGCGCCGGCCCCATATGCCGAGGGTGGCGGGTTCAAACCCAGCCCCGACCAAACTGCAACAAAAAATAGCCGGGCGTTGTGGCGGGCGCCTGTAGTCCCAGCTGCTCGGGAGGCTGAGGCAAGAGAATCGCGTAAGCCCAAGAGTTAGAGGTTGCTGTGAGCCGTGTGACGCCACGGCACTCTACCTGAGGGCGGTACAGTGAGACTCTGTCTCTACAAAAAAAAAAAAAAGAAAACTACATTTAAAAAGTTTTAAGGCAGGGCTCAGCTCCTGTAGCTCAACGGCTAGGGTGCCAGCCACATACACGTGGGCTGACGGGTTTGACCCAACCGCCTGCCAAACAACAATGACAACTACAACCAACAAATAGCTGAGCATTGTGGTGGGTGCCTGGGAGCTACTTGGGAGGCTGAGGTAAGAGAATCACTTAAGCACAGGAGTTTGAGGTTGCTGTGAGCTGTGACACCAGGACACTTTACCAAGGGCAACATAGTAAGACTCTGTCTCAAAAAAAAAAAAAGTTTTTGGCTCGGCGCCGTAGCTCAGTGAATAAGGCACCAGCCACATACACCAAGGCTGGTGGGTTCGAGCCCAGCCCCAGTCTGCTAAACAACAATGACAACTGCAACAACAATAACATAACAACAAAATTAAAATAGCCGGTGTTGTGGCAGGCATCTCTAGTCCCAGCTACTTGGGAGGCTGAGGTAAGAGAATTACTGAAGCCCAAGAGTTTGAGGTTGCTGTGAGCTGTAACGCCACAGCACTCTACCAAGGGTGACATAGTGAAACTCTGTCTCCAAAAAAAAAAGGTTTAAGGCCAGGTGCCGTAGCTCACACCTCTAATCCCAGCACTCTGGGAGGCCAAAGGGGGTAGATTGAGCTCATGAGTTCGAGACCAGCCTGAGCAAGAGCAAGGCCCCTGCCTCTAAAAATAGCGGGGTGTTGTGGCGGACGCCTATAGTCCCAGCTACTCAGGAGGCTGAGGCAAGAGAATCATGTGAGCCTAAGAGTTTAAGGTTGCTGTAAGCTATGATGCCACAGCATTCTATCAGGGGCAATAAAGTGAGACTCTGTCTCAAAAACACATTTAAACTGGCTCGGCACCTGTAGCTCAAGCGGCTAAGGCGCCAGTCACATAACACCAGAGCTGGCGGGTTCGAATCCAGCCTGGGCCTGCCAAAGAACAATGACAACTATAACCAAGGTGCCAGCCACATACACCAGAGCTGGCAGGTTCGAATCTAGCGTAGGCCTGCCAAAGAACAATGACAACTACAACGAAAAAATGGCCAGGCATTGTGGTCGGTGCCTATAGCCCCAGCTACTTGGGAGGCCGAGGCAAGAGAATTGCTTAAGCCCAGGAGTTGGAGATTGCTGTGAGCTGTGATGCCATAGTACTCTACCCAGGGCAACAGCTTGAGGCTCTGTCTCAAAAAAAAAAAAAAAAAATAGGCGGCGCCTGTGGCTCAGTGAGTAGGGCACCGGTCCCATATACGGAGGGTGGTGGGTTCAAACCCGGCCCTGGCCAAACTGCAACAAAAAAATAGCCAGGTATTGTGGTGTGCGCCTGTAGTCCCAGCTACTCAGGAGGCTGAGGGAAGAGAATAGCCTAAGTCCAAAAGCTGGAGGTTGCTGTGAGCTGTGATGCCACGGCACTCTAACCAGGGCAACAGCTTGAGGCTTTGTCTCAAAAAAAAAAAAAAAAAAAAAAGGCGGCGCCTGTGGCTCAGTTGGTAAGGCACCGGCCCCATATACCGAGGGTGGCGGGTTCAAACACGGCCCCGGCCAAACTGCAACCAAAAAATAGCCGGGCGCTGTGGCGGGTGCCTATAGTCCCAGCTACTCAGGAGGCTGAGGCAAGAGAATCACTTAAGCCCAGGAGTTGGAGGTTGCTGTGAGCTGTGTGAGGCCATGGCACTCTACCGAGGGCCATAAAGTGAGACTCTGTCTCTACAAAAAAAAAAAAAATTCCTGATCCTTAAACATCCTGATGGGGCACGATGGCTCACACCTGTAACCCCAGCACTCTGGGAGGCCAAGGCAGGAGCATCCCCTTGAGATTAGAAGTTGGAGACCAGCCTGACCAAGAGTGAAAACCTATCTCTACTAAAAATAGAAAAACTAAGCAAGCATTGTGGCAGGTGCCTGTAGTTCCAGCCACTCAGGAGGCTGAAGCAAGAGGATCCCTTGAGCTTAGGAGTTTGAGGTTGCAGAGAACTATGCCACTGCCCTATACCCAGGTGATAGAGCAAGAATATAACTCAAAAAAACAAATATTTAAACATCCTTTGCCCCAGAAATCCCACTTTTAGGAATTTGTCCTAAGGAAAGGATCAAATAAATGAGCAAATGTGCAGGTGCAAAGATGTTTATCACAGGATTGAAAAGCCAAAACTTTATATATTTATTTATTTATTGTAGAGGCAGAGTCTCACTTACTGCCCTCGGTAGAGTGCCCGTGGCATCACACGGCTCACAGCAACCTCTTGGGCTTACGTGATTCTCTTGCCTCAGCCTCCTGAGCAGCCGGGACTACAGGCGCCCGCCACAACGCCTGGCTATTTTTTGGTTGCAGTTTGATGGGGGCTGGGTTTGAACCCGCCACCCTCGATATATGGGGCCGGCGCCCTACTCGCTGAGTCACAGGCGCCGCCCATAATTTTGATTCTTTTTTTCTTGCCAAAACTTTGATTGTGACATGAAAGTTCAATGAAAGAAAAATGCACAGAGAATATGAAGACGTAATTGAGTTATAAGAAAACTGAAATGACCAATAAATCTATTGAAAAGTTGTCATCCTCATGGATAATCAGGGAAGTGTAAAAAACGATGACATAGTGTTCATCATTTGTCATTTTGCTTAGTGACACAGAGCAAAAAATATTTCACCTTTATCTGTAAAGTTGCATTTTATTTGACAACTTGGCACCCCTACAATGTATCTTAGCGCCCCGTTTATGATCTCTAAAAGAAATTAGGGATGGTTGCAGAAAAGGCTGAGTCCAGGGCTAGAAGGAAGGTACAAGTGAGCTTGGAACATCTTGTTGAGACAGGAAACAAGTTATCATTCTGAGATTAACAAAGTCTTGTAGGAAAGACACAGAAACCAACCCATTGGTCAGCAAAGGTCATTTAAACCCAAAAGGAGAACATTGGCTGACACAAGGTAAATAAGAAAAGCCTTTGGCGTCGGCTTTGGCTCAGTGGGTAGGGCGCCAGCCCTATTACCAAGGGTGTAGAGTTTGAACCCGGCCCTGGACAGCTAAAACAGCAATGACAACTGCAACAACAACAACAAAAATAGCTGGCCGTTGTGGCAGGCACCTATAGTGCCAGCTACTTGGGAGGCTGAGGCAAGAGAATCGCTTAAGCCCAAGAGTTGCAGGTTGCTGTGAAGTGTGACGCCACAGCACTTTACCAAGGGTGACATAATGAAATTCTGTCTCAAAAAAAAAAAAAAAGAAAAAAGAAAAAGACTTGGCTCATGGGCGGCGCCTGTGGCTCAGCGGGTAGGGCGCCAGCCCCATATGCCGAGGGTGACGGGTTCAAACCCGGCCCCGGCCAAAACTGCAACCAAAAAATAGCCGGGCGTTGTGGCGGGCGCCTGTAGTCCCAGCTGCTCGGGAGGCTGAGGCAAGAGAATCGCGTAAGCCCAAGAGTTAGAGGTTGCTGTGAGCCGTGTGACGCCACGGCACTCTACCAAGGGCGGTACAGTGAGACTCTGTCTCTACAAAAAAAAAAAAAAAAAGACTTGGCTCATTGAAATGTAATACATGAAGTTATGTACTATATATATATATATATTTTTTTTTTTTTTGGCCGGGGCTGGGTTTGAACCCACCACCTCTGGCATATGGGACTGGCGCCCTACTCCTTGAGCCACAGGCGCTGCCCTATGTACTATATTTTTAAAAATGTGAATAGAGGGGCAGCGCCTGTGGCTCAGTGAGTGGGGCACCAGCCCCATATACTGAGGGTGGTGGGTTCAAATCCAGCCCCCGCCAAACTGCAACAAAAAATAGCCAGGCGTTGCGGCGGGCACCTGTAGTCCCAGCTGCTTGGGAGGCTGAGGCAAGAGAATCACCTAAGCCCAAGAGCTGGAGGTTGCTGTGAGCTGTGACGCAACAGCACTCTACTGAGGGCAACAAAGTGACACTCTGTCTCTAACAAAAAAAAAAAAAAAACCTTCTATTTTGTTGTCTTTTAGTTAAAGAAAAACAAGGAGAAGCAAAAAAAGCCAGAAAGTGTTAGTTCTAGGAAAGTGGTACACAGGTGTTTTGGTTATACTCATTTTTAAACTTATTCTGAGGCAAGAGAATTGCGTAAGCCCAAGAGTTAGAGGTTGCTGTGAGCCGTGTGACGCCACGGCACTCTACCGAGGGCGGTACAGTGAGACTCTGTCTCTACAAAAAAATAAAAAATAAAAAAAAAACTTATCAAAAGTGTTTCTATTGTAAAGGTAATGCAAATGTTTGCTCTATACTTGTTTTGTTATGTATATATTTTATACATTCTTCTTTTTTTTTTTTGTAGAGACAGAGTCTCACTGTACCACCCTCGGTAGAGTGCCGTGGAGTCACACGGCTCACAGCAACCTCTAACTCCTGGGCTTACGCGATTCTCTTGCCTCAGCCTCCCGAGTAGCTGGGACTACAGGCGCCCGCCACAACGCCCGGCTAATTTTTTGTTGCAGTTTGGCCGGGGCTGGGTTTGAACCCGCCACCCTCAGCATATGGGGCCGGTGCCCTACTCACTGAGCCACAGGCGCCGCCCTATACATTCTTCTGATGTGTGTTACATTTTACAATTAAATTTTTTTTTTTTTTTTGTAGAGACAGAGTCTCACTTTATAGCCCTCGGTAGAGTGCCATGGCATCACACAGCTCACAGCAACCTCCAACTCCTGGGCTTAAGCCATTCTCTTGCCTCAGCCTCCCGAGTAGCTGGGACTACAGGCACCCGCCACAACGCCTGGCTATTTTTTGGTTGCAGTTTGGCCGGGGCCAGGTTTGAACCCGCCACCCTCGGTATATGGGGCCGGTGCCTCACGGACTGAGCCACAGGCGCCGCCCAATTAAAAAAAAAATTTTTTTTTTTTTTGTAGAGACAGAGTCTCACTTTATGGCCCTTGGTAGAGTGTCGTGGCATCACACAGCTCACAGCAACCTCCAGCTCCTGGGCTTAAGCGATTCTCTTGCCTCAGCCTCCCGAGTAGCTGGGACCACAGGCGCCCACCACAACACTCAGCTATTTTTTGTTGCACTTTGGCTGGGGCCAGGTTGGAACCCACCATCCTCAGTATATGGGGCCGGCGCCCTACCCACTGAGCCACAGGCACCACCCTCATTTTAATTTTTTATTTTAATATGCAAAATCTTATTGATAAGATATTTTGTACAGGGCGGCACCTGTGGCTCAGTCGGTAGGGTGCCGGCCCCATATACCGAGGGTGGTGGGTTCAAGCCCGGCCCTGGCTGAACTGCAACCAAAAAATAGCTGGACGTTGTGGCGGGCGCCTGTAGTCCCAGCTACTCGGGAGGCTGAGGCAGGAGAATCTCTTGGGCCCAGGAGTTGGAGGTTGCTGTGAGCTATGTGAGGCCACGGCACTCTACCCAGGGCCATAAAGTGAGACTCTGTCTCTACAAAAAAAAAAAAAATATATATATATATATATATATAAAAAAAAAGATATTTTGTACAAGGTAAAGCAAAACAAAGCAAAAATTTTAAACTGTAAACAAAGGTATATAGTATAAAGGAAGTCTCCCTATCCAAAACCTCCCCATCCAGCCCCAGTGTTCTATGAACATAGAATTTTATATGTATGGGCTTGGCACCTGTAGCTCAAGTGGCTAAGGTGCCAGCCACATACACCTGAGCTGGTGGGTTCAAATCCAGCCCAGGCTTGCCAAAAAACAACGATGACAACTACAACCAAAAAATAGCCGGGCGTTGTGGTGGGCCCCTGTAATCCCAGCTACTTGGGAGGCTGAGGCAAGAGAATCACTTAAGCCCAGGAGTTGGAGGTTGCTGTGAGCTGTGATGCTATAGCACTCTACCCAGGGTGACAGCTTGAGCCTTTGTCTCAAAAAAAAAAAAAAAAAACAAAAAGACAGAATTTTATGTGTATGAACAAGGGGCACTTCACCCGCTAAAGTTTTTTACAAAAATAGAAGTATATGGTACACACTTTGTTTTGAGAAAAGACCTCAAGTATAAAGGATTACATAGATTAAAGTCCTTAATCTGAGGCTGGTGTGGTGTTCCCTAGCACTCTAGGAGGCTGAGGTGGGTGGATTGCTTGGGGTCAGGAGTTCAAGACTAGCCTGAGCAAGAGCAAGACCTTGTCTGGAAAAAAATGGTTGGGTCTCAGCATCTGTGGCTCAAGTGGCTAAGGCGCCAGCCACATACACCTGAGCTGGCGGGTTCGAATCCAGCCCAGGCCCGCCAAACAACAATGACAGCTGCAACCAAAAAATAGCTGGGCATTGTGGCAGGCACCTGTAGTCCCAGCTACTTGGGAGGTGGAGGCAGGAGAATCACTTAAGCCCAGGACTTGGAGGTTGCTGTGAGCTGTGATGCCACAGCCCTCTACCCAGGTCGACAGCTTGAAGCTCTGTCTCCAAAAAAAAAAAAGAAAGAAAGAAAGAATGGTTGGGTGTTGTGGAGGGTGTCTGTAATCCCACCTACTCAAGAGGCTGAGGTGAGAGAATCCCCTAAGCCCAGGAGTTGGAGGTTGCTGTGAGCTGTGACACCCCAGCACTCTACTGAGGGCGATAAAGTGACACTCTGTCTCTAAAAACAAATAATAATAATAATAATCCTTAATCTGCGACACGTTGTTATTTTCTGTTCATGGTCTTCTTTTGTTTGTTTCATATGCATTATATTAATTGACTTATTAATATTTCAATAATTTTGATAATAATTCACATCTTCGGATGGATTCTGCCTCTCTGCATTTAAGCTGCTTTCGCCCATCCTAAGTCAGGAAACCATTTTTCTCTTTTTGTTGTTGTTGTTGAGACAGAGTCTCACTGAGTCACCCTTGGTAGAGTGCCATGGTGTCATAACTCATAGCAACTTTGAACTCCTGGGCCCACGCAATCCTCTTGCCTCAGCCTCCCAAGTAGCTGGGACTATAGGTGGCCTCCACAACACCTGGCTGTTTTTATTTTATTTATTTATTTATTTATTGTGATTTTTGGCCGGGGCTGGGTTTGAACCCGCCACTTCCGGCACATGGGACCGGCACCCCACTCCTTGAGCCACAGGCGCCACCCCTGGCTGTTTTTAGAGACAGGGTCTTGCTCTGACTCATGCTGGTCTTGAACTCCTGACTCAGGCAATCTACCCACCTTGGCCTTCCAAAGTGTTAGGATTACAGGCATGAGCCACCAGGGAAACCACTTACCTTGAACTTTATTTTTATTATTTCCTTGCCTTTAGTTTCATACTTTCATCCTCTATATGATGATTAAAATACTTTGTTTATTAGTTGTTTTTTTTTTCTCAGACAGATGTTAGTTGTTTCTGAATTTTATAAAAAGGGAATAGTGGTTTATATAATCTTCGGGCTCTTGCATTCTTTTTTTACACTTAATATTAATAAAAATCATCTATATTGGCTTGGCGCTCATAGCACAGTGGTTACAGTGCCAGTCACATACACCAAGTTTGGCGGGTTCAAACCCGGCCCAGGCCAGCTAACCAACAATGCCAATTGCAACAAAAAAATAGCCGGGTGCTGTGGTGGGCGCCTGTAGTCCCAGCTACTTGGGAGGCTGAGACAAGAGAATTGCTTAAACCCATGAGTTTGAGGTTGCTGTGAGCTGTGATGGCACAGCACTCTAGTGAGGGCGACATACTAGGACTGTTTCAAAAAAAAATCATTTATACTTTTCTTCTTTTTTTGAAACAGAGTCTTATTTTGTCGCCCTCAGTAGAGTGCTATGCGGTCACAGCTCACAACAACCTCAAACTCCTGGGTTCAAGCAATTATCTTGCTTCAGCCTCCCAAGTAGGTGGGACTACAGGCACCCACCACAACCTTCAGCTTTTTTATTTTTTTTTGTAGAGACAGAGTTTCACTTTATGGCCCTTGGTAGAGTGCCGTGGCGTCACACGGCTCACAGCAACCTCCAACTTCTGGGCTTAAGCGATTCTCTTGCCTCAGCCTCCCGAGTAGCTGGGACTACAGGCGCCTGTCACCACGCCCAGCTATTTTTTGGTTGCAGTTCAGCTGGGGCCGGGTTTGAACCCTCCACCCTCGGTATATGGGGCTGGCGCCTTACCGACTGAGCTACAGGTGCCGCCCAGCTTGCTTTTTTTTAGAGATAGGGGTTTCCCTCTTGCTCAGGCTGATCTTGGATTCGTGAGCTCAAGCGATCCACCCGTCTCAGCCTTACACAGCGCTAGGATTACAGGCGTGAGCCACAGCTCTCAGCTAGGGGTAAAATTTAAACTGATTTCCTTAGGTAAGAAAAATAGCTTTGTTCCTAGTAAGTACCAAGCTCTTTCATATACATTTCACGGAATCCTCAAGAGGTTAGCATCATTATTTTTCTGTTATTCTTGCATTAAAATGAAACACAGTAAGTTTAAGAACAAGTCCCTATTCATACAGTATTTTAGACACCTGGCCTGGATTCCAACCTGGACGGTCCCCAAAGGCTTTGGTAAATGTTTATTGACAAGTAGTGCTGGGTGTCAGTATATCAATAAACACTTGTTAACTTCTTTCTCTCCTTTCAAAGTTCTGATCATTTCCATTATGTACCTTAAGGGGCTCATTGTTTTGTTAAAGACAAAAGTCAACCTTCATTTGCATCACTGGCACCCTTATTTACAGAGGGGGCTTGAATGAGCTGCTATTTTATGGAAAGATTAGAGACCAAAAGACTGTCCCTTGATCTGGGCACCTAACAGGGGGTGTGACACCTAGTTCTCTAAATGCTAGCAGTTATTATTCAGAGTATCTACATAATAATTACCCTAATGGCTACAGTTTCTTGGACCTCAACCAGGCTCCAAGCGCTGTGGGAGTCCTTTTACATTTGCAGTAGCTTTTAATCCTTAAAGGCTTTTAAGGGCCAAGGCCTAGTCCCTCTTTGATAGGTATGGTTAACTCTCTGGCCCGGACAGCCTAAAATCACAAAGCAAATAGTAAAGCTGAGGTTCAAACACACACACACACATTTCTTTTTCTGTTTTTGTTTTGAGGCAGAGTCTCAAGCTGTTGCCCTGGGTAGAGTGTGTGGCATCACTGCTCACAGCAACCTCAAACTTTTGGGCTTAAGTGATTCTCTTGCCTCAGCCTCCCAAGCAGCTGGGACTACAGGTGCCCACCACAATGCCAGGCTATTTTGTTATCATAGTTGTCATTGTTGTTTGGCAGGCCCGGGCTGGATTTGAACCTGCCAGCTCCGGTGTATGTGGCTGGCGCCCTAGCCTCTGAGCTACAGGTGCTGAGCCCACGCACACTTTTTTTGCAATATAGTCTTACTCTGTCACTAGGGCTAGAGTATCATGGCCTCAACTTAGCTCATAGCAACCTCAGAGTCCAGGGCTCGAGCAATCCTCCTGCCTTGGCCTCTCAAGTAGCTGGGACTACAGGCTACTACCACAACCATGCCTGCCTAATTTTCCTGTTTTTAGTAGAGACAAGGTCTTGCTTTGCTCAGGCTGATCTCCAATTCCTGACCTCAAGTGATCCTCCAGCCTCAGCTTCCCAGCATGCTAAGACTGCAGGCATGAGCCACTGGGGCAGGCCCCAAACCCATATTTTGTCAGTTCCTACGCTCTGCACGTCTTGAATCTTTTCACCAAGTTTGAATGGCTCCTTTTTGTCTTTGCGCTTCAGTGTACTCATGTATAAAATAGGAATAGCCATACCAGTCCTGCTTGCTTCACTGTATGATTGTGAATATTATATACACATTGTTTTTTTTTTTTTTTGTAGAGACAGAGTCTCACTGTACTGCCCTCGGGTAGAGTGCCGTGGCGTCACACGGCTCACAGCAACCTCTAACTCCTGGGCTTCCGCGATTCTCTTGCCTCAGCCTCCCTAGTAGCTGGGACTACAGGCGCCCGCCACAACGCCCGGCTATTTTTTTTTTTTGTTGTTGCAGTTTGACCGGGGCTGGGTTTGAACCCGCCACCCTCGGCATGTGGGGCCGGCGCCCTACTCGCTGAGCCACAGGCGCCGCCCTATATACACATTGTTAAATAACTAACTTAGGCAAGCCAGTGCTGCAAGCGGACTAATAATAATAACAATTCTTTCCATTATGCACATTGAAGTAGTGTTATCATTTGTTTGGCATTATAGGAAGCAAGCTGGTGCTAAGTATTTTTAATGGTTATGTAAGCAAAGCTGAACTGTAAATCTTCATTCAGGAATATGTATTAAGATTATGGAATGGGTGTAAGACTTGTAGGGGGTGAAAGTGGATTTGGTTAAATGGATATTTTATGGCCCTATGCTCTATCCTTTCCTTGAAAGTTTTTGAAAAGTGGAAAGAACATTTTGTTGCATTTCCCCATTTCTTGTTTTTAAAAGAACAAATCCCAAGCCCTACAAATGGCTTGTATTGAACTTTTACATTTGAATTAAAGATTGTTAAACATGAAAAAAAAAAAAACAATTCTTTCCATTTATAAAATACCAATAATTCTTGCAATAACTCCATTCAGGCAGTTTTTATTATTACTGCCTATAATTTTATTATTACTGACTCTGGAAAGATTGGGGAGCAACTGCGAGCTTGTCTGGGGCATTTGTCAGTCTTACCCATAACTGCTTACAATTCCAAGACCTAATAAAGTGCCCAGCAAGTAGAAAGTACTCAACAAACACCTGTCACAGCTCTTACTTCACTAAGTAGCCAGCAACCGCCACACCTGTCTCCAGGCAGAGCCTCTAGCTTGCCCAGCACATGCCACCTCAGGCTCTGCATGGCTACTGCTTCTGCCAAAACATTCATGTCCCCAGTGTTTTATCTGTATGCTTTTAATTCTTGTTGTGATGGGCTCAGCGCCTGTAGCTCAGTAGCTAGGGCGCCAGCCACATACACCAAAGCTGGTGGATTCAAACCCAGCCTGGGCCTGTCAAACAACAATGACAACTATAACCAAAAAATAGCCAGGCGTTGTGGTGGGCGCCCAGCTACTTGAGAGGCTGAGGCAAGAGAATTACTTAAGCCCAAGAGTTGGAGGTTGCTGTGAGCTGTGACACCATGGCACTCTACTGAGGGCGAAATAGTGCGACTCTGTCTCAAAAAAAAATTATTGTTGTGATGATCAAAACTTATGTATTTATTTATTTTGAGACAGAGTCTCACTTTGTCACCCTGGGTAGAGTGCCATGGTGTCATAGCTCACAGCAACCTCAAACTTCTTGGTTCAAGCAATCCAATCCTCTTCCCTGAGCCTCCCAAATAGCTGGGACTACAGGCACCTGCCACAGCGCCTAGCTATTTTTAGAGAAGGGGTCTCACTCTTGCTCAAGCTGGTCTTGAACACATGAGCTCAGGCAATCCACCTGCCTCAGCCTCCCAGAGTGTTAGGATTACAGGTGTAAGCCACTGTGACTGGGGTAAACATATAAATGTTTGTTTTTTTAAAAGCGGAGATGGTAGAACATTATCAGTAAAAGTAAAACCCTCCATATCCCAACTCCCTGGAAGTTCCTGTTATGAAATTCTCAAATATTGGGCAGCGCCTGTGGCTCAAAGGAGTAGGGCGCCGCCCCCATATGCTGGAGGTGGTAAGTTCAAACCCAGGCCCAGCCAAAAACTGAAAAAAAAAAAAAATTCTCAAATATTATCTAGAAATATTCTGTGTGCTTGTATATCTGACCTTTTAAGACAACTGGTAGTAAGTCATACTAGGCACATAGTTCTTTAGCTTAATTTCTTTCTTTCATTTTCTTTCTTTTTTTTTTTTTTTGCAGTTTTTGGCCAGGGCTGGGTTTGAACCCACCACCTCTGGTATATAGAGCCGGCGCCCTACTCCTTTGAGCCACAGGCACCACCCTCTTTCATTTGTTTTTTTGACAGAGTCTCATATCCCTGGGTAGAGTGAGATGGCATCATAACTCACACCAACCTCAAACTCTTTGGACTCAAGCAATCCTCTTGCCTCAGCCTCCTGAGTACCTGGGACTACAGGCATCCGCCACAGCTCCCAGCTATTTTTAGAGACCAGGTCTCGCTCTTGCTCAGGTTGGTCTCGAACTCCTGAGCTCAGGCAGTCCACCCTCCTTGGCCTCCCAGAGTGCTAGGATTACAGGTGGGAGCCACGCACCTGGCCTTTTTTTTTAAGAGCCAGGGTCTCACACTGTTGCCCAGGCTGGAGGACAGTGGCATGACCATAGCTCATCGCAACCTTGAATTCAGGGGCTAAGGTGACCCTAGTGATCCTACTGTCTCAGCCTCCCTAGTGGCTGGGACTATAGGCACACACCACCACAGCTGGCTTATTTTCTTTTCCTTGGTACAGACAGGGTCTCACTCTTGCTCAGGCTCGTCTGGAACTCCTGGCCTCAAGAAATCCTCCTGCAGCAGCCTCCCAAAGTGTTAGGATTACAGGCACAAGCCACTACACCCGGCCTAGCTTAAATTTTTAGTTTAAAACCACACCACAGCTTTACATATCTTTCACATCTGCAAATACAGACATATCTCATTCTTTTTTTTTTTTTTTTTTGTAGAGACAGAGTCTCACTTTATGGCCCTCGGTAGAGTGCTGTGACCTCACACAGCTCACAGCAACCTCCAACTCTTGGGCTTAAGCGATTCTCTTGCCTCAGCCTCCCGAGTAGCTGGGATTACAGGCACCCGCCACAATGCCCAGCTATTTTTTTGTTGCAGTTTGGCCGGGCCGGGTTTGAACCCGCCACCCTCAGTATATGGGGCCGGCGCCTTACCAACTGAGCCACAGGCGCCGCCCAGACATATCTCATTCTTTTTAACAGCTCCTGTGTTATCCATTGATGGTTGTACCGGTTTATTTAACAGATCCCTGTGGGTAAACATTTAGGTTGTTTCCAGTGTTTGTGCTATGACAAACAGGGTTGCTTTGTCATCATTTTTTTATAATTATTATTGATATAAAATTCACATACCATACAATATACCTTTGAAAGTGCACAATTCAGTGGTTTTAGAATATTCACAAAAGCTGTACAACATTATCACCATCTAATTCTAGGAACATTCTTTTTTATTTTATTATTTATTTATTTATTTTTGGAGACAGAGTTCAAAATAGGGTTGAGTGTCATGGCATCGTAGCTCACAGCAACCTCAAACTCTTGCTTGGGCTCAAGTGATCAGCCTCCCGAGTAGCTGGGACTAGAGGCGCCCACCACAACGCCAGGCTATTTTTTAGAGATAGGGTCTCACTCTTGCTCAGGGTGGTCTCGAACTCCTGAGCTCAAGCAATCTGACCACCTCAGCCTCCCAAAGTGTTGGGATTCCAGGCATGAGCCACAACGTCCGGCCCTGTTTTGCTTTTTTTGAAATGGGGTTTCACATATCACCTAATCTTAGTGAGAATAGCTCACATCACAAACTCCCAAAGCTGCAGATGCTGGTGTGGTTGTGGAGAGAAGGGAACTCTTTTACACTGTTGGTGGGATTGCAAACTAATAATACAGCTTCTTTGGGAATGTGTATGGAGAATCCTCAAAGAACTCAAAATAGACCTTCCATTTGATCTCAGAATTCCATTATAAGGCATCTACCTAGAAGAAAAAAAATCATTTTGTCATAAGGACATTTACACTAGATTGTTTATTGCAGCTCAATTTATAATCGCCAAGATGTGGAATCAACCCAAGTGCCCATCAGCCCGTGAGTAGATTAATAAACTGTGGTGTATGTATACCATGAAATACTATTCAGCCATAAAAAGATGGAGACTTTACATCTTTTGTATTAACCTGGATAGAGTTGGAGAACATTTTCTTTAGTAATGTATCATAAGAATGGAAAAGCTAGGTGGTGCCTGTGGCTCAGTGAGTAGGGCGCCGGCCCCATATGCCGAGGGTGGCGGGTTCAAACCCAGCCCCGGCCAAACTGCAACAAAAAAATAGCCAGGCGTTGTGGCGGGCGCCTGTAGTCCCAGCTGCTCAGGAGGCTGAGGCAGGAGAATCGCGTAAGCCCAAGAGTTAGAGGTTGCTGTGAGCCGTGTGACGCCACTCTACCCGAGGGCGGTACAGTGAGGCTCTATGTCTCTACAAAAAAAAAAAGAATGGAAAAGCTAGTATCCAATGTATTCAATACTAATCTGTAGCCAGTAAACGAACTAATACACAAGAGAAAAACTCAATTTACAAACTGGGGAGAAGGGGGAGGAAGGAGGAGGATTGATGTGACCTCACTTACTGGGCACAATGTATGGCACACATCCTGGGTGAGGGGCACAACTATAACAGAGACTTTACCCAACAAATGCAAACATTGTAACCTCATTATTTGTAACCTCATATTAATATGAAAAAAATTAAAGTATTACAGATTGAAATAAAAAATGGGGTCTCACTATGTTGCTGAGGCTGGTCTTTAACTCTTTTTTTTTTTTTTTTTTGGTTTTATATACCATTTGACATATTTTCATCACACTGGTTAACATAGCCTTCCTGGCATTTTCTTAGTTATTAGTTATTTTCTTAGTTATTATCTTTAACTCTTGAACTCTTGGGCTCAAGTGATCCTCCCACGTAGCTGGAATTACAGGTGTGTGCCACTATGACTAACTTTTGGGAATCTTCTTTTTCTGCTCCTCCTCCTTCTTCCTTTTTTTTTGATAAAAAATATTGTATTTACTTTGAAGCATTCAGAATGTCAACAAAACAGCTGCAACTTTTTTTTGAGATTACAGGTGGTATTCAGTTAACAAAACAATTATTTCGTATAAGCTGCATCAGAGACAACTGAAGATGAAAAAACTACTATCCCTATATATAACTAATTTGTGCTGCGCACCAACAAGAACCTGCTTTAAATTTCCACACCAATTTATAACCCCCAATTTGCCCCCCCAGGCAAGGTTAGTAGGTATTGAAAATACCACCAGGACAGGGCTACTTAAAGACACATTCGGTAGTGTGTTAACTATACAAAAAAAGACACCGTACAAAAAAAATCTTACACAGCCTTACATTTCAATATTTTTCTTTAAAAGGAGTGAGTTGTGTACAGGGGGGTTAAATGCTTTATAGACAAGAAAAAAAAAACTGCTCTAGGGGCGGCGCCTGAGGCTCAAAGGAGTAGAGTGCTGGCGGTGGCGTGTTCAAACCCAGCCCTGGCCAAAAACTGCAAAAAAAAAAAAAGCCTGCGCTAGAACCAACTTATTCATCGTCATCTTCTTTATCATCTTCATTTTCTTCGTCTTCTTCCTCTTCATCTTCTTCACCTTCCTCCTCTTCATCCTCTTCCTTCTTTTTCTTGCTTTTTTCAGCCTTGACAACTCCCTTTTTCACTGCATCAGGTTTTCCTTTAGCTCGGTCTGCAGCAATATCCTTTTCGTATTTTTCCTTCAGCTTTGCAGCCTTCTTTTCATCAGGCTGCGTGTCCTCCGCAGCAGTGTTACTCCACATCTCCCCCAGCTTCTTTGCAACATCACCAATGGATTGCCCGGAATGTTCTCCTTTGATTTTTGGGCGATATTCAGAACAGAACAAGAGAAAGGCCGAAGGAGGCCTCTTGGGTGCACTGGGATCCTTGAACTTCTTTCTTGTTTCCCCTCTAGGAGGGATCTAGGTTTTCATTTCTCTTTCATAACGGGCCTTGTCCGCCTTTGCCATATTTTCCTTTCTCTTTAGCAGACATGGTCTTCCCTCTCTCTGAGCACTTCTTAGAAAACTCTGAGAAGTTGACTGAAGCGTCTGGGTACTTCTTCTTGTGCTCCTCCCGACAAGTTTGCACAAAGAATGCCTATGATGACATTTTGCCTCTCGGCTTCTTAGGATCTCCTTTGCCCATGTTTAGTTATTTTTCCTCAGGGAGGCAAGAGTCGCCCAGTGCCCGTCCGGCTCTCACTTGCCCCTGCGCTGTCTCTATGGAGGTTAATGTACTGCAATGCTGTGAGAGGGGGAGCCAGATGCAGCCTCCTCCTCCTTTTTTTTTTAAGAGAAAAGGGGTCTAGCTCTTCCTCCATGCTGGAGTGTGGTGACATGATCAAAGCTTACTGTAGCCTTGATCTCCTGGGTTCAAGAGATCCTCAGCCTCTCAATTATCTGGGATTAGAGTTGCTGAGATGAGAGGTATGAGCTACCAACCATATCCAGCTCTCTGGCAACATTCTTTTTATTTATTTATTTTTATTTATTATTTTTTTTTGTAGAGACAGAGTTGCACTTTACTGCCCTCGGTAGAGTGCCGTGGCATCACACAGCTCACAGCAACCTCCAACTCCTGAGCTTATGCGATTCTCTTGCTTCAGCCTCCCGAGCAGCTGGGACTACAGGTGCCCCCCACAACGCCCGGCTATTTTTTGGTTGCAGTTTGGCCGGGGCCGGGTTTGAACCTGCCACCCTCGGTATATGGGGCCGGCGCCTTACTGACTGAGCCACAGGCGCTGCCCCATTCTTTTTATTTATTTATTTATTTTTATTTTTTTTGTGGTTTTTGGCCAGGGCTGGGTTTGAACCCACCACCTCTGGCATATGGGACCAGCGCCCTACCCCTTTGAGCCACAGGCGCTGCCCTCTTTTTATTTATTGATGTATTTATTTTTTGAGACAGAGTCTCACTATGCGGCCCCTGGTAGAGTGCTGTGGCATGACAGCTCACAGCAACCTCAAACTCTTGGGCTCAAGTGATTCTCTTGCCTCAGCTTCCTAAGTAGCTGGGAGCACAGCCACCAGCTACAACGCCCTGCCATTTTTTGGTCATAGTTATTATTGTTGCTTAGCAGGCCCGGGCCATGCTTGAACCCGCCACCTTCCGTGTATGTGGCTGGCGCTCTACTCACTGAACTATGGGTGATGAGCCACTGGGAATGTTCTTTTTTAGGGGGAGGGGGGAGGAACATTCTTGAACACGCATTTTTATGGCCTTTTTTGAATGTGTCTTCAGAAGAAACTTTAGGAAGTGCAGTTGATGGGCTTTGGGGAGATGATTCCTTCTGATGGGAAAAATCCGGGATGTATTTCACCCACAAACAAAAGTCATGTGCCCAGAGGATTGCCACCATATTACCTCTGCCACATTGAGTATTTTGCATTGACCACCAGACCCTCAGAGAAAATTAGGTTCACCTGAATTCTCATACACTGGGTTTGCAAAGCAGGCCAGGCTCCTAAATATCTCAGGGGGCCTAAGATATTCATAGACCCTGCTACTGTGTGGTCCTTTTAAAACCTAAATTGGGGGGCAGCGCCTGTGGCCCCATATACCAGAGGTGGCAAGTTCAAACCCAGCCCCGACCAAAAACTGCAAAAAAAAAAAAAAAAAAAAAAGACCTCAATTGGGTAATGTCATTCTTCTGCTCCAAAACTATCAATAAAAGGGGGGGAAAGTGCAGACAAAATAAACAAATTCTGCAATGGCTAGCTTCTGACTCACAGTAGAAGCCAAAGTCCTTACAAAGGCCTGCAAAATCCCACATGATCTAGTCCCTGCTTACTTTTTGGGTCCCCTCTCCTACTTTCTCTGCCTCAGTTACTCTGCTCCAGCCACTCTGGCCTCCTGGTGGAACTTCCAGCTCATCCAACCTTACTCACCTTGGAACTTCACATTGCTGCTCCCTCTGCCTTTCCCAGAGAACTGTGCTATTCCATCCTCACTCCGTCTCATCTCTGTTCCACTGACATTCCTTCAGGGAAAACTTCTCTAAACACCTATATAAACTAGCATTCCACGACTTTCTAGCCATAAGCTATTTTTTTTTGCTTTTATTAAATCATAACTGTGTACATTGATGCATTTATGGGGTTCAGTGTACTGATTTGATATACAATGTGAAATTCTTACATTGAACTGATTAACACATCCATCACAATTATACTCTTTTCTTAATAGTTTTGAAATGTATATTGCATCATGCACATTAGGTGAGGTCCCCCCAAATACCCTCCCTCCTCCCACCTCCTCTGCCCCTCCCCTCTCTCTCCTCTTCCCTTCTACTTTCTGGACTATAGTTATGCTTTACCATTTGTATGAATGTGTATATGATTATATATTGATTTCATAGTAATATTAAGTACATTTTTCCCCATTCTTTCTTTCTTTATTATTATTATTTATTTTTTATTATTTTTTTGTTTGTTTTTGTAGAGACAGAGTCTCACTTTACTGCCTTCAGTAAAGTGCCATGATGTCACAGGACTCACAGCAACCTCTAGCTCTTGGGCTTCAGTGATTCTCCTGCCTCAGCCTCCCGAGCAGCTGGGACTACAGGTGCCCGCCACAACGCCTGGCTATTTTTTGGTTGCAGTTCAGCCGGGGCTGGGTTTGAACCCGCCACCCTCGGTATATGGGGCCGGCGCCCTACTCACTGAGCCACAGGCACCACCTTATTTTTTATTTTTTTGAGACAGAGTCTCATTATGTCATTCCCGGTAGAGTGCTATGGCATCACAGCTCACAGCAACCTCAAACTCTTGGGCTTAAGCGATTCTCCTGCCTCAGCCTCTCAAGTAGCTGGGACTACAGGTGTCTGCCACAATGCCCAGCTATTTTTTTTTCCGGCTGTAGTTGTTGTTGTTTGGCAGGCCAGTGTATGTGGCTTGTGCCCTAGCCACTGAGCTACAGGTGCTGAGCCTTTTCCCCCCATTCTTTCTTTCTTTATTTTATTTACTTTTTTTTGGTAGAGACAGAGTCTCACTTTATTGTCTTCAGTAGAGTACTGTGGAGTCACAGCTCACAGCAACCTTCAACTCCTGGGCTTAGGTGATTCTCTCACCTCAGCCTTCCAAGTAGCTGGGACTGTAGGCGCCCACCACAACGCCCAGCTATTTTTTTTGTTGTTGTTGCAGTTTGGCCAGGGCCGAGTTTGAACCTGCCACCCTTGGTATATGGTGCCGGCGCTCTACCTACTGAGCCACAGGCGCCACCCATTTTTTCCCTATTCTTGAGATACTTTAATAAGAAGAATATGTTCCAGCTCCATCTTAAAAGATGTGAAGTCTCCATCTTTTTATGGCTGCAAAGCATTGCACGGTGTACATGTACTACAATTTGTCAATACATTCATGGGTTGATGGGCACTTGGGCTATTTCCATGCCTTGGCAATTATGAATTGGGCCATAATAAACATTCTGGTGCAAAAGTCTTTGAAGTAAAATGGGTCATCTGGGTCATTTGATCATCTGGGTATATACCTAGTAGAGGAATTGCAGGATCGAATGGTAGGTCTACATTTAGTTCCTTGAGTATTCTCCAAACTTCTTTCCAAAAAAGTCGTATTAGCTTGCATTCCCACCAGCAGTGTAGAAGCGTTCCCTTCTCTCCACATCCATGCCACATATATATATATTTTTAATTTTTTTGAAACAGGATCTCACTGTTGTCCAGGCTAGAGGATAGTGGTATGATCATAGCTCACTGCAGCCTAGAATTTCTGGGCTCCAGCAGTCCTCCTGGCTCAGCCTCCCAAGAGGCTGGCTGGGAATACAGGGATATACCACCATGCCCAGCTAAGATTTAAAAAACTTTTGGTGGCTGGGTGTAGCAGCTCACAGCTGTAATCCTAGGGCTCTGGGAGGCCAGAGCAGGAAGATCAGTTGAGTTCAGGAGTTTGAGATCAGCCTGAGCAAGCGTGAGACTCCATCTCACAAATAGACAAATAAGCCAGGCATTATGGTGGGCACCTATATAGTCCCAGCTACTTGGGAGGATGAGGCAGGAGGATCACTTGAGCCCAGGACTTTGAGTTCTATGAGCTATGATGCCATCACCACTGCATGCTAGCCTGGACGACAGAGCAAGACTTTGTCTCAAAAAATTTTTAGTTTTGAAAAAAAAAAAATTTTAGTTTTGTAGACACAGGGTCTCACTCTGTTGCTCAGGCTGATCTGGAACTCCTGGCTTCAAGCAATCCTCCTGCCTCAGCCCCCAAAATGCTAGGATTACAGGCATGAACTACTGTGCACTCAGACAATACCCTATTTTGTCCCCATCACAGTTACCAACAACTAACATGTTTTTCTTCTTTATTTTCTGTCTCCTTCTCTACATTTTATTTATTTATTTATTTTTGTAGAGACAGAGTCTCACTTTACTGCCCTCGGTAGAGTGCCGTGGCGTCACAGGACTCACAGCAACCTCCAGCTCTTGGGCTTATGCGATTCTCTTGCCTCAGCCTCCCAAGCAGCTGGGACTACAGGCGCCCGCCACAACACCCGGCTATTTCTACATTTTGTTTTATTTTATTTTATTTTATTTTTGAGAAAGAAAAGGTCATTTTTATTTAATACAATAATGAGAAATAGGGTGGCGCCTGTGGCCCAAGGAGTAGGGCACCTGTCCCATATGCCGGAGGTGGCGGGTTCAAACCTAGCCCCGGCCAAAAACCAAAAAAAAAAAAAAAAAGAGAAATAATTCAAGAAATAAGGTATTTGAAAAGAAATTCTTCTTTATTGATGAGCATATTTTACTAACAAGGATCATTTCTCCGTAGCCAGTGAAAGGAACCAAATCACCTTGGGAACATGCTGCTAAAAGCCGGTCAGCTCATCTTCCTTGCATTTGTCAGTCTGGTAACCAGAAAGCTTCAACTCCTGATTTTGATAAGGAAGACTTTGGAATACTTTCATGTGAATATAACGATTTTCGCCTACTCGTATCTTAACGTAGTAATTTATTCCAGCAACTACTTGAGTTTTATACTCTTCAGCTTCAAATTCTTCATAATTCTCATTTGTTTTTTCTTCAAGCTGTGGTTTAATCTTGTTAGCAATCTCCTGGATTTCTGGAGTGGCACGTTTGGCCTCAGTTAAACCTCCAGGTATCATTTTGGCTGGTTATTTCTTTGTTGGGTGAGTTGCTGGAAGAGAAGTGATCAGGTACATGTGGAGTCGAGTCTTTAAAAAGCTCCACCTCGGGCGGCGCCTGTGGCTCAGTGAGCAGGGCGCCGGCCCCATATGCCAAGGGTGGCGGGTTCAAACCCAGCCCCGGCCAAACTGCAACAAAAATATAGCTGGGCGTTGTGGCGGGCGCCTGTAGTCCCAGCTACTCGGGAGGCTGAGGCAGGAGAACCGCCTAAGCCCAGGAGTTGGAGGTTGCTGTGAGCTGTGTGACGCCACGGCGCTCTACCGAGGGCAATAAAGTGAAACTCTGTCTCTACAAAAAAAAAAAAAAAAAAAAGCTCCGCTTCTCCTTCTCTAAATTTTAATCTCTCAGAGAAAAATACCTTTGTCCTTTTTGTTCACTATCACATTGCTAAAACAGACTCTGATATATAGTAGGTGATCAATATATACAGTAGAACTTTTTTTTTTATTTTTTATTTTTTTGTAGAGACAGAGTCTCACTTTATGGCCCTCGGTAGAGTGCCGTGGCCTCACACAGCTCACAGCAACCTCCAACTCCTGGGCTTCAGGGATTCTCTTGCCTCAGCGTCCCGAGCAGCTGGGACTACAGGCGCCCGCCACAATGCCCGGCTATTTTTTTTTGGTTGCAGTTTGGCCGGGCCGGGTTTGAACCAGCCACCCTTGGTATATGGGGCTGGCGCCTTACCGACTGAGCCACAGGCACCGCCCTACAGTAGAACTTCTATAAGTTGACCACCCAGTGGATTGTAACAAACTGGTCAGCATAAGGAACTAGGCCTACTCTACTGATACGTACATATGGTGCATGTGTAATCCATGAAAATTAGGCAATTGGAAGTGGTCAATGTAGGGTGGTGGTCAACTATGGACATTCTGCTGTATTTGTTATTCATGGATAAATAAATGAATGAGTAGCTTTCACTGACACACTTAACAGGCTGTAAACAAATCCAAAGTCAGGGCATGGGCAAGAGTGGGGTGGAGCCAAATGGGCAGAGGAACTGAAGAGACAGTTCAAGTAAAGGAAAACACAAATGATCTTTCTTTCCTTTCTTTCTTTCTTTTCTTTCTTTCTTTCTTTCTTTTTTCTTTTCTTCTTTCTTTCTCTTTCTCTATCTCTCTCTCTTTTCCTTCCTTCCTTCCTCCCTCCCACTCTCTCTCTCTTTCTTCTTTTTGAGACAGGGTCTCTATCTGTCACTCTGGGTAGAGTGCTGCAGCTCAGAACAACCACCTCAAACTTTTGGGGTTTAAGTGATCCTCTTCCCTCAGCCTCCAGAGTACCTGGGACTATAGGCATGTGCCACCATGCCCAGCTAGTTTTTCTATTTTTAGTAGAGACAGGGTCTCACTCTTGCTCAGGTTAGTCTTGAACTCCTGAGCTCAGCCATTCCACCTTCCTTGGCCTCCTGGAGTGCTAGGATTATAGGCGCTAGCCACTGGGCCTGGTAGAAAACACAAATGAGCTCACGCCTGTAATCCTAACTTTGAGAGGCCAAGGCAGATGGATTGCCTGAGCTCACAGGTTCAAGACCAGCCTGAACCAGAGCGAGACTCTGTCTCTAAAAATAGCCAGGCGTTGTGGCAGGCACCTGTAGTCCCAGCTACTTGGGAGGCTGAGGCAAGAGAATTGCTTGAGCCCAAGAGTTTGAGGTTGCTGTGAGCTATGACGCCATGGCATTCTACCAAAGTGAGACTGTGTCTAAAAAAGAAAGAAAGAAAGAAAGAAAACACAAATGATTTCTAATTGTATGTCAAGATGTTCAACTTCCCTCATAATAAAAATGCAAATTAAAACGTCTATGAGTCACCATTTTTCACCTATTAGATCGCCAAACATCAAAAAACTTGTTACTTCTCAGTGTTAGCAGGGATGTGGGAAACAGGTCCTCTCACACATTTTTGGTGAGAGTAAAAACTGGTGAAAGGTTTATGGAGGACAGTTTGACAGCATCTACTTCATATTCTTTGGCCCTTGCAATTCCCTGTCTAGAAATTTATCCCGTAAACTCTTTTGCTCAAGTACAAAGATGTGCTTACTCACTGCAGTACTCCTTGTTCTAGTAAAAGACTGGAGAGAATGTAAATGTCTACTGGTGAAGGCTGGTTATTACTGTGTAGTATTACAAAGGAATACTATGCAGAAGTTAAAAAGAAAGTAGATCTTTATGTGTTAAAAACCAATAGACCCGGGTGGCGCCTGTGGCTCAGTGAGTAGGGCACCGGCCCCATATGCCGAGGGTGGCGGGTTCAGGCCCAGCCCCGGCCAAACTGCAACAAAAAAATAGCCGGGCGTTGTGGCGGGCGCCTGTAGTCCCAGCTGCTCGGGAGGCTGAAGCAAGAGAATCGCGTAAGCCCAAGAGTTGGAGGTTGCTGTGAGCCGTGTGACGCCACGGCACTCTACCTGAGGGTGGTACAGTGAGACTCTGTCTCTACAAAAAAAAAAAAAAACAACCAACAGACCCTAAGAGATAGTTCCTTGAAAAAAACTACTACACAGAACAGTGTGTATTATATGGTAACATTTGTTTAAAAGACGAAAAAAGGGCAAGGTGTCATGGCTCGCATCTGTAATCCCAGTGACTCAAAAGCTGAAGTGAAAGGATTGCTTGAGCCCATGAGTTCAAGGTTGTAATGAGTTATGATTGCACCACTAAACTCCAGCCTGGGTGACAGAGCAAGACTCTGTCTCTTAACTTAAAAAAAAAAAAAAAAGTCTCAGAGCTTAAAAAAAAGCCCACAAAAAATCCCCCAAAAAGCACCAAAGATAAAGGTCTGTCAATGAGACACAGGAGCCTACTGAAAACTGGAACAATTTAAGCATACCAAATAACCTAACGTATAAGATAAATATCCATGAGTCCATACTAATATAAATACACAGTACATGATTGAATAATAAATAAATGGGGGAGAAGAGACAAATCTCCTATGTGGAAGAATTCTAGACAATCTATGTAGAACCTTCAAAGCGGGACATAATTTTTCACTTTGGGCTATGTATAGTGACATCCTTCCAAAGGAAATAATATGGAAAGAGGGGCCCAAAAGAGTAACTTTGCAGTGGACTCTGAAAAGCACTACCTCAGCCATGTGACATGAAGTGATAAAAATGGCCCTTCACCCTCAATGAATCCCCAACAATAAAAAAAAAAAGAGTATGTTTCAGCTCCATCCATGTAAACATGAAAAAAAAAATGGCCCTTCATCTTTGCTTCCCCCCTCAAACCCAAGATTCTAGTCCAAACTTTGAGAAAAACAACATAAACATCCCAATTAAGGCATAATCTACATAAATGGTACCCCTCGAAACTGCCAATATCATCAAAAACAGGCCAGGCACAGTGGCTCACGGATATTTATCTTCGCACTCTGGGAGGCCAAGGCAGGTGAATTGCCTGAGCTCATAGGTTCCAGACCAGCCTGAGCCAGAGTGAGACCTCGTCTCTAAAAATAGCCAGGCGTTGTGGTAGGCGCCTGTAGTCCCAGCTACTCAGGAGGTTAAGGCAAGAGGATCGCTTGAGTCCCAGAGTTTGAGGTTTCTGTGAGCTATGACATCAGAGCACTCTATTGGGGGTGACAATGTGAGACTCTGTCTCAAAAAAAAAAAAAAAAATACGGGTGGAGCCTGTGGCTCAGTGAGTAGGGCGCCGGCCCCATATACCGGGGGTGGCAGGTTTAAATCGCAGCCCCAGCTGAATTGCAACCAAAAAATAGCCGGGCGTTGTGGCGGGCGCCTGTAGTCCCAGCTGCTCGGGAGGCTGAGACAGGAGAATCGCGGAAGCCCAAGAGCTAAAGGTTGCTGTGAGTCCTGTGATGTCATGGCACTCTACCGAAGGGAGTAAAATGAGACTCTGTCTCTACAAAAAAAAAAAAAAAAAAAAAAAAATTAAGGGCGTAGCCTGTGGCTCAGTTGGTAAGGCGCCGGCCCCATATACCGAGGGTGGCGGGTTCAAACCTGGCCCCGGCTGAACTGCAACCAAAAAAAAAATAGCTGGGCGTTGTGGTGGGCGCCTGTAGTCCCAGCTACTTGGGAGGCTGAGGCAAGAGAATCGCTTAAGCCCAGGAGTTGGAGGTTGCTGTGAGCTGTGTGATGCCACGGCACTCTACCGAGGGCCATAAAGTGAGACTCTGTCTCTAAAAAAAAAAAAAAAAAAAAAAAATTAAAAACAAACAAGCAAACATATATATCAAAACAAAGAAAAGTCTAGAAAACTACCACATCCAAGAGATGATGATTAAATATAATGTGTTGTACAGCGCCTGTGGCAGTGAGTAGGACACCGGCCCCATATACCAAGGGTGGTGGGTTCAAACCCGGCCCTAGCTAAACTGCAACAACAACAACAACAAAATAGCCGGGCGTTGTGGCAGGCACCTGTAGTCCCAGCTACTTGGGAGACTGAGGCAAGAGAATCGCCTACGCCCAAGAGCTGGAGGTTGCTGTGAGCTGTGATGCCATGGCACTCTACCAAGGGTGGTAAAGTGAAACTCTGTCTCTAAAAAAAAAAATAATAAATAAAATAAAAATAAAAAGTATATATAATCTGTTATCCTTGTGGGATCCTGGAATAGACAATGGACATAAGGTAAAAACTAAAGAAATTGGAACAAAATATGGACTATAGTTAATATTATCATTTTTGGTTTTCTTAGAGACAGGGTCTTGTTCTGTTATCCAGGATAGAATGCAGTGGCCTAATCACAGTTCACTGTTACCTTGAACTTTGGGCTCAAGTGATCCTCCTGCCTCAGCCTCCTGAGTAGCTAGGACTACAGGTGCCATCACGCCCTGCTAATTTCTTTTTTTTTTTGAGACAGAGTCTCAAGCTGTGGCCCTGGGTAGAGTGTTGTGGTGTCACAGTTCACAGTAACCTCAAACTCTTAGGCTTAAGTGATTCTTTTTTTTTTTTTTTTTGTAGAGACAGTCTCACTCTACTGCCTTCGGTAGAGTGCCATGATGTCACAGGACTCACAGCAACCTCTAGCTCCTTGGGCTTCCATGATTCTCCTGTCTCAGCCTCCCGAGCAGCTGGGACTACAGGCGCCCACCACAATGCCCGGCCATTTTTTTGGTTGCAGTTCAGCCGGGGCTGGGTTTGAACCCACCACCCTCGGTATATGGGGCCGTTGCCCTACTCACTGAGCCACAGCTGCCACCAGGCTTAAGTGATTCTCTTGCCTCACCCTCCCAAGTAGCTGGGATTACAGGTGCCCCCCACAAAGCCCGGCTACACGCCCTGTTAATTTTTAAGTTTTTGTAAACATGAGATCTGCTATGTTACCCAGTCTGGTCTCTAACTCCTGGCCTCAAGTGATCTTTCTGCCTCAGCATTCCAAAGGGAGGTATTAGCCACAGGGCTCTATTGTACTGATTAATTATAACAAAGGTACTATACTAATGTGAGGTGTTAATAATAGAGGAAACTGGGGCCGCACCTGTGGCTCAGTGAGTAGGGCGCCGGCTCCATATGCCGAGGGTGGCGGGTTCAAACCCAGCCCTGGCCAAACTGCAACAACAACAACAACAAAAATAGCCGGGCGTTGTGGCGGGCGCCTGTAGTCCCAGCTGCTCAGGAGGCTGAGGCAAGAGAATCGCGTAAGCCCAAGAGTTAGAGGTTGCTGTGAGCTGTGTGACGCCACGGCACTCTACCCGAGGGCGGTACAGTGAGACTCTGTCTCTACAAAAATAATAATAATAATAAATAAATAAATAGAGGAAACTGGGTGCAGGGTATATGGGGACTGTCTATATTATCTTTGTGATTTTTCTGTAAATGTAAAACTGTTCTGAAAGATGAATAATTAAGCGTCCCTTTTTTCTCTTCTCACCGTGGCCTCCCAGAGTGGTGTAATTACAGGTGTGAGACACTGCACTCAGCCTATTTCTAATCTGTAAGCTACAACCAGCACTTTCATTTATTGAATGATCATCGTGTACTAATTTCTGTGCTAAGCATCCTTTACATGCATTAGCTTGTTCAACCATCACAATGAACCTGGGCCTGGGATTACCATTTCCCTTATTTGCCTACTTGGAGAAAGGTTGCCTATAGGCCATAGAGCTGGTAAACAAAGGAGGTCAAACTCAAGCCTTGATCCATCTGATGTGAAAGACTTTTTTTTTTTGAGACAGAGTCTCACTTGGTCACCCTTGGTAGAGTGCCATGGCATCTTAGCTCATAGCAGCCTCAAACTCTTTTTTTTTTTTTTTTTGTAGAGACAGAGTCTCACTGTACCACCCTCGGTAGAGTGCCCTGGCGTCACACGGCTCACAGCAACCTCCAACTCTTGGGCTTACGCGATTCTCTTGCCTCAGCCTCCCGAGCAGCTGGGACTACAGGCACCCGCCACAATGACCGGCTATTTTTTGTTGCAGTTTGGCCGGGGCTGGGTTTGAACCCGCCACCCTCGGCACATGGGGCCGGCGCCCTACTCGCTGAGTCACAGGCGCTGCCCAGCAGCCTCAAACTCTTGGGTTCAAGTGATCCTCTTGCCTCAGCCTTCCAAATAGGTGGGACTACAGGTGCCCACCACAATGCCCAGCTATTTTTTTTTGTAGAGACAGAGTCTCATTTTACCCCCTTCAGTAGAGTGCCATGCTGTCACAGGGATCACAGCAACCTCTAGCTCTTGGGCTTCCGCGATTCTCCTTCCTCAGCCTCCCCAGCAGCTGGGACTACAGGCGCCCGCCACAACGCCCGGCTATTTTTTGGTTGCAGTTCAGCCGGGGCTGGGTTTGAACCCACTACCCTCGGTATATGGGACCGGCGCCCTACTCACTGAGCCACAAGTGCCACCCAGCTATTTTTTTTTTGAGACGGGGTCTTACTCTGGCTTAAGCTGGTCTCAAACATATGAGCTCAGGCAATCCACCTGCCTCAGCTTCCCAAGTCCTGGTACTACAGGTGTGAGCCACCGTGTCCAGCCAAGACTCTTAATCCGTGTTCTTCACTGACTCAAGTTCCTCCTTCCTCCTATGTTCTTGTATGTGCTGCCAACCTCGAAGGTTGTTTTGAAATATGTGCTTCCCACACAAACTGCATGTAAGTCAGCATTCTCCTTAATCGAGACTCTCAGAATCTATTTCTTAGAGTTGATCAGAAGGACATCACCATAAATCTTAAATTCAGCTGATTAAAAAAAGGCATCACCAGTAACGACAGCAATCATTCTTTGAGCACATTCTCTGTGTCAACCACTGTATGGTTATTATATTAGTTTACTGAATTCATACAGTAATGCTAGGAAAAGCTGTTAAAATTTCATCTTAAACCCTCATATATTCCTGGTAGGAATGTAAAATGGTGCAGACAGTTTGGAAACCAGTTTGGCAGCTCCCTGTAATGTTAAAAACAGAGCTACTGGGCAGGGTACAGTGGCTCACACCAATAATCCTAGCACTTTGGGAGGCTGAGGTGGGAGGACTGCTTGAGGCTAGTGGGTGGAAACCAGCCTGAGCAAGAGTGACACCTCATCATTCTAAGGCCATAGAGAAAAAAAGAGTGACACCCTGCTCTACAGAAAATAGAAAAATTAGCTGGGTATGGTGGCACACACCTGTAGTCCCAGCTATTTGGGAGGCTGAGGCAGGAGGATCACTTCAGCATGAGATTGCAGTGAGCTACGATTGTGTCATTGCACTCTAGTCTGACAATGGAGTGAGACCCTGTCTCAAAAAAAAGTAAGAGTTACCATTGGCTCAGCACCTGTAGCACAGTAGTTATGGTGCCGGCCACATGCACCGAGGGTGGCAGGTTCGAACCTGACCCAGGCCAGCTAAACAACAATCATGACAACTGCAAAAAAAAAAAAAAAATAGTTGGGTGTTGTGGTGGGCACCTGTAGTCCCAGCTACTTGTGAGGCTGAGGCAAGAGAATTGCTTAAGCCCAAGAGTTTGAGGTTGTTGTGAGCTGTGATGCCACAGCACTCTGCTGAGGGAGACATAGTGAGACTCTGTCTCAAAAAAAAAAGGGTGGCGCCTGTGGCTCAGTTGGTAAGGCGCCGGCCCCATATACCGAGGGTGACGGGTTCAGGCCCAGCCCCGGCTGAACTGCAACCAAAAAATAGCCAGGCGTTGTGGCAGGCGCCTGTAGTCCCAGCTACTCGGGAGGCTGAGGCAAGAGAATCGCTTAAGCCCAGGAGTTGGCGGTTGCTTGAGCTGAGTGATGCCATGGCACTCTACCGAGGGCCATAAAGTGAGACTCTGTCTCTACAAAAAAAAAAAAAAAAAAAAGAAAGAAAGAAAAAGAATTACCGGGGCAGCGTCTGTGGCTCAAAGTAGGGTGCTGGCACCATATACTGGAGGTGGTGGGTTCAAACCTGGCGCAGCCAAAAACAAAAACAAACAAAGAAGAAAGAGTTACCATATGACCCAGCAATTCTACCCCTAGATATATACCCAAGAAAATTGGAAACGTGTTCATACAAAAAAATGTACTAGAATGTTCATAGCATCATTATTCATAACAGTCAAAAAACATTTGTATTTTCAATCAAAAAAAAATTTTTTTTTGAGACAGAGTCTCACTATGTAGAGTGCCATGATGTCACAGCTCATGGCAATCTCCAACTCTTAGGCCCAAGCTATTCCCTTGCCTCAGCCTCCCAACTAGCTGGGACTACAGGCATCCACCACAATACCCAGCTATTTTTTGGTTGTAGTTGTCATTGTTGTCTGGCAGGCCTGGGCTGGATTCGAACCCACCAGCTCTGGTGTACGTGGCTGGTGCCCTAGCCGCTGAGCTACAGATGCCGAGCCTCCAAAATTATTTTAAAAAGTGGAAACAACCCAAATGTCCATCAGTTGAAGAATGGATAAGCAGAATATGGTAAATCCATGCCATGGACTATTATTTGGCAATAAAAAGGAGACAAGTTACAATGTGGATGCACTTTGAAACCGTGATGCTAAGTAAACTAGGCCAGTTACAAGAGTAGGTGAATAATATATGTGAATTATATTGCAATAAAGTTTTTCTTTTTTTTTTTTTTTGTGGTTTTTGGCCGGTGCTAGGTTTGAACCCACCACCTCTGGCATATGGGACCGGCGCCCTACTCCTTGAGCCACAGGTGCCACCAGTAAAGTTTTTCTTTTTTGAGATAGAATTTCACTACGTCGTCCTTGGTAGAGTGCCATGGAGTCACAACTCACAGCAACCTCAAACTCTTGGGCTTAAGCGATTCTCTTGCCTCAGCCTCCCAAGCAGGTGGAACTATAGGCACACACGAGAATGCCTCAGCTATTTGAGACGAGGTCTTGCTCTGGCTCAGGCTGGTCTCGAACCCATGCGCTCAGGCAATCCACCTGCCTCAGCCCCCCAGAGTGCTAGGATTACAGGTGTGAGCCACCACGCCCAGCCCTTGTGTCACATTTTGATAATTCTCACAATATTTCAGACTTTTTCAGTATTATTCTCTGTTAAGGTGATCTGTGAGCAGTGATCTTTGATGTTACTAATGTTTGGGGGCACCATAAATCATGCTCATGTAAGATATGGCAAACGTAAGTCAAAACTGTGCTCTGACTGCTCCGACTGTTCCCATATCTCTCTCCCTCAGGTTTCTCTCTTCCCTAAGATATGATATTGAAATTAGGCCAATCGATACCTTTCAATGGCTGAACTTAAGTGTTCATAGTTGTCTTATTTGAAGAAACTGCCAGTCACCCCAACCTTCAGCAACCACCACCCTGATCATTTAGCAGCCATCAACATCAAGGCAAGAGCCTCCACCAGCAAAAAGATCACGACTCGCTAAAGGTTCAGATGATCATTAGCATTTTTTAGCAATAAAATTATTTTTTAATTAAGGTACATTTTCTTTTAGACAATGCTATTGCACACTTTAATAGACTACAGTATACTGTAAATATAACTTTTATATGCATTTGGAAATCAAAAAAATGTGTGACTTGCTTTCATTATTTGCTTTATTGTGGGGGTCTGTAATAGAAAAATAACTGGAAGTATTTATCCCAACAATTAACAGCAGTTATCTCTGAGAGGTGGAATTATGGGTTACTTTCCCATTGTACTATGTATTTCTGTGTTTGCTTTATAATGACCATGTCTTTTAACAAAAAGTAGTAAATTTAAAACAATAGATATTTTCTAACATAACTATGAATGGACATACATGTGTAAACACATAGAAAGGAACTTGAAGAATGTATGCCAAATGATTGAGAGTGGTTACCTCTGGAGAAGGGAAGGGTACGGGGTTTGAGAAGGTTGGCAGATGTAGGGGAAAATGTCTTGCTCAGTGTCATTCTGTATTGTTTGAATCTTATATAGTATGTATTCCTGGGCTGTAAAAAAATAATGTGAAAAAATTCAGTGCCCAATACTAACTAATCCATCCAGAAGTAGCAGTTATTCTCTCAAGGAGGGAAAAAATTTCATCAGGATAAGGACAGCGTTGTCCTCACCCTGCCCCTACCCTAGGACCCAGCCCACCCCAACCCAGGCCACCCCATCCCACACATACTCAAAGAGGAGCCAGGGGCCTCATTGTAACACTCATTTTTATATAAATATCCGCAAGTCATGTTACAGAATAAGCCCAACCGGGGAAAAAAAGTCAATGTATGGTTTTGTTAAACTGACCCCTGCCTTCTAGGTCGGGCTCCAGCCTAGAGGCGCCTGTTGCTTTGGGAAGGCTGGGGTTGCTGCCGTGAGGCTGCTGAAGAAGCTGCCTGTGTTGCCCACCCCTGGGCCGACCCCCTTCTTTGGTGTGTGATACATGGTGACCTTCTTTGGCCCCCGTTAGCCCAGGGCAGGATTTTGGAAAACAGGGTTCAAGGGAGCAGGGCCCAGGAGTCCTGGGGGCACTTGGAAATGGGGTGAGAGGGATTGAGCCATTAAGAGATGGTGGAGTCTCAGGCTTAGAGGCTGAACCTTTTGGGTGTTGGAGCACACAAAGTTAACAGGAACAAGTGGGGGGAACCTGGGCTGTCAGCCAAGCAGAAGTATTTGCCTTTCCCTCCAGCCTAGGTCCTTTCCCCTGTTGGTCCACCTCCTGTTGGACCCCACATTCCCAGGGAGAAGCCCTAGGTTCCTGCCTATCTCCTCCTGGCTCTTCCCCCTGCAATCCCCCCTTTCCCCCACAGAGAGGCCAGAGGCTAGGAACACAGCACCAGTCTGAGGATTTAATTAACCAGGAAGGGGACTATTGGGAGGGGCACCCCTGTAAAAATGTACAAAAGGTCTGGGGGGCTATACGGAAGGGGTGATAAATATGTACATGGAACCCCCCTTCCTTTAGCCCCTCCTCCTCCAGCCCTAGGAGGGCATGAGGACTTGGGTGGTAGGTGAAGAGGAGGTGGGCACTTTGGCCTCTGGCTTAGTGAGCCCTTGGGGAGGCAGGCCAAGGGCCTAGAGGCCCTCAGTAGGGGTAATGGTGCACCTCAGGAGATCATCAGCTATGACCTCTGAAATGACCCCCACACTCATGTACACACATACACATACACCTCTCTCTCTCTCTAGAGGTTTGTGACCTCTACTCTCCCAGTGACCCCATGGTCCATGTGATGCTTATCTTATGGGGGTTGGGACTTCTGCTCCCAGGTTCCATGACCTCAGAGGTGGCTGGTGAGGTTACGACCTTTGCTCTCCAGCCCTGGCTTAAAACCTCAGCTCTAGGACCTTGTCAAAAGGAAAGGGGAGATGGAGCTTTGCCCCTGCCCTTCCCCTTCCCTCACCTGTCAGCCCGAGCTGGGCCAGGGGCCCTAGGTGGGGAATTGGGCCGAGGGGCGGGCACAAGTGGAGGTGGTGCCCCCAAAAGGGCTCCTGGTGGGGTCTTGCTAAGAAGGTGAGGGGTTCCTGGGGCCGCAGCAGGTGGTGGTGGAGGAGCCAAGCGGCTATATAGCAGGGGGTGAGCGGGCTCTAGACCATAGAGGCGGGCAGCAGCCACAGCGCCTGGTCCAGTCAGCTCTTCACCTGCCTCATAGAAGCGAGGTGGCCTAGCAAGGCGTGGGGGCCCTGCCAACCAGGTTGGCTCCAGGAAGCCGGCACAGCGCTCTGGTGGACTAGGGCCCAGAAAGGGAGGTGGCCGGGGCCTCTCAAACAGCAGGTGAAGGCCCTGAGGCCCGGTGGCTGCTGCAGCAGCAGCGGCGGCGGCGGCGGCAGCGGCAGCGGCAGCAGCGGCGGCAGCCTCCTCCTTTCGTTCTTCCTTTACCCGCACGGATTCCTTGGCTGGCCTGGCCCCTTCCTCACCAGCTCGGGCCTTGGGTGTAGCAGGAGAAACTCGAAGCTGGGGCCGTGAGAAGGGGAGGTCCCTGGGGACAGGTATGGGACAGAGAATGAAGGTAGTCCAGTGGTCAGCAGAGACTGAAGGGAGAGAAGAGAAAGCAGGGGCAAGCATACCTGTCTTTCTCCTCCTTGGTGATAGAGGGCTCCCTCCGCTCCACAGGCCGCTCCTTGTCTGAGCCTGGTGTCCGTGCGGCCTCAGGGGGACGGACCCAGGCAGGGAAGGCCAGAGGACTGCGATGCAGGCGGCCCCAGGGGTCTGGGGGGGAGGCGAAGGCTGGTGGGGCCCCTGGACTTTCTTTCTGGGCAAAGACGGCGCCGGAGTCTGGGCAGAGAGCAAAGCAGAAAGTGACAGGGGCCAGGAGAGAGAGACCCCTTCAGGTATCTTCCTAGGCCTCCAACTGAGCACATTACCCGCTGCCATAGCCCCCCACCATAACCCACCCCACACTTACTGAATGTGGGGCTGCCCAGGCCTCCAAAGGCCCCGTTGGAGAGGGCAGCCAAGGAGGCGAAGCTTGTGGGACGCCCAAAGGGATCTGTGGAAGAAAAAGGGGATGGTGAGAGACTGAAGAGTTGGCTCCAAGCAGGTATGAAGACACAGCTGGGAAGAGGCAGCAGAGCCATAAGCAGACCTGGAACCCCTAGCTGTGTGGTCTTAACAACCACACATTAAACATTTCCTTGGGCTAGACAAGGCTAGGGTTTGACATGCATGGAGTAGTATAACCTCACAACAAGCCCCATGAGGCAGACAGGATCATGCCTGCTTAGAGATGATGAAACAGGCTCAGAGAGGTAAAATGACTTGCTAATGGTCATCTAGCCAGTGAGTGGTACCATCAACCCAGGGCCTCTCTGATACCAGAGGTCAAGCTCCCACCTCCCACTCCTCTAAAGAGCCACCTGAATCCATCTTAGCATATCCCAGCCCTCTAGCAAGCCACCTGTCTCAAGACCACTGCTGGTTTCTCCCATCTGACATGCAGAGCCCTTCCCACCCTGACCCTAACTTCATGCATGTATCACAAAGCCAGCTAGAACTACCAACCTATCCCCCACCCCAGCCCCTGGGAAATCTCACAATTTCGACAACTAGGAACACTTTCCTCTATGTTATCAGGCCTCAACTCCTCCTTGTCCACTCAAACCCAGGATAAATGTAACAAAAAGCCTGCTGAGCTCTCTAGGAGTCAGTGCCCATGCCCACCCCTTACCCCAGATGGCCTCCCCCAGCCCTTTTCTTCTAGATGCCACACTACCTTCTACCACAGGCTACTTCAGAGACAGGGTATGACCTAGTAGAGACTGGAAATAACCTGTCTTTCCCTACTCATTTTATAGATGAGGAAATCAAGGCTCAGAGGGGATGGAGTAACTTGCCCAAGATCACAAAGCAAGTGAAACCAGGTCTACCCCCCATTCCAACTGCCTGTTAAGTCTGGTTTCCATCCCCAGCTTGAGAATTCCTGGAAGTCAGGGACAAGGCCTGGGTTGCCCAACATGCCCTTAGCTCTTACCAATGTGGGTGCTGGGGCTCAGGAAGGGTCCATGGGCCCCGGGAGCTGCCGTGAAAGGATTGGCTGCAGCATGGACGGCACCTGGGGCAGAGAGGCGGGAGATTCTGATGAGGCTAAGTGGGCGCAAGGTGAGCCTTGGGCTTTAGACAGGGAATCTCAGGCCCCGAGAGGGCTGGCTAGACTCACCAGTTGCAGTGAAGAGGGAGGCCGGGTGGGAGAGCTCCTGCCCAGGGGGCAGGGCCCCATAGGGCCCCGGAAGGCAGGGCAGGAGGTCGTTCCGAAAGTCAAGCTTGTGGGAGTCACCCTGCGTGGGACACAGGGAACAGTGAGTGAAGAGCCAGGTCTGGTCCTGCTCTTGCTCTCCCACCCTTAGTTCCCCTCTAAGGGCTAGCTAGCTGGCATGAAGATGGGGCTTAGATGCCTATCTTCTGCCTCTCTCAGAGCCTTCTCTGACCATTACCCTACTTAGCCAGAGAACTAAGAGTGCAGCAGTAACAGGGGACAAGAGAGAATGTCTGGCCGAGATTCTACTGAGATCTGTTGAAGGTAGATACCCAGAGCTCAGGCAACCCCTGACTCTCAGACCCACTCCCCAGCCCTCCAACCCCAGTACCTTCATCTTTTCCTGGTGTCTCAGGATCATGTAAGCCACACGCACATGCATGGCACACCACTTCCCTGGTTTCTGCCGCCCCAAGATGACCAAAGGGAAAGGGGAAGGAAAGAATGTTCACTCATCACCCATTCCAGACCTGGCCCTGGGCCCAGCCTTGCCACACAACAACCCCATTTATCATCCCTCCAACTGAGGGATGACTAGGTTCATTTTATAGCCTAGGAAACTGAGGCTCAGAGAGATAAACTGCCTTGCCCAAGGTCCCATGGCCAGTTACCTCTGAGCCTAGGCCTGTGATCTGAAATCCCCTTCATTTTCTGCTATTTTGCATCTGGCTGCCACCTGGTATTGAGCTTCTCACTTGTTCCCAAGCAAGATTCCCCCCTCAGTCAAACACCCTGACACCAGCCCCCAGCCTCATGCAGCCTGAGTCCTCACCCAACTCACCCTCAAAGGTGGCCGGAAATGGTCGGGGATCTGGGGATGGCAAAGGAGAGATTGGAAGCGATTCAGACCTGTTTACTGAGCTGGGTGCCTGATCTCCATAGCACCCATTCACCCACCAGACACCTCCCTGAGACTGCATAGCTCCTTTAAACCTTTCCTGCTCAGGCGAAAACTCCTTTCCCCATTTCTTCCCTTCTAGGCATCTCTCCTCCAACTTGACGTTTCAGAACTTGGCCCCAGGGAGGTACCCTGCTTGGACAGCTGGGGGGTGGGTAAGTGGGCAGGCAGGACAGATTTCTCAATTAGAGAAGCTATCCTATTAACAGCTTTGTTATACAGGGGTCTGTTTATGACTTCTTTAGAACAAATCCCTTTTAAGGAAGTCGGAAAATCTCTGGTCTAGTCTATCCTTTAGGAAACATGACCTGTGCTTTTCACAATGTTCTCAGAGCCCTGGGGTCTTAGGCTGCTACATATTCCAAGGGGGAGGGAAGGCTCTAGCTCCCCAGCCACTTCACAAAGGGGCAGCTTATCTTTTCATTGTTTCATGAACAAGGCTTCCTAGAATGATGTCATTTATTTTAAAAAAAGGTTCTGTGAGCTATAAAATTTGAAAACTCCTATAAAGACCACTGCTCTAAATAATCTTATTCCTAGAACAATCTCATGAAACTCTATTTTTTTTTTTTTTTTGACAGAGTCTCACTATGTCACCCTCAGTAGAGTGCCATGGCATCACAGCTCACAGCAACTTCAAACTCTTGGGCTTAAGCGATTATCTTGCCTCAGCCTCCCAAGTAGCTGGGAATACAAGCACCTGCCACAACTCCTGGCTACTTTTTTGTTGCAGTTGTCATTGTTGTTTAGCTGGCCGGGTTCGAACACGCCAGCCTTAGTGTATGTGGCTAGTGCCAGAACCACTGTGCTACAGGTGCCGAGCTACATGTACTCTTTCTATTCCTTATGCTTGGGAAATCCTGTTATTTACAGAAATTTCCTCTCATTAGATACTCAGAAAACAACTTTGATCATATTTTAAAGTGAGAAGACAGTAGTTTACTGTCTTTCAATCAACTCTGCTCTCTCCCAAAACACACTTCCAGCTTTCCCAGGACCTGCCCTAGCCCCCCTCACCTGTGTCCCCTTCTGGGGGAGCCCGCTTGGCACTGGCCCCAGTCGTGGTGGCAGCTCAGGGTTCGTGCTCTGGGAAAGGGGAGTGGAGGGATCAGACAGGATAACTGGCACGGAGTATAAAACGGGCCTAGAACCAAGCTAGGGGATGGGACAGGGTAGGGAGCATGGCTTTAAAGAAACCTGGGTTCAGAAGGGAAGGGCAGAAGGATGGTTTTGAGGAATGGGAAGAAGGTATATGGATCTGGGGTGTCTGGGCTTATAAAGGGTAGGAGGCAGTGGTGTCCAGATTGGGAGCTCACCTTGGGCTGGAAGGCCCCCTGCAGGGAGCCAAAGGAGACAGCTGGCGGGAGGCCCGGTGGTAGCCCAGGCACTGCGGGAGGGAAGGCCGTGTACGGCTGTGGAGAGAAGGGGACTAGTCCAAGCAGGGGGTACAGGTGCAGCACAAGTCTGGTCTGCCCATCAGTCCTCTGGCCTCTACCCTAAAACCTCCCAGGGAGTTCTCCCAGGCTCAGGGCTCTTGCTTTTGAAACTGAAGACTGGACCCCAATAGTCAGGGCAACACACATTGAAGCATCCACGCACGCACACACACGCACACGCACACACACACACACACACACACAAACACACTCACATTATGTCGGAAAAGGCCTTCCATCTTTCCTGGATATTTCTCAAACTATGGAAGAGAAGGGAAGAGTAAGCTGCCAGCCAGGGACCCAGGGCCTTACCCTGGAAGCCACACCCTCCCTCCAGGCCTCTGAGCCTCATCACCGGCCCAATAAGGAGCTCACCATGTGGGGGCCATGGGGTGGCAGCAGGCCCGGGGGATAAGGGGTGAAGTGCTGGTGGGTGTGCTGGTGGGTGTGCTGGTGCTGGTGGTTGTGCTGGTGGAACTGGAAGGCCAGGGGCCGGGCCGAGCCCCCTGTCCCCACCACCTCAGGGCCACCCTGGGCATTCAGGTAGCGAGAGTTCAGGTCCTGGCCGATCAGGTCCTGCTCTGTGGGATGGGAGGGGGAGAAGGCTTTAATGTCTGTCACCACCATATCAGCCTTCTATGGGCCCAAGTGACTGGCCTTCCCTCTGGCCTTGAGCCACTCCCTCTTTAAGCCCTACTATCTGCTGAGGCCCAGATGCCCCAAAGCAGACAGGGCCCAAGCCCGGGGCCATGGCCTCCCCCACCCCCCGGCCAGGACCCCAAACTCACCAGAAAGGGCGTTAGCGGCTGAGGCCCCAGGGTGCCCTGGCACCTGCAGCAGGGGTGGGGGTGGGGGCAGGGTGGGGCCAGGGGAGAACAAGGAAGGGTGGTGGGGTGGTGGTGGGGGCCGCAGCCCTGGGGGAGGGAAGCCGTGGGTGGACAAAGGCAGGGGCAGTGAGGGCGTCGGGGGCCGGTGGGTGAGCTGCGCGGACGAGGAAGAGGCAGATGAGGAGGAAGAGGACGAAGAGGATGATGAGGGGGGAGGCTGAGCCACGGGAGGGGCCGGGGCCTTGGGGGGCGGCCGTGAAGAGCTGGGGAGAGAAGTGGGGAGATGAGTGAGGGGTTTGGGAGGTGCCAGCTCTGACGGGAAGGGGTCAGAAGCCTGGGTGATACTGTGACTCTGGTTCTCCAACATGGGAGGTGGCAGAACCCAGCCCAAGGGCCCCCCCATGGAACCAATCCTCAAACTGAGGTACCTCCCACACCCAGCGACCCTTTCTTTTCTCTCTCTAGGTCTCTTCTTTCACACAACTGCCTCTGCAGTGTCTGGCCATTTGACTTTCCCTTCTAACTCAACCACAGCACAAAACAGATCATTCATTTTGACGCTCAATTATAAAAGGCCACCTGGGTTCCCACCCTAAGACAGTAGAAGCAGAAGCACCCTGGACCGGCCCAGTAGTCAGGAGACCCGAATTCTAGGCCCATCTTGCCATTAATGCCCTGGGTGACCTTGAGCAAGTCACTGCCCCCTCTGAGCCTTAGTTTTCTCAGTAATAATAACAATGATAATGATGACGACGATAAAAATAGTGATAGCATCAACTCTTACCCTTTGGTGAGCACTTACTGCAGGCTAAGTGCTGGCACCTGTTTTATATGCTAATGTAAGTCTCCAACATTTCACATCACCTTCCCAAGTGCTGTCCCCAACAGTTTCACCATCTGTACTACACTCCTTTACTTCTTTCTATAACTTAACTCAAGTTTCTTTTTTTTTTTTTACTTAGGTCTGTCCAAAGCAATAACATGTGAAATCAAGGGGTTGAGGTACCAGTCATAGTTTTCAAAAACACTAAAAACTAACTCATGACTATTTTTTTTTCACAAACAGGATTCTTTGTTATTAAACTCATAACTATTTTAAAAAGTATACTCATGTAGACTTGAAATCATCCCATGTACCACTAATGATGAGTGTACACACTTTGGGAAACACTGCATTCGTTCAGTTAATCCTCATAATAGCTTTAATATGAAGGTGCTATTATTTCATTTCACAGAAAGAGAAAATAAAGGCTGAGAGGGATTAAGTGTCTTGTCAAAAATCACACAGCCAGTAAACAGCAGAGCAAAAATTTGAATGCGGGTTTGATTGACACCAAAGCCAGCACCCTTAATCATGTCAGCATTTCCCAAAGTGTGTTCCAAAAAACACTATCCCTAGCAGATGTGCCTTACAGAGGACTCACCAGTAAATAAAATTAGTAAACAGCACAAACTGGATTTCTCTACTTGTGAACGTATAAAGGGCTCAGATAATCCTGTAGTAATCTCAGTAAATTTGTTTCACCCAGTCTCTCAAATTTTTCAGCCTCAGAATCCTTTTTCAAGACACATCCTATAGATGCCATCCGACTCCCCGGCACAGAATGCAGGGGTTGGCAACAACATGACCAGCTCCTTCCATGCCAGATCAAACCCCCAGACCACTCACCTGCCAGTGCTGAGGTCCAGGCTGCTGCCATAGGGAGAAGTGCGGAGGCCGAAAGGCGAGACCCGAAGCTGCAGCTGGGGCTGGGGTGGGGGTGGCAGACTGGGGGTGGCCGGCAGGGGTGCAGGGGGTGAGACAGGAGGCCGAGGGGCCGGTGGAGGCGGCGGTTCCTTTGGGGGGAAAGGCACTAGCAGCGGGTCGGGCCCTGGGGGCTGTTCCTGGCTCCGCTCCAGGCCCGACACTTTAGGGACCACGGAGAGTTTTGCTTCACAGTTCCCGTTGAAGGCGCCATGGGGACCCGAGGCTGTGAGGGCAGGATGGTGGACATGCTCAGTTGAGGCCCATGCTCACCCAATTTCCCTCCCTTCCCTCTAACTCCTAGCCTTTGGGACCAACCTTTGCTGGTTGAGACAGTAAAAGATGGGTCGAGGTCATCATCGGAAACCTAAGGAAGAAAGGGATAAGATGAGATTGTGGTCAATCCAGTCTCCACCCAGGAAGGTCAACAGCCTCTGGAGCCTGCTAGGAATTAGTGGTGGTGGCAAATCTGTTCCATCAGTTTAGTTGACATCCCTCAGAGACTGTGGGCTCTCGGTGTCCTAAGCTTGGAGAAAGGAGTGGAACACCTGAGCCCAAGACTCTGACAGGCCAGGAAAACTGAGTTGAAGCAGCACTGAAGTAGTAGAAAAGCAGTAAAATCAAAACAAAAATGTCAGATGCTTTGCCCCACAGGTCTACCTGGCCTACAGATTTGTTTAGTTCATAAGCATTAGCAAATATTTTAAACTAATTGCAGGTACTTAGAAATCCAGAGTGTTTGTTAAGACCCAGACTTACAGGTGCTCTTGAGAATGGGCTTCCATTCTCACGGCAACAATTAGCTACCACCAGACAGTTGGGTGGACAAGAACTCTCTGGTTCACAAAAGTGAACTTTTGAAATGGAAACAAGGTACACATCAGGGAGTGCAAATTTAATTACTTACAGGGGCCAAATGGGTAGAGCATTAACTGCTAAAACAAATCTCAAAACAAGTTTAATGGCCCAAATAAGAAACTGAAATATACCTTTCTGGGACAAGCTCTTACCATGACTGACTACAATGGTTTAGTATACTCACTACCATCATCATAGTCTCTGCTCAGACTCTACTCTATGAGACTTTCATTATAAGAACAGACTAATGGCTAGCAGAAGGACCAGCTCAGTTCTCCAGCCACTCTAGATTTTTGTAAAGAACCAATGGTAGCTCCAAGAAATTTGGAAAGGATCATTCTTTGGTCAGCTAGCCCTAGTCACCAAATAAAAGAAACCATTTGACTTCCCAATCCCCTCCCTTCTCAAAAATCTAATCCTGGCTCAACCTAACCCATATTCTGCACTCAAGGGGAGGCTTTCTGTCACACACATTAGGTCTTTAAGCTGCAATCTCTTTTGTAAGTGGTGACACTGCCCACCCAAGTTCTAGCCCCACTCACCCTCTCGTCCAGATCACTTTCCGCGTCACACTGGGGAGAAGGAAAAACAGAGGTATCACCAGAAGGAAGAGGAGTGGGGCCCAAGGTGGAGAGGGGAGAGGCCAGTACAGGTGGACAGCACTTACTATGTATCCAGCTTCCAGAGAGTGGCGGGAGGCGGCCTGAGAAAGACCAGAGTCCAGAGATAAGGGAGGCAGATAATGTCTCAGCTCCCAGCAAGGCCCTTAAGATCTCTCATGATTTACTCTCAACTTCTTTTTCTAGCTGCTTGTCACTACTGCCGACCCGTTCTCAATGCTCTTGCCTTTCCCTAAATACACCAGGTTCTCATATCTTTGTGATTTCCCCCAAAACAACTTTTTCCTCTAATTCTCCTCTTAGCAAACTTCTGAGTATATATTTTAGGGCCTGACTAAGACATCCCAGGGGGCTTTCCCTAACCACAGCCCTCTTCCCATCCCCCAGACAGAATGAGTGGCTTCCTCATGTGGGTTTCTAAAGCATCTCTCCCAGACCTCTGCCTTCTTTAGTTTCTCAAGTTAAGGCCTAAGACTTGCTTGTTGACTACTTCTTTGCTCATAGACTGCCATCGCCTTGAGAGAAGGGCAGGAACCACATCTAATCTACTTATGATTCAAATAAGTCCTTTGACGTGTTTCTAAATTATCAACATGTTTGAAGAAGACATAGTACTAGGCAAAATCAGGTGAGTCTGACTGTAAACAGATCAGATTATCCAAGATCTAGATAGAAGCAGGGTCTCAAATTTGCTCTGCTTTCCCCTTTGCCCTTAGAGACCCGGGTCACTGTTTACAGCTGCCATTGACACTGCTGATTCTATAAGTACTTTCTACCTAAGTTTTAAAGGATGGGTATTTGGAATAAGCTCACCTCTTTCCTTCTCCGCTTATTGGGCCATTTTCTGGCCCGATCCCCAGGGGGCCGGCCAGGTTCCCGATCAGAGCTGTCCCCTGGCTCCCCAGTGGCTCCACTGGAGCCCCCCCTCTTCCGTTTCCCAGAATGCTTCAGCCGATGTTCCAGTCGCTCTGGGGGCTGAAGAGATGCATCCTTCTGTGGAGAAGGAGGTGGGGCTGAAGTGGATGGAAAAAGGAAAGCTCCCAACCTCTCTGGGGGTGACCAGGCTACTAAAGTACCCTCAGGCCGGATAACCTGGTTGGTCCCCAGAGACTAGCTCTACCTCCTCCCACCCCAGGGTGGGGCAGAGGCCTGGGCAGAGGAGCCGGTTGCTCTGGTTTGGGGTGCCAGCATTCCCCCCTCAACTCCACCCACTCTAGTACCCTTCTCTCTACACCTCTGAAATCTCCAAGCCCCACCAGGCCCCACCTGCAAGGCCTCGAGGCTGGCGAAGCTAGCGATGGCGAAGCCATCGATCAAGTCCTCCTCCTCTTCTTCCTCCTCCTCAGGCTCCTCCTCGGCTTCCCCGTCGTCTGCACCCCCGTCCTCTTCTTCTTCCTCCTCCTCCCCGCGGCTGCCCGAGCCGGCAGGCCGCTTCCGAGCTCGGGGTCGCGGGGGTCGAGGCCTGGGACGAGGTCGCCGCCGTCTCGGGCCCCCAGGACGCTCTCCAGATGAAGCTGACGACCAAGGCCTGGCGGGCGGTGGGGGTGACGACGAGGACGAGGAGCCGCGCGGGGCAGCCAACAGGGCCCGGGGCGCGTCGCTGCCTGGACCTCGGCGGCGCCGCTGCTCCCTGTCTCGATCTCGGCGCGAGCAGCGTCGCCGCCGTCGCTCCCCCTCAGGTGCCCAGCCCGGGCCCGGGGCCGCGGCCGCTGCCGTCTCCATGACGACCGCCCTCAGCGCCGCATCCGGAGGTGGCGGGGCTCGAAGCGGCCTGTCCGCAGGCCCGGGGTCGCAGGCGCGGCGAAGACGGCTGCACAGAGACGAGAGGGCCACGACTTCCCCTTTAAAGCAGGATTTGCTGGCCCCAAGCTTGCCCCAAGGCCAAGGCTCTGAGAGCCGGCGCCGCCCCCAGGTCGACAGGCCCGAGGGGCCCCCCTTTGGGCCCGGCGGGGCCGCGACAGCGAAAGCGGGGCGGCCGTCGCTTTAAGGCGAGGCCTCAAGTTGTCCAGCCCCCGGTCCCTTTAAGACGATCCGACGTTGTCCGGCGGCCTAGTGCGGTGGCCGCCCCCTGCCAGGGGTCGAGACAAGTCTCCCCGAGGAAGAGGAAGGGCCACCCCTTTAAAAGGGTCCGAAAGCTCGCCCCGAAATGCAGACCTCCCCTTTAAAAGTGTCTCAAGTCCTCCGGCTAAAACAGACCACCCCTTTAAGGAGTTTAGGGTCCTTCAAACAAGAGGCCGTCCCTTTAAGGGCTCGGAGAGTTAGTTTCTGGTCCTCCACAGGCGGCCACTTCCCCTTTAAGCTTAATTTAAAGGACTTCTTGAGTGGGGGTGGGTAGGGAAAGGTGAGAAACCCCACTCGCCCCAATTCTCCAACAGTTCAGTTCTCAATTTGTCAGCTTCTGTTCAGCGGCTTCCCCTTTAAGGCTGGCGTCGGAGTCCGCCGAGTCCAGTGGCCACCCCTTTAAGAAGATTTAAAGGGGCCTCCTCCAGGCCCAGCTCCACCAGCCTCCGCCTCCGGTCGCCATGAAAGGCGCGAGGGGGGGCGGGGCCGCGAGGCCTGCCCTCCAAAGCCCCGGATGTGAGGCAACACTGACGGGTACAGCTTCTCTGTCCGCCGACATAAAAGTCTCTTCCTCCTTTCCTCCTCTGTCTGACTTGTGTCTTAGGGGATCCGAAACGGCTGCTGGGAAGCGGGGGAACTCCAACGCACGCTCCTGTTGCCTCCTGTGGAGTCTCGAGCCTCTTCTCCGTCAGGACTTCCCTGCCCCTCCTCCCTCTTCCTCCTCAGACTAAGCCTCCTTCCTCTCTCTGCCTCTTCCCAACTCTCCGCCCCCTTCCCTCAACAAACTCAGTCGTGGATAGGTTGAGAAATATACGTCAAGGCAAAGGGCGGAGTCAACCTCATGGGAGTGGGTAATATGTAACCGCCCTCTAATCTTGGATTGGGTTACGTCATATTAGCTCCGCCCTTCCTCAAATCTTGTGACTCGACTGGTTAGAAGTAGGTGTTTGGGGCGGTCCCCTCGCATAACCCCGCCTCTTCCTGTTCTTCGTTTATTGGCCGCCTCCTGACGGCGTCGAGGCGAGGAATTGGGATGTGGTGCCCGAGGCCTGAGGGCGGTTGGCCGCTGGGTGGCGCGCGGCTGAGCTTTTGACCACCAGTTACGTGGTCTTTCCCTTTCTGCCGCTTGGCGTAGCCCACTGGCGGCCGGGCGCCTCACGCGGGCGGTGTGGTGATGCCACGGTCTGGCTGGTTGCGCGGCGGATAGCCCTGTTACGCGGGATGGTCCGAGGATTCCGCGTGCTTTGCGGGCTCTGGACGCGCAGCAAGGAAACCGTGTCCGTTACCTCTCGGTCCAATGCGACGGTGCTGGCCTCCCTAACAATTAAAAAACACCTTGCACTTGCAAGCTGAGCGCTTTCTCACATATACTTAATGGGTAATAACGATTCTATGATACTGCTACTGGCCGCATTTTACAGAAAGGAGGGGAACTGACAAGTTGTTGGTTTCCCAGCTAGGGTTTGAATTCAAGAAGCCTAGCTCCTGAGTCTGTGCTCCAGCCACTGTTCTTGTTGCCTCTAAGTTATGAAAGATGGGCCCCACTGCTAAATTTGACTGGCTTAAGATGGACAATGCCACTTCTGTCCTTGTTGCAGGGGTTGCCATTTTGATGAGGACAGTGCTCTGACATGCTCATTTTATCTGTAAAATGGCTATCATTCCCTCTCAAAGTAAAATGTGCAGGTCAAATACCTGTGACAGGTTGTTATAGGTACTCAATTATGATTAATTACTCTTAGCTCTTGAATAGGTTTTGACCAACATGCTAGCAGGAATTCAGGGATATTTTGGTCAAGGCCTGGGTCCACTATAGCCCTTTCCGTCTCCTTGATGTAAGTGAATTGGGATAACCCTGACCAGAGTTCAGGGTCTCAGTATTATCTGGAGTTGATTTAGAAGTGTCCCTGCACTTCTGATGTTTGTGGGGAGGCAGGGACACCTCCTTTAGTTTCCCATATCCCATGTTCCGAGTGTCTCCAATGATCATTTCACCGTTCCCTGCACCTGTCACCTTCTTTGGCACCACCATTTCCCAGTCCTTTCGGGGCCAACATAGAAACAGCCAGTACAGCCAATCAATCTCAAACTCAGCTAGAGACAGAAAAGAATCAGAAACATATCGAAAACTTTACTAGAAATATAGAGAAAAAAATAAAACTGCCTTGGAGGTTTCACCTCCCTTGAGGATGGATAGATATATAAACCAACAAGAGCTCCTAGGTCCGATGAGGCTCCTCCCCATCTACTTTTTCCTCCTCCAAGAACAAGGCATCTAGCTCCTCCAGCCGCTGCTGCAGCAGGGGTCCCACATCTGGGCTGGGAGCCAGGTTGGGAGTCAAGGTCCTGCCAGCTGTAGCCCGGACCCCACGGGATGGCCGCCGGGACCGAGGAAGGCTGCTATCCCGAAATTCTACAGCCCGCCGGAGTTTCCTTGAGCTGGTGAAAATCAGAGTCCCATTTCGTTCCCGGGGTTCCTCAAAGATGGTCTCAAAGGTCCTGGACATGGGGGTGGGACACAATTATAAGAAGTACTTTACCTAACAAATGTAAGCAGTGTAACCTCGTTCTTTGTACTCTTAATGATTCCCCAACAATTAAAAAGAAAATAAAAATAAAAAGGCACCTATGGCTCAGTGGGTAGGGCACCAGCCCCATATACTGAGGGTGGCAGGTTCAAACCTGGCCCCGGCCAAACTGCAACAAAAAAATAGCCAAGCATTGTGGTGACACCATAGTACTCTACTGAGGGCAATAAAGTGAGACTGTCCCTACAAAAAAAAAAAAAGTCCTGTACAAAAGAGAGAGAGGAGCTGGTTGTCAGCATGACCCTTGATTCCAGCCTTCCCACTGTCACTCCTCAAGCCTTCTAAGTTTCTTACCTTCTGGTTGTAGGTGATTGGTAATTCTTGTTGGTATAAATTTCTTCTAAGCTGAACTCCTTCTTGTTCAACCTGGTAGCAAAAATGAGAGGTCATTGAGAATCCTTGGGTTAGTGAAACATGAAAAAATGGTAAGTAAAGCCTGGTCTCTATTTTCTGGGACGTGTCAGGGATGGAAGAAGCATACAGGCAGTTCTAAGCACAAACCATGTCCACGCTGAATCAAATCCTCTAGGCTTAACTGTGCTCCTTGAAAGGAGACAAAGCCACACTTCAGGGGACATGTTTGACCCCTACACCTGTTCAGCCAAGACAGCGCCATGCTCAATGAACCTCTCACCTGATTGGTCGAGGCAGCCCCATTGGTGTAAGGTTTGGCTGAGGACGAACTGGTGTCCTGCGTATTCTAAACCGAGAAACCTTTCCCATGGTCTGGAAAAATGGGGCAGAGGGTGAAAGAGTAACATGGGCTCAAGTCCCCACTTTTCCCCCTCATCTGTACTCTTCCTACCTTGGTCTCAGGGTCTGAAAGCACCTGGTCCTTTGAGGCTCTTGGCTCCTTCCCCTTGGTTGAGCCCAATCTGCCAAGAAGGTCAAGGCTCAGGGACAAAAAAATTCACAGCAATATTCCCATCTCCTGCCCACAGGATACTTAGGGAAGGAGGCTGGGCCCAGGCTGTGGCCAGGGCTTCAAGGAAGATTTATTGAGAGCGCTACCTGGGTTCTGCTGGTTCGGAGAAGGAGGAAGTGGATGCCGTGGACAAGCAAGATGTGGCGAGAGAAGGGGAGGCTCCCACTCCTCCGAGAGGGAAGACCTCTTTCCGGAGACAGGGCCGAGAGGGTGGTGGGGCTTGGGACATTTCCCCACCACCCACAGTGTGCCGCCGTGGCCGTGGCCGGATTGGTTGGGACGGAGCAGGCGGCCAGGTGCAGGTACCTGGGCCAGGGGGCCCCAGATCAGGACAGGAGTGGCTTCGGCCCAGAGAGGGCTTAAGGAGAGGTGCTGGGGTATTGCGGTCCTGAACTCGCCACTGGCGGATAGGGGGCCGGGGGCTGACAGATGTAGTGCCCTCAGCAGCCCCAGACTGCTCGGCCTCTGAGATGGCGATCTTCAACTCCAGCTTCATGGGGGTTGATGGGGGTGGGGGTTGTGGGGCTTTATTGGGTGTGAGGAAGATGTCAGCAAAGCTCTCCAGCTTGGAGCGGACGGAACGGAAGAGGGGGGCCAAGCCCCAGGGACTGAGACGGGGACGTAAAAGGCTGGACGGTAGTGGAGTGGATGGGGGCTCCAGAGCAGGATCTGGGGCTGAGGAAAGGAGAGGGTCACAGGTAGGTATCCTCAGCTACAAGTGTCTAAGCTCCCCCTCAGTGGCCTCAGCCCTTCCCCGCAAACACTAAATTTTGTCTACAGAGGAATAAAGCTAGCCCTAAGACACTAGTCTTGCATTTAGGACATGAACCTCAAGCCTCTGAAGTCTATGCCACATCTTCACACACCTAGTTCTGTCCCAAGTGGGGGTTAATCCCACCCCCACCTCCACAGAGTCTCACTTTATTGCCCTCGGTGGAGCGCCGTGGGGTCATAGCTCACAGCAACCTCCAACTCCTAGGCTTAGGCAATTCTCCTGCCTCAGCCTCCCAAGTAGCTGGGACTACAGGCGCCTGCCACAACATCCGGCTATTTTTTTGTTGCAGTGTGGCTGGGGCCAGGTTCGAACCCACCACCCTCAATATATGGGGCCGGCGCCCTACCCACTGAGCCACAGGTGCTGCCCAACTAGGATTTTCTAAGTCTCATCTCTCCAAGTCTTTACCTGGTGGTGGGCTCTCTGGAGGGTTTTCAGGCAGGATAGATGGCTGGAATGGGGCTTCTAGGTCCCTGAGTGGAGGCATTGGCTGGTGAACCATCCTCATGGGCTCAGCTCTGAGTGAAAAGGCAAATTAAAGGCTGGAGAAACTTCCAGGTCCAGATCGCACCTGAGCCAGCACCTCCCCTGTCCCTTAAGGATTCTGAAGGTAGGAAAAGGAAGGATTGAATAAGTCAATCCTCATGCCCCTAGGTTGGCGACCTGACTGATAGCTGTTGCCTGGATTCTGTTACAGTCCCTTCTCCAGCCCTCTTACCTTTGTGCTGAGATGATAAAATTGGGGGTCTCATGGACGAAGCCCTGGATAAAAACGGTGGATTTTTGTGAGGAGGCAAGGAAGCCTTCTTTAGCTTCCTTACCCTTCCATATCCTGACTTTTTTCAGTCTCCAGATACCTGCTTGGGTGTACACCAGAAACTTTCTCATATAGTCTTTGCTCAGGCAGTGGCTGCCACCTAAAATGTCATCCTCCTTACCCTGAAAGAAGTCCACTCAAGATTCAGGCCTCCTACCCTACTTCTTCTTCTTCTTCTTTTTTTTTTTTTTTGAGACAGAGTCTTAAGCTGTCACCTTAGGTAGAGTGCTATGGCTTCACTGCTCACAGCAACCTCCAACTCTTGGGCTCAATAGATCCTCTTGCCTCAGTTTTTCTATTTTTAGTAGAGACAGGGTCTCACTCTTGCTCAGGCTGGTCTTAAACCTGTGAGCTCAAGCAATCTACCTGCCTCAGCCTCCCAGAGTGCTAGGATTACAGGTGTGAGCCACCGCACCCAGTCCTCTCCTCCCCTACTCTATCCCCACTAGAGGGCCTGCCCCCAGCTGAACCCCAGACATCCTTATCCTAAGTTCCTATACTACCTCAGCTCGGGGTCTGGCAATGTCTTCCAGCATCACCACCAGGGTAGGTTGGGGGACCCGGTCCACCTTTTGTGAAGGGCCCTCCTCTGGGCCAGGGGTTGTCCTTGATTGCCGCCTCAAAGTAGAAGACCGGTGGATGCGGCTCAGGGGCTCTCGGCACAAATGCAGTGGGTCGGGAAGCCTAGAGAAGTAACAGGAAGATCAAAGGGGCTCAGCTTTGTTCCCAGCATACCTGCCATCCTGCCATGCTCACCTGGCCTGTGAGGACCATACAGCCTGCCGGAGTGGTGAGGCAGGTGGCTGGCTGTGGACAGAATCCCGATGGTAGCTGTGGTGCCATGGGATGGAGTTCTCCTCTTTGGGCACCAGGGGGACCTATGAGAATAAGAGGTTTCGCGAATAAGGTGATGGAATGTGGCTGGTCTGGACAGGGTCTCTCTGTGCTTAACAGTGCCTTTAGCCACAAGGGTGACAGATTATGACTAGAAATCAATCAAATCCCCAAAGAAGAAGTAAATTATGCTGAATTAATGGCCAGATGTTACAGAATACTAAACTGCAGGTGTTGGACCTGGGTAATCTCACTCAGGCTGTTTCGAAAAGTGAAAAAGACAAGGGAACCTTGGGTGAGTCATTGCCTTATTTGGAGCCTCAGTTTTTCTTATCTGTGCAATAGAGCCAAAGATCTCCGCCTGCTTTCCAAGGAAGCTAGGAAGAAACCAGAAAGGTTTCTCATAATTAAAAGTTGTAGGGATGTGGTTCCAGTGCAGTTGTTGGTGGAGGATGGGCACTGGAGACCCTGCCTAGGTTAGAGTAAGTGAGAACAAAGCAGGTCTCTAGCATTAAGAAGGCTGCCTAAAGAATAGGCATGAACATGAAGTATCCGGACATCAGTTATCTTCGGTTGGATCTGGTCCAACTGTGGTTGAGGAGAGGTGTGGGGTAAAAGAGGGCATCTTAGTTCGGGGGGCTCACCATATGGGAGGTCATGACATCTTCAAGCACCACTGCCAGAACCCGCCGAGAGGCCTTTTCCAGGGGAGAAGGGGCCCCCAGCGGTTGCAGCCTCGGCCGTTTCGGGCTTCTGGCTCCCCATAATGCTCGAGCCAGGGGCTGACGGCACAGACGCGGCTGGCCAGGCGGACTGGAGGGTGAAAGAAGCAGAGAACCGTCTCCTGAACCTGTCGTTGTCTCTATAGTTTCCCGGTACAGCCGCCAGAATCCCCGTCTCCCAAGCTCAAGACAGGCGGGCGGGGTGCGCTCTCACCTGGAGTCCCTGGGCAAGTCCATGGGGAAAGCGGCGGCTCCGGGGGGTCCCTGGGGGATCCCAGGCTGTGGCCTGGGGTAAGGGGGGAGTGGGGCAGTGGGGTATGAGGGCCGGTCCCTCCCCCAGGGCTCCGCCCTTCATGGTCCGCCCGCGGTTCCCGGTAACCCACGGGCCCAAGCCCTAGGGCGCAGAAGGACGCCCACCGCCGGCCGGCGGCCCGGAGCGGGTGTCCTCCCGCTGCCGCCGTCTGGATCAGCGGATCACTCGCGCCCTGCCTGGCACCTGCCGCGAGAACCTGGACTGCGGCAGCTCCAGTTCTCCCACTGCCTGAACCTCCCGAGGCCTTTGTCCCTGCAGATTCCACGCCGAGATCCCAGTCCTGGGAGGCTCTCTTTCCTCTGGATCCCTCCCAGCTAGTGGCCTAGGACTCCACAAACCAACGACCCTCCCTCCCACTAGAACCCCTAGACTGGATCCCTGCTGAAAGACTCCTTCAGCGCGGTTCCTCCAATCAGACACCGTGCGAGGCTTCTCCTCCCCCTATGAGCTTCGGCTCCGCGAAGCTCCACTCAGACATGGGCGGTTCGAGTTTGAGCATCACTAAACTCAGTTTGGATCCCCGGGGATCCACTGTCAACCAGGTACCCCCTTCACTCCAATCCCGGGAGGTCCCGCCCACAGACACCCCCTCCCTCCCTGGGTCCCCGCCCAGTGTTCTCCCCTAGCTTGGGACCAGACAGTTCAAACGTTTTCTTCCCCGCCCTCTCTCCAGCCGCTCCTTGCCCTCCCCCGCGCGCCGCTCACCGCCGCCTCCCGCGGATCCCGGGTCTTCGGCTGCTCCCACCTCCGGCTCCTTTAAAACCAGGCTTACCCAACACTGCCCAACCGCCGAGAGCCTTCTTTTCGGAGTCTTCGGGTACCGCCCAATCGCCGGTCCCCGTCTTCCGGGGTGGTAAGAAACGAAGTGAAGCCGCCTGGTGGCCATCACCCCTAGGGGCAAGAAGCCAAGTTAGGCAGCGCCGCCATTAGAATTGAGGGCAAATATCTTGGTCCTCTTGGAACCTCAGTGAAAAGGATAGCGTCATCTTTTCAGGGCCAGTCAGTGGCCAAATACAATGCCAGGTTTCCTGAGATATTGATGCAACCATAATGAAGCTAGAATATCGCCACGTTTTTTAAGGGCAGCTTCCGGTTCTTTCGTCCTTAAGCCAATAAACATCAACTGAGTACTAACGATATGTGACATTCCCAATTTCCTAGAGTGGCCTCATTTAAAGCTGGTTCCGGCACCATCCTGGTTTCCTCTTCGAGGTTCCCAGGCCACAGGTCTGAATTTAGGAGGGGGTGGGGAGACCCTGCGTCCGAACATCTGAGGTCGAAAATTAGGACTAGTACTGCCTTCGGCTCCGTTGCTCGTGCGATATCCAGGAGAGACTGGGCTGAGCTGAAGTGGGGCGGGAGCTGGGGGCTTGGAGCTTCACTTCGCTTCAGTGTTCTATATTGCACGTCTCCCGTCTAGAGTGGAGGTGTCAGCGACTGCGCAGAGGTCTCAGGAGCATCATTGCAGGAGACCAATAACCCTCCTTGGCTTGTTCCATGGGGCCTGGCCTGCTTCCATCTTTCTGTTCCCAGCTCCCAGATGCCACTCACTTCACGTGGGCCCTGCGTACTGGGGGTGTAGTAAGGGATCAGGGGTGGGATCCACTGCTGGGAGAGGCTGCATGGAGCCTTTACTAAAGAGACAGGTGGTTGGTGGGGAGGAAGTGGCATGTACTGGCTTTTTGCACTGTGAAGGCACCTTTACCACCTAAACCAAAGCACGTGCCTGCACTAATTCTCCCCCCCACCCCACCCCATTCCCTAGTCCAAACCAGCCCTTATTTTCTTGACAGAAGAAGAGCCAAAAGCCCTCCCAGCTCAGCCTAATTCATTCTCAGGGGGTGAAGGATGAAAGTAATGAAATAGAAAGGATACTGCGATATGGAAAGAGAATCAGTAAGAGCTTCTGTGGAAAGTGAAGACTCTCCAACTCTGTCCCCAAGGACTCCTGCATTTCTTTGTAACACACTAGGCCTCCTGGGTCCTTTATAAATCCATTATGAGACTTTTGGTGAGAATAGGCAGCAGTTCTTCCACCTAGAGGTGTCCTCCCTCTGGCTAAAGGTTGGCTGTGTGGTGCCTGAGGATATTTCTTGGAAGTATGGTGATGATTCATCCAGCTCCCAAGTGCTTGGAGATTCTTCCCAACCTTAGTGAGGTGCTTCCCTAGTCCCAGGGCAGAAAAAGCCTTCAAGAGCACAGCAAGCCTAATCTTAGGTCTCTGGAATAAGTCAGCAACATCAAGGGCAAAGGAAATAATCTAAAGAAAAGGTGAGAACCTGAGAAAACAGTAGGGAGAGTCCTGCCAAACCCTAACCCTAATTGTATGACCCTAACTTGGGGCACTGGAGTTCATCAAATTGACATCTAAGGCAGAAATGTGGCGATTATTGGGCCTTAGCCCAGGCCAGCAAAGGTGAGCTTTCACAGCTTCACAGTCTCACTCCTGCCCTTTTTGTGACTGTCATTTTAACAACTCCTACCTTGGCCAGGAGCAAGTGCTCATTCCTGTAATCCTAGCACTCTGGGGGGCCCAGGTGGTTGGATTGCTTGAGCTCACGAGTTCAAGACCAGCCTGAGCAAAAGCAAGACCCCGTCTCTACTAAAAATAATAATAATAATTATAGAAAAACTGTGGCAAGAGGATCACTTGAGCTCAAGAGTTGGAGGTTGCTGTGAACTATGATGTCACAGCGCTCTACCCAGGGTGACAGCTTGAGACTCGTCTCAACAAAACAAAAGGCTGGATGCCCATAGTTTAATGATTAGGGCGCCAGCCGCATGCTCTGAGGCTGGTGGGCCCAGGCCTGCTAAACAAACAAACAAACAAATAGCCAGGTGTTGTGGCGGGCACCTGTAGTCCCAGCTACTCAGGAGGCTAAGGCAAGAGAATTGCTTGAGCCCAGGAGTTTGAGGTTGCTGTGAGCTATGACACCACAGCACTCTACCGAGGGCAACAAAGTGAGACTGTCTCAGTTAAAAAAAAAGCTCCTATCTTACTCATCACCTGTTTACACACTGCAGGGTGTGGCCAGTGGGTACTGACCCAGTGGAAAGAAGCTCTAGTGGGGTTGGCATTGTGGCTGGAGATTGGCTGTTAATGCACTTGATTGTGTCATTCTGCAGAAACTGGGCCCCTTTATACTCTGGGTTTTCCATCTTCTTTATTATTCCTGGTTCCAGTGGTCTAATGTATAAGATGGGAACATTAAACCCTGTTAAACCCTGTTAAAACCTGCTTATCTCAAAATAGACTTGGAACCTTAAGGCAAACAAGACACATCCAAATGTGCTTGAAAATTAAGTCTCGATCTACGGGTGAAAAGAGGATCACAACTGCTTCATCTTGCTCTTTAGGGCCCTATCCCTTCTGGTCCTCAAGCCAGCTGCTTGCCTCATACCTTTCTGTCTATAAGCCTCTAGCTGGAGTTCCATACCAGCCAGGGTAAGTTGGGTTGGATTGTGACTGCAGAGTATTGAGATGGGTGGAATGGTCAGTTAGGGATGGATGACTCTTTGCCAAGAACTACCCCTAAGAAATGACAAGAAGCCTGGCTGCTCTGGTTTGTATAAACCATTCAAAAAAAATTTTAACACCTCCCACATGCTGTGTGCTGTGCCCTGGAGAAAGACAGGTGCCTATCCCCTGAGAGGTTGCAGTTTTGTTTTTTTTTTCTGAGACGGAGTCTCACTCTCTCCCCAGGCTAGGTGTTTGCCTGGCTCATAGCAACTTCAAACTCTTGGGTTCAAGCAATACTCCTGCCTTAGCTTCCCACAGGTGCCCACAACAATGCCCAGCTAATTACTCTATTTTTAGTAGAGACAGGGTCTCGTTGCTAGGCTGGTCTCAAAATCCTGAACTCAAGGGATCCTCCTGCCTCAGCCTCTCAGAGTGCTAGGGTTACGGGTGTGAGCCACCGTGCCCACCCTGAGAGTTCTTTTTTTTTTTCGTAAAAACTTTATCGCCCTTAGTGGAGTGCTGTGGCGTCACACAGCTCACAGCAACCTCAAACTCCTGGGCTTAGGCAATTCTCTTGCCCCAGCCTCCCTAGTAGCTGGGACTACAGGCGCCCACCACAATGCCCAGCTATTTTTTTTATTGCAGTTTGGGCAGGGCCAGGCCTGAACCCACCACCCCCGGTCTTTGGGGCCGACGCCCTACCCACTAAGCCACAGGCGCCAGCCGAGTTGAGAGTTTTTATATCCCTGTGTACAAGATTGCCATTGGCTCTACTGATTCCCTCAAGAATGATTCAGGCAAGTTTCAGCACATTCCTGCTCAAAGCAATGTCTCTGATGAAGTGCTTTCAAGACCTCCCGTGGGGGCTCTTCTATTCTGGTCAGCTACTTCAGGTTGCTAAAATTATTGTTTTTTATCTGAGAAACCTGGTCCTGCCCATGGGCTGTCTACTTCCTCTTCCCCAGTGTCGAGAGTCTCCCGCTACCAGTTCCATCCTTAACACCCTTTTCTTGGTGGGAGGATGGGGGTTGTAGGCAGGTTTGGAGGAGCTAAGTAGTAAGGTCATAAGGCATAGGTGAGGCTGTCAGGAAGGGAGAAGGCTGAAAGGATTGCAAAGAGAGGAAAGAAGGGTGAAGGACTCTGCCTGTTAATATCTGAAACAGTCTGTCATCGTGCCAGTCATCAATTTATTGTCTCTCAGCTCAAAATTCAGTTTTCTTTTTTTCCTGCTTTGTAAAAATGGATCTGGGCCCTTTAAATATTTTTTCTTTGCCCCCTGGCATCATGTGACATTTTGTCAATAGATGTCTTGGGAGACATTACAGGAAGAAAGGGTTTTTGCTTCCTGGCTCAGTAAGCCCTATAGGCAACCTCTTACAGAGCAAGTGGGTCCAGGTTCCCAGCTGCTGCAGTGCAGGCAGCTTCCTCCAGTGCCCTACATGGTGGCCAGCAGCATCAAAGGACCAATAGCTCCCCCTGGCGCACCCTCTGGCCCTCTGTGGATGGTTTTGTAATGAAGTGTGTTTCTTTTTCTTTTTTTTTAATTTTGGAAACAGAGTCTCACTTTGTCGCCCTGGCGTCATAGCTCACAGCAACCTCAAACTCTTGGGCTCAAGTGATTCTCCTGCCTCAGCCTCCCAAGTAGTTGGGACAACAGGCGCCCGCCACAACGGCCGGCTATTTTTAGAGATGGGTCTTGTTCAGGCTGGTTTTGAACCTGTGAGCTCAGGCAATCCACCCATCTCAGTCTCCCAAGTGCTGAGATTACAGGTGTGAGCTACCGCACCTGGCCAAGGCTTTTTCTTTTATGCTATATTTCATCCTGTATAGTGGCTGCTCCTTATATCTGCTATTCTTGCATTTTTAGAATTTTATTTTCTTCTTTTTTTGAGACAGAGTCTCACTTGGTCAACTACCAGAGTCTCACTTGGTAGAGTGCTGTGCTGTCATAGCTCACAGCAACCTCAAACTCTTGGACTCAAGTGATTCTCTTGCCTCAGCCTCCCAAGTAGCTGGACTACAGGTGCCTGCCACGACACCTGGCTATTTTTTAGAGACAGGGTCTCGTTCTGGCTCAGGCTGGTCTTGAACTCGTGAGCTCAGGCAGTCCACTTGTCTTGGCCTCCCAAGTGCGTGAGCCACCTCATCTGGCCTGTATTTGTGGTAATTTGTTATGGCAGGCCTAGGAAAATAATACACATATCTAAACCTTCATTTTTCTGATTCCCTGTTACCAGTTTTTTATTTTATTTTTTGTGTGAGACAGGGTCTCTCCTTCTGTTGCCCAGGTTTGAGTCCAGTGATGTTGTTATAACTTACTGCAACCTCAAACACCTAGGCTCAATTGATCTTCCTGCCCCAGCCTCCTGAGTAGTTGGGACTACAGCCATGTGCTACCATGCCTGGCTAATTTTTTTATTTTTTGTAGAAATGGGGGTCTCAATCTTGCTCAGGCTAGTCTCTAACTCCTGGCTTAAGCAATCCTCTTGCCTCAGCCTCCCAAAGTGTTAGGATTACCAGCATGAGCTATTATGACCAGCAGATGATTTTTTGCTTTTTTGGGACAGAGTCATACTCTGTTGTCCAGGCTAGAGTGCCATAGTGTCAGCCTAGCTCACAGCTACCTCAGACTCCTGGGTTCAAGTGATCCTTCTGCCTCAGCCTACCAGGTAGATGGGACTACAGCCATCTGCCACAATGCCTGGCTAATTTTTTAATTTTTGGTAAAGATGGGGTTTCTCTCTTGCTTAGGCTGGTCTTGAACTCCTGAGCTCAAAGGGTCCTCCTGCCTTGGCTTCCCAGAATTACAGACAGGCGTGAGCCACTGTGTCCAGCCTGATTTTTTTTTTATAGTAAAAATTTCTGGGCCAGGCTTGGCGCCCATAGCACAGTGGTTATGGCACCAGCCACATACACCAAAGATGGTGGATTTGAACCCAGCCCAGGCCAGCTAAACAACAATGACAACTATAACAAAAAATAGCTGGGCGTTGTGGCAGGTGCCTATACTCCCAGCTACTTGGGAGGCTGAGGCAAGAGAATCGCTTAAGCCCAAGAGTTGGAGGTTGTTGTGAGCTGTGATGCCACAGCATTCTACTGAAGGTGACATAGTGAGAGTCTGTCTCCAAAAAAAATAATAAATACATTTCGGCTCAGTGCCTGTGGCTCAAGTGGCTAGGGCGCCAGCCACGTACACCTAAGCTGGCAGGTTCGAATCCAGCCCAGGCCCAACAAACAACAGTGATGGTTACAACCAGAAAATAGCTGGGCGTTGTTGCGGGCGCCTGTAGTCCCAGCTACTTGGGAGGCAGAGGCAAGAGAATCGCTTGAGGCTCTGTCTCAAAAAAAAAAAAAAAATTCCAGGCCAGGTCCAGTGGCTCACATCTGTAATCCTAGCACTCTGGGAGGCCAAGGTGAATGGATTGCCTGAGCTCAGGAGTTCCAGACCAGCCTGACCTTGTCTCTACTAAAATTAGGAAAAGTAGCAGGTAGGGTGATGGGTGCCTGTCATCCCAGCTACCCGTGAGGCTGAGTCAAAGGGATATCCTAAGCCCAAGACTTTGAAGTTGCTGTGAGATACGATGCCATGGCACTCCACCAAATAAATAAATAAATAAATCCTTTACAAATTACCATGGGATTTCTCTCTTTGTTGGATCTAGACTTAATCTATCACCAACAGAAATACAGATATTAGTGTTTCCCATTAAATAAAATGGAATATCCAAATTTTGAAAATCCCTACTACAGGGCGGTGCCTGTGGCTCAGTGAGTAGGGCGCCGGCCCCATATGCCGGGGGGCGGGTTCGAACCCAGCCCCGGCCAAACTGCAACAAAAAAATAGCCGGGCGTTGTGGCGGGCGCCTGTAGTCCCAGCTGCTCGGGAGGCTGAGGCAAGAGAATCGCGTAAGCCCAAGAGTTAGAGGTTGCTGTGAGCTGTGTGACGCCACAGCATTCTACCCGAGGGCGGTACAGTGAGACTCTGTCTCTACAAAAAAAAAAAAGAAAAAGAAAATCCCTACTACAATTACTGTATTATACAGATATTTTGTAGGGCAGGCCATTTGCAGAAGAGGCATAAAATCTACATTACAGACATATTACTTAACATTGATTTTTTTCTTTGTGTTTTGTTTTAAATACCAAGTAGCACCAGGAGCTTAAATTTGTTTTGAATGCTACTGTCACACCTGACAAAAAATAGAAAATGAGGACAGATGGTGCCTGTGAGGACAGCTGGCTCAGCTGAAGGGAGGAAGTTGAGCTGGGCAGCTACCATGTTGTCTAAAGGTGATTCTGATCTAGATGGCGTCAGATCTAGATGGCATCAGAAACATTCAGAAATCATGTTTAGGCTGGGTGTGGTGGAACATGCCTGTAATTCTGGCACTCTGGGAAGCCAAGGCAGGAGAATCACTTGCAATCAGGAATTTGAGACCAGCCTGAGCAAAGCGAGACCCCATCTCTACTAAAAATAAATAAATAAGAGGCCGAGCACAGTGGCTCATGCCTGTAATCCTAGAACTCTGGGAGGCCGAGGTGGGTGGATTGCTTGAGCTCAGCAGTTCAAGACTAGCCTGAGCAAAAGGCTAGTGAGACTGTTTCTCTACTAAAAATAGAAAAACTGAGGCAAGAGGATCACGTGAGCCCAAGAGTTGGATGTTGCTGTGAGTTATGACACCACGGCACTCTACCCAGGGCAACAGTTTGAGACTCTGTCTCAAAAAAAAAAAAAAAAAAAAATTAAAATTAAAAAAAGGCTCAGCGCCTGTGCTCAGTGGTTAGGATGCTGCCCCCACACACTGGGGCTGGTGGGTTTGAACCCAGTCTGGGCCTGCTAAACGACAGTGACACCACCAACAAAAATAACAAATAATCTCCAGGCATGTGGCAGGCACCCGTAGCCCCAGCTACTGGGGAGGCTAAGGCAAGACAATCACTTAAGCCCAATAGTTTGAGGTTGCTGTGAGCTGTGATGCCACAGCACTCTACCAAGGGTGACAAAGTGAGATGCTGTTTCTAAACAAACAAACAAACAAACAAACAATTTCTTATTAAAAAAGAAAATAAAGGCTTGGCACCTGTGGCTCAGGGCACCCACATACACCAGAGCTGGTGGGTTTGAATCCAGCCCGGGCCTGCCAAACAACAATGACAACTACACCCAAAAAATAACCAGGCATTGTGGCAGGTGCCTATAGTCCCAGCTACTTGGGAGGTTGAGGCAAGAGAATCACTTAAGCCCAAGAGTTTGAGGTTGCTGTGAGCTGTGATGCCACAGCACTCTACCGAGGGTGACATAGTGAGACCTTGTCTCAAAACAAAAGAAAGAAAAGAAAAGAAGATAGCCAGGGGCAGTGGCTCATAGCTGTAATCCTAGCAGTCTGGGAGGTGGATTGCCTAGCTAACAGGTTGGAGACCAGCCTGCGAAAGTGCGAGACCCTCTCTAAAAACCAGCCTTTAGCCCCAGCTACTTGGGAGGCTGAGGCAAGAGAATCACTTAAGTCCAAGAGTTGGAGGTTGCTGTGAGCTGTGATGCTATGGCATTCTTCCGGGCAACATAGTGAAATTCTGTCTCAAAAAAGAAAGAAAAGAAAAGAAAAATAATGTATATGTCAGTACAAAGTGGTCATGTTCAAACTGTCATGTGTTTACACCCACTTGAGAGATTTCTATGAACTTAACAGCTACAAACAAAGATTGTCACAGGTGAGTGTTGGTAATTCAAATATCCCAAGTTTGGCCATCTGTCATGTTTTTCCAAAAATGAGAAACAATTCTTGGTAAAGTTCCAAACAAAACAAAATACCATGGCTCGGCACCCGTGGCTCAAGCGGCTAAGGTGCCAGCCACATACACTGGAGCTGGCAGGTTCAAATCCAGCCCGGGCCTGCCAAACAACAATGACAGCTGCAACCAAAAAAAAAAAAAAAAAAAATTGCCAGGCGTTGTTGCGGGCGTCTGTAGTCCCAGCTACTTGGGAGGCGGAGGCAGGAGAATCACTTGAGCCCAGGAATTGGAGGTTGCTGTGAGCTGTGATGCCATAGCACTCTACCCAGGGTGACAGCTTGAGGCTCTGTCTCAAAAAAAAAAAAAAAAAAGGTGTAAAAAAATTTTTTTTAATAAATAAAACAAAATACCATCTTTGCTCAATTTATACAGGTGTCTGCTTTTCTGGTAAAATCAGGATTAAAACTGTGTTTATATATTTGTGTTTACTTATAAGTGAATTTAAGTTCTGTACTCACAGTTTAAACTTGTTCTCAACTACATGACTGTCCATGGGACATTCTGGAAATGATGGCGAACAGGGACAGTTTTGCATTGAGCAGAGCTGTGTGGCACTATGTAGGACAATTGATAATCCGTGGTGAGGTTCACCCATTAATGCTAATAGACCCTCCATCCCTGTGACCAAAAAACCCCCATGAATTCACAAAACACCCTCTAGGGGGTGGCACTGTCCCTGTCAAGAGCTACTGCTTTAGAGCAGCAGGAGGTTCAGCATCTGAGGAGGGATCCACACAGATTAGGTTGTGAAAGGATTCTTAGGGGCTGTCAGGTAGCTCACGCCTGTAATCCCAGCACTCTGGGAGGCTGAGGTGGGTGGATTGCTTAGCTCAGGAATTTGAGACAATTCTGAGCAAGAGGGAGACCCCATCTTTACTAAAAATAGATAAAATTAGCTGGGTGTTGTCGTGGGCACCTGTAGTCCCAGCTACTTGGGAGGCTGAGGCAGGAAAATCACTTGAGCTCAGGAATTTGACATCAGTCTGAGCAGGAGCAAGACCTTGTCTCTACTGAAAATAGAAAAACTTGGCTCTGCGCCCATAACACAGTGTTTACAGTGCCAGCCACTTGCACTGAGGCTGGTGGGCTCGAACCCAGTCCAGACCTGTTAAACAACGACAACTACAACAAAAAAATAGCGGGTATTGTGGCGGGTGCCTATAGTCCCAGCTAATACTTGGAAGGCTGAGGCAAGAGAATCGCTTAAGCCCAATAATTGGGGGTTGCTGTGAGCTGTGACGCTACAGCACTCTACCGAGGGCAACGTAGTGAGGCTCTGTCTCAAAAAAAAAACAAGTAAATAAATAAATAAAAATAGAGAGGGCGGCACCTGCAGCTAAGTGAGTAGGGAGCCGTCCCCATATACCAGGGGTGGCAGGTTCAAACCCAGCCCCAGCCAAACTGCAATAAAAATAAAAAAATAGCTGGGTGTTGTGGCGGGCACCTGTAGTCCCAGCTACTTGGGAGGGTGAGGCAAGAGAATCGCCTAAGCCCAAGAGCTGGAGGTTGCCGTGAGCTGTGATGGCACAGCACTCTACCGAGGGCGACAAAGTAATAAAAAAAGTAATAAAAAAATAAAAATAGGGCGGCGCCTGTGGCTCAGTGAACAGGGCGCCGGCCCCATATACCGAGGGTGGCAGGTTCAAACCCAGCCCCAGCCAAACTGCAACAACAACAAAAATAGGCAGGCGTGGTGGCAGGCGCCTGTAGTCCCAGCTGCTCCGGAGGCTGAAGCAGGAGAATCGCCTAAGCCCAGGAGTTGGAGGTTGCTGTGAGCTGTGTGACGCCACAGCACTCTACTGAGGGCAATAAAGTGAAACTCTGTCTCTATAAAAAAAATAATAAATAAATAAAAATAGAGAAACTGGGGTGGCTCCTGTGGCTCAGTGGGTAAGGCGCCAGCCCCATATACTGAGGGTGGCGGGTTCAAACCCAGCCCCAGCCAAACTGCAACAAAAAAATAGCCGGATGTTGTGGTGGGTGCCTGTAGTCCCAGCTACTCGGGAGGCTGAGACAGGAGAATCGCCTAAGCCCAGAAGTTGGAGGTTGCTGTGAGCTGTGACGCCACAGCATTCTACCAAGGGTGATAAAGTGAGACTGTCTCCAAAAAAAAAAAAAAAAAAAGTAATCTTTATACCTCGGCGTCTATGGCTCAAGCAGCTAAGGCGCCAGCTACATACACCTGAGCTGGTGGGCTCCAATCCAGCTCGGGCCCGCCAAACAAAAAGGACAGCTAGGCGTTGTGGCGGGCACCTGTAGTCCCAGCTACTTGGGAGGCGGAGGCAGGAGAATCCCTTAAGCCCAAGAGTTGGAGGTTGCTGTGAGCTGTGATGCCACAGCACTTTACCCAGGGCGACAGCTTGAGGCTCTGTCTCAAAAAAAAGAAAGAAAGAAAAAGAAAAAGAAAGAAAGAAAGAAAAAGAAAAACTGAGGCAAGAGGATTGCTTGAGTCCAACAGTTTGAGATTGCTACAATGACGCCAAGGCACTCTACCCAGGGCAACAGAATGAGACTCTGTATCAAAAAAAAAAAAAAAAAAAAAAAGCTTGTGGCCCAACAACCATGTAAAACTATTTAGTAGCCATTTAGATGTGTGGTCCTAGAGCAGTGGTTCTCAACCTTCCTAATGCTACAACCCTTCAATACAGTTCCCACTGGTTGAGAGCCGCTGTCCTAGAGAAGGTTTCTCAACCTCAGAGCTATTAATATTTTAGACTAGATAATTCTCTGTTGTGAAGAGCTGTCCTGCACATTGTGGGATGTTTGGCAGAAGCATCCCTACCCTCTACCCACTAGAGGTCAGTAGCACATCTGTAGTACATCCTCGCTCTGACTCCCGGCTTATTTGTTACAACCAAAAATGTCTCTAGATTTTGCCAAATGTACACCAGGGATAATCACCCATAGTTGGAAATCACTGACCGGTAGTATATTGAAACCAAAGGAAAGAAAGTGGATGCCTGGACTTGGAGGAATGCACGTTCACAATGAGTAAATGAGTGATGAGGTAAAGAAGACAGAATAGGGGCGGCACCTGTGGCTCAAAGGTGTAGGGCCCCACCCCCATATGCTGGAGGTGGCGGGTTCAAATCTAGCCCCAGCCAAAAACTGCAAAAAGAAAAAAAAAAAAGAATAGTTGAAAAACAAAATCAACAAAACAAAAAAGATATAGAAGTCAATGGAAGAAAGTGGCAGTGGTTTGTTTTTATTTTTTTTCTTTTTTTATTGTTAAATCATAGCTGTGTACATTAGTGCAATCGCCTGTATTTATTTTTATTTTTTGAGACAGAGTCTCACTCTGTTACCTTGGGTGGTGCCCTGGGTACAGTACCATGGCATCATAGCTCACAGCAACCTCAAACTCTCGGGCCTAAGCAATCCTCATGCCTCAGCTACTTGATTAACTGTGTTCACAGCGCCCATGACAACACCCAGCTAGTTTTTCTTTCTTTTTTTTCTTTTGCAGTTTTGGCCAGGGCTGGGTTTGAACCTGCCACTTCCAGCATATGGGGCCGATGCCCTACTCCTTTGAGCCACAGGCACTGCCCTGTTTTTTATTTTTAAAGATAGGATCTTGGCCTGTTGTCTAGGATGGAGTACATCATCATATCTCACTGCATTCTGGAACTGGGCTCAAGTGATTCTCTAGCCTCAACCTTTGGAGTAGCTGGGACTACAACTGTGTGCCACTATACCTGGTATTTGGAGAAAATTATTTTAGTGGACTAGTGGGGCAGAAGCCTGATTGAAGGAGTGTATTTGAGAGGTAATGAAAAATGCAATGTAGCAGCTATAACAGGAACACCATCAAGCAAATATAGAACAGTAAGTGTCACGACCCCTAAGGCCCTGGTCTCAGTCGCCACAGGAAGGAACCAGGCATGACACAGATTAGAAGTACAAGCTTGCGGGAGGCAGGCTAACCTCAAGTGCAGGGTAGCCTAGAGCCTCCTCCCCAAAGGCTATTTATTAAGGTTATACACAACAGGTGTGGAGAGTTAAGGTAATGAGGCATTACATATGAGGGCTGCATGCTTAAGGATTGCCACGTGCTCTTTCCCCACAACCCTCATGAAGAACTACAAGAACTACTATGCATCAGTGTTTAACACATGCTTACTAGTGAGCGACCGATCGTATCTCATTCTGGAACAGAGTTACTTGGAGGATAAACGTCTCTAGGCTTGCCAGGAGACTGTCCTGTCCTCAGCATTTCCTTTTAATGTGATAATAATCAGTAACTGTCCTTTGCAAGCATGGTGTCCATTCTTCTACATATCCCCCATTTTTGTTTAAGACATTTTTTGGGTAGGATAAGGAAAAAATAGCCATTGTTCCTTTCTTTTTTTTTTTAATTTTTTTATTCAATGTTTTTCAAAAACAAAAAGAAAAAAGATCCAAATCGGAGGTAAAAAGGAACATGGAAAATTCAACTCAAGTGGTGTCATATCAGCCGTTGTTCCTTTCAATAGTTTTTCTTGTTGAGGAGCTCCTCTACTTCTTGCTAGGCAAAAGAACAAGAGGGCACATATAGTAATTAATAGAATTATACCAGTGGTGCCAGTGAGGGTCTTCGCAGAAGAAAAAAGAGAGAAATTAGTAACACTATTGGAAATGCTTTTTAATTTCAGTTCCTGCAACAGATTGTAATTATTTAATGAAGGTTTCAGGTGTATGTTGTTGTAAATCTATCCAAAAATGATGTTATGTTGTTCCAATCAGGCTAGGCACAGGGGGAGACATGCCTCCTCCATGCCAAACAATATAGGAATGGTTGGCTATGGTAGTTGTTCTTACAAAAAACAATGCATTTCTCCACCTAACTGTTTGTCTTGGGCTGACCCGTGGGGTCTCCAATCAATGATGCTTCCATAGGAAGTATTAACTAATGCTCAAGGTTTCATGCCTCTGCCCATTGTCCATTGCACCCATTATAAATAGGTAGCAACAGGCATAGTGCCGATTGGAATGTTAGGTGGGGGAAGGGTAGTGTTATACCCTTTCCAAGTTGAAATCTGGAGGAGCAGCATGGTTTTTATTATTATTATTATTTAATACTATTATGTATAAGAGAAAATCATGCAGTGGGAATGGGTTGAAGGTAACGACTGCCAGGACTTACATTGAAATGATAGGGTTAATCTAAGATATTGTTCTGTTAGGATTAGGGATATAGGCTCAATAAGTGAAGTTCTTTGTAGCAGCATATACCTTTGTCGACACTAGTGCAATCATTGCCAGAACAAGAAATCTTCCAGTAGAGGTTTACCTTGATGTTTTCACTAAATCTTCAGCCGCTGAATGACAGCTTTTTGATTTGACCCCAAGAAGGAAAAGTGGAATTAGTGGTTCTTGGGAGAGGACGACGTCTGTTCGTCTGCTTGATGGTCATGTTATTGAAGAGATCAGTGAGGGTGGATTCGTCAAAGTGCTGGTGAGGTCTTTTGCTCATATGGAGGCTTAATCCAGTGGGCGGATAACCACTGGTTTTCTTGCTGTTCTGTAATGATATGAGCAAAGACTTGACCCCAATGTAACACATAACTAGGTTCTCATTCAGACATATAGGGTTTCTTATAGAAAATAGGTTGCTGTATTTGAGAAGGTGGTGAATGGGTAAGAGATGTCCAGTGACGTTCAGCAGCAGTGTTTCTATCATTGTTGAGGTTCAAAAAATTAAGAGTGAACAGAGCTCTAGTAAGGATATATCTAGGACTGTTTTTCATGGGGAGTATACTATCTCCTCCTTTCTGTTTAAATAACATATCTTTTAATGTTTTGTGGTGTCACTGAATAATGGCCTGGCCTTGAGAATTATAGGAAATACCATGAGAAAGTTGAATATTCCAAAAAGATAGAAAGGTATTTAATTTTTGAGTAGAATAGGAAGGTGCATTGTCAGTTTTAATAGACTTGGAAGTCCCATGACATTAAAACATTCTAATAAATGTTGAATGACATGGTGAGTCCTTTCTCTAGGTAAGGCATTCTTTTGGACAGAATTATAAGGACTTTGAAAACTTTGGAGTTATTACCATCAGTATATCTAGCCTTGCCATGCTTGTTGGCATCTGTGTAAAAAGTGATAGCATCTGTAATTGGTGAGTCTTTGACAATATGAGGAAGGATCCAGGAAGTTTTAGAAATTGAAATTTTTTATCATGAGGATATTCATTGGTAATTAAGCCTGCATAAGATGCAAGAGCAATTTGCCAAGGTGAAGATACTTGAAAATTGAGTTGAACGTGCTTTTCTGTAAAAGGAACAATGATAGAACAAGGGTCATAGCCTGTAAGTTGGCGAATTGTGTTTCTGCCTTTAGCAATTAACTCACAAATTTTGTCTAAATATTGTAATTTTTGTGGTTTTATTAGGAAGGAATGGCCACTCTAAAGGGATGTTCTCTTGATAAATAACTCCAGTTGAAGAGTGAGAAGTAGCTATAACTATCAGTTGAATCGGCAATCTAATGTCAACTCAATCTAATTCTTTTGAGGCAAACTCTTTTTCAATTAGTTGCAGTTCCTTCTTTGCCTCTGGAGTAAGTGAATGAGGACTATTTAAGTCAGAAGGTCCTTCCAGGATTTTAAAAAGATTAGTTAAGGCATAGGTTGGTATTCCTAAAGTTAGATATAACCAATTAAATGACCTAACAGTTTTTGGAAGGTAGATAAGGAATCTAACCTAAGATTAACGTGTTGTGGGAGAATTTGTGTTTGAGTCAATTTGTATCCCAAATATTTATAGGGGGATGTAGTTTGAATTTTTTCGGAGTAATTTGAAGACCATAAGATTTTAGGGTAAGTACAGCTTGTTTAAATATGTCTTGCAAAACAGCTAAACTTTGGTGTGCAAATAAAATATCATCCATATAATGAATGATGTAGGCTGTAGGATATTTTTTCTTAGTGTGCTGTAATGGCTGATCAACAAAATGCTGACACGAAGTAGGACTATTTAACATACCTTGTGGCAGAACTCTCCACTGAAAACACTGATAGGGTCTTTGTTGATTACAGGAAGATAAAAGGCAAAACATGGTTGGTCTTCAGGATACAAGTATATACTGAAAAAATTATCTTTTTTTTTTTTTTTTTATTGTTGGGGATTCATTGAGGGTACAATAAGCCAGTTACACTGATTGCAATTGTTAGGTAAAGTCCCTCTTGCAATCATGTCTTGCCCCCATAAAGTGAAAAAATTATCTTTTAAGTCAATGACATATAAATACCAATTGGAAGGGATCATGGAGGACAAAGGAAGTCCTGGTTGCAGGGGACCCATGGGAACAATTGTTTCATTAACTTTGTGAAGATCAGTAAGCATTCTCCATTTGCCTGATTTCTTTTTTACAATAAAGACAGGATAATTCCAAGGGACGGTAGAGGGCTCAATATGTCCTTGCTCTAACTGTTCCTGAATTAAAAATTGTAAGGCATCTAGTTTTTCTGTAAGTCATGGACACTGCTCCACCCACACTGGATTATTACTCTTCCAAGATAGCTTGAGAGCATATTTTGGGGGCAGTGGCCTCTATGCTAAATTTGACATTTGAAAGGAATTAGTATGAGAGGAAGGTATAGTTATTACAGTTTTCCAGAGCTGAAGTAAATCTCAACCTCACAAGTTAATAGCAATATCAGCTATGTATGGTTGAATCTGAGCATTTTGATTGTCTGGTCCCAAACAAGGTAAAGGTAATGTACTTTGAAAGACTGAATTTAAAGTTCCTATGCCTGTAAAAGTGACATTGACTATCTGTTTTGGCCACTCCTTGGACCACAGATTTAAAGCCATGACTGAAACATCTGCACCAGTATCTAACAGTCCAGTAAAGGATTTATCCTTCCAAGTGAGTGTTAATTAAGGCCTGGTCTTATCAATAGATGTTTGCCAAAAAATGCTGTTTGTACTGCCAAGACCACCAGTGCGTTTTTTTGTTTTGTTTTGTTTTGTAGAGACACAGTCTCACTTTATCACCCTCGGTAGAGTGCTGTGGCATCACACAGCTCACAGCAACCTCCAATTCCAGCTTAGGTGATTCTCCTGCCTCAGCCTCCCAAGCAGCTGGGACTACAGGTGCCCGCCACAATGCCCAGCTATTTTTTGTTGCAGTTTCACTGGGGCCAGGTTTGAACTCACCACCCTCGGTATATGGGGTTGGCGCCTACTCACTGAGCCACAGGCGCCACCCTCACCAGTGAATTTTTTTTTTACCAGTACTTTGTAATTTAACATGAGGCAGGAGTAGCAATTGAGCAATCTTTTGTCCGGCTAAAATTTGAGTTGGTTGGTTTACTGAAATCATGATCTGTATTTCCCCTAAGGAGTCACTATCTGTAACACTCCTGTGGACAAACACTCCATAAGATATTAAGCTACTTGTTCCTAACAATAACCCAACAGTATCTGGGGGAATAGAACCACATATTCCTGTTTTTAATTTCTTTTCTCCCATGTTAGAAAGCAAAAGAACATTATCACATGCTGGTAAATCTAAAGCGGCACTACCTGGGATGGTGTGTAAAAGGGATTGGACGAGCTTAAGTTGCTTGTGAGTAGGTAGGTCTCCAGACCCATATTATTTGCCTGCAGCCCATTGAGAGTACTCTGGACTAGGAGGGATATTAGTAACTGTGACTGGGAAAAGCCCTATAGTATCTTCAAAAGTACAGTCACTGGTCTTTCGCCCTGCTAATAAAGCCTTCATAATAGAAGCCACAGGTGGATCATCTACATAGGGAAGCAGGGAGGGCAATGTTGAGTGATCTATGTTAACATTTTTATTTTATTTTATTTTTTTTTGGAGAGCGGGGTGCGCCCCCACCCTGCTGAGGTTGGCAATCCCAGGCCAGCCTGGATGGCCCCCACCGCCACCACACCACTCCCTGTCCGAGAGGGGAGGCCGCGGACCCAGCAACTTGGTAGACACTGCGGCTTGCTGCAGCCCCTGGTCCTGGCTGGGGCGTGAGGAGGTGGCAGGTACCCGAGGAAGGTGGGTGGGGAGGGGGTGGCGTCACAGGGCATCACCCACCCCGCCCCTGCTTTGCGCTGCCACCCAGCAGCTGCTGCCCCCCACCCACGTTTCCTGCTGCCTGCAGGTGGGAGAAGAGAGGACAGCAGCCGGTCGGTGGGATGGGCAGACCTGACCCAAGGGCGCTCACGGGCATGTGTGCATGCCAGGAGAAACTCTTGTGTCCAGGGCTATATTAGCATTTTTTTTTTTTTTTTTTTGTAGAGACAGAGTCTCACTTTATGGCCCTCGGTAGAGTGCCGTGGCCTCACACAGCTCACAGCAACCTCCAACTCCTGGGCTTAAGCGATTCTCTTGCCTCAGCCTCCCGAGTAGCTGGGACTACAGGCGCCCGCCACAACGCCCAGCTATTTTTGGGTTGCAGTTTGACCGGGGCCAGGTTTGAACCCGCCACCCTTGGTATATGGGGCTGGCGCCTTACCGACTGAGCCATAGGCGCCGCCCGCTATATTAGCATTTTTAACTGTGAGACTATTCAACCCGTCTTCCCACTGTTTAATCTGAGCTGCCATAAAGATCACTGGGGTATTTTCTTGCTTATTCATGTCTGTATCACATACTTCCTCCCCCAGGAAGGGCCAGAAAAACCTTCATGCACTCTGGTTCCCAATTCTCCTCAGGTCCAGGTTCCCACTGAACCTCACTATTCTCCTCACTTTCAAATTCTGCTCGAACATACCTTCTTCCTCAGTTTCTAATTCTCGTGACTCCCCAAACAGTAAGTTACCCATTATTTTCTCTAAGTATCTTTGCTTATTATTTACCAAAGGCCTCACTTATTCTGAGTCGAGTTCCTTTGTTTCTAGTATGGCCAAAAGTCCCGCTTTCTCTGAGCAAAGTTTCTCTTTGGGACTTCCTCCCACTGTCTACCAAAGGCTTCACTTACTTCCGAGTATCCTGTGTCCCCTTCGGTCCACGTCCCTGGTGTCCTGTTGTATCCTGCCAGATGTTGAGATCCCTAAGGCCCTGGTCTCGGTCGCCACAGGAAGGAACCAGGCACGACACGGATTAGAAGTACAAGCTTGCGGGAGGCAGGCTAACCTTAAGTGCAGGGTAGCCCAGAGCCCCCTCCACAAAGGCTATTTATCAAGGTTATACACAACAGGTGTGGAGAGTTACGGTAATGAGGCATTACATATGAGGGCTGCAGGCATAAGGACTGCCACGTGCTCTTTCCTCACGTGTTCTTTCCCCACAACCCTCATGAAGAACAACTAAGCATCAATGTTTAACACATGCTTACTAGCGAGTGACCGATCTTATCTCATTCTGGAACACTGAGTTACTTGGGGAATTGTCCCCAAGTCACAAAACGTCTCTAGGCTTGCCAGGAGACTGTCCTGTTCTCAGCATTTCCTTTTAATGTGGTAAGAATCAGTAACTGTCCTTTGTAAGCATGGTGTCCATTCCTCTACAAGCAAGACCTAAGACACAGGAAAAGAATGAAAGGAGAGGATGAGGAAGCTGACAAAATGAGAAATGAGGGACCAATTATGCACCCCCACTGGATTCTCCAGCCCTAAAAAGTCTTAGAAAAGACAAACTATCAGTATTCCTCCTCAAGAGTGAAAGGAAATGTTTATTCAAGGAAGAAGGGAGCAGAGAAGATCTTCACAAATTAAGCTGCAGAAGATCATGAAATACTTTCTGGGACCCACCCTTAATCTCCTCAGACTAATTTCAACAGAGATTAGCTTATTGGGATGGGATCCATAATAATTTTCTATGAAAGATCCCCATTTACTCTTACCTGCATGAACTAAAGCAAAAGCCTCTTCTCTGGGTTCTCTTCTTCCAAATCTTTTTTTTTTTTTTTTTTTGGAGACAGAGTCTCACTTTGTCACCGTCAGTAGAATGCCATGGCATTACAGCTCACAGCAACCTCCAGCTCTTGGGCTTAGGTGATTCTCTTCCCTCAGTCTCCCGAGTTGCTGGGACTACAGGCGCCCGCCACAATACCTGACTATTTTTTTTTTTCTTTTTTGCAGTTTTTTTGGCTGGGGCTGCGTTTGAACCCACCACCTCTGGTATATGGGGCCAGCACCCTACTCCTTTGAGCCACAGGCACCGCCCTACCAGGCTATTTTTTTGTTGCAGTTTTGGCCAGGGCCTGGGTTCAAACCCGCCACCCTCAGTATATGGGGCTGGCACCCTACTCACTGAGCCACAGGCACCACCCTCTTCATCCAAATCTTTTTTTTTTTGTAGAGACAGAGTCTCACTGTGGCGTCACACGGCTCACAGCAACCTCTAACTCTTGGGCTTACGCGATTCTCTTGCCTCAGCCTCCTGAGCAGCTGGGACTACAGGCGCCTGCCACAACGCCCGGCTATTTTTTTTGTTGCAGTTTGGCCGGGGCTGGGTTTGAACCCGCCACCCTCGGCATATGGGGCCGGCGCCCTACTCACTGAGCCGCAGGCACCACCCCCTCATCCAAATCTTAAAACCCACCCCTGATCTTATCACTCCATTACTTAAGAATATTTAACATCTCCCTGCTGCCAAAATGCTTGTTTAATTCTCAGGGAAAGGAAAGGAATAAACACTTAGCATACAGTAGGTAAGTGTCATTGAAAGAATTCTTTTCCTTTGGATATTATGATAAAGCACCCCACACGTAGTTGCTTAAAACAACAGAAATTTATTCTCTTACACTTCTGGAAACTACAAGTCCAAAATCAAGGTGTCAGTAGGTTCATGTTCTCTCTGAGACCCTCTGTAGTATCCTCTGGGCTCTTCCTAGGTTCCAGTGGGAGTCAACAATCCTTGGCATCATTTGGCCTGCAGCTGCATCTTTCCAATCTCTCCCTCTTTCCAATCTTTCCATCTCTCCAATCACATGGTGTTCTCCCTTTGTGTCTGTCCTCGTGTCTCTGTTTTCTTATAGGGACATCATATGTGGATTTTTCTTTCTTTCTTTTTTTTTTTTCTTTTTACACAGAGTCTCACTCTGTTAGCATGGCACTCATGCTAGAGTGCCATGGCATCAGCTTTGCTCACAGCAAACTCAAACTCCTGGGCTCAAAAATTCTTCTGCTTCAGCCTCATAAGTAGCTGGGACTACAGGCTCCCACCACAACCCCCAGCTAATTTTTCCATTTTTACTGGGGACTGGGTCTTGCTCTTACTTAGGCTGATCTAGAACTCCTGAACTCAAGAGATCCACCTGCCTCAGCCTCCTAGAGTACTAGGAATATATGTGTGAGCCACTGTGCCCCACCTCGAATGTAATTTTAATCTTAACTCAATTATATCTAGCAAGACCCTATTTCCAAACAAGGTCACATTCTGAGGTATTGGGGGCTCAGGTATTGAACCTCTGTTTTTAGTGGACCCAATCCAACCCATAACAATGTTATTTAAGTTTCATGAAAACTTTTCAAGGTAGAGACTATAATTAAATTGAGGTCCATAGATGGTAGGTTCATAGCCAGCAAGGTGACTGGCTAAATAATTAAAGCTAATAAATGATAAATATCAGAGTTGGGATGTCCCTATCCAGTCTATCAAGCCATAGATAAGTCGTGCTCATTTTATGTAGCATGATCTTACCCAAACCAACGTTTGCAAAAATTCTCCCTCAAATATTCTATGAGAACAAAGTGATCTAATTATTACTATTACTTCCATATGTTTCAAGCTTTCCCAACTTTTACCTCTTTTTTTTTTTTTTCTTTTTTTGGCCGGGGCTAGGTTTGAACCCTCCACCTCTGGCATATGGGACCGGCGCCCTACTCCTTGGGCCACAGGCGCCAACTTTTACCTCTTTTACTACTTCTCCCTTACTTCAGATTCTATCATCCTAGTAGCCTCTGTTCAAACTCCAAAGCCTTCTCAGGTCTCTCCTTTTTCTGATCTAAGGGTATTTTTTAAGGTCCCTCTGTCTTGCAATTGTGTTTCTTTTTAAAATGCTGCTCACCAACTAGGTGCGGTGGCTCACTCCTGTAATCCTAGCACTCTGGGAGGCTGAAGCAGGTGGATTGCTTGAGCTCAGGAGTTTCGGACCAGTGTGAGCAAAAGCGAAACCCCATCTATACTAAAAATAGAAAAAAAAATTAGCTGGATGTGGTGGCACACACCTGTAGTCTCAGCTACTTGGGAGGCTGAGGCAACAGGATCACTTGAGCCCAAGAGTTTGCGATCCCTGCGAGCTATTATGCCACAGCACTCTACCCATGGCAACATAGCAAGACTCTCTCTTGAAAAAATAAATAAAATAAAATGCTGCTCACCTCAAAGGATTGGATGGGGAAACTTTTTTTTTTTTTGTAGAGACAGAGTCTCACTTTATGGCCCTCGGTAGAGTGCCGTGGCCTCACACAGCTCACAGCAACCTCCAACTCCTGGGCTTAAGCGATTCTCTTGCCTCAGCCTCCCAAGTAGCTGGGACTACAGGCGCCCGCCACAACGCCCGGCTATTTTTTGGTTGCAGTTTGGCCGGGGCTGGGTTTGAACCCGCCACCCTCGGTATATGGGGCCGGCGCCCTACTGACTGAGCCACAGGCGCCGCCCGGGGAAACTTTTTAAACTATAGAATAATGCAATTTTTTCCCCTTCAGATGTAGTCTCAGCCAGGCATTATGGGTCATGCCTGTAGTCCTTATTGTCTGGGAGGCAGAAGCAGGTGGATTGCTTGGGCTTAGGAGTTGGAGACCAGCCTGAACAAGAGCAAGAACCCATGTCTACTAAAAATAGAAAAACTAGTGGGGGGGCGGTGCCTGTGGCTCAGTGAGTAGGGCGCTGGCCCCATATGCCGAGGGTGGCGGGTTCAAACCCAGCCCCGGCCAAACTGCAACAAAAAAAATAGCTAGGTGCTGTGGCGGGCGCCTGTAGTCCCAGCTACTCTGGAGGCTGAGGCAAGAGAATCACTTAAGCCCAGGAGCTGGAGGTTGCTGTGAGCTGTGTGATGCCACGGCACCCTACCAAGGGCCATAAAGTAAGACTCTGTCTCTACAAAAAAAAAAAAATTCTTCCTTCTGGGCGGCACCTGTGGCTCAAAGGAGTAAGGCGCTGGTCCCGTATGCTGGAGGCGGTGGGTTCAAACCCAGCCCCAGCCAAAAAAAAAAAAAAAAAATTCTTCCTTCTAAAAAAAAAAAATCATAAAAATATAAAAATTCGGGCAGCGCCTGTGGCTCAGTCGGTAAGGCGCTAGCCCCATATACCGAGGGTGGTGGGTTCAAACCCAGCCCCGGCCAAACTGCAACAAAAAATAGCCGGGCATTGTGGCGGGCGCCTGTTGTCCCGGCTACTTGGGAGGCTGAGGCAAGAGAATCGCTTAAGCCCAGGAGTTGGAGGTTGCTGTGAGCTGTGTGAGGGCCATAAAGTGAGACCCTGTCTCTACAAAAAAAAAAATAATAATAAAAAAATAAAAATAAAAATAAAAATTCTTCCTTCCTCCTTTCCTTTTCTTTCTGGAGACAGAGACTCATTCTGTTGCCCTGGGTAGAGTGCTGTGTTGTCATAGTTCACAGCAACCTCAAACTCTTGGGCTTGAGCAATCCTCCTGCCTCAGCCTCCCAAGTAGCTAGGAAATGCCCACTACAATGTCCACCTAATTTTTCTACTTTTAGTAGAGACGGGGTCTCACTCTTGCTCAGGATGCTCTCAAACCCCTGAAATCAAGCAATCCACCCACCTCAGCCAATAGGTTTCTAAAAGTAATACTTGGTTAGGATTACAGGCGTGAGCCACCACGCCCATCTAATAATAGGTTTCTAAAAGTAACCTTGGCTCTCTCTTCTCAACACAACTCTTCCTCAGGGAAGAGGAGAGATGGAGAGAGGGCTATGAAGTGGAGTTAGGCAAGGGAACTAAATTTTGTTCAGCATAAACTCTGGTCCTGTACCTTGTTCTTTACGAAGAGGGTCCCTTTAATCACATCTCATTTTATCCCCACAACATCCCTAAGAAGAAGAAATCATTATCTCTGTTTAACATTATCTCTGTTTAACAGGTAATCATTTATCTCTGCCCCAGGAAGGGGCAGAGGACAATGTTTTGTGAGAATTCAGGGGGAAACATGAGCTCTTTGTAAAGGGGCCCATAGATTGCATAAGTGTTTGGAATTTGAGGTACATTTCTTTGGTTGACATTGGAGAGTTACGAAAATCAGCTCATGGCTGGCTGGACGGCTGTAGCACAGTGGTTATGGTGCCAGCCACATATACTTAGGGTGTTGGGTTCGAACCCAGCCCCTGCCAACTATACAACTGCAACAAAAAAATAGCCAGGCTTTGTGGCGGGCACCTGTAGTCCCAGCTACTTGGGAGGCTGAGACAAGAGAATCACTTAAGCACAAGAGTTTGAGGTTTCTTTGAGCTGTGACACCATGGCACTCTACTAAGGGTGACATAGTGAGACTCTGTCTCAAAAAGAAGAAAAAAAAGAAAATCAGCTCATGTCCACAATCACTCCATAGTAAAGATCAGGGTTTTGTTGTGCCACTTGTTAAAAAGAGATTAGAATCTAGAGCTTTTTTAGGTGTCCAGATACACCTTTCTGAATACTCATGTGCTACTAATCTTGGGCCTGAAACTGTATCATTATCAAAATGTATTCTGCTGACTTGGTGCCTGTAGCTCAGTGGCTAGGGTGCCAGCCACATACACCGGGGCTGGTGGATTTGGCCCGGGCCTGCCAAACAATAATGACAACTACAACTTCAACAACAACAAAAAAATCCAGGTGTTGTGGTGGGCGCCTGTAGTCCCAGCTACTTGGGAGGCTGAGGCAAGAGAATCCCTTAAGCCCTTAAGTTGGAGGTTGCTGTGAGCTGTGATGTCACAACACTGGTAAGGGTGACATAGTGAGACTCTGTCTCAAAAAAAAGATGTATTCTGCTTTATATCAGAGTGCATCTTGGGCCTTTAGAAATCTGAAACATAAGGGACATTGTTAAAGTAGTTTTTCCAGAGATTGAGGATCTCAGGATCCTGGGTTTTCTATAGCTGGTCCTAGGGAGTTCCCATTATTGGAAAGGAGTATGAGGGGAAGGTCTGCCTTCACAGATGCGGGGCAATACCCCAACTGAAGTCTTTTATCAATCCACACGGACAAGATAATGGGCTTTTTTTTTTTTTTTTTTTGTAGAGACAGAGTCTCACTGTACCGCCCTCAGGTAGAGTGCCGTGGCGTCAGTCACACAGCTCACAGCAACCTCTAACTCTTGGGCTTACGCGATTCTCTTGCCTCAGCCTCCCGAGCAGCTGGGACTACAGGCGCCCACCACAATGCCTGGCTACTTTTTTGTTGCAGTTTGGCCGGGGCTGGGTTTGAACCCGCCACCCTCGGCATATGAGGCAGGCGCCCTACTCACTGAGCCACAGGCGCCGCCCGATAATGGGCTTTTGTTGAGGAGCTCTCAGGAGGTCCTAGGATTCTGTAGGGCTCCTCTTTTAGCCTGCTCTAATTCAAGTCTTTCAATTTTCCCATTGCTCTCATCCTCTTCCCTCCAAGAACAGTGGAAAGTTCCATGAACCAAAACAGGCTGTAGCCAAAGTGCTGATAGTCTCCCTCTTTTCCAGCAGAAGACAAAGGGAGGGATATGCAGAAGGAAGGAACCTAAGAAAACTTGGGAGATTCCAGCTCTTTGGGAAATGGCAAAATTAATTAAAGAAACTTTAGGAGATAGCAATACCAGTATGAGAGCTAGTGCTTCACCCTTAGGACCAGGGCCTGATACTCAAAATTCCATGGCTTATTTGAACATGAAATCTCTATCCAAGTCTGTACTAATCCCCCACTTTAAACCCTGGAATCACATATGTTGTCTTGACTGTAGCTGGACTTCTGCAAACTCTCCACCTTGGATTTTTGCCTGTAGGTGCTTGGTTTTACCTTTAACCAGAGTGTGGCTGTTGCTTTTCCAGGACCTAGGAGTTGATGAGCCACAGAAGCAATACCCAGAATTTTACAGTCCTTGTACTTGAAGTGTAAGGCTCTTTTCAGCTCTCACAAGAGGATCACCTGAATGAGTGAGTAAGAAGTGGTCTGGTACCTTCCCCAAAGACTTGAAGCACTTTTCTAGCATCTAGCTCTGATTAAGCATCAGCACAACCACCCTCAGAGGTAGGAGAAAGATATATGTTAAGAATTAGCCCAAAGAGTTGAGTTCTGAGTTCTTTGACTCAGATTGAGGACAGTAAGAAATTACCCAGATACCTTTTAAAAGTCTATCAGGGGTCCTCAAACTGCAGCCCGTAGGCCACATGAGGTGGTGTAATTGTATTTGTTCTTGTTTTGTTTTTTTACTTCAAAATAAGATACGTGCAGTGTGCAGAGGAATTTGTTCATAGTTTTTTTTTTTTTTTTAACTATAGTCTGGCCCTCCAATGGTCTGAGGGACAGTGAACTGGCCCCCTGTTTAAAAAGTTTGAGGACCCCTGGGAGAGTGAGGGGGTTACCAGGGATGTGGGAATGGGAAATACCTAAAGAGCCTGGAGACGGAACTCTGAAAGGAGGCTGAAGACTGTACCCCCAAGTTTCAAGACTTCTCCAAGAATAAAAATAATTATATATTATGGCATTTTCATTGTTTAGAGATAACAGAACATAGTAGGAAGCATCTCTCTTATTGGCCAAGCTCTATCTCCCTCAGGTAATAACTCCTTTGCAGTAACTGCCTACTGTAAACCCTATACTTTGTCATACAGGTAACTCATTTAAATCCCATGTGACATTTCTGTGAAATAGGTAGTACGGACCCAGTTTCAAAGATGAAGAAACCTACATTGGCAAGGTGAAATTTCTTGCTTACATTCAACTGCTACCATGAAGTGGAGCCAGGGTTCAAGGAAGATTCCCTTGATTGCAAGGCCTGATCTCTTTTCACCAAACTATGAGCCCACCACATGTCCTGTACCTTATAGTCAGTCTGTAAAAGGGGCTGAATTATGGAATGGAGTTCACCATAAACTTCTAGAAGTAGAAAGACAGGCTGGGTGAGGTGGCTCACACCTGTAATCCTAACACTTTGGGAGACCGAGATGGGAGGACTGCTTGAAGCAGTAAGTTCAAGACCAGCCTGAGTAAGAGTGAGGAGGTCCCCTCTCGACAAAAAGTAGAAAAATTAGCCAGGCATAATGGCAAGTGCCTGTAATCTCAGCTAATGGGGAGACTGAGGCAGGAGAAGTACTTGAGCTTGAGGTTGCAGTGAGCTATAATGACTGCACTGTAGCCCAGGCAACAGAATGAGACCTTGTCTTAAAAATAATAATAGGGCAGTGCCCATAGCTGAGTGAGTAGGGCGCCAGCCATATACACTGAGCTGGCAGGTTCAAACATGGCCCGCGCCAGCTAAAACAACAATGACAACTGCAACCAAAAAGTAGCCAGGCCTTGTGGCAGCCACCTGTAGTCCCAGCTACTTGGGAGGCTAAGGCAAGAGAATCGCTTAAGCCCAAGAGTTGGAGGTTGCTGTGATCTGTGACACTACAGCATTCTACTGAGGGCGACATAGTGAGACTCTGTCTCAAAAAAAGAAAATAATAATAATAAATAGCTGAGTGCAGTGGCTCACACCTGTAATCCCAGCACTCTGGGAGGCTGAGGTGGGCAGATTGCCTGAACTCAGGAGTTCAAGAACAGCCTGAGCTAGAGTAAGACCACGTCTTTAAAAAAAAAACAAACAGCCAGGCATTGTGGTGAGCACCTGTAGTCCCAAGCTATTAGGGAGGCAGAGGCAAGAGAATCACTTGAGCCCAAGAGTCTGAGGTTGCTGTGAGCTATGATGATACGGCACTGTACCAGGGGCGGGGTGTGTGTGACAAACTGAGACTCTCTCTGGAAAAAAAAAAAAAGTAGACAGTCTGGAGACAAGGAATGGGGAGAAGCTTCATTACTTCAATATTTTTGAGCAATTACTATGCTGAAGAGTAGCTGTATTGCACCGTTAAGATGCATGAACTTCAAAGCTGAATCCATTGGATTTGGTTGTGACCTCCTTACCAGTGTGTGACAGTGGAGCAGGTTTCTTACTGATCTGAGCTTGAGCGCCCCCATTTAGAAAGTTAGATGACCAGCCTTGTTGAGGATTAAATGAGACATTTGAAGTATTTTGCACAATTCCTGGCATATAGTGTGTGCTGTTTTTATAATTACCACTACAGTATTAGATGCTTAGGAGCAACAAAGAGTAAGATAACGACTTTTCTCACTCCTCCCTCAGTGCAGTGGAGAAAGGGAAAAAGGATACTTCTGTAAGTCACTGAAGTAAGCTAGACTAGAGGATCCACCTGAGCTATCCCAGGAGTGTGTGCAAGGTGCTTAAGGGCGGTGATGGCTCATAAGGGAAATCCCTAATGTTTGGGTCAGTAGAAAGAGCACCACACTTGACACATAGGCATGGGATATAGGCTGTTGCATACTACCTGGGGCAATGTTCCATGAATGAACCTGGCACCATAGATTTGGCTTCTCTCAGGACAGAAGCCCAGTTTGTTTTGCGGCCAGGACACACACTCGGAGGCCTTGTGGATCAGTGGAACAGAAGGAGGCATTAGGAATTGTAAGGGCCATAGCTGAATATTCTGAACTGATTTCTTTTTTTTCTTAATTTCTTTCTTTTCTTTTTTTTTTTTCTCGAGTTTTTGGCCGGGGCCGGGTTTGAACCCACCACATCCAGTATATGGGGCCGGCACCCTACTCACTGAGCCATAGGCGCCACCTTGATCTGATTCTTAACTGATAAGACCAAATAGAGAAAATGACACTCTTGCTGGACATGGTGACTTTACCCCTGTAATCTAGTACTTTGGGAGGCCAAGGAAGGTGGATTGCTTGAGCTCAGGAGTTCCAGATCAGCCTGAGCAAAAGAGAAACCCCCATGTCTACTAAAAAATAGAAAAACTAATCAGGCATTGTGTTGGGTGCCTGCAGTCCCAGCTACTTGGGCGGCTGAGGCAAGAGGATCACTTGAGCCCCAGAATTTTAGGTTGCTGTGAGCTATGATGCCATAGCACTCTACCCAGGGTGACACAGTGAGACTGTCTCCAAAAAAAGAAGAAAATGATGCTTTTCCGACTGAATGATGGTTGTGAAGGCAGGTCCCTGCCTTGTTCTCTTAAGGATTTTCTAATTCCATTGTCCATTCTGGTTACCAGAGGGACCCAAGCCATGGTGATTCCTCTGTTCTGGATGCAGGTTGGCCCCACATGAGGCCAGTACCAGGCTGGTTTAGATGCCAGATTTTGTGGGGCAGTGTGTCCTTAAGCTGGAACACCACTGGTCACTCCAGACCAGTGACCCAGGTCTGGAGTATCCAGGACTTGGGGGATAGGAGGGTCCAAGGTGCCACCCCCAGCCCTACTCCCCATGTGCATCCAAAGAGCCTGAAACCATGCTGAAGGCCATGAGCTTCTCAGTTGTGGTAGTGTATTTCTTCCTGAGTGGGTGGTGAAGTCTGTGACATGCATAGAGGGTCTTGTCCCTGATGCTTTTGGCCACCCAGTGGTGCTCAGCAAGGCCTTTCAGGCCTCTTTGTTCTGCCTATTTCTGCTCACTCTTTATTCGAAATGTTCCTAATCCAGTTCCAGGCCAAAAGCTGTAGAAGCAGAAACTACTCAAAGGGCACACAGTGCTTGGAAAGGTTGGGGAAACCAAGAGGCTAATAAAATTTTGGTTATTGGGTTTGGCTGAGGCCTGGAGAGGGACTGTCCCAGAATGTGTCCTGGCAGACTGCTTATTGTTTTGTTTTAAGATAGGGTCCCAGCTGAAGCTAGAATTCAGTGGTGCTATCATAGCTCACTGCAATCTCAGAATCATGGGTTCAAGTGATCCTCCTGCTTGAGCCTCCCAGAAAGCTACGATTACAGATCTAAGCCACCCCATCAGTCCAGTTTACCATGATCAATTTCCATGTCTTTCACTATTCATCCACAGTTTTTTTTTTGGAGGGGAAATAACACTTTTATTAGGGTATCATTTATATACCATACAATTCACTTAGAGTGTATAATTGGATTTTTTTTTTTTGCAGTTTTTGGCTGGGGCTGGGCTTGACCCCGCCACCTCCAGCATATGGGGCCGGTGCCCTCTACGTTGAGCCATAGGCACCGCCCACTTAGACTGTATCTTTAAATGGTTTTGTATATTCATGGAGTTGTGAAACACCTAAGCTCAGTGATCCTCTTGCCTCAGCCTTCCCAGTAGCTGGAACTACAGGCCCATGCACTATACCTGGCTAATTTTTTTTTTTTTTAAAGAGACAGAGTCTCACTTTACCGCCCTCAGTAGAGTGCCATGATGTCACAGGACTCACAGCAACCCCAAGGAAGCTCTTGGGCTTCCGAGATTCTCCTGCCTCAGCCTCCCGAGCAGCTGGGACTACAGGCGCCCGCCACAACGCCCGGCTATTTTTTGGTTGCAGTTCAGCCGGGGCTGAGTTTGAACCCACCACCCTCGGTATATGGGGCCGGCACCCTACTCACTGAGCCACAGGCACCACCCTACCTGGCTAATTTTAATTTTTTTTTGTAGGGACAGAGATCTTGCTATGCCCAAGCTGGTCTTGAGCTCCTGGCCTCAAGCAGCACACGTTCCCTCCTCAAACCCACTTCCCAAAGTGCTGGGATTACAAGCTTGAGCCACTGCACCTGGCCAAAATTTGCCATTTTAACCATTTAATGGTTTAGTAGTTAAGTATACTCCTATGGTTGTGCATTTGATTTTCAGAAGTTTTACATCTTGCAAAACTGAAACTCTATACTCATTAAGCAACTCTCTATTTCCTATTTCTTCCAACCCATGGTAACCACCATTCTACTTTCTGTTCTATTGATTTAACTACTTTTTTTTTTTTTGGAGACAGAGTCTCACTTTGTTGCCCTCAATAGAGTGCTGTAGCGAAACAGCTCACAGCAACCTCTTGGGCTTAGGCGATTCTTTTGCCTCAGCCTCCCGATTAGCTGGGACCACAGGCGCCCGCCACCTGTGGTTGGGGCCTTGTTTGAACCCACCACTCTCAGAATATGGGGCCAGCGCCCTACTCACTGGGCCACAGGCATCGCCAATTTAACTACTCTTAATACCTCATATTAAGTGGAATCATACAGTATTTGACTTTTTGTGGCTGGTTTATTTTAGTATAGGTCAGAATTTCCTTCCTTTTTAAGTTGGATAATAGTCCTTCTCTATATTTTTGTTTATCCATTCACTCACTGATGGACCCTTGAGTTGTTTTCACCTTTAGGGTATTGTGAATAATGCTAGTATGAACATGGATGTCCAAATATCTCTTTCAGACCCTGCTTTCGATTCTTTTGAATATGTAACCAGAAGTAGAAGTGCTGGATCACATGATATTTCAATGTTTCATTTTTTGAACAATCGATATATTTTTCACAGCAGCTGTACCATTTTACATTCTCAGCAACAGTGCACAAGGATTCCAAAATCCGCACCAGTACTTGTTATTTTCTGGTTTGGGGTATGTGTTTGTTTTTAATAGTAGCCTTTCTAATGAATATGAGGACAGTATATATATATATATATATATATATTTTTTTTTTTTTTTTTTTTTTTTTGGCTGGGGCTAGGTTTGAACCCGCCACCTCCGGCGTATGGGACCGGCGCCCTACTCCTTGAGCCACAGGCGCTGCCTGAGGACAGTATATTTTTTAATGTTTTCAATAGCCTTAACCATTTCTGCTGAAAATAATTACTTTTAAAGTAATTTATTTAGATCTTTATGTCTCAGCCAGTTGGAAACTGGTGCTTTTATATACCTTGAGCTTTTCAGATTTGGCTGTGTACTTCTCCCCAGAGTACCAGGATGTTATGTGGGAGACCTACGGCTACCTGGGTTCTCTGGGTGGAGGCCCAGTCCAACCCTTCTCCCATCTTGTGCGATCCAAGGACCTTTGGGACAGGTCTGAGAATGTCTATATGTTGGCTGGGGTTGGTGAGGTTGCATCCCACTTCTGCAGAGGAAGCACATTCTCTAGGTTCCTGCCTCTCACCAAGTCCTCTGATGGCCGTTTCTCCCTTAGGATTTGTAGGCCCCAACCCACCCCCAACTCCTGAATGGAGCAAAAAGAAGGAGGCATGGAGCCTGGAGGCCAAGGAACTTCAGGAAGGGGTGAGGTGACCAGATCTAGGATATGTGAGGAAAGTGGAGCAGAGGCCAAGTTGTGCTTTCTTGGGGGTGAGCCAAAGCAGGTCCTCTCCACATAGGGCCCTTATCTTTAAAGGATCCATTTGGAATGCCTAGGGTGGTGGCTCACACCTGTAATTCCAGTACTTTGGGAGGCCAAGGCTGGAGGATTGCTTGAGGGCAGGAGTTCAATACCAGCCTGAGCAAGATAGTGAGACCCTATTTCTACAAAAAAATAAAACTCCCAGTTGGTAAGAATCCTCAGAAATTTCTCCTCCAAAGTCCCCTTTCTCTACCTGGTCCCTTCCTTGGTTCAAGGGTAGCAAGGTAGGGAGAGGAGAAGTTGGGGAGAGAACTATTAAGCCTGCCTTCACTGCGCAGTGTCTGCATGCCTCAAAGAGGGGCCGGAAGTTTGCTTAATGAAGCCTGCATTGTTGATCCAGGTGGTAACCAGTGCTTTTATATACACTGTCCCACTGTCCATCCCAGTACTTTGAAAAAGCTCTGTCCCTACTGAAATGCCCACATTTAAGGTCTATTTATTATTTATTTTATTTATTTATTTATTTATTTATTTTTTGAGACAGAGTCTCACTATGTCGCCCTGGGTAGAGTGCGATGGCGTCACAGCTCACAGCAACCTCAAACTCTTGGGTTTAAGCAATTCTCTTGCCTCAGCCTCCCAAGTATCTGGGACTACAAGCACCTGCCACAATGCCTGGCTATTTTTTGTTGTTGTAGTTGTCATTGTTTGGTAGGCCCAGGCCAGGTTTGAACCCGCCAGCCCCAGTGTATGTGGCTGGCTGAGCTACAGGCGCCGCCCCTGAGACAGAGTCTCAAGCTGTTGCTCTGGATAGAGTGCCATGGTGTTATAGTTCACAGCAAGCTCCAATTTTGCTCAAGTGATCCTCTTGCCTCAGTTTTTCTATTTTTAGTAGAGATGGGGTCTCACTTTTGCTCAGGTTGTCTTCAACTTGTGAACTCAGGCAATCCATCTGCCTCGGCCTGGAAGAGTGCTAGGATTACAGGCATGAGCCACTGCGCACAGCCCACATTTAAAGTTTTTAATGAGACAGAAGTGATTGCTTTCTTCTGCCAAGCATTGCCATCCCCCACACTTTCAGACAAAACTATAATTTTCCAAGCCCTGAATGGGAAAAAAAGATGGCAACTGCAGGCCAGTGTGGTGGCTCATGCCTGTAATCCTAACATTCTGGGAGGCCAAAGTGGGTGAATTGCCTGAGCTCATGAGTTCAAGACCGGCCTGAGTCAGAGCAAGACTTCATCTTTAAAAATGGCATTGTGGTGGGCACCTGTAGTCCTAGCTACTCAGGAGACTGAGGCAAGAGAATCACTTGAGCTCAAGAGTTTGAGGTTGCTGTGAGCTATGATGTCACAGTACTCTACCAAGGGCGACGAAGTGAGATTCTGTTGACCCATGGCTTCACTAGAAGAGAAAGTAAATTGTGTTCTTTGATTAGTTGAACCATAATTTACCGCTGCTATCCAAAGAAGGTTTAGAACTCATTACAAAAAAGAAGCACCACACAGGAATTCCATATCCAAGTGAATGAAAACATTTAAAGAAACAGGTTCTGTTAATGATAAGTCATGGTCTGGTAGACCACATGTTAGTGAAGAAACCATAGCATCCATCGAAGGAACTTTTGAGGCAAGTCCAAGAAAGGTATTAAGATGGGCTTCACTAGAGCTGAGGCTTTCAAAGTCTACTGTGCATAAGATTCTGTAGATAAGACTTCACATGAAAGCATACAAAATTCAAGTGCATCAGATGTTGTTAGAAGAGGATTATGATGCACAACTTTTTGTCACTGGTTCAACAAAAAAGCAACGATGATGCATTTTTTTTTTGCAGTTTTTGGGCCGGGGCTGGATTCGAACTCGCCACCTCCGGCACATGGGGCCAGCGCCCTATTCCTTTGAGCCACAGGTGCTGCCCATGATGATGCATTTTTGAGTAATTTAATGTGCTCCGATGAAGCAACATTCCACATTAGTGGCAAGGTCAACAGACTTAATTGCCATATTTGGGGAACTGAAAATCCACATAAGTTTGTTGAACAGGAAAGAGATTCTCAGGTGGCGCCTGTGGCTCAGTGAGTAGGGTGCTGACCCCATATGCCGAGGGTGGCGGGTTCAAACCCAGCCCCAGCCAAACTGCAACAAAAAAATAGCCGGGAGTTGTGGCAGGCGCCTGTAGTCCCAGCTGCTCGGGAGGCTGAGGCAAGAGAATCGCGTAAGCCCAAGAGTTAGAGGTTGCTGTGAGACGTGTGACGCCACGGCACTCTACCGGAGGGCGGTACAGTGAGACTCTGTCTCTACAAAAAAAAAAAAAAAGAGATTCTCCCAAAGTTAATGTGTGGTATGCTTTGGGAAAAAAATCGAGTCATAGGGCCATTCTTTTTTGAAGAGCGTGTTGTTAATGGTGATAGCTATTTATAAATGCTGCAAAATTACTTTATTTATCAGCTTGAACAATTAGGACTAATAGAAAATACAGAGTTTCAACAAGATGATGTTCCTTGTCACTTTGGTTTGCATTTTAGACAGTTTCTACATAAGACATTCTCTAACAGGTGAATTAGAAGAGGTGGACCATTTTCTTGGCCTCCACATTTGCCATATTTGACTTCATTGGATTTCTTTTTATGGGAACATGGGAAAACTAATGTTTATTCAACCAAACCTCGATGTTTAGAAGACTTGCAAGCCAGGATAACTGATGTCTGAAAATCAGCTTGAAAATGTTTTCCGGGAGGGGCCTGTGGCTCAGTGAGTAGGGCGCTGGCCCCATATACCAGTGGCGGATTTAAACCCGGCCCTGGCCAAACTGCAATAAAAAAATAGCCGGGCCTTGTGGCAGGTGCCTGTAGTCCCAGCTACTCAGGAGGCTGAAGCAAGAGAATTGCCTAAGCCCAGGAGTTAGAGGTTGCTGAGCTATGACAGCACAGCACACTCTACTGAGGGTGATAAAGTGAGATTCTGTCTGTTTAAAAAAAAGTTTTCTAAGACTAAATCCTTAGGGTTTTTATTTTATTTTATTTTTATTATTATTAATTTTTGAGACAGAGCCTCAAGCTGTTGCCCTGGGTAGAGTGCCGTGGCATCACAGCTCACAGCAACCTCCAACTCCTGGGCTCAAGTGAGTCTCCTGCCTCCGCCTCCCAAGTAGCTGGGACCACAGGCACCTGCCACAATGCCTGGCTACTTTTTGGTTGCAGCCATTATCGTTGTTTGGCAGGCCTGGGCTGGATTTGAACCCGGCAGCTCAGGTGTATGTGGCTGGCGCCCTAGCCACTTGAGCCACAGGCACCAAGCCATATTTATGAATTTTTTGAGACAGTCTCACTTTATCGCCCTCAGTAGAGTGCCATGGCATCACAGCTCACAGCAATCTCCAGCTCTTGGGCTTTGGCGATTCTCTTGCCTCAGCCTCCCAAGTAGCTAGGACTACAGGCACCGGCCACAACACCCAGCTATTTTTTTGTTGCAGTTTGGCCAGGGCCAGGTTCAAACCCCCACCCTCTGTATATGGGGCCAGCGCCCTACTCACTGAGCCACAGGCCCCGCCCTAATAATTTTCTTTATAGAAGTCCTTCACCACTTTTGTTAGGTATATTCCTAACAAATTCCTAGGTATTTTATTTTCTTTGAAACTATGGTGAAGGGAGTTGTGTCCTTAATTAGCTTCTCATCTTGGCTGTCAAGTAATGTTTTTCTTTTCTTTTTTTTTTTTGTGGTTTTTGGCCGGGGCTGGGTTTGAACCCGCCACCTCAGGCATATGGGACCGGGCGCCCTACTCCTTGAGCCACAGGCGCCACCCAACTGTCGAGTAATGTTAATTGTCATTTTTTTCTACCACCTCTGTTCAAACATCTTTCTCAGAATGTCTCACTGCCTGTCTTATTTTTTGACTTTTTCTGTCACATTATCTTTATTCCTTGAGGGCTTTGAGGTTAGTGTTTTGCCTATAGTAGGTGCTTTAAAATATAGATGAATTGGTTAGAGACAGATGTGTATGTCACCAGCTGAGGTGAGAGACGTGCAAATGGCACATTCTCCTGCTCCCAGGGAGCCTCCCGAGTAGCTGCGACTATAGGCACCTTGGGAGATGGCATTGAGCTGGTGAAACTCTGCACTATAATACTTACATAGAATTGGGGACTGATGGGTTGGGTGCTGGCTGGTTCCATCAGCAATTTTCTGTGCCCTTCACATACATGCTTGTATTATTCTCTTGCTTAGTAGTTGTGAATTTATATGCCTCAACAGACTGTAAATTCCATTCAAAGAATGACCCATGACTTACTTCTTTTTTTTTTTTTTTGTAGAGACAGAGTCTCACTGTACCGCCCTCGGTAGAGTGCGGTGGCGTCACACGGCTCACAGCAACCTCTAACTCTTGGGCTTACGCGATTCTCTTGCCTCAGCCTCCCGAGCAGCTGGGACTACAGGCGCCCGCCACAACGCCCGGCTATTTTTTTGTTGCAGTTTGGCCGGGGCTGGGTTTGAACCCGCCACCCTCGGCATATGGGGCCGGCACCCTACTCACTGAGCCACAGGCGCCGCCCCATGACTTACTTCTTTAACCTTGCCTCTCCTAATTGCTTAGCACTATGTTTTGTGTGCTGAACAAATATATGTAAAAATAATGTATAGAGGATTATGCATACGATTGAACCTGAGAAGAGACCAAAAGCTCAGATGAATTCGTAGGTTGGCAAGCAAATTAAGAGTTGTGTAAAGGAAGAATGCCTAGTTGAGTGATGTGAATAAAGGCCCTGTCAACCTTGGGTTTATATTTTTGTCCCTCTTCCTTGCTAGTAGTATGACCCTGGAAACTCTTGGAATCCCTCCAAGACAATTTCTTCAACAGTAAAACTGGGATGATAGCCACCAGTTCAGAAAATGGTAGCAAAGAATAAATAAGGAGGAAATGTGTAATATACTGGCACCTGCTCCCAGGAAACACTAACATTAATTTCCCTTCCTTGAAGGGTGACAATGAAGTTAAACATCACCCAAAGGGAAAGATCCCTTGATAAAGCCAGGAATGGAAGTGAGGGTAATCTCAGCTCCGGCTTGGCCAGAATAGCACCGTCGCTCAAATTTTTCCCTCCTTCAGAGGTAAGGCTGAGTCAGTCAGAGAAACAGTGGAATATTGCCTGAGGGTTTTCTACTGATCCGAGGTGGCCGCAACCTGCTTTACAACTCCGGACGGTCACCCGACACTAAAGAACCAGCTTCCTGCCCTTATGCCTCCGTTGGCTTCGTTCAAACAGGCGCCTTTGTCAGCACCCAATCAGAACGTTTGATCTTTGGCCAACGCCCAATGAACGCCTGTAATGGGTAGGGAAAAAGAAGAGGGCGTGAAGCCCAATCTCAGCGCCATTGCACTTGAGGGCAGAGAGGTTAGGGAGCCGGCATGGCGATCCGGTCAATAAAATCGATAGCTGGAAGCTGCCTGTGTTCCAGGCAAAGGCGGTGCAGTGGTAGCGCCGCCATTTTCCCCGAAGGCATCTTCCGGTGCCTTTCACCCAAGTTCGAGCCGGAGTTTCCTGAATAACAGCGAAAGGTTTCCGTTAGCCCTACGGGCGCCTGATTCCGATTCCCTCCACCCTCCCCGGCCACGCTCAGCACTGGTCCGGTGGAGGCTCCTAAATCCAAGGGCCCGCCAGCGCCCAAGGGCTGCAGCCAGGACCGGGAAGGCCGTGGTGCGCCGGCTTCTCGGGTCCAATGGCGCCGCCTTCGGCTCCGCTAGCCGCGGGGGGAGGACAAGCTAGACCCAGTCGGAGAAGGGGAAGGAGGTCGAGGGCTGTGAAGTTCGTGGACGTGGCCGTGTACTTCTCCCCGGAGGAGTGGGGTTATCTGCGGCCCGCGCAGAGGGCTCTGTACCGGGACGTGATGCGTGAGACCTACGGCCACCTGGGCGCGCTCGGTGAGGCCCGGCCCTATCCGCTTACGCGGGCCCTGGGGGGCTGGAGGAGCTTGGGCGCGGAGGGAGGTCAAGGAGTCCAAAGTCCTGGCATGCAACCAGGTAGCGTCAGGGGAGAGGATGCCATTGCGTAGGTATCTGTCCAGTCAGGACATCTTAGGACCTGGCCCTCTGACTTGTTCTTCTTCCCCAGGGTGCGCAGGTCCCAAACCAGCCCTCATCTCCTGGTTGGAACGAAATACCGATGATTGGGAGCCAGCTGCCCTAGACCCGCAGGAGAACGCAAGAGGGGTAACGATCCAGAGAAGTGAGTGAAAAATAACCGTGGAGAGGCTGCAGCCCTCCTCTACGTTGTAGGCTCTAATGACTCAGCGCAGTGTTTTGAGCCGGGACCCATGCTGTGGTGCTGCATTTACTGAGTTTATTTTCACAACCTAAGGTCCTTGGCTCCGATGGTGTGGGGCCCTCCGCTATACCAGGATTCCCACTGTCAGTTTGCAAGCTAATTACCTGCACTTCCCAAATGTGTAAAAGGAGCTACCTTCCTGCTTCCTTCCCAGTCTCCATTCCATCATAGGGATCCTGAGAGAAACCCTAAATTTCTGGGAGTTTTCTGGATTTTGGTTGAAGGAAGCTTGTGGGGAACCTGGAATGCAGGGGTCTCTTTCTGCTCTTATAGTAGGATGATCCTAACCAGTAAAGGACATACTGCACTTTCTTCGGGATCAAGCAAAGTTCTGGTTAACACCATTCAGGTATAAAGGCTCCAGATTCACCCACAGGGGCAGATGGAACTCTGGGCTAGAATTTCTATGCCAGTTTTTCTAAGGCCAGGAATATCTTTCATAGGTTTTATATAAGAGCATTATATGTTCTTGCTTAAAACTTCAGTTGGGGGCCGGATGGTGGCTCTTGCCTGTAATCCTAACACTTTGGGAAGCCAAGGCAGGAGGATCTCTTGAGCCGAGAAATTCCCGACCAGCAAAAGCAAGACCCAATCTCTACTAAAAAAAGAAAAAAGTTAGCTGGGGAGGCTGCTGTGCCTCAGTGGGTTGGGCGCCAGCCCCATATACTAAGGGTGGTGGGTTCAAACTCCGCCCCAGCTAAACTGCAATAAAAAATAGCTGGGCGTTGTGGTGGGCGCCTGTAGTCCCCAGCTACTCAGGAGGCTGAGGCAAGAGAATCGCCCAAGCCCAGGAGTTGGAGGTTGCTGTGAGCTGTGATGCCATAGCACTTTACTGAAGGCGATAAAGTGACTCTATCTCTAAAAAAAAAGAAAAAAGAAAAAATTAGCTGGGCGTGATGATGTGCACCAGTAGTCCAAGCTGCTTAAAGGCTGGGCAGGAGGATTGCTTTAGCCCAGGAGTTTGTTGCTGTGAGCTAGGTTGAGGCCATGAGTGCCTAGCCTGGGTCTCTGTCTCAAAAAAACAAAACAAACTTTTTAGCTAGTTTTTCCTAAGGTTGTCAAGTGGCTATCAATTATACATAAGTCTCTAAGTCATTTGGGGAACTTGGTGAAAATACAGATTTTAGGACCTTGTCCCAGAACTAGTTACTGATTCACTCTTGTGGATGTCTAGGAAGTTGTATTTTTTAAATAGCCTCAGTTGATTTGGATGTACATCAAGGTTTGTGAACCACTGGATAAAATATAATCCAGGGTCCTAAACAGGGCTAACATCAGTGGTCTTCAAGTGTTGCCCCAGACCAGCAGCACCAAAACTCCAGAAATTGTTAGAAATGCAAATTCTTGTACTCTACCCTAGACCTGCTGAATCTGTGATCCAGCAATTTGTTTCAGTAAGTCCTTCGAAGAATTCTAATCACAGTGAAGTTTGAGAACCATTGGCTTAGGGGCCTTATGAGTCAGTCACTGCCAGCTTATACCTCATTTGTTTGTACTTCCTGCCTTACACTTTATGTCTAAGATATCACAGCCTGTGTACACTGCACACTGAGCCTTGGGACTTTTCATGCTGTCTCTTCTACCTGGTCTACCATTTCAAACTTTGTAATACTCCATTATGTTCATCTTTTTTATTTATTTATTTATTTATTTTGGAGACAGAGTCTCACTTTGTTGCCTTGAGTAGAGTGTTATGGCATCATAGCTCACAGCAACATCAAACTCTTGGGCTCAAGTGATTCTCCTGCCTCAGCCTCCTAAGTAGCTGGGACTACAGGCGCCAGCTACAACACCCAGCTATTTTTAGAGACAAGGTCTCACTCTTGCTTGGGCTGATCTCAAACCTGTGAGCTTAGGCAATACACCCGCCTGGGCCTCCCAGTGTACTAAGATTGCAGGTTTGACCCACCTCTCCTGGTCTGTTAATTCATCTTTTAAGAACCAACTGAGTGGCTGTGCGCATTGGCTCACACCTGTAATCTTAGCACTCCGGGAGGCTGAGGAGAGTGGATTGCTTGAGCTCAGGAGTTTGAGACCAGCCTGAGCAAGAACGAGACCCCATCTCCACTAAAAATAGAAAAACTGAGGTAAAAGGATCACTTGAGCCCAAGAGTTGGAGGTTGCTGTGAGTGATGATGATGCCACAGCACTCTACCCAGGGTGACAAAGTCACACTCTGTCTCTAAATAAATAAATAAGAACCAACTGAGTGGCTCGGAGCCTGTGGCTCAAGCAGCTAAGGCGCCAGCCACATACACCTGAGCTGGCAGGTTAGAATCCAGCCTGGGCCTGCAAAACAATGACAGCTGCAACCAAAAAAAAGCCGGGCGTTGTGGTGGGCGCCTGTAGTCCCAGCTACTTGGGAGGCGGGAAGGCAGGAGAATCACTTGAGCCAGGAGTTGGAGGTTGCTGTGAGTTGTGATGTCATGGCTATCTACCCAGGGTGACAGCTCGAGGCTCTGTCTCAAAAAAAAAAACAACCGAGTTACAAAAAGTATGGCTGATTCTATACAGTTATGAAATAGAAGGACATGTGCTAACATAGAATGCTCTTTAGAAGGTGTTAAGTGAAAATAATGAAAGTACAGTAAATTATATATAGTGTATATCTTTTATGTAAGAGAGGTAGGGCAAGCCCTGGCACAGTGACTCATGCCCATAATCCTAACACTTTGGAAGGCTGAAGTGGGAGGATCACTTGAGACAAACCTGAGCTCAGATCCTGTCTCCACTAAAACTAGAAAAAAAATTTATTGGGCACTGTGGTGGACACCTAAAGTCCCAGCTACTCAGGAGGCTGAGGCAGGAAGATGACTTGAACCCAGGAGTTTGAGGTTGCTGTAACTAGGCTGATGCCCCAGCACTCTAGCCTACGCAACAGAGACTGAGGCCAGGGTGCAGTGCCTTACGCCTGTAATCCTAGCACTCTGAGAGGCCAAGGAGGGAGGACTGCTCGAGCTCAAGATTTTGAGACCAGCCTGAGCAAGAGTGAGACCCCCCCCCCCATCTCTATTAAAAATAGAAAAAATTAGCTGGTTGTTGCCGCAAGTACCTATACTACTGGGAAGCTGAGGCAGGAGGATTGCTTGAGACCAAGAGTGTAAAGTTGCTGTGAGCTCTGATGATGCCACAGCACTCAACCCCAAGGCAAAAAGAGTGAGACTCTGTCTCAAAAAACAAACAAACAAACAAAAAAAAAAAAACTGGTGGGGGAAGAGAACTATATTTATATTGCATAAAAAAAACACTACAGGGTGGGGCAAGGTGGCTCACGCCTGTAATCCTAAGCACTCTGGGAGGCCAGGGCGTGGATTACCTAAACTCAGGAGTTCGAGACCAGACTGAGCAAGAGCCAGATCCCTGTCTCTAAAAATATAGCCAGGCATTGTGGTGAGTGCCTGTAGTCCCGGCTACTAGGGAGGCTGAGGCAAGAGAATCGTTTTGAGCCCAAGAGTTTGAGATTCCTGTGAGCTATGACATGCCATGGCACTCTACCAAGGGCAACAAAATAAAACTCTGGTCTCAAAAAAAACATTCTGGGAGGGCAAGGCTGGTGGATTGCCTGAGCTCATGGGTTCGAGACCAGCCTGAGCCAGAGTGAGACCACCTCCCTAAAAATAGCCCAGTGTTATAGCCGGGGCCTGTAATCCCAGCTACTCAGGAGGCTGAGGCAAGAGAATCACTTCAGCCCAAGAGTTTGAGGTTGCCATGAGCTGTGATGCCATAGCACTCTACCTAGGGTGACATAGTGAGACTCTGTCTCAAAAAAAAAAAAAAAAAAGTATCTCAAGAATGGAAGAAAAAGTATCCAATGTACTCAGCCCTACTATGAAACTAATTTATGGCTTTCACTTGAAAGCTATAACCCAGTTATAACTTAAGAATAGGAGGAAGGGGAAAGGGAGGGGGGCAGAGGGACGGTGGGTGATTGGTGGGATTACACCTGCGATGCATCTTACAAGAGTACATATGAAACTTAGTAAATGTAGAATGTAAATGTCTTAACACAATAACTAAGAAAATGCCAGGAAGGCTATGTTAACCAGAGTGATGAAAATGTGTCATATGGTCTATAAAACCAGTGTATGGTGCCCCATGATCGCATTAATGTACACAGCTATGATTTAATAAAAAAAAATAATAATTTTTTCATGAAAATTACAATTCTGTATTTAACCAAAATATCAAAGAAATCGAAATAAAATAAAATAATAAATAAAATTGTGTCTGATTAAAAAAAATCAAATTTTTAAAGTCAGCTTAATATCTACAAAATGTTACCAGACTTATCTAAGGTGTTACTTTAATAATTTCTATATTTCCATAATAGTAACTCATACTTAGCTGTCCATAGCACTTATAATTGAGAATGGGGCTGAAAGTAATGGTTTTGTACCTGTAATAAGCAATAGTAGGAGTTCATTGTTTGTTAAAAGTAAATTCTCCCTGTGTTCCTATAGAAACCAGAACCAGAAAGAAGAATGGGGAGAAGGAAGTATTCCTACCCAAGGAGGCACCCCGCAAGGGAAAGCGAGGCCGGCGGCCTAGTAAACCCCGATTGATTCCCAGGCAGACATCTGGGGGCCCCATCTGCCCAGATTGTGGCTGTACCTTCCCTGATCGCCCGGCCCTGGAGAACCACAAGTGTGCTCAGAATCTGAAAAAGCCTTACCCTTGCCCAGACTGTGGGCGCCGCTTTTCCTACCCATCCCTGCTAGTCAGTCACCGGCGGGCACACTCTGGTGAGTGCCCCTATGTTTGTGACCAGTGTGGCAAACGTTTCTCCCAGCGCAAAAACCTCTCTCAGCACCAGGTTATCCATACAGGCGAGAAGCCCTACCACTGCCCTGACTGTGGCCGCTGCTTCCGTAGGAGCAGGTCTTTAGCCAATCACCGGACCACGCACACAGGCGAGAAACCCCACCAGTGTCCCAGTTGTGGACGTCGCTTTGCCTACCCCTCCCTGCTAGCCATCCACCAGCGAACACACACAGGAGAGAAGCCCTACACCTGCCTAGAATGTAACCGCCGCTTCCGCCAGCGCACTGCCCTAGTCATTCACCAGCGCATCCACACTGGTGAGAAGCCCTACCCATGTCCAGACTGTGAGCGGCGTTTCTCCTCATCCTCTCGTTTGGTCAGTCATCGGCGTGTACACTCTGGTGAGCGTCCCTATGCCTGCGAGCACTGTGAGGCCCGCTTCTCCCAGCGTAGTACACTGCTCCAGCACCAGCTCTTGCACACAGGAGAGAAGCCCTATCCCTGCCCAGACTGTGGACGTGCCTTCCGGCGGAGCGGCTCCCTGGCCATACATCGCAGCACGCACACTGAGGAGAAGCTGCATGCCTGTGACGACTGTGGCCGCCGCTTTGCCTACCCCTCACTGCTGGCCAGTCACCGGCGTGTGCACTCAGGCGAGCGGCCCTATGCCTGCGACCTTTGCTCCAAGCGCTTTGCCCAGTGGAGCCATCTAGCTCAACACCAACTACTGCATACTGGGGAGAAGCCTTTCCCCTGCCTTGAGTGTGGCCGATGCTTCCGCCAGAGGTGGTCTCTGGCTGTCCACAAGTGTAGCCCCAAGGCCCCAAACTGTAGCCCTAGATCTGCTCTTGGGGGGCCCAGCCAGAAGGGCAATGCCCTTTAGAATGAGAAAGACCGCATATGTTCATTTCACTTCATAGCAAGGTCTAGAAAAGAGGAGCCCTAGGTCACACATGGCAGAGTCAGAACTAAAACCCAGGTCTGCTGCACAGCTCTGTGTGTCTATTATAGTCCCAGTAGGAGTGGTGACATTTTGTTAACATTTTCCAAGCTACCGTAGCCTAGCCTATTTCAGTGGCTGCCTGCTTTTCTAGTTTGTGCATATAGGGATTACCTGTCCCCTTGCATGCAGTCAGGAGAATCCCATTTATAGGAGCAGGACCTTCTACTCTGCCTTTTCCTCTATACCAGGTTGGAAAATCCTGGTTTGGCCCACTTTTTATAACACTCCTGCCAAGTGGTCTTGCTTGAAAACTTCCCTTGACAGGGTGGCTCACTACCTCACAAGGCACGTCATTTCATGTGGGATAGCGCTGGTCTTTAGAAGGTTGTCAAGTACCACATTCTCTTCTCTAAACCTTGTATAGGATATATTTAAATACTTCATCTAGGCCAGGTGCAGTGGCTCATGCCTGTAATCCTAGCATTCTGTGAGGCTGAGGTGGGTGGATTGCTTGAACTCACAGGTTCGAGACCAGCCTGAGCAAGACCCTGTCTCTAGCTGGGCATGGGCAGTGCCTGTGGCTCAGTGAGTAGGGCGCCGGCCCCATATGCCCAGGGTGGCGGGTTCAAACCTCAGCCCCGGCCAAACTGCAACCAAAAAATAGCCGGGCGTTGTGGCGTGCGCCTGTAGTCCCAGCTACTCCGGAGGCTGAGGCAAGAGAATTGCTTAAGCCCAGGAGATGGAGGTTGCTGTGAGCCGTGTGACGCCACGGCACTCTACCCGAGGGTGGTACAGTGTGACTCTGTCTCTACAAAAAAAAAAAAAAAAACTAGCTGGGCATTGTGGCGGGCACCTATAGTCCTAGCTACTTAGGAGGCTGAGGCAAGAAAATCGCTTAAGTTCAAGAGTTTGAGGTTGCTGTGAGCTGTGACACCATGGCATTCTACCAAAGGCAATATAGTGAGACCCTGTCTCAAAAAAAAAAAAAAAAAAAATTCTGTGTCCTAATTAATTCAATCCCAAATTCCCCACCAATTGTTTACATCGTTTCTCAAGAAATTCAGTTAGGGGCAGCGCCTGTGGCTCAAAGTAGGGCACTGGCCACATACATTGGGACTGGTGGGTTTGAGCCCAGCCTGGGTCTGCTGAACGACAACTGCAACAAAAAAATAGCCAGGCATTTTGGTGGGTACCCAAATTCTACCAGGGTACCCAAACTCTTGGGTCCCAGCTACTCAGGAGGCTGAGGCAAGAGAACTCCTTGAGCCCAAGAGTTTGAGGTTGCTATGAGCTATGACACCATGGCACTACCAAGGGCGACAAAATGAGACTGTCTCCAAAAATAAATAAATCATCTACAGGGCAGCCCTTCAGATCGCTTAATCACAACTACTTTGCCTCCAAGTTTTCAGGTTATATAGCACTAATGTGATCAATCATTCCTAAGACGGTTTCAATTCCCACATGATATCTCTCCAAATGCACTATTTTTCCAATGTTCCGTTAAAGGGTCATACAAAAATAAGGCAGTACCCAGTGTACACCGTATACTTCCTTGTTCTGTATTTGTTTCAGCAGCCCTAGGTTGCACTGGATTTTGGGGCAGCTGCACCATACCAGGGGTTCGTGTTGCAGACATCTGAATGCCCTAAATTAAAAAAAAATGCTATAGCTCTAAGTCTTATTTGCCCTGTGTTTGGAAGATTTGTTCTACGTTCAAGTTAGGTATGAGACTTATGAGTGCAGTAAGCTTTGGGAGAAGGTTGATCTTACGGAGAAACTAGGAACTTATGTTCTAGTAGCAAGAAATAAAAACGCGACTGGCTTGTGCTTCATCTGGTAGACTTAGAATAGTTCCAGGCAGACCAGTGGCTAGAAAATCCTGAAGAACAGGGTCTTACTCCTCCCTGGATCTCATCAGAATTAGGAGAATCGGTACAGAAATGTCTATGAAGCCTCAGTTAACATCTTTTTCATAAAATGAGGTAAGGCCTTTCAAGGATGATAGAAAGGTAATTGATACAAAGAGGAAGAGTCTGTCAACAAATTGCAACCATGCTGCCTCCTTTCTGAGGAGCAGCAGGAGCAGCAGTGTCTTAATCTTTGATATGCCTCCATAGCTCAGTAAAGCTTTACCGAATTAAATGTGAACAAGGCCCACCACTTTGCCTTCCGCAGCTGCACCAAATCGGAATTTGGTTTTTTTTTTGAGATAGTCTTTTAACTTTGTCGCTTTTGGTAGAGTGCAGTGGCATCATAGCTCACAGTAACTTCAAACTCTTGGGCTCAAGTGATTTTCTGGCCTCAGCCTCCCAAGTAGCTGGGAGTACAGGCACCTGCCATGCCTGGCAAGTTGGAATTTCCAAATGTGACTTCTCATATTCCAACAGCTGGAGTGTGTCATTCTCCTCCACGTTGCTTTTTCCTGCAGCTCTCCTGATCTCAGTCCCACAGCGTGGGAGCTGCTGAGGAGCACAGCATTGTGTAATTACCTCTGTTCTGTTCCTGTTCAGCCAGTGTGTATTGTAACCTGTTTCTCCTTGGATGATGGGCTACCCCCTGGTAGGAATCATACCAGAATGGGTCTCATTAAAATGTCTGATAAATGAATTAACGTTCCTTGTGGAATTACTGTTCACAGAATGTAAATCTAGGTCCTTGACTTAGAAACTTTTACTGTTCTAATGGAGAAGGGCAGGGTAGTCCAGGAGGCCTGCCTACACTAGCAGAGACTGAAGAGAACATCTGCCCAGACCCCTAAGGTAGAACTGGCTCTTGTCTAACCTTTATCACCAGCCTAACCTGAATATTTCCTTACCTTAGAACTCTTTCTTTGGGACTGCATTGTAATTCATAAAACTTGGTAGCCCTTGGTTTCTCCATTTTTAGTTTTATGGTTTCAGAGTCTTTCTCCTATCCCAAATACACTACAGCCTATAAATATGCTAGGATAAGTCTTTAAAACAATAAAAACTTCCCTCTGTCCCCATCTCCTATTTTTAGCTAAATTTCCTGAAGCAGTAGCCTACATTCACTGTATCCATTTCTGCTCTTTAGCTTATTGCAGTATTATTAATAGCAACTTGATGGAGCTTTTATGATGTGTTAAGCACTTTATATATATTCCAATCTTATGTTTACAAGAACCCCATAAAGTAGGTGTTAGGAGATAACACTTCCTTGGGTCTCATGTTCCCCAACATCTTGCTGAATATGCCAAAAATGCAAAGTCTTGCCCTCAACAAATTCCAAGATGAGCCTATTCACAGACCTACCGCCCCTTGAATGAAGGATGGCCCTGGTGTCCTTCATGGACATACCTAAAAGGACCATACCGGGCGGCGCCTGTGGCTTAGTCGGTAAGGTGCCGGCCCCATATACCGAGGGTGGCGGGTTCAAACCCGGCCTTGGCTGAACTGCAACCAAAAAATAGCTGGGCGTTGTGGCGGGCGCCTGTAGTCCCAGCTACTCAGGAGGCTGAGGCATGAGAATCGCTTAAGCCTACGAGTTGGAGGTTGCTGTGAGCTGTGTGATGCCATGGCACTCTACCGAGGGCCATAAAGTGAGACTCTGTCTCTACAAAAAAAAAAAAAAAGACCATACCATAGAGGCAAAAACATATGCAATAGATCTGCCTAATCTTTTCCAGATGTACTTGCAGCGTGTGTTGCACTGGAGGCTAGGTATTGGACTGTGCATTGGAGAAGGGGAAGAAACTGGAATTTTCAAGGATTACTAGACATTGGATCTATACTGATTCTAATTCTAGGAGATCCAAAACATCACTGTAGGCTGGGCACAATGGCTCATACTTGTAATCCTACTACTTTGGGAGGTCAAGGTGGGACGATCCCTTGAGGTCAAGAGTAGGAGACCACCCTGAGCAACACAGTGAGCCCCCATCTCTACAAAAACTAGAAAAATGCTGGGCGGCGCCTGTGGCTCAAGGAGTAGGGCGCTGGTCCCATATGCCAGAGGTGGTGGGTTCAAACCCAGCCCTGGCCAAAAAAAAAAAAAAAAAAGCTATGGAGGTTGTTGTGAGATATGATGCCACAGCACTCTACCAAGGGTGACAAAGAGAGACTCTGTCTCAAAAAAAAAAAAAAACTAGAAAAATGCCTAACTATTAAATAAATACGGGTGTGGTGGTGCATGCCTGTAGTCCCAGTTACTTAGAAGGCTGAGGCAGGAGGATTGGTCAAGCCCAGGAATTTGAGGTTGCAGTGAACTACAATGGCACTACTACACTGTAGCTTGGGCAACAGAGCAAGACCCCATCTCTTTTTTTTTTTTTTTTGTAGAGACAGAGTCTCACTGTACCGCCCTCGGGTAGAGTGCCGTGACGTCACACGGCTCACAGCAACCTCTAACTCTTGGGCTTACGCGATTCTCTTGCCTCAGCCTCCCGAGCAGCTGGGACTACAGGCACCCGCCACAATGCCCGGCTATTTTTTGGTTGCAGTTTGGCCGGGGCTGGGCTTGAACCCGCCACCCTCGGTATATGGGGCCAGCGCCCTGCTCACTGAGCCACAGGCGCCGCCCAAGACCCCATCTCTTAAAAAAAAAAATCACTGTGGTTCTCCAGGTACAATGGACTCAGAGATCAGTTGTAGGAATGGGAACAGGTTAACTCAGCAGGTGTAGGTTTCTGAAATCCTGCACATTCCAAAGAAAGCTCATCTTCTGGACTGGCACTTGGCATATTCCTGGGAAATAACTACTGAATTCTTGGAATAGTCTATTTCATTAGTGTTTTTGTATCCTGGATAGTGTTTTTGTATTTGGGCCATGCCATACCAGTTGGCCCAGGTAAGTTTATTCTAATAATGTCGTTGATGGTGAACAGCAATTTTCTCTCGGGGAGGTTGGGTTCTAAGTAGCTGAGGTCGGTCATAGTGGTACTCCAAGTCTCTATGTCACTGACCCCCAGTAAAAACTCTGGACACTAAATCTCGGGTAAACCTCCCTGGTTGCAAACAATTGGCACATATCACAAATCATTATGGACAGGCTAAAGCACATCTCTGTATAACTTCACTGGAGAGTGGATATCTGAAATTTTATGCCTGGTTTCTTCTGGATTTTGCCCCATGTACTTTTTTCCCTTTGCTGATTTTAATCTGGATCCTTTTACTGTAAAAAACTATAACTGTGAGTATAGCAAAAAAATAAATTAAGGTTGGGCATGGTGGCTCACGCCTGTAATCCTAGCACTCTGGGAAGCCGAGGTGGATGTATTGCCCTGAGCTCAGAGATTTGAGACCAACCTGAGCCAGTGTGAGACCCCATCTCTTAAAAAAAATTAAATTAGAAAAGAAGCAAAGCTGGGTGGTGCCTGTGGCTCAGGGGGTAGGGCACCAGCCCCATATACTGAAGGTGGAGGGTTCGAACCCAGCCCCGGCCAAAACTGCAACAAAAAAATAGCTGGGCGTTGTGGTGGGCACCTGTAGTCCCAGCTATTCAGGAGGCTGAGGCAGGAGAATTGCCTAAGCCCAGGAGTTGGAGGTTGCTGTGAGCTGTGATACCACAGCACTCTACCAAGGGCAATAAAGTGAGATTCTGTCTCTAAAAAAATAAAAAATAAATAAATAAAATAAATAAATAAAAATTTAAAAAGCCCCAGCCATTTTTTACCCAGGCTATTTTTCAGGCTTATATCTGAAGCAACCATTGAGAGAGAGGTAATATCTTCATCTGGGACAAAAAGCACCTTGCCAACTATTTACTATAAAACAGCAGGTTCCCAAGCTAATTGTTCTTCCCCTATATCACAACTCATGGGCCTCTCCATCTCGGCCCCTCCCATGTTGCCCCTGTAGGACCCAAAAGGAACCAATGCATACATGCTCATGCTGCTTGTTGTGCTATGAACAGTAAAGTTTTTGTCTCTAACCCAGGAATCTTGTTTTCTCCCATAATCCATGAAATAGTAACAGACTATTACCTTGTAAGCAGGGAAGCCTCAAATTCCAGACCTGACAGTAGGTATTATCTCCCATTAACAGATGAGGAAACGGAAGCCCAGTGATATTAAATTACTTGCCCAGGATCACATATTGCACCGGTAATTCTGAGAGCCAGTACTCTAAGTTAGGTCTGACACCAAAGCCTTTAGGATGACCAATGACCTAGTTAACAAACCAATACTTCAGCTTTTATTTTATTTACCTTATTTTTCTTTCTTTGTTTTTAAATTTGAGACAGTATTTCACTTTGTCACCCTCGGTAGAGTACCGTGGTGTCACAGATCACAGCAACCTCAAACTCTTGGGCTCAAGTGATTCTCTTGCCTCAGCCTCCCAAGTTGCTGGGACTACAGGCACCTGCCACAATGCCTGGCTATTTTTAGAGATGGGGTCTCGCTCTTGCTTGGGCTGGTCTCAACCCCCTGAGCTCAGGCAATCCACCCACCTCGGCCTCCCATTACCTTAATTTTCCTGCTTGAATTCTCTTGTAACTTAGCTTTCATATCCTAGGTCGGTGGTTCTCAATCTTCCTAATGCCACGACCCTTTAATATAGTTCTTCATGTTGTGGTGACTCCCAACCATAAAATTATTTTCATTGCCGTAGCTTTCTTCTAGTCCTCCTGGTACCTCTAGTGTCGTCTTCTACTGTGTACATACGGAAATTCTTTCCTAGTATTTCTTGGGAAATTTATGTTTTTCCAAATCCCAAGAACAATCAGTCAAGAACCTGGGAAAATGCAAATTCCTTTGAAAATTAAATTTTAACAATCAATATAGCATAGTTACTAGTTCAAAGAATATCATTGAAAGCAAGAAGAGGAAATGCTGATACATAGAAGTTAAAGTTAATGTCAACATCTCTGGGAAAAAGACAGGAGTGCCTAAAAGAAAAGATGTTCACAACATGAGCAGGCAGTCTTACTTATATTAATAGCTGTTGCCAATTTACAAATCTTGTGGGCCTGGCCCTATCTGCTGCTTACCACAAGTCATTCTTGCAAATAAAATAAATATGTTCACAGAATAGTTTGTATAAATCCTATGAGTGATGGTAAAGAAATTTGCTTTGGAAATAAGTTGGTTTCTAAAAATTACAATGGAGGTTGCCAACACTGTGATTTTTGCGTGTGATAAATTATATGTAAATTTTACTATTTAACCATTTTTAAGTGAACAATTTAGTGGCATTAGGCAGATTCATGTTGTCTAACTGTCACCACTATCTACACAACTTTTTCATTATAGGCAGTCCCTGAGTTACAAGCATACGACTTATGTACAATTCACACTTACGAATGGAGGCTAATAAAGTCACCAAGTTACAAATATCCAACTGATGTATGTATGATTCGCACTTATAAATGGAGGCTATTACAGGTAATAGGTAAATGTACCTGTTCTCACTTAACTTACAAACAAAACTTGAGAACAGACCTACAGAATCACAGAACCTATCTTGTTAGTAATCCAGGGAATGTCTGTATTCTAAAAAGAAGCTCTGTCCCCACTAAATATTAACTTTTTAATTTTTTTTGAGACAGGGTCTTGCTCTGTCATTTGGGCTAGAGTACAGTGCTATCATCATAATTCACTGCAACCTCAAAATGCTTGGGCTCAAGTGATCCTCCTGCCTTGGCCTCCCAAAGTGCTATAGGATTATAGGAGTGAGCCTTTGTGCCTGGCCAAATATTAACTCGTTCTACCTACCTTCTCCTCATCCCCAGTAATCTTTAATCTACTTTCTCTATGAATTTGCCTTTTATGAATGTTTCATGTAAGTAGAATCATACAGTAGTTGTCCTTTTGTGTCTAGTTTATATCACTTATCATGTTGTAGCACCAAAATTATTACTTTTGATGTTTTTTTAATTTTTATTTTTTTGTAGAGACAGTCTCACTTTACCGCCTTCAGTAGAGTGCCAGGATGTCATAGGACTCACAGCAACCTCTAGCTCTTGGGCTTCCGCGATTCTCCTGCCTCAGCCTCCTAAGCAGCTGGGATTACAGGCGCCCGCCACAACGCCCGGCTATTTTTTGGTTGCAGTTCGGCCGGGGCTGGGTTTGAACCCGCAACCCTTGGTATATGGGGCTGGCGCCCTACTCACTGAGCCACAGGCGCCACCCTACTTTTGATGATTTTTTAATATTACATTGTACGTACATATCACATTTTGTTTATCCATTCATCAACTTGAATGTTTATGGACACTTAATGTTGTTCTCACCTTTCCCCCCACCCCCAGTCTCAAGCTGTCACCTTGAGTACAGTGCCCTGTGTCACAGTTCACAGCAACCTCAAACTCTTGGGTTTAAGTGGTTCTCTTGCTTCAGCTTCCCAAGTAGCTGGGACCACAGGTGCCTGCCACAATGCCAGGCTATTTTGTTGTTGCAGTTGTCATTGTTGTTTTTAGCTGGCCCAAGCTGGGTTCAAACCCACCAGCCATGGTGTATGTGGCTGGTGCCCTACCCACTGAGCTATGGGTGCTGCCATCTTCTCCCATTTTAAATTGAGTTGTTTATTTTTGGTGTTGAATTACAGGAGTGCTTTCTAAATTCTGGATATTAATTCCTTATCAGATATATGATTTACAAATATTTTCTCTCATTCTCTGAGTTGTCTTTTTACTCTCTTGATAGTCTCCTTTGATACACAAAATTTTTTATCTTGATTTAGTCCAATTTATCTATTTGTTTGTTGTTGTTGCTTTTGCTATTGGTGTCATGGCCAATAAATCATAGCCAAATCAAATGTCTTGAAGATTTTTCCTATGTTTTCTTCTAAAAGCTTTATAATTTTAGCCCAAAATTTAGGTCTTTAATTCGCTTGGGGTTAATTTTTGTATATGGTATAAGATAACGTAAAGGTTCAATTTCTTTTTTTGTGTGGATATCTAGTTTTCCTAACATCATTTGTTAAGAAGGCTGTCCTTTTTCTTGTTGAATAGTTTTGTATCCCTGTCAAAAATAAATTGGCCATATATATGAGGGTTTATTTCTGTGGTAAGTTTTTATTTATTTATTTGAGACAGAGTCTCGCTTTGTCTCCCTCAGTAGAGTGCTCTGCTGTCATAGCTCACGGCAACCTCAAACTCTTGGGCTCAAATGATTCTCTTGTCTCAGCCTCCCAAGTACCTGGGACTATAGGCGCTTGTCACAACACCTGGCTATTTTTAGACATGGGGTCTGGTTCTTGTTCAGGCTGGTCTCAAACCTATGACCTCAGGCAATCTATCTGCCTCAGCCTCCTAGAGTGCTAGCATTACAGGCATGAGCCAGGGTGCCAGGCCTAATACCAGTGAAAGTTATTGGGTTGTAGTCAAGTAATAGGATATTTGGATCTCCTAACAAGGTTAACTATACTACATAGAATAATCTGTCAAAATTGTCAAATTGAGGCGGCACCCGTGACTCAGTGGGTAGGGCACCGGCCATATACACTGAGGTTGGTGGGTTCGAGCAGGCCTGGGCCTTCTAAACAACAATGATAACTGCAAGCAAAAATACCTGGGCATTGTGGCTGACACCTGTAGTCCCAGCTACTTGGGAGGCTGAGGCAAGAGAATGGCTTAAGCCCAAGAGGTTGAGCTTGCTGTGAGCTGTGATGCCCACGGCATTCTACCTAGGGCAATACAGTGAGACTCCGTCTCAAAAAAAAAAAAAAGAAAAAAAATTGCCAAATTGAAAAAACTTATTTACATGCCTGTAATCCTAGCACTCTGGGAGGCCGAGGCAGGTGGATAGCCTGAGCTCACAGGTTGGAGACCAGCCTGAGCCAGAGTGAGACTGCCTCTCTAAAAATAGCCAGGTGTTGTGCCAGACACCTGAAGTCCCAGCTACTTGGGAGTCTGAGGCAAGAGATCTCTTGAGCCCAAGAGTTTGAGGTTGTTATGAACAATGACACCACGGCGCTCTACCAAGGATGACAAAGTGAGACTATGTCTCAAAAAAAAAAAAAATGTTCACTGGTATTTCCTAGTGTTTGAATATTTGTTGTAGGCTACAGTTCTTTGTAATAATACTAAACTTAATATTTATTTAGTAAACAAAACTTTTAGACATCCACAATAATGACTAAAGCATATGAAGAATGTTTTAAGTATTTTAAGAATAACAGGATCTTGAGAATTCTAGTTTCACATTCCCAAATACCAAATATAAGTATTTATTTATATATCTTTAGGGAATATGGAAACACTAATCCTCCTTAGGTCCTTTATGAGATTCCTTTTCTGGATGAATTTACTGCAGCAAGATATCCTCTTTATCTTCTTTGTAACAGCTCCCCCTGCCACATATACACACTTCTGTGACTTTAAAACAACTGTATGGTAATAACTTCCAAGTCCGTATCTCAGCCTGAATTTCTTTCTTCCACCTTGGTCTTATTCTGTCTTCCCATCTCCACTTGGATGTAACTCAGACTAAGCATATCCAAGACAAAATTCTTTCTTATAAAAGTTGAATGTGGGAGTGGTAGAATAGAGGGTGCTGATAGAGGAGCACAAGTTAGCTCTCAGGAGGTCAGGCAACAACTCTCTAACAATTCTTAGTAGTCATGGCCAAAGTTGTGATTCTCAGGCTGACAGGTCCAACAACTGGATCTTGTCAGTATTTAAGTGGATATGACTTAGATTGCCTAATACTATTAAGCTACTAATGGGTTAACTCCTTAAGCGAACATTCCCTTTGTAGGAATCAGAATGCCTGAGTACTACCTCTAGGGTGAGTTACTCAGGAATTTAGGTCAGTTTTCAGATTCCTGGGTATCTGGGAGAGGTGAAGAATCCTGAGAGTCCAGGCCCAAAGTAGTGAATGCATCAGTGATGCTTAGAATGCTTATGTTCCAAGCACTTCAGGAGGCAGAGGCAGGTGGATTGCCTCAGGAGTTTGAGACCAGACTGAGCAAGAGCAAAATCGCGTCTCTAAAAAAATAGCCAGGCGTTATGGCAGGGTCCTGTAGACCCAGCTACTTGGAAGGCTGAGGCAAGATCTCTTGAGCCCAAGAGTTTGAGGTTGCTGTGAGCTACAATGCCCTGGCACAAAGTGAGACTCTGTCTCAAAAAAAAAAAAAATAATAATAATAACATTGCTTACATTCCATGACCCTCTCACTCTTCTTGGCCAACTCTTGATACACACTGCCACCTGAGCATGTTACACATCACCACCATCTCCTCTAATGATGCTTTTATTGTTTTGAAAGTTATTTCTTTAAAAACAAAAAATAATATATAACATGGCTCAGCACCTGTAGCTCAAGCAGCTAGGGCGCCAGTCACATACACCAAAGCTGGTGGGTTCAAATCTAACCCAGGCCTGCCAAACAACAATGACAACTACAACCAGAAAATAGCTGGGTGTTGTGGCTGGCACCTGTGGTCCCAGCTACTTGGGAGGCTGAGGCAAGAGAATCGCTTAAGCCCAGGAGTTGGAGGTTGCTGTGAGCTTGATGTCATGGCACTCTACCCAGGGCGACAGCTTGAAACTCTGTCTCAAAAATAAACAAACAAACAAACAAAAAATATATATAAATAAAATGGCACAAAATTTGAAAGGTTGCAAAAAATGCAAATAAAAAAGTAGGCAGTAAAATAAAATCTTTTCCCCACCATTATCCTTCATGTCTCAAGTTCTCCTCCCTAAAAGCCATTGTTACCAATTTATTATATAACATCCTGAGATACTTTATGGATATGCAAACACAGAGGTATATAAGCCCTTCCCCTTTTAAAACAAATAGCATATTATAGATGCTATTTTGTCCCTTGATTTTTTTGTCTTCAAATATATCTTGATAAGAGATTGATCCATATCAGCACATATATAGCCATTTCACTCTTTTTCAAGCTATGTAGTATTCTATTGCATGGCTATACCTCAACATAAACATTTTATAGACATTGTGGTTCCTCTACTTTGTTAAACACTGCCCCAGTGAAAATTTTTGTTTTTGAACACAGCGTCTTGCTATGTTGCCCAGTGTAGAGTACAGTGGCGTTACCATAGCTCACTGCACCCTCAAACTCCTGGGCTCAAGAGATCCTTTTGCCTCACCCTTCCAAGTAGGCAGGACTACAGCCATGTACCACCACACCCAGATAATTTTTCTATTATTTGTTGAGACAGGGGTCTCATTCTTGCTGAGGCTGCCCAGTGAATGCTTTTTTACATACCTCTCCATGCCCAAGTGTGAGGCTATCTATAGAATATTCTTAGTAGTGGAAATTGCTCAAAGAGAACACTGAATTTGTAATTTTGTTATGACTAAATTACTTTCCATCATATAAACTTACACACCAATCAGGCATGTATAGAGTGACTTCTTTACCTACACCTTTAATAACACAGTGTATCATTCATTCCATTTAACACATATCTTGGAGCCAGGCTGGTGGCGCACACCTGTAATCCCAGTTAACCTTGGAAGAGTTGCCTGAGTCCAGGAATTCAAGACCAACCTGCACAATGTAGTGACACTGTCCCAGTAAAAAAGAAAAATCACAAATATCTTGGACAATCACAAAATGATGTGTTATATTCTAGGGATGGTGATGCAGCAGTGGAAAATACAAAGTTCCTGGCTTCACAAAGATTAGAGGATAAAGGAAAAGAAAGACAATATCAGACAGTGGTAGGTGCAGGATGAGGAGATAAAAGTGATGAGTGGGATTACCTTGGACAGGAATGTCATCTCTCCTTTTCGATTTTTGTTCATCTACCAGTGGAAAATATTATCATATAGTTTTTTTTTTTTTGTAGAGACAGTCTCACTTTATGGCCCTCGGTAGAGTGCCGTGGCCTCACACAGATCACAGCAACCTCCAACTCCTGGGCTTAAGCGATTCTCTTGCCTCAGCCTCCCAAGTAGCTGGGACTACAGGCGCCCGCCACAATGCCCGGCTATTTTTTGGTTGCAGTTTGGCCGGGGCCAGGTTTGAACCCGTCACCCTCAGTATATGGGGCCGGCGCCCTACTGACTAAGCCACAGGCGCCGCCCTATCATATAGTTTTAATTTCCATTCCTCTATTATGAATAATTTTTTTCAAATGTTTTAAGAGATGGCTCATGCCTATAATCCTAGCACTTTAGGAGACCAAGACAGGTAGATTGCCTGAGCTCAGGAGTTCAAGACCAGCTTGAGCAAAGCAAGACCCTGTCTCTACTAAAAACAGAAAAACTGGGCGGCACCTGTGGCTCAGTGGGTAGGGCACTGGCCCCATACACCGAGGGTGGCAGGTTCGAACCCGGGCCTGGCCAAACTGCAACAAAAAAAATAGCCAGGCGTTCTGGCAGGTGCCTGTAGTCCCAGCTACTCAGCAGGCTGAGGAAAGAGAATTGCCTAAGCCCAGGAGTTGGAGGTTGCTGTGAGCTGTAACACCATGGCACTCTACCGAGGGCAATAAAGTGAGACTCTGGGCCACACAGCGGGAGCCCAGCCCCTGGCAGCAGGCTAGAAAGAGAAGTTTCATCTGTATTTACAGCTGCTTCCCATCACTGGCAATACCACCTGAGCTCCGCCTCCTATCAGATCAGTTGTGGCATTAGATTTTCATAGGAGTGCAAACCTTACTGTAAACTGCATATGAGGGATCTAGGTTATGTGCTTCTTATGAGAATCTAATGACTGATAATCTGAGGTAGAGCTGAGGCAGTGATGCCAACACTGGGGAGCAGCTGCCAATACTGGGGAGTATTTACAGGTTATCATTAGAGAGGCTGACTGAATAGACGTAATAATAAATCAATTGCTTGCAGACTCATAACAAAACCCTATTAGTTAAGAGACAATTAAGCTGCGCCTGCATATGATGAGTAGTATAATTATTTCATTATACATTATAATGTAATAATAATAGAAATAAAGTGCACAATAAATGTAAAGCACTTGAATCATCCTGAAATCATCCCTCAGCCTGCCCCCAGTCCATGGAAAAACTGTCTTCCATAAAAGACTAGTCCCTGGTGCCAAAAAGTTTGGAGACCACTGCTATAGTACCCTTTAGCTAATTATAAAACTAAAATCTCTGCCTAACAGAAAATTATAATATTAACATAACATGGGTTGTATGAAGGCACATGATCGTACTGTGCATGCTTAATTTGTTTCAGTATGAACATATGATGACAATAAAAGAGCTCTGCATCACACACTGGGAAGGGATTTAAGGGGACACCATGGGTACGCTGGATCTTACTCTTGGGAGAATTCCTGTGTCATCCAGGAGTGAGCACCCTGCGTGAGCAAGCTCTAAGAAACACATTTAACTTGCCAAGCTGGACCTGTCTGAGTCATTCTTTGGGTTGATTCCATCTCAATTTCGAGGGCTGTTTTTCAATACTGTCGCAAACAAATGGTCCTTACACTGGATTTACTTACCTCAAAATTGTGGGCAACTGCAGCTGTGGACCTCAATTTACAGTACATATTAAGCAATTCAACTTTACGTTTCTCTGTACTGAAAATGGTGTAATGTATGGTTTGTGTTTTTGTGTGTAAGTTTTTGATAATTTTTCTTTCTTTTTTTTTGGAGACAGAGTCCCACTTTGTGGCACTTGGTAGAGTTCCTTGGCATCATAGTTCACAGCAACTCAAACTCCTGGGCTCAAGTGATTCTCTTGCCTCAGGCTCCAAAGTAGCTGGGACTACAGACAACTGCCACAATGCCCGGCTATTTTTAGAGAAAAGGTCTTGTTGCTCTGGCTGCTTTTGAACCTGTGAGCTTAGGCAATCCACCCACCTTAGCCTCCCAGAGTCCTAGGTTATAGATGTGAGCCACCACACCTGGCCCTGTTTTGATAAATTTTTAACATTTTATGACAGCCTGGGCAACACAGCAAGATCCTCTCTCAAAAAGCTTTTTAAAACTTTTAACGAGGGGTGGCGCCTGTGGGTCAGCGGTAGGGCACCAACCCCAGGTACCCAGGGTGGTGGATTTGAACCCACCCTGGCCAAACTGCAACAAAACAACAGCTGGGCGTTGTGGCGGGCATATGTAGTCCCAGGTACTCGGGAGGCTGAGGCAAGAGAATCGCCTAAGCCCAGGAGTGGGAGGTAGTTGTGAGCTGTGATGCCATAGCACTCTACGAAGGGCGATAAAGTGAGATTCTGTCTCAAAAAAAAAAACCAAAAACCTCTGTCTGTTTTCTGAGACAGAGTCTCAAGCTGTCGCCCTGGGTGGAGTGCCATGATGACACAGCTCACAACAACCTCAAACTCCTGGGCTTAAACGATTTTCTTGCCTCAGTCTCCCAAGTAGCAGGGACTACAGGCGCCCGCCACAACACCCAGCTATTTTTTTGGCCCGGGCTGGATTCTAACCTGCCAGCTCTAGTGTATGTGGCTGGCACCCTAGCCACCTGAGCTATAGGCGCTGAGCCAAAAACAACAACAACAACAACAAAAACTTTTAATGATATATTTGAATATATTTTATGGTAGTCAATGATAAAACAGACCAGTGTCTATATATATATTTTTCACATATTCATGACATGACTTTTTCTTTCTTTTTTTTTTTGTGGTTTTTGGCAGGGGCTGGGTTTGAACCCGCCACCTCCGGCATATGGGACCAGCGCCCTACTCCCTGAGCCACAGGCGCCACCTGATATGACTTTTTCTTAACTTTTTCAATATTTCTAGGCTACATGGTCCATCTGATTTTTTTTTTTTTTTTTTTTGAGACAGAGAATCACTATGTCACCCTCAGTACTGTGCCATGGTGTCACAGCTCACAGCAACCACAAACTCTTGGGCCTAAGCGATTCTCTTGCCTCAGCCTCCCAAGCAGATGGGACTACAGGTGCCTGCCACAACGCCCAGCTATTTTTTGTTGTAGTTGTCATTGTTGTTTTAGCTGGCCCGGGCTGGGTTTGAATCCACCAGCCTCCGTGTATGTGGCGGTGCATGTGGCTGGTGCTGTAACCACTGTGGTACAGGCACAGAACCTTTTTTTTTTTGAGACAGTCTGACTATGTTGCCCTTGGTAGAGTGCCGTTGAGTCACAGCTCACAGCAACCTCAAACTCTTGGGCTTAAGCGATTCTCTTGCCTCAGCCTCCAGAGTAGCTGGGACTACAGGCACCCACCACAACACCCGGCTATTTGGTTGTTGTTGTAGTTGTCATGGTTGTTTGGAGGACAGGGCTGGGTTCAAAATGGCCAGCCCCAGTGTATGTGGTCGGTGCCCTAGCCACTGAGCTAGACACCAAGCTGGTTCATCTGTTTTTTCAAATTGTCACAGATCTCAAAAAAAATCTTCCGATACATTTATTGAAAAAAATATTTTTATAAGTGGACCCTGTTTAGTTCAAACCCATGTTGTTAAAGGGTCAATCGTATTTCTATTTCTTTTTTTTCTTAGAGACAGTCTCACTTTGTCACCCTCGGTAGAGTGCTATGGCATCACAGCTCACAGCAACCTCCAGCTCTTGGGCTTAGGCAATTGATTCTCTTCCCTCAGCCTCCCAGGTAGCTGGGACTACAATGCCCAGCTATTTTTTTGTTGCAGTTTGGCTGGGGCCAGGTTCGAACCCTCCACCCTCGATATATGGGGCGAGTGCCCTACTCAGTGAGCCACAGGCCCTGCCCACGGTCAACTGTATTTCTAAAGATCTGACTGCTTTGTTGGGTGCGGTGGCTCACACCTATAATGTTAGCACTCTGGGAGGTTTAGGCAGATGGATTGCTTAAGCTCAGGAGTTCAAGACCAACCTGAGCAAGAGTGAGACATCATCTCTATTAAAAATAGAGGAACTAGCTGGGCGTTGTATCTCAGCTACTTAGGAGGCTGAGGCAAGAGGATCATTTGAGCCCAAGAGTCTGAGGTTGCTGTGAGCTATGGTGCCAAGGCACTTGACCTCAGGGCAATAGAATGAGACTCTGTCTCAAACAAATAAATAAATAATAAAAATGTGACTGCAGGACGGCACCTGTGGCTCAAAGGGGAAGGGTGCTGGCCCCATATGCCAGAGGTGGTGGGTTCAAACCCAGCCCCAGCCAAAAACTGCAAAAAAAAAAAAATAAATAAATAAAATAATAATAATAATAATGAAACAAATAAAATGTGACTGCAGCTGTTTATAATAGTATACCTGGAAACAAACTAATTGAACAATCCCAAAATGTAATTAATAGAAAATGGGTTAAATAAATTGTTTCATCCATGCAATGGAATATTATGCAAACATTATTAAAAACAGATCTTATGTGCTGCAAGATATAAGTGGGGAAAAAAAGTAAAGTAAACAGCATATTTAGTATACTACTTGTGAAAAGAAGAAAAGAACAGATAAATCCCAGCACTCTGGGAGGCCGAGGCAGGTAGATTACTTGAGCTCAGGAGTTCAAGACCAGCCTGAGCAAGAGCAAGACCTTGTCTCTAAAAAATAGGCAGGCATTGTGGCAGATGCCTATAGTCCCAGCTATTTGGGAGGCTGAGGCAAGTGAATTGCTTGAGCCCAGGAGTTTGAGGTTGTTGTGAGCTATGACTCCATGGTACTCTACCCAGGGCAACAAAGTGAGACTGTCTCAAAACAAAAACAAACAAACAAAAAAAATACATATACTTCTATATACATAAACTATGTCAGGAAAGGTAAAAGAAACTGTCAGGTTCGGGGCCTGTAGCTCAGTGGATAGGGCCCCGGCCACATACACCAGGGCTGGTGGGTTCAAACCTGGCCCGGGCCTGCTAAACAACAATAACAACTACAACCAAAAAATAGCTGGGTGTTGTGGCGGGCGCCTGTAGTCCCAGCTACTTGGGAGCCTGAGGCAAAAGAATTGTTTAAGCCCAAGAGTTTGATGTTGCTGTGAGCTGTGACAGCACAACACTCTACCAAGGGCAACATAGTGAGACTCTGTCTCAAAAAAAAAAAAAAAAGGAGGAGGATACTTTTAAATTGAAACATAATATACATAAAGATAGACTCACTTTAATGTCCAGCTCAATAAATTTTCTTTTTTGCTGTTGTTGTATTTGTCATTGTTTTTAGCAGGCCCAGACCAGGTTCCAACCCACCAGCCTGGAACCTGACACCCTAACCGCTGAGCTATGGGCACCGAGTCCAGCTCAATAAATTTTCAAACGGAACATAACTGAGCAACCATTATCTAGATGAAGAAACCGAATATTGGGGCCAGGAGAGGCAGATCGCCCTTGTAATCGTAGCACTCTGGGAGGCCAACATGGGAGACAGCCTGAGCTCAGGAGTTCCAGACCAGCTTGAGCAAGGGTAAGACTTTGTCTCTACTAAAAATAGAAAACTACCTGGGTGTAGTGGCACACACCTGTAGTTGCAGCTACGGGGGATGCAAGAGGATTGCTCAAGCCCAAGAGTTGGAGGTTGCTGTGAGCTATGATGCTATGGTACTTTACCCAGGGCTACAAAGTGAGACTGCCTTAAAACAAACAAACAAACAAAAAGAAAAACAATATTATCAGCATCCTAGAAGCATTAAAGTAATCCACTATCCTGATTTCTTTTCTTTCTTTTGTTTTTTTGAGACAGTCTCATTCAGTCGCCCTGGGGTTGAGTGCTATGGTGTCATAGCTCACAGCAACCTCAAACTCTTGGGCATAAGCGATTTTCTTGCCTCAGCCTCCCAAGTAGCTGAGATTACAGAGAACTGCCAAAATGCCCGGTTATTTTTATTTATTATTTTTTTTGTAGAGACAGAATCTCAAAGTACCGCCCTTGGGTAGAGTGCCATGGCGTCACATGGCTCACAGCAACCTCTAACTCTTGGGCTTACGCGATTCTCTTGCCTCAGCTTCCCGAGCAGCTGGGACTACAGGCGCCCGCCACAATGCCCGGCTATTTTTTTTTTGTTGTTGTTGCAGTTTGGCCTGGGCTGGGTTTGAACCCGCCACCCTCGGCATATGGGACCGGTGCCCTACTCACTGAGCCACAGGCACACCCCCCCCGCGCCCCCCCACCTCCCGTGCCCGGTTATTTTTAGAGATGGGGTCTTGCTCTTGCCCAGGTGGTCTTGAAATCCTGAGCTCAAGCAATCGGATATTGGCATGAGCTACTGCACCCAGCCTACTATCCTGATTTTTAATAGCTTGGATTAGGTTTGCTTGTTTTTATATTTTACATAAATGAAATCATATATTTTTTTTTCAGTTTCCAGTTTTTTGTGTTCTGGAGAGTGGAGGAGTCATGAATACACAGAACTGTAATATTCACTAGTCTCTCAGTGGGAATCAAGGTCAAGGTTCTAATTGTTTTCAGTCCAGAACCTAGTTTAAAGACAGAGGAGATCTAGTCCTACTCCTGAGGGACTCATTCTCATAGGTTTGGCTCCTGAAGCACATGTGGTTAACACTGGAGGTACCCAGATGGGTTTTTCTTTATTTTTAGAGATGGCATCTTTCTATGTTGCCCAGGCTGGTCTTGAACTCCTGGCCTCAAGTAATCCTTCTGCCCCAGCTTCCCAAAGTGCAAGGATTCTGGGTGTGAACCACAGCACATGGCCCCAGAGGTATTCTACATTCATTCTTATTCTCAGGTTCCTCACCTTTATGAGTCTCCCTCAGGAGCTTTTCCATCAGTTCTTCCTCCTGCTAGAGATCAAAGCTCAGACTTCCATTTTTGAGTTTTTCCTGCAGCCACAGGGCCTAATCCAGGGCTTACAGAGTAGACGCTAACTCTGCACTGCTGGAATTCATGCGAATCAAGAAGTCCCTGAGTATGGAAAAGTGTTTACTCCTCTCTGCGTCTGGCAATCTCTTGGAATCATATATTACATACTATTTTGTGACTAGCTTCTTTTGCTCCAAGATTCATCCATATTATACATGTAGTGTAGTGTAGATCATTTATTCTCATTTCTGAATAGAATTCCATTTAATGAATATCCTGTAATTTATTGATCCATTTACAGTTGTGGAGTTTCCAGTCTTTGGCTATGCAACTAGTGCTGCTGAGAACATCTGAGTACATATCTTGGAGTAAACATATGCATTTCTGTTGAGTACGCATCTAGGAACGGAATACCTGGGTTATAGAGTATGAATTTATTCCAACTTTAATGGATACGGTTAGTTTTTCTAAGTGGTTGCACCAACTTATACACCAGTAGCGTAAGCGTCCATTACTTGAAAACTTACTTTTGAATTTGGTTATATTATGAAATAGAATGCAAATTCATGTGAACTTTAAAGTTATGTCCTCAAAATGATTTCACTGTGGGGATGGGCAGCTCTTTGTTACACATCTAGAACTTTCTTCCACTGCTTCTATGAATACTTGGTTGGAAAGTATTGGTTGGGGAAAAACCAGTCTTAGATGATCAGGGCCAAGAGCTGTGGCTCACGCCTGTAATCCCACCACTCTGGGAGGCCCAGGCAGGCACATCACCTGAGGTCATGAGTTGGGAGACCAGCCGAAGCTACATCGAGAGCCTGCCTCTAAAAATAAGCCGGCGCCTGTAGTCTCAGCTACTTGGGAGGCTGAGAGAAGAGAATGGCTTGAGCCCAGGAGTCTGAGGTTGCTGTGAGCTATGACGTAAGAGCACTCTACCGGCGGCGACAAAGTGAGACTCTGCAAAAAAAAAAAAAAAAAAAATCCGATTCGTTTCTCAGTTTTATCAGCTGCAATTTGTTTTTTGTTTTTTTTCAGACACAGTATCATTCTGTCACCCTCGGTAGTGGAGTGCGTGGCCAAATAACTCACAGCAACCTCAAATTCTTAGGCTCAAGCCATCCACTTGATTCAGTTTCCCAAGTAACTGGGATTCCAGGTGCCCGCCACAACAGCCAGCTATTTTTTTTTTTTTTTTTGTAGAGACAGAGTCTCACTGTACCACCCTCGGGTAGAGTGCCGTGGCGTCACACGGCTCACAGCAACTTCCAACTCCTGGGCTTACGCGATTCTTTTGCCTCAGCCTCCCGAGCAGCTGGGACTACAGGCGCCCGCCACAACGCCCGGCCATTTTTTTGTTGCAGTTTGGCCGGGGCTGGGTTTGAACCCGCCACCTCTCGGCACATGGGACTGGCGCCCTACTCACTGAGCCACAGGCGCCGCCAGCCAGCTATTTTTTTTTAGAGACGGGGATCTCGCTTTTGCTCAGGCTTGTCTCGAACTCCTGAGCTCAGGCAATCCACCTGCCTCGGCCTCCCAAAGTGCTATCAGCTGCAATTTGAATACAAGTTTTCTGGTTGAGAAGGAACATAGATGGTAATAATTACAATAATAACTAATTAATTTGTGCAGGGGCTTACACTAAGCACTTAACTGAACCGGAAAACAGATGACTTTGAATCCCGCGGGCAGTCACCGGGCCCTCTGCATTTCTAAAAGAGAAGACATCTGTGATCTGGGGCAATGGCCAAACTCAAATGCTGGGCAGCAGCCACCCAGGGCTGGGCTCGCCGTGAGTGCAGAGGGTACAGAGTTGGAACCGGCGGTCTCTCTCGTCCAGAACCCGCCTCGGTCTTTGCCCTTCAGTTTTTACTCACCTTGAAGCCCCGGGACATTTGAATCTGCCCGTAAGGTCCCACTTAAGTAGCAGAACGGAGCAGCGTCAACCGGTTAGAACCTCTCTCCCTAGGGTGGTGGTCGGTGAAAAGCGAGTCAGAAGAGACGCCAAGGCCCCTCAACTGCAGCAACTTTCATATCAGCTGTCCCTTCATCCTCAGCCTTTCAAACAGGCCGCTCTGGAAAGACCAATCACAGCTTTCCTTCTTCCCCTGCCTTCCAGTCCCATCCAATCAACGCATGTGGGGCCCAACCTCCCGTCTGTTTTTTTTTTTCTCCTCCCCCGGGATGTTGTAAGGGCAGAGTAAAAGCAAAGGATGTTGATGCCAGAAAGACGCCATTTCGGTTAAGTGCAGGATCAGGGTCCGTTAAGAACTTTTCTGAGGAAAGACAGCATTTCCACGTATCCCAAAAGCCTCTCTTTGCCAACCACGGAGGGGGGTTTTCTTTTTGATACAGTCTCACTATGTCGCCCTTGGTGGCGTCACAGTTCACAGCAACCTCAAACTCTTAGGCTCAAGCGATTCGCTTGCCTCAGCCTCCCAAGTAGCTGGGACTATAGGTGCCCGCCACAACGCCCGGCTATTTTTTTTTTGTTGTTGTTGTTATTGTTGTCATTGTTTCAGCAGGCTTGGGCCGAGAACAAACGCACCAGCCCCAGTGCATGTGGCCAGCGTCCTAATCACTGAGCTATGAGCGCCAAGCCACAGAGGGGATTTTCTATGGGTCTGCTCCTGGGGGATGTGCCCAGGGAAGTCAGGCCTAGCAGTGGAGGGAAAAAAGGCGGGAAGCTGGCCGGAAGCAGTGGCTCACTCCTGTAATCCTATAATCTTAGCACTCTGGGAGGTGGATGCAGGTGAATTACTTGAGCTCACCCCTTGGAGACCAGTTAGAACAAAAGTGAGACCCCTCCATTGCTACTAAAAATAGAAAAAGTGAGGCAAGAGGATCACTTGAGCTGGAGTTGGAGGTAGCTGTGAGCTATGATGCCAGGGCACGCTACTTGGGGCAACAGCTTGAAACTCTGACTCAGAAAAAAAAAAGGTAGGAGGCTGTGAGCTTTGCGAAAGTGGCCTATACTTCTTCCCTGAGGAGTGGGGGTATCTGCAGCTGAGATTCGGGGTTCCCAATGACCATACAAGAGCAGCAAACACCAATGCAATCACGAGGGCATTTATTCAAGCTGGAGCCTGGGCTGTTGGCACTCCCAGACACTGCTGGGTTTTTATGAGGGGGACATGGGGTGAGAGGTGTGGGAAGCAAAGTGTGGCCCTTGGATTGGTTATTTCTTATGCCTATACTAGAGTTTAAAGCTGATTGGGTCCCACCAATCTTAATGGCTGGGGGGCCGACACACTCCGGGAGATAGGGAGGGGTGTGATTTACTAAGAAATGAAACTAGGAACTTTCAGGTTTTCTAAAAATGGAGGATAAAAGCCCAAAAGCCCAAAATGGCGTCAGGGCACCACTGGGTCCTTCACTACCATGACCTGATATGGTAGACCTATAGCCACCTGGGCACGCGGGGTCAGGGCCTTGGGCCAGTACCCTCAGTGTTCTGTGGGATGTAGAGTGCCTCCAGGGGTGAGTGGGCTGGAAGTGGGGCACTGAGGCAGCAGTCTCATTCTTCCCTTCTATATTCTCAGCTGAGCCCAATGTTTCTTCTTCGCAGGATTTTCAGGCCCCAAACTTGCTTTTGTCTGTTGGATGGAAGGAGAGGTAGAGGCTTGGAGTCTGAAAGCCCAAGATCTAACAGGTGAGAGCTCAGCTGCTGTCAGCAGAAGCAAGAGAAAGGTAACAGGTACTACATTTCAAACTCAGTATGTGGCTTTTGAGAAACCTCGACCCCCACCCTCCAGCTCTGACCGTCAGCACACACTTACCCCTCCAGAGCCCGATTGTGGCTCCCTGCACCTTATCTCACTGCAAAATAACTGAAGAGAACAGCTAAATTCGGATCCATAAAGCCAATTAATCATAATGGAAAACCCAAGTTGAGGCTTGCTGCCTGTGGCTCAGTGAGTAGGGCACCAGTCATATACACCAAAGCTGGCGGGTTTGAGCTCAGCCAGGGCCTGTTCTTAGACAACAATGACAACTGCAACCAAAAAAATAGCTGGGAGTTGTGGAGGGCACCTGTAGTCCCAGCTACTCGGGAGGCTGAGGCAAGAGAATCACTTAAGCCCAAGAGTTTGAGGTTGCTGTGAGCTGTGATGCCACAGCACTCTACTGAGGGCAACATAGTGAGATTCTGTCTCAAAAAATAAATAGATAAATAGATAAATAAAAAAACCCAGTTGAACAGAAATGGAGTCTGAGCTTCCCAGAAAGTAAAAGGAAAAAAACATGTAATTTCATTTTTTGTGTGTGATAAAATGAAGCCAAATGTTTTGTCTTGGAATCTCACTATATGAATCATAGTGTAGTAGATAATGCCATTCATTATATTTTAAAATGAAGACAAAAATAAAATATAATGAAGACAAAATGTTTTTCCTGCAGCCTTGATGTTACAATAAATGTTGTAGGAAGTCTTTCCATGGAACCTGGTGTGCAGTCCAAGTATAGATTTTTTTTGAGACAGTCTCACTATGTCATCCTTGGTAGAGTGCTGTGGCGTCACAGCTCACAGTAACCTCCAACTCTTGGGCTTAAGTGATTCTCTTGCCTCAGCCTCCCAAGTAGCTGGGACTACAGGCACCTGCCACAACGCTGGCTAACCAAGCATAGATGTTTTGGTGATGGCCTTGAATTGCACCAAGGAAGGTCATTTAATGGCTCTTCTGCAAAAGGACCATACACAGATTCAGATTGTAAGCTCCTTGAGGGCTGGGACTATCACTCTTCTGAATACCTGACTTAGAATAGGTGCTTAATATTAGTGACTCCTCTTTCATTATCTCCAATGTTCACGGCCTTCCTGTTTTAACCTCTAGGCAATGGTTAGCTTTCAGGGCTCATTGAAACCTCCATCATCAAGCTATCCTCCCTGGGGACCCCATTCTCAGCCATTCATGCTGTTTTCCAAGGCAGGATATGTTCTGGAACATACTGCTAAGTTTCAGGTTTTATCTTTTTCCCTATCTCAGGATCCGGGGATGAGAATGAAGAGAAAGAAAGGCTAAAGCAGAGTCCAAACCAAAAAAAAGTGAAACATGAAGACATGTTTCTGAAGGAGTGGTTGCCAGCCAACTTTCCACTTGGCTCCTGTCCTGAAGGTGCCTGCCTGGAACTCTGCAGTGACCCAAGGCAAAGCCCCATTAAACCTTGGCTCAAGGAGACACTAACCTGTAGACCATCCCACCCTTGCCCAGAATGCGGCTGCAACTTCAGCTGCCCTTGCCTCCTGACCAGCCACCAGCAGGTCCATTCTGGGGAGTGGCTCTTCTTCTGTGTCCAGTGCCAGGCCTGTTTCTCCCAGCGCAAGTACTTGCTTCAGCATCAGTTCATCCACACAGGTGAAAGCCCTCGACTATGGGTGCCACTTCTGCCAGAGGGGTTCCCTGGCCATCCACAGGCGGGCTCACACTGGGGAGAAGTCCTACCCATGCCCAGACTGCAATAGTCACTTCACTTACCCCTACCTGCTGGTCATCCACCAGCACAAGCACAAAGGCAAGAAGCCCTACAAATGTCCCTCCTGCAGCCTCTGTTTTGCCTACACCTCTCACAGGCGCACACACACAGGTGAGAAGCCCTATCCCTGTCCTGACTATGGTCTCAGCTTTAGCTGCTCTTCTTTCCTAAGTCACCAGTGAATCCACTGGCACAGCTGCCCCTTCGCCTGCCCCTAGTATGGGAAAGGCTTCAAGTGCAAGTATGCCCTGAAAGCCCATCAGTGGTTCCACCACTCTGGCAGCAATAGGTGGAGGTGGCAACAGGTTGCTGTAGGGCTTTCAGAGCCAATCCCAGTTTAGGGAGGCCAGGATCCCCCAGTTCATTTCCGGTACTTTCCAGATATATTTCAAGAGTGTGGGTGATAGAGCTCATACAAGCTAATCAGAGCTTAGTAAGAAAAAGACAAAGTTTATGCACTGGGGGGATAAAGTGAAGTGGGCATTTAAGGAAAACCAAGTTCTATGTTAGGAAAAAGGAGAGGTCAGGGGCATAGTGAAAGTCCGTAGGCAGGAGGCAGGAATCTGAAAAGCTACTTAAGGGCTGATCCCATTTTGTGAGACTCCTGCTCACGGAACCCCTTGTTCTATGTCCCTCTTGGGGTCACCTGACCAAAATCCATTCACCTAACTGGATTTTCCTTTTGGATTGTTCTCTCCCTTAGAGCACTGTGCTTTTTGGTCAGTGTTTCTCCTGCTTCTCCAACATGGAGTCCCTAGATGCAAATGCCTATTAAAGGAGCCTCCACCTCCTCCAGAATGTAACACACCATGGGCCTGTCCCTGTGGGAGAAAGCTCATCCCAGGATTCTGCCTGTTAGCCAAAGCAGGTGAAACACGTGGCAAGGAGACACATGTGGTTTCAAGCCATTGTTGGCATTCTTTGGCCTTAAAGACCTAAGAGGTGGCCATAGAGAGAACAGTGGCCTCAGATGAGGAGTTCTCCTGCCCCGTTTTCACTCTGCACATAGTGCACAAAATAACAAAATGAACTTCAGAATTGGGCCATCTCTTCACTGTATGAATTAGTGACTGCAATGTTTTCTTTCTCTCAGATATTTGCATGCTCCCTGGATTTTGCATCTTTTTTTTTTTTTTTTTTTTTGTGGAAACGTCTCACTTCACCACCTTCAGTAGAGTGCCATGATTTCACAGGACTCACAGCAACCTCTAGCTCTTGGGCTTCCGCGATTCTCCTGCCTCAGCCTCCCGAGCAGCTGGGACTACAGGCGCCGGCCACAACGCCCGGCTATTTTTTGGTTGCAGTTCGGCCGGGGCTGGGTTTGAATCCACCACCCTCGGTATATGGGGCCGGCGCCCTACTCACTGAGCCACAGGCACCACCCGATTTTGCATCTTTTGAATAAAGATGTATTTTTGGGACACAGCAGCTGGAATTATAATGCTGGGGACTTTTTTCTTTTTTTAATAAAGAGTAAATTACTTTTGATTGGAGTTGAAATCAAGGCATGGTCTTTCCGGTCTAATTCTTACTATAAATAGCAACAGTTAAGAGATCTTTCTGGCCCCTTTTCTGTTAGCCCTACTTTTTTTTTTTTTTTCTGTTAGCCCTACTTTTGAGCAGGAACCTGTTAAAGTAATAAACAAAGAGATGGGTGGGACTAAGTATGTCTTCATGCCAGTGACTCAAATATCTCCTTAAATAAAAGACTGTTTCTTTGGGGTGGCACCTGTGGCTCAGTGGGTAGGGCGCTGGCCTCACATACCGAGGGTGGCGGGTTTGAGCCCGGCCCCAGCCAAACTGCAAAAAAATAGCCATGTGTTGTGGCGGGTGCCTGTAGTCCCAGCTACTCAGGAGGCTGAGGCAAAAGAATCCCCTAAGCCCAGCAGTTGGAGGTTGCTGTGAGCTGTGACACCACAGCACCCTACTGAGGGTGCTAAAGTGAGACTCTCTGTCTCTTAAAAAAAAAAAAAAAAAAACTTTCTTTGAATCCCTGGGTTCCAAAGTGATAATTTTTTAATTCTTTTTTAGAGACAGAGTCACATTTCCTCACCTTCAGTAGAATGCCATGCATCACAGCTCACGGCAACCTCCAACTCCTGGGACTACAGGCGCCCGCCACAACCCCTGGCTATTTTATCGTTGCAGTTTGACCAGGGCCAGGTTCAAACCCTCCACCCACGGTACATGGGGCCGGCGCCCTGCCCACTGAGCCACAGGCGCTGCCCCCAAAGTGATTATGAATGGGAACTGAGCATTATTTTTACTTTGCCACATGATCTCTCCTGAAATGGCAGACCTGGATTCCAGGCTCAGCTTAGTTCCCACTAGCTATGTGGCTGTTAACATATGAGGCAACATTTCTGTTTGATTTATAAAATGAGGCTAATGGCAACTTCACAGGGTTGCCTGAGACAAAATGTGATAGGTATGAAGGCATCTAGCATGTCTTTATAGTTTGCAGAGCAAATGACTGAGCTCCCCCTCTAATATTTTACCAAAAAATGTTCAAACATTCGGCCAGGTGCAATGGCTCATATAAGAATTCCCTTTTGGCACAGCGCCTGTGGCTCAGGCAGCTAAGACTCCAGCCACATACACCTGAGCTGGTGGGTTCGAATCCAGTACCGGCCTGCCAAACAATGACGGCTGCAACCAAAAAATAGCCAGGCGGGTGGTGCCTGTGGCTCGAGGAGTAGGGCGCCGGTCCCATATGCTGGAGGTGGCAGGTTCAAACCTAGCCCCGGCCAAGAACCAAAAACAAAAAAAAAGGGCGGCACCTGTGGCTCAGTCCGTAGGGCGCCAGCCCCATATACCGAGGGTGGCGGGTTCAAACCCGGCCCCGGCTGAACTGCAAACCAAAAAATAGCCGGGCATTGTGGCGGGCGCCTGTAGCCCAGCTACTCGGGAGGCTGAGGTGAGAGAATCGCTTAAGCCCAGGAGTTGGAGGTTGCTGTGAGCTGTGTGAGGCCACGGCACTCTACTAAGGGTGATAAAGTGAGACTCTGTCTCTACAAAAAAAATAAAATAAAATAAAAATAAATAAAAAATAGCCAGGCATTGTGGCAGGCACCTGTAGTACCAGCTACTTGGGAGGCGGAGGCAGGAGAATTGCTTGAGCCCAGGAGTTGGAGGTTGCTGTGAGCTGTGATGTCACAGCACTCTACACGGCGACAGCTTGAGGCTCTGTCTCAAAAAAAAAAAAAAAGAATTCCCTTTTCTCTGCATCCTTGCCAGCATCTTTTATTTTTGTCTTTTTTTGGGGAGGTGGGGGATTCATTGAGGGTACAAGAAACCAGGTTATATTGATTGCATTTGTTAGGTAAAGTCCCTCTTACATTTTTGTCTTTTTAATAACAGCCATTCTAACGAGTAAAATGGTATCTTATGTTGTTTTGATTTTCATTTCCCTGATGACTAGTGATAATGAGCGTTTTTCATGTACCTTCTGGCCACATGTATGTCTTTTGAGTCTCCTTTTATTTATTTTTTTTTTGTTTGTTTTTTTTGGTTTATTTGGCTGGGGCTGGGTTTGAACCCGCCACCTCCGGCATATGGGACTGGCGCCCTACCCCTTGAGCCACAGGCACCACCCTTGAGTCTCCTTTTAAATAGAATATTAACTTTAACTAAAAAGATCCTATGAAGCATTTCACCCAAACCAAAAAATATTTGTGTTTCTTTTTTTTTTTTTTTGTAGAAACAGAGTCTCACTTTGTCGCCCTCTGTAGAGTGCCGTAGTGTCACATAGCTCACAGCAACCTTCAACTCCTGGGCTTAGGCGATTCTCTTGCCTCAGCCTCCCGAGTAGCTGGGACTACAGGCACCCGCCACAACGCCTGGCTATTTTTTTGTTGCAGTTTGGCCAGGGCTGGGTTTGAACTCACCACCCTCGGTATATGGGGCTGGCACCCTACCCACTGAGCCACAGGCACCACCCAATATTTGTGTTTCTTTATGTACTATGTTGTAAATCACTTCTTTGTGGACTAAGAATGGAGAAGACTTAAGATAATTCTCAATCTGTGGGTCGCAACCCCTTTGGGGGTCTAATGACCCTTTCATAGGGATTGCCTAAATACATCCTGCATATCAGATATTTACATTACAATTCATAACAGTAGCAAAATTACAGTCATGAAGTATCAATGAAAATAATTTTATGGTTGGGGGTCACCACAACATGAGGAACTGTATTAAAGGGTAGCAGCATTAGGAAGGTTGAGAACCACTGACTTCAGAGGATGGAGCTAAACAATAAATTTGGCTAATTGGATTGAAACAAACTTTCAAGTCAGAGTAAAACTATTTCATCATAAATGGCTGATGTCTGTGGCCAAGAGAGGTGGCTCACCCCTGCAATCCTAGCACTCTAGGAGGCCAAGGCCGGTGGATTGCTTGAGCTTGGAGTTTGAGACCAGCTTGAGCAAGAGTGAGACCTGGTCTCTACTAAAAATAGAAAAAAACTAGCTGGATATTATGGTGGGCACCTGTAGTCCTGGCTACTTGGAATGCTGAGGTAAGAGGATCACTTGAGCCCAAGAGTCAGAGGTTGCTGTGAACTGTGATGTCCTGGAACTCTACCCAGGGCAACAAAGTGAGACTCCATCTCCCTCAGAATAAATAAATAAATAAACAAACAAACAAATGGCTGATATCATGTTGTTTTTCCTGCCATTCATTATAAAAATAAATAGACGCGGCCAGCCTCTGGGAGGCTAAGGCAGATGGATTGCTTGAGGTCATGAGTTCAAGACCAGCCAGAGCAAGACACCATCTCTTAAAAAAAAAATGGCAGGCACCTGGATTGGTTGAGCCCAAGAATTTGAGGTTGCTGTGAGCTATGACACCGTGGCACTCTACCTACCAGGGGGTGACAAAGTAAGACTCTGTCTCAAAAAAAAAAAAAAAAAAAAAAGCAGATGATTTTGCTTTCAAGTTGTTTTATTGCCCATCAAATTGTAAATGTTTGTTCAAGACTTGTTTGGATACTTATGAGAAGTCATAAAGTATACAGGGGATACTGTATACAAGACCAGCTTGGGTAACCCTCTCTATAAAAAATAGAGAAATTGGGGGCGGTGCCTGTGGCTCAGTCTGTAAGGCGCCGGCCCCATATACCGAGGGTGGCAGGTTCAAACCTGGCCCCGGCCAAACTGCAACCAAAAAATAGCCAGGCGTTGTGGTGGGCGCCTATGGTCCCAGCTACTCGGGAGGCTGAGGCAAGAAAATCGCTTAAGCCCAGGAGTTGGAGGTTGCTGTGAGCCTTGTGAGGCCACGGCACTCTACCGAGGGCCATAAAGTGAGACTCTATCTCTACAAAAAAAAAAAAAAATAGAGAAATTGGCTCGGCGCCTGTGGCTCCAGCAGCTAAGGCACCAGCCACATACACCTGAGCTGGTGGGTTCGAACCCAGCCCAGGCCCGTCAAACAATAAAGATGGCTGCAACCAAAAATAGCCGGGCGTTGTGGCAGGCGCCTGTAGTCCCAGCTACTTGGAAGGTGGAGGCAGGAGTTGAAGGTTGTTGTGAGATGCAATGCCACGGCACTCTACCCAGGTAACAGCTTGAGGCTCTGTCTCAAAAAAAAAAAAAAAAAAGAAAGAAAAAATAAAAATTAGCTATGCATGGTGGCATGTGCCTATAGTCCAAGCTACTCAGGCTGCTGAGAGGGAAGGATCACTTGAGCTTAGGAGTTTGAGATTGCTATTACATATAAGGAATGAGGCCACTAGGTGACAGAGCAAGACCCCGTCTCCAAAAAAAAAGAAGAAGAAGAAGAAAGGGAAAGGAGGGACGTAGGGAGAAAAAGGAAGGAAGGAAAAAGAATGGATAACTAAATGGATGGAGGGATGGATAGATGGGTTGCCATGTGCAAAGCATGGTGATATAAAAATGGTAATTATAGAACCTAAGTGATGGGCACATGAGTGTTTACTGTAAAATTCTTTCAACTCTTGAATGTTTGAAAATTTTATTTATTTATTTTGAGACTCTCTTACTCTGTAACCCTGCTAGAAAACAGTGGCATCATCATACCTCACTGCAACCTTAAATTCCTAGGCTCAACCAATCCTCCTGCGTCAGCCTCCTGAGTAGCTGGAGTGAACCAAGATGCCCAGTTAATTTTTCTGTTTTTAATAAAGATAGGATCTTACTGTTGTTCAGGCTGGTCTCCAACTCCTGAGCTCCTCCTACCTCAGCCTCCCAGAGTGAGAGCCTCCTTGGTGAGAATGTAAATTGGCACAGCCACTATGAAAAACAGTATGGAGATTTTTTAAAAAACTAAAACTAGAACTACCATGGAATTCAGCAATTCAGGTACTGGGCATTTATGGAAAGGACAAATCAAAAAGATACTTACAGCCGCAGGTGGTGCCTGTGGCTCAGTGGGTGGGATGCCAGCCCCATATACTGAGGGTAGTGGGTTCGAACCCAGCCCAGACCAAACTATAACAAAAAAATAGCCAGGTGTTGTGGCAGGCACCTGTATCCCAGTTACTCAGGAGGCTGAGGCAAGAGAATTGCCTAAGCCCAAGAGTTAGAGGTTGCTGTGAGCTGTGTGACCCCACGGCACTCTACTGAGTCTACCGAGGGTGATAAAGTGAGACTCTGTCTCTACCAAAAAAAAAAAAGATATTACAGCCCCATGCTTATTGCAGCATTATTTACAATAACAAAGAGATGGAATCAACCTAAATGTTTATCAGTGGATAAACAGATAAAGTAAATGTAGTATATATACACAATTGAATGCTATTCAGCCATAAAAAAAGAATGAAGTCGTGTCTTTTGCAGCAACCTAGATGGAAATGGAGGTCATCATATTAACTGAAAGAAGCCAGACACAGAAAGACAAATATCATATGTCCTCACTCTTATGGGAGCTAAAAAAGTTGATTTCATGGAGCTGGAGTAAGATTATAGATACCAGAGATTGGGAAGGTGGTGGGGAGAAGAGGGAATGAAGAGAGGTTGGTTGATGGGCATAAAGATACAGTTAGATGGAAGGAATGAATTCTAATGTTTGATAGATGAGTTGGGTGAATGTAGTTAAGAACGTTTTGCGTATTTGAAGATAACTAAAAGAGAGGACTAGAAATGTGCTCAACACAAATGATAAATGTAGCTGGGCCTGGTGGCTTATGCCTGTAATCCTAGCACTCTGGGAGGCTGAAGCAGGAGGATTGCTTGAACTCAGGATTCAAGATCAGCCTGAGCAAGAGTGAAACTTCGTTTCTACTAAAAATAGAAAAATTAGGCTCGGCACCCATAGCTCAGTGGTTTGGGTGCCAGCCACATACACTGAGGCAGTCAGGTACGAACCCAGCTTGGGCCTGCTAAACAACAATGACAATTGCAACAAAAAAATAGCTGGGCATTGTGGTGGGTGCCTGTAATCCCAGCTACTTGGGAGGCTGAGGCAAGAGAATCGCTTAAGCCTAAGAGTTTGAGGTTGCTGTGAGCTGTGATGCCACACCACTCTGCAACATAATGAGACTCTGTCTCAAAAAAAAAAAAAACAAAAAAAGGCTCAGAGCCTGTGGCTCAAGCGGCTAAGGCGCCAGCCACATACACCTGAGCTAGCAGGTTCAAATCCAGCCCAGCCGCCAAACAACGACAGCTGCAACCAAAAAATTGCTGGGCGTTGTGGCGGGCACCTGTAGTCCCAGCTACTTGGGAGGTGGAGGCAGGAGAATCCCTTGAGCCCAGGAGTTGGAGGCTGCTGTGAGCTGTGATGCAATGGCACTCTACCCAGGGGACAGCTTGAGGCTCTGTCTCAAAAAAAAAAAAAAAAAAAAAAAAACAGGGCAGTGCCTGTGGCTCAAGGAGTAGGGCACTGGTCCCATATGCCGGAGGTGGCGGGTTCAAACCCAGCCCTGGCCAAAAACCACACACACACACACAAAAAAAACACAAATGGGAATAAACTAAAATGGTCATTCTATTTTACCACAATAAAAGATACTGACTGGAAGGGTGCACAAGGAAACATTAACAGGTGACATCCATGTCCTCTATCTTGTTTGGGGTGATGGTTACACAGGTGTATACATTTCCTAAAACTACGAATTTTATATCGAAAATCTGTGCATTTTACTGTATGTACGATATAACGCAAATTAATGGAGTTAAAAGCAGACGCCTGTAAGGAACAGGAAGAAAGATTACAGGGGGACTACTTTTTTCACTATAAGGCTTACGCATTCCTTTTTTTTTTTTTTTTTTTTTTTGAGACAGAGTCTCTGTCGCCCTCGGTAGAGTGCCGTGACGTCACAGTTCACAGCAACCTCCAGCTCTTGGGCTTAGGCGATTTTCTTGCCTCAGCCTCCCTAGTAGTTGGGACTACAGGCGCCTGTAGTATAAAAATATCCATTTTTTTTTGTTGCAGTTTGGCCAGGGCCGGGTTCGAACCCCATACCCTCACAGGCGCCGCCCACATGCATTACTTTTTTAAAACTATGCACATTAATGAGGCAAAAATTACAATGCAATTTTATATGTCTCTATTCTGAATCCATCCTCACTAAGCACGTTCCTTCGCCGGCAGCCCCGGTCCGGAAACCGAGAGCGCGGAGCCACAGATGTTCGGGGTAGGGTGGGCTCCGCAGCTATGCTCTTAACAGTAAGCACGCACCTAGTTCCTACCGCCGCTGTACCCCGGGTTTGCCAGGGTGTGTACGTCTTCTCGCAGGAGCTGGAGACCAGACACCAGATCTTGCCGTCGTCGGGAGGCACAGTGGGAAACTACCGGGGACACAATCCCGGGCAGCCTAGGGCCAAGGTCCTGGTTGTGTTCCAGGCTGGCAAGAGGCTTCAGGACCACCGGACCTTTCAAATACTCCGCCAGTCGGCGGCCAATCACAGAGCAGCGTCTCCCTAGGGTTGCGTCCAATCATCGGCCGCTCTGTATTGCCGGCAAAGAGAGACCAGGAAGCTGCGGGCAAGTCCATCTTTCCTAAAGGCAAGAGACTGCGAGTTCCCAGAAGGTCCCCTCTCCCCATCAAGGAAAGCACCCGACAGGGCTATTATGTTTAAGGATTAGGGGATGATGAGGCCAGGGTAGTCAGAAAGGCGCCATATTTGGTATGCTCATGGAGAGGCGCTGTTACAAGCAACCAGTGACAATGAAGCCAGGCTGTCGCCATATTTTCTAAAGGCACCTTCCGGGTCGCTTAACCCGACTGTCTTAGGTCCAAGCGGCCATGAAATGAATAAACACTAAGGAGTTTTATTTGTCCCTATCAGAATCCCCGTATCTCTAGCAGTTCGTTCCTGCTGCTTCTGTTCCCTCGACTACGTACAGACGCCAAGGCTGGGCGGGGCCCGAGCCTGGGCAGCCCTTCCTGTGGACAACGAAAGCTGAGCCCGGGAGCAGGGAGGCGGTGGCCTCGGAGACTAGGCGGCCGCTGCTCGGGGCTGGAAGGCCCCATGGCGCCGCCCCCAGCCCCGCTCCTGGCTCGGAAACCCGGGGAGACCCGGCCTGGTTGCAGGAAGCCTGGGGCTGTGAGGTTTGCGGACGTGGCCGTGTACTTCTCCGCGGAGGAGTGGGGGTATCTGCGGCCCGCGCAGAGGGCTCTGTACCGGGACGTGATGCGTGAGACCTACGGCCACCTGGGCGCGCTCGGTGAGGCCCCGGGTCAGACCCCTGTCCTCCTTCACTGGGGTTCACGGGGAGATAATATAGATTGAAGGGCTGAGAGAGGATTGTGAGCCCTAATTCACACCATTCCACCATCAACTCTCACCACCTCCCATTCCCAGGGCTTCAGGTACCCCCTCGGGAGTGTTTCCATCCCGCATACGCTTCACTGAGGCAGAAGCACTGCAGACCTGGTTCAGATTGAGTATAAATTCTGAGGAGGTGCCCTCACCCAGGCAGCGGGATGCCATCTTCCCAGGACAGCCTCTCAGGCCAGCACTGTGATCCCTGTTCTCTCCCAGGATTCCTAGGCCCCAAACCAGCCCTCATCTCTTGGATGGAACAGGAGAGCGAGGCTTGGAGCCCCGCCGCCCAGGATCCTGAGGAGGGGGAAAGCCTGGGAGGAGCTCGGAGAGGTGAGGGATTGTCCCAGGTCTCCCCCAACACTTGATTCTCCACGGCTTCCTGTCTAGTTTTCTTTCTGCCCCCCACTTCCAGCATCAGCATCCCTAAGAGAATTAAAGAACCAACTTGTGTTGGACGCTAGAGAAGTTAGGAAGGCAGACCAGTTTCAAAATTTCAAAATGGGGGACAGCAAGTCATGCTGAGACCAGAGTAGGAGATCTGGAGCCCAAGTCCAAGATTTAGGGTTTTGTTTGTTTGTTTGTTTTTTGAGACAGATCCTCAAGCTGTCACCCTGGGTAGAGTACTGTGGCATCATAGCTCACAGCAACCTCCAACTCCTGGGCTTAAGCAATTCTCTTGCCTCAGCCTTCCAAGTAGCTGGGACTACAGGCATCCGCCACAACACCTGGCTATTTTTTGGTTGTAGTTGTCATTGTTGTTTGGCAGGCCCAGGTTGGGTTCAAACCAACCAGCTTTGGTGTATGTGGCTGGCACCTTAGCCGCTTGAGCTACAGGCACCAAGCCCAAGACTTAGGTTTGTAGGCTTCTCTCATTCTCCCTCTTTCAGAAACAACTAAACCCCCCCTAAGAGTTGAAGTGCCTTCAGATCTGCCTTTCACAATCCTCAAGCAAGGCAAGTGATACCAGAGAAAATGTCCAGTAATTGACAGCTTGACTGCCCTCCCTTCAACATCCTCCTGTGGAGTGATCTTGAGCAACTGTTCTCATCTGTAAAGTAGTCTTACCCTACAAAAATGGAGAAGCCATATGCGTAATAGCTACTGCTTATTGAGCATTTACTAAGTGCTTAACATACATCTCTGCTAATCCTACCAATAACCCTGTGAAGTCAAGTAACCATTATTCCCTTTTGACAATAAGGGACCAAGGCCCAAATAAGTCACTCTTAAGAGATATGAACACTGTTTACCTTTTTTCAAAGAGTGGGTGTTAGTCACTGGGCAGTATTTTTCTGGCACTGCCTTAAGTGAAAAGCATCCTATACCCAGCCACCGTCTATACAATAGTGTTTATAAACATAACTTAATTCCTGTTTCCCAGGAGATACCTCAAATAAGGAAGAGAATCCCAAGGAAGAGCCAACAGCTGAAGAACCTGGAAAGACCCCTGGAAAGGAGCAGCCTGAAGAACTGGTTAAACACAACTCTGACTGTACTGCTAGTGGGTCCTTGGCAAGAACAAAGCCACCTTCAAGAGCTTCCTGGGATCAGATCACAGGTGCAGAGACCACTGTCCCTGTGCCCACTGTGGAAGCTCAGGCCAGCCAGCGGCGACATGTATGTGCAGACTGTGGCCGCCGCTTCACCTACCCCTCGCTGCTAGTCAGCCATCGGCGAATGCACTCCGGTGAGCGGCCCTTTCCCTGCCCTGAGTGTGGCATGCGCTTCAAGAGGAAGTTTGCTGTGGAAGCACACCAGTGGATCCACCGCTCCTGCTCTGGGGGGCGTCGTGGCCGGAGGCCTGGGATCCGGGCTGTGCCTCAGGCTCCAGTCCGAGGTGATCGGGACCCACCTGTGCTGTTCCGACACTACCCAGACATCTTTGAGGAGTGCACCTGAGCAGCTCCCATGGGCTGGAGTTGAGCCTAACCTTGGCACTAAGGACTGACTGAGCCCTCAGGTAGACTCCTGAGTCAGGGACCTGGGAACTGAAATTCATCCCTTGGGCTTTCCTCAAGGATCCCTCAAGTTTCCAACTTGTAAAAAGAGAAGTGCCTATAAAGATTCAAGTAGATTAAACTTGCTACCCTTCTTCACAGTCTTTTTTAAAAGAAAAAAATTCAGGGAGTGAGACATTGAGCTTTTCTCTTAAGCGTTATCTCAGTAGCAGGTGTAACAGAGATCGTTCCTTCATCTCAGGAAACATCTGCTCCTCATCTACTTCAAAGGCAAATGCTGGGGGACTGTGGTCAATCCATGGCTAATTGTCACCGGCAGGAAGCCTGGGTATTGAGTGGGTGGGAGGACAGATGCTTATGACACAAATCTAGTCTGCAAGTGGCCCCCAGGCACAGCTGGTAGGTCACATGCTCTCCCTGAGCCTCAGTTCCCTCATCTGTAAAATGAGGATTAATAATATCTACCTCAAAGTGTTACTGTGAAGACTGAAATTTTAACAATATGTTATGACACAGTGCAATAAAAATTTGTTGAAAGAATGACTTTTTGTTGACATTGTACATTTTAGAGAGTGTAAAGTAGCATGCTAAGGAGGCAGATACAGGTATCAATACCTATGTTTTGCAGACAAGTAAACTGAAGCTCAGAGAGATGAAGTGATGCTCTCAAAGGTTCACCTGCTATATGACAGCAAGGCAGGAAACTAACACAAAGCCTGAATATTTCTGCCACTTCCTCTGAGAAGTCAGATCTGGGTAGAAAACACGGCACAGAAGCTCAAGATGCGGGAGCCAGCCCAGCCTGGGTCAGGGAGTGTGTGTAGGAAACAGCCTCAGCAAGGCTACTGGTAACTTTAACTTAGCACAGTCAGTATTTGGTGAGTGCCTTCTGCTGAAGGGACTGTGCCAGGCAGTAAGAATTTTATGATGAGGAAAGCTGACCTCATTCATTCATTCATTCAGCAAACATCTGAGGCCTCTGGATTTTTGTGCTGAGCTCTGTGGATAAAGCTGATGCAGGTCCCACATGCCATTTGGGAAACAAATCCTTCGCACTGTGACAGAGGAAGCCCAGAGGCACCACCTAACCCAGCTTGGCTGGTGATATGCCAAGAAATACTGCTTGGAGAAGACGGCTGGGCTTCTCATAGCATTCAGTGAGCACTGGTGTTGGGGGATGATTTTCAGGCAGAGGGATCAGCAAAGGAGACTTGTTACATAGAAAGGATAAAACACAGGGGTAGTGTGGAGTAGAGGTCAGGAGTGTGGGCTCTGGGTTCAGATCCTGACTCCCTTGTGTTATTCTGTGTGATCTTGGCAAATCACTTCTTCCTCAAGTCATCTCTGTGGGTATCAGTTTCCTTATTTGCAAAACCTGGATAATAGCCGAAATCATAATATTGATGTAGAGCTTAAGTGAGACAGTATAGAACAGTGCCTTGTACATAAGTGTTTAATAAACATTGGTTATTGTTATTCTAATACAATAAAAAGTAGAATGTGAGAAGACCCAGAGGAGGCCTGGGCAGGTCTTCTAAGTCACTGATGGTTATCTAGAGGAGGTGGTTCAAACTGGCCTTGAAGAATGAGGAAGATTTCAGTAGACCCAAGTAGGTGTGTATAGGGAATGCACAGTGGTTCCACTTGACTTAAACATGAAGAATGAGGCAAAGAATAACAGACAGAGGCTACTGAGACATGGAGTCAAATCTGAGAGGGTCACAGGTCCCAGCAGAGGAGCTTGAGGTTTATCCTGTAGGCACTAAGGAGCCATAGAAAGTCCTAGAGCAGGATTAGGGCTATTTGATAGGTGTTGTCAAAAGATGTTTTTTTTTTTTTTCCTGTAGGCACTAAGGAGCCATAGAAAGTCCTAGAGCAGGAGTAGGGCTATTTGATAGGTGTTGTCAAAAGATGTTTTTTGTTTTTTTTTTGTAGAGACAGAGTCTCACTGTACCGCCCTTGGGTAGAGTGCCGTGGCGTCACACGGCTCACAGCAACCTCTAACTCTTGGGCTTACGCGATTCTCTTGCCTCAGCCTCCCGAGCAGCTGGGACTACAGGCGCCCGCCACAACGCCCGGCTATTTTTTTGTTGCTGTTTGGCCGGGGCTGGGTTTGAACCCGCCACCCTCGGCATATGGGGCCGGCGCCCTACTCACTGAGCCACAGGTGCCGCCCAAAAGATGTTTTTGCAGAGCAGTGTGGAGTGTGACCTGTGGAAGGAGACTAGATACTACAGATCTTTTGGGCAGCTGGTCCAAGGAAGAGGTCATCAGGAACTGTGACCAAGAGTGATGACCCTGGAATTGAGAAGATACTCATGAGAAGCTTCTGCCACAGAATCTGCTTGGCTCAGTGATTGATAATACTTAAGTGAGACCTAGAGGTTTTAAGAAACGCAGAGCTGGAGCCAGGGAGTCCCAGTGCCAGGCAAGGGGCAATCAGGGGTAGGAGAGTATGAAGGCCAAGTGGTGACAGGGCCTGGGATAGGGTGAGTCCAAGGAGAAAGCAAAGCTGGAGACAGAAGGTACTACCAGGAGAGGGAGGAGAAAACCAAGCACTGTGTGGATCAGCAACAGTGCTGGCATTTGGCTTGTGGCAAGTGCCCTTTGCCCTTCCTCTTTCTCACTTAGCCATTTAGCAGACAGCTGCTAAGCATTCACCACATTCTAGGTGCTATTCTGTGCGTCAGGATATAGCAAGAAAAACTGACATGGGAACCCTCTTGGAGCTTACATTCTTATAGGGAGAGACAAGAGCTAGATCAGAACATGAATAGAGCAAAAGTACTATAGTTGCAAATAAGAAGCACCACAGAGGCGCTAAAACCAAGGGATGTGCTGAAATGTTGCAGATGAACACTTAGGCTAAGCTGTAGTGAGATCCAAATGACTAGAGCCCAGGGAAGATCAGGGTGGACAATGTGGGAGTGGGGAGGGCAGGTTTCAGAGGCTGGGGAAACTGGGGCCAGGGAAGTGTAGTGGGTAGAGGCATTTCCAACAGAGGGATGCTGTGAGATTTGAAGGAGTGTGGGGTGAGGTCCTGAATGGGGAAGACTGAGAAGCGGGCTTAGACAGGGGAGGGACAGGCCTCAGAGGCTCTTGCTTACCATGATGCAAACTTTGGATGTGATTATCAGTATGTTGGAAAACTACTGGATTGTTTTGTCTTTGTTTTGTGGTAAAATACATTGAACATAAAATTTATAATTTGAGGCTCAGTGCCTGTGGCTCTAGTGGCTAAGGCGCCAGCCACATATACCTGAGCTGGCAGGTTTGAATCCAGCCCGGGCCTGCCAAACAATGACGGCTGCAACCAAAAAATAGCCGGGCACTGTGGTCCCAGCTACTTGAGAGTGGAGGCAGAAGAATCGCGGGAGCCCAGGAGTTTGAGGTTGCTGTGAGCTGTGATGCCACAGCACTTTACCCAGGGCAACAGCTTGAGGCTCTGTCTCAAAAAAAAAAAAATTTTTTTTGAACTATTTTTAAGAGTAGAGGTCAGTGGTGTTAAGTATATTCACATTGCCCTGCAACCATCACCAACCATCCATCTCCAGGGCTTTTTTTTTTTTTTTTTTTTTTGTAGAGACAGAGTCTCACTTTATGGCCCTCGGTAGAGTGCCATGGCCTCACACAGCTCACAGCAACCTCCAACTCCTGGGCTTAAGCGATTCTCTTGCCTCAGCCTCCCGAGTAGCTGGGACTACAGGCACCCGCCACAACGCCCGGCTATTTTTTGGTTGCAGTTTGGCCGGGGCCGGGTTTGAACCCGCCACCCTCGGTATATGGGGCCGGCGCCTTACCGACTGAGCCACAGGCGCCGCCCTCCAGGGCTTTTTTTTAGAGATAGTGCCTTGCCATGTTGCCAGGCTAGAGCACAGTGGCTACTCACAGGCTCAATTGCTGCTCACTGCAACCTTGAACTCCTAGGCTCAAGTACTACTGCCTCAGCCTCTCAAGTAGCCGGGACTACAGGTGCATGCCACTGCACCCAGCTTCCAGAATCTTTTCCCTCAACTGAAATTCTGCTATCTGTTCCTCCCTCTCCCCAGCCCCCAGCAACTACCATTCTCTTTTCTGACTCCGAATTTGTCTCTAGGGACCTTGTCTAAACTCTACCACCTTGGCCAGACTTGGTGGCTCACACCTGTAATCCTAGCACTCCGGGAGGCCGAGGTGGGAGAATTGCTTGAGCTCAGGAGTTTGAGACCACCCTGAGCAAGAGCGAGACCCTGTCTCTACTAAAAATAGAAAAACTAGCTGTGCATTGTAGTGGATGCCTGTAGTTCCAGCAACTTGGGAAGCTGAAGCAAGAGGATCGCTTGAACCCAGGAGTTTGAGGTTGCTGTGAGCTATGATGCTATAGCACTCTACCCAAGTGACAGAGTAAAACTCTGTCTCAAAAAATCAACAAAGGGGCGGTGCCTGTGGCTCAGTGAGTGGGGGGCCGGCCCCATATGCCGAGGGTGGCGGGTTCAAACCTAGCCCCAGCCAAACTGCAACAAAAAAATAAATAAATAAAAAATAAACAAATAAACAAAGACTCAGTGCCTGTAGCTTAGCGGGTAGGGCACCAGCCACATACACTGGAGCTGCCAGGCTCAAATCCAGCCCAGGCCTGCCAAACAACAACAACAACAACAACAACAAAAGCAGGGCATTGTGGCAGGTGCCTGTAGTCCCATAGGCTGAGGCAAGAGAATACCTTAAGCCAAGGAGTTGGAGGTTGCTATGAACTGTGATGTCACAGCACTCTATCCAGGGCAACACCTTCAGACTATCTCCAAAACAATAAAAAAAAAAAAAAAATGAATAAATTCTACCACCTTAAACAGTGTTAAGGTGATCTGATTTGAAGGTCAGGCATGGTGGCTTTAATCCTAGGACTCTTGGAGGCCAAGGCAGGTGGATTGCTTGAGCTCAGTGAGACTTCATCTCTACTAAAAATAGAAAAACTGGCCGGGCATTGTGGTGGGTGCCTGTATTCCCAGCTACTCAGGAGAGTGAGGCATCATTGCTCAGGAGAGTGAGGATCATTGCTCAAACCTAGGAATTTGAGGTTGCTGTGAGCTATGATGATGCCACTCTACCCAGGGCACAGAGTGAGATAAAGAAAAAGTGATTTGATTTGCATTAAAAAAATAAACCTGCTGGCTGCTCTCAGAACGGACTGCAGTTAGGCAAGTAGAAAAGTAGAGATGGAGGGGCAGCGCCTGTGGCTCAGTCGGTAGGGCGCCGGCCCCATATACCGAGGGTGGCGGGTTCAAACCCGGCCCCGGCCAAACTGCAACCAAAAAATAGCCGGGCATTGTGGCGGGCGCCTGTAGTCCCAGCTACTCGGGAGGCTGAGGCAAGAGAATTGCTTAAGCCCAGGAGTCGGAGGTTGCTGTGAGCTGTGTGAGGCCACGGCACTACCGGGGGCCATAAAGTGAGACTCTGTCTCTACAAAAAAAAAAAAGAAGAGTAGAGATGGAGAATAGGAGACAGGTGTAGATAAATGATAGAAGATGAGCAGACAGGGTTGTGCCCACAGCTCAGTAGGCAGGATGCCAGCCACATACACCGAGGCTGTGCAGCTTTAAACCTGGCCCGGGCCAGCTAAAACAACAATGACAACTGCAACAACAAAAAACAAAAATAGCCAGGCATTGTGGCAGATGCCTATAGTCCCAGCTACTTGGGAAAGTGAGGCAAGAGAATTGCTTAAGCCCAAGAGTTTGAAGTTGCTGTGAGCTGTGATGTCACAGTACTCTACCCAGGGCGACAGCTTGAGACTGTCTCAAAAAAAAAAAAAAAAAGAGCAGATAGGACTAGGACATCAGATGAGCTCAGAATGGTTAGGTTTTTGGCTGAGTGAGGAGGATGGAGGAACCAGTTCCTGGAATGGCCCTGGGGCCATGATGGCACTTAACAGCTCAAGGGAGCTCTTGGAGCTAAATTTCATGTTCTAAGCAGGGTTTGGGGAGCAGTGGGTGGAACAGGATTATTGAAGATGGCCCTGTACCTTAATGTGCTAAAGAGGACTCTCCAAGGGGCATAGGGGGAAAATGCTTGTTTTTTCCCCACAGAGCATCTAATGGGGATACCGTTCCACAGAATACAGTCTAAGAAAGCTGAGAGCAGAGAAAGGAGGGGATGTACTTAAGGTCACACAGTTGAGTTAATGGCAAAGGTAGCCCTGGAACCTAAATCTCCTTATTTCCCAGTTCAGGCCTATTTTCTTTCATTACACCAGGTTGCATTGCTCAAGAGGAAAGGCAAACGGCTAGAAGCCCAGAGATTAGCTAGGAGACTCCAGGCTTAAATCAAAGGCCTGAGCAAGAGCAGCCCATGGGTGAGAGTTGCTACAGGTTGCCTTTTGTGATGCTTCTGTCACCCTTCCTTCTGGGCAATCTCCTAAATACCTGGAATAACTTCCCACCTCTCATTATATAACTTCTAAACATAACCCTCTTATTTACTATTCAGTATTTGCCGTAGCCTGTCATTTTGTTTTCTCTTTACATTTATATGGCAGTGTGGCATTGTATACATGTCCAAAAGCAGCTCTTCTGATCTCCTTGGTCCCTGTTCCTTTTTTTTTTTGCAGTTTTTGGCCAGGGCTGGGTTTGAACCCACCACCAACATAGGGGTCCAGCACCCTACTCCTTTGAGCCACAGGTGCCACCCCCGTCCCTGCTTCTTGTACTACCCCACATTACAACTGCATCTTGGTAACCTGGCATAAAATCCCACTTCTCTCTGGTTGCTGAAATTTTGCCTGCAATAATTTGAAGCATTCCAGCATGGCTTCTGGAGTCAGACTGCTTGGGTTTGAATCTTGTAATTTATTAGCTTAGCTTCCTAATCCATCAGAGTACCTATTTCTGAAGTGTTGTGAGGGTCAAGTGAAGTTAATAGACCAAAGCACTTAGAACAGAATCTGACTACCTTGTAAGTGATCAATCGCGGTAAACTAATATTAATCTTATTTAGTTATGTTTTGAGACAGAGTCTCACTATGTTGTCCAGGCTACGGTGCCATGATCTCAGCCTAGCTCACAGCAACCTCAAACTCCTGGGTTCAAGCCATCCTCCTGCCTCAGCATCTGGAGTAGGTGGGACTTACAGGCACCCACCACAACGCCTGGCTGATTTATTTATTTATTTTTTTGTGATTTTTTTGGCCAGGGCTGGGTTTGAACCCGCCACCTCCGGCATATGGGACCGGCGCCCTACTCCTTGAGCCACAGGCGCCGCCCTGATTTTTTTTATTTTTAGTAGAGAAGGAGACTCGCTCTTGCTCAGGCTGGTCTCCAACTCCTGCCCTCAAGCAATGTTCCCTCCTCAGCATCTCAGAGTGCTAACATTACAAGCTTTAGGCATAAATTTAAAAAATTAAAGTTCTGGCTCTGTGCCCATAGCACAGCGGTTACGGTGCCAGCCACATACACCGAAGTTGGCAGGTTTGAACCCAGCCTGGGCCAGCTGAAAAAACAACAATGACAACAAAATTAAAGTTCTTTTCACGTTGTCAGCAGGGGTCAGCAAAATCGAAGCGTTCACATTGCTTTTCTGGAACAGGCCTGGAGGAGGCAGTGCGAGGAGGTGGAAGAGGCTTGAGTTTAAGACTGACGACCTGTAATCACTAACCAGCTGTCCGAACTTGGGTGACAAATAAGCTTCAGTTCCCTTCAGCAAAATGACACTGAACTGTAAGGCACTGAACTTTAAGGCAAGTGTCCTCTGTTAAAGAACTAGTAAGTATGTGGAAATATAGATGGCTAGACACTCTCAGGAGTAATATTTAAGAAGCTGTTGGGCGGCACCTGTGGCTCAGTGAGTAGGGCGCCGGCCTGATATACCGAGGGTAGTGGGTTCAAACCCAGCCCCGGCCAAGCTGCAACAAAAAAATAGTCTGGCGTTGTGGCAGGCGCCTGTAGTCCAGCTACTCAGGAAGGTGAGGCAAGAGAATCGCCCAAGTTGGAGGTTGGAGGTTGCTGTGAGCTGTGATGCCACACCACTCTACCGAGGGTGACAAAGACTCTGTCTCTTAAAAAAAAAAAAAAGTGTGGCTCAAGTGGCTAAGGCGCCAGCCACATACACCTGAGCTGGCGGGTTCGAATCCAGCCCGGGGCCTGCCAAACAACAATGACAGCTGTAACCAAAAAAAAAAAATAGCTGGGCGTTGTGGCGGGCGCCTGTAGTCCCAGCTACTTGGGAGGCTGAGGCAAGAGAATCGCTTAAGCCCAGGAGTTGGAGGTTTCTGTGAGCTAAGATGCCATGGCACTCTACCCAGGGTGACCCCTTGAGGCTCTGTCTCAAAAAAAAAAAAAAGCTGTTAATATAGGAATAGGGTGGGAGGAGACGTCACTGAATATTCTTCCGAACCTTGTAAATAAAAAACAATTTTTTTTTGATAAATGAACGAGTTTGCCAAAAGTATATTTAAAGACTCAGTCACTGAATGGGCCTTCTTGCGGGATTAGGAGGGGGACGTCAGACCGGCGGCCCCCTGAATCCCGCCTCTGTTCTCCGTTCCTGGACCCCTCACCACCACTAGTTAGTTCTCAGGCGCCCGAGCCTCGCCTTTCCCCGCTCCAGCCCTCGCTCAGACGCCGAAGCAGCCAGGGCCATCTTAACTATGGGTAGGAGTTGCTGCCGAGGCCGCTTGAGCAGGAAGAGAAAACAACTCGAGGGGGAACAAACCAGGTCACCAACGCCAGATTGACATTCAAGCTGTTAGATGCCTTTTTCTAAGTTAAAAGAAGTTAGAGTACGCAATCTTTTTTGAAAGCGCCATTATTTCCTCGGTCCCGGAACCACCGAGTTCGCGTAACTTGCTGCTTCTCGGTGTCCTAGAGCGGAACCACCAAAGCTACTTCCGGCCTCCGAGGCCCGACGCATTTCCCCGCCTCCAGGCGGAATCCCGGCCATGCACCCTGGGCAGAGGAGGTGGTGTCTTCGTTTCTGGCCCTGCCCCCGTCTCCCTCTGCGTGTACCCGGGGAAGCTGGCGGGACCCAGAAACGGATAGAGCGTAAGAGCCAAGAGCTTCGCAGACATGGCCGCGTACTTCTCCCTGGAGCAGTAGGGATGTCTGTGGTACGGGACGCGATGCGGGAGACCTAGGGCCTCCGAGGCGCGCTCGGTGGAGCCTGACTGACCCGGATTTCCTGAAAAGGGAAGGGAAGAGGATGGTGTGACCTAATCGCTCCGTTCCTGCCCCAGGTTAACTCCGCATCCCGTCGTCCCTGCCAGATCAGCCCTCCTGCTACACTGCTACAGTGGCTCCCCAGGACCTCCTGCAAAAAGTTCAGAGATAGTGCCACAGCAGCGCTGAAGGCTCAATAACCTCAAATTCAAACCCAAGCTTTTCTTACAGGCGAGCGATATCATTTAGCTGTAGCTAAATGGAATCTGTTCTCTGGACTCTAGCATAAGCAGCCTTTAAGCTTTTGCTTTTGCTATTCAGCTGTACATAGGCTACCTACACTTCTAAATCTAATCCATCCTTCAACGCTCTCAAATACCATCGCTGAGAAATTCCTCCAGAAGCCTTTCTGACCCATGCCAGACACCTCAGAATTGTGGCTCTGGGCTTATCTCTAGAGTCCTGAGCACAGTCTGCCCAGTTCTTCACCAAACGTGTGCCAGCTGAATTCATACCTGGTAATCTTCCCTAGCTTGGTATAAACACAGTGCAGGAATTTTTATCTCATTCACCAATGTCTTCAACATCCAGAACCTCTAAAATAATGCCTGGCTTACAGGAGGTGCCTACTACATTTTCATTAAATGAATGAAAGGTAGTCTTAGGATGTTTCCTGAGTGATCAGTATTCTCCAGAATTCCAAGACCCTAAACCATCCATCTCCGGGGTGGAGTTGTCCTTCCTACCTGTTGGATATAAATGCTCACGATCCCTAGAAAGGAGGAAGCTAGAAAGGTGAGAAGTGGAGGTGATGTCCCAGTTCCAGCTAAAAGGGAAAATGTTTGTTGAGCAGGAGATAGTATCCATGTGTTCTTTGCTGCTGGTGTTAACTCACCTTTGTTGGGCTGAATTTTTGACACCACTGGAGCCTAGGATCTTGACCTTCCCTTTCTCATTTAATTGAATTTGAGACATGCAGTATGTGAATTCAAGTATAGGGTGGAGGCAGTTCAGCTCTCCAGGACTGTAGGCCCTGTAACAGCTGCTGCTCTGGTTAGTCTTGAGGTGTGTGGGAATATTCCTGCCAACTGAGCCCTTAATTGGCTAGCGCAATCTAGGGGTAGAGGGTGGGGTTTCAGGAGCCAAGTACCTAGCTGAATGCTCAGCTGTTGTGAAGGAGAATTCTGTCACCTGCATATGAGTAGGCCTGGGGGAGCTGACCACCAGATTTAAGTTTTGAATCTGCTATTTCCCAACGGCTGCTTGGAAAAACGATACATGTGGAAGGGGCCAGGAGAGATTCTATTTGGGAGTTTTCAAGAGCCCCTGGGGTTAGAGATACCAATCTTGTCCCTAATCTTGTCTGTCCCTTGGCCAGAAGCTACTTCCTGTAGCCAGGCCTCCCCCAAACCCTCAAACCCTCTTTCTGCACTGGTCTTTTTTTTTGTTTTTGTAGAGACAGAGTCCCACTTTATGGCCCTCGGTAGAGTGCCGTGGCATCACACAGCTCACAGCAACCTCCAACTCCTGGGCTTGAGCAATTCTCTTGCCTCAGCCTCCCGAGTAGCTGGGACTACAGGCGCCCGCCACAACGCCCAGCTAATCACCCAGTTTTTGCAATAATGACGACAGAACGAGAGGGTGATGGTCGCCTGGTAATGATAGCTACAGCCCGATTACTATACACTGTAATAGACAAAAACTAATTCAGACAAAAACTAATGTCTGAATTCCCCAAGGCCGAGCGGCCAACGACTTCCAGCGTTCCTCTTTGTTCTGCAAACCCTGGCAGGAGGTCTCGGGAGACTCCGGACAGAGGTGGCAGAGCGTTTTACTGGCTGGCGCTTGTAGCCGCCGCGGCCATCTTGGATGAGGGTACGAAGACAAAGCGACAGGGAGACGCCGAGTGGCGTCACTGTATGCATGACTACGTGGGAACGAAGTTTGTGAGGCCGTGCTACCGCCATCTTTTACGATGGCATCTTCCAGTTTTGATTATGTCCCTGAAGCCACCAGCTTTTGGTTTTCATCCACTCTAGTGGCCCACGAAAGCGGGTCCTGACACGGCCCTCCGGCCCCGCAGTCCGCGCTGCAGGGCGTTCTTGAGCAAATCCAGGCCTGGCAAGGGGAGGTGACTGGCCCGCCGCCGGGGCTGACGGTCCTATGGCACAGCCTCTAGCCCCGCTCCCGGCCCGGGAACCAAACGGGGCTGGGCCCGAGTGCGGGAAGCCTGGGGCCGTGAGCTTCGCCGACGTGGCCGTGTACTTCTCCCCAGAGGAATGGGGGTGTCTGCGGCCCGCGCAGAGGGCCCTGTACCGGGACGTGATGCGGGAGACCTACGGTCACCTGGGCGCGCTTGGTGAGGCCCTCCCCGTTAGCCTGAGCTCACATCCCGGTGCGCCCTGCCCCGTTGGGTCGCGCACGTGGTGTGGGAGGCCTTTGGCTGGGCAGACCGGACTGTGGGGGCGGCCACCCAGCAGCGTAGGGTTTATGTTCTTCCACAGGAGTTGGAGGCACCAAGCCAGCGCTCATCTCCTGGGTGGAGGAAGAGGCCGAACTGTGGGGTCCAGATGCCCAAGATCCTGAGGTGGCTCGGTGTGCGACAGAAGCGGACCCAGGTGTAGTAGTGGACCCTCAATCCCTGTGCCTGGTCCGTCCTAGTGCCCTCTGCCAACTCCAATTATTAGCTTAGCAGCTTCTTCCCTGAGTTGCTTTCCCAGCCTAGGCCATTACATCTGGCTTCTGGATGCACCCTAGAAATGGGCTGCGATGGTGACGGAGCCCTACCACATCATCATGGGCCCAGCTCTGGCCCTCCAACTCCTCACATCTAAACTCCTTTGACTAGACTTCTGCATCAACCCCCTGCATCTTCCTACACTTGGTTTTCCCAGTTTTCTTCTTTCCGTTCATCCTGGCGACCTTTGCAAAGCACTCAGCCCCACCCCCACCTTGTCAGTGCATGCCACGTTCATGCCTTTCTTTGCTCTTTTCATCCTCAAGTGTCCACTCAGCTTTCGTGATCCAGCTCAGAAGTAATTTCTCCTCTCACGTAGGGACATTTCGCTAGTTCTGAGGCAGTATATACTGTTTTGTCCCTCCACTCTTTCTGCATTTAAGGAAAAAGTGTCACTCCTAGTTTCTCTGCCTGTACTGTACTGAGTCCCAGGAGCAGCCTTGGGTCCAGAAGGCGGCTGTATCTAAGAGGCTTGTCACCATGTGGGGTATGGGATTCAAGGACCAGGACTAGCCAGAGACTGAGCTCACCCCTTATCTCCCAGCAGATTCCAGAAACAAGGAAGGAAAAAGACAAAGAGAAGGGACAGAAGTGCTGGAGAAGATCTTTCCTATGGCTGCCCGGCCACCTGATCTGAAGGCTCCCCAGCTGCCATCTGATGGGTTCCCTTATGGTTTGAAGCAGCTATTCAAGGCACCTGGCCGCGGTCGTCCCCCACTCTGTGCCCATCCCCCTGTCCCACGAGCAGACAAGCGTCATGGCTGCTACCTGTGTGGGAAGAGCTTTGCATGGCGCTCCACACTGGTGGAGCACCTTTACACTCACACAGGCGAGAAGCCGTTCTGCTGCTCTGACTGTGGCAAGAGCTTCAGCCAGGCTTCCTCTCTCAGCAAACACAGGGCCACCCACCGAGGGGAGCGGCCCCACCGCTGCCCTGACTGTGGCCGGGCCTTCACCCAGCGCTCTGCCCTCACCACCCACCTGCGGGTCCACACAGGCGAGAAGCCCTACTGCTGTGTTGACTGCGGCCGCTGCTTCAGCCAGAGCTCTGCCCTCTACCAGCACCAGCGGGTTCACAGTGGCGAGACCCCTTTCCCCTGTTCAGACTGTGGTCGCGCCTTTGCCCATGCTTCAGACCTTCGGCGCCATGTGCGCACCCACACAGGGGAGAAGCCCTACCCATGCCCAGACTGTGGGCGCTGCTTCCGCCAGAGCTCTGAGATGGCAGCTCACAGGCGCACTCACAGTGGCGAGCGTCCCTACCCCTGTCCTCAATGTGGCAGGTGTTTTGGCCAGAAGTCAGCCATGGCCAAGCACCAGTGGGTCCATCGGCCTGGGGCTTTAGGGCGTAGGGGCCGGGGTGCTAGTGGGCTCTCTGTGCCCTTGGCTCCTGGTCGAGGGGACCTGGACCCACCTGTTGGCTTCCAACTGTACCCAGAGATATTCCAGGAGTGTGGGTGATGGCCTCAAAAGTGACAAGGCAAAGGGTGAAGATCCAGACATTGCCTGTGGCCCAAGATGGCCTCAGGGGCTTGAACCTCTGGGAAGCCTGCAGAGAGGGCTCAGGATTCCTGATAAGAGCTGGATCTGGGGCATAAGGACAGTGCATCTTAGGCTCATTTGCTGATTCCTTGCTCCCTACTACCCTAGACTACAGGGCCCCCTTTTGCTGAGGCAAAGTTGAGGTAAGAACCCCCACTAAGCCTCCATATGGGGAAGCAAATGTTTCTCAGGTCAGAGATGTTAAAGTGAGAACCTTGTTTTAACCTTTTTGTTTTTGTTGTACAAGTTAATACCCAATGACCATGTATTGCATCTGGCCTGCAACTGCCTTATGTATGTATGTATTTTGGCTGAGGCAGTATTTTTAAGTTTTTAAGTGTTATAAATTAGTAGTCAAGGGCGGCGCCTGTGGCTCAAGGAGTAGGGCCCCGGTCCCATATGCCGGAGGTGGCGGGTTCAAACCCAGCCTCGGCCAAAAACCACACACACACAAAAAAAGTAGTCAAGATTTAAAAGTCAGGTTATTTTACACCAAAATCCTGATTTCTGGCTTCTCTTAAAAAATCCAAAGATTGGGCAGCTTGACCCAAGCTCCCACAAAGCCACAAGTGGTGGGAACTGAGCAGCAGCTGCCTGCATGGATGAAGCCAGGGCCAGAGTTTTCCATTTACCTTGGCCTTGCCACTCCTTACTGACTCCTGACCTAGCATCAGGTTCCATTTGTCATGGCTTGTATTTAGTGTTTTTGGTGCTTAAAGTAGAGCAAAGAAGAATGTAAAATATTTCTTCTTCTTTTTTTCTTTGAGACAGAGTCTTACTATGTAGCCCTTGGTAGAGGGCCGTGGCGTCACAGCTCACAGCAACCTCAAACTCTTGGGCTCAAGTGATCCTCTTGCTTCAGCCTCCCAAGTAGCTGGGACTACAGGTGCCTGCCATAATGCCCAGCCTGTGAAGTATTTCTTGAACCTATAACTCTGTTCAAAGTGGTTTCTCTATCTGGCATTTTCCACTCATGCCATGGGACCTGCTGTGTTCCCATGGTTATTTTAATTTGCAAACTGTGGCGTATAGCATTCAGGTTTTCTGGAATCAGAGAGAAAGGATGACAGGTAGATAGCACATATGTGAAATTGTGGCAGGAGAAAAGTAAAAGCAGGTTTTATTTTTAGCTCTTTGCTTGTATCACATTTTATCGTTTACAGAGTACTATCTTGTCCATTAACTCATTTCACCTTTGTAACTGCCTAGGGAAGAAAGCAACTTACCGAAGAGGCAGTTGGGACTGAGTCTTTCATCCCAAACTAAGTGGTATATCAGCTGTGCCACAGTCCCACTCTCAACTGACTGGCAGTTTTGTTTTTTTTTGTAGAGACAGAGTCTCACTGTACCGCCCTCGGGTAGAGTGCCGTGGCGTCACACTGCTCACAGCAACCTCTAACTCTTGGGCTTACGCGATTCTCTTGTCTCAGCCTCCCTAGCAGCTGGGACTACAGGCGCCTGCCACAACGCCCGGCTATTTTTTTTGTTGTTGCAGTTTGGCTGGGGCTGGGTTTGAACCCGCCACCCTCAGCATATGGGGCTGGCGCCCTACTCACTGAGCCACAGGCGCCGCCTTGACTGGCAGTTTTTGAAGAGGAAGGTCCCAGTATTCTCTGCAGTCCTCCTTGGGCATTCCAAGGCCTTGCCATCCTAGACCCAGCCATGAGGGCCTCATCACATTTTGAACTGGAAGAGATCTTAGCTTTCCTAACCTTTTGTGTTTGGGGATAAAGACCAGGGAAGGTCCAGCAATCTGTCCAAGGTCACATACATATACATAACAGGGTTCTTTTTTGTTTTTTGAGAGTCTCATTATGTAGCCCCTCGGTAGAGTGCTGTGGCATCACAGCTCACAGCAACCTCAAAGTCTTAGGCTCCAATGATTCTCTTGCCTCAGCCAACCAAGTAGCTGGGACTACAGGCACCTGCCACAAGGCCTAGCTATTTTTTGTTGCAGTTGTTGTCGTTTAGCTGGCCTGGGCTGGGTTCAAACTCTCCAGCCTTGGTGCATGTGACCGCTGAGCCCATAACAAGGTTCTTATCTTATTGCTCTCTCTGCTACATTTCCTCCTGAATTCCTTGCCAATATCCTCCAGGGTTCTGGAGGCATCTGCCCACCTCCTGCAATAATACCTATGGACTGAACTGGGTTGGGAAAGACTGGTCAAGTGTCGGGAAAGCCCAGGTAGATGAGTCTGACAAAACAGCCACATTAAAGACCACATTAAACAGCCACATTAAAGGCAATAGAGAAACCAGCCAGAGATGACAGAACCAAGGCAAACAAAACCAAAGCTAGTATCTGCTGTCTTTGGGTGCATCACGAACAGAAGGGGACTAGGCCAGGAACATTTGGGGTGATATTTGTTGCCAGAGGGGACTGTGTACACCTTTGTAGTCCCAAACTGCACAGAATCCCTCACCTGTCACCTGTGACTCCACCTGTGGTTAAAGTCCAGCCTTATCTGTGAGGGAAGCCATTAGCCATGTGCAGACCCTGTCTTGCTTCTGGTTGGGGCAGCACTTTACCTCATTAAGAGGAGTAAGCAGCAAGAGCTTAGGTCCTCTTGCTGGCCTTTGTTTCCTTGCCTTATTTGCCCATCTCAGCCCTGTGTCTGTCCTGCTTTAGAAAAAAAACAGACTTGTCGACCTGGAAAACTTTTTTTTTTTTTGTAACGGTCTCACTTTATTGCCCTTGGTAGAGTGCCATGGCGTCACAGCTTACAGCAACCTCCAGCTCTTGGGCTTTGGCGATTCTCTTGCCTCAGCCTCCTGACCAGCTGGGTCTACAGCTGGTGCCTGCCACAACGCCCGGTTGTTTTTGTTGCAGTTTGGCCGGGGCTGAGTTCAAACCTACCACTCTTGGTATACAGGGCTGGCACTCTACTCACTGAGCTACAGGCGCTGCCCTAACCTGGAGAAACTTCTAAGGTAGAAAATACGGAGAAAAGGCACTGTTCAGATAAAGTAATGAACAAACTGGATTCCAACCTCATTCAAATCTCATGTTAGGGCTCCATGACCCAAAGCTTTCTTAGGCAGATTAACTTGTGTCTACCTTATCAGAAGGGGGACTTGGTATGAGTAGAGGCACCCAAGTGGCAATAGGAGCTACCTACTTTTTATTCCCAGTGTACAACTGCATCCCCACCCCTAGCCCTCAGTGCTGCCTGGGGAAAGCCCAGTTTTGCCCAGACTTAAAGCCTATCTAGACCCTGCCAACTTGCTGATTAAAGGTGACATAATTACTACTTAGAGAACTCTGAGTGCTTTGAAGTTTACAGAACTTGCTTAGGGCCCAGAAACCAGACCCAGCTTCTCTGCGTTCTGCTCCCATGACCCAGCTTTCCACCATTTCATCAATTTTTTAGTGTCATGAAACCCCTAAGCCTCAGCCCCACTCCATTTTCAGCTCCTCACTTACATCAGAGGCGGAGTTCCCCTTTTTTCTCTGCTACTACAGGTCATTGAGGCTCTGCTGCAGGAGCAATTTAAACTGGGAAGAGTTTTCTCATGGCTGCATTACAGAAAAGCCCCACCCAGAGGGTCAGAGTGAGATGTGAAGGCCATGGCTATGTGGCCTATCCCTAGTTTGTGACATTTAAAATGAAGGTAGAGGGCTGGGCATAGTGGCTCACGCCTGTAATCCTAGCACTCAGGGAGGCTGAGACTGGTGGATTGCCTGACCTCACAGGTTTAAGACCAGCCTGAGCCAAAGTGAGACCTTGTCTCTAAAAATAGCCAGGGGTTGTGGTGGGCACTTGTAGTCTATTCCAGCTACTTGGGAGGCTGAGGCAAGAGAATCACTTGAGCCCAAGAGTTTGAGTTTGCTGTGAGCTATAATGCCACAGCACTCTACTGAGGGCAACAAAGCGAGATGCTATCTCAAAAAAAAAGAAGGTAGAGGTCTAGGCATGGTATCTCACACCTGTAATCCTAGCACTTTGGGAGGCTGAGGCAGGTGGATTGCTTGAGCTCAGCAGTTTGAGACCAGCCTGAGCAAGAGTGAGACCCCTTATCTACTAAAAATAGGAAAATTAATAAGGTGTAGTGGTGCATCTCTAGTCCTAGCTACTTAGGAGGATGAAGCAGGAGGATCACGCGAGCTCAGGAGTTTGAAGCTGCAGTTTGTTATGCCACTGTGCTCTAACCCAGGACAAAAGTGAGACTCTGTCTCAAAAAAATAAAAATACATAAAATGACTGTAGGTATTCATCTGAGCTCTGAAGACCCTTAAAATTCCTTGGAATGTTTGTGTATGTGTTTTTCTAGAAATAGGACATACAAAGAGGTTTGTGACTTAAGCTAAAAACCTACTCTAGGTCAGTATTTCCAAAGTAAGGCCTCCCTGCCACAGAACCACACGGGGTATCTTAAAAATGTGTGACTATCCCCCTGTGCCCTGCTCCTCACCTATTGAATCTGAATCTCAGGGTTGGAATTTTATGCCTGTGAAATTTTGAGAGAACCACTGGTCTGAACTTTTTTTTTTCTTTTTTTTTTTTTGTAGAGACAGAGTCTCACTGTACCACCCTCGGGTAGAGTGCCATGGCGTCACACGGCTCACAGCAACCTCTAACTCTTGGGCTTACGCGATTCTCTTGCCTCAGCCTCCCAAGCAGCTGGGACTACAGGCGCCTGCCACAACGCCCAGCTATTTTTTGTTGCAGTTTGGCCGGGGCTGGGTTTGAACCTGCCACCCTCTGCATATGGGGCTGGCGCCCTACTCACTGAGCCACAGGCGCCGCCCTGAACTTTTTTTTTTTAAGAACAAGTCTCAAGCTTTCGCCCTCTGCAGAGTGCTGTGGTGTCATAGCTCAAGCGATCCTCTTGCTTTAGTTTTTCTACTTTTTTTTTTTTTGTAGAGACAGAGTCTAATTTTATGGCCCTTGGTAGAGTGCCGTGGCATCACACAACTCACAGCAACCTCCAACTCCTGGGCTTAAGCGATTCTCTTGCCTCAGCCTCCCGAGTAGCTGGGACTACAGGCGCCCGCCACAATGCCCAGCTATTTTTTGGTTGCAGTTCAGCCGGGGCCTGGGTTTGAACCCGCCACCCTCGGTATGTGGGGCCGGCGCCTTATCGACTGAGCCACAGGCGCCGCCCTTAGTTTTTCTATTTTTAGTAGAGTCGGGGATCTTGCTTTTGCTCAGGCTGGTTTTGAACTTGTGAGCTCAAGCAATCCACCCGACTTGGCGTTCCAGAGTGCTAGGATTATAGGCATGAGCCACTGGGTCCGGCCTGAACTTTTTTTTTTTTTTTGAGACAGAATTTTGCTCTGTCACCTATGGTATCATCATAGCTCACTGCAACCTCAAACTTCTGGGCTCAAGCAATCCTCTCATATAGCCAGGACTACAGGTACACACTAATTTTTCTAATTTTTGTAGAAATGGGCTCTTGCTCTTGCCTTTGCTCAGACTAGTCTTGAACACCTCCGCTCAAATGATCCTCCTGCCTCGGACTCCCAGAGTTCTAGGATGACTGACAAGAGCTGTGCCCAGCCCAAAGTGTTCTTTTCTTTTCTTTTTTTTTTTTTTTTTTTTTTGAGACAGCTTTAAGCTATTGCCCTGGGTAGAGTGCCATGGCATCACAGCTCACAGCAACCTCCAATTCCTGGGCTCAAGGGATTCTCCTGCCTCTGCCTCCCAAGTAGCTCGGATCATAGGTGCCCGCCACAGCGCCTATTTTTTGGTTGCAGCCATCATTGTTTGGCGGGCCCAGACTGGATTGGAATCTGCCAGCTCAGGTGTATGTGGCTGGCGTATTAGCCGCTTGAGCCACAGGTGCAGAGCCAGCCAACATGTTATTTTCTAGTTGCTTGCAAGAGTACTCTCTGTTCCCAGGGCCTGTCCTAAATCTGAGGCCACAGGTTGACCCACTCCCACACAAAGACTTCCATTTCCTTTGTTCTTCCCAAAGGGCTCTGTACCATGGTTGGTCTCCTGGGTACATGGAATCATGTTGAATATACAGAGTATCTCATCTAGCATCCGAAAGAAAGCTTTTACAGGGCTTGTGCTTTGCATGCAGGAAGGCAGCAGTTCATGCAGAAGTCCCTCTCACACCAAGAACCTTTGTGAGGGCTCTCCCTAGCTTGGGCCCTGTGGTGTTGGCCGTGTTGGTTGGACCATAGCCTTGGCTATACACCAAATGGCTCTGTGCTGCTGCACACCAGGGGATGATGCTGTGGACAAAGTGCCACTCAACTCAGGACATGTACAGAGCTCCTCTTCACCATAGATGCAATGGGAGAACAAGGCTGGTAGATTCCCAAATTTCTTCTACCTTTGATTAGGTGGTTATGGGTCAAGTTATAACCCTATCAAAGGCTATCCTGACTCAGAACCTCTCACTACCGTGGGGGTATGGCTGGCAGAGGCTGGGTGCCTGCCGACATCCCTTTATATACAGGACTATGGTGCCCAGTGGCTGGCTGGAAGTCTGCCACTCTTTCAGTCTAGTCACTAGTAAATTTCCACATGGAAATGCTGATGCTGGAGCAGCATGAAATCCTGGCCTAACTTCTGCCATGCTTGTTTGGGGCTTGTGGCTCCTGGTAGGAAGAGTACAGGCAATGGACCTTCTCAGGGCTGTGGCTTAAGGTCTTGCCACACATTTTGTAAGGTGTGGCTCCTCCCCTGTATGAATTTTCTGGTGAGAAGCAGAGAAAAGTGAGGTCAGAGAAAAGTTTTTTTTTGTTTATTTTGAGACAGCCTCATTATGCTGCCCTCCTCACAGTGCTGTGGTATCATAGCTGACAGCAACCTCAAACTCTTGGGTGTAAGCAATTCTCTTGCCTCAGCCTCCCAAGTAGCTAGGACTACAGGCACCTGCCACAATGCCCAGCTATTTTTTGGTTGCAGTTGCCATTGTCCTTTAGCTGGCCTGGCCAGGGTTCGAACCTGCCAGCCTTGGTATATTGTGGCTGATGCCATAACAACTGCTATGGGTGCTGAGCCAGAGAGAAGTGTTTTGGGAGGAACTTTTGTTTCTCTCTCTTTTTTTTTTTTCAGTTTTTGGCCAGGGCTGGGTTTGAACTCGCTGCCTCTGGCGTATGAGGCCACTGTCCTACTCCTTTGAGCCCTCTCTCTCTCTCTTTTTTTTTTTTGGTAGAGACAGTTTCACTTTATGGCCCTTGGTAGAGTGCCGTGGCCTCACACAGCTCACAGCAACCTCCAACTCCTGGGCTTAAGCGATTCTCTTGCCTCAGCCTCCCGAGTAGCTGGGACTACAGGCACCCCACAACGCCTGGCTATTTTTTGGTTGCAGTTTGGCCGGGGCCGGGTTTGAACCCACCACCCTCGATATATGGGGCCGGCGCCTTACTGACTGAGCCATAGGCGCCGCCCTCTCTCTCTCTCTTTTTTTTTGTTTTTTAGAGATAGAGTCTCACTTTATTGCCCTCAGTAGATGCCATGGCATCACAGCTCACAGCAACCTCCAACTCCTGGGCTTAGGCGATTCTCTTGCCTCAGCCTCCCGAGTAGCTGGGACTACAGGCACCTGCCAGAACACCTGGCTGTTTTTTTGTTGTTGCAGTTTGGCCGAGGCTGGATTCGAACCCTCCACCTTCGGTATATGGGGCTGGCGCCCTACGCACTGAACCCAGGCGCCACTGGGAACTTTTGTTTCTCATCTGCGAATGCTATAGGGATGACCAAGGAGTGCCCCATGTCCAGCTCTTCCTAGACTCAGTGCTGCACTTGTAAGGTGTTCTGTCAGTGTGGGCTTTCTAGTGCAGGACATGAGCCACTCTTGGCAAATGTTTCAGGAAAAATAGACATTGAGATGAGAGAAATGCATGGAGCTTGAAGCTGTTCCTCTGGAGGGCAGAAAGGTACCCCCACATCATTTGTGGGATGACATCTGTGATTCTATTTGTAAACCTTTATTGGGAGTGTTTTTCTCCAGCCTTTTACCATGTGGCATTCTCCAAATTCTTGTTCTCATCTCTTGAGAACAGAAGATGCCATTTTCCCTCCTACCCAGTTTCTTCCCTTTCTAGGCACCAAGAGCACCTGCAATCCATGGCTGCTGCATCACTCACACAGGAAAATTCGGCTCACTGTCAAAGTTACCAAGCTTTTTTCAGCATGGACAGTATAAGTAAAATGACAAGAATTGTATGGCATTGGCAGAGCTCGTAGCTCAGTTGGCGGGGCGATGGCCACATACAACAAGGGTGGCGGGTTCGAGCCTGGCCCAGGGCTGCTAAACAACAATGATAACCGCAACCAAAAAAATAGCAGGGCGTTGTGGCAGGCGCCTGTAGTCCCAGCTACTGGGAGGCTGAGGCAAGAGAATGGCTTATGCCCAAGAGTTTGAGGTTGCTGTGAGCTGTGACATTACGGCACTCTACCCAGGGCGACAGCTTGAGACTGTCTCAAAAAACGAACAACAAACAAAAAAAGGGATGGTATTAAGTTGTCTTTCCAGGGTCACTTTCTCAATTAAAAGCTGCACCTGGGGCAGTGTTTCTCACGTTCCCTTCCTCTGCAAGCCTCCATTTAAGTTAGATATGACCGAAGTGTTCTTAGATGCCTTAAGGCTAGATGGTTCGCTCTCTGTCCAATTCCCCTCCTGAACTCTTTTCAACTCTTTCCTCACCAGAAGGAATCCTGCCTTCCTGTAAGAAAATACAGAAACCACGGACTAAGGCTCCCAGGGATTGAGTTAAACTCAGGTTTGGCGGAAGGTGGAGGGAAGATGCAACGTAATAGAAAAGAAAGAGGCGTCTCTCCGCGGGAGAATCCCAGTTGGACTGGCTCTTTCAGCACTTGGACTTGTGGGAAGAGGAAAGTACGAGGAAGGGGTGTAAGGGAGAGTGGAGGAGGAGGGTGTCGGTCCACAGCTCTCTTGGCTTTCATTCTTTTTTTTTTTTTTTGTAGAGACAAGAGTCTCACTTTATGGCCCTTGGTAGAGTGCCGTGGCCTCACACAGCTCACAGCAACCTCCAACTCCTGGGCTTAAGCGATTCTCTTGCCTCAGCCTCCCGAGTAGCTGGGACTACAGGCGCCCGCCACAACGCCCGGCTATTTTTTGGTTGCAGTTTGGCCGGGGCCGGGTTTGAACCCGCCACCCTCGGTATATGGGGCCGGCGCCTTACCGACTGAGCCACAGGCGCCGCCCTTTCATTCTTTTTTTTTTATTTTTAATTTGGCCGGGGCTGGGTTTGAACCCACCACCTCCGGCATATGAGACCGGCACCCTACCCGCTGAGCCACAGGCGCCGCCCTTGGCTTTCATTCTTAAGAAAGATAAAACATAACGGAGGGTGAATGGGGGTGGAAAAAGTTTTGAAAGTACAGTCCTGGCTCGAGGGGAGACAGGCACTTCCCTCCCACTCATTCCTGCAGGCACTTCTGGCATACAAGGGAGGTGGAACCGGCTTGAGCGTCTCCAGCCAATCAGAAAGGTGCCCCTCGTTCCCTGGCGACCATTAACGCCTAGAAGCCCGTGGAGTTGGACGAGGCGGGGCGGAGAGAGCACGAGCTCCATCGGCCAATCGTTGAGTTCCCTGGGAGGTGGGGCGGTGCCTCTGGAAATAGGAGGCGGGGCTGTCACCTTGGCAACAGTCTTAGTCCTCCCCGAGGGGGGGTGGGGAAGATTAGGCAGAGCAGGGAAGGGAGGGGGCCAGAAGGGGCGGGCGCGGGTGCCCCTTTGTGGGAGACTGGAGTTCAAGGAGGGGGTTCCAGGCTTAAGAATCTCGATGAGGCCAAAGGGGAGTCAGTCCAGTTTCCCGAGGCGCGGCCGGAGCTGACCTGGAGGCCCGGGAGGGGAGGGGATCTAGACACCGCCCCCGCTGGCGCCGGGAAGCGTCGTTCCTTCTCGCTGACCTTGGTCTCGCTGGTCGCCTCGCCCTTGGCCACACACGCTGACGGACGTAGAGCTCGGGAGACGGACAGACAGGCTCCTGGACTGACGGAGACCTAGAACATAGGCATATAAACTGCCCCAGCCCCGTCCTGCAGTCTCTGGGGCGCCCGATCCTCCCCACACTGCCAGGGCCATCCAGCCCAGGGTTAATGCCAACGAGTTTCCACCTCCAGCGGCTCCTAGAGCGGCCGCGGCGCTAGCCAGCGGGGGGGAACTGGCCGCGGACGGACACTTCCTGTGCGGGGGGAGGGGAGTTGGACAGCCGCAACCCGGCCGGGGGGCAGTCGGTGGGGTCTCGAGTGAGGAGCTGTGTCTGGGGGTGGCAAGGCGAGTCGTGAAGCCCTCATCTCCGAGGCCACGACGTGTAGGGGCCCGTAAGGGCCACAGGGCAAACCGAGACCTTGGAAGGGGGGCGGGGCCGCGGGTAGGGGAGGGGCTCGGCGGGCCGGAGAGGCCCAGGGTCAAGACGTCCGGCCTCACGGGCCGGGCCTGGGCAGCCGCGTCCCTTTGGTGGTGCTGAGCGGGAGGTAGCGCGGGCCTGGGTCTCAGGGCACTCGTGCCAGGTCGCAGGATCGTCCACCATCTCCGCCTCCGCTGCACTGGAAGCCTGCGGGGATGGAGCGGGAGGCGTCGCCGTGGGTCATGGAGCCCCAGGGTATGCAAAGTCCTGACGAAATGGGAAGCCCTGAAAGGTCCCTCAAAGGTGAGGAGAGACCGCTCCTCCGAGGAGTGAACCTGGGAGTGGGAGAAGGGACTTTGTTTCGTGGGAAGGAAAGAGGGCCTGGGGCTTGGACATCTGGGACTTGAAGGAGGTAGGGGCCAGGGACTGGGTGTTCTGAGTCGGCTAAGGTGGGCGTGAGAATTTCAGCACCTGTTCAAGGGCCAGCGACCCTGCATGAGGAGAGGGGGAGGTTTGGGGAAGCTAATGAACCAAATGACCTTCCAGGGCCCCCACAACCTGGGTTTCTGTAATTCTCTGATCCTGCAGGCAACGTGAGTGAGAATGAGGAAGAGGAAATTTCCCAGCAAGAAGGCACTGGCGACTATGAAGTTGAAGAGATACCATTTGGACTTGAACCCCAAAGCCCTGGGTTTGAGCCACAAAGCCCAGAGTTTGAACCACAAAGCCCCAGGTTTGAGCCTGAAAGTCCGGGGTTTGAGTCCGGAAGCCCTGGGCTTGTGCCCCCAAGCCCTGAGTTTGCACCCAGAAGCCCTGATTCAGATTCTCAGAGCCCTGAGTTTGAATCCCAGAGTCCTAGGTATGAACCCCAAAGCCCTGGGTATGAACCCAAGAGCCCTGGATATGAACCTCGGAGCCCTGGGTATGAACCCAAGAGCCCTGGATATGAATCTCAGAGCTCCAGGTATGAATCCCAGGATCCTGAGTTCAAAACCCCAAGCTCTGAATTTGAAGCTCAAAGTTCCAAATTCCAGGAAGGTGCAGAGACACTTCTGAATCCTGAGGAAAAGAATTCCTTAAACATCCCCTTAGGAGTTCATCCCCTGGACTCCTTCACTCAGGAGTTTGGGGAGCAGCCCACAATGGGCCTGCCCATAGGTCCACCTTTTGAGATGCCCACAGGAGCCCTGCTGGCTACACCCCAGTTTGAGATGCTTCAGAATCCCCTGGGTCTGACAGGAGCTCTTCGGGGTCCAGGCCGAAGGGGTGGCCGAGCCAGGGGTGGGCAGGGCCCTCGGCCTAACATTTGTGGTATCTGTGGGAAGAGCTTTGGGAGAGGCTCAACCCTGATCCAGCACCAGCGCATCCATACGGGTGAGAAGCCCTATAAATGTGAGGTCTGTAGCAAGGCCTTCTCCCAGAGCTCTGACCTCATCAAACACCAGCGCACACACACAGGTGAGCGGCCCTACAAATGTCCCCGCTGCGGCAAGGCCTTTGCTGACAGCTCTTACCTGCTTCGCCACCAGCGCACCCACTCTGGCCAGAAGCCCTACAAGTGCCCACACTGTGGCAAGGCCTTCGGGGACAGCTCCTACCTCCTGCGGCACCAGCGCACCCATAGCCATGAGCGGCCCTACAGCTGCACTGAGTGCGGCAAATGCTACAGCCAGAACTCGTCCCTGCGCAGCCATCAGAGAGTGCATACCGGCCAAAGGCCCTTCAGCTGTGGCATCTGCGGCAAGAGCTTCTCTCAGCGGTCAGCACTTATCCCTCACGCCCGCAGCCATGCCCGTGAGAAGCCCTTCAAATGCCCTGAGTGTGGCAAGCGCTTTGGCCAGAGCTCTGTGCTGGCCATCCACGCGCGCACCCATCTGCCAGGCCGCACCTACAGCTGCCCTGACTGTGGCAAGACCTTCAATCGCTCCTCCACGCTGATTCAGCACCAGCGCTCCCACACAGGCGAACGTCCTTACAGGTGTGCTGTATGTGGCAAGGGCTTCTGCCGCTCTTCCACGCTGCTGCAGCATCACCGTGTCCACAGCGGTGAGCGGCCCTATAAGTGTGATGACTGTGGAAAGGCCTTCTCGCAGAGCTCTGACCTCATCCGCCACCAGCGGACCCATGCAGCCGGCCGGCGCTGACCTGGGGCCCCAGCATGGGTGGGAGGTGCAGGTGGAAAAGAAGGGGACAGGGAACTGGGGAAACCTTTAGAGAGGATAGTGGAAGAACTGGAGGAGAATGGAAGCTTGAAGATTCTGGGAAAAGAGGGCCAGCGTAGAGGAAGTGACATGCCCTGGAGACTTAGGGGAAATGGGCTATGAAGTGGGGTTGGAGGGAAGCCAGACAGGCACAGGGGGCTCAGATCCAGAGAGAGGTCAGCAGAGAGCTGGCAGCATGCTCCTTGGTGGGTGGGTGCCTGGCCTGCTAGAGTGGGTGGGGGGTGGGAGAGGGAGGGTTACTTAGAGTGGAGTAGCTTAGACTGGTAGCTGCTGAGACCCCTCATGTGAGCCAGGAGCAGATAAGAGGGTAGGTGGGGTCGGGAGTGGGGCCTTGGGGTAGGCCTGTGCCTTTGGGTACACACCCCAGCTTCCCATGTCTTTCTCAGGCTGTGGAGCCCCTGAGTTCGAGTTCAATAAAAACCTTTATGTGATACGAGACTCCTCCTTAAAATATGTGCATGGACACTGCCCCAGGCAGCAGGAGAGGATAGTCCCGTGAACAACCTGTGATGCCCCAAGGCCTTGTCTGGGAATTGCTTTTTGTTGTTGCTGAAGATGGTGTCTCAGTATGCTGCCCTTGTCTTAGGACTGCACTCAGCGGAAGTGTTTTTATATTTAAGTGTTTGACTGGAATCTTAAAATCTGAGGCGTAGAAGGCCTGATTTGCCCGTATCTACCCAAGTTCATGTCCCATGCTTTGAATGCTACACAAACACAGAGCCTACTGTGGGAATTGTGAGAAAACCCTCAACTTTGCCGAGATCCTGCTTCCTAAATAAATACAGAGGGTCAGTCCTTGGGCCAGAAAACAGATGGTATGGTGATTACATGATTGCTCTAGCCCCTAAGACCCTCCCCAGACTGGTCTTGATCTTCACAGCTGCTTTTTAGGATCCATGTACCTGTTGGTAGGACCACCTTACCCCATTCCATCTTTATCTTGCTTTCCTTTACCATCCAAGCCTCAGCCTTCTTAACACTTGGTCCCTCAGGAGTGGATCGGTACTTAGTGCCATCAGTGAGTCTGGGGTAATATGGAGTGTGGCCTGTTGCCACCTTAGGTGAGGACAGGCCATCCCCTGGGGCCAGGCACATTTTGAGATGAGTGCCTAGTAAGGGCCTGACAATGCTTTGTGAAGGTTTATTCATTCTAAGTCATTGTGGCTAAGAGGCAGATGTGACATTCAGATTGAATCTACGGGGCTCCACCCACCACGCCCTAGCAGTTTGTTTCTTGGGTCTCTGGATTCTGACATCATCATCTACCCTGTCCATCCTCAGGGTCTTAAAACTTGTTAAGAGCAAATCACCTCTCTGAGCACCTTTTAGTGCAACCTCTCATGATCTGTAAGCTCTGGAAGAGCTTAAGGGATCATGTAGTTCAATACAATTTAGTTGGTTTAGTGGTTTTCAAACATCAAATTATTTTTGGAAGCAGAACTTTTGTTTTTTGAGACAGAGTCTTACTATGTTGCCCTTGGTAGAATGTTGTGGCATCACAGCTCACAGCAAACTCAAACTCTTGGGCTTAAGCGATTCTCTTGCCTAAGCCTCCTGAGTAGCTGGAACTATAGGTGCCCACCACAACACCCGGCTATTTTTTGGTTGTAGTTGTCATTGTTTAGCAGGCACCAGCTTCAGTGTATGTGGCCATTGTGCTACTCACTGAGCTACAGGCCCCGAGCCGCAGAACATTATTTTTCAAATGATATCTTATAATCTTTTAAAGATTTTTATAAAATTTATGCAGATTTTTCTAAGGACATTTTACCATACATAATTTCAAATGTTATAATACCCCAACTCCTACATTTAATATACTTTTCCACATATATATAACTATATATGTTGAATACACATGCTGTTGACTACCTGACATGATATTATACATATAGATACTTAAACAATCATTTTAATTCTGTTTAATTTTCATATTTTGGAGTTAATGTTTTTCAGCTCCCAAATATGTCTGTAGGTCCTTGAAAGCTGGGAGGCGCTGGGCCCAGTGCCTATGGTGCTTAATTGATAAAGTGGCCTGTGTATGTACAAAACCTCAGGATACTAAACCAGAGCCAGTGAGAGGGGGAACTCCGCTGCTCAGATTCACCCTTCTCTTCTATGATCTCCTGAGATACCTCTAGGGGCAAAGTGGAGTAGACCAGACCCTGAATGGAATGTATCTCCCCCAAGATCACACAAAAAGCTCATAGAAGACAACACAATAGCACATATTTGTGTAAACTAAAAAAAAAAGCCTCATGGAAGAGCTATACCTCTAACATACCTCTCTTGACACATGGTCCAGCATGCCGCTTCCGCTAACACCAACCTGGCAAAAAACCCATTTTTTTCTCTCTCTCTCTTTTTTTTTTGAGACAGTCTTACTTTGTCACCCTCAGTAGAGTGCGCTGGCATTATAGCTTATAGCAACCTCCAACTCTTGGGCTCAAAGGATCTTCCTTGCCTCATTCTCCAGAGCAGCTGGGATTACAGGTGCCCACCACAAATGCTGGGCACATATATTTTTTAGAGACGGTGTCTCGCTCTTGCATAGGATGGCCTCAAACTCCTGAGCTCAGGCAATTCACAGAGTGCTGGGTTTACAAGTGTGAGCCACCATACCCGGCCAATAAACCTTTTTTTTTTTTTTTTTGAGACAGAGTCTCACTTTTTTGCCCTTGGTAGAGTGCTGTGGCATCACAGCTCACAGTAACCTCAAACTCTCAGGCTTAAGTGATTCTCCTTTCTCAGCCTCCCAAGTAGCTAGGATTACAGGCGCCTACCACAAGGCCCAGCTATTTATTTATTTATTTTTGGTTGTAGTTGTCGTTGTTTGGCAGGCCCAGGTCGAATTCGAACCCGCCAGCTCTGATATATGTGGCTGGAACCCTAGCTGCTGAGCTACAGGCGCCAAGCCCAATAAACCATTTCTATCTACTGCCATCATCAAGCATTTATGTGCTGAGAACTGTGCTAAGCGGTTTACAAGTGTTATCACATTTAATTCTCAATGCTCACAACAGCTCTAACGTACATACACTTTGGTTTGGTTTAGTTTTTTAGAGATAGGGTTGCTCTGTGTTGCCCAAGTTGGACTCAACCTCCTGAGCTTAAGTGATCCTCCCTGCCTCAGCCTCCTGAATAATAAGGGACTGAATATGTGACAGTTTTTCCCATTTTACAAATGAAGAAACATATCCCAAAGAGGTTAAGTAATTGGCCCACCTCATATGGCTAGGAAGCAGAGCCTGGATTTGAATCCAAAGCTGAATGAGTTTTGACTATTTTCTAAAAAGTATTAAGGACAGCACCTGTGGCTCAGTGAGGAGGGTGCTGGCCCCATATACTGAGGATGGTGTGTTCAAACGCAGCCCCGGATTAAGTGCAACAAAAAAATAGCTGGATTATTGTACACAGCTATGATTTAATAAAAAAATAAAAAAAGTTAAAAATAGCTGGGCATTGTGGCAGGCACCTGTGGTCCCAGCTACTTGGGAGGCTGAGGCAAGAGAATCGCCTACACCCAGGAACTGGAGGTTGCTGTGAGTTGTGTGACGCCACGGCACTCTACCAAGGGTGACAAAGTGAGACTCTGTCTCTACCCAAAAAAAAAAAAGAAAGTATTATGATGTTTACTTTTTTCACTCTTTCTCTCACAAGTACAGTGTTTTCTAGAGGTTATATAACATGTGATGACATGTCATTACTCTGGGTAGCTTGAGTGTTCTTTGTTTTAGAGACAGAGTCTTGCTATGTCACTCAGACTGGAGTGTAGTGGTGCAATTATAGCTCACTGCAGCCTTGAACTCCTGGGCTCAAGAAATCCTTCCACCTCAGCCACAATGCTGGCTAATATTTTAATCATTATTATTATTATTTATTTATTTTTTTTTGAGACAGAGTCTCAAGCTATTGCCCTGGGTAGAGTGCTGTGCCATCACAGCTCACAGCAACCTCCAACTCTTGGGCTTAAGCGATTCTCCTGCCTCTGCCTCCCAAATAGCTGGGACTACAGGCGCCCGCCACAACGCCCAGCTATTTTTTAGTTGCAGCCATCATTGTCGTTTGGCGGGTCCAGGCTGGATTCGAAACCGCCAGCTCAGGTGTATGTGGCTGGCGCTTGAGCCATATTTAAATTATTTTGAGACAGAGTCTCACTCAACTGTCCCAGGCTGGAATGGCATGGTGTCATAGCTCACAGCAACCTCAAACTCCGGGGCTTCAGTTATCCTCCTACTTCAGGCTCCCAAGTAGCTGGGACTATAGGTGTTTGCCACAATACCTGGCTCATTCTTCTATTTTTAGTAGAGACAGGGTCTCACTCTTGCTCAGGCTGGTCTCAAACTCCTGAACTCAAGTGATCTTCTTGCCTTGGCCTCCCAGAGTGCGAGGATTACAGGTGTGAACCAACAGTCTGGCCTACGGTAAGGAAGATTTTAATGTACATAAAAGAGGTGGAGCAGGCCATGGTGGCAAGGGGAACAGCATGTGCAAAGTCACAGCGGTGGGGAAAGATAAGTAGGTATGTGAAGACAGGTGCTGTTAGGTTTCAAACCTATGAGCTCAGGCAATCCACCCGCCTGGGCTTCCCAGAGTGCTAGGATTTTTTTTTTTTTTTTTTTTTTTTGAGACAGAGCCTCAAGCTGTCGTCCTGGGTAGAGTGCCCTGGCATCACAGCTCACAGCAACCTCCAACTCCTGGGCTCAAGTGATTCTCCTGCCTCGGCCTCCCAAGTAGCTGGGACTACAGGCACCCGCCACAATGCCCGGCTATTATTTGGTTGCAGCTGTCATTGTTGTTTGGCAGGCCCAGGCTGGATTCGAACCTGCCAGCTCAGGTGTATGTGGCTGGCGCCTTATCTGCTTGAGCCACAGGCACAGAGCCTCAGGGTGCTAGGATTACCGGCGTGAGCTACATGCCCTGCCAGGGCCATTAGGTTACGTTTCCTGGACAGGGTGATGACAACGCTCATCCTGAAAGGACACTCACTTTATTCGTTTCAACTTTGATGAAAATATTTACAATTTTGTGTGTGTCACAAAATATCATTCCCTGACCACCTACCTATGACATCCTCCATCAGCCCCTGACTATCCCACTTTATTTTCTTCACAGCCCCTATTACTACTGGCAATCACAGTTCTACTTGTTAACTGTTTTCTTACTGGAGCAAAAGCTTCCCGAGAGCAAGAACTTGTCTGTCTTGTTCATCTTTACATCTTCAGAGCCCAGAACAGGGCCTGACACAAACACTCAAGAAATATGAATGGACTCAGTGCCTGTAGTACAGTGGTTACGGCACCAGCCACATATAATGAAGTTGGTGGGTTCAAACCCAGCCCGGGCCAGCTAAAACAATAACAACTGCAACAAAAAATAGCCAGGCGTTGTGGCGGGCGCCTGTAGTCCCAGCTACTTGGGAGGCTGAGGCAGGAGAATTGCCTAAGCCCAAGAGTTGGAGGTTGCTGTGAGCTGACACCACAGCCCTCTACTGAGGGTGACATAGTGAGACTCTGTCTCAAAAAAAAAAAAAAATAGAAAGAAAGAAATACGAATGAATAGAAGCTGACTTATGTTTCATGATACCTATTACTATTTCATGTACTTTTAGTAGTTCTGTAATATGCCTGAAAGGTAAGCCTTTTTCCTCCTCTCCGGAAAAATGGGTCTCTCTGCTTCCTTCCTGATGTCTGCTTATGTGCCACCCACATGGTTCTCTGGGAGCTGATTCCCAGGAGAGTAGTTGATGAGGTTGGAGGGTCTGAGGCTTTGAGAGACTTTTTTGGGTATTGCATGCAACACTCAGGAATGTTCACCTATTCTCCTGTAGGCAGAAAGGGGGTCATCAAAGGTCTTGCTGGGGACACCAGACTGTTGCTTCTCACCTCTGGCTTCTACAGTTGCAATGTTTTCTCTCTCCTGCTAGTGCTAGATGGAGAGGTGGACTTACAGTCACTTCATGTTTCCAGGGAGGCCTGCTGACCACAAGAGGGCAGCAGTGGCTGGCCCCACTCTGTTCCTTCTGAAGGGGGGGGTACCTGTGGCTCAGTGAGTAGGGCGCTGGCCCCATATACTGAGGGTGGCGAGTTCGAACTGGGCCCCCTGCCACACTGCAACAAAAAATAGTTGGGCGTTGTGGCGGGCACCTGTGGTCCTAGCTACTCTGGAGGCTGAGGCAAGTGAATTGCTTAAGCCCAAGAGCTGGAGGTTGCTGTGAGCTGGGATATCACTGTACTCTACCGAGGGTGACAAAGTGAGACTCTGTCTCTAAAAAAAAAAAAAATGGTGCAGAGCATCTGCGTCTATATGCCCATGATAATGATTTGTCAAATGTTTCCTAATATTTCTCACATTCTGTGACTCTCTCTGCTTCTCTTTTGAATGAACCCATGATGTCATATACAGGTCAGTATCTGAGGGTCATTGTCCCCCAAAAAAAGAAAAGAAAGGAAGAAGAGCTATTTGGGTCCCATTTAATGAAAGGGTTGAGAGGGAAATATTCATTTAATTGAGCCAGGTGGGAATGATGGCACCCACAGAAATGCATCACAATTTTGGACAGAATTTCAGATTTATTGGGCAAATGTCTGCTGGCACTGTGCTTGGTGCTAGGGCCCCAGGGGAACAGATGTAGTCCCCACTTTGAGTCACAGTCACCCAGTGGGGGCCCCTGCACAGGTGTGGTGAGTCCTGTGGGAGGCTGTGGAGCCAGGACAGGGGCTGAGCCTAGGAAGACTGAGCCCCAAAGGATGTGGATGCCAGGGGGTCATCAAGCTTTTTCTGTGTCTTCCCACAGGCTCTGTCATTAATTCAATGAAATTATGTCAAGCACCTATGTGCCCTGTCCTTTGATATCACCAGGGGTCCCAAGGTGAACAAGAGAGGTATGGTCCCTACCCTCATGGAGTTCACTGTCAGAGAGATAGATATGAAGTGCATAAATCATTAAACAGTTAGCAAACATGACCTGTACCCTGAAGTACCTGGGGGCTGGAGTAAGTGTGAACAACGTGGGAACCCTACTGAGTTGGTCAGGGGCGGCCCTGAGGAAATGATTTGCGAGTGGGGATCTGCGGCTGAGTGTGAGTGAGCCAGGAGAGTGGAGAGGAAGGTTCCAAGCCAAGGGAGTCATCAGGGTGAAGGCAACAAGACAGAAAGGAGCTTGGTTTGAGAAAGACTGGTGTAACCGGAGCTTAGAGAGGGAGGTGGATGTCGCTAAAGAGGCTGGGAAGGCCACAGGGGCCCAGTTTTGCAGAGCCTTGGAAAACCTATTAAGGAATTTGGTCTTTGGCCAAAGAGCAAGGCAATGGTTGCAGTCATGTAGTGACACCAATCACATTTGCTCTCTGGCACCAGAATGGAACACTGGCTGCCTGCCAGGCAGTAGAGAGTGCCGGGAAAGGTTCTGGGAGTCTGAGGCATCCGTGGACATTTAAGAGCAGGTGTGCCACTAGGTCTTGAGAGAGCCACTAGGTCTTGAGACTACAGTTTCTCCAAATTTAGATCAGATATTCTGTTCCAGGGGAGGGAAGTAAGGGACACTGGTAGAAGATGGGACCATCTCATAACTACAAGGCCTCACCTCTGTAGCCTTCCCGGCTTGTGCCTCAGCAGATTCTCACTGTGAGCCCACAAAAGGAGGCAGGTGGGAATGAGTTCCACGTTCAAGATAGGGAAACTGAGGCCTAGAGAGGGGCAGTGACTTGCCCGAGGACACAGCAGAAATGCAGGTTGAGGCAGACAGGTCTCCAGCATCCCAGACCCAGTCCTGGGTCTCTGTGCACCAGGCCTAGGCCTCAGTCCTTGCCACCTCCATCCTGGGCCTCCTCTTCATGCAGGGGCTCCAGGCAACCCGGATCCTTGGTCTCTTCCCCAGATGCCAGCTGCCCAGAGTCTTCTCCAGAGATTCCATTTGGGACACTTGCATCAGCCTCCATCTTCTCCTTCAGGTTCCGTTTAAAGAAGCCAACCTGTACAAAGACAAAAATTGCATGAGCAATTCAAAGTGCCACGGGGCACTTTGGACTGGTGGGCCCCAGGAAAATGTGAGAATGCTTTGTAAGTTAAGAAGTCAAAAGTGGTTCAGTGCCTGTAGCTTAGTGGCTAGGGTGCTGGCCACATATACCGGGGCTGGCGGGTTCATACCTAGCCCGGGCCTGCTAAACAATATGACAACTACAACAAAAACATAACCGGGCGTTGTGGTGGCGCCTGTAGGCCCAGCTACATGGGAGGCTGAGGCAAGAGAATCACTTGAGCCCAAGAGTTTGAGGTTGCTGTGATGCCATGGCACTCTACTGAGGGTGACATAGTGAGACTTGTCTCAAAAATAAAAAAAAAAAAAGAAGTCAAAAGTGCCATAGTCACATGGAGTCTACTCAGATGATGGGGTGAGGGCATCTGCTATGCTTAGTTCTTGGCAGTATTTTCAAAAGCTTTAAGTTTAATAATTCGTTCTTTGTCTCATCAAAATGTCATGTACCAATTTTTCAGGCAGGTAATTCAACAGTATCTGATAATATTAATACTAAAGAGGAAAAGCTGGTGCTTATATAGTGTACAGTAGGTGTCATGTCCTCTTCATTAGATGCTCAAAACATAGGTGGGCGGCACCTGTGGCTCAAAGGAGTAGGGTGCCGGCCCCATAAGCCAGAGATGACAGGTTCAAACCCAGCCCTGGCCAAAAACTAAAAAAAAAAAAACAACAAAAAACCAAACAAAAAAACCCCCATAGATAGTCTTCTGCCCAGCAATTCCATATCTAGGAATTAATTTCAAAGAATATTTGGACAAGTGTTCAGAGATTTAGGTAATAAGAGCCTTTTTAAAAAATCAAATTGTTTGAAATGGATGTACCTCAGAAACAATTTGAATGTTCTGCAAGAGGGAACTTGAATGAAAGATGGAGCATCCAGACAGCAGGAAACTAGCCAAGTCAAAGAGAAAGAGGTAGAGCTTATACAGAAAGATATTAAGATACAGTATCAGGAGGCCTAGTGCAGCAGCTCACACTTGTAATTTTAGCCCTCTGGGAGGCCAAGGCTGGAGGATGGCTTAAACTCAGGAGCTCAAGACCAGCCTGAGCAAGAGTGGGGCCCCATCTCTATTAAAGATAGAAAAATTAGGGTGGCGCCGTGGCTCAAAGGGGTAGGGTGCCGGCCCCATATGCTGGAGGTGGCGGGTTCAAACCCAGCCCCAGCCAAAATACACTGCAAAAAAAAAAAAAAAAGATAGAAAAATTAACTAGGCATTGTGGCGGGCGCCTGTAGTCCCAGATATTCAGGAGGCTGAGGCAGGAGGATCACTTGAGCCCAGTGGTTTGAAGTTGCTGTGAGCTAGGCTGAGGCCATGGCCCTCTAGCCTGGGTGACAGAGTGAGACTCTGTCTATAAAGAAAAAAAAAAAGAATAAAAAAAATATAGTCTCAAGTGTACAAGTTTCCCAACCGGGTATATATAGTATTATCCCATCTACATTTTCTACGTGTAAACACATAAACTCTCTTTTTCTTTCTCTCATGCTCACATGTATCGTATATGTTAACCAAATTAGAAGCTGGAAGAATATAAACAAAATGATTGTTAATGACAACCCTCTGGGGGTGCAATAAAGAGAAACTGTGATTTTCTACATTCTTTTTTTTTTTGAGACAGTCTCACTTTATCGCCCTCGGTAGAGTGCTGTGGCATTACAGCTCACAGCAACCTTCAGCTCTTGGGCTTAGGCGATTCTCTTGCCTCAGCCTCCTGAGCAGCTGGGACTACAGGTGCCTGTCACAACGCCCAGCTGTTATTGTTGTTGTTGTTGCAGTTTGGCTGGGGCCGGGTTCAAACCTGCCACCCTTGGTATATGGGGCCAGCGCCCTACCCACTGAGCCACAACACCACCCTGATTTTCTATATTCTTTCTTTCTCTCTTTTTTTTTTCCCCACTGTGGCCCAAGCTGAAGCACTTTGGTGTGATGACAGCTTAGTGCAGCTTTGAACTCCAAAGGTCAAGAGGTCCTCCCGCCTCAGCCTCCCAAGTAGGTAGGACTGCAGGCTGAAGCCACTATGCTTGGCTAATTTGTTTAAAAATTTCCCATAGAGACAGGGTCTCACTATGTTGTTCAGTCTGGTCTTGACCTGGTAGCCTCATGTGACCCTCCTGCCTCAGCCTCCCAAAGTGTTGGATTATAAGCATGAGCCACCACATCCAACCTATGTTCTCCTTTCTGTAATATTTGATTTTTTAAAAAATATGAAATATCTGCCTTCTGATATTCTTCATCTGTAATTTCTACTCATCCTTCAAATCCTAGCTCAAATGTCACCTTTCTTGGGAGGCCTGCCTAGGCCGCCACAGCGTACCTTAGGTCTCTCTGTTTTAGGCTCCAGAACATACAGCCCTGGCTGTAGTTCTCATCATGCTTGTCACTGACTATCTCCCCCATTAGAATGTGAGGTGCACAAAGGCAGGAACCACGCTTGTGGCATATATCTCTGTATCCTGGTGCCTGGTACGGTGCCCAGCACCCAGGAGACCCTCGATATGTGGGTGCTTCCCTCTCCCTCCTCTCCTGGATTCCTAGTCCTGGCCCTGCCAGTGCTGGGCTGTGTGATGGGGGGAAGTGTCACTTGCTCTGTGGGCCTTGGCAGCCTTCTCTGTAGTAGGAGGGAGTAGGTGAAGCCCCCCATCTCCCCAGCTATAATGCTGTCTGGTCTTGGTGTGCCCTCCCTGGCTCCTGCAACTCCTCTTCACCAGTCTGGCAGTCCTAGCAATGCCGGTTACTCCCAGGCGCTCCCACCTTATACAGTGCTATAAAAATCAGCAGCAGCAACAGCAGCCCCCCGACGCCGCTCAGCACGTAGAGATACAGCATGTCCTTCTCGTACATGATGTCAACCTTCATGGTGACCTGGGGGAGGAGTAGGGGAGGAAAGTACTGAGAAGAGGCCTTTCCCAGCCCTGAAGTCCTTGTGGCCCATCCCAGACCTTCTCCCGCCAACATGTTATCCACTGCAGTTTACTGCAGTGACTTGGTCAACATGGACCATGGCCTGCCCTAGGGCTTAAGTGGCTTCCCATGAGCCCCAGGATAAAATGCCAGAATCTCAGCTCAGCATTCAAAGCTTTCTAGAATTTGGCTGCTGCTTATTTTTTAGATTTGTCTTCCTTTCTCATGCTCGGCTTGCCCATCACATTGAACTTCCTGTTCTTTGAAACTGCCCTGTCCCCTTGGGCAGTGGTGGCCACTGCACTTGTTGCTTTCTGCTTACAGAGCTCTGTCTTCATCCTCTCACTATCAGATCAGTAGCCCTTTACTAACCTACCAACACATAAGTGAGCACATCTCAGATCACCTTGTGGTCAGCCACTTGCTGACCAGTGGTGGTGGGAACTTCCCTCAGACTGGCTCTGGCTGTGGGAAAGTTGTGACTTGTGTGGAGCCCTGACCTTTCCTAGAGGCTCTCCCACCTCTAGCTAGGCCCTGGGGCTCTCAGCTCTGCTGTCTGCTTCTGGGGCATCTGAGAAAGGAGCCATACCTGGGCCAGGGAGGTGTTGCTGCCATAGAGGTGGAAATGCTTGGTGCTGTTGAAGGAGATGGAGAGGGAGCTGCAGAGGCTGAGCATGGAGGCGGCCTGGGGAGGGGGAGGCAGATATCAGGCCCAGGGGCCTTCACACAGTGGGAGGTGCAGAGGCACAGGGACCCTGGAGGGCGCCCACCTCTACTCAGCTCTCTATTGTGGCATTCTTTTTTTTTTTTTTTTTTTTGAGACAGAGACTCAAGCTGTTGTCCTGGGTAGAGTGCCATGGTGTCACAGCTCACAGCAACCTCCAACTCAGGCTCAAGCGATCCTCTTGCCACAGTTTTTCTATCTTTAGTAGAGATGGGGTCTTGCTTTTGCTCAGGCTGGTCTCGAACTCATGAGCTCAAGCCATCTACTCACTTTGGCCTCCCAGAGTGCCAGGATTACAGGCGTAAGCCACCACGCCCGGCCTACTGTGGCATTCTAATGTCACTCTCCATTGTTAGAAGGAAAGTTTTCCTATAAAGAATATAGAAGAACTATCTATAAGCCCATGAAACAGCACTGCAAATTTTAAACGAATCATGATGCCCTTTCACCTGTAGCTGTGTAAAACATACAGAGGGGTTTTCTCATTTTTTCACAGAGTAAAAAAATGGAAGAAGACTGTCTGGTAGGGAGCACACCCACCTCTACCCCCAGACACCTGGCCCCACAATTACACCAGGTCTGTCACAAGCAGGGGCTACCTCGATCTCCCCCACCAGCTCCACCGTCCCAATCAGTTGGATGAGGATTTCCTGCTTGAAGACAACTGGGCAGCGGAACTCGGCTCCGGGGTGACAAGGCTGATGGGGATAAGGAATTGTGGGCTCAGGGAAGCCTATTTGTCCCGGTATGCTGCCCGCCCCAGCCAGTCTCTCGGCTTATGCGCCTATACCTCAGCCGCACTGGGAAGCCTCTTCAGGTCCTCATGATGGCAGAGGACAGGAGGGTCCTAGGAACAAGGGGTTGGGTCCTTAGTTAGTCACAGCCGCCCCTCAGCCCAGATAAGAGCCTGGGATCCCAGTTCTCCTCCCTTTCTCCTGGCCCTGGGAGAATTCAAACATCACCGAGCCCAACATTCTTACCCTTCCCCACACACCAGCCCTGCCCTCTGCACCCCTGGACATGCTCATCCCACAGGCCTGAGCAGCCTCTCCATCACCTGGGCAGCACTCACCATCTGCACCCTCCACTTGTGCGTAATGGGCCCCTCACTGGGAGGTTGTGGTACACCAACCAAGGCCTCCAGGGTGGGCATGTTGTGGTCATAGTTGGAAGGCTGAATCCTCACCTGGCACAGAGGACAAGGGACTAGAGGGCCCTGAATGCTAGCTACCCCAACTGCCACCCCAGATCTTGTGTGACCTCACATGCCTCTTCCAGTCATCATCAGCTGAGTCCTAAGGTCCACTATTTGTTAGGCTGTGTGTAATGACTGCCACCCCAGTTGCTCAACCCTCACAAGTCCTCAAGGCCTTGAGGTGCTCTTCCCTACTTTCCCCACACAGCAAACCCCGATATATCCTGCGAGGTCCTGCTCCAGTATCATCTCGGAAGGTTTGGCTGACTCTCCAAGGAAAAGTCGGCTCCCCATCCTCCTGTATTTGCACAACACCCTGTATATCCTTGGCAGGATGGCCAAGTATCTGCTTGTGTGTCTGTATCTCCACTAGACTATGAGCTTCCTGAGGACAGGAACTCTGTCTTATCTCACCTCCACTCCCCTATTGCTTGACATAATACTTAGCACATGATAAGCCTCCAAAAAGGTAGGTTTTTGAATGAGTGAATGTATTTAACAAGAATAGATGCAAAAATTATTTGCATAATGCAGATTGGGAAAGACTCATTTTGGCAACTACATTGAGTTAAGAAACATTTCCTGAATACCATTTATATAAAAAGAGACCCAGATGTGTATAAGACAAAAAAGTGGCACCAATAAATTCTCAGGGAGGCCAAGCAAGGAAATGTAGATCTGATTTGAGGGATCTACTGTTTATTTATTCCACAAACATTTGTGGACACTTAAAATATCTGTTAAAGTAAAAAGGCCTAATGTCAGAGGCAGCATTTGAATTTAACTTGTGAAATAAAGAATTTTGGCCAGTGAAGGTGGGAGAGGGCATCTGGAAAGAGAAGATGCAGGGAATTACGACAGCACCAGGTGAGTGCAATGTGGCTGGGGTGGGATACCTGGAAAGGAGACAAGGCTGGAAAGGAAGCTTAGAACCAGACTGTGGGGCCCCAGAAGGCCTTAGAGTGAGAAGTCAGGGCATCATTGGCCAGACAATGGGGAGTCATGGAAGGTAGCTGAGGAAGGTGGTGGATCCAGGGAGGTCCATTCACTGCAGTCATGGAATGAAAGAAGATAAGAAAGGTGGATCATGGTCCAAGATGGGAGCCTGTCTCAACATTCCAGTTGCAAAAAAGTAGTCAACTGGGTCTGAGTAGTAGCAGGAGCCTAAGAGAGAATGGGTTGCAGACAACAGGACGTGGGGAGGCAGCTAGCAGGCAGGAGGAAGGAGAAATTCATCCCTAGCAAAGTATCTAACCTAGGAGAGTAGCTCAAGCAAAAGTTTTTTTTTTGTTGTTTGTTTGTTTTGTTTTGTTTTGAGAGAGAGGGTTTCATTATGTCACCCTCGGTAGAGTGCAGTGGCGTCACAGCTCACAGCAACGTCAAACTCTTGGACTTAAGCGATTCTCTTGCCTCAGCCTTCCAAGTAGCTTGGACTACAGGTGCCCAACACAACACCTGGCTATTTTTGTTGTTATAGTTGTCATTGTTGTTTGGCAGGCCCGGGCTGGGTTCGAACCCACCAACCCTGGTGTTATGTGGCTAGCACTCTAACCACTAAGCTACAGGCGCCAAGCCTCAAGCAAAGGTTCTTGAGGAAAAGATGGCAGGGAAACAAACCAACAAAGGACTTGAAGGAAGTCAGAAGAGACGTGGCTTAGGGAAGATGACAAATTTGGTTTAAAATATATTGAAACCAAAGTTTTGAGAGGAGTCATTGTTCTCTTAGTTACATTATACTACACTGAACTGTGCTGAGCTATACTATATGGTACTATACTATAGTTATCTTCCAAAGTGAAGTGAAATGCTCTTGACTTGGTCAATGCCCACTCCACCCTCAGAGGTTCCCTCTAAGGAAACCTCAGACCCAGGGGACAGCTTGTGTGACACTACAGAGAAAGCCTCATCCAACTAGGTGGAGCGCTGGACCTGTCTATTTGGTCCATGTCTATTTGGCATCTGCATCCTCAGTCCTTAGAACAGGCTGAATGAACGTGTGACCAAAAAGGACCTTCCATACTGGGGTTCATACCTGGTAGATGTGCTTGACTTCCTGGATCTTGGGCCCTTTGGGGGTGAAACTGATATAGAGTGTGGAGTTTTTGTGGCTGTGGAGAGAGAAGAGCAGAGATGGAAGATCAAGGAGAAGCATCCTTGACTCCAGGAAGCCCTGAGTTGCCAGCCACTGTTTGAGGGACCACATGGGCATGGTCTCATTCAATCCTTATAACAGCCTTATGTTTCCCTGGGAAACTAAGGGTCCTGGAAGGGGTTAGTCTCTTGCCCAAAGCCCTACAGTAGAAGGACAGGACTAGAGCCAAGAGTGGTGTGCCTTGGAGGCTATGTCTTTCCCACTATGTGCCACCTCACCAGAGTCTGTGCTGTCCTCTGGGCCCAGTTCATCTCCTAGATCACAGTTCATCTCCTAGATAACCACATTAGCCAACGGCTAACCCTCTGCTTCCTCTTCTGCTTTCATGTTCAAAAGTGCTGGAGACCTGGGCTCAGACACTATCCTTGTCCTTAATGCACTGAGCCAATTTGGAAAAGTCACTCTATTTTCTAGGTTTTTCTCCCTACAAACAAGATAACTCAACTAGCAATTCCTATGGGTCCTTCCTGCCACAATGTCCTGAGATTCACTGACTGTATGTACCTGAGTTTGGTCTTTCCAACTTGACCATAAGCTCTCCAAAAGCAAGAGCTGTTGTGATGAATTTTCTCCTATCTCTTCTAGCATTTCTGGCCCCAGTCAAGAGTTTGGAGGAGGCGCCTGTGGCTCAGTGAGTAGGACACCGGCCCCACATACTGAGGGTGGCAGGTTCGAACCTGACCCCTGCCAAAACTGCAACAACAAACAAATAATTTGGCTGGGGCTTTAGAGTCAGTTGGCTTGAGCACTTGTAGCGTATGACCTTGGGCAAGTATCTGTCTTTTCTGAGCTTCAGATTGTTCCTTAGTGAAATGAGAGAGGCACAGCTGCCTCAGAGAGGTGTCAAAGGCCCCAGGGAAAGCCAGCATCTGACATCAAGGCCAGTATCTAATGAGCCTTTCCTTCCATCAGTGACTACTGACCGGCTCAGAGCTCTTAAAGGGCCCTCACTCTTTGAAGTGTTGAAAACTGAAGGGGTTGTGGCTGGAATCAGTTCTAATTATCCGTGTGTGTGTGTGTATGTGTGTGTAACTAGGAAAGGGAGGAGGCTCAGAAGGAGAGCCCTGGGAGACAAGGAGAGGCAGAGGAGGGAGCAGAGGGGTTTGCCATCAGCTGGGGAGGACTCACTCCTCGATGAGGATGTTGATAGGGTACAGGACTGAGATGCTGACAGTGGCTGAGTTGTCCTTCAGGAGGTCTGAGTCCTCATTGTCACTGCATTGGGGCAAGGTAGAGGGCAGTGTCAGGAGGTGGGCTTGGCCAGGTCTGTGTGGCAGGCTGACACAGAGCAGGGATGCTGGTGGGACCTGCCTGAGCCCTGCTCACCAGTTCACAGTGGCATGCAGCATGACCAAGTCCCCCCAGGAACTGTTCAGCAGCGTGTTAAACATCACCTGGATAACAACCTGGAAGAGAAGGAGAGGGGAATGAAGATGAGAGCTCAGGGACAGCCTCGGCACCCCACTAAATCCCCATAATCTCAGGGGCCCTTATTAAATGCTCCCTACACTGCAAGCACTGGGCTAGATGTATATTCTCCTTGTACAGATGAGGAAACTGAGGCTCCAAAAGGTTAATTCACGTGTATAAGGACACATATGAATAACCTAATTCCAGGTTTGTTTGATTCCAAAGTCCAGACTCTCAAACATGACACAAAACAGCCCTGCATCCATTTCCCTCTCTTGACAATCACCTGCTCCCTTCCGCAGAGCCAAGAGTTCCCTTCCCTCCATCAGGCCATAGCCCCTTGGCTGCTTAGTTCCAAGGGACCTGACACACTCACCGAGCTGCCTGCTTTGAAGATGGGAGAGCTCACATTGCAAGAGAGCTTCTTGGACAGATACTTGGACTCCTTGGGATGTTCCTCACAGACTACAGGTATCTGGCTGTGAGGCTGGGAGTGGGAGGACAGAGAACAGGCTCATTGTTGGGCAAGGCCAAGGGTTTCCCCAGGGGTTGTCACCCTTCAGGGCCCACCTCCTCCAGGGCTCTGTCCCCGCCACAGCTTGATCTCAGACTCGAGGCCAAAGAATCAGGGATGCAGATAGCGGTTAAGTACAAAGATGGTCACTGCGACACCACTAATAATAGTAAAAAAACTAAAGTGGTCAAACAGTTCAAAGAGATAGGAAGGTTTAGTAAATTGTACAACCAAAGGAGAGAACACTGTGAAGTCTTTAATATGTGCTGCAAAATAAAATAACATGGTTCAGCACCCGTAGCACAGTGGTTACAGCACCAGCCACATGCACTGAAGCTGGCGAGTTTGAACCCAGCCCGGGTCAGCTAAACAGCAATGACAATCGCAACAAAAACATAGCTGGGCATTGTGGCGGGTGCCTGTAGTCCCAGCACTTGGGAGGCTGAGGCAAGAGAATCACTTAAGCCCAAGTGTTGGAGGTTGCTATGAGCTGTGATGCCATGGCACTGCACTGAAGGTGACACAGTGAGATTCTGTCTCAAAATAAATAAATAAATTAAATTAAATGTGCTGCTACCTCTGTATACTCAGCAACCATTAAAACATGAACTTTGGGCTCAGCGCCTGTGGCTCAAGCGGTTAAGGCACCAGCCACATACACCTGAGCTGGCAGGTTCAAGTCCAGGCCCACCAAACAACAATGACGGCTGCAACCAAAAAATAGCCGGGCATTGTGGCAGGTGCCTGAGTCCCAGCTACTTGGGAGGCAGAGGCAGGAGAATCGTTTGAGTCCAGGAGTTGGAGGTTGCTGTGAGCTGTGATGCCATAGCACTCTGCTCAGGGCAACAGCTTGAGGCTCTGTCTCAAAAAAAAAAAAAGAAGAACTTTGATCCTGGGCAAAGCATTATTATGATTATTATTGTTTGAGAGAGTCTTACTACGCCGCCCTCAGTAGAGTGCTATGGTGTCACAGCTCATAGCAACCTCAAACTCTTGGGCATAAGTGATTCTCTTGCCGCAGCCTCCCAAGTAGCTGGGACTACAGGCACCCACCACAACTCCCGGCTACTTTTTTCTTGCAGTTGTCATTGTTGTTTAGCTGGCCTGGGCCGGGTTCGAATCCACCAGCCTCGGTGTATGTGACCAACGCTATAACCCCTGTACTATGGGCACCAAGCCTGAGCAAAGCATCATTAAACCATCTGTCTTCATGTCTTCATCACAACCTTGTGCGGGACAGATTTCAGTCAGACAAGGAAATAAGGACAGAGATTAAGTGACTTCCCCAAGGCCTCACAACTGGGTTATGCAGGGATCAGGTAAGAACTTGAATACAGAACTCCTGATTCTCTTGTTTCAATTACCTAAGTAGCTGGGACTACAGGCAATCAGCGCAACACCTGGCTATTTTTAGAGATGGGGTTTCGCTCTTGCTTAGGTGGGTCTTGAACTCCTGAGCTCAAGCAACCCACTGGCCTCCATTTTCCCCAATCCTCTATTAGGGGATTAAGTAAGCATTTAATGTTTCTGTATAAGATTAATTTATGTGTCCATAGACAAATGAATGGACTGATAAAATGCAGTATATACATACAATGAAATAAATATTATTCAACCTTAAAAAGAAAGAAAATTCATACACACACAACCACATGAATGAACCTCAAAAACATTGTGCTACATGAAATAAGCCAGACATAAACAACAAATATTACATGAAATATCTACAATAGGCAAATTCAGAGACATATAAAGTAGCTTAGAGGTTACCAGGAGTGGAGGGGGTGGGGAATGGGGGGAAACTACTTAATGGGTACACAGCTTCTGTTTTCTAGAAATAGCAATGATGGTTGTACAACACTGTGAATGTCTTCAATGCAACTGAAATGTAAGCTTAAGAATGATGAAAATGGGCTGGGCAAGGTGGCTCATACCTGTAATCCTAGCACTCTGGGAGGTTGAGGCAGGTGGATTGCTTGAGCTTAGGAGTTCAAGACCAGCCTGAGCAAGGCCCTGTCTCTACTAAAAATAGAAAATAAAAAAATTTCTGGGCATGGTGGCCCATGCCTGTTGTCCTAGCTTCTTGGGAGGCTGAGGCAGAATTGCTTGAGCCCAGAAGTTTGAGGTTGCTGTGAACTATGACACCATGGCACTCTAGCCTGGGTCAACGGAGTGAGCCTCTCTCAAAAGAAAAAAAAAAAAAAAAGAATGATGACAACGATAACTTTGTATTACATATATTTTTACCACACAAAAATATTTTTCAGGAAAAATAACCATACAGAGAGCAAAATGCCAAATACCTAAAATGAGCATAGAATACATAATTGAATGTGTATGTGTATAAAAAAAGATAATATAAATCTATATAACTATATAAATACAGAAAATAAAGTAGGGTAAAGACCATGAAGTTAAAAGTAGCAATTGCTTTGTTGTGGTCAGGGCTTTAAGAGAAACAAAAAGTAGTGATTGCCGAGTTGAAGAAGTATGGGTGACTGTCTTCTTTAAACTCCTCTGTAATTTCCAAGATTCTGTGGTAATCATGCATTACCTTTATAATGCTAACTTTACAACAAAAATTATTATTTCACACAGCTCAGGCCATCCCTCAGAAACTCTGGTCACCTCATGAGGGAGGTGATCCATCTCACTCCTCGTGCACATCTGGGTTGCCAAGTGCGCCTGAGCCTCTTTCACACACTCACTCCATTTCACAGAACTCTTACACTAAGCTGGTGAGTGTCCTGAGCCTCACTATTTGGTTGTAGAATCTGAGACCCAAAGAGGGTCATATCATATAGCTTGAGGGTGACCATCAGGCTGAGAACCCAGATGTGACCCTAAGACCCCTGCTTGTCTGCTGTTGCCCATGTGTTCTGGCTGTCCTTGCCACCTGGGGCTCAGAGAAGGGAGCTGGAGCCAGAGAAACAGCACCCTACAGGCGCCCTGCCTTCCTGCTCACCTTGAGCATCTCCACTTTGCGGAAGGAGAGTCCCTCAGGGAAGAACAGGTCTAGCTGGACCCAGTAAGCATCTTCTGCCAAGTTACTCAGTGTCAGCGCCACAGAGAGGCTGGCAGAAGGGGTCAGACGCAGGGCTCTGGATCTGAGGGGAAGAAAGGGGGAAAGTTATGAGGTTGAGATGAAGGAAGCAAGATCGCGGTGAGGAATTTCCAAACTGAGGCATCTGGTAGGCCAGAAAAAATATGCTCAGGCTTTAAGTTTTGGACTCCCCTTTTCTCAGAAAAGGAAAGTAAGGCCCTGAGAGGGAAGTGGTGTCCCCAGATGACACAGCTGCTGAGTGGAGAGGTCTTTTGACTTCAAGCCCTTGGGGTGACACCTTACAGACCCGGCAGGGGAGAAGGACAGCTGCAGGTTTGTCTCACACTTCTTGTCCTCCCCACAGTTCTTCTCAAAAGGGATCTGAAAGGCCAAGAAGAAAGGACCAGGAGGTTGGGGCTCCAAACAGAAAGGGGCCTGACCCCAGGCCACTCTGCCAGCCCCTCCTCTCTCTTACCTCTCTGGTCTCTGAGTGTGGTAAGGGTCTCAGGATGGGCTGTATGTCCTTGACCTGCTGAACACAGAGGAGTGGGGAGAGAGAGATCAGTTGAGGCAATAGAACTCATAAAGGAGACTGGGGGGAGGGGCTGCCTTCTTAGGGCTACCTCGTTCTCTGCCCCAACCCATGGCCACCTGTGTAGCTCTGCTCTGGGGCAGATCCCTGACAGGAAGCTGAGGCTCAGGTGCCCCATTCCTTCTCCTAGATAGGAGACCAGAGCCATGACAATGCAGTCATCTGCCTGTGAATAGCTCTTTCACTGTGGTTTTCCTCTGTGAATCCCACTTCCTCCTAGAACAGCTCTCTGCCTTTTATCAGATCAAGGCCAATTTTTTTTTAAGAGATGGTCTTGCTCTGTCACCCAGGTTGGAGTGCAATGGCATCAGCCTAGCTCACTGCAACCTCAAACTCTTGGGCTCAAGCCATCCTCCTGCCTCAGCTTCCGAAGTAGGTGGGTACCAACTATCATGCCCAGTTAATTTTTTCTGTTTTTTTTTTTAGATACGGGAGTCTTGATATGTTGCCAAGGCTTGTCTCAAACTCCTGGCCTCAAGCAATCCTTCTACCTCAGCCTGCCAAAGCATTGGGATTACAGGTGTAAGCCACCACTCCTGATCCTCAAGGCCAATTTTATCAACATTTCCTAAGCTCCTACTCTGGGCCAGGCCCCAGGCTGGCCACTGGATACAACAGAGAAGAAAACAGAAGGGCTGCTTGCCCTCGTGTTCTGGTGAACGAGGAGATTCAGCATTTTCAATAGAATGGGTCAAGTGTCATGATGGGACGAGGACGGGGTATCTCCAGAGTGGGTAGAAAAGACTCTTATCCCAGACTTGGGGATCAAGGAAGTTTCCTGAAAGTATGGCATCCCAACTGAAATCTAAAGCAAGAGGAAAAGGGGCTGGGAGCAGTGGCTCACACCTGTAATCCTAGCACCCTGGGAGGCTGAGGCAGGTGGATTGCTTGAGCTTAGGAGTTCAAAACAAGCCTGAGCAAGAGTGAGACACCATCTCTATTAAAAATAGAAAAACAAGCCAGGCATTGTGGTGGGTGCCTGTTATTACAGCTACTGGGAAGGCTGAGGGAAGAGAATCCGGTTGAGCCCAGGAGTTTGAGGTTGCTGTGAGCTATGACTCCATGGCACTCTATTTAGGGTGTCAGAGTGAGACTCTGTCTCAAAAACAAACAAACAAACAAAAAAGAGGAGGAGGGAGCTAGATGGTTTGAAAGGAGAGGGAGGAAGAAGAAGCAGTCTATATAAAAGCCCAGAGGCAAGAGAGTGATTGTGCCTGGCACAAGGAGCAAGAAAATGTGCCCCCTGGCTGGAGCACCATGTATTAGAAGGGGCAGAAATAGAAGCAGGATCCAGATGCCACTGAGCCTTACATGCACTTCTAGAGGGCTAGGAGTTAATGGTAAGGGTAATAGGGCCCTGGAAGGATTTTATGGGTTATCAGCTACATGCTCTAGAAAGACTCTGATCACCTGCCAAACAACCTCTATACTCTGCTTTTTTTTTTTTTTTTTGTAGTTTTTGGCCAGGGGCTGGGTTTGAACCTACCACCTCTGGCATATGGGGCCGGCACCCTACTCCTTGAGCCATAGGCGCCGCCCTCCATACACTGCTTTAAGGGGCTGAAGTCCTCGTGGCCTCTGCTGACTGCTTGGTACCCACATTCAACATTCATACACAGATTTCCACCACCCTTCAGACCATGGCCGGCTCAAATGGGTGTCCAGAGCCTCCATCTTGCTAAGCCTTCCAGAAGCTAAGCCCATCTTTTCATTTCCCTTGAATTTACCACCACACCTTTCCTCCTCCGTCTTCCTTCCAAAAGTCTACTTATTTTGCAAGATCCAGAACCAGTGACATCTCCCTCAGAAAGTCTTTTTTTTTTTTTTTTTTTTGAGACAGAGTCTCTCACTTTGTTGCTCTGGGTAGAATGCTGTGGCATCACAGCTCACAGCAACCTCAAACTCTTGGGCTTAAGCGATTCTCTTTCCCCAGCCTCCCGAGTAGCTGGGACCACAGACAGGCATACACCACAACGCCTGGCTATTTTTTAGAGAAAAGATCTTTCTCTGGCTCAGGTTGGTCTCGAACTCATGAGCTTAGGCAATCCACCTGCCTTGGCCTCCCAGAGGATTACAGGCGTGAGCCACCTCGCCTGGCTTTCAGAAAGTCATTTTTGACAATAGTGATCTTGGGTCTCTTTTCCCCTGAGTATCTACACCACATAGTCTGGCATTTAATCAGTGCCCACAGCAGAGACATGTTCTTCCTCACCTTCTGCCTTTCAGACTGTTTATCTGGTGGCATGGCCATGTGGATAGATTACTTTCTCAACTTATTTTATAAATAGATGTGACCACATGACTAAGTTCTGACCAATGACATGTAAGTGAAAGTGTTATGTGTTGTTGTTTTTTTTGAGACAGAGTCTCACTATGTCACCCTCAGTAGAGTGCTATGGTATCACAGCTCACAGCAACCTCCAACTCTTGCAATTCTTGCAACTCTTAAGCGATTCTCTTGCTTCAGCTTCCCAAGTAGCTGGGACTACAGGTGCCTGCCACAACACCCAGCTATTTGTTGTTGTAGAGGGTTAGCTGGCCTGGGCCAGGTTTGAACCCACCAGCCACCCTTGGTGTATGTATGTGGCTGGTGCTGTAACCACTGTGCTATGGGTGCCAAGCCTGTTATGTGGATTTTTAGAAAATATTCTCCAAGGGAAAGAATGTGTGCTCTTATCCTTGGCCATCATGCAGACATGTGGTTAGAGCTTGAGCAGCCAACTGTGACCACAAGAAGGTACTCAGAGGATGGAGAAGAAGCAAAATTACACCCTGGTTTAGCAAACTGTGGCCATAAGGCCAAATCCACCCCCAGTGATACCTATTATACAAAGGTCTATTGGAGCACAGCCACGCCCGTGTCTTTATCTACCATCTTTGGCTGCTGTGATGAGACAATAGCAAAGTTGAGTAGCTGCAACCATATAGCCTGCAAAACCAAAAATATTTACTACCTGATCCTTTCCAGATAAAGTTTGCCAATCCCTAATTTAGAGGCACAGATCTACCACACCAACTCCAACCTGCATTTTATAGGAGAAAAAAAGAACTTTCTTGTTTTTAGACTGCTTTTAATTTGGGTCTCTGTTGTTGGTAACTGAGTTAATCTAACTGGTGCTTTGTCCTTGCCTAAAATGACTCACAGTCCCTGAATGCAGTAAGTCCAAAGCTGAACTCATCAGCTCCCCTACCTAAGGAGTCTGTTTCCCCTCTAGTGTTCCCTGTGGGGGGAAGCAACTCTACCATCTACCCAGAACCAAGTAGAGATGGTGTCATCTCCCTGTGCCTGAACATCTTGGCAATTCTGCCTCTTCAATCTCTCCTTAATGTGCCCACCACCTCCACTCCCACAGACACTACTTTGGTTCAGGCCTTACCATCCCTCAGTGGTAATGTTTTAATGGACCATTAAAACAGCCTCCCAGCCCTCAGGCTTGCCTCCTTGCAATGCAGCCTCCACAACACTGCTGGAATCAGCTTCCTAAGATACATATGTGAGAATAGAGATGTCTACTCCCCACTCCCAGCTCCTCCACATGCCTGGTCCCACTCCAAGGCTGGCAGTGGGCATCTGACCCAGGCCTAGGCTCAGGGGTTGGTTTAGGGGTGTGCATGTGGCCCAGGTCATGACAACAAGAAGGAGGCATGCCAAGTGATGAAAATAATGGACAATGATACTAACAAGAGGATAGTAAGCCATGATATGAAAAATAAAAACACATTTCTGATTGCCTTGTTTGGGTTCCTGGATGCAGACATATGTGAAACCAGGATCCTCCTTAGTCTCTTCAGAATTAACAGATGCCTTTTTTGTTTACATCAGGTTTGAGTTGGGCTTTGGATACTTTTGATCAAAAAAAGGCCATCATAGATAATAATTCCTTCCTCTGCATAAAAATCTTTTAATGGCTTCCTCAGTGCCATCAGGGAAAAGACTGACTAACCCCTTAGTTCACTTGAAAAGGCTGCTCAAGAGCAACCCACCCTCTTGGTGCACTTGTTGTTTACAAGAAAAAAAGAGAAAAAAAAGAATAAAAGAAAAAAGAGCAATGGCCTGGTGGCTCACACCTGTAATCTTAGCACTCTGGGAGGCCAAGGCAGGTGGACTGCCTGAGCTCAGGAGTTCGAGACCAGCCTGGGCAAAAGTGAGATCCTGTCTCTACTAAAAACAGGAAAATTAGCCGGGTGTTGTGGCTGGTGTCTGTAGTCCCAGCTACTTGCGAGACTGAGACAAGAAGATTGCTGGAGCCTAAGAGTTTAAGGTTGCTGTGAGCTATGACATCATGGCATTCTACCACGGTGACTAAAAAAAAAAAAAAAAAGAGTAGCCAGCTTCTCTGGGCTCATTCATTCTCTCTTTCTCTGTCTCTCTCTCTCTGCTCCCATTACTCTGCCATCTCTCTCTGATCTCTGTTCTGTCTTTACATCTATATTCACGTTATGCCTTCTTTCCGAATGCCCACTCTGAGAACTTTAGGGTCATGTCTATGGGAGGGTTCTTCTTATCTCCTTAGCTTTGGAGTCGATTGTTGCCACCCTGTCTCTAACTTTACCACAGCGTCATCACAGCACATTGTAATTATAGACTTCTCTGACTTCTCCCATAGCAGATGGAACTCCTTAAGGGCAGGTACAGTATTTTATTTACTTCAGTGGAGCCAGTGCTCAGAATGGGGCTTAGCACAGAGCAAGTACCCAATTGACTTTCCTCAAGTTCATTCTGAGCATTTGGTGGGCAAGGCCTTTATTTTTATTATATTTTTATTTTTTTGAGACAGGGTCTCACTTCAATACTCTTGATAAAGTGCCATGGTATCACAGCCCACAGCAAACTCCAACTCTTGGGCTCAAGCAATTCTTGCCTCAGCCTCCCAAGTAGCTGGGACTACAGGAAGCCACTACAATGCCTGGCTATTCTTTTTTTTTTGAGACAGGGTCTCATTCTTCTCAAGCTGGTCTCAAACTCCTGAGCTCAAGCAATCCACCTGCCTCAGCCTCACAGAGTGCTGGGATTACAGGCATGAGAAACCATGCCCAGTACCAGGGCCTTTAATTTCATAAGCACACCACTGTTATCTGAGAAGGGTGGGCATGAGTGGGTGGCATGTACATGCCACCAAAAGCCATAAGAAAGAATATACTTGACAGTTACTATGCAGGAATGAGAGGCCTCCAGCTCTGAGAGAGGCCTCACAAACTGGGACTTATTTTAATAGATAGGGAAACAATCTCAGAGAGTCCTAGAGAATCTGCTCATGTTTGTGTCAGAAAAAAATGCACATCTTCAGGTTCCAGGCCCAAGTTCTTTCTACCAGAAATAAGCCTTCGAATAAGCCAAACCACCAGCTGAGCATCAGGATTTTAGAAAAAAGAGATCAGGCTTTTGGCCCTGGAAAGGGAGTGATCTGATAGACTAGGGTAGATATTATTTTCTCCCTTCTTTTATATCATAACAGTCTCACAGGGTGGTGCACTGTGGCTCACATGTGTAATCCTAGCACTCTGGGAGGTGGAGGTGGGAGGATGCCTTGAGCTTTGGAAAACAGCCTGAGCAAGAGCAAGACCCTATGTCTACTAAAAATCTAAAAATTAATGGCTGGGTGCAGTGGCTCACACCTGTAATCCTAGCCCTCTGGGAGGCCAAGGCTGGAGGATGGCTTGAACTCAGGGGTTCGCAACCAGCCTGAGCAAGATTGAGACCCCTGTCTCTACTAAAAACAGAAAAACTGGGCTCAGCGCCTGTAGCTCCAGTGGCTAAGGCGCCAGTCACATATACCAGAGCTGGCAGGTTCGAATCCGGAATGGGCCTGCCAAACAATGACAACTGCAACCAAAAAATAGCCAGGCGTTTGGAGAATTGCCTAAGCCCAAGAGCTGGAGGTTGCTGTGAGCAGTGACGCCACAGCACTCTACCAAGGACGATGAAGTGAAACTCTGTCTCAAGAAAGAAAGAAAGAAGGAAGGAAGGAAGGAAGGAAGGAAGGAAGGAAGGAAGGAAGGAAGGAAGGAAGGAAGGAAGGAAGGAAGGAAGGAAAAGGAAGGAAGGAAGGAAGGAAGGAAGGAAGGAAGGAAGGAAGGAAGGAAGGAAGGAAGGAAGGAAGGAAGGAAGGAAGATTAGCTGGACTTCATGGTAGGTGCCCATAGTCCCAGCTTCTAGGGATGCTGAGGCAAGAGGATTGCTTAAGCCCAAAAGATTGAGGTTGCTGTGAGCTATGAGGATGCCATAGTACTCTACCCAGGGCAACAGAGTGAGACCCTATCTCGATAGATAGATAGATAGATAGATAGATAGATAGATAGATAGATAGATAGATAGACAGATAGATAGATAGATATAAATAAATAAATGAAAAATTAGTGGGTGTTGAGGTGGGTGCCTATATTCCCAGATACTCAGGAGGCTGGGGCAGGAGGATCACTTGAGCTTGGGAGTATGAGGTTGCTGTGAGCTATGATGACGCCACTGCACTCTATCCTGGGCAACAGAGTGAGACTCTGTCTCACAAAAACAAAACAAGTCTCTTTCTCCTCCCCTCTCTTGTTTTTTCCTTTCTCTACTCTGCCAGGTCCTGTAATTCCCTCTCCTTCCCCAGCCTCTCCCCTCTTCGCCTATCCCTTCCCTCTCCTCTTCCAAAAAGTGAAAAAAAAAAAAAAAAGGAAAAAACTAAACTAAACAAAAAACAGAACCAAAATTTGGTTTTGAGGGAACTGTCCTCAACTGAATACATGTGAGTGAGAAAGCTAAGGTACCCTATCCTTCCACCAATTTGGGATAGTGGTAGGCCTGGAATTTGCACCTTGATCAGTGTTAGAAGCCTGATGAGGTAGGAGCTGTTGCATGGAAGGAACCTGGAGCAGTTCTCCAAAGGGGGTCTAAAATCGTTCACCCTGTAGGGGCTCTTTTTGAGAGCCCAGAACCACCACTCTGTTTCTCCTTCTTCCCAAACTTGGTTTTTCAAATTTTTCTTAAATTCTGATTCCTGTATATTCCTTTCCCTCTTAAGTAAGCCATATTTTGTTTCTGTTGTTTATAAATAAAGACTCCTATACAATATAGTTACTTCTTGCTAAATGGAATTTCTACTCTTCCTGTTCCCCATAAATCCCCCTAGCCAATCTTTTCTTACCGTCCTTTGGTCCCTTGGTGGTCCTTCTTCTTCCCAAAGAGAGAAATTCAGGGAGACATTGATGGGGGAGATGAGGTCTTGAATGCATACCTGAGGGTGATAAGAACACAACCTATGTCATGAGTCTAACCTTTACCACACTTCTGATTAAATGCATACCTTGTTGTATTTTACAAAGGATGAAATTCTAGTAGTCAGTTGTCTACAACCTTACCAGCAGTGAAAATATATTTACTATGCATCAGGTATTTGTAATGTGCCCAAGGTGCTTCTCAGCACAAGTATCACTCCTCAGCCCCAATTCTATGGCAGACAGCATACATCAATCACAGAACTTTCTCCCTCTGTGTCCTAATGGAAACCCCGAAGTTTTGTCTTAGGCAGCCATTATCAAAGTTTGCACAAGAATATTCTAGCATAACTAAAATATCCTAGCTTTAGAATTCTGTTCCTTGAGAACAGGGATGAGTCTTAGTCTTTTGCTATTACCAATGCCTGACTCTGTACTTTGTAGGCACTCAAATGTTTTTCACCTAAAGTTTCCACTGACCCTAAGAAATAGGCATTACTATCCCTACATTAAAAATGAGGAAAATAAAAATAAAAATAAAAATAAAAATAAATAAATAAAGAGGAAAATTAGGCCTAAAAAGGGTGACACAATTGCCCTGAGGTCTAGAACTAGGAGTGACAGAGCCAAGATTTGAACCTAGATCTGTCCAAATGCAAACAAAGCTCTTTCTGCCCATTGCCTTTTTCTCTGGCATATTTATGTTTAAAATTTCTAAGTCCTGGAGGCGCCTATAGCTGAGTGGGTAGCATGCTGACCACATACACCAAGGCTGGCAGGTTCGAACCCAGCCCACACCAGCTAAAACAACAACAGCTGCAACAACAAAAAAAATAGCTGGGTGTTGTGGCAGGTATCTATAGTCCCAGCTACTTGGGAGGCAGAGGCAAGAGAATCGCTTAGGCCCAAGAGTTTGAGGTTGCTGTGAGCTGTGACGCCATAGCATTCTACCCAGGGTGATAGCTTGAGACTCTATCTCAAAAAAAAAAAAAAGATTTCTAAGTCCTGTACAGGGTGGGTAGAAGGAGGCTGAGGAATGCTGAGTGGAGGTATGAATGAAATGAAATTGAGAGCTAATTGTTGAAATGGAGGCATGAGTACCTGGGGGTTCATTAAAATACTTGTTTCTAGTTTTGCAGGTTTCACATTGCTCATAATAGAACAATTAAAACTAGCTGGGTGCAGTGGCTCCTGCCAATAATCCTAGCATCCTGGGAGGTCGAGGCGGGTCGATTGCTTGGGCTCAGGAGTTCGAGACCAGCCGGAGCAAGAGTGAGGAGATCCTGTCTTTACTAAAAATGAAAACTGAGGCAAGAAGATCACGTCAGCCTGAAGAGTTCAAGGTTGCTGTGAGCTACAATGCTACGAACTTTACCCAGGGTGACAGAGTGAGACTCTTACTCAAACCCCCCCACACACAAAATCAAAACAAAACAGGCTCGGTGCCTGTAGCTCAAGCGGCTAAGGCGCCAGCCACATACACCAGAGCTGGCAGGTTCAAATCCAGCCCAGACCTGCCAAACAGCAATGACAACTATAACCAAAAAACCAAACCAAAACAAAACAATGAAAATAAACTTCAAAGTCATATACCCCAATCCTATAATGAGACTTTTATGAAATATTTAAGAGCAGAGCATATAATTTGATATTAATCCCATAAGCAAAGTGAATCTGGGTGTTTCAGCAGTTGTTCAAACTAATATTTAAAAAAAAACAAAAACCATGGGCGGCGCCTGTGGCTCAGTCGGTAAGGCGCCAGCCCCATATACCAAGGGTGGCGGGTTCAAACCCGGCCCCGGCCAAACTGCAACCAAAAAATAGCCGGGCGTTGTGGCGGGCGCCTGTAGTCCCAGCTACTCGGGAGGCTGAGGCAAGAGAATCGCTTAAGCCCAGGAGTTGGAGGTTGCTGTGAGCTGTGTGAGGCCACGGCACTCTACCGAGGGCCATAAAGTAAGACTCTGTCTCTACAAAAAAAAAACAAAAAAAAACCCAAAACCTCTTTCTAGGATGGCTATTAATAATAAATGACCATATTTACCTGGCAATTAATGACATATCATGATGCCTAATATTCTATAGCCATTAAAAACAATTATGATGGGGCAGTGCCTGTGGCTCAGTCAGTAAGGCGCCGGCCCCATATACCGAGGGTGGCGGGTTCAAACCCGGCCCCGGCCAAACTGCAACCAAAAAATAGCCGGGCGCTGTGGCGGGCGCCTGTGGTCCCAGCTACTCGGGAGGCTGAGGCAGGAGAATCGCTTAAGCCCAACTCCTGTTGGAGGTTGCTGTGAGCTGTGTGAGGCCACAGCACTCTACCGAGGGCCATAAAGTGAGACTCTGTCTCTACAAAAAAAAAAAAAGAAAAAAAAAATAATTATGATGGCTCAGTGCCTGTGGCTCAGTGGTTAGGGCTCTGGCCACATATACTGGGGCCGGTGGGTTTGAACCTGACCCAGGCCTGGTAAACAACAATGACAACTTACAATGACAAAAAATAGCCGGGCTTGTGGTGGGTGCCTATAGTCGCAGTTACTTGGGAGGCTGAGGCAAGAGAAACCTGAGAGTTAGAGGTTGCTGTGAGCTGGAACACCATAGCACTCCACTGAGGGTGACGTAATGAGACTCTGTCTTAAAAAATAATAATAATTATGAGGCTGGGCATGATGGCTCATTCCTATAATACTAGAACTTTAGGAGGCTGAGGAGGGAGGATCTCTTGAGGCCAGGTGTTCAAGCCTGGGCAACATAGTGAGACCCTGTCTCTAAAAAAAAAATTAGCCAGGCATGGTGGCATGCACCTGCAATTCCAATTACTTGGGAGACTGACATAAGAGGATCACTTGAGCTCAGGAATTGGAGGCTGCCATGAGCTAGATCAGGCTCCTGTACTATAGCCTGGGCATCAGAGCAAGACCCTGTCTCTGAAAAAGGTATATGATGATGATGATGAAAGCTGGGTAGTATCATTAATACATGATGTGTGAAAACAATAGAGAAAAATGGTCAGTACATTGCAATTACAACCATTTTAAAATATGTTAAAAACTACTACCAGCTGAGCTCAGTGGTGTATGTCCGGAGGCCCAGCCTACTCAAAAGGCTGAGGTGGAAGAGGATTGCTAGAGCCCAGGAGTTTGAGGCTGTCATGTGCCGTGAATGTGAATAGCCACTGTACTCCAGCCTGAGCAGCATAGTAAGACCCCTTCTCTAAAAACAACAAAACAGGCTCAGCGCCTGTGGCTCAAAGGGCAAAGGCACCAGCCACATACACCTGAGCTGGTGGGTTTGAATCCAACCTGGGCCCAATGATGGCTGCAGCCAAAACAACAATGATGGCTGCAGCCAAAAAATAGCCAGGTGTTGTGGTGGGCGCCTGTAGTCCCAGCTACTTGGGAGGCGGAGGCAGGAGACTCGTTTGAGCCTAGGAGTTGGAGGTTGCTGTGAGCTGTGATGCTACAGCACTTTACCCAGGATGACAGCTTGAGGCTCTATCTTAAAACAACAACAAACAAAAACTAGAAGAAAATATCTAAAGGTGTCATTACTACTTTTGCAGAGAAAATAACAACACAGAGAATACAAAGTGACTTGTCACCTAGCTCTACAGTGACACAGTTGACCCTACTCAGCACTGCCTCACTGTAGTCAACTCACCCGCCCCCTTCTCAGAGCCTCAGTACGGGCTCCCTTACCGGGAAATGAAACCAGAGCTCAGTACAGGACTTGTCTGAGGTGACAGCTGTGTTCCTGCTGAGTTCATGTCTCCCTCCTGGGAACAACCCCCGGCTTCTGGTCCGATGGCCATCCAACTGCAGAGTATAAGTGAGATTGGCAACTAGACGACCTGGGCAAAATGGAAAGGGTAGGGGTTGTTGAATAGTGGTGGTGGGGGCCCCAGGCCATAGGCCTGGATGTAGGGCAGGCAGCTGCTCAGGGGAGCAGGTGAACAGCACTGACCTTGGAACTGAGGGATGAGAGGCTTGACCTGGAAACAGACTGTGATGTTAACTCCTTCCTTCTTCCTGTTACTGGTTGAATAGGAGCACTCCACTTCATGCACTGGGATCTCAGATGGGGAGAAGGACATCTGAGTGACCACATCTACCACAGGCCGGGCACTGCAGGGCAAAGAACAACCAAGTCTCTCGCTTGGCCTCCCCTGCTCATTCTTCACGAGACCCGGGGCTCTCACTGGCAGAGTCCAGAGGACTCTCCTTCCCTAGAGCAGACCTCATCGTTACTGTCTCTTCTCAGTGAAAATACTAATGATGCTGATTAACTAGGGTTCCAACCTAGTTCACTCTAGTAGCCTTCTGACCATTTTTCATACAGAAGAGTAAGCTTTAAGAGAAATCATACTGAGCTACTTCCATGCTTATAACCCTTCAACAATGCTGCCTGACAGCCATAATAAAATCCAAGCTTTGGCTTGGTGCCTGTTGCACAGTGGTTATGGCGTCGGCTACATACACGGAGGCTGGCAGGTTCGAACCCGGCCCCGGCCTGCTAAACAACAATGGCAACTGCAACAAAAAAAAAGCCAGGCTTTGTGGTGGGCGCCTGTAGTCCCAGTGACTTGGGAGGCTGAGGCAAGAGAATTGCTTAAGCCCATGAGTTGGAAGTTGCTGTGACTGTGACACCATGGCACTCTACTGAGGGTGGCATAGTTAGACTTTATCTCAAAATAAATAAATAAATAAAATAAAATCCAAGCTTTTGGCTATGGATGCCAGTTGACCACCTCTCCATTCCTGTCTGCTACCACGCACTCCCTGGGATGACTATGTCCTAGCCACACTGGCCCTCTCTCAGTTCCTTGAACATAACAAACTTTCACCTGTCTTGCAGCCTGGGCACATCCTAGCTTATGTGTAGAAAGCTCTTACCCCAATTTCTGCAAATCTAGCTCCTTCTGATCTTTCAAGTCCCAGCTCAGATATCACTTCCTCACAGGGATCTTTCTTGGCCTCCCTTGCTATTCTAACAGTACCTGTTCATTTCCTTTATCGTACTTATTACAATTTATAATTAACTATTTTTGGTTAATTTTTTATTATATGTTCCCCCACACATAAACTCTGCACCCAATGCCTGGTTTGGTGTTTAAGACATAGCAGGAGACTAATACCTATTCCCTATAGGATGCTGTGTGATTCTTCCAACAACTGTTAAGATATGGGTAGGGCAAGAAATATCACCACTGGCCAGGTGCAGTGGCTTACATCTGTAATACTAGGACTCTGGGAGGCTGATACAGGCGGATTGCTTGAGCTCAGGGGTTTAAGACTAGCCTGAGCAAGATCGAGATCCATCTCTACTAAAAATAGAAAAACTAGCCAAGCATGGTGTTGTGTAACTGTAGTTCCAGCAGCTGGGGAGGCTGAGGCAAGAGGATTGCTCAAGCCCAAGTGTTTGAGGTTGCTGTGAGTTGCCATGGCACTCTACCCAGTACACAAAGTGAAACTCTATCGCAAATAAAAAGAAAAAAGAAATGTCACTCCTTCAAAAATGAGGAAACTTGGTTCTCAAGAAGCTAAGTGACTGAGGTGAGATAATCTCAGAAGCAAATGGCTGAGCTTTGACTTAAATCCAGGTCACCATGTTCTAGAGCCAGTCCTTTACTCATCACATGAGGGCGTTCCTCTATAAGGTTGCAGTGTCAGACAGGCCTGGGTTCATACCCAGTTCTGTCACTGAGTATGATATGAACCTCTAAAAAGAGGACCTGTCTCCCTACAAAGAATTTACAGGGTACCCAGCACACCACAACTATTCACAGGACAAGAGCTGAGGTTATCTGGGAGGACTCAGGGGTCCTGTCTTACCTCAGCACAACTACCCGGCCCTCAGCCCCCACAACCACGTCTGCCAGGCCATCCTCTTCAAGGTCCTTCACCCCGTGGATGGAGCGTCCAAACCACTGAATTCCTGAGAACAGCCGGGTCCCTGCTATCCGCTGAGAGTAAGAGAGAGATCATGCTGAGCTGGGGGGCAGGGGGGCGGGGGGACAGGGTGGAGGGTGGGAAGGGGCAGGCCTAGGAGAGGGACCTGGGTGCAGAGGCTTTAGTATCTGTCCCTGGGGTTGGGTTGGCAGGCAGGGCACCTCACCTGACTTGGCTGGACGCTGAGCCCATCCTGTCGCCCATTGAAGATGTACACAGCCCCCTGCTCCTCCAGGGGGGCTCCCACAGCCACATCCATCAGCCTATCCCCGTTGATGTCTGTCAGGGCAGCGATGGCCGCTCCAAACCTTCCCAGGGGATAGCCATGATCCCCATGCAGTTCTGAGACCTCTTCAAATCCCAGCTAGGAAGGAGCAGGGAGACAAGTCACACCTCAATCGTTGAGCAAGCTTTCACAGCATGTGGCATTGTTAAGGACAATTTCATGAAGAACACTAAAGAAACGTGAGAAGAACACTAAAGAAACGTCAGGCACAGTGGCTCGTGCCCAGAATCCTAGTACTTTGGGAGGCTGAGGCAGGAGAAACACTTCAGCCCAGGAATGTGAGACCAGCATGGGCAACACAGAAAAACCCCATATCCACACACACACACGCACACACACACAAATTAAAAAAAATGAGGCCGGGTGTGGTGGTTCGCACCTGTAATCCTAGCACTATGGGAGGCCAAGGCAGGTTGCCTGAGCTCAGGAGTTCAAGACCAGCCTGAGCAAGAGCCAGACCCAGTCTCTAGAAAGTAGCTGGGTATTGTAGCGGGTGCCTGTAGTCCCAGCTACTTGGAAGGCTGAGGCAAAATGATCACTTGAGCCCAAGAGTCTGAGGTTGTTGTGAGCTATGATGCTGTGGCACTGTACCGAGAGTGACAAAGTAAGACTCTATCTCAAAAAAAAAGAAAATTAAAAAAAATTAGTGAAGTGTGGTGCTACCCTATACTCCCTACTACTTGGAAGGCTGATGTGTGAAGATCTAAGATCACTTGAGCCTAGAGTTTAAGGTTGCAGTGAGCTATGATCGTGCCATTGCACTCAAGCCTGAGTGACACAGTGAGACTGTCTTTTTTAATTTTTTTTTAAGAGACAGAGTGTCACTTTGTCACCTTCGATAGAGTGCTGTGGCATCACAACTCACAGCAACCTCCAGCTCTTGGGCTTAGGCGATTCTCTTGCCTCAGGATCCTGAGTAGCTGGGACTATAATCGCCCACCACAACGCCCGGCTATTTTTGTTGCAGTTTAGCCTGAGCCGGATTTGAACCCACCACCCTCAGTATATGGGGCCTGTGCCCTACTCACTGAGCCACAGGCGCCGCCCGAGACTCTGTCTTTTAAAAAGAAAAAAAGAAACGTAAAAAGTGGTTCCTCAGAGACTTGGAATGCTGCCAGCTCCACCTCTTCCTGTTCATGTGCCCCTGTGGCTTTGGGAAATTACCTAGCTTTGTGGAGCCTCGGTGTTCCCATTGATAAAGGACAGCTTGTAGGATCTCAGAAAGAGGTTGTGAGGATCAAATGAAGTTATATCCATAAAGAGTCTGGCAGGGGCCCTGCCCACAGCCTTCCCCAATGAGGAGTCACTATTGTCTGTTTTTTGTTCTAATGGTTCGAGTAACCCATGATCAGACAGGGAAAGCCCTTAAGAAAACTGGGTCCCACGTAGGCCTGTGAATATCTATCTCTCTTCTTCCCCTACCCCTCAACTCCACATCTTGGCACTCACCTGTCGTCTCTGGTAGATGAGCACCCGGCCTCCCCTCTGATCCCCATAGAACAGCGGGGCTCCCACCAGCAGCAGCTCCATTTCCCCATTCTGATCCATGTCAACACCACACAGCTCCCCACCAAAGTAAGAGCCAACCTGCAGGGAGAGATAGGTATCTGAGGAAGAGCCTGTGGGGACATAGGGGCTGGCTAGCACCTGTCTCCCATTCAGCTGTATCATGTCCATCTTATTTCACTCCCTTAAGTAAAGATTCAAACCCTAAGTCCACCCTTAGAGCCACATGAATTAATATAAGGTGGGCTCTTTGAGGCTCAATTTCTTTTTTTTTTTGTAGAGACAGAGTTTCACTTTATTGCCCTCAGTAGAGTGCCGTGGCGTCACACAGCTCACAGCAACCTCCAACTCCTGGGCTTAGGTGATTCTCCTGCCTCAGCCTCCTGAGTAGCTGGGACCACAGGCGCCCGCCGCAACGCCCGGCTATTTTTTTGTTGCAGTTTGGCCGGGGCTGGGTTTGAACCTGCCACCCTTGGTATATGGGGCAGGCACCTTACTGACTGAGCCACAGGCGCCACCCAGAGGCTCAATTTCTTAAATTGGAATGTAGAGATGTCAAGGCTTACCTCAAAGGGTGCCCCACGAGGGACCAATGTGATAGTGTTTGGCCTAGAACTTGCCACACAGTTAGTGAATGAGTACTCAAAGGATAGCAGGGAGCATGGTGCACGTCATGAGTGCACGTCATGGTGCACGTCACTCCTTGGGCCATGAGTACCTGAGTCCCTTCTATTTTCTGGACCTGGCTCCACTGTCCTCTGTTCTTTGGCTCTTGGAACAGCAGTACTCGGCCCACATGTTGGTATCGGGGGGCTCCCACTGCCAGCAGTGATGTTTTCCTTTGTGAGGGCAGCCAGGCCACTGTGTAACCTGAGGAGACAGAGTGAGGGGATTGGAGTTAGGAACACATAGGATGCTGGAAGGGCCAGGCATGGTGGCCCACACCTATAATCCTAGCACTCTGGGAGGCTGAGATGGGAGGATCCCTTAAGCTCAGGAGTTCAAGACCAGCCTAAGCAAAGTGAGACCCTATCTCTACAAAAAATAGAAAGATTCATTGGGCATTGTGGTGAGCACCAGTAGACACAGCTACTCAGGAGACTGAGGCAAGAGGATAACTTGAACCCAAGAGTTTGAGGCTGCTGTGAGCTATGCTGAGGCATGGCAGACACTCTAACCTGGGCAACAGAGTGAGATTCCATCTCTAAAAAAAAAAAAAGGATGGTAGAATAGAAGGTAACATCCACAAGGAAAGGAGCAGAGGCCTTGGGAAAACAGGTTATTAACAAAGATGCATTCAACATACACTGGTGCCTTCAGCATACACTGGTGGCATGTATAAATGTAGTGGTTTACAGAAAAGACTTTGGGGACAGACTACCTGGACTCTACTACTAGTTCTGTGAGCCTGGTCAAGTTATTTAAACTATTATTTTAAAAAATTAATAAATTATCCAGTCACGGTAGTGCATGCCTGTAGTCAGAGCTACTCAGGAAGCTAAGATAGGAGGATTGCTTAAACCCAGGATTTGAGGTTGCTATGAGCTAGGCTGATGGCATAGCACTCTAGCCTGGGCAATAGAGCAGGACTCTACCTCAAAAAATAAAAAAAAAAAAATTAAGAAGAAAGAAAAAAATTACTGATGGTAGCCTCCCTTAAAAGAGTAGATGCAAAATGAATAGCACTGATTTTCCTGAGGAAAAATTAATAAGATCATTTTGTGTTCTGAGAGTCTAACAAAAGAGTGGCCCACTCCTATACAGTGGTCATGGATGAGGCAAGGTGGAAGGACGGTGGTTTTAGACCCAAGAGAAGGTAGCACCTGGAAACAGTCCTAAGCCAGGGCTCTTACAGCCAGCTCATACTTTAGGGCAAACTGACTATATGAATGTGAACTAAAAGAGCTATAACCTCAGAGCATATAGGAGTGAGGTTCCAATGTAGCCTGAGCCTGGCATCACCTTGGGTGGACAAACATCCACAGAACTGTGCATGAAGAGACTTCAACAGTGACACCATGAGGCAGAGAGAAACAACAGCAGTTGTGGATGGACCAGACTCATTTCTTCTATGCTTGGCTTCACATGAAATCTTGTAACTGAATAAAACACTGAAGTTCTTGGACAATTCAAGGAAAGGAAGCCTCAAGAAGGAGTGACTAGCCTTCCTACTAATAGGCAGATTGTTTTAGAATGTACATGGGATTTAATTTATAGGTATGACTGACAACACAGAGAGGTCACTGTCATTGAAAGAACTTTATTACTCACAGCTCCCAGAAGGAATCACTGTACGCCTTGCAAGGCCAAATGGGGAAGCACTGAGGAAATACAAGGTCAGTGAGAGGCAAAAGGAGCAAGAGAAGACTATAGCCCAGAGCTCTTACTGTGGTTTTTGTGGGAAGGATGGTGAACTAGTGTAGGCAAGTTTGAGCAGGTTTATAATTACATAGTTTGAATAATTTTGACAGGCTCTGGGCTATAGTGGCTGATTCTAGTTGTCTGATACCTGGCCCTGGGCTGATTTAAGGATGAAGAAATAATAGCTTGGTGTGTAAGAGTAGATGAAGGAGGTAGTTGGAGATATAGGCTCTGGATTGGCTGGTTTGCATATAAAAGGTGTGTATACAGGCAAGTTGTTCACTATTTCTAGCAATTAGCTAGCCCTGGGAGGGGCCATCTCTCCAGGATCACAAGGCAACAAGATGTCCAAGCAACAGAAAATATAGAAAATAAAAAAAAACAACATGATTAATACACAGGCGAGGGACTATTAAGGGAAAATTAAATATGTTATAATTAGGTTTGAACTCTGAATTTGTTCATGCTGATTGCTTCACAGCTTTCGCTGTTATTTTAAAAATAAGACTGAGGGACCCTCTGGCCTCTAAAACCAGAAGAACTTTGCAGAAAAGAAAAGTACTCACCCAAATATCCCGCTCTCACTTCTGGTGTCAGTGGTTTGTTGCCAACAAATATTTCACCCTTCAGGTCTGCCTTCAAGTCTAGGAAGCCCCCAGCCCAGTCCTTGGCTCCAACTGCCCCCACAACTGTATGGCTCTGCCCAAGGAAGGAGAGGAGTGGAGTCAGCTACCCTCTGGGACCCAGCTGTGTCCCCACGCCACCTTGCAGCCCATTGCTTCAGGCCCACCCCACACCTTGCTGAGGTCAGCGCTGATCCCACTGGAGGACAGCTCCATGTCGAAGGAGGTCAGGTCCTGTTTGCTTGTGCCTGGGAGACAAAGTAGAGGAGAATGGGCAAGACCCAAGAGGCAGTAAAATCAGTGATTCTCCTGGAAGGAGTAAGAACTATCACTGGGTAAAGCAGAAAGCTCATACTTCAGAGCCAGACAGACTGGGAAGGGGCTTAATGCTCTGAGTTGGCTTTCTCACGTGAAACTCAAGGAGCCTAGGCCTCAGATCTCTACTCATACCACAGGGCAGGCCCAACATGAAGTTCTTTGTTTCTGCTCCTATCGAGGCCTCCCCGCTTCAGTGAATGGCACTCCACCCATGTAATGAACCATGTTAAAAAACCAGAATCGACTGGAGTCTTCCCTTTCCTCCATCCTGTCTCAAACACATCACCAAATCATCATGAGCCTACCTTCAAAATATACGTGTTCCATTCCCTGAATAACTTGTTCCTCCACCACAAAAATAAAGCCATCTCATTTCTGGTTTGACCAGTGCAAAATCTCACTAACGTGGTCTCTGACTCCATTTTTTCCACGCTTTGTTTCCACAGAGTAAGTCTGTTTTAAGCAAGAGTGAGACCCTGCCTCTAAAAAATAGCCAGGCATTGTGGCAGGCACCTGTAGACACAGCTACTCAGGAGGCTGAGGCAAGAGAATTACTTTGAGCCCAAGAGTTTTAGGTTGCTGTGAGCTATGATGCCAGGGCACTCTACCAAGGATGACAAAGCAAGCCTCTGTCTCAAATAAATAAATAAATTAATTAATATAAATGAGTATCAGACCAGAGCTTTTTCCCCTTTCTTTTTTTATTTTTGAGACAGAGTCTTACTATGTCGCCCTCAGTAGAGTGCCCTGGCATCATATCTCACAGCAACTGCAAACTCTTGGGCTTAAGTGATTCTGTTGCCTTAGCCTCCCAAGTAGCTGAGACTACAGGTACCTGCCACAGCGCCTGGCTATTTTATTTTGTTCTTGTTGTTGTCATTGTTGTTAAGCAGACCCAGGCCAGGTTCAAACCCACCAGCCCCAGTGCTTGTAGCCGGCGCATTAACTGCTGAGCTATGGGCACCGAGTCAGTGTTCCCTTTCTTAAAAAACCTAAAATTCGATTGCAAGAGGGACTTTACCTAACAATTGCAATCAGTGTAACCTGGCTTATTGTACCCTCAATGAATCCCCAACAATAAAAACAAACAAACAAAAAAAACACTAAAATCCACTAAAATCCAAATTCCTTCTGAGGGCCTACAAAGTCCCTACCTCCCCACCAAGTTCTTTCTCTTCCCTCACCACATTCTGTTCCCACAAAGTGTCAAGCCTTCCCCTCGCCCGCTGGGCCTCTGCACTTGTGCTTCTCTCCGACTGGAATGTTCTCGGCCCACATGCCACACTGCTTCTGTGGCTGTTTGATTCTCATCTTTCATGTCTCAGCTCACAAGTCACATCAGAGTGAATTTAGTTGTCTTTAATTACCATGTTTGTGTACTCAATTACTGTCTTTCTTCAACTTGAAGATGAGCTCTACTTTCACAGCATCTCTGAGTGTCTTATTCATAGTACAATGAACATAATAGCACCAGCTAACAAGGATGCTGACAGAAATGAATGAGATCAAACAAAATGCCTGTGACATGTACATTTTCAGGAAACATAGCAATTATTACAATGATTTGTTCACTCATTGAATAAATATATAGAATAATTAAGTATCTAAGTATCTGGTGGCAGGACTACAATGGTGGGAAGCAGACTCAAGGCTTGTCAGGGAAGATCTCAAGGTTTAGTGTGGGAAACAGATACTGAACAAGTAAGTCAGAATATGATGCATGGCTCAGCACCCATAGCATAGTAGTTACGGTGCCAGTCTCATACACCGAGGCTGGCAGGTTCAAACCCAGCTCGGGCCAGCTAAACAACAATGACCACTGCAACAAAAAATAGCCAGGTGTTGGGGCAGGCACCAGGCTTAAGCGATTCTCTTGCCTCAGCCTCACGAGTAGCTGGGACTGCAGGCGCCCGCCACAATGCCTAACTATTTTTGGTTGCAGTTGTCATTGTTGTTTAGCAGGCCCAGGCCAGGCTTGAACCCACCAGCCTCGGTGTATGTGGCTGACACCCTACCCACTGAGCTATGGGCACCGCCAAATTTCTGTTGTTTTACGTCACCTCGTTTGTAGTATTTTGTTACAGCAAACTTAGTTAAACCTTACAACCCTGTTAGACTGGTGTTATTTTCACATTTAATGGAGAGCAATGAGCCTCAGAAAAGGAAGTGACCTGGCAGAGGTCACACAGCAAGAAAGAGACAGAGTGGATTCCTGGGGACAAGTCACCTTGGTTCATATGACACATTACTTCTTCACCTGAACTGGACACTAAGGCTGTATCCTAACAAAGGGGATTTCCCTGGGGAAATCACATAACTTTACTTTTCTTTTTTTTTTTAAATTGAGACAGAGTGTCTCTTTGTCACCCTCTATAGAGTGCTGTGGCATCATAACTCACAGCAACCTCAAACTCTCGGGCTCAATTGATTCTCTTGCCTCAGCCTCCCTAGTAGCTGGGACTATAGGCACTTGCCGTAACTTCTGGCTATTTTTTTTTTTGTTGTTGTTGTTGTCGTTTAGCAGGCCCCGGCTGGGTTTGAACCCACCAGCCCCAGTGCACGTGGTACCCTAACCACTGAGCTATGGGTGCCCAGCACATATAACTTTTCATAGACTAAACTTCCTTGGGGAAATATCCTCCCATAACCAGTCCTCTGTTGACTACAATACAAACTTCCTCTTATTCTAAGCCAAGGAGGGTCTGTGGCTCCAGCCAGCTTGCCCATCCTAAATAATATGGAGGCTGAGAGAAGTGAAAATGAAAGTCAAAGCAGAAGAGAAAGGAATTACAGTTAATCTGCAGGGCTCAGATAACACCAGGAAGATACAGGTCAATTCTGGGCCCCACCCTGAATCATGCTGAGCTCCAAGAGGAAGATGGTATTTCAGAGAGAAATATCAGAGGCTGTTCCTAAAATACCCTCTCCTAAATTCCTACTAGAGGTTTAGTAGGTGAGCTCTTAGCACAGCGTCAGACACAAAGTGCTTGTTGTTATTAGTGTGTCTCTAATCTGATAAATTTAGAATTTCTGTGTGAATTCTAAAGGTGAATTTCTGTATATGGCAGCCTCCGGAACTCTCTCCCAGGGTCCGTCACTCACCTTCAATCACATAGATCTTCTTCTGTAGCTCACTGAATAGATCTTTAAGCTTCTCAAATGTGTCCAGAATCTTCACAAACTCCTCTATGGGGTTTGAGGCAAACTTGTGGAGTGTCTCCTGACTTTCCTTGGTTTTAAAATGCTTTCCAATCTGTGAGGGAGTGAAGAGTGAAGAGCTGGCATCCCCCAAATCTCAAATCAGTTTTCTATTATCTTCACAAGATTCTGCCCCACAGAAGGGGACTGGGCTTCAGGAATAGCAGAGGGAAAATAAGACATAGAAGCAGCAGGGACCTGGGGCCATACCCCAATGATGTAGCGGATGATGTCTTTGGCCACGCCAATGTCGCCATCGTCACTGGCCTCCCCATCAGTGATGATGATGAGCACTTTGGTGGCATCCGGTCGGGCCCCCTGATCTTGCCGAAACACCTCTTTCCTGTGTCCAGAAAAGGCAGATGTGAGAGTCTCTTCTCAAACCAGAGCCTGAGGTCTCCTGAACCGCCTACTGATAGTTAAATTACTGCTCTGCTAATTAAGCAAAAGCCTTCTTTGTATCTCCCAGGCAGGTATTCTAAGCCTCTGGTGGTCTCCTCTTAAACCCCCACCTGGTTTTTGCTGCCATTCCTCTCCTTCTGGACCAGTACCCTCTAGACAACCTGAAGAGTGTCCCAGAGTCCGCAGGCCAAGAGGGGGTGATTTTGTGATGGGTGACTCTTGTATTCCCACCTTCCATTGTAGCCACATGGGAACTTCCCTTTAACCAGTTAGAGATGTTGATCTAGGTAAGATTTTCATAGGAATAAAGGGTTCCCAGCCAGAGAAATTTAGGAAGTCACTTTTCTAGAGCAAACTCACACAGCACCTCCTCTGCCTTCCCTGCTATTCCCAGGCTGCCTAGAGATCTCTAGCATTTAACCTAGTGAATTATAGTGCCTTGTTTCTGTGTCAATTTCCCCCATATACCATGAGGAAAAGACCATGTTTAATTTGCTGCTCTGTCTTTGGCTCCTGGCACAGAGTAGGTGCTCAGTGCGGGTGAAATGAAAGAAGGAAGAAGTGAATACCAGACAGGCTGCAGCTGCCTTTGGAGAAAGCTGGGTTGGCCATGGCTCTTGCTGGAACAGCAGCTCTATGGGAACCATCTGAGCCATAAATGCCTGATGTCAAGACTTCTGGTTCTATCTGGGATGCAAAATGTTTCTCCATCCACATGGACATGGGCCTATCACGCGTCTTGTTCCTGTATTTCCACCCTGGCTTAAACCACCACTGCCTCCCATCTAGTTTTTTTTTTTTTTTTTTTTTTGAGACAGAGCATCAACCTGTCACCCTGGGTAGAGTGCCATAGCATCACAGCAACCTCCAACTCCTGGGCTCAAGCGATTCTCCTGCCTCTGCCTCCCAAGTAGCTGGGATTACGTGTGCCTGGCTATTTTTTGGTTGTAGCTGGCATTGTTGTTTGGCGGGCCCGGGCTGGATTCGAACCCGCCAGCTCAGGTGTATGTGGCTGGTGCCTCAGCCGCTTGAGCCACAGGCGCCAAGCCTCCCATCTAGATTTTTCAGTAGCTTCCTCCCTGGCCTCAATGGTTCCACGCTTGCCCCCCTCCATTATAATATCAGCCCTGCAGCCAGAAAGATCCATTATTTTAGACACATAAATCGGACTGTCACCTCTCTGCTGAAAACCTCCAGTGACTTCTCATCATACTCAGAGGAAAAGCCAAAGTCTTGCTATGGCCTCCAAGTAAGTCTCCCTCACTCATCTGGACTCCCGTTATCTCTCTGACCTCATCTCCCACTATTTTCCTCTCTTACTTATTTCTCTCCAGCCATGCTGGCACCCTGACATCTCTCCAACATCCCAAGCACGTCCTTGGCTCAGGGCCTGGGCTGTTCTGTCTGCCTGGAATGGTCACGCCTCCATTGCTTCCTCAGCTCCAGCAAGTCTCCACTTGGATGTAACCTTTTCTGATCTTCCTACTGACTACTGGCTTTATTTTTCTTTATAAAGCTTACATCTTTGACTGTATTATCTAATTTACTTATTGATCATGTTTATTATATTTCTTTCCCTTATTAAAGTGTTAAGCTCTAAGAGGGCAGATGTTTTTCTTGGTTTTGTTCACTGCTATATTCCCAGGACCTAGAACACAGCACAATAACTGCAGGCCAAATCCAGCCTGCTGCTTATTTTTGCATAGTCCATGAGCTAAGAATGGTTTTTCTATTTTTAAAGGATTATCCAACAGGAACCATATGGGTCCAGAAAAGCCTAAAATATTTACTATGAGATCTTTTACAGAAAAGAGTTGCTGATTCCTGACCTAGAACACTGCCTGGCGGAGTAGGTAGTTGAGAAGTGTCATGGCAAACATTTTCAAGACTGCTTGTTTTGCTCCCATAATTGATATCGTTTAGGGTGTCTTTTCATCTTACAGTAATCATTTTCTCTAAGAACTTAGAGAACATTTTCTAAAACCCCATTGCACAGAGGTGGGACCCTGGAATCATACTTGTGCCGTGTGACCTAATGCCATGAAGCAGACCCAGGCTACAGTGGGGTGGATCCCTGGGCACCTAATCCATGCTCGGACAATAGATTTTCTCTCATGGAAACTAGAATTCACATTGTTCATATCAATTGGGAAACTGAGGCTGCCATTTTTCGAATGGATGTGGCTTGACCATGTGCCCATCAAAGCTGTCTACAGAGACAGAATGAAGTGAGCACGACAGACCAAGTCAGCCCCAGAAGAAAAAAGTTAGAAACACACACACGAAGAGTTGTGAAGAGTGTACCACAAGCTCCTTTACTGTATGCAAATTCAACTACACAAGCAAAGAAAAGAAAATTTAAAAAAAAATGTAGAAGAGTACAGGAGATGCTTCCTGCTATTTCACTCAATGAAAGGTGAATTCACTCAATGCTCAGAAGGGTACATGAAATAGAAGATATAAATTCTCTTGTTCCCTAAATTGGTCTCAGTTCTCATGGCCACGTTAATCTTTAAAGGTAGGTATTTTTTAAATATACAATATGGCTCATCAATATAATCTAACAACTTTCATTAGGTCTCAAACACAATTCTATATTGGATTTAGATATCTATATTCAGGATAAATTTCCAATGGGGGACTTGAATATATTGATTTTTTTTAATAATTCAAGGAATTCTTTGAAGATAATTTTGACTATATGAGATTTTTATTCATTCACTGAGTTCAAAAGCTGATCCCCATATAATATGTGACTCTACTGTGCCTGCCCTGGGTCACGATCACTTTCTAAGTCCTGGTTTTAGTTTTCATGAGACCTATCAATACTTCCTGTCCAAGGGTTCATTGAGCTATCCTCGCAATAATTTCCCTTTGAGATTTAGTTAGTATAGAGTAGATTTCTGTTACAACCAAAAAAACTGGAGCTAAAATTGCTTCACTTAAATTTAAACAATAAACCACCCCTTGCTGTACCTACCTACTGAGTTCCTATACCTAGCAACTGAAAGTTAGCTTACACAGAACAAATGAATGGATTATGTTCTCTCCTGCAAAGTGGAACTCACGCAACATAGTTGATGGCACGAAAGGTGTTGGTCAGCTCGCCCATGTGTTCTACTTTGGCTAGCAGAACATCTGGGTCCTTCACTTTATCATAATATGAGAAATTAAATTCTGTTCGGCAGATGGTGGAAAACTGAACAGCAGCAAACTAGAAAAGGAAGGAAGAAATGATATGTAATAACACATCCCTTCCTACTTGTCTCTTCCAATTTCTACTTCTTATGTGAGACCCAATTCCACATCCCTGCCTCCAATCATCCTTTTGAAAATGAGGCAATATATAAATAAACACAGAAATAATTTAAAAAACCTTTAGGCCAGGAGTGGTGGCTCATGCCTGTAATCCTAGCACTCTGGGAGACCGAGGTGGGTAGATTGCTTGAGCTCATGAGTTCGAGACCAGCCTGAGCAAAAGTGAGACCCCATCTCTACTAAAAATTGGAAAAATGAGGCAAGCTCGGCGCCTGTGGCTCAAGTGGCTAAGGTGCCAGCCACATACACCTGAGCTGGTGGGTTCGAATCCAGCCCGGGCCACCAAATGACAATGCTGGCTGCAACCAAAGAATAGTTAGGTGTTGTGGTGGGCACCTGCAGTTCCAGTTACTTGGGAGGCAGAGTCAAGAGCCTCACTTAAGGTCAGGAGTTGGAGGTTGCTGTAAGCTGTGATTCTATGGCACTCTACCCAGGGTAACAGCTTGAGGCTCTGTCTCCAAAAAAAGAAAAAGAAAAAATGAGGCAAAAAGGATCACTTGAACCCAAGAGTTGGAGGTTGCTGAGAGCAATGATGCCACAGCACTCTATCCAGGGTGACGGCTTGAGACTCTATCTCACAAAAGAAAAATAAATAAATACATAAACAAACCTCCGTTTCTTTATGTAGTGATGTCTGCCTATCTCACCCACAGGCACGGCTCCCAGTGGCTGTATTTCTGCTGAGTGACTATGCTACATTGGATGCATCCAACTGAGAGTAGACCAGTCAGAATCTCTTTTCTGAGAATTTGGAATTTGCAGAAGGAGGGGTTGGTTGAGAGGAAGGTAAAAAACCCTCCTGGAACTTTAACACATGAATTTAGGAGCTTTTCACAGGCCCCTGTAAAGGGAGCCCATCTATAGAGAAAGCGAGGAAAGAAGGGAACAAAGGCATAAAACAAGAGAGAATCTTAGCCACTTTCTGCTGTCTGGCTCTTATTTAATTAATTAATTAAATGTTGAGACAGAGTTTCACTATGTCATCCTCAGTAGAGTGCTATGGCATCACAGCTCACGGTAACCTCAAACTCTTGTGCTTAAGCGGTTCTCTTGCCTCAGCCTCCCAAGCAGCTGGGACAACGGGTGCCTGCCACAATACCGCCGTCGGCAATTTTTTTGTTGCAGTTGTCATTGTTGTTTAGCTGGCCTGGGCCAGGTTTGAACCCACCAGCCCCAGGGTATGTGGCCAGCGCCCTGACCACTGAACTAAGGGCACCGAGCCTCTTTTTTTTTTTAAATAAAATAAAATTTTTTTTATTTTTTTTTTTAAATAAAAATATTTATTACGTGGGTAGAGTGTCAAGGCATCATCATAGGTCACAGCAACCTCCAACTCTTGGGCTCAAGTAGTCCCCTTGCCTCAGGTTTTGTATTTGTATTTGTATTTTATTTATTTATTTATTTTTGAGACAGAATCTCACTATGTCACCCTCGGTAGAGTGCCATGGCGTCACAGCTCACAGCAACCTCAAACTCTTGGGCTTAAGCGATTCTTTTGCCTCAGCCTCCCACGTAGCTGAGACTACAGGCACCCGGCTATTTTTTTTGTTGCAGTTGTCATTATTGTTTAGCTGGCTCAGTCTGGGTTTGAACCCGCCACCCTTGGTGCATGTGGCTGGCACTATAACCACTGTGCTATAGGCACTGAGCCTTTTTTGGTATTTTTTAGTAGAGACAGGGTCTCGCTCTTGTTCAGGCTGTTTCAAATCTGGGGGCTCAAGCAATCCCAAAATGCTGGATTACAGGCGTGAGCCACCTTGCCTGGCCTACTGTCTGGCTCTTGTGGCTCTCAGAGGTCTAGCCGCTGCCAAGCCCATGGGTTCTTGGAGATGCCACATACTAAATTTTCCTTTTCAGGTTCAAGCCAGTTTAGGTAATTGTGCACCTATTGCCTGTAATGAAGAATCCTAACATATTTACCTGGTAGGAAGTATTGCTGAGTTTCCTCATCACATCCTTCATGAAGTCCAGAATTTTCTGAAATTCATCTTGCCGCAAACTGTTTGAGCCATCGAATAGAAATACCAGGTCTACCTTGCCCTTTATACATTCTGCAGAGGCCAGATGCAAAGGGACCTGGTGAAGTAGCTTCCATGTTTGGCCTGCCCATGCTGGTCCCCTTGTAGGAGCAACCACTTGGAGATATTTTGGCCCATTATGTCCCCAGTTCCTTACCCTGATAACCAGGGCGCCCTTGCAGCACAGGATCCTGCAGATTCTGGTGGAAAAGGTAACACAGGCCACTCAGGTAGGTGTTCTGATCACATGTCCGAGACAGCCCAGGATCGCAGGCCTAAAGGAAGCAAAGGCATTGCTGTGTGCCTTTTGGAGCAGCATCAGGCAAGAAAAAGAACCGACAGAGTCCTTGCTCCCTCCTTCCCTCCCAACTGGCTATCAAGGCAAGGTGATTAGGTGATTCTGCCTCCACAAGGTTTCCTATGCCTGTTTTTCCATTCCCACCAATGCTCTGTGCCAATGGACACTTGTTGTCTACAAGACAAAGTCCAAACTCCTTAGTTTGACATACACACACATATACATATACATATACATATACATATACATATACATATACATATACATATACATTTTTTTTTTTGAGACAGAATCTCAAACTGTCACCCTGGATAGAGTGCTGTGGCATCATAGCTCACAGCACTATGAGCTATGAGGTCTAGCCACTGCCATGCCCATGGGTTCTGCCCATGCCCAGAACCCATGGGCATGGTGGTAGCTAGACCTTACAGCTCATAGTGCTCATAGCTCATAGACGCCATGACAGTCTCCAACTCTTGGGCTCAAGGGATCCTCTTGCCTCAGTTTTTCTATTTTTAGTAGAGACAGGGTCTCGTTTTTGCTCTGGCTGGTCTCAAACTCGTGAGCTCAAGCAATCCACCTGCGTTGGCCTTCCAGAGTGCTGGGATTACAGGCATGAGCCACCTCGCCTGGCCGACATTCATATTGTTTACAGTTGGGCACTAGTCAGCATTTCCAGGCCTATTTTCTCCCATTTCCAATCTTACATTCTGTGTTTAAGATAAATCAAATACTCACAATTCCCAGAATATACAATGCTGTTTCTTTCATGTATTACTATCTTTCCTTCCAGACTGCAATTTTGAAAGTCAAGGCTCAGGTCATGATCATCTTTGTCTCTCCGTCTCCCTCCCTCACTATACAGCAGCTCACAACTGTAATCCTAGCACTCTGGGAGGCTGGGGCAGGAGGATCGCTTTAGCTCAAGGGTTCAAGAGTAGCCTGAGCAAAAGCAAGACCTCGTCTCTACTAAAAATAAAAAAACTAGCCAGGCATTGTGGCCGGTGCCTATAGGCCCAGCTACTGGGGAGGCTAGTAGGAAGATCGCTCCAGCCCAAGAATTTGAAGTTGCTATGAGCTACAATGATGCCATAACACTCTACCCAGGGTGACAGAGTAAGACTCTGTCTAAATAAATAAATAAATAAAAGAATCTAGGGCAGTGCCTGTGGCTCAAAGGGGTGGGGCACTGGCCCCATATGCAGAAAGTGGTGGGTTCAAACCCAGCCCCGGCCAAAAACCGCAAAAAAAAAAAAAAAGAATCTAGCACAATGCCTGGCATGTAATTTAGCTAAATAAAAAAGCTCTAATTAAATGCTGGATCAGTATTTCACTCAGTCTTCTGTCTCTCACACAGAAGGGTATTGGCTGGGATAAACTGGAAAAAGCAATGAACTTGGAATGAAATGGGAATTTGATTCAAATCCTGGCTCTACCACTTTGCAATCATGTAAGCTTGGTCAAATCTTGAGGGTTAAAAGAGATAAGGTAGTGTGTCCCACACTTTAGGCATTTGTGTAATACTTCACGATTTCTGCCAGATGAGCATACTATTATGTACTTAATATCGTCCTTTAAATTTATCTTTCCTTTTTTTTTTTTTTTTTTGTCACCCTTGGTAGAGTGCTGTGGCATCACAGCTCATAGCAACCTCTAGCTCTTGGGCTTAAGTGATTCTCTTGCCTCAGCCTCCCAAGTAGCTGGGACAACAGGCACCTGCCACAATGCCCGGCTATTTTTGTTGTTGCAGTTTGGCCGGGGCTGGGTTTGAACCCACCACCCTCAGTATATGGGGCTGATGCCTTACTCACTGAGCCACAGGCACCGCCCTAAATTTATCTTTTCTTAACTTTAGCCTCTTTCTAAGCAATATGGTCCAGGAAATAATGAATTTGATGTGCTTATTGTATATTTTTTCTAATAAGCCGATAAATAAATATAACTATTAAAACATTAGAAGTTTGTATACCACCCAAAATCGTATCATATATTAATGGTCATAGATATTTCACATTTGAAAAAAACCCAAGGTAACCAAGGGTTTGAAAATAGCTGGCTAATAGTTGGCTCTCAAAAACACTGATTGAATCTGAGTCTCTCTGATGCTTTTGACCTTCTATGGGATCCTTTACCTGTGTTTTTTCCTCTTTTCAATCTCTTGTTCCTAGCATTGAGCTTTATAGGCTTTAATTCCACAACATTCTTACCAAAATGTTTCCACGTGTGGGATCTGTTGCCAAGGTCATTCCCATGTACTTAGAGGTATGGTTGGAACCTGTAGACACCAAAAGTTTGGTTCAGAGGGACTTAGGCAATCCAGGCTTGTTGGGGCCTGCCTTGATTTCCCTGCGACCCCATTCTTCCCATTTCCCTCACCAGTTACTCACCACTCAGGTTGACTGGTAAGCAGTTTCCAGTGCTTGGATGGCACTGATAGAGGTTTCCTGTGCTATTCCCCTCACCTGGAGCTCCCACGACAACCCTGTTGAGAAATTTCACCTGTGAGATGGAATTGCCCAGGTCTTTACCCACCCACTACTGCCTGTTAAGGAGGTTCAGATCTCTCACCAAGAATCTCAAAACAATACAGCCATTTCCCTTCAGGGGTGGGGGTAAGCTCCTAAGTCCCCACTTCTTCCCTACAGAATCCCAGAGAAATAATTCCATATGCCAGAATTCTAGAAATTTGAGGAGCCTTTCCATTTATAGTCCAGAAAAATTAGCCAGGCATTGTGGCGAGCACCTGTAGGCTGAGACAAGAGGATTACTTGAGCCCGGAAGTTTGAGTTTGCTGTGAGCTAGGTGGACGCCACAGCACTCTAGTGCAGGCAATAGAGTGAGACTCAGTCTCAAAAAAATAAATAAAATAAACATTTATAGTCTAGAAGCACTGGAGGTCTAGAGAATAATCCATCAGAATGTCCCATTATAAGCTCAGTAAGTCCTCCATTCAAAAGCTATTTATGGTTTACTTAGCACTAGGCTGGGGGATATACTAGGAGTGTGAGGGAATGGGAGGAGATTGTAAACAAAGTCCTTGTTGCTTGAAAGAGCTCACTGTGTATTAAGGGAGTCAGGAACCTAGGAATTTATGCCAAGTGTGTCAGGAGCTGTGATGTTTCCCCTATAGGCATTTGCTTGGTACCTTAAATGTCACCTTCATTCTACTATGTGATGGCCTTGTGCCTGTCTGCTAAGAATTCCTATGGACAGGGCGGCGCCTGTGGCTCAGCGGGTAGGGCGCCGGCCCCATATGCCGAGGGTAGTGGGTTCAAACCCAGCCCCGGCCAAACTGCAACCAAAAAATAGCCGGGCGTTGTGGCAGGTGCCTGTAATCCCAGCTACTTGGGAGGCTGAGGCAAGAGAATCGCCTAAGCCCAGGAGTTGGAGGTTGCTGTGAGCTGTGTGAGGCCACGGCACTCTACCAAGGGCAATAAAGTGAGACTCTGTCTCTACAAAAAAAAAAAAAAAAAGAATTCCTATGGACAGACTCCTTCAGACAGGGATGTCCTGGTGACATGCCCCAGCTTACTAGCCATCCACCTAGGGGTGGGTGAGCCCTAGCCACAGGGGCAGACCCAGGGGCCACCAGGAGGGAAACCTGGGGACTGGATGGGCGTTAGGGGCAGCAGCTCACCTGTTTCCAACCTGCAGGACGCGGTACCCGAAGTGCCTTCCAGCTTGGGGAAAGGAAAAGCTCTGCACATGCTTCACATCCAGGTTGTAGCTCAAGGCGGGGGCTGAGGGAGTTGAGTGCGGTCAGCTGGTCTGCTGGACCAGCACGTGCCTGGCAGGCAGGCGGCCCCAGCCCTGCCCCTCCGCAGGCCACCCACGGCCCCTGGACTTCCCCTCCAGGGCCTTCACTCTGGGGCCCATGGAAGCAGCCTCTCTGTCCCTCCCAGAACGCTGAGAGCTTTTCACAGAGCCTGAGAAGGACACACTTCTTTCTCATTTGGCCGCTAGACAAAGAAGGAAGGATGAGAAGGTGGAGGAGTGAGAGAGGAGGAGGCCAAAAGGGGCCCCAGAGGCACAGGGTGGTCAAGTTCCCAAGTAGAGGTTGGGATGGGGACTGTCCCAAGGCAGGGTGGGCCTGCTCACACACCAGCTTCTCCTGGGGTCATGGAGACTGGGTCCCCAGAATTCAAATGCTGGGCCTCAGGCTTCCTCCCAGACCCAGGGCTAAATCCCCAGATCCTGTGAGGCAACCTGCATCACCCACCGCACTCCCCGAGCCATTAGATCTGCGCCCCCACTTCAGGCAGCCTGCCTAGAACACAGTCCAAACTCTCCTCCCGCCCTGCTTTCCACCAGGGCAGCAGGATGACTTGACAGCATCCTTGGATGTCAGAGATGCCTATGCCTTCATTTGTCCAGATGAAGGGACTGAGACAGAGAAGGGGAAAGGACTTGCCTAGGGTGGCATAGACAGGTGGTCCCATGGGTGGCACCAGATTCAGCATTCTCCTCCCGGCACTAGATGTCCATTAGTCATCTGCTTTTTTAAAGAACCCACTTGCCCTCTTTATGTCAGGCCAGGCACGGTGGCTCACACTTATAATCCTAAGCACTCTAGGAGGCTGAGAGTGGATCCCTTGAGCTCAGGAGTTTGAGACTAGCCTGAGCAGAATTGAGACCCCATCTCTACTAAACATAGAAAAACTACCCAGACATTGTGGCGGGTGCCTGTAGTTCCAGCTACTTGGGAAGCTGAGGCATGAGAATTGTTTGAACCCAAGAGTTTGAAGTCGCTGTGCCTGCTGTGCCTGTCAACCCCAGGGTGACAGAGTGAGATTCTGTCTCAAAAAAAAAAAAAAAATGCTACCTTTGTCTCCCTTCTCTATCTTTTCCTCCCCCCACTTTGAGCTCTGGTTTTCTTTCTTTTTCTCTTCCCCTTCTCCCTCCAGGATTCCATAATACCTATGGCAAATCCCACCCTTACAGCAGCTCTTTGTCTACTCCAGCTCCATAGAGCCCCACAATTCCCTAGTCACAGACACGTGTGCCTTCCCCTGCCACCTCCCTTGCTTACCGAAGAGAAAGGGCCCAGACAGTAGTACTATCTTCAGGACAATGCAGAAATTCATCTTTCTTTTGCTGGAGGGACCTGAGGACCAAGGTTCAGTCTCAGAGGGCCCCTGGGATCTGCTGGCAATCTAGACAGGTCAAAGAGGGAAATGATTATGCCTTTGGGCCTCTTGCAGTGGAACTTTCTCACAGAAGCATCACGCTGGTGGCACTGGGGGTGTGTGCCTATAGGGTTGTGAAACCGCATGGGTTCAGAGAGGAAGTGTAAGCAGGTTAGAGACACTTCCTGTGACTACTTGTATTTTCACATCATCCGAGAGCAGACAGCATGGTGATGAGATGACAGCTTCTGCTCAAGAGCACTGCATCTGTCGCTTGCTACCACACCAACTAAAGACTCTTTAAAGCTCAGTAGAGGACTATTTACATGAACTGTGTTAAAACTACAATGGAATTCTATTCAGCCATGAAAAAGATTGGGGGGGAGGAGGAATAAGATAGTGAAAAAAATGAGGAAGCTTTCTCTTGACATTGAAAAATGTTCATGATACATTATTAGAGAAAAAGAGCAAGTTACTGAATTTAGTAACTAATTTTGGTTCCTAAAAATAAAATCCAGGCTGAAAATGGTGGCTCATTCCTATAGTCCTAGCACTTTGGGAGGCCGAGGTGGAGGATTACGTGAGCCCAGGAGTTTGAGGCTGCAGTGAGCTATGTTTTTGCACCATTACACTCCAGCCTGGGTGACAAAGCAAGATCCTGTCCCAATAAATAAATAAATAAATGAATAAATAAATAAATAATGGCTTGGTGCCTATGGCTCAAGTGGCTAAGGCACCAGCCACATACACCTGAGCTGGTGGGTTCGAATCCAGTCCGGGCCCGCCAAACAACAATGACGGCTGCATCCAAAAAATAGCCGGGCATTGTGGTGGGCGCCTGTGGTCCCAGCTACTTGGGAGGCGGAGGCAGGAGACTCTCTGGAGTCCAGGAGTTGGAGGTTGCTGTGAGCTATGATGCCACAGCACTCTACCCAGGGCGACAGCTTGAGGCTCTGTCTCAAAAAAAAAAATTAAAATTAATAAATAAATAGAATGCACAGAATGGGAGAAAATATTTGCAAATCATACATCTGATAAGGGATTTTTACCTAGAACATAGAATTCTTTTTCTTTTTTTGAGTCAGTGTCTCATAATGTCACCCTCAGTAGAGTGCTGTGCTGTCACAGCTCACAGCAACCTCAAACTCTTGGGCTTAAGCAATTCTCTTGCCTCAGCTGCCCAAGTAGCTGGGACTACAGGTACCCACCACAACGCCCAGCTATTTTTCTGTTGTAATTGTCATTTTTGTTTGGCAGATCTGGGCTGGATTTGAACCCACCATCTTCATGTATGTGGCTGGCGCCCTAGCTGCTGAGCTACAGGCACCAAGCCACAGATGGAATTCTTATAACTCAGGCCAGGCGGGGTGACTCATGCCTGTAATCCTAGCATTCTGGGAGGCCAAGGCAGGTGGATTGCTTGAGCTCATGAGTTCGAGACCATTCTGAGCAAGAGCAAGATCCCATCTGTAAAATACTAGCCAGGCATTGTAGTCCCAGCTACTTGGGAGGCTGAGGCAAGAAGATCATTTGAGCCCGAGAGTTTGAGGTTTCTGTGAGCTATGATGTCATGGCACTCTACCGAGGGTGACAAAGTGAGACTCTGTCTCCAAAAAAAGAAATCTTGTAACTCAACAATGAAAAGACAACCTTAATTCTTTTTTATTACTTAATTGTGTGTTTTTTTTTTTTTAGGAATGTATCATTCTGTTGCCCTGGGTAGAATGCCATGGCAACATCATAATTCACAGCAAACTCAAATTCTTGGGCTCTAGTGATCCTCTTGCCTCAGCCTTCCAAGGAGCTGAGGTACAGGCGTGCACCCCTATGCCTGTCCAGTTTTTTTATTTTTAGTAGAGATGGGGTCTTACTCTTGCCCAGGCTGGTTTCCAACTCCTGAGCTCAAGCAATCCACCTGCCTCAGCCTCCCAGAGCACTGGGATTACAGGTGCGAGCCACTGCATCCAGCCAATAACCTAAATTTTTAAATGAAGGGGCATCCAACCTCAGCCCACAGCTAGCTATGAATGCTTATCTGTGGTGGCGGGTATTATGAAAATTATGCACAGACCTTTTTTGTTTGCTCATCAGCTTTCATAAATGTTCATGTATTTAATGTGTGACTCAAGACGACTCTTAGATAAGTATTCATAGCCAGCCTCGGGCTGTGGCACTCCATCATAAATGGCCAATAAGCACATGAAATGATGTTCAACATCATTAGTCATTAAAGAAATGCAAATCAGAACCACAACGAGATACCTTTAACATCAACTGAGATGGTTAGAACTTAAGAAAAAGAAAAGAGGGCTGTGCCTGTGGCTCAAGGAGTAGGGTGCCGGTCCCATATGCCGGAGTTGGCAGGTTCAAACCTAGCCCCGGCCAAAAACCAAAAAAAGAAAAAGAAAAGAACAGCACATTGGTGAGGACTTGAAGAAATTAGAACCCTGGGGTGGCTCCTGTAGCTGGGTGGGTAGGGCGCCAACCATCTACACCAAGGCTGGAGAGTTCGAACCTGGCCTGGGCCAGCTAAACAACAATAACAACTACAAAAACAACAACAAAATAGCCTGGTGGGCAGCGCCTGTGGCTCAGTGAGTAGGGCGCCAGCCCCATATACCGAGGGTGGCGGGTTCAAACCCAGCCCCAGCCAAACTGCAAAAAGAAAAAATAGCTGGCCATTGTGATGGGTGCCTTTAGTCTCAGCTACTCAGGAGGCTGAGGCAAGAGAATCGCCTAAGCCCAAGAGCTGGAGGTTGGCTGTGAGCTGTAATGCCACAGCACTCTAGTGAGGGTGATAAAGTGAGACTGTGTCTCAAAAAAAAAAAAAAAAAATAGCCAGGTGTTGGCGGGCACCTGTAGTCCCAGCTACTTGGGAGGCTGGAGGCAAGAGAATCGCTTAAGCCCAAGAGTCTTTGGTTGCTGTGAGCTATGACGCCACTTCACTCTACCGAGGGGGAAAGCTTGAGAATCTGTCAAAAAAATCTTTTTTTTTTCAACATAGAGTTAGCGTATGACCTAGCAATTCTTCTCCTAGGTATATACCCAAAAGAATGAAAACATATGTTCATATAAAAACTTATACATGTTCATGAATGTTCACAGAATTATCCATCCAGGCCCCAAATTGGAAACAACCCAGATGCCCATCAACATGAACTGATAAACAAAATGCGGTATATCCATACAATGTAATATTATTCACCCATAAAAAAGAATGGATTATTGATACATGTTACAATATGGATAGATGCTGAAAATATGGTAAGTAAAGGAAACCAGATGCAAAAGGTCACATGTGGTATGTTCCATTAAGCTAAATGTCCAGAATAGGCAAATCTATAGAGACATAAAGTAGATTAGTGTTTGCCAAAAAGAGGCAAAAGCAGACTGGGTTGTGACTTCTAATGAGTATAAGAGCTTTCTCTGGTGGGGAGGGTGGTAATGAAATGTTCTGGAAATAGATGGTGGTGATTGCCCAACTTCATGAATATGTTACAAACCACCGAATTAAAAAAATAAAAACCACCGAATTGTGTAGTTTATTTATTTATTGAGACAGAGTCTCCTTCTATTACCCTGGGTAGAGCACTGTGGCATCATCATAGCTCATAACAACCTTCAACTTGAATTTGAGCAATCCTCTTGCCTCAGCCTCCTGAGTAGCTGGGACTATGGGCATCCGCCATAATGCCTGACTAGTTTTTTTTTTTTTTAATAGATTTTATTTTATTTATTTATTTATTTTGTGTGTATGGTTTTTGGCCGGGGCTGGGTTTGAACCCGCCACCTCCAGCATATGGGACCGGTGCCCTTCCCCTTTGAGCCACAGGCACCACCCTATGCCTGACTAGTTTTAATATTTTTAGTACAGACGGAGTCTTGCCCTTACTCAAGCTAGTATAGAAATCCTGAGCTCAAGCAATCAGCCCTCCTCAGCCTCCTACACCTGGGCTGAATTGCATACTTTAAAAATAGTGAATTTGGTGGAGCTGGTAGGGCCTGGAGGAGAAGTAAGTGCTGCTGGGGACTCCCACCTCCCACCTCATCCCAGCCACAAGACCACCATGGCAGCAGTGCTAGAGCAGCCAGACCAAGTAGGTAATTGCTACCATTGTCACTGTGGCTCTGGTGTTCACTGCAGGATGGTCCTGATCTTCACCCTGCTACAGTCAGGCTGTGAGCAGGATGCCTGCTGCCCCCACACAGACATGCTGGACTACCTGTTAAGCTGGGGCCAGATCAGCCACTGACATGGCCTGCAGGACATCTAGAACCACATGGCCAGCAGCCAGGAAGAGCTGGGGGCTATCCTGAACAGCAATGCCCTGGTCTTGAAGGCTGATGTCACTGCAGGAGGGCTCAACACAGCCAGCAAAACAAAGGTCACTGCTATGGCACACTCTCCTGCTGTTTGCAGTGACCACATGCTGTTGCAGTGGCTGGACATTGTGCTATCCTCTCTTGGAATCAAACTGAATTTCAAAAACCTCAAGGCCATGGGCCCTTCCCTGGAACTTCTGTGGCAGCTAACAGAGGAAGGGAGAGTCTGAAGGCCCACCTGGATCAATGCTGACATCCTAAAGAGGCCAAATGTACCCACCTTAGTTGAGGTCAATGCCACACAGTTCCTAGCCATGGTCCAGGAGAAGTATACTGAAGCCACTCTGTATCCAGGCTGGACCACCCTCTGTGTGCCCCTGTTTCTGAACAGGATGTACAACTGAGAAATGGTGAAGATGCAGGAGCTGGTAGGGCCACTGCAGCAGAGGGTCAGCTTCCTTGTGTGGGATATCATGGTGTGGGTTGTCTGGCCCCACTTCAACTGACTGCTGGGCCAATCTGAAGGGTACAGGCTGACACTGTGGCAGGGTGCCTCAGACTCCATGTCAGTGGACAACTGCTGTACGTCTGGGACAACAGCATTGCCCACCAAGTCTACTATGACCTCTTTGAGCCTGTCCTGTCCCAAGCAGTTGGCCTTGAATAATCCATGGAAGTGAACATACTACACAGGGGGCAACCTGATCCCTCTTCTCCAGCTGCCCACGAGTTATGGTCTGGGTATAGAGTGGCTGGTTTCAGACATTGGGCAATAGAAGACAGCAATAGGGACCCTCCCAGAGAGGGTCCTTTGGACACTGGCCTTCAGGGGGCTGCAGCTGAGGACCCCATGCCTATCATCCATGCCCCAGGTGGCCCTGTCCTGATGCTGGAGTTGTGCCTGTGGCAGCTGGCCACTCATCCAGGACACTCAAGAGTCCATCTGCAAATAGCAGAGCTCATAGCTCTCTGGCCATCCCTGACCTTGCTGGCATGCCTATCAACCCTCAGCCTCCTGCCTCAGCCCATGTGGTTTGGGGCCACCATCTCTCATGGGAGCTTTGTGGCCCCTGGCCACATGGCCAGCAGAGAGTTGCTTATACCTGTAGCTGAGGTCTTCCTCCCTGTCACCTTGGCAATGCGCTGGCCTGCAGAGGTGCTGGGCAGTGGCTACAGGGAACAGCTACTCACAACCTATGTCTTTCCAGCTATATGCCAAGCTGCTGGGCCAGAGCACAGCTAGAGCCATGGCCAGGCTGTTGGCTCCCTCCCCAGGGGCTGCCATCATGGTGGAGCATAGCCCTGCCAGGGGTGACTATGCCTCTGTGAAGGTGGTGTTGCTGGCAGCCAAGGCCATGGACAGGATCCAAGTCTACCACAGTCTGCCCCAGAGGTACTGCAAGGACCTGCTGGCAAATGTAGGCAGGAACTGAGCACCCAGGGGTGGCGGGCCTCTAGGTGAAGGCTTCCCATAGGGAAGTCAGGGAGGACTTCCAAATAAATAAAGAAATATGGTGAGTTTTATAATATGTGAATTATATCTCAATATCTAAAAAAAAAAAAAAGAGGCTGGGCAGAGTGGCTCATACCTGTAATCCTAGCACTCTTGAATACCAAGGTGAGAGGACTGATTGAGCTCAGGAATTCAAGATCAGCCTAAGCAAGACCTATCTCTTCCAAAAATAGAAGAAATTATGTGTGGTGCTGCAAACCTGTAGTTCCAGCTACTTGGAAGGCTGAGGCAGGAGGATTGCTTCAAGCCAGGAATTTGAAGTTGCCATGAGCTAGCCTGATGCCATGGCACTCTAGCCTGGGACAACAGAGTGAGACTCTAGCTAGCCAAATAAATAAATAAATAAATAAATAACCTCCATGCCTGTTGCTCAAGTGGCTAAGGCGCCAGCCACATACACCAAAACTGGTGGGTTCAAATCCAGGCCTGCCAAACAACAATGACAACTACAACCAAAAAATTGCCAGACATTGTCGTGGGCGCCTGTAGTCCCAGTTACTTGGGAGACTGAGGCAAGAGAATTGCTTAAGCCCAGGAGTTGGAGGATTCTGTGAGCTCTGATGCCACGGCACTCTACCCAGGGTGACAGCTCGAGGCTCTATCTCAAAAAAAAAAAAAAGATTAAAAAATATATATGTATATAAAATAAAAATATAAATAAATAAAAATTATGGGAGGCCGAGGCAGGTGAATTGCCTGAGCTCATGAGTTCGAGACCACCCTGAGCCAGAGCAAGACCTCGTCTCTAAAAAAAAAAAAAATAGCCAAGCCTTGTGGTGGGCACCATAACCACTTTTTTTTTTTTTTTTTAGAGAAAGAGTCGCACTTTATCGCCCTTGGTGGAGTGTCATGCTGTCACAACTCACAGCAACTTCCAACTCCTGGGCTTAAGCGATTCTCTTGCCTCAGCCTCCTGAGTAGCTGGGACCACCGGCACCCGCCACAACGCCCGGCTATTTTTTTGTTGCAGTTTGGCTGGGGCTGAGTCTGAACCCACCACCCTACCCACTGAGCCACAGGCACCACCCCACTTTTTTTTTTTTTGAGACGGTCTTACCCTGTCACCTGGGCAAGAGTGCCATGGCCTCAGCCTACCTCACAGCAACATCTAATTCCTGGGCTCATGTGATCCTCTTGCCTCAGTCTTCCGAGTAGCTGGTACTACAGGTGTGTGCCATTATGCCCACTGAAATTTTCTATTTTTAGTAGAGACGGGGTCTTGCTTTGCTCAGACTGGTCTCCCACTCCTGAGCTCAAGCGATACTCCCGCCTTGGCCTCTGGGAGAGCTAGGATTACAGGCGTGAGCCATCATGCCCAGTCAAGAATATACATTTTAAAATTCAAACACTACAGAAGTGCGTAAAGAGAAAAGATTAAAAAAAAAAAAAAAAACTCCTTTAACATCCATGGCCATTCCTAAATGCCAAGAGTAATCAATGTTAACAACTGAGACCATACATTATTTATGGGAAAAAAAATTTAGTTAATCATACAGGTTTGACTTGTTTGGATAAACTGCCATTATCTCACCACAGAACATCTAACCCAGAATTAATAGTCAAATCAATCATTCCTGGTGTGAAAGTTTTCCTGTAGAGTAGGCTATCTTCATAATTTAGACATTTAAATTAGGGTTTAAGTTTCAGCTGGCAAATTTTTATGTATTTATCATATTCTGGTTTCAGGTTTAAAACAACAGAAGAATAATACTGCCTCAGTCTGTTAGGGCTACTACAACAAAAGACCTTAGACTGGGTAATTTGTAAAGAATGGAAATTTATTTCTTACAGTTCTGCAGGCTGGGAATTTCAAAATCAAGGTGCTGAAGACCTGGCGTGGTGGCTCAGGCCTGTAATCCTAGCACTCTGGGAGGTTGAGGTGGGTGGATTGCCTGAGCTCACAGATTCGAGACCAGCCTGAGCCAGAGAGAGAGACCCTCATCTCTAAAAATAGCCCAGCATTGTGGCGGGTGCCTGTAGTCCCAGGTCCTTGGGAGGCTGAGACAAGAGAATCACTTGAGCCCAAGAATTTGAGGTTGCTGTGAGCAGTGACACTAGGGCACTCTATCCAGGGCGATAGAGTGAGACTTCGTTTCAAAAAAAAAAAAAAAAATTCAAGGTGCTGGCAGATTCAGTGTCTGATAAAGGTATTATCTGTTTCAAAAATGGCATCTTCTTACTATGTCCTCCTAAAGGTACTACCTTTCAATACTACTACACTGGGGATTGTTTCAATATGAATTTTGAAGGGACATAAATGTTGAAATCATAGCATTCAGCTCCTAACCTCCCTCCCCCAAATCATGTTCTTATTACTTACAAAATACATTCATTATATCCCAATAGCCCCAAAAGTCTTTTTTTTTTTAGAGACAGAGTCTCACTTTATCACCCTCAGTAGAGTACCATGGCATCACAGCTCACATCAGCCTCCAACTCCTGGGCTTAGGCGATTCTCTTGCCTCAGCCTCCCAAGTAGCTGGGACCACAGGCGCCTGCCACAATGCCCAGCTATTTTTTTGTTGCAGTTTGGCCAGGGTGGGTTCGAACCTGCTACCCTCAATATATGGGGCCAGTGCCCTACCCAGTGAGCCACAGGCGCCGCCCAGCCCCCAAAGTCTTAACTAGATCTAGCATCAACTTTTAAAGTCTAAGTCTCAACTAAACATCATCTAAATCAGATTTGGGTTTGACTCAAAGTATGATTCATCCTGAGGCACGTCGCTCTTCCAGTGGTGGGCCTGTGAAATCAAACAAGTTATGTGGGCAGTGACCGTAGGTTAGTGGGTAGGGCACTGGCCACATACACCCAGGCTGGAGTGTTCAAACCCAGCCAGGGCCAGCTAAATAACAATGAGAACTGCAACAACAACAACAAAAATAGCCAGGCATTGTGGCAGGTGCCTGTGATCCCAGCTACTTGGGAGGCTCAGACAAGATCATCATCACTTAAGTCCAAGAGTTTGAGGTTGCTGTGAGCTGTGATGCCACAGCACTCTACTGAGGGCAACATAGTGAGACTCTGTCTCAAAAAAAAAAAAACAAAAACAAGGCAAGTTACGTGCTTCTAAATACAATGGTGAAACTGGCATAGGATATGTGTTCCCATTTCAAAAAGGGGAAACAGGAAAGAAGAAAGGGTTAACAGTTCCGACCAAGTCCAAGAGGACAAACATTAAATCTTAATGCTCCCAAATAATCTTTTTTTACTCCATGTTCCACCTTTCAGACACACTGAGGCTGGGGTTGGGCCCCCACAGCTTTCTTGGGTGCAGCCAACACAGCAGAGCTCATGTGTCAAAGACATAATGGATTCTTGGGACTCACCCAGGCTGAAGTTATTTGCTACGGCTCTATGGGTCTAGGGTCTCGGGGCTGGCCCTGCTCCCACAACTCCATTAGATATTACCCCAAGGGGTTCTTTTTGGTGGCCTCACCCCTACAATTATGCTAGGCACTGCCCTAGTGGGGTCTCTGTCTTTTTTTCTTCTTCTTCTTCTTAGTGGGGACTCTCTGCAGTGGTCTAGCCCTTGTAGTCAGCTCTCTGCCTGAACCCTAAGGTCTCCAAGGCATCCTTTGCAATGTAGGTGGGGGTAGCCATGCACTAGCAGCTCTGTACGCCCATGGAGATGGCACTGTGCAATGCTGCTAAGGTTTACTGACAATGTCCTCTGAAGTGGCGATCTGAGCTGCACCTGGACCTGCTTGAGCCTCAGCTGTTGTGGCTAAGAAACACTGCATTAGAAAACATGGAGCAGAAACTTGAGGCAGCCCTGGGCAGTGAGTCCTGAGGCCCCGTGAGTACCCTGGGGCCCTCCCTTAAAACTGTTCTGCCCTCAAGATCCTGGCACTCTGCAAGCCTGGCCTGTGATGGGAGAGTTGTTTTTTCCTTGAAACAGAGTCTCATTTTGTTGCTCTAGGTAGAGTGCCGTAGTGTCACAGCTCACAGCAACCTCAAACTCTCGGGCTCAAGAGACTTTCTTGCCTCAGCCTCCCGAGGAGCTGGGACTGTAGGCACCTGCCACAATGTCTGGCTATTTCTTTTTTTTAATGTAGAGATGGATCTCACTCTTGATCAGGCTGATTTTGAACTCCTGAGCTCAAGCAATCCATCTTCCTCAGCCTCCCAGAATGCTAGGATTACAGGTGTGAGCCCTGGCGCCCAGCTGGGAGTGGCGGTCTTGAAGATCTCTGTAATATCTTTGGAGTCATTCTTCCATTCTGTACATGAATAGCATCTGGTTTCCTTCTGTCCACACCAACCTCCTTATCAAACACACTTGATGTTCTTTCCTGACATGATTTTTCATTCTTAACATGGCCAGGCTGACACTTTTCTAAAACATTAAGTTCTGCTTCTATTTTGATTAAAAATTCTATCTTTAATTTTTTTCTTTTCCTCTTGCATTTTACTATAAACAGTCCAGAGAAGCCATGATGCACCCTCAACACTCTGCTTAAGGATTTCCTCCACCAAATATTGTTTCTTTTTTCCTTCCTTCTTTCTTTCTTTTTTTTTTTTTTTTGAAACAGAGTCTCTGTCACCCTGGGTAGAGTGCTGTGGTGTCATCATAGCTCACAGCAACCTTAGTCTCTTGGACTCAAGAGATCCTCTTAGCCTCTCAAGTAGCTGGGACTACAGGCCTCCACTCCAATACCCAGCTAGTTTCTCTATTTTTAGTAGAGATGGGGTCTCACTCTTGCTCAGGCTTATCTCAAACTCCTGAGCTCAAGCAATCCTTCCCCCCTTGGCCTCGCAGAGTGCTAAGATTAAAGATGTGAGCCACTGTGCTTGGCTATGAATTGTATCTTAATAAAGATGTTAAAATAATTTTTTTTTTGAGACAGAGTCTTACTTTGTTGCCCTTGGTAGAGTGCCATGGCATCATAGTTCACAGCAACCTCAAATTCTTAGGCTCAAGGGATCCTCTTGCCTCAGTCTCCTGAGTAGCTGGAATTGTAGGCACCTGCCACAACGTCTGGCTACTTCTTTTAGAGATGGTGTTGCACTCTTCCTCAGGCTAGTCTCGAACTCCTGAGCTTAAGCAATCCACCACCTCGTCCTCCCAGAGTGCTAGGATTATGGGCATGAGCCATGATAACCAGTCTATCCAATTTCATTGCTCTTAAGTTTTTCTACAAAACACTAAGACATAAACACAATTCAGCCAAGTTATTTGTCACTTTATACAAAATTGAGGATGACCTTTCTTCCAGTTTCCAATAACCTCTATCTAAAACCTTATCAGAATGGCCTTTACTGCCCATTTTTTTGCCCACATTTGATCATACCTACTTAATTGATCTCTAAGAAGATTGAGGCTTTTTCTACAGCTCTCCTCTTTTTCTGGGCCCTCATCAGAATTGTATGAATGGTTCCTTTCATGGCAATATCTCGCAACTCTTCCAGCCTCTACCTGGTTCCAAGGCTGCTTCCACAATTTTAGTTATTTTTTTCAGCAGCACCCTACTTCTCAGTTTCTGTCTTAGTCCATTCAAGCCACTAAACAAAATATCTGAGACTGGGCAATTTATAAATAACAGAAATTTTGTTCTAGGCTTGGCACCTGTAGCTCAGTGAGTAGGGCGCTGGTCACATACACCAAAGGTGGTAGGTTTGAGCCTAGTCTGGGCCTGCTAAAACAACAATGACAACTGCAACCAAAAAATAGCCGGGCGTTGTGGCAGGCACCTGTAGTCCCAGCTACTCGGGAGGCTGAGGCAAGAGAATCGCCCAAGAGTTGGAGGTTGCTGTGAGCTGTGATGCCACCACACTCCACTGAGGGCAACACAGTGAGACTCTGTCTCAAAAAAAAAAAAAAAGTGCACATTGTTAGAGCTTGGAGTTTAGGCCACTGATTGGCCAGTGAAATCACAAGTGTAGGTAGAGTGCTACATGAGAGGCAAGTTTTTCACTCACACCACAAGGGTCTCTGGCCCCAACGAGTGGAGTTTGATAGTAATCCTTGCTACAAGTATAATGTTAATGCATAACAACATTGAGACATTGATGAAAACATTTGAAAGTGGTCTGTTTTCTCCTGCCTTTCTCTGTATTTCTTGCTCTGCTCCGGCATTACTTGGCTTTTCTGTTTTCAGACTAACTTGATGAATCCTGCTATGAGATTGTCAAAAGGGAGCTCACTCACTAGGTTTGATGTGGTGGATGCCGGCCCGGGAAGTTCTCTGCATGCGTGGCACCATCTCCCGTGAACATCCATGGGAGGTCATGCCAGATCTCTATTTCTACAGAGATCCTGAAGATATTAAAAAGGAAGAGCAGGCTGCTGTTGAGAAAGCTGTGACCAAGGAGGAATTTCAGGGTGAATGGACTGCTCCAGCTCCTGAGTTTACTGCTACGCAACCAGAGGTTGCAGACTGGTCAGAAGGCTGCAGGTGCCCTCTGTGCCTATTCAGCAGGTCCCCACTGAAGACTGGAGTGCCCAGCCTGCCACGGAAGACGGGTCTGCAGCTCCCACTGCTCAGGCTACTGAATGGGTAGGAACAACCACGGAGTGGTCTTAAGCTGTTCTTCCACAAGCTCTTAAACAAGATGGAAATAAAGTTGGAGGAAAACAAACATCAGTTTAAAAAAAAAAAAAGAAAGCAATTTTGTTCTAGAGGTTGGAAAGACCAAGATTCAAGGCACCAGTAGATTCAGTGTCTGGTAAGGGCTTGCCCTCTGTTTCTAAGATGACACCTTTTTATTGTGTCCTCACATGGCAGAAGGGCAAAAAGGGACAAAATTACTACTTCAAGCCCTTTCATGAGGACACTAAGCCCATCCATGAAGGTAGAGACCTCATTGCCTAATCGTATTCCAAAGGCCTCACCTCTTAATATCGTCACCTTGAGATTTAAGTTGCAATATATGAATTTTGAAGGAACACACACATTCAAACCGTAATAAACATATATTTTTTTCTGTTTGAGAAATAGAAGGCTGAAAAAGCTACAAAGTCATGTAAGCCCCAGAGATTCTAGGATGTCAGAGGCTCAAACAGGAAAAAGGGCTGGGTACAATGATTCGCATCTATAATCCCAACACTTTGGGAGGCTAAGGTGGAAGGATCACTTGAGCCCAGGAATTTGAGGTTTTAGTGAGATATGATGACACCACTGCACCCTAGCTGGAACAACAGAGACCCTGTCTCAAAAAAAGAAAAGTCAAGGCCAAGCGAGGTGGCTCGTGCCTGGATTCCTAGCACTCTGGGAAGCTGAGGTGGGTTCAAGAGTTCGAGACCAGCCTGAGCTAGTGTGAGACCCCCCCATCTCTAAAAATAGCCGGGCTGGTTCAGTGCCTGTAACTCAGCAGCTAGGGTGCTGGCCACATACATGGGGGTTGGCAGGTTTGAACTCGGCCCGGGCCTGCCAAACAACAATGACAACTACAACAAAAATATAGCCGGGCATTGTGGTAGGCACCTGTAGTCCCAGCTACTTGGGAGGCTGAGGCAAGAGGATTGCTTGAGCCCAATAGTTTGAGGTTGCTGTGAGCTGTGATGCCACAGGCGACATACTGAGACTCCGTCTCAAAAAAAAAAAAAAAAAAAATCTCTTGCCTGTTCCAGTCTCCTAACTGGTCTCACTGGTTCCAGCCTTGCCTCTGCTAAAGTCTATTCCCCACACAGCAGCCAGAGAGATTCTTTAAAAACATAAGTCAGGGCCTTTTATAAGGCTTCTTTACTGAGTGGAATGTTTTCCAGGCTCACCCGTGTCGTTCACGTGCCTGTGTTCTCCATTCCTTTTTCTAGTTTCGTAAGTCTCCATCGTAAGCGTTAAGATGGAATGATTGATCAAGTGACTTTATCAAACTGCCAAGTACTTTTAAAAAAAAATTGAAATTGTCATGCCATATCAGCCTTTAGGAGGACGCTGTATATTTCTGGGGAGTATCTAAGATCTTCAAATCCATTTAAAACAAAAGTAGAATGGCAGTTGCTAGGAAGCTGGGAGGAGGGGGAATGGGGGATGGGAGGGGTCAGATCATGTCACTTTCTAACTTACCGCCGTTGGTTCCCAATTTCACTCCAAATACAAGCTAAAGTTCTCACTGCGGGCTCCACGCCCATAGCTCAGTGATTAGGGCGCCAGCCACATACACTGAGGCAGGTAGGTTCGAACCCAGCCTGGGCCTGCTAAACAACAATGACAACTGCAACCAAAAAAATAGCTGGGCATTGTGGTGGGTGCTTGTAGTCCCAGCTACTTGGGAGGCTGAGGCAAGAGAATCGCTTAAGCCCAAGAATTGGAGGTTGCTGTGAGCTGTGACAACACAGCACTCTACCCAGGGTGACAGCTTGAGACTCGGTCTCAAAAAAAAAAAAAAAAGAAAAGAAAAGAAAAAGAAATACACGTTCACCTCTTTCTTTCTTTCTTTCTTTTCTTTTCCCTGCTTCCCTTCCTTCCTTTTTACATGGGAGGCTGAGGCAAGAGAATCCCTTAAGCCCAAGAGTTTGAGGTTTCTGTGAGCTGTGACACCACGACACTCTACTAAGGGCAACATAGAGAGACATTGTCTCAAAAAAAAAAAAAAGAAAAGAAAAAGGCTGAAATACACAGCCTTCTTGCTGTGTCATCACCTGTCAAGAAAGTACTCAAAAGAAAAAACTTAATTCAATTCAATTTGTGGGGACAGGGGGCGGGAGAATGGGGGGATTGGTGAGCTTTCACCTAATGGGCACAATCTAAGGGTATAAGGCACCCTTCGTACAACTACCACAGGGACTTTACCTAACAAATGCAATCACTGTAACCTAATTGTTTGTACCCTGATAGTAATCTGAAATTAAAAAGTGCTCCAAAGAAACAAAAAAAGAAAAAAAAAGTGCACAAAGGAGAAGGAGGTTAAACTTTCAGCCTTTAGCCCTTTTATAATTGGCATTAGTTTATTGGGGGAGGCCTCAAAACACCTCCAACCCCACCTTTCAACATCGTCGCACCAGGGATTAAGTTTCCAACACATGCTTTTTGGGGGACATACTGAAACCACACTGTGCAGCATGTAGTCTTTTGCTAACTGGCTTTATTCAGTTAGCATAAGGCTACTGAAATTCATGTCGCATGTCCACTATTTTTTAATTGCTGAGTAGTAATCCTGAGCACCACAATTGCACTATTTATTTACCAGCTGATAGACATTTGGGTTGTTTCCAGTTTTTAGGAACTATGAATAAAACTGCTATAAATATTTGGAGCTTCATGGGAACATATGTTTTTAATTCCTCTTGGATAAATACCTAGGAGTAGGATTGCTAGATCATACAAGAAATGTATGTTTAACTTGATAAAAAACTGCCAAACTACTTTCCAGACATATTTTGCATTTCTACCAGCAATGTATGCCCCGGGACTTGTAAATTACCCTAAGAAAGCGGTAGAGTGCCCCAAACATGACTGAGATTATTTTTCTATCCCTGGGTTCATAGAGGACTCAACATTAGATTTAGTTTAGAAAAATAAAATAATGATTTTATGCCCAAATGCTTTCCATACCTATTATACCTGCTATGAGAGTCTTCAACTTCAAAAAACTTGAGAGACAGCCAACAGTGCCAGCATGCTGTCTGCTGAATGCTTATTGATTTTTCTGTTCTTTTTTTTTTTTTTTTTTTGAGACAGAGTTTTACTATCTAGCCCTTGGTGCTGTGTTGTCACAGCTCACAGTAACCTCAAACTCTTGGGCTTAAGCAATTCTCTTGCCTCAGCCTCCCAGGTAGCTGGGACTATAGGTGCCTACCAGAACTCGTGGCTGTTTTTTGTTGCAGTTGTTTAGCAACACTGTGCCCATAGCACAGTGGTTACAGTGCCAGCCACATACACCAAAAGTGGCAGGTTCGAACCCAGCCCAGCCAGCTAAACAACAACGTCAAGTGCAAGAAAATATAGCCGGGCATTGTGGCAGGCACCTGTAGTCCCAGCTACTCAGGAGGCTGAGGCGAGTGAATCACTTAAGCACAGGAGTTGGAAGTTGCTGTGAGCTGTGATGCCATAGCACTCTACCCAGGGCGACAGCTTGAGACTCAGTCTCAAAAAATAAAAAAAATAAAAAAATAAAACAACTATTCTCAGATACTAACTCTGACACTTAACAGCTGTGTGATGATAGGCAAGTTAAAAAAACTTTCCAAGCCTCTTTCTTTTTTTTTTTTTTTGAGACAGAGTTTCACAATGTTGCCCTCGGTAGAGTGCTGTGGCGTCACAGCTCACGGCAACATCAAATTCTCGGGCTTAAGTGATTCTCACATCTCAGGCTCCAAGTAGCTGGGACTGCAGGTGTCCGCCACAATGCTGGCTATTTTTTGCTGCAGTTGTCATTGTTGTTTAGCTGGCCCGGGCTGGGTTCGAACTTGACAGCCTTGGTGTATGTGGCTGGCACCATAACCACTGAACTACGGGTGCCGAGCAGAAGCCTCTCTTTCTTTAACTGCAAAATAGGAAGAATGTCTCAAACTTCAGTTAAAAAGATTAAAGGAAGCCAGGTGCAGTGGGTCACACCTATAATCCTAGCACTCTGGGAGGCTGAAGCAGGTGGATTGCTTGAGGAGCAAAAGCGAGATTCATTCTTCACTAAAAATAGAAAATTTAGGTGAGCATAGTGGCACATGCCTGTAGTCTCACCTACTCAGGAGGCTGAGGCAAGAGGATCTCTTGAGCCCAAGAATTTGAGGTTGCTATGGGCCGTGATGATGCTATGGCACTCTACCCAGAGCGACAGAGTCATAGCCTCAAAAAAAAAAAAAAAAAAGAAAAGAAAACAAACAAACAAACAAAAAAAGTCAAAGGACATCATGAAATAAAAGCCCCTGACAGACAGTGGGTACTTAATAGATGTTTGTTGAGTGAATGAATATTGTTTACCAATGATCTCTGTATAGTTGTTCAAGACATCCTTGAGTCTACAGGAATGTCAATGAAAGCTTAACAAATAGGCTACAACTGACACCTTTCATGTAAGTACTACCCCCAGCAGAGGGTTCTTCTGGAACTTTCATTTTAGATATCTACTTCAGCAGAGATTTATAGGCAATCTGACCAACTACTGGGAATATTGTTGATGAGATTCAAGTTTCTTTTAGGGAGATTTGGAGGGTGGGCCTAGAAAGGTAGCTAAGAGGGGGGATCCTAGGAAGAACAGCTCAGCATCTAGAGGTGGCCTGGGAAAGGCCTCTGAAATCCACCACCTCACTTCACCTCCACCCTTCACCCTAGTCCAGGACTTCATCAATTTTCCTGTGTTGTTGCAACAGCCTCCCTATAGGGAAGGCTCGTCTGTTCCAAATTATTTGTGTCTGCTGCCACCTTCCTCTTCCTGAAGCAAGGAAAATTCCTGAAAATGCATGGGCTCTGGAGCCTGACAGAGTCTGCTCCACCATCGTGTAGTGCACCAGATGGACAACCTTAGGCAATTCTCTTAGTGACTCTCATCTTCTCTTGGCTCATCTGTAAAATGAGGATCAGGATGCCTAGCCCTCAGGGATAAACAAAGAGTGAGTGGTTAATCATAATCATATCCATGTCCTTTCTTCTCCTTGTAAACACAGAACTGGTCATATCATTCATCCTATCCAAGGCCCCTCGAAGCTCCCCACTGTCTAGTCTTTATTTTATGTTTTACCAACTAGAAAGTAAGGCAAAAACATTGTGTTTTTTATAGCACCTGGCTTTGTCAATCAATATTTGTTAAATGACAAGACTAGCTTAGGCAACATAGACAGACCCCATCTCTAAAAGAATTTTTAAAATCACTGGGGCATGGTGGTGTGCACCTATAGTTACTCAGGAGGCTGAGGCAGGAGGATCACTTAAGCCCAGGAGTTTAAGGCTGCAGTGAGCTATGCTGACACCACTGCTCTCTACGCAGGTTGACAGACAGAGACCTTGTCACAATAAATAAATAAATACATAAGTAAATAATTGTTGAATGAATGCCTGCCTATAGAGTAATCCCAAATTCTAGATACTGGCCTAGGAGGCCTTCCACAATTTGATCCCTCACTTCTTCCACGAACTTAATACCCATGGCTTTCTGTTTCTCAGGTCATGATTCTGGCAAACCAAGTGTCCTTTGAATGTGTCCAAGGCTTTTCTGTCCTGCTCCACTTTTCTTTCCTCTTGCTGTTCCCTCTGCCTGAAGTTCTCTTTCTTCACGTGTTCATGTCAATATCCTGCACACCCTGCAAGCTTCTGCTCACGTGGTGCCTCTCCACAAGCTGTTGTGCTCTCTCCTCAACCCTCAGCCTTCAAGCCATGAGTGGCAACCTCATGGCACTCGAGACCTTCAAAATTTTATTATTGATAAGTGTGTCTGTTTCCCAAGTAGATTGATCTTGAGATCAGGTCCTCTGTCTCCCAGCAATTTTTGGCACAGGCCTGGCAGATGCTCATGAAGAAGTAGCTGCCCTTGCTTTCCTTTAACAAAAACTGTCCCACCCAAAGCTGCATGTTCAGCTCAGAGACACAGGTCCAAGCTGGTCTTTGCCTGAGGGTAGAGATTAGCTCAGACTCAGGCATCTAACCCGAGTGTTGACCACATTTGGTCAGTAACCCATAAGCTGGACTAGCCTGCAGGGCACTGCCCAGTGGGTTGATGGTGGCAGGTAAGCCCATTTGGCAGGTCCCTGAAGACCTGAGCTGAAGAACAGAGAGGGAACCAGCCAGGCATGTGAGGGTGAGCGGGGAACAGCGCAGACTTGCAGAGTAGATGCATGAGGGATCACTCATGAGTGCTATTAATGAGGGACAGCCCTCATTAATACTTGTAGGGCTCCCTCCATCCTAATGGCCTCTCTTGTTCCAGTCTATGCACTCTCCTGCTGAACCTTTCTCTCTATATGTAGCTCTTAAGTGAATTGAAAAATGTTGGGTAAGCAGGGAGCTTCTCTGTGCTTGAGGACCCATGGTCTCTGACAGAAGGAGATGGCAGAGGGCTGTGGCCGGAAGAGAAGTCTGGGGCCTCGGTGCCCCTCCCCGCCCCGACCATCCACCAGGCCTGACCGCCTACAGACCCAGGGCAATCAGGGATAAAGGTCTCTCTTCAGATTTACATTGAAGATTCACTTCTGCAGATGCTGGCTGCTATCAGCTGCTACCTCCCGGTTGAGGCTCCCACCCACCACTTCCTCCCGGGTGCATGACTCAGGCTGCTTTTTGTCCAGATGGCTCTGGCAGAGGTATGCAGGTCACCCACTTCCCACCTGCCACTACGTGGTTAGAGGGAGGCTGTGCCTCAGGGGAGAGGAGGTTACTAAGGCCCTTGAGGTGGGGGTAGGGTGGGGCTCAGAGTGGGTGGGGCTTGGAGGCCATCATATTCCAAAGCCCTTGTGATCTCATGGTAGGTGGGCCTGGGAAACTCAACCTGGATTTTCCAAGGGAGGGATGAGCTGAACACACCACAGGTAGGGATTTTCTAAGGATCACATGCCTTGGGTATTCACATGCAGTTCATGAGTCCCATTGTTGGTGGGTAATCTCACTTCAGGGGCTTCATTTCTCTCCTTAGGTGTGTGGCTAATTTGTGTGTGTGAGTGTGTGTGTGCGCGTGCAGCCAAAAAAAGCATTCAGTTCAGAGCCAGACATCTGGGAAGCAGTTACAGGAAATACTCCTATAACTGTTTCTGTGATTGATGAATCTCTTTCACTCTCTGTCCTGCAGAAACTCATACTTCTTCAGGACTCACCAATGCATGAGTTCAAACAGAATCATATCAGCCTTCATAGCCCCATGTGTTGCCTTGTTATTGCCACCTGCCAGCACCAGCTCCCCAGCTTCCTGCAGGTCCCTGTGCTGCCGCAGAAAGCCTCTAGCGATATCTCCCTGTGCTCCACTCGCTGGGGTGCAAGCTGCTCCCGGTGACACGCCTTGGCTGCTGTTTAATAGCCAAGACCTTGGGCTCAGCTGTTCTCCTCACCATTGGCTCTGAGTCCTGGAAGTGCCAGAGCTGAGAGGAGTGCTGTGGCAGAGTTGGGGAGAATGGCTCTCTCTGCTCTCATTACACCATGGTGAAGGTGATGTAATCAAAGCTTGGGCTCCAGCGTGTACAGGCTAGTGGAGTAGTGCTCTCAATTTTTACTGATGCTCCTCTCTCGCTCTTTTTTTTTTTTTCCAAGACAGGGTCTACCTCTGTTTACCCCAGGTAAAGTACAGTGGTGTGATCACAGCTCACCACAACCTCAAATTCCTGGGTTGAAACAATCCTCCTGCCTCAGCCTCCTGAGAAGCTGGGACCATAGGTACCTGCCACCATGCCCAGTTAAGTTTTCTATTTCTTGTAGAGATGGGGTATTGCAATGTCACCATAGAGGCTGGTCTTGAGTTCCTGGCCTCAAATGATCATCCTGCCTTAGTCACCCAAAGTGCTAGGATTAGAGGCGTGAGCCAATGCACCTCGCCCCTCTCTGTGTCTTCAGCCCGGATTAATTTATGTTCAGGGGACTGAGCCAACAAATACTTGAATAATAAGCCACTCTCCTATGGGAAGGTTCTCTCCCCTCAGCTAATGACTAAGACTTTGTTCTTGGTCAAGCTTGTTCTAGTTTGAGACCCCTGCCCCACTCAAAGCTCTTCTGCTCCTTTCAAAAAGTCTTCTGCAAGGTTACCTCATTAGTCCTTCAGACATGCCCAGTCTAGAACTTCCAAAGGGGCCAAAACCTAAGCTTGGCCTTCTACATGGGGTATGGGTAATCCCTGCCTGTTAATCTTGTTACACCAAGGAAAGTGAACCCACTATCACTTTCCCTCAATAGGAAAAAAGAAATATTCCCTGTTTTCTGACAAGCAGGCTGAGACTATTTGGAAAACAAATCAAATAGCAGTTGGCATCCTTTTACTGAATCATCTGTGCTTTGTTTGGAGGTGAAGAATCTGGGGGGAGCAGATCTTTACCCATCACTCTAACAGCATCTCTGATAGCTAATGATTAGAAAGGGCTCCTGCTCGCCGCAGAACCCACTGGCCTCTTTTGCCATTCCTTCCCCAGCTGAATATTCCTGAAGCTCCTTGGGGAGGTGTGGCTGACTCCCTAGTACTTTCAAGGGTCTTGGCCACAGCTCATATTGTGATGAGAAGCCCCTGTGAGCAGGCTGAAACCCAAACAACACATTTGTTTAATGGATATCACAAAAGTCTAAGGGGAACCTAAACACTCGGTCCCCCGGTCCCCCCTGGTGGCTGCAAGAAGGCACATCTCTGTTCTACCCTCCTCTCTCCACAGGCCACCTTTCTCCACCTCTACAAGGTGAAGATGGCTGCCTGTCACTGGTAACCTCAATTTCCCATTTTGCATGTACTTAATTAAAAAGACCATGGAGGGCGGCGCCTGTGGCTCAGTTGGTAAGGCGCCGGCCCCATATACCGAGGGTGGCGGGTTCAGGCCCGGCCCCGGCCAAACTGCAACAAAAAAATAGCCGGGCGTCGTGGCGGGCGCCTGTAGTCCCAGCTGCTCGGGAGGCTGAGGCATGAGAATCTCCTAAGCCCAGGAGTTGGAGGTTGCTGTGAGCTGTGTGAGGCCATGGCACTCTACAGAGGGCCATAAAGTGAGACTCTGTCTCTACAAAAAAAAAAAAAAAAAAAAAAAAAAAAAAGACCATGGAGGGGCAGCGCCTGTGGCTCAGGGAGTAGGGTGCCGGTCCCATATGCCGGAGGTGGCGGGTTCAAACCTAGCCCCGGCCAAAAACCAAAAAAAAAAAAAAAAAGACCATGGAGGTTGGGTGGCACCTGTGGCTCTTGGAGTAGGGTGCCAGCCTCATATACCATGCGTGGTGGGTTCAAGCCCAGCCCCAGCCAAAACTGAAAAAAAAAAAAAGACCATGGCGGCTAAGGTCTATTTCCAAATTTCCAAATTTCTCAAGAGAGAGAAGCTGATTGATCCAGCTGGAGTTAAATGTCCACCCTATAGTAATCTGCTATGGCCAAAGGCTAAATACCAACCCAATACATAGCCACTGCAGCTGAGTGGGGAAGTTCTCACACTGAAGCAGAGGTAGGCAGACACACCAAAATTATTTGCCACCTGGGGTAAAACTCAGTCTTACCGAATAACTTGGCCCAGTCTCTCCTTTTAGCCTCACGTCTTGCTTCCCTTCCTTGATCTGTCTATCCTTTTTGCCTGGAAGTGCTGCCCCGTCATCACTTGCCAAAATATTCCTAAGCCTCTAAGGCAGTGGTTCTCAACCTCCCTAATGCCGCAACCCTTTAATACAGTTCCTGTGGGTCGCAGCCCACAGGTTGAGAACCGCTACTCTAAGGCATTATGACAACTTCTCCGTGCCAACTTTTATGACAATTCCAGATTTGAAAGGACTCCGAAATATTACCTAATTTAATCTTCCCCCACCTCACATGAGTCTCTTCTAGATTACCTCCTAGTAAGTGTCCTGTTTACATACCTCCAGCGCCAGGATGCTCACCACTTCCTAAGAAGATCCATAAGCTCTGCCTGTAGGAAAATGCTTTCTTGTATCACCTGCCAATTAGCTCACTTGTGACTTCCACCCCTGAGCTAGTCCTGTCCTGTGGAAATGGCCAGAAGAAGTCTGTTCCATTCCACACCTGTATGCCCCTTCAGCAGTTTAGATAGGGCTCACGTCACCCTTTAGTCTTCTTTCTTAACAGGTTGAACATCCTCAGCCCTGACTATTTCAGGAGAAACAGTTGTTTCAATTTCCCTCGTAAAAGCCTGTACCCAAAATAAATGCAACAAGGATATTCAGAAAAATCTTTTAATAAAAAAGGTTGGGGGGGGGAAGGCAGGCACAGTGGCTCACACCTGTAATTCCAGCATTTTGACAGACAGAGGCAGCAGGATCACTTGAGGCTAGGAGTTTGAGACCAGCCTAGGCAACATAACAAGATCCCATTTGTACAAAAAAAAAAAAAAAAATAGAAAAAATCTGGCTGGGAATGGTGGTGAATGACTCAGCTACCTGGGAAGCTTAGGTGGGGGATTGCTTGAGCCCAGAAGTTTGAGGTTGTTGTGAGCTATGATCACACCACTGCACTCTAGCTGGGTAACAGATGAGGTCTCAAAAAAAAAAAAAAAAGAAGAAGAAGAAGAACAGGAGGATATGAATGAAATATCCAGCATTAACAAGAAGTTGGTGGCCAGGCAAGGTGGGTTATACCTGTAATCCTACAACTCTGGGAGGCTTAGGTGGGTGGATCACCTGAGCTCAGGAGTTGAAGACCAACCTGAGCAAGAGCAAGATCCCATCTTTACTAAAAATAGAAAAAAAAAAAAAAAATAGGCAGGCATTATGTTGGGCACCTATAATCCCAGCTACTGGGGAGGCTGAAGCAGGAAAGTTGCTTGAGCCCAAGAGTCTGAGGTTGCTGTGAGCTATGCTGATGCCACGGCATCTATCCTGGGCAACAGAGTAAGACTCTGTCTCAAAAAAATAAATAAATAAAAAGTAGAAAAATAAAAAGAGGTTGGTCAAATCAATTAAATATATCCATTTTGTAAAATACTATTTAGCCTTTAATTAATGCCTAATGATTTACATGTATTAGCATTGAAAGATTGTCTTGACATGAGTAGAAAAAAACTGTCATTTAATGTAAGTAGACAAAAAGCAAGTTACCAAACAATGTGTGTTACATCTTATTTCTCTGCCAGGCAGGAAGTCTCTTTCTCAGCCTCTCACTCCCACATCTCTGCCTCTTAGACAGTTGATAGTTAAAATAAATATTTACTGAACTCTGCATAGTTGTTATTTTTAGCTCCTAGAGATGTCTTTATCTCTAGAATACAGAAGGTAAGGTTTGGGAGAATTCCACGGGCTATCGTGTTAATACTGATATATACAGTTGTCTCTCCATATCTGTGGGGGATTGGTTCCAGGACCCCCCCATATCTAAGGGATGCTCAAATCCCTTATATAAAATGGTGTTGTATTTTAAAGTTGTACACACAAGCTCCCAGATACTTTAAACCATCTCTCAGTTATTTATAATACCCAATACAATGTACATGCTACATGAAAGTGTGACACTATATTATTCAAGGGAATCATGATAAGAAAAAGAAGGTATGTACATGTTCATTACAGATGCAGCCATCCATTTTTTTCAAATTATTTTCGATGCATGGTTGATTAAATCCACAGATATAGAACCCACACGTATGAAGGGCAGGCTGTGTATATATCTATATAATGTTTTTTTAATTAAGAGCATGTGTTGCTTTTATGATAATAAAGGATTTGTAATGCTTTGGTGAGCTCTGTATATCCTGGTGTTGCTGTCTTCCCTTATTCACATTCTTTCTATTTATTCATGCAACAAACACTCTCTAAGACTTTCCTCGCCCCAGACCACACCCTGGGCCCCAGGATCAGGAAGCCCAGCCACAGACAATCCCAGCAGTAAGGAGCTCACAGGTGTCAGAAAGGACCCAGCATGGTAGATGCTAAAAGAGAAGGAAGGCCAGCGTATGGGATCACAGGGGAAAGACTTTCTGTTTGTTGGGCAGAGAAACAGCCATGGCAAAGGGCTTTGGGGAAACTGAGAGCAGTCTCTATGGAGGCCCAGAAGCAGGGATAGCTGTGACACCTTTTGTCTCCCCACTCTGCCCCACTCCATGCTAGTCCAAGCACCACCACCCCTCACTGTTCTTCTGCTACTTCCTGCCCCTCCAGACTGTTCTCCACCAGGCAGCCAGAATGACCTTCAAAAACACTAATCCAACCATGGCATTCCCCTGCTTAAAACCTTCCTGTGGCTTCCTCTTTCTCTTAGGAGAAAAAGTCCAAAATTCCTTCATACAACTCATCAGATCTTGCATCCAGCCCATCAGGAAATCTTGCTGGCTCTACCTTCAAAATATTAATGTACCAGAATCTGACCACTGCTCACCGTGTCTAGTGTAACCACCCTCAGCCAATCCACCATGCTCTCTCCCCCAGACTTCTGGAGCCTCCTCACTGACTCTCTGCTTCTACTCCCTTCAGTCCATCTACCCTCACCCAGCAGCCAGAGTAATCCTTCCACTCCCCTCTGGTCTAAAGCCTCTGGTAGCTCCTGTCTTACCCAGATTCAAAGCCCAAGGTTTCACAGTGGCCCCCAAAGCCCGGAGCAGTCTGACCCTTTGTTGTCTCTCTGACAGAACCTTCCCCACTATCTCCTGGCTCACGTATCACTAGCCACATTGGCCTCCTGGCTGTTCCTCCAACACAGCAGGTTTGCTCCAGCTGGGGGAAGGGAGGGCATGCCTGGTTCTCTACTAGGATTGCTCCTTCCCCAGGTTGTCACGTGACTCCCTCCCACAGCTTCAAAGACACCCTCTCATTCTCTGTATTCTCTGCTTCCTGAGTTCTCCATCTGCCATTGTTCTGAGTCTGTTTCTCTCTCTCTCTCTCATTCTCCCTCTCTTGTTCTTATAGCAAGAGGTGACACACTAGAGTTTCTTACATTTGCCCCAGATACAAAGCTGAAGCTTTCTGTCACTTGGGATGGTAGAAAATGGTGAGGGTGTGAAGGCTGTGGCCTTGGTGTCATTGCTCAAGTGTCCTGGGACAGAGCTTGCTAGAAGTCTCTCATGGGGCAAGCCCAGGGGAGGTGGGGGTTGGGAACTGAGATTGTTGAGGTTCAGACTGGTGGGAAAGGCACTTCAGAAGTTCTGGACCTTTGGAGTTTGCAGATTAAAATCTATAACAATGTCAGACTATCGGCTTGGTGCCTGTAGCTCAGCGGCTAGGGCGCCAGCCACATACACCAGAGCTGGCAGGTTCGAATCCAGCCTGGGCCTGCCAAACAACAGTGACAACTACAATCATTGTGGTGGGCGCCTGCTACTTGGGAGGCTGAGGGCAAGAGAATTGCTTAAGCCTAAGAGTTTGAGGTTGCTGTGAGCTGTGATGCCATGGCACTCTACCCAAGGTGACAGCTTGAGACTCTGTCTCAAAAAAAAAAAAAAAAAGCCAGATTATATGAGTCCTACACATAACCTGAGGCCCTATGTCACATACCACCTTCCCCCACCCTTTCTCACAACTATCTGGCCTTTGTCCTACAACTCTAACCCTCCTGCTTACTATGCACTAATCACCTATGCACCTCCTTGCTGTTCCTAAGACACCCCAGGCATACTCCTGCCTCAAGGCCCTTGTACTTGCCCTTCTCACTACCTAAAACACTCCTCCCCAGATATCTGCACGGTTATTCCTCATTTCATTCAGGCCTTTACTTAAAAGTCTGCTTCCACTCCCCTCACCCCATCTCAGTGAAGCCTTCCTTGGCCTCAATCACATAATGCACATTCACATGTCACATTTCCTACCGCCTCCCTTCACACTTCATTTTTCCTCCTTAGTGTCTATCCTAACTGACAAATGATTGCTCTATCTATTGGTACCTCTCTCTGCTAGTATGTCAGCTCCATGAAGACAGGGATTTTTGTCTCTGGTGTTCCCTGCTTTCTCTCCAGTGCCTGGCACAGTGGATGGCACAGAGAAAGAACCCAGGTAATTTTTAGCCATTATTTTATTTTTTTACTGCAAATAAATGGGATGACCCTAGTTTTGTTTAAAAAAGACTTTAAAAACGTGTGTACACACACCAAGCAGTGAGCTGCTCCACCCAGGATGGAGGGATGGAGAGAGACATGGTGCCCCCTGGAGCTTAGTGTCGGTAGTGGCTCTCTACATTCTTGAAGGACAATGTCTAAACACCATCCACAAGGTGTAATAGGACTTCTCTCTGGGAAGTGGGATTTCAAGTTATTTTAACTTTCTTCCTTTTTGCTAAACAGTATTGTGTGATTTTCTACAATGACAATATAACTATTTTGTAATAATAAAAATGGAATTAAAGTGTATTGAACCTATATTTTACTGCAGTAAAAATAAAAATTGTTTTAAGTGTAGTGTTATACATAACTCTAAATTCTTATCATAATGGAATTAATAAAACCATAGCTAGCCCAAATGCTTTTTCTGTGTGTAAAGGCAATTCAGGGGCTGGAACTCAGATCGTCTTATTCTTTAAAACTCTTCCTCCTCAGCTGGGCACCTGTAGTTCAGTGGTTAGGGCGCCAGGCCTGTACAGCAGGCCCTGGCCTGCTAAAAAAACAAAACGAAACTCCTCTTTCTTGTTTCCCTGCCCTCCCAAACCTTCAACTCACCCCACCCCCAGGTTTTTACTTTTTTTTTTTTTTTTGCAGTTTTTGGCCAGGGCTGGGTTTGAACCCACCACCTCTGGCATATGGGGTCAGTGCCCTACTCCTTTGAGCCACAGGTGCCACCCAGGTTTTTACCTTGGCAATATGTGACCCACATGTTTTATCTAAATGGTAAATGTAGTTCAACAGATCTCTCAGTGAAAAGGAAAAGATTAACGCCTGTGGTTCAGTGAGCAGGGCACCGGCCCCATATACCAATGGTGGTGGGTTCAAACCCAACCCCAGCCAAACTGCAACAACAAAAAAAAAATAGCCGGGCATTGTGGCAGGTGTCTGTAGTCCCAGCTACTGGGGAGGCTGAGGCAAGAGAATCGCATAAACCCAGGAGTTGGAGGTTGCTGTGAGCTGTGATGTCATGGCACCCTCTACCAAGGGTGATAAAGTGAGACTCTGTCTCTAAAAAAAAAAAAAAAAAGAAACAAATTAAAAGGATACATTCAAATGGTTAGGATGTACAGTCATAAAGATCATGCTTGGAAGAGGCCCATGTGGATCTCTGTTACAAAGACACAGGGATTTGTCGTTCTGAACCCAGTGGGTTGGTTATTGGCCAAAGCAAATTCATGACTTTATTTGCACTGGCCCAAGTGGACACTGCTCCTAAGTAGATGCAACAGAACTATACAATGAAAACTTTTTACTAAGAATCCTTCTTCCTAGAGGGGTGTGGTGTGTGGTTGTTGGTCGGATGAAGGAGGCCCCAGGGGCAAGAGGTAGAGCAGCAGACTTTAGGTCAGACAGTCTTGGTTTGTGCTCTCACTATGCTGCTTCCTAATTGGTGACCCTGAGCTAGACTCTTGACTCTCAAGAACCTCAGTGTCCTCATCTGCAAAATGGAAATAATGATACCAGTTTCCTAGGGTGGCTGTGAGGATGAAAGGTGGAAACAATAAGCACAGAATGCTTGGCATTGTTTCTGGCTCGTTATATGTGCAAACAAAATTGTATAGATAATTGGATAAAATGATTTATTTGTTCCACCAATGTCATTACCATGTAAAGTTCTAGGGCAACAAGAGGAACTAAACAGAGCAGCCCCTGCTCTGTGAACTTACAAACAATCCGGACACACAGTGACAGCATTATCACATGAATAAAGAATTACAAGTTGTGCTAAATGCTGAGGGAAAAGTCCAAGGAACTATGTGCCCAATAGAGTGTTTAACCAATGGCACCTGAACTAGTCACTGTTCAACTCAGGTGAGATGATTACAGGCTTAATGGACTATTTTCCTTTTTCCCTTAGTAATATTAGGATCCTTTGCATGTATAATATGCTGGAACATTTTACAAAAAACTTCTCACAGTTGAGGTTTTCATATGGTCCTTGCACCATGTCCTAAACAGAGATTATGACTCTTGTTTAATGGGCATGAAAATTAAGGTGCAGAGAGATTATGTAACTTCCTCAAGATCAACAGTTCATTGACAGCAATGCAGAGATCAGATAAGATCCAGTGGTCTTTTGCTTCCGCATCTATTTTTTCAGTGTATCATGTTTTCTTTTTTTTTTATATTATTTTTTTTTTATTAAATCATAACTGTATACATTGATATGATCATGGGGCATCATACACTCGCTTCATAGACCATTTGACACATTTTTATCACAGTGGTTAACATAGCCTTTCCGGCGTTATCTCAGTTACTGTGCCAAAACCTCATGTTTTCTTTTAAATGCTGAAATCATAGGATGCTTTCTTTTTTTAATGTTAGAATATAGCTTGTTTTCAAAAAGTGTGGGAAAATACACATGTATTTATACAGTTTAAAGAACAACCATGGGCTGATACTGTGGCTCCTGTAATCCCAGCTCCTTGGGAAGCCAAAGCAGGAGGATCACTTCAGGCCTTGAGTTGGAGATGAGCCTGAGCAAAACAGCAAGACTCTATCTCTAAAAAAGCAAACAAACATGCTTGGTGCCCATAGCTCAGTGAACAGGGTGCCGGCCACATACACTGAGGCTGGCCAAGGCATACTAAACAACAACGACCAGTGGAGAGGTGGTCAGGGGAGGAGGGAGATCCTAAATATTCTCCCCTTCAAAGTCAGGCCAGGTCAGTGTTGGGCGTTTCTGAACATAATCTCTCCTGTAAAATGGAAAAGATCCTCTTTTTTTTTTTTTTTTTTTTTTTTGTAGAGACAGAGTCTCACTTTATGGCCCTCGGTAGAGTGCCGTGACCTCACACAGCTCACAGCAACCTCCAACTCCTGGGCTTAAGCGATTCTCTTGCCTCAGCCTCCCGAGTAGCTGGGACTACAGGCGCCCGCCACAACGCCCGGCTATTTTTTGGTTGCAGTTTGGCCGGGGCCGGGCTTGAACCCGCCACCCTCGGTATATGGGGCCGGCGCCCTACCCACTGAGCCACAGGCGCCGCCCCGATCCTCTTTTTTTTTTTTTTTTGGTTTTTGGCTGGGGCTAGGTTTGAACCCGTCACCTCCGGCATATGGGACTGACGCCCTACTCCTTGAGCCACAGGCACCGCCCTAAAATGGAAAAGATCCTAAGTAAAGGTCAAAAAAAAAAAAAAAGGCCAGGCGCAGTGGCTCACACCTGTAATTGTGTGGATCACTTAGCTCACGAGTTTAAGACCAGCCTGAGCAAAAGTGAGAAAAAACAAAACAAAACAAAAAAAAAACAATGACAACTGCAACCAAAAAATAGCCAGGCATTGTGGTGGGTGCCTGTAGTCCCAGCTACTAGGGAGGCTGAGGCACAAGAATCACTTAAGCCCAAGAGTTAGAGGTTGTTGTGAGCTGTGACGCCACAGCACTCTACTGAGGGCAACATAGTGAGGCTCTGTCTCAAAAAACAAAGAAAAAACAATAAGTGAACTTACTACCAGCTCAATTAACAGAATTTAACATAGCCCAGAAGCTCCTTGTATACCCCTCCCCAGAAATAACACCTGTGCTAACGCCTGTGCTTTTGTGTTCATTCTCTTGCCTTTTATAAAAGTTTTTATCTAGCTGGGTATTGTGGCGGGCGCCTGTAATCTCAGTTTCTCGGGAGGCTGAGGCAAGAGAATTGCCTGAGCCCAAGAGCTGGAGGTTGCTGTGAGCTGTGATGCTATGGCACTGTACCGAGGGCAAGAAAGTGAGACCCGGCTCGGCACGTGTGGCTCAAGCAGCTAAGGCGCCAGCCACATTTACCTGAGCTGGTGGGTTCGAATCCAGCCCAGGGCTGCCAAACAACAACGACGCCTGCAACCAAAGAATAGCCGGGCATTGTGGCAGGCGCCTGTAGTCCCAGCTACTTGGGAGGTGGAGGCAGGATAATTGCTTGAGCCCTGGAGTTGGAGGTTGCTGTAAGCTGTGATGCTACGGCACTCTACCCAGGGCGACAGCTTGAGGCTCTGTCTCAAAAAAAAAAAAAAACAAAAGAAAGTGAGACTCGGTCTCTAAAAAAAAAAAGAAAGAAAAATAAGTTTTTATCGTTTATCTATGTCTCACTTAACAATTATTGTATTGCCTGGTGTTGAACTTTATATTAATGGTATCTTAGTTCATTTATTCTTCTGTAACTTGCTTCTTATGCTCAATATTTTGTTTTTGAAATTATCCCTATTGATGATGAGTAGGCCTGTAATTCATTTTTAACATAAATAATATTCCATTGTTTGATTATACCACAATTTATTTATGCATTCTCCTGTTAGCAAACATTTAGGTTGTTTCCAGTGTTTTTTTGCTCTTATAGTCATTTTTTTGAAAGATAATTTTTTAAAAAAACTCCCCAAGATGTTATAAGTTTTGTAAATTTATTTATTTATAGACAGCATCTCCCTCTGTCATGTCAACTGGAGTTCAGTGGCCTCCAATTATAGGTCACTACAGCCTTGAACTCCTGGGCTCAAGTGATCCTCCTGCCTTGGCTTCCCAAAGTACTAGGATTATAGGCATGAGTCACTGTGCCTGACCAGTTTTGTAAATTTAATGTCCAGTCCTATATCCACACTAACAGTACTGTATGATAATAGATTCTCTCATTTATTTGACTTTACCATCAGCCAGAGACTGTGCTAAGTACTATACATACATTTTTTCACTTAATTCCCATAATACTCCTCTTTTGTATTATTATCTTCAGGTGAAGAAGATTTTACAAGTAATGAAACTGAGGTTCTCAGAGTAATTTACCCAAGGTCATTTGGAAAGCCAAGATCGCAACTCAGTCTGATTTCAAGCTCCTTTCAATTCATTCCATGCCTCAATTTGTATTATGCAGTAATAAAAGCCAAATGTAATGATGTACTGTAAGATCTATAAGTATCTCCTGTAATTTTATTATATAAATATTTTAAATTGTGGCAAAATACACATAACATAAAATATACATCTAAACCAATTTTAATTGCGTAATTCAGAAGTGTGAAGTACATTCACATTGTTGTGCAATCAACCTCCAGAATTCTTACAGTCATTCTTGTACATGGTTGTGCAAGAGTTTCTCAAAGGCATACCTATGGGTGGAATTGATGGGGCTATGGGTTTGTAAATGGTCAACTTTATTTTTAGTTAAGGGCAAACTCTTCCAAAATGGTTTTAAAAGTAGATAATACACTCAAATATTTTCTTTTCTTTCCTTTTTTTTTTTTGTTTGAGACAGAGCCTCAAGCTATCGCCCTCGGTAGAGTGCTGTGGCACCACTGCTCAAAGCAACCTCCAGCTCTTGGGCTTAGGCGATTCTCTTGCCTCAGCCTCCCGAGTTGCTGGGACTATAGGCAACTGCCACGACACCCAGCTATTTTTTGTTGCAGTTTGGCCGGGGCCGGGTTCGAACCTGCCACCCTTGTTATATGGGGCCTGCGGTATACCCCATATACCATTAGGCACCGCCCAGTGCCTCATGTTCCTTATCTGTACAATGAGAGAAAGAACCCTAAATTATACAGTTTTTATGACAATTAGTTAATATATGTAAAACATTTAGAATTGTGTCTGCTATAACTGTAACTATTATCAATATAATTACATAAATGTTTTCTCATTCTTTTTTACAGTTACATGGCAGTCTATTACATAAAAGTATCATAATTTATTTTAGTCATAATTGACAAACATTTAAATTTTTCCCAATATCTTGGTTGACTTTACAAACACCACAGCAATAAATAAGGCATCCTTTCCCATACTGGTTAGTACATTTGTTGGACAGAATCAGAATCGTTGACTGGGCACAGTAGATCATGCCTGTAATCCTAGCACTCTGGGAGGCCGATGCAGGTGGATTGCCCTGAGCTCAGTTTCCAGACCAGCCTGATGGTCTCTCAGAAGAGCGAGATCCCATCTCTAAAAAAACAGCTGGGTGTTGTGGCCAGAGCCTGTAGTCCCAGCTACTTAGGAGGCTGAGGCAAGAGAATTGCTTGACCCCAAGAACTGGAGGTTGCTGTGGGCTATGAGAGCACCGCACTCTACCAAGAGTGACAAAGTTAGACTCTGTCTCAAAAAAAAAAAAAGCATCCTAGAATTGTAACTACCAGGTCAAAGGTATTTTGCACAGCTGAATTTTAACAGATGTTGGCAAATTGCCCTTCATGGGTATATCATATTTTTGTATATATTAACGTAGATATGGAATTTCAGAAGAGAATACTGTAGACCTAGGTAACTTAATCTGTTCCACAGATAAGTCAGCTGGCTCCAGGAGAGGAAAAGTTGCTCAGGGCTTGTGGTGCAAACAGTACTCATGCAGGTGTCAGGACTTTTAAGTACTACATTTTTTTTTTTTTTTTGGAGACAGAGTCTCAACTTAGTCACCCTCGGAAGAGTGCCCTGGCGTCACGGCTCACAGCAACCTCAAACTCTTGGGCTTAAGCGATTTTCCAGCCTCAGTCTCCCGGGTAGCAGGGACTACAGGCGCCCCCCATAACGCCCGGCTATTTTTTGGTTGTAGTTGTCATTTTTTGTTTGGCAGGCCCGGGCTGGATTCGAACCCACCAAGTCCTGTGTATGTGGCTGGCGTCCTACCGCCGAGCTATTGGCGCTGAGCCTACGTACTAAATTTCTTTCTTTCTTTCTTTTTTTTTTTTTGCGGCCGGGGCCTGGTTTGAACCCGCCACCTCCGGTATATGGGGCCGGTGCCCTACTCCTTGAGCCATGGCACCACCTAGTACTAAATTTCTTTAAAGTCCATGTTAATAGTCGGTTATACTGATGTTGCAGTTTGTTTAGAAATGGTAGAAAATTACTAACGTCTCATTCTTTCTGGTTTTTCCCTTGTGCAATTCTTCTACCCCTAATGGGATCAGGTATGCTGTCTAGTGACCTTTGGACATTTCAGACCGTCATGAGGTTTGCCTTCTTCTGTGAGATGCTTAACTTGAACTTGGCAAAGCGACTCAAGAGGGGCAAAGTCCTGCCAGCCACTTAACAAGAGATCATTTAAAACACAAGAGAAGCCAAATAAAGCACGTGACGTTCTGCAAACTCTCCAAGCAGTTTTGCAAGCCAGGGGTTCATTTGTAATTGAGAGTAAAGGAAGCCCGCCTCTCGTGGCGGAGTCGTTATTGGATAGTGCGGCTGTCAATCATCCCGGGTATAAATAAGAGAAGCCGGCGCTGCCTACTTCAAGAACGTCAGGGAGGCATCACGTGGCGTGAACCGGTCTGTATGAGTCGTGCTGGGGAGAATCTCTGCGGGTAATATTTGACTGTTGCTTCCTATTAACCTGAGTAGAGACTAAAAGGGTCCTCTCCTCTTCTCTTCTCTTCTCCCCTCCCCTCCCTGCCGGGCAGGCGCGATGGCGGAAGCCTCGGCTATGGGCGCCAGCGGAGAAGCGATGGCTGCGGCGGACGGTTCCTCGGGCCCAGCCGGCTTGTCTCTGGGCCGGGGCTTCTCGAACTACCGGCCTTTCGAGCCCCAGGCGTTGGGCCTCAGCCCGAGCTGGCGGCTGACAGGCTTCTCCGGCATGAAAGGCTGAGGCTGCAAGGTCCCGCAGGAGACACTGCTCAAACTCCTGGCGGGACTGACGCGGCCGGACTTGCGACACCCGCTGAGCCGGGGCCTGATAGGAGGCCAGGAAGAGGCGGCCCCGGAAGCCGGCCTGCCAACCGAGGCGGGCCCCATCCCAACACTTCCAGCCCTGGGCATTGGGATGGACTCGTGCGTCATCCCCCTGAGGCATGGGGGCCTATCACTGGTGCAGACCACGGACTTCTTTTACCCCTTGGTGGAAGATCCCTACATGATGGGGCGCATAGCTTGTGCCAACGTGCTGAGTGACCTTTACGCTATGGGCATTACTGAATGTGACAACATGCTAATGTTACTCAGTGTCAGCCAGGGTATGAGTGAGGAGGAAAGGGAAAAGGTAACACCACTCATGATCAAGGGTTTTAGAGATGCTGCTGAAGAAGGAGGGACTGCAGTGACTGGTGGACAGACGGTGGTCAATCCTTGGATTATCATTGGTGGTGTTGCCACAGTGGTGTGTCAGCCAAATGAATTCATAATGCCTGACAGTGCCGTTGTTGGGGACGTGCTTGTGTTAACCAAACCCTTAGGAACCCAAGTTGCCGTCAATGCCCACCAATGGCTTGATAATCCTGAAAGGTGGAATAAAGTAAAGATGGTGGTCTCCAGAGAAGAGGTAGAGCTGGCCTATCAGGAAGCTATGTTCAACATGGCTACCCTAAACAGAATTGCTGCTGGATTAATGCACACATTTAATGCCCACGCAGCCACAGATATCACAGGCTTTGGCATTCTAGGACACTCTCAGAACCTAGCAAAACAACAAAGAAATGAAGTGTCCTTTGTCATTCATAATCTGCCAATCATTGCCAAGATGGCTGCCATCAGCAAGGCCAGTGGGAGGTTTGGGCTCCTTCAAGGAACCTCAGCTGAAACTTCTGGGGGATTACTAATTTGTCTGCCAAGAGAACAAGCGGCTCGCTTTTGTTCTGAAATCAAATCTTCCAAGTATGGAGAAGGTCACCAAGCATGGATTGTTGGCATTGTGGAAAAGGGGAATCGGACTGCTCGGATCATTGACAAGCCTCGAGTTATTGAGGTCCTACCTCGTGGGGCTACTGCTACTGCTTTTGCTCCTGACAGTTCAAATGCCTCCTCTGAGTCTAGCTTGTGAGATGAAGTAGTAGAAGCTGTGTGGAGCTTAGGGCCTTTGTACACAATCATGAATGATTCTCAAGAGTTGATTTTAAGAAATTTGCAAAGAAGGCAGACTGCATAAAGGTTCCAGCTGCCCTTTCTAATTGAATTAGCCCATCAAAAGCTGTCTGTACATTCCAAGGCCAGAAGTAACATTTTAACTTTGGGGGGATGTTTGTTCATCTTGAGTAGAAAAGGAGTAGAAAAACTTCTGTTTCCTCTCTCCAGAATAAGATAACACTTTTTGGGTTTGAGGGATTTTTCTTTGCATTAGGTTGATTAATTGCACAGGGAGTGAGATTATTAAAAATACACAAAAAGTAAATTGCAAAATGAAAAAATTCAGAAACAAATGGGTTTTGACCAATGCTGTTGATAAATCTAAATTGTTCAGAGAGATCTTACAATGCTATGTTAAATTCTTCATTAGATTTTTCTTAAGTACTCTTTCCTGCTCTGGACAAGAATTGAGCAGCTTGTCCGGTGACTGGGAAAGGAGGACTGCCACCATTTGACTTGGTCTCTGTTCATGACGTCTCTCCGACTAAACCCCATTAAGGACTAGGAGAGGCAGAGCAAGTCCCAGAGCCTAGGCCTTGGTGGTCATTAAGATGTTGAATCTTGTGTTGAAAATTCCTGGTGATTTAATAAAGAATAACTTCTAGCTAAATAAATAAAAAGGGAATTTGTTGAAAAACTTTTATGGCTAGTGGTTGGTTCCTTGAAATTCAGTAAAGTCTTATAAAATGAACCAGTTGATAGATTTAGTCTGGCCAAGTGGAAAGTGGGAGCATTTTTCCTGATCCCAGGGAACCAGGGTATTTAACACCCAGATGGAGGTTTGCACCCGTCCCGTGAGATACCAGAAAAGGACTCAATGAAGTTAAGGATTGGGGCAGGGGGAGAGGAAATAAAAGGTGTCAACAATTCTTGGAAGATTGGAAAAGAGGTGGAAGTGAAGTAACTGACTTAACACAACAGAGGACTCTTTACCAGTGGGGAAAACAGGCAAGAAGACACGCTCTGGAAGTACTTTGGAAGGTGGGTGAAGGGTGGGATAAAAGTAGTGGTTGAAAGTTTATATACAGGGTAATTGGGTCTTTTTTTTTTTTTTTTTAAAGTTTCACTTTGTCACCCTGGGTAGAGTGCTATGGTTTATATCTCACAGCAACCTCAAACTCTTGGGCTCAAGTTACTCTTTTTCCTCAGCCTCCCAAGTAGCTGGGACTACAGGGACCCTTCGCAATGCCTGGCTATTTTGCTCTTGCTTAGGCTGGTCTTGAACTCTTGAGCTCAAGCAATTCCCCCACCTCAGCTTCCCAGAGTGCTAGGATGACAGGTGTGAGCCACCGCACCTAGACAGGTAATCTGGTCTCAATCTTGTCTGTTACCCAGGAACAGTGCAGTGGTATCATCACAGCTTCCTTCAACCTCAAACTCCTAGTCTCAAGCAATTCTGCCTCAGCCTCCTGAGTAGCTGGAACTACAAGTTTGCACCACCACACAAAATTTTTTCTATTTTTGGAAGAGATAGGTCTTGCTCAGGCTGATCTGGAATTCCTGAGTTCAATCAATCCTCTCACCTCCGTGTTCAAGAGTGCTAAGATTACAGGTGTGAGCCACTGTGCTTGCACATCTGCAGCTACTGAGGAGGCTAAATTGGGAGGAGCACCTGAGGCCAGGTGCTCAAGTAAAAGAGGAGAAGAAAAACCTGCACATTCGAAAGCAAGATGCAGTGAGCTATCACCAGGCCACTGCATTCCATCGTTCGTAATAGAGTGCAACTGTCTCGAAAGAAAAAAAAGGGGGGGTGGGTAGTGCCTGTGGGTCAAAGGAGTAGGGCACCAGCCCCACATGCCAGAGGTGGTGGGCTCAAATGCAGCCCCGGCCAAAAAAAAAAACAGGCCGGGCGCCTGTAGCTCAAGCGGCTAAAGTGCCAGCCACATACACCAGAGCTGGCAGGTTCAAATCCAGCCCAGACCTGCCAAACAACAGTGACAACTACAACCAAAAAATAGCCAGGCATTGTGGCGGGCGCTCGTAGTCCTAGTTACTTGGGAGGTTGAGACAAGAGAATTACTTAAGCCCAGAAGTTGGAGGTTGCTGTGAGCTGTAATGTCACAGCACTCTACCCAGGTCGACAGCTTGAGGCTCTGTCTCAAAAAGAGAAAAAAAAAAAAACAACAACAACAATAAAATACACTGGCCAAGTGTGCCTATAGTCCAAGCTATTTGGCAAGCTGAGGTGGGAGGATTGCTTGAGCCTAGGAGTTCAAGCTGAGGTGACATAGTGAGATGTTGTCTCTTAAAAAAAAACAAAAACCACTGTCCAAAAAGCTCGTCCTGTAACTGGCACAGGGAAAAGACTGGCGAATACACTGGAGAAAATAAACATGCTGGGAAAAGACACAAACAAACATTTGGGTGGGCCCTGGTAAAAATCATTGTACCATCAAGCTGCATTGAAACAAATTAAGGTTTTCTTTATTTTTATTTTTTGAGACAGTCTTGCTTTGTTGTCTTAGCATAGGGTGCAGTGGCATCATTATAGCTCACTGCACCCTCAAACTCCTGTGATCCTTTTGCCTTGGCTTCCCAAGGAGCTGGGACAATAAGCTCCTACAACTGCCTGTGGCTAATTTTTCTATCTTTAGTAAAGATAAGATCTTGAATTCCTAAACTCAAGCAATCTTCCCACCTCAGCCTCCCCAAGTACTAGGATTACAAACAGGAGTCACCATACCTGGCTCTATTAAGGTTTTCAATGCCTCATTCTTGAATATGAGCAGTCAAGGATCAGCAGACATTTGAGGATAACCTCCAACTTGAAGTCAAAGCAAACAGAAAGAGGAAAGAGACGATACTGGGAGTAGAATGGGGGGTGGGAGGGGAGAGTTAAAAGGAAATAAAGAATTCACAAAATGCTAATAAGCGAACAACACACTTGGAATATAAAAAATAAAGCTAAAATTTTGAAATTCAGGAGCCATGCCTGGAGGCTCATACCTGTAATCCTAGCACTCTAGGAGGCAAAGGCCAGTGGTTTTCCTGAGCTCAGGAGGTCAAGACCAGTCTGGGCAAGAGCGAGACCCTGTTAGCTGGGTGTTGTAGCAGGTGCCTGTAGTCCCAGCTACTTTCAAGGCTGAGGCTAGACGATCTCTTGAGCCCACGAGTTTGAGGTTGCTGTGAGCTATGACCTCCTGGCACTCTATCCAGGGCTACAGAGTGAGAGTCTGTCTCAAAGAAAAAGAAAAATAATAATAAAAATTTGAAATTCAGTAGAAGACATAAAATTTAGGAAATTTAACAGGAAGTAGACCAAAATGACAAAAAGATACACAATGGAAGAGAAAATGATATGAAAATCAGAGGTGAGCGAACAGATTCAACATCTAAGAGGAGTTCCAGAAAGATCTGCAGATGAAGAAAAAATTACCAGAGAATAACACAAATTTTCTAAAACAATAGTTGAATTTATACCTCTTGAATTCCCAGAATAGTGAATCTTTAAAAATTCATGCTAATTTAATTAAATTTCAAACTGTTCAAAATTACTCAAGAATAATAATAGCAAATATTTATACAGCACATACTCTGTGCCAGGCAATATGGACTTTACATGTACTAATAATCTTCCAACAACCCCATTCTGCAAATGAGGAAGCCAAGGTACTGGAAGATGAAGAAATTTATCTAAGGTCACACAGGCAGTCTTATGGGCTGACTCCAAACCCATGCTGCTGCTGCTGCTGTTTTTTCTTTTTTTTTTTTTTTGAGTCAGACTCTCTATTGCCCAGGATAGAGTGCCATGGTGTCAGCCTCCCAGCAACCTCAAACTCCTGGGTTCAAGCAATCCTTCTGCCTCAGCCTCCCAAGTAGCTGGGACTACAGGTGCTGGCCATGATGTGTGGTTAATTTTTCTATTTTTAGTAGAGACAGAGTCTTTCTCTTGCTCAGACTGGTCTTAAACTCCTGAGATCAAGGGATCTTCCTGCCTCCACCTTCCAGAGTGCTAGGATTATAGGCATGAGCCACCACTTCTAATCGCTATGATCACATACAAAAGTTTGGAGATAAAAATGACATTATACTTCTCAATACTGGATTGAAAGCTGGAAAACTATAAGAATTTTGTTTTTGTTTTTGTTTTGTTTTGTTGTCTTCAAAATTCTGAAAGTAAATGATTTTCTATATAGAATTCTATTCCAAGCCACATTTTTTCAAACAAGTAGAATAAAGAGAGAGAATATAGAATATATATATATAGAGAGAGACAGTCTCACTGTGTCACCCTCGCTAGAGTGCTATGGTGTCACAGCTCACAGTAACCTCAAACTCTTGGGCTTAAGCAATTCTCTTGCCTCAGCCTCCCTAGTAGCTGGGACTATAGGCAACTGCCACAATGCCCAGCTATTTTTTTTATTGCAGTTGTCATTGTTGTTTAGCTGGCCCAGGCTGGGTTCAAACCCGTCAGCCTCGGTGCATGTGCTGGCGCCGTAACCACTGTGCTATGGGCAGCAAGCCAGAATAAAGATATTTTTAGGCGCACATCATATCCCAATGGCTTCATCCTATGCACTCTTTCTCAAGAAACTACTGGAAAATATACTCCAGTAAAACAAGAGAGAAAGAGAAAAACATGGGGTTCAGGAAATATTGTCTAGCTCAGGAGAAAGGTGGAGGTAAAAACTGCACAGCAGGCTCAAAGAGCAGCCACCCCACATGGACCAGGAGAGCTGATAAAAATGGAGCTGAGAGAGCATCGTTGTAGTTAGTTGTATTGGAAGGGTAATGGAAGATATAAAAAGAATAAGTGATAATCATATAGAAAACTAGCAAAGAGAAACCAAAAAAATGAAGCAACCTAGCCAAAAACAACTTTGTAAAACAAATCCACTTATCAACTCCAGCCAAAAATAAACTTGTAAAACAAATGAGATGTAATCTTACTACAGCATTCAACAATGATTACTTACGGCTCGGTGCCTGTAGCTCAGTAGCTAGGGCACCAGCCACATACACTGGAGCTGGTGGGTTTGAATCTAGCCTGGGCCTGCCAAACAACAATGACAACTACAACCGAAAAATAGCTGGGCGTTGTGGTGGGCACCTGTAGTCCCAGCTACTTGGGAGGCTGAGGCAAGAGAATCACTTAAGCCTAGGAATTGGAGGTTGCTGTGAGCTGTGACTCCCCAGCACTCTACCAAGGGTGACAAAGCGAGACTCTGTCTCAAAAAAAAACAAATGACTATTTACATAGCTAAAGATGTAAATACTATTTAACATCAGCAGCAAAAAATAAGTCAATCAGTTTTTCTGCTGCTCAAAGCTCTTAAATAGGTTTCCTTACACATTCCTACCCTTGCTACAGATTTCCTTCCTCATTTCATGGCACTCACTACCCAGCCCTTTTTCACTAAGCTTTGGCCCATTATCCTTTTCATGGGACTTCAAACGAATCAAGGTCCTTTGTACTTTTAGTTCCCTCTGTCTGAAACCTCACCCGAGACTGTTTGGCTGGGTCATTCTCAGTCCTGTCTCAGCTTAAATAAATCCTCTTCATAAAGCTCTCTCTCATCTCCCAGTGAACACCCAGCTACTCTGCAATACATCACCCTATTTATTTGCTTCACAGCTATTATTCCAATCTGTCATTATCTTGAGAATGTATTAGTTTGCTTTGTAATTATCCCCTTCTGCTGGTGTATAAACTCCAATGCTGTAGGGATGTTTGGTATCCCCAGCACCTAGAGCAGTGCTTGCTTCATAATTAGTGCTCAGAATAGAGCAGATGAATGAATGAGTGAGTGACTGAGATTTACATTGGGGACCCTAGCATCCTCTCTTTTCACACTCTCCTGGCTCTTGATGTCTCCTAGTGATGCAAGCTGATACCACCAATCTCCTAACACAGGCTTCAAGGAAGAAATTGGGGTCTTGGGCCTGGTTGCCCACTTATACAGCTCTCTGACTAGTTCATATTCTAGCCTGGGGTGGGCAGTAGAAAAGTGCAGGAAGATAACTGGATGTCTCCCTTGTCTGAGTCTTCTTGGTTAACCTAGAAAAGGTTAGAGGGCTCAGCACCTGCTGCTCATTGGTTAGGGCACTGGCCACATGCACTAAGGCTGGTGGATTCAAACCTGGCCTAGGCCTGCTGAACAAGGACAACAACAATAACAACAACAAAAATAGCCAGCTGTTGTGGTGGGCGCCTGTAGTCCCAGCTACTTTGGAGGCTGCGGCAAGAGAATCACTTAAGCCTAAGAGTTTGAGGTTGCTGTGAGTTGTGACCCCATGGCACTCTACCAAGGGTGACATAATGAGAGTCAGTCTCAAAAAAAAAAAAAAACACCAAAAGGTTACAGGTTATGAGCAAGGTAGGCACCCATCCTTTCATTGGAGAGGGGCAGGGCAGCAAAATGGAAGTACCAGACAGGCCCTGGGTGAAAATTAAAACAAAATCACAGGGACAAACAGAGGTAGGGAAAGCACTGGAGGAAAAGTAAGAAGAAAAATGAGAGGAAATTGTGTAACGAGGTTTCCAGAACCAAGAGTGTGACCAAACACTTGTGTGGGTTAAAGTTGTCCTTTATTACGAAGATTCAGAATGCTAAGAAGACAGGGAGATCATTCTCAAAGCCTGCCTTACTTTGAGAGAACTTCACAGAGTTCTTATGCCCTCCCCAAAGTTACCATCGTTAGCTATACCTCACCCAGCCCTCTGATCTGTAGCTAAAAGATCATGTTTATTACTTTCCCAAGCGTACATCTGGTGTTTTTTATTCAACCCAGGGTGGTGATGACCTTTGTGGTGTTGGAAATGGGAAGATGGCTAACACGACTGTCTGATACCTAATTATATCATTAAGTAACTTTTACAGCTAAAGGGATGTAGGTATTGAGGCTGTTTCTCCTCTTACAACTGGAGCTTACAGGAAGAGAAAGGATAGAAGGATGAAAAGAAAGGCAGCAGCAAGGTGACCTCAGCACATGTGAGCTGCCTCCTTTACTGCCCCGTAGGGGCTGTGGGGAGAGTCCTTCCTCTGCTGGGGAACACGAGGGAGTGCTGGGAGCTTCAGCCTTTTCCTTTTTGGGTAATCTTGGACAAGTCTCCTGACTTCTCTGGGTCTCAGTCTCCTCATCTGTAAAATAGGTGCAGCCATACCCACCTTTAGCAGAGAAGTCATGGAGGGGACCCCATAAGATATGCTCCAGTAAAATTACTGTTTATTATGTTTACTTCAGTAGCAGGGCCTGAGAGAAAAACCTGTTCTCCAAGAGTGAAGAGGTCTCTTCACTCTCTCTCCAAAAAGCTCTGTTTTCCAAGAGTGAAGAGGTCTACAACAGAGGCACCAACCATCCCAAACTTATGTTGAAAAGTAGTAGCTGCCATGAGAGCTAGAGTGGATGAAGGCCAAATTATTTCCTTTTTGGAGGAAGTTTAGGAAGGGTTTCCAGAGAAAGTGGCCTTCAGGGTGGATGGAATTTGGATTTGGATGTGCAGAGAAGGGCCATTCCAGAGGGAACTTTGGAAGCAAAGGCAGGGAAGGGAAAAGTGGGGAACATTTGACTGGATTTTAGCATATGCATAGAAGATAAGCCTGGGAAATAGGTTGGGGGAAGAATTCTAAGAGTGTTGGGGACTCTCTGGCCTGAATGGGCTAGACTAGCGCTACCTTCCATCATGATTCCCTTGAATTTAATAAGAACCAAAACTCTAAATTATAGTAGCACCCATTCTCCCATCCCCAAATTCAAAACCAGCAAACCTGATGAGTCTACCTCTAATAACAGTACTGTGGTGAGTGCTGGAGATATAGCCCTGGACCAAATACATATTGTCCTGCTCTTCTCAGTACACACGTGAAAGGTCATTTGAGGCCACCTAGGCCAGATCCCTATTATACATATAGGAAAACTGAGACTCAGAGAAGAGAAACAACCTTCCCAAGGGCATTGGTGGGTGAGTGCCCAATAAGTGGCTCCTAGTTTCTCATCATAAACCTATATCTCAGGGACTTCTGTCCAGTTGAGGTCACCTGTCCTACTATGGGACTCTATTATCATGTTCTCCAGCTGCCATCACCTTCTCTACTCCAAGGTTTCCCAAAGAGCCAAATGGGACAAATTGAACTAGCTTGGCTCTAACAGGCAAGTAGCCAAACTCCCTCAAGCAGCAGAAGGATGTGCTGCAAGCACTCACATGTTTGCCTGTCCCAGTCCATCCATACTGTCATTAAACATTTATTATCTTTCATTGGAGAAAACTTTTTTCTTTTAGAGACAGAGTCTCACTTTGTTGCCCTCAGTAGAGTGCTGAGGCATCACAGCTCACAGCAACCTCCAGCTCTTGGGCTTAGGCGATTCTCTTCCCTCAGCCTCCCAAGTAGCTGGGACTACAGGCACCCACCACAATACCTGGCTAATTTTTTGTTGCAGTTTGGCTGGGGCTGAGTTCGAACCCGCCAGCCTCGGTATAGGGGGCTAGTGCCCTACTGACTAAGCCACAGGTGCCAGCCTGGAGAAAAACTTTTGATTTGAAAAGACTAGTGCATCTTCTATCCTTCCATGTCTCTTGGGAGCACAAGCTTATAAAAGGCTAATCACAAATGTGGACTGAAAGACAAAGCCAAACACATTGAGACCCTAATAAAAGCAGAGAGGAGGCCGGGCGAGGTGGCTCGTGCCTGTAATCCTATCACTCTAGGAGGCCAAGGTGAGTGGATCCCTTGAGCTCAAGAGTTTGAGAACAGCCTGGGCAGGAGCAAGACCCTCTCTTTGCTTAAAATAGAAAAATTAGCCTGGCATGATGGCATGTGCCTATAGTCTCAGACACTTGGAAGGCTGAGGTCAGGAGGATTGATTGCTTGAATCCAGGAGTTTGAGGTTGCTGTAAGCTAGGCTGAGGCTATGTCTTTCTAACCCAGGTGACAGAACAAGACTCTGTCTCAAAAAAAAAGAAAGAAAAAAAAAAAAAGCAGGGAGGTTGGATGGCTGAGATGTGTCTGAAAAGGATGGAGAGAAGAGACTCGGTATGGGACTGAGGGGGAGGGAAGAGCCTGGTATGAGGAGTCCAGATGATGGGGCCAATTACATGTTAACATCTGTTCCCTCTGTTCTGGATGTGGTTGGTCTTCAGAAGATAATTCTGTGGAGCAAAGTGGCTGTCCCTGCAAGATGCTTTATAAGAACCTAATGACTCAACCAGGGATCCTGAGGTGGTGAGATAGTGGCAGTCCCAGAGGGAGTGCTTACTCGCCTGTCAGTCTCCCAGGATTATCTTACCTGTGAGTTCTAGAAGTTCTGGTCCCAGATTCTAACAAAATCTGAGCCCAGAGGACTCCTGAGAAACCTACTTTCCAAGTTGTGTTTTATATTCTAGTCAAAGAATTTGAGTTCCTGCCTGAATAAGCTCAGCAAATTCCGTGGAGGTGCCAGGGGCACCTGAAACTTCCAGTTCCCAGATCCATAAAGTAGCCAATGCTCCTGAACTTTAGACCTGTAGGTCCACCTATCTGCTGGACATCATCTGGATATCCTAGAGCTGTCTTGGACTCAACATGATCCAAACTGGATTCATTATCTTTCTGCCTGCTCCAATTCCTATGTGTTCTGTGCCTTCATTTCAGCAAATGGAAAAACCATCCATAGAGTTACTTCAAGCTAGAAGCTGGGTATTGTGGCTCACGCCTGTAATCCTAGCACTCTGAAAAGCTGAGGTGGGTGTATCACCTGAGCTCAGGAGTTTGAAACCAGCCTGAACAAGAGCGAGACCCCTGTCTCTACTAAAAATAGAAAAACTAGCTGGGCGTTGTGATGGGCACCTGTAGTCCCAGCTACTCAAGAGGCTGAGACAAGAGAATTGCTGGAACCCAAGAATTTGGTGTTGCTGTAAGCTGTGGCACCATGGCACTCTACCCAGCGTAACAAAGTTTCAAAAAAAAACAAAAAAAAGAAAGAAAGAAAAGGAAAGAAAAGCCAGGTGCAATGGCTCATACCTATAATCCTAGCACTCTGGGAGGCCAAAGCAGGTGGATTCCTTGAGCTCACAAGTTCGAGACCAGCCTGAGCAAAAAGTGAGACCTCCATCTCTACTAAAACTAAAAAACTGAGGCAAGAGGATCGCTTGAGCCCAAGAGTTGGAGGTTGCTGTAAGCCATGACACCATGGCACTCTACCCAGGGTAAACCAGTTAACTCCTAGCAAATTTCTAGACTGCAAGCTTTAAGGAAAAAAAGATGAAATAAGTCTAGTTCACCCCCAAGATAAATAAGAAAGTACTAATTGATTTTTTGCTTCTGGTTCACTCCCAGTTTCTTGCTTGGCTAACTCCTTGGGAAACAGACCAGAAAGTACTAACTGTCCTGGGACTGACCTTTAAACAATACCAAGTGAAGAAATTACTAAAACTAAGATGTGTGAAGGTAAAGTACTGAAAACAAAAATGTATGACATATGGCTAACCGCAAAATTCTGCTTCTGTACAATGCTTCCTTACTACCACACCCAAACGCACCTGGGCAGCCTGCATGCCAACCAGGATGCAGACCAAGCCTTAAAAACCCAACCCTTTGGCTTTTGCTGCAAGCAGGCTGGTGTTGCCATTGGAAGACCAAGTGAAAAATGTGACGGCAAGTGTGTAATCTGTGACTCCTATGTGCGTCCCTGCACCCTGGTGCGCATATGTGATGAGTGTAACTATGGCTCTTACCAGGGGCGCTGTGTGATCTGTGGGGGCCCTGGAGTCTCGGATGCCTATTACTGTAAGGAATACACCATCCAGGAGAAGGATAGAGATGGCTGCCCCAAAGTTGTGAACTTGGGGAGCTCTAAGACAGACCTCTTCTATGAACGCAAAAAGTATGGCTTCAAGAAAAGGTGATTGGTGGGTGCCCCCTTCCCCCCCACATCAAGCTGCTGCAGCTACCAGGAAAGACGCTCACTACCACCAGCAGAGAGGGAACAGAGCCCAAAGCATCGCCGGAATTGCCTGCTAGTGTCCCATCACCTTGACACCCCTACTTTTCCCCTCATCCAGACTTGTTAGGAATGGAAACACCCTGGCAGACTATGCAAGGGAAAAATAGATTGTTTTTTCTTGAATTTGGGAAGCAAGGCTCTGTTCTCCACAGGAATGTGTTCTCTCTACACCAAGACCTTCTAGAAAGGAATAATATTTCAGCCTTCTCTTTAAAGGACTTGACTATAAAGCACACACAGTGGAAAACATGTTATTGCAGCAGCTCTGATGGCAACTGTACTTGGGAGCTACCAGAATGTTAAATGTGGGCATTAGGCTTGTACTGCTTACCAGGGGGTGCTGCTTTCATGTTACTTTCCTTCTAAGAAATTTGAAACCCTGTCTGTTGCTATTATGTTAATAAAGTTGTGGCTTATTTTCTTTTTTTTTTTTTTGTAGAGACAGAGTCTCACTTTATGGCCCTTGGTAGAGTGCCGTGGCCTCACACAGCTCACAGCAACCTCCAACTCCTGGGCTTAAGCGATTCTCTTGCCTCAGCCTCCCGAGTAGCTGGGACTACAGGCGCCCGCCACAACGCCCGGCTATTTTTTGGTTGCAGTTTGGCCGGGGGCCGGGTTTGAACCTGCCACCCTCAGTATATGGGGCCGGCGCCTTACCGACTGAGCCACAGGCGCCGCCCTGTGGCTTATTTTCTGACGGAAAAAAACAAACAAACAAACAAACCCTTTGGGCAGCACCCATAGCTCAGTGGGTAGGGTGTTGGCCACATACACTGAGTCTGGCAGATTTGAACCCGGTCCGGGCCAGCTAAACAACGACAACTGCAACAACAACAAAAAATAGCCAGGTGTTGTGGCAGGTGCCTGTAGTCCCAGCTATATCCACTTCTCTCCATCTTCACATAACAAAAGCCTGGCCCAAGTCACCATCATCTCCTTCCTTCCTTCCTTTTTTTTTTTGAGACAAAGTCTCAAGCTCTTGTGCCCAGGAATTCCACAAAGACCACACTGCCAAACAAGCCAAATTCATAGCGGAGTTCCTTTATTGAAGAGCCATCAGCAACTGCCTCAGTGTCCCAACATGGGGTTTCTGAGAGCAGCCCCGAGTGCTTAAAGGGTAGGGTTTTTTTGTTTGTTTGTTTGTTTTTTTGAGACAGAGCCTCAAGCTGTGGCCCTGGGTAGAGCGATATGACATCACAGCTCACAGCAACCTCAACCTCTTGGGATTAAGCAATTCTCTTGCCTCAGCCTCCCAAGTAGCTGGGACTAAAGGTGCCTGCCACAATGCCCAGCTATTTTTTGGTTGCAGTTGTCATTGTTTAGCAGGCCGGGCCGTGCTCAAACTCATGACCTGCGGTGTATGTGGCCAGTGCCCTGCTCACTGAGCTATGAGCACCGAGCCTCTTTCTTCCTTTTTTAAAATTTCAGATTAATATGGGGGTACATATGATTAGTTACAAAGTGTGCTTTTTTTTGTTTGTTTGTTTTTAGAGACAGAGTTTCACTTTGTCACCCTCAGTAGAGTGCCATAGTGTCACAGCTCATATCAACCTCCAGCTCTTGGGCTTAGGTGATTCTCTTGCCTCAGCCTCCCGAGTATTTGGGACTACAGACGCCTGGCACAATGCCCAGCTATTTTTTGTTGCAGTTTGGCCAGAGCCGGGTTCGAACCCGCCACCCTCGGTATATGGGGCCAGCGCCCTACTCACTGAGCCACAGGCGCCACCTTGTTTGTTTCTTTTATAGACAGAGTCTCACTATGTCACCCTCAGCAGAGTGCTATAGTGTCACAGCTCACAGCAACCTCAAACTCTCGGGCTTAAGTGTTTTTCCTGCCTTAGCCTCCCAAGTAGCTGAGACTACAGGCACCTGCCACAACACCAGGCTATTTTTTATTGCAGTTGTCATTGTTGTTTAGCTGGCCTGGGCTGAACAACAATGACAACTGCAACCAAAAAATAGCCAGGCGCCTGTAGTCCCAGCTACTTGGGAGGCTGAGGCAAGAGAATAATTTAAGCCCAAGAGTTCAAGATTGCTGTGAGCTGTGATACCACAGCAGTCTACCAAAGGCGACATAGTGAGCTTATGTCTCAAAAAAAAAAAAATTCTGCAAGAACAAAGGAGGGGGAAAGGGCAATTAACTAGATAACCTTGCTTGTTACCAGATTTCCTCTGGACCATGCAATCTACAGATGCCCCCATCACTTTTCATAGTGTTTAAAATACAGTAACATTTAGGGCGGCGCCTGTGGCTCAGTGAGCAGGGCGCCGGCCCCATATACCGAGGGTGGCAGGTTCAAACCTGGCCCCGGCCAAACTGCAACAAAAAAATAGCCGGGCATTGAGACGGGCGCCTGTAGTCCCAGCTCTCGGGAAGCTGAGGCAGGAGAATCGCCCAAGCCCAGGTGTTGGAGGTTGCTGTGAGCTGTGTGACGCTACGGCACTCTACCGAGGGCGATAAAGTGAAACTCTGTCTCTACAAAAAAAAAATATATATATATATATAAAAATACAGTAACATTTAACATTTTATTCATAGTATTTATCACCATTTCAAGCAATATAGCATGGGTGCTAATAACACAGACTCTGAAGTCAAACTGCCTGGATTTGAAACCTGGCTCTACCATTTTACTGTTAAGTTATTTAACCTTGAAGTTTCCTTAGCTATAAAATGGGGATGATAATAATAATATTACCTACCTCATAGGGTTGCTGTGAAGATTAAATGAGTTGTTGTAAGGATTAACTACGTAAAATGCTTAAAACAGCTACCCTAGTTCCAGTTCATTCCTGAGTCCTAACTGTATCTTGGAGACACTCTTGTATTCTCATGTTATAATAAAAGCCCTTTTCTAGTTAAAACCAGTTCAAACTTGTTTCTGTTGTATGCATTCAGTTTTAACTGCTGAATAATATCCTCTGTATAAGTATAATTCAATGTACCCATTCTTCGGTTGATAGCCTATTTATTTATTTAGAGACAAGGCCTGGCTCTATCTCCCAGGCTAGAGTGCGGTGGGTTGATCATAGTTCAATGCAGCCTTGAACTCCTGGGATCAAGCAATCCTCCTGCCTCAGCCTCCTCAGGAGCTAGGACTATATGCACACACCTTCATGCCCAGCTATTATATATTTTTTTACTTTTTGCAAAGACAGCGTCTCACTATGTTGTCCAGGCTGGTCTCAAACTTCTGGCCTCAAGTGAGCCTCCCTTCTCAGCCTCCCAAAGTACTGAGATTACACTATCACAAACAAAACTATAATGAACTTCTTGTATATGTCTCTTTGTATACATGCACTAGTTTCTCTAGGGCATGTACCTAGAAGTGGAATTGCCGTGCTTTGGGGATTTTAATTTCTAAAATCTGACTCTCTGCCCTATCTATCTATGGATCCTAGACTGAGTCTCACTCCGTTGCACTGGGTAGAGTGCCAGGGCATCATCATAGCTCACAGTTCAAGAGATCCTCTTGCCTCAGCCTCACTACTAGCTGGGACTGCAGACATGCGCCACCACACCTGGTTAATTTCTCTTTTTAGTAGAGACAGGGTCTGGCTCTTGCTCAGATGGGTCTTGAACTCCTGAGCTCAAGGAATCCACCCACCTCAGCTTCCCAGAGTTCTAGGATTACAGATTACAGGCTGAGCCACTGTGCCCACCTCCTTTCTTTAATCTTTCACTTCCACAAACTGCAAGCTTCTGTAAACTCCTGAAGATCAGATACTGGCCCTAACAGGAGTACAATAACAAATAATTCTTTACAAGATTAAGCTTGTTCTTGGGTTGCATAAAGATCTCTATTCTTCCCAGTAGTTCTCAGATTTGAAAATAACTACTCCATGGGCGGCACCTGTGGCTCAGTCGGTAAGGCGCCGGCCCCATATACCGAGGGTGGTGGGTTCAAACCCAGCCCCGGCTGAACTGCAACCAAAAAATAGCTGGGCGTTGTGGCGGGCGCCTGTAGTCCCAGCTACTCAGGAGGCTGAGGCAAGAGAATCGCTTAAATCCAGGAGTTGGAGGTTGCTGTGAGCTGTGTGAGGCCACCGCACTCTACCCAGGGCCATAAAGTGAGACTCTGTCTCTACAAAAAAAAAAAAAAAGAAAAAGAAAATAACTACTCCAGGGCAGTGCCTGTGGCTCAAGGAGTAGGGTGCCGGCCCCATATACCAGGGGAATGGCAGGTTCAAGCCCAGCCCTGGCCAAAAACAAACAAACAAACAAAAGAAAATAACAACTCCACGATTCAACTACCTTGTCATTTTTTTTTTTTTTTTTTAGAGACAGAGTCTCAAGCTGTGGTTCCAAGTAGAGTGCTATGGTGTCACAGCTCACACCAACCTCAAACTCTTGTGTTCAAGTGATTCTCTTGCCTCAGCCTCCCAAGTAGCTGGGACTACCAAAGCCTGCCACAACGCCTGGCTATTTTTGTTGTTGCAGTTGTCATTGTTGTTTTAGCTGGCCCAGGCCGGCTTCGAACCCACCAGCCTCCGTGTATGTGGCCGGCGCCCTACCCACTGAGCTACGGGAGCCGCCTATCTTGTCATTACTCCGGTGTAAATGAGCTTGGCATTCTCACGTGTGTGATGGAAGGGCTGTGCTAGTGACCCAAGAGACTGGAGAGAGGCACAGAGGTCAAACTTTAACAGACTACCGTATTCTGCGCTCAGGGCAGGGAGGAGGACCAATTGATTCCTTAGGACAGGGATTGGGGATTAAATCCTTTCAACCACAAGACACAGCTAGTGGCCAGGTAGCTGAAGTAGAACACAAGACCTGCGTCCCAATCCTGTCTTTGCTCCATTCTTTCCCTTCAATCTCATCCAAATGGTGCGGGGGCTTGTCCAAAGGGTTTCACGGTGTCCCTAAGATCTGAGATATCAAGGCATAGGGCCGATTATCAAGGTTTTCCACCAAGCAGGCGCACCCCTTCACCGCCATTTCGCTTTGGCGCTATCTGGCGCCCAAAAGGGAAGTGGCGCGTCTGCGGTCTCCCGCTATCTGCCGTCTCTTCTGGTAGAATTAGTACCTAGACCTTTAAGATGTTGGTCCAACCGGAAAATTCCAGGGCCTGAGCCTAGGAGCGCTCTCTTGAAGCTGCCTCAGATTGGTCCAGTCAGGGTAAGGGCTGTCTGTAGCAAACTTCACGAAAGTCATTGGTCTTTGCTCTGGCTTCGCCCCGTGAAACCCGTGGCGGATGACTGTGATTGGTCAGTGGCTCTGGAGGCGGGCTCCGAGCGTGGCGCCAGAGCCTCTTGGGCTGTCGGGTCTCCTGGGCAGTGGCGGCTGCGGCGTCGTGGACGTCCTGTCAATGGCTGATGGAGAGATGAGTGGGGACAAGCGGGGAGAGGGCCCTGCTCCTGTCGGCCGATTCAGCTTTAGCCCAGAGCCCACGCTCGAGGATATGTAAGCAGTCCTTGCCCAGCCGGAGCTAGCGAGATGTGCCCCTTTCTCTCTCATATTGGGGCGGGTCCCACCACGTGGTCGGGAAGAAAGCTGACTCTGGGCGAGCCTTCTAACCGCCTCATCTGAGCCACAGGCACCGCCCCGGAGTTGTTATTTTCTTTTTTTTTTTTCTCGGTCGGGGCTGGGTTTGAACCCGCCACCTCCGGCATATGGGACTGGCGCCCTACTCCTTGAGCCACAGGCGCCGCCCTGGAGTTGTTATTTTCAAATCTGAGAATTACTCATCTGTAAAATGGACGCAACAGTGCACACCTTACTTGGTTTAACCCAGCCCTGCATCTGAGCCGTCTTCTCCCCAGGGCTGGGATACCTCCAGGAGTGGGTGGTACCACAGGAAAAATGAAGTGCCGAGAGGTGGGAGACATTATTTTTTGCTGGAGGAAATCAAGGCTTCTTAGGTGAAGTGATCATGGAACTGCATATTGTAAGATAAATAGGATTTTGATGCACAGAGATAGGAACTACAAAAGTAGCAGTAGGAGATGGAATAATGAAGAGGGTATTGTTGGGTCAGGTCAGGGGCGCACCCATTTTATAGATGAAGAAACCAAATTCCATAAACAGGAGATTTCCAAGGAATTAGTTGCAAGCTCCCCTAGTCTTGTGGCCCCATATCACTGGGGCACCTGCTTGGAAGCTGCATCTCTTCCCCCTTGACTCTGAGACTTGGGCTTCCACCCTTTTGTCCTATTCCAGCCGACGCCTCCATGCCGAGTTTGCTGCTGAACGAGATTGGGACCAATTCCACCAGCCTCGGAACCTCCTCCTGGCCTTGGTGGGGGAAGTTGGGGAGTTGGCAGAACTCTTGTGAGTAGATGGAAGATTTCCTGGAAGAGTCTGCATGCTGTTGGGGGGGGGGGGGAAGGGAGCATTTATTTGATCATCAAACATTCATGGGTTCAGTTTCCCCACCTCACTGCCAGTTCTCTGTGCCTGTGTTGGGGCGTCCTGTCCCCTGGAGAGAAAGATGAAAATAGCAAAACAGATTCAGGTCTAAGAAGGAGTGATAGCAACAGCCCTCCTTTTCCTTTGCCTCTGCAGCTGAAAGGAAAGTGTTCTATAGAAGACCTTCCTGGGGCATTTCAGACAGTGGGAACTACAATTGGAAAGGTAGTGAGGCAGGAAAGGAAGGGCAAGGTAAATTCAGGGAGAATCTGTTACTCCTTTAGTGTAAACTTCTCAAGAAAAATCAGGGATGTTTTATGTTTGTTCTCTGATGTGTCCCACAGCCTAGCACATAGTAGCCACTCAGGATATATGTATGAATGAGTGATAGGGCGGTGGAGGAGAGAGGTGAGAGATGAACCCAGAAAGATAGGTTTGGGGCAACAGAGTAATGGACGGTTTAGACAGAGGACCTGGCCAGATCTGAGTGTTAGGAATATCACTGTGTCTACAGGGTATATTGGCCGAATCACTGAGAGAATGGAGCAGTGAGGAGGCTGGTGTAGCCCAGGCTAGAGGTGGTGAGGCCTAGACCAGGGCAGTCACTGTGAGGATGGAGAAACAGGGGCAAAGAGATGTGCTGGAGGACAAACCACTCATTACAGATTTATAATCAGCTCTGTACTAGGTCTTACAGAATCAAGATTATATGGCCTTGAACAAGACAGACACAGTTCCTCCCTTCATAGTGGCAGGTAATAGAGGGAGAAGGCTTTTCTAAGGAGGTGACATCAGAGCTAAGGGTGGAGCCAGTCATGGGAAAGATGGGTGGGGGGCGGGAGGGTGTTCGATTCAAGGCAGAGGAAGCAGAAGTGCAAAGGCCCTGTGATAGTTTGGCCTGTTTGCAAGGCAGAAAGTCAGAGTGGCTTTAGGTGGGAAGTGAGAGAGAGAGTAAGTGGTGGGTGTTAACATTGGAAAAGGCGCCAGGAGTAGGGCAAGAAGTAGGGCGCCAGCCCCATATACTGTAGGTGGCGGGTTCAAACCCGGCCCTGGCCAAAAACTGCAAAAAAAAAAATAAATAAATAAACAAAAAACAGAAAAAAAAAGGAAGGAAGGAAAAGGCAGGGGTCAGCTCATGAAGGACGTGGAGAGCATTGTTAGTAGTTTAGATTAAGCACTGGTGGGGTGGGGTTTAATTGGGGAAGTGACAAAATGACATTCTGCTTTTAAAAGATTGTTCTGGCTAGCTCTGCGCCAGTGGCTCAAGCAGCTGAGGCGCCAGCCACATACACCTGAGCTGGCGGGTTCAAATCCAGCCCGGGCCTGCCAAATGATGACGGCTACAACCAAAAAATAGCCAGGCGTTGTGGCGGATGCCTGTAGTCCCAGCTACTTGGGAGGCAGAGGCAGGAAAATTGCTTGAGCCCAGGAGTTGGAGGTTGCTGTGAGCTGTGATGCCACGACATTCTACCCAGGGTGAAAGTTTGAGGCTCTGTCTCAAAAAAAAAAAAAAGATTGTTCTGGGGCAGTGCCTGTGGCTCAGTGGGTAGGGCACCAGCCCCATATACCAAGGGTGGTGGGTTCAAACCCGGCCCTGGCCAGCTAAAACAGCAGTGGCAACCGCAACAAAAATTAGCCAGGCATTGTGGTGGTTGCCTGTAGTACCAGCTTCTCAGGAGGCTAAGGCAAGAGAATTGCTTAAGTCAAAGAGTTGGAGGTTGCTGTGAGCTGTGATGCCACAGCGCTCTACTGAAGGCAACAAAGTGAGACTCTGTCTCAAAAAAAAAAAAGATTGTTCTGGGCAAGAGTAGATGAACTAACAGGGATATTAGTAGAAGGCTTCAGCAGTTGTCCAGGTCTGAGGTGGCAATGGCTAAGGCTCAAGAGAAGTAGAAGTAGGTGGGGTTTTTTTTTTTTTTTTTTGAGACAGAGCCTTAAGCTGTTGCCCTGGGTAGGGTGCTGGTGTCATCACAGCTCACAGCAACCTCCAAATCCTGGGCTCAAGCGATTCTCCTGCCTCCACCTCCCAAGTAGCTGGGACTATAGGCGCCTGCCACAATGCCTGGCTAGTTTTTGGTTGTAGCCGTCATTGTTGTTTGGTGGGCTGGGCTGGATTCAAACCCGCCAGCTCAGGTGTATGTGGCTGGTGCCTTAGCTGCTTGAGCTACAGGCGCCAAGCCAGAATTAGGTTTTAGAGCTTTGTCTCAACAAGGAAAATGTTCTCTTACCATCCCTTGGCTCAGAAAGAGACACAGAGATCTGGCTATTATCTGTTAGGGTCTCTTCCCCCACTCTTAACTATTCAGGGCCCAGATGAGTTGAGTTGTTCTTGGAAGGGCCTCCTGGGAGGTGGGAGATCATTGCTGTAAGGACTGGGGTGCTCTTAAGGGAGGTAGAGCCCATTGTCCTAGCTAGCATCTGTGTTTGTCTTTCTGTGTACTGCCCGCAGTCAGTGGAAGCCTGATGAAGAGCCTGGTCCCCAAGCCTGGCCTCCCAAGGAACGGGCAGCGCTTGAAGAGGAGCTTAGTGATGTCCTCATCTACTTGGTGGCGTTAGCTGCTCGATGCCATGTAGATCTGCCCCAAGCAGTGCTCTCCAAAATGGACACCAACCGGCAACGCTACCCAGCCCATCTATCACGTGGCTCTGCCCGCAAGTATACAGAATTACCCCATCTGGCCAACTCTGAAGTCAAGGTTGTGGGGCCTGCAGACCTTGCTTGTGCGTCCACAGCTCAAGTCCCAACCTAGAAAAATGGACACAGAACCTGCAACTGAGCATGGCATCTAAAGAGCCAGAGGGTGGCCCAGCCATGGAACCTTATTTTAGTCTTTTCCTAATAGATCATGGGCTTGAGGACCCCACTGCCTAAGGTGTGAGGCCCAGAAGCCTCCAGAAGATAGCCTTCTGGTGTTTTCTCTCCTAATAAAATGGTTTTGAACAACAGCTTCGGCCAGGGAGGCTTTGTTTTAACAGGTGCTTAAGTGGGGCAGCAGGCATGAGCCCAATTCTTGTGTTTCTCTGTTGTGCCTGCTACCTTCAAGGCAAATTCCTATTGAGATCTCATGTAAGTTCCTTTACCTTTCTGGACCTATAAGAGATCAGAAGGGGGCGGCGCCTGTGGCTCAGCGGGTAGGGCACTGGTCCCATATGCCGGAGGTGGTGGGTTCACAACCCAGCCCCGGCCAAATTAAAAAAAAAAAAAGAGATCAGAAGGTGCATATAATACTGGTTAAGAATGCAGATTCTGCAGCCAGATTGTCTGGGTTCAAATGCCATCTTCGACACTTAGGAGTTGAATGATGTTCATCGAATTAATCTTTCTGCAGTTTCCTCACCTATAAAATGAAACTAATAGTATCTACCTGAGGGTGGCGCCTGTGGCTTAAAGGAGTAAGGCTCAGGCCCCGTATGCTGGAGGTGGCGGGTTCAAACCCAGCTCCGGCCAAAAAAAAAAAAGTACCTACCTGATAGAATTATAAGGCTTAAGTGAGTTACTAAGAGTACTTAGGGTAGTGCCTGGCACATCGTAAGGTACTTAGTAAGTTTGTAGTTATTTTCCCTATTTAACTCAATTTTTAGGGGCCCCAGAGCAGGAAACTTGTGTCACAAATCAGGACAGGACTCTCATATGGGGCAGAACAGGGGTGCTTTTGCTCTTCGGCTTCGGCCCCTTAGTAAAAGTGAAGACGACCCATCCATCCAGACCAAGGCCAATTTTGTTCTTCCTGTCCCCTGAACATAGTGTTGAGTGTGTATGATTTACACGTGTGTAACCTCAGACATGTCCTTTTCCTTTCTGAGATACCCATCTCAAGAGGCAGGAAGATACCTTTCCAGGTGAAACTGAATGGATCAGATTGAACTCCTTAAGCTTTGTGGCCCTAAACCCCCCCTTTTCTCCCTCTCCAGTGATAACCTTATCCTTACAAACTCTGATTGCATTTTATCAGTTATCTCCTTTCCCTTGTATATAATCTTCTCTGTTAGTCCTTTCCACCAGCACATAAAACATATCTGAGTCTCTATTGTCTTTTTTTTTTTTGTAGAGATAGTCTCACTGTAGTGCCCTCAGGTAGAGTGCCATGACGTCACATGGCTCACAGCAACCTCTAACTCTTGAGCTTAAGCGATTCTCTTGCCTGTCTCCCGAGCAGCTGGGACTACAAGCGCCCACCACAACGCCCGGCTATTTTTTTGTTGCAGTTTGGCCGGGGCTGGGTTTGAACCAGCCACCCTGGTGCCCTACTCACTGAGCCACAGGCACCGCCATCTCTATTGTCAATACAAAATCAATCCTCCACTACTACCCTCATGTTTTTCACAGCCACGCCTCTTGAAAGGGCTATTTGCATTCACCCATTCCACTTCCTCATCCTCCCATTTATACCCTTCCAAGTCCAGGATGGCGTTCATGCCCACCCTTCCAATGAAACTACTCACTTCTGCGCCCCCCACCCCAACCCCTTCAGAGCAGCACCTGACCATGCCCACCTTCACGAAACACTTCTAGATTTCCCAGACAAGACGCTTTTCTGGTTTCTTGCTACCTTTGGCTGTTCTATTGAAACTCTTCTTAGGTACCTTGTTGATATAGTGTGGACTCCACACCTGATGTCTTGTTATTTCCAATCACTTTCCTGAAGCCTCCATTTTCACCTCATGTCCAACATATCCATATTGGGGTGTCACAATTGCCCCCACTTTGGCTTCTCATTCTGTGCCATGTGCAGCCACCCAGGCTAAGAAGTGAGGTCAGGCTAGGTGCAGTGGCTCATGAGCCTGTAATCCTAGCATTTTGGGAGGCCAAGGCAAATGGATTGCCTGAGCTCACAGGCTTGAGCCTGAGCAACAGTGAGACCATGTCTCAAAAAATAGCTAGGCATTGTGGCAGGTGCCTATAGTCCCAGCTACTTGGAAGGCTGAGGCAAGAGAACTGCTTGAGCCCAAAAGTTGAGGTTGCTGTGAGCTATCTATGACACCTCAAACTCTACCAAGGGTGACAAATACTGTCCCCCCCAAAAAAAAGTGGGCTTGGCGCCTGTGGCTCAAGCAGCTAAGGTGCCAGCCACATACACCCGAGCTAGCGGGTTTGAATCCAGCTGGGCCCGCCAAACAATGATGGCTGCAACCAAAAAATAGCCGGGTGTTGTGGGTGCCTGTAGTCCCAGCTACTTGGGAGGCTGAGGCAAGAGAATTGCTTAAACCCAGGAGTTGGAGGTTGTTACGTGCTGTAATGCCACAACACTCTACCCAGTGTGACAGCTTGAGGCTCTATCTCAAAAAAAAAAAAGTGAAGTCAGCCCCATCTCCTTTCTCTCCAAACCCAGGTCCCTTCTAACTCCTATGAATCCTAGCTTTTTTTTTTTTTTTTCTGAGACAAGAATCTCACTTTGATACCCTTGGTAGAGTGCCACAGTGTCACAGCTCACAGCAACCTCAAACTCTTGGGCTCAAGCAATTCTTTTGCCTCAGCCTCCCAAGTAGCTGGGACAACAGGCTCCTGTCACAATGCCCAGCTATTTTTAGAGACAGGATCTTGCTCTGGCTCAGGCTGCTCTCAGATTCCTGAGCTCAGCCATCCACTGGCCTTGGCCTCCCAGTGTGAGGATTACTGGCATGAGCCACCTCACCAGGTCTGAATCCTAGCTTCTTAAGGATGTCAAGTTCATCCTTCCCCTCTAATCCCTCCAGACTAATTTGCTGCCTTGGATTATTTTTTTATTTTTTATTTCTAGAGATCGAGTCTCACTTTATTGCCCTTGGTAGAGTGTCGTGGCTTCACACAGCTCACAGCAATCTCCAACTCCTGGGTTTAGGTGATTCTCTTGCCTCAGGCTGCCTTGGATTCTTTAACTTTACTTCCAAGGTCCCTCATGGTCTATCTCCTGTTAACTCCTTTGGTTTTTGTCCCCACATTCCAGGCCAGGGGACATATGCAAACTTTCATGAGCCTGGCATGCAGTTTTAGGGGCTCTCCATAATTCCCCAAACCCAACTCCTTTTTTTTCCGAGATCAGGTCTTGCTCTGTTGCTCAGGCTGACGTAAAGTGGCATGTTTACAGCTCACTGCACCCTCAAACTGCGCTGAAACAGTTCTCCGGCCTCAGCCTACTGAGAAGCTGGGACTACAGGTGTCCAGCTAGTTTTTTAATTTTTATTTATTTTTTAGAGACAGTCTCACTTTGTCGCCCTCAGTAGAGTGCTGTAGTGTCACAGCTCACAGCAACCTCCAGCTCTCTTGGGCTTGGGCCATTCTCTTGCCTCAGTCTCCTAAGTAGCTGGGACTCCAGGTGCCCACCACAACGTCCGGCTATTTTTTTGCTGCAGTTAGGCTGGGTCCAGGTTCGAACTCGCCACCCTAGGTATATGGGGGCTGGCACCCTACTCACTGAGCCACAAGTGCCACCCCACTACACTGATTTTCTTTATTTTTTTGAGACGGAGCCTCAAACTGTCGCCCTGGGTAGAGTGCCATGGCATCACAGCTCACACAGCAACCTCCAAATCCTGGGCTCAAGCGAATCTCCTGCCTCTGCCTCCCAAGTAGCTGGGACTACAGGCACCCGCCACAATGCCCGGCTATTTTTTGGTTGTAGCCATTGTTTGGCGTGCCCAGGCTGGATTCGAACCTGCCAGCTCCGGTGTATGTGGCTGGCGCTTTAGCCGCTTGAGCCACAGGCACCGAGCCTACACTGATTTTCTAAAGTCATTCATGCCTTGCTCACCGAAACTAAAGAATGCAGTGCCTTGGGCGGTGCCTGTGGCTCAGTGAGTACGGCGCCGGCCTGAGGGTGGCGGGTTCAAACCCAGCCCCGGCCAAAGTGCAACAAAAAAATAGCCGGGCGTTGTGGCGGGTGCCTGTAGTCCCAGCTACTCGGGAGGCTGAGGCAAGAGAATCGCATAAGCCCAAGAGTTAGAGGTTACTGTGAGCCGTGTAACGCCACGGCACTCTACCGAAGGCGGTACAGTGAGACTCTGTCTCTACCAAAAAAAAAAAAAAAAAGAATGCAGCGCCTGTGTGACCATGACCTGGCTATATTTGGGGTTCTTATGGTTAAGTGCCAAGTGTGGGATGACCTCCGGGACCTTCCAACAGTACCTGGAATCCTTTAGTCTCAGCCTCACTTAGATCCAGGACAATTAATCTGGAGAAACTCACCTTTCTTCCTCTCCACCCACCTCAATCACATGCCTGGGTGAGGTGAAGATATAATACTTTATTCACTAATACAGCCCGAGGGAATGTAGGCGTGGTGTCCAGGGACCCTGGCAGGGGATTCTCCCAGTCTCCCAGTTCCAGAACAGCCAGGCCTGAAGTCCCACCATTTCCCAAGCTTGGGTGCCGGGGCGCAGTTGTCCAGCTTCGGCCAGGTCTTAAGTTCCAGCGCTTTTCTCCCCCAACAGGACACTCGCAGCACCGCGGCAACAGGAGCAGCAACTCAGCTGCCCTCACACTCCGGGCAACGCTCTGTGGCAGTGGCAGCCGTGGCACCTGCAGGTAGCTTGAAGTCACGACCACAGCCAACACAGATAAAGAGGCGACGCCGCATGTGCGCGCGACGGTGGCGAATGAAATGCGAACTAAGACGGAATCGGCGGCCACACTCCGCGCAAGGGTAGGGCCGCTCGCCTGTATGCGTGCGCGCATGCTCCGCCAGGTTGGAACGGTGGCCGAAGCGGCGGCCGCATATGGCGCAGCGGTGCGGCTTCTCGCCTGTGTGCACGCGCCGGTGTTTGGCCAACGCCGAGCTCTGCGCGAAGCGCGTGCCGCAGTCGGCGCATGCGTACGGCCGCTCACCCGTGTGCGTGCGTCGGTGGCGCGCCAGGCACGAACTGCCGCCAAAGGCGCGTCCGCAGTCCGGGCACGCGTACGGCTTCTCGCCCGTGTGCACGCGCAGGTGTTGCGCGTAGTTGGAGCTCTGAGCAAAGCGGCGGCCGCAGTGCGCGCATGCGTACGGCTTCTCGCCAGTGTGTCGCCGCCGATGCTGCCGCAGGTTTGAAGCAGCAGAGAAGCGCTTGTCGCACTCGGGGCATTCGTATGGCCTCTCGCCTGTGTGCGTGCGGCCGTGTTTGGTCAGCGCCGACTTCTGTGAGAAGCGCCGGCCACACACTGTGCACGCGAAGGGCCGTTCGCCTGTGTGCGTGCGTGCGTGCTTGGCCAACGTGGAGCGGCGCGCAAAGGCGCGGCCGCAGTCCGGGCACGCGTGAGGGCGTGCCGGGTCAGGGGGCGGCGCTGGCGCCTCGCTCGGGACCTGCGGGGAGAGAGGAGGAGAAGTCAGACCAGCCCCGGAGCCAGACCTTGGTCTCCATAAGCTGCCACTTCTCTGTGCTTCATTTCTCTATCTCCCCATCTGTGAAATAGAAAAAGCAATCCTGCCTCATAGGATGATTGTGTACATTAAATGAGATATTTATAACTCACAAAGCACAATGTTGGGGGGCATTCTAGCTATTTTTATTCAACAAATATTTTTTGAGAGTGTGCAAAGTGCTAGACTCGTTGTAGGCACTGGGGATTCAGCATTAAAAAGAAAGTACTGAGGCGGCACCTGTGGCTCAAGGAGTAGGGCGCTGGCCCCATATACTGGAGGTGGTGGGTTCAAACCCAGCCCCAGCCAAAAACTGAAAAAAAAAAAGTACTAAAATATTCCTAATTTCAGAAAGGATAAGTTATTCTGATTTGGGGGATCTCCAAAATTTAAATAGGGGTGTCAAGACACTTCATTGTAACATAAACACGTAAAAGAGGTGAGAATAGGCTAGTGGATATCTCTCAAAGGACCATTACAGAGGGAACAGCAAGCAACTCCACAAGCAGGAGTCTGCCTGCTGAGTTCCAAGAATGGCAAGAAAAACTGGCTAAAGCACAATGTATTCCGGTGAGAGTAATGGATAGGGTGGTGGTGGTGGAGGGGACGTCTTAGCTAGAACCTTGTAGGTCACAGGACTTTGGCTTTCAGTACAAATGAGACAGGATGTCAGAGGGTTGTAGGCAGGAAAATGACCAGATAAAACTTTTTTTTTTTTTCAGAGTCTCATTATGTCGCCCCCGGTACAGTTGCTGTGCTCACAGCAACTCTTGGGCTGAAGCGATTCTCTTGTCTCAGCTTCCCAGTAGCTGGGACTACAGGCGCCCGCCACAGCGCCTGGCTATTTTTTTGTTGTAGTTGTCGTTGTTTGGCAGGCCTCGGCCAGGTTGGAACCCGCCAGCCCGGTGTATATGGCCGGCTCCCTAGCCGCTGAGCTATGGGCACTGAGCCAGATCAAACATTTTCAAAGACTCCTTCAGGCTGCTGGGGTTGAAAACCAAATGAAAGAGAGAAGACAGATGCAGGGGCTCAGTGAAGTAGGCTATTGCAGTCATCCAGCAAGAGAAGACAGTGTCTCAGACCCAAGTGACACAAGTGGAAACTGGAGGTAGTGGGAATTGGTTGACATCTGGATCTATTTTGCAGTATGAGTCAACAGATTTAATAACATTAAATGTAGGATGCATAGAAAGAGAGGAGTCTAAATGACTCCAGTGCGTCTGAGCCTAGCAATTGCAAAGGAAGAGTTCCCATTTACAGAGATGAGGATGGTGGAGAACAAGATGAGAAGTGAGATCTGTTTCAGACTGTATTGTTAACATCTTGACATCTGGAGATCAGGTGATAGGCCTAGGTTGGAGATGTTAATCGAGAAGCTGTGGCTTGGTGCCCATAGCTCAGTGAGTCGGGTGCCAACCACATACACCGAAACCGAGGCTGGTGGGTTCGAGCCCGGCCTGGTCCTGCTAAAAACAATGACAACTGCAACCAAAAAATAGCCAGGCTAAAAAAAAAAAACAAAAGAAGCTGTCACCGGGCCAGGCATGCATATGCCTATAATCCGAGCACTCTGGGAGGCTGAGGCAGGTAGATTGCCTGAGCTCACAGGTTCAAAACCAGCCTGAGCAAAAGCAAGACCCCATCTCTAAAAATAGCTGGGCATTGTGGTGGGCACCTGTAGTCCCAGCTATTCTGGAGACTGAGGCAAGAGAATCACTTGAGCCCAAGAGTTTGAGGTTGCTGTGAGCTGTAATGCCACTGTGCTCTACTGAGGGCAACATTGTAAGACTGTCTCAAAAAAAGAAGCTGTCGGGCGGTGCCTGTGGCTCAAGGAGTAGGGCGCTGGTCACATATGCCGGAGGTGGTGGGTTCAAACCGGGCCCCAGCCAAAAAAGAAAAAAAAGAAGCTGTCTACCTACAGATGGTTTTTAAAGCCTTGAGATTTGATGAGATCACTCAGGGAATGGTTGAAATTTGGTGGCAAGATGAGTAGCCAGGATGTGAGGAAAGCCAAGAGAGTGGTGTCTTGGAAGCCAGACAAGGACTAAGTCCAAACTCTTCAATCAACTTTGAAGAGCAAGCACCTATCATTTTTTAAGCTATGAAGAAAAATGCAAGGGTAAAAGCTAAATGCTATTCTGAGGCCTGATACGAGAAAAAAAAAAATTGAAAATGAGCCAGTTTTATGAGGTCTGGGCTTCTAGAAATAAAATCAGAAAAAGGAAAGAACGGCTTTGTAACAAGCAGGTGAAGGGAAAGAATTTTGTACTAACAGAAAAGTAAAAAGAAATATTGAGGGCACATTGCTCCCTTCTTAGAAAAGAGAACACTCATCCCAGCAAACTGATGTCAAGTTTCTACTGTGAATTAATTAAGAAAATTAATTCATGACCAAATGAAATACTTGGCACATATTAAGGACATGACACTGTTTGCATCTTCCATACTTGATCTCTGCAAGGTAGTTACCACCTTCCCTATTTTACAGATGAGGAAACAGATTAAGAGAGGGTAAGTCACAACCAGTGAACAGTAGGGCCTTCTCTTTCTTAAGGGGCAGGCAGGCAACTTCAAGGCCTTCAAGACCCTTTGTCAAAAGGCATCAGCTTTTGGTAACCAACTCAGAAGTTGAAAAACAGGGCAAGTGGGAAATCAGCAACCAGCCAAGGGAACTCTGGTCTAAACAATATATGTAACAGTAACAATGACAACAGCAATAATCAATATCATGCCAGGCAAGATGGCTCACACCTGTAATCCTAGTACTCTAGGAGACCCATGTGGCTGGATTGCTTGAGTTCACGAGTTTGAGACCAGCCCCAGCAAAAGTGAGACCCTGTCTCTACTAAAAATAGAAACTCTGAGGCAAGAGAATTGCTTGAGCCCGAGTTGGAGGTTGCTGTGAACTATGACGCCATGGCACTCTACCCAGGGCAACATTGTGAGATTCTGTCTCAAAAAAAAAAAAAAATGGCAGCACCGTAGCTCAGTAGGGAGGGTGCCAGGCACATACACCAAGGCCGGTGGGTTCGAACCTGGCTGGGCCAGCTAAAACAATGACAACTGCAAGAAAAAAATAGCCAGACATTGTAGTGGGCTCCTGTATTCCCAGCTATTTAGGAGGCTGAGGCAAAAGAATCGCTTAAGCCCAAGAGTTTGAGGTTGCTGTGAGCTGTGACACCATGGCATTCTACCCAGGGTGACAACTTGAGACTCTTGTCTCAAAAAAAAAAAAAATTAGTATCAGTGTTAAGCTTTGATAACACTACTATACGTACATTATTAAGTCCTCCTGTTACCCCCTTGTGTCAGGTGTTATCTCTCTTGATAGCCAGTGGGAGTCAGCGTGCACTAAGAGCACCCGCCTTCCACCAACAGACTACATTCTTCCCTGAATTCACACAGCCAAGATGTGACAGAGACTGGACTCCAAGTCCCTGGCTCCCTCCAAGAAGGATTCAAGGTTAAAATACAACTTGATACTTCAAATCATGAAACTTCCCACAGCAGGTTTGGCAGTCTGAATTCAAGGTCACCCTTTCTGGTCTTACTCTGGTTTTGACATCTGTTGGTTATTTCAACAGATTAGCCATTGTGTTTTTTTTTATTATATTTACATTTTTCTGGTCTATTTTCCCTTATCACCCTTCCTTAACTTTGGACACCCTGAGGACTTCCTCATAATAGGTTCAATGACTTATGAAAAAGAAATTCTCTGCACAAACATCCTTGGTTTTCTAGCTTAGGGGTTTTGGGTGCCCAAAGAAAAAATCTTGGTAAGAAGGGCTGAGTCAAGCTCATTAAGACCTGGGCAAAGCACCACCACCACCCCCCTCCTTGCTTCAGTATCCTGAGAAAGGTCTGGTAGGCTAGGTGAGATTAAAATTTCCCAACTTGAGGTATGGGGGGTTATGTGGGCAAACTTTTATCTCATTATAATTGTGACATATTTTCATAAATATTAGAAAAACACTAGATCACATGAAACCTACAATTTCATCAATATTATTGTTTAGATGAAGGTAAATTTATTTAACAAAACAATGTAAATCTATTTAAAGAAAAGCATGAATAATGTAAGTACAACACAAGAGTAACATATGTGACTGAAACTTGGCAAATACCAGAGTAGGTGATCATTAATAGCTCTGACATATCTTAAATTCTACAACTATTAGATTTAAAAATTAGAATAAATGGTATTTGCACCGTAACAAGAGGGGACTGTGGAGATCTAGTGTATTGTAATAATATAATAATCCAGGTATTTGAAGTTAGTGATTTTGTTTTCCCACTTAAATTTTTTTTTAATGCAAGGCAAACACCTCAGTTTCCTACTCAGCCAGGATTTTTCTAATTAATAATAACAACAACTACCATTTATTGAGTACTCAGTCTGTGCCAACAACTGTGCTAAGTACTTTTTACACATGTTCTCATTTAAAATTCTCACAATCCTTTGGGCTAGATACCTTAGCTCTGTTTTATAAATAAGGAAATAAGACTCAGAAGTTAATTTCCCTTTAACAAATGAGGGAACTGAAGGCATAAAAAGGTTAAAAAATGAGCTCAGGGTCACACAGCTCATAAACACCAAACAGCTAATAAATGGCAGAATTAGAGGTTTGAACTAGAAGTTGGTGATTTTCCAAAATATCTATTCTCTGACCATGATGCAATTCGAATCTCATTGACTAGAGTCTGAGGTCACCTACATGGCTTGTCTCCCTTCCCTGGATCCTTTTGATGTTCAGAATCTTCTTCCTTTTGGGTACAAATTTTAAGACATGACCCCTGTCCTCTAGTTCCTTGCTATAAGAAATGTAGTCCACAGATCAACAATATCAGCATCGCTGGGAACTTTTTAGAAATGCAGAATCTTACACAATTATGAGAGGGACTTTACCTAACAAATGCATGCAGTGTAACCTGGTTTCTTGTACCCTCAATAAATCCCCAACAATAAAAAAAAAAAAAAATGCAGAATCTTGGCCAGTTATAATCCTAACACTCTGGGAGGCCTAGGCCGGTGGATCCCTTGAACTTAGGAGTTGGAGACCAGCCTGAGCAAGAGTCAGACCTCGTCTCTACTAAAAATAGAAAAACTACCCCAGCATTGCAGTGTAATTCCAGCTACTTGGGAGGCTGAGGTAAGAGGATCACTTAGGCTCAAGAGTTTGAGGTTGATGTGAGCTAAGATGAGGTTGATGTCAGGGCACTCTACCCAGGACCAGAGTGAGACTTTGTCACAGAAAAAAAAAGAAAAAAATACAGAATCTCAAGATTCACCCCAAATTTACTGAATCAAAATCATTTTTTTTTTTTGTAGAGACAGAGTCTCACTTTATGGCCCTTGGTAGAGTGCCGTGGCATCACACAGCTCACAGCAACCTCCAACTCCTGGGCTTAAGCGATTCTCCTGCCTCAGCCTCCCGAGTAGCTGGGACTACAGGCGCCCGCCACAACGCCCAGCTATTTTTTTTTTTTGGTTGCAGTTCAGCTGGGGCCAGGTTTGAACCCGCCACCCTCAGTATATGGGGCTGGCACCCTACCAACTGAGCCACAGGCGCCGCCCCTGAATCAAACTCATTTTAACGAGATTCCCAGGTGCTATGTATGCTTGTTAAAAAATTATGAAATCTGGCTTGGCACCTGGGGCCCGGGCCAGCTTAAACAACAATGACAACTGCAACAAAAAAAAAATAGCTGGGCGTTGTGGTGGGTGCCTGTTGTCCCCGTTACTTGGGAAGCTGAGGCAAGAGAATCTCTTAAGCCCAAGAGTTGACGCTACACCACTCTACAGAGAGCAACATAGTGAGACTCTGTATCAAAAAAAAAAAAAAAAAAAAAAATTAAGAAACCTGGACTATAAGGAAGAAGAACTACTTCTGGAACAAGCAAGTAGAAAAGGTGAAGAGGACTTTACAGGCTGAGAGCGCATGGGCAAGAGTCAGATTGTCTGCAGCTGGGGCATGAGGATAGGTCTTGCGTGGATGAAGCCAAAATGAACTGAGATTAGACAGTGAAAGATTTGAATACCAGACTTAGAAGCTGAGACTTCATCCTGAAGCAAACAGAAAATCACTCAAGGATTCAAGCCAAGGAAAGAAAGGTTTGGATGTGCATGGAGCCCTCTGAGAAAGTCTATTCTTAAACATAGGCTGGATTTTGATAGAAAATACTTAGCTTCAGAGTGCAGCTTAATTAAGGCCTATTCTGGACAATGAATGACTGGCTATAGAACTGAATGACAAGTAAAAGTCAATGAATGTCAGCATTTGAAGGGACTTTTTTTTTTTTTTTTTTGTAGAGACAGAGTCTCACCTTACTGCCCTCAATAGAGTGCCATGACGTCACATGGCTCACAGCAACCTCAAACTCTTGTGCTTAAGCGATTCTCTTGCCTCAGCCTCCCAAGCAGCTGGGACTACAGGCGCCCGCCACAACGCCCGGCTATGAAGGGACTTTTAAGATCACCATTTTATAGACAGAAATGAGGCTCAGAGAGGCCCATAGAAAATTAATGACCAGGGCAGCGCCTGTGGCTCAAAGGAGTCGGGCACTGGCCCCATATGCCAGAGGTGGCGAGTTCAAACCCAGCCCTGGCCAAAAACTGCAACAAAAAAAAAAAAAAAAAAAAAGAAAATTAATGAGCTATCCTGTGGGCATAATACTCAACAATGACAACTACAACAAAAAATAGCCAGGCACCTGTAGTCCCAGCTACTTGGGAGGCTAGGCAAGAGAATCAATTAAGCCCAAGAGTTTGAGATTGCTATGAGCTATGACACCACAACACTCTACCAAGGATGATATAGTGAGACTCTGTCTCAAAAAAAGAAAGAAAGAAAGCCAAAGCAAAGTTGGTAAATAGGGGAGTTAGGATGTGACTGCTATGTGATATAATTTATAGTCTGGGCCTACATACCTTTCATGGCTAACCCTACCTCACCTCAGCTCCAGCCAGTCCAATCTGATCCGTTCTGGGTTTCTAAGTATCTCCCTTCCCTCTATCACTGCTGCTACTACCTTAGAGCAGACTACTAGGCTACCTGGCCTGGTCTTATAGCAGCCAATGATTCTTCTAAATAGAAAATCTAGTTATGTCCCACCCAGACTTAAGGCTTGTAATGGTATCACATAACCTAACACAGTATGTCCTACCCTAGCTTTATTTTTTTTTCTTTTTCTTTTTCTTTTTTTTTTTCTTTTTTGAGATAGAGCCTCGAGCTGTCGTCTTGGGTAGAGTGCCATGGCATCACAGCTCACAACAATCTCCAACTCCTGGGCTTAAGCAATTCTCTTGCCTCAGCCTCCCAAGTAGCTGGGACTACAGGCGTCTGCCACAACACCTGGCTATTTTGGGGTGGTAGTTGTCATTGTTGTTTGGCAGGCCCGGGCTGAATTCGAACCTGCCAGCTCTGGTATATATGGCTGCGCCGTAAGCCACTTGAGCTACAGGTGCCGAACCACCTACCCTAGCTTTAAAGGCATTTTACTCTCTGGTTCCTCCTATCTTGCTAGCAGTCCCCTACCAATGGGAGGAACAGGTGAAAACAAAGGGTCTCTGACCCCAGCCCCATTGGTATGTGACGACTAGTCTCATCTCCCCTCAGCCTTTGCTTTTGCTGTTTCCTCCTCCTTCATTCACCAAACCTCCACTAAGCCCTCAAGGCCCAAGTCAAAAATCATCTCCATGAAGCCTTCTCCACTGCCTTGAGTTGTTTGTCCTCAGTCCTCCATGCCTCTGTGTAGGTTTCCCTATTCAATCCCAGTCCTCAAGGTTTAGTCCTCCCTCCCTGCAGGGTGTTGATAAAAATGACTTGAGGTCGGGAGTGGTGGCTCATGCCTGTAGTCCCAGCCCTGTGGGAGGCTGAGGCGGGTGGATTGCCTGAGCTCAGAGGTTTGAGAACTGTATGTAACAGCAGTGAGCCAGAGTATGACCCCATCTCTACTAACATCAAGAACATCGCCAGAGGAAGACAAAAAAGAGTACTTCAAATGAAGAAGAATGAACAAGGAAGTTGAAATTAAAAATTAAAAAAAAATAAAAAAAAAAAAATGACTTGAAAAATTCTCCAGAAGGATGACCTAGCTCAGAGTCCTATACTTTAGAAAGAATAAATAAAAACAGCAACTATTCACATAATGTTTATTATGTGCCAGACATTCTTTACACATACTAATTCATTCAATCCTCAACCTCAAGAAGTAGATGCTGGGCGGTGCCTGTGGCTCAGTGGGTAGGGCGCTGGCCCCATATACTGAGGGTGGCAGGTTCAAACCCGGCCCTGGCCAAACTGCAATAAAAAATAGCCAGGCGTTGTGGCAGGTGCCTGTAGTCCCAGCTACTTGGGAGGCTGAAGCAAGAGAATCACCTAAGCGCAGGAGTTGGAGGTTGCTGTGAACTGTGATGCCACAGCATTCTACTAAGGGCAATAAAGTGAGACTCTGTCTCTAAAAAAAAAAAAGAAGAAGATGCTGTTATAATTTCCTTTTAATGGGCGGCGCCTGTGGCTCAATGAGTAAGGTGCCAGCCCCACATACTGGAGGTGGTGGGTTCAAGCCTGGCCCTAGCCAAAAACTGAAAGAAAAAAAAAAGATTGTTAAAAAAATAATAATTTCCTTTTAACAAATAAGGAAACTGAAGGCATAAAAAGGTTAAAAAATGTGCTCAATGGCTCGGTGCCCATAGCTCAGTGGTTAGGGCACTGGCCACATACACCGGGGCTGGCAGGTTCGAACCTGGCCTGGGCCTGTTAAACAACAATGACAACTGCAACAAAAAATAGCCAGGCATTGTGGTGGGCACCTGTAGTCCCAGCTACTTGGGAGGCTGAGGCAAGAGAATCACTTAAGCCCAAGAATTTGAGGTTGCTGTGAGCTTTGACGCCACAGCACTCTACCAGCACTCTATGCCACAGCGTCATAGTGAGATTCTGTCTCAAAAATAAAAAAAATGTGCTCAAGGTCACCCAGCTAGAAAGTGATGCAGCTGGTAGACCACCTTAAGCTCTGGAGTCTTTGTTCTTAACTTATAGACCAAATGTGAAAACCAAGGGATCCACCAGGCCAGAAAAGGAAGGCTGAGCTAGTAGGATGGGCCAAAAAGGTCTGAGAAGAACAGAACCAGGTAATTATTTAGACTGGAAAAGGAGGCCTAAGGAGCTAGTCTCCTCTCCCTGGGCCCCACAACTACAAGGCAGCAGAACTTTTTCCCTCTGGAACTGGCCCCTGTGCAGAAAGAAATCAGCAGGAGCTGGCACCTTGAAAGCTGGCCCAGTAGGAACCAGCCCTATAGCAGGACCCAGGGCTCCTCAGGCTGGGGGCAGCCAGAGTCCTGGGGGGTTCTGGGAAATGGAAACATACCTGGTGGCAGTTAAGGTCTCCAATAGGAAAATCAAACTCATATTCTGATCTCAAAACCTTCAGGTACACTCAGGATAAAACCAGACTTCTTAGGTGGCCTGCCAATTGACCCAGCCTCAGCCACCAGCCTCATCCACATTACAGCAGACTGAGTACCTGCTGTCACTGCTGTAGTGCCTCAGTTACTCCTCTGAGCCTCCAGAAGGGCCATTTCCTCTGCCTAGAGCAGTCACCCCACTTCCGCCCTCACACTCCTACTGATCTCAGATAAGTCATCCCTTTACTAACTTTGAGACTCTAAGTCAGTTACCAAATTGTCCTGGGTCTCAGTTCCCTCATCCATAAAATAGAATGAATACTGCTTACATCATAGAAGTGAGGTGCTAAGAAGAGTCTGGCACACAACAAATGCTATAGGAGAGTTAGCTATTGTTACTGTTGCCTACCTGATCTCTCCCCTCCCATCTCTAATACCAGCTCAGGGCTTCACCACACCCCTGGGCCTGTACCCATCACACAGGATTGTTAACTGCTGGGTTACTCATCAGTCTGCCCCTGCTAGACATCAAGCTCCATGGGGATCCAAGGACAGAGGTTACTCTCCAGCACCCAGCAATAGGCGTGACTTTGGTATGATGAAAGACTGGGCAGTGGAGCAGAAGCTTGGCTAGGTCTGAGATTCGGGAGACAGTCGGGGTATGATTCCTGACTTCTGGGAAAGGCTCGGAATGGACCAGTTCTGCAAGCAATGGGCCCCGGGGTGCATGTGTGACACCTACCTCCTTGTTGTCCACGGGAATCTTGAGTTTCACCACCTCATACTTCTCCTCACCGTCATCCTCCTCACCCTTCACCAGCAGCACCATCTCCTCCTGCATCTCTTCCTCTTCCTCCTCTTCTGCCTGTTGTTCACCAGGCATCTTGGTGTCCTGAAGCGGGAGCTGGGTCAGAAGCTCAAGATCCGCACCCCCACCGTGGCCCTGGCCTTGGCCCAGGCAAGGCGGTGCAGCCATGGCTTCTCCCCTCACCGCCCCGGTGTCCGAGTCTGTCACTTTCCCGTCCACCCCTGCCCAGCTCCACGCTCCAGCACTGCCCTGGGACCAGCTCCTAAGACTCGCGTTCATCCCTCTCATCCCGGCATTCAAGGCCCTGAACAGTTCGAATCTCCAGTCCCCGCGAGTCACCACCCTCCCCGCGCTGAGTCACTCCCCAGCTTCTGGGCCGACGACCCGGAGCTCTAGGGCACGGACTAGAGGCGGGATCCGGACAGAAACCCTGGGGGGGAGGGGCAGGTGCGCACTCACCAGTGGTAGGATCCGCGCTCGAGCTGCCCCAGGCCTGGGTACCGGGCGGTTAGGCACTCTGGGAGGCCGCCGCTCCGGGGCCAGGGCAGGGGCGGGGCCCCAGGGACGGCCGGTCATTGGTCCAACCACCTGGTCCCGCCCATAGGGAGGAGCCTGAAGGACCCAGGAGTCCGGCACAAACTGCTAGAGGTGGGCGGTGAGCCTAGACCCTGCGCCCTTCGTGGTCCCCCGACTCCCAGGACCTGGGAGCCGCCCCAGTCCGGTGTTCAAGCCAGATTATAACTTACCTCACCACTCGTCTCCTGAGGCCAGCTCGGAAGTCTCCGCTGCGGCCAACGCGTCTGCTCCGCTCGAAATAGGCCACGTGCGCTCCCGCCCTGGCTAGGGCCTCTCGCTGGCGCCCCGCCTGGAGGGCGGACCCTGTTGCCTCCTCACTTCTTCCCTTACCTCTTTTTGCTTCCCCAGCTGTTTTTTCCTCCTTTCTTGGTGTCGCCTTACCTGTCTCTTGGCTTCTGAGATATCTTACTATTTGAATATATACTAACCAAACCAACAGTCACCCAAGCTACTCCCGCTGTTTAAAGTATGCTGTGCTTACTCTACACGAGAGTTTGGCTCAGTGTTTTACACACCTGGTCTCATTTGATCTGCTCAACGATGGGTCATGTGCCCATTTTCCAAATGAGCTAGTAGAAATTCAGTGAGGTGAACCGATTTGCCTAAATTATACCGTAAGGGTATCAGAGCATCCGGGACAACCAGAAGCCTAAGCTCGGCACCCGTAGCACAGCGGTTACGGCACCAGCCACATAACACCAAGGCTGCGGTTCGAACCCAGCCCGGGCCTAATAAACAACAACTACAACAACAACAAAAACAAAAATAGCCGGGCGTTGTGGTGGGCGCCTGTAGTCCCAGCTACTTGGGAGGCTGAGGCAAGAGAATCACTTAAGCCTAAGAATTTGAGATTCTGTGAGCTCTGACACCCCTGCACTCTACCCACTCTACCGAGGGCAACATTGTGAGACTCTGTCTGGAAGAAAAAAAAATTAGTAGCCCAGGGAAATCCAGTCCCCAGTTGTACTTTGTTTGGCCCTGGGGTATTTTTACTTAAACAAATTAGTTTCAAAACAAAAGAAGTCAGGGTTCGGTAGCTCAAGCCTGTAATCCTAGCACTCTAGGCGGCGGCGAAGGGTGAATTGCCTGAGCTCACAAGTTCCAGACCAGCCTGAGCCAGAGTGAGACTTCATCTCTAAAACATAGCCAGGCATCCTGGCAGGCACCTATAGTCCCAGCTACTTGGGAGGCTGGGGCAAGAGAATCACTTGAGCCCAAGAGTATAAGGTTGCTGTGAGCTGTGACATCAGAAACTCTACCGGCCGACAAAGTGAGACACTGTTTCAAAAAAATAATAAAAATAGGGCGGCTCCTGTGGCTCAAAGGGGTAGGACGCTGGCCCCGTATGCCAGAGGTGGTGGGTTCAAACCCAGTCCCGGCCAGAAACTGCAAAAAAAAAAAATAATAATTAATAAATAATAATAATAGCTGGGAATTAATAAATAATAATAATAATAGCTGGGCGTTGTGGCGGGTGCCTGTAGTCCCAGCTACATAGGAGGCTGAGGCAAGAGAATCACTTAAGCCCAGGAGTTTGAGGTTGCTATGAGCTGTGACGCTACAACACTCTACTGAGGGCAACATAGACTCTGTTTATAAAATAAAATAATAATAAATAAAATAAATCTGGCTTGGCACCCATAGCTCAGGGCGCCAGCCACATACACTGGGGCTAGGGGGTTCGAACCTGGCCCCGGCCTGCTAAACATGACAACTGCAACAACAAAAAAAAACAGCTGGGTGTTGTGGTGAGCACTTTGTAGTCCCAGCTACTTGGGAAGCTGAGGCAAGAGAATCGCTTAAGCCCAAGAGTTTGAGGTTGCTGTGAGCTGTGACAGGACAGCACTCTACCCAGGGTGACAATAGTGAGACTCTCTCTCAAAAACAAAATTTAAAAAAATCTTTTTGGGGCGGCGCCTGTGGCTCAGTCGGTAAGGCGCCGGCCCCATATACTGAGGGTGGCGGGTTCAAACCCGGCCCGGGCAAACTGCAAAAAAACCAAAAAAAATAGCCGGGCGTTGTGGCGGGCGCCTGTAGTCCCAGCTACTCGGGGGGGGCGCTGAGGCAAGAGAATAGCTTAAGCCCATGAGTTGGAGGTTGCTGTGAGCTGTGTGAGGCCACGGCACTCTACCGAGGGCCATAAAGTGAGACTCTGTCTCTACAAAAAAAAAAAAAAAAAAATCTTTTGGCTTGGCTCCTGTAGCTCAGGCACCTAAGGCATCAGCCACATACACCAGAGTTGGCAGGTTCGAATCCAGCCTGGGCCCGCCGAAGGACAATAACAACTGTAACCAAAAAATAGCCGAGGTGTGGCAGGCGCCTGTAGTGCCAGCTACTTGGGAGGCTGAGGCAAGAGAATGGCTTAAGCCCAGGAGTTGGAGGTTGCTGTGAGCTGTGATGCAACAGTACTCTACCCAGGGGGACAGCTTGAGGCTCTGTTTCAAAAAATATATATATATATATACATATATAAATATATAAAGAGATCTTTTAACGGGGTTAATTTCCATTCAAAAATTGGTATTTTTTTTAAGTTGTAATATACTATTTATTTATTTAGTTTTTGAGACAGAGCCTCAAGCTGTTGCCCTGGGTAGAGTGCTGTGGCATCACAGCTCACAGCAACTTCCACCTCCTGGGCTCAAGCAAGTCTCCTGCCTCCGCCTCCCAAGTAGCTGGGACTATAGGCGCCTGCCACAATGCCTGGCTATTTTTTGGTTGCAGCTGTCATTTTTGTTTGGTGGGCCCAGGCTGGATTTGAACCAGCCAGCTCAGGTGTACGTGGCTGGCGCCACAGGCGCTGAGCCATATTTATTTATTTATTAAAAATGATAGATGCCACGAAGTAAGTGGCAATGCCTTACCTGTATGCATGTTGTCAGGCCCGAGGGCCTCTTCCATCCTTGTCCAGGGGAGTGCTAACCTTCTCTCCTTTCATACAACACTAAAAATTGGTATATTTTGGGCTGTGCCTGTGGCTCAGTGAGTAGGGTGCCAGCCCCACATACCAAGGGTGGTGGGTTCAAACCTGGCCTCAGACAAACTGCAACCAAAAAAAAGCCAGGCCTTATGGCGGGCACCTATAGTTCCAGCTACTTGGGAGGCTGAGGCAAGAGAATTGCCTAAGCCCAGGAGCTGGAGGTTGCTGTAAGCTGTGTGACGCCATGGCACTCTGCTGAGGGTGGTAAAGTGAGACTCTGTCTCTATAAAAAAAAAAAAAATTGGGGGCCGTGTGTGTGGCTCAAGGAGTAGGGCACCTGCCCCATATACTGGAGGTGGCGGGTTCAAACCCGACCCCGGCCAAAAAAACTGCAAATAAATAAAATAAAAATGTAAAAAAAAAAAATTGGTGAATTTCATATACAAACCTGTATTTCCTACTTATTTTGAATAAGGAGATATCTAATTCTTTCATTTTATGAATGGGGCAACTAAGATTCAGAAATGATGAAGCAAAGTAGAAATAACATTCAGTAAGGGCTTACAATTCCTATATTATCTCCATTTGACAAATGAGGAAACTAAAGCCTAGAGAAATTAAATAATTTGCTCCGTCATGTAGCTGCCATGCAGCAGAGTTCAAGCTTGTGCTCATCACCAAATTATTTCTCAGGAATGAAGTTACATGAGGAAATTGGTAGCAGAGCCAGGACTCAAACCCAGACCTCAGTTGGGGAGAGCTCAGGGCATAATTTGGATGGTGAGATTACACTTACTCAAACCTTGACTCTTCCCCAGAGCCTGAGCTCACTGGTTTGAGACCAGTTTGAGCCAGAGGGAGACCCTGTTTCTGGCCAGGCTTGGGTCAGCTCACAGTGGTTACAGCGCCAGCCTCATGCACCGAGGCTGGCAGGTTCGAACCCAGCCCAGGCCAGCTAAGCAATAATGACAACTGCAACAAAAAATAGCCAGGCATTGTGGCAGGCGCCTGTATTCCCAGCTACTTGGGAGGTTGAGGCAAGAGAATTGCTTAAGCCCAAGAGTTTGAGGTTGTTGTGAGCTGTGACACCACAGCCCTCTACCGAGGGCAACATAGTGAGACTCTTATCTCAAAAAACATAAAGATAAAAAAATAAATAAAAATAGCTAGGCTTTGTGGTGGGCACCTGTAGTCCCAGCTACTTGGGAGGCTGAGGCAAGAGAATCACTTGAGCCCAAGTGTTTGAGGCTGCTGTGAGCTATGATGCCAGGGCCCTCTACCCAGGGTGACAAAGTGAAACTCTATCTCAAAAAAAGAAAAAAAAAGTGGGGCAGCGTCTGTGGCTCAGTGAGTAGGGCACCGGCCCCATATACGGACGGTGGCAGGTTCAAACCCGGCTCTGGCCAAACTACAACAAAAAATAGCCGGACATTGTGGCTGGTGCCTATGATCCCAGCTACTCAGGAGACTGAGGCAAGAGAATCGCCTAAGCCCAAGAGCTGGAGGTTGCTATGAGCTGTGATGCCACAGCACTCTACCAAGGGCGACAAAGTGAGACTCTGTCTCTTAAAAAAAAAAAGAGAGAGAGAAAAGGTGGCACCTGTGGCTCAAAGGAGTAGGGCGCCGACCCCATATGCTGGAGGTGGCAGGTTCAAACCCAACCTGGGCCAAAAACCACACACACACACACAAAATTCTTTGGTGGCACCTGTGGCTCAAAGGGGTAGGGAGCCGGTCCCATATGCCAAAGGTGGCAGGTTCAAACCCAGCCCTGGCCAGAAACTGCAAATAAATTAATAAAATTGTTTTTAAAAAGAGAAAAAAAGTAAACAAATAAGTAAATAAACAAGGTAATTTCAGGTTAATGATAGGTGCAATGACGAAAACAGGAAAGGATGATCCAATAGGGAGTAGCTGTATTTGGGAGGCTTCTTTAATGTCGACAGGGAAGGCAATTCTGAGGAAATAACGTTTGTGATGAACCTTGAATGACGAGGAGCTAGCCATTTGAAAATCTGGAAGACTGGGCGGTGCCTGTGGCTCAGTGGGTAGGGCGCCAGCCCCTTATACCAAAGGTAGCAGGTTCGAACCTGACCCCAGCCAAACTGCAACAAAAAAATAGCCAGGCATTGTGGTAGGCGCTGTAGTCCCAGCTACTTGGGAGGCTGAAGCATCTCGCCTGAGCCCAAGAGTTGGAGGTTGCTGTGAGCTATGACACCACCGCACTCTACCAAGGGCAAAAAGTGGGACTCTGTCTCTAAAAAAGAAAAAAAAAAGAAATGAAACACATGCAGCCAGTTAGCAACTGCTGTTTTACACACTCCAAAAAAAAAATAAATGGATCCATACAGTAGCAAAATATTTGTACAAAACCAATGGCTAAAATGTTCAGCACCTAGATAGCCTTTTAGGGAGGCCTTTTGGCTTTTTCACTCTGGGCCTGTAGGGTCTCACTCACCTGCTTCTGGAGGAGTTCCATTTTCTTCCTTCAAGAAGCACCTCCTCAATCTCTCTTTCCTTTCTGTTTTTTGTTTTTTGTTTTTTTGAGACAGCCTCAAGCTGTCACCCTGGGTAGAGTGCTCACAGCTCACAGCAACCTCAAACTCTAGGGCTTAAGCGATTCTCTTGCCTCAGCCTCTCAAGTAGCTGGGCTGCAGGCACCCGCCACAATTCCAGGTTATTTTTTTGTTGTTATTGCAGTTGTCCTTGTTGTTCATCTGGCCCAGGCTGGGCTGGAACCCACCAGCCTCCGTGTATGCCAAATGCCCTACTCACTGAACTACAGGCTCTGCCTGCCTCCTCAAACTCTTGCTGCAATTGCACAGGCACGTGACTGATGAACTTTTCTGCTGCCTGTCATCCCCGCCTTTCTCCTGGCTGCTTTCCTCATCCTATTCCTCCTAGGTGACAGCATAGATGTTCCTCCTCCTCTTCTTCTTCTTCCAGCCAGGCCTCTCTGCTTCCCACTTTTCTACTCACTTGGCTCTAAGTTTCTTTTCATTTTCCTGTCCCAAAGGCACAGTAACACCATCATGTTTATCTAGGTAATAGTACTCAAAATCAATTGCCTTCATGAGCATGTATTTTTCTGGGAGGATGAAAAGGTTCTTTTTTAAATAACTCTCTAACACCAGGAAAATCTTTTGCTGCTTTTTGGGACTTCTTTCCCTTCATTATCCAGCATTTTAGGGCCAATATTTTTTTTTAAAGAAATAGCTTTTTTTTTTTTTGAGACAGAGTCTCACTTTGTCACCCTCAGTAGAGTACTGTGGTACTGTGGTGTCACAGCTCACAGCAACCTCCAGCTCTTGGGCTAGGGCGATTCTCTTGCCTCAGCCTTCTGAGTACCTGGGACTACAGGCGCCCGCCATAATGCCCAGCTATTTTTGTTGCAGTTCCCACTGCTGTTTTAGCTGGCCAGGGTAGGGTTCGAACCTGTCACCCTCGTTATACCGGGGCGAGAGCCCTACCCACTGAGCCACAGGCACCACCCACAACGTTTCCATAATCAGGACCACCCAGCTCCTTTCTCCAGACTTCCCAGTATCCTTTCTCCCTTAGCAGCTTGTTAATTTAATCATTCAGGTCAGGAATTTGGAATTCACCTAAACCAGCATTCTGAATCTGAGGCACTTTTTTTTTTTTTTTTTTGAGACAGAGTCTCAAACTGTTGTCTTGCGTAGAGCACTATGGTGTCACAGCTCACAGCAACCTCAGACTCTTGGGCTTAAGCAATTCTCTTGTCTCAGCCTCCCAAGTAGCTAGGAGTACAGGCGCCGGCCACTACGCCCAGCTATTTTGTTGTTGTAGTTGTCATTGTTGTTTTAGCAGGCCTGGGCTAGATTTGAACCTGCCTGCCTCATTATATGCGGCCGGCGCCCTACCCACTGAGCTACAGGCGCCACCCTGAAGCACTTTTTTTTAGATATCTCTCCAATAATCTGTTGTCTCCACTTCTCAGCTGTAGGCAGCTCCTTATATTCTGAGGCAAGGAAGGATCTCTGTTCCTTCACTGTTCCCTCTTTCAGGTAAGCTTGGCAAAGTCTTGGTAAGGCCATCACGGCCTTTTTTGCATTTCGAGCCATGGCGTAGGTGAAGGCGCCGCGTTGCAGCCCCGTGTCCCCAGTCCAGAGTGTCGACCCTCATAAGAACTAAGGACTTCAATTGCTGCCTGTATTTTATTTCACCTTTTACTGTGATTTGGGAGGAGGAATAATAATAGAATCAGATTACTGACCCGCCCAGGTAGGACTGGAAGAAGCCAGTTGAGGGGGCGGCGCCTGTGGCTCAGTGGGTAGGGCGCCCGCCCCATATACTGAGGGTGGTGGGTTCAAACTCGGCCTCGGCCAAACTGCAACAGGCAAAAAAAAAAAAAAATAGCCGCACGTTGTGGCAGGCGCCTGCAGTTCCAGCTACCCGGGAGGCTGAAGCAAGAGAATCGCATAAGCCCAAGAGGTTCCTGTGAGCTGTGACTCCACCGTACTCTCCCAAGGACAACAAAGTGAGACTCTTGTCTCAAAAAAAAATTTTAAAAATTAAAAAAAAAATCCAGGGCGGCACTTGTGGCTCAAAGAAGTAGGGTGCCAGCCCCATATGCCAGAGGTGGCGGGTTCAAACCCAGCCCCAGCCAAAAAAAAAAAAAAACTGCAAAAAAAAAAAAAAATCCAGTGTATGTCCCTCCGAGGAAGCGGTGGAGGGATCAATCCCTGCCGCTCTAACCATTTAAATCCCCAACCGACATGACCCACGCGTGGAATTCCTTTCCTGAGTTCACCCACCTGCGCCAGGTGGAATTGTCCACATACACCGGGACTCCATTTTCTTTTTGTCTCGTGGGAAGACAGCTTCATTCAACTGGGTCCGATGGGATATACTTTGGCCCCTCAAAGGGGCTTCTCTCTGTCTGAGTCACGGCACCATATGACAAGTTATGGACCTAAAGATGAAAGATTATTCTGGGGCAGGAGAGGAAAGGAAAACGGAGTCCAGTTGTGTGTGGTCAAATGTGGCTTTTATTCTACCTGGATGCACGCGGGGTGAAATCAGGTAGGAATTCCACACGTGGGTTATGGCGGATGGGGATTTAAAGAACCAGGGAGGGGCGGCGCCTGTGGCTCAGTGAGTAGGACGCCGGCCCCATATGCCGAGGGTAGCGGGTTCAAACCCAGCCCCCGCCAAACTGCAACAAAAAATAGCCGGGCGTTGTGGCGGGCGCCTGTAGTCCCAGCTGCTTGGGAGGTTGAGGCAAGAGAATCGCGTAAGCCCAAGAGTTAGAGGTTGCTGTGAGCTGTGTGACGTCATGGCACTCTACCCGAGGGCAGTACAGTGAGACTCTGTCTCTACAAAAAAATAAAAATAAAAAAAATAAAGAACCAAGGAGACAAGGATTGAGGGAGACCGGGATTGGTCTGTTCAATAGTTCCTGGGAGGGACATATTTCCTGGTCTGGTTACTAATTACTGATTTCTGGGCGAATCAGTAATCTGATTCTATCACTGTGCTATTTGGAATCATTGCATTTCAGCCTTGGCAAAAGAGCAAGACCTTGTCTCTAAAAAAAAAAAAAATCAATTAAATCAAATAAATAAATTTTTTAATTTGGGGGTGGAGGGGTACAGAGCCTCAAGCTATCACCCTGGGTAGAGTACCATGGAGTCACAGCTCACAGCAACCTCAAACTCCTGGGCTTAACAGATTCTCTTGGCTCGGCACCTGTGGCTTAAGCCGCTAAGGCGCCAGCCACATACACCTGAGTTGGCGGGTTCAAATCCAGGCCGGGCCCAGCAAACAACAATGGCGGCTGCAACAACAATAATAACAACAACAAAAATAGCCTGGCGTTGTGGTGGGTGCCTGTAATCCCAACTACTTGGGAGGCGGAGGCAGGAGAATCTCTTGAGCCCAGGAGTTGGAAGTTGCTGTGAGCTGTGATGCTCGAGCACTCTACCCAGGGCGACAGCTTGAGGCTCTGTCTCAAAAAAAAAAAAAGAGAGAGAGAGAGATTCTCTAGCCTCAGCCTCTCCAGTAGCTCGGATTACAGGTGCCCACCACAACCCCCGGCTATTTTTTGGTTGTAGTTGTCATTGTTTGGCAGGCTCAGCCAGATTCAAACCTGCCAGTTCTGGTGTATGTGGCTGGTGCCTTAGCCGCTTGAGCTAGGGCGCCACCACAATTTTGTTTTTGTTTTTGTTTTTTTTTTGAGACAGAATCTCACTATGTCGCCCTGGGTAGAGTGCCATGGCTTCACAGCTTGCAACAACCTCAAACTTTTGAGCTTAGGGATTCTATTGCCTCAGCCTCCCTAGTAGATGGAACTACAGGGGCCTGCCACAACGCTCGGTTATTTTTTGGTCCTACTTGTCATTGTTGTTTGGCAGGCCCAGGCTGGGTTGGAAACCGACAGCTCCAGTGTATGTGGCTGGCGCTCTAGCCACTGAACTACAGGCGCAGAGCCCAAATAAATTTTTTAAAACTAAGCACACGACTTTGTCTTATCTCTCTATCCTCAGGGCCCTTGCAGTAAGTAGTTAATGCTGTTGAGTGAGGGACCAAGAAGCTCCATATGCTCCAGGTAAGGGTTGGTTGGAGAAGAGAATTCTAATACAGGCTGGAGAGTCAGGGAAGGGTTCTGGGAGAAAGTTACTGCTTGAAATGTTTTGACAAGAGAGGTTAACAAGGGGTGTGGTGGGGGTGGAGGAGCATTCCAGGGAAAGGAAACAATATTTAAGAAGCACAGATTGGCTCGGCGTCTATGGCTCAAGTGGCTATGGCGCCAGCCACATACACCTGACCTGGCAGGTTAGAATCCAGCCTGGGCCTGCCAAACAACAATAACAGCTGCAACCAAAAAATAGCCGGGCGTTGTGGCGGGCGCCTGTGGTCCCAGCTACTTGGGAGGCGGAGACAGGAGAATCGCTTGAGCCCAAAACTTGGAGGTTGCTGTGAGCTGTGATATTACAGCACTCTACCCAGGGTGAGAGCTTGAGGCTCTGTCTCAAAAAAAGAAAAAAAAAAGCACAGGACTGAAACTACACATAAGTTCTTTGTTTTGTTTTGTTTTGAGACAGAATCTCACTATGTAGAAGGCGTTGAATGCCAATGAAAGAATTATGTTTTACAGAGAGCATGTACAGAGATACGGCAGGGTTTTTAATAAGGGAGTGACATGACCAAATGTAATTTTACCAGCTTCACTGCGACTCAGCTTGGAGGTCAAACTGGTAGGGAAGAGAGGGAAACCGCGGGAGCATCTCCTAAACACCAAAGGGCGCTATCCAGGACGATAGGTTCCTGTGCAATAACGGAGGAAGGTGTCAAGGGACCCAATCCTGATCATAAAGTTCTACGAACTTGGAACTTGGAAAAGGTGGAGGATCAGGAGAAACTTCACAGTAGGAGACCTCAAGGGTTTCTGGGTAACAGGCCAATGATTAAGATCTCGCGAGAAAATTCTGTCCAGGGACTAAGTCCCTTACGGAAAACTGAGATGTCACAACTGGCGAATTTGCAAATCCATTGTGTGCTTCATTGCTTAGATCGGTGAATCGCCCTCGCTTTTTTGTCTTTGGCCAATCAGGCCAGTTCTTTCTCTCCTTCCTCCCCACTGGTGCTCTCAGAAAACGCTATGAATTGGATCCTGTTCCCAAAGACCCAAGAGTCGCAGAGAAATGTGATTGGCACGTTCTTTGCTCTTTCTTTGGGCTGTGCAGCCAAATGACAGGTTTCTCGATACATAAAAAAGGGTCTTAGGGAGCCGGTCTTCTCAGGATCGCTCAACTGTAGAAAGTGCATGAAGCATCGGGACTTTCTGTGCTCATCCCAGACTAGTCCGCTACATTTCGCAGGGTAGCCGTCGCCATAGCAACAGCGATCACTGAACAAGCTATCTCTCTTCCATGTCGCTTACGCTCCCTCCACCGCACATCACATTTTCCTTTTAAGGGTCGTGCTTGACGCTGTGGTGTGGGTGGTGCCTGTGGTCAGCCAGACCTTACGCCTGAGGAAATCAGTTAATGGAGCTGGCGGCTATCTTGGAACCAGATGTAGGCACCACAAAGCCAGCTATGTTAAAGACAACCTTTGTTTAATGGGCTCAGTGGACAAGGGACCCACACAAACTTACACGTGGCTTGAGGGCTTTGCCTATAGCAATCTGCTTTTCTCAACCCTTGCCATGCCTGCATACACACGTGTAACATGTATACTTACACACACACACCAGTGAAAGCCTCAGACACAAAGCAGTTTATTGGCAAGGAGATACGTTTTAATGTGGCGGTTGAGCCTTGGAGTTTCCCTTGCCTTTCAGCCCCCTTCTCACTCCATGCTTGTCCTTCTCCCAGCCAGCTGGTCTGTCTGTTGATGTCCACTAGGATCTGGGCTTGGCATCCAGTTTAGATACCATGAATGCTCCTTCTGTCTCTACCAGCGTTCAGGTGTCAGGGTGGGTTGGAATCTTTGAGGGAACATAAGTCTGGGATCTGTCCAAGAATGCCCTTCCTGGCTAAGGCCAGGTGTAGTGGCCTGAGGTTAGGGGTGAGTACTGCCTACCACACAGCAATACTTGCTTCAACAGAATTATCAAGATGCCCCTGCCTCATTCCATCACCTTAACCTTCAGAAGTTCCATTGCTGTAGCTCTTAAGGTCAAACCCTGCTTCAGGGTGTGGGTCTTCCAGGGCAAGGGTGGGAGAAATCTATTCTTAATAAATTAAAGAGGCAGCAAGAATTCAGTGTTAAGTCTTCAGACTAAGGCCAGTTTATTTATTCAATAAGTATTTACTGAGTACCTACTGTGTGCTAGGCAGTGATCTAGAAGCTGGGAGTACAGCCCATACTGGCAAGGTCCTGACTGAGCCCAGCCAGGACAATTTCCTGAGCTTCAAGGTTATTGTCTCCAATCCCTATTTCTATCTATTCACTCCTTTCTCCCATCTCTCCCCCTTCTCCCTCCCACCACCTGTCCCAGGCCCTTTCTTCTCTGCTTAAGCAGATGCCTTCCCTTTGGTCACCTGGGCCCCACCCTCCCCGACCCCATCATTCCAGTTCTGTTGGTTGTTCCTCCTTGAGGGGCCTTCCCCTACTATCCCCTATCCCAAAGGGCCTTAGGACTAGGTGCCCACGCTGGTGCTTTATACGAGCAGAACTGTCACCAAAACCCTTACCACACTCTGCACACTTGTATGGCTTCTCCCCAGTGTGTGTGCGCCTATGTTTGACCAGATCAGAGCTCCGGGGAAACTCTTTCCCACAGAAGCCACACACATGGGGCTGGCTAGGTCCAGAAGGCTGGGCCCGAACTCGAGGTCGAGGGGCCATGGGTGCTGGGCCAGGTGGGTTATGTGGCCGCAGGAGAGTGGACGGTGGTAGGGGCCGGGCCCGTTCACCACGGTGAGTGCGCAGGTGCTTGACTCGGGCCGAGCTGTCGGCAAACCCCTTGCCGCATTCAGGACAGAGGTAAGGTTTCTCCCCTGTGTGCACACGATGATGTTTCACCAGGTCAGAGCTTCGGCGGAAGCCCTTCCCACACTCAGGACACTTGTGGGGTTTGTCACCTGCCAATGGTGGTGGTGGCTCCCCAGCCTGGGGGCCCCCAGGCTCCGGCTCCAAACCAGGAAGGCCAAAGGGCCCATCACCTGAGTGTGAAGGGCTTCGAGGAGTCAGCGGGGGGCTTGTGCCAAGAGGAGGTGGGGGAGGGTTGGGGATTAGAGGAGCTAGGGAGTAGCCTGGGAAGCTGAAGTCCTGGGGCTCTATGTGCGTGAGGCGGTGGCGAAGAAGGGTGGAGCTGACACTGAAGGTGCGGTCACATTCTGGGCAAGCGTGAGGCCTCTCACCACTGTGGGTGCGGAGGTGCTTGACTCGGGCAGAACTGTCAGCAAAGCCCTTGCCACACTCAGGGCAGAGGTAGGGCTTCTCTCCTGTGTGCACCCGTAGGTGCTTCACCAGGTCTGAGCCCCGGGCAAACTCCTTTCCACACACATCACAGCCAAAGGGCTTGGGCCCCAGGTGACTGCGTTGGTGGCTCAGGAGGCTGCAGCTAAGCACAAACCTTTTGCCACAATCAGTGCAGATATATGGCTTGTCCTGGGCCTTGGGTCCCTGCACAGCTGCTGTGGCTGCCTGAGAGGGCTGCCGTCGGGGCACCACTGGCTGAGGGGGCTGTTCCCCTCGGTGTGTCCTCTGGTGCTTTATTCGGGCAGAACTATCACCAAAGCCCTTGCCACAGATGCCACACTTGTAGGGCTTCTCACCTGTGTGTGTCCGCTGGTGTTTTACCAGGTCCGAACTCTGTCGAAAGCTCTTGCCACATTCACCACAGATAGTGGGGCGCTCACCAGCAGGGATCCGGGGCCGAGGAATCTTTGGGGGGCCCTGGGCTGGTGGCCGGGTTCTGTAGGGCTTCTCACCACTATGAGTTCGCTGGTGTTTGATACGGGCAGAGCTATCCCCAAAGCCCTTGCCACAGACCCCGCACTTGTAGGGTTTCTCCCCTGTGTGGGTCCGCTGGTGTTTTACCAGATCTGACATCTGCCGGAAGCTCTTGCCACACTCACCACACACAGCAGCCCGATCACTACTAGCCTGGCCCCACCGTGGTTCTCCCAGGAGGCGGGGACCTTTATCCCGAGGCTGAGGCTTTCCTAGCCCCTCTCTCTGGACCCATAAGTCATCCCATGTGTGGATGCCATCGGGTTTGAGGGAAGCATTTCCCACTTCATGACCTGAGGCCAAATCTTCTTCTTTGAACCCCAAGTCATCCTCTTGTGATGTATGTTCATACTTATCCATTTGAGAAAGCTCCACATTCTTACTCCCTAGACCTGGGGAAAAAAGGGGGAGTTGTAGACCCTGCCCTTTGGCTTAGCCCTTGTCTTTGATAATATATACCCCAGGAAGACTTCTTTGACAATCTGTGGTCATGAGAATCTATCTTTCTCACTCTCTCTCCTCTAAAGTTCTAGAGCACTTATCTGTGTCTCTCAATAACAATTTCCTTTTACTATACCCTTAATACGTGTCAATCATTGAACTAAGCATTATTAGTCTTAGAGGCCTATGAAATTATACTATTACCATCCTTATTTTATTTTGAGACAGCGTCTCATTATATAACCCTAGGTAGAGTGCCATGGCATCACAGCTCATAGCAACCTCCAATTCTTGGGCTTAAGCGATTCTCTTGCCTCAGCCTCCCAAGTGGCTGGGACTACACAATGCCTGGCTGTTTTTTGATGCAGTTGTCATTGTTGCTTTAGCTGGCCTGGGCCAGGTTTGAACCCGCCATCGCTGGCGCCCTACCCACTGAGCTATGTGTACCGCCACCATCCTCATTTTACTTTTCTTCTTCTTTTTTTTTTTTTTGAGACACAGCCTCAAGCTGTCACTCTGGGTAGAGTGCCATGGCATCACAACTCACAGCAACCTCCAACTCCTGGACTCAAGCGATTCTCCTGCCTCCGCCTCCCAAGTAGCGGAGACTACAGGTGCCCGCCACAACGCCCGGCTGTTTTTTGGTTGCAGCCGTCATTGTTGTTTGGCAGGCCTGGGCTGGAGTCAAACCCACCAGCTCAGGTGTATGTGGTTAGCACCTTATCCGCATGAGCCACAGGCACTGAGCCTTCTTCTTTTTTTTTTTTAAGGCAGAGTCTCATTCTGTCACCCTGTATAGAGTGCCATGGCGTCACTAAAGCTCATGGCAACCTCAGACTCTTGGGCTCAATGATCCACCTGCCTCAGCCTCCCAAGTAGTTGGGACTTCAGGCACCTACCATGATGCTCAGCAAGGTTTTCTATTTTTAGTAGAGACAGGGTTTTCTTGCTCAAGCTTGTCTTGAACTCCTGAGCTCAAGCAATCCACCTGCCTCAGCCTCCCACAGTGATAGGAATGTAGGGGTAAGCAACTGTGCCTGGCCTCTTATTTTATTTTTATAGGCATAGAGACTCTGAGGATTTAAGTTACTTGCTGGAGATTATAAAGGTTAGAAAGTAACAAAGCCTAGTTTCTAACTCACTTTTGTCTGACACCTGTGTTAATCACTACATTGTTGTGTCTATATTTGGAAAATATAGGGTTTACTTTCTGTTGCACCTTGTTATATTAGTGCTCTAGGTAATTTATTACTTTAGTCACCTGTGTGTACCCTAAGAGGACCTAGACACTTATCCAAGATGCTTTAAATTGGCAGGAGAAATAAGGTAAAGTATCAATAATTATAATTGTGGGTTCAGAATAATCATATTATCACAAGAGAGATAAGAGATAAGGAGATGGGAACCAGCACCCAACAGCAGAGCAAAGAGAAATCAGGAAGAGGAATGGAAGGCAGGGCTGAGCATGTAAGGTTTGGACCTAACACTAGGACACTAGACAGAGAGGAGCTACAAAAAGCTTTTGAGAAGAGAGACAGGATGAGATCTGGACTTAGATCAATCTGGCTGCACGGTACATTATTGGAGTGAAAAGGACAGAAGGGAGGCTCTTGCAATTGCCAGGAGACAGAAAGAGTCCTGAAGTAGGACAGAGGCAGGGAGCATGGTGAAGACTGTGGGGGAGGGAGAGAGTCCCTGAGAAGATGCCCCTAAAGTCTAGCGCACAGTAGGTGCTCAGAAAAGCAGGCTCCTTCCCTCGGGTTTTGCTCCCCTCCTCCCCCAGCGGCATAGCTCCAGTCCGAATTTTCTTGGTCTCAGCGCTGCAAAACCCAGCACCGGAGACCCCACCCCACCATTACCTGTCCATCGTGGCGCGCGGCCGCGGCCCTCACCTGTGCGGACACCTCTCAGCTGCTGCCTCTCATCCGGGCCACGGAGATCCGGGTCCCAGGGCTCCGCCGCGCGCTCCATCGCCCGCACACCACCCTGAGAAAGAGGACAGCCACATAATCCTGCGGTCACACAGCCATGTGTGGCTCGTGACACTCTGCCGCTGCCCTCTGCCGGCCGGCCCCCGCACCGGGCAGCGTCGGGTTGTAGGCTCTAAGCGCGGGGCGCGGCTCCCGGTGACCCCTGCCCGCGCCGCCGGCCGCCCCTACACCCGCTCATCCCGGCTCGCAACCTCCCCTCTCACCTTGCCGGCCGCCTCTGGCGCCGCCACGCCGGCGCACTCCGGAGCCCCTCCGCGGGGTGCGGATGCCCAAGCCGCCAACAGCTCCGGGATGCGGGCTACGAGCCAAACCAGGAGGGGGTTCGGACCCAGGCGTCCCGGGGGCGGCTGCCGGGGGCGGGGACGGGAAGCGGAAGCGCTGGGCGCACAGAGCCGCTCTAGGACCTTGGAGGAGCTGCGCGCCTGTGGGGGCTGCCTGCCTTGGCGAGAGCTCGGTGGCCAGCGGGTGCCTGAGTGCGGCCGCAAGGGCTACTCTAAGCCGAGGACAGTGGCACGAACTCTGTGGTATTAACCGTGTGCCTCCTGGGCTGCAGGTGGGCAATGAGGGCCAAAGACTTTCAAATTGTTGCTGTGTCGCAGGCTATTCGCACTGACCTCCCAGGCTAGCTGATAGCGCCAGCCACTCGGGTCCGTGAGAGACAAAGAAAGAGGGATCCAAAGACTGACCCAGGGAAGGGGATGTGGGAGAGACCAAGGCAGACAAAGGACGGCGGAGACCCCAGATGGGGCGGGGCGGGGCGCCAAGACACTGGAAACAAAGCCCGGCTGGTCGTAGAGGCCGAGGGCCGGGGGTGGGGGCTGGGCTTGGGGAGACCGAGGCAGGAGCAGAGCTAGAGGCAGACACCTGGTAAATGCCGCGGAGGAGAGGCAGGCAGATGGAATCGCACCCACGACCTGGAACGGAGATTTGAGCCAGAGACAACAAAATCCTCACCTGAGAACCCTGAGTCAGAGAGGACGTAAGGCGAGGGAGAATGAGGGAACAGCGACCCACCAAAAATACCGGAGCATGAGATTGGCCGCTAGAAACAAAGAGATGTAGAAACAGATAAGAGATGTAAAGTCACTGAAGCAGAGTCTGAGGAGCAATGAGAAAAAGAGGCAGGGAGCCTGGAGAGGAACAGGCCCAGGGGCAGAAGAACAAAAGACTGCTGTCTGTGAAACGAGTAGCGACAAAGAGACAGAGACACAAAGAAAGAGGTTGTCAGAAAGACTAGAGACAGGTCAACAACCCTACAAAGGTCAAGCCTAGGAGAGACTAGAGAATTCCCATCCTAGTGGGGCCCTGGCTGGGGCTGTGTTCCAACAGACACAGGCCCCAAGACCATACACATTTGCAGTCATAGCTCAGACTTTGCGAAGACAAGCCTGAAGTTATTAGATGGGGACCTGAACTGGAGTCTAAAGGTAGAGTAACCTCTCCAGGAATACTGTCCCAGTATGGGTACTCTGGGCAGACTTGCCTTTGGGGATGGGAGAGCACCTGGAATTGTCTTCAGCCCTTCTGCCAAAGATAGGGAGGGTAACTGGTTTGTATAGTAATCCACATTTATTATCATCTTAATGCTAAGCTAAGATTTTGGGATGCAGAGTTGAAACGCCTGCAATATTTGTCCTTGTGGTGTTACCAGTTTAAAGGGATGAGCACACAAATCATTAAAAATAAGAGGACTTTATGGGGGCAAGACATGATTGCAAGAGGGACTTTACCTAACAATTGCAATCAGTGTAACCTGGCTTATTGTACCCTCAATGAATCCCCAACAATAAAATAAAAAATAAATAAATAAATAAAAAATAAGAGGACTAAGGTGGGCATGGAGGCTCAGACCTGTAATCCTCTTACTTTGGGAGGCCAATGCAGGTAGATTGCCTGATCTCAGGAGTTTGAGATCAGCCTGAGCAAGAGCAAGACCCGATCTCTAAAAATAGCCAGACATTGTGGCAGGTCCCAGCTACCTGGGAGGCTGAGGCAAGAGGATCGCTTCAGCCCAAGAGTTTGAGGTTGCTGTGAGCTATGACGTCAGAGCACTCTGCTGAGGGCAACAAAGTGAGACTCTATCACTAAATAAATAAATAGGATCTGGGGGCAAGACATGATTGCAAGAGGGACTTTACCTAACAATTACAATCAGTGTAACTGGCTTATTGTACCCTCAATGAATCCCCAACAATAAAATAAATAAATAAATAAATAGGATCAATGCCCATGGCTCAGTAACTAGGGCACCAGCCACTTACACCGTGGCTGGCAGGGTCGAACCTGGCCTGGGCCTGCTGAACAACAATCACAACTACAACAACAAAAAAAAGCTGGGTGTTGTGGCGAGCACCTGTAGTCCCAGCTACTTGGGAGGGTGAGGCAAGAGAATCACTTACACCCTTTGAGGTTGCTGTGAGCTATGATGCCACAGCGCTCTACCAAGGGTGACATAGTGAGACTCTCTCAAAAAATAAATAGGGCAGCGCCTGTGGCTCAGTGAGTAGGGTGCTGGCCCCATATACTGAGGGTGGCGGGTTCGAACCCGGCCCCAGTCAAACTGCAACAAAAAAATAGCCAGGCATTATGGCATGTGTCTGTAGTCCCAGCTACTCGGGAGGCTGAGGCAAAAGAATCGCCTAAGCCCAGGAGTTGGAGGTTGCTGTAAGCTGTGACCCCACGCCACTCTACCGAGGGTAATAAAGTAAGACTCTGTCTCTACAAAAAAAATAATAATAAAGAAAGAAAGAAAAATTAGAGAACTGGGGGGGCGGGGCGCCAAGACACTGGAAACGAAGCCCGGCTGGTCGTAGAGGCGGTGCCTCAGGCTCAGTGGGTAGGGCGCCAGCCCCATATATGAGGGTGGTGAGTTCGAACCCAGCCCCAGCCAAACCGCAACAAAAAATACCCAGGTGTTGTGGCGGGCACCTGTAGTCCCAGCTACTCGGGAGGCTAAGGCAAGAGAATTGCCTAAGCCCAGGAGTTGGAGGTTGCTGTGATCTGTGACGCCACGCCACTCTACTGAGGGTAATAAAGTGAGACTCTGTCTCTAAAAAACAAATAAGAGAACTATAAGGGCACAAAGGAGTTATAAGGACCCATTCAAAATAGTGTGGAAGAGCAGGAAAAGTTCTTGTTTGTAGGAATGTATCTATGTGTTCTGTGTGCCTGGTATGCATGGATGTTAGACACTGACAGAGACAGGGGCAACCTATCAATCAGCACATACTTACTGATTAGTCTAAAATCCACAAGGCATGGCTTGGCACCCGTAGCTCAGTGGTTAGGGTGCTGGCCACATGCACCAGGGCTGGTGGATTCCAACCCACCCTGGCCTGCAAAACAACAATGACAACAACAACAATAACAAAATATAGCCAAGCGTTGTGGCGAGCACCTGTAGTCCCAGCTACTTGGGAGGCTGAGGCAAGAGAATCACTTAAGCCCGAGAGTTTGAGGTTGCAGTGAGCTGTGACACTATGACACTCTACCGAGGGCGACATAGTGAGACTCTGTCTCAAAAAAAAAAAAAAAATAAGCTCGGCGCCTGTGGCTCAGGTGGCTAAGGCACCAGCCACATACACCTGAGCTGGTGGGTTCAAATCCAGTCCAGGCCCGCCACACAACAATGACGGCTGTAACTAAAAAATAGCCTGGCGTGTGGTAGGCACCTGTAGTCCCAGCTACTTGAGAGGTGGAGGCAGAAGAATCGCTTGAACCCAGGAGTTGGAGGTTGCTGTGAGCTGTGATGCCATAGCACTCTAACCAGGGTAACAGCTTGAGGCTCTGCCTCAAAAAAAAAAAAAAAAAAGAATTTGTGTATTTGGGCGGCACCTGTGGCTCAAAGGAGTAGGGTGCCAGTCCCATATGCCAGAGGTGGTGGGTTCAAAACCAGCCCCGGCCAAAACAACCCTGCAAAAATAAATAAATAAATAAATAAATAAATAAAAATAAAATTTACAGGGTAGGCCATCAGGAAAGGTAGGGTGGAACTACTTGAATTTGAATCAGCTGAAACTGCAGTCTACAAGCAGAATTTCTCTGTAGATGGCTGCTATTTTTTTTTGAGACAGAGTCTCACGTTGTCACCCTGGATAGAGTGCTGTGGGGTCAGCCTAACTCACAGCAACCTCAAACTCTTGGGCCCAAGCGATCCTCATGCCTCAGCTTCCCAAGTAGCTGGGACTACAAGCATCTGCCTCAACACTTGGCTAGTCTTTCTATTTTTAGTAGAGACGGGGCTCTCACTCTTGCTCAGGCTGGTCTTGAACTCCTGAGCTCAAGCAATCCTCCCACTTTGACCTCCCTGAGTGCTGGGATTACAAATGTGAGCCACTGTGAATACTGTCTTTAAGATCAGTCATATAGGGCGGCGCCTGTGGCTCAGTGAGTAGGGCACCGGCCCCATATACGGAGGGTGGTGGGTTCAAACCCAGCCCCGGCCAAACTGCAACAACAAAAAAAAGATCAGTCATGTAGGCTCGGCATCTGTAGCTCAAGCGACTAGGGCGGCAGCCACATACACTGGAGCTGGTGGGTTCCAATCCAGCTGGGCCTGCCAAACAACAATGACAACTACAACCAAAAAAAAATAGTCGGGTGTTGTGGGTGCCTGTGGTCCCAGCTACTTGGGACCCAGGAGTTGGGTCTTAAGCCCAAGAGTTGGAGGTTGTTGTGAGCTGTGATGCCACAGCACTCTACCCATGGTGACAGCTTGAGATTCTGTCTCAAAAAAAGATTAGTCATGTAGAGTTTGATTCTTGGCCTTGTCACTTAAGTGCTGTTTGATCTTAGGGAAGTTACTTAAGTTTTGTTTCCTGAACTGAAAAATAGGGATTGATAATATCTAATTTGGATGGTTGAAGATTAATATGTGTAAAGCACTTATCAAAACAATATTGGCTGTTGGGAGGTGGCTGTGGCTCAGTGAGTAGGGTGCTGGCCCCATATACCAAGGGTGGTGCATTTGAATCTGGCCTCATCCAAACTGCAACAAAAAAACAGCGGGGCAGGTGGCGTCTGTGGCTCAGTGAGTAGGGCGACAACCCCATATACCAAGTGTGGCGGGTTCAAACCCAGCCCCTGCTGAACTGCAACCAAAAAATAGCTCAGCATTGTGGCGGGCGCCTGTAGTCCCAGCTGCTCGGGAGGCTGAGGCAGGAGAATCGTGGAAGCCCAAGAGCTAGAGGTTGCTGTGAGTCCTGTGACATCATGGCACTCTACTGAAGGCAGTAAAGTGAGACTCTGTCTCTACAAAAAAAAACAAAACAAAAAACAGCCAGGCATTGTGGTGGCGCCTGTGGTCCCAGCTACTACTGGAGGCTGAGGCAAGAGAATCGCCTAAGCCTAAGAGCTGGAGGTTGCTGTGAGCTGTGACATCACTGCCCTCTACAAGGATGACAAAGTGAGACTCTTGTCTCTAGAAGAAAAAAAAAAACAATATCAGCTATTATTCTTTTATTTTCTTTTTTGAGTCAGATTCTCAAGCTGTCACCCCGGGTAGAGTGCCATGGTGTCATAGTTCACAGCAGCCTCCAACTCTTGGGCTCAAGCGAGGCTTTGCCTCAGTTTTTTTCTATTTATAATAGAGACGGGATCTCACTTTTTGCTCAGGCTGAGTTTGAACTCGTGAGCTCAGGCTATCCACCCACCTCAGTCTCCCAGAATGCTGGTATTATAGGTGTGAGCCATTATGCCCGGCCCCGGCCATTATTCTTGTAGTCTAGTAGAAATAATGAAGGAAGGAGAAGTTAGCGTTTGAGCTGATCCTTTTAGGATTGCTAGGACTTCAGCAAAGTCCTGGACCTGGCTGGGTTGGAGGCTGAATGAAGAACTCCAGGCAAAGGGAATAAAATGAACAGTGGGCCACACAGCAATTGAGAATCTACCATGTGCTAGAAACTTGAGATGCAAACATGATTAAGACCTAGTCGCAGAGAGGAAAGCAAAAAATAGACTTTTCTTTATTTTCTTTTTTTTTTTCCCACATTCATTTCTTTATTTTACAATTTTTGTTATAGGAGTAAAACATGTTAACTTACTGTAAGAATTAAAAGATAAAAACATGTGAAGAAAAACATCCCCTGCTTCCCACTCCCCAAATCAGCTCCCTAGAAGTCATCGCGACATACTATTTTCTTTTTTTTTTAATTTTAGAGACAAGAGTCTCACTTTATTGCCTTTGATAGAGTGCTGTGGCGTCACAGCTCACAGCAACCTGCAACTCTTGGGCTTAGGCGATTTTCTTGCCTCAGCCTCCTGAGTAGCTGGGACTACAGGCACCCACCATAATGCCCAGCTTTTTTTTGTTGTTGCAGATTAACAGGGTTTGAACCTGCCACCCTTGGTATATGGGGCTGGCACCCTACCCACTGAGCCATAGGCGCTGCCCTTGTTTTCTTAAAATTTTTTTCACCTTTTTTTTTTTTTTTGCAGTTTTTGGCTGGGGCTGGGTTTGAACCCGTCACCTCCAGCACATGGGGCTGGCGCTCTACTCATTTGAGCTACAGGCGCCACCTCACCTTTTTTTTCTTTTTTTTTTTTTTTTGAGACAGAGTCTCAAGCTGTCACCCTGGGTAGAGTGCCATCGCATCACAGCTCACAGCAACCTCTAACTCCTGGGCTTAAGCGATTCCCCTGCCTCTGCTTCCCAAGTGGCTGGGACTACAGGCACTCACCATAATGCCCGGCTATTTTTTGGTTGCAGCCGTCACTGTTGTTTGGCAGGCCCAGGCTGGATTCAAACCTGCCAGCTCAGGTGTATGTCGCTGGCGCCTTAGCCGCTTGAGCCACAGGCGCTGAGCCTCACCTTTTTATTTTTAAGAGATGGGGTCTTGCTATGTTGCCCAGACTGGAGTGCAGTGGCTATTCACAGGCTCCATCCCACTACTGATCAGCACAGGAGTTTTGACCTGTTTCCTACCTGGGCCGGTTCACCCCTCCTTAGGCAATCTGGAGGCCCCCAAATCCCGGGAGGTCACCATATTGATGCCAAACTTAGTGCAGACACCTGATTGGCATAGCGCACTACAGCCCAGAACTCCTGGACTCAAGCGATCCTCCTGTCTCAGCCACCCGAGTAGCTAGAACTATAGGCACACGCCATGGCGTCTGGCCCAATTTCTTTTGACTCAGTAATTCTTCTTACAGAAATTAAGCCCAAGGAAATGGTTGGACGAGCACACAATGATACCACCACAAACATGTTCATCCCAGCTCAGCATTGTTTATCATAGGGAAGATTACGAATCACCCTAAAATGTGGAATGTAAATGTCTTAGCACAATAACTAGGAAAATGCCAGGAAGGCTATGTTAACCAGTGTGATGGAAATGTGTCAAATGGTCTATGAAACTAGTTTATGGTGCCCTATGATCACATTAATGTACACGGCTATGATTTAATAAAAAAAAATGATAATGTACCAGAATGTAATGTAAAGAAGAAAAAATGAAAAAAAGGGGTGGCGCCTGTGGCTCAGTGAGCAGGGCGCCGGCCCCATATACCGAGGGTGGCGGGTTCAAACCCGGCCCCGGCCAAACTGCAACAAAAAAATAGCCGGGCATTGTGGCAGGTGCCTGTAGTCCCAGCTACTCGGGAGGCTGAGGCAGGAGAATCGCCTAGGCCCAGGAGTTGGAGGTTGCTGTGTGCTGTGTGACGCCACGGCACTCTACCGAGGGCGATGAGGTGAAACTCTGTCTCTACAAAAAAAAAAAAAAATGAAAAAAAGATAATGTCGATGTGCATTTATTATCATAGGTATACAGAATATATGAAGTGACACAAGCAGGTTTCCTAAGAAAGTTACAGTGTGACCTTGTTTGTTTGTTTTTTTTTTTTTGAGACAGAGCCTCAAGTTGTCGCCCTGGGTAGAGTGCCATGGCATCAGAGCTCACAGCAACCTCCAACTCCTGGGCTCAAGTGATTCTCCTGCTTCCATCTCCCAAGTAGCTGGGACTACAGGCACCTGCCACAATGCCCGGCTATTTTTTGGTTGCAGCCATTAATGTTGTTTGGCGGGCCCGGGCTGGATTTGAACCCATCAGCTCAGGTGTATGTGGCTGGCGCCTTAGCTGCTTGAGCCACAAGTGCCGAGCCAGTTTGACTTTATTTTTATAAGTATACATAGTATGTATACCTACGTGCATGCATAGAAGAAAATCTGGAAGGATAAAAACCAAAATGGGGTTATTTCAAGGTAGTAATATTACACTTAAATTTTTTTTTTTTTTTGAGACAGAGTCTTGTTTTGTCTCCCAGAATACCTTGGCCTCATAGCTCACAGCAACCTCAATGTCTTGGGCTCAGATGATTCTCTTGCCTCAGCCTCCTGAGTAGCTGAAACTACAGGTGCCCACCACACCTGGCTACTTTTAGAGATGGGGTCTGGCTCTTGCTCAGGCTGGTCTTGAACCCATGAGCTCAGGCAATCCATCTGCCTCAGCCTCTCAGAGTGCTAGGATTATAGGTGTGAGCCACTTTGCCTGGCGCCTTGACTTAAATTTATTTATTTATTTTGAGACAGAGCCTCAAGCTGTAGCCCTGCGTAGAGTGCTGTGGCATCACAGTTCGTAGCAACCTCCAACTCCTGGGCTTAAGCGATTTCTTTCCTTCCTTCCTTTCTTTCCTCCTTCCTTCCCTCCCTCCTTTTCTTTCTCCTTCTCTCCCTCCTTCCTTCCTTTCTTTTCTTTCTTTCTTTGCAAAAAGCTTTATTTCCATCTGGTCCAAGGCTTGGCCATTCTTCTTCTTCTTCTTTTTTTTTTTTTTTTTGTAGAGACAGAGTCTCACTTTATCGCCCTCAGTAGAGTGCTGTGGCATCACACAGCTCACAGCAACCTCCAACTCCTGGGCTTAGGCGATTCTCTTGCCTCAGCCTCCCGAGTAGCTGGGACTACAGGCGCCCGCCACAATGCCTGGCTATTTTTTTTGTTGCAGTTTGGCCAGGGCTGTGTTTGAACCCGCCACCCTTGGTATATGGGGCTGGCGCCCTACCCACTGAGCCACAGGCGCTGCCCTTCTTCTTTTTCTTTTTTTTTTTTTTTTTTTGACAGTCTCACTCTCTTGCCTAGGCTAGAGGGCCAGGGCCTCAGCCTAGCTCACAGCAACTTCAAACTCCTATGTTCAAGCCATCCTCCTCTCTCAGCCTCCCACGTAGCTGGAACAGGGGCCTACCATGACACCTGGTTAATTTTTCTATTTTTTTTTAGTAGAGGCAAGGTCTTGCTCTTGCTTAGGCTGGTCATGAACTCCTGAACTTTAGTGATCTTCCCACCTTGGCCGCCAAGAATGCTAGGGTTACAAACATGAGCCACTGTGCCCGGCCTAGATTTAAATTTTTCTAATTCATTTGCATTTAAATTTTTAAAGAGAACAAGCATTGGTGGCTTGGTGCCCGTAGCTCAATGAGTAGGGCGCTGGTCACATAGACTGAGAGTGGCAGGTTTAAGCCTGGCCCCCGTCTGCTAAACAACAATGACAACTGCAACCAAAATATAGCCAGGCGTTGTGGCAGACACCTGTAGTCCCAGCTACTTGGGAGGCTGAGGCAAGAGAATCACTTAAGCCCAAGAGTTGGAGGTTGCTGTGAGCTGTGACACCATGGCACTCTACCTCGGGTGACATAGTGAGACTCTGTCTAAAAGAACACGTGTTGGCTATATAATAAAAAGATGTATAAATATGTTGGGTTATTTTTTTTTTTTTTTTTTTGGCCGGGGCTGGGTTTGAACCCGCCACCTCCGGCATATGGGACTGGCGCCCTACTCACTGAGCCACAGGCGCCGCCCATGTTGGGTTATTTTTTAGGTTTTTGTTTTTTTTTGGCCAGGGCTTGGTTTGAACCCACCACTTCCGGCATATGGAGCCAGTGCCCTACTCCTTGAGCCACAGGCGCCACTCCAGGTTTTTCTTTTTGTTTTTTTTTTTAAGACAGAGTTGAGCTCTATCAACCAGGTTGGAACACAGTGGCCTGAGCATAGCTCACTGTAACCTCAAACTTGTGGGTGCAAATGATCTTCCTGCCTCAGCCTCCTGAGTATCTGTGAGTAAAAGCATGTATCACCACACCCAGCTAAATTAAAAAAATTGTTTTTGTAGAGATGGGGGACTCACGATGTTGCCCAGCTGGGTCTTGAACTCCTGGCCTCAGTGATCCTCCAGCATTTGCTTTCCAAAGTGCTGGTATTACAGGTATGAGCCAATGCATGTCCAGTCCAGAGTTTTTTTCTTTCTTTGTTTTTTTTTTTTTGTTTGTTTGTTTTTGAGACAGAGACTCACATCGCCCTCAGTGGAGTGCCATGGCCTATATCCCACAGCAACCTTTAACTAACTCTTGGGCTCAAGTGATCCTCTTGCCTTGGCCTCTTGAGTAGCTGAGTCTATAGGCGCCCACTACAACACCCGCTTTTTTTGTTTGTTTTTTTAGAGATGAGGCCTCGCTTTTGCTCAGGCTGGTCTGAAACTCTTTTTTTTTATAGGTTTTTTTTTTTTTTTTTGTAGAGACAGAGTCTCACTTTATGGCCCTCGGTAGAGTGCTGTGGCCTCACACAGCTCACAGCAACCTCCAACTCCTGGGCTTAAGCGATTCTCTTGCCTCAGCCTCCCGAGTAGCTGGGACTACAGGCGCCCGCCACAACGCCCGGCTATTTTTTGGTTTGCAGTTTGGCCGGGGCTGGGTCTGAACCCGCCACCCTCGGTATATGGGGCCGGCGCCCTACCAACTGAGCCACAGGCGCCGCCCTGGTCTGAAACTCTTATCTCAAGCAATTCACCCACCTCGGCCTCATGGGGTGTTAGGATTACAGGCATAAGCCACCACACCTAGACAGTTTTGTTTTTTGTTTTTGTTTTTTAGACAGACTCTCACTGTCACAAGGGCTAGTGTGCCATGGTATCCATGTGTCAGTGTAGCTCACAGCAACCTCAAACTCCTGGGTTCAAGTAATCCTCCTGCCTTAGCCTCCCCAGAGGCTACAGGTGCCTCTGTATAATTGCCCACCACAAGGCCTGGCTAAATTTTTCTATTTTTAGTAGAGATGGAATCTTGCTCTTGCTCAGGCTGGTCTGGAACCCCTGAGCTGTAGCAATCTTCTTGCTTTGGCCTCCCAGAGAGCCAGGATTACAGGCGTGAGCCACCATACCTGGCTTATATGGCTCTTAATGGCTATATATCTCTATAATCACATGTACTTTGCAAAACCTCTGTGAATTCAGTATGCCAGGAGTTTCCAATCCCATTTGATGTGCGAGGAAAGAAAGGCCCAAAGAGGCACCTCTTCTAAGGTTACCTGAGGGGGAACTATACTAGAAATGAAGCTGAAGGATATATATGTACACATGACAATATGGATGGATCTTACAAATTAATGCCAATTGAAGAAATTAACAGAATGACCATTTTTATAAACATATGCTGTTCATGTACATTAAAATGTATCTGCTAGGGATGGGCTCAGGGGTTCATGGTTGTAATCCTAGTACTTGGGGAGGCTGAAGTAGGTGGATTGTTTGAGTTCAGGAGTTTGAGACCAGCCTAAGCAAAAGAGAGACTCCATCTCTACTAAAAATAGAAAAAGTAGCCTAGAGTTATGGCTGATGCCTGTAATCCCAGCATGTGGAAGACTGAGGAAAGAGGATCATCTGAGCTCAGGAGACTGAGGTTGTTGTGAGCTATGATGATGCCATGGCACTCTACCCACTCTACTCTACTCTGTCTCAAAAGATAAAAAATAAGGCTCTGTTCCTGTGGCTCAAGTGGCTAAGGTGCCAACCACATACCCCTGAGCTGGCGGGTTCGAATCCAGCCCAGGCCTGCCAAACAACAATTACGGCTGCAACCAAAAAATAGCCGGGCGTTGTGGTGGGCACCTGTGGTCCCACCTACTTGGGAGGTAGAGGCAGGAGAATCGCTTGAGCCCAGGAGTTGGAGGTTGCTGTGAGCTGTGATGCGATTGTACTCTACCCAGGGTGACAGCTTGAGGCTTTGTCTCAAAAAAAAAAGAAAGAATAATAATAAATAAATACATAAATAAATAAAATAAAATATACCTCATATACACATTTTCAAAATGCATACAAACCAAAAAATTTACATGCATTAAAGTGGTTCCCTTAGGGTAGGAAGGGGAAAAGCACGAACTACCGGGTTGCATTAGCTGGTTTGGGGCTACCATAACAGAATACCATAGACTGGGTGCTTAAACAACAGACATTTATTTTTTCACAGTTCTGGAGACTGGAAGTCCAAGAGCAAGGTGCCTGCAGGGTTGGGATCTGGTGAGGCCCCTTTCCTTGGGTTGTGGGTTGTAGATGGCTACCTTCTTGCTGTGTCTTCACATGGCCTTTCTTGTGTTCGTGCACACACAGAAAGAAAGATAGTCTTTTCCGGGCGGCGCCTGTAGCTCAGTTAGTAGGGCGCCGGCCCCATATGCCTGAGGGTGGTGGGTTCGGACCCAGCCCCGGCCAAACTGCAACAGAAAAATAGCCGGGCGTTGTGGCGGGCGCCTGTAGTCCCAGCTACTTGGGAGGCTGAGACAAGAGAATCGCATAAGCCCAGGAGTTGGAGGTTGCTGTGAGCTGTGTGAGGCCACGGCACTCTACCGAGTGCCATAAAGTGAGACTCTGTCTCTACAAAAAAACAAACAAACAAAACAACAACAACAACAACAAAATAAAAATAAAAATAAATAAATAAATAAAGGGAAATAAATAAAACCAAAAGGGGTGGCAAAAGAAATGGGGTTGGGGTGGTGCCTGTAGCTTACTGGGGAGGGCACCGGCCACATACACCAAGGCTGACAGGTTTGAACCTGGCCTGGGCCTGTTAAACAACGACAACTGCAACAAAAAATAGCCTGGCATTGTGGTGGATGCCTGTAGTCCCAGCTACTTGGGAGGCTGAGGCAAGAGAATCACTTAAGCCCAAGAGTTTGAGGGTGCTGTGAGTTGTGATACTACGGCACTCTGCTGAGGGTGACAAAGTGAGACTCTGTCTCAAAAAAAAAAAAAAATAGCTGGGCATTGTGGCAGGCGTCTGTAGTCCCAGCTACTTGGGAGGCTGAGGCAAGAGAATTGCTTATGCCCAAGAGTTTGAGGTGATGTTGTTGTAAGCTGTGTAGCCACGGCACTCTACCCAGGGAGACAGCTTGAGACTCTTGTCTCAAAAAAAAAAAAAAAAAAAGGCTTGGCACCTCAGTGAGTTGGACGCCAGCCATGTACATTGAAGCTGGCTGGTTTGAGCCCGGCCCAGGCATGCTAAAAAACGACAATGATAACTGCAACCAAAAATAGCTGGGCGTTGTTGTGGGCTCCTGTTGTCCCAGCTACATGTGAGACTGAGGCAAGAGAATCATGTAAGCTCAAGAGTTTGAGGTTGCTGTGAGCTGTGACACCATGGTACTCTACCCAGGGCGACATAGTGTGACTCTGTCTCAAAAAAATAAAAAAGAAGGGCGGTGCCTATGGCTCAGTGAGTAGGGCGCTGGCCTCATATACCGAGGTACCCGGCCCCGGCCAAACTGCAACAAAAAAATAGCCTGGGTGCCTGTAGTCCCAGCTGCTCCGGAGGCTGAGGCAAGAGAATCGTGTAAGCCCAAGAGCTGGAGGTTGCTGAGAGCCATGTGAGGCCCCGGCATTCTACTGAGGGCAGTAAAGTGAGACTCTGTCTGTACAAAAAAAAAAGGAAAATGAGGTTGGAGAGGTGGGCAGGGCCCAGAGCAAGCAGGGACTTGTAGGCCATGGTAAGGAGGATCTGAGAGGTTAATTTGCATGCCCAAGGTTATCCAGCTAATAAATGCTAAAGTCAGGTTTGTGTATATGTATGTATATATATCCAGACCACTTTAAGTTCTGTTAACAAAGCTGAAATATATTCATTTCATTTTACCAGGAGGAAAGCAGAGCTCAGAGAGGTCAAATGACTTGCCCCAGGGCACACAGTAAGTGGTAGAGCTGAGGTTTGGTTATTTCTGACTCTCAAAGCTACATTATTTTTCATGTGTTCTGCACCTCTGACCCTTTGTCTCAACTTGATTTGTTTACTCATTCTTTCATGCACTGATGCATGTACCATATAATTTATTGGTACCTTCTTTGGGCCAGGACCTGTAGAAGACACTGGGGATACAGAAATTAAGAAGACATGGTGCTTGTCCTCACAGAGCTCAGCCAGAAATAGAAGACAGCCAGCTGAGCAAATGTGGGCATTGGAGGGACCTGCAAAAGGTGTTTTGGAGTCTAGAGGGAGAATGACTCTGCCTAGGGTAGTTGGGGAAGATTTCACAGAGGAAGCCCTTTGAATCAAACCCTCGAAGGATGAAGAGGAGGCACAGAAAACAAAAGCTCAACGTGGGCAAAGAGCTAAGGTTGTTTGGACCAGTGAGAGATGGAGTGATGAGGCCAACTGGGGGAAGCTTTGGCTGTCAGTCAAGAACTCAGAATTTGATTCTAAGTCACTAGGGAGTCTTTAAGGGTTTTGAGCAGGGGAGTTCCTTGGACAAGATTCTGTTTCTGGCAATGATTTCCAAAGACCTGGAGTCCTTTTAAGGATTCAGTGACAGGCTGGGCACAGTGGCTCATGCTTGTAATTCTAGCACTCTGGGAGATGAAAGCAGGTGGAGTGCTTGAGCTCAGGAATTAGAGACCAGCTTAAGCAAGAGCAAGACCCCGTCTCTACTAAAAATAGAAAAATTAGCTGGGCATTGTGGTGGACATCTGTAGTCTCAGCTACTTGGTAGGCTAAGGCAAGAGGATCTCTTTAGCCCAAGAGTTTGAAGTTGCTGTGAGTTATGACTCTATGGCACTCTACCCAGAGCACAGGGTAAGACTCTGTCTCAAAAAAAAAAAAAAAGTGAATTTCATTTTCCAGTGAATCCTTTGTATGAACTGGAAAATTGATGGCCCTTCCCACACCCAATCTCATTATGATATTTGGTCCATCAGACCGTAGGAACTTTTTTTTTTAACCATCTCATTAAAGCCTTTGTCTCACCTGCTAAAGAGAAAAGTCTGCTTCCTTCCTCTCTGTCCTTACTTCACTTCCCACCATGGCAATGGGCTACAGAGGGGCTTGGAATAGAGGTGTGTGGAGAATGATGGGATTGAAGCTATCTATGGGGATGGATGGGCAAAAGGATCCAGGAGATGGGAGCCGTATGTATTCTTAGTCTTGGCTTTCCCCACCGTTTCGTGCCTGTCTAGCATCTCAGCTTCCTATACTACCCACCCCCTTGTTTGCTGCACTCAACTTCCTGTCCCACCAGAGGAAGTGGGGCAGCATAGCAGGTGCAGCGACAGCTAGCGGAGCCATGGTAAGTCCTTACCCTCAGGAACCCAGGCATCTTGGCACCCAGACCCCTTAACCTGGGTCCCCAGGTCAACTCAAAGTAGGCTGACTTTTCCCATACCCTAAACTAGGAAAGGTGATGCTGGGGGCCCTGCCTGCCACTTCTAAAAATTTCATACTGTCTACCCCACACCAACAGGACAAGGAGTATGTGGGTTTTGCTGCCCTCCCCAATCAGCTCCACCGCAAGTCTGTCAAGAAGGGGTTTGACTTTACACTCATGGTGGCAGGTCTGGAAGTTTTGGAGAGGGAACTGGGGAAAGGGTATGTTCAACTGGCAGTCCTCTCACCTGACCTGTTGGAGTTGTTCTGTCCACAGGGGAGTCAGGCTTGGGGAAATCCACCCTCATCAACAGCCTGTTCCTCACCAACCTCTACGAAGATCGGCAGGTGCCAGAGGCCAGTGGTAAGACCCTCCCAACCCTCTTCAGGCAGTGCCCTCTGCCCCTCCCCATGTCCCCAGGCTGCACTAGTCCTTTCCATCTAGGGACTCAAAGGCAGCTCACTGCTTTTCTCTGGGACTGTTCCTCCCCTGAAACATGGGTGGGGGTAACTGTGATACTGAGAAAGGAAATTAGTCCTGTCTCAGACCCCTTCCCAGCTCCCTGACCTCTCTCCATCTCCATAGCTCGCTTGACACAAACGCTGACCATTGAGCGCCGAGGCGTGGAGATTGAGGAGGGGGGTATCAAGGTGAAGCTCACTCTGGTGGACACGCCTGGTTTTGGGGACTCAGTGGACTGCTCGGACTGGTGAGAATGGGAGGGGACGAAGGCTAAGTCTCTCAAAGTGGCTACTCTGTGGAGACCAAGGGTTAGTTACAGGGCTGGTCTGACTTGGCTCTCTGACCCAAAAGATGGTGTTCTGCTTCCAAGATACTCTGTGCTTCTTGATGTTTCACCTATGCCTCTATAAGTCTCCCTTGATGTCTTTGGTTGGGACCAAAGAAACTACAGTCCCACTCCCACAGTCCTGGCTAGCCTTGCCCCCTTCCCTGCAGCTCTCATCTCTGACTGCTCATCCTCTCTCCACACCCCAGCTGGCTACCTGTGGTTCACTTCATCGAGGAGCAATTTGAGCAGTACCTTAGGGATGAAAGTGGCTTGAACCGGAAGAACATCCAGGATTCCCGAGTCCACTGCTGCCTCTACTTCATCTCACCCTTTGGCCGGGGGTATGGGGTGGCTCCTGGGGATTGCAGCATTTGGGGAGGGTTGGGGGTCTCTGTACCCTGGGGCTAGGTGCTGACCAATCCCTGCTTGCAGGCTCCGGCCCCTAGATGTGGCCTTCCTCCGGGCAGTACATGAGAAAGTCAACATCATCCCAGTCATCGGCAAAGCGGATGCCCTGATGCCCAAGGAAACCCAAGCCCTCAAGCAGAAGGTGTGGGTGGTGACCTCTGACCTGTGATCCTAAATGAGGCCAAAAGTTCTGACCAAACTTGATTTCATCTTTGACTTCTTTGATCTTGGGGTGGCCTTTTGGAAGCATGATCTGCCAGGCTAACCTGTGGGAGAAAGCTTCTGCAGAAGGCAGGTAGTAAACTGCCAGAGGTAGCCATGTCCCTGAAGGCTCAGAATAGGATGCACATGCAGCCCCTGGGCTAGAATCTGTGCTGAGGCCTGTCTTAAGAGCAGGGCCATAGACATAAGAACATGATAGCCTGCCTCCCTTTGGCCCCAAGATACTGATGATCCTCCACTGCAGTGTCTTCAGAGCCCTCTCCCACTGTTTCTGCTGGTGTCTCTCCTGGTGTCATAATGCCTGCCCACCTTAGAATTCTGCCCCAGTTTTTTACCATCTATGTCTCTAAGATTTTGTTTTCAGTCACCCTTCATGTCTATCTTTCACTATCTGTCTTTCGTGTCTTCCTGTCTCTGACCACCAGTCTCTCTGTATCTCACTGTCTCTGGCCTTGTGTCTGTCTGTCATCATGGCCTCTGTGTTTCACACTGTCTCTGTATCTCTCTCCTCTGAGATCCGGGACCAGTTGAAAGAAGAGGAGATCAACATCTATCAGTTCCCCGAATGTGACTCTGATGAAGATGAAGACTTCAAGAGGCAGGATGCAGAGATGAAGGTGTGGAGGCAAAAGAGGAAGGGGCAAAGAAGCAGAGGAAGCAGATGTGGAGGATGAAGCTGAGGAAGAGGTTTGTCCATGAGGTGCCAACAAGTGACCACTGACCCCTGACTTCTAGGAAAGCATCCCTTTCGCAGTTGTCGGTTCCAGTGAGGTAGTGAGGGATGGTGGGACCCGACCGGTGAGGGGACGCTGCTACTCCTGGGGTACTGTGGAAGGTAAGACCAGCAAGGAGCTCAGGCCACCTCTAAGTCAACCAACCCCAGCATGTGACGTTGGGGTGGGCTCTCTAATACTGGGAGGGATCCGATAGAATGGCTGCAGGACTCCTCGCAGACCGGACTATGAGGGTGGGGTTGGACCCAAGCTCCCTGACGCTCGCTGGTCCGTCCCCCAGTGGAGAACCCACATCACTGCGATTTCCTGAACCTGCGACGGATGCTGGTGCAGACACACCTGCAGGACTTGAAAGAAGTGACGCATGATCTGCTCTACGAGGGCTACCGGGCTCGCTGCCTACAGAGTCTGGCTCTGCCTGGGGCTCGCGACCGAGCCAGCCGCAGGTGAGAATAGGAGCCAACTCTCTTGAGTGCTTCCAAGGCCCCGCCCTCACTGTGACCCCGCCTCCTGTGCCTCTGTCCTGACCCTCCGTGACCTCGTCTTCACCACCCAGACCTCTCTCCCAGACTCCCACTCGTTTTGTCTACGTCCCTAACATCAAGGCCATGGCTCCGCTTCCTAGACACCAACTTCGTCCCAGGCCCTGACTCTCGGCCCTAACCTACGACCCCAGGTCCCTTTCTTGATCCCTCTTCCCTTCCCACTACCTCCCAGTAAGCTTTCCCGCCAGAGCGCCACAGAGATCCCGCTGCCCATGCTGCCTCTGGCCGAGACGGAGAAGCTGATCCGCGAGAAAGACGAAGAGGTGAGCAACCTTCGCTTTCCCCCGACCAACGTCTCAGGTCCTTTTCGAGGTTCTTCTCTGGCCTCCCCCTGTCCCATCGTTTGCAATCTTGCCCCCCACAGCTGCGCCGCATGCAAGAGATGCTGGAGAAGATGCAGGCCCAGATGCAGCAGAGCCAGGCTCAGGGCGAGCAGTCGGAAGCTCTCTGAGGCCCCTGCCGGGTCCTGCCTCACCTCGGCTCCGCCCTCAGTCCATCTCCTGTCCAATCCCCGCATCTCAGACCGCCCAACGCTTAAGCCCGGAGTGCCGGCCACAGGGCCCACCTTTGCACTGGCTCTATGTGTGTTCTCCGCCCCGGCGGTTCTCCTAGTGGCCGGAGTTGTCGCCGGTCCCTGGCCCCGCCCCCAAACCGTCTTCCGCCCACTTCACGCGTGGGAGCCTCTGACCGCTCCTATCAGTCCTCGGGCGTCGATCCCTAAAACCCAAATCGTCAATAAAAACTGAGTTTCCTTGAAGCATCGCAAGGCTTTTCTTTCCTAGCGGGAACAAGCGGCGAGCATAAAGCGTGAAGCAGCCGCACACAGGCCCGCGGGCCGCTGTTTATTCACTTGCTGGGCCGCTGCGTGCCCGCAGTGTTTCAGCCCAGTCTCCCGCCTGAGGCCCTCTCACACAGACAGACTGCGGGCGCGCGTCCATAAGAAACAAAGACCAGCTGAGTTTTATTGGGGTAGGGGCGGACTGGCTGGAAGCATTGGCCAGTAGAGGTCTAAGAGGGCCCCCTATTCCTGGTCCTTGGCGTCGCCATGGGTGATAACGTAGCAGATGTTCTTGTAGTCTACGTTGCCGCCGACGTCGGGAGGGAAGGCCGCCCACATGTTCTTGATCTGAAGGTAGACACAGGGACTTTGCTTACTGGCCCTTAAGGTCTGCTCCCCATCCCTTCCCTTTCTGTTCTCTCAGGCCTTCCCCACTCACCTCCTCCTTGGTAAAACGATCGCACTGCGTGGTAAGCAGCTCCTCCAGGCTGGAGGGAGGAGACCGAGAGTGGGGAGTTGAGACTGGATTCATGATTCCTTTCCACTCCCTCCCGCCTCATCCCCATTGCTACTCTTAGTGTCCCCTAGAGACCAGGGCCATTCTAGAGCCCTCACTGGCTTTCTTCTGTTCTTTTTCTTTCTTTTGAGACAGAGTCTCACTTTGTCACCCTCTGTAGACTGCCCTGGCTTCATAGCTCACAGAAACCTCAAAACGCTTAGGCTTAAGAGATTCTCTTGCCTCAGCCTCCCCAGTAGCTGGGACTACAGACTCTCCCCACAACGCCCAGCTCTTTTTTAGAGATGGAGTCTCATTCTTTCTCAGGCTGGTCTCTAACCCATGAGCTCAGGCAATCCACCGCCGTGGCCTCCCAGAGTGCTTAGGATTACAGGCTTGAGCCATGTGCCAGGCCTGGCCTGGCTTTCTCTCTGGCTTCTCTGCATTTGCGCTTCCCCCACATAAGTGTGAAAATGCAATCCTACTCCTAGTTTCCTAACTTCTCTCTCACCTCTGGAAGTACCTAACTCTTGGTAGGAATTTAAAGAGGCTCCTGTGGAAGCAGCTGGTGGGACACTTACAACTGTTTCTTAATGGTGCCCTTCCCATCAGGGTCCAGGACCTTGAAGGCTCCAGTGATCACATCCTCAGGGTCAGCACCTAGGAGGTCAGAGGGCATGTGAGGTTAAAGGGTCCCTAAAGGATTTGGGAAGAGGCAGCTGAGGGCTTGGACCCAGGACACATGACTGACCCTTGAGCTTCTCCCCAAACATGGTCAGAAAGACAGTGAAGTTGATGGGACCACTAGCTTCCTTCATCATGGCATCTAGCTCCTCATTCTTCACATTGAGGCGACCTGGAGGGGGTTAGGAGAAGCATGGGCTGGAGCTGGCTCCTGGGCTAGGGCTGTGCTTCCCATAAATTCAAATCATACCATCTGTTTTTCAGGTGGGCAGACTGAGGCCTTGCAGTCTTTGCAGCCTTGAATATTTATAGATAGAGGTGGGGGGCTCACCCATGGCTGCGAAGGTGTCCCGAAGGTCCTCTTTGTCAATAATACCATCACGGTTCTGGTCAATTACTGTGAAGGCCTGTGGAGGGCAGGGGTGGGGAGGGGTTAGGTCCCCCATGGCCAGTCCTCAGCATCCCTACCCCAGGCAGATCAGATTCTGGCCCCCAGCCAGCTGTCCTCTTCTACCCTAGCAGGGAGAGGAGAAAGGAATTCTAAACCCTTTCCCTCCCTCTGAACAGGTGCACATTCCAGGGAGGGGGTTGGGAAGAGGGGCAGAGGGGGTGTCTTTGGTCAACCTTCAGTCTTCCCTCTCCCGGCACTCACCTCCTTGAACTCCTGGATCTGAGTCTGGTCAAACATGGAGAAGACATTGGAGCCTCCTCCCTCTGCTGCCCTTCTCTTGGCCCTCTTGGGTGCCTAGGAGTTGAGGGTTGAGCAAAGGGGTCCATGGACGAGTCCCTATACCTCTCTGGGGGCAATGGATTAGATTCAGCGTTCTGTAAGTCCCTTCTCCTTTCTTTATGAAATTTTATTTTTTTAGAGCCAGGGTCTTATTCTGTCACCAGGCTGTAGTACAGTGACCCAATCAGAGCTCACTGTAACCTCAAATTCCTGATTTTAAGCAATCCTCCTTCCCCAGCCTCCTGGGTAGCAGGGACTACAGCCCTGTGCCACCATGCCCAGCTAATTATTAAAGTTTTTTGTAGAGATAGGCGCTCATTTGTCCAGGCTTTTAAGTCCCTTCTAAAGCAACTTTCCCAGCCTGGGCCTCCTACTCCTTGGGACCTCTTTGCTGAGGGCAGGTGGTGTTTTGGCTGCATTTCCAAAATTCCTATCCTGTACCTCCTGTGTCCCTATTCCTTCATCTTATCCAATAAGTAGACACTTCCTTCCCTTTTTAGTGCTGTGGGCCTGCCTCTTTTGAGTCCTACACCTGCTGTGTGACCCTGACCTACTCATCTGCCCTCTTTGAACCTCTACTTTCTCTTTTATAAAATGGAGTGGGAATCCTTGTCTGTCTGGTCCCAGAGGACTTTAGAAAGTTGAAGTATAGGAAGGGATGAAGCAGGCTTTGAGAGAGACTGCCCTACTGTGAGTGGAGAGTCTAGGCAGATTATATTTTGTAGGGTCCTTTAGGACATCACTCTGTCACTATCCTGATTAAGTGATACCAAGAAAGTGAGGAGCCACATTTTTAGGTTTTGTTGTACTGGGAATCAGCTACTTTCTTTCAGAGGATAAAACTTCCCTGAGGTCTAAGGCATCTGGGCAGGGGTTGGAGGTGTCTCACTTACCATGTCTTCAGTCTCCTGGGGGCAAGGCAGTGGCTCCTGCTGGAAAGAAGCAAAGAGTCAACCTGGGGCAGTCCCTCTGGGGTTATATAGTCTTGCTCCAGGGAGCCCTTAACATACCAGGGTAACCTTAGCCTTGCAAGTGCCCACCCCAGATACCAAAATAGCCCAGCTCAGGGCCTCTCCTTTCTTGGAGGGCCCAAAGCAGCTGGAGTTGGGGTGGGGTGGGGGAGGGCATGGGTCTCCGGATGTGTATTTCACTAGGTCCTAGGCAGGAAGGGATATTCCTTCTCCCAAAAGAGGGCTGGAATATATCAGGATTCAGAGGGGACCCAAGCCAAGGCACAGTTCTGGAAGACAGATAAATGAGGCCCGTGTGCCCCTGAGTGGGGTAGGCCCAGATTTAAACCTAGTGAGCATTTATTAAGCACTTACAGTAAGCCAGATGCTGGGTTGGGCTTTGTGGGTACACTTTGGCAAACACATTCCCCTCACATGGTAGAGTTCACAGTCAAGTGTGTCTATGTGTAGAAGTGGTGGCAAAGTTCAAAGGTGGGAGAGAGCCATCTGTGGAAGCTGAGGGATCAGGAGGGTCTCTTATATCTTCTTGAAAGAGAGGGAGGATTTTGTGAGGAAAGATGCTCTGTGATCTCAGGCTTTATGTTTCAACCCCCTGAGCCTTGGTTTCCATTCTATAAAGTGGAGATGTAATTTCCATCCCACAGAACTTGCATTATAATTAATAATTATGCTTTGTCTTGGTGCAACTTACAGTCTAGCCATAGAGACATGAATGAATGCAAAAAATGACATACCAGTTGGTCAGAGCCAAGAAATAGAGGGCACAGCAGCCTTGTCTAGATATATGGCTTCATTAAGTCCAGTAGAAGTGAGTCAGTGAAGGCAGAGGAGGGGCAGCATGCTAATAGAGAAGGGCATGGCATGAGTAAAGGCCTGGAGAATGAAAGATTGGAAGTGTTCAGGTTGCCTGAACTGTGATGAGGCTGGAGCAGAGAATGCAAGTGGCTGGTGACCAGACTCTAGAAAGCCTTCAATGCCAGGCTGAGAGCACAGGCTCTGGGGAACTTTGTAAAGGTTTGAAGCAGGAGAAATTCATGGTATAGTATAACTCTAGAATAATTTTTCTGGGTATTGGCATGGAGGCTGGAACTCAGAGGAGGGGAGGCAAAGACAGCAGGAGGGAAGCTAGCTGCCCACCTCCTTTTAGGTGGCTGGGATGGCCAGTGACTTCTTTTTATTCTGGGAAAGAACCAACTTGGTTGACTGTGTGACTTTAAGGTGCTCTCCCCTATTCTCCTGGGCCCCTCAGTCCCCTCCATTCAGTAGAAGTCTGGGGAAGTAGTGGCTAAAGAAGGCCCAGGTTGGCAGTGACACCCTGCTCCCTCTAGGGCCTGATGTCCCAAGCAAGGTGCCTTCTCCTCCCTCCCTCCTCCATTCCCATGCCAATGCCTTTAAGACATTTTCCTTTCTGGGAAGGGTGGTGGCTAGCCACCTGTTGTCTCTAAGAAAAGAGAAGGAGCCACCCTAAACTTAGCAGCTGCCCTTGGCCTCCTGTACCGGCCCCTCCCTGCCTCACATGGCAGCTGCCTTTCCTTATATGGTTACCACGGGGGTCCAGGCCAGGGAGGAGCCCACTTATTACTGGGTTCTGAGAGGGCAAGAGGACTCCAAAAGGAGGAATAGGAGGAGTGCTCAGAAAGCTTGGGTCAAGTGGAAGATGAGAAGGAGATCAAATGCTGAATGGGAGTTTACAGGATTTGAGTCTGAGTTGGGAGTGAGGACCATCAGAGAAGTGAGAAACAAAGGAGGAACTGGGAAATTGGGAGCTAGATCTGACTGGATAGCAGATGCTATATGGAAATTGGGGCCCTCTAACTCTAGGACTCAGGAGAATGACAGTCAAGAGAGAGAAGGGGATGTTTAAAATAAAAGTTGGAAGGTTGGTGATTATGTCAGGTCTTCTGATTGTTTGTGATCTAAGGGCAACTCCAGAGCTTGTGAGAATGGGGTCTGTTTTAGCAGAAAGTGAGGAGCAGAGAGATGTGGCAATGAGGGGAGAGGAGTTGATGGGATTGGGGTCCTAAATCCCTGGTAGAATAGGAACACAGATACAGGGAGTTCATAGTATTGGGGTTTAATGAACTTGGGGCTGAGGAACCCCATTAAAATGGGGAGCACTCACAGGGATTAGAGTCTCGGTCTGGGGAGGAGTTCAGATAGATGGGAGCTGAGGAGAGACTTGGGGCTTGAGATTCTCGCAGGAAATGGGGGATCCAGAGAGATGGGTCACTTAGATGAGTTTGAAGCTCTGGCTCTAGTTGCCTGGGCTTGGACTGTTGGGATTAGCTGGGGGCCGGGATTGGATAATTATAGAGTGAAGGTTGAGAGTATTGGATCAGGGCACTGGATCTGTGGTGGAGCTTAGGGTTTCATAAACTTGTAGGGTGCAGAGGGCCTCGGAAGCTGCGTGGAGAGTGGGGCCCAGAAAGGACTCAAAAAGGGCAGCGCGGTGCTCTTATGGGCTAAGGGCTGCCCTAGTGCCCCCGCCCCTTCTCCGCGCTGTCCCCAACTGTCATTACCACCACCCACTGTGCGCGCTAGTCTCCGGCTGTCACCGACTATCCCTGGGCTGGCACAGTCTACTGGCAGCATCTCTGCCCTTTCAATGCTACCATTGGCTGAGACCGCTATCTACCTAAACAGGTGTGAAAGCGGGAGAACACAATCATTGGCTGACGGCAAGTTAATTGCCAGCTTGTCCCGTCTTTTCCCACCTGTCATTCCATTCTGACAATTTTGGGAGACTTAAAGAATTCCTGGGCTCTTTCCACTGACTGCGGACGCTGTCTGTCACCGCCCCTGTAGACAAATATCGTCAATTTGACCTCAGCCTATTACCATTTTCATTGGCTTCCTCTTCACCGCTCCTATTAGTCGGGGTGCCCCCAGGCCCCACCTCTTATTCGCCCAGTCCCTGCCTCTACTCCGCTCTTCAGCCATGCTTATTGGCCAGGAGGTTCAGGTTCCTGCTTTTCTATTAGCTATTTCCTTCATTCCGCCCCCTCCTGCCTTCATACCCCTTCTGATTGGTCATGTCTGCCTCCGCCCTTTCCATTTCCTCTTTCTAGATTATCCACACTCTTCCCTCTTCCAGGCCCACCCACCCTGCCAACGATTGGCAGAAACCCAGTTCCTTCTCGTTTTATTATTCGTCCAACTCCTCTGACGAGGCGGGAGAAAAAAAAGGAGCGCGATGGGCCGGCCCGCGCGCAGGCGTGGAACGCCGAAACGCTGGCCGCTTAGCCGGCTTTGCAGCGTTTGCGCAGGCGCAAGGTCGGCGGCTCGCCCGAAGTGGCAGGGTGGGGGCGGCGGCGAGCGCGCGAGCGAGACCCCTGCGCGAGGCGCCCCCAGACCCCTGCCCCACCTCCGCGCGCCCTGCGGCCTCCCGCCAGCTGCCCCGCCCCCGGCGTGCGCCGAGCCGCGCCCTTCGCCCTCTCCCCTGCCTGGGCTGGCTGCGCTAGGCGGCCTGAGGGGCGGCGTCTTTTGCGGCCTCCCCGGCAGGGGGATGTGAGGGGCGGCCCGCGGCCATGGAGACGGGCCCGGCGCCCCTGGTCGCCCCGCCGCGCCGTCATGGCGCCTCCGCGGCCCCCTCGCCGCCGCCTCGGGGCCCCAGGGCCGGGTCCACCCTGGTGGTGGTTTCCGCACCGCCAGTGACTACCGCCACTTCGGCACCGGTCAATCTGGTGCCTCCCGGGGAGGCGCAGCACGCCTGGGTCTTGGGGCCGGGCCAGACCTCGGCCTCGACCCCAGCCGTGACCCCGGCCGCCACGGTCAGCACTGTGGATGCTCTGACTCTGGAGGACTCACCCGAAACCCCGAAGACGCAAGTCTCCCCCGGCCAAGAGCCCTCCGTGCCCGCTTCAGTGACAGAAGCCGAGACGTCGATGGCTCTGACCTCAGGGGCAGACTCTCCGAAGACGGAGGAGGCTCAAGCCTCACCTGCCCCAGGACCAGGGACCCCCACCGGGACCCCCACCAGGACCCCTTCCAGAACAGCTCCTGGCGCCCTGACCGCCAAACCCCCGCTTGCTCCCAAGCCGGGAACCACAGTGGTCTCAGGAGTAATTGCACGGAGTGCAGCAGGACAGGTGACAAGTAGATATGGAGCTGCAACACCAGCATCAGCCGGACAGGCTCCTGAGGACCCTTCATGGCCTGGCACAGGCCCTTCAGGGACTTGCGAGGCTCCGGTAGCTGTTGTGACAGTCACCCCAGCCCCGGAGCCTGTCGAAAACTCTCAAGACCTGGGCTCCACGTCCAGCTTGGGACCGGGCATTTCTGGGCCTCGCGGGCAGGCCCCGGACACTCTGAGCTACTTGGACTCCGTGAGCCTCATGTCTGGGACCTTGGAGTCCTTGGCGGATGATGTGAGCTCCATGGGCTCAGACTCAGAGATAAATGGGCTGGCCCTGCGCAAGACCGACAAGTATGGCTTCCTTGGGGGCAGCCAGTACTCAGGCAGCCTGTGAGTATCTAGTGGGCACCCAGAGGGATAGCCTCAGGGAAGCAGAGTTTGGGGGAGGGGGCTACACCTTGCCCAGACTCCTGACAGTCCAGTATCCTCTGAAGATCAGGGGTGATTAGCAGGAGTTATCCTGCCTAGAGCGTCCTGAGGTTTCTGTGGCATTGGCATGTTAGTGAGGGTTTAAGGCCGGAGATCTGGGTTAAAGCCTAGACATGGTATTTGGTATCTTGTGTGCTCTTGAGCAAATGGCTTCCCCAGTTGCATGCCTCAGTTTCTTCTATTAAGTGAAAGATTGATTGAATGAGATGATACCTAAGGTCATCCCAGCTTCTTGATGTGAAACTGCAGCTATAGGCCAGATATTCTAGATTGTTGATTGGACAGGGGTTCTGGTAGAGACCATTGGTCCCTTAGGGGAAAGGAGTCTGGGAAGGATACAGACACCTCCCCTCTCCCTCAGCCCTAAGTCTGCTAGTTGAAGTGGTGAGGTGGGGAAGTCTGGTTGTTGGAAGGAAGACTTTGAAGACAGAACCCCTCTGTGAAACAGAGAGAGAGGGCACTTTTATTTTCACTGAAGGAAAGGGGGTGGAGGAGGCCTCTTCCCCATTTCCTCATCTCAGCTGGGCTTACTCTTTCCTAGTTCCTAGGGGGGATGGGGGCTGAGTCACTACTGAGGTGGGGTGTTACGATCTCTGACTTCTTCCTTCCCTCTCTCTGAATCCTGGCCATTATTCCTATGCCCCTTTAACCTGCCAGTCAATTCAGCCTGCAGCATTGCCTGAACCCCCAGGCCCTGTGCTGCATCCTTTGAAGGAGCTTATCATCTAGAGAGAGACAAATATTTCAACAGTTGGTTTCAATATAATAGGTTAATTTTAGCCTAGACAGCAAAGGGTTTTGTGAGCACCTAGGGAAGGGGTCTTTTGCTCAGTCTGGGAATTCTGATGAAGCTGATCTGAATCATAAAGGACAAAGATTTAGTCATGGCTATGTGTGTTGGGGTGGGGGAAGCCCTGTGGGAGGGTTTTACAGGCAGGGTTTATAAGCCAACAAAAATCAGAAAAGCTTTGATTGAGCACCAGCATTCCTGGTCTTATGTGGGGAAAGCAACCAAAGTTTGACCCTGGTGCTTTGCCATGCATGGGGATGCATTATTGTACTGAGTTTATAGATGAAGAATTGCCTCCTTCAAATAATCTGGATCTGTGTGACCAGTGGTTCTTTCCTCAATACCAGGCTGTCCTAAGGAACTTGGGATGAATTTGATTTTAGAGAGTCTCTCTTGTGTGCCAGGCTTTGTGCTGGGTGCCATTTCTCTGCTTCGTAGTTTTGTCCCTCTAAAATCCATCTTCCATGCCAGAGGAATCTACCTCTGAAGTTCCTTAAAAGCTCTTAGCGGTTCTCCACTGTCCACAGGATAAAATCCAAGTCCTTTGGCCAGAATACAGGTTCCCTATTCTCCAGCTCTGTCAGCCCTCATGGTCTTTTCCACTACCTCTTACCTTATTATGCGCTTTGTGCTGTGGTCCTGCTGAACTAGTTGTAATCTCTACCCCTTCCTCTTCAGGTTGTCCCACCAGCCAGCAATGCTTTTCTCCCCCTTCTTTGTTTGCTAAGTTCTATTCAATCCTTCATGGCTTACCTTAAATGTCCCTTCTTCCAGGAAGCCTTCCCTGATATCCACTACCCCTACTTCAATTAGGCACCTTTTCTGTGCATCTGTGTTACTGCATTTCCTATATTATATTGCAGTTAGCTCCCCTCATAGACTGTGACCTTCTTGAGGGGAAGAAAGGTATTTTACTCTTCCCAGCTCTTAGTAGAGCTTGGAACTGACTTGTGATAGAAATTAGTGAGAGATGGTTTCTCAGTTTAAGGAGCTTCTAGGATGAGAAAAATTAACATTTAGTGAGCCCTTTCTATTTAACAGTTCTTTTTATGCAGTTTTCAATAGTTCTCTCATAACATTGTGATGTAGGTGGTGGCATCTTTTTCTAGCTGAGGAAGAGATTCAGGTTATCACTTGGTAAGATGTACCAGTTTCTTAGGGATAGACTTGAGATTTGAGGTTAGGTCTGTCTGATTTCTTTTCTTTTCCATTTTTTTTGAGACAGTCTCATTTTATTGCCCTGGGGATGAGCGCCATGGTGTCATCATAACTCACAGCAACCTCTAACTCTTGGGCTCAAGCGATCCTCATGCCTCAGCTTCCCAAGTACCTGGGACTACAGGTACTCACCACAATGCCCAGCTAATTTTTCTATTTTAGTAGAGACGGGGTCTCACTCTTGCTCTTGATGGTCTTGAACTCCTGAGCTCAAGCAGGAGTTATTCCTGCCTGGGCTTCCCAGAGTACTAGTATTATAGGTGTGAGCCACCCTGGCCCTTTTCTTTTTTCTTTCTTTCTTTCTCTCTCACTCCTTCTCTGATTTCTTTCTTCCTTTTTTTTGAGACAAGAGTCTTACTCTGTTGCCCTCATGAGAGTGCCGTGGTGTCATAGCTCACAGCAGCCTCTAACTCGGGCTTAAGCCAGTGGTTCTCAACTTTCCTAATGCTATGGCATTCTGTGGGTTGTGACCCACAGGTTGAGAACTGCTGGCTTAAGCGATTCTCTTATCTCAGCCTCCCAAGTAGCTGAGACTACAGGTGCCCGTCACAACGCCTGGCTATTTTTTTGTTGTAGTTTGTCATTGTTCGTTAGCTGGCCCAGGCCAAACTTGAATCCGCCAGTCTCAGTGCATGTGGCTGGCATCACGACCACTGTGCTATGGGCACCGAGCTCTTTTTTTTTTTTTTTCCTTGAGACAGGATCTCACTCTGTTGCCCTGGCTAGAGCCCAGTGGCTTACCCTAGTCTCAAACTCCTGGGCTCAAGCGATCCTCCTGCCTCAGCCTCTCAAGTAGCTGGGACTACAGGTGTGTGCCACCATGTCTGGCTAATTTTCTATTTTTTGTAGAGACAAGTCTTGCCCTTGCTCAGGCTGGTCTCAAATTCTTGACCTCAAGCTCTCCTCCCTTCTGGGCCTCCCAGAGTGCTAGGATTATAGGTTACGATGCTCAGCCATTTTTTTTCTTTTTTCTTTTCTTTTTTTTTGAGACAGCATGCAGTGGCATCATAGCTTACTATAATCTCAAACTCCTGGGCTCAAGCGATCCTTCTGCCCCAGCCTCCCAAAGTGCTAGGGTTACAGTCATCAGCCACCATGTCCAGCCAGGATTATCTGATTTCTAAGACCCAAGCTTGCTCTTCCATTCCACCTTCCAATACTGGCTTCTCCAAGTAACTGTTTCAAGACTGATGGGGCATGTTGAGTGGGAAGTTTTGGCAGAATACTGGGCAAATGAGACAAGGAGAACTTCTGGGGAGTTCAGGGAGGAGGAGCTAGAGGAAGTTGCAAATGGCCCAGGGGATTTCAAGTCTTTGATAGGGCAGAACTCAAGACATTTGCTTCTAAGGAGACAGAGAAGTACATTTATTCTGTATTTTATGATTGGTAATTGCTATTACTTACTGGGCCCCCTGCTATGTGCTATCTCATATCACCTAACAACTAACTCTGCAGGTAGATACTTCTAATCTTGCCACCTCACAAATGAGGAAACTGAGGCTTAGAAAAATTAAGTGACTTTCCCAAGATCACCAATGAATAAATGGTAAAGTTAGGACTTAGCTACAGGTCTAATGTAAAATATGGGTCCTGAAATTTGGATGTGTCTGAAGTGGGATTTAAATATGACCTCTGTATAGCCATTTAACAGGGAAGGAAGCTTTTTCAGGATGGTGAACTAAGAGGTGGCACCTCTGGCTCAGTTCAAACCTGGCCTCCGTCAAAAACTTCCAGAAAAAAAAGGTGGGGGATGGTGAACTAAGGCCTTAGATGGCCATGTGGCCCAGTAATCCTGATGTTTGGTAGCTCACAAAATATTTACTTTCTCCTTTGAGCCTGGTGAGGTGGCTTGCCTCAGTTGTCTCAGCAGTCCACATTTTAGACTATAGCTACTGACCCCTTCCATGCTCCCCTCATCCTACAGAGAGAGCTCCATTCCTGTGGATGTGGCTCGGCAGCGGGAGCTCAAATGGCTGGAGATGTTCAGTAACTGGGATAAGTGGCTGTCTCGGCGTTTCCAGAAGGTTTGAGAGGGCTGAATGGTGGGCAGGGCAATGCACAAAGGGGGAAGGGCAGCAGGTGCTCCCGGAAAAGCCCAGGAAACTGATAATATCTGCCCTCTGGGCCACATTGGGGGTAACTGGTACTTGGGCCCTGAGGGGGTAGGAGTAGCTTTAAAGATGGAAGGCCAGGCCAGGTCCAGTGGAGTCAAGCCTATGGCATGTGGGAGGAGTGGCTGGGGGAGCCTGCAGATTGCTGGAGGAAGCTTGGATGCTGTGTCAGCCTGTGAAGCTGTCCCTCTAACTGCCACTTTGCCTTAGGTGAAGCTGCGCTGCCGGAAGGGAATACCTTCCTCCCTCAGAGCGAAGGCCTGGCAGTACCTGTCTAATAGCAAGGAACTCCTGGAGCAGAACCCGGGCAAGTTTGAGGTGCGTGCAGCTTCAGGATGTGGGGACATGTGGCCCTGTCTATGTGAGGGTTGTCAGTTACCCCAGATCCTGAGGTAATCCCCGCTGTCCCACTGCAGGAGCTGGAACGGGCTCCTGGGGACCCCAAGTGGCTGGATGTGATTGAGAAGGATCTGCACCGCCAGTTCCCTTTCCACGAGATGTTTGCTGCTCGAGGGGGGCATGGGTAAGGTGGCCTGATCATGTGGGTCAGTCAGCAAACATTTTCGAAAGCTCCAGGTGGACACAAGACTGGTTGAAAGTAATTCTTGCCCTCTAGGACTTCTTGAAGAGTGATGTATAATGGATTGAGTGTTCAGTCATGTCAAAGGAACTGTCTTGGGAGAGAGTCTTTGGGGTTGTGTGTGGGGCACATCAAGGGCTCATTAAAGAGGCTGCCTTGGCCTGGGTTCTGAATGGTAGAGAAGAGCAGCATGTAGGTTTCTCTTGCCTGGGGGGTTATGTGAGCTCCGTCTGGGCTGTGGGCTTGGGTGGAGCGGAGTCTGGAATAGAAGTTTAGGGCCAGATCACCAAGGGCCCTTAAACACTGTGTCAGAGCTCTTGGATATATGTTCTGTAGGCCAAGGTTCCTCAAGATAACACACACACACACACACACACACAAATATACATACATACTCTTCCCTAGTAGTATGCAGGATGATCTTAGGTAGTTATCAGATGGACATTTTTCTTTTCTTTCTTTCTTTTTTTTTTTTCGTAGAGACTGAGGCTCACTTTATTGCCCTCGGTAGAGTGCCGTGGCATCACACAGCTCACAGCAACCTCCAACTCCTGAGCTCAGGGCGATTCTCTTGCCTCAGCCTCCCAAGTAATTTGGACCACAGGTGCCCACCACAATGCCCGGCTGTTTTTTTGTTGCAATTTGGCCGGGGCTGGGTTTGAACCCACCACCCTCGGTATATGGGGCTGGCACCTGACCCACTGAGCCACAGGTGCCACCCAGATGGACATTTTTCATCAGCAAGTTCATCCTTTAGCAGATATTTATTGAACAGGCACTGTTCTGTCACAAAAACTTCTGCCCTTCTGGGTTATTATATTTTAGTAGGGATAAACAATAAACCAGATAAGGAAAGACTGTTGTATGAGAAATGGTGGTAAGTTTTAAAGAGGAGTTTAAAGCAGGAAAGGGGAATAGAATGTGAGTGGGGATAGGTTTTAAGTGACCTGATATGACTTATATGTAGAGTGCCATGGTATTATAGCTCACAGCAACCTCAAACTTAGGGCTCAAGAGATCTTCTTGCCTCAGTTTTTCTATTTTTATTTTTTTCTTAATAAATTTTAATACAGAGACCTGCTCAAGTTTCACGGGGTCCGGTGGGAGAAAAGCAGCTAAGTTATGGAATGTGTAGTTTTTCTATTTTTAGTAGAGACAGGATCTCACTCTTGTTCAGGTTGGTTTCCAACTCCTGAGCTCACACGATCACCTGCCTTGGCCTCCCTGAGTGCTAGAATTATAGGTGTGAGCCACCATGCCCGGCCTTTTTTTTTTTTTTTTTGAGATACTCTTACTTTGTTGCCCTTAATAGAGTGCCATCACATCATAGCTCACAGCAACCTCAAACTCTTGGGCTCAAGTGATTCTCTTACCTCAGCCTCTCTAGTAGTTGGGACTACAGGCACTCACCACAAAGCCCAGCTATTTTTATTTTATTATTTATTTATTTATTTATTTAAAGAGTCTCATTTTGTTGCCTTTGGTAGAGTACCATGGCGTCACAGCTCACAGCAACCTCCAGCTCTTGGGCTTAGGCGATTCCCTTGCCTCAGCCTCCCGAGTAGCTGGGACCACAGGCGCCTGCCACAACACCCGGCTATTTTTTGTTGCAGTTTGGCCGGGGCCAGGTTTGAACCTGCCACCCTTGGTGTATGGGGCCAGTGCCCTACTCACTGACCCACATGCACCGTCCTATTTATTTATTTATTTTTTGAGACAGAGTCTCAAGCTGTCGCCCTGGGTAGAATGCCGTCGTGTCATAGCTCCCAGCAACCTCAAACTCTTGGGCTTAAGTGATTCTCTTGCCTCGGCTTCCCAAGTAGCTGGGACTACAGGCACCTGCCACATCGCTCAGCTATTTTTTGTTGGAGTGGTCATTGTTATTTAGCTGGCCTGGGCTAGGTTCGAAGGGGCCAGCCTTGGTGTATTTGACTGGCACCGAGCCTGCCTAACTATTTTTAGAGATGGAGTCTTGCTCTTGCTCAGGCCGGTCTCGAACCCGTGAGCTCAGGCAATCCACCTGCCTTGGCTTCTTAGAGTGCTAGGATTACAGGTGTAAGCCACCACACCTGGCCTGCCCTGACTTATGTTATAAAAGGATCATTCTGGTTGCTGTGGTGAGAACAGAGTATAGGGACAAGGGCAGAAACACAGAAACAATTAGGAGACTTTTCCATTATCCAAGAGCAAGATAGTGATTGATAGACCAGCGTGATAGCAGTGGAAACAAGGGGAGAAATTGGGTTCTGGATAGATTTTGAAGTTTGAGTCAAAGGGATTTGCTAATGGATTAGACCTAGAATGTGAGAGAAGACAGAGAGAGGAGTTAAGGATGACTTGTAAGGTTTTTGGCTTGAGGAACTAGAATGGAATTGCTGTTTACTGATATAAATGGAAGAAATGGGGAAAGGTAGGTTTAGGGACATATCAGGAACTTGCTGTTTTGGAATGTTAAGTTTAAAATGCATATTGGACATCCAGATAGAGATGTAAGTTGGGTGTACAGGGACACAATTAAATGAAATAAACTGGAAATTGAGATGTCAGCTTATGGAGTTATAAGAGTTAAAGGTTCTATATAACCTGAATAAATCTCATCCATGGGACTGGATGAGGTCACCAAGTCAACAGATGTAGACCTAAAAGCAAGCTGTACAAGGATTCAGCTTGAAGCTCTAACATTTTGAGAATGGTAAGATGAGAAAGAACTGGTGGAAGAGAATGGAATGAGAAGCTAGAGGTAGCAACAGGAGAGTATGATCCTGGAAATAAAGTGAAGAGGGGTTTCAAGGAGCTCCTGTGTGAAATGCTGCACATGGGTTAAGTAGAGCCAAGTCTGAACACTGAGCTCTAACCTTAATACTGTGGAGGTCCTGGGCAGCGCCTGTGGCTCAGTTGGTAAGGCTCCGGCCCCATATACTAAGGGTGGCGGGTTCAAACCCGGCCCCGGCTGAACTGCAACCAAAAAATAGCTGGGCGTTGTGGCGGGCGCCTGTAGTCCCAGCTACTTGGGAGGCTGAGGCAGGAGAATTGTTTAAGCCCAGGAGTTGGAGGTTGCTGTGAGCTGTGTGAGGCCATGGCACTCTACCGAGGGCCATAAAGTGAGACTCTGTCTCTACAAAAAAAAAAAAAAAAAAAATATTGTGGAGGTCCTTAGTGACTTTGTTAAAAGTAGTTTTGTATGGAAAAGTGGATGAAAGTGACTGGAAAATGGGAAGAAGGAAATTAAAGGCAGTGAGTTTGTGCTCTGGTGGAGTTTTGCTGAATAGGTGAGGAAAGAAATGGTGTAATATTTGGAAGGGAGAAACTTAGAAGAGTGAGCAGTATGTGAATATGATAGGAATGATCTAGGAGAGAGAGAGAGAACTGATGGTACAGGAGGGATGAGAGGATTGCTATAGTGATAGCCTGTGTAGGCCAGAGGGGATGGGATCCAGGGCCCAAGCGAAGGGCTGTGCTTGACTAGGATCACAGACACAAGCAGGTAAGTGGATGCAGCATGGGAATTTGTGGAAGTTGCATGTTTATTTTTTTAGAGACAGTTTCACTTTGTTACCCTTGGTAGAGTGCCTTGGCGTCACAGCTCACAGAAACCTCCAGCTCTTGGGTTTAGGCGATTCTCTTGCCTTAGTCTCCCGAGTAGCTGGGACTATAGGTGCCTGCCACAACGCCTGGCTGTTTTTTTGTTGCCGTTTGGCCGGGGCCAGGTTTGAACCCTCCACACTCAGTATATGGGGCTGGCACCCTACTCACTGAGCCACAGGTGCCGCCCATTTATTTTAATATGTATTAGGTAAAATCATGAGCATATCAAACCTGTCATTTTATGGGTTTTGCAAGATGGAGGAAAAATATTAAGTAGATAATAGTAAGGGTAGTATGTAAAATACAAAGGAAGATCACACTTGAGTGACTGGATTTGGGGAAAAGCACTAGTGGTAGTCAGGAGGAAGATGTAAGAGACTGGAGGCACCTAGAGGATCTAGAAGGTCATTACTTTTCTGTGGGCAGGGTATGGAGTCTGAGCTATGAAGTGGCTGTGGAAGTGGATAGAGGGAACAGAAGTGAGTGCAATTCAAGATGCAGCATTGTCTGGGCTTGGGGTGAGGAAGGTGCTCTTCTGATGTGGGGCCTCAAGGAAGAGGGACAGGGATAGAGATTTTGTTCTTTTGGATGTAAAGACAGGAGAAAGCTCTGAGGCACAGCTGGTGTATTGGTTTCTTCTTCACCAAGAAGCAGAACTTTCTGGACATGCTGGGGAGAACTCACTCAATCCAGTGAGAGAGATAAGGCAGGCCTTATTTGGGGAGAGTTTCTGCCCTGGGGTGATAAAAACATTCAGTGTCAGAGGAAGGCTGATGCTTCTGCTGTAGAAAGCTTCCTGGAGAAAATGACCTGAAGGTTTACGGAATGGTGGCAGATGAAGGAGAGAAAGAGAGCATAGGCTTTGCTGGGAATGAATGGTAAGAGTGTGCATGGGGTGTGCACCCAAGGGTGGGAGGCCTGAGCCTGGAATGCCCTGACTGGGCTGAACTTCTGTCTGAAGCTTGAAAGGCAGTTTAGGAAGTTGGATAGAGGAGTGTGGTGGTAAAATCCTGAGGTTAACCTGGCACTGGAGTGGGAAAGGAGAGGTCTGGGCAGGTTTGATTTGAGGCAGAGAGGACCCAGCTCCTGTGGTTCCCCTCACAGTCTTCTGCAATCCCCACAGGCAACAGGACCTGTATCGAATCCTGAAGGCCTACACCATCTACCGGCCTGACGAGGGCTACTGTCAGGCCCAGGCCCCAGTGGCCGCAGTGCTGCTCATGCACATGCCTGCTGAGGTCAGCATATGAGGTTATGGTTGGGGTGGGATGTAAGCTAGAACTAATAGCAGTGGGTATGCTGATGGGAATGATTCCTGCAGTGGTGAGGGCAGCTCCCTGCTTCTCAGGACCCACCCCTCCCTCTTCATTCTTGTCCTTCTCAGCAAGCCTTTTGGTGCCTGGTACAGATCTGCGACAAGTACCTCCCAGGTTACTACAGTGCAGGGCTGGTGAGTGTTTAAGAGGTTGGGTGCATCTGGGTCTGTGACTTTTCCCTAAGGCTGCAGAGAGGTCCCTGCCCTGCCCTATACTGGCCATTCTGTCTCTTTCCTCTGGGCCTTTCCTGTTGAGGTAAAGATCCCCTACCAGAGATGCCTAAACCTGAGGAGCCACAGTGGGCTGAGCCCTCCTCTCATGGCTTGTTCCACCTGCAGGAGGCCATTCAGCTGGATGGAGAAATCTTTTTTGCGCTCTTGCGCCGGGCCTCCCCACTGGCACATCGGCACCTGAGGCGGCAGCGCATTGACCCTGTGCTCTACATGACAGAATGGTTCATGTGCATCTTTGCCCGCACCCTTCCCTGGGCTTCAGTGCTGCGTGTCTGGGACATGTTTTTCTGTGAAGGTATTTCTGTGGGCATCCAAGCCATGAATGGCTAGAGTTTTCATGTTGGCTGCCAGAGGGTCCTGTTCTATTTCTGGTGGCTCTTGGACAAAAGATATTTGTTGGGCTGTGGCATCACTGTAAATGGCCTAGGGGCTGGAGAAACTGAGGACTAGTTTTATTCTGCCACTAACTTAGAGCCTGCTCTCCCTCCCAGGAACCTGTGACTCACAGCAATTCATTTCCCTTCTTGGTGCCTCAGTTTCCTCAACTGTAAGGTTGGCGGCAGATAGGGATGGGGGCTGTGAGTCCATCCTAAATGGGACAGGCTGAGATTATGCGCCTGGTCACCCCATTCTTTTTTCTCTCCTACCCTGCAGGAGTTAAGATCATCTTCCGGGTGGCCCTGGTGCTGCTGCGACATACGCTTGGCTCAGTTGAGAAGCTGCGCTCCTGCCAAGGCATGTATGAGACCATGGAGCAGCTGCGCAACCTGCCCCAACAGTGCATGCAGGAGGATTTCCTGGTGCATGAGGTAGGCCTTGGACCTCAGCATACCCCCTCTCTGCCTCAGCCCACTCCCATCATCATCTACATTCTGGTACAAATTTCCTCTGTCTAGGTGACCAATCTCCCAGTGACAGAAGCACTGATTGAGCGGGAAAATGCAGCCCAGCTCAAGAAGTGGCAGGAAACTAGGGGGGAGCTGCAGTATCGGCCCTCACGGCGACTACATGGCTCCCGGGCCATTCATGAGGAGCGGCGGAGGCAGCAGCCACCTCTGGGCCCCTCCTCCAGCCTCCTCAGCCTCCCTGGCCTCAAGAGCCGAGGCTCCCGGGCAGCTGGAGGGGCCCCCTCCCCACCCCTTCTGGCCCGCAGGGCCAGTGCTGGGCCTGCCCCAGGGCCTGTAGTCACTGCTGAGGGACTGCACCCATCCCTTCCCTCGCCTACTGGAAACAGCACCCCCTTGGCTCCCAGCAAGGAAGCCCGGAGGCAGGAGAAGGAAAGGCAGAAACAGGAAAAGGAACGTGAGAAAGAGCGGCAGAAACAGGAAAAGGAACGGGAGAAGGAGCGGCTGAAACAGGAGAAAGAGCGAGAGAAGCAGGAGAAGGAGCGGGAGAAGCAGGAGAAAGAACAACAGAAGCAGGAGAAGGAGCGGCAGAAGCAGGAGAAGAAGGCTCAAGGCCGGAAGCTTTCACTGCGTCGAAAGGCAGATGGGCCTCCAGGCCCGCATGATGGTGGGGACAGTTCCTCGGCAGCTGAGGCCCGACAGGACGCTTATTTCTGACCTCTGCCCTGGGGCTGGACTGCATGGCCCTCCTCTTTTTCCCTTAGTCAAGAGCAGGCCTGGCTTGGGGTGCTGTCCCTAGCTCTCCTTGGCAGGCTGTCCCTCCTTTTGAGGAAAGTGGCTGTCTCCATCTCCTTGCCAGCTGCTGATGCCTTCACAGCCAGGCCAGCCAGTGTGCAAGGCAGCTGTGAATGAGTCTGGAGCCTCTCACTTCCAATTAGGCCCAGCTGGGGTCTCTGTCACTCCTCCAGTTTCCTCTGGGGTCCCCTCCCAGGTGCTGTCCTGGTTGGTCTCTAGTCACCACAGGGGTGACTCTTGGCGACAGGAGTCAGCAGTTCTCAGATTCCTATGCTCCAACAGCTCCCTTACCTGTGAGATGGAGCTGGGTTCCTTTTCTCTTCTTCAGCCTTCCCCGACTTCTGGCTGGAGCCTAAGGCTCTCCTCGCTCTACTTCTGGACATCTCTGTGTTGTAATTATGTACAGAGGACCGGGTTGGCCCGGGATGGGGGTGCTCGCTCTGTCTTCTGTCCTTTGGTTCTCCTTCCATAATGCTCCTGTGCTCTGGTTTATTTAAGGGGACATGCATTTGAATAGGAAATGTCCCCCACTTCCCTTCCCACTGTCCTCCCTTTGTCCTTCATCCTCACCCACCTTGCTCTGTATTCTCAGGCTTCTCCTGCCTTGTCTCACCGGGATCCCCACCTTTCACTTTGTTCTCTTCCAACCCTCCAGCCCCCATCTGAGTAAGGGGTCTTCCCTTGAGCTCCAGGGGGTGGAACCCAATGTTTACATTCTCTTCTGTCTCTTGTCCTACTCCATGTGGCGCTTTGAGGAATTGGAAAAGAACCTACTGTTGTACCCTTTGTCTCCTGCCTTGTTATTTGATGAGAGGGGTTAGAATAAGGATTAGGGAGCGAAGGAGAGAGCCAGAGCCTGGGTTTGTATTAAAGAGCATAGTGGCTCACGCCTATAAAACTAGCACTCTGGGGCAAAGTAGATTGCTTGCGCTCAAGAGTTTTGAGACCAACCTGAGTAAGATCAAGACCCCCCTTTGCAAAAAAAAACAAAAAACAGTCTGCTGATGTCGGTGAGTAGGCACCTCTTGACCTTTGGTCCATCTCTCAGTCACTCATCAACACTGGTTGAGCTTCTGCGTATCACCTGTAGCACCTGGATCTCTTTCCCAAGGAAGCTGAAGGGAGCACTGAGGCTTGAGGCCATAGTCCTCTTGGGGCGAGCTGGGCTCTTGGTCTGCTGCCTGGCATAGCTCTCGGTACTGGGTCTGGGGGTGGGGGTAGCAGCACAGCCAGCTACCTCCAGCTTACCCCATCCAGCACCCAGTTCCTCCTGGTTTACTGCAGCCAGTTTACGCCCTTCACTGCAGGTGTCAGGATGGCAAAGGCATAGGGTTCTGTGCCCTTAAAGTGTGGCTCTATCTGGAAGTTCAACAAGATGAGGCCCAGGGGTGTGTGTGGTTTGCTTGGTGCTTCAGGTGGAAGAGGTTCTCCAGAAGATGAATCAGTAGTGCTGGTGTTTCAGAATCCCTCTTTTTTTTTTTTTTGAGTCAGAGTCTCACTCTTATCACCCTGGGTAGAATGTCAGTGGCATCATAGCTGGCAGCAACTCCAAACTCTTGGGCTTAAGCAATACTCTCACCTCAGCCTCCCAAGTAGTTGGGACTATAGGTGTCCAACTACGCCTGGCTAGTTCATTTCCCATTCCTACCCACCCACCCACCCCGCCCACTTTTCTTAGTAGACCTAGGGTCTTACTTTTGCTCAGGCTAGTCTCGAACTCCTGAGCTCTTGAAAGATGCCCCTCTGGTCTGGGCCCTATCTTCTTACAGAAGAAACTGTGTATAGGTGCAGTTTAATGGTGGTCCAATATGGGAGGAAACCCTGGGTGGGTGGAGGGGAGAAGTGGTCAACTTAAGTTTCCTGGAGGGACTCCCATGCTGGCTCCCTCTTCCAGCTCCAGCCGTCTCTGCCTGGGCACAGTCTTGACCTAGGGGGATTCGGGCTTAAGGTGTGTTTAAGAGCTAGAGGTCTGTCTAGTCCTCACAACACATGACTGACTCTTCACATCCCAACCCACCTCTGCTTGGGCCAAATTCCATCACCCAGGCAGGGGTTGCTTTTGCTAAACGGGGGCTTCATCCTGTAGCTGTTGTTTGAGAGAAGCACCACTGCCCTTTCCCAGGCCTACCTGGCAGCAAGGCACAAAGGGCTTTTGGCCTGAGTACTGAGCACAGATACCAATGCCACTGCTCTTGTAATGGCTCCCTTAACTCTCGCCCAGGGGAGTGGGGCACATGACCTCTCCCGGGTCCTAAAGGAAGCTTGGTTCTGAAAGCGCCTCAAAGCCTTCTAGGGCCTTAGGCGGGTCCTCTCAGACTGGTAGCGCAGACAACTAGACTTTAGAAACAAGAAGGAAGGATTTCTACAGAGATGGTAGGGGCGCAGAGCCCTTGGCCAATCCTGGGGAAAGGGCTAACTCAGACCCAAGAAAGGTAAATTTGAGCAGAAGCCACTGGCCCTGCTCGGACTTTACCCCTCCATTTAGATCCCGGACGCCCCTTTAAGTAGAGGGCGCTCCACTTTTTCCCTTGAGACTAGCGGTGTATGAGGGAATCCAAAATACAGCCCGCCAATCCTCAGGCCTCATCAGAGTCTAAGCGTTAATACGTCACCTCTCCGCTCCATTGTCGCCCCACGCTGCCGACGTCACTTATGGCGGGAGCGAGGGTGGGGGCGTCTTCCCTTGCCCTCCGTATACTTCCGCCCGCTCATCCAGTTAGTGCTCCAACCCGAGTGAAGCCACTTCCGGCTTTCTCTGGCGTCTTCCGCAGTTGTCTTCCGGGTGACAGTGACTGGGTGCCCCGGATGTAGCCCCAGCAAAAGCCTTACCTTCCTCTGCCTGGTCTGGTTCCCCAGGTGAGCGCGCGCTGTTGGGGGACTGGCCGAATCCCCGTCGCTCTATCGCCCTTTATATGTACACAGCTGGGACAGTTGGGGGTCACCACGCGGAATTGGGAATTCGGAGCAGGGAAGAGAGGAGCGGCCAGGGAGCCAGCTTTTGGGTCCGCCTGGACCCCGCGGGCTCAAAGGGAGCTAGCGGGTGGGAACGGGTGTCAACCCACCGAGCCCCGACGCGCCTAGACCGCGGGGGCTGAGTATGGGGATGATCACGTGGGGGAGTCTCTCCTTCGTTTTGGGTAGGGGTAATCTTAGCGTCCACAGCTGTGGGATACTCCGCGCGCCCACTCCTTCAGTACTCGGATGCCAAAACAAGTTCCGGGCTACCTGGCTGCCAGTTCCCATTTCGGCCCCTGCTTCTGTGCTCTCCTCTCAAACTGTACCTGGCACTTACCAGGAAAAATGTTTGTTGTGCAGGAGGTCTTCGGACGGCGAATCCTCTCTTCACCCCACTCCCTTTTTCTGCGTCCTTTTCCTGGGCTCAGCTGGCAGAAGGGTTCTCTGTCCCATCATGCCAAAGAGGAAAGTGACCTTCCAAGGCGTGGGGGATGAGGATGATGAGGATGAAATTAGTGTCCCCAAGAAGAAGGTGAGGGGACCCAATTCTGGCGTCCTGGGGAAGGATTAGGGGGGAGGAGAGGACCTACATGCTTGAAGAAGAAAGCTGGCTCGGCGCCTGTAGCTCAGCGGTTAGGTCGCCGGCCACATGCACCGGGGCTGGTGGGTTCGAACCCGGCCAGGGCCTGCTAAACAACTAGACAACAATAACAACAACAACAAAAAAAAAAACAGCTGGGTATTGTGGCAGGCGCCTATGGTCCCAGCTACTTGGGAGGTTGAGGCAAGAGAATCATTTAAGCCCAGGAGTTTGAGGTTGCTGTGAGCTGTGACGCTAAGGCACTCTACCTGGGGTGACGTAGTGAGACTTTTTTTTTTTTTTTTTTTTTTGAGACAAAAGAGAAAGCTGTGGGGACAAAGAAAGGGATTAGTTTTTCCACATTCTCTGACAAATGGGTTTGGAGGATTTTCACTTTGGGTCCGGATTCTGGAATATTTGGGGAAGTAGCCAATAACCTTCATTTTTTGACTGTCTGGTTCCTGCTCATAGCTAGTGGACCCTGTTGCTGGGGCAGGAGGTCCTGGAAGTCGCTTCAAAGGCAAACACTCTTTGGACAGTGATGAGGAGGATGATGAGGAGGAGGGGTCTAGCAAATATGACATCCTGGCCTCAGAGGATGTAGAAGGTGAGTTATACCCAAGAATTGACTCTGCTGGAGGGATAAATAGGGGCTTTTGGGGTGTGGAGCAAGGAAGACCCCTGTCTCTTGCATGCCTAGAATGGGACAACTGTGTCTTTGGTGCAGGTCAAGAAGCAGCCACACTCCCTAGTGAGGGGGGTGTACGGATCACACCTTTCAACCTGCAAGAAGAGATGGAGGAGGGCCACTTTGATGCTGATGGCAACTACTTCCTGAACAGGGATGCTCAGATCCGAGATAGCTGGCTGGACAACATTGACTGGGTTCGGCTTAGGGACTGGCGTGACTGGGGGTGGGGGATGGCAAATGCTGGGCTTAGGCACCCATGGCAATTTGTAGGAAATAACTTCCTATCTTCCCATTATAGGTGAAGATCAGGGAGCGGCCACCTGATCAGCGTCAGGTCTCAGACTTGGAAGAAGAGGACAGCTTGGGCCAGACACCAATGAGTGCCCAAGCCTTACTGGAAGGACTTCTGGAGCTCCTGTTGCCTCGGGAGACAGTGGCTGGGGCATTGAGGCGTCTCGGGGCCCGAGGAGGCAGCAAAGAGGGTAGCAAGGGGCCTGGACGGCCTAGTTCCCCCCAACGCCTGGACCGGCTGTCTGGGTTGGCTGACCAGATGGTGGCCCGGGGCAACCTTGGCGTATACCAGGAAACAAGAGAACGGTTAGCCATGCAGCTGAAGGGTTTGGGGTGCCGGACCCAGGGACCCCAAGACCCCACCCCTCCACCCTCCCTGGACATGTTTGCTGAAGAAGTGGCAGAAGGAGAGCTGGAGACCCCAACCCCTGCCCAGAGAGGAGGTGAGCTTGGAGGGCAGGGGAGGAGTGTAGTGGGTAGGAGGCAGAGCACTTGAGGCCCAGGTGGCTTTGTTATTTTAGAAGCAGAGACACCGGGAGATGGACTAGCAGATGTGATGTGGGAATATAAGTGGGAGAACACAAGGGATGCTGAGTTGTATGGACCTTTTACCAGCACACAGATGCAGGTAAGCTGCTTCCTTCTCTTGCCTAGTCCCTCCCTTCCCCCTGCTTCTATCACTTTACTCAATTCTGCCCTCTCTTCCTCCAGACCTGGGTTAGTGAAGGCTACTTCCCTGATGGTGTTTATTGCCGGAAGCTGGATCCTCCTGGTGGTCAGTTCTACAACTCCAAACGCATTGACTTTGACCTCTACACTTGAGCCTGCTGAAGGCCCAATTTGGTGGCCTCTTCTTTCTGGACTTTGTGGAGAGGCCCCAGCTGCCTCACACAGTGAGGATCTTGGAGATCAATTTCCCTTTCCCAATAAAAGCCTTTAGTTGCGTGTTAGGGCCAGAAACCGAGGGCCTTCTCCACTGCCCCTTTGGACTTGCCTTGGTCCTTGAGTGTTTTCTCCCATAAAGTTCCTCCTTGAGAGTGTCTGTCTAGCATCTTGAACCACTCCACTTTTGTTCACCACCTGTCAGGTGTCCTGTGGCCTTGCCACCTGGACTCAGTTCATGTAACATCCTTTCACTCATACATATTCTCCAGTCTTCTCTGGAGAGCCTTTTGCAGTTCTCAGGTCTTTAGTTTTCAGGACCACAGATTCTTTGTCCTTGCAGCCACTACGGTATAGAGCCCCAGAAGTGGAGATTTTAGGTCTGGAAGGGCTGGAACATGTAGAAGACTTTGGGACTGTGTTGGGGATCAGCAGGAAGCCCCTTACTCAGTGGCTCCTCACCTTGTCCCAAGCTCCCTAGACGTTGGACAGAAAGGGGGCGGGTGGACCAAGATCATCTACAGTCTCCTAAGATTCTGAGAACCAGTTTAGGTAAAGTGCCAACCAAGCATAGAGATGGGCATTGACTCTGGAAGTCACACAGTGAATCAGAGGGCTGGCCCAGACCTGATGGGCTTCTTTCCTAGACCTTTCTTGGCACAAAGCTTTTTTTGCCTGGCCATCGAGGCCTTGTAGCTGACATTTCCTGGGCTTTCACAGTGTGCCTGGCACAGGGCTAGTGCCTTGAGGAAACTGAGGTAACTAGGCTGGGCTTCTTCCAGGAATATAGGGTCTGGTGGAGGGGGCATGGGAGACAGTAGGTGTAGTTTTATGATCTGGGCCTAGCACCCACCACCAGTGCTGCCTTGTCTTCACTTGCACTGAGTTAGATTGTTTCTTCCCTTTTGGCTCTTTGGAATTTCTTGGGAGCTGTAAAATCTCAGAGATAGTGATTGAGTTGGTCTAGGTTGTGGCCTGGGCACTGAGTCCTTTCACAGGCTCTCTTGCTGTTTACCTAATATGCAACCAGCCTGAGAACCACTGGGCCTGATTCCCAAGACTGCAGCGTGCCTGGGAAGAAGGGTAGTCCTGGGCCCTGCTGTGGTCACAGCTGAGCATGTTTGTGGTTCTGATGGAGTCCATTAGTTACAGGGGATCTGAGTTTCAAAGCCTCAAGACACATGGGGTCCTCAGGCTAGGAAGTAGGAAAAGTAGGAGGGCTGGACCCAGGTGGTGATACCTGGTGTTCTGGTGAGGTCCACTCTAGTGCCATCCCAGACTGGAATTTCATTGACTGCAAGAAGCATGAGTGGTAAGACACCTTGCTTTATGTGTCACTAAGAATGAAGACGTCTGCCAGTTACGTTTGTATGATGCCACTGATGTTCAGTGAAACCTTTATGTCCCTGTGACTGTCTCTTGGGAAGTGCTTAGCAAGTAGTAAAGGACAGATCAAGGGCCAGTTCCCCGGACTGTTCTACAGGCACCTTAGGCTCCTCTTATCCAAAACTGACCTCACTTCTACTCCCAGCCTCCTCCTCAGTGCCCCTCACTGATGACCCTGTTGTGGGCAGAATAACAGACCCCAAAGATGTCTACATCTTGAACCCCAGAACCTATGAATGTGTTTCCTTACATGGTTATAGGCACTGTACCTGTGATTAAGAATTTCAGGTGGTAGATTACCCTGGATTATTGAGGTGGGCCCAGTGTAGTTACAACGGCCCTTACCAGTCATACAAGGAGTTGGGAGGGTCAGAGGGAGAGGTGAGAGTGCCACACTGCTGTCCGTACAGATGGAAGAAAGGGCCCAGTGCCTAGGGAGGCAGTGGCCCATAGAAGCTGGAAATGGCAATAGGCTATTTCCCCAGAGCCTCCACTGAGTAAAGCAGCCCCACTGATAACGACTTTTGCCCAGTGACAACTATTTTGGACTTCTGACCTCTATAACTAAGATAAGACAATAAATTTGTGTGGTTTTAAACCTCTTAAGTTTGTGGTAATTCATTATAGAGTCCCAGTAGAAAACTAACACCCATCTAGTCTCACCTTCACAAACCCTGTGGTCATGTTCCTATTTCAAGTCCCTATTAGGACTTGTGATTGTGACAACCTCTTGCTAAGGTGGTTTTTATAGCACATGTGAACACATAGCAATCTTTTGTTTTTTTAACTGTCTATACTCGTGTATTATATATACACACGTGTATATACAAACATACAGTTTATGTATAACTTTTTTTTTTGAGACAGAGCCTCAAGCTGTTGCCCTGGGTGGAGTGCTGTGGTGTTACAGCTCACAGCATCCTTCAACTCCTGGTCTCAAGGGATTCTCCTGCCTCTGCCTCCCAAGTAGCTGGGACTACAGGCACCTGCCACAACGCCCGGCTATTTTTTTTTTTTTTTTGGTTGCAGCTGTCACTGTTTGGTGGGCCTGGGCTGGATTCGAACCTGCCAGCTCAGGTGTCTGTGGCTGGCGCCTTAGCCGCTTGAGCCACAGGTGCCAAGCCGGTATAACATAATTTTTGAGTAAGCTTTTTATATTTTAGGAAAATTTACAAAAACAGAGTTCACCCAGTTTTTCTTAACATCTTACAGTGGCTCATTTGTCAGGATTCACAAACTTTTTAATTTTTTGTCACAGGGTCTTGCTCTGTCACTTGGGCTGAAGTACAGTGGCACAATCCTAGCACTGTAGCCTGGAACCCCTCAGCCTCCTTAGTAGCTGGGACTACAGGTGCATGCCACCATGCCTGGCTAACGAAGCAGATGTTTTTCCCAAAGGTGGCAATCACACAGTGTAGACTTGGTAGCCATTTCTGGACTGCTTGTGGAGGCCAGGCTGCTTTTTGCTCCTTTTTGACCATCCATAGTCTCTTTTTGTTTTTGGAGACAAGTCCACATGGGAGAATCACTTGGGCCTAGGAGTTCGAGACCAGCCTGGGCAACATAGCAAGACCCTCTCTTTAAGGAAAAAAACTCCATAAAACTGGTGCCATTTGAGATTGGCTTGAGTAGTCTCTGGTCTTCCTGTTTTGATGCCATTATACTTATTCTCACTTTCCTGGTTCTACACCACTACGGGCCCCACAAATCTCTGTCCTTTGGCTCTCAGTGGCTTCAGGCCCTACAGCTCCAGCACCTTGTTTTATACATATTTCTCTATCTTGACCACTTTGCCCTTCCTTGATACAATGTGGACATCTGTCCTCGGATACGGCAGCATCTTATCTGGCCCAGCTCTCCCAGGCTTAGACTCCAAACTTGCCTCTATTTCACAATGGAGAAGGAGGGTATCTGGCGTTTATTAAGCATCTAAATAAGTTCAGAATATTATGTTTAATCTCCCTGGCTACCTATTTAGTCACATATTTTCCCCATTTTGCTGATGAGAAATATGAGGCACACAGAGGTGAGGCCCAATATCACTGCCTGAAAACAGCAGAGCCAGGATTTTAACCCAGGTCTATGTGACTCTAGAGTCCAGCCAGAATTTTGATGAAGTGTGTGTTCATATTTTTTGCCTATTTTAAAAATTGGGTTGTCTTCTTTTTTTTTTTTTTTGCAGTTTTTGGCCGGGACTGGGTTTGAACCTGCCACCTCCGGCATATGGGGCCGGTGCCCTACTCCTTTGAGCCACAGGCGACGCCCTGGGTTGTCTTCTTAATGAGTTGTAAGAGACCAGATATGAGTCCTTTGTCAGATGCCATCAGTCCATGGCTTTTCATTTTTCATCAGTGTCTTTTGGAGAGCAAAAGTTTTCCATTTTGTTAAAATTCAATTTGTTGATTTTTTTCTCATATATTTTGTGCTTTTTGTGCCTATTTAAGAAATCTTTGTCAAACTCAGAGTCACCCAAATTTTTGACGTTTTCTTCTAGAAATGTTATAATTTTCACTCTAATATTTAGGTCTATATTCCATTTTAGTTCATTTTAGTTAACTTTCGAGTATGATTTACTTTTTTTGCCTATGACTATCCAATTGTTCAGCACTATTTTTTAAGAAGATTATTCTTTCTCCATCAAATTGCCTTGGCACTTTTGCCAAACATCAATTGACTGTATATATGTCTTTATCTATTTTTGCCTTATTTGTCTTGTTCCATTGACTTGTATGTATGTATCTATACTACTACCATACTGTCTTGATCTTTTTTTTTAGAGACAGAGTTTTACTTTGTCGCCCTTGGTAGAGTTCTGTGGCGTCGCAATTCACAGCAACCTCCAGCTCTTGGGCTTAGGTGATTCTCTTGCCTCAGCCTCCTGAGTAGCTGGGACTACAGGCGCTCGCCCCAACGCCCAGCTTTTTTGGTTGTTTTTGTTGTTGTTGTTGTTGTTGTTGCAGTTTGGCTAGGGCTGGGATCAAACCCGCCACTCTCGGTATATGGGGCCGGTGCTCTACTCACTGAGCCACAGGTGCCACCCTCAGTGAATCTTCACATCAGATGGTGGACATCTTCTATCTTTCTTCTTTCTTCTTCCTCCTCCATTTCCTCCCCCTCTTTCTCTTCATCCTCTTCTTCTTCTTGCTCTCCTCCTCCCCCTCCTTACTTTCCTCCCCCCCTCCTCCTCTTCTTTTTTTTTTTTTTTTGAGACAGAGCCTCACTTCGTCACCTGGGTAGAGCACCACGGCATCATAGCTCACAGCAACCTCAAATTCCTGGGCTCAAGTGATCCTTCTGCCTCAGCCTCCCCAGTAGCTGGGACTACAGGTGCCTGCCACAACAACTGGCTAGTTTTTTCTATTTTTAGTACAGATGGCATCTTGCTTTTGCTCGGGCTGGTCTTCAACTCCTGAGCTCAAGCAATCCACCCATCTCAGCCTCCCAGAGTGCTAGTATTACAGGCATGAGCCCCAGCCAAACATTTTTCTTCTTTTAAAAAATTGTTTCAGCTGGCTCAGAGCCTGTAGCATAGTGGTTAGGGCGCTGGCCACATACACCAAGGCTGGCAGGTTTGCACCTGGCCCAGGCCTGCTAACCAATGGCAACTGCAACAACAATAAAATAGCCGACATTGTGGTGGGTGCCTGTAGTCTGAGCTACTTGAGAGGTCGAGGCAAGAGAATTGCTTAAGCCTAAGAGGTTGCTGTGAGCTGTGACACCACAGCACTCTACCAAGGGCAACATAATGACACTCTGTCTCAAAAAAAAAAAAAAAAAAAAAACGAAAGAAAGAAAGAAAATGCAGTAGTGGGCAGGTATGGTGGCTGGGAGCCTGGGGGCAGTGGCTGCTGCTGCTGTTGGTGTATCTGTTAGAAGTGCCGCTGTCAAGCCCCCGGCTCTGCATACTTAAGAGCGGGAGCAAGAAACACTGGGGTATCAGAGGCAGCGGCTCCTGGCTGCTGGACAAGCCTTCCACAACAATAACAATTACCACCAAAAAAAAAAAACCTGGGCATTGTGGCAGGCGCCTGTAGTCCCAGCTACCTGGGAGGCTGAGGCAAGAGAAATGCTTAATTGTTATTGTTGTGGAAGGCTTGTCCGGCAGCCAGGAACTGCTGCCTCTGATACCCCAGTGTTTCTCGCTCCCGCTTCATGATTGTCTCCAGCTCCTCAAAGTGCCAGAGTTTGATCTCCAACTTTTTTTTTGAGACAGAGTCTCACTATGTCACCCTCGGTAGAGTGCTGTGGCATCACAGCTCACAGCAACCTCAAACTCTTGGGCCCACGTGATTCTCTTGCCTCAGCCTCCAAAGTAGCTGGAACTACAGGTGTCCGCCACAATGCTTGCTATTTTTTGTTGCAGCTGTCACTGTTGCTTAACTGGCCTGGGCCACGTTCAAACCCACCAGCCTCGGTGTATGTGGTCGGCTCCCTAACCACTGTGCTACGGGCGCTGAGCCTGATCTCCAACTTTTTCATCTGGGTCTCTACCAGTTATGCCACCAAAGATTTGATCTTCCTCTCCTCGATGGCAGCCAAGTGCTTGGCCTTCACTGTGATAGCAGCCTGGGTGGTGGCAGCAGTGGTGGAGAGGCTGCCCTCACCAACGTCCTGCTCCACCTTTGTCTTCCTTTCCCCTCCAACTCAACCCTTCCTTCAGCACTTCCTCCTGCCCTTCTTTGGCTCTTTCTCCTTCTTGGGATCAACTATTGGGTCCCCATCACTCTTCTCTGACTCCTTGCTGTCACCTTCCTTCCCTTTCTCTTCATCCTTCTTGAGGGCCCCTCTCCTTTGCTTCCTCCTCTACATTGCCCCTTCTTCTCTGGGTTCCTTCTCCTCCACGGCCAGGCCTTCTGCCTGTGTCTCATCGTTCCCTTTCTCCCTGATCCATTCAGGCTCATGGAGGTGGTTCCCCAATGCCGCTGCTTTCCGGACTCATGGCCAGGTCTGCTCCTTGTCTGTCACTTTGGCTGCTTCTTTCACTTTCCCAACACAGGCCTCCAGTAAGGCTGTGTGTACCTCTTCCTTCATTTTGGAGAATTCCTCTAAGGCTGACTTTGGAGAAGCAGAGACAACTCAGGGATCAATGACAGGTAACAGTGCTTCCTGGGTTAACAGGCTAACAGGGTTACCTGACTGACTGAAGGGGATGTGCTAGTAGGCCAGAGGGCCCAGGGAATCCTCTAGGTACAGATCTTTCATGGGAAGTTAAAGAAAATGCAAGATGCACTCATCTGTGTGCATTTTCCCACATGTTTGGATACTTTGTTCCAGTCATCTTTGTACATTTCTAGTGTCTCAAGGAGCAGCAGGGTCTCCTGTCCTGTCCACTGTTTTTTGGGGTTTTTTTTGAGACAAAGTCTCACTATGTCGCCCTCCTCGGTAAAGTGCGGTGGCATCACAGCTCACAGCAACCTCCAACTCTTGGGCTTAAGTGATTCTCTTGCCTCAGCCTCCCATGTAGCAGGGACTATAGGCGCCTGCCACAACGCCCGGCTAATTTTTGTTACAGTTGTCAGTGTTGTTTAGCTGGCCCAGGCCGGGCTCAAACCTGCCAGCCTCAGTGCATGTGGCTGGCGCTGTAACCACTGTGCCACTGATGCTGAGCCTCACTTTCTTTGGAGTCTAAATAATAAACATGTTTTTTTTAGTCCTATGAACCTTTTTTTTTTTTTTTTTGAGACAGAGTCTCAAGCTGTTGTCCTGGGTAGAGTGCCATGGCATCACAGCTCATAGCAACCTCAAACTCTTGGACTTAAGCGATTCTCTTGCCTCAGCCTCCCAGGTAGCTGGGACTATAGGCGCCCGCCACAATGCCCAGGTTTTTTTTTTTTTTTTTTTTGGGGTGGTAATTGTTATTGTCGTTTGGCAGGCCCAGGCTAGGTTCTAACCTGCCAGCTCTGGTATATATGGCTGGCACCCTAGCCACTGAGTCACAGGCACTGACTGAGCATATGCACATTTTTTTATATGGATTTTAAACTAATTTTATTTTGTTTTGTTTTTCAGGTTGTGAGTGTACAAACAACTAGGTTACAATATTTGCATTTGCTAGGTAAAGTCCCTCTTGTAGTCATTAGTGTTCTGTACCCAAAAGGTGTGCCATATACCCTCACATTGTGCCCATTTAGTGAGCACCCCAATCTCCTCCCCTCCTCCCCTCTCCCCCTCACTCATTCCCCTTGCCCCCAACTTGAATTGAATTGAATTTTTCTCTTTTTTTTTTTTTTTTTGTAGAGACAGAGTCTCACTTTATGGCCCTCAGTAGAGTGCTATGGCCTCACACAGCTCACAGCAACCTCCAACTCCTGGGCTTAAGCGATTCTCTTGCCTCAGCCTCCCGAGTAGCTGGGACTACAGGCGCCCGCCACAACGCCCGGCTATTTTTTGGTTGCAGTTTGGCCGGGGCCGGGTTTGAACCCGCCACCCTTGGTATATGGGGCCGGCGCCTTACCGACTGAGCCACAGGCGCCGCCCTGAATTTTTCTCTTATGTGGATGTGTATTAGATTGTCTACTGGCTTTGTATTAGTATTGAATACATTGGATATTTACTTTTCCTTGAGCCACATTTTTTTTTTTTTTTTTGGCCGGGGCTGGGTTTGAACCCCCCACCTCTGGCATATGGGACCAGCGCCCTACTCCTTGAGCCACAGGTGCTGCCCTGGATATTTACTTTTCCATTCTTGTGATACTTTACTAAGAAGAATGTGTTTCAACTCCATCCAAGTTAATACATGAGATGTAAAGTGCCCATCTTTTTTTATGGTTGAATACATGGTACAGATATACCACAGTTTGTTAATCCATTCCTGATGGGCATTTAGGTTGTTTCCACATCTTGGCAATTATAAATTGAGCTATGATAAACAATCTAGTGCAAATGTCCTTAAAATAAAATAATTTTTTTTCTTCTAGGTATATGCCTAGTAATGGGATTGTGGAATCAAATGGAAGGTTTAATTTGAGTGCTTTGAAGATTCTCAGTACTTCTTTCCAAACAGGCTGTATTAATTTGCAGTTCCTTTTTTTTTTGAGATGGACTTCCAATCTGTTGCCCTGGATCAAGTGCAGTGGTGTCATCATAGCTCACTGCAGCCTCAGACTCCTGGACTCAAGTGATCTTCCTGCTTCAGCCTCTCAGAGTGCTAGGATTACAGGTATGAGCCACTGTGCCCAGCCAACATATTTTTGATAGCTGCTTCAAAATATTGCTCTGTTAGAAACAACATTTGGGGATGATCAGAGCCCAGAGACAGTTTCTACTGATTACTTTTATTCTCTTGAATTTGGACTGGATTCTCATGCCTGCAAAGGTGGTTGTTACCCTTACTTTGTGTTGGTTTACTAGTTTGCCATGGTGTGTTGCCACTAATGTCTCTGTTCATTTAGAAAAAATTATTGGTTTTATTTTTAAGTTTCCGAGGAGTGCCCCTTTTTCTGTGTAGCGTTAGGTTAGCCAGTTATTGGATGGAGGTTGTGCTCAGTCACCTTGAACCAGTGAGATCAGTCCTCTGCCAGTGGTTTTGTGTGCTGGAAGGAGAGCACGAAGCACAGGCCGTTTTCAAGTCTGGCGAGCTTTACTTTCCACTGTGCCCTCTGGGGTACACTCTGTGTAGGCAGTCTCAGAGTCAGCCATGAGTGTGGTTTTGGTCAGCCATGAGATCTGGGCTCTCTCTGCTTTTTGCTGCAAATGCATACAGCCTGAGCTGGGAATATGCTTTCCTCAATCGACTACATCAGGCTTGTAGAGCCATTGATCTTTGTACTCACTTGCCACTAAGATTGTCATTTCCACTGATATTGCTGGACATGGGCATTTGCTTCTCTAACTCAAATGAGCACCCTTCAGCAGTGAAGCTGTTGGTCCTCAGGGACTGCTCTGCCTTGGCAGAACCTCTGCTCCCACTCAGCTGGGAGAGGGAAGATGGAGCAGACCCAGGCAGGGACACCACACACTCCCACTGCTCCTACTCAGAGTCCAGCAGCTTTGAAGCACGTTTCTCAGGTTGCTGCATCACTTTGGTAAATTTTCAGAGCACTGAAATAGTTTGTCTTTTTTGCTTCAGAGATGCTTTTGGGATGCTTTTTCAGGATTTGTTGACCTCCTCACTCAACCATAGCCTGTTTCCCCAGGTGTGCTCCCAAAGATGCGCTAGGTCTTATTTTCAGGGGACGTCTTATCTTTCCTGTAAGTAGGTCTTATTTTCGGAGGATGTCTTATTTTCGGGGAAACAGGGTAGATGGTAGTCTCCTTCTTTAAGTATTTTTAAAAAATTATTTTATTTTATTATTATTTCTTCTTCTTCTTCTTCTTTTTTTTTTTTTTTAGCGGTTTTTGGCCAGGGCTAGGTTTGAACCCACCACCTCTGGCATGTGGGCCGGCCCTCTACCCCTTTGAGCCACAGGCGCCGCCCATTTCATTATTATTTCTTTGAGACAGAGTCTCACAATGTTGCCCTGGGTAGAGTGCTGTAGCGTCCGTCTATTTTTTGTTGCAGTTGTCATTGTTGTTTAGCTGGCCCGCCTCGGGCTGGAACCCACCAGCCTTGGTGTATGTGACTGGTGCAGTAACCACCGTACTACAGGCGCAGAGTCTTCTTTAAGTATTTTTTTTTTTTTTTTGTAGAGACAGAGTCTCACTGTACCGCCCTCAGATAGAGTGCCGTGGCGTCCGTCACACGTCTCACAGCAACCTCTACTCTTGGGCTTACGCGATTCTCTTGCCTCAGCCTCCCCGGCAGCTGGGACTACAGGCACCCGCCACAACGCCCAGCTATTTTTTGGTTGCAGTTTGGCTGGGGCTGGGTTTGAACCCGCCACCCTCAGGCATATGGGGCAGGCGCCCTACTCACTGAGCCACAGGCGCCGCCCTTCCTTAAGTATTTTTGAGCTTTATTTTGGGAAGTGGTTTAGTTACTTCGCTAAAGAGTTTCGGGGGAACTTAATGCCTTGGAAATAGTTTGATATTTTCAGGGCTTCCTTTAAACTTTGTTAGGCAGGACCAGAAGCAGCTTCAGTGTTAATTTGGCCCCATCCTGAGCAGCAGTTGCTATATGTTCTGTGGACTGTCCACTCTGGCTGTTGGGATTTCCAAGCTGGTCTCGCCTGTATGGACCCTGGGGGTTGTTCTGCCTGCTCTCTGGTCGTTCTTTCCCGGCCTCACACCTGCGCCGATCAGTACTCAGCCAAAGACTGTGGCATTCTCCGCAGATGTCTAGAGTTCTCTGTGCATTTCCCATGACTCTGGGCTGCGAATCCTACCTGCCTTGACCTTGCTGAAATCTGACCTCTGTCTCTTCAACTCAGGGAGACTATAAGGCTCTGTTTGAGTTCCCTCTTCCTGTGCCATGGCCTGGACATTCTCTCCAGGCAATAAGCTAGGCAGTTTGGGGGCTCATGTCATTTATTTCTCTCTTCTCAGCAGGGCTCACTGTCCTGTGCTACTGGTGTCCATTGCCGGAAAGGCTTAGATTTTGCGTGGCTTTTTAGTTGTTTACGATAGATGGGTGTATCTAGCCGCTGTTACTCCATTCTGGTTGGAAGTCCCAATTAGATTTTTGATTACCTCATGCTATGTCCCAATCCAGCCCCACTTCCAGCCCCAGTATGCCCAGCACGTCTGTTTTTTATTTTTCCCCAAATCTTTCTGAAGTTCCCCATAACAATCAGCAGGGGGCGCCTTCCTCCGTGTTCATGAGCATGCCTGCAACGTGGGCCAGCGGCAAGCATGGAGAAGGTCATCCATTGTCCTGGTCTTGAAACTCATGGCCATGGGCTCCCTGTGACCCCAATGCCACCAACTAATCTAGTGTCCACAATGAGACAGGATATATGACATCTTCCTGAAGCCCCTGGAGGTTTGTCTTCTAGGGAATGTGCTTTGGTTTGATTGTTCCTGAGGTTACCATGGGGATAATAATAATATCTAACATTTATTAAATGCCAATAATGTGCATGTAGGCACTAGGTTAAGTTTTCTATACCTTAGTCCTTGTGATAACATGAGGGTACTACTGTTATGCAGGTGTGAACCCTTTAGGAGCTGGTCTGTGAAGGAGTGTCTAGAGCAGGCATCCTCAAACTTTTTAAACAGGGGGCCAATTCACTGTCTCTCAGACTGTTGGAGGGCCAGACTATAGTTTTAAAAAAAAACAAACTATGAACAAATTCCTATGCACACTGCACATACCTTATTTGAAGTAAAAAACAAAACGGGAACAAATACAATTCACACTGCTTCATGTGGCCCGCCGGCCACAGCTTGAGGACGCCTGGGCTAGAGTGATTGGGGAAAGGCTGGAGGGTTCCTTGGGGTGTGGAACTATTTCAGTATTTGAACCACTGGGACTACTGCCCTCGCCTGTACCCACTGAGCTGGATGCCTGTGGGGCCATCACAAATGTGCTCTAATATGGGTGAGACAGAGTAGAAAGCTTGGCAGGTTTGTAATCTTTTTTCTTTGAGACGGAGTCTCGCTTTATCACCCTTGGTAGAGTTCTGTGGTGTCATAGCTCACAGCAACCTCAAACTCTTGGGCTTAAGCCATTCTCTTGCCTCAGTCTCCCAAGTAGCAGGAACTACAGGCCTGCCACAATGCCGGCTATTTTTTGGTTGTAGTTGTCATTGTTGTTTGGCAGGCCTGCGCTAGGTTCAAACCTGCCAGCTCCAGTGTATGTGGCTGGCATCTTAGCCGTTGAGCTACAGCCAGCATTATTACTACTATTATTATTATTTTATTTATGTTTTTGAGACAGAATTTCACTAGGTCGCCCTCGGTAAGAGTGCTGTGGTGTTACAGCTCACAGCAACCTCAAACTCTTGGGCTTAAGCAATTCTCTTGCCTCAGCCTCCCAAGTAACTGGGACTACAGGCACCCACCACAATGCCCAGCTATTTTTGGAGATGGGGGGTCTTCCTCTGGTTCAGGCTGGTCTCGAAACTGTGAGCTCAGGCAATTCACCTGCCTCAGCTTCCAAAGTGCTGGGATTATAGGTGTGAGCCACCTCACCCGGCCCAGCGATCTCCTTTCTTTCTTTCTTTCTTTCTTTTTTTTTTTCTTTGAGACAGAGCCTCAAGCTGTTGCCTGGGTAGAGTACCTTGGCATCACAGCTCACAGCAACCCCTAACTCCTGGGCTTAAGTGATTCTCTTGCCTCAGCCTCCCAAGTAGCTGGGACTACCGGCGCCCGCCACAATGCTCAGCTATTTTTTGGTTGTAGTTGTCATTGTTGTTTGGCAGGCCGGGACTGGATTCGAACCCACCAGCTCTGGTGTATATGGCTGGTGCCTTAGCCATTTAAGCTACAGGCGCTGAGCCACATCTCCTTTCTTAACGAGAGTTTACAGGCCTGAGTTCATTCTCTGGCCATGTCCCAGCACCCCTCACTTCAGCCACATTGAGCCTTTCAGCAACTTCTTCCTACCAGGCTCTTGGCCGCCTCCAGGTGTTGGCTGCCCTTTTGCCTCCTCCTGAGTTGTTTTCCAGCTTCTCTCTGCCTAACTTCTACTATTCATTCACACAGGTATCATTTCCTCCAGGAACCCCTTCCTGCCCCTCAGTCTTAGGTAGGGGCTCCTGCTTCCAGACTCCTCCACCGAGCCCTCCCAGATCCCCTTCTGTTCCCTCTCCTGAAGATTTATGTGATCCTTAGGCTCATGACTGGGGTTTTCTGATTTTTGTTTTTTTTTTGTTTTGTTTTGTTTGAAGTCTCACTCTGTTGCTCCAGGCTAGAATGCTGTGGCCTCCAAGCTCAGAGCAACCTCAAACTCCTGGGCTCAAGTGATCCTCTTGCCTTAGCTTCCCAAGTATCTGGGACTACAGACACCCACCACCACGCAGGGCTAATTTTTCTGTTTTTAGTTGAGACGGTGTCTTGCTTTGCTCACTCCTGAGCTTAGGCTATCCACCTGCCTTGGTCTCCCAGAATGCTAGGATTATAGGCGTGAGCCACTATACCTGGCATCGTGGAGCACTGTTTTTTGTGCCTCAATGGAAATGAGATAGACCTTAATGTGAGTCACATTAGGTTGTTTATATGAAAATTGTACTTTGCTTAATGACTTGTGATAGAGAAAAAATAATTTAAAAAAGAAAAATAAATTTATTGTATTGAGTTACACAGATCTCTAAACTCAAGCAGTTAATGCTAAGTACCATTTTTTTCTCTATTTTTTAGAGACGGGGTCTCACTTTACCACTGAGGCTGGAGTAAAGTGACCTACTCATGTCTTTCCATAGCCTCAAACTTCTGGGCTCAAGCAGTGCTCCTACCTCAGTTTCTGGAGTGTTTGGTCTACAGGCATGTGTGCACCATTATGCCCAGTTAATTTTTCTTACTTTTTGTAAACAGAGTCCTTGGTATGTTGCCTAGGCTGGTTTCCAGTTTCTGGCCTCAAGCGATCCTCCTGCCCAGGACTCCCAAAGTGTTGAGATAATGGGCGTAAGCTAGAGTACCCCAGTCCCAGCCCCAGTTCTCCTTCTTAGATAACTCTAAATCATTGTTACAAGTTTCTACTGGTATTTACTTCCATGTTGCTAATAACATATTGCTCTTTAAAAATGCATCACTTTCGGCCATTCGCTTTGCCTCAAGCCTACGCAGCATTCTCTGCTGCACTGAAGAGAAGGCAGGGAACTGAACTCTCTTCCTGCCGAGATGTCTATTGGTGTGCCAATTAAAGTCCTGCAGGAGGCCGAAGACCGCATTGTAACATGTGAGACAAACACTGGCGAGGTAGTCCAGGTATATGGGGGAAGCTCATTGAATCTGAAGACAACATGAACTGCCAGATGTCCAACATCACAGTCACATACAGAGATGGTCGTGTGGCACAGCTGGAGCAAGTGTACATGTGTGGCAGCAAGATCCGTTTTCTGATTTTGCCTGACATGCTGAAAAATACGCCCATGTTAAAGAGCATGAAAAATAAAAATCAAGGTTCAGGGGCCGGCCAGGGAAAAGCTGCTATTCTGAAGGCCCAAGTGGCTGTGAGGGGAAGGACGTGGAATGGGACGTGGAAACATATTCCAGAAGTGAAAATAATTTTCTCTGTTGGACAGAACTTTGCCCTTTTTTCTTTAGGTTATCTGGGTTCATGGCGTGGGTGTTTGTGCGTATGTCCTAGGTTTTAACATCTTTTTATTTAGATCAGGGGTAATGTTAAACTAAACTAAAAAAAAAAAAATTACTTTTGGTGGCACCTGTGGCCCAGTGGGTAGGACGCTGGCCCCATATACCGAGGGTGGCAGGTTCAAACCCGGCCCCCGCCAAACTGCAACAAAAAATAGCTGGACGGTGTGGTGGGCACCTGTAGTCCCAGCTACTCGGGAGGCTGAGGCAAGAAAATTGCCTAAGCCCAGGAGTTGGAGATTGCTGTGAGCTGTGACGCTACGGTACTCTACCAAGGACAATAAAGTGAGACTCTGTCTCTAAACAAACAACAACAAAAAAGGCATCTCTTTCAAATATTGTCTTTTTTGAGACAGAGTCTCATTATGTTGCCCTCAGTAGAGTGCTGTGGAGTCACAGCTCACAGCAATTTCCAACGCTTAGGCTTAAGCGATTCTCTTGCCTCAGCCTCCCATGTAGCTAGGACTATAGGCCCCTGCAATGCCCGGCTATTTTTTGGTTGCAGTTGTCATTGTTGTTTAGCAGGCCCTGGCTGGGCTTGGTGTATGTGGCTGGCGCCCTACTCAAGCTATAGGCACCAAGCCAAATATTATCTTTTTTAACAACAACTTTATTAAGTTATAATTTACATACCATATTCATACATTCATTCATTCATAATTCATACATTCTAGGTGTACAATCCAATGATTTTTAGTATATTCACAAGAGTCATGCAAACATCACCACAATCAATTTTAGAATTTTTTTTTTTTTATAGCCCAAGTTTCATTTTATCACTCTTGGTAGAGTGCAATGGCATCACAGCTCACAGCAACCTCCAACTCCTGGGCTTAGGTGATTCTCTTGCCTCAGCCTCCCAAATAGCTGGGACTAGAGGCTCCTACCACAATGCCCAGCTATTTTTTTGTTGCAGTTTGACCGGGCCGGGTTCAAACCCGCCACCCTTGGGATATGGGGCTGGCACCCTACCCACTGAGCCATAGGTGCTGCTTAATTTTAGAACACTTTTTTGTTTTATTTTGTTTTGCAGTTTTTGGCTGGGGCTGGGTTTGAATCCGCCACCTCCAGCATATGGGGCTGGTGCCCTACTGCTTTTAGCCACAGGCGCCGCCCCAATTTTACAACATTTTTGTCACCACAATGAGAGAACCTATGTCCATTTCTCCTTTAATCTCCCTCCACAAACCCTGGAAAAATGACTCATCTATCTCCATTTCTATGAATTTGCTTTTTTTCTGGACATTATATATATATGTTATAAACATATGTGGTCCCACATTATAAACATATGTTGGTCCCTTGTGACTTGCTTCTTTTATTACCATAATAATTTCTTTCCTGGTCTGATCGTGTATCTTAGCACAATACTTTCCAGCTTCATCCATGCTATAACATTCAGTATTTCATTCCTTTTGATAGCTGAATAATATCTGTAGTATGGATGTACCACATTTTGTTTCTTCATCAATTGATGTACACATGGATTGTATCTACTTTTGTCAGTTAAAAATAATGCTGCTGGATTGGCGCCCATAGCACAGTGGTTATGGCGCCAGCCACATACACTGAGGGTGGCCGGTTTGAGCTCTGCCTGGGCCAGCTAAACAACAGTGACAACTGCAACAGAAAATAGCTGGACATTGTGGCGGGTACCTGTAGTCCCTGCTACTTGGGAGGCTGAAGCAAGAGAATAGCTTAAGCCCAAGAGTTGCTGTGAGCTGTGATACAAGAGCACTCTACCAAGGGTGACATAGTGAGACTTTGTCTCAAGAAAAAAAAAACGCTGCTATCATGTACAAAGCTTTGTGTTTTTAATTCTCTTGGGCAGCTACCTAGAAGTGAAATTTGGTCATATGGTAACTTTATGTATAGCATTTTAAGGAACTACCAAATTGTTTTCCAAAGTGGTTACACCATTTCATATTCCCATCATCAATGTATAAGAGTTAGACATTATGTCTTGAATACCTGTTAGAATGGTTGAGGATCAGCTGGGCATGGTGGTGGCTCACACCTATAATCCTAGCACTCTGGGAGTCCAAAGCGTGAGGATCCCTTGAGCTCAGGAGTTCAAGACCAGCCTGAGTATGAACGAGACCCTGTCTCTACTAAAAATAGACAAAATTAGCCAGGTGTTCTGGTAGCCTCTTATAGTCCCAGCTACTCAGGTGGCTGAGGCAGAAAGATCTCTTGAATCTGAGAGTTAGAGGTTGCTGTGAGGAAGGCTGATGTCATGGCACTCTAGCCTGGGCAACAGAGTGAGACTATCTCAAAAAAATGAAATAAAAGAACAAAAGAAAAAAAAGTTGAGGATTCATGACAAATTAGACTCTGAAATATGTAAGGCAGATAAAAGTACCTTGGTTCTAATAGATGTGGGAACACGTACCATCAGTCCTAGCAGGAAAAGGAATCCAATCCGGATGGTTCTAGAGTAGTTCTGTTTAATAGAACCTTCCAAAATGATGGAAATTTCTAAGCTGTGCTGTTCAAAAGAGTAGCCACAAGCCACCTTGGGTACTGAACATTTCAAATGTGGCTAGTGCAACTGAGGAGCTGCATTTTAAATTGCATTTAATTTTACTATTTGTTTATTTAGTTTTTAGAGATAGGGGTCTCTCTGATTATATTGTCCAGGCTGGTCTTGAACTCCTGGTCTCAGGTGATCCTTCTGCCTCCATCTCCAGAGTTTTAATTCATTTAAATTAAAATACTCATGTGTGGCTAGTGGTTGTCTATTGGAAAGTATAGTTCCAGAGGCTTTAATATAAGAATTCCTTGTAGAGATATGGGTATGGTTAAAAGAAGGAATGTTGAAGCACCAAGAAGCTGGCAACCATGGGGAGCTGTTAACTGCCTGTGGGAATAAAAGTGTAAGGGGAAGAAATTATGTTGCTGAAACTCAGCAAAGCTGGAGATGCAGAGGAGGGGGCCACCTGACAGGTACTGCAGATGGGGCGGGGGAGGATGAAGCCAGTGCCAGACACGTGACCCAAAGTAGGAAGGGAGCAGGGAAGAAAGGTCCTGACTCCTTGAAACCAAACTGAACAGATAGATACAGGGGCGAGTGGGATCCCCAAAGGTCCCTTTTGAGGGCTCTTTGCTGAGTTCTTAAAGGCTGAGGCAGGAAAAGAAAAAATATAAACTCTGTGCCAAACCTTTTTGTGAGCTGGGTAATTGCACTGATATTTTCTCATTTAACTTTACAGCTATCCTGGAGGGGGCAGCACCATTACCTTCAATTGAGAGCTGAGACAAGGACCAAGAGTCAGTGACACCTATCTTGGCACTGGAGGACTGAAGGGAGGCTGCTGAGGTATGGTGCTGAGTGCTCCATCAGTTGGTCAGGGGCTGGGACAGACCTTAAATCATGTCTTCACTGGCTCATACCAGGGCGGCCAGGGGGCCAGCTTTGGAAATCTGTGATGACTGTTCCTACCTCAGGCTCCACCAAGCACACAGATCTCCTCTTACTCCAGATGTCAGAATGCCATCACACCTCCAGGGGCACATCTTCTCAAAAGCACAGCTAAGAAACAGTCTCGAGCTTCAAGGCTGAATAATCCCTAGTTAAGTCCTTTAACCATTCTAAATTATATCCATGGATTGAATTAGATCAACAGAAACTTAAATACAATAGAAAGGGGTATTTCCTCTTCCCCCTTTCCTGCCTATATTTCTCCATAATACCTGCATCACATGTTTGTTTAGAGTCTGCCCACTCTGGAGAAGGTCCACCTCTTAGAGGATAGATGACTAAGACTTTATTTGGTTAATTATGCCTAACACATGGTTGGTGTTCAATAAATACAGTAGAACCTCTGAAGTTGACCACTGGTCAACATAAGGAACTAGGCCTAGTACTGATATGTACATACAATGTACATGTCCTATCTATGAAAATTAGGTCAACGTAAGGAGGTGGTCAATGTAGGGAAGTGGTTAACCATGGAGGTTACTGTATTTGTGGAATAAATGAGCACATAATTTTGTGAGGTAGATAAATCTATTTTTATTTTATTTTTAAAATTTATTTCATGGGCGGCGCCTGTGGCTCAGTGAGTAGGGCACCGGCCCCATATGCCGAGGGTGGCTGGTTCAAACCCAGCCCCGGCCAAACTGCAACAAAAAATAGCCGGGCGTTGTGGCGGGCGCCTGTAGTCCCAGCTGCTTGGGAGGCTGAGGCAAGAGAATCCCGTAAGCCCAAGAATTAGAGGTTGCTGTGAGCCGTGTGACGCCACGGCACTCTACCCGAGGGCAGTATAGTGAGACTCTGTCTCTACAAAAAAATAAATAAATAAAATAAAATAAAATAAAATTTATTTCATTTATCTATTCATTTTGAGAAAGAGTCTCACTTTGTCACCTTCAGTAGAGTGCTGTGGCGTCACAGTTCACAGCAACCTCCAACTCTTGAGTTTAAGTGATTCTCTTGCCTCACCCTCTCGAGTAGCTGGGACTATAGGTGCCTGCCACAACACCTGGCTGTTTTTAGAGATGGGGTCTCTCTCTAGTTCCGGCTGGTCTGGAACTCGTGAGCTCAGGGAATCCACCTGACTCGGCCTTCCAAAGTGCTAGGATTACAGGCGTGAGCCAACGTGTCCGGCCTCTATTTTTATATTAAAGGTGAGGAAAACTGAGATTCAAAAATGTTCCTAAGGTAGGCAAGGTAGACTAGGCAAGATAATTTGTAATCCTAGCACTCTGGGAAATTGAGGCAGGATTATTTGAGCTCAGGGGTTGGAGACCAGCCTGAGCAAGAGTAAAACCTTGTCTCTACTAAAAAAATAGAAAAACTAGCCAGATGTTGTGGCGGGCATTTGTAATCCCAGCTACTCGGGAGGCTGAGGCAAGAGATTCTCTTGAGCCCAAGAGTTGAGGTTGCTGTGATATGACACCACGGCGTGCTATTTAGGGTGACAGAGTGGGACTCTGTGAAAAAAACAAACAAAATGCACAAGTGCACATAGTTAATGAGTGGTGGCCACCATTCATTACCAACCAGGCGCCCTCAAACTTTTTAAACAGGGGGCCATTTCACTGTCCCTCAGACCATTGGAGGGCTGGACTATAGTTTAAAAAAAAACAACTATGAACAAATTCCTATGCACACTGCACATATCTTATTTTGAATTAAAAAAATAAAATGGGAACAAATGCAATCACACTGCCTCATGTGGCCCATGGGCCGCAATTTGAGGACCCCTGGATCTGACTGCAATGTCTAGGCTCTTACCCATGACTGATGGCTTGCCCCTCAGCCACCATATCCATGATATCAACTGTCAAGAGGTATGTTCTCATGTAAAAATTCATTTTATTTTTTTACATTATTATCATTTTTTTTAGAGACAGAGTTTCACTCTGTTGCCCTTGGTAGAGTGCTGTGGTGTCACTGCTCACAGCAACCTTCAGCTCTTGGGCTTAGGTGATTCTCTTGCCTCAGCCTCCCAAGTAGCTTGGACTATAGGTGCCTGCCACAATGTCCGGCTATTTGAAAATTAATTTTAGAAGTAAGTGCCAGGGACAGAGAGCAAGATGGCGACCGAGTAACAGCTTCCTTGCAACTGGGCACCATGAATCTGGGGAGACAAGACTCCAGGCATCTCTGGCCGGTGGGATCTGCCTATAATCATCCCTTTGAGGACACAGGGAGTCAGCGAGAGACTTCTGGACCCCAGGAGGAGGACAAAAGCAGTGGAAAACTGGCAAGTGGTTGCGTGTGTTCGTTAGGTCTAAATCCTGCCAGCAACTGTAAGTACAGCAGTAGTGATACTGCAAACGGAAAGGCCTTGCCTGTGAGCTGTTTTGGTGTTTTTGGACTTGGCACGCAGTTGAACTGCCTTGGGGAGAGCTTAGGCAGGAGTGTGGAGAACTTTGGGTATTTTCTAGGGCCCCAGACTGAGCCTCTGAGCCAGATGGAGCTAATAGTATTTGGCTGTGGGCTGCTGGGAGCCATTGTGAGAGAACTGCCCCCAGCAAGCTCTGCCCTCAGGGTCACAGAGCAAGGATCATGTGTGAGCTAGTAATCTAGTGACTGAGCAGCCTAACGGTGGGGACTGAGATGCCTTACTGCCTTAGCCCTCAGGGGCAGAGTGAGACCGGTTTTGGCACACTGGGTAAGTGGATAGCCACTTGAGCAGTGATCCCAGTGACAAGCACTTTCCTGGGAAAGCTTCTGCTTAGCCAAGTTTACAAGTTTAAAGTGCCTATTAAGAGGGCTGAGGAGAGATTTAGGGTCTCCACCCTGTGGGGTTTGAGAAATCAGCAGAGGCCTCCAGTCGTGTCAGCATTATGATTAACATCTCATACCCCAGAAGATCCCCTGTTGCCCAGACAATATTCAACAAGATATATATACTGCTTCTTTTTTTTTTTTTTTTTTGGCCGGGGCTGGGTTTCAACCTGCCACCTCTGGCATATGGGACCAGCGCCCTACCCCTTTGAGCCACAGACTTTGAGCCACAGACTGCCCTATTTGTTTGTTTTTGTTCATTTTTTTTGTTGTTGTTGTTTTGTTTTGTTTTTTAATTTCAACCTTTTCCCTATAGATTTTTCTTTTCTTTTTTTCTTTCTTTTCTTTCTCCGTTTATCTAGTTTAAATACAATTTCTCATTGTTGCCTTTTTCAATAATTAGAACTTCATTTTTGCTGGTGTTTCTACCTCTATTATGTGGTTTTTCACCCAATTTTATCCAGTAAAGTTTTCTGTTTGCTTGTTTTGGTTTCATTTATAGCATTTTTGTCTTTCTTCTCTAATTGGTGGAGGTGGGATACTGTGTCCGATCAGGCTAGCAAAATGCTGCTGACTTCAAGGGAACCACCCAACCCGGCACCCCCAGAGGTTGGGTTTTTTTTTTAAGGTTGTGTCAAAGTACCCTACTGTACACCTATATTGCTCTGTCTCCCTCTTTCTGTGCCTCTTTTCTTTTTGTCAATATTCCCTTTCACCCACCCCCTCTCCTTTCTCTTTTTTCTTTTCTTTCTTTCTTTCTTTTTTCTTTCTTTTATCCCTTCTTGCTCTTCAACCTTCTCATCTTTCTGGTCCTGTACCAAAAGGACTCATCGAAACTCTAGTCCACAGGCATGGCAACTTAAAGAGCAAGAGGAAGTGAAAAGAAAATTAGGGCAAGGAAACAGATAAAAGAAATCACTCACGAGGAAGAATCAGCAGAAAACTCCTGGCAACATGAAGAACCAGTCCAGAGCAACCCTTCCAAGGGACCATGAGGTAGCTACTGCAGAGGATTCCACCTATAAAGAAATGTTAGGAATGACAGAAAGGGAATTTAGAATACACCTGATGAAAACAATGAAGGAAATGATGGAAACAATGAAGGAAACTGCTAATAAAGTGGAAAATAACCAAAAGGAAATCCAAAAACAGAATCAAATAAGAGATGAATGATATGAAGAATATAGAAAGGATAGAGCAGAGCTGAAGGAACTGAAGCAGTCAGTTAGGGAACTTAAAGATGAAATAGAAAGTATCAGCAACAGGTTAGACCATGCATAAGGAAGAATTTCTGAGGTAGAGGACAAAGTTCTTGAGGTAACTCAGATAGTTAAAGAGGCAGAAAAGAAGAGAGAGAAAGCAGAACATTCACTGACAGAATTATGGGACTTCATGAAGCATTCCAACATACAAGTTATAGGAATCCCAAAAGGGGAAGAAGAATGCCCCAGAGGAATGGAAGCCATACTAGAGAACATTATAAATGAAAATCTCCCAAATATCACCAAAGATTCTGACACACTCCTTTCAGAGGGATATCAGACCTCAGGTCACCTCAACTCTAACCAAGCTTCTCCAAGACGCATTGTGATGAACCTGTCCAAAGTCAAGACAAAAGAAAAGATTCTTCAAGCTGCCAGGAGTAAGCACCAGTTGACCTACAGGGGCAAATCCATCAGAGTGACTGCAGACTTCTCTAATGAAACTTTCCAAGCAAGAGGACAGTGGTCATCTACCTTTGATCTACTTAAACAGAACAATTTCCAGCCCAGAATTCTATATCCTGCTAAGCTAAGCTTTAAAATTGACAGAGAAATCAAATCATTTACTGATATACAATCATTGAGGAAATTCACCACAACAAGACCAGCTCTACAGGAAATACTTCAACCTGTTCTACACATTGACCATCACAATGGATCAGCAACAAAGTAAGAACTCAGAAATTAAAGAACAGAACCTAACTTCCACACTGATGCAAAAGATAAAACTAAGCAATGGACTCTCACAAAATAAAATGAATAGAATACTACCACACTTATCAATGATCTCAATAAATGTTAATGGCTTGAATTCCCCCACTGAAGCAACATAGATTGGCCGACTGGATTAAAAAACACAAGCCATCCCTTGTTTGCTGTCTGCAAACACACCTGGCTTCAAAAGACAAATTAAAACTTCAAGTAAAGGGTTGGAAGACAATTTTTCAGCCAAATGGAATTCAGAAGAAAAGAGGAGTTGTGATCTTATTTTCAGATACATGTGGATTTAAAGCAACTAAAGTCAAAAAAGACAAAGATGGTCAAGGGAAAAACACAACAAGAAGACGTTTCAATTCTAAATATTTATGCACCCAATTTAAATGCTCCCAGATTCTTGAAACAGACCTTACTCGGTCTGAGCAATATGATATCTGATAATACCATAATAACAAGGGACTTTAACACTCCTCTCTCAGAGTGGACAGATCCTCTAAACAGAAATTAAACAAAGATATAAGAGATTTAAATGAGACCCTAGAACAACTGTGCTTGATAGACACATATAAAACACTCCATCCCAGAGATAAAAAATATACATTCTTTTCATCACCCCATGGAACATTCTCCAAAATTGATCATATCCTAGGACACAAAACAAACCTCAACAGAATCCAAAGAATTGAAATTTTACCTTGTATCTTCTCAGACCATAAGGCACTAAAGGTGGAACTCAACTCTAACAAAAATGTTCAACCCCACGCAAAGGCCTGGAAATTAAACAACCTTCTATTGAATGACAGATGGGTGCAGGAAGAAATAAAAGAGGAAATCATTAACTTCCTGAGCATAACAACAATGAAGACACATGCTACCAAAACCTGTGGGATACTGCAAAAGCAGTTTTGAGAGGAAAATGTATCACTTTAGATGCCTACATTTGAAAAACAGAAAGAGGGTGCATCAACAAACTCATAAGCCATCTTATGGAATTGGAAAAAGAAGAACAATCTAAGCCTAAACCCAGTAGAAGAAAAGAAATATCCAAAATCAAATCAGAGATCAATGAAATTGAAAACAAAAGAATCATTCAGAAAATTAATGAAACAAGGAGTTGGTTTCTTTGAAAAAATAAATAAAATAGATAAACCTTTGGCCATACTAACTAGATATAGAAAAGTAAAATCTCTAGTAACCTCAATCAGAAATGATAAAGAGGAAATTGATCCCACAGAGATATAAGAGATCATCTCTGAATACTACCAGAAACTCTATGCCCAGAAATTTGACAATGTGAAGGAAATGGATCAATATTTGGGGTCACACCCTCTCCCTAGACTTAGCCAGGAAGAAATAGAGCTCCTAAACAGACCAATTTCAAGCACTGAGATTAAAGAAACAATAAAAAAGCTTCCAACAACAAAATGCCCTGGTCCAAATGGCTTCACACCAGAATTCTATCAAACCTTCAAGGAAGAGCTATTCCTGTACTATAGAAATTATTCCAGGGCGGCGCCTGTGGCTCAGTGAGTAGGGCGCCAGCCCCATATGCCGAGGGTGGCGGGTTCAAACCCAGCCCCAGCCAAACTGCAACCAAAAAATAGCCGGGCGTTGTGGTGGGCGCCTGTAGTCCCAGCTGCTCGGGAGGCTGAGGCAAGAGAATCACGTAAGCCCAAGGGTTAAGAGGTTGCTGTGAGCCGTGTGATGCCACGGCACTCTACCCGAGGGCGGTAAAGTGAGACTCTGTCTCTACAAAAAAAAAAAAGAAATTATTCCAAAAAAGTTGAGGAGGAAGAAATCTTCCCCAACACATTCTACGAAGCAAACATCACCCTGATACCAAAACCAGGAAAAGACCCAACTAAAAAGGAGAATTTCAGACCAATTTTACTAATGAATATAAATGCAAAAATTTTCAACAAAATCCTAGCCAATAGATTACAGCTTATCATCAAAAAAGTCATACATCATGATCAAGTGGGTTTCATCCCAAGGATGCAAGGCTGATTTAACATACGCAAGTCTATAAATGTTATTCACCATATTAAGAGAGGCAAAAATAAAGACCATATGATCCTCTCAATAGATGCAGAAAAAGCATTCAATAAAATCCAGCATCCTTTTCTAATTAGAACACTGAAGAGTATAGGCATAGGTGGCACATTTCTGAAACTGATTGAAGCTATCTATGACAAACCCACAGCTAATATTTTACTGAATGGAGTAAAACTGAAAGCTTTTCCTCTTACAACTGGAACCAGACTAGGTTGTCCTCTGTCACTTCTACTATTCAACTTAGTGCTGGAAGTTCTAGCCAATACAATTAGGCAAGACAAGGAAATAAAAGGAATCCAAATGGGAGCAGAGGAAGTCAAACTCTCCCTCTTTGCTGATGACATGATCTTATACTTAGAGAATCCCAAAGACTCAATCACAAGACTCCTGGAAGTCATCCAAAAATACAGTAATGTCTCAGGATATAAAATCAATGTCCACAAGTCAGTAGCCTTTGTATACGCCAATAACAGTCAAGATGAGAAGCTAACTAAGGACACAACTTCCTTCACATAGTTTCAAAGAAAATGAAATATCTAGGAATATATCTAACAAAGGAGGTAAAGGACCTCTATAAAGAAAATTATGAAATCCTCAGAAAGGAAATAGCAGAGGATATTAACAAATGGAAGAACGTACCATGCTCATGGATGGGAAGAATCAACATTGTTAAAATGTCTATACTTCCCAAAGCAATCTACCTATTCAATGCCATTCCCATTAATATACCAACATCATACTTTCAAGATTTGGAAAAAGTGATTCTGCGTTTTGTATGAAATCAGAAAAACCCCGTATAGCTAAGGCAGTTCTTAGTAATAAAAATATATCAGGGGGCATCAGCATACCAGATTTTAGGCTGTACTACAAAGCCATAGTGGTCTAGACAGCATGGTACTGGCACAAAAATAGAGACATAGACACTTGGAATCAAATAGAAAACCAGGAAATGAAACTAACATCTTACAACCACCTAATCTTTGATAAACCAAACAAGAACATACCTTGGGGGAAAGACTCCCTATTCAATAAATGGTGCTGGGAGAACTGGATGTCTACATGTAAAAGACTGAAACTGGACCCACACCTTTCCTCACTCACAAAAATTGATTCAAGATGGATAAAGGACTTAAATTTAAGGCATGAAACAATAAAAATCCTCAAAGAAAGCATAGGAAAAACACTGGAAGATATCGGCCTGGGGAAAGACTTCATGAAGAAGACTGCTGTGGCAATTGCAACAACAAAAATAAACAAATGGGACTTCATTAAACTGAAAAGCTTCTGTATAGGTGAGGAGACAACAACCAAAGCAAAGAGACAACCTACAATGGGAAAGGATATTTGCATATTTTCAATCAGACAAAAGCTTGATAACTAGGATCTGTAGAGAACACAAATTAATCCACATGAAAAAAACCAAAAATCTCATATCTCAATGGGCAAGAAACATGAATAGAACCTTCTCTAAAGAAGACAGACAAATGGCTAACAAACATATGAAAAAATGTTCATCATCCCTATCTAGTAGAGAAATGCAAATCAAAACCACCCTGAGATACCATCTAACCCCAGCAAGAAGGCCCACATCACAAAATCTCAAAACTGCAGATGCTGGCGTGGATGTGGAGAGAAGGGAACACTTTTACACTGCTGGTGGGACTGCAAACTAGTACAATCTTTTTGAAAGGAAGTATGGAGAAACTTCAAAGCACTCAAGCTAGACCTCCCATTTGATCCTGCAATCCCATTACTGGGCATCTACCCCTTTATCATAAAGACACTTGCACTAGACTGTTTATTGCAGCTCAATTTACAATCGCCAAAATGTGGAAACAGCCTAAATGCCCATCAACCCAGGAATGGATTAACAAGCTGTGGTATATGTATACCATGGAATACTATTCAGCCATTAAAAAAAATGGAGACTTTACATCCTTCGTATTAACCTGGATGGACGTGCAAGACATTATTCTTAATAAAGCATCACAAGAATGGAGAAGCATGAATCCTATGTACTCAATTTTGATATGAGGACAATTAAGGTCACAGAGGTGGGGGAGAAGAGAGCAGAGAGAGAAAGAAGGAGGGAGGTGTGTGGAAAGGAAGAACAGAGAGAGGGAAGGAGGGAAGGGGTGGGGCCTTGGTGTGTGCTACACCTTTTGAGGGCAAGACACGATTGCAAGAGGTACTTTACCTAACAAATCCAATCAGTGTAACCTGGTTTATTGTATGCTCAATGAATGCCCAACAATAAAAAAAATAAAATAGAAAAAAGAAGTAAGTGCCAGGAAAACACCGGACTTCTCTGAGGAACTACTACGTTTTTTCCTTTTGGACTGTAAGAATTCATGCAAATTTTTGCTTTTGGGGCCAGCCCCAAGAAACTCAGAGCTAAATGTGGAGTTGGTGACTCAATTAATCCCTTCTTAGGTTTAGAATTTTATACCTTCACTTATGTTAACCTCATCATCAGCTGATTCCTGTTCCTTAGGAAAGAGATAAGTCATAACAAACATCTTTGGGGTTCTGATTTGCCTGGGCATTGGCTTTCTTTCATTGGGTGGGCACTAGGCGGGCTTTTCAGCTAGAAAGGGCATGTTTTTCATCTGAGTGAGGTTGTTTTATAATATTTCTCTGATCATTCTTCTATTTTCTTGGTTCTCTTTTCTGACATTCTTTTGTTTTGCTTTTTAAATTTATTTAAAAGATAATATCATAATAACTTTTCCTCTCCTTTCCTTTTTCTTTTTTTTTTTGAGACAGAGTCTCACTTTATCACCCTTGGTAGAGTGCTGTGGCATCACAGCTCACAGCAACTTCCAGCTCTTGGGCTTAGGCGAGTCTCAGCCTCAGCCTCCCGAGCAGTTGCAACCACAAGCGTCTGCCACAACGCCTGGCTTTTTTTTCTTGCAGTTTGGCAGGGGCCAGGTTTGAACCCGCCAACCCTGGGTGGCACCCTACTCACTGAGCCACAGGCGCCTCCTTTTTTTAATTTAAGGAAGTAATATCTTCTTTAAGGAGATATTACTTTTTTTAAAAGGAAGATATTACTTTCTTCCTTCTTTTTTTAGACAGAGTCTCACTCTGTTGCTCCTATACTGAAGTGATCCTCCCACCTCAGGCTCCCAGAGTGCTAGGATTACAGTTATGAGTTACTGCACTGGGTCCTTCCTGACTTTCTTTTTTTTGTAGAGACAGAGTCTCACTTTATCGCCCTTGGTAGAGTGCTGTGGCATCACACAGCTCACACCAATCTCTAACTCCTGGGCTTAGGTGATTCTCTTGCTTCAGCCTCCCAAGTAGCTGGGACTACAGGTGCCCGCCACAACGCCAGGCTATTTTTTTGTTGCAGTTTGGCCAGGGCCGGGTTTGAACCCACCGCCCTCAGAATATGAGGCCAGCATCCTACCCACTTTTTTTTTTTTTTTTTTTGAGACAGAGTCTCACTATGTCGCCCTCAGTAGCATGCTGTGGCATCACAACTCACAACAACCTCTAACTCTTGGGCGTAAGTGATTCTCTTGCCTCAACCTCCCAAGTAGCTGGGATTACAGATGCCTGCCACAATGCCTGTTTATTTTTTTGTTGCAGTTGTCATTGTTGTTTAGCAGGCCCGGCAGGATTCGAACCTGTCTGCCTGGGTGTATGTGGCCGGCACTCTAACCACTGCGCTACGGGTGTCAAGCCTCCTTCCTGACTTTTAAAAGAGAAACAGGGGCAATCACTTCTCCCTCCCACCAGCCATGGTTAAGGAGACATCCTACAACTCTGAGAGGAACTGGCCCAAGGACAATGACAACAATGCAGGGTGACAGGAGAGCAGGGGTGAAGAGCACACATGAGATTATTGAGGCCTTACAAAAGGTAGATGGACAGTCTGTGAACCCCATCTACCACATTCTGTGGGCTTCCTATAGGTTGAATTTTTAGTTATAGAAGCATATATGTAGGTAAAACATGAAAAATAATCCTGGAAGAAACAGAATTTATATAAAGAAAAAGAAATAAAAATCTAGGGTGGCACCAGTGGCTCAAAGGAGTAGGGCGCTGGCCCCGTATACTGGAGGTGGTGGGTTCAAACCTGGGCCTGGCCAAAAACTGCAAAAAAAAAAAAAAAGAAAAGAAAAACAATCTGATATACTTAGAGAAATTTGAGAAGATTTTGCTTCCTTCAAATAAAAAGAGCATTAGGAAAAAGAAATAATTAGAGCACAAGACCAAATTCTTAGAAATTAAAACTATGATACTGTATTAGTAACATTGGAATAAAGAGCTATTGTTTCTATTGGTGAAAACTTAGTCATATGACCCCACCAACTGCAAAGGAGGCTGGGAAATTCAATGCAGCCATGTTCCTGGAGGAGAAGGTATCACTGGGGGACTGGGCATTGGCCTAGTCCATCATCCTGGAGGACTACAATGAGTAGTCCTCACCAGAGAGATCCAGTGGATCAATCCAAGAGGCCTAAAAGCCAACCAATAAGAATGTCAAGAAGGGGCAGTGCCTGTGGCTCAGTGGGTAGGGTGCCAGCCCCATATACTGAGGGTGGCGGGTTCGAACAGGGTCCTGGCCAAACTGCAACAAAAAAATAGCTGGGTGTTGTGGTGAGCACCTGTAGTCCTAGCTACTCGGGAGGCTGAGGCAAGAGAATTGCCTAAGCCCAGGAGTTGGAGGTTGCTGTGAGCTGTGTGATGCCATGGCACTCTACTGAGGGCGATAAAGTGAGACTCTGTCTCTATAAAAAAAAAAAAAAAATGTCAAGAGGAGGCTGGGTGCAGTGGCTTACACCTATGATTCTAGCACTCTGGGAGGCTGAGGCAGGTGAATTGCTTGAGCTCCGGAGTTGGAGACCAGCCTGAGCAAGAGAAAGATGTCGACTCTACTAAAAATAGAAAAATTAGCTAGGCGTGGTGCCACACACCTGTAGTCCCAGCCACTTGAGCCACTTGGGAGGCTAAGATAAGAGGATTGCTTGAGCCCAGGAGTTTGAGGTTGCAGTGAGCTAGGATGACACCACTGGACTCTGGCCAAGGCAACAGAGCAAGACTCTATCCCTAAAAATATAAAATAAAATTAAGGGCTCGGTGGTTGTAGCTCAGTGGTTAGGGTGCAAGCCACAAACACCAGGGCTGGTGGGTTCAAACCCAGTCCGGGTCTGCTAAATAACAATGACAATTACAACAACAACAAATAGTTTGGCATTGTGGCGGGCACCTATAGTCCCGGCTATTTGGGAGGCTGAGGTAAGAGAATCACTTAAGCCCAGGAGTTGGAGGTTGCTGTGAGCTGTGATAACACGGCACTCTACCAAGGGCAACATAGTGAGCCTCTGTCTCAAAAAAAAAAAAGTAATGAAAACAACTTCTTAAGAAGTCTCCCTTCTGGGCATCTCAGTGACTAGCCTTGGGCCTGGGCCCTTTCCTGATACAGTCATGGGCAGGGGGCAGACTTTCTCCTGAAGCTGCAGGAGGGGTCAGAGTCCCCAATGTGTCTGGTTCAAGGGCAGCACCTCCATGAATTGAGCTTCTATTGGGAAGGAGGGAGGCAGCATGGACGATGTGGTTGGGTTATCTGGGTGATTTCCTCTCACGCTGCAGGCCTTCTCCGAGTGTGTGGTGTTTCCTTAAAGTCTGTTCATGTAATACTTCAGAGTGAGCCAATGCAAGGCTAATAGGGGAGTTCAGCGCTGGAGTGGACTTTCTGACTTGCAGGCTGGACTTTTGTATCAAGTGTGAGAATAAAATAAAGACATATTTAGGCATAAGATTACTTAGAAAATTTACCTTCTTCTTAGGGAGGTCACTGTCTTAGGGAGTGATTTGAGCACATGCTCCAGCAAAATTGAAAGGACAAGCCATGAAAGAGGATGTTGGGTACAGGAAACAGGCCATCCGTCCCCAGCAGAGAAATATTATAAACCTCGTTGCAGTTTGAACCACATTACTTTAGTAAATAAAATGCGAATAAACTTTAGGCCCTAGAACCATTTTTTTTTTTTTGAGACAGAGTTTCACTTTGTCACCCTCGGTAGAGTGTGTGGTGTCATAGCTCACAGCAGCCTCAAACTTTTGGGTTCAAGTGATCCCCTTGCCTCAGCCTCCCAAGTAGCTGGGACTACAGGCACCTGCCACAACGCCCAACTATTTTTTTGTTGCAGTTTGGCTGGGGCCAGGTTTGAACCCGCCACCCTCAGTATATGAGGCTGGCGCCCTACCCACTGAGCAACAAGGGCCGTCCAGCAATGTGTAAATTTTAAAGCTATAAAAATGTTTTCTGTAAAACCTGATATAAAAGTATAGGAGTTCCTACATATGAGTATGCATAAATTGTGTGTTTGCATATTTGTGTGCGATTTCTCTTTAAATGCTCCAGTAAAATGTTTTTAAAAAGTGAAAGTATGCTTTAGGAGAATTACTTTCAACAGATACATACCAATGGGGGGTGGTCAGTTACTGTAACGGTACATGAAGTACATGAAGTAAAGTACATTAGTGGTTAAAAGCTTGAGCTTGAACTTTCATGTCAAACAGATCCAGATTGAAATCCTGGCTGTAATCACCAGTGTGATCTTCAGCAGGTTAATGAATCCCTTGAATCTCAGTTTTTTCATCTGTAAAGTGCTATGGTAGGGGAATGCCTCCTGTTTGGCTAAAATGAAATATTAGGCTTGAATCAATGTATATAATGTCTGACCTACCAGTAGTGATTGTTAAGTATGCACTCCATATTTTTTTTTTTTTTTTTTTTTGTAGAGACAGAGTCTCACTGTACCGCCCTCGGGTAGAGTGCCGTGGCGTCACACGGCTCACAGCAACCTCCAACTCCTGGGCTGAAGCGATTCTCTTGCCTCAGCCTCCGGAGTAGCTGGGACTACAGGCGCCCGCCACAACGCCCGGCTATTTTTTGGTTGCAGTTTGGCCGGGGCTGGGTTTGAACCCGCCACCCTCGGCATATGGGGCCGGCGCTCTACTCACTGAGCCACAGGCGCCGCCCTATTTTTAATATATATATATATTTTTTTTTTCTTGTAGAGACAGAGTCTCACTTTACTGCCCTTGGTAGAGTGATGAGGCGTCACAGCTCACAGCAACCTCCAACTCCTGGGCTTAGGCAATTCTCCTGCCTCAGCCTCCCGAGCAGCTGGGACTACAGGCACCTACCACAACGCCTGGCTATTTTTTGTTGCAGTTTGGCCAGGGCCAGGTTTGAACCCGCCACCCTCGGTATATGGGGCCAGTGCCCTACCCACTGAGACACAGGCGCTGCCCCATATTTTTAATATTTTAATCATGGTAAACATAACATAAAATGTCTTTTTAGATACTTGAGGACAAAGAAAGTAAACATACTGTTTTCCTAAACCAAAGGGAAATTTGTAAGGAAATGTCCTGGGTAGATGGTTGAAAATATTGGGAAAATATACAGGACTAATATATCTGCTGTGTAGCAGGGCAGGAGACAGACCATCCCAGAGCAAGGAATTAGGAAATGGTTAAAAACTCTAGGAAAGGCTGGGTACGGTGGCTCACACCTGTAATCCCAGCACTTGGGAGGACGAGGCCAGTGGATTGCCTGAGCTCAGAAGTTGGAGATGAGCCTGAGCCAGAGTGAGACACTGTCGCTAAAAAACAAAACAAATAAAAAAAAAACATAGCTGGGCATCATGGTGAGCACCTGTAGTCCCAGCTACTTGGGAGGCTGAGGCAAGAGAATCACTTAAGCCTGATAGGATCAAACCCCACCAAATAGGGTGGACCCAACTAAAAGAATCAACCCCCTATCCTCTCCCATGAATGTCCCACCTAAGAAAGGTGAATGGGTCAACCTCCTACCCTGCCTCACCGGATGTCTCACCTGGGAAAGGTAAATGGGCCAACCCCCATTCTTCCAACAGATGACCAACCCAGGAAAGGGAATGTCCCAACCCACACCTTCCTGACCTTTAAAACCCCCATTCACCATTACCCACATGTGGATTTCTTCCTGGCTGAGTTGGAAATCATACTCCACCTGCACCCAGGTGGAATAAAGCCATTTTAATTGCACAAACTGGGCCTCTGTTTTCCTTGTCTCATGCCTCAGAATAATCTTTCATCTTTGGCTCTGTAACCTTTCAAAGCCCAGGAGTTTGAGGTTGCTGAGAGCTATGGGCACTCTACCAAGGGTGACAAAGTGAGACTCCATCTCAAAAAATAAAAAAGAAATAAAACTCTAGGAAAAATTAAAAGATATATAACAAAGGATAGGTAATGTAAATTCCAGACTCAGCTCTGAGTAATGTTTACATGTTTTTTTTTGTTTGTTTGTTTTCTTTGTCGCCTTCAGTAGAGTGCTGTAGCATCACAGCTCACAGCAACCTCCAGCTCTTGGGCTTAGCAATTCTCTTGTCTCAGCCTCCCAAGTAGCTGGGACTACAGGCACCCGCCACAATGCCTGGCTATTTTTTGTTGCAGTTTGGCCGGGGCTAGATTCAAACCTGCCACCCTCAGTATATAGGGCCAGGGCCCTACCCACTGACCCACTGAGCCACAGGCACCACCCTACATACTTTTATTTATGTATTTTTTCTGACACAAAATCTCACTTATTTGCTGGGCTAGAGTGCAGTGGAGTCATAGCTCATTGCATCCTACATTCCTGGGCTCACTTGATTCTCCTGCCTCAGCCTTTTGAGTAGCTGGGACTACCAATATCCACCACCATGCCCATCTAATTTTTCTATTTTTTGTATGGATGGGGTCTTGCTCCTGCTCAAGCTGGTCTGCAACTCCTGAGCTCAAGCTATCCTCCCACCTGAGGCTTTCAGAGTGCTAAGATTATCAGCATGAGCCATTATACCAAACCCTATTTACATACTTTTTTTTTTGAGACAGAGCCTCAAGCTGTCACCCTGGTAGAGTGTGGTGGCGTCACAGCTCACAGTAACCTCCAACTCCTGGGCTCAAGCAATTCTCCTGCCTCTGCCTCCCAAGTAGCTGGGATTAACCTGCCACAAGGCCCGGCTATTTTTTGGTTGTAGCTGTCATTGTTGTTTGACAGGCCTGGGCTGGATTCGAACCCACCAGCTCAGGTGTACGTGGCTGGCGCCTTAGCCACTTGAGTCACAGGCGCCGAGCCATAAATCTTATTTAATTTTAATTAATGTAAATGAAAGTAGCCTCCTATGGCCAGTGACTGCTATATTGGATAGTGTAGTTCTAGACAATATGAGCAAGAGAATGCCAATATCTACCATTAGTAACATAAAAGTAAATGTACGGATAACAAAAATTGGACAGAAGAGAGATAAGGGAAGGGAAACTGCTATCTTTATGTCACAAAAAGACAAAAATTTATTAAGGCAATATTTATCTGGCTCTTAGGAGTGTTAGGCACTGTTCCAAGGCCTCTGCATGTCCTATCTCATTTAATCCCCACAGCAGCTCCAGGCAGGGACTGTTATCCTAATCCCATTTTCACAGATGAGCCAACTGATGGCACAGAAAACTTACTTTGTTGCCCAAGGTCATACAGACACAGTCAAGTCACTGAGCCTGGGCCTGGCCCCTCGCTACAGCCTGAGCCTGTAGTCTGGCCTAAGTCCACTCACTTAACTACTGTACCCGCTGTCTTTTGGGGGGACAGTCCTGTTCTGTTGCTCGGGTTAGAGTGAGTGCCATGGCCTCAGCCTAGCTCACAGCAACCTCAAACTCCTGGACTCAAGCAATCCTCCTACCTCAGCCTCCAGAGCAGCGGGGACTACGGGCGCCCTGCCACAGTGCTTGACTAATTTTTCTCTTTTTAGTAGAGATGGGGTCTTGCTTTTGCTCAGGCTAGTCTCAAACGCCTGAGCTCCAGCAATCCTCCTGCCTCGACCTCCCAGAGTGGAGCTAGGATTTCAAGTGTTGAGCCACCACTACCGACCAGAGAGGTATTATTATTATTATTTTTGAGACAAAGTCTTGCTACGTTGCCCTCGGTAGAGCGTTGTCACAGCTCACAGCAACCTCAAATTCTTGGGCTTAAGTGATTAATCTTGTTTCAGCTCCCAAGTAGCTGGAACTACAGGCGCCCGCTATAATGCCCAGCTATTTTTTTTTTTTTTTTTGTAGAGACGGAGTTTCACTTTATGGCCCTCGGTAGAGTGCCATGGCATCACACAGCTCACAGCAACCTCCAACTCCTGGGCCTAAGCGATTCTTTTGCCTCAGCCTCCGGAGTAGCTGGGATTACAGGCGCCCACCACAACACCCGGCTATTTTTTTGTTGCAGTTCAGCCAGGGCCGGGTTTGAACCCGCCACCCTCGGTATATGGGGCTGGAGCCTTACCGACTGAGCCACAGGTGCGGCCCCAATGCCCAGCTATTTTTGTTGTTGTTGTTGCAGTTATCATTGTTGTTTAGCAGGCCTGGGCTGGGTTTGAACCGGCCAGACTTGGTGTATGTGGCCGGCGCCCTACACACTGAACTACAGGCGCCACCATTATTTTCAGTTACAAAGGGCCTGAAGAGAGTGATTTAACTGACCTAGGAGGTGGGGTGGGAATAGGACAGGGCCAGAAGTTCAAATGTTCATCGGAGATTAGGGCAGGCAAAATGGATACTCGGGGAAAAAGCAGAATTAGCATATTGCTTAGGAATGTGGACCTATCAGAACTGAGATTAGAAAAAAGTTAACAGGCCAAAAACTGCAAAAAAAAAAAAAAGAGAAAAAAGAAAAAGTTAACAGCATTAAAAATAGTTCCTTTCATTTTTAATGGCTTGTGACTTGAGGGGAAGGGATAGGATTATTACTATTTATTTATAATACGCATTACTTTGATAAAAACTAAGAAACAATGCTTTTCCTTTCTTAAAGTTTAATTTTTAATTTTTTTTAGAGGCAAGATCTTGTGAACATAACCAACAACAATAATATCCTTTGGTGGGGGCTAGGTGCCATGGCTCACACCTATAATCCCAGCACTCGGCAGGTTCGAGAACAGCCTGAGCCAGAGCAAGACCTCGTCTCTAAAAATAGCCGGGTGTTGTGGCAGGTGCTTGTAGTCCCAGCTACTTGGGAGGCTAAGGTGAGAGAATCTCTAGAGCCCAACCTCTAGACCTAGAGGTTGCTGTGAGCTATGATGCCACAGCACTCTACTGAGGGTGACAAAGTGAGACTCTGTCTCAAAAAACCAGTATCTTTTGGTGGGGGTTTGTTAGTTTGTTTTTTAAGAGATAGGGCCTCCCTGTCACCCCAGCTAGAATGCAAGGATGTCATCGTAGGCCACTGCAGCCTCAAATTCCTGGTCTCCATGACCCTCCTAACTCAACCTCCTGAGCAGATGGGACTACAGGCTCACACCACCACGTTGGCTAACAGTACTTTTCAATGAATAAGTTCATATCTAAACATCTCCTTTCTGACCAGATAGATACTCCCCCAAAGACAGGACTGTGTGACTTGACAGGACTGTGTGACTTGTCAGTCCTATTGCTTGAGAGGATTGCAGATGAAAAGAAAGGGCCCCAGGCCCTGGAGGATCAGAATGGGAATTAACAGCATCAAAGGTGGCAGCACCCATGGCTCAGTGGGTAGGGCGCCAGCCACATACACCAACGCTGGTGGGTTCGAACCTGGCCCAGGGCCAGCAAAACAACAATGACAACGGCAACAAAAAAAATAGCTGGGCGTTATGGTAGGCGCCTGTAGTCCCAGCTACTTGGGAGGCTGAGGCAAGAGAATCACTTAAGCCCAAGAGTTTAAGGTTGCTGTGAGCTGTGACAGCACAGCATTCTACCAAGGGCAAGATATTGAAACTCTGTCTCAAAAAAATAAAACCAGTGTCAAAGGTGAACACAGCCAGACGTAGTTAAAGTGGAAAACAGATTTTATTCAGTAACTACTGATGGTGGGGAAAGAGCTGAGCTCCTTTCTGGTTTATGCTACAGTTTGAGCCTTTTCAAGGAAGCATGAGGGAGCAGGGGTGGGGGTGGGGTGGGAGAGTAGAGCTGAGAAGGGTGGGAGAAGTGAAAAAGAGACAAGTGTCGCTCAGTGTGCAACTGTGTGTGGCGAGGCCACTGCTCCCTGGCAATGAGGGAAGTTAGGGTTCTCTCTCCAACCCCACCAATAGGCAACTCTGAAGACAAGGCCTTCCTGACGCTTGCAATTCAGAGGAATGGCTCTTGCCCTGCAAAGAGCTGTTGGTTTCAAAACATACATATGTACATTTTTGTAAGGCCTTTGTAGTAAGTGCTCTAGGAAAGGGGTCTGCTGTATGTTGGCTAGAACAAATACAGTAGAATCTCTGTAAGTTGACCAGCTGAGGGACTGTAACAAACTGGTTAATACACAGGGGTGGTCAACATAAGGAACTAGGCAGAAGTCCTGATACGTACATGTGGTGCACGTCCGGTCTATGAAAACTAGGTCAACTTAAGCAGGTGGTCAGTAGAGGGAGGTGGTCATCTATGGCGGTTCCACTGTACATTCTGTTGGCGCTGAGCTTCCCAGGCCGGCTTTCTAACAGGGGCTTGGACAGTAGTCACGCTTCACAGCAGCCCCTCTCTCTGGGAACAGCAACCAGGACTTTCTATCAGGCTCTTACTGAGGACCCTCACACAGTTTAATACACCCAAGAACTTTGAAAAATAGTATTATTATTATGCCTATTTTACAGATGGAAAAACTGGCAGAGGCAGAGAGAGTTAAGGCCACCCAGACAGTAGGTGATGTCCTCAGGAGTCAAGCTCTGTTGCCCTGACCTATCTTCTGTTGCGTTCCTGGCCCCAGGTTTCTTCCAGCTCCTGTCTACTTTGGTATCTGGCTAGGAACAGCCTCTCAAAGACCTGCTTGCAGGGAACTGGGTTCTGGGGAGGACAGAGCTATTATCTCAGGAGGCCTGCAAACCTCTGGTTACCTCTGGTGACCTCTGAGGACCTCCGCAAGGCTGGCCTGGCAGGGCTTTCACAGTCCAGGGATGCCCAGCCTCCCCACTCCCCATGCTGTCTCCTCACCTTTGCTCACACAGTTCTTCTTCTTTTTTTTTTTTTTTTGAGACAGAGTCTCACTATATTGCTCTCTATAGAGTGCTATGATGGCACAGCTCACAGCCACCTCAAACTCTTGGGCTTAAGCGATTCTCTTGCCTCAGCCTCCCAAGTAGCTGGGATTATAGGCGCCTGCCACGCCTATATTTTTGTTGTTGTTGTTGTTGTTGTCATTGTTGTTTAGCAGACCAGGGGCCGGGTTCGAACTCGCCATCCCCGGTGTATGTGGCTGGCACCCTAACCACTGAGCTACGGGCATGGAGCCCTCACACAGTTCTTCTACCTGATGGTCTCTTCCTTCTTGCAGCCAGAGAAATCCTCAGTCCATAATAAACATCATAGAGTGCCTACTGTATTTTAAGTACTTTCCAGGTGCTGTGGGCACAGTGTGAGCAGACTGCACAGCACTAGGCCATTCCAGAGTGAGGGGAAAGACAGAGAAAGGAAGTCAATCACAGTATACCAGAAGGTAAGAGGTGAACAGAAAGATAGCAGGGGTGCAGGCCCGCGGAGGGGGTGCAAGTTTAAATAGGGTGGCCAGGCAAAGACATTTCAGCTAAGGTCTGCCTTGGTGTATATGGCCGAAGCCCTAACCACTGAGCTTTGGGCACCGCCCAGTTTTTCTATTTTTAGTAGAGACGGAGTCTTGCTCTTGCTCAAACTGGTCTTGAACTCCTGAGCTCAGCGATCATCTTGCCTCAGCCTCCACAGTAGCTGTGACTACAGGCAGTGCCACCATGCCTGGATGCTTTTTTTATTTTCTTCTTCCTTTTTTTTTGCAGTTTTTGGCCAGGGCTGGGTTTGAACTCGCCACCTCTGGCATATGGGGCCGGCGCCCTACTCCTTGAGCCACAGGCGCCACCTGTTATTTTTTTTCTTTAGAGATAGGAGTCTTGCTCTGGCTCAGACTGGTCTCAAACTCCTAATTTCAAGCAATCCTCCTGTCTCAGCTCCCAAAGTGCTAGGATTACAGAGGTGAGCACAGCACCTGGCCTGATTTTTTTGTTTTTGTTTTTAAAAGGCAAAGACCCAAGACATACTCATATCAAGTGTTAAAGCTTACTAATTAAAGGAAAGTCAGGAAACAAAAATCAGTCAAAGAGAAAAATAAAGAACTCCCTACTCTCACCTATCCAAAAACTATTTGGTTAACCCGTCAAAAGACATATTTCTTATTTCCCATCTAGATCCTCACATCTTTACATATTTTCTTTCCCTCTTTCCTTCCTTCCTTCCTTCTTTTCTTCTTTTTGAGACAAAGTCTCACTTTGTCACCCTTGATAGACTACGATGGCATCATAGCTCACAGTGACCTCAAACTCCTGAGCTGAAGCAATCTTCTTGCCTCGGTTTCTCAGGTTTTCTATTTTTGGTAGAGACTTGGTCTCGCTCTTGCTCAGGCTGGTCTCAAACTCCTAAGCTCAAGCAACCCACCTGTCTCGGCCTCACAGAGTGCTAGGATTACAGGTGTGAGCCACTGCGCTGGCCTCCTCTTTTCATATTTTTTACAAAAATAAGATCACAGCATATACAGTGCTTAGTAACCACCTTGGTTTAGTGAAGCATGCTACCGAGAGCCATCAGGGTGACCCATAACTCCTTATGACGCAATCAAGGCCTCACCAGTCTGTGAAGGCTCTCACGGCCCCCAGCTAGGCTCAGGGCTTTCCCCCCTGCCCTGATACTTCCTGGGAGCTCTTGGGACAGGAAATGGTGCCACCCAGGTCCTGTCCTAACAGGGGACCACAAATGCAAAGGAAACCACCCTCTTGTCTCCTCCTCTGCACCCCGAGTTCTCAAGTGCACATTCTCATCATCCCAGCTCTGACTCCAGCCTGCCCCAGAGTCACTCCTTGCTATCCCATTCCCCAACTAAGACCCAGGAATCCCTATTCCAGCCCCCCTACATCCTCTCCTGCCTTGAGTGAGCCTCAGAAGCCCCCAGCACCATACCAGACCCCAGAAGGAGCAGGTAAGGGTGCTCTCTTCACATGGCAGCTGCGGGAGCAAGGCGGGTAGGGCAGGATGCAGGGGTGGGGTGGGTGGAGCCAGGCCCACTTCCTTTCCCCTTGGGGCCCTATCTGCCCCAGTCCTGCACCAGCCTCAGGAGGAGTTGGAGTGGCCTGGACCCAGCCCTGTGTGCTAATCAACTGAGTTGGTAAGGTGGTGCTACTTGGTGGGGCAGGGGCCACAGTGGACCTGGGAAGGTGCCTGTGGCTTGAAAAGGCCCTGACAGGTGATGGGAAAAGAGGATCAGATGTCACACGGGGCTGCACAAGAGCAGGGGAGACCAGGAGGGGTGGCTGTTGCTGGAGTCGAGAGCTGCCAGGGCTTGGAGGGGCCCTGGTATGGGGCTGACGGGGCAGCTGCCAACATCTGTTCCCTTGTTATTTCTGATAATAGTAAAAGCAAGGGTGGAAAAAGCCGTTAAACCACAAGTTGGGCATGGCCGTTGGCAGGGAAGTGGGCAGGAGGGGAGGGCCTGGCCAGGTCCCCCCAACCCAGCTCCCATGTGTTCTGTTTCTTCAACCCCCTCTCACCTCAGGTCCCAACTTCTGCTCATTCCTGTTGCCCTGGAAATGGCCCTGCTTCTCCTCTTCTGGGCCCTGGTGGTGAGCCCAGAGGCTCTGGGCAGCCGGACAACATTGCCGCCAGTCATACTCAGCCCTGGAGGGACTTTTGCTTCTTCAGCCTTGAATAACTATGAGGCCTTCACCTCAGAAAAGGACTCTAATGTTGGGAGCACTGGGGGGCTGATCTCAAACCCACCTTCAACTCCCTTTATGACTAATGAGGTGTCCTCTCTTGGAACTTCCATTGATGAGGAACTTTCCACCCAAAATGTTTCCCTTGAAAATTCATCAGTGCTCTTGGAAACCTCTAATGTAGCCAGTGACTCTGCTGTCTCCTCAACAATATCCCACACCACGACTGGTGGAATCGTGACAACTGACTCTCTGGAAATCACCAGTGGAACCAGTGGACCCCCTATCACCATGGCTACTAGCTCTCTGGAGACCTCCCATGGGGCCAGTGGACCCCCTGTCACCATGGCAACTAACCCTCTGGAGACATCCCATGGGGCCAGTGGACCCCCTGTCACCATGGCAACTAACCCTCTGGAGACATCCCATGGGGCCAGTGGACCCCCTGTCACCATGGCAACTAATCCTCTGGACACCTCCCATGGAGCCAGTGGACCCCCTGTCACCATGGCAACTAACCCTCTGGAGACCTCCCATGAGGCCAGTGGACCTACTGTCGGCATGACAACTAGTTCTGTGGAGACTTCCCATGGGGCCGGTGTAAAAATATCCACAGTGATTACTCCTATCATTAGGCTCTCCCCAAATCCAGATGAGGGGTCAAACAAAATGCTGCTAGTGGCTGTGCTGGTGGCCCTACTGGTGGTTATGATTCTCATAGTTCTGCTCCTACTATGGCGCCGGCGGCAGAAGCGGCGCACAGGGGCACTGACGCTAAACAGAGATGGAAAGCGCAACGGGGTGGCAGATGCCTGGGCTGGGCCTGCCCAGGTCTCTGATGAGGGGGCTGTGGCAGTGACAATGGGAGGGTCTGGGGATGACAAGGGCTCTGGGGTCCCCAACGGGGAGGGGTCTGGCCAGCGGCCCACACTCACTACTTTCTTTGGCAGACGAAAATCTCGCCAGGGCTCTGTGGCACTGGAGGAGCTGAAGTCTGAGCCAGACCCCAGCCTAAAGGGGGAGGAAGAGCCACTGATGGGCAGCGAGGAGAGGGCTCTGGAGGCTCCCTCTTCTGATGGGTCAGAGGCAGGAGATGGGGCCGCACTGCAGTGCTCATGAAGAGCAGGAGTGGAGGGTGGAATGCTTGCCAGCTTCTATCACCTTCCCTCTCCTCATCCCCTCCAGCCCCGGCCCCTAGTGCTTCCCTGCAGCCTGCTCTGCATCTTCACCCAGCTTCTCCACCCGGGGCCTTCCTGCAGCATCCTGCCCCAGCACTGCACTTAGCACGGGGCCAGGGCCTGCATCACCGGCCTTCTGTAACCTGAGTTGAGGGAAAAAACTTTTCTCACCTTTTTGATCCTGAACTGTATTAGGTGCCGTATTGCTACTCGTGTTGAATCAAGAATTGTAGCTGGACATGGGTCTGGAGGACGAAAAAAACATGCCGACCGGGTCCGGAGATCCCAAGGAGGAGGAAGAAGAAGAGGAGGAATTAGCGATAGGAGTGAGGCTCTCAGTGCACACTGGCAACCTTGGAAGGCAGGGATGTGAAACTTTTCCCTACTACTTAGCATCAGAATTGAATGGGAGACCCCATTCTGCCATGTCTGGTGGCAATGTGGCTCTGCCAGCTGGCCTTCTGCACGGATCCCTTAACAACAGTGAGAGAGCAGTGCGAGCAGCTGGAAAAATGTGTAAAGGCTCGTGAGCGGCTAGAGCTCTGTGATGAGCGTGTCTCCGCCAGATCACATACAGAAGAGGATTGCACAGAGGAGCTCTTTGACTTCTTGCATGCAAGGGACCACTGTGTGGCCCACAAATTCTTCAACAGCCTGAAATAAATGTGCAGACTCATTCACCTCAGCCTTCATCACCTTGGCATCAGGATGCTTCCTTATGGTTTTGAATATGCCCTTTGTTTTTAATTTGTATAACTGTTAACTTCATACAAACCTCATGCATTTTGGCTTAGGAAAGTAGCCAACTCTATGTAATAAGCAGTGATTCCATTCTAATAAAATTCTGTGAACTGCCAAAAAAAAAAAAAAACAACTTTTCTCAGCAACCCTACTTCTCCCCATCGCCTTTTTTCCATGTTTTTTTTTTCTCCCCCTTTTGGAGCTAGGTACTAAGACTCCATAACACCAAACTTACTTGACCTATGATTTCCTGGTGGATTCCCCAGAGGTCTCAGAGTCTGGAAAGAAGGAGGAAAAGACAACCCAGCAAACTCCCATGTACAATTAACTTTCTAAAGCTCACCTGGCCCTGTAGTTAGAAGGGCTGTCTTATGGGGTCCAGAACCTCCTTTAGCTCGGGGCTGTGGGCCAGCCGGGAGCACCAGTGGGGCCGTCTGCCTGTGCTCTCAGGTGGGCCTGTGACGTTTCCCAGAGCACCTGGACTCTGGGACTGGTCCTTGCCTCAAACCTCCATACTCTCCCCCACCTATGGGCTGAGGCAGCCAGAGGCTTTGCTAAGTCTCCTCCTAAGTGCCGAGGTGGGAAGAGTTTCTGTCGTTCTCTGAAGCCCCAGCACCTGCATGAGTCCATCCATAGGTGCAGTCTGTGTAAGAAGTGAGGATGTGACGATGCTTGTGAAGGGTAGTGGTGAGTACAGTGTGACGGAGGGGGCAGGAAGGGGTGTAGATGCCAGCCTGGGAGTGGGGGGACACAGGACTGTTGAGAACATGTCACATGTTCTCATCTTTGCTCAGATGGTGTGGACACAGCAGAAAATATATCTCTGTCTGAGTCTAGTAAAGAATTCCCATCTTGATAAAAAGTCCACATGCGTGACCCAAGTGGGGGGTTTTCAGCTCAGATACTATATCCCTTTCCCACAATGTCTCTCCAGTATACACCTGTGTACACACCTCACATGCTCATACACACACAGGGAGAGGAGTTTGCCAGTAGTGGGGACTGGGTAATGCAAAAACCACTGGTCTTGCTGACGCGTTTCCCCTGGTTCTGTGTTTAATTGGTGTGTCTGTGTCTCCTTTTCCACTCAGGGGCTGAGCATCGTGCCCCTCCAGGGGAATCAGCAAGACTGAGTTAAATAAGAGAAGACAGCCAGGGAGCAGGGACTTCCCCTGTGGGTCTTGGGTGGAGGGGAGGGGGCCCACCAGCCCTAAATGTGCTCCTCTGAGAACCACCTAGACTGTGTCCAAGGAAGCATGGGCCAGAGGTGGTTGATGTTTCCTCAGGGCAAAGAGGAAATTTGTAAAGAGGAAGTTGTTGAGTCAGAGGGTGCAGTGGCTGAGAGCAGACAGACTGACCTAGAAAAAGAGACATGGGACCCATGTGTGTGTGACTGCCTTGTGCCCTGGATGGAGATAGGAAAGAGCCAGGTAGGTCAGTTTGTGAGGTGGAGGAGGGAGGAGAGAGAAGGGCGGAAAGTGTCCTGGTCTATGGTGGAGGGCTGAGCTGGGATGGAACCCAGCCTTCCCCCAGCCAGACTGAGCACCCATGTGGCTATGTCTGGTCTAGGCACCTTTTCCTACTTCTCACAAGGTGCTGTTTGGACTAATTATAGCCCCAGAATGATAGAAATGAGTTCCAAAGTCTCTTAGAGATTCTGCAAGTGTTGTCTTGGATTTGTCAAACCAAGTGCCCCACTTTCAGGTTTAGAAAACACTGCCACTGAACTCCAAGGTCATCAGCTCCATCTCTCTCTTTTATTTTTTTATTTTAGGTGTAATCCCACTAATCACCCTCCCTCCTCCCATCCTCCCGCCTCCCTCCCCTCCCTCTCCCCCTTTCCCATATTCTTAGGTTATAACTGGGTTATAGCTTTCATATGAAAGCCATAAATTAGTTTCATAGTAGGGCTGAGTACATTGGATACTTTTTCTTCCATTCCTAAGATACTTTGCTAAGAAGAATATGTTCTAGCTCTATCCATGTAAACACGAAAGAGGTAAAGTCTCCATCTTTCTTTAAGGCTGCATAATATTCCATGGTGTACATATACCACAATTTATTAATCCATTCGTGGATCGATGAGCACTTGGGCTTTTTCCATGACTTAGCAATTATGAATTGGGCTGCAATAAACATTCTGGTACAAATAATCTTTGTTATAATGTGATTTTTGTTCTTCTGGATATATACCTAGTAGAGGAATTATAGGATTGAATGGCAGGTCTATTTTTAGATCTCTAAGTGTTCTGAAAATATCTTTCCAGAAGGAATGTATTAATTTGCATTCCCACCAGCAGTGTAGAAGTGTTCCCTTTTCTCCACATCCACGCCAACATCTCTGGTTTTGGGATTTTTTGATGTGGGTTAATCTTACTGGAGTTAGATGATATCTCAAAGTAGTTTTGATTTGCATTTCTCTGATGATTAAGGATGATGACATCAGCTCCATCTCTTAATGGACAGATGCAGTCATTGGTGAGCTGTGACCTGTTTCTGGGTGAATCCTGAAGGATAGGGGTGGTAAGGCACCCAACAGGGCTTTTAGAGTCCAGAAAACATCAAAATATGTTGTAAGAATTAAAACAGACAAACAGAATTTTATGAGCACACCAAAGGAAGAGCGACCTGGGGAAAAATTGAGAGGCTTAACTTGAGTTTGTCTGGGTTAGGGCCTTAGTCATAGCTACTGCTTTACTCCTGGTGGCCACAGTGCCTGGCCTGCTGCGGGTCCTCAGAGAAGATGCATTGAATGAATGAATGAATGTGAGGACTTCATAGAGGTTTGAAGGCTGAGAAGGATTTTGACAGGGGAAGGACATTCTTGGTAGTGGGGATGGCAGGTGCAAAAAAAAAACGTGACAAGGGAAGCAGAGCAGGGCAATGTGGATTCTTTTTTCAGACAAAAGTGGAGTAACGTATGCCTTTAGATTCTCTAGTGAAAAGAAAAACAAAGGAGACAGTAGATATTGTAAAATCAAAAAGGGGGACAAAAAAGAAGACAGAGTGAGAAATGATAAGGAAATATAAAATACAGTGAAAGGATCAAATATACCAGTTATGAAAACAAATGTAAATGGCTTATTGTACTTGCCACAATCACAAAATCATCTTTTCAAAAACTATGTAATGACTTTGGAAAATGCCACCAATATAATGTTAAGAAGGGGAAAAGCACATTGCTAATCTGTAAATACATATGATTCTAGTTTCGTAACAAAAATTCAAGAACATATGTACCCTTAGAGAATAAAAGTATATGCTCTAAATATTTGCTGTGGTTATTATCTCTAAGGTGTCTGTTTTGTATTTTGTTTATACTTACCTGTATTTTCCAAATTTTTTTTTTTTTTTGCAATAAACATCTATTACTTTTACAGTTTGAAAAAGTATTGGTAAAAAAGATGTTCAAGAAGGTGGCGTGGGGTGTCTGGTTTGAGGAGGGCTGTGTGTGGTGAGGTTAGTTGCCAGGGAGGCTGGAGCCATGCTGTGAAGGGCTGGGGAGTTTGGGTTTAGTTCTGAAAGTAGTGAGGAAGCCGCGAAACCCAAGTCTGCTCCACCCCTGTCTTCTGGGCTTCAGCAGAGGTAATAGCATCATGCATCCGGTGGCTGAGGCAAAACACCTTAAAATTGTGGGGGAGTCGCAGTCTTTCCCTGTCCTCACTTCCCATATCCCCATTCCAGCTGGGCCTTCTTCCAGCATCTCTTGGGTCCCTTCCTTCTCTCCAGGCCACTTCACACCTTGCTAGGACCTGCTGAGACCTGAGACTTCTGTTTTGGTTTCCTGACCCCTTCCCTTCCATCCTCTGTTAACAATGGTCCCAGGGATCCTTCTTTTTTTTTTTTTTTTTTTAATTGAGACAGAGTCTCACTTTCGCATTCTCTATAGCGTGCTGTGGCGTTACAGCTCACAGCAACCTCCAACTCTTGGGCTTAAGTGATTCTCTTGCCTCAGCTTCCTGAGTAGGTGGGATTATAGGTGCCCACCACAATATCCAGCTATTTTTAGAGATGAGGTCTTGCTCTGACTCAGGCTGGTCTCCAACCTGTTAGTGCAGGCAATCCACCTGCCTCGGCCTCCCAAGTGCTGGGATTACAGGTGTGAGCCACTATGCCTGGCCCTCCAGGGACCCTTGTATTAGGCTCTCCTGTCCAGATGTTAGTCCTGCAACTCCCTCCCCTCATTCCTTAGCACAGAGTATAAGACTCCCCAGGAGCTGGCGAGTACCGTGATGTTACAGCTCACAGCAACCTCCAACTCCTGGGCTTAGGCGATTCTCTTACTTCAGCCTCCTGAGGAGCTGGGACTACAGGAGCCCGCCACAACGCCCAGCTATTTTTTGTTGCAGTTTGGCTGGGGTTGGGTTTGAACCGGTCACCCTCGGCATATGGGGCCGGCACCCTACCCACTGAGCCACAGGCGCTACCCAATCCAGTTTACTTTTAAAGCTAGAAAAAGGGCTTCAATGCATGGTTCTAAGAACATTCCATTCTGAAAATGTTCATTTGCACCTACGTTACCTCTGTAGGAGGAAACCAACCATATCTAGTTGGGTAGGCAAAGCCTGTTGAAGGAGGATAGGACACCTCAGGGCTGCAGGAACAGGTGACTCCAGGGAGCTGCGCTCTGAGCCTGCCGCCCTTAGGTGAGGAACAAGAAACAGATCCCATCCCTGAGCCACCAAACTCAGACTGTGTCAGGAGGTAAATCATTGTTAACAAAACAAGAGAGGAATACAATCAAAATCTCTAAATCCCCAAAGTATTAACAGAATCAGACTTGAATAAAAGTAGAGAGAAAATTTTCAACTCCTAAGAGAGTGTTTAAGTGGGCCAGCAAGGTGGCTCACACCTGTAATCCTAGCACTCTGGGAGGCCGAGGTGGGTGGATTGCCTGAGCTCACAGGTTCAAGACTAGCCTGAGCAAGTTCGAGACCCTGTCTCTAAAAAATTGCTGGGCATTATGGTGGGTGCCTGTAGTCCCAGCTAGTTAGGAGGCTGAGGCAAGAGAATCACTTGAGCCCAAGAGTTTGAGGTTGCTGTGAACTATGACTCCACGGCACTCTACCAAGGGTGACAGAGTGAGATTCTGCCTCAAAAAGAAAGAAAGGAAGGAAGGAAGGAAGGAAGGAAAGAGAAAAGGAAAAAAAGTGGAAGAGCTGACACAGTGGTGACTGCCCAGTTCCTGGGTAGGACCAGATTGGGGTAGAGCCATTAGACAATGAAAACACAGGGCATTTAGGAGACCATTTACTTGCTCCTAGCAATGAGTGCTGGTGCGGTGCTCAGAGCCTGCCTACCTAGCTTGTGGCATCAGAACAGCTCGTCTGAGCCCTTGCCAAGATCCCAGTTTAAGCAAAGTTGAGTCTGAGCTGGCCACAGAGAGAGCCACATACTCACCCCTGCACTTGTACACTCTTCTGCCTGGAGCCAGCCCAGCCCCAGCTGGCCCCACAAGACGCAGGTCTTGACTTCTTGCCAACTCCTACTCAACCGTCAAGATTTAGTTCACGTGTCACTGGCTTTGTGAAGCTGCCCTGGCTGTCCCCACCCCATACAGACTTAGTGTTTCTTCTCCATTTCTATATGTATGTGACAGCATGAGTAACTGGGCCGTACTGATCCGAGAGCGTCCTTCACTAGTAGAGTGTAAGCCTTTCCTAGGCCACTTATCCTCTCTTTCACTCCAGAGTCTAGGTCTAGTATGTGTTTACTGAATGGAAAGACAAATGAAATAACAAACAATGGTTTTAAAATAAATGTATGGCAAGATCAGGTCTGTCTTTCGAGTTAACCCTGCTATCCAGGAAATGGCCTGAGGAAGTGCAGCCCAAGATGAGAGCAAGGTGGCCCAAGGTCGAAGAAGTCAGGTCTGAAATAGATTTGTTCAGAGAAAAAGATTTCAGAACTTTATTGGCTATTGAGGGGATGGGGAGAAGAATGGGACTAGATTTTCTTTTTTTTTTTTTTTTGAGGATTTAGTGTGATTAGCAATTTTTAATTAAGTGGTTTGTACTTAGGAAGACAGAGAACAAAGGCATAAACCCTATTAAAGAGTTTCCATGCTAGTTCAATTCATGACACACAAGATGGTTTAAAAATAAACACAACCACAGAGTTAGTATTTAAAGTATCACATTTTTACATTTCTAAGTATTAAATGAAAGTAACGCTGTTAAAGTGAAGGCACCTAATGTTTGTTAATTCTCAAACGGAATGACTTTGACAAAAATAACAAATGTGTCCGCATGTAACTATTTTATAACAAGTGTAAATTATTTCACAGATCCTTTTAATGAATAGTATTTCATCTTTAAGAGAACAGTTCTTTAACCATTAGCAAAAAATTGTTTCAAAATAGTTTAAGGCACTGAAATAGATGCATACATAATATATTATCAACACAACGAAACATCATGAAATTACACCAAATGAGAGAAGTATATAACATTTTTAACATGGAAAACATATATTAATTTAATCAATAAATGAGAAATTATAAAATTAGAAATGTATTTCCATATTAACAGCCTTAGCGCAATTTCAGTTTATTTTCCAAAGTCAACTTGTTGTGAGAATTTAACAACTTTTCAACTTTCAGGCAAAAAGCTTTATCAGATAATTCTCATTTAGAAAGCCTCTGAGAATATTATTCACATTAACAAAAATTTTCACCCTTACAAAAATGAAGGTTGCCCCCGATGACAGGTGTCTGTCTATAGGGACCGCTCATGGAGTGTATTTTACATGTTACCCAAGAGATCTTCCAATATGTCTTCTGGTTCAATAATAAAATAACTGAAAAATCCACCAAGGAGGCATTTTTTTGAGACAGGGTCTTTTGCTGTATTGCCTAGGCTGGAGTTCAGTGATACAATCATAGCTCACTGTAATCCTGGCTTCTTGGATTCAAATGATCCTCATGCCTCAACCTCCTGACCAGCTGGGACTATAGATGCATGCCACCACGCTCAGCTCATTTTTAAATTGTTTTATGGAAGGCCAGGGACTAGATTTTCAACATGCTGATTATCATTGTCTGGAAATGCAGGGGGATGAGCAGTTTTTGCAAAAACAGTGAGTTCATTTTGAGAACTATTAGGAGGGATGTTTTGGAGATAGTTAGAAATAGAGGCCTGAGCCAGGTGCAGTGGCTCATGCCTATAATCCTAGCACTCTGGGAGGCTGAGGTAGGAGGATCACTTGAGCTCAGGAGTTCCAGACCAGCCTGAGCAACAGTGAGACCCCATTTTTACTAGAAATAGAAAAATTAGCTGGGTGTTGTGGTACGCATTATAGTCCCAGCTACTTAGGAGGCTGAGACAGGAGGATTGCTGGAGCTCAGGAGTTTGTGGTTGCTGTGAGCAAAAGAGTGAGACTCTGTTTCCAATAAATAAATAAAAATAGAGGCCTGGAGCTTGGGAGGGAATTTAGGGCTGGAGATAATAGATTTAAGAGTATCTGACGGGCGGCGCCTGTGGCTCAAGGAGTAGGGCGCCGGCCCCATATACCGAGGGTGGCGGATTCAAACCCAGCCCCGGCCAAACTGCAACCAAAAAATAGCCGGGCGTTGTGGCGGGCGCCTGTAGTCCCAGCTGCTCGGGAAGCTGAGGCAAGAGAATCGCGTAAGCCCAAGACTTAGAGGTTGCTGTGAGCCGTGTGACGCCACGGCACTCTACCAAGGGCGGTACAGTGAGACTCTGTCTCTACAAAAAAAAAAAAAGAGTATCTGACTATAGGCTTGGAGCCTGTAGGTCAGTGGCTAGGGTGCCAGCCACATACACCAGAGCTGGTGGGTTCGGACCCAGCCTGGGCCTGCCAAATAACAATGACAATTACAACAACAACAACAACAAAAATAGCCGGGCATTGTGGCGGGCTCCTGTAGTCCCAGCCACCTGGGAGGCTGAGGCAGGATATCACTTAAGCCCAAGAGTTTGAGGTTGCTGTGAGCTGTGATGCCTTAGCACTCCACTGAGGGTGACAAAGTGAGACTCTGTCTCAAAAAAAATAAAAAATAAAAATAAATAAATAAATAAGAGTATCTGACTATAGATAGCAATTTAAGTAATAGTATGAATGGATTAATACATAACTTACATCATCTACTATGTAAATTGAGAAGAGAGCTATAGAGAGAATCTTAATGTAATAGTCTGGGCAGGTTAAATGCTGTAAAATTCAACTCCAAAATCTCAGTGGTGTAACTTCAGAGAAGTTTTTTACTTGCTTATGTAACAGTTTATCGCTTCAACAAGGTCATTCAGGGACCTAATCTTCCATTTTGTGGCTCTGTCATTCTCCTTGGGCTTTGGAGTGTTCTGCTTTCAACCAGCTGACGGGAGACAAATGAGAGTGGGCTCCTGTGAAGAGTTTCATGGGCCAGGTCTGGAAACTTCAGGCCTCATTTTGCCCATATCTTATTGGCCAGAATTCAGTCGCAGGGCTTCCTTGATGCAAAAGATGCTGGGAAATGTAGTTTAGCAGGTGCCCCAGAGGAAAAGAGCAACAGCCCTCACCACACTGCAGGAACACCAAAATCTGGGGGATGGATGTAGGAAGAAAGGCCTGCAGACAAGAGTCTCAAAAAAGAAACCCGGAGAAAAATGACATTTGGGAGAGAAAAGGAGAATAAAGTTTGGAAGAGGGCTGGCAAAAGGTGGAGGGCTGGAGTGAGGCAAAAGCGAGCCTAGGATGAAGCCTCCTTAAATTCTGTGCCCTGCTTACCTGGCTCCCCTTACCCTAGCCCCAGTCCTGGCAGTCAAGTGCCACAGAGGAAGAAATGGGAGAACCCCAGGAGGATGCCAGTAGGTTTGGCAACCAGCGGTCCCTGTGAGTGACTTTAGCAAGAAAGATTTCCGATGAAGAAATGAAGGTCCTGGTGGTACTAGCACAGGAACTTGCATGAAGTTCCAGTATTGACTATTGGCAGTTTCCCAGTTTTCCTGTTTAGAAGCGGAACTCTGAGCTACCTGTGCCCTTAATGTTCCTCGGGAAGGGGAAGGAAAGGGCAGTAGGTGTTAAGTAGTTGACTTGGTGTCACTTTCAGAAAACTGAAAGTTTTCTCAGTTGATTCTCATTTGAGGTGGGTGTTATTCCATTTCGTAGCTAATGAAATTGAGGCACAGAAAAAGGTAAAAATTGTTTTGAGATCAAAAAAGAATTAGGATTTGAACCTAACTCTGAGGCCTGTGATTTTTGAATTAGGATTTGAACCTAGCTCTGAGGCCTGTGATTTTCCCAGGGCATCGCCCAGAAGGCTTTCTTAACCTCACAAGGGAGCACATTCTTCAGTTCGCAGCTCACACTCTGGTAGGGCCAGGAGAGGTGGGTGTGGGGAGAGAACAGGGCCTCCAGCTCCCTTCACTGGCTGGAGCCAGACGAGAGAGGACTTTGGGGCTTCCCAGCTGAGAGCCTTCCCTGAGTGAGGGGAGCACACTGAGGTCTGTACAGTCCAAGGGTCCTGGAGGAGGGCAGGAGGGAGGTCCAGAGGAAAGGAGAAGGGCTGGTCTGGCTGCAAGGCCGGCCTCCCCCACTGCAGCCCCACCCCCCACCCTCAGCCTGGTTTCTCGCACTGGACCTCAGCAGCGGACACAGCAGCACAGCAGCCGGACAGCTCCAAGTCACCATGGACGCTAAAGGTAAAGGGGTACTCTGCCCTGTGTCCCTGCATCCCCATCTCCCCTCCTGCCTGTCCCTCTCCCCATCCTGACCTGCTCAGCCCCTTGTCCATCCTTGGAAAGACTATCTCCCCTCTGGTCTCACCGCCCAACAGGCCTCTTCTCCTCTTCTTTCTCCTTTCATGTTGTGTCCCCAGAGAATTCTAGGGAAGAAAGGGGCTTGAACCCAGAAAGGGCAGGGGCAGCCTGGGGAGGCAGTGTTCCCTGGGGTCTGAAGGGGCCAGTAGAGGAAGCTGGACAGGGGAGCAGTTCTGCACTTTGGCAGTCACTGGTCACAGGGGAGGAGCAGAGGCAAAGTCCCAGGCCACGTTGGTGGGGGAGGGATTGAGTCCTGGTGTTCCCTGCCATGGGGTGGGATGACCTCCGGAAGGAGCCAGAGGGAACAGGCTCTGGGGTTGAAAGGCTCCACCAGGGATAGGCTGTGTGACCTTGAGCAGGCCCCTGACTTCTCAGAGTCTCATTTCCTTGTATTGGTAAAATGACAATAATAGTTCCCTGTTCACAAGGTTGTAGGCAGGATAGACAGGAGGCTTGGGGTGTCTGAGGTGTCCTTAAGTTCCTGCCTTTTCACCTTCTCTACCCAGGCTTCTCCCTCCCCAGCCTCTGACTCCCTTCCTCTTTCTGGGGTACCCGTGGGCCCCTCATATCCAGCCCCTCTTGTTGGCTGTGGAGTTAGGTCTTGGGGGTTCCCTGCAGGGTGACACAATGGACACTTTTCAATCCCCATTGTGTCTTTTCTTTTGAAATAACACCACCTAGATTTGAAACGCAACTGCTGCTCGCCAGCTGTGGGAACCCCAGGCAAGTTACTTAATCTGTAGGAGCCTCAGTTTCCACATCTGGAGAATGGATACAATGGCACCATTCTTACAGAGTTTTAGTGGGAATTAAATACTTTAGCAAATGTTAATGTGTCTTGACCTGATTCTTTTAGGGCTGGGTTTTTTTTTTTTTTTGCAGATTTTGGCCGGGGCTGGGCTTGAATCTGCCACCCTCGGCATATGGGGCCGGCGACCTACTCCTTGAGCCACGAGTGCCGCCCCTGTTTTTTTTGTTTTTTTTTTTTTTGTAGAGACAGAGTCTCACTTCATCGCATCACACAGCTCACAGCAACCTCCAACTCCTGGGCTCAGGCAATTCTCTTGCCTCAGCCTCCCGAGTAGCTGGGACTACAGGCTCCACCACAATGCCCGGCTATTTTTTTTGTTACAATTTGGCCGGGGCCGGGTTTGAACCCGCCATATAATGGGGCCGGTGCCTTACCCTTTGAGCCACAGGCGCTGCCCTATTTTTTTTTTTTTCCAACATGTCCCTTTTCTGAGCCAATTAAACAGATCTTTATTTCATTTTGATTTATACTGAATGCAACATAAAAACATATCAAGGTAAAAATAAAACACTGTATAAGAAAATGTTTTAAAAAAGCGACTTCCACAGACACACACTGTTTTCATCAAGTATATGTTTCCACAATGAATAAGACTTACAAATATGCAAATAAAACATTACCCTAAATGCTTATCTTGCCATCAATGCCATTCAATTTCTAAGCAATGCCATTCTTGTGACTGAAAACATTTTTTTTTAGAAGCTTCTCCCAAAACTTAACAAATAGTATATTACAATCTCCAGAAAGTCTTAACTCAAAAAAACTTTCCAACGTGGAAGATTCACATGAAACTTTGTTTCTCCAAGAAAATAAAACCATTCTTAGTATCGGAAGAAAAGAATATTAAAAGAAATCAGCCATGGGCGGAGCCTGTGGCTCAAAGGAGTAGGGCTCTAGCCCCATATACCGGAGGTGGCAGGTTCAAACCTGGCCCCGACCAAAAACTGCAGATGCCACCACCTCCAGCCTCAAGCACTTTGATGGATGAGATTTTAAAAACCATGAGAGATTCTTTTGCAATCTCCACACATTTGAAAGCCACTGGAAGGCATGTCCAATCTCTACTTCAGCCTTTCAGAGCAACACTCTGTTTTGTTTTGTTTTTTTAATGTTTTGTAGAGATGAGATCTCTTTTTTTTTTTTTTGAGACAGAGCCTCAAGCTGTTGCACTGGGTAGAGTGCCATGGCATCACAGCTCACAGAAACTTCCAATTCCTGGGCTCAAGCGATTCTCCTGCCTCCACTTCTCAAGTAGCTGGGACTATAGGTGCCCGCCACAATGCCTGGCTATTTTTTGGTTGCAGCCGTCATTGTTGTTTGGCGGGCCTGGGCTGGATTCGGACCCACCAGCTCAGGTGTATGTGGCTGGCGCCTTAGCCGCTTGAGCCACAAGCGCCAAGCCAAGATGAGATTGCTTGATATCACCAGAGTGGTCTCAAACTCCTGGGTTCAAGGAATCCTCTGGCCTTGGCCTCTCAATGCGTTGGGAGTCACTGGCCAAGCTTACCAGGTAGTTTAGAAATGATCTCAGAGTCATTTCCTTTCTTTTCTTTTTCTTTTTTTTTTTTATTTTGAGACAGAACCTCAAGCTGTTGCCCTGGGTAGAGTGCTGTGGCATCACAGCTCACAGCAACCTCTAACTCCTGGGCTCAAGCGAGTCTCCTGTCTCAGCCTCCCAAGTAGCTGGGACCACAGGCGCCCGCCACAATGCCCGGCTATTTTTTGGTTGCAGCTGTCATTGTTGTTTGGCAGGCCTGGGCTGGATTCAAACTCGCCAGTTCAGGTGTATGTGGCTGGCGCCTTAGCCGCTTGAGCCACAGGCGCCAAGCCTTCTTTTTCTTTTTTTGACAGTTTCACTCTGCTGCCCTAAGTAGAGTGCCATAGCATCATAGCTCACAACAACTTCAAACTCCTAGGTGGTTCAAGTGATCTTCTTGCCTCAGCCTCCCAAGTAGCTGGGACTACAGGTGCGTGAAACAATGCCTGGTTAGTTTCTCATTTTTTTTTTTTTTTTAACAGAGTCTTATTTTGTTGCCCTCGGTAGAGTGCTATGGCGTCACAGCTCACAGCAACCTCCAGCTCTTGGGCTTAGGCAATTCTCTTGCCTCAGCCTCCTGAGTAGCTGGGACTACAAGTGCCCACCACAAAACCCGGTTATTTTTTTTTGTTGTTGCAGTTTGGCTGGGGCCGGGTTCTAACCTGCCACCCTTGGTATATACCTTGGTATACACCACCCGTAGGCCTGTGCCCTACTCACTAAGCCACAGATGCCACCCAGTTTCTCTATTTTTTTTTTTTTTTTTTGAGACAGAGTCTCACTTTGTTGCCCTTGGTAGAGTGCTATGGCGTCACAGCTCACAGCAACCTCTAGCTCTTGGGCTGGGGCGATTCTCTTGCTTCAGCCTCCTGAGTTGCTGGGATTACAGGTGCCCGCCACAACACCCAGCTATTTTTGTTGCAGTTGCCACTGCTGTTTTAGCTGGTTGGGGCCGGGTTGGAACCTGTCACCCTCAGTATATGGGGCCGGCGCCCTACCCACTGAGCCACAGGCGCCACCCCAGTTTCTTTATTTTTAATAGAGATGAGGTCTCACTCTTGCTCGGGTTGATCTTGAACTCCCAAGCTCAAGCAATCCACTTGCCTCTGCCTCCCAGAGTGCTACGATTACACAGGTCTGAGCCGCCTCGCCTGCTTCAGAGTCATTTCTAAACCTCAGATGCATGGATTCTAGTAAGTCCCCTCCCTGCCACCTGGTAGCTTGGGTGACTTCGAACAGGATGCTTTGCCTTCTGTTCCTGTTTCCTCGTTGGTAAATGTAAAAGGTGGTGAAGATTCACTGAGATGATATGCGTCAAGAGTCTGTCACAGTGAAACTACATGGTGACAATTTTGCTGGTGATTTTGTTGGTTCCTCACATCTGTCTCTCTGGCTCTGTATCCTCCCTGGTTCCAGTTCCGTTTTTGTTGTTGTCGTTGTTGCTTTTGAGACATGGTCTTGCTCTGTCATCATGGGTAGAGTGTAGTGGTGTCATCCTAGCTCACTGCAACCTCAAACTTCTAGAAATCCTCCTGCCTCACCCTTTTGAGTAGCTGGGACTACTGGTGCATGCCACCACCCACCACACCCAGCTAGCCTTTCTGTTTTTAGTAGAGTCAGAGCGGGGTTCGGGGGGTGGGGGGTCTTGCTCTTGCTCTTGCTCTGGTTGGTCTTGAACTCCTGGTCTCAAGAAATTCTACCACCTTGGCTTCCCAGCATATTAGGATTATAGGCATGAGCTACTACCCTATTTCCCTGACAATGTCTTATTTTCAGGTGTGCTCCCAAAGACGCGCTAGGTCTTATTTTCAGGGGACGTCTTATCTTTCCTGTAAGTAGGTCTTATTTTCGGAGGATGTCTTATTTTTGGGGAAACAGGGTACTCCTGGCCCAAGTTCTGTTTGTAAAACCCAACTGTCCATTTCTATCTGATATCTCTCTGTCATGTCAAACTCAAAGTCCTCCCCTGCCACCAGCTAGCTCTTCCTTCTGACTTCTCTGTTTCTGTTCTTGCCTCACCATCCTCCTACTCAGACTGGAAATCTCAGGGTCACCTTTGACTGCTTACTCTCCCTTATACCCCCAAATTTAAAGACTTGCCAGTTTTCCTTCAGACTTACGTCTGAGGCACCACCTGACCCTCTTTCCTTTCTGTATCCACCAGTTCTTCCCTCTGCAGCAGCCACCTGTTTGGGGGAATCCTCTGCCTCTCTGCCTTCCTGCATGTGTCCACATCTGATGTTTAATAAGGTGTGGTCCCAGGGTGGCCCACATGGGGCCTGTGAGGGGTGGCAGGGCCAGTCTCAGCATCTCTTGGGTGAGGAATGCAGGTGGCGGTGGTGGCCTTTTCCTATGACCTTGGGAGGGACATCCCCATCCCCACCCCATTACAGCTCACTCTGCTTGGTGCTTCTTGCTCAGGCCCTTGCAACAGCCTCTCAACCCAAAAATTGTTTATTGGGTTCTTGCAGGATGCGAGTGATTTCTGATTGAAATTTTGTAGTGACTTCTCCTTGTCCAGTGAGCAGAACCCTGGTTCTTCCTCTTACCCACAGCCTACTGTCTGGCCCTATTGTGCAATTCAGCTTTCTGTCCTCATGCCCAAAGCCAGGATTATCAGCTTCATGTGTCCTGAGGCTCTGCTCCCTGACTTATGCTCTCCCCGCTCCCTGCCTGGCAAGCTTTCCTTTCCCCTCTCAAATTCTAGCCTATTTTCCCAGCTTCTCTTCTCACTCTCATAGCTTAATGACAGGTCATCTCTCCCCACTCAGAAATTCTGGGGGGTCCTTCTACCACTTGTGGAACGGGCGGTTGGTCACATGTGGCCCTACTTGAAGGTCATTTCTCTTCTTTGGGGAGTGAAGGGGGAAGGAAAAGAACATTTATCCAGAAGCCGCAGTGCTGATCAGCCTGTCTCCATCTGGTGTTTGCTGAATGAATCAACAAATAAACAGATGGAGGACCAGAGCTGCCAGAGTGAGATGCCTGGGTATAAAGACACCTGGCCAGGCACTGTCAGGCGCTTTATGTGAATGGCCTTGTTCTGTCCTCCAGGCATCCCTAGGATTTCCTTGTGAAACTGACACTCAGAGAGGTTAGTGAGTCACTCGAGGTCACCTAGCATGTAGGTTAAGGGTAACACAGAAGCACAGTAAAAGTCAATGAACAATCTAAAAGAGAGCAGCAAACGTGTCAGAGGGAAACACCCTCTGTCCTGCCAGAGATGTTAGTTCAGTGGATCACTTTACATTACTTGTAAAGAGAGAAGAAATATAGAAAATATCCCAAGATGTTTAGAACCGCTCAGAAACAGAGATGTCACACTACCAGACCTGAGACTGTACTATAAATCAATAGTGATCAAAACAGCATGGTACTGGCACTAAAACAGAGAAGTAGATGTCTGGAACAGAATAGAGAACCAAGAGATGAATCCAGCTACTTACAGTTATTTGATCTTTGACAAGCCAAGTAAAAACATTCAGTGGGGAAAAGATTCCCTATTTAACAAATGGTGCTGGGTGAACTGGCTGGTGATCTGTAAAAGACTGAAACTAGACCCACACCTTTCACCATTAACTAAGATAGACTCTTCACTGGATAAAATATTTAAACTTAAGACGTGAAACTATAAAAATACTTGAAGAAAGTGCAGGGAAAACTCTTGAAGGAATCAGCCTGGATGAATATTTTGTGAGGAGGACTCCCCAGGCAATTGAAGCAGTATCAAAAATACATTACTGGGACCTGATCAAACTAAAAAGCTTCTGCACAGCCAAGAACATAGTAAGTAAAGCAAGCAGACAGTCCTCAGAATGGGAGAAAATATTTGCAGGTTATACCTCCAATAAAGGTTTAATAACCAGAATCCAAGAGAACGCAAACGTATTAGCAAGAAAAGAACAAGTGATCCCATGTCACGGTGGGCAAGGGACTTGCAGAGAAACTTCTCTAAAGAAGACAGACACACAATCTACAAACACATGAAAAAAAGCTCATCATCCTTAATCATCAGAGAAATGCAAATCAAAACTACTTTGAGATATCACCTAACCCCAGTAAGAGTAGCCCACATAACAAAATCCCAAAACCAGAGATGTTGGCGTGGATGTGGAGGAAAGGGCACACTTCTACACTGCTGGTGGGAATGCACACTAATACGTTCCTTCTGGAAGGATGTTTGGAAAATACTTAGAGACCTAAAAATAGACCTGCCATTCAATCCTATAATTCCTCTACTAGGTATATACCCAGAAGACCAAAAAATCACAATATAACAAAGACATCTGTACCAGAATGTTTATTGCAGCCCAATTCACAATTGCTAAGTCATGGAAGAAGCCCAAGTGCCCATCAACTCACGAATGGACTAGCAAATTGTGGTACATGCATACCATGGAATATTATGCAGCCTTAAAGAAAGATGGAGGCTTTACCTCTTTCATGTTTACATGGATGGAGCTGGAACATATTCTTCTTAGCAAAGTATCTCAAGAATGGAAGACAAAGTATCCAATATACTCAGCCCTACTATGAAGCTAATTTATAGCTTTCACATGAAGCCTATAACCCAACTATAGCACAAGAATACGGGGAAAGGGCCAAGGAAGGGGAATGGAGGGGGAGGTTAGGGTGGAGGGAGGGTAATGGGTGGGGCCACACCTATGGTGCATCTTAGAATGGGTACAGGCGAAACTTACTAAATGCAGAATACAAATGTCTACATACAATAACTAAGAAAATGCCATGAAGGCTACATTGAACAGTTTGATGAGAATATTTCAGATTGTATATGAAACCAGCACATTGGGCGGCGCCTGTGGCTCAACGTGTAGGGCGCCGGTCCCATATGCCGGAGGTGGCGTGTTCAAGCCCAGCCCCGGCCAAAAAAAAAAAAAAAAAAAAAAAAAAACCAGCACATTGTACCCCTTGATTGCACTAATGTACATAGCTATGATTTAACAGTAAAAAAAAAAAAAAGAAAAAGAAGGAAACAGAGATGTTAATTTTATTAAAGTTTTATTAACTCTGGACAACCAATTAAAAGGTATCACCTTGAGGGAGCAAGATAAAACTTGCCCCACAGATTAAAAAAAAACCTCACAGATAAACTCTAATTTCCAAAGTCCAGGGATCTTGGAAGAACTTTTACATCTACAAGGACAAGGACAGGACACAGGACAGGGCGGGTGCAGCTGTCTCCTCTGGGGGCAGCTGCCCTCCATAAGGCATCTTTCCTTTGACAGCTACACAAGCAGCCTTCCCCTCTCCAGAGTCCTTTCAGTAACAGCTGCTAAGTACGAGAGCTCTGTATTTTCAAAGCGACCCACAGGAATCCCTTTTGTTGGAAATGCCTGAGAGAGTTGGGGCCTGAAGAAAACTATTTATTTATTTTTCACAAATGGAACACGAGACACTCAGCATTCCCCTCCACATTTGGTGATCAGAACAACTGATCTTGAAGAAGCGGGCAAGAGAGTGGCCCCTGCTAGTGGCAGCAGCTGTGATGTTCTAAAAGCACCCAACTGTGGAGAGGTCAGGCCTGAGTCATTGTCCAGTTTTAGCATTTCCTAGCTCCGCTTTCTGGTAATTTCCCTCTATATTTCCAAGCCTTGGTTGGCCATCTTTAAACTTAAATGACATCTTCCTTAAAGAACTACAGGGAGAATTTGTGACAATGTCTGGAAAATGCCTGGCATGTCGTAGGCACCAATATGGTAGTGATTATTCTTTTCCTGTAATTCAGAATTTCTCTACTCTTCTACAAATTAGAATTATGTTACCACATTCTAGACCAGTTATATCAGCATCTCTAGTGATAGGGCCCGGGGGCTGGGGATCAGCATTTTCCAAAGCTCCTCATGATTCCATTGTGGAGCCAAAGTGAAGAACCACTGCCCCACCCCATGACGTTGTGACTTATAATAAGAAATATATGTTTTGGTGCTCATCCCTGGTTCCTGACACAAAGCTCCTAATCCCTTGGAATTTCCTGGGTGATTGGAGTGTTTTATGCTAATGAGGCAGTTCTTGGTGGGCCTCGGATGAGGGCTGGTCACCAGAAAGACCAGCCATGATTAGAAGCTTAGAACCTTCAGCTATATTTCCCATCCTCTGGGAAGGGAAAAGGGGCTGGAGACTGAGTTAATAATATGTGATGAAGCTTCCATAGAAAACCCTGCATTATGGTGTCTGGAGAGCTTCCAGCTTGCAGAACACGTGGAGGTGCTGTGGGGAGGATGGTGTGCCAAAAGAGGGCATGGAAGACCTGCACCCCTTCTCCAGTACCTGCCCTGCACATCTCTTCCAGTTGGCTGCTTATCTGTGTCCTTTAAAATATTCTTTGTGGCCAAGTACAGTGACTTACACTTGTAATCCTACCACTCTGGGAGGCCAAGGTAGGAGGATCGCTTGAACTGATGAGTTCGAGGCCAGCCTGAGTAAGACCCTTGTCTCTACTAAATATAGGAAAATTAGCAGGACATGGTGGTGGGCACCTGTAATCCCAGCTACTTGGAAAGCTGAGGCAGGAGGATCACTTGAATTTAGGAGTTTGAGGTTGCTGTAAGCTGGGCTGATGCCTTGGCACTCTAGCCTAAACAATGGAGTGACACTGTCAAAAAAAAAAAAATCTTTGTAATAAATCAGCAATAGTAAAATTGGTTTCCTGGGATCTATGAGGCTGCTGTAGAAAATGATTAAAGGTGAGGGTTGTGAGAACCTGTGGTTTGTAGCCAGGTCAGACAGAAGCTGTGTGTCACCTGGGAAACTACTATTCGACATTGGCATTTGAAGCAGGGGGCAGGCTGTGGGACTGAGCCCTTAATCTGTGGGGTCTCTATTCACTCTGGTTAATGAGAAGGGAGCTGAATTGTAGGACACCCAGCTAATGTCAGAGAACTGGTTCATGTGGGAAAAACCCCACACTCTGATCACAAAAGTGTTCTGTGTTGAGAGAGATAGAAAAGAAACACGGTCCTTTTTTTTTTCAGATATGCTATCCTAACAAGAAAATCTTTCTGTGATCCTATCTCAAGTGGGGGCTCACTCTCTCCTTTACTTACTTATAGTTTTTTTCACTTTTTAATTATAGAGAATTTCAAACACACACAAGGCAGACAGAAAAGCATGAATAACCCCAGTATAACTACGATCCGTCTAGCAACCTGCAGCATCCGGGCAGCCCGGCCCCTCCTACGCTCCTCCTTCCCACCCTCTGGCGTTTCAAAGCTAACCGCCTCTCAAATCTTTTCATACATGAACATCGCAACATGTTTTTTTCTAAATGATATGACCTTTTCTTCTTACTAAAACCACAATACCATTGTCACAACTAAATTTTTAAAAAATTTCCTGATGTCATCAAATATCCAGGGTTCAGATTTTCAATGGTCTTATAAATGTTCCAATTTGTTTTCAGTTTGTTTGTTTGAATTAGGACCGGAATAAGATCCACACATTGTACTTGGTTAGTAAAGATTTGTTCAATCTTTTGTCTTCCTGGTGATTTATTTGTTGATGAAATTAGTCCATTTTCTGGCAGAGTTTCCTGGGGTCTGAATTTTGCTGGTTGTATCCCCATGGTGTAGTTTAACATGTTCTTCTATCCTCTAGTTTTCTTGTTATATAAATTGGTAGTTGCTTCTGATGACTCAGGTTCAGCTGTTTTGGCAAGAGATTTTCACAGGTGGTGGTATGTTCTCCTCCTTCTCTCCTTTTTTAAAGAAATGAGTCATGCTATGTCGTTTGCCCAGGCTAGTCTTGAATTCCTGGGTTCAAGCAATCCTCCTGCTTCCGTCTCTCGAATAGCTGAGATTACAGGTGTGAGCCCCAGCACCCAGCTCATTTTTCTTTTTCTTTCTTTCTTTTTTTTTTAAATAGAGACAGAGTCTCAAGCTGTTGCTCTGGGTAGAGTGCTGTGGCATCACAGCTCACAATAACTTCAAACTCTTGGGCTTAAACAATTCTCTTGCCTCAGCCTCCCAAGTAGCTGGGATTACAGGTGCCCACCTCAACGCCCGGATGTTTTTTTTTTCTTGTTGTTGTTGCAGTTGTCATTGTGGGTTAGCTTGCCTGAGCTGGGTTTGAACCCGCCAGCCTTAGTGTATATGGCCAGAGCCCTACCCACTGAGCTACAGGTGCCGCCAAGCTCTTCTTTCTTCTTGGTGCTCAAGGCCTGGACACATTGGTTCATTAGAGCTGGAAAATGGCTCGTGCCTTTCATTAGAGCACTTGTTCCTGTTTGTTTAAGTGTACAATTCAATGATTTTTAGTAAGTTTACTGAGTTGTGAACATTTCTATCACTCCAGCGAGATCTAACGCCATTTTTAGTTAATTCCCAGCCCCTGGCAACCACTAATTTGCTGTCTGTCTCTATCGATTTGCTTTTTCTGGACGTGTCATGACAGTGGAGGCACTATATATGGGCTTATGTGAGAATTGGTTCTTAACCCTCATTTCCATCTGAGTCATGGAGATGGGAGGGGGTGGCTCTTTCCAAACATGGTTGCCTGGGAACCATCCCCCAGAGATTCTGATTCAATTAGTCTAGAATAGGCCTGAGCATCAGACAGTTTGAGAAGCTCCCCAGATGGTTCTAACTGCAGCCACATTGAAGGCCTTGCTTTGTCAACTTCTTCCAAAAGGAGTGGTTTATGACCGCTGCCTCCACTTCCCCACCTCCCATGCACTCCTCGGCAGTGATAACGTGGCTTCTGCGCTCACCACACAGCACCGAAACTGCTGTAGCAAAGGCCTCCCAGTCACTAAGTCTGTTTTCAGTCTTCCTTCTACTTGCTTCTGCTCACCCCCCACCTCCTGAAACCATCTTCCCCTTCCCAGACACCCACTGCTGGTGCTGCTTCTCTCTGTGATGGCCACACCTTTGTCCTTTCATTACTGACATTTCTCAGAGTCCTCCCCTTCTTCCTCCCTGCCCAGGGTGATCGCATCCCCTGCCATGCTCAGTCACTGCCAAGCGCAGTCACCATCTGCGTGTGTTGGCAGCCCCCAAATCTCTGCTGTTCACCCAGCATCTCTCCTGAACTCCAAGACTGTTCTCCTACCCACCCTCTGGACAGTACCACTGACATTCCTGCTCAACTCTCAATCTTAACCTCTGCAACACCAAGCTCATTCTCTCCCCAGCTCTGCTGCTGATAAGCTGTATCTCCAGGGCACAATTTGGGAAACTCTTTGGGGTTCAGTTTCTATACGTGTGAAGCAGAAACAATCGCTTATGCTGAGTTCCAGATGAGAGGACATACAAGTGGCTGCAGCTGGCACATCACAGCACTTAGGGCAGTCACCTCCTGCTGTCCCCTCCTGCACCCTGACCTGCTCCTCTCTTGGAACGATGCTTTCTGTTAGCTCTCAGCTACCCAGGACAGAATCCAGGCTTCCACATCTCATTGGCTGCTAACCCTGGTAGATTCTTCCTAAGAAACAGCTCTCACATTTGCCCCTAATGAACTGCTGAAGCTTCAGTCTTCATCCCTATTTTTTCAGTTGTATTTATTTATTTTTTAGAGACAAAGTCTCCCTCGGTTGCCCAGGCTGGAGTGGAGTGGAGTGATCATAGCTCACTGGACTCAAGCGATCCTCCCGCCTCAGCCTTCTAAGTATCTGGGACTACAGGCCTGAGCCACCATGCCCAGCTAATATTTTAATTTTGTGTAGAGACAAGGTTTCTCTCTTGCTTTGTCTGGTCTTGAACTCCCGCCTGAGGAGCATCCTGAGGACCTTCAAGTGGTCCTCCTGCCTCAGCCTCCCAAAGTGCTGGGATTGCAGGCGTAAGCCATCGCTCCCAGCCCTTCTCCCTTTTTGTCTGGCCAATTACCTCAGCCTCCTTTTGCCAGTTGGTGGCTACAGTGATCTTTTTTTTTTTTTAGATAGAGTCTCACTATGTCACCCTCGATAAAGTACCATGGCATCACAGCTCACAGCAACCTCAAATTCTTGGGCTTAAGTGATTCTCTTGCCTCAGCCTCCCAAGTGGCTGGGACTGCAGACGCCTGCCACAATGCTGGGCTATGTTTTTGGTGCAGTTGTTACTGTTTAGCCCTGGTCACCTCGGAGTATGTGGCTGGCACCCTAACCACTGATCTACGGGCGCTGAGCCTATAGAGACCCTTTTGGAATAAAATTACAATCATATCATGCCCTTTACAATTCTATGATGGCCCCTGGGATCTGGCCAGATCACTCAGCTAAGTAGTTTAGTCTTTTCGCCCTCTGGCCTCCCTTCCCTCCATTTCTCCTGTGAATCCTACACTTACCCCCCCCCCCACACACACATACGCCCATAGTTTGCTTTTGAGCCCTATACACCTTCTTTGTCAGCCCCAATGTCCTGCTCTCACTTCTGCCTGACAAGCATCACTCATCCTCCCTCAGGGACACTTAGTCATTTCTTTTTCCATGCACCTACCACATTTGGGAAATGCTTTAGTAATTTCTTTAGCAAACGCGCCTATCCTGTGCCAGACAATGTTCCTAAGGGTTTTGCAAAATACAAACTCTTTTATTTTCATGACAACCCTATGAGGTCATCGTTATAATCTCTGTTGCAGATGAGGAACCTAAGGCCCCTGAGGTTTAGTCCCTGGCCCATAATCATTTAGCAAAAAGTGGCATGGCCGGTATTGGAATCCAGGAGTGCGGCCCCAGAGTTTGGGCTTGGATTGACTCTGCTACATGTCTTCTTTAATGGGATAAGTCTCATCAATCATATGCTATTAAGCTAAACAATATAAAATTGCCAATATTTGGCTGTTTTGACCTATAAAAGCAGAAAGTTTGTATGATTCATTGTGCTAGGTACTTGGGATACAGTCAATGGATAAATACAGTCTTTGACCTCTGAGAGGGAACAACTGTAGAGTAGGACAGGTGGGGGAAGAACGGGGAGCTGAGAAAGCCTAGGACCTAATTTGTGGGGAGGGTCCATGAAGGACCCTGCTGAAGATGTTTGAGAGAGGACTCAAAAGAGCAAAAGTTTAGGAATGAGGGTATCAGGGTAAGAGCAGGAGATTCCAGGCGAAGGCACAACTCTGGAACAGTGTAGGCTAAGGGCTGAAAAGTGAAAGAACTGCCCATGAGTGTCCCAGCAACTAGCAGCTGGCACAGAGCAGGTGCTTAATAAGGATTTGCCATCTGTGGCCATATCACCCTGGATCTGATCTTGTCTTATCCTAGAAGCTAAGCAGGATCGGGCCTGGTTAGTACATGAAAGGGAGACTGCCTAAAATAATGGGTGCTATCGGCTTAAAAAAAAAAAAAGGAAAAAGAATTCGATGAAAATGGAAAGAAGTCAACAGAGCTGGAACTAATGCCATGAAGGTAGAGTTTTCAGCAGGAAAGTTATCAAAGAAAACTGGAGTACGACAATAGTTACAGCAGTGAAAACACTTTATTTGAGATTATTGCAGTAGGATAGAACTAGATTCAATTCTGAATACAACAAGGACAAGTGAGGATTACAGCCAAGGAGCAAGGTGGGGGGGGGCAGTAGGTAGAAAATTACTAAGAAAAAATGTCAAGAGCAAGGAGGATTCTGGCTAGACCAGCCTAACTGGAGTCTTGTTGAAGGCAGGCCAGGGGATCAGATGTCACCTGGGGGAAGGTGGAGGATGAGGAACTAGATCAGATATCGAGGGTGGTCAGATATGGAGGATGGGGGATTTTGGCTAAACTGACTTGGCAGGATTCCTGCTAAAGCTGGACAATGCAGAGGTGAACACGGAAGCCCAAAGCCTAGGTGAAAAAGAGTTCAGGGGCACCTGAGTAGAATTTTGTCAAGGAGAGAATCCTTGAGTGAACTACTCAAATTTACTTTTTCATGGTTTTATTTTAAAGACAAATTTAATGAAGTTAAGGCAGTAAAATTCATACTTTTTTTGTGTGCAGTTCTGAGTGGTGACATATGCATCAGTTGCATGTACCCCACCCCAGAGAAGATACAGAGCAGTTCATCACTTCCAAAAAGCTCCCTTGTGCTGCCCCCTGGTGGCCACCCCTGCCCACGCCCCAGGCAAGTTTCCCTTTTCAAGACGCCGTGTAGGAATGGAATCGAACAGCTACCCTGTTTCCCCGAAAATAAGACAGCGTCTTATTTTCAGGTGTGCTCCCAAAGATGTGCTAGGTCTTATTTTCAGGGGACGTCTTATCTTTCCTGTAAGTAGGTCTTATTTTCGGAGGATATCTTATTTTCGGGGAAACGGGGTAGTAGCCCTTTGAATCGGTCTCCTTTTACTTAGAATAATACATTTGAGACACGTCCCTATTGCTGTGTATATCAGTAGTTAATTCCTTTTTTATTGCTGAGTAGAATTCTATTGTATAGCTGCATTATAGTTTGTTCATCTGATATTTACCAGTTGATGGATTAAAATTCGATTTAAAAAGAAATCACTGCACCTAGTTTGAATGCAGTGAGGTGAGGTGGGGGTAGGGTCTGCAACGCTGCTGCTTGCTCACAGGCCTTTTCCCTAGCTGGGCGTGAGCGACACATGTGCCATGGCTGGTTGTTGTTCTCAGTAGCCAGCCTGGACGCAGCAGGCTCTCCTTGGAGGAACCGAGCCTTTGGGGTTGGGGGGTGGGGCAGGTGTAGGAGAGAATATGGGGAAGGAGGGCCTGGTGCAGTCACTGCAGACTGCTGCTCAGAAGAAATGGAATGAGGGGCTGGAGCTTGGGAGTTTGGCCTTACGGAAGGAGGGTCAGACAAGAGACAGTCTACTTCTGAGAGCAGAGCGTGCAAGAATATCTGGCCTTAAGTTCAACTTGGAGCAAAGTATGTGTGTGCCTACCCACCAAACCCAACACCTTCCCTTCAAGGGGGAAGGTAAATTCGCAGCTGTCAGGGGCATATGAGGTTGCAGTTCTTCCCCTGGCAGAAAGGTGGCGACGTCGCACCGTGTCTGTTTCCGCCTGGGTGGTCACCCCGGTGGACAGTCACAAAGAGCTCACGCCTGTAATCCTAGCACTCTGGGAGGCCAAGGCGGGCGGATTGCTTGAGCTCAGGAGTTCCGAAACCAGCCTGAACAAGAGCAAGACTACATCTCTAAAAATAGCTGGGTGTTGTGGCGGGCGCCTGTAGTCCCAGCTACTTGGGAGGCTAAGGCAAGAGAATCGCTTGAGCCCCTGAGTTTGAGGTTGCTGTAAGCTGTGACGCCAGAGCACTCTACCGAGGGTGACTAAGTGAGACTCTGTTTCAAAAACAAACAACAAAACCCCCAAATGACCGTTAGTTGCTGCACGCTGAGTCTGAGGACCGAGGACCTCAGAAACCACCATATCCAATAACGCCTATTTTACAGGCAAAGGACTTTCACAGAACAGAGGCTCAGACCGTTTTCCCGTGCTCTTCCCAAGCTTTATGGAAGCTTCAGGCTTGCTCAGGAGCTCAGGGTGGAGAGCAAAGGCTGAAGGGCAGACAGAGCCATGACCGCGGGCGTGCCTCTGCTGCCAGTCCGCTGTGTGCCGATTGGCCTTTTCTCTGTGGTCCTCAGTCTCCTCGTTTAAAAACTCTGGGAAGCCCAGGCGGGTGGATTGCCTGAGCTCATAGGTTCGAGACCAGCCTGAGCCAGAGTGAGACCTTGCCTCTAAAAAATAGCCAGTAGTGGTGGCGCCTGTAGCTCAGTGGGTAGGGCGTGGGCCACATACACCGGGGCTGTTGGGTTCAACCCAGCCAGGGCCTGCTAAACGACCGTGACAACTGCAAAAACAATAACAAAAAGTAGCCGGGTGTTGTGGAGGGCGCCTGTAGTCCCAGCTACTTGGGAGGCTGAGGCAACAGAATCGCTTAAGCCCAAGAGTTTGAGGTAGCTGTGAGCTATGATGCCTCGGCACTCTACCAAGGGCCACAAAGTGAGACTCTGTTTCAAAAATAAATAAATGAATGAATAAATAAATAGATAAGTAAGTAAGAAGCTGAACTTCCGACTTTAAAATAGGTACTTTGTGCTGTAGGGAAGACTGGGATGAAAAAGACATACGAGCTTACGTTCTGCTGGTGGAGCTCCAGCTGGTGCACAACTGTTCTTCCCAGGCAAGGCCCACCCTGGCGGCTGCAGGCACCCTTGAGGCTGTGTGCACAGGATGGTAGTATGTGTGGTTGAAATGTTGAAATACTTCTAGCTGATAAGTAGCTGTTGACTAAGCACTAGGTTTGCCGGATAAGATAAAGGACACTCAGTTATGTTTGAATTTCAGATAAACAGGCAATTTTTAAATATAAGCATGAAGTAATATCACCTTGGACATATTTGTACTAAAAATTATTTGATGTTTAAGGGCCATGTGGTGGCTCATGCCTGTAATCCTGACACTTTGAGAGGCTGAGGAAGAAGGGATTGCTTGAGGCCAAGCATTTGAGAACAGCACGAACAAGAGTGAGACCCCCATGAGATCTGGTCTCAAAACAAAACAAAACTCCCAAAATAAAATAAAAATGATTTGATCTTGGCTCGGCACCCGTAGCATAGTTGTTTCGGCACCAGCCACATACATCAAGACTGGCGGATTCAAACCCGGCCTGGACCAGCTAAACAGCAATGACAACTGCAACAAAAAATAGCGGGGCATTGTGGCAGATGCCTATAGTCCCAGCTTTTGGGAGGTTGAGGCAAGAGAATTGCTTCAGCCCAGGAGTTTGAGGTTGCCATGCGCGGTGATGCCACAACACTAAGGGTGACATAATGAGACTCTGTCTTTCTTTTTTTATTAATTAATTTGTTTATTTATTTTATTTGTTTTTTTTTTTTTTTTTTTTTTTTTGGCCGGGGCTGGGCTTGAACCCGCCACCTCCGGCATATGGGACCGGCGCCCTACCCGTTGAGCCACAGGCGCTGCCCTTTATTCGTTTTTTTAAATTAAATCTTTTGTACATAGATCATAAATACATTTATGCCATTATGGGATTCAATGTTTTCATTATTTGTACATATTGGAGTGCTTACATCCTACTAAACAACATAGCCTTCACCTCTTTTACCCAATTACAGGATTAAGACATTTGTGTTCTACACCTGATAGACCCAACTTGTACTTGAAATATGCTCCATAGGTGTGGTCCCCCTACCAACCTCCCTCTATCGACCTGTGAGACTCTGTCTTAAAAAAAAATTGTTTGATCTCTATCAGAAGTTTATATTTAGGCGTTCAGCAACTTTATCCAGTCCACAGGGCCCACCCCATACCTCAGCCCCTCTCCTGGGACCCCTAGATCTTCACCCCAATGGGCTAGGGCCCAGTTGAACCGGTTGTTAATATTTTGACCCTTACCCCTGGCTGCAAGGGGCAGCCAAATGCAACAACTGTTCTCTTTCTCCCTCCCAGGCTTGGCACTCCTGCTACCCCCAACCACTCTGGCAGCCCTGGCAGACAGCTGGCTCCAGGAGGACTGCCCAGGCCTCAACTATGCAGCCTGGGTTGCTGGAGCAGCCCCCTCACAGGCTGTGCTGTGGGCCAAATCCCCTGGGGTACTTGCGGGGCGCCCTTTCTTTGATGCCATCTTTGCCCAACTCAACTGCCAGGTGTCCTGGTTCTTCCCTGAGGGATCAAAGCTGGTGCCAGTGGCCAAGGTGGCTGAAGTCCGGGGCCCTGCCCACTGCCTGCTGCTGGGGGAACGGGTGGCCCTTAACATGCTGGCCCGTTGCAGTGGTGTGGCCAGTGCTGCTGCAGCAGCTGTGGAGGCTGCCAAGGGGACCGGCTGGACGGGGCATGTGGCCGGCACGAGGAAGACTACACCAGGCTTCCGGCTGGTGGAGAAGTATGGGCTCCTCGTGGGTGGGGCCTCCTCGCACCGCTACAACCTGGGAGGGCTGGTGATGGTGAAGGACAATCACGTTTTGGCAGCTGGTGGTGTGGAAAAGGTGCTTGCCCTGCTGAACCCCTGCCCTGGCCCTGGTCCAGCCCTTCCCTCCTCACACTTTCCTTCCACCAGATCCCCCTGCCACCACCTGGTGTAGAGTGATGACCTGGAGTCAGAGGAGCAAGACTCCTCTGCTCTCAGCTGCCCCATCTGTAATGTGGCAGCTGGACTTGCTCTTTACCTTTGCTCTTCTGCAGCTTTAGATGATGTTCAAGAGCAAAGGTCAAACCACTGGGAAACCAGTTGATGGTGCTACAGCCTGGGGCCAATCTCTCCAACCCTCTGCACCTTTTTCTCCATCTGTAAAGTATTCTGGGAGATCCCTTCCAGTTTTAATATTCTGAGTCAAACTGAACTTGGGTCCAAATGGCAACTATCGATAATACGTGGCTGTTTTTTTTACTCACTAATGTGTTTATTTCACATGGTATAACCTAATATAAAACATCCCTATGTCCAGTTTCCTCATGAGCCCCAAGCTCAGTTACCATCTGGGACCTTTTGAAGGCCCAGCTCCTTGCACCCTCGGGCCAGGTGCCAACCATGTTCACCCCCACCCTCTGCTGCCTATAGGCTGTTCGGGGTGCCCGGCAGGCGGCTGACTTCTCGCTGAAAGTGGAGGTGGAGTGCAGCAGCCTGCAGGAAGCGGTGCAGGCAGCCGAGGCTGGGGCCGACCTCATCATGCTGGACAACTTCAGGCCAGAGGTGAGGGGGGCTCTGCTTCCCAGGAGGGGACATGTGGGGGCCTCTCACTTTCCTTGGTTTGTGTCCCACAGGAGCTGCATGTCACAGCTGCTGCGCTGAAGGCCCGGTTCCCATGTGTGACTGTGGAAGCCAGTGGAGGCATCACGCTGGGCAACCTCCCTCAGTTCTGTGGGCCCCACATCGATGTCATCTCTTTAGGCATGCTGACTCAGGCTGCTCCAGCCCTCGATTTCTCCCTCAAACTGCTTGCTGAAGTGTCCCATTCACTGCCCTCTCAAATCCACCAGTCTTAAAGCCAAAGAGGATAATACTTAATGTGGCTTGCTGAGACCCTGGAGGTCACTCCCTTTAGGGTCAGTGGCTAGCAGGGCACACTTGGTGTTAGCTTGGGCTCAACTCCAGCTCTGCCACCTGCTGCTTGTGTGTCCTAGCAGGGTTGACTTCACCTTGGCTCACCTCAGTTTCCTAATCTGCAAAGTGGGGGTCTAAAAATGATTAGCTTCATGAGACTTGGGGGGTGATAATTAACATGTAGTAAGTGATCAGTAAATGCTAAAAATTATCATAGTTCACGTATTCTAAGATGCAATTTTTTTTCACGTGTTACCTTCTTAGAAGTCAGGGTGCCTGCCTAATCAATGGTGTCAGACAATCACTGTCAGTCAGGTTCTGTCCTCAGGAAGTCATTGTGGCCTGGTCATGCATCTCTTATATATTCATGGTTCAACTTACGTTTTCTTGACTTTACCCTGGTGCAAAAACAATACATATTCAGTAGAAACCTCACTTCAAGTACCCACAAAATTATTGTTTTTCACTTTCAGTATTCAGTAAACGACATGAGATATGCAATACTTTATTATAAAATAGGCTTTGTGTTAGGTAATTTTGCCCAACTGTAGTGTTCTGAGCTAGGCTAAGCTATGATGTTTGGCAGGCTAAATGTATTAAATGCATTTTCTTTCTTTCTTTTTTTTTTTTTTTGAGACAGAGTCTCAGTAGAGTGCCGAGCATCATAGCTCACAGCAACCTCAAATTCTTGGGCTCAAAGTGATTCTCTTGCCTCAGCCTCCCAAGTAGCTGGGACTGCAGGTGCCTGCCACAACATCCAGCTACTTTTTTTAGAGATGGGGTCCTTCTTGCTCAAGCTGGTCTCGAACATGTAAGCTCAAGGCAATCTAGAATGCTAGGATTTCAGGTGTGCGCCACTGCACCTTATAAATGCATTTTCAACCTAAGATATTTTCACCAGATGGGGTATCAGATGTACCCCATTGTAAGTCAAGAATCTTCTATACATGATAAAAATCTGTGTTGAGGCCGGGTGTGGTGGCTCATTTCTATAACCCTAGCACTCTAGGAAGCTGAGGAAAAGCATCCCTTGAGCTCAGGAGTTTGAGATCAGCCTGAGCAAGAGTGAGAGCCTGGCTCTACTAAAAATAGAAAAAATTAGCTGCGCATTGTGTTGGGCAGCTGTAGTCCCAGCAACTTGGGAGACTGAGGCAGGAGAATCCCTTGAACTCAGAAATTTAAGGTTGTTGTGAGCTAGGGCAAGAGAGTGAGACTTTGTCTCAAAACAACAAAAAAAATCCATGTTGAAATAGGACAAAAGACCTCTTTCAACACATACCAGAAATTGAAAGCCACAAGAAAGCCTTAGGCATAGTTTGACAATTTGAGATATTATGTTTATGTGTTATTATCAATGGCATCTTTTTTTTTTTTTTTTGGTAGAGGCAGAGTCTCACTTTACTGCCCTCGGTAGAGTGCCGTGACGTCACACGGCTCACAGCAACCTCCAGCTCTTGGGCTTACGTGATTCTCTTGCCTCAACCTCCCGAGCAGCTGGGACTACAGGCGCCCGCCACAACACCCAGCTATTTTTTGGTTGCAGTTTGGCCGGGGCTGGGTTTGAACCCGCCACCCTCGGTATATGGGGCCGGCGCCCTACTCGCTGAGCCACAGGCGTCACCCTATCAATGGCATCTTATATTTGAAGCCAAATGGCACCAGGTCTAGTCTTCACTTGGCCAATGACCGTGTTGTACTAGTTACTGAGAATTTTACCTCTTGGCTCTGGCAACTATTGTTGGCTCTTTGGTAGAGGTGAGGGTCTTTCCATTCCCACTTCTATGGTGTCTGACAGACTCCATCATGCACCCTCTCTCAAATGAAAGGACACCCCACCCCCATTCAGCACTGAAGGCTTTCTGGGGTCTGGTTCCACGGGGCTGATATCTGTTGGGGGAGGATGATGGGTGTGGAGCTGCTGAGGCCAGAACAAAGGTCTGGTTGAGGGAGAGAAGGATGGGGGCCCTGTCAATGTTCAAATGTCAAACTTCCTTTCTTGATAATCAGGACTCAGGGATATAAGCAGAGGGCTAAGGCCAGCTCTCCACACATACACATATACATACACCTGAGGTTCTGCTCACCTCCATGGCCACCCCTACCCTCACTTCAAGCCTCGGGTTCTCTCGCTCTAGCTCTTCTAGGGTTACTTCAAAAGGAGTGGAGATAGGAGGGGTCCTTAAGTGAAGGTGGTCCCCAGCGTGACTTTTCCTACAGGACCTCACCTGGAACTGCCTCCTTCCCCCAGAACTCACCCCCTTCTTTATTCTTTGCCAGGAGAGAAAACCAGCTCTCTTGTTCTCCAGGGGTCCTGGAGGTATCACTCTCCCTTAGAGGAGGTACCCTACCCCTTTGTCCCTTCCTCAGCCCTGGAGACAGTCTAGCAGCCTCGGAAGGTGACAACTAAAGGAAACAATGAGCTAATCTCAGAGGCAAAAGCCCCAGACAGGCCAAGGTTTTCATCCTTCATGCACCAAACCCGCACGGAGCACCTGCCGTGGCCAGGCTCTGAGCACATGGGAGGTGAAGAATCATTGGGCAGGAATGCTGGGCTGAGCTGGACCAAAGGGGCCATTTCCATAGGATATAGCCCAGAGGTGCTCCTTGGGGTGTCCTCTGTAGTTTCCACCTCCACCCTGTGTTATCATCCTTCCTCCAGGAGAAACATGGATGCACTCAGGAGAACCCCAGCTCATACCTGAAGGGGAGAATGAAATTCCCACAGAACCAGGGGCAATTTTGAACATCAGGGCAGGAAAGTTGGGCCCTAGGCTGATCTGGGAACTGAAAAGTGAAGCACACAGGATTCAGGAGGAAATCAGAGCCTGATGGAGGCAGAACTGAGGAGTTTGTACCAAGAACTGCAAACTGGGAGGTGCCCAGCGTAGCACAGTGGTTATGACGCTGGCCACATACACTGGGGCTGGTGGATTCAAACCCAACCTAGCCTGCTAAACAACAATGACAACTACAACAACAACAACAAAAGAAAATAGCTGGGCATTGAGGTGGGCACCTGTAGTCCCAGATACTTGGGAGGTTGAGGCAAGAGACTCGCTTAAGCCCAGGAGTTTGAGGTTTCTGCTAGCTGTGATGCCACGGCACTCTACCCAGGGTGACATAGTGAGACTCTGTCTCAAAAACAAAACAACAACAACAAAAAGAACTGCAGGGCAGCGCCTGTGGCTCAGTAGGTAAGGTGCTGGCCCCATATACCGAGGGTGGCGGGTTCAAACATGGCCCCGGCCAAACTGCAACCAAAAAATAGCCGGGCGTTGTGGTGGGCGCCTGTAGTCCCAGCTACTCGGGAGGCTGAGGCAAGAGAATCACTTAAGCCCAGGAGTTGGAGGTTGCTGTGAGCTGTGTGAGGCCACGGCACTCTACCGAGGGCCATAAAGTGAGACTCTGTCTCTACAAAAAAAAAAAAAAAAAGAACTGCAAACTGCAATGTGTCCAGGACTCAAGCAAATAAAATAAATGGGTGAATCTGGAATAAAACAAAAGGGAGTGGGCTGTGGCCACCTAGAGAGTGCATGTTACACGCACTGCAGTCCAGTTAAAAAAGTACATGCCAGGAAAAAAAGAAAAAAAACATGTCAGGCTTTGTCTTGAGGTTCCCCCTTGAACCCAGAAATGAGTCAGCCCTATAGGAACCTCCAGATCTGAGAGCTGGTGAGGGGATTCCATTACCAGAAGAAAAGGAAATGGATCCTGGGCAGGCAAGAACAACACATGCCCTCCTCGCAGGGGAGTGGATTTCCAGGCAGAGGAGGCTGCATGGCAAAGGCCCAGAGTAGGAAATGGTTTGGGTTTGGTGTAAGATCTGAAGCCAGGACTGGGAAAGGTGAGATGGCTGAAAGATGGGCTGGATCCAGACCACAAAATTGGTAGGTCAGAGAATTTGGAATCTGTCCTAAGAACAATCTGATTCAAGCTCGAAAGTAGGTAAACATATTTGCAATTTAAATTAAGTCTATTTGCAGGAAGATGCATTTGTGGGGTCAGAGTGGCTATGAGCAGAGCTGGAGGCAGCTGTTCTAGAGGGTTGAACATGGGGCCATGGGTTGGAGAGAAGAGAATGCAGGCAGAGGGTCCAGCATCTGCAAAGGCAAAGGGGGCAGAGGGAGTTTGTTGGTTCAAGACAGTCAGAAGAGTTGGGGGTGTGTGTGGGTGGGGAATGGGACATGGATGGTTGAAGAGGGATCTTACCCCTCACCTGGCCTTCTCTTGTCCATCTGGCTATACTTCTTCCTTGTCTGGCCAGCCTGGGACCATGCTGAGGTCATTCCCCAGGCTCCCCCATGCCTGGCATAGAGGCCCTTTGGCAAATGTGCCCATCAAATTGGTTTTTTAGTGAAGACAGTATGCTGCGCCTAGTATGTGATGCACTGTCAGTGCTGGCTTGTGGGTGAGAAGGGAACAAGCAATGATTCAGTGCCCTTGTCCAGCACGTGTAGGCCTTTTTCCCCTGTTAATGATTATGAAGGGTGGCTATTAGCATCTCCATTTTACCCATGAGGAAACTGAGGCTCTACTACGTTGAGAGAGCTGCATAGTCTCACATATCAATGAAATCATGCAGCAGAGTTTGAAATCTGTTATTCATGCAGTCAGTAAATATTTACTGAACACTTACTATGTTTTAGGCGTTAGTCTAGAAGGTAGATATACAACAATGAGTAAACAGATAAGAATCCAAAAATCCGGTAGCGCCTGTGGCTCATTGAGTAGAGTACCGGCCCCGTATACTGAGGGTGGCAGGTTTGAACCCAGACCTGGCCAAACTGCAACAAAAAATAGCCGGGCATTGTGGCAGGCACCTGTAATCTCAGCTACTCAGGAGGCTGAGGCAAGAGAATCGCATAAGCCCAAGAGGCGGGAGGTTGCTGTGAGCTGTGACACCACAGTACTCTACCGAAGGTGACAAAGTGTTTTGTTTTTCTCTAAAACAAAAAAAAAAAATAAAAAAATCCCTGTCCTCATGCAGTTTTATTCTACTGTGGGGGTGGGGTTGAGGTGGAAGAATAGACAATGAAAAAATTCTTAAGGATAATATGGGGACTACTCTATGTCAACTCCCCTTATGGCCACCAGGGGACACTGCTACCACACGCCGCCCATTCTCCTCTGCTTCCATCTCCCTTCTAATTCCAAAGACGATAGCCAAGGAAATATGAGTACTGGATAGCAGCTGCTAAAGCATGAAAGCTGGGAAGGAATTTGCAGTGGTTCTTTCTTCCATCCACTTTCAGAAGCTTAATCTCCTCATCAGATCCCTGTCCAACTGCCCAAGGTACTGCAGTGACCTTTCAAAGCCCTGAGTACTCCAAGTTCACCAGCAGCTCAAATTACTAACCTGCCCACCCACCCCTTCCATATACTCTCTTTGGTTATCACTTCCCTTATCCACCCTTTCAGCAGATCCCATCTTCCTTCTCATCCACCCACCCTTCTCCGTCCAGCTGCTCTCTCTCCTGGTGCTTCCATCAACTCAGCCCTCCACCAACTGATGCTATGGAAGCCCAGAGGTGGGGCAGTCAGTCTAAAGGTTCTAGGACAGCAAGAGGTCAAACCAGGTCAACAGAGTCAGTGCACTGCCTCAGTGGGCATGATTTTTTGTGTGCCAAGGCTACAAAAGGTGAAAACATTAAAAACCAGCAAGACATTAGCAAACCAAATTGTAGCTGCAAATAATTCCACTTTGGATCTTTAAAAAAATCCCACTGTGGTATTATGCAGTGGACATGTATATTAATTTATTGCCAGCCCTTCAAAACAATAGGGTAGGTAAAATTCCATAAATGTTTCAGCATCTCTATACTTTATTCTAAGGACTTCCTGAATAATAGATCATGTTGGCAGAACTCAGCCAACATCTAAGACTTGCTTTCAGAGGCCCCAAGTAGCTCAGTTTGTAAGATCAAATACAAAGTACTGAAGAAAATCTGACACTGAAGCTGAGAATAACATCTCTATCAATCTCTGTACATGCCAGTCTACCCCAGATAATGTGGGCTTTCTCATTTCTGGCATATATTGCTCTTCAGGTCACTGGAATCTAGCACAGCACACCCAGAAAATTATCAGGGACAAAGAGATTGTCATAGATACTTGGTGGGTCCCTGAGTAACCTGTTTTCTCTTTGTTAGTTCTTCAGCTAAAGGATTCAGGAGCTTAAGACAGCACCAACATGGAGCTATCTCACAAGTTGCATTCTTCTAGGTAAATTGGATGCTTTTTAACCAAAGGAAAAAGCAAGCATCTTTGTTGGAATAATGTATCAATATATGAAGAACACTAATGGTTTCTTTCTTTTCTTATTTATTTATTAATTGATTTATTTTGAGATAGAGTCTTACTCTGTAGTACTGGTTAGAGTGCCATGGCATCACAGCTCACTGCAACCTCAAACTCCTGGGCTCAAGTGATCCTCCTGCTTTAGCCTCCTGAGTGGCTGGGACTACAGGCATCTACAACACCATTCAGCTAGGTTTTCTATTTTTAGTAAAGACGGGGTCTTGCTCTTGCTCAGGCTGGTCTTGAATTCCTGAGCTCAAGGGATCTTCCCACCTCAGCCTCCTAGAATGCTAGGATTACTACAGGTTTGGCCCAATAATGGTTTTTTTTTTTTGAGACAGAGTCTTATTTTGCCCACCCTCGGTAGAGTGCTATGACATCATAGCTCACAGCAACCTCCAGCTCTTGGGCTTAGGTGGTTCTCTTGCCTCAGCCTCCCAAGTAGCTGGGACTACAGGCACCCGCCACAATGCCCAGCTATTTTTTTGTTGCAGTTTGGCTGGGGCTGGGTTTGAACCCACCACCTTCTGTATATGGGGCCAGCGCCCTACTCACTGAGTCACAGGCGCCACCCATAATGATTTTTTTCTTTTTTGGGGCAGCAGGGGACAGAGCCTAACTATGTTGCCCTCAGTAGAGTGCTATAGCATCATAGCTCACAGCAACCTGAAACTCTTGAGTTTAAGTGATTCTCTTGCCTCAGTCTCCCAACTAGCTGGGACTACAGGCACCCACCACAACTCCCAGGTATTGTTTTTTATAAGTAGCTAATAAGGTCTAAATGTATTCCACAGACTAAAATACGAATGCGTCATTTATGCCAGTACAGCAGAACACAGCATACCAAATCCTGGGTTCTCAAGCTGACTTCCCACAACACTGCTTATCTTTCTTGTGAGTCTTAAAGTCCACTGTAGAGAAGGTGGTTTATTTGAGGACCTCATAAATGCTCACTGCAGCTGGCACGTAGAGATCGAGGCAGGGAGTAACAGCAGATGAGGCTAAACAAGTACGAAAGGCTTTGCAAGCCATATTCAAGATTTGTTCCTAAATCTAGCTATTTTTTTGTTGTAGTTGTCATTGTTGTTTAGCAGGCCCAGGCCAGGTTTGAACCCGCCTGCCTCAGTATGTATGGCTGGTGCCCTAACCACTGAGCTAAGAACGCCGAGCCCCAATAATGGTTTCTTAAAAGGTGGTTACAAATCATGCTTCCCACATTAAAAAAAAAAGAAAGAAAGAAAGAAAGAAAGAAGGAAGAAAAAAAGAAAAGAACAATATGGGCGGCGCCTGTGGCTCAAGGAGTAGGGCGCTGGTCCCATATGCCGGAGGTGGCGGGTTCAAACCCAGCCCCGGCCAAAAACCACAAAAAAAAAAAAAAAGAAAAGAACAATAAAAGCCTTTAACTATAATCTCACTAAGAACCAAAAAATATTTTTTAATTTTTTGTATGATCTGCTTTGTTTTCTCAATATATTATGAGCCAGAAGGGGAATTTTTGGAGGTTTGGCCACTTTTTAGGTGGAGAATTGTAATTAATACTTTTTTTTCTTTTTTCATCAACAATTTGGTAGTTTGGGATGGCACCTGTGGCTCGAAGGAGTAGGGCACCAGACCCCTATACTGGAGGTGGCGGGTTCAAACCCAGCCCCGGCCAAAAACTGCAAAAAAAAAAAACCACAATTGGGTAGGTAATACATTTTTATATCATTGGTATATTAACTACCCAAATGAAATCAGACAATTTTGGATACACTTAAGGTGGTAACTGCAGCAATAATTACTCAAATGAATGTAAGATTTCAGGGACTACAGCAAGTCTTTCATTTTTTATTCCAACCTAATGAATTCCAATAAATTTTCCATTAGGAAAAATATAGAAGATATATAAATATAGAACTGTTTGTATAACGTCTGAGTTAACAATTCAGTGATACTCTGTGAACAGTGATTAAAATAGAAGCAAAAAAGTTCCATCCATAAATTTTCTGACAGAGTTAATTTATCCCCCTTCTTTCTCATTTGTTAATGAATTTAGTTATCAGGGTATAAAATGAAAAAAATCTCTATTCAGAATTAAAAACAAAGCTCCTTAAAAGTGTTTACTTCACTGGGAGATAGAGTTGTTTTTAATTCTGGCAACCACCTCTTGAATTGTAAAGATAATCATTTATAGCTTGAAGCACCATTGGTTCCCTGATATGAAGGACAAAGAATTTACTTCACTCACATTTTTTTCTCCTCTTTATTTTTGTTAGTGATATTCTTATTGACAGTCTTTCTACTGGTTATCTTTATGACTTTAAATGTGTCTAATTCCCTTTTCTTGATGCCTTGTTTTAAATATTAAGATATAATTTACATACTGTACAATTCACCCCTTTAAAGTGTTCAATTCAGGCCAGGCATGGTGGGGTCAGGCCTATAACCCTAGCACTGCGGAAGGTCGAGGCAGGTGGATTGCTTGAGTTCAGGAGTTCTAGATCAGCCTGAGCCACAGCAAGACCCCGTCTCTAAAAATAACTGGGTATTGTGGCAGGTGCCTATAGACCCAGCTACTCAGGAGGCTGAGACAAGAGGATCGCTTCAGCCCTAGAGTTTGAGGTTGCTGTGAGCTATGACACCATGGCACTCCACTGAGGGTGATATAGTGAGACTCTTTCTCTAAAAATAAAATAAAGTGTGGCTCAGTGCCTGTAGCTCAGCGGCTAGAGCGCCAGCCACATACACCAGAGTTGGCGGGTTCAAACCCAGCCCAGGCCTGCCAAACAAAAGTGACAACTACAATAACAACAACAACAACATAAATAGCTGGGCATTTTGGCGGGTGCTTGTAGTTCCAGCTACTTGGGAGGCTGAGGCAAGAGACTCGCTTAACCCCAAGAGTTTGAGGTTGCTGTGAGCTGTGATGTCACAGCACTCTACTGAGGGTGACGTAGTGAGATGTTGTCTCAAAAAAAAAATAGACTCATAACCAGAATCTACAAAGAACTCAATAAGATCAAATGTTACCATTAAAAATTGAACAAGAGACTGGGTGCAGTGGCTCATGCCTGTAATTCCAACATTCTGGGAGGCTGAGAAGAGCAGATTGCTTGAGCTCAGGACTTAAATACCAGCCTGAGCAGGAGTAAGGCCATGTCTCTACTAAAAATAGAAAAGTTGGGCTGGAAACAGTGGTTCACTCCTGTAATCCTAGTATTCTGGTAGGACAAGGTGGGTGGATCCCTTGAGTTCAGGAATTCAAGACCAGTATGAGCAAGAGCAAGATTCTATCTTTGATAAAAAAGAAAAAAAAAAGAAAAGAAAAAAGAAAAAAACTATCCAGGCTTTGCGGCAAGGTGCCTGTGTTCCCAGCTACTTAGGAGGCTGAGGCAAGAGGATGTCTTGAGCCCAAGAGTTTGAAGTTCTTGTGAGCTATGATGATGTTAGGGCACTCAATGCAGAATAAGTGTGAGATGCTGTCTAAAAAAAAAAAAAAAAATGTTGGGTCAGTGACATGAATAGAAACTTTTATTAAGAAAATGTGATTATTGTGGGTGGCACCCATTACTCAGCGAGTAGGGTGCCAGCCAAATACACCCAAGGTGACCGGTTCAAACCTGGCCCAGGGCAACTAAACAATAATGACAGCTGCAACAACAAGAAAAAAATAGCTGGACGTTGTGGCGGGCGCCTATAATCCCAGCTACTTGGGAGGCTGAGCCAAGAGAATTGCTTAAGCCCAAGAGTTGGAGGTTGCTGTGAGCTGTGACTCCCCAGCACTCCACCTAGGGCAACATTGTGAGACTCTGCCTCAAAACAAACAAAAAAATGCAATTATCATTCTTTTCTTTTTTTTTTTTGTAGCCCCAGAAGGAAGCCATGGTGCAAATGCATTGGAAGTGTGGATGATCATTGGTGCCAATTGAGAAAATGTAGTTCTTAATGGAAGAATGAGAACTACATGCAGAGGCTATAATAGAATTGGAATACTGCTGTTATGCAACTCTTAGCAAAATAAGTGTAATTAGGAAAATACTAATCAAGTAATGATAAGCAATTATATGAAAGTCACAGGCAGAGGTTCCCTGGACCCACTGATCAGCCTTAATAAAATAAAAGTGGGGAAAAAAAAATAATAATAGTAAGGCCGGGGCTGACTGCGCAGAGGGCTGGCTGAGAGCCCGCGGCAGCGGACATGGTGTAAAGCTGCTGTGCGGGCCGCAGACCCAGAGCCCGGGGCGGGTGGCGGGATATGCAGTGCCTTCATAAGCCATAGAGAGTTACCTTGCACAGAGATCAACAGAGGAGTGGGCAAACATGAAGTCCAATGTCGCTATCCAAGCTGCCATTGACCTCACGGCAGAGGCCGCAGGGGGGACGGATGTGTCCTGACCGGACAGCCCTTCGACACCATGAAAGTGAAGATGTAGACATTCCTCGACCTGTACCGGGCCTTACTGACTGCTGCTTTAAGACCTACACCCAGGTGGGCCTTCATGGCTTCTACAAGGGCACCAGCCCAAGCTGTTTCCCACAGCTTGGAAACCGCCAACATTGCTGAGAACTCCGTCCTCTTCATGTGCTATGGCTTCTGCCAACAGGTGGCACGGAAGGTGGTTGGATCGGACAAGCAGGCAAAGCTGAGTGATTTGCAGAAGGCAGTTGCTGGTTCCTTTGCCTCTGCCCTTGCTACGCTGGTGCTGTGTCCCTCAGAGCTTGTGAAGTGCCGGCTGCAGACCATGTATGAGATGGAGACATCCGGAAAGATAACCAAAAGCCAGAATACAGTTTGGTCTGTTGTGAAGAGTATCCTTAGAAAGGATGGCCCTTTGGGCTTCTACATGGACTCTCAAGCACTTTACTTTGAGAGGTACCAGGCTATTTCTTTTTCTTCGGTGGCTATGAACTGAGCCGGTCATTTTTTGCATCCAGAAGACCAAAAGATGAACCAGGGGGCAGCGCCTTGTGGCTCAGTGAGTAGGGCGTCAACCCCATACACTGAGGGTGGAAGCTTCCATCCCAGCCCTGGCCAAACTGCAACAAAAAAACAGCCGGGCTTTGTGGCTGGCAGGCGCCTGTAGTCCTAGTTACTCAGGAGACTGAGGCAAGAGAATCGTCTAAGCCCAAGAGCTGGCAGTCGCTGTGAGCTGTGACGCTACAGCACTCTACTGAGGGCGACAAAGTGAGCCTCTGTCTCTTTAAAAAAAAAAAAAAGATGAACTAGGCCCTGTCCCTTTGATGTTAAGTGGTGGAGTTGGTGGAATTTGCCTCTGGCTTGCTGTGTACCCAGTGGATTGTATCAAATCCAGAATTCAAGTTCTTTCCATGTCTGGAAAAGAGGAAGGATTTACTGAAACCTTTATCAATGTTGTGAAAAATGAAGGAATAATCGCCTTATATTCTGGACTGAAGCCTACTATGATTGCAGCCTGCCCTGCCAATGGGGCACTATTTTTGGCCTATGAATACAGCCAGAGGTTGATGATGAGCCAGTTGGAAGCATACTGAAGTGTCCTGGAGGGCCTGCATCCCAGCGCAGGTGTGGAGGACTACAGTTCATCTCCGGGTTTCATGGAGTACAAGTCCAACGTGGAATTGTTTTGCTTTCTTGAGAATTTAGTTTTTGACTTCTCTATTTCTACCCTAAATCTTAAACTTTATGAAAGGACCTCTATTTTACGTCTCAGTGTGTCTGTCCATAATCGTACTGAAGTAGAAAAATTGCTGTTGCTTGGTAGACTATACGGGATGACAAGTGGCCCTATGCATGCAATTTGAAAGGCAGAACATAATTCTGTCAGGACTTTTGCCTGAACCCAGACTTGCACATTAGGTTAGATAGTTATATGTTGAGTGAAAGGCAATTTGGTTCCATGTTTAATGTCAGATATTACCAGAAAAACCCAGAGGTGGCCATATTTCATGAAGATAGTTATAAAGGATTGCTTAACCCTTTCAAGATATAGGGTCTCTTTAAAGGCTACTTAACATGTGTACTATTATAAGTGACTGAACTTTTTAAAAAGTTTGATCTGGTGCTTGGAAACCAAAATATCCCTTTAGACTTTTAGAAAATAAATATACTTGCATACTGGTGTGGTTTCCACATTCTAAAGTGTCCCGAATTTCCCCAAGATGCTCTACTCTTAAATTAGTGCCATTCATTTTTGAGGTGGGATCACATTCCAAATTGACAATATAGCTAAGTGTGGTCTAGAGCAGCAGTTCTCATGGATGTGGTCAGGGAGCATCTGAAGGAGGCAGAGCTTAGGCAGTGACATGAGTGATGGGGAGTAGCTGTAAATACAGATGACGCTTTGCTTGCTTGCCTGCCTGCCACTCCTCACTGGTTCTGTGGCCCAGTTCCTAACAGGCCACAGACCAGTACTGGTCTGCAGTTTGGGCATTGGGAACCATAGGCCTAGAAAATCAAGCCTTTGTGAAAGAGCATGGCCTTCACCAGCTCTCTTCTGTCCTAAAGAGCTTCCCCTCTTGCTGGGCTTTAGATTGAGGAAAGGCCTGAAGGTATGGGTCATGCTGCTGTGTGTTGATGAGGACCCAGATGACTGACAGCAGCTTTTAATTTCTGTTTCTGGGTCCTGTTGGCCCATCTAGCACTATCAATCCACTTTGATAGAGAGGACATTGAGGATCCTCTACCAGTCAGAAGCCTTTCCAGGGAACAGAAGGTGCCAAAGCCAAGAGAAGCCTTTGTTCCTCTTTGGTGATTGAGCGACAGTCCTCATGAGTGAAGTCCTCTCCTCTCAGACATAACTAGAAAGCACTCAGTGCCTATACTACACAGTGTGTAACGTCAGAGTTGCCCCATCCTCAAATTTACCTTCGGATCCATAATTCCTTGACATGCTTTATACTGCCGAGGCCTTCTACCTTTGGTACCAGTAGTCAGTGAGTTTTAATGACTGTCTATGAGGTGCGACTTTATGAAGCAATGGAACATAAGAAAAGCATTTTATTAAACTATGCTGCATGTATGTATGTATTCGGTGACTTAAAAAACCAACCAAACTCCACAGTTAATTTGATCCCTGTAGACTTGGGATGGACAGCTGTTCTTTGGCCGTATGGTATAGGAGGATCATTTCTGTTACTACTAAAAGTCAGCCTCATCATCCTGTGCTGCTCCCAGACCAGCAGGGTCTCTCTGAATAAAAAGTCTCCTTTAGAAACCTGCAGAGCGGGCGGTGCCTGTGGCTCAGTCGGTAGGGCGCCGGCCCCACATACCGAGGGTGGTGGGTTCAGGCCCAGCCCCGGCTGAACTGCAACCAAAAAATGGCTGGGCATGGTGGCGGGCTCCTGTCCTCCCGGCTGCTTGGGAGGCTGAGGCAGGAGAATCGCTTAAGCCCAGGAGTTGGAGGTTGCTGTGAGCTGTGTGATGCCATGGCACTGTACCCGAAGGGCATAAAGTGACACTCTGTCTCTACAAAAAAAAAAAAAAGAAACCTGCAGAGCTGGTGGCAAGCAGGCCAACAGTGTTAACAATAGTCCATACCATGTGTGTGTATTTCTTTTTTTTTTTTGTGCATCTTTTTCTTTTTTTTTTATTGGGGATTCATTGAGGGTACAATAAGCCAGGTTACACTGATTGCAGTTGTTAGGTAAAGTCCCTCTTGCAATCATGTCTTGCCCCCATAAAGTGTGACACACACCAAGGCCCCCTTATAAAATACTAAGACATTATTCTTAGTAAAGCATCACAAGAATGGAGAAGCATGAATCCTATGTACTCAATTTTGATATGAGGACAATTAATGACAATTAAGGTTATGGGGAGGGGAGGAAAAGCAGAAAGAGGGATGGAGGGAGGGGGTGAGGCCTTGGTGTGGGTCACATATGTGTGTATTTCTATAAACAGAATATAACTGTCGTGCAGAACCTCCAGTTTCTTAAACTTTGTGCTTTCTGTGAAGCCACTGTGGCACCTTTAGGCATAGTGCCTGAAGCAAAGAGGGTCAAGGAAGTGAGAAACTGACAAACAGGGGACTTTGGGGGAGGGGATTCCTTCCCTCTCCTGGCTGTTGTGCTCCACAGCTATGGTTGGTGTCTTCCATTTGCTTTTTCTCTAAGAGAAAATCATTTTTGTACTTTGCTTTTCTCTCCGTACCGAACTGGTCAGTACCTACTGAGAGGTATTTCATTTCAACAGGCCTAGACTGAAACAAAATGGAAAATAGGGTTGGCTTCCACCAAGAAGTGAACCATTTCAGCATCCATGGTACCCTGCCTGGGGCCTGGGATGCAGTCACATTAGCTCTGGCAGATCTTCTTATCACAGGTCCATTAAAGATTTAATTAAATATCCTCAATGAGCAAGAGTTAGAGGCAAGTGGGAGTGAAGACGGAAACCTAATTCAGGAGAATTATTTTTTTCTTTCTGTTTGGTTAATTCATGGTTTAATATTTGGGTACAGTTTGTACCATTTTCAGATCTGTACTCCAGACAAAAATATAATAATTTGAATTGTGTTTGAAGAAAAATAAAATAAAATAAAGATAAAGTGTTGAATTCAGTATTGTTTAGTACAGTCATAGAACTGTGCAATCTCCATTGCTGTATAATTTTAGAACATTTTAATAATCCCCAAAGAAACCCCCTACTTGTCATTGTCCATATCTCCCTCTCCTCAGCCAAGGATAACCATTTTTCTACTTTTTGTACCTATGAATTTTTCTATTTTAGATATTTCGTATAAAATTTATAGGCCCCATGCAGTAGCTCATGCCTGTAATCCTAACACTCTGGGAGGCTGAGGCAGGTAGATTGCTTGAGCTCACGAATTCAAGACCAGCCTGAGCGAAAGCCAGACCCCCATCTCTACTAAAAATAGAGAACCTGAGGCAAAAGGATCGCTCAAGCCCGAGTTTGAGGTTGCTGTGAGCTATGACGCCACACACTCTACTTAGGGCAATAGCTTGAGACTCTGTCTCAAGAAAAGAAAAGTGAATAAATAAATAAAATAAAATTTATGGAATCATACAATGTCTGGCCTTTGGGGTCTGACATCTTCCACTTAGCCTATTTCCAAGGGTCATTCGTGTAGTAGCATGTGTCTGTCCTTCTTCCTTTAAATGGCAGTATACTGTTCCAGTGTACATAGTGTATTTATGCCACATTTGTTTATCCATTCATCAGCTGATGGACGTGTTGTGTTGTTTCTACCTTTTTGCTATTATGAATACCACTGCTATGAAAATTCACGTACAGGTTTTTGCGTGGACGTATATTTTCAGTTTCTCTTGGATACATACTAGGAATAGAATTAAAAAGTCATGTTTAACTTTTTGAGGAACCGCCAAGCTGTTTTTCAAAGCCACCACACAATTTCACATTTCCACTAACAACGTCCAAGGGTTCCATTCCTCCACATTTTGGTCAACATTTATTATTGTCTGTCTTTTTGATTATAGCTATCTTGATAGGTGTGAAGTGATTTCTCATTGTGGTTTTGATTTGTATTTTCTTAGTGACTGAGCATCTTTTTATGTACTTACATATATAGTACAACCTAGGTAAGTTGACCACCCAAGAGACTATAACAAACTGGTCAACATAAGGACCTAGGCCTGCTGTACTGATATGTATATGTGGTGCATGTCTGGTCTATGAAAATTAGATTAAGTCTGGTCTATGAAAATTAGGTTAACTTAAGGAGGTGGTCAGTGTAGGGAAGTGGTCAACTATGGAGGTTTTACCGTATTTTCTTTTTCTTTTTTTGAGACAGAGCCTCAAGCTGTCTCCCTAGGTAGAGTGCTGTGGCATCACAGCTCACAGCAACTTCCAACTCCTGGGCTCAAACAATTCTCCTGCTTCTGCCTCCCAAGTACCTGGGACTACAGGTGCCTGCCACAATGCCCGGCTATTGATTTGGTTGCAGCTGTAATTATTGTTTGGCAGGCCTGGGCTGGATTTGAACCCGCCAGCTCAGGTGTATGTGGCTGGTGCCTTAGCTGCTTGAGCCATTTTACCATATTTTCAAGTGTATAGTTTAGTAGTTTTAAGTATATTCATATTGGTGCAAAACAGACCTCCAAAATTTTTCCACCTGTTCATTAAATAACTCCCCTTTACCCCTTCCCCTCAGCCCTGGTAACCAGCATTCTACTTCTATTTTTTCTTCATATCTCTGGATCTCTACTTAACTTTTTAAACATATGGAATACAGTTATCATAACTTTTAATGCCCTTCTCTGCTCATTCTAACATTTGTGTCAGTTCTGGGTTGATTTCGATTGATTGATTATTCTTCTCCTTATAAATAAGTCATGTTTTCCTTCCTCTTTTTCTTTGAGACAGAATATCACTCTGCGCCCTGGGTAGAGTACCATGGAATCATAGCTTTCAGCAACCTCAAACTCCTGGGCTCAAGCAATCCTCTTGCCTCAGCCTCCCAAGTAGTCGGAACTACCAGTGCCCGCCACAATGCCCAGCTAGTTTTTCTATTTTTAGGGGTCTCACTTTTGCTCAGGCTGGTCTCCAACTCCTGAGCTCAAGCAATCCCGGCCTCAGCCTCCTTGAGTGTTTAGGATTACGGGCATGAGCCACTGTACCAGACCTGAGTTCCTCATATATTTTAGATATTAACACCTTATCAAATGTATTGCTTGCAAATATTTTCTCCCAGTCTGCAGATTGTCTCTTTACTCTGTTAATTGCTTTATTATGCCTGAAGCAATCTTTGATTGCTTGACAGGTATTGTAAATTTTACCCTGTTGAGCATGAGGTATTTGTGTAATCTTTATGATTCGTTAGGTGGGTCCTAGGGTTAATTATTTGCTATTATTGAGGCCAAACCTTCCTGTATACTCTACCCAATGCCTTGTGAATTATGAGTTTTTCCAGCCTGGCTGGTGGGAAAAGGCCCTGGCCCTAGCCTTGTGTGAGTCCTGGCACTGTTCCTCTAATCCTTTCAGATGGTTCTTTCCCTGGCCTTGGATGGTTGCCTCACAGACGTGCTGATTAATTCTTTGCAGAGTACTTGAGAGGGACCCTCTGAGTTCTCTGAGGTTCTCTGGCAGCCCTCTCTTCTCCAGTGTTCTAGCCTGTAAGCTCTAGCTGCGGTGGTTTCCTTGGACTCCATGTTTCTTTTCCTCAACTCAGGAAGTCTGGGGCCCCCCTTCACTTCCCTGTCCCTGCCCCACTGTTGGGAAACTCTCTCAAAGGTGTTAAGCTGCAAATTCCTGAAAGGACATTACCTGTAAACCCGGCTTTTCCTTCCTTCTGGGATTTTATTGCTTTCATTAATGTCATTGCTTCATGTCCAGTGTTTTGAACACTACTGTTCCATGTATTGGGGCTGTTTTGGCCTTGTGATGAAGATGGTAGTGATTGCTTCAAGCAGGAGGATGATTCCACTCCCTCATCTTGGCCAGAAGCAGGAGCCTCAGCATCAGTGTTTTAAAAGCTCCCCCAGAGATTCCCGTGTGCAGCTGAAGTGAGGACCACTTGCACAAACTTTTACTCTGTTGGAAATGTTTTCTCAATAGAATAGTATCTTATTGGATTATTTCCTCTGCTCCATTTTCTCTGTTCTTTCTTTCTGGAACTTCCATTAAGCAAATATTGAATGAATTGATCCTCTATCTCTTTTCTTTCATATTTTCCCTTTTTTTAAATTAAATTAAATGAAATTTTTTGTCATTTTGCTCCACATCTTGAGAGGTGTTTTATTATATAAAGTACTTTTTTTTTTTGAGACAGAGTCTCATTATGTCGCCCTTGGTAGAGTGCCGTAGCGTCACAGCTCACAGCAACCTCAAACTCTTGGGCTTAAGCAATTCTCTTGCCCCAGCCTCCTGAGTAGCTGGAACTACAGGCCCCCTCCACAGTGCCCAGCTATTTTTTGGTTGCAGTTGTCATTGTTGTTTAGCAGGCCCAGGCTAGGCTCAAACCCGCCAGCTTTGGTGTATGTGGCCTGAGAGGTGTTTTAATTTGGGCAATCATATTTATATTTCCAGAAATTTTTCTTGCTCTCTAATTGCAATGTCTTCCTAGAAGCCTCTTCTTGGTACATGGGTGTACTATCTTACTTATTTGTTTCCTTACGTATTTCTTGTTTTACTTACTCATGTTTTTCTCTTCTATCTTTTTTTTTTCAGTGTAGTGGTGTGATCATAGCTTCCTGCAGCCTTGAACCCTTGGGTTCAAGCAGTCTTCCTGCTTCAGTCTCTCAAGTAGCTGAAACTACAGGCACATACCACCACACTCATATTTTTTGTAGAGATGGGGGTCTTGCTATTTTGATCAGGCTGGTCTTGAACTCCTGGCCTCAAGTGATCCTTCTGCCTCAGCCTCCCCAAATGCTAGGATTATAGGTGAGAGCCACTGCACCTGGCCTGTCTATTCATCTTAATCTTTTATGGTGCCACCAAAATAAGAGGGCCATATGGTTCTCCATGGCAGCTGAGTGGCTTTGGTTCCCCAATACATCCATTCCTGAACAGGTTGCAAGCTCTGTAGGCAGATGTGTTAATTGGTTAAAGTGCCCCATTGAGATCAGTAGTTCTTGTTCTCTTCTCCCCCACCCAGGGGACATTTAGGAAAGTCTGGAGACATTTTTGGTTGCCATAACCAGCGAGGTGCTACTGGCACCTAGTGGGTAGAGGTTATAGATGCTGCTGAATATTCTGTAATATGGCTGGGCACGGTGGCTCATGCCTGTAATCCTAGCACCCTGGGAGACCAAGGCAGGTAGATTGATTGAGCTCAGGAGTTCCAGACCAGCCTGAGTAATAGCGAAACCCCCACCTACTAAAAATAGAAAAACTGAGGAAGAGGATCGCTTGAGCCCAAGAACTTGAGGTTGCTGTGAGCTATGATGCCATGGCAATCTAGTCTGGGCGCCAGAGTGAGATTTTGTCTATAAATACTTAAATAAATTCTATAATACAATGTACAGGAAAGCCTCCCACAATGAAGAATTACTCTCTCACCACCAAAGACCACTTCAGGAAAATTCCCAGGTGGCTTGCTCAGTTTTGTTTAGAAGAAACTTCAGTTGATGTTTTATGAGCCACATGTGGCCCAGACTCATTTCTTGTTTTGTTTTGTTTGTTTTTTTGAGACAGAGTCTCACTATGTCGCCCTGGGTAGAGTGCCATGGCATCACAGCTCACAGCAACTTCCAACTCTTGGGCTTAAGCGAGTCTCTTGCCTCAGCCTCCCAAGTAGCTGGGACTACAGGCTCCTGCCACAATGACAGGCTATTTTTTGGTTGTAGTTGTCATTGCTGTTTGGCAGGCCTGGGCTGGATTCAAACCAGCCAGCTCCAATGTATGTGGCTGGTGCGCTAGCTGCTGAGCTACAGGCGCCAAGCCGACCCAGGTTCATTTCATTTGGATTTTATAAATAGATAGATTTATGCATATTTATAGGTTATCAACATTTTGATTGATTTCACCCCAAAATTCAGATTTTTAGCTTCTCCTGGAAGACCAGATGAATGGACATGGTGGAGCTGAGTAACAGCCGCACCTATAGTTGGACTTTTGGTCTCTTTTCACCTCCATCCCCTTGTCCATTTCACTCACTATGTCACCTATGTTTGAACCCACCACTTCCGGCATATGGGGCCAGCGCCCTACTCCTTTGAGCCACAGGCACCGTCCTCTTCTTCCCAGTTTTATCCTGGGAGCAAATGCTGACCGTACCCAGGAATGGCAGTGGAGAGATTCTCCCTTAATTAATCATTTGTTTTCTCTTCTTTCTCCTATGGGTCTCGTTGAGGCCAGCATCTCCTTTGTGAAGCCTCCCACCTTCTCCTATCTATGTTCTGGGCCAGCATTCTTTGCCAATATGATGGCCACCCATTTTCTGTCTTCTAGAAAAGTGTACTAATGTTTGATCTCAGAAACTAGCTAATAAATGGTCTTATACATCCTGTTACAGTTAATATAAAACTTTACAATGTGAATGCAAGTTTTCCCATAAAATAAGTCCTTTATTATTTTGATTTTTTAATTTTTCAGCACTATCTACCACAGAATGTTCTCTTTCCAAATCAAAACTAGTTTAAAACTTTGGAAAGAACACTTTGAGACAGTAGTCCTTTAGTGAAGAACTAGCATTGTTTAACAGAGGAACCCAATAGTTGGGGGAGAGTACAGAGAAAAGGAAGTTATGAAAGTCATCAAAGGGGCTGGGTGTGGTGGCTCAAGCCTGTAATCCTCGCATTTTGAGAGGCTGAAGCAGGAGGATCACTTGATCCCAGGAGTCTGAGGTTGCATTGAGCTATGATGATGATACTGCCAGGGTGACAAAGCTAGAGCCTATCTCAAAAAAAAGGAAAAAAAGAAAGAAACTTGGGGCAGTGCCTGTGGCTCAAAGGAGTAGGGCGCCAGCCCCATATGCTGGAAGTGGCGGGTTCAAACCCAGCCCTGGCCAAAAACTGCAAAAAAAAAGAAAGAAACCCATGAAAGATTTTGCTAGTATAAAAATAAAAAAAAAATTCTTATTCTACTTAAAATGTCCATATTTGTTTCTATTAATAGAATTTTTTGCAATATCTAAGTTTTTATTAAAGTGAGGCTTTTTGTTTAATATTTCATACTTTATTCCTCTTTTTTTTTTTTTTTATAGAGACAGAGTCTCACTTTACCACCCTCAGTAGAGTGCCATGATGTCACACGACTCACAGCAACCTCCAGCTCTTGGGCTTACGTGATTCTTTTGCCTCAGCCTCCCGAGCAGCTGGGACTACAGGCACTCACCACAATGCCCAGCTACATACTTTATTCCTTAATATTAATAGGTTAAGAAAGGAAATATTTTCCAAATACTGATGTATAGGTAACATTTACAAGTGGCACCTAAAAAGTTCAGTTTCAGGCTGGGAGCAGTGTCTCATGCCTGTAATCTCAGCACTTTGGGAGACCAAGGTGGGTGGATTGCTTGAGCTCAGGAGTTTAAAACCAGCCTGAGCCAGAGCAAGACCCTGTCTCTAAAAATAGCCAGGAGTTGTGGCAGACACCTGTTGTTTCAGCTACTTGGGAGGCTGAGGCAAGAGAATCACTTAAGCCCAGGAGTTTGATATTGCTGTAAGCTATGACACCATTGCACTCTACTGAGGGCAAGAAAGTGAGACTCTGTCTCAAAAAAAAAAAAAAAAAAAAGAGGCTTGGCATCAGTAGTTCTGTGGTTAGGGTGCAGCCACATACACTGGGGCTGGTGGGTTCAAACCTGGCCTGGGCCAGCTAAACAACAAATGACAACTACAACAACAACAAAAATAGCTGAGTGTTGTGGCGGGTGCCTGTAGTCCCAGCTAAGGCAAGAGAATCACTGAGGCTGAGGCAAGAGAATAGCTTAAGACCAAGAGTTTGAGGTTGCTGTGAGCTGTGATGCCATGGCACTCTACCAAGGGCGACATAATTTTTTTTTTTCCGTCTCAAAAAAGAAAAAAAAATGAAAGAAAGAAAGAAAAAAAAAAAAGAAAAAGTAAATGGAGACAGGGAGACCACTTGGATACAGTTTAAGGGTAGTGAATGGAACAGAACCAAGATTGTAAAAATAGGTGTGGAGAGAAGTGGGCAAACCCAGGGACATTTGGGAGGGGGCAAGAAGGAGTCAAGGAAGAAGGAGAGAGAAGACCAGGCTTGGTGAGGAGTGGTCACACATCTTAAGATCATTTTGAGACATTCTTGGGGGGGAATATTAGGCAGCTGTTAGAGAGATAGATAGGTCTTGAAATCAGGAGAGACCTGACATGGTGTTTTAGTTAAGATATAATAGGTTTGGCTTCACAGAGACCCAGAAGGACAGTAGTTTATACAAAAGAAAGTATTAGCTTTCTATCATGTGATAACGCTGAGGTGTGTAGCTCGGGGCTGGCGTGCACAGCCCATGACTCAGGCTCCTTCTGTCTCATTGCTCAGCCATCCTTTGGATCTTGCCCTCATCCACAGTGTCTCACCATCATGTCCGGATTCTAACCAGCAGGAGAGAAAAAGAGGAGTGAGAAGAGAGGCCAGACCCAGTTACATGGATGCCCTTAGCTGCAAGGGAGCCTGGGAAATGCAAACTGTCTTCTGGGCAACCCCAAGGCTAGTTAAAAATGGTCCTCGTCTGGTCCCTATTATGCTTTAGATCATGGTCTGGGTCTGGGAATATCAAGACGACTCTGGAATAGCAAGTTGGACCTTACCTCAGGAAGTTCACAGACATTCATGCATGTATCCTCTATTAGAAAAAAAGGAGAATAGTATAGGAAAACTGTATCTGCCACAGGTGAAGGTAGCAACATGGAGATCATCAGGATATGAGATAGCAATTGAGCCAGGGGCATGGGTGAGACTTCCCAGAAAGAGTCTGGAGGGATGGTAAAACTGACCTCTGAGAAGGCAGCCAACAAAGGAAGAGTCAGAGAGGATGGCCAGGGAGAGGGAGGAAGAAACAGGCTTGCGCAGAGTCACAGAGGCCCCAGGAAGACAAAGTTTAGAGAAGAGAAATGTCTAATGCTGCCTGCAGGAGGCTTAAGAGTATCCTTTGATTAAAATATTCAGGGGCAGCACCTGTGACTCAGTGAGTAGGGAGTTGGCCCCATACATTGAGGGTGGGGGATTTGATTCTGGCCCCGGCCAAACTGCAACCAAAAATAGCTGGGCAGGGCAGTGCCTGTGGCTCAGTGAGTAGGGCGCCAGGCCCATATACCGAGGGTGGCAGGTTCAAACTTGGCCCTGGCTGAATTGCAACAACAAAAAAATAGCCGGGTGTTGTGCTGGGTGCCTGTAGTCCCAGCTACTCAGGAGGATGAGGCAAGAGAATCGCCTAAGCCCAGGAGCTAGAGGTTGCTGTGAGCTGTGATGCCACAGAACTCTACCGAGGGCAATAAAGTGAGACCCTGTCTCTACAGAAAAACAAACAAACAAAAAAAACACAATAAAAATAAAAACAGCCAGGCATTGTGGCGGGCGCCTGTGGTCCCAGCTACTTGGGAGGCTGAGGCAAGAGAATCGCTTAAGCCCAAGAGCTGGAGGTTGCTGTGAGCTGTGATGTCATAGCACTCTACCGAGGGTGACGAAGTGAGACTCTGTCTTTTAAAAATAAAAAAAAAAAAAACCTTATCCCTTCACTGGGTTCCTATTACTATTATTATTATTTATTTTTTTGAGACAGAGTTTCATCACTTCTCGGCCTTTTGGCTAAGATCAAGTATGAGACAGAGTCTCGAGCTGTTGCCCCGGAGAGAGTGCTGTGGTGTCATAGCTCAAAGCAACCTCCAACTCAGGCTCAAGCAATCCTCTGGCCTCAGTTTTTTATTATTGTTGTTGTTTTTTTCATTTTTTAGTAGAGACGGGGGTCTTGCTGTTGCTCAGGCTGGTCTTGAACTCGTGAGCTCAAGCAATCACCTGCCTTGGCCTCCTAGTGTGCTAGGATTATAGGCATGAGCCACCTTGCCCAGTCCCTATTATGTTTTAGATCATGGTCTGGGTCTGGGAATATCAAGATAACTCTGGAATAGCAAGTTGGACCTTACCTCAGGAAGTTCACAGACATTCATGCATGTATCCTCACATTTATTTATCTACCCATTAGCTCATACACATATCCATCCTCCCACCTATCCATCCATACACACATTATGGGGCTCAGAAAATGGCATCCTGAAATGAGGGCCTCAAAAACAAAAGTTCTGGGTTGCAAGAAAGTAAGGGGAATCCCCAGGAAGCACGAAGAGGAAATGAACACCAGAGCTCTGTGAGGTGCTGGGTGGCTGTGAATCTTGGCACTGAAACGGCTTGAGTCTTACACCCACCTAGAGACTGAAGGGGAGGCCTTGCCTGGGGGGTTGAAAACTGAGACTCTAAAAGAAAGCGTGGACCTTTAAAGGATGATACTCTCAGTGAAAGAATAGATAAAAAAAAAAATTTGCCTTCAGCCTAGGAAGTAGCCTAAACTTGTCTGTCTCACTCTGATACCTGATGACAACAAAAGATACCCCTTGTTAATTTATAACCAAAAACTTGCCCTCAATTAGACTTGACGTTGATATTTACACCATCTTCATGGTCTGGGGGACCCAAATAAAATTAACAAATAATGTGGTCCAGGATTGGTAATATCCCTGAATTACTCTTGGCAGAGAAGACACAAAATCTCTCCAGAGAGACAGACCCTCAGACCTGGTCATGTGGATTCCCACTGCTAAGTTCCTGCTGAACTTGAGTTTACAGTCCACAATTATAAAACATAAGAAGGAACAATCTGTCATGAATGAAAGTAAGCAGACACAACATACAACAGGATTAGCTCCCATCCTAGAACTCCAGAAAATAGAATTATTGGGGAAAAGGCCATACAGAAAGCATGTTTTAAATACTTAGACATAAAAGTAGGAATCAGCATGAGAAAATAATAAGATGGTGTTAAAAATGAGAGGGATAGAGGAATTCTGAGAAGATGCCTGACTGATAGCAACCCTCGGCAGAGGCTCCTGAGCAGAGGAAGAAAAACTGGATGGAATTGGACTCTATGAAGCCAAAGGTGGGGAGCTGAGCCAAGAAAGAAGTCCAGCAAGCTGTAGCTCCAAGGAAGAACATTCAAGAAAACAAATTGCAGGTACAAAGCCTATTGATTAGAGGACAGGAGACCCCTCCCCCATGCAGAAGGCCTGCTGCAGGCTATCTGCGAATGAGCAGGGAACAACATTTTACCTGGCAGGAGAGAGCTGCTAAACTCCAGGTCTCTTTCTCCAGGGAGATCCCACTTATGAACCTAGACACTATCGTGCCAGGCTTATAAAATTGAACAGATATTTTCCCCCACAAGTCCAAACTCCCAGTTTACCCTTTCCCCCTTGCATGGCACTTCAGTTCTGCCCCCTGCAGAGCACAGAGTATTTGGTCTTGTCCTGAGAGCTCTGGGCATAGTGTGGACTGCCAACCATCAGGATGGAATCTGTGACTAACAAGGAAGAAAGGGACACTTAGAGGGAGGAGGAGCAGTCCCCTGGTTATGACTATGTCCAGCCAGTGGTGGTGTTGACTCTCAGTTCAGGCTGTGTCTGGTGGGATAGGGTGCAGAACCCCTGGCTCTGATGGCACCCACAGCAGGAGAGTGGCTGCCCTGTGAGCAAAGGCTTGCTAGGTGTGGACTGAGACCTGAGAGCAAGGGAGTGGTCCCCTGATTCCAACAGAACCCTCGAGCAGTGACTTGCTGGGTGTGAACCAAGACCTGAGGGCTAGGGCATGATCCCTTGTCTCCAGCGGGGCTGGTAAGCAGAGGCTTACCAGGTGAGGACTGAGACCTGCGGGTGGGTGTGGTGCCCTGACTCTAACAGAGTGAACAGAGGCTTGCCAGGCAGTGGACTGAGACTGGCAGGTGGGGGTGTGGTCCTCTGACTCCAGCTGGTCTGGCAAGCAGAGGTTAGCGGGGTGTGGACTGAGAGTGGTGGGCAGGGGCATGGCTCCTGGCTCCAACTGGGCCTGTGAGCAGAGAAGTGAACAACAGTGCGGACTGAGTCTGGTGGGCGGGAGTGTGGCTCCCTGGCTCCAATTGTGCTGTTGGAGACCCTCGAACCCCTCTCTGTTGAGCAGGGTTTGCACTGCCTGAGACAATTTAATTGGAACCCATGTCTGGGGCTGTCCACTCGGGGACATTCTGAGGTTGACCTTCGAAGTTCTGTAGCGGAAAAGAACTGAAGGGTGGGGGGCTGGGTGCCGCAGCTGTTTGTATCTCTTCACAGTCGAGATTTAAACCTAATATTGTGGTTTGTTAGGATAGGGTAGAGGTCGGCTGATATCAAAACAGAGCTAGCTTGTGCTGTCTCACCAAGTAGGTCCTCAGAGTCTCTGGCCAAAACTCTGAAAGGAGCCTTTGTAAGGTTGTAGGAGATAAGCCACAATTACAAAGTCTAGCGCTTTGGTAAGGGGCTATCTCTACTACCTGGGAACCCCAATTCAATCTCATCCTACCAGTTCTAATAACCAAACGGTAGAAAATAAACATGGTGCAGACCCAACAGAAGAACTCTGGCAACACAAATAACCAGAGTAGATCTATGCCCCCCCCCCAAGAAATGACAAAAGAGATACAACTGAAGATGCCATGCATAGACAACTGACAGCAATATCAGAAACTGAATTCAGAATAAAATAAATAGAATGGAAGAAAAGATGGAAATTGAATTCCTAAGATTGTCTCAAGAAACTAATGAATTCAAAGACAAAATCAGCAAAGATATGGACATAATGAGAAAAGAGATTGCAGAGCTCAAGGAAACGAAAAAGTTAGTTGAGGAGCTCCAAAATAAGTAGAATTCCTCAGTAATAGAGTTGACCAGGCAGAAGAAAGGATCTCTGAAACTGAAGACAAAGCTTTTGAATGTTCCAAAACACTCAAAGAGGCAGACAAATGGAGAGCAAAAACTGATCATACCCTGAGAGAGTTGTGGGATCGCTCCAAAAGATCAAACATTCAAAAAAAAAAAAAAAAGGAGATCAAACATTCATCTTATAAGAATTCCCAAAGGAGAAGAGGATGGCCCTAAAGGTACAGATGCTCTACTCCAAGAGATTTTGGAGGAGAATTTCCCAAGCATTGCAAGAGATACAAAACTTCAGATAGCAGACTGTTTCAGAACCCCAGCAAGACTCAATCCAAATAAAGCATCTCCTAGACACATTGTGATTGACTTTGCCAAAGTTAAGACAAAGGAGGAAATTCTGCAAGCAGCCAGCCATAAGAAAAGCATCACCTTTTCTTATGGAGAAAGTTATACTTAGGGAGAAGTATCAAAATGACTACAGATCTCTCAGCCAAAACGTTTCAAGCCAGAAGATGAGCATCGACCTTCAGTCTCCTAAAACAAAATAACTTCCAGCCCAGGATCCTGAATCCAGCTAAACTGAGTTTAATTTGTGATGGAGAAATCAAATACTTTAATGACATACACATGTTGAAGAAATTTGCCGTAACTAAACCAGCTCTCCAGGATGTTCTCAGAACCATCCTTCAAAATGACCAGTGCAAAGCTCTACCTCCAAAGTAAACTCATCCAGAAATTTTTGAACAAAACCTAACTTCCACAGCAGTGACAGGATTAAAAATGTGCACTGGACATCTGAAAATCATGACACCCAAAACACAACCAGGCTTATCAATTCTCTTAATGAATGTGAATGGTTTAAATTGTCCTCTAAAGAGGCAGAGATTGGCTCAGCGCTGTAGCTCAAGTGGCTAAGGCACCAGCCACATACACCTGAGCTGGCAGGTTCGAATCCAGCCCGGGCCCGCCAAACAACAATGACAGCTGCAACCAAAACAATAGCCAGCCATTGTGGCAGGTGCCTGTAGTCCCAGTTACTTGGGAGGTGGAGGCAGGAGACTCACTTGAGCCCAGGAGTTGGAGGTTGCTGTGAGCTGTGATGCCACAGCACTCTACCCAGGGCCACAGCTTGAGGCTCTGTCTCAAAAAAAAAAAAAAAAAATAGCTGGGCATTGTGGGGGGCGCCTGTAGTCCCAGCTACTTGGGAGGCTGAGGCAAGAGAATCGCTTGAGTCCAGGAGTTGGAGGTTTCTGTGAGCTGTGATGCCACAGCATTCTACCCAGGGTGACAGCTTGAGGCTCTGTCTCAAAAAAAAAAAAAAAAAAAAATTATGACTGGATACATAATCTCAGACCAGATATCTGCTGTATACAAGAATCTCACCTTACCTTAAAGGATAAAAATAGACTCAGGGTGAAGAGATGGACTTGTATATTACAGGCAAATGGAAACCAGAAAAAGCAGGGGTTGAAATTTTAGTAGCAGATACAATTGGCTTTAAACCAACAAAGATAAAGAAAGATAAGCACTACATATTTGTCAAGGGAAACACCCAACATGAAGAGATTTCGATAATTAACATCTATGCATCCTACCAGAATGCTCCTCAATTCATAAAGCAGATGCTAATGGATATGAACAACTTGATATCTTCCTGCACTATAATAGTTGGAGATTTTAACACCCCTTTGACAGTTTTGGATAGATTCTCCAAGAAGAAGCCAAACAAAGAAATATTAGACTTAGGGCGGCGCCTGTGGCTCAGTGAGTAGGGCGCCGGCCCCATATGCCGAAGGTGGTGGGTTCAAACCCAGCCCTGGCCAAACTGCAACAGAAAAATAGCCGGGTGTTGTGGCGGGCGCCTGTAGTCCCAGCTGCTTGGGAGGCTGAGGCAAGAGAATCGCGTAAGCCCAAGAGTTAGAGGTTGCTATGAGCCATGTGACGCCGCGGCACTCTACCCCAGGGCGGTACAGTGAGACTCTGTCTCTACAAAAAAAAACAAAAAAAAAAGAAATATTAGACTTAAACCTGACCCTAGAACAAATGGACTTTACAGACCTCTACAGAACATTTCACCCTAATAAAACTGAATATATATTCTTCTGATCAGCCCACAGGTCATCCTCCAAAATAGATCATATCCTAGGACACACGTCTAACTTCAGCAAATTTAAAAGTATAGAAATTATTCCTTGTATCTTCTCAGACCACCATGGAATAAAAGTTGAACTCAACAGCAACAGGAATCTTCATACTCAAATACAGTCATGGAAACTAATGATAGCTGGGTCAAAGATGAGATTAAGAAGGAAATCTTGGGTGGCACCTGTGGCTCAGTGAGTAGGGTGCCGGACTCATATACTGAGGGTGGTGGTTTCAAACCTGGCCTTGGCCAAACTGCACAAAATAATAGCCGGACGTTGTGGCAGGTGCCTCCAGTCCCAGTCCTCGGGAGGCTGAGGCAAGAGAATCACCTAAGCCCAGGAGCTGGAGGTTGCTGTGAGCTGTGATGCCACGGCACTCTACCGAGGGTGACAAAATGAGACTCCGTCTCAAAAAAAAGAAAAAAGAAATGAGTATAATTGTGATGCATGTGTTTCTTAGTTCAATGTAAGCATTTCACATGGTGTATTGAAGCAGTACCCTGAACGTCATAAATCCATCAATGTACAAAGTTATGATTTAATAAAAAAAAAAGAAATGTACCCCAACAGAACATCTTGTTCAATTTGTAGTTCTCTTGTTGCACAGAGAGAAAAACATGAGGCCCAATAATATAAAAACCACTTTTCTGAAGTCTCTAAGTAAGTGGGTGACAGAGCCAGATGGAGAGCCAGAGGCCTTTTCTCCTAATGTCCCTGCTGCACTGCGCTGCCTCCCCTGAGCGCTTGGTGTGGAAGCATCTAACCTGCCTCTCTTTTCTGTTTCCCTGTGGACTGCTCATTCCTTGTGGGTAGAGTCCTCACAACCCTGTCTTGGCAGCTGATGATGACAATGAGAAGTGAAACAGTTATCCAGCTCCTGAGTGACAGAGATGGGCCAGGAGCCTGGATTGCTTCTTGGGATCAGTTTTGTGTCCGCATCTTATCTCACCCCTGCCTCTATGGCTCAATACCTGCCACTAGAGACACTGTGAGCTCCTTGAGGCCAGGACCAGGTCTCCCACCCGTGCCTAGCTCAGAGAAGGTGCTCAGGACATGGGATAGATAAGTAGGTGGGTTCTTGGTCCCTCCGTCTAAGAGTGTCTCATTCCCTGGCAGCTGCTTCAACTTCTATGGTATTGGAGGAGAGGCTCCAAGTGCTCCTCAGCTCTCCTGAGCAGGAAGAGCAGAGTGTGTGCCTGGGTTAGATGAACTTGGGAGATTGCTGGCCAGCAGTAAACAACTCCTCTGTGCAGAGCTCTGTGCCTGAGAACTTCCAGGGGAAAGTCTCAGTCTGGTGCTAGACTATTCTAACACTTTTCTGAATTGCTGATCTATCCCCTTTTCTTTCAACAAAAAGCTGAGTTTTGGCTCGATGCATCCCACAGGGAGCATTACTTAGAACTAACAGCTTAGCTGACATTGTATTTATTTACATGTTCTACTTTCTATTTATGGCAAGTGATAAGGTTTTTCTATTTACAGAAGTGATACAAAAACTCCTTTTAAAATAAGTTTATTAAGTGAATAATGGACTAATTTAAAGAAAAATATAAAGTAAATTACAGTACAGACGGTAAATGGATATGGCAAAAATCCTAACATTCATGTCTGGAGTTTGGGCAATCAGATCCCTAGGAAATGGAAACTCCATTGGCTTTCCCCACCCTGGCTCCTCTCCTAAAGGGGAGGTCAGTACAGACAGGAATTAGGGCTAAAGGTGTTTGGGGCTTCATTTCTATGGGATGGAACAGTTTATGTAAGTCTGTCTTTCTCTGTTGCCCAGGCTGGAGGGCAATGGTGCAATCACAGCTCACTTCATGGATCATTACAAAAGCTTTGAGGAACACAAAAATCAAGAAACAAAATTTGCATGGATGGAAACAAAGGAAGTCCTCCCAGCAACAATGATAAACCAAGCAAGTTGACACAACCTAAAACTCCTGGGCCCAAGTAATCTTCTCCCTTCAGCCTGCTAAGTAGTTAGGACTATAGGATTTTGACACCATAACTGGCTAATTTTTAAATTTTTGGTAGAGATGAAATCTCACTTTGTGCCCAGGCTGGTCTCAAACTCCTGGTCTCAAGTAATCTTCCCACCTCCATCTCCCAAAGTGCTGGGATTAAAGGCGTGAGCCCTATACGTAACCCTGTCTTGTGGCAGATCTGTCTCTCTGGGACCACTCCAGCAAGCTGGGACAGGAGATGGCTAGAGGCTGCATTTTGGAAGTTGCCTTGCCCTGGGATAATGCTTCTTTCCATATTGTATCAAACTCAGGTCTCCTTGATTCAGGCCTTCCCTGCCATAAAGTGGCAGGTTTGGGAGGGCTAAGAAGTGTACAGCTATACAGGATGGGCTGAGGAGCCTGTTAGTCTTCTGTGACATTAGGTCCCAGGACCCCAGGCAAGAGAGGGCCGCTGCTCCAGCTTGGCTCAACAAATTTTTTCTTGCCACTTGGGGGTGAAAGCCACAGTTCGTTTGTGATCAAATGCTCTTTGTGTATTTTCCCGGAGAACTAAGGATGGCTGAGGAGGAATAAGATTTGTGGCTATGGGAAACTAGAGTCCTGCCATCTCTTGCTACCCACAACTGTCACTTGTCATCACACCAAGGCATCCACAAGATTGATCTTGGCATCTTAGGTAAGCACTGTAGGAAGATGCAAGGGCTGGATTGATGCTATTTCCTGCCAGTCTGGTACCTTGAGTTCTTAATCCGGATAAGATCTTGAAGGTTTCTGGCTCAGAGTCAACCCCGCCTCTGCTTCTCTGAGCCACAGCCTCTACAGCCGAGCAGAGGCACTGCGGAGCGGCCTCCGCCCAGGCTCTGCGCTCACTCAGCCTACCCACTGCTTACACCCAGGGGAACTGAAACCTAGACTTAAAAGGCCGGGGAGGGTCAGCCTTAGGATCGGCTCAGACTTGCAGTCCCTTTGCGCAGGCTCTTCCTCAGGGGTCTCTGTGGGGCTAGTCCTCCAGGGACTGGGGATTCAGAACCCCACGCTGGTCCGGCCTTCACGTCTCCAGAAAGCTGAAATCTGCTCCAGGGTGACCCGAGGCTGGAGGCTCCAGTCAGGCTCAGGGCTCCCAGCCCGCAGCCTCGGGGACTGAGGGCTCCCAAACTGCGTGCGGGACTCAGCCTCGGGGCTCTGCTCCGGCTCGGCCCAGCTCACCAGACCGGTGGCTGGGGGCCTCCCCTCCCAGGGATGGGGCCCCCAGAAGGTGCTGCGGACTGGGGCCAACTGCGGGGTCAGGGGGCCCAGGGAGCTGGGAGCGGAGCGTGGAATTGAGGGGGCTGGCGGGGCGGTTGCTCGGGCCTCCAGTGTGCCGCCGGGGGTGGGGGGCTCCAGCGCCCGGTCGGTCAGCAGGGGCACCGCGGAGCCGTACCAGTCCTCCGATCGCTCCCGCGGGGTGCCTACGGGCTCGATCCACAGCTCGCCTCCAGGGCGCCAGACCAGCGTGGGGGCGCAGCGACCCGGGTCCGGGCGGAGCACGCGGCGGAACAGGCGCTCTGCCAGCACGGCTGTGGTCAGGATGAAGAGGGCGGCCAGCGAGGCCAGGCCCACCATGATGGGGATGCAGGGCCCGCAGGGCAGTGGGGGCCACGCGGCCGATTCCGACGCTGGGGGCCCCTCGGCCTGCCCAGCTGGCTGCTCTGGAGTCGCAGGCATCTGGGAGACACAGGGCAGGGAGAGGAGCTCAGTGAGGCAGAGGGGACGCGATGGAGACTGAGGCAAGGAAGCGTCCAAGAGCCCGCGAGAGCCAGAGGCCTGCAGGACTCTGTGTAGGGCTTGGGGGACAAAGCAAAGGGGACCCAGGAAGGGCAAAAACGGACAGGTGGTACCAGAAAACTGCAAAGCCTACCGTAGGCTGGAGCCAGGCCCTCGTGCCAGGCTCTCCAGCCCTTTCCAGAAGCCCTATTCCCTCCCAGACCCCAGGGTGCCTCAGACAAGAACGTCAGGGCCCCAAGGGCTTCTCCCCTGGCTGGAAGGTCTTGCTCTGCCTAGAGAGGAAGTGGTGGTGAGGAAATAAACTCCCCTACAGTCCCTTTCCGCCTGTGTGACCCCCTCCTGCCCCCCCTCACCGCCCCACCCTGGCTCTGTTTGCCCCCTCGACACTCTCCTTGGACTTGGTCTTGCTCTCTTAGGCTCCATGAATCTGCTTCTGGCCAGGTCTCAGGCGCCACCTCTGTACCTGCCCAAGCTCGCCAACATGGCCTGGTCTGTGGCCCCTCTCTGTCACCCTTGTTTGTCTTTGCCCACCTCTCTCTGTCCCCAGACTCCCTTCTACAAGGGACTGCTTCACCCTTCACCTCACCTGGGGTCAGTCCCGGCTCCTCTTCCTCCCAGAGCCACTGTCCCCTGCGCAGATCAGATCGGGAGGGCGCTGGGTAGCCTGAAAGGTTCAGACAGAGAGGCCTGGCCTCGGTGAGGGCGGATGGGAGGGCTCCACCTGTTGCTGGGCAACTGCACCCCAACTCCCCTGCCCCCATGGAGTGTTTATTTCCAAGGCAACCTGAGGGGATGTGGTCACAGTGGTGAGGAGGCATTTCCTGGGGTAAGGCCGCCAGAATGAGCAGTGACTGTGGAACTGTCTCACCCTAGATCCATGCCCCAAGACCCATGTTTTCAAGACCTGAAACATCGGCCATCTCTGTCCTCTCTCCTGGTGCTGGAGTGTCCTCAGGGTCTGGAGTCAAGGGACCTTTCAGAGATTGTCTTGTTTGACTCACACATTGACAGATGATAATAGTAAGCCTAAAGAAAGGCGGTAGCATGCCCAAAGTCACACAGCTCATGTATATGTGTATGTGAGCATGTGACAGTGGGGGAGTGAGGGAAACATAGATTATAAATAAATACTATAAATACCAGCAAATTCCTAGCACACAACGCAGCTCTTAATAGGTGTTAATTTTTTTTTTAAAACAGTTATTTAATGTGATTGGCTACAAAAATACTGCATGTTTAATAGTATCTTACAAAACATGGTCACAGGGACAGCCGACTCAGACTGCTCCGTCCTGATGGTTTGAGGAGGGGTCAGAAGAAGCTCTGGGCACAGCCTGGGCTCAAGAGATCCTCTTGCACTGGTCTTCCAAAGTGCTAGGATTATAGGTATGAGCCACCATGCTCTGCCCATGTGGACTGTTTCCTTATTTTGTATATATGGGTCTCAACTTTTCCAGAAGAATACATCTAGGTGAAACGTAATATTAGCAATAGCACAGACATTTTATTACTAAACCAAAGGATACTAAAGGATTTCTCAGTATTTCTTATTAGCAGAAACTACTGATTGTGAAATTTCAATTACATCATTTACTGTGGGGGTAAGAGAGTCATTATGATATTGATACTTGTTCCAGTGTCTTGAGCAAAGCTATGTACAGTATGAAAATGTGAACTTCTTTTGAATGTCTCTGATCCTGGCATCTAGCACTTTGGTAAGCTTTACGTGTGGCTCATACAGCAGCTACAAGGCTTGTTTTTTTTTTTTGGCCGGGGCTGGGTTTGAACCCACCACCTCCGGCATATGGGGCCGACGCCCTACCCCTTTGAGCCACAGGCGCCACCCAACAAGACTTGTTTTTTAAAATTCATCTGGGGCTGGGCAGGATGGCTCACGCCTGTAATCCTAGCACTCTGGGAGGCCGAAGCCGGTGAGGCCCAGGCTCAGACCTGGCCCTCAGCTCACAGGTTCGAGACCAGCAGAGCCAGAGTAAGACCCCCATCTCTCAAAATAGCTGGGTGCTGTGGCAGGCACCTGTAGTCCCAGCTACTCGGGAGGCTGAAGCAAGAGGATCACTTGAGCCCAAGAGTTCGAGGTTGCTGTGAGCTATGATGTCACAGCACTCTACCAAGGGTGACAAAATGAGACTCTGTCTCAAAAAAAAATAATAATAATAAAAATAAATAAAATTCATCTGGTTTCACCTTATAGGGCTATAGAAACAAAACAGATTGTGCTTTTAGTTGGTGAGTTATAGGAAATTAGAAGAATTCAGGATCTAGTCTAGTCTACAGGTAGATAATAAGAACTTGAAAACAATGCATAGTCCAATAACAGGTGCATTATAGTCTTTCTTTAGAAATCTTTTTTCTCTCCATATTGATCACTTAGGAATCTCAAATTTAGAAACCTTTTGAGGTTAGGAAGTCAAACCAAAGCAGACTTTAGATTTTTACTTATTGTCTTAGTGCTCCTGGGTCTGCCAATAAAAGATAGTTTTTACTCACTCACTACTCACTATAAGGTTGGGAACTCTAAAAGCCAGGGAATTAATGCACATTCTCAAATATGACATTTCACTCAAAGCTTTTGTAATACAACCAATGTTTCTAATTATACTCTGCTTATAAAGAGAGAATATATTTTTCCTACACTTATGTAAATAATTTTATTGTCATAAAAAATAAGAATTCTCAGCTTGGCCCCTGTAGCTCAGCGGCTAGGGCACCAGCCAATACACCAGAGCTGGTGGGTTCAAAACCAGCCCAGGCCTGCCACACAACAATGACAACTACAACATCAAAATAGCTGGGCATTGTGGCAGGCGCCTGTAGTCCCAGCTACTTGGGAGGCTGAGGCAAGAGAATCACTTGAGCCCAAGAGTTTGAGGTTTCTGTGAGCTGTGATGCCATGGCACTCTACCAAGGGTGACACCTTGAGACTCTGTCTCAGAAAAAAAGAATGCTCATGAATAGTTTCCAAATTTTGGACGAATCAACTAGGGAGAAAAAAGCAAATATTTCCACTTTCGTTTATAAAAGTATCTTTACTAAATTATTGTAAACTATAGATAGCTTAGGAAAAATTATTCTTAAATCTAGAAATATTTTCTTAAATTATAAAACTTTAAGTGAAGAAACAACAATGTTTTAAATTAAAGTCATAAAACATCTTTAGAAATTAATTGTTTTCATACAATAAATTGTTCCATTTGATCTTCAGTAACAGTTTTATGAATCCATCAGTTTTTTTAATGAGAATTCTGGAAATTTTTATTTAGCTAATCTTTTATTTGGATCTTAAAGTTATCAGAATGTCTTTGTTCAATAATACTTATTATTTTCCATGAAAAGCAATTTTGGACTATAGCTGATTACAAATAATTTTTTTGTTTGAGACAGAGTCTCACTTTGTTGCCCTCATTAGAGTGCTGTGCTGTCATAGCTCCCAGCAACCTCAAACTCTTGGGCTCAAGTGATTTTCTTGTCTCAGCCTCCCGAGTAGCTGGACTACAAGTGACCACCACAATGCCCAGCTATTTTTTAGAGATGGGGTCTTGCACTTGCTCAGGCTGGTCTCGAACCTATGAGCTCAGGCAATCCACCTGCCTAGGCCTCCCAGAGGGCAAGGATTACAGATGTCAGCTAAGCTATCATCAGAGAATAATTCAAAATGATAGCTGTGGATGACAAAAATATGATTATTGAATTTTTTTTTTTTTTTTTTGTATAGAGACAGAGTCTCACTTCATCACCCTCCGTAGAGTGCTGTGGCATCGCACAGCTTACAGCAACCTCCAACTCCTGGGCTTAGGCAATTCTCTTGCCTCAGCCTCCTAAGTAGCTGGGACCCCAGGCACCTGCCACAATGCCCGGCTATTTTTTTGTTGTAGTTTGGGTGGGACTAGGCTTGAACCCACCACCCTCGGTATGTGGGGCTAGTGCCCTACCCACTGAGCCACAGGTGCTGCCTGATTATTGAATATTTTAAACAATATCCATAGTTAAAAATCTGATGAAAGGGGGCTGGGCACAGTAGTTCACGCCTGTAATACTCACACTCTGGGAAGCCAAAGTGGGTAGATTGCTTGAGGCGGTAGATTGCCTGAGCTCACAGATTTGAAATCAGCCTGAGCCAGATCAAGATCTCCTCTCTAAAAATAGCTGGGGGCGTTGTGGCAGGTGCCTGTAGTCCCAGCTACTTGGGAGGCTGAGGCAAGAGAATCATTTAAGCCCAGGAGTTTGAGGTTGCTCTGAGCTATGACTCCATGGCACTCTACTGAGTGAGACTCTGTCTCAAAGAAAAAAAAAAGAAGAAGAAGAAGAAAAATATCTGATGGGCTCGGCACCCATGAACCCAGCCAGGGCCTGCTAAACACAAAAATAGCTGTGTGTTGTGGCAGATGCCTATAGTCCCAGCTGCTATGGGAGGCTGAGGCAAGAGAATCACTTGAACCCAAGAGTTTGAGGTTACTGTGAGCTGTGATGCCACAGCACTCTACTGAGGGCAACATTGAGAGACTCTGTCTCAAAAAAAAAAGAAAAATCTGATTAAAGTTGACAATGGACAAGGAAATTTTATTATTCTATTACATGCAGCATTTTAAGTTATCAACCAGAATCGTGACTGACAACATCACATCAGGAGCATCAGACTTTTATAAATTTTATGTAATCATTAAGATATTCATATCAATAACATATCCATACAAAAATAACTTTAAGAAAGGTTAACATAACCAAAATTATGACTAACCTATTATATTTCTGTGAACTTATATAATTTTTGAAACATATATATGAATATGTATATATATACTTTTTTTTATCCAATATAATCTCATTCTGTCACTTTGGGTAGAGTACCGTAGCATCATAGCTCACAGCAACCTCAAACTCTTGGGCTTGAACAATCCTCTTGCCTCAGCCTCCTGAATAGCTGGGACTACAGGTGCCTGCCATGTCTGTTTTTTTTTTTTGAGACAGAGTCTCAAGCTGTTGCCCTGGGTAGAGTGCTGGGCTATCACAGCTCACAGCAACCTCAAACCCTTGGGCTTAAGCGAGTCTCTTGCCTCAGCCTCCTGAGTAGCTGGGACTACAGGCACCCTCCACAATGTCTGACTATTTTTTTGTTGCAGTTGTCATTGTTGTTTAGCTGGCCCCAGCTAGGCTTGAATCTGCCACCCTCAGTCATGTGGCTGGCACTGTAACCACTGTGCTATGGGCACTGAGCCTGGCCTGGAAGTTTTCAGCTCAAGGAATCCACCTGAGCCCTCCCAGAGTCCTAGGATTATAGGTGTGCGCCACTGCACCGGGCCTAACTAATTATTAACAGTTTACCTAGATTACTTATGAAAATTGACATATTAGACAAAGCTAGTCATTATTTCCTTATTTCCCTGTTAACCTTTTTTATTGTCTGTGAACATTAGTGGTTCAACAAAGTAAGAACCTTAAAATTAAATGTATGAGTAGTTTGTTGATAACTCAGAAGATAACAGCTGTTTTTTTTAAATCAACAATATTAAATTAGTCTTACAAAAAATTACATAAAGATCATTTTGGTTTAGACTGGATTTATAGTCTTTAAACTTTGTGCCAAATCTTAAAGTATCTAGCAGAGACAAATATGAAATAGTCTAACTAGGGTGGCGCCTGTGGCTCAACGGAGTAGGGCACCGGCCCCATATGCTGGAGGTGGTGGGTTCAAACCCATCCCAGGCCAAAAACTGCAAAAAAAAAAAAAAGAAATAGTCTAACTAGTAAATCCAGGCAAAAATGTATGCAGACAATTCTGAAGATATTTCTATTTTTATTTTATCAATAATTTTATTTTATTTTTTTATTTTAATTAATTTTTTTTTTTTGAGACAGAGCCTCAAGCTGTCACACTGGGTAGAGTACTGTGGCATCACAGCTCACAGCAACCTCCAACTCCTGGGCTCAAGTGAGTCTCCTGCCTCCACCTCCCAAGTAACTGGGACTACAGGTGCCCGCCACAACACCCGGCTATTTTTTGGTTGCTGCTGTCATTGTTGTTTGGTGGGCCTGGGCTGGATTCGAACCTGCCAGCTCAGATGTATGTGGCTGGCGCTTTAGCTGCTTGAGCCACAGGCACCAAGCCTATCAATAATTTTAAAGTCAGTTTATTTGTGGTATGTTGAAGATTTACTTAAGTCACATAAACTAAAAAGCATTTGGGTTAATTACTATATATTTTATATTTTATATGAGCCTCTATTTATCTAAATAGAATTCTTTAAATGATTTCTGGCCAACTATGCCAGATTGTACTGCATAGATGGAACATATAGAATAATCATGTAATACGTGTGCATATACGTAAACTTGCACAAGTAAAGATCTTGTAGGTTTCATGTTAGAATTCTAGTGGTGAAAAAAAAAAAGAATTCTAGTTGAGAGTGAGTAATACAAACTCACCAGTTTACAAAAGACAGTGAGATCCAAATTATATTTCTGACAAAACTGAGAACTGTTCACATGCCTAAGCTTTATTTGTCCTGATAGGTAATCTAATGAGGGCTGTGGACCAAAATTCAGGAGAAAGCAGTTTCCAGGGCAATTTGATTAACAAAACAAAACCTCTTTTACCCTATTTTTTTCTTTTTTTCAGTTTCAAATGAGTTTAGGGTTAAATTTTCCAGCCAAGACTGGTTGAACTAAGAAAAACAAAATCTCCAAGTAGTCTTGAACTAATAACAAATCCATCTTTTGTTTGCCTGACTGATTTGTTTGATTAGCAAATGTGAGCTGGAAAGAATTCTAAGAGGCCTTTTGTTTTGCCTCATTTTTTTTTTCCTTTGGTTTTTGGCCTCTGTGTGGCAGAAAAAGCAAAATTTTTACAGCAGACAAAGCTTCTTTGTATTACTCTGAGCTCAAGATTTTGACCTGTTTGATCTGACAGACCAACTTTTATGAACATTTATTTACTTCTTTTTCTTTTAGATTATTAATTTTTCAATTAAGTGTTCTATCACTGTAAGAAATTGTTAGTCAAGCCAAAAAAAAAAAAATTTTTTTTTTTAAGACAGTCTCACTGTTTCACTGGGTTGAGTGCTATAGCATCACAGCTCACAGCAGCCTCAAACTCTTGGGCTAGTAATCCTTTTGCCTCAGCCTCCTGAGTAGCTGGGATACAGGTGTTCGCCACTATGCCCAGTTAGTTTTTCTATTTTTAGTAGTGACAGGGTCTCACTCTTGCTCAGGCTGGTCTCAAACTCCTGAGCAATCCACCTGCCTCAACTTCCCAGAGTGTTAGAATTACAGGCATGAGACATGCTGCACCTGCCCCCTTAGCAAAATTAATTTATATTTTAAAAAGGTGTCTAGCCAGCAACACTGCTATGCACCTATAGTCTCAGCTCCTCAGGGTGCTGAGATGGGAGGAACCTTGAGGTCAGGAATTCAAGGCTGTAGTGTGCTATACTTACCCTTGTAAATAGCCACTGCACTCCAGCCTGGTAAGATAGTGAGATTTTATCTCAAAAAAAAAAAAAAAAGTCTAGGTTGTTGGCTAGAAGAGAGCTGTTGTAATTTGTAAAGCCATTAATTTGAAAGCCCTATAAGACTTTTAGTGTCTTAAAGCCAAATCTTTTAATCTCCTTTTTTATTTTTTTTTTGAGACAGTCTCACTTTGTTGCCCTTGGTAGAGTACCATGGTGTCATAGCTGACAGCAACCTCCAACTCTTAGGCTCAAGCAATCCTCTTGCCTCAGCCTCCTGAGTAGCTGGGACTACAGATGCCCGCCACAGCATCCAGCTATTTTTATAGACAGGGTTTCACTTTTGCTCAAGCAATCTACTTGCCTTGGCCTCCCAGAATGCTAGGATTACAGGTGTGAGCCATGGTGCCCAGCCCCAAGTGTTTTAATCTTGGCTGGAAAATCATAAGCAGTGAGTTTTATCTCAACACTAACAGAAAAGTCAACAGATTCAAAGAAAAATGTAGAGATAAACTTAGAAGCCTCTACGTGTTAATTCTATACTTGAAGGTTTTTCAAATAATGAGCATTTGAATTTTGAATTTTCTTTGTCATAATTTTGTCCATTGATTTAAAACTGTGCACAAGAATGGGCCATACAATACGTAACTATAGTCTAGAAAGTAGAAGGGAAAAGGAGAGAGAGGGGAGGGGTAGGAGGATATGCGAGGAGGGAGGGTATTTGGGGGGACCTCACCTAATGTGCATGATGCAATGGTACATTTCAAAACTATTAAGAAATGAGTATAATTGTGATGGATGTGTTACTTAGTTCAATGTAAGCATTTCACATCATATATCGAAGCAGTACCCTGAACCCCATAAATCCATCAATGTACAAAGTTATGATTTAATAAAAAAAAATAAAAATAATGGGCCATAATATGTAGCCAACTGAAGTGCCCCCAAACCTGGCATGCCTTAATATTTGAGAATTTTATTCCATCTTTTATTAATCGCCTAAGCAAGGAAAATCCTATAAATCCTGTGAAGATTATGTCAGGAGTTTAGACTGGTGTTTTAAATGGTTGTGACTGCTCTACTGGCTTTTAATTAGACATCATGCACTCACCATTTGGAACGTTTATTTTTGCTCTTGAAAGATCTTTAGAATTAAGAGAAAGGAGTCAAACTTTATCCAAAGAAACCAAGGCCAGAGTATTCATGAAAATTTTAACCCAGATGTGCAGATCAAACAAAGTATTTTGTTTGTTTGTTTTTTCTTTTTTCCTGAGTCTGGATCAGTAAAAATAAACTATTAAACTAAGCACACAGACCAAACAAAGTAAATTCACCAGAAAAGACATGCTTCACAGACAGAATGTAAATTCGGTAGAAATCAGAGTTCTCAAATCCAAAGACTCTTGTCTTTATACCAGAATGGACTAAGAAAAAACAAAAAGGCTTTTGTCATCCCAGGAAGGATGTGTGGTTCTTTATTTAGGCAGCCTTATCCAAATCCGATCTCAAACAAGGTTCAAGAGCTTCTGTGAAAAAGAAGGAGGCTTGGTCTGAGATGAGACTCTCCAGGGCACACCAGGCAAACAGTAGAAGCAGAGCATGCCGAGGGCTCAAGTGATGGGAACTCAAGGAAAGACATCGGTAACCAGAGCATGAAGCTGGTTAAGAAATTCCACCAGAGGCTTGGCGACTATAGCTCAAGCGGCTAAGGCGCCAGCCACATACACCAGAGCTGGTGGGTTTGAATCCAGCCCGGGCCTGCCAAACAACAATGACAACTACAACCAAAACATAGCCAGGCGTTGTGGCAGGCGCCTGTAGTCCCAGCTACTTGGGAGGCTGAGGCAAGAGAATCACTTCAACCGAAGAGTTGAAGGTTGCTGTGAGCTGTGATGTCACAGCACTCTACCCAAGGTGACAGCTTGAGGCTCTGTCTCAAAAAAAAAAGAAAGAAATTCCACCAGAAACTTATATATACCCATCCACTAGTTGAGATCCACTAGACCTGCCCTGTTTAATACCGTGGTCATTAGCCACATGTTCTTCAAATTCAGATTAATTAAAATTAAATGAAATAAATTTATTTCCTCAGCCTGTCATTCCAGTACTTTGGGAGGTTGAGGCAGAAGGATGGCTTGAGGCCAGGAGTTTGAGACCTCACATCTGTGAATAGCCATGTATTGAGCTGGGACAATACAGCAAGACCCCATCTCTAAGAAAAAAAAGAAAGAAAGAAATAGGTAACTAGGACACTATATATATAGTGTTTTGGGTTTTTTTTTTTTTTTTCAGTTTTTGACCGGGGTGGGTTTGAACCCACCAACTCTGGTATATGGGACCGGCACCCTGCTCCTTTGAGCCACAGGCGTGACCCTAGAACAGTATATTCTAATGGTTCTCACCATGTGGGTAAGGATAGCACTTCAGAATCACCTGTGGGATCCTCCCAGGAGTTCATATTTTACCTTTAGGAATTCTTCCTCACTCTCCTTTGCCAGATTCTTTTTTTTTCCCCAGTTTTTGGCCGGGTCGTGTTTGAACCCACCACCTCCGGTATATGGGGCCGGCGCCCTACTCCTTAAGTCACAGGCACCACCCCATTTGCCAGATTCTTATACCATTTTAAGGCCTGAGTTGGGGAGGGTGAGAAGGAATGTAGCATTAACCAGAGCATGAAGCTGGTTAAGAAATTCCACCAGAAACTTAGATATGCCCACCCACTAGTTGAGATCCACTAGACCTGCCCTAATACAGAGGTCATTAGCCACATGTTCTTCAAATTCAGAATAATTAATTTAAATGAAATAAATTAATTTCCTCAGCCTTACCAATTACATTTAAAGTGCTTAATAAGCATATGTAGTGGCTGATGGGTTGGACAGAATGTTTCCATCAGTGCAGAAAGTTTTTTGTTGTTTTTTTTTTTTTTTTGGTAGAGATACAGTCTCACTTTATCGCTCTCGGTAGAGTGCTGTGGTGTCACACAGCTCACAGCAACCTCCAACTCCTGGGCTTAGGCGATTCTCTTGCCTCAGCCGCCCGAGTAACTGGGACTACAGGTGCTCGCCACAATGCCCGCTATTTTTGTTGTTGTTGTTGCAGTTTTTGGCTGGGGCTGGGTTTGAACACGGCACCTGCGGCATATGGGGCCGGCACCCTGCTCCTCTGAGCCACAGGGGCTGCCTCCGGCTAATTTTTTTGTTGTTGCAATTTGACTGGGCCGGATTTGAACCCATCGCCCTCACTATATGGGGCCGGCGCCCTACCCACTGAGCCACAGGTGCTGCCCCAGTGCAGAAAGTTCTGTGGGACAGAGAACCATATTCTCCAATGTGTTCTGAGTTTGAGCAATGTGAGTATTTCCCGAAAGGGCATTAGTGTGCAGAATCTCAGGCTCCATCCAGACCTGCTGAATCAGAGTCTGAATCATCAGGGTACCCAGGAGAAAAGGGCACCAGCCAAAGGCCTCAGCCTCAGGGGTACATTAGAAGCACCTGGAGACTTCACAAAAGCCAAACACTCAGGCCATACCCCAGACCAAGTAAATTAGAATCTCTGGGGATAGGGTCCAGGCGTGGCAAATCGTTAATTTTCCACATGATTCCAATCAGGTGACTCCAATATGTGGCCAAGGCTGAGCACCACTGCACTCATCCATATCCTCTGGGGATCCAGCAGCTGCCCCTCCTGTAGTGGGCACCTATTGGAGGACTTGAATAGCATCACCATTTGAAGAACTATCTGATCTGAATGATAGCAAGCAGCAACAGCCGCTGGATTCCTACAGTGTCACACCTCACCTAGCCACAAGTGACTGGGTCAAACTCTTCCACATACTTGAACAATTACAGTGGACCCTCTCTAAGTTGACCACCTGGGAGACTGTAACAAACTGGTCAACATACGGAGGTAGTCAACATAAGGAACTAAGTCTGCCATACTGATAAGTGGTGCATGTGCAGTCTGTGAAAATTAGGTCAACTTAAGGAGGTGGTCAGTGTACATAGGTGGTCAACTATGGAGGGTCTACTGTAGTTCTTTCCCTTGGAATTTTGCAATGGAGACAGAATGACTCTCTGGTGACAGAATCTGTTATATGTAAAAGTTGGGAACTGTCAGCGTTCCCCTCTCCCATTGTGTGGACCAGAGAAGTGGAAGAAACCAGACAGCAGGGAAGAGCATTAGAGACAGCGAGAGAGAGCCTGCTAATGGTATTTAAGCCCTGGTCCTATTTCCTTCCTGATCCCTACTAAGTCCCTGTCTTTGGGTTCCTGCATCCTTATAATACATTTATCTTTGTGCTTATAATTTGGGTTTTTGTGTCTTGCAACCCTAAAATGCTAATTTATGTGATCCCAGCCCTCTTTCCTAGGCTCCAGAACAGGATTTCCAATAGATCTCACAGGTATCTCAACATTAATAAGTAAAAAACAACTTTATTATTATCATGGAGCATGTTATATATATATATATACTTTTCTATATTTATGTAAATATTCATAATAAAAAGTTGTTGGGTTTGTTTTTTTTTGAGACAGAGTCTCACTCCGTTGCCCCAGGCTAGAGTGCCATGAACTCAGTCTAACTCACAGCAACCTCAAACTCCTGGGCTCCAGCGATCCCACTGCCTCAGCTCCCCCAAGGAATAGCTGGGACTACTACTAGGTACCAGCCACAACACCCAACTAGTTTTTCTCTTTTTAGCAGAGACTCTTGCTCAGGCTGGTTTCGAACTCCTGAGCTCAATCAGCCACCCATTTCAGCCTCCCAGAGTGCTAGGATTACAGACATGATGAAAAGTTTTGAAACCCATCATCACCTCCTCCTAAACTTGTTCTCCTTCTTTTTTTTTTTTTTTTTTTTTTTTCAGTTTTTGGCCAGGGCTGGGTTTGAACCCACCACCTCTGGCATATGGGGCCGGTGCCTTACTCCTTTGAGCCACAGGCACCGCCCAGTTGTTCTCCTTCTTGTCATGGCATCATGATCAGCCCAGTTTGCGTTCCTCTTCCTCACTGCTTTCAAGAGCCAGCTGGTCCAGGTGATTGTATATGTAAAACACCCCACAAATTTGTCTGCCTCTCCCTCCCCACAGCCACCACCTCAGTTCAGGCTCTCTCATTGTCTGTCTCGCCTGCCTCGTGCTATGGTTTCCCTCACTCTCATTTCTCCCTCCATCCCAGTCTTATTCAGGGTAATCTTTTTTTTTTTTTTTTTTCTTTTTTTTTGTAGAGACAGAGTCTCACTTTATGGCCCTCGGTAGAGTGCCATGGCCTCACCCAGCTCACAGCAACCTCCAACTCCTGGGCTTAAGCGATTCTCTTGCCTCAGCCTCCCGAGCAGCTGGGACTACAGGCGCCAGCCACAACGCCCGGCTATTTTTTGGTTGCAGTTTGGCCGGGGCTGGGTTTGAACCCGCCACCCTCGGTATATGGGGCCGGCGCCTTACTGACTGAGCCACAGGCGCCGCCCTCAGGGTAATCTTTTAAGACAGAGCTGGGGGGCAGCACCTGTGCCTCAAAGGATTAGGGCGCCGGCCCCATATGCTGGAGGTGGTGGGTTCAAACCCAGCCCCGACCAGAAACTGCAAAAAAAAAGACAGAGCTGGGCCAGGCACTATGGCTCATCCTTACAATCCCAGCACTTTGGGAGGCCACATGCCTGAAGGACCACTAAAGGTCAGGAGTTAAAGGCCACCCTGGGCAACATAGGGAGACCCAGTCTCTACAAAAAAATCTAAAAAGAAATTATCGAAGCATCGTGGCACCTTCCTGTAGTCTTAGCTACTTGGGAGGCTAAGGCAGGAGGATTACTTGAGCATGGAAATTCAAGGCTGCAGAGAACTATGATCAAGCCACTGCACTCTAGCCTGCGTAACAGAACAAGATCCTGTTTCTAAAAAAATAAAAATGAAAAGACAAAAAATGATAATAAAAAAACAAAATAAATGAGGGCGGCGCCTGTGGCTCAAGGAGTAGGGCGCCAGTCCCATATGCCGGAGGTGGCAGGTTCAAACCTAGCCCCGGCCAAAAACCACAAAAAAAAATAAAAATAAAAATAAAAATAAAATAAATGAAAAGACAGATTGGGTGCAGTGGTGCAGTGGGTCACACCTATAATCCTAGCATTCTGGAAGACCAAGGCAGGAGGATCAATTGAATTGAAGAGTTTGAGACCAGCCTGAGCAAAACAAGACCCCCATCTCTACTAAAAATAGAAAAAGTTAGCTGAGTGTTGTGGCAGATGCCTGTAGTTCCAGTTACTAAGGAAGCTGAGGCAGGAGAATGGCTGAGCTCAGAAGTTTGAGGTTGCTATGAGGTAGGCAGAGACCATGGCATTCTAGTCTGGGCAAGAGAGTGGGACTCTGTCTCAGAATAAATAAATAAATAAATAAATAAATAAAAATTTAAAATGAAAAGACAGATTTGATTCTATCACTTTCCTGCTTTAAGCTCTTCGAGGTCCTATTGCTGCCAAGAAGTTGCAATTCCCTCATTAGCACACGAGGCCCTTCATAATCTGTCTCCAAACCCAACTTTCCCCCCTGAATTTTTACCACTGGAGCCACCATCTCACATTCAGATCATTCACAGCTCCCCAAGTTCACCATCTGACTTTCTCATGCATGTACTTATTTATTTATCCATCCATCCTCACCCAACAAACATCCAGGAATCTTGCACCTTACTAGGTGCTGGGATACAAGATCTCCTCCCTTCTTGAGGTTCAGCGCCCTCTATCTGGCTAACTTCTGCTAGCCCAGCAAAACTAGACAAAAGCATCATCCCTTTCAATGCCTTCAAGACTCCTCCAAAGATAAAGAAGACAGAGTTTCTTTGTGGTAGGTAGGAAGGGTGTGCAGTGAAGGCTTCCAGAAGTAAATGGTGCTTGTCTAGTCACACAGGGTTGCCCAAGGAATGAGTCTGTTTCTGGGCTTGATTCCAAAAAAAAATAATCAGAAACCACCTGGATTGGTCTCAATTTCCAAAAAAGGCAGCCAAGCCAAGTCCACTAACAGATCCATCATGCTGAGAGTAAGACTGGACACCTAATTTTCAGGAAAAGAAGCCAATGTGGGTTGAAGCATGTGTGTGAGGGTGTGTGTGTGTGCGCTTGTGCTCATGTGTGTCCTGACATGTGTGTCAAGATTCCTGATGATACCAGCTGAATGAGCTGCAGTCAGCCGGAAACTGTGATGATAGTCTGGAAAGGAGCCCTGCCTTTAGGACTCCTCACTGCCCAGGGAGAAACACAACACTGTTGATCCTAAACTGGGTTTGGGGCATTCTGGCTACCAGTAAAACTACAAATCCAAGCTGTATTTATTGAATGTCTGCTATGTACCAGGACTCCACAGTGAGCTATCAGACATGGGCCCTGCACTCACAGATAGGCAGCCATGCAATTAAACAGCAGTGTCCTGGCTCGGCACATGTAGCTCAGCAGCTAGGGCGCCGACCACGTACACTGGGGCTGGCAGTTTGAACCTGGCCCGGGCCTGCCAAATGACAATGACAACTACAACAGAAAAATAGCCAGGCGTTGTGGCAGGCACCTGTAGTCCCAGCTACTTGGGAGGCTGAAGCAAGAGAATCGTTTAAACCTAAGAGGTTCAGGTTGCTGTGAGCTGTGACGCCACGGCACTCTACCAGGGCAACATAGTGAGACTCTGTGTTAATAAATAAATAAATAGCAGTGTCTCTAGCCCTGCAACCAACATGGCCCCTTAAGGTCCTGTTTGTCTCAGTATATTTTAATTGTGTGCCCCTCCTTTGTGTTCTTAGGAAGGCTTCCTGGATAGAATTGCTTGATGCTTCCTGGATAGAATCGCTTGATTTGTTTTTGAGGGGTGGGCAGACAAGAAAGGGGGAGGAAGTAGACTTTTTCTAGTAGTGCAGCCTCTGAGGCAACATGTGCTTTCAAACAGTTTTGGGCTATGCCCTCTCCAATCAGAAGGTCCAGATGATGCCAGGCCCAGTGTACATGGTCCTTAAAGAAACAGAGATTTGGGAGGTTGGTGATTTACCCCCGTGGGGTTCTGCTCACTTTCAGCCTGCTGAGTTAGCTAAAAGACTCCAGGCACCTCCTTTACTTCTGCTGGATCCCAATCTGGCCATCTCATACCTTAACAGTTCTCTGCAGCTCTAAGTTGAAGCCGAGCTCACAGGTCCCACCAAGAGATAATTGGACCTGATGGTTCTCCGTGGCTCCCACAAAGAAGCAACTGATGGAGTTGAGTATGGATAGGGGCCACCCTGCCTACATGTCCACTTGTTGCAGGTCCTATTTCTCTACCATGATGCCACTTGGAAAGTCACTAATGCCCATTCTTGGCCCTAAACTCTATGACACATTGCTGTCCATGTGATGTTCCCAGGAAATAGGAGGGCCCAAGGGTCTACCACGTCTTTTCCAGATTCCTATGTGTGATGGGCCTGATCAATACCTCAGGTGCTCAACCTGATTCTGGTGGAGATGGGTGCTCCCAGGAAAAGATGTTTCACACCTTCCATAACTGCTGCATGCATCAGGGCCATCTGTGGGCCATCAGCTGCCTGAATTTCAACTTTGAAACCCACTTATATCCTGGCTCTCAGGAACTTATCCATCCAAACTCAACCCCAATGTTTTTCAACCTTTTTTATCTCATAGCACATTTGAACCTGTAGCTAAACTTCCATGGCACACTTAAATTATATTGATTTTTTAAAAAAATGTGGCCAGGCGTTATGGCTCATGCCTCACCCTCTGGGAGGCTGTGGCCGGTATCCCTTGAGCTTAGGAGTTTGAGCCTGAGCCTGAGCAAGAGTGAGACTTTATCTCTATTAAAAATAGAAAAACTGGGCAGTGCCCGTAGCGCAGTAGGTAGGGCACTGGCCATATATACCAAGGCTGGAGGGTTTGAACCTGGCCTGGGCCAGATAAAACAACAATGACAACTGCAACAAAAAAATAGCTGGGTATTGTGGCAGGCGCCTATTGTGGCAGGCAGCTACTTGGGAGGCTGAGGCAAGAGAATCGCTTGAGCCCAAGAGTTTGCGGTAGCTGTGAGCTGTGACACCACAACACTCTACCCAGGGTGACAGAGTAAGACTGCTTAAAAAAAAAAAAAAAAGAATATACTTACCGTGCTTTGAACTTCTTTCAAAAATAACTTAATTAATGATCTTTAAAAATATTCGTGGCACTGGGAGGCCAAGGCAGGTGGATTACTTGAGCTCATGAGTTAGACACCATCCTGAGCAAAAGCGAGACTCTGTCTCTACTAAAAATAGAAAAACTGAGGCAAGAGGATTGCTTGAGCCCAAGAGTTGGAGGTTGCTGTGAGCTATGACGCTACAGCACTCTACCCAGGGTGACAACTTCAGACTTTGTCTAAAAAAAAAAAAAAAAATCACCTGGCTTATTGTACCTTCAATGAATCCCCAACGATAAAAAAAAAAAAAACCGTGGCACGTCTAAGATCGCCTCATGGCACACCACTGTACCACAGCACGCCAGTTGCTCTAGCACTCTCATCTCAATGCTCGGAGGTATCACCTGAATTCTGAATGCATCATTCCACTGCTGTATTTCTGCATATAGCAGGACTGGGTAGCCCAGTTTTTAAAAATTATTATTATTTCTGTTGAGCAATAATTCACACCACAAAAATCATTCTTTTAAACTATACAATTCAGGGGAGTTGTGTATACTCACAAGATTGTGCAACCATCACCACTGTCTAATTTCAGAACATTTTCATGTTTTGTTTTGTTTTTTTGAGACAAAGTTTCACTATGTCGCCCTTGGTAGAGCGCTATGGCATCACAGCTCACAGCAACCTCAAACTCTTGGGTTTAAGCAATTCTCTTGTCTCAGCCTCCCTAATAACTGGGACTACAGGCACCCACCACAATGCCTGGCTATTTTTTGTTGCAGTTGTCATTGTTGTTTAGCAGGCCAGAGCCGGGCTCGAACCCACCAGCCTTGGTGTATGTGGCTGGCACCCTACTCACTGAGCTATGGGCGCTGAGCCCATTTTCATGATTTTTCATAACTCCCAAAGAAACCCCAAACCTATTAGCAATAACTCCTCATTCTTTCCTACCCCCAGCCCCAGGCAATTATTCATCCCTTTTCTGTCTCTGTGGAGTTGTCTATCCTGGGCATTTCATGTAAACAAAGTTATAGAATATGGAAATCCGGGTGGCGCCTGTGGCTCAAAGGGGAAGGGTGCTGGCCCCATATGCCAGAGGTGGCGGGTTCATAACCCAGCCCTGGCCAAAAACTGGAAAAAAAAAAGAATATGGAAACCCCTTGTGACTGGCTTCTTTCAAGTAGCATAATATTTTCAAGGTTCATCCCTGTGATAGTACATGTTAGTACTTCATTACTTGTGTATTTTTGTTTGTTTGTTTGTTTTTTGGGGGGGTCTTTTGTTTTATTTTGTTTTTTGAGACAGGATCTTACTCTGTCATCTGGGCTAAAATACAGTGAAATCATCATAGCTCAATGCAACCTCAAAGGCCTGGACTCAAGCAATTCTCCTGCCCCAGCCTCCTGAGTAGCTGGGAACCAGTGCATGCCATCGCAGCCAGCTAATTTTTCTATTTTTTTGCAGAGATGGGGGTCTCACTTTTGCTCAGCCTGGTCTTGAACTCCTGGCTTCAAGCACTCCTCCCTCCTCAGCCTTCCAGCCATTGCTCCCAACCTTGTTTTCTTTTTCTAAAATTATTTTTTGCCTCGGCGCCTGTGGCTCAAGCGGCTAAGCCCCCCCCCACCCCCATAGAATTGAGCTGGCGGGTTTGAATCCAGCCCGGGCCTGCCAAACGACGACAGCTGCAACCAAAAAATAGCCGGGCATTGTGGCGGGCGCCTGTAGTCCCAGCTCCTTGGGAGGTGGAGGCAGGAGAATCGCTTGAGCCCAGGCATTTGAGGTTACTGTGAGCTGTGATGCCACGGTACTCTACCCAGGGCAACAGCTTGAGGCTCTGTCTCAAAAAATAAAAATAGCTCTTTCGTCTCGGCCGCCGACATGCCATCCAGATTGAGGAAGACCCGCCATCCAGATTGAGGAAGACCCGGAAGCTTCGGGGCCACATGAGCCACGGCCATGGCCCTATCGCAAGCACAGGAAGCACCCAGGAGGCGGAGGTAATGCTGGTGGCATGCATCATCACAGGATTAACTTCGACAAATATCACCCAGGTTACTTTGGGAAAGTTGGTATGAGGCATTACCACTTAAAGAGGAACCAGAGCTACTGCCCAACTGTCAACCTTGATAAATTGTGGACACTGGTCAGTGAGCAGACACGGGTAAATGCTGCCAAAAACAAGACAGGAGTTGCTCCCATCATTGATGTAGTACAATCGGGCTACTACAAAGTTCTGGGGAAGGGAAAACTCCCAAAGCAGCCAGTCATTGTGAAGGCCAAATTCTTCAGTAGAAGAGCTGAAGAGAAGATTAAGGGTGTTGGAGGGGCTTGTGTCCTGGTGGCTTGAAGCCAAATGGAGGGGAGGTTCATTAAATGCTATTTCCTTGTGGTCTGAGTATAGGTTCTTTGGTGGCATCTCTGCCTTACCTGCATTTTGGGAGTCCACTTAACAGGTTTACTAAGGATATAATCCTGCTGATTACCCTTAAAGTGTGCGTAGTAAAAATAGAACCAACACTTAGAAGCAAAAGTGAGAATGATACCTATTGATAATTGAAGTACTTATTAAAAGGACCATTTGTGTTGCACTTTGAATTTTACAGTGAGTGGGAGAATGCCACTGTTCCATATGGCTCAAGGGGAACAGGGATTCCATATATGTTAAAAGTGGGCTAGATTCCAGAGAGCAGTTGTCATGAGATTCATAGGTCCCTGTGCATCAGGATCTTCAAAGATTTAATCATGAAATGTAAGTTTTTTCTTCCTAGTCTGAAATATATGTCATAGAGAAAATTGGGAAATCCTGAAAAAAAATAAAAATAAAATAAAAGTAAAAATAAAAAAATTCCTTTTTATAGTTGAATAATATTCCATCACATGAACATACTACATTTTGTTTATCCATCAGTTGATGGCCGTGTGGGTTGTTTCCACTTTGGGCTATTATGATAGCTATTTTAATGCTGCTATAAAAAGGCATGTACAAGTTTTTGTGTGGACATCTGTTTTCAATGTCTCTTGGGTACATACCCAGGAGTAGAATGCTAGATCATATGGTAACTCTATGTTTAACTTTTTGAGGAACTATGGTGGCCAAATTTACAACTGCTAATTCATCCACTTCCCCCATTTTCTCCTCAGAGCTCACACTTCTGCAGCAGCACCAACTTCCTCACCTTCCCCTGCACCGCTGAGGAACACAGCACAAACCTGGCTACTGGGCAAAATGTGGAGGCCACCAACCTCCTACCAGAAGAAAATCAATCGACAGCTGGCTCGGGGGAGACAGTCCTCCAGGGAGAGGGTTGTCTTTCTTCCTGCCATATTTTAAGCCACCCATCAGGCTGAGCCTAAATACTTCTTCTTATGTGACGTTACCTAGACCAGACTTCTGTGTCTCATATTTCAAGCTGTTTTCATCCATTCACACCGCCCCCCATCCCACCACTCCCTACTGTGCACAGTGGGCTTGGACCTTGCCATGCTCCCCTGGTGACAAGAAGTAGAAGCCAAGAATGGTAGGGAAGTGATCAAAGGTGGGAGATTCATGACTTGTGGTCCAGGCCACAATACAGGCAAAAGCGGGAGGCCTCCAAATAGGATAGTGTTGAAAAGTTGCTTTGCACTTCAGAAGTCTGGCTTCAGCAGATGAAGTAGTATGTAATACATTCTGACTTCTTCTTGTCCAGAATTCAGAACTCCTGCATTTATGTTCTCAAAAAAAAAAAAAAAGCACTCTTCTGGATGGTGAGAAGCAGAAAAGGCAGGTCTGAGTTAAATGAGAGCAGGCAGCACACAGCCATGTTTTACATTTGGAAACAGAGGCCTACAGAGATTAATGGTCCATCCAGCTGACCAACTACCCCATTTTGCCTGGAATGTCCTGTTTTGGGTACTGAACCTCCTAATCTTGGGCAAACTGAGAAAGTTGGTGATGACATCCAAAGTCATAGCTGGTGTCAGAGCAGAATCTGAACCCAGATCTGACCTTTTCCAAAGTGTTCCCTCCACCGAATGAATGACTTGTCAAGCATGTCAATCACGTGGAACATATGCCAATCCTCAGCAAGAGAGTCCAAGTATTTCTTGTTGTTCCTCTCTTCACCCTCACATCTCTGCAGTGGGGCATAACCCAGCTAAGAGTTCTGGCCCTCACCCAGGGCCATTTTGTTGCCAGCAGAGAATAAAGACAGAACTGAGCTCAGGAGTGTTTTTTCATCACTCAGGGCCTGCCAGATCTCTCCTCTACTTGGCTGCCAAGATTCCACACTTGAAAGTTGAGACATGAGAATAAGGTTGAAAGCTCCCAGGTGCCACCTCTTTGGGGGAAATCTGGGGTAGAAAGAATCTGGCTTTGCAGCCAGTTAGCCCTGGGATTAAATCCGAGTCTTCCCGTTAACAGCTCTGAGACCCTTAGCAGTCTACTTAATTAAGGTCTGAATTTCTGTATTTTACTAATCCCCATCTTGAATGGCTATTGGGAGATAACATTAGATAATTTACATAAAGCACCCCATAACATCAGGCATTCAACCCTTTGTTCCCTTGATCCATGTTAGGAGGGGCAGATCCTTTCATAAACCTTGTCACCATTCAGGATTACTCTATGTTGACAATCACATCCCTGAGGCTCTGAAGCTGCCCTTTTTTCCATTCCACCTGCTGGCCCTGTTGACACTGGAGCCCACACCTGGAGTGCACTGTGGGCTCCCCACCTGCTGACCTCACTTCCTCTGTGACATTGACTTTATCCTGCATTGCTTCAGCTGTTTTTGCGACCTTAGGTCCCTGCCATGTCTCACTCATAACTTTTCCACTTTGGACCACATAGCCACTTTCCTGTTGTCCTGTCACCAGGACTTAGTGAGCACTCTGGTTCCTGCAGCCACAGCTGCCCTGGTCCTTCCCTCCCGCAGCACAGGAAGCCGGGTCCCACTGTGCCCCTGATGCCGACATTTTTCCCTGTTCAAACATCTCCCACACTCCTATGCTACCGCCCCAGCCATAAAGGAATGTGAGTCTTCTATGTCCCTGACAATTTGAAAGCATATTTTAAGATCTCATTTACTTAATTCTTTAAAGTGGATGCTATTCTTCCTTTCCTAGTGAGGAAACTGAGGTTCAGAAACGTTATATAACTTACCTGAAGTGGCAGAACTGGACTTCAGCCCACTTCTCCTATGTTGTGATTTCCTCTGATTTAGTCCTGAGGTCTCTCTTTGGAGAGTGGCCGTAAGTTCAGATAGCCACTTGCTAGGAGAGCCCTGACTGGAATGAGAGGTTCGGGTGCAGAGGTCAGGTGAGACACAGCAGAGGCCACAGAACAAAACACATGAAGTAAGAAAAGCAGTTTTTTTTGTTTTTTTTTTTTAAGCAGTTTTGGCCGGGGCTGGGTTTGAACCTGCCACCTGCGGCATATGGGGCCAAGGCCCTACTCCTTTGAGCCACAGTTGCCGCCCTGAGAAGCAGTTTTATTACTTACAGATCCACAGAGAAGAGGGCAGCGTGTAGGGGGGTTGGGAGAGACCTGACAGCCAAAGCCTCAGGGGGGTCCAGAGTTTCCCTGATGGAGGGGTTTAAAGCAAGCAGGCACAGGTTCCAGGGGTCTTGCTGTGACTGCTGGGGCATATGTGCACAGTCCTCACAGCTGTCCCACCTCAGGTGGTGACCAGGAGGTGGTCATATAAGGCGGATAACTGGATCCATCATACTGAGATCTGGAGGAGGCAGAGAACTGGAAACTGTGTCCAGGGTCACTGAGCCCTGCTTTTAGAATGAGAAAGCTGAACTTACATTCATGATGGTTGTTGTGGCAACATAAAATTGTAAAAATCGCTACACTCTAACAGTTGAAATCTTTTCACTCTGCAATTTTGGCAGCTATGACTACACTTCCCTGGCCCCAGGCAGGGTCCTAATTCCCTCCCAGAGATGTCCCGCTGTACCCTCTGCACTGTGAAAAAGTGTGCATATGTTGCCTCTGTGAGCCTGTGAGCCCCTCAGAGCAGTAAACATGTATTAATACTTCATTTCCATCTTCCTAGCACCCTCAGTAAGTGCTCTGAATTTGTTAAGTTCAAGCTATCTTTGCCCGTTTCACAGTGTTCTAAGGTTAGGTGAGCATTCTGCACTCACATGGATGATAGTGTGTTTTTGCTTTTGTTTTCCATTTGTTTTGTTCCTCTCTTGGGCCAGAAAGATGTGCCTCCCTCCTCCATGGGGAGCCAAACTGGTGAGCTGGCAATCAGGCTTCTCCTAGGCAGTGGAGGAGGGGGGCTGGGAGCCACCACTGCTTCTTTTATAAAATGAGTGAGCATGAAAAAGTGATGACATTAGAGAAAACATGTAAATCTCATAAATTTGGTTCAACTGGGACCAAGTTGAGAAGCACAGTGGATGCCGAAGTCAGGGACTCTGGCTTCAGCTGGATGTACGCTGGGCTTCGGGTTGGTCTGCAGCACATTCAATTGGAAAGGAAAAGAACAAAATTCCTATGTATGGAATGCTAAGAATATATCATTTTGGTTTATAAACTAAAACACGAGGGGTCGTTTGGACTTCTGTTATTATTTTGTTTCCTGGGGTGGAGCCACACCTTAGCACATGAGCCTCTGCTGTTTCACTTGTGCACTGATGCACTGAAACACTTTCTTGGCACACGACAGCACCAGGCACTGCCCTGGAGCTTTGCTCACAGCAACTGTTTAATTTTGGCAGCAATGCGGAAAGGTAATTATAGCTATCACCTGCTTTTTTTTTTAGATGAGAAAACAGATGCACAGAGAAGCAAAATAACGTGACCAAGGCACACGACTGGATTCCAGCACAGCCTGGCTCCCAACTAGGACACCACTGTACCTCTGTCTTGACACATTTGCAGAACATCTCACTCACAAGAACAGATGACTGTTTGAACCACATGTGATTTTGCAAGGAAACCAAATCTGTTCATATTTTTAGATGACTTCTTCCTGACATAAAGCAAGAAATAAGTGCATCTTGGTGGAAGGAACTGACCTCCTTCCCACTTGGATAGTAATTTATCCACTAGATAAGGCTGATTCTAACATTTCAGATGACAGGGATTTCATCCCTTGGAATACCCTGTTGTCACATGTTCTGGAGAGTGATCACTGCTTGGAGGAGGAAAATAATTAAAGAGAACAAAGGGGCTCGGCACACATAGCTCAGTGAGTAGGGTGCCGGCCACATACAACAAGGCTGGTGGGTTCCTGCCCTGCCCGGGCCTGCTAAACAACAATGACAACTACAATAACAACAACAAAAATAGCTGGGCATTGTGGCGGGCGCCTGTAGTCCCAGCTACTCGGGAGGCTAAGACAAGAGAATCACTTAAGCCCAAGAGTTTGAGGTTGCTGTGAGCTGTGACGCCATGGCACTCTACCAAGGGTGACATAGAAAGACTCTGCCTCAAAAAAAAAAAAAAAAAAAAGAGCAGGGTGGTGCTCATAGCTCAGTCGGCAAGGGAACTGGCTACCACCACAGGGTAGCAGGTTGGAACCAGGCCAGGGTCTGCTAAGCAACAATGACAACTGCAACCAAAAAATAGCCGGGTGTTGTGGTAGTCCCAGCTACTTGGGAGGCTAAGACAAGAGAATCGTTTAAGCCCAAGAGTTTAAGGTTGCTGTGAGCTGTGAGGCCATGGCACTCTACCAAGGGTGACATAGAAAGACTCTGTCTCAAAAAAAAGAGCAGGATGGTGCTCGTAGCTCAGTCGGCAAGGGGACTGGCTACCACCACAGGGTGGTGGGTTGGAACCAGGCCAGGGTCTGCTAAGCAACAATGACAACTGCAACCAAAAAATAGCCAGGTGTTGTGGCAGGCACCGGTAGTCCCAGCTACTTGGGAGGCTGAGGCAAGAGAATTTCTTAAGCCCAAGACTTGAAGGTTGCTGTGAACTGTGATGCCATGGCACTCTACCCAAGGTGACAGCTTGAGACTTTGTCTCAAAAAAAAAAAAAAAAAAGAACAAAGGGAAGTAAATTAAACAAAGAAAAAAAAAAGAGTTGCACTTGTTAAATAATTCATTAAAACATGTGGATGTCATGAAAGCAAAACCTCAGAGGCTAAACAAAGTTACCATGAGAGTTATAATCAATAACAAAGGAAATTAAAACCAGGATCACAAATGACTTGTCCAAACCAACTTTTTTTTTTTTTGACACAGAGTCTCACTATGTTGCCCTTGGTAGAGTGCTGTGGCATCACAGCTCACAGCAACCTCAAACTCTTGGGCTCAAGTGATTCTCCTGCATCAGCCTCCCAAGTAGCTGGACTACAGGTGCCCACCACAATGCCTGGCTATTTATTTGTTGCAGCTGTCATTGATGTTTTAGCCAGCCCAGGCTGGGTTTGAACCTGGCAGCCCAGGTGCATGTGGCCAGTGCCCTACCCACTGAGCTACTGTTAAGGTGAAAGAGAAGCAAGCCTAACTCCATTTTGATGTAATTCTCTTTCCAGAGAATCAGTGGAAAGGCAAAATAGACCTAATTCCATTCTGTTGTTTTGCTATATTTTATTGTTAAAAAAACCTGTGTTGAACTGCGGCCGGCCCGAGGGAGCGTCAGGTCACCCAGCAACCGCCCCCGGCCGCAGTCGAACCTCAAGTCGGCAAAACTCACCAAACCAGTTGCCGACAGGACTCGAACCACGAGCGGTGAGGTGCCCTCGGGGAGGCAGCGTGGGGAACCGAGGAAACCCTAGAACACTGGTTCTCAAACTTGCCTGCCAGTGAGACCTTCCTGGGACATGTGTGAAAATGCAGGTTCCTGGGCCCTATCTCTAGACACCCGGAATTTTCAGAACAGCCTGGGAATCTGTGTTTTGAACAAGTGTTTAGGATCGGGCAAGGTTGAGAAACGGCTCCGGAGGAGGAGACACGGGTGAAGGGATGGCAATGGGGCTGCGGGAGCGGGGGTCGCGGGGCGTAGAACTGAGTTTGAATGGGTTCGTAAAGCCTGAGGGCTGGCGCTGGAGATTTTGGACGCCGCTGAGTTTGGGGCTTGGTAAATGGAAATGTAGGTAGAAACTGAATTCGGTTGCCCAGTGCATCTGGCTTGTAAGAGCCCAGGTTGCTGAAAGCCAGTGGGGTCCATTAAAATGGATGAGAGGGAGAGATCAAGGAAACAATGAACCTCTCTCTTAATAGAAGCTAGGGACACTCCACAAGTGTCGACATAATTATATTTTTCTAAAATGTATCCAAATACGTACTAGACTGAGTTTCAACTCCCGAAGTTTATCATTTCTCTAAAACAATAAAACTACAATACTAATAAAGTTTAAATTGGTATTATTTTAACAGTAAAAAAAAAAAAAAAAAAAAAAACCTGTGTTATTTATTTTTCAAAAAATCAACTCCTTGTTTCATTAATTTTATGAATGATTCTTTTGTTTTCAATTTCATTAATCTCTGATTTAATTTTGGATATTTCTTTTCTTCTGCTAGTTTGTTCTTCTTTTTCCAATTCCATAAGATGGCTTGTGAGTTTGTTGATGCGTTCTCTTTCTGTTTTTCTAATGTAGGTTTCTAAAGAGATAAATCTTCCTCTCAGGACTGCTTTTGCTGTATCACATAGGTTTTGGTAACTTGTGTCTTCATTGTTGTTATACTCAAGGAAGTTAATGATTTCCTTTTTTATTTCTTCCCACACCCAACTATCATTCAGCATAAGGTTATTTAACTTACATGCCTTTGTGTGAGGTTGAGCATTTTTGTTGGAGTCGAGTTCCACTTTTAGTGCCTTGTGGTCTGAGAAGATGCAAAGTAGAATTTCAATTCTTTTGATTCTGTTGAGGTTTTGTGTCCTAGGATATGATCAATTTTGGAGAATATTCCATGGGACGATGAGAAGAATGTATATTCTTTATCTTTGGATAGAGTGTTCTATATACATCTATCAAGCACAGTTGTTCTAGGGTCTCATTTAAATCTCTAACATCTTTGTTTAATTTCTATTTAGAGGATCTGTCCAGCTCTGAGAGAGGGATATTAAAGTCCCCTGTTACTATGGTGTTATAAGATATCATATTGCTCAAACTAAGCAAAGTCTGTTTCAAGAATCTAGAACCATTTAAATTGGGTGCATAAATATTTAGAATTGAAATGTAATAGATAAACCTTTGGCTAGACTAACTAGAAATAAAAAAGTAAAATCTCTGGTAACCTCAGTCAGAAATGACAAAGGGGAAATAACAACTGATGCCACAGAGATACAGAGATTATCTCTGAATACTACCAGAAACTTTATACCCAGAAATTCAACAACGTGAAGAAAATGGATCAAGGGTGGCACCTGTGGCTCAGTGAGTAAGGTGCCGGCCCCATATACCGAGGGTGGTGGGTGGGTTCCAACCCGGCCCCGGCTGAACTGCAACCAAAAAATAGCCGGGCATTGTGGCAGGCGCCTGTAATCCCAGCTGCTCGGGAGGCTGAGGCAGGAGAATCGTGGAAGCCCAAGAGCTAGAGGTTGCTGTGAGTCCCGTTACATCATGGCACTCTACTGAAGGCGCTAAAGTGAGACTCTTTCTCTACAAAATAAATAAATAAATAAATAAAATAAATAAATAAAAGAAAAAGAAAATGGATCAATATTTGGAATCACACCCTCTCCCTTGACTTACCCCAGATGAAATAGAGCTCTTGAACAGACCAATTTCAAGCACTGAGATCGAAGAAACAATAAAAAATCTTCCAACAAAAAAATGCCATGGTCCAGATGGCTTCACACCAGAATTTTATCAAACCTTCAAAGAAGAGCTTATTCCTATATTGCAGAAATTATTCCAAAAAATTGAGAAGGAAGGAATCTTCCCCAACGCGTTCTATGAAGCAAACATCACTCTGATACCAAAACCAGGAAAAGACCCAACTAAAAAGGAGAATTTCAGACCAATTTCACTAATGAATATAGATGCAAAAATTCTCAACAAAATCTTAGCCAACAGACCACAGCTTATCATCAAAAAAGTCATACATCATGATCAACTAGGTTTCATCCCAGGGATGCAAGGCTGGTTTAACATACACAAATCTATAAACGTTATCACCATATCAACAGAAGTAAAACTAAAAACTATATGATCCTCTCAATAGATGCAGAAAAAGCATTCGACAAAATCCAGCATCCTTTTCTAATTAGAACACTGAGGAGTCTAGGCATAGGTGGCACATTTCTGAAACTGATAGAAGCTATTTATGACAAACCCACAGCTAATATTTCACTGAATGGAGTCAAACTGAAAGCTTTTCCTTTTAGAACTGGAACCAGAGGTTGTCCTCTGTCACCATTACTATTCAACATAGTGCTGGAAGTTCTAGCCAATACAATTAGACAAGATAAGAAAATAAAGGGCATCCAAATTGGAGCAGAGAAGGTAAAACTTTCCCTCTTTGCTGATGATATGATCTTATACTTAGAAAACCCTAAAGACTCAACCACAAGACTCCTAGAAGTCATCCAAAAATACAGTAATGTTTCAGGTTATAAAATCAATGTCCACAAGTCAGTTGCTTTTGTATATGCCAACAACAGCCAAGATGAGATGTTAATTAAAGACACAACTCCCTTCACCATAGCCCCAAAGAATGAAATACTTAGGAATATACCTAACAAAACAGGTGAAGGACCTCTATAAAGAAAATTATGTGACCTTAAGAAAGGAAATAGCAGAGGACCTTAACAAATGGAAGAACATACCATGCTCATGGCTGGTAAGAACCAACATCGTTAAAATGTCTATACTTCCCAGAGCAATTTACCGATTCAATGCCATCCCTATTAAAATACCAACATTCTATTTTCAAGACTTGCAAAAAATGATTCTGCATTTTGTATGGAACCAGAAAAAACCCCGTATAGCTGAGGCAGTTCTTAGTAATTAAAACAAAGCTGGGGGTATCACCATACCGGACTTTAGGCTGTATTACAAGGCCGTAGTGGTCAAGACAGCATGGTACTGGCACAAAAATAGAGACATAGACATTTGGAATCAAATAGAAAACCAGGAAATGAAATCAACAACTTACAGCCACCCAATCTTCCATAAACCAAAGAGCGTCCACTGGGGGAAAGATTCCCTATTCAATAAATGGTGTTGGGAGAACTGGATATCCACATGTAAAAGACTGAAACTGGACCCACACCTTTCTCCACTCACAAAAATTGACTCAAGACGGATAAAGGACTTAAATTTAAGGAATGAAACAATAAAAATCCTCAAAGAAAGAATAGGAAAAACACTGGAAGACATTGGCCTGGGGAAAGACTTTATGAGGAAGACTGCCATGGCAATAGCAACAACTGCAATAATAAACAAATGGGATTTAATTAAATTGAAAAGCTTCTGTACAGCTAAGGAGACAACAACCAAAGCAAATAGATAACCTACCCAATGGGAAAGGATATTTGCATATTTTGAATCAGACAAACACTTAATAACCAGGATCTATACAGAACTTCAATTAATTCACAAGAAAAAAAATAACAACCCCATACATCAATGGGGGAAGAGAGATGAATAGAATCTTGTCCAAAGATGACAGACGAATGGCCAGCAATCATATGAAAAAATGCTCACCATCCCTAACTATTAGAGAAATGCAGATGAAAACCACCCTGAGATATCACCTAACCCCAGCAAGAATGGCCTATATCACAAAATCTCAAAACTGCAGATGCTGGTGTGGATGTGGAGAGAAGGGAACACTTTTACACTGCTGGTGGGACTGCAAACTAACACAACCTTTTTGGAAGGAAGTATGGAGAAACCTCAAAGAACTCAACCTAGATCTCCTGTTTGATCCTGCAGTCCCATTACTGGGCATCTATCCAGAAGGGAAAAAAAACTTTTATTATAAAGACACTTGTGGGGCGGCGCCTGTGGCTCAGTGAGTAGGGCGCCGGCCCCATATGCCGAGGGTGGTGGGTTCAAACCCGGCCCCGGCCAAACTGCAACAAAAAAAAAAAAAAATAGCCGGGCGTTGTGGCGGGCGCCTGTAGTCCCAGCTACTCGGGAGGCTGAGGCAAGAGAATCGCGTAAGCCCGAGAGTTAGAGGTTGCTGTGAGCCGTGTGACGCCACGGCACTCTACCCAAGGGCGGTAGAGTGAGACTCTGTCTCTACAAAAAAAAAAAAAAATAAAGACACTTGTACTAGGCTGTTTATCACAGCCCAATTTACAATCGCCAAAATGTGGAAACAACCCAAATGTCCCTCAATCCAGGAATGGATCAGCAAGCTGTGGTATGTGTATAAAATGGAATATTATTCGGCCATAAAAAATGGAGATTTTTCAGAATTTGTACTAACCTGGATGGAGGTGGAACACATTATTCTTAGCCAAGCATCCCAGGAGTGGAGAAGTATGAATCCTATATACTCAATTTCGATTTGAAGACAATTAATGACAATTAATGACATGGTGGGGCATGGGGGAAGGGGAGAGAAGGAGGGAAGGACTGAGGGAGACAAAAAGAAAAAAAAAGGACAAGAAAAAGAAAAGGAAATAGTGACTAATTTTCACATAAATTAGTTTTAATTTTGATCAAAGTATGTTACTTAAACATTAATTCTTAACTCAACATGTTAATATGTTGCATAGGATATTGTATCCTCATTTATAAGTGACATATGTTTGTAATTTCTCCTTTATAATAATTTATTTTCTCCAACTTTAATATCAAGTGTACCTATATCAAGAAGAATGATTTTGATGTATTTCTTTTTCTATTGTCTATAAGATTTAGCATGATCTTATTTTTAAGTTATTTTTTACTTTTATTTATAAATATTAGTTGTCTATTTTTTGATACTTAAAAAAAAATAAGAAGTTAACTGATGACTCCATACTGAATCTCAGAGTCATTCTATAATAGACATACTCTTAAGTATGTCTTAGACATAACAATGTGAATGTTACTTTCCTTGCGTTGTTATTATTATTGCTCAATATTTTGATGATGCAAATTGTCTGATTCCTTTTCTGAATGTATTTATGTTCCTTTGTTCTTTACAAGGTTTTTGTTTCTAATACTTATCTTAAACATTGTTATTGTTATTAAATTTTAAGTCTTTTTAATTTTGTGAAGGCAAAAAAATGGAAACCTAATTAATACATGTATATGTATAAATAAAAATTTAAAAAAAAAACTGGTTCCACTTGCCTCCCCGCCCATAGCATAGTATTTTAAGTGTACCTGGTTGAACTATTAAAATTATTAATATTGCGTAGAAAGTCACTACCCTTGTGACAAACAACCTTCATGATTATGTTAAAGTGATCTTTATACCATTCATATATAATATTGAAATGTTAACAGAACAAGATTAACTCCATTTTACTATTTACTCCTTTTTACCTTCAAAACTAGTTCCTCTTGTTTCCCTCCCAGTGTAACTGTAAATGCTTTTAGCTAAAATTATTAGTAATGTAAGTTACTGACCACATAGCCCTTATGATTACAGCTTTTTATGATCATGTTGTTTATGACCCTCACCTGCGAGTCCCCCCACATTACCTAAGTAGACATTGTAGATTGTATTTGTTTTGTAAAAATTACTAAGTGCTCTTATAATCATAACATTATGTACTTATTGTTTTCACCCCTAGTGACTTCCCCTAACTGTTGTTTTGGCTTTTGTAATTATGTTTGTTTACCCCCTGGAAAAATTTTGCCTTATAAAAGTCAGCGCCTCAGTCAACTCGGGGCTGCTCTCAGAAACCCCATGTGGGACACTGTGGGACACTGAGGCAGTCATTGGCTTTTCAATAAAAGGACTCCTCTTTAATTCGACTTGGCTGGTGGAGTGGCCTTTGAGGGGACTCCTGGGCATAACACTACAGGCGCCGTCTGGAAAACTTTTTCAAGTCTTATGATGCATTTTACAAGCTGTTTTGTGTCTTAACTCAAAGTAAACCGTAAAATACAGCTAATTGTAGATAAGTAAGATATGGTTGCCCAGACCAACATTATCTGAAAGGGGCCAAAAAGAAAGACCACAGTATTCTGTGAAAATCTTAAGAAAAGATTAAACATTTACTCAGTGCCTACCATGTGCCAGACCTGTGCCAAAGAGCTGGGAAAAAAATGGTTGATTGTATTATCTCCAATTTACAGATTAAGGAACTGAAGGTCACCTATTGAGTAAGCTATGATGGTGTCACTCTAGCTTGGGAGCAAGACCTTCTCTCTAAAAAATACAAATTAAAAATTAAACAATTAAAACTTAAATCCTGCAATAGGAGTGATACTAAAAAGACAAAGGAGGAATATTTGCTAGAAGTCTTGCTGCAACCTAGACCAAGGGTGCTGCCTCACTTAGTCATTTGGCAATCATTGATGGAATGTCTACTCAGTGCCAGGTGTGATGCTAGGGACTGGGAGTTCCGAAATGAAAAAGACCTGGTCACTTAGAATGAGCTATGAAGAAGTGGTCCATGTAAACAGATAAATTACAATGTAGGGTAATTAGAACCATAATAGAGAAATGTAGGAAGCACGATGGGAGGCCAGGGAGGGAATGACAATTCTATTTAAAGTGGAGGAGTTCCCGGGGGCGTGGTGGCTCATGCCTGTAATCCCAGCACTGTAGGAGGCTGAGGAGGGAGAATTGCTTTAGCTCAAGAGTTTGAGATTTGCCTGAGTGAGAGTGAGACCCCGACTCCTAAAAAAATGGAAAAACCCAGCTAGGTGCCACAGCAAGGGCCTGTAATCCCGGTGGTTTCCGGAGGCTGAGGCAGCGGGATGCCCATAGTCCCAGTCTGAGGTTGCAGTGAGCTGCGATGCCATTGTATTCTGCTCAGGGCGTAGGGTGAGGACTCTGTCTCAAAACAATAACAACAACAAAGTGATGAAATAAAAATAAAAAATAAGCAAGGAAATAAAATAAATAAAGTGGAGGAGCTGAGAGCTGAGGCCCTTGTGGGAGAAGGCTTGGTGGTGGGTGAAGATGGTGGTGTTAGTGTCTGAATATTCTGGAGGCTTCTAGGTGGGCAGAAAGGGCATAGCATTTTAGGCAAAGAGTGAAGATTAGCAACTGGAGGCCATTGTTGGGCCTGGAGTGTGGGGCATAGGAGATGGGACTGGGGGAGTAGGGGGACCCTCTTTGCAGCTTGGTAAAGTCATTTCTGCTCACTAAAGTTTATTCATTGGAGGAGCACTCTAATTTGTTTTTGTGATGAGACTCTTCGTTCAAAGGAAATGCCTACACATGGAGTATGTAATAAAAGGCTGAGAATTTTTTTTTTCATAATAGGAAACAGATCTTCCCAATTGTTTGGAAAAATATTTTAAAACATTCTTAATGGGGATAAAGAGGGACATCCCCACCATAGGGTCTGAATTTGCACCAGGACTCTGAAAAGAAGGCAAAGCTGCTTGACCTGAGAAAAGGGGGGGCAATGACAAGCGCAAGAGCCACACCACTCCTGCTCTGCCTCCCATTTCCATTCCTACCTGCCCAAGTCTATCCTCCACTTAATCAAAATCTGTAGAGTATTCTATCTAAAATGTAAACACCATAATGTACTTCCCTGCTCAAAATCCTTCCGTGGCTCCCTTAACTCTCAGAATAGAAGCCAGACTCCCAGGCCTGGTACCATCTGCCTGCTGGCTACTGCCCAGACCTCACCACCCACTGGCTTCCCTGGCTTCCCAGAGGCCACCCTGCCCTCCTTGCTGTTTCCAAATTTATCACACACATATTTCCTGTACCAGGCTTTGCGACTTGTTGTTCCCTCCACCTGTACCACTCTTTACCCAAATATCTGTATTTCTCTCCAACACTTCAATCTGGTATCTTTACAAAGGGTACAAGAGAAGCCTCCCAGCTGAAAAGGTAGCTTCCCGGGCGGCGCCTGTGGCTCAAGGAGTAGGGCGCTGGTCCCATATGCCGGAGGTGGCGGGTTCAAACCCAGCCCCAGCCAAAAACAAAACAAAACAAAAAAAAAGAAAAGGTAGCTTCCCTGTGTCTCTCTGTGTTGTCAGTCTGTTCTTTCCTGTCGTAGCACTGACATCATGTGCAGCAACTTATATATTCATTTGTTTGAGCTCTCTTGGAGCTCAGAAAATGCAACTCCCACATATGGCTCTTTGGCATGCTAAGCTAAAGAAGTCTCTCTGGCTCGGTGCCTGTGGCTAAAGCGGCTAAGGTGCCAGCCACATACACCTGAGCTGGCGGGTTCAAATCCAGCCCAGGCCTGCCAAAACAACAATGATGGCTGCAACCAAAAAAATAGCCAGGCGTTGTGGCGGGCGCCTGTAGTCCCAGCTACTTGGGAGGTGGAGGCAAGAGAATCACTTGAGCCCAGGAGTTGGAGGTTGCTGTGAGCTGTGACGCCATGGCACTCTACCCAGAGCGACAACTTGAGACTCTGTCTCAAAACAAAACAAAACAAAAAGTCTCTCTGGTCTTCCCTGCACCCTCCACTTAATCCTCTGTTTCTTCCAAAGCACAGAATGAGATTTTTCTCTGATATTCTCTCCTCCACCTTAAGAGCGAACCAGCCAAAGAGATCACAGGTGCCCTCCATCCCCTTCCTGACAAGGCCAAAGAATGCAAACACACCTGTCAGACTTTTTCCCAAGATGGCCTGACTCTTGGGCTCATTCAAATTCCAAAGAGAATCATTTACAAGTCAGTTTCTGTCTTCCAGGTTCATTCATTCCCCCTAAAAACTCTTTACTACCCCTCAAAATGGCTACACCCCCCCCCCCAAGCTCCACTTCCCCCTGAAGAAGGGTATAGAAGCATGTGGGTCTCACTGTGTTAACTGGTTAATCATTCTCTCACAATTCCTCATGCTTACGCATACGTTTATTAAATAAAATTTGTGTGCCTTTATTCTCCTATTAATCTGCCTATTGTCGGTTCATTTTCAGCAAACCTTTCTAGGGCTAGAGCGTAGGCTGGGCGGGGGTTGAGGGAGTTTTCCCTTATCCCCTATGTTACTGGACAAAGAATGTCTAGCCGCCTGTCACTGTCAGCCAATACGCAGAGATATTGGGAATAGGTCCACCAAACTTCATTTGTCAGAAGGCCAAGTTTCTGGAGAACAGTGAGAGTAGCCTGTTCAAGACTGTTCTGTTCTTTCATTTCTAACATTACAGTTCTATACATTTGGGTTCAAAGTGAAGACCACGTTAACCTTTATCTTAAGCAATAATCACCCAAACCCATGAGCTATAGGAAACAATAATTAGTATAACTCATGATCCTAAATAACATTTCAATTTAAAAGTTAATCTTCTAAATCAGTTCACCTAAACTACTCAAGATAGGCATCTTCAGGGTGGGAGCTAAATTTACAGAACAGTAAGAAGGAGAGACAGAGGGTAAAGGTCAGGCAGGACCTAAACTGACCAGACCAGCTGCATCTGCCCTAGCCTGCCTGACTCCATCTTATTTTTACTATGTGTGCTTTTACCTATAGTTCCTTGAGGAAGGCTGTTGACTCTTCCTCATTGCTATCTCTCCAGCATTTGGAATGGTACCTCAAACACAGATGCCTGATAAGCAGGTATTGAGTGCCATGCTTTGCCAAGGGGGCAGAGCAAGCAGTGGAGAAAGTTACCCAGCAGGAGCAGAAAGCTTTGAAAGAGTTTTGGACTTTCATGCCTATAGGACTGGGGAATGGGAAGAGGGACTAAGGCAACTTCTTCTAGATTTTAAGGAAGAGGTAGGTCCCTAGCTGCACCTGATTAAATATAAAACAGATAATACAGGTGGGATGCAGTGGCTGACGCCTGTAATCCCAGCACGTTGGGAGGCAGGTGGATTGCTTAAGCTCACTGGTTCAAGACCAGTCTGAGCCAGAACAAGACCTCATCTCTAAAAATAGCCGGGCATTGTGGTGGGCACCTGTAGTCCCAGCTACTTGGGAAGCTGAGGCAAAAGAATGGCTTAAGCCCAAAAGATTGAAGTTGCTGTGAGCTGTGATGTCACAGCACTCTACTGAGGGCAACATAGTAAGACTATATATAAAAAAAAAAGATAAAACAAGAGCTGACAAGGTGGAGGCAGAGGTGGGGACCTGATGTTTTAGTGCCTTCACCTTCTTCCTTACAGTTCCTCAGTCACCACATCAGGGCAAACCCTAGAGGCACAGCATTAGCTCCATGGTGGCCTTCCTCTTCTCTGGCATAGACAGAGGATGGGCCCTGGGACCCCTCCCCTCATAGGATTGACAGCTCCTGCACTCTGGAGAGGAGAATTAGGACTTGCTGTAAGGGACCCAGGTGAAACCACCCTTTATAAAATTAATAAGGGGACACATACACAAATAAATAAATAAATAGATGGCCACAAGGTGGAAACTGTGGTAGGAGTCTGAACTCTGCAAAGGTATAGGTGTAATTAAAGTATACAGGGTGGCCATAAAATTCATATGTGATTTAAAGAAGTTGTCTTTTTTTTTTGAGACAGAGTCTCACTTTGTGGTTCTTGGTAGAGTGCTGTGGTGTCACAGCTCACAGAAACCTCAAACTCTTGGGCTCAAGTGATTCTCTTGCCTCAGCCTCCCAAATAGCTGGGACTACAAGCACCCGCCACAATGCCTGGCTATTTTTAGAGATGGGAGTCTTATTCTTGCTTAGGCTGGTCTCGAACTCGTGAGCTCAGACAATCCATGTGCCTCGGCCTCCCAGAGTGCTAGGATTAAAGGTGTGAACCACACTGCGCCCAGCCTCATAGTTGTCTATTTTAAATTGCACATGAACTTTATGGCTACCTTGTATACTATGTATAACCAGTCATTGTTCCCTAGCTTCCTTTCCTATAATTGCCGACTACTTTTAGCTTTCTTTTTTTCTCTGAGACAGAGTCTCATTATGTCGCCCTCGGTAGAGTGCCGAGGCATCGCAGCTCACAGCAACCCAAACTCTTGGGCTCAAGTGATTCTCTTGCCTCAGCTTCCCAAGTAGCTGGGACTACAGGAGTCCACCACAAGGTCCAGCTATTTTTTTGTTGTAGTTGTCATTGTTATTTAGTAGGACCAGGCCAGGTTCAAATCCGCCAGCCTCCATGTATGTGGTCTGAGCCCTAACTGCTGAGCTATAAGTGCCGAGCCTCTTAGCTTTCTTTATTGCTCCCATAGATGACATCCTTGTGAAACCTAAGACTAATTTTTGAGATGTCTTTCTGGCCCTGCATTCTGGTGGACCAACTGACCCACCCAGACCAGTGGCCATACCAACTGACTCAACTGGTCTTATAACCCCTGCGCATGAATTTACTCTGCATAAGAAGACAATTTCTGCTTCCTGACCCTATGAGTTCATCCTCAATCAGCAGAGCCCTTGGCCTATCAAACTACCTTTAAAAATTCTTTTTCCCAAATTCTCAAGGAGATGGATTTGAGAATTTCCTCCTGTCTCTTCACATGGTGCCTATGATATTAAACTCTTTCTCCACTGTAACACCTGCTGTCTCAGTGTATTGTCTTCCTCTTGAGCAGTGAGCAATGAACCTGGTTGGGCTGTAACAAACGTACCAGTTTCCAGGTGATGGAGGAGACTCTGAATCTCAACACAGGTAGTATGTGGTCTACTGGGCGAGGTGGCTCACGCCTGTAATCCTAGTACTCTGGGAAGCTGAGGTGGATGGATTGCCTGAGCTTGTGAATTGAGACCAACCTCAGCCAGAGTGAAACCCAATGTCTAAAAATAGCCAGGCATTGTGGCAGGTGCCTGTAGTCCCAGCTACTAGGCAAGAAAATCACTTAAGCTCAAGAGCTGTGATGCCACAGCACTCTTCGGAGGGCAGAAAAAACATGGAACCTCTATCCTGAGGGTGTCATGCCTGGAGACGTGAGGGCGTTCTCACAAGGTGTCCACTTGGGAGACCTCTCTGGGCTGCCATCTTTGACTTCCTGTGTTTGAACACAGACTGTGTGATGTGCTCTAATAAGGGAGGGGAAAGATAGACAATAGCGAGACAGGAGAGAGGCAAGAGGTAGAGAGACGGCTTTGGGAGAGAGGTAGAGACAAGGAAGAGAAGAGGCAGAAGGAAAAAGTCATGGAGAGAAGGAATATATATATATATATATATATACATACATAAAAATACCTCAGAGTGGGAGGTGCAGGGAAAGATCAAGACATAAAGGGGGAGAGAAATCGGGAAAGAAGGGCAAACAGAAAGAGGGCGAGAGATATAACAAAACAAAATGGCTGAAATAAGGTAAAAGTTATATCACTAGGATGTGCTTATCTTGAACCTGGAGAAAAGGAGAAGAGAGCGGAGACAGTGGCACCCGTGGCTGTGGTCCTCCCGGAAGTTCACCACCCAGGAGCCCCATCTGCCCTGTTTCCGGCTCATCAGGGCAGGACTCCCTTTACTATCTGGGATGAGTCATCTGTCCCAGATGGTGAGCCTGTGAGGGGTGGGGTGCTCTGAATGCAGCATTAATAACTGAGAGGACTTATTCCAGCCCTTTCCTGGGCTGCATCCTTCTCTCTTCTTGGAAGGATCTGTTGACTTAAAGGGGTCAGAAAGCCAGGCCTATAGGGGTCAGGCAATAAGACTCAGGGTTTTAAGGGAGTTTCTAGGGATTTTAAGCCACAGCAATCAGTCCCGGGAAAGAAGAGCCTAACCACGGAAGAAATCTATATGACATCAACCCTGGGGATGTTTCAAACCTAAGAAAAGAGCAAATGCCCTGGGTGTGCTACAGACCCAGGAGGATCCCACCATTGTGTGCAAGAGTCCTAAGAGCCCAAAGCCCAGGACCACCCCCCAGAGGAGGACCTGTACATCCTAGTTCCTCAGTTTCCCACCTGCCCAGTGTACAGACTCTGATTGCTTCTGGGAGAGGAGATCTTCAGGTGTTCAGTTGCCACCTGCAGCCTCAAGTCCCTTTCTCAGACAGAAAAGGCTTGAAAAGGGTCTGGAAAATTGAGAATAGATAGATAGATGGTAGGGTGAGAGCAAATACAGCAAAATATTAATCATGGTAGAATCTATATGGCAGTTACACAGGTGTTCACTATACAACTCTTTAAACTTTTATGCATGTTTGGATTTTTTTCATGATAAAATATCAGAGACAGAGGAAAAAATTGTTTGGCAAATAGCAGGCACTCGTAAGTATAAGGCCTTGGGAGTGCATTCCCTTCGGAAAGAATCTACATTTCAAATGCCTGCAGAGGGCAAGGTTTACCCTGACAGATGGCAGAGTTTGGGTTAGAGCATCTGCAGATCATTTAGGGGAGGGAGAACCTTTTAAGAGTACACCTGAGATGCAATTAGCTACTCTGCCCACCCAAAGCTGCTGGCCCTTTGGTTGGTGACCTGTTCTTAAGTTTATTCTGCCCCTCCTGAGATTTGTCACTTGACCCAGAGTTGACTCCACCCTGCCACCTGTAACTCTTAGGGAAGGGGCAGGATAAAGTGTTCCAGGCCCTGCCTGACCCCTGATCCTAAGAAGTTGCTTATGTTTGCTCAGGAGGTGAGGTTCACATGATAAAGAAAAGGGGGGAGGGCTTGGGCCTGGTATAAAAGATCTGGCAGTTTCTGAAGGGGATTACTTTGCATCCGAAACTGCCAGGTGAGAAGTGACGGGGATACCTGGATCTGAGCAGGGTGGATTAGAATCTAAGCTGGAGAAGGGGATGCCTGGGATGAGTGGCAGGGGAGACAGTTAAGTGAGGCTCCTAGACCTAAGCTGGTCTTAGGTGCAAAGATAGCTGGTTTCAGCTGGAGGACTGGGACACCTGGGATGCTCAGGGGATTGGAAGTGGCTGGAACTGTGTTAGTGGAGACAAAGGACAACAAATAGACAAGGGACCTGGGATCTGACTCTTGAGCTCCTTCTGCACATGCTCCGTCTTTCTCAGTCCCACCAGCATTGCCGGGACACTGGTGTCGGCACATTCTTCTATCACCACCTTCACTCCCCAGGGGGTGCAGAGGCACCTCTAAAATGTCCCTTTCCTTCTGATTTGAGACCAGGAGGAAGCCAGGGATTTAAACCATGCCCCACAGTCTACTATTGGCAGAGGGGATGTGCTCAGATGGTTGGTCAACTCAGTATCTCTATGTTTCGGAGGTGACCTCCACTTCCTCTGGAGAAAGTTCCTCTCCTGCTTTGTGCCAGAATAAAATGAAGCTTGACACAGCTTAATCTAGAGACAAGGTTAGGGTTGATCTTCTGGCTTGGGAAAGAAGAGGAGGGGTTGGCTACAGCCAGACCAGGGAGGGCTAAAGGGTTAGGGAATAGAAGATGTATCTGGGAGGAACAGGACTACAGACTATGGATGGTCCTAAGCTCAAGACTGGGTCTGCTGGCTCTGAGCTGATGGACCAAGAAGTCTGAATCTAAAACAGAAGTTCCTGGGTAAATAGTCCAGAGAGGGTAAACCTTCATTTTCTCCTTTCTTCCCACTCCAGCCTCAGAATGTTGACCATCGCTCTCATAGCCCTTCTCTGTGCCTCAGCCTCTGCCAATGCCAGTAAGTGAGACACCCTGGTCAGAGGGCATGGGAAGGCAGCCCTGGCACTGCTGGTGGCCCCGGCTTTCAGAGGCTGATTTAGGCAGTAGGAATTGAGTAGTGGAAGGAACAGGGCTGGTGGGGAGAAACTGAGCTCCCAGGGGTTTCTCCCTCCAACTCCTACTCTCCCCTCCAGTCCAGGCCAGATCCTCCTCTTACAGTGGAGAGTATGGAGGTGGTGGAGGAAAGCGATTCTCCCATTCTGGCAACCAGCTGGAAGGCCCCATCACTGCCATTCGTGTCCGAGTCAGCAAATACTACATCGTAGGGTAAGATACTTTGAGTTTCTGGGGTTCGGGACCCTCTAGGATCTTACTAAATTGGGAAATTCTCATTCACTTTGGGTTACATCTGTTTCAATCAGCAAGTCACAGGTATAACACAATGTGGTAAAAAATAGTTAGAGGGCTTGGATTCTAGATCTGTACAACAACGCCCATCTCTCCCAGCACAATTGACCTTGTTTGGCAAATCATATGACCATAAACTCTCTCGGAGCCTAGAAGTGGTCTAGGTCAGCCCCCATCTGAGATTTTGACCACCTGTGCAGTATTCCCTCCAGGCATCCTCCATCTTTGCTCAATGCCTCTCCTGAGCTATTCACATTCCATTCACACTGGAACATTCCGTCATATGCAGAGCCAAAATGTGTCTCCTTCTGATCCCAGATCAGCATTTTGGGACAGCACAGACAAGTGTCTTCCCTCTCCCCCATGGCAGCCTTTCAGACATTTGAAAATCTCTTTGCTGCTTCTACATGGGGGATGGAGTCATGGTAGGAGGCTGGACTTTAAATTCAGGCTTTGACACTTGCTGTTGGGGTGACTCTGGGCAAGTTGTTTTCCCTCATTCAGCCCATTTGTCAGCAAAACGAGGAGTTAGATGTCCCTATATGATCTTCTAGGACTCACCCAGCCTTCACATTCTGTGAGATTAGCTGGAGACTTGTCATTCCTGTCACCAATGTCCTGAATTCTGACAAGCCTGCTGAGTGTCTCCCCTCCTTCCCTCCTTCCTGCCCCCAGTCTCCAGGTGCGCTATGGCAAGGTGTGGAGTGACTATGTGGGCGGCAGCCGTGGAGATCTGGAGGAGATCTTTCTCCACCCTGGAGAATCAGTGATCCAGGTGTCTGGCAAGTACAAGAACTACCTGAGGAAGATAGTCTTTGTGACGGACAAGGGCCGCTACCTGCCTTTTGGGAAAGACACCGGCACGAGTTTCAATGCTGTCCCCTTGCACCCCAACACTGTGCTCCGATTCATCAGTGGCCGATCTGGTGCTGTCATTGATGCCATTGGGCTGCACTGGGATGTCTACCCCAGTGACTGCAGCAGCTGCTGAGCCCTGCTCTGCTCTTGGCAGGACGCTGTGGTGGGGAATAAGAACGTCCTCATCACTAACCCCTATCCAAATGGCTCAATAAAAGGATATGGCTAACACCAGTGTGTACGTGGGTGTCTGCCTCTGGGATCTGTATCCTGACTCAGGTTGGAGTGTTAGCGGCTACTAGGGGCTGAGGCAAAAGAATCGCTTAAGCCCAAGAATTTGAGGTTGCTGTGAGCTGTGATGCCAAGGCACTCCACTAACGGCGACATAGTGAGACTCAGTCTCAAAAAAAAAAATTGTTTTGGTAAAAAAATGGCATCCTAAATTCCTATAGAGGCTGTCTCCTCAGCTGTAGTATCTTTTTGAGGCAATAACACCAAAAACATGATGTTTCATCAGCATTATAGACTTATTCTGGTATCAGATTTTCATCAGCAATGACCTCGTCAATGAATTTTCTCCACTGCTTTATCATCAGCAGATACTGTTATTATCACAAATCTTTTTTTAATGTAATGCTTTGTCTTTTCGTAATATCTGTGACCTGCCTGTTGAATATTCACAATTTCAATTTTCATTTCATCATGATAGATTTTTGTGTTTCATGATCAGCATACCATTAAGTAGCACGAATTCACTGTGACACTCTCAGAGCCACTCTTTTAGTACATAATCAGGATCTTCATTTCTGGCTTTACATACTGTTTTTATGTTTGTTATTAACTTCTTTCTGTTCAGCACTTTCATCCAGAACTTCAATAGTTTATCCAGTTTCTTCAAGTCACATATGGTGGTCTTTCCAATACAACCAGATGTTTCACACTTACATCAGAGTCTACTTTCTCCATCAGCTTGATTTTCTGTGCTTTGGATAAACATGAATTCTTCCTCTTTTTCTATTGCTGTTATCAATTAGGGTGTCTGCAGGCCTTTTTGAAATTCTCAACAAAATATTTATACCACAGAGCAGAGAATAAGCAAAAAAACAAAACAAACAAAAAAAACACAGTACTGCACCTAAGTCTTAGCCCCATGTGGGACATCGTGGGGAATGTGTGTGGTCTGCATACATACCATCTTATCACCTTTTGTGTGCATCTTTGTATGTGGGAATCTCAGTGAAAAAGATATATTGCAGCTGAAGTGGGGTTTGGGGGTTATTTTTCCCTCAGAGGCACTGACGAAACTGTTGTGAGGCTGTGTTTGACTGTGACCAGTCACATGAGGTCAAGTGTGGAGTTTTTCTATTGTGACATCATGTTGGCTCTTGAAAAGTTTCAATTTTATAGAAATTCAGATTTCAGATTTTCACACGGGACGCTCAACCTGTATTATAAGTCATGTAACATAAAATTCACCTTGATTCAGAGCCATTTAAAATGCACATTATGTGGTTTTTAGTATAATCACAAGGTTATGCAAATATCACTACTCTCTAATTTCAGAATACTTTCATTGCCTCAGAAAAAAACCCCATAGCTGGTGGCGCCCGTAACTCAGTGGGTAGGGCACTAGCCACATACACCCAGGCTGGTGGGTTCGAACCCAGCCCAGGCCAGCTAGAACAACAATGACAACCGCAACAACAAAAAATAGCGGGTTGTCGGGCGGCGCCTGTGGCTCAGTGAGTAGGGTGCCGGCCCCATATGCCGAGGGTGGCAGGTTCAAACCCAGCCCCTGCCAAACTGCAACAAAAAAAATAGCCGGGTGTTGTGGTGGGCGCCTGTAGTCCCAGCTTGCTCAGGAGGCTGAGGCAAGAGAATCGCGTAAGCCCAAGAGTTAGAGGTTGCTGTGAGCCGTGTGACGCCACGGCACTCTACCCGAGGGCGGTACAGTGAGACTCTGTCTCTACCAAAAAAAAAAAAAAAATAGCGGGTTGTGGTGGGCACCTGTAGTCCCAGCTACTTGGGAAGCTGAGGCAAGAGAATCACTTAAGCCCAAGAAGAGTTTGAGGTTGCTGTGATCTGTGATGCCACGGCACTCTACCCAGGGCAACATAGTGCAACTCTGTCTCAAAAAAAAAAAAGAAAAAACAAGAAAAAATTTAAAAATTGCTGAATCGAACTAATTACACATTTATCACACATTCCCTGCTAGGTGCTGGGAGTATGAATATTACTACAGATTTAGTTCTTCTCCTCCTCTAGTCAAAGAGTTTTGTTAGTGCCGTAATAGAGGAGAGGCAACTAACTTCCTCTAGGGCAGTGGTTCTCAACCTTCCTAATGCCGTGACCCTTTAATACAGTTCCTGTGGGTTGCGACCGACAGGTTGAGAACTGCTGCTCTAGGGGGTATCAGGGAAGACTTTCTTTTCATTTTTTTTGGAGACAGAGTCTCCCTATGTTTGCTCTTGGTAGAGTGCTGTGCTGTCACAGCTCACAGCAACCTCAAACTCTTGGGTTTAGGCAATTCTCCTGCCTCAGCCTCCCAAGTAGCTGGGACTACAGGTGCCCGCCATAACACCTGGCTATTTTGTTGTTGTTGTTATAGTTGTTATTGTTGTATGGCAGTTTGAACCCACCAGCCCTGGTGTATGTGACTGGCGCCCTAGCCGCTAAGCTGCAGGCACTGAACCAGGGAAGAGTTTTTGTTTGGTTGGGGTTTTTTGTTTTGTTTTGTTTTGCCATTTTTGGCCAGGGCTGGGTTTGAACCTGCCACCTCCGGCACATGGGTCAGCGCCCTACCCCTTTGAGCCACAGGCGCCGCCCAGGGAAGACTTTTTGAAGGAAAGAGGATACGAGTGTGTGCATGTAGACGAGTAGAACTAGAACAATGAGATAGGCCCAGCTTCTACAGAAATAGGAAGCCATGAAGACCACAAGTGGTTCAGTATACCTAAAATGCAAAGTACATGTATAACTGGGCAAAGGACGAAGCCCCATGAAAAGGCAGGGTCTGTGAATGTCACGCTAAACATGACAGGGGTGTCCAACCTGCAGCCCCAGGCCACATGCCACCCAGGATGGTCATAAATTCGGCCCAACACAAAATTATGAACTTATTTAAAGCATTATGAGACTTTTTTTGTGGTTTTTGGTGGAATTCTATCACGTGGTTCTTGAGTGTGAACTTTGTAGACAACATTGTGTTGCAGTGTCGCATAAAATAAATATATGCTTCAGTTTTACAGCCATGGGCAGCTTCCAGTGTGTTATCTTCTGAGCTCAGATAATCGAGTTGACACCTTCAGATGTACACATGCTTGTGGTGACTTTGTGAGGCAGAGATTATCAATAATATTTCAACCTACCATTGCAAAAAGGCATTTAATGTTATTTAGAAATCAAGTAAGTGGTGCGGGCACAGGGACAGAGTGGGGGGAAAAAATGAAAAAAAAAAAAAGAAATCAAGTAAGCATTCTTATTTGATTACCAAGCGCACTTGCACACCTCAGCATCACCTCCCACATTGCACACTGACCTTTATTTAACAGTGGGCCCTATGCCTGGCCCTTCATCAGCAACCAAGATGTGGAAGGGCCCAAACCTTGCTTTCTATTTTCCTGTCGATTAATTTTCATAATAAAAGTAAATATAAGATCATGTCGTCAGCAAAGAGGGAGAGTTTGACCTCCTCTGCTCCCATTTGGATTCCCTTGATTTCCTTGTCTTGCCTAATTGTATTGGCTAGAACTTCCAGCACTACGTTGAATAGTAAAGGTGACAGAGGACAACCTTGTCTGGTTCCAGTTCTAAGAAGAAAAGCTTTCAGTTTTACTCCATTCAGTAAAATATTAGCTGTGGGTTTGTCATAGATAGCTTCAATCAGTTTTAGAAATGTGCCACCTACGCCTATACTCTTCAGTGTTCTAATTAGAAAAGGATGCTGGATTTTATCAAATGTTTTTTCTGCATCTATTGAGAGGATCATGTGATCTTTATTTTTGCCTCTGTTAATATGGTGGATAACGTTTATGGACTTGCATATGTTAAACCAGCCTTGCATCCCTGGGATGAGGCCTACTTGATCATGATGAATGACTTTTTTAATGATAAGCTGTAATCTATTGGCTAAGATTTTGTTGAGAATTTTTGCATCTATATTCATGAGTGAGATTGGTCTGAAATTCTCCTTTTTGTTTGGGTCTTTTCCTGGTTTTGGTATCAGGGTGATGTTTACTTCGTAGAATGTGTTGGGGAAGATTCCTTCTTCCTCAATTTTTTGGAATAATTTCTGCAGTACAGGAATAAGCTCTTCCTTGAAGGTTTGATAGAATTCTGGTGTGAAGCCATCAGGACCAGGGCATTTTTTGGTTGGAAGATTTTTTATTATTTCTTTGATCTCAGTGCTTGAAATTGGTCTATTCAGGAACTCTATTTCTTCCTGGCTAAGTCTAGGGAGAGGGTGTGATTCCAAATATTGATCCATTTCCTTCACATTGTCAAATTTCTGGCATAGAGTTTCTGGTAGTATTCAGAAATGATCTCTTGTATCTCTGTGGGATCAGTTGTTATTTCCCCTTTATCATTTCTGATTGAGGTTACTAGAGATTTTACTTTTCTATTTCTCATTAGTCTGGCCAATGGTTTATCTATTTTATTTTACTTTTTCAAAAAACCAACTCCTTGTTTCATTAATTTTCTGAATGATTCTTTTGTTTTCAATTTCATTGATCTCTGATTTGATTTTGGGTATTTCTTTTCTTCTACTGAGTTTAGGCTTAGATTGTTCTTCTTTTTCCAATTCCATAAGATGGCTTGTGAGATTGTTGATGCACTCTCTTTCTGTTTTTCGAATGTAGGCATCTAAGGTGATGAATTTTCCTCTCAAAACTGCTTTTGCTGGTGGTGCCTGTGGCTCAACGGAGTAGGGCGCCAGCCCCATATGCCAGAGGTGGTGGGTTCAAACCCAGCCCCAGCCAAAAACTGCAAAAAATAAAAACAAAAATAAAAATAAAACTGCTTTTGCAGTATCCCACAGGTCAAAGAGGTCAAACTCTCCCTCTTTGCTGACAACATGATCTTATACTTAGAGAACCCCAAAGACTCAACCACAAGACTCCTAGAAGTCATCAAAAAATACAGTAATGTTTCAGGATATAAAATCAATATCCACAAGTCAGTAGCCTTTGTGTATACCAATAACAGTCAAGATGAGAAGCTAATTAAGGACACAACTCCCTTCACCATAGTTTCAAAGAAAATGAAATACCTAGGAATATACCTAATGAAGGAGGTAAAGGACCTCTATAAAGAAAATTATGAAATCTTCACAAAGGAAATAGCAGAGGATATTAACAAATGGAAGAACATACCATGCTCATGGATGGGAAGAATCAACATTGTTAAAATGTCTATACTTCTCAAAGCAATCTACCTATTCAATGCCATTCCTATCAAAATACCAACATCGTACTTTCAAGATTTGGAGAAAATGATTCTGCGTTTTGTATGGAACTGGAAAAAACCCCGTATAGCTAAGGCAGTTCTTAGTAATAAAAATAAAGCTGGGGGCATCACCATACCAGATTTTAGTCTGTACTACAAAGCCATAGTGGTCTAGACAGCGTGGTACTGGCACAAAAATAGAGACATAGACACTTGGAATTGAATAGAAAACCAAGAAATGAAACTAACATCTTACAACCACCTAATCTTCAATAAATCAAACAAGAACATACCTTGGGGGAAAGACTCCCTATTCAATAAATGGTGTTGGGAGAACTGGATGTCTACATGTAAAAGACTGAAACTGGACTCACACCTTTCCCCACTCAAAAAAATTGATTCAAAATGGATAAAGGACTTAAATTTAAGCCATGAAACAATAAAAATCCTCAAAGAAAGCATAGGAAAAACACTGGAAGATATTGGCCTGGGGAAAGACTTCATGAAGAAGACTGCCATGGCAATTGCAACAACAACAAAAATAAACAAATAGGACTTCATTAAACTGAAAAGCTTCTGTACAGCAAAGGAGACAATAACCAAAGCAAAGAGACAACCTACACAATGGGAAAGGATATTTGCATATTTTCAATCAGACAAAAACTTGATAACTAGGATCTATAGAGAACTCAAATTAATCCACATGAAAAAAGCCAACAATCCCTTATATCAATGGGCAAGAGACATGAATAGAACCTTCTCTAAAGATGACAGACGAATGGCTAACAAACACATGAAAAATCGTTCATCATCTCTATATATTAGAGAAATGCAAATCAAAACAACCCTGAGATATCATCTAACCCCAGTGAGAATGGCCCACATCACAAAATCTCAAAACTGCAGATGCTGGCGTGGATGTGGAGAGAAGGGAACACTTTTACACTGCTGGTGGGACTGCAAACTAGTACAACCTTTCTGGAAGGAAGTATGGAGAAACCTCAAAGCACTCAAGCTAGACCTCCCATTTGATCCTGCAATCCCATTACTGGGCATCTACCCAGAAGGAAAAAAATCCTTTTATCATAAGGACACTTGTACTAGACTGTTTATTGCAGCTCAATTTACAATTGCCAAAATGTGGAAACAGCCTAAATGCCCACCAACCCAGGAATGGATTAACAAGCTGTGGTATATGTATACCATGGAATACTATTCAGCTATTTAAAAAAATGGAGACTTTACATCCTTTGTATTAACCTGGATGGAAGTGGAAGACATTATTCTTAGTAAAGCACCACAAGAATGGAGAAGCATGAATCCTATGTACTCAATTTTGATATGAGGACAATTAATTACAATTAAGGTTATGGGGGGAGCAGAAAGAGGGACGGAGGGAGGGGGTGGGGCCTTGGTGTGTGTCACACTTTATGGGGGCAAGACATGATTGCAAGAGGGACTTTACCTAACAATTGCAATCAGTGTAACCTGGCTTATTGTACCCTCGATGAATCCCCAACAATAAAAATAAAAAATAAATAAATAAATAAAGTAAATATAATCCCTATTTATTATTACTTTTTTAATCCCAGCATGGTTTCTACAATGTCTCAAAAGAAAACAGAACCATAAAAAAGGATAATTATGGAAGAAAGATTGTTCAATGGAAAGTAAACAAACGACTACTTTTTTTGTTGAAGCAAATAGCAAGCACTCTGCTTAATTTGTTGGGAATTTGGGAATTTGGGACTATGATTTGAAAAGGCATTAAATTAAAAAACATGCTGCCAAATTTGATGCATATGAAGGATTGTGTTGTTAAGACAAAATACAACTGAAAAAAAAATCAACAAAAAAATTTTTAATCACAATGTAAAAAAAATTTTTTAATGGATTCCATTGTAAAAAGCTAGTCATGCGGTAGCATATTAAATAGCAAAAAAAATGAGACCATTTACTGATGGTGAGTTTATTAAGCAATGTATGGAAAGCATGGCAGATATAATTAGCCTTGGAAAAAAAGGGGGGATATTTCTAAAATCAGTTTGTCTCACTAGACTATAGCCAGGCAAATTGAAGAAACTGGAAAAAAATTTACAGAAAGAAGTTCGGAGAGTAAAGCTGCTAATTTTAGATTTTATGCTTTGGTGATTCAAGACAGCACTGATGCTACAAATACAGCTCGACTTTGCTTTTTTTTTGAGACAGAGTCTCACTATGTTGCCCTTGGTAGAGTGCTATAGTGTCACAGCTCATAGCAACCTCAAACTCTTGGGCTTAAGCGATTCTCTTGCCTCAGCCTCCCAAGTAGTTGGGACTACAGGCCCCCGCCACAACACCCTGCTTTTTTTGGTGTAGTTGTTGCAGTTTGGCAGCCCCAGGCTGGGTTCGAACCTGCCAGCTCCCATGTATGTGGCTGGCGCCGAGCCAACTTTCCATTCCTTTTTTTTTTTTTTTTGTAGAGACAGTTTCACTTTATTGCCCTCGGTAGAGTGCCGTGGCATCACACAGCTCACAGCAATCTCCAACTCCTGGGCTTAGGCGATTCTCCTACCTCAGTCTCCCAAGTAGCTGGGACTACAGGCGCCCGCCACAACTCCCGGCTAGCAACTTTCCATTCTTAATAGAGGTATTGATGATGAGTATAATGTCACTGAAGAAATGGCTTCTTTAGTGCCATTAAAAGACACAATTAAGGGCGGCGCCTGTAACTGAAAGGAGTAGGGCGCCAGCCCCATATACCAGAGGTGGCGGGTTCAAACCCAGCCCGGCCAAAAACTGCAAAAAAAAAAAACACAACTAAGACCAGGCGCAGTGGCTCATGATTATAATCTAGCACTCTAGGAGACAGAGGCAGGTGGATTTCCTGAGCTCACAGGTTTGAGACCAGCCAGAGCCAGAGCAAGATCCCATCTGTAAAAAATAGCTGGGACACCATGGCACTCTACCAACGGTGACAAAGTGAGACTCTGTCTCAAAACAAACAAACAAAAAAACACCACAAATAATCAAGAGATTTACATGAAGCAGTAAAAAATACGTTAAAGTGATTTTCTTTGTCCATTGTCAACATATGGATATGACAGTAACTACCAGACTACCAGATATCAACATATCTGGTAATTACTGATGGTGCTCCAGTGATGGTAGGTAAAAGAGAGGGACTTGTAAAATTAATAGAAGAGGTCGCAATTGCATCAAAACTCACATTTGATGAAGTATCATTGCATAGTACATCAAGAATATTTATGGGCGGCGCCTATGGCTCAGTCGGTAAGGCGCCAGCCCCATATACCGAGGGTGGCGGGTTCAAACCCGGCCCCGGCCAAACTGCAACCAAAAAATAGCCGGGCGTTGTGGCGGGCGCCTGTAGTCCCAGCTACTCGGGAGGCTGAGGCAAGAGAATCGCTTAAGCCCAGGAGTTGGAGGTTGCTGTGAGCTGTGTGAGGCCATGGCACTCTACCGAGGGCCATAAAGTGAGACTCTGTCTCTACAAAAAAAAAAAAAAAAGAATATTTATGCACTAAAACTTTAAAAATGGACAACATCATGCAAATAGTCATCAAGGCTGTGAATTTTCTTAAGGGTTGAGGGACTGAATCATCACCCATTCCAGGAATTCCTTAGAAGTACTGATGCTGACTATGATGAGATCATTTACTTTTCAGAAGTAAGATGACTAAGTTGAGAACAAATGTCAAAAAAAAAAATTATAATTTGAGAAATGTTTATAGTATCACAAGCCAAATTTGTGCCAGAACTTGACAATGAAAACTGGCTTATATGGGGCGGCGCCTGTGGCTCAAGGAGTAGGGCGCCAGTCCCATATGCCGGAGGTGGCGGGTTCAAACCCAGCCCCGGCCAAAAACCACAAAAAAAAAAAAAAAAAAAAGAAAACTGGCTTATAGATTTAGCATTTCTGGTGGATTTAACCGCACATTTAAATGAGCTAAACATGAGTCTTCAAGGTGTAAGCAGATTTATCAATACAATGTTTCAAACCATAACAGTGTTCCAAATGAAACTATGAGATTATGGCAAGCTCATATTAAGGCAAACAATTTTATGCATTTCTACATATGTCCTGTGAACAGCAAAAAAGATGCAGCCTTGCTTTTCCATTTGATGTAAGAATTTGAAAACAGATTTCAGGATTTCCAAGAAAATAATCAACATTTTGGTGCATTTGTGACTCCCATTTTCTTTCCTTTCTTTTTTTTTTTTTTTTGAAACAGAATCTCACTATGTCACCCTCGGTAGAGTGCTATGGCATCACAGCTCACAGCAACCTCAAACTTTTGGGCTTAAGCAATTCTCTTGCCTCAGCCTCCCAAGTAGCTGGGACTACAGGTGCCCGCCACAATACTCAGCTATTTTTTTTGTTTTTGTTATAGTTGTTCTTGTTGTTTGGAAGGCCTGGGCAGGGTTTGAACCCACCAGCCCCAGTGTAGTCGGTGCCCCAGCTGCTGAGCTACAGGCACCAAGTCTGCTCAACAATTTTATAAGACTCTTGGAGGCCAAGGTGGGAGAATCCTGTGAGCTCAGAATTTTGAGACCAGCCTGAGCAAGAGTGAGACCCTGTCTCTACTAAAAATAAAAAAATTAGCCAGGCATTGTGGTGGGTGTCTGTAGTCCCAGCTATTCTGGAGGTTGAAGCAGGAGGATCACTTGAACCCAAGAGTTTGAAGTTACTCTGACATAGGCTGACACCAGGCACTTTAGCCTGGGCAACAGAATGAGACTCCACCTCAAACAAAACAAAATAAAATAAATAAAAGACCCCCTGAATGGGCCACTGCATAATTATGATTATTATGCAAGGACTTTTTTACTTATCTTTTTGTGTGTGTGTGTGTGTGGTTTTTGGCCGGGGATAGGTTTGAACCTGCCACCTCCAGCATATGGGACCGGCGCCCTACTCCTTGAGCCACAGGCGCCGCCCAATTTAATGGTGAATATCATGAAAATTATGCATGGACTTGTTTTTCTTTTTTTGAGACAGAGTCTCATTCTGTTGCCACAGGCTATAGTGCCATGGTATCAGTGTAACTTACAGCAACCTCAAACTCTTGGGCTCCAGTGATCCTCTTGCTTCATCCTCTGTAGTAGCTGGGACTACAGGCACCTGCCACAATACCCAGCTAATTTTTCTATTTTTACTAGAGACAGGGGTCTCCCTCTTGCTCAGACTGGACTTGAACTCTTAAGCTCAAGCAATCCTCCTACCTTGTCCTCCCAGAGTGCTAGAATAGACATGAACCACCACATCCGCCTGATTTTTGTTGTTGTTGTTCATCAGCTTTAATTAGTGTTTGTGTATTTAACATGTAGCTCAAGACAACTCTTCTTCTAATGTGGCCCAGAGAAGCCAAAAGTTTGACACCCCTGATTTAAACTTTATCTTCTAGGCTACAGGGAGTCACCCAACCAAAATTTTGACCATTGGACTGATACAATTTATAATAAAGCATCATTTTTTTTCTGTTGTAAGTAGGAAAAATGGACTATAGGTAAAGCAGGATGAGAGAATAAAGTAGTTAAAAGACTAAATCTAGCTGAGATGCCACAGCACTCTACCGAGGGCGACAAAATGATACTCTGTCTCTAAAAAAAAAAAAAAAAAGGAATAGGATAGTGCCTGTGGCTCAGTGAGTAGGGTGCTAGCCCCATATACTGAGGGTGGTGAGTTCAAACCCAACCATGGCCAAACTGCAACAATAAAAAAAAAAAAGGAATAAAGACTGATATGCTTGAAGGGAAGAAAGAAATTCCAAGAAGGAGTTGTTAATGCCACTAAGAAATCAAGAAAAGAACAATTTCAGTTTCCACCGGCTTTGACAATCAGAAGGTCATAATTATTATTATTTTTTTTTTTGAGACAAAGTCACACTCTGTCATCCTGGATAGAGTGCTATGGCATCATAGCTCACAGCAACCTCAAACTCTTGGGCTCAAACAATCCTCTTGACTCAGCCTCCCAAGTAGCTGAGACTACAGATGCCCACCACAGTGCCTGGCTAGTTTTTCTATTTTTAGTACAGATCAGGTCTCACTTTTATTCAGGCTGGTCTTGAACTGCTGAGATCAACAAATCCACCTGCCTCAGCCTCCCAGAGTGCTAAGATTATAGGTGTGAACCATTGCACCTGGCCTACGTCATAATTATCTTATTTTTTTTATTTTGTTTTGAGACAGAGTCTCACTATGTTGCCGTTGGTAGTGTGCCATGATGTCACAGCTCACAGCAACCTCCAACTCTTGGGTTCAAGCGATTCTCTTGCCTCAGCTTCCCAAGTAGCTGGGAGTACAGGCGCCCACCATAACATATTTTTTGTTGCAGTTTGGCCAGGGCTGAGTTTGAACCCGCCATCCTCGGTATATGGGGCCAGTGCCCTACTCACTGCGCCACAGGCACCACCCAGCCCATAATTATCTTTTTTTTTTTTTTTTGAGACAGAGCCTCAAGCTGTGGCCCTGGGTAGAGTGCAGTGGCATCATAGCTCACAGCAACCTCCAACTCCTGGGCTCAGTGATTGTCCTGCCTCCACCTGCCAAGTAGCTGGGACTACAGGCGCCCACCACAATGCCTGGCTATTTTTTGGTTGCAGCCGTCATTGTTGTTTGGCGGGCCTGGGCTGGATTCAAACCCACCAGTTCAGGTATATGTGGCTGGTGCCTTAGCCTCTTGAGACACAGGCACCAAGCCGCCCATAATTATCTTAATGAAGAAAGTTGCCATGGACTGGGGGAATGAATGGGAGATAAGGAAATAAAATCAGCAACAGCTGAATATTTCAAGAAGTTTGGCTTTAGAATGCCACAAAAATAAGTTCATAAGTCATGGTTAGAAAGAATGTAAGGAAGGAGGGGTATTTTTTTCCTCAACAGGAAAGACATGAGCATGTTTATATAATGAAGAGGAAGGAGAAGTAAAGCAAGAAGCTGAAGATTCTGGAAGGAGAAAATTGATAGAACGAGATCTCAGAAGAGGTTGAAGGGGATGATTTATGCAGTTGTTGGAGAAGGAAACTTTAAGAAAATAGGAGAAAATTAAAATGAATGAAGTTATAGATTAACTTTGTGAAATTTACAGGTATCAAAATTGAATCATTTTTGTCATACCCTAATAAAATAGAGTCAAGCTGATGCATAAATCGTCACACTTAACAACATCTAGGAGGACTGAGGTGGGGAATCAGGAAAGAAAGTTAGTAAGTGAATGAGTTTGCTGACCACAATCAAGTAAAAGGATTACTAAATACTGTTGGGCACCTAGTTATCATGGTATAACAAAGGGAAGAGCCTGAAAAAGAGTAAAAATGTTTTCTGTTTTTTAACACCCCCTCTTTTTATGGGAATTAAAACCTACATTCCTGCTTCAGAACAGCAGTTGGGGCTCAGCATTCATAGCACAGTGGTAACATGCCAGCCACATACACTGAGGATTAGAACCTGGCAGGGGCCAACTGCAATAAAAAATACCCAGTCGTTGTGGTGGGCACCTGTAGTCCCAGCTACTCAGGAGGCTGAGGAAAGAGAATCGCCTAAGCCCAAAAGCTAGAGGTTGCTGTGAGCTGCGATCCTACAGCACTCTACCAAGGGCGACAAAGTGAGATTGTCTTTAAAAAAAAAAAAATAGCTGGGCATTGTGGTGGGTGCCTGTAGTCCCAGCTAGTAGGAGGCTGAGGCAAGAGACTCACTTAAATCCAGGAGTTTGAGGTTGCTATGAGCTATGATGCCACAGCACTCTACCAAGGCCAACATAGTGAGACTGTCTCAAAAAAAAAAAGAAAAAAAAATAGCAGTTGGGAGAAGCAGAGGAGTGTGGAATGTCCTTTGTTATTTCTTTCTTTCTTTATTTTTTGAGAGACAAAGTCTCCCTTTATTGCCCTTGGTAGAGTGCCATGGCGTCACAGCTTACAGCAACCTCCAACTCCTGGGCTTAGGCAATTCTCTTGCCTCAGCCTCCTGAATAGCTGGGACTACAGGCACCCACCACAACGCCCAGCTATTTTTTGTTGCAATTTTGCCAGGGCTGGTTTTGAACCCGCCACCCTCGGTATACGGGGACGGCACCTTACCCACTGAGCCACAGGTGCCACCCTGTCCTTTGTTCTTTCTACCACTGAAGATGGCTCAAAGGAACTGTCTGGGCATAAGTCACAAGATTGTCTTCACTGGAGACAGGACAGATCAGAACCATCAACTACAGTTAAACGAGAGCCTGAAGCTGAAAATATATTTCTGCTAATAGACAAGACAATGGTACTTTAAGATGGAAGCATGCCATTCTCTTCATTTGCTGGCAAATCAATAAATTCCTGTTTCCTTTTCTTTATTATTCTTCGGCTATAGCCTCAGGGACCAGTACTGAGCTTTCCCTAACAATGGTGAATTAGATTGACTTATTACTGCACAGAGATTTAGGAAACCTAAGTTCTAGCTTCACTTGGCTGTATGACCTTAGCCAGATGTCTTAACCTCTCTGGGTTTCAATTATCCATTTGTTGGACTGGCGCCTGTGGCACAGTGGTTATGGCGCCAGCCACACACACTGAGGCTAGCAGGTTCAAACCTGGCCCAGGCCAGTTAAACAACAATTACAACTGCAACAAAAAATAGCCAGGGGTTGTGGTGGATACCTGTAGTCCCAGCTACTTGGGAGGCTGAGGCAAGAGAATCGCTTAAGCCCAAGAGTTGGAGGTAACTGTGAGCTGTGATGCCATGGCAGTCTACTGAGGGCAACACAGTGAGACTCTACCTTGAAAAAAAAAAACAAACCAATTATCCATTTGTAAAATGAGCTTATTTGAGTCAGATGCTCTCTAAGACCTATCTAGCTATCACATCTTTAAAATCTATATTTTAAAAATTTACTGTTACATAAAAATAACTGGCCTCATTTTCTGGTGGTAGACTGTTATACAGGGGTAACTGAAGTATGTGCATGGGTAAGGGAGTCTCATAGCCTAAGATGACCTGAGATAGGAGCATCCCTGGAATAGCTGGAGTCTGAGGCCTCCACAAGCAAGTAGTGCTCTGGTACATGGCTGGAATAAAGGGTCCAGAGTCCTACCAGCTCCTCTGTTGATAACCTGGAATTGAAAGGCATATCTCAAAAAGAAGTCCCCTAGACCCACAGCGAGTTCACAAACTCAACTGTGTGATATAACTATGATTGCTTCCTCATTTGGACTCTAATGGATTCCTTCCAGTTGCTGGTACTGAGTCCTCAAGCTCTCACCTCAGAGCAAAGCAGAGCAGAGAGGGCCATGTCATGGGAACACAGGACCAGGCCTCCTGTGCAGCCCCTAGAATACAGACATCTGAACCTATGCAAACTTATGCAGTCAATCCAGGAGACAGTTGGAGTCAAATTCCTAAGCAGCAATCACCAACACAACCTAGTAGCAAGTAGCAAGAGACTCTCCTTAGACTATAGTTCAAGAAAGTTTTCAGCCAGCTGTGGTGGTTTATACCCATAATCCCAGCACTTCGGGAATCCAGTGAGGGAAGATCACTAGAGATCAGCCTGGGCAACATGATGGACCTTATCTCTACAAAAAAATAAGAAAAATTATCTGAGCATGATGGCATACACCTGTAGTCCCAGCTACTTAGGAGGCTAAGGCAGGAGGATTGCTTGAGCTCAGGAGTTTGAGGCTGCAGTAAGCTAAAATCATACCACCACACTCTAACTAAAGTGACAAAGCAAAACCCGTCTCAAAAATAAAGAAAGAAAGAAAAAAGAAAAAAAGAGTTTTTGCCCCAGTAAACTCAAATCCAGCTAATGAAAGTGCAATCCTTGGCATTATCATGAATTTGAACTTGTATGTTTTGGGAAAACAGAGTAAATACAAACCAATTATTAGCATTGGGTATATGAGAGAACATGTGAGGATTTTATAGGGAAGGAAGACTATATTAGTAATCATACATGTTTTAGGGGGTGTTATTTCAGGAAAATCTCTCTTCAGGAGAGATGAAAGATGGAAGAGGCAACTAACATTTACTGATCATTCAGCAAGTAAGGTATCCTTCCAAAATTACTTCATTTTTTTTTTAAGAGACAGAGTCTCATTTTGTCACCCTGGGTAGAGTGCTGTGGTGTCACAGCTCACAGCAACCTCCAGCTCTTGAGCTTAAGCGATTCTCTTGCCTCAGCCTCCCGAGTACCTGGGACTACAGGTGCCCGCCACAATGCCTGGCTATTTTTTGTTGCAGTTTGGCTGGAGCCAGGTTCGAACCCACCACCCTCGGTATATGGGGCTGGTGCCCTACTCACTGAGCCATAGGCACTGTCCCCAAATTACTTCATTTAATTATGACAAAAATCCTACTGGGAAGTTGTATAATATTATTGTTCTCATTTTTTGAATGAAATTACTAAGACAGAAAGCAGTTGGTATGTTTGTGGTGGTATGAAGTCATAAGACAGATTTCAGAGGCCACTATCACCCCCACCCCTGCCAAATTTACAGTCCTGCCCATTCTCTATTGTTTAATAGATGGACAAACCTTAGCAAAAATATATTTTTTCTGTTCTCTGCTTCAATTTGCCATCAAAAGGAAGCTCATCCGGAAACTCCGTAAATATTGGTAAAACAAAGGAAAATGAGGCAGCACCTGTAGCTCAGTGGGTAGGGCACCAGCCACATACACCAAGGCTGGTGGGTTTGAACCCGGGGTGGGCCAGCTAAAACAACAATGACAACTGCAAAAGGAAAATAGCTGGGCGGAAAAAAAAAAAAAAATAGCCAGGCATTGTGGCAGACATCTGTGGTCCCAGCTACTTGGGAGGCTGAGGCAAGAGAATTGTTTGAGTCCAAGAGTTTGAGGTTGCTGTGAGCTGTAATGCCATGACACTCTATCCAGGGTGACATCTTGAGACTCTTGTCTCAAAAAAAAAAAGAAAACGAAATTTCTTGGACTTAGCACAGAACCAAAGCTCAAAAAAGTTACATTTCTTCAGTCACATTACATATATTAAGTACTTATGATGTTTTAGGCACTCTGCTAAATGCAAAGTCACTAATAGTAGGTAGCAGAGTCAGGATTAAACCCAGATTTTTCTGCTATCAACACCTGGGCAGATTTCATGCATCTATGATTATCAAACTTCTTAGCAACAAAATTTTACAAAGAATTCCAATATGTGAAGACGAAAAAAAGCAGACTTACTCTAGGTATAATGAAATTGCAATGTCCTGAGCCCTACCTACTTTGCCCTCTCCTTTCCCATCTGTCCTCCAAAGGAACTTGTCTAAAGTCCTGATGAACCACTATGATTGGAAGGAGCACAGGCGGGAAACCATGTTATGCTTCCATCCGTGATTTTTGACAAATACATACATCTATGTAACCCAATTTCCTACCAACATATACGACATTACAGTTAGGCGCCAGCCACATACACCATGGCTGGCAGGTTTGAACCCGGCCCAAGCCTGCTAAACAACAATGACAACTACAACAACAACAACAAAAATAGCTGGGCATTGTGGCAGGAGTCTGTAGTCCCAGCTACTTGGGAGGCTGAGGCAAGGAAATGGCTTAAGCCCAAAAGTTTGAGATTGCTGTGAGCTGTGACTCCATAGCACTCTACCAAGGGCAACATAGTGAGACTCTGTCTCAAAAAAAAAAAAAAAAAGACATATGATCTGACATTATCATCACCCCAGAAAACTCCTTCTGGGCCCTTTCCAGTCACTTCCTGCCCCCAACATCTAAGAGGCAACCACTGTTTGTTTTTTTTTAACCACAGAGTAGCCTGTTATGCATTCAATCTATTGTGATGTTACATACATGTAGCCTCCAGAAAATTTCACTGTACATTCATGAGAAAATAAAGAGTGAAAAAGCAAACAACATCTTAGTATTATTATGAAAAAAGTTCTAACTTTGCAGCAGCAAAGGTCCCCAGAGGACTTTTGAAAATCCTTGCCCTAGGGCTACTAATTAAGGGCCAGGCGGTGGCTCACACCTGTAATCCTAGCGCTCTGGGAGGCTGAGGCAGGTGGATTGCCTGAGCTCACAGACCAGCCTGAGCAAGAGCCAGACCCCATCTTTAAAAATAGGCGTAGGGCAGCGCCTGTGGCTCAAAGGGGAAGGGCATGGGTCCCATACGCCGGAGGTGTCAGGTTCAAACCCAGCCCTGGCCAAAAACCACACACACAAAAATAAATAAATAAATAAAATAAAAATCTAAAAAAAATAATAAAAAAAAAAGCAAAAGTTGTGTTGTTTAAAAAAAAATAGTCAGACATTGTGGTAGGCGCCTATAGTCCCAGTTACTTGGGAGGCTAAGGCAAGAGAATCTCTTGAGCCCAAGAGTTTGAGGTTGCCATGAGCTATGACACAATAGCACTCTACCCAGGATGACAGAGTGAGACTCTATCTCAAACAAAACAAAACAAAAACACACTAAAGGCCACTGAAGTTTGGGCCTTAAAGCAGTATATTTGGGCCCAGGCACAGTAGCTAGTGCCTGCAACCCCAGCATTTTGGGAGGCTAAGGTGGAAGAGCATTGCTTGAGGCCAGGAGTTTGAGCAATCATAGGTTAAGACCCCAACTCTACAAAATAAATTTAAAAAACTTATGGCTTGGCGCCTGTAGCTCAGTGAGTAGGTTGCCCGCCACATACACCAACACTGGTGGGTTTGAGCCCGGCTGGGCCTGCTGAACAACAGTGACAACTGCAACCAAATAATAGCTGGGCATTGTGCTGGGCACCTGTGGAGGCTGAGGCAAGAGAATCGCTTAAGCCTAAGAGTTTGGGGTTGTGAGCTGTGTCGCCACGGCACTCTACCGAGGGTGACATGCTCAGATTCTGTCCCGCCCCCCCCACACAAAAATTAGCCAGATATGGTGTTGTGCCTGTGGTCTGAGCTACTTTAGAGACTGAGGCAGGAGAATCACTAAGCCCAGGAGTTTGAGGTTGCAGTGAGCTATGATGTGTCCACTGCACTCTAGCCCAGGCAACAGGGCCAGACCCTGTTCCAAAAAAAAAAAGGTAAATCATACATTATGTGAATTATATCAATAAAAAAACCTCTTTTTCAAAGCATGACAAATTAATGAAAAGAGTGACATGACTTTCCTTTTTTTTTCTGAGACAAGAGTCTCATTCTGTCACCCTAGAATGCTAGAGTGCAGTGACATCACTGTAGCTCACCGCAACCTGAAATTCTTGGGCTCAAGCAACCCTCCTGCCTCAGCTTGCCAAGTAGCTGGGACTACTGGTCCAGTGGTAGTGTGCCACCACTCCTGGCTAAGTTTTTCTGCTTTTTTTTTTTTTTAATTTTTAAAAAATTTTAGTAAGGATGAGGGTCTTATTCTTGCTCAGGTTGGGCTTGAACTCCTGAGCTCATGTAATCCTCCTGCTTTGGCCTCCCAGAGTGCTAGGATTACAGGCATAAGCCACCACGCTTGGCTGCTTTACATTTTTACAGATCTAATATCTGACTTAATAGAAAAATAACTGGATTTTCATTTCTGCTCCTGCATTCAGTTCACTGTGATATCACACAACCATATACTCAAGAAAGAATGCAAGGAAAAAGTCAAGTGGTATTTTAGTTTTATTAATATTATGAAAATGGTTTTAATCTTGCAGATCTCCCTGAAAAGTGCCTTAAAGGACCCCCAGAAGTGCCTGGACCACACTTTGAGAACCACTGTGTTCGGCAATTGGCAGTTTGTTTGCCCTTCAGAAAGGGCTGTTCATGTTTTCACATTTGTTGTCAATCCCCAGATATTTGGTAAAATAACTGCCAGAACTAATGGAAAGAGCATGGACCAAGGAGATAGGAACTGTTATATGAACTGGCTGAGCCACTGCACTCAGCCAGTTCTCATACCAGGTCTTAAACTCCTTGCCTCAAGTGATTCCCTGTGAAAGGGCACAGTCCACTGCACCCCTGTAAGGTGAATCAGTCTCATTTGTGCTCCTTGAAGCATGAGATCCTGAGAAGGAACATTTGCAGTACTTGGGCTAGGTATGAGTTTTGGGGGATATTCTCCCCCAATTCACATAGGCGGCTTTGCTGAAAAATGCAGGCAGTCATGCCTTAAAGGAAAGAATATGCCGGAGGGCTCTCGCCAAGTTGTAGCTGGAGACAGATCATTTGCCTGGGGCAATGGACCCTTGCACTTAATCCCCTACCTCTATTTACACTATAACTTTCAGTTAGTCATACAGGGAAGTAGGCAAACAGAACCGACAACACAGCCCTTTGTGGTTCATCTCCATCATTGTTTATCTCTAAACAAGATATTCTTGGTTAAGAAAGATGCGTATGTACTTTGCTGTATTAACTCTGATAAGGAATCTTTACCTTTTGTCTTCCTTGTTCTTGGATTTTTTTTTTTTTTTTTTTTTGTAGAGACAGAGTCTCACTTTATGGCCCTCGGTAGAGTGCCGTGGCGTCACACGGCTCACAGCAACCTCCAACTCTTGGGCTTTAGCAATTCTCTTGCCTCAGCCTCCCGAGCAGCTGGGACTACAGGCGCCCGCCACAACGCCCGGCTATTTTTTTGTTGCAGTTTGGCCGGGGCTGGGTTTCAACCCGCCACCCTCGGCATATGGGGCCTGCGCCCTACTCACTGAGCCACAGGCGCCTCCCAATTCTTGGATTATTTTTATCTGATGAGTTTGGGTATATAAGAAAGTGAGTAAAGACAGCTGAATGCTGCTGTGCCAGAGCAAACACCAGCCATCCCTTAATAAATCATTCATTTCGTCTGCAGTGTCTGCCTCCGCATTTCTGACTAGGCCAGTGGACAGAAACACTCCTGCCCTGGCCTTCCAGAGTGCTAGAATTACAGGCGTGAGCCACTGCACTCAGCCAGTTCCTATACTTGTATGTAACAGCCACATCCGCCAGGGCTGGGGTACCACCCAAAGGGGCTCAGCTAGGGTCCTGCTCAGCTGGGGGAATAGTCCACAGGCAGCTGTCAGTAGAAGGTCCTTTCCTTAAGACACTGAGATCAGTTTTGGTCGCTGCTGTGGCTGGGTTAATTAGTGTGCTCAAACTCCTGGGCTCAAGCAATCCTCTTGTCTCAGCCTCTAGAGCAGCTGGGACAACAGGAACCTGCCTCAACACCAGCATAGTTTTAGAGATGGGGTCTCTCTTTCTCAGGCTGGTCTCCACTTCCACCCACTTCGGCCTCCCAGAGTGCTAGAATTACAGGTCTGCACCACCATGCCCTGCCCTTTTAATATGCTTAGTATGTTCACTATGTGGTGCAACCATCGCCACTATCTCTTTCCGAAACATTTCATTACCACAAAAAAAAAACCTTTGTCTATTTGTAGTAGTCCAAAATTTCCCAACTCCTCACCATCCCCTGGCAATCACTGACCTGTTTTGTATCCATAAGTTTGTTATTATAATTTTAAGTGCATTAATTTTTTAAAATTTGTTTTAATGCCTAATACAGTAAATATGGATAGAAATTCATATAAACAAAAGACCTTTGAAGGCCTCAATTTTTAAGACTGTAATAAAATCCCAAAGGCTAAAAACTTTGAGAAACATTGATGTAATATTTGTCATATTTTTTTCAATATGGTGGAAAATGTCTAAACCAGAGTTCTGTCTACCTGGAGTTCAAAAATGAAATGATCATTCCTGGCTAAGCTTCTCTAAAGGATAGGGAACTACTTGATAGGCACTTGAACCTATAAGAACTTGCAACCAGATACACGGATGAAGTTGACTAATCCACAGACCAAGCATGATCGTAAACGCTCACTCCAGACCGAGTCTCCCTGTACCGCCCTCGGGTAGAGTGCCGTGGCGTCACACGGCTCACAGCAACCTCTTAACTCCTGGGCTTACGCGATTCTCTTGCCTCAGCCTCCCGAGCAGCTGGGACTACAGGCGCCCGCCACAACACCTGGCTATTTTTTTTGGTTGCAGTTTGGCCGGGGCTGGGTTTGAACCCGCCACCCTCGGCATATGGGGCTGGCGCCCTACTCACTGAGCCACAGGCGCCGCCCTGCTGAGTTCTAAGTTACAAAGAAAGGGACCTCTGAGCTGCTCTTTCCACATCAGAAGTGCGACACAAAGGGGCACAGAGTGGCCTTGGGCTCAGCAAGAGATGCAAGTAACACGACTGTCCACAATCCATCCTGTGTGGCCGGGATCTACAAAACTGACTACACGTGACAGCACCGTTGAAACGTACAAGTCCCACACTCCACAAAACTATCGGTTCTTCACAGAGGGGCCGAGCGACTCCTGAGGCAAATGAGTATCACTACCAATCGTCTAGAATAATCCCATTTCCAGGTAGCATCTCCCTAATTCATATAATCACTTCTGCCGATAAAATAGCAAAAATTATATTTGGGAGCAGGGAAATTTTTGGATAAAACGATTAAGTGCCTGCGAAAAGCTTCCACTTAGAACAAATCTACGGCAGGAAACCCGGAAGTCTGAAAGTAAAAGGAGCCAGGCACCCGTTGGGGCTCAGCGGTTGCCCCAACCGGCATGGTCACCAACGTCTCTGGCTCTGCTGTTTGCTCCCGAGAGCAAGCCGGGCAAATAATGGCGGCGGGGCCAAAGTGCGCGCATGCGTCCTCTCCAAGGGGCCCTTTTCACCAGGAACCCGTAGGTGAGCACTAGAGGGCGGGATGGTCACGCGTCACATGCGGGGCTTCCGGCGGTGGCTAGTCTTGATTGGTGGAACTTAGGAGGGAGGTGGGGCACCGAACAATTCGAATGGAGAGGCGGGCCAAAGGAGGGAGGGGGAAATGGATGTGGGGCCTTCGACGCAGCCCAGGCGACGCGAGATGGCGGCGCCGAACTCAGGTACGCTAGCCTGACCTGGGCGAAGTAGGGCACCAATGTCTGGTGTCTTGTGGAGTAATGCAATAGAGGCTGATCTGGGCTCCGTTGGTTGTCCAAGAATGGCCAGAATAGCGCGCGGGAGGGGAGAAGGGGAGCGTGGAGGGTAGCAAGCTCGTTAGTCCGCCTCGCCCTTTTCTTCTCAGTTTCCTCCTCACCACTCGGGTCGGTTAACCAGAGCCTCCAGGAGCAAGCACTTGGTTCGATTCTGGCGTACTTATCGTACTTGTAAGCTTCAGTTTCTTCGTCTGTAAAATATGAGCAGTGACCCCATTTCTCGGGGTTATTTGAGAAAGCAAGAGAAAAGTGGCTAACGCTTTAACCATACAATAAAGGGAAGGGAGCTGTGTATGACGTAGTGTTTGGGTGCGGAGATACCCTGAGATGCTGGAGGGCATGTTGAGATTCAAACCGGACTGCAGCTAAGGGTGAGTTGACAGCATAAGACACGCTGAGATCACAGAAAAGGGAAATAAGTGAAGGGACTGTTGCCTTTCACTCTAGCTGTGGAAGTGAATGCTATTTTAGGGTTAGAACGGCTGTTAGGACACTCAAAATCTTGTATTTGTTTACATGTGCCTCAGCTCCTGTAGATTGAATTCTGGTCAGTGATTTGAGCTAGTGTTTGTCAGGTTCCGTGGGGAAACCGCCTTTTAGGAGAATGCCTAAGTTTGTTGAGCCCTTGCCCGGCACAGTTGTAAGCATTTTATGGCGATGAACCATTTAATGTCCATACAGTGCTATACAGTGGTTACTGTTGCAGTCTTTGAGGACACTTAGGCACGGATGGGTTAAACAGATTGCTCAAAGTTGGAGCTTGTATTTGCTCTCAGGCAGTCTGATTCTGGACTTTCCTTAAGCCTCTGCTCATTGTGTCCCAGTACATTCTGTTTCTGCTAAGCACAATCTCCCCTCACGCTTTGAAGACCTCCTGTGTCTGGTATACAGTAATATCATAAAAATGCTTGAGTGACTATTGTCCCTTCCCTAGTGAAGCTTACAGTCTGTTTCAATAGTCACATAAATATATGTAATGTAATGAAACACAATGAGAACCAGTACAAACTGCTATACAGAGTGTAAAATCTGAACTAAACCCTTGGCTATTCTGGGAGGACTTCATTAAGGGAATGATATTTTAATTGTTTTTCAAAGGTTAGAGAGGAGTTTGCCAGGCTTTGGTTGAGAAGCACTGCAAGTGTTTGTTTTGTTTTTATAATTTTGAGAGGCTCAAGACGCTCTCTTGGCTTAATTTCTTCATCAGTACAAAGAAGAGTTAAGCTGAATGAAATTTGGCAGTTGTGGGAAAGAGGAAAATTAAAAATAAGGGCTAGTCTCGTCCAACCTCAGAATGTTTTTTGTTATTGTTGTTGTTGAGACAGAGTCTCACTATGTAGCCCTTGGTAGAGTGCTGTGGCGTCACAGCTCAAAGCAACCTCAAACTCTTGGGCTCAAGCGATTCTCTTGCCTCAGCCTCCCGAGTAGCCTGCCACAACGCACAGCTATTTTTTTTGTTGCAGTTGTCATTATTGGTTAGCTGGCCCAGGCCAGGTTCGAACCTGTCACCTTTGGTGTATATGGCTGGCGCCGAGCCATCGGGCTGGTTTTTGTGTTGAAAGAGATAGGTACTGTAAGCAGTTGTGTGCTTCTCTTCCTTCCTCCCTTGGACTGGAGTTCTGGGGCAGACATGACAGCCACTTGTATGATGAAAATGGGAAATGAACAAGGCATGATTATGTTAATTCATTCAGCAAATCTTTTTTTTTTTTTTTGTAGAGACAGAGTCTCACTTCATGGCCCTCAGTAGAGTGCCGTGGCCTCACACAGCTCACAGCAACCTCCAACTCCTGGGCTTAAGCGATTCTCTTGCCTCAGCCTCCCGAGTAGCTGGGACTACAGGTGCCCACCACAGCACCCGGCTATTTTTTGGTTGCAGTTTGGCCGGGGCCGGGTTTGAACCCGCCACCCTCGGGTATATGGGGCCGGCGCCTTACCGACTGAGCCACAGGCGCCACCCTCATTCAGCAAATCTTAATTCGTTCAGTAAATACTCCCCAAGGTCCTGCTCTATGCTAGCCATTGGAGATAGAAAGGTAAGCCAGGGTAAAACTTGTTCTCAGAGTTTGCAGTCAGGTGAAGACAGACATGCAGTTATAGTAGGTGTTATGAGTGCTTGGATGGAGGAATTAAAGAGAGCTGTTAGTGCACCTGTTAAAATCTTAGTAGGTTAGTAATGCTTACAGGGAAGGTTTTTTGTTTGTTTTATTTATTTATTCATTTATTTACTTTATTTGCAGTTTTTGGCCGGGGCTGGGTTTGAACCCACCACCTCTGGCATATGGGCCAGCGCCCTATTCATTTATTTATTTTGAGACAGAGCCTCAAGCTGTCACCCTAGGTAGAGTGCCGTGGCATTACAACTCACAAAAACCTCCAACTCCTGGGTTGAAGTTATTCTCCTGCCTCTGCCTCCTAAGTAGTTGGGACTACAGGAGGACACCACAACGCCCAGCTATTTTTTTTTTTTTTTTGGTTGCAGCCATCATTGTTGTTTGGCAGGCCCAGGCTGGATTCGAACCTGCCGGCTCAGGTATATGTGGCTGGCGCCTTGGCCACTTGAGCCACAGGTGCTGAGTCTGTTTATCTTATTTTTTTATTTATTTATTGAGACAGACTCTCACTATGTTGCCCTCGGTAGAGTGCCATGGCGTCACAGTTCACAGCAACCTCAAACTCTTGGGCTTAAGCGATCCTCTTGCCTCAGCCTCTGAAGTAGCTGGGACTATAGGTGCCCACCATAGTGCCCAGTTATTTTATGGTTGTAGTTGTCATTGTTGTTTGGCAGGCCCTGGCTGGGTTTGAACCCGCCAGCTCTGGTGTACGTGGCTGGTGCCCTAGCCTCTGAACTACAGGCACAGCCTGTTTGTTTATTTTTTTTTTTTTTTTTTTTTTTTTTGGCCGGGGCTGGGTTTGAACCCGCCACCTCCGGCATATGGGACCGGCGCCCTACCCGCTGAGCCACAGGCGCCGCCCTGTTTATTTTTTTTTTTTTTAAAGGAATTAAGATTTTATTGTTCACTTCAATCATTGGGGATGGAGTGGGTTGGTGGTGGAAGGTGGACAGTATATTATTCCAGTGGGAGAGAATAGCCTATACAAAAGCCCAGAGTTGTAAGAGAATGTGGCTGTTTGTAGGAACTGAAGGATATTTCATTATAGCTGAGAACTTACAATGCAAAGAAGGAAGTGGGGAGAGAATGATTGGAGAGGAGTGAGACTGGAGGCAGTTTGGAGAAAGGCTGTTGAGAGCATGCTGATGATGATCTTGGATAAAAGTAGTACGGCGTGTATGGAGAGAAGTGGATTCATTCAGGAAATATTTTAGGCTCGGCGCCTGTGGCTCAAGCAGCTAAGGCGCCAGCCACATACATCTGAGCTGGCGGGTTTGAATCTAGCTCCGGCCCACCCAAAACAACAATGACGGCTGCAACCAAAAAATAGCGGGGCGTTGTGGCAGGTTCCTGTAGTCCCAGCTACTTAGGAGACAGAGGCAGAAGAATCACTTGAGCCCAGGAGTTGGAGGTTGCTGTGAGCTGTGATGCCATGGCATACCGAGGGCGACAGCTTGAGGCTATGTCTCAAAGAAAAAAAGAAAAGAAAAATAATTTAAAAGATAGAATTGATAGGTGTTAATGATTAACTGATAGGGAAAGTAAGAGAGAAGGTGGAGTTAAAGTCTCCCACCATTGGTGTTGATGCTGTTCATTTACATGAGCAAAGGGGGAGGATGAGGTTGTGGAGAGATGGGAATAGTTAAATTTAAGACAGGTGGAATCTGAGGTACCCAAGTATCTTTTAAGAGGAATTCATTAATTTCTTGAGACAGCTAGTCTACAACCAAAGTAAGTTCACCCAGAAATTATTGAACAAAACCTAACATCCACAGTGGTGAAAGGAAGAATCTTTTAAGAGGAGATGTCAGGTAGCTGCTCATAACGTGTATTTGCATTTCAGGAGAGAGCTGTAGTGTAGAGGTGTGGAATAGGAGTCATCACCTTTAAGATAGTAATTGAAGCCAAGAGGATAGGTGACCATGCCCAAGAAATGAAGCTGAGCAGTCTCAAATGGGGTAATTTTGTCCCTCATGGGACATTAGAGATGTCGGGAGGCTTTTTTTGGTTGATTGTTACAATTTAGGATATACTACTGGCATCCACTAGGTATGTCCTGACACCCCAAACGCACATAACAAAGAATTATCCAGCCTCTAAAATGTCAGTATTGCTGAAGTTAAGAAACCCTGATCTAGAGAAAGAATAGGAAGAGCCCAGAACATTTAAGACTGGCAGAACTGGGCGGCGCCTATGGCTCAGTTGGTAAGGCGCCGGCCCCATATACCGAGGGTGGTGGGTTCAAACTCGGCCCTGGCTGAACTGCAACCAAAAAATAGTCGGGCGTTGTGGCGGGCGCCTGTAGTCCCAGCTACTCGGGAGGCTGAGGCAAGAGAATTGCTTCAGCCCAGGAGTTGGAGGTTGCTGTGAGCTGTGTGATGCCATGGCACTCTACCGAGGGCCATAAAGTGAGACTGTCTCTACAAAAAAAAAAAAAAAAAAGGGGCGGCGCCTGTGGCTCAGTCGGTAAGGCGCCGGCCCCATATACCGAGGGTGGCGGGTTCAAACCCGGCCCCGGCTGAACTGCAACCAAAAAATAGCCGGGCGTTGTGGTGGGCGCCTGTGGTCCCAGCTGCTTGGGAGGCTGAGGCAGGAGAATCGCTTGAGCCCAGGAGTTGGAGGTTGCTGTGAGCTGTGTGATGCCATGGCACTCTACCGAGGGCCATAAAGTGAGACTTAGTCTCTACAAAAAAAAACAAACAAACAAACAAAAAAAAAAAGACTGGCAGAACTGGGCGGCGCCTGTGGCACAGTGAGTAGGGTGCCGGCCCCATATGCCAAGGGTGGCGGGTTCAAACCCAGCCCCAGCCAAACTGCAACAAAAAAAAATAGCCAGGCGTTGTGGCAGATGCCTGTAGTCCCAGCTGCTTGGGAGGCTGAGGCAAGAGAATCGCATAAGCCCAAGAGTTAGAGGTTGCTGTGAGCTGTGTGACGTCACGGCACTCTACCCAAGGGCGGTACAGTGAGACTCTGTCTCTACAAAAAAAAAAGACTGGCAGAACTGAGACATAAACAGAGAACTAGTAAGACAACCAGGAAAGTGAGTGGCATGGAAACTAAGGGAAAAGTGTGTCTCCTGAGAATCTTGACTACTACTGGGAAGTCAAATAGTGCTGAGACTAAATATGCCTACTGGACCTGGCAATATTGGTGACCCTGAAAAAACAAGTTGCAAGAGTTGAGGAGTGGGTAGTAAGAGAAAGGGAGGGTGTAAAACAGCTAACTCTAGGCACTTGCTGCCAGGCACTGTGCTAAACATTGTATGTACATTATTACTTTATCTAAACATTCTTCTGAAGGTAGACACTTTTTTTTTTTTTTTTTTGTAGAGACAGAGTCTCACTTTATGGCCCTCGGTAGAGTGCCGTGGCCTCACACAGCTCACAGCAACCTCCAACTCCTGGGCTTAAGCAATTCTCTTGCCTCAGCCTCCCGAGCAGCTGGGACTACAGGCGCCCACCACAATGCCCAGCTATTTTTTGGTTGCAGTTTGGCCGGGGCCGGGTTTGAACCCGCCACCCTTGGTATATGGGGCCGGCGCCTTACCGACTGAGCCACAGGCACCGCCCGACACTGTTATTTTTTATTTATTTTATTTTATTTTTTTTTTTTTTTATTTTTTTTAATTTGGCTGGGGCTGGGTTTGAACCCACCACCTCCGGCATATGGGACCGGCGCCCTACCCGCTGAGCCACAGGCACTGCCCACTGTTATTTTTTAATAAAGAGAAGCTTGAGACTCTACTGGGGTTTGGAGCAGTTAAATAACATTCCCAAGATCACAGCTAGTAGGTACAACTTCTCTGAGTTGCAAGTCCTATGAGGATACAAAGATGAAAGGGCAAAGGAGGCCTGAGGATTCACATAAAGAACTTCGTTTGAAACTCTGTCACTAGTAGCTGTTGACCATGGGCAAGTCAGCTAATCTTTCTATACTTAGGTTTCCTCATCTGGAAAATGGGGGATGAATATAAAATAAAATACTTATGAGCTCTTACCTACTACTACTATTCTAAGCACTTTTACCTGAATTACTTTCATTATTTCCCTAACAACCCAGCAAGCAGGTATTTATTTATTCCCATTCTACAGGTTAGGAATTGAGACACAGGGATGGAAAGTCATCTCCCCCGGTTATTTATTTTTTGAGACAGAGTCTCACTTTATTGCCCTCTATAGAGTGCTATGGTGGCACAGCTCACAGCAGCCTCCAACTCCTGGGCTTAGGCGATTCTCTTGCCTCAGCCTCCCAGTAGGTGGGACTACAGGTGCCCACCAGAATGCCCAGCTATTTTTTTGTTGCAGTTTGGCCAGAGTCAGGTTCGAACCCGCCACCCTCAGTATATGGGGGCGCCTGTATTTATTTTTTATTTCAAAATACTAAGGGAGTACAGATCCTTTGGTTTGTTGTTGTTTTGAGACACAGTTTATGTTGCCCTCGATAGAGTGCTATGACTTTATAGCTCACAGCAAACTCAAACTACGGGGCTCAAGCAATTCTCTGGTCTCAGCCTCCCAAGTAGCTGGGCCTACTGGTGCTCACCACAACACCCAGCTATTTTTAGAGATCGGGTCTCATTCTTGCTGGTCTCCAAACTCCTGAGCTCAAGCAATCCGCCCATTTCTGCCTCCCAAAGTGCTAGCATTACAGGCGCAAGCCACTGCGCCCAGCGCTTTCTTTTTCTTTCTGTTTTTTTTGAGACGGAGTCTTATTTTGTCGCTCCTGGTAGAGTGCTATGGCATCATAGCTCACAGCAGCCTCAAACTCTTGGGCTCAAGTGAAGCGATCCTTTTGCCTCAGCCTCCCAAGTACCTGGGACTATAAGCTCCTGCCACGTGCCCAGCTATTTTTGGAGACAGGGTCTTGCTTTTGCTCAGGCTGGTCTCAAACCTGTTAGCTCAAGCAGTCCACTCACTTTGGCCTTCTAGAGTGCTGGGATTATAGGTGTGAGCCACGGCACTGGCCAAGCCTGGCGCTTTTTGACTTTTTAATAATGGTGTTCTGATAAGGATAGGGTGGTATCTCATTATAGTTTTAATTTGCATTTCTCTGACGATTAGTGACAAGCATTTTTTTGTGTTTATTGGCTATTTTGTCTATTTTCTCTTGAAAAACTTATGTTCATGTCTTTTATCCCTCAGGTTATTTAATCAGTTATAAGTGGCAGAGTGGGACTTGAACCCAGACCATGTTATCTTGCATAATGAACCTACCTATGTGCTAGTCACTATGCTGGCATTTTACCTGTTACTTTTTAAAATCCTTATAAAGCCCTTTCAAGACTTGAAACTAAAGCAAATGAATGTTAAGTCACTTGCCCAATACCACAAGCTAATAAATGTCAGAGCTTGAATTTTTTTTTTTTTTTTTTTTTTTTTTTTTGAGACAGAGTCTCAAGCTGTCACCCTGGGTAGATACTGTGGCATCACAGCTCACGGCAACCTCCAACTCCTGGGCTCAAGCAATTCTCCTACCTCTGCCTCCCAAGTAGTTGGGACTACAGGTGCCCGCCACAACACCCAGCTATTTTTTTGTTTGCAGCCATCATTGTTGTTCCCCTGGCCTGAGAGGGATTCGAACCCGCCAGCTCAGGTGTATGTGGCTGGCGCCTTAGCCGCTTGAGCCACAGGGGCAAGCCCAGAGCTTGAATTTAAATGAAGTTTTATCTAACCAGAATCTACACCTGTCCTCATCACAGACATCCCCTACCAGTTCCCCTTATATTGGTCACTGAAGATTCCTTAATAAGTACTTCTATGTCTGCTTTTCCTGTTCTCCCACAAAAACCCTCTAAAAGTGAGGCAGATGAAGCTCCTGCACGTATTTTTGACAAGTCAGTGACCTTGCACCTCAGTTTTCTATCTGTGTGTGCCTCTGCACATTTTTACCTGCTTGCTCTTGATTTTTGGGATTGCCAGGAACAAATATAAACTAGATGTCCAAGTACTTCGGAAACTGTAAAATAAAAAACTGTTATACTAGCCCCATTTATCAGATAAAGGAAGAAAGGCTGAGTTTTTGTTTTTTGGTTGTTTTTTTTTCTTTGTAGAAACAGAGTCTCACTTTACTGCCCTCAGTAGAGTGCCGTGGCATCACATGGCTCACAGCAACCTCCAGCTCTTGGGCTTATGTGATTCTCTTGCCTCAGCCTCCCGACCAGCTGGGACTACAGGCGCCCACCACAACGCCTGGCTATTTTTTTGTTGTTGCAGTTTGGCTGGGGCTGGGTTTGAACCCGCCACCCTCGGTATATGGGGTCGGCGCCCTTCTCACTGAGCCACAGGCGCTGCCCAAGGCTGAGTTTTTTTTTTGTTTGTTTGTTTTAGAGACAGTCTCATTTTGTCATCCTCTGTAGAATGCTGTGCTGTCACAGCTCACAGCAACCTCCAACTCTTGGGCTTAAGTGATTCTCTTGCCTCAGCCTCCTGAGTAGCTGGGATTATAGGCGCCCTCCACAACGCCCAGCAATTTTTGAGAGACAGGGTTTCACTCTTGCTCAGGCTGGTGTTGAACCTGTGAATTCAGGCAATTCACCTGTCTCAGCCTCCCAAGAGCTGGGATTACAGTGTGAGCCACCACGCCTGGCCCCCAAGGCTGAGTTTTTGAAACAGGCCATCTGCTTATGGGCATGTCTTATTTACCTGTAAGATTATTTCCAGGGGAAATCTTCCCCTTTTGTCTTGCTGTTTCTATATTGGCCACATATACAACTAGCCTTTTGTCTTTTTGAAGCCAACCAGCTGGAAGGAAGAGCCTAGATCTTTCACAGTTGGTGCATAATAGGGAGGCAATATGGCATCTTCATTAAAAGCAGATCTTTGGAGGGGCAGAGATCTACATTTGAATTGTTATTAGCTGACAGCCACAGTGCACTATCGTCTAACTTATGAGTAATACCCTCCTAAGATTTTTTTAAGTTCATTTAATCCCCCCAAAAAAGGCTTTTTAAAGTTTTATCTTTATTATGTTTTCTGATAATAAAAATTTATATATTTTTTAAAATAGGTTTAATCATTAGAAGCAAACAAAGTGGGAAAAAATGACATGTTGGTGCTTTTTGCAGACTGAGCTGGGACAGAAAGGGACTTGAGGCTGCTCCTCAACCTGATCCCTTCCAACAAAGATGAACATAGTGTTATTTTTTTACATGTGAACATTACAGCATTGCAGAACTGGATAACATGGCAACTAAAGTCACATAATCCCCTATCAAAAGAAAACCACTGTTAACAGTTGGTGGGGAGAAGATAAACATATATTTAAGTGTGTATTATAAATCTCAGGTAAGAGTTAAGAGGCACAGAAGTCAGGCAATTCACTGCTTTTAGACAGAGTCAGATGTCAACTCTTTTAATTCTTACAGCAACCCTGTGGGATGCTGCTATACTTTAACCTTGGCAGTTTGAAACCTGTTTCATTAGCAGCAACAGCACCTGGGAGCTTGTTAGAAATGCAAAATCTCAGGCTTTTTCCCAGGCACTGCAGGTGACTATGCATTTTAACAAGATTTTTTCAGGTTATTCATGTACATACAGCAGTCTGAGAAGCCTGCTGTACTTCCCACTGAACCTACTTGTAGAGCAAAGAAGGAATTGGGGCCAAGTTTGAGGGCACCCACAGGACAAACAGGGAGGAAAGAAATTCCCTGAAGTGAGCTATAGTCCTGGCCCTCCTGGCAAAGTTGGTCCCTACTTCCTCTGTTACCGCTGTACTTGATGCCTGAAAGTTATCTATTTCCAGGAGGTGGTCGCTGTCGGTTAAGCAAGGTGGGGGCTAGCAGGCGCCCACCTCCAGCTCGAGTAAGGGTGGCTGTGCGACTGCGGCCATTTGTGGATGGAACAGCTGGAACAAGTGATCCTCCCTGCGTGCGGGCTATAGACAGCTACTCTCTAGAGATTGCCAACTGGAGGAACCACCAGGAGACACTCAAATACCAGTAAGTTTCAGGCCATTCTTCTCTCACACCATCACCTCTCTCCCCTAGGCCTGCTCACATTATCACTTCCCCAGAGTTTCCCAGACCTGCCTCTCTTGGGTCTTTTCTCCCTCCCCAGCACCAGTTTGTTCCCTACACCTTCATTTGTTTATTCAGGAAATGTTGGCAGGTACCCACTGTGATAAGTGCTTTCTAGGATACTGCAGAGAGAGACTGGAGACTGAATCAGATACACATTACTGTTCAGTCTTGAAGGGGAAATAGGCCCAAAGGGAGGAAGGAGCAGCAAAGGTGAGCAAGGGAGCCCTAAATAGGATCTTACGGGACATATGGGAAGGATTAGAGGAACACAGACCAGCTAGCCATTGCAGGCTACAGCTGGGAAGTATCAGAAGACCACCCAGATTTGGGGGCAGAACTCACAAGGGCAGCTATTTTCAAAAATCCCATTGGGAATTTAAAGTTCAAACTCCTTAGCCTGTTACGCTAGGCCAACCAAGGGGTGGCAAACCAGGGACTTCAGGTCAATTCTGACCAGGAGTCTTAGTAAAGTTTTATCATTAATTTACATTTTGTCTATTACTGCTTTCCAATTGGAGTGGCAGAGCTGAGTAGCATATGACCCACAAAATCGAAAGTATTTATTCTGTCTTTACAAAGTTTGCCAACTCCCATTCCAGGCCCATGACAATTTGGCTTCAGTTTCTTTCCAGCCTCATCCCTTTCAACACATATAAAACTCTCTGGTGTGGCCTAAGCCATAGCTTCTCCCCCAGATTGCAGTGAATTGGCTGTAGGTATGTTGAATCTATGCCAGCCATAGGCAGCATCCCCTGTTTTGCCCATTATGGTATATAAGTACAATGTTCTATACATGTCACCATGTGAAAAACATTGAGAAATCTTGCTCTTTTACACCTTGTCTTATCTATTAATACGTGCTATTCTCAATAGACTTTCTTTCCCTCCTGTCAAAAACCTATTTCCTTGAGCAGAATCAGTCCTTCTAGTGTGTTCTCATCTTTGTTTCCTAAATCACAGGAAAGTATGGGTAACTAACCCACCAGATAACCAGATTACAAAATTCCCAAGAGCAGTGATATTAGGTTCATCATTATATTCCTAACTCTAATACAGAGACTGGGACAGAGTAGGCGTTCAGTGGATTTTTTTAAAGTTTTTTGTTCAAGAAAAGGGATAGAGACTTTCTTTTAAATCTGAGGTCTGGATGAGAATGCCCCTCTCCCCCAGCCAAACACGCACACACTGATTTCTTCCTTTCTTCCTACCTATAGATTTGATGCCTTCTATGGGGAGAGGAGCACTCAGCAGGATATCTATGCAGGTTCAGTGCAGCCCATCCTTAGGCACTTGCTAGAAGGGCAGAATGCCAGTGTGCTTGCCTATGGGCCCACAGGAGCAGGTGAGAGAGCCAAATAGGGAACAGCTGTTGGTCAGAAAAAGCTAGGAACAGAAAGGAAAACCTCACAGCTTTCTCTTTTTTCCCAGGGAAGACTCACACAATGCTGGGAAGCCCAACGCAGCCAGGAGTGATCCCCCGGGCTCTCGTGGACCTCGTGCAGCTCACAAGGGAGGAGGGAGCTGAGGGCCGGCCATGGGCCCTCTCTGTCACTATGTCCTACTTAGAAATCTACCAGGAAAAGGTGAGGCCACTCTCTGGTTGGGAGGGAAGAAACAAAGGATCTAAGTAATACCTAGATCTAAATGAATCCCCAACAATAAAAATAAATAAATAAATAAAAAACACTTTTCAGCTTTAAAAAAAAAAAAAAACCTAGTTCTAAGATAAGACCTGGAAAGACAAGAGGTTGGGGTAGCAGATGGTACAACTCCAAATCCAACAGAGAAAATGAGACTGATCCTCAAGAAGCAAGCAGCCTCTATTATTAGTGGTTTTCACCCTGTGGGTTGCGACCCACAGGAACTGTATTAAAAGGCTCGCAGCATTAGGAAGGTTGAGAACCACTGCTCCATATAGAGATTTGGCCTTACCTCTCATTGCTCAAACAGGTATTAGACCTTTTAGACCCTTCATCAGGAGACCTGGTGATCCGAGAAGACTGTCGGGGAAACATCCTGATACCTGGCCTAACACAGAAGCCCATCACTAGCTTTGCTGATTTTGAGCGGCACTTCTTACCAGCCAGTCGAAATCGGACTGTAGGAGCCACACGGCTCAATCAGCGCTCTTCTCGCAGTCATGCTGTGCTCCTGGTCAAGGTGAGGCCCATTGACAGGTGAGTAGGGCAGCCCTTGGAGCTTAAGCTAAGCCTGGGACTTTTGTTCTTACCCCCAGGTGGATCAGCGGGAACGTTTGGCCCCATTTCGCCAACGGGAGGGAAAACTCTACCTAATTGACTTGGCTGGCTCAGAGGACAACCGGCGTACAGGCAACAAGGGCCTTCGGCTGAAAGAGAGTGGAGCCATCAACACCTCCCTCTTTGTTCTGGGCAAGGTGGTAGATGCACTGAACCAGGGCCTTCCTCGTGTGCCTTACCGGGATAGCAAGCTCACTCGCCTACTGCAGGTCAGGGCAAAAAAGCTGGAGAAGGAGGCTCTCAAGCCTGCCTGGGGGATGGGGAATAGCAGTCAAGAAACAGGAAGGCTGGGCTTCTCATTCACCAACTCTACCTGACCCCCATCCTTTAGGACTCTCTAGGTGGCTCAGCCCACAGCATCCTCATTGCCAATATTGCTCCTGAGAGACGCTTCTACCTAGACACAGTCTCTGCACTCAACTTCGCTGCCAGGTCCAAAGAAGTGATAAACCGTCCTTTTACCAATGAGAGCCTACAGCTTCACGGTGAGGACTGGGGGAGGCAGGCATGGACAGGCTGAGTCTGGAAATCAGAAAGTTTGCTGAAGCCACCAAGCATGTGCTGACCATCTCCCATCCCTCCACCCACCTCAATCTTCTTTTAGTCTTGGCACCTGTTAAGCTGTCTCAGAAAGACCTGCTAGGCCCATCAGAGGCAAAGAGAGCCCGAGGCCCTGAGGAAGAGGAAATTGGGAGCCCTGAGCACATAGCAGCTCCAACTTCTGCCTCCCAGAAACTCAGGTGAGTATTGAGACTTTAGATTTATCCCCTTTCTGTTGTGTCTGGGTTAGCTGTGGGGCTGCAGTGGGTTTAGCCTGTCAGATCATTAAGCAGAGACAGCTGTGAACTTGTTCTCCCAATGAATTCACCTAAAGTCCTACTCTGTTGAATTCACTGAAGTGCTGAGGTCAATCTATCCTCAGTGGGGACCTAAGGAGCCTTGGGTTCCTACACCTTTTCCCTTTCCATTTTCTTTTTTTTAAGAACATAGCCATTCTTATTCTTTCTTTTTTTTTTTGCTTTTTTATTATATTTATTTATTTGTGGTTTTTGGCCAGGGCTGGGTTTGAACCCACCACCTCCGGCATATGGGACCGGCGCCCTACCCCTTTGAGCCACAGGTGCCGCCCAATTTTTTTTTTTTTAATTTCAACTTCCTTGTTCATTCTTCTTCATTTGAAGTACTCTTTTTTGTCTTCCTCTGGCGATGTTCTTGATGTTAGTAGAGACGGGGTCTTACTCTGGCTCACTGCTGTTACATACAGGTCTCGAACCTCTGAGCTCAGGCAATCCGCCTGCCTCGGCCTCCCACAGTGCTGGGACTATAGGCGTGAGCCACCACGCCTGGCCTCCCTTTCCATTTTCTAATTCCTTCAAACCATCAGCAAAACCTCAAATTTTGGGGCAGCTGTTTCAAGAACAAGGGATAATCTGAATCTGATCTCTCCAGTCCAGAGGATGACAGCAACCCAAAGGAGATAGAGAAGAGATGAAGAGAGAAGTCTTGCTGAGACCTCTCCATCTATGTGTCAGGGCCCACATCTCCATGACTCTGCAAGGAGCTGGTTGCTGTCCTAATTTTGCATTGTTTCTACCCTTAATCCAGATAAAGCCTCTAGTATTTTTTTTTTTTTTGGCCAGGGCTGGGTTTGAACCCACCACCTCTGGTATATGGGGCCAGCGCCCTACTCCTTGAGCCACAGTAGCTGCCCCCAGATAAAGCCTCTAAACTAAGTGACCTCTAAAGGTCTGGGTGAGAATCTCCCTACCCGCCCCCTCCCCCCGCCCATATCTGACAGGCCACTTGTTTGTGTGGCCTCTCGCTCCAACTCTGGTGGCTCCACCTCATGGAGGAGCACATAACTTCTGAGTTAATGCAGTATGTACGAATCTTCAGGTCACCTATGTTCAGTGATCTTACTTTCTGGGTCTGACCTCTTGAGCCCTCTATCCTCCTCCACTTCAAGGAGTCAGTTTTAGCTTTGCCCTGTTCCTACCCATATCCCTAATAAAGCCTCTAAGCAGTGTAAGTCCTAAAACTACCGAACAGAGGTGATCTGAGGAAGCCAAGGACTAATGTACATTCTGCTCCAGAGGACTACTGTAGTTGAGGAAAATGCCATACATGAAGATGCTTGCTCACTCAATGACCCCACCTCCCAGACTTGTCTTTCCCAAGCTGTCAGCAGTCCCCTCTTACGTGCACAAACTCAGACGAACTTAACATAGGCAAGCTATGAACAGGCAAGTTCTCTGCCAAACAGGTGCTTTGGTGTAGGGGAAGCTCGGAGCTGGAGCTGGAGATTCTTTAGACCTAGACAGACCCTGAATTTGTGGGCCTCACATTTCAGGAAAGGAAGTAAGGCGAGAACCTCATGTGATGCCAGGTTGATAGTACACAGAATAAGGAGAACTAGCTGCATGTTCTGTGACAGCCAAGTAGGAAGAATGACTTCTAGTGTTAGTCCACATATTTTCCGATCCTGCTTTTCTGAGGTATGTACACATAAAAAACAGGACAGTCCCTGACCTCAAGGAGCTAGTTCCCAGTAGGTGCACAATTAAGCTAGGCATTGTGGTAAAGGCTGCATGCATCCAACTCACTGTGAAAGGTAATTGAGGTGAGATGTAAGGAAGTTAAGGGGAAAATATTTTAGGAACCAGCCTTTACCTACTACCCACAGGATTAAGGCCTGGCAATTGAAATCTTCAGTGGCTTTCAAATCCCTGCTAAAGATGACTTCCCTTCTGAAGCTTTCCCCAGCTACTCCAAATGAATAGGCACTAAGCTCTTGCTGTGTCACCTTATCATGTCTCTTACTTTCCTCATTAGACAGTGCTTCCAGGGTAGGGAAATGTCTTAGATCCTTAATACTTGGCACTCAGGTAATCATTAAATACTTGTCTCCGATGAAGACACTGCACCCAGAGAGGTTAAATGACTTGTTTAGGGTTGCCTACTGAGTTAATATCAGGTTCTGGAACCACAGAATATAGCAAGTTAAAGGATGATGATGAGAATCCTGCTGTGTAGAAGGTGATGAGAGAGGAGGTAGGTGGTTGTAACCTGTTTGTCTGCTTAGCCCCCTGCAGAAGCTGAGCAGTATGGACCCAGCCATGCTGGAGCGCCTCCTGAGCTTGGACCGTCTGCTGGGCTCCCAGGGGAGCCAGGGGACCCCTCTGCTGAGTACCCCAAGGCGAGAGCGGATGGTGCTCATGAAGACAGTGGAGGAGAAGGACTTGGAGATTGAGGTTAAGTGTTGGTTACAGGGGAAGAGTGGGAAGTGGGAGCAGGGATTCCTACTGGCCTTGAGAAGTAATCCTAGGATCTTCAAGACAGGGAAAGACATTCAAAGGCTGGACTAACGTCCAGTTTTCACCCACTGGTGAAGTTCTCCAGCTTCTGCTTCAATGTCCTTGGCATGGCTAAACTTAGAAAAATAGTTGAGATCAGATATGAGGAGGTGAGAAGGAAATTGTTCAAGAAAAAGGAACAAATGTTAAACATTGCATTTACTAAAACTCAGCTCACTTTAAGTCAGGACTTGGCTTGAACAATCTGTCCCTTTGCAAAGTATTTCCAGAGAAGCTTGTTCCACATCTAAGCATCCCCCTGATCATTACAAAGCCCTTAATTATAATGTGCTCTGTTTGTCTCCTGGTAGCTTCTCCCATTGGCCTTTGCCCTGCATATTCACTCCACTAATCCATAGCCCTTCGAGCTGCCCTGGAGTTGGCTCTGGGTCACAACTCTACCTAATCCTTTCCAACAGAGACTTAAGATGAAACAAAAAGAACTGGAGGCCAAGGTGCTGGCCCAGGAGGCTGCAAACCCAAAGGAGAAAGAGAATTGCTCTCCCACAATGCTCCGACCCCTTTCCCATCGCACAGTCACAGTGGCAAAACCCCTGAAAAAGGCTGTGGTGATGCCCCTACAACTGAGTAAGTTTGGCTTTAGGGGTCAGGAGGGCACAGATAACTGAGTCCCCATAAAGGAGGAGGTTTTATCAGTAGCTGTCTTCATATCATTTACATTCTCCCACCATATGCCAGTCCCAAGGAGGGTAGGGAAGGATCTGAAGTAGTGTTGTATGCTCTGCCATCAGGTGTTTAGTACAATGGCATAGACAAGTACATGCTTGATTATAATGCGAGACCAACTGAGGTTGCTTTCAAATACAGGATAAGAAAGTCATATGGGGGCAGTGCCTGTAGCTCAGTGAGTAGGGCACCAGCCCCATATACCAAGGGTGGTGAGTTCAATCCCAGCACCAGCCAAACTGCAACAAGAAATAGCCCGACATTGTGGCGGGCGCCTATAGTCCCAGCTACTCGGGAGGCTGAGGCAAGAGAATCGCCTAAGCCCAAGAGCTGGAGATTGCTGTGAGCCGTGATGCCACGACACTACCAAAGGTGACAGAGTACGACTCTGTCTCTAAAAAATAAATAAATAAATAAATAAGGAAGTCATATGGGTTCAGCACCAGTAGCATAGTGGTTATGGCGCCAGCCACATGCACGGAGGGTGGTGGGTTTGAACCTGGCCAAGGCCAGCTAAACAACTGCAACAACAAAAAATAGCCAGGTGTTGTGGTGGGTGCCTGTAGTCCCAGCTACTTGGGAGGCTGAGGCAAGAGAACTGCTTAAGCCCAAGAGTTTGAGGTTGCTGTGAGCTGTGATGTCATAGCACTCTACCAAGGGCGACATAAACTGTCTCAAAAAAAAAAAAGTCATATGGAAACACAAAAGGTTAACTCAGGACAGAGGGGAGCTAGGGAATCAGAAACCAAGACAACCAAGTAGCTACCAGGAAAGATAAATAGTAGCCTCTGCACTGACTCCAATTCTCAACTCCTGGTTTCAGTTCAGGAGCAGGCAGCATCCCTAAAGGCTGAGTTCCATATCCTGAAGAATAAAAGCCGGAAAAGAAAGGTGAGATTAGTTGGAGGCTCAAGCTATACTAAATGCCCAGGAGAAGTTAAGGGGGAGTGAGCTCTAGGAGGAAGAGCACTGACCTTGGAATTCTAAGACCTGACTGACACATGTCTGCTCTTCAGAAGTCTTACAGCTTGCTTACCCTTGCATGCAATGTTGGTACCTTAGCAGGGCATTTAGGGTAACAGGTAATGATATGGATGTTCCTAGCAGAGTGGGTGTTCACCACCTGCTACTTTCCTACTTGATGGCTCTTGCACTCAGTAGCTACTTGGTGCAGTGTGTAGCCTGGCTCCTGCCCATTATAAACTTAAGAGGGGAAACTTAGGGAAATATGACTCAAGCACACAAGAATCTCTCTTCCTTACCTGTCCGAAATGAAACACCATTAGAACTACCCAAAAACTGAATGCGGGGTGGGGGGGGATGTTTCATTGCCTTCTCCCATATACTTTTCAGGAGTGGAGAAGAGCTTATTCTTTTTGGAGATGAAAGGCCAGATTTAAAAGCTTATTTTGTGCTTTATACTTATAACTCATTTGAGCTTCACAGTAACTCATGAAAAAGATACTAATATTACCACTAGGTTCTAGTACTACATCTCTCTAGAGGGAAGGATTTGGGGTAGATACTTGATAGGAAAGAGGTTGGACTGAGCAGGGAGATAGCTGGTGTTAGGTTCCTAGTCTGGGCAGAAGAGTCCAAAGCACTTTGCTGCCGTTTCTGCCACTTACATTCCCTTGCCTCGTCGCTGGAGTCCCTGGATGCCTCAGAGCCTGAGATGAAGGCTGAGGACTGCTGGGAACTACAGATAAGTCCCGAGCTACTGGCCCATGGGCGTCAAAAAATACTGGATCTGCTGAATGAAGGCTCAGCCCGGGATCTGCGCAGCTTGCAGCGCATTGGTCCAAAGAAGGCCCAGCTTATCGTGGGCTGGAGGGAGCTCCACGGCCCATTCAACCAGGTAACAGCCAGGGAAGGGCAGCTGTAAAATGAGGGGAGACCTTGCAGCCCCAAAGCTCCTTTTCCTATTGCTGCTTTCCTGCCAGGTAGAAGACCTGGAACAAGTGGAGGGTATAACTGGGAAACTGATGGAGTCATTCCTGAAGGTAAGGTTCCGGCTGTGGCCCCTCCTCTGCCTGGCCTGTGTCCAGCTCTAATGCTGCTTTCTCCTTCCCTTCTGTGTTGCAGGCGAACATCCTCAGTCTAGCCGCTGGCCAGCGCTGTGGCCCCTACTGACTGCTGTCTTTTTTTTTTTAATCCTTGTAAAATTGCATTTGTGTAAATACAGTTCTTATTCCAGTGCTTCAGTCTGATTTTTGGGACTGCGGGGACGGGGGTATAATTGCCCTGCGGTGGGCTTCAAGTTCCACCCGCAAACTTCCCTGAGCGCCATCTTGGGGGAAATCAAGAAGCGCACAAGATTGTAAATAAAACGCTGGAGTGGGAAGAGGAAAGGACGGTGGCCGAGAGGAAGCAAAAAGCTCAAACCCGAGCCTTAGTACGACGACCGTTAGGCGGGCGCGCGCTCAGATTAGCCCCGCCCCATCCTTGCCCCCGCGCGCGCTCCCTTACTCCCGCTCAGCAACGACAGCGGTATTGTGCGCGTGCGCGCGAAATAACGGCCAGTGGCGGAGGGAGAAGGGGGGTGGAATCGTTGAGGGGGAAGAGGATAGAAGCCTCCCTGTCTCCCGCGCGCCCACCACCTGCGCCATCGTCAGCCAATCAGCAGCCGTCTCAGGGGTCTCGCGCTTGGGGCGACTGGGGCTGCTGGGTAGCTCCCCAGTCCCTCCTCCCGCCGGAGTCCCTCTCGTACCTCCCCCTCCCGCTGGCCTCGCGCGTGCTCGCGCTCGCGCCCGCTCCAGCCTCTTGTGTGTCCTCGCGCCCCCCGCCCGCCCTCCCCGCGCGCAGTGTGCTCCGCTCCCCCCCACTCTCTCCTCCCCCCTCCCGCCCGCCCCGCGCACCTCCTCCCTGGATTCCCCCTCCCCCACTGCCGCCGCCTCCTCCCGCCCCAGGGTGAGCGCGAGCCACCTCCCTCCCTCCCTCCGCCATGGATCCCAGCAACTGGAGCAGCTTCATCTTCCAGGTAACAACCCCCTCCCCCCGCCCCCACCTCCTTCCCACACCCCCTCCTGCCCGCCCTCCCTCCCGTCCCACCCCCCCCTCCGCGCGCCCGGTGCGCGCGCAGCTGTCCCCCTCCCTCCCTCGCGCCCTCCCCCGCCCTCCCCGAGGCGCCGGCTGGGCGCGCGCGCGGCGGGGGCCGAGGCTGCTCCCTCGCTCCCCCCACCCCGCCCCGCCAGGCTCCAACCGCCGCCGCCGCCGCCGCCGCCGCCTGGGCCCCCGCCCCCGGCCCCTGGCCCCCGGCCCCGCGGGGCCTCCCGCCCCCACCCAGGGGGCGTCGCCGCCGCCGTCGCCGCGGCGCTCCGCGGCCCGCAAGGCGCCCTCCTTCCCTCCCTCCCGCCGGCCGGGGTGCGCGGGCGGCGGGGCGGCCCGCGGGCCATGCGTTCGGCGCGGCCCAGCCCGGCCGGCCGGGGGCGGCGCCCCGAGCCCGGGCCCCGCGCGGCCCGCGCACCCGGCCCCCGCTGAGCCCTGGGGCCCCCGCTGTGGCCGAGGCCATGTTCCCCGTGTTCCCTTGCACGCTGCTGGCCCCCCCCTTCCCCGTGCTGGGCCTGGACTCCCGGGGGGTGGGCGGCCTCATGAACTCCTTCCCGCCACCTCAGGGTCACGCCCAGAACCCCCTGCAGGTCGGGGCTGAGCTCCAGTCCCGCTTCTTTGCCTCCCAGGGCTGCGCCCAGAGTCCATTCCAGGTGAGTAGGGGCCAGCCGCGGTGGGCCGGGCCGGGAGGGCGCTAACCCGCGCCTGCGGCCCACACGGTGCCTTGTCTCCGCAGGCCGCACCGGCGCCCCCACCCACGCCCCAGGCCCCGACGGCCGAGCCCCTCCAGGTGGACTTGCTCCCGGTTCTCGCCGCTGCCCAAGAGTCCGCCGCCGCTGCTGCGGCCGCCGCCGCCGCCGCTGCTGCCGTCGCTGCTGCGCCCCCGACCCCAGCCGCCGCCTCCACAGTGGACACAGCGGCCCTTAAACAGCCGCCGGCGCCCCCTCCGCCACCGCCGCCTGTGTCGGCGCCCGCTGCGGAGGCCGCACCCCCCGCCTCTGCCGCCACCATCGCCGCAGCAGCGGCCACCGCCGTCGTAGCCCCAACATCGACGGTCGCCGTGGCCCCTGTCGCGACTGCCTTGGAGAAGAAGACAAAGAGCAAGGGGCCGTATATCTGTGCTCTGTGCGCCAAGGAGTTCAAGAACGGCTATAACCTTCGGAGGCACGAAGCCATCCACACGGGAGCCAAGGCCGGCCGAGTCCCCTCGGGTGCTATGAAGATGCCCACCATGGTGCCCCTGAGCCTTCTGAGCGTGCCCCAGCTGAGCGGGGCCGGCGGGGGAGGGGGAGAGGCGGGTGCCGGCGGTGGCGCGGCCGCAGTGGCAGCTGGTGGCGTGGTGACCACGACTGCCTCGGGAAAGCGCATCCGGAAGAACCACGCCTGCGAGATGTGCGGCAAGGCCTTCCGCGACGTCTACCACCTGAACCGACACAAGCTGTCGCACTCGGACGAGAAGCCCTACCAGTGCCCTGTGTGCCAGCAGCGCTTCAAGCGCAAGGACCGCATGAGCTACCACGTGCGCTCACATGACGGCGCTGTGCACAAGCCCTACAACTGCTCCCACTGTGGCAAGAGCTTCTCCCGGTGTGCACGGGCCCTCGGCCACCCGCTGGGCCGGTGGGGAGGGCAGGACGGGCCACGGAGGTGGCCTGGCCGAGGCGAGGGAGGCGGCTCTGAGGATGGGGCAAGGGAGCCCCTCCCAGGGAGGAGGGAGGAAAGCTCTCCCGGTTTCCAGGGAGTAGGGGGTGGGACTCTGCAGAGGAGGTGGGTCTCGGGGCTGACGGAAAGCTTCGCGTGGGGAGGAGGCGGTGGCAGCGGCAGCCTGACTCCAGGGGAGGGATTTCCTGCTTGAATGGCACCGTGAAGGCCCGGGAGAAAAAGCAGGGGTTCTGGCAAGGCCGTTGTACAAAGTTTGGCAGATTTGGGGCACACGTCCTCACCCCTAACCCCAACCCCAACGTGTCCCCAGGCCGGATCACCTCAACAGTCACGTCAGACAAGTGCACTCAACAGAACGGCCCTTCAAATGTGAGGTAGGAAGTTCGCCTCCTCCTGTCCTGGTTTTCATGATTTTGATCCTCATTGTAGCTGTCTGAGTTCAGCCTCTCAGATCCCCTTTTTCTCTCTCTTCTTTTTGCCTTTTCACTCCATTTGCTCATCCCTTCTTCAAGGCCTCGTCATCTCACTCCCATTTCCTACAGATCAAAGATCCCCAAGGCTCTGATACCTTTAACCTCTTACTCCCCGCTCCCAACTCCCAGAAGCTTTAACTCTCCTGTGACACCCCCCCACGCCCCTCCCCCCTCCCCAGAAATGTGAGGCAGCTTTTGCTACGAAGGATCGACTCCGGGCGCACACTGTACGACACGAGGAGAAGGTGCCATGTCATGTGTGTGGCAAGATGCTCAGCTCGGCTTATATTTCGGACCACATGAAGGTGCACAGCCAGGGCCCTCACCATGTCTGTGAGCTCTGCAACAAAGGTACGTGCTGAGGAATGCCTGCAGGACAGGGACTAGGGTGGGCACCAATCAGAAGTCCTTTCATAGTTATGGGTTAAGGGTGCTGTAGCCAAGAGCTGGTGGCATCTAGAGTCCTTTAGGAGGTAAACAAAGCAGCATTGGGAACAGCTGAACATCATTAAATTCCAAGAAGTTACAACTGGAGGAGACGGTCTACCAAAAAGATTCAACCCTTTTGGTGTGCATGGTGTGCACGGGAGAATGGGAGTGGGGCACAGCTGCTTTAGGGAAGGAATAGTCAAGAAAGCTTGTTTCCAAGAGTCAGAAGGCAAGGTTTCAGCTGTGGAGCCACAAGTTCTTGTCTCAAGCTCCTGGGGCAAGTGGATTCCTCAGCAGGGATTTAGCAAGCACACACCCTTCCCCAGTAGCAGATAAAGCTGCTTTTAAACAGGCTTACATATTTACTGAGTAATTGGGCAGAGACTATGGGGCACTGAAGGGAAGGGACACAGCCGGCTCTGCTGAGGGTCAACCCTTCGAGGGGTATCAGTGTTCAGTCATCCTGGCCAAGATCTCCCAGTCATGAGAATGAGCTCTGTAGGTACCAAAGCTGAGAAGCAGACACCACTCAAACCAGGTCCCAAGCTCAAGTAGGGGCTGTCCCCCCCCCCACCCCCAACCAGCCCCAGCAGAGTAGTTGGCCCTAGGCTACCAAGGATGTGGTGGGAGGAGGACAGGGTCATCTGAGGAGGGCGCCCCAAGCCTAGGAGAAAAACCCTGTCTCTGGGGTCTCCGTCTGGCTGACCCCCATCCCCATCCGAATCCACCCCCCACCCATAGGCTTCACCACGGCAGCATACCTGCGCATCCACGCGGTGAAGGACCATGGGCTCCAGGCCCCGCGGGCTGACCGCATCCTGTGCAAGCTGTGCAGCGTGCACTGCAAGACCCCTGCCCAGCTGGCCGGCCACATGCAGACCCATCTGGGGGGGGCCGTCCCCCCTGTCCCAGGAGACGCCCCCCAGCCACAACCCACCTGCTGAGGGGGACCCCCGCACCCACCAGGCAAGGCGTGGGGCATGGCTGGGGGGCGGGATGGAGTGTGTGGGACAAGGGGGCTCAAAGAGCCCAATAGGGGAGCTCAGGAAGGCCAGGGATGCCCATCTGTCACTCAGCTTAGGGAGAATTCTGGGGACAGGGAGGGCCCTTGAGGAGAACTCTTAATGACTAGGCCAAAGCCTCTAGGGACCACACAGAATTGAGCAACGGCTGTGTCCCAGGGGAAGAGGTCTGGAAAGGAATCTGGGGTACGGGGCTCTTGCCATTCAGATCATGCTGTGATCTTGTGGTATTTTTCCCTGTCCAGGTACTGGTGAGGTTTGTCCAATGGCGGCGGCGGCAGCAGCAGCAGCAGCAGCAGCAGTGGCAGCCCCTCCCACAGCTGTGGGGTCCCTCTCTGGGGCTGAGGGGGTGCCTGTGAGCTCTCAGCCACTTCCCTCCCAGCCCTGGTGAGCTCCAAGTTGGTAGGGAGAGGGGAGAGTGCAGGAAAGTCCTTTGGTACAGTCTCCTCTTCCCCTACTTTTCTCACCGACTCCTTACTACTTCTCCCACCAACCAAGGAGCCTCCAAAACTAAAGGAGGAAGAAATATTTCCTTAGGGGAATTCACTAGGTTTTAACGATTTGTTTCTCTTGCTCCTCTTTTCTTCCTATCAGACCTGACCCTACACACACCTAATCCCCTCGGTTGTGTTGAAGTCCCCTGGACAGTGGCAGGGGTGGCAGAGGACAGGAGTAACCACTGCCCTTACCCCTTCTCCTCTCTGTAACCCCAGCCCTGTCCTCCTAGGGATTTGTGAGCCTTTCCCTCGATGGTCCCCTTATCCTCTTTCAGGCTTTCCCCCACTGTCTGCTGCCCCACCCTGGGGAGTTGGTGCTTTCTTTTTCTTTCTTTCTTTCTTTTTTTTTCTTTTCAGGGGGAGGGAGGAGAGGAAGGAGGGGAATCAAAGACTCTGTCCTAGAGAGGGAAGGAGGTGAGGTGAGGTGAGATTTGAGACCGACAGAAGCAGGGGAGGCAGAAGCTGTACCTTCTTTAAGGTGGGGTTGTTTGGGTGAAGCCCTAAACATCCTGCTTGAGAATTGGTGGGGGGAGGGGGAAGGGGAGCAAAGGAAGGAGCCAGGAGGGGCCAGAGGCAGAACAAGAGATGGAATCTTAGGGGGCCAGGGGAATGAAAGGATCCAGGGACTAGAGGTGCTTCCCGGGGTTGGGGGGAATACAGCCACAGTGTCTCCCCCTTCCCTCTTCCACCCCAGCTCCAGCCCTGGTCTTTTCTTTTCATCCCTCTTCCCCACGGCAGAAGCTCTGGCCCTGGCCATGTCATCGTGTTCCTGTGTCCCCTGCATGTTCCCCACCCTCCTTCCCCTCCTTTTGCGCGGACCCCATTACAATAAATTTTAAATGAAACCTGTCTCTGGCTCTGGGTTGAATGAATTGCCCTCCCTCAGCCCCTTGTCCCCACCCCAAGGGGTTTCTTGGCCTGGTATCACTCCGCCCAGTGTGGTTTTGGGGCTCTGGCTCCTCCCTTCTCAGGGGCAGCCCTTAGTGGCTGCAGCACAAGATGTAGGGTGGGGCCGGGGCTCCAGTGGCTGTGGAGAGCCAAGTTTCAGAACCCGGGAATACCTAACCCCAGAAAAGCCACTGGAGGTTTGATAAGGCAGGTTAGAAACCCAAACAGCTGCTGCTCTCCCCTGTCCACAGCCGCCGCTGCTGTGCAGGTGCCGCCCCCTCCCCTCCCCACCAGCATCCCCACCGGATACCTGCACACCCTCAGGGCCCTGAAAGGCGGTGGAGAATGATGTGCTGCAGGACGGCTGGGGAATCTGAGCCCTGGGACTAGGAGCAATAAGTGATGAACAGAAACTGCACTTTGCCCCCTCGATCTTGGCATGGTCCACCCTGTGTTTACACCAGCTCCTCTGCCCCAGCCCATTCCTGCTGCTCCAAGGCTGTCCCTGCAGCGTCTGCTTGCCCCTTGGAATGCCCTTTCCTGACCTTTCTCGGGCCTTTCCAGGGACTCTCTTAAACCTTCCAGTTCTCATTGCTGCTGCTGCTTCCTCGGGGGTAGGGGAGACCTGCAGGCTCCCTTCTCTGAAACCGCACCCTACTCTTCTGCAGCCTCCCCGCAATTTGCCCCATCTTCCTTCCCTCCTGATCGTAAGGGTGCCGCTATCCGTTCCAGCCTGCTTCTCTGGTCCTGTCTCTCCACGCAGACCCCTCTCCATTTCCCCCAACACCCTGTCTCTGCCAGGACCCCCGATGACCGTTGGCGGGAGGGGCTGGGGACTTACGAAGGGGGCGCCCCGCAAGGAGGCGCGCGTGGGAAGGGATAGGGAGGGGGCCCAAGTGGTCCCCGGGCGGGTTGCCTGGGTAACGCGTGGCTCCCTTGGGCTGGCCGGGAGGGGCCAGAGGCTTGCGAGGGGCGGGGGCGGCGCGCGGCGGTGGAGCGTAGGGGAGGGGACCGAAGAGGAGAGGTTGAGCAAACCAGAGGGGAGAGGAAGGGAGACCCGCCGCCGCATCCCTCCCTCCCTCGCTCGCTCGCTGACTTGCTCCCTCCCGGGCTGCGGCTGCGGCTGCGGCAGCGGCAACGGAGAGGTCCGGAGGCCAGCGTCGAGGTGAGACTGCGACCGATTGAGGCTGCGGGTAGGAGTGGACCGACGGCTGACGCCAGGCGGGTTGCACGGGAATGCGGGCTCCTGGCGGGCTGGCTGGTGGTGCTGGGCACGCTGCACCATCGGGTGGCAGAGGTCCCTGCCACCGCGGCGAGGGAAACCCTGGAAGAAGGGCTGACAGGGGGCCCAGAAGAGATAACCAGGTCCCCTCCTGGGAGGGGCGGGGGCATCCGCACCCCAAATGCGCAGCAAGAAACCCCCGCACCGCCTGGGCCCTGGGACGAGAGGAGGATGCAGAGGGAGTGGAATGCTTAGATCCTCTGTCGGAGTGTCTGGGCGTCCGCACAGCCAGCTTGTTGACTTGGGGGTGCTGGGACATCTGCTGTGATATATGAGTCTGGATCTGAGGGTGGACCCAGGAAAGGACCCTGTCGAGAGTCCTGTTTACAAAAGGGTTAATCTTTCCCAGGGCTCTCCAAGCAGAAGACTTTATGTCCCACCCCAAGGCAAAGGAAACCCCAACTTTTCTTCCTCTCCTTTGGGGCAGCACAAAGCTGGCCTGAGACAGGAGCATGGCCCTCTGGGGCTTGCAGTGCTTACAACCCCTTTGCCCTCTCCTCACACCAAGCCTGTCTTCTCCTCTTCCAGGGTTTGTTGCTGTGTCTGCTATTCCATACCCCCACCCCACCCCCAAAGGCCTTCACCCTTATCCCCTCTCAAGATGGCAGCCAGCAGCTCTGAGGTCTCTGAGATGAAGAGAGTTGAGAAGAGTCCTGAGACCCAGAGAGAAGGGCCTGGCCATTCTGAAACTGAAACTGGCCCTCTCCAAGTCCTAGCAGGGGACCCAAACCAGCCAGAGATCCTGGAGCCAGGCTCAGACACCACTGGGTCCTCTGTGGACTCCAGGCCTAAGGCTGGGCTGGTTCCAGAAACCACAGAGACCCCTGCTGGGGCCCCAGAAACAACCCAGGTCACAGACCTCAGCTTAAGCCCAGGAGGGGAATCAAAGGCCAACTGCATCCCAGAAGAAGCATGCCAAGAGCCAGTATCCAAGCCAGAAGTGAGCAAGTCTGCCACTGCAGACCAGGGGTCCAAGTTGGAGGCTGCAGCCCCACCTGAACCAGCCTCAGAACCTGCTCCCCAGCCAGACTCCCAGCCTGAGCCCCAGCCAGGTTCCCAGCCCACCCCCAAGCAAGATCCCCAGCCAAAGCCCCCTACCCAAGAGGACCCTATCCCTGAGGTCCTGACAGAGAGTATAGGGGAAAAGCAAGAAAATGGGGCAGTGGTACCCCTGCAGGCTGGTGACAGTGAAGAGGGCCCAGTTCCTCAACCTCACTTGCCACCCTCAACAAAATCCCCCCCAGCCAATGGGGCTCCTCCTCGAGTGTTACAGCAGCTGGTTGAGGAGGATCGAATAGGAAGGGTTCATAGTGGGCATCCAGGATCTCCCCGAGGTAGTTTGAGCCGCCACCCCAGCTCCCAGCTGGCAGGGCCTGGGGTGGAGGGGGGTGAAAGCACCCAGAAACCTCGGGACTACATCATCCTTGCCATCCTATCCTGCTTCTGCCCCATGTGGCCTGTCAACATCGTGGCCTTCGCTTATGCTGTCATGGTGAGCCCTATGGGACCCTGGCCCAGGCCTGCTATGGCTCCCAGCTTCCCACCAGCGCTGGGACAGAGCCCCAGGAGTAACCAGGCCTTCCCTCCCCTCTCTGCATGGATTCCACTTCCCTAATATACAGGGCCTTTGCTGGCCTCTCCCTAGAACCTACCCTGTAAGACGCCACTGTCTACATTTTGGGTGGGAGGGATATGAAGACACAGGGTTACACAGCCTTGCTGACCTGTGTGCCCTCCTCCCCTTGCCTCTCCAATCCTTTTTCCTCCCTTAACCTCTGTCTGTGAGGCTGACCTCTCTCTTCTGGACGACTCTTTCATCTGATCCCTGCCGGGCTGGCTTCTCCTGAACCTGGCCATGGCTTTGGTGCATCCATCCCTCACCCTAACCCCAGTCGCGGAACAGCCTGCAGCAGGGAGATGTGGATGGGGCCCAGCGTCTGGGTCGAGTGGCCAAGCTCTTAAGCATCGTGGCACTGGTGGGGGGGGTCCTCATCATCATTGCCTCCTGCGTCATCAACTTAGGCGGTGAGTGGGGTTTGGGAACAGACAGGGGAGGAGTGGAAGGGTTGATGAGGGCAGCATTACTAACCCTGCCCCTGCTCTCTCCTGTCTGTCCTTACCTCTCCTTTGTCTCTCCTTGTCTTGCCCCACCCTCCTCCCCTGTCTCTGTCTGCCCTTCCCTCTCCTTTCCCACAGTGTATAAGTGAGGGGCTCTACCCTGCATTCCAAGACTTCCCTTCCTGTTGGGAGCTGCCTTGGGCCCATCCCTCCCCTGGGGGGAGCCCAATCAATGGCTCTGGCCCCCACCCCTAGGGACCAAGAGAGCCTGAGCAGCCTTGTTTACAGCTTCTTTCCTGCTCCTGCATCCTGCCAGGCTCCTCTGCCAACTGTAGGCCTCCCTTCTCCCTGCACTGGTTCCTGCCTCCCTGCACTTCTGTCTGCATCCCCTGTAGCCTCTTGGCCCCCCCATCCCTGCACTTCTGGAAACCTCCCTGCACATCTCCCAAACTCTCTGCACTCTTAGCCTCCCTGCATCTCTCCCAGCCGCTCCCTGCATTTCTTCCAGCCTCCTGAATTCTCTGAACTTCAACCCTGGCCTCCTCTCAACTTTCATTGTTTTGGCACCTCCTCCATTCCTTTCTTTCTTTATCATCTCCCCTTCCCTCTCTACATGCCTTGCCCCCTTCTTCCTCCTGCTTTATCTCCCCTTAGCATCCTCTTCTCCAACCTCCAGCCATCATTTATTCTGCAGAAATTCCAGCACACTTAGATCAGTCTGGGGTAGAGGGAGCAGTCTTAGAGAGGGCTTCTTAGCCCGGGCTCCTACTGTTCTCTGTGGGACCTCCCAGGCCAGGATGCCCCCAGGGTGCCTTGCGGGTAGCAGAGCTGGCAAGCCAGGATTTGTTTGGGGACTTGTGCAAAGGTGGCAAGTACTGGTTCCACGCGCGCACATGGGAGAAGCGGGGGCGCGCTGTTGCCTAGTCGGCCTGAGTTGACCCCACCCTCACCTGGGCTTTTTAACCCTGGTCAGTGAGTTTCTTTCTTGAAGTATTGAGGCTTGGGTCATTCATATGCTTTGTAACGAAAGAATCCCCCAAAAATAGGACCAAAGTTTCCAGCTGCAGGGAACGAGGGAGGGGCGGGGAGCTCTATTTTCTAAGATGACAGGGGAAGTCTGTTGCATGCGACGGCCGGCTGAGGAGGCGGAGACCCGGCTACAACTAGGTTCGGAGTTGGCGGGTTTTTGTTTTTTCTTTGTTTTTTTTTCTTAAAAAAAAATACTGGGGAAACAACCAAAATTCTTTTTTTAAAGGGCATATGAAACTGATTTCTCCCTTTTTGTATGCCGGATGCTGCATGAGTCTGAAGCACCAATAAACGGACACTGCATGAGACTCGCCTCCAGTCTCAGTCCCTGCTTTCGTCCCACTGGGCGGGTGGTACAGTCTCCCTTCCGGCACCTACTTGGTGGTATATGCGCATGCGCCGTCCCGGCGGCCATCTTTACTGTGGGCGAAATCCTGTTATGCCCAGGCGTCTATTTACGCATGTGCGAGCCTTCCCTCGCTTTCGTCTTCCAAGTAGCTTTGAGTAAAGTGGGGCCTCCGGCGCCATTTCTGGGCGCCTGCGTACTGTGACCCTTCTCAGCCGGAGAGGCGGTTCTTAGCTCCAGGTGCGTACGGCAGCTCACAGGGCGCGGTCCAGAACTACGAGATCTAGGGAGAGGGCGCCGCGTCCAGATGTGGAGACGGGCGGTGTGAAGACGAGAAGAGTAGTCCTGCCTCTCTCCTTCCCCTATTTGGCTCAGAAAGTGGTTTCTGCAGGCTCCCGGGAACACTGGAGTGCCAGATCTCGATCCCTGGGGCGTGGTCCTTGGAGGGGACTGAGCGCCTCCTCCTGGGGACAGGCGATCTGGCCTCAGAGGCAGCTGTTGGAAACTGGTTCAGAGAAATATTGCCTAAACCGCAGGGGAGCCTTATTCCTTATTGGTGTGTACGTGGTGGGGGGGAGGGGGGCAGGACCCGGCTTAGTACTCCAGTATCTTCTGTCATCCCTAGTGGCCTATGTCCCTTGCTCGGGGTCATGGAGACACTGTGGCCGCCACGGCAGCGCCTCTGTCTGAAGAAGGGGAAGTGACCTCTGGCCTTCAGGCTTTGGCCGTTGAGGATACGGGAGGCCCCTCAGCCTCGGCCGACAAGGCCGAGGAAGAGGGGGAAAGAGGCCAGGAGGAGACCGAGCGAGAGGGGTCAGGGGCAGAGGATGCGCTGGGAGAAGTTCCCAGCCCTCGGGGGGAAGAGCATGCCGAGGGAGAATCCGAGGACTGGTGCGTGCCCTGCAGCGATGAGGAGGTGGAGCTGCCCGCCGGTGGGCAGTCCTGGATGCCTCCGCCTTCCGAAATCCAGCGGCTTTATGAACTGCTGGCAGTTCACGGTACCCTGGAGCTTCAAGCGGAGATCCTGCCCCGCCGGCCGCCCACGCCCGAGGCCCAGAGTGAAGAGGAGAGATCTGATGAGGAACCGGAGGTCAAAGAAGAGGAAGAGGAAAAGTGAGGACACACCCTTACACCTGGTCCCTAGGGCTCTTCTCCTGATGCCAGGAGGAAATAGGGAGGGGGAAAAGATGGGACTCAGGAATAAGGAAAGTGGATGGATGGAAGGGAGCAGGAGAGGAAGAGACAGTATACTCGGTAGAAGCACCGGTGGGGATGTTTGGAAATGTCCCCTCACCTTTCACTTTTTGTCCACCTGTCCCAGACCACATATGCCCACGGAATTTGACTTTGATGATGAGCCAGTGACACCAAAGGACTCCCTGATTGACCGGAGACGTACCCCAGGTACAAACAAGAGGGAAGAGTTGGGGGTAGGTGAAGGGCCTCTGCTCCCAGTTACCCAAAAAGTGGCTCCCTTAAAGAGGCCTTTGCTTGGTACCTCAGTTGTCATGCAACTTTTAAGTGCAGGAGAGAGCATTTACCCAGTGGCACCATCTTTCTGACTCTGTCTTGTTTTGAGAGACCACAACAGATAATTCTTTCATGTTTCCCATTCCTTTTATCTTATTCTCCCCCAGAAATTCAGGTGGTTGTGGTCACTAATTCTCTAGATCCACGACCTTCTACTACTATGTACGTCCCCTAGTCTGACCCAATTTCTGACCCATATGCCTTCCTAGAATTTATTCTTGCAGACTTTTTTTCTTTTTCTGAGATGGAGTCTTGCTGTGTTGTCCAGGCTGATCTCAAATTCCTGGGCTCCAGCAATTCTCTCACCTCAGCCACCCAACTAGCTGGGAGTACAGGTGCAATGCCACCACATCCAGCTAGCCTTGAAGCCATTCTTGATTTTTCTTTCTCTTTCATACCAGCAGCAAGTTCCATTAGCTCTGCCTCCTTATTTCCAAGTCCATTTGTGACTCTTCACTTTTAACATAATACCCCCTATCCAAGCCACAATCTCTTTTGCCTGGACAGTTGCAGTAGCTCCTAACTGATCTCCCTGCTTCCAGTTTCAGCAGAATGATCCTTTTAAAACATAAATCAAGTCACTTCTCTACTTAAAATTCTCCAAAGGATTCCATTGGTGTGAGGAAGAGCATGTTGTGGGAGAATCTAAGCTCCTCCTTGCCATTGTTCCACCCCCAGCTCTCTACACTCTTTATTAATTTTGTGGAGATAGGGTCTCACGTGTTGCCCAGGATGGTCTCAAACTTTGGACTCAAATAGTCCTCCCACATCAGCCTCCCAAAGTGGGAGTGAGCCACCAAGCCCAGCCTGTAGTTTCTTTGAACTGACCTCTCTGTTCCCACCACTTGCACTTGCACTTCCCCCTGCGTGGGATGGTCTTCACCTACTGGTACTTCCCATAATCTAGGACCTTCACTCCTCACTCTGTGTCCCAACCCCAAATCTCAAACCCTCCAGGACAGAGGTTGGAAAAGTGTGTTTAACAAGCCCTCCAAGCAATGAGTAAGATTCAGGCAGGTCAGGTGCATACTGCCTCCATCCCTTCCATATTTCTTTTCTTCCTTTCTTTTTTCTTTTTTTTTTTGGAAATAGAGTCTCACTTTGTTGCCCTCAGTAGAGCGTCTGTGGTCTCATAGTTCACAGCAACCTCAAACTCCTGGGCTTAAGTGATTCTCTTGCCTCAGCCTCTGGAGTAGCTGGGACTACAGGTGCCTGTCACAACACCTGGCTATATATTTTTTTGCAGTTTTTGGCCAGGGCTGGGTTTGAAACCGCCACCTCGGGCATATGGGGCCCGCGCCCTACTCCTTTTGAGCCACAGGCGCCGGCCCACCCGGCTATTTATTTTTGTTTTTTAGAGACGAGGTCTCATTCTTGCTTAGGCTGGTCTCAAACTCCTGAGCTCAGGTAATCCACCTGCCTCAGCCTCCCAGAGTGGTGAGATTATAGGCGTGAGCGCCCAGCGCCTCTTCCACATTTCTTACCTTGCCCTTCTCCAGGAAGCTCAGCTCGGAGCCAGAAACGAGAAGCTCGCCTGGACAAGGTCCTTTCAGACATGAAGCGACATAAGAAGCTGGAGGAGCAGATCCTTCGTACTGGGAGGGACCTCTTCAGCCTGGACTCAGAGGACCCTAGCCCCACTAGCTCCCCACTCCGGTCCCCTGGGAGTAGTCTCTTCCCTCGGCAGCGGAAATACTGATGGCTGCTTCTGCTGGCCCTAGGGTGCATTTTCTGTACCTGCTGGGGCCCTCCTCTCCTAACCCGTTCTGGGAAACTTGGGAGGAAGAGAGAAACCTCAGGTTCCCGACACAGCACCTTTTGGGAAAGAGGGAGTGTGTGTTGTGTTTTCTGTTGAACTTCTAATCAGAGACCTGGACTGAATTTTCTGAGTCTAAAATAAAAAGATGCAGAGTTATCTTAAGAGGAGGGTCTGCAACTGGAGCCTAAATGGTTTGGTTGGACTTGAGAGGATAGACAAAATTGGATTCACAGAGATTAGAAAATTAAAGCCAGATGGGGCAGGGATGAACTGAGCACTTATCTCCTGCTTCATACCCTCTGACCCTTCCCAGCCCACCCTCGTTCAAATGCAGCCTGCACAAATTGCACCCTGCAGGCTCTGAGGCAGAAACTCACGAGTGGAATGAGCCTTGGTGCCTTCAGCTCCAGCGGAGGCAGCCCAGAGGGAAAGATGAGAAGCAGATGCCAGGGCCCTTTAACTACCCAAGCCCCACCCCTCGGCCTTTTGTGCCCCGCCCTGCCGTGCCAGGAAATGATCTCCAGGGCTGGGCGAGAGTTAGCTTTTCCCCGGTCTGAGGAGTCTACGTTAGCCACCTTTCTAGATGTGAGTATGTCCCCAGATCCCAAATCAGTGGTGTATCTTTGTGCCCCTCAAGGCTGTTTGCTTTCTAGGACCTTGCCGAATCAGAGGGAAGAAGAAGGGTGGAGGCTTTATCTTGGGAGATTTTGCTTTCCTTGCTGAAGTTATTCCACTCCTCTCCGACCTCCAGCTCTGAAGCCTCTCTCTAACTTTAGGGGCCCACGTTTGAAGTGAGGTGGGGGACTTTGCAGGGGTCCATTCACACCCCTTAGAGCTATCTTGGTCCTTGCTGTGCTCACCTTCCTCCTCCTGGGGTCCTGGGCTCTGGCCTGTCACTTTGAGTGCCTAGAATCTAATTTATCCCCACTGAGACCCTACAGCCACTAAGTGGTGAGACTTTCCTACTGCCCCACCCAGCGCCAGGTCAACTGTGGGCCTTGGCAGATCATTTGAGAAGTCATTAGAGCAACATTAAGGTAGGAGTGATTTCCGGAAAGCATAGTGTTTGAGCAAGGTTTTTTGTTTTTTTTTTTTGAGACAGAGTCTTACTATATCACCCTCGGTAGAGTCCCGTTGTGTTACAGCTCACAGCAACCTCCAACTCCTGGGCTTAAGCAATTCTCTTGCCTCAGCCTCACGAGTAGCGGGGACTACAGGCGCCCAGCTATTTTTTGTTGCAGTTTGGCCAGGGCCATGTTTGAACTTGCCACCCTCAGTGTATGGGGCTGGCACCCTACTCACTGAGCCACAGGCATCGCCCAAGTTTGAGCAAGTTTCTTTTCCTTATTTTCGGGAGAAGGAAGTGAAAAATAAGTTAAGTTGGACCCACCAACCTGTGATCCTGGGGGTCTTAGAGCTGCCACCCTGGAGTCAAGCACTTGAGGGTAGAAGATGGTAGTTGCATATGTCCCCTGTACTGTGTTCCCTGCCCGAGTGGACCCTTGTATCTTTGGGGAAAAGGACTGCTGTCATGTGGCGCCCCCCACCCCAGTAGCTCTCCCGGAAGCTCCTGATAGTTTATGCCTTTGGCACACAGGGCAATAGACTGGCCCTGGGAGGAGCTGTTTGAGCAGGACAGCTCTTCGTAGCCATTAGCAGATAAGGCCCTTGAGTGGATGACCTGAGTGCTCCATGGTGACTGGGTGCTCAGGCTACCTTGTTGGGTGTAGCCCTCCCGGGTTCAGGGGGAACAGAGGCTGGGCCTGGCCCAGATTACAGGAAACACCTTTTTTGTTTGTTTTTGGTTTTTTGTTTGGGATTCATCGAGGGTACAAAGAACTAGGTTAAACTGATTGCATTTGTTAAAGTCCCTCTTTTACTTTTTTTTTTTTTTTTTTTAGAGATAGAGTCTCACTTTATCACCCTTTGTAGAGTGCTGTGGCCTCACACAGCTCACAGCAACCTCCCAACTCCTGGGCTTAGGTGATTGTCTTGCCTCAGCCTACTGAGCAGCTGGGACTACAGGCACCCACCACAACGCCCAGCTATTTTTTTTTTTGCAGTTTGGCCAGGGCCGGGTTTGAACCCGCTACCCTCAGTATATGGGGCCAGTGCCCTACTCACTGAGCCACAGGCACCGCCCCCTCTTTTACTTTTTATTTATTTACTTACTCATTTTGGAGGCAGAGTCTCACTTTGTCACCCTTGGGAGAGTGCTGTGCCATCATAGCTCATAGCAACCTCAAACTCTTGTGCTCAAGTGATTCTCTTGCCTCAGCCTCCCAAGTAGCTGGGACTACAGGTGCCGGCTACAATGCCTAGCTATCCAGCTATTTTTACAGGCGAGGTCTCACTCTTGCCCAGGTTGGTCTCAAACCTGTGAGCTCGGGCAATCCACCTGCCTCCGCCTCCCATAGTGCTAGAATTACAGGCATAAGCCACCTCACCTGTCTAAAGTCCTTATAATTGTGTCCCGCCCCCTGGAAAACACCTTTGAATTGCCATTGGCATTATCTCTGGGGCAGTAACCAGCCCCACCCAGGTCCTTAAGTCCTTGTATTTTTTGTTGTTTCTTTGTTTTTTGAGACCATGTGGCACTCACCCTCAGTAGGGTGCCGGGCGTCATAGCTCACCAAGCTCTTGTGCTCAAGCCAGGATTGAGAACCAGTGGGGAAAGTATCAATCCAGCAGGTTCTGTCACTGTCAGCATCATCTTGGGCCACTTACTGGCCTCCAGGCCTTCCTTTCCTGTTTCATGAAGTCAAAGGTATGCCTTAGGAGCTGAAACAGTAACTAGGAGGAAGAAGAATAAAGACTATCTCCAATTCCAGATGACTTCTCAGGGCAGGGAATTCCTTTTTTTTTTTTTTTTTTTTTTGGTAGAGACAGTCTCACCTTATCGCCCTTGGTAGAGTACCGCGGCATCACACAGCTCACAGCAACCTCCAACTCCTGGGCCTAGGCCAGGGGTCCTCAAACTGCGGCCCACAGGCCACATGAGGCAGTGTGATTGTACTTGTTCCCATTTAGTTTTTTTACTTCAAAATAAGATATGTGCAGTGTGCATAGGAATTTGTTCATAGTTTTTTTTTAAACTATAGTCCGGCCCTCCAACGGTTTAAGGGACAGTGAATTGGCTCCCTGTTTAAAAAGTTTGAGGACATCTGGCTAGGCAATTCTCCTTCAGCCTCCCGAGTAGCTGGGACTACAGGTGCCCGCTACAACACCTGGCTATTTTTTTTGTTGCAGTTTGGCTGGGCCCGGTTTGAACCCACTGAGCCACAGGTGCCACCCCAGGGCAGGGAATTTCATCTGTCCTCTCCCTAGCCCCTCCATCCAGCAGCCCCCTCCGTCCTCACCTCTGGGCTCTTGGTCAAGAAGAGCCTAAATGTGGATGTGAAGTCAGTGATCCAGCCTTGCCATCCGACCACTGCCAACCTCAAGTTCAGGAACAGGCTATGAAGTTCAGGATACTCAGGGACTCATCTTTGTGGAGTTTTTCTTCACATTTTTTTTTTTAAAGAGACAGGTCTCCGCTATTGCTCAGGCTGGTCTAGAACTCTCAAGCTCAGGCAATCCACCCATCTTGGCCTCAGGTGTGAGACACGCCTCCTCCTGTGATTTTAAGCTAGACGTTTCAGTCTTTGCTTAGAGCAGTGGTTCTCAACCTGTGGATCGCGACCCCTTTGGACTGTATTAAAGGTCCACGGCATTAGGAAGGTTGAGAACCACTGGCTTAGAGGATGGAAAAGTCACCTGACTCAGGAACTGCTCCCTGTTCAATTTCTTCAGCAGCTTCCTGGTTTATAGAAACTATTTCCCACTTTAGGGGTAATGTGACCCAGGAGCCAGGCCACAAGACCTCTGATCTACATCAGTGTTTTCTAAACTCACCCAATGGTAAGACTCAGCTGGGATTCTTAAAGCTGCTCATGCTGTCTGTCCAGCTTTACCCATGCCCCATTGGGTCAAGGTTTCCAGCAGAGACACTCTGGAACTTGTATTTTGGGCAAGTGCCCCCAAACAACAGCTCCCCCTGTTAGGTGTCTTTAACTGACTCATTTAATCCTCACAAAAACCTAGAAGTTAAAGAACTTAGGATCACAGGGCTTTGTTTTGTTTGTTTGTTTTCAGACAGAGCCTCAAGCTGTTGCCTTGGGTAGAATGCTATGGCATCACAGCTCACAGCAACCTCCAACTCCTGGGCTTAAGCAGTTCTCTTGCCTCAGCCTCCCAAATAGTTGGGACTACAGGCACCCACCACATCGCCCAGCTGTTTTTTGGTTGTAGTTGTCATTGTTGTTTGGTAAGCCCAGGCTGGATTTGAACTCACAAGCTCTGCTGTATGTGGCTGCGCCTTAACTGCTTGAGCTACAGGTGCCGAGCCAGGATCACAGGTTCAAAAGATGAAGCCAGAATTCACCCTGGCTACTATGACTGCAGAGACCCCCCAGACCAGAAGGCAGTAGTGGTTTCTCAGGCATAAATAGTAGCAAGATTCTGAATTTAAAACAAGGACTTAGAGCAGCAGTTCTCAACCTGTGGGTCATGACCCCTTTGTAACAATGAAAATACATTGTGGCATTAGGAAGGTTGAGAACCACTGACTTAGAGGATGGACACAGTAGCTCACAGCTGTAATCCCAACACTCTGGGAGGCCGAGACAGGTGGATTGCTTGAGCTCAGGAGTGTGAGACCTCATCTCTAAAAACTATCCAGGTGTTGTGGCAGGTGCCTGTAGCCTTAGGAGGCTAAGATAAGAGGATCACTGGAGCCCAGGAGTTGGAGGTTGCTGTGAGCTGTGATGCCATAGCGCTCTACAGATGGCAAGATAGTGAAGTGCTGTCTCAAAAAGAAAAAAAAAACTGGCTTCGCGCCTGTGGCTCAAACGGCTAAGTTGCCAGCCACATACACTTGAGCTGGCGGGTTTGAATCCAGCCCAGGCCCGCCAAACAATGCCGGCTGCAAACAAAAAATAGCCGGGCATTGTGGTGGGTGCCTGTTGTCCCAGCTACTTGGGAGGCAGAGGCAGGAGAATCGCTTGAGCCCAGGTGTTGGAGATTGCTGTGAGCTGTGATGCCATGGCACTCTACCCAAGGCAACAGCTTGAGGCTCTGTCTCAAAAAAAAAAAAAAATTACCAATGCTCGAATCTCACCCCAGAATAATCAAATCAAAATTGCCAAAGATGGGTGGCTCTAAAAAAAAAATTTCCAGGTGCAGTGGCTCACGCCTATAATCCCAGCACAGTGGGAGGCTCAGGCGGGAGGATTGCTTGAGCTCAGGAGTGAAGACTTGTCTGAGCAAGAGTGAGACCCTGATTGATGAAAAACCCAGCCAGGCGCTGAGGTGAGCACCTGTAATCCCAGCAGCTTCAAGAGTCCGAGGTTGCAGTGAGCTATGACCCCTTTGCACCCTGAGTACAGGGTAGAACTCTGTCTCAACAACAACAACAAAAAAAACAAGGTAAAATATTTTTTTTTCAGGAAGCTAGGCAAGAGGATTTCTTGATCCCAAGAGTTTGAGGTTGCCGTGAGCTATGACATCAGGGCACAGAAAAATAAAATAAAATAATGGCTATAATCCCAGCACTCTGGGACGCCACGGTGGGAGACTCTTTTGTACTCTGGAATTGGAGACCACCCTGAGCAAGAGTGAGACCCCATCTCTACTTAAAATAGAAAAATTAGGCGGTGCCTGTGGCTCAGTGAGTAAGGCACCAGCCCCATATGCTGAGGGTGGCGGGTTCAAACTCAGCCTCGGCCAAACTGCAACAAAAAAATAGCCGGGTGTAGTGGCGAGTGCCTGTAGTCCCTGCTGCTCGGGAGGCTGAGGCAAGAGAATCGTGTAAGCCCAAGAGCTAGAGGTTGCTGTGAGCCGTGTGAAGTCATGGCACTCTACCCGAGGGTGGTACAGTGAGACTCTGTCTCTACAAAAAAAAAAAAAAAATAGAAAAATTAACCAGGCATTGTGGGGTTCGCCTGTAGTCCTAGCTACTCAGGAGGCTGAGACAGAAGTACTGGCTTGAGCCCAGGAGTTTGAGGTTGCTGTGAGGTAGGCTGAGACCAGAGCACTCTAGCCTGGGCAACAGAGTAAGACTCTGTCTCAAAAGAAAAAAAAAATTGATTCAACAACTCTAGCGTAGGGCTTAGGACCCTGCATTACTAGCAAAGTTCTGTGTGGTGGCACAGTGCTCACTGCAGACCGTATACACAATATGATCACTTTGGCATTTGCTCTTTAAGAGTCACTGCATCAGGCTCAGCGCCTGTAGCTCAGTGGGTAGGACACCAGCTACATACACCAGGAGTGGTCGGTTCAAACCCAGCCTGGGCCAGCTAAATAACAATGACAACTGCAACAAAAAATAGCTGAGCATTGTGGCGGGTGCCTGTAGTCCCAGCTACTTGGGAGGCTGAGGCAAGAGAATCACTTAAGCCCAAGAGTTAGAGGTTGCTGTGAGCTATGATGTCACAGCACTCTACCAAGGGGGACAAGTGAGTCTCAAAAAAAAAAGATTCACTGTTTCATCACTCAAATGTTCTTGAAGATATGCCATAATTCATGTCTCATTTGTTAATTTTTGCTGTAGTGTGAGTTTTACTTTTTTTTTTGCAGTTTTTGGCCAGGGCTGGGCTCGAACCCACCACCTCCGGCATATGGGGCCGGCGCCCTACTCCTTTGAGCCACAGGCGCCACCCAAATTTTACTTTTTGAGTAGAATCTGGAATCTAGAGGGTGTGCCCAGCTTCTGCTTAGACAGGCTATTTGGTTCTCAGTCCATCCACCCTCATGTGGGGAGGGGCATACTGGTGAGACTTTGGGTGAAAATTGGTTACGGTTCTTTTTTTTCTAAGACAGAGTCTCTTTATATCGCCCTTGGTAGTGTACTGTGGCATCACAGCTCACAGCAAACCTCAAACTCTTGGGCTTAAGTGATTCTCTTGCCTCAGCCTCCCAAGTAGCTGGGAGTACAGGGCCTACCACAATGCCTGGCTATTTTTGGTTGCAGTTGTTTAGCTGGCCCGGGCTGGGTTTGAACCTGCCAGCCCCGGTATATGTGGCCAGTGCCCTACCCACTAAGCTATGGGCACTGCCCTAGAAGAGCCTTTTAACATTTGAGGGAGCTGTGATCAGGAGAGAATGGGCATGTATGCCAAGGGCCAACTAGGGGGCAGGGATTGAAGGGAAGTGGTGGGTGGGTGAATTTGAGGAATTGAGGTGAAACCTGAGGGCTGGGCAGGAGCTTATAAAGGTCAATACAATCCTTAATTGTTATCTTTGGAGGGCCCTGTTATATTGGAAGTAAAATGCTCTAACTGTCCACATCATCTGAAAACCACAAAAGTCTATATCTGAGACTTGTCACAGACACATTGCCAGAGTCAAATGGCTTACCTCTATGAATGGCAAGAGTGGAAAAGCAAGATCTATTTGGGGTGAACTTGGCAGGTGGGCAGGTGGAAGGCCCAGCTTTAAAGCCTGTCGGGTAGATGGTCAGGGAAGTAAGACAGGGGCCTGGTACCGAAGCAGGGCAGTTGGTAAGGGCTTGGCCTCAGAACAAGGCAAGAGCCCTGCCTTGAGGATGACTCTTAAGTGAGTCACTGAGCTGTGTCCAGCTGGGGTAACAGATGGTGGAGAGGCCTCACCTGTGCGGGGGAGGGGGAACGAGGGATTGTCCAAAAAGGAGCCAATGGGGGCTATGCAGGAGCATCCTTTACAACCTCACATGGCCTTCTTTCAAGTTCATTCTCCCCTGTGGGGCCTTGGAGCCCTGTCCATACCTCCACCTACAGCCCTAGTCCTTCCTCTTCCCCCATCTGGTTTCCTGTGCCTGGCTTCTACCTGCAGAGAATCTGGCAAAGGGGCCACTGGAAAATGTTTCTCTTGGCTGTTGGATGCCCCTACTGTGCTGTTCTAGCCTCACAGCTGAGATGACAGAAGACTTGCCTCCTGACCAATAAACAAGGGCAGGTTAAGCCAACATGTCAGGTGGGATAGGGAACCTCTGCTCTGGGCACATTCCCTATTCCCTCAGTGCACAGGAAAGTTGGGCCTCAGGCACTAATCCCCCGCTATAGTGAAACATGGAGTGCTATGAAGAGATAGGCTCTGTTCTGGGTGCTTTATGTATTAATTCAGCCCACATGAGTGAGGAGATGCTATTGCCAAGTCCCATTTGGTAGGTGAACAAACAGTACCAGGATGTGAAGGGATTTAAGGTAGCCACTCACAGGAGGATTAGAGCCAGCATCAAAGCAGTCCTAGCCCTGTGGATGCTTGGTAGGGGCCTTTCCAGAACAGGGCCCCAAATCGTGGAGCAACTAGAGAGTGGAGGCAAAGCTGAGTGTGATGGGACAATGGAGAATAGCAAGGAGAAGGTCGGGACAAGAGCGGCGAGGGTAGGCTTGGTGCCTGTAGCTCAGTGGTTAGCATGCCGGCCACATACACTGGGGCTGGCAGGTTCAAACGCGGCCTGGACCTGCTAAAACAACAATGACAATTGCGACAACAACAAAAATAGCCAGTGTTGTGGCAGGTGCCTGTAGTCCCAGCTACTTGGGAGGCTGGAGCAAGAGAATCACTTAAGCCCAAGAGTTTGAGATTGCTGTGAGCTGTGATGCCACAGCACTCTACTGAGGGTGACATAGTGAGACTCTGTCTCAAAAATAGAATGGCGAGCGGAATGGAGCCGGAAAATTAGAAAGCCAACCCCTGTGTGCCAGACAGTGAAGAGGAGGCTGTGACACTAGGAATACCATACTTCTGTAAGTTAAGGGACACTAACCTCTTGTAAAAATGAGCAACAGAAAAAGTATCAAGGTCAAATCCCACACAAAGTTGCAAGATAAAAGCATGAAAAGCAGAATAACATCCCTCCAGTGTGAAAAGTGTATGAGGAAAACAGATCAAAACTATAACTTCTTTCAAAATGACATGAGACATTAAGGAAAAAAGGCACAGAAATAGCAAATCGGAGTAGTGAACCCCAGCAGTTGGGGGCTGGATGTTTGCCCCTAACCACTGTTTGTCACTGCCTTTGGAGAAATACCGCACTGGTCATGCCATATGGCCCTGAAAGACTCATTGTCCCTATGTGGATCCCCACTACTTAAAGCCACAGTTGGCTATTAAATTAAAATTACTTAAAATACATTTACTCCCCCAAACTAGCTACATTTTAAGTGTTCAGTAGTCACATGTGGCCAGTCCAAAGACAGCACCGATTTTTTTCTTTTTCTTTTTTTTTTTTTGAGACAGTCTCACTTTGTTGCACTCGGTAGAGTGCCAGTGGCGTAATAGCTCACAGCAACCTCAAACTCTTGGACTCAAGTGATTCTCTTGCCTCAGCCTCCCAAGTAGCTGGGACTACAGGTGCCCGCCACAATGCCCGGCTATTTTTTGGTTGTAGTTATCATTGTTGTTTAGCTGGCCCAGGCTGGGTTCGAACTGGCCACCCTGGGTTGCGTGTGGCTGGTGCTATAACCACTGTGCTACTGGTGTTTAGCCAGACAGCACCAATTTAGAATATTCCCATCAGTGTAGGAAGTCCTATTGGATAATGCTGAGTTAGAAGGTTTTATTTTATTATTTTTTTATTTGAGAGAGTCTCAGTCTGTTGCCCCAGCCTAGACTGCTGTGGTGCCATAGCTCATAGCAACAACCTCTGTCTCTTGGACTCAACTGATCCTCTTGCCTTAGCCGACAGAGTAGCTGGGACTCTAGGCATGCACCACCATGCCCTGCTAGTTTTTCTATTTTTAGTAGAGACAGTGTCTTGCTTTTGCTCAAGCTGGTCTCAAACTCCTGAGCTCAAGCGATCCATCTGCCTTGACCTCCCAGAGTGCTGGGATTACAGGCATGAGCCATTGCACCCAGCCGAGTTAGAAGGTTTTAAACAGGAGCATGGCAAGTGATGTGAGTGCGTTGGCCCAGGGGTAAGACAGTAGGAGCAATGAGGGCTGTGGTAAGCAGGAAAGCTCATGTCCTACCTAAAGGGGCAGCTGCTGCGTGGTTCTCGCCAATTCTGCCACATGGGAATGAGAGCTCAGTGTTGCTGGTCTCCTTCCTCAAGAGAAGCAGGAATTAAGAGTTTGTAAAAACTCTGGGCAGCGCCTGTGGCTCAGCGGAGTAGGGCGCCAGCCCCATATGCCAGAGGTGGCAGGTTCAAACCCACCCCGGCCAAAAACTGCAAAAGAAAAAAAAAAAAAAGAGTGTAAAAACTCACAATTTCTTTTTTTTTTTTTTTGAAACAGTCTCACTTTGTTGCCCTGGGTTGAGTGCCCTGACATCATAGCTCACAGCAACCTCAAACTCTTGGGCTCAAGTAATCCTCTTGCCTCAGTTTTTTCATTTTTAGTAGAGACAGGGTTCACTCTTGGTCAGTCTGGTCTTGAACTTGTCACCTCAGGCCATCCACCCGCCTCAGCCTCAAAGAGCCAAAACTCACAATTAAAAAAAACAAAAAATTGAAGTTTTACAGATGATGTGGATTAATTAAAGCTCTTCTTTTAGGCCTCTTCCAGCCTTGATTCTGTGAGTCATGGCTCTTGTGCCAAGCCACTCCCTTCTTTCCTCCTCTTACCTCTGTTTCTCACCCAGTTGGAAACTGGGTGGATGGAGGAGTGGACGAAGAGCCACTTCTTTCTGGTGGTGTCCTCAACAATCTGGTCTCTGGCCAGAATCTCAGAGGACAAGGTTCTGAGATGCCTAATGAGCTTTTTCCCCTTTGTATGATTCAAAGGGACATGGGCAGGGATGGGCCTTAGGTGGGGCATGCTATAATCCTGATTAGGCCAAGCACTGGACAAATTCACCCAGGCCTCAGAAGAAGGAAGGGCAGGGCAGGTGGAATACAATAATCCTCTACCCACTTTCCCCTTCCTCCCTGCCCCCAACAGTAAGGAGCGAAGGGTGACAACAAACCAAAGAGAACTTGGAAGGAAAGAGCTGGAATGATCTGCATTGTCACTAATCTAGCTGATTCTATGGGAGGTCAGTTGTCAGGGATCTTTCACAAGAGGAGACCAGGTCTTAGCAGTTCACCCCTGGATTGCACACGTAGTAGGGAGGAGTGCAGGCAAAGATCATGCAAATACTCTGTGATTGTGGGCTGGTAACTATAGCCCAGCTGTCAGTGTGCCCTGAAATAAAGCCGCCTGTTCTGGAGGAGCTAGAGAGAGCCCCGGAGCTGCACTGCCCCACTGTGCGCTGGATGAGGCCACGCTGCTGCCTCCGGGGCCTTACCAACTCTGCCAGCTCTGTGTATTTCTGTACCTTAGGGACTGGGAACGCTGTGATCTAAAGCCCTTTCCAGTACTGCAGGCAGTTTAGGGGAGGTACTTGATGAGAGTAAGGAATTGGCAAGGAACTCTGGAATTCTGTGCCTAACTGCTGTCAACAGTGCCCAGCAGAGGTGACATGTGGATGGGCCATGTCCTTCTGGGTAGGAGGAGAAAAGGAGATGCAGGCACCGGATTGGGGGAGGTGGTAATCTGAACCGGGGACAGAGGGGCCCCACCTGCACTCATCCTGTTGTGTCCTCTTGTTAGCTCTGGGCTTGGGAGTGACCATGGCCACTGAAGAGTCCATCATCCGCATCCCCCCTTACCACTACATCCATGTGCTAGACCAGAACAGCAACGTGTCCCGCGTAGAGATTGGACCAAAGACCTATATCCGGCAGGACAATGAGAGGTTGGTGTGGGGTCTGGGACACAGGGCTTGGGGCTCAGGGCTGAGGGGGCCTGTTCCTCCGCTGGCATGATCATCCTTTCCTCCCCTCTCCCAAGCAGGAGTGGCCCTTGCTTAGGTGACAAGGAGCTTTCTCTTTATTTATTTTTTTTTTTTAAGAGACAAAGTCTCACTTTGTCTCCCTTGGTAGAGTGCTGTGGCATCACAGCTCACAGCAACCTCCAGCTCTTGGGCTTAGGTGATTCTCTTGCCTCAGCCTCCCGAGTAGCTGGGACTACAGGCACACACCACAACACCTGGCTATTTTTTTGTTGCAGTTTGGCCAGGGCCGGGTTTGAACCCACCACCCTCGGTATATGGGGCCGCGCCCTACTCACTGAGCCACAGGCGCCGCCCAAGGAGCTTTTTCTTATATTTGTTGCCTTCTTTGGGAGTGGAGACCTGGGTTCCCTAGGTCTTCACACCTCCTTTCACCCCTCCAACAGGGTACTATTTGCCCCTGTGCGCATGGTGACTGTGCCCCCACGCCACTACTGCACAGTGGCCAACCCTGTGTCCAGGGATGCCCAGGGCTCCGTGCTGTTCGACGTCACAGGGCAAGTACGACTTCGCCATGCTGACCTGGAGATCCGACTGGCTCAGGACCCCTTCCCCCTGTACCCAGGGGAGGTGCTGGAAAAGGTACCAGCATGCCTCCTGCACCCCACCCTGCCTGTCATCCTTGTTCTAGTTCTGTGCTACCTTTTGAAGGGGAGGGACATTTGCTGGCTCCACCAGGGGCAGAATTGACTTATTGTCACTCCACTCATCTTCCCCAGCCACCCTCCCTTGTGTACGTGCCCCAAACAGACTTGCCCCTCTTCTTAGAACACCTAATCTTCCAGGCTCCAGAGCCTGCTAGAAGCACCCAGCCAGTCTGGCATTGAATGAACTCTGTCAAGGTTAGGCACTTCATTCACTCAGTGCCAGAGCCTGACAGGCAGTACCAAAGCAACAGTGGACAAGAACGGTTCAGGCTGTGAGGCCTGACCTGTTTCAGGGGATGCCATCACACACCTGTACCTCAAGCCAACCCCTCACCCATGCTGGCCTCAGGCCTAGGCCTGAGCAAGTGGGTACCCCTCCTTCATTTCTTTCTCCATTCTTCTGCCTTCCTACAATTTTATCATCTTTTACTGAGTTCCTCTACTGAGCCATTCCGCTTCATACTGAATGCATAGTAACAGGACCAGAGATGGGTGGCACCTGTGGCTCAAAGGGGTAGGGCGCCGGTCCAAAATGCTGGAGGTGGTGGGTTCAAACACAGCCCCAGCCAAAAACCACAAATAAATAAATAAATAAAAAGCAAAAAAAAAGTAACAGGACCAGAGGAGCTCTTAGAGACATTTGCCTCCACTTAGATGCAAATATTTTGGGGAAGAAGTGTGTGTAGAGAGAGAGAATGATGAATAATAATTAAAACATTAACCCTTAAGGAATGTGAGTGGAGAGTGTATAGGGATTCTTTGTACTTTTTGTAACTTTTCTATAAGTATGAAACTGTCAAAATGAAAGCTTTTTTTGTTTGTTTGTTTTTGACACAGAGTCTCACTTCGTTGCCCTTGGTAGAGTGCTGTGGCATCATAGCTCACAGCAACCTCAAAAGTTGGGCTCAAAGCAATTCTTTTGCCTCAGCCTCTCTGGTAGCTGGGTCTATAACACCCAGCTATTTTTGTTGTTGTTGTTGTTGAGACAGGGTCTCATTTTTGCTCAGGCGGGTTTCAACCTCCTGAGCTCAAACAATCCACCCGCCTCAGCCTTCCAGAGAGCTAGGATTAGAGGTGTGAGCCACCATGCATGGCCCATTCCTTTCCACTTGCTTTTCTTTCTTTTTTTTTTTTTTTGTAGGGACAGAGTCTCACTTTATGGCCCTCGGTAGAGTGCCGTGGCATCACACAGCTCACAGCAACCTCCAACTCCTGGGCTTAAGCGATTCTCTTGCCTCAGCCTCCCAAGTAGCTGGGACTACAGGCGCCCACCACAACGCCCGGCTATTTTTTGGTTGCAGTTCAGCCGGGGCCGGGTTTGAACCCACCACCCTCGGTATATGGGGCCAGCGCCTTACCGACTGAGCCACAGGCACCGCCCCCCACTTGACCCTGCCCACCTCTGTTCTGTTTCAGCCCCTGCCCAATACCATGCCTACTCTGGGCATTGTTATTCTCCTCTGGCCCTGTGAACCTGAACTCCAGTCTCTCCTCCTCAGTCCCTCCCTTCCTTCTCCATTGTGGCCCTCAAGACTTTTGATCCTAGTTTTCTCTCCCATCAGATTCTCTTTTAAGGTTTTTTCTGACCCTGACCAGACCTTATTTTCACACTTCTCACACCCTCTTATGCCCTTGTCCTTGACCAGGGTTACCTCACCACCTATCTTTTCCATTCTTACACTCAGGAGGGGTTAGAACAGTCACAGCCAGGGGACAGGTCCACCACCATGACAGGATTAGGAACAGCTGATGGCTTAAGAGTTTCCTTCCAACCCAGGCTCCGGTGGCCAGTTCTCTTCTTTCTAACGAGCTTCCTATTCCTTGGTTCTGTCTGTTGCAAAATATTTATTGTTCTCAGCAGTCTTATTTTCTGCCTCATTCTTGAACCACTTGGTCACCTACTTAGTTCAAAATTGAGGCCATGTGGCAGAATGTGTGTCAGTGTCCCATCCCCATTACCTTGTACCTACCCTGAACTCCTTTCCACCTGTTAGAGCCTTGAGATTTTTTTTCCTCTGTCTCTTGCGACTGTGTTCCTCACCTGTCACTTCTCTCTCCTTTCTACTTTTAACTTCTCTGCTACTGATCCCTTTCTCTTGGCCAGTAAACATGCTCTGTTGCTTCCATGGTTTTCAGGCCTTAAAGGTTTACTTGTGTAAGATTCCTTTTGGGGGGAAGAGAAGGGAAGAGCGGGCATAAAAGGTGAGTAAAATTTTGTTTTAAAGCTTTTCATTCATAAGACTATGAAGTCCTCTCTCTGACCTCCCCCATCATACCTGCTCTCCATTCACCAGAGGCTATCATGCTCTGTGTCTTCACTGACAGTGTATTTATTTATTTATTCCTTTTTTTGTTTTTGCTAATACTCTTTTTAAAAAAACATTCAGATTAATACAAGGGTACAAACAATTAGGTTACAATGTTTGCATTTATTTATGACTTTTAGAGACCAGGTCTCACTCTGTCAGAGTGCAGTGGAGTGCGGTGGCATGATTATAGCTCACTGTAAACTTGAACTCTTGATTTCAAGTAATCCTTCCACCTTAACCTTCCAAAGTGCTAGGGTTACAGCTGTGAGCCACTGTACCTGGCCTCACCTATATCTCTATACTACCTAGAGAGATCCAGTGCACACTAGGCCAGGAAATATTTATTCAGCTTCCTGGATACTTCTACATCTCTCACTGAGCTCTCTACCCATTTTCCCTATAGTAGGTTACTAGCTCAGGTCAGCCTCTAAGCTCTTTCTGCAGAGGAAGGTATGTCTTGGTTCATCGGTAATGCCATTCTCTTGCTTGGTCAACTCCATGCCCTAGTTCCTTAGTCCAGATTGTCTTGGGACCACTCCTATCTTAGATATTCCCAGGGAATTATTTGGGGACACATAAGGATTAATGCCATGGCCTTTGACCTCCAGGGTCAGCTTGGTGCCTGTAGCTCAGTGGTTAGGGCACTGGCCGCATGCACCAGGGCTGGTGGGTTCAAACCCAGTCCAGGGCCTGCTAAACAACAATGACAACAACAAAAATAGCCGTGTGTTATGGTGGGCACCTATAGTCCCAGCTACTTGGGAGGCTAAGGCAAGTGAATCGCGTAAGCCCAAGAGTTTGAGGTTGCTGTGAGCTGTGACTCCATGGTACTCTACTGAGAGTGACACAGTAAGACTCTGTCTCAAAAAAAAAAAAAACAGTGTCAGCGTTGACCCCTAGAGTCACAGCATTGAATGCCCTATGTCCTCCCTTCTACCCCACTAGGACATCACCCCCCTGCAAGTGGTCCTGCCCAACACTGCCCTCCATCTTAAGGCATTGCTGGATTTTGAGGATAAGAATGGAGACAAGGTGGTAGCAGGAGATGAGTGGCTATTTGAAGGACCTGGTAAGTTCTTTCTCCATTGGGCCTGAATCAGGGTCAGGGGTTTCCCGCCTTCCTACCACAGCCCTAATATTTCTAACCTTCTACCTCTTTCACTTTCCCTTCCTAGGCACATACATCCCCCGTAAGGAGGTGGAGGTCGTGGAGATCATTCAGGCCACGATCATCAGACAGAACCAGGCCCTGAGACTAAGGGCCCGCAAGGAATGCTGGGACCGAAATGGCAAGGAGAGGGTGACAGGTAGAGTCACAAAGAGACTGGTGGTAGGTGGACAGGAGGATCCTTAACTGCAGAGGAAATAGAGGAAGGCGGGGGATGTGGGGGGCGGGGAGAGGAGTCACTTGCAGCCAGGGGAAGTGCTTTCATGGCCTCTCCCAAAAGCTGTTGAAGGCTGCCCACTGTTTCCTCTCCCCACTTCTTTCACACTGGCACTCCCCAGGCCCTGACCCTGTGATCATAACCATACTGAGTAGCTCTTCCCTCCCCCACCTTCACCAAGAGCTGTGGGCACTGACCATGTCTTATCTGGTTCTGGCTCAACAAAGCACATGTTCAAATACAATTAACAAATATAGTGTTTATTCTGTGCCAGATATGGTTCAAAATGCTTTGTAAGGTGGGCGTGGTGGCTCACGCCTATAATCCCAGCACTTTGGGAGGCTGAAATGGGAGAATAGGTTGAGCCCAGGAGTTCAAGTCTGGCTTAGGCAACATAGCAACATTCCAACTCTACAAAAAAAATAAATCAGCCAAATGAAAAATCAACTGCCTATAGTCCCAGCTACTAGGAGGTTCAGGCAAGAAGGATAATTTGAGCTCATGAGTTTGAGGTTGCAATGAACTGTGATTATGCCACTGCATTGTAGCCCTGGTAACAGAGCAACATCTATATTTTGAAAAAAGAAAAACATGCAGGCAGCGCCTGTGGCTCAGTGGATAGGATGCTGGCCCCATATATCAAGGGTGGCGGGTTCAAACCCGGCCCCGGCCAAACTGCAACAAAAAATAGCCGGGCATTGTGACGGGCATCTGTAGTCCCAGCTACTTGGGAGGCTGAGGCAAGAGAATCACCTAAGCCCAGGAGTTGGAGGTTTCTGTGAGCTGTGACACCACGGCACTCTACCAAAGGCGATAAAGTGAGACTCTGTCTCTAAAAAGAAAAAAAAGAGGGCGGCACCTGTGGTTCAGTGAGTATGGCTTCAACCCCATATACCGAGGGTGGTGGGTTCAAACTCGGCTCTGGCCAAACTGCAACAAAAAATAGCTGGGTGTTGTGGCAGGCACCTGTGGTCCCAGCTACTGGGGAGGCTGAGGCAAGAGAATCGCCTAAGCCCAGGAGCTGGAGGTTGCTGTGAGCTGTGATGGCACAGCACTCTACCAAGGACAATAAAGTGAGACTCTGTCTCTAAAAAAAATAAAATAAAATAAAATAGGGCAGCACCTGTGGCTCAAGGAGTAGAGTGCTGGCCCCATATACTGGGGGTGACAGGTTCAAGCCCGGCCTCGGCCAAAACTGCACAAAAATAAATAAATAAATAAAATAAAAAAAGAAAAGAAAACATGCTTTGCAAATGATACCTGTAGTCTTCAAACCACCTTGAGGTACTACTATTCCCATTTTCCATCTGACAAAACTGAGGCACAGAACTCTGGTTGCTCTCTCTGAGTGTGTGGCCATACAAGGTAGGGTGGGGACTCGCACCCAGCACTCTGGCTTTGCGAATAAACCAAAGGAAATCTACAACCGTAATAGGAATTTCTGTTCATTTTAGGGAAAGGACAAAAATTGGTCTTTGGAGGTTAGAGAAGGCATAGCCAGGTGTTGGCATAGCAGCAACTTGAGCATCTTAGAAGGGCTTTTTTTTTGTAGAGACAAGAGTCTCACTGTACTGCCCTCGGGTAGAGTGCCGTGGCGTCACACGGCTCATAGCAACCTCTAACTCTTGGGCTTCCGCGATTCTCTTGCCTCAGCCTCCCGAGCAGCTGGGACCACAGGCGCCCGCCACAACGCCCGGCTATTTTTTTGTTGCAGTTTGGCTGGGGCTGGGCTTGAACCCACCACCCTCGGCATATGGGGCCGGCGCCCTACTCACTGAGCCACAGGTGCTGCCCTAGAAGGGCTTTTTTATTCTCTTTATAAAGGGATTCAGTTTCCTCTGGCTTCAAAAGAATGAATGAATACAAGGACTTCTGTTGGGCCTTCAAGCTTGAAAGCAGTGGCATCTTTTCACTTAAAAAGTCCTGCCAGTCCCTGTTGTCTGAGCATGGTAAGGGGTGATGGAAAGCAGGCTGGGTGACCTCAAACCCTAACCTCCCACTCTTGGCCTAGGAGAAGAATGGCTGGTCACTTCCGTGGGGGCATATCTCCCAGCAGTGTTTGAGGAAGTTCTGGATTTGGTGGATGCTGTGGTCCTTACAGAAAAGGTTTGTCCCCTAGGGGGATGGGTTACAGGACTTGGAGCTAGGAAATACTCGGGGTGCAGAGAATGGCAGTGGATAACATGAGACTAAAAGGCAAATGGTGCTGCTGAGGTCACTAAAAAAATTAGTTCAGAGGTCAGATCACGTAAGGAGTATTCCAATCATCTGAAAGGGTTGAAAAGTCCCCCTGGGGCTCGGTACTGTAGCTCAGTAGCTCAGCGGTTAGGGCGCTGGCCACATAAACCAGGGCTGGCGTGTTCGAACCCGGCCCTGGGCCTGCTAAACAACAATGACCACTACAACAAAACATAGCGGGCATTGTGGCAGGTGCCTGTAGTCCCAGCTACTTGGGAGGCAGAGGCAAAAGAATTGCTTAAGCCCAAGAGTTGGAGGTTGCTGTGAGCTGTGATGCAACAGCACTCTACCCAGAGTGACAAAGTGAGACTCTGTCTCAAAAAAATAAATAAGTAAATAAAAAGTCCTCCTGGGTTGATAGAAATTCAGATCTGGGAGCACTTAGTGGCCAAGGAGGTTCCCAGATCCCCTGAGGAAGTTGGAGGTAGGTTCCTTAAATACCAAACACCTTTCTCTGCAGACAGCCTTGCACCTCCGGGCTCTGCAGAACTTCCGTGACACGAGAGGAGTGGCCCGACGCACTGGGGAGGAGTGGCTGGTGACCGTGCAGGATACAGAGGCACATGTGCCAGATGTCCACGAGGAGGTGCTAGGGGTTGTGCCCATCACCACTCTGGGCCCCCGCAACTACTGTGTGATTCTCGACCCTGTCGGACCAGATGGCAAGAACCTGCTGGGGCAAAAGCGTGTGGTCAAGGTGAGCCCTTCCATGCCCCCTAGAGGCCTGCCTTGGGAGCAAGTGCCCTTCAGTGGCATGAGGCCCTCTCCTTCTCTCCCTTCTCTGCCAGGTACATGTTCTAGGAGCACCCTCTGTCCCTTTGTACTTGTAATACTCTATGCCTGCAACATTATCCTGTGTGATTCCTGGGTAGCCTCTGACTTACCCCTCAGATGTCAAGTTCCAGGCCCCTTTTGGGAAAGCTACTTGGCCTTCCCCCATGCCACAAGACACGGAAACACTCTCTTATGGTTGTGCATCACTTAAGAATGGGGATCTTTTCTGAAAGATGATCATTAGGCAATGTTGTCATTGTGAGAAATTGTGTGTAGAGTGTACTTACACAAACCTAGATGGTCTAGCCTTCTACTTACTTAGGCTAGTTGGGATAGCATGTTGCTTCTAGGCTACAAACTGGTACAGCACATTACTGTACTGAATACTGTAGACAATCGGAACGCAGTGGTATTTGTGTGTCTAAACATAAAAAAGGTACAGTAAAAATACTGTATAAGTGGGCGGTGCCTGTGGCTCAAAGGGTAGGGCGCCAGCCCCATATGCCGGAGGTTGCGGGTTCAAACCCAGCCCTGGCCAAAAAAAAAAAAGAAAAAATACCGTATAAGTAAGAGATCCATTATAATTTTACAGGACCACCATCAATTAAAATGTTATATGGTGTGTGATTGTATTTCACATTTCTTTTTTTTTTTAATTTCAGATTAATATGAGGGTACAAACTATCAGGTTACAATGTTTACATTTGTTAGGTAGAGTCCCTGTTGTAGTTGTGTCTCACACCCAGGAGGTGTGCCGTTTACCTTGTCATTGTGCCTATTAGGATTGGGAACACACCAATCCTTCTCCCTTATTCTCTCTCCCCCTCTTCCCTTTCCTCTCCCTTCCCTATTTTACATTTCTTGAGTGGAAACTGTCATTTTTTTCCTTTTATTTATTTATTTTTATTTTTTTGGCTGGGGCTGGGTTTGAACCCACCACCTCCGGCATATGGGACCAGCGCCCCACCCCTTTGAGCCACAGGCGCCGCCCCATCTTTTTTTTTTTTTTTTTGAGACAGAATCTCACTTTGTCACCCTCTGTAGAGTGCTGTGTGTTTATAGCTCACAGCAACCTCAAACTCTTGGGCTCAAGTGATTCTCTTGCCTCAGTCTCCCTAGTAGCTGGAACTACAGGCGCCCGCCACAACACCTGGCTGTTTGTTTGTTTAGCAGGCCCTGGCTGGGTTCAAACCCACCAACCCTGGAGCACCCTAACCACTGAGCTACGGGTGCCCAGCACTGGAGAAGCAACCAAACTTCTTCTTTTTTTTTTTTGTAGAGACAGAGTCTCACTTTATGGCCCTCGATAGAGTGCCGTGGCCTCACACAGCTCACAACAACCTCCAACTCCTGGGCTTAAGCGATTCTCTTGCCTCAGCCTCCCAAGTAGCTGGGACTACCAGGCGCCCACCACAACGCCCAGCTATTTTTTGGTTGCAGTTCAGCTGGGACCGGGTTTGAACCTGCCACCCTCGGTATATGGGGCTGGCGCCTTACCGACTGAGCCACAGGCGCCGCCCAAGCCCATCTTTTATTTATTTTTTTTGAAGCAGAGTCTCTGTTGTCCTGGGTAAAGTGTTGTGGTGTCATCATAGCTCACAGCAACCTCAAACTCTTGGGCTCAAATGAGCCCCTACCTCAGCTCCCCTGGGACTATAGGCACCTGCCATAAAACCCGGCTAGTTTTTTCTTTTCTTTTCGTTTTTGAGACAGAGTCTCACTCAGTTGCGCTGGAGTTGAGTGCCATGGCGTCTTAGCTTACAGTAACCTCAAATGCTTGGACTCAAGCGATCCTCTTTTTTTTTTTTTTTTTTTTTTCTTTTGTTTAGCAGGCCTGGGCTGGGTTCAAACCCACTAGCCCTGTTGCATGTGGCTGGCACCCTAACCACTGAGTTACAGGCGCCCACACTCAAGTGATCCTGTTATCTCAGCCTCCTAAGTAGCTGGGACTATAGATGCCTCCACAACACCTGGCTAGTTTTTCTATTTGTAAGACACAGGGTCTCACTTTGCTTAGGCTGGTCTCGAACTCCTGAGGCAATCCACCTGCATCAGCCTTCCAAAATGCTAAGATTACAGGCATAAGCCACCTGGCCCTGGCCCAGCTTTTTTTTTTTTCTTTCTTTCTTTTTTTTTTTTAGAGACAGAGTTCTTACTTTATCATCCTCGGTAGAGTACTGTGGTGTCACAGCTCCAAGCAACCTCCAACTCCTGGGCGTAGGTGATTCTCTTGCCTCAGCCTCTTGAGTAGCTGGGACTACAGACGTCCACCACAACGCCCAGCCATTTTTTGTTGCGGTTTGGCTGGGGCCAGGTTCAAACCCCGCCACCCTCGGTATATGGGGCCGGCACCCTACTGACTGAGCCATAGATGCTGCCCTTTTTTTTTCAAATTTCTATTTTTGGTTGCAGCCATCACTGTTGTTTGGCGTGCCTGGGCTGGATTCAAACCCACCAGCTCAGGTGTATGTGGCTGTCGCCTTAGCCGCTTGAGCCACAGCGCTGAGCCAACCTCTGCTTCTTTAATAGAGGAAAAATAGAGACCTGCTCAGGCTGGTCTCAAACTCCTGAGCTCAAACAATCCACTGGCCTTGGCCTCCCAGAGCGTTGGGATTACAGGCGTGAGCCATCCTGCCCTATCCTCTTTGTCATCTTTCATGAAACAGATCTCTTGGTTTGCTCTCCTCCCCACCCCCTACCTAATCCTCTCTCTGAACCATATACATGAGAATACAGGGTTGGCAAACTGTTAGAGGCCAAATAGTCGATATTTTAGGCTTTGTGAGTCATACAGTTTCAGTTGAAACTATTCATTGCTGCTGTTGTATGGTGAGAGCAGCACACAGTCTGTAAACAAAAGAGAGAACTGCTGCATTCCTGGGAAGTTTTATTTGTAAAAACAAGAGGCAAGGCCAGGCCACAGTGACTCAGGTCTATAATTATAGTATTCTAAGAGTCTGAGGTGGGAGGGTCGCTTGAGCTCAGGAGTTAGAGACCAGCCTGAGCAAGAGTGAGACCCTGTCTCTACCAAAAATAGAAAAACTAGCCAGGTGCTGTGGCGGGTGGCTGTAAGTCCACTCCAGAGGCTGAGATAGGAGAATGGCTTGAATTCAAGAGTTAGAGCTTACTGTTCTAGGCACCCCTAGCCTGGGCAACAGAGTGAAACTGCCTCAAAAACAACAACAACAAACAAACCAACAAAAAACAGGAGGCTAAAAATGTAGAAACAACCCATTTGTCCATCACCTGATGAATGATAAAATGGAATATCATTTAGCTATAAAAGGAAATGAAGTACTTATACATGCTCCAGCAGCAATGAACCTTGAAAACGTTATGCTAAGTGACAGAAGCCAGACGTTAAAGAGCACATATCATATGATTCCATCTATATATGGTGTCTAGTTTAGCTAAGTTCCTAGAGAAAGAAATAGACTAGTGGGGTGGCACCTGTAGCTCAAAGGAGGAGGGCGCCGGCCCCATATACCAGAGGTGGCTGGTTCAAACCCAGCCACGGCCAAAAACTACAAAAAAAGAAAGAAAGAAAAGAAAAAGAAATAGACTAGTGGTTGGTAGGGAGTGGTAGTAATTTCTATTAGATATAGAATTTCTTTTCAGGGTGATTAAAATATTCTAGGCTTACAAAGTAATTATGTTTGAGGGTGGTGCCTGTGGCTCAAGGAGTAGGACACCAGCCCCTTAAACTGGAGATGGTGGGTTCAAACCCGGTGCCAGCCAAAAACTGCAACAACAACAACAACAACAAAAAACAAAAACAAAGTAGTTATGGTTGGACAAGTTAGAATATACTAAAATAACTGACTTGTATACTTGTATATTCCAAATGGGCAAATTTTATATGTAGATTATAGCTCAATAAAAATACATATTAAAAACTTGGCAGATTTAGGGCGGTTCAGTCGGTAAGGCGCCGGCCCCATATACCGAGGGTGGCGGGTTCAAACCCGGCCCCGGCCAAACTGCAACCAAAAAATAGCCGGGCGTTGTGGCGGGCGCCTGTAGTCCCAGCTGCTCAGGAGGCTGAGGCAAGAGAATCACTTAAGCCCAGGAGTTGGAGGTTGCTGTGAGCTGTGTGATGCCATGGCACTCTACCAAGGGCGAAAAAGTGAGACTCTGTCTCTACAAAAAAAAAAGTTGGCAGATCTAGTTGTAAAATCAGAGTTTGCCAACCCCTGAATTATACCATCCTAAGAAAACAAAGCATGGGAAAAATGAAGAAGAATAATAGGTTTGGTTTTTTTTTTGTAGAGACAGAGTGTCACGTTATCGCCCTTGGTAGAGTGCCGTGGCCTCACACAGCTCACAGCAACCTCCAACTCCTGGGCTTAAGCGATTCTCTTGCCTCAGCCTCCCAAGTAGCTGGGACTACAGGCGCCCGCCACAACGCCCGGCTATTTTTTTTTTTTTGGTTACAGTTTGGCCGGGGCCGGGTTTGAACCCACCACCCTCGGTATATGGGGCCGGCGCCCTACCGACTGAGCCACAGGTGCCGCCCAGAATAATAGGTTTTGTTTAACCACTTAGTTTGTGAGGATCCAGGTCCTGACATTTACGGAATTTTTCATGGAGTTGTTTGATCAAAGGAGACTCTGTAGGCATTTGTATAGAGCATCAGAATGTCCAAATAACACTTCATACTACTATAATGTGAGAGTGGGGTGTGTTTTTTCTTTGTTTTTTTTTTTTGTTTGTTTGTTTGAGATGGTCTCACTCTGTCACTCAGGCTAGAGTGAAGTGGTGTAATCATAGCTCACAGCAACCTCAAATTCCTGGGCTCAAGTGATCCTTCTGCCTCAGCCTCCTGAGCAGATAGGACCATAGGGTGTGCTCAGCTAATTTTTTAAAACAATTTTTATAGAGGCAGGGTGCAGTGGCTCATGCCTGTAATCCTAGCACTCTGGGAGGCTGGGGCGGATTGCCTGAGCTCATAGGTTCCAGACCAGCCTGAGCCAGAGCAAGACCGCGTCTCTAAAAATAGCCAGGCATTGTGGCGGGTGCCTGTAGTTGTAGATACTTGGGAGGCTGAGGCCCTAGGAATGAAAAGAACCTCCTTCCCTGTGCCTATATCCTGGTGGAATCTTTCCTTTGCTACTAAAACTAAAAGGATCACTTGAGCCCAAGAGTTAGAGGTTGCTGTGAACTATGATGCCATGGTACTCTGCCGAGGGCGACAAAGCAAGACTCTGTCTCAAATATATACATAATTTTTTTTTTTTTAATGGAGACAGAGTGTTTTGCTTTGGCTATGTTAATTAATCCTCTCACCATCTCAAAGTGTTGGGATCACAGGCATGAGCCACTGCACCCAGCTTAGGGTGTGATTTTGGGCTCCTGACCTCCACACATGCCAAGATAGCATGGGGCTGGGGAGGTGGCTCCAAGACACATACAACCCCAAGTGGCCACTATTCCTAATCCCATGTTTCCCTACTAGGGAGAGAAGTCTTTTTTCCTCCAGCCAGGGGAGAGGCTGGAACGAGGCATCCAAGATGTATATGTGCTGTCAGAGCAGCAGGGACTGCTGCTGAGGGCCCTGCAGCCCCTGGAGGAGGGGGAGGATGAGGAGAAGGTCTCACGCCAGGCTGGGGACCACTGGCTCATCCGTGGGCCCCTGGAGTATGTACCGTCTGCCAAGGTGGAGGTGGTTGAAGAACGCCAGGCCATCCCTCTGGATGAGAATGAAGGCATCTATGTGCAGGATGTCAAGACCGGAAAGGTAACAGCCAAGGGATGGGTAGTGTCCCTGCTGTGTGGCCACAGCGGCAGCTTCTTCTAGGTAAACAGGGAGATGCTGATGGAGAGAGGTACATGGTAGAGGTTGGAGAGGGTACTTCAGCAGCACAGATGGCAGCATCTGGGTGGGTGGGCTGGCTGGTAGGTATGGGGGCATTTTGTGGAGTATTTTCCATTGTTTTGTCTTAAACATTTAATTTCAAACTTTAGAAACTCCTGCTGAGAGGATGAGCCAAGTTTTAGGATAGTGACTATGCCCTCCTACAGATCTGGCCCCTAGTATACAGGTCTGATGAGAGGGCCCTAGGAATGAAAAGAAACTCCTCCCCTGTGCCCATATCCTGGTGGAATCTTTCCTTTTGCTACTAAAACCTATTAATAAAACATTGACTTTGGGGCGGCACCTGTGGCTCAGTGCGTAGGGTGTCAGCCCCATATACCAAGGGTGGCAGGTTTGAACCCAGCCCCAGCCAAACTGCAACAAAAAATAGTCAGGTGTTGTGGCAGACGCCTGTAGTCCCAGCTACTTGGTAGTCTGAGGCAAGAGACTCTCTTAAGCCCAAGAGCTGGAGGTTGCTGTGAGAGCTGTGATGCCACGGCACTCTACTGAGGGCGGCAAAGTAAGACTCTGTCTCCAAAAAAATAAAAAATAAATAAATAAAACCTTGACCTTGGTTTGACCTAGGGCCACATCTCCAACTTCTTTTCTAAGAATCCAACATTATTCTAAACTTAGAAGCACAGCTTAGACCCCTACCAGGTGTTAGTGTATACTACTTAGTTTGTAGGATTGGGTCTATTCACACGATAACTTCCAAGCTACCCTATGAAGGAAGATTCTAGAAGGAATAATATGAAGAATTTACTGTTATGCCAAGTGCTGTTCTTTGAACTAGATATGTGAAATGTCATTTATTCCTCAAGCCCATGAGATAGCTGAGGATGAGGAAACTGAAGCCCAAGGGGTGAGATAGCTTGCCCAAGATGACAGAGCTGGGAGATGCCAAACCCAAGACTGAACTAGCCTCATGGCAAAGACCACATTCAGTCTCAATGCTGTGCCTCTCTGGGTAGACTGCTAGGTGGGTCTTCCTCCCTTCCACCCTCATTAACAAAGTCTGTCCTTGGCTCAAGGTACGTGCTGTGATTGGAAATACCTACATGCTGACCCAGGATGAGGTCCTGTGGGAGAAAGAGCTGCCTCTTGGGGTGGAGGAGCTGCTGAACAAGGGGCAGGACCCACTGGCAGACAGGGGCGAGAAGAACACAGCCAAGACCTTTCAGCCCTTGGCTCCCCGGAACAAGACCCGTGTGGTCAGTTACCGTGTCCCCCACAATGCCGCTGTGCAGGTGTATGACTACAGAGAGAAGAGAGCTCGGTGAGGGCCGGCCGGGGGTGTGAGGTGCAGTGGTAGCAGATCTCCAAGTGCCTGGCTCTGACCCCTGGCTCTCTCTGCAGCGTGGTCTTTGGGCCTGAGCTGGTGTCGCTGGGTCCTGAGGAGCAGTTCACAGTGTTGTCTCTCTCAGCTGGAAGGCCCAAGCGCCCCCACGCCCGCCGAGCGCTTTGCTTGCTGCTGGGGCCTGACTTCTTCACAGACGTCATCACCATCGAGACAGCAGATCACGCCAGGCTGCAGCTGCAGCTCGCCTACAACTGGTAACAAAGGGTGGAGACAGCTGCTGAAGGATTTCTCCGGGGGTGGGGGTGGGGGGGGTGGGGACAGCCTCCAGGAGTGCTGGGCTCCTTGAGGGCAGGATGCCTGACCCTGATGCCCCAGTCAAGAGGAACACAGGAGTTCATGCATATCCAGGGAAGGTACAGGACCACCTCCTGGCCACACCAGCTAACCCTCCAGCATGTGTTCAGCTAGGTGCTTAACTGCAAGGTTATGAAGAGATGGATGAGGATCGCCCCACCCCCACCCCTGCGGTAGCTCATGCCTATAATCCTAGCACTCTGGGAGGCCAAGGCAGGTGGAACCCTTGAGCTCAGGAGTCTGAGACCAGCAAGAGCGAGATCCCATCTCTACTAAAAATTAAAAAATTAGCCAGGGCTTGGTGCCTGTAGCACAGTGGTTATTGCACCAGCTGCATATACCAAGGGTAGCAGGTTTCAATCTGGCCTGGGCCAGCTAAACAATTGCAACATAAAAGTAACCGGGCATTATGGCAGGCGTCTGTAGTCCCAGCTACTTGAGAGGCTGAGGCAAGAGAATCGCTTGAGCCCAAGAGTTTGAGGTTGCTGTGAGCTGTGATGCCAAAGCACTCTAATGAGAGCAACATAGTGAGACTCTGTCTCAAAAAAAAAGAAAAGAAAAGAAAAGAAAAATTGCCCAGGTGTGGTGGTGGGTGCCTGTAGTTCCAGCTATTTGGGAGGCTAAAGTGGGAGGATCCCTTCAACCTAGGAGTCTGAGGTTGCAATGAGCTGTGGGTAATGCCACTGTACTCTAGCCTCTGTCTCAAAAAAAAAAAAAAAAAAAAAAAAAATCAAGGAGACCTAGCTAGTGGGAAGAGATGGTGTGAGGGAGTGGCAAGCCTGCCAAGATCTGCATCCCAGCCCCACTGTTTGCAAGCTGTGGACCTGAGCAAGGGGCTAGGCACTTTCCTCAGTTTCCCTGTCTGTAAAATGAGGATGGCAACATTACCTACTTTACAGAGCTGTTAAAAAGATGCAGCGAGATGGCGGCGCCTGTGGCTCAAAGGGGCAGGGCGCTGGCCCCATATGCCGGAGGTGGCGGGTTCACCCAGCCTTGGCCAAAAACTACAAAAAAAAAAAAAAAAATAGATTCAGCGAGAATTAGAACAGTGTCCCCTACAAGGCTAGTGAGAAATGGCAGCTGTTAGAATTGGACAAGTGATCAACTACCAGCCACAGTCTCACACCTCTTGGCTGAGAGGTGCCAGTACCATAGATGGGGTGCTGATATAGTCCCAAGCACTACAGCACAGCACGATAGTTAAGAACAGACCCTACAGCCAGACTGCCTGGGTTGAGCTTTCTGGCTTGCCACAAATTATGAGATCTTGGGTGAGTTACTTAACCTTCCTGGACCTCTATTTCCATATCTGTAACCTGGGGATAATGTGCATCCCTGTCTCATAGAGTGAGTGGATGAAATGGGAACAAGTGCTAAGTTTCTTGAGAATTTACCAAGCATAAATTAGCATTCTTTGTTGTAAGAGACCCTGCCCAGCCACAGGGGGTGGGTGTTGAAATCCTCCTCAAAGAGAAAGTTGCTGTGTCCTGAGGGAAACATTCTGGGCTTCTTTGCTCACAGGCACTTTGAGCTGAGTGACCGGAATGATCCCCAAGAGACGGCCAAGCTCTTCTCAGTGCCCGACTTTGTGGGTGATGCCTGCAAGGCCATTGCATCCCGGGTTCGGGGAGCTGTGGCCTCTGTCACCTTTGATGACTTCCATAAGAACTCAGCCCGCATCATTCGCACTGCTGTCTTTGGCTTTGAGACCTTAGAAGCCAAAGGCCCTGATGGAATTGCCCTGCCCAAGCCCCGAGACCGGGCCATCTTCCCTCAAAATGGGCTAGTGGTCAGCAGCGTGGATGTACAATCAGTGGAGCCTGTGGACCAGAGGACCCGGGATGCTCTGCAGCGAAGTGTCCAGCTAGCCATTGAGATCACCACCAACTCCCAGGAGGCAGCGGCCAAGTGAGTGAGGTCTGGGGGCCTGGCTGCTCACTGTTCCCCCTGAGGCCTGACCTCTCTGGAGTCCCCATCTCAGCCATAGCCAGGACCTAGATAACATGGCATCCCCTCCTGGTCTGCCTACTGTCATCTTTGCCCCCAGGAGTAAGAAAAGATGACCCACTTAAAGTGTGAATCAGATGCCACCATGGCTCCTGAGACTTCGTATCTTGTAACAAAACCCAGAATCCTTTCTGTGGCCTTCTGGGCACCTTGGGTCCAGCTTGGCCTCTGCAGACCCCACTTTCCAGCCTTCCCTCAGCTGATGTATCCAGCCCCACACAATTCCTTTTGCACAGCTTATTCCCACCTGAAGACCTTTTTTTTTGTTTGTTTTATTTTTTCACCTGAAGGCCTTTTGCACTGGCTGTTCCCACTGCCCAGAAAGCTCTTCCCTCAGAACTCCTAAGGCAAGCCCCTCCTCTGCTCTAAGCCAAAGGCTTCCTCCTTAGAGAGCCTTTTCCTTTCTTCCAAAACTGAATAACATCTTTGCCCAGTCAGCCATTTTTACCACCTTTAAGCTGCTTGTTGCTCTCTGAAATTGAAATCCTCCTCACTGTTTTTCCCCCCTGAAAGGCAAGTTGCATGAGAGCAGAAGCACAATTGTGCCAGCACTCCTAGGTCTAGAACCACACCAGGCCTGGGGCACATACATTGTTCTGGGTCCAGGTGCAGGTTGAGTCTTCCCATGGCCAGGATCTGGCCTGGGTATCTGATAGATTTGGGGTCCCTGCCCTTGGTGCTCCTGTTCCCTCTAGCCCCATGCCAGTGTCTTATCTGTCCCCATTTTTCTCCAGGCACGAGGCTCAGAGACTAGAGCAAGAAGCCCGTGGCCGGCTTGAGAGGCAGAAGATCCTGGACCAATCAGAAGCTGAGAAGGCTCGCAGGGAACTCTTGGAGCTGGAGGCTCTGAGGTAGGGTGAGAACTAGAGGAGGAAAAGGCTGGCAAGGGTTGAGTGTCTTGGGAAAGTAGCTGACGCACCAATGGGGTGTGTAAGAGAGAGGGCGCCCATGTAAGAGCTGCTGCTTCAGAAGTGAAGGCTGGGCTGGTGTGGTGGTTCATACCTGTAATCCCAGCACTCTGGACGGCCGTGGCAGGCCGATCGCCTGAGCTCACAAGTTAGAGACCAGCCTGAGCTAGAGTGAGACCCCATATCAAAAAAATAGCTGGGCATTGTGGTGGGTGTCTATAGTCCCAGCTACTTGGGAGGCTGAGGCAAGAGAATTGCTAGGGGGTGGTGGCTCATGCCTATAATCCTAGCACTCCGGGAGGTTGAGACAGGTGTATTGCCTGAGCTCATGAGTTTGAGACCAGCCTGAGCAAAAGTAAGACCCTGTATCTACTAAAAAATAGAAAAACTGAGGTAAGAGGATCGCTTGGGCCCGTGTTGGAGGTTGCTGTGAGCTATGACACTACGGCACTCTACCCAGGGCAACAGCTTGGGACTCTATCTCAAAAAAAAAAAAAAAAAGAAGGGTGGCGCCTGTGGCTCAGTGAGTAGGGCACTGGCTCCATATACCAAGGGTGGAGGGTTTGAACCCGGCCCCGGCTAAACTACAACAAAAAAACAGCTGGGCATTGTGGCGGGTGCCTGTAGTCCCAGCTACTTGGGAGGCTGAGGCAAGAGAATCACCTAAGCCCAAGACCCAGAGGTTGCTGTGAGCTTTGATGCCACAGCACTCTACCGAGGGTGACAAAGTGAGACTCTGTCTCTAAAAAAAAAAAAAAAAGGCTGCAAGAGGGCTGGGCTTTCCCCTGGGTCTTGCCTAACTCTGCCTTCCTCTCTAGCATGGCTGTGGAGAGCACTGGGACCGCTAAGGCAGAGGCAGAGTCTCGAGCAGAGGCGGCGAGGATTGAGGGAGAAGGCTCAGTGCTTCAGGCCAAGCTAAAAGCAGAGGCCCTGGCTATTGAGACAGTAAGTCAGGGCCAGCTCTTGGTCTGGGAGGGCCTGGCCATTCACTACAATTCCTGAGGCCAGGTGGGACACCAAGTTCCCTAACATAAACCCTATTCAAGTAGTTTGATTTAAAAAGTCTTTTGACCTATAGCAGCTCACTCACCACATCCCTGGAAGGTAAGGATGTCACACCCATCTCACAGCCGACTGCTTACGTTGGCCACATGTGTGCCAGCTACCGCGGTGTTTTCCAGGCAGGACCTTTTTAACTGCTGGAATCCCATTAAGGTCTGCATCTCCATTTCACAGATCAGGGGCTGATGCTCAGATTAAGGAGTTCCCAAAAGTTGCTAGACAGGCTCAGCACCTGTGTTCAGTGGTTAGGGTGCTGGCCACATGCACCAGGGCTGGTGGGTTTGAACCCGGCCAGGGAGGGCGGCGCCTGTGGCTCAAAGTGGTAGGGCGCCAGTCCCATATGCCAAAGGTGGCAGGTTCAAACCCAGCCCCGGCCAAAAAAAACCCACAAAAAAAAAAAAAAAGAACCCGGCCAGGGCCTGCTAAACAACAATGACAACTACAACAACAACAAAAAATAGCTGGGCACTGTGGCAGGTACCTATAGTCAGCTATTTGGGAGACTGAGGCAAGAGAATCGCTTAAGCCCAAGAATTTGAGGTTGCTGTAAGCTATGACGCCACGGCACTCTATCTAGGGTAACTCTGTCTTTAAAAAAAAAAAAAAAAAATAGTTGCTGGGCTCAGTGGCTCATGCCTGTAATCCTAGCACTCTGGTAGGCTGAGGCGGTTGAATCTCTTGAGCTCAGGAGTTTGAGAGCAGCCTGAGCAAGTGTGAGACCCTATCTCTAAAAATAGCTGGGCATTGTGGTGAGTGCCTGTAGTCCCAGCTACTTGGGAGGCTGAGGCAAGAGGATCGCTTGAGCCCAGGAGTTTGAGATAATGAGCTATGACACCACAGCACTCTACCAAGGGCAATAGAGTTAGACTCTGTCTCAAAAAAAAAAAAAAAAAAAAGTTGCTAGACAGGGGGTGGAGTATCCTGACTGAATTTACAATTCCATCCCTTCTTCCTCAGCTCCCTTAGGCCTGCTAGCCAGGGTGACTTACTGGACAGTTCCCAGGGGCCACAAGTTCTAAAAAATGCTGGGTATTTCCCCTTCTAGGAGGCTGAGCTCCAGCGGGTACAGAAAGTACGAGAGATGGAACTGGTCTATGCCCGGGCCCAGCTGGAGCTAGAGGTGAACAAGGCCCAACAGCTGGCCGAGGTGGAGGTTAAGAAGTTCAAGCAGATGACAGAGGCCCTGGGCCCCAGCACCATCAGGGACCTTGCTGTGGCTGGGCCAGAGATACAGGTGAGGATGGGGGAAGGGGAGTTGGTCTTGGGACCAGTCTTGGAACCAAGAAGATAGAGCCCAAAAGCACGTGCAACAACTTGAAAGCTGTTGGGGGTGGAGGGGTGAGGGAGGTGGTGAGCGAACTATCTCTCTGCCATGTGTAACTCAAGCATGGCCTCCTGCTACATCAGCCCTGTACTAGACTTAGTCATGAGCTTCAGGGGGAGACGGCAAACAGATGGGACATCCATGTATGATAAATATTTTTGAAGGAAGCCCAGCAGGGTGATCAGATGAAGGGGAAGGTGACACTGCAAGCCACTTTGTTTAAGGAGTGTCACTCTGAAGTTTAGTTCCCTAGAGAAGCAGCTGAGGAGATGAGAGAAGTGACCAGGATCAGCCCCATCTTACCTTCTTCCCTCTCCCTCCAGGTAAAACTGCTCCAATCCCTGGGCCTGAAATCCACCCTCATCACCGATGGCTCCACTCCCATCAACCTCTTCAGTACAGCCCTGGGGCTGCTGGGGCTGGGGTCTGAGGCTCAGCCCTCAGCCAAAAAGGTGGCCAGTGGATCTGGCCCTCAAGAGGGCTTGACTCCCCAGCCCTTTTCTGCCCCTCAAGGTCCTGGGGACAATCACATAGTGCCTATACTTCACTAACCCTGACAAATGCAATGGATATTTCTAGGCATTTAAACCCTTTTCTGTGGGCTAGGTCAGGTGGCTCACTCCTGTAATCCTAGTAGTCTGTGAGGACGAGGCAGGTGGATTGCTTGAGCTCAGGAGTTACAGACCAGCCTGAGCAAGAGTGAGACCCGGTCTCTACTAAAAATAGAAAAATTAGCTGGGCGTGGTGTGCAGGCCTGTAGTCTCAGCTACTTGGGAGGCTGAGGCAAAAGGATCATTTGAGCCTAGGAGTTTGAGGTTGCTATGAGTTATTATGCTACCGCACTCTACCCAGGGCAACAAAGTGAGACTCTGTCTCAAAGTAAATAAATAAACCCTTTTCTGTGTGTTTCAAGTCTGAGTCACAAAAGAGCTTAATGGTGATAGCAGGTGGTACCATGAAATTTGAGGTAGTTAGCAGAGACTACCCTTATCTGTAAAGAGAGAGGATTTCCCCAAAGTCACACAGGTAGGAATGTGTCCCTAAAGCCTTGCCCACTGAGCCAGCGGTCTTTCTGGTAGTCAGCTTCCTTAGAGCCCATATAGGGGAGATGAAAACACAGGAGGGAAGATGGGTCCTACCTGGCTAGCCCTCTGGAATAGCTCTTGCACTCACAACATCTCCTTGTCAAATCCTCCAGGAGGCCAGCTTGGCCAGGGAGTTTCACACTGGCTGTTCCCACTGCCCAGAAAGCTTTCCCTGAGGGCTGCTTTCAAGGCAGGCTTCTCCTCGCAGCCCCACCCTCCAGCTGCAGCACATCGTCCTAGCTTCCTGAGCTCCCTTCAGCAGCACCTGTGAAGGGAGGTGTGGGGGCACCAGTGGGTGTGCCATGCCCACACCCTGCCCTGTGCACTTGTATGTCCTCAGATGGGGATGTGTCAGATTGGGGAGGAATCTGCCCAGGGCAGTAGGAACTAAAGTGCCTGAAATGCTTCTGCATGGGTGGTGGTGCTCTCTTCCTACCCTGCCCCACTAACAGTAAGGGCCCTTAGTTGGTAGATGGATTCCAGTGCAATCAGCCCAGGCACAATAGGCCCCTGCTGCCAGGTAGAGCCATAGGTGCCAGGCCGTCCTCTGCTGAGGAAGTTAAAAAGAGCCTGAGTATAGGGAGAGAAGCTTGAGTTTCCTTGCTGTGTGCAAGAGAAGGTAACTCAGTCTCATTTTCCCATCTGTGAAATGAGCCAGCAGTTCCTCTACTGATCTGGGTTGGTGCACAAATATAATGAATGATGACCCTTTGACAGTCTTATTCCTTTTCCCCTACTGGGGGCTGACCTCATGAGCCTTTTGTTGTTGTTGTTGTTTGCTTTTTAAGACAGAGTCTCACTGTTGCCATTGGTAGAGTGCTGTGGTGTCACAGCTCACAAACAACCTCAAACTCTTGGGCTTAAGCGATTCTCTTGCCTCAGCCTCCCAAGTAGCTGGGACTACAGGTGCCCACCACAATGAGCCTTGTTTCTTCCCAAGTTAATTTGTGTGGCCAGTGGCTCAACTCAAGTATGAGCTGCAATTAGCGCACAGCACTTGGTGGTACAGGCTCAGTGTGGAATAGGCAAGTGAGTCAGTCCCTCCATCCCCAAACTCTCCTACACTTTCCCTCAAGAGAAGTCATTAATTTAAAGCTCTTTGTCTGATACCTCATGCGTATTAAGTGCTGCTATGTTAGTGCTGTTTATTACTGGCCTCTGGGGACAGTCTGACAAGCAAATGTCCCTGGTGGTGTGTGCCTTTGTTCTGGCCACCCCTGAACACTGCCATTACCAACTCCCACACTACCCTTGAAACCTCAGTTCTGCTGCCCCAGCCTTGCCTTCCACCAACCATTCCTCCCTTGAGGCTGTGATGACCTCAAACACCTTTCCATCAACAGCCTCCTGCCCCTCTTCATTTCAGATTTGCCCCGCTTAGATTCCATGCTTTGTCCTTCCCCTGTGATGCTTAGTGGAAAAAGACCCCTCCCTCCCTGCACCACTCCTGACTAGCTGCATGTCACAGGAGGAGGAGCACAGCCACCCCAGCCGACTGATCTCATTTTAAACTCATGGCAACGCATTTCAAAGGAGGCCTAATTGCTCTGTCTTCCTCTATCTTGTGTGGGATCCCCTTCAAAACAACCATTTGCACCTCCTCTCTTCTCAACCTCCTACACTCCTGCCCACTTTCTCTCACCTCTTTGAGAAAATAGCAGCAGATTGGGCAGGAAGGCCCTCCCCTTCCCAGCAACAAATCTGTCCACCTGGACTCTGTCCTCCTGTTCCCACTGAGGACTCCTCCCCTTAGACTCTAGACCCAACCCATCTTGAGTCCTCAAGGGCTGCACTAACTCCTACATGGATCACCTTCCTCTCCTGAGCCATCAATTTCTTCCTTCTGCCTGGACTGTTGTTATCAGCATACGAACGTGTCTTAATCTCTCCCACATGAAACAAAAACTCTTCCTTAACTAACTGCCACCTCTCCTCACTTTTTCCTTCACAGCCTAATTTCCCCAGAGTTCTGTGGTCTGTTTCCATTCCCCACCTCTCATTACCTCTTCAAACCCCTACAGTTAGCTTGACTCCACCTCCTTGCTTTATGGAAACTGCTTTAATTGGCATCCCCCTGATGTCCTGTTGCTAAATCCCATAGTTGTGTTGTCCTCTGTTCAGCCTTTCCCATCATTCAGCACAGCTGGCCACCCCTCTTTCCAGACAGCCCAGTATGGAAGGAGGGGTGCTTTTCTTTCTCCCTTGGTGGTGGCTGCTCCTCTGCTTGGCTCCTAAATTGCCGGTTTCCATAGGCACCTTTCTCTTTCTTACCCACATGCTCAGCCAGTCTCGTGGCCTTACATAAACTCGAAATCCATTTCTCCAGCCCTGAGCTTTGGACTCATTTCCAATTAATGATTCGATGTCTCCACATGGATATCTAAAGGCTGGCAGGCTTTGGCCATGTGACTTGCTCTGGTCAATGAAACCCTAGGGAAAATGCCACACCACCATATAAAACAGCGCCCACCAATGGTTCACGAAGAGGATGCTCTATCAGCGTGGGTCCTAGGTGGCATGAAACAGAGCCACAGCTGACCCACAAAAGACATGTTAGCAGGAGTACTGTATTAAGAGAGATTTGGCGTGGGCTGTTACCATGGCATAACCCACCTGTCCTGACTACATGTACCTCACAGGATCGTGAAGTCCAGGAGGTAAGGGAAACGGCTGTAGAATTCTCTGCCTGCAGATGGGCCCCCCACAGCCATATGGTGGGGGAAGACAGGCCTGGCTGGAAAGACAGTAGAACCCTAGTTCACACTACAGCCTGATTCTAAGTCAGTTACCAAATTTGCCCTTGAGTGTTCCTAAAATTGCCCACAAATATAGAACAGTGTGATTTCTAATGAAGTTCAACACAGTCTATTTTTCTCCAGCACTGGAATAAAGGGCTGTTCTTTGGTTGAATACCAGTGAAAGGAATTGATTTAAGGACCTCTTTTGTAAGAAAACTCATACTCAGGATCGGTGCCCGTAGCTCAGTGGTTACGGTGTGAGCCACATACACCGAGGCTGGCAGGTTTGAGTCCAGCCCGGGTCAGCTAAACAATAACTGCAACCAAAAAATAGCCGGGCTGGTGGTGCCTGTAGCTCAATGGGCAGGGTGCGGGCTACATACACTGAGACTGACAGGTTCAAACCCAGCCCAGGCCAGCTAAAACAACCATGACAATTGCAATAACAACAAAAATAGCCGGGCATTTTGTGGCGGGCACCTGTAGTCCCATCTGCCTGGTAGGCTGAGGCAAGAGAATCGCTTGAGCCCAGGAGTTTGAGGTTGCTGTGAGCGGTGACGCCAAAGCACTCTACCGAGGGCGACATAGTGAGACTGTCTCAACAACAAAAAAAACCCCTCCTACTCAGCGGGGTAAGATGCTGTTTACCAACTCAATTTTCTCCTCTTCTTAGGCCCATAAATAATCTATGTTTCCCAGCCTCCCTTGCATGAGCTGTAGACAGTGGGAAGGAAGTGTTAAGTGCTGATAAGTGTTCCAACATCTTCAAGCACAAATTTGTCCCTGCCACTGCCCAATTCAAGACCTTCAATGTTCATTCCAGAAGTGCCCCCTAAATGCAGTGGTAGGTGATTTACCACAGCATCCTTCAGGGTGGCAGGACCTGGTTAAATCAATAATGAATGGCACTCATGCTAATATGGCCAGGCTGCATTCAGTACGGCTGAGAGATTACACAAGCTAATGCGTACAATAGCACTCGGAACAGCAGTAGCTTATGTTAGCAGTAGAATAAAATGAATTTTATTTATTTATTTTTTGAGATAGTCTCACTACGTTGCCCTGGGTAGAATGCTGTACTGTCATAGCTCACAGCAACCTCAAACTCTTGGGCTCAGGCAATTCTCTTGCCTCAGCCTCCCAAGTAGCTAGGACTACAGGTGCCCGCCATAACGCCTGGCTACTGTTTTTTTTTTTCTTTTGGTAGAGACAGAGTCTCACTTTATCGCCCTCGGTAGAGTGCCGTGGTGTCACACAGCTCACAGCAACCTCTAACTCCTGGACTTAGGCGATTGTCTTGCCTCAGCCTCCCAAGTGGCTGGGACTACAGGTGCCAGCCACAATGCCCAGCTATTTTTTGTTGCAGTTTGGCCGGGGCCGTGTTTGAACCTGTCACCCTCAGCATATAGGGCCAGCGCCCCACTCACTGAGCCACAGGCGCCACCCAGCCAAGCTATTTTTTTGTTGCAGTTGTCATTGTAGGTTAGCTGGCCCTGGCCAGGTTCGAAACTGCCAACTTCAGTGTATGTGGCTGGCACTGTAACCATTGTGCTAACGTCACCGAGCCAACTTTTATTTTTTGAGTGAGATCTGGCTATGTTGGCTCAGGCTAGTCTTAAACTCATGGCCTCAAACAATCCTTCTACCTTGGCCTCCTGAATAGCTGGGACCACACACCTGGCTATAAACTGAATTTATTTTTTTGAGACAGTTTCACTTATTAACCCTCGGTAGAGTGCTGTGGCGTCACAGCTCACAGCAACCTTCAAATCCTTGGGCTTAGGTGATTCTCCTGCCTCAGACCCCTGAGTAGCTGGGACTACAGGCACCCGCCACAACACTCAGCTATTTTTTTGTAGAGACAGTCTCACTTTATGGCCCTCAGTAGAGTGCCATGGCATCACACAGCTCACAGCAACCTCCAACTCCTGGACTTAAGTGATTCTCTTGCCTCAGCCTCCCGAGTAGCTAGGACTACAGGCGCCCACCACAACGCCTGGCTATTTTTTGGTTGCAGTTCAGCCGGGGCCGGGTTTGAACCCGCCATCCTCGGTATATTGGGCCGGCACCTTACCGACTGAGCCACAGGCGCCGCCCGGCTATTTTTTTTGTTTGTTTTTGCAGTTTGGCCAGGGCTGGGTTTGAACGCACCACCCTCAGTTTATGGGGAGGGCGCCTTACCCACTGAGCCACAGGTGCTGGCCTATAAAATGAATTTTAAAACGTAGAAACAAAGTCTAAATGCTGTCCCAGCTGGTTTCTTCTGCCTCATCTCTCACCTGCTCTCCACCCTGCAATTTCCCAGTACTTGATGTTCCAGTCACATCAATCTAGAACTATTTCAACTTCTGTAACTGCCCAGGTGTTCTCTGGCCTCCTTGCCTTTGCACGCTTTTCCCTCAGCTAATAAGTAATCCTCTCTGCTGCACTGGCCTGTTCCTCCCAATCCCTTCCAACTTTCTCCATTCACCATGACCTAGTACTCCCATTCCCCACTAAGCACCTTCCTAACGGTGTCTTCCACAAACCTATGACCTCCACGGGAACCCAGGAAGCTAGGACGAAGTGCTGCCCAACTCTCACAGAATCCCCTGAGTCTAGCACAGGAGTTGAGGCTCAGCACACAGCTGAAAAATTTTAGCTCTCCAGGATGTGGGGGCCTTTCCACTAAGTTATTATAAGGATTAAAATAAGTAACATCTGCAGGGACAGCACCTGTGGCTCAAGTCGGGCACCTGCCCCATATACCGGAGGTGGCAGATTCAAACCTGGCCCCGGCCAAAAACTGAAAAAAAAAAAAATAAGAATAAGTAACATCTGCAAAAAAAAAAAAAAAAAAAAAGACCCAGCACAAGGTCTGGCGTATGATAGGCCGAACATCCATAGTTTCAAAAGATCAGATGGTAGACCTGTTAAGGACAGATGCCCAGAACAATGCCAAAAGGAACACTGATTGAGAGGAAGGATCACCTGGAGTTCATTAAAATTGGAGACTTCTAGGCACATCCCTAGAGATTCTGACTCTGAAGGGCTGGTGAAGGGTCCAAGAAGTTGCATTTTGGGGTGGCGCCTATGGCTCAGTGAGTAGGGTGCCAGCCCCATATGCCCAGAGTGGCAGGTTCAAACGTGGCCCTGGCCAAACTGCAACAAAAAATAGCTGGGTGTTGTGATGGGCACCTGTAGTCTCAGCTACTTGGGAGGCTGAAGCAAGAGAATCACCTAAGCCCAGGAACTGGAGGTTGCTGTGAGCTGTGACGCCACAGCACTCTACCAAGGGAGACAAAGTGAGACTCTGTCTCAAAAAAAAAAAAAGAGGTTGCATTTTAGAACATTCTACAGGTGGTCTAAGGACCACGCTGAAAAAACCAACTGATCTATTCATGAATATTTATTAAGCAGCTACTGTGTGCCAGGTTAAGGTTGGTCTTCATTCTAGGAATAGAGGGAAGAAAAAAAGCCTATGCCCTCATAGAGTTTACATTCTAGTGGGGGTAGAAAATATCAAGGATACAAATAAATGTAGACAGACAGTGACATAAAGCAGGTGGGTGCCAGGAAGGCCTCTCTCTGGGGTCACCGTGGAATGACAGAAAGCCAGACATCAAACAACTAGAGGAAAAGCATCCAGATGGATCTTCCCTTTCTCCCAAGCACCCCTCAACCCAGGCCCTGATCCAAGAAGGTCTCAAAGGAAATTGAGTCCAGAATAGTGAAGCGCCTGCCTTTATTATCAAGGCTTCCAGGGCCAGGGTAGACAGGACAGAGGAGACTGCAATGGGGACTTCAGCTAGATGGCCCCTTCCTGCCCAGGCACAGTGCCCCCGGGCTTCCTCTGGTCAGAGGCAGAGGTCTAACTCCCCTGTCTTTTGGGAAATCTGGCTCCTACACCATTTTCCCTCACTCAAGTGTTCCTAAAACTCAGGCCAAGCCAGACCCCAGGGTCTTGCTGAGCCAGCAGGATGTGACAAGGGCCCAATCCTCAGACTGGCCTCCTGGCATCCCAGGAGCACCACCCATAGGGACTTCTGAGCATCCATCCTGACTTGAAGCCCCAATCCTTGGGGACCCCAGTCCTAGTCCCCAAGATCACAGAGAACATGATGTCACCAAAGAGAGGCTGACTCCCATCCCAGCAGGCTGGACAACACATTAGGAAGACGTGAGACTAGGACCTCCTAAGATGGGGAGGGGAGCACAGAGAGACTCCCAGGACAGGTGGGCAGCCGGGGACGAGTGGTTCCAGGATCACTTCTTCTTGGCACGGTCTGCCATGTCCAGAGCAGCCATGTTGCGGGCAGCTGTGATTAGGTGGATGACGCTGATGAGGGACTTGAGCAAGGCGATGGGAGCAGTGATCCAGAGGCCCATTCGGAAAAGGCCCACGGAACCAACTGCAGGAAGGCAGGAGGAAAGTGATGGGCCCAGGGTAGGGGCCCTTCATTCCCCCCCACCCCCATCAGGCAGGCCAGAACCCCCTCCCATCCTCCTGTCCACCCCTCATCTCCTACCTAAAGGTCCCTCGGAGAAGTTGAACAGGTAGAGAAGGCAGTAGAAGAGCTCATTTCCCGCACACAGGATGAACAGAGCAGGCTGCACACAGCAGAAGGCTTCCTAAGCTAGAGGCAGGCAGTGCCACCCAGCCCCATGAGACCCACCATCACTAAGGGGACAGAGCTGTGTCTCAGCAAAGTATTTCTTTTTAAATATCCTCTCAGAGGCTGCCTATGCTCCTGGAATAGAGCCCACACTGGCCCTGCGGACCTTTCTGGCTTCTCTCTTCCTCCTCTTCTCCCTCCAGCCACTCAGTTCCTCCTCTCTGGGTGGGTGCACAGGGACCTCATTCCCACATGCTGCCTGAAGCAACTCACACAGACCCTCCCCACCAAGACTCCTCCTCCTCCAAGTTTATGTTCCCTCCTAACCTAGGGCCAGGATTCAGCCCAGGACTTCCCATAAGCTGAATGGATTGGAGGGGAAGGAACCACTCACCCTTGAGGTGTAGTAGATACGGAGTACTGGATTCCCGGACAAGTCAATGGTCTTGTGACTCTCACTGCCTCGGACCACAGAACTTGGGGACAAAACAGGGGAACCCATGAGCTTTTGTGACCACTGCTGTCCACCTATTGTTCACATCAGCCCTACATGCCAGGCACTGGGATGGCCCCTATTGGACAGAGGAGGAACTGGGGCACAGCTGAGGACCAGTATTTTCCCCAAAGCCACAAAGTTACCCAGCTGGGGGCAAAGTCAGCATTTAAATGTCACATTCAAAAGCTCCCATGCTAGCCAGGGCAGTGGCTCATGTCTGTAATTCCAGCACTCTGGGAGGCTGAGGAAGGCTGATCGCCTGAGCTCATGAGTTCCAGACCAGCCTGAGCAAGATCAAGACCCCATCTCAAAAAATAGCCGGGTGTTGTGGTAGGCGCCTATAGTCCCAACTATTCAGGAGGCTGAGGCAAGAGAATCACTTGACCCCAGGAGTTTGAGGTTGCTGTGAGCTATGACCATGGAACTCTACCAAGGGTGACAAAGTGAGACTCTGTCTTAAAAAAAAAAAAAGAAAAGAAACAAAAGCTCCCATGCTTCTTCCTATAAGCTGTCTATCATTTGGAATCCTAGAATATCCAGCCAGAAGGATTTTAGGAATTATTTAGTCAAACTGCAAACAAGACCGAAGCCCACCAGAGACAAGTTTTGTCCAGGGTCTTTCAACAAAGCAGAGCAACAAAGGAGACCTACCAGGATGCCTGAAAGCACCCCAGCCACCTTTCCATCCAGCCTTTCCCCTCCCGCAAACTGTAGTGTTTTGAACTGGTCAACATCCCCAGAATTGCAGACCTGTGCAGGTGCAGCCAGTGACTGGCCACATCCAAGCTCATACTGAGCTGGAAGAGAAGGGTGGCTCGAGGGTACAAGAGGGCCAGGTTGACCAACAGACACATGGTGGAGCAGCGGTCCGTCAGCATGTCCAGCATGGCCCCAAACCGGGTTCCTGAAAAACAGGGATTATTAGGCAGGAAGGTGCTTCTGGGGGGCAATGTGTGTAGTACATATTGACACTCTGATGCAGAGTCTAAAAGAAGACTCAAAGTGTCCACCTGCCTAGAAGAAGGGTCACCATAACATGAAATGAGAAGGCATGAGACTGTGTAAGGAACAGCATAGGAGGGGAGGGAAGCTATCTCCACAACTCATCAACCCTGGAACCAAGGCTCTGTGATAAGACAAGGAGGCTTGATGTCTCAGGGGAAGTCTTAGAGGTGGGTCTGGAGTAAAGAATTAGCACTCCAGAAGCCATTCCCATTCCGTCTCCATCCTCCCCCTAAACAACCCCTGCCAAGCATATAGTAGGTCTCCAGTAAACTGTTGAAAGAACTTTTATTCAGAGAGACCTCCAGCAGTGCCATGGCCAAGTACAGTCTTGAGCTAACCCACTCTCCTCCCAAGCAGTGAATACTCAAGAGCTAGCATAAATTAAATGCCTTCAAAACTAGGCCAATCTGTTCCTCTCTCTACAGAGATGGGAAGGCAGCTCTCTGCCTCTGAGGTCCTGAAGAGATAGGAAAAAGGGGCAGAAGGTTGCTGGGCCCCAACGCTGGCTGAAGGGAGGGTGTCTGTCACCTTGATTAAGGGCTCGAGCAGCATGTCCATCGAAAGCATCCAGAAGGCCGCTGAGCAGGTAGAAGGAGGAGGCCGTGAGGGGGCAGCAGGGCATGAAGTAGAAGGAAATGATGGCGAAGACAATCCGGGCATAACCTTGGAATGGGACGGGGGGAGAGGAGGGAGAGACAGGGCGGGATCAGGGAGACTGCCCAAGGCCCCTCGCTCTCCCCTGCCGCCTGGGGCTACGGGCTGCACTCACCGATGAGGTTAGGCACGAACAGAAAGATATTTTCGCCTGGCATCGCGGCCGCCCCCTTGCCGCTTCGGGCCCGCTCGGGAGGTGCCAGCACTGTCCCAGCCCCGCCGCGCGGCCTCACCCGCCGGCCCGGCACATGGGCCGCGCCACCTGCGCACTGGACGCTGCTGCCCTGGCCCGGCCCCAGATGTTAAAGCTCGTAGTCGGCCAGAGCATGGGCCGACCCAGATGTGCGCTGGGCACAAGAGGCACAAACACCCCGCCCTTCCAGTGAGTAGCCCCGCCTCTCCGCCTGCCCTGAGGGCTCTCCCGCCTCCAGCAGCGGTCCCAGCTGCTCCAGATGTGCTTGGCTTCCGAGAAGCTGCTCTTCTACGATTGTCGCTGCACAACTGGAGAAAGGAAAAAGCTGCTCTAAAAATGGCTGCGGCCCCTTTAAGATCTGCCCGCTTCCTCTTCCTTTTCCTCCCTCCTCCCCTTTCCATAGGCTTGTACCAAAGCGCAGAAGAAGGAGAAGGAGCAAAGAACCATCGACGCCGGGCAAACGAAGGAAATGAAAAGGAAAGAGCAACAGAGAAAGAGACCTAGAGGAATAACTTTGATTTCCTTTCTACGGAGGGTCTGACTTCCTAGAGACAAAGAAAAGGCGATAAGATTCCGCCCTCCTGAGTGTTTGCATCCCCTTGAGACGAGGCTGTTTAGTACAGTCCACATTTCTTGTCCCCGCCCCCTAACTCTCTGGCCTCCTTTGCCCCTCGCAGGTTCTAGTTAGCTAAGTGACGGCTAGAAAGGCTGAAGAGCGGCTTGGGGCAGGGTTGCTGCCTGCGTGCCCCTAGTGGCGGGAGGATCAGGTCCCAGGCTCCACCCTACACAATCTTCCCAAACTTCTTAAGCCTCTGGTGCATAGGGTCATTGCTCCCAAAAAGGAACCTGGAGGGGTACGGAGGGGAGGTCGGGGGAACGAATGCGGCACACTAGGGAAATACCCCGGTGTTTAGTTCTAGAACCCCTAATCCCCTAACAACCGGGCTGTGGAACCTCCGCCACCACCAAGGTTTTTATAGCAACCGGTAGTGGTGCCGCCCAGGCTCCCCCTTCCTTCCAGTCTTTTTCCCTATCTCCCATTCCCCGTCCCCTGCGACCTGTAACGGGTGCCCTTAGACCTCCCCGTCTCCCCTCCTGCCGAGTATCCTAAGATTTCAACCCATCTGCCAGGTCGGGGCGGCAAGTCGGCTGCCTTGGCTTGGGAAGGGCCCTGGAGGGAAGAAGGAGGGAGGGGCCTTTTGGGTAAAATTGGGAGAGGGGGTTATGAGGGCCCCCGGAAGATATAAGGCAGAACAATCCCACCCAAAAGAGAAAGCAGCGGGGTATTTCATCCTAGGCTTTGTTTAAATCTAGGCCTGGGGATGAGTTCTGGGGGAACATGGGCTGGTTTCTCAGAGTAAATCAAGCTTTGACTGTTTACAGGGTGATGGCATCCACTCCTACCAGGAATGAAGAGAAAAAGGGCAGCTGGCCATCTCAAGCTGTATCCTCCTTGACTGGAGATCCGGTGAGCACTGGAGGGGAGCTCTAGAGGTGGGGAAGCTATGAAGTGAGGAGCTTCTAGGCAGAGGCACCTAGTCCCAGGACTGAGCCCCAATCTAGCCTAAACCCTAAACTCTTAGGCCCAAGCCCATAGCCCTCAGCACTAAGCCTTGAGACCCCAAAGACTGCCCTGCCCCCCATGTCCAGGGGCTTCTAGCAAATTTCAAGGCCCAGCCCTCCAATACCAGGCTCCTTCCAGGTCTTTTTTTTTTTTTTTTTTCCAAACCCAGGTCTTGTATGTAGGAGTTCCCAGGCTAAGCTTCTCTGACTTTTCCTTTCCCAGAAGGTTTCATTATCCCGTTCTGAGGAATTCCTGTCTCGAATCAGCACAGAACTCACAGATGAGGCCTTGTTTATGGCTCGCTGCCATGTGAATGCTGTGCCTATCAAGGAAAAGCAAACACAAGACCAAGGGACTCAGATATCCAGACATGGTGACCCCCACCTCAGGGCCACTGTGTCTAGAGACCCTTTCTAGTCCCCCATCCCTGGCCTGGCCTCCACAAATCTGGGAGTATCCCACCTGACAGCCAGCCCCCAGACCCTACACAGCGCCCCCTGCCCACTAACCGGGTACCCAGTCCTCACTGCTGGCCAGGAATCCCCTCAGCCCTCAGCCCCCAGCCCTTCCTGCCCAGCCATATCCCTGTCTGGCCATGGGATAGTCATTTCTCTGACTGGGGCCTCTAATTCTAGTGTTCTTCACCAAGACCCGAGGCACAGACACCCGGTAAGTGAGTCCTCAAGTGATATGCCCTTTGTCCTGGGAGAACAATGAGATGCCTATAGGGGAGAGAGTGAGGATCTGATGACATCCCAGCAGGGTAGGGGGATTTTTGAACCATGCAGTTCTTTGCTGTTCTGCTTTGACACTCAAATGCAGAGTTCTCAGTCCTCTCTCCTCTCTTCTGCCATCACCAGCTCTGACAGAAACCGTATGCGCACCAAGACACACCTCTTGCCCTCCCCTCGTGAAAAGGTATGTACAGGGTCCTTGTATGATAAAGCCACTCCATAGTAACTAAATCTTTCAAGTTTGCACTATATATGCTTGTCCCTGTCTTTAGGAACTTGGAACACAAATAAATGACACAGTCTCAACATTTGAAAACTTCACAGTTTAGTATGGGGACAGACAAGTCAATGGCCAATTATAATATGAATATGGGCCAATAGTAGAAATGGAAATGAGGAGAGTACTTATCCCAGTCTCAGTTGGGACAGCAAGGGAAAGAATCATGGAGCTTCCTGAAGAAGGTGACACCTAAAGAAAGAATTTTCCAGGAGAAAATGGTTGATAGGAGTATCCAAGCAGTAGGGATTGCATAAGCAAAGGCAAAGATGGATCTTAGAGAGAATATAAGCATGTGTATGTGTGCATGGGGCAGGGAGATGTGGGACCTGAAGCAGTTTAGCTGCTGGAGCCTGGAGGCAAGGTAGGCAGGGACTGACCAAGAGAGACTTGATGTGTGCCTTCTTAAGATCCTTAGATATTTCCTTTTAAGTGAGAAGCCATTGAAGAGTTTGAGCCAGGAAGGGTGGAATTTTAGATCAGTCATTTTTGTAGTAAGTGGAGAGAGTGACCTGGAAAGAGGAAAGCTTTGAGTTTGATTAGAAATTTTTTTTCCAAGAGACCAAGCTGGAGATGATTAGGTCCCAAGTTGTCACAGTAATAGTGGAGGGGGGATGAGGAGCACATAAGAGAAAAAGACCAGGAAAATTGACAAGTTTGGTAATTGATTAGGTGGGGCGGCGCCTGTGGCTCAGTGAGTAGGGCGCCGGCCCCATATGCCGAGGGTGGCGGGTTCAAACCCAGCCCCGGCCAAATTGCAACAAAAAAAAAAATAGCCGGGCATTGTGGCGGGTGCCTGTAGTCCCAGCTGCTCGGGAGGCTGAGGCAAGAGAATCGCGTAGCCCAGGAGTTAGAGGTTGCTGTGAGCTGTGTGAGGCCACGGCACTCTACCGAGGGCGGTACAGTGAGACTCTGTCTCTACAAAAAAAAAAAAAAAAAAAAAAGAAATGGTAGGAGGAAAAAAAAAGGAATCCAAAGACTTCCAGATTTCTTGCTTGGGCAACCTAAATCTGATCATGTTACATTTCTGCTCAGAGTTCTCCAGCTGCTTCCAATTTCAGAGTAAAAGGCAAAGATCTTCAAAGGGGCTTACAAGGCCCTATGTGATTGCTCCCCGCCTCCAGCCCACTGTCTCTTTGCCTTCATTGCCTGTACCGTCTCTCCCTTTTCCCGCATTCGGTCACACCCGCCTTCTCATTCTTCTTGGAACATGACAGGCACACTTCTGCCTTTGGGCACATTGGGTTTGAGGTGCTCGTGGGAACTGCAGGCTGTAATACTCTCGAGGGGATTGGAAATATGGGTTCAAAACACTGAAGAGGCTTAGACTGGTGAAAGAGAACAGATCTGGAGGTCAGCAGGAGGGAGTTGAAAGTTGAAGGGTGGATGTGTGGTTGTCCTGGGAGGGTTTGTAGAGAATGAGCAGGAAGAGGACACTGAGGATGGAGTCCTGGAGAACCTCTCCGGGTAAGAGGTTGGCAGAGAAGAGAGGGCTTCATGAATGCAGAGAAGGAACTGACAGTCAGCAAATGTTTACTGAGTGTCTGTTAAGTGCCAGGTTCACCAAGCCATGGGAATAGTTGGATAGCTGTTTCTCCGAGTTGCACCACTACATCTAGTACTCATCACCAAGACCTGAGCGGGTGTAAAACAGTTGAGAATAAACCACTGTTCTTGTCTCGAAGAACTGATTTTCTAGTGCCACATTTTTTTTTTTTGAGTCAGAGTCTCACTATGTTGCCCTCAGTAGAGTGCCGTGGTGCACAGCTCACAGCAACCTCCAACTCCTGGGCTTAGGCGATTATCTTGCCTCAGCCTCCCAAGTAGCTGGGACTACAGGTGCCCGCCACAACACCCAGCTATTTTTTGTTGCAGTTTGGCCAAGGTCAGGTTTGAACCCACCACCCTCTGTATATGGGATTGGTGCCCTACTCACTGAGCCACAGGCGCCGCCCAGCCCGGCTATTTATTTGTTGTTGCAATTTGGCCAGGGCCAGGTTCGAACCTGCCACCCTCAGTATATGGGGCTGGCGTCCTACCCACTGAGCCACAGAGGCTGCCTGTAGTGCCACATTTGATCTCTCCCAATTGGGCTTGGTATTAGAAACACCCTGAAGTTGCAGAAAGCCTGTGCCATGATAGCTAATCTACTGTTAACTTGATAGCATCATACAACTTGCTTCCCACCATCCCATACATCAGGATGCTCTGTGAGGGCTCTGTCTGTCCACACAGTACTTTGCCCTTCCTTCCCAAGTGGTACTTGATTAAGGATTTTATCCTGAGTTAACACCTTCCTGTCATCCTCCTGCCAGCCCCCAGGACACTTTTCCTTCTTCACCCTCAAGAAAGAACATGGAAGCCTACAGATCTTGAAAGGGGCATTGTAGCTGGTCAAAAATGTTGGGTGGGGGACTAGGTGAGCAGATTGGGATGGTAGATAAATGGGTTAATAAATGGATAAATTCCCTGAACATTTATTAAGCACCTACTATGTGCCAGCACTGCACTAGGAGCTGGAGTGTTACAGTGAGCAAAATAGGGTCCTTGTTCTCCATAAGTTTGAATGGGGGTGAGTAATTAGATAGAAGAGAGATAAGTGGGTAGGTGGAAATGAGCGACAGAAGGATGGTCAGATAGATAGGCAAATGGAAGAATGGGCAGGGAGTGATGGATAGATGTGTAGATGGATGGATGAACGTGGGTGGATGACTAGATATATGGATGAATGGACCAATGGTGAATAGTGTGTGGATGAATGGATGGGTGGTAGATAGGGGTTGGATGGATGGGGGAGGATGTTAGGATAAAAGATATGAGCATTGGGTCTAAAGAGTTAAAAGGCTCTTAATCTCTTCTAGGGAGCTCCTCCTAATAGCCTGTCTTCTGGAGGATGATCCTTAGCCTCTATGGTGTTGCTTCTGGCCTCTCATATCCTCCCCCATTTTGTCCCTAGAGCATGCCTCAAAACTCCTCTCTTGCAACTCGTTGAACACCAGTTTGGGGAGGACTCCTGGTCATCACCCTGAAGCCTCCAAAGTGTTCTGGAATCATCACACCACTCTCTACCCTCAGCCAGAAGGACACTGCCAGGAGTAAAAGGCTTTAATAAAGAGGCAGGGATCCCCCACTCCCTCCAATTCAGGCAATGCTCTGGTGTGACTTCTCTGATGTGGAGGTGTGGGAGGGGAGTTTTGATTTTTCTTTTTTCTGGATGTGGATGTTGGGTGTGGGCATATCATTGGAATGGTTTTGATCCAGGCAGTTATCTGTCAGCCTATTGGCAGAGGTGAGCTCATGTATCCAAACCCAGTCTTCTAGCCAACTTCAACACCTTAAGGCAATGGTTCTCAACCTTCCTATGCCACGACCCTTTAATACAGTTCCTCATGTTGTGGTGACCCCAAACATAAAATTATTTTTGTTGCTACTTCATTAACTGTAATTTTGCTACTGTTATGAATTGTAATGTAAATATCTGATATGCAGGATGGTCTTAGGTGACCTCTGTGAAAGGGTCGTTCAACCCCCACAGGGGTCATGACCCACAGGCTGAGAACCACTGCCTTAAGGCCTAGGCCTGTGGCATCATGGAGAGCCTGCTCTTGCTTCTAAGGTGCTACCTCTGCCACCACTGTGGATGCTGAGGACCCCAAGCTGTGAATTCTCCCCTCTGAACTTTGAGGCCTTTGTGCTTATGAGAACAAATCACTAGCCAGAAGGCAGTACAGTAGGGTTTGTGGAGTTTGTATGTAAATCCCAGCTTGGCCATTTATTAGAGCCTCCTGAGGAAGGCACTTCACATCTGAGCCTCAGTTTCCTTATTTGAAAAATGGGAATAATAGTGCCTGTCTCGCAGGGTCCTTGTGAGGGTTAAAAAACATAATGCATACAGGGGCGGCACCTGTGGCTCAAAGGGGTAGGGCGCCGGACCCATATGCCGGAGGTGGCAGGTTCAAACCCAGCCCTGGCCAAAAACTACAAAAAAAAAAACAATAATGCATACAGCTCGGCGCCTGTAGCTCAAGTGACTAAGGCACCAGCTACATATACCATAGCTGGTAGGTTTGAATCCAGCCCGGGCCTGCCAAACAACAATGACAACTACAAACAAAAACTAGCCAAGTGCTGTGGTGGGCACCTGTAGTCCCAGCTACTTTTGGGAGGCTGAGGCAAGAGAATCCCTTAAGCCCAAGAGTTAGAGATTGCTGTGAGCTGTGATGCCACAGCACTCTACCCAGGGCAACAGCTTGAGGCTCTGTGTCAAAAAAATAAATAATAATAATAATGCATACAAAGTATTTAGCACAGTGTTGGCACAGAATACTCAAAAACTTAAACTATTAATCAAGATCAGTTTGCCTCATGTGAATTATAAAATTTAACTCCCTTTTGAGTACTTCAACATTTTTTTTCCAACATTCTTTTGAGTGTCCTAAAAAAAAAAATTTTTTTTTTTGAGACAGTGTCTCACTATGTCACCGTCTGTAGAGTACGATAGCATCACAGCTCACAGCAACCTCAAACTCTTGGGCATGAGGGATTCTCTTGCCTCAGCCTCCCAAGTAGCTGGGACTATAGGCGCCCACCACAACGCCCGGCTATTTTTTGTTGTTGTTATTGCAGTTGTCATTGTTGTTTAGCAGGCCCAGGCCGTGCTCAAACCCACCAGCCTCAGTGTACATGGCTGGTGCCCTACTCACTGAATTACAGGCGCCGAGCCTGTCCTAAAAATTTTAATTGTATTTAAATATAAATTTTAATTACTTAAAATTCAGTTAATTTGAAAAAAGACTCTTTAGATAAATAGGCTATAAATTCCCTATAATGTTCAAAAGTAGGTGAAGTAGAAAAGAGCACCCACAAGGATACAAACCAAGCTCAAATTGGTAGACATGTAACAGTAGATATACTTAAAATACCACAAAGATTATAAAAGAAAAAATGAATGATATACTTGAATGGACACAAAAATTCTCAAAATGGGTTGAATTTTAGATAAACTAGTCATAAAACAAATTGGAAGCTGTTTGCCTCCTGTCCAGCAGTGAGGGAAGAGGGTTGCTCTTGCCTGCTACCTTACAGCTGGGGAGAACCCAGCCTGCCAAGGCCTGGTGGGGAGTTATCAGTGGCTGGAGACTTGTCCAGCCAGTCTGTCATGGAGGCTGAGCCTAAAGCCAGGCTTTTGGATCCCAGGCCAGCCCCCTTTGACGTTGCCCTCTGCCCACTTATGGATTTCTTTCTTTTCCCCAAATTGTTCCCCTTTCCCCAGCCCTCTCTCCAGAGAGGTCACCATCACCATCTTCAATGCTCTATAACTCACTTTCCCACACCCCACCAGTCCAGTTACAAGTGGTGATTTTCTGTTTATTGCTCAAAAACAAGAATCCAGAAGCAAAGGTGGAGAGATTGTGGGTTGGGAAAATGGCAAGAAGGGGCAGGGCCTTGTTCCAGCTCTCCCCTTCATCCTTCTTGTTCTGACCCTCCATGGCCCAGGAGTCAGGCCTGGAGCCAGAGCATCCAGGAGGTTAGTGGCCTTTGTGGCTGAGGGAACAGTAGGACCATTGGGGCAGTCCTTGGGGAGGTGCCCTGGCTGGAGAGGCCCCAAATGTTGCAGAGGGGCTGAGTTCTCCCAGGGTTCAAAAGCCAGTTGGGGGGAGGGAGGCCCTCTGTTTGGCAACTGAGAAGAGGCAGCTTTGGGCGGCAGGATGCTGGTTTATTTACTGTAGGGTCTCCAGGGCCATCAAAGCCCCCTCATGGGATGGGGAGACTATTTACACTGCCAGGGAAGAAGGGAGCCAGGAGTTTAAGACCAGGTTCTGTACTCCACCACCCCAGATGAGGAGGGGAGGGGTATCCTGGGTCCTGCAGCCTTAGTCTTGGGGTTCAGATGGAAACTTCATACTCCCGTGTATCCTGAAGACAGAGAGATCAAATCAGTTGGAGTGGATGGGGGTGGAGGATGCAGCAAAGTGGTAGGAGGCATCCCTAAGGAGCAGGAAAGACCCTGGGTTTTTAAAGTAACATTGATTACTTTTAAATCAATAAATGTCTATGGGATAGGGGAGGGAGGTTGCACTTGAGAAGAAGGCACAGGGCAGGAATGGGGCTGAATCTGGCTAATAGATACATGCTGGGTTCATTCTGTAGTGTCTCAAAATGACACAGAAATCTGAATTTCCAGATTGTCTTGAACAACAGGAAGACCTGGCAATTGAGCTTAAGTATCCACTATGGACCAGTGCTGTCTCTTTTAGATGGAGCACACGGTCTCTAATTAGCCACAGTCCTCACCAGTCCCTATTGTTCATGCACGGCTTGCTTTGCACATTGACATGGCCTCTGCAGGCAGCTGAGATTGAAATTCCCAAGACAGAGATTACAGAGGCCTTGAGAGAAGGTTATGGAGTCCTAGGGTAGCTGAGAGATAGGGAACTCCAGGGGCAGGGGAGGGGCTCACCCCAGCTTCATATAGCGGGTTGCTGAAGTCCGACTCCACAGTGATGGGGCTGTAGGAGTGGGAGCCCGAGAAGCCGAAGAGGGATTTTCCCTGAAGCCTAGGAAAGGGAGAGGATGAGGGGCTTATCAACAGGTGAGCCCCTGAGGTCCCCTCACCCAGGCTCCTGTGCCAGGCAGGTAAGACATCTGCCTTAGCTGGCAGTTCACTGAGTAGAGTACTTACTTGGTGTAGTATATGTAAACACCACTGCCGAGAATAATGACAAGGCCAAGGGGCAGCAGGATGGCCAAGGCAAGGTTCCCGCCCTCCAGCTGCCGTGAGGGGTCTGTAGTCTGGGTCACTGGAGGAGGAGGAGAGGCCAGTGAGCTGAGGCTGGGCCCAGTCATGGGCTCTCCCAGCCTCCTGCCCAGGCCCTGAACCCTGGGCCTCACCCCTCTGGGATGTGGCCTCCTGCCCCCGGCCTTTGTCTTGCCCTCCCGACCTGACCAGGCCTGGGTCTCCACCTGTGCCCTCACTGACCTTCCAGTTTTCGGTTGTCCAGGAGCTCCTCATAGGCCACTGCAGGGAGAGGAGGGGGAGGGACGGGGTCTGAGCCAGGGAGGGAAGGAAGCTGGGTAGAGGGCTGGGAGCCTGGTGGGGCTGGCTGGACAGCCTGGTTCTCTCTGCCCTCTGTTCAACCTAAGTTTTATCTTCTCCTCAGTGGGTGGGTGGGAGGAGAGAGGAGTGATCAGGGCAGAGCCTTCTTCCTCCTCCAGGCCCCTAAAAGTTTAGGGTTCCTGGACAGTCTGAGCCAAACAAGGCTTTAGAATGTGTCACATAGGGAAACTGAGGCCTATCAAGAGAGGGCAAGGGACTTCCAAACCAAGGGCCCTTCTATATACCATTTAGGGTAATTCCATGATGTCCAAATTCTTAGGACTTTTGGACATACTGTGAGAATGAGAGCCCATGGGAAGAGAATGGAGGAGCTCAGCAGGGTTCCCCATTGGTCTTGAATTTGCTACCTGACTTTCCCGGCCCTGTCACTCCCCAGACTCTGATGTGCCCCTCCTGCCCTGTCTGTCGAGGCACCTTTGCAGAGTGGGGGCTGGCTGGTCCACTGTGAGGGGTGGCCAGGCACACAGGTGATGGTGACCTCGCCGATAAGCTCAAAGCCTTCATAGCAGAAAAAGCGCAGAGATTCGCCCGCCTGGTAGTGATGCTTGTACAACGTCTGGTAGCCATTCTCTGGAACCCCGGGATTTAGGCACGGTTCATACTTCACTGTGAAGAGTGTGCTAGTCACATGCCAGCTGTACTGCTGAGCACAGGGCAGACAGGAGCTCCTCAAGGCTACCCAGCCACCCTCCCTGAGGTGTTCCCCAGACTCACAGGCGCATTTGGGGACCCGGTCGCTCCACTTCGGGGTGCCTGTATCCCGACTGTAGCAGGTGAGCACAGCTGCCCCTTCCAGGCTGTACCCTGGCAGACAGCGGTACTGGACGTGGGAGCCAACAGGGAAGCCGGCATCCGAGGCAGTCCGGTGGCCATTGGTGATCTCACCAGGGTCAGCACAAGTCATGACTGGAGGCAGAAGGGCATGGTCAGAGAAAGCTAAGGCCTTCAGAGATCTCCCAGAAGCTCAGGGCTGGGAGAGGCCATCTCTTCTGAACACTTCCCACCAGTTCTTCAGAATGAAGAGAGCATGAAATGGAAAAACTTAAAATTCAATGTATTTTTTAATTTCAAGCCTCTTTTGGAAAACAGGTTGATTGAGGCAACCCCAGGTTCCCGTCCTGGGATGCAATTCAAAATATGTCACCAATATACCAGAGCATACCAGCTAAATCTCAGCAGTGTCATCTTTTTTTTTTTGAGACAGAGTTTCACTATGTTGCCCTCAGTAGAGTGCCACGGCATCACAGCTCACAGCAACCTCAAACTCTTGGGCTTAAGCGATTCTCTTGCCTCAGCTTCCCAAGTAGCTGGGACTTCAGGCAACTGTCATGATGCTCGGCTATTTTTTGTTGTAGTTGTCATTGTTTAGTGGGCCCGGGCTGGGTTCGAACCTGCCAGCCTCGGTGTATGTGGCTGGCCCTATAACCACTGTGCTACAGGCACCGAGCCACCAGCTGTGTCATCTTTAGTGGGGCCAGCTCTACTGTTCCCCTCCCTCTTGTCATGCGTAGCCTACTTTGCTCACATATACTGCCTGCCTGGCTCTGCAGGCAGCTGAGTTTATAGCTCTGTTGTGGAGTCATAATCACAGACATCTCTTGTACATAAGCCTGTGCCAGGCACCCTGATCAACATTTAGCAAACATAATGTTTAATCCTGGTGTCTGGGTGCAATGGCTCACATCTATAATCCTCACACTTTGGCAGGCTGAGGTGGTAGATTGCTTGAGCTCAGGAGTCCAAGACCAGCCTGAGGTAGAGTGAGACCTTGTCTCTACTAAAAATAGAAAAACTGAGGCAAGAGGATCGCTTGAACCAAGAGTTTGAGGTTACTGTGAGCTATGACACCACTGCGCTCTACCAAGGGTGACAAAGTGACAAAAAAGAAAAAAAAAAGAACCCTGGTTATCCTTAGATGTCAGTGTCACTGCCATCTCCCTTGAGGCCCGGGGCTTAAGGTGGCCAAATGACTGTCCCATGGTTCCTCAGCCATGGAGTCACAGAGTATGATCACTGGGTCACAGCCACAGGACACTGGATAGAGACAGATTTAGAGACTTGAGTCTAGGCCCTGCTTCAGGTTCAATGTACTGCCTTAGGTAGGGGCAAGCTCCCACCTGAGCCTTGGCAGGGGGCCAGCCACTCAGCCCCATGGAAGTCTGACATCCCATGTATCCTTCCAGGAATGGGGAGGTGTGTCACTAGAGAGTTTTCTTGTGTCCACCTCAAATCTGGCTTTCAGAAACTTCTCCCCACTGGACCCACCATTCCCATCAGGGGCCATGTGGAAGACCTGAAACCCTACATTCTTGTGGTAGGCATCCCCAAATTTGGAGAAAGTGACCCAATGCTACTCCTTTCTGCTCTTCTGAAAGATAAACATTCTCAGCTCCTTTATTTTATTGTTTGAGATACAGCCTCAATCTGTTGCCCAGGGTAGAGGGCTATTGTATCATACCTCACAGCAGCCTCAAATTCTTGGGCTCAAGTGATCCTCTTGCCTCAGCCTCTGGAGTAGCTGGGAATACAGACACCCACCCCACCACCCGGCTAGTTTTTTCTTTCTTTTTCTTTTTTTAGTAGAGATGGGGTCTTGCTCTTGCTCAGCCTGGTCTCAAGCTCCTGTGCTCAAGCAATCCACCCACCTCGGCCTCCCAGAGTGCTAGGGTTATAGGCATGAGGCATGGCAGCCCAGCCCCAGCTCCTTTATCACCTTCTCTGTGAAATCTCCTGGCCCATCCTGAGAAAAGTAGCCCGCTGCTCCTCTTTAACATGCAGAGCAGCTTCTGCTCACTGCTTAGAGCACCAGGCAGTATGTGCAAACTTTTCACCTGCTCTTCACAATCCCTATTCCAGTGTCATTATTGAGGAAGCCAACCCTCAGAGATGCTAAGTACCTTCCTGAAATCACTCAGTGTTTACCAACCTATTTTTTTATTTTTTATTTTTATTTATTTATTGTGGTTTTTGGCCAGGGCTGGGTTTGAACCCACCACCTCCGGCATATGGGACCGGTGCCCTACTCCTTGAGCCACAGGCGCCACCCAGTGTTTACCAACCTATAATGGCATCAGTTGTAGGTATCTGTCCCCTTCCCAGATAGTGAGCTTTGACCTGGTAGGAAAGGGCCCAGAACCCCCTTCAAGTAAACGCAACCTAGCACAGGGCTTCAATGACTGCCTTTGAATAAACCACGTTCCTCGACAAGCCTTGGTCCACTCAAAGTGACTCCGGACAATGTCCCGGGCCGGGGACTAAAAGATTGGGGAGAGGCCTAACTCAGGAAGGTTGGGACCAAGAGTTGATATTTTGGAGACCAGTGGGACCCTGGGCATCCCGGTAAGAGTAGAACTTATGAGGGCAAGGCCATAAAACTGAGGCGGGACCCACAGGCTACTGGGACAGAGCCCAGACGGTGGAAGACCGGGAAGCAGCCCAGAGAAAATGAGCTAGACCCAATGGGGATAGTTTCCGGGCACTGAGCGGAGGAAAAGAACCCGAAAGGCATAGGCGCGGAACCTGAAGAAGATCCGGCCGGATCCACAGCAAACGGATGTAACCAAGACAGGACAGAGACTTTCACGGGAAAGGGCGGAGGCGGGGCCCAGACGGGCAGGGGCTCACTCTTTTGACAGGCGGGCGGCGCGGCGCTCCAGGACAGGTCCCACTGGCAGGTGAGAATGTCGGAGCCCAGGAGCTCGTAGCCAGGCTCGCACTGGTAAGTGAGCACTGTGCCCCGGATCAAGTCTCCGTGGGACGCCGTCCTCCAGCCCCACTCCGGAGGTGGCAACTCTGGGCAGGTGTCGTTCCTCGGGACTTCTGCAGGGGAGGGAGGGCGAGTTTGGAGTCTGTCCTCTGACTCCGGGACCCCTTCCAGCCTCGGGAACTTCGCTCCAGCGCCGTCTCCTGGGATCTCTGGCCTGCCAGACCCCTGTCCCCTGTCCATTAGTACCTTTGAAATGCAACACGAAGCCCTGGCCCAAGCCCGGATTTGGGGGCCCTGGCGGTGCCTGGAACTGCAGCGTGAGGTCGGGCCCAGAGGAGAGGAGGCGGCGGCGCGGTTGAGGTCCCCGCAGCTGGGCCAGGACTCGGGCGCTGGGACCGTCCCCGTCGAACAATGTCAGGGTGTCCCCTTCGCGCACATTCAAGCTGCAGAGAGTGAGACCAGAAAGTAGGGCTGGTCTGCGACCGGCAGCTCCCTTCTTGTTCTGCCCAATCTCATACTCTGTTCATTAGCAACCCCACCTACTCTCCTGCCCTGGCTTGTACGCCCTGATCCCCCAAGTCTAGTGCAGCCTCGATTTTGACCAGTCCCGGTTTCTCCTGTGCTAGTCCCTCCAAGTCTCACTTGTTGTGGAGATCCTCACATCTCCTGCTTCCCAATCCCCACCTTTGTTCATTACTAGTCCTGCCCACTGTCCAGTCCCCCCTCCATCTCGGTGGGATCCAGGGCCCAGCCCAACGCCAGCTCTGGCCAATCACAGACCATTCGGCTCTTACCGAGATAACCCAGCACAGCTCTGGGCCTTGCCTGAGTAATTGCCTCACCTCTGATTCTGTCCGGTCACGTGACAACCTCAGACCAAAACAGCTTCCTATACCCACACCCACCTAGGGTGCTGTTGTAACAGTTTGGGCCTGGGTCCCTGGAAATGGCTCCAGGGGCAGCCTCAGAAACCTCAAAGAGTCAGAGGAACTAGGCCAGAGCTGGTTGTTGACAAAGCCCCTTGAGGAAGCCTGCATTACCCTATTTATTTGTCCAAGGTTACCTAGCTAGTTAGCATTTTGAACCTAGGTCTCCCACCCCTATTCTGATCCCTCAGTAGTCTCTTTCATTAGAGCATATATCCACCAAATTCTGGTGGCAAAGAAGAGCCAACCAAGCTCAGAATGCAGTCTAGTGGGTTGTCACACCATGCTTCCTTGAACCCACACCAACTGCACCCTCTGCAGGACCCAAACATACATCTCAACTTGGAGCAAGATGCGCCTTTCTTCCTGGACATGCAGGCCCCACACGCAGTCCTGGCCGGGGCTATAGCTCTGGGGCCAGTCAGGGGAGAGCACCACACCAGCTGGCTCTGACAGCTCTCCTCCACACATGGCTAAGGGAGAAAGGGGTGTCAGGTTGAGTTCCCAGGTTGGCATGCAGTGTCCATTTCATAATAGCCTTCACCACATCCAATGTACACGCCACAGCAACTCACATGTTTCCTATTATCTACGGTCCTGTTTCTCTTTCTTTCTTTTTCTTTTTCTTTTCTTTTTTTTTTTTTTGAGACAGAGTCTCATTATGTCACCTTCAGTAGAGTGCTGGCGCATCACAGCTCACAGCAACCTCAAACTCTCAGTCTTAAGCGATTCACTTGCCTCAGCCTCCCAAGTAGCTGGGACTACAGGCTCCCGCCACAACACCCAGCTATTTTTTTGTTGTAGTGGTCATTGTTGTTTAGCTGGCCTGGGCCAGGTTCGAACCCACCAGCCTGGGTATATGTGGCTGGCACCCTACCCACTGAGCTACAGGTATCACCCAATGGTCCCATTTCTTGCCACATCTAGATTCTGTTGTGCCCAATCCCCAGCCCTGCTCTTAATTAACTTCACTCTCTCTCTCCAGCCTACCCACTTAACTCCAGTTCTGGCTGTTGAAGACATTTGGGTTTGTGACCCCTGAATTTGATAATGAGTCCACCAATGATTCAGCTAAAAAAAAAAAAAAAAGCTATTTCTGAAGGAACAGGGATTTACCCAAGGCTTGGGTTTATTAGATTTGGGTATGCAAGTCTCTTGCTGAATGGCCTTCCTAGGCTCCCCAGTTCAGGGATAGTGTGCAGACTGAAGTACTTCCTGGGTTGTGGAGGGCTCACCCTTGCAGGCTGGCTCAGTGTCGTTCCAGTGGGGTTCTGTGGGATCCACACATTCAATGGCATTAGGGGGACCAGGAGGCTCCAGAGCATATCCTGGGAGGCACGAAAAGGTGGCCAGTGCCCCTGGGCGGTACTCAGGGTCTGTGGTAGTGACATTGCCATGTGCCAGGAAGGGGGCGAAACAGCGATCTTCCTCAAAAGCTAGGGAGGAATCAATCACAAAATTAAGCATTAGGACGGACCTTAAGGGATCTCAAACTGGGGACTTGAGCTGAATTTAGCTGTTGTTTTGGCCATTCAGTGGGCTTCTTAAAACTCAGTGCCTCTCTAGTATGTCAAAACCCTAACCCTCCTCATTCACACATTTATATTACTTCCCCAGTCTCTGTAAAGAACACTTTAGGCTAGTCAAATCCCAGCCACCATTCTGGAGATGAGAAGGGCTACAGACAACAAGCCACTTGTCCAAGGTCACCCAGAAGGCAATGGCAGAACCAAGTCTCAAATCTACATTCCCAGCTTCAGAAACTTGGCCCTGGAAACTGCAAAGGAGGGCAGGTTGGGGAGGGGGGGTTGCCTTTAGAGAACTGGCTTGTGTAGGTGTATTCTCTCCTCAAAAATAACAGTTGGAAAAAAAAGTAACAGTTGGATTCTGATCATCCATGCTGTTGCTAGAATCCAAAATTGCAGCTCATGCAAAAGCTACTCAGTTTTTATTTTAGATTAAATCAGCAAAAATGAACATTTGTAGAGCATTTTAGTTTCTGCTGCCATGACCACATCTTAGATGCAAAAGTACCTGTGAGGTAAGACTTAGGTGCTTATGACACAGATGAAGAATCTGAAGCTTATAGTGCAGCAGTGGTACATGACTATGGAGGCAGGCTTCAAAAGTAGGAATTCTCAATAAAAGACCAGTGGTCTTTACACTTGAACATTCTCAGAATCGATCATGCAATTGATTTTTGTAGATCCACTGTTCTGTTTCACCATTACTTAACCTGTAAGGTAACATGTCCAAATCCTACCCATCTATCAGGGCCCAGTGCCAATTCCCTTTCTCCCATGATTCATTTGAGAAACTAGCCCCTCCTGTCTCTGAGCATTTCATTTTCTTTGACTCTGTCTTGCTACTATTTATACAAATCCTCTGCTCTAGCCACATGGAGATTCTGTTTCCCAAACATACCAGGCATTTCTCTTCCTCCTCACTTTTGCTCATACTGTTCCTTTTACTTGAGATGTTCTTTTCCAATCTTCCTCTTTTGAAATACCTTCTAATCTTTAAGGCCAACCTCAAATGCCTCTGCTTCTGTGATCACTGACCTTGTTTCTACCTGTCCAGCATCCATTCCCCCTTCTTCTGGTAACAGCACTCCCTCTCCCCCATTATTGTTATTTTGAAAAACTTGCCTTCCCTACTCATAGTCCATGAAGTTCAGTTGGGGACTGACCAGGGATGGCTGCATGGTGCAGATCTGCTGATCATACCACCTTTCCCTAACTGCAGTAACTAGCTCAGGCAAAGGCACGGGACTGTAGCCAGGTCAATGATAGCATTTCCTGGCACTTTTGCTGAAGCTGTCAGGAAAAATATGAGTGTTCACTCTCTCTGATGGAGTTTCTAAGTTGGTGGCATGTAAGTGTGCAGCTAGGCCCATCATATAGGGAAAGCCTGCCTGTGAATTAAAGCCAACAGAAAAAAGAAGTGAGAGATCGAGGTAACTGCTCTCTTGGCTGTGTGCTTGGATCCAGCCACATATGAAGTTCATACAGAAAAAACAACCTCACCATATGCAGAGATCGTTGTAGTTTTGAGGTGGGGAGTCAGGTCTCAGAGGTCCCAACACAGAGAGGAGCAGGCATAGAGTACGTGCTGTGATTGTGCCCTGTTCCTGCAAGGGGGGACCGTGCAGGGATGGGGGCCCAATCGGGGAGCAGGGCAGTTACCTTCAAAACGGAGACTCAGCAGCAGGGGATTAGCAGGTGTTTCTGAGAGCAGCTCCACATAGAGGGACTGGGCGTCACTGATGAGACCCCGCTCTGGGACATCATCCATGTCTGAGTCATAGATCACAGGGGAGAGGGGACTGCCTCCTGAGCGCACCATCAGCCTGAGATGGACAGAAGGTGGCCAGGAGCTCAATTTTCCCTTTGAAGCTGCCTCACCCTTCGCCTGCTCTTTCTTTTTCTTTTCTTTTCTTTTTTTTTTTTTTGATACAAGATCTCACTCTGTTGCCCTGACTAGAGTGCAGTGGTATTATTATAGCTCAATGTGACCTCAAACTCTGGAGCTCAAGCAATTTCCTGCCTCAGCCTCCAAAGTAGCTGAGACTACAGGCACCAGTCACCACACCTGGCTAAGATTTTCTGGTTATTTTTTTTGCAGAGACAGGGTCTCGCTCTTGCTCAGGGTTGTTTCAAACTCCTGGCCTCAAGTGATCCTCCCTTCTCAGCCTCCTAGAGTGCCAGAATTACAGGTGTAAGCCACTCACACCTCACCCTAACTTATTTTTACAACTATTATTAACAAACATTAACACATGCCATGCATTCTTCTAAGCCCTTACACATTTTATTTCATTTAATTTTCATAAGAACTCTTGAGCCAAATACTATTTCTATCCTTCATTTTATGTATGAGGATATTAGGGCACAGAAAGATTAAGTAGCATGTCCGAGATCATAGAGCGAGCACTGGCAGAGCTGGGATATCAGGTTGTTAGATAAAGAATGATAATGACAGTGAAGATGGCCACTGCTTTTATAGTGCTTATTGTCCAGTCTGAGTACTTTACATATTAGTGCATTTGTCCTCCTATAAATCTTAAGAGAGAGGTACTATTATCTTCATTTCACAGATGAGGCACAGAGAGGTTAAATAATCTTTCTAAGGTTGCACAGCTATACTCCTTGAGACAGGTTAGGACTAGACCATATTTGGCACATATCTCAACCAGGATCCACCCTAGATCTGTCTGACTCCCCACCGCAGCCTCCCTGCTTCCCTGAGAGGAAGGTGGGAACCTCTGATCCAAGGCCCAGATCCTTACCGGTCATTGTCCTCATCCAGGGAGACCCTCTCAAAGTGCAGGTGTAGACGGCGTCCCTCAGCTGCTTCAATGACCCAACGGCAGGTAAGGTTGGGTCCTGCAGCTCCCCCAGGCTCAGGGGACACGATGCGGCCCAGTGTAGCATTGTGGATTATGCCACCACAGGAGGCTGTGGGCAGAGAAGGGGACAGGTTAAGATGTGACTTGTCCTTCTTTGGGCCTCAGCCCTTCCCAGAGCTATCTTCAGAGCTGTTGCATCCTCACCTTTGGTTTGGCCTCTGCCCTATAGGCTCACCACCCCAGAGGAGGAATTTCTCCAGGCCACCACCCAGGAGGGGGACCAGCCCAAGATGGACATCCCCCAGGACAAAAATTCTGTTAAAATGAAGAATTCTCCCTCCCCCAGATGTGGATGGATACCCTGGGATGGGGGAGAGGCTGGGATTCCCAAAATTAAAACCTTTAGACTGAAAATCTCCAAGACAGAAATTCCCAGAATGAAGACTCCACAGGCTATGAGAGCCCCCAGAGGAAGACACTCCAAGATAGAAACCCTCCAGATACGGACCCTAGAATAATTTTCTCCTCCAGAAGAAGGGATCTCTAGAATGGTGAGTCCCCAAAATGGAAACCTCTAGTGAGATTTCCAAGATGGAGACTGCCCAAGGATGGAAGCTCCCCAAGGATAGAGACCCTCAGTGTAAAGAGTTCCAGATGGAGAACCCCAGGATAGGGCCCTCCCAATATGTTTCCCAAGACAGAAGCCCCGACTCACCCAGGCAGGTGGGGGTTTCACCATTCCAGGCTGGCCGAGTACCATTGAGGCAGACGAGAGTCTCCTCACCCTGAAGCTGGTAGCCTGAATCACAGTGGAAAGTGGCGGTGCCACCAGGGTGCAGGTCTGTCACACTCACATCCCCATGGGCCGGTCGTGGAGGGAAGCCACAACTCAAAAGGTAGGCTGCACCAGGCAGAGATGAGAGGAAGAGGACTCGTTTCCCCACACCTCCCTCTCATACCAATCCTCCAGCAATTCCTCCCTCTGCTTCCAAGCCCCCTTGGGGGCAGAGACTGGCTGGGACTAGAGCACACACTGAAGAACAAGAGCCCCTCAAACAGGTGCACCATCCCATCTGAAGAGGTAATTTCAGTATCTCTCATCTCCCTTAATCTTTGTTATTTACCCACATTGGCCCTCTTTTTATAGGTGAAGTAGCTGAGGCTCAGTGAAATTACTCTGAACTCTGGTACTCATTTCCTGTGTGACCTCAGGCAAATCAGTTGACTACCCTGAACTCAGTCCAGCTCTAGTAATAAAAAATAATATTTGCAGAGCTTTTTCAGCTTCCCAAGTGAGTTCACGCAGTGCTTTTGAGGTGGGCAGAGAAACACCTTGTGACCCATTTTTCCACATGTAGAAATTGAGGCTCCACATGGATGGAGCTGGAACATATTCTTCTTAGTAAAGTATCTCACGAATGGAAGAAAAATTATCCAATGTACTCAGCCCTACTATGAAACTAATTTATGGCTTTCACATGAAAGCTATAATCCAGTTATAACCTAAGAATATGGGGAAGGGGGAGAGGAAAGGGAGGGAGGGAGGAAGAGGGCAGAGGGAGGGTGATTGGTGGGATTACACCTGCGATGCATCTTACAAGAGTACATGTGAAACTTAGTAAATGTAGAATATAAATGTCTTAACACAATAACTAAGAAAATGCCAGGAAGGCTATGTTAACCAGGGTGATGAAAATGTGTCAAATGGTCTATAAACCAGTGTATGGTGCCCCATGATTGCATTAATGTACACAGCTATGATTTAATAATAAAATAAAATAAAAAAAGAAAGAAATTGAGGCTCCAGGTTATGAGCACTCAGAGCACTTTCTCCTCTCCACACGCATACACCTTCCCCCACAGAGGGGCACCATGGCATTGTTCCCTGAGCTTTCATCCAGATGAACCACAGGGAACATCTCAAGGAACTTAGACTATTTTGTCATTAAAGACCTTAATATTCAGTGTCCCCTAAATGAATCCTCTAGTGACATGAAGTACTAGGGAAATCTTTGCTCTTCTCCAAGACTTATATATTTTCTCCTTTCTTGCAACGAAAACCATGTAATTGCCCCTTTTGCACTGGCTTTGAGGAAGCTTGGAACCAGATTAAGGTTTTATCCCTAGCAACAAAGGCCTGACCAGCTACATTCTATTTTTTCAACTCAAATGAGCATTACCTGGTGCCATTTTTTTTTAAGACAGGGCATAGGGCAGTGCCTGTGGCTCAGTGAGTAGGGCGCCAGCCCCATATACCGAGGGTGGAGGGTTCGTACCCGGCCCTGGCCAAACTGCACCAAAAAAAAAAAAAAAAAAAAATAGCCGGGCGTTGTGGTAGGTGCCTGTAGTCCCAGCTACCTGGGAGGCTGAGGCAAGAGAATTGCCTGGAGGTTGCTATGAGCTGTGACACCTTGGTACTCTACCAATGGCAACAAAGTGAGACTCTGTCTCTACAAAGAAAATAAATAAAGACAGGGTCTTGTTCTGTCACCGAGGTTGGACTGCAATGCCACAATCATAGCTTCATAGCTCACTGCAGCTTCAAACTCCTGGGCTCAAGAGGTCCTCCACTTCAGCCATTTGAGTAGCTAGGACCACAGGCATGTGTCACCATGCTTGGCTAATTTTTTTAATTTTCTGTAGAGATGCATCTGAACATGTTGCCCAGGTAATCTCAAACTCCCGGTCTCTAAGTGATCCTCCTGTCTTGGGCTCCCAAAGTGCTGGGATTACAGACATGAGCCACCAGGCCCAGCTGTTTTTCTTACTTATTCTATATAATTGTATTGCTTGCATTGTTTTTATAAGACTCCTAAAATTCTTATAGCAGCAGATGGGATTTAAAAAAAAAAAGAAATTCACTTGTCAGTAAATGATGGGCTCCAAACTTGATCCTGACAGAACTCTGTGTGTCTATGTTTCAGAACTGGGCAGAACTCATTAAGAAAGTCTTCCTGTTGGCGGACCATGGTGGCTCATGCTTGTAATCCTAGCATTCTAGGAGGCTGAGGCAGGTGGATTGCTTGAGCTCACGAGTTCTACCAGCCGGGGCAAAAGCAAGACCCCATCTCTACTAAAAATAGAAAAGACTGAAAGACTGAGGCAAGAGGATTCCTTGAGCCCAAGTTGGAGGTTGCTGTGAGCTATGATGCCATGGCACTCTACCCAGGGTGACAACTTGAGTCTCAAAAGAAAAAGGCTATCCTTCACCTTGTGCCTATAGGAGAAACAAACAAACAAACAAAGGCTTCTTGGAGGAAGTACACCAATGCTGTGTCTTGTAAGAGAGGCAGGCTTTGATTAGTAGAGGGCTTCAGATATACTAACTAGCCTAGCCCTTTGTTTTGTCTGACTCTCTAGCCCTCAGTGATTCTGTAAGAGATTTGGTCCCTTCCTTGGGCCCAGGGGACAGAGAGATGAAAAAGACCCAGGCCTTGCCCTTTAGGAATCCATAGTCTCCTGAAATAGACAGGCACAAAAATAACCTTATAGAACACAGCAGTTTCAATAAATGTACAAAAGCCTCTGTAATGGCTTTCCAGGGCCAACAGAATCAAGTCTGAATGCTTTAGATTGATATTTAAGCCCTCTGCACAGTTAGGTCCAACCCTGCACTACTGGCTTTAGTGTTCAGCACCTACACAGCACAGTTTTGTGATTCCTTAAGGTCCCACCTCCATATTTTTCTTCATGCCCTTGCCGTTATCTAGAAGGTCCTCTTGGCCAGGTGCCAGTGGCTCACTCCTATAATCTTAACACTCTGGGAGGATGAGGCAGGAGGATCCCTTGAGCTCAGGAGTTCGAGACCATCCTGAGCAAGAGCAAGATCAAGAGCAAGACCCTGTCTCCACTAAAAATAGAAAAATTAGCTGAGCATGGTGTTGGGCACCTGTGGTTCCAGCTACTCAGGAGGCTGAGACAGGAGGATCATGTGAGCCCAGGAGTTTGAGGTTGTTGTGAGCTAGGCTGAATGCCATAGCTCTCTAGCCTGGGCAACAGAGTAAGACTCTGTCTCAAAAAAAATAAAATAAAAAATAAAAAGAAGGCCGGGCGTGGTGGTTCAAGCCTGTAATCCTAACACTCAGGGAGACCAAGGCGGGTGTATCACTTGAGTTCACGAGTTCAAGACCAGCCTGAGAAAGAGTGAGACCCTGTCTCAAAAAATAGCTGGGTGTTGTGGCGGGCACCTGTAATCCCAGTTACTTGGGAGGCTGAGGAAAGAATCGCTTGAGCCCTAGAGTTTGAGATTGCTGTGAGCTACGGGACTATGGCACTCTACCAAGGGTGATAAAGTGAGACTCTGTCTCGTCACAAAAAAAAAAAAAAGAGAACAAAAGTCCTCTTAGCATTCTTTCTTTTTCAAGGAGTAACTAAAGTACCACCTCTTCCGGGAAGCCTCTCTGACTCCTCCCCTCTCCAACAGAGTTAGTTGTTCTCTTATCTATACGTAATCCTGCACACATAACTTTGTACTCATATTAACCACTGTCTTTCGACACTGTGAGATGAACCATGCCTTATTTCTTTTGTCCTCTAGGAGCCTAGTCTGGAGGCAGTGTGGAATAGTGCAAAGAGCACTGAATTTGGAGACAGATAGCGTGAGTGTCAATTCTAGCTCCACAACTTACTAGCTACATGGCTTTGAGCATGTGACTTCATCACTAGGGGCCTCTTACCTATTAATGGCAATAATATTTCCTATCAGTGAGGATTGGCCTGAAAGTTAAATAAAAGAAACACACAAAGCACCTGACACATAGAAGGTGCTTAAAAAATGTTAACCACCGCCACCCACCTTGGCCTCAATTAATGAATAACTTGGAATTAGGGACTTGGGGATCGGGTTTCTGATTCTGCAATAAATCTGCAGGTAGCTGAACAATTTATATAACCTTTGAGTGAACTGACAATGGCCATTCCCAGGGTTGCTGTGAGAAACAACTGAAACAATGGTTGGTGAAAGGGCTTTGTAAATAGGAAAGTTTGCTGTACTTGGGGTGAGGGGTGATGGCGCCTTTGGCCTTCCAGAGAAGCTAATGAGGCCACTTTGGACCAGAGGGCCCAGCTGGTGCAGGCTGGGAAGGGCTTAAACAGAGCCATAGTCCCAAAGGTGCCTGCAGCAGCCGCAAAGCAGGGAAGACGGAGGCAGGTAAAAGAGGCCTGCTTCCCCAAATGCTCCACTTAGCCTAAACAGTCCTATTTTCAATACCCTAGGGAAGTGATTGCCTAAAGGAGCCAGTGAGGAGCTGTTTTGTAATATCTGAAGTCCAGCCCTCGGCTCTCATAGCTTGTTCTCCTTCTCTAACAACCAGGCCCCCTAATACCAAGTACATGTCCTAAGCTTACTGGTTCCTCCACAAATAGGCCCCTCTACTGGGCATACATGAGCCCTTGGGGCAGGTCCTGAGCAGAGACCTGGGGAGAGGCTGGAGCAGATATGGATTGCATACTGGATGAGGAATACACAGTATCTGAAATCAGCAGATCTCACAAGGAGGGCAGGTACCTGGAGCCAGGCAAAACGCTGAGGTGCTGTGAAGGGGGACTTGGGCCCCATACTTTGCCCTCTCTGTTTGTGAGGAGCATAGGAAGGGCCTTGGAAAAGACAACAGTGTCTAGCACAGAGACACTAGCTGGGCTTCCTGTCTGGTACACATGTATATTGCTAGAACATACTCTTATACTGTACACGTGTGTAGGTCATGTAAGTTGATGCTCACAAATGCAGTCAAGACTGATATATCCCCCTTCCCTGCCCCCAGAAGTCAGAAGGATCTAAGCTGCAAATCCGAGGTTATCACTCTCCTACTTAAGACATTTCAGATGTCTCCCTGTCACCTGCAGGCTAAACTAGTCTGAACTCTTCAGTGAAGTGTTTTTTTTTTTAATTATTGGGGAATCATTGAGGGTACAAAGAACCAGGTTACACTTCTTGCATTTGTTAGGTAAAGTCCCTCTTATAATTGTGTCTGGCCCTCAAGAGGTGTATCACACACTGTGACCCCCACCCTCTCCCTCCTTCCCTCTAAGCTGATAAGCCTTTTTGTGATCTGAATCCAACCTGCCTCCCAGTCTCTCTCGCTCTCTCTCTTTTTTTTTTTTCTGAGACAGAGTCTTGGTATCAGAAAAAAATACCATATCACTCTTGACGGTACTCTACATATCACTCTTGGTAGAGTGTCATGGCATCATAGCTCACAACAACCTTACTCTTGGGCTTAAGCGATTCTCTTGCCTCAGCCTCCCAAGTAGCTGGGACTACAGGCACCCGCCACAATGCCCAACTATTTTTTTGTTGCAGTTGTCATTGTTTAGCAGACCCGGTCCAGGTTCAAACCCACCAGCCTCGGTGTATGTGGCCAATGCTCAAACCACTGAGCTACAGGCGCTAAGCCCCAGTCTTGTCTCTTTCTCCCCCATCACTTTCTGTGCTTTGACTGTGATAACAATGACTGACAGTTTTGAGCTCCCATTGTGTACCAGACACTGTTTTAAGCACTTGACTTGTATTATCTCATTGGATCCTTCTAATAATAGCATGACATGAGTATTATGATCCCTATTTTCCAGATAAGACCAGGAGGCACAGAAAGTTTAAATAACTTGTCCCAGGTCACACAGCTAGACCAATTCTATCTTCCATGCTGAATTATTTCTCCTTTGGGGGGGGGGTCAGACTTTCTCTCTGAGTCTTGGAGTATGTTTTTTCATCCCTCTAGACATCTGTATCTCTCCTCCTCTCCCTGCCTCCCACCCTTTCCCTGGCTAACTCATCTTTTAGGCCTCAGCTTAGTCATCACCTCCTCCAAGGTGTCCCCATATTCCTTGGAAGAAATTTAAATCCCTTTGATATTTGCTTCCACTGCTTGTGTTTCCTCCATCATAACACTTACCTTGTTGAATTATAACTATCCTGATTACTTGTCTGTCTCCCTGTCTAGAGTCTGAGTTCTTTGAAGTTAGATTTATACCTGGTTTGTTCATTCCTCTCCCCAAGGCTAATACAGGACTTGGTATGAAGTAGGCACTTGATAAACATTTGATGAGTTGAATGGATAAATTGTCACATCAACACTTGGATATGTGCACATTAACACACAGATCTCTGAGTGTGTGAGATAAGTGTGCATAAGTTTCTTCTGAAGGTCCTGCCCACCAGGGTCTCAGTCAGGAGGAAAAGCCCCCTTCAGCACCCTGTGCATACAAGGCTCCTGGAGATTTCCCCTGTGCCCAGTTCAGCCCCTGCCCTTCTACTAGCACCCTCAGACTCCTCACCCTGATAGTGGATCCTGAAGCCTCTGCCCCTTGGTACCCGGGGGCTCTGGAAGTGCAGAAGCAGCCGGTTGGTTGGGCTCCGAAGGACCTGTCCTTCCCCCAGCATTGAGGAGTTGGCTAGGAGTCGGGGAGCCAGGCCTGGGGACCCCCCACCAGCCAGCACCAGGAGTTCCTCCTCCTGAGACAGGTTCAGAGTCTGCACCTAGAGAAGCCAAACACAGACCCACCAGGGCAAGTCAGCCAGGGAGTTTCATTTTGTATGTCTCCCACCCCTGCTTTTTCTGTGTGTGGCAGCCCAAATGCCACAGTGATGCTGCCCAAGTTGTAGAACTCTAGAAGAATTTTTGAAATCATCTGAGTCATAATTCAGGTTCTCTGGCTCCTAGGCCAAACCTGTCCACACCCACAGGCTCAGAGGAAAAGGCTTGGAAGTTTCATAGTCACATGCTTAGGTCTATGTACCTGGATCTCAATGCCATATCCAGGGTAGACGTGGATGCTGTAAGTGCAGTCCAGGAGCCCCACGCTGCGGCTGGTGGTGCTCCCCAAATCTGGAGACTCCACATACCCTTCACCCTCGGAGATGTTGTTATTACACAGAACTAAAGAGATATAAGTGGCTGGGATTGAGAGAACCCATGACCTGATCCAGACCCCACACTAGCCACTCCTCCCTGCCAAGTATCTCTGAAGGTTCTCATCTGTCTTCTCTTGAGCACCCTTCACCATCTTTATCCAATGCTTCCTCTCCTACCTGTACTCAGTACTCCCTTCTCCAACTGAAACACAGAAGGGTGCCTAATAGTAGCAAGGGTATGTAAACAGAAGCCTTTGTTACTTTTTTTTTTTTTGAGCCAGAGTCTCACTGTCTTCCAGGCTAGAGTACCGTCAATTGATCCTTCTGCCTCAGCTTCCTGAGTAGTTGAGACTACAGGCACCGGCCATGATGCCTGCCTAATTTTTTTCTATTTTTAGTAGAGTCAGGGTCTCACTCGTGCTCAGATTGGTCTCGAACTCCTGAACTTAAGGGACCCACCCATCTCAGCTAGGATTACAGGCGTGAGCCACAGCCTGGCCAGGCCTTGTTATTAAGCAGAGGCTCCTCTCCCATCTGTACCCAGTACTCCTTCCACAGTTCCCATCAGCCTCTCTCCCATCCATCCTCCTCTCCCATGTTCATACTCCTGGACACAATCCCCATCTTATTGCCATCGCCTGACCTGGGCTGGTCACTGTAGTGGTGACAGTTGTCGTGGTGATGATGGTGGTGGTGGTCTCCTCCTCTCCTCCTTCAGGCCCCAGGGACAGGCCTGGAGGGGGTGGGGCTGTGGTTCCTGGGGGCGGGGTCAGCAGCTCTGGCGCAGTGGGGCCTACTCCCCTGACCTCCTTAGGGGTTACGGCTGTTGTCAGGGGCCCTGTTCCTGGCTCAGTGGCCCATGGCAGGGAGGGCGCTGCGAGAGTCTGGCCGGCTGGAGGGGTGGCTAGCGTAGGTTCTGCATCAGATCCTGGGACAGTGCAAGGGGAGTCAGGGTACAGGAGGCGCACATGTAGGTGGGGAGCAGGACTGAAGGTAACTGGAGGTTCCCTTACTGAATCCAAAAGCCCTCCCCCCAAAAGTACAGGCCCCCCAGTTTTCCCTATCCCACCAGAACTCCCCGCAGCCTCCCAAGCTTCCACAGACTGACCCCCTTCTCCAGCCGCTCTACCCCATGCTCTCCCTGAGCTTTCTCTCCCAGTTACCTTTCTCTCTCCTCTGTCTTGCTCTCTCTAGAACGCTTTGTTTCACTGTTTAGTATTCTTATCACTCTTTGATTTTATGATTCTGGATCGACTAGGTTTTGTATTTCCTTCTCTCTCTCTTTCTCCCACCATTTCTCTGATTCTGGTTCTCTCAATTTCCATCTGTCTTCCTCTCTGTGCGTCTATTTTTTTTGTCCTGTCTCTTAATCATTCTGTTTCTATTTCTCTGGTTCTGTTTATGCCCAGGTTTGACACTTTCTGCAACTGCCTCATTCTGTCTCCCTCTGAATTCCACTGGCTCCTGGGGGATCTTGCCCCCTCTGCAGCCTCTCTCTGCTTGTTTCTCTCCCTAGCCTGCCTCCCCATCTCCCTGAGCCAATGTCTCTTCTTTGGCCTCTAGGCCACTCCTGCCACTCTAGGGGCCTCACCCGGCAGGTAGCCCATCTCTGGGCCCCTCCTCAGCAGGGCTCCATGGATCAGTTCAGCCAGGGCCTCAGAGGCTATGGTGGGGGTCTCACTTCCAGGCTCTGGCAATGTCTCCTCCTCCTTCAGGGGCAGACCTAGGAGGTGAAGATGTGTGAGCCTCTCCACTCCCCCACATCCCTTTCTTCTCCAGAGAGATCTTTTCCAGAGCTCTTCCTCCCTTCTTCATCGGCTGCAGGGCCTCAGAGGGTCCCAGGCTGGGCTGAGAGCCAAGATGGGGGAGGGGCTCCCAGCTGCCCCTCACGGCAATTACTCTTCTTCTCCCCCTCCTCCCACACCCAAGCACCCCTCCCCTCAGGCTGTGTGGGCCTTCAGTGAGATTCTTAACTGGTACAAACCCAGGACAGTGCCACAGAGTGCGCGCAGAGGTGGGGGCGGTAAAAATGCTGCCTGCCTTTTCACCTCAATGGTGATCTCCCTTCAGCCCTGGGGCTCTGCGGGAGGGTCTGGCAACACCTCCTAGTCCTTGCTTCTGCCGTGCCTGGCTTTCTCTCTGGGTTTCTGTCTCTGCAGTGTGGCTGCCTTCTCTCTCTCTCTCTCTTCCTCTCTATCATTTTCTGCAATCTCTGCCTTTTTTCTCAGAGTCTGGCTGGGGTCAGAGTGGGGACTGAGTATCTGTCTCTGAGCTTGGCTCTATTCCTCTGTCTTTGTCCATACATCCAAGAACATTTGTGTGTGCCCTGCCTGGTGCCTCTCCCATAACCTTCATCTCCCACCCAGGTATCCCGCGTGCTTCTGCCACCTCCGCAGACATCCCCCCAACTTTCTCAGCCCTCCTTTCTGGATTTAACTCCTGAGATGCTGCTGAAAGCTCCTCTTCCATTTCCCCCATGTCCTCTGTATTGGGAGTTAAGGGACGTTAGGTTGAAGCTGGAAAGCCCTGGCTTGCCCCTTCCCCATTGGCTGTGCCCCTCCCCTCTCCCATGAGCTCAGAAGACCCAGGATGTTAGGAGCAAGGAGGGTGGAGGACCCCGTTGAGGACCTTCCCGGGACCCACCTCCCCCCTCATGTCCTTACCCTGAATCCAGGGACAGCTCAGCAGAATTAGGAACAGCAGCTGGGGAGGCGGCCGGTGCTGGGCCCTGGGAGACCCCATGGCGACTCACCCTGATTCCTCTCCGCTATGCCTGTCCTAAATAATCTAGAGGCCACCTTTCCTCCGATCCTTTTATCTTTCCCTTTAATATTTTTTTCTGGCTAGGGGTCAGTAAAGAAAGACAAATTCTCTGCCCCTTGAGGCAGATTGGACTAGGGGTCACCTGGAGCCCACCCCTCTTTGCTCGATCTCCTCTGTCCTTTACTCCTGGATCTGTGGTAGAGGGGGGCGCGGTTCTGGCTGCAGGGGGTGGGGCCCAAAGGGCTGAAGGGGCTGGGTGGCCTGGGTTATCCTCTTGCTCTGGGGCCTGGGTCCACTGGGCTGACTGGATCCCAAGATCAGGGACTTAGGAGGGCGAAGGCAGCTTCTGGGGGCTCAGGGTGGGGTCAAGGATCGGGAGGGTCCCTACTGGGCTCTAGGGGGGGTTGTGGGGAGGGGAAGGGGTTGGGGAACCCGGAAAGCCGAAGCTTGGGCACCAGAGCTGCGGGAGGGAGAAGCTTAGAAAGGTGTCGAGCCCACGTCAGATCCTGGGGACGGGCAAAAGGAGGGGCCTGGGATTTATTTAAGCGGGAGGGAGGAGGAAGTGCAGATGGAGGAAGGAGTGATCATATGACCCAGGACCGTAATCCTTACTCCGCTGCCCCTAGGGAAGGCAAAGGAAACTCTTTGGTCCCAGCAGTTATTAGGCCCCCCTTCCCCCACCATTCCAGCACATCTGGAATCTGAATCTCTTCTTGCCAGGGCGCCGAAGGGGGACACAGATTGATTTGCGCCTGCTAGGCCCCCAAGTATGCCTTCTGTCCACATCCACACACCCCATGGGCTTCCTTCCCTTTGCCTTTTACAGAAGCTCAGGTAGAATGGGCTTTCCCCTGTCGCGGGAGAATGGCGAGTTTCTACGTTTGTGAGGAATCTAGAGGGTAATGGGATGGGGTTTGGGGAAGAAAGACTCCCCTCCTCGTACATATAAGGTGACCTTGGCCAGCCAACTGGAGTCTTCAACTCTGATTTTCTCTCCTGGTCTTCCTCACAACGCCCCTGGAGCGCCCCTTTTCAGCACCACCAACGCGCGGACAGCTCTTCTCAGCCCCGCCTGAGCAGACCCGGCCCCCGACGTCGCCGGTGATTGGTTGAAGCCGCTTTCAGTCTTAATCAGCCCCATGTCAGGGGCTGGCTCTTGAAGAGGCCAAGAGGGAGGGAGAGTCGCAGGCCGACTGATCAAGGGACTGGCAGACAGACCGACAGTCCCTGCCTGCAGTCCCCGCAGTCCCCCGGCGCCGGCCCCCACTGTCAGTCTGCGTGCTCGTACCGCCTCCTGTCTTAGCACTGCCCCTTCTTTTCGCATTGCGGGGCGGCCGGAGGTTGGCACAGTGCCCCCTGCGCCCCGCGTGGCGCCCTTTCCGGGCGGGGAGTGGGCGGGGAGGCAAATTCAGAAGGCACCTCCCCCCTCCGGCTGAGTTGCGGCTGCCACTGGGAGGGGTAGGGGGTTGCTAAACTCAGGGCTCGGGAAGGAGTGACGTCAGGGTGAGTGGGAGCCGAGGAAGAAGCGAGTAGGAGAGAGGGAACGAGACAGACAGAGAGAGAGAGGAGCTGCGAGTCGGGTCGAGTGAAATTTGAGGGCAAGAAGAAGAGAGGAAGGAGGAAGGCAAGAGAGAACCGCCACTGAGGAAGACAGGCTGCGGGTTCCTGGGGCCGCAGGTCCAGGCGGGGTAGGAACCGCTGTCCAGGGAGGCTAGGAGAAAGGAGGGAGGAGAAGAGAACGAAAAGGAGGGAGGTGGAGGAAGAGAAAAGAGAGAGGGGGGAGATTGAGGGTGGAAAGAGGAGGCAGAGGGAGAGAGAGGAAACTGCTGGAAGGAGAAAGAAGGGAGAGGCTTGAGGAGAGAGAGGAGAAAGGGATCAGAAAAAGAAGAGGTAGGAGAGTGGTGAGATAGAAGGAAAGAGGGAATGGAGGGCTAGAGGTACATGAAGAAGGGAAAAGAGAAATACAAAGTAAATCCAAGACCTCGCAAGGAGAGAAAGAACTGAGAGCGGGGATGTGGAAGGGAAACAGCCCAGGGGGGAACCAGGGAGCAGCCATGGAAGGAACTGGGGGAGAAATAGGGGGACAGGGGAACTGGGGTCTGGAAGATGCTCCAGGTCTCTTGGCCAAGGCCTCCTTGCCTCTGATGCTCCCGTGGCCACTGCCACTGGTTTCCTCAGCCATTACCTTGCTTCTTGGGGCCCTCACTTCCCTTTTCCTCTGGTACTGCTACCGCCTGGGCTCCCAAGACATGCAGGCCCTGGGGGCTGAGAGCCAGTCTGGAGGTGTCAGTGGTGGGCCTGGAGGATGCTCTGAGTCTGGCAGGCCAAGTCTAAGGGGCTCTGGAGAGCCAGGAGAAGGACCCAGGACAGAAGGCCTAGTGAGCCGTCGGCTTCGGGCCTATGCCAGGCGTTACTCCTGGGCTGGGATGGGTAGGGTGAGGCGGGCAGCACAAGGTGGTCCAAGCCCCAGCGGAGGGCCAGGGGTCCTGGGCATTCAGCGCCCAGGCCTGCTTTTCCTGCCAGACCTGCCTTCAGTCCCCTTTGTGCCACGGGATGCCCAGCGGCATGATGTGGAACTCCTGGAGAGCAGCTTTCCTGCCATTTTGCGGGACTTTGGGGCTGTGAGCTGGGACTTCTCAGGGACTACCCCTCTGCCTCGGGGCTGGTCCCCACCCTTGGCCCCTGGGTGCTACCAGCTCCTGCTGTACCAAGCAGGCCGGTGCCAACCCAGCAACTGCCGCCGGTGCCCAGGGGCCTATCGGGCACTGAGGGGGCTGCGGAGCTTTATGAGCGCCAACACCTTCGGGAATGCTGGCTTTTCTGTCCTTATGCCTGGGGCCAGGCTTGAGGGCCGCTGTGGGCCCACCAATGCGAGGGTCAGATGCCACCTTGGTAAGTAGATGCTCCCTACAATCTCCTAGCCATCACAATCCCCCTTCCAGATTCTCTTCTTCTCTGCCACCAGAGCTGTCTATGGCTCTGATCATGCCTCTCTTCTCAGAAATCTTCCATGGCTCTCTGTTGCTCAGAGCAGCACTTCCTGAGCTTCAGTTATCTGCAAACCATTTTCATTAGCTTTGTCATAGTCATTTACCATCTGTACCATTTTTCTTCATGTTGACTGTCCCCATATCTTTTATTATACTTAAAGGAAATCTTTATGGAACTGTAAGTCATCATAATACTTGCCCTAAATAGAAAGTACCCACAAAAATAGGCTTAAACTTAAAAAAAGAAAGCTTTAACTATTCTAGTTAAGTACTCTAGTTTTCCAAGGCTGAAGCCTCTATCTTCTTCATTTAAAAGGTAGCAATGTTGGTGGAGTGTCAAAGTTATAGTAGCACCAAACAAAAATCTTCTTTTAGATATGTTTTTAAGATTGAAAATAAAATAGAAAATGGAACAGAAACAATTTTCCGTGACCCTGTTTAACCCCAGATCATCTCCTGTGCTGCCAGTTGGATGTGTTCTTCACTGGGGCACATTGACCTCAGGATCAAGTCCAAATCCTTCCCCTTCTCTCCCTTCCCACTGTGCTCTAAATCATGAAGGCCTTCTGGCTGATCATGGCAGATGGCACACACATGCTGTATATTCAACTTAGAATGACTTTCTGCCTTATCACCTCCTACTAAACCCTCAGGACTCCAGTTTTCAAGGGCCACACCCTCTCTGGGATGCCTTCCTATTTCCCATCATTTGAGATGGCTGCTCAGTTACCTCACCACACTCAATCACGTGGTTGTTGGGCCAGGAAGCAGTCCTTAGTCTTATACCTCATGCAGAGACAGCACCTAGCACATAGGAGGTTCTTGAATTGTCAGGAGGCCCAGGAGATGCCACTTCCTCCAGGAAGCCTTCTCTTTTTTCAAAAACAATTGATTGCACTTCCCACAGCATCTCCCCAATTTCCAAGTACTTCTCTCATCCAGTGCTATGTTGTAATTATATGTGGTCACTTTCCAGAAAGGAGGGACCACCACAAACCTGGCCTTTAAGATCCTTAAAACTGCCAGTTGACTGACCTGGGCCCCTTGGATAGACAGAAGAATGTTGGACCCCTGATTTTTCTTTTCTTTTTTTTTTGTGGTTTTTGGCCGGGCTGGGTTTGAACCCACCACCTCTGGCATATGGGACTGGCGCCCTACTCCTTGAGCCACAGGCGCCACCCATGGACCCCCTGATTTCTTCCCACAGGCCTGAAGATCCCCCCTGGCTGTGAGCTCGTGGTTGGTGGTGAACCCCAGTGCTGGGCTGAGGGGCACTGTCTACTGGTGGACGACTCCTTTCTGTATACAGTGGCTCATAATGGTAATAGGGTACCCATTCTGGCTGAGGGGGATAAGGGACTAATGAGTGAAGGGGTAGTCAAGTGGGCTTCAGAATCAGGCCCTGCTAACTTCCTGTCCTAGCACCATTTTTCAGCTGCATGACCTTAACAAGTCACATAACTTCTCTAATCTTCTGTAGGATAGCCACCTTCTTTAACAAGTGACTGTGAAGATAAAAGAAGATAATGTAGGTGCACAGTAAAGTGGTTAATGGCACAGGACTCTAAGCCTGTGTCACCACTTGGGCTTCTATCCTACCTCTTGTAGTGGACAAATTACTTAACCTTGCCTCTGTCTAAACTGGGGCTAATCATAGTTAACAGATCAGTTTCTTTTGATAATTAAGAGTTAATACATACAGAGGGTTACCACAGGGCCTGGCACTTACTTGGTGAGTGCTCTGGCACAGCCCCTCTGCTCTTTTTATCCCCATGTGCCCTAGGCTCTCCTGAAGATGGGCCTCGAGTGGTCTTCATAGTGGATCTCTGGCACCCCAACGTGGCTGGGGCAGAACGCCAGGCCCTCGACTTTGTCTTCGCGCCAGACTCTTGATGTTAGGTGCTCTCTTCAGACCACCTGGGCTGGAGAGATGCTGCACTCAGGGACGGCTTAAGCAGCACCCAGGATCTCCTCTCCACTGCAGCAGGGTGGGCAGGAGTGATGGTGGGAACTGTACAGTGAACACTGAAATATAAATTTGGAATCCTCTCCTAACTCTTGACTCCTTCCTTCTCAGCTACCCGGCCGGTCACAGGGAAAGGTTTGGGGCAGGGACATATGTCTTCTCTCATACCAATAGCCAGACACCTGTCCTTCTTCTGGGGAGCCAGCACCAAACTCTCAACTCAACTTTATTTCAATAATTTAATAGAAAATTAAAATAATAAATAATATGAAACAGACTGAGAAGACCACTGAGCTGGTGCAGGCCCAGGCCAGCCTAGTACAAAGCAAAGGAAGTAGGGAGAATGTAGGGCTGGGGAGGGTGGCAAATTACCCTGTGCAATGCAGGGTGGCTCAGAGTACGCTGGATGGTACTAAGGACGGGCTTGACACTTTGGCAGGTTCCATGTACTGAAAAAGGAAAAAGGGAATTCTGAATCATTCTAAACCAGCTGGTGAGGGAAAGAGAGCAGGACAAGAATGGGGATGAGGGGATGCATGTTGACTTTCTGAAGGGGTTGGACTTAAGGAAGGGCTAGAATGTACCATGTTGTTAGCAAGAGGTGGGAATGAATGGAAAAGGGCCAACGTGAATTGCACCATGCAATGAAAGGACAGAAGACCCACGACTTGGCCAGCAGAGCCGGGGCAAAGGTCTGGGAAGGGGAAGAAAAGACAGACAGGAACTGGGTCCCAGGGCAGGAGGAAGGCAGGGGAAAGGTCAAAGGTCAGTCCTTGAACACAATCTGTTGGCCATGAGGACGCTCATCATGAGTGATGTGGCGCCGGACGTGGATCCTGCGGACACGGTGCTCTCGGTTCTCTTCATCCTCCCCTCGGCCCACCCCACCTCCTCCAGCTGCACCCCCTGTGGCCTCTAGGAGAGCTGGGTCTGGCCCGCGGGGAGTCTCGTAGATTAGGATGTTCAGGGTCTCCTCAAAGATCCGGGCCTCTGGGAATTCCACCTGCAAAAGGCCAGCAACTCCTAGCTCCCATCCTCTGCTCCAGTCACATGGGGCCAATCCAGCTCAGTGGCTCATGCACTGACACACCTGCTGGCCTTGGCAGTCAGGTTCTTTGGCCTGGTTCTTTGCCCCTTCTTTTTACTTAGCAAAGTCACACTTAAATGCCCAGCTAAGAAGTCAGAAAGGCAGAATTATTTGTTCACTCCTTCTCCACCCAGTCTCTTGGTATATTTTTTCATTTGAAAAATACCGAGTGACTGCACTATACCAGGGATTGTTTCAGGCACTGAGAAAATAGCAGTGACTAAATCAAAGTTCCTGCTCTCAGGAACTTAAATTCTAAGGGGAAGATTCTAACTAAATCAGATGATGATTTTTTTTTTTTTTTTTGTAGAGACAGAGTCTCACTGTACCGCCCTCGGGTAGAGTGCCATGGTATCACACGGCTCACAGCAACCTCTAACTCTTGGGCTTACGCGATTCTCTTGCCTCAGCCTCCCGAGCAGCTGGGACTACAGGTGCCCACCACAACGCCCGGCTATTTTTTTTTGTTGTTGCAGTTTGGCCGAGGCTGGGTTTGAACCCGCCACCCTCGGCATATGGGGCCGGCGCCCTACTCACTGAGCCACAGGCGCCGCCCCTCAGATGATGATGTTATGGGAAAAGATACAGCAGGAAAAGAGGAAATACAGCAGGAGCATCACAACTTAAAAAAGGGAGTTCAAGGAAAGCTTTCCTCCCTGACCAAAGTAAGGGAGGGAGAAAACCAGGTGGACAGCTAGAGAAAGCAATCTGGGAAAAAGCAACAGCAAATATAAGAACCCTGGGTCAAAGAAGCACCTAGTGTCTCAACTGAAGATCAAGGAGGAGGCCAGTGCAACTGAGGCAGAGTAATAAAGAGAGACTGGGGAAAGGGATGAAGTGGAAGAGGTGATTGGGGCAGTCCCTTCGTGCGGCCTTGGAAGAATCTAACAATATAGCCCTTAGCCTGCTTTATCCTAATTACTAGTTTATCTTCCTTTCTTCCCAATTACAGAGGAAGCTTCTTGGAAGCTAGGTCACTCATTCATTCGTTTATTCATTCATGATCCAACAAATGTTTTCTAGCTTCCACTGTGTAACAAGGGCTAGGCTAGTGCTAGGACTATAAGAAAAAGACATGGCATTGCCCTCAAGGAGCAAACACCCCACTGCCGAAGCAACCTCTCTTCCCAACCCACACATTACAGAAAACACTGTCTTCAACAAACAAAGGAGTACGATGAACTTCGTACGGGGTGGTTGTGTCAAAAGTTCATGAGTGAAGGTGTCCTAAAGTGATGCTTGGCTGGGTCTTTATTTTTTGAGACAGAGTATCACTTTGTCACCTTGTCACCCTCGGTAGAGTGTTGTGGCTTCACAGCTCACAGCAACCTCAAATTCTTGGGCTTAACTGATTCTCTTGCCTCAGCCTCCCAAGTAGCTGGGACTATAGGCGCCCGCCACGATGCCTGGCTGTTCTTTTAAGAGACGAGGTCTTGCTCCGGCTCAGGCTGGTCTCGAACTCATGAGCTCAGGGGATCCATCCACCTTGGCCTCCCAGAGTGCTAGGATTATAGGCAAATGCCACTGTGCCTGGCCTTGCTTGGGTGGGTCTTAAAGAGTAAGTACAGGTTCATTAGGCAGACAGGGACCAGGAAGAATTCCAGGAAGAAGCTTGGCGCCTGTAGCTCAAGAGGCTAAGGCACCAGCCACATACACTGGAGCTGGCAGGCTCAAATCCAGCCCAGGCCCGGCAAACAACAATGACAACTATAACAAAAAAAAAAATAGCCAGGGGTTGTGGCCGGTGCCTATAGTCCCAGTTACTTGGGAGGCTGAGGCAAGAGGATCACTTAAGCCCAAGAGGTTGAGGTTGCTGTAAGCAGTGCCGCCATGGCACTCTACCCAGGGTGACAGCTTGAGATTCTGTCTTTTTTTTTTGAGACAGAGCCTCAAGCTGTCACCCTGGGTAGAATGCATGGCATTACAGCTCACAGCAACCTCCAACTCCTGGGCTCAAGCGATCTCCTGCCTCTACCTCCCAAGTAGCTGGGATTACAGGTGCCTGCCACAATGCCTGGCTATTTTTTTGGTTGCAGCCGTGACTGTTGTTTGGCAGGCCTGGGCTGGACTTGAACCCGCCAGCTGTATGTGGCTGGCACCTTAGCCGCTTGAGCCACAGGCGCCGAGCCTTGAGATTCTGTCTTAAAAAAAAAAAAAGAATTCCAGGAAGGGGAAATCATATGTGCATAGGTAAGAGGTGTGAAACAGCACTGGATACTTAGACACTTGCAATACGTGTGGTGTAACTGAGCACATCCCTACAAAAAGCACAGAAGGGATCAGGTGAGGAAGGGCTCATACTTTCTTTACTCAGTATTTCATCTACCTTGAGTTAAGCCTGGTGCACTACTTAGCATACAATCAGTGCTTTGGAAATATTCACTAATGATTGCGGCATTAATGACTCAACCAACTCAGACTATGTGCTAAGAGACCATTTGGCCCTGAGGTTTTTTTGAGACTGAGTCACCCTCAGTAGAGTGCTGTGGCTTCATAGCTCACAGCAATCTCAAACTCTCGGGTTTAAGTGATTCTCTTGCCTCAGCCTCCCAAGTAGCTGGGACTCTATGCACCCGCCACAATGCCCAGCTATTTTTTTTTTTTTTTTTTTTGTAGAGACAGAGTCTCACTTTCTGGCCCTCGGTAGAGTGCCGTGGCCTCACACAGCTCACAGCAACCTCCAACTCCTGGGCTTACGCGATTCTCTCGCCTCAGCCTCCCGAGTAGCTGGGACCACAGGCGCCCGCCACAACGCCCGGCTATTTTTTGGTTGCAGTTTGGCCGGGGCTGGGTTTGAACCCACCACCCTCGGTATATGGGGCCGGTGCCCTACCAACTGAGCCACAGGCGCCGCCCAATGCCCAGCTATTTTTTGGTTGTAGTTGTCATTGCTGTTTAACAGCCCTGGGCTGAATTCAAACCTGCCAGCTCCAGTGTAAGTGGCTGGCGCCCTAGCCACTGAGCTACAGGTGCCAAGCCAGGCCCTGAGGTTTTGAGAATCAATTTTGGGGGGGCGGCACCTGTGGCTGAGTGAGTAGGGTGCTGACCCCATAGACTGAGGGTGGCAGGTTCAAACCCAGCCCTGGCCAAACTGCAACAAAAAAATAGCCGGGCGTTGTGGCGGGCGCCTGTACTCCCAGCTGCTTGGGAGGGTGAGGCAAGAGAATCGCCTAAGCCCAGGAGTTGGAGGTTGCTGTGAGCTGTGTGATGCCATGGCACTCTACCAAGGGCAATAAAGTGAGACTCTTTTTGTAGAGACAGAGTCTCACTTTACCGCCCTCGGTAGAGTGCCATGACATCACAGGACTCACAGCAACCTCCAGCTCTTGGGCTTCCACGATTCTCCTGACTCAGCCTCCCAAGCAGCTGGGACTACAGGTGCCTGCCACAATGCCCAGCTATTTTTTTGTTGCAGTTCGGCCGGGGCTGGGTTTGAATCCACCACCCTTGGTCTATGGAGCCAGCGCCCTACTCACTGAGCCACCCAAAGAATCCATTTTTGATAATGGACCTTTCTGAGTTTCTAATGACAACTATGGACTTTCTATACAGAAAAATACATACACACTCCAAAACCTGAATACTACTGCAGGGGACTTCGGAAAGCCTTGAAACCCATCCAACTAGCCTAGGTTAAGCACCCAGCTCTATCCCAACACCTTCATTTCACAGGTAGAAAAATGGAAACCCATTCACAGTGGATGGCTTGCCCAGGGTTACACAGCGAAGACGTAAGACATATGGTTCCTGACTCCCAGTGACAGATTCTTCCTCCTGCCTAACCTACTGAGCTGGCTTTGTCTAGGGTCCTCGTCCTACCCACCATCCTCTGGCCCTTCCCCACCAGGCCCTGACCCCTTCTGACCTTGGTCTGCTTCTTCTCCGTGGCATAGACAATGGAGGTGCAGCACACCTCGGCGATTTTGCGGCCCTGCCCGTAGAAAGACCAGCAGCAAATCTCATCCCCCAGGACATCCTTGAGAAAGAGCAGCCGCCCATGGAAGCGCAGGGCCAGTTTGTCAAACAGCTCGATGTTCTTCAGCAAGTTGTCATCTGAAGTGCTGAGGACCAGGAGCCAGGAGACCTCAGCATAGCTGGCTTCCCTCCCTCCATTCCCAAGGACAAGAGCCTGGATTCCCAGCACTAGCTAGGGGTTTAGTGCCCAATGGGAAGCTTCCTCTGCCGTGGGGGCCAGCCTAAGTAGGCCTCAGAAGGGAAGAAGGCACAGCTGTGGCTCCTGTGCTAGGCACCTGGTATCCTGGTTCCACCACTTTTAAGTGGGTGACGCTAGGCAAGTCACTTCCTCTTGGTGCCTCAACCTGCTCATATGTAAAATGGAGCTGACAGCAATTGTGACAATTCTGTCAGTCAATATAAAGAGAGCACTTACAACATTGCCCCTTAAAAATAAAGACTAGGAAAGGCTAGCCACTGTCACATAATCTTCACCAACCCCGCATTTACCAACAACAAAGCTGAAGCTCAAAAATGGAAATGACCTGCCCCACCTAGATAGGACTAAGCGGCAGAGCTAAAAAATGCACTATGTAGGCATTCTTATGGGCCCTCCCCTTGGGTAGGAGCAGGGCTGGAACCAATCCTAGGGCTCCAGCCAGTGCATACCCACCACCCAGCCCCTGGTGGTCACCTGGTGTAGGAGTACTTGTTGTTACTGCGGTTGTGCAGGAGCTTCACCACGGGCTGTGGGGGAGAGAGGATGAAGGAGGGAGTGAGGCTACAGGAAGAGGCCCTCAGTGAGCCTCCACCCCTTAGGGCTCAGGGGCCTCACCTTGGAGGTGCTGGCCAGGAGCTGCTGCTCCTCCCGGGGAGATGTCACAGTGGGGATGAGGCACAGCGGGGACAGGTTCTCCCTTTTTTGCTGGGGAAGAAGCGGAAGGTGGTTAACAGCACAACCAAAGGCCACTTGCTCCCCCACTTAAGAAGCCTTCAAATGCTACTTGTTTCCCCTGTAAGAAAAATCTAGATTCCCCCAGGGTCCACAGGGCTGCACAGGTACCAACCTCTCTGAGCTTATTTCTACCACTGCCCTTGCATGCCCAACTTCACCCACTGATGCTTCCCTCAGTACACCCAGAGGAAGCCCTCCCTGGCCCCTTGCTGTGCCCTCTGCCTGGGATGCTCTTTGATTGGCTGGCTGCAGGGCTGGCTCCAAGGTGCCATTCAGATGGCAACTCAGACAATGCCTCCTCAATGACAGCCCTCCTTCTGAATCCCTTGGCTGCAGCAGTTTCCCTTTTTCACATCATTTATTCATTTTCTTCCCAGTGCTTGGTTCCTGACATTTTCTAATTTATTCTATATTTGTTTATGGACTGTCTCTTCCCACCTTAAAGAGTATGTGCCTACTACACACTGATACTCAATGAATTATTTGCTGAATGAATGAATCTGGTTGGGTGGGATGAGGCTGGAAAAAGAATCAGAAGCAGACCTATGGGCTTCTTTTCTCTTTCAGAATCTTCATGCCAAAACCCCTCTCACCTCTCCCAACTTTGGGAACTAATGTGGGAACTAATTCTAGGAAAAATATTTTAAACTCCTAAGCCTCTTTAATATGGAAAAATAAAAGTCTACAATGACTCAGGTAAATTTTTAAAAAGAGCAAAGAGAGGCTGACCCTGCCAGATAATTAGGATATACCACAAATCCATACTGTAAGAGCGTGGTTCTAATGCAGTAACAAACAAAAAGAATGGAATACAAAAAAAGCTCAGAAACACAAATCCAATTGTGAGAAGAGCGTGGTTCTAATGCAGTAACAAACAAAAAGAATGGAATACAAAAAAAAAGCTCAGAAACAGCAGTGTATATATGAGAACAGGTATTTTTTAAAAGACACCACAAATGAGTGGGGGAAAGTGTGGAGTGTATATTAGTTATCTATTGTTGTGGAACAAACTGCCCAAAACACTGCAGCTTAAATTAATGATATTTATTTATTCAGTTTCTGTGGGTCAGGAATTCAGGAGTGGCTTAGCCAGGTAGTTGGACATCGCCTTTCTCCTAAGGCTGTAGTTAAGACATCAGCGGAACTGCAGGCATTTGAAGGCATGACAACCTCTGGAGGATCCGTTCCTGAAAAAGCTTATTTACATAGCTGGAAAGTCAAGTTCATGCTCGCTGTTGGCAGGAAACATCTAATTCCTGCCATTTGGACCTCTCCACAAGGTTGTTTGTGTATCCTCATAGTGGCTGACATCTCCACAATCCAAGAGAGAGCAAGATAGAGGCTTGTCTTTTATGACCTAGCTTTGTCAGCCCTATCTAGTGTGGAAGGAGACGACACAAGGGAATGAGTATCAGGGGACATGAATCATCAAGGCTGCCTTGAAGACTGGCTCCAGTCTCCCCTCCAGCTCCTACTGATTCACATCCCTCCCATATGCAAAACGCATCCCCCCTCTACATTCCCTAAAGTCTTATTCCATTACAACATCAGCTCAAAGTACAGACTCTTAATATCTAAATCAAGTCCAGGTGAGAAGGTGGTTCTTGGGTGTAGTTTCTTAAGTACATTTCTTATCTGAAGACCGGTGAACTAAAGAAACAAGTTACCTCTTCCAAGACACAATATGCAATGGCAGAAACACACACAAGTAACCACTAGGGGCACTCTTGTTCAAAAGGGGAAGAAACAGGAGGCTTACAGAAGTCACTGGTCCATAGAAATTCAATAATACAGTTGGACAAATATTGGGAACTCTCTGATGCCTGCTCCTGTTCAGGAAGGATTCTCCATGGACAGACAAGCAACCATTGCTCTTTCTCTGAGTCATCCTGCCTCTTCCATGAAGGATGTTCGCAGCTCCACAGTTTCCTGAGCCTGCTTCCTGCCTATAGAAGCTTGGTGTCCAAAGGCCTCTTCTGCTTTCGTACTGGCTCTGTCTCTTTCAGTCCAAGCTGGCAGTGTTTCTGTCGATTCTCTTTACAACTTATTGGATGTCTTGCAAGTCCTGGGGTTCAATTCATTAGAAAAAAGCCACACTCGTAAATCTCTGCAAGATAATACCCTAAAAGCTTTTCGAAAGTGCTATTATTTGATTGAATGGTCCTTTGAGGCATCCTCTTGCAAATTTTTGAGTTTTTTGTTTTGTTTTTAGTAAAAAGGGTGTCACTTATCACCCAACATAGACAGCAGTGGTGTCATGATAGCTCACTGCAGCCTTCAACTTCTGGGCTCAAGTGATCCTCCTGCCTCAGCCTCCTGAGTTTCTAGAACTACAGGCACACACTACCACACTCAGCTGATTTTTAATTTTTTTGTAACAGGGCCTCAATATGTTGACCAAGCTGGTCGTGAATTCTTAGCCTCAAGCAATCCTCCAGCCTGGGTTTCCCAAAGTGCTGGGATTATAGGTGTGAGATATTGTGCTTGGCCATTTCTTAGGTCTTAAGAAAGGACTTTATAATCACATCCTCAGCTTTACCTTTAAATCATGTTTTCCTAAGACTGCCCTTTATTTAATCTTTGCCTGAAAGCCATTTGTTAATTTAAACATCATTTGTTATCTGGAAAGGCTGAGAATATTCAAACCCAACAAGTTCTGTCTCTTTTTTGTTCAAGTGTTTTTTCTTTGGTGTAGCCTCTCTCCTTCTATTTTACTATAAGCAACAAGAAAGCAGGTGTCACCTTCAACAATCTGTCTACAAATTTCTTTATTTAGACCTCCCAGTTGACTAGTTATATTCTGTACTTTCTACATTACTGTAGGTGACAATATTGCTAAACTTTCTGCCAGGATACAGTTAGGATCCCATTTCTATCAGTTTACAATAGCACTTTTCAGTCCTCTCTTCAGCCTCCTCAAAGGTCATCAGTTCTTTTAACAGAGTCTTCAACAAACTTTAGGCTTTTTATTAATACTTTCTTCAAAGTCCTGCCAGTTTCTGCCCAATTCTCTATTTGTTTTTTTTTTCTCTAGAGACAGCGTCTCACTTTACCACCTTCACTAGAGTGCCATGATGTCACAGGACTCACAGCAACCTCTAGCTCTTGGGCTTCAGCGATTCTCCTGCCTCAGCCTCCCAAGCAGCTGGGACTACAGGTGCTCACCACAACACCCGGCTATTTTTTGGTTGCAGTTCAGCCGGGGCTGGGTTTGAACCCGCCACCCTCAGTATATGGGGCCGGCGCCCTACTCACTGACCCACAGGCGCCGCCCCAATTCTCTGTTTTAAAACTACTGAACTACTGCTACATTTAAGGTTTTTATCATGGCAGACCCCCATTCCAGAAACCAAAATCTGCTATCTATTCCTGGGAAACAAATTACTACAAATTCAGCGTTTATTGTTTAAGACAGAGTCTCACTTTGTCACCTTCAGTAGAGTGCTATGGCGTCACAGTTCACAGCTATTCTTAGAGATGGAGGTCTCACTCTGGCTCAGGCTGGTCTCTAACTTGTGAGTTCAAGTAATCCACCCTAGGAGTCCTCAGCCTCCTAGAAATTAAGCAGTTTAAAACAACAATGAACATTTACTATCTCACAGTTCCTGTAGATAGCTGGGAGTTTGTGCTGGCTATTGGCAGGAGGCTTCGATTCCTAGTGAACCCTTCATTAGGGTTGTTTGAGTGTCCTTGCATAACATCTGGCTTCCCAGAGTGAAGAGAGCAAAAGCTATATATAATGTCTTTTATGACCTAGCTGCAAAATTCACAACTACCATTTCTACAACATCCTACTGATAACACAGGTCAGCCCTATTCAGTGTAGGCAGAGATGAGACAGGAACCTGGATACAAACAGGAAGAATTGCTAGTGGCCATCAAATGTGCTGGCTACCAGATAAGATACCACTGAGAAAACCAGCTCAGTCTTAGGACTGTCCTTACGGAGGACAAAAAAAGGTCATCCTCTCACAATTCACATTTACTAAAGTAAAATCTATTTAGAGCAAAAGATCCATATATATTAATACAACTATAAAGCTAATAAGAAATTTAGAATAGAAATTTATTTTATTTCATTTATTTATTATTTTTTTTTTTTGTAGAGACAGAGTCTCACTTTATGGCCCTCGGTAGAGTGCCATGGCATCACACAGCTCACAGCAACCTCCAACTCCTGGGCTTACGCGATTCTCTTGCCTCAGCCTCCCGAGTAGCTGGGACTACAGGCGCCCGCCACAACGCCCGGCTATTTTGTGGTTGCAGTTTGGCCGGGGCTGGGTTTGAACCCGTCACCCTCGGTATATGGGGCCGGCGCCTTACCAACTGAGCCACAGGCACCGCCCGAATAGAAATTTATTTTAAAAGACCCCAAAAGGGGTGGTGCCTGTGTCTCAGTGGGTAGGGCGCAGGCCCCATATACAGAGGGTGGCGGGTTCAAACCCGGCCCCGGCTGAACTGCAACCAAAAAATAGCTGGGCGTTGTGGCGGGCGCCTGTAGTCCCAGCTACTCGGGAGGCTGAGGCGAGAGAATCGCTTAAGCCCAGAAGTTGGAGGTTGCTGTGAGCTGTGTGATGCCATGGCACTTTACCGAGGGCCATAAAGTGAGACTCTGTCTCTACAAAAAAAAAAAAGACCCCAAAAGGATGCAGTGCCTATAGCTCAGGAGGTAGGGTGCCAGCCACATACATCAAGGCTGGCAGGTTCGAGCCCAGCCTGGGCCTGCTAGATAACAATGACAACTGCAACCAAAAAATAGCTGGGTATTATGGGTATTGTGGCGGGCACCTGTAGTCCCAGCTACTCAGGAGGCTGAGGCAAGAGAATCACTTAAGCCCAAGAGTTTGAGGTTGCTGTGAGCTGTGACACTATGGCACTCTACTGAGGGCTACATAGTGAAACTGTCTCAAAAAAAAAAAAAGACCCCTAAAGGATACACCATTAGGGAAAAAAAAAAGTTGAGAAATCTGATTACATTAGAATCAAAAATTCCTTAATGGAAAGCTTGACTTTACAAATAATCCCACAAGATAATGCTGAAGAAATGTTAGAATTATAATTATCCTACAACCCTAAGGAAATTATTAATTCAAGCAAAGATTATCATTTGGTCTACTGTTGATAGGAAACTGCCATTCATACAGTACCCAAATAATACCATACAGATTACTTTATAGTTGGCAGCAAGGAAATGTAACTGCAATGGAGGGATCAAACCACCTGTGAATCCAGGGGCCATGTGAATCCAGGAGCCAATTCTAAGCATCATTCGTGATAGGTTGTATTAGCAGTATTATGAATATCTTATGTAATACAACATGAAATATATAACACTACCTAAAATGTATACTAATAAAAATGTTCATGATCGGGCGGTGCCTGTGGCTCAGTGAGTAGGGCGCCGGCCCCATATACCAAGGGTGGCGGGTTCAAACCCAGCCCCGGCCAAACTGCAACAACAACAAAAAAAAAAATAGCTGGGCGTTGTGGCGGGCGCCTGTAGTCCCAGCTGCTCGGGAGGCTGAGGCAAGAGAATCACGTAAGCCCAAGAGTTAGAGGTTGCTGTGAGCCGTGCGATGCCATGGCACTCTATCCGAGGGCGGTACAGTGAGACTCTGTCTCTACAAAAAAAAAATGTTCATGATCAAATCTTTAGAGCAAAAGTTCAGTTTACAGGAAATTTAGGGTAGGGTGGGATAACAAACCAAATGATACCATGAGTAAATTACAGACAAATTTAGAAAGCAGGTTTGTTGTACAGGACAACTGGCAATCTGGAGTTTCTTTAACAAGTCAGTATCATGAATTCCAGAGATCAGCCTGAGCAGAAGCAAGACCCCATTTCTATAAAAAAGAGAAAAATTACCTAGGTGTCATGGCCTAAGCCTGTCATCCCAGCTAATGGTGAGGCTGAGATTGGAGAATTTCTTCAGCCCAGGAGTTTGAAGAAAATGAAGAGGAAGAAAACCAAGGCACAGAAACAATTTCAAAAGTGTATCACCTAGGTAAACTCATACTCAGTTTTGAAGAAATAGAAAGGCAAAGGAGAGAAGAGCAAAAAAATGAAAGCAGAGGAAATGAAAGCCAGAAGGAAAACAGAGGAAGAAAAGAAAGCATTTGCTGAAGCAAGGAGAAGTATGGAAACTGGAAACTAATTTTTTTTTTTTTTTTTTGAGACAGAGCCTCAAGCTGTTGCCCTGGGTAGAGTGCTGTGGATCATAGCTCACAGCAACCTCAAACTCCTGGGCTCAAGCGAGTCTCCTGTCTCCGCCTCCCAAGTAGCTGGGACTTTAGGCGCCCACCACAACGCCTGGCTATTTTTTGGTTGCAGCCGTCATTGTTTGGCGGCAGGGGCTGGATTTGAATCCGCCAGCTCAGGTGCATGTGGCTGGCGCCTCAGCCACTTGAGCCACAGGCGCCAAGCCAAGGAAACTAATTTTGAAGAATTATTGAAACAAAAAATGGAAGAGGAAAACTGACAAACAGAAGAGGAATGGAAGCATAAGCTAGAAATGGAGAAACAGAGTTTGAACAACTAAGACAAGAAATGGGAGAGGAAGAGGAAGAAAGCGAAACCTTTGGATTGAGCAGAGAGTACGAAGAAATAATCAAAATAAAAAGGAGCAACTCTATTCAGGCTAAAATTCTGAAAAGAAAATGTAAAAAAAACTGGACGTTGTCTGAAAAAATACAGAAAAAGATAGAAGAATGAGCAAGGAAGAGAGCAACTGATCTTGAAATTAAAGAGAGAAGCAGAAAACTTTCATAAGGAAAATGATGTTGATATCAAGCCTGCCAAAAAAAAGTGAAGCCCCATTTACTCATAAAGTGAATATCAAAGCTAGATTTGAGCAAATGGCTAAGGCAAGAGAAGAAGAACAAAAGAGAAGAATTGAAGAACAGAAGTTACTACACATGTAATTTGAACAACGGGAAATTGATGCAGCACTGCAAAAGAAAAGAGAAGAGGAGAAGGAAGAAGGTAATGTTGTGAATGGCTCCACTCTGGAAGATGAAGAGCAAACCATATTAGGAGCTCCATGGTTCAAGAAACCTCTTAAAAACATATCTGTTGTAGACAGTGAGCCAGTTAGATTCACTGTTAAAGCAATAGGAGAACCCAAACCAGAAGTGACATGGTGGTTTGAAGGCAGTACGTTTCTCCCCTTTTGATGTATTGGCAGTCTTCTGCCAACTATCCTACAACTGCCTTTACTTACCAGAAACTTTCACAGAAGATGGAGGAGAGTATATGTGTAAAGCAGTCAACAATAAAGGTTCTACAGCCAGTACCTATATTCTTATGATCAAAAGCAAGAACTAATCACCTTTTTTTTTTTTTTTTTTGTAGAGACAGAGTCTCACTGTACCGCCCTCGGGTAGAGTGCCGTGGCGTCACACGGCTCACAGCAACCTCTAACTCTTGGGCTTACGCGATTCTCTTGCCTCAGCCTCCCGAGCAGCTGGGACTACAGGCGCGCGCCACAACGCCCGGCTATTTTTTTGTTGTTGTTGCAGTTTGGCCAGGGTTGGGTTTGAACCCGCCACCTTCAGCATATGGGGCCAGCGCCCTACTCACTGAGCCACAGGCGCTGCCCAAGAACTAATCACCTTTTAACTTTCATACTATTAAAATTTTTTCCTTAAAAACAAACAATTAAAAAAAAAAAACAATAAAAATTACCTTTCTTCTTCACTTTTCTAGCTGATAACTACTAGTTTTCTTCTTCTCCCCCTGCAACTTTCTCTTTTTCTCTAACTTCCTTCCTATATCCATCTTTTCTGTGGCAGGGCCAAAAAAGGAAACCAGAAGTGCCACTAGTTGACTTCTTATTCCTTTTCCTAAGTCTTCCAAATACAAGCTCATCTAAAGAATACCTTCTTTCTCAAATGAGCACCAGATTCATCATCACGTTATGCAGCAGCAATAAAAAAAAAAAAAAGTCAGGAACTCCATAAGGAATATACAATTCATGTAGAAGGCAAAGGGAAAAACAATAAAGTGGTATAAGAATAAAAAAAAAAAGAGAGAGAAAAAGTCAGCAATATTGAAAATAGTCGGGTGGCGCCTGTGGCTCAGTTAGTAGGGCGCTGGCCCCATATACCGAGGGTGGCGGGTTCAAACCCAGCCCCTGCTGAACTGCAACCAAAAAATAGCCAGGCATTGTGGCAGATGCCTGTAGTCCCAGCTGCTCGGGAGGCTGAGGCAGGAGAATCGCTGAAGCCCAAGAGCTGGAGGTTGCTATGAGTCCTGTGACATCATGGTACTCTACTGAAGGCAGTAAAGTGAGACGCTGTCTCTACAAAAAAAAAAAAAAAAAAGAAAAGAAAAAAGTCAAGGGCAGCGCCTGTGGCTCAGTGAGTAGGGCGCCGGCCCCACATACTGAGGGTGGCCGGTTCAAACCCAGCCCTGGCCAAACTGCAACAAAAAAATAGCCAGGCATTGTGGCGGGGATCTGTAGTCCCAGCTACTCGGAAGGCTGAGGCAAGAGAATTGCCTAAGCCCAAAAGCTGGAGGTTGCTGTGAGCTGTGACGCCACCGCACTCTACCAAGGGCGACAAAGTGAGACTCTGTCTCTAAAAAAAAAAAGTTTAAAAAATGCATTTAACAAGGGAGAGGGCAGTGGGAAATTGACCCTACCATTCTATCAGAACCTGTTATAAGTGCCAAGTACTTCTCATAAGAATTTATAGCAACTATGTTTTTAAAAACCCAATGTATTATTTTGCATGAGAGAATGCCATTTATGAGCTTTTACACCTATACTTAGTCTGAAATAACTGAGATGATGAATTTGGAATCTATCGATAAGTGGGCTTTTCCTTAGTAATGTATCATTTTGGCTACTGTAGTTTCAGAGTGTTTCTGAAGCAAGTATCTTTTTGGGGTTTGGGTGGAGGATGTCATGGAGAAAAACAAAGATTAAAATAGGACTTTTAATAATTGCCAGAGAAAATATGATAGAAACCACTGCCTATACAGTGTTCTGAGTGCTGAGAATATTAAACATGTATTTTTCTCAAATGTGCATAATATTTAATCAAATTTATAAAGCAAATTTATGTTGTGATCTTGCCTGAACAAATTACACTTTAACAAGAAAACTTTGTATTAATAGTTCATGCAGGAGAAAACATTTAAAATAACTGAAGGTTTCAAGATCTAAGCATATTAGACTTAGGAAAATAATGGGACAACCTTCAATAATGGGATCTCTAACGTATTACTGATTGAAAGTCTAGTCTTTAAATCAGTTTGTAAATAATTAGCTACCATATTCTGTTATCGAGTTGTTTTATGTTTTAATTTTCTGGAAGACAATTTTATTTTGCAACATAAACCCATAGTAAAGTACCTCCATATTTGAAAAAAGTCAGTATCACCAGGAAAAAAGGGACCATTTTGGATTGAAAGAGACTTACAGAACATAGCAACCAGATGGAATACAAGGATCTAGACTGGATCCTGGTCTAGATGAACCAGCTATAAAAGACATTTCTGGAACAAATGGAGAAACTGGTGTATGCCCTAGACATTAAATAAAATTTTATTGACATAGAAAAATGGCAATTATTAACAACAACAATAAAAGATTATAAAACAGTTCCTACATGATGGGATTTTGGCAAACATACATACAACATCACACACAGGAAAAGACTTGAAGGATATTTGGTGCTTTTATTTTTTTGGTCATCAATGTTTCCTGAATTTCTACAATTCATACTACCATTAATTTTGCTTTAAAAATAAGTGGTTATTTATAAGTTAAAAAAATCAAAGATCTCTGGGCGGCGCCTGTGGCTCAGTGAGTAGGGCGCCGGCCCTATATGCCGAGGGTGGCGGGTTCGGACCCAGCCCCAGCCAAACTGCAACAGAAAAATAGCCTGCGTTGTGGCTGAGGCAAGAGAATCGCGTAAGCCCAAGAGTTAGAGGTTGCTGTGAGCCGTGTGACGCCACAGCACTCTACCTGAGGGCGGTACAGTGAGACTCTGTCTCTACAAAAAAAAAAAAAAAAAAAAATCAAAGATCTCTATTTAATACCCAATGCCACAGATAGGTGACATTCCAAGAGAAAATACTGTCAATATTCAGTGTAGAAAATCTTATCTAGGACAGACTTTTTTAACTGGGGTTCCCCATCTGAATCTCAAAACCAACAAATAATTTTGAGTATTTTCTGAACTCTCCCAAGTATGGTAGGTAAAAAGTACCATTCCAGATGCTTAGGACAAAAGTTAATTTATTACGTAAATCATCTTAGACTAACCATATATAACACATGTCCTAATGCAATAGGGCTTAATTCTTCCTAGAAACTAAATGAAAATATGCAAGGTTCTTCTGCAAAGCAACAAGAAAAAGAAAGGAAACAGTAACAAATTTGGTAAAGAACATGAATAAGCAATTCATACAAGGGGAAACCAAAAAAATATATGAAAAGATGCTCAACCTCGTTAGTAATCAGACATGCAAATTCAAATGAGATGATTCTACGCTCATCAGATGGGCAAAATCAAAAAGTTAGATGATGCTATGTGTTGTTGACAACATGCAGAAATGGGATCTCTTACACATTGCTGAACATGAGTATAAAGTACTATAACCATTCAAGAGAGCAATGCGAAAATATTTACTAAAATTCAGCATACATGTTTTCTGTGATTTAACATTTCTTACTCTCAGCTATAATCACAAGGAACTCTAGCATAGAACCAAAGGGAACATGTGCAAGGATGCTCATGGTAGCATTTTTTGGGGCCAGAAAAGGGGGCAATCTAGGTCTTCAGCCTCAGAAGACTGTATAAATAAAATATGGTGAATGAATACCATGCCTTGCAGCTGTTAGAAGCAAAAAATTAGATGTACATGCAAAAGCATGAATAGATCTTGAAAAAGTGGTGAAGAAAATGATCCACAGCTCAATGCCATTTGTGGAAATTTAAATGAATAATATATGAATAATGATTTAGCTTTTCAAGGGCACAAACGCACGCCAAGCATATGTATCAAAACATCAGAATTGGATGGGATCCCCTGGGGAAGAGAAGAGAGCAGGGTATTGGGAATGAATGGGTAAAAAAATTAAAGGAAAAGACTTGCATAGACCAATTATGATAAGTGCCATACACTGAAGAGTATGCAGGGTGGGGATGGAATGAATGATCTCAGGTAAATCCGGAAAGGAAAGAGCAGGAACACAGAAAAGTTCTGCACTGGGGAGTCAGATAACCTGGATTAAATCTGAGCTCTGCTGCTTACTGGCTCTCTGACCTTGGATGTATCATCTAAGCTCCCTTGTGTTTCTTTTTATGTCAAACAAAGGTGCAAGATACATACACTAGCAAAGACCAGAATCACTGCTGACACACAAATGGTGTGTAATAACATTAGCTAATTTAAAATTATAGAGCAGGAATGCACTTCCGAGATCTAGTTCAATAAAGGTTTTCCAAACTGCAAGCAGTAACCTACTAATGGGTTACAAAGTAAGTTTAATGGGTGCCAAACAACAATAAAAAGGAAAAAAACCCAGAATATATCAGAGTACATTTCGCTAAAAGTATCATTTTATGAAACTCTCTCTCTTTTTTTTTTTTTTTTTTTTGAGATAGAGTCTCACTTTGTTGCCCTTGGTAGAGTGCCGTGGCAACACGGCCACAGCAACCTCCAACTCTTGGGCTTAGGTGATTCTCTTGCCTCAGCCTCTCAAGAAGCTGTGACTACAGGCACCCACCACAACGCCTGGCTATTTTTTTTTGGTTGTAGTTGTCATTATTGTTTGGTAGGCCCGGGCTGGATTCTAACCGCCAGCTCCAATGTGTGTGGCTGGCACCCTAGCTGCTGAGCTACAGGCACTGAGCTTTTATGATACTCTTAATTTTATACGTATATATTTATATATATGAGTATAAAATGCATTTTTAGTCCTAGCTACTTAAGAGACTGAAGTAGGAGGATCATTTGAGCCCAGGAGTTTGAGGTTACAGTGAGTTATGGCCATACAATTAAGCTTGGCTGACAGAGTGAGGCTTTGTCTCTTAAAAAAAATTAAAAAAAAAAAAAAAAGGGTGGCGCCTGTCGTTCAGTGAGTAGGGCGCCGGCCCCATATGTCAAGGGTGGCGGGTTCAAACCCAGCCCCGGCCAAACTGCAACAAAAAAATAGCCGGGCGTTGTGGCGGGCGCCTGTAGTCCCAGCTGCTCGAGAGGCTGAGGCAAGACAATCGCGTAAGCCCAAGAGTTAGAGGTTGCTGTGAGCCATGTTATGCCACGGCACTCTACCCGAGGGTGGTACAGTGAGACTCTGTCTCTACAAAAAAAAAAAAAAAAAGTATTTTCCCCCTGTGGGCTATGATCAAAAAGTTTGAAAAACATGGATACTGTCCAAAGGAACTCTATACCTTTGGATTCTAAGAAGCAGTAAGTATTCTCTGAGATAACAGAAAATTGTTCAGAGTTGCCACTTTTTAATTCATAAAGTGTATTAAAAAAAGAACCTCTTATAATCTCTTATTACTATTATATCAAAAAAGAAAGGACAATTTTAACATTGTAAAAACAAAACAACAAAAGGCTTTATGTCCAACTCACTACATTGTATTTATTTTTCTCAGTACCCTGTTTTTCAGAACATGAGGGCAGAATACCAGAGGTAGGAATGGACTTACTCAAGGTCATTCGGAACCCCTATGTGCTGGCTGTACTTTCCAAGCTCTGTTGCTCAGAACCTAAGGGGTCCACAGAAGTAGAGACCAGTAGTTGGGGCCCTGGACCCTCAACCCTGTTTTACTGAAAGCAGCTCTGCTTCTATTAGATTTCATTTAAGGAAACAATTTCATTGCTTAAAAAAAAAAAAATTAGAAAGCCCGTGGGGGTAAAGGCATGAGGGAGCACTGCCTCCTAAGACAAGACCAGATCACAGAGCTTATTATTTTTTCAATTTAAATTTAGATGTTTTTCCCTAGTGGTATGAGGAATTATTTAGTATTTCTGAACAAGAGAGAGAATAGAATGGGGTTGTGCTTAAAAACAACTGCTCAGGTGGTAGTGCAAACAGATGGACTGGTTGGGTCAGAACAGCAAGAAGCTGAGAGGAGTTATTCAACCACAGCAATGATCCTGGCATGAAGTGGTGCAAGGGCCCTGCTGAGTCAGCATGAATGAACAGGACAGTACCCCCAAATTTTCTGTGGTAATGGTGGTCAGAGCCAGACTCTCCAAACTGTACCCCATATTTCCTTTTTTCTGTCCTAATATTTGCTTGGCAATTCTCCCAGGAACACAGACACAGGAACTCAGGAGGTGGGGAGGACCCTCACCTGTAACGCCAGCTGGCAGTCCTCAATCAGGCCCTGTACCAGGTAGTAACGTGCTTCACCTAGTAGCTCCCCCAGTTCTCTGGTACTCTCAGGCAGTGGCACAGACCCATCCCGCAGGTAGTTGAGGATTGTACCAAAGTGACGGCCGCTCCGGTCGATCAGCACCCAACCTGGTGGGGTGGGAAGAGACAGGAGGAAGAATGGGTCTACTGGGGGCCCTGAAGTGACTAAATTTTTGTGTAAAAAGGATTCCAAAGCCACGAAAAGTCTGAATACTGATCTGCCTCAAACCTTTGCCATCGCCAAGAAAATCTCAGAAACATCAGTGAGTTTGGAGATGTGGCTGGATCTGCTTTTACAGAAAATTTCCACAGAAAATTTCCTCCCAAATGCATTCTACAGTCAAAAAGACTCTCACCATGAGAAAGTTCCTTTTTTGAGATGGACTCTAACTGTTGCCTTGGGTTGAGTGCCATGGTTATCAGCCTAGCTCACAGCAACTTCAAACTCCTAGGTTCAAGCTATCCTTCTGCCTCAGCCTCCCGAGTACTTGGGTGCTACAAGCAATCCACCTGCCTCAGCTTCCCAGAGTGCTAGGATTACAAGCGTGAGCTGCCACTCCCAGCCCATGACAATGTTCTTATGGAATTACCTTATCAATAAACCTCTAACCCTTGGGCTGCGCCTGTGGCTCAGTGAGTAGGGCGCCGGCCCCATATGCCGAGGGTGGTGGGTTCAAACCCAGCACCCGCCAAACTGCAACAACAAAAAAATAGCTGGGGTTGTGGCAGGCGCCTGTAGTCCCAGCTGCTTGGGAGGCTGAGGCAAGAGAATCACATAAGCCCAAGAGCTGGAGGTTGCTGTGAGCTGTGTGATACCATGGCACTCTACTGAGGGCAGTAAAGTGAGACTCTGTCTCTACAAAAAATAAATAAATAAACCTCTAACCCCTGGTATTAATTCTGACCATATTATTTAATTATCTACTCCCACCCTCCAGTTCACTGACATTTTACCCTTTTTATACACATACATACATATCTATCTATCTATCTATATATATATATTTTTTTTTTTTTTTTGAGACAGAGTCCTGTACCAGAACTAGAGGGCAGTGGTGTCATCATAGCTCACTGCAACCTCAAAACTCCTGGGCTCAAGTGATCTCTTGCCTCAGCCTCTCAAGTAGCGGGGACTACAGGTGCACACCATCACGCTCAGCTATTTTTTCTCTTTTTGTAGACAAGGTCTTCCTCTTCCTCAGGCTGGTCTTGAACTCCTAAACTCAAGCAATTTTCTCACCTTGGCCTCCTAGAGTGCTAGGATTACAGATGTGAGCCACCATGCCAGGTCTTGTCTTAACCTTTATATTCTTCTTACTACTTACTACTATCTACAAATGCATATTATTTTGTCTAGTTTACTTGCTTATTGGTCTTCCCTACTCTGACCTTCCCCTAGAAAAGGAAATGTTATAAAGTTAATTTTGTCAGATCTATTTACCTAACTAACCGTGTATATCTGTTTATTCAATAAGATTCTTTTACAAACACTAATTGAATAAATGAGTTCAGCTTTGATATGTGAAATCTGAGCTCTATCTCCCAAATTTTTATTTTCCTGCTATGGTAATCCTTGTTAACATCCTCTAACCACTGCCCCTCCCCCACCCCGCCAAAAAAAACCCCTAAACCTTAAGGTCTCCACTGAGCATGTGGGGCCCAAACTTGAATGCAGCACTCCAAGGAGGTAAGGTTCACCTGCCAAGGAGAACTGTCCACCCTCCACTCTGTTGTCCCTGGCAAACCCAAAGCAGCCTTCTCCTTTTACAACCTGCATTTACAAATGGATTCCTAGAGTGCACAGGAACCTGTCTTAGGGGAACAAAGAGACAGACAAGACCTCCCAGCTTTTTAGGCTGGTTGTCAGCAGATCTGAGAGGTGAATACAAGGCTTGGCACTTGGAAGAAACTGATGAAGGTTGCCAGGAGGGTGCTGCTAGCAGCAGGGCTAGTTCCCAAGTCTTTTGAGCTGAAAGGTGAAGGGTAGGAAAATTGGTAAAGACGAGTATGAAGCGACATATTGAATCACTTACCACTGCGCCTGGCAGAGTTAGGGTGCTGTTGATGTTGGCTATCGATGAGGGTAAAGGTAGGCAGGGGGGTGGAGATTACGAATGAGAAAGGAGAGATAAGATATGCGGATGAAGAGGAGGTGAGAATGAGTTGACCCGCCAGTAGTCAGACAAGCGGAGGGGCAAGAAGTATGGGCGATGAAAGTCGGGGCAAAGAGATTTGAAGATCTAGGGGATGAGAGCTCAAGTGAAGCGGCGCACGTACCTCCGGCGTCGGTAAGCACCTCCACACGGCCGCTGAACATGGCCTTGAGCATGGTGTCCTGTCCGGTGAGGGTGCGCAGCGTGGTATAGTGCAGCGAACCGCCCACGTTCAGCTTCACATACTTGCTGTTCGGGGTCAGCGGCTTGAGTCCATAGGCGGTGGAGCCAGACTCGAGACAAGAGGGGTTAGGGACTTCCAGGGACGGGGCCACGGCTACTGCCGGGCCGGAGGCCTCGGCCGACATACCAGGTGGTGGCGACAGGAGGCTATCCCAGGCTCTCTGCACCCTCTGACACTCTCCCAAAGACTCCTGGACCCCTGTCTTAGGGCTAGACCGCTCCCCGTACACGCCCACTCGCCGCCGCTACTCTGAAGAACTGGCCCTCCACCCCATCGCGCTCGCCCTGCCCGGAAGCCGGCGCCGGGCAGCTGCGCAGGCGCATCTAGGCTCCGCCCCCGCCGTAGGCGCGAGACCGCGAGCGCGGTGCATAATCTGTGGTTTTGCGGCTTGGTGGAGGGCTTGCATGCGGTTTGGCGTCGCCGGTAGAGCGAGATGCGGTCTTCTTATGCATCTGGAGACTAGATGGAGGACGCGCCTGGCCCTTTGCCTGTTGTGGAAAGCGAAGTCCCCTTCCGGTGATTGGGTCTCTGCTGCTAGAGCGCTTCGTAGAGTGAAGGGAAAACTGAGCCCAGAGACGGGCAGGGTATCGGTCAGGATTTTTCGCTTCCCAGCCCGATGCACTTGAGAGATTGTGACAAGAACTGGAACAAAAAACTAAGGGAACCTCTTAAAGGAGGCCTATCTGGGGTGGCTCAGCAGAAGGGACGCCAAAGACAGAAGGCCTTTGTGAGGAGAAGATCGAAGCAGCAGCAGTCATGTAGAGATGGAAGGAATAGAGTTCCAGGCAGAAGGAAGGGCAGATACAAAGATAAGGAAGGAACACGTTTGGTGAATTTGAAGAGCAGAAAGAATGTCACGGTGGCTGGAGCAAAGGTCTTAGAATACTACCTAATGTCTTGAGACCTAGCACCCAACCCAAAAGAAAGAAGAAATGAGATAGGGACCCATTGTTGAAAGAAAGTTAGTAGAAGTGGGGTTTTTTTGTTTTTAGACAGTGCAGTGCAGAGGCTGGATCATAGCTCACTGTAATCCTTAGTCCTGGGATCAAGTGATCCTCCTACCTGAATCTCCTGAGTCACTAGGACTACATTTGCAAGCCACCAGGCCAGGCTAATTTTTTTAAATCCTTTTTTTTTTTGCGGTTTTTGGCGGGGGCTGGGTTTGAACCCACTACCTCCGGCATATGGGGCTGGCGCCCTACTCCTTTGAGCCACAGTCACCGCCCTAAAATACTTATTTTATGGAGATGGGGGTCTTGCTATGTTGTCCAGGGTGGTCTTAACTCCTGGCCTCAAGCAGTCCTCTTGTTGGAGCTTCCCAGAGTGCTGGGATTATAGGCACAAGTGCCTGACAGATAAATGTTTTTATCTGACCTGATTTGCATCCAGAGGCTGATACATCAGAGATTTAAGAATCTACCTTTAATATCTAACTGGCTGGGGGGAGCAAGTTGCTGCAGAGGAAAACCAAACAGAGTCAGTTTTAATTTTAACTCGGCCACCAGTTCACTGGGACTAAAACTGGGACCAGCCCAAACTTAGCCTACTCTGTTTTTAACAAAATGCTATTACTTTGTAGGTATAAAAGAGTCAAAAGCTGCAAGTCTTCTAGCCTGGATATATGCAATAGAAAAAGCTTGACCTCTATCAACCCCAAACCAATGATTCTTCCCCTTGGAATCAAGAAGACCAAGCAAGACATTACCAGAACCTGAACACCAGAACTCTTTTAGAAGTCAGGCATCAGTTAGCCCAAAACATTTGGAACTAAGATCCACCTCAACATGCCTTACTGTAAATAGCTAAATGTGAAGCCCTCCAGTCAGACCCTGACAAGCCAACATTTCTAAGCCCTTTCCCTGGTCCTCCAAACCCATAAACTTGTCCCAGACCTCAAATTGGGGAGAGAGATTTGAGCCTGCCTCCTGTCTCCTTGCTGCTGGCCTTGCAATAAAGCCTTTTTTCTCTCTCTTTTTTTTTTTTTTTTGTAGAGACAGAGTCTCACTGTACTGCCCTCGGGTAGAGTGCCGTGGCGTCACACGGCTCACAGCAACCTCTAACTCTTGGGCTTACCCGATTCTCTATTTTTTTTTTTTTTTTTGTGTGTGTGTGGTTTTTGGCCGGGGCTGGGTTTGAACCTGCCACCTCTGGCAAATGGGACCGGCACCCTACTCCTTGAGCCACAGGCGCCGCCCAAAGCCTTTTTGTTCTCAAAAGACAGTGCCATAATATGGCACATTTCCTGGGTGGAGGACCCAACTATAACATGCTAACACATGCAAACACCGTAACGTAATTGTTTTTACCCTCACATTAATCTGAAATTTGTAAAGTGCTAGCTTTATAACAGGAGCTCCCAGACAAGTGACCTCTCTGGTCTTGGTTCCTTTTCTGGTTAGTGAAGGGTGCAAATTTAATTGCCTTCAGAGGACAAGTAGGAGGGTAAACAGTAAAGTAGGACAATGCTGAGGTATTTATTGGGGAGCAATGTGCCTGTGGTGACCTGAAAGGCTCCCATTCTACCAAATGGGTTGCCAATTCTGATTTTTCAAGTGTAGCAATGAAAAAGAGAAAAGCAACTCTTAACAGCTGGGAGCTGGTTTATACTCTCCCTACAGAAGCCTTGGGGTTGCTAGGAGCTGGCCTGGCACTAACAGGGAGGCTGTCGTGTTGTCCTATTAAGCAATTAACAGTTTCACAAAACACCAACATCAGACAAGGTCACTCTTTGACTGATGGAACAAGAAAAAGACCATTCCATAATCATGTCTCAACACAAAAGCAAGAACATTACCCAAACCACAAAAATGACCAAATCCAACCCCTTCTTCCATAGTGTGACTCCTTCTGCTTTACCAAGTAACTCTTTATCCCTGTTTCATTCCTCCCATCGTCTAGATAAGAATTATTATACCAAGCGTGGCTGATGTTTGTAATCCTAGCATTCTGGGAGGCCAAGGTGGGTGGATTGCCTGAGCTCAGGAGTTTGAGATCAGTCTGAACAACAGGAAGACCCTGACTCTGCTAAAAATAGAAAAACTATTTTTTCAGGCATTGCGGTGGGCACCTGTAGTCCCAGCTACTCAGAAGGCTGAAACAAGAGGATCCCTTGAGCCCAGGAGTTTGAGGTTGCTGTGAACTGAGGCCACAGCACTCAACCCAGAGCAATTGAGTGAGACCCTGTCTCAAAACAAAGATAATAAAATAAAACAACAAAATCAGCTGGGTGTGGTTGCCTGTGCCTATAATTCTAGCTACTTGGGAGGCTGAGATAGGAGGATCCCTTGAACCCAGGAGTTGAAAGTTGCAGTGAGCTATAATTGTGCTACTGCACTCAGTTTGGGCAACAAAGTAAGACTCTGTCATTAAAAATAACTAGGCAGTTTGAATCGCGGTGCGACGAAGGAGTAGGTGGTGGGATCTCGCTGTCTCTCTGATTAGCCCTTTCTCTGCCTTGCTTGTTTGAGCTTCAGCTGAATTCGAAATGGCTGGCGGTAAGGCTGGGAAGGACTCCAGAAAGGCCAAGACAAAGGCGGTTTCCCGCTCACAGAGAGCCGGCTTGCAGTTCCCGGTGGGCCGCATTCATCGACACCTGAAATCTAGGACGACCAGTCACGGACTTGTGGGCGCAACTGCCGCTGTGTACAGCGCAGCCATCCTGGAGTACCTCACCGCAGAGGTACTTGAACTGGCAGGAAATGCATCAAAAGATCTAAAGGTAAAGCGTATTACCCCTCGTCACTTGCAACTTGCTATTCGTGGAGATGAGGAATTGGACTCTCTCATCAAGGCTACAATTGCTGGTGGTGGTGTCATTCCACACATCCACAAATCTCTGATTGGAAAGAAAGGACAACAGAAGACTGTCTGAAGGATGCCTGGATTCCTTATTATCTCAGGACTCTAAATACTCTAACAGCTGTCCAGTGTTGGTTATTCCAGTAGACTGTATCTCTGTGAAAAACACAATTTTGCCTTTTTGTAATTCTATTTGAGCAAGTTGGAAGTTTAATTAGCTTTCCAACCAACCAAATTTCTGCATTCAAGTGTTAACCATATTTAAGTGTTACTGTGGCTTCAAAGAAGCTACTGATTCTGAAGTAGTGGGTTTTGATTGAGTTGACTGTTTTTAAAAAACTGTTTAGGGTGGCGCCTGTGGCTCAGTCGGTAAGGCGCCGGCCCCATATACCGAGGGTGGCGGGTTCAAACCCGGCCCTGGCCAAACTGCAACCAAAAAATAGCCGGGCACTGTGGCGAGTGCCTGTAGTCCCAGCTACTCGGGAGGCTGAGGCAAGAGAATCGCTTAAGCCCAGGAGTTGGAGGTTGCTGTGAGCTGTATGAGGCCACGGCACTCTACGGAGGGCCAGAAAGTGAGACTCTGTCTCTACAAAAAAAAAAAAAAAAAAAAGTTTGGATTTTAACTGTGATGCAGAAGTTATAGTAACAAACATTTGGTTTTGTACAGACATTATTTCCACTCTGGTGGATAAGCTCAATAAAGGTCATATCCCCCCCAAAAAAAACTAGGGTGGCGCCTGTGGCTCAGTGGGTAGGGCGCCGGCCCCATATACTGAGGGTTGCGGGTTCAAACCCGGCCCAGTGAAACTGAAACAAAAAAATAGCCACGGGTTGTGCCGGTGCTACTCGGGAGGCTGAGGCAAGAGAATAGCCTAAGCCCGGGAGTTGGAGGTTGCTGTGAGCAGAGATGCCATGGCACTCTACCGAGGGCGATAAAGTGAGACTGTGTCTCTACAATAAAAAAAAAGAAAGAAAAAACTAACTAGGGCGGCGCCTGTGGCTCAACGGAGTAAGGTGCCTGCCCCATATGCCGTAAGTGGCAGGTTCAAACCCAGCCACGGCCAAAAAAAAACACTGCAAAAAAAAAAAAAAAAAGAAAGAAAGAAAAAACTGACTAAATAAAGAAAGAAATATTAAGATAACCAAATGAATTATCTCTATTTCCCTGACAGCATCCAACCAAGAGCAAATCTTCCTTTCTTGAACCCTCTTAGGAAATCACCTAACACATACCCAAATCTTGTGATAAGTCCTTCCTAACATGCACAAGCTGAGATGTCCACAGTTCCCCAAGGGGTTCAGTCTTCATCATTCAACTACAGGTGCTTCCTGGTGGTCTTTGGCTGGAAGGCTTTGTCAGAAATGGAGGATCCACAGAGATTCAACTGAAGGCCTCACTGCCTTGGCCTGAGATCCTTGACTCTAGTAACTGTATTCACGTCTGAAATCCTTTGTGTACCTGAGGTACCATCCTACCGATGAGTGGGAGGTAAGTTCTCAATGAATTGAGCTCTGACACTTTATTGAGACTCTTAACATTGGGTTAATTTTGAAGTTTTTTTTTTGAGACAGAGTCTCACTTTGTCACCCTGATGCAGTGGCATCATCATGGTTCACTGCAACCTCAAACTTCTGGGCTCAAGTAATCTTCCTGCCCCAGTCTCCTGAGTAGCTGTGCCTATAGGCATGTGCCACTATGCCTGGCTAGTTTTTCTTTTTTCTTTTTTATACAGACAGGGTCTTGCTCTAGCTCAGTCTGGTCTTAAATTCCTGAGCTCAAGCAATCCTCCTGCCTCAACCTCCCAGAGTGCTAGGATTACAGGCATGAGCCACTATTTCCAGCCTTGGATCAGATTTTTGTTTTGTCCTTGGTGAAATTGTTTTCTGTCCTCCCACACCTGTCCCTATGGTCTGTTGTCTGGTATTTTGAATTTTGTTTGTCTATAAGAGGAAAAGTCTACACAGAAAGGTCAAGTGTGGAGTCCTGGATGCATAAGGACATGATAAACTTATTATTACTCAATCTCTGATTACTAACAGTAACCAGAAGTTGGGGACATCAGCTGTTCAGGGGTCTTGTACTAGTTAGTATCCCAGAATCTCATTTGTTATCAAAATTGACCTGACAAATCATCAACTAAGGACCAAGAAGTCTGGTATATAACCAGCTTCAGAAGCTGTGTAATTCAGAAAGTATTCTTGGACCAATGTCCCTTGGGTAAACTTTGCCCTGTGTTGTTATTTCAAACCTTTGATAAGGATTTCTTCAGTTTTTTCTATGTCTTTTCAAACTGCTTAATTTCATTTCTTCTTCCCAGAATCAGGAGTTTCTCTCGCCCCTGGTCAGTGATGATTGGCCTTTTCAAGTTCTGGAGATACAAAGTTGTGTGAGCACCATCGTTTTGGATCCTTGTCTCAACTAAAACTTGGTCGAAGACCTGATCTCTTTGTGTTTTCTTATGATTACACAATCTTCCTTTCCAATTTGAATTTCTCTTATTACTTACTCTTATGTTTCTGTATATGGTATTAAATAAGGGTCTAACTTCATTCTTTGGTATGAAGATGTCCAATTCCACCACGACCACCACAATTTGTTGAAAAGGCTGTCCTTTTCCCCTTGAATGACCTTCGTACCCTTGTCAAAAATCATTTGACCACATATGCGAGAGTTTATATCTGTGCTCTCTCTTCTATTTCACTGGTTATATATTATCTTTATGCCAGTACCTTACTGTTTTGATTACTGCAGCTTTGTAGTAATTCTGATACCAGGAAGTGTGAGTGTTCTTTCCAGATCTGCTGTTCTTTTTCAAGATGTTTTTGGCTATTTGGAGGTCCTTGAAATTTCATGAATTTTAGGATTGGGTTTTTCTATTTTTGAGAAAAATGGAAATTACAATAGAATTTGCAGGTCACTTTCGGTATTATTGACATCTTAACAATTGTCAGTCTTCTAATTCATGAACACTGGGTTTGTTTCCACTCATTTATGTATTCTTTAATTTATTTCAGCAATGTTTGGTAATTTTCACTGTACAAGTCTTTCACCTCCTTGGTTAAGTTAATTCCTAAGTATTTTATTCTTTTTTGTACTATTGAAAGTGGAATTGTTTTTGTAATTTCTGTTCAGATTGTTCATTGTTAATATATAAAAATGCAACCTGGGCAGCACCTATGGCTCAGTGAGTAAGGCGCCAGCCCCATATACCAAGGGTGGTGGGTTTGAACCCAGCCCCAGCCAGACTGCAACAACAACAAAAAATAGCCAGGCATTGTGGTGGGTGCCTGTGGTCCCGGCTACTTGGGAGGCTCAGGCAGGAGAATCGCCTAAGCCCAAGGAGTTGGAGATTGCTGTGAGCTATGACGCCATGACACTCTACCAAGGGTTAATAAGTGAGACTCTGTCTCAAAAAATAAATAAATAAATAAAAATGTAACTGTATTTGTTGACTTTGAATCCCTCCACTTCGCTGAATTCATTTAATGGTTCTAACATATTTTTATAGATTTTTTTTTTTTTGAGAGAGAGAGAGAAACTCACTCTGTCACCCCAGGGTAGAGTGCCATGGCATCATCATAGCTCACAACAACCTTAGTCTCTGGGACTCAAGTGATTCTCTTGTCTTAGCCTCCTGAGTAGCTAGGACTACAGGTTTTGTGGAATCTTCAGACTTTTCTACATGTAAGATTTTATCATCTGTTAACAGAGATCATTTTAATTCTTCCTTTCCAATTTGAATTCCTCTTATTGCTTTTTTTTAAAATGTTTATTTTTTTTATTTCTAAGTTTAATTCTTAGTAATTGTGTGACATTCTGTATGATTGCTTCTTTTTTTTTTTTTTTTTTTTTGGTGGTTTTTGGCCGGGGCTAGGTTTGAACCCACCACCTCCGGCATATGGGACTAGCGTCCTACTCCTTGAGCCACAGGAGCCACCCCTCTTATTGCTTTTTATTGCAAGATTGCTTTAGACAGAATTTCTAGTACTATGTTGAATAGAAGTAACAAAAGTAGGAAGCCCCGTCTTTCCTAGAAGAAAAACTTTCCAGTCTTTCACCATTGAGTGTGATGTTTACTAGGGTTTTTTGTTGTTGTTGTTGTTTTTGAGACAGAGCCTCAAGCTATCACCCTGGGTAGACTGCCGTGGCATCACAGCTCACAGCAACCTCCAACTCCTGCTTCCACCTTCCAAGTAGCTGGGACTGCAGGTGCCTGCCACAACGCCTGGCTATTTTTTGGTTGCAGCTGTCATTGTCGTTTTGGCAGGCCCGGGCTGGATTCGAACCTGCCAGCTCAGGTGTATGTGGCTGGCACCTTAGCCACATGAGCCACAGGTGCTGAGCCCGTTTACTAGGGTTTTTAATATACGGCTTTTGTTATGTTGAGATGGTTTCCTACTTTGTTCAGTGTTTTTTGTCATGAAAGAATGTTGAGGCTCAGCACCCTAGCACAGTGGTTACGGTGTCAGCCACATGCACCAAGGTTGGTGGTTTTGAACCCAGCCCGGGCCAGCTGAACAATGACAACTACAACAAAAAAATAGCCAGGCGTTGTGGCAGGCACCTGTAGTCCCAGTTACTTGGGAGGCTGAGGCAAGAGAATCACTTAAGCCCAAGAGTTTGAAGTTGCTGTGAGCTGTGACACCATAGCACTCTGCCGAGGGCGACATAATGAGACCCTGTCTCAAACAAAAAAAAAAAAAGAAAGAAAGAAAGGTGTTGAATTTTGTCAGATGTTTGTTCTGCATCAATTAAGATGTTCATGGTTTTTATTCCATAATTCTGCTAATATGGCCTATTATATTCATCCATTTCTGTATGTGGAACCATCCTTGCATTCCAGAAATAAACCCCCATTGGTCATAGTGTATAATCTTTATAATATGCTGCTGAATTCAAGGTTTTTGTTGGGGATTTTTGCATCAGTGTTCATAAGGGATATTGGTCTGCAGGGTTTTTTTCCCTTTAGTGTCTTTGGTTTTGGTATTAGGATAATGCTGGACTTACATAATGCATTAGGAAGCGTTCTTCCTCTTAAGTTGTTTGGAAAAGTTTGAGAAAGTTGGTATTAATTAATTCTTCACATTTTTTGGCAGTATCATCAGTGAAAAGCCACCAGGTTAAGGGCTTTTCTTTGTTGGGAGTTTTTTTACAACTGACTCAATCTCTTTAGCAGTTATATACCTAATTCAGATTTTCTTTTCTTTCTTTCTTTCCTTCCTTCCCTTCCTTCCTTCCTTCTTTCTTTTTCCTTTCTTTTCTGAGTCTCACTTTGTTGCCCTCAGTACAGTGCTATGGCATCATAGCTCACAGCAACCTCAAACTCTTGAGCTCTAGTGATCTTCTTCCCTCAGCCTCCTGAATAGCTGGGGTTACATGTGCCCACCACAAGCCAGCTATTTTTAATGATGGGGTCTCTCTCTACCTCAGACTGATCTTGAATTCCTGAGCTCAGGCAATCCACCCACCACGGCCTCCCAGAGTGCTAGAATTACAGGCATGAGCCATCATGCCCAGCTCTGTTCTATTTTTCTGTAATTATGTCTTGGTAGGTTTTGCATTTCTAAAAATGTGTTTATTTCATCTAGGTCATCCAATTTAGTGGCATAAAATTGCTCATAGTACTTTTATTATTTATTTATTTTTTTGTTGTTGTTGCAGTTTGGCCGGGGCCAGGCTCAAACCCGCCACCCTCAGTACATGGGGCTGGTGCTCAACCCACTGAGCCACAGGTGCCACCCTCATAGTACTTTTAAAATATATTTTTTAATAAATATATTTTTAATCTTTGCACAATTCACCCAAGCTGAATTGCATTGCCACAATCATAGTTCACTACAGCCTTAAACTCCTGTCCTCTTTGGATTCTTCTGCTTCAACCTCCTGAGTAGTTGGGACCACAGGCACTCACTACCATGCCCAATTCTGTATAGTACTCTCTTTTAATCCTTTTTATTTCTGTAGAGTAGTAATATTAGTAGTAATATTGCCAGTTTCATTTCCAATTTTAGTAAATCGAGTCATCTCTTTTTTCTTAGTACATATAGCTAAATGTTCATCAAATTTGTTGATCTTTTCAAAGAAACAACTTATGGTTTCCCTGACTTTCTCTTTTGTTTTCCTTTATTTCATTTATCTCTGCTCTAATCTTTTTTTTTTTTTTTTTGTAGAGACAGAGTCTCACTTTATGGCCCTTGGTAGAGTGCCGTGGCCTCACACAGCTCACAGCAACCTCCAACTCCAGGGCTTAAGCAATTCTCTTGCCTCAGCCTCCCAAGTAGCTGGGACTACAGGTGCCCGCCACAACGCCCGGCTATTTTTTGGTTGCAGTTTGGCCGGGGCCGGGTTTGAACCCGTCACCCTCGGTATATGGAGCCGGCGCCCTACCGACTGAGCCACAGGCGCTGCCCCCTCTGCTCTAATCTTTATAATTTCCTTCCTTCTGTGAACTTTAGGTTTAGTTTAGTTTTGTTTTTTTTTTCAATTTACTTACATTGTAACATTAGATTGTGGACTCAATATCTTACTTGTTTATTTTCTTCTTCTTCTTCTTTTTTATTTTTTGAGACAGAGTCTCACTTTGCCACCCTCAGTAGAGTGCTGTAGCATCACAGCTCACAGCAACTTCAAACTCTTGGACTTAATCAATTCTCTTGCCTCAGCCTCCCAAGTAGCTGGGACTACAGGTGCCCACCACCAATGCTTGGCTATTTTTTATTGCAGTTGTTATTGTTGTTTTAGCAGACCCAGGCCAGGTTTGAACCCGCCAGCCTTGGTGTATGTGGCTGGCGCTGTAACCATAGCTATGGGTGCTATGGGTGCTGAGCATCTTTCTTGTTTTTTCATATAAGCATTTATAGCAATATATTTCCTCTTTAGCACTGCTTTTACTACATTCTATAAGGTGTTTTTTTTTTTTCCCCGCAGTTTTTGGCCAGGTCGGGTTTGAACCCACCATCTCCAGTATACGGGGCCTGCACCCTACTCCTTTGAGCCACAGGCGCTGCCCTGCATTCTATAAGCTTTAATATGTTGTGGTTTTGTTTCAGTTTGTTTCTAGGTATTTTCTAATTTCCTTTGTGATGTCTTCTTTGATATGTTGATTATTTAAGAGTGTGTTTAATTTACACAAATTTGTGAATTTACCATTTTTACATGTAAATTTCCATCTTTATCCCCTTGAGGTTGGAGAAGATACTTTGTATAATATCTATCTTTATAAATCTTTGAGACTTAATTTGTAGCCTAATACATGATTTATCTTAGAAAAATATCCCGTGTGCACTTGAAAAGATTCTGTATGGTGTTGCTGAGTAGTGCTCTGTATATGTCTATTAGAGACAGTTGGTTTATTATATTAAGTCTTCTGTTTCCTTACTTATCTTCTATCTGGCTGTTCTATCCATTATTTAGATTGGGGTTTTGAAATCTCCAATAATTATTGTAGAACTCCCTTCAATTCTGTCAACTTTTGCTTCATATTTTTTCTGTTAGGAGAATTTTTTAAGTTTATTTTTTAATTGACAGATAATAATTATATATATTTATGGGTTATGTAGTGATGCTTTGGTATATACAATGTATAGTGATCAAGGTAATTAGTATATTCATTGCATTATATATTTTTATGGTCTGCTATTAGGTATATCATACTTTAATTTTTATATCATCTTGCTGTGTTTAACCTTTTATTAATATATAATATGCTTCTTTTTCTTTTATAATTTTTAAAAAGTCCATTTTGTCTGATATTAGTATAGCCATGCCTGGTTTATTGGTTACTGTTTACATGGAGTATCTTTTTTTTTTTTTTTTTGTAGAGACAGAGTCTCACTTTATCACCCTCGGTAGAGTGCCATGGTGTCACACAGCTCACAGCAACCTCCAACTCCTGGGTTTAGGCGATTCTCTTGGCTCAGCCTCCCAAGTAGCTGGGACTACAGGTGCCCGCCACAACACCCGGCTATATTTTTGTTGCAGTTTGGCCAGGGCCAGGTTTGAACCCATCACCCTCGGTATATGGGACTGGTGCCCTACCCACTGAGCCATAGGTGCCACCAAGAGTATCTTTTTTCATCCTTCATTGTCTCTGTGTCATTCTTTTTTTTTTTTTTTTTTTGAGACAGAGTCTTACTTCTTCGCCCTTGGTAGAGTGCTGTGGGCTGGCCAAGACATTCGTTTTTAGATCCGAAGACACAGGCTGGGTATGGTGGCTCATGCCTATAATCCTAGCTCTCCTGGAGACTGAGGTGGGTGGATTGCCTGAGCTCATGAGTTTGATACCAGAAAAATAAAATTAAATAGTTCCTGATCCAAAATCATCAGGAACTAAAGAAATTGGAAAACTCATGATTACCAAAGCTCTCAGAAACCCCAAAATTTGTCCTGAGCCTTGATGGCAATAAGATCAATTCCCCTCAGAACCTATCCTATATCAAAGGATATAACCTACAAGTTATATCCTTTGAGTTAATAACAGACTGCCCCATGTATTGGAGAATTACTTCCATTCCTAAATCAACCCTATTATAAACTTACATGGTCAGTGGCCAGGTGCGGTGGGTCATGCCTGTAATCCCAGCACTCTGGGAGACTGTAATCCCAGCATTCTGATTGCCTAAACTCACAAGTTCTAGACCAGCCTGAGCTAGAGCAAAACCGTGCCTCTAAAAATAGCCAGTGTTTTGGCCGCTGTAGTCCCCGCTACTCAGGAGGCTGAGGCAAGAGAATGGCTTGAGCCCCAGAGTCTGAGATTGCTGTGAGCTATGATGTTATAGCACTCTACTGGAGGCAACAAAGTGAGACTCTGTCTCAAAAAAACAAACAAACGGGGCGGCGCTTGTGGCTCAGTGAGTAGGGCGCTGGCCCCATATACCGAGGGTGGCGGGTTCAAACCCAGCCCCGGCCAAACTGCAACCGAAAAATAGCCGGGCGTTGTGGCATGCGCTTATAGTCCCAGCTACTCGGGAGGGTGAGGCAAGAGAATCGCGTAAGCCCAAGAGCTAGAGGTTGCTGTGAGTCCTGTGACGTCATGGCACTCTACCGAGGGCGGTACAGTGAGACTCTGTCTCTACAAAAAAAAAACAAAAAAACGAATGAAACTTATATGGCCCTTTATTGCAAGGGACTTACATAAAATCTCTAGATTTATCATCAGTAAGTACAACCTGCATTTCCAAAATGCTTGTCTAAACTCTGTGTGATCTGAGACCTGGAGATTTTGTCTTGCAGAAAAGATCAGGGAAAAAAAAAAAAACTGCTCTTCAACTGCTAGGAAAAGAATCCTCACAGGTAACTGACATGATAATAAAACTCCAAGTTGTTTATCCTTGGATTCATGTTTTCCAACTGAAAAGACATGCCTCATTCTCTCCTGCAGAAGACAACAGATCAAAGTTATTTGGTTCTTCAGTACTCTTTTTTGTTTGTTGTTTTAGTTCTTCAGTACTCTTTGGCATACCTTTTGTTCTCTTATTCATATTGCCTATGTTGCCTTTAATACCTTCTTTAACTAAAGCTTTCTTCATATGATCTTCGAATTTCCATGGCTTTTCTGTGGCTTAGTGAGTAGGGCGCGGGCCCCATATATGGAGGGTAGTGGGTTCAAACCCGGCCCCGGCCAAACAGCAAACAAAACAAAAAAATAGCCGAGCATTGTTGCGGGCGCCTGTAGTCCCAGCTGTTCCAGAGGCTGAGGCAAGAGAATCCTGTAAGCCCAAGAGCTGGAGGTTGCTGTGAGCCGTCATGGCACTCTACCGAGGGCAGTAAAGTGAGACTGTCTCTACCAAAAAAAAAAAGGCACGGGTGCATATTTTTCAGACCTTAGCTTCGTCTCTGAATTTAACTGATAACTGATCTGTTGTCCCCTGTCTAATCCTACTGACAAAAATGTAATAGCTTTAAATGCTTCAGAAGGTACAGGTCTTTTCTGGGCTTACGTTTTCCTTATATAATTAATTACAAACTTGGTCTTATAAAAATTGGAGCTGAACAAAATGTTTCTTCTGAGGTTATTATACCCATATTGGTCACAGCTAATATCGAATAGGGAAACTAATGTTACACCTACCCTTGCTATATAAGAGTTTGTTCTTTTCAGAGATTTTCCAACCTACTTTGCAGGAACTAGTAAGAAAATTTGCTGTTCCTATTATCATGAATGATAGACTCCCCTTTCAGGCTTTCACCTGCTATCTGCACACAACTTGACTGTGTATTTGGGGTAATTAGTAGAGCCTTTCAGATATTTTATTTTAATGTTAAAAAAGATGGCACATTTATTGCTACATAAATGTTATATTCATATTGTGTTTTCTGTTACAGTGACAGAAAGAAAAATTGAACTTCTTGCTGCTGGTTGAAAAGGTTTAGAGTCTTGCTCCATCACCCAGGCTAGCGTGCCATCACCTCAGCCTAGCTCAGAGCAACCTCAAACTCCTGGGCTCAAGTGATCCTCCTGCCTCTGCCTCCTAAGTAGCTGGGACTACAGGTGCCCACCACAATGCCTGGCTGATTTTTCTATTGTTAGTAGAGAGAGAGTCTCATTCTTGCTTAGGCTGGTCCCCAGCTCTTGAGCTCAAGTAATCCTCCCACCTCAGCCTCCCAGAGTGCTGGGCTTACAGGCATGATCCACTGTAACTGGCTCTTTTCAGGTATTTTTTTTCTTTATCACCCTTGGTAGAGTGCTGTAGCATCACAGCTCACAGCAACCTCCAACTCCTGGTCTTTTTTTTTTTTTTTTTTTCTTTTTTTTTGGCCGGGGGCTGGGTTTGAACCCGCCACCTCCGGCATATGGGACCGGCGCCCTACCCGCTGAGCCACAGGCGCCGCCCCAACTCCTGGTCTTAAGCAATTCTCTTGCCTCAGCCTCCCAAGTAGCTGGGACTACAGGTGCCCGCCACAATGCCACGCTATTTTTTGTTGTGGTTTGGCCAGGGCTGGGTTCGAACCTGCTACCCTCAGTATATGGGGCGGGTACCCTATTCACCGAGCCACAGGCACTGCCCCCTTTTCAGATATTTTAATCTACTACTTCTGGAGTCATGTTTACCTGAGAATAATACCAAGAAACCTCTAGACTGAGATAAGAACAGGCTCCTCATGAAAACTCCCAGGAGGGATGAATGAATCTCTTTTCACACATACTATACGGGATATACTTCCCAGAGTAGAGAAATACTATTAGACAAGCTGATCCAAAACTGGAATCTCTAACCCCAGCAGAAATAACAACCAATTTAAATTTAAATTCATTACCCAAGAGGAAATGTATACTGCAGCTATGTAGTCAGCCTTCTGTATCTGTAAGTGCTGTATTCAAGGATTCAACTAACCACAGATTGAAAACATTTGGAGAAAATAAAAAATAGAAACAATGCAACAATAAAAATAACTCAAGTTTTTCCAACAAAAAAAATAGTATAATGATTATTTATATAACATATACATCATATTAAGTATTATTCTGTCAGAGATCAACACAATACCACAAACTGGGTAATTCACAAACAATAGACATTTATTTGGCTCACAGTTCTGGAGGGTGAGAAGTCCAAGATAGAGGAGCTGCATCTGGTGAGACATTACACCACAAGAGAGCATGAGAGACAGCAAGAGAGAGCTGGACCTGCTTTTGTAACAAACACACTCCTGTGGTAACAGCGTTAATCTATTCATGAAGGCAGACCTGACCCAATCTTAAAGGTTCCCCCTGGCTGAGTAAGAAGTTCGAGACCACCCTGAGCAAGAGCAAGACCCTGTCTCTAAAAATAGCTGGGCGTTGTGGCAGGAGCCTGTAGTCCCAGCTTCTTGGGAGTGTGAAGCAAGAGAATCACGTGAGCACAAGAGTTTGAGGTTGCTGTGAGCTATCATGCCACAGCACTCTACCAAGGGCATCAAAGTGAAACTCTGTCTCAAAAAAAAAAAAAAATTAGAATATTTTGCTGGGCATGGTGATTTGTGCCTATATTCCCAGCTATTCTGGAGGCTGAAGCAAGAATGGCTTGAGTTCAAGGTTGCAGTGAACTACGATGCCACCATTCCACCCTAGCCCAGACAACAGAGTAAGTCTTTATCTAAAAAAAGGAAAGAAAAAGACCCACCTCTCAACCCTTGTTACATTGGGAATTAAATTTCCAACATAGGAGCTTTAGGGGATGCATTCAAACCATAGCACTCTGAAATCAGACAAGATGGGTTTATGTGTTAGATTCAACCTGAGAGATGCTAATTTGTAACCTTTTGGCTGTATGATCTCCCTTCAGGATATAAAGGTTAATACTGATATGAGCAATTAACAGCATTAGGTACCTTAGTTGAACCGGGGATTGAACATATATATTCACATGTACTATTTTATTTAATTTTCTTTTCTATTAAGTCATTTAGAATTCCCTGAACTCTATTCATGCTGTGCTATTTGCAAGGTTGCCTGTTGCACGTTTGATTATAAATGAGGTCAAACCTCTAACTCCCAGGAAGATGCTGATGTATACCCATTCCCTTCTCACTGCAAGCCGGTAGCCATGGGAACTATGAGTAAGTACACAATAACATCTCAGGGAACAGTCCTCAGGGAACAAAGTTCATTTTAATGAAGCTGGCCTGGCCACAGAGGAACCTGGGGGACTTCCTAGGTTTCTCCGCATTGTGTCGCCTCCTGGCTTTAAGCGGGTTCCAGAGGAGGAGAAAGCGCAGCCATCTGAGGTATGGACTTCTCTGCAAGAGCTGGGACTCGGACCAGGCAAAGAAAGGCTGTGGGAGAAATTTTCCCAGGCCTGCTTCTCCTGAGGATGAGGCAGAAGGGCCTTTTGTAGCAGGTCTTCAGGTCTCCAAGGGCTTTACTGGTTCTGTGAGTGCGTGAATGGAGCTTAGAGTTTGAAGTAATTTGAGCATCACCCAAGGCATTGGCTAGAGTATCTTTAAGGACCTTTCCAGTCCTCAAATCATGATGGCTGCTTTGGGCTGTGAAGATGGAAGGAAACAAGAAAAGCTTTATACTCCCACTAACTCACTTCCTTTTCTGCATCCCTGAAGTTTCCTACATAGTATGTTCTTCACTTTGCTCTCTGAAAAGCCCAGAGAACTTTGCTTTCCTCTGACCACCCGGGTGAGCCTGGGGGCCTATACCCTCCGGACCCCTGCCTTTCCCTTTCTTCTGCTCTGTGGGCCAAGGCTTCTGCCTCGGTTTCCCTAGGACTGGAAGCCAGTCCTGATCCTTGGCATCCCAAAGCTCCTGGCCAGTGCCAGGCCCTGGAGTTAGGACTGTCTTCCTATATTTGTAGTGCAAGGTTGGGCTTTTGCCATAGAAGAAACTGATTACTTAGAATTGCCACCTTGAATAGAGTCACTACCAGGAATCTCTGGCTGCCTCTGACATACTATCTAGATCTTAACAGCCTGAACCAAGCTGCTTTGGATTCAGTCTAGTGGTCCACGGCAAGATCAGGCTCATATTCCCCTTCTCCAGTTCCAGTCCCATCTGCTCTCTCACCAGCCCATACACATGAGGTCCCCACATGCTGCAGGCCAAGCAGCCCAGAATGGGCTGGCCAAAGAGGACAGATTGGTGAGAGACAGAGAACACAGAAGGTGCTAAAAAAGATCTCACATTTTTCTATTAATCAGCTAAGGCATGATGGAGGGCTGAATCTCTGATTCTCTTTTCTCTTTCCCTTCCCTCTAAGCACTTTTGAGCCTCCTTTTATTACAAAATTTTTTTAAGTTATTATTGACGAGATCATTTGATAAAAGATTCAAATAATAACAGAGTGTTCAGTGTAAAATAAGTTTTCCCTTCTTGACTCCTGATGCTCTACTTCTCTCTAGAGGTAATCACTGTTCAGGGTTTCTTGCTTACCTTTCTAAAACATTCTATGCATATATGAGAATGTATGTATGTGATCTCCTTCCTTTTGTAAAAAACAAATATTACCATACTATTAATATATATGTTATCCTACATTATGCTGTTCCCACTTGATGTATCTTGGAGTTTATTTCACATGTGTACCTGTAGGTGTGTCTCATCCCATTTCACAACTGCATGCTGTTGTATTATGGCTATATCATAATCTAAGGCCCCACTGATGGACAATTAGGTTGTTTCTGGTCCATTATAAACAATGCTGCACTGAATATCTTTGTAGTGGAACACATGAATGAGTAACTTTATCAGATAAATTCCTTAACATAGAATTTCTGAGTCAGAGGTTATGTTTGACTCAATAGTTTCACCTTGTCCTTCAGAGAGCTCGAGTCAGTTTATACTCACATCAGCATTACTAGTGGACCTGTTTTCCCACACCCTCACCAACACAGAGTATTCTTGACTCTTGATCTCCGTGTGGCTTATTAGCTTATTCATCAAAATTATCATACATGTATTATGTACCAGGCCCTGGGTAAGCACAAGGAATGAATCCACAGGTTCTGACTCTTGCCTTCACAATTTAGACATGCAAATTACAGTATTATCTAGAAAGCGCAACATTGGTACAAGGTACAGAGTTAGCACAAAGAAGGGAGGGGTTAACTTCAGCTGAATGAGGAGAGTGGAGATTGTTCACAGCTGCAGAAAACTTTGTGAAGAGCCTAAAGTCTGAGATAAGTTTCGAAGAATTCATTTAACAAATATGTGTTGAGTGACTGTTATGTGTCAGGCACTACTGTGGGTGACTAGGACACATCAGGGAAGAAAACAAAGATTCCTGTCCTCACAAAGTCCATATTTTAGTAGGGAGGCAGTGAATAAATGATAGACATAATGAATAAGTCGATTATATAGTATGTCAGAAGGTGGCGGGCCCTATAGAAAACTAAAAAAGCAGAGAGGGTAAGAGAGATCAGGAGTGTCTGATCAGGTGGTGGGGGATGGGAGTAGCAATTATAAGCAGGGTAGACAGTAGACCTCATTGAGAAGTCTGTTTGAACAAAGACTTGAAGATCAAGAGAGGAGGTTAGCCACAACGATACCTGAGGAAATATTTTCCAGGTAGTGAGAACAGTCAGCACAAAGATTCGATAAGACTGAACCTGACATATTTGCGGAGCAACAAGGAGGCCAGAGAGATGCTAAGAGGCTACAGCATGGGAAGGCCTTGTAGGCCATTTAGGTAAGTTTGGCTTTTATTCAGAGTGCAACAAGTAGTTACTGCAGGGTTTTAAGCAGAAGAGTAACGGGATCTCCCTTTAAAAAAAAACTAGATCACTCACTCTACTGCTGTATTTAGAACAGATGATAGTGGATGCAATGGTAGAAGCCAGGAGACCAGAATGTCAGGTGAGATGATAGCAGCTCTGACCCACCAGGCAGTGATGGAGATGGCATGAAGTAATCTATTCTTTTTTTTTTTTTTTTTTAAGATATTAGTCTGGGGCAGCGCCTGTGGCTCAAAGGGGTAGGACGCTGGTCCCATATGCCGGAGGTGGTGGGTTCAAACCCAGCCCTGGCCAAAAAAAAAGACATTAGTCTCACTATGTCGTCCTCAGTAGAGTGCTGTGGCATCGCAGCTCACAGCACCTCCAACTCTTGGGCTTAAGCGATTTTCTTGCCTCAGCCTCCCAAGTAGCTGGGAATACAAGCACCTGCCACAACTCCTGGCTACTTTTTTGTTGCAGTTGTCATTGTTGTTTAACTGGCCCTGGCCAGGTTAGAACCCGCCAGCCTCTTTGTATGTGGCTGGCACCCTACTCACTGAGCTACGGGCACCGAGCCAAGTGATCTATTCTTGATATGTTTTTAAGGAATAGCCATACAAATGGAAGTAGGGTGAGACAAGAGAGAGGAGTTGAGCAAGATCTCAAGATCTCTGAAGATCTCATGATCTTCAGCTGCTGAAGAAAATGGAATTACCATCAATTGAGATAGGAAGGCTGAAGGTAGAGGAAGTTTCAGGGACAAATGTAAAGAATTCAGTTTTGGATATGTTAAGTTTCAGAGACGTATTAGACATCCAAGTGGAGATGTCAAATAGGTAGTGAAATACATGAGTCTGGTATTTGAGACTAGAAATATAAATTCATCCTGCGATGAGGAGTAGGGGTTTGTTAGGCAGAGAAGGGTGGTGCAAAAGAAACAGCTTCCACATAAGCATGAATATTTGAAACAGCAACTTATGTATGGGAACCATATATGCTCAGCTTTCACTGGACCTTAAAATAGAAGGAGGTGGGAGCAGTGGTAGGTGATGCTGCAGACGTGAGCAGGGACAGGACTGCCAATGGCCTTACGGAGCAAACCAGGAAACCAACTTTACGTTAAAATCAGAGGCAGATGAATAATCAAACTCATATTTTAGAATGATCATTCCGCCTCTGGGAAAAGGAATTAAGGGAAACAAGTCTGAAGGGGTTTCCACCATCCCAGCAAGAAAAATGTTGAGGACCCACACAAAGACAATGGTGGTGAAAAGGAGAGGAAAGAGTATATTTGAGAAATAATCTGTACAGCAGAAAAATTTCAGTGACTGATGAGATAGGAGGGACTGAGGGTTCAGGAGAGACAAGGGTGATTCCTTGTTTACCAGCCTGCGCGAGAGTACAGATGGTGGCGGTGTCCAAGACAGGAACACTGGATGCAGAGCAGGAGCACTGAAGATATAACGTGCATTGCGAGTCTTGTTTCAGACATCTGACTGAAGGTACCTGTGAAGCTGTCCAGGCAGTTGGAAGTAAGATGAATCAGCCAAATGGCTTGTGATTTTGGATCCCCTAGCATAATTCAGGGAATAGTTAAACATGGGTGCAAGTGCATTTCAGCAGAGGAAATGGAAGCAATATGGAGGAGTCCTTGTTTCTCCCTTTCCTTCCATCTCCAAGTCCCCTTGGCCCAGCCTCAACAATGAATCTTCAGTACATCTGCTTATCTTCAACTCCACTGGGATAACCTGGCCCTAGCTCTTCATGTCTCCCTACATTCTGGGAATTGTTCCTAATTCATTCCTAACTGGCTCCTCTCCCACTTTCCCCCCCTTCATCCTATTTTCCATCTAAATCCATCTAGTAGCCAGAATGATCCTTTAAAACTGCATGTCTTGGGGCGGCGCCTGTGGCTCAGTCGGTAAGGCGCCAGCCCCATATACCGAGGGTGGCGGGTTCAAACCCAGCCCTGGCTGAACTGCAACCAAAAAAAAAATAGCCGGGCGTTGTGGCAAGCACCTGTAGTCCCAGCTACTCGGGAGGCTGAGGCAAGAGAATCGCTTAAGCCCAGGAGTTGGAGGTTGCTGTGAGCTGTGTGATGCCACGGCACTCTACCGAGGGCCATAAAGTGAGACTCTGTCTCTACAAAAAAAAAAAAAAAAAACTGCATGTCTTATCATGTCATTTTCCTCCTTAAAAGTCTCCATTGGCTTCCCACTCTCTTTATAATAAACTCCAATCCCTTTACCACTGTTTGTTTGTAAAGCTTCCGCCCAGAGTACCTCTCCAGCCTCCTCTCACACCATTGTCCCCCACTCATGTTCCAGCCACTCTGGCCCCTTACAAGCCAATCCTCCCATTTGCGTCTTTGTACTGCTGTTCCCTCTATCTGGAACCCTTGTCTCCCAAACTTACACACAACAAATAGGCATCAGCTCAAATGTCACCTCCACAAAAGAAACCTTCGCTGGTCTATTTAAAGTGATCTTTTACTCCCTATATCCTCACATTCATTTCCTTCCTGTCCATTTCAAAATTACTTGTTAAATGTCTATCTGTCTCACTACAATGAAGGCTTTACAAAGTCTGGAACATTGTCTAACCCATTTCCCATTTTAACCCCAGCATGCAGGGACATAGAATTGTTTGTTAAATGAGTAAGGGTGGGAAAGCAGAGAGAATGATTGAGGAGACACAAGGGTGTCTGGAACACAGTGAAGGTATGGCCTGGGGCTGGAAGAGGCACACATCTTCCTCTGGGAACAGCCGCAAGAGGAAAACATCGGGCCGGTATGCAGGGAAGTGTGGACATGGGATGCAGAGTGGGCAGCCAGCAAGGGTGGGAAGTTAAAGGATTTCATGGATGATGGTCTTTTCTCTGGTGAGGTCATCTGCTGGCAGTTTAGAAGGAAGTTGCTAAGATGGTATAAAAGATTTGAAGAGAGTGGGAGGGGAATAAGGGAGGGTACTCACCAACATTTTGAGACTACCATGGGTCAGGTGCTGTAGTGGGTGTTGAGGTTCTAGCAATGAGGAGGATGTGACCCAGTCTTTGACTTTCAGGAAATCACAATGTAAAGGCAACGGACCTTCCACAAGAGTTAACTTGTAGGACTGGGCGCGGTGGCTCATGCCTGTAATCCTAGCACTCTGGGAGGCCAAGGCAGGTGGATCCTTTGAGGTTAGAAGTTCAAGACCAGCCTGAGCAAGACCAAAATCCCCATCTCTAAAAATAGCCAGGCATTGTGGCAGCCTCTTGTAGTTTCAGCTACTTGGGAGGCTGAGGAGAGAGAATCACTTGAGCCCAAGAGTTTGAGGTTTCTGTGAGCTATGACTCCACGGCACTCTACCAAGGATGCCAAAGTGAGACTCTGTCAAAAAAAAAAAAAAAAAAAGAGGGCAGCACCTGTGGCTCAACAGAGTAGGGAGCTGGCCCCATATGCTGGAGGTGGTGGGTTCAAACCCAGCCCCGGCCAAAAACTGTGGGAAAAAAAAAAAAGAGTTTAACTTGCAGGGTGCTGTGTGAGGTGATGGGTGGAGTCTTGCACAGACATGATGGGAGTAGAGTCTCAATCCTGAGGGTGTGGAAAAGCATTACAGAGGCTGTAAGACCTTGGAGTTGGTATTGGAAGAAAAATGCATACAAGACAGAAGGAAGGAAGAGTGTTCCTTGAAGAAAGTACAGTGCTAGCCAAAAATATGGAGGAATGGAATAGGATTATGAAACATTCATGTGACTGGAGTGAAAAATGGGAGATGATGCTGGACATGAGGGTTGAGGCCATGTTGTGAAGGATCTTACCATTACCAAAAAATGAAAGTTTCTCCTGGAGTTAGCAGAGGTCTTTAGGCAAAGCTGACCATTAAAGTTGCTCTTTTAGAAAACCAACTCAGAGGGCGGTGCCTGTGGCTCAAAGGGATAGGGCGCCAGTCCCATATGCTGGAGGTAGTGGGTTCAAACCCAGCCTCAGCCAAAAACCACACACACACACAAAAAAAACATTTGGCACCTGTGTCTCAAGGAGTAGGGTGCTGGCCCCATATGCCAGAGGTGGCAGGTTCAAACCTAGCCCCGGCCAAAAACCAAAAAAAAAAAAAAAGAATTTCCAAAAAGAAAACCAACTCAGTAGGCAACATGAAGTATGGCATTGAAGGATGGAGAAACTGGAAGCAGTGAAGGGGTTAGGAGACAACTGTGGTAGTGAGACAATGAGAGCCTGAAGGAAGGAATGGTAGAAGGAATGGAAAGGAGGGGAAGGATGCGTAAGACAAATTTGATGATGGATGGAATGTGTGGGATGAGGGTGGAGCATGGAGTCCAGGCTGACTCTAAGGTTTCTTGCCTGAAGACTGTGATGGAAATACAGTAAGAGGAATGCATATAAAGAAAAAGTAATAAGCTCAGTTTTTAAAGAAATCATAGTGAAATACATACATCATAGAATTTACCATTTAGGCTCGGTGCCTGTAGCTCAGCAGCTAGGGCACTAGCCACGTACACCGGAGCTGGCGGGTTCCAATCCAGCCTGGGCCTGCCAAACAACAATGACATCTACAACCAAAAAATAGTTGAGCGTTGTGGTGGGCACCTGTAGTCCCAGCTACTTGGGAGGCTGAGGCAAGAGAATTGCTTAAGCTGAAGGGTTTGAGGTTGCTGTGACACAACGGCACTCTACCAGGGCGACAGCTTGAGACTCTGTCTCAAAAAAAAAAAAAAAAAAAAAAAGAACTTACCATTTTGCAGCACAGAATTCAATGGCATTAAATACATTCACAAGGTGGTACAATAATTGCTTCTATCTAGTTCCAAAGCATTTCATCATCCCAAAGGAACTACCAAATTCATTAAGCAATTAGTCCCTATTCCCCCACCACCCAGCCCCTGATAGTCACTAATTTACTTTCTGTCTCTGCAGATTTACCTATTCTAGACATTTTGTATGAATGGAATCCACAGTATGTGACCATTTATGTCTCATTTCTTTCACTTAGCATGTTTACAAGGTTCATTCAAGTTGCACCATGTATTGCATTCTTTTTTCTTGTCTCCATTCTTTTCATTGTAGTAAAATATACATAGCATAAAATTAACCATTTTAAATGTACAGTCCAGCAACAATAAGTACATTTACATAGTTGTACAACAATAACTAATGTACATCTCCAGAACATTTTTTCATCTTCTCAAACTGAAACTCTATACCTATTAAACATAAATTTCCATTCCTCCTCTCCCCAACCCCTGGCAACCACCATTTTACTTCCTGACTGTATGGATTTTACTACTGTAGTTAGTTAGCTCATATAAGGGGAATCATACAGAATTTGTCCTTCTGTGACTGGTATATTTCACTCAAAATAATGTCTTTGAGGTTAGTCAATGGCATAGCATGTGCCAGAATTTTCTTTCTTTCTTTCTTTTTTTTTTTAGTTGAGATCATTCTTTCATTTTTTTTTTTTCTTTTTAGTACCAGAAGCTCTATACATAACAAGCTTCCATTCTGATATTGGGGAAAAAAACACATATGACATAAATAGGTCCTAACATTTTTTTTTTTTTTTTTGAGACAGAACCTCAAGCCGTCGCCCTGGGTAGAGTGCCCTTGCATCACAGCTCACAGCAACCTCCAACTCCTGGACTTAAGCGATTCTGTTGCCTTGGCCTCCCAAGTAGCTAGGACTGGATTACAGGTGCCCACCACAATGACCGGCTATTTTTTGGTTGTAGTTGTCATTGTTGTTTGTCAGGCCTGGGCTGGATTCGAACCCACCAGCTCTGGTGTATGTGACTGGCGCCTTAGCCGCTTGAGCTATAGGCGCTGAGCCAGGTCCTAACATTTTTTGAGCACAAAAATTTTTAAGAAAAAAAGAATGTTATATTTCTTCTCTACATTTTTTTTTTTGAGAAGGAAAGAGAAGTTATTAATTTACCAGCAAGTGAAAAGGTTGGCAGACTCCCATCTCAAAGTGCCAATATCCTGCTTCTGAGCAGAAGTACAGAGTTTTTTTGTGGGTCATCCCATCTTTGGCTAAGATAACCGTGTGACCTCTTTCTGAATTCATCTCATCTCCTGTGGCACAAAGAACAAAGGGAATTCCCTGAACCTCCCAACCACTGGCCTGAGGCTGGCCTAGTCCCCTCATTCCCTGGGAAGCCTGAACGAGCTTCAGATTCAAACCAGGTCTCCTACTTCCTCTTGATCTCATGACTTATATCCCCAAAAGGGGCCTCAAAACAAATAAAACCAACAAAAAGGTCTGAAAAACCCCAGCCTTGGTGCATGTGGCTGGTGCTGTTAACCAGCGCCATAACCACTGTGCTACTGGCGCCAAGCTCTATCTTCCTTTTCTAAAGAAATTATTAGTCAGGTGTAGTGCCTCTTGCCTATAATCCCAAAATTTTAGGAGGCTGTGGGAGAAGGATTGCTTGAGGCCAGAAGTTCAAAACCAGCCTTAACAACCCCCCTCTACAAAAAAAATTTTAAAAATTAGCCAGATTTTGTAGTGTACACTGGTAGTCCTAGCTTCTTGGGAGCCTAAGGCAGGAGAATCACCTGAGCCCAGGTTTTGGAGGCTGCAGTGAACTCTGAGTGCGCCACTGCACTCCAGTCTGGGTGACTGAGTGTAAAAAAGAAAAGAAAAGAAAGAAATTATTAATATTATGGCCATCCTAGTGAGTCTAAAATATTATCTAATTGTGTTTTTGAATTGCATTTCCCTAATGACTAATGATGTTGAGTATTTTTTTCATGTGATTATTTGCCATTTGTATATCTTTTTCAGAGAAATGCATATTTAGAAGCTTTACTCATTTTTACATTGGGCTATTTGTCTTTTTATCATTGACTTCTAAGAGTTACTTAAATGTTCTAAGTACAAATACCTTATCAGATGTAGGATTTACAATTTTTTTTCTTTTAGCACTTTTTTTTTTTTTTGAGACAGAATCTCACTATGTCACCCTGGATAGAGTGCCATGGCATCACAGCTCACAGCAACCTCCAACTCCTGAGCTTCAGCGCTTCTCTTGCCTCAGCCTCCTGAGTAGCTGGGACTACAGGTGCCTGCCACAACGCCTGGCTATTTTTTTGTTGTTGCGGTTTGGCCTTGGCTGGGTCTGAACCCGCCACCCTCGGTATATGGGGCCAGTGTCCTACTTACTGAGCCACAGGTGCTGCCCTATTGCCTATGCTTTTTGTGTCACATAGAAGAAATCATTGCCAAATACATTATGAAGATTTGACCATGTTTTCTTCTAAGAATTTTATAGTTCTGGTACTTTAGTTTAGATCTTTGATCTAGTTTGAGTTATTTTTTTGTATATGATTTAAGTTTTGTGTATGGTGTAGAGTAAGGGTCTAACCTCGTTATTTTTCATGTTTTCCTCCTACCACTTCTTGGAAAGATTGATCTTTTACCCATTGAATGATCTTGACACCCTTGTTGAAAGTCACTTAATCATATATGTGAAGGTTTATCTTTGGGTTTTATATTTTACTTCATTGCTTTATCTGTCTATTCTTATGTTGGCACCACACCTTTTTGATTACAATAACTTTATAGTAAGTTTTGAGATCAGGAGAGTGAATCCTTCAACTTTGTTCTTTCCCTTTTAAGATTGTTTTGGCTATTCAGGATTGCTTGAGCTTCTATATTAATTTTAGGATGAGTTTTTCTATTTACTTAAAAACCACCATTGTCAGTGTAACCTGGCTTATTGTACCCTCAATGAATCCCCAACAATAAAAAATAAAAATAAAAACCACCATTGAGCCGGGGTACAGTGGCTCATGCCTGTAATCCTAGCACTCTGGGAGGCTGAGGTGGGCAGATTGACTAAGCTCAGGAGTTCGAGAACAGCCTGAGTTAGAGTGAGACCTTGCCTCTAAAAAAAAAAATAGCTGGGCATTGTGGGGGGCACCTGCAATCACAGCTACTGAGGAGGCTGAAGCAAGAGAATCACTTCAGCCCTGGAGTCTGAGGTTGCTGTGAGCTATGACACCATGGCACTCTATCACAGTCAACAAAGTGAGACTCTGTCTCAAAAATAAATAAATAAATAATAAATACCACCATTGGTATTTTATATGAATTTGACACGAGTTGATACGAATTTGCATTTGATCTACAGATTGCTTTAAGTAGCATTGCCATCTTAACCATATTAAATCTTTCAATCCATGACTATGGGATGTTTTCCCTCTTTTAGGTATTTTTTAATTTCTTTCAGCAGTGTTTTGGTAGTTTTCTATATGTAAGTCTTTGGCCTCATTCATTAAATTTCCTCTTGCTTTCTTTTGATGCTATCACAAATGGAATTATTTTTTAAATTTCTTTTTTAGATTGTTTCTTGAAACTGTATAGAAATACAACTGATTTGTGGGTTGATTTTATATCCTCAAACTTTGCTCATTCTGAAATGTGTGGATTCCTTATGTTTTTTACATATAACCATGTCATCTGTGAAAAGAAATAATTTTCCTTTTTTTTTTTTTTTTCAAACTTGGAAGCTTTTTTTTTTTTTTGAGTCAGGGTGTCACGCTATGTGGGCTAAAGTCATAGCTCACTGCAACCTCAAACTCCTGGGACCAAGTGATCCTCCTTCCTCTGACTCCAGAGTAGCTGGGACTATAGGCATGTACCACCATATCTGGCTAATTTTTTTTCTACTTTTTGCAGAGATATGGTCTATAACTCTTGCCCAGGTTATCACACTTGGAAGTCTTTTAATTCTTCTTGCTGCCTAATTCCTCCAGCTAGAACGTCTAGTACTATGTTGAATAGAAACGGTCAGAACAAGTATCTGTGTCTTGTTCTTGATCTGAGGGGAAAGCTTTTAGTCTTTTCCTATTGAATGTGAGGTTAACTGTGAATTATTTGTGTACACCTTTTGTCATTTTGAGGGTTCTCTTCTAATCCTAGTTTATTGAGTGTTTTTATCATGAAAGAGTATTGGTTTTGCCAAAAGCTTTTCTGCATCAACTGAAATAATCATGTGTTTATTTTTATTCTGTGAATATGGTTTATAACATTGACTTTTGTATTTTGAACCATTTGTGTCCCTGGGATAAATCCCAGTTGGTCAAGGTTTATGATCCTTTTACAATGCTCCTGGATTTGATTTGATAGTAACTTCTTGAGGATATTTGCATTTATATTCATAAAGGATACTATTCTGTAGTTTTCTTGGGATGTCTTTGTCTTGCCTTGGTATCAGGGTAATTATTGCTGGCTTCTTAGAATGAATTAGGAAGTGTCTTTTCCTCTTCTCTTTTTTTGAAGAATTTATGAAGGATTGGTATTAATTCTTCTTTAATATTAATCTTCTTTAATTTGGTAGAATTCAGCAGCAAATCCATCTGGTCTTTGGTTTTCTTTGTGGAGTGGGTTTTTTTTTTTTTTGCCTGTTTTGTTTTGTTTTTTCTTTTTTTCCGATTCAGTCTCTTTACTTTTTATATGTCTGATCAGATTTCTCTTTTTTTTTTCCTTTATTCAATTTTGGTAATTTTTTTTTTTTTAAGAGACAGAGTCTCAGTTTTATTGCCCTCGGTAGAGTGCTGTGATGTCATAGCTCATAGCAACCTCTAACTCCTGGGCTTAGGTGATTCTCTTGCCTCAGCGTCCTTAGTAGCTGGGACTATAGGCGCCCGCCACAACGCCCAGCTATTTTTGGTTGCAGTTTGGCCAGGGCTGGATTTGAACCCGCCACCCTCGGTATATGGGGCAGGTGCCCTACTCACTGAGCCACAGGCGCTCCCCTCAATTTTGGTAATTTTTATGTTTCCAGCAATTGATTCATTTCATCTAGGTTATCTAATTTTTTGTTGTACAGTTGTTTATAGTTTTCTCTTATAATCCTTTTTATTTCTCTAAGGTCAGTACTGTCCCCATTTCTGTTTGTGATTTTAGTAACTTGAGCCTTTTCTCTTTCTCTTTTGTTTAAGTCAATCTACCTGAAAGTTTATCAGTTTTGTTAATTTGTTGAAAGAACCAACTACAGTGTGGTTGGTTTTCTCTGTTGCTTTTCTATCCTCTATTTTGTTTATCTCCACTCTAAAATTTCTTTCCTTTTGCTAGATTTGCATATAGTTTTACTCTTCTTTTTAATTGTTAGGTTATTAATTTGAGATATTTTTCTTTTTTAATGTAGATGTTTACATCTACAAATTCCCTTTTAAGCACTGTACTTTTCTGAGTGCCATGTTTTGGTAAGTGGGATTTTTTGTTTTCATTTATCTCAAAATATTTTCTAGTTTCCCTGTGATTTCTTTCATTTTTTTTTTTAGAGACAGAGTCTCACTTTGTCGCTATCATGGCACCACAGCTCACAGCAACCTCCAACTCTGGGGCTTAGGCGATTCTTCTGCCTCAGCCGCCCAAGTAGCTGGGACTACAGCGCCCACCACAGAGCCCGGCAGGGGCCGGGTTTGAACCTACCACCCTCCTACCACCCTCGGTATATGGGGCCGGCGCCATACTCACTGAGCCACAGGCACTGCCCAAGTCTCTCTGTGATTTCTTATTTGAATCATTGGTTGTTTAAGAGTATGTTATTTAATTTCCCCGTAATTATGGATTTTCCAGAGTTCTTTTTCCTGTTATCAATTTCTATTTTTATTCCACTGTGGTTGGAAAAGATACATCGTATGATTCCAATCTTTTAAAGTTAATGAGATTCATTTTATAACTAATATATAGTCTGTCCTAGAGAATCTTCCATGTGCACTTATTGGATGGAGTGTTCTCCAAATATGTTAGGTCTGATTGGTTTAGCAGAGTTCTAGTTTTCTATTTCCTTATTGATCTTCTATATACTTGTTCTATCCATTATTGAAGGTGGGGTATAGAAGTTTCCAACTATTATTGTAGAACTTCTTTCTCTCTTCAATTTTATCAATTTTTGCTTCATATATTTTGGGGCTCTGATGTTAAATGTGTCTATGTTTATGAGTCTCACTGTACCACCCTCGGTAGAGTGCTGTGGCGTCACATGGCTCACAGCAACCTCCAACTCTTGGGCTTAGCGATTCTCTTGCCTCAGCCTCCCGAGCAGCTGGGACTACAGACGCCCACCACAACACCCGGCTATTTTTGTTGTTGTTGCAGTTTGGCCGGGGCTGGGTCTGAACCCGCCACCCTCGGCATATGGGGCCGGTGCCCTACTCACTGAGCCACAGGCACCGCCCGATTATTATATATTCTTAATGAATTGGCCCTTTCATCAATATATAATACCCTTCTATCTCTTGTAACAACTTTTTGTTTTTGAGACAAGACTTACTTTGTCGCCCTCAGTAGAGTGCCGTGTGTTATAGCTCACAGCAACTTCCATGCCCCATTTTGACTTAAAGTCCATTTTGTCTGATATTAGCATGGCCACCCTTGTCTTTTGGATTCTATTTGCATGGTATATCTTTTTCTGTCCTTTTACTATCAACCTCTTTGTGTCTTTGGATCTAAAGCGGGTCTCTTATAAACAGCATTTAGAGCTGGGCACATTGGCTCATGCCTGTAATCCTAGCAATCTGGAAGACCGAGGTGGGTAGATTGCTTCAGCTCACAAGTTCTAGACCAGCCTGAGCTAGAGTGAGATCTCGTCTCTAAAAATAGCTGGGTATTATAAGTGGTGGAAACTTATAATCCCAGCTACTTGGGAGGCTGAGGCAAGAGGATCACTTGAGCCCAAGAGTTTGAGGTTGTTGTGAGCTATGATGCCACAGCACTCTACCAAGGGCGACAGAATGAGAGTCTGTCTCAAAAATAAGTAAATAAATAAAATAAACACCACATAGATGCATCATTTTTCCCCCAGCTATTCTTCCACTCTCTGCCTTTTAATTGGAGAGTTCAATTCATTTACATTTAAGTAATTACTGATAATAATTTACTTGTGCTATTTTGTTTTCTATATTTCCTTTTTTGTTCATTAATTCCTCCATTATTACCTTCTTTTGTGTTTATGTGTGGGGTTTTGTAGTGTATCATTTTGATTCTCTCATTTCCTTTTCTCTGTATTTTAAAATTATTTTCTTCGTGGTTACTTCCAGCATTATAGTTGGCATCTTAGAACACCCTAATTTGAATCAATACCAGCTTAGTTCCAATGTTATACGGAAACTCTGCTCCTGTATAGTTTTTTTTTTTTTTTTGTAGAGACAGAGTCTCACATTTATCACCCTTGGTAGAATGCCATGGCATCACCCTGCTCACAGCAACCTCCAACTCCTGGGCTTAGGCAATTCTCTTGCCTCAGCCTCCCGAGTAGCTGGGACTACAGGCACCCACCACAACACCCGGCTATTTTTTTGTTGCAGTTTGGGTGGGGCTGGGTTTGAACCCACCACCCTCAATATATGGGGCCACCACCCTACCCACTGAGCCACAGGTGCTGCCCTCCTGTATAGTTCTGTTTTTTCCTTTTTATATCATTATTATAATGTATTGTATCTTTATATACTGTGTGCTCATTAACATATATTTATAATTATTGTTTCATGCATTTTCTTTTAAGTTACGTAGGAAAAAAGAGGAGATACAAAAGCAAAAATACAAAAATTCTGATTTTAATATTTACCTATGCACTTTTATCAGTGTTTTTATTTCTTCATATGGTTTTGACTTACTGTCTAGTGTCCTTTTATATCAGCCTGAAAGACTCCCTTTAGCATTCACTGTAGGTAGTTCTAGTAATAAACCCCTTCAACTTTTGTTTTTAACTGGGAATGTCTTAATTTATCCTTAATCCTTTTTGGCATATATATACATGTGTGTGTATATATATATGTGTATAAAAGGAAAGCATGGAAAGCCCATGCTTTCCTCTCGCTCTCTCTGCCTCCTGACTGACCTAGGTGCTTCTCCTAGGTAATCCCGCATGGCCTGCTGTACCCACTGCTTTCACTATATACACACATATATATACACACATGTATATATATACACACACGCATATATAAATAAAAAAAAAATTTTAACAGAGTAGCACACAGCAATCTCAAACTCTTGGGCTCAAATAATCCTCCTGCATAAGCCTCCCAGGTAGCTGGGACTACAGGTGCCTGCTACAATGCCCAGCTATTTTCAGAGATGTGGTCTTGCTTTTGCTCAGGCTGATCTTGAATTCGTGAGCTCAAGCAATTCACCCACCTTGGCTTTCCAGATTGCTAGGATTACAGGTGTGAGTTACCACGGCTGGGCTGCCACTAGAATTTTTGGTTCACAGCTTTTCCTTTCTGCACCTTAAGCGTATCATCCCACCAACCTTTATGTTTTCTGGTGAGAAACTGACCATAGATCTTATTGAAGACACTTTATGCAGTATGAGTTGCTTTTCTTGCTGCTTTCAAGATTCTTTAGCTTTGGGTTTTGACTTGCTCATGCTTTCCTCTTGCTCTCTCTGCCTCCTGACTGACATAGGTGCTTCTCCCAGGTAATCCTGCATGGCCTGCTGTGCCCACTGCTTTCAGGGATCTGTGAGTATGAAAAAACTTTCTTGACAATTATTTCTTCATTTGTGTATCTTACCATACCTGATTAAAACAAATCTTGTATTTTTGAAAACAATAGTTATTATGCTTTTCAGTTTCTAGATTTTTATTTGGTTCCTTTTTATAACTTATATCTTTCTATTCATAGTCTCCATTGGTTGAGATATTGTTCTCGGGTGTCCTTTAATTCTTTGTCCATGGTTTCCTTTAGCTCTTGGAGCACACTATAGATGAGTGTTTTCAACCTATTTTATCTCACAGCACACTTGAACATATAGTTAAATTTCCATGGCACAGTTCAATTATTTAAAAAAAAAAGAGTAGATGACTTTCCAAGTGCTCAGTCAGCTGGTTCAGAGGAAGGGGGATGGCCGAGATGACCTCCTGTCCTGTAGAACTGATGGCCTGAGCCTGTTTAGCAGGGTCCTTCACTCCCAGGCCCACTCGGCCTCCCTTAAATCGTGGCTAACAACTGTGCTTAATGAACAGTAGCACTTCAGGGGCAGAAGACGGTGGGCCCTGGATGTATATATAAATCTAAGTTGTATGACAACTGCTGGGGGTAGGGGTGGCAGTGTCTGTGAGGGAAGGGTGGGTAGGACCTGGTGCTCCCCTGGGGACCTCCTAAGGGTAAGGATACAGGGCCACTGTTTTGATTTTGGGGCCTGATGCTGAGCAGGGTAGCTGTGGCTCCTGGCCAGATGAGCATCCCTGAGACTTAGAGCGCCTACTGCTCAGGGACAAGGCCTTAGGGGGCAAAAGGACCTGCCTGGCACCCACTAGGTGCCCAGTAGAAATCTCACATTGGCTGGAGGACTAGTCTCAGGAGTCCCACCTGTTGCTGTCTGGCTCTACGGGAGACATCACAGCCCATGAACTCATTTCTGTGACACAATCAGCCAGCAGGGCACAGAGGTCCCTTTCACAGGTGGGACGCAGGTTCAGAGAGGAGAAGGGACTTGCCCAAGGCCACACAGCCAGTTTTTCCCCTCTCCTCCTGGGCTCTCAGACCCCACTGGGCATCTGTGGGCTATAAATAGATGTTCTGGACTCCACCTCCATAGTCAGCTATCATCTGGGAGGGCCTCAGAGAGTGTCTGAACAAGACTAGAACCCAGGTCTCACTGATGGCCAGATTCCATGTTCTCAAAATATTCAACCTTGGGACCCAGCAATAGACAAGGCAGGACTGGGCTCTGCCCTCCTGGGGGTCCCTGCATGGTGTGGGAGGCAGAATTTGCTGTCAAACAGGCCAGCTCAAAACAGTGGTCAGCAGTGATGAAGAAGCCCAGGAGGCTGTGGGAACCCCAAGGGGACCCCTGGCCAAATCTTGGGAGGTGGCGAGTGGTCAAGGAAGACTTCCTGGAGGAAGAGGCATTGAACGGGAGACTAGAAGGGTGAGATGGAGTTAGCCCAGGCAGGAGAGTACAGGAGGAAGGTGAAGGCTGAGGTGAGAGTTTGGGGCCTCTCTGTTGCCTGAGGTGGAATATGCCAAGGGTTTGCTGTGGGAGGCAGGAGGCGACAGGGGCCCACCCTGCAGGGCCACAGAGCCACAGAATGTAGCTTGACCTTTCTCTGAACCTCAGGAAAGACTCAATAGCCTTTGGTTGCATCTTTTTTCTTATTTTGTTAGTATTTTTTCTTTCTTCCTTTTTTTTTTTGACACAGAGGCTCAAGCTGTTGCCCTGGGTAGAGTGCTGTGGTATCACAGCTCACAGCAACCTCCAACTCCTGGGCTTAAGTGATTCTCTTGCCTCAGCCTCCCAAGTAGCTGGGACCACAGGCGCCCCCTACAATGCCCGGCTTTTTGGTTGTAGTTGTCATTGTTGTTTGGCAGGCCCAGGCTGGATTCAAACCCACCAGCTCTGGTGTATGTAGCTGGTGCTTTAGCCGCTTGAGCCACAGGCGCAGAGCCAGTATTTTTTCTTAAAGATGGTTTCAGGTTCCTGGACATGCCCTCTCCTAGGTGAACGCGCAGACATGCTTTGTCCACGGGAAGCAAACAGTGTGTTTATTACACTGTAACTACCACAGAATTACCTGATTGTTTATATTTTTCTTGCGACGTAATTGTGTTTGGCCTTAGCATGTAAATTAGGCCATAATTACTATATATAGTTTTTATATCTTATAACAAGTTAGGGTCTAAATCACACACCCTCATGTAAATACTTTAAAATTACTTAGTAATACAAAAATAAACAAATGGGACTTCATTAAACGGAAAAGCTTCTGTACAGCTAAGGAGACAATAACCAAAGCAAAGAGACAACCTACACAATGGGAAAGGATATTTGCATATTTGCAATCAGACAAAAGCTTGATAACTAGGATCTATAGAGAACTCAAATTAATCAACATGAAAAAAGCCAACAATCCCTTATATCAATGGGCAAGAGACACGAATAGAACTTTCTCTAAAGACGACAGACGAATGGCTAACAAACACATGAAAAAATGTTCATCATCTCTATATATTAGAGAAATGCAAATCAAAACAACCCTGAGATATCATCTAACCCCAGTGAGAATGGCCCACATCACAAAATCTCAAAACTGCAGATGCTGGCGTGGATGTGGAGAGAAGGGAACACTTTTACACTGCTGGTGGGACTGCAAACTAGTACAACCTTTCTGGAAGGAAGTATGGAGAAACCTCAAAGCACTCAAGCTAGACCTCCCATTTGATCCTGCAATTCCATTACTGGGCATCTACCCAGAAGGAAAAAAATCCTTTTATCATAAGGACACTTGTACTAGACTGTTTATTGCAGCTCAATTTACAATCGCCAAAATGTGGAAACAGCCTAAATGCCCACCAACCCAGGAATGGATTAACAAGCTGTGGTATATGTATACCATGGAATACTATTCAGCTATTAAAAAAAATGAAGACTTTACATCCTTCGTATTAACCTGGATGGAAGTGGAAGACATTATTCTTAGTAAAGCATCACAAGAATGGAGAAGCATGAATCCTATGTACTCAATCTTGATATGAGGACAATTAATGACAATTAAGTTTATGGGGGGGGGAAGCAGAAAGAGGGATGGAGGGAGGAGGGTGGGGCCTTAGTGTGTGTCACACTTTATGGGGGCAAGACATGATTGCAAGAGGGACTTTACCTAACAATTGCAATCAGTGTAACTGGCTTATTGTACCCTCAATGAATCCCCAACAATAAAAAAAAAAAAAAAATGGAGACTTTACATCCTTCGTATTAACCTGGATGGACGTGGAAGACATTATTCTTAGTAAAGCATCACAAGAATGGAGAAGCATGAATCCTATGTACTCAATTTTGATATGAGGGCAATTAATGACAATTATGGTTATGGGGGGGAAACAGAAAGAGGGAAGGAGGAAGGTGGGTGGGGCCTTGGTGTGTGTCACACTTTATGGGGGCAAGACATGATTGCAAGAGGGACTTTACCTAACAATTGCAATCAGTGTAACCTGGCTTATTGTACCCTCAATGAATCCCCAACAATAAAAAAAAAAAAAAGAAAAAAAAATTACTTAGTAATTATTTATTTACATTATAATTAAAAATAAGTAATTAGCATTAAAAAGAGTAAAAAAATGATATACCTTGCTTGATTTATTTATTAACACAAATAAAATGCACCATCATGGCAAAAAAGCCCCAAAACAACTTATTCCTTTTCCTAAGTCTTCCAAATACAAGCTCATCTAAAGAATACCTTCTCTCTCAAATGAGCACCAGATTTATCATCACGTTATGCAGCAGCAATTAAAAAAAGTCAACAACTTCATAAAGAATATACAATTCATGTAGAAGGCAAAGGGAAAATCAATAAAGTGGTATAAGAATTTTAAAAAAGGAAAAAAGTCAGCAATATTGAAAAAAGTCAAGGGCAGCACCTGTGGCTCAGTGGTGAGTAGGGCGCCAGCCCCACATACTGAGGGTGGTGGGTTCAAACCCAGCCCTGGCCAAACTGCAACCAAAAAATAGCCAGGCATTGTGGCGGGCATCTGTAGTCCCAGCTACTCAGGAGGCTGAGGCAAGAGAATCACCTAAGCCCAAGAGCTGGAGGTTGCTATGAGCTGTGATGCCACCGCACTCTACCAAGGACGACAAAGTGAGACTCTATCTCTAAAAAAAAAAAAAAAAACTTATTTGTATTTATTTTCTATTTATTATAATTTAACATTTAATGAGATATTTGAGCTTGACTTTTTTTAGAGTATCTTCTTTGCAAGGTCAAATTTTGAATAGGCACACTCTTAAATCTTCTTCCAAGGATTCTAGTTGTTATCAATTTTTGTTTTAAAGTTTGTGGCACACAAATATGACATTGAGAACAGAAGAAGTATCTATTACTTTTTTGGTAATATTTGGAAATTCATCCTTGAAAGATAACTAAAATGTACGGGTGGCGCCTGTGGCTCAGTGAGCAGGGCGCCGGCCCCATATACGGAGGGTGGCGGGTTCAAGCCCAGCCCCGGCCAAACTGCAACAAAAAAATAGCCGGGCATTGTAGCGGGTGCCTGTAGTCCCAGCTGCTCGGGAGGCTGAGGCAAGAGAATCGCGTAAGCCCAAGAGTTAGAGGTTGCTGTGAGCCGTGTGACACCACGGCACTCTACCCGAGGGCGGTACAGTGAGACTCTGTCTCTACAAAAAAAAAAAAAAAAAAAAAGATAACTAAAATGTTTTAATATCTGTTGTTGAATATTTTATTATTATTGTTATTTATTTTTAGTTATTTACTTTGAGTGAGAGTCTTTCACTATGTAGCCCTGGGTAGAGTGCTGAGTGCCGTAGCATCATACATAGCTCACAGCAACCTCACACACCTGGGTTCAAGTGATCCTCTTGCCTCAGCCTCCAGAGTAGCTGGGATTATAGACGCCCACCACAATGCCTGGCTACTCTTTCTATTTTTGGTAGAAACAGGGTCTCACTCTTGCTCAGGATGGTCTCGAACTTCTGAGCTCAGACGATCCACCACCTCCATCTCCCAGAGTGCTAGGATTACAGGCGTAAGCCTCTTTGCTGAGCGGTTGTTGAATATTTTAATTGCAATCCTCTGTCATTTCTTATTACTGTTAACTCTTCCTTTTCGGTAATATTTAAATTTGCTGACATACACACACTTAAAACAAAGGGATTTCTCACCCTATCCAGAGACATTATGTCCAGTACAGGTGCAGGAATATATTTTTCAAAAAAAATTTTTTTTTTTGTAGAGACAGAGTCTCACTTTATGACCCTCGGTAGAGTGCCCTGGCCTCACACAGCTCACAGCAACCTCCAACTCCTGGGCTTTAGCGATTCTCCTGCCTCAGCCTCCTGAGCAGCTGGGACTACAGGCGCCCGCCACAACGCCCTGCTATTTTTTTGGTTGCAGTTCGGCCGGGGCCGGGTTTGAACCCGCCACCCTCGGTATATGGGGCTGGCGCCTTACTGACTGAGCCACAGGCGCCACCCCTATTTTTCAAAATTTTTGTACAATAAATCTAAAGTTTGTAAAAAATTTGTTCAATAAGATTTTTATTCAGTTTATACCTTTTTACTAGTTCAAACATTTCTACTTCATTTTCTCTTTCTTTTTTTAGAAAAAAAGAGTCTCACTCTGTCACCCTGGGAGAGCGCCAGGGTGCCATAGCTCACAGAAACCTCTAGCTCTTGGGCTTAGGTGATTCACTTGCCTCAGCCTCCGGAGTAGCTAGGACTACAGGCATCCGCCACAATGCCAGGCTATTTTTTTGTTGCAGTTTGGCCAGGGCTGGGTATGGGGCCGGCGCCTACCCATTGAGCCACAGGCACCACCTCTGCATTTTCTCTTTTAATCCTTTCCTTCCAGAGCAGTAATTTTTCTCTGAAAGCATTAATTTTATCTGTGGATGTGAGAATATTTTCATGATTTCCCTGTATACTCTTTTTTCCCCCCTGTATACTCTTATTAAGAGTATTTAAACATTGAAATAAATCTGCAAGAAATTCAAGTTTATTATACCAAGCCTCATCACAAGGTAAATAGCCTAATTTAGAATGTTGCTTTTCTTTTTTTGAAACAGAGTCTCAGGCTGTTGCCCAGGTTAGAGTGCCATGGCGTCACAGCTCACAGCAACCTCCTTGGGCTCAAGTGATCCTCTTGCCTCTGTTTTTTTCTATTTTTAGTAGAGATGGGGTCTCACTTTTGCTCAGGCTGGTCTCAAACTCATGAGCTCAAGCAATCCACCTGCCTTGACCTCTCTGAGTGCTAAGATAGGCGTGAGCCAAGGTGCCTGGCCCTGATTCATAAAATCTTGATAGAACTCTTCCTTGAGATAACCATCTCACTTCCATATGCAATAAGAGCTGCATATGAGAAGCATCCATTGAGGAACATAATTCTGCAAATAATCTTGATTGTAATGGTCTGCTTTTTATATAATTAATAATTTTAATAGTGTTGTCTACAGCCTGTTATAATTCAGGGACTAATGATTTTGATGTTAATACTTCTCTGTGTAGAAAACAGTTTATAAAAATAATTTTCGGATTTTTTTTACACAAGTATAATAAATCCTCTTACATCTCAGTACATAGATGGGGCTACATATACACAAATACTTACACAGGAATCTCAAGACAAGTTATTAGAACTAAAGTAATTATCAATCAAATATAAAATATCTTGGACTTCTGTTGCTGTTTGAAGTAATTGACAAAATAAAAGCTGTTCTATGATTTCTTCTTCTTTTTTTTTTGTTGCAGTTTTTTTGTGGGGGCCAGATTTGAACCCACCACCTCTGGCATATGGGGCTGGTGCCCCACTCCTTGAGCAACAGGTGCTACCCTATGATTTCTTCTTTATAGACAAATCTACTGAATGCTAAAAGTTGGGGTTTACCGCTGATATCAGTAGATTTGTCCAACTGAATTGCAAATGTTTACTTCTTTGAGAGAAATATTACTTGAAACTCTATATTTTCAGATCAATCTTTAACCTGCCAAGAAATTGTATTATCTGAAAGCAGAATTTTTAATATTTTCTTTTTGCATTCTTCTCCAAACATTGTTTTTACAATTGTATAGTAGGCCGATAAAATAATGGATCCTACAATTGTACGTGATTTCATTTTCCTACCTATTATTTCTGCAACTGCATTACTCATTTCTTTTTTTTTGTGTGTGTGGTTTTCAGCCAGGGCAGGGTTTGAACCCGCCACATCCGGCATATGGGACCAGCGCCCTACTCCTTGAGCCACAGGCACCGCCCCCCATTACTCACTTCTTGTACTTTATCTGATATCGTTGCATATTTGGTGCACATTTTTGCTTATTTAGTAGTATTACTGAGTGCAAGTTGTTTGAAATATTTCACCGGCTTTTCGGACACGTGGGAATGTCTGGATTGTAAATGTCTCTTTAATTTTCTAGGAACCCTAAGTCCATTTGCTAATGTCTGGCCACAAATTACCCATATGGGATATGGTTGATTTCCTATATTACATATGAATCTTTTTTCAGAGTCTCACTTTGTCGCCCTCTCTAGAGTGCGGTAGCATTACAGCTCACAGCAACTTCCAACTCTTGGGCTTAAGTGATTATTTTGCCTCAGCCACCCAAGTAGCTGGGACTACAAGCACCAGCCACAACGCCTGGCTATTTTTATTGTTGTTGTTGTCATTGTTGTTTGTTTGTTTAGTGGGCCCAGGCTGGCTTCTGAACCCACCAGCCCAGGTGCATGTGACTGGCGCTCTAACCATTGAGTACAGGTGCCGAGCCAACATTTGAATCTTTTTTGGGGGAACATTAGTGTCACTATGTTGCCCTTGGTGTCACAGCTCACAGCAACCTCCAACTCTTGGGCTTAAGCGATTCTCTTGCCTCGGCCTCCTACAGGCGCCCACCACAACGCCCAGCTGGTTTTTGTTGTTGTTGTTATTGTTGTCATTGTTGCTTAGAGGGCCTGGCCAGGTTCGAACCCACCAGCCCTGGTGCATGTGGCCGGCGCCCTAATCACTGAGGTATGGACGCCGAGCCCCAACATATAAATCTTAATGATAAATAATCTTCATTATACTGATGACTAATTGTTTGTTTTTTTTTTTTTTTGTAGAGACAGAGTCTCACTGTACTGCCCTCGGGTAGAGTGCCGTGGCGTCACACGGCTCACAGCAACCTCCAACTCCTGGGCTTACGTGATTCTCTTGCCTCAGCCTCCCGAGCAGCTGGGACTACAGGCGCCTGCCACAATGCCCGGCTATTTTTTTGTTGCAGTTTGGCCGGGCTGGGTTTGAACCCGCCACCCTCGGCATATGGGGCCGGCGCCCCACTCACTGAGCCACGGGCGCCGCCCACTGATGACTAATTGTTTTTAAGTTAGTTGTCAATGTACCAGATGAGGCAGTATTCAACATGCTAGCATCGTCTTCTAATTTTTGTTTCTTTACTAAAAATTTGTCCATTTTAATTGAACACTATGTAATAAAAATTAAAGATGCCAAATCAAAAATAATAAAAATAGGACAGAAGTGATGACTCACAGCTATAATCCTAGCACTCTGGTAGGCCAAGGCAGGCCAATTGCTTGAGCTCAGGAGTTCAAGACCAGCATGAACAAGAACAAGAACTCATCTCTGGGCGGCACCTGTGGCTCAAAGGAGTAGAGAGCCGGCCCCATATGCCGGAGGTGGTGAGTTCAAACCCAGCCCCGGCCAAAAAAAAAAAAAAAGAACTCCTCTCTACTAAAAATAGAAAACACCAACAATGGGCAATGGGCCAAGTGCCGTGGCTAACACCTGTAATCCCAGAACTTGGGAGGCCAAGGCAGGTGGATGGCCTGAGGTCACAGATTCAAGACCAGCCTAAACCATAGATAGACCCAGTCTCTAAAACATAGCCGGGCGTTGTGAAGGGCGCCTGTAGTCCCAGCTACCCGGGAGGCTGAGGCAAGAGGATCACTTGAACTGAAGAGTGAGATTGCTGTGAGCTAAGACGCCATGGCACTCTACCCAGGGTGACAAAGTGAGACTCTGTCTCAGAAATAAATAAATAAATAAATAAATAAAAATAAATAAACAACTCATACTTTTTAAAAAGAAATACAGGCCTTAATTGAACACACTTGAAAAATTTTCAAAACTAGGATTTACAAGGTAATTGTGTGTCCAATTACTTCATTATTTCAAATCTAGACAGAACTGTACATGTTCAGTACGAGCTATACCTCCTTACTACTTCAAGCACAGCGAGGGACTGCTGAATCATACGGCTTCATTCACTTCAGATGATTTCAACAATCATCCGGCATATATTGGTGTTCATTGGCAAATCCTTGGCAAATCTCACCATCTATGGGTATGTTGCAAAACCTTATTTTTCAAGGCTACACCCCACCCCACTTTAGAAATAAGCTGGTGTTTATAACAATAAAACATTTATTTGTTATAACAATGATATACTCATATAATCAATTTAAGAGGTTTTAATTTTGATATGTATACTTACTGTGCTTTGAACTTCTTCCAAAAATAGTTTACTTAATGATCTTAAAAAAATTTTTTTTTTTTTTTTGTTGGATGGCGCCTGTGGCTCAAAGGAATAGGGCGCCAGCCTCATATGCCAGACGTGGCAGGTTCAAACCAAGCCCCGGCCAAAAAACTGCAAAAAAAAAAAAAATTTGTTTTTTGTTTTTTGTTTTTGAGACAGAGTCTCACTATGTGTAGAGTGTCATGGCATCACAGCTCACAGCAACCTCAAACTCTTGAGCTTAAGCAATTCTCTTGCCTCACCTTCCCAAGTAGCTGAGACTATAGGTGCCTGCCACAATACCCGGCTATTTTTTTTTTGGTCATAGTTGTCATTGTTGTTTGGCAGGCCCAGGCTGGGTTTGAACCTGCCAGCCCGGGTGTATGCGGTTGGTGCCCTAGCTGCTGAGCTACAGACACCAAGCCTATCTTTAAAATTTTTTACAGCACACCTAAGATCCATGTGCTGCAGCACACTGGTTGAAAATCACTACTATAGACAGTTGATTTAAAGTCTTTGCCTGGTAAATTCAAATCCTGTACTTCCTTAGATATTCATTCTTTTTTCCAGTAAATGAGCCATGTTTCATTGATTCTTTTTTTTTTTCTTTTTTTATTTTATTTATGTATGCATTTTTTAATTTTTTTGTAGAGACCGAGTCTCACTGTACCGCCCTCAGGTAGAGTGCTGTGGCGTCACACGGCTCACAGCAACCTCTAACTCTTGGGCTTACGTGATTCTCTTGCCTCAGCCTCCCCAGCAGCTGGGACTACAGGCGCCCGCCACAATGCCATGTTTCATTGATTCTTTGCATGCTTATTTTTTCCTCTGAAAACTAGACATTTTGAATAATAGATGTGGGGGAAGGAACAATGAGGAGTAGAAATGGCAGACAGAGGAGAGAAGAAGAAAAATACTCTTTAGGTCTTTGTAGATTGTCTGTGTTTGGCACCCCTTCAACATTTAGCCAGGCCATTTTTACAACTGTACTTTGTCTATAACTTCCTGCTTGCGCTAAACATTAAGGCCAGCTAGAGGGAAAAGATTATAATCTTCTCAGATATTTTCTGAGCATGCATCCTGGCCTGGATATGGGAGCTTTTCAAAGCCCTATTTTCCAAGATTCTTACTCCCCATCTTTTCCTTCTGGGTTTTTGGTGTGTCTGCTGTTTGCCTCAACTATTATATTTTGCCCAGGTGGCAATGACTTATTCATTTGGCTTTCAGTTCTTTCTAGAAACACCCTCTATGTAGCTGCTTCTCTGCCTTGAGAGTGCTTCAAGTTAGGAAGAACAAAGGCAGTCCCCTTGCATTGGTTGTTCAGGGAAAAAGACAGTCTATTTAAGAAATGGTGCTGGGGGCTCAGTGCCTGTGGCTCAGTGGGTAGGGCGCTGGCCCCATATACCAAGGGTGGTGGGTTCAAACCAAGCCTCGGCCAAACTATAACAAAAAAAAGGCGGGGCATTGTGGTGGACACTTGTAGTCCCAGCTACTTGGGAGGCTGAGGCAAGAGAATTGCTTGAACCCAAGAATTTGAGGTTGCTGTGAGCTGTGACGCCACAGCACTCTACCCAGGGCGACAGCTTGAGACTCTGTCTCAAAAAAAAAAGAAAAAGAAAAAGAAAACACAGGAATAAACCTTCATGACACTGGCAATGATTTCTTAAATAAGAGATCAAAGCATAAGCAATGATAAAATATACACAAATTGGACTTCATCAAAATTTAAAACTTTTTTCACTTTATCACCCTTGGTAGAGTGCCATGGTGTCACAGCTCACAGCAATCTCAAACTCTTGGGATCAAGGGATCCTCTTGCCTTAGTCTCTCAAGTAGCTGGGACTACAGGTGCCCACCACAACACCCAGCTATTTTTAGAGGCAGAGTCTCACTCACTCTTGCTCAGGCTAGTCTTGAACTCTTGAGCTCAAGCAATCCACCTGCGTCAGCCTCCCAAAGTGCTAGGATTATAGGCATGAACACTGTGCCCAGGTAATGCTAAATGTTAAAATTTAGTATTCAAAAGTTTGGGATTCCACTTTGGGAGGCCAAGGTAAGAGGATTGCTTGAAGCCAGGAGTTCAAGACCAGCCTGAGCAAGAAGGACACCTTATCTCTGCAAAACAATAGAAAAATTAGCCAGTCATGGTAGGGCATGCCTATAGTTCCAGCTAGTTAGGAGGCAGAGGCAGGATTGTTGAACCCAGAAGTTTGATGTTGCAGTGAGCTATCATGACACCACTGCCCTCTAGCATAGGCTACAGACAGAGTGAGACTCTGTAAAAATAAAACAAAGCAGTGTGAGTCAGAATAATTGAGTTAATGAAAGGATGGTCTTAGAGTAAGAAATGGCAGCTTTTCAGAAATTATCAAATATCTGTGGGTTGATAATGAGTTTAATAATTATAGTTCATATTTCTGGTTTGATCCCAAACGCTAGTATGTCTCTTATTGAGCAGCTGAAATCCACTTCTTAGATTAAGCTGGAGAGAAGGGGTAATTTTATCAAGTAGTTCTGATATGAAACTAAACACAAAACTAAGGCCCAGCTAGAATAGAGAGAACCATTTTCAGTACAGATGTTTAACATCTCTATAGGGTTCTTGTTTAAGGATTGACTCCAAGAGGACTGAGGTTCCACTGATTGAAACTGCATGAACAGGCCGGGCGTGGTGGCTCATGCCTGTAGTCCCAGCGCTGTGGGAGGCCGAGGGGGGTGGATTGTCTGAGCTCAGAGGTTCAAGACCAGTATGAGCAGCAGTGAGCCAGCGTAAGACCCCGTCTCTACTAACAACATCAAAAACAGCCAGCACTGCCAGAGGAAGAAGAAAATCAACAAAAAAGGAGTACTTCAAACAAAGAAGAATGAACAAGCAAACTAAAATTAAAAAAAAAAAAAGAAAGAAACTGCATGAACAAGTTTAGGTGAACATGAATTTTTCTAGAGAGAGAGAGTTCCATAGCCAGATTGTAGTTCCAGGAGACCAGGGATCATGAATACTTTGTTCACCATGTACACCCAGCCCACAGAATAAAGGCTGGCAGCCAAGACATGTTTATTGAATATCTGACTGATTGAATGAAAAGCTTTCATCAGATTCTCAAAGGGTCTGTAACCCCAAAAAGTTTTAAGGCTCAATAATGCTGCAACCCTTTAATACAGTTCTTCATGTTGTCGTGACCCCCAACCATAAAATTATTAAATAAAATTATGTGGGGTTACCACAACATGAGGAACCGCATTAAAGGGTCACAGCATTAGGAAGGTTGAGAACCACTGTTCTAGAAGGAGAAAAATCAAACAGATCTCTCAGAGTTTTATGTGGGCCAGAGCTCTGAGATAATTTATCACAATGGAATGACCAGGGAATTCCTCCCTCGATTTCTTTCAAGGGACTAGGTGATTCTCTTCTTAAACTGGATTTCTGCTTCTCCTCTGATAGGCTGTGGTCAGGCTTAAATTCTAACCCAACTTCTGCCCCCTACTATCTGTATGACTTTGGTTAAATTATCTACAATAACATCCACCTTGAGATCTTGTTAAGTGGATTAAATCAAAATGTTAGTATCGTATTGTAGCATTACACTACACAACTAATTGTATCCTCTCCTGTTCCCCACCACCACTTTTTCTTTTCTAAGACATTTCTTCACATCCATTCACCCTGATTCTCAGGCCTCAAGGCAGTTCTTGCTCTAACCAATTTGCCTCCACTAGTCCATAGAATTGCTTGGTTTAGCCATATAAGTAAATACTGATTATGGTCATTTATAAGAATTGCTACTCAAATATGCCTAATTACTCTGCTGCACAAGAATAATGAGGAAAAACTCACATTTGTTGACCTTCCATTGTGTACCAGCACCATGCCGGACACTTCTCCAAGCTTTATCCTACCCTACGAATTAGACTTGTCATTAAGTAGAAGCATTGATAAACTTTTTAATACATGGATATTCATTTTGTGCCTGGATCATAGCAGGCATTAAGAAAGCACTTGACCAAATAACATTTGACCAAATAAACTTTGTTTTATGTTTTACCTAAACTTCCCAAATGTTTAAGCATGAAGAGATGTGTTCCCAACTTTAAAATGAGGAACGTTGGTGAATTTTCAGGGGAACTTGACAAACAAATGTTTATTGAGTGCACACTATATGCCTAAACTATGAAAACACCCAGGGCTTATAAAGTCGTTCTATTCCAGAAGCTGAGGTCCTGGGTAGGGAGCCTAGGCCAGATCAGGGAAAGGTTGCTTAGTTGGCCCAGGCTGGGCTGGGTATGAATGGGGAGTGCATGGGCAGAAATCTTTTTTTTTTTTTTTGTAGAGACAGAGTCTCACTTTATGGCCCTTGGTAGAGTGCCGTGGCCTCACACAGCTCACAGCAACCTCCAACTCCTGGGCTTAAGCGATTCTCTTGCCTCAGCCTCCCGAGCAGCTGGGACTACAGGCGCCCACCACAACGCCCAGCTATTTTTTGGTTGCAGTTTGGCCGGGGCTGGGTTTGAACCCACCACCCTCGGTATATGGGGCCGGCGCCTTACCGACTGAGCCACAAGCGCCGCCCGGGCAGAAATCTTTATATGTGGTCAGGAGAGATCTTTTGGCAGGACTAAGCAAGGAGGATTTAGTAGGAAAGAGACTGGATTCTGTGCCAGGAAAGTTGGGCTGAAGTGCTGGCTGAAGTTTAACTTGTGATATATCCCTTAACCTCTCCAGAAACTGTTTAGCATCTGAAAAATAAGGAATGGGTGTTATTGAACTTGCTCAGTGCCTTCTTAGTAAGAGTCTCTACAAGCTACATTCCCCCCACCCCCGGAAGAAAATACTTTCTATGCTTAGAATTTCAACTAAGCCAATCAAAGCACCCACTATACTCTAGGAGACTATGCCATGAGTTTTTTCTCCCTATGGTTTTTTTAAAAAATTATAATTTTTTAAGAGACAGGGTCTCACTCTGTCACCCAGGTTGGACTGCAGTGCTATAATCATAGTTTACTGCAGTCTTAAACTCCTGGGCTTAAGCAATCCTCTAGGCTCAGCCTTTTAAAGTGCTGGGATTATTATGCCTGGGCTAATTATTATTATTAATTGTAATAAAAAGGTACATAATATTGGATTTACCATCTTAACCATTTTAGGTGTACAGCTCAAGCAATTCTCCCTCCTCAGCCTAGTAGCAGGGACTATAGCCAGTTAAAATTCCCCATTCTTTCCTCTCCCTAGCCCCTGGCAACCACCATTCCACTATGAATGTGACTATTCTAGGTACCTCATATATAAGGAATCATACTGCATTTGTCATTATTTGATTGCTTATTTCACTAAGCATAATGTCCTCAAGGTTCATCCATGTTGTAGCATGTGTTAAAATTTCCTTCCTTTGTAAGGCCGAAAAATATAATTTTGTTTATTCATCCACTGATGGACACTTGTGTTGCTTCCACCTTTTGGCTCCTGTGAATAATGCTGCTATGAAAACAGCTGCACAAATATCTCTTCAAGACCCTGATTTTGGGTATACAATACACCCAGAGTTGCCGAATCATACGGTAATTCTATTATTTTTTTTAAACTGCCATACTACTTTCCATAGTAGCTGTATCATTTTATATTCCCACCCCCAGTGTATGTACAAGGGTTTTGATTTCTAGCCATTCTTATCAAAACTTACTTTTTTTCTTTTTCTTTTTTATTTTTGCTGGCAGCCATCCTAATGGGTACAAGGTGGTATCTCACTGTGAGGGTTTTTTTTGTTATGTTTGTCTGTTTGTTTGTCTTAGACAGAGTCTCAGTATGTTGCCCTTGGTAGAAGCATTATTTATTCTTTGAGACAGAGCCTCAAGCTGTCACCCTGGGTAGAATGCAGTGGCATCACAGCTCACAGCAACCTCCAACTCTTGGGCTTAAGCCATTCTCTTGCCTTAGCCTCCCAAGTAGCTGGGACTACATGCACCGGCCACAACGCCCAGCTATTTTTTTGTTGCAGTTGTCATTGTTGTTTTAGCTGTGCAGGACTGGGTTTGAACCCGCCAGCCTTGGTGTATGTGGCTGGCTCTGGTAACCACTATGCTACAGGTGCTGAGCCCTCACTGAGGTTTTGATTTGCATTTCCCTAATGATAAGTGATGTTAAGCATCTTTTCGTGTGCTTATTGGTCATTTGTACAGTATGTCTTCTTCAAAGAAATGTCTATTCAAGTCCTTTAACCATTTTTTAATCGGGTTGCTTGTTTTTTTGTTGTAGAGTTATTAAGAGTTTATATATTCTAAATATTTACCCCTTGGCTCGGCACCTGTGGCTCAAGCAGCTAAGGCGCCAGCCACATACACCTGAGCTGGCAGGTTTGAATCCAGCCTGGACCCACCAAACAACAATGACTGCTGCAACCAAAAAAACAAACAAACAAAAAAAAAACAATAGCCGGCCGTTGTGGCAGGCGCCTGTAGTCCCAGTTACTTGGGAGGTGGAGGTAGGAGAATCACTTGAGCCCAGGAGTTGGAAGTTGCTGTGAGCTGTGATGCCACTGCACTCTACCCAGGGCGACAGCTTGAGGCTCTATCTCAATAAATAAATAAATAAATAAATAAATAAATAAATAAATAAATAAATAAATATTTACCCCTTATCAGAGATAAAATTTCAAATATTTCCTCTCATCCTGTGGGTTGCCTTTTCACTCTGTTGATAGGGGTTTTTTTCTTTTTTTTTGAGATAGAGTTTTACTCTTTCACCCTCAGTAGAGTGCCATAGTGTCATAGCTCACAGCAACCTCAAACCTTTGGGATCAAGTGATCCTCTTGCCTTGCCCCCGCCCCGCCACCCCCCCAATAGCTGGGACTACAAGCGCGCTGGGCTATTTTAGAGACGGGGTCTCGCTCTTGCTCAAGCTCACCTCGAACTGGTGAGCTCAAGCAATTCACCCATCTACACCTCCCAAAATACCGGGATTAAAGGTGTGAGCCACTGCGCCCAGCCTGATAGTGTCCTTTGATGCACATAGAAGACTGTCTTTTCCCTCACTAATGGTCATGGCACGCTTGTCAAAATCATTTGACCATTTACATGAAGGTTCTGTGCCACCAACTCTTGCAGAAGGTGGTACAGAAATGACAGTCTCTCCCTTAAGGAAGGCACAGTCGAAATAAATACTCAAAGATTCCTTTTCAAACAGCACTTGTCCGGTGCTGGCGTGTGCTCACTGCGCACTGGGGCCTGTATTTTCCCCACACTTTGCCTCTTAAGCTTCCTATCCAACCAGTGAGATAGGTAGGACAATCCCCTTCAGCAGAGGAGTGAACTTAGTCTCCCGGTGATGGCTGATGCAGGGAGGGACGGACAGAGACAAAATTTGATCCCAGAGTTCCTGGCTGCATGTGTTGTACTACTTCAATAAGAAGTTCTCATCTCGGGCGGCGCCTGTGGCTCAGTCGGTAAGGTGCCGGCCCCATATACCGAGGGTGGCAGGTTCAAACCCGGCCCCAGCCAAACTGCAACCAAAAAATAGCTGGGCGTTGTAGTCCCAGCTACACGGGAGGCTGAGGCAAGAGAATCGCTTAAGCCCAGGAGTTGGAGGTTGCTGTGAGCTGTGTGGGGCCACGGCACTCTACCGAGGGCCATAAAGTGAGGCTCTGTCTCTACAAAAAAAAAAAAAGTTCTCATCTCTAAAATGTAGGCAGAGACGAAATAAGATGGTCTCTATTGAGCAGCCTTGCAAATCTAAGATCTTACGCATTAAGAAGTCGCTAAAACCCAGGGCCATGCATGAGATGCAGACATTAAGTATTACTGGGGTGCGCAGAAGAGTAGAGCCCAAACACCACTTCCAGCCCGGAAGAACAGAGTCCTAAAGCGATACCTCTTCCCCTCTGAGCGAACCCCAAATCCTTACCGGAACCTGGACGCGGCTGGGGTATGCTATCGGGGCGGGTGGGGGACGAGCAATAGAAAAAGGCCTGCAAGAAGATTCTGGTTGAAATTTCCCCACGGTCTCTCCGGAAGGAGATTTCAGGTGTCTACAACGTCTCTAGCTTTAGCTGCCTTGCCGGGATCCCTTTTCCTTACCTCCCGCGGAGTTACTTCGTCCCGTCAGTCCCCTGGCTGGATTTCATTTTGGTACGCCCCCAACCCGCTGGAAGGGCGCGGCGGTAACCGCGTGGCCACTGCGCATGCGGACCCCGATGAGGCGGGAGGGAATGGGTGAGGGGGAAAGGGAAACCCGGAGCACGGACCCCGCCCCTTCGCGGCTCCACGCTTGACGTCGCCGGGGGCGCCGGCCTCCGCCCGGCTCGAAGCGGTGAGAGCTGCGGGCGGACCTGACTCGCTAGACAGGGAAGGGATGAGGGTGCTGCGATCTTTTGCTGGGGGAAAGATTGGGAGGGGCTGGGGTGGCTCCGGTGCACCACCAGGAGCCTACCCTCCGGCTCTACCCTACTCCCTCCTCCTCCGCTTCCAGCAGTGCCTGGACGGGAGACAGGCGAGGGGCTGAGCATTTGTGATACCTCCATTTCTGTGGCTACCTCCTTCTTCCCTTACCCTCTGTTTATCTCCTCGCCCTCCAGATACTCTTTTTACCAGACTGTTGCTTCTTGCGTGGGAAGGAGCACCCCACTTGGAAGCAGGAGAAAGATTTCAGACCTAAGTTTTACCGCTGCTATGTTGAAGTCTTGCGAGCCTCAGTTTCCCCCACAGTGTTTTTACCTGGCCCATCTGGTTTTGAGAATCATTATGAGACAGGGAACGAAAAAGCAAATGGACATTTGTTGAGTTCCTGCACCGCCAAGTACCATGCAGACTGCTTTATCTGCTACTGCTTTATCTTTATTTAATCCTCATTACTTGGTGTTCTTAGAACTCCCATTTCACAGATTCTTTTTTTTTTTTTGTAGAGACAGAGTCTCACTTTATTGTCCTTGGTAGAGCGCTATGGTGTCACAGCTCACAGCAACCTCCAACTCCTGGGCTTAGGCGATTCTTTTGCCTCAGCCTCCCGAGTAGCTGGGACTACAGGCGCCTGCCACAACGCCGGGCTATTTTGTTGTTGTTGTTGTTGCTGTTTGGTGGGGGCAGGGTTTGAACCCGCCACCTTTGGTATATGGGGTTGGCGCCCTACTCACTGAGCCACAGGTGCCGCCCCATTTCACAGATTCTTAAACTCATAGAGAGGTTAACCGACTTGGCCTTACATAGTGAGTAGCAGAGGTGTTTATACAGCCTTCTAACTCTGCAGCTGAGTTCTGCAGACACTTCCCTTGTCTGGGCTCTGGCTGGAACTGATCTTCAGCTAAGCCCTAGCCCTAGAAGAGCTGCTTCCTATTTCTCCAGCCATAATTCTCCTTTTCAGGTTCCTTTTTCCAGCACAGAGTACTCTGCTCTACTTCTGGTTGGATTGGTTCAGAAATGAAATGCAACAAATGTTTACGAGTGGTGCAGGGAGACAAACTTTTGCAGTCAAGAGGCTTAGATTCTTGTCCTGGTTTTGCCACTAACTGTGTGGTCTTAAACAAGTCCTTTGTCTTCTCAGAGCTTTAGCTTCCCTTTCTATGAAATTGGTGAGTGCCTTCTCACCAGCAGGCTCTTGTCCAGTTCTCCCTCCCTGTCCTCCAGCAGGCTCTTCGTGAAGGCCCAGACCCCTCTGCTCCTCATGGGCAACTGCCAGGCAGGGCACAACCTGCATCTCTGTCTGGCCCACCATCCACCTTTGGTCTGCGCCACCTTGATCCTGCTGCTGCTTGGCCTCTCTGGCCTGGGCCTTGGCAGCTTCCTCCTCACACACAGGACTGGCCTGCGCAGCCCTGACATCCCTCAGGTAAGTGCCCTCCTGCTCATCCTTCCTGTGTAGACCAGCTCTTGCTGCTAATCTCATCTCACCTCTCTCCCACCCTCCTTTTGCACACAGGACTGGGTCTCCTTTTTGAGATCTTTTGGTCAGCTGTCTCTGTGCCCTGTGAATGGGACAGTCACAGGGAAATGGCAAGGGTCTCACATCGTGGGTTTACTGACCACCTTGCACTTTGGAGATGGTACAGACAGGAACAAGACCCAGACATTCCAAACCAAGATCCTGGGTAGTCAGATTGGATTGAAAGGTGAGATGGGGGAGAAATGTGGTGTCGGGCATCAGAACGCTCAGGTCTATGCCCTGCCTCTGACCTCACCAACCTGGTAACCTTGGACATATCCCTGGGTCTTAGTCATTTATGCTGTAATAAGGACTAGGTAGTTGCAGTGAACATGCTGCCCATAGTAAAGGTTCTCTATAAGTGTTTTCCCTTTCTCTTTCTGGTTCTGAGGTTCTTGAGTCTGTCCTTGGAGATGTAATGATATGGACTAGGTGTTCCTTCTCATCCCTGTGGCTATCTTTTAGAGATACCTTTTTTTCCGCAGGGATATCTGATAAACATGTTGCATTCAATCAAACTAGTGTCTTAAGTGCCTGCTGTGTGCTTGACATAGCTCTGTGTGCTACAAAAGATAGAGAAAAAAATTAGACACCATCGATTTCCAAAGAGCTTATAGGCTTGGAAAATGACAAGTGTGTAGGTGAGAGAAAGAGTCATGCGTGCCTTTAATCCTTGTGTGATATTTGGCCTCAGATTCCTTATCTGAAATTTGGGAGATGAGGAGGGAGAAGATAAAGGTGATATTTTTTGATTTCTGAGGTCCTTTCCAATACTATCTTTCTAAGATTTTCCTAGGTGTCATATATGTATATGTGTGTAAGGGGGTTATATATATGTCCAGGTGTACATGTATGTGAACAAAGAACAGAATAATAATCTGATATATACAGACTTGGGATAATTTTTTCAGTTTTTTTTACTTTTTGAAAAGTACATATCAGTTTTATTGAGGTATGATTTACATACTATACAATTCACTCATTTAAAGTGTACGAATAGATACAAGTCCTTTATCAAATATGTGATTTATAGAGATCTTTTCTGTCATTTTTGCAAGTTTTCTTTTTAGTTTGTTGATATTCTTTGAAGCATAAATTATTTTAATTTTTAATTTTAATTTATCTTTTTCTTTTGTTTCTTTCTTTTTTTTTTTTTTGTAGACACAGTCTCATTTTGCTGCCCTTGGTAGACTGCCGTGGCATCATAGCTCACAGCAACCTCAAACTCTTGGACTTAAGCAATTCTCTTGCCTCAGCCTCCCAGTAGCTGGGACTACAGGCACCTGCCACAACGCCCAGCTGCCCAGCTATTTTTAAAGATGAGGTCTCTGGCTCAGGCTGGTCTTGAATCTGTGAGCTCAGGCCTTCTACCTACCTTGGCTAGAAGACTTTGCCTAACCTAAGGTCACAGCAATTTACCTCTATATTTTCTTCAAATAGTTTTATAGTTTTAGCTTTTATGTTTAGGTCTATAATCCATTTTTAGTCACTTCTTGTGTCTGGTATGAGGATGGGGTCCAACTTCATTTTTTTGCATGTGGCTAGCCAGGTGTCCCAGCACCTTTTTTTTTTTTTTTTTTTTTGTAGAGACAGAGTCTCACTTTATGGCCCTCAGTAGGGTGCCATGGCATCACACAGCTCACAGCAACCTCCAACTCCTGGGCTTAAGCTATTCTCTTGCCTAGCCTCCCGAGTAGCTGGGACTACAGGTGTCCGCCACAACGCCCAGCTATTTTTTGGTTGCTGTTCAGCCGGGGCCGGGTTTGAACCTGCCACACTCGGTATATGGGGCCGGCGCCCTACCAACTGAGCCACAGGCAGCGCCCTGTCCCAGCACCTTTTATTGAAAAGACTGTTCTTGGGCAGTGCCTATGGCTCAAAGGGGTAGAGTGCCGGCCCCATATGCCAGAGGTGGCAGGTTCAAACCCAGCCCCAGCCAAAAACTGCAAAAAAAAAGAAAAGACTGTTCTTTCCCCATTGAATGATCTTGGCACCTTACTGAAAATCAATTGACCATGGATGCACAGTTTGTTTTTGGACTCTTGGTTCTATTCCATTGATCTAGAGGTCTGTTCTTATGCTAGTACCACACTGTTTTGATTGCTATAGCTTTGTAGTAAATTTTGAAACCAGAAAATTTAAGCCCTCCAACCTTGTTCTTCTTTTTCAGGATTATTTGGGCTATTCCAGTTCTCTTGAGTTTCCATATGAATTTTAGTATCAGCTTGTTAATATCTCTGCAAAGAAGCTTTTTCCTTTTTATAATGATTAGAAAGAAAGTAACAACATCAAATATTATTTTAGGAGGACAGTCATCTATGACTGTCTCAACCATGTACAAATTATTGAGCAACTAATACGTACCAGGCATGGGGAATACAGAGATCTGTAAGACATACCCTTTCCGCAAGTTGCTCATAGTCTAGCAAGGATATGGACATGAATAGAAGTAAATATCCTTCAACATGTGAAGTAAAACACCAGATACAAATGAAGTACCCAAAAGTCTGTAAAGCAGGGCTGGTAAAGGCAGGCTTTTCCAAGAATACCATGCCTGAGTAAGGTTTGAGGGTGCTTAGGCATATACAGTTCCAGATAGAGGGAACAGCATACACAAAGACATGTAGGTGGGAACCACAATGGTGTGTTTAAGAACTTTCAGGGGTTCAGGTTGGCTGGTGTAGGAGAAAGAATGTTGAATGAGTAGCTGGAGATGGATCTTAAAAAGAGGAAGAAACTCATGGAGAGACTTATGTGCCAAGCCAAGGTAGTTGGTCTTTATCTAGTACACTGGGCAAACTCAAAAACTTTAATCAGGCAAGTAGTAGGATTTTGTTGTTCTTATTCTCTTTTGAAAATCACATTTTGTGGCTGACTGCCTGGAAGGAATGTGTCTGGATACAGGAAGACCAGATAGGGGTGGCTGAAATAAAGAGATGATGAGAAAAGCTGAGGTAAGATGGTGATATGATCTGTGAGAGATGTTGGAAGTGTGGGATTGACAAGACTTGGTGACTGATTCCATCTGGAAAATGTGAAGAAAGGGGTGAAATCCTCTTATAGAATTTTGCATGTACATTTTTCAGTTGTAATTATGGTGTATGTATTAATTTGTATTTCGCTGTTTTCACTTACATGTAAATGGTCTCCCATATTGCTACCTGGTCTTCAACATTATTTTAATGGTTTTTTTTTTTTTTTTTGGAGACAGAGTCTCACTTTATGGCCCTTGGTAGAGTGGCGTGGCATCACACAGCTCACAGCAACCTCCAACTCCTGGGCTTAAGCGATTCTCTTGCCTCAGCCTCCCGAGTAGCTGGGACTACAGGCGCCCGCCATAACGCCCAGCTATTTTTTGGTTGCAGTTCGGCCAGGGCCGGGTTTGAACCCGCCACCCTCCGTATATGGGGCCGGCGCCTTACCGACTGAGCCACAGGCGCCGCCCTATTTTAATGGTTTTAAATTGATCCATTAAGTGGTTAGGCCATCATTAGTTAATGCTTTCCTTATTAAAACACTTCTACTATTTCCTATTTTGTTTTAGGTTTTCTGTTTTGTTTTTGTTTATTTTTGTTTGTTTTGAGACTGAGTCTCAAGCTGTTGCCCTGGGTAGAGTGCCATGGTGTCATAGCCCACAACCACCACCAACTCTTGGACTTAAGTGATCTTCTTGCCTCAGTTTTTCTATTTTTAGTAGAGACAGGGTTTTGGTTTTACTCAGACTGGTCTGGAACTCGTGAGCTCAAGCTATCCACCTACCTTAGCTTCCCAGAGTGCTAGGATTACAGGTGTGAGCCACTGTTCCTGGCCTTTTTTTTTTTCTTTTCTTTTTTTTAAAGATAGCATTTCACTCTGTTGCCAGGGCTACCATGCAGTGGAGTCATGCAGTTCACTGCAACCTGAAATTTCTGGGCTCAAGCTATCCTCCTACCTTAGCCTCCCAAGTAGCTGAGTCCTTAGGCGCGTGTCATCGTCTCCAGATAATTTTATTTGTTTTTTGTAGAGATGGGAGTCTTGCTATGGTGCTCAGGCTAGTCTGAAACTCCTGGCCTCAAGCGATCTTCCCACTCCAGTCTCCCAAAGTTCTGGGATTACAGGTGTGAGTCACCATACCCAGCTGTTTGGGGATATTTTTGATAAAATCACAGTAGACCTCTTGTTGGTATGCTTTGCATTTTTTTTTGTTTGTTTGTTTTGTTTTGAGACACAGTAGAATGCTGTGATGTCATAGCTCACAGCAACCTCCTGCTCTTGGGCTTAGACAATTCTCTTGCCTCAGCCTCCTGAGTAGCTGGACTATAGGTGCCTGCCACAACTCCTGGCTATTTTTTATTGCAGTTTGGCTGGGGACGGGTTTGAATCTGCCACCCTCGGTATATGGGGCTGGCACCCTACTCACTGAGCCACAGGCATTGCCCTGCTTTGCATTTTTCTTTTGAATCCCTTCCTTAGGATTAATTTCTATAGGTGGTATTACTGATTCAAAGGGTATGGACTTTTCATAAAACTATGCATATTCATTCTGGTGTGCATTCAGACCATGTAAAATTATATAAAGCAAATGTGAAAGAGGTCCATGGTTTGATGGGCATCCCTCAGTCTCTATCATTGCCCATTTAAAATGATTATTTGGGGGGGGACCTTGGCTCCCATAGCACAGTGGTTGTAGTGCCTGCCATATGCACCAAGGCTGGCGGGTTCGAACCCAGCCCAGGCCAGCTAAACAACGACAGCTGCAACAAAAAAATATCTGGATGTTGTGGCGGGTGCCTGTAGTCCCATATACTTGGGAGGCTGAGGCAAGAGAGTTTGAGGTTGCTGTGAGCTGTGACACCATGGCCCTCTACCAAGGCGACATAGTGAGACTCTGTCTCAAAAATAAAATAAAATAATAAAATTATTATTTTTTTTTTAGACAGTCTCACTTTGTCACCCTTGGTAGAGTACTGTGGCATCATAGCTGACAGCTACCTCAAACTCTTGGGCTCAAGCGATTCTCTTGTCTCAGCCTCCCAAGTAGCTGGGACTACAGCCGCCTGCCATGACACCCAGCTAGTTATAGAGATGGGGGTCTCACTCTGGCTTAGGCTGGCCTCGAACCCATGAGCCCAGGCAATCCACTTGCCTTGGCCTCCCAAGTGCTGGGATTATAGATGTGAGCCACCGCACCTGGCCCCAAATCTCCCATTTAAAATTATGATAGGTACAGCCAAATTGTTGTCAAAAGTAAGACAACACAAAGTAATCCCTCCCATCTTCAACAATTTGTGTTATTATCAATCTTTTAAATGTTTACCAAGTGTGTGAGCAATGGAATTATCCAATTGTTTTAATTTACTTTCTTCTGATTTCTAGTAAGATTGACCCTTTGCCTAAAGAGTCACTCTCCGGTTTTCTGTGGATTACTTGTTCATTTCCTTGGCTCATTTTTTAAGTTGTCTTGTTCTTCTTGATTTGTAGGAAATCTGTGTTCTAGATAGTATATCTTTTTGTCATTGAAATATATTATAGGTTTGTTTTTTTTTTTTGAGACAGAGTCTCACTATGTTGCCCTCGGTAGAGTGCCGTGACATCACAGCTCACAGCAACCTCCAACTCTTGGGCTTAAGTGATTTTCTTGCCTCAGCCTCCCAAGTGGCTGGGACTACAGGTGCCCACCACAACACCCAGCTATTTTTTGTTGCAGTTGTCGTTTAGCTGGCCCGGGCCAGGTTCGAACCCACCAGCCTTGGCATATGTAGCTGGTGCCGTAACCACTGTGCTACGGGTACCCAGCCATATTATAGGTATTTTCAACCAATCTGTTACTTTTTTTTTTTTAATTTACTCTTCATGAGGTTAGGTTTATTGCTCTTGTCCTTTATGTGGCTTTTAGGTTTTTGTGTCTTTCATAGGAAGGCCTTCCTCACTTTAAAAGTAGAAAATATTCTTCTCATTTTTTTTCATGCTTAAGTGTTTTTTTTTAATTTGTTTGTATAGTTCTACATCTGGGCTGTATTGTATAGTGTGAGATAACAGTCCATATATTTTTTCCATTTGGAAATTGTCCCAAGGCCATTTACTGAATAGGCCATCCTCTCCCCGCTAATTTAACGTAGGGTATGAGCCTTTTAGTGAGTCTTGGTACCTTGTGGAAAAACTGCTCTTTTAAAAAGAACAAACCAGTTTATATAGACTGATGTCTGCAGCGTGTGTTGATTGTAAGCTAATTTAAGTTAACTTTCTTATTGATGCACAGTTGTTTCCTCAGTGATAAAGATGATAGTATATGGAATACTTCATTCAACAGAATCAATGCCAGAATACCTGGTATTATAGGAAGCCTTAGAAATGAAGTCTGAAGATGGAGGCTCCTGCCCTACCCCTAATTTTCCTCCATCTCTTCTCCTATGCCTCTCACAGGATCTTCTGCAGAACAGCAGATCCTTGTCACAGCCAGAGTGACCACAGAAAGGACCCCAGGCATCTGCCTATATTTTAGTGCTATTCCAGGAATCTTGCCTTCCAGCCAGCCACCCATATCCTGTTCAGAGGAAGGAGCAGGAAATGCCACCCTAAGCCCTAGGATGGGTGAGGAGTGTGTCAGGGTCTGGAGCCGTGAAGACCTTGTGCTCACCAAGCTGCTCACCTCGGTAAGAGCGTCAGGGTTTCATAGACTGTCATGCTAACTACTGTGTCTAGAAAGTTCCTAGAGGCAATTTTACCTAGTAGAAAAAGCATAGGCTTTATAACCCTTCCTTAGAGGCTATGTGAACCTGAGCATGGGCTTCCTCATCTGTAAAACAGAAAACCTGATACTATCTTGTAGTTCCAACAAATAAGGATTAAGTGAGAATGACTGTAAATGCCCATCACAAATGCCTGCTACTTGATGATAGAGATTTGATAAATGACAGCTGTTACTGTTTGCTATTGTCTTTAAATATGATAAAACATGATCTCCACCTCAAAGGAATTCAGAAGCTGTAATAAGAGGCAGAATGGGCTAATTGCTATCACAGAGATGTGAGCAGAGTGTTATACAAACACAAAGTAAGGAGCAATTAACCCTAACTTGAACATTTATGGAGAGCACTTCACAGAGAAGGAGGTACCTAAGAAAAAGAATCGTGCACTAGTTTATAATGTACAAAGTGCTTTCAGGTTCATTAACTCACTTGATCATAAAATAGCCTTTTGAGGTAGGTGTTACTATCTCATTTGCTAGATGAGGAAACAGGTTTAGAGAGAGGGAGTGGATTGCCTAAGGCCACACAACTGGTTAAGTGGCAGAGCCAGGATTGCAATCGACATCTTTCCTCCTGTCTGGGTGAATGGGAAAATTTAGGCAGGGAGTGCAGTAGAGGAGGTTCAGGAGAGGGAAATGCATTCCAGGCAAAGGGACCAGCATGAGCATAGCCATAGGGGGCACTCCATGATGACAGGTTTAGGAATGATGTAGGAGAAGAGGCAGGAGAGACTGCAGGGCCTGACAGGGAGGCACTGTGAATCCCAAGTTAGGTGGCTGTGACTTAACACTAAAGGCAGTGGGAGCCACTGCAGTATCCCAAGGAGGAGAGAAAAGCACTCCACTGGTGATGGGTAGAGGAGATTAGCTGAGATTTTCCTATCTCATAGAGGCATTATAGGGGTTTAGGATGACAGTTGGGCAAGAAAACAGTTTGCAGGGCAGCGTCTGTGGCTTAAAGGAATGGGGTGCTGGCCCCATATACTGGAGGGTGTATACTGGGGTGGGTTCAAACCCGGCCCCAGTCAAAAACAGCAAAAAAAAAAAAGAAAGAAAGAAAGAAAAAAAAGAAAACAGTTTGCAAACCAGCAAGACAAATAAAAATGACATTTTTTCTTTAGTTGCTCCCTAGAATTAGAGAGCTTTCTCCCTCATGTAGGTGTCTCTCTGTAGCCCTTGGCTGGGGTTAAGATGTCTTCCCAAGGGAAGATTCCTCACTCACCCTCTCTCTAGTCATTTCTTCTTCCCTCCCTGTGCCCACCCCTAGGAGGAGCTAGCTCTGTGTGGCTCCAGGCTGCTGGTCTTAGGCTCCTTTCTGCTATTCTTCTGTGGCCTTCTCTGCTGTGGCACTGCTATGTGCTTCCACCCACGTCGAGAGTCCCACTGGTCTAGAACCCGGCTCTGAGGGCACTGGCCTACTTCCTGCCTTGTTCTCAGGTGAGATTCTTTATTCAGTCCTGTGGGAGTAGGGAATGGGGTGGGGGCAGCAGCTGTAACTGGAGTAGAGCAAATCCTTGGAATCCGCCCTCAAATATTGCTTCTTCTGAGTCCCTAAGAACAATCTTACCCATAGCTATTCTGTAGGGACCGAGAACAACTTACACCATCAGCACTCAGTATTTTTGTTTGTTTTTGAGACAGAGTCTCACTATGTTGCTCTCAATTGAGTGCTGTGACATGACAGCTCACAGCAACCTCTAACTCTTGGGCTTAAGCAATTCTCTTGCCTCAGCCTCCTGAGTAGCTGGGACTATAGGCACCCACCACAATGCCCCACTATTTTTCTTTTGTTGCAGTTGTCATTGTTGTTTAGCTAGCCCGGGCTGGGTTCGAACCCACCAGCCTCGGTGTATGTTGCTGGCACCATAACCACTGTGCTACGGGCGCCAAGCCTGTTTGTTTTTTTGAGACAGAGTCTCACTCGGTCATCCCTGGTTAGAAAGCCGTGGCATCATAGCTCACAGCAACCTCAAACCTTCATGCTCAAGTGATTCTCTTGCCTCAGCCTCCCAGGTAGCTGAGATTACAGGCACCTGCCACAATGCTCAGCTATTTTTATTTATTGTATTTTATTTATTTATTTATTGAGAGAGTCTCACTTTTTTGTTCTCAGTAGAGGGCCGTGGCGTCATAGCTCATAGCAATCTCAAACTCTTGGGCTCAAGTGATTCTCTTGTCTCAGTTTTTCATTTTTAGTAGAGATGGGAGTCTCACTCTTACTCAGACTGGTCTTGAACTCCTGAGCTCAAGCAATCCACCCACCTCAGCCTCCCAGAGTACGAGGGTTACAGGTGTGAGCTACCTCACCTGGCCTCCCTCAATATTGAGTGGCCTCACTCAATATGTTTCCTAATTTTACTTTTTTATTATTATATGTTTAACACTGATGTGGGAAAGTCCAAAAAGCACAGTTAGACAAAGTAATATAAAGTAGATACTTAAAATACCACTCAGGGAAAAAGTATACTATTATCAGTAGCCCAGAAGCCCCTATGGTCCCTTTCTTCTCGACAATACCCTTTCATCCACTAGAACTATGATCTGGCTTTATGGTATATCACCAAGTATGCATTCCTAAATAATATAGCTTGGTTTTACTTATTTTGGAACTTTATATAGGTAGATGATACATACATATTCTTTGTAATTGACTTGTTTCAAGGAACATTCTGATTTTAAGATTCACTCATAGCTATAGTTCACATCTAAGCTTTTAGGCAACAATGGTGAGTTAAGAGAGTTCAAGTTTAAGGATTCTTCCTGGATATGAATTATGTTTGTTTGGCTTTTGTCCTGAAATTGTAATACCTGGTTTTATGATGCAAATTTTATAAAATTCAACTTGAACAGCTCAAAAGAATCTTAACTGATGATGCCCACTTACTAGGCACGTAGTATGTGCCCAAGAATTTTACACTCACCTTCTCTCTTCCATTTAGTCATCGCTGCATTTAGGAAAAGTTGATTCAGCTAACAAGATCTTTGGAGAGAATCAGCTTCACAAAGGTAGCAGTGGGTGGGGACATATTGGCTAACTAGTTCATATGTCAGCTCCTTAAGGGAAAAAATATTTCTGCAAAAAATCTTCACCATGTGGTTTCTGTGTCCTTGTAAACTACCATGGGAGAAGTGGAAATAGTCTAGGCTCAGGGAACTGCTCCTGCCAGAGGACCTGGAAGCTCAAGATCAACTTTCCTTATTTTGCTTTGGGACATCCCAACCACCTGCTTGGGACAGGAAATGATGGAGCTCTTCCAGCCTTGGACAGGGAAAGGAAAGCTTCCTGGCCCCTGGCGGATCTTGCAGGCCTGTGACTATCCCTTGGGATTAAGTGCCTGTGCCTGTCTTCTAGTTACCATTCCCTGTGCTCCTTTCTCAGTTTCTACATGTACCCTAGAGCTCTCCCTGGGTCTCTTATTTGTCCTGTTTTTCATTTTCTTTCTCCCCAGGTTCAAATCAACTTCTTGGGCCTTGTTGGAAGAGATGTTACAGTGAAGAGTTGGAATGAGGGAGAAATAAAAGGCTATTTTGCCCCATGTTGCCTAAGGTGTTTATTGAGGATTGAATCAAGGTGGGCATTTTAGGGTAGACAAGTTTGGGAGGTTGGGGGGACTTTTCCTTGCTGAGTCTGTTTTGACATAGTTTGGCATAGGGGATAGGTTACTTCAGTTCTTACCATGATTAACTTGGCTTTGGAAATCACCTGTGCCCCTTTATGTTTTGTTTTCTTCTATAAAATAAAATTGATAATTCCAGCTAGTTGAGGGGGAGGCTAACAGGTCATGAAAATGCTTTGACATAAATGTACTCTGACCTTGGGCAAGTCGTGCAACTCTGCAGGGCCTCAGTTTTCTGAAGGGATTTGACCCACTGAGTCTTCCCAACATTGACGTGCAAAAACGTTCCTCGCATTTGGGTGCCCATATCCAGACTGAATGTTACTAGTCTCTTACCAGTCCATTTTCCCGCCTTTTCTGCGCCCAGCAGCAGCCTTCCCTTACCCCTCCCAACGTCTACCATACACGCAGGCGCAGATCACGCCGCTTGCCGCTTCTGTCCTTCCTCTGGCGCCCCCTCAAAGCTTCCCCTAGCAACAAGCTCGAGTCCAGAGCGAAGGCGGGGCCAGCGCATGCGCTGCGATTCTTTCCTCTGCCAGTCGTCGGACCGCATGCTGGGTTCCTCCCCCTGCAAGCCTAGCCCTTATCCCCGCCTTTTCCCACCGAGGGTCCGCGTGGCGGGGCGCGCACGCACACGGACTCGGTAGCGGCCAGTCGCCCGGGCCGCGGCAATAAGGAGAGAAGGCGGGGCTGTTTCCCTTAGGGTCCCGCCCCCTTTGGCCCGGCGTCCCTACCGCGCCTGCGCGCTCCCGCTCGGTCTCCATCTTGGAATTGGGAGGAAGAGGGAGAGGGAGACCGGGACGAGAGCAGAGCTGTGGTGCGGAGAGAAGCTGAGACCGAGGGAAGGAGAGGGAGAGAGCGCGCGCGGACCGTTAGTAGAGCCTTAGCTACAGTCTTTCAGCTGTTGTAGGAAGAGAGAAGGAGAAAGGGAGGAGGCTAGGGCGGGAGTGGGGGCTGTCACCCTCAGACCCCGGCGTGAGAGGGGCAGTGCAGCCGGACGTCCTCGGGGTGGGCCCCCTGTCGGTGGCCGAAGACCTGGGGGTCAGGCCTCTGGGTCCCAAATTTCCGGGCTTTGCCCCTCGCTTCAGCCTTCATATTCCAGATATCCGGGACTGGGGTCCCAGCCTCTTTAAACCTGGGTTTGTGTTTCATAGAATTTCAGATATCTGGGACTCAGAACCCTGCGTGCACCAGTATCTGGGGTTCATTGCCCAGGCATTTAAATATCGGGTTCGGTTTCTTCCTTTTCATATATACGGGGTTCAGACCGCACAATCAGAAATCCGGGATTCAACAACTGTCTCCTTCGAGGAGGGGGAGGACTGGACAGAGAGGTCAGATCAGGTTGTCACCCCTTCCCCTCCAGAGGAGGCTTCCCGGGCCCGCCCCTCAAGAAGGGCGAAAGCCGAGGAAGAGGTGGCAAGGGGAGAGGTCTCCTTGCCCCTCTCCCTGCTTGGCAGAGCCGCTGGAGGACCCCAGGCAGAAGCGGAGGCGCTGGGGCACCATAGTGACCCCTACCAGGTGAGACACGGGGTACAGGGGCGTGGGTCCCTGTGTCTTGGCACTGAGAAGAAAGGGTACTCCTTTCTGAGAAGGTGGAGCTGGATAGGCCCTCTCAGGATGGGGAAGCCCAGCTGGGCCAGTGGTCAGCCTCTGGCTAGCCTTGCCTTCTGTTGCCACTCTCTTCCCCTTCTTCTTTCCTCGATTGTGTCTGGTTGATGGGGGACCTCAGGTGACAGGGTATCTGATGTCACCAGGGGTCATGTCCTAGGTGCTCGAGCTAATCAGATGGGTTTACATCCTCTGGTCTTCCCTGTTCACTTTGCCTTTCATAGCCACCTCGCCATGATCCTGTCCCTTTTTTCTGACTGCTCTGGGGTGTAGACACCCTTGCTTCTCTTATCTGCTTTTCAGGCCTGGTCTGGTTGTGTTTCTTGTCCTTGCTGGTGTGTGTGTGTGTGTTTGGGGGTGCCTGGTAATATTTTTCTCCAACTACAGTTGTCTTACAGTCTCTTGTTACAATGGTATACTCTCATACATTTGTCAAGCAATCTGTCTTTTACAAAGTACTTTTAAATGTCTTCTCTTATGTGACATCACCACCCTCCACCCTGTGGGGGTTCTTTTATTAGCATTTTCCCATTTTACAGTTGAGAACATTGAGGCCCAGAGAGGTTACCCAAGGTCACGCAGTGGGAGAATCAGAATTTGAACCCAAGTCCTCAATCAAATCTTTACCCTGTTCTATACATCTTTTTTGCCATCTCTTTTCTTCTGAGCCTGGACGTGGTCAGGGGTCCCCAGGAGAACCAATTGGTGCACAGTTTAAGAATTATAGCCCCACCCCCTTTGGGCGGCACCTGTGGCTCAGTGGGTAGGGCGCTGGCCCCATATGCCGAGGGTGGCGGGTTCAAACCCAGCCCCAGCCAAACTGCAACAAAAAAATAACCGGGCGTTGTGGCGGGCGCCTGTAGTCCCAGCTGCTCGGGAGGCTGAGGCAAGAGAATCAGGTAGCCCAAGAGTTAGAGGTTGCTGTGAGCCGTGTGACGCCACGGCACTCTACCCGAGAGCAATACAGCGAGACTCTGTCTCTACAAAAAAAAAAAAAAAAAAAGAATTATAGCCCCCTTTTCAAAAGGGCTATACTCGAACCTTTTCCTGATGGGAGGCTCTGCCTCATGGACTTTTCTGTGTCGTGACCTTCATCTTTACCCTGATTCCAGACTTTGGCCTGGGTTACTGAAAGGGCTCTCTCTTCTGACAAATGATAGCTACGATGGTGTCTTTCAATGGTTAAAGCCAAGCTGTGGGATGACCTCCCCAAAGATTAAAGCTTTGCGGGAACCCTGGAGGAAGAGAAGGAAAAATCCATATGCTGAGTGTCTGCATAGTGTTCCTAAGTACGAGATCTCATTAAAATCTTACAACAGCCCTAACTGTAATTCATTTTACTGAAGAGAAGACTTAAGAGATATAAAGAACTGGCTTGGCGCCTGTGGCTCAAGCAGCTAAGGCGCCAGCCACATACACCTGGGCTGGCGGGTTCAAATCTGGCCCGGACCCGCCAAACAACAATGATGGCTGGAACCAAAAAATAGCTGGGCGTTGTGGCGGGCGCCTGTAGTCCCAGCTACTTGGGAGGCAGAGACAGGAGACTCGCTTGAGCCCAGGAGTTTGAGGTTGCTGTGAGCTATGATGCCACAGCACTCTACCCAGGGCAACAGCTTGAGGCTCTGTCTCAAAAAAAAGAAAAAACAGATATGAGGAACTTAGCAAAGCCCTGTTGCTGTACATTGCAGATGGGATGTACTGGTAATACAGCTTAAAAACTGATACATTTGGGTTTCCTCATCTGCAGAATGGAGATAACATTTTCCATTTTAGCATAGGCTTTGGTAATTGTTCAAGTGTTATTGTGAGGAAGGAGACCTGTGTGATGTTTTGTCAATGGCTGGCACCACTTCCATGTGACCTGGGGTCCTGGATTGGCATTCTTGGGCCTAGTGCTAGTAGTAAAGAGGTCAGAAAGATTCCTTTGGCAAGTTGTGAGCACCTGCTTTTGTGTGTGGGTGTGTGGTGCCCATGAGGGGTGCCTGTCTCTGTAGCTGACAGGGAGAAAGGGGCCTGCTTTGAGCATCCTGGGAACTGTTGAGGGCTGAGCTGAGAGCAATCAATCAATCTCACAAGCTATTCTGAGCCCTTTGCACCCTGGGGGCCCACTGGAGAATCAGGCTCTTTCTTGCCCTCCAGTTGGGCAGAGGAGACAAAAGTAACACAATAGGAAACAGTGCACAACAAAATATAATTACATGCTAAAATTGTTAGGTGCTTTTAAGTAGCTAGAACTCTGCCCAGGGAGTCCAGCTCTGGTGAAGGCTCCTTTGTGCCTAAATTCTGGCAGGTCCTCAGGCAGGAGCCTGTCCTGGAATCCCCTTGAGGATCCTGTTTGATATCCTGCAGGAAATTTCTCAGGGTGTTTGGCTGGGTGTTCTAGCTCTCTCCAAGGACTGGAGTAGTCAGGGGTGGCTTCCTGCAAGAGGGTGATGACCTGAGAGAATAATGGGCACACAGGCCTTACTAGGGAGGGGAAGGTAGTGTTCTCTGACCTTGGAGAAGTCTTTTTTCCTCTCTGTGCCTCAGTGACCTCATCAGGAGAGTGGTGATCATGATCTATACTGGTATTTCATAGGGTCGCACTAAAAAGCACAGTGGTGGAGGACCAGCTTTGGGCAAGTCACTTGACCATTCTGAGCCGGTTTTCTCATCTGTAAAATAAAAGTGATCACAATACTTGACTTGTAAGGTTACAATGAGGATTGAATGAGAGATAATACATGTCATGTGCTTATTATACATACTCAATAAATGTTATTTGTATACTGCAAATGTTCTGTACCTGTGTGTGACACTTATGCAATTGGATTGGACAAGTAAGGCAGCCCAGACCACAGAGGCCCTGATATCCCTGTCCTTCCCATTCTGGTTCTTCTGTCTGCCAGTGTTCTAGCCCTTTTTGAGAGTGAGTCTGCTGGCCTCTCTGGGCCAGTACCCACTTCTAACAATGAACGGATTTCCACCGCCTCCGGCTTGGCCATTTCCTGTTCTCTTCCAGGGTGTGAGAGGTTGAGGGAGGAGGAGACTTCAGCACCAAGGGGAACAGGAAGGTGCCTGGAAATAGTTGGGGTATGGGACTTAGGGGACAGGACATTTGGGGATCTGGAGTGCTAACTAGGAGGCAAAATCGTTTATTCTTGAGGGGAGAAGTAGGGGTTATAGGGAAATGGGAAGTTTTAGAGGGCTGAGGGGAGTGGAGAGGATGCTTAGCTTCTTAAAATCTTCCTAGCAGTTTTAGGGACTCTAGGGACCCGGCCCCCGTGATCTGGTTGCCAAGGCAACTTCACTTTTTTTGAGATTTGATGTTGTTCCTAATCTCCCCCTGCCCTTCCTCAGCGGTGCCTCCCCCTCATCAGGGAATGAGAGAAGGAGAAGGCAGAAACTTCAGGGGCCCCTTCCTTTCTCAGAAGGTCCTGTTCTTATTCTAAGGGGTCACATCTCCATTCCGTAGGCCAGGCCCCACTCTAAGGGCCCCCTGGGGCCACCATGCCAGCTGGGGGCCGGGCCGGGAGCCTAAAGGACCCTGATGTGGCTGAGCTCTTCTTCAAGGATGACCCTGAAAAGCTCTTCTCTGACCTCCGGGAAATTGGCCATGGCAGCTTTGGAGCCGTATACTTTGTGAGTTGGGTTTTGGGGGGTGGGGGACTCTTGTTACCCCTGTGGGCCTCTGTCCGGTCTACACTACTCCATGCTAGCCTTTACTGCCTCTCCTTCTGGACCAGCAAATCTTCCCACTGAGGTGGGAAGGCTCTCATCAGGGGCCTTTACCACTCCTGGTCTGGTCCTCTAGGCCCGGGATGTCCGGAATAGCGAGGTGGTGGCCATCAAGAAGATGTCCTATAGCGGGAAGCAGTCAAATGAGGTGGGTCAGGCCCAGTAAGACCAGGCTGTGAAGGGGACCCCAGTCTTAAGGTACAGGTTGGGTAACCCCCTTCCTACCCTGACCTCCTCCTAGAAGTGGCAAGATATCATCAAGGAGGTACGGTTCTTACAGAAGCTCCGGCATCCCAACACCATTCAGTACCGGGGATGTTACCTGAGGGAGCACACAGCTTGGGTGAGCTGCCCCTCCACTCAGGCCTGCCCTTGTCCTAGTTCAGTCTCTTAGGTGGGCACTGCTTGGGATGCCATTGGGAGATCCTGGGAAGGAGGGAGTTTCCTTTGACTGCTTTAGTCTTAGACCCAGAAGCAGCAATGTCAGCCTAGGAAAGGTTGATGCAAAGAAAGACATAGGCTTTAGCCGGCCGAAAAGGGCATATGGGCTAGAGGAGGTGGAGACCGAATGGGGCTTTGAAGGAATTCAGATGGAGTGGTGGTGAATGTCTTAGGCTCTTTCTAGGAGAGACCCTGGCCCTAGGGACTTTACTATCACCCCCTCACTTTCTCTAGTTGCCTTTCCTCCCTGTCATTACCCTGGGGGCATTGCTTGAATAGAGGATTGCCAAGGAAGCTCTGTTTTGAGGGTCTGCCGAAGGGAGCTGGGCCAGAGGTGGCCAGGATCTGCTGATCTCTGACCCTTGACCCTTCTTTAGCTGGTGATGGAGTATTGCCTGGGCTCTGCTTCTGACCTTCTAGAAGGTAAGTGTCTCTTTGGCCAATTAAGTAGGAGACGGGAGAAGAGCAGAGAAGCTTTAGGGGGAGGAAGCTTATTTTGGTTCTTGGGCTCTCTCAGTTCGATGTTTTCCCTTTATTTTTCAGTGCACAAGAAGCCCCTTCAGGAAGTGGAGATTGCAGCTGTGACCCATGGGGCACTTCAGGGCCTGGCGTATTTGCACTCCCACAACATGATCCATAGGTAAAAGCAGCATCAATGATGGCTGGGAGAGGGATGATCTTGATACCGCTCTTCATATAGCTGGGCTGTAATCATCTTGGAAACTGTGCTAAAGCTCTTGCCTGGACTTCCTGAGACATGTCTTATTCTTGTACTTTACCTCTGGCAGGGATGTAAAGGCTGGAAACATCCTGCTCTCAGAGCCCGGCTTGGTGAAGTTGGGGGACTTCGGCTCTGCATCTATCATGGCACCCGCCAACTCCTTTGTGGGTACCCCATACTGGTGAGTGAGTGGTGGTGAGTGGACAGAGCTCCCAGGATGTCAGTAGTAGGAGTTACAGGGTCTGGGCAAGTGATTAGCCTTTCTTTCCTGACTGTTCTCTCAGGATGGCACCTGAGGTGATCCTGGCAATGGATGAGGGGCAGTATGATGGCAAAGTGGACGTCTGGTCCTTGGGGATAACCTGCATTGAACTGGGTAAGGATATCTTCCTCTCTCCTCCCTTATCCTCTTTCTTCTCTAGTCTTTTCTGTTACTATTCCCAGAATCCTCCTTTAATCCCATTCTCCAAGCTCCTGTCCATTCTGACTCTACTCCCCAATATAGGCAACTGTCAGACCCTGCTAGTTCTCAGGCCTTAAGATTTTGTAGCAGTCTTTTCTTCCTGTCCACCTCTAGTTCTAAATCTTTTTTGAATGTATGCTATGTTGTCTCGGAATATTGCAGTGAATGAGAATTCTGCCCTCATTGAAGTTGTTGGGGAAACCAGGCATGTTTTCTATCAATACAATAGAAATTGAGTGGAGAGGTTACAGGACCAATACAAACATAAAACAAGGGACTTGACCTAGTTTAAGAGCTAAGGAAGGCTTCTTGGTAGCAGAGATGTTTAAACAGACCCACAAGATAAATAATAGCTTTTTGAAGTGTGCAGAGAAGAGCATTCCAGACAGGGTGAGCAGCTTATGCAGAAGCCTAGAGGTAAGAGCAGGCATGAGGAACTGAGATCAGCTTCTGTTGTTTGGCACATAGCATGTAATGCAGAGTGAGTGAGTAATAGGTCCAGAGAGTTCATGAGGCCTTAAAGTCATGTCAGGGTTCTCATCTTTGCCACTTTACACTGTTGAAATAACTAACGAGGCAATGTTTGTAAGGCCTCCAACACAAAATAGTTGCCAAAAAAAGAGTTGCTGTTAGTTACTGTTATTGACAACTTCTGTAGTGATCCTTCCTACTGCCAGTGTCTTCTCCCTTCTAGTCTGTCTTGAGTACTGACGCCAGGGAGATCTGCCTAAGCTCAGTGCTATGTTACTCCCGACTCAGCTATCAATTGCTCCTTGTTTCCTTCATGACTGAAGCTATCCCTGTCCTTTCTTACATCAGGCTAGAGTCTGCTTCCTAAAGGCTGGCTGTCCTTCATGAGCTCCAGCCATTGAGTGTATCATGAACTTTTTCACTCCCTTGTCTTGGTTTGTATTGTATTCTCTGCCCAAGGTCAGAGACTTGACATGCCATTTCCCTCCGTCTCCACAGTCAACATTTACTGTTTTTGGACAGGTGGTGAAAATGTATGAAGCAAGCCAAGTATAAGAAAAAATTAAGATCTGTTCATTTTACTCTTAGTTTTTTGGTAGAGATAGGGATACATAGAAATATTTCTCTACAGTTGGAAAAAAAAATCAAGCCTGATTCTAAATAGCAACTGATACTCAAGAGAAGCAATATGGAGGAGGCTTTAGCATACTGGAGGTTGCTGTTCCCATATAAAGAGGGCAGCTATCGTTAGTTCCAGCCCATTGTCATATAGGAGTGTAGATACCTTTTCACCAGATCTAAGTTTTTAAAGCGAATCTGGGAAAAAAATAAAAAGAGAGAATCTGGAAATTTGCATTATTATTTTTGGCAGTTAAGTTTTAAAAATCACATAATGCAAGACATTTGTGTAGGGCACAGGGATTCGCAGTTTATAACTTCCAATCTAAGGCCTAGCTCCAGTATCTCTTTTTATGAAACTTTCCATGAATTCCCTGCACATGTATAGCTTTAGGGCCCACCTCACACTCTCAACTTCCCATTTATTTACCTATCTCCCTCTTTGTCAGTTAATACTTTGAAGTTATGTTACTTTTCAGTTCTATTTAATCTTCTCTATTAAACTGAAATTTTTGTTTTTGTTTTTTGAGACAGTATCACTTTGTCGCCCTTGGTAGTATGCCATAGCATCATAGCTCACAGCAACCTGAAACTCTTGAGCTCCAGCAATCCTCTTGTCTCAGCTTCCCACAGGCACCTGCCACAGCGCCTGCCTGTTTTTAGAGATGAGGTCTTGCTCTTGCTCAGGCTGGTGTCAAACTTGTTAGCTCAAGCAATCCACCCGCCTCAGGTTCCCAGAGAGCTGGGATTATAGGCATGAGCCACTGTGCCTGGCCTGAACTGAAAGTTCTTGAGGACAGGGCCTGATTGTTGTTTTTTCTTTATCTTCCCTTAACACTTAGCAAGTTATTGTTCTCATTTGCATTTAATAAGTATTAGTTGGGCTGATAACTGAATGTGCTTCCTTCTGTCTTCTTTGGTGCCTTTGCATGTGTTGTATTCTTTGATCCCTATTCTACCTTTGTGTAGTCAAGAGGATGGTTGCTGTATTGTGTAGTAGGGAATTAATTGAGACCCAGCAGGCTTATAAAAATTGCTCATGGTTATGTGGCAAGGAAGACAAGGAGCTGGAGTTTGAATCTAAGCTGTCTCAGTTCCATTCCAATATCCTCTGTCCACCTGATCTCTCTCACCGTCTTCTTCCCCTTGATCTTCCTCTGTAGCGGAACGGAAACCACCACTGTTTAACATGAATGCGATGAGTGCCTTATACCACATTGCACAGAACGAGTCCCCCGTGCTCCAGTCAGGACACTGGTGAGGACTGGGTTTCCTAGGTCTAGGGGTTAGGCCATGGGCTAAGACTGCCTGGTTCATTTCTTCTCCTACCCTCTCATTACTTCCAGGTCTGAATACTTCCGGAATTTTGTTGACTCCTGTCTTCAGAAAATCCCTCAAGACAGACCAACCTCAGAGGTTCTTCTGAAGGTGAGGGCTTACTGACCTGGCATGCTCCTAGAACTGTAGCTTGTTAGAACCACAAAAAAACCCCAATGAAATCAGGGGTTCCCAATTCCTCCTCCACCAAGAGCTTCATGTGTGTATTCCCACTCCTATCCCCAATGCCCAGTGAATTCTGTTTTGTAAGATTTTGTCTACCAGACTGCCTTAATTTTTAAAGTAATAATTTGTTTTCCCATCTTTTATTAACCAAAGATGTATATAATTGCCAGCCAAAGCTTCTGGTCAGCGTGCAATAACAAGGGTTACCACACTGATCTGATGTAATTCAAGCCAAAAACCTGTATAGCCTTATCATAGGTAAATGTATGATTTCCCTTAGATGATTTTTGAGTTTTAAGTAGAGGGGCTCTATTCTCTCAACAGATCTACGGGGCCTAAGGAGCCTTGGTTGGGAACTTTAATAATCTAGTTTGACATACTTGTTTTGTAAGTGTAGAATACCTTTTGAGGTCTAGAGCGACTTCCTAACATATCCAAGATCACTTAGCACTTTGGTAGACGATCTGGACTAGAATCCAGATCTCCTGATTATTCTTGCCTGTTAGCCATGCCTAGAAGAACAAGAGTCTGTCTGGGGAAGTAGAGACTGAGTGGTAGAGAAAGTAATTGTGGGAGGAGAGTTTGAGACAAGGCCAGCATCAGCCTATGGTGGGTGTGGTCCCCAGGGGAGTACCTGGGATGCTGAGGGCTAGGGGGGTCAGGAGTAGAGGGGGCAGCAGGCCTCAGTGTTCTCTTCCCTCAGCACCGCTTTGTGCTTCGGGAGCGGCCACCTACAGTCATCATGGACCTAATCCAGAGGACCAAAGATGCTGTGCGGGAACTGGATAACCTGCAGTACCGAAAAATGAAGAAGATCCTTTTCCAAGAGGCACCCAATGGCCCTGGTGCTGAGGCCCCAGAGGAAGAGGAGGTGACCCAGCTTGCTCTGCCTCCCTTCTTTAACTCCTGTGCTGTGCTTGCCTCCTAGCAGCTGTTTGTCCTTCCCTTCCCACCCCTGCTAACATCCTCTGTCTCCTCATGCTATCTCCATGCATACACCCCCAGTTCTTCCTCTTCCCTGTCCAACAGCCCACGGCCTGTTTGCAGGAAGCAGAGCCCTACATGCACCGGGCTGGGACTCTGACCAGTTTAGAGAGTAGCCACTCAGTGCCCAGCATGTCCATCAGCGCCTCCAGCCAGAGCAGCTCAGTCAACAGCTTAGCAGATGCTTCAGACAATGAGGAGGAGGAGGAGGAGGAAGAAGAAGAAGAGGAAGAAGAAGAAGGCCCCGATGCCCGGGAGATGGCTATGATGCAGGAGGGAGAGCACACAGTAACCTCCCACAGCTCCATCATCCACCGGCTGCCGGTATGCAGCTCACCCTGAGTGGACCTGACATGCCTGTGGCCTAGCCTGAGCTCTTGTGCTCAGGAATCGCCTGCGCTACCTGTTCTCCTCCCTAAACACAACTGCTGCTCAGTCTGAGTGGGTCTCCTCTGGTAATTCCCCTTGGGCCCAGTGGCCTCTGAACCTTGGGAAACCTTTCCATCTTTCTTCTCTCTAGGGCTCTGACAACCTGTATGATGACCCCTACCAGCCAGAGATGACCCCAGGCCCTCTCCAGCCACCTGCAGCCCCGGCTCCAGCCTCCACCACATCTTCTGCCCGCCGCCGGGCCTACTGCCGCAACCGGGACCACTTTGCCACCATCCGTACTGCCTCCCTGGTGAGAGCAGGCTTTCTCCCTTGGCCTGCTTGCTGTGTTTTTCTGCCTCCTCAGGATGCCTCAAACTCTGTTTCTAAGTAATTTTCTCTCTGTGACACATGATAAAATTTAGATTCTACCCTCACTCTCTGTTGCTGGCTCCTACCTTCTCGCCCCTTCCCTTTTCTTCCCAACAGACTGTTTTGGTCACTTTGCTCAGTCTGGGTGTTCCTAGCTTGGCAAACTCTTCCTCCATTTCTGTGGCCTAGCTTAACTAACATTTCCTGAGGTACCTTTCTAGGCTCCTCTGGCCAGGCATATGTTTCACATCCCTATACACAGGTAGGTCTGGCCCCGTGCTGGGGTGCTCTTGAACGGCATCATAGTTTGCTGGATTCTGTACCCCAAAGGACAGGTATAGTGTTTAAGCATCTGCTTCGTGCGAGTGATTAGCTGTCAGACCCCTGCACAGGCCTGGCTACCCTGGGAGAGAGGGTGGGCTCCTATTTGAGCGATGAGGCGGCTGTGGCTCAGAGGGCCTGCATGCCCAAGTGCCATCATGGTTCTCAGCATCTGTAACCAGGCCTATGGTCCCACCAGTCAGGCCATGGTAGTCTTTCTCAGTTCACAGGAAAAAGTGGCTAGGTTTTTCATAAAACATAGTTTTTTGTGCATGGTTTTAATAACTGCTTTAGATCACATTCATGCTTAGCTGTATTTGAGCAGCAGCATTCCCCTTAGAGCAGTGGTTCTCAACCTTCCTAATGCCACAACCCTTTAATACAGTTCCTGTGGGTCGTTGAGAGAACCGCTGCCTTAGAGACTACTAGTTAGGTCTAGTATGTTCTAGGAGCCTTTGCTTATAGTTGGTTTTTGTGCTACGACATTTCTTCAGAGCTTGTGGTGCTTGGTGGTTTATAGTACTTGCAGAGAGGTCTGTGACTTCCAGGGGCTTGGCCATGTGGACTAGTTTGGGAGCCACTGAGAGAGCCATTTGAGAATGGGGCTTAGATCATATTTTGGATGAAGACTTCTAAGCACCGAACACTGGTTCCAGTGTTCTTGTTATTTTACCATCTCGTGGCACAGATCCCAGCTCAGTACCTGGGGTGTAATAGGCCCATTGCATTTGCTGAAGGGGAGGGAAGCCAGGCATGTTCTATGTACCATTAGATATGTATCACCCCTACCTACACAGTTCCCTATGAGGAGGTATTATTGCCCCCATTTAAAAGATTAGGGAACTGGTACTTTGCAAAGTTAATTTGCCTGAGATCACGTAGTTAATAAGTGACAAAGCTGAGATTTGATCCTAGGTCTGTCTGGTTCACTCTTTGAACTAATCTGAGTTGTCCTGCTTTTGTGTATACCCTGTGCTCCCCCCCCCCTTTTATTATCTCATTTGCACACACCTACTCATGAAGTAGATAGTATCCTCATTGATCCAGTTGTGGAAACACGCTCAGAGAGGTTAAGTGTGAGGAAAGTACTAAGTGAAAATGACCTATGAGTCTATAACCCATGCAGTGTGAAGGCAGTCTGTGTTAATAAAATGGGGCCAAAGCTAAGCCCATTTTCTCACTCTCTCTCTGCCTCCAGGTTAGCCGTCAGATCCAGGAGCACGAGCAGGACTCAGCACTGCGGGAGCAGCTGAGTGGCTATAAGCGGATGCGACGACAGCACCAGAAGCAGCTGCTGGCCCTTGAGTCACGACTGAGGGGTGAGCGTGAGGAGCACAGTGCACGGCTGCAGCGAGAGCTCGAGGCACAGCGGGCTGGCTTTGGGGCTGAGGCAGAAAAGCTGGCACGGCGGCACCAAGCCATTGGTGAGAAGGAGGCACGAGCTGCCCAGGCTGAGGAGCGCAAGTTCCAGCAGCACATCCTTGGGCAGCAGAAGAAGGAGCTTGCTGCCCTGCTGGAGGCACAGAAGCGGACCTACAAACTTCGGAAGGAGCAGCTGAAGGAGGTTGGTGAGGGCTGTGCAGGGGGTGGGCTGGCTGTGGGCAAGGTAGGCCCTGACCCTACTCGTCACTCTCCTGCCCAGGAGCTCCAGGAGAACCCCAGCACACCCAAGCGGGAGAAGGCCGAGTGGCTTCTGCGGCAAAAAGAACAGCTACAGCAGTGCCAGGCGGAGGAGGAGGCAGGGCTGCTACGGCGGCAGCGCCAGTACTTTGAGCTGCAGTGTCGCCAATACAAACGCAAGATGCTGCTAGCTCGGCACAGCCTAGACCAGGACCTGCTACGAGAGGTAGGCTGCCCCAGGTACCTAACCTTTTCCATTTGCCTCACTGTTATTTTTCCCCTCTGCCCTTGTTAAGGCTCAGCTTATCTTCACCCCTTTTGCTTCCCATCCCCAGCAGACCCAGCCAGAATTTCCGTAGGCCTCTCTTTCTGGGTTAGTTAAGAGCTTGGCTCCCTTACATGCCTAGTCTCCTTCCCACCTTAACCCATCCCCAGCTCCCTCTGCCAAGAGTCCTAGATTCTCACTTCCTGGAAACCAACAAGCCTCCTTCACCAAGCCCTGGGCCCTGCTTCCTTTCTGTTTCAGGACTTGAACAAGAAACAGACACAGAAGGACTTGGAATGTGCACTGCTGCTTCGGCAGCATGAGGCCACACGGGAGCTAGAGCTACGGCAGCTCCAAGCTGTACAGCGCACACGGGCTGAGCTCACCCGCCTGCAGCACCAGACAGAGCTGGGCAACCAGCTGGAGTACAACAAGCGGCGTGAGCAGGAGTTGCGGCAGAAGCACGCGGCCCAGGTTCGCCAGCAGCCCAAGAGCCTCAAAGTACGTGCAGGCCAGCGCCCCCCGGGCCTCCCGCTCCCCATTCCTGGGGCTCTGGGACCACCCAGCACAGGCACTCCTAGAGAAGAGCAGCCCTGCTCATCTGGCCAGGAGGCAGTCCTGGACCAAAGAACGCTGGGAGAGGAGGAAGAGGCAGTTTCAGAGAAAAGGATTTTGGGAAAGGAAGGGGCCACCTTGGAGCCAGAGGAGCAGAGGATTCTGGGGGATGAATCAGGAGCCCCTAGTCCCAGTCCACAAAAACATAGGCATCTGTTTGATGAGGAAGTTTGGGGTGTACCTGAGGAGGAGATAGAGGAGTTTAGAGTCCCATCCCTGGCACCTCAAGAGAGGAGCATTGTTGGCCAGGAGGAGGCTGGGACATGGAAGTTGTGGGGGAAGGAGGATGGAAACCTTCTAGATGAGGAGTTTGAGCTTGGCTGGGTCCAGGGCCCAGCACTGACTCCAGTCCCAGAGGAAGAGGAGGAAGAGGAGGAGGGGGCTCCAATTGGGACTCCTAGGGATCCTGGAGATGGCTGTCCCTCCCCAGACATCCCTCCTGAGCCCCCTCCGACACATCTGAGGCCTGGTCCTACTAGCCAGCTCCTTGGACTCCTGTCCCATGTCCTCCTGGCCGGCCTCTCCTTTGCAGTTGGGTCCTCCTCTGGCCTCCTCCCCCTACTGTTGCTGCTGCTGCTTCCACTGCTGGCAGCTCAGGGTGGGGGAGGCCTGCAGGCAGCACTGTTGGCTCTTGAGGTGGGAATGGTGGGCCTGGGGGCCTCCTACCTGCTTCTTTGTACAGCTCTGCACCTGCCCCCCAGTCTCTTCCTAGTCCTGGCTCAGGGCATTGCACTGGGGGCTGTTCTGGGCCTAAGCTGGCGCCAAGGCCTCATGGGCGTACCTCTGGGCCTTGGGGCTGCCTGGCTCCTGGCTTGGCTAAACCCAGCTCTAACTCTGATGGCTATGGCAGCTGGGGGCAAGTGGGTGGTGCAGCAGGGCCCCCGGATACGCCGGGGTATCTCTCGACTCTGGTTGCGGCTTTTGCTGCGCCTGTCGCCCATGGCCTTCCGGGCCCTTCAGGGCTGTGGAGCTGTGGGGGACCAGGGTCTGTTTGCACTCTACCCCAAAACCAAAAAGTGTGTCTTCCGCAGCCGCCTGCCTGTCCCTGGGCCCCAGCGGGGTAATGCCCGCTCTGTCCGACACCCACTAGCTTTGTTGGCCAGGGTTTGGGCCCTGAGCAAGGGCTGGAACTGGTACTTGGCACGGGCCAGCCAGGGTTTAGCCTCCCGCTTGCCCCCCTGGGCCATCCACACACTGGCTGGCTGGGGCCTGCTTCGAGGTGAACGGCCCAGCCGAATTCCCCGGCTGCTACCACGCAGCCAGCGCCGGCTGGTGCCCCCTGCAACCTGCCAGGCACTGCCAGGAACTCTAGCTGGGCGGAGGTCCCATACGCGCCAGTCCCGGGCCCTACCTCCCTGGAGGTAACCAATTCCAGCCCTTCCCTGGCCCAAATCTAGAGCATTGAGCACTTTATATTCCACGACTCAGTGAAGTTTCTCCAGTCCCCAGTCCTTTCCTCCCTTTCACTCCTCCTCCCTCAGTATGCTCCCCTACCCCAGGCCCAGCCCTTCAGACTTCTAGACAAGGCAGCCTCCTCTACCATGGAGTCCAGAAGTCACACTCTGTGTCCTCCTGACGCTCACCTCCCTAAGTTATTGCTGTTCTCCACTGTGTGTGTACTCATCCTCACCCTCATCAACTTAGGCCTGGGGTCAGGGGTGGTGGTGGGAGGGAAGAGTCATGTTTTTTTTCTCCTCTTTGATTTTGTTTTTCTGTCTCCCTTCTAACCTGTCCCCTTCCCCCCACCAAAAAAAAAGAAAAAGATAAACACAAATAAAATATCTGAGCGGAACTGTACCTTTGGCCCAGGCTGCCTCTGTCTGCTTTGTCCTGCCGCCTAGCCTCCTGGTATGCCCCAGTCTGACCTTTGGCCCCCAGCTCCATGACCTCCTCACCCCCTCTACGTTATCTCAGCCCCTCTTATTCTTCAGCCTCATCCTTTCTGCCTTCATAGCCTCATTATACCACAACCACCATCACCTCTGGGGCCTTGGCCCCTGTGGAGCTTCCATAGAACAACAGCCCCACAGTGCCCTGTGTGTGGGTTCCCATAGGTTCTAAACCTTTTGGTCTCCTCATCCCCTACCTTTCTCCCAACCCATTCCCTATGTAGTTTCCTTCTGTTTGGGAGCTGTATTGCTATCCCCCAAATCCACTTTACCCTAGGGTTGGGGGAGGGAATTGCAAACCCTCCACGGGGGGGGGTATTGAGCTGGGGGAGGAAGGAGTGTGCAGGCGAGGAAATGGATTGGTTGTGGGCTTGGAGTGGAGCTGAGTGTGCAAGGGGCGGGTTGGAACGTGGATCTGGTCAGGGTGGCAGCTGTTGGCCTGTTGAACTTGTCAGGTCCTTTTGCCCCTTTCCCTTCTGTGGCCCAAAACAGGGCAGCCCATTCTTATCCATTTCTTAGCTCAGCACTTACCTTCCTGCTTTCTTTCCTGAGGTGACTAGACCCGGGACTTCCTCTGTCCTTGGTTGTGTTGCTTTCCTCTGGGGGTGTTTTGTGTGACTAGGTCTTCTTGCTCATAATGTGCACATTCTTATATTTGCTCACATACTTCTATCTCTAGGTCACATTTTCTCCCTCTTTGCATGGTCAAAACCTCTTCTGTGCACTTAGTACTCTAGATTCTCAGTTCCCTGTCTGTTAACTCTGATGTTCTTTCTCATGGGTATTCCACCCAACTCTGTCATACTCTTGGATCCTATCTTGTCTTCTCTGCATCTCTTGCCCATTGATACCTTCCTGATCTCTCTCAACAAATCCCACCTCTCCATGTCTGTCTGTATACAGCTCCCCCCACCCCCTCTGTCTAACATGTTTTCTGTTTCTCTCCCTCTCCCTGTCTCTGCTTCTGTCTCCTTTCCTCTCTCTTCTCCCCCTTCCCCATGGTTGTTCCTTCTCCTCCTCCTCTTCCTCTTCCTCCTCCTCCTCTCCCCTGCCCCCATCTCCCCTTGATCCATCCACTGCATAGTCTAAGGAGCTGCAGATCAAGAAGCAGTTCCAGGAGACGTGTAAGATCCAGACTCGGCAGTACAAGGCCCTGCGGGCACACTTGTTGGAGACCACACCCAAGGCTCAGCACAAGAGCCTCCTTAAGCGACTCAAGGAAGAACAGACCCGCAAGCTGGCGATCTTGGCAGAGCAGTATGACCAGTCCATCTCAGAGATGCTCAGCTCACAGGCGGTGAGGCCTGGGGTTCAGGGAGGGAGCACAGAGTGGAGGTTTGCTTCTGTATTTCCACCTTAGTTATAGGCAATGGGAGATGGGGGTTGTGGACAGAACTAGGGCTTTTTGCACTTGGTAAACTCGGAAACTCCCTCACTATTAGTATTCTTTCCAGTGGTTTTATTATATCATATTCTCTGCAATGATCTTATTACTTCTTAGTATTGTTTAAGGTCTAGACAAAGCCATCAATCTACCAAGAGCTCCTAAGGAAAAGAATGGCTATTATTTTTCCTGGGCCTAAGTTAGTTTAATAATGTGAACAAGGAGCAAATTAAAATGAGTATAGGCTCGGCGCCTGTGGCTCAAGCAGCTAAAGTGCCAGCCACATACACCTGAGCTGGCGGGTTTGAATCCAGTCCAGGCCCTCCAAACAATGATGGCTGCAACCAAAAAGTAGCCAGGCATTGTGGCAGGCACCTGTAGTCTCAGCTACTTGGGAGGGGGAGGCAGGAGAATCACTTGAGCCCAGGAATTGGAGGTTGCTGTGAGTTGTGATACCACAGCACTCTACCCAGGACGACAGCTTGAGGCTCTGTCTCAAAATAATAAAATAAAGTGAGTATGGCCCTCTGACCAATTTACCTAGACTGATGAAGGATTTTGAAGGTTTCTATTCTAAAAAGTTGGCCAGGCATGGTGGTTTATACCTGTAACCCTAGCACTTTGGGAGGTCGAGACAGGAGGACTGCTTGAGCCCAGGAGTTTGAGACCAGCCTAGACAACATAGCAAGACCCCATCTCTACCAAAAAAAAAAAAATAGAAAAATTAGGGTGTGGTGGTTCATGCCTGTAATCCCAGCACTTGGGAGGCCAAGGTGGGTGGATTGCCTGAGCTCACAGGTTGAGACCAGCCTGAACAAGAGTGAGACCCTTGTCTCTAAAAATAGCTGGGCATTGTGGCAGGTGCCTGTAGTACCAGCTACTCGGAAGGCTGAGGCAAGAGAATCAATTGAGCCCAAGAGTTTGCTGTGAGCTATGATGCCATGGCCCTCTACTGAGGGCGACTCCATCTCAAAAAAAAAAAGAAAAGAAAAATTAGCCAGTCACAGTGACGTGTCTATCGTCCCATCTACTTAGGAGGCTGAGGCAGGAGGATCTTTTAAACCCAGGAGTGTGAGGTTGCAGTGAGCTATAATGATGCCCCTGCACTCCAGCCTGGGTGACAGAGCAAGAACCTGTGTCAAAAAAAATACATACATAAATATGTATATAACACTAAGAGTGAGCCACTTAAAAGGTACATAGGTTGTAAAGGGTGAAAGTGCCCCACTGGTGACCATTCTGTCAACCAGTCTCACTTCTCCGAGGTGACTTGTTAATAATTGTACAGTAGAACCTCTATAGTTGACCACCTCCCTACACTGATCACCTCCTTAAGTTGACTTAATTTTCATACATATCAGTATAGTAGGCTTACTTCCTTATGTTGACCACCTTCATGTGTTGACCAGTTTTTTATAGTCTTTTGGTCAACTTACAGAGGTTCTACTATATTTTAGATTTTTTCCAGTGCATATTTGAAAATTTACATACTTTTTTTTTTTTTTTTTTTTTGAGATGGAGTCTCACTAATTTGCCCGTGGTAGAGTGCCATGGCATCACAGCTCACAGCAACCTCAAACTGTTGGGCTTAAGCAAGTCTCTTGCCTCAGCCTCCCAAGTAGCTGGGACTACAGGCACCCACCACAATGCCCAGCTATTTTTTTTTTTTGTAGTTGTCATTGTTTGGCAGGCCTCGGCTGGGTTTGAACCCCCCAGCCCCGGTGTATGTGGCTGGTTCCCTAGCTGCTGAGCTATAGGTGCCAAGCCAACATAAAATTTTTAAACACAGATGGAATCATATTTTACATACTGTTCTCTAATTTCTTTTTTCCACTTAATATTTCTTAGACATCTTTCCATATCACTACACATACCTCATTTTTTTACAGCATAGAATTTTCCATGGTATGGCTGTACCATAATTTATTTAACCCATCCCTTATTGGTGGACATTTAGGTTGTTTCCAGTATTTTGCTATCACAACGCTTCCGTGAGCACCTCGAGCACATGTGCAAGTATACGTGGGGGATAGATTCCTGCAGTGTAATTGCTGTGCCACAGGGTATGACCATCTTCCATTCTGGTAGATGTTGAGACTGCTGCTTCTTGAAACCTTAGGGCCCAGGCCTACCTGGGGCATGGGAGGATTGTGGGGATCAGGGAAGAGATCCCTACAACTGGTCCTTCTTGTCCTCCAGCTGCGGCTTGATGAGACCCAGGAGGCAGAGTTCCAGGCCCTTCGACAGCAGCTTCAACAGGAGCTGGAGCTGCTTAACGCTTACCAGAGCAAGATAAAGATCCGCACGGAAAGTCAGCATGAGCGGGAGCTACGGGAACTGGAACAGAGAGTAGCTCTGAAGCGGGCACTGCTGGAGCAACGGGTAAGGGGCTCAGCCTCCAGGACCGGGTGGAGAGGGCAGGCTACCTGCCTTGGATGCTCTGACCTCTGTTCTGGGTGTCCCAGGTGGAAGAAGAGCTGCTGGCCCTGCAGACTGGGCGCTCCGAGCGAATCCGGAGTCTGCTTGAGAGGCAGGCCCGTGAGATTGAGGCCTTCGATGCTGAGAGCATGAGGCTGGGCTTCTCCAGCATGGCTCTGGGAGGCATCCCAGCTGAGGCTGCTGCCCAGGGCTATCCTGCCCCACCCCCTGCCCCTGCCTGGCCCTCCCGTCCTGTTCCTCGTTCAGGGGCACACTGGAGCCACGGCCCTCCCCCACCAGGCATGCCCCCACCAGCCTGGCGTCAGCCATCTCTGCTGGCACCTCCAGGTCCTCCAAACTGGCTAGGGCCCCCAACACAGAGTGGAACACCCCGTGGTGGAGCCCTACTGCTGCTAAGAAACAGCCCCCAGCCTCTGCGGCGGGCAGCCTCGGGGGGCAGTGGCAGTGAGAATGTGGGCCCACCTGCTGCTGCTGTGCCAGGGCCCCTGAGCCGCAGCACCAGTGTTGCTTCCCATATCCTCAATGGATCTTCCCACTTCTATTCCTGAAGTGCAGGGTAGATGAGCAGATGAGTGGGGCAGGGGTGGGTGGAGCCCACCACATCCTGGAGGGCAGTAAGCTTGAGGCCCACCAAAGGGGAGGGGACAGGATATTAGCTCCAGCTCCCCTGATACTTCCTCATCTCATGAGCTTCACGGGGCTAGCCAGTGGCCCAGGGCCAGCTTGGGCATAGGTGCCTCAAGGCTGACCAGGAGCCCTGCCTCCCCGCCATGGTGCCAGGGTCTCCCTCCATCACCGCCTGGGAAGAGGGAGATGTGCGTGTCAAATATTCATCTAGTCCCCTGGGGGAGGGGAAGGGCGGGTCTAGATATATTATATTCAGAGAATTATACTACCCTCACAGTGGGGCCACGGACCCGGGACATGGCAGAGCAGGTCTGGGTCCTGAGACGGGAGAATGGAAGGCAGCCTTCCTATGAAAGAAGGATCAGGATGGGGTCTTGGGGTCAGAATGCCTGGGTCTCTCCATTCCCCCATTGCTGTCTGACGTCCTGTGCCGTCTTGTCCTTTTATCTTTTTTTTTTTTTTTTTAAATTGGGAACAGAGCTGGGGCGGGGGAACAGGGAAGACCTTGGAAGGGGCTGCTCCCTGGCCTGGGAGCAGTCAAGGGAGCCCCTGTCAGCTGTGGGGCTGGGATAGAACCCCAAGGCAAGCTTTTAATAAACTGTTGGTTATTCTAACAGACCCCAGGACTCAACCTTTCTGTCTAAGGTGTATAAGGAATGTTTAATGGCAAGTGGTAGCATTACTTGTATTTTAAAAGAGAGTTTATTGGGCTATGTAACTAAAAATTTACGTGATTTTAGTGACTGGATTCAGGGCCTTAAAGGTCATCAGCCTAACCTAAGCTCCTCTGGTTTCAAAGATTCTTACAAGGTTCATGTCACACAGACCCCCTGCAGATCCAAGCTTACATCTTACTAGCAATCCTCAAAACCAAGAGTTCCAGCAGAGGCTTGAAGTGACTTCATCGGCTGGATCCTAGGGGCTTGGAGTGCTGATTGGTTGATACAGTCATGTGCCCTCCCCTTTTAGGATGAAAGTGTCAGCCCCTGGGCTAAGTGGCTGTTTACAGAAAGGGGAAGGAAGATATAAGCACCAGCTATCCAGTCATTTTGTGCTTCACATTTTTAAGGCCAGTTATTCAGATCCTCCTCCCAGCTGGGTTTTAAATTATCAGACCCAGCTAAAAGAAGAATGATAGAGGGGCACGCTAGGTTACGCTGAGTTTGGAGGGAAGAGACCATCCTTCGATAGGGCTTGATGGCAAGATACGGAGGTTGGGACTCATTTGGGAACCTGGGGGAAATTAAAAGGAGCAGGTGGGAGGCAGAGGCCACTCTTCAGCTCCCTGGAGTTGGGGACCAGTTTTGACAAGGTGATTACAAACATGCCTTTATTGAATCTTAAAAAATAAACATCTTAAACAGGGGATTTGAAGCTCAGAAGTAGTGTCCCAACAACTTTTGTCCTTGGGGACTGAAGAAAGCTGCTTCTGCTTTGTGCCACATTATACATATGTGCTTTATACACATGGAAAGGATCTGTTCTGGGAGGTGGGGGATTCAGTTACTCTCGCCATCACTGCTGATTATACCATGCATATGTGACCAATTTGAGGGTGCAAGGCGGGGCTGTTCTTCCTCTGAGTCTAGAGCCCTGCGATGTAATTCCCCTAAAGGTGCTGCTTCTAAAGAGTTCCAGGCTGTTTGTCTGCGTGGCCGGCCTAGGGTAGAAGGGGAAATGGGAGATCAGTTGTTTAAGAAAGTCCAACCCCGGGGCGGCGCCTGTGGCTCAGTGAGTGGGGCGCCAGCCCCATATGCGGAGGGTGGCGGGTTCAAACCCAGCCCCGGCCAAACTGCAACCAAAAAATAGCCGGGCGTTGTGGCGGGCGCCTGTAGTCCCAGCTGCTCGGGAGGCTGAGGCAAGAGAATCGCATAAGCCCAAGAGTTAAGAGGTTGCTGTGAGCCGTGTGACACCACGGCACTCTACCTGAGGGCGGTACAGTGAGACTCAGTCTCTACAAAAAAAAAAAACAACAACAACAAAGTCCAACCCCACCCATCTGTTCCTGAGCAATGAGAAGCCCTTACCTGAACAGCTGATAATGTTGGCAACATCCAAGGAGGCCATCTCAGCTGCCTCCTCCCGCTGCTCCTTCAGAGCTCGACACTTCTTTAAGGAAGGGTTACCTGGGACAGAAGAAGCTTGTGATCTTTTCCTCCCCAGCAGCAAGGCCCTCTCCTGCAGCCCCCAGGGCATGCCTGGCCTCACCCTTCATGCCTAGAGCTTCCAGCTCTGCTCGGAGGACACTCAGACACTCTTTGCGTGAGCGACAGGAGCCTAGCAGTTTCTTGTAGTTTCGATGAGCACCACAGGCTCGAATGTATCGCTTTAGTCTCATCACAGCCGGGTGGTCTTGTCCATGGCAACCAGAGCCAGCCTAGCAAGGAAAGCCAGTTTAATAAGACTGCTAGGCTTGAGTCAGTTTCCTTCCTCCCTAACAGTGGCCTCCCACTCCACCTTCACCCTCACCTTCACTCTTTTGGGCTCTGGACTTCCATCTGAGGAAGAAGAGGAGCTGCATGTCCTGCCTTTCTTGGAGCTCTTCTTGGAAGAGAGGCTCTTCCTTTCCCCTTTAGGGCTCTCCTCTGCCTCACTGTCACTCACCTCCCTCTCCATGTCACTCTCACCACTCACACTGCCCAATTTGACTATCCTTCCAGTGCCTTTAGCCATTGGTTTCACCGTCCAGGTGTCTTTTCCAGCCTCAATGCTCCCACTCTGCCTTTCTCCACCCTCACATGAGGGCCTGTCCTTGCTCTTCTTCTGCACTAAGGGCTCTTCCTCTCCCTTGTTATCCCCACTGCCTGCAACCTCTTTTACCCTCTCTTCTTCACTGTCCTCTGAGTCTCCCATACGGCTCCCCTCCTGCCCAGCTGACCTTTTCCCTCCCTTGGCTCTGGGTTTCCAATCCTCCTCCTCTTCTTCCTCTCTGATCTTTTTCTTCTTAGCTAGGATCTCCTCCTCACTCTCCTGTTCACTTTCCTGGTTGCTGTTAGCTCCTTTATTTTCCTGCACCTTCTGGGCTGTCCTCTGGGCAGGTTTTTCCTCACTGTCCTCACTTTCTTCCCTGATCTGCTTCCTACTAACTGAGGCTTTGCCTGATGTCTCCTTGTTTCTTGTCAGAGGTTTCTTCCCAGTCCTGCCCTTGTACTCCTCCTCTTCCTCTTCACGGCTCTCTTCCTCCCAAACCTCACTTGTTCTGATACAACATTCCTCCTCCTCCTCTGCCTCACTGCTCTCCTTCTCCAATATCTTTGCAGTCAGGTCCTTTTGCTGTTCTTCATCGGTGCTTTCGTTTTCAACAGCCTTCATTGAGGCCTGCTTTGGATTCTTTTCCTCCTTGGCTGGGCTGACTGCTGCTGCTGCCATCCCTTTGTTCTCTAAGAGTGCAAAGCACTCTGGGCTGGAGGCTGCTGAGCTGGGTTCTAGAATATGGAGAGAATAGAGTTGGGACTGGTTCCTCCTATCCCTTCTCCCTCCACTTGGGATAGGTTGTCTCTACCCTTGCCCTGACAGGTAAAGTAAGGGTAGCAGGAAACACAGCTATCATTCCATCCCATTCATGGTTCCAAACTCACCAGCCTCACTCCCTAATGCCTATGGATATAATACATGCACAAATACTTTTTGAGTGAACCAGTGATGCAAAAGGCACCCATAGCAGGGAGGAGGCGCTAACCTGACTCTGATTTGAAGTGGAACCTTTTTGTCTCTGGTTCACTGCAGAGGATGGAAGGCCTCTTCACCTTCTTGGTAAGGTCTAGTTTCTCTTCCCTGGTACCAGCTTCATCCGCCTGTGTGCGCATCCAGAGTGCAAAGCATGTACCAAGGTTGCATTCAGCCCACCTCCTCTCAGGCCTCTCCTCCGCATGGGACCTGCCTCCCCTGGCCTATGCTTGAGCCCACACCTGCATCAGCAGCAGCTCGTCCTCCACTAGCCTGCTTTACCTGCTTCGGCGCCTGCTTTTTCTCGGGTTTCAGGTGGTTGCAGCCCACGTGAGCCAAGAACCTCTGCCGTACGATGGACTGCGTGAGCGTGCTGCGGTGACATGGTGTCACCAGAGAGTCCCCGTCCCACCCTTGCCCCTTCCAAACCCAACTCCAACCCCCTGTGCACCTGAGGTGTGGACGGCCGCAATATTAGCTGCAGGTGAACTGCATCTCCTTCTCGCGCTCCATTTTGCTCCTTTCGGGATTGGCGGCTCCCGCCTCTTTTTCTTGTCGGCCTCCTTCAGGGCATATGACAGCTTCCGCACGCGCACTAAGGCACTATATGAGGTGAGGGGCCGTTGGACCTCGGTTGCGGGCCGCTTGGTCCGAGAACTTTATCAGACAAAACTTGTTTTCTCTGGGAAGTTGGAGGTCTCGTGGCTCCTACCCTTTATTAGAACGTATCGTTGTTAAAATTATTATAAACCGATTCGGCGCCGGCAACCTTTGGGTATAACGTAATCAACTCGCGACTTAGCCTTCTTCCGTGACCACGGACACCAACTAGGCCACTGTTATTTCGAAACGCAGAACAAAAAGAGCATCCTCACCAGGAAACTGGGAATGTCTGGGGAAAATCATTCTATGGCTTTAAATCAGTAGGCGCATTTGGAATCAGAAACGGTGCCCTCCAGTTTCCGCCATCTTTGTGACGTCAACGCGTCGCGGCTGCGCCACCTTCAGCGCAGCCAATCGAAATTACCGTCTTTTCCCGGTATTCCCCAGGAAGGAGGCCCGTGCGGCCCTGCTGCCTAGCCGCGGAGCACGCCGGGAATTGTAGTCCTAGCTGGCACAGCCTTGCAGAGTCTACGGAAGTAGAGGCGTGAGAAGCCGGGCTGAGCCGGCTCCGGGTAGCGGGACTCGAGGCGCTGGGGCGCCGCTCCCGGGCCGGTCATGAATGGGCCGGCGGACGGCGAAGTGGATTACAAAAAGAAATACCGGAACCTGAAGCGAAAGCTCAAGTTCCTTATCTACGTGAGTGCTTGCTGGTGTGGAAAGGTTGTGGGAGGCCTGGCCCAGATAGGACCGCAGTTTACCCGCGCGTAAGGTGGGTGGAGTGAGCTGTCCCGAGTTGCGGAGCCCTTTACGGATGGCTGTTGACAACAGCGCCCCCCTTATTCTTGATCCAGGAGCACGAGTGCTTCCAGGAGGAGCTAAGGAAGGCGCAGAGGAAATTGCTAAAGGTGTCTCGAGACAAGAGGTGAGGCACGTTGGGGGCTGGAGCGATGCGGCTCTTGGGGATGCATTTGGGCCCTTATCCTGGAACAGGGCCACAAATACATGGGCTCTTTCAAGGATCCACTGGGCTATCTAGACGGGACAGGGACCCAGGAGGACATTGCTGTGATGGGAATAAACACTCTCGTTCTCCCACCTCTTCCCTCAGTTTCCTCCTAGACCGACTTCTGCAGTACGAGAACGTGGATGAAGACTCTTCCGGTGAGCAAGGTCATGAAATATTAATGGAGAGAACATGGTTCCTGGCACCAGCAATCTTCCTGGGCCCCTCCTAGGGTGTAGAACAGGCGTCCTCAAACTTTTTAAATAGGGGGCCAATTCACTGTCCCTTAGACCGTTGGAAGGCCAGACTATCGTTTAAAAAAAAAAAACCTATGAACAAATTCCTATGCACACTGCACATATCTTATTTTGAAGTAAAAAAACAAAACGGGAACAAATACAATCACACTGCCTCATGTGGCCCGCGGGCCGCAGTTTGAGGACCCCTGGCGTAGAAGATGAGGCAGCCTCTAATTGTTCTTAAACCTAGTTGCTTGCCTTCCACTTCTGCCATTCTTTCATTCAAGTATTTATTGAGAAGCTACTGTGTTGAGAGGCACTGCATTTGGCACAGGGGATACAGGCATAACAGATGGATGAAGCCCTTGGCATCTTGTAATTTATATCACAATTGCAGGGAATAAGTAAACGAAGAAATAAACTAAAATTTAAGGCAGCTGTAAGGACTTGAAGGGAGTGAAAACAGGTGGTGTGGTGGCAATAGGGGTGGAACAGGAATTGACAAACTTTTTCTGCAAAGGGCTAGATAATAAATATTTTAGACTTTCTGGAATATACAGTCATTGACACAACTACCAGTACACAGCTCTTCTGTTTAGTGAAAGCATCCATAGTGGATATGTAAATAAGTGAGTATGACAGTGTTCGATAAAACTTTATTTACAGATACTGAAATTTGAACTTCATATTATTATCACATGAAGTACTGTTTTTCTTTTGATTGTTTTCATTCACTTAAAAATGTAAAAGCCAGGCCGAGCGCAGTGGCTCACACCTGTAATCTCAATACTTGGGAGGCTGAGGTGAGTGGATTGCCTGAGCTCACAGGTTTGAGAACAGCCTGAACCAGAGTGAGATCTCATCTCTAAAAATACCCAGGCATTGTGGCAGGTGCCTATAGTCCCAGCTACTTGGGAGTCTGAGGCAAGAGAATCGCTTGAGCCTGAGAGTTTGAGATTGCTGTGAGCTATGACACCACGGCACTCTACCAAGAGTGACAAAGTGAAACTCTGTCTCAAAAAAAATGTAAAAGCCACTCTTAGCTTGCAGACTGCACAGAAGCAGGCAACAGCAACCTCTTTTTTTTTTTTGCGGTTTTTGGCCAGGGCTGGGTTTGAACCCACCACCTCCAGCATATGGGGCTGGCGCCCTACTCCTTTGAGCCACAGGCACTGCCTAAATGAAATGTTTTGTTTTTTTTTTTTTTGTAGAGACAGAGTCTCACTGTACCGCCCTTGGGTAGAGTGCCGTGGCGTCACACAGCTCACAGCAACCTCCAACTCTTGGACTTCCACGATTCTCTTGCCTCAGCCTCCCGAGCAGCTGGGACTACAGGCGCCCGCCATAACTCCTGGCTATTTCTCCGTTGCAGTTTGGCTGGGGCCGGGTCCGAACCCGCCACCCTCGGCATATGGGGTCGGCACCCTACTCACTGAGCCACAGGCGCCACCCTGAAATGTTTTTAAATAAGTCACTATATCCAATTCATCCTGATACTTTTTGTATTGCTTTTTCCTCTTTTTAATGCTGGTTCCAAACCAATAAATTGATTTGATGACCCACTAATGGATTGAAATCCACAGTTTGAAAAAGCCATGAAAAATGGGCATTTGTGGGCAATGCCTGTGGCTCAGTCGGTAGGGCACCAACCCCATATACCGAGGGTGGCAGGTTTAAACCCAGCCCTGGCCAAACTGCAACAAAAAAATAGCTGGGTGTTGTGGTGGGCACCTGTAGTCCCAGCTACTCAGGAGGCTGAGGCAAGAGAATTGCGTAGGCCCAGGAGTTGGAGATTGCTATGAGCAGTGTGATGCCATGGCACTCTACCAAGGATGATAGAGTGAGACTCTGTCTCTACCAAAAAAAAAAAAAAAAAAGATGGCCATTTGTGCACCTTTTACTGGGTGGAACCCTCTTAAGCCATGTCATACAGCGTCACTGCTGCAAGGTATCTTTAACACTGGTTTAGGGCAAGGATCAGCAAACAGCAGCCACCCATGTTTTTTTAAATAATGTTTTATTGGAACACACAGCACTCATGTATTATAAGAGGATGACAAAGTGAAATAGGCAGGGGCCGTGTAGGGCCAAGCAGGTCATGGCAGAAGTTTGGCTTTCATTCTGGCCTCTCATTCCTTGCCTAAGGTATTCCAGTTAACTTCCTATCTGAGGGAAACTTCCGGACAAGAGACACGAAAGAACCCAGCGTGACACTTGTCAGCGCAGTTTGAGGCAAGCCATGACAAGTGACAGTTGAAGATTCTGAGAGAGCCAGTGATTAACTGGGCCTGAAGAATTCTGGAAAACTTCTCAGAAGTGGTGGCATTTAATGTGCTTCTTAAAAGGATCTATTTGAGCAGAGAAATTGGGATCAGCTTCTATGATGTCTAGTAGTTGTTTATTACATGAAAGATGGGCCTTCTAGGCAGAGTGCTGAACTAGAAAATAAATTTCTCTTTTGAGGAAATACGTTAGTGTGATATGAAGGGTACAGTTTTGGGGGGAGACCAGAAAGGCAGATTGAGGCCAGATTAAGAAACATCACAGGGGCTCGGTGCCTATAGCTCAGTGAGTAGGGCGCTGGCCACATACACCGAAGCTGGCGGGTTCAAGCCCGGCCTGGGCTTTACTAAACAATAATGACAAACTGCAACCAAAAAAATATCCAGGCATTGTAGAAGGTGCCTGTAGTCCCAGCTGCTTGGGAGGCTGAGGCAAGAGAATTGCTTAAGCCCAAGTGTTTGAGGTTGCTGTGAGCTGTGACACCACGGCACTCTGCCAAGGGTGACATAGTGAGACTCTGTCTCAAAAAAAAAGAAACCACAAATTCATGCAGGCAGAAGGGATATCATGAGGAAAGATGTGGGAGGTTTATGTTTTAGGTCATTCCGGGGTTGGAGTGGACAGTGAGCAGCAGGGAGTGGTAAAACTGGTAAGACAGATGTTTTGACATGGAGCTTGTGGCCATTACAATGGACAGCAGTGGATGAAAGTAGAAGAGATTTCAGGGGTAGATTAACAGGAACCTGGCTATGGGGAGTGGAACACAGGCAGGAGCTGAAGACAGTTTAGAGGCAAGTAAGGAGAAAGTAACACAGATTGGCTAAGGAATCACAGACCTGAGTTCAGTTCCAGCACACACCTTTCTGGGCCTTGGTGACCTCATGTGGCAAGTGGAAAGGATACCCATACCTTCTTTCTTTGATGATTATGAAGACAGGGAAAGGTGGGGAGTGTGAAAGAGCCTGGTACATAATATATCTTTGGCATGTGTGTTCAGGAAGAGCCAGAGCAGTAAGTGGGCTGAAGAAGTCGTGCTCCCACCCCCAAGAACAGAGTGTGCCTGTGCTGATTGGGAAGTCAGAGTCCTCTGGAGCCCTTCCTCTTTTTCTTTTTTCTTCAGGATAGGGTCTTGCTTTCACTCAGGCAGGAATGCAGTGGCATATTCATAGCTCATTGCAGCCTCCAACTCTTGGGCTCAGGTGATCCTCTCATCTCGGCTTCCTGAGTAGCTAGGACTACAGGCTCATGCCACCACACTTGGCTAATTTTAGAATTTTTTGGTGGAGAGGAGCTCTTGCTATGCCCAGGCTGGTCTGGAACTCCTGGGTTCACAGCCTCCCAAAATGCTGAAATTGCAGGCGTGAACCCCCATGCCCAGCTCCTCCAGAGCCCTGCAGTGTTGAGATCATATCCCTCAAAGGTAGAATAGACCCTTTAACTCCCACTGACTAGCCCCTCAACCCCCACAGATTCAGATGCCACTGCATCTTCAGATAACAGTGAGACTGAGGGAACACCCAAGTTGTCGGACACACCAGCCCCCAAGAGGTGAGAAGACATCATTCCTCTCTCTGGGGGAGGGGATGGGATGGGGCAGGGCACCTGGGCCTCTGAGCTACCTCTGATTCCCTCTCCTGTTCTTCCTCTAGGAAAAGAAGCCCTCCACTGGGGGGTACCCCCTCTCCCTCCAGCCTCTCCCTGCCTCCTTCAACAGGGTTTCCCCTGCAGGCTTCTGGGACCCCTTCCCCATACCTGAGCTCGGTGAGTTGGGGTGAAGGGTGGGAAGTGGTAAACTGAGATGCCTGGGAATAAAGAGGGCATCATTTGGGCCAAAGGACTAGGCCTCAGGGTGAGGCCAGCCTAACTCTTGGGACATCTGTCTGGATGTGGCCAGCAAGTGTCCCTTGGAGGACATGAGTTGGGGCTGCCCACTTCTCTGTGTTGTAGGAATGGGGGACGGACATGACTGAGGAGAGCAGACCCCAGGGCACAGTCCTGCTGTCCCCTCCCCTTCTGTTCTCAGGAGCCCTGGGAGCCACACTCATCACCATCTCTTTTGTTTTTCCATTCTTCCTTCTGTTTGCATTTCTTCCCTTCACCTCACCCTGATCCACTCCATTTCCCATCTCTACCCCCAACTCCTGCCTGCAGCTGGCTTCCCCCCTTTACCCCTCATTCCCTTCTGACTACCTGGCCCTGCAGCTGCCCGAGCCCAGCCCCCTGAGGCCCAAGCGGGAGAAACGGCCCCGCCTGCCCCGGAAACTCAAGGTACCCTGATTTGGGGACGTTAGGGAGGGGCCAGATCGGCAGGAAGACAGCCATCTGAGGGAGGCTCAAGACAGGCTGGTGTCCTGTCCAAGAACTTTGAACCATTGATTTGGGACTTCTGGGGACCCAGCAAGCACTAGGCACTGAGGGATGGGTCAGAGAAGTCCTGGCTCACAGGTCCAGAACTGAGAACAAGGCTGCCTAGAGTCCTGCCCTCCCATCCCTATAGTGTGGCTTGGGGCGAGGCTCGTTTTTTCAGGGGATGAGTGTTCTGTGATGCCAGGCAGCCTCAGAGGTGGGGCGAAATTGTAGGATCTGGAATCAAGACTGCCCCAAGTTAGAAAACCTTGTGACCTTGAGCAGCTCTCTTCAACCCTCTGTAAAGTGAGCAAACTACATGTGATCAAGTGTGTGTTTGGAGAGCACCTACTGTGTACAGGCACTTTTGTAGGTGCTGCAGGTACAATTGTGAACAAAAAATCCCTGCCCTCATGGAACTTACATGTTAGCAAGATAGAAAATAAGATAAATAGGCACCACGGTGCAGAACAGAGTTATGTTAAGGGACAGAGAGCTCTGGAGGGTGGGGCTAACGTTCAAGGTTGTCAGTTTGGGATGTTATTTGATCAGACTTAAAGGAAATGAGAGTAGCTATGTGGCTGTCTGGGAATGGGTTTTGGACTGGGGTGAATCAAGTACAATAACCCTGAGGAGGGGCCTGCTCGGCTTGTGCAAAGATCTGGAAGGAGCCTCTGTCATGGGAAGAGAGTAAGAAGAGTGGGCAGGGGGCCTGGCAGAGTCCTGAGAACTGGGCCTTGGAAGTATGGGAAAGCTTTGGCTTGTGTTTGGATCAGATGCGTTATTGGAGAAGGTTGAGCAGAGGGGGAGTTTGGTCTAATTTACATTTTAACAAAATTGCTGATGCTGCAGTGATCAGATTTGATGGAGGGGTCAGGGTGAGTCAGAAAGGAAGGGAGGAGGCTACCACCCTGCATGAGAAGCTGTGCAGAGGTTAAAGGTAGTCCATGGAGCCATTTCAAAGAACAAGCTGCAGGAGCACCTAAGAGCCCAGCTCAGTTTGTGCAAGAAAGGAGGCAAAGGTAGTGCCAGGGTTTTTATCCTCAGCTACTGGAAGAGTGGAGTTGCCTTTTTTCTGAGATGAAGAGAGCAGGTGGGAGGAGCAGGTTTTGGAGGGACGACAAGGAGTTTGGTTATGGACATGCTGATATGCCATCTGGAAATGCCAGTGATGACTGGGTTCATGGGGATGACATTGGGAAGTGGTAGCATGGAGGTAGATGCACCCATCAGGTGGGTGAGAGTGTGGGTGGAGAAGAGGAAGCTGCTCCCTAGCCCCAGGTTGATGAAGAGGGCGAGCTGAGGACGCAGAGTGCCCTTCTGTCTCTGATTCAAAGTTCAGTAGGGGATGGGGCATTGGCTCATGTGTGTAATCCTAGCTCTCTGTTGAGGCCTAGGTGGAAGGATCTTTGAGGCCAGGAGTTCAAGACCAGCCTGAACAAGAGCGAGACCCCCATCTCTACAAAAAATATTAAAAATTATCCAGGCATGGTGATGTGTGCCTGTAGTCCCAGCTACTTGGGAGGCTGAGGTAGGAGGATCTCTTGAGCCCAGGAGTTTGAATTTGCTGTGAGCTATTATAATGCCACAGCACTCCAGCCAGGGACAAAGAGCAAGACCCTATCTCAAAAAAAAAAAAAAAAGTTGAATAGGGACGGGGCTGGACAGCTTTCAAGACTCTGGATGGAGCCAGAAGCAAGATGGGAGGCCATGTTTATGGTGGTTTGGGCTCTGGAGTTCAAATCCCAGCACTGCCATTTACTCCCTGAGTTACTCGAGCTCTTGAGCCTGAAAAATTGGGGCAATAATACTTTTGCAGGGTTTTTGCTTTTGGCCTAGAGGGCAGAGTGGTGGAGAAGGCCCAGCACAGGAGGAAGGGATATGGTACCATATGGGCAGGACTGCTTGTGGCTTTCTGGCTGGTGCTGGGTCCTGCAGTGGAGCACTGTCAAGGAGCTAAGTTCTGCATGGACAATTAGGAGAGAAATGAGTGCTTAGAAGGGGACTCCAGTCAATGACTGTGCAAATGGAGAGATGAGTAATAAATTGGGGAATATTTCAAAGGAGAACATTTGAGCCCAGAGTGAGTGAGATTTGGATACTCCGGGATGAGGCCATCATGGGAAGGTAGACAGGGACACAAGTTAAAGTATTGTTTGGGGCCGGGCACGGTGGATCACGCCTATAATCCCAGCACTCTGGGAGTCCAAGACAAGTGGATTGCTTGAGCTCAGGATTTCGAGACCAGCCTGAGCAAGAGCGAGACCCCCGTCTCTACTAAAAATAGAAAAACTGAGACAAGAGGATTGCTTGAGTCCAAGACCTTGAGGTTGCTGTGAGCTATGACGTCACAGCATTCTACTCAGGGTGCCTGCTTGATACTCTGTGTCAGAAAAATAAAGTGTTGTTTGGGCTGGAGCTGGGTTAGTGAGTAAAACAACATTGACCATCATGGATCAGGAAGTAGGGTGGGGTGGGGTCCAAATGCCTGCATGCCCAGAATTAGGGGTCTGCCTGCCACCCAGGAGTCCCTGAAGTTTCTGGAGGACTTGGCAAGTCTGAGCAGAGGTAGGGCAACTGTGAAGACTGAAGTAGGTCACTTGAGGTTTGGGCCAGAGCCAGACTTGGCTGGGTTAGGATCCCAGCTTTTCCTCGTACTCACCATGACCTTGGGCGTGTCCTTTAATTCTTTGAGCCTCAGCTTTTTTGTTTAGTGGAGTCATTATGAAGGGAACATGAGTTAAGGATGTAGAAAACACTGAGCCCAGAGCCTGGCACCTGGTCAGCCACAGATAAATGTTAGCTGCCATGAGTAATGCTGAGGATGCCATTGAGTAAGTTCAGGCAAGGGCAGGACACGGGGAATAGGGACAAGATGGAGAGGTGGGGGCCAGAGGACAGGGTAGACCTCGGGCAGCTATCTGTTTTGGTTGTGCATGTTCATCTGCTCCTATGTGTACACATGAGTGCTTGGTACTGGGTTCAGGGGCACTGTTCATAGCTGGGCTCCTTGATGGTCATCAGTCCTGCCAGGCTCTGTACTGAAGGTCTGAATCGTGCTGGCTCCCCATGCTACTCCAGGGCCAGACTGGACACTGTCCAGCGGGGCCCCTGTGGGCCTGCTCCTTCGGGCCTCCATCTCCAAGTCTCAGTGTCCACCTCTGGCACTTGACCTCTCCTCCCTCCCAGTATGTCCTAAAGGTTGAAGGTCATTAACAGAAATCACCTGACACATAGTAGGGGCTCAGCTTATGCCCTCAGACAAAGCCTGGTGGCTGTCACAGACCAGAGCTCTCTGTGGGGAGGATTTGGCAGAGTGGGGTTGGAGGGTTGGGCAAGAGAGTGGCCACTTCCTGGCCTCACAGCACAAAGCAGAACTTTTGACAACTAGAGAAGGATGCCCCAGGTGGAGGGGCTGGCCTGTTGTCAGGCATGTTGCACTGCCTGTCCATAGGGCAGTGAGGAGCCTGAGGACCCTGAGTGGAAGAATGACATGCTCAGGTTTGTGTTTTAGAGAGATCACTCTGGCTGCAGTGTGGAGGAGGAGCTGGATCTGGGAGAGGCTGAAGGCAGGGAGTCCAGTTAGGAGGCTGGTACCATAGCACAGGTGAGCTGAGAGGAGGGCCTGGCCTAGGCCAGCGGCTGCGGGGATCCCAAGGAGGGGCCCGACCAAGATACAATAGAAGTTCCTGGGGGGCAAATAAGCTGCCCAGGTTCCTGGCTCTGGTGGCCCGCAGTATTCTCCACTGAAACATTGAATCCCACCCAGGAGGAGGGAGAGGAGGAGATAGAAAGCAGCCAGTGGTGGCAAGCAGTATCTGAGGTGCCCAGAGGCAGGCAGGCTCTCCAGCCTGACTGTGGTGTTACCTGCTATTATAGCAGCAGCTAAGGTGCCTCCCTGGACAGGGCAGGGCCTAGGCTTTCCCTCCTGGTTTCCTGTAAGACCTCCACTCCATCTCACCTCCATTACCACCCTTCACCCCCAGGCACTTGCTGGTTTGAGATTCTGAAGGGGCTGAGGTAGGGCAGGGCCCCAAATCTAGGCTGTGCTTACTGCCCCATTCTGTCCCCCAGAGTTTCCCTGGGGGAGTCAGTGCCCTGCCTCCTGGAGGTCCCAGTACCTCCCTGATGAGCCCTCCCTGTGTTTCTTCCCCTGCTACAGATGGCGGTGGGACCCCCAGACTGTCCTGTGGGAGGGCCGCTGACCTTCCCTGGCCGGGGTTCTGGGGCCGGGGTTGGAGCAGCCCTGACTCCCCTCCCGCCCCCCAAGATGCACCCCCCCACAATCCTGAGCACCGTCCCTCGGCAGATGTTCAGCGATGCAGGCAGCGGGGATGATGCCCTGGACGGGGACGATGACCTGGTGATTGACATCCCGGAGTGACCACCTGCTGCTGTCTGCCCAGCGCCCCCTACCCCTGCCAGCACACACCAAGTCCCCAGTTTCCTCAGAGAAGTTTATTGGCGCCCAGTTGCCATGCTTCGGCCACTGACATGATCAGAAAAGGCGTAAACATGCACGAATGTCCCCCAGGAGGGTGGCAAGGGCCCTGCCTTCGCATCCCAGCCCCAACCAGGGGACAGTTATTTAGATGAGTGGCCAGGAGCATCTGCCACCTCTTGGGGAGGCAGAGACCCCAAAGTGGCCACCCCTTTAAAAGGGCAGCTGTACAGGGCTAGGTTTTGTTTTGTTTTTTAAATGAAGATTCTGTATTAAAGAAGTGTCTCTGGGGGGGTTTTGTCCTTTTCTGTTTTGGAAACATCTTCCTTTGAACCTCCCCTAATCCGCCCTCTTCCCTGTAAAGGGAGGGGACGGGCAGCATGGAGAGGCAGGAGAAAGGAGCCATAGGGGTTGGGGGCCTTGGAACAGAGGCTCTGACAGCACCCCCACAGATGTGGAGAGCAAGGGTGGTTTGCATATTTGCAGGTATTAGCAAGTCAGGCAGGAGGAAGTGTGCATATGAGAACATAGATCTCCACAGTCCCTCACAAGAAGACAGACCCACGGTCACAGAGACTCTCACAAAAAATAAGACAAGTAGTGCGGGGCAGGGGCATCCCACCCCGTGTAAACGTGCAACACACTCGTGCAAAGGTTGGGTACTGGACCCAGCCAGAAGGGCCCACTGGGCAGCTGTGGTCCATTCAGGCAGAAGGCAGAGCCCCAGCTGCTGGGGGCAGCTCGCTGGTCAGAGTGTGCCAGCGCTCCAGGGCTGTATCTGGCTGCTGCAGGCAGTCACTCCAGTGCTTTCGGGCCTCGCCACGGGCTCCTGGCCCCAGGGACACGCCACCTGGGGGTGGAGGGCAAGCAGTCAGGACCCCTCTTCCTATGAGTCACCTTCCCCCAGCACCACATAGCCAGGCTCCTCCCTCACCGATAAAGTCATTGGATTTGCCAATGTCGTAGTCCCAGACTGTGACTTCCAGAGTCTTGGTGGCCAGAGTGGTGAGCTCCATCTCGTAGAAGAACTCCTGGGGACAAGACAAGCCTCACCTTCCATGAAGCCCTCTCCCCCCTGTGTACCACTAGCCTACCTGGATTCTGGTCCATGCCCTGCCTACCTCATTAAATTCTGGATTTAGGGTCTTCTTCTTCACACACGTCTTATGCTTGGATTTCTTATCCACATCCGGTCTCAAGTACCTAAAAGGGGTGGAGGGAGGGGAGTCATGTGGTTAGGGACAGGTCCCAAAGAAACAGGGGGCAGGGCTCAGACTCTGGGGAGGGTATAATAGGCCTTAGGGTGAGGGCTCACGTCTTAACATAGGGGTCGGAGTAGCCATTGACATCCATGGCAGCCAGGTGGGCACAGCGGACAATGCCCACGAGCAGCCCCCGGTGCCGAGAGCTGTAGCTGAGGCTCAGCAGAATGCGGCCACGTTCTTCTAGCAGGCCAGGCCCCTGCTCTGCCTGTTCCAGCTGCATGGGACAGATGAAGGGGTCAACCTAGCTTGGGTTTTACCCACCTCCCACCCAGATACAGTCCCTATGAGGTGCCTCACCTCCTTCAGGTAACAGGAAATGCCCCTCAACGCTGCTGACATAGAAGAGGGGGAAGCCAGCTGAGGAGGCAAAGAGAAAGTTCTGAAAACCTGGCCTCTCCAGAGTCCCTACCCCTGATGCTTCTGAAGCCCCCACACTGACCGGGACCTGGCGCTCAAGGCAGATGTTAAAATGCTTCTTCTGTGAAGGCTTGAGGCGGCGGAGGGGTACTCGGATCTCCCCAATAAACTCATTGTGGCTCAGCTTGTCCTCATCACAGACAGTGATCCTGGTGGGGAACTGCAGGGTCAGGGCCCCCTGGGGTCCTTAGCCCTGCTCCAATATGGGAGAAAGATCTTCAGACCTGTCCCAGCTCTCCTCTAAATATGTAGTACTCCCCACCTCATCTGGAAAACTGGGCTGGAGCCTGAGAGGGACATGTGGGTTTGCATTTTCCTCTGCCCCTCCCATTCCAGCAGCTCAGGCTGTCCCTGATCCATGAGGAAGGAAGGACCTGCTCAGCCACTATAAGAAGCCCTCACAAATCGTGAGGACCATCCTCCAGGAAGGGTCTGACTGAAGGCCACAGAGCAGGTGTTGGTGGATATGGCCACAGATGCAGGCTATAAGAGGTAGAAGGGTCTTGAGCAGCCAGACAAGGACCCCACATGTCCTCAGCCCCTCCTGTCCTTTTATGCATGGAGCAGGGAGCCAACCTGCAGGGACATATGAGCCCAGTGATGAAATAATAATTGCTTTAACTTTGGTAGCCTCTACACTGCTTCTGCTGTGACCTGTTGTTGTGATGGGCAGCTGTGACATGGGTGTTCAAAGCCCAGACCTGCTACTTTTAAGCTACCTGTGTGACCTTGGGTAAGTCGTTCAATCTCTCAAAGCCCCAGTGGCCAACTGTAAAAGGGAGATAATTGAATGAAAGAAAAATGTTCACATTAATGCTTAGCCAAAGGCTGAGCACTAATGAGCACTGTTATTTTAGGCCTTACTCCTTCACCTCTGGAACATGGGGCCAGCCTTTCTGATACTCCCTCTTCCTCACACCCACCCCCCACCCCGACCTCAGCCTACTCATACACCCTGCACCAAGGTAAGCTTTAAGCAGCTCTGATCGTGCCGCTTCCCTGATGCAAATCCTTCTGTGGCTACCTATTGCCAGACAACAAAGGAAGAGGTCTCTTTGCTGCCCTCCACTACCCTTGAGGGACTACTCTCAAGTCTCCATCTCCCGGGATGATGGAGCAGGTTCCCTGTCCCTAAGACTTCATTCCCTAGAGATTTTAGGGGAACTTGGGAAACAAGACATAGACCTAAGCTGCATAGCTCTGACTTCACCCCGAGGCTCTGAGAAAGGGTCTCTGTGACCAGGGATAGGTTTTAGAAGACAGTGGACTGAGGCTCCAATGAGTAGATTTAGACTGGCAGAGAAGGTGCTTTCCAGAGGGAAGAGACACAACGGGATAAAATTCCAGAGCTATGAAACTGGCCACTCAGGGCCGGGTGCAGTGGTTCAGGCCTGTAATCCTAGCACTCTGGGAGGCCAAGGCGGGTGGATTGCCTGAGCTCACAGGTTCCAGACCAGCCTGAGTCAGAGGGAGACCTCGGCTAAGAGGGAGACCTTGACTAAATATAGCTGGGCATTGTGACAGGCACCTGTAGCCCCAGCTACTTAGGAGGCTGATGCAAGAGAATCACTTGAGCCTAAGAGTTTGAGGTTGCTGTGAGCTGTGATACTACAGCACTCTATCAAGGGCAACAAAGTGAGACTCTGTCTCAAAAAAAAAAAAAAAAGAAAGAAAAAAAGAAACTGGCCAGTCAGAAGAAGGCAGTCTTCTCAAGGAAAAGTAAGAGATGTTTAGGGGGCAGCAATGCTAGAGAAATACTTTGCCTGCTGCTGGAGAGGATGGGGAGCCACTAATTAATTGTTCTTGATGTTCTTGAGCTTGGGGCGGGGGTGGGGGGGCATAGATCAATCAACCGGAGGTTACAATGACAACTGTCCCAGAGAAGGTGTTAAGCTGGAGTCCTTGGTATTGGGGAGGATGAGCCCTCACCTGAGCACCTTGTGAGTGATGTCATCATCCGTGATTCCACTGTACATCAGGTCTTCATTCCACACAGGATTCAGTGTGTTCCTCTGAGTCTTCGTTTTTAGCTTATTGGCCTGGGGTGTGGGGAAGGGCTCTGAATATATGTCTCCCCCCGAACTCACAGAGGCTGAGGCCTTCTAGGATAGACATCCCGCCCCACTCTGTGAGCTGGGCCAGGCACCTGGGAAAAGGAGGCTGTTACCTTGCAGGCTCCAGGCAGCAAGTGCAGCTTGACGTAGGGATCTGCGAGCCCATTAAAATCCATGGGCTTGAGGCCCTGGAGAGGAATGCAGGGAAGAGGGCTGTGGGCCTCCAACCTCTCTCCTTCCCTCCCTCCATAGTACTGGCCCCCTGAGGTTTGCAGAGCCCAGAAGGAGGGTGCTGGGGGCAGGGAGGAAAGGAGTAGGCATTGGGTCTGGGGAAGGGAAGGATGGAAAGCCACCACCCCTCCTGGAGCAGGAGGCTAGGACTTGGGAGGCAGGGAGTGCCCACCTTGGCCCTGAGGATGCTACAGTGCAGAGTGCAGGAGGCCTGGTCGTATAGAAGGTCAAACTCCAGCATGCCCAGGGCAGCTGTGGAGAGGGGAAAGGTAGTATGAGTCTGTGTGTGAAGGCAGGTGTTTGTGAGACCAGCTGGAGGCACGGGTGTGCATCTCCATTAGCCCAAGAGTGTGTGTGCAAGAGGCTGAGTGGGCATGTGCATGTGTGTGTGTGTCTGGGTCCCTGGCTCGGCCGCAACTGGAGCCGTGTGGGTGGTGGAGTGTCTCAGCAGAAATATTGAATATTGAGCCTTGCTGAAGCTGTAATCTCCACACACTGACTGCAGCTGTGGCCTCCCACCCCCACGCACACCCAGCAGGGCCCCTTCCCTCCCCACAAACCTGGAGGCCCCTTTACACCCCCAGACTCACTGGTATCATCTGAGTCATAGCTGTCCAGTTCAGCTCCATCCTCAGGCGTGGTGGCCCCAAGGAGGGCCACAGGGGGGGCCAGAGCCAACGGAGCCAGATGAGCAGGGGCCTCCCCGAAGCCCCCGCCACCCCCTTCAGGTCCTGGTCCCCGGCGGGGGAAGTAGTCAGAGATCTGGCGGATGGGCCGGATGGGCCCAGGGCACACGTTGATGGCCATGTGCTCCTGGATGTTGATGGTCATGCGGTCGCCCCTGCGGCCCCTCATGAAGCACCCCTGGCTGGGGGAGGGGGTGTGAGCAAGCCTGAGCCCAGACTGCCTTTTCATACCTACCACTGGTAGCTGAGGGCACAGCAAGTAACCTCTTTGGTCTGTGGGGCCCTCACTGGCCTCCCTTCCTAGGTGTCAAGGGACAGGGTGGCCTGTGCCAGAGGTGCAAGCAAGGCCTAGCCCTCCAATACCCCAGGCCTTACCACACAGGGGCCAGGCAGCCAGCCCACTCCCCGGAGACAGCCCCTCTTGTCTACCTACCACTAGGTTGTTCCTCTGTCATCTTCCTAGCTTCTTCCTCATTCTGAGCTCCCGTGTGCCCCTGAACCCTGCCTACTCCAAGCGTCCCCATATAGGTCCCCACCTGTCTCTCTGAGGCTCTGTCCATCCTCTGCACCAAGCACTGGTCTGGTCAGGGTGTCAACCAGCCTTCTAGGCTTCACTTCCCACTGTCCCTTTATTCAAGCCCAAGGTCTGTCAGCTTGCAGGGTTCCCGCCCCCCTTCCTGCAGCCCCCGGTGGAGACCCCTGCCTCAGATGCCTCCTCCCGAGCTTGTCTCCCCAGGAGCGCCAGAAATTGCAGCAGCGGGAGAGTGAAACACCCCCGGAGTGCAGCAGGCTAAGACGCTGCCCCTCACCCTCACTCCCCAGCTGGCCCAGCCCCCTGCACCTGTCTCTGTCTCCAACAGGTGCCCAGGCACGGGGTAGGGGCCGGCGGGTACAGGTTGGGCGGTGGCGGCCGGCGATTCCCAGGGCTGCCGGCGAGAAGAGCGCGAGTCCGGCTGTGCGACCGAGAGCAGGGAGCGCAGAGAAAGTGCGGGGAGGAGGGTGAGCGAGGTGGAGGCGCCGATGCCGCCGGCGCAGGCGGCGAGGTGGGGGGGGGACGGGGGGGCGGGAAGGGGGGTGGGACTCTCCCGCTCACACCCGGCGCCCGCCTGGGCACGCTCGGGAGCGCACGCGAGCGCACACGCCGACACGAGTGCCCGCGCGCGCGCACACGCGCGTAGGTACACACTCGTGTGCCCGGGCACTCCTGCACGCGCACCCTGTGCCCACGTGTGCACGTTCACACACATACACAAACCCAGACACAAGCTGGCACACTTATGCGGAGAACTTCGTATACACGCATTTGCAAACACGCGGGCACCCTGCGCCACCAGGAACCCGCAGAGAGATTACCGGGTCTTCCCCAACTCCTCCCGGGAGACCCAGGTCCGCGCCACCCCCGCGGAGCCCTCGGCGCCTCCCTCCCTCGCTTTTTCCCTTCTTATCCCGGTGTCTCCGAGGCTGACCACCGGCCAAGTTGCCATGGCGACGTCAGCTCTCCTCTCGCGCCTCCTCATGCCCCTCCCCCGCAGAAAGCGCGGGAGGTCTGCTCGCCCCCTCCCCATATCAGTAGAGGCGGGGATGTGGGGTGGGGCTTAGAGATCCGCAGTGTCCTACGGTAGGGCAGGGCCGGGGATCCGATCCACCGGCGGTGTCTGGCCTCGGATCTCAGGGTCCTGGATCCGGCTGGGGAGCCTCACAGTCTGAGGGAGGAGACAGAGGCCTGAGGCTGTGGCATCTCCCATACCTCTTCCCTTTGGTTGTTCAGGAGTCTCTACCTGTGACCCAAATCAGTCCCCGGGGGCAAGCGTCCCCTTCTCAAGTATTTCATCTCCTTTGGGGATCCACCATCCCTCCCGCTCTGCCCCTGCAATCTCAAGTTGTGTCTTGCAGGTGGGGAGGGACGTCAGAGAAAGTAGGACGGTAGGTGACCAAGCTGACTCTGAATGCCCAAAGCCTTGTCCTCCTCTCAGCCGTTTCTCACGGGAAACCTGCCACCCCATGCCTGCTACCAGCCTGTCGATCTAGCCCTAGCCTTTGGTCTCTTTTGCCCCAAACTTACCATCCCAGAAAGATAAAGGACCTCCCTCATCACCTCGCTGCCCACTGCCAGTTCCCATCAGTTACCTGCAGTTCCTAGGAACGACGGTTCCTTGATTTCTTAGCCTCTGGACCTTGACTCATGTGCACTCCTTTACCTGGGAGATCTTTCTGCCCTTCCTTCAGGAATCATCTCCATCACCTTTTCCTTAGAGCCCTCCTGGAGCACCTTCCTCTGCCCCCTCAGCTTCCGTGCTAGCTTGGATTCAGGTCTGCCCGCACTGTTTTGGCTGTGCCTCCCCCACCAGCCCTGAGTTCCACAGCAAGCAGAAGCTGAATCATCTCCAAGTCCCCAGTGCCCCAAACCGGGCCTGGCATTAAGTCACCATTTCTAAGTCTTGTCATTTAAAAGAGAGAAATGTGATTATGGAACAATGTAAATATACACTAACCTTACACTTAAAATGGTTAAAGATGTTAGGCAGATGTTTTGGTGTGCTCCTGTAGTCCCAACTACTTGGGAGGCTGAGGCAGGATGGGTTGAACCTAGGAGTTTGAGGTTGCTGTGAGCTAGGCTGATGTAGAGGGACTCCAGCCTAGAGCAACAGAGTAAGACTGTCTCAAAAAAAGGGTTAAAAATGGTGAGTTTTGTTATGCATACTTTACCACAAATTTTTTATTAACTTATTTTTTTTGTGAAACAGAGTCACACTCAGTGGCCCTGGGGTTGAGTGCCATGGCAACATAGTTCACAGCAACCTCCAACTCTTGAGCTCAAGCAATTCTCTTGCCTCAGCCTCCCAAGTAGCTGGGACTACAGGCGCCCACCACAATGCCGGGCTATTTTTGTTGTTGCATTTTGGCAGCAGCTGGGTTCTATCCCACCACTCTCGGTATATGGGGCTGGTACCCTACTCACCGAGCCACCCAATGCCCAGCTATTTTTAGAGAAGAGATCTCCCTCTTGTTCAGGCTGGTCTCAAACTCCTGAGCTCAAGCAATCTGCCCACCTCGGCCTTCCAGAGTGCTGGGATTACAGGCGTGAGCCACCATGCCAGCTCTCACAATTTTTTTTTAAGTAAGAGAAATGGGGTTGGGTGCAGTTGCTGAGGGGGGGTTGAGTGTTTGAGGTCAGCCTGCACAACATAGTAAGATGCCATCTCTTAAAAAAAAAAATGTAAGAGGGGCCAGGAGAAATGTAGAGTCATACTATACTGAGATATAATTTGTCATCTGTCAAATGGGCAAAATCCCACTGTCTGTTAACACAATGTTAGAAAGACTATGGGGCCAGGCATGGTGGCTCACTCCTGTAATCCTAGCACTCTGGTAGGTGAAGGCAGGTGGATAACTTGAGCTCATGAGTTCGAGACCAGCCTGAGCAAAAGCAAGACCCTTGTCTCTACTAAAAATAGAAAAACTGAGGCAAGAGAATCGCTTGAGCCCAAGAGTTGAAGGTTGCTGTGAGCTATGATGCCACAGGACTCTACCCAGAGTGACAGCTTTGAGACTCTGAAAGAAAAAAAGAAAAAAGACTATGGGTAAGTGAGCAACCTCTCTGCAGAGGCCAGTGTGATAGCAGATACAAGGTGACAAATTCACATACTCTTTGACCCAGAAATTCCACTTCTAAGTTTTTATGCTATAGATATGCTGACCCATGAGCAAAATAATAGAAGTTCAAGATTCTGAACTACAGCATGTTCCAGAAGACTGGAGACAACCAAAATGTCCACATGTGGGGGACTGGTTCAATCAGTTATGACATACTTTTACACAATAAAACAGTATATAGCCATGAAAAAGGAGGAGGCTTCTTTTGAACTTATATAGAATCATTTTCCAATCTGGTTTTAACTTTAAAAAGCAAGGTGCAGGACTCGACACCTGTAGCTCAGCAACTAGGGCACCAGCCACATAAACAGAACTGGCGAGTTTGAATCCAGCCCAGGCCTGCCAAACAACAGTGCTGACTACAACCAAAAAATAGCCGGGCTCCTGTAGTCCCAACTACTTGGGAGGCTGAGGCAAGAGAATCGCTTAAGCCCAGGAGTTGGAGGTTGCTGTGAGCTGTGACAATGTACACTGTGTGCTAGTGTAATCCGCACTCTACCCAGGGCGACAGCTTGAGACTCTGTCTCAAAAAAAAAAAAACAAGGTTCAGGGCAGCATGTATGGAAAGCTGCCATTTGAGGGTGGGGAGAATATATAGATGGGTGGGTGTGAGTGTGTGTGTGCGTGCGCATGTGCGTGCACGCATACATAAGTTATTTCCGAAAGGCTAAATAAGAGAGTGATAACTATAGTGACCTCTGAGGAGGTAGAGCAGGAATAAGAAATACTTTTCTTTTTTTTCTTCTTTTTTTTTTTTGAGATGGAGTCTCTCACTATATCACCCTCTGTAGAATGCTGTAGCGTCACAGCTCACAGCAACCTCAAACTCTTGGGCTTAAGCGATTCTCTTGCCTCAGCCTCCCAAGCATCCACCACAATGCCCAGCTATTTTTTGGTTGTAGTTGGCCTGGGCTGGATTCGAACCTGCCAGCTCAGGTGTATGTGGCTGGCTCCCGAACCGCTGATCTAACAGGCGCCAAGCTGAAAAATTTATTTTTCTTTCTTTCTTTATTCTTTTTCTTTTTTTTTTTCTTTTGTAGAGACAGAGTCTCACTGTACTGCCCTTGGTAGAGTGCCGTGGCGTCACACGGCTCACAGCAACCTCTAACTCTTGGGCTTACGCGATTCTCTTGCCTCAGCCTCCCAAGCAGCTGGGACTACAGGCGCCCGCCACAACGCCCGGCTATTTTTTTTTGTTGTTGCAGTTTGGCTGGGGCTGAGTTTGAACCTGCCACCCTCAACATATGGGGCCGGCGCCCTACTCACTGAGCTACAGGCGCCGCCCTATTCTTTTTCTTTCTTTTTTTTTTTTTTGCAGCTTTTGGCTGGGGCTGGGCTTAAACCTCCGGCATATGGGGCCAGTGCCCTACTCCTTAAGCCACAGGTGCCACCCAGGAAAGATTTATTTTTCAATATATATCTTTTTGGACTTGATATCTGTAGCACAGTGGTTACAGCTCTGGCCACATACACCCAGGCTGGCAGGTTTGAACCCGGCCCAGACCAGCTAAACAACAATGACAGCTGCAACAACAACAACAACAACAACAAAATTGCTGGGCATTGTGGCAGGCTCCTAGCTACATGGGATGCTGAGGCAAGAGAATCACTTAAGTCCTAGAGTTTGAGGTTGCTGTGAGCTGTAATGCCAAGGCACTCTATAGAGGGTGACATAGTAAGACTCTGTCTCAAAAAAAAAAATATGTATATATATATACATCCTTTTGTATCTTTTGAATTTTGTGCCATGTGACAGGTTACCTATTCCAAAGCATACAGTAAGATTTTATATATATATATATATTTTTAATTTTTAGACAGAGTCTGACTTTCTCAACCTCAGTAGAGTGCTGTGGCATCATAGCTCACAGAAACTTCAAACTCTTGGACTCAAGAGATCTTCTTGCCTCCGCCTCCCAAGTAGTTGGGACTATAGGTATATCCACCACAATACCAGGCGATTTTTTTTTTATAGAGGTGGGGTCATGCTCTTGTTCAGAGTGGTTTCAAACTCCTGAGCTCAGGTGATCCACATATCTCAACCTTCCAGAGTGCTAGGATTACAGGCGTGAGCCACCACACCTGACAAATAATATATTTTTAAAGTAAAGGCAACCAGCTGGGCACAGTGGCTCATGTCTGTAATCCTAGTACTCTAAGAAGCTGAGGCAGGTAGATTGCCTAAGCTCAGGAGTTTGATACCAGCCTGAATAAGAACAAGACCCATCTCTACTAAAAGCAGAAAAACTAGCCAGGTGTTGTGGCGGGCGTCTGTAGTTCCGGCTACTTGGAAGGCTGAGGCAAGAGGATAACTTGAGCCCAAGAGTTTGAGGTTGCTGTGAGCTATGACACCATGACACTCTACTGGGGTTGAGAAAGTGAGACTCTGTCTTAAAAATAAATAAATAAATAAATAAATAAATAAAGTAAAGGCAACCATTAGGTTTTCTTCATGGTACTTCAGGGTAGAAAGGAGGCAGGACTAAGGAAAATGCCTTCCAAGGTCATAGCTGGTGGCTCCAATGAGAAGGTGTAGGCAGGGAGCTTGCTGTGGAGTGAGAGGGACAACCCAGTCCAGGGCTGTGCAGAGTCTAGTCTCCTGCAGGGCTCTCTTCTCAGTGTGCCTAGCCCAGCTGCCTCCAGAAAGCCTTGTTGAAGGCAGGTGAGGATGAGGAGCTAAACCAATTATAGAGGAAAATAGCAAGCAGTTATGAGTCCTGGTTTGTCCAGAGGAGGAAGACTTTTCATCAAACAATCATCCTTCTAGTCATTAAGTATTTATTGAACACCTACTACAGATTTAAGTGATACAACTATGATAAAGATCAGTGATCTCTGGCTTCCTAGTCTCCTAGGGGAGATAGACAAACACACAGTTCAAGTTCAGGGCAATGGCCACAAAGATAGGGATGGTCAGAGAGCCATGGGAGCCCAGGGCTCACTTCCCAAAGGAAGTGTTGTCTTAGCTGAGACCTGAAAGATGAGGAGTTAGCCAGGTCAAGCATGGAAGCAGGGATATACCACACAGAGATCGTGCCAAGCCTGGCAAGCTATCAGGAAACCAGCATATTCAAAGAAAGGACCGAAGGCTGGTGTTGCTGAGGTATGCTGAGGCAGGGGAAAGGTGAGAAGGTTTGAGGTGGGTCACCAGACAGGGGCCAGCCAGCACGAGTCTTGAAAGCAAAGGAGAGAAACACTCATAATTTATACCAGAGACAATGGGAAGTCACTGGAGAGTTGTTTTGTTTTTGTTTTTTTTTTGAGACATTCTTACTTTGTCACCCTCAGTAGAGTGCCGCAGCATCACAGCTCACAGCAACCTCCAACTCCTGGGCTTAGGCGACTCTCTTCCTCAGCCTCCCAAGTAGCTGGGACTACAGGCACCCACCATAACGCCCGGCTATTTTTTTGTTGCAGTTTGGCCGGGGTCGGGTTTGAACCCGCCACCCTCGGTATATGGGGCCGGCGCCCTACCCACTGAGCCACAGGTGCTGCCAGACACTGGAGAGTTTTGAGTAGTAGATTCACATGCTCTGACTGTTCTGGCTAGTAGTTGAGGAATGGATGTTGGAGGGTAGAGGTGAATGTAGGTGAACCAGTCCGAGGGTTGTTGCAGTAGGCCAGGTGAAACACAGCATTGGCTTGAACAGGGAGGAATGCACTGGAGGGAAGGGCAGCAGATGGATTTGGGGTCTGTTAGAAACTGAGCCAACAGGTCTTAACTGTGGATTTGTCAGATGAGCAATTGGGAAGGGATCTGAGGTGATTCCTAGGTTCCTGTCTTGAGCAGAACATCCAGCAGAATGGTGGGACCATTTGCTGGGATGAAAAAATTAGAGATGGAGCAGGTTTGGAAGGAGAATCTAGAGTTCCGTTTGGGAGCTATTTCATTGGAGATGGTTTTGGACATACAAACAGATACATCAAGCAGGAAGTTGGATATAGGAGTCTAGAGCTCAGAGGAGAGGTCTGGGCTGGAAATATGCATTTGTGAGTCACCAGCATATCGATGGTATTTAAAGCCATGAGTCTGGATGAGATCACCTAGACAGAGAGAATATAGATAGAAAATGCCCAAGGCTGAGCTGGCTAGAGAAGGAGGAGTCCCGAAAATTGGTGAGCATGGCTCCTATGCTGGGAGTTAGGGGCAGGTGTACCCTGCTGAGAGACAGAATGGAATAAGAAGTAACCATTTGATTTGGCAAATTAAGTCCATTGGTGGATTGACCAAAGTGGCTTCAGTGCAGTGGTGGAGATGAACCCAGATGAGAAGAAGTTGAAGACTACATTAAAAGTGAAGGAATGGAGACAACAAATGGGGACAACTCCTTAGGAGGTGTCCATCTATGTTAGGATGATGTGCATCCACGCCTTCTCTCCCCTGTGATTCTGGAGGGCAGAGACCATGCCCTGGTGATTTCTATCTGAGCCATAAAAAGACTCTACCCAGCACACAGCAGGAGCTCAATACATGTATTTAATGGTTGGATGAATGGATGAGTGGATAATTCCTTGTTTGAGTCCAAAGGGCCTTTTTTTTTTTTTTTTTTTTTTTTTTTTTGGTAGAGACAGAGTCTCACTTTATGGCCCTTGGTAGAGTGCCGTGGCCTCACACAGCTCACAGCAACCTCCAACTCCTAGGCTCAAGCGATTCTCTTGCCTCAGCCTCCCGAGCAGCTGGGACTACAGGCACCCGCCACAACGCCCGGCTATTTTTTGGTTGCAGTTTGGCCGGGGCCGGGTTTGAACCCACCACCCTCGGTATATGGGGCCGGCGCCCCACCGACTGAGCCACAGGCGCCGCCCAAAGGGCCTTTTTTTATAGAAACAGCAGTTGTCTTCTTTTTGAGATTGAAGAAGAAAAATATCAGCCCCAAAGGCCACATACTCTGGACTCCCCCAGCTAACCCTGAGGAGCAGCTGCACGAAGGTCTTCGGAATTAGGTTATTGAGTCCCTTTATCCCCTCACAGTGCCCTGTTATTTGAGGTAAGTCACCTCCCCTTTTTGAGAAGAGATTTGTTTGGGGGAAGCGGACCTCATGGGACAGTCCTAAAGGAGGTCCCATAGGTGTCAGTCTGCCTCTTCTCTCTTTTTCCTTTGTTTTGTTTGTTCGTTTTCCTCTTTTTCTGGGCTTTTTTCTTGTTTAGGAACTATCCTGTTTCCCCAAAAATAAGACAGTGTCTTATTTTAAGGTGTGCTCCCAAAGATGCGCTAGGTCTTATTTTCAGGGGACGTCTTAGCTTTCCTGTAAGTAGGTCTTATTTTCAGAGGATGTCTTATTTTCGGGGAAAGAGGGTAGATGCCTTGGTGAGTGCCTCCCAGGGTTGCTATGTGAAGCACAAGTGGGCTAGGACTCTGGGGTCCCTGAGGGCAGGAAAGATGTACAGGTGGGGTATCCAGGCAGAAAAGGAGCCTCTATCTGTGGGCAAAGGACATCATACATGCCACAGACACCCGCCTGGCTTTGGGGGAAGCCACGCCCTGGGTGTACTAGAGGCTGATGAATAGGCATCTGTGTACCGAGTGACACTAAGGAGACCCTGAAGTGTCCCTGGGTTTAGCGGTTGGAGGGTGGGGCGGGACATGTCTGTGACAGACAGACCTACCCGCCAATGAGAAGGGAGCTAACTCATACCCTGAGATGGGACCACAGCAGAGAGAATGACTGTTGGGAAGTGACTGAGAGGGGAGGTGGGATGGCCCCTGAGAGAGTCCACTGGCCACGTAAGGGTAAAGTGAGAGGCGAGGAAAGTCAACAAGACTCTGTGGATGGCCAAGAGACCTGCCTAGGAATGGGCCCGGGGACTTCCTTTGACCACCTCCCCGCCCCCCACTGCCATTCCTCAATGATCCGTTTTCTAGCAGCACCAGATGCAACCTGGGCGAGAGGACGGCCGGGAGCCGCCGGCGCTGTGCCTTCCCGCGGCCGGCGGAGGGGAGGGCCAGGCATGGACACGGCTGCCACCTAGCGGGAAGAGCCAGTTGTTTCTATTGATTCCCAGCCCCAGGGTCATTGATTCTCAGCCGGGGATTGAGAATGAGGATGGGGGTTGGAGATGAGGATGCTTCAATGGATCTGGGAAACCGCTGTGCCTAGAATTTGGGCAAGGAGGAAACCTCAGGAAGGACAGCACACGCTCCTGGAAAGTGTGCCTGCCCACATCACTTTTCCCCTCTGTGCCTTGGTTCCTCCCTCCTACAAGGGGGGACAAGAGTACCCACCTCCAGGGTTATAGCAGTGGTTTAAAGAGCCAATCTGCACAAAGTATTTGAAATAGAAATAAGTGCTCAATAAATAGTACCTGTAGTCGATCAAAGGGGTAAGTGCAGGCCGGGCATGAGGGTTCATGCCTGTATCCTAGCACACTAGGAGGCCGAGGGAGGTGGATTGCTTGAGCTCAGAAGTTCCAGACCAACCTAAGCAGGAACAAAACCGTCTTACTAAAATAGAAACACTATAGCTGGGCGTTATGGTGGGCGCCTGTAGTCCCAGCTACTCGGGAGACTGAGGCAAGAGAATCGCCTAAGCCCAAGAGCTGGAGGTTGTGTGAGCAGTGGCGCCATGGCACTCTACCAAAGGTGACAAAGGAAAAGAAAGAAAAATAGAAACACTAACCCTGCATAGTGGCCAGCGCCTGTAGTCTCCGCTACTCGGGAGGCTGAGGCAAGAAGATTGCCTGAGCCCAAGAGTTTGAGGTTGCTGTGAGCTATGACGCCACAGCACCCTGGTGTGGGCAACAGAGTGAGACTCTGTCTCCAAAAAAGGGATGAGGGTGACTGGAGGTGTGTAGTAGCTCTGTCTTCCAACCCCAAAAATGTGCCTGCTATACACATACAAATGCGGCTTCCCTTAGTTCTGGCATTCAGCAAATTGCCCTACCAAGCTCCTCTTATTTGTAATTTCTGAGGCAGCCACTCTTACGGTTTTGTCATCAGCATCATCTCCAAAGATAAAGGTTCTGTTGGTCCCAACCTATCTTCTTCTGATTCTGGGGGTCCCAGGTCCCAGCACTTTCTCTTCTCACCCCAGAGCATGCACTCACAATGATTCTGAGCTGTGACATCACAGAGCCCCCATATCCATATAGGAGTGGAAGGGCCATGAGGATGTGGCAGTGGGTGTTGGCATGGGTGTGGCTGGCTGGGCTGTGGGCAATAGAAACAGGTGGGGTACTGTCTTGGTAGCAGTGGGAAGGAAGAAGGCTCTGGGGGCAAGGGGAAATGCCCCCTTAAAGAGTGGGAGGACAACCCTGGGCCTTTCTCTTTTCTCTACCCTTCTCTCCCATCTTCCCCATCTGTCCTCTCCACCCCCCATCTCTACCATGGGTTCTCTTACAAAGAGCACTGCTGAACTTGGGAACAAAATTCAAGCCCTTCTGGAGCCATAATAAGGCAGTGTGGCCTAATAAGGCCTTGAATCAGCCTCAGTCTCTTGGGGTATGGGCAGGAGTCTGCTTGACTGTTGTCATAGACTTTTGCTGTGGGTCCTAGTGCCCAGCCCAAAGAGTGCCGAGGCTTTAGCCCCAGGCACAGAGTCTCCAGTCTTCATAGACAGACCTGACTTCTTTGATTACCCAGACTCCGACCAAGCCAGGCTCCTGGCTATGGCCCAATTCATTGGCGAGAGACCTGTCATCTTTACACGCTCAGGTGTGAATCAGGGCCTGGGGGTGAACTGCCCCTCTCTCTTCCACTGGAGATGAGTCAAGGTTTCCTGTTCTTCCTCCTTGCCAAGCAGGTTCCAACTTGGGGCTCTTCCATCGCATTCTAGTGGGTGCTCTGGTGGTGGCCTTTGTCTTCCTCCTCTTCCAGTTCTGTACTCATGTGTAAGGCCTGCCCCCTGCCCCGATCCACCCACCTTCACCTTCCTCAGGAGAGGCTGAAGAACCCCAATCCAGGGGGTCAGTGTGTGACATCCCATCTCTGACCTCCATATCCCACAGGAGCTTCCAAAAAGGGGCCTGAAGAGTGGACAAGGGCCCTGGACTCAACCCGGATGCCCAAATCCTCCTTCCTCTCCTACTGATGAATAAAAGTTGAATAAAAGTCTTTGCTCCCTCCCTCCTCCGTGGCTGTTCTGTGACCTCTCTTACAGATGTCCATGCTTTCACTGGCTGCACTCCCACCTCCCCCCTTCCCGGCCCCAAAAGAACCTGGCAAAGAGAGCCTGGGTGGCGTTCACGCAGATCGTCTTTATTAGCAGTCTGTAAGCACCTCCCAGGGTCCCCTGACCCTAGATTGGAGGAAGCCTTGAGAGGTCTGTAGCACCAGGGACATGCCAGGGCCCGAGGGCAAGATGTGCAGCCTAAGGGGAAAGGACTGGGCACCCCTCACCTGCTCCAGGGTTGCTCAGCACTAGGAAGGCTTGGGGTTTAGCAGCGCCTCCCTCCCCCCAGCCCAACAGCCTAGTCTGAATTTGGGCAAATAAAATTCCTCAGGCTGGCCTGCCCCAGAGAGGAGCTCTGGGGGTAACAGCCCCTGGTGATGCCATGGTGGGGGGTAGTTAGGGTGTCTTCTCCCCACCAGATGACAGGGAGCCCAGGGGTTTTGCAGTGGAGGGGTGGGATGTCCTTGGCAGCAGGGCCTCCCTAACTATGTCCTGACTCCTGGTCCCCTTGAGTTCTAGTTCTTATCTCCCCACAAGCCCTCCATCCCTCAGTGGGGGGAGGGAGTGGCCAGTTCCCTTCTCCTGTGAGTAGTGTGCAGGAAGGGGTTGCTAGCCCTGGCTTGGGCACCGTGGGGAAACAAGGTCCCCCTGTCCTGCCCTTCAGGGCCCCTATCTCTTCTGGTCCATCTGTGTCCTGGGGCCGTTGGGCAAAAGCCCCTGGCTGCCACCCCCACCCATCAGCCCCACAGCCTTGTCCCTATGGAGGTGGGGCAGGAAGGGGAAGGGCCCCAGGCCCCCTCAGTCCTGGGTCTGGCAGGGAGAGGGCGGCGGGGAGCGGGGCCGGAAGAGGCGGCAGGCCCCACGGCAGATGAGGAAGAACCAGTAGAGCTGGGGGGCCAAGAGCAGTGCAGCGCCCAGGTTGACGTGCGCTGGGATGGCCAAGGGCACAGCCAGCAGGGGCAGGCCGGCGTGCCGCCCGTAGGCCCAGTACAGGTAGGGGAAGAGCAGCACCCGGCAGCACAGGAAGCTGAGCAGCATCAGGGCCCCGTTGACCTTGTGCAGCAGAGTGTGCTGCTGCTTGTACTGCGGACACACGCGAAGGGTGGCCGGAGCGCTCTGCCACGTGCCCCACTCAGCACCCACCCAACTCCCCTCCACCCCAGCCTGCAGCTCCCCCCACAGGTGCCTTCCCTTCCTGTACCCTCTCTTAGGCTCTACACCCCCAGGTACCCTCTCACCTGGATCAGGATCTTGCCAAGGCAGACAAAGGGGGTGCTGACCTCTGCCATCAACATGCAGCCCAGAAAGAAATCTCCCTTGCCCTGTCGCCACACCTGAGCAGAAAGGGAGGAAGGTAAGGGGCTGGTCCTCACCTGGGTCTCCTCTCTCTCTGTCTCTTTTGGAGATGCTTAACTCTGGACTTCTGAGCATGTGGGCACAGTAGCAAAGTTGGATGCATTACTTCCAATGGCCCTTCAGGTAAGACTGTGCTCCCTATGTCATAAGTGAGGAAACTGAGGCTCCGGGACACGAGACAACACATCCAAAGCACCACAGCTGGGCACAGCACAGACCCTGGTACTCGGCAAACCCCCACCTCCCGTCAATAGGTTTCCCTGGGGCTCTCCCAGGCCCACCCGGCTACGGGTACACAGACACACGGCTCCCCAGGCTCCCTAGGAACTCACCACCGAGAGTGGGAAGCACACCAGCACCATGACGGCATGATGGAGCACCATGAGGAACTCCTTGTGTAGGTACCCGCGCGCCACAGCCCAGGTGCTGCTGGGAGCTCTGGCTCCTCCGTCATCCCCTCCGTGCCCTTTGACCTGGTGCTTGTGCCAGTGACAGAGGAACATGGCATAGATGTCATAGATGAAGTAGGGCACAGCAAATTGAGTGTAGGCAGAGGAAAGCCAGTGTCTGTTGGACAGAAAGAGAAACGAGAGGGAGAGAGAGAGAGGGAGGAATCAGGAGGAGAGGGGATGGACGGTGTGACTCAGGGCTTAAGTGATCTTTACGGCAACCCTGAGAAGGAAGCAGAGTCTCCAGTTACAGATGATAGAACCAAAGGGTAGAGGGTGAGAAGCTCACCTCCGGTCACACAGTCCCACAGCTAATTGGTGATGGTGCTGGGATTCAAGCCCAATGGGTCTTGGAACTCTCCCATGTTCCTCCCTCCCCTTCTGCAATTTGATGGGAGAAGAGGGAAGAGAGCAGAAGACACCCACAGACCAAAGGGCACAGACAGGGCGAGAAAACGAATGATCTTGGGCAAGCTATGGGGACAGCTGAGGTTAGAAGAGGCGAGACTGGTGAGGAGAGGTCATGTTAGTGACCACCAGCTGCCTGCTCACTACACACAGGTGCTATTCTAATGTGCTGAACGCTGGTGCACATAAACTTTATTGACTTCTCACAAAACCCTATGAAAGGTAGGGGTTCATCCTCCCCATTGTACAGATGAGGAAATGGAGTCACGAGCAAGGTAAGCTGGCCAAGGAATAAACATGGGAAATCTGGCTCCACAACCCTTGCTTCAGCTGTGCTGTCCCTAGAAGATTCCAGAGGTGTCAGACTAGGGCGTGTTGGCAGGTTAAAGCTGGTGTCAGGGCTGCTCGTTCTGCCTGAGTGGGGCCCAATCTCTTTTTTCTTCAGGTACAGCCAAGCATTAAGGAGAAAACGCTGAGCAAAAGGAGCCAGAACAGAGAAAGTTGTCTGTACTTTGAGAGTAAACAAAAATGAGAAGTGCATGAATATGCAACATTGAGTTTTTCTTCTTGAGTCAGCACATTGGCACTTGCTCTTAAATCCTCCAGTCCTGAGACAGGTCTGAGGTGGGGATAGGAGGTCAGGATGGCAGGCCCAGGGGAGCTTACCCAAATAGGTGGAGAGAGGAAAGCAAAGTCAGCCAGAAGCTACACAGAAGGAAAGCTCCCAGGAACCCAGAGTGCTATGAGGGGCAGAGGAGAAGCTGGGGTGGGGGCCAGCAGGGGGCAAGTGGAAGCAGCTGGCAAGCCCTGGGGCAGGCCACCCAGGAGGGACAATCAGGGAACAATCAGGGAACAGAGAACCTCAGACCCATGGTCCAGCAAGTGCTGGAACTGTGGCCTGGAGGCAGGGAGTGGAGAGGGGAAGAGACAGCTGGTTAGAAACAAAGGGCAGGAAAATAGGGAGAGAGTGGAAAAGGGTCCAAATGGCCCATTAGAGAAATTGTAGCAGGGAGTGGCCCAGAGAGCTGGCTCCACACACAAAATGGGAGAGGGGATAGCTGGGCCATGTGGGAAGATCAGAGTAGCTGCCAGGCCTGGCTGCAAGGTGGAGGGTTCAATCCCATCCCCGCCCTCTCAGCAATTAGGTGCTCAGAAGTAGGAACAGCTGTTGCCCCTGGATTAACCTTGATCCTCCCCACCTACCTGAGGATTAAAGGGGAGAGGGACAAGAACAGACCTGGGGAGGAGGGGAATGCAAGAGCCAAAAGGTGACTCTGGTGTGGCGCAGGGAGTTATTGTGGGAGCCCAGGTTCATCTTGGACCAGGTCAGGGAGGGGCAGAGAGAGGCACGAAGCCAAGTCACCAGCAGGGTCTGACGAAGTTAAGCATCCACTACAGAGGAGGAGGAAGTACCAAAGACTGTCCTAGGCGTCTGCCACATATCAACTCAACTCCTCCTCACAGCAGCCCTTCCAGGAAGGGATGCTGTCTTATGCTGTAGTAGAGGGGACTCATCTGCAGCAAAGAGGGGATGGACCTCCAGGTCAGATCCCCTGGACGATGTCACCTGGGGCTCAGTGGCCACCAGAGAAGGGAAGCAGGGCCAGAAGTTAAGAGCGAGCCTTGTCAGCACTCATAAACCACTAGCAGCAGCCTGTAGGTCAACCAGAGCAGGCCGTCAGCACCACGGACAGGGCCCCTCTCCTCCTCCTCCTCCTCCTGCCCCATCTCTTAGGCCTGGGCCATTTTGGCAAGCCCCAGGCACTGCAGCACCTGCTGTGCCAAATGTTGGCCTCTCTTTTTCCTTTTCCCCTCCCCCACTGCCTGATCATTAGTGGCCCGTGTGGGTCATCTCTCTCCTCTCTTCTCCCTGGAGCACAGAGCTAGGGCTGGACACCTGGATCTCTGGGAGAGGGTGAGCCTGGCATGAGGACTGGGCTCCCTAGCCGGGTGCCCATTGGAAGCTGGGTCTGACTCCCAGTTGTAAGGGAAGGAGGAGGCAGTGTTGGAAAAGATGAGAACCACGACAACCCAGCAGGAAGGGGAAGCTGACTAGGGAGAAGGATTCTCTTTGATTTTCACCCTTTCTCCCCCTCCTCTGACCTTTAAGGACAGGATGGGATAAATTTATCCCTGGGTGTTGAGTTGCAGCTATTGAAGTTAACTTGCTCAGGCCCAAGTTAAGGACTTAGGGACCACTGACAGAGTTCCCTGCTAGATGTGGGCTATTCTGGGGTCACACATACACATGGACTGCTGGGACCTGGGCAGAGGTGGTCTCTTGACACTTACTGGTCATCAATGATGTGCTTGCAGGAGGTGGAGACGATGTAGCCAGCTGTGGAGGCCATGATGGCTTGGACAGAGGACACTAGCCTAGGGAGAAAGAAGGGGAGTGGTAGAGGAAAGAGGTGTGTGCCTTGATTTCCCTCATTGCTAGTCTAGTGACTGTGCTTTGGATTTGGTCACTTCTCGGGGCCAGTCCTTTCCCCTTTACCTGAGGCTGGGCTTGCTCAGGCTCACCCACCATCACCACCTCACAGCTCCGAGAGCTGGGCGGCTCTGACAGCTGGGTAGCTCCCCAGTTCACCCCATTCCTTTCCATCTTCTTCCTTCCCTCTTGTTTATGGATACTGAGTAGTCTTCCACTCAGGAGGACACCAGGGAGGTCGTCCTGAGGTGAGACAGTGCTGCAAATGTGCTGCTGACAAGGCCTGGGGCTAAAAGGTGACAGCAAGGAGGCCAGAGGAGCCCTGTGCCTGTTCACTCCACTCACCTGCCCAGTCATCATGCCCTCATCACTCTGGCCCCTGGGTGACCCCAAGTTCCCCCTAGACATTTTCCCACACTCTCCTTGACTGCTGCCAACACCCCCTCCCCAACTCTGGCCCTTGTTCCAAGAGCGTAGAGTTCTACCATTCACTTCTCTGTACCTTGTTCCCCCAAACACTCGTCCTGAATAACATAGCTCTCTGTCCCTTGCCTTGGTCCCTAATATCTTATAGGAATGTTTTAGTCATAGGCTGGCCCTATTTTGGAGGGTGGGACAGTGAATGGGGGAAGGAGGGGACAGCAGTCTGAATACTAGTAGACCAGATAGCTGGGCTGGATGAGGTCTCCTGGGACAGAGAGTAAGGCATGAGAAGGGAAGGGCACTTGGAGGCAAAGCCCACTAACCACTGCAGGGGTTCCTACTCCCACAGGCCAAGGTCCAGGGAAGTGCTGGGGCCCCTTCTGTCCCCTGAGAAGCCTGAGAAGGGGTGAAGGGTTAAGGGAAAGGGAAGCAGTTTACCTGGCAGAGACAATGACCGCGTCGGCCTCCTCCCAGCGCAGCTGGGGCAGCCGCTGGAGCGTGTTCTTGGACAGGAGGAAGAGTCCGGGGAACACCACCCCCCCAGCCACCATTGGGGTCAGCATAGTGGCCGTGAAGGGACAGGGAGGCCGAGCAGAAGGGGGTCAGAGGTGGGGAAGGGACACCAAACCAGAAAAGGAGAGAGAATAAGAGAGGAAGGGGCACAAAGGGGACAGGGTGGGGACGGGATGGGGCAAGGGAGCCTGAGCCAGGGAAGAAGAAGGGGAGTCGGTGAGACTGAGGAAGCAGGGAGGGGGCAGCTGGGCTGAGACTGGGACAGGGAGGACAGGAGAGAGGAAGCAGGAGCAAGCCAGTGAGAGGGCTGGGAAGAGATGAGGAGGGGAAGACTTGGTGAGGGACAGAGAGGAAGAGGGGACAGGAGGAGGATGCAGATGGGGGAAGGGAGGGAGGACTGGCCAGGTGGGGAGGGGTGGCTTACGTGGAGAAGCTGGGAGGGCCCGAGAGGCGGGGTGGGGGGACCGTGGTGCCAGCCCTGAAGGAGGGAGGGAGGCCGGTGGGGAAGGAGGGAGCGGGGGGAGCAGCTGGGTGAGTGGTCAGCGGTCAACCCCGCTCTCCCGCCTCCTCTGCTGCCTCTGGCTGCCACCACGGTCCTGGCTTCCCAGCATGGGCGCAGCACATGGCATTATAGAGAGTTCATGCCCAGCCCCCTACCCCCTCTGTAGGGGGAGGGGGAGGGGAGGCCACCAGCTTGAGGGGGGGCGGGGGGGGAAATGATGGCACCGACCAGACACCGAGAAACCGGACCTGCAGCAGCGTCTCCCCATGCAGCTCTGAGCCACAGCCGTGGCTGCGACAGAGATGGGGGGAGCTGAGAAAGAGGGAGGGGGGAGGCCCTTAAAGAGACAGCAGCTGCAGTACAGGGGGCTGCTGGGGACAAGGATGGGGGAGGAACAGCTCTTTTCCTGGGGAGGAAGAGGGCCCGGGACACCTTGGCCCGCTGAGGAGGCTCTGAGCCCCCAGATGGGCCTGACCCCATCTCCTATCAGCACTTTGCTGATGCCTGGCACTCCCTCCTCTGCCCATGCTTCCCAACAGGCACCCTCAGTGGCCTGCCCCGGGGTCCAGCTTTGGGCACCCACTCAGGCAGAAGAGAGGATTCCCCAGGAGAGGGGGTGGGAGAAAAGGGTGCGTCTGCTCTCTCAGAAGGAAGAGCTGAAGGAATGGATGGGCACAAGAACCTCAACACAGCATCTTCCACACCCACAGACCCCCACACCCTAATGACAGAAGGGAAACCATCCACAAGGCACCTTCTGTGAGCCCCTGATTCTGCTGCAGCATTGTCCCACGCCCTCATGGAACTACTGGAATAGCACTGAGGTGGCTGCACTTGTCCCCTCCTATAGGCCAAGCATGTTCCTGAGGCTTTAAGTGACTGCCCAAGGTCACATAGTTAAGAAGTGGCAGAACCCTCCCTTCTTGGGCATCAGAGTGGCATGGCAGTGCATGGTGTGAGGAAGGTGAGAGACCTGCCTCTCAGAGGCCCACCTGGAGCCCAAGGGTGCCCAGGGTCTGGCCCCTCTTGACCTCCCCTGAACACCCACCACTCTTTTCCTTCAGTTTTCTTGTGTTCCCGTCTCCCCCTCCTCTGAGACTTCAAAGAACAGCTAGTTTCAGAGTGTGAGAGGTCTGCAGGACTGGCTGGCTCAAGCCCTTCATTCTAGAATAGGGACAGGGAGCCAATGGCCATCTGGAGGCAGAGGCCCAACAGGAGACAGATCTGCTGCTTTTCTGTGCTGCCTTCTGAGATTCTACCTTCCTGGCCTGATCCCAACTGTTCACAGACTTCTGCAGGACATGGGACCTGCTACCCAAATTTCACTCTCGTGAAGGGTGACACAGGAGGGTCACTTGAGCCAGGCTTGCCCTAAGGTTCGCCTCAATAACCAACCCTCCCGTTCTCCCTACCCTGCCCCAAGCCCACCCTACCTCTCCCGTACAGAGGCAGGGTCGGGGATGAGCAGTTCTGTGCTTCCCTCTAGTGGCGAGCTGTAGGAACGCCCCAGAGAAGTCTTAGGCAGGAGTGACAAGCGATTTTAGAGACAGCAGCAGACCTGACCTGACCTCAGACCTTCACGTAAAGGTGGGGGGAAAGAGATCCAGCTTCCTGAGTTTTTCCTACATTCTGGACGCCGTGAGAGGGGATTTGTGTTGATTCTTACTTAATCTTCCCAACTGGTGGTATCCCTATTTTACAGAAGAAGGTTGAAAGGAAAAAAAAGAACTTCCCAAGGTAAACACCGCTATGAAAGTTGGTAAACTGGATTTCAAACCCATGTTGGCATAACTAGAAAACCACACATGAGCAAAACTATAAAAAAAAATTACTGAGTTGGGTGATGGTTGGCCACCATAATTGATTAATAATCACAAAACTGGTCTGGGAACTGTGCTTTCTTTTTAAATGAGTCAGATTGAAGTAGGTATAGACAAGGTTTTTGTTTTGTTTTGTTTTATGCCAGGGGATTTACTCAGCCACCTTAATAAAATCTGCTTCCCGTGAACTCCTTCTCCTACCTATGGTTTGATGATAGGATACATTGATGTGAGGCTTTGTCAATAAGGCCATAAATTTGCAGCCTGAGGGCCCAACCCAGCCTATAGAGAAGTTTTGTATGCCAGTATCATGTTGCCAGTGTAATTTTTTCTTAACTAAATTCTAAGTTATTCATTAATGTCCAAAAATTGGGGTGATTAAAAAAAAAACTAACTTTTTTTTCATAGTCTCATTCTATCACCCAGACTAGAGTGTGGTGTTCTCATCATAGCTCACTGCAACCTCTAACTCCTGAGGCTCAAGTGACCCTCCTTCGTCCCCCTTCCCAGAGTGGGGACTACCACTCCTGGCTTCAACTTCTTTCAAGAAAGAACCAGGCCAGGTGTGTGGCTCATGTCTGTAATCTCAGCACTTGGGAGGCCAAGGCAGGTGGATTGCCTGAGCTCACAGGTTCAAGACCAGCCTGAGCCAGACCAAGACCCTGTCTCCAAAAATAGCTCAGCATTATGGTGGGTGTCTGTAGTCCCTACTTGGGAGGCTGAAGCAAGAGAATAGCATAAGCCCAAGAGTTTGAGGTTGCTGTCAGCTATAATGCTACAGCACTCTACTGAGGGTGACAAAGTGAGGAAAAGAAAAAAAAAGAAAGAACCAGGCTGGGTGTGGTGGATGAAACCTCTAATCCTAGCACTCTGGGAGGTTAAGATTGCTGGCTTGAGCCAGTCAGTTCTGCCTCTCACACTGAGCAAGAGCGAGACCCCATCTCTACAAAAAATAGAAGTTCAAGACCAGCCTGGGCAAGAGTGAGACGCCCCCCTACAAAAAAAAAAAAAAAGAAAAGAAAAATAGAAAAAATTAGCTGGGCATAATGGCTAATGGGATGCATCTGTAGTCCCAGCCACTTGGCAGGCTGAGGCAGGAGAATGGCTTGAACCCCGGAGTTCGAGGTTTCACTGAGCTAACGCCACACCACTACACTCTACCCAGAGTGAGAGTGGAACCCTGGGTAGAGTGGGTTCTCAAAAAAAAGAAAGAAAGAAAGTCCCTACATTTGACACCCCCACAGAAACTACCTCCCTTATATTATTATATATTTTTTGGATACAGTTTCACTTTATCACCCTCGGTAGAGTGCTGTAATGTCACAGCTCACAGCAACCTCCAACTCCTGGGTTTAGGCGATTCTCTTGCCTCAGCCTCCCAAGTAGCTGGGACTACAGGCGCCTGCCACAATGCCCGGCTATTTTGTGGTTGCAGTTTGGCCGGGGCCGGGTTTGAACCCACCACCCTCGGTATATGGGGCCAGCACCCTACTCGTTGAGACACAAGCGCCGCCCCCTCCCTTATATTATTTGCAGGAGTTTGCAACCCCTACCTTATAGACATTAACTCACATGACCCTCACAAAACATCTCCAGGAAGAAAGGAAGTTGGTGTTATTATCAAACCCAATGAGGGATCTAAAGTTAAGAGAAATTAAACTGTGCAAAAGATTTCATTGCTGGTGTCTTTTGCCTCTTAGTTTCACCTCCACCCCACCCCACATTCTGCTTCTGCTCTCACTACTACTGTCCCTGAAAGTAAGCTATTAGCTCGGCCCGCTCTGGCCCCAGCAAAGATACTCTCACCCTTGTCCTCTTACTTGGATGCCACCAAGACAGCCTCCTGTGTCTCCATCCGCAGGCTGGCGTGGTTCTGCAGGCCCCAGCATAGGATCGTGAAGCACAATGGGAAGAAAATGCAACCTAGCACAAAGAGCAGGGTCATGCCTGAGGTAGACAAGGTAAAAAAAGACGGCCATGGGAACACCTCAACACAGCGTCCTTCAGACACATCCCCAGCCTCCTTCACCCCCAAAAGGCAATGACCCCTAAGATCCATCTATCTGTGACCATCAAAAGCCACCATGCAGGCCTCTAATCTTTTTTGGATCTGTATTGCTCTTTCAATATTCCTCATCCAGGGCAACTAGACATCTTAATTTTTTGTTTTAAAGGCAATTCTGTCAATTCTGGTTTTTTTTCTTTCTTTTTTTTTTTTTTTGTAGAGACAGAGTCTCACTTTATGGCCCCTTGGTAGAGTGCCGTGGCATCACACAGCTCACAGCAACCTCCAGCTCCTGGGCTTAAGCGATTCTCTTGCCTCAGCTTCCCGAGTAGCTGGGACTACAGGCGCCCGCCACAGCACCCAGCTATTTTTTTTTGTTGTTGCAGTTTGGCCGGGGCTGGGTTTGAACCCGCCACCCTCGGCATATGGGGCCGGCGCCCTACTCACTGAGCCACAGGCGCCGCCCAATTCTGTTTTTTTTTTCTGCAACCACCAGAACTTGCCTATACCTCCCAGTCCATCTCACACCTTAAAATTCATCCTTTTTCTTTCACTCAATAACGTGTCTGCTTTCTTTTTTTTTTTTTTTTTTTTTTTTTGGCCGGGGCTGGGCTTGAACCCGCCACCTCCGGCATATGGGACCGGCGCCCTACCCGTTGAGCCACAGGCGCCGCCCCGTGTCTGCTTTCTTAACTCCACCCTGACCCATCTTCTGCACACCCTGCTTCTCCTTCCACAAGCTCTTTATGTCACCTCTCCCTTCTGCTAGGTCCTTAAATTTCTCACAGGGCCTCACCTCTGAGCAATAAGATGGGAGGATAGAGAGGGAGGTTGATGTTTCTCCTCTGCACCCAAAACTTGGTAAAAGGGGCCAAGGGAGGGAGGTGTTCAAATTGTTAAGATTCTTGAACTTTAAAATGACATTTCTTGAAAAAGAAACAGAATTAGCCAAAGCAATGGTTGTCCTATTAAAAAATGAAAACATGTATATTTACATATGTATTATTTGTCTGGAAAAGCTTCCCCTCCCATCTGCTCCAGGGAGGAAAAGAGTGGGGAAGGCCCCGGTGAGACGTAGGAATTTGGAGCCTGCCATCCTGCATCCCTTAAGTGGCCTTGAAGGGACCTCCTCAGGATACAAGGAAGGTGTCAAACTGCAAGGGCACGAGGCTGCTATGCTGAGGCAGTTGGAGTTGGAGACCGCAGGAACATCATCTTCCGGTTGGTGGATTGGTTGGACTATGCCATCCTCCCATTGGTCAACCAATTGGCACACGCTCCCTATCATGTGCTTCCCAGAGGTGTGTGGGGTGGGGCGGTTCTCGTACTTTGCATATAATTGGCCAATTAGAATTCGTTGATGACTTGATAGACAGCTAAGTTTTAGGGTGGAGCTGGAAGAAAAAGGAAGAGAAGGGAGAGATAAAGAGAAAATAAGAGTAGCAGCCATAGGTTGTCTTTGCTTTAAAAGGCGATGTAGAATAATAAAGATGGCAGTTTCTAGGGTGGTAGCATCTGGACTTCAAATTCAGATTCCACATATAATCAAAGAAATATACTGTATGGTTTCCTTTACACGAAATTCAGAACATCTAGGGTTAAAATTAAAGCAGTGTTTGCCAGGTACTGACTGGGAGGAGACCCCAGAGAGCTTTCTAAGGCGTTACGAATACCCTTACATGTATTGATCATATATATATGCGTGTGTGTATGTGTGTGTGTGTACATATATATATTCTCGAGGAATATTCCGAAAATTTATACACTTTAAGTGAAGCTGCAATTTAAAAAACGCTACAGAGGCGGCACCTGTGGCTCAAAGGGATAGGGCGCCAGTCCCATATGCTGGAGGTGGTGGGTTCAAACCCAGCCCCGGCCAAAAAAAACACACACACACACAAAAAAAAAACAACGCTGGGGCGGCGCCTGTGGCTCAGTGAGTAGGGCGCCGGCCCCGTATGCCGAGGGTGGCGGGTTCAAACCCAGCCCCAGCCAAACTGCAACAAAAAAATAGCCGGGTGCTGTGGCGGGCACCTGTAGTCCCAGCTACTCGGGAGGCTGAGGCAAGAGAATCGCTTAAGCCCAGGAGCTGGAGGTTGCTGTGAGCTGTGTGATGCCACGGCACTCTACCAAGGGACATAAAGTGAGACTCTGTCTCTACAAAAAAAAAAAAAAAAAAACGCTACAGAAATTTACACCCTGGCATGGTGGCTCAGGTCTCTAACCTAGCACGTTGGGAGGCCAAGGAAGGAAGATTGTTTCAGGCCAGGAGTTCAAGAACAGCCTGAGCAAGAGGAACAGCTCATCTCTAATAAAAACAGAAAAAAATAGTCCAGTGTGGTGGTGCACTCTGTAGTCCCAGCTGCTAGGGAGGCTGAGGCAGGAGGATCACTTGAGCCCATGAGATGGAAGTTCCAGTTAGTTACATGACACCACGTTGCCATCATGCCCAAGCAACAGAGCAAGACCCTTTCTCAAAAAAAGGGGGAAAAAGTAAAAAATAAAATAAAAAGGAATGATGACTCAGAGTCTGTAGCACAGTGGTTATGGCGCCAGCCACATACACCAAGGCTGACAGGTTCGAACCCACCCCGGGCCAGCTAAACAACAACTGCAACTACAAAAAAAAAAAAAACAGTCAGGCATTGTGGTGAGCACCCCTAATCCCAGCTGCTTTGGAGACTGAGGCAAGAGAATCGCTTAAACCCAGGAATTTAAGGTTGCTGTGAGCTGTGATGCCACAGCCCTCTACTGAGGGTGACATAGTGAGACTCTGTCTCAAAAAAAAAAAGGAGGGGGGCGGCGCCTGTGGCTCAAAGGAGTAGGGCATCGGCCCCATATGCCGGAGGTGGCAGGATCAAACCCAGCCCGGGCTGAAAACCGAAAGAAAAAAAAAAAAAAGGAGGGTGGTGCCTGTGGCTCAGTGAGTAGGGCGCCAGCCTCACATACCGAGGGTGGCGGGTTCAAACCCAGCCCCAGCGGAACTGCAGCAACAACAACAACAACAACAAAAATAGCTGAGTGTTGTTGTGGGCGCCTGTAGTCCCAGCTACTTGGAAGGCTGAGGCAAAAGAATCTGCCTACACCCAGGAGCTGGAGGTTGCTGTGAGCTGTGACGCCACAGCACTCTACTAGGGAAATAAAGTGAAACTCTGTCTCTAAGGAAAAAGGAAAGAAATGTAGGGTCTTCTCTCTACTACTTCCAGAAAGGTGGTGAACAAAACGTTTATGAGCCTCAATTTCTCCATCTGTGAGACCAGGGTAATAATGCCAGCTCATTAAATGCTACTTACATGGTATTTACAATGGATCAGAACAACTATTGAGCGGTTAAAAACATCAAGTCCTGGGGCGGCGCCTGTGGCTAAGGAGTAGGGTGCCTGCCCCATATCTTGGAGGTGGTGGGTTCAAGCCCAGCCCCAGGCAAAAAAACAACACAAAACAACAACAACAAAAAAAACACCTTTTTAGGGTGGTGCCTGTGGCTCAGTGAGTGGGGTGCTGGCCCCATATACTGAGGGTGGTGAGTTCAGGCCCAACCCTAGCCAAACTGCAACAATAAAAAAAATTAAAAAAGAACATCAAGTCCTTTCCTCAAATCAACCTCATGGATAGGAATTATTCTTGTGCCTCTTTCACAGATGAGAAAACAGAGGGACACAATCAGGAAGTGCATGAAGTAGGATTTTTTTCAATCATATTTTCTGAATTATTGGTCTCCATAAAGTCAAGCAGATGTAGAAGACCCAAAAACTCATGTTCCTAATGGAACTGAAAACCTTTTTTAAAAAAAGGAGGTAGGGGAGAAAAAAAAACAACATTGAATACAATTTAGACATCCTCAAAACATTTTCAGAGCTTATCTCTGTTAATGATTCTTGCATTTTTAGCCACTTCATTTCCCAGCAACCCGCCTCTGGATGGGACTCTGAAAATTAAAGGTTAAGCAAAGAACAAGGTAAGGAAGGTTGCTGAAGATAAGGCTTCTAGTCAACTAATAAGTATCTATTCTCACCTTCCTCCTTTTGTTGAAGACCAAAATTAGCCTATTTTTATTTTTTTATTTTATTTATTATAGTTTTTTTTCTTGAGACGGTCTCACTCTGTTGCCAGCAAATGTTTCTATTTTTGTAGAAACGGGGGTCTAGCTGTGTGTGGTGGCTCATACCCATAATCCTAGCACTCTGGGAGGCCAACGCAAGTGGATTGCTTGAGCTCAGGAGTTCAAGATCAGCCTAAGCAAGAGTGAGACCCCTATCTCTAAAAATACCTGGGCATTGTGGTGAGCACCTGTAGTCCCAGCTACTCAGGAGGCTGAGGCAAGAGAATGGCTGGAAACAAAGAGATTGAGGTTGTTATGAGATATGACCCCACAGCACTCTACCAAAGGCATCAAAGTGAGACTCTGTCATGGATACACGGTGGCTCACGCCTGTAATCCTAGCACTCTGGGAGGCTAAGGTGGGTGGATTGCCTGATCTCACAGGTTCAAGACCAGCCTGAGCAAGTTTGAGATTCTGTTTCTAAAAATAAAATAGCCAGGCATTGTGGCGGATGCCAGTAGTCCCAGCTACTTGGGAGGCTGAGATAAGAGAATCACTTGAGCCCAAGAGTTTGAGGTTGTGAGCTATGATGCCATGGCACTCCACCAAGGGTGACAAAGTGAGACTCTGTCTCAAAAAATAAAATAAAATAAAACAGAAATGGAGGTCTCACTCTTGCTCAGGCTGGACTCAAACTCCTGACCTCAAGCAATCCTCCTGCCTCCCCTACCCACCCACAAAAGTACTGGGATTACAGGCATGAGCCACAGTGCCTGGACTGAGCATTTGTTTGCTTTTGTTTCTTGAGACAGAGTCTCACTGTATTGCCTAGACTAGAGTGCCCTGGCCTCATCAGGGTGAGTTTGCTCTGAGTTTGAGGCCTCACAGCAACCTCAGACTCTTGGGCTCAGGCAATCCTCCTGCCTCGGCTCCTCCCAAGTAGCTGGGACTACAGGTGCCTGACACTATGTCTAGCTAATTTTTTTTTTTGAGACAGAGTCTCAAGCTGTCACCCTGGGTAGAGTGCCATGGAATCATAGCTCACAGCAACCTCCAACTCAGGCTCAAGCAATCCTCTTGCCTCAGTTTTTCTATTTTTAGTAGAGAAGGGGGTTTCAGTTTTTGCTCAGGCTGTTCTGGAACTTGTGAGCTCAAGCAATGCAGCCACCTCAGCCTCCCATAGGGCTAGGATTACAGGTGTGAGCCACTGCGCCGGCCTGTCTAGCTAATTTTTTAATTTTTCCATAGAGATGGAAACTCGCTCTTTTTTTTTTTTTTTGAGACAGAATCTCTCTTTGTCACCCGAAGTAGAGTGCTATACCATCATAGCTCACAGCAACCTCAAACTCTTGGGCTCAAGTGATCCTCTTGCCTCAGCCTCCCGAGTAGCTGGGATTATCAGAACCTGCCATTTTGCCTGGCTATTTTTAGAGACCAGAACTCCTTCTTGCTCAGTCAGGTCTCAAACTCTTTTTTTTATTTTTATTTTTTTGTAGAGACAGAGTCTCACTTTATGGCCCTCGGTAGAGTGCTGTGGCCTCACACAGCTCACAGCAACCTCCAACTCCTGGGCTTAAGCGATTCTCTTGCCTCTCAGCCTCCCGAGCAGCTGGGACTACAGGTGCCTGCCACAACGCCCAGCTATTTTTTGGTTGCAGTTCAGCTGGGGCAGGGTTTGAACCCACCACCCTCGGTATGTGGGGCCGGCGCCTTACCAACAGAGCCACAGGCGCCACCCCCATCAAACTCTTTTTTTTTTTTTTTTTGTAGAGACAGAGTCTCACTTTACTGTCCTCGGTAGAGTGCCGTGGCGTCACACGGCTCACAGCAACCTCCAACTCCTGGGCTTAGGCGATTCTCCTGCCTCAGCCTCCCGAGTAGCTGGGACTACAGGCGCCCGCCACAACGCCCGGCTATTTTTTTGTTGCAGTTTGGCCGGGGCTGGGTTTGAACCCGCTACCCTCGGCATATGGGGCCGGCGCCCTACTCACTGAGCCACAGGCACCGCCCTCTTTTTTTTTTTTTTTTTTTGAGACAGAGCCTCAAGCTGTCACCCTAGGTAGAGTGCTGTGGCATCCACAGCTCACAGCAACCTCCAACTCCTGGGCTCAAGCAATTCTCCTGCCTCTGCCTCCCAAGTAGCTGGACTACAGGCGCCTGTCACAACTCCCAGCTATTTTTTGGTTGCAGCCGTCATTGTTGTTTGGCGGCCCAGGCTGGATTCGAACCTGCCAGCTCAGGTGTATGTGGTTGGCACCTTAGCTGCCTGAGCCACAGGCGCTGAGCTCAGGTCTCAAACTCTTGAGCTCAAGCAATCCTTCTGCTTTGACCTCCCAGAGTGCTAGGATTATAGGCGTGAGCCACCATGCCTGACCATAAGCATAGTATTTTCTTTTCTTTTTTTTTTTTCGAGACAGAGTTTCACTATGTCACCCTCAGTAGAGTGCTGTGGCGTCACGGCTCACAGCAACCTCAAACTCTTGAGCTTAAGCAATTCTCTTGCCTCAGCCTCCCAAGTAGATGGGACTGCAGGTGCCCGCCACAACGCCCGGCTAAAGCATAGTGGTTTTTTTTTTTTTTTGTAGAGACAGAGTTTCACTTTATTGCCCTCAGTAGAGTGTCATGGCCTCACACAGCTCACAGCAACCTCCAACTCCTGGGCTTAAGTGATTCTCTTGCCTCAGCCTCCCGAGTAGCTGGGACTACAGGCGCCCGCCACAATGCCCGGCTATTTTTTGGTTGCAGTTTGGCCGGGGCTGGGTTTGAACCCACCACCCTCAGTATATGGGGCCGGCGCCCTACCAACTGAGCCACAGGTGCCACCCAAGCATAGTGTTTTTAAGCAATAGCTTTCTACTACTTTTCCAGTGACTTACAAGAGATAACTTTTATTTCACAGCTCAGTACATACACACACATGCTAAACTGAAAGAAAACTTTTTCACTATAAATATTTACTGTCTGTTGTGTTTTCTATATCATTTCCCCCCAGAGGCTGCTCATAACCCATTAAGCTGATTTCAGTAGTGAGTATCAACCCAAGTAGGAGAAATCTTAGTTTCAAGCAGTGTTTCTCAACTTTTTTTGTGGTTGCTGTTATTGCTCCCCCTATGGAGCCTTGTTTAGTCTTTTTCTCCCTAATTGCTGCCTATCATGAAATTTTAATGTCATAGATATACTGCATATATGTATATCTAGGCTTTATATATTTAAAAGAGTAAGTTATTTTTGCCTGACAAGAACCAATTTTTGCCCCCTTGGGGGTGATATTATCCCAGTTGAAAATGCATGAGCACCATCACACGAGCACTCATTTTCTGAGCTGCCTTTATGCACACCATCCCAATGGGCAGTTAGAGAGTATTAGTCCCATTTTGCAGTTGAATAAGTTAAGCCTCAAAGGTTATATTAATTATCGAAGGTTGAAATTACTCATAATTAGATTGGGAATCCAAAAACTTAAGAAAGTCCCCTCTCAGCCTCTATCTTCTTCAAACCTTTGTTTCCCTATGTAGAAAATGATGGAATTGGTCCATAGAAGTACTCCTCAAAACTCAGTTATTGATGTTTTTGCCCTATTTGACCTAATAGGGTAAAACATGCATGTAGCATTTGCTAGATGCAAGGCACTGCTCTAAGTCTTTATGTATATTAACTAAGTAATCCTCATACTAATCTAAGAGAGAAATATTGTATTACCTTCACAGTACAGATGAGAGAACTGAAGCACAGAGAGGTTGTGTGACTTGCCCAAGGTCACACAGGTAGTAAATGGCACAGCTGGGATTGAACCTAGTAGTCTGATTTCCAGAGTACCTGCTTTTAACCATGTACTTTGAAAGAAAACTTGGCCAGGTGTGATAGCTTACGCCTATAATCCTAGAACTCTGGGAGGCTGAGGCAGGTAGATTCCTTGAGCTCAGGAGTTTGAGACCAGCCTGAGCAAGAGCAAGACCCCTGTCTCTACCAAAAATAGAAAAAACTAGCTGAGGGTTGTAGTGGGTGCCTGAAGTCCCAGCACACAGGAGGCTGAGGCAGGAGGATCACCTGGAGCCCAGGAGTTGGAGGCTGCTGTGACCTATGATGACATCACTGCACTCTAGACTGGGCAAGAGAGTGAAATCCTGTCTCAAAGAATAAATAATATAAAATGAAAACGGATACTGCCGTTCTCATTCTCGCTAGATACTGCTCCCTGCTGCACTAAAGGCTATACCTCCTATTCTGAGCTGGAGGCATGCTCTCTGTTTAAAAAAGTCAGAAAGAAAAGATAAGCACAAATAGAAAGGTGTTAAACGGTGTCTGGCAGCAAAATGAGACTTTCTCCTGAAGTAATCAGAAGTGTCGAAAGGGATTTGGAAAGAGAACAGCATTTGAGGCATGTATGTTTTCTTGCCACCTAAAACAAACCCAGAACGGGATGCACTCCACATACTCTGAACCCTTGTCTGGGCAGTCTGGGAGAATCTGGACTTCCTACAGAAGAATGGGAGACGCCACCATCCAGTCCTGGCCTGGGTGTACAGCTGGAGAGCACTCGCAGCCACATGTGGGAAGGCAATGCAGGCCAGCACGAGAGGAGGGCCTGACCAGGCCCACATGACTTTCGCCACCATCTTTCCTCCTCCAGCCCAGCTCCCCGGGTCTCTCATCCCCTAGTAGCCCTCACAGACCTGACACCCAGTTTACTCTGGGCTTGGAGTTTACTGTCCCCTGTTTCTTCAAGTTCCTCCGTCCAAATGCTGTTTTGGTCATCCTCTTTACCTGGGTGCAGTGGCCCTCAGCCCTGTGGAGGTGTGCAGGTGTGATATCATCGAAGGCTGTGAATAAGTAAACAATAAGCGGCCAGAGTGGCCTGTTTCCTACATGATACCCAGGGAAGGGTCCGATTCCCCTCACCTGTATGCCGGGGAGAGTCCTGGCCAGGGTGCCAGAGCATTTATTATTTAGTACTTTTGCTCGTATCTGGCCCAGGTTAGGTACCGTCCCAAGCAATTCCAGTTTCAACCTTTATCTGCTCACCAGAAAATGCTAAGGGACACAGCAGGTGAGTTGGAGTCAGACAGCTAAGAGCCCAGGTCTTTTCTTCTCCTATAGACTGGCTATGTGATCTTGGCCAAGTTTCAGAAGCACTATTGTGCTTCTATTGTACAAACACAAAGTCTTACTGCCTGGAGCTAAAGTCTGGTTCTGCCATTCACTAACCAGGAGTCCTTGTGCAAGTGATTTAACTCCTCTGGACCTTAGTCCTCTTAGCTATAAAATGGGAACAATAGCAATACCTCTACATGGGGCTGCGGAGGTGATCAAATGAGATGTGGAAAGCACAATTCCTATCTAAACATTCATTGTGATATTCATTAATAGTTGTTATATTTTTATAAATCTGTACAAATGAGCCCTTATACTTATTAATTAATTAATTTAATTTCTTAAGACAGAATCTCATTCTGTTGCCCCAGGCTAAAATGCTATGGCATCATAGCTTACATCAACCTCAAACTCCTGAGCTCAAGTGATCCTCTTGCCTCAGCCTCCTGAGTAGCTGAGACTATAGATGTCCACCACAACATCCGGCTAGTTTTTCTCTTTTTTGTAGAAACGGGGGTCTCACTCTTGCTTAGGCTGGTCTTGAACTCCTGAGATCAACCAATCCACCCACCTTGGCCTCCCAAAGTGCTAGGATTACAGGTGTAAGCCACCGCACCCAGCTGAGCCCTTGTACTTTATATACATTTTCTCTCACCACAAGCCCTGCCGATCTGTTTTAGTAATTCCTACCTTCCAGATGAGGAAGACTGAGGTTCAATGAGGTCAATGACTTGCCTAAGATCACACAGAAAAACAATGGTAGAACTAGAATTCTAACCCAGATCTTCCCTAGTTCTAAAGTGTTGGTTGGCTTTTTTTTTTAATTGACACAGAGTCTCACTTTGTGGCCCTTGGTAGAGTGCCCTGGCATCACAGCAACCTCAAACTCTTGGGCTCAAGCAATTCTCTTGCCTCAGCCTCCCAAGTAGCTGGGACTACAGACACCCACCACAACGCCCGGCTATTTCTTTGTTTTAGCAAGCCCAGGCTGGGCTCGAACCCACCAGCTCTGGTGCATGTGGTGGGCACCCTACCCACTGAGCTATGAGCGCCACTGGCATTTTCTTTTTTTGTAGAGACAGAGTCTCACTTTATGGCCCTTGGTAGAGTGCCGTGGCCTCACACAGCTCACAGCAACCTCCAACTCCTGGGCTTAAGCGATTCTCTTGCCTCAGCCTCCCGAGTAGCTGGGACTACAGGCGCCCGCCACAACGCCCGGCTATTTTTTGGTTGCAGTTTGGCCGGGGCCGGGTTTGAACCCGTCACCCTCGGTATATGGGGCCGGCGCCCTACCGACTGAGCCACAGGGGCCGCCCTAAAAATGGTTGCTGATTTTTTTTTTTTTTTTTTTTTTTGTAGAGACAGAGTCTCACTTTATGGCCCTCAGTAGAGTGCCGTGGCCTCACACAGCTCACAGCAACCTCCAACTCCTGGGCTTAAGCGATTCTCTTGCCTCAGCCTCCCGAGTAGCTGGGACTACAGGTGCCTGCCACAGCGCCCGGCTATTTTTTGGTTGCAGTTTGGCCGGGGCCGAGTTTGAACCCGCCACCCTCGGGTATATGGGGCCAGCGCCTTACCGACTGAGCCACAGGCGCCACCCAGGCATTTTCTTTTTTCTTTTCTTTTTTTTTTTTTTTTTTGTAGAGACAGAGTCTCACTGTACTGCCCTCTGGTAGAGTGCCATGACACAGCAACCTCTAACTCTTGGGCTTACGCGATTCTCTTGTCTCAGCCTCCCGAGCATCTGGGACTACAGGCGCCCGCCACAACACCCGGCTATTTTTTTGTTGCAGTTTGGCCAGGGCTGGGTTTGAACATGCCACCCTCAGCATATGGGGCTGGTGCTCTACTCACTGAGCCACAGTTGCCGCCAGCTTTTTATTTTTTCAACTAGGCCATAATTCTTTCTCACCTATGAAATGGAAATAATGGCTTCTGCCACCAAGGTCAACCGCGAGGATTAAATAAGATAAGGTCTATGTAGAGGCCTCTATCCATGCTTAGTTCTAGTTCAGCTCAGCTTCTTTATCTTCCCAGGGTAATTTGCCTTTCATTTTCATAATAAGAAGGCTGGTAAACTTCTTAATTTCTGGGAGATGACATTGTCTGATGTCAATAGACAGGAGGGGGCTGGAAATATGGCATCAAAATCAGAGCTGCAATGTTCCTGTCCCACACCCAAGCCCAAGCCTGCTGAAGCTTCTTTCATCTTCTAGGCCAGGTGTCCTCAAACTTTTTTTTTTTTTTTTTTGGCCAGGGCTGGGTTTGAACCCGCCACCTCCGGCATATGGGACCGGCACCCTACTCCTTGAGCCACAGGCGCCGCCCCGTCCTCAAACTTTTTAAACAGGGGACCAATTCACTGTCCCTCAGACCGTTGGAGGGCCGGACTATAGTTTAAAAAAAAAAAAAAAACCTATAAACAAATTCCTATGCACACTGCACATCTTATTTTGAAGTAAAAAAACAAATCCGGAACAAATACAATCATACTGCCTCATGTGGCCCGCGGGCCACAGTTTGAGGACCCCAATTCTAGGCCTTCTCTACATCTCTGATCTCCCACCCACTGTTAGGTAATTGCCCCAGAAAAGCCCCTTCCCCAGAAAGCCCCTTCCATCTTTCAACAGACCAAGACTAGCTGTCTCACTCTTTTTCTTTTTTTTTTTTTTTTTTTTTTGTAGAGACAGAGTCTCACTTTATGGCCCTCGGTAGAGTGCTGTGGCCTCACACAGCTCATAGCAACCTCCAACTCCTGGGCTTAAGCGATTCTCTTGCCTCAGCCTCCCGAGCAGCTGGGACTACAGGCGCCCGCCACAACGCCCGGCTATTTTTTTGGTTGCAGTTTGGCCTGCCGGGTTTGAACCCGCCACCCTCGGTATATGGGGCTGGCGCCCTACCGACTGAGCCACAGGCACCGCCCTAGCTGTCTCACTCTTAAAGTTACAGCTACCTGCTGAAAATTTCAAACTTATGGCCTGCCCTTAACTGCTCTTCCGGCCAGAGCAGTAATTCCTGATTGCCTATTCTACTGTCCCTCCTGTTACCATTCTGAGACTTCCCTTAACTAAATCTATATAAAGGTGCGCTTTTCTTTTGGTCTTTTTCTCTCCCTCTCCCTCTCTTTTCTCTCCTACCTTGGTGCTGCTCTGCAGCATCCCTCACCAATAAAGACCTTTTGTACAAGACTTGGTGGTCTGTGAAATCTCTGCCAGTCAAGCGCTTTCACCCACCCTATGAGGATTGGGAGGATATGTTCCTTTTCTCCCTTTCCTGGAGGAGTGCAAAAGTATATTTGATATTATCTGACATCTTCAGTGTCAAACTTCAGGTAGAGGGAGACCTTCTGATTATCTGGCTGTTGTGAAGTCAATTTCTCCCTGCCTCCAACAAATGGTGTGATGGGGTTAGAAGTGGGGCCTTGGGAAACTGGAGTGCATATGTCACCCCTCCTCTTGGCTTGCCTGGCAACAAGTAGGCCAGGGGCACTGTCCATTCTCCTGCATAATGTATGGGCCGGTGGTAGGAACAGAGCACCATCAGCAGTGAGTCTGACCACTGCAGGCCATGGATGTGTCTAGAGGCCTTGACAAAGCTGATGTGTCTCCGTTGGCAGGAGCTGAAGAGAGGGAGGAGTGTGTGTTACTAGAGGCCTTTTCTGGGGTGGAATTGGGAACTGATCTCATTTTGTCCTTGAGATTCTGTCAGACAATAGGACACCCATAAAGGCAGTCTGCCTCTGCCTTAGAATCAAAAATGGTGACATTGGAACAGTTAGACTTCCATTTTATGGGCTTGAAATCTTTTATGAGAAGGCTAGTCATGACAAAAGGGGTGGCTGGGACCCTCTCAGTGTGGTTAAATGTGGGAGGGAAGGTTTGGGACTTAGGGATCCATACCCTGGCTATTTCTGTGGCTGCCACATGGTGTAAGAAATCCCTGGGAGCAGCAGCTATGGTGGGGTACATCAGAGTGGAGAATATGGGCAATGAGAGGTATTCGGTGGCACTCTTTCAGGGGAAAATGCCAGGATGAAACAGCAATGAAGGAAATTCAAGGTCTCCATGAGGAGGTGAGTGTGCACGTGTGCAGGCATGTGTGTGTAGAACGAAAAAGGATAGGAATGAAAAGGAAGGTGTAAGTGCCCTGAAAGGCAGGGGAAGCAGGACATCTGGGTAACAACAGCAACACTTGGATGGAATTGGATTCCATTCATTTTTAGAGTCAGTATTCACGGTGGCCCCAAGGCTATGCCAAATGCTAAAACTTGAGATATGGAGGTGTGAGGCCTCCAGCATTTGCAGTCTAATTGGGGAGCCATATACTGAAGTAGAAAATTCAAGTAACTTGTGATAAGTGTTAGAAAAACAGTAACTACATGGTGATGTGGAAACTCCAGAGCCCAAAGCAGCCACCTCCACCTGAAACTGGCAGAAAGATCTCCTCAAACAAAGAAAACTGAGCGCATGCCTGGGGCATGAGGAAGTTTGTCAGGGATAGCGTCTGCGCAGCTGTGGAACTGTGAGGCACTGTGCACTGGTTCAGGAAGCTTCAAAAGTCCTATGTGAAGTCTTGAAAAAATTGATGAGGTACAAAATCTTATTTGTTTCTATATTTATTATTTGATCCCCCCTCCTCCAGTAGAATATCAGCAGATTGAGGGCCGGAAATTTACCTTAACCTCTGCTAGCACTGCAGAGCCAAGAGCAGTGCCTGGCACCCAGCTGGATCAGTCCTGAATGAACAAAGGGAAGGTAGGCAGGGCCTGGAGTAGATGGTGCTGACAGTCTGCTTCTGTATTTGGGCTTTATCCTGGAGTCAGCGGGAAGTCTTTGGAGGTTTGAAAGTATAAAAGGAGCATAACATCTGATGTGGGTGATAGGAAATCACTTTGACAGTGATGTGAAGGCTGCAAAAATGGAGAAGTGGTGGCAAGCTGAAAAAAACATTGATAACTGCGCATAATTAACAAGCAGCTTTGATTTTTACAATATCCCTGAGAAGCAAGCGTTTCCCCCTTTTGCACATGAGCAAATAGACTCGGTGGCGCTCAGTGACTTGCCAAAGTAACATAGCAAGTTGGAGATGTAGCCCGGGGGGTTGAGGGTCCAGTCATCACTTTGCAGCGCCCCAGGCTCCAAGTGCCACCTCCAATGTCTAGCATCTGTTAAGGATCCGACCCAGGCCTGTGGGGTCAGGAACTCGCTCTTTCCATTCAGTCTCCGCGGGAAAGCCCCGAGGACTCTGGTTCAGAGGACTCCCAGATCAGGCGGGAGAAATGAGGCGGGAAGGAGGACTTCGGGCCTCGGCGGCCGCCGTAGAAACACCACTCTGATCTCCATGGCAACAGCAAGAGACAGCGGAAGGCTTCTGGGCGAACTGGCGCCACGGCCGATTCGACCCTGCGTGGCGCGGAATCCGTGAATTGCCTGCAGCCACGAGGGTGCAGGTGATGGGGATGGGTCGACGGAGGGAGTCCAGGGTATGGGGACAGCGGATGGGAGTGGGGTGGGCCGGGCTGGGGTCTGAGAGGAAGGCGCCGCCCTCGACTCCCCGGACCTCTGAATCCCACCGTCCAAACCAGAGAGAAACTGAGGCTGTCACTGGGTTTCAGTTTGCCCCAAACGAAAAATGGGGGGAGGAGGAGAGTGGACACTGAAGCTAACGGCCCCTCTCAGTTTCTGAGGCCTGGGACCTTCTCTCCCTTGCAGTTCCTGGACTGGCGCTGCCATACCCCATGGACGTGAGTCTGGCGCGGCTCCTTCAGCGCTTGGTCCTCATCCTGTCTTTGCCTGCCTTCCAGCTGGATGGGGAGGAGGCTTTCCACCTAACACATATCCTTCCAGCTCAGGACAAAAAAGCTGTGAGAAAGAGAGTGCTAAGGAGGGACTTCTCAGGGGAGGGCACATTTTCTAGTATTCCTGGCAAGATAAGGTGGAGTTTACCAAGTAATCAAGGAGAAAAGGCATTTCAGGAAGAGGGAAAGCATGGGGTCTGGGGGTGAGAGAGAGGATGGGTCATTTGGGGTAACTGGTAGGACTTCATTGTGGCTGAAGTGGTGAGGGGGAGGGAGAGAGAGGTAGGCAGGGCTAGATTGGGGACTTTGTCCTAACATAGAAAGTTTTCACAGAGTCATCGGGAGCCATAGATGGATTGTAAGGAAGGGGGGTTACACAAAGTCAGGTGGTGTGGAAAGGGGCAAAAGTGCAGTTTGGAAGATCGAGGCCAGTACTGTGGGCTGAAGAATGGCAAAGTAGTGGTAGTGGGGTCAGAGATGAGATCCATTTCGAGGCATTCTAAAAGGAAGATGAGTAAGTCTCAAAAGATTCTAGAATGATCAACAAGTACTTGATGGTGCCAAAATGGCGATGACAGAAATAAAGGCAGGCCTGGGGAAACAACATAGTAAGGGTATAGTTCTATTGACTCCCCAGCATCTAGGGGTTGTTCCTCCCTCAACCGTCTTGGTGTCTGTCCTGGTATTCCTGGGTTCCTGCAGCTCCTGTCCACCTCCTTGTCATCACTTCCTCCTGTACTTGTCTAGGCCTCCTCTAGCCCATGGAATCCAACCCCAGCTGCCGTCAGCAGCCCTCACCTACTGCTCCCCATCCCTGCCATCGTCATCATCGCTGTGGGCATCTATTTGTTGCTGCTGGGCCTAGTGCTACTGTTTAGGCACTGCCTGCTGGTGAGGGCCCTGGTGGGGAAAAAGGGTGGGCTTTGGGGAAGAGGAACCCAGTTAACCTGTCCCTTCATCTGCAGGCTCATACTTTGAGGCTCCTTTGCCATTTAGTACCTACATCTATCCCTTTTGGGCAACCAAGTCCCTCCTCTCCTGTCCCTAGTAGAACCTTTCTTCCCCCCTTGAGGAAGCCAAATTTTGGCTGTCACTATGTGCTGCCTGGCGCAGATTCTGAACCCTGCCATCTCCTAGGCCCAGGGCTGCTGCACAGATTGCAGCTCCCCCTGCAGGAAGCAAGGTGACTTGGGGCCTCAAGACTGTTGCTGGACCTGTGCAGAAGCCTGTGACTTCCCTCTTCCTAGCCCAGCCCACTGCCTGGATGCCTGCTGCCCCCAGCCCACCGAAGCTGTAAGTTGCTTTCCTACCTTCTACCTCACTGAGCCCTGGTATGTGCAATTTTTTGGTTCAACATTTATTATCAAGCACCTTTTGTAAGCCAGGTAATATTCCAGATACTGAATTATGTGGTAACAGGAAAAAACAACACATCAGATAATTTCTGGTGATGAAAGCGACTTGTAGAAAAGAAAATAGGATGCCAACCAGAGAAAGATGATGTGAATAACACATCTTGCACAAAATCAGAACTTTTGAAAATAGTTGAAATAGATAAAAGTGAAAACAGACCAGGCAGAGTAGCTCACGCCTGTAATTCTGGCATTCTGGAGGCAGAGGTGGGAGAATCCCTTGAGCTCAGGAGCTCGAGATCAGCTTGAGCAAGAGTGAGACCCTATCTCTACTAAAAATAAAAAAACGTTATCCAGGCATTGTGGTGGGTTCCTATAGTGCAAGCGACTAGGGAGGCTGAGACAGAAGGATCACTTGAACCTGGGAGTCTGAGGTTGCTGTGAGCTGGGCTGATGCCATGGCACACTAGCCTGGATAACAGAGTGAGACTCTGTCTCAAAAAATAAAATAAAATAAAAAATAAATAAAAGCAGAAAAGGCTGACACAGCTCCTACTGTTCACTGAGTGAATATTATACTATGTTTTACTTTATTATTTTTTCCAACAACCCTAAGAACTGGATTTTTTTTTCCTTCCTTCTCACCCTTCAGATATGGGTATTTAAAAAATATATATACTTTTTCTCATTACAAAAGTATTGTTTACAAAGCATGCATAGAGAAATACACAGAAAGGCTGGGCACAGTGGCATGTGCCTATAGTCCCAGCTCCTTGGGAAGCTGAGGCAGGAGGATTGCTTGAGTCTAAGACCCATCATCCTGGCTAATATACCAAGTCACCGTCTCTTAAAAATATATATATAAAGTACAAATCACTGTATAAACCAGTTCTGTAACCCCAAATTGCTGTTTTGTATATGTCCCTCATATGCCACCATACAGTACTATCATTGCTGTATTTTACTATTATTTGGCAAAGATAGAGTTATACCACATAGGCTATTTTATCCGAACTGCTACTTGTCCTTTTTTAATTAAATCATAGCTGTGTACATTAATGCGATCATGGGGCACCATACACTGATTTTATAGATTGTTTGACACATTTGCATCACAATGGTTAACATAGCCTTCCTGGCATTTTCTTTTTTTTTTTTTTTTGCAGTTTTTGGCCAGATCTGAATTTGAACCCATCACCTCCAGCATATGGGACCGGCGCCTACTCCTTTGAGCCACAGGCACCACCCTCCTGGCATTTTCTTAGTTATTGTGTTAAGACATTTATATTCAGGCAGCGCCTGTGGCTCAAAGTGGTAGGGTGCTGGTCCCATATGCCAGAGGTGGTGGGTTCAAACCTAGCCCTGGCCAATTGAATTGCTAATTAAAGGACAAGAACATTTAATATTAAAAAAAAAAGACATTTATATTCTACATTTACTAAGTTTCACCTGTACCCTTGTAAGATGCACTGCAGGTGTAATCCCACCAATCACCCTCCCTCTACCCATCCTCCCCTTACTTGTCCTTTTTAACTTGACATCACATGTAGGCTACCTGTCCATGCCTATACATGTGGACAGATATAACTGTCCTTCTTTTGAAGTGGAGTAAACTGGCTTAAAGAAGTTTGGTTGCAGGCGGCGCCTGTGGCTCAGTCAGTAAGGCGCCAGCCCCATATACCGAGGGTGGCGGGTTCAAACCCAGCCCCGGCCAAACTGCAACCAAAAAATAGCTGGGCGTTGTGGCGGGCGCCTGTAGTCCCAGCTACTCGGGAGGCTGAGGCAAGAGAATCGCTTAAGCCCAGGAGTTGGAGGTTGCTGTGAGCTGTGTGAGGCCACGGCACTCTACCGAGGGCCATAAAGTGAGACTCTGTCTCTACAAAAAAAAAAAAAGAAGTTTGGTTGCTTCTCCAGTGTTACACAGGAGAGAGCCTTGTATAGTAAATCGCTCCATAGTGTTAGCCGAAACAGAATCTCAGGGGAGAAGCTTTGTTCGCAGAAGACAGGCCATGTTTGCATTTGTGGGTTTAAAGATGTTAAATTTAATCGACTACCTTCCTAGGCAGTGATTATTTTGGGCTCAGCAAAGCTCCTGCCCTTGGTGTGGTGACCTTCCCTAGGAAGAAAGGCAAGGATAAAAGACCAAGCCTCAGCAAATTCATAAAATTGGGCTGATGGGTACAAATCCCTGGAAGATATTTTCAGTTTTAAACTGAATTGTGAGGGCGGCGCCTGTGGCTCAGTGAGTAGGGTGCCGGCCCCATATGCCGAGGGTGGCGGGTTCAAACCCAGCCCCGGCCAAACTGCAACAAAAAAATAGCCGGGCGTTGTGACGGGCGCCTGTAGTCCCAGCTGCTCGGGAGGCTGAGGCAAGAGAATCGCGTAAGCCCAAGAGCTAGAGGTTGCGGTGAACCGTGTGACACCACGGCACTCTACCCAAGGGCGGTACAGTGACACTCTGTCTCTACAAAAAAAAAATAATAATAAAATGAATTGTGGGGCAAAGACCTCTCCTTTCTCTGATTTCCCAGGTGTATCCAGGAGAGGGATCCCAGTGTTGGGGCTGAGGGGAAAAGAGAAAAAGGAGGAGACCTAGGGTTCTAAAAACTCCCATCTTATAGGAGGTATTCAATTACAAAATGATTTCTGGCCTCCTATCCTGGGGATACCACCCACTGCCCTCTCTGTTCACTTGAAGTGAATAGTCAGGGACCCACCTTCTCTTCCTCAGGAGAGAGAATGGTATGAGATGCACTGTACAGAGGGACTGTCTCCTTCTACCTTCCCCTCCAGGGCTATAGGAACTTCCAAACCTGGAGACTTTGGGGCCTGATCCTATCTGGTTTCTGCTGGAGCCAGAAAGGGATTTAGAATGGCAGAGGGTGGGGCAGGTTATCCTGTCCTTGAGCTGTCTTTCCACAAAATACATTTAAGTCCCTCTGTTCTTCAGTTTCCTTGTAATAACAACAGCTATGGAAGTTTTACAGCCCTGGACACTGAGGCTTAAACAAGCTTGAGTGACTTGCCTGAGGTTATACAGCTAAACCAGCCAGAACACAAACCCAGGTTTCTCATCTTTTTTTTTTTTTTTTTTTTTCTTTTTGAGACAGAGTCTCACTCTGTTACTCTGGTGACTTGATGGTGCCATGGCATCATCATAGCTCGCAGCAACCTCAAACTCTTGGACAGCTGCAATGCCTGGCTAGTTTTTTTTTCTATTTATAGTAGAGATGGAGTCTCACTGTTGCTCATGCTGGTCTTGAACTCCTCAGCTCAAGCAATCCACCTGTCTCAGCTTCCCACAGTGCTAGGATTACAGGTGTGAGCCACCACGTCCAGCCTCTCTTCCTTTCTAAAGAAGAAACCTCCTCCTCTGCTTCTTTCTCAGGCATGTTGCAAGGATCTAATTCATTTATTCATTCACTCACCAAAGATTTACAGTGTCACCATTAAGGTACCATACTGGATCCTGAAGGCTCAGTAGAAACCAGATAGACAAGGTCCTAGCTCTCATAGGGCTTCCATGCTGGTAATGGACAAAAATAAGTAAGCCATTATAAAAGAGAAATGATGTGATATAGCACAGTGGTTGACTCTCAGTCTTTTGTGTGATCAGAAGCAAGTATGGACATAAAGGGAAAGCCAGGCATCAGGCAAGTATGGACATAAAGGGAAAGCCAGGCATCAGATCCCACACTTAGTAGGTCTAGAATGGGACTCAAGTTTGTGAATTTTCAACAATTTCTTGCATGATTCTGATACACACCAAGATTAAGAACTACTACTGGGGGGAAGAGAGTTATGATGGCAAGAACATCTTTCTTGGTTGGGTACAGTTGCTCATGTCTGTAATCTCAACACTCGGGGAGGTCAAGGCAGGTAGATTGCTTGAGGTCAGGAGTTTGAGACCCTGTCTCTATTAAAAATAGAAAAAAATATCCAGGTGTCATGGTGAGCCCTGCAGTCCCAGCTACTCAGGAGGCTGAGGCAAGAAGAATTGCTTGAGCCCATGAGTTTGAGGTTGCTGTGAGCTATGACACCATGGCACTCTACCCAGGGTGACAGAATGAGCTCTGTCTCAAAAGAATAGCTTTCTTTCCTTGGGTACTTACTGCCTGTCAGACACCACGCTTAGTTCTTTTCACTGATTCCCACGATGATCTTGTGAAGAAGGTGTCATATTTGCTTCAGAGATGAGGAATCTAAGACTCAAACCATGAGTTAGCCAAGGTGATATTCAAACTTAGGCCTTACTGACTGTAGGACCTGTGCTCTAATGAGCAAAGATGATGGCTGGCCCTCACAAAACCAGGGGGAAGGGCAGTGCCTGTGGCTCAGTCGGTAGGGCGCCAGCCCCATATACCAAGGGTGGCAGGTTCAAACCCAGCCCCGGCCAAACTGCAACCAAAAAATAGCCGGGCGTTGTGGCTATACTCCCAGCTGCTCGGGAGGCTGAGGCAAGAGAATCGCTTAAGCCCAGGAGTTGGAGGTTGCTGTGAGCTGTGTGAGGCCACGGCACTCTACCGAGGGCCATAAAGTGAGACTCTGTCTCTACAAAAAAAAAAAAAAACAGGGGGAAAATATCAAAGTGAAAAGCTCTCCCAGGAGCCTTAAAAAACAGAAGGGTTAACAGTCTGTGGAGTCCTTGTTTAATGTACTTAAACAGCAGATTCCTTCCAGAAGCCACATGGCTGCTTATAAGAGTCGAGAAATCCATTAGCCAGTTATTAATGACTAGATCTAAACCCTTCCAAGGGACAGAGCCAAGAAATGCTTTTAATCCCCTCTTCTCTGAGGTAAGGGCAGTGGAGCCTCTCTCAGCCACTGGTTCTGTACACAGAATGACAGTGAGGTCCTCCAGAAACCTACAGAGCTGATATCATCCTTAGACCTGGACTCCCTAGAGATGCCCCAAACCACTCCTGCGTAAAATACAAGAAATCCACCTCTTCCTCCCCTCCAACCTGTCACTTCCCCCTAAGAGGCAATTCTGTGGGCAGTAGCACAACTTCGTATGGACCCCCACCCTGCAGGTGACAGGTGCCCTCCCCTCACTGGAGCCCCTAGTGATATCTGATCTCACCAATCATCTGACACCGTACCCCGAAACTTCAGCTGTTGGAAAGGTCATTCCCCTATTCCTGGCTTGGCCTGATTCCTGATTGAGCTGTACAACTGTGACTGTCACTACCTTGGCCTCTAGCTTTAAGGAGCCAAACTTGTGTCACACAGCCATCTTGAATGTGTCCCGCTCCAGGCACTTGGCCTGACTATAGTCTGTGACAGAGGTGGTTTCTGGTCATCCCTATGCCAGGGCAAAGGAGCAATGAGTTCTCAGGAAGGGGCCCGGCTCTTCCTTCCTATCTAAAGACATGCTACCCAAGACACAGACTTTCTGCTTTCCCCAGGAGCTAAGAAGCCCTCTTTTTCTTTGCCTAAAGAGGGAAAAATGATATGCTTAAATTTATCCATTCATTCAGTGTTCATCTATATCTCATACCTGCTGAGCATGAGTCCCCCTGCTAGCTCAATGGAAAACATTAGATGAATTATCACTATTCTGCAGACCCAGAAAAAAGCTGATGTTCCTGGCCTTCAGAGCAGAGGAGTTGAGGGGCATCACAGGGCTGGAAGCAGAGCCTCATCCATTCTCATTCCATTTCCTAATTGTCTTCCTTTGACAAAATCATTCCCTTCTCTGAGCCTCCATTTCCTCTTTTGTAAAGCCCACTACTCAGGGTTCTGATAATTAAGAGAGATACAACTTTTAAAAAATTATAATATTTAAAACTATGGAAATTTCTATTTTCAAAGAAAACAAAGATTTTTTTAATCATTCATGAATGCAGTCTGTCTTGCACAGAGTAGGTGCTCAGAAACTCTGAATGAGATCCTGTAGTTTCGTCTCATGCCAAGGAAGAAGTCTATAAAACTCATAAGTTATTTTCATAATACACAAAAGTGTGTGCTTTCTCCATGTACTCTCAATTGCATGGGGCCATGAGGATGTAGCAGAGCCATGTAGCAGAGCAGAGGACATTGGGAAGCCCAAGTTCTAGCATAGCTTTCTGGTCCTCAGTTTCCTCTCCTATAAAAAGAAAAGGATTGCCTCCAGCTCAATGTTCAGAACATTGCCTCACTACTGATTTCCCAACAGCACAGAAAATTGCTTCGTTCCCTGTGTTCCACTGGGCAAGTGGACCTATCTGTTCTCTTCCCCCTTAAAGGGAAAAAACTCTGGCTCTTATCCTATCTTCCTCACCCCTCTCTCTTCTCTCTTAGGGTTGGGCACCCCGCTGCCCTCGCTGCTGCCCATTGTGCGACTGTGCCTGTGCATGCCAACTTCCTGACTGTCAGAGCCTCAACTGTCTGTGCTTTGAGATCAAGCTCCGATGAAGACCCAGGGCCCCTGCCCTTTGGGGAGTGGACAGCCCCCAGGGCCCATGTACCCTCCTCCCTAAGGGGTCTCAGGACACCTTTCTTCAGGCCACTGGAACCACAAATGGCCTGTCCAGCTCACAGGCCTGGGAACTGGAACTGGCAGTGGAGGGCCTGGCTTCTAGCTAGGCTGGACTCTTGGCCAGCTGGGCCTCAGCTCCTTGGGAAGGGAGCTGGTGTTCCAGCAGGTGTCCTGCCTCCTCTGCCCTTCTGCAAGTAAACTATTCTACTTGAAGGGGAGGGGAGGCACTGCTTACCACAGACAGTATTATCCGAGGAGCTAGGGGCCTTAAATATCAGGATATAATGGGGTACCACAACTACAGTGCTGTCCACAGACTCTTGGTTATTTTAGGAGGTGAGTGCAGTGCCTGTATCTGCTCTCCCTCTGAAACAAATGGGCTCCAGATGGTGCAACACCATCAAGGCACAGAGTCAGGGGAGGAGGAGGATTAGAGAAGAAGCCTGGGGGAAGGAGGCAGGGAGGGCCATAATGTGAGCCCCTTACTCCTTTCCCTCCCACAGATCCCTGGCCAAAGATTTATTTCTCTTGACAACCAAGGGCCTCAGTCTGGATTTCCAAAGAAGAAATTTCCTCTGAAGTGCCGGTGAGTGGTTGGGGGCCCTTGTTCCCTAGCAATAGGGCAGATTCAACGGTTCCTCCCCCTTCCCCCAAACCTGGCCCCATACTGGCATGAATGTCAGGGGCTTCAGGTTTCCCTAAATATAGGTGCTTGCCAGGGGATCTGTGGCAGGGAAAGGGCAGGGGTCACCAGAGAAGGTTGGGGACACTGGTGTGGGGGAGGGCAGGAGCCTTATAACCCGGCCCGGGTGCGCTTGGCTCACTCGCTGCTGACCAGGCTCTGCCGGCTCCTTCAGCCTCGCCGCAGGTGGGCCGCTAGCGGGACTCAGCAAAAATAGGGAAGTGGGAGGGAAAGTGAGAGAACGATGGGGTCCGATGAAACGGGGTGTGGGCTGGGAGGTCTGAAAGTATCTAGGAGGTGGATCAGCTCGGGGACGGATTTTATTTATGGGAAGGAAGTCATGTCAGGTCCAGGAAGACGTTTCGCGGGACCATGGCCCACCCCCTCCTGAGACTTGTTTGGGCCGAAGCTGGCAGGTCAATTTCCGCGTAGTCCGGTTTTCGGTGGCTGCGGATGACAGCCCGCCTGGCCGCCACGGCCCCGGGCAGAGATCGCGTGCATGGGCGGGCTAGGCTGGTTTCCTGGGCCCAGGAGCCCCGGGCTTGTATGCGGGGAGGCCTCGCTTCCGCACCCCGCCAGCTCCAGCCGCTCCCTGTGCGTCCACTCGCCGCCCTTTTGCCTCTCGCCGGGGTAGTAAGAGGGAAGAATCGGCTCCGCGCCCTGCACAGCCCAGCCACCGGGCGAAGCAGGCCGACACACCCGACTTCTTGATTCGGTTACAAAGTTACACATGCTGCGGCCACACATGCCGGAAGCTGAGATGGCCCTTAGCTGCGCCTGGGCAGCGAAGCCAAGTCTTCATCTTTTCTGACTCTTCCACAGGCTTTCCCTGCCCCCACCCCCACCTCAATCCCCATCTGTTCCCGTGCCAACATTCAGGCTGAGTCACGGCGCCCCTGAGCGCGCCAGGCGGGGGAAAAAGCGAGGAGGAGGAGGGAGTTCTAGCGATCCGCAGGATGTGGCCCGAGTCACGTCCGAGGGGAGCGGGAGGAGGGGTTCTGTTCTCTCCGCCTCTGGCTTCGTCTCTCGGAGGCGGCCTCTAGCGTTGTTCCTCCTAAGCGATTGGACGCCCTCTGCTCAGTGCAAAGGAAAATTCCCGGCCGGGGCGGGGGGCGGGGAGTGGTGCCTTTAAAAGGCCGGGCACCTCCTACCTCTTGCCCGCCCCCTGCGCCGCCCCCTCCGGAGCTCGGAGGGCTGTGTTCCTCTTGGAACGCGCCGCAGAACCGGGTGCTGGTGACGACCGCGGTGTTCGCTCTCCCAGTCCGCTCACCAGCCCGCCGCCCTCCGCTCTCCGCCGCGGCACCCCGCACACCCACCGCCCTCTGGTGCCAGGTGAGCGCCCCTCTTCACATGTGAGAGTCAGGGACCCTGGAGAAGGATCTAGAGGGCAGTGGCGGGTTGGACGTCGGTGCGGAGCCCCACCTCCATTCTGTCCTAGCATCTCCCCATCACAACCCCCGTCATACACACACGTTCCCCGCCCTGGCACCCTGGCCCTTGGCAGAGCGAGCTCTCTAGGTTTGCTGCGCAATGCGGCGGCTCTGCGCGCTGAGTCATGGCGGGGGAGGAAGCTAGATGAGATGGAGGGCTGCTCCACTTGCCTTTTATTGAGGGACCGCTAGTGCAGACGGTTAGGGCCTCTCGGCCTCGGCAGAGATCTTGAGAGGCAAAGAGGGGTGGGAGTCTGCTGGTTTACTGCCTCGGGGTTCTTTCGAGCTGGAGGTTGGTTCCTGCCCGGGAAGACTGGGTGCCCCTGGCATGGAGGGGAAACCCCTTGGCGGCGCCTGGTGACCCATTAACACTTTCCCTATCTTTCCTTATCGGGTGACCTTGATTCTGAGCTCGGAACAGCTGCAGCCCAGCGAATCACCAAGAGGATTTTTCAGGGAAAGGGGTGGGGCACTCGCCTCTCCTCGTTCTTTCCCGGTTTGAGCAGTGACTGAACAGTAACAACGGCACACCTTACAACTTCTCTCCACCTCGGGTTAAGGGCTGCTCTGTTGTCCTTTCCTGATTTTCTGATTGTCCTCCTGCCTTTTTCCTAACACCCTTTCCTAATACTCTCTCCTCACCTTGAGGATGAAGCCTGACCTTGGGATGTCCTTGAAGCACTGGAGCTTGGGCCAGCCCGGGGATCTTGGGTAGACTGGAAGAAATACCCTGATGGGAGTTAGAAGGTCTGGGTTCTGATCTCAGATATGGTCCATGGGTTGTTATGTGGCTTGAAGCACAGACTTTTCCCTTCTCTGGGCCCTTATTAAATGAGGAGGGTATTGGGCCCTCTGCCCTGTTTATGACTTATGAATTCTAAAATACCTGGTTCGGTTTTGTTTCTAGGCAAGGTGACCCCATGGCAAGCCGCAAGCCAGACAGGTCCAGCTTCACGATAACCTGCTTGTCCATGGCTATGGCCTTTTCCTATCCCCCAGTTGCCAGTGGGCAACTCCACCCTGAGCTGGGCAACACCCAGCAACAAACAGAGTTAGGAAAGGTACAGGAGGCAGGCCTAGTATAAGGAAGCTGGGTGTACCAGAGAGCCGGGGACAAGAAGCACCCCAGGGCCTGCAGGGTGTGGGGCGGGGATGTAGGGAACATTTGTCCTGACCTCCAGGTGAGGGCCCTGTTCCTTGAGCAAATATGGGAAGATCCAGCTAACCAGTCCTTCCTTATCTGTTTCCTCTGCCCAGGAACCCACTACCACCAGCACCATGCCCTACCCATATCCAGCGCTGACCCCGGAGCAGAAGAAGGAGCTGTCTGACATTGCTCACCGCATCGTGGCTCCGGGCAAGGGCATCCTGGCTGCAGATGAGTCTACTGGTGAGGGCAGGAGACAGTGGGAGGGATGCCCAGGGTTGGGTGTGGGGGGCTGGTCCCTTACTCCCATGTGACACTCCCCTTCAGGGAGTATCGCCAAAAGGCTGCAGTCCATTGGCACTGAGAACACAGAGGAGAATCGGCGCTTCTACCGCCAGCTGCTCCTGACTGCCGATGACCGTGTGAATCCCTGCATCGGGGGTGTCATCCTCTTCCATGAGACACTCTACCAGAAGGCGGATGATGGGCGTCCCTTCCCTCAAGTTATCAAATCCAAGGGTGGGGTTGTGGGCATCAAGGTGAGGGGTCAGGGCCTCAGGATATGGAATTTGAGATGGATCTGGGGAGAGAAATGCAGAGTAATGAGCCAGGGGATGAATACTGGGTTGGAAGCCTAAAGATGTGGATGGAGTCTGCCCCAGACTATGGTTGGCCTACTTGGCATTTTTAATCCTCCCAATTCTAAAAGCAGGGCATAGTTCCCATCTTACAGATGAAAAACCGCCAGCTCAGGGAGGTGAAGTGTTTTGCACACAAGAGTTAGTAAGTGGCAGAGCACAGGTTAGATTTCCTGACAGCCAACATTCCTGACAGTTAATGTTCAGAATGTCAGGCCTAGGCATGGGGGCCACTGGGAAGCCAAGGTGGGAGAACTGCTTGAACTCAGGAGTTTGAGACCTGCCTGAGCAAAAGTGAGACCCTGTCTCTATTTAAAAAAAAAAAAAAAAAAGAACAGAAAAAACTAGCAGGGTATTATGGCAGCTTCCTGTAGTCCTAGCTTCTGGAGAGGCTGAGGCATGAAGGATCATTTGAGCCCAGGATTTGAAGTTGCTGTGAACTAGGCTAATGCCTCTGCACTCTAGCCTGGGCAATAGTCAGACTCTCTCTCAGAAAAAAACAAAGGCCAGGTGCAGTGGCTCATGCCTGTAGGAGGCCGAGGCAGACGGATTGCCTGAGCTCAGAAGTTCAAGACCAGCCTGAGCAAAGTTGAGACCCTGTCTCCACTAAAAAGACAAAAACCAGCCGGGCGTTGTTGTGGGCACGTAGTCCCAGCTACTCGGAAGGCTGAGGCAAGAGGATTGTTTGAGCCCAGAAGTTTGAGGTTGCTGTGAGCTTATAACGCTAGGCTACTCTACCCAGGGTAACTGAGATTGTCTCAAAATCAAAAAACAAACACACACACAAAAAACCATTCAGCCCCACACACCATTCATTTGACATCATTCAGGGTGTCAAATAATATCCCAGTGTGGCCTGCCTCACAGGATTGGATACTGTAATTAAATGAAAATACTTGCAAACCCTGAGTTGATACTTGAAAGATTTAAGTTTAGGGAAGAGTAGGGATAGGAGGAAAGGGGTCACTTCCCATCTCACGTTGTTACCCCCCAACCCCCACCCCAACAGGTAGACAAGGGTGTGGTACCCCTGGCAGGAACAAATGGCGAGACTACTACCCAAGGTAAGACTTTTTCTCTCTTCGCTACCAACCCACCCCAACCCACCCAGTTTGGTAGCCTTCTTGGGTGCCAGGGGTGAATGGGAGCCACATTCCCCTCTTCCCCACCATGCTCTGACAGCTGTCTTTTCTTAGGGCTGGATGGGCTGTCTGAGCGCTGTGCCCAATATAAGAAGGATGGAGCTGACTTTGCCAAGTGGCGTTGTGTACTAAAGATTGGGGAACACACCCCCTCAGCCCTTGCCATCATGGAAAATGCCAATGTTCTGGCCCGTTATGCCAGCATCTGCCAGCAGGTGGGCCTGCAGGTCCCCAACAGGCCACCTCCCACATTTGTTTTCAGTGTTGCTAGTTTGCCATCCATCTGCCAGGATGCCTTCCTCCCCCAAAGCAACTGTTCGTGATACTCACCAAGCATCAGCCTTGGCCCGTCGAGGATACTCAAGGGCTCTGTGAGGCAGAGGGGAAGAACAGGGATTATAGGGGTGGATCTGAGGAGATGCTATCATCAGCTGAGAGCTTTGTTGAAGCCTTGAGTCCCTACCATCATCCAGATAAGATGTTGGCCAGTGGCTGTGGAGAGCTGTAGGTGGGACTCTGGGTTAGGAGGCCTCACAGTTCCCCTGTGCCTCACCTCACAGAATGGCATTGTGCCCATCGTGGAGCCTGAGATCCTCCCTGATGGAGACCATGACTTGAAGCGTTGTCAGTATGTAACTGAGAAGGTAGGTGTCTGCCTACGTGGTAGTGTGGTGGACTGAGGGTCCTAGGGCTAACTCCTGTCCTCCACTCCACCCCACTTTGCTTCTGCCCTGTTCCAGGTGCTGGCTGCTGTCTACAAGGCTCTGAGTGACCACCACATCTACCTGGAAGGCACCTTGCTGAAGCCCAACATGGTAACCCCAGGCCATGCCTGTACCCAGAAGTATTCTCACGAGGAGATTGCCATGGCAACTGTCACAGCACTGCGCCGCACAGTGCCCCCTGCTGTCCCTGGTGAGGCTCACCCTCATCTTGGCTTCTGGGAAGTAGACAAACTGTACCCACAGCCCTTATCCCCATTTGGTTTGATTTTTCAGGACAGCTTCTATGGGCTCCTAGCAACCCCCTGGGTCTCTTGACCACATCCCATCTCCCATCTCATCCCTTGTTCTATAGGGGTCACTTTCCTGTCTGGAGGCCAGAGTGAGGAGGAGGCATCCATCAATCTCAATGCCATCAACAAGTGCCCCCTGCTGAAGCCATGGGCCCTGACCTTCTCCTATGGTCGTGCCCTCCAGGCCTCTGCCCTGAAGGCCTGGGGCGGGAAGAAGGAGAATCTGAAAGCTGCTCAGGAAGAATATGTGAAGCGAGCCCTGGTAAGGATGGGGCAGGATGTGGGCAGGGTACCTGGGTAGACAGAACTCTTGAGAAGAGAACTTCTCACTCTGGCTCCTCTCCCCTCTTAGGCTAACAGCCTCGCCTGTCAAGGAAAGTACACACCAAGTGGTCAGGCTGGGGCCGCAGCCAGCGAGTCTCTCTTCGTCTCTAACCATGCCTACTAAGCAGAGGTGTTCTAAAGCTCCCCCCTCAACACTCCAGGCTCTTAGCCCTCCCACACTTGAAGAGGGGGCTTATCCAGGGCCCCAGGCAGTCTTGCCCATTGCTGTTGCCTCCCACGTGACACTGGTGTGTGGTGTTGTCTGTGTATGCTAATACCATCACTTTATCCAGCCCACTGCCAATAAACAACTATTTAAGGGGGAGTCTGTCTGTGTCTTGTGGTACCTGGGGCAGGGGAGGACCTGGGGAGGTGGCAGAGCCCAAAAGAAAAGTCCTTGTTTTGTGTTCTTCCTTTCTGGGCATGAAAAGTTGTAAGGACCTTTCAGTTTTATACTTGCCCAGGGCTTTGAAAAAGACAGGGAGCTTGTGAAGTTTTCTTCTAGCCCCTACAGACTTCATCCCTTCTACTAGCAGCATGTGATAGGGCTCACAGTTGGGGAGCAAAAATCAACTTTTAGGAGGCTACAGCCTTACTTTTAAGTCCATAAATCAAGGATGCAGAAGGTTCCTAAGACAAAATAGGCCACTGATAAAAGTTAACCTTTCTAAGTGCCATGAGCTGGGCAGTGTAATAGGTATTCTATATGAGTAGGTGTTGTAGTTCCCAATTCACACTTAAGGCTCTTTTGCCCAAGATTGCACTGTTTCGTGATGGAAACAATTATCAGTGCAAATCTCCTGAACTTATACTATTAAGTTTTGTTCCCTCAAATTAGCAGGAGGCAGGGATTGAAAATGGTCGTCTTTGGGGTGTGGAACCCCATGAAAAACTTGAATCCTTTCTAACACCCTATTCGACAATGCAGATACAGAAAATCCAACTGCAGAGGCTCCAGGTTACAAACAGCCTCTGTAATTGCTCTGTTCCATGAAGCCAGAATGAGGGCTCCACACTTATGAGGGCCCCTGTGCCATGTCTTGAACCCTCCCCTGATAACCCAGGCTGAGGCGTATGTGGCAGTAACTACACAAAGTCTTAGTTGCTATAGATCCTAGCCATAACTAGAAAACTAGTTAGTCCTGCCATTTCCCAGATTTCCTGCAAATTTTCTCATTCCCAGTCTTTCCCTGGTATAGGTTCATTGATCTATGAGCTCCTCTCTCAAATCTTGACCTTTCTGATTTCTCTCAGCCAACAGAATCCTTGCAGTGATCTATGTAGAAGTTATTTACCTAGGGCCTTCTAGGAGTTTAAAAACTTGTTTCTTCCCTGTTCTGCACATTTGCATCAGTTACTTACATCTAAACCAAACCCCTCCCTAGTACCTCTCCAAACTTTGGCCTCATTTCTCTGCCTACCTAAGCTCACAACTCTCTGGGAAACAAAATCTAAAGTAAAGTAAATAAAAATTAAGAGTCAGTAAAAGATGGAGGACACTCCAAAAAGCAGCATCATGTTCAAAAGCTCAGAGATTGTAGAGGTTGTTTAAAGATCAATAGCTCCCTTTCCTACAGCAAAAAGAGACTAGAGAAGCAGAGGACTTCAAAGGCCAGTTTGGAGTTCTGGACGTCTCAATTTTATTACAGCCTGAGTTCCAGAATGTGTATAATAGAAAACTAGAATTGAGAATACAGCTTTTCTGGATTCAAATTTCTACCTTGATTCAGATCCCAAATTGTTGGCTATACAACCAATGAACAAGTTGCTTAACTTCTTAAGAGCCAGTTTTCTCCAATTAAAAAGGATTAAAACTTTCAGGCGTTAGAAAGCAAATGAGGCATACACAGGCACTTGTTGAGGATGTGTGAGGATCCTCAAGAGATTGAGAATCCCAATCCCAATCTCTTCTTATGATCCCAGAGAAATGTTAGCCATGGAGGTCCTCTGAGTTGAAAGGCAGAAATGAGTCCACCCGTGCCTGGATCAGCTTGACTTCTCCGATTTCGAAATGGTCACTCTAAGCACTGAGGCTGCAATGGTGAACAAAAGTTTCATTTCTCAAGGATAATGGGGAAGGCAGACTCAAACACATAAAAACGTGTAAAGTTACAAGGCCTATTCCCAGCTCAGCCTCCGTCTGTTTCTTTAAAGCGGGAGGAGACGGATCTGAAGTCTAACAGCCCTTACTTCGTCATTCGGGGTAACCAGCAGACAGTGGTATCCTTACGGTGCCAACTCGCGGTTCCTCCAGCTTTTACCCATTCTTCGCTCGGGAGGAGGTGCCGAGGGCAAGCGGAGGGAGAGGGAGGAGTGTGTATGACGCCACATCCGGCGCGTGGCGGAACTAGCCTCCCTTTGCTTCCGCGGCGGGGCCGGAAGTAGAAGCGGCAGTGGCGGCGGCCCAAAGCGGAGGGAAGGAGGGAGGCAGGGAGCCCGAGAGCCGGAGCCGGAGTCGCAGCGGCGGTAATAGTCGGAGGCCCTTCTAGGCCACCGTCCTTAGCGCGGGACCGCGGAGTTCGACGGGAGTTAGCGGGTGTGCGGCCAGGCTGTAGTAGGACACTAGGGCTTCGGGGGCAGATGTAAGGGGAGGCGGGGTGGGGGGCCGGGCCAGCCCTAGAATCGAGTTGCCCCCCCCCCGCACGCCCCGCACGGACACTCTGATCCGCGGGCTCGTCTTGGCCTTCCCCAGGAGACCCCTGTGCGGCGCGGAGGGGGCGGCGGCCCCATCTCTGACCCGCGCCGGGGGGTGGGCCATGGCGGAGATCAGCGACCTGGACCGGCAGATCGAGCAGCTGCGGCGCTGCGAGCTCATTAAGGAGAGCGAAGTCAAGGCCCTTTGTGCTAAGGCCAGGTGAGCCCGGTGGCGGCCGGGGAAGGGAGGCCAAGCCACCGCCCAGTGATTCTAGCCTGCGGCAAACCCTGCTCAGAACTTTGGGCTTGCCCCATCCTGGAAGTCTTCCCGGAGAGGAGCAAATAGGACCACTTCCCTCCAGGAACAGTAGCCTGCTGGGAGAAGACCGACCCGGATTAAGACAGTTAAAAGTTTTAGATGATGTGTTTCCATTGTGGTAAGAGAGTTATAGGATGGTTAGGACTGAGGGAAACAAGCCCATCTGTCTGAGGGGAACAGAGATTTTTTGAAGGGGCTGAACTCTCGGACAAGTCTTGAATAAGGAGGTAGCAAAAGAGTATCAGCAAGAGCAAAGGTTCGAGCCAGGATAGCTAAAAACCTTTCTAATTAAAATTTTTTTTAATTCGGCTCGGCGCCTGTGGCTCAAGCGGCTAAGGCGCCAGCCACATAGACATGAGCTGGCTGGTTCGAATCCAGCCCAGGCCCGTCAAACAACAATGACGGCTGCAACCAAAAAATAGCTGGGCGTTGTGGTGGGCCCCTGTAGTCCCAGCTACTTGGGAGGCTGAGGCAGGAGAATCGCTTGAGCGCAGGAGTTGGAGGTTGCTGTGAGCTGTAATGCCATCGCACTCTACCCAGGGCGACAGCTTGAGGCTCTGTCTCAAAAAAAACTTCTTTTAATTCTAACAGCAGTCCTTAAAGATAGGTGATACTGTTCTCATTTTACAGGTTAGGACTCTTATGTTCAAAGTTACCAGCAAGTAAGAGATGGAGTCTGAAACCTTTTCTCAGTGTCCTATCCTTTTTTGGGCCTTATTGCAAGAAGGTGGAGCATTCCAAACAGAATAAGAATAGGAGTGGAGGCCCTAAGATGTGTGGGCAGCAGTGAAGAGGCTAATTACCTGCTTCCTCTGGGGAACTGTTTGGCCGTCATCAGGCTGGAGAATTGTGGAAGAGCCAGCTGAATTACCCCATGTTTACTGAACGATTGGCCCACTATTGGCCTTGCCTTGTACTGGCAAAAAACATATCCATTTCCTCCCCCTAGTGATTCTGTTGAGATTGGAGTCATTTGCTCCATTTTACAAAACAGAAAGCCATGACTTGTACAGACCTAGTGACTTGACTGAGGTCACCCAGTGAGGAAGTAGCAGAGCTGGGTTCTAAATCTGTGGCTATTAAACTCTGCTTGACTCTGCCTCATACAGACTCTCTGCAGCCAGCCACAGCCTGTAAGGGTTTGATGAACAGGCTAGGCTCCTTTTTAAAGGTATGTCTATGGCTCTTTAGCCAGCTCAAGGAACTCTCCCTGAACAGATGAAGTGTTTTTAGTAGTCTCCTCTCCCTCAGTCTTGATTGGCATTTTGGGGAACTTAAACCAATTGCTGCTTGAGGCATACCCCACTAAGATTTTCCCCGTAAGTCTTATCACCTTGACAAAGCCTGGATTGGTGTGTGGTGATGATAGATAATGCTTGGATATCATCCTGAAGTTTTCAGAATAATAGAGAAGTTGTGTATTCAGACTCCATTGGCTTCTTGCAGCAGCTCTATGGAATAGGCAGGATAAGGGTGAGTATTTACCTCATTTCATGGAAGAGGAGACTGAGCCTCAGAGTAGATAATGTCTTGCTTAATGACATTGGAGGGGAAGTTAGTTTTGCATCCAAATCTTTGACTATGCCCCATGGTTACTGATAACCATACAGAAACATTTAGTTTTTGATGTGGGGTGAGCAGGGAGCTATGGCATACGGAGAGGAGTAGAGAGTCCTGTCCAGCTGAAACTGCTATGGAGCTAGGGGGTACTGGGCTGAGACCTGAGTTGGCTACTATTTCCCAGGCTCAATCTGAAGAAGAAATGACTCTAGCACTTGGCTGTGTCCTGGGAACCCACCAGACATGCAGGCTGAGGCCAGTAGTGTCAAGAGTGTCAGCTTGCCCAGAAGGCACATAGACTTCCAAATCAAACCCTGGAACCATGGAGACCTGCAGTGTCTGAACTGAAATTGCTTCTAGTAAAAAAACTAGCATGTTAAAAGAGCAGAGCTTTTGAATCAGGTGGTCTTCAGTATGAATCTGTTTTGTCACCCGTGAATAGTATGGGTCTGGTCCAGTCACTTTACCTCTGAGTTTTTTAATTCATCCTAAGGTGTAAATGAGATTCTAGATATCCAGAGGCAAGGCCTGATACGTTGGCAGGCACTTGCTGAAGATACTATTAGTTGTGGAAATAAAGGAGAGCAGCTGTAAGTCATGGTAGTTCTTGTGATGTGCAGTAGGCGACAGAGCTGGGGTCAGAACCTGGGCCTTGTTCCCAGACCACACTGGTCCATGCTGACACGAGGAGGAGTTTTACAGAAAGCAAGGACCCTGTATGTGACCTTACTGGTGTCAAGTTTAGACTCAGCATTTGGAGAGCAGGGAGGCTGGGATAAATTCTGTCTAAATTGGGTTCCTGAGTTCCAAGACAGTCACATTCACTCTCTAGTTTCATGACCTTGATCTTGCTTTTCTCTAAGCCTTGGTTTCTTTTTTTTTTTTTTTTTTTTTGTAGAGACAGAGTCTCACTGTACCGCCCTCGGGTAGAGTTCTGTGGCATCACACGGCTCACAGCAACCTCTAACTCTTGGGCTTATGCGATTCTCTTGCCTCAGCCTCCCGAGCAGCTGGGACTACAGGCGCCTGCCACAGCGCCCGGCTATTTTTTTTTTGTTGTTGTTGTTGTTGTTGTTGCAGTTTGGCCGGGGCTGGGTTTGAACCCGCCACCCTCGGCATATGGGGCCGGCGCCCTACTCACTGAACCACAGGCGCTGCCCAAGCCTTGGTTTCTTTATGTCAGATGAAAATGACCCCACACACCCCCACTCCCCATTTATGGGAAAGGTCCTTGTAAGCAGTTGATATATAAGGATGTTCAGCACAAGGTACAGTACAGATTGGGGAGCCTAGTCACAGAACAGCCTCTTGGACCACACCCCTAATGTTGCCTGTTCCAGACAGCTAAGGCAGACCTCCATGCTGCCTTTGTTGGAGCAAAGGGACATAAGTGAATCCTGCGGGCTGAGCTCAGGGAACTCAGAGTCTAAGGGAAGACACTGGCAGAAAGAGTGAGGGCCAGGCAAGTGCTTGGGCTTTCCACATCAGAATAGCTTGATAGAGTCAGACCCTGGAGACAGGCTGCTCTGGTTCAAGTCCCACCTGTGTGATTGGCCAAGCCAGCAGCCTTCTGGGATCATCACAGTACCTGCCTTTGAAATGGTTGTTCAGGGGCACACATCCACACAGAGCTCTTCATAACAGCCCTGGCACATGGTATGAGTTTGAATACTCTCTGCTGCTGTCTTCATTGGGGCAAAATTTGGAAATACAGTGCTGCTTAAATTGGGTGTCTTAACAAGGTGATTTAATCTCATGCTCACTCAAGTAGAAGTAAACTGTAGCACAAGTAGTCATGGTCCAGACACAGTGGTTCACACATGAAATCTAGCACTTTTGGAGGCCAAAGTGGGAGGATTACTTAAGGCCAGGAGTTCAAGAGTGAGACCCCATCTCTACAAAAAGCACAATAATTAGCTAAATTCAGTGGCCATGTGTTGTAGTCCCAGCTACTTGGGACGCTGAGGCATGAGGATTGCTTGAGCCTGGGCATTTGAAGTTGCTGTGAGCTATGATGATGCCACTGCATTCTACCCCAGGCTGTAGAGAGACCCTGTCTCAAAGTCCCCACTATCTGTAAAGAAATATTAAAACAAACAAACAAATATTAAAACATAACCATGCATTACTTTGAAGGTGAATCTGGTGGTTGGTCTGCTCTGGGCCCCACCCTTGTCTTTGGACAGTCTGGGAGAAGGCCTTATGATTGGTGAGAGTGATGTGAGAGCTCAGCCAACGGCATAGGCTTGGGGAGTGCCCTAGGGAGTAGAGAGCTCTATGTGGAGAGGAGGAAAAAGAGACCCACTTTCCAGGAGCAAGTGCTAAGTGCCTGAAGGAGCAGTGTGTGGTGTCAAGGCTGTAGAAATCACAGCCTTCTTAGAAGGACTTAAATACTAGGATAAGAATTTGGACTTTGTCCTTTTGGCAACAGGGAGCCATGCAAGGGTGTTGAGCAGTGGAGGGCCATAGTCAGCCTATTCTAGGGAAAATTACACACTTCATTCCTGCCCTGTGGAGGTTCAAGGACCACTGCTTATCCTTATCCCCCTCAAAAAAAAAAAAGGTCAGGAATTGGGCTGGGCTGGCCTGGCTGTAGTGACCCTGATCTTCTCCTATCTCCAGAGAGATCTTGGTAGAGGAGAGCAACGTGCAGAGGGTGGACTCGCCAGTCACAGTGAGTACCCTCTGTCTCTACCAAGCCTGGCTTGGTCTTTTAGCCACATGGACTTTTCTTGGTCGCATGGGCTCTATGAGTTCCCTATTCATTTTCAGGAGCCTAGAACACTCCTTATATGTTTCTCCACCCCCATCTTCAAGGGAGCCCTGCTGTAGGAAATGGATGTCATGGGAAGGGTCTTCTGATTTTTTGATTGGGAGACTCTTGGAGAAGGGTCTCCAAGAAGACTCTCAGAGCCAGAGAAGAAGGATTATTTTATTTTATTTTTTTGCAGTTTTTGGCCGGGCCTGGGTTTGAACCCGCCACCTCTGGCATATGGGGCTGGCACCCTATTCCTTTGAGCCACAGGAGCTGCCCCAGAAGGATTATTCTTAATTTTATGAGTGATTTTATGTGCATGTGTCTAGGCCTCTGCATTAGTAACTTTATTCTGGGCACCTTAGGGAGAGGAAGGAGTGGACCAGGTCTTCCAGATACTTTTTTTTTTTTTTTTTTTTTTTTTTGGCCAGGGCCGGGTTTGAACCCACCACCTCCAGCATATGGGGCCAGCGCCCTACTCCTTGAGCCATAGGGTGCTGCCCAGGTCCTCTAGGTACTGCAGGTCTAACTAGAAGGACTTAGCTCCAGCATTTGTTCACAGGGTAGTTGGCACTCAGTGTGGGGTGGTGGTTGATTCCAGACCAAGGTGACTTGTAGTGGAAGAGCAGCATTTTGGCCCTGTGAAGTAAAGGCATAACCAAGAGCGATGAGTCTCCTAAAGCAGAAGGTGTTTTAGAAGACAGCCCCTGGGAACAAAGGCTTTCCACTGAGAGTTCCAACCCACCTTTTTACTCCCCAGGTATGTGGTGACATCCACGGACAATTCTATGACCTCAAGGAGCTGTTCAGAGTGAGTGGGGAAAACACTGGGGAACGTGACGGGGGATGACTGGAAGGCCCTTTTAATGGAGAGTGGAAGCCTTGATTTAGTGAGTAGAGTAGGAGCAAGAGGCCCCTAGTCAGATGGGCCCTTTGTGAAAGAAAGGCCTCACTAGACAGGAACACAGGCCACCACAGTGGGTAGGGGGTGGTTTAGGACCAAGCAGAACTTTCTTCCCCCTAGGTGGGTGGTGATGTCCCTGAGACCAACTACCTCTTTATGGGGGACTTTGTAGACCGTGGCTTCTACAGCGTTGAAACGTTCCTTCTGCTGTTGGCACTTAAGGTAAGAACCCCTGACTTTTCTGGACCCCACACCTCAGATCTGGCCTATCTGCTTCCTTTCTACCTATGTCTCTAACTCAAGCCATCCCAACTTGGAGCTGTGCTGCTAGTGATGGGCCAGTTCGGCTTGGCAGGGTGGTTAGCCAGTTCCCCTGACTTGGACTGCCTGATTGGGCTGCTGGAGGGAGGTTGCTGGGCAGCAGCCTAGGGGAGGGAATAGAGGCATGCTGCATTCACAACAACTTGGTATAGTATCCCTCTGTAGGGAAGTTGGTAAGGGGCCTTGTGTATCTAGCTAAGGACTTGTGTCAGTGTTTGGTGGGTGAAATAGGAGCCATTAGGTTTGTAGTTGATGGGGAGGGGTTGGGCCTGCATTCTCTGGAGGAGGGACTGGGGGCCTGTGAGGTGGCTGATGCCACGGGAGTCAGGCAAGAGATGACACAAGCCTGGGCCAGGGCAGGGTTTTGAGATTTAGGGCATGGGTGGAGGGACAGGGCCTGGACTCCAGCCCTGCTTGGTGGCTCCCCCAGGTTCGCTATCCTGACCGCATCACCCTGATCCGGGGTAACCATGAGAGCCGCCAGATCACCCAGGTCTACGGCTTCTATGATGAGTGCCTGCGCAAATATGGCTCAGTGACTGTGTGGCGCTATTGCACTGAGATCTTTGACTACCTCAGCCTGTCAGCCATCATTGATGGCAAGGTAGGCCAGACTGGGGCTGCATGGGGCTGGGAGAGGTGTGGAAGCTCTGGGCATGAGCCCCTTTCCTCTTTCCTTATTCTTCCTGCAGATCTTCTGTGTACATGGGGGCCTTTCCCCCTCCATTCAGACCTTGGACCAGATCCGGACTATTGACCGAAAGCAAGAGGTGCCTCATGACGGGCCCATGTGCGACCTTCTCTGGTCCGACCCTGAAGGTGAGGGCAGGTGGGCAGGGGCAGGCTGGCTTCACCCTTCATTTGTCAAGACTGATTAAACCAAGTGCCATGAAGAGACTCAGGCTGGGGGGTTGGGGAAGAGCGGGAGCAGGGCTGGTCTTCACTGGCTTCCGCCCTTGACCTGCCAACTGGCTGCAACCCTCGAGGAGGAGCAGGGAAGCCTGCGTCAAGCTCAGAGAATGGCCTGGAGCGTGCATATCATGGCTCAGAGGGCTGTTGAGGACCAGGTCATTGGCTCCTGAAAGCGAAGGGGCTCAGAACGTGACAGCAGCTTCTTCAGAGGTCAGACTCCCGGAATGATAGCCCCCTGGGGCCCCCTCATTTTGTAAGTCTACTCACAATAGTATGGGACTGAGCTGAGATAAGCCAGATCTCCCAAGGATCAGTCCAGGGCCTTGGTCTCACTCTCACATGCATTTGCACACACAGCCTCTGCTCCATCACTGCCACTCCCAGGCTGCCTGATCATGGTACAGGGTGATCTCACATCCTGGCGTGCTATGTGTGCCTATTTGGACAGGAAATCATACGGTCACTATGATTATGAAGTGGCCCCTGTCATTGGTGTTTTCTCCTCTGAAGCCTGTCTGCCCTGCATTTGCTGTCCTGGCCCCCAGAATCTCCCAGATCATATTTAGGCCCCGTGTTCCTATCCCATGGGCTTATTGTTGATAGAGGGAACGGGACAGGCTGTTCACCTTCAAAGGGCAGTGGGCAACCAGAGAGGCCTTGAAGATGTCCTCTCCCCATCCCTACCTTATTTTCTCATCAGACACAACAGGCTGGGGTGTGAGCCCCCGTGGGGCTGGATATCTATTTGGCAGTGATGTGGTGGCCCAGTTCAATGCAGCCAACGACATTGACATGATCTGTCGGGCCCATCAACTGGTAATGGAAGGTTACAAGTGGCACTTCAATGAGACCGTGCTCACTGTGTGGTCGGCACCCAACTACTGCTACCGGTGAGCTGGTTGGGCCAAATGGGGACTGGGATCCAAGATGATCAGTTTCTAACACCACTGCCCCCTTTCCAGCTGTGGAAATGTGGCAGCCATCTTGGAGCTGGATGAGCATCTCCAGAAAGATTTCATCATCTTTGAGGCTGCTCCCCAAGAAACACGGGGCATCCCCTCCAAGAAACCTGTGGCTGACTACTTCCTGTGACCCCCTCTATCCCTACCCCCTCTAGCCCTTCTGTCCCTCGGACCACTGTGACTCTGCCCTCTTCCTCAGGAGGCTGGGTGAGGGGCTGTCCCTGGCTCTGCTCTGCCCCCCAGAGGGCACTTCAAGGGTGAGGACTTTCTCTGGAGAGGCTTGGGGCCTTAGCTCCATCCTCCTCTCCTTTCTCCCCACTTGAACCATGAAGTTTCCAATAATTTGTTTTTCTTTTTTTCCTTCTTTTTTTTTTTTTTGTCTGTTTTTAGATAAAAATTTTGAGAAAAAATGAAAAAAAATTCTAATAAAAGAAGAAAAATGGTCTTTGGGTTCATGTCAGACTTGGTTGGAGACATATAGGGTTGATGGGCTGGGACTTTGGGGCTTTCACGGCCTCAGTTTCGTGGGCCCTTCCAGTAACTTCCTAAAGCCTTCCTCAGTGCTAGCTACTGAGGGCTGGGTTCTCCTAGGCAGCTTATTTAATTTTCCAGACTTCTTTTTTTTTTTTTTTTTTTCTTTTTTTGTAGAGACAGAGTCTCACTGTACCGCCCTCGGGTAGAGTGCTGTGGCCTCACACAGCTCACAGCAACCTCTAACTCTTGGGCTTACGCGATTCTCTTGCCTCAGCCTCCCGAGTAGCTGGGACTACAGGCGCCCGCCACAACGCCCGGCTATAATTTTCCAGACTTCTATGTTATGAGATCTAGATTCCCCATCTTTCCTGCTGAGGAAACAGACCCAAAGCTGATTTGTGTGCACAAGATCAAGCAGCCACAAACTGCGAGGTCTGGATCTGGGTCTGGGTCTCCCCACAAAGCCTTTGCTCACCCGGGCCCACCCAGGGCCAAACACCATTACCCCAGTGTTTCCTGAGCACTATTGAGTTTTATTCACAAAATACTCTGGTTCTGAGAACAACAGACTGGTGTGGCTGGCACCATTGGTGAGGGGATAGAACCTGCCTGAGCCAAGGAACAGGGCCTGGAGGTAGGGATGCTGGTCTGTGGCCCCATTTGGCCAGGCAGAGCCCCTCCATTCACACCAAGGTGAGAGCAGAGAAGGGGAAGCTGGCCCCAGCTGGACTTTCAGCAGCCCAGCCTAAGCTTTGAAGCCAGAGGGGGGTGGGAGTGAAATCAAGGTGTGAAGTGGGGGGGGGGCAGGCCCAAGGCTGCCATTTGGTGTGGGGGATGGAGCCAGTGGACGTGAGGGGGCTACAGGATGGGGGGAAGGGAACTGGAGATTTGTGATGGGAGGTGGAGGGAGGCTGAGCAGTGGCTCAGTACATCTGCTTGGAACCCACATCTAGGTAACCCGCAGGCCCAGGGTAAGGTAGGGGGAAGGGGCTCCCTTGGAGGAAGTGCTGGGCAAAGGATGCTGGAGGGGGAGCTGCTGGGTACCCTGAGCCCCCTGGTCCTGGCTGTAGCTCCAGGAATGCAGCTGAGTAGGGGGCTGGGCGCCCAGAATCTGGAGCCTCTGGGAAACTGGGGTTCCTAAAGAGAGAGAGATCAGAACAGGGGAAAGAGCCCCCAGCCTGGGACAGCCCAGCCTTGTGCCCTTGTTCCACTCACCTGGTTGGAAGGTGACTGGGCGCCCCATGGAAAGCCGCAGGGTGCAGGAGGTAGGCTTCAGGGCTGGGGCCACCACAGGGGGGAACTGGGGCAGGGGCAGCTTCCCCAGAGGCTGGGGCCTGATCTGGGTCTGTCTCATGAATGTCCCCACCCAAGGTGGAGTCACAGGGACCACCTGGTGCATCTGAGGAGACAGAGGGACAGATTGGGCTAGGGAGGATTGGTGTCTCAGGCCTGATTGCCATTGGAACTACACTCACCTCCACTTCCATAGGCCTCTGTGGTTACTGGCTCTGGGCCCCGCAGTTTCCTCTTCACACGGGCATCTCGCTCCCTGGGGAATAGTGATGGTGATGATGATGGCAATGATGGTGATGATGATGATGGTGGTAATAAGAGTATTTGCCAGGTGGTGCAAATTTCACCCTCCCACAGACCCTATCATGTATGCCTCATACCCATTTTACAGATGAAGGAACCGAAGGCCAAAAAATTAAATAGAAAGTGGCAGAGCTGGGATTTAGTCCCCACTTAAGTTTGCCCATGTTTTCCTCTTGCCCTTAGAATCAGTGGAAACTCCTTCCCAAGCTGCAAGGCCAGGGCATGGTCTGACCCCATTTCATCTCTGCCCATCTCCACTAGCTGTCTTTCAGCCTCTCTCTGGATTCCTGTCCCCCACTAACCTCTTAACTCATCCTTCTTTTCTCAGTTCAAGCACAACTTCTTCAAGGAGGTTCTTTCTGACCTCCAAGAGTGCCATACACCCTTCCCTCAAAACATTTCTCATGTTTTTGCTTTTACATTTGATAGGATGACCCTCTGGTTAATGTCTATCTTCTCTGACAGATTGGAGGCTCTTTAAGGACAGAGGCCAACTCTGAGAGGCTGCACTTAAAGCAGAGGCCCAGCATTATCTGGCTTCCCATGCCCTCCTTGACTTACTCCAGTGATGCTACAGACATGGTCCACCCCCTTGGGGTCCTTGCTCATGCTGGTTCCACCACACAGCACACCCTGGCTCCCTCCCTTACTTCTTCAGGTCTTTCCTCAAATGTCTGCTTCCTCTGGCCTCTTATCTAATACTTCACCCAGTCCTTCCTATTGTCCTCCCTCCCCGTTTTAGTTGTCTCTTTAGCACGTATTCTTAACATATAGTGTTTTTATTTCTCTTGTTTTTTGTATATGTCAGTCCCATGAGGGCAGGGACTTTGGTTTGCTTTGTCTCCTGATCTATCTCCAGTCCCTAGAACTCTAACTGGCTCATAACAGGCACTAAGTATTTGTTGATTCAATGAGTGAATAAATGTTTTTACTTACCACTGCATTCCTGAATCCAGCACATTGCCTGGAGCTTAGTGAGTGATTAATAAACATTTGTTGAGTGAATAAGTGAATGAACAAGGCCCACCTCTTACAGTTTCTGCCGTTCTCCCGGAAGCCTTTGGCAAAGGGATTGGCTGCAATCTTCAGTTGTGTGATCTGGGGGCACACACCCAGGGTCAACGCTCCTGTGGCCCGGGCAGGGCATCACACCCCCTCAAGCAGGGTCACTCACCCGTGGGTTCTGGTAGGCTGTCACAGAGATGAATGTGGTTTCTGGGAAGCGGAAGGAAGCCACGCCCCCCCAGTGTTGGCTGCAAAGCTGGGCTGCCCGCACCAGGTGTATGCGGGGCTGGTACTTGTGCATGGAGTGCAAGATCAGCTAGGAGGGAAGAAATGGAAGTGACTCCCTGCCCTGCAACTCGGCCTTGGTCTCCCATTGGGCACCACCCCTGGCCCCTATTCTGGGGTCCCAGCCTGGGCCTCACATGGCCATGGGGGTCCAGTGTACTGTTGGTGAGCTTGACACGATGGAAGGACACAGGCTGCCGCATCCAGTGACTACCAGTAGCAGGAGAGTCAGGGTGAATGTAGACTCGGTCAGGCAGGCGGGGCTCTGCCTTACCACTGGGCTCCCAGCGCCGGCCCTGCCAGCGGTAGCGAGCCCCATCCACTGGAACTACATCCAGGAGAAATAGGTAGCGGGCCTCAGGGTCCAGGCCAGTGACTGACACTCGGCAAGCAGGGAACATGCGCCTACACGGGAGGAGAACAGAGGACTAGAGTGGCCACAGCACCAGCAAAGGGGCACAGTAACAGGCTCTCTGTGCTGTCAGAGAAACTCCAAGGGAGGTAGAATTGGAACCCAGAGGGCTGGAAAATTGTCTCATCCCACTTTACATATGGGGAAACAGGACAGGCAAGTTAAGTGATCTGACCAGGGTCACACAGCAGGTAAGGAGCAGAGCCCAAACTCCTGATTTCTAGACCCTCAAAGTCCATATGCAGAAGAAAGTGGTGACTAAATTTTTGTCCGAAATCTTGCCAGGAGCCTACTCTGGTCTCTTCAACTGATCTCTAGCACCAGACTCTGCAGCTGTTAGACAAGTTTGTTTTCAGAAAAAACATTCTCTGCCTTTAGTGGGACAGAGAACTTACCATGCTAGGGCCTGAGCTCCTTCCTCCCAACATAGGCCACACACTGATCACATCCCTATCTCTAGCATAACCCAGTACCTGGTCATATACTGACTGCTATTCAGTCACATACCAACTCCTGATCCTGGCCAGATTTTCCTCATGCTGGTCACTGGCTGGCCCTTGACCCCAGTCAATCTGAATCCTAAGGCCAGGCCCAGACTGACCCACGATGTAGGCCACACACACTAACCTATATATAACCCAGCCAGATTTATTGAACCTGGTAGACTGACCTCTGACCCTTGACACAGATTGGTTCCTAAACCCAGCCACAGACTCCACAGTCTTACCCTCAACTCTTGCCACAGAATGACTCTGATTCCAGCCACAGAGTAAATCCTGTTCCAGGCCATATTCAGATTCTGAACTTAGGCAGAGCCCCAGACCTCAGGAAAACCCCCAAACCTAGACCCATCCCAAGAATTCTGCCTTCCTCAAGAGACCCCCACCAGCAACAATGATCCTAGCCAGCCCCTCACCTCCCAGCTTTGGTGATGATCATCTCTGTTCCTACAGAGCTGAACTCCTTCCACAGCTCTCGGTTCTCCAGACTCAGGTTGACCCCAGGGAGTGAATGGAGGGCCTCTGGAGTAGACGGTGCCAGTTCAGTGCCCACGACTGGGGGCACAAGGGGTAGAGGTGGGGGGGCAGCCAGAGCGCGGGGAGCAGCCTCAATTCCGGAGAGGAAGCAATCCAGTTTGGGAGTGTCCAAATCTGGAGATGGAGAAAGAATGCGGAGCCAGGGGAGAGCCACAACAACCCCAAACTCCTACCCAAGGAGCTGGTCCCAATGCTCACCGGGGTAGCGGTAGCCTTCCGCCAGGGCAGGCGGGAAGCTAGAGTCTGCCCCGGGCTGGGAGTGCCCCAGGCAGTAGCCAGCCCCCAGGGAAGGGTACAACTCTCGTGGATGGTACATGTTGTAGTTCCCTGTGGCCTGAGGTCCCGCTGCCTAGAGTCCCCCAGTGCTGAGAGATGCCCCCTTTATAGCTCACAGCTCAGCCCCTTCCAGACCTAGGATCACAGCCCCTCCCCTCTTTGGGGCCCTGGAGTTGGGCTGGGGTGGAGACCCCTGGGGCCTGGATGGGGTCCAAGAGAGGGCCGGATACCTGGGTATCTTCCCCTCCTCCTTACCCCCCCCCCACCACGGTGGCTTCATTAGCTCCGACCCCCTGCCCCCTCATTACATAATTAACTCCTCGGCCTGATTGATCCCCGGGGCTCGGACAGGGACGCAGTTTGGCGCTTCCGGCCAGCTGGTCCCCTTTCCCACGGGGGGAGCCCCGGCAAGGGATAAGCTGGAGGGCGGGGCCTGGACCCTGGGACGTAACCTGGAGTCCTGGGAGAGATCCTGGCGCCCTGGGAGAGATCCTGGCGCCCCAGGCTTTCTGGCAGGTGAACCCCTCCCCGCCCTCCTTCACTTGGAGGACCAGCCTTGGAGGGCAGAAGCCTAAGTGGAGGTAAAGCGCAGGGCTGGAGGGACGCGGCCTGAGCTGACTACGCGGGGCATTCAGAGCCTCGAGGAGTCTGTGGCCAAGGCCCCAATCCTGGAGTTTCCCCCAGTTTTCATTCTGAAAACCTCCACCATGGGCTAAGTCTCAAAAGTTTAGAGACGCTCACGGCTCGACAGTCTGGCATCTTGCGCCAGGGCTTCCCAGAGATCCCGCGCCAGGGAACCCGGAGAACTACACTTCCCAGTAGGCCCAGCGGCGAAGCTCGCCTGAAGAGGCCGAAGGGCCGTGCCGGGGGCCGCTGGGAATCGTAGTTTGGACAGCTACCCCGCGGCGGGCTAGCCTACCGGGAGAGCTGCCCCTAGGCGGCGGCAAAAGGCTGAAGCCGAGAAGACACAGATCAGTCGAGGTCAAAGCCTAGAGAGCCAGCGTGGGCGCGAGAATCTCCATTGCCTATGAGATCCGTCCTGGTTCCCAGACACCCAGCTTGGGCGGCCGTGCCAACCCCGTTCTTCACTAGTTCTCAGAACCGCGAGCAGGTCGATATGGGCGGGAATGTACGTTGGAGTTCCCTGTTCCCAATTCCACGTGAGCCTGGGGCTGTCTCCACAACATTGTTTTATTATGTACAAACGCTACAGAACGAGGGGAACAGACACGCGTGGGGTAAGAGGGGCCTGGAGGGAGAAGTTCACAGAGCAGACGGTGCACTGGGGCCAAGAGAGCAGCACACAGGCCATATCTATAGGGCAGGCGAGACAGGAAGGGGTTAAAAATGAGATCCAAGCCAGCCAGATCGCAAGGAGTTCGGGGGTGTTGTCCCCCTTCTGCTCCCCCCCCCAAGGTCACAGTGCATGCAATAAAATATATATACAGGAGCTGGGGTCCTTCCTCTGCAGGAGCCTTGAGGGTCCAGAGCTCCCTTCTGGCGGAGATAAGCCAGTGGCGCCCCCTGGCGGCCAGGCCGGGCTGGAGCCACATGCGCCAGGAGCAGGGGTCAGTCCCAGCCGTTGTCTTTGATCATGTGGTTGAGTTCAATGATGTACTTCCCCTCTTTGTACTTCTGGCTGCTCTCAAAGGCCTGTTCCTGAAAGGAGGAGAGAAACCCTCATCCCTGAAGCAAAAGTCCCCATACAGGGCATAGGGGTTGGGGAGTGGCTATAATTGGCCTAGTTTTACATGTGAAGAAACTGGCCCAGAGAAGCCAAGCCACCTAATCACAGACACACAGCTGGTAAATGGCAGGGCCATTTTTCTCTCTAACAGGGGGATAGATAGAACTCTCTGAATTATAGGTACTTTTTTTTTTTTTTGGAGACAGAGTCTTGCTCTGTCACCTGGGCTAGAGTACTGCAGTGTCAGCCTATCTCACAAAAACCTCAAGCTCCTGGTCTCACACAATCCCCTTGCCTCAGTCTACCAAGTAGCTGGGATTACAGTAGCTAGGATTATAGGTGTGTGCCACCATACCTGGCTAATTTTACCATTTTTAGTAGAGATGAGGTTTCGCTCTTGCTCTGGGTGGTCTTAGATTCTTGAGCTCAAGGGATCTCCCCACCCCAACCCACCTCTGCCTCCTAGAATGCTAGGATTACAGACGTTGGTCACCATGCCAAATCCATAGGTACTTTTTAATTACTAATGATGGCTCCACTTTAGATGGAAGTGTCTAAATGGCTCATGCCTATAATCCTAGCACCCTGGGAGGCCAAGGCAGGAGGATCCTTTGAGCTCAGGAGTTCAAAACCATTCTGAGCAAAAGCAAGACCCTGTCTCTACCAAAAATAGAAAAAAATTAGCCAGGCATTGTGGCAGGTGTCTAGACCCAGCTAATTGAGAGGCTGAGGCAGGAGAATCGCTTTAGCCCAGGAGTCTGAAGTTGTTGTGAGCAAGGATGACCCCACGGCACTCTAGGCTACACATCAGGGTAAGACTCTGTCTCAAAAAAAAAGATTTCATAGTCTAGGGCAGGTGTCCTCAAACTGCGGCCCGCGGGCCACATGAAGCGGTGTGAATTGTATTTGTTCCCATTTTGTTTTTTACTTCAAAATAAGATATGTGTAGTGTGCATAGGAATTTGTTCATAGTTTTTTTTTTTTTTTTTAAACTATAGTCTGGCCCTCCAACCGTCTGAGGGACAGTGAATTAGGACGCCTGGTCTAGGGGTTGCAGACTGGTGGTCTGAGGACCATTTTGGCCTATATATGTGTTTTATTTGGATGACAGAGAATTTAATAAAAATAACTTTAAAATATAGGCAGGCCATGCTCATTCAATTGACACCATTCTGCTCCCTCCACCACCCCTAATCTATGCTCCCCCTTTTTCAAATCCATAGTATCTGGTTGGCCTTGCAGGCACCTGAGTTTTTGACCTATGGACTAGGCCACCTCTTTATTTTACAGATATCTAGAGAGACCACGCCACAAAAGACACATAGCAAATCTATGGCTAGGTCAGGGGTAAACTCGGGTCAGGGCTGTCTATCTGTCTCTATCCATCCACCTCACAGACAGAGGCATTACAGCTCCAAGTGATGCCTGAAGAATCCTGTCCCTTGCAGTTTCCCAAGAGCATCTTCTTTGCTACATCTAATCTGATCCCTGCAACAATCTTGGGTGTCAGGTAGTGGCTTTATCTTCCACTGCCAGATAAGGAAATAAGACAGCAGTGAAATCAGACCCTGGACAGCAGCAATGGCTGAGGGCAATGGAAAAGGAGGCCTGTGAACTCAAGCTCCAGGTTGCTGGGGAGGCTTGGGCAACTTTTCTGATTGTGTGAATGATAACATAAGCTGGTAGCCAAGGAGTCAGAGTAAAGGAACAAAAAAATCAACTAGGGTTCTGTTCCCTATTCTGTTACTTACCAGTTATGTGATCTTGAGCAAGTTACCTAGCATCTCTGGGCGTCCCAATAATGGATTCTACCTAAGGGATTGGTGTAATGATTGAATAAGATAATATATGCCAAGCACACAACAGTGTGTGGCACATAAACATTCAACAAATGTTAACTGATTATTTCCTCATCTCTAAAATGGGGATGCCAGTGCCTGGGATGAAGGGCTAGGTTAAAATTCTAAAAGCCCTTACAGGATATGAGAGAAGAGAACATGGTCAGGGACTGAAAGACAGTTTGGCTTGTGTGAGCTGCACTCTGAAAGGTTACCAGATAACTGTGAGGAGGTGGTAAGGTAAGGTCAGGTCAAAGGCTAGCCTGGGGTCAGGGGCCACTAACTCACATATTTCCAGCCCAAAGTGGTCTTGCAGTTCTCGCAGTGGATGTCAGCGACAGCATGGAGGCCTGTCAGCAGCACCCGCTCCTCAGCTGGTCCGCAGCCCACGTTCACCCTGCAGGGATATGGAGCAGTCCCAAGGAGGGTCCTGCCGTCACAGAGTCTCCCTCAACCTTGTATCCACTGTATCTGTCTTTAGCATCCAAGAGAAGGGTGAGCACAGCTTCCTGCCTTAACTAGGGAACTCTGGGGATCTCAGCATGATGCCAGGGGCCAAAGGGCAAAACAGAGGTCAGGGAGAGAGGAGGAAGGCCAAATACTCACACGGAGTTGAAGAGGTAGGCACGCCCCTGACTGCCCTGGAAGGACTGAAGGATGGGAAGAGAGGAGAGGTTACCCATGAGCTGCCAGGCAGCCTCTCTAGCCTCCCATTCCAGTCCAAACTGTGGCCTGGTTACCTTGGAGATGAGGTCGTCGTGGTTGGCCAGGTGAGCACGGCAGTGGGCACAGCTATACCTCCGGTGACAATCATCCAAGTAGGCCTGAAACGTCTTGGGCTTTGAAATACGCACCATGGCGGGGGCCGGGGGCAGTGGCCCCACGCGAGGAGCAGCCCAAGGGGAGCAGAGGGAGCCCAGTGCCTGCCAAGGAGTAAGTGGACTGTGAGGACCTGGACCACACACACACAGGCACTCCTAGAGCCATGGGCACTCTCTGTCACACTTGGCTGCTCACTACTTTCCCCAGAGCCAGGAGCCTCTCCAGGGACTTGAGTCATTTCAGTTTTGACTCAGTGAGGAGGCCCCAGGTTGCATCAATGGGGAAACTGAGGCTAGGAGGAGCCCAAGGTGAGTCATCCACCTGCTTCCAGCCTCACCCCTGCTGACCTGGCAGTTGAAGCTGGAGGAAGGGGCTTTAGAGTGGATGGGCTGTCAGTTCCCAGTTTAGGAGAGGCATGGAGGGGGTGGTGGTGGTGGTTATGAATTGGTTGGTCCTTAGCACCTCATTTGGACAGTGACTAGGGCTTCACTTAAGGTGCAGAGAGTTATCTGGGAGAGGGTCTCTCACCTGGAGGAAGCAGGAGGCCTTGCTGAAGGTGGAGAATAACCTAGGAGGGGAGGGGCTCATACCTGAGGGTGCTAAGGCCTTATCTACGCAGAGGGAATCTTACCTGCATCGCAGAACCTTACCTGAGACCCCGGGGCTCACCTGGGGCGCGGGGTTGGAGGCGGGAGCCGGGGGAAGGGGCAGTCCTCACAGGCCGGGCGGGGGCACGGAACGGCGCGCAGCCTTGACTGTGTGGGCCTCACCTCTCCTGGGCGCGCGGGGGCCCGGTCCGCTGGGGTGGCCTGGCCTGGGAGTGGGGGGCGCTCCTGGTGGGCGCCGTCCCCCCAGGCCCGGGTTCGCAACCGCCTCGACTTGTTTACACCGAGACCAGCTGCTGCCGCCGCTGCGGCGGGAGGGGGAGGGGGCCCGCCTCCCGTCCCGGCGGCCTCCGTGGCCAATTGGCGCGCGGCATGCAAATGAGGGGGCGCGTCATATGGCGTCCAGCGCAGGCCTGGGCTACCCTTCCCCCTGCGCCCAGCTTGGGCCAGCCCGGAAATGCGGCTGTGGCCGGCAAACCGACCACTGGCCCTCTGCTTCTAGGCCTGGCCGCCCCTTTGGCCTCCTGCAGTCCTTGAAGAGTAAGGATCTGACCCGGGGTGGGTTTAGGAGGAGGCTAGTGTCTGCACCCAGGCCCCTGAGTGTCCCCCTCTGGTTATCTCTTCCTATTGTCTCTATTTTGGAAACTGAGGCCCAGAGAGGTCTCAGGTTATACAGCTGAAGAGGCAAAGCCGGAGTTCTTACTTTGGTCCAATCCCATGATCTTAGCTATGGCATGAGATACAGACTGAGTTCATCTCTTAGAAGAGCTAAAGGTATATATCACAGTTAGACCTGTAGGAGCCAGGGCCTTGAGATAAGGCAGTTCCTACCCTTGACCATCAACCTCCTCTAGGCAGCCTCTTCTGATGCTCCTACCTCTAGGCTTGGTTATGTGTGGACTCAGTTGAAAGTATGTTCAAGAATGCATCTGCCATACTTGGACTTGTCTTGTTCGCTGTAGTAGTCCCAGCCTCACCTAGAGCAGTCAATCAGATGTTTCTTTTTGTGTGTGTGTGTTTTTGGCCGGGGTTGGGTTTGAACCCTCCACCTACGGCATATGGGACCAGCGCCCTACTCCTTGAGCCACAGGCGCCGCCCAATCAGATGTTTTTTTTTTTTTTGTAGAGACAGAGTCTCACTTTATGGCCCTTGGTAGAGTGCCGTGGCATCACACAGCTCACAGCAACCTCCAACTCGTGGGCTTAAGCGATTCTCTTGCCTCAGCCTCCCTAGTAGCTGGGACTACAGGCGCCCGCCACAACGCCCAGCTATTTTTTGGTTGCAGTTCAGCCAGGGCCGGGTTTGAACCTGCCACCCTCGGTATATGGGGCTGGTGCCTTACCGACTGAGCCACAGGCGCCGCCCCCAATCAGATGTTTCTTGACTGTGAATATGTGATTCATTAAATGAACCAGGGCTGCAGAGAGCACAGGGAGCTTCTGGAGACCTGGGAGTGGAAGGTTAGAGGCTTTCCACCCAAGCCCACCCTCTATGGCCCAGTGAGGAGGCCCACAGGGACCGGACATGGGAGAAATCAAGTCCCTGGCCATGTGCCCGGGGTTCTTGATGCCCTCAGAAAAATTGAACCATTATCTGTGGCTCTCAAAGGGCTAGAGGCCAGGACACCAGGGTTGGCCCTGGAAGGGACATTCCTGCAGAAAGTAGAGGCCAGGCTGGCACAGGGTGTGGTACCATTCTGGGTCTGGAATGTAGTGGAACCAGTGGATCAAGCTCATAAGAGCTCCAGGCTCTGGCCTCTCCATCCTTGCAGTCTCCATCCAGGATGACCCCCACCCCTTACCCCAAGCACAACGATATAACTGAAAAGCAAATATTTATTTTTCAGGAAGGGATACAGAGGAGAGGGTGAGGGCCTCTGGACTTAGGAGGTAGCTAGTCTACGGTTGTCCAGGTAGTGCCGCAGGGCTGTGGGATAATCAGTCATGACGCCAGTGGCTCCCAGGCTAAAGGCCACTTCAAAATCTGACTCATCATTAAGGCACCAAAAGATCACCTGAAGAGGGGGAGAATGGGGAGGGGCATAGGGGGAGGGGCTTGTAGTTTCCAAATAGTTGTACTTGGAACTTACCCTTACATCTAGACAGTAGGAGCACTCCTTCTCCCAACAGTGGTATGCTGGGGCTGATAGTTAAATTTGCAGGAATTTTGTAAAGAGGTTATTAAACCCAGCCATTATTAAAAATAAACTTATATGTAAACTTATATTAAAAACAAAGGTAATAAATACTCAAAACATATCACTTCCTAATTATTTTGCTCCATTTTACCATTCACTATGTTTTGGTCTGTTAAAGCTGTAAGAAAGAACTATTGTGGAATGGTGTACTACCACACTTCTCTTCCCATTCTGCATTTAGTGAGTTCATGTTAGCATGAAATTGGCCAAAGTGGGAAAAATTAATGCTCAACTCAGGGCTTTTATTTTCCCTTCTGAAGAACCGGATGTTGAACATTTGCCAACATACCAGTACCTCCCAGCCTGCTCCATCTCCCACTGTTCTGTGCCTTCCCTGCCTTCCTGAGTCCTTTTTTTGTTTTAATCAAATCATAGCTATGTACATTAATGCAATCATGGGGTACGATTTATATACCCTAGTCCTTTCCTATGGGCAGTGAGGTATGTAGAGATGTTATTTTTATCCCAAAGTTCCCTGAACATTTTTTTTTTTTTTTGAGACAGTCTTACTCTGTCAACTGAGCTAGAGTGCAGTAGTGTCATCATAGCTCACTGCAACCTTAAACTTCTAGGTTCACACAATCCTTTTACCTCAGCCTCCCAAATAGCAGGGACTACAAGTGTGTGCTACCACGCCCAGCTAATTTTTCTATTTTTTGTAGAGATGGGGTCTTGCTCTTGCTTAGGTTGATCTTGAACTCCTGACTTCAAGTAATCCTCTGCCTCAACTTACCAAAGTGCTGAAATTACAGGCATGAGCTACTGTGGCCAACTTCAATTCTTATTTTTACAAATGACAGTGGTCATTTCACCTTTGTGGTAACAATGTGAGGAGTGAGAAAGCTGCCTGGGAAGAGCTCTATCATACCATACCACACCCCCACACCCCCCAGGAGCCAATCAGTAGCCAAGTCCTGGCTTCTGCTAGGCCATCCATTCCTACTGCTGCCACCTGAGCCAAGTCCTGTCTGTGGCAGCATCAGCTTGCTAATGAGGCTGTCTGCTCCCATGATGGTCCCCACAATCTCTTCTCCACATTTTGTTCACTCAACAAACCTTAACTGGATTGGGTCTTTTTGCTGCTTCAGACCGCAAAAGCTTCCCTTCCCTTTAGACTACAGTCCACACTCTTCACTGAGGTCCATGGCCAGCCTTAGTCTCTGCTGCCTTTTTTAGCTCCATTTCCTCCAGGCTGCTACCTGAAGGACCCTCTCGGCACCTGCAGCTGTCACACATGGTCGACCTCCTGGCTGAGATGTTTTACCTTCTTTCTTCTAGAGCCACTTCCTTCCATCCTTTCGTATGGCTGCTCACACCCGACTTCTTCCCGAAGGCCCCAAGCCCACAGGCCACAGCACTCTGTTTCTTTTCTGTCTACTTGCAGCCTTTACAATGGCCTGCTTCATTTCTTCCCCTGGCCCTTGATGGTAAGCTCCCATCCTCAGTATCACAGTGCCTGGAACATTCTCAATAAAGCTTTGCTAATTAAATGACTTGGTCAAAGGTGATGCTCAGGGGAGGGGGCCAGGCTGGGCTTAGGTTCTCTCGGCTCTGGTCCTTCCTCAGAGGGAAGGGATCAGGATAGTAGGTTCAATACATCTTCTTCCTCATCAGGGCTAACATTTATCACACTCTTACTGAATACCAGTTACATACCCAGAAGAGTTAAATATACCATCCTCCCCATCTTGCAGAGGAAGAAACTGAGACTCAGATGGGGAGGTAACCTGTCTAGTGATCTAGCTAGTTAGTGGCAGAATGTGATCGGACCCTGCTGCTAGACCTACTTGCTACGGGAGTGGCAGTCAAGCCCTCACCTGCACCCCACGCTCCTCCAAGTGGCGGATTAGACTCTTCCTCATGATGATCCTGCAGGATGGGGTGGGAGTGACAAAGGTGATGATGAGAAGGGACAGAGGTTTCTAAGAGATTCTCTATCCAACCTTCTTGCTCAGCTCACCATTTTGAAATCACTGCCGCCAGCTGGTTCAGCCCAGAGCAGGGAAATGGGAAATAGGTCCTGTGGAGAGAAGCCCGGGTGGGAAGGAAAAGGGGTGGGGAGGAGAAGGGTCAGCCCTTTGGGTAAGCCTTTGTCATGGGGGTGTGTGATAGGACCCCCTGACCAGTGTCACCCCACCCCCTCTAGAGGAAACTTTGCAGTTGCTCAAATGAACAATTCACCCATTGTTCAGTGAGATCCTACTCTGATATCTGCGCTTTGAGGATGTGTCCCTCCCCTTGCCACTTTACAGATAAGGAAACCAAGTCTTAGAGACTTGCCAGTCATAAAGCAAAGCAGTGTTGGGGCCAGAGTCAGCACCAAACTACATACCCAGTCTGGAGGTCCTCTTGGATGGGCCTGGACAGCTGCTTGAGACCAGACAGCACTTACTGGGTCAGCTACTCCCCTAATCATCCCACTCCAGGGTTGACTTTAGAGGCCCTTTATAGTGTCCAATGGCAGGCTTTGGAGGCAGACCCAGGGCAAACCCAGGTTCTATACTTCTAGCCATGTGACCTTGGGCAAATTACAGAACCTCTCTGAACCTCAGAATATCCAGGGGGTGCTATGGGGAACGTAGTTCCCACACCTCCTGCCTCAGCCTCCCATCCTGGAAGTGCTGTAAGGGAAAGGTCAAATAAACCAAAAGATGTAAAAACATTTTACACATCCTGTATAAAAAGTTATGTTGGCTGGGCACAGTGGCTCACACCTGTAATCTCAGCTCTTTGGGAGGGCCAAGCAGGAGGATTGCTTGAGCCCAGAGTTTGAGACCAACCTGGGCAACATAATGAAAACCTGTCTCTATAAAAAAAAAAAAAAAAAAATTGTAATTAGCCAGGTATGAGGCCAGGAGAGGTAGCTCAGGCCTGAAATCCTACCCTGTTTCCCCAAAAATAAGACAGTGTCTTATATTAAGGTGTGCTCCCAAAGATGCGCTAAGTCTTATTTTCAGGGGACGTCTTATCTTTCCTGTAAGTAGGTCTTATTTTCGGAGGATGTCTTATTTTCGGGGAAACAGGGTAGCACTCTGAGAGGTCAAGGCAGGAGGACTGCTTGAAGTCAGAAGTTCAAGACCAGGCTGAGCAAGACAGAGATCCTGCTAGCCATTGTGGTATGGGCATTAGTCCAGCTATATGGGAGGCTGAGGTAAGAGGATCGCTTGAACCCAGGAGTTTGAGCTTGCTATGAGCTAGGCTGACACTTAAGCCTGGGCAACATACTGAGATGCTTGTCTTAAAAAGAAACAAAACCGCCTGTAATCCCAGCACTGTGGGAGGCTGAGGAGGGAGAATCGCTTGAGCTCAGGAGTTCAGAGACTCGCCTGAGCGACAGTGAGACCCGGACTCATGAAAAAAATGGAAAAACCCAGCCGGGTGCCGTGGCGAGGGCCTGTAATCCCAGTGGCTTCCGGAGGCTGAGGCAGCGGGGTGCCCGCAGCCCGAGTCTGAGGTTGTGGTGAGCTACCACGCCCACTGCACTCTGCTCAGGGGCATAGGGTGGGACCCTGTCTCAACAAAAAAAAAAGAAAAAAAGAAAGAAAATGGAAAAATTGATTCTGCATTTTGTATGGAACCGGAAAAAAACCCGTATAGCTAAGGCAGTTCTTTTTTTTTTTTTTTTTTTATAGAGACAGAGTCTCACTGTACCACCCTCGGTAGAGTGCCGTGGCGTCACACGGCTCAAAGCAACCTCTAACTCTTGGGCTTAGAGCGATTCTCTTGCCTCAGCCTCCCGAGCAGCTGGGACTACAGGCGCCCGCCACAACGCCCGGCTATTTTTTTTGTTGTTGCAGTTTGGCCGGGGCTGGGTTTGAACCCGCCACCCTCGGCATATGGGGCTGGCGCCCTACTCACTGAGCCACAGGCGCCGCCCGAGCTAAGGCAGTTCTTTGTAACAAAAATAAAGCTGGGGGCATCAGCATACCAGATTTTAGTCTGTACTACAAAGCCATAGTGCTCAAGACAGCATGGTACTGGCACAAAAACAGAGACATAGACACTTGGAATCGAATTGAAAACCAAGAAATGAAACTAACATCTTACAACCACCTAATCTTCGATAAACCAAACAAGAACATACCTTGGGGGAAAGACTCTCTATTCAATAAATGGTGTTGGGAGAACTGGATGTCTACATGTAAAAGACTGAAACTGGACCCACACCTTTCCCCACTCACAAAAATTGATTCAAGATGGATAAAGGACTTAAATTTAAGGCATGAAACAATAAAAATCCTCCAAGAAAGCATAGGAAAAACACTGGAAGATATTGGCCTGGGGAAAGACTTCATGAAGAAGACTGCCATGGCAATTGCAACAACAACAAAAATAAACAAATGAGACTTCATTAAACTGAAAAGCTTCTGTACAGCTAAGGAGACAATAACCAAAGCAAAGAGACAACCTACACAATGGGAAAGGATATTTGCATATTTTCAATCAGACAAAAGCTTGATAACTAGGATCTATAGAGAACTCAAATTAATCCACATGAAAAAAGCCAACAATCCCATATATCAATGGGCAAGAGACATGAATAGAACTTTCTCTAAAGATGACAGACGAATGGCTAACAAACACATGAAAAAATGTTCATCATCTCTATATATTAGAGAAATGCAAATCAAAACAACCCTGAGATATCATCTAACCCCAGTGACAATGGCCCACATCACAAAAATCTCAAAACTGCAGATGCTGGCGTGGATGTGGAGAGAAGGGAACACTTTTACACTGCTGGTGGGACTGCAAACTAGTACAACCTTTCTGGAAGGAAGTATGGAGAAACCTCAAAGCACTCAAGCTAGACCTCCCATTTGATCCGGCAATCCCATTACTGGGCATCTACCCAGAAGGAAAAAAATCCTTTTATCATAAGGATACTTGTACTAGACTGTTTATTGCAGCTCAATTTACAATCGCCAAAATGTGGAAACAGCCTAAATGCCCACCAACCCAGGAATGGATTAACAAGCTGTGGTATATGTATACCATGGAATACTATTCAGCCATTGAAAAAAAATGGAGACTTTACATCCTTCGTATTAACCTGGATGGAAGTGGAAGACATTATTCTTAGTAAAGCATCACAAGAATGGAGAAGCATGAATCCTATGTACTCAATTTTGATATGAGGACAATTAATGACAATTAAGGTTATGGGGGGGAAGCAGAAAGAGGGACGGAGAGAGGGGGGTGGGGCCTTGGTGTGTGTCACACTTTATGGGGGCAAGACATGATTGCAAGAGGGACTTTACCTAACAATTGCAATCAGTGTAACCTGGCTTATTGTACCCTCAATGAATCCCCAACAATAAAAAAAAAAAGAAACAAAACAAAACAAACAAAATAAAAACAGCCAGGTGTGGGGATGCAGGAGGATCAGCAGAGGCCAGTAATATGAGGTTGCAGTGAGCCTGGGTGACAGAGTGAGACCCTGCCTCAAAAAAAAAAAAAAAAAAGAAAAGAAAAAGAAAAAGTTGTAGTATAATGATCTGTTTGTAGTAAGGGATTGTTGGGGCTGGGTGGGAGCTTCAGTCAGGACAATAGAGGGGGGCAGAGAGACTGGGGACCCCCACAGAGAAGTTGTTAGAAAGCAGAAGGTGGGCAGGCCTGAGAGCTAGGGAAGTATCCAAATTCCTGATACTTTTCCCAGCTGTTACTTTGTTAATCCCTGTCTCCCTGCAGAAGAAGGTTCATTTTGTCTTCTTTTTTTTTTTTGAGACAGAGTTTCACTTTGTCACCCTTGGTAAAGTGCTATAGCATCATAGCTCACAGCAACCTCAAACTCTTGGCCTCAAGTGATCTTCTTGCTTCAGCCTCTCAAGTAGCTGAGACCACAGGTGTCCACCACTATCCTGATTATTTTTAGAGATGTGGTCTTGCTCTTGCTCAGGCTGGTCTCAAACTCCTGAGCTCAAGCAATTCCACCCACTTCAGCCTCCCAGAGTGCTAGGATTACAGGTGTGAGCCACCATGTCCGGACTCACCTTTTCCTTCTGAAAATTTAGAGCCATGCTATAAAGAATTATTACCTGTCTCCCCAGCCAGACTATAAGCTCACCAGGGGCTTCACCCCACCCACATTGGTCTTATTTACTGGTATAACTTATATACTGGAACAGAGGAGACATTCAATAAATACACTGGATGAATTTGAATGAATTAAATGAATGCTTTATCCTGAAACACTATGTCAATATACATCTGCATATAATTGCACATGTTGCCACGAATGCCAGGGGAGAACCACTGTCTTCAAAAAGCCTTGCAGGTTACCTTAGAGGGGATCCAGGAAGCTAAGGAGACAGGGTTCCTCCTGCATTGATCCCTGAGCCATGGGCTTGAGGTGGGGTGTGTTTGTCTAAGGTCCTACCCCACCCTGGTACCTGTTGATGATGGTGGGCAGGAAGCAGAAGAGGAACTTCTCTGGGAGGGGGATGAAAGGCAGCAGCCCCAGGTAATAGAGCAGCAGCACCCAGAGTCCTCTGGATATCGTAAAGGACATTGGCATCTCAGGGTTCTGGGGGGCACAAAGAAGGTGAGAAAGGGATAATCTGCTCTTGGGGAAGCAGAGAGGAGCTCTGGAGAGCTCACAGGGAGTGGTGGCTGATGTTCAGGAGGTCTTACAATCTGCATGATCAGAGTCACATCTTGGTCCAGTGTTCAGTGCCTGCCACCTCTCCACATCCTACTCTGGGAGACCCTGCTCAAGGGCCAGTTCCACCAGAACCCTTCCAGACCCCTCTGGCTCAGGCCCCTCAGGAAACTGGCTTCTGGGAGGAGGGAACCCTGGATCAAGAAGGGAACAGGGACTCACGGCAGTCTTGCACTTCTTCATGATTGAGCTCTTCTCTGAGGCCCAAATGGTGATTTCATTGCGGTCAAAGCGCCTCACGAGGCTTGCTATCTAGGAGAAGGAGACAGAGGTGAGGGGAAGCCAGGCCTTTCTTTGGATGGGCCACTGCCCTCCCCTGCCTGCAGCCCCACCTTATAAATGAGTTCTTCATTTTCCTCTTTGATCTCCAAGCTCATAGGCATCCTTGGGAACCTCTGGAAAGTATCCTCCAGACTCACCATGCCCCGGTCTGACCCCTGAGCAAAGTGGCCTGGCAGGTGGAGGTGGGTGTGGGAAAAGGGATCAGAGGAGGTTTGGTGGGCTGGGAGTGTGGAACCAAGGAGGGGGTTTGGGAAAGGTACCCAGCTCAGGCAGGGCTCACAGCCCTTGCTCTCACCTGGTGAGAAATAAATCTCCAGCTCTTCCTTATACAGGGGCAGGTCCTGTGAAGGGCAGGAAGCATGTCATTGGAGCAGTGATTTTCAACCAGTGCGCTGCAGCACAGTAGTGTGACGCCAAAAAATGTAAAGATCATTAATTAGATTATTTTTCTTTTTTTGAATTTTATTTTATTTATTTATTTATTGCAGTTTTGACTGGAGCTGGGTTTGAACCTGCCATCCGCAGTATATGGGGCCAGTGCCCTACTCCTTGAGTCATAGGCACCGCCCCAAATTAGATTATTTTTGAAAGAAGTTCAAAGCACAGTAAGTACATTCTTTTTTTTTTCCTTTTTTTTTTTTTTTTTTTTTTGAGACAGAGTCTCAAGCTGTCGCCCTGGGTAGAGTGCCATGGCACTATCAGAGCTCACAGCAACCTCTAACTCTTGGGCTCAAGCAATCCTCTTGCCTCAGTTTTTCTATTTTTAGTAGAGACAGGGTCTCACTCTTGCTCAGTCTGGTCTCAAACTCGTGAGCTCAAGCAATCCATCTGCTGTGGCCTCTCAGAGTGCTAGGATTACAGGTGTGAGCCATCGCACCCCCCCCTTTTTTTGATCAACATAATTTAAGTGTGCCATGGAAGTTAAACTATAGGTTCAAGTGTGCCGTGAGATAAAAAGGGCTGAAAAACACTGTTCTAGAGGCATGTGTGGAAATGTGGCAACTCTCTAGGTTGGGGTAGGGGTCAGGGAAATGCCCACCTCAAAGTCCAGGCTGCTTACATCCCTATTCAGGCCTGACTGGCGGGACAGGTTCTCATCATGTGATACCACCACAACACCGTCCTTTGTCAGGTGGCAATCAAGCTCTAGGAGGTCAGCTCGCTGGGCTATGGCACTATGGGAGCAAAGGTCAGCAGGGTGGGGAACGCAGAAAATGGGCCATGGTAGGGAGAGGCAGGGGGAACAGAGGGCTCCAATCACAGGACCCCTCAGTATGATCCAGCACAACTTGGCCTGGGCAGATGCACTCACTTTTCCATGGCTTCCATGGTACTCTCTAGTCGCTCTCCAGATCCTGTAAGGGGTAGCAAGGGTGACCCCAGGGCCTGGCCTGGCCTAGTCACCCATGCTTCCTCTTGCTGCTCTCCTTCTGGCCTCCTCTTCTCAGTAAGTGCTGGTTGAGCCAGACTCTCCCTCCCCATCCATCCCCTGCCCTGTCACCTTGCTCTGCTGCTTTGGTCCTCGCCCTGTTTCTGGCATCCTGCCCGTGGACCAACCCCTCTTTGCTGTCCACCTTGGCCTCACTCCACCCCATCACTGCCAAACCCTCCCCTCCCCATCCGGCTCACCTCCTCGGTGGGCCCCCAGGCAGACACGATAGGTTGGAGTCCAGGGCTTATGCAGTAGGCGAGGCCGGCGCAGGAAGAAGATGGACAGCATGACATAGCCACCCAGGGCAGGCAGGGCGTAGTACAGTAGGGGGCTCATGGCTGCACTCCTGTGGCTCCTGTAGCCGCAAGCTCAGCCGTCTCCAAGGAGGACTATACTCCTCACTGCCTGCCTAGCTGGTATGGGCCGGCTCTTCCACTGGCCATCACCACGCCCCTGGGACCTGCTGAGCCTGCTGTTGGCCAGAGGCCAGGCTGCAGGGCTCAGCTGGAGTGAGGACAGAAGCAGAAGAGGCAGGCAGCCCTGGCCCTTACATCCCCAGGACCTTTACAGACCCCAGCATCCCTCCATCCTGGGCCACATGGCAGCAAAGAAGTCCCTCACCACCAGGTCTGCCATGGCCTTCCCCATGCCCACTGGTGCTGTGGTCAGGGTATATAATACACCTACCTCTTGCTATTTCAGAGAATCTGGGGGTGTGTAGGGTACCCTGAATCACCCCCCGAATCACCCCCAGCCAGTTAGACAGGAAGCCATGAGAAAGGGGAGAGGACAGTGACTAAGGGGGAAACTGACCCCGCCCCACCCTTTCCAAGAAACTGGAACTCCTTTCGCTCCCATCCTCAACCCTTAGCAGGCTAGGAGCCTAACAGCACCAGGGCCACAACCAGCCAAAGCTGGGCAGCAGCTAGACTGCAGAAGTCAGTTCTCAAAGCAGCACTGGTTAGGTCTGGGGTATCGGCGAACAGAGACAGAGCCAAGGCCATCCATATACACATCTCTATATTTATATATTAGATACAGGCACGGGGAGGTGGGCAGGGGGCACTGGGCACTCCACGTGCCTCCAGCTTCACTTCCGCTCACCCACACACAGAAGCAGCAAGGGTGTTAAATGTGGCAGCTTTGAGGGGAGGGGGTTTGGGCCTGGCCCTATTCCTCAGGGATACTAGCCCTTGAGACTTAGGAATGCTTCTTCGAGGAAATGAAGTGGGTTTTAATGAGATGAGTAAAGCAGGGCTTTCCCTGCATCCCTACTCAGTGTCCCCACCCCACAGTGGGTCCCGGGGCAGCCAGAGCCCTTCCATCCCAGAACTACCAGAGACTGGGATAGCTGGGGTAGGTGGAGGCAAAGCAGCACAGGGAGAGCAGCTTTGGGGCCCCACTTGAACCCCTTGGGCCCCAGGGGAAGAGGAGTGAGGGACACTTTGGCCTGCCTAAAGCAGGAGGCCTAAACAAAGGGAGAAAAGGTGGCCAGGTCCACCCTCTGCCCTGGCCTGGGCTGCCGGGGTCTGGGCTGGGCACAGTGTCCATTTCTAACAGTCTGGCAGGAAAAGGGTAGGCAGGAGGCAAGGCCTAAAAGAAAAGACAAGCAGGAAAGGAACTGTTAGCACCCATGAGAAAACTTGATAGAGCCCTGACCTCTACATCTCTCATTTCATCCTCACAGTTGGGTAGGATATAACTCAGTTTCCTTATCTGTAAATGGAGATAATTATATACTTATGTATTTATAATACATAATATATATTTTATATATATGTTATATATCATATATGCAATATTACATACATATATTTTTTCTTTCTTAGGGATGGGTCTTGCTCCACTGACCAGGCTAGAGTGTAGTGGCATCATCATAGCTCACAGCAACCTCAAACTCCTGGGCTCAAGTGATCCTCCTACTTCAACCTCCCAAGGAGCTGGAATTATAGGCATGTACCAGCACACGTGGCTAATTTTCTTTTTTTGAGAGTCTCACTTTGTTGCCCTCAGTAGTGCCATGGTGTCATAGCTCACAGCAACCTCAAACTCTTGGACTCAAGCAATTCTCTTGCCTTAGCCTCCCAAGTAGCTGGGACTATAGGGAGCCACCACAACCTGGCTATTTGTAGAGATGGGGTCTCATTCTGGCTCAGGCAGGTCTTGAACCAGTGAGCTCAGGCAATCCACCAGCCTTGGCCTCCCAAAGTCCTGGGATTACAGGTGTGAGCCACTGTACCCAGCCAGTGGACATAACAGTACCTATCTCAAGGTAATGCTATAAAGATTAAATGAATATGCATAAACCTCTTAGAACAATGCTTAGAGTTCTATCAATGCTTGTTCTCATTACTGGAACTGTCTCCAGGAAATGGAGACGTAGAGAGGTGAAATGTCTTGCATAATATCACACAGTGATACTCAGTGGCAGAACTGGAATTTGAGCCCAGGTGTTTCCGCCTTTTTCTACCAGATTGCAGCTCGGCAAAGATAGGAAGAGATTGGAGGAGGGAAGGAGGGCAGTATGGGTGGGGGAAGGCCCATTGGGGTCCCCCACAGCTGTGTGAACTGCTGACCTGAGCAGCCAGTGGGAGGCGACCTGGCACCTGGGTCAGCATGGTTCCCTGAGGATGGTTTCTCTGCCCCCACTAGGAGAGCCAAAGCCTGGCTATGTTCCTTAGATGGGTGACAGGTACCCTCAGTGATCTCTGGGGTTCAGGAATGGCTACTGGGGCTGGAGGATGCAGGGTGTTGACATCTAGGAGATGTTTGGGGATGGAGGTCTGGGTGGGCCATGACTCTGAGCCTGGTTGAGCCCTGGGGGCTTCTGTTGCTATCACACACGTGGTTCATGGGTGTGGCACAAGCTTGTAACTGCATAGAGGCATATTTGGGACACTGGTGTCAGGAGAGTCTGTGTGTAGGCAGTGGGAAAACTCACCAGGCCCAGAGGGCAGGCCATCTAAGTTAGGGGGCCTCCAGCCCCCCAGGCTGGAAGCGGGCTGTCTCCTGGAAGATGAGCTCCTTCAGCCGCTCCTTCGGTAGATCATCCAGCTCCATGTCAAAGGTAAACGGCTCCTCAGCGACTGGCTGGGGTGACAAAGACAGTGAGGTCTAAGCTAGGCATTTGGGCAGGCCTGCTCTCCCACGCCCAGCTGCTGGGGGCTGGCCTACCTCATCTGATGGATCGTAGTACTGCTCTAGGTAGGGGTGAGCCAGTGCTTCCTCCACTGTGATCCGTTTGTTGGGGTTAAAAGTTAACATCCGGTCCAGCAGGTCAAGAGCTAAGGAAGGACAGGTGTCAGGGTCAAAGGGAAGGCCAGAGGAGCTTCCAGAAACATTGTTTTGCTTCTCTATGCCCAGAGGCCTGTTTCCTCAGGTGGCTGCTGGGCTCATACACCCTTCTCTCCACCCAGTGTTTATCCCATACTAGCCCCCTTGTCTTAATCACCTTTGGAGTCTGACTTGGGAAAAAGTTTGGCCCAGGCCACCTTGGTCTTGGAGGGCAGAGACTGTAGGTAGTTTCGGGCCTTCATGTTGATGATACAATTCAGGTCCTCTTGGGATGGGGAGCCCAGAATGCCTGTGGATAAGAGGGTGACTTGGTCAAAGATCTCCTCCTCCTTCTGGGAATAGGACAGGTAAGGAGGCTGGAACAAGAGCTCCCAGCTCAGCAACTCATTCCTGTCTCTCATAGTAAGAGCGAGGGGGGTGGATTCAGGCAGACCTAGCTCAAATCCTGGCTCTAGTGCTTCCTTAGGTGGGGAGCTTAACCTTGCTTTCCTCACCTATCCAATATAGTACCTAAACCTCACCAAAATATGGGATGCTAGAGGGGTGACATTTGGTGGTACCCCCAAATCTGACACTTAAGAAATCTCACCTCGGATAAGCTAACGCCCTCCACCCCAGCTGGCCAGGCCCCCTCACCCAGAATATGGTTAAGCTGATCCAGGTAGTGCTTGCCAGGGAAGATGGGCCGGTTGGAGAGCATCTCGGCCAGAATGCAGCCCACAGACCAGATATCGATGGACTTGGTGTAGCCCTGAGTGGAAGAGAAAGTGGTGGGCTCCTAGGCCAGTCTCAACAGGATCCTATTGTCTGGGCCAAGCCACCAGCTCCAAACTAGATCCAACAGCAGCCAGAGAAGCAGAAGGCAGAGGCCTAGAGGACCCAAGGCTCAGCTTCCCTCCAGAACTCAAGGGCCAGAGGGAAGAGAAAAGGCTCACAGGGTGAACCTACTACCTCATGAGGGTTAGTGTGTAGCTCAGAGGTGGCTTCAGAGCTTCCTGGGACCTGGCTCCCACCTTCCTTTCAGGAGTGGGGAGCTCTCCTACCTTGGAGTTCAGCATGATCTCTGGGGCTCGGTACCAGCGTGTAGCCACATACTCTGTCAGAAAGCCAGTGTGGTCATGTTCAGGATCAGCAATCCGTGCCAGGCCAAAATCGCAGATCTGGAATCAGACCCAGGCTGCTGAGCTCCTGGCTTAAGGTTTCCATGGCCCAGGTGGTCACACTGCCTTGCTTTTGCCCACACTGTTTGCCTTGCTTGCAATGTTCACCTGCCTGAGGCTCCTACTGGTCTGGTCACCTGGAAGCCCCTAGAGGAAGAGAGGACAAGTGCCTAACCACTGACCTTAAGGTCGCAGGTGGTGTTGATGAGCAGGTTAGAGGGCTTTAGATCTCGGTGGAGCACATTGGCTGAGTGGATATACTTGAGGCCCCGCAGGATCTGGTAGAGGAAGTAGCAGATGTGATCATTGCTCAGCTGCTGGCTTTTGAGTAATTTGTATAGGTCTGTCTCCATCAGGTCCTGCACAATGTAGCTGAGCATGGCTCCGCAGACCCCCACATAGGGGGTAGCAGGCGGCACTCGGTTAAGGAAAACGGGCCCTGGCAACTAGGCTGCATATTCCTTCTGGCCAACCTATATCATGAGCTGGGCAAGGGCCACACTCAGCAGCAGGACTCAGAGCCTCTGTTGCATCTCAGCTGGAAGCCTGCTGCAAGGCACTTCATTCTATGGCCTCAGTTTCCCTACTGGGAAGATGGGAATAATAATAAATGATGGGAAACAGGAAAACTTCATAGTTAAGAGCAGAAGCTCAGGAGTGAATCTGCTGGTTCACTCCTGAAATCTGAAATTCCCATTCTACTACTCACTGGCTTTATGATCTCAACTTGTATATGCCTTGATGTCTTCATCTGGGAAGCAGGGTAAATAATTGTTCTTCAGAGGGTACTTGTGAAGACTAGATGAGGTGACCCATGTTTAAGCTGCTAGCCCAGTGCTTGGCACGTTGTGTGTGCTCAGCAAACATGAGCTATTATTGCAAATATAAATGCCTGAGTCACATGGCTGTGGAGGGAGTTAAATGAGATAATGCACGAATACCATCTGGCATGCAATTAATGTTTGCTTAAAAATAAAGTGCCTGCCTTATGGGGATGGTTTGCACAAGAAAAATAAGGAGACATTCCCAACTTCACACTCCTACTCAAGGAAGAATGCTTGGCCATACCTCAGGAGATGGGGGAGTAAGTGTCTTTTCATATTTGAAGATAAAACAAAGATTAAACAAATAAATAAATAAATGCCATTTGGCTTGTCTCTGGAAGAATAAGTCAGGACAGTCTTTTATTTACCTTTTTTTTTTTTTAAAGACAGAATCTCACTCTGTTGCCTTGTCTATAGAGTGCTGTGGCATCATCATAGCTCACAACAACCTCAAACTCTTGGTTGGGCTCAAGTGATCCTCGGGCCTCAGCCTCCTGAGTAGCTGGGACTACAGGTATCCTTACAATGCCTGGCTAGCTTTTTTTTTTTTTTTTGTAGAGACAGAGTCTCACTGTACCGCCCTCAGGTAGAGTGCCATGACGTCACACGGCTCACAGCAACCTCTAACTCTTGGGCTTATGCGATTCTCTTGCCTCTGCCTCCCAATCAGCTGGGACTACAGGCGCCCGCCACAACGCCCGGCTATTTTTTTGTTGCTTGGCCGGGGCTGGGTTTGAACCCGCCACCCTCGGCATATGGGGCCGGCACCCTACTCACTGAGCCACAGGCGCCACCCAACGCCTGGCTAGCTTTTCTATTTTCAGTAGAGACTAGGTCTCACTCTTGCTCTTGTTTGTCTTGAACTCCTGAGCTTGGGTGATCCACCCACCTCGGCCTCCCAGAGTGTCAGGATTACACTCGTGAGCCACAGGCCCAGCAGGACTGTCTTTTAGAATCAGTCTTAAAAAGGTTTTAAGGGACATCTTGACCAAACCTGCTGTTTCATAGATGGGGAGCAACAAGATGCAGTGACTTGCTTAAGGTCACATGGCCAGCTGCGGGTGAGTATGGAGATTTCCTATCCAGGTTGTGGTGGGAGCTGCAGATTCTGTAGTACCAATTGCTACTCCTGGTTGTCTCCACCTTGGGTGCTGCCCTTGGGACTGGCAGGGGTGGCTGGGGTAGGGAAGAGGTGATGGGTGTTATAAGCAGCTAACAACAGAGTTGAGCGGGAGTGGACAATAAACTACGAAAGCAATATCAAGGGAAAGCAGCAAAGCCCAGGCTGTCTTTCCCTGGGCAAGGTTCAAGTCTACATGTGATTAGGTGAGGCCCTCAGGGAGATGTCTCAGAGAAAGGACATATTCCTATCTTGGGGGAGGGGAGCAGGCAGCAGCAGAAACACTTGACTTTAGGCTTCAGGGCCTCAGTTTCCTCGTCTTTGAAATGGAGCTGATGAGGCCCATCTCATAGAGCAGTTAGGAGGTAGGAAAAATATGTCAAAGCATTTGACAAAAATGGCACCTGAGACATAATAAGCCCTCAAGAAAAGGCAGTTTTCTTTTTCCTGCCTTCATTTCAGTCCGGAGACTCAGAGAGGAAAGAATCATCAGTTTGTTAAGCAAGAATAGATTGTGGGCAGAGGCTAGATCATGTCACAGAACTACAAATGTCAGAAGACAAAGCTCCCATAGAGACCATCTTGCCCAATCCCCCACTGAGGCAGAGAGCTGAGAACCAACTCGCCCAAGGTCATTCAGCCTAGATTCACCTGAGGCCTCTCCTTTGCTGCAAAGTTTCTTTTACTGCATTTGTTTTGGAGGGTGGCAGGGAAGATGGAAACAGAAAGAAAGACAGTGCTCCCCAGCCCAGCTCTGAAACTATGCCTGGCCAGCCATCTGGTTAAGGTGAAGGATACACATCCCTCATAGCTTCCAGGGTGGATGCCCGCAGAATGTCTCTGATACCAATGACATTCTCATGACGGAATCGCAGTAAGATCTGGATCTCTCGTAGCGTGCGCTGGCAGTAGGTCTGATGCTCGAAGGGGCTGATCTTCTTGATGGCTACTCGAGTCTTGCGCACATGGTCATAAGCTGAGCTGAGAGGGCCAGAGACATGTTGCTGGTATGGCCTTACAAAAGGGGAGTCCAGGCATGGTGGCCCCACCCAGGCCTTGGCAGGGAAGGGAGGGAGCAGGAGAAAGCTTTGGATAAGTTATAAACAATGCTGGTTCCTTCCTGTTGTGAAGGCCTGGGATCTCTAGGGAGAAAGCTGGGGACCAGCCAGGCGGCCCTTCACTGACTTCATAAACAGAGGAAGAGCCTACCACTCACTGACTTCCCTTCTCCTCAATCCTCTTCCATTCCAGTTGTCCTGACCCCTCCTCTGCCCTACACAGGAAAGGCCTCCTTCAACCCAAGACTGGCTCAGGGGGTGGAGGTGTGTGGATGAGGATAAAGCAAATGCAGAGAGGGGGACTGACAGGAGGGATGAAGAGAATGGATAAAGGGGGTGGGGGGCGGTCCTCGGGTGAGGGGCCCGGGCAGTTGGCTATCCTGGAAGAGCAGAGGCCCAGAGCATACAGAGGAGCCGGGAGAACTCACTGACTCCTCCCAGAAGACGTAGGGAGGCACTCCTGGCCCCCTCATCCCTAACTGGGCCTCTCCCAAGGGGCCCAAAGCCCTGCTCCACCCTGAGCTCTACTCTTCTCTCCGGAACTCCCTGGCACAACCTCACTGGGGGAATCCAACACACCTTCTCCCCCAGAAAAGGTCCCCTGCTCCCCTCTTCCCTAAAGACATCACATCCCGGTGGATACTTACTACCTGTACCTCACCCCGTGTCTCTCGGGTCCCTCAGGTCCCCACAGCTCCCCCATATCCACTCAGATACCCCTTCCTTCATTATAGAAGGGTTGATTCAAAGCCTCCAAGCCCCCTCCCCCAGAAAGCACCAAAGTCTCCCTCCCTGAGACGCTCCCGAGCCTCCAGTCCCCCGCCTCTTTAGGGTTCTCAGAGTCTCCACGTCCCAGAAAGCACTCAGCACCTCTCCCCCCACTCCCTCGAAGCCCCCTCCCCCTAAGTAACCCCCTCCTCTGGAACGCCCCCTCACCTGACCATGCCATAGGCGCCCTCGCCGATGTACTGCAGCTGCGTGTAGCGCGGTCCTACATCGAATGGCTGCCCCTTCACCATCTCTACTTCCCCCGAGACCCCCAGGCCGACCCCATCGGCTCCCCGGGGCTCCCCGCCCCCGCCCCCCTGAGCCGCCGCCGCCATCTCCACTCCTCCCCTCCCTCCCGCCCCCGGCGGCCCCGCCCGAGGCCCCGCCCCTTCCCGCCCGCTCTGTCACCCGCGGGGCCGCGCGCGCCAGGCCCCGCCCCCGCTCCTCCCCCGCGCGCCCCTTGGAGCAGGCGCGCGGGCCCGCGGCCGCCACGTGACCTGGGCCGCGCGCTCCCGGTCTTCGGTCTTTAGCGCCCGGGCTCATTTTAGGGATGTAGGTACCTTTCTCCGGAAGGCAAAGCAGCGGACCCGGCCAGCCGGTGACTTACACCGAGCCTCCCAGCGAACGTGTGCTGGAGCCAAACCAGAGCCTTGGGACCTAGCTCACCTTAGATCAATTTTTTTTGAATGAATGAATCAAGTTTTATAGATGGAGAAGATGAGAGTCGGGTTAACTAACTTGGGTAAAGTCGCTGTAACAGTGACAGAGCTGAGACCCAAAGTGATGTCTTCTGACGCAGAGGCATTGGCTCTAATTACATATAGTCGCAGAATCATCAATTGAAAATGGAAGGAGGAGCCCCTAGAGACTATCCAGTCCATCTCTCTCATTTCATACTGAAGATGTGAGCCGGGAGCCTCAGAAAAACACACAGCTCCTAGGCTTCAGTAAGTAATCATGTTTTTTCCCCTGAGAAGCTAGGAGTAGGTCCTTGAATGTATTACAGATCAAGAGACAAAATGGAACAGTAATTATGATTCTGAAATTGCTCATAATTACATCCACATCCAGGCATTCTAACTCGGAGTAGTGAGACTGAGTTGCTGGCTCCCAGTAACTCATAGGTCAGTGTATGTTCAAGAGGTGCTAATTAGATCCATGATTTTTTTAGTTATTCATTTGACAAACTGTTGAATGGCACTGTTCGCAAGGTTCTGTGGCTGATGAAAGGGTATTTTATAGAGTACAAATTCTCTCAGTTAAGAGCAAGAACTCGAGGGTTAGAATCCAGCTGGGCCCGCCAAACAACAATGACAACTACAACCAAAAAATAGCAGGGCCTTGTGGCCGGCGCCTATAGTCCCAACTACTTGGGAGTCTGAGACAAGAGAATCGCTTGAGCCCAAGAGTTTGAGGTTGCTGTGAGCTGTGACGCCATGGCACTCTATTCAGGGCGACAGCTTGAGACTCTGTCTCAAAAAAAAAAAAAGCAAGAACTCTCTGGAACAGTGTGCCCGAGTTAGAATCCCATCTTTGCCACTTAATCACTGTGTTACCTTGAGCAAATGACATACTGGCTCTTTCTAATTTATTGAAGAGATAAGGCACATGCATAAATCAATTTAATGCAAGATAGATGGACATACTGTGTGGTGTGTGAACTGAGGTGGGGTTTCAGGTGTTTGAGTCATTGAAATAACAGGAGGATTGGAGAAGATTATGATTCAGGAAAGCCGTCAAAGAGAAGGGGCACTTGAGCCAAGTTGCAGAGGCCAGATCATGACCTGTCAAGTGTGGCTGCAGTAAAAAGGATGAAGGGGGTTGAGGCTGAAGGGGTAGGTTGGGGCCAGATGGAAGAAGGATGTGTATTCTGGCAAGGACTTTGGATGTTACTCAGTAAGCAGTAAAAGCCCTTGAGGGACTTTTGCCAGATCATATTGCAACTGTGGGAGATTATGGTGACTCAGAGAAAACACCTTCTCCCAGAGTTCAGCATGGAGCCAAGTTTTCTGAGTGGGCGTGTTTCCCAGCAGGGGAAGGACTGGCTTGCAGAGAGGAGCCTGCCACTTTCTGCTTCTGGAGGCTCATGTAAAAGAGTGTGACCCAGGCTCAGCACCCGTAGCTCAGTGATTAGGGCGCTGGCCACATACACTGGGGCTAGCAGGTTCAAACCCAGCCCAGCCCTGCTAAACAACAATGACAACTACAACAACAAAAAAAATAGCCAGGTGTTGTGGTGGGCGCCTGTGGTCCCACCAACTTGGGAGGCTGTGGCAAGAGAATCTCTTAAGCCCAAGAGTTTGAGGTTTCTATGAGCTGTGATGCCGTGTCACTCCACCGACGGTGACATAGTGAGACTCCGTCTCAAAAGAAAAAAAAAAAAAAAAAGGAGTGTGACCCAGAGTCCCCTCTAGTGATTGAGGTGGGTATTTCCTTCGAGGGCTGGATAAGAAGAGTTCTTGGATCCCTAGATCCAGGATCTGGGGTTCTGTGCCAGTCACTTTCATGTACATTATCTCCTATAATCCTCACAGTAGGCATGAGAAGTAAATTCATTGACATTTAACTGAAAAAAAAAAAAAAAAGAGCAGACGCTTACAGAGGTGGAAGGAGCCTAGGAATCATTTTCCTTATCAGGTAGTTTATTACCTACCCCACAGCTCACTGCATTATTAAGAGCTTTTCTTTTTTTTTTTTTTGTAGAGACAGAGTCTCACTTTATGGCCCTCGGTAGAGTGCTGTGGCCTCACACAGCTCACAGCAACCTCCAACTCCTGGGCTTAAGCGATTCTCTTGCCTCAGCCTCCGGAGTAGCTGGGACTACAGGCGCCCGCCACAAAGCCCGGCTATTTTTTGGTTGCAGTTTGGCCGGGGCCAGGTTTGAACCCACCACCCTTGGTATATGGGGCTGGCGCCTTACCGACTGAGCCACAGGCACCGCCCTATTAAGAGCTTTTCTAATAGCTCCTATTTGATTTAGTTCTGTCCTCTGGATCTACCCAGAATAAATGTTAAATAAGTTCTTATCTTTTTGTGATTTCAACGTCTGGCACATTGAAGAGCACAAATGAACATTCTCCTTTCAACTAACTCAACCAGGCAGCCTGAACTGAGAAGGCAGCATGTATGCAGGACGAGGGGTTAAAATACATTAAAAATGTATCAGTACTTGGGGTGGCGCCTGTGGTTCAGTGAGTAGGGCATCAGCCCCATATACCGAGGGTGGTGGGTTCAAACCCCAGACCCGGCCAAGGCCAAACTGCAACAAAAAAATATCCTGGTGTTGTGGTGGGCACCTGTGGTCCCAGTTACTCAGGAGGCTGAGACAGGAGAATCGCCTAAGCCCAGGAGTTGGATGTTGCTGTGAGCTGTGATGCTATGGCACTCTACCAAGGGTGATAAAGTGAGACTCTGTCTCTAAAAAAAAAAAAAAAAAAGATAAAATTTATCAGTATTTAAGTACCGACTATTTTTTTTTTTTTTTAGAGACAGAGTTTCACTTTATGGCCCTCAGTAGAGTGCCGTGGCGTCACACAGCTCACAGCAACCTCCAACTCCTGGGCTTAGGCGATTCTCCTGCCTCAGCCTCCCGAGTAGCTAGGACTACAGGCACCTACCACAACTTCCAGCTATTATTTTTTGTCGTTGTTGTTGTTGCAGTTTGGCCAGGGCTGGGTTCGAACCCGCCACCCTCGGTATATGGGGCCAGCGCCCTGCTCACTGAGCCACAGGCGCTGCCCAGTACCAACTATTTTTTAAAAGTCAAGAAAGCCCTCTGTTACAGTTTTCTTGGGCTCTTTCTTTCTATATTAGATATTCAAGATGTCCAAACATCTCGTCTCTCTTGTACGTATGTATGTATGTATGTATATGTTTTTAAAGACAGGGTCTTGCTCTGTCACCCAGGCTAAAGTGCAGCAGCACAATCTTAGCTAACTGCAGCCTCGAGCTCCTAGGCTAAGAGATCCTCCTGCCTCAGCCTCCCAAAGTGCTGGAACAATAGGCGTGAGCCACCATGCCTAGCCCCTTCTCCAACATCTTTGTGGTCAGCTCTGCCTGGCCCTCCTGGGCCCCTTCCCTAGGCTGTTCTCTTGCTCACCAGGTTCCTTTCTTTACTGTGTCTCCTTTATAATATTCCTATGGCATCGGCTTTTTCCCTTATGTAAAATCTCTATTCTTAGCCCAGTTCCAGTGTTCACTGGGGGCTGGCTGACGCATCAGATTCAGCATATCAGTGATAGTCGTACTCTACTCCCAATCCTCTTTCTCTCTCAGACTGTTTTCTTTAGTACCACCATCATTCTCTCATGGCTGAGGCCTGGTATTTTCCTAGTTTCCTATTTCTCTCTGTATCCAGCCAACTCCTCTGGTTTTATTGCCATAGCATTTCCTGAAGCCATGCCTCTACAAATGATCTAACCCTAATTTCATAATTTTATTAATATTATTTTTTCACCTTTTAAATAATTTCAGACTTACCAAAAAGTTATAAAAATAGTTCAAAGAATTTCTGTATTCCCTTCAATACTCCCCAAACATTCACATTTGTTTTACACAGTACAACTATTAAAATCAAGAAATAAATAGTAATAGAATTAACCTATAGATCTTATTCAAATGTTGGCAGCTGTGCCACTAATGTTCCTTTTCTGGCTTAGGATCCAATTCAGGACTACACGTTCACATGATGCGTTTAGTTGTTATGACTCTTTAATTTCTTTTAATCTGAAACAGTTCCTTAGTCTTCTGTGGGGGGAGTCGCTCATGACCCTTAGTTTTTGAAGATTACAGGGCAGTTATTTTATAGAATATTCCTCGGTTTGGGTTTATCTGCCGTATCCTCTTGATTCCCAGGTCACTTTGCCTTTACTATGGTATTGTACTATTATTGTTGTATTCACTAGTCTCCTTGCCTTCTTTCTCCTTTCTCCTCAGCTATGCCTAAAACAACGCATCTGATCAGATTTGTATGAGGCAGGAATCTTTCAGTACCAAGTAGTCAAAGATCTGGGTGAAACTGACTTAAGCAAGAAAGGCAATGAATTTGCCTTACTTACAGGATAGCAGTAGATGTTAAGGCATAGTTGGCCCCAAGGACACAATGTCATTAAGACTTTGGTTCCGTCACTTAGCTCTGCTTCCTTCTGAATTGGTTCTATCTCAGCCAGCGTCTCCTCTGAGAATAGCCAGATGGCTGCCAGAGTTCCAGATTCATGTCTCATCTTTGTCTAGTAACTCCAGTGACAGGTCTTCTCTCTCTTTTTCTGTCTCTCCTTGTCTCTTTGTAACTGGATTTGACTCCTATTGGTTACCAGTTTTGTTTGGATCCTGTACAAATCCTCAAAACGGAATCTGTGTGCAATGGGGTTAAGTTATCTCTACTGGCACGACATCAACTGGGCTGAACGAAGTATGGTTTTGTTTTGTTTTGTTTTGTTTTGTTTTTGAGACAGTCTCATTTTGTCACCCTTAGTAGAGTGCTGTGGCATCACAGCTCTCAGCAACCTCAAACTCTTGGGCTTAAGTGATTCTCTTGCCTCAGCCTCCCAATTAACTGGGACTATAGGTGCCCACCACAATGCCCAGCTATTTTTGTTGCAGTTGTCATTGTCGGTTAGCTGACCCAGGCTGGGTTCGAACCCACCACCTTCAGTGCTCCGTAACCACTGTTCTATGGGCACCAAGCCCCTAATTAATTTTTTTAAGAATGCCCACCACTGTCTTTTATCATTAGCAATGTCTCCTTACATTGACATCAAGTTTTTATTATTTTTTAAGAATCAGGATATAATTACATTCAATGAAATCCATCTACTTAAAGACACAGCTTGATAAATTTTGGTAATTATATATAATCATGTAACAATCACAACCATCAGGATGTAGAACAATTTCTTCAAACTCGGCTCGGCGCCTGTGGCTCAAGCTGCTAAGGCTCCAGCCACATACACCTGAGCTGGCAAGTTCGAATCCAGCCAGGGCCTGCCAAACAACAATGACGGCTAAAAAAAAAAAAAAGTAGCCAGGTGTTGTGGCAGGTGCCTGTAGTCCCAGCTACTTGGGAGGCGGAGACAGGAGAATCTCTTGAACCCAAGAATTGGAGGTTGTTGTGAGCTGTGATGCCACAGTACTCTACCCAGGGTGACAGCTTGAGGCTCTGTCTCAAAAAGAAAAAAAAATTTCTTCAAACTCAAAAGCTCCTTTCTAGTGATGCTCAACTCCAGGCAATGATCTCCTTTCTGTCAACTCTAGCTTACTTTTCTAGGATTTTTTTTTTTTTAGACAGAATCTCATTATGTCACCCTTGGTAGAGTGCTATGGAGTCACAACTCACAGCAACCTCAAACTCTTGGGCCTAAACAATTCTCTTGCCTCAGCCTCCCAAGTAGGTGGGACTACAGGCACCCATCACAACACCTGGCTATTTTTTTGTTGCAATTGTCATTGTTGTTTAGCTGGCCTGGGCCAGTTCAAACCCACCAGCCTGGATGTATGTGGCTGGCGCCATAACCACTGTACTACAGGCACCAAGCCCTTTTCTAGGATTTCATGTAAATGGAATCATATGGTACGTAGTGTTTATGTTTGCCTTTTTACACGTAGTATAACATTTTTGAAATTCATCTATGTTGGTACATCAATACTTTTTTTCTTGAAATCAAACTTTTTATTGAGATATAATGCACATATCACAAAATTACCATTTTAAAGTGTACAATTAAGTGGTGTTTAGTATATTCCCAAAATTGTGGAAACATCACCACTATGTAATTCCAGATATTTTCATCACCCCCAAAAAGAACCCAGTATACCCATTAGCAGTAACTTATTTCTCCCTCCCCACAGCTCCTAACGACCACTAATCTGCTTTCTGTTTCTCTCTAGTCGGGGTGTTTCACATAAACAGAATCATATAATATGTAGCATTTGGGTCTTTCACTTAACATTATGTTTCTAAGGTTCATCCAAATTGTAGCATTTATTAGTACTTCACTCCTTTTTATGTCTGAATAATGATCCATTATGTGGACATACCACATTACTATATCTATTTATCAATTGATAGACATTTGGGTTGACTTTTTTTGACTACTATGATTAATACTGCTACAAACAGGGCAGCGCCTGTGGCTCAGTGAGTAGGGCGCCGGCCCCATATGCCGAGGGTGGCGGGTTCAAACCCAGCCCTGGCCAAACTGCAACAAAAAAATAGCTGGGCGTTGTGGTGGGCGCCTGTAGTCCCAGCTACTCGGGAGGCTGAGGCAAGAGAATCGCGTAAGCCCAAGAGTTAGAGGTTGCTGTGAGCCGTGTGACGCCACGGCACTCTACCCGAGGGCGGTACAGTGAGACTCTGTCTCTACAAAAAAAAAAAAAAAAAAATACTGCTACAAACATTTCTTGAACATAATACACGTTTTATGCAAATATATGTCTTCGTTTCTCTTGAAAATTCTACCTACGAGTAGAGTTGCTGGGTTATATGGTTACTCTACATTTAATTTTTTGAGGAATTATCAGACCTGTTTTCTATAGTGACTGCTCCATTTCAATGTCAATGTATGTGTGAGAGTTTCAATTTCCCTATATCTTTATTAACACTTAGAGTCTTACCTGTAAGTGCAAGTTGTACATCAGTCAAACGTTTGGAATTCAGGGACTTACTGTAATAGCCTCCATTCATAAGTCTAAGTTGAACATAAGTAAGATGTTTGTAACTCAGTACTACCTATATAAACATGTTGGTGTGTCTGTCTCACATTTCTTACTTTCTCATGGTTTTCTTTTCTTTTTTTTGAGACAGGGTTTCACTGGAGTGCAGAGGTACATTCATAGCTTACGGCAACCTGGGCTCAAGCGATCTTCCCACCTCAGTCTCCCAAGCAGCTGGGACTTATAGGTGTGCACCACCATGCCTGGCTAATTTTTCTTATTTTTTGTGGAGATGGGGTCTTGCTATGTTGGCCAGACTGGCCTTGAACTCTTGGCCTCAAGGGATCCTCCTGCCTCAGCCTCCCAAAGGGCTCTGATTACAGATGTGATCTATTGTGATAGCCTCATTTCCCCTCTCTTCTTTAGATCGCATAATCTCTATTTGTCTATCTTCAAGTTTGCTGATTCTTTCTTCTGCCAATTCAAATCTACTGTCAAGCCCTTATAATGAATTTTCCCTTTTAGATAAAGTATTCAACTCAGGAATTTCTGTTTGCTTTTTTCCTCAATAATTTCTACTTGTTATTGATAATCTGTATTTGATGAGACATCATCATACTTTCTCTGATTTCTTTTAACATGGTTTCTTTTAGTTTTTTGAACATATTTACAATGGCTACATGGAAGTCTTTTTTTTTTGAGACAAAATCTTGCTCTATCTCTCAGGCTAGAGTGCCAAGGTCTCAGCCTAGCTCACAGGCAACCTCAAACTCCTGGCCTCAAGTGATCCTCCTCCCTCAGGCTCCTAATTAGCTGGTACATGTACTACAGGTACATGCCACCATGCCTGGATGAGTTTTCTATTTTTAGTAAAGCCAGAGTCTTGCTCTTGCTCAGATAGTCTTGTACTCTTTCTTTCTTTCTTTCTTTTTTGCAGTTTTTGGCCGGGGCTGAGTTTGAATTCACCACCTCTGGCATATGGGGCAAGTGCCCTACCCCTTTGAGCCACAGGCGCCATCCAAAAACTTCTTCTTTTTTTTTTTTTTTTTACAGTTTTGGCTGCGGCTGGGTTTGAACCTGCCACCTCCAGCATATGGGGCCGTGCCCTACTCCTTTGAGCCACAGGCGCCACCCACTGTTTCTTTTTTTTTGCAGTTTTTGGCCACAGCCCAACTTGAACACCACCCCCAGTTTATGGGGCCGGCACCCTACTCCTTGAGTCACAGGCGCCGCCCTCAAACTCTTGACCTCAAGTGATCCTCCTGCCTTGGCCTCCCAGAGTGTTAGGATTACAGATATGAGCCACTGTACATGGCCTGAAGTCTTTCTAAAATCTGACATTTGGTCCATCTCATAGGCAATTTCTATTGCTTCGGGGTTTTTTTTTTTTTTTTTTTGTCTATGTATGAGTCACATGTTCTTCATTCCTTGTGTGTCTCATAATTTTTGTTGAAAATGGTGTGATTTAAGGAATATATTGTAGCAATTCTGTATATTAATACTCCTTCGCCCTCTCTGAAGGTTGTCTTTATTGTTTGCTTATTTGTTTTGTGACTTGACTAGGCTACATTAAGTTTTTTTTTTTCCTTCTCAGCATGAAGCGTTTTCTGTTGCTCTCACAGCCTGAGCAGGCACTCTCTGTCTCTTTCTCTATTTTCTCTGTGAAGGCGTCTGCTGCCTTTGGTCTTACACACCGCCTGTTAGTTTCCACTAACTTACCAGCTCTGTTGTTTCTGACAATGCCTTGAGGCATATAATTCTCAGCAGTTGATCCATTAAATGTGAGCAGGGGCAGGTTTTGAGGCTGATCTTTGAAGTTTGCTGTGTCTCCAAGAGGGCTCTTATTAGCCATCTCTTTCCAGGGTTCTCTCCAGCAAGACGTGGCCTATGGTTTATTCTTGCTGCTCCTAAATAGGAGGAGCTATTGGTTTTCTGAATGTGCCTTTAGGATTGAACTTGCCAACACTATGTTTCAACTCAGTCATTTCCTTGGGGCATATCCTTGAATCCCTTTTTCTTATGGTTTGCCTCTCCTCCTAGGCCAAGTTTCTGAGCCACTATTCTGGATACCTGGTGGATCAGTGGCCTCTGGTCTCAGTGGGAAATCTCTCTTCTATGACCAAGCTGGGATGAAGCTGATCATGGTCCCAGTATTTTTTGGACTGTTACACCCTAGGTAAAGCCTTCACCCTATGTGGAAAGGAGTCCCTTACCTCCCTACCACATTCACAGGGAATTTAGCCTCTTCAATTTGGGTTTGGAGGAAATGAAAACGCAGATATGGAAAGCCTTGACTGGGCACTGAGAGGAGAGGGAGCGTGTCTTGTTGGCCACACCTACTCAGAGTAGAGCTTCCTTCAAGCTGAGCTATAGGAGGAGGGAGGTAGTTGGTCTTCGTGGCTCAAATGCTATAGAATCCCTCTGTTCTTACTGAGTTTTAGTAGATTTCCTTGAACATATGTCCTTTCATTTTCTTTTCTTTCTTTTTTTTTTTTTGTAGAGACAGAGTCTCACTGTACTGCCCTCGGATAGAGTGCCATGGCGTCACACGGCTCAGAGCAACCTCTAACTCTTGGGCTTAAGCAATTCTCCTGCCTCAGCCTCCCGAGCAGCTGGGACTACAGGCGCCTGTCACAACGCCCGGCTATTTTTTTGTTGCAGTTTGGCCAGGGCTGGGTTTGAACCCGCCACCCTCGGCATATGGGGCCGGCGCCCTACTCACTGAGCCACAGGCGCCGCCCTGTTCTTTCATTTTCTATATGCTATTAGGATAATTTTCAGGAACTTTAAGTGTTTTTTAAAAATATTTTTCACAAGCAGTATTGCCAGGGAGTATATCCATAGAGTTCCTTGTAGTGTTATCGTATAGTTCTGATCTTGCCACGCTTCTCCTATTGTTTGGCCCAACAGCTGATCAGCAATTCCAGCAACTGCAGAGTTAAAACGCTTGCCCGTAAATGTTTGACAAATACTCCTGGGGAGAAGGCTTTTTGTACTAGGCAAGCCCCACATGAGGTCAAATCAACAGCCATGTAGTGGGGTCTTCCAGGGAACATCAAGACAGTTCTGGTAATGACAGTTCTTTGGGAATAAGACTTTAAAAGCATTCCAGTTCCATTTTATTTCCTCTAGTGGCTGCCAGGTTGCACTGAGAATGCGTTTTTAGGGTTGCAACAGAGCTGGAGAGCAAGGCATGGGCATTTGGTTGTTTTTTGTTTTTGTTTTCGTTTTTCTTTCTTTTTTTCTTTTTGTTAAATTTTAGGTTAATATGAAGGTACAAATGATTAGGTTACGTTTATTGTGTTTGTTAAAGTTCAAATTGTAGTTAAGCCCTTCACCCAGGGTACGTGCTGTATACCCTTACATTGTGCCCATTAGGTGAGAGCTTACCAATTCCCCTTTCTCCTCCCCTCTTCCCTTTCCCTCTCTTTTTAATTTTTTAAGGGACAGGGTCTTGCTCTTTTGCCCAGGCTGGAGGGAAGTAGTAGGATCCTACCTTAGCCATCCTCCCACCTCAGTCTCCCAAAATGCTGGGACTGTATGCAGAATCAACTTTTGTTTTTTTTAGATGGAGTCTCACCCTATCCCCAGGCTAGAGTGCTGTGGCTTCAGCCTAGCTCACAGCAACCTCAGACTCCTGGGTTCTAGAGATCCTTCTGCCTCAGCCTCCCAAGTAGCTGGGACTACAGGCACCTGCCACCACACCCAGCTAATTTCTTTATTTTTAGTGGAGACGGGGTATTGCACTTGTTCAGGCTGGTGTCAACCTCCTAAGTTTAACATTGGCCTCCCAGAGTACTAGAATGAGCCACTGCACCTGGGCAAAATCAACTTTTAATTAATATTCAAACTACTATAGACCCAAATGACTGTACTTGTGCTGAGGTTTCTTTCTGTTTTTTGCTTTTTTTTTTTGAGACAGAGCCTCCAACTGTCTCCCTGAGTAGAGTGCCATCCGTGGCATCACAGCTCACAGCAACGTCCAACTCCTGGGCTTAAGTGATTCTCTTGCCTCAGCCTCCCAAGTAGCCGGGACTACAGGTGCCCGCCACAACACCTGGCTATTTTTTGGTTGTAGTTGTCATTGTTGTTTGGCAGGCCCGGGCTGGATTCGAACCTGCCAGCTCTGGTGTATGTGGCTGGCACCTTAGCCGCTTCAGCTACAGGCGTCGAGCCTCAGGTTTCTTTATATCATTTGCAGGATGCTGAATGACTTTGTCTCTTCTCTGAAATCAAGGCAGAAAGCAGATCAAGATTTAAAGGATACCCTAACAGTGTTGTAACCTGAACCTATTGTATTGGTATGAAAGAAGGAAATGAGGTGTACTTAGCTTCGTAATTCTCACTGGTCTCACTACTCATTGCTCACAAATTATCTAAAGAATATGAAACCTAGAACTTCACCAGGGAGACTAATACTAAAGTCAATGGTGAATAGTTATAAATTACTTTTTAAATTTTCTTGAAAGTCCCCCTATTCTTAGGTTATAACTGGGTTATAGCTTTCATGTGAAAGCCATAAATTAGTTTCATAGTAGGGCTGAGTACATTGGCTACTTTTTCTTCCATTCTTGAGATACTTTACTAAGAAGAATATGTTCCAGTTCCATCCATGTAAACATGAAAGAGGTAAAGTCTCCATCTTTCTTTAAGGCTGCACAAGGGGGAGAGGGAGGGGAGGGAGGGGGAGGATGGGCAGAGGGAGGGTGATTGGTGGGATTACACCTGCTGTGCATCTTACAAGGGTACATGCGAAACTTAGTAAATGTAGAATGCAAATGTCTTAACACAATAACTAAGAAAATGCCAGGAAGGCTATGTTAACCAGTGTGATGAAAATGTGTCAAATGGTCTATAAAACCAGTGTATGGTGCCCCATGATTGCATTAACGTACACAGCTATGATTTAATAATAAAAAAATAAATAAATAAAAAGAAAATAAATTTTCTTGAAAGTCAAAACAATATTTGCCTATCCACATTATTTTCCTATTTCCTAAAATTTCTCAAACTTGGTCTATATTATTTCCAAAACTGTATCTATAATTTTTTCCACCATCTTTAGGGATGGACTCATCCAAATCCAGGGTCTTAAGCATTTCAGTTGAATTAGCATCTGTTTATCATTCTTCACTTCTTTGGGGCTTCAATTCCCTTTTAACCACAACCTTAAAGCATTTTAATCTTCAGTGTTATTCTCTTTACAGAAAACACAAACCAAGCCAGGTGAAGTGGCTCATGCCTATAATCCTAGTCTTCTGGGAAGCCAAGGTGGGTGGATAGCTTGAGCTCAGGAGTTTGAGACCAGCCTGAGCAAGAGTGAGACCTGTCTCTATTAAAAACAGAAAAACTACACAGGTGTGGTGGTGGGTGCCTGTAGTCCCAGCTACTCAGGAGGCTGAGGCAACCTCACTTGAGCTCAGGAGTTGAAGTTGCTGTGAGCTATGGTGCCATAGCACTCTAGAGCCAGGGCAACAGAGTAAGACTCTGTCAAGGAAAGAAAGAGGAAGGAAGGAAGGAAGAAAGGAAGGAAGAAGGGAGGGAGAGAGGGAGGGAGGGAGGGAGGAAGGAAGGAAGGAAAAAAGAAAAGACAAACCAAATGAAAGTGGAGAGGTTCTGCTTTCTCTTGGTCATCTGTTCATATTACACCATCTCCTCTAAGCAATGGGCCTATTTCTTCCTTCTTCTTACTCCAAATATAGACATAAAAGCCCTTTTTGTTGTCTCTAGCATGTTTTGTAATCTCAGCTCATTTTGAGTTACAGCCATCCTGATGTTATATGTTTATACCAGTCTTTTGTGTTTTCCCTGGGTCAGGTGGCTCTTCTTATATCTTCTTTTATCATAGAATTTCCTGTGCAGCCATTTGGGTTCCTTTAAATGCTCTTCCCATTGCACGGTCATCAGGATCCAAAAGGGATAAAGGAATGATTTTTTTTTGAGGGAGAAGAATTGAATGGTCTTAAAATGGTAAATATAATTACACATATTAGTTCAATATTGGAACATAAATATTTAGTACATGCAATGAGATAATTGTTCATTAATTTCGCACCCACTGATTAATTTATGCATCATCAGTTTAGCATCCTATGATTAATTTAGCATCCTAACAGTTGTAGACATTGTCTTGTTCACCCTGGTTGCATCAATACACAATTACATACTGCGTTTCCCCTTAGTTTTCATCTCATTTATCTATTACCGTGCAACAAACAATTCCACAATTTAGCGGCATAGAACAACTCTTGTGTGTATGTGTGTGTGTACAGTTATGTGTGCACACAGATGCTCATTGATTCTGTGGGTGGGATTTGGAAAGGAAGTAGTAGGAAAAGCCTGTACTGTGCTTCATGATGTCTGAGTCTCAGCTGGGATGACCCGAGCAGCCAAGGGTGACCCTAACTGATGGAGAGGAAACAGCGAGGGCTAGAGGAGCCACTTCTAGATGGCTTCTTCACTCATATGCCTGTTGCCTGGGCTGGAGTGGCAGGAGGGCAGACTCAGGCTCAGATAGGATTGTCAACCATAGAACCTATGTGTGTCCTGTCCTGCATGGCTGAGATAGCATGTCAGACTTCTCATACAGGCATTCTAGACTCCAGGAACGAGTATTCCAGCAAGCAAAGTGAAAACTTCTGTGTCTTTTATGACCTAGCCTTGAATGTCATTTCCACTACACTGTCTACATAGGAGCAGTTACAGGTCAGCCCAGATTTAAAGACATAGACTCTTGACAGAAGTGCCAAAGAATTTATGGCCCAGAAGAATTGTCTAGCCTATCCACAAAATTGTAAGCTAAATAAAACAGTTGTTGTGTTAAGCTATTATAAAAAATCCAACAATAACCCCCCCATATTCAAAAAAGACACACACAAAGAAGAATTTATGGCCATATTTTCAAACTAGAAAATAATTGTTATAAAAGTGAAGTATGTATTCCTGGAAGGTTGCCAAATCAGTGGCCAGAAATATTTCTTTTCAACCAATTGCTTCTTTTGATCAATTTGAAATATCTTGTATAAAAGATAAATATGTTGGGTGCCCATACCTCATGGTTAGAGGACTGGCCCCGTGCACGGTGGGTGGTAGGGTGGGTGGGGCAGTGGGTTCGAACCCCCAGGCCTGCTAAACAAAAAACAAACAAAAAAGATAAATATGTTTCTCATAGAAATACAACATGCAGAAAGTGGGAAATTTTTCCATCTCAAATAGTTTTTTTTATATACCCTTTTTTCAAAGTACCATATGCACATCTTTAGGAAATCTATAATGATTATGAAAAATGGGGTCTTCCAGAAAGCCCATTTTCTGTTCCCCAGAGACAACTACCTAATTCTTTAGTGTTTGCCTCCATATCTCTAAAGTATATGCTAATATTGTCACTTTTTGGCAGTGCCCATAGCTCAGTGGGTAGGGTGTTGGCCACATACACCAGGGCTGGTGGGTTCCAACCCAGTCCCGGCCAGCTAAAGCAACAATGACAACTGCAACAAAAAAATAGTTGGGCATTGTGGTGGACACCTGTAGTCCCAGCTACTTGGGAGGCTGAGGCAAGAGAATCGCTTAAGCCCAAGAGTTGAAGGTTGCTGTGAGGCTTAAGCCCGAGAGTTGAAGGTTGCTATGAGCTGTGACACCACAGCACTCTACTGAGGGTGACATAGTGACACTGTCTCAAAATATATATATAGCCACTTTTTGATTTTTCCGTTTTAGGCATTATCTGTTATCATTTTGAAAAGTGAGGCTTATGGCTGGTGGTGTGGTGGCTCACATCTATAATACTAGCACTCTAAGAGACCCAGGGGTGGATCTCTTGAGCTCAAAAGTTTAAGAACAGTTTGAACAAGAGTGACACCCTATCTTTACTAAAAAAGTAGAAAAACTAGCTGGGCCCTATAATCTTAGCACTCTGGGAGGCCAAAGCTGGTGGATTGCCTCAGCTCACAGGTTCCATATCAGCCTGAGCCAGAGCAAGATCTCTTCTCTAAAAATAGCTGGGTGGGCATCTGTAGTCCCAGCTACTTGGGAGGCTGAGGAGAGAGGATCTATTCAGCCCAAGAGTTTGAGGTTGCTGTGAGCTATGATGCCAAGCACTTTACAGAGGGCAACAGAGTAAGACTCTGTCTAAAAAAAAAAAAAAAATGGCTGGGCTCAGTGGCTCATGCCTATAATCCCAGCACTTGGTGAGGCCAAGGCTGGAAGATTGCTGAGCTCATAGGTTCCGGACCAGCCTGAGCCAGAGTGAGACCTCGTCTCTAAAAATAGCCGGGCATTGTAGAGGGCGCCTATAGCTACTTGGGAGGTTGAGGCACAAGAATTGCTTAAGCCCAGGAGTTTGAGGTTGCTGTGAGCTATGATGCCATGGCACTCTACCTGGGGATGCAACAAAGTGAGACTCTGTCTCAAATAAATAAATAAAATTTAAACAATTAAAACAGAAAAGGAAATAATTTGCCCTCAATATTTTCTTTTTGTTGTTTTTTTTTTAATTTTTTTATTAAGTCACTTGTACATAGATCATGAATACATTTATGCCATTATGGAATTCAATGTGTTGATTATTTGTACAAATTGGAGTGCTTACATCCTACTAATCAACATAGCCTTCACCTCATTTACTGAATTACAGCGTTAAGGCATTTGTGTTCTGGACCTGATAGGTCCAACTTGTACTTGCAATATGCTCCATAGGTCTGGTCCCCCTCCTAACCCTCCCTTTATCAACCCACCCACCTTCCTTCCCCTCAATATTTTCATTGCATAACTCTGTCTTCCAGTTCCCATGGTGACCACTGAGAATCCAGTCCCATTGTAGTTCGTGACTGCCGTCTGCTCTCCAAAAGCACGTGGGCATCTTCAGTGTTCCAAAGATCTAGACTTAGATCTGTTTTCATTCACTGTGTTGGACCCCTTCAATCTGGGATTCATTCTCTAAGGGTTTTATTTCTTTTTTTAAGTAGTATTGTGTACAAAATATATGTATTAATATAATTTAACAAAATATTGGAAAGTGAAGACACCAGGTCAAAAAATAAGATTGTTGGCTCAGTGCCTATAGCTCAGTGGCTAGGGCGCCAGCCACATACACTGGACCTGGCAGGTTCAAATCCAGCTTTGGCCCTCCAAATAACAACGACAACTACAACCAAAAAGTAGCCAGGAACAAGATGGCGGGCTCACGGTGAAGCACTGTCAAGGGATGAAAATTGATTTTTCCTAGAAGCAGATTTTAAAAGCAGTGTTTCTTCAAAACATCTTTTTTCATAAGTATCTTGATACACCATGGCTGGAGCAGCAGTAAAATGGGTAATATCAAAGAGAAGTATCTTGAAACATTTATTTCCAATCCAAAATGGAGCTTTATATTGTGTTTGTCATAAATCTACATATTCTTCTCTACCAGATGACTATAATTGCAAAGTGGAGCTTGCTTTGACATCTGATGGCAGGACAATAGTATGCTACCATCCTTCTGTGGACATTCCATATGAACACACAAAACCTATTCCTCTACCAGATCCTGTGTGTAATAATGAAGAAATACATGATCAAGTGCTGAAAACCAGATTAGCAGAAAAAAGTGAACGCCTTGAACAAGGACCCATGATAGAACAACTTAGCAAAATGTTCTTTACTACTAAGCACCATTGGTATCCTCGTGGACAGTATCACACTCGTCGTAAGAAACTGAATCCTCCAAAGGACAGATGATACTGAGGTTTTCCAGGGAATCGAAGAAAAATGTGCCTCAGATGGCAATTTAGAAAATGCAATGTGGTATATTCATTAATATGTTATATAGTAAAATAGTAATAATAAAATGCCTTCTCGTAAAAAAAAACAAAAACAAAAACAAAAAAAAAACAAAAAGTAGCCAGGCGTTGTGGCAGGCGCCTGTAGTCCCAGCTACTTGGGAGGCTGAGGCAAGAGACTCGCTTAAGCCCAAGAATTGGAGGTTGCTGTGAGCTGTGACGCCAGAGCGCACTACTGAGGGCAACATAGTAAGACTCTGTCTCAAAAAAAAAAAAGTAAGAAAGAAAGAAGATTGTCAGCACCCCGAGAATCCCAATCCTAATCCTGCCCCGCCCTAAGAGTGGTACTGACCATAAGGACTGTAGTGATAGTTACTTTGTCACTCTTTATAGACCCCTCCCCCACACCAGAGTATACATTTCTCAGCATCTAGTTTAATTTTGCTGTTTTAGTTTTTATAAAAATGGGCTCAATCTGTGCATTCAGTTCCAAGTTACTTCTTTCTTTCTGCCCTGGCCTGTGTGTATTTAATTTTTAATTATGGTAAAAATAAATTTACCATATTAACTTTTTTTTTGGTTGGAGGGAAAGACTAGCTCTGTCGTCCAGCCTGGAATGCAGTGGCATCATCATAGCTCACTCAGACTCCTGGGCTCAAGCTATTCTCCTGCCTAATTTTTTTTAGAAAGCATTGACATCAAGTGGTAAGGCTACTTTTCCCCTACTTTTTGTAGATCTCGCCACATTGCAGGCAGATCTTGAAGTTCTGGCCTCAAGGAATCCTCCTGCCTTGGTCTCCCAAAGTGCTAGGCTTATAGACATAGCACTTGGGAGCCACCACAACTGGCCTCATTTTAAGCATTTTTAGGTATACAATTCAGTATATCTAAACTGTTGCCAGTCTCTGGAACTCTTTTCATCTTGCCAAACTGAAATTCTGTACCCATTAAACAACAACTTCTGTTTCCCTCTCTCCCTTCAGCCCCTGGCAACCACCATTACACCTTCTGTCTCTATGAATTTGCCTACTATAGGGACCTCACATAAATGGAATCATAATAGTATTTGGTTTATTGTGAATAAATAGTATTTCACTTAATGTAATCTTCTGACAGTTCATCCACATTGTAGCATAAAACAGAATTTACTTTTTCATGGCTGAATAATATTCCATTATATGGATAGTCCACATTTGGTTATCCATTCATCCATTTGGCCTCTGTCTTTTATGTTGGATGCTTTCCTCAAATGTCTGGTGAATCCTATGTCCAAGATTCAAGTATGTCTGCTCATATTTCAGTGCAGATCTATTAAAAAGCTGATTAAAAGCTTTTCACTGGGGGCAGGTTTATCCGTGTCTTTGTTGTAGGGTGGTCCAGCTGGTGGTTTCCCAGGGAGCTCCTGATATCCTTTTCTTCAGGTCTTTCCTCTGGGGTTGAACACAGTCCCTACAGAAGGCTCTTTCAGTCTGCTGCCTGAGGGCACCAATTTCTGTATCTTTTGGGGCTCCTATAAAGAAAATCTTTAACTGGGTGGTGCCTGTGGCTCAAAGGAGTAGGGCACCGGCCCCATATACTGGAGGTAGTGGGTTCAAACGCAGCCCCGGCCAAAAAAAAGAAAAAAGAAAAGAAATCTGTTAACTTCTCATTTTTTCCAGTGCAAGTTCAAGATTTCTGCCTCTTTGGTTCTAGTAAAGGTTACCATATGTCCATCTATTACCTGGTTCAAAACATGTTGTTCTTATTGTATTCTCTCCCATTCTGGTTGTTTTTGTAGGGTTGTGGCATTAGAAAAAAATCTTCTTACTGCCATTTTTTTGTGGTTGGACAAGAACAGAGGTAAATACATATGTTTAATCTACTGCCTTTAACCTGATTGATGCATTCAATTTTTTTTTTTTTTTTTTGCAGTTTTTGGCCAGGGTTGGATTTGAACCCACCACCTCTGGCATATGGGGCCGGCGCCCTACTCCTTTGAGCCACAGGCACCGCCCTGCATTCAATTTTTTTTTTTTTTTTTTTGTAGAGACAGAGTCTCACTGTACTGCCCTTGGTAGAGTGCCGTGTCGTCACATGGCTCACAGCAACCTCTAACTCTTGGGCTTACGCGATCCTCTTGCCTCAGCCTCCCGAGCAGCTGGGACTACAGGCGCGCGCCACAACGCCCAGCTATTTTTCTGTTGCAGTTTGGCCGGGGCTGGGTCCGAACCCGCCACCCTTGGCATTGCATTCAATTTTTTAAGTAAACCTTTTCTTGAAGCAGAACATACAGACATCAAATTTGTTTACCAGTAAATTGTTTGCATCATAATAAATTGTTAGAGTTTAGGCTTAGTGCCTGTAGCTCAGCGGCTAGGGTGCCAGCCACATACCTGCCAAACCACGCCATATTCCTAACGTCCCAATTTTCCCATGAAGCTGTCCCTTCCATTTCTAACCTTCTAAACAACTTTTTATTTTTTATTTTTTTGAGAGTCTCATTATGTCACCCGCAGTAGAGTGCCGTGGCGTCACAGTTCACATCAACCTCCAACTCTTGGGCTTAAGCGATTCTCTTGCCTCAGCCTCCCAAGTAGCTGGGACTATAGGCGCCCACCACAACGCCCAGCTATTTTTGTTGTTGACCTGCCAAACAACAATGACAACTACAACAACAACAAAAATAGCTGGGCGTTGTGGTGGGCGCCTATAGTCCCAGCTACTTGGGAGGCTGAGGCAAGAGAATCGCTTAAGCCCAAGAGTTGGAGGTTGATGTGAACTGTGACGCCACGGCACTCTACTGCGGGTGACATAATGAGACTCTCAAAAAAATAAAAAATAAAAAGTTGTTTAGAAGGTTAGAAATGGAAGGGACAGCTTCATGGGAAAATTGGGACGTTAGGAATATGGCGTGGTTTGGATAGGTACAAGGGAAAGATGAGAAACTCCAAAAGTGGGAGACAATGAATTTGCCTGAAATAAAGGGGTCAAGAATGAGAGCTGTGTGACGAACAGGAGGGACAGATGGCAAAGAAACCCTGACGTCTAGGATAGGAAGATTGGTTTTTCTGCTAGAAGGAATGAGAGCATTTTATCATGCTACTCAGATTTAGAGTGTTGCAGTAAAACATTTGCACATTTGAGTGTTGATAAAGACATCTACAAATATAGACAAGATGTGATAATTTGTACTGTTCCTGATAAGATCCCCAGTTGGTGTTAGTGATGTCATTGATGGCAGGTAGAAAAGTAGCTCAAGATGTCAGGATTGTACCTGATGTTTGAGCATTATAAGTGGATTTTAAGAACAAGGGAAACATTTTCAAGGATGCAGCAGCAACATTGGGAACAGGAATATGAAACTCATTTGTTTCTTTTTTTGAGATAGAGTCTCACTTTATCACCCTCAGTAGAGTGCTGTAGTGTCACAGTTCACAGCAACCTCCAACTCTTGGACTTATGCGATTTTCTTGCCTCAGCCTCCTAAGCAGCTGGGATTACAGGTGCCCAACACATGCCTGGCTATTATTTATGTTGTTGCAGTTGTCATTTTTGTTTTAGCTGGCCCAGGTGGGGTTCGAACTCGCCAGCCCTAGTGTATGTGGCCGGCGCCCTAACCTCTGGGCTACAGGAGCTGAGCCTATGAAACTCTTTTAACAACACACACCACCTTTAGACTATAGGAAGATTCGAGACAGAGCTTATCTGTTTTTTTTTTTTTTTTGAGACAGAGTCACACTATGTCACCCTTTGTAGAGCGCTATGGCATCATAGCTCATAGTAACCTCCAACTCTTGGGCTTAAGTGATTCCCTTGCCTCAGCCTCCCAAGTAGCTGGGACTACAGGCGCCTGCCACAACGCCTAGCTATTTTTTTGTTGTAGTTGTCGTTGTTGTTTTTAGCAGGCCTGGGCTGGGTTTGAACCCAACAGCACGGTGTATGTGGCCAGCCCCAACCACTGAGCTGTGCCACTAGATACTCACTTATTGAAAGGAGGAGACGAGTGAGAGAAAAATATAGAGAACTATTCATTAGTTAAGGCCTCATCACTCCTTAACAATATGCCGAACCTGATAGTGAATGTTTTGAACATTCGCCTTTAAATTGTGTGCTAAATACTGCTAGATCTGGTGGAGGGTGGCAACAAAGTGACTACAGAATTGTTGCAAGACATCAAATTGCAGCTAGGAATTGTACCCTGGCAGGAACATATACAGTAAGGAACTCCTAATGAACTTCAACTGACCTGGGGCTCATTACCACCTAATTAGCATAGTGTGGGTGGAGTTTTAGTGAAGGATTCAAGGAGGACACAAGTGTAGTAAGAAAACTGTTATATAACCTAACCTGGTATGTAACTCGTTAGGTAATCTGTTCTATAACCCCAACCAAAGGTGGGAAGCAGCAACCAATCCTGCAAGGAGAAAGGTGGGACAAACTAGTGAGCATATGAAAGATAGTGTCTGCCCAGACTTCTGGGTCTTTCTCCACTCCCAGAGAATGACCCATCTCTCCCCTGGGACATACTTTCACTTTGTAATAAATGTTGTGTGTATGATTGCTTTGTATCTGTAATCACTCCAGGGGACCAGGCAACATCCAGACATACCTAACAAATACTATTACATAATTTTAATTTCAAGTTAAACTTATTGAACTTATAAACCTTTATAGGGAAAACCAAGCAGTACTTGAGAAAAAGCATGTGCCAGCTCTGCTTGACACCAACAGAGGAAATTGGTGGTTGCATGAGATCACTTAGCATTATTCAGAATAAGCATTATCCTTTTATCTTTGCTGTGTTTTCTGGGTTTGTGCTTGGTTTTTACATGTTTTATAAATATTGCTAATCCTGCCATGCCTCATCCATGTTAAAAATACTACCCTGTTTCCCCAAAAATAAGACATCCTCTGAAAATAAGACCTACTTACAGGAAAGATAAGACGTCCCCTGAAAATAAGACTTAGCGCGTCTTTGGAAGCACACCTTAAAATAAGACGCTGTCTTATTTTCGGGGAAACAGGGTAGTTAGAGTCTCCTTGATATATTCTAACTTAAAAAAAAAAAAAAGTACTAGTTACAGGCTCAGTACAGTGGCTTAAGCCTGTAATCTCACCACTTTGGGAGGCTGAGGTGGGAGAATTCCTTGAGGCAAAGAATTCAAGACCAGCCTGGGTAATGTTCCAGACCCTGTCTCTACAAAACAAATTTTTTTTTTTTGGCCGGGGCTGGGCCTGAACCCACCACCTCCTGCATATGGGACCGGCGCCCTACTCCTTGAGCCACAGGCGCCGCCCCAAAACAAATTTTTTTAATTAGCTGGTGTGGTGGTGCAAACTTTTTAGTCCTAGCAACCTGGAGGCTGAGGTAAGAGGATGGGTTGAACGCAGGAGTTTGAGGTTGCTCTGAGCTAGGATTATACCACTGCACTCCAGTCTGGGCAACAGAATGAGACCCTGTCTCTAAAAAGAAAAAAAAAAAGGGCCTGGCGAGGTGGTTCATGCCTGTATCTAGCACTTGGGAGGCTGAGGCAGGTGGATTGCCTAAGCTTACAGGTTCAAGACCAGCCTGAGCCAGAGAGAGAGACCCTGTCTCTAAAAAACAGCCTCCTAGGGCAGTATATATAGCTCAGTGGGTAGAGTGCTGGCCACATACACTGAGGCTGGCAGGTTCAAACCTGGCTTGAGGCAGCTAAAACAATGACAACTACAAAAACAACAAAATAGCCAGGCATTGTGGCGGGCGCCTGTAGTCCCAGCTACTTGGGAGGCTGAGGCAAGAGAATTACTTAAGCCCAAGAGTTTGAGGTTGCTGTGAGGTGTGATGCCATAGCACTCTACCCAGGGTGACAGTTTGAGACAGCTTTGTCTCAAAAAACAAACAAACAAACAAACAAACAGCCTCCCAGCTACTTGGGAGGCTGAGATAAGAGGATCACTTGAACCCAAGAGTTTAAGGTTGCTGTGAGCTAAGACACCACAGAACTCTACCAAGGGTGACCAAGTGAGACTTTGTCTCAAAAAAAAAAATCTTTAAGATTCTTAAAGGAGGGCGGCACCTGTGGCTCAGTCGGTAGGGCGCCGGCCCCATATACTGAGGGTGGCAGGTTCAAACCCGGCCCCAGCTGAACTGCAACCAAAAAATAGCCGGGCATTGTGGCGGGCACCTGTAGTCCCAGCTACTCGGGAGGCTGAGTCAAGAGAATTGCTTAAGCCCAGGAGTTGGAGGTTGCTGTGAGCTGTGTGATGCCATGGCACTCTACCGAGGGCCATAAAGTGAGACTCTGTCTCTACAAAAAAAAAAAAAAAAAAGATTCTTAAGGGAAATGGAAAAAAAAGGATGCTACTTAGAAAGTGTCATAGTACCCTGTTTCCCAAAAATAAGACAGTGTCTTATTTTAAGGTGTGCTCCCAAAGATGCGCTAGGTCTTATTTTCAGGGGACGTCTTATCTTTCCTGTAAGTAGGTCTTATTTTCGGAGGATGTCTTATTTTCAGGGAAACAGGGTAGTAATAAATAATAGTAAGTCATAAGAAAATGGAGAATGGTCATGAATATTTGGGACAAATTTTTCCCCAATAGAAAGCCATTCTGAAGAACAAAGATTTAATTATGCAACCTGTAAAAATGTGTCATTAACAATCATCAAGAGAAGAGGAAAAGTGATTGGAAAATCCATCCAGTGCCCAGTAGCTTGATATTGGTTAGCAAAACTTACAGGCTAAGCTTGGAGAAGGTGCTGTGCTGAAAGTTCTGTCACTCTGGTAGGTTCTTATGTCTAGGCCATTCCAACCTGGACAACATTCAAATAAGTGTCCAGGTGGCAAGCATGACACAGTGGCGTTCCCACTGACACAGATCCTCATAAAAGGAGGTTTCCTTTTGCCTCTCATGCCAACAGTAGTGTCCTATAAAACAGTATCTGCATGGATTATCAGAGGAATTTAGGATCAACATTTAATCCTGTTTCAGGGGAATCCTCTAGGGAGTGCAAGCCTACCCACTTCTTCCTTACAAACAAATGAACACATGGACAGCCCTTCAGGATCCAGCCTCTTTGTAATGAGCTTCTTTATTAGTTACAAAAACTACTTCTTCCAAATGGGGCACATAAGTATTACTTATTGAGTATCAACTATATATAAGGCAGAGGAAGCAAAGGTGAATAAGAACTGATTCTTGAGCGGCACCTGTGGCTCAGAGGGTAGGGTGCCAGCCCCATATACTGAGGGTGGCAGGTTCGAACCCGGCCCAGCTGAAACAGCAATGACAACTGCAACAACAAAAAAAAGCCGGGTGTTGTGGCGGGCACCTGTAGTCCCAGCTACTCAGGAGGCTGAGGCAAGAAGATCACTTGAGCCCAAGAGTTTGAGGTTGCTGTGAGCTGTGACGGTACTGCACTCTACCGAGGGCGACAAAGTGAAACTCTGTCTCAAAAAAAAAAAAAAAAAGGAATCCTTTTCTGAATGTATTTCTGTTCGTTCGTTCTTTACAAGGTTTTTGTTTCTAGTCCTTATCTTAAACATTGTTATTGTTATTAAATTTTAAGCCTTTTTAATTTTGTGAAGGCAAAAAAATTGAAATCTAATAAACACATGTATATGTAAAAATAAAAAATAAACATAATTAGAGGAGAGAGGGGAAAAAAAAAAAGAACTGATCCTGCCCTCAAGAAAGTTACAGCTATGAGGAATACCCACCCACATATGAATATTCATCGTAATACTTTGTAGGTGTGATTGTACACTACATAATTATTATTATACTCATACTGAATTTTAACAGTGGAGCTATCTAGAGGGTCCAATGGAACACAGAGAAGTGCTTAACAGGACAGCGTCTACCCGGAATAGATGGTGCCTGAGTGTGGTTGGAAAGAATGAGAAAGGCTCACTAGAGAGGGGAAGGTGAGAGGTAATGAATGAGTTGGGGTTGAGTCATGGAGGGCCCTACCTACCACATGAAGGAGTTTAGACCCTATTTGGTTTTATGCAATAAAACGTCATTGAAAGGTTAGAAATGGGGTCTGACAGCAGATTTATATTTTATTTTTCCTTTTTTTTTTTTTAATTTTTTTTTTGTAGAGACAGAGTCTCACTTTATGGCCCTCGGTAGAGTGCCGTGACCTCACATAGCTCACAGCAACCTCCAACTCCTGGGCTTAAGTGATTCTTTTGCCTCAGCCTCCCGAGTAGCTGGGACTACAGGCGCCCGCCACAACGCCCGGCTATTTTTTGGTTGCTGTTTGGCCGGGGCCGGGTTTGAACCCGTCACCCTCGGTATATGGGGCAGGCGCCTTACCAACTGAGCCACAGGCGCCGGCCAGGGCTGGGTTTGAACCTGCCACCTCTGGCATATGGGGCCGGCACCCTACTCCATTGAGCCACAGGCACCGCCCCAGATTCATATTTTAAATATTAAGTTTTCTTTTGCCGCCCTAACAAGTTGCTGCAAACTTAGAGACTTAACACAAATTTTTATCTCACAGTTTGTAGTTCAGAAGCCCCGCTTGGCTCAGCTGGTTTCTCTGTTCTAGGACTCACAAGGCTGAAATCCAGGTGTCAGCTGGCTGGACTCTGACCGGGAGGCTCTGGGAAGAATTCGCTTCATTCTGCTGTTGGGGGCAGTGCCTGTGGCTCAAGGAGTAGGGCGCCGGTCCCATATGCCGGAGGTGGCGGGTTCAAACCCAGCCCCGGCCAAAAACCACACAAAAAAAAAAAAAAAAAAAAAAATTCATTCTGCTGTTGGCAGAATCTCATTTCTTGTGGGTGGCACGGAGGTTCCTATCACCTTGCTGCTGTCAGCTGGAGGCTGCCCTTGGTTCCCGAGACTCCTTCCTGGGCATGCGCACAGCGCCTGCATCTCAGAGCCAGTGGCGCATGTGTCATCTCTGACTTCTTCCGCCACATTTCTCTAGCTTCCAGCTGCAGAAAGTTCTCTGTTTTTAAAGAGCGTATGTGATTATATTGAGCTCACCTGAATAATCCAGGCTAATTTCCCTATTTTAAGATCCATTACCTACTTACATCTGCAAAGTCCTATTATCTATATGATGATATATTCATAGGCTCCAGGGATCAAGTGTGGACATTTTTTGGGGGGAGGGGGAAGTGATTAGTCTGCCTATCACAGGTGTCCAGGTAGCTTTTTTTTTTTTTTTGTAGAGACAGAGTCTCACTTTATGGCCGTCGGTAGAGTGCCGTGGCCTTACACAGCTCACAGCAACCTCCAACTCCTGGGCTTAAGCGATTCTCTTGCCTCAGCCTCCCAAGTAGCTGGGACTACAGGCGCCTGCCACAACGCCCGGCTATTTTTTTTTTTTTTTTTTTTTTTGTAGAGACAGAGTCTCACTTTATGGCCCTCGGTAGAGTGCCATGGCCTCACACAGCTCACAGCAACCTCCAACTCCTGGGCTTAAGCGATTCTCTTGCCTCAGCCTCCCGAGCAGCTGGGACTACAGGCGCCCGCCACAACGCCCGGCTATTTTTTGGTTGCAGTTTGGCCGGGGCCGGGTTTGAACCTGCCACCCTCGGTATATGGGGCCTGCGCCTTACTGACTGAGCCACAGGCGCGGCCCCCGGCTATTTTTTGGTTGCAGTTTGGCCGGGCTGGGTTTGAACCCGCCACCCTCGGTATATGGGGCCGGCGCCTTACCGACTGAGCCACAGGCGTCGCCCCCTTTTTTTTTTTTTTTTTTGAGACAGAGTCTTACTATGTTGTCCTCATTAGAGTGCCATAGTGTCACAGCTCACAGCAACTTCCAATTCTTGGGCTTAAGCGATTCTCTTGCCTCAGCCTCCCAAGTAGCTGGGACTACAGGTGCCCCCCACAACACCTGGCTATTTTTTTTGTTGCAGTTGTCATTATTGTTTAACTGGCCCAGGCCGGTTTCAAACTCACCAGCCTTGGTATATGTAGCTGGCACCATAATCACTGTGCTACGGGTGCTGAGCCCAGGTAGCTTTTAAGGAATAGAGAAGAACTCTTACATCCATGTCATATCTGCCTTTAAAAAAAAGAAAAGTTTTATTGAGGTATAATTTATATTTACACACTTATGCACTTATGTATATAATTCAGTGATATTTATTAAATTCATGAAGATGTTTGACCATTTTTATCATCTGGTGTTAGAACATTTCCATCTTCCCTAGAAAAGTTGTTTCATTCGTGTCTTCAGTCAGTTGGCTATTCCTGTTTATTCCCTTTTTAATGCTCATCTTCCTTTTAATGCTAATGTTGTCCAGGACTTCCTTCAGCTCTCTGGGAAATACCCTTATTTAGGATATTCTTTACAGGCAACATGGTGGCTCAGGCTGCTTTAACAAAATACCACGAACTAGATAGCTTAAATAACAGATAATTGTTTCTAACAGTTTGGGGGGTAAATCTGAGATCTGCATGTCAGCATGGATGAGCTCTGCTGGGCAACCTTCCTGGCTTGCAGACAGCTGCCTTCTTGCTGTATTCTCACATTATACAGGGGGAGAGTGGAAGAGGAGAAGTAAGAAAGAAGCAAGCATTCTCTGGTCTCTTCTGATAAGGGCACTAATCCCATTATGAGGGGCCCACCCTCATAACCTTGTCTAAGCCTAATTATCTCCTAAAGGTCCTACCTCCTAACCATGATATTGGGGGTTAGGGCTTCAATAATGAATTAGACAATCTGGGATGGGGACACAAACATGCGGTCTATAACACCTGTTGTGCAAGAATACACACCAAGTTGTTTACATTGGTTATCTCAGGGCGATGGGAATGAGGGTTAGTGGTGAAATCAACTTTTTCTTCATTTTATCTTTCAGTGTTCAATATGCAACAAGTTTGTAATATTTTTTTTTTTGTACAGACAGAGTCTCACTTTATGGCCCTCAGTAGAGTTCCGTGGCCTCACACAGCTCACAGCAACCTCCAACTCCTGGGCTGAAGCGATTCTCTTGCCTCAGCCTCCCGAGTAGCTGGGACTACAGGCGCCCGCCACATCGCCCGGCTATTTTTTGGTTGCAGTTTGGCCGGGGCCGAGTTTGAACCCGTCACCCTCGGTATATGGGGCCGGCGCCTTACCGACTGAGCCACAGGCGCCGCCCCCGAGCTTGTAATATTTTGAAATCAAAATTCTTTTTTTTTTCTCATTATGTCGCCCTGGGTAGAGTGCCATGCTGTCACAGCTCACAACAACTTCAAACTCCTGGGCTCTAGTGATTTTCCTGCCTCAGCCTCCCTGTAGCTGGGACTACAGGCACCTACCACAATGCCCGACTATTTTTTTGTTGCAGTTGTCATTGTTGTTTAGCTGGCCCAGGATGGGCTCAAATCCATCAACCCTGGTGCATGTGGCCAGTGCCCTCCCACTGAGCCACAGGTGCTACCTGCAGTCAAAATTCTTAATGAGGAAAAAATTTTGAGAAGTCATGCTTTATTAATAACAAATAAAGAAATAAAGAAAAAAAGAAGTCATGCTTTATTATTCTGTGGCTGAACAATAAAAGAGAAGCTTCAAGTGCTGAGAATCAGGAGCCTTATCTGGGTATTGTATGAAAGATTCAGACGCACAAAGATGCCAAGGCCGCCTGTTTTCACACATGTCCGGTCACCATGGCAGCTCTGCGGGGCCAATTAGCTGGTGTTGGCTCCATGTACAACTAACTCATGGCATTAGAGCTGAGGCCAGACTCTTGGAACATACTGTTTTCTCAATTCATTCCTTGGAATAGAAACTTCAAGAGAAAATCAGGTCTAGGAATGTTGGCAAGGCCAATACAAAATATTACAATGTAGCAGCTGTGAAATATTAACAAAGTTCCAGGTTATGTTTAGCCCAAGAAACTGCCAGAAGTACTGTTTTTTTTTTTTAAACTTCTGCAAGAGGAAAATAGAAAATCGTGTCGGCTATCTCAAAAACAAAACGTCGGCTATCTCAAAAACAAAACGCTGTACCAGCTTTCTTTCTTTTTCTTTTTTTTTTTGTAGAGACAGAGTCTCACTGTACCACCCTCAGGTAGAGTGCCGTGGCGTCACACGGCTCACAGCAACCTCTAACTCTTGGGCTTACGCGTTTCTCTTGCCTCAGCCTCCCAAGCAGCTGGGACTACAGGCGCCCTCCACAACGCCCGGCTATTTTTTGTTGCAGTTTGGCCGGGGCTGGGTTTGAACCCGCCACCCTCGGCATATGGGGCCCGCGCCCTACTCACTGAGCCACAGGCGCCGCCCTGTACCAGCTTTCTATAGTTTGAAAGACAAAAGAGAAATTTTGAATAGGAAATCTCATAAATTTCATTGCAAATCAGGTTAATCTGAAATGATCGATGAGTAAAATTAGTGAAGTATCACTAAACTTTAGACTGATCATGACAATTTCTCATTTTTAAAATGCATTTCATAATTTTTTTTTTTGTAGAGACAGAGTCTCACTTTATGGCCCTCGGTAGAGTGCCATGGCATCACACAGCTCATAGCAACCTCCAACTCCTGGGCTGAAGAGATTCTCTTGCCTCGGCCTCCCGAGTAGCTGGGACTACAGGCGCCCGCCACAATGCCCAGCTATTTTTTGGTTTGCAGTTCAGCCGGGGCTGGGTTTGAACCCACCACCCTCGGTATATGGGGCCGGCACCTTAGCGACTGAGCCACAGGCGCCGCCCGCATTTCATAATTTTTGACAAACAAGATTTATATTTTATTTTTATTTATTTATTTATTTTTTGCAGTTTTTGGCCGGGGCTGCATTTGAACCCACCACCTCCGGCATATGGGGCCGGTGCCCTACTCCGTTGAGCCACAGGCGCCACCCTATTTATTTATTTTTTTTGAGACAGAGTCTCACTATGTCACCCTTGGTAGAGTGTCATGGCGTCACAGCTCATAGCAACCTCCAACTCTTGGGCTCAAGTGATTCTCTTGCCTCAGCCTCCCAAGTAGCTGGGACTATAGGCGCCCGCCACAACGCCAGCTATTTTTTGTTGCAGTTGTCATGGTTGTTCAGCTGGCCTGGGCCAGGTTGAAACCCACTAGCATCCATGTATGCGGCTGGTGCTGTAATCACTGTGCTACAAGTGCCAAGCCAAGATTTATATTTTAAAAGGGTAACAAAATAAGTTGTTACCCTTTTAAATAAGCAAGAGAGCCCTTATATCTTTTCATTGAATGGTAGGAACACACATCAAAACTTAAAATTAGGAACAGAGGAAGTCCACATATAATCTTTTAAAAATAATAACAGCTTTATTTATTTATTTTGTAGAGACAGAGTCTCACTTTATGGCCCTCAGTAGAGTGCCGTGGCATCACACAGCTCACAGCAACCTCCAACTCCTGGGCTGAAGAGATTCTCTTGCCTCAGCCTCCCGAGCAGCTGGGACTACAGGTGCCCGCTACAACGCCTGGCTATTTTTTGGGTTGCAGTTCAGCTGGGGATGGGTTTGAACCCACCACCCTCAGTATATGGGGCCGGCGCCTTACCGACTGAGCCACAGGCGCCGCCCCAATAACAACTTTATTTAAATATAATCATACAGCATAAAGTTTACTTTTTCCAAGTATACAATTCAGTGGTTTTGATTTTTTGTGTATTCACAAAGCTGTACCTCAATCACCATTATCTAATAATTCCCAGAATATTTTCTTTTCTTTTCTTTTCTTTTTTTATTAAGTCATAACTGCATCCATTAATGCATTTATGGGGTACAATGTGCTGATTTTATATACAATTTACATCAATGCTTACATCAAACTGGTTCTCTTCTCTTTTTGAGATGGTGTCACCTTGTGTTGCCCAAACTGGTCTCAAACTCCCTGACTCAAGCAATCCTCTTGCCGCAGCCTCTCAAGTAGCTGGGATTATAGCCCGTGCTACCATACTCAAATTCCAGAATATTTTCATCACCCTAAGAAGAAACCCCATATTACTGTTCAAGAAGAAATAGAAAATCTGAATACTCCTATAATAAATAAAAAGATTGAATTACTAATGAAAAAAACTTCCCATAAAGAAAAGCCCACACCCAGATGTCTTCACTGATGTACTTGATCAAACATTTAAATAAAAATTAATATAGTTCTGGGCGGCGCCTGTGGCTCAGTCGGTAGGGCGCCGGCCCCATATACCAAGGGTGGCGGGTTCAAACCCGGCCCCAGCCAAACTGCAACCAAAAAATAGCCGGGCGTTGTGGCGGGCACCTGTGGTCCCAGCTACTCTGGAGGCTGAGGCAGGAGAATCTCTTGAGCCCAGGAGTTGGAGGTTGCTGTGAGCTGTGTGAGGCCACGGCACTCGGTACCAAGGGCCATAGAGTGAAACTTTGTCTTTAAAAAAAAAAATAATAATAATTAATATAGTTCTTTTTAAAACTCTCAAAAACTCATTAGCAGCTACTCTCCATTCCCTCTCATCTCCCCAGGTCCCTCACAACCTAATCTAGTTTTTTATCGCTATGGATTTGCCTATTCTGGGCAGACCACATATAAAGTTTTTGCTTAATTTGATTAATTTATAGGTTTATCCAGGCACAGTGACTTACACCTGTAATGCAACCACTTTGGGAGCCAAGGTGGGAGGATCGCTGGAGGCCAGGCGTTTGAGACCAGACTGAGCAAGAGCGAGATTGTGTCTTAAAACAAATAGAAAAAAATTAGTCAGATGTGATGGTGTATGCCTGTAGTCCCAGCTACTTGGGAGGATAAGGCAGGAGGATTGTGTGAGCCCAGAAGTTTGAGGTTTCAGTGAGCTCTAACAAGGCCACCGCACCTTAGCCTGAATGACAGAGCTAGATCCTATCACAAAAAACACACAAACAAAAAAATTATAGGTTCTATTTTTACAGATAGATAACTTTTCATGTCAGCAAAAATGAGATTTAGAACATAATACCTAAATCCTTCAGAAGTTATTTTAGGTTCAAATGATTTATTTTAGCTTCTACTTAATTAAGGCTGATCTCTTACAGAAGTTAAAAGGATTATAAATTAATATAATGAACAATCATATGCTAATAAATTAGACAACTTAGGTGAAATGGACTAAGACCTGGAAACACAAAAGTGGGCAGTGCCTGTGGCTTAAAGGAGTAGGGCACTGGCCCCAAATAACGGAGGTGGTGGGTTCAAACCTGGCCCCAGCCAAAAACTGCAAAAAAAAAAAAAAAAAAGAAAGAAAGAAAAACAAAAGCTACCAAATTTTAAGAAGAAATAGAAAATCTGAATAGGTCTATAATAAATAAAGATATTAAATTACTAATAAAAAAAAAACTGTCCATAAAGAAAAGCCCAGACCGTGCCTGTGGCTCAGTGAGTAGGGTGCTGGTCCCATTTACCAAGGGTGGCAGGTTTGAACACGGCCCCAGCCAAACTACAACAAAAAAATAGCTGGGCATTGTGGCAGGTGCCGGTAATCCTAGCTACTCGGCAGTCTGAGGCAAGAGAATTGCCTAATCCCATGAGCTGTAGGTCGCTGTGAGCTGTGATGCCACCGCACTCTACTGAGGGCGACAAAGTGAGATTCTGTCTCTAAAAAAAAAAAGAAAGAAACAAAGTCCATGCCCAGATATCTTCACTGATGTACTTGACCAAACATTTAAAGAAAAAATAATACTAGTTCTTTCAAAAACTCTTTCACAAAACAGAAGAGGAGGCCATAGCTCCAGCTTTTTCTATGAGGCCAATATTACCCTAATATCAAAACCTGACAAAGATACCATAAGAAAGAAAACTGTAGGCTTGGCGCCCGTAGCACAGTGGTTGCAGTGTTAGCCACATACACCAAGGCTGGTGAGTTTGAATCCAGCCTGGGCCAGCTAAACAACAATGACAACTGCAACAAAAAAAGCTGAGTGCCCAAGAGTTTGGGGTTGCTGTGAGCTGTGACCACGGCACACTCTACAGAGGGTAACACAGTAAGACTCTATCTCAAAAAAAGAAAGAAAGAAAGAAAGAAAACTGTAAATAAATAACCTATGAGTATAGAGGCAGAAATCTTAAAAAAAATATTAGCAAACAGAATCCAGCAACACATGACAAGGATAGTGCACCATGATCAAGTGAAATCAATCTCAGGAATTCAAGGTTGGGTTTATATCTGAAAATAAATTAATACACCATAGTATTAGAATAAAGAAAAAAAACTCAATCATTTGACTAGATGCAGAAAAAATCCTTTGACAAAATTCAACATTCTTTCATAATAAAAAACATGCAACAAACTAGAAATAGAGAATTTCCTCAACCATCGATAAAGAGCATGTATTAAAAGCTCACAGATAACATCAGGCTTAATGACGAAAGTTCCTAAAAGATCAAAACAAGACAAGGATGTCCACTCTGGTCACTTATATTCTACATTGTGCTGGAGATTCCAGCCAGAAAATTAAGCAAGAAAGTGAAATAAAAAACATTTAGATGGGAAAAGAAGAAGTGAAACTATCTCTATTTGCAAATGACATTTTTTTGTTTTGTTTTTTGGGGAGTCCACTTTGTCACCCTTGGTATCATAGCTCATAGCAACCCCAAACTCTTGGGCTCAGGTGATCCTCTTGGTTCAGCCCTCCAAGTAGCTGGAACTATAGGCAATCACTATAGTGCCCAGCTAGTTTTTCTTTTTTTAGTAGCGATGGGGTCTCACTCTTGCTTAGGGTGGTCTCGAACTCCTGACCTCAAGCAATCCACCTGCCTTGGCCTCCCAGAGTGCTGGGATAACAGGCCCGAGCCACTGTGCCTGGCCCTACATGATCTTGTACATAGAAAATCCTAAGGAAAATGCAAATTAAAACCTCTGAAGAAAAAAACATGAACTATAATTTTTGTCTGCTTTCACACTACAACAACAATCACTACAGAAGACTACTGTGACCAAATTTGTGTGTGTGGGGTGTCCCCTGCCCCTCCCTACCACACCAAGCAAGCAATAAGTTCTGCAGCAGACACCAGTTGGGTGTCCTCCAATTCAATTCCTATACTACCTGCCTGGAAATAGCATCAGATCTACAAGTTGAGGGCTCAGTCCCACAAGACTGCCCCCCTTCCCCTGCCTTAAGACACCAAGTCTGTGCCTCTGGAACTTCTGACCAATCAGCTTCAAGATGGGAAACAATTTACATTCACCAGTTTATTGTAAAGGATACTACAAAGGATATAGATGAAGAGGCAAGGTATGAGGGAAGGGCCCTGGCGTTTCCAGACACCCCTGCAGTGCACCACTCTCCAGGAACCTGCACATGTTCAACTGTGTAGAGCTGTGATTGGACGAGAACGGTATAATCTAATACTAACAGACTGAGTGAGGAGTCTCAGCAAGGCCTGTCTGTTCAGATTCTTGCTGGCCGCCTGTGCAGCATTCCTTCCTCCAGGGTGTGGGGCAGGATTTCTTCTGAAATGAGAGTCTTATGACCTACAATCAGAAAAGGTAGGTCTGAGAAGTTCTTCATGGCGGTCTCTGAAACAGAAAGGTGGGGGAGGATTCCTACCTTTCTTTTTTTTTTTTTTTGTAGAGACAGAGTCTCACTTTATGGCCCTCGGTAGAGTGCCGTGGCCTCACACAGCTCACAGCAACCTCCAACTCCTGGGCTTAAGCAATTCTCTTGCCTCAGCCTCCCGAGCAGCTGGGACTACAGGAGCCCGCCACAACGCCCGGCTATTTTTTGGTTGCAGTTTGGCTGAGGCCGGGTTTGAAGCCGCCACCCTCGGTATATGGGGCCGGCGCCCCACCGACTGAGCCACAGGTGCCGCCGGATTCCTACCTTTAATAGGGTAGGGGGAAAGGAGCAGGTGAGAGGAAGACAGGAGAAAGTCTGAGAGAAAGATTCTGTTGCTGGAGGCCTGCTTCTGAGGGCTAAAGTGCCCCCAAATTATAACAAGGGGTGTGGGAGTTATTGGCCATGAACAGGGATGAAAACCTACATATATGTACATATATCTCATAATATCACAAAACCACAATGAGATATCACCTCACACCTGTTAGAATGGTCACTTTGAAAAAAAAAAAACCAACAATAATAAAAAACAAATCCAGAAAATAACAAGTGTTGGTTTGCAGACCTCCTGAGGTAATAACCCTGCTTTGAGGGGCTGTTTCTAGCCAGACACCAAGGCAGACGGGAGCTGCAGGAAGCCTGGGGCTGGGAACACCACAAAAGATAGGTCAGGGCAGGGGAGCTTGACTCCTGAGGGCATCACCTACTGTCTGGGTGGCCTTGACTCAGACATATAATCTCTCTGCCTCAGTTTCTCCATCTGTAAAATAGGCATAATAGTACTATTTTTCAAAGTTCCTGGGTGGATTAGATTAGACTGTGTGAGGGTCTTCAGAAAGAGCCTGATAGAAAGTCCTGGCTGCTGTTTCCAGAGAGAGGGGCTGCTGTGGAGCGTGACTATTCTGTCCAAGCTCCTGTTAGAAAGCCAGCCTGGGAAGCTCAGCGCCAACAGAATGTACAGTGGAACCTCCATAGATGACCACCTCCCTACACTGACCACCTGCTTAAGTTAACCTAATTTTCTTTCTTTCTTTTTTTTTTAGAGACAGAGTCTCACTTTATCGCCCTTGGTAGAGTGCTATGGCATCATAGCTCACAGCAACCTTCAACTCCTGGGCTTAGGTGATTCTCCTGTCTCAGCCTCCTGAGTAGCTAGGACTACACGCACCCGCCACAACACCCAGCTATTTTTTTGTTGCAGTTTAGCCGGGACCGGGTTTGAACCCGCCACCCTCGTATATGGGGCTGGTGCCCTGCCCACTGAGCCACAGACGCCGCCCAAGTTAATTTTCATAGACCGGACATGCACCACATATACATATCAGTACAAAAGGCTTAGTTCCTTATGTTGACCACTTCTGTATGTTGAGCATTTTGTTACAGTCCCTTGGATGGCCAGCTTACAGAGGTTCTACTGTATTTATGGTCAATTGATTCTGGATAAGGTGCAAAGACAATTCAATGAGGAAAAGAATAGTCTTTGAACAAATGGTGCTGTAAGAGGCTTAACAATTAAGTTTACGAACTCATCCTAGAAAAAAGTGTATGTACTTCATTGCTGAATATCACTATAGTCACCTTCGAACTATTCCCCTTGAGAAGTTGTGCACCGGGTGGCACCTGTGGCTCAAAGGAGTAGGGCCCCGGCCCCTTATACCGGAGGTGGTAGGTTTAAACCCAGCCGCAGCCCCAGCCAAAAGCTGAAAAAAAAAAAAAAAAAGAGAGAGAGAGAGAGAAAAGCTGTGCACCAACGTCAAGTGCCTAGTCCACTCTTCAAAGCAATTTTGGAACTCTTCTTCTGCAATGGCCATCAGACCTGTCATCATACAGCACACAAAAACCTGAAAGAACAATAATGAATGCCACTCAGCAAGACAGCACCACATGTCAACAGGTATACAACTATGAGAAACTGATATACCAAGGTGATGAAACTTTACTAAGATTGTACAAGGCTGCCAATTTAAGCGCATGGTGACAAGTTCAAGAACTTAATTGTCAGATCTCATTTGACAATAACTCTGATAATCATTCCAGGAAAAGAGTTCCAAAATTGTTTTGAAGCGTTAAGTGCTGATGCTGGTGTATAACTTCCTAAGGGGAGTAGTTTGAAGGTGACGATAGTGATATTCGGCAATGAGGTACATAGCACTTTTTCTAGGACGAGTTTGCAAACTTTTTTTTTTTTTTTAGAGACAGAGTCTCACTTTATCGCCCTCGGTAGAGTGCTGTGGCATCACAGCTCACTGCAAACTCCAACTCCTGGGCTTAGGTGATTCTCCTGCCTCAACCTCCCAAGTAGCTGGGATTATAGACGTCCGCCACAATGCCTGGCTATTTTTTTGTTTTTAGCAAGCTAGGACTAGGTTTGAACCCATCGGCCCTGGTGCATGTAGCTGGCGCCCTACCCATTAAGCTACCAGTGCCACCAGAGTTTGCAAACTTAATTATCAGACCTTTGTATACCACTGAACATGTGTAAAATATATATACATAAAATAATGAATTTGGAGCCTCTACCTCATACCATATACAAAAATTAACTCAAGATAGATTTTTTAAATCCCAAATGTAAGAGATAACACTATAAAACTTGCCTGGGTGCAATGGCTCACACCTGTGATTCCAGCACTCTTGGGAGGCTGAGGTGGCAGGATCGCTTGGGCTCAGGAGTTGGAGACCAGCCTGAGCAAGAGCAAGAACCCCATATCTACTAAACATAGAAAACCATAGCTGGGCCTTGTGGAATGCACCAGTAGTCACAGCTACTTGAGGCAAAAGGGTTGCTTAAGCCTAGGAGTTTGAACTAAGCTGACACCACGGCACTCTGACCTGGGCAACAGAGTGAGACTCTGTCTCAAAAAAATCAGATAAAACTCTTAGAAGAAAAGGTAGAAACATCTTCATGGCCTTGAATTTGACAGTTTTCTTAGATATGTCGCCAAAAGTACAAGTAACAAAAGAAAAAACAAATTGGACTTCTTTAAATCTGAAACCTTTGTGTTTCAAAGGACACCATCAAGAAAGTAAAAAATCCACAGAATGGCAGAAAACATTCGCAAATCATATATCTGATGTAGGACTTGTATCCACAATATATAAAAAAATTATAATTTAATAATAAAAAGACAGTGACAATTAAAAATGAGCAAAAGCAGGAGTTCAAGGCTACAGTGAGCTAATCGTGCCCACCACTGTACTTTAGCCTGGGTGACAAAGTGAGACCCTGTCTCTTAAAAAAAAGTAGGTGGGCCGGGCATGGTGGCTCACGCCTGTAGTCCCAGCACTGTGGGAGGCTGAGGCGGGTGGATTGCCTGAGCTCAGAGGTTTGAGACCAGTATGAGCAGCAGTGAGCCAGAGTAAGACCCCGTCTCTACTAACATCAGAAACAGCCAGATGTTGTGGTGGGCGTCTGTAATCCCAGCTACTGGGGAGGCAACGGGACAGAGCATCGCCAGAGGAAGCATTGAAAAAAAGAAGAAAGAAAATGAACAACAAAAAAGAAGAATACTTCAAACGAAGAAGAATGATGAACAAACAAGCTGAAATTAAAAAAAAATAATAAAAAATAAAGTAGATGGAGAAGGAGAAAAGAAGACGAGAGGAAGAAGACAGGGGGAGGAGGAGGAAAATGGGCAAGCAACTGAATAGACATTCTGTTAAAAAAAAAAAGTACAGGCTTGGAGCCTGTAGCTCAGTGGTTAGGGCGCCTGCCATATACACCGAGGCTGGCAGGTTTGAGCCCGGCCTGGGCCATCTAAACAACAATGACAACTGCAACAAAAAAATAGCCAGGCATTTTGATGGCTGCCTGTAGTCCCAACTACTTGGGAGGCTGAGGCAAGAGAATCGCTTAAGCCCAAGAGTTTGAGATTGCTGTGAGCTGTGACGCCACAGCATTCTAGCAAGGGCAACATAGACTCTACCACAAAAAAGTAAAAAAAAAAAAAAAAAAAAAGTACAAATGGCTAATAAGCACATGAAAAGATGTTCAACATCTTTAGTCACTAGGGAAATGTGAATAAAAAGCACAAGGTACTGTAACATTTCACATCCATTAGAGTGGCTATAATCAAAAAGTTAGATAATAAGAAGTATTGGTGAGGGTGTGAAGACATTGGACTCTTCGTAAGCTCCTGGTAGAAATGTAAAATAATAAATAAAAATATATCCCGGCTCTTAAAATAAAATTAGGTAATTTTATTTAACTGTTCTTTCTTGAAAAATTATGCAATTCTATTGGAAGGGATATAACTCTGTATAGAGATAACAAGGAAGAATTTGGATTTATCAGGGAAATGGTAGGAACCTATTCAAATTTATAAAGCAAGAGAGTAACATCAAAACTATTTTTATTTTATTGTTGGGAATTCATTGAGGGTATCAGAAACCAGGTTACACTGATTGCATTTGTTTGGTAAAGTCCCTCTTATAATTGTGTCTTGCCCCCAAGAGGTGTGTCACACACTGAGACCCCACCACCACCCTCCCTCCTTCCCTTTCTCTGCTCTTCCTTTCCCCCACCCTCCTCCCTCCTTCTCTCGCTCTCTGCTCTCCTCTTCCCCTACCACCCACCATGCACTAGGTCATTAATTGTCCTTATATGTGAATTGAGTACATAGGATTCATGATCCTTCATTCTTGTGATGCTTTACTAAGAATAATGTGTTCCACTTCCATCCAGGTTAATACAAACGCTGTAAAGTCTCCATCTTTTTTAATGGCTGAGTAGTATTCCATGGTATACATATACCATAGCTTGTTAATCCATTCCTGGGTTGGTGGGCATTTAGGCTGTTTCCACATTTGGGCAATTGTAAATTGAGCTGTGATAAACAGACTAGTGCAAGTGTCCTTATGGTAAAAAGATTTTTTTTTCCTTCTGGGTAGATGTCCGGTAATGGGATTGCAGGATCAAATGGGAGGTCTAGCTTGAGTTCTTTGAGGGTTCTCCATACTTCCTTCCAAAAAGGTTGTATTCGTTTGCAGTCCCACCAGTAGTGTAAAAGTGTTCCTAACTCTCCATATCCATGCCAGCATCTGCAGTTTTGAGATTCTGTGATGTGGGCCGTTCAGCTGGTTAGATATTTCATCAAAGCTATTTTTTAAGAAAGATAACCACATTCTGTGATTCTGAAATAGCTACATATAGCTGGACTGTGAAATATGTGCTACTAGTCTTCTCTTACTGAAGCTAAACTCCTTTCTTGTCAACAGCAGGAATTATTTGCTCTTGAGACAATAACAAAGGGAGGCAGGCCCGGCTCTGTGGCTCCTGCCTGTAATCCCTGCATTCTGGAAGGTCGAGGTGGGTAGATTGCCTGAGCTCAGGAGTTTGGGACCAGTGTGAGCAAGAGCAACACCCTGTCTTTACTAAAAATAGAAAAATTAGCCACGTGTTGTGGCAGATGTCTATAGTTCCAGCTACTCAGGAGGCCAAGGCAAGAGGATTGCTTGATACTGAGCTATGAGCACCCTAGCACTCTGGACTGGGCAACAGAGTGAGAATCTGTCTCAAAATGTAAAAAAATAATGAAGGGAGGCACCAACTCCTCTTCAAGTATTAGAAATATCTGACTTAGGGCAGCACCTGTGGCTCAGTGAGTAGGGCCCTGGCCCATATACTGAGGGGTGATGGGTTCAAACCCAGCCCCAGCCAAACTGCAACAAAAAAATAGCCAGGCCTTGTGGCAGGTGCCTGTAGTCCCAGCTACTCAGGAGGCTAAGGCAAGAGAATCGCCTAAACCCAGGAGTTGGAGGTTGCTGTGAGCTGTGACGCCACAGCATTCTACTGAGGGTGAGAAAGTGAGACCCTGTCTCTTAAAAAAAAAAAGTGTGGGTGGTGCCTGTGGCTCAAAGGAGTAGGGCGCTGGCCTCATATGCTGGAGGTGGCAGGTTCAAAAACTGCAAAAAAAAAAAAAAAAAAAAGGATCTGACTTAAATAGGCAAAAAACATTATTAAATGATATAAGTGAAAAGTCCTAGGTATAGTTGGCTTCTGGAAAATCTAAATATAGGTGTTCGAATAATGTCATCAGGAATTTGTCTCACCGAACTTTTGCCTGTGTTAGCTTCATTTTCAGGCAGGCTCTTCTCCCGTTTCATCAGCTAGAACAGAAAGAAATCTCATTCCCAATAGTTCCAACAATAGTTTCTTAGGAAGCCTCTCGTTGATCTACAATGGGTCATAAATCCTCTCTAAACTAATCCCTATGGGGAAGAAGAGGTGGGAATATGCTTTAGTTGGCCAGGGTAATGGCAGCAGGGACACAGAATGAACTGGCCAGAGAAAAAAGCAGTGGAGGCAGAGTGTGCAAGACAGTTGGTTGCTTAAAAGTGTTGGGGAAAGAAGAAGATCATGTTTATTGAATTACAGCCATGTATGGTGCCCTGCACTGAGCAAGTAAAAGTCAGTCTGGTGGAGGAGCTGGACTTGCAAACATATATCCAATGTGCTAATTATAATGTGGGAGGGCTGCACCAGGGGCCAGGACTGCAGGGGAGAAAGGACACCATCTGAGGAATAGCTGTGTGTCAGAGGGAAGGGTATGTTCAGGAAGGCTTCAAAGAGAAGGAAATCTTGACCTGAGTTTTAAAGGATGAGTAGGATACACAAACATGTGGTAGCAAATAGAGTAAGAGATTTTAAGGTCATGCCAGGGGAAAAAAGCAGAGTTGAAAAAACATTGTTGGCCAGAAAAACCACATCCAAACCAAAGATATATTTAGTTTTGCTCACACAACACTTTTAGAACTTTTTGAATTAGTTACCAACATTGAAAGATCTGGAGCTTTCACATAAAAATCCATATATCCAATTTATCTCAAAAAACCAAGTTTGGCTACATGGGGCCAGCATTTTTGCATGGTGACAAATGTCTGACACAGCAACAGTCCTTCCATTCCCTATTATAACTCATAACCTGCATAGTCCTTGATAATGGATTAAAGATGGCTGTAAATTCTTTGTAACTCTCTACCTCAAAAGGAGGGGTTTATTTCCCCTCCTCTGAAATCTAGGCTGGTTTTATGAGTGCTTAACCAACAGAATGTGGTAAAATGATTTCTATCCTTTCAGAGGACTGGTAGCTTGTGCCTCCTTCTTCTTGGAGCACTCTCTGGGGACACCTCCTTCTCAGAATCCTAGACTACTGAGAAATAATAAAATGGGTATCATTTAAGTCATGAAGTTTTTTAAAAATATCCACTTTTTTCAAAACAGAGTCTCACTCTGTTGTCCAGACTAGAGTGCTGTGGCATCAGCCCAGCTCACAGCAACCTCAAACTTCTTTTTTTATTTTTTTGGTGAGATAGAGTCTCACTTTGTCCCCCTTGGTAGAGGACAGTGGCATCATAGCTCAAAGCAACCTCAAACTCTTGGGCTCAAGCTATTCTCTTGTGTTAGCCTCCCAAGTAGCTGGGACTACAGGTGCCCACCACAACATCCAGCTATTGGTAGAGACAGGGATCTTGCTCTTGCTCAGGCTGGTCTCTTGAACTCCTGAGATCAAGCAATCCACCTGCCTTGGCCCCTCAGAGTGTTAGGATCACAGGTGTGAGCCACTGTGCTGGCCTAACTTCCAACTTCTGGATTCATGTGATCCTCCTGCCTCAGCCTCCCAAGTAGCTGGGACTATAGGTGCCTGCCACCATGCCTGTCTAATTTTTTCTATTTTTAGTAGAGACAGGGTCTTGCTCTTGTTTAGACTGGTCTTGAACTCCTGAGCTCAAGCAATCCTCCCTCCTCCATATCCCAGAATGCTAGGATTAGAGGCGTGAGCCACTGTGCCCGGCCTAAGTCATGAAGTTTTAAGGTGGTTTGTTATTACACAATGAGTACCCAGAATGGAACACCCACCCCCACTGTTTCCCTTGTGGACATCAGAGGGCTCAGCCTCTGAACCAGAGGCCTCAGGGCATCTATTGAGCTTGGGTAGTGCTGGACAGACCAAATGTTTAGATGCAGAAGATCATGAAGGGCTTCGCATGCCAGGCTCAGGGAGTTTTGACTTTTCCCTAGAGGTATTGAGGAGCTGGTAGAGTTTTTATACGGTAGGCATATTAATCACTTTTGCCTTTAAGGACAGTGATTTTAGCAATGTCATAAAAAATTTTGATCAGCACGGCACCTGTGGCTCAGTGGGTAGGGTGTCTGCCCCATATACCGAAGGTGGCGGGTTCAAACCCGGCCCCAGCCAAACTACAACAAAAAAAAGCCAGGCATTGTGGCAGGCTCCTGTAGTCCCAGCTACTCCAGAGGCTGAGGCAAGAGAATTGCCTAAGCCCAGGAGTTGGAAGTTGTTGTGAGCTGTGAGGCCACGACACTCTACTGAGGGGACAAAGTAAGACTCTACCTCAAAAAAAAATTTTTTTTTGATCACAGGCGGTGCCTGTGGCTCAGTGGGCAAGGCGCCGGCCCCATATACCAAGGGTGGTGGGTTCAAACCCGGCCCCGCCCAAACTGCAACAAAAAATAGCTGGGTGTTGTAGTGGGCACCTGTAGTCTCAGCTACTCAGGAGGCTGAGGCAAGAGACTCGCCTAAGCCCAGGATTTGGAGGTTGCTGTGAGCTGTGATGCCACAGCACTCTACCTAGGGGGACAGCTTGAGACTCTGTCTTAAAATAAAGTAAAATAATGCTCACTTCGGCAGCGCATATACTAAAATTGGAACGATACAGAGAAGATTAGCATGGCCCCTGTGCAAGGATGACATGCAAATTCGTGAAGCGTTCCATATTTTTTGTACTTCTACTATTTTTAAATATTAAAATTGCTTTATTTCTATTGTTAAAAAAATAAATAAAATAAAATAAAATAAACAGAGTTTATTTGTGTGACAAGAACAGGTGGAGTCCTGGTGAGGACTGTAATAGGCAAGGTAAGGGACATCTGAAAGGGATCAAGAGAGGAAGCTTCATAGAAAAGAAGAGAACCAGGGCAGGGTGGGGCCCCAGATACCAAAGAAAGAGTAACTAGCTTCAGGAGGAGGTAGTAGTCAGTTGCCTAGGGCAATCTCCTAACCATGTTTGTCTGATTTAAGGATCAGAAAACTATTGGTAGCCTTGGCGAGGGCAAGTCGTGTGGAATGGTGACAGCAGAAACCAGACTCAAGTAGGTGAAGTAGAGATGAGGAAGTGGAGACAGTGAGTATGAATAGCTCTTGCAAGAAATTCGATTGTGAATGTGGGAGTGAGATAGGGAAGTGTTTTGAGGTTGCCAAGTTGAGAAAGGTTCTCTCAGCACATGGGAGACTCAGTGTGTTTTCAAACTGAAAACAGAGGGTCTGTGGAGAGAGAACTTGGCAGTGCAGGAGAAAGGGGGTAAGCAGAGGCATCAGATCACTGAAGAAACGGGAAGGGAACTTGTTCCTACAGGGAGGAATCAGCCTGAAGTTCCCCAGAAGATCCCTGTCTGTTTGATAACAGTCTGTGGATGTGTATAGGAGCTGGAGGTGTTAGTGCTGGTGTGGGTAGGAGCAGAGAGGTTGAGAGACTTCTCTCTCTCTTTTTTTTTTTCCAATAAAATAGGAGCAATCATCGTCTCATGAAGATGAGGAAGGCAGCCTAGAGGAGACGGCTAACAGAAAGTGTCTGGCAAATTTGACCTAGGTCTGAGCCTGCGGAACGTGGACCCAACATCCTTACACACCTCCTGTTTAGGCCAGGATTGGTTCCTGGACAGGGCCGGTGCTAAGCCCGCAGTGGGAAGGAAGTTTGTAGATATGAGAAGGACTAGGAGCTGCATGATTGGGGACCAAGCTGCCAGGGTAACCTCTTTTAATAAGACCCTGTCACTTCTTTGGTTGGAGACTTGTGTGGCTTCCCTTTGCCTACAAGAGCAAGCTCCTTGAGAAGTCCCAAGCCAATCAACAGAGAAGTGGATGAGAGATCAACAATTCCACTTTTATTTACAGAAAAGCCAGCAATTCCAGAGAACAGTGAGGATATCTTCTCAAAGAACTGTTTTTTCGTTTGTTTGTTTGTTTTTTGGCCGGGGCCGGGTTTGAACCCACCACCTCTGGTATATGGGGCCGGCGCCCTACTCATTTGAGCCACAGGAGCTGCCCTCAAAGAGCTGTTTTGCTCTTCTGTTTCTCTTTGTTACTTTTATATACTCACAGTAAAAGCAAGCATCAGCAATGTTATTAATCATCATAGTATATGTTAAACAGATTCCTCTTCATAGGTTACAAGGTTACACAATATCCCCCTAAAAATGGTTCTATTTTCAAAGCGTTCCTACTCTAGACTAAATTTATAGTTAGTCGCTACCAAATGCATTACTAAGTGCACTTCATGCACTGGGTCCTTGCCTGGCACCGTGGTCCTTGGAGCAGCCAGTTTCCTAACTTTATAAGAAGGCCCTGTACCTGAATAAACAACACTAGATGGTGGCATGCAGGCTCATATGGCCCTGCCAGGGCCTGTCCAGCAATGCACTGTATATAATGATTATTTAGGATAACCGCCTAAACAGTGGCCACCATCCCTTCAAGCTCTGCCTCCTGGGGACCTTTCTGGCTTTTTTATCTTCCCCATCCTCCTAAACACCAGGGGTTCCATCCATAGGGAGAGCTCTGCACTCCCTAAGATGTCATGATCTTTTCCTGCCTTTATCTGAAAGACTTTTCTACCTCTCTCCTCTCTTCTCTGCTTGGTAAATTCCTATTCAAGACCCAGTTGAAATGTAATGCCAACTCATCATCCTACCACTATCTGTGGAGTGTCTCACCTGTCAATCCCTGGGTTTCCCTCTCCTCCAAGAGAACACCTAGACAGTTTGGTTGGACTCACTTATGGGTTTCAGAGTCAGGCAGACTTGGATGTCAATCCTTGACTGAGTGACCTTGAGCAGGATATTTATCTCCACTAGGCCTTGATTTCCTCATCTGTAAAAGAGGGACACACCTTATAGGGCTTTGAGGCTTTTTGGTGATGGGATGTTTGTGAAGGCTCTTGACATAGCACCTTGGATATAGTACTGTTGGAGCAATCAGGAGTCTACATGGTAAGAACTCAGTTAAAAATCTTTTTTTATAGCTGATTTGTTTGAATGATAACCTAAAGCAAGTCCACACATTACAGCTTAGGACTCTTTTATTTATTTATTTTATTATTTTATTATTTATTTATTTATTTATTGAGACAGAGTCTCACTTTGCCACCCTGGGTTGAGTGCCATGGAGTCAGAGCTCACAGCAACCTCAAACTCCTGGCCTTAAGCAATTCTCCTGCCTCAGCCTCCCAAGTAGCTGGGACTACAGGTGCCCGCCACAATGCCCAGCTGTTTTTGTTGTTGTTGTTGTTGCAGTTGTCATTGTTGTTTGGCAGGCCCCCGCCAGGTCTGAACCTGCCAGCCTCAGTGCATGTGGCCAGCGCCCTAATCGCTGAGTTACAGGTGTTGAGCCTGACCTTTTCTTCTATCCCTCTTACTTCCTATAAACTAATGGTTAGATCTAGAGAGTTGATTAGATTCAAGATTATTATTAGTAGTATTTAGGCACAAATACTACAAAGGTGATACTGCATGCTTACTACATCATAGCAGGTGGCACATCATGTCTGGTTGTCCTCTACGTGATGTTAAGCTTGATTGGTGGGTTCTTTATTTTTCTTCCTGGCAATCATAGACATGTGAACATAAGCTGGGTATCATTAGATGTTAATAAATTATTACTGAATTTTTTGGGTATAATTATATATTGCATAATTGTATTGTGTTTCAGTAAAATGAAAATCCCTATTTGACATCCTTATTTGCATGAATCTCAAAATATTATACCAAGTGAAAAAAAACAGACATACTATATGATTTCATTTGTATAGAACTTTCTAGAACAGGCAAAATTAATCTAGAGTGACAGCAAACAGATCAGTGGTTATTTGGGTCTGAGTTTGAGGATGGATTGTGGAAGGGTATAGAAGGAATTTTTAAGGGTGATGGAAATATTTTATACGAGGTCTGACGATTAAGTTTGTGAACTTGCCACTGTTCGCTTATGTTGGCAGCACCATATAAACAATTCAGTAAGGTTTTATACCTTTGGTATATCAGTGTCTCACAGCTGTGTGGCAGTGTCTTCCTGAGTGGTGTTCATTATGGTTGTTTCATGTTTTTGTGTGCTGTCGTGAGAATGTTAGAGCTTGAATTAGAGCAACGAACAAATATTAAATTTCTTGTTAAACTTGGCAAGAGTGGCAGCGAAATTAGAGGCATGTTAGTTCAAGTTTATGGGTATAATACCATGAAGAAAACGGCACTGTACAAATGGATTATACTTTTTTCTGAGGGGAGAGAAAGCATCACTGAGAAAAGAGGTTAGGACAGCCAGTAAAGAGCAGAACTAACAAAAACGTTATGAAAGTTCATTGAATTGTGCATCAAAATTGTTGGCTGACTATGAGAAGCATAGCAGACCAAGTAAACATTAATAGAGAAACAGGAAAATCTGAACTGAAAATCCTGGCGTGAGAAAGGAGCGGCTCTGGCATCAAGACAATGCACCAACTCATGTGGCACTGTGTGAGTTTTTAGCAAGTAAACAAATAGCTGTATTGGCTTGGTGCCTGCAGCTCAGTGGTTAGGGCGCCGGCCACATACACCGAGGCAGGCGGGTTCGAACCCAGCCCAGGCCTGCTAAAAACAATGACAACTGCAACAAAAAATTAGCCGGGCATTGTGGTGGGTGCCTACACATAGTGAGACTGTGTCTCAAAAAAAAAAAAAAAAATAGCTGTATTAGAACACCTTCCCTACTTGCCTGTTCTGGCCACTAATGACTTTTTTCTTTACCTGAAGGTAAAGGAAATACTGCCAGGAAGAAATTTTGATGATATTCAGGACATCAAGGGTAATATGATGAGAAAGCTCTGATGGTCTTTCCAGAAAAAGAGTTCTAAAAATCACTTTGAAGGGTACACTAGGTGCTGGTATCAGAGAATAGCTTCCCAAGGGGAGTACTTTGAATGTGACTCATTACAGCCCAAGTCAATAATGATATTAAATATCAATAAATGATAATGAATATCATTTATTCAGTAATGAGATATGCAATACTTTCTCTCTTTTTTTTTTTTTGAGACAGCCTCAAGCTGTCACCCTGCATAGAGTGCCGTGGCATCACAGCTCACAGCAACCTCAAACTCCTGGGGTCAAGAGATTCTCCTGCCTCAGCCCCCAAGTAGCTGGGACTATAGGCACCTGCCACAATGCCCGGCTATTTTTTGGTTGCAGCCGTCACTGTTGTTTGGCAGGCCAGGCTGGATTCGAACCTGCCAGCTCAGGTGTATGTGGCTGGCGCCTTAGCTGCTTGAGCCACAGGCGCCGAGCCATGCAATACTTTCTCTAGGATGAGTTCATGAGCTTAATTGTCAGAGTTAGATGGTGATAATTATATAGGTATATACGTTTGTTAAAACTAATTGAGCCATGCACTCAAAATTAGTGTATTTCATTGAATGAAAAATTTTTTTAGACAGTCTTACTATGTCACCCTCAGTAGAGTGCTGTGCTGTCACAGCTCACAGCAACCTCAAACTCTTGGGTTCAAATGATTCTCTTGCCTCAGCCTCTCAAGTAGCTGGGACTACTGGTACCTGCCACAACACCTGGCTATTTTTTGTTGCAGTTGTCATTGTTGGTTAGCTGGCTCAGGCTGGGTTGAAAGCCACCAACTTCGGTGTATGTGGCTGGCGCCATAACCACTGTGCTACAGGCGCTGATCCCAAGTAGCTGGGACTACAGGCACCCACCACAACACCCAGCTATTGTTTTTTTTTTTTTTTTTTAGAGACAGAGTCTCACTTTATCGCCCATGGTAGAGTGCCGTGGCATCACACAGCTCACAGCAACCTCCAGCTTTTGGGCTTAGGTGATTCTTTTGCCTCAGCCTCCTGAGTAGCTGGGTCTACAGTCGCCCGCCACAATGTCCAGCTATTTTTTGTTGTTGCAGTTTGGCCAGGGCTGGGTTTGAACCCACCACCCTTGGTATATGGGGCCGGCGCCCTACTCACTGAGCCACAGGTGCCGCCCAACCCTGGCTATTTTTGTTTGTTTGTTTTTTATACAGAGTCTCATAATGCCGCCTTCGGTAGAGTGCTGTGGCATCACAGCTCGCAGCAACCTCAAACACCAGGGCTTAAGCGATTCTCTTGCCTCAGCCTCCTGAGTAGCGGGGACTACAGGCACCCACCACAATGCCCAGCTATTTATTTATTTATTTATTTTGGTTGCAGTTGTCATTGTTGTTTAGCAGGTCCAGGCAGGGCTCGAATCTGCCAGGTTCAATGTATGTGGCTGGCGCCCTACTCACTGAGCTATGGGCGCCAAGCTGAAGCCCAGCTATTTTTTTAGAGATGAGTTCTTGCTCTGGCTCAGGCTGGTCTCAAACCTATGAGCTCAAGCAATCTACCTGCCTCAGTCTCCCAGAGTGCTAGGATGACAGGCATGAGCCATGGTGCCCAGCCTATATTTTTCTATTTTTAATGTAGATACAGGGTCTCACTCTTGCTTTGACTAGTCTCGAGCTCCTGACCTTAGCAGTTCTCATTTGGGGACAATGTCTCACTGTGTTGCTTATTTTTCACTCCTGTTCTCATCCATTTATCCCACCCACCCACCTGGTTGTGTCCCAGGCAGTGTGCTTGGTGCAGGCTAACTAGACACACCCCTAACTTTAGATAGGACCTGACCAAGAGCTAAAGGCTAGTGACCCATGCCAGGCACAGCACACTGTGACTTAATTCCAAGCCTTTAATTGGAGCTTTCTTCTGGGTGACTAAGATTAAAGGATAGAAGTCTAAGAGCTGCTGGTAGTCGTCTCACCCTCATCTGAAGCAGAACTGCCTGAGAACAGAACTGACATAGAGGAAAGCAGGCCGAAGAAAGGAAAAGAGCAAGACAACTTCACTGTCCAAGACCCTACTGGTCCAGCCAGACTTGGAACAAGCCCCTTTCAGTTATGTGAAGCTTTTTTTTTGAGACAGAGCCTCATTTTGTCACCCTCGGTAGAGTGCCTTAGGGTCATAGCTCATAGCAACCTCAAACTCTTGGGTTCAAGTGATCCTCTAGCCTCAGCCTCCTGAGGAGCTAGGACTATGGGCATACATCACTATGCAGTTAGTCCTCCTATTTTTAGTAGATACAGGCTCTTGCTCAGACTGGTCTCTGACTCCTAAGCTCAGGCAATCCACCTTCCTCAGCCTCCCAGAGTACTAGGATTACAGGCGTGAGCCACTGTGCCTGGCCTGAGTTTTCTCCTTCTTTACCCCTAATGCTCTAGTTTGGGTAATGGTTTTCAGGCCTTCACAAATGTGCTGGTCCTCTGTGAGGAAATGAGGTCCTCCAGAGCGTAAGGCAGTGTGTGCCTCAGTTTCCTCATCTGTAAAGGAGATAGTAGTGCCATCTAGGGGCGTTGTAAAGAGTATAATATCTATGTGCTTGGCATATAGTAGGTAAACACCAGACATTATTCTTACCACTTCGATTAGAGACTGTACATCACAGTCCTTGCCCCTTCTCACTCGGTCTGGTCCTACTGGTAAAATATAGGCCCTCACCTCAGATGCAATTACAACCCTTAGGTTTTTGCAGTTGAATAATCTGTGGAACATTTCCACATGCATTGAGTATCTCATCAGATCCCCATATCTTTGTGTGGTGGGCAGGACAAATCTTATTTATCCCTTATTTACCAATGAAGAAACTGAGGTTCAGATAAGTTAGGCCTCTTGCCCAAGAACATACAGTCAATCAGACTGAGGTAGAGTACAATTTGAACCAGTCCCTTGATGTTCCTTGAACCTCTTCACATCATTGCGCCTTTGCTCAGGCTGTTCCCAGCCTACAGGACCCTGTCCAGCCTTGCCTATTGGCTCTTTCTCTTCCTTCAGACCCAACCTAAATATGCTGTAAACAACATTTATGAAGCCAGTTGCTTTTGTCCCATGAGGTGCTTTAGGCCTTCTTCAGGTTATTTTAGGTAATCATCCCCACAACCCTATGGACAGGTGTGACTCTGCTACAGAGGGAGAAACAGAGGCTGAAAACAGTGACATACCCTGTTAGTAGGTGTGACAGCCAAGGGCCACACTCATAAAACAACTTGATTCCAGATAGGCCTTTCTTGCCCGCTGTGGTGCCCGCTGTGCATCCAGGATGGGAAAGGACTCTTCCTTTAGCCCGGGTCTGAGTTGGGGCTCCTCTCTCCTCCCACCAGGCGGAGCGCCGACCCCTGGCCTCTGTGGCCCCTTGCACAGAGCAGATGCTCCGTAATGCGGGCTTATTTCAGCTGTGCCTCACCACAACCCTGTGAAGCAAGAGAGTAAGGGTTCTCCAAGTGAAGACAGGACACCCAGGACGCTAAGCGATCCCCGAAGCCGCCGATGAGTAGATGTAGGAGCTGGGACAAGAACCCGGATCCCCTCGCCCTCGCTGTGCTGCGTGCCCATCTGTGCGGCGATGGGGACAGGGCAGTACAGCTTTGCTGGGCGGTGCGGGGGTTCGTCCGGAGGCCTGGCGTGGTGCCTGGGAACCGTCATGAATGCCAGGGAAAGTATGGCGAGGAGGCTGGGGCGGGCTGAAGGAGGGAGGCAAGAAAGGGGTATTTTTGTATTTTGACATTTAAAAAAAGTGCAGGTTCGATTCGGAGCGGAGCGACTGGCCGCAGCATGTGCTCGGGCCTGGCAGCTGGTCGCCGAGCGGGAGGCGGGCTGCGGAGCTGGTAGCAGCGGCCGTCGGGGGCGGGCCCGGCCCCCTGAGCTCCGCCCCGAGGGGCGCTGCCCCCCGCAGGAGGCGGCGCTCGGCCGCTTCTCATTCATTGTCTTGACAAGAGCATCCTCAGCGGGCGCGTCTCCGGCTGCTCAGCTCGATCCTCCTCTGCCTCCTCTGCCTCCTCCTTCGCCTCCACCTCCATTTGGGAGGTCACTTTCAGCTCGGCAGCAGGTAAGGCTGGGGCCCCCGGGACGGCGGGGGTGGCCCGGCGGCTACCCGCCACCTGTGGGGCAGACGCGAGCGTGGGCGCCGCGGGCTGCGGGGGCGGGCGTGTTGTCAGCTGCCCCACCAGGCTGGGGCAAGGGGGCCGGTGGGTCAGGCCTCCTAAAGGGACGCTGCCTGGAGAGCGAGGGCCCGCTGAGGGGCCGAGGCTCCGAGGAGGTGAGGGAGAGGGGCCATCGCAGCCAAGATGGAGGTGGGGAGCCGGGGTCAACACAGACTCCGGAATGGGAGTCTTGGAGGATGGGAGTGGGGCGCAGGGTGGGGTGGGGTGAGCTGAGCAGCTGCCCTGGGCTTGGAGACAGGAAGGGGTTGAGAACAAAACAAGAAAAGACCAAGTTCCCCTTTCCGTGGTTTCCGGGCCTGGTACCTGTGGTGGGGGAGGAGGCAGGGTGGGGCGATGGCTTCCTGTCCCCCCCACCTCTGGTCTGAGGCTCCGCTGTCACCATGCCCAGACTGCCCCCCCCAGACTTGGACCCTTCACACACCTCACTGCTTTCAGGGTAGGCAGACCTGGGAGCCTCCTCAGGGGTCCAGGGTGGGCGAGGGGCTGGAGCCCAAAGCAGGGCAATTAGCAAAGCTGCAGAGGTGGGCTTTGGGCAGAGTGCCCTTTGAACAAGGCACAGGCCCCTTCACTGGGCAGGAAGGTGATACTGTTGGGTACAGGATTGGTCCCTCGAGCTTCTTTCTCTCCACCCAGCATAGTGGGGGGAAACCATCCTAGCTGGACCTCAAAGAAGCCAGTGTCAGCCTCACCCTTTCTATGTGTAGTTCCCATAGGGGGTGGAAATGGCACTTAAAGGCACCTGCTTTTTCTGAGCAGAGGTGTAGGGAGGAGGGGATACTGGGACCTGAGCCATCACACCTGGTGTCCAGAGACCTACTGAGGAAGCCATCCTGTAGCTTCTTACCCTCTGGGCAGGTCCCCACGCCATTTCCTCCTGTGTATCCAGCCCTGTGCCAGTAGGAGACCCAGGGCCTCATGTTGGTATGAGGAATGCAGCCTTTGGACACTGTAACTAAGGCAGAACCAACCCTCCAAGCTGTCTGGGTTGAGGCCCCTGAATCTGAGCCACCGGAAAGAAAGGGCTCCGCATCCATCAGTCAGTCAACAAACATGCACTGGGTGCTACAGCACACCAGACTGTTGTAGAAGCTGAGCCTATGGGATGGAGAGGGTGGCTCAGGGTGGCCTGGGGTGGGTGGAGAAGGCCAGCTTGCAGGTTAGACAGGAGTGAGGAGGGGTTGGAGAAGGTGAGCAGGAAGGTAGCAGGCTGTCAGCCACAGAGGGCATAAGGGGCAAGGAGCTCCCAGGAATGATGCCAGGACTGAGGGGTGTCTTAGGGAAAGAGGGGGCCACTGAAAGATCAGAACTGACCGGAAGGGAGAAAAGCCCTCAACCTGTGTGCCCCCAGGATGAGCCGGCAGGTGGTCCGCTCTAGCAAGTTCCGCCACGTGTTTGGACAGCCAGCCAAGGCCGACCAGTGCTATGAGGACGTTCGTGTTTCACAGACCACCTGGGACAGTGGCTTCTGTGCCGTCAACCCCAAGTTTGTGGCCCTGATCTGTGAGGCCAGTGGGGGAGGAGCCTTCCTGGTGCTGCCCCTGGGCAAGGTGAGGCCCTGGAGTCCTGGACAAATGACACCTGCACCTAACCAATGGCTCTGGGGAGGTCCTGGTTAGGTGATTGTCACCAAGCTCTCCGGAGCCTCAATGATGTCATCTCTAAAGCTGAGAGGGCTGGATGAGCTTTAAGCTTCCTCCAGCTCCTCCATGCTGTAGTTGCGAGGAAACTGAAGCTCAGGTGGGAGTCAATGTGAGAAGGGTCACATGGCAAGTCCTGCAGACCTAGGACCAGGTCTCCAGAGTCTCAGCCTGAGGCTCTCTCCCCTCAGAAGCAGGGAAGGACTGGCATGGGGTCTGGACAGGTTCAGCAGTGTTCTCTGGGCTGGGAACAATTCTAGGTTATGGTCTGTCTGAGGAGTCAGGCTGGGCCCTTGGGGACCCAGTAAGTTTGAGCCCCGAGTCACAGGTAGGGGTGATGCAAGAGGCCTTCTCCCTTCCCAGCCCTGCTCTCCCTCTGATCTTTGTCCCTCTGCCTGCTGTCTGCTGACCCCACGGGCGCATACTCCTGTGCTCTTCAGGGGGTAAGACAGGAAGGGGAGATGGGCCCTAAGCTGTTACCTTAAAAGGGCTGATGGAAGCAAAAAGAAGAGGAAGTGGTTGTCGGGGTGAGAGCTGGGCCCGCGCCCTGTGTGGTTCTCTACACAGGAAACCCTGCTGAAGCAGCTGCCCCCGGAAGAGGCCATTTCCAAACCTCTGTGCCTGCCTGGGAGCCAGTTATGACAGGCTTCCCTAGACATCTTTTGACAGGATCCATCCCTGCATCCCCAACATTCACATACCCTTCCCTGGAGAACCCCAACCCTATACCCATCCTGGGTCTGGGGCCTTGGTCTGTTGTGCCCATGGAAACCTCACTTAGGGAGGCTGGGGTGGGGGTGCCAACCTCAGGCACAGACTAGAGGTAAAGACTGGCAGGAACTTGGCCAGGGTCTCACAGTAAGGCAGGATGGGACCCAGCATCCTGGGGTTTGCCCAGGCAACTCTGGGACTGGGGCAAAGAAAAGAACAAACCCTCCCCACAACAGGCTCTTGTCCACTTCCAGGGGACCCCACAGCCTTCCTCTTTTGGCCTCTCTGAAGGGGATGTAGGGAGACTGGATTGGGTTTGGAGGGCAAAAGTGCTTCTGTTAAAGGCCCTGCTATGCCCTCTAGACTGGACGTGTAGACAAGAACATACCCACAGTTTGTGGCCACACAGCCCCTGTCCTGGACATTGCCTGGTGTCCGCACAATGACAATGTCATTGCCAGTGGCTCCGAGGACTGCACTGTCATGGTGAGTGTTGGTGGGGACCCAGGAGCTAGAAAGAGGGCTCCAGGATGGGGTCTGACATTTGGAGCACCAAAGACTCACTCACCCCTTCTCTACAGGTCTGGGAGATCCCCGATGGGGGCTTGACACTGCCTCTGCGGGAGCCAGTTATTACCCTGGAGGGCCACACCAAGCGTGTGGGCATTGTGGCCTGGCACCCCACTGCCCAGAACGTGCTGCTAAGTGCAGGTGCCACAGGGGGTGGGGGATGAGGGGTGGCTGATGGGCTGACATGGATAAGGACAAGAGGATAATGGCTTCTGGCACTGGGGGGATTGTACAGGTTGCGACAATGTGATCCTGGTGTGGGACGTGGGCACTGGGGCAGCTGTGCTGACACTGGGTCCAGATGTGCACCCAGACACGATCTACAGTGTGGACTGGAGCCGAGACGGGGCCCTTATTTGCACCTCCTGCAGAGACAAGCGTGTGCGCATAATTGAACCCCGAAAAGGCACTATTGTAGCTGTGAGTTGCCATGAGCCCAGCACTTGGATCCTGCCTTTCCTTACTTCCACCTGGGACTGGCCCCTTAGGGTGTATGTGGGTGCCTGACCTACCACCTCCCCATCCTTGCAGGAGAAAGACCGTCCCCACGAGGGGACCCGACCTGTGCGTGCTGTGTTTGTGTCAGATGGAAAGATCCTGACCACAGGCTTCAGCCGCATGAGTGAGCGGCAGGTGGCGCTATGGGACACAGTAAGTGCCGAGAGGGCCCCCGGGCTGGGAGTCAAGACTGGAGGTTTAGACATGTGCTCTGCCACTTGCCTGGCTGGATGACCATGGGTCTATTTACCCATGTATGAGCTGTGGCTGACACAACACACTGGTTGGTCTGGGTCCTCACTGAGTCATGACCTAGTGACAATCACTATTCCAGGGCCCAACATGGCCCAGTCCAGTATTAACCTAACACTTGTCCCTACAGAAGCGCCTGGAGGAGCCACTGTCCCTGCAGGAGCTGGACACAAGCAGTGGTGTCCTGCTGCCCTTCTTTGACCCCGACACCAACATTGTCTACCTTTGTGGCAAGGTAGCCATTCAGGAGGGGTTGGGCAGGAGGTGGGTGGGAAGGACTCAGAGAAGATCAGGACCAAGACATCTGTTGGAGTTAACCCTTCCTTTGCCTTGCCACCTGCAGGGTGACAGCTCTATCCGGTATTTCGAGATCACCTCTGAGGCCCCATTCCTGCACTACCTCTCCATGTTCAGTTCCAAGGAGTCCCAGCGTGGCATGGGCTACATGCCCAAACGTGGCCTGGAGGTGAACAAGTGTGAGATTGCCAGGTGACTGATCCCTGACCCTGACTGGAGCATGCTCCTAGGGCAGTGCTGACCATAGCTGGCCTTCATCCCCCATCCAACTGTGCTGTGGGCACTGCTCACCTTCCCGTTTCCACAGATTCTACAAGCTGCATGAACGGAGATGTGAGCCCATCGCCATGACAGTGCCTAGAAAGGTGACACTCCCGTGCCCTTCCCTGGGTTCTAGGCTGGGCACTGAACTTGAAGCATTGCAGGGTGGTATTGCAGTATTAAGTGCTCTCTTAACCAGCCTTGGCCTTCCCCACAGTCGGACCTGTTCCAGGAAGACCTGTACCCACCCACTGCAGGGCCTGACCCTGCCCTGACAGCTGAGGAGTGGCTGGGGGGTCAGGATGCTGGGCCCCTCCTCATTTCCCTTAAGGATGGCTACATGCCCCCAAAGAGCCGGGAGCTTAGAGTCAACCGGGGCCTGGACACCGGGCGCAGGAAGACAGCACCAGAAGCCAGTGGCACTCCCAGTTCGGTGAGAGGGCAGGGTAGCAGGGTAGTCAGGACAGGCAGATGGGGTAGGGCTGGTGTTCAGTACAGCTCAGTGTGGGAGAACAGTTCCTCACAATGGTGGGGAACCTTTGGGGGTTGCGAGTGGGTAATCCTGAGGCCTCTGTAGAAAGGTTTCAGATTCATAGGCCTGCAGCTCTCCAGGCAGCAACTGGCCAAAAAACAGAAGGGCCCAAGGCCTGGGGCTCTTGGGAGGGGGCTTAGCAGATACAGGGGTTAAGAGGGTGGGAGGGAGGAACTGGTCCTAATCCAGCACTGGGCCCCCCAGGATGCTGTGTCCCGGCTGGAGGAGGAAATGAAGAAACTCCAGACCTCTGTGCAGGAGCTACAGAAGCGTTTAGACAGGCTGGAGGAGACAGTCCAGGCCAAGTAGAGGCCCCGGGGCCTTCAGCAATGCCAGCCATTCACAACCTTCTATTTACCCCTCATTCCTCAGGCCACGTGGCAGATAAGAAAAAAATAATAAAATGGCTTTATTTTCTGGTACCTCTCAGACTCTGGTGATAATTACCTGGATGCTGGGTCTGCTGAACTGACTAGCCCTTGAGCTTCACTCTCAATAGCCCCAAAGGGACTGTCCCATGGTGGGGGGTATGGAGGTGCCTCCAGATGCCCTACTGCATAAGAATAGGCCCTTGGCGGATGGGAACCAGCTATTGTACTTGGGAGCTTATTCTCCATTTCCAGCTCCTCAGAGCTGGCACTTCTGAGGTATTTAACGCCCAAGACCAAGGCTTCAAAAATTCCGATTTTCATCTCAAGTCTACCTTTCCTAGTCAATCAAAATATCCAGTTGCATGCCATTGTACTGACACTATTGTTTGTGGGGAATTGAACCAGCACTTACATGATAGGTATCTTTTAAACTGTAAACCCAAAGGACAAAATAACATGGAAACCTTCTGCAAGGAAAAACCTTAGAAGCAAAGCAGCAGCCTGACCCTAGTTCACAGGTAAGGAAACTGAGGCAAAGGGTGAGACCAGCTTGCTGACGGGAGATCGGACTCATAGCCTAAGTCTCCCCCTTCAAGTTTGGGGCCTTCCTCTGCGTAGTGCTGCTGCCTCTTGAGCTCTTACTGTGGGTCTTGCCTGGGCCTAGCCTCTGTGAGAGGGACCTGGAAGGAACAGATCCGTTAGGCTCTATCAAGGGGGGCTTGGGAGTAAGTTCCAATGTCCAACTTAGTGGGTAATGCCTTGAGTTGGGAGGACACAGGGCTGTTTGGGATGGGTGTCTCGCCCATAGCAAAGCTTGGTACGTATCTCAGGGGCCACCAAAAGCCCTATCCCCAGACCCTCCTCTTCAGCATGCTATAGAAAATTACCTTGGTAGAGAAGTGAGTGGGGCAGATGGACAAATGTCTTTGTCTGCTTACATGGGTTTCCTATGCAATCTATGTGACCCCGAGAAGTCACTTCTCTCTAGGCCTCAGCTGCCATCTATAACATGGGGGAGTGATACTTTCACAGCCTGGTAAATGTGGTAGGTGGATCTAATCAGGGGTATGGCCTGGGCTTCTTAAAGAGGGAACGATCCTGCACTGGCCCTTTGGGAGTCCACATGAGTAGACTCAGTCACTAGTTTTCTTCTAGCCCAGGGTACTAAAAAATGTCCAGGAAATGATCCCTGGAACCCAAAAGGGTTAACCAGTCATGGCTATGATTCTCAGCTTTACCAGCCCATTCTCTCTCTGATGAGAACAAGAAAGGGAGGCAAGGGTTGGTGGTAATTTAGGGACTGAGAAACTGGCCTTGAAAAAACAGGGGGACAGAGTGGGTGATGTCTGAAACTTGCAATTTCTCACTTCCAAAGAGCCCTGTCCCCAACTGGGTCGCTTGCTGTCTCTCTTGGGTTTCAGCAACTTCTGTGCAAGGTCCTACAAACACTAATAACCCGTTAAGACTGACACAGGGGCATCACCTATCCCAGTTTTGTGACTCAGGTCAGCCTCCTTTTTCTGCTCCAATCCCATCCCTATCACCTCCCAACACCCCCCATTCCTGAAAACTCCATGGTCTTCCCAGGGGTAGCTGTGGCCACATAAGCCCAGAGCTATGGGACTGCTGGACCTTCTCCAGTGGGCCAGAAAACATCAGATTCCATGTGTGGAGAAGTTCTCACTTGGGCACCACTTCCCCTGAGGCCTGTGAAGGGCCCAGGGGAACCTACAGGGGAATTCTATATCATGGCTTTGATATTAGAAGGGTATTGGGGAGAGGGAGAGGTTTGTCCAACTGGCCAGCGTCTTGAAAACCTGAACATTTTCTCATCTCTGCATCTCAAAGTCTGGCAGAAAGCAGAAACCCCTAGCTCTCTGGGGAATGGGTGGGTGATAGCAGTACTAGCACTAGGGGTATACAGAGAATTACAGAGAGAAATATTGTGAGGCAGGCCCTAGAAGGGACACTAACAACGCTTTGATTTTAAAAGCAGGAATACACAGATCTAGATGGGAGAGGGAATTGTCCAAGGTCAAACAAAGAAGGGCAGGGAGGGGCCAAGTCCTCCCCTCTCACCCTCCCGCATACAACACTCCGAAACAGACACTGGTCCTGATTTAATAATTTAATGGCTGTACAGGTCCTGGTCCCTCATTTCTGTTGCTTACGGGCCCACTGCTCTGGGGTCAGGGTTTTCTGCTCAAAAGCATGGATGCGTGGGAGCTCTTCCTCTAGGCACGCGTTCACCAGCCTAGAATGGGAGATGGGGTTTGGAACCGCAGGTTGAGGCCTGGGTCAAGGCTCCCGAAGGGTGACTTAGAAGACTGTGGGTGTGCCCAGGGTTGTAGTCCCCAGGACGTGAGAACACATCGGGTGAGGACTTAAATAGAAATATTCAAAGCAGGGGCCACGAAGGGGTCCTGAAGGTCACAGACCACGTTACCTGGGGTAAGGGAGTTAGGTTGCAGAGGAAGGGGGAGTGTCTGGGGTATGGTCCCGGAGCTGGAACCGCGCTGTGCGGCGTCTTCCCGGGGCCTCACCTGTGTCTCTGAAGCAGCGGCTTCCCCTCGAACTTGGAGGATACCACCAGGACCCGGAAGCTGGACGCGCAACGGTTAGGGGTTGTGTCCTCCACCTCCTACCCGGCAGAATAATAAGAATGGTGTCGAGCGCGTCCCCAGTATCCCTTTCCCCGAGTCGGGCGGCTCAACTCACCACGTGCTCGGCCTCCAGGTCCCGCTGCAGCTTCTCTCGAATGTATTCGGCGCTGAGTTCCATAGCAGAGCTGGGCGGTAGCCCAAGCGGGAACGAAACCCCCCACTCGGACCCGGGCCACACAGCTTTCCGCCCTTACAGAAGCCACTTCCGCTGGGGCCTTCACTTCCGCCCTTACTAAGGCGACGGTAAATGCGGTACTTCGCCTTCCAGCAAGCCTGGCTTTCCGACCCTCAAGGGTTTGCGCACTTGCCATCAGTTAACCAATCAGTCTGCGTAAGGACGGACCTCGCCGGAGCGGAGGCTGATAGGCTGGCGCTGCCCACACGGCTGTCTGGGTTCTGGGGACAGGCTTTCACAACTCCGTCCCGCCAGGAGAGGGTGCACGAGCCCGCGTATCTATGGCTTCCACTGTGCCTCGGGACCATCCCCGAGTACTTTTTGAGAAACGAACATCTGAACAGCCCTAACAACCCAGCTCTCCGCGTGGTCGTGGGTCACAGCCGTCAACTCCCAGCAGTAGAACCTTGGACACAAGCCCCATGGCCCCCGCGGGGGACGCAGCAAGGCCGGGGCGTTTCTTCGGTGTCTACCTGCTTTACTGCCTGAACCCTCAGCACCTGGGCCGTGTCTACGTGGGGTTTACTGTCAACCCGGTTCGACGGGTCCAGCAGCACAATGGAGGCCGCAAAAAAGGCGGAGCCTGGCGGACAAGCGGACGAGGACCCTGGTAAGAGGGGACGGGTCTCTGTGCTAGGAAGGAAATCTACGCGGAGGAGGCGGGCTCCACAGGGGAGAAACTTGAAGAGAGGGGCGGGTCAGGCCCCTGACAGTGGGTACAGCTGGTTTGGGGACTGATAGGGCTGGAACGAGGGAAGTGGATCTGGTGTAGAGGGCGGAGCCCATCACAAGGGCAGAGCGTGACGCGGAGGCGGTGCACCAACTCAGGGGAGGGGGCTGGCTAGGGGAGAGGTCTGATGATCTAGGCTGGGGGCCGGCGACAAGTAGTCGGAGTTGGAATTGATCCTAGAAGGGAGAAGAACTGAACACAGCCAAATACCTGGGCCTGGAGGCGGGGTCTGAAGTTGGCAGGTGCGAGGAGGCGTACTTCCCGAAGGGTGCGGGGCCTCATGGCTAGGCTCGAAGCCGAAGTCGGGTGTCAGGACACCGCTCTCACATGGGGCTGGCGGTGAACCACGGCAGGGGTTTCGGCATGAAGGAGTGGGGTGCTCACGGGCCGCGCCCTCGTTCTCTCCCAGGGAGATGGTGCTTGTCGTGCACGGCTTCCCGTCTGCGGTGGCTGCCCTTCGGGTAAGAAAAGAGATCGGGCGGGGGGCGGGCCGGAAGCTTGGGGCTTGCCCCTTGCGGCCTCCTGCCCCTAGCGGGCCTGACGTTCTGTACCTCCACCACAGTTCGAATGGGCCTGGCAGCACCCGCACGCGTCGCGCCGCCTGGCGCACGTGGGTCGGCGCCTGCGCAACGAGGGTTCCTTCAAGTTCCACCTGCGCGTGCTAGCGCACATGCTGCGCGCGCCGCCCTGGGTGCGCCTCCCGCTAACATTGCGCTGGTTGCGTCTGGACTTCCGCCGGGATCTCTGCCTGCCGCCGCCGCCGCATGTGCCGCTGGCCTTCGGGCCTCTGCCGCCTCGGGGCTTTATGTCAAGACCCTGCGCTAGTCCCTGTGCTGACACCGAGCCTGAACTGGAAGCCGGCTGCACACTATGTGCGGGCGCCCTGCAGGTGAGATCAGCTCCACGGAGGGGCCGGTCTAGGGTCCAGACTTAAAAGTTGTTTGTTGAGGGACCACCGACAAACTTTGACCGCAGGACCGGGGAATCGAAACCAATAGACTGTCACCAAAGATTATAGGGGTAGAAATTTTATTAGCCCACGGGGAGCTCAGCAGGCCATGAGCCTTAAAGCACTGAGCTCTCCAAGTCGTTCCCACAAAGCTTTTATACTAGTATTCTAGCAAGACATATACAGAGTTATAGTTACAAATGTTAAGTCATGGGAAAATTTTATTTTATTTTTTTCTTTTTGAGACAGTTTCACTATAGACCCTCAGTAGAGGTCCCTGGTGGTCACAACTCACAGCAACCTCAAACTCGGACTTAAGCGATTCTCTTGCCTCAGCCTCCCCTGTAGCTGGGACAATAGGCACCTGCCACAACGCCCAGCTATTTTTTTGTTTCAGTTGTCATTGTTGCTTTATCAGGCCCAGGCTGGGTTCTAACCCACCAGGCTGGGTGTATGTGGCTGGCACCCTACCCACTGAGCTACTGGCGCCGCAAATGGGAAAATTTTAGTTAGCAGACAAAAGACGTTGTAAAAAGTTAATGATTATATTTCTCAAGGAACTAGAGTGATAGTATTTGTTACATAGGCTCTTTCAAGGTTATTCCTGTTTAGTGTATCTCTTACAAAGTTCATTCTTGCCTTTGGAGGCTGAGTTCTGCATTCTCACACCACCAGGAAGTATAAGATTTATTTCTCCTTCCTTACCCCCATTTCTAAAATGGGGGTGATAGTACTTGTGGCCGTTCCTGAATACACTAGTGCCTCTTCAGGGCCTTTCCCTTTCCCTGGAAGGGTTTTCTGTAGACCAGGCGTCCTCAAACTTTTTAAACAGGGGGCCAATTCACTGTCCCTCAGACCATTGGAGAGCTGGACTATAGTTTAAAAAAAAAAACTATGGGGTGGTGCCTGTGGCTCAGTGAGTAGGGTGCTGGCCCCATATACTGAGGGTGGTGAGTTCAAACCCAACCCTGGCCAAACTGCAACAATAAAAAAAAATTAAAAAAAAAAACAAACAAAAAACTATGAACAAATTCCTATGCACACTACACATACCTTATTTTGAAGTAAAAACCAAAACCGGAAGAAATACAATTCACACTGCTTCATGTGGCCCGCGGGCTGCAGTTTGAGGACACCTGCTGTAGACCTTCTGTCTTTTTATTTATTTATTTATTTTTTTTGTGGTTTTTGGCCGGGGCTGGGTTTGAACCCGCCACCTCCAGCATACGGGACTGGCACCCTACTCCTTGAGCCACAGGCGCCGCCCAGACCTTCTGTCTTGATAACATACCACCTTTTCAGTGAGATTCTCCCTGGTTCACCATTTTAAATTGCACTTTTCTTGTACACTTTTCTGTCCCGTTTCTTTTTTTTTTTTTTTGAGACAGAGTCTCACTATGTCACTGTCTGTAGAGTGTTGAGGCATCTAGTGTCACAGCTCACAGCAACCTCAAACTCTTGGGCTTAAGTGATTCTCTTGTCTCAGCCTCCCAAATAGCTGACACTACAGGCGCTAACCACAATGCCTAGCTCTTTTTTTTGTGGCAGTTGTCATTGTTGTTTAGCAGGCCCAGGCTGGGTTCAAACCCTCCAACCTGGGTGTATGTAGCTGGTGCCCTACTCACTGAACTACTGGTGCAGCCCCTTTTTTTTCTCTTAACGCTTAACCATTGTCTGACATATTTTATTATCCTATTAGTCTCCCCTCACCCCCATACTAAACTCCAGGAGGGCTGCTCTCATTCACTACTATAGATATTTAACAAATTAATAGATGGTCCTGGCTTTTTCTGAGTGTGCAGTGAACATACACAAGTTTAGGGCCTGGTGCAGTGGCTCACACCTGTAATCCTAACACTCTGGGAAGCCGAGGCAGGTGGAGCTCAGGAATTGGAGACCAGCCCTCATGGCTACTAAAAATAGAAAAAAGTAGCCGAGCATGGTGGCATATACCTGTAGTCCTAGCTACTTAGAAGGCTGAGGCAAGAGAATTGCTTGAACCCAGGAGTTTGAGATTAATATGAGCTACCATGATACCATAGCTCTCTACCAAGGGCAACAGAATGAGATTCGGTCTCAAGAAAAAAAAAGTTTAGTACTTGCCATTCAGAGATCTAAGCTGCCTGAGGTTATTTGGCCTGTAAGCAACTACAGATCTGGCTGCAGTGGCCAAGCTGTCACATAATCACTGCTAATGCTTAGAAGAAGCTGAACAGCTTAATTCCTGGGAGTAAGTATTTTACCCTTCGCTGTACCTCAGTTTCTTCATCTGAAAGATGCAAAAAGTAATGTGTACCTCCTAGGGTTGTTTTAAGTAATTACTCTGGAACTGTGTCCTATTCATGGAAATACTTTATGAGGATTAGCTACATCATTCCTCTTACCTGCTTGTCACCTCTGACAGGATGAAGAGGGTCCCTTGTGTTGCCCCCACCCTGGCTGCCCCCTAAGAGCCCATGTGATCTGCCTGGCAGAGGAGTTCCTTCAGAAAGAACCAGGGCAGCTTTTGCCCCTAGAGGGCCAATGCCCTAGGTGAGTTCATTACCCCTATCCCTGCCTGGTCTAGCTCTGGGAAGGGGGTGCCCAGTTGTCCAATCCAGGTGCAGGAGCTGAGTCCTCATCTTGGCACCCTGAGCCTAGCCTGGAGGGGGATTATGAAGCCTGACCCTTGTATTTTCTCATCCAACCCTTTGGTAGCTGTAAGAATTCAGTGCTTTGGGGAGACCTGATCCGGCTGTCCTGGATGGAAACTGAGGAGGAAGAGGAGTCGGAATTGGAAGAGGTGAGAGATGACCTTGCCTCAGCCTCTCTACCCTCCTCCATCCTCTGGGCTGCCTTTGACCAACCCCCCTTGCCTCCACAGGAACATTGGACAGACATGCTGGAGACTGATCCTCAGTGTCCCTAGCCCTCCTGTCACTCCTTTTCTGTGCAATCCCCTACCAGCGTGGGTCTGGCCAGGTTTTACTTTAGTTCAATAAATAGTCTAAGTTAAAGGTACTTTTTGGTGTTTGTTGGGGAGAAGGGGTGGAACAAGTAGGCAGGGGCTTGGGTGAGAGGAAGGAGGGGCCACCACTGGCCCAAGAAATGTGACCAGCCCCTCCTCTGCCTTGGAGGCTCCACTGCCTCAGCTTTTCCACCTTGCCTGTGAGGTCACATAGTTCTTTGAAGGCTCAGGAGACTCACACCATTACTTAGACTGTTACCTGCTTCCCAGTAACAGTCCTGGCTTGACTATGGACTTTAGTCCAAATAGTGAGGACAAAGGCTGAGGAGGAAGGTGGGATGCTCTCCCTCCATGGGGTCCTGTGGCTTCCAAGCCCAGTCTGTTCTTTTTTTTTTTTAATTATTTTTTATTAAATCATAACTTTGTACATTGATGCATTTATGGGGTTCAGGGTACTACTTCGATATATGATGTGAAATGCTTACATTGAACTAAGTAACACATCCATCACAATTATACTCATTTCTTAATAGTTTTGAAATGTACCATTGCATCATGCACATTAGGTGAGGTCTCCCCAAATACCCTCCCTCCTCCCAAATCCCCCCTCCCCTCCCCTCTCTCTATAAGTTATGTTTTGCCATTCATATGAGTGTGTAGGTGATTATATACTGATTTCATAGTAGTATGGAGTACATTGGATACTTTTTTTTCCATTCTTGAGATACTTTACTAAGAAGAATATGTTCCAGCTCCATCCAGGTAAACATAAAAGATGTGAAGTCTCCGACTTTTTTATGGCTGCATAGTATTCCATAGTGTACATATGCCACAATTTGTTAATCCATTCATGGGTCGATGGGCACTTGGGCTGTTTCCATGTCTTGGGCTATTATGAATTGGGCTGCAATAAACATTCTGGTGCAAATGTCTGTTGTAAAATAATTTTTGGTCATCTGGGTATATACCTAGTGGAGGAATTTCAGGATTGAACGGTAGGTCTACTTTTAGTTCCTTGAGTATTCTCCAAACTTCTTTCCAAAAAGGTCATATTAGTTTGCATTCCCACCAGTAATGTAGAAGCATTCCCTTCTCTCTGCATCCACACCAACATCTGTAGTTTTAGGATTTTGTGATGTGGGCTGATCTTACTGGAGTTAGATGATATCTCAAAGTGGTTTTGATTTGCATTTCTCTCATGATTAAGGATGATGAGCATTTTTTCATGTGTTTGTAGGCCATGCACCTATCTTCATCAGAGATGTTTCTGTTCAAGTCTCCTGCCCACATGGAAATGGGGGTGATTTATTCTTTTCTTATTGATTAGTTTGAATTCTCCATAGATTCTAGTTATCAGACCTTTGTCAGAAGCATAACCTGCAAAAATCTTCTCCCATTCTGAAGGTTGTCTTACTGTGTTGTTGGCTGTGCAAAAGCTTTTTATTTTGATCAGATCCCAGTAATGTATTTTTGGTGTTGCTTCAATTGCCTGGGGGGAGTCCTCCTCATAAAATATTCTTCTAGGTCAATTTCTTCAAGTGTTTTCCCTGCACTCTCTTCTAGTATTTTTATAGTTTCATGTCTTAAGTTTAAATCTTATATCCAGTGAGAATCAATTTTTGTTAATGGTGAAAGGTGGCAGTCCAGTTTCAGTCTTCTACAGGTCGCCACCCAGTTCACCGCACACTATTTGTTTCCCCCACTGAATATTTTTGATAGGCTTGTCAAAGATCAAATGACAATAAGTAGCTGGGTTCATCTCTTGGTTCTCTATTCTGTTCCATAAATCTACTGCTCTGTTTTTGTGCCAGTACGATGCTGTTTTGATCACTATAGATTTATAGTGTAGCCTGAAGTCTGGTAATGTGATACCTCCTGATTTGTTCTTATTTCTGAGTAATGTATTTGCGATTAGAGGTTTTTTTCTGATTCCATATAAAACAAAGTACTTTTTTTTCAGTTCTTTAAAGTATGAGAATGGTGCTTTAATAGGGATTGCGTTAAATCTGTAGATTGCTTTGGGTAGTATGGACATTTTAACAATGTTGATTCTTCCCAGCCATAAGCATGGTATGTTTTTCCATTTGTTAACATCTTCAGCTATTTCTTTTCTCAGAGTTTCATAGTTCTTTTTATAGAGATCTTTCACGTCCTTTGTTAGGTAAATTCCCAGATATTTCATCTTCTTTGGCACTACTGTAAAAGAAATAGAGTCCTTGATTGTTTTTTCAGCTTGACTATTGTTGGCATATATAAAAGTTACTGTCTTGTAAGTATTGATTTTGTATCCTGAGATGCTGCTATAGTCCTTGATCACTTCTAAGAATTTTGAAGTTGAGTCCCTGGGATTTTCCAGGTATAGGATCATGTCATCAGTGAAGAGTGAGAGTTTGATCTCTTCTGACCCTATTTGGATACCCTTGATCACCTTCTCTTGCCTGATTGCGATGGCTAAGACTTCCATTACTATGTTGAATAGCAGTGGAGACAGTGGGTATCCTTGCCTCGTTCCTGATCTGAATGGAAATGTTTTCAATTTTACACCATTCAATATGATATTGGCTGTGGGTTTGCTGTAGATGGCCTCTATCAGTTTAAGAAATGTCCCTTCTATGCCTATTTTCTTAAGAATGCTGATTATGAAAGGATGCTGGATATTATCAAAGGCTTTTTCTGCATCAATTGAGAGAATCATATGGTCTTTGTTTTTATTTTATTGATGTGATGTATTATATTTATAGATTTGTGTATGTTGAACCAACCCTATAACCCTGGAATAAATGATGTATAATTTGATCATGGTATATAATTTTTCTCATGTGTTGTTGAATTCTGTTTGTTAAGATGTTATTGAATATTTTTGCATTGATATTCATTAATGATATTGGTCTATAATTTTCTTTCTTTGTTGGATCTTTTCCCGGTTTGGGTATCAGGGTGATATTTGCTTCATAGAATGTGTTGGGAAGTATTCCTTCTTTTTCTAAGCTTTGGAAAAGGTTATTTACCATAGGTACTAGTTCCTCTTGAAAGGTTTGATAGAATTCAGATGTGAAGCCATCTGTCCCTGGACTTTTCTTTTAGGGAGATTTTATATTGTTGATGCTATTTCAGTGGTTGATATAGGTCTATTCAAGATTTCTAATTCTTTCTGGTTGAATCTAGGAACGTGGCGTGCTTCCAGGTATTGGTCCATTTCCTTCAGATTATCTTATTTCTGGGAATAGAGATTTTTGTAGTAATCATTGAGGATTTTTTGAATTTCTGAATTGTCTGTTATGTCTCCTTTATCGTTTCTGGTAGACGGTATTAGAGATTTTACTTTTCTGTTTCTGATTAGGTTGGCCAGTGGTTTATCTGTTTTGTAAATCTTTTTTTTTTTTTTTTTTTTGTAGAGACAGAGTCTCACTGTACCGCCCTCAGGTAGAGTGCCGTGGCGTCACACGGCTCACAGCAACCTCTAGCTCTTGGGCTTACGCAATTCTCTTGCCTCAGCCTCCCGAGCAGCTGGAACTACAGGCGCCTGCCACAACGCCCGGCTATTTTTTTGTTGCAGTTTGGCCGGGGCTGGGTTTGAACCCACCACCCTCGGCATATGGGGCGGGCGCCCTACTCACTGAGCCACAGGCGCCACCCTGTTTTGTAAATCTTTTGAAAAACCCAACTTTTTGTTTCATTGATCTTCTGAATGATTCTTTTGTTTTCAATTTCATTTAGTTCTGCCCTAATTTTGGTTATTTCTTTTCAACTTTGGAGTTGCAGTGTTCTTCCTTTTCCAGTTGCTTGAGATGTTCCATTAAGTTGTTGGCTTCCTCTCTTTCTGTTTTCTTAAGGAAGGCCTCCAATGCTTTAAATTTCCTTCTTAGGACTGCCTTTGCCATATCCCACAGGTTTTGATAATTTGTGTCTTTGTTATCCTTTTGTTCCAGAAGTTTGGTGATTTCCTTCTTAATCTCGTCTTTGACCCAGCTATCATTCAGTCTAAGATTATTTAGCTTCCATGACTTTGTTTGAGTATGAAGATTCTCGTTACTGTTGAGTTCAACTTTTATTCCATGGCGTTTCAAGAAGATACAAGGAATAATTTCTACACTTTTAAATTTGCTGAGGTTAGACTTGTGTCCTAGGATATGATCTATTTTGGAGGATGATCATGGGCTGATGGGAAGAATGTATATACAGTTTTATTAGGGTGAAATGTTCTGTAGAATGTTCTGTTTCTTTGTTTAGTTTCTTCTTGGAGAATCTATCCAAAACTGTCAAAGGGGTGTTAAAATCTCCAACTATTATAGTGCAGGAAGATATCAAGTTGTTCATATCCATTAGGGTCTGCTTTATGAATTGAGGAGCATTCTGGTAGGGGGCATAAATGTTAATTATCAAAATCTCTTCATGTTGTGTGTTTCCCTTGACAAATATGTAGTGACCTTCCTTATCTTTCTTTATCTTTGTTGGTTTAAAGCCAATTATATCTGCTACTACAATTGCAACCTCTGCTTTTTTTCTGGTTTCTATTTGCCTGTATTATACAAGTCCATCCCTTCACCCTGTGTCTATTTTTATCCTTTAAGGTAAGATGAGATTCTTGTATACAGCAGATATCTGGTCTGAGTTTATGTATCCAGTCAACCAGCCTGTGCCTCTTAAGAGGACAATTTAAAGCATTCACATTAATTAAGACAATTGATAAGCCTGGTTGTGTTTTGGGTCTCATGATTTTCAGATGTCTAGTGGACATTTTTAATCCTGTCACCACTGTGGAAGTTGGGATTTGTTCAAAAGTTTCTGGGTGAATTTACTTTGGAGGTAGAGCATTGTGCTGGTCATTGTAGAGGATGGGTCTGAGAATATCCTGGACAGCTGGTTTAGTTATGGCAAATTTTTTCAACATGTCTGTGTCATTAAAGTATTTGATTTCTCCATCACAAATGAAACTCAGTTTAGCTGGATAGAGGATCCTGGGCTGGAAATTGTTTAGGTTTAGGAGACTGAAAGTCGATGACCATCTTCTTCTGGCTTGAAACATTTCAGCCAAGAGATCTGAAGTCATTCTGATATTTCTCACTTTGTAGGTGATGCTTTTCTTATGTCTGGCTGCTTGCAGAATTTTTTCCTTCATCTTAACTTTGGCAAAGTTAATCACAATGTGTCTAGGAGATGCTTTATTTGGATTGAGTCTTGCTGGGGTTCTGAAACTGTCTGCTATCTGAAGTTCTGTATCTCTTGCAATGCTTGGGAAATTCTCCAAAATGTCTGTACCTTTAGAACCATTCTCTTCTTCAGGAATTCCTATAAGACGAATGTTTGATCTTTTGGAGTGATCCCACGGCTCTCTCAAGGAATGATCAGTTTTTGCTCTCTATTTGTCTACCTCTTTGAGTGTTTGGGAATGTTCAAAAGCTTTGTCTTCAGTTTCAGAGATCCTTTCTCTGCCTGGTCAACTCTATTACTGAGGGATTCTACTGTATTTTGGAGCTCTTCAACTTTTTCGTTTCCTTGAGCTCTGCTATCTCTTTTTTCATTATGTCCGTATCTTTGGTGACTTGAGCTTTGAATTCATTAATTTCTTGAGATAACTTTAGAACTACTCTTTGGAATTCAGTTTCTATCTTTTCTTCCATTCCATTTATCTTATTTACCTTTCATATTCTGAATTCGATTTCTGACATTGCTGCCATTTGTCTATGTATGGCATCTTCAGTTGTATCTCCTTTGTCATTTCTTGGGGGAGGGGGGTTGATCTACTCTGGTTATTCATGTTCCAGAGTTCTTCTGTTGGGTCTGCCCATGTTTATTTTCCACCGTTTGGTTATTAGAACTGGTAGGGTGAGATTGAATTGGGATTCCCAGGTAGTAGAGATAGCCCCTTACCAAAGCACTAGGCTTTGTAATTGTGGTTTTATTTCCTACAACCTTACAAAGGCCCCTTTCAGAGTTTTAGCCAAAGACTCTGAGGACCTACTTGGTGAGATAGCGCAAGCTAGCTCTGTTTTGATATCAGCCAACCTCTACCCTATCCTAACAAACCACAATATTAGGTTTAAATCTCGATGGTGAAGAGATACAAACAGCTGCAGCGCCCAGCCCTCACCCTTCAGTTCTTTTCTGCTACAGAACTTCGAAGGTCAATCTCAGAATAACCAAATTGTCTCAGGCAGTGCAAACCCTGCTCAACAGAGAGGGATTCAAGGGTCTCCAATAGCACAGTTGGAGCCAGGGATCCATATTGCCGCCCACCAGACTCAGTCCACACTGTTGTCCACTTCTCTGCTCACAGGCCTAGCTGGAGCCAGGGGCCACGCCCCCACCCACCAGTCTCAGTCCACACACAGCTAGCCTCTGCTTGCCAGACCAGTTGGAGTCAGGGGACCACATCCCTGCCAGCCAGTGTCAGTCCATTGCCTGGCAAGCTTTTGTTCCCAGGCTCTGTTGGAGTCAGGGCACCAGGCACCACCCTCCAGTCTCCGTCTACACACAGCTAGCCTCTGCTTGCCAGACCAGTTGGAGTCAGGGGACCACGCCCCTATCTGCCAGTGTCAGTCCACTGCCTGGCAAGCCTCTGTTCACAGGCTCTGTTAGAGTCAGGGCACCGCATCCATAGGTCTCAGTCCTCACCTGGTAAGCCTCTGCTCACCAGCCCCACTGGAGACAGTGGACCATGCCCTAGCCCTCAGGTCTTGGTTCACACCAAGTAAGCCACTGCTTGAGGGTTCTGTTGGAATCAGGGGACCATCCCCTTGCTCTCAGGTCTCAGTCCATGCCTATCCAGCCTCTGCTCACAGGCCCAGCAGGGGCTGGGGACCAGCCCTGTCTGTTGAACTCAGTCCGCATGGGGCAACCACTCTCCCGCTGTGGGTGCCGTCAGAGCCAGGGGTTCTGCAACCTGTCCCATCAGACACAGCTCGAACCGAGGGTCAACACTAACACTGGACAGGCATAGTCACAACCAGGGGACTGATCCTCCTCCCACTGAGTGTCCCTTTCTTCCCATACCCTCTTTCTTCCCCGTTAATCACAGATTCCATCCGAATGGTTGGCAATCCACACTATGCCCAGTTCTCTCAGGACAAGACCAAACACTCTGTGCTCTGCAGGGGGCAGAACTTCAGACCGCCATGGGAGGGGGAAAGGGCGGATGGGGAGTTTGGACTTGTGGGAAAATATCTGTTTAATTTTATGCCTGGCGGGTTGGTGTCTAGATTCATAAGTGGGACCTCCCTGGAGAAAGAGACCTGGAGTTTCGCAGCTCTCTCCAGTGAAGTAAAATGAGAGGTCCTTTTTTCCCTGCTCATTCACAGAGCGGCAGGCCCCCTGCTTGGGGGAGGAGTCTCCTGTCCTCTAGTCGATAGACTTTGTACCTATAATTTATTTTCTTGAATAATCTTCCTTGGAGTTATAGCTTGCCAAACTTCTTTCTTGGCTCAGCTCCCTGTCTTTGGCTTCATAGAGTCCGATTCTGTCCAGTTTTTCTTCTGCTCAGGAGCATCTGCCGAGGGTTGCTACCAGTCAGCCATTGTCCCAGAATTTCCCCAGCCTGTTTTTGTCTCTGTCTGCGGAGCCTCCTTCAATCCCAGGGAAGAAAAGCACCTTCTGGGGATTGTTATTCTTCTGCCAGCCAGGAATGATGCTCTGTGAGGTCCCATGAGAGAGCTGTGAAGCTGGGACTCACTCTGTGATTGACTAGGCTCCAGTATCCTCATTTCTTCTTTTTTTTTTTTTTTAAGAGAAGAGTGTCAAGCTCTCGCCCTGAGTAGAGTGCCGTGGCATCACGGCTCACAGATACCTCAAACTCTTGGGCTTAAGTGATCTTCTTGCCTCAGCCTCCCGAGTAGCTGGGATTACAGTTGCCCGCCACAGCACCCGGCTATGTTTTTGGTTATAGTTGTCATTGTTTGGCCCAGGCAAAATTTGAACCCGCCAGCTACGGTGTATGTGGCTGGTGCCTTAGCCACTTGAGCTACAGGGTGAGCCTCCTCATTTGTTCTTATACTGTACTGCCTCAGAGAGAACTTTCCTCACTCTGCTGCACCCCCTCCCCACCCCCACCCAACCTCTTCATGGTGCCCACCCATATCACTCTAAACCTGCCTAAGGTCAGAGCCTGGAATGCCTGGGCCACTGGGGGCCTATAGGCTGCCCTGCGTCAGAACTCGTGGCACCTTTAAGACTGACCTGGAGCTAGCAGGAAGATGAGTGGCCCTGCCCATGCCTGCCTGGCAAATATCCACCTTTCTCCACTCATCTTCCCCCTTCACAAAGTCAACAAAAAATAGCTGCCTATTGGTCTGCTTTGCAGTTCAGAGGGGCAGGTCAGGATCAGATTACAGCTCCAAAAACAAACCACTATAGGGCCCTTTCTCCTTTCAGTCTTTTGTTTTCTACACACTAAACTTGGGGTTTTAGGTTAATCTTAAGTGTCACTACAGCTGGAGTGTTAAGGAGGATAATATAGAGCCCCCACCCCACCCCAAACTCCACCCTTTCCTTCCGGAGGACTGCAACGTCCCAGCTACAGATCCCTCCCACTTTGGAACTACAAAGACTTCAGCCCAGAGAGCAGCTCTGCATCAACCACATCACACCAGCACTGAGCCACAGCACGCAGAGGTGGGCATAAGGCCAGGTTCCTGAGAGGTCGGGTGAGTGCCAGAGTGAGAGCCAGCTGGGCCAGAGTCCCCTTACCCTGCTTAGTTTCTGATCCCAATATTCCCAAGGCAGAGGCCGGCTCTTGCCGCTGGGTCCCTCTGCTTCTGCCCTCTGATGTCCCTGCTTTTTTCCAATGGATATCCCATTTCAGTACAGCTCTAGCCTGGCCTGAATCCTCCTCCCCTCCTGCGGAGTCATCAGAGTTTTGCTCATTCACATACCATACTCTGGCCCCCAAAACAAGTTCAGCTGCTCAATTGGCCATGTTTGTTCCAGAGCCAAGATACAGTTGTGACTAAGAGAGTAGGATCACAGCCTGGTTGTCCTGGGGGTTTCCGCATGCGAAGGGCTTGTGGGGCTCAAGAAGGGGAACCAAGGGTAGAGGAGCCCCTTGGGTGGGGGCTGGCACTGCAGTGGAAGTAGTAAGAGAAAGCTTGTTAGTAGGAGGGAGTTAGGACAGGCAGGCTCTAGAGTTTTCTTCATTGCAGGCTGGAATCTTCTGGAGAGCTTCAAAAACCCAGATATGTGGGCCCAGCCCCAGAGAGGATTTTTTTTTTTTTTTTTTGGAGGCAGAGTCTCACTGTCACCCTTGGTAGAGTGCTGTGGCATCAGAGTTCACAGCAACCTCAAACTCTCTGGCTCAAGCAATTCTCTTGCCTCAGCCTCCTGAATAGCTGGGACTACAGGCGCCAGCCACAACACTCAGCTATTTTTTTTTTTTTTTTGGTTGCAGTTGTCATTGTTGTTTAGCAGGCCCGGGCCAGGCTTGAACCCACCAGCCTCCGTGTATGTGGCCGGCGCCCTACTCACTGAGCTACAGGCACCGAGCCCCCAGAGAGGATTTTAATTGGTCTAGCATACAGCCTGGGCACAGGAGTTCTGAAAATCTCTGCAGGGTAAATCAAAGGTGTAGCCAAAGCTGCACCGCACTGTACTAGAGTCCCCACTCTACCACACACTAACTTTGTAAGCTCGAGCAAGTTGTCCAACCTCCCCAAACCTCAGTGTCTTCATCTTAAAGCACAACTTCAGCAAATGGTATTGTGATGATATTAAGGGCTCTGGCCTCTGACACAGCAGCATGGAGCTGGTCCAGGACATTTGCCACCCACCACTAAAATATGTGAAGGGGATCCCACTCATCAAGTACTTTGCAGAGGCACTTGGGCCACTGCAGAACTTCCAGGCCCTGCCTGATGACCTGCTGATCAGCACGTATCCCAAGTCAGGTAGGTGAGGAGGGCCACCCACCCTCCCCGGCTGCTGTCCCCACATCCTCAGCCCCTGCTTACTTCCCTTTCCCATCTCTCTCCCTTTCTAGGCACCACTTGGGTGAGCCAGGTACTGGACATGATCTACCAGGGTGGCAACCTAGAGAAGTGTCACCAGACCCCCATCTACGTCCGAGTGCCCTTCCTTGAGTTCAAAGTCCCAGGGTTTCCCTCAGGTTTGTGGTGGGGTGCTGGGGGTGAGTAGAATGAAGGGAGGGAGGTCTGGACTCTAGCTCACCAAATCTTTCCCCACCCGTGGCTTAGGCTTTGAGACTCTGAAAGCATCACCAGCCCCACGGCTCATCAAGACACACTTGCCCCTGGCCCTGCTCCCCCAGACTCTGCTGGATCAGAAGACCAAGGTAAGAGGCAGGGGAAACCACGGGGAGGTTCTTGGGGACATCTAGCTTTAGTTCTATTCTTCTGGGAAGGTCTCTTGAGCCTTTTCTCTTCTTGAGGGGAAGATTCTTTGCTTCTTGCTCTTATGGGGGTCAAAGAAAGAAAGAGGCTGTTCAGTGCAGACCTGAGGAAGATGGAGTCCAGGTACTTACAAGCCCTCAGGGTACAAAGCTGGTGGGAACCTGGCATGTCTTGCTCTGAATCTGGGTGTGATGGCATTGACAGAGATTAGTGTAAAATACAGCTCCAGGGACCAGCCAGAGCTCTGAAATCAGAGCAGGGTTCAAATCCCAGCCCACTCATGCCTGTCAAGCAAGTCAGTCTCTAAGCCTCAGTTTCTTCCTTTGCCAGACACAGGGATGCTATCTAGGGTGACAGGAAGGCAGAATGGGGAGCCCAGGACTAGTGTGGGGTATGCTGTGTGGCAGTGGTGCGGGGGTTGGGGTGATCTGCCTCTGCAGGTGGTCTATGTTGCCCGAAATGCAAAGGACGTGGCTGTCTCTTATTACCACTTCTACCGCATGGCCAAAGTGCACCCTGATCCTGGCACCTGGGACAACTTCCTGGAGAAGTTCATGGCTGGGGAAGGTGGGCCCAACTCAAGGAAGGAGGGGGGTGGAGCTGAGGAACAGCAGCTAAGACTAACACCAAGCCCTGTGTTGGTGCCCCTGCCCCTTCTCCAGTTTGCTATGGGTCCTGGTACCAGCACGTGCGGGAGTGGTGGGAGCTCAGGCACACCCACCCTGTCCTCTACCTCTTCTATGAAGACATGAAGGAGGTGAGACCACCTGTTCTACTTCCCTCCATGCCACACCTGGGTGGCAGGAACTTCACAGGGGCTTGCCAAGGTTCTCTCAGCCCCTTTGGTATGGCAGTCCGCCTACACCAATCCTGGACCCTGCCCTGTCTTCCCACAGCTGCAATGCCAGCTGTACACCTCTTATCTCTAGCACCTGAGTCATCGGCAGTTCACTGCCACCCATTCTCCCTGCCAAAGCATTTGCCAAGTCCTGGGACCAGTTAGGAAAGAACACTTGTGCTTGTCTTTACCCACAGGAAGCAAACAGCGTATTACAGGATTAGCAGAGGGCAATTGATTTTACCCCAGGGAAAGAGGACGAGTGAGGCAAGGAGCTGGCTCAGAGGTTTCTGGTGGAAGTATCTTTTCTTTTTTTGAGGTTTTTTTTTTTTTTTTTTTCTTTCTGAGACAGAGCCTCAAGCTGTTGCCCTGGGTAGAGAGCCGTGGCATCACAGCTCACAGCCACCTCCAACTCCTGCCTCCGCCTCCCAAGTAGCTGGGACTACAGACACCCACCACAACACCTGGCTATTTTTTGGTTGCAGCCGCCATTGTTTGGCGGGCCTGGGATAGTTTCGAACCTGCCAGCTCAGGTGTATGTGGCTGGTGCCTTAGCCGCTAGAACCACAGGCACTGAGCCCAGATCTTTTCTGGTGTTAGAGAGGGGATCCCTCTTTTGTTTGCTCAGTGACAATCCAAACCCCATTGACAAACCCTCTGTTGCTCCAGAACCCCAAAAGGGAGATTCAGAAGATTCTGGAGTTTATAGGGCTCTCCCTGCCAGAAAAGATTGTGGACCATATAGTCCACCACACGTCTTTTGAGGAGATGAAGAAGAACCCCATGACTAACTACACCACTATCCCCTCTGACATCATGGACCACAGTGTTTCTCCCTTCATGAGGAAAGGTGGGTGCTCAGCCAGGATAGGTGTTCAGGGAGGGTGGGAACAGCAGCCAGAGCCTGCCCTGAGCTATGGGGCTTCCTTTGTGGTGGGACTCCAGCCTTGTCCCCCCTCTCCACAAGGCATGGCTGGTGACTGGAAAACCCTCTTCACTGTGGCCCAGAATGAGCAATTTGATGCTGACTATGCCCAGAAGATGGCTGACTGTGACCTCAGCTTTTGCTCATAGCTGTGAGTGGTGTTCAGTGGGAATCACTCCAGATGAAGTGTGTGAAACAAGCCTGACCCATGAATAAAATATTCTGTCCTCAAAATATGATTTGTGTTCATTGTAGTAGGGCTCTGATGAAAGCTCAGAGGAAACTTGAGCTGAAAGAGTAAATGCCCACTGGGACCAACTAGGGCCAGCTCCCCAATTCACTGTTTGGGGAAAGGAAGAACATCTGGAGAAGTAAAAAAATCTTGTGACACAGCCGAGGGGGGAAAGTATTTATTCGATCACAGAACACCTTTGTTGTTTTCCCCCATGAGGGTGGTGGGAGATGGCGAGTCTGCTGGCCAGCTTCACTTTTTCTTGGGCTCCTTACAAGCCACCACGTACCTCTGGGCCACATTGAGGGGAGGCGAGTAACCATCTGCATAGGAGGTATCTTCAAACAGGACCGAGTAGTCATCCTGGGGCTATAGCAGAGGTGGACAAGAGGGCTGGTCAGAGGCCTTGGCCAGGCCAGCCTCCCCCACCCTCATTTTATACTTGGAGTTAGGACGTCTTGCTCCCATCCCTGCTCTTTTCTCAGCAACAAAGGGCCAAGGACGGGCTAAAGAGCAGAAAGGGGCTTGGCGCCTGTGGCTCAAGTGGCTAAGGCACCAGCCACATACACCTGAGCTGGCGGGTTCGAATCCAGCCTGGGCCCACCAAACAACAATGATGGCTGCAACCAAAAAAATAGCCGGGCTTTGTGGTGGGTGCCTGTAGTCCCAGCTACTTGGGAGGCGGAGACAAGAGACTCGCTTGAGCCCAGGCATTGGAGGTTGCTGTGAGCTGTGATGCCATAGCACTCTAACCAGGGCAATAGCTTGAGGCTCTGTCTCAAAAAAAAAAAAAAAGCAGAAAGGAAGGAGACTCACTCCCTACAGTTGGGTCACAACTGCAGGGTCTGGTGCCATTTGGGCACCTGTGTTAAGAGGATTGAGGCCAACCCAGTGGGCAGCAGGCAGGAATCCTTCCATCAGGTAACGTGTGCCTAGGAGTTAGGAGATTTGGGTGCAAGCTTCCCATCTCAGGGCTCATATCCTCTACTGACTGCAGAGGTGAGGTGAGGCTGGAGGGACAGTAGGCCATTTGGTCAAGGCTTGCTTTAAGGCTCCTGGGGCTGGCAAGGGGAAGATGGGCAGCACCACCTTAGAGGATAGGAGTGGACAGGAGTACAGAGCAGACTCTGGAAAGCAGAAGGGTGAGGGAAGGTCCTTTTAGCTGAGGTGAGCAGAAAGGGCAAAGACTTGGAAGGATGACTCCTGACCTGCCAGGTCAGCCTGGTCCTGGCATCATGATAGTCTGTCCCGTAGAGGCTGCCTTACCCGTTGTGGGGGTGCATGGATCAGAGCACGGTAGAAGCAAGTGGTCTGGGGATACAGGGCCAGCACTAGCTGTTCCTTCTGGAATAAGGCCTCAGGGTCCGTTTCAGGGTTGGCCTTCCACTGGGGCAGTGGGATGATCCGCCGCCGGCTCAGGGTGTGTCTCCTGGGGGAGAGGGAGCTTATATGTCAATCCATGGCCAGGTGAAGAGGCTCCCAGTAGTTTGGCTGCCCCAGGCTTACGCTGCAACAGGCTTCCACTGCCCCTCCCTGGCCCAGATACTCACTCTTTGCCTTCCTCATCAATGTCATCTACCTCATACCTGGGGATAAGGAAAACACAGTGTAGGAGTGAGGAGGAAGAGCCGGTATGTCCTTCATACCCATCCCCGCCCACAGCACCCTTTGGGGAGCTTCAGTCCCATGAAAAGCAAAGTGGCTAAAGTAGTTATGGTCGCCTGTGGCTCAGTGAGTAGGGCGCCGGCCCCATATGCCGAGGGTGGCGGGTTCGGACCCAGCCCCGGCCAAACTGCAACAGAAAAATAGCCGGGCGTTGTGGCGGGCGCCTGTAGTCCCAGCTGCTCGGGAGGCCGAGACAGGAGAATCGCGTAAGCCCAAGAGTTAGAGGTTGCTGTGAGCTGTGTGACGCCACGGCACTCTACCCACGGGCGGTACAGTGAGACTCTGTCTCCACAAAAAAAAAAAAAAAAAAAAAAATAAAGTAGTTATGGTGATGAGAGCAGTCCAGGGGCTGATGTCCACTCACTTGTTGGTTGCATGGCTGTAACTGACCACCTCGGCCAGGATCCACTGCTCATCCCCATCCACAGCCTTTACACGGGCAGCCACCTTGTCTCCAGGTTTGGCCACATAGTCCCCTGAGGCTGGAATGGCCCCACAGAGGGGTGGGGGCCTATGAGTGGAACAGAGAGTCAGTTCCAGCCATGCCCCAAGCCCCTCCCCTGCAGCTTCTGCCCTCACTTGTCACCAGGCTTCCCAATCCACAGGGGCAGGGTCATGGCTGACTGCTGAAGCAAGGTCATCAGCACACCCCTGCGCATGGTCTTCCTGGGGGGTTCCGAGTCATTGTACAGGCCTGCGATCTTGGCAGCTGTGGGAAGGAAATGAGGCCCTGAGGCACTAGGAACAGGTGCCTGCCTCCCCCCCACACACACACACCTACCCCAGTGCCCAACTGTCACCCCTAGACCTCTGACCTCCTCAGGCCTGACTGGACACACCCACCTGACTTCAAAAAAGGCCAAAGTGGCCAATGATTACATTCTGATGAGTAAGGGATCTATCTACCATGGGTATGTAAGAAGAGCAAGAGAAAAGGTGGGAAAGCCAAGAAAATGGCAGTCTGCAGGGACTAGAAGGCTAGATTTAAGACACAGTGTGGCTCAGCAAGAAATGGGAGTAGGTGGTGGCAGGAAGGCAGTGAAGGGCCCAGGCCACAGAGTGGGTGGGTGATATGAGGGGCAAAGGTGGAACCATCTGGGGACCTCCCTGCCTTCCAACTCTGAGAGTGATCTGCATTCCCTTCCCATTGCCAACTCCACTCTTGCCAGAAACCCCATGGGATGACTCCACCAGGCTGCAGCCAAAGGCTCCCCAGGGAAAAAGTGACTGCTGCTCTCAGGAATCTCTGTTGGACTCTCCAACTTACCAATCCGCCTCTCTTCCAAGAGAGACTTGATTTCAGCGATCTTATCTAGGGCCTTCCGAAGGATGCTGAGAGTAGGAAGAAGGGAGAATAAGGTCTGCGGAAGCACACAACATAGACTTCCCTTTCTAATTTTAGCAGGCTGGGTAATTTAGACCAACCCTACTGCTGAAAATTAGAAACCCTCAGTATGTATTAAGGTCTTAACAGCATGAAAAATAAGATAGTAGGAACATGTAAAAAGAGAAAACCCCTGGCTTGGCACCTGTAGCTCAGTGGCTAGGGCGCCAGACACATACACCGGAGCTGGCAGTTTCGAACCCAGCCGGGGCCTGCCAAACAACAATGACAACTACAACCAAAAAATAGCTGGGTGTTGTGGCAGGTGCCTGTAGTCCCAGCTACTTGGGAGGCTGAGGCAAGAGAATCACGTAAGCCCAAGAGTTTGAGATTGCTGTTAGCTGTGACGCCACCGCACTCTGCCGAGGGCAAACATAGTAAGACTGTCTCAAAAAAAAAAAGAGAGAAATCCCCAGAGGTGGGGGAAGAACCACTGGTTCAGAGCAGAGCTGGGGTGGAGTAAAATCATCCCTGAGAGGCTATACTGAGACCCTAGAATGTACCTGCGGTCCCAGATTATGTAATCAGTTTATGGGGGTTCCAAGGTGGCCCAAACACAAAGCAAACAGCTTTGCTACAGGTAAGTTTCTTTATTCTAGATCTTGAAGAATCTCCCCAAACAATATTTCAACAGCAATAAGCAGTACAGACTCCACTTTGGATCATTTTTTTCTCCTAAGCTCCCATGGCAACCCTAATACATTCCTCTAGCAAACCTTTATTAAATATCCTGTGGTACTAAGGAAGACATTTCTCCAACAGGAGGAAGTCATCTATGAATAGGGCACAGTGCAGCATCATAGAAGGTGTCCAATAGGGTCCCAGAGCTCATGACTTGTGGAACTCACCAGGCAGAGGTCAGAAGATGATGTTTGGCCAGGGGCAGCCAAATCAAAGCAGGGAGGGAAAAACAGCTTGCTGCTATAATTGGAGTATAGGGGCGTGGTGCAAGGGAAGGCTCAGCCAGAGCCACTGCAGGCTTGTGAGCACTGGGACCCAGGCAAGCAGGCATCCCAGAAAACAGAAGGAATAAAAGCCTAGAAGCCAATGGGAACTTTGAAAGTCTGATCACTGCTATTGGGCCTATTTGGAGGATATAGTTTTATGTGGTAGGTCCTAAGTTATAGTCTCTGATGTTTATTTTTTTATTATTTTATTATGTTTTAAAGAGCAGGGTCTTGTTCTGTTGTCCAGGTTGGAGTGCAGTGGCATCATCATGGCTCACTGCAGTCTCAAACTCCTGGGCTCAAGCAATCCTCCTATCTCAGGCTCTGGAGTAGCTGGGACAATAGGCACAGGCCACTGCACCTGGCCGCCTGTGACTTTTTTTTTTTTTTTAAGACAGAGTCTCATATTGCCCTCAATAGAGTGCTATGATACCACAGCTCACAGCAACCTCAAACTCTTGGGCTTAAGCAATTCTCTTGCCTCAGCCTCCCAAGTAGCTGGGACTACAGGTGCCCGCCACAACGCCTGGCTATTTTTCTGTTGCAATTGTCATTGTTGCTTAGCTGGCTTGGGCTGGGTTCGAACCTGCCAACCTCGGGGTATGTGGCTGGTGCCATAACCACTGTGCTACAAGGCACTGAGCCCTTCTATGACATATTAATGGAGTCATTTTCAACCCTAGCTGGACATCAAAATCCCCTGGGGGAACTTAAAAAAATTATTTCAGGCAAGAATTATAAAAAGATGCTAAAATTTAGTAGGTTTAATATAAATGGAGTATTTACATAGTCTCAAAGTTATCTTCCTACAAGATACTTATTAACTACACAATGGAAAACAGCAATAATTCAACACTGGAGAAACCTGGAAGACACCACTTTAACCAATGGGACAAACATTATCTGTGCTTTCTAATATGATCTACCTAGGACAATACTTCTGTGCTATTATTACCAAAAGTGTAAAACCTGAATCTAACAGTGAGGAAATGTCACCCACACTGAAGGGGATTCAACAAAGTAAACTGACTTGCAATCTTGAAAACATCAAGGTCATGAAAGGCCAAGGCAGACAGGGAGGGCACTGTTCCAGACTGAAGGAGACTGAGGAGATAAGCTACTCAATGCAATGGTGAGCTCACTATTAAAATGCTTGTTCCTTTTGCTATAAAGGCTACAAGCAAATAAGATGAAATCTTAATAAGATCACTGTTAATAGTTTTGTATCTGTGTTAATGTCCTGATTTTGAAAATTGTACTATGGTTATGTAACAATGTCCTTGTTTTTAGGAAACACTGACTCATGTGTTTAGATGTCAAGGGTCACATCTGTAACTTTTTTTTTTGCAGTTTTTTTTTTTTTTGGCCAGGGCTGGGTTTGAACCTGCTACCTCCGGCATATGGGGCTGGTGCCCTCCTCCTTTGAGCCACAGGCACCGCCTCACATCTGTAACTTAAATGGTTCCAGAAAAATAACCACCGAGCAAGTTTGTGAAATACTGAGTTAAAGGAAATTATTGTTATAATAACTTATCACAGCCTTTAATTTTCTCTGTGAATCTCTAGGAAAAGAATGTAATGTTCCATTTCCTAAAGTTACTGCAGTTCAGCTACTGAGATTGATGAAAAGAATGTTTTTAAGATGTTCAAGCAGCAGCAGTGGCTAGATGTGGTGGCTCACGCCTGCAATCCTAGCACTATGGGACACTTAGGGAAGAGTGTGTAAGGTCAAGAACTTGAAACCAGCCTGGGAAACAATTAAGACCACATCTCTACAAAAAATTTAAAAATTACCCAGGCATGATGGTGTGAGCCTATAGTTTAAGCTACTCAGGAGGTTGAAGTGGGAGACCAGAAGTTCGAAGTTTTAGTGAGCAATGATCCAGCCACTACAGTCCAGCCTGAGTGCCAGTGAGACCCTGTCTCTATTAGAATAAATAAACACAAATAAAAAGCAGTTTTCTGGAATGGAAACTTCCATCTCAGAGTCATAAAAGCTTCAGGTCATCTAATACGACCTCCCAGCTGGTGCCAACAGGCACCAGCCAGCCTCAAAGACAGTGCCATCCCGAATGGTATAGGGCTAAGGAGGCCTTATCCAGTATTTATCAAGAGAAATGTATGAAGGTGTCAGATTCTCAGAGTCTGAAAAAGGGAAATGGCAGCAGTACTGCAAGTATGGGCCCTGAATTTATGAAACTGAGCTCGTGTTTCACTCGGGGAACTAAACACCAGAAATAGCCCACACCAAACTGGGTTCAGACTCACTTCACTCACCCTGCCAGAAGTCAGGCTGGGAAGGGACAGTTTGCTTTTTACTCTCAGATGAACAAGTCACTCCAACTTATGCAAACCAAACTCTAGCCTAGGAAAGTGGGAGAGGGCCTGACCATGGCCACAGGCCAAATATGAGATCAGGGAGATGGGTGGGGAAGGTTGGGCTACAGAGCCAGGAGGAGGAAGCTAGGTCAGCCTACTCTTCTGGTCTACTCCCCAGCCTGGCACAAGTAGCCCTACCAGACCCCTGAGGCCCCAGCTAGAAACCTTGGACCCTTCAACTCCTCCTCTCCCAGTTAGCCCCCAGTTTGATCTCAGACACTACTCTTAAACCCATCCTTGCTTCTCTACCCACCCTGCCATTGTCTCAGCTCAACCCCTTGTCTGGCCTCCTAGCTCACCTGCATCCCATCTGGTCTATTCTCCACACAGCGGCTAGGGGTCCCTTTCTGCTTTGAAAGCCACCGAGATAAAAGCCCATGGTACCAGCCTGGCTCCTGTGGCTCAAGCAGGTAAGGCGCCAGCCACATACACCTGAGCTGGCGGGTTCGAATCCAGCCCAGACTGCAACCAAAAAATAGCAGGGTGTTGTGGCAGGTGCCTATAGTCCCAGCTACTTGGGAAGCTGAGGCAAGAGAATCGCTTGAGCCCAGGAGTTGGAGGTTGCTGTGAGCTGTGATGCCATGGCACTCTACTCAGGGCGAGAGCTTGAGGCTCTGTCTCAAAAAAAAAAAAAAAAAAGTCCATGGTACCTAGAGCCCTTCATATCTGCTCTTCTTGTCCCCAGCCACACAGGACTAGCTAGTCCTCCCTTCCCAAATGCACATGCTCTGTGGTCCCTCTTCCATGGCCTCTCCACCTCGGTCTCTGTTGCCTAGGCTTCCACCTCGTCTGCCAACTGGTCCGCTGGAGCCATTAGAGCCATTAGTAATGCTAGGGTGTTGACTCTGGTTCATGGCTGTCACCCACATCAGGCCCTCAAAGTTAGCCATCACCCGCACATGCAAGGCCACTGTGGTATTTAAACTGCAGGCTACAGCTCATCATGAGTTATGAAATTAATTTCTTGGGTAACACCCAGCATTTAAAACACTACCACCACAAAAACTGCTGTAACTCTTTTTCCAACTCTATGAGATATTGACATACACATGCACACACCCAAAATAAATGTGTGTGCTATAGAAAGGCACTGTATACCACTCCAGCAGGGTACTAAAGAATACAGACTTTGAGTTTAAAATTGGGCTTCTCCACTTACTAGCTGTGTGACTTTTGGCAGATCATGTAAACTCTCAGTGCCTTAGTTTCCTCATCTGTAAAATGGGGCTAATAATATAAACTACTTTAAAGAACTGCCATGAGGATTAAATGAAGTAAACATATAGAGTACTTGGAATATTACCAGGAATACAATAAGGCCACACGGGAGTTATTATTACTGGGCCAGATTACAGAATTTATTTCTTACTTGGGTTATAGTCAAAAGACGTCAAAAACTACTGACATCAGGCACTTTACGTGCATTACTCCATTTTATGTTTACAATCATGTACTTAGTTATTATCCCTATTTTATTTTTATTTTTTGAGACAAGGTCTTGTTCTGTTGCCTGGGCTATAGTGCAGGGGCATAATCATAGCTTACTGGAACCTCAAACTCCTGGGCTTAAGTGATTTTCCTGCCTCAGCCTCCTAAATGGCTGGGACCACAGGCATTCACCACCACTCCCAACTAATTTTATGTTGCCCAGGCCAATCTCGAATTCCTGACCTAGAGTGATTCTCCTGCCTCGGCTTCCCCAAATGCTAGGATTACAGGTATGAGCCACCACAACTGGCCTTATTATTCCTATTTTAATGATGGGGCAATTGAGTCTCAGCTGGACTGTGTAGGGTCCCATGACTAGTAAATGGCAGTGCTGATACATGCCTTGCTGACGTCTATAAAGCAGCAGGGCTGAGGGAGAGTGGGCCTAGAAATATACTTCAGGGGAGGTGGGATCCAAGGGAGTAGAGGGAATAAGAACTGACTTCTCCATGGGAGCAAGGCAGGCTGGAGGTTTGGTCCACAGGCGCTAGTAGCCCAGTGCCCTGATGAGGAGGGAGCAATGGTGAGGCGGGCAGAACGGTACTCACTTGCACTCCGCCTCTGCATCGGCCTTGGCAGTTGTATAGAGGCCACGAAGCTTTGTTCGGTAATAGGGAGAAACTGCAGAGGAAAACATAGGGATAAAGAGGTGTGGGTAAGGGCAGGTGGCAATAACATGGCATTGGTTCTAGTACACCAGACTCAGACTTTGGGAGGCACAGAAAGGCTCTGGACTGAAGTCTGACTGAGCTTTACTGGTTCAGAAGTACTCTCAGAGATGGGCAGCACCTGTGGCTCAGTGGGTAGGGCGCTGGCCTCATATACCGAGGGTGGCAGGTTCAAACCTGGCCCTGGCCCAACTGCAACAAAAAAAATAGCTGGGTATTGTAGCGGGCACCTGTAGTCTCAGCTACTCAGAAGGCTGAGGCAAGAGACTCGCCTAAGCCCAGGATTTGGAGGTTGCTGTGAGACTCTGTCTCTTAAAAAAAAAAAAAAATAGTACTCTCAGAGGTGGATTTCTCCATGTTCACTGGGTTCCTATTTCCTTATGGTACAAATGCTATCACTCCTCTAGGAGAGGACTTTCTAAGAGCCTTTTCTTTATCATGACATGCCCAGAAAATATTTGTCAGCACACAAAAACCAGACAATTCTAAAAGCTACCTAGAGTTGGAAGGCACCACCCTAGAGTTTGACCACCTAGATGCCACAGGGCATGTGCAGGGGACACCCTGGGAGGGAAGCTCTGTTCTGGAAAAACATCAGCTAACTAAGGTGCATGTATGCTCCAAGGGCAAGTTTCCCTAGATGCAGGCTTACTGTACTTTCTTTCCAGTCCCCACAGTTGAGGGATTTTAAGATTCTTTAGTTCTAAGCAGTCTGTCATAAGTCTTCTGAGCAACTTTAGGTCACCCAACTGAAGGGAAAACTGCCCTCTACTCTCTAGGGAGCAGTTTATTTTGGAATATTCTGATACATGCAAAAGTCTCTTTTGAAAATGATAATACCCTGTTTCCCCGAAAATAAGACAGTGTCTTATTTTAAGGTGTGCTCCCAAAGATGCGCTAGGTCTTATTTTCAGGGGGCGTCTTATCTTTCCTGTAAGTAGGTCTTATTTTCGGAGGATGTCTTATTTTCGGGAAAACTGGGTCGCTATGTTCCCAGTCTTGACCATGCCCCCTTCTCACCCCCTCTCTCTCTCCTGAGCCAGCTACTCACTTTTGTTCTCTGTCTGCATCCGCTCATGGGTCTTCTGAATGTTCATTAAATTGTGTTCACTCCGAGAACGCTCTTCCTGTAAGGATAAGGGTCAACAGGACACAAGGGAGGCCCATTACCCCCCTGTGGCACCTTGCTCCCAGGCCAGAGGTCCTGTCCCATAAATATAATCTCATTTTCTGAATCCTAATTCAAGATGATTTCTTTTTTAATTTCAGATAAATATAAGGGTTCTCAAATGATTTTTTTCGCTAATGCAAAAGCATTACAAAAGGCATTAAAGTTAACGTTGTAACTTTCCTGACACTCTTATCAACAAAAGACAAATTGATCTATACATTCAATGCAATCCCCAGTAAAATTCCAGCTGACACGTTCATAGAAACTGACAAGCTTATCCTAAAATTTATATGGAAACTCAAGAGACCCAGATTAGCTAAAACAATTTTGAAAGAGAAAACCAACGTTGGAAGACTCACACTTCCCAATTTCAAAATCTACTACAAAGCTGCAGTAATCAAGAAAGTGCAGTACTGGCACAGAGATCAACAGAATAGAATCAAGAGTCCAGAAATTAACACAGACATCTACAATCAACTGATCTGGGGAAGAAGGATGCTGGAAGCAGGGATGACTTAAACAAGAAATTATAACTATACCTTTTAACCCTTATGTGAAAAATTTTAAATGCCTGAGGAGTAGGTTGTACCTTTGCCTCAACTGGCAAAATGGGGTTAACTGCAAACACAGCTCTGTTGCTTAGTGGTTAAGATCACCCAACAGCCTAGAACCTACTTCTCTATAAGTGGGAGTGGTCTGAGCAAAGACACCTATTAGACTAGTGTTGTGCTGTCAATCTGGGCCAACACAGTGGCCAAACCTAATGTCTTTTGCAAAGGTGGGAAAGTTTGGGTAAAAATCAATGACAGATGGAAAATGAGGCCAGGCACAGTGGCTCCTGAATGCAATCTTAGCGCTCTGGGAGGCTGAGGCAGGTGGACTGCTTGAACTCAGGAGTTCAAGACCAACCTGAGCAAGAGCAAGAACAAGAACAAGACCCCATCTCTATTAAAAATAAAAAAATTTGACTCAGCGCCCATAGCTCAGTGTTAGGGTGCCAGCCACATGCGCTGGGGCTGGTGGGTTTGAACCCGGCCCAGGCCTGCTAAACGACAATGACAAAAAAAAAAAAAGCTGGGTGTTGTGGCAGGTAGCTATAGTCCCAGCTACTTGGGAGGCTGAGGCAAGAGATTTGCTTAAGCCCAAGAGTTTGAGGTTGCTGTGAGCTGTGACCATGGCACTCTACTGAGGGCAACATAGTGAGACTCTGTCTACAAAAAAATAAAAAAAAAAGAAAGGGCTGCTGTGCCTGAGCGAGCACCAGCCATCCCTTAATAAATCATTCATTTCATCTGCAAAACAACAACAAAAAAATGGTTATCACTTGGGAAGGAATTATCCCACTATCCCTATGGGACTGTGTGGTATATAACTGGCAGCAGAATGATCAGCGTGTAGCTATAAACCTGGGTAATGAAACGTTTAGTAAAGGTCCCTGGTTATAATGGACAAAATGTATCAGTGGCATGCATGACATGCCACAACGAGTTATACAGCACAAGTACCTATCATCTTTGTATTTGTGAACGGAAACTATTAAATAGGGGGGAAATGAGTTTCTGGTAGGGAATAGTGGACATGACTTGGTGGGTTCAAATTCCCCTGAATAACAGCCCCATGGTAAGAAAAGGTGATGGGAAGCTGTATGGTATGTTCAGGCTAAAGTACTTCTACATGCGACTACCATTTATCTCATATTATTGTATACAAAATATGTATCCTAAGTGCCTCAAGCCAGTAGTATACAATGGCAACAACAACATGCATGGCTGAGCAAACAACATTGGCTCACATATTGAAAAGGGTTTTAGGAGAGATAAGCGTTGGTCTGTGCATCGTGGGACAAGTTGAATTCACACTTAATAAGGAGCACCAATGAGAGGGAAAAGATTTTTTAATCAGAATAAGCAGACTAAAATGAGTTATCATCCAAGAGGAAGACAAGAGATGATGAGGCTTTAGTGAAAGGGTCAAGCAGGCCCCTAAATACTGGGTAACTCTTGGACAGTCGAGTGTCGGAACAGGGCTCGTACTCTGACCCAGAAGGGGATCTTGGATATTTTAATACACACAGGAGGCTAAAGTAGCCATGAGGCAATAGTTTTCCATCCTAGCTGCTGAGATCTGAGGGGTACACCTATAGGGATCTTATGGCCCTTAAACTTATGGAAGTTCTCTGAGGGCACCTATAATTGACACTTAAGCACCTTGATTGCCCTTGACCCAAAAACAGATCAAAATAAGACAGACTTGGAAGTATGGTTAGCAGAGCTATGAATTATTCTGAATACCACCTGTGTCCTTCCCACATGAGAGAGGTGGCTGGACCCTGCTATATAATAGGAAACCAGTCTTGGTACAGCTTGTGAACTGAGACAGGGTGACTGCCTTTGTCTCCAACTAAGTTGGAACCCAGAAATAAATGAATCATAGCCAACTGTATCTGATATATTGGCAAGGGCCAATTTTGTTGGAAAAGTGTAACAAATACCTTTATGATTCTTACCAATCTGTTCTGTAATGAAACTGAATTTTACCATGACCATTTTACCGTACATATTACATTCTTGTACTGTTGGTAAGATTCAGCTCACTTATGTAAATAAGCTATATGATAATACTGACATATATTTTTTAAATATATTTTTTTAAGAGATAATGTCTTGCTCTGTAGCCCAAGCTGGAGTGCAGTAGTGCAATCAATCAAAGCTCATTGCAGCTTGGAACTCCTGGGTTCATGCAATCCTCTAGCCTCAACCTCCTGAGTAGCTAAGACTACAAGTATGCCCTTTATGCCTGGTTAATTTTGTTTTTTCTGATAGTGAGAGATAGGGTCTCCCTATGTTGCCCAGACTGGTCTCAAACTCCTGGCCTCAAGTGATCCTCCTGCCTTGGCGTCCCAAAGTGCTGGATTATAGGCATCAGCCACTGAGCCTGGCCTATAATACTGATATTGATAATAAAATGTAAGTAAGCCAGCTCCCTCAGAATGTAATACTGATGGAAAATTACTGGCCTAAGGAAGAATTTGATTTAGCTAAACATCAGCTAATTTCTATGTTTAAAAAGTTCTATGCAGGCGGCGCCTGTGGCTCAGTGAGTAGGGCACCGGCCCCATATGCCGAGGGTGGCGGGTTCAAACCCAGCCCCAGCCAAACTGCAACAAAAAATAGCCGGGCGTTGTGGCGGGCGCCTGTAGTCCCAGCTGCTCGGGAGGCTGAGGCAAGAGAATTGCGTAAGCCCAAGAGTTAGAGGTTGCTGTGAGCCGTGTGACGCCACAACACTCTACCCGAGGGCAATACAGTGAGACTCTGTCTCTACCAAAAAAAAAAAAAAAAAAAAAAAAAATTCTATGCAAATTTATCATAAGGTACAAATAGTAGTAGCTCAAGGGAGGAAACAAGTTATCAAATTAGAACAAAAACATGAAAATGTATAACTGTGGGACAGATTGGCTATTTCTTTCTTTTCTTTTCTCACTCTGTCACCCAGACTGCAGTGCTGTGGTGCAATAACAGCTCATGGCACCCTCCAACTTCCAGGCTCAAGCAATCCTCCTGGCTTAACCTCCGAGTAGTTGGGACACAGGCATGTGCCACCATGCCTAGCTGATTTTTAATTTTTTTTTTTTTTAAGAGACAGAATCTTGGGCTGGGTTGGGATTATAGTGGCTCACGTCTGTAATCCTAGCACTCTGGGAGGCTGAGGCAGGTGGATTGCTTGAACTCATGAGTTCAAAACCAGCCTGAGCAAAAGCAAGACCCTGTCTCTATGAAAAATAGAAAAACTGAGGCAAGAGGATCACTTGAACCCAAGTTGGAGGTTCTGTGAGCTATGATGCCATGGCACTCTTAGTTTAAGACTCTGTCTCAAAAAAAAAAAAAAAAATAGACAGGATCTTGTTATGTTGCCCAGGCTGGTCTCAAACTCCCATGCTCAAGCAATCTTCCCACCTCAGTCTCTAAAAGTTATGGGAAGTGGTACAAGCCACTGTGCCCGGCCTAGTCCTTTGATTGTCCCTACCTCAAAATGCCTCCTCCAAATGGTAAGCTTGTTCATACTGATGCCATTGCTGTACCTGTTATATAATTAGTATGCTAAATACAGGTGCTCAAACAAATATGATTGCTGTGTTGTAAGAGAGCTTAGGCCAAGGGCCAAGGTAGAGTGGGAGGGGTAACATGTAAGAAAGGATAGTCCAAACTCTGAACATTCCAAGAAAAGATATGGCCCTTGACCAGCTCCTGGTTAATGACCTATAAACTCTTGGATTATATTACCTATTAGTAAGACTATCTTTGTTTATAGGGACTAAAGGACTAGAGAAAAAAGGGGAATTAGTTCTAGTGCCTTTGGAACATTTCTGTTGCATGATAAAAATGTTCTGAAATTGGGGTAGTGGTTGTACAATTCTGAGAATATACTAAAAACCATTGAATTGTTCACTTTCAATGGATATATTGTATGGTATGTAAATTATCTCTCAATAGAGTTGTTAAAAAGAATCATGAAATCCTGTACGTAAGAAAATTCAACAGGAATGGTAGTTATTTCTCAAATTCTCCACCTTTTCCTTTCATTACATTGTCTTGGTTCCTGAACACAAGCTGCATCCCAACACCCCTCCACAGCTCAGCATGACATCCCATGTTCATCCCATCTAGGAGTGGACAGCAATGGCTTTTTACCTGGGTTTGTTTAATCAGCTGATGGAGCTCTGTGAGAAGTTCTGCGATACGTGAATCAGCAGACACAAGGGCCATGGTCTATGAGGGGCACCTGGTAGACAGTGAGAACACAAGAGAATTCTGTTAGTGACTATCCTGGATTGAACTCTATCCCCTCAAAAGATACAATGAAGTCCTAACCCCTGGTATCTATGAATATGACCTCATTTGGAAATAGGGTCTTTGTAGATGTAACTAACAGGTACATTAAGATGAGGTCATACTGGAGTAGGATGGGCCCTTAATCTACAGTGCAGACTATGTCTTTTTAAGAAGAGGAGAAGAGACACAAAGGCACACACATGGGAAAAACAGGTATGTGACTACAAAGGCAGATCAGAGTTAACCAGTAGCAAGCCCAGGAATGTCAAGGATTGCTGGCAACTGCCTAACCAGGTGGGAGAGACGCATGGAACATATTCTTCTGAGCATTCAAGAAGGAACAAACACTTCTAGTAAACTGAACAACTACAGGCCCTAACAAGAGAGAAACATAATTAAATTCAAGGTGGGTGGACGGTTCAGTAAGGTCAGACAGCTACCTAACAAAGGCAAACAATGTAACCCAATCATATATACCCTTATATTAATGTGAAATTTAAAAATAAAAAAATTAGAAGGAACGAACCCTGATTTTAGAATTCTGACCTCCAGAACTATGAAAGAATAAATTTCTCTTATTTTAAGCCATCCAATTGATGGTAATTGGTTATGACAGCCCTAAGAAACTAATACAGTGGCAAGTTGTCCTTGGATTGTACCCTATTCCACTGTGTGTGTGTGTGTGTGTGTGTGTGTATACTTTTTTTTTTTTCTTTTTGGAGACAGAGTCTAAGCTGTCGCGCTGGATAGAGTGGCATGGGGTCATAGCTTACAGCAACCTCCAACTCAGGCTCAAGTGATCCTCTTGTCCCAGTTTTTCTGTTTTTCATAGAGACAGGGTCTTGCTTTTGCTCAGGCTGGTTTTGAACTCATGAGCTAAAGCAATCCACCCACCTCGGCCTCCCAGAGTGCTGGGATTACAGGAGTGACCCACTGCGCCCAGCCAAGTATATATATATTTTTGAGACAGAGTCTCATTCTGTTACCCAGAATGCCATGAAGTGCCATGGTGTCAGCCTCACTCACAGCAACCTCAGACTCCTGCGCTCAAGCAGTTCTCCAGAGTCAGCTGCCCGAGTATCCAGGACTACAGGTATGCATTACCACACCTAATTTTTCTTTTTGTTTTTACCTGGGTTTGTTTAATCAGCTGATGGAGCTCTGTGAGAAGTTCTTTTTTGTTGTTGTTGTTTTTTTTTTTTTTTAGAGATCTGAAGTGATTTTACTTTTATTTCCTTCACTTTAAGCCAATTATGAGATTTCACAGTGATTTCTGGGTGGGGGCAGAAGGGAGGTGGTATTAATCATCATCAGGGCTGTGGCCCAGTTGGCCTGAGGAGTACAGGCAGGGCAGGCCCTCACTGGGGCAGCTGGAGGAGCCCAAACTGCCCCGCTGGCAGATAGGTGATGTTCCGAGAACGCAACAGCTGGAATGCAATGTTCTCTGCAGCCTCCAGCCTGCGGAGCTCAATCAGGCCATCACCCGCTGTGGCCAGTGAGTTGGCAATCAGCTCTGCTGCCTTGGAGTCGCCCTCAGCAGAGATGATGGCTGCCTTTTTCTGCTGCTCAGCCTTTTCCACCACAAATCTGGCCCTCTCTGCTCCCTGCTGAGCCACCTGTTTGGCTTCCACCGCTTCTGTGAACTCCTTCCTGAAGGTCAGATGCATCAAGGAAACATCATCCAGGATGAGCCCAAAGGTTGCTGCTCGCTCTGTAAGGTCATCGCTCACCTGCCTGGAAACGAGCTCTCTCTGGGTGATTAGCTCTCCAGCATCAAAGCGAGCCACCACTGACTTGAGGATCTCTGTGGTAACAGATGGCAGCACACGCTCATCATAGTCCTCTCCAATGCTGGTGAAGATTCAAGGAAGCTGGCTCGCCACAGGCTGGAAAAGGATGCGCAGTGTGATGTTGACATTCTGTAAATCTTTGCTACCAGTGATGACTGGCACGTTACGTGGTCGAGAGCAGCAGTCGAAGATAATTGGTTTCTGTACCCATGGGATGAGAAAGTGAGTCCCTTCCCCTACCACAATATCCTGCACTCCATGGAATCGATCAAAGATGACAGCTCTGTGTCCAGCATCCACATTATACAAAGCAGAGTTCACCACGCCTCCTGCAACAGCTAAGGCCAGGCCGAACTTGCCGATGGACTCAAACACTTTGGCAGCCATGTTTCCTTCTGTTGGACCCGCTCACACCTGCTTCCACTCTGACCTCCACATGAATTCCCCCTTGTTGTTGTTGTAGTTTGGCCAGAGCTGGGTTTGAACTCGCCACCCTTGGTATATGGGGCCGGCGCCCTACTCAATGAGCCACAGACGCTGCCCTAATTTTTCTATTTTTTAATAGAGATGGGGGTCTCACTACATTCAGGAGCTAGTCTCTCACTCCTGACCTCAGGTGATACTCTCACCTCAGCCTCCCAGAGTACTAGGATTGTAGGCACGAACCATCCGGCCACTCCTTAAGTGCTTTCTTTTTTTTTTTTGTAGAGACAGAGTTTCACTTTATGGCCCTTGGTAGAGTGCCATGGCATCATACAGCTCACAGCAACCTCCAACTCCTGGGCTTAAGCGATTCTCTTGCCTCAGCCTCCTGAGTAGCTGGGACTACAGGCACCCGCCACAACGCCTGGCTATTTTTTGGTTGCAGTTCAGCCAGGGCGGGGTTTGAACCTGCCACCCTCGGTATATGGGGCCGGTGTCCCACCGACTGAGCCACAGGTGCTGCCCCCTTAAGTGCTTTCTTTCTTTTTTTTTGGCCGGGGCTGGGTTTGAACCTGCCACCTCCGGCATATGAGACCGGCGCCCTACTCCTTGAGCCACAGGCGCCGCCCACCCTTAAGTGCTTTCTAAAGGCAGCAGGCCCTAGCCTCAGCTCTGCTGCTAATATTCTGACAAATGATTCAAACATTCCATTTTTTAAATCTGTAAAACAGGATAATCCCTGCTATATTTTAGGAGATTCAAGTAAGACTATATATGAAGACACTTTCCAACGCACTGTTAAAGCACTGTTACTTTCCTACTATAGAGGAAAGAGAAATGAACTACTAAAAAATATCTCACTCAAGGAAAGGGAAATGTATTCTGATGAAAATAAAATACTTTGTATAATAAAAGGTAATGAGAAGGAGTATAAAAAGATAATGAAAAGTAATAAACAGTTAAACTAGGTGAAAAGGGACATGTGTGGGCAGGGCTCGGTGGCTCATGCCTGCAATCCTAGAACTCTGGGAGGCTGAGGCAGGTGATTGCATGGAGATCGAGACCAGCCTGAGCAAGAGCAAGACCCTGTCTCTAAAAAAAAACAGGCGTTGTGGTGGGTGCCTGTGTAGTCCCAGCTACTTAGGAGGCTGAGGCAAGAGAATCACTTGAGCCCAAGAGACTGAGGTTGCTGTGAGATATAACACCATGGCACTCTACCAAGAGTGACAAACTGAGACCCTGTCTCAAAAAAAAAGACATATGCCTAAAGGTATATTGGATAAAATAAAGACATTTTGGCTGGGTGTGGCGACTCACAAGCCCAGCACTTTGGGAGGCTGAAGTAAGAGAATCTTGACTCACAGGAGGACTGCTCGAGGCCCAAAGTTCAAGACCAGCCTGGACAACATAGTGAGATCTTCATCTCTACAAGTTTTTAAAAATTAGCTGGGTATGCTGGCTAGACCTATAGTAGCTAGCTAGACCTATGGTTGTAGCTACTCAGGGGGCTGAGTCTAGGAGTTCAGGTTATAATGAGCTATAATTGTAACACTGTACTCCACACTGGTACTCCATTCAGATTCACACTGAATGGAATAAACTTTTCCTCCACTTAATGAATTGTGAACCTCCCTCCATGTATTTAAATGTTCATGTCCTTTTTCTTTTTTTAAAAATTTGTTCCTTGGGTGGGCGGCGCCTGTGGCTCAGTGAGTAGGGCGCCGGCCCCATATGCCGAGGGTGGCGGGTTCAAACCCAGCCCCGGCCAAACTGCAACAAAAAAAATAGCCGGGAGTTGTGGTGGGCGCCTGTAGTCCCAGCTGCTCGGGAGGCTGAGGCAAGAGAATCGCTCTAAGCCCAAGAGTTAGAGGTTGCTGTGAGCCATGTGATGCCACGGCACTCTACCGAGGGTGGTACAATGAGACTCTGTCTCTACAAAAAAAAAAAAAAAAATTTTGTTCCTTGGGTGGTGCCTGTGACTCAGTGAGAAGGGCACCGGTCTCAGATACTGAGGGTGGCAGGTTCAAACCCAGCCCCGGCCAAACTGCAACAAAAAAATAGCCAGGCATCGTTGGGGGCACCTGTAGTCCCAGCTGCTTGGAAGGCTGAGGCAAGAGAATCACGTAAGCCCAGGAGTTGAAGGCTGATGTGAGCAGTGTGCGCCATGGCACTCTACTGAGGGCAATAAAGTGAGACTCTGTCTCTCTGGAAAAAAAAAAAAAAAATTGTTCCTCAAATCACAATTCATATCCTCCTAAAATCTCTGCTGCTGTTATTAAAAAGGTAACATACAGCGACATGGTGAGTCTTTCTGTTTGGAGCTCCGCTCCTGATTACCACGCCGCTCGACCTCCGACTCAGCGGGGCAGCTGAGGCGCGCAGTGGTGTTCGGAGGGTCCTGGGCAGCGTGTGGCGATGGTCCATGGGCATCCTGTGCACGGGTTCGGGCCCTTCGCGGACTCGCGGCTGGTGAGCGCATGGAGGGCCACGAAGGCCTGGCCCGCCTTGGGCCACACGTGCTGGCTGTCGCCCCCGGAGCCAGATGGCTGAGGTGTTCAGGCGCGTCGTGGAGGTTGGCCGAGTGGCCTACGTCTCCTTTGGGCCTCACGCCGGAAAGCTTGTAGCGATTATAGATGTTATTGATCAAAACAGGGCTTTAATTGATGGACCTTGCACTCAGGTAAGAAGACAGGCCATGCCTTTCAAATGCATGCAACTCACTGACTTCATCCTCAAGTTCCCACACAGTGCCCGCCAGAAGTATGATCCGACAAGCCTGGCAGAAGGCAGATATAAATACAAAATGGGCAGCCACAAGATGGGCCAAGAAAATTGAAGCCAGAAAGAGGAAAGCTAAAATGACATATTTTGATCATTTTAAAGTTATGAAGGCAAAGAAAATGAGAAACAGAGTAATCAAGAATGAAGTTAAGAAGTTTCAAAAAGCAGCTCTTCTGAAAGCTTCTCCCCAAAAAGCATCTGCTAAGGGTGCTGCTGCTAAAGTTCCAGCAAAAAAGATGACCACTGCAGGCAAGAAGGCTGCAGCCCAGAAGGTTCCTGCCCAGAAAGCCACAGGCCAGAAGGCAGCACCTCCTCCAAAAGCTCAGAAGGGTCAAAAGGCTCCAGCCCAGAAAGCACCTGCTCCAAAGGCATCTGGAAAGAAAGCATAAGAGGCTATAATAAAAGTAATAAAAGATTCTTTTTGACATGTTGGAAAAAAAAAAAAGGTAACATACAGGCAGTGCCCGTAGTTCAGTGGGTAGAGTGCTGGCCACATACACCCAAGCTGGTGGGTTTGAATCCAGCCCAGGCCAACTAAAGTAACAATGACAACTGCAACAACAACAACAACAAAAAAGGCCAGGAGTTGTGGTGGGCACCTGTAGTCCCAGCTACTTGGGAGGCTGAGGCAAGAGAATCGCTTAAGCCCAAGAGTTGGAGGTTGCGGTGAGCTGTGACTCCACGGAATTCTGCAGCGACATGGTTAGACTCTCTCTCAAAACAAACAAACAAAAAAAAACACAGGTAATATACAAACTAGAAATATAGGGGAATCTCCTCAACATGATAAAGGGCATCTATGAAAAACCCACACTAACATCATACATAAATGTGAAAGACTGAAGGTTTTCCCTAGGATCAAGAATGAGACAAGAACGTGCTCTTGTCATTTCTGGTCAACACTGTTCTGGAGGATCTAGCCAGGGCAATTAGGCAGTAAGAGGAAATAAAAAGCATCTCAATTAGCAAGGAAGAAGTAAAACTATCTCTATTTGCAAATGACACAACCTTAGCCATAGAACCCCACTAAGCTGGGTGGCGCCTGTGGCTCAAGAAGTAGGGTGCCGGCCGCCCCATATGCCGGAGGTGTCGGGTTCAAACCCAGCCCTGGCCAAAAACTGCAAAAAAAGAAAAGAAAACCACTAAATAACGATTAGGACTAACAATAAGGTTAGAACTAATAGGAAAGGTGCAGGAAACAAGATCAATACACAAAATCAATTGTATTTATATAATCTTATAATGAACAATCAAAAATGAAATTAAAACAATTCAATTTATGATAGCATCAAAAAGAACTAAATACTTAAGAATAAATTTAACCAAAAAAAGTACATTTTTACTCCAGAAACCACAAAATATTATTGAAAGAAATAAGATCTAAATAAATGGGGCGGCGCCTGTGGCTCAGTGAGTAGGGTGTCGGCCCCATACGCCGAGGGTGGCGGGTTCGGACCCAGCCCCGGCCAAACTGCAACAGAAAAATAGCCGGGCGTTGTGGCGTGCGCCTGTAGTCCCAGCTGCTCGGGAGGCTGAGGCAAGAGAATCGCATAAGAGCCGTGTGACGCCACGGCACCCTACCCGGGGGCGGTACAGTGAGACTCTGTCTCTACAAAAAAAAAAAAAAGATCTAAATAAATGGAAAGACATCCCATGTTCATGTATCAGAAGAATAAATATTGTTGTACAGGCAATACTCTCCAAATTGATCTACAGATTCAATGCAGTCCCTATAAAAATCTCAGCTGGCTTCTTCACAGAAATTGGTGAACTCATCCTAAAATTCGTAAGGAAATTCAAGAGACCCAAAGCAATCTTGAAAATGAAAAAACCAAGTTAAAAAGACTCACACTTTCCAATTACAAAACTTACTACAAAGCTATAGTAATCACGATGGTGTGGTACTGACATAAGGAAAGATATCCAGATCAATGGAACAGAACTGAAAGACCAGAAATAAACCCTTACATCAATGGTCAACTGATTTCCAACAAGGGTGCCAAGACAATGGGGGAAAGAACAGACTTTTCTACAAACGGTACTGAGACAACTGGATATCCATATGTAAAAAAAATGACCTACCGGGCGGCACCTGTGGCTCAGTCGGTAAGGCGCCGGCCCCATGTACGGAAGGTGGCGGGTTCAAACCCGGCCCCGGCTGAACTGCAACCAAAGAATAGCCAGGCGCTGTGGCGGGCGCCTGTAGTCCCAGCTGCTCGGGAGGCTGAGGCAAGAGAATCGCTTAAGCCCAGGAGTTGGAGGTTGCTGCGAGCTGTGTGATGCCACGGCACTCTACCGAGGGCCATAAAGTGAGACTCTGTCTCTACAAAAAAAAAAAAAAAAAAAAAAAAAGAAAGAAAAAAATGACCTACCTCAGATCATATACAAAATAACCTCAATAGACAATTCTCCAAAGACACACGAGTGGCCTCTAAGCACATGAAAAATGCTCCCGATCCTTAGCCATCAGGGAAATGCAAATCAAAACCACAAGAAGGGCTTGGACAAAGTGGTTCATGTCTGTAATCCTAGCACTTTGGAAGGATGCTTGAGGTCAGGAGTGTGAAACCTGCCTGGACTCTATCTCTACAAAAAAAATAAATTGGCCAAGCATAGTGGCCTCCCAGCTACTCAGGAGGCTAAGGCAGGAGGATCACTTGAGCCCAGGAATTTGAGGATGCTGCGATCATACCACTGCACTCCAGCCAGGGCAACCCAGTGACACTATGCATCTAAAAAGTAAAAACTAAAAAAAAAAAAAAAAAAAAAAAAAAAGAACGTTAAGTTGCATTAGCTACAACTACAACATGAAATAACATCTGTAGTATTTGTTTATTTTTTTTTTTTTTTGAGACAGAGTCACAGCTTGTCACCCTTGGTAGAGTACTGTGTCGTCATAGCTCACAGCAACCTTAGACTCTGAGGCTCAAGCAATTCTCTTGTCTCAGCCTCCTGAGTGAGCAGGTGGGACTACAGGCGCCTGCCAGCCACAACACTCAGCTATTTTTAGAGATAGGGTCTCTCTCTTGCTTAGGCTGGTACATATCTGGAGTTTAGATCAGAGACTGGAAGTGGATAAATCTAAGAACAATCTGCAGATGGGTTGTTGCTAATGTCTTGGGAACTGATGAGACTAGAGATTATCTACTGAATGAGAAAAAAGGAAGGAGCTAAGCACCCAAATCAGCTACAACAAAGAAGGTAAAGTTGGACAGATAATGGGAACTCAGTGGGTCCTGAGAAGGAATGGGTTAGTATGGAAACTTGCTATGTGGCTTTTCTTTCTTGCTAAAGCAGGAATCTTGGCTAAAACCAACAGCCAGTCTTCTACATGCTCACACCTAAGAATATTTAAATTAGGGTGGCACCTGTGGCTCAAGGAGTAGGGCACTGGCCCCACATACTGAGGGTGGTGGGTTCAAACCCGGCCCCAGTCAAACTGCCACAAAATAATAGCTGGGTGTTGTGGCAGGTACCGGTAGTCCCAGCTACTTGGGAGGCTGAGGCAAGAGAATCGCTTAAGCCCAGGAGTTGGAGGTTGCTGTGAGCTGTGATACCATAGCACTCTACCCAAGGCGACAGCTTGAGACTCTGTCTCAAAAAAAAAAAAAAAAAAAAAAAGAATATTTAAATTATTCTTTTCTTAAAATTTTTTTTTTTTTTTTTTGAGACAACAATTTCACTTGGTCACCCTCAGTAGAGTGCCATGGCATCATAGCTTACACACAGCAACTTAAAACTCTTGGGCTCAAGTGATTCTCTTGTTTTAGCCTCCTGAGTAGCTGGGACTACAGGCACCCACCACAACCAGCTATTTTTAGAGATGGGTCTCACTCTGGCTCAGGCTGGTCTCAAACTCAGCAATCTACACACCTCGGCCTCCCAGAGTGCTAGGATTACATGTGTGAGCCATCTCGCCCAGCCCTTGAATATTAAAATTAGAGGAAATCGGGCGGTGCCTGTGGCTCAGTGAGTAGGGCGAGGTGTGGTCAATCTACATTGTCAATCAAACCTGGCCCCAGCCAAACCGCAACAAAAAAATAGCTGGGCATTGTGGGGCGCCTGTAGGCCCAGCCACCCAGGAGGCTGAGGCAAGAGAATTGCCTAAGCCCAGGAGTTGGAGATTGCTGTGAGCTATGACGCCACGGCCCTCTACCAAGGTTGAGAAAGTGAGACTCTGTCTCTAAAAAAAAAAATAGAGGAAATCCCACACCTGGACAGATGGGGTTTACATTATATTGCACCATCACACACAATAGGTGCCCCCACTATGCTGCCAGATAATACAGTTATCCTTCCCTTATCATTCTGATACTTCAAACCTTCTCTGTCTTCTACATCTCTGCTCTTGCCCTCAGGCCTTGGGTCTGGGTCTCCTTGGTGATGTCTGAGGTTCCTACTTCACTCAGCAGAGAAGCCAGAGACTTTACTCCTATCATCAAAACTACATGCTCAGTGCAGAGCTGTCACACTGCCTTCCCCTATGGAGGGAGAACCTGTTCCTCACTTGTGCTCTGAAGTCCATCTCCCCCTGGAACACCCGAGGATGGATGAATTACTAAGCCAGATGCCTTACAAACTGTTTTGAGCTCACCTTTCTGTGACAGCAGTTTACAATTAACCTTTATGGCCTGACCTTAGACAATGTTGGTCATGTATGTATGGGGATTTTGAACACATAAAAACGTTACCATTGCCTATAAGGGGTCCCCCTCCTGCTCAAGAGAGGACCCCTACTCTGTGGAGTAAGATCGTTGTCTGTCTCCCTCTCAATGAACTTTGTGTCACTAGTTGGCTCTCTCAAATTCTTTGCAGCACAAAGCCAAACCCCCCCATCCCATGGCAAGTTCAAGGGGTTCCTGCACCATCTAAATCAGAAGAATATAGTAACCACTAAACATGAAGTCTAAAATTGCTGGCCCTTCTACTAGTAGCCAAGACTTCAAACAAACAAATCCAAACATCCTATATTTAAGGTACATATCTGGATGAATCCCGCAGGGTTTTAGACAGCAAGAACTTTGTTGAGTCAAAGACAAAGAAGGCACCTAATACCCTACTCTCAGACCTCATACTCTCAATCCAGTTACTACCAATAAGAATCTACATTATCAATTGGTTTTTTAAAAGTTAAGAAGAAAAAATGTTGATTTTTTTTTTTCCACTGGACTGGTACTTACCCAAGTGTTTCTCATTTAAACATTATAGCAATCCTATAAAATATACATTAGCACATCTTTTTTACAGCCAGGGAAATTTACTATACAGATTAAACCATGCTAGGTAGCTGTTCCAAAAAACAGGTAGTTGAGTTGGGGTTGCAAAGTTGCAGATTCTGAAAAAGGTATGCTTAGCCAGGCGTAGTGACTCACGCCTATAATCCTAGCACTCTGGGAGGTTGAGACAGGATGACTGTTTGAGATCAGGAGTTCAAGACCAACCTGAGCAAAAGTGAGACCCATCTTTACCTAAAAAGAAAAAATTGACTGGGTGTGGTGACAGACACCTGTAGTCTCAGCTTCTCGGGATGGGTGAGGCAGGAGGATTTTTTTTGAGACAGAGTCTCAAGCTGTCATCCTGGGGACAGTACTGTCACAGCTTACAGCAACCTTCAACTCTTGGGCTTAAGTGATTCTCTTGTCTCAGCCTCCCAAGTAGCTGGGACTACAGGTGACCGCCACAACACCCAGCTAATTTTTGGGGGGTTGTAGTTGTCATTGTTGTTTGGCAGGCCCGGACTGGACTCCAACCCACCAGCCTTGGTGTATATGGCTGGTGCCCTAGCCACTGAACTATAGGCGCCGAGCCTTTCTATTTATTATTATTATTATTTTTTATTTTGAGTCAGAGTCTCAGCTCGTCACCCTCAGTAGAGTGCTGTGATATCATAGCTCACAGCAACCTCCAACACCTGGGCTCAAGTGATTCTCTTTTTCTCAGCCTCTCGAGTAGCTGGGACTACATGCGCTCACCACAATAACCCTGCTATTTTTAAAGATGAGATTTCACTCTGGCTCAGGATGCCTGTGAGTTCAGGCAATCCACCCACTTCAGCCTCCCAGAGTGCTAGGATTACAGGCATGAGCCACTGAGCCCAGCCTAAGCCCAGGATTTTGAGGTTGCAGTGAGCTATGATGATGCTACTGCATTCTACCTGGGAATGGTAGGATTACAGGAGTGAGCCACTGTGCCTGGCCATGATTCTCTTGATGACATTTTTTCCTCTAACATACTTTAATAATATAATATATAATACATATACAAAATATGTATTGATCAACATTTTACATTATCAGTAAGGATTCTGATCAACAGTTACATTTGGGGGAAAGTCAAATCTTACATATGTATTTGACTCTGCAGGGGGCTGGTACCCCTAACTTTCATGTTGTTCAAATGTCATCTCTCTATATAACCCCCTCACAATAATACCTTAAACACAATGGTAAGAAATGTTCTTCAAAAGCTTGTTCTAAATACTTGCTTCCAGGGCTTGCTGCTTGAAAAACAGTTCCAGTCACTGCAATAAAGCAGGACACTGTGCATCTCTGGAGCAGCATACACTATACACAAACTTCCTCCTTGTACTTGTCACATGTACACCAAAAGATTAATTTCACTTACTTCTCTCTCTTGCCAGATCACCAGCCATTTGAAGAGAAGAATGAAGTTTTATTCATCTTTACATTCTCAGCACAGGGCCTGGCACCTACTAAGTCTCCAAAACAGATTGCAGAACTGAACTAAATCCTAGAAATCCCTTAAAAAAGTGTTTTAACTTTAAACACTGCAACAATTCTGAAGCTGGGCTGTTCAACATCTTCTGCTCTCCATACCCAGAAAAAAATTAGTTACTATCAACATACTCTAACAGGGAATGTCTATTTCCCACCTAGGGAGAAGAAATATTTCCCCTTATAAATTCATTCACATTCAATAATACCAGTGGGCAGGACACTAGCCACATTCACCAAGGCTGGTGGATTCGAACCCACCCAGGCCAGCTAAAACAACAATGACAACTACAACAACAACAAAAATAGCGGGCGTTGTGGCAGGCACCTGTAGTCCCAGCTACTTGGGAGGCTGAGGCAAGAGAATCATTTTTTTTTTTTTTTTTTTTTGTAGAGACAGAGTCTCACTGTACCGCCCTCGGTAGAGTGCCATGGCATCACACGGCTCACAGCAACCTCTAACTCTTGGGGTTATGCGATTCTCTTGCCTCAGCCTCCCGAGCAGCTGGGACTACAGGCGCCCGCCACAAGCGCCCGGCTATTTTTCTGTTGCAGTTTGGCTGGGGCTGGGTTTGAACCCGCCACCCTCGGTATATGAGGCCGGCGCCCTACTCGCTGAGCCACAGGCACCGCCCGGCAAGAGAATCATTTAAGCTCAAGAGTTTGAGGTTGCTGTGAGCTGTGACACCATATAACTCTACCCAGGGCAACAGCCTGAGACTCTGTCTCAAAAAATAACTCTACCCAGGGCAACAACCTGAGACTCTGTCTCAAGAAAAAAAAAAAAAAAAAAAGGCAAACAACCTGAGACTCTGTCCCAAAAAAAAAAAAAAGGCAACACCTGTGGCTCAGTGGGCATGGCGCAGGCCCCATATACCGAGGGTGGCAGGCTCAAACCAGGCCCCAGCCAAACTGCAACAAAAAAATAGCCAGATGTTGTGGCGGGCGCCTGTAGTCCCAGCTACTTGGGAGGCTGAGGCAAGGGAATAGCCTAAACCCAGGAGTTGGAGGTTGCTGTGATCTGTGACACCACAGCACTTTACCATGGGCAATAAAGTGAAACAGTCTCTACAAAAATTATAAAAAATAAATACATAATAATAATACCTACCAAGCACCTACTCTGTGCTAGACACAAGGGACATACAGCAGTGAATGAGACAAAGAATCCCTGCCTTGCTCTTAGCAAACAGTCCAGAAAGAAAAAGACACTACACAAATAGTTCCATTTACTTACTTGTAGCTGAAATAAGCAGGTGGATAAATGGATACATCTGAATACATGATGACAGAGAACTGAAAACAAACTTTCAAGCACAAAGGACCTACCAAGTGCCAAGGAGAATACCCATGTTAAATAAAATTATAGGAAGTTGAGAAAGAAATTTTTCATCTGAGGAAGTGAACACCCCCTTTAAATATTCAGGCCCAGAGAGGCACTGGAATGAGACAGTAGTCATGTCCCTTCACCCAACACCTTGAACTAAGTAATCATTTTGAAGCTGCCCTCCTATCTCGATTCTAGACTAAGCTATAAACAGATCTGATTCACTGGACACCATAACCCATACCCCGTATCATTCAACAACATATAACCAATCAATAATCAACATTATTTCTGTAAACCAATTCCTGACAAACAACTTTGTAATCATTCCCCTCTCCTCATTCATCCTTTTTTCTTTAAAAACTTGAGCTCCTCCTTTTGTTTTCTTGAGCTTTTTCCAAGGCAACTTAGAAGTGTTTCCGGAGCTGCAAAAACCGTGGCCCAGATAAATTCTCTATCTATATTAATTTACCTCAGTTTCTTTCTTTAGGTCAACAAAGTCATTGTTTTGGACTAAGCCCTGTACTAGGCCCCAACAGACCAGACTAAAAATCAAAATGGAGTCACCCATGCCAGAGTTCCACAATTTTCAAATAAAGGAAGTTATCTGACTTTCTAAGAAATCAGGAGAGATAACAGTCAATTTCCCAAAAAAGGTCAGATTTTAAATATTGAATGGATGTGATAATGAAGTTCTCTCAGTTTTAATTCTTACACAAAAAGGGCAGGCTGAAGTAACCTGATGTTAAATAATCAGTTATTTTTCTATTTTTGTCTTCCTATCCCAACCTTACAAGAAAAACTTTGAAAAGTGACTAACACACTCTTTGTTACTTGTTTTGTTTCAATTTGCATAAATAAAAAATAAACCCAATTGAGGTCTTTAAGCTAAGTTTATCGTAATTTTGTCCCCTTTTTTGGTAAAGAAACTAAGTCTTGCTACGTAGCTTAGGCTGGACTGATGTGGCTATTCACAGGCACCGTGAAACTCTTTAGGTTAAAGTGTGAAATGGATAACAGCTAGGCAGTGATAGGGACAGAAAAGAGATAAAAGATTAAGACTTGGAGTAGTACAGCCATTAACGATAAGGAAGAAGAGCAAGAATCAGCAGAGGAGAGATCAGAAAAAGCACAGATAAGGAAAAGAGTATTCACGAAACCAAATGAAGAAAGTGTTTCAAGGAGCAGTGAACAACTATATCAAATACGACTACAGGATTGATAACACTAAATTTGGTGGCGTTGATAGAACTGGTTCAGCCAAGTGCCGGGGACGACTGAATGGAGCGGGTTCAAAACAGACCGTGAGGATGAAAAGTACTCCTGAGTATAGACTGAAGCCACTAGCAGCAAACAGACAAATGAAGTTATCTGGAAGGTGAATGAGGTTTTGCTGTCTTAAGATGGGCACCATTATCTTGAGCAAATAATAACAAGTGCTAGAATTCCAAGCCTTATTCAGAAATATTTCCCCTTATAAATTCATTCCCAAGTCTTCTGGACCCTGGGCTGAGCATCCCACCTGCCGCCGCCACCTCGCCAAGCTCCTCCTGCTGCGGTTTCCCACCCCAGCTCCGGACCGAAGGGCGCACGCGCAGATCCGAAGACTGCCGAGCGCGGAGCCTCCCTCCGTGAACCCCGCCCCTTGCCGCCCAGGGCGCGTGCGCATAGCCCCTGGCGAGCTGCTGCAGCTAAAGGGGAAAACCGGGAGAAAAGGCCATAGGGGCTTCGCTCTCGCGCTTCTCCGGAGATCCCAGGCCACGAACCATCCCCACCTACCGCATCCCGAACAAAACAAGCTCGTTGTGCTGGAATTGCAACGGCGGGGCAGGCGCGTTCCTCGAACGCTTTTTTCAGAGTTTCTGGATGGCCACGTTCGAAGATTCGCGGCACGTCAAGAACCACACGCGCTTTTTTCCCTTTTATGAGCGAGGCAAGAGCGCGAAGCATTCCCTGTAGCATGCGCAGTCGGTCGTGTGTGCCGTTCCGCGCTGCCCCCTGGGAAATGTAGTTTTTACTTTGGAGCACTGCTCCAGATTCTTGCCCGAAACCTCGATGCTCAGGGAGTTTTCAGTATCTTTTTCCATTCCCACCCCCCAACCCCCGCAAGGCCTCTACGTAAACAAAAAGCAGAAAAACTTAAAAGCGTACAGACTGTTGTTCGCTGGGGGGCGGGGGAGGGAAGGGCCCAGGGGTATACGGGAACTCTGCTTAATTTTGCCGGGAACTTGAAACTGCTCTAAAAAATAAAGTCTATTTTTAAAAATGAAAAATTAATTATAAACAGACCTTTAGACACAGAAATCGCACTTTTAGGGAATCTCCCAGGAAAAATATTAAAGGGATGTGGGCATGCAACATTTAGCTACGATGGTACTTATTGAAGACTATCCTAGTATCCTATAATTTCTTACGTAGACCTATAATTATTTATTTATTGGTTGATTATTTAATACACGTGCAATCTGTTTGAGGTCAGGGTCCAGGATCATCGGTTTTATTTACTTACATGTTTCTAGTACCTAGCATAGTGCCTGGCACATGACTGACCTTCAATAATTTTTTCCTATTCATTAGAGAAGCACAGGGCCTTAACACAGAAACCATTTCAGCCCCCAAATTAGCGCATCGCTTTGTTCCATCAAGCTTGCACTTCTTTTTTTGTCTCTAGCTCAATGAATGACAAGACCATCTGCAGAATCTCAGTCGAACATCCTGCATTTTGTAAAGATTAATCTATGAGGTATTTCACAAATGTTGCATTTGTAAAGTTCTTACGAGGTATTTCTCCTGAATGCCAAATATCAATTTGGGGTTTATAATCGCTTTTAAATTCATCTTCAAATTTCCGATTTTTCTTGATTAATATTTATTTATTTAGTTAGTTTTTCTTTACTTTTGGCCCGGGGCTGGGTTTGAACCCATCACCTCTGGTATATGGGGCCAGTGCCCTCCTCCTTTGAGCCACAGGCACCACCTTATTTATTTTTGAGACAGAGTCTCATTTGTTGCCCTTGGTAGAGTGGTATGGCATCATAGCTCACAGCTATTTTTTAGAGATGGGGTCTGGCTCTGGCTCTGGCTGGTCTCTCACCCATGAGCTCAGGCAATCCACCCACCTTGGCCTCCCAGAGTGCTAGGATTACAGGCTGAGGCTCTGCCCGCCTTCTTGATTAATTTTTAAAGGTGTTTAGGAGTGTTGCCCACATGCAAGGGATTGCTTGGTCTTCCCTTTTCACATACAAATTTCTCAAAAGAATAATCTATCCTCAGATCTCATTTCCTTACCTCAGATCTTATTTCCTTACTCAACACAATGTCCCTGGCCAGTAGTAGGGGTTATCCTTGACCTCACCTTTTCCCTCCCCTTCCATATTCATTCTACCACTAAATGTCTGCAATATAAAAACGTTTGCTGGACACTTACACTGTGAAAATGCTTTACACATATTCATTCACATAACACAATCGACCTACTTTCCTTCTTTATCACATCCACTATAGTTCAAGGTAGAGGCACCTTGCCTAAAATAGTGCAAAAGCTTTTCTAAATCCCAGGTCCTGAGCTTGAGTTACTCCTTTCTATTTTATGACACACTCTCATCTTTGGGCTCTTCACTGTCTCTCTCTTCTTTTATATAATTATGTCCTTTTAACCCATTTCTCCATCTCTCCCCCTTTCACCAATAGAGTGGAAATGTCCTGGTAAAACGTACTGTTTGGTGTGTATGTGTCAGTGCCCACTGTGGCACCCCATCACCACGCAAATAAAACAGCCAGGACACATATTATAAGTACATGCTTGTAGGAGGTGGACTTCCCATAGATGCAGGGCAGCCCAGAGTAACCTCTGCTGTAGCCTTTTATTGAAGCATTATACAACAGGTGTGGGGGCCCCATGCATAAGTACTACGTGCTTAATGATTGCTATGTGCTCTTTCCCCACGACTCCCACCCTGTTGCACCACAAATGCTCAAGGTTGAACTCCTGCTTGGTAAGAAGTGACTGCATGCAGTTGCTTCAGGGCTTGTCTCCAGGCTGCAAAACATCTCTATGCTGGCTAGGAGATTGTCCTGCTCCCAGCGCCTCCCTCTAGAGCCAGTGACCACTTCTACAAGCCTGGTGCTCAGTCTCCTACATGTATGTATTTTCAATTTACCTAAATGTGTGCTATAAGCCTTCCATTTCTTTTTTGTTTTTCTCTCAGCACTGTACTTTGAAGACCCATCCTTGTATGTACACTTAGCCTATGACTTAGAACAACTGTCTAGTATTTCAACGTGGGCACCCATATTTCATGATGGACCTCTAAATTGCCTCCAACTACTGGCTAATACAATACCACAGGGATCCTTCTAACTCAGCCTCCCAAGTAGCTGGGACTATAGGCGCCCAACACCTTGCCCAGCTAATTGACTGGATCTTGCTATTTTTTAGGTTGGTCTTAAACTCCCAAGCTCAAGAGATCCTCCTGCCTCTGCATCCCAGAGGGCTAGGATTATATGGACTTGCTTGGGGGCTTCTGGCACCTTCTAGCAAAGCCAGCTAGCATCTTTCACCTTGTCCCTGTTCATGCCCACTCATCACCCATTTGAAGAAAACAAAAGTCTCTCCCACGTGATCTGACCTCCAACGGGCTGCAGGTGAAGGAAACGAACTATTCATGATTTAATGGTTTTTGTTCTAGACAGATACAGAAGAAGCCTTTTCATGGCCAGAAGGTGGCATAGTATTCAGGGAATCCAAGGGAAGCTAATGATGCAATACATTAACTCTTAAACGTTGCCTTTTTTCTGCTTATAAACTAGATATACATTGCGGGGGAAACCAAACATTGCAAGGATCTATTAATAGAACTTATGATACAGGGAGTAAAAATTCGCCATGATCCCACCTTGGATATAACCGCTATGGTGAGTTTGGTGCACAACTTATTGCCCAGGTCCACCTTTTATTTTCAATAACTAAAATAAAATTTCTTACAAAAATAGAATCACCGATTGCGCGGCCTCTTGCTTCTGGGCAGTGCAGGGCTGCGTCAAGCTCTGGCTCACTCTCACGCGCGGCTGGGCGGGCGAACAGGCGATGTCGAGGTACGTTTCCCTCCGAGTGGCCCTGTGTTTTGAGGCCTCGGGGGGGTGGGGGTGGGGGGCGCTGTCCTTGGCCCGGGGGCAAAGGCTGGGGCGCCAAGTCTGCACCCGCCACGCAGCGAGCCCCCCAGCGGCTCCAGCACTCCAAACAGTGCCCAACCGGCGCGGGCGGGGTGAACGGCCAGGAAGGCGCTCTCGCTCTGCAAGAGAATAAATGCATTTTCTCTATGAGCATGCCCTGATGTTTCAGATTGGACAAACTGCTAAGAGAGCTCACAGATCACCCTAGCCGACCCCTAGCAGCCAGCCTCAGAACTCCACCTTTGAAGATCAGCACTCCACAACCGCCGGCCGTAGGAGCGGACCGTCCGCGAACAGAAAGTCAACTAGGTAACATGAAACCTGAATTATTGTCCTGCCCAGAAGGCCTTCACCAAAAGTTACAATGTGATGTCGTCCGCCTGTTTTTGTTTTTTTGAGACAGTTTCACTTTGTTGCTCTTGGTAGAGTGCCCTGGCATCATAGCTCACTGTAACCTCAAACTCTTAGGCTCAATCAATTCTCTTGCCTCAACCTCCGGAGTAGCTGGGACTACAAGCGCCTGCCACAGCACCGGGCTTTTTTTAGAGTGGGGTCTCGCTCTGGCTCAGGCTAGTATCGAACCTGTGAGCTCAGGCAGTCCACCAGCCTTGCCCTCCCGGAGTGCTAGGATTATAGGTGTAAGCCACCACACCCAGCGGCCCACCTGGTTTTTCTGCGTACAGCTAGTCATTAAAGACCCTATGGCGTTGACCCCACAAGGCACATGCCTGATGATCCAGTGGAAAAGATGCCTGTGACTACAGCTGGGTGAATCTGGGAAGACCGAAACGACAGCAGCGGACATCAGAGCCAGTGACTCCAGCTGGAAACGGATTTGAGACTTGAGATGAATCTTCATTAGAGCTAAATAGCATGTTTTTTTAATTTATTAATTTATTATTTTTTTTTTTGTAGAGACAGAGTCTCACTTTACTGCCCTTGGTAGAGTGCCGTGGCATTACACGGCTCACAGCAACCTCCAGCTCTTGGGCTTATGTGATTCTCTTGCCTCAGCCTCCCAAGCAGCTGGGACTACAGGCGCCGGCCAGCCGGGCTATTTAATAGCATGTTTTTAGGAAGACAGACTTATGTGTATGATCTTGACTAGCCAAACTATATTTACAAAAGGAAAAGCAGGGGTGGTGGCTCATGTCTGTAACCTTAGCACTCTGGAAAGAAGAGGAAGGTGGCTCTCTTCAGCTCAGGAGTTACAGACCAACCTGATCAAGAGCAAGTTCCGTACACACACAATAAAAATAGAAAATTAGCCAGGCCTGGTGACATGCATCTGTAGTTACTGAGAGACTGAGACAGGCAGATAGCTTGAACCCAGGTGTTTGAGGTTTTAGCAAGCTATGACAACCATGGCAACCACGGCACTCTAGCCCAGGCAACAGAGCAATACTCTGTCTAAAAAAAAAAAAAAATTGGGTGGCGCCTGTGGCTCAAAGAGTAGGGTGCCGGCTCCATATGCCAGAGGTGGCAGTTTCAAACCCAGCCCCGGCCAAAAACTGCAAATAAATTAATAAGTAAATAAATAAATTCGGCGGTACCTGTGCTCAGTGAGTAGGGCACCAGCCCCATATACCAAGGGTGGCGGTTTCGAACCCGGACCCGGCCAAACTGCAACAAAAAATAGCCAGGTGTTGTGGCGGGCGCCTGTAGTCCCAGCTACTTGGGAGGCTGAGGCAAAAGAATCACTTAAGCTCAAGAGTTGGAGGTTGCTGTGAGCTGTGACATTATGGCACTCTACCTGTTGCCTTACTCTCCCGGTGACAGCTTGAGACTCTGTCTCCAAAAAAAAAAAAAATTGAGGGGGGCCCCTTGGCTCAAAGGAGTAGGGCACCAGCCCCATATGCCAGAGGTGGTGGGTTCAAACCCAGCTCCAGCCAAAAACTGCGAAAAAAAAAAAAAAAAAGAAATTGAATACAGAAAATATGGTGAGAGGAGTTGAATTGATTGCTAATATGGATATCACTGATATTTCTAAAGCCTGTTTGAGTTCTGGTTTTTATGAGTGTGCAGGTATTACTAAGTGCAGTTCCATAGGAGCAGTTGAGAATTGAGAGTGATAATAAAAAGCACAATTATTTGGATCCATTTAATTATTATTAAGTTCTCTATACAGTAACTCCTTTATTGTTTGCACTCAGGCCTGTATGCCTTCTGCTGCCCATCCCACACAAAATGTTTCCTTAAATCCCTTCCAGATATTTAGGAGGTTTATGGCATGACCCAATTGCTACAAAAAGTTTAGCTTAAAGGAAAAACTGTTGTATGAAGTAACTATCTCTGTAAGGAGACGTTTTAAGCAAGAGGGTTTGGAAAATCTAAATGTCTACATGTGGCGGGGGGGTGCCTGTGGTTCAAGGAATAGGGCGCCGGCCCCATATACCACGGATGATGGGTTCAAACCCGGCCCCAGCCAAAAAAATTAAAAAATAAATGTCTACACCTGGGTGAGCACTAGGCCATCTGTGTTTCCTTTTTCCTTTTTTCTGTCATGCTCAGTAGAGTGCTAAATATGCTGTGTCAATAGATGTAATGAAACAGGAAGTGTTTTAAACATAGCTCTGGGTCTCTACTCACCCAGAGGGACCCATCTCACTCTCGAGATTTATTTTCCCTGTAGTTTATGTACTTTTGTTCTATAATAAATGTATGTTGCTGGTGAACAAATAATAATAAACATAGCATTGAACTAGGGGTCAGGAAGCTATTGACTCCTAAGCCTACCACTAGAATCCCCTTGTACTTTTTTGGTTAACTAAATGCAGTATGCTCTCCTTTACCTTTCTTCCTGGGACACTGTTTTGGGACCTCCTGGTCTATAATACTTCTGCTTATCCCTCCCAGGTCAGCTCACACATCAGGGTTCTCTGGGACAGAGGTCCTCAATTTTTAAACAGGGGGCCAGTTCACTGTCCCTCAGACCATTGGAGGACCAGACTATAGTTAAAAAAAAAAATCTATGAACAAATTCCTATGCACGGGGCGGCGCCTGTGGCTCAAGGAGTAGCGCACCTGCCCCATATACCGGGGGTAGCGGGCTCAAGCCTGGCCCTGGCCAAAACTGCAAAATAAATAAATAAATAAATAAAACAATAAAAAAAAGGAAAAAAGTCTTACAAATTCCTACGCACACTGCACATATTTTGAAGTAAAAAAACAAAACGGGAACAAATACAGTCACACCGGTGCATGTGGCCCACGGGGCCGTAGTTTGAGGACCCCTGCTGGGAGATGCTCTAAACCTGGATTAGGTACATCTGCAGCTTGAACGTATTTTTCTCACATTACTTACTAAACTGCTTGATAATTTTCTGCTTGTTGGACACCACCATCCACTATCTTATCTACGAGTGCCTAGAGTACATGTACTATGTTCTGTTTACTTTTATTACCCAGCACCAAGCACATGACTGGCTTATGGGAAGTACCCTAAACATTTGTAGATGGGAGAATACTGGCTGCTCGGGTCCTCATTTTCCTTTTCTGTTAAATGAGGTTTAGTTTCCTCATCTGTAAAATGGGGGTAGGTTTGCTGATATGTAGGGAGAATTCCAGTAATAGAATTTATTATTCTACTTTTTTTTATTCAGGACCAAGTCTCACTTTGCTCAGTAGAGTGCTATAGTATCACAGCTCAAAGCAACCTCAAACTCTTGGACTTAAGCAATTCTCTTGTCTCAGCCTCCCAAGTAGCTGGAACTACAGGTGCCCACCACAATGCCCAGCTATATTTTTGTTGCAGTTGTCATTGTTTTTTTTTTTTTCTTTTGAGACAGAGCCTCAAGCTGTCACTCTGGGTAGAGTGCTGTGGCATCACAGCTCACAGCAACCTCCAAATCCTGGGCTCAAGCGATTCTCCTGCCTCCACCTCCCAAGTAGCTGGGACTACAGGCACCCACCACAATGCCCGGCTATTTTTTTGTTGCAGCCATCATTGTTGTTTGGCGGGCCCAGGCTGGATTTGAACCCTCCAGCTCAGGTTTATGCAGCTGGTGCCTTAGCCGCTTGAGCCACAGGCGCCGAGCTGCAGTTGTCATTGTTGTTTAGCAGGCCTAGGCTGGGCAAGAACCCACCTGCCTCAGAGTATGTGGCCAGCACCCTAACCACTGAGAAATGGGCGCCAAGCCCTATCCTACTTTTTTTAATATAAAAGGATTGACTTTTTTTTTTGTAGAGACAGAGTCTCACTTTACCGCCCTCGGTAGAGTGCCATGATGTCACAGGACTCACAGCAACCTCCAGCTCTTGGGCTTCCGCAATTCTTCTGCCTCAGCCTCCCGAGCAGCTGAGACTACAGGTAGCCGCCACAGCACCCGGCCATTTTCTGGTTGCAGTTCAGCCGGGGCTGGGTTTGAACCCGCCACCCTCGGTATATGGGGCCAGCGCCCTACTCACTGAGCCACAGGTGCCACCCAGGATTGGCTTATTATAGTTCAAATATATAAACAGAATATTCAAACATCTGAAAATTAAATCTTAAGAACAAAAGTTTAACATTCAAATAGGAGTATAGTTTTTAGGTAATTTGTTGTCTAATCCAGAATACTGCTAAAGATCACTTCATGATGAATAAAGTGTTTCACCAGCAGTTCTATTGTGGCCAACCCCTGAATGACTGTGGTTCCATACCTAAAAATCAATTGTGAAATAAATCTCTTAGGCTGAACAAGACTTAGCCAAACAACAAGACTTCAGCAAATTAAACTGTTGTTTAGAGATGAAGATAAAAGTATGTCCATTGCAGTCATTTTGGTTTCTAGAAGATAATTCAATTTTCAGTGTTTTACCTACTTAAAAAAACAAACAAACTCCAACTTAGGTTTTCTTGGAGTCCATGATATTTGCATCTTGAAAACCACATGTGTTCTTTTTCTTTCTTTCTTTTTCTTTTTTTAGAGATAGGGTCTCACTCTGTCCTACAGGTTGGTTTGCAGTGCTGCCGTCAGAGCTCACTGTAATCTCAAACACTGAACCCTTCTGGGTTCAAGCCATCCTCCGCCTCAGCCTCCTAAAGCTCTGGGATAATACGTATGAGCTACCTTGCCTGGTCCACATATGCTCTTTAAAACTCTTCCATGGGCCTTTGACCCAGACCAGGCCCAACATGGAGGAGCTGACTGGAGAGGGGCCCCCTGAGGCCCCCTGAGCTATCCCACAAGGAGGAGCTGACTGGAGAAGGGTGCCCTGAGGCCCCTTGAGCTACCCCACAGGAAGAATGTTCACTGGTGATGGGGCACCATGAGTGGTCAATAAATGTTATATGTTGGCTCAGCACCCGTAGCTCAGTGGTTAGGACGCCAGCCACATACACTGAGGCAGACAGGTTCAAACCCAGACCAGGCCTGCTAAACAACGACAACTGCAACAAATAATACCCAGATGTTGTGGTGGGCACCTGTAGTCCCAGCTACTTGGAAGGCTGAGGCAAGAGAATCACTTAAGCCCAAGAGTTTGATGTACCCAAGAAAGTATATTTTAGGTTGATCCTTGAACAACATGGATTTGAACTATGTGGGTGCATTTATATAGGAATTTTTTTTCAACCAAAGATTGATCAAAAATACAGTATTTGGCCTTATCTACCTGGAAGGCTGAGGCAAGAGGATTGCTTGAGCCAAGGAGTTTGAGTGAGGTATGATCATGCCATTGTACTCCAGCCTGTATGACAGAATAATATCACCCTTTTGGCTGGGTGCCATGGCTCATGCCTGTAATCCTGGCACTCACAAGTTCTAGACCAGCCTGAGCAAGAGCAAGACCCCCATCTCCAAAAAAAAAAAGAAAGCTAGGCATTGTGGTGGATACCTATAGTCCCAGCTACTTGGGAGGGTGAGGCAAGTGAATCGCTTGAGCCCAGGAGTTTGAGGTTTCTGTGAGCTATGACACCACAGCACTCTACCCAGGGTGATAAAGTGAAACTCTGTCTCAAAAAAAAGTCCCTCGTCAGATGCTGAGCAGATTACAGTATGATGACCTTGGACTTCCCAGCCTCCAGAACTATGAGCCAAATAAATTTCTTAGAAGAAGGAGGAGGAGGAGGAGAATATCACCCTTGTGAAACCTAAGGCCATCTTAGATATCTTCCAGATCCTGTATTTTGCTAAAACTGTTCCAACCAGACCAGTAGCCCATACCAAGAAACCCACTCAACTAGTCTTGTGACCTGAGAACTGACTCAGAACAAGAAGACGATTTCTGCCTCCCAACCCTATAAGTTCATCCCCAGCCAATCAGCAAACCAAATTCCCTAACACTTTGCCCCCAAAATATCTTTTAAAACCCTGCCTCCCAAATTCTCAGGGAGATGGATTTGAGAAATTATCCTTACCTGGCATCTGCAATATTAAACTCTTTCTCTGTTGAAAAAAAAAAAAAAAAAAAACCTGAAAATTGGCTTATGAAATCATTTCAAATTAGTAAATTACCCTTATGAAAGAGTATATAGAATTATTTTGCCTTATAGACTCTGAGGCTCTGGGAAGTGAAGGTGTACCCTGGCATTCTAGGTCATCACCATACGAGGTCTAACAATCCGGAAAAAGTGCTAGATACCTTATTGCTGAATATCACTATGGTCACTCTTGGGTAGCTATACACTGATGCCACTGCCTAGTCCACCCTTCAAAGCGATTTAGGAACTCTTCTTTTGGAACTCTGGAACGGCCATCAGAGTTCTTATTGTATTACCCTTAATGTTATGAATGCCATCAAAATGTCTTCCTTTCAATATTGCCTTTTATCTGGTAAAGAAAAAAGTCATTAGGAGCCAAATCAGGTGAGTCGGGAGGGTGGTTTCAATAGTTATTTATTTACTGGCTAAAAACTCCCACACAGACTGGTACATCGCTATGATGCAAGGGCCCTGAGTTGTTGGCCAAGATTTTCAGTTCAGATTTCCCCATTTCTCTGTCGATGTTTACTTGGTCTGCTATTGCTTCTCACAGTCGGCCATAATGATTTTTTACTTCTTTCCATGTGGATATTAAGGTAATCATAGAAGTTTCATTCAGAAGTTGCCTAAAGTCTTCCCTCTTCTTTTTAGTAAGAGTGTCAATGTGCTAATTAGGTTTCTATTTCTCTTCTCTTTCCAACAAAGATGCAAATTCCCAGTGGTTACCTTTTTGAAGAATCTGCTTTCAGAAATGATGACATACCTAAAGAGCATGCCTCATTAACTCTGAAGGGTAATGCAGAAGGATCTGTTAAAAAAGTTCCAGGGTATTTCCAGGGGTCAGCATACCCCCAGTCCTATATCTCATAGTTTTCTCAAACACTTTTATTGAGATACATTTTGTATACCATGCATTTAAAATGTTCAAGTCAATGGATTTGATTATACTCAGAGTTTTGCAACCAACACCACAATCTAGCCATCACTCAGAAAGGAAATCTTTATTCTACCTGCAGCATAAGGCAATCACTCATTTTTCTGCTTATTCTGGAGCATATAAATGGAATAATATAATTTGTGATATTTTGTGATTGGTTTCTTTCACTGAACAATATTTTCACAGTTCACCCGTGCATAGAATATATTGGTCCCTCTTTTCTTCTTTTTATTTATTTATTTATTTTTTTTGTAGAGACAGAGTCTCACTTTACTGCCCCCGGTAGAGCACCATGGCATCACACGGCTCACAGCAACCTCCAGCTCTTGGGCTTATGTGATTCTCTTGCCTCAGCCTCCTGAGCAGCAGGGACTACAGGCACCCGCCACAACGCCCCGGCTATTCTTTTGTTGTTGCAGTTTGGCCGGGGCTGGGTTTGAACCCACCACTCTCGGCATATGGGGCCAGCGCCCTACTCACTGAGCCACAGGCACCGCCCCCCCTCATATCTTCTTATTGGCAAATAATGGTTATAGACCTAGGAGTAGAGTTGCTAGGATCCTATTGCAACTCTGTGTTTAACCTGTTGAGAAACTTATAGTCTGTTTTCCAAAGTGGCTGCACCATTTTATATTCCCACCAGCAAATGATGAGGGTTCCAATTTCTCCACATCTTTACCCTTTTTAATTATAGCTATTCTAGTGGATATGAAGAGATGTCTCATTGTGGTTTTGATTTTCATTTCTCTGATGATTAACTGTTTGGAGCATCTTTTCCTGTACTAACCGGCCTTTCCTTTTTTTTTTTTTTAAAGACAAAGTCTCATTGTGTGAGCTGGGTAGAGTGACATGCATCCTAGCTCACAGCAACCTCAAACTCTTGGGCTCAAGCAATCCCCTTGCCTCAACCTCCTGAGTAGCTGGGACTGTGGGTGCCTGCCACAATACCTAGCTAGTTTTCTATTTTTAGTAAAGATGAGGTCTGCCTTTTGCTCAGGCTGGTCTTGAACTCCTGAGCTCAAGTAATCTACCCATCTCAGCCTCCCAGAGTGCTAGGATTATTGGCATGTGCCCCTGCACCCAGCCAGGCCATTTTTTAAATAGCAGTTTTGCTTCTTTCAAAAACTGCTTCTTTTTTTAAAGAAGCAAAAACTGCTGTCACATCAAGAAACATTTTCTTTATTATTATTATTTTTTTTTTTGTAGAGACAGAGTTTCACTTTATTGCCCTCGGTAGAGTGCCGTGGCGTCACACAGCTCACAGCAACCTCCAACTCCTGGGCTTAGGCGATTCTCCTGCCTCAGCCTCCCTAGTAGCTGGGACTACAGGCGCCCGGCTATTTTTTTGTTGCAGTTCGGCCGGGGTCGGGTTTGAACCCGCCACCCTCGGTATATGGGGCCGGCACCCTGCTCACTGAGCCACAGGTGCAGCCCTCAAGAAACATTTTCAACACTAAAGGTATGTTTTTATGTGCTGAGGCAGTTATTTTGATGCTTTCCTTTGCTCTCTATGACATACTAGGCTCCATCTTCCGATATTTTGACCAAATTTGTAAGACTTGACCATTTTGACCAATGTTGTAAGACTTGGTTTGGGGCTGCCATTGTTAAACCCAAACTCAACAAAACACATGGGCTCCGCACCTCTAGCTCAAGTGGCTACTGCGCCAACCACGTACACAAGAGCTGGCGGGTTCGAATCCAGCCCAGTCCTGCCAAACAACAATGACAACTACAACCAAAAAATAGCCAGGCGTTGTGGCAGGTGCCTAAATTCCCCAGCTACTTGGGAGGCAGAGGCAGGAGAATCCCTTCAACCCAAGAGTTTGAGGTTGCTGTGAGCCGAGATGCAACAGCACTCTACTGAGGGCAACAACTTGAGACTCAGTCTCAAAACAAAACAAAACAAAACAAAATACATGGAGATTTTGAAAGTTCTTCAGGATAATCCTATAGTTAAGATTTTGCTGAAGCGGGCAGTGCCTGTGGCTCAAGGACTAGGGCACCGGCCCAGAGGTGGCAGGTTCAAACCCAGCCCCGGCCAAAAAACTGCAACAAAAAGAGAAAAAAAAAAAAAAGAAGAAGAAGAAGAAAGCCACTTCTTTGGGCGGCGCCTGTGGCTCAGTGAGCAGGGTGCCGGCCCCATATACCGAGGGTGGCGGGTTCAAACCCAGCCCTGGCCAAACTGCAACCAAAAAATAGCCGGACGTTGTGGTGGGCACCTGTAGTCCCAGCTACTCGGGAGGCTGAGGCAGGAGAATCGCCTAAGCCCAGGAGTCGGAGGTTGCTGTGAGCTGTGTGACGCCATGGCACTCTACCGGGGGCAATAAAGTGAAACTCTGTCTCTACAAAAAAAAAAAAAAAGATTTTGCTGAAGCAAGTGTTTTTTTCTAATCAGCTACATACTGCCTTGAGTAATCATCCAGATTGTATCTTTTTTTGTGGCTCTTTCGTTTCTTTTGAATTCTTCCCTTGCCTAATCCTTCAAGTATTTGCAACCAGAATCTTTTGGTACTTGTCAAATTGCTTGGAAGAGAAATCGTTGCCTCCTCACGAACTGTTTTAGAGTTAGCATCCCTGGGGCTAAGTAGGAAATGGCCTTGTCTGCCAAACAGCATCCCACTGGAACCTCAGTGCCGGAATCTATTATTCTAGATTCTTATACTATTGTATTTTACCTGGCTGTCTTTTTTAGTTACCAGGAGAAATATGTGACACCTATATTATGCTGAATATATTACTCATAGTTATTTATATTATCTTAACGAACTGAATGCAAAATAGAATTATAGTACATATAGTGTTGTGCAGGCCACTCTTTTCCGTTTAACAATGTATAAGTTATGGACACCTTTCTCATCAGAACTAGAGCTTATCTCTACAGAGTTCTGAATGGCCACAGAGTATTTCACAGAAGGGTGCTGATTAGTCACCTACTGATGGACACTTAGGTTGTTTCCTGTTTTCACTACAACAAATAAGGCTTCAATAAACTTCCTTATACCTCTTTACTCATCCAGAGAACATGGAGAAGAGATTCCTAAAAGTGGAACTGCAACATTGAGGTGTATGTGCATTTCAAAATCTTATCAATATTTCCAAACCATCCATTAAAGACAGCATCCATTTAAATTCAAGATGATGAGATCACACAGCCAACAAAATTTCTAAGTGCATCTGCCATATTTGAGGGTTTCTCTGGACTGGGACTGAGAGGTCATACAGATATATCTTATTTAAGTTCATTTAGCCTTCTGTGTCCCCTTGATATACACATACACCACGTTGATTACACATCTTGCCTTTAGCCCAGGAAACGTGATCTTTGGAGCTAGTGACTCCTGCATATCCCTTGGTTTGCCCAAGCATTCCTGATTTGGAAGGTTTAACTCCTGGATTTAGGTGGAATTGGTCTTTCCCAAAACCAGCCATTTTTGTTGAAACTTCACTTCCTCTGTGAAGTCTGTCCTGATCCTCTCCCCACACCCAATTGGGTTAGGGGCCCTCCTGAGGGCTCCTTAGCCCCCTGTTTATTCCAGGCTGCTTGTACTAGGTTGTAATAGATATGCCTGGCAACCTCCCAGAATGTCATGAAGATATAATCATAAGCAGAAAGAAAATAAACTTCCTTGTGGCTGATTATACACACACCTGGAAGGTAGAGGATAGGAAAACATGCCTCTTTTCCCATTGAGTCACCTTTTGAGTCCCTGCCAGATGGGTCCCAGAAATTCCTTTTCTCTTGGCCACACTCACTCTGCCTGTCCCTCTCTCCAGGGTCTAGGCTTCTTTCTTCCAGCACCTACAAGATCAAGGCTAGAAAGACCTTCCCTAGCTCCATTGCAGACAATCACAGAGTCTTTGTGATCTTCTGTTGGACTAGGATTGAGCTTCTCAGTTCCCTCAGAGCAGAGCATCAGATAGCTTAACAAGCAATACTGATCCTAGCAAGGCTTTATGTTCTCAATTAGTCATTTATTGACCTCTGACTACCAGGCATTGAGGATACAATGATAAAATGATAATAATTAAAGACACTACACTACGCCTTTAGAAGAATTGGTCTTTTACGTCTCACAACAACCCTACTAGGTAGGTACTATTATTAATTCTCATTTTACAACTGAAATAAAGGCACAGAGAAGCTGAATAACTTGTCTAAGGACATGCAGCTATGAAGGGGTAGAACCAAGCTTTGGACCCAGAAGCCCAGCTCTAGAGCCTACTCCTCCCACTAACAGAACTATACCAGTGGTCGCATTTTAGTGGGGACAAATAATGGAAAAGTAAACAAAAAAGACACTTTGGTTAGAGATAACTGAATGCTATAGAGAAAGTACAAGAAAATCGGGTTAATGGGGTAAGGGCTAATTGGAGAGATGTGGTATTTTGGACAGGAGAGTGTACTGACATGCTAAAGACCTGCCTCAATTGCACAGAGCTTCTAGAAGGTACAGGCCACAGGTAGTTCTCTGTGTCCTCATCAATGGGCCTGGTCCAAAGCAGGCATTACTAACTGTTTAGGAAGGGAGGGGAGAAGGAGAGGAGGCATCCCTGACAGGTGCCTCCACGTACAGAGTGGCCAAAACTTTGCCAGTGTTTGGCCAGCTGTGCTAACTTAGAATGAACCCTAGAATTGGGTCTTTGGTTTTCCTTCTTTGAAGAATGGGTTAAAAACCTAGACAGGCATTGTGATGGACGTCTGTAGTCCCAGCTTCGTGGGAGGCTGAGGCAAGAGAATTGTTTAAGCCCAAGAGTTGGAGGTTGCTGTGAGCTGTGATGCTATAGTACTCTACAGAGGGCAAAATAGTGAGACTCTGTCTAAAAAAAATATATATATATATACCATGGTTCTGGGATAAGCCTTCCACACAGGGGGTGCTGTCATCATCCTGCCTTTTCAGATGAGCAAACTGAAACTCAAAAGAAGCATGCACAAGGGCTCCCAGCTAGTCACCCTGGTGGCATCTTGAGAATTCATGGGGTGTTTTTTGTCCTCACAGTAACAGTAGCCGTACAGAAAGGCAGTACAGAAAGGGAAAGGGAGGGACATTCCCACATAGTAAAGTATTATCCTCCACCCAGCATGGTATTTAATAGTGCCACTAGACATTCATGAAGGTAAAAAGGTTATTCATAATTACCTGAGCCTCAAACCTAACCTCATTATATGTCACAATGGAAAAATTATTTTGATGCTGTGCTCAGTGGTAAAGCCCACCACTATCCAAGAACACCTATCTCCTCATTTTCTTCACGTCTTGATGTGTTACCTTTATTTAAGATTGTTTTCCTCTTATCCTCTGGTCTGTTATTATCATCCAAATCCTTTTTATTCACATGTCCTTCTGTCTTCACTTTCATTTCCTGGGTATTAAAGAACTTACGAATCACCCAAATCAGGAAAACAAAAGCTAAATTTAATTCTAGTTCAGGCAAGGGAGCAACACAAGCAGAAGTATGGCTTCTTGTTAGACATGGGATGAGATTGGGTTGTTACAGGGTTTGGGGGAAGGATGGTGTTTAGGTAGCGTTGGGCTTACAGCAAAATGAGGTGTGAGTAGAAAATTAACGTATGTCCTGAGCTCAGAAGGGTCTGTTTCATTGGAAACCAGAGTTAAAAAGGAAAAGAAGTGGAAAGTTTTGTCTATCTACCTCCCTGTCACAATAGAGCAGAGCAGATAAAATGAGTGGGTAACCAAAGCTATGATCTTTCTGGGCCATGGTGATTCATTTGGTCCAGATCCTTCAGGCAAGAGTGGAATGTTCCATCTTCATGGTCTTCTTTTCTGAACTTAAAATTCATATTAATTCTAGCCAAGGCATGGTGGCAGGTGCCTATAGTCCCAGTTCTTGGAAAGCTGAGGCAAGAGGATCACTTGAGCCCAGCAGTTTGAGGTTGCTGGTGACTCCTGCATATCCCTTGGTCACAGAAGGGTGCTGATTAGTCACCTACTGATGCACACTTAGATTGTTTCCTGTTTTCACTACAACAAATAAGGCTTCAATAAACCTTGAATCACACTGCACTCTAGCCTGAGTGACAGAAAGAACATGTCTTAAAAAAAAAAATTATACTAATTCCTTTTAGGCCAGCAATAGCATGTTGAAAAAACATCATATGAATTCCTATTACATTCACATTAACCTTAAATTCATGCTAAGTCATAGTAAGTAGGTACAAACATCTGTTTACCTCATTATGTATTCTACTTCAGTGTATCCATTGTTGCGTGAAAGTCTCCCAATTGATCGGTGACGCAGAGAAATGAGTCCTGCAATGAAATAGTCTTGAGTAATAAGGAGGACCACTTACACCCTCATAGCAACCTTGCTTTATTCTCCACCACTTTTTATACCCGCTACTGCACCCATACACCATCAATCAATAATCAATGACTTGATCTTACAAAATCGGTCTCAGGACCAGGTTCAACTGAGCCCGGCACCTAATCAATTTATGGATTAACTGATACACATTCCATGATCTCACTACAAGATGACTTTTTTAACTTTTTTTTTTGAGACAGAGCCTCAAGCTGTCACCCTGGGTAGAATGCCGTGGCATCACACAGCTCACAGCAACCTCAAACTCCTGGGCTGAAGCGATTCTCTTGCCTCAGCTCTGGTAGAGCAGGGACTACAGGCACCTGCCACAACACCCAGCTATTTTTTTGTTGCAGTTCGGCTGGGGCCGGGTTTGAATCCACCACACTTGGTATATGGGGCCAGCGCCTTACCAACTGAGCCACAGGCACCACCCTACTTTTTTAACTTTTTAATTAAAACCATGCCTTAAAATACTTTCCTTAAACAAAGATAAGAACTTCAACGGAAGTGGTTGCTTAAATACCACACCTTTCACATGACCATCAGGGGGCAGCAATCCATCTCTAAAAACAAAAAGGAGATCATTGAGATATGCAGCTGTTTTGCTTGCAAGCAGCTGCCCCCTGGGGCCTTTGTCTCTCAGGCATTTACAGCCTCAGAGGCCATTTTATGGAGTTCTATCCAGGTCTCTCACTGAAAGTCATTAGAAAGATTTCCTGCTTGCCTTTCCAATATGGCTCAAGTAAAGGCATATATAGGCTTTCTGCCTATAATCCATGTTTTGCAATACTTAGTATTATTATTTTTTTTTTTGAGACAGACCCTCAAGCTGTCACCCTGGGTAGAGTACTGTCTCATCACAGCTCACAGCAACCTCCAACTCCTGGGCTCAAGTGATTCTCCTGCCTCCGCCTCCCAAGTAGCTTGGATTACAGATGCCTGCCACAATGGCCAGCCATTTTTTGGTTGCAGCCATCATTGTGCAGCGGGCCCAGGCTGGATTTGAACCTGCCAGCTCAGGTATATGTGGCTGGCGCCTTAGTTGCTCGAGCCACAGATGCCAAGCCTTGAAATACTTATTATTTTATAATAAATTAATTTCTTCTTCTGTCTCCTTTCTATTACAGTGAGGGAAATATATTGAGTCTTTGTTTTGTTTTTTTTTGCAGTTTTTGGCCAGGGCTGGGTTTGAACCCGCCACCTCCAGTATACAGGGCCAGAGCCCTACTCCTTGAGCCACAGGTGCCGCCCATATATTGAGTTGTTTTGAAACCATGTGATTAAGCCTTGTGTAGTTCTTACTCTGTACCAGGCACTGTGACAAATGCCTTTTACTTGTGTTAGCTCATTTGATTCTCTCCCCAGCCTAATAGGTAGATTATTATTATGATCCTCACTTTATAGAGGAGGAAACCAAGGCACAGAGAGGTGAAGTGACACATACATGGTCACAGGAAGTAGGAAAGTAGGCATCTGGCTCCAGAGTCTGCACTCAGCCAATCTACAGCCTCCCTCTCTGGGATCCCATTCCAAAGGGATGTTTCATGTGACGAGGTGGAAACCAACTGATCCATCACATAGGGTCCCCTCTTCCCTCCTTTATGTCTTGAATCTGAGCCAGAATTGGGGTGGGGGTTCACCTGTGTGGCCATGACCCCAGGCCCAACAGGGGCACGTGGCCTGCTGGCCATGATCCCAAAGACTGTTTATACCCAGATTCTGCTTCTTCCCTCCTTCTGCCAAGGGGCGGGGATCTCTGTGGAAAAACACCCAGCTGGGTGAGGGAGGAGGTGAGGGGGGAGCTGGGACTCACAGGACTGACTCTCTTCCTCTCATGACTGGTGTTTACTGGGCTGGGTACTGGGCAAGGGCCAGATTGCATCAGACGGGGCCTGCTGGTCTGGAGCCAGACTGTGGTCTGGGGAGGAGCCTTATAAATTGGGGCTATTGGACAGGGAGAAGAGAGCCACTTGGTCAGGAAACCAGATACAAAGTTTTGGAAGATGATGAGAGACAGCGAGAGCAAGCCGGACACAATGGTCACCTTCCTGCAAGCAAACAGCCCCTCCTGGCAGCCTGCAGGCCCCGAGGATGAGGACCCTAGCCTGGATGAATATGACCTCTACAGCCTGACCCATTCCTACCTGGGTAAGTTACACTCTGTTCCCTTCCTGGTCCTTCCATTGCCTATCTCCTCTGGGGCTTCTCCCCAGGCCTTCCCCTTTTCTAGCCAGTGTGTTCCCTTGACCCCTCAGGTCACTCCCTTCTAATAACCTCACACACATTGGGGTCCCTCATTCCACAGATAGGGAAACGGCTGGCCAGCAGTATGACACCCCAGTGCTCCATGGTGCCCCCCTAGTCTGTTTGCTCTTTCCACCCCTGCAGCCTTGACCACCTGCCTCTCCTCTGAGGCCTCTGTCCACTTCTCCTCTGACTCCTACCTTGGCTACAGGAGGTGGAGGCCGAAAAGGTCGCACCAAGAAAGAAGCTGCCACCAACACCAACCGCCCCAGCCCTGGCGGGCATGAGAGGAAGCTGGTGACCAAGCTCCAGAATTCAGAGAGAAAAAAGCGAGGGGCACGGCGCTGAGATGGAGCTGGAGGTGAGAAGTCAGGGGGGCCCGAGTGCTCTGCTTTGAGAGGACAGACTGAGTGTGTGTGGTTGGGCAGGGAAGAGGGATCAAAGAACAGCTGCTTCAACATGGTAAAATGAGGTATATGTTTGGGTCTGAGTTTCCTAGTGACCAGGGCAAAGAGGGAAAATGTAGAACCTCTCCAATTGCAAAAAAAAAAAAAAAAAATTGGTTTAAAGGCAAATAAACTGAAGCCAGAGAGGTCCTTACCTAGAGTCACAGAGCGAGTGGGAGAGGCAGAATTAGAACCCAGGTCTCTGTCCCTTTCATCGCCTGCTTTCTCTCCCCCCAGATGAGGCCAGACCACGGACACCACACCCAGCAATGGAGACAGGACTACAGAGGAATGAAGCTCTGGGGATAGGATCCAGGCCTGCTTGCCCCACCCCCTACCCCAGGACTTACCCCACCTGATTGAATCACTGAGGGGCTGCCAAGGGAGCACCACCAATCCCAGCAAAAGAGCAAGATAGAAAGCAAGAGGCAGGGAACTGAGAAGTGGGGGCAGGAAGGCACCCCCAGAAAAGAAAGCCACCGAGGAAACTGGAATTCTCCCTGGTGGCTGCCACAATAAACAAAGTACAGCAGCTGCAGCTTATGTGTGTGTTTCGATCCCTGCTCTTTGTGTGTTTTCGTATGGGCATGGTTCTGCCTGCATGTGCCTGTGTTTGCATTTTTGGTGTGTATTTGTGTTTGGTGTATGCATCTGGGACAGGGAGTGTTCCTGGTTTTGTATGGCATAGGCTGTGAACCTGTTGCTTGATTTGTTTGTGTGGTGCTTTGCTGTTTTTTTTTTGTTTGTTTGTTTGTTTTTGCTTTGTATGCATATACATACAGTATTTTGGTGCATACATTTCTGTGGTCTCCTATGGGGTACAAAGGAATTTCCTTTGTTTCTGCATTGCAGTGCAGCTCATGAAACCTCACATTTTTACTGATTATGTCCTGTTCATATAAAACCACCAAATCCCCCCTTTTTTTCAGAGATAGGGTCTTGCTCTGTCCCTAGGCTGAGTATAGTGGCTTGATCATACCTCATTGCAGCCTTGTACTCTTGGGCTCAAGTGATCCTCCTGCCTCAGCCTCCCAAGTAGCTGGGTGGGACTTTGAGCATGTACCACTATGCCCAGCTAATTGCTTTTATGTTTTGTATGTTTTTATGCTTTTATGTTTCACTATGTTCCCAGGCTGGTCTTGAAATCCTGACCTCAAGTGATCCTTCCATCTTGTCCTCTCAAAGTGCTAGGATTACAGGCACGAGCCGCTAGGTCCAGCCTAAAACCACATTTTGAAGGGAATGCTACTTATTGGTGCAAGATAGACACAACTGAGACTTAAAATGTTAAGGGACCTGTCCTAAGTTACCCAGGGTTCATATTCAAGGATTCTTATTGTCCTTAAGTATGAGGTGGGTCTCTATGCTACGATAGCTGCCAGGAATAGGGGGTCAGCTGGGGAGGAAGGTTCTTATCCAGTGTTAGCAGTCTCAGGACAAGAATTTGAGAAGAATGTGGGGCAAAGGAGGTGGTGGGAGCTAAGAAGATGTATTGATTGAGATATAGGTTTGGGCTGCTGTAATGAAGAATCAAACAAAACAGTATGGGAAGTTATTTCTCACTTAATAGCTCCTAGGGTAAGTACTCCTCGGCTCAGATGACAAGTTGGGGAGTCTAGCTATCATTAGCTCATTGTTTGGCCCCACTCAAAATGTGGCTTTCACTTTCAGGTCCAAAATAGCTGTCACAGTGCCTGCCATCACAACTGCACCTCGGTCTGTGGAATGGGAGGGGAAAGAAACCAGGGGAAGCTGCACCTATTTATTTTTAAGGGCAAAATCTAAAAGTAGAATGAATACATCACATCTGCTCTGAATTTAGTCATGGCCACACCCAAGTTACTAAAGTGGTTGGGACATACAGTAATTAACTACTTAGCCATGTGGGAACCAAAACTTGTGCAAGGGCAGGGTTTTTTTGTTTTTTTGTTTTGTAGAGACAGAGTCTCACTTTATGGCCCTCGGTAGAGTGCCGTGGCCTCACACAGCTCACAGCAACCTCCAACTCCTGGGCTTAAGCGATTCTCTTGCTTCAGCCTCCCAAGTAGCTGGGACTACAGGAACCCGCCACAACGCCCAGCTATTTTTTGGTTGCAGTTCAGCTGGGGCCGGGTTTGAACCCGCCACCCTCGGTATATGGGGCCAGCGCCTTACCGACTGAGCCACAGGCACCGCTAAGGGCAGGGTTTTATTATTAAAGGAAGCTGAACAGAGTGAATACTGGAAGAAACTAGCAAGAAACATTGCCCACATGGAAACTCAACAGAAGTGGGGAAAGAAAACCTCTAGGTCTGGCCCTGGACAGAGCCCTTTCCTTTTCTCCTATCCCTTCCATATAAGCCCCAGACTGCAGAACTTGGAGCAAATGGTTGGTTCTTAGGGACCCAAGTATATCAGCAGAGGACTGAGAGACGTGTTAGAGCAGTAACAGATGCACAGCAGACTATGGCCAGCTGGAATCCTTAGGCACCTCTGTCCACACACCTCCCCTGAGCCCAGTCTAATAAAAATCATAAAATCCACGACTGGGAAAGACATTAAAAGACCTGTGTCCCAACTTCACTCTACTTAACACTGGGATAACTTCTACTTGCTTGAATACTGCTGGGAACAGGGAACTTGGCACCTTTGAAGGTTGCCTAATTCCATCTTGGGCAACTCCATGTGGGCTGAAACTTGTTTGTCTCTCCTACATGCCCCTGAGCAAGGTTCTGTCTTTCTAATCCTTTCTTCCTGAGATGACTTTAATACTCCCATCCAGGAGCCTCAGTTCAGATGTCTCCTTCTCCTCAAAGTCTTCTCTGACTTGCCCAGAATCTCAGTCATCTCAGCAAAGACTCCTTCAGATCTCATCTTCAATTCCTCTTTCTATACAAATTATTTATTAATTCAGCGAATGTTTATTGGATTCCTGCTGTATTACTAGGGTCTGGCTGATAGCATGGACTACAAGGAGAGACAAATGGGATCCTGGTATGATTAGATCCAGGGTTTAGGGCCACTGTCAGCTCTAGAACCCAGAGAGCAAATGGCAGGAGAAACACTGGGCAGCGGGCTCTCAGCCCAGGGTAGATCTACTGTGTCATCTTCATAAAATCATAGCAACAGCTCCTGTGTTTTGGGCTCCTACTCTATGACAGGTGTTTTATAGGTTTTGCTCTATTTAATCCTTATAACAACCCAAATACTACATACTATTATTGATCCCTTTTTCAGACCAGAAAACCAAGATTCAGAGAAGTTAAGTAATTTTTGCAAAGTCACACAGCCACATCTTATAAGAGCTGGGATTATAAACTCAGGTCTGTCTGACCTTTAAGGCCTAGACTTTTTGCTTTTTACTATATGCTTGAGAATAGCCATGTACTGACAAATGGGAATCCTAAATTCTAGGTAATTTCTTGTCAATTACTCCTCTGGGTCTCATTTTCCTCACCTGTCAAATGGTGGAACTATCCTCCGTTCTGCTAAAATATAAAACAAAGGCTGGGAGGTGCTTTGTCTCTAGCTGAAGTAGTCACGCCTGCCTACTGGGTCCTTTGACACCTGCTAGGAGGCCGCAAATACCACCCCCACTTCCTGGCCTCTGATTGGCCTTCCCCAGCCTCACCCTTCCCTGGCATAGCCTCTGCCCTGGAGGCCCATAAATCGCTGTTTTAGGAACTGTTAAGGCAATTCTTGGAATCATGAAACTTTTGGATCTGGAAGGATCTTGTCCAGAATCTCCTCCTCTGTCTACACTTCCTTTTTCTATGTCCCTTCTTCTTCTCCTGGTTGCATGTAATGTCCATTTCCCCAACTTGGGGGGATCCTCCTGAGAACTGGAGAAATCACTGACCTCTCTTTCCCCTCAGAGACTTACACAAACATCCCAGTTAGGTTTCCATAACTCAAAGGATTCTCAGCTCCTTGCAGAGAATTGAGACACCCACTATAGGGTTGTCCTCTGTTTTTCAAATATCTCCTTCCCTCCTCCCTCCCCTCTCTCAAAGGCCAGCTCTCAGATACATTATATATAGTTCAGAGTCACCCCCAAGTTGATTTTTGACTAGCACCCCTAAAAGTAATACTAATAATAGTAGTAGTCATAGTTACCATTATGGGTGATCTGCCCCAGAGTTTTCCCATAGCAGTTTTGTGACTGATTTCTGCTGTGTGTGCATTCAAGCTATACTATATTTAAAACACTATATTTCCCTAGCATTTAAAAATTACTTCCTTACCTTTTTTTTTTTTTTTTTTTCAACTTTTGGCTGGAGCTGCATTTGAACCTGCCACCTCTGGTATATGGGGCCAGCACCCTACTTCTTTGAGCACAGGCACCGCCCCACTTCCTTACCTTTTTTACTCAAATGTATCTAAAATGGAAACTACTGCATATAACCACCCAAAATGGAAAAACCACAGTCACATGTCACAATTAGAAATTAACTACAAAAAGAAACACCTAACCATAATTTTTTGTTTGTTTAGCAGGCCTGGGCTGGGCTCGAACCCATCAACCCTGGTACATGTGGCCGGCGCCCTACTCACTGAGCTACGGGTGCCAAGCCCTAATCATAACTTTTTTAAAAAGTTCATCTCCTAAGAAAATGCCAGGGGGCAGTGCCTAAGGCTCAAAGGGGTAGGGCGCTAGTCCTAAATGCTGGAGGTGGTGGGTTCAAACCCAGCCCCCGCCAAAAACTGCAAAAAAAAAAAAAAGGAAAGGAAATGTTAACCAGTTTGATGAAAATATTTCAAATTGGGCGGCGCCTGTGGCTCAGTCGGTAAGGCGCCGGCCCCATACACCGAGGGTGATGGGTTCAAACCCGAACCCGGCCAAACTGCAACCAAAAAATAGCTGGGCATTGTGGCGGGCCCTGTGGTCCCAGCTACTCGGGAGGCTGAGGCAAGAGAATCACTTAAGCCCAGGAGTTGGAGGTTGCTGTGAGCTGTGTGAGGCCACGGCACTCTACCAAGGGCAATAAAGTGAGACTCTATCTCTACAAAAAAAAAAAAAAAGAAAGAAAATATTTCAAATTGTATATAAAACCAGTGCATGGTGCCCCATGATTGCATTAGCTATGATTTAATAAAAAAAAAAATGCAGCTAAACTTCATCTCTGCACTACCTATGACAATCTCGTGTACTAAGAGTCACCAACACACACCCTTGAGGAAACCTTTGGTTGTGATATTGTGATATAGTGAGAATATTATTAAAAATAACGTTTGTCCACATATTGATATCAGAAATAAAGTACTGAGCTCCCATTGCTGCCACCAAGTAAGAAAAACGAACTCACTGTTTTGCTTTATATCGTTAAACAGCACTTCTGATGCTAAATGTGTGGGTTTTCCACACCAAGCAATTCTCTAATTCTCTGTGGATACCCACTACAGAGGGTGTCCTACAATTTAATTTGACATGACTTAAGCGGACCCCACAGATAAGGAGCTCAGTCCCACAAGACTGCATCCACTTCAGATGCCAATTGCAAGCCCAGGCCTCCCTCTCCTATACTTCTGGGGTTTCTATGACCCTCTCCTTGGGTTCATTACTTTACTATAATGGCTCACAAAACTCAGGGAAACATTCAGTCATATTTACTGGTATCGTATGCATCAGGGACTGGTTTCGTGTAAGACAATTTTTCTACAAACTGGGGGTGGGGCAATGGTTTGGGGGCGCTTCAAGTGCATTACATCTCCACCTCATCAGGCACTAGATCCTCACAAGGAGTGCACAACCTAGATCCTTCGCATGTGCAGTTTTATGGTAGGGTTGGTGTTCCTGTGAGAAAGTAATGCTGCCTCCTGTGGCAGGAGGTGGAGCTCAGGTGGTGATGGGAGAGCTGGGCAGCTGATGTAAATCCAGAAGCTTTGCTCGCCACTGCTTACCTCCTGCTGTGTGTTCTGGTTTCTACCAGGCCATGGACCATTACTGGTCCCAGTTCGTGGCCCAGGAGTCAAGGACCACAGGTATAAAGGATAAACCTCAGGAATAGCCAAATAGAAGGGCTATGTGGGTCGTTACAAAAGTTTTGAGATACACAAAAATCAAAAAACATAAAATCCATGCTGATGGAAACAAATGAAGCCCTCCCAGCAACACTGACAAGCTTGAGCAAGTTAAACTTTGACGGGTGAATCAGAAAGGATGCTGTCCACTGTGTTTCTTTGAAGTGAAATAAGGGACCGTAACACGGTCTGTCTCAAAACATTTGTAGTGACCTACATACATAAGGCAAAGAGTGAGGGGTGGGGTGAAGGTGGGGCTGTCCATGCCCTCTCCCAGAATCTCAATGCTGGGCATCAATATCAAAGCTCTCTGAACCCTTAGGGTTTTTATGGAGACTCCATTATATAGGCACAATTGATTAAACCAGTGGTCCTTGTTGTAAACTGACCTCCAGCCCCTCACTTCTCTCCCCTCTTGGGAGGGCGAAGACTAGGGCTGAAGTTTCCAACCTTCTGATTACATGGTTGGCTCTGGTGCCAGCCCCATGCTCTAGGAGTCCCCTCATTAGTATAAACTCAGGTATGGTTGTTTGAAAGGGGACTGTTATGAATAGCCAAAGATGTTCCTCTCACCACTATCACTCAGGAAATCCTGAGGGTTTTAGGAGCTCCATGACAGGAATGGAAATAAAGATCAAATGTTTACTTCTTCTTATACATGGATAATTTAAATTTCTATTTCTTCTTCCTTTTCAACCAGGTAGCAGGTCCTCAATGGGGGTCAGTTTGAGGTTTCTCCTGTGTCTTTGTCAAAGGTTGCTTAGGAGTGGAATTGGGAAGGGATATGGAATCATCTGGGCCTTGACATCACCTTGGCACACTGGCATCTTCCCCTTCTTCCTGTCTTTTCTGTCTCTCTTTACTGTCAACACATCACCCCTGCCTTTGTCAGTGTCCTCTGGGTTACTTCCCCCAGCCTTTGTATCAAACACTGGAGTTTATGGGCACCTCTGAGGTCTCTGCCTCTCCTTGGATGTCTCCACACTACTCAGAAAGAGCAGGACATGGGAGGCCTTTCTCAGAGACACATCAGTTCTAAGTTCTTATTCTTTTCTCTTCAAATGTCTCTTTCCTTGAGTTAGGGAGAGTATTTTAAAGTTTGTCCCCCATGACCACAATCCAACCCCATCCACCTTGCTCTGACAATTCTCTATGTCTTGAGTCCCCTAAGGCTGTTGAATTAAAAATGAAACTGCAAAGACAGCCTTGCACCTTCCTAATGAAAGCCACTCAGCCCTGACTGGTAAAAGGGAATGGGCTGAGATTTGTTACAAACTATGGGAGGCTATTGTTTTGGACTGAGGCTGAGGTGGGAGGATTACTTGAGGTCAGGAGTTCGAGACCAGCCTGAGCAAGAGTGATACCCTATCTCTACTAAAAATAGAAAAACTAGCCTGACACGGTGATGGGCACCTGGTGGGCACCTGTAGTCCCAGCTAGTTGAGGGGGGTCACTTGAGCCTAGGAGTCTGAAGTTGCTGTGTCATGGCACTCTAGCTTGGGCAATAGAGTGAGGCTCTGTTTAAAAAAAAAAAAAAAAAAAAAAAAACAGAAAAAAGAAAATCCTTGGTTAAGGAAAGCATCACTGAGAAAGTGGCTTTTGCGCAAAGGCCAGAAGGAAGTTGCAGCCATGCTGAAATTCCTGTTTATTTCCTTAAGCACACAGAAGTCACTCATACTAAATGCTACATAGTCAAACTGAAACTACAAGGAAAGTGATAGATCCCAAAAAGGCCATTTTTGCCTGAAAATAAGAGATTCCAGGTTGGGTGCTGTGTATCACATCCATAGTCCTAGCACTCTGGGAGGCCAAAGCAGGTGAATCATTTGAGCTCAGGAGTTTAAGATCAGCCTGAGCAACAGTGAGACCCTGTCTCTACTAAAAATAGAAAAACTAGCCAGGCATTGTGGCAGGTGCCTATAGTCCCAGCTATTTGGGAGGCTGAGGCAGGAAGGTCACTTGAGCCCAAGAGTTTGAGGTTGCTGTTGCTGTGAGTTAGGCTGACACCCTGGCACTCTAGTCTGGACAGCACAGTGAGATTTTGGGGCAGTGCCTGTGGCTCAAGGAGTAGGGCGCCGGTCCCATATGCTGGAGGTGGCGGGTTCAAACCCAGCCTCTGCCAAAAATTAAAAAAAAAAAAAAGCACAGTGAGATTTTTATCTCAGGAAAAAAATGGAGATTCCAGGCTCAGTGCCTGTAGCTCAGCGGCTAGAGTACCAGACACATACACCAGAGCTGGCGAGTTCGATCCAGCCCAGGCCTGCCAAACAACAATGACAACTACAACCAAAAAAAAAAAGAAAAAACAGCCAGTGTTGTGGTGGGCGCCTGTAGTCTCAGCTACTTGGAAGGCTGAGGCAAGAGAATTACTTAAGCCCAAGAGTTTGAGGTTGCTGTGAGCTGTGACACTACAGCACTCTATTCAGGGTGACAGCTTGAGACTCTGTCTCAAAAAAAAAAAGAGATTCCAGTCTCTCTGAGGGTAATATGGAAGTCCCCTCTGCTTTAACCCTTACTAAAAAGTAATCTGATGTTAACCAATCACTTTTTTTCTATTGTTCTGCTTCCTTGTTCCCATCTTACAGAACGTACAGTTCTGTCACTGCTCGGTGGGAACTCTCATTCTATTTCATAGACTGAAAAATGCCCTAATTCATGAGCCTTGAATAAAAGCCTATTTGATCTATAATTAATTTCTTGTCATTTTGTCTTTTGAAGGTCAATGGGGGAAGCTCTACCATGGTTTGTATATAAAAATATTAGTCAGCCACAACAATGGTTATCATCACACCAGCTATTCACTAGGGAAAAAGACCTGGGTCACAGGTTCACTGCTGGCCGAAGGCTGAGCCAAGAGTAAACCAAGCGTGCTGACATCCATGCCCCCCCATTTTTTTTTTTTTTTTTGAGACAGAGCCTCAAGCTGTCGCCCTGGGTAGAGTGCTGTGGCATCATAGCTCACAGCAACCTCCAACTCCTGGGCATAAGCGATCCTCCTGCCTCAGCCTCCCAAGTAGCTGAGACTACAGGCATCGCCACAATGCCCAGCTATTTTTTGGTTGTAGTTGCCTTTGTTGATTGGCAGGCCCGGGCTGGATTTGAACCCGCCAGCTCTGGTGTATGTGGCTGGCGCCCTAGTCACTTGAGCTACAGGCGCTGAGCCATGCCCTTAATTTCTAGAGAGTGCTGTGGCCTTCAGGGAGTCCCAAGTGAGCAAGCAAGGAGGTGCAAAAGGACCCAGCCCCTGACTGCCATGAATTTGAGGTTGCTATGAGCTAGGTTAACACCATGACACGCTACACAAGGGTGACAGAGTGAGACTCTGTCTCAAAAAAAAAACGAAAAGAGGGGCGCGGCCTGTGGCTCAGTGAGTAGGGCGCTGGCCCCATATGCCCAGGGTGGCGGGTTCAAACCCAGCCCTGGCCAAACTGCAACCAAAAAATAGCCGGGCATTGTGGCGGGCGCCTGTAGTCCCAGCTGCTCGGGAGGCTGAGGCAAGAGAATTGCGTAAGCCCAAGGGTTAGAGGTTGCTGTGAGCTGTGTGACGCCACGGCACTCTACCCGAGGGTGGTACGGTGAGACTCTGCCTCTACAAAAAAAAAAAAAAAAAGAGAGAGAAAGAAAGAAAAGACAAGAAGCAGAATTATTTAATTGAGAGTAGCTGATGGCTGAGGGTAGAGATCAGTAAATGCTTCTTTTATATACATATATGAGGGCTGTCCAGAAAGTGTCCAGCTATGTAATATGAAAACTAGAGACATACATGGCTGCATATTTTCTGGACAGCCCTTGTGTTTGTGTGTGTGTGTGTTTGTTTGTTTTTATTTATGTATTTATTTATTTATTTGAGACAGAGTCTCACGATGTCACCCTTGGTGGAGGTGACATAGTGACGTCAAGGGTGTCACGCCTTGGCGTCACACCTCACAGCAACCTCAAACTCTTGGGCACAACCGATTCTCTTGCCACAGCCTCCCAAGAGCTGGGTCTATAGGCGCCCACCACAACACCCAGCTATTTTTTGGTGGTTGTTATTTGGCAGGCTCGGGCTGGGTTTGAACCCGCCAGCTCCAATGTATGTGGCTGGCATCCTAGCCACTGAACTATAGGCGCTGAGCCTATTTATTTATTTATTTAGAGATAGGGAGTCTCACAATATTGCCCAGACTGGTCTTGAACTCTTGGCCTCAAAGTGATCTTCCTGCCTCAGCTTCCCAAACTGCTGTAATTACAGGCATGAGCCACTACTCCCCAGCTAGTAAATGCTTCTTTGAAGAGTTAGCATTTGAGCTGAAAACTCAAATGAATGAATATAACAAGAAACTGTATGAGAACAGGAGTATTAGTTACCATTACTGGATTACAAGTGACATCACAACTTAAAGGCCTAAAACAACACACATTTATTATCTCACAGTTCCTGTGGGGCAGGGATTTGGGTGTGGCTCTGATGGGTGGTTCTGGCTCATAAGATGGCAGTCACTGTGGTGGCCAGGACTACAGTTATCTTTTTTTTTTTTTTTTTTTGTCACACGGCTCACAGCAACCTCTAACTCTTGGGCTTACACGATTCTCTTGCCTCAGTCTCCCGAGCAGCTGGGACTACAGGCGCCCGCCACAACACCTGGCTATTTTTTTTGTTGTTGCTGCAGTTTGGCCGGGGCTGGGTTTGAACCCGCCACCCTGGGCATATGGGGCCAGCGCCCTACTCACTGAGCCACAGGCGCCGCCGGGACTACAATTATCTTAAGGATGGAAAATGGGAGAGGCAGGAAGCAGAATCTGCTTTCAAGCTCACTCAGTGTTGGCAGGCACCAAGTGCTTACTGGATGCTGTTCAGAGACAAGTTCCTTGCCACGTGGGCCTCTCCAAAGGGCAGTTTATGATGTGGCAGCTGGCTTCCCCCCAGAACAAGAACTCTGAATAAGAAAGAACAAGAGATGGTACACAAGACAGAAGCCTTGGTCTTTTTCATTTGTTTTTGTTTTGTTTTAGAGATAAAGTCTTGCTCTGTTATCTAGGCTGGAGTACAGTAGCCTGATGACAACTCACTGCAACTTCCAGCTCCTGGGCTCAAGCAATCCTCCTGCCTCAGCCTACCAAAGTGCTAATACTATAGGCATGTACTACTACATCCAGCTAATTTTTCTAGTTTTTAGTAGAGACAGGGTCTCACTATGTTGCTCAGGCTAGTCTTAAACTTCTCCCCTCAAGGGATCCTCTTGCCTCAGCTGCTAAAGGCATGAGCCACTAGCTACCATAGTCTTTTTGTAAGCTCAGAAGTAACTTATTTCTTGGAAGTGAATCACTAAGTCCAGTCCACACTTATCTCTATAAGAATAGCAGGGCAACACGAGGGTGTTATGGGCAGCAGGAAACCTTATCCTACTCACATGACCTCAGTCAAGGAATAAGTACAGATAAGTAAGGTCAGGGAAGATGGGGAACCAGGCTGTGAAGCTTTCTGACTTCTGGGGTGGCACTGATTCATGCCAAAATGGAGTAGAAAAGTAAGAGTGAGCCGCCAAACTTTGAGGAGCTGTGTGAAGGCGTACAGCACTGAGCGCTGATGCCTAATAGGACAATGGGTTTTGAGAGGATACCTCAATGGTGTAAGTTTGTGGACTGCAATTCGCACACTTTTGTCTAATAAATAGATAATTAGAAATATATGCCAGGGGTGGCACCTGTGGCTCAAAGAGTAGGGTGTCGGCCCCATATACCAGAGGTGGTGGGTTCAAACATTGCCCCAGCCAAAAACTGCAAAAAAAAAAAAAAAAATGAAATATATGCCAGGTGAGATAGCTTGTGCCTTAGTCCCCAGTGACTGGGGAGGCCACAACAGAAAGACCACTTGAGGCTGGGAGTTTAAGGCCAGTCTGAACCACTTAGGCAGACCTGTTTCTGTGAAAAATAAAAATGGAATCTTTGGGCTCGGTGCCCATAGCTCAGTGGTTAGGGTGCTAGCCACATGCATTGGTGCTGGTGGGTTGGAAACTGGCTGGGCCTGCAAACACACACACACACACACAATAGCGGGCGTTGTGGCAGGCACCTGTGGTCCCAGCTACTACGGAGATTGAGGCAAGATCTCTTGAGCCCAGGAGTTTGAGGTTGCTGTGAGCTGTGACTCCACTGCACTCTACCCAGGACGACATAGTAAAACTCTGTATCAAAAAAAAAACAAAAAACGGAATCTTTGTCAGGTGGTCAGTAAAAGCTCCCTGAAAGAGGATGAGCCCCTAGTGAGGCTGGAAAGTCAGACGCAAAGGTAATGTTACAGGTTTAAGAAAGAAAAAGTTAAGTCGATGGTTCCTACAATGAGTCTTTCCCCCAGAACTACAATTCCCAGCATGCCTCGGGGGGATTTTTGAGCGAAGTTTGCTGGTAACCGTGATGGCTCAGGCTCTGTTGGAGACATCATATCTTCACGCGAAGCCACTGCCAGGCGGTGGGCGGAAGCAGTTGGTAACCTAGCAGTAGAGTTGGGGGAAGGCAAGGGATGAGGGGAGGTAATCTATAGCCCTGAAAAACCCGACGCAGATTGTCGGGGGCGGCGGGAAGAGCTGGAGACCGGGCGACCGCCAGCGGGAGTAAAGGGGTTGGGGGTAGGCCGTGGGGTGGGTTGGGAAACCCTGAAGTGTCCTCTCTTCTGCTTAGTTCAGTCAGGTGCTGCTACCCTGCTCCATGGAAGAGGGTGCCGCTCCCCCAGGGGTCTCCTGAAGTTCTGTCAGGTCTCATCAACCATTCTCCCCAGCCCGTTTGACAAAGTCCACATTCTTTTTTTTTTTCTTTGTTCCTTGAAGCAGAGTCTCACACTGTCACCCTGGGCAGAGTGCCGTAAGGGTTACTCTAGCACACTGCAACCTCAAACTCCTGGACTCAAGCGATCCTCCTGCCTCAGCCTCTCAAGAGGGGAGGGACTACAGGTGTGCAATACCATGCCTGACTAATTTTTCTATTTCTTTTTTTTTTTTTTTTTTGGTTTTTGGCCGGGGCCAGGTTTGAACCTACCACCTCCGGCATATGGGACTGGGGCCCTACTCCTTGAGGCACAGGCGCCACCCAATTTTTCTATTTCTTAGTAGAGACTGGAGTCTTCTGTCTTGCTTAGCCTGATCTCAAAGTCCTGGCCTCAAGGGATCCTCCCACCTCAGCCTCCCAGAGTGCTGACATTATAGGTGTGAGCCACCACGCTGGATCCAGATCCATATTCTTGGATGTAGTCTTCCAGGACTTCAACCACCTGCACCTTCTTCTACGTGTCCTTGGGTTCCTCTTCTCTAGAGTTGGTATTTAGAGAAGGTACACAATAGGGCGGCGCCTGTGGCTCAGTGAGTAGGGCGCTGGCCCCATATGCCGAGGGTGGCGGGTTCAAACCCAGCCCTGGCCAAACTGCAACAACAACAAAAAAAGTAGCCGGGTGCTGTGGCGGGCGCTGAGGCAAGAGAATCGGGAGGCTGAGGCAAGAGAATCGCTTAAGCCCAGGAGCTGGAGGTTGCTGTGAGCTGTGTGATGCCACGGCACTCTACCAAGGGCCATAAAGTGAGACTCTGTCTCTACAAAAAAAAAAAAGAGAAGGTACACAATAAATGTTCATGAATGAATGTGTGAGAAATAGCCTGGCTTCACACCATCCCTTTTGCTGAGGACGTCTCTCCTGTCTGCCTGTCAGACTTCCCCTCCTTCTCTATAGTAACCTTTGTCCCTTGACAGTGTAGTAAAGCTGTCTTTCCATGATAGAGTTTTTCCAGTCATCCAACAGGTGTGACCCTCCTAATTAACCCATAAGGCAAATATAGTCATTATCCCCGTTTTACAGATGAGGAAACCCAGGCTCAAAATGAAAATGAGCCTTGAGGCCAAGCTGAAGCTGGACCCCTTGGTCAGGTCCAGAGAGGTCAGAGACTCTCTCTTGCAGGAAGCCCTTGTAAGAATAGCCCTCTCCTCACACAAAGCCCTGTACCCTTTGCTCCTCCTGCTACATTCCAGCCTGTTTCAGGGCAGACTGTGTCTGCATCTACTTCCCCTTTGAATGTGAACAAAGTGAGGAGATGGTCATCAAACTTTGTTGGCTCTATTTGAGTTGGCTGGGACTGCTCTGCTTACCTTCCCAGGTACCAGGTGGGACAGTTGTCTTCTGTGGCTCAGACGAGCAAGATAAAGACATTGAAGTCCTGACCATCTATTTCTGCATGGTGGGTTTGGGATGGGGAGGGGGTGCTGCTGAGTGGGAATGAGTTAGCTTCAAGATCTATCACCTGCAGAAGTGGATGTGAGTTAGGATGGAGATCAAGGAGATACTAAGGGGAGCTTGATGTGACTGGGACCTATGACCTCAACCTAAGCTCTCTGATGGCTAGTTTTCTGCTTTCATCTACCTCTTTCCTCCTAAGGGCTTCTTTATATTCACTGAGAAAACTTGGAATACACCTGGACAGGTGATCAATACAAGAATTTGAGGGAATGACTATGAGATTTCTGGTAAGAGAGTGTGAAGTGCCAGAGGCTGGGAGATCCACACTTTTCTTTGCCCTCTTGTTGTCTCTGGCCCTTGCACTTTTTTTTTTGCAGTTTTTGGCGGGGGTTGGGCTTGAACCCACCACCTCCAGCATATGGGGCCAGCGCCCTACTTCTTTGAGCCACAGGTGCCACCCCACCCTTTTTTTTGGAGACAGTATCTTGCTTTGTTGTCCAAGCTAGAGTACAGTGATGTCATCATAGCTCACTGCAACTTTCAACTCCATTTTCAACTTTTCTGTCTGAAATGCTCTCTCTACTGGCTTCTGACACAGTGCTCTTTCTAGTGCATGATACTGTTTGACTTTATTATGATTCTTTATCTAGCCTATGATTTTTGACATTGGAAAACTCATTTAGAAGAGTAGGTAAAAAAGGGGTGAGAACATGTACTACAAGCAGCAGAAAAAGCTCTCAAAAGCTCTCAAACTAGCTTTTGCAAAACATAAGATTGGCTCGTAAAACTGAACATTTCAGAAATAGTTGTTTCAGGAATGGTTGGATCTAGGAGTTCAATATAAATAATAATCAAGATTCTTGCATCTCTCTCTAGCTCTCAGCTCTACTCTTTCACGCATTGGTTTCAGATGGGCTCAAGATCTTCCCTCAGAACAGCTCCCAACAGTTTTGGTTCATACCCTAGTGATCCCCCCGGAGAGAGAAAGAGAATGAATGCACAAGAATGAGACTCTTTCCTTATGGCAAATCCAGGGGTGAACTCTGGATCTGTGTTGCCTTCCCATCCCCAAACTATTCATTGTAGTGAAGGGCATGGAGCACCCTTACTGTCTGGGCCTGGGTCTTGTGCCTACCATGGAGAGTGGCAGTCTTTGAGAAAGAGGAGAGATGATTCCCCCAAAGGAAAATCTAGTGATTTTCTTCTTTAAAACCTAAAAATGGGCAGCACCTGTGGCTCAAAAAAGTAGGGCGCCAGCCCCATATACTGGAAATGGCAGGTACAAACCCAGCCCGGTTCAAAAACTGCAAAAAAAAAAAAAAAAACTTAAAAAAGAGGTACAGGGCATGGTGGTATGCACTTGTAGTCCTAGCGACTCAGAAGGCTGGGGCAGGAGGATCACTTGAGCCCAGAAGTTCCAGGCTGCAGTAAGCTATGATCACACTACTGCATTCTAGCCTGCATGACAGAGCTAGACTCCATCTCTAAGAAAATTAAAAATTAAAAAATAAAGGCCAGGCCAGGCATGGTGACTCACGCCTGTAATCCTAGAACTCTGTAAGGCCAAGGCAGGTAGATTGCCCAAGCTCAGGTGTTCAAGACCAGCCTGAGCAAGAGAAACTTGGTCTCTACTAAAAATAGAAAAACTAGTTGAGCATTGTGGCAGGTGCCTGCTGTCCCAGCTACTTGGGAGGCTGAAGCAGGAGAGCATTTGATCCCAGGAGTGTGAGGTTGCTGTGATAGGAGTGTGATAGGAGTGTTAGGCTGATGTCACAGCACTCTAGCCTGGGTAACAGAGTAAGACTCTGTCTCAAAAAAATAAAGACCAGGCATGGTGCCTCAGTCTGTAATCCTAGCCTGAGCAAGAGTGAAACCCCATCTCCACAAAAAAAAATTGAAGAAGAATTAGCCAGATGTGTGTGTGGTGGGGGGGCACCTGTAGTCCCAGCTGCTTAGGAGGCTGACACAGCAGGATTGTTTGAGCCTAGGAGTTTAAGGTTGTTGTGAGCTAAAATGCCATGGCACCCTAGCCAGGGGCAACAGAAGTGAGACTCTGTCTCAAAAATTTAATTAATTAATTAAAAAAATAAAATAAGAGGAATGGGTGGGAAGGTGGAAATGACAAATGTCAACTATATCCCTAAAAATGCTCTTTTCTCCCACCCTCTCACCCTTGTTGAGTCTTTGCTTTATGTCTCCTCAACACTAATAGCACTTTCCAGTTTCCAGGGTACCAGACCACACGTGCTGCAGCACTCTCTGTTTCTCTGTGAAGAAGGTGCTGCTGTACCCTTTCTCCAGGTGAAGAAACAAAGACCAGAAAGTGGTTTCCTGGGATCTCCCAATATGTTGCAAACCCTGCCCTGCTCTGTCTCATTCTCTCTGGTTTCACGTGTATGTCCAGTATTCTCAGCTTAGTGGCCTCCTCTGTGGGCAAGGACCATGGTCCCACACCTCAGTATTCAACCCCTAGCTCTATCATCCCTTTCCTACCCAATTTTACCACCTCAAGGCAGGAACATGGGAGGAAGTAGAAGCAGTTTATGGTGACACTGCCAACAGGACCTAGATGTCTGATGAGGTGGGTGAAGGCTGGAGGTCTGGAAAAGATTCTAGGGGGTTGAGAAGGGCCCAGGATGTGTAGAAAAATTGACAGGCTAAGAGACAACTGTCTGGATCTTAGGGTTGTACACAGGGCAGGACAGTCCTCAGAGCCATGGAGGGCAGAGGCATGTACCAGTAGGTGAGATGAGAAGGAGGAGAAAGGAGCTGGTTATTTAAAGAGCTGAGGGAAGAGTGTCCCAGGTAGAAGGAATAGCAGGTGCAGAGGTCCTGATGTGGGAGTATACCCGGTGTGTTTGCAGGGCAGCCAGGAGGCCAGGGAGACAAGGATCATGGGGCTTGGTGCCTATAGCTCAGTGGTTAGGGCACCAGCCACATATACCGGGGCTGGCAGGTTCGAACCCAGCCCAGGCCTGCCAAACAACAAAGACAACTACAATCAAAAAATAGCGGGGTGTTGTGGCAGGCGCCTGTAGTCCCAGCTACATGGAAGGCTGAGGCAAGAGAATCACTTAAACCCAAGAGTTTGAGGTTGCTATGAGCTGTGACGACACGATACTCTACTGAGGGCAACATAATGAAACTCTGTCTCAAAAAAAAGAAAGAAAGAAAAGGATCATGGGAACACTATAGGCCATAAAGAGGGTTTCTGTTTTTACTCAGAGGCAAATGGGGATCCATGGGAATTAGTGAAACAATCATGCCCTTTTGGGACCCAGAACCAGAACTGAGGCAAGAGGAAACAAAGTGGTGGGCGGAAACATGTATGTTGTATATATATATTTTGTACAGATCAGCTAGTACAAAAAATTCTAGCGGTGGGTGGGTATGTGTTGCTGGGTGTGTCCCATTCATGGGAAGTAAACTGTCTGCTCATGTGAGGGTTCATATGCAGTGGGCAGGACAAGCAAGGAACGTGGTGCCAGAGGTGACTGAGCCCCCATGGAAGTAACCAACTGAGGACCCTGGGATGGACATGGGGCCCAATGTCAACCTGGGAGCTTAGGGCCACTGGAGGACCTGGTGGGAATGCCCAGGGCCTGCCTGCCCCTCTCAGACATCCGGCAGGGCCTATCCTAGAGCTCAGCCCAGGGTCTGCCTCCATTCTGTGTCCTCCTCTTAGGGAGGCTGATGATGCACCTGCGAAGGTGCTGCTGCAGTGCAGGGCAAGGGCTCCTGAGCACAAGGGATACCTACAGTAGAAGCCAGCACATCCATCCACCCAGAGGTCCTCACATCTGAGGCTGTTCACACCCTAGCCCAGGTTCCAAATGGCTGGCTCCCTGAGATTTCTGTTCTGGCCTGAAATTCACTCTGACTTATGTCTCTGGGTCACCAGACCCCTTCTTCCTTTAGCTCCTCCTCCTTAACCTGCACCTCACTTCCCCCTCCACTTCCTAAGCTCGAATCGCAGCCTCTTTTGCGCACCTGCTGCCTTCCTCCTGCAGCTGTCCTTCAGCCCTGTGGATAAGAAGCACCATTGAATTTATTAATCACAACTAAGATTTCTGGAGAACTTCCCATGGATCGGACCTTGTACTACTAATAATAGCTGAAACCTACCCTGTTCTGAGCACTATACACAATAGCTCATTGAATCTTCTACCAGGGTGTCCAACCAGTGGCCTGCAGGTCGCATGTGGATTATGTGAGGACTTTTTTGCTTATCTGTGATGTCAGATATCACGAGAATTATGAATGGACCTTTTTTTTCTTTTTTTGGCTCATCAGCATTTGTTTGTGTCTGTGTATTTAATGTATGGCCCAAGACAACTTTTTCTTCTGATGTGCAGTAGAGAAGAAAAAGGTCAGAGACCCCTGCAATTGTCTTACAAGGCTTGGTGCACTGGCTCATGCCTATTATCCTAATGCTTCAAGAGTTTGAAGCAGGAGGACCCCTTGAGGCTGGGAGTTTGAGAGCAGACTGGGCAACGTAGCAAGACCCAGTCTCTATTAAAAAATAGAAAAATTAGCTGGGTAAAGTAACACTTGTAGTCCCAGCTACTTGGGAGGCTGAGACAGGATTGCTGGAGCCTTGGAGTTGGAGGTTTCTGTGAACTATGATTACACCACTGCACTCTAACTAGCCTGCATGACAGAGTAAGACCCTGTCTCTAAAAGTCCCAGTCTTATGAATTTGTATTATTTTCTTTACATTATAGACGATGAAAATCAGGTATAGAGAGGTTAAATTACTTGCCTAAGATCACACAGCTCTTCAGTGGTAGTGCCATTTTATATGCATAATTGTCATAGCAGTCCTACCTAGCTGGTATAAGTAGCATCCTCACCTGGTTAATGAGTTTAGCACAAAGAGGTTACATGCCTTGACCAGAGATCAGACCCTGGAAGTGTGGGAGCTCTGGAAGGAGGAGTGTGGGGCCCAAGCCAGCATAACCCCTTCCAAGTGCATCTTCATATCCAGGATGAGAGGTGGGCCTCATTTTACAGACGAGGAGACTGAAGCTGAGAGTGTTTAGCTATCTTGCCCAAGAGGATACACAGAGGAAAGGGCAGAGCCGGGACTCAAATCGGGACTTTTTATCCCTAGTTGGTGTTTTTCCTCTGCAGGCCCTGCCTCTTTGGTTTGAACTCTTCCTTCCCAGCACTCAGCAGACATAGCTTCCCACCTTCCCCTCACCCCAGGGTAACTCAGTCTTTCCAGGCCTGATTCACTGGCCATCTACTACCCTTACCCTCCTCTTTTCAGCCCTCCCCAGGTGCCTGCGAGGCTGTGAGAGCAGCAGGGTACACAGTGCCCCCCATACAGGGAGAAAAAAATGAAGTGGACCAAGGGAGAGAAGCCCTTTTTCCTTCACCAGATTCTTCCTCCCAGGGTTGTTGGTCACATGATAGGCACACATTTGGGACACCCCATCCCCACCCTGAGGTGAACAGCAGGGGCCCAGACACCAAAGCCCCTTGCTGCTGCCACTCTGCGAAGTAAGTGCTGGTGGAGCCTAGGTCAGGTGTGGGGTGAGCTCTGTGTGCATAAAGGCAGTAGGCCCTGCGATCGGGATGGCACCCTGGGCCTTGCCTGCCCTCTCCTGGCCCAGCCCCAGGATCACACCACCTGTGCTTGGGAGCTCCTGAGGTGAGGCCTCTATCTGGACCTTCCCTCCTCATAGCTTTTCTGCCTTCACAGCACACCATCTTTCCCAAAGAGGTTAGTTCCAAGCCTTGGAGCTGACATCACAGAGTGCAGGGATTCCCCACATGAGCCCAGGCTGAAAACAGACAAATAGCCACCACTCTGGGCTGGGAGTGGTGGCTCACATCTATAATCCTAGCACTCTGGGAGGCTGAGGCAGGTGGATTGCTTGAGCTCAGGAGTTTGAGCCTGAGCAAGGGTGAGACCTCCTCTCTACTAAAAATAGAAAAACTGGGCGGCGCCTGTGGCTCAGTGAGTAGGGCGCTGGCCCCATATGCCAAGGGTGGCGGGTTCAAACCCAGCCCCGGCCAAACTGCAACAAAAAAATAGCCGGGTGTTGTGGTGGGCGCCTGTAGTCCTAGCTGCTCGGGAGGCTGAGGCAGGAGAATCGCGTAAGCCCAAGAGTTAGAGGTTGCTGTGAGCCGTGTGACGCCACGGCACTCTACCTGAGGACACTACAGTGAGACTCTGTCTCTACCAAAAAAAAAAAAAAAAATAGAAAAACTGAGGCAAGAGGATCACTTGAGCCCAAGAGCATGAGACTGCTGTGAGCTATGACATCATAGCACTCTACCCAGAGGGACCGAGTGAGACTCTGTCTCAAAAAATTTAAAAAATTAAAAAACACTTTCCCTTGGGCTGCGCCTGTGGCTCAAAGGAGTAGGGCACCAGCCCCATATGCCGGAGGTGGCAGGTTCAAACCCAGCCCCGGCCAAAAACTGCAAAAAAAAAAAGACTTTCCCTCTCTGATTCCAACCTGATGTCACTTCTGCCCCTGAGCTTAGGATTCCTACACAAGCCCATGGAGGGCCCTACAGGATCAGAGCTGGAAAATAACCAGAAAAATTGGTGGATAGGTTCCTGCTGCCTAATTTTTTTTTTTTTTGGTCCAGGTTTTAATTTCTCTTCATAATAGTGGTATCATTTGAAAATAGATATCACTCTTTTTTGAGACAGTCTTACTTTGTCACCCTGGGCAGAGTGCCATGGTGTCATAGCTCACAGCAACCTCAAACTCTTGGGCTCAAGGGATTCTCTTGCCTCAGCCTTCCAAGTAGCTGGAACTACAGGTGCCTGCCACAATGCCTGGCTATTTTTCTTTTTGTATGTGTGTGTGTGTGGTTTTTGGCCGGGGCTGGGTTTGAACCTGCCACCTCTGGCATATGGGACCGGCACCCTACTCCTTGAGCCACAGGCACCGCCCCATGCCTGGCTATTTTTTAAGATGAGGTCTCACTCTGGCTCAGGCTGGTCTCAAACCCGTGTGCTCAGGCAAAACACCCGCCTGGGCCTCCCAAATGCTAGGATTACAGGCATGAGCCACTGTGCCCGGCCTCTTGATATCACTTTTTAATGAAAAATCTTAGTCCAAACTAGGCCAATGACTTACCTGAGGTTGCCAGAAATGTTAGCTCTACACTGGACTCCACACCCCAGGCTTCCTGGTTTCCTTTCTCCCAGTTCTCACCCTCACTGTATCCCTCCTGCTTCCTGCTGGCACTAACCCAAGACTTAGTCCATCAACCAAGACTTATCAGTAGACACAGGTAGCCAGAGACTAGTCTAGACCCATCCTCCAAGAATACAGACAAAGGCTGGCACTGTCCTCACTGGTCCTCTGGGTTCTTGCCAAGGGTCCACTGGGTCTCATGCCCAGCAGCCCAGGTGCCCTCCCTGCCCAGGCCAGAGTGTGTGCTGAGTGTAAGGCTGATGGTGAGACCCAGGGCTTAGGTTAGTCCCAGATTTGTTCCATCCAGGAAACTTATCACATGTCATCAGCACAAGCAGAACCTGAATCAGGCACTTATGGCAGAAGACAGATTTGTTCAACAATGATTTTTTTTTTTTGCAGTTTTTGGCCGGGGCCAGGTTTGAACCCACCACCTCCGGTATATGGGGCTGGCACCCTACTTTTTGAGCCACAGGGCACCACCCAGATATTTTGTTTTTTTGAGACAGGGTCTTGTTCTATCACCTGGGCTAGAGTGTAATAGTGTCACCATAGCTCACTGCAACTTCAACTTCAAACTCCTGGACTCAAGTGATCCTCCTGCCTCAGCCTACGAAGTAGCTGGAAATACACGTGCCCACCATGATGCCCAGATAATTCTTCTATTTTTGTAGTAATGGGGTCTTGCTCTTACTCAGGCTAGTCTCAAATTCCTGGCTTCAAGTGATCCTCTCAGCTCAGCCTCCCAAAGTGCTATGATTACAGGTATGAACCATTGCGCCCCACCAACAATGATTTATTAAGAGCTTCCCATTGTTAGCTTCTGGGGACACACCAGTGCACAAAAAAAGGCAAAAATTCTCACCCTTGTGGAACTCTTATTCTCATGCACAAAGACAGACACCCCCCCCAAAAAAAAAGGTGGGGGGGGCAAATGTTAGTTATCTAAAATATATAAATGTCAGGCAAAAAATAATGCAGGGAAGGGGATAGAAAGATTCAAGAGCAGGGTTTTAGTAGGAAGGTGACATTTGAGCTTTTTTTTTCAGAGCCTAAGTTGCACTGGCTGGAGTGCAGTCAATGGCTATTTACAGGCACAATTATGGCACATTGCAGCTGCAAACTTCTGCCTCAGCCTCCCAAGTAGACTAGAGGTGCATGCCACCACACCTAGATTGAGCAGAGATCTTAGGGAGAGAGTGAGCTTTGTAGATAACTGGAAGAAGAGAGCTTCAGGCAGAAGGAATAGCGAGTGCAAAGGCCCTGAGGTAGGAGTGTGCCTGGCATGTGTATGGCTGGGGTGGTGTGGCAAAGTCAGAGTAAACAAGATTTTAAAAATATGATACGTCCATTTGAGACAAGATTTATGGCAGAAAGGGATGAGCTAGCAACAGAGGGTTTGGATGCAGGAAAGAGAACTTCAGAGAAGGCAGGATGGCATTCCAGGCAGAGAACAGCTGTGCATAGGCAAGAAAATATGAGGTGGCTCATCTCATTGACACATGAGTGGAACATCACGGGAGCTGGAAGAGGATGAGGGTGAGTCTGCTGCAGCCAGGTTCAGAAGGGCAGAGAAGCAGCGCGAGATGAGGTCTTAGGGAGCCCTGGGAGGGTTTGGGAGGACCAGGAGGCTGTGATCAGAGAGTGCGAGATGGGGTTCAAGATTCGAAAGACATAGCTATGGGTGCCAGCAGAGGGTGGTAGGGGCTGTGGAGAGAAAAGAGGGAGGACCTGTGTAGATGAGGGGCTGAGTGTGGCATGCTTCCAGGATGACAGCAGGACTTAGAGATGCACACGAGACAAGACAGACCTACGTTCTCACCATCAGTCTCAGATGTGTGAGACCCTCCACCCTAGTGAGCTGCCACCACTGGGGGACACTGCCGGGGAGCACTGTGCAGCTCCTCTGGGGGCTCCAGCCCTGCTTCCCTGTCCTCCCACAGCTGCCCTGCAGGGCTGCTCCAGGGCAGATACTGGTACTTCCCTGGTAGTTGGTCTTAGTAGCACTGGTGAGCAGAGCCCAGGGAAGGGATGCTGAGGAGGCAGGGAGCAAGCAGGGGAAGCCCCCTTGGTTTCTATCTCACAGCAGGGACCCAACTGGGAAACCCCACAGGTCCCAAAAGGAAAGTGGCAGCAGTGGGCCTTGGGGAAGACCAAGAAACCCCATCCTCTCACTCAAGATGGGAAATCCAGGGCAGGGCTGAGGGCAGGGCTGGGCTGAAAGGGAGCTCTATGGTTGCAGCCACCCGCCCTGACAGTGGTCTCTACAGAGCAGAAACACCAAGATTATTGTGGGTCCTGGCTTTGTCTTGATCCTGACCTCATACAACCTCAGTCTGGCCACTAGATGAACCTTGATCCTAGTCATTGACCAAGATCCTATCCCAGTCTGAGCTTGAGCCCTCAGTTGAGTCGCAGCCACAGCTGTAGACTGAATGTTGCTCCAGACCTGAACAGAGCTCTGAGCCCAACCCTGACACCACAAGCACAGCCCTAGATCATTGATATCTCTGACCCTAAACATAGAGCCAGGACATTTGCCCAAGACTAGGCTCTGAGTTCCACCCTAGAATGAGTCCAGCCTCTGGTTATAGACTCTGCTCTAATCCCACATCTGACTCTGGCCAAAGACTGAGCCCTTGGCCCTGGATGTAGTCCTAACCCTGGTTCCAAACATGGCCTCAGACCTGGTCTTATCCTACCCTGACCATAGTTATGAACTGAGCTTCAATCCCAGTCCAGGCAGCATGAGACTGAGTGTCTGCTTGGTACCCGGATTCATTCATTGAGCCACACATTGAGCTCTGCCTTCCCTCATGCCCTTCCCTCAGCTATATGGTAAACAAGGAGAGAATAGGAGTGATTCAAAATCCCAAGTCCCCTTTGGTGGGCAATCCCCTTACCTGGCCATCCATCTTTTGAAAGACAGTGGGCTAGTAATGGCCCTAGGATGATGATGGCAGGGCAAGGAGCAGGAGGGGGTTTGAGTCTCTGGGATCTCCCAGTGAATAGAGCCCGTGACTTACCCAAGAGCGGGGGAATTGAGAGAGGGCTGGACCCAGGAGCTTAGCAGTATCTCTGGAGCTTGGATTGACCGAAACTCTAGCTTCCCGTCACCCCCCACCATAACTCCCACCCCCTCTGGGAAGGGAAATTACATTTCCCCATTTTAGCAAGGGGTGGTGAGGAGGGAAGACTGAGTGAATACAAAGCTGAAAGTACAAGCAGGACGGAAAGTGAAACTGGGTGCAGCCCCCAGTATAAGACCCCCCCGACCCAGGAGATGGCTGGCCAAAGAGGCTGGGCCCCGACATGGGCCAGACGGCAGGCGATCTTGGCTGGCGTAAGTTCGAGGCAGAGGGTGGGGACTTGGTTGAGACTGGCAGAGGATGGGTAAGCTTGGCCACTGTGGATGGGGACCGAGGGCTGGGGTCAGCTAGAGGAGGGCAATGCCTGGTGGGGGAGGGTCCTGGGGCAATGGGGTAGCAGTTGGACCCAGGGCTGGGCAGAGGATGGGACAATTTGACTGCCACGAATGGGGAGGTGAGGTGGGGAAGGGATAGGTGGTGGTTTGACCAGGACTGGGCAGAGGATGAGAAACCTTGGCCAGCATGAATGACGAGAGTTGGATAAGCGGCTTGACCGGAACCAGGGGTAGGCAGATAAATGAAGTTTGGAGTGAATGAACAGGGGCCAGATAGCTTGGCTAAGACAGAGGACTGGGGTCAGCTAGAGGAAGAGCAGCGGGAAGAGCTGGCATGCGGGGTGCACTGAGGCCTCCCAAGTTATGGGAGGGTCATGCTGGCCTGAGGGTCATGAGGCCTCCAAGTTATGCTGAAGGTCAACAGCATAACAGGGTCATGGGTGCTCATCTTGGAAGGAGGACCAATCTGCAGTTGGTGACTGAATAACTCAGGGGCTAGAATCAGAGTTGTAGGCAGAGGCACAGGTAACATGGCCAGGTAGGAGCTAACAGCTACAGGATGAAGACAGAACCTTTAAAGGCCAGTTCCAAGGACCTAGGACTGGCCACAGAGGGTAGGGAGAAAGGCCTGAGGGCTCCAGAGCTCAGGCAGGAAGGCGGGATAGGTATGAGATGGCTCAGCTCAATGCTGGGTGGGCACTATCCACCAGGACCTAGGAGTACCCACTCTGTCTCCAACGTAGAGCTAGGAAAAACCTTACTCTGCCTTAAGTCTCCAGGATGTCCGAGGGTCAGAGTGGCCCAAGCTAGGGAAGCTGAATGCTAAAGGTCTTAGGCATTTCCCATCACCCCTGTAAATCCATAAGGGAAATGGATGTCCCTAGAGCAGCGGTCCTCAACTTGTGGGTTGCGACCCACAGGAACTGTCTTAAAGGGTTGCGGCATTAGGAAGGTTGAGAACCACTCCCCTAGAGGCTCCTATAACCTTTATTGAGGAGATGTTGCAAGAGCAGAGCTCAGGGGTTAGAAATTGAGAATGGACAGCAAAAGAGCAGGGATGGACTTAGGGCCAGTTTTGGTTTGTGTTTCAAGGAGAATTGCATAATTCTTCTGATGGCTGGATTTCCTCTCCCTGAGGGAGAAACTGCTGAACACTGCCCTCTCCCCTGAGTTCCCACCCCATTGCCCTTCTTTCATCTTTTCAGGAAAACACAGGGCAGGAAGCACCCTCAGAAATCAGCTATTCTGGCTCTCTCATTTAAGAAATGGGAGCCTGAGGCTGGGCACCTGTGGCTCAAGCGGCCAAGGCACCAGCCACATACACCTGAGCTGGAGGGTTCGAATCCAGCCTGGGCCAGCCAATAACAATGATGGCTACAACCAAAAAAAAAAAAAGAAAGAAAAGAAATGGGAGCCTGAGGCACAGGGAAGACCAGAATGAGAAGCAGTGCTTCTGCCTCCCATTCTAGGCCCTTCTCCCCTTCCTGGTATCCTCCCCATCCCTCCCTCTTTCACACTTTTAGATTTGCCTTGGACAGGTTCCATTGCACAGTGACCCCCCTGCCTTGGTGGAGGCTGGACCAACCTGTTCTTCTGACTCTCTGGGATAGAGCCCGTGGCATTGCCAGCCCACCACTGGAGCCCTAAGGGCCATTTCGAGCCATCAGAGCCGCCTGGCTGAGCCTAAGGAATCCTTAACAGAACAGGGTGTGCCTAATCCTTGGGCAGGTGGCTGCCTGTTCAGCGTTCCCTGGGGAAAGTACATGGCTCTGCATTTGGAAAGAACTAGAATCCAGTTCTAGATCCCCCACCCTCTGACTATCTGATCTTGAGCAAATCAACCTTATTGAGCCTTGTTTTCCTTATCTGCAAAGTGGGGAGAATATAACATTGAGCTACCATGTCCAGTTGTGCAGGTTTCACTGAAAAAGGCACTTACTTAGCTGAGGGAGTTAGTGGGGGCCGGTGTCAATATCCAGCCTCCAGTCTGCTCGCAGAGGTGGGCACTCTGTGCAGAGATGCCACCTGGTGGCCCCATGATGGTTTTGAGGGGGCAGTGGGAGAATGCCTGTGAACCTGCCTGCTCAGTGCTGACGAATAGTATGGGCTCGGAAGAGGCACATCCCTTCTTCTGAGTTCTCAAGTTCTCTCTTTGTCTTATCCACCTCATCCCCATTTGTTTAGGGCTCAGCCTATTGCTGCTGTCTTTGCTCCTGGTGCATGCTGGTGTCTGGGGATTCCCAAGGTCCCCTCTGAGCCTGCAGGAGCTGCAGAGGGAGTTCACGGTCAGCCTGCACCTTGCCAGGAAGCTGCTTTCTGAGGTTCAAAGCCATGCCCACCTCTTTGTGAGTTTCCCTAATGCAGCTGGCTCTGGGCGTGGGCACAGTTGCAGTCCCCTTTGACCTCCACTAACAGAACTTGCCCCACAGGCTCAATCTCACCTTCCAGGAGTGAACCTGGACCTCCTGCCCCTGGGAGAGCAGCTTCCCAATGTCTCCCTGACCTTCCAGGCCTGGCGCAGCCTCTCCGTGAGTGGGGGTGGTGCAGTGTGGGGCGGGAGCTGCCAGGCTGGGACATATGGACATGAAGTTGGGGATTGAGCTGAAGAAGGTTGGGCATAGCATCTGGATGGAGTGTGTTGCTAACGTAAAGATGGAGCTGGGATAAGGAAGTGGGGTTAGGAAGAGGTTGAGGGTTAAGCTGGGCATGGGAAAGGGATGGGGCTGGGGATGGATTGGGGATGAGACAGAAAAATGGGGAGAATGGTGGAGCTGGGATTAGGAATGGGAACGAGGGTGAAAATGGGATGAAAACAGGTGAGCAGGAGATAGCATGGAATGGTGGAGAAGGGGATGGGATGGGGCTCAGATGGAGAGTGCGGTAGCAGCAGCAGTGGGTGGGTAGGCTGCATGGGGTTGGGGGGCAGGTGCTGGAAGAGGAGGTGGGCAGAGATCAAGGGCAGTAGAAATGGGGGTGATAAGAACACAGGAAGGGGCTGGGAACATTGGCTCATGCCAGTAATCCTAGTACTCTGGGGGGCTGAGGCGGGCGGACTGCTTAACCTCATGAGTTTGAGACCAGCCTGAGCAAAAAGTGAGACCCTGTCTCTACTAAAAATAGAAAAACTGAGGCAAGAGGATCGCTTGAGCCCAAGAGCATGAGGTTGCTGTGAGCTATGACACCATGGCACTCTGCCCAGGGTGACAGCTTGAGACTCTGTCTCAAAAAATAAAAAATATTGGCTTGGTGCTCATAGCTCAGTGAGTAGGGCACCAGCCATGGTGGGTTTGACCCCAGCCCGGGCCAGCTAAACAACAATGACAACTGCAACCAAAAAATAGTTAGGTGTTGTGGGGGGTGCCTACAGTCCCAGCTACTTGGGAGGCCCAAGCTACTTGGGAGGCTTAAGCTACTTGCTTAAGCCCAAGAGTTTGAGCTTGCTGTGAGCTGTGACCTTACAGCACTCTATGGAGGGTGACAAAATGAGACTCTGTTCAATTAAAAAAAAATCAATTAATTAAAAAGAACACAGGAGGGGATGGGGATGGCAGTGGCACAGTGGGTAAGAAGAGAAATGAGATAGACAGAGGTGGGAATTATGGAATGGGAATGAGACCCAGACAGAGAGGGGCTTGTGTTTGACATGTCATCCTTGGCCCATGGGCCTTTCCTGACCTTTTCCCTCCCATTCAATAGGACCCAGAACGACTCTGCTTCCTCTCCACGGTGCTTGGGCCCTTCCATACCCTGCTAGGGGCACTGGGGAGCCAAGGAGGCTGGACCAGCTCAGAAAGGATGCGTCTATGGGCTATACAGCTGGACCTCCGGGACCTGCAACGGCATCTCCGGTTCCAGGTAGCATGCCCACCACCCTCCTCCATCCCAGGGGCCAACACACAGGTTTGAGGCTCATTGGCCTCCTTTTAAAAACACCCCACTTCCCACAGGCTCAGAAGTCTGGTGGGAGCTGCTCCAGATACTCTGAGCATGCATGTGAGAATGAGTATGTGTGAATGTGCATAACAGTGTGTCTGGGTGATAGTGTGCATGTGTGAACAACTGCACAGGTCCTGGAGCCCTGGAGCTACCCCTGTGATCTCCAATCTCTGTCTTCTCCCCAGGATTAGTCTTTTTTCCTTTCTTTTTCAGAAACAGAGTTTCACTCTGTTGTACAGGCTGGAGTGCAATGGCATGATCATAGCTCACTCCAACTTCAAATTTCCAGGCTCAGGGATCACCTCCCACCTGAGCCTCCCAAGTAGCTGGGACTACAGGCACATGCCACCACACCCAGCTAAATGTCTTTCTTATTTTTTTTTTTTTTTTTGTAGGTTTTGGCCGGGGCTGGGTTTGAACCTGCCACCTTCAGCATATGGGACCAGCGCCCTACCACTTTGAGCCACAGGCGCCACCCATGTCTTTCTTATTTTTTTTTGTAGAGAGAAGGTCTTGCTATGTTTCCCAGGCTGGTCTTCAACTCTTGGGCTTAAGTGATGCTCCTGCATTGACCTCCCAAAGCATTGGGATTATAGATGTGAGCTACCACACCCAGCCTGGGGGTTGATCATAAATGAAAGAACAGCTCTGAAGGACATAGGACCACATCCGGCATTAGCAGGCCCTATAGCGGAGTTTCTTCCCTTCTCTCTAACTTTCTGACATCACCCAGATCCTCCTAAACCTCTTAAAGGGAAACAGGAATTTTTCCCTTAATAAAAAGAGAATAGAAAATGCAAGCAGCATGGAAACTTAGCCATGTCACTCCTCTGTCCGTTTCTGATCCTGAAACAATCCTTAATAGCAGAGAGACATTTCCTAAACCCCAGTCCCCAGGGCACTTCCAAGGAAGTGACCCAGCTCTGTGAGCATTATCTTGCTCCATGACTTTCATTTTCTTGAACTGAAAAATCAGGTAGGACACATGAGACTATGACATCATGGAAGATGTCAATTAGGGGCTGTTCTGGGAAATCATGACCTCATGGTCACTAATGTCACTGTGAGCCGTTGGGCACAGGTAAGAAACAAGGATTCATTCAGACTCTGAGCTTGGCAACTCTCTTACCCATGGATCTCTCCTCATAGGTGCTGGCTGCAGGATTCAATGTCCCTGAGGAGGAGGAGGAGGAGGAAAGGAAGGGGCTGCTCCCAGAGGCTCCAGGCAGCCCCCTACAGGTGCCAGCCCAGGTGTCCTGGCCCCGGCTGCTCTACACCTATCAGCTGCTGCGCTCCTTGGAGCTTGTCTTATCTCGGACTGTGCGGGACTTGCTGCTGCTGTCCAAGGCCAGGCACCTCGCTGAGGCCTTGCGCTTCCCAACACCTGGCCCCCAGCCCTGAAGGAGGGACTTCTTAGCCCTCTACCACTCACCCTTTAAGACTTTAAAGACTTTAGTCTTGGCCAACAGGACAGTTTGCAGCTCATGTGCCTTAGACAAGGCAGAGCCCTACCAGCCCCCTGCCCCAGGCCCTACCCAGTAACTTAAAGTCCCCCAGTCCTTGGCAACTATTTATTTCTTGGATATTTATTTATTGTTTAGGGAGATGATGGTTTATTTATTGTTTCGTGGCCTGGGCACCATATTAGGTGCATAATAAAACACTCTCACTCTCTCTCCGCCTTAGCTTCTTTTTAGGGAAGAGCTGCCTGACACCCAAACGGCAGCATGACCTCAAGCAGAGATGGAAGCCTCTGCACACCCTGGATCCTTCTCTGATCATACGTTTTTTTAGGGTCCCTGATCCATCTTCCCCTACTCTGGCCTGTTCAGCTAAGTGGTTGTCATAGTAGCCAGCAGAGCTCTGAGGCTAAGCTACTGTTTTGGAAGCTAAGGGTAGCCTCCTGGATCCCAGTGGTGCTCCTGAGGTCCTCCTAAAACCTTACTCTTGGGCTGACTTCACACTCAGAGGTCTGTTACTCCTCCGCAGATCTGAGAGGCTTGGGTTGGAGGTAGGCTGTGGAGGGGGGCCAGAGAGGGAAGGCTGCAGACAGATTGGTCTCTGATCCCTCTTGATTCTCTATTCGGTCTCTGGACAGCTGATACAAGCTGGGGAGGTAATCAGGGCAGGGACCCTAGAAGTGGTCCCAGTAGGGTAGGTGGTCCACCAGCCTGCATTGGAGAATCAGATTCCTTAAGTTCAAGGTCTTCACAAATGTCTGGTTTTGTCCACTCCATGAATGACATACTAAGAAACTGAGGCCCAGAGGTGCATCTAGGTTGGCAGAGGGAGTGAGGGATGAGCAGGTCCATCTGAGCCTCTGCCCCCCTACTCAGGGCCTGGTTCTCAGAGTGTTGAGTCCCAGTCACTGGGGCTTTGGCTGACCCAGTCGGGCTTGCAGTTCCTGCATCATGCCGGGGTGTGCAAGGCCAAACCTGGAAGTGAAAGATAGGCCCATGGAACCTGGCAGCCTCCTCCTCCATCCCAGCCCAGTCACCCCATACCTACCCTTGTCCCAGAGGCCTTCTTCTGACTGGCACCGGGGTCCCTTCAGGGCTCAGAGGCCTTAGCTCAGGGGGTTCCTCCAGCTGAAGCAGACTCTGCTCAGGGGTTGATAGCCCCTCCTGGGGGCTAGAAGGCTCCTCCTGCTGCTCAGGGGCAGGGGTCCGACGGAAAGAGGGCCGGGAGCGGCGCTGTGAAGAGCTGCGTGAGAGGAGCACCCGGCTCCTGGGGACAGAGACATCCAGGCGGGACCCAGGAAGCAGGGCCTGCCGGGAAGGGGATACAGAGGACTGTGGGGTTGGCTTTGAGATTCTGCCCCATTCTGCCCTGGACCCCACCCATCAGAGGCCTCACCTCACTCCAGTTGCTGTGAGAATCCCCTCTGTCACTCCCCATGTCCTCTGTGGTCTCAGTGTCCCCACATGGTCCCAGTACAGCTTCTGCAGGGTCCTGGTTTACTGGCTCCTCCTGGTCCTCAATGTTTCCCAGGTCTTCTGGATCCATCTCAGCTGCTGTCTGTCCCCCAGCCATCTGTATCTCCTCCTTATCAGAAGGCCTTTGTGCCTCCCTCTTGAGGTGGTGGTCCCCATGCTTCCCCTCACTGTCCTCCCTCTGTTTTCCTGCTTGCCACCCGCCAGCCTCTTTTTCCAAAAGCATCTGCTCTCCCAGGAGCCCCTGAGACTCCACTGTGGCTCTGATCTCTGTGCTTCCTCCCCCAGAGCCTGAGATCAGGTGATCCAACCTACAGTGTCCTTCTGCCCCTACAGATTCCCCAGCCTCTGCCTGCCCTCCCCTAGGTTCTCCCTCTCTGGCCTCAAAAGTCTCTGCTTGGCCATCTCTGCTAGCCACCTCTTCCTCTGCTGAGCCCTCCAGGCCAAAATCCTGCCCATCCCTCTTCTCTGCCCCTATAGCCTCCCCTCTCCCTTCTGAGTCCCAGCTTTTCCCAGACTCCCTCTCCCAAGCTGTCTGTTCCCTAGCAGCCCTTACATCCAGATCTGCCTTATCCTCCACCATCTCAGCAGCCAAGGTGCTTGTCTGTGTGTCCTCCATGTCCTGGAGACTCATAGCCACCCCTTCCAGGCTCCAGCCTCTTCTGGATGGTCTGTCTGCCTCTTGTGGCCCTGCAGCCTCTAACTCCCCATGCTTGGTTTCTCTGATGTCTGACTTTCCCAATGGCAGGCCTGTGTCCACTTCTGGCCTGGAGCCGCTATTCAGCTCCTGGATCTCTACTACAAAGGTCTCTCCCTCTGTTTCATACTCCCTTTCCTGTGCTTTCTTCCTGTCCCCACCTGCCTCCAGGACCTCTTGTAGTTCAGACACTCTGCCTCCTTGAGCCTCAGGGGTTGCCTCCAGTGCCTGGACTCCTGCAGCCTCTTCTGTCCTAACTTGGGCCCCTCCCTTCCCCTCTTCAGCCTCCCCCACCTCCTGTTTAGCCTCCTCCTCCTCCTCCTCTTGAGCCTCCTCCACCCCATCTTCAGCCTCCCTCTCCTCTTGTTCAGCCTTCCCCTCCTCTTGTTCAGCCTTCCCCACCCCATCTTCAGCCTCCCTCTCTCCCCCTTCAGCCTCTCCCTCCTCCTCTTCACCATCTGATTTTTCCTCCTGGGTATGGCCTCTCTCCATATCCCTGCTCTGGTTTTCCAAGGCTTCTGGGAAACCCTGCAAGACCTCAGGCTCTGCACACCCCAGGCGCCTGGAATAGTCCTCCATGCTCCTTTCTGTCTCCTCTTTGCTCAAGGCTGGAACTCTCCAGAGCTCCTTCTTATTACTCTGTCCTTCCTCAGGTTGCTTTGTTGGGGTCTCAATGCCTCCCATCTGCTCAGGTTCCTGACCTTCAGTGACCTTATGTTTGAGGTCACCCCACTCAAACCTGGATGCTTCTGGACTCATCTGGGTCATCTCATTCCTCTGCCCCATCAACTCCTCCTCACAGCTGGCCTCTATGGTTCTCTCCAAATCAACATCATCTTCAGCCTCTTTGTCTGGGGAGAGTTCAGCCTCTGTGACCCAGCATCTCCCTTTCTCCTCCAGGGTCTCCTCTGTGTGCCCCACTTCCTCCAGACTGGCCCGTTCAGCCCTAACCTCCAAGTCTGGCCTCCCTTCAGTTCCTTTCCCATACTGACCCATCGAGCCCTCCAAGCCATCCCTTGCCTCCTTCTCCAACACCTGGCCCCCTGCGGCCTCCCTCCCTGCAGTCTGGCCCTCAGTTGCCTTTTCCACTGCCTCAGGGCCCAGGGCCTGGGTATATTTGAGAAAAAGGTTCATGTCAGCCTCTCTCTTCTCACCCGCCTCCTCCTGGTTACCCTTAGAGGCCTCCTCTAGGACCCAGACTCTCCCAGTAGCCTCTGGGATCCTTTCTCCTGGGACTGGCCCATAGTGTATCTCTCTGACTCCTGGCAGGTCAACCTCCTCCCTGCAGGAGGTCATCCACACCTCCTCAGACTCTTCCCCTGGACTCTGTATCTCTTGTGCCCTTGTTCTTTGGCCAGCCCTCACGTCTGCTTCCACCTCTCCTTCCCTTCCAAACTCTCCAGCCCCACACCTCTCAGTTTCCTCTTCAGTTGCCTCCTTGACTACCTGCTCTGTCTCCCTGCTGTCCCCCGCCACCTTTTGTGCGTCATCAGCAGCCTTCCCCTCAGGCTCCCCATTCCAGGTCCACTTTGACTCCGCCCTTCTGGCCATCCCTGGCTCTCTTGTCCTGACCTCTTCCTCCTCCCCCTCCTCCTCCTTCTCCTGTTCCCAGGTTCTCAGCGATTCCCCTCTGTTCACTTCCTGCTCATCGGACTCCTGTCTCTCCTGGGTTTGGCTGTTTCTGTCTTGTCGAGTCCCAGATCCTGCTTCAGACTTCTTTCTGGACTTCAAGGGGGCAGTTGGCTCCTGACACCTGGAAACTTTGGCTGACTCCCAGGCCCCAGCGTCTTGCCTATTTGTTCGGGACCCATGGAAGCTACCGTCTCCCCAGCCCCAGGTCTGTTCTGTAGCTGAGCCTCCCCCTTGGCATCTTTCGCCCTCTCCAGGGCCTCCCAGCCTTCTATCCTCCTCACTTTGGCCACCTGTAAGGCCTTCCAGGGCCTCCTGAGCTTCCTCCTCCACAATCTTCCCTGGCCTTCCTGCAGCCCCCACCCCTGGTTCCTCAGCTGCATGTGCCTCCTTCTCTACAGTAGGGACTGCATCTCCTATGAGGTAGGAGACAAAGGTGCTGAAGGAATCCTAGAAGAAAAGGCAGGGAGGTATTAAGAGAAGGCCTAGCCCTTGCCCCGGGGGCCCTGGGCCTGAGGAGCCAGAACAAGGAAGACAGGTTCTGGGGTCTGGGAGAAGGAAAGCAGGATCTGCAGAGAAAGTAAGGGAGGGCCTAGATTGGGGGCATGTAGTAGTGTTCATGGAGATGGAAGGATTGAAATCCAGAACAGATTGGGTTAGGAACCTGTCTGATACCAAAAAAAGGGAGAGGTTCAAAGGGAGGAGGGAAGGTGAGGTGGGGGGGGGCTGCAGCAAGACCCCAGGGAATAGGGTGAAAGCCCTTCTCACCAGTGCCCCCCTCAAGGCCTGATGTAGCCCAGGAAGGTATAGCCGGAGAAAATCCATCCTGTCTGTCTCTGTGTGTCCGGAAAGCTGACAATGACCCCACCTACCAAGACAAACTAGTCTTCCCCAGGACCCAAGACACTTCCTCTTCGCCTGTTTCCCCTGACAGATCCCCACCCCAGGCCCTGCCCACTGCCCCAGTGCCCACTGCAGGCTGGGCAGTAGGTGTGCATCACACAGAGGACTCAAGGCCATATTTGCAGTTGAAGGGCAGAGGAGAAGCCAGAAGGTGGGAATAAGTGGGAGCAGGAGACCTCAGAATTGGTAAATGGGGGAGGGGCCATGTGGCAACTGCAGCTCAAGTGACTCAGGTCTTATATTCACACCTCAGCCATTTCCGTCTCCCCCTAGCCGCAGCCACTCTTGTGAGAGGAAGCTGGGGTTTGTGGTTCCTATTTTGCTGGGGACAAACAGTGAGTGAGCAGGGGGTTAGTAAGAGCTCATTCTTCTCATTTTAGTGTCATTAATGATTCCACAAGGGACAAAGGGGTCTGATTGGTGGCTCCAATGCCCATCCTCTCATCTATAATTAATCTTGCAAGAGAGAACTTGGTTAATTTTGTATTGTGGTCATTTGTATCTACCTCCCACCCTCCTGTGAGTTCCTTGAGGGCAAAGGCTGTGTATGAATCACTATTGAATTTCTAGAGCCCTACATGGTTTTAGTAGGACCCATTTTTTCATTGGTTGAGTGACATAGAGGGGGTATATTTTAAACAGCAGTCTGAAGGCCTGTTAGTGAGAAAGAGCTGGTGAGGTGGGCACAGACTGTTGGAAGTCCACAGCAGACGTTAGCAGGGGAAGAACGCAATGAAGAGAATTCAAGATGCTGTTGTACCAAAGTAAGGGTATGTATGACTCCTTATTTGGGGCTATGCGACGTGGTCATGACCTACATCTCTTCCCCGTCTCCTCTCATCCCAGGCTCAGGTTAATTTCTAATTAGGGCAATTGAATGAGATCATAGAATGAGAATCTTAGCCCTTAGAATCATTTGATCTAAGCACTCTTGATGGAGGTGGGAATCTTGCAGTGGTTCCCTGCCTCTATTTCTTATTGCCAAAGGAGTCTCTAAGGTCATCTTTACGTCTAACGTTGTATGATGTCAATAACTTTCCTTTTTTTGTTGTTAGTACCTCGGTTTTCTCATATGTAAAACCAGGAGTTGGACTACTTCCGTGATATTTTTATGTTCTGGGATAATGTGGGAAAGGGGATCTTCTAACGTTTTGGATATCGCCAACAGTAATTCATGAACCCTCTTCAGGTGGGTGTTATCTTTATTTTAGATTTCTAAAATAATTTGTAAGGGCAACAGGTTGGAGTAAGAATGACGGTCCTGGGCGGGGGTGCGGGGAAGACAGCGGAATTAGACAGGTAGCCATATTTGTTTCTGGCACGTGGAGTGCCGAATGTATATGAAGCCACTTGTAGCCATGACTAGTGCTGGCAGAATACCGTCACAGCCTGATCTAACGTCATGGCGCTACTTGCTAATCCCACCCGCTCGCGTTTAAAACAAAGGGTTCCAAGGCTCTCCTGGCATCCCCCTTCCTCATGCCTTGAAGCTGAGACGGCCTAAGGAGAAGACAGAGAAAGGAAGTAGAGAGGCTCTACGAGCACGTGATGGGGAACGCGCGGGTGCCGTCACGTGATCCGACTCCCCGCCAGTCCTGGTTATCGAATGACCTGCGGTTCTTAAAGGTACAGGTCGCAGTGCCCCCTGCTATAGACGAGGTGGGGCCAGAGTCCAACGGGTGGTGCGTGGGAGGGGGTGCGATGGCTAGAGAGGGAACTTGGGGATCGCCTAATGGATCCGCGGGCGCGAGTGTGGCAGAAAAGCCGGAGCTGGGACCAGCAGTGGGGCGTTGATCCTTCTTACCTGTCACAGACCCTCATCAGTCGCGTTGAAGCCAACTTTGAACACTCTGTAACTTTGGACTCTAGGGTAACCTGAACTGGATGCCATGGGAGGACGTGCCGGCGCTCGGAGGCGCCTTTCAGATTCCGAGGGTGAGTATTGCGGCCCAACTTCGCGGCAGTGACCTCCTCTGGCTCGCAACCCACCTGAGGGGAGTAAAAGCTGGCTCGGTCCCCCGCGGACACCCATGGAGCAGTTGTGCCCCTGAGAGTGGGGTGGGGATCATGCTCTCTTCTCGTCCTCACAGGGGAGGACACCGCCCCGGAGCCCCAGACCCCTCTGTTAGACCGTCAAGGCACCCATTGGAAGAACGCCGTGGGCTTCTGGTGAGTGGCCTCAGGATCAGCAAGTAAAAATGGGATGGGAAGAAGGAGGTGATAGGAGGGAACGGGGAAGAAAGAGTTGAGCTGCACAACGAAGCTGAATCCACAGATGTTTACGGAGTCAAGTGCTTTGCCCTGATGTAGCACATACATTTGCCAAACTTCAGTCCTTTTCTTACCTCATTCAGGCTTAAACCAGATTCTCATACAGCCTGTAGGATTATTTACTTCATATTTTCCTACAACCAATTCAGACTTAAATTTTTTTTTTTTTTGGTAGAGACAGAGTCTCACTTTACGGCCCTCGGTAGAGTGCCGTGGCATCACACAGCTCACAGCAACCTCCAACTCCTGGGCTTAAGCGATTCTCTTGCCTCAGCCTCCCGAGTAGCTGGGACTACAGGCACCTGCCACAACGCCCGGCTACAGACTTAAATTTTTTAATGCACGTATTTTGATTTTTTTTTTTTTGAGACAGAGTCTCACTATGTCCCCTCGGTAAGAGCACTGTGGCGTCACAGCTCACAGCAACCTCAAACTCTTGGGCTTAAGAGATTCTCTTGCCTCATCCTCCCAAGTAGGTGGTTGTACAGGCCCGGCCCCCACCCCCCCACAACGTCCAGCTATTTTTTGTTCCAGTTGTCGTTTGTTGTTTAGCAGGCCTGGGGCTGGGCTCAAACCCCCCAGCCTCCGTGTATGTAGCCATTGCCGTAACCATTGTGCTACAGGCGCCGAGCCAATGCACGTATTTTTAAAAAGGAAACTTTAAATCACTACTCCAAATAGAAATCCAATATTTTCCTGATGCATGTTTAAATAAATGCTTCACTACAAAGATGTTTTTAAAAAGTTATCTATCTTCTCAAATCATTCAGATGCTGAGTCTGGGGGAATACTTCTAGTATTAACCTAAACATGGAGGACTTGGGTGGCAGTTTGGGTTGGAAGTGGCTTCTCGTGTGTTCTTTGGAAGAGTGGCTTAACCTCAGTTTTCTAAACAGTAAAATGGGAAGGAAGAGAACTGTAGTACCACTTCGTAGGCCTGGGGAAAGGTCACTTATGAAATCTCTGATACTAGGCTCAGTTTCCTTCTAGTCTGAGTGTAACTCTGAGAGATGAGAGTAAGTGAACAAAAACCTTTGTGTGGATCATTAAGGGTTTTGGTGTGGTCTTGTTTTGACCCCTGCAGTGTTCTGTGCGGTAATCAAGAGATGAATGTGTATACCCATTTTACATATAAGTAGACCAGGACCACTAAAATAAGAAGTGGCAAACTTGGGACTTGAATATAGTCCTTTGGGTTTCAGTCCCAGGATTTTTTTACTGCACCACAGTGCGTCTGTGGATGAGAAATGCCCCAGGAACTGAATTCTAGTAGGAACTTAGAGGAGACAATGACCAAGGATAGCTTCCTGGACGAGGTCTCAGAGGTTGGAACCAAGCCCAAGTTTGTGATCCCAAAGCTTCTATTTCTGACACCAACACTGAATGAAGATGGGATCTGGTGATAGAGGAAAATAAAAAGGGAGCTGATTGAAGGGCCCAGGTAAGGGGGTTGGGGGGGTTGGTGCAAAGACTGCAATGGATTAAAAGCCTAGAAGGAAGTTAAGATCTGTCCTGCCCTTTCCAGGCTGCTGGGCCTTTGCAACAACTTCTCTTATGTGGTGATGCTAAGCGCTGCCCATGACATCCTTAGCCAGGAAAGGTCACCTGGGAATCAGAGCCATGTAAGTGACCCCCGCCCTCACTGCCACCACCCTGGTTAGGCCCTGTGCGAAGATGAGAGACACCCTGGGGCCAAGGCCCCCTTGAAAAGCTCATGGAATAGGGCGGCACCTGTGGCTCAAAGGAGTAGGCTGCCAGCCCCATATACTGGAGGTGGCTGGTTCAACCCCAGCCCTGGCCAAAAAAAAGAGAAAAGCTCATGGAATAGAGTAGCCTAGGGATGGGACAAGGGGGTTAAAGTTCCTAGTCTCTCAGACCCTCAGAGCAGGAATGGCCTTTAAGAGATAAAAATGGATACCAGTTTGCAAGCTCAGATGTTGGCTGGAAGGGACCAGGATCTATGGCAGGGTTTCTTAACCTAGGTCTTATAGATATTTTGGGCTGGCTGAGCCTTTTTTTTTTCTTTTTTCTTTTTTGCAGTTTCTGGCCGGGGCTGGGTTTGAACCTGCCACCTCCGGCATATGGGGCCAGTGCCCTACCCCTTTGAGCCACAGGCACCGCCCATAGCTGAGACTTTGTTGTTACCTATGCATTGTAGAATGTTTAGCAGCATTCTTAGCTTCTACCTGCTAGATGCCAGTAGCACACCCCATGGCTGCCAGTTGTGACAATGAAGAATGTGTCCAGACATTGCCAAATGTTCCTTGGGGAAGTAAAATTGCCCTTGGTTGAGAACCACTTGTTCATGGGGCGTGTCTCATCCAAGGGGAGCAGCTGTCATATTCTAGGTCCAACAGTGAATTTGCCCATAATCAGATTTTCTTTTCTTTTTTCTTTCTTTCTTTTTTTTTTTTTTTGTGAGACAGTCTCGCTGTGTCACCCTCGGTAGAGTGCCATGGCGTCACAGCTCATAGCAACCTCAAACTCTTGGGCTTAAGCTAGCAGTTCTCAACCTGTGGGTCGCAACCCTTTTAGGGGTCGAACGACCCTTTCACGGGGGTCGCCTAAGTACATCCTGCATATCAGATATTTACATTACGATTCATAACAGTAGCAAAATTACATTTATGAAGTAGCAATGAAAATAATTTTATGGTTGGGGGTTACCACGACATGAGGAACTGTATTAAAGGGTCGCAGCATTCAGAAAGTTGAGGACCACTGGCTTAAGCAACTCTCTTGTCTCAGCCTCCAGCAGCCGAGGCTACAGGTGCCCACCGCAACACCCATCTTTTTTTTGTTGCAGTTGTCATTGTTGTTTAGCTGCCCTGGGCAGGGTTTGAACCCACCAGCCTCGGTGTATGTGGCTGGCACCGTAACCACTGTGCTGGTGTATGTGACTGGCACTGTAACCTCTGTGCTATGGGTGCTCAGCCAAGAATCAGATTTTCTAGATACCTAAATTTATATATGAAAGCTCTTAAATAGGTTACCTAAGCACAGTCTGTTTCCAGGACTGTTTTGGCTTGTGGGCCATGAGTTTGAGACTTACATGGAAATCTCCCTCCACTGTGCATGTAGAGAAGTTGAGGTCCTGAGAGACCAGTGCTGATCTAAAGCTGTCCTTCAACTTAAGGCAGAGCTGGGATTTGAGCAACGTGCTATTTGTCTACCTGGGTGAAAGACTTTCTCCTTTCCTACCAGGTGCACCCAAGCCCAGCACCCATCCCCCACAATAGCTCATCTCGATTTGACTGCAACCCTGTCTCCACAGCTGTACGTACTCATCTGTCCTCTCTCAACCCAGGCCCTCTGGTCTGTAGACCCCACCCATGACCCCTTAGTACCTAGCTGGCACCATCATGAAATGATGAAAATAATTAAGAACACCATTTACTGAGCCCTTTCTGTGTGAAGCATGTATTAGCTCATTAGATCCACACAACAATCCTGTGAGCTAGGCACTGCAGTCATCCCCATTTTTCAGATGATGAAGTTGAGAGTCGGAGGTTATAAATGCTTTGATGCCTAAGGAGCAGCAGAACTGGAACTTGATCTGACTCAGATCTGCCTGACTCAGAGCCTATGTTTAGAGAAGGCCTAATCAGCCAGCTCCCGCCTCTCCTTAGCCACTCAGTTGGGAGGATTGTCCCTGGAAATGTCTGGGGTCTCACTCTGTTCTCCTGTCCAGGCGGTGCTCCTGGCAGACATCCTTCCCACCTTCGTCATCAAATTAGTGGCTCCTCTTGGCCTACATCTGCTGCCCTACAGGTCTGGGTAGGGGTGGGGGGAGGAAAGGTACGTTGAGGCTGAGAGTGGGGAGGCTTGGAGAGCAGAGGAGGAGGCGGAGGGGGTTGGGGGTGGGTGGGAGGGTGGCATGGGTGGGGGCTGACCTTTCCCTCCCTGTCCTTTCTCACCTCAGCCCTCGGGTTCTCGTGAGTGGGCTTTCTGCTGCCGGGAGCTTCATCCTGGTTGCCTTTTCTCATTCAGTGGGGACCAGCTTGTGTGGTGAGTGTGCAATTCTGTGTCGGGTGGGGGCCCAGAGGAACACAGCAGAACATACTGGGAGCTGGTCTCTCCAGCTTCTCAGGAAAGCAGTTATTTCTGTAACCCTCAGAAGCCTGCTAGGGCTGTCACAAGTAGGAGATCAGAGAGGAGAGCAGTTGAGAGGGGCAGGTGGTGAAGGAGATGGGACGAAATGGGTGGATTGGATGGAGACAGAGTTACCAAGACTCTGTGATAGGCTCAGCGCATGTAGCTCAGTGGTTAGGGTGCCAGCCACATACATCGAGGCAGGCAGGTTTGAACCCGACCCAGGCCTGCTAAACAACAATGACAACTGCAACAACATCAACAAAAATAGCCGGGCATTGTGGCAGGTGCCTATAGTCCCAGCTACTTGGGAGGCTGAGGTAAGAGAATTGCTTAAGCCCAAGAGTAAGGTTGCTGTGAGCCATGGCATTCTACCGAGGGCGACACAGTAAAACTCAGTCTCAAAAAAAAAAAAAAAAAAGACTATGATAGCTGGGGGGATGTCAAGGGTAAGTTCTTTCCCCTGGTCCTTTAACTGAGTAGATGGAAATACTGTTCTCTGTGAGACGACATGAGGAGAAGGACGTTGGCTCTGCTTCAGATCTGGAACCCAACCTGTCCAAGGGCTCTGGTTTTAGTTCCTCTGAGCTGATGCAGAGGAGGCCATGGTCAAATACCTTGGGGGATTGGGCTGTTGAGGAAAGGCTAGGTATGGCCACCTCTGTGCTTGTCCTCCTCCCAGGTGTAGTCTTGGCTAGCATCTCCTCAGGCCTGGGGGAGGTCACCTTCCTCTCACTCACTGCCTTCTATCCCAGGTAAGCAGCTGGAGCGAGGACTGAGGGGAGAGGCTGGCCCTCTGCTGGCTTGGGTCTTCCTGAGTGTTCCTGTATTCTCCTCCTCAGGGCTGTGATCTCCTGGTGGTCCTCAGGTACTGGAGGCGCAGGGCTGCTGGGGGCACTGTCCTATCTGGGCCTCACCCAGGTTGGCCTCTCCCCCCGGCACACCCTGCTGTCCATGCTGGGTATTCCCATCCTGCTGCTGGCCAGGTGAGCTGCCCTGAGCTGGGAGGAAGAGAGATTTGAGGCCAGAGAACTTGATCATGATGCCTGTCTTCAGATCCTTACCACCTTGCTGTGAGGAGATGGACTCTGGTAGCTCTAGGTTTGAGTCCCAGAGCTGCCACTTGTTAGTTGCGGGGATTTGGACAAGTCTCTTCACCTCTCTGACCCTCAGTTTCCCCATATCTCAAGTGCCAATAGTTCTTCTCGCTTTCCTGTGAGATGATGAGTGTGATGCTTTCAGCACAGTGTGGTTCCCAAGATGATTTGAAGTAGGACAAAAGTGGACTTGTTTTGTTAGTTCTGTGTGTATTTTTATGTGTAGGAGGAAACAATTTGAACTAGTCAATCAAACCTGTGCCTTTACATATTATTGCTTAGGACAAGGCCAAGTAGAAAAAGTGAGCCAATTCAAAAGAAATGTTAAGCAAAAAATATGTACGGGGGGGGAATGTGGATATGGCAGATAACATGAAGCGTGGAATAAAGTGGCTAGAATTTGGGAAATTCTGGCCTAGCACAAAGTGAACATACAATTGATGGTAGCTGGAGCAATTATTAGAATTAAAATGACAAGAAAACAGAATTGACTCTCCTGATGTGAGCTCCCAGTCAGACAAGGGCCGTGGGTGGGAACCACAAGGAGAGAAATTCAGAAATTTAGCCCCAAAGACAAAAGCATTTTTCCACAATTTGAGCTCTCCAGCACAGAGTGGGTGCCTTAGAGGAAGTGAGCTTCCTATCTTTGGAAGTATTCAGATGTGGAGGAGAGTGGCTAAGAGGGTCTCTGGGGTCCCTTCCAGCCCAACAATGGCCCTTTGACCTTGTCTTCATCTTTCTCCAGCTATTTCTTGCTGCTCACATCTCCTGAGCCCCAGGACCCTGGAGGGGAAGAAGAGGCAGAGACAGCAGCTCGGCAGCCCCTGATAGGCACCGAGGCCCCAGAGTTGAAGACAGGTAAGAGACACAGACGCTCAGAGAGCGTCAGGTTTTCTCTCTGGATTTTAAGTTTTTCCTCTCTACAATGGACATAGTCAAGAGGCCAAGAGGGTGGGTGTCCAGGTTACAGGAAAAGCGTTTACATGCTCAAGAAATACTTGCCAACTACTTGGCTGTGTGCCAGGTATTCCAGTCACTGAAGGAACAGCAAGTGGTAAGGCTCGAAGGTGGAAATAAGCTCAGATGTTCTAGAAACAGACGGGTCTGTGAGGCTGGGCAGAGTAGGCAGATGGTGGACAGCTGTAAAGAGGTCTTACCTGGTTTAAGTTTGTTTGTTTGTTTTTTTGAATTGTGGTAAAATATGTACACAACAAGAAGTTTACCTTTTTTACCATTTTTAAGTATAGAATCCAGTGGCAATTTAGTCCGTTCCCAGTGCTATGTTGGCTGATTGATCCTGGCACACCAGCACCCCTCCGTTGAACCTTTCAGTGTGAAAACTTCATCTGCCCTTTTCTCCCTGTTCCCCTGCAGGCTCCAGCTCGGGCCTCTCCCTTCAGGAAAGGTGGACTGTGTTCAAGGTTTGGAAGGTGGCTGTGGTGTGTCCCCTACAGGTGGTGCCCACCTCTCCACCTTCCACTTACATCCTCTGACTCTTCCAGAGCCTGCTCAAATACGTCGTCCCCTTGGTCCTGGTTTACTTTGCTGAATATTTCATCAACCAGGGACTTGTGAGTGAGGGGTGCAGGGAGGGGTGTGGAGGGAGCAATCTGGTTGGGACCCACATATCCTTGTTCATCTCCCCCTATTTGGTCTTTGCTGCAGTTCGAGCTCCTCTTTTTCCGGAATATATCCCTGAATCACGCTCAGCAGTACCGCTGGTAGGAGGAGTGGGGCAGTGGGCTGGGGGCGGGGGGCTTCCCTGCCCAGTAGGCACCTGGGGTTAGGGGGAGGGGAGAGTGGGCAGGTGCCCAAAGGAAGTCCCTCCTATTCCCTGCCTCCCACCTCAGGTACCAGATGCTGTACCAGGCTGGTGTCTTTGCCTCCCGCTCTTCCCTCTCCTGCTGTCGCATCCGTTACATCTGGGCCCTGGCAGTGCTGCAGGTATCAAGCCCTTGCCCCTCACCCCTATTCCTCACCCCCTCCCACTTTGGCTCCCACCTTCTCCAGGCCCTGCTGCTTCCCTCCCTCAGTGGGAAGTATTCATTGTACACTGCCATTTGTAAGCATGGGGAAACCAAAGGCCAATAGGGCTCCAAGTAAAAAGTTTAGCCTCAGGAGCCAAGCAAATCTGGGTGCAAATTCTAGCTTCTGTGCTCAGCACCTGTGTAACTTAGGGCACTCTCTGAACCTTTCTGAGCCTCAGTTTCCTCTCTGTAAATCAGGTGTAGCCAACATCTATTTCTCCGGGTAGCTATAAGAAGTAGAGATGAGGAGAAGAAAGAGTAAGATTTTTGTGTTCTGTTTTAATCAGAAGCATTGTTTCGTGATTATTTGCACGTGCCCCATGCAGAGTGCCAACCTTTCAAATAATGTTTCTAACTGTAAGAAAATGCACAATTCTTTTTATTCTGCATGGTTAATTATAATAGAATCAGTGACATTCTAGTCAATGGGTTATTAATCTCGCAGCTGGTGAGCAAAGTTTGCTACCCATGGCAAAACAGTAGTCCACAGCACAAACACCCTTCCCTACAAAAGTGTTGACAAAGAAGTTTCACATAACCAGCTTCCATTGTTTCAAGGTTATAAGTCCGTAGCCCCTGCAGGTAATTGTTAAAATAAACCTTCAACTATTAGAGGCAAGACCATTGTTCTTACAACTTCAGAACTCAATTCCATGATAACAAGTTACAGAATAACTACCGACTACACTTTAATCTTAAGGCAAAAGCTGTAAAAGCCCGTAAATGCCCTCTGCCCTTCTTGCTTATTTATCTAAGCAGTACTGCCAGCCCAGGGCTTGTACCAACAAAGTCCCAAAATGTCATTATTGACAATCTGTAACTCAAGCTTCTTCTAGATGCTGCTTAAGTGTTTAGCTTATGTAATTTTTTATTTAAATTATTATAGGTACAGGGCGGCGCCTGTGGCTCAGTGAGTAGGGCGCCAGCCCCATATGCCGAGGGTGGCAGGTTCAAACCCAGCCCCGACCAAACTGCAACAAAAAATTAGCCGGGCGCTGTGGCGGACACCTGTAGTCCCAGCTGCTTGGGAGGCTGAGGCAAGAGAATCCCATAAGCCCAAGAGTTAGAGGTTGCTGTGAGCCGTGTGATGTCACGGCACTCTACCTGAGGGTGGTACAGTAAGACTCTGTCTCTACAAAAAAAAAAATAAATTATTATAGGTACATTACAGAATGTTTTCATACAGGTATATAATGTGAATTGATCAAATTAGCATAATGAGAGTATCATCACCTCAAGCATTTATCATTTGTGTTAGGAATGTTCCAATTCTGCTCTTAGTTTTTTTAAAGCTCACCATTAACTTATTGTTAACTGTAGTCTTAGCTGTGATTTTAACCAAGTCTGTTTTGTAGAGTTAGGGCTTACTTCATTTATTTCCATTACAGAAAACACCTAGCCTAATGCAGCAGAGAACATTTTGGGAGTGTTTCACTTGTCACAATAGTGTTACCAGGGTGTGTGCTTTTTTTTTTTAAAGAGACAGAGTCTCACTTTATCGCCCTTGGTAGAGTGCTGTGGCATCACAGCTCACAGCAACCTCCAACTCCTGGGCTTAGGCGATTCTCTTGCCTCAGCCTCCCAAGTAGCTGGAACTACAGGCGCCCGCCACAACACCCGGCTATTTTTTTGTTACAGTTTGGCTGAGGTCAGGTTTGAACCCGCCATCCTTGGTATATGGGGCTGGAGCCCTTCCCTGAGCCACGAGCACTGCCCAGGGTGTGTGATTTTTAATGCACATTTCTAAGCCTACCTCAGACTCACTGAATTAGGACCTTTAAGGGAAAGACTTGCATTTTTTTCTTTTTTTGCAGTTTTTGGCCAGGGCTTAGTTTGAACCCACCACCTCCAGAATATGGGGCCGGCGCCCTATTCCCTTGAGCCACAGGTGCTGCCCCTCTTTTTTTTTTTTTTTAATTGTTTTTTGTTAAATCATAACTTTGTACATTGATGCATTTATGAGGTTCGGGGTACTGCTTCAGTATACAATGCGAAATGCTTACATTGAACTAAGTAACACATCCATCACAATACTCATTTCTTAATAGTTTTGAAATGTACCATTGCATCATGCACATTAGGTGAGGTCCCCCTGAATACCCTCCTTCCTCCCATATCCCCCCTCCCCTCTCCTCTCTCTCCTCTTCCCTTCTACTTTCTGGACTATAGTTATGTTTTGCCATTCATGTGAGTGTGTAAGTGGTTATATATTGATTTCATAGTAGTATTGAGTACATTGGATACTTTTTTTTCCATTCTTTTTTTTTTTTTTTTTTTGTGGTTTTCGGCCAGGGCTGGGCTTGAACCTGCCACCTCCGGCATATGGGACTGGCGCCCTACCCCTTTGAGCCACAGGCGCCGCCCTTTTTTTTCCATTCTTGAGATACTTTACTAAGAAGAATATGTTCCAGTTCCATCCAGGTAAACATAAAAGATGTGAAGTCTCAAAAAAAAAAGGGGGGTGTGTGAAGTCTCCTTTTTGTGGCTGCATAGTATTCCATGGTGTACATATACCACAATTTGTTAATCCATTCATGGGTCAATGGGCACTTGGGCTGTTTCCATGTCCTGGCTATTATGAATGTGATACATTTCTAACAAGGTCCTAGGTGATTCTTACTTTCATAAAGAGCCTGCCTGCCAGGCAGTGGCCCCCATGTTTCTAACTGTCAGAAACATTTGAATTTATTTTTATTCTGGATGGTGAGACCCCCTGAGCAACTAGGCACAGAAGAGGAGCCTGCCCCTTCGGGTGGCTGTCAAGGACACTTCCTAAAAGAAGTGGGAACATCTAAACGATGGTTTCTTGTGGCTGGGTGAGGTGGCTCGTGCCTGTAATCCTAGCACTCTGTGAGGCCGAGATGGGTAGATTGCCTTAGTTCAGGAGTTCAAGACCAGCTTGAGCAAGAGTGAGACCCCATCTTTAAAAAAAAATTTTTTTTTTTTAAAGCCACAGTTTCTCAAGTCTCCACACTCCTGACATTTGGGTTCTAATAATTCTTTGTTGTGGAGGGTTGTAGGGTTAGTACCATCCCTAGCCTCTGCCCACTAGATATCAGTAGCACCCTGTTCCCACGCTGTGACAACCAAAAATGCCTCTAAACAGTGCTAAATATCCCTTGGGCAGCAAAATTGCCCCCATTTGAGAACCACTGGTCTCGCTATGATAAATTAGGGCTGAGGTGGGGGTGTTCTGTTCAGGGTTCCCTTGGCAGGAGGAAATGAGATTCTAGGAGTGGGAATGATGCTGAAACAGATTCGAGGTAGGGGTAGTGGTGGTCATGGTGGTGTTAGGAGTGACAGGAGCAAAGGCAAATGAGGCAGAGACTTGTGATGTGCAGGGTGCTGAGGATGGGATGGGGGAAGGCCGCCCAGATCTCAGGGTCTGGTAGGCCAGGCTAGTGGAATTCTGTAGGCCTGTCCACCTTCTCCTTCACCAGTATATTCCAGGCTCAGCCTTCTCCTCCATCTGTGCCCACAGTGCTTCAACCTGGCCTTCCTGCTGGCGGACATGTGGTTCAGCTTTCTACCCAGCATCTACCTCGTTTTCCTGATCATTCTGTATGAGGGGTTCCTGGGGGGTGCAGCCTACGTAAACACCTTCCACAACATTGCCCTGGAGGTCCGTACCCTCTAGGGGAGGGCTGTGGTGGCCTCTCTGGGAAGGTCCAGGGCAGGGAGTGAAGCCTTACCCCTGCTTTCTGTCCTCTCAGACCAGTGATGAACACCGGGAATTTGCCATGGAAGCTGCCTGTATCTCCGACACCTTAGGGATCTCCCTGTCGGGGCTCTTGGCCTTGCCTCTACACAACTTCCTCTGCCATCTCTCCTGACACTCCGGCTGCTCAGGGTGCAGGAAATGCTGGCCTGTGGGCAGGTGGGCAGGTCAGACACCCAGGTCCACCCACAGCCCATCCATGACCTCTGCTCCCGGCCTTCCCTGCAGACTGGGGGTGGGGCAGTACTAAGACCTGATTCCCGTAAGCAGTGGCAGCCATTATCTCCCACTCCCAAGCTGGTCTCGGGGAGTTTCTTCCTGGCATCATGCCCACTGAGTAAATGCCTATTTTATCAATTGACTTCTTGTATCATTTTCATTCTCAAAAACAATTTCTTTTATTATGAAAGTAACAGAAGCCTGCTTTGGAATGTAAATATATACATATATTTATATATATATATATGCATAAAGAAAACATTTTAGCAGATTTCTGCTCTGTCTTTGAGGCTTTATTTATTCATCCATTCATTCCTTCATCTCATCTCATGGGACAATCTATACATTTTCCCCTCAATATGAAATTTTCAGACAGAAAGTTAAAGAATTGTTCAGTGAATACTCCTGTGTCTGCCATTATGTGGGTTCTGCGTTAATGATTGCTAGTACTTTGTCATATTGCCACCACCCCAATCCAAATCTATCTATTCATTAGTCCATCACACTCTTGTGATGCATTTTAAAGCAAGAAGCTAGCTTCAATACACTCCCCTCTAAACACTTTACTGCACAATATCATTAACTACAGTCCAATATTTTTTATACTCCTTTTTTTAGGTATAGTTTATCTAATGGTAAAATGTACAAATTGGCCAGGCACAGTGGCTCAATGCCTATAATCCTAGCACTCTGTTTGAGGCTAAGATAGGTGGATTCCTTGAGCTCATGAGTTCAAGACTAGCCTGGAGTTTGAGACTAGCCTGAGAAAAATCAAGACCCCATCTCTAAAAATAGGCAGGCATTGTGGCAGGCACCTGTAGTCTCAGCTATTTAGGAGGCTAAGGCAAGAGGATTGCTTGAGCCCAAGAGTTTAAGGTTGTTGCTCTGAGCTATGACACCATGGCCCTCTACTGAAGGCAACAAAGTGAGAGGCTGTCTCCAAAAAAAAATGTACAAATTGTTACATATTTTTACAGTAACAAATGCTGGCTTAGTTTCTTTTTCATACTTCTGTTACCATCTCTACCACATTTGCCATATCTGTACTTAATAGTACTTTTATTTACTTCATATTTTTCATGACTGCAATCAACTTATTTTTGTTTTGTTTTGAGACAGAGTCTCACTGTCCCCTAGGTAGAGTACTATGACATAGCTCACAGTAAACCCTCTTCCTCCTGCCTCATTCTCCCAAATAGCTGAGACTACAGGTACTTACCACAGTGCCTGGCTAATTTTTTCTATTTGTAGTAGAGATGGGGTCTCACTCTTGCTCAGGCTGGTCTTAAACTCCTGAGCTCAAGCAATCCACCCACTTCAGCCTCCCAGAGTTTTAGAATTGCAGTCATGAGCCACCGTGCCTGGCGGCAATTAACTTTTAATATAAATTTAGTTGGGGGGGGAGGGGTTTGCAGGGTTTTTTTTATTTTTTTAGCCAGGGCTGGGTTTGAACCCGCGACCTCCAGTATATGGGGCCAACGCCCTACTCCTTTGAGCCACAGGCACTGCCCAAATTTAGTTATTTTATTTATATTTATTTATTTATTTTGAGACAGAGTCTCACTATGTTGCCCTGGGTAGAATGCTGTGGCATCACACTTCATAGCAACCTCAAACTCTTGGGCTTAGTGATTCTCTTGCCTCAGCCTCCCAAGTAGCTGGGACTACAGGCGTCTGCCACATTGCCCGGCTATTTTTTGGTTGCAGTCATCATTGTTGTTTGGCGGGCGTGGGGGCTGGATTCGAACTGGCCAGCTCAGGTGTATGTGGCTGGTGCCTTAGCTGCTTGAGCCACAGGCACCAAGCCCTGGCTATTTTTTTGTTGCAGTTGTCATTGCTTTAGCTGGCCAGGGCGGGATTTGAACCCGCCAGCCTTGTTGTACGTGGCCTGCACCTTACCAACTGAGCTACAGATGCTGCCCTATTTATTTATATTTTTTTGAGACAGAGTCTCAAGCTGTCGCCCTGGGTAGAGTGCCATGGTGTCATAGCTCACAGCAACCTCCAAATAGGGCTCACGTGATCCTCTTGCCTCAGTTTTTCTATTTTTAGTAGAGATGGGGTCTCGCTTTTGCTCAGGCTGATCTCGAACTGATGACCCCAAGCAATCCACCCACCTGAGGCTCCCAAAGTGCTAGGATTACAGGTGTGTGCCACTGTACCCGGCCAGATTTAGTTAATTTAAAAGAAAACTTAATGTTACTATTGAAATCATGAGTTTGAAATGCCACTTACATATTTTCAATACTATACAGCCAATAAATACATAACTACTGGAGTTTGAAATGAGCATCCAGGGCAGTGCCTGTGGCTCAGTGACTCCGGCACCAGCCCCATGTACCAAGGGTGGCGGGTTAGAACCCAGCCCTGGCCAAACTGCAACAACAACAACAGAAATAGCCGGGCATTGTGGCTGGTGCCTGTAGTCCCGGCTACTCGGGAGGCTGAGGCAAGAGAATCACCTAAGCCCAAGAGCTGGAGGTTGCTGTGAGCTGTAATGCCAAAGCACTCTACCGAAAGCGACAAAATAAGACTGTGTCTCTAAAAAAAAGAGAAAAAAGTGATACTCTGCCTCGAAATAAATAAATAAATAAAATGGACATCCAAGGACCCCTCTGAGACTACCCCATCACTACCAGTGATGTTTGTAGATGCTGCTTGGAGAAATGCTGGCACCCTGTTTATTAGCCTGGGTTTTGGAGGCAGAAGGACCTGACTTTCAGTTTCCAGCTCTGCCATTCATGAGGGCCATGATCTTGGGTAAGTCACTTCACCTCCCTATACCTTAGTTTCCTGATCTTTCAAATGAGATAACAATAGTACCAAACTTCATGAGGTGCTTTTACAAATTCCATGAAATCATGAGATAGCATAGTCAACACTCAGTAAATATCAGCTCTGATCATTCCATGATTTGAATCCTGCCTCTTAACTTTTACATTGCATTATGCCAATGGTTTTTAAACTTTAGTGTGCACTAGAGGGCTTTTAATTTAATTTTATTATTATTATTTATTTATTTATTTATTTTTGAGACAGAGCCTCAAGCTGTCGCCCTGGGTAGAGTGTTGTGGCATTACAGCTCACAGCAACCTCCAACTCTTGGGCTCAGGTGATTCTTCTGCCTCTGCCTCCCAAGAAGCTGGGACTACAGGTGCTCACCACAGCACCCGGCTATTTTTTGGTTGCAGCCATCGTTGTTTGGCGGGCCCGGGCTGGATTTGAATCCGCCAGCTCAGGTGTATGTGGCTGGCGCCTTAGCCGCTTGAGCCACAGGTGCTGAGCCTAGAGGGCTTTTTAAAATACATATTGCTGGGTCCACCTCCATGGTCTCTGAAGGAGGTGGTATGGGAGGGGACCCAAGAATATGAATTTCTGTCACATATTCCAGTGATGGTGATACACTGTTCTTAGAACCACTCTCTGAGAACCCCTAAATTATGCTTCATTATGAAACTACTTTGTATAGGCCTTTTCTTTTTTCTTTTCAGTTCTACACACTTAAAGAGTATCTTTTTTTTTTTTTTTTTTTTTTACTTAAAGAGTATCTTAAGGCAATAATTTTTTTGGTATGGATTAAAACAAAAGTTTCTTTTTTCTTTCTTTCATTTTTTTGAGGCAGAGAGTCTCACTTTGTCACCCTCCGTAGAGTGTCGTGATGTCACAGCTCACAGCAGCCTCAAACTTTTGGGCTTAAGCGATTCTTTTGCCTCATCCTCCCAAGAAGCTGGGTCTACAGGCACCTGCCACAGCACCCAGCTATTTTTGTTGTTGTTGTAGTTGTCGTTGTTTGGCAGGCCCAGGCTGGGTTCAAACCCACCAGCTCCGGTGTATGTGGCTGGTGCCCTAGCCGCTGAGCTACAGGTGCCAAGCCTGACCCATATATTTTCTTTTAAGAGGTTTTATACATTTAGCTCTTAATTTAAGTCTTGATCCTTTTTCTCCTTCTCTTCCTTCTCCTTCTCTTTCTTCTATGTCCTTCTTCAAGAAAGGTCTCTCTCTGCCTCCCAGGCTAGAGTGCAGTGGCATGATTATAGCTCACTGCAATCTCCAACCCTATGCTCAAGTGATCCTGCCTCAGCTTCTTGGGATTACAGGTGTGTGCCCCCACTCCTGGTTCTAAACTGCTAACTGGAGTTAAAGTTTGAAAAGATATGCTTACAATGTTTTGGCTGGAGCCTGGGAATTTTGATTTCAGAATTCCCACCAATGACAAGGGTAGCTCACTGTGCCTAAACTGTTTGTACAAACTATATGATTTATGCCCAACACCTGCTTTCCTTCTGGGAGTCTGAAATTTGGATATGTGGCAGAAAGAGCTACCTCTGTGACTAGCCCCCAATAAGCACCCTGGCATTGAATTTTTAATTGTTGGGATTCTCATGGACCCCAACCTGGAAAGGTGGTCGACAAGGGAGACAGAGCTAGAAAAAACATAAGATTTTCATATAAACTTAGTATGTAAAAGCCTAAGAGTCCGAGGAGGCATACACAGTCCCTCATGCCTGCTGGGAGTTCAGGACAGTGCAGCTCTGGTCCTGCTTCTTGGGGGTCTTTTATTGAGCACAGCAACGGAGTAAACATGCAAGAATGCACAGCAGTTAAAAATAAAGGAAAGGGGGGCAGCGCCTGTGGCTCAGTGAGTAGGGTGCCAGCCCCATATGCCGAGGGTGGCGGGTTCAAACCCAGCCCCGGCCAAAACTGCAACGAAAAAATAGCCGGGCGTTGTGGCGGGCGCCTGTAGTCCCAGCTGCTTGGGAGGCTGAGGCAAGAGAATCGCATAAGCCCAAGAGTTAGAGGTTGCTGTGAGCCGTGTGACGCCACGGCACTCTACCCGAGGGCCGTACAGTGAGACTCTGTCTCTACAAAAAAAAATAAATAAATAAAAATAAAGGAAAGGAAAAAAAAAGGGCGGCACCTGTGGCTCAAAGGAGTAAGGGGCCAGCTCCGTATGCCAGAGGTGGCAGGTTCAAACCCAGCCCTGGCCAAAAAAAAAAAAAGGGGAGCTCAAGCTCCCCCAGGAAGGCTCGGTTAAGGGCAGCAGTTATGTAGGAACGTAGGGTAATGGAATATCTGAAATGGCTAGGTAACCTATACAGGGAGAAGAGAAGGGGGAAAACAAGTTTCGTCCCTTTGAGCTATCTTTTTTTTTTTTTTTGACATAGAGCCTCAAGCTGTCCCCCTGGGTAGAGTGCTGTGGCATCACAACTCACAGCAACCTCCAACTCCTGGGCTCAAGTGATTCTCCTGCCTCTCCTCCCAAGTAGCTGGGACTACAGGCGCCCGCCACAACGCCCGGCTATTGTTTTTGGTTGCAGCTGTCATTGTTGTTTGGTGGGCCCGTGCTGGATTTGAACCCGCCAGCTCAGGTGTATGTGACTGGTGCCTTAGCTGCTTGAGCCACAGGCGCCAAGCCTGAGCAATCTTAACTTTCCCAACTTAACTCACCGGTATTGCTGAATCCCCACACAGGGATAGTCACGTAAATATTTCCCTGACTGGGCACTTTACCCTGAGATGGATGGACTAGGAGGAATACAGCCTGTCTACCTTCCACATTTAACCAGTTTTCCTTGTTGAGAACATTGCACAGGTGTCATCACAACTCTTAACCTGGGTGGCTCCACTGGGAGAGGGCCCTTGGAAGCTTGTCTGATTTCCCCCAGCCTTTGCCCTATGCACCTTCATTTTCCCTTTGCTGATTTTGCTTTGTTTCCTTTTGTTGTAATAAATCACAGCTATGAGTATAATGGATTATATGCTTATTCCTGTGAGTCTTCCTAGAAAACCATTGAACCTGGGAGTGGTCTTGGGGATCTCCAATACATGGCCTAACTTTATTCTTTTGCATGTGGATGGATATCCAGTTTTCCCAGCTCCATTTGTTCAAAGACTTTCCCTAATATATTGTAACACCTTGGTGAAAATCAATTGATGGTAAATCTGGGGGTTTATTTCTAGACTCTCAAATGGAAGCCATAGATCTTAGGTCTATTCTTGTACCAGTGAAACAGTGTCTTTTCTTGTTTTTGTTCTTGTTCCTTTTTTTGCTTCCAGACAGAGTCTCATTATGTCTCCCTCGGTAGAGTGCCCTGGTATCACAGTTCACAGCAACCTCAAACTCTTGGGCTTAAGTGATTCTCTTGCCTCAGCCTCCCAAGTAGCTGGGACTACAGGTGCCTGCCACAGTGCCTGGCTATTTTTTGGTTGAAGTTGTCATTGTTGTTTGGCAGGCCCAGGCTGAGTTCAAACCCCCCAGCTCCGGTGTATGTGGCTGGTGCCCTAGCTGCTGAGTTACAGGTGCCAAGCCTGTGGGGGTTTTTTTGTTTTTGTTTTTAAGATAGGTTCTCAGTTTGTTACCCAGGCTGGGTGGCATGTGCAATGGCACCATTGAAGCTCGCTGCAGCCTTGAACTCCTGAGCTCATGCGATCCTCCTGCCTCAGCCTCCCAAGTAACTAGGACTACAGGCATGCACTACCGTACCTATTTTTTGTAAAAATGAGAGCTTGCTGTGTTTCCCAGGCTTCTCTTAAACTGATCTTAAGTGATTCTCCTGCCTCAGCCTTCCAAGTGGCTAGGATTGCAGACATAAGCCACTGTGCCTAGCTTTGTAGTGAGCTTTTGAAATTGAGAAGTGTAAATCTTCCAACTTTTTCAAGATTGTTTTCAGTTAGAAATTGAGCTTATCAATTTCTGCAAAGAAGCCAGCTGTGATTTTTATAGGGATTGCATTAGATCTCTAGATAAATTTGGAAAATATTGATATCTTATTATTAATCTTCTGATCCATGAATATCGGATATCTTTCTACTTAGACCTTCTTTATTTTCTTTCAAGGATACTTTGTAGTTTTCAACTATGTCTTTTGCAATTTTTTTGGTTAAATTTATTCCTAAGCATCCTTTTTACTGCTGTTGTAAATGGAATTCTTTTCTTAATTTTTTTTTTTTTTTGAGAGACAGTCTTGTTCTATCACCTGGGCTAGAGTGCCATGGCCTCACCCCAGCTCACAGCAACCTCAAACTCCTGGGTTCAAATGATTTTCCTGGGCTCAGCGCCTGTAGCACAATGGTTATGGTGCTGGTTACAGCGCCAGCCACATGCACTGAGGCTGGCGGGTTCGAATCTGGCCCGGGCAGCTAAATAACAACGACAACTGCAACAAGAAAATGTCTGGGTGTTGTGGCTGAGACCTGTAGTCCCAGCTATTTAGGAGGCTGAGGCAAGAGAATCAATTAAGCCCAAGAGTTTGAGGTTGCTTTGAGCTGTGGAGCTGTGATGCAATGGCACTGTACTGAGGGCAACATAGTGAGACTCTATCTCTTTTTTTTTTGGCAGTTTCTGGCCTGGGCTGGGTTGAACCTGCCACCTCTGGTATATGGGGCCAGTGCCCTGAGAATCTATCTCTTTGTCACCCTCAGTAGAGTGCTGTGGTGTCAGAGCTCACAGCAACCTCAAACTCTTGGGCTTAAGCAATTCTCTTGCCTCAGCCTCCCAAGTAGCTGGGACTACAGGTGCCTGCCACAACGCCCAGCTATTTTTTTGTTTGTTTAGCAGGCCCCAGCCAGGTTCGAACCCACCAGCCCCGGAGCACGTGGCTGGTGCCCTACCTATGAGCTATTGGTGACTAGCCTAATTTTTCTATTTTTAGTAGAGATGGGGTCTTGCTCATGTTCAGGCTGGTCTTGAACTCCTTAGCTCAAGCAGTCCTCCCACCTAGACCTCCCAGAGTGCTAGGATTATAGGCATGAGCCACCACAACTGGCCTGTTTTTGTAATTTCATTATCAGATTTTTTTCATTGCAAATGTATAAATAGAATTGATTTTTGTAGGCTAGGTGCAGTGGCTCATGCCTGTAATCCTAGAACTCTGGGAGGCTGAGACGGGAGGATCTCTTGGGCTCAGGAGTTAGAGATCAGGCTGAGCAAGAGTGAAACCCTATCTGTACTAAAAATTGAAAAAAATTAGCTGAGCACTGTGGCAGGCACCTGTAGTCCCAGCTACAGGGGAGGCTGAGACAGGAGGATCATTTAAATTCAGGAGTTTGAGGTTGTTGTGAGCTGGATTGATGCCATGGCACTCTAGCCTGGGCAACAGAGTGAGATTCTGTTTAAAAAAAAAAGTGATTTTTGTATATTGATCATTGGGTCATCGAACTTTGCTGAACTCATTAGTTATAATTGTTTTTTGGTAGCTTCTTTAGGATTTTCTACATAGAAGATTGTGTCATTCACAAATATTTCTAATCTAGATGAATTTTATTTGATTTGTCTAATTGCCCTGGCTAGAACCTCCAGTACAACAATGAATAGAAGTGGTGAGAGTGGATATCCTTGTCTTGTTCCTAATCTTAAGGAAAAGTACTTTCAGCCTTTTGTCAATAAGTATAGTGTTAGTTGTGGGATTTTTGTAGATGTCAATTTTAGTTGGTTTAGGCTGCTGTAACAAAATACCATAGACTAGGTAATATGTAAACAATAGAAATTTATTTGCTGGCCAGAGTGCAGTGATGTTTACAACTAATTGATCACAACAAGTTACACATTCCTTTGTTCCTTCTCCACACCCAAAGCTTCACTTGACTATTAAAAAAAAAAAAAGGGGGTGGCACCTGTGGCTCAGTGAGTAGGACGCCAGCCCCATGTGCTGAGGTGGTGGGTTCAAACCCAGCCCCGGCCAAGCTGCAACAACAACAAAAAAAATAGCCAGGCGTTGTGGTGGGCGCCTGTAGTCCCAGCTGCTCTGGAGGCTGAGGCAAGAGAATCCTGTAAGCCCAAGAGCTGGAGGTTGCTGTGAGCAGTGTGACGCCACGGCACTCTACCAAGGGCAGTAAAATGAGACTCTGTCTCTACAAAAAAAAAAAAAAAAAAGGAAAAAGAACAAAAGAAAAAGAAGGAAATTTATTGCTCATAGTTCTGGAGCCTAGAAAGGCCAAGATCAAGGCACCATCAGATTCAGAGTCTGGTGCAGACTCATTTCATCAATTTCCTTCTAAATGCTGTCACATGGCTTGGCACCAGCCACATACACCAAGGGTGGCAGGTTTGAACCCGACCCAGGCCAGCTAAACAACAATGACATCTGCAACAAAAAATAGCTGATGTTGTGGCGGGCGCCTGTAGTCCCAGCTATGTGGGAGGCTGAGGCAAGAGAATCACTTTAGCCCACAGAGTTGGAGGTTGCTGTGAGCTGTGATACTACAGCACTCTACCAAGGACGACATAGTGAGACTCTGTCTCAATAAATAAATAAATACTGTCACATGGCAGAAGGCACAAACAAGCTCCATCAGGGCTTTCTTATGGGACACTAATCTTAATCACGAGTGCTCTATCCTCGTGACCTGATCACTTTCTAAAGGGCCAACTTCTTTTTTTTTGAGACAGAGTCTCACTTTGTCACCCTCAGTAGAGTACTATGGCGTCACAGCTCACAGCAATCTCCAGCTCTTGGGCTAGGGTGATTTTCTTGCCTAAGGGTCCCAGTAGCTGGGACTATAGGGGCCCGCCACAACGCCTGGCTATTTTTGCTGCAGTTGCCACTGCTGTTTTAGCTGGCCAGGCCGGGTTTGAACCTGTCACCCTCAGTATATGGGGCCTGCCCACTGAGCCACAGGCACCACCCAAGGGCCAACTTCATAATACTATTTCATTGGAGATAAAGTTTTAATATATGAATTTAAAGAGGGGACACAAAATTCAGACCATAGCAATGCCCCTATTAGAATTATGAAGTTCCTTTCTGTTCCTAGTTTGTTGAGTGTTTTTTTTTGTTTGTTTGTTTATTTTTTTTTTTTATTTTTTTTTTTTAATTTGGCCGGGGCTGGGTTTGAACCCACCACCTCCGGCATATGGGACCGGTGCCCTACCCGCTGAGCCACAGGCGCCGCCCTGTTTGTTTATTTTTTTTAGAGACAGAGTAGAGTGCTGTGGCGTCACACAGCTCACAGCAACCTCCAGCTCCTGCCTCAGCCTCCCGTGTAGCTGGGACTACAGATGCCCGCCACAACGCCCGGCTATTTTTTTGTTGCACTTCTCCGGGGCTGGGTTTGAATCCGCCACCCTTGGTATATGGGGCCGGCACCCTACTCACTGAGCCACAGGCACTGCCCTTGTTGAGTGTTTTTATCAGGAAAGGATATTGAATGTTGTCAAGTATTTTTTTGACATCTGTTGAGATGATCATGTGGTTTTTGTCCTTTATTCTTAGTAAGATGGTGTGGTTTTTTTTTTTTTGTTTTTTGTTTTTTTTTGTAGAGACAGAATCTCACTGTACCGCCCTCAGGTAGAGTGCCATGACATCACACGGCTCACAGCAACCTCTAACTACTGGGCTTATGTGATTCTCTTGCCTCAGCCTCCCAAGCAGCTGGGACTACAGGTGCCCGCCACAACACCCGGCTACTTTTTTGTTGCAGTTTGGCCGGGGCTAGGTTTGAACTCTCCACCCTTGGCATATGGGGCCGGCGCCCTACTCACTGAGCCACAGGCACCGCCAAGATGGTGTGTTTTATTAATTCCTTTTCCTATGTCAAACTGACTTTGCATTCCTGATAAATCCCACTTCAACATGGTTAATGTATTTAGTTTTCTGGTATTTTGCTGATGACTTTTTTTGTCTATATTCATAAAAAATATTGATCTGAGTTTTCCTTTCTTTGAATGTTTTTGTCTGATTTTGTTATCAGGGTAATACTGGGCTCATAAGAAAGAGTTGGGAAATGTTCCTTCTTTATCTTTTTGCAAGAGTAAGAGCTAGTATTATTTTTTCTTTAAATGTTTGTAGAATTAACCAATTAAGCCATATATACCTACTGTTCTCTTTGTAAATAGTTTTTGCCATATGTGGTTTTTAAGCGTTTGAAATGGCTAGTATGACTGAAATTGAACTTTTAATTTTATTTCATATTAATTAGTTAAGTTTAATAAGACATACGTGGCTATTGTATACTGTATTGAAGAGAGCAGATCTTTAAACAGTAGTTATCAATGGGGTGGTAGGGTTATTTCGGAAGTTGATTTGGGGGGTTATTTTTTAAGAGATGGGATCCTGCTATGTTGCCCAGGGTGGTTGGTCTCAAATTCCTGGGCTCCAGTAATCGTCCCACATCAGCCTTCCAAAATGTTGGCATTACAAGTATGAGTCATCACACCTGGCCTTATTTGTGGGGATTTTGAATCTCACTGAATAGAGGCAATGTCCTTAGAGGGTAGGGCCAAGCCATCCTGCCACGCACAATATGGTCCTATATGAAGAGAAATTGTTTTGTGTTTGAGTGGTTTTTCAACATCCTCCCCAAACACCTAATATAATATGTGCTAAGAATCTAACTTTATTTTACATGTGAATTCAAAGTGTTTCTTTCTGGGTTTTAATATACACTGAATTTTTTAGGAATCCAACTATTATAATAGTGTAAACTGAATGTTTGTGTTCTCCTGCTAAATTCCTATGTTGAAGCCCCAGTCCCCACAATGGATGGTGTCCGAGGTGAGGCCTTTGGGAGGTAATTAGGGTGAGATTAGGTCTTGAGGGTGGGTGCCTCCTGATGAGATTAATATCCTCATAAAAAGAGTAAGAGATAAGAGTTCTCTTTCTCCACCCTGTGAAGATACAGCAAGAAGGCAGCTGTCTGCAAACCAGAAAGAGGGCCTCTACCAAACACAGAATCTACCAGCCCCTTAATCTCAAGACTTCCCAGACTCCAGAAGTACAAAAAATAAATGTTTATTGTTTAAGCCACCCAGTTTATGACATTTTGTTACAGCAGCTCAAGTTAAGACATCATGTACATAGCCAGCCATTGTGGCAGGTGCCTGTAGTCCCAGCTACTTGGGAGGCTGAAGCAAGAGAATTGCTTGAGCCCAGGAGTTGGAGGTTGCGTGAGCTGTGATGCCAGAGCACTCTACCAAGGGTGACAAAGTGAGACTCTGTCTCAAAAAAAAAAAAAAAAGACATCGTGTACATTGAAGGAGCACTGTGTTTTGTTTTGCTTAGATCCTTATGAGAAACTGTTCTCTATATTTGGAAAATCCCTTCACTGAAGGCAACACCCATGAACATTGTTTTCCAGCTGCATTGTAGCTGCCTCATGAGCTGTGATTCTAAGTATGTATAAAAATGCTAAGTATATAAACATGTACTCAATTTAAAATGTCAAATATAGAGAAAAAAGTTCAACATGTGTTCATGTGATTTAACTGTGTTCTTATAAATAAATCTTAATAAATTTGCAAGTGGATGAAATCTCTGACTACATCTTTATATCTCCTTGGGAACTCATGTCTCAGTATTTGCATATTTAAATACAAATTTCTGATGAAAATATTTCCCTTTTTTCTCCTTAATAAATACACCTTAAGTATGGCAGTATTTACTAAAGCAAATACATTATTACTCTATAATCAATTAACCCACCCAAGAGGATAAGTATTTGTGTCCACAAAAATACTTTTCTAAAAATGTTGATTAAGAGGTTTATTTATAATATAATGTAATATATTTATAATTGCCTGAACTGGAAACAACCGAAATCAACAAAACAATGAATACAATGTATCATAGACATATAATTAAAGACCAATCAGCAAGAAAAAAAAATGAAGTAGTCTACTAGTCCCTGTAACAAAATGGATGAATCTCATAGGATTACGGTTAATGAAAGAAGTCAGAAAGAAAAAGATTCTCTTCTTTCTCTCTCTCTCTTTTTTTCTTTCAGGAAAGAGTCTCACTCTGTTGCCCCAGGCTAGATTGCCATTGTGTCAGCCTAACTCACAGCAACCTCAAACTCCTAGGTCCCAGTGATCTTCCTGACACGGCCTCCTGAGTAGCTGAGACTACAGGTGCCCACCACAATACCCAGCTAATTTTTCTGTTTTTTGTATAGATGGGGTCTCACTCTTGCTCAGGCTAGTCTCCAATTCCTGAGTTGAAGGGATCTTCCCATTTTGGCCTTTCAGAGAGCTAAGGATAGGAGTGAGGCACTGAGCCTGGCCTATTTATTTACTTTTGAGATAGAGTCCCACTCTGTCACCCCAGGTAAAGTACAGTGGTATCATTATAGCACACTGTAACCTCAGACCTCTGGGCTCAAGTGATCCTCCTGTCTAAGCCTCCCGAATAGTTGGGGACTACTGGCACACATCATCACATCCAGCTAATTTTTCTCTTTTTAGTAGAGATGGGGTCTCTTTCTTGCTCAATTTGGTCTAGAACTCCTGACCTCAAGCAATCCTCCTGCCTTGGCCTCCCAGAGTGCTAAGATTACAGATATGAGCCACCATGTTCAGTCTATAAGTATACGAAGCTCAAGAACAGGCAAAACTAATAGATGGTGATAGACATCAAACCAGTGATTGATTAGTGCAGTTGGTGTACTTAGCTGTATGTATGTTGTCTTTTAATAATTATAATAATAAAAGTACATTATTGAAAGTGGACTATGTGAAATGCATTGAGGGGAATAGTAGGATGTCCCTGTCTTCAAGGAGCTTGAGGTCTATTTGGGGAAGTAAACACACAAAGTGAAATAAAACAGTGTCAGAAATTTATATTACCTATGAATTTCATAAGGGTTCAAGATACTGGTTTTAGAAAGGGGATATCAGGTATGCCAGAGCTGAAGCCTTTGGGTCTGGAGTTGGGTGAGTGGGAGGGTGGGTACCTCCCATTTTGTCCCAGAGAGGAGTCCTAATGCTACTTCCTCCCCTTCCCACATGCTCTGTCCTCTCTGTCTCCGTTCATTTCCTTCCACAATGAAATAATACATCCAGAAGAGGCTTCTGTAGCCTGTGAATTAAAGGACCTGGGTTCAGCACCTCATGGTGTCACCATTTCATCCATCCCCTTCAGAGTCTTGGTTCACCTCTTTGTAAAATGAGGTTAGTAATCTCTCCTTTTCCTGCCCACTTGCAAGTTTGTCTTGAGTTTCAAATGCCTTTACATATTTGAAATTGTTAACAAATACCAGTTATGACTATCAGCTTTCTGCTTACTGGTTGCATTATTACAGGTACATGAAGAGAAGCAGTCCACCCAGGGAAATGTGTACCCTGCTTAAGACGCTAGACTGATCAAAACTCCTTCAGAGTGTGCTTCCTGCTCTGGAACTGGTAAGGACCCCACCAAAATCCGGGCATTAACAGAGTTCACTCATAACAAATGACCACGTTATATTTGGCTCCAGTTACAGAGCCTAGTATTCTCATATCGGAAGAAATTATTAGGTTTTCTTTAGTCAGCTGCCCTCATTCCCATCTAGCCTATGGACAAGACCAAGTGGAATCAACTCAAAACTTGTTAGAGTCTAGCTCTAAAATAATACAATTCTCAACTGTTCAGATAGCTGTGGAATAATGTTTGGTTTGGAAAGCAAGCTATTTATACATCCTCAGGCAAGTTACTTGGTCTCTAAGAACAACTCTCTCCTCTCTAAAGTGGGACAATAATGCTTGCCTTTTGGGGTTATTGAGAATATTTGAAAGAGGCGATCCTCATTAAAAGAGGAAATACATTTTATAGTATGTGTATAGTGGAACAATATTCTGCCATTAAAAAGAATGAAACAGATCCATGTGCACCAATATGGAATGAGCTGTGAGATACATGAATAGTAGGGAGTCTGGTAGGGAGGATGGCTTGAGGCCAGATCCCATCTACAAAAACAAAAATACAAACATTAATCAGGCATAGTGTTGTATACCTGTAGTCCCAGCCACTTGGCAGGCTGAGGCAGCAGGATCACTTGAGTCCAGGAGTTTAAGTTTGCAGGGAGCTGTGATTGTGCCACTGCATTTCAGCCTGGGCAACAGAGACGGATCCTGACTCTTAAAAAACAGAGTTGAGTATTGATGTTTTGAAGAATAAAAACTAGTAGAAAAAAAAAAAACGGAGTTGAGGTGGGTGGCTCATGCCTGTAATCTTAGCACTGTGGGAGGCTGAGGTGGGTGGATTTCCTTAGATCATGAGTTCGAGATCAGCCTGAGCAAGAGCAAGACCCCCATCTCTATGAAAAATAGAAAAACTAGCTGGGCATTGTGGCAGAGTCCCAGCTACTCAGGTAGCTGAGGCAAGAGGATCACTCCAGCCCAAGAATTTGGGGTTGCTGTGAGCTATGACTTCACAGAACTCTATCGAGGGCGAGAAAGTGAGACTCTGTCTCAAAATTAATTAATTAAAAGGGGGGCATTTAGGGATATATATATATTTCAGATCTCTCTGTCTGGGAGAGAGCTATGTGCAAATATACAGCCTTACCTATTTATTTATCTTTATACAGATACAACACATCCATGTATGTCCTTTTCTATATCTTTCTATATCTGTAATCTATATCTATATACAGTCAACCCTTTGTATCTTCAATGGATGGGTTCCAAAACCCATATGGGTACCAAAATCTGTGCATACTCAAGTTCTGCAGTCCACCCTGAGGAACCCCTAGGTATGAAAAGTGGACCCTGCAATCCCATGAATACTGTTATTTTTGATCTGCCTTTGGTTGTAGATATGTAACCCACCCACACAGGAAACTAATTATATATCTTGAAAAAATATCCACAGTGCAAGTGGACCAGTTCAGTTTAAACCAGAGTTGATCCCCCGTGTGTGTGTGTGTGTGTGTGAGAGAGAGAGAGAAAGAGGGAGAGGGAGAGGAAGAAGAGACAAAGAGACGAATCTGGAAGATTACACCATAAACTGACAATTGTGTTTGCTTCTGCTGAGAAAAGTTGAAAAACTGGAGGTCAAGGGTGGGAAAGAGATTTATTTTTACCTGTATTCTTTTGTACTATTTACATTTTGTAATAATGTACATTTATTATTTAAAAATAAAGACAAATCATCTATGTGAAAAGACATGGCATCTGCTAGATGCTTTAAAGATATTTATGGATGTATAATGAACCATATACATAAGATTTCCATTTACTTAGGATGTCCTGAGTGTATTTTTAATTTTTCTTTCAAAAAATGAGCTACAGCAAATGTGCTATGTGGTATCGTATTAACTTTTGACAATGCCAGGTGGGTTATGGGTACAGAGATGTTCATTAGAATAGTCTTTATTCTTATCTCTGTTTTTTGGTGGTGTTTTGTGTGTGTGTGTGCTTGACATAGGGTCTCACTGTGTCACCCAGGCTGGAGTGCAGTGGCAAGATCATAGTTCAATGCAATCTTGGACTCCTGGGCTCAGCCTCCCAAGTAGCTGGGACTACAAGTGTGCACCACTATGCCTGGCCTCTATGTTTTAAATATTTCATAATAGGTTCAGCACCTGTAGCTCAAGTGGCTAGGGCACCAGCCACATACACCAGAGCTGGTGGGTTCGAATCCAGCCTGGGCCCCCCAAACAACAATGAGAACTAGAACCAAAAAATAGCCGGGTGTTAATCCTTCATAAAGGATTAGATTGGGTGCCTTTAGTCCCAGCTACTTGGGAGGCTGAGGCAAGAGAATTGCTTAAATCCGAGAGTTGGAGATTGCTGTGAACTATGATGCCATGGCACTCTACCCAGGGCAACAGCTTGAGACAAACAGCTGTCTCAAAAATAAAATAAAATAAATATTTCACAATAAAAAAAATAAAACTTAAATGTTGGACAAGATGGCTCATGCCTGTGATTCCTTTGGGAGGCCAAGGCAGCAGAACCCCTGAAAGCCAGGACTTTGAAAACAGCCTGGGCAACATAGTGAGACCCTGGGCGGCGCCTGTGGCTCAAGGAGTAGGGCGCCGGTCCCATATGCCGGAGGTGGCAGGTTCAAACCCAGCTCCGGCCAAAAACCACAAAAAAAAAACATAGTGAGACCCTGTCTCTACAAAAAATAAACAAGAGCATGGTGGTAGGAGCTTGTAGTTGGAGCTACTAGGGAGGCTGCAGCAAGAGTGTCATTTTATCCCAGGAGTTTGAGGCTGCAAGTGAGCCATTATGACATCACCGCACTCTAGCCTAGGTGTCAAATACACCCTGTCTTAAATACATACATACATAAATAAAAAACTTAAGAAGTCTGGTGGGCAGTGACTGAGGCTGATACAGGCAGGCAGCTTGGGTGGGGAAGCTGCTCGTGTTTGGGGTTTTCTTTCCTTTGTTTTCTTTTTCTTTTTTTTTCCATCTGAGTCAGTCTTAATTCTTGTTCTGTTTCTGAATGTTCCCATTATACACATGTGCTCCTTTTGTGAAAACTCATCAAACCATGTACTTGTGATCTGCCGCTCATCTGAATTTATGTTACACTTCAACAAAAACTTTACTAGAAAAATTACCCTCCCTGTTAAACTGAAAATGTTCATAATGATGCCATAAAGGATTAGTAAAAAATAAAGAATTCGATATGACTTTTTCTTTGAAAATGATCAGGGTCTTAGAAATAACAGGAAATCACTCTAAAATCAGGAGCTTTTACTTGACAGTAAATTTGCGGTTTTCCTTTTCAGTGATGTTTGTCTTCCTCTAACTCAACCTCTTTTATCCTTGCTCCTGTGGCAATTCCAGTGCATTTTAATTTGTGTTTGGGGAGGTGAAGGGGATGATGTCAGAACTGAGTGGATCGTGGAGAAAGGAGAGACACTGGAAGGAGGAAAGAGCAAAAGAGAGAAAGGGAGAGAGAGAGGAAAGGACAGGGAGAAGAAGAGAGGAGAAGGGAGAGGAAAAGGGTGGAGGGGAAACACGGGTAACAGTCCAACACATCTGGCACCGAATGTGCCCTGAGCTTTCAGGCCTCTAGGATTTGGTTCATACTGTTTCCTCTACCTAAAAGGGCCTCCTTCTTTCCCTTCAATCTGCTAATTCCTACTTTTTTTTCTGGGGAGTATTGTATCTCCAGTGTTAAACCCAGGGCCAAACTGGCAGGAAGTGCTGAATGAATGAAACTACCTTTAAAATGTGAAACAGACCTGGTGCTGTTGAGTCCAGCCTGGGCAACATAGTGAGACCCCCATTTCTACAAAAAATAATAATAAAAAAAAAATTAACCAGGTATGGTGGTGGTGGGGCACCTGCAGTTCTAGATACCCAGGAGGCTGAGCCAGAGGATTGCTTGAGCCCAGGAATTCAAGATTACAGTGAACTATGATCACATGACTGCACTCCAGCCTGGGCAACAGAGCAAGACCCTGTCACACACCAAAAACGTATAACAGTCCTGGCACTAAACTCCTGCGGGTGGCTTCTCCAACCTAATCTATAAGGACCTACACGATCTAGTATCATCTACTTCTTTTTTTTCTTCCTTTTTTTGAAACACAGTCTCACTATGTTGTCCTTGGTAGAGTGTTGTGGCGTCATAGCTCACAGCAACTGCCAACTCCTGGGCTCAAGTGATCCTCTTGCCTTAGCCTCCCAAGTAGCTGGGACCTAGGCACCCATCACAACGCCTGGCTAGTTTTTAGAGATGGGTCTCACTCTGGCTCTGGCTGGTCTCAAATGCCTGACCTCTAGCAATCCACCTGCCTCGGCCTTCCAGAGTGCTGGGATTACAGGTGTGAGCCACCACACCCGGCCTCATTGTTTGCATTTGTTAGGTGGCCTCCGAATTGTAGTTGAGTCCTTCACCCAGGAAGGGTGCCATATACCCCTACATTGTACCCATTGGGTGGAAGCTTACTGAGCCCTCTCCCCAAGAGAGGAAGCTTTCATCCCCTTTTAGAATATTCTTTTATTCATTAACTAGTTACTGATATGACTCCACTAGAATGTGAGCTCCTTATGAAATCAGGAACCCTTTTTTTTTTTTTTTTTTGGCAACCTCATACTCCTGGATTCAAGCCACCACCTTGCCTCCAGAGTAGCCGGGACTACAGGTGCCTGCCACCACACTCTGGTCATTTTTCTGTGTTTTGTAGAGACAGTCTTGCTGTTGCTCAGGTTAATCTCAAATTCCTGACCTCCTAAATTGCTGGGATTACAGGCTTGAGCCACACTGCTGTATGAACACTAGAACACTGCTCGTTCACAATGAGTGCTCACTAAATAAGTATTTGTGAAATAAAGAATATATACTAGCTAATATTATATGCAGTACTTATTTTGTACAAGGCACTATCCTAAATGTTTCATATCTACTAAATCATTTCATTCTTGTAACACCCTATGAAATAGGTGCTACTATTGCTATTTTTTACACTTTGAGGAGACTGAAGCACAGAAGTTAGGAAATTTGCCTAAGGATGTGCCAGAGCTGGGATTCACAGCCAAACAGTCTGACTCAAAGTTTGGCCCAAAACCTAGCTCCAAAACCTAGGAGCTCATCAGCATCACACTGGTGCTCTTAAATTCCAAGTTCACAGTTCAGGGGTAAAGCCAGGGCAACTGTGTGGTTTGTTTGGTTTTTTTTCTTTTTTTGGAGACAGAGTCTCACTCTGTCACCATGGGTAGAGTGCCTGGTGTCATAGCTCACCGTAACCTCAAACTCTGAAGCTCAAGCAATCTTCTTTCCTCAGCCTCCAGAGTAGCTGGCACTACAGGAGCTCTCCATAATGGCCTGGCTAGTTTTTCTATTTTTAGTAGAGATGGATCTCCCTGTTGCTCAGGCTGGTCTGGAACTCCTGAGCTCAGGAGATCTACTCGTCTTGGCCTCCCAGAGTGCTAGGATTACAGGTGTGAGCCACCATGCCTGTCCTTTTTTATTTTTTAAGAAAGCAAAAAGTTTGTTCATATTTCAAACTACATGCAACTACCACGAGGAAGACATTTTCAATTCAGGCTGTAATCAAGTTAGGAAGGAACATGAGAAGCCAGGCACAGTGGCTCACACCTGTAATCCCAGCACTCTGGGAGGCTGAGGGGTGTGGATTGCTTAAGCTCAAGAGTTTGAGACCAGCCTGAGAAAGAGCCAAAACCTGTTTCTACTAAAAATAGAAAAACTAGCTGGTTGTTGTGGCAGGAGCCTGTAGCCTCAGTCATGTGGGAGCCTGAGGCAAGAGGAATACTTAAGCCCAGGAGTTGGAGGTTGTTATAAGCTATGATGCCTAGGCACTCTGCCTAGAGTAACTGAGTGAGATTTTGTCTCAGGAAAAAAAGGAGGCAGGGTGGGGGAGGATAAGAAACAATCCAAGTGACCATCAACCTAAGAATGGATTAAAAACTGTGGTATAGGGTGGCGCCTGTGGCTCAAGGAGTAGGGTACCGGTCCCATATGCCAGAGGTGGCGGGTTCAAACCCAGCCCCGGCCAAAAAACAAAAAAAAACAAACAAACAAAAAAAAAAACTGTGGTATGGTATACCGTGGAACACTATTCAGTCATTAAAAAGATGGAGACTTTACATCTTTTGTATTAAACTGGATGGAGTTGAAACACATTGTTCTTAGTTAAGTACCGTAAGAATGGAAAAGTAAGTATCCAATGTAGTCATTAATAATATGAATCTGGTGGATGAACTCAATTCAAGTTGGGGGGAGAAGAAAGGAGGATTGGTGTGCTCCCACCTCATAGCACAACGTAAAGGTATATGACACACCTCCTGGGTGCAGGACACAACTACAAGAGTGATTTTAACAAATGTAAACATTGTAAAAAAAAGTAAACATTGTAACCTAAGAGTTTGTACCCTCATGTTAATCTGAAATAAATACAATAAAATAATAAAGGCACACTAAACATTTTTAATATCTTTTCATGACGCAGTTTCAGAATCGCACACAATACAAAAAGAAAGGGGGCCCCTTTACATAGGGTTTTATAACATTCAATACTGAAATCCGAATGCACCACAAGTAATCGTCGCTTTTTCTTTGTGTGTGTATGTGTGTGTGTGTGTGTGTGTGTGTGCATGGATTAATAACAAGATAAAGCACATTCAAAATGTTAAATTAACAAGCGCTCGGCTTTGGTAAGCCTCCAGCCACAGTCCCAGCACTCAGTTACTTCGGGCTTGTCTCCACCCCCGTACGGCGCGAAGGCCGCTGGGAATTGTAGTCACTCGTCTAGCTCGCCAGCACTTTCCGGAAGTGACGCGAGCCCGCCTCTTCCTCTTCGGCGTTTCCGCTGTCTCGGTTTCACGCTCGAGTTCAGCTGGTTGGTATTTTTTGGTCCTTGTGCTTCAAGGAGGTAGACCACCGGGTCGGGCTATTGGCGGGGTTGGTGAGGAATCGGGGGTCGGGTGGTGGTGGCCCGGGCCTCTTCTCGTGGTCCGTGACGCTTCGGCTTTCCCGCAGGTCGGCCGGGCCAGCCGTAGCCCCTCGGCGCCGTCGCCATGTCGCGCTTTTTTACCACCGGTTCCGACAGCGAGTCGGAGTCATCACTCTCTGGGGAGGAGCTGGTCACCAAACCTGTCGGGGGTAACTACGGCAAACAGTGAGTTGGAGGGGCTGCTCCTTGGTGACCCTCAAGGAGTGTGGGGTTAGGCAGGCTCCGGAAGATCATATGTGGGAGGGGATTGAAGATGAGGGCGGCAAGAGCGGGGTCCTGAGGATGGCGAGATTTTACCGGATCGGAGCAGTGTCGGAGAGACAAACTTCACGCTTAGAGCGCTGTGAAATGTGGGAGTCTACCCTATAGGTACAGGGAGAGAGAGTCACAGAGATTTCCTACTGGCTGAGTCTGTTGCATCAGCTTTCTAATTAGAAAGACTTCTCTTAAGTCTGCAGCCTCCGTACCTCCTCCCTTCTCCTCTCCTCTTTCTCCATAATGCTGAGAAATTTTCAGCGACCTCAGCTTATAGACGAAAACTTAAAATGCTTGATTGGTATTTGGGAGCCCTTCACTGAGCTACCTTCCTTATTTTGGTATATGACTTTGCTACTGTTTGAAAAAATACATATGTATACACACGTGAGTATATCAATATGAATATGACTTCATATCACCGTCACAAGTAGAAAACCAGTATCACTTACCAGAAAGTAGAAAATAATTGGGAAAATTAATAAAATGAAAAGAATGGAGATACTGTTGCTGGCTGTGAGTCTATGTTTGGCCCCTCATTATTAAAGAAAAATACTAGCAATGGAGGCTCGGTGCCTGTGGCTCCAGCTGCTAAGGTGCCAGCCACATACCCCTGAGCTGGTGGGTTTGAATCCATCCCAGGCCCGCCAAACAACATTGCTGGCTGCAACCAAAATGTAGCATTGTGGCGGGCGCTTGTAGTGGGCGCTTGTAGTTTCAGCTACTTGGGAGGCGGAGGCAAGAGAATCGTTTCAGTCCAGGAATTGGAGGTTGCTGTGATGCCACGGCACTCTACCCAGGGCAACAGCATGAGGCTCTGTCTCAAAAAAAAAAAAAAAAAAAAAAAATATATATATATATATATATAAATACTAGTAATGGAGATATTAATGCTATTGACACTTTTTCTTGCAGTTGGCTTCTCATACTTAGCAAAACATTGTTTTCCAGAACCTAGCTCTGATGCAACCTCCTTGAAACCTTTTCTGTTCATTGTAGCTTAAGTACTCTTTCTACTGCTTTTTTTGGTCAGTACTTCGATAGTGACTTGTGTCTTTCTGTAATTAGTTAACTCACACAGTGAATAAACACCTTCATTGTTTTTGAGAGACTAGTGACTGTCATCTTTGTGATGAAAGACCTTAAAATTGTGCACATATATAAAAAGCCTATAAGAAAAAAGAGTCAAAAAGAGAATGGGTGTGGGGTGGATGGCCTGAGTTTCTCTGTTCTACCTGTCCAATTGGAGAAGAGAAATGGGATCTATTGGAAAGACAAGAACTAGGAAAGGTTAATTGTCTCTGTTTTATCCAACTAGGCCATTGTTGCTGAGCGAGGATGAAGAAGATACCAAGAGAGTCGTCCGAAGTGCTAAGGATAAGAGGTGAGGCCATGGAGAGTCTCTGGGAGCAGTGGTGAGTTTTCCCTATGGTGGGCATGTCCGATGTGGTATTGGGCTTCCAACCCAGGTTTGAGGAGCTGACCAACCTTATCCGGACCATCCGTAATGCCATGAAGATTCGTGATGTCACAAAGTGCCTGGAAGAGTTTGAGCTCCTAGGAAAAGCATATGGAAAAGCTAAGAGCATTGTGGACAAGGAAGGTGTCCCCCGGTTTTATATCCGCATCCTGGCTGATCTGGAGGACTATCTTAATGAGGTGTGTTGCCTGGGGGGAGGGCGTATACAGTGAAGGATTTGGGTTCCTAAGCTGCCTGCAAGGATTATGTCTCCTCTCCATTCTTTGCTGTAATATATACAGTGTTTCCCAAATCATAAGAAATAGAGTAAAGCAATGAAAGGAAACTTTTTTTTTTTTGAGACAGAGTTTTACTTTGTCACCCTCAGTAAAGTGCCATGGCATCATAGCTCACTGCAATCTCAAACTCTTGGGCTCAAGTGATTCTCTTGCCTCAGCCTTCCAAGTAGCTGGGACTACAGGTGCCTTCCATAATGCCCTGCTATTTTTGTTGTTGTTTGTTTGTTTGTTTTTGTTTAGCAGCCCTGGGCCAGGTTCGAACCCACCAGCTCCAGAGCATGTGGCCAGTGCCCTAACCACTGAGCTACAGCCGTCCAGCCCATGGTTTGAACTAATGGTGATATATAAAGCATCTTTAAAAAATAAATTGACAGAAAAAAAAAAAAAAATAAATAAATAAATTGACAGGCTCAGCACCTGTGGCTTAAGCAGCTAAGGCGCCAGCCACATACACCTGAACTGGCGGGTTCACATCCAGCCTGGGCCTGCCAAACAACAATGACGGCTACAACCAAAAAATAGCCCGGTGTTGTGGTGGGTGCCGATGGTCCCAGCTGCTTCGGAGGTGGAAGCAGGAGAATTGCTTGAGCCCAGGAGTTGGAGGTTGCTGTAAACTGTGATGCCATGGCACTCTACTCAGGGCGACAGCTTGAGGCTCTGTCTCAAAAAAAAATAAAAATAAATTGACAAACTCAGTGCCCAAACTCAGCATAGTGGTACAGCGCCAGCCACATACACTGAGGCTAGCGGGTTCGAAACCAGGCCAGGCCAGCTAAAACAACAGTGACAACTGCAACAAAAAAATAGCTGGCATTGTGGCGGGTGCCTGTAGTTCTAGCTACTTGGGAGGCTGAGGCAAAAAAATTGCTTAGGCCCAAGAGTTTGAGGTTGCTGTGAGCTGCGATGCCATAGCACTCTACCGACGGGTAATATAGTGAGACTCTGTCTCAAAAATAAATAAATATCTTAGAATGGGTACGGGCAAAACTTACTAAATGCAGAATACAAATGTCTACATACAGTAACTAAGAAAATGCCACGAAGGCTACGTTGAACAGTTTGATGAGAATATTTCAGATTGTATTTGAAACCAGCACATTGTACCCCTTGATTGCACTAATGTACACAGCTATGATTTAACAATAAAACTAAATTAAATAAATAAATAAATAGACAGATGTAGGTAATAAATAGTACCAGTGATGTACAGATAGCAAGACTAGTGGTGCTAAAGCCTGAAGTTTAGGAAATAACTTATCACTCTCCCATTACTGTTTCCCTTTCTTCCTTCTTTAGCTTTGGGAAGATAAGGAAGGAAAGAAGAAGATGAACAAGAACAATGCCAAGGCTCTAAGTACCCTGCGCCAGAAGATCCGAAAATACAACCGAGATTTTGAGTCCCATATAACAAGCTACAAGCAGGTAGGGATGCTAGAGGCAGACTTTTTGAATTGTAGGAACAGTGACCCTTTGACCAAAACGCAAAAAGTATCTACAAATGAGAGGTTTGACTTGAGAAGGAATCATGACAAAACTATCTGGGGTGGAAGGGTGGGATGGCGTTGTGGTTGGCAGGCATCCTTAATTATTCTGATTTCTGTCTATCCAGAACCCTGAGCAGTCTGCAGATGAAGATGCTGAGAAGAATGAAGAAGATTCAGAAGGTGAGAGAGGAGACCCTTATTAAAAATAGGAAGTCCAGGCTTGGTGCCCGTAGCACAGTGGTTACAGCGCCAGCCACATATACCAAAGCTGGCAGGTTCAAACCTGGTCTGGACCAAGTAAACAACAATGACAAATGCAACAAAAAAAATATCCAGGTATTGTGGAGAGCACCTGTAGTCCCAGCTACTTGGGAGGCTCAGGCAAGAGAATCATTTAAGCCCAGGAGTTTGGGGTTGCTCTGAGCTGTGACACCACAGCACTCTACTTAGGGTGACATAGTGAGACTCTGTCTCAAAAAAAAAAAAAAAAATGGGAAGTCCAAAGTTAGGGATCTCCTTGGCCTATTCCCTTGCTTGCCTTTCAGTCTTGCTCTTTAGCATTCAGCGTTTTCCCCCTTCCATCAGGTTCTTCAGATGAAGATGAGGATGAGGATGGAGTCAGTGCTGCAGCTTTCTTGAAGAAGAAATCAGAAGCTCCTCCTGGGGAGAGTCGTAAGTTCCTCAGAAAGATGGAGGTAAGAGCCAACATTAGACTAAGAGGTGATTTCTGCCTGGCAGAGGCCATTCTTAAGTCCCTGGGAAGAAGAAAAGACTCAGAACCTTAGAGTTGAGAAGGGTAGGATTTAGTGAGTCTGGTTTGAGAATAGACTTCCTCTTGTATTAGAGCACTGAGCAAACTGAAATCTAGGCCCAGCTGTTGTCCTGCAGAGCTGTGTGTCCCTGGGTCTTCATGGTCCATTCCACCTTTTTTTTTTTTTTTTGAGACAGGGCCTTGCTTTTTTGTCGTAGCTAGAGTGCATTGGCGTCCTCATAGCTCACTGCAACCTCTAACTCCTGGGCTCAAGTGATCTGCCTCAGCCTCTTGAGTAGCTAACACTACAGGCGGCTGGCACCACACTTGGCTAATTTTTCTATTTTCTGTAGAGATGGGTTCTTACTCTTTTGCTTAGGCAAGTCTTGAACTCCTGAGCCCAGGTAGTCATGCCTCAGCCTTATGGAGTGGGAGGATTATTGGTGTAAACCAGCATGTCCACCCCATTTTGGCTCTTGATAGCTATATTTCATAAATAACCACTTTTGTCCAGCTTCTGAAAAATCCCTGCAACATGTGTCAGCAAGGAGAGCAGAGATAGTCAATTTCCTTATCTTCTTCCTGATTCTTCCCCCCCCCCAACCCCCAAAGGATGAAGATGAGGACTCTGAAGATTCTGAAGATGATGAAGACTGGGACACAGGTTCCACATCTTCTGACTCAGACTCAGAGGAGGAAGAAGGGAAACAAACTGCACTTGCCTCAAGATTCCTTAAAAAGTAAGAAAAGTAGACTCGGTGCCTGTGGCTCAAGTGCCTAAGGCACCAGCCACATACACCCAAGCTGGTAGGTTTGAATCCAGCCCGGGCCCACCAAACAACCATGACGGCTACAACCAAAATAATAGCTGGGCGTTGTGGCAGGCGCCTGTAGTCCCAGCTACTTGGGAGGCAGAGGCAGGAGAATCGCTTGAGTCCAGGAGTTGGAGGTTGCTGTGAGCTGTGATGCCACGGCACTCTACCCAGGGTGACAGCTTGAGGCTCTGTCTCAAAAAAAAAAAAAGGTAAGAAAAATAGTGGGACCTAGGGCTATAGTGGGAAAGGTAGAGGTAGAAAGTCATCAGTTTGGATGTTGTTGTTTCTTTCATGTAGTCATTTTAGTTTGCAGAAACCAACTCTTCCATTTTATAGAGCTATATCTAGAAGGTTGAGTATATTAGTTGGCTACGGTCACAAAGCTAAAGTGTATTGAGGATGGGATTTGAAGGCTCCAGATTCCAAATATTTACCCATGATGTTACCCACTGCCTGGGAACTGGTTGCAAATCTCAACTTTGGCATCTAATAGCCATGTGATAATGGGCAAGCTCCTTACCCTTACTAATCTTTAGTTTTGTCATCTATAAAATGAAGCAGGGACCCTGCCTCCCAGGATAGCTACAAAAATATAGGGAGGCAATATAGGGACGTGGTGAGCCCTCAGTGTTAGTTGCTGCTGTTGTCACCCTTCCTGAGAACCTTCATGAACTTTACTAGGACAGTCACAGCATGGGGAAGGATCTGATCTGGGTTTTGGTTTCCCAGCCCTTTGTCCTTTAGTAGCTATTACCTCACCTTCTTGGTCTCAGTTTCTTCCTTTGAAATAAAGGTGGTAACTGATCCTGTGTACCCATAGGAGTAAAATCTCGAGCCCACTGAAAATATGGCTCTTTTAATATGCAAAACTATTGCTGCTCTTTTTTTTTTTTTTTTTTTTTCTTGGCCGGAGCTGGGTTTGAACCCACCACCTCCGGCATATGGGACCGGCACCCTACTCACTGAGCCACAGGCGCCACCCACTATTGCTGCTCTTTGGATTGCTTTCCTACTTGTAAAAGTTGTATTATGGGGTGGTGCCTGTGGCTCAGTGAGTACGGCGCCAGCCCCATATACCGAGGGTGGCGGGTTCAAACCCGGCCCTGGCCAAATTGCAACAAAAAAATAGCCGGGCGTTGTGGCGGGTGCCTGTAGTCCCAGCTACTTGGGAAGCTGAGGCAAGAGAATTGCCTAAGCCCAGGAGTTGCAGGTTGCTATGAGCTGTGTGATGCCAGGGCACTGTACCCAGGGCGATAAAGTGAGACTCTGTCTCTATCAAAAAAAAAAAAAAAAAGTTGTATTATGCTGCTTCAGAAAGTAGTGTGAGTTTCTCAACACTAAAGAAGTCTAGCTATAGTCTGAAAAATGATTTGGTGGTCACTTTCTTTTTTTTTTTTTTTTTTGATAGAGGGTGGTGGTGATACCGCCACCCTCGGTATATGGGGCCGGCGCCTTACCGACTGAGCCACCCGGTGGTCACTTTCTTGAGAAGCATTTTTCATCGCGTGCTCCAGGGAACACTGCTGGGAAATATGGTATATCATATCTCCTAAGAGGGCTTCAGGCATATGTTATTAGTGCATTGGAGTCCAGAAAGTGGCCACCAAAATAGATAAGCTTAACTTTGTTTTATTAATCATCTCTTAAGCTTACTTGATCGTGAAACTTGTTGTTTAACTTGTTGATGTCTTACAGAACCATCAGTGTTGCTTTTGATTCAGATTTTTTTTTTTTTTTAAGAGAGTTTCACTTTGTCACCCTCGGTAGAGTGCCATGGTATTAGAGCTCACAGCAACCTCCAGCTCTTGGGCTTAGGCAGTTCTCTTGCCTCAGCCTTCTGAGTAGCTGGGACTACAGGCACCCACCACAATGCCCGGCTTTTTTTGTTGTTGTTGCAGTTTGGCTAGGGTTGGGTTTGAACCCCCTACCTTCCATATACGGGACTGGTGCCCTACTCATTGAGCTACAGGAACCACCCTGGTTCAGATCTGGGTTTTACATATTTATCTTTCCGTAATTTGTATTGAGGTCTCCCATTACTTGGGCTGGTGTGTGCAGTGTGTGCTGCACATGTGCGTTGCACAAAGGCTTCCCATCTGGGGGAACAAGTGAGGATTAAAATCAAACTTAGGACATCACAAGAAAAGAAAACTACAGACTAATACCTTTACTGAACATATAGTCTCAGAAATCCTCAAAAAACTGGGCAAGGTGGCTCATGCCTGTGTTCTCATCAACTTTGGAGGCTGAGGTAGGAGGATTGCTTAAAGCAAGGAGTTTGAGACCTGCCTGAGCAACAGAGCGAGACATTGTTTCTTTAAAAAAAAAAAAAAAAAGGAGGACGGCGCCTGTGGGTCAGTGAGTATGGTGCTGGCTCCATATACCAAGGGTGGCAGGTTCAGGCTCTGCCCCAGCCAAACTGCAACAAAAAAATAGCTGGGCATTGTGGCTGGTACCTGTAGTCCCAGCTACTTGGAAGGCTGAGGCAAGAGAATCACCTAAGCCCAAGAGCTGGAGGTTGCTGTGAGCTGTAACGCCATGGCAGTCTACCAAAGGTGACAAAGTGAGACTCTGTCTCTTAACAAAAAAAAAAAAAGGAAAGAGAATTAGCCTGGTGTGGTGGTATGCACCTGTAGTCCCAGGAGGATCACTTGAATCTAGGAGCTATAATCATTTCACTGTACTCCAGCCTGGGCAGTAGAACAACAGAAAATAAAACATAAAAACATGCCTCTGGCCAGATACAGTGGCTCACACCTGTAAAATCCCCAGTACTTGGGAGGCTGAGGTGTGTGGATTGCCTGAGCTCTCAGTTTGAGACCAACCTGAGCAAGAGTGAGACCCTAACTCTAAAAAAATAGCCGGGCACTCTTGGCAGGCACCTGTAGGCCCAGCTACCTGGAAGGCTGAGGCAAGAGAATTGCTTAAGAGTCTGAAATTGCGGGGCAGCGCCTGTGGCTCAAAGGAGTAGGGCGCTGGCCCCATATACCAGAGGTGGCGGGTTCAAACCCAGCCCTGGCCAAAAAAAAAAAAAGAGTCTGAAATTGCTATGAGCTAAGATATCACAGCATTCCACCACTGGTGACCAAATGGGAGTCTGTCTCAAAAAAAAAATGCCTCTGCAAGATTCCTTAATGGTAAAACCTAACTTTACAGATAAATCCTTTGCAAACCTGCAAAATATGATTAAATATAACTAAAAATACCACTAAACTAAAATCTTTTAGTCTAAACTCTGAATTGTCCCCCAAATTCTGAGATAATCAGAGAAACTAATGCTGTTTTAAAAAATCAGTGCTTCAAAAGAATTTAATCTTCATTGGCTTAAAGTTTGACTCCTAGCTCTAAGAGTATTATGTGTGATCCACACCTCAAAATGAACTCTCATCATATAAAATTCTAACTGAAAGACTTGGCTTGACTTCCCCATGACATATTATACCTTGGTATATGTCATACCTTGTTAGAAATTATCAGAAAGCAGGGCGGCGCCTGTGGCTCAAAGGAGTAGGGCGCTGGCCCCATATGCCGGAGGTGGTGGGTTCAAACCCAGCCCTGGCCAAAAACTGCAAAAAAGAAAAATTATCAGAAAGCAAATGTTTATGTTATCAGTTATGTATCCAACAGATGCAAGCTACATTTCTAAAAGGACTTCACTAGAAATACTTCTATTTATATAGTTAAGAGACTAAAAGGTTATTAAGAAATAGCATTAGAAGTCAGGCCTAAAACTACACTGAAAGGGACCACACCTTTTCAACCACAACTACTGATTTAAAGCTACTAGATGTATACCCTTACTTAGGATCCTAACAACTTGGACATGTGGATCCACTAGAACAGTGGTTCTCAACCTTCCTAATGCCGCAATGTATTTTCATTGTTAAAAAGGGGTCACGACCCACAGGTTGAGGACCGCTGCACCAGAGATCCTGAGGGTTATGGGGAGGGGGGCGCAGGTAGACAGCTTCTTTGTAAGATACCACAGGTTAGTCATGACATCAGGTAAAAATAATTTCCTCCACAAAGGGCGGCGCTTGTGGCTCAGTGGGTAGGATGCTGGTCCCGTATACTGAGGGTGGCAGGTTCCAACCTGGTCCTAGCCAAACCACAACAAAAAATAACCGGGCATTGTGGCAGGCGCCTGTAGTCCCAGCTACTCGGGAGGCTGAGGCAAGAGAATCGCCTAAGCCCAGGAATTGGAGGTTGCTGTGAGCTGTGACACCACGGCACTCTACCGAGGGCAATAAAATAAGACTTTGTCTCTAAAAAAAAAAAAAATTTCCTTCCCAAAATCTTCAGCTCAAGATTCATAACTGAGGCCAGGCATGGTGGCTCATGCCTATAATCACAGCACTTTGGGGGACTGAGGTGGGAGGATTGAGGTCACAAGTTTTAGGTTAGAGTGAGTTATGCTCACACCACTGTACTCTAGGCTGGTGATGGAGTGAGACCTTATCTCTTAAAAATTAAAAGTAAAAAAAAAAAAGGGCACCAGCCCCATATACCGGAGGTGGTGGGTTCAAACCCGGCCCAAAAACTGAAGGAAAAAAAAAAAGGGGGCAGCATCTGTGGCTTAAGGAGTAGGGTGCCGGCCGCATATACCAGAGGTGGCAGGTTCCAACCTGGCCCCAGCTAAAAAGTGAAAAAGTTAAAAAAAAACAATAACTGATACAAAAGATTTCCATTTTAATATCGGTATCTTCCTCTTCTTCTACTTTTGTGTTAATCTTTCTTGCTCTTTATTGGTAATTTTTTTCTTTCTTTTCAATGGTTACTTATCCAACTTTAAAAACAAAAATCTTGGTTGTTGGCTCAGCGCCCGTGGCACAGTGGTTACAGCACCAGCCACATACACCGAGGGTGGCGGGTTGGAACTCAGCCCAGGCCAGCTAAACAACTGCAACAAAAAATAGCTGGGAGTAGTGGCTGGTGCCTGTAGTCCCAGCTACTTGAGAGGCTAAGGCAAGAGAATCGCTTAAGCCCATAAGTTGGAGGTTGCTATGAACTGTGATGCCACAGCACTCTACCGAGGGCGACGTAATGAGACTCTGTCTCAAAAAAAAAGTCTTGGTTGTTCACATTTGATTAAGAGTCTAAAATGGGCACTTACCAGAAAGAGTCCAACATATCCTTTTTGACTTTGTAATGAAGAATTTCTACCCCAACTACAATTTCAGAAATAGAAGTGTGGGGCGGCGCCTGTGGCTCAAAGGAGTAGGGCGCTGGCTCCATATGCTGGAGGTGGTGGGTTCAAACCCAGCCCCGGCCAAAAACTGCAAAAAAAAAAAAAGAGGGCAGCGCCTGTGGCTCAGTGAGCAGGGCCCTGGCCCCATATACCGAGGGTGGCGGGTTCAAACCCAGCCCCGGCCAAACTGCAACAAAAAAATAGCCGGGCGTTGTGGCGGGTGCCTGTAGTCCCAGCCGCTTGGGAGGCTGAGGCAGGAGAATCGCCTAAGCCCAGGACTTGGAGCTGTGAGCTGTGTGACGCCACGGCACTCTACCAAGGGCAATAAAGGGAAACTCTGTCTCTACAAAAAAAAAAAAAAAAAAGAAACGTGTGTAATCTCTAATTTATCTCTAATGTAGTCCAAATAGCAAGTCAAAAAACTTAAAATGTTTCAAACTAACGCAAATTCCATAGCTAAACATTAATCCTAAATAAAATTAATTTCAAATACTGGTCAGTCAAGACTAAATCTATACAGTAAACATCTTATTATACTAGGATAAATACTTTGGGAAAGCAAACCAAAATATTTAATCAACTAAGAAACAAGCCACTTGATTAAAGTTCAGTAAGCTGATTCTCCTATATAGGCTTAGCTTGATTAAAAATTAAATAGAACATTGTGGGCGGCGCCTGTGGCTCAGTCGGTAAGGCGCCGGCCCCATATACCGAGGGTGGCAGGTTTAAACCCGGCCCTGGCTAAACTGCAACCAAAAAATAGCTGGGCGTTGTGGCGGGCGCCTGTAGTCCCAGCTACTCAGGAGGCTGAGGCAAGAGAATCGCTTAAGCCCAGGAGTTGGAGGTTGCTGTGAGCTGTGTGATGCCATGGCACTCTACTGAGGGCCATAAAGTGAGACTGTCTCTACAAAAAAAAAAATTAAATAGAACATTGTTTCTACATGTTTCTTACAGTATTTGGGGGGTTTTTTTTGTTTTCTTTTTTTTTTTAAGACTGTGTCTCGGGCGGCGCCTGTGGCTCATAGGGGTAGGGCGCCGGCCCCATATGCTGGAGGTGGCGGGTTCAAACACAGCCCCTGCCAGAAGCTGCAAAAAAAAAAAAAAAATGACAGAGTCTCACTTTTGTAGCCCCTAGTAGAGTGTTTCGGCATCATAGTTCACGGCAATCTCTTAACTCTTGGGGCACAAGTGATTCTCTTGCCTTAGCCTCCTGAGTAGTGGGGACTACAGGTGCCCACCACAATACCCAGCTATTTTTAGAGATGGGGTCTTGCTCTATCTAGCTCAGGCTGGTCTCGAACTCGTGAGCTCAGGCAATCTGCCCACCTCGGCCTATCGAAGTGCTGGGATTACAGGTGTGAGCCACCACTCCCAGCCTTCTTTGTATTTGTGACTGTCTTTTCAATTTCTTCCCAAACCCACTACCTAATATCCAAGTGCTTAAATGTTACCAGACAGCATTATCCCACATTAAAAAGAGGCTGAAGCTCTTGAAAATAACCCCACTATTCTGTGGTTTCCTCCTATCTCCTCCTCTTTCAAGCCTATATAAATCTTGCTTTTGTCTTGATTGGAAATCAATCTAAAAATTATTCTGTCTCCCTAATGGCTAGGCACAGTGACTCAATGTGTATAATCCTAGCACTTTGGGAGGCTGAGGAGGGAGGATTGCTTAAGCCCAGGAGTTTGAGATCAACCTGTGCAACATTGTGAGATCTTATCTCCACAAAAAATGTAAAAAGTTACCCAGGCATAGTTGTGAATGCCTGTACTGCCAGCTACTAGGAAGGTTGAGGGAGGAGGATCACTTGAGCCCAGGAATTTGAGGTTGTGCTAAGCTTGTTGATGCCACTGCAGTCAGTCCAACCTGGGCAACAGAGGTAGACCTTTTCTGGTTTTTTTGTTTGTTTGTTTTTGTTTTTTGAGACAGAGTCTCACTTTGTTGCCCTCTGTAGAGTGCAATGGTGTCATAGGTCACAGCAACCTCAAGTGATTTCTTGCCTCATCCTCCCAAGTAGTTAGACTATATGCGCCCACCACAATACCTGGCTATTTTTAGAAACGGGGTTTTGCTCTGGCTCAGACTGGTTCCAAACCTGTGAGCTCAGGTGATCTACGTGCCTGGGCCTCCTGGAGTGCTGGGATTACAGGCATGAGCCACCACACCCGGTCTTTTTTTTTTTTTTGAGATAGTTTTTGGCGCCCTGACTAGAGTACTGTGGCCTTATAGTTCACAGCAACCTTGCGCTGCAATGATCTTCTTGCCTCAGTTTTTCTATTTTTAGTGGAGGTGGCATCTTGCTATTGCTCAGGCTGGTCTCACCCTCCTGAGCTCAAGTGATCCACCCACCTTGGCCTCCCAGAATGCTAGGATTACAGGTATGAGCCACTGTGCCTGACCCTGTTTTTATTTTTTTGAGACAGTCTCATTCTATCATGCTGGATATAGTGCTATGATGTAATAACTCACAGCAATCTCAAACTCTTGGGTTCAAGTGATCCTCTTGTTTCAGCCTCCCAAGCAGCTTGTAGTACAGGTGCCCACCACAATGCTCAGCTAGTTTTTCCATTTTTAGCAGAGACAGAGACTTGCTCTTGGTTAGGCTGGTTTAGAACTCCTGAGTTGAAGCAATCCACCTGCCTGAGCCCCCAAAGTACTAGGATTATAGGCATGAGCCACCATGCCCAGCTACAAAGTAAAATTTCACAGGTTAAAAAAACTGCGGAGGGTGGCGCCTGTGGCTCAGTGAGTAGGGCACCGGCCCCATATACTGAAGGTGGCGGGTTCAAACCCAGCCCTGGCCGAACTGCAACAAAAAAATAGCCGGGCATTGTGGTGGGCTTCTATAGTCTCAGCTGCTCGGGAGGTTGAGGCAGGAGAATCGCGGAATCCCAAGAGCTGGATTTGCTGTGAGTCCTGTAGCTTCATGGCACTCTACCGAGGGCGGTAGAGTGAGACTCTGTCTCTACAGAAAAAAAAAAAAAGCGGAATTTGAAATAATCTCTGTTATTAGTTTTATGTTTCATTGTATTAGAGTCTGGAGATGGTTTCAGGCAATATCAAGTTGGCTAAGACCATTTTGAGATAGCCAATGATCTTTTCTTTTTTTGTTTTATTTATTTATTTACTTTAGAGACAGACTCTCACTTTATCACCCTTGGTAAAGTGCCATGGCATCACAGTTCACAGCAAACTCCAGCTCTTGGGTTTAGGTGATTCTCTTGACTCAGCCTCCCGAGTAGCTGGGACTATAGGCTCCCGCCACAACACCCAGCTATTTTTTGTTGCAGTTTGGCTGGGGCTGCTTCAAACCTGCCACCGTCAGTACATGGGACCGGCACCCTTACTGAGCCACAGGTGCCGCTGATCTTTTTTTCTTTTTTTTTGTTAAATCATAGCTGTGTACATTATTGAAATCAAGAGGTACAATGTGCTGGTTTCATATACAATCTGAGATATTCTCATCAAACTGTTCAATGTATCTTTTCTTTTTTTGAGATAGAGTCTCAGTATGTCATCCTCAGTAGAGTGCTGTAGCATCACAGCTCACAACAACCTCAAACTTCGGGCTTAAGCGATTCTCTTGCCTCAGCCTCTCAAATAGCTGGGACGGTGTCTGCCCCAACACCTGGTTATTTTCTTGTTGCAGTTGTCTTTGTTGTTTAGCTAGCCCGGGCTGGGCTTGAACCTACCAGCCTCAGTGCATGTGGCTGGCGCCATAACCACTATGCTACAGGAGCTGAGCTCAGTAATCTTATCTTTGTGGGGGCATTTTGTTTTGTGAACATCTTTTTTTTTTATTTTTGTTTGGAGACAGAGCCTCAAACTGTCATCCTGGGTAGTATGCTGTGGCATCATAGCTCACAGCAACCTCCAACTCCTGAGCTTAAGCGATTCTCTTGCCTCAGTCTCCCAAGTAGCTGGGACTAGAGGCGCCGGCTACAACGCCTGGATAGTTCTTGGTTGTGGTTGTTGTTGTTTGGCAGGCCCAGGCTAGATTTGAACCCGCCAGCTCAGGTGTATGTGGCTGGCGCCTTAGCCGCTTGAGCTACAGGCCTCCGAGCCTTTAATTCAGAATTTAGATTAATCAATAATCATAAGAAATTTTGCAAATTTAGGGGGGAAACTGATTAGTAGTTGATGACTGGTAAATAAGTCAAGCTGGACAGAGCAACTAGTGTTAAAGAAGATAGCTAAGTTATTTGTAGAAGGCAGCTGTGGAGTAATATGACAGGTTGTTTCTATGTCTAGAGTAGGCTGCTTAGCACCTTAACCCTAGACCTGGCCCTCTCATTCTCTTCATAAGAGTGTCTTGATGGGAGTAATATGGTGACAGACCTTGGTAAGTAACCCAGAAAATTCAAATGCGTAGTGCTCTTTGCTTTGGTTATGGTTGTGGTTAAGTGCTGTCTAGGTCGTTAAGAGTATAACTTGGACCCAGGGCTTGATGGAGGAAAAGAGGAAGAAGCCTTAGCAGTAAGGAGGGGCTGGTCTTTCACCACCTCCCATGTCTTCTGGCAGGGCTCCTACCACAGAGGAGGACAAGAAGGCAGCAGAGAAGAAACGGGAAGACAAAGCCAAAAAGAAGCATGATAGGAAATCAAAGCGTCTGGATGAAGAGGAGGAGGACAATGAAGGCGGGGAGTGGGAAAGGGTCCGGGGTGGAGTGCCCCTTGTTAAGGTGAGGTTTTAGAGTTGAAATGAACTGGGGAATAGTTTAAGAGGCCATACAGGTGCCTTCTGGTCAGAGTGGAAAAAACTTAAGGAATAGTTTCCTTTTGGTGTGCACATGACTGGATGTATACTGTCCTAGGAAAAGCCAAAAATGTTTGCAAAGGGAACTGAGATCACCCATGCTGTTGTCATCAAGAAACTGAATGAGATCCTACAGGCACGAGGCAAGAAGGGAACTGATCGGTAAGATTCATAGGTCTGGGTTGTGGGATTACAGAGCAGAAGCTCTTTTTCTCTACGGCACATGGTGGAAGTTAGTGGGGAAATGATTCTGTTTGGGGAGGATCTGTGTATGGCTATAGTGAAGGAATAATATATTTGGGACTTACTGGTTTTTCTGCTGTTTACTCTTCTTGTGACCGTAAATCAATTGTTTAACCTTTTGGGACTGTTTTCCCATCTGTAAAATGGGAATAATGCTCCCCTTATTTAGTTATTAGGTGACTGATGAGAATAGTGGTGTGAAGGCATTTTACACCATTCCAGGATTGTCGGCATTATTGCTGTTTCTGTTTGGAATTTATAAAAGAGTAGCAAGTAGACAGGGTTAAGAACAGAGGAGGAGTAATGGGCTGCCTTGCTTGAAGAAGGTATCTTCTATGATAGGATGAGACATTTTTTATTTGCCTCCAAAGTCTCACTGAAATTTCTTCCCTTCAGGGCCTCCCAGATTGAGTTGCTACAACTACTGGTTCAGATTGCTTCTGAAAACAACCTTGGGGAGGGTGTCATTGTCAAGATCAAATTCAATATCATTGCCTCTCTCTATGACTACAACCCCAATCTGGCAACATACATGAAGGTGAGGGCAACGAAGAGAAGCCTCTCAGGGCATAGCTGGTGGGTTAGGGGAACATACCTAGAGTTTTGAAATTCAGGAGCTTTGGAAACAGTCTTGGCAGTTGAGGGCCCCATGAACTGGTGAAGGGGCTCTCAGGAGGCATCCTCTTATTGTGCCCTCACACATCTGACTCTGCAGTCTAATCTCTTGGCAGCCAGAGATGTGGCAGAAATGCCTGGAGTGTATCAATGAACTAATGGACATCCTGTTTGCAAACCCCAACATCTTTGTTGGAGAGAACATTATGGAAGAGAGCGAGAACCTGCAAAATGTTGACCAGGTAAGGGGAAGAATTGGCAGGATAACTGGAAGCATATGTTGTATGCTTTGTAAGCTCATTGGAGACAGAAAGGTTAAGGTTTAGGGCTGATTAAGGTCAGTCCTAAAGGGTGGCACCTGTGGCTCAAGAAATAGGGCTCCAGCCCCATATACCGGAGGTGGTGGGTTCAAACCCAGCCCCAGCCAAAAACTGCAAAAAAAAAAAAAAAAAAATTAGTCCTAAAAGTTGAGCCCAATTCTTGGGCGAATTGATTTCTTTGCCTTCCTCTTTAGCCATTGCGTGTTCGTGGCTGTATCCTAACTCTGGTGGAACGAATGGATGAAGAATTTACTAAAATCATGCAAAATACTGATCCTCACTCCCAAGGTGAGCCTGAGTAAGCGTGAGCTTTGGTGAGAGGAAAAGTATAGGGAATAACACTAATTTTGCAGGCTTGGTGCCCATAGCTCAGTGGTTAGAGTGCCGGCCATATACACTGAGGCTGGAGGGTAAAAAAAAACACTAATTTTGCAGTTTTATAAGAATTATACTAAATGAGAGTGTTTGGAAAGCCAGCCCTTCCTTACCCAGCATTCATCCTGAAGGGTCTGTGAGATACTGATCCTCACTCCCATAGTTTCTGATTCAATAGGTCTGGGTAGGACCTGAGAATTTGCACTTGTAATATGGTCCCAGATGATGTTGATCTAGGGATTATACTTTGGGAACCATTGGGGTAAGAATTCTATTCACATGTCTTGTTTAGCTTGGCTCAGTGGCATTGGGATGGGAATGTTGCAGGATAATTTACTCAGTAAAAAATGTGAATGTGTTGACCAAGTGAAGGGTATAGTGATGAACATAGCTCAAGGAGCTTCCTTTTGGTACTGGAGAAAGACAGTTCAAGTAATAATGGCAAGATAATTAACAAGATAACTAAACAATGTAAGGTGGGAATTAGAAGTTAAAATAGGGCCCTCTGGTAGAAAGTGAGAAGAGGAGTGACTGACTTGGATAATGATTGTTGAAGAGAACTTTATTTATTTATTTATTTTTTTGAGACAGTCTCAAGCTGTCGCCTTGGGTAAAATGTCATGTCACACAGCAACCTCAAACTCTTGGACTTAAGCGATTCTCTTGCCTCGGCCTCCCAAGTAGCCGGGACTACAGGCACCCACCACAATGTCTGGCTATTTCTTTGTTGGAGTTGTCATTGTTGATTTAGCTGGCCTGGGCTGGGTTTGAATCTGCCAGCCTCGGTGTAGGTGGCTGGAACCCTACCCAAAACCCGCCAGGAGAGAGCATTTTTTTTTTTTTTTTGAGACAGAGCCTCAAGCTGTGGCCCTGGGTAGCGTGCTGTGGCAACACAGCTCACAGCAACCTCCAACTCTTGGGCTGAAGAGATTCTTCTGCCTCAGCCACCCAATTAGCCGGGACTACAGGTGCCTGCCACAATGCCCGGCTATTTTGTAGTTTAAGCCATCGTTGTTGTTTGGCCGGCCCAGGCTGGATTTGAACCCGCCAGCTCAGGTGTATGTGGCTGGTGCCTTAGCCACTTGAGCCATAGGCACCCAGCTGAACATTTTTTTTTTTTTTTTGTAGAGACAGAGTGTCACTTGATGCCCTTCGGGTAGAGTGCCATGGCATCACACAGCTCACAGCAACTTCCAACTCCTGGGCTTAAGCGATTCTCTTGCCTCAGCCTCCCGAGCAGCTGGGACGACAGGAGCCCGCCACCATGCCCAGCTATTTTTTGGTTGCAGTTCAGCCGGGGCCGGGTTTGAACCCGCCACCCTCGGTATGTGGGGCCGGCGCCTTACCGACTGAGCCACAGGCGCCACCCAACATTTTTTTTTTTAACTTTTATTTATTTATTTATTTATTTGTTGGCTGGGTGTCTATAGCTCAGTGGTTAGGGCACTGGCCACATGCACTGGGACTACTGGGTTTCAACCCGGCCCAGGCCTGCTAAAACAAACAAAAGCAGCTGGGTGTTGTGGTGGGTGCCTGTAGTCTAGCTACTAGGGAGGCTGAGGCAAGGGAATAGCTTAAGCCAAAGAATATGTGGTTGTGGCTTGGCACCCGTAGCACAGTGGTTACGGTGCTAGCCACATATACCAAAGTTGGCGAGTTCAAACCCAACCCGGGCCAGCTAAAACAACAATGACAACTGAACAATAAATAGCTGGGTGTTGTGGCGGGCACTTGTAGTCCCAGCTACTTGGGAGGCTGAGGTAAGAGAATTGCTTAAGCCCAAGAGCTGTGGAGCCAGCCATAGCACTCTGCTGAAGGTGACATGGTGAGACTGTGTCTCCAAAAAAAGAAGAGTATGCGGTTGCTATGAGTTTTGACGCCACAGCACTCTACTGAGGATGACATAGTGAAACTGTATCTTAATAAAAGACAAAAATAACTTTAAAATTTTTGGTGTCAGGCTAGAGTGCTATGGAGTCAGCCTAGCTCACAGTAACCTCAAAGTCCTGGTTCAAGCGATTCTCTAGCCTCATCCTCCTAAGTAGGTGGGAATATAGGTGCTTGCCTTAACACCTGGCTAATTTTTTATGCTTTTTAGTTGGGGGTGGGGTGGGGTATCTCACTCTTGCTCAGAGTGCTCTAGAATTCCTGAGCTCAAGGGATCCACCTGCTTCAGCCTCCCACAGTGCTAGGATAACAAGCAAGAGCCACCATGCCTGCCCTAAAGAAAGCATCTTTAGGTAGCAGCCATGTGAGATGAGGTACAATGAGGAGGAGTTGATCAAGGAAAGAATTATCAGAAGAGAGCATCTAACTAAAGGAACAAAAAGTGACCCTGGCATGTTCCAGGAATAAAAAGGCCATTGTGGCTTGAGAATAATAAGGCAGGAGGAGGACTGTGGGAGATGAGGCAAGGGTGGGACCTTATAGCCCCTCATGGGCAGTGATGGGTAGTTAGGATTTTTTTCTAAGCTTTGAGATAAGCAGGTTGTAGGTCCTGGGAGAGAATATGTTCAGGGCATAACAAGTAGACTTTTTTGATGGGTGCAGAAAACAAACAGTAACTGGATTGACTGGGATGGAAGTTTTGGGAAAGCCTGGGTACCCAGCTGAGCTCAGAGTGTGTGCTCCCTCTGTCAGAGTATGTGGAACACCTGAAGGATGAGGCACAGGTGTGTGCCATCATTGAGCGAGTACAGCGCTACCTGGAGGAGAAGGGCACCACTGAGGAGATATGTCGCATCTACTTGAGGCGCATCCTCCACACCTACTACAAGTTTGACTACAAAGCGCATCAGCGGCAGCTCACCCCTCCAGAGGGCTCCTCAAAGGTGAGTGTGTGGCAGTCGTCAGAGGGGCAAGAGATGTGTCCCATGTGACTGTCAGGGTTTGAATGCCCATCTCCCATTCTCTAGGGACTTCCTGAGGTAGAGTAAGGAGGAAAACTAGGGATTAGAATGAGGCTGGATAGGGGCCGTGTCTGTTGCTCAGTGAGTAGGGCACCAGCCCTATATACCGAGGGTGGCAGGTTTAAACCTGGCCCTGGCCAAACTGCAACAAAAAAATAGCTAGGCATTGTGGTGGGCACCTGTAGTCCCAGCTAGTAGGGAGGCTGAGGCAAGAGAATTGCCTAAGCCCAGGAGTTGGAGGTTGCTGTGAGCTATAACACCACAGCACTCTACTGAGGGCAGCAAAGTAAGACTCTGTCTCTAAAAAAAAAAAGAACGAGGCTGGATAGAGGCTCATCTTTGGTTACAAAATAGCCTGTGCCATTTAAAGCTTTCTTTGCCAGATCTTGTTCTTGAACACCTTCCTTTTTCTTCCCTAGTCTGAACAAGACCAAGCAGAGAACGAGGGTGAGGACTCAGCTGTGCTGATGGAGAGACTGTGCAAATACATCTATGCCAAGGATCGCACAGACCGGATCCGCACGTGCGCGATCCTCTGCCACATCTACCATCATGCTCTGCACTCCCGCTGGTACCAGGCCCGTGACCTCATGCTCATGAGCCATCTACAAGACAATATCCAGCATGCGGACCCGCCTGTGCAGGTACAATAAAGAGGCCTCTGGCCTTGTTGGTGACAGAGAAGCCAGGCCGCTGTCCTCTGAGGCAAAATGGGTCAACCATAACAGCCACCTGATTGGCTGCACCTGTGGATCAGTGAGTAGTGCAGCAGGTTCGAACTCAGCCCCTGCCAAACTGCAACAAACTTAAGTAGACAATTTGTCTTTCCCAAATGCCAATGTTCTTTGATCCTCTTGCATGTTAACACATATTTTGTACTGTTCCAACGGTATTAAATTTCTCTGGGCAAGAGAGATTTTGGTTCAGTCAGCATTTTTATACCTACTGTATACATGGTTCAGAATGTTTGGAGATTATCTTACTTTGAAAGATCAAACAGGGGCGGCGCCTGTGGCTCAGTCAGTAAAGCGCCGGCCTCATATACCAAGGGTGGCGGGTTCAAACCCGGCCCCGGCCAAACTGCAACGAAAAAATAGCCGGGCGTTGTGGCGGGCGCCTGTAGTCTCAGCTACTCGGGAGGCTGAGGCAAGAGAATCGCTTAAGCCCAGGAGTTGGAGGTTGCTGTGAGCTGTGTGAGGCCACGACACTCTACTGAGGGCCATAAAGTGAGACTCTGTCTCTAAAAAAAAAAAAAAAAGAAAGATCGAACAGATTCATTAAGAATTTGTCCAACTAAGAGGAAAGAAAGGGAGCGGCCCAAATGCAATGCGGTGTATTGGGACATAATAGTGGAACAACTAATTTTGTGTGTGGCGATATCTGAGGATCTTTTCATACAGAGGAAGTAGCAACATGGTATCTGAAAGTGCAGGTCCTATAAATCTGTGTTCAAGACAATGAGGAATATGTACAACTTGTAGTGAATTTGGTGGTGTTTTGTTTGTTTGTTTCATTGATCTTTTTTTTGTTTTGTTTTTTTGCTTTTAGCTTTTTGGGTTTTTTTGAGACAATATCTCAGGTTGTCACCCGGGGAAGAGTACAGTGGCATCATCATATGCAACCTTAGTGCAACCTAAAACTCCTGGGCTTAAGTCATCCTCTACCTCAGTCTAGGTAGCTAGGACTACTGGAATGTACTAGCACATCTGGCCAAGTTTTAAATTTTTTTGGTGTAGGGATGGAGTCTCCCTGTTTTCCAGGCTAATTTTGAACTTTTGGCTTCAAGCAGTCCTCCTGCCTCAACCTCCTAAAGCACTGGGATTGCAGTTTTGAGTCACCATGCCTAGCCTGATTATCTTTATAGTACTGAGTTGAAAGAGTTCTTTATATATTCTAGATGACCAGTCCCGTGTCAGATATGTGTTTGGCAAATATTTTCTTCCAAACTATGGTTTGCCTCTTTTTTTCTTTTTGAGGCAGAGTCTCACTTAGATCTCCTTTGGTAGTGTGCTGTAGCATCATAGCTCACAGCAACCTCAAACTCTTGGATTCCAGCAATCCTCTTGCTTCAGCCACCCAAGTAGCTGGGACTACAGGTGCCTGCCATGACACTCAGCTATTTTTAGAGACAGGGTCTCACTCTGACTCAGGCTGGTTTCGAACGCCTGAGCTCAGGAGATCCACCCACTTCAGCTGCCCAGAGTGCTAGGATAACAGGCATGAGCCACAGTGCCCGGCACTCCTTTTTGTAAGCTTCTATAGGTTTTAATTTTACAGTTAGCCTTATTATTTGTCTTGATTTAATTTTTACATGTGTTATGAAGTTGGGCTCAGAGTTTTTTTTCTTCCACATGAATACCTAGTTGTGCCAGTATAATTTTTAGGAAATACTTTCTCTCATTCCGTTGCTTTCGTACTTTTCTGGCAAACTACATGAAAAAACCATATGAGCCTATAATGCTGAGTGTATTTCAGTGTTCTCCAGTTCCATTCATTCATCTCTTTGTCTATCCCTATGCCAGTCTTACAATCTTGATTACTGTGCCTTTATAATAAGTCTTGAAGTTAGGTAGTATGTGTCCTCTAACTTTATTCATTTTTGAGATTCCTTTCTTTTTCCCAAGTTGGTTTTAATTTCATTAATTTTTGTCTGCAATATTTTCTAGTTTTCAATGTAGGAAATTACTCCTGAATGTTTTACAATTAAAATTTTTTTATGCTGGGGTGGTGCCTGTGGCTCAAAGGAGTGGGGCACCGATCCCATATGCCAGAGGTGGTGGGTTCAAATCCAGCCCCAGCCAAAAACTGCAAAAAAAAAAAAAAAAATTTATGCTATTGTAAATGTACTAGTTTTTAAGTTTTCATTCTCTTTTTTTAGAGACAGAGTTTCACTTTGCCACCCTGGGTAGAGCGCTGTGGCATCACAGCTCACAGCAACCTCCAGCTCTTGGGCTTAGGCAATTCTCTTGCCTCAGCCTCCCAAGTAGCTGGGACTACAGGCACCTGCCATAACACCTGGCTATTTTTTGTTGTTGCAATTTGGCCAGGGCCGGGTTTGAACCCCCCACCCTCGGTATATGGGGCCGGCGCCCTACCCACTGAGCTGTAGGCACCACCCTAAGTTTTCATTTTATTTATTTATTTATTTTTTAACTTTTCTTTTTTTGCAGTTTTTGGCCGGGGCTGGGTTTGAACCTGCCACCTCCGGCATATGGGGCTGGTGCCTACTCCTTTGAGCCACAGGCACCTCCTAAGTTTTCATTTTTTAACTGTTAACTCCCAATATATAAAAATGCAGTTATTTTTGTATGTTGGCTTTGTATCTTCAGTTATTATTTCTAGTTATTTTATAGATTCCTTTGGATCTCCTACTTAAATCATTGAGTTATCTGCATTTTGCAACAGTTTCATTACTATTTTGATCTTTATTTCTCTTTCTTGCTATATTGTAATAATTGAGATCTCCCAAGGTAGCTGAATAGAAGCAGTGAGAACATATGTCTTTCCTTGTTCATCTTCCCCGCTTTCCAGGGAAGCAGTGAACATTTTACCTCTTAAGTATGAGATCAGATAATTAAGTTTGCAAACTCATCCTAGAAAAAGTGCTGTGCATACCTTGTTGAGTCTTGCTATGGTCACCTTCAAAGTAGTTTCCTTGGGAAGCCGTGTACTGGTTCCAGTACTTAGTCTACCTTTATAGCACTTTTTCTAGGATGAGTTTTTAAACTTAGTTTCCAAACTCTTACAGTAACAGCTCTGATAGCCATTCAGCTTTGAAGGGTGGACTAGGTGCTGATGTCAATACATAGCTGCATAAGGGGGACACTTTGAAGGTGACTATAATGATATTCAGCAATGAGGTTATGTAGCACATTTTCTAGGATGAGTTTATGATCTTAACTGTGCAACCTTATATGATGTGAGCTGTAGTTTTTTGTTTTTTGTTTTTTTAGAGACAGAGTCTCACTTCATCACCCTTGGTAGAGTGCTGTGACATCACAGCTCACAGCAACCTCCATCCAGCTCTTGTGTTTAGGCGATTCTCCTGCCTCAGCCTCCTGAGCAGCCAGGACCACAGGCGCCCACCACAACGCCCCACCATCTTTTATTGCAGTTTGGCTGGGGTCAGGTCTGAACCCGCCACCCTCAGTATATGGGGCTGGCATGCCACTCACTGAGCCACAGGTGCCGCACTGTAGTTTGTTTTTTTTTTTGAGACAGAATCTCATTATATTGCCCTTGGTAGAGTGCCTTGGCATCACAGTTCACAACAACCTCAAACTCTTGGGCTTAAGTGATTCTCTTGCCTCAGCCCCTCAAGTAGCTGGGACTACAGGTACCCGCCACAATGCCCAGTTATTTCCTTTTATTTTTTATTTTTGGTTATTGTTGTTCAGTAGGCCGTGGCTGGGTTCAAACCTACCAGCCTGGTGCATGTGGTTGGCACCCTAACCACTGACCTATGTGTGCCGAGCCTGAGCTGTAGACTTTTTGTAGATACCCTTTCTTCAGATTGTGAAAGTTCTCTTCTGATCATGGTTGGTCGAGAATTTTTGTCTTAAATCTTGAGTTTTCTCATGCTATTTCTATATCTATCGAAATGATACAGTTATTTCTCCTTCATTCTGTTCAGTAATATTTATACTAACCTTTTGTTACTAAAATATGTCCTATTTGGTCATAAATATCATCTTTTTATTTATTTATTTTTATTTTTTTGGAGACAGAGCCCGAAGCTATCCCCCTGGGTAGAGTGCTGTAGCATCACAGCTCAAGCAACCTCCAACTCCTGGGTTCAAGCGATTCTCTGCTTCCGCCTCCCAAGTAGCTGGGACTATAGGTGCCCGGCTATTTTTTTGGTTGCAGCCGTCATTGTTGTCTGGCAGGCCCTGGCTGGATTCGAACCCACCAGTTCAGGTGTATGTGGCTGGCGCCCTAGCCACTTGAGCCACAGGCGCTGAGCCTTTATTTATTTTTTTTTTGAGACAGCGTGTCAAGCTGTCGCCCTGGGTAGAGTGCTGTGGTGTCACAGCTCACAGCAACCTCAAACTCTTGGGCTTAAGCGATTCTCTTGCTTCAGCTTCCCAAGTAGCTGGGACTGTAGAAGGCTTTTTGTACCTCTGCTCAGACTGTCTTACTTTGATCTTTGTATTTTTGCTGTTGTTGTTAATAAAGACTTAGTATTTCCGTCTCAAATTTATACTACTTACAGTCTCCCCTCCCCCCCCTTTTTTTGAGAAAGTCTCACTTTGTCACCCTCAGTAGAGTTCTCTGGCGTCACAGCTCACAGCAACCTCCAATTCCTGGGCTTAGGTCATTATCTTGCCTCAGCCTCCCAAGTAGCTGGGACCACAGGCACCCGCCACAATGCCCAGCTATTTTTTTATTGTTGCAGTTTGGCCAGGATCGGATTCGAACCCGCCACCCTCATTATATTGGGCCAGCACCCTACCCACTGAGCCATAGGCGCTGCCCCTACTTTCCCTTTTTTAAGAATGTTATTCTCCCAGATACTTGGATGACTTGCTCTCTCTTTTTCTTTAGGTCTTTATTCAAATGTTCCCTTCAAAATGAGGCCTTCCCTAGTTTGTATAAAGTTGCAAGTCACCACCACAACACATGGTTCCTCTCTGTCTCCCTCCCCTATTTTTCTCCTTCATGTGAATCACTATCTGCATATTGTGCTTAATTTGTTTTCCATAGCCCACCCGTGGAACTGAAGCTTCTTGGAAAGCAGGGACTTGTCTGTTTTGTTCTCTGTCCCAGCACATAGCCTCATGCTCAGCATGTCGTATGTGCTTGAAGTATATTTATTGAATATGAATGACTTGCCAGATCTGAGTTCATTACCTTTTGCCCCCAGATCCTATACAACCGCACCATGGTGCAGCTAGGCATCTGTGCCTTCCGCCAAGGCCTGACTAAGGATGCGCACAATGCTCTGCTGGATATCCAGTCGAGTGGCCGGGCCAAGGAACTTCTGGGCCAGGGTCTGCTGCTGCGCAGCCTGCAGGAACGCAACCAGGAGCAAGAGAAGGTGGAACGGCGCCGACAGGTACCCTTCCACCTGCACATCAACCTGGAGCTGCTGGAGTGTGTCTATCTGGTGTCGGCCATGCTCCTGGAGATCCCCTACATGGCTGCCCATGAGAGCGATGCCCGCCGACGCATGATCAGCAAGCAGTTCCATCACCAGCTGCGGGTGGGCGAACGACAACCCTTGCTGGGTGAGTGTGGGGCTCCATAATGCTGCAAACTTGCTTTGCTTCTTGATTGCATTTAAGGATTAAGAGAAATTAAAGGGAATAGCTCTCTCACTAGATGATTCTATTTGATTTAATGATACCTTCTCTGCCTGGTACTGTTCTAAGTGTTTCATAAATAGTAATTTACTTGACATACATTAGTGATTATCCTATGGTGTAGATAACTATTAATACTCTCTTTTTCCTGATGAAGAAACTGAGGCACTGAGAAGTTAAGTGACTTGCCCAGGTATAATATGGCTGATAGCACTTATGTGCTTCCAACCTTTCTTTCCTATTCCTCCCCTTTATCCACTTTATATTCCAGCCAAACCAGCTCTAATAGAGTCCTGTCATTCACAAATCTGATATTGGCTCCTTTGATCACTTAAGGCCTGATAATGCAGGGGTTGTGCAGTTGTGATTCACTGGGAAAGGAATTTGAATTATCCCCTTCTTGTGAGACTGGTGCATGGAAGGACTTCATAAGCTGAGCTTATTATCCACAGCTGCGTCCCCTTACAGATTTGTCCTCCCTGTATGGGACAGTGGGACAAATGGGATGTTGATCATGTATATCATGTTGTCATGCTAAAGTGCAGGTGACTCTTAGGCAAATTTGTTTGGCTTACATAGTAGTATTTTATTTAGTGGAGAAATTTCCAGTGAAGGGCAGCGCCTGTGGCTCAGTGGGTAGGGCACCGATCCCATATACCGAGGGTGGTGGGTTCATACCCGGCCCTGGCTAAACTGCAACAACAACAAAAACATAGCTGGACGTTGTGGTGAGCGCCTGTAGTCCCAGCTGCTCGGGAGGCCGAGGCAAGAGAATCACCTAAGCCCAGGAGTTGGAGGTTGCTATGAGCTGTATGATGCCACAGCACTCTACTGAGGGCAATAAAGTGAGACTCTGTCTCTACAAAAAAAAAAAAGAAAGAAAGAAATTTCCAGTGAAAATCTGAATTTCCCTATGTCTTAGAATTTTGGTGGATCTGGCACCCCTGAGCCTGCCTCCCTCAGAGTTAGCTTAGGCTGAGGTGAAGTAGCAGCTTCTGGCTCTTTCTGCAGTGGGGCCAAAAGGCAGTTTCTTTTGTCCTATACTTTTGTTTGGTTTATAGAGAAATATTCTTTGAGCCTCTAACTTTGCCTCTTTTAAAAGTTTAAAGTGGGCAGCGCCTGTGGCTCAGTGAGTAGGCGCCAGCCCCATATACCGAGGGTGGTGGGTTTGAACGCAGCCTCGGCCAAACTGCAACAAAAAATAGCTGGGCGTTGTGGCGGGCGCCTGTACTCAGGAGGCTGAGGCTAGAGAATCGCCTAAGCCGAAGAGCTGGAGGTTGCTGTGAGCAGTGATGCCATGGCACTCTGCCAACGGCAACAAAGTGAGATTCTGTCTCTGCAAAAATAAATGAATAAAATAAAAGTTTAAACTGGGGGCTATTCTAAGAGGGTTGTGTGCTTTTCCTTAAACTTTACCCTGTTCATACATTTCTGTTTGGGCCGGATCCGTGTGCACATTGAGCTTTCTGTGCCTGTTCTACGGTATGCTGTATTCCTGCTCCTCTACACCTGCCACCCATTTCCAGCCTTAGAGCTTTTGTACTTTCTCTACTCTGAATTCCAGTTACTCTGGTTTGCCATGTCTTAACGTTCCTGGCTTAACTCTCAGGATAGTATTTGGGGGCCTAAGTTTGTAATCTGCATGTAAAACCTATAATTTTAGAAAGATACATTATACTGTGACTAAATTTTTTTTTTTTTTTTTAGTTTTTTTTTCTTACTGTGTTAAGACATTTACATTCTATATTTACTAAGTTTCACATATGACTAAATTTTTTAAGGAAAAGAAGTGAGCCACTCTGAAGAATTAACAGCGAAAGCATGAATAAGATTTGGTAAATGCTGTTCAAATTTAGATGGTAAAGGGGTTTTTGGGTGTCAAGGAACTTTATGAGAATCTGATGAGTGCTATGAACCCCTTTACTATGAAGATATACGTGACAATTGGTCAACATTTTAAAGGATTCACCAGTCCCCTGAAGTGAACTGATTGAGTTCAAACCTAAGTAAAATTATTCAGCTATTAAGTGATTGGTATAGTCATATGGTTGTTTAGTAGGGAGATGGGAGAATCTCAATCTAGGTGTTTGGTCCTCTGGCCTCTGGTCTTCCTGAAACAGTGCTAATGTTCCTAGGCTCTAGGATTTCCCTAGGCTCTGCCTCATTTCCAACCTTTCAGGTCCCCCTGAGTCAATGAGGGAACATGTGGTTGCTGCCTCCAAGGCCATGAAGATGGGTGACTGGAAGACCTGTCACAGTTTTATCATCAATGAGAAAATGAATGGGAAAGTGTGGGACCTTTTCCCCGAGGCTGACAAAGTCCGCACCATGCTGGTTAGGTGAGCAGAGAGGAAGGCCATGGTGGGTAGAGGAAAAGAAGACTATTTTTTCTCCTTCCCTGCGGACCTCCCTCTCTCCTTCCTTCTTCTCACAGGAAAATCCAGGAAGAGTCACTGAGGACCTACCTCTTCACCTACAGCAGTGTCTATGACTCCATCAGGTAGAATGGGCTTTGAGAACACAGAGGGGCCCCAGCTTTGTGGTCAAGAGTTCTAACTGTCCCCTGCTCTCTTTCTCCAGCATGGAGACACTGTCGGACATGTTTGAGCTGGATCTGCCCACTGTGCATTCAATCATCAGCAAGATGATCATTAATGAGGAGTTGATGGTAAGGGCTGGGTTGTAAATGGGTGAGTAGAGTCATGGAGAGATTGGAATGGAGGGGTCGGATCTATGTCATGTCACTTCCCTTGCTTTGCTCCTGTCAGGCCTCCCTGGACCAGCCAACACAGACAGTGGTCATGCACCGAACTGAACCCACTGCCCAGCAGAACCTGGCTCTGCAGCTGGCTGAGAAGCTGGGCAGCCTGGTGGAGAATAATGAGCGGGTGTTTGACCACAAGCAGGGCACCTATGGCAGCTACTTCCGTGGTAAGTGGGTCCATATGTTCATTCTCCCAGGATCCTGCCCTCCCCACCACCACCCCACCCCGGCTGTTTTTTCCTTTGCACTCAGTCCTCCCCTTTTCTCCTGCAGACCAGAAGGATGGCTACCGAAAAAATGAGGGCTACATGCGCCGGGGTGGCTACCGCCAGCAGCAGTCTCAGACAGCCTACTGAACTCTCTCCACTTTTGTCCCTGTGGCCTAGACCACTTAACCTTTAAGTCTAAAACTACACCCTAGTCATTAAAGGTCTATTTAAAGTTGTTTTGGCTCCTGATTACATGTTATCAAAAGTTTGTTAGATCCATTCATTTGGTGATTTATGTTTCTGAGCTTCTACTACATGATAGACATATTTGGGAACTAGAGATGAATTGTATACGTCTCTGACATCAAAAAGCTTAACTCTTTGATGTTTAACAGAAAATTGTGATGAGTTATAATTGGTATGAGAAAAGGTGGTGAAAATACTGAACAGATGTGATTTGGGGGATGTCATATCAGGGTAGACACAATGGAGTAGTGATGAATGGTTGGACCAGACAGGGAGAAAGGAGTCTAGACCATGTGGAGTGTGGTCTGTGGATCCTGTTACCTGCTTTCAACAAGTTAGGTACCATAATTAAGAAGCAGCATTGAGGGCGGCGCCTGTGGCTCAGTCGGTAAGGCGCCGGCCCCATATACCCAGGGTGGCGGGTTCAAACCCAGCCCCGGCCAAACTGCAACCAAAAAATAGCCGGGCATTGTGGTGGGTGCCTGTAGTCCCAGCTACTTGGGAGGCTGAGGCAAGAGAATCGCTTAAGCCCAGGAGTTGGAGGTTGCTGTGAGCTGTGTGATGCCATGGCACTGTACTGAGGGCCATAAAGTGAGACTCTGTCTCTACAAAAAAAAAAAAAAAAGCAGCAGCATTGAGGTGAGTTTGTTTTTTTTTTTTTTTTTTTTTTTTAAGAGGCAGCTTCTTGCTGTGTTGCCCAGGCTAGACTCCCAGCTTTTGAATTCAAGCGACCTTCCTGCCTCAGCCTCCTGAGTACTGACGATTAAGGTGTGTACCACCATCCCGTAACCTAGAATGGCAGTTTTATGTTTTTTTTTTTGGCCGGGGCTGGGTTTGAACCCGCCACCTCCGGCATATGGGACCGGCGCCCTACCCCTTGAGCCATAGGCGCCACCCCTAGAATGGCAGTTTTAAAAAAGATGATTCTTTACCACATTTGAGAAGAATTCATGTAGGAAAAGGAAAAAGCAAGTGGAAAGGATTAGAGAAGTAAAGAGAAGTGTGTTAAGTGTAGAGTATATGTGGAGTAAGTGCAGGAGATAGGCTAGAGGCTCAGCCTGGGGCCATCTCATGAAGGCTTTAAATTCTTGGAACTTAACAGAATAACATGACAGGGTCAAATTTTAAGAAAGATAATGAAGCAGCATTATAGAGTATGAAATTGGAGGCAGAGAGCCAAAGTAAAAAGCAAAAACCATCTATAGTCAGAGTAATTGAGACCAGAGATGGGAAGAGTATTGAAGTATGAAACAACTATGGGGTTTTTGTGACCCATTGGATCTGGGAGTGGAAGGAGTAAAGAATGCCAGGTTCTCTTGACTGGAAGATAAACTGATAGCAGAACTGGATAAAGATGGATAAAGAGAAAAAAAAATAGATGGAATATTCTTTGTGTTCAGGTATGTAAGAACAGTACATATGCAGGGTAGACTGATAATGAAGTTGAAGATAAGAATTTGTGACTGCTACTCGGTAGGCTGAGGCAAGAGAATCGCCTAAGCCCAGGAGTTGGAGGTTGCTGTGAGCTGTGTGACGCCACGGCACTCTACCGAGGGTGACAAAGTAAAACTCTGTCTCTTAAAAAAAAAAAAGAATTTGTGATTTGTACTAATTAGACGACAGGCTAAGCTGCTGTAACAAAGAGACCCTACAACAGTCATTCAAACAAAATACTTTAGACTGGGCACAGTGGCCCTTGCATGCCTGTTAGGAGGATTATTTGAATTTAGGAGTTACAAGTCTGAGCAAGAGCAAGACCCCCGTCTCTACTAAAAATAGAAAAAATTAGCCAGGTATTGTGGTACAATGATACTGTAGCCTAGTTACTTGAGAGGCAGAGGTAGGAGTTTGAGGTTGCTACATCCTGGGACAAGAGAGAGACTGTCTCCAAAAGTATTTCTCATGTGACATTTCAGAGGCAGGTGTGGGATTAGACAACTCTGTTCCACAAACTCATCTTGGGACCCAGGGTCCTACTGTCTTCTTGCTCCCCCATCCCTGAGATAGTCATCTTTTATGTGGTTAAACCCAGCTCCCCAGCCCCAGTGGCCTTGTTCGAGACCATAGGAAGGGGAAAAAGAAGTAGAGGGCCTGGAAATTGCACTGATTCCATCAGCCAGAACTTAGTCTCACATTCTTACCACTCTGCAGAGGACACAAATGTCTCTAGCTAACATTCAGACTTGGGGCATTTTATTATGAAAAGAAGGGAAAGGGCACAATTTAGTCTCACATTCTTACCACTCTGCAGAGGACACAAATGTCTCTAGCTAACATTCAGACTTGGGGCATTTTATTATGAAAAGAAGGGAAAGGGCACAATTTATCACAGGAAAAAACAGATAAAAATTTTGAAATGTGTGACATAAATGGTTGTCAAAGTATGGAGTAACATCAGAGCTGCTATATTTACCACTTACATGCTGGGTGCTTTACATGCCTTAATACCTTTAGTCTTCGAGTAACCCTATTGTTTTGTAGATGGGGAAGTTCAGGCCCAAAGAAGTAAGTGATTTGCCTGAGATCACGTAACACTAGGAACTAAGCTAGGTGCACACCAAAGCAGCCTATGATTCTGGCTCTTAACCATTGGTTTTTGGTGCTACCACCATTTCTGGAGTGGGTGGCACAGAGGAGAAGGCAAAGACTGAGTCCCAATATGCAAGTGGTTGATAGAAGAAATCCAAAGGGTGGATTCGTAGGTAATAGAACGAGAGTGGAGAGGTGATGGAAAGGCTGAAGAGCTTATGCATTTCTGCACTTGGCTGCCATGTACTAAATATGGCCAGTATAGCGTTCTTTGGCAGGAGGTAAAGCCATTGTACTGCTCAATTCCAGAGTACCTTTCATTTTCCAGTCTGAATGGTGAGCAGTGTCATCAAAGCTTTTTCTGCCCAAGCTAGATAATAAATATTTTAAGCTTTGTGGGCTACATATGGACTGCCACTTATTCCTTTTTAAAAATTTTTTTTTTTTTTTTTTTTTAATTTGGCCGGGGCTGGGTTTGAACCCGCCACCTCCGGCATATGGGACCGGCGCCCTACCCGCTGAGCCACAGGCACCGCCCTTAAAAATTTTTTTTAATTTTCTTATTTTTAGATAGGATCTCTGTATGTTGCTCAGGCTGGTCTTGAATCACTGGCTTCATATGATCCTCCTTCAACCTCCCTTATAAGTAGCTGGGATTGCAGTTTTGTTTTCTTTTTTCTTTTGAGACAGTCTCACTCTGTCGCCCTGAGTTGAGGGCCATGGCGTCATCATAGCTCACAGCAACCTCAAAGTTTTTGGCTCAAGCAATCTTCTTGCCTTAGTCCCCCACTATAGGTGCCTCCCCACAGTGCCCAGCTATTTTTAGTAAAGACTGGTCTTGAACGCCTGAGTTCAAGCCATCTGCCCACCTCACCCTCCCAGAGTGCTAGGTTTATAGGCAAGAGCTATCATGCCAGGTTGGAATTGCATTCTTGTGCTACTATTCCTGACACTTTTTTTTTTTTTTTTTTTGTGCTTTTTTTGGCCGGGGCTGGGTATGAACCTGCCACCTCCGGCATATGGGACCGGTGCCCTACTCCTTGAGCCACAGGCACCACCCATATTCCTGACTCTAAAAACAGCTTTTTAAGAGTGTAAAATCTGGCTCGGCACCTGTAGCTCAGCGGCTAGGGCACCAGCCATATGCACCAGGGCTGGCGGGTTCGAACCCAGCCTGGGCCTGCTAAACAATGACAACTGCAACCAAAAATAGTGGGGCGTGGTGGCCGGGACCTGTACTCCCAGCTACTTGGGAGGCTGAGGCAAGAGAATTGTTTAAGCCCAAGAGTTGGAGGTTGCTGTGAGCTGTGATACCATGGCACTCTACCGAGGGTGGCTTAGTGACACTCTGTCTCTAAAAAAAAAAAAAAAAGAAGAAAGAAATAAGCAAGGAAAAAAAAAGATTACAGTCGTGAAGCACCATGCCCCACCCTGCTTATGCCATTTCTGTCCTGGTAGTACTGGAAGTTGTACCAGAAAAGTTCTGTCAAGAAAAAGAAATAAATGGCATCCAATTTAGAAAGGAAGAGTAAAATCATCTCTGATGTCAAGCAATGTTTTGTTTTGTTTTTTTTACAATCCAGAGGTTTTTTTCCTATTGTGCTATGAATTTATAAAGACCAGTTCTAGCAGCTCAGGATATTTTCCATGGGTTCTCCCAAAGTGTGCTTCATTGGGTGAAGTAGGCTATTAATTTAAGTCAGGGGTCCTCAAACGGCGGCCCACAGGCCACATGAGGCGGTATGATTGTATTTGTTCCCGTTTTGTTTCTTTACTTTAAAATAAGATATGTGTACTGTGCATAGAAATTTGTTCATAGTTTTTGTTTTTTAAACTATAGTCCGGCCCTCCAACAGTCTGAGGGACAGTGAACTGGCGCCCTGTTTAAAAAGTTTGAGGACCCCTGAAAGTGAACCGAGGTATTCCTTTCTCCTTGTCTTCCTTCTTTTTCTGACCATTTTCCTTTATGAATTCCAAGAAGCCATCCTGACTCTTAAAAGTGCTTAATATGCTCAATATGTATTATATATGCATTCCTTTGGTAGGAATCTTGTGTTTAATTTGTTAGTTTGAAACTAACATGAAATGCCAACAGCATGCTGAGTAACATCATAGGGTGTTCAGTTTTGCCATAGAAACATTTGTGGGGCATTTTTTCAGAATAGTGCCCATTCTGTTGTTGTAGTATCATCTGTCTGGTTGATTTATATGTATGTGGCCAGATTAACAATACCATGTTTTCTAAAATGTCTAGAGAACATACAATGGGTGCCTGTTCTCTTTCCTATTGATGTTTGTCATTTTTGAAAATTATTGGAAGATGGCAGTTCTGACTGAAACCTGACAATATGATCTTATGTAGAAAACACTGAAGATTCCACAAGAAAACTGTTAGGCTGGGCTCAGTGGCTCATGCTGTAATCCTAGCACTCTGGGAAGCCAAGGCAGGTAGACTGAGTTCAAGAGTTTGAGACTAGCCTCAGCAAGAGTGAAATCCCCATGGCTCGGCTCCTGTAGCACAGTGGTTACAATGCCAGCTACATACACCAAAGGTGGCAGGTTTGAACCCGGCCTGGGCCAGCTAAAACAATGATGACAACTGCAACAAAAAATAGCCAGGTGTTGAGGTGGTGTCTGTAGTCCCAGCTACTTGGGAGGCTGAGGCAAGAGAATCGCATGATCCCAAGAGTTTGAGGTTGCTGTGAGCTGTGATGCCACTGCACTCTACCCAGGGTGACATAGTGAGACACTGTCTCAAAAAAAAGTGAAATCCCCATCTCTACTAAAAATAGAAAAATTAACCAGGTGTTGTGGTGGGTGCCTGTAGTCCCAGCTACTCAGAAGGCTGAGGTAAGAGGATCGTTTGAGCCCAAGAGTTTGAGGTTGCTGTCAGCTATGATGCCACAGCACTCTACCCAAGGTACAGAGTGAGAGTCTGTTTGTTTATTTCATTTTATTTTTTTGAGACAAGAGTCTTACTATGTAGCCCTTGGTAGAGTGCTGTGACATCACAGCTCACGGCAACCTCCAACACTTGGACTTAAGCGATTCTCCTGCCTCAGCCTCCTTAAGAGTCTGTCTAAAAAAACAAACAACAACAACAAAAAAAACTCCTGAGGGCCCCAAACTTGCACCTTTGTGAGTTTCACCTCCAGGAGCCTTACCAGGTTCTCTTGGTGAAGATTAGAGAAAAATTTACTCAGGCTTCCTGCAGAGGCAGGGGAAAAGTGTCTGCCCTCAAGGGAAACTACTGTACCATAGACTAACCCATATAGGGGAAAGGAAAATACCTGCTTCACGTAAATGTGCGAAAAGCTGAGAAGCACTTATGATGTTCACAGTCCAGGGAAACAGACCCATTAAAATACTGAGACATAATCATAAGATTATACAGTGCTTCTCCTCCATGTAACCTTACCCATCACGTGAACAGGACTCCTGCATAATAACAGAGTATTACAGCTAAAAGAACTGCCAATCTCAGACTCTATTCAAGACGGAATTTCTTTTTTTTTTTTTGTAGAGACAGAGTCTCACTTTATTGCCCTCGGTAGAGTGCTGTGGCCTCACACAGCTCACAGCAACCTCCAACTCCTGGGCTTAAGCGATTCTCTTGCCTCAGCCTCCCGAGTAGCTGGGACTACAGGCGCCCGCCACAACGCCCGGCTATTTTTTTTGTTGTTGTTGTTGCAGTTCGGCCGGGGCCGGGTTTGAACCCGCCACCCTCGGTATATGGGGCCGGCGCCTTACCGACTGAGCCACAGGCGCCGCCCTCAAGACGGAATTTCTGTGGAAACCCAAAGACAACAGGGGCAATAAAAAGAAGAATACCAAAAGAAACTGAAACCTCAGACACAGCTATCGCAAGCAGTAAACACAGTATAATTTCTAACCAGATCAACATAAACTCTCACACTAAAGGCCTACTTACCTGTTTTTTGGAGGGGAGGGGGGTGTTCTTTTTTTTTTTTTTTTTGAGACAAAGTCTCACTTTTTGCCCTTGGTAGAGTACTGTGGATGTCATAGCTCACAGCAATCTCAAACTCTTGGGCTCAAGCAAGCCTCTTGCCTCAGTTTCTCACTTTTAGTAGAGACAAGGTCTCACTTTTGCTCAGGCTCATCTTTAACTCCTGAGCTCAAGCAAGTCACCCATCTCGGCTTCCCAGACTGCTAGGTTACAAGCATGAGACACTGCGCCCAGTCTATTTACCCATTTTATTACTCAGTAACTTATGTCTGGCTTTCAACAACAATAACAACAACAACAAAAAAGCATGTTAGGGGCGGCGCCTATGGCTCAGTGAGTAGGGTGCCGGCCCCATATGCCGAGGGTGGCGGGTTCAAACCCAGTCCCGGCCAAACTGCAACAAAAAATAGCCGGGCGTTGTGGCGGGCGCCTGTAGTCCCAGCTGCTCCAGAGGCTGAGGCAAGAGAATCGTGTAAGCCCAAGAGTTAGAGGTTGCTGTGAGCCGTGTGACGCCACGGCACTCTACCCGAGGGCGGTACAGTGAGACTCTGTCTCTACAAAAAAAAAAAAAATCATGTTAAAAGGCAAGAAAAGACACAGCAAGCAGCCATAATCAAACTCATAAGGGCAGAGATTTTGAAATTCTTAGACCAGGAATTTTAAATAACTACAACATGAAAGACAGAGCAGTAATGTAAGCAGAGAGATTGAAACAAAAAAAACCCAAAACAAAAGTAAAAGAAAACATTAGATACCAAACGAGTACAACAGAAATGAGTACTTTTTTTTCTTTTTGAGACAGAGTCTCACTTTGTCACCCTTGGTAGAGTGCCATGGCGTCATAACTCACAGCAACCTCCAACTCCTGGGCTCAAGTGATTCTCTTGCCTCAGCCTCACAGGTAGCTGAGACTACAATGCCTACCATCGCCTGGCTAATTTTTCTATTTTTACTAGAGACAAGGTCTCGCTTTACTCAAGCTGATCTCAAACACCTGAACTCCAGCAGTCCTCCTGCCTCAACCTCCCAGAGTGCTAAGATTACAAGTGTGAGCCGCACCTGGTCACAAAGAGCGCTTTTGTTTGTTCTTTTGAGATAGAGTGTCACTTTGTCACCCTCGGTAGAGTGCTCTAGCGTCATAGCTCACAGCAATCTCAAACTCGTGGGCTTAAGTGATTCTCTTGCCTCAGCCTCCCAAGTAGCTGGGATTACAGGTGCCTGCCACAATGCTGTCTATTTTTAGAGACGAGATCTTGCCCTGGCTCAGGCTGGTCTCATACCCACCTCGGCCTCCCAGAGTGCTAGGGTTACAGGTGTGAGTCACTGCACTTGGCCTGTACAAAGAGTGCTTTTGATGGGCTTATCAGTAAACTAAGAATCAATGAGCTTGAAATACGGTTTTTTTATTCTTTTTTGAGACAGAGTCTCACTTTGTCACCCTGGTAGAGTACCGTGGCGTCATAGCTCACAGCATCCGCAAACTCTTGGGCTCAAGCAATTCTCTTGCCTCAGCCTCCCAAGTGACTGAGACTACAGTCATCTACACAACACCCAGCTAGTGTTTAACATTTTTTAAAATCTCTTTAACATCTGGCCTAATGGAACAGAGATGGATTTTTGTATCTGCTTCTGCATTCAGTATGGCTTGATCTATTGTCTTGGTTGAAATACACAAAGAAAATACAATCTTAAACAGATATGTAGTTAGCAAAAAAAGTATATTTTTCAACTAATTGTGGATGTACTTTGATTATGCAACATTTGTCACAGAGTTGTTTTTTAAAAGTTGGTTAAAAATGTGAAATGTGAGGCTTGGCACCTATGGCTCAAGCGGCTAATGTGCTAGGCACATAACACCTGAGCTGGTAGGTTTGAATCCACCCTGGGCCTGCCAAACAACCAAAAAATAGCCGAGCAATGTGGTGGGTGCCTGTAGTCCCAGCTACTTGGGAGGCAGAGGCAGGAGAATCGCTTGAGCCCAGGAGTTGGAGGTTGCTGTGAGCTGTGATGCCGCGGCACTCTACCCAGCGTGACAGCTTGAGGCTCTGTCTCAAAAAAAAAAAAAAAAGTGAAATGTGTTCAGGCACAATGGCTCACACCTGTAATCCTAGCACTCTGAGAGGCCGAGGCAGGTGGATTGCCTGAGCTCAGGAGTTTGAGACCAGCCTGAGCAAAAGCGAGATCCTGTTTCTACTAAAGGTAGAAAAAACAGCCAGGCATTATGGCCGGTGCCTGTAGACCAAGAGACTCAGGAGGCTGTGGCAAGAAGGTCTCTTGAGCCCAGGAGTTTGAGGTTATTGGAGGCTACTAAGGCACTCTAGCCTTGGGCAACAGAGTGAGACTCAATAAATAAATATAATAATATAGAATTTTACATTATATATCATCATAGGCAACAAACACTATCAGTTGTTTTTCTTGAGGTGACAGACTCAGTTCATTTTCAAAAGAATGTCTGCCAGAGACAGTCTGAATAATAATAATTTGTACTTAATTACATATAAAAATGGAGTTCCATGAAGCAAAGTGGCTGATTCATCTCATGAGTGCCTTTCCTTAACCAACGTACTTCTCTATGAGCGTAAGTGTTGTATACTTTAACACACAGAATATTAAGAAAAAACATATTCAAGCCAGGTGCAGTGGCCCACACCTGAAATGCTAGCACTTGGGAGGCCAAAGCAGGTGGATAGTCCTAGCTACTTGGGAGGCTGAGGCAGGAGAATCACTTAAGCCCGTGACAGAGCCTCAAGCTGTCTGACCAGCCTGAACCAGAGTGAGACCACGTTTCTAAAATAGCCAGGTGTTGTGGCAGGTGCCTGTCTCCCAGCTCCTTAGGAGACTGAGGCAAGAGAATTGCTGGAACCCAAGAATTTGAGGTTGCTATGAGCTATGATGTCACAGCACTCTACTGAGGGTGACAAAGTGAGAAAAAGAAAAGAAAAAAAAAGGGAAGAAAAAAAATATATATTGGGCAGTGCCTGTGGCTCAAGGAGTCGGGTGCTGGCCCCATATACCGGAGGTGGTGGGTTCAAACCCGGCCCCAGCCAAAAAAATAAAATAAAATAAAAAACTGCAACAGAAAATAAAAAACATATTCAGTGGTTGAGATTTAATAAAATCTCATCGATCATTTCTACTGCTTCAACAAAAGACGTTTCTGAAGTGAAAGCGACTTTTTCCTTTCTTTTTTTAACCGCAAATACATACTGGTGGCAGTTATCAATTTATTATTGATCCTCAACTCCAAATACACCCTCTGCCCTGCTTGCTGCCAGATGTACTTTTACTTTTCTTCTTTGACACTAGAGGGAGCTAGAGAGACACTTTCTCTCTCTCCCTCTCTCCCTCTCCTGACTCCTGTAGCTTGTGGCAAGCAGCCCTGCACAGGACAACCAATGACATTTCAAATTCCCGCTTCAAGGTCTCAGTCCATGCTCTCCTAACCTGACAACCTTGGCGCCCCAACACCCCAATGGGAGGGGTTGCCCCCATCCTTGGCCTGCTGGTTGTGGTGTTCCAAGAAAAAAGCCCACCCAGCAAACCTCACCATGCGATGCACTGTAGCCACATCTCCCATGACGTCTGAATCCCAGCACAAAGGAGGGTACCCCCTTCCAGGTTTGTTTTTTCTTTGGGTCCTCTCCCTCAGATTTTAGGTATTTTGAGAGTTCTCTTTTATTCAGACTTACTTGTAATTTCCTGTAAATAGCTCATCATTCTTTTGTTTCTTTTTTTTTTTCTTTCAGTTTTTGGCCAGGGCCAGGTTTGAACCTGCTACCTCCGGTATATGGGGCCAGTGCCCTACTCCTTTGAGCCACAGTCACTGTCCATTTTTCTTTCTTTTCTTTTCTTTTTTTTTTTTTGTAGAAACAAAGTCTCACTTAATTGCCCTCAGTAGAGTTCCGTGCCGTGGTGTAACACAGCTCACAGCAACCTCCAACTCCTGGGCTTAGGCGATTCCCTTGCCTCAACCTCCCGAGTAGCTGGGACTACAGGCACCGGCCACAATGCCAGGCTATTTTTTTGTTTTTGTTGCAATTTGGCCGGGGCCACGTTTGAACTCGCCACCCTCGGTATATGGGGCCAGCGCCCTACTCACTGAGCCACAGGCACCGCCCTCATCATTCTTTATGGTTTTTTTTTTTTTTTTTGTAGATACAGAGTCTCACTTTACTGCCCTCGGTAGAGTGCCGTGGCGTCACACAGCTCACAGCAACCTCCAGCTCTTGGGCTTATGTGATTCTCTTGCCTCAGCCTCCCGAGCAGCTGGGACTACAGGCGCCCGCCACAACGCCCAGCTATTTTTTTGTTGTTGTTGTTGCAGTTCGGCCGGGGCTGGGTTTGAACCCACCATCCTCGGTATATGGGGCCGGCGCCCTACTCACTGAGCCACAGGCACCACCTATCATTCTTTATGTTAAAACTTCCCTGTTCAAATTACTGCCTCGTGACTGGATCCTGATCAATATAGAATTTAGATAAGAGTGTTGACTGGAGACATAGCCACAGCATAGAAGTTTGGGTTGGGTTTGGTCACACCTTGGGTTTGAACAGAGGGTTGAGCTCCATGGGAGATGGTCTGTTAGTATCCCATGACATGCTACAGCATCCCGGTTAATCAAGTTATTGCCTACTTCTTCTTTTGATAAAGTAACAACTAAAGCTCCTGCCTTCCAAGCCCAGGTAGCTGCTGTACTTGACTGTTAGGTCAATAATGACGACACTAAGGACTGCAGTGAGGGCTAGATTCTTCTGAGAGTGCTGTATTGCTTCCAAAAAAAAAAGACAAACTCAGGTCCTGTAACCCTCAGTTCATGTCAGGGTTAGAGAGGTTCCCACAACAGGCCTAAAGGTGTCTATTATTTCTTGGAGGCATTGGATTGATTTTGCTGAAAATCATAAACAAAACTCACTTGTGTGGAGGAGTAACAAGAAGCAGATTTACCCTTGTAGGAAGAAGTGAAACAGTCTTTTTTCAGAGAACATAATCATGTATATGTAAAAAATCCAATGGAATCTATAAACACTTATTCACTGGAATAAGTGATTTTAGAAAGGTTGTAGAATACAAAATCAAGATATAAATATTGATTGTATTTCTATATTCCAGGAACAAGCGATCAGAAATTTTAAAAATCATTTACAACAGCATCAAAACTATGAAATACTTAAGGATAAATCTAACAAAAGATATGAAAGAGGGGTGGCGCCTGTGGCTCAAGGAGTAGGGCGCCGGTCCCATATGCTGGAGGTGGCAGGTTCAAAGCCAGCCCCGGCCAAAAACCACAAAACACACACACACACACACACACACACACACACAAAAAGATATGAAAGACATGTACACTGAAAACTACAATATATGTATGAGAGAAATTAAAGAATTCCTAATTAAATTGAGACATATTTTGTGGCTTAGAAGGCTCAATATTGTTGAGAGCAATTGTTCCCAAATTGGCCAATAGACCAATTCAATACAGTCTCAAAATAAATCCCAACTGATTTTATTATAGAAATTGACAGCCAATTTATAAAATTTGTATGGAAATTTAAAGGACTGACAATAGACAAAACAGCTATGAAAAAAAGCTGCCAAGTAGAGGGTAACCACTACAGTGATTTCAAGTATTATTATAAAACTACAGGAATCAAAACAGTATGATCTTATTGTAAAGATAGAAAAAAGACGAATGGAACAGAATAATAAGTTCAGAAGTAAACTCACAAATACACAGACAACTGACTTTTATTTTTTCTTGAGACAGAGCCTCAAGGTAGAGTGCTGGGTAGAGTGCTATGGTATCACAGCTCACAGCAACCTCCAACTCTTTTTTTTTGTGTGTGTGTTTTTTGGCCGGGGCTGGGCTTGAACCCGCCACCTCCAGCATATGGGACCGGCACCCTACTCCTTGAGCCACAGGCGCCGCCCAACCTCCAACTCTTGGGCTTAAATTATTCTCTTGCCTCAGCCTCCCAAGTAGGGACTACAGGCGCCCACCACAATGTCGCGCTATTTTTTTGCCTGTAGTTGTCATTGTTTTGCAGGCCTGGGCTGGATTCGAACCTGCCAGCTCTGGTGTATGTGGCTGGCACCTTAGCCACTTGAGCTACAGGCACCGAGCAAGACAACTGACTTTTAACAAAGACAGTAAGGCAATGCAATGGAGAAAGAGCAGCCTTTTCATCAAATGGTGTTTGAACAATTAGATATCCATATGCAAGGGGGAAAAAAGTCTTTGATCCATACCTGACACCACATAAGAAAAGGAACTCAAAATGAATCATAGACCTAAATATAAAACCTGAAACTATAAAATGTCTAGAAGAAAACTGGAGAAAATCTTTGCAACTTTGGGTTACGGAAAGACTTCTTAGATTCAATACAAAAGTATAATCCATGACAGAACAAATCTACAAATTATACTTATCAAAGTTGAAAATGTATGCTCTTCAATCAAGAGAAAGAAAAAATAAGCTATAAAACTAAGAGAAGGGAGCGGCGCCTGTTGCTCAGTGGGTAGGGCGCCAGCCAGATATACTGAGGGTGGCGGGTTCAAAACCCGGCCCCAGCCAAACTGCAAAAACAAAAAAAAAACAGACGTTGTGGCCGGCGCCTGTCATCCCAGCTAGTTGGGAGGCTGAGGCAAGAGAATTGCCTAAACCCAAGATCTGGAGGCTGCTGTGAGCTGTGATGCTACAGCACTCTACTGAGGGTGACAAAGTGAGACTCTGTCTCTGAAAAAACAAAACAACAACAACAAAAAAAAACCTGAGAGAAGACTTTGCAATAATAGTACTATCTGGTTAAGAATAATATATCTGGGGCGGCGCCTGTGGCTCAGTCGGTAAGGCGCCGGCCCCATATACCGAGGGTGGTGGGTTCAAACCCGGCCCCGGCCAAACTGCAACCAAAAAATAGCCGGGCGTTGTGGCGGGCGCCTGTAGTCCCAGCTACTCGGGAGGCTGAGCAAGAGAATCGCTTAAGCCCAGGAGTTGGAGGTTGCTGTGAGCTGTGTGAGGCCACGGCACTCTACCAAGGGCCATAAAGTGAGACTCTGTCTCTACAAAAAAAATAAATAAATAAAATAAAATTTAAAGACTGACCACACCAAGTGTTGTCAACGATATGAAGGAACTACAACTGTCATATACTATGGGTAGAAATAATTTGGCAGTTTCTTAAAAAGTTAAATATACCTACCATACGAGAAAGGCATTCTAATTTTAGGCATTTACCCAAGAGAAAAGGAAATATATGTCCATACAAAGATTTGTGCATGAATGTTCATAGAAGTTATAATCATTAACAGCTAAAAAAACAGGCAACAGGGGCAGCACCCGTAGCTCAGTGGGTAGGGTGCCGGCCACAATACACCAAGGCTGGCAGATTCTGATGGGTTCGAACCCGGCCCAGGCCAGCTAAAACAACAATGACAACTGCAACAACAACAAAAACAACAACAAAAAAAAACTGGCAACAATACAATATCAACAGATGAATGGATTAAAAAATTGCACAATGAAAAGGAATGAACTAGTCAGACTTAGTGGCTTATGCCTATAATCCCAACACTTTGGGAGGCTGAGGTGGAAGGATCACTTGAGGCCAAGAGTTCAAGACCACCCTAAGCAACATAGCAGACCCTATCTGCAAAAAATTAAGAAAAACATTAGCAGGGTGTGGTGGCACTCTCCTGTAGTCCTAGCTACTTGGGGGCCTGAGATGGGAGACTTGCTTGAGTCCAGGAGTTCAAGGCTACAGTAAGCTATGATCATGCTACTGCATTCCAGCCTGAGCAACAGAGTCCTTATCTCTAAAGAAAAAAGTAAAAAAGAATTGTTGATAAACACAACATGGATGATTCTCTAAATAATTTTGCTGAATGAAAGAAGCTAGATGTAAAATTACTGCATAATTCCATTTATGTAGAACTGTAGAACATAGCATGCAACTTCTACCTCAAAAGAAAAAAAACTCTGGAAACAAACATTGAATTCTACCTAACAATATACTTGGTGAAGGATTTAGGGGAAGTATACTGAGTTTACACTTACGAGTAAGCAAACTATACCCTGTAGGCCAATTACCTGCTGCCTTTTTCTCGTATGACCCGTGAAATAAGTGGGTTTTTTCTTTTTTTTTTTTACAATTTTAATTGGTTAAAAAAAAAACAAAAAATAAAATGACATGAAATGTTTTTTTTTTCTTTTTTTGAGACAGAGTCTCAAGCTGTTGCCTACTCAGGAGGCTGAGGCAACAGACTGGCTTAAGCCCAAGAGTTTGAGGTTGCTGTGAGCTATGACACCAGGGCACTCTACTGAGTATTCTCCAGAGGGTCTTTAGGCACACACTGTAACCCAGGAGGGAATAACTTATACAGTAAAAGAATTGCAAGACTTTGCTTATATAAACAGAAACTGGGGGGATATGTGTGGAATGGGGTGCTTAGGGTGTTAGACCAGGTAGAGCAAAATATAGCACTAAACTGGGTAGAATTCTTTGATATAGGTTTCCTTACTAGAGAGTCAAGATTTAATGTGTTGGCTCACACAACTGGAGGTGGCTCTAACAGTTTACTTAGCAAGTTTACTGAAATTTGCACTCAACAGTAGCCTACCTTTAATGAAGTTGACATGCTAGAATTTCTGTTACATGATTTGGAGTAGGAAGTCCAAAGGCTTAGGAAGATAGGAATATCGGAGTGGATTTATTATGTGCAATTGACGTACCCACCCCCTAACTATATTCACCAAGAAGGCCTAAAGATAGCTGGGCGTTGTGGCAGGCGCCTGTAGTCCCAGCTGCTCGGGAGGCTGAGTCAAGAGAATCGCTTAAGCCCAGGGGTTGGAGGTTGCTGTGAGCCGTGTGACGCCACGGCACTCTACCGAGGGCCATAAAGTGAGACTCTGTCTCTACAAAAAAAAAAAAAAGGCCTAAAGAAGACACTTCCTTCACCAAGCATTGAGAAGGACATTAGTGAGGAAAACACCTGTGTTCTATGAGAGGGCCATATGTGCAAAGTGGCCCCCAAACACAGAAGGAGTCAAGAAACCAAAGAACGAGGCAGTCAATCCTGTTTGTCAGTACGGGGTGATTTCTTGGGAAACTTAGGGACAAAGCGTGGTCTTGGACAGCTGCAGGATAGGTAGGCCAGGGCGTGGTGGCTCCTTCCTGCAATGCCAGCACTTTGGGAGGCCAAGACAGGAGGATCAAAGTTCAAGACTGGCCCGAGCAACCTAGTGAGACCCCGACTCTACAAAAAATAAGTTAGCTGGGTGTGGCGTCACATGCCTGCAGTCAGGAGATGATGTAGGAGGATTGCTTAAGCTCAGGAGTTTGAGGTTGCAGTGAACTATCAACTATCATGAAGTCACTGCACTCTAGCCTATGCAACAGAGCAAGACCCTGTTGAGAAAGAAAGAAAGAAAGAAAGGAGGGGGGAGGGAGAGAGAGAAGGAAGAAAGAAAGAAAAAGAGAAAGAAAAGAGGTAGATATTGTTCCTCTCCAGATCCAGGGTTTCTATACTATAGGGAAAGGGTTATACATGTTCTATGTAGACAATTATAAGCAACCCTCCAGAGCAGGCAAGAATGCTATGTGTATCTTGGTCTATAATTTGTGTGATTGTTGAGGTTGCTTTGATCTAAAGGCAGGATTATAGTGAGTACTTGTTCTTACACTAAGGATCATAGATAAAGTAGGAATCAGAAGACATTCATGGGCTAAGATTAATCAGAAGTTAGCAGGGCAGATTAGCATCCAAGATGAAGTCACTTTTGTCTCTGCAACCTGCATTTTTAAAAAGCTCTGCTGTTGCTCTATACTTGTGTAAGCCAGGTATGACCATGAACAATGCCACCATTGAGATAGACTCCATGATTTCAGTGGGAATGATGGGCCAAAATTGCAAAAAAAAAAGGGGGGGGGAATCTTGCTCTAGTAGCCAAAGACCTAACTTGAGTTGCCACAGTGAAGAGACATGGAATCTGTCCCAGATTTTAGACCTAAGTCAGCATACATCCAGAGACCCTTAATGGAAAGGAAAGTTGGTTCTCCTTGAGGAAGGATCTGGGGTCCATTTACTACACAGTAGGGTGAAGAAAATATCCAGAGCCTTTGGCTATTTGGAGGTGGTTCTAACAGTTTACTTTGAGGATTACTAGATAGTGGCTCTGACCTAACAGTAAATGCCAGTGAGGCTCACCAGTTAGAGTGGGGGCTTAAGATGGTCATCTTAGCTCAAGTCCAACTTACAGAGGGCTCAGTTCATCCATGGTCCTGCCCTATGGTTATTTCCAAATTCCTGAGACTGTCATTGAAATAGACATCCATAGCGACTGCTAGAATCCCCACTTTGGCTCTCTAACCCATAGATTGAGAGAATTACAGTAGCAAGATAGTTAACCAGAAGCAATATTATATCCCTGGGGTAACTGCAGAGACTAATGCCACCTTCAGAGTCTTTTTTTTTTTTTTAAGAGACAGAGTCTCAATTTTTTTTTTTTGTGGTTTTTGGCCGGGGCTAGGTTTGAACCCGCCACCTCTGGCATATGGGACCGGCGCCCTACTCCTTGAGCCACAGGTGCTGCCCACAGAGTCTCAATTTTATCACCCTTGGTAGAGTGCTGTGGTGTCACAGCTCACAGCAACCTCCAACTCCTGGGCTTACGCGATTCTCTTGCCTCAGACTCCTGAGTAGCTGGGACCCACCACAACACCTGGCTATTTTTTGTTGCAGTTTGGTGGGGGCCGGTTTCAAACTCACCACTCTTGGTATATGGGGCTGGTGCCCTACCCACTGAACCACAGGCACCGCCCACCCTCAGGGTCTTGACAGGGATTTGGCATGTGCAGATACCAGATGGGTCTTGGAGAATGACTGTGAACTACTGTAAACTTGATCAGGTGGCCATTGCAATGGTAGCTGCTGTCCCAGATGTAGTATACTTACTAGAACAAATCAATGTGGCCCATAGTATTGTGAATGGGCTTGCTAAAGACTCAGTTAAGATACCACTTGAGAGAACCACACTTAGAAATGATAGGGTTCTGGGTGGTGCCTGTAGCTCAAGGAGTAGGGCACCAGTCCCATATGCTGGAGATGGCAGGTTCAAACCCAGCCCCGGCCAAAAACCACAAAAAAAAAAAAAAAAAAAAAAAAAGAAATGATAGGGTTCTGTTTTATAGAATGCAGTATATACTTTAATAAGAGACCATAGGGGTTGCTATCTCCCCTAGTGGCCAGAATACATGAGTCAGAATCAAGAAGTGGGATTGGACCTGGTTCTTCTCACTATTACACTTTTTTTTTTTTTGAGACAGAGTCTCATTTGTTGCCCTTGGTAGAGTGCCTGTGGCATCATAGCTCACAGCAACCTCAGACTCCTGGGCTTAAGCGATTCTCTTGTCTTAGCCTCCCGAGTAGCTGAGACTACAGGCACCTGCCACAATACCTGGCTATTTTTTTTTTTTTTTCCTAGAGAAGGGGTCTCACACTTGCTCAGGTGGGTCTGGAACACGTGAGCTCAGGCAATCACCCACCTTGGCCTCCCAGAGTGCTAGGATTACAGGCGTGAGCCACTGTGCCTGGTCCTCACTATTATATTTAGTAACCCACTTGTAGTTTTTGTATTGTTTTCCATCTTGGCAAACTTTGAGCTCTGCTGATTTGGAGGTCTAAGTCTTCAAAAGAGGAATTCTTCTACCAGGGAACACAATGATACCACTGAATTGGAAAATAAGACTGAGACTGCCACCTGGCCATTTGCAACTTTATGCCACTGAACCAACCACAGAAAAAGGGATTATTCTACTAGCTGGAGTCACTGATCCCTATGGTCCAGGAGGAAACTGGGCTGCTCCTACACAATGGGACGGGAATAATGTGTCTTACTATTATAACTCCATGCCCAATACTAAAGGTTAATGAAGGGCAGCGCCTGTGGGTAGGGCGCCAGCCCCATATACCGAGGATGGTGGGTTCCAACCCGGCCCCGGCCAAACTGCAACAACAACGACATAAAAAGGTTAATGGAAAACTGTACTAAGTAAAAGAAGGCAGGACAACTATGGCATCAATGGAGTTTGCATCATTCTTCCAGGTAAAAAGCCCAACTATCTGAGTCTAGGGAAATATGGCTTGGATGCTTGGAGAAGGAACCAAAGTTAGCAATTATGGTCTCGTAACCAATTACAGAGATAGGGTTGTAGAAGCTTGTCATAGTTTCTCCTTGCTTTTATATTCATGTGATTGTTTGTATATGTTAACCATTTTCTTTTTTCTTCTCTCATTTTTCTTTTTTATAAAAATTGTTAAGAGATTAACTTTACTATTTAGACTTTAGATAACAGAGTATTTAGGAAGACTGTGACTGAATTTGATGTGTAACTAAAACAACCAGCAATTGATACAATGACTGTTAAGATTAAATCTCATTTTAGGGAAAAAGTGAGAAGTCCACTGTGTAAAGGATTGCTGTATCTTATTGGGTGGAAATATCACACTGTTTCATTGTTTTATAGGTGTTTGGTGTTAGAAAAAGGGTACGTAGACTCAGCGCCTGTAGCTCAGCGGCTAGGATGCCAGCCACATACGCTGGAGCTGGCGAATCCAGCCTGGGCCTACCAAACAACAATGACAACTACAACCAAAAAATAGCCAGGCATTGTGGCGGGTCCTGTAGTCCCAGATACTTGGGAGGCTGAGGCAAGAGAATCGCTGAAGCCCAAGAGTTTGAGGTTGCTGTGGGCTGTGATGTCATGGCACTCTACTCAGGGCGACAGCTGGAGACTCTGTCTCAGAAAAAAAAAAAAAAGAAAAGAAAAGGACTATGTATAGAAACTGTAGTAGTAGCCAAAGGGACAGACAATGCCAGTTATCAATGTCTTGCCTCTCAGCTCCAAATCTACCTTGCATTGCCCATAATTAGTTAATATTGATGCAAAAGTGATTGAAGGAGTGAGAGAATTTCACCCTTGAATTTTGAAGGGGCTAGATTAGGTTACTGCTTGAAATAAGAAATAGTTCTTGGGCCAGACAGGGTAATTCAAGCCAATAATCCTAGCATTCTGGGTGGCTGAGGTGGGAGGATTGCTTGAGGTCAGGAGTTCTAGACCAGGCTGAGCAGGAAGGAGACCCTGTCTCTACTAAAAATAGAAAAAAAATTTAGCCGGACATCTTGGTGGGCGCCAGTCGTCCCAGCTTCTTAGGAGGCTGAGCCAGGAGGATCCCTTGAACCCAGGAGTTGGAGGTTGCTGTGAGCTAGGCTGATGTCAAGGAACTCTAACTTGGTGCAACAGTGAGACTCTCTCTTTTTTTTGGGGGGGGGCAAAGGCTGGGTTTGAACCCGCCACCTCCAGCATATGGGGCTGGCATGCTACCCCTTTGAGCCATAGGTGCCACCCTGAGACTCTGTCTCAAAAAAAAAAAAGTAATAGGCTTGGCCCCCAAAGCACAGTTGTTAGGGTGCCAGCCACAAACACCAAGGCTGGCAGGTTTGAACCCAGCCTGGGCCAGCTAAAACAACAATGACAACTGCTACAAAAAATAGCCTGGTGTTGTGGTGGGTGCCTGTAGTCCCAGTTACTTGAGAGGTGGAGGCAAGAGAATCACTTAAGCTCACGAGTTTGAGATTGCTGTGAGCTGTGATGCCACAGCACTCTACTGAGGGTGACAGCTTAAGACTGTCTCAAAAAAAAAAAAGAGAAGAAAAATAGGAGGATGGTGACATGGGACTGGGAGGATCAGGACAGCCTAAGTAGGGCAGAAGCTTTGCTTCCTTTTAGTCCAATGAGGAAAACACAGGATTTGGGACCTGGGTAAGCAGAAATTAGGTAATTGTTTCTTTTTAAAGAGAAACATCTCTACTCTGGCAGATTTGTTTATTCCTAGTCCCTAAGATTTAAAGAGCAGCGATGGAGAGGACAGGGAAGAGGTGACATAGGAAACTGGGTTCCAGTCCCTTAAGTAGACTTAGAAGCACAGTTCCAGTTATCTCATGGGCTATAGCTCTTAGAGATAGGGGTTCTGGACCCCACTCTCCCCCGGATTCCTGGAAGTTGGGACAAGATGAAAACAAAGTTTGTTACTGCTTTCCCAGGAAGGTGCAAAGGGACTGGGGACCAAACACTTGCAGGAGAGGATGGAGATTTTTGCAGGATGGAGAAGTCCATGGAAGGAGAGAGTTTGAATTCGTAGAAGAAACTGAGATCAATCTTGGAAGTATGTTCAGGAGCAAGATAGAGATAAACATGAGAGACAGGTTAGGGAAGTATAAAGTGAAGAAATGTTTGATAAACAGGTGCCAGAAGCAGGTGATATGACTTCTGAGAGCCTTAAAGAAGATAAAGAAACTCAGTGAATTGAAGGGAAAGGGTGAGGAGAGCATCTCCTGCTCCCTCCCTTACTCTGCCTCTGAAGGATGCAACTATGGAGACCTGTGCCTGGAGGTCCACTGGGAGGTAAATGAGAGAGCCAGTGCTTTCTTTTGAAAGGAGGTGGAAGATATGCTTAGAAAGGGAGCCAACTCACCAAACTGATTGCAAAGGCATGGCAAGGGTGAACCCATCTTTTGATGAAGGCTGAAGTGGCAGCTCCTACCATGTTTAGATGGCAAAGATGCTTGTTGGCAGTGGGAAGGGCCACAACATGAGCTGCACTGGAAAGACCTTGGTTGCAGAGTTACACTGTATTTGGTGAAAGAGAATAGCAGCTCTCAGGGTTCAGCCAATGTGGCAGCTACATATTGGTGGCTTGCAGACAAGTGTTGTTTGGCACACAAAATGTTTCTTCCCAGCCAGGCACTGTGGCTCACATCTGTAATCCTAGCACTCAGGAGGCCAAAGCAGGAGGATTGCTTTAGCTCAGGAGTTCAAGACCAACCTGAGTTCAAGAATAACCTGTCGCTACTAAAATTAGAAAAAAAAAATCAGTTGGGCATGGTGGTGTGCACCTGGAGTCCCAGCTACTTAGGAGGCTAAGGCAGGAGGATCACTTGAGTCCAGGAGTTTGAGGTTGCTGCTAGCTAGGCTGAGGACATGGAACTCTAGGTCAGGCAAAAGTGTGAAACTCTATCTCAAAAAAAAAACCAAAAAAAAAACCTTTCTTCCTCTCCAAATTGGAAGATTTTAATTTTAAAATCCAGACTTGATGTTTCTCAAATCCAGACATCTGGCTTCACTGAGCTGCATCCCTTTGGGGCAGAAACTGGCTGGAGCTGAGCACCAGACACCCCTCTTCTTAAACAGAGCACACTCTCCAGTTTACCACAGTGCCTGCCCGCTTCATCCTTTTTTGTTACCTCTGTCCCATATCACATAGGCATTTGAGTTTGAGACCCTTCATCTAATTCAACCTTTTCTTTTATAGATTGAAACTGGGGCCCCAGAGATCTAGTCACTTGACCTAGCTGGTTAAGAGCTAGTAAGAGACAAAGGCTAGAATTCTTTTTTTTTTTTTTTTTTTTTGGTTTTTGGCCAGGGCTGGGTTTGAACCCACCACCTCTGGCATATGAGGTGGCACCTCTACTCCTTGAGCCACAGGCGCCACCCAAAGGCTAGAATTCTTGTCTCCTGAAATGTACTCTGTGTCCCTTCTGCTACCAGCTGCTGCATCTCCTTGGAAAATGCTCAGGCCTTTAGTAAAGAAGTTGTCCCTGTAGGCTATGGGACAGGGAGATTAGTTGAGTTGGCCTTCATCATAATGAATTTCTCTATCTTGATGCCCAGCCCCTTTTTCATTACATGTTTTAGATGAGGAATATGGCTTCACTGTTTTGGATGAATAGGGTATTGTATCATTTGCATCTCAAATTGGGATTACTGCTCAGACATACACAAATGCCGAGAACCCTGGGGTGCCACCGAGGGGTACTCGTAAGAGCAAAAACTACCCATCTAATTTGCCAACAAGTTTGGGGGTTATTCAGTATTTGTAACTGGGTGGTTTACTCTCCTTTCCCTAACTTTAAGAGTATCAAATAATTTCTGCTATTTATTTCTGTGTAAATCATTATTTTGAAAATATCATAATTACAGAGAAGTTGAAAGGCTAGTACAAAGAACTTTAGCAGAACACTCACCCAGATTTATCAGTTGTTAACATTTTGTTCATATGCTTTTTCTCTTTCTGTGTATGTATTTTAAATATATATAATTTTATGGAAATGTTTGAAAGCAGGTTGCATACATCACACTCCCTTCAGTGTATATTTAATGAGAATATACTGCGGGGCTCGTGGCCTGCACCTATAATCTAGCATTTTGAGAGGCCAAGGCGGGTGGATTGCTTGAGCTCAGGAGTTCGAGACCAGCCTGAGCAAAAGTCAGACCCTGTCTCTACAATATTAGACAAGCATTGTGGCAGGCACCTATAGTCCCCGCTGCTCAGGAAGCTGAGGCAAGAGGACCACTTGAGCCCACGAGTGTGAGGTTGCTGTCAGCTATGATGCCACAGCTCTCTACCCAGGGCTACAGAGTAAGACCATCTCAAAAAAAGGAATGTGTGTATATATATGTGTATATATATATACTGTACATATCTATTTTTATATATATATATTCTCTTACATACCTACAGTAGAGTTACTACACATTCAGGATATTTATCAATCAATACCTTATTGTCTATATTTCAAATTCATAAATTTTCCTCATAATTCCTTTTTTTAAAATTTCAGATTAGGCTCGGCGCCTGTGGCTCAAGCGGTGAAGGCACCAGCCATATAAACCCAAGCTGGCGGGTTCGAATCCAGCCCGGGCTCACCAAACAACAATGACGGCTGCCACCAAAAATTAGCCAGGCGTTGTGGCAGGCACCTGTAGTCCCAGCTGCTTGAGAGGTGGAGGCAGGAGAATCGCTTGAGCCCAGGTGCTGGATGTTGCTGTGAGCTGTGATGCTACGGCACTCTACCTAGGGCGACAGCTTGAGGCTCTGTCTCAAAAAAAAAAAAATTTTTTTTCAGATTAATATAAGGGTACATCCAATTGGGTTACATTGTTTGAATGTTAGGTAGCATCCAAGTTGCAGTTGAGCCCTTCACCCAGGAGGTGCGCCAAACACCCTTACATTGTACTCATCAGGTGGGAGCCTATAGAGTGCCCCTCTCTTCCTCCCCCACCTACTTGAATTTAATTTTGTTCTTCTCTTATGTGGGCCTGTAGTTGTTCATCTATTAGTTTCAAATTAGTATTGAGGGGTGGCGCGTGTGGCTCAAAGAGGTAGGGCACTGGTCCCATATGCCAGAGGTGGTGGGTTCAAACTCGGCCCCTGCCAAAAAAAAAAAACAAACGATCAAATTAGTATTGAGTACATAGGGTGCTTGGTTTTCCATTCTTGACATATTTAATTGAGAACACACTGTAACTCCATCTACATCAATACAAAAGGTATAAAGTATCCCACTTTTTTTCCCATAATGTCTTTTATAGCAACTTTTTTCAGGTACAGGATTAAGGTCAGGATCAAGTATTTCATTTAGTTGTTAAGTCACTTTAAACACCTTTAATCTGGAACACTTCTTCAACCTGTCTTTCATGTCATGGAAATTTTTGAGGAATACAGTGGTTCCTATTGTTTCTTCTTTTTATATATCTATTTTGAGACAGAGTCTTACCTTATTGTCCTTGGTAGACTGTTATGGCATCATATCTCACAGCAACCTCAAACTCTTGCACTCAAGCGATTCTCTTGCCTCAGCCTCCTGAGCAGCTGGGACTATAGGCGCCCACCACAATGCCCTGGCATTTTTAGAGACAGGGTCTCACTCTTGCTAAGGCTGGCTTGGATCCCATGAGCTCAGGAAATTCACCTGCCTTGGCCTCCCAGAGTGCTAAGATTATAGGCATGAGCCACTGCACCCAGCCTGCTTTTTCTTTTTATATATGTATGTATGTGTGTTTGTATGTTGTAAAAGTATGGATACAGATTCTTCTTTTATTCAATAGGTTACATTGCTGTCCTTATTTATCACTCAGATTGTCTCAGATTTGGCCAATTGGGGCCTCTTCAAGCTGCATCGTATGACTCTTTGATGCCCTCATTTTTTTTTTTTTTTTGAAAACAGAGTCTCATGGGCAGTGCCTATGGCACAGTGGGTAGGGCACAGGCCCCATATCTGAGGGTGATGGGTTCGAACCCAGCTTCGGCCAAACTGCAACCAAAAAATAGCCAGGCGTGGCGGGCGCCTGTAGTCCCAGCTACTTGGGAGGCTGAGGCAAGAGAATTGCTTTAAGCCCAAGATTTGGAGGTTGCTGTGAGCTGTGACGCTGTGGAATTCTACTGGAGGCGACATAGTGAGACTGTGTCTCAAAAACAAAAAAAAAAGATTGCAATATTTGTTATTTTGTCTTTACACTGAGGCTACTTGAAAGCTACTTGAATTAGTTCTAATTTTTTTCCTTTCAATGGGTTATTTCATTCATCTAAAATAGTTAATTATATCTGCATTCAGTTTTTAGGTACCCTTCCATCCTTGTTGATTTAATTGTTTAAATATGTTGACCATTAACATGATTTAAAGTCAAAACTATATTAAAAGGAATACTCAAAGAAGTGTATCCCCACCTCATTAGGAGTCCTATTGTTTCCTTCAATGAGATCGTTACCCAAGAAATCCTCATTTTGCTCTAACCCCCATAAGAGGTAACCAATTTGATTAGTTTCTGATTTATCCTGTGCTTTTTTGTAAAAACTTGTCGATGCATTTATATATACATATGTGTATATATATATATATATTTTGAGACAGAGTCTCACATTGTCACCCTCAGTGGGTGACAGCTATTTTATTTTTTATTTTTATTATTATTATTTTTTGTAGAGACAGGGTCTCAATTTACGGCCCTTGGGAGAGTGCCATGACGTCACACGGCTCACAGCAACCTCCAACTCTTGGGCTTACGCGATTCTCTTGCCTCAGCCTCCCGAGCAGCTGGGACTACAGGCGCCCGCCACCACGCCCCGCTATTTTTTTTCGTTGTTGTTGCAGTTTGGCCGGGGCCAGGTTTGAACCCTCTACCCTCGGTATATGGGGCCGGCGCCCTACTCACTGAGCCACAGGCACCACTCTTATTTTTTATTTTTTTTTAATATGGAACGCTTTACAAATTTGTGTTTCATCCTTGCACAGGGGCCATTAGTATCCCTCCAATTTTAGTTTATGTGCTGCTGAAGCAAGCACCCAGCAATTTTTTGTTGTAGTTGACGTTGTTTACCAGGCCCGGGCTGGCTTCCAACCCACCAGCCCTGTGTATGGGCCCCCCCTAACCACTGAGAACCGGTGCTGAGCTATCTGGCTATTTTTGTTTGTTTGTTTGTTTGTTTATTTATTTTTGAGATGGTTGCTCTGGGTAGAGACCATGGCATCACAGCTCACAGCAACCTCAAACCCTTGGGCTTTAGTCATTCTCTTGCCTCAGCCTCTCTACAGGTACCCGTCACAACGCCCGGTTGTTTTTTGGTTGCAGTTGTCACTGTGGCCTGGGCCGGGTTCGAACCCGTCAGCTTGTGTGTATGTGGCCGGCTGAGCTATGGGCGCCACCCTGTTCGGCTATTTTTAGAGACTGGCTCTTGCTCAGGCTAGTCTCGAATTCGTGAGCTCAGGCAATCCACTGGTCTCGGCCTCCCAAGAGCTAGAATTACAGGCGTGAGCCATCGTGCCGGCTTCAGAGGATCTTCTTGGAAAGAACTGATAACTTGAGCTTGAAGAACGAGAAAGTGGAGGATGGGAGGGGAATTCTGCGTGAACAAACAGCATTTGTACAGACATAGTTGAATAAGGGCAATGCATGTTGTGGAAAATTTTGTGGGGCTAAAACTTGAATGCAGGGGCAGGATAGAGTGGGTGGAAGGAGTTGGGCGCTGACCGGGTGGCATAGAATTAGGGGGTACAGCTAATGCCAGGAAAAACCTAGACTGTGTTATGGCACCCGGAAGACATAAAGGCATTTAAAATACCGTTCCGATCCACTCACTTTACAAATACGTATTTAATTGACTGCCTACATTGTAGTAGGTAGGGTAGAGCGAGGGGTAAGAGCTAGATCCCAACCACTAGGGAGCTGACATTAGCAACGAGGACAAGAATTAAATGAGCTGTTTGAATAAAGTGGGATAAACTGCTGGGCAAGTATGCAGGAAGGAAACCTGGCATATTTGAAGACAGGAGTGTGGCAGGGGCAAAGGAATATTTCCCAAAAAATTAAGGCAGACTTTTAGATAGGTATGTGCAAAGGGGTAACAAGGAGCTCCAGCTGAGCATTTCACTGGGGTTAAGACACTACCCCGCTCACTCTCCTGGATGCAAAGAGTAAGCTAACTTTAAAAATGCAAATTTGACCTCTTTTCATGTTTTTTAAAAAAGGCTCCCCCCTGCTTTAAAGATAATGTCCAGGTCTCTTACTAGGCTTGGGAACCTTTAAAATCTCGTTCCAGGCTAACTATCTCTCCAGTCTCATTTTTAAGCGCCCCCCCGCCCCTTTTTACTTAGCTTAACACATCCTTAACACAATCCGCATTTTCTCTTGCCAAGAATTCCATCTCCCTTCTCCTCAGTTTAGGCGTCCCCAATGCTGGATTTGATGTCATTTCTATTTACTCTAATAGTGCCCTGTGCTTCGCGGACTAGATCTTATCAAATTATCTAAATCAACGACTAGCTTTAACACCTTGAGAGCAGGAAGTGGTTTAATTACCCTTGTGTTGAAGCACCGAACTTAATGTCCCGATGCCCAACTAAGTTTGAATTCATTGTAAAGATGGGTGAGGATTTTCAACCAGATCCTAGGAATTTTGATTCAGTTATCTTACTACAGTTTAGCATTCATTCTCGGGCATGAAAAAACAATTTAAGTTTAAAATCACTGAAATTCAAAATAATTAAGGAGTAGGAATAGATTATCTGCTAAGATTCACAATCAAACTCATTACTTAAAGTTCATCAGTCTTTTATTTAAAGCAGATAAGGTGGAGAGCAGCTCCTTACAAAACCTACCAACCTGCCTGAAAGATTAGTCACTCGGTTTGTCCAGTCCTGGGGACTTTTTTGGCACTTAAGACCCCGCCCACTAGCACCCAAGTGGCGGAAGAACCTTACGCTACGCCATCACATCTCACACTCTGCGGAGGCATCCCGACGTTACGCCGGTGGCGTAGGCGGAGCGGCCGGTCCTTCCTTTCGGCTTCTTGGGCTCCTCCCCCAGCGCCTCTCACGCTCATTGTGAAGCGACAGCAGCAGCCAGCCTCTAAGGCGGTGTGAGACCTTGAGACCCTAAATCCCTGGCGCACGTGAGCGCCAGCGCTCCTTCTACCCACTCCAAGGGTTAGCGGTGCGAGATCCACCCATTTTTATTTCCTCCTCTCTCACCGGGAGCTAACCACCTCGGTGCGAGGGAGCACCTCGCGCCGCCGCTTCCTCCTCCCGCCCCTCCCCCTTTGGTAACTCCCGCCCGCGCGCTCCTCCTCCTTCCCCGTTCCCTGGCGACGCGCACGCGCGCCAGGCCGGCTCGCGTCCTCTCGCTTTCCGCCAGCCCGCGAGACCCCCTCCCCTTCCGCCTCGCGGCGCTTCCTCGCGCCGCGGTCTTCTCTAGCCATCCCCGGCACCGCGGGGTTACCCCTCGCCTGCCAACGGCGGGTCCCCAGTCTCCCAATCCCCCTCGCTTCCCGCGCTCTCCGGCGGGGACCCAGCCCCGGCCCTCTCTCTCCCTCCCTTCCCTCTAATTCCCCTTCCGGACGCTGCCATCATGTTGAAGCCTCAGCCGCCACAACAGACTTCCCAGCCCCAGCAGCCGCCCCCCACGCAACAGGCTGTGGCCCGCAGGCCCCCCGGAGGCACTAGCCCCCCTAACGGCGGCCTCCCAGGGCCACTGGCCACCACCTCGACTCCCCCGGGGCCGCCTCCGGCCGCTTCTCCCTGCTTGGGGCCTGCGGCCGCTGCCGGGACCGGGCTCCGCCGGGCAGCAGAAGGAATCTTGGCACCGCAGCCGCCGCCGCAGCAACAGCAACATCAGGAGAGGCCAGGGCCAGCCGCCATCGGCAGCGCCAGGTGAGGAGAGATGGACTTCAGGCGCGGGAGGTGCGGCTACCGGCAGGAGGTGGCGGCTCAGTTCTGCGGGGCGGGCCCCTAGCCTGGCACCTCTGAGAGGGACTGGGGGAATGGAAAGCTCCTGTGAAGCTGGGGGTGGCCTCTCATATCCCAACAGGTTGGAGGGAAAAGGGTCCCCTGGGCAGCCACCGGAGAATTTAGGGACTGTGCTCAGCGCTCCGGGCCTAGTCGGGACTTGGGGCTCCGGCCTTAAGTGGAGGTGGGGCGCACCCCGCTAGCGCCGTCGGACCGGGGATTTGAACCGGGGGGGTGGAGAGGCGATCGGGGTCCCCGGCTCCATTACCGCGAAGGTCTCGCGGTCCCCGGCTTCAGCCAATGAGGAATCTGCTGCGGGAAGGGGTCCCGGGCTGTAGCCAATGGAGGGGGGCGCGCGGCCCACAGTTTGGCCAATGGGGAGGGAGGGACTTGGGAGCGGGTTGCTACCTCCCCCTTCCCGGTCTGGCCAGTAGGAGGGGAGCGAAGAGGGCGGGGGGACGGAAGGAGGGATAACTGGGAGGACTGCGGGCCGGGAACCTCCAGCGCGCGCGCGCCCTTCTAGTACGTGCGCGTGGATGCTGTCTTATGACCCGGGCATTCGCGTGTCCCGGTAACACGTAGGGCAGGGGCTGGGAGTGTCCGTGAAGGGGTTAGTTTGCCGTTCCTGGATGAGTAGTGGACTCCCCATTCTGTTCTGTGTGTATGTTAATTGGATTGAGAGTGGCTGGACAGGCAAGCGCAGCGGGTTCTGTCCGCGGGAGGGGGATTTTGAAGAGGCCCGTGGGTTTTAGTGCGCAGGCGCAGACCGGGCGAGGCCTCCCGGTGGATGGCTTTTGCGGCTGCGCTGTCCCCCAGCCCTGCCAACGGCCCCCTCATCGCCCTGCTCAACCGCCGGTTACATCAGCCAGCAAGGAGTAGGGTTACCTGGCGATTGGTGACTTCCGCAGGGTGGGTAACAGGCTGAATGAGTAATAAAGTCGAGGGGGTGGGGTACAGGGGCATACCACCTCCTTCCAGGGTTTGGGGTGTAAGGCTGCTGAAAGTGATTGTTTTTTCTGTTTGAGAGGTAATGTGCCTGAGCCACCTAGTTTGAACCTCTGCTCCCTTAGTTTTCACCTTCGCATCTGGGATGGGTTGTTGGTAAATATTGTAGCATTGGTCTGTTGGAAGCAAGCAGGCCTGGACCCTTGGAGAAAGTGAAACTGTTGTGTTACATTGGTTCTTAAGGCATTTGACAACCGTGTTAATGGAGGTTTTTTATTTCTGGTATTTGGAGGATGTTAGTGGTATTATGGGCTTTTAATGCATGTTCTTTTCTTCTGTAAGATGAGAAACTCAAAATCCGGTTCATTAATTGGTTTGTAGCCTAAATCAATGCCTTCATGTGGTTTATGGTTCTGGAATTTATTACTTCATAATGGTGTAAGGGAATTGAATAAATTTAAATAACTACTTTCTTGTTTCCTTCTCTTATAGGGGACAGAGCACAGGAAAGGGACCCCCACAGTCACCCGTGAGTGCCTTTTCTCTCTCAGATACATGGATCTAAAAGACAAGTGTATGGGAATACAGGGCAGATTAGGTACAGAGGTAGTCAAATGGGCTCAGAACAGCTGTGAACCCCGGTACACACAAGGAGGATGTGAGTGTGGGCATTTAGAAGGAAAGTGAGGTGTTGCCTCTGGTCCTTTATTTCTCTCTTGTGTTAACGGACAGGTGTTTGAAGGTGTCTACAATAATTCCAGAATGCTGCATTTCCTTACAGCCGTTGTGGTAAGTAGGTAGTTAACCCCTAGGTTGTTTGAGGAATATAATGCATGTTTTCTGGATGCACTTTTCTTATTTTTCTCCCTTTCCCAGGGTTCCACTTGTGATGTAAAGGTGAAAAATGGCACCACATATGAAGGTATCTTCAAGACTCTGAGCTCAAAGGTCAGTGTCCTCAAATTCATTTTTGGAGTTGTGTGGAAGGAGGAACAGAATGAAGTGGTCTCATTGAAGGTGTGAGTTGGGTGTGTAAGACTGTAGTGTTAATGGTTTCTGTAGGCCTGTGCTACTTGGTACTGCAAATAATAAAAGACAAATTAGAGAGGTAGGTACTTAATTGTTAAAATTCTTAAGTTTGAGGCCGGGTGCAGTGGCTTGCACCTGTAATCCTAGCACTCTGGGAGGCCGAGGCGGGTGGGTAGCTTGAGCTCACGGGTTTCAAGACCAGCTTGAGCAAAAAGCAAGACCCTGTCTCTACTAAAAGTAGAAAAAACTGAGGTAAGAGGATCGTTCGAGCCCAAGAGTGGGAGGTTGCTGTGACCTATGACGCCACGGCTGCAGGTATATTATCACACCTGCAAAAAGTTGTTAAAAAAAAAAAAAAAATAGCCAGGCCGTGTGGCGGGCACCTGTAGTCCCAAGCTACTATGGAGGCTGAGGCAAGAGAATTGCTTGAGCTGAAGCGTTTGAGGTTGCTGTGAAGACTAAAAATAAGACTAAAAAAAAATTTTTTTTTAAATTAAAAAAAAAAATTTTTAAGAGACATTTTTATCTTGTTGCCCTCAGTAGAGTGATGTAGCGTCACAGCTCACAGCAACTTTCAGCTCCTGGGCTTAGGTGATTCTTTTGCCTCAGCTTCCCAAGAAGCTGTGACTACAGGTGCCCACCACATCATCTGGCTATTTTTTTGTTGTTGGAGTTTGGCTGGGGCCGGACTTGAACCCACCACCCTTGGTATATGGAGCTGGCACCCTACTCACTGAGCCATAGGCACCACCCTTAAAATTTTTTTTTTTTTTGCAGTTTTTGGCCGGGGCTGGGTTTGAACCTGCCATCTCCAGCATATGGGGCTGGCGCCCTACTCCTTTGAGCCACAGGCGCCACCCAATTTTTTTTTTTTTTTCTTTTGCAGTTTTTGCCCGGGGGCTGGGTTTGAACCCGCCACCTCCGGCATACAGGGCTGGCGCCCCACTCCTTTGAGCCACAGGTGCTGCCCTTAAAATTTTTTTAATGAAATTTTTAGCTTAAGACTTTGGCCAATGTTAAGACTGTGCACTGGATTTCTAGTGTGTTGAGAATATGATGTGGGGAAAAGATTAGAAAGGGTAAGAGAAAATAGGTTTTTGCTTTCACATTTCTCTATATTGATCTTTGGGTGTTGGGGAATGGGGCTTTTGTAGTTTGAACTAGCAGTAGATGCCGTGCACCGAAAAGTATCTGAGCCAGCAGGTGGTCCTCGTCGGGAAGACATTGTGGACACCATGGTGTTTAAACCAAGTGATGTTATGCTTGTCCACTTCCGAAATGTTGACTTCAATTATGCTACTAAAGGTATTGTGCTAGGCTGTTAAGTAAGACCCGCTCTGTGAGCAGAGAGGGCAGTATGTGTACAGGTGGAACATGTTTTGTTTTTTTCCCCCTCTTTATTGCCTTTTTTTCCCCTGGAGGGAGATGGCTGGATTGTTTTGAAAATTATATCTTAACATTTAATACATAGTGGGATGAATTCTGGCCTATGTTGTGGTTCTTCATATTTTCCTTACTTAGTTTTTAACTTTTTGTTCCTTTTGAGTTTTATTAGTTAATAATCTTTATAGATCAGGATTTTTATACTCTTATCATCATCACCCCAAGTCCTGACACACAAATACATATACTTTAAGTCTGGGTTTCTTAAGCTTCTCTTTGCTCCTGAACTACTGAGGGTGTGGTGAGGGATGTTGGAAAGAAAGCTATGAAATATTATCTTTCTCCTGATTTTCAACTCTGCGCCCATAGATAAGTTCACTGATTCAGCCATTGCCATGAACTCGAAGGTGAATGGGGAGCACAAAGAGAAGGTGCTTCAGCGCTGGGAAGGGGGTGACAGCAACAGCGATGACTACGACCTTGAATCTGACATGGTATGGTCTCCTTCCCTAATAGCTGGGCAGACAGAACTGCTTGTTAACAGATTCGATTTTGGAACCAAAAATTGATTCTTGGGGGAGTGGGAGAAAAATAATTACTGTTGCCTATAGATGGCGGTTGGATAGCGAGTAGAAAGGTATAGAAGAATAGCAAAATTATTCTTTCAACATCAGTAATTGACAACTATTAGTATTTGCTTTCATAAAAGCAACTACTGTGATGCATTTAAAATCTCATGAATAAAGCCAGGTGTGGTGGTGTGTGTGTGGCCCCAGCTACTAAGATGGCTGAGGTAAGAGAATCACTTGATACCAGGAGTTCAAGGCTGCAGGTATATTATGATCATACCTGTGAAAAGACACTGCACTGCAGCCTGGGCGACATAGCAAGACCCTTCTCTCTTGAAAAGGAAAACTCTGGCTCGGCACCTGTAGCTCAGTGGGTAGGGCACCGGCCGCATACACCGGAGCTGGTAGGTTTGAACCCACCCTGGGACTTCAAAACAACGACAACTGCAACAAAAAAATAGCCAAGCGTTGGTAGTGGGCGCCTATAGTCCCAGCTACTTCAGAGGCTGAGGGAAGAGAATTGCTTAAGCCCAGGAGTTTGAGGTTGCTGTGAGCTGTGACACCGTGCAATTCTGCTATGGGTGACCAAGTGAGACTCTGTCTCAAAAAAAGAAAACTCTTAGGAATTAATGCATTATTGTTTGGGTGTATGCAATTTGCTCAAGAATTTGTTTTTTGGTTCAGCGCCCATAGCTCAGTGGTTATGGCACCAGCCACATGCACCGAACACGGCAGGTTCAAGCCCGCTCGGGCCAGCTAAACAATGACAAGTGCAACAAGAAAATAGCTGGGCTTGTGGCGGGAGCCTGTAGCCCCAGCTGTTTGGGAGGCTGAGGCAAGAGAATCACTTAAGCCCAAGAGTTGGAGGTTGCTGTGAACTGTGATGTCACAGCACTCTACCGAGGGCGACATACTGAGACTCCGTCTCAAAAAAAAAAAAAAAAATTTGTTTTTCTTGCCTTTTCTATTGATTTTTCATATTGATAAATAAGTCTAGCATTCTTTTTAACTGTTATATACTGTTTTTTAAAATTTATTTATTTCGAGACAGGGTCTTGCTATGTTGCTGGGCTAGAGTGCAGTGGCATCATCATACCCTGTCTGCAACCTCGCACTCCTGGGCTGGGTGCCTAAAGTCAAACCTTGAACCTTCTGCCTCAGCCTCAGTAGCTGGGACTATCGGCGCACATCACCATGCCCAGTTAAATTTTTCTAATATTTTGTAGAGACACAGTCTCACTGTGTTGCTCCAGCTGGTTTTAAACTCCTGGCCTCAAGCATTTCTGCTGTCTTGGCCACCCAAAGTGCTGGAGTTAAAGACATGAGCCACTGCACCTAACCTGTTTTATTTATATTCATAAACGTATATTACATGCCAAATTGTGTTTGTCCCTTTCTTTACCGATCTGTATTTTGTTACTATTTTGTTGCTAAAATACTAACCTTGTTGACCTTTTAGAACACACATCCTCGTGCACACTTGCCAGAATTTCTCAGGGATATCCTGGAAACAGATCTGTTAGACCATAGGACTTTACAGTTTTTTTTTTTTGTGGTTTTTGGCCAAGGCTGTGTTTGAACCCACCACCTCCGGCATATGGGACCGGCGCCCTACTCCTTGAGCCACAGGCGCCACCCCAGGACTTACAGTTTTATTGGTTATATCCAATTTGTGGTGTAATTATTATTAGTAATAATTGATAGTCTCACCAGCCATGTTCCTATTTTCTTCATTCTTGGTTTGATTGCATTTTTAAGTTTTTCATACGATGGAAAATAAATGACATGTCATTGCTGCTTTCTTTGCTCAGTTTTAAAATATTTTACTTTTCCCCCTTTTTTAGTCTAATGGATGGGATCCCAATGAAATGTTCAAGTTCAACGAGGAGAACTATGGTGTGAAGACCACCTATGACAGCAGTCTCTCTTCTTACACGTGAGTATCTTGCTAACTTCCAAAGGTGGATTAGTTTGCAGTCAGAAGACAGGATTTGCAGGTGGAACATAGTTTTTGCTCATTCTTCTCTCAGTTTCCAGGTTGGCCATCCTGTATTTCTGTTCTTCCTTTGGAACTGTTTTCTCAAACCTTTTCTGCTATTTTTTTCTGATTGTAAGCCACCTCCGTAGGTGGAATTAATTAACTGCTTTCTTCCTCTGTGCCTATACTTTTCCTCTAAACTTAAAACATATACACATTGAAGAGTTTCTTAGACTCAGAGTTCTACCTAGGACTCAGTATATTCCTGTTTAATACGTGTTGAGTTGTGAAGGAATTGAACCACTTACATGGCTGAGGTGACGATTGAACTGATGTTTTCCCTTTTTCTCTCTTTCTTTCCCTGCACTGGGATGGTGGCTGGCTGTGGGATTCTCTTCAGGGTGCCCTTAGAAAAGGATAATTCAGAAGAGTTTCGTCAACGAGAGCTGCGTGCAGCCCAGTTGGCCCGAGAGATCGAATCAAGCCCCCAGTACCGCCTACGGATTGCCATGGAGAATGATGATGGGCGCACTGAGGAGGAGAAGCACAGCGCAGTTCAGCGGCAGGGCTCAGGGCGAGAGAGTCCCAGCTTGGCATCCAGGTAATTGGTGGGAGCAGCTAGCACTGTTTGGGGCTCACTATAACATCCAGGGCCCAGGCCAAGAGTTTTTATACCCTGTTGATTAAGCATCATGACCATATGACGCATATGATGTGGGTTAACACGTAGTTATTCCCAATTTCTAGGTTTAGGAGCTTGAAGGCTAGAGAGGTTAAGTAATTTGCCCAAAATAACAAGACTGAAGCTTGTAATTCGGAAGAAACTTTTTTCAAAATTTTTGTATACTTGCTTTTGTTTTCTATATGTTTATATACATGTGTTTTTCCTTTTTTTTTTTTTTTAAGAACCAAGGAATCTTCGTGTATATTTTTTGCTTTTATAAAAATAAAATTTGCTCGGGAGGCTGAGGCAAGAGAATCGCGTAAACCCAAGAGTTAGAGGTTGCTGTAAGCCGTGTGATGCCACGGCACTCTTCTTGAGGGCGGTACAGTGAGACTCTGTCTCTACAAAAAAAATAAAATAAAATTTACCTGTTAATGTTCTATGTTTTATAAACGCTGCACTTTGATTTATGGTATAATCCTACCTTTCTCATAGGTCAGGAGTGGTAGAATTGTGGAACACTGGCCAGGTTGGTTGGGTCAGGGTTGATGTAACATGAGGTTAAGCCTCTAACCACAGAACATTTAACTGGGACACATGTTCTAGTGGGATAGTGAAAGAAGCTAGAGCCAGGCAGATAGAGTTGAGTGAGTGAGTATGTGTGTGTGTATGTATTAGGGAGTGGGAGAGAATTCAGAAGGAAAGACGTCATCTCTCTTTTTTTTTTTTTTTTAATTTTATTTTGTCATCTTTCTAAAATGTGCAGGTTTTGCAGGTACCTTATTTGAACTCTGAATTCTTTCCCCAGGGAGGGGAAGTATATCCCTCTGCCTCAGCGAGTTCGGGAAGGTCCTCGGGGAGGTGTTCGGTGCAGCAGTTCTCGAGGCGGCCGGCCTGGCCTTAGCTCTTTGCCACCTCGTGGCCCTCACCATCTTGAAAATAGCAGCCCTGGCCCAGGTTCTGAGGCACGTGGTATCAATGGAGGTGAGTTGTGGAGCAGACCTTGTGGGGGAGAGAAGAGAAGGAGATGGTAGGAAGGTGGGAAGGGTAATCAAAAGGATTCGAATGGGTTGGAGCAGTGGTGCATGGGCAGTGATGTAATAGGTACTCTGGCTCTTCTGACTTTTTCTTTTTTAAAAAAAATAGGTCCTTCCCGTATGTCCCCTAAGGCACAGCGGCCGCTGAGAGGTGCTAAGACACTGTCTTCACCCAACAATAGGCCTTCTGGAGAAACTTCTGTTCCACCTCCTCCTGCAGGTAAAACTTAAGTACTATTAGATAAATGTTTTTAGAGGAACATAGATATGTCAGTTTTTGGAACACTGGGATGGAAGACAGTTTCAAGGTAGATGTTTTGAGGAGTTTGGATTTGTCCTTCTTAAGAAAAAAATCTTCCACGTTCATTAGTGCAGGAAAAAATCCCAACCTAGCAATCCATGGGTTGTGTCTGGCTGGCAGATATCTTTTGTTTAGATTTGAATTAACATTGAAAAATGCTGTTTGGTGCAGCAGTTCTCAGGGCAGCCAGGGAGAAGTCATAGACTATTTTCTTTTTTTCTTTTTTTTTTTGTAGAGACAGAGTCTCACTTTATGGCCCTCGGTAGAGTGCTGTGGCCTCACGCAGCTCACAGCAACCTCCAACTCCTGGGCTTAGGCGATTCTCCTGCCTCAGCCTCCCAAGTAGCTGGGACTACAGACGCCTGCCACAACGCCCGGCTATTTTTTGGTTGCAGTTTGGCCGGGGCCGGGCTTGAACCTGCCACCCTCGGTATATGGGGCCGGCGCCCTACCGACTGAGCCACAGGCGCCGCCCCATAGACTATTTTCTATTTCTTTTGAATTACAGAACGTTCTGCCAACACTGAGCCTTCCTTGCTGCATAGCTCTAGTTGGCTGGAACAGAATCATGACTGCTCCTTTAAGCTTTCCAGTCGCTCATGTTGTTCATTTACCTGTGTATGTTACCTGCCTCAGGCTTCTGGACATTTTAAGTCCGTGACCATGGGTGTGATAAATAAACTTTGTTGGTATTTTGAGTGAGAATTCTGTACCCCACTGCCTGTTGACCAGCAGTAACCATTGTACAGCTCTCCCTTTTCTTCCAGTGGGCCGGATGTACCCTCCGCGCTCTCCCAAATCTGCTGCCCCAGCCCCAATCTCAGCTTCCTGTCCTGAACCTCCCATCGGCTCAGCAGTGCCAACTTCTTCAGCCTCTATCCCTGCGACGTCAGCAGATCCTGGAGTGGGCTCCATTTCCCCAGCTTCTCCAAAGATCTCCCTGGCCCCCACAGATGGTAAGAGCCAGATGGTTAAAGAGCTGAATGGTTGAGGGTTATGGACATTATGACGTGGTTCTGGACAGAAAGACCCTCAGGCATCTCTCTCTCTCTTTGTTTAGTAAAAGAACTCTCTACCAAGGAACCTGGGAGAACTCTAGAGCCCCAGGAACTGGCTCGGATAGCTGGGAAAGGTGAGGATTTTTTTTTTTTTTTTTTTTCCTGTTGAAGACTAATATTTTGTTTGGGAGAGTATTTTAGTTAGGAAACTTATTGGAATTCAGAAGCAGAGTGTCTGTCAGCTCTCCGATCCTAATTTAGTTAATTCTTAGGATTCTCAAGAGTTTTCTTGTCCTTTGGGCTGTTGGAAACATAGCCACTTTCAAGAAAGAAATGTATTTTTTTCTTCACTGTCTTCTCATAGTCCCTGGCCTTCAGAATGAACAGAAGCGATTTCAACTAGAAGAACTGAGAAAGTTTGGGGCTCAGTTTAAGGTGAGAGAAGTGTGAAACAAACTAGGATATTAGCAGGGTGAAGGAGTGTGTGGTTGCCTTATAGAAGAGTACACAGGTGGGGTAGAAGGGATGAAATCAAGCAGGGATGAAAGAAGGAAACATGGGGCAGCACCTGTGGCTCAAGGAGTAGGGTGCTGGTCCCATACCAGAGGTGGTGGGTTCATACCCAGCCCCGGCCAAAAACTGGACGAAAAGAAAAAAAAAAAAAAAAGAGAGAAGCATGGCCTGGGGCCTGGAACAGAAATTACTGTACTGTGTGTGTATTTTTCTCCTTACAGCTTCAGCCCAGTAGCTCCCCTGAGACCAGCTTGGATCCTTTTCCTCCCCGGATCTTAAAGGAAGAAGCCAAAGGGAAAGAGAAGGAAGTTGATGGTCTGTTGACTTCAGAGCCCATGGGGTCCCCTGTATCGTCCAAGACAGAGTCCGTATCGGATAAGGAGGACAAACCACCCCTGACACCAGCAGGAGGCGCTGAGGGACCAGAGCAGCCCCCACCACCTTGCCCAAGCCAAACCGGCAGTCCCCCACTGGGCCTTATGAAGGGAGATGACAAAGATGAGGGCCCTGTTGCCGAGTAAGTGGGGTGAAGAGCTGTGTCTATGTCGGGGTGAGGGGGAAGCCATGAGGATTGATTTTACTTTCTCTCATAGACAAGTGAAGAAATCAACGTTGAACCCCAATGCCAAGGAGTTCAATCCCACAAAGCCTCTGCTCTCTGTGGTGAGATGGGACAGGAGAATGTGGGCTGTGATTTCTGTGAGAGAGAATTGGGTGGGGCTAAGTAGATAATGGAAGGGAGCACTTTACTGTTAAGACACTGCGTTGCCCCACAGTGAAGAGACAGCAAATGTTTAGGGATGGCAGTTTTTGGGCTGTGTGAGGAACATGACTCAAACCTTGGGTGGGTGACAAGGGATCCTGATGAGTCTTTTTTTTTTTTTTTTTTTTTATTTTCCACGACTCCCCTTCATTCTACTCTGTTTGATCCTGATGAGTCTTGACAAGTATTTGTAGGTTTCTCTGTGGTTCTTAGCATTTGGCTTAGGAGTAGTTGAGTAGGTAGTTATGAACATAGGTCTCATTTGGGCCACTTAAACCCTGTACTTAATAAGCCAATACTCTGTCATAGTTTGCTCAGGTATGGTGTAAGAATGTAACATCTCATGGGGTTTGATGTGTGGCTTAACCAAAATACAGTATGGAGGCTTGGTGCCCTCAGCTTAGTGGTTAGGGCGCCAGCCATATATGCTGGGGCTGATGGGTTTGAACCCAGCCCAGGCCTGCTGAACAACAATGTCAACTACAACAGCAGCAAAATACCCAGGTATTGTGGCCGGTGCCTGTAGTCCCAGCTACTTGGGAGGCTGAGGCAAGAGAATCGCTTAAGCTCAAAAGTTTGAGGTTGCTATGAGTTGTGATGCCATGGCACTCTACCGAGGGTGATAAAATGAGACTCTATCTGAAAAAAAATAAATAAAACAAAGTTCAGAATGTGTTTGGCACATAGCATTGCATAAATGCTACATGTTATAGGTGTGTCTGGGAATAGAGGGGAGGGTACAGAAATAAACCATTATCCTCCCTTGTCTCTTACAGAACAAGTCCACCAGTACCCCAACTTCTCCAGGGCCCCGGACTCACTCGACTCCATCTATCCCGGTGCTGACAGCAGGCCAGAGTGGGCTATACAGCCCCCAGTACATCTCCTACATACCTCAGATCCACATGGGACCAGCTGTACAGGTAAGAAAGGAGCCTGGGCAGCCCGAGGATTTGGCTGGGCTGGCTGAGGGACCAGGTCATTCAGCCTTATCTGTCCTTGTTCTCAGGCACCTCAGATGTATCCATATCCTGTTTCCAATTCAGTGCCTGGGCAGCAGGGCAAATACCGGGGAGCAAAAGGTGAGCAGGGTTGGGAGGGGCAGTTGGTGGAGCTGCCCAGTGCCTCCTGGCAGGTGGAGCTTGAGCCCTGCACTATGTTCCCCCTGCCCCCAGGCTCCTTGCCCCCTCAGCGCTCAGACCAACACCAGCCAGCCTCAGCCCCTCCGATGATGCAGGCTGCCGCCGCTGCTGGTCCACCTCTGGTGGCTGCTACACCTTATTCTTCCTACATCCCCTACAATCCGCAGCAGTTCCCAGGCCAGCCAGCCATGATGCAACCCATGGCCCACTACCCCTCACAGGTGACTTCTGGCCCCAGGAGAGGAATTGGAGATCCAGAGCCCCTGCTAGGGATCTCCCCTTCTCCACCTTCAAGACTCGGTTCTGGGTGAGGGCAGCAGGTGGTGATTTGAGTGGTCAGCTGTGAGATTGGTGGTTGTGTACTTGGGTTTGAGTCTTGGCTCTTGCAGGACCTGTGACAAGACATAGAACATTTATCTAAATTTCAGTTTTTTTCTCTGAGGTGTAGTATCCGCTTGTCAGGATTGTTGTGGTTAAATAAAGAAGGTGATTGTGATGAGGCCCAGCCAGTGCCCTGCACATGGTGACTGGGCAGGAAGGAGTGGCTCCCCAGTCTGCTGCGCTGATAACCTTTAGTGGAGATCAGAGTCTCACTTTGTTACCCTGGGTAGAATGCCATGGTGTCATAGCTTATGGCAATTTCAAACTCTTGGGCTCAAGTAATCCTGCCTCAGCTTCCTGAGTAGCTGAGACTACAGGTGCCCACCACACCTGGCTATCTTTTTTTTTTAATTAAGTAGAGGTGGGGTCTAAGTCTTGCTCAGACTGGTCTCAGACTCCTGAGCTCAAGTGATCCTCCTGCCTTGGCTTCCCAGAGTGCTGGGATTGGGTGTGAGCCACTGTACCCAGCCTGCTGACTACTACTCTCTGTCCAACCAGCCGGTGTTTGCCCCCATGCTTCAAAGCAACCCACGCATGCTGACATCGGGTAGCCATCCCCAGGCCATTGTGTCATCCTCTACCCCTCAGTACCCATCTGCGGAGCAGCCTACCCCCCAAGCCCTTTATGGTGAGTTGCTGTGCCCTCCCTTTCTGCTCCTGCTGTGCTCTTCGGTCCCCTTTTGGTGTGCTCAGTGCTGGTTCTCTCCTTCTTTCCTGCTGTAGCCACTGTTCACCAGTCCTACCCACACCATGCCACGCAGCTCCATGCCCACCAGCCGCAGCCGGCTACCACGCCTACTGGGAGCCAGCCACAGTCCCAGCATGCGGCCCCCAGTCCTGTCCAGGTGCCTGCTGCGGGGGTCTGAGCGGTTGGTGTGGAATGGGTGGCAGCTAGAAGAGAGAGTGAGCTGGGGTCTTTCCCCAGCAGGGAGGATGGTTAGGAGTCTGTAAGTGGTTGGCCTGGATACCAGAGGAGTGGGAGATACTCACCCATACCTTCCCTTGACAGCATCAGGCGGGGCAGGCCCCACACCTGGGCAGTGGACAGCCGCAGCAGAATCTGTACCACCCAGGGGCCCTGACAGGCACACCACCCTCTCTGCCACCGGGACCTTCTGCCCAGTCCCCTCAGAGCAGCTTCCCCCAACCAGCCGCTGTGTATGCCATCCATGCCCACCAGCAGCTGCCCCACGGCTTCACCAACATGGCCCATGTTACCCAGGTAAGATCCTGAGGGACCTGCTTCCTCTGGGTCTGGATAGAGGACATTATCCTTGGAGCTGTCCCATTCCCAAGGCCTTGGTTTCTTTGTAGGTACTCGTACTAAACTGAGGGTTTTCAGAGCCCTTCTCAGTCTTCTTTGGTACTCCCGGCTACTTTTTGTTCTCTACAGGCCCATGTCCAAACTGGAATCACAGCAGCCCCGCCCCCTCACCCTGGGGCTCCCCACCCGCCCCAGGTGATGCTGCTGCACCCACCCCAGAGCCATGGGGGGCCCCCCCAAGGCGCAGTGCCCCAGAGTGGGGTGCCTGCACTCTCAGCTTCCACACCCTCACCCTACCCCTACATCGGACACCCCCAAGGTGAGCAGCCTGGCCAGGCGCCTGGATTTCCAGGAGGAGCCGATGACAGGATTCGTGAGTTCTCGTTAGCTGGGGGAATTTGGCATGGAAGAGCTGAGGGGCTGCAGGTGGGGCAGGATGCACGGGTTCTGGGTGGGGAGTGAGGGGTCTTGGAGGCAGGGCTGTCCCACAGGGCGCCCGCCGACCTGCACCTGTCTGTGAAGTATGTAGGGTGGGCAGAAGCCACAGTCGCCGCCGCCAGGGGCTTGCTCCTGGCTCTGTCCTTTGCTTCCCTCCGTCCTCGCTCAGTTGTGATCCAGCAGCCCCCCTCCCCACTGCCTCCCCAGCTCTCAGTGACCCCGACTGTCTCCTGACTTAGCCGAGGTAAGGTCAGCGCAGCAGACAGGGCCAGACTGGGGTGTGGGGGGCTGAGCTGGGCACACAAGTAAGGGCTCTGGCTTACTGGGAAACAGCGTTTGACCTGTGCTTCTGACAGCCCCATGAGACACCTTGAGGAGGCCGCTCCTACCCAGACACACCCCCACTCCCCCACTGGACGGCATTGGATGAAGGGACAGCTGCTTGGGTTCTAATGTTCCTGCTCTCTTCTCTTTCCCCTCCAACCAGTTCAATCTCATCCCTCCCAGCAGCTCCCCTTCCACCCCCCGGGGAACTGAAGATTGTCCTGGCCGCGACCTGAGACCTCCATGAGTGGAGGGAAGAGTGATCTATGTCTCTTCCCCCAGCAGCTCGGACCAGTCCCAGCCCTCCAAACCTCCCTTTCCCCCAGGGGAGCTGGGGAATTCCTGCCAAGCACCTTGAATGGGAAAGGCCTCAAAGCGGCAGGGCCAGGGTCCAGCAGGGGTGGGGGGTTCCTGCTCTGCCCTGCCTGTTCCCACCCTTCTTGCCCTCCCATCCTCATCTGTTCCCCCGCTGGAGATGGAAGATCTTTTATTTTCTATTATTTATAACTTCTGACTTGGGCCCCCCGTTCTTTCTTTCCCATTAACTTGAGTGATCTGTATGAGCGACAGATGCCCCACAAGGATGGTTGGACAAGGACTTTTACTTTTTATTACATAAAAATATTAAAAAATAAATAAAAAAATAAAAATTTAAACTAACTTAACCTGCTTATATTTTCTCTTTGGAGCCTAGAGTAAGGTTGTAGCTCTGAGTCTTGTATAGTATTACATTTATCTTATGTATTCCTCTTTCCCTTCATGCAAAAATTGTAGTTTCTCTAAACCCCAGGATGAGGGGGGCGTTTTGTGCTATTTTGAAGGTAGGTTCCAGACCTACCAACGTTCTTGTTGGCAGACTGCGTGGCTAAACGTATGTGACTGTATGGCAGTGTGGTCCCACAAGCAGTGCTTCATGAATTATGTCTACCTCTGCTTCTGGTGTTGGAAATAAAGACGTGACTAGTGGACAGTTGAGAGACCTGGATCTGAGTTGAGAGGTGTGAAGGTGAAATTGCTAGTGGGAGAAGAGGGGAGAGGATTTGTTAGGGAACCAGGAGCTAAATTAGTTATAGATGAGACATGAAGATTGAAGCATGGCATGTGGAAATAACAGGATTTAGAGGAGTTATTTTTTCAAGGAAGCAGTTTGGATTTCTTCTACTGAGACCTGACCTTGGTTTCCTTATCTTTAAAATGATAATTTTCCCCCTTAAAGGATTGTGAGGGCGAGGCTGGTGCTTGCTGCTAGGCATGGTGGTTTCAGCTTGGACCAAAGCCAGAAAACACTGGTTGAGACGAGGGCAGAAATAATGGTTAGATGTTGGGGGATCTGAAACTTGGTAAAAAGATGGGCATGCTAGGGGGATAGAGTATATTAGGAAGGGAGTTTTATAGAAAAACTACCTGGGTGTTGGTGCATGCCAGTAGGTTCAGCTACTTTGGAGGGTGAGGCAAGATGTTTTTTTTGTTTTAATTTTTTTTTTGAGACAGAGCCTCAAGCTGTCACCCTGGGTAGAGTGCCGTGGCATCACAGCTCACAGCAACCTCCAATTCCTGGGCTCAAGTGATTCTTCTGCCTCTGCCTCCCAAGTAGCTGGGACTATAGGCGCCTGCCACAATGCCCAGCTATTTTTTGGTTGCAGCCATCATTGTTGTTTGGCGGGCCCAGGCTGGATTCGAACCTGCCAGCTTGGGTGTATATGGCTGGCGCCTTAGCCACTTGAGCCACAGACTGCTGAGCCAAGATGATTTAAAGACCAAGCGCGGTGGCTCACACCTGTAATCCTAGCACTCTGAGAGGCCAAGGTGGGTGGATTGAGCTCACAGGTTTGAGACCAGCCTGAGCAAGACCCTGTCTCTAAAAATATAGCTAGGCTTTGTGGTGGGCGCTTGTAGTCCTAGGTACTTGGGAGGCTAAGGCAAGATAATCGCTTGAGCCCGAGTTTGAGGTTGCTGTGAACTATAATGCCATGGCACTCTGCCAAGGGCAGAGGCGTGAGACTAAAAAACAGAAAAAAAGGCTGGGCACAGTAGCCTACATCTATCCTAACACTTGGGAGGCCAAGGTGCATGGATCCTGAGCTCACAGGTTCAAGAGCAGCCTAAGCCAGAGGAGACCTCATCTCTTAAAGAATTTTATTTGGTTGCTACTTGTTAAAAACAGGGTACGTTTCCATGTGAAAGCTCTCAAGTCTGGGGTGGGGGTGAAGGAGAATGGTGTCAGCAAGAGGAGCATGAAAGCCTTCAGTTGGGCTCAGGATGCTTGAAGTGCAGGTGGAGATACAGGTCTCTAGCCCTATGAAATCGTGTATGTGTTAGTTTACCTTGATTCTTTGCTTTATGGGAGGATTATGGATAGGTTGTAATTGGTCATCTTATATAATACTCTCCCTTGCCATCAGGGGAAATGTTCTAAGACCTCCAGTGGATGTCTGAACCACACAGCATCAAGCCCTGTATATGCTGTTTTTCCCTAAATACACGATAGTTCGTTAGGCACGGCACTCGTTTCGGGGTCAAACAGGCAAAAGTATGGTATGAGTCGCATCCAGAGTGGGACAGAGCAGAATGGTAAGATTTCATCATGGTACATAGAATAGTGTATAAATTACCTAGCGTAGAGTGCTACGGTGTTCTAGCTCACAGCAACTTCAAACTCCTGGGTTCAAGCCATCCTCCTGCTTCTGCATCCTGTGTGGAGGCTGGGACTACAATAACCTACCACCATGCCTGGCTAATTTTTCTATTTTTACTAGAAATGGGGGTCTCACTGTTACTCAGGCTGGTCTCAAACTCCTGAGCTCAGGCGATCCTCCTGCTTCACCCTCCTGAGTGCTAGGACTATAGGGGCAAGCCACTGAGCCCAGCCTTTGAGCAGAAATGTCAAAGTTGGAAGGAAACTTTAGTTTTCATCCAGTCAGGAATTCCCTTGTGAAACCTCTCAGCCTAACACTGAGGATAAACACTGGACAGTATCTTCTGCAGAGTTCATTACATCCTCTTTCCTGCTCACCTGCTTTGCTTAGTTTGCTTTTGCACTGGAGTTACTGACAAGGTTGAGTTTCTCAAAACACCTCTCAGGTTGGGCCCAGAAATGTTCCCTCTGGGGGCTTGTTCATTAATCCCTGTTCAATGTTGCTTTTTGAGCATCAGTCGTCATTCTGCCCCAGTTGTCATTCTGTTTCGTTTTTTTTTTGTGATTTTGGCCGGGGCTGGGTTTGAACCCGCCACCTCCAGCATATGGGACTGGTGCCCTACTCCTTTGAGCCACAGGAGCCACCCATAGCCTTTTTTTTTAGTTTTAAATCTTGGTAAAAGTTGAAAATGAAACGTAATTATCAACCTCCTGTGTTTGGAACCAGTGATACAATAGTGATTTATTTAACTTGCTGAGATTTTATTCATATCAAGTACCTCATGTAGTGGATCTAGAGATGAATAAAATACAGGCAACCTCATTTTATTGCACTTTGCTTTATTGTGCTTGTGTGTCTTACAAATTGAAGGTTTGTGGAAACTGCATTGAGCAAGTCTACCAATGCCATTTTCCCAACAGCAAGTGTTCAATTCATGTCTGTCAGCATTCTTGTTAGCAATAAAATATTTTTTAATTAGCGTATGTATGGATATGTGTATGGTTTTTTAACTCATAATACTATTGCACACTTTATATAGTATACAGTTGACTCGAACAAAATGGGTTTGAACTGCATGGGTCCATTATATGCAGACTTTATTTATCTTTTTTTTTTTAAGATAGTCTTAAGCGGCTCGGCGCCTGTGGCTCAAGCAGCTAAGGTGCCAGCCACACACCTGAGCTGGCGGGTTCAAATCCACCCCGGGCCCACCAAACAACATTGATGGCTACAACCAAGAAATAGCTGGGCATTGTGGCGGGCGCCTGTAGTCCCACCTACTTGGGAGGTGGAGGCAGGAGACTTGCTTGAGCCCAGGAGTTGGAGGTTGCTGTGAGCTGTGATGCCACATCACTCTACCCAGGGCGACAGCTTGAGGCTCTGTCTCAAAAAATAATAGTCTCAAGCTATTGCCCTCAGTAGAGTGCCTTGGCGTCACAGCTCACAGAAACCTCAAACTCTTTGGTTTAATTGATTCTCATGGCTCAGCCTCCCAAGTAGGTGGGACCACAACGCCCAGCTATTTTTTTGTTGTTGCAGTTATCGTTTTAGCTGGCCCGGGCTGGGTTCGAACCCACTAGCCTCAGTGTATGTGGCTGGTGCCCTACCCACTGACCAACAGGCGCTGCCTATGTGCAAATTTTTTTCAATGAAAGTTACACTGAGGCCAGGTGTGGTGGCTCACGCCTGTAATCTTAGCACTCTGGCAGGCTGAAGCAGGTGGATTGCCTAAGCTCATGGGTTTAAGACCAGCCTGAGCAAAAGCAAGACCCTGTCTCTACTAAAAAAATAGAAAAACTGAGGTAAGAGGATTGCTTGAGTCCAAGAGTTGGAGGTTGCTGTGAGCTGTGACACCACAGCACTTTACCCAGGGCGACAGACTGAGACTGTCTCAAAAAAAAAAAAAAAAAAAAAAGTTACACTGAATGTGCCTGCTTTCCCTTCATCTCCTCCACCCTTGAAACAGTAAGACCAACAACTCCACTTCCTCCTCAGCCTCTTCACATGAAGATGACAAGGATGAAGACCTCTAAATGAGGGCCGTGCCTGTGGCTCAGTCCGTGAGGCACCAGCCCCATATACCGAGGGTGGCAGGTTCAAACCCGACCCCGGCTGAACTGCAACCAAAAAAGAAAAAAAATAGCCGGTCGTTGTGGTGGGCACCTGTAGTCCCAGCTACTCGGGAGGCTGAGGCAAGAAAATCACTTAAGCCCAGGAGTTGGAAGTTGCTGTGAGCTGTGTGATGCCATCGCACTCTACTGAGGGCCGTAAAGTGAGACTCTGTCTCTACAAAAAAAAAAAAAAACTTCTAAATGATCCACTTAAAATAAATACATTTTCTGCGATATTTGAAATATTTTCCCTAGTTTACTTTAAGAATGCAGTATATATGGGGCGGTGCCTGTGGCTCAAGGAGTACGGCACCGGCCCCATATGCCGGAGGTGGTGGATTCAAACCCAGCCCTGGCCAAAAACCGCAAAAAAAAAAAAAAAAGAATGCAGTATATAATATGTATAACATACAAAGTATGTTATTAACTGGCTGTTACCAGTAAGGCTTCTGATCAACAGTTAAGTTTTGGGGTAGTCAAGAGTTATACATGGATTTTTGACTACAGGGGGTCTGTATCCTTAACTTGCTCATTGTTCAAAGATCAACTGTAATGTAAATAACCTTTTTTTTTGTTTGTTTTAAAGAGTCTCAAGCTGTCGCCCTGGGTAGAGAGTGTGGTGGTGTCACAGCTCACAGCCTCAGACTCAGGCTTAAAGAGATTCTCTTGCCTCAGCCTCCCAAGTAGCTGGAACCACGGGTGCCTGCCACATGCCCAGCTATTTTTTCGTTGTTGTTGTTGCAGTTGTCGTTTTTAGCAGGCCCAGGCCAGGTTTGAACTGCCAGTCCTGGTGTATGTGGCTGGCGCCCTACCACTAAGCTACGGGCTCTGCCCCATGTAAATCTAACTTTTATGTGCACTGGAAAACAAAACATATGTATTTGTGACTCCCTTTATTGCAGTAGTCTAGAACCAAACCTGCAATATCTCCACTGTATGCCTGTAGTGTCCTGATTACTGAGTCAGTCCACACAGGGAGGCTGGGTGTGGTGGCTCACACCTCTAATCCCAGCACCCTGAGAGACATGAGGCCAGGAGTTTGGGTTTATAACGAGCTATGATCACGACGCTGCACTGCAGCCTAAGTGACAGCAAAATACTCTTACAAAATAAAAGTAAAAAGTTTAAATAGTAGGGTGGTGCCTGTGGCTCAGTGTGTAGGGTGCCAGCCCCATATACCGAGGGTGGCGGGTTCATAACCCAGCCCCGGCTGAACTGCAACCAAAAAATAGCCAGGCGTTGTGGCGGGCGCCTGTAGTCCCAGCTGCTCGGGAGGCTGAGGCAGGAGAATCGCAGAAGCCCAAGAGCTAGAGGTTGCTGTGAGTCCTGTGACATCATGGCACTCTACCGAGGGCGGTAAAGTGAAGACTCTGTCTCTACAAAAAAAAAAAAAAAAAAAGTTTAAATAGTAGTTGCCATTAACCTGGCAACTACTCAAAGATAGAAGGTGCACCTGAGCTCAGCCCATGCTGGCTCCAAGTGGTAACCAAATTCATTCCCAGTATCTCCTAGGAGACTCTTCAATATCCTATTGTGGCATTCTACTAGGCAATCACAAAAAGCTCACTGGACTAGATTTCTCCTTTTCTCAAGATGTTGAGCAGTAATGATGGCTTTATATTTATTTATTTATTATTATTTTTTTTTGTAGAGACAGAGTCTCACTTTATGGCCCTCGGTAGAGTGCCGTGGCCTCACACAGCTCACAGCAACCTCCAACTCCTGGGCTTAAGTGATTCTCTTGCCTCAGCCTCCCGAGTAGCTGGGACTACAGGCGCCCGCCACAACGCCCGGCTATTGTTTGGTTGCAGTTTGGCCGGGGTCAGGTTTGAACCCGCCACCCTCGGTATATGGGGCCGGCGCCTTACCAACTGAGCCACAGGCGCCGCCCTATTTATTTATTTTTTAAGACTTACTTTGTCATAGAATGCTGTGGCATCACAGCTCACAGCAACCTCAAACTCTTGGGCTTAAACAATTCTCTTGCCTCAGCCTCCCAAGTAGCTGGGACACAGGCACCCACCACAATGCCCGGCTATTTTTAGAGACAGGGTCTCACTCTGGCTCAGACTGGCCTCAAACTCGTGAGCTCAGGCGATCCACCTGCCTTGGCCTCCTAGAGTGCTGGGTTTACAGGCATGAGCCACCGGGCCTGGCGACATATCTGTCTAGTCTTCAACACCCTTTTGTACTTTATCCTCGCCAGCTTACACAAAGGACAGACACATAGCCTGGCATACTATTCACAGAACAGTTTATTGGCCTAACTCACCTGGTAGACCACCTCTACTGACCAGAGAAAGTAGTGTCCTTCTTGCTGCACTCTGTCGGGTTGCAGTTTGTACCATCAGGGGTACCAAGAAAGGGAACACTGACTAAAGCAGCCCTAAATGCCAGAGAACCTGGGCAGAGGTCCACAGACTCAACTCCACTTAATGTTCTTGTCCTCCTCAGTCATGGTTGGTGTGTCAGTGACAAGGCCGGTGCCAATGGTCCGATTGCCATCTCTCAGGGTGAAACGCTGGCCTTTCTCTAAGATCATCGGCTGCCGCAAGATCAGGGTAAGCTTGAGGTCTTCCCCAGGCATGGCAAGCTCCTGGAGGGGGCAGAGAAGATCATGCATAGCCTTCAGAGTGTCTTCGTTCTAACTGTAATGAAATGTTGCTGACTACACCTTGGAGGTTAAGAGTCATGGGAAAATGCAGAAGGGTGATGGATGATTCTGCCTGAAGACAGCTTCACCTACCCCAGCTGTGAGGTAGATGCAAACAGTATATTCAAAACAAGAGAACATATGGCGGCACCCATAGTTCAGGGAGTATGGCGCCAACCAAATACACTGGCGGGTTCAAGCCTGGCCTGGGCCTGCTGAACAACAATGACAACTGCAACCAAAAAATAGCCAGGCATTGTAGCAGGCACCTGTAGTCCTAGCTACCTGGGAGGCTAAGGCAAAAGAATCGCTTAAGCCCAAGAGTTTGAGGTTGCTGTGAGCTGTGATGTCACAGCACTCTACTGAGGGCAGCATAGTGAGACTCTGCCTCAAAAAAAAAAAGTACAAGAGAACATAAAAGGGACCAGTGATGAATGTTTCTGTGCTCATGAGAAAAAATGCTTAAGAAATTCTGGGTTGGGCGGCGCCTGTGGCTCAACGGGTAGGGCGCCGGTCCCATATGCCGGAGGTGGCGGGTTCAAGCCCAGCCCCGGCCAAAAATAAAAAAAATAAAAAAAGAAATTCTGGGTTATGAAAATTTCTTAATTATAGAATTTTCTAAGCCATCATATATAGTGAAACATTCAAAAGATTTCCTTTTCTAAGTATCTTCCTGTAGTCAAATGGAGGTATAGCTAAGCTTCTAGCATACTTTAGCCTAGGGCAGAATGGGTGAGGATGCCTTGGTCAAGACCCTTCCATCTACTAGTTTCGTGGAGAATGGCAATAGCTAGCCTCTCTTCACCCAGCTTGTCACATGACACCTTTGGAACCATCAGTGAGGCAGAGCTGATAAGAATGCCCCCTCCAAGGTGGCACCTGTGGCTCAAAGGAGTAGGGCGCAGGCCCCATATGCCGGAGGTGGCAGGTTCAAACACAGCCCTGGCCAAAAACTGCAAAAAAAAAAAAAAAAGATAAAAAGAATGCCCCCTCCACTCCATGTTCCTTACACACACCGTACCTTCCCAGGAGGCAGGATAATACGACAGGCCATGTCCCAAGTCAGGGAGAACATGACAGGCATGAAGTGGGATACAAATGGCTTATGGCGACCACCCTCCTCCTTGCTAAGAATGTAAACCTGAAGGAGAGAAAGCAGTAAGAGTGGAGTTGGGCTTGGCTGGAAGTACTGCTACTGCCTCTGTGCAGAGGACAGGTGGGCTTAGCTCTGCCCACCGCCACCTGGAACCCTCACCTGTGCCTCCACCTTCTGGTGGGGCTGGATGGAACCAGGCTTGACCATGACAAGGCCACGCCGCAGATCCTCCCGCTTCAAGCCTCGGACCAGGGCCCCAAGGTTATCCCCTGCCTCTGCCCTCTCCAAGCTCTTGTGGAACATCTCAATGCCTAGAGGGGAAGAGAGAAAGGAGGGAGAAGGGACAAGGAAGGAGAATCTGAAGCAAAGGGAAAGCACAAAGGGTTTGTAAGGGGTAAAGTCACCCTGGAGCCAGCTATTTGGTTCCAAGGCATCTTTCCTATACCTGTCACCACAGTGCGAATGTTCTTGTTATGTCCAAGCAACTCACACTCGTCTCCCTTCTTTAAAATGCCACGCTCTAGTGTACCTGTCACCACCGTGCCCCGGCCTGGAAGGGAACAGGACAAAATATCAAAGACCATGAACTAAGCTTTAACTAAAAAAAGGGGAGTATGATCAAGCAGTTCTTACCAGGGATAGAGTAAACTGTTTCAACAGGCAAGAGGAAAGGCTTCTCCAGGTCCCGGGTAGGCACTGGGATATAAGTGTCCACAGCTTCCAGAAGCTTCTGCACAGACTTCAGGCCTAGCTCAGGGTCACGCTGCTGTTGGAGGAAAGCAACAGCACACTGTAATCTCCATTCTGCTGTTCTTACCAAGAGTCATTCCCCAGACAGAGCAGAGCTCTGAATGTTCAACCCAACCCCATCCCCTGCAGGAGCAGTCTCTGCCTAACTCTTCCTTCACCTCAAGGGCACAGAGAGCAGAGCCTATGATGACTGGGGTCTCATCTCCTTTGTAGCCAAACTCATTGAGCAGTTCACGGATCTCCAGCTCAACTAGCTCCACCACCTCAGAGTCCTGCACCGCATCTGCCTTGTTCACATACACCACGACATGCTCTACCCCAATCTGTAGACCGGAAAGAGATAAGGATAATATCCAGTATGGCTCTGTTCCTCCTCTTTCACTTTCCGCCCCTATCCAGGCTCCAAGTACCTGTTTGGCCAGTAGTAAGTGCTCTCGAGTCTGGGGCATGGGACCATCATTGGCTGCCACCACCAGGATGCAGCCATCAAGGGGAGCAGTGCCTGTAATCATATTCTGGGTAGGAGAAGGAAAGGAAACACAGCCTAGATCAATGACCTCCTCTGCTCCACATCCAGCTAGCTAAGTGTAGCAGTTAGAAACAGAAGCTCCCTTTTCTCTGCCTTCTCACCACCCCCACTTTGGCCATGTCCACAAATCTGATATCCAAACATATTGAATACCTAATCTCCTCCCTCCGAGCCTAGCATCCTGACTGGAAGCAGCCCTGTTCTTAGTGTCCCCAGTAACCCTCACCTTAACGTAATCTGCATGACCGGGGCAGTCTGTGTGAGCGTAGTGGCGGGTGGCAGTGCTGTATTCCACATGGGCTGCATTGATAGTAATACCTCGAGCTCGCTCCTCAGGGGCATTGTCAATCTCCTCATATTTCTTGAACTTGGCCCCACCTCCCTCTGCTAGAACTAAAGAAGGAAGAGAACACACCTCTCAGCTAATTTCAGAACTAGAAGCAGGTCACAAGGCCACATCACTGGGTCCCTCCCACTTAAATAAATGATCTCCCTCAAATCTTTAACTCTTACAGGAAAGATAATGGTGGGTCAAAGACATATTAAAGAGCTTCGAGGGGTGCCCTGTGACACCTCTAGGACAAAGCCTCTGCTTACAAAGCATTCCCCATGGATACAGGGGAGTCCAGAGTCCCCCAATTTATGCATCACAGTTTTGCATGTTCAGGGGAAATCTGTCTTCTGCATCTTCCGATCCACCCCCCGCCCTAGTCAGGATCCTGGGGACACAATAAACTACTCCAGCAGACACTCTGCTGGGCCTACATCCCCAGCTCCAGGTCTGGGGCACTGCCGGACGCCCCCACCCCAAGCCCGCTCACTCTTCGTGATGGCCGCAGTCAGAGTGGTCTTGCCATGGTCCACATGGCCGATGGTACCCACATTCACATGGGGCTTGTCGCGCACGTACGTCTTCTTGGCCTCCACCGCCAGACCGCGGCTCAAGAGAGGTAACGCTGAGGACTTCAGCGGCCGCAACAAACCCTGCAGTAGTGGGATCGGACCGGCACTGAGACCTGCAAGGACAGAGGTTTGGAGTCAGGACCTGAGTCCGAACCCGGATATCTGCAACGCCCCCCGCGTGTCCCTGGGCCGCTATCGCGCTCCCCGACCCCTCACCGCTGAGGCGGGGCGTCGCACGCAGCAGGGTGGCGGTCGCCATCGTGGTCGTATTGGAGCCCGGGTACTGGGTATTGGAAGCCCGCGCCTGCAACAGAGAAAGGGCACTGGCGGCTGGAAGCCACTTCCGGCGGAAGTAGGTAACTCTGGGCACCTCTAGCCGCCAGTTTCTATGGCCTTCTCTGGCGACTTCCGGAGGGTGCTGTTCTGGTGTCTCCCGGCAGGGCAGGATGGGAAAGGTTTCCGCTACTTCCTCCCGGTCTCTAGGGCGGCCGGGCCGGATTGTTCCTCAAGCGGCGCTGTGGGCGACGGGATGAGAGTGTCCCACAATGCAGCAGCGCCCCGAGGGCTCGTGGGCGTCGTAGTTCCCAGAGCAGCGGGCTGTGGCGCGCTTGGGGCGGGAGTGAGGCGGTGCGGGACGAGATCCAGAGGGAGCGTCCGGGCTGGAAGTTCCTATCGCGGACTGCTCGAGAACGTCCTGGGCCTGACAAGAGCGAGCACCCGAAACCCCTGGAATCTGACTATTGCGGGGTCCTCTGTGCCCCTCCTGGGGGTAGGACCAGGTCCTATATCCTCTTCGGGGGTGGAACCGAAGTGTGACTTATCTCGCCGCAAAGTCTTTGTTTTTTTTTTCAGACAGTTTCACTTTGTTGCCCTCGGTAGGGTGCTGTAGCGTCATAGCTCACAGCAACCTCAAACTCTTGGCCTCCCAGGTATCTGGGACTAGACTACAGGCGCCCGCCACGGCGCCCAGCTGTTTTTAGAGACGGAGTCTATGGCTCAGGCTGGTCTCTAACCTGTGAGCTCAGGCAGTTCACCCTCTTCGGCCTCCCAGAGTGCTAGGATTACAGGCGTGAGCCACCGCGCCCAGAAATAGGAATAGTAGTAATCCGCTCCACAGGGAGATCCTAACGTCCGTCCCTGAGAGGAAATGAACCGGGCAGGCGTCAGGGATGGGATCCTGAGGCCTCTAGTTGCCACAGTCTTTGACCCTCAAGTACCCACTCGTCTGGCCCACTGCTTGCAGAGACCCTGTTCTGCTTGACCTCACAGAGCCCCCCAGATTGAATCTTGGTCCCCACCCCTTTGCCCCTCAACAGCCTGTGAACAATTTCCTTGATCGTCGCCCTACTCACTGAATTTTACAGACACACTGAGGGTAAGGGGACAACTTGGGGAGCTTTTAAGGACAGCCTGAGTCTTGTTCCCGAAGTGGCCCCAGCACCTAACAGGATGGAGCATGCAGTGAATAATAAGGGCTTAATAAATGCCCTTCAAGTGGCTCACTCCTGTATTCCTAGCTTTCTGGGAGGCCAAGTGGGATGGATTGCGTGAGCTCACAAGTTCCAGACCAAACATGAACAAAAATGAGACACCATTTCTAAAAACAGCGGGCGTTGTGGTGAGTGCCTGTAGTTACAGCTACTTGATAAGCTGAGGCAAGAGGATCCCTTGCACCCGAGAGTTTGAGGTTGCAGTGAGCTGTGATGCTACAGCACTCTACTGAGGGTGACAAAGTGAGACTGCCTCAAAATAAATAAATTAACACCTGTCAACTTATAAGCACAAGGCTAGAAAATGACTGTTTACTTTTACATCCATCATCTCATCATAGCTTCCAGACTTCACCAAGAGGTGATACCCCGTTTCCCCGAAAATAAGACATCCTCCTAAAATAAGACCTACTTACAGGAAAGATAAGACGTCCCCTGAAAATAAGACCTAGTGCATCTTTGGGAGCACACCTTAAAATAAGACACTGTCTTATTTTTGGGGAAACAGGGTAACAGCAGCTGTTTAACCCTGATTAATGTTTCTGAAACTTACCAGATCCTACGACTCAATTGACAGTGTTTGTTTCAAATAGTTTCCTAATTCCTTCTCTGGAGGTTATGATTCAGAGAGATCTATGTACAGACTAGGAAACTTTCACAAGCCTGCACCGAGAAGGAGAACAAACCAGAGTAGAAACGGTGGGGATTGAGGAAAACACAAGAGAAGACCCAAGAGACAAAAGATAGGCGGGAGGTCTGATGCAGCTGATGACTGCAGCCAGCATGAAAACAAAATCAGCTTTATTTTATGGTATCTTGGTAGGGTTGTTTATGGGGGAAATAGCATAAACAAAAGACATATTTTTAGTCTTACAATATGATTGGAAAAGTAAATAACTATCAAAAAACAAATCATCCTGTTAGTGGTTTCTACTTAATTTCATTAGTATGTTAAAAGGTAAAAAGGGAAAGATCCTAAGGATTTCTGCATAGTTCCTAAAGATTAACTAGACAAAGAAAGAGCTGTATGACTTCTGGCAGAGGGAGCATGGAGAAAGGAATATTTTTGTTTTGGGAAAGGAGAAGCAGTTGGGAGTTCTCCAGGCTGTGGGGGCCCTACCACCTCAGGTATGCTCCATATACACACCCTTCTAAGATTCAGAGGGATTTGGGAAACTCTCATCCAGAACTTTTATGTATCAGGCATTCATGTTTGCAGTCAGTGCTCCCAGTGCTAGTCTGTGTGGTGGGATCTATTATTTCCCACATTTTACAGGTGAGAAAACTGATAGGGTGATTAAGGAACTAAGTACAACTAATCCCCCAAAAGTATGGACACTACCCTGAACTATAATTTTAACTGTCATTGTACTGCCTAGATAAAGTGAGGAACTTTCTAGGACTTCTCCTCCTGGCCCTCAACCCAACAGGTCTGCTTAGGAAGAACTGGTATGGTATTAAGGTATGGTATTTCTTTCCTTTTACCTCATACCTCAGTCACTTCACTTCTGCGAATTTATCCTAAGACACTATTAGCCACTAGCAAAATGTGACTTTTGGGCGGCGCCTGTGGCTCAGTGAGTAGGGCGCCGGCCCCTTATGCTGAGGGTGGCGGGTTCAAACCCAGCCCCAACCAAACTGCAACAACAACAACAAAAAAAAAAATAGCCGGGCGTTGTGGCGGGCGCCTGTAGTCCCAGCTGCTCGGGAGGCTGAGGCAAGAGAATCGGTAAGCCCAAGAGTTAGAGGTTGCTGTGAGCCGTGTGACGCCACGGCACTCTACCCAAGGGCGGTACAGTGAGACTCTGTCTCTACAAAAAAAAAAAAAAAAAAAATGTGACTTTTACGGGGTAGTATTTGAACTAATGTTTTTTATTTTAGAGCTGCTGTATTTATTTTAATGTGTCTTAGTTTGAAAAATACTGGCATAAATGACTGGGTGGGGTGGCTCACCCTAAGAAGTGAAGGCAAGAGGATCACTTGAGTCCAGGAGTTTAAGACCAGCCTGAACATGCAAGACCATGTCTCTAAAATAACTTTAAAAATTAGTTGGGTGTTGGGCGGCGCCTGTGGCTCAGTGGGTAGGGCGCTGGCCCCATATACCTAGGGTGGTGGGTTCAAACACGGCCTCAGCTGAACTGCAACAACAACAAAAAATAGCCAGGCGTTGTGGCAGGCACCGGTAGTCCCAGCTGCTTGGGAGGCTGAGGCAAGAAAATCACCTAAGTCCAGGAGTTTGAGGTTGCTGTGAGCAGTGTGACGCCACGGCACTCTACCAAGGGAGATAAAGTGAGACTCTATCTCTACAAAAAAAAAAAAAAAATTAGTTGGGTGTGGTGGCATGCACTTGTAGTCACAGCTACTTGGGAGGTGAGATTAGAGGATCACTTGATCCTAGGAGTTTAAGAGGCTACAGTGAACTATGATTATGCCATTATGCCACTGCACTCCAGCCTAGGTGGACAAAGTGAGGCCCTATCTTTTTGTTTGTCTGTTTGTTTTTTGAGACCGAGTCTCACTATATCGTCCTTGGTAGAGTGCTGTAGCATCATAGCTCACAGCAACCTTGAACTCGGGCTCAAGATATTCTCTTGCCTCAGCTTCCTGAGTAGCTGGGATTACAGGCAACCACTACAATGCCTGGCTATATTTAGAGACAAGGTCTTGGCTTAAGTGGCTAAGGTGCTTGCCACATACACCAGAGCTGGCAGGTTCGAATCCAGCCCAGGCCTGCCAAACAGTGACAACTACAACCAAAAAATAGCCGGGCGTTGTGCTGGGCACCTGTAGATCCAGCTACTCGGGAGTCTGAGGCAAGAGAATCACCTAAGCCCAGGAGTTGGAGGTTGCTTTGAGCTGTAATGCCACAAAACTCTACCTAGGGTGATAGCTTGAGGCTCTGTCTAAAAAAAACAAAAACAAAACAAAAAAAAGGGCGGCACCCGTGGCTCAAAGGAGTAGGGCACTGGCCCCATATGCCACAGGTGGCAGGTTCAAACCCAGCCCCAGCCAAAAACTGCAAAATAATAATAATAATAATAATAATAATAATAATAATATGGCCTAAGACCCTGTCTTTAAAAGAAAAAGGTTTTCTTTCTTTTTTTACTTTGGCCAGGGCCGGATTTGAACCCTTGAACCTGCCACCTCTGGTATATGGGGCCGGTGCCCTACTCCTTGAGCCACAGGCGCCACCCAAAAGAAAAAGGTTTTCTTTCTTTTTTTTCTCATTAAACTTTGATTGATTGATTTTTTTGAGGACAGAGTCTCACTTTGTCACCCCCAGTAGAGTGCTGTGGTGTTATGGCTCACAGCAACCTCAGACTCTTAGGCTCAAGCGATTCTCTCGCCACAGCCTCCCAAGAAGCTGGGACTACAGGTGCCCGCCACAATGCCCCGCTGTTTTTAGAGATGGGGGTCTCAATGTAGCTCAGGCTGGTCTTGAACCTGTGAACTCAGGCAATCCACCTGCCTTGGCCTCCCCGAGTGCTGGGATTATAGGCATGAGCCATGCACGTGCCTGGGCTTTAAACTTTGGATTTTTTTTTTTTTTTTTTGCAATTTTTGGCTGGGGCTGGTTTGAACCCACCACCTCCAGTATATGGGGCCGGTGCCCTACTCCTTTGAGCCATAGGCACCACCCCTAAACTTTGTTTTAATGAGTCTCAAAATTCTGTAACAGATTTTTGGTCAAATTATTTCTATTAAAAAGTACTGATTTTTAAAGCTAATAGCTTAAAATTGTCACACAAAAAGAAACAAATGGTCTACAAAACATTCTCCTGTCCTTCTGAAGGTTTTACAATGCATTGTTATTAAAACCAGTCTTTTCCTATTAAACTTAAGTGACTACTCAGTGTAGAACAGAGGTTACAGTGCCAGCCCCGTCCACCAAGGCTGGAGGGTTCTAACTGGCCTGGGCCACCTAAACAACAATGACAACTGCAACAAAAAAATAGATGGACATTGTGGTGGGTGCTTGTAGTCCCAGCCACTGGGAGGCTGAGGCAAGAGAATCGCTTAAGCCCAGGAGTTTGAGGTTGTTGTGAGTTGTGACATCACGGCACTCTACTGAGGGCGACAGTGAAACTCTGTCTCAAAAAAAACAATAAATAAATAAACTTAAATGACCGATTGAGGCTGGGCACCTGTAGGTCAGTGGTTAGGGAGATGGCTACATGCTTCAGGGCTGGTGGGTTGGAACCCGGTCTAGGCCTGCTAAAAAAAAAAAAAAAATAGCGGGCGGCGCCTGTGGCTCAGTGAGTAGGGCGCCGGCCCCATATGCCGAGGGTGGCGGGCTCAAACCCAGCCCCGGCCAAACTGCAACCAAAAAATAGCCGGGCGTTGTGGCGGGCGCCTGTAGTCCCAGCTGCTTGGGAGGCTGAGGCAAGAGAATCGCGTAAGCCCAAGAGTTAGAGGTTGCTGTGAGCCGTGTGACGCCACGGCACTCTACCGAGGGCGGTACAGTGAGACTCTGTCTCTACAAAAAAAAAAAAAAAAAATAGCTGGGCGTTGTGGTGGACACCTGTAGTCACAGCTACTTGGGAGGCTGAGGCAAGAGAATCGCTTCAGCCCAAGAGTTTGAGGTTGCTGTGAGCTGTGATGCCACAGCAATCTTCTGAGGGTGACAAAGTGAGACTCTGTCTCAATAAAATAAACCATTGAAACAGTTCTGGGATTGTTCTTCCACCACTAACTAAGACTGGGGTGGCAGGTATTCGTTTAGATAATACTCATTTAGCCTTCTGAGATTTCTGGGCAGATCTGGTGACCTTGCCAGCTCCAGCAGCCTTTGTGTCCACTGCTTTGATGACACCAACAGCAACTGTCTGTCTCATGTCACAAATAGCAAACAACCCAGAGAAGGGTAGTCTGAGAAATTCTCAATATACACGGGCTTGCCAGGAACCATACTAATGATGGCAGCATCTCCGCATTTCAAGAATCTGGGGCTGTCTTCCAGCTTCTTACCAGAGGGATGATGATCAATCTTTTCCTTCAGTTCAGCACACTTGCGGGCAATGTGAGTTGTGTGACAATCTAGTATAGGAGTGTACCTGGCACTCATTTGGCCTGGATGGTTCAGAATGATTACCTGAGCAGTAAAGCCAGCTGCTTCCATTGGTGGGTCATTTTTGCAGTCACCAGCAACATTGCCATGATGAACATTTTTGGCAGACACTTTTTTTTTTTTTTTTTATTTCAGGTTAATGTGAGGGTACAGACAACCAGGTCAAAATATTTGATTTTGTTAGGTGGAGTCCCACTTGTGGTTATGACCCACACTCAAAAAGTGTGCCAAACATCCCCACACCATGCCCATTCAGTGAGATCAGCACCCTGCTCTCCCTTCTCCTCCTCCCTCATTATCCCTCCCCTGAACTTGAAATGAATTTTTCTCCTATGTGGGCATGCATTAGATTGTCTATTTTCTTCATATTATTATTTAGTGCATTTGATAATTACTTTTCCATTCTTGTCACACTTTACTAAGAAGAATGTGTTTCAGCTACATCCAGGATAATACAAAACGGGTGAAGTCACCATCTTCTTTATGGCTGAATAGTATTCCATGGTATGCATATACCACAATTTGTTAATCCATTCCTGAGTTGATGGCATTTAGGTTGTTGCCACATCTTGGTGATTGTAAATTGAGCTGCAATAAACAAGCTAGTGCAAATGTCCTTATGATAAAATGATTTTTTTTTTCCTTCTGGGTAGATGCTTAGTAGTGGGATTGTGGGGTCAAATAGGAGATGACAGACACTTTTTTTTTTTTTGTAGAGACAGAGTCTCACTTTACCGCTCTTGGTAGAGTGCCATGATGTCACAGGACTCACAGCAACCTCCAGCTCCTGGGTTTCTGTGATTCTCCTGCCTCAGACAGACACATTTTTGACATTGAAGCTCATATGGTCCTCTGGAATAGCTTTGTGCAAAGATTCATGGTGCATTTCAGTAGACTTTATTTTAGTTGTACCATTGACCAGAGCAAAGGTGACCGTCATTTGGGGTTTGAGAACACCCGTCTCCACTCACCCCATAAGGACAGTACCAATACCATCAATTTTGTAGATATCCTGGAGAGGTAGAAGCGAAAAAGAAAAAAAAAATTAATTACTGGTCTGAGTAAATACCAGGTTAAAAACAATCAATTTTATTTGGGGGCCGGGCACGGTCACTCACACCTGTAATCCTAGCATTCTGTGAGGCCTAGGAGGGTGGATTGCCTGAGCTCACAGGTTTGAAACCAGCCTGAGCCAGAGCAAGACCTCATCTCTAAAAATCGTGGGGCGTTGTGGCGGGCGCCTGTAATCCCACTTACTTGGGAGGCTGAAGCAAGGGGATCGCTTGAGCCCAAGAGTTTGAGGTTGCTGTGAGCTGTGATGTCATAGCACTCTACCAAGGGCAACAAAGTGAGACTCTGTCTCAAAAAAAAAAAAAAAAGAACTTTATTTGGTTAAGTATGAATATATGGGAAGATGGGTGGTGCCTGTGGCTCAGTGAGTAGGGCGCCAGCTCCATATACCAAGGATTTGAACCAGGCCCCAGCCAAACTGCAACAAAAAATAGCTGGGCTTTGTGGTGGGCGCCTGTGGTCCTAGCTACTCTGGAGGCTGAGGCAAGAGAATCGCCTAAGCCCAGGAGTTGGAGGTTGCTGTGAGCTGTGATGCCACAGCACTCTACCTAAGGGTGACAAAGTGAGACTCTGTCTCAAAAAAAATAAAGAATATATGGGAATGTGGTGAATGAATGAAGTTTGAGAAACACTGTGCTTCTAAAAAGAATTGAAAGGGAGAAAAATTTCTAGAGCTGTTGACTGTAGCATCCTCTAATAATGAATAGCTTAGTCAAGAGATTTGATTTACAGATAACAGATTTTACATTGGCTGGGTTAAGCAAAGAAAGGATTTGTTAAGGTTATTAGGCAGCTTACAGAATTGTGGGATAAGCTGGAGAAATAATTTCAAGCCATGAAACTGATTTGACCTTATAATAAAACTGCTGCTACTCCCACTGCCACCTACCACTAAATGCCAGGATTTTTTTTTTTTTTTGAGACCAAGTCTCAGTCTGTTGCCCCAGCCTAGAGTGCAGTGTTGTCAGTTTAGCTCACTGTAACCTCAAACTCCTGGGCTCAAGTGATCCTCCTGCCTCAGCTTCCCTGGTAGCTGGGTCTATAGGTGCCAGCTACAGTGCCTGGCTAGTTTTTCTATTTTTTAGAGATGGGGTCTCACTCTTGCTCAGGCTGGTCTCAAACTCCTGAGCTCAACAATCCACCCACCTCAACCTCCCAGAGTGCTGAGATTACAGGTGTGAGCCAATTCTGGAGGTACTGAAAGCGTGTCTGCATCAAGAAATGACTTTACTTCCCTCCTATCTCAAAGCCAAAGAGATTTAATGTCTCACATGGATATGTCTTGTTGGAGAACCCTAGATCATATGTCAGTGAGCAGGACTGATAGCAGGGAATTTCCCCAGATGTAGAAAGTCTCTTCAAAAGATGACCATGTTAGCCGGGCATTGTGGCAGGCCCCTGTAGTCCCAGCTACTCGGGAGGCTGAAGCAAAACAATCACTTAAGCCCAAGAGTTGGAGGTTGCTGTGAGATGTGACGCCACAGCACTCTACCAAGGGTGACATAGATAGTGAGACTCTGTCTCCAAAAAACAAAAAAATTTGTACCTACGACCAATAAATATGACACCGAAAGAGTACAAGGAGCACAAATACATCCAGTATGTGGATATGGTGGCATGAATTTTGACATAGCCACTAGATGAAGTATTAATTGGGTAGATTCAGAGTTGCAGAGACCAAGGGAGCCAGTCACCTATGAAAACAAATGTACAAGGTCAAGGAGTGAAAGGTGAAAGAGACAAAGGAAGTCAAAAACAATGTGGAAGCCAGGTGAAGCTCACACCTGTAGTCCCAACAACTTGGGAAGCTGGGGCCGGAGGATCACTTGAACCTAGGAGTTCAAGGCTACATTGACTTATGATTGCACGACTGTGCTCCAGCCTGAACAACAGAGTGAGACCCTGTCTCAAAAACAAACAAAAAACAATGGTGAGTTTAAGAGGCTATGAATTTGCCTGGACAATAAGAGATTTTCTTTCTTTCAAACATTTATTTTGTGTGATTGCAGTTAAAGGAAAGTTCTTCGTGCAGAATTAGGAACTCTTTTTAAAAAGATGCTCTTGGCTTGGTGCCCATAGCACAATGGTTACAACGCCAGCCAAGAGCTGGAGGGTTTGAACCTGCCCCGGCCAGCTAAACAACAATGACAACTGCAACAAAAAATAGCTGGGGGTGGCGCCTGTCGCTCAGTGAATAGGGCTCCGGCCCCATATACGGAGGATGGCAGGTTCCAACCAGGCCCTGGCCAAACTGCAACAACAACAACAACAAAAATAGCTGGCAACAACAAAAAAAAATAGCTGGGCGTTGTGGTGGGCACCTGTAGTCCAGCTACTCAGGAGGCTGAGGCAAGACAATGACTTAAGTCCAAGAATTTGAGGTTGCTTTGAGCTGTGACACCACAGCATTCAACCAAGGGCAGCATAGTGAGACTCTGTCTTAAAATAAATAAATAAATATGCTCTTAAAATCTACTGGCCTTGGCGGCACCTGTGCCTCAGTGGGTAGGGTGCTGGCCCCATATACCAAGGGTGGCAGGTTCAAACCCGGCCCTGGCCAAACTGCAAAAAAAAAAAAAAAAAAATCCACTGACTTTCTGGCTCCCCCCAGCAGTCTGTTCATTCTGCTATGTGGCAGACACTTTGAGTCCTCATGCAGGGTCTTGATTTTGTTCAGGGTGGCCTTTCCCCCAGCTCCAGAAAGAGATCCTAAGAGGTCTAGTCCAATTCTAATATATATATTTTTTTTTTGTAGAGACAGAGTCTCACTTTATGGCCCTCGGTAGAGTGCTGTGGCCTCACATAGCTCACAGCAACCTCCAACTCCTGGGCTTAAGCGATTCTCTTGCCTCAGCCTCCTGAGTAGCTGGGACTACAGGCGCCCGCCACAACGCCCGGCTATTTTTTTTTTTTTTTTTTTTTTTTTTTTTTTTTTTTTTTGTAGAGACAGAGTCTCACTGTACCGCCCTCGGTAGAGTGCCGTGGCGTCACACGGCTCACAGCAACCTCTAACTTGGGCTTACGCGATTCTCTTGCCTCAGCCTCCCGAGTAGCTGGGACTACAGGCGCCCGCCACAACGCCCGGCTATTTTTTTTGTTGTTGTTGCAGTTTGGCCGGGGCTGGCTTTGAACCCGCCACCCTCGGCATATGGGGCCGGCGCCCTACTCACTGAGCCACAGGCGCCGCCCCGCCCGGCTATTTTTTTGTTGCAGTTTGGCCGGGGCCGAGTTTGAACCCGCCACCCTCGGTATATGGGGCCGGCGCCTTACGGACTGAGCCACAGGCGCCGCCCCAATTCTAATATTTTAATTCTCCTTTCCAGAGGTTGCATTTAGGGTTGGGCTGTGACTCAATTGAAAGTAATAATCTCTAAGAGGAGATCTGCTTGGGGGTGGAGTAGGGGTAGGGGAAGGGAGTGGTTCCAGGAAAGGATTCCTCCCTCTTAAGGAGACACGGAAGAGATGGATTTCCTCCTGACTCTGGATGTTGCTGCATCTTGATGGGAAACCCGCAGTTACTGTGCCTGTCTTGCTCCCAGTCAATGCTGAAGCCAAAAGTCAGAGGAAGGTAAAGCAAACAGCATCTTAGAAGACTGGACTCCCTATGTGTGAGGTAAGGAATGTCCGTAATGTTTAAACCAGACATCAGGGTTGTTGGTTATTTGCTGTCAAACATCTTGACATACACCCTCTCTTATAGCACTTTGTACCAAGACATATTTCTTGGTTTTACTTTACTGAGACTGAGTGACTTGAGTAAGGCCAGGACTGGACTATATCCTCTGTGCCTGGCCACAACAGGCCTCTCTGAATGTTTGCCCTTGAACTATTTAATGAGCCTTTCAAACTGAAGCAGCAAGCATTGTGGTGCTACAGACTTAACATATTAAAACAGGACTTCTCATTTTCTTTCACACTCTATTTGCACATCTGAATACATGAAACCACCAGTCCCCCACCCCTGACCCCACACACCTAACCCAGTGCCCAGCCTTCATGATTCTTTCTCCAGACTATATCCCAAATGCAACCACTTTTGTGAACACTATGGTTGCAGCTGGGATTGTCTGTCATCTAAGTGACCCCAGGAGCTCTTCACTGAGTCTCCTACTCTGTTTGTATTCCTAGTACCTGTCAAATCCATTCTCCACACAGCAGCCAGATTAGTCTTTAAAATGTGAGTCATGGGCGGTGCCTGTGGCTCAGTGAGTAGGGCGCCCGCCCCATATACTGAGGGTGGAGGGTTCAAACCCAGCCCCTGCCAAACTGCAGCAAAAAAATAGCTGGGTGTTGTGGCAGGCGCCCGTAGTTCCAGCTGCTTGGGAGGCTGAGGCAAGAGAATCGCCTAAGCCCAGGAGTTGGAGGTTGCTGTGAGCTGTGATACCACGCACAGCTGGCGGGTAGACCCAGGGTGACATAGTGAGACTCTGTCTCGCAAAAAAAAATGAAATGGGGGTCAGAATCAATTTTTCCCTCAATGGTTGCTTATCACATGTAGAATAAATTTTCAATTCAAATGGGTGAATTGTATCTCATGGGGGGTAGGTGGTAGGTGAATTACATTCCAATAAAGCAATTACTTAAAATAATCCAGGCCAGGCCAGGTGGCTCACGCCTGTAATCCTAGCACTCTGGGAGGCCGAGACCTGCTGATTGTTTGAGCTCAGGACTTCAAGACTAGCCTGAGCAGGAGGGAGACCCTGTCTCTACTAAAAATAGAAAAATTAGCTGGGTGTTGTGGTGGGCACTTATAGTCCCAGTTACTTGGGAAGCTGACACAAGAAGATTGCTTAAGCCCAAGAGTTTGAGGCTATTGTGAGCTATGACGATGCCTTGGCACTCCACCCAGGGCAACAGAGTGAGACTGTCTCAAAAAAAAAAAAAAAAAAAATATATATATATATATATATAGTCTCAGGTGGCACCTGTGGCTCAGTGAGGCTGAGGCAAGAAAATCGGCTAAGCCCAGGAGTTGGAGGTTGCTGTGAGCTGTGATGTCGTGGCACTCTACCAAGGGTGACAAAGTGAGACTCTGTCTCTAAAAAAAAGTCTCTAAGTCACTTTCTTATGTCTTCTTTGTTTTTTTTTTTTTTTTTTTTTGTAGAGACAGAGTCTCACTGTACCGCCCTCGGGTAGAGTGCCGTGGCGTCACACAGCTCACAGCAACTTCCAACTCCTGGGCTTAGGCAATTCTCCTGTCTCAGCCTCCCGAGCATCTGGGACTACAGGCACCCGCCACAACGCCTGGCTATTTTTTTGTTGCAGTTTGGCCGGGGCTGGGTTTGAATCCGCCACCCTCGGCATATGGGGCCGGCGCCCTACTCACTGAGCCACAGGCGCCACCCAATCTTCTTTGGTTTTTAAAGCATCTAAATAGCCATAATTATCTGATTAGTTTGTTTTTATTGTCCTGTCTCACTGGCTCATGACAGTGAGAACTTACTTTTTAACTGTAAGAGTAATGCCTGACTCTTAGGTAAGTGAGAATTTGGTGGAGGAATTATTTGTTGAATCATTTCAGTTAAGCAGTTGTGTTGGGCTTAAGTTTCCTGATGTTTTCACTGGAAATCAAATTTTGTACTCATGTTCATTTTATGAATAAAGATGAGTCACTGGGCGGCGCCTGTGGCTCAAAGTGGTAAGGCGCCAGTCCCATATGCCGGAGGTGGCAGGTTCAAACCCAGCCCCGGCCAAAAAACCCACAAAACAAAACAAAAAAAAAAAAAGATGAGTCACTGTAACTTCTTGGGCCTCAGCTTTATTATCTATAAATTGCGGATGGAGGTAAACTATACAATCTCTATTTCTTGTAGCTCTAAAACTTCTTTTTTTATTTTTTTTGTAGAGACAGAGTCTCATTTTATGGCCCTTGGTAGAGTGCCGTGGCCTCACGCAGCTCACAGCAACCTCCAACTCCTGGGCTTAAGGCGATTCTCTTCCCTCAGCCTCCTGAGTAGCTGGGACTACAGGCGCCCGCCACAATGCCCGGCTATTTTTTGGTTGCAGTTCAGCTGGGGCCGGGTTTGAACCCGCCACCCTCGGTATATGGGGCCAGCGCCTTACCGACTGAGCCATAGGCGCCGCCCTGAAACTTCTAAAAGAAGGATGGGCTCTGATATAACTGAAATGAGTACTGGGTTGGCAGAGAACTTAGTAGCAAATTGTAGACTGGGTCCCTAGAGTTTTGCCCTCAGTTCCACTGAATTAACCCTTATAGGAAGCTCAACGGCATCTTGCCACCATCCTAACTGGCTGTGCCTCCTCAGATATCTCTCTGAACAGAGCCCCTTGGCACCAGCCCCATTACATTGTCCTCTGCTAGACCACTGCACCAACAGCCTCTCTGCCTTCAGGCATCCTGTCTCTTCGCTACCCCTGACACCCACAAGTGCCTTCAAAGAAGGTCTGATCACATCTTTGTCACTCTGATGTGACTGAAAACGTCCCAATAAGAAGTGCTTTGTGAATGTCACACAAAAGCTACCAAGTAAAAGGCACTTGGGAGGTGACCTAGCCTTGCATATCTTCCTAGAGGAAGCCAGACTTTCCCCCCTTAGGTTCAACAATGCACAAGAATAACTCACAGAATGAAGCAAAGCTCTATGCCTGGGATTAAATTTTTTATTATAAAGCATACAACTTAGGACCAGGGAAATTATGAGACATAGAGGGTGAATTCTGGGAGGGATCAAGCACACGGCTCTCATGCCCTCTCCCCATGGAATCAGAGCATTTCACCCTCCCAGCACATCAATGCATGCGCTGACCAGGACAGCTATTGAGCTTCAGTGTCCAAAGTTCTTTTTTTGTAGTTTTTGACTGGGGCCGAGTTTGAACCCACCACCTCCAGTATAGGGGCCAGCGCCCTACTCCTTTGAGCCACAGGCGCCGCCCCAGTGTCCAAAGTTCTTACTGGGGCCTCATTACTTAGGCACAATTGGCTAAGTCACTGGCCATGTGATTGATCTTCATTTCCAGGCTCTCTCCCCTCCATGTAGGTCAGGCTGGCTCAAAATCCCAACCCTCTAAACACCAAATGTTGTCTAAGGGACTCATAAATAACAGACATTTCTATTACTTAGGAAATTCCAAGTGTTTTGGGAGTGACAGGAACCTGAGACAAAGACCAAATTATTTAATTAAATTACAGTAAAATGTCCGTAGTTGATCACCTTCCTATATTGACCATCTCCTTAAGTTAACCTAATTTTCTTTTTTTTTTTTTTTTATTTGGCCGGGGCTGGGTTTGAACCCACCACCTCCGGCATATGGGACCGGCACCCTACTCCTTGAGCCACAGGGGCCGCCCAAGTTAACCTAATTTTCATGCACCACATGTACATATCAGTACAGTAGGCCTAGTTCCTTATGTTGACCATCTCTATAGGTTGACCATTTTGTTTCAATCCCTTGGTTGGTCAACTTACAGAAGTTCTACAGTATTTAGTTTGCTTATTTTAGTGATAGAATCTTACTTTATTGCCTAAGTTGCTCTTAAACTCCTTGCTTCAAGCAATCTTCTCATCTCAGCCTCCCAAGCAGCTCGAACTACACAAACTGCTGCACCCAACTCCAAATCCTTTGTTATACAACAGATGATTATTGGGTGACCCAAGCTGAGCTGATGAGACTCAAGCCTACTTCATCTGCTGGAGCTACTGGGAAAGCTATGTTCGTTTAATGCCAGCATTGTTCATCTGGTAAAGTGAAGCATGGCCCTGCCAGTGGCCATCTTCCTACTTGTGAGGGACAACCTGCCTGAGCATGAAGTCAGTTTAGGGAAAAGAGCTAAAAGAGATGGAAACAAAGTTTAAATTGACATTGCTGGAGCCTCTGATTCCAGTTATGCCTGAAGTCAATCTACCTCTGATTTTTCAATTCCTTGAACTAGTGAACTCCCCCTCTTTTCATGTTTTTTTTTTTTTTTTGTAGAGACAGAGTCTCACTTTATGGCCCTCGGTAGAGTGCCGTGGCCTCACACAGCTCACAGCAACCTCCAACTCCTGGGCTTAAGTGATTCTCTTGCCTCAGCCTCCTGAGTAGCTGGGACTACAGGCGCCCGCCACAACGCCCAGCTATTTTTTGGTTGCAGTTTGGCCGGGGCCGGGTTTGAACCCGCCACCCTCGGTACATGGGGCCGGCGACTTACCGACTGAGCCACAGGCGCTGCCCTCATGTTTAAGCTAGCTTAAATTGAGCTTTCTATTACTTGTAGCTGAAAGCATCCTGAGTATTGCATCCCCTGTTCTTGAGGAAGAAGTATTTCTCCCCATTCATTGGAATACCTGGCTTATCCTGGATCCTTAACCATACCTACCCATATTCCCTAGAACCTTGTTACTTCAATGACCATCCTTTCTACTGACTCCTTTCCCCTCAGACTGCCAACATAATCAGGTCTCCCTCAGGATGTAAACAAAGCAGCAGCTCATATGGTATCTGTAGTCCCAGACACTTGGGAAGCTAAGGCAGGAGGATCACTTAAGCCCAGGAGTTCTGGGCTGTAGCACATGAGCCTATGGGATGTCCACACTAAGTTCAGCATCAATATAGTGACTGGCAGTGGAGGACCCCAGGTTGCCTAAGGAGAGACTAGCCTAGGTCAGAAACAGCAGGTCAAAACTTCCATGCTTCTCAGTAGCTGATCAGTAGTGGGATCCATCCTGTGAGTACCCACTGAACTCCAGCCTGAGCAAGAGAGTGAGACCCTGCCTCTTAAAAAAAAAAAAAAAAAAAAATTAAGGTTCCGTGCCTGTAGCTTAGGCGGCTAGGGCGCCAGCCACATTGACTGGAGCCGACAGGTTCAAATCCAGCCCAGGCCAAAAAATAGCTGGGTGTTGTGGCGGGCACCTGTAGTCCCAACTACTTGGGAGGCTGAGGCAAGAGGATCGCTTGGGCCCGGGAGTTTGAGGTTGCTGCGAGCTCTGATGCCATGGCACTCTACCCAGGGCGACAACTTGAGATTCTGCCTCAAAAAAAATAAATAAACTTTTCCACCTTCTCAACCCTCTCTCCCCTTTTCAGCCACATTCCTTCTACCTTGCTTTCCATTAATTCCATTAACTTTTCAAACCACTACCCTTTGGCTTCTCCTACCACCATGTCTCTAAAGTTACTCTCATCAAGGTGACTTAGCTATCTCTTAGTTACCAACATCTTTTTTAAAATCTTTTTTTCTCATTACTATACTAATGATGAATCAGCAGACAATGGGAGTGCACATCTCTAATCCCCAAGGATCCCTTTTTATCATTTGTGTGTGTGTTTGCCCATTTCCCCCAACACATGCACCTCCTATACGCCCACATTCCCTGGTCTTTGGTGTGTCGTTTTAAGAGTTAAGACTTCCAGATTTTTTCTTTTTGGTGACATCGTCAGGCTATTGTAGGGCTTTATCTTGATGCAAGTACCTGGAAACTGACATCTCCCAGGCTGTAGTAGCTGCTGGTCAATGACTGAGGGATGTTTGTGTATGAAAGGCCCAGCTCCTTTGTTTCTGGACAAATCTGAGGCATGCTTATATCCAGAGCTCTTTGGTGAGATCAAACTGAACTACTATCTGCCTGACATCACATACTGCTTGGCTTCCTTTCCTTCCCTCTCCTCCTTCTCCCACTCCCTTACTGATTTCTACTAACAGCACTTTCTCTTTTTTTTTGGCCCGGGGCTGGGTTTGAACCCATCACCTCCGGCATATGGGACCGGCGCCCTACTCCTTGAGCCACAGGTGCTGCCCCTAACAGCACTTTCTTTTTTTTTTTTTTTTTTGGCCGGGGCTGGGTTTGAACCCGCCACCTCTGGCATATGGGACTGGCGCCCTACCCGCTGAGCCACAGGCGCCGCCCAAGCACTTTCTTAATAAATCATTTGTACACAAATCCTCATCTTAAGGCATTTCTGGGAACCCTGACCCAAGACATCATCTTAGCACTTTCTACTTCTCTTTCTTTGCCTACCTGTTAAGTGTTGATTGTTCCCCAGACCAGGCCCTAGGCTCTCTTCTCTAAAGACCTGCATGGCTTCAACTACTTCCCATGTCTGATCACCACTAAACTGCTTTGTACGGCTCAGGTTATAAATCCATCTCTGCTGGACAGCTCCACCTATTTGTCCAAGGATGACTCCAGCAACTCCTGCCCTGGCTAGTAGCCACTAGGTACCTGTGGCTGTTTTAATTTTACTTATTTTTAGACACAGGGTCTCACTCTATCGCCCAGGCTGGAGTGTAGTGGCATGATTATAACTCACTGGAGCCTCAAACTCCTGGGCTCACAGGATCCTCCTGCCTCAGGCTCACAAATAGCTAGGACTATAGGCATGCACCACCATTTTTTTAAATTATTTTGCAGAGATGCGGTCTTGCTACATTGCCCAGGCTCATCTCAACTCCTAGGCTCAAGTGATCCTCCCACCTTGACCTCCCAAAATACTGGGATTACAGATGTGAGCCACCATGACCTACCTGTTTTAATTTTAATTAACTGAAATTAAAACCTCAGTTCTTAGGTCAGGTGCAGGCTCACACCTGTACTCCTAACATTGGGAACCCAAGGCAGGTGGATGAGCTGAGTTCAGGAGTCTGAGTGAGAGCAAGTCTCCATCTCTAAAAACTAGTGTTGTTGGCTTGGCGCCTGTGGCTCAAGCAGCTAAGGCGCCAGCCACATACATCTGAGCTGGCGGGTTCGTATCTAGCCCGGGTCCACCAAACAACTACAGCTGCAACCAAAAAAATAGCCGGCGTTGTGGCAGGTGCCTGTGGTCCCAGCTACTTGGGAGGCGGAGACAGAATCGCTTGAGCCCAGGAGTTGGAGGTTGCCGTGAGCTATGATGCCAAAGCACTCTACCCAGAGAGACAGCTTGAGGCTCTGCCTCAAAAAACAAAAACATAATAAAATAAAAACTAGCATTGGGGTGGGTGCCTGTAGTCCCAGTTGCTTGGGAGGTTGAGGCAAGAGAATTGCTTGAGCTCAAGAGTTTGAGGTTGCTGTGAGCTATGAAGCTACAGCACTCTACCAAGGGTGACAAAGTGAGACTCTGTCTCGAAAACCAAAAAACTATCTGTTCTTTACTTACACTAGCCACATTTCAAGTGCTTAATAGCCCTTTGTGGCTAGTGGCTACAATATTGGATAGCGCCAGTGCCAATGTAGAACATTTCAGTCATCACAGGAAGTTTTACTAGACAGCTTAGACATACCACTTCCAACCTAATTCATCATCACCAGCCACTTGCCTTTCTGTATTTTTCAACTGTCTCTCTCTCAGACAATGATGGACCAACTTACAAAGCAAGGGGGTGTGAGTAGGATGGACCACAGGAATAGGGTCCTTTTCACTGACATCTTCCTCTTAGCTGGCAAGAGGGATAAACAAAGCTGGTGATAGGCTCAACAAAAGCCATTTGTGAGTTGAGGTTAGTTTGGTTAGAGTTGGGGGGTGGGGGGTGGCTAAGATTGGCTAGGCCAAGCCTTTCCACAAGTTTTTCCAACTCCATCTGGCAGCCTCAGCCTTGAACAAAAATTCTTATGACAGTCGGTATTTATCCATCTCCAATTTATTGGGTTACTGGCTTCTGTAAGGTTCAAGAAGGGACACTTGACCCAATCAGATGGTCAGTTCTGGAAATTTCATTGGGAATTTCAGAAAAACAGTACTGTTCTGCTAGAATTGCTAGGCTATTGGGATTTAAATTGGGAGCTACAGAAAGCCATCTTGCCACTATGAGAGGAGAGCCTGCCTGAAAATGATGCCACATGCATAGGGAAAGCAGAACTGAAGATGGTGAACCACAGGTTGCTGGTATCTTGGCCCCTATATTCAGCTGTCCAGAAGTTTGATCCACTGTGGACTTTTCAGTACCTGAGCCATAGATTATGGATTCCCTATGGTTTAGGCCAGCTACAGCTGGGTCAATGAAAGACAGAATTGATAAGAGGATCTCATTATGCTCATGATTTTAACTACCCTGTATAACTTAATTGTTCTCAATTTCTATAATTGGCCTTGATGTCACTCTTGAGCTCTAGGCTTGTATATCCACCTACTTCCTGACGTCCCACAAGCACATCCAAAATCGACCTCATTAGTTCTGTCCCCTATCCTTATTTCCCCTCTCAGATATGGAAACTCCTCGACCGCCTACCCTTTTCCTTAGAGAAAACCAAGGTCCTAAGTTAAGTAAGGCTCCGCCTCCCGCCCGGCAAGGTCACCCGCTTCTTCCCTTGCCCAGATCTTGGGGGCGGTGTCCGCGTTCCCCTCAGCGTCCGGGCCAGACGCTCTAGGCTGTAGCGGGCCCTTCAAAAAGCCTCATCATCTCGCTGGTTTCCGGTACTCGGAGGCTACTCTAGCCTTCAGCCAAGCCTAGGGACTTTGTTGCTTCAAGTGGCCTTCCTATGGTTGACATCTCTCCTTTGTCCCGAGTTTCCTTCGGGAGGACGTTCTGGTGGGATCTCACACCTTCCCACGGCTGCCTCTGGGGTCCCTTTTAGGTGCAAAAAGAAAAGTCACTGAAGCCCTACCAGATTCACAACTACAGGTCTTAAGGATCTGCGTTGTGCAGGAAGATGGCGGAAGTAAGTACGAAGATGCCCTTCCCTCTCGCCGCTCCTCTCTATGGTCGCTTCCTTCGGCGACGGAAAAAGGTGTCCCGACGCCTGCGCAGAACTGGGCTGAGTGCTAGTCGCGGAGCGGGGCGAGGGGGGGGGCGCAGGGAGCGGGAGCTGCCGCCGCCGCCGGAGCTAACCGCGGGGACCGAGATGCAGGTGGGACCGGAACCGGAACCCCCCTCTTCAAATGCTTCGTCCCTTTCCGCGACCCGGCCCCGGCGCCTGAGAGGAGCACTCGGTGGGGGTGGGCGTGTAGGGCAGGGGGCGCTCGGTCCCACAGAGTGCAGCAGATAGGGCTGGTCCCGAGGAGGCTGCGGCCCCAGGGAATGGGCGGGTGCGAGGTGTCCAGGGAGTAGGGTCGGGTCGGAGTGGACTGACCACCGGGCCGGGAGGGTCCAAGCCTGGAGCGGAGCCTGCACCCTCCACCACCCGCTCTTCAGGAATATCAGAACTGAGCCAAGAGGCAGGTGCACCGGGAAAATGTGTTTGAGTTCTGCTTGACAGAAGGGAAACTGAGTCACCAGCTTAGGAGCCGCAGGATCAGCGGGCCTGAAGGGGCTGGGTCTGCCCGTGGTGCAGAGGGGTGGGTGGGCCCCTGTGAGCTGAGGTGGCCTCTAGCTGGAGATTGGTCTCTGCTGTGTCTGCACCTCTTGGCTCGGTTCCCTCGTGCTCCATGACTCTATCGTCTCCTGGCAGCTTTTTGGTTTGGAGTTGTCCTGTGGTTGGGTCCGTCTGAATGTGTAGGGCCTAAGTCAAGGTGGGAGGGGAAGGGTCACTGACTTACAGCGGGATGTAGGTTTGAGTAAGGGTCTGAGGTTGTGGAGAGTTTGGTAGAGACTTTCCTAAACTGTCCTGGCCCCAGTCCCCTTCCAGTACAGCATAGAAGAGCAGCACTAACAGAAGAGCATGGGTTGTAAATTCCATACCCAGCTCCACCACTTTCTAGTTGTAAGACCTTGGAAAGGATCTTCCTTTCTCTAATTTCTCTTTTAGAAAATTTGAATCATAATACTCTTCTCCCCCATGAAGATAGTAATAATGGCAGTCATTTATTGGATGCTTAATTTGTGTCAAGCACTGACATATTCCACTTAATTCTCCCAATAATCCTAGCAGGTGGGGATTGTTAACTGTTTTACAGATACAAAAACCGAGGCTCAGAGAGGACATGTAATTTGTCAAGCTCTCACAGCTAATAGGTGGCTGAACTGGGGTTTCAGCCTAAGTCTGACTGTAGAACCTATGGCCTTAACCAGCAGGCTAGGCAGCCTTTAGGGCACATTCCCCAGTGAGGGAAGAAGAAGGTGAAAAATCCTGGGGTCCCAGCTCCCTGTGATGTTGTGGTCAGCAGAGACTCACCCTCACCCAAACCACAGTGTCTCTAGTGCCATTGCCTCTGGGCCCCAGGTGGAAGGAGCACCAAAGAAGTAGAGCGGGCTGTAGCTTCTCCTTCTCACAGTGCTTGGGTGCTAGACTCCGGGGTCAGCTTTCAAAATAATTGGTATTTCAGTCCATCATCCACCCATCCTCCTTAATGGGTAACCTCTCTCTAATGAGCCAGTCCATAAGATGCAGGAGGCAGGGTCTCAGAGCTTTGTAGTCCCAGCTCCTTCTGCACCCATCCCCAGAGCTGGGGCAGTAAGGCACTGTGGCTGAGGCTGGTCCAGTTACTTCCTAGTGACAAGGATTACGCAGTGGGAAAAACAGTAGACTTGGAGTTCTGAAACTTTTCTGAGCTTCAATTTCCTCAGCTGTTAGGCTGGTAAAACCTGTCACAGGGAAAGGTAAGAAAACCATGTGGAATCCTCTAGAATGACACATAGGAAGTGTATAATGAATATTGGAGGATCCATCATAGAGGTGATCTAGAATAGATTTTTTTTTCTGGAGGAAGGTGCTCCACAGCCCTCCTGTATCTGAAGCCAGGGGGGTGGCGGGAAGGCAGCAGGGTATGGGCAGGCTAGACTTTGGGGCACTAATTGAATGAGGCTTGTGGGCTGTGAGGATTTGGGAGAAGGAAAGGCAGTTTGGTTTTATTCCCCCATTGCTTTATGAGGAGTCTGAACTGGCCTAGGGAGTCTCTGGCTTGGGGTGGGACTCTGTCTTAGTCCCACCTCAGCAGTGACCCCATGTATGTGCCTCTCTCTTCTGCAGCTGTTGCCGCTCAGCCCGTGTCTTCTGGCCACTTCCCTCTTTGCTGCCCCTCCCCACAGGCTCCCCCTCTCCACCTCCTGGGGGCCATCATGAATGGTGCCCCTTCCCCAGAGGATGGGGCCTCCCTCTCCCCTCCCCCGCTACCGCCACCCCCTCCCCCTAGTTGGCGGGAGTTCTGTGAGTCCCATGCCCGGGCTGCTGCCCTGGATTTTGCCCACCGTTTTCGCCTCTACCTGGCTTCCCACCCCCAATATGCGGGGCCTGGGGCGGAGGCCGCCTTCTCCCGCCGTTTTGCCGAGCTCTTCCTGCAGCACTTCGAAGCTGAGGTGGCCCGGGCCTCTGGCTCCCTCTCACCACCCATCCTGGCTCCCTTGAGTCCTGGTGTGGAGATCTCACATGACCTGTCCCTTGAGAGCTGCAGGGTGGGTGGGCCTCTGGCTGTGCTGGGCCCTTCTCGATCATCTGAGGACCTGGCCGGCCCCCTCCCTTCCTCAGTCTCTTCCTCCTCTGCAACCTCCTCAAAGCCGAAGCTAAAGAAACGCTTCTCCCTGCGCTCAGTGGGTCGCTCCGTCCGAGGTTCAGTCCGTGGCATCCTGCAGTGGAGGGGCACCGTTGACCCTTCCTCCCCAGCTGGGCCCCTGGAGACCTCATCAGGCCTCCCAGTCTTAGGAGGAAACAGCAACTCCAACTCCTCTGGCGGGGCTGGGATGGTTGGTAGGGGACTGGCTAGTGATGGAACGTCTCCTGGGGAAAGATGGACTCACCGTTTTGAGAAGCTGAGACTCAGTCGGGGAGGGGGGACCTTGAAAGACGGTGCTGGGATGGTGCAGAGGGAAGAGCTGCTGAGTTTCATGGGGGCTGAAGAGGCAGCTCCTGACCCAGCAGGTGTGGGTCGGGGAGGGGGAGGGCAACCTCAGTGGCAGAAGTGTCGCTTACTGCTTCGAAGCGAAGGAGAAGGAGGAGGAGGAAGTCAAGGAGGAGGAGGAAGTCGTCTGGAGTTCTTTGTACCACCCAAGGTGAGGCTCCAAGGAGGGTGGGTGACTGGGGGCCAGTGATAGAGTAGCCAGGGTGGTAACTTGGTTCTGCACAGAAGCTGTAGGGTATTCCAGCCCACACATGTAGTTTTGCTTACTTTATTTATTTTTTTGAGACAGAGCCTCAAGCTATCACCCTGGGTAGAGTGCTTGGCGTCACAGCTTACAGCAACGTCCAACTCCTGTGCTTAAGCCATTCTTTTACCTCCGACTCCCGAGTAGCTGGGACTACAGGCGCCTGCCACAATGCCTAGTTATTTTTTGGTTGTAATTGTCACTGGCAGTCCTGGGCTGGATTCAAACCCACCAGCTCTGGTGTATGTGGCTGGCGCCTTAGCTGCTTGAGCTACAGGTGCCACCCTACTTTTTGTTTTTAAAGCTAGCTTCTGGCTGTGTGTTACCTATGGGCAGGACTGAGAAAGCATTATTACCTTTGTCCAACTCCTTTAGGAATTAGAAGGAAAGATGGTCCCCATACACCCAAATCCCAGATCTTGTTCTCCTTCCCAACCTAGGCATCTCGGCCCCGACTCAGCATTCCCTGCTCTACTATCACGGATGTCCGGACAACCACAGCCTTGGAAATGCCTGACCGGGAGAACACATTTGTGGTTAAGGTGAGAACTCTGAGCTCCTTACCCCCTGGAAATGCTTATGTTGGGGGAAAAAACCTCTCAGTACATTTAAGCAAGCAACATTGGTGGGATAGGGTAGGTAAGTGTTCTTGAGAATGTATGCCTGGAGCTGTAACTTGTCTGGAAGGTGGGTAGAAAGGGAGATTATCCTGTTCTTAAAAACAATGCCTCCATAGTCAGGCACAGTGGCTAACACCTGTAATCCTAACACTCTGGGAGGTCAAGCCGGTGGAGTTCGAGAACAGTCAGAGCAAGAGTGAGACTGTCTCTACTAAAATAGAAAAACTAGCCAGGTGCTGTGGTGGGTGCCTATAGTCCCAGCTACTTGGGAAGCTGAGGCAAGAGGATCTCTTCAGCCCAAAAGTTTGAGGTTGCTGTGAGCTATGATGTCACGGCATTCAACCCCAGGGTGACAGAGTGGGACTCTGTCTCAAAAAGAGTTTAATTTTTTTTCTTTTTTTTTTTTCTGAGACAGTCTTGCTTTGTCACCCAGGCTAAAGTGAGTGGCATTATCATAGTTCACTGCAACCTCCCACTTCCTGAGCTTAAGAGATCCTCCTGCATTAGCCCTCTGAAAAGCTGGGATTACAGGGATGTGCCACCATGCCAGGCTAATTTTTCTGTTTTTTGTTTGTTTTTTTTTTTTTTTTTTTTGTAGAGACAGAGTCTCACTTTATGGCCCTCGGTAGAGTGCCATGGCATCACACAGCTCACAGCAACCTCTAACTCCTGGGCTTAAGCGATTCTCTTGCCTCAGCCTCCCGAGTAGCTGGGACTACAGGCCCCCGCCACAACGCCCGGCTATTTTTTTTTTTTTTTTTTTTTTTTTGGTTGCAGTTCAGCTGGGGCCGGGTTTGAACCCGCCACCCTCGGTATATGGGGCTGGCGCCTTACTGACTGAGCCACAGGCACCGCCCTATTTTTCTGTTTTTTGAATATATGGTGTCTTGCTTTGTTGCTCCAGCTAGTCTTGAACTCCTGGTCTCAAGTGATCCTCCCAAAGTTTTAGAATTACAGTCATGAGCCATCGCACCCAGCCTGTGTTTTTTTAGATAGCCTACATGTCTTGTGTTCTAATTAGAGGTGGATTAAGCACTCAGGACCTAGATGTGACTTGTGGGCCTCCTCCCTGACCCCTGTGCTTGGTGAGACCCTCCTCTTGTGTCCATAGGTGGAAGGCCCCTCAGAGTATATCCTGGAGACAGCTGATGCTCAACATGTGAAGGCCTGGGTGTCTGACATCCAAGACTGCCTAAGCCCAGGGTGAGGAACCTGACTTCTGTCACTGAGGGGACATGGAGGTGGGGAGCAGCCTTGTGCCTCTCACCTGGTGATTTTCCTCCCTGCACCATTTTCCCTGTCTCTGCAGACCATGCCCTGCTACCAGTCCCCGCCCCATGACCCTCCCTCTTGCCCCTGGGACCTCATTCCTTACAAAGGAGAACACAGACAGCCTGGAGCTGTCCTGCATGAATCACTCAGAGAGTCTGCCCGGCCAGGATGTGCTGCTGGGACCCAGTGAGAGCAACGACCGCCTATCACAGGGTAAGGATGGAGCCTTAGAGAGTTGTGAGCCTCAGAAGCTGTTATGCAAGCCATTGCTGTCAGGCTTCATGCTCTTAGGCTCTGTTGTACATCCCTTTGCTATTCCCAGCTGCCCTACCCCCACTGAATGTTTGTCTTTTGTCCCTGCACATGCCAGGTATTCTCAAGCCACAGTTTGCCTTTTAGAATCATCACCATCCCCAACTCCACACAGGTCCCAAGCAAACTCCTGTTCAGTCTTCTACACCCAGCCTTGTCATTTTACCAAAAATCTTCCATCTTCTGGCTGGAATGACAGTTTTCTTCTCTAAGCTTCCAGTAGCTTTGTAGAAATCTTTGTTATGCTCTTAAGTTTGTGTCTCTGTGTGTATGTCAGTGGCACCAAATTTTCTTTTGCCTCTACTTTTTGGTCTGATGAAATACACATATCCTACCCACGCAGATACACATAAAGACACGTATCACCTCCTGGTCCCAACTCATTTTTTTAGGCTCAGTTTCTTCCATACCCTTTTCTCTTGACCCCCCATTCTGAGTTTCAGCTGCATAGTGCCTAGCACACATAGTGTTCATTGAATGAACGAATGAAGCATAAAGTCTTAGCACTAAAATGGATCTTACAAGTCATCAGCTCTCAAGCAGCTAAGACCAGGGAGTAAAAAGGACTTTTCTGGAGTCATGTGAGAGTTGCTGACAAAGATTGGGGCTGTACCCAGCCTGCTTCCTGAGCCACTGCTCTCTACAGTCCATACATGCGTGTCTTCTGAGCACTAACTATGTACAACATTCATATTGGCTCAGGCCTGCTGCTCCACAGATACTTAGGGAGGCCCTAGCATTTATGTGGCCCTATGCTAGGCTCAGGGGCAGGATATGGGCACTCACAGATGTCTGAGATGAGCTCTTTGCCCATTAGTTTTACAGCCTAGCTGGGTTGGCAAGATACTATTAAAAAACAGGTCCACTGGCTCGGCACCTGTGGCTCAAGCAGCTGGGGTGCCAGTCATGTACACCTGAGTTGGCAGGTTCGAATCCAGCCCGGGCCTGCTGAACAACAATGATGGCTGCAACCAAAAAATAGCTGGGCATTGTGGCAGGTGCCTGTAGTCCCAGCTGCTTGGGAGGCAGAGGCAGGAGAATCACTTGAGCCCGGGAGTTGGAGGCTGCTGTGAGCTGTGGTGCCATGGCACTCTACCCAGGGTGACAACTTGAGGCTCTGTCTCAAAAAAAAAAAAAAAAAAACAGGTCCCCACTGGGAGGCTGAGGCAGGCGGATTGCCTGAGCTCACTGGTTCGAGACCAGCCTGAGCAAGAGCAAGACCCCATCTCTAAAACAAATAGCCAGGCGTTGTGGTGGGTGCCTGTAGTCCCAGCTACTTGGGAGACTGAAGCAAGAGAATCACTTGAGCCCAAGAGTTTGAGGTTGCTATGAGCTATGACTCTACCAAGGGCGACAAAGTGAGACTCTGTCTCAAAAAAAAAAGTCCCCAAATCAGAGAGTCTATGCTAGTGTCCCCTGAGCAGCACAAATTGGACGTACCTTGGGAGCTCAGAGGGAGAAGAGAACAGGGGAAGATGGAAGAAAGAACATGGCTCGAAGGAGGCCAAATGGTGAAGACAGAGACCTGCAGTGGGAAGGCCCAGGGTTTGGAAAAATTGGATGGGATAATTGAACTGAAGTGAAGCATACATGAATACAAGGTAAAGATTGAGAGGCCAGGGACAATGGCTGAGGTCTGTAGTCACACCACTTTGAGAGGCTGAGGCAGGAGAATTGCTTGAGGCTAGGAGTCCATAGTGAGACCCTACCTCTACTTTAAAAAAAAAAAAATTGTGGCAGTGCCTGTGGCTCAAAGGAATAGGGTGCCAGCCCCATATGCCAGAGGTGGCAGGTTCAAACCCAGCCCCGGCCAAAAACTGTAAAAAAGAAAAAACAAAATTGAAGTTGAGGGGATTTTTAAAAAGGAGCATCTTTGATGCTTCTTAGAGTTGGGTCTTTGTCCTAGGGTCCAAAAAGAACTCCTTTTTAACATTAAAAAAAAAATATATATATATTTTTGAGACAGAGTCTTACTATGTCGCCCTTGGTAGAGTGCTTTGACATCACAGCTCACAGCAACCTCAGCCTCTTGGACTTAAGCGATTCTCTTGCCTCAGCCTCCCAAGTAGCTGGGACTACAGTCACTCTGGTAGAGTGACATAGGCATGGGCCATGATGCCCAGCTATTTTTAGAAATGGGGTCTAGCTCTTGCTCAGCTCCCAAGTAGCTGGGACTACAGTCATCTGCCACAATGCCCAGCTATTTTTTTGTAGTTGTAGTTGTCATTGTTTGGTGGACTAGGGTTGGATTTGAACCTGCCAGCTCTGGTGTATGTGGCTGGCGCCCTAGCTGCTTGAGCTACAGGCTCAGAGCCTCCCTCATGAAATTTATCTGGAGACAGATATCAATATACATGTTAAACTGCACCTGTGAAATGAAAAGGCAAGCTGCACACAGAAATATGTGAAAAGCATACGTATGCTGAAAGACTTGCAGCCAGATATGTAAAGAACTTTTCAAACTCAATGATGAGACAAAAACCCAATTATTTATTTATTTCATGTCGCCCTCAGTAGAGTGTTGTGGCCTCACAGCTCACAGCAACCTCACACTCTTGGGCTTAAACGATTCTCTTGCCTCAGCCTCCCAAGTAGCTGGGACCATGGGTGCCCGCCACAACATCCAGCTATTTTTGTTGTTTTTGTTTGAGTTGTCATTGTTCTTTAGCAGGCCTGGTCCAGGCTGGAACCTACCAGCTTCGGTATATGTGGCCACCACTCTAGTCACTGAGCTACAGGCACCGAGCCAACATCAAAATATTGGAGGCATTCTACCGTCCACCTGTACATCAGTCTTTCAGCTGTTGATTCAGAAAAGATACAGGCATTTGAATTCTAGGACTTCCTTGCAATAACTCTGCAGTCCCTTAGCAGTGCAAAAAGCATAAGTTAGGAGCCATTGGTGAAAACCCAGCAGGGGTCATTGCCTGCAGAGGTGTTGGCATTTCGGCCAGGTGACCTCTGTCATGTACATGGGGTAGACTGTTAGCAAGGGCATGGGCCCAGGAAACCAGTCCTGCCCTAGAGGAGCTTCTTGAGTTCTCAACTTTGCCTTCCCTGTTTTTTCCAGGAGCATATGGGGGTCTCTCAGACCGCCCCTCAGCATCCATTTCCCCCAGTTCTGCCTCCATTGCTGCCTCCCATTTTGACTCAATGGAACTGCTTCCCCCAGAATTGCCCCCCCGCATCCCCATTGAAGAAGGACCCCCAGCAGGGACAGTTCATCCCCTCTCAGCCCCTTACCCTCCCCTGGACACTCCGGAAACAGCCACAGGTAACAGGTGTGAGTGTGTGTCTCTGCTGCCTGCCTTCCTGAAACTCCTACCTTGAGATCCTGAGGGATCTGACGGGGAGGGAAATGCCACATGAGGGGAGAGAAGTACCTCAAGGGGAAAGCAGGGCTCTTTTCTCCCAGGATAGGGAGACACCCTTCCTTGACACCCTGGTTTCCCTCCCTCTCTCCTTCCTGAAGGGTCATTCCTGTTCCAGGGGGAGTCAGAGGGAGGTGATGGGGACCAGCCCCTCTCTGGATATCCTTGGTTCCATGGGATGCTTTCTCGACTCAAGGCTGCCCAATTAGTGCTGACAGGAGGCACTGGTTCCCATGGTGTCTTCCTGGTACGGCAGAGCGAGACCAGACAGGGTGAATACGTCCTCACTTTCAACTTTCAGGGCAAGGCCAAGGTAAGTGACTGAGGAACAGGCTCTATTCCATGCTGAGTTTGTGGGTGAATTAAGGGAGCACTGTCTGGGGAGGAGGGTTTTGTAACTGGCAGGACTTAGGCTCCTCTCTAACCTTGTTCATCCTGCCCTCAGCACCTGCGTTTGTCTCTGAATGAGGAGGGTCAGTGCCGGGTCCAGCACCTTTGGTTCCAGTCCATTTTCGATATGCTTGAGCATTTCCGGGTGCACCCCATCCCTCTGGAGTCTGGAGGCTCCAGTGATGTTGTCCTTGTCAGCTATGTCCCATCCTCCCAGCGACAGCAGGGTGAGCAGAGCAGGTCTGCAGGGGAGGAGGTGCCCGTGCACCCAAGAAGTGAGGTGTGTGCGCCAGAAAGATGGTGTGGGGGGTGCTGTAAGGAGAGGCTTTGCTTGGGAGAGCAGGGTAGAGAAGGTTCCTGTGCCTGGGGGTTTGGGAGGGAAACAGATAAGCCAACAGGACATAGAAAGGCAGAATGCTCCTTGCTGGAGCAGAGAGGCAGTTGCAAGGTGGGCTGGTGCATTCCCATTCCATCAGACCCCTCTGTTCCATCGTCTGTCTCCTGAATCCATCCTCCCTGGCCTTGTCTTTGCTCTTCTGCACAGCTTGGCCTTTGGCCTGCCCTCCTTGCGGATGCTCTGTCTGCTCCCCTTCCCTGCTCCTGTGATGTCTGATATCCCTGTCTGATCTCTCCCTTTCCCCCACCCCACGTCCCATCTGTCCCCACGTTGCCCCTCCCCCCAGGCCGGGAACAGGCTGGGAGCCATGCAGGGGTGTGCGAGGGAGATGGATGCCACCCCGATGCCTCCTCCACCCTCATGCCCTTCGGAGCGAGTGACTGTGTGTAAGTGTGGTCCTCCTCTCACCACCGCCCATGATCCATCTTCCATGGATGGGGGGTTCACTCAGGAGACGTGGGATGTGGGGGAGATAGCACATGGCTCCTGGGGGACAAGCCAAGGGGAGGCCTCTGCAAGAGCTTGCCTCCCTCCACAATCAGTCTGTCTTCTTACTGTTCCTATCCAGAATCAAACACCTCCCATGACCTACCCCAGCCCCCTGAACCCCCTTCATGGACAGATCTCCCACATCCTGGGGCAGAAGAGGCGTCGGGGACGCCAGAAGTGGCGGCAGCAACAGCCACAGCAGCCAAAGAGAGGCAAGAGAAAGAGAAAGCGGGCGGTGGAGGGCTCCAGGAAGAGCTGGTCCCCGTGGCTGAGTTGGTCCCCATGGTTGAATTGGAAGAGGCCATAGTGCCAGGCACAGAGGCCCAGGGAGGCATTGGATCTGGTGGGGACTCAGGGGTGACCCCGATGGTGCAGCTCCAGCAGTTACCACGAGGGGGTGACGAAGAAGAAGGGGCCCACCCCAGAGCCATTAATAACCAGTACTCCTTTGTGTGAGATGCCCTAACCCACCCCTCCTCCACTATGTTCTCCAGCCCTTAGTTCAGTGTGAGACTGGAGACTGGGCTGGGTAGGGACTTAGAGGAGGTAGAAATCCTTTCCACATGCTTCCTGACCTTGTTGGCCAAGGGCATATATGTTGGTACAAGCAGAGGTTTAAGAGCCCTGTTGATTCCCCCTCTCCCTGCCCCCAGTTTATACACTACAGGTGCCCCCTTCCCCTGGGCAGGGGATTTGGGCTCCATTACCTCCCTAAGGGGCTCTTGTGGTCAGCCCCATCCCTGAGGGCCATTTCCCCATTAACCACCCCTGAGCCCAAGAAGGGTGAGAGGGGGAAGGGCTGTCAGTTATATTAAGGTTGTTGTTGTTGTTGTTTTAAACAAAATGGAGAAGCATAAATAAATAAAAGGGTTTATCTCAGTTGCATTGTGATGCCAGTATTTGTAGTAGAGACTGGGACAGATGCGTCAGGAAGGCAGCTTGGAGCTGGAGCACCAGAGCTGGCCCAGGTCTTGCCTGTCAGTCTCCAGTCCTGTCCTTCTGGGGTGGTGCCTCTCTGGGTCTTGTTTATTGAGTGTAAGTCCAGAACTAAGTGGTGCTTCTTCAGGTCTCCAGCAAGTGCTTTTTTTTTTTTTTTTTTTGAGACAGTCTATCTTCATCACTCCAGGTAGAGTGCAGTGTTATGGTCGTAACTCACTGCTATCTCCCAACTCCTGAGCTCAAGCAATCCTCTTGCCTCAGCCTTCTCTACAGGCTTCTGCCACCACACCTGGCTAATTTTTCTTTCCTTTTTTTTTTTTGAGACAGAGTGTCACTTTGTTGCCTTTGGTAGAGTTCTATGGTGTGACAGCTCACAGCAACTTCAAACTCTTGGGCTTAAGCAATTCTCTTGCCTCACTCTCCCAAGTAGCTGGGACTACAGGTGCCCACCACAACACCCAGCTATCTTTTAGAGACAAGGTCTCACTCTGGCTCAGGCTGGTCTCAAACCTGTGAGCTCAGGCAATCCACTCACCTCCGCCTCACTGAGTGCTAGGATTACATGTGTGAGCCACTGCGCCTGGCCAATTTTTCTATTTTTGGTAAAGATAGGGGCTTCCTCTTGCTCAGGCTGGTCTCCAGCTCCTGAGTTCAAACACCTCAGCCTCCGAGAGTACAGGTGTGAACCACTGGGGCTCCTCCCTCCACAAGTTCTTTTAACAAGTTAGCACAAAAAAAAAAAAACAAGTTAGCACAGCAGGGCGGTGCCTGTGGCTCAGTGAGTAGGGCGCCGGCCCCATATACCGAGGGTGGTGGGTTCAAACCCAGCCCCAGCCAAACTGCAACCAAAAATTAGCTGGGTGTTGTGGCGGGTGCCTGTAGTCCCAGCTGCTCGGGAGGCTGAGGCAAGACAATCACATAAGCCCAAGAGCTGGAGGTTGCTGTGAGCCGTGTGATGCCACGGCACTCTACCGAGGGCAGTAAAGTGAGACTCTGTCTCTACAAAAACAAAAAAAACAAGTTAGCACAGCAAATGCAAGACTGATGATCTCCAAAAGCCCTTCCTGCTCTGAATTTTTTTTTTGAGACAGAGTCTTACTTTGTCACCCTTGGTAGAGTGCTGTGGCATCACAGCTCACAACAACCTCAAACTCTTGGGCTTAAGTGATTCTCTTGCCTCAGCCTCCCACATAGCTGGGACTACAGGCGCCTGCTACAACATCTGGCTATTTTTAGAGACAAGGTCTTGCTCTTGTTCAGCCTGGTGTCGAACCTGTGAGCTCAGGCAGTCCACCCACCTTGGCCTCCCAGAGTGCTAGGATTAGTCATGAGCCACGGTGACTGGCCTGAAATTTTTTGTTTTTTTGAGACAGAATCTCACTTTGTTACCTTTGGTAGAGTGCCGTGGCATCACAGCTCACAGCAACCTCAAACTCTTGGGTTTAAGCAATTCTCTTGCCTTAGCTTCCCAAATAGCTGGGACTACAGGCACCTGCCACAAAGCCCATCTATTTTTTGCTGCTGTTGTTGTCATTGTTTGGCAGGCCTGGGCTGGGTTCGAACCCACCAGCCCCAGTGCATGTGGCCAGTGCCCTAACCACTGAGCTAAGGGCACCAAGCCCCTGCTCTGAATTTTTGAGTTAAGGCTTCTTGCCTTAGGGAGAAGGTAGGAGAGATGGTGGAGACACATTGAATCTGTTGGGAGAGATTTAATGTGGTAGTCACAGAGTCTGGTTGCAGAAGGGCCCAAGGGCAGGCTGCCTGCCCTCCTCTCAGAACCAGGCTGGAAAATGGATGACAAAGAACATTGGCTTTGGTCCCGACTGCTTCTCATTGGCTGGGACTTGGGCAAGGTATACTCACTCTGGGCCTAGTATTCTCATCTGTAAAATGTGAAGTTTCCACCAAATTACAGCTGCTGACATAAATTGGCCTGGATAATGCTTCCATTTGAGTTTCACATAAAAATTCAGATTGCTGGGTGGTGCCTGTGGCTCAAGGAGTAGGGCACCAGCCCCACATACTGGAGGTGGTGGGTTCAAACCTGGCCCCGGCCAAAAACTGCAAAGAAAAAAAATTTTTTTTCAGATTGCTGGGCAGCACCTGTGGCTCAGTGAGAAGGGCGCCGGCCCCATATACCAAGGGTTCAAACCCGGCCCCGGCCAAACTGCAACAAAAAAATAGCCGGGCATTGTGTCAGGCGCCTATAGTCCCAGCTACTCAGGAGGCTGAGGCAAGAGAATCACCTAAGCCCAGGAGTTAGAGGTTGCTGTGAGCTGTGACACCATAGCACTCTACCAAGGGTGATAAAGACTCTGTCTCTTGGGCAGCGTCTGTGGCTCAGTGAGTAGGGCGCCGGCCCCATATACCAAGGGTGGTGGGTTCAAACTCAGCCCCGGCCAAACTGCAACAAAAAAATAGCCAGGCGTTGTGGTGGGCGCCTGTAGTCCCAGCTGCTCGGGAGGCTGAGGCAGGAGAATCACATAAACCCAAGAGCTGGAGGTTGCTGTGGGTCTTGTGATGTCATGGCACTCTACCGAGGGTGGTAAAGTGAGACTATCTCTACAAAAAAAACTCTCTCTCTTAAAAAAAAAAAAATTAGCGTGCTGGCTTCTCTTGAAAATCTGAAGGTTCAGGTGCACAGCTCCACCTTCCACACCTGCTTGCCTCCACCAGCTCATGGCACTCACCAGTTGGCATGCCTCCCTACTTACTCCTTTTCCCTCTTGAACAAGGTCGTGCTCTCAGAATCTAACTTCCTGAGCTGTGGCTGTGCTCTCCAACAGAGGGCATCCCTGGGCTTCCCAGCTCTGGGGGTGGCGGGTGCCAATAAGGAGGGGCCAGGGTTTGAAGAATCTCACCTATTTTGCTTGGCCCTCTCCCTACCCTCCAACCAGCTCTGCCTCTTGCCGTCCTGCCTCACTGTCCCTCCAGGCAGTGCGGAGCCCATACTCATGCCCCTCAGCCTCACCTCCCACCTCCAGGAGGCCCTACCCATGCTCATGACCTTGCTATTCTGGGCCTTGCGTCCTGTTGGTAGATGGACAGGAGACAGCTGGGCTCACAGGCCACCCAGACTGGGAGCTAGCCGAGGGAAGCCTGCTGGCTCTCTATTTTGTGTAATCTCTGGGGCTCCCTCAATCCTTGGCCTCAGGAGGATGGGGATAGAATTAGCCTTGAAAAGGAGAGTGGGGATGCTTTAGAGATCTGGGTGCTGTGTTCTCCAAGTGAGATGGTGATGGAAAGCTATGGCGCCCCAGGGTAAGCAGGGCCTGATCCTCTCCTAATCTAGCAGCAACTGGTGCTCTGAGGCTTCCCCCTCCCCCAAACCCTGCCAGCCTTCAGGCACTTGCCTTCCAAAGATGGGCCAGGGGAGGGGTCCAAGAACACCCACCCAAACCCCAGACTGGCACATCTTGTCTGTTGGAGCCTGAGAGACTATTAACCTTTAAGGTTTTCTTTGCAGGTGGCAAAACCAAAGTTCAGAACTGGCCAGGGATTGGCCAGGCTCAATCTCTACGTTCTTCATAACTAGGTCTCTCCCATTCTCTCAGCTCCAGTCTTTAGGTGTGAAAGGAAGAACAAACACCTTCTGCCCCTGGAGACCTCCAAAGGAAAGGAACCTCCCTCCATCCCAGTTCACACCTGCAGCCTCCCTGATAGTGATCCTGTTGCAGCTCCAAGCTGGTGGCTTTCCTTCTTTGACTTCAGTTTCCTGCTTTGGGAAGCTGGGGGATGTGGGAATCAATAACCTTAAAGGCCTGTTGGCAGGAATGTCCTGTAAAGCCTGCCTCCTGCCCTCATGCTCTCAACTCTCCTGAAGCTGCCCATCTCTCCTGTCTGCCCCTCTCCATGTTTGGGCATTCCTGCTGCTGAAGACAGTGGCCTCTGTCACTCCTCGAGGTGTGGGTGGGAAGAAGCCAGCCAGTGCCAAAAGGCTTGGCAGATGCTGAGCTTGACTCCAACAGGAGACAGTGGGTGCTGAGCCAGGTAGAGACACCTGGTGATGTGACCCCCAAAATTTACATCCCATTGTCTGAGCTCCCCACCCCCACCCAGGTCACAGCAGGACTCTGCTTCAGGGGAAGAGTTTGTTGGAACTGTGAAAAGGGGGCGGGAAGGAGCATCTTGTCCTCAACTCACCCAGGAGGCTACGCCTTCCCCCAAGTCCAGGCAGAAGAAGGGATGAATCTGGGAGGCTAAATCCTCTAGGTTGTCCATTCCTGCGGGCCACCCCTCCTCCTAAAAGTGGGGGGGTTCTCTTTCCTCTGCCCTATTATCTCCTATGCTGTTCTCTGTTTAGGAACTTAGCCCCAGAGTGAGAAGCAACCTTAAGAATACCTTCAATAAGGGTGGTGTCTGTGGCTCAAAGGGGTAGGGCACCGGCCCCATATGCCGGACGTATGCTGGAGGTAGCGGGTTCAAACCCAGCCTGGGCCAAAAAAAAAAAAAAAAAAATACTTTCAATAGCACATACTCCTCCTTGTTCATTTCAGGAAACTCAGGCCTGGACAGAGGAAAGACTTGAGGCCAGGGTCACCAGGCTTTTTCCCATCACTGACTTTTCATCAACACACTCATTGAGCCTCTCCCCTCCACCTTCCTCTCTTCCCCTGCCCATATCCCTTGGTACCCTCTCTGCTTCTCTAGCAGCTGCCCTCTTGGTAACTGAGAGACACCCCCATCTTGGAGCAGGGGTGAGGAGGGGTGGTTCATAGCAGCTGCTTCTCTGAGGAAGCTGACACCAGGGCCAGCCGCTTAGCAACAACTTGTGGCTTTTGCACCCAGCCTTGGGGTCCCCGCCCACCTGGCTGCTGCTAGCCAGCTTGCTGCTGTCCCTTTTCCCCACTGCTCTTAAACTTCCCTCTGACCCTGGTGGCCCTGTCTCTCTGCTCCATCCCCACCCCAGCTCTCTTTTGTCCTCATTTCCCCTAGACTTGTCCCCAGAAATCTGTCCCCACTGTTCCTTTAGTCCAGAGCTTCTGCTTTACCCAGTTTCCCTGGGCCCCTTTCCTTAACATCTGTTAGTGGGGTGTGCCCAGGTCCTGAGCACAATCCATAGGCCAGATCCCCATTTCACCTTGCTCTTGCTGACAGATAGAGTGAAGCATAGTGGAGGACCAGGTGCCACCATGTGAATCCCTTGGGTTAAAGAGAATTCAGTGTAGGATGAGGTGAACCTCATTCCATGACTTAGGGTGACCCCTGCTCTCATCCTGAAACATTTATCCTTACCCCTCTGCCATCAGCACATTCTGTAGCCTCTTGGGTTACTCGGCTGCCTCGGTGTCCCATTTTCTTGGGGGGGATACCCTATCAGAGATGGGGCAGCCCAGAGGGCTATCTATGCTCCCAGACGCTGAGTTAGAGATGGGGGTGGGGGCAGTTTAGGGAGAGACAGGCAGTACAGCTCTGGCTTTGCTCACCAGGGCCTGGACACTAAATCCCTTGTTGATGGCTGCGGCAACCCCTCCCTAGGGTAGGGTTACCATCTTCTGCCCTGTCCCCTTGACCCTCTCCCCTCCTTACTTCCCCTGTACCTCTAGAGCCACTTCCTCTGGTCCCCAAAAGATGTCCTCCCTTCTTCTTGAGTCACCCAAGCCTTGGAGTATCTGCCACTTCTTCACAACTAGATGAGAGAGAAGGAGGCTGCAGCAATTGGCAACAGGCTCAGGGCAGATGGGGCAAGAAGGGGGGGGCGTGTGGAAGTGAAACGTGAGGCCTGGGAGAAGAGGGCTTAAGGGAAGAGCTGAGGGATGAGTTTGGAACAGGAAATTCAGTGCAACTGGGGAAGTCGAGTCAATTGCAGGCAAAGTCCAAAGCAGATGAAAGAAAGTGAAGTCTCTCCCTGCCCCCTCTTCTCTGGGGCTAGGGCCACCTTTGCTTTCCTCATGAGTGACATCTCAGGCTGCAGCCCCACTGTTCCCCCTCTGTCAGCAGAAATATCTCTTTCTTCTGACCCCTCCTGCTGAGTCTAAGCCAGCCAATCCCTGATCTGGGGGAAGGGGGGAGCCTGGCCCCCCCCACTCCCTCATAAGGACCAGCTGGGGGGTGAGGGGGCGCCGGCTGCTGCAAGTGGGACGGGGGTCAGAGCTTCATAGAGGAAGAAAAACCTGGCGGGGGCAGGAGAGGAAAAGGAAGAAACCCAGGCAGACAGGCAGGTGGACATACTGAAGAAGGACCCCACAAGTGAGAACTCAGAAGAACACACCACGCCCTGGCCCCCAGGAAGGGAGCACAATGGAGGCCGCACACGCAAAGACCACAGAAGAATGTTTGGCCTATTTTGGGGTGACTGAGACCTCAGGCCTCACCCAAGACCAAGTTAAACGGCACCTGGAGAAATACGGCCCCAATGGTGAGTGTCCCTCAGATAAAAGGCTGGTAATACCCTCCTGCACCCCCAACATACACACACACAGATGAGTTTCTCTTTCCAGAGTATCTTAGGGAAGAGTTGGACCATGGCCCAACGATTGCAGGGGGAAGAGGATACTCACACAAAGAGGATGCCTGAGATCTAAAGTTTTGGGAGGTTTTGTGGGATGACCTTGATGAACCTCAGATGCCCTTTTGGTGGCCTAATCCTCTTACCTTTGCCACAGAATCCAGGATTGGGGGGGCGGGCATGAGGCTGAACTCCAAATGAATATGTCTTTTTCTTCTTTTTCCTCTTTCCTGGGTAGAACTCCCTGCTGAGGAAGGTAAGTTATTGGTGAATCCCTGAGCTCTCATAAATGACCCCCCCTCTTCATGTGTCCATTCTCTTTTCCATAGACTCCTTGGGCAAATACCCCTCCCCAGAGGTTTGAGTCCTACATGGGTGGGAGTAGAAGTCTTCCAGGCACTTACTTTCTCCTGGAGGAAGCTAATCCTTGAACACTGCCCACCACTTGGAGGAGCCTGTTTTTGGACTCCCGAAGTGTTTCCTAAGCCTTTCTCTCCTACCAAGCTGCCTGCCCATCACCCTGGAGCCTCCCGGCTTGAGGCCGGAACTCAGGGCATTCCAACCCCCAGACCCTAGTCCTCTAGACCTTAACCCTGGGCTCCTCCTCGTGCCTCTTCCCCCAGGGAAGTCTCTGTGGGAGTTGGTGGTAGAGCAGTTTGAAGACCTCCTGGTGCGGATCCTTCTCCTGGCCGCCTGCATTTCCTTTGTAAGTGTGAGAGAGCGTCTGGAGCTGCCTGGGACTGTGGGGGTGGTGGGACCAGCGGCGTCTGCTCGTCTACTCGCGGCGAAGGAGAGCGGGGCTCCCAGCCACCGGCTCCTCTAGTCCAAGCCCTGAGCATCCTACTTTACAGACGGGTCGCGGAAGGGCTGAGTCTCGTCCTCCTCTATCCTCCCTACACCCCACGGGCAGGTTTTATTTTAACCTTTAGGGGTGTTCTTGGCCAAAACACTGAAGCTAAGCCACCCTCTCAGCTTGAAGAGCTCGGAGGGCTCGGGTTACCCCCTAAGCGCAGGGCTCCCGGTAGGACTCTGTTGCCGGCTGCGGCTCCGGGGGCCACTACCTCTCCCGGCATGCCCCGGGGCCGTGCGCTCCACCAATCCCCGAGCCTCCTGGCTCGCCTTGCCCACCCTCCCCCGCCTCCTGACTCTGATTGGTTGAGGGGAAGACTCGCTCTTGAAGGCGGGAAAGAGCTACGGTGCGAGGGTGACTCCAAACATGCCCCAAGGCCCGGGGCCCTCCTCCCTTACAAGCCGACTTACCACTACCACTTCCCTGCCCTCGCCCTGCCCCTTATAGCTCCAGGGCTCCCGCACCCTCCTCTGGGCCCTGCCGCCTCTCCCATCATGGGCGCTTCCCCAGTTTCTACAGCCCCACAGCACCCACCATCCCAGCAGTCCAGCTTGCATTTCCGAGTTTCTTCCTTAATATCTCAGTCCTACTGGAAGACAAGGCTCTGGAGGCAAAAAAAAAAAAAAAGAAAAAAGAAAAGCTCCCTGTGCCTTGGTCTCCTTAAGGGAGGGCCCCGTCAATCCTTGAGTACAAGCTGGCAGGACCTCACTCCTCCTTCTCAGATTTGCTCCTTGACATTTGTCTGTGTCTGTTGCTTGGCAGTAGCAACAGCTGAGGCCGGGCGTGTACAAGAGGCCCTGAAACACTATCCCCCCTCCTGCTCCCTCATGAAATCAGAGCTCCCCTGTCTTGACAATGGGGGAGGGCTGTGGTGGGCCAAGTGCCTGTGAGGACCACAGGGTTTTTCCTATGGGTTTTGGCTCCTGCAGGATGGATGTGGCTGTGGGGGTAGTTGGCCTTCATGTCCCCTGAGCTTGGCTTACAAGCCAGCAATTAGGTCAGGGAAACCTGAAAGCATTCGCAGTAAATCCCCAAATTGTGCTTGTCTGTGCCCTCCTATTCCCACTGAATAATGGCAGTGGCAGTGCATGCTGAGTCTGAGACTAAAGTGTACAAAACCTCAGATAGATGTAGGGCTGCAGTACTCCCAAGATGCCCTTCCTTGTTAGCACCTGTACATGTTTGTACCTCTGCAGTGGCCTCTGGAATCCTTCTGCTTCCTTTCTTTTCTTTTTTAGAGACAGAGTTTTGCTTTATTGCCCTCGGTAGAGTGCTGTGGCATCACAGTTCACAGCAATCTCCAGTTCTTGGGCTTAGGCGATTCTCTTGCCTCAGCCTCCCGAGTAGCTGGGACTACTGGCACCTGCCATAACACCTGGCTGTTTTTTTGTTGCAGTTTGGCCAGGGCTGGGTTCGAACCTGCCATCCTCAGTATATGTAGCCGGCGCCCTACCCACTGAGCCACAGGCGCCGCCCTCTGCTTCCTTTCTTTACCCATTTTCGGGGCTTTATTACCTGTCATTCTCTTCTCCCCTGTTTCCCAGGTGCTGGCCTGGTTTGAGGAAGGTGAAGAGACCATTACTGCCTTTGTTGAACCCTTTGTCATCCTTTTGATCCTCATTGCCAATGCCATCGTGGGAGTTTGGCAGGTTAATTTCAACCTCTTTTCATTCTTTCATGCTATGATACTAAACATGAGGCCAACCCTCCCTTCAACCTCCTCTTCCATCACTTCCCCAGGGCTTGCCTTTTCCTTAGGTTCTATTGCCCAGCTTGGAAATGGGATGGAGTTTTGGAGAAAAAGTGGGATAATGTGACCCACTGTCACTTGCCCCCTGTATAACCCTGAGCAAGTTCTTTCATCCCTCTGAGCCTCAGTTTCCTCATCCATAAAATGGGGCTAATAATCCTGTCCCTCAGACTCATGATGAAATCCAACAAGGTGGTGAATATGCCTGCTATAGACTACGAACTCAATAGATACTAGTCCTCTTACCTTACTACCTTCTACTTTTCCAGTCCTAGTCTCAGTCTCCTGTGTTCTGATTTTCTTTGATTCTCCTTACTTCTCTCCCCAAACACACTTACTTATTTGCAGCCATAGGTGATAGTTTCCTCAATACACACACACACACACACACCTGCCTTCATGTGGGGTTTTGTCTCCTCCCCTGTGCCAGAACTACATAACCCTGCCTCCTATGCTATGTCCCTATTTTCCCAAGGATCCTGGTCACTGCTCCTCAATCTCTACCCACCCCTTCCCCAATTCCTCTGTTTCCCTTCCCACAAGCTTCCTTTCTCTGAAGGTCCTCAACCCTCCTGCCCTGTCCCCTCAGGAACGTAATGCAGAGAATGCCATTGAGGCTCTGAAGGAATATGAACCTGAGATGGGGAAGGTCTACCGAGCTGACCGCAAGTCAGTGCAAAGGATCAAGGCTCGGGACATTGTCCCTGGGGACATTGTAGAGGTGGCTGGTGAGTGTTGGGAATGGGTGGTCCAGGATTGGAGGCCCTGGGTCCAAGGCCAAGAAGAAGGTGGGGGCTGGTCAGCCTCTGATCCTGGTGTCCAGGAGTCTGCTGGTGGAGTCTGCTTCTCTTAAGGTGGGGGCTGGTCAGCCTCTGATCCTGGTGTCCAGGAGTCTGCTGGTGGAGTCTGCTTCTCTTTCCCAGACTCCTCAGAAGGTCAGTCCAGGGCATTCTGACCACGGCACCCTCTCCCTGTCAGTCTCAGCAGGAACAGCCAGTCCTGTCCCTGAAGCTGCAGGCAGACCCCCTGTTCCCCCTCTTCTCAGCCAGCACTTGCAAGCAACAGGTGGAACCCAGTCCTTGCCAATGGCCCCATCTCCACCCCTCCCGAGGAGGCCTGGCTTCCCTCTCCTTCCACCCACCCTCAAGCTTGGTCAGCTTTCAGTCTTGACCTCTCAATGCCCTTGAGGCCTCTCAGACGGGAAGGAGTGAGTGTGGAAGGGAGGAGGGAGGCTGAAGGCTCAAGCCCCCGACCATGTAAGGGAAACTCAGGCCCAGGAGAGAGCACGAGATCTCGGAGGAGGGGAGCTCAAGGAGGTGCCCCACCCCTCTGGTGAGGGACACTTAATGCCTGACCAGGGAGGGGTGGGGGCCGGGTGGCTAAGATTACTGGGATTCTGCCCCCTTCAGCGGTTTTTATATTTGCCCCATGCCGGCCTTCCCACAGCTCCAGGGCCCTGGCAGGCAGAGTGGCTCTTCTTAGGCCTTTTTCCCTCCACAAGACACTCATGTCACAGGCCTGGGAAACCTGGGGAGAGGAAGTGGGGGTGGGCTGAAGACCCTGGTGCTCTATTGCAGGGCTGTCCTGCTGCGGTGACAGTGTGGAGTCAGTGCCATGAGTGTCTATAAATATCACTTGGGCTTGGATGTCAGGGTGTCCCATCACAACCTCCTCTCTCCTCCCTCCTCCATCCTCCATCCATTTCCTCTGACACAAAAGGGACCTTAGAAATGGAGGAAAAGGAGAGCAGTGGGACCTGTCCCCAGGACCATCCATGGGCCCAGGAATCAGGCAGAGGTGTTTATCTTTCCCCAAATGTCTCTGAGTCTGAGGAGGCACTGGCCCCGTCAGCCCCTCCCAAGGTGGTTGCTCTGGCCATCCTGCCTGGTCTGTGTATCCCCCAGCTCCACAGTGTGTGTTGCTTTTCCTCCTCTCCACATCTGTCCCCTCTGTCTCCTCAGGTCACTCACCCTGGCTCCCTGCACCCTCAGATGCTCAGGCTGGGCTGGCATGTTTCTGTCACCAACCTGCACCCCTCCCTCCCCCCATCCTCCCTACTCACACCCACCTCTTCATTCTCTTCTCTCCCACTTCATTTTCCACTTTTTCTCTCAGTTGACCTTGATTTTCTCAATTCCTGTATTTCCTTCTGTCTCTTCTTGCCTTCTCTTGCTGTCCACCTCAGTCTCTCTTCCTGATATCACTTCTCACCGTCTTCTCTGAGTTCTTTTGTTGCTTTTCCTTCCCCACCTTTCTCACTCTTATTTCCCTGTTTCACTGTCTGCGATTCTCAGTTTTACTTTCTTGTCCTACAACTAGACTGTCCCTAAGTTTCTCTTTAGTCGCTCAGGATACATTTGTCAAGCACATACCACATACCAGGCAAACACAGGCCCTCTCCTCATGGAGCTCATGGTGGGAACAGATGCCTTTAATAGAAGGACAGCAGGGATGGGCAGTATGACTGGGGTGCTTTCAGGGCTGCAGGAGTTCATGCAAGGTCCTGAGTGAGCCCCAGCTGGGCCCCAGCACTGGGAACTCCCTGAGACCTAAAGGATGGATGAGGGTGGAAGACAGCCACAATTGAGTTTTTCTCAGAAAGGAAAAGAACTCTACTCCCATCTGACCTCACTCTTCTCTACTCTCTCCACAGTGGGGGACAAAGTCCCTGCAGACATCCGCATCCTCTCCATCAAATCCACCACCCTCCGGGTAGACCAATCCATCCTGACAGGTCTGCCGGTGTGGGTGGGAGGGTGCATGAGGGGAAGGTTCAGAGAGGAAGCTGGGTAGATAGGACAGGAGAGATTACAGATGGACAGAGGGGAACCCCAGTGCTAGCCCCCCAGCTCCCTAGCAGCAGCAGCAGGAGCAGCAGCAGCAGCAGCAGCTTTATTCACTCTGTCACAAGTCTGGAACACAAGGAGTCATCAGGGAGGGCCAGAGTGTTTGAACCCATTCTTCCTACATGGACACAGGGAGGCACATATCCAGATAACGGTCCTATCTCCTTTAGTGTCCTCAAAAGTCCTCAATGGAGGAAGCATAAGATTTTAGGATGAGATGGAGGGTTCAGATACTCTTAAAACCATGGGTGCTTCTGTTTCTCCACTAGGAGGGAGAGGGTTAATAGCAGTGAACATTCCCCATGTCTCTGTGGTCCAGGAGGCAAGGCTGGCTGGCCCAGGGTGATTGCATGAGTCCCTGCTATTAGGGAGGAGGTCCAGTCCTAAGGGTGGCCACTTCTCCTTCCCAGGAACATGCTTAACAGTTGACACACACTTTCAAATACATCAGCTTATTTGATTTCCACCAAGACATTGTTCTGAAGTGTACATATTCTTTTATTTAGTTATTTAGTTATTTATTTGAGACATAGTCTCACTATGTTACCCTCAGTGGAGTGCTGTGGCATCATAGCTCACAGCAACCTCAAACTCTTGGGCTTAAGTGATTCTCTTGCCTCAGCCTCCCAAGTAGCTGGGACTATAGGCTCCTGCCACAATGCCTGGCTATTTTTTTTGTTGTAGTTGTTGTTTTGCAGGCCTGGGCTGGGTTTGAACTTGCCAGCTCCAGTGTATGTGGCTGGTGCCCTAGCTGCTGAGTTACAGGCTCTGAGCCTGAGGTGTACATATTCTTGCACTCCTTTTACAGAGTACGAAATGGAAGTTAAGTGATCATAGTCACACAGCCTTAAGTGGTCATGCTAGGGCTAGGATCAAAGTCTTTTTATTCTAAGTGTAATGGACTTCCCATTTGCCTCCAAGGGCTTCCTCTGGAGTCCAGTCTTCCTCCAAGATGGCTACTTGGTCTTTATCCCGCTCTGTTCTGCTGAGCGGGGAGAGAGTTAGGAGCCAGAGATCAGGGAGGAGGATGTGATGTCATCTGAAACCCCCTTGGCCCCTTCTCCACAGGCGAGTCTGTATCTGTCATCAAGCACACTGACCCTATTCCTGACCCCCGTGCTGTCAACCAGGACAAGAAGAACATGCTTTTCTCGGTGAGCAGTCTAGGGCCAGCTGTCATGTACCCAAGCCAGAGGCCCTGGTTTGGGAGAAGCATGGTGGTGTGAGAAGACATGAGGTCCTTGGCTGAGGGGATGCCACATAAGGATCACCTCTTACCTGATTTCTGGACTCTTCTTCTTCCCAGGGCACCAACATTGCAGCTGGGAAAGCACTGGGCATTGTAGCCACCACTGGTGTAAGCACCGAGATTGGGAAGATCCGAGACCAAATGGCTGCCACTGAACAGGAAAAGACGCCCTTGCAGCAGAAGCTGGATGAGTTTGGGGAGCAGCTCTCCAAGGTCATTTCCCTCATTTGTGTGGCTGTCTGGCTCATCAATATCGGCCACTTCAATGACCCTGTCCATGGGGGCTCCTGGTTCCGAGGGGCCATCTACTATTTCAAGATTGCTGTGGCCCTGGCCGTGGCTGCAATCCCAGAAGGTATGGCAACTTCTTTCTCCTCCCATTTGCTAATCCAAGTAAGGTAACATTTACACATTCTAGGGATTAGGTCCTGATATCTTTGAGGGCCATTATTTAGTTGACCACACTAGTCTTCCTCCCTCCATCTGTATTATCCCCTCAGCCCTTCTCTCCTTTCCCACAGGTCTTCCTGCTGTGATCACCACCTGCCTAGCCTTGGGCACCCGCCGGATGGCAAAGAAGAATGCCATTGTGAGGAGCTTACCCTCTGTGGAGACCCTGGGCTGCACCTCTGTCATCTGTTCTGATAAGACAGGCACCCTCACCACCAACCAGATGTCTGTCTGCAAGGTCAGGAGCAATGTGGGCAGTGCTGTCCCTCAGAAAGATGCTTTTCAGGGTGAAATGAGCCTTCCAAAGATAGAGCTGTCCCTTTATTACCAGCAGCTTCTCATTTTTGGCCCGTGAAACACTCAAAGAGCAGACAGAGCACCATCTTTCCAGCTCTAAGGGGATCGGAGGAGACCTTTATGCAATGCCAGACCACTTGCTATAGGCACCATCCATGCACCAGACACTGTCATGCATTGTTCCTGAACCTCCACAACAGCCTGTTCAGAGGAAGGTCTCTTTAATGTTCCTATTGTTTGGTTGGTTGTTTGGGGGGTTTTATGAGGCAGAGTCTCTCTCTTTTGCCTGGGCTAGAATACAGTGGCATCGTCATAACTCATTGCGACCTCAAACTCCTGGGCTCAAGCAATCCTCCTGCTTCAGCCTTCCAAGTAGCTGGGACTACAGGCACCCAACACAATGCCTAATTTTTTTTTTGCAGTTTTTTTGGCCAGGGCTGGGTTTTGAACCCACCACCTCCGGCATATGGGGCCAGTGCCCAATCCCTTTGAGCCACAGGTGCCACCTGGCTAATTTTTCTTTTTTAATAAAAATAAGAATCTCGGTATGTTGCCCACATTTGTCTCAAACTCCTAACCTTAAAGCAATCCTCCCTTCTCAGCCATCCAAAGTTCTGGGATTACAGACATGATCTACCATGCCTGGCTATCTTCTTAGTATATTTTAAACATATAAAATAAAACACATAGGATTCTGTTCTAAAACTACATAGAAAAAATAGTTAGGATTATAGAGGAAACAAATGGTTGAAATGCAGTTATATCAAAATATTTTATTTATTTATTTTTTTTTCTTAGAGACAGAGTCTCAATTTATCACCCTCAGTAGAGTGCTGTGGCATCACAGCTCACAGCAACTTCCAACTCCTGGGCTTAGGCGATTCTCTTGCTTCAGGCTCCCTAGTAGCTGGGGCTACAGGCACCCACCACCATGCCCGTCTATTTTTTGTTGCAGTTTGGCCTGGACTGGGTTGGAACCTCCCACCCTCGGTATAGGGGGCTGGTGCCCTATCCACTGAGCCACAGGCACTGTCCATTTCAAAATATTTTAAACTCCAATTTGTAATTTGAACATATATGCTTCTTTATTAATGCATTAAATAGTGAATTCTAGCAGTGGGTCTAAGAACTATCAAATGTTGAATTAGTGATGAACATTAATTATGCTATTTTGAGAGATCTGCAACAACAGTAATATGATAGGAGGAAAGTATCTGTGATTATATATATATATATATATTTTTTTTTTTTTTTAAGAGACAGAGTCTCACTTTATTGCCCACGGTAGAGTGCCATGGCATCACAGCTCACAGCAACCTCTAACTCTTGGGCTTGGGCGATTCTCTTGCTTCAGCCTCCCGAGCAGCTGGGACTACAGGAACCTACCATAACACGTGGCTATTTTTTTGTTGCAGTTTGGTCGGGGCCAGGTTTGAACCTGCCACCCTCGGTATATGGGGCCAGTGCCCTACTCACTGAGACACAGGTGCTGCCTGTATCTGTGATTATAATCATGACAAAGTCACAGTCTTTGCTAACTAATGTGGTCCATTAACTACATGCATAACTAGAAGGAAATGCTAAATGTTAGCTAGAGAAAAAATAAAAGATGTCATTTTTTTGACTAAGTTTATGGACCCTTTATGGGGCCATCAGTGGATCCCAGGCAAAGAACTCCTGCCTTAAATAGAGTTCTGTGGAATAATGTGTCCATGAAATACCAATTGCTGTTCTCAGAAGCAGGGCTGAGTGGTCTCAGAGCAAGAAAGGCTGAACCCTTGGGGCCTTGGAAGACCCACAGTGCCTACTGGCACAGGAAATAATAGAGAAGGCTGACTATGTAAAGACGATAGAGTCTACCTTGTTTAACCCACAGTTTCCTGAGTTTATTTAACTACAAAACTTTTTTCTTGGTATTCATCTTAAACATTTCTCTTTTTCTTTTTTTTTTTTTTTTTTGTAGAGACAGAGTCTCACTGTACCACCCTCGGGTAGAGTGCTGTGGCGTCACACGGCTCACAGCAACCTCTAACTCTTGGGCTTACGCGATTCTCTTGCCTCAGCCTCCCAAGCAGCTGGGACTACAGGCGCCCGCCACAATGCCCGGCTATTTTTTGTTGCAGTTTGGCCGGGGCTGGGTTTGAACCCGCCACCCTCGGCATATGGGGCCGGCGCCCTACTCACTGAGCCACAGGCGCCGCCCTACATTTCTCTTTTTCTTAATTTTAATTTTTATTTTCTGGAGACAGAGTCTCATTCAGTTGCCCTGGGGTTGAGTACCATGGCGTCATAGCTCATAGCAACCTCAAACTCTTGGGAATCAAGTGATTCTCTTGTTTTAGCCTCCCAAGTAGCTGGGACTATAGGTGCCCGCCACAATGCCCAGCTATTTTTTGGTTGCAGTTGTCATTGGTTAGCAGGCCCCAGCTCGAACCTGCCAGCTTTGGTGTATGCGGCCGGCGCCCTACTCACTGACACAGGCACCGAGCCATGGGCTATTTTTTAGAGATGAAGTCTCTCTTGCTCAGGCTGGTCTCTGAGCTCAAGCAATCCACCCGCCTCAGCCTCCCAGAGTGCCGGGATTAAAGGCGTAAGCCACCGTGCCTGGACCATCTTAAACATTTCTCTTGGGGGGCAGCACCTCATTCCTTTGAGCCACCCCCTCTCATGGGGGTGGCTCAAAGGAATGGGGTGCCAGTCCCATATGCCGGAGGTGGCAGGTTCAAACCCAGCCCCAGCCACAAAAATAAAACAAACAAACAATAACAAAAAAAATCTGTCTTGGGAGTGAAAATCCCAATGCCTTTTGTGCTAGCTCTGCGTTCAGGGTGGGCCACTGCCTTCTGAGCACACCACATTCTCCATATCCTTCAAACGTACAGGCCAAAAATCCAGACCGCATGCTGGTGTGACTTGGCTCCTATAATGTTTCATAAAAACAAATTAATTGCCCATATTTGAAAGTCAAGAGATTTCATAGGAAAATAACCTGATTTCTAGTTCCTTTTGCAAAACTGGAAGATCTGACCACAAGGGGCTGGTGCTATAGATCAGGTTCTAACAGGTGGGTGATTAGCTGCCGTCCTTACCATACCTTACCATGTTCCTCTTATTAACTGATCAAAAGAAACTCCAGCATGACCTGAGGTAATTTCTGTTTTAAGGCCAGTGAAACAGACCATCAGCAATGATTGCAAAAGTATGGTGGGAAGGGGAAATTCAGGGAGGAACAAGGAGGAGCAAGTTGGGGGTGGGGAATGGTAGGATGTTCAATTAGTTTGCTGGGAGGGTCAATGTCAGGAGCACAGGCTTCTCTCAATATAGATGCCTGCCTTCAGGAATGAGGAGAGGGGGACATCCGTGTGTGTGCCCTTCTCCCCTGTAGATGTTCATCGTCGACAGGGTAGATGGGGACATCTGTTTGCTGAATGAGTTCTCTGTCACTGGCTCCACCTATGCTCCAGAGGGAGAGGTGTAAGTTGCCCCTGATGTCTTCTCCCCAGCAATTCTTGCCCCTTTCCCACCACTACCACATCTCTCCCCAGGGCCTTCCTTTTGGTTTTGTTTTTCTTTCTCTGCCCTTCCTTCTCCAACCTGTTCTCTCTCTCTCCTGATCTCCAAGTTGCCATCTCCCCACCTTGCCTCCCCACTCTCTGTACTCTCTCTGCACCTCATTCCCTGTTCTTCTTCACTGTCTCTGCCCCTTCCTCCCTCCCCGCTTGCTGCCAGCTTGAAGAATGATAAGCCAGTCCGGGCAGGGCAGTATGATGGGCTGGTGGAGTTGGCCACCATTTGTGCCCTCTGCAATGACTCCTCCTTGGACTTCAATGAGGTAACCCCCTAACCCTAAATCAGCCCCTCTTTCCCTCTTTATGATTGGCTCAGAGTCTGGGCCTCATCCATAGGCCAGGAGGTCATAGGAAGGGGCCCAGTGTACTGAGTCCTCTTCTGGGATACAAGGAAAGGGAATGGTTCACTTCCTTCTCACACTAAGTTGGGAGGAGGGTACAACAGGTGGGAGCATAGGGTGAGGAGCTTCCTCTTCTCCTCTGCCTTTCTCAGGCCAAAGGTGTCTACGAGAAGGTTGGCGAAGCCACCGAGACGGCACTCACCACCCTGGTGGAGAAGATGAATGTGTTCAACACTGATGTGAGAAGCCTCTCAAAGGTGGAGAGGGCCAATGCCTGCAACTCGGTGAGTCTGGGGCCGTGTCCCAGGGGCTTTCTTTGCTCCATGTCATGCAGACAGGACCTAAGCCACCTCAGGAAGCAGAGGTTCTGCTTGGGCTGAGCAGGGCTTTGTGGCTATGCTGGGACCCCAAGCAGGCTGGCAGACAGCCTCCCATAGTGTATCTGGGCCAGGCTGGCTGTGTGTGGGACCTTTTGCTCCTGGAGTTGGTTGTGCCTTCTGCCTACACAGTGCCCCTTCTGGATTTAAGGTCACCCTGCCTGCCCAAGCTTAAATGAACAGAGCTAGGCATAGAAACCACAAGGCAGCCTTAATTTCAACTATTATTCCTTTGTATCTAGAAGCACGACTGTTTTTATCAGAACTCAAATTTTGATTTAGGGTTTGGGAAATATGGCTACTGCACCTACAGGGGCAGACTCTTCTTGTCCAGATGGACCAGGCTAATTCTGTTGCTTTCACTTTGAGTTCTATGGATATTTGCTGAGTTCTCTAGAGAATTATATTTCCTACATCTCTCATTATTATTATTATTTTTTGAGACAGTCTCACTATGTCGCTCTTGGTAGAGTACTGTGGCATCACAGCTCACAGCAACCTCAAACTCTTAAGCTTAAGTGATTCTCTTGCCTCAGTCTCCCGAGTAGCTGGGATTACAGATGTCCGCCACAATGCCTGGATATTTTTTTGTTGCAGTTGTCATTGTTGCCCGGCTTAAACCTGCCAGCCTTGGTGTATGTGGCCGGTACCCTACCCACTGAGCTACGGGTGCCGAGCTGTGACTATTTTTATTTGGGTTTTTCTTGTGTATTCAAGATGCTCATTGCTGCTTTATTTAATATAACAAAAAAGTAAAACCCTAACTATCTATCAATGAAGATTAATTTTAAAAATTTACAAATGGGTGGGTGACGCCTGTGGCTCAAAGGAATAGGGCACTGGCCCCATATACCAGAGGTGGCGGGTTCAAACCCAGCCCTGGCCAAAAGCTGCAAAAAAAAAAAAAAATTTATAACTGGACCAGGCCTAGTGGCTCACTCCTGTAATGCTAGTACTCTGGGAGGCTGAGGTGGGTGGATTGCTTGAGCTCAGGAGTTCAAGACCAGTCTGAGCAAGAGCAAGACCCATCTCTACTGAAAACAGAAAACCTAGCCGGGCATTGTGGTGGGTGCCTGTAGTCCCAGCTACTCAGGAAGCTGAGGCAAGAGGATCGCCTGAGCCCAGGAGTTTGAGGTTGCTGTGAGCTATAATGATGCCAAGGCACTCCACCCAGGGCAACAGAGTGAGACTCTGTCCCCACCCCCCCAATTTTTAAAAATGATACTATAAACATAAATTTTTATTTAACATTTTGTTATTTTTATTTTTGTTTCATTTTGTGGAGAAAGATACACGATGCATTTGGTGAAAAATGCATGCTTTTTTTGTTAATTTTGTTCAACAACACACATGGTCATTTACATTTAAATTCATTTTTTAAAAAATTCGGCTGGGCCCAGTGGCTCATGCCTGTAATCCTAGCACTCTGGGAGGCCCAGCCTGAGCAAGAATAAGACCCCATCTCAAAAAATAGCCGGGTGTTGTGGTGGGCGCCTGTAGTCCCAGCTACTCAGGAGGCTGAGACAAGATAATCACATGAGCTCAAGAGTTTGAGGTTGGCTCAAGCACCCGTAGCACTGGCCACATACATTGAGGCTAGTGGGTTCAAACCTGGCCAGGGGAGTGAAGGGGGAGGTGGGCGGAGGGAGGGTGATTGGTGAGATTACACCTGCAGTGCATCTTACAAGGGTATATGTGAAACTTAGTAAATATAGAATGTAAATGTTTATTTATTAAAAAAAAAATAATTGAAAAAAACCAAAGTGAAAAAAATAAAAAATAAATAAAATGTGAAAAAAACAAAAAACAAACAAACATCACGAGGCTGAGGCAAGAGAATCGCTTAAGCCCAGGAGTTGGAGGTTGCTGTGAGCTGTGTGACGCCACGGCACTCTACCGAGGGCCATAAAGTGAGACTCTGTCTCTACAAAAAAAACAAACAAACAAAAAAAAAACACCTGGCCAGGAGTGCCGCTTTGGCAGCACATACACTAAAATTGGAACAATACAGAGAAGATTAGCATGGCCCCTGCACAAAGATGAGATGCAAATTCGTGAAGCGTTCCAAACCTGGCCAGGGACCGCTAAACAACAATGACGACTGCAACAAGGAAATAGCCAGGCGTGGGTGGTGCCTGTGGCTCAGTGGGTAGGGCGCCGGCCCCGTATACCGAGGGTGGCGGGTTCAAACTCAGCCCCAGCCAAACTGCAACAAAAAATAGCCAGGCATTGTGGTGGGCACCTGTAGTCCCAGCTCCTTGGGAGGTTGAGGCAGGAAAATCGCCTAAGTCTAGGAGTTGGAGGTTGCTGTGAAACTTTGTCTCCAAAAAAAAAAAAAAAGAAAAGAAAATAGCTGGGCATTATGGCAGGCACCAGTAGTCCCAGCTACTTGGGAGGCTGAGGCAAGATAATAGCTTAAACCCAAGAGTTTGAGGTTGCTGTCAGCTGTGACACTACAGCCCTCTACTGTTGGTGACATAGTGAGACTGTGTCTCAAAAAAAAAAGGCTTGGCGCCCATAGCTCAGTCAGTAGGGTGCCTGCCACATACACTGAGGCTGGTGGGTTTGAGACCAGGCTGTGCCTGCTAAACAATGACAACTGTAACCAAAAAACAGCCAGGTGTTGTGGTGGGCTCCTGTAGTCCCAGCTGCTTAGGAGGCTGAGGTAAGAGAACCGCTTAAGCCCAAGAGTTGGAGGTTGCTGTGAGCTGTGATGCCACAGCACTCTACCGAGGGTGACATAGTGAGACTCTTATCTCCAAAAAAAAAAAAAATTAATTCAAAAAAAGTAAAAGTTCAGTACTTTGGTCATATTAGTCACATCTCCAGAGCTCCATGGCGATTGCTTCATTCTACATATTGGATAGTGAGTATCAGAGAATATTTCTACTATCACTGAACGTTCTACTAGATAGTGCCACGCTAGGCCATACTGTTTCTGTTGTGCTTTAGACTGGACGCTAGCTAGCACCAGCCTTGAAATTCTCTCCATTTGTTTGGTGGACATCAGACTTAGCTTTCTTCTAGGCCTCAGCTTGTAGTCTGCTCTGACCTCCAGATCCATTTTCTTTTTTTTTTTTGTAAGACAGAGTCTCACTCTGTCACCTTGGGTAGAGTGCATAGGTATCATCACAGCTCTTTGGCACCCACCATAATACCCAGCTAAGATTTTTATTTTTTATTTTTAGTAGAGACAGGGTCTTGCTCTCACTCAGGCTAGTCTTGAAGTCCTGAGCGTAAGCTATCTGCCTGTCTTTGGCCTCCCACTTCAGATCTTTTGATGATTTTAAGAGACCTGGTCTCCCCGTCTATGTCTTCTCTCCCAGGTGATCCGTCAGCTAATGAAGAAGGAATTCACCCTGGAGTTCTCCAGAGACAGAAAGTCCATGTCTGTCTACTGTTCCCCAGCCAAATCTTCTCGGGCTGCTGTGGGCAACAAGATGTTTATCAAGGTCAGAAACAGGAGTGTGCCTCAGCCCCAACCCCTTCTTCCTAATCTAGGACCCTTCTCCTACCCTGCTCTGCCTCCTCTCCCTACACCCTGGAAGGCAGGCAGAAGGCTCTGAATGCTGTCCTGGTCTCCCAGGGTGCCCCTGAGGGGGTTATTGACCGCTGTAACTACGTTCGAGTTGGGACTACCCGGGTGCCACTGACAGGGCCAGTGAAGGAGAAGATCTTGGCAGTGATCAAGGAGTGGGGCACTGGCCGGGACACCCTGCGCTGCCTGGCCCTGGCCACCCGCGACACCCCCCCGAAGCGAGAGGAGATGGTCCTGGATGAGTCTGCCAGGTTCATAGAGTATGAGGTGAGCAGATGAGGCCAGCCATTGTCCTGAAGCTGGCAAAGCACTGAGTTTCCGTCATCTGCCTCACCCTTCACCACCCTTGTTATTTCCTATCTTGTCAGTCAAATTCATGGATTTATAGAACAAGCCATACAATCCACAGTACATTCTAGTTTGAAAGAACTTTGTGAGTCATCTAGTCCATGGTCCAAGGTACTACTTTAAGTGTTATCTATGAGCCAAGCTTGGTAGCTTGTGCATGTAGTTCTAGCTACCCAGGAAGCTGAAGCAAGAGGATCATCTGAGCCCAGGAGTTTGAGGTTGCTGTGAGCTATGATGATGCCATGGCACTCCAGCCTGGGCAACAGAGCAAGACTCCATCTCTAAAAAAAAAAAAAAAAAAATTGTGATCTGTGGACTGGTCTTTGATGGGGTAAGGCACTTGCATCAGAACAGGAATCAACATCATTCAGCACACTGCAGGGCCCAACAGACATGTTTTACAGTGAGACTGTCCTGAGGCTGTTGATCTGTGTTCTGGCACAGGCTCCTTACTTATGGTGGACTGGCCCTCTGAACACCAAGGTCCACTTCCTTAGTTTTATAGAAGGAAGATAGGGGCCCAGCAATTTGCTGAAAGTTGCGGGGCAAATGGTGGCACTGAAAGCAGAAACCACCAACCTGACTTCCAGCTCAAAATGTCTTCCTATGAAAGACACTATCTGATCTGGACCTATGGCAGGCCTGGCATTTGCCAGGACCTGCAAATACACAGATGAATGACAAACATCCGCTTTTGAGCTTCCAAGGTCCCGCAGTGTTCTGACACCAGGCCTTGAGGCTTCCAGCCCAGGACTCAGGCTCTCCCCCACTTCCCAATTTTTCACCTCATCCCACCCCACCAGCTTCCTCCCTGACTCATTTTCCAAGTCTCTCCTTGACCTTGACCTGTTGCTATCTGCTCTGTCTTCCCAGATGGACCTGACATTCATTGGTGTGGTAGGCATGTTGGACCCACCACGAAAGGAGGTCACTGGCTCTATCCAGCTGTGCCGGGATGCTGGGATCCGAGTGATCATGATCACTGGGGACAACAAAGGCACAGCCATTGCCATCTGCCGGAGAATTGGCATCTTTGGGGAGGATGAGGAAGTAGTAGACCGTGCCTACACAGGCCGAGAGTTTGACGACCTGCCCCTGGCTGAGCAGCGAGAAGCCTGCCGACGTGCCTGCTGCTTTGCCCGTGTGGAGCCCGCACACAAGTCAAAGATTGTGGAGTACCTGCAGTCCTTCGATGAGATCACAGCGATGGTGAGACGCCCAAGCAGCTGTGGGCTTCTTAGTGGGAGTACGGGGGCCCAGGGCAGGGAGGGCCCTGGTGGAGATGCATGAGGAGAGGATTCAGGCCCGAAGGAGGGGTCTCACGGAGGGGTGTGCAGAAGGCACCCTGAGCAACATCCCCCAATACTCAGACAGGCGATGGGGTCAATGATGCCCCAGCCCTGAAAAAGGCCGAGATTGGCATTGCCATGGGATCTGGCACTGCTGTGGCCAAGACTGCCTCTGAAATGGTGCTGGCTGACGACAACTTCTCCACCATCGTGGCTGCCGTGGAGGAGGGCCGTGCAATCTACAACAACATGAAACAGTTCATCCGCTACCTCATCTCCTCCAACGTGGGTGAGGTGGTCTGGTGAGCAACCAGGGCAGGCATCCTCGGGGAGCAGGGGCTGGGTGGAAGGTAGCCACAGGTTTGGGTGGCAAGGCAGATGTGCAACTGCCTCCTTTCGGCAGCATCTTCTTGACAGCCGCCTTAGGGCTGCCTGAGGCCCTGATCCCTGTGCAGCTGCTGTGGGTGAACTTGGTGACTGATGGGCTCCCAGCCACAGCCCTGGGCTTCAACCCACCAGACCTGGACATCATGGACCGGCCCCCCAGGAGCCCTAAGGAGCCCCTCATCAGTGGCTGGCTCTTCTTCCGTTACATGGCAATTGGGGGTGAGCAAGATGGGACCCACAACCCTTCCCAGCCCTCAAGACTGACCCCCTCTCTGGGACACCAGATCCCTGAGTACAGCTATCCTGATAGGTCCCCTTCCTCCACCAGCTATCTGTCCATGGCCACGTGAGGCTCCCAGCCCCCAGTACTGATCCCTGACTCCCTTCTCTCTGTCACAGGCTATGTGGGTGCAGCCACAGTGGGAGCAGCTGCCTGGTGGTTCCTGTATGCAGAGGATGGGCCTCATGTTACCTACAGCCAACTGGTAGGAGAACAGAGAGGCAGGGGCTAGGAGGGTGACATGGAGACATCTCTGGGCTCTCAAACTCCCGTCCATTCCCCTGCAGACTCACTTCATGCAGTGCGCAGAGGAGAACCCTGACTTTGAGGGTGTGGACTGTGAGGTCTTTGAGGCCCCTGAGCCCATGACCATGGCCTTGTCTGTGCTGGTGACCATCGAGATGTGCAATGCACTCAACAGGTGGGCCTTCCCACCACTCCTGCTGCCTGCCCCCAAGGCTTCTGTCCTTACTCCTCCAAGCCCCTCACTATCTTTGCCCTATATCTCCCATCGCTGCCCGCAGCCTATCTGAGAACCAGTCCCTGTTGCGCATGCCACCCTGGGTGAACATCTGGCTGCTGGGCTCTATCTGTCTCTCCATGTCCCTCCACTTCCTCATCCTCTACGTTGACCCCTTGCCGGTGAGCCTGCCCCCTTCCCATGCCCCAGCCCAGGGAGCCCCCATAGGGACTGTGACCACTACCACTGGCCTGGACAATGCCATCCTGACTCCCTGTCCACCCACTCCTGGGAGGGCACCTGTCCTTCCTTATACTTCTGCCCCGCCCTCAGATGATTTTCAAGCTCCGGGCCCTGGATATCACCAAGTGGCTCATGGTCCTCAAGATCTCACTTCCCGTCATTGGGCTTGATGAAGTCCTCAAGTTCGTTGCCCGGAACTACTTGGAAGGTAGGAAGTGCTCCTCCTCACACCTGTGGGCCCTACCCCCTACAGCCCCTACTTTCTGCGCTGCGATGGGCGCTGCCCCCTCTTCCTTTCCAGGTGAGTAAGTTCTCCTGGGCCTTGGCAGGACCAGCGTTCACTAGGGAGCAGCCCCCAGCCCTCTCCCACTCCCTCTGTGCCCATGGGGCCATCTCCTCGGCCCCCACCTGCCCCCCATCTTTGACAATAGTGTCTCTTGTCCTCTCTGGCCATAGGATAACTGTTCCCCCTCCTACATCTCTTTGAACCCGTGTCACAGGTATCACCCCCTTCTTGCCAGAGCCCCAGCTGCTGTGCCCTCGCCGCCCGCCCCCAGCCCCCTCCGCATTCAAGGTCACTTGCGCTTGTGGCTCCAATTGGAGCCACTGCCGCTGCTGCCACTGCTGCGCCTCCAACTGGGTGGGCCACACCCGCTCCCAGAGGTGCCCTGGGCACCACTGTCTTGCTGTGCTGCGCTGCGATGACGCGCTGGCTGGGCTGTCTCTATTGCTGGGGCTGCAGGGGTAGAGAGGGGGGAATGGTGTCTGGGCACAGGTGAGTTAGGGGAGAATGAGGCTGGGGTGACTCTTCAGCTGGTCAGGTGAGTGTGCCAAGAATTCAGCTGGTGGACCGTCTCTCCCCAACCACCCCCACTTGCTTCATCCGTTCCCTTTCTCCTTCCAGATCCAGAAGATGAAAGAAGGAAGTAACCATCCTTTTGTCCTGTCTTCCCCACCCTGATAGTGATGCATCTTCAGCCAGAGCTGTGGCACAGATCCTTCCCCTCCCCTGAAGTGTTTCTGTTTATAAACACAATGTACCCCCTACCTTTCCCCTCCCCATTTAGCATCCAACCCTCCCTTTCAACCTTGTAAATCTCCCCTTCCCGACCCCAAGGGGGTTGCAGGGACAAGGCGACCGACTGAGCTGAGCTGCTTATTTATTGAAAATAAATGACAGAAAAGTCTGACTTTGCCTCTGTGCTTGTCTTGAGGCCTGGGTTGAGCCGCTGTGGACAAGCGTCTTAGTGTCATGCAGACTAGAGAGCAGCTATCTGTCCCAGGGCCTGGGGGTGGGGGGTGCTACACAGATGGAACAGGGACTCCCAACCTTCAGAAGCCCTACTGTGCTGGGGCAGGGGACATTACGAGCTGGCTGGGATGGCAGCATATCAGCCAGAAAGCCACAGGGGTGGGCCTACCCCTTTGTTTCTGGGAGGGGTTTAGGACCCTCATCCAGATATCATCCCTGAGAGCAGAAAGCCCAGCCACCACTTGAGAGGAGGCTCCAGAGAGGCAGGGCAGTGTCAGCCCTTTCACTTCAACCCCTGGCTAAGAGAGGGTGAAGACTCCATCCGAGACCCCCAAACCCCAGACCTCATGGTACAGGAGTAAAGAAAGGTATCTTCCCTAGGAGGAGGGGTGTTTGCCCGGCCTCTCAGGTGTCCCTGATGTCCCTGACGTCCCTTGGGGGTGCCTCATCCAGAATGCTGTGCACCTGCTCCAGAGTCTCTGCCTGGCGGATCCGTTCTAGGCGCACCTGTGCGTAGGGTGGGGGGACACAGCCTCAACTTCACCTGCCAGGCTTCTATGGTGGCCACACCACCACCCTAACCCACAGTGAAATCAAAGTCAGTGGAGGAAAGGGTCCTGTAAGAGCAGCCTGAGCAGACCCATGAGCAGCTGGCCACCATGGGGTTGATACCATGAATGGCGCTGCAGGCCTATGTGCAAGGCCATGCACTAAGGGCTTCACACAACTGGCCAAGATGTGCACAAGAGAGCTTCAGCTTTTTATGGAGCAGTAGCTTGGAGAGAAGGACCATGTTAGCTTCTGAAGGAGGAAGGGATGGCCCCAACTGGGGGAATGTCCTTACAAGACCCAGGATAGGTCACTTGCAATCAGCCAGCCTGGTGTGGCAGGGACATGTCATACCTGCAGGGCCTGGGACAGTCGTACGAAATCCCTCTGCACCTGTTCACTGGTCTCCAACTCAGCTTGCAGCCGCAGCACCTTGGCCCTCTGCTCTGAAAGAAGGTCTGGGAGTTGGGCCTAGGGGAACAGGACACTGAGCCAGGCTGGGCTAAGCCTTAGGTCAGAAGGGGGGTTATGGCTAAAGCAACAGGAGGTCCAGACACCACAGCTGCCCCTTCTTCTTCTTTTTTTTTGCAGTTTTTTGGCCAGGGCTGGGTTTGAACCTGCCACCTCTGGTATATGGGGCTGACGCCCTACTCCTTGAGCCACAGGTGCCACCCACGGCTGCCCCTTCTACACCACCCTGACTCTGACCTCCTCTGTTTGGTGGGAGCCTGGAAGCTTCCCCAGAACTTCCTGACCCTTGGCTGAAGGGAGACACAGAGGGTAGGAGGAGCTGGTGAGGGTCCACCCCGAGCGCAGCCTCACCTTGCTCTGTTCCTGCTGCATCCGCTCCATCTCTGTCCTCAGGCTGCATAAGGAGGCTGGGAAGTCAGACGAGGGCAAGACAGGGCAAAATGTCAGGCCCACACCCCCTCTTCTTCCCAACCTGACCCAGCCCCTGGGTGGGCGCCAGTCCTGACTCACCCTCCAGCACCTCTGTGTGGGAAGAAAAGAAGGAAAGGTCATGGCCAGGGTTCGCATGGACTCCTCTCCCCTCCCGTGGCCTACACTGGGCCTGGGTGGTCCCGACCCAGCAAGTTGGGGAGGTCTCCTCTGCCTCACCTGTCTCCTCACGCTGTACCCTCAGCTGCCCATCCAGGCTGGCCCTGGTGGCCTTCTCCTCTTCTAGCACCTCCCTCAGTGTCACAATCTCAATCCGCAGACGCTCAGCCGCGTGCTCCTGGGCCTGTTGCCGGGCCTGCGCCTCCTGCCGAGTTTGGCGCACCAGCTGTTGTAGCTCCTGGAAGACACTTGAGTCACTGGCTGGGCTGAGCACGGGGCAGGAGAGCAGGATGGTGTGGCCCGCTGGCCAAATGGAGATTGCAGGAAGGAAGGGAAAGGAAGGAAACGGCTAAAATGGGAAAGAGGCCACATGCCCACAGTAGGGAAGAGGGATGAACACTCTGCGGTACAGCAGTGGAAGCAGACTAGCCACAGCCGCAGTGCCAGTGGGTGAAGCTTGGAAGGGGTGCCAAGTGAACATTCCAGAAGATTACCTAAGGCAAGATACCCTTTTATAAAGTCTCAACAACTAAAGTTAAGCAGCACTCTATTGTTTATGTAGGAACCCTGCACCAAAAAACAAGAAAGACAACACAGCCAGAAATAGGTGGGGTCCTCAAAAGCAGATGCCAGCTGTAGTAGTCAGGGTATGGGATATCCAGGTGATTGTTATACTGTAATTTCTTTTTCTTTTTTTCTCTCTCTCTTTTTTTTTTTTTGAGACAGAGTCTCACTATGTCACCCTCCCTAGAGTGCCATTATGTCATAGCTCACAGAAACCTCAAACTCTTTGGCTTTAGTGATTCTCCTGCCTCAGCCTCTCAAGTAGCTGGGACTACAAGTGGCCGCCACAATGCCTGGCTATTTGTTGTTGCTGTTGTTGTTGTAATTGTTACTGTTGTTTTAGCAGGCCTGGGCCAGGTTCAAACCCACCAACCCTGGTGTATGTGGCTGATGCCCTAACCACTGAGTTATGGGCGCTGAGCCTCCCTTTTTTTTTTGAACAGAGTCTTGCTCTGTCTCCCTGGGTAAAGTGCTGTGGCGTCATCATAGCTCACAGCAACTTCAAACTCCTGGGCTTAAGCAATCTTCCTGCCTCAGCTTTCCCAGTAGCTCGGACTATAGGCACCACCACACCTGGCTAATTTTTTTCTATTTTTAGTAGAGACAGGGTCTCACTCTTGCTCAGGCTGGTCTCAGGCTCCTTAGGTCAAGCAATCCACACTCCTCGGCTTCCTTGAGTGCTAGGATTATAGGTGTGAGCCACTGTACCTGGCCTATAATTTCTAATACATTAGCTTCTTTTCTTTTATTTTTAATTAATTAATTTTTTTTTTTTTTTTTTTTTGAGACAGTCTCAAGCTGTCGCCCTGGGCAGAGTGCCGTGGCATCACAGCTCACAGCAACCTCAACCTCTTGGGCTCAAGCGATTCTCTTGCCTCAGCCTTCCAAGTAGCTAGGACTACAGGCACCCGCCACAATGCCCAGCTATTTTTTCTTGCCGTTGTTTGTTAGTGTTGTTTTAGCTGGTCAGGTCAGGTACAAACACACCAGCCTCAGTGTATGTGGCTGGCATCCTACCCACTGAGCTATGGGCACTGCCCACATTAAATAATTAATAAACCCTATTATGCTGGTAAGTCAACAGATGCCATGCATAGTTCAATGACAACAGCTTGCTGTGAACCAAAGATAATAATGGATTCAACATTGTGGATTTTTTCTTTTATTTGAGACAGAGTCTCACTCTACATCCTGGGTAGAGTGCTATAGTGACCTTGCTCAGAGCGACCTGAAACTCTTGGAGTCAAGTGATCCCTTTGCCTCAGCTTTCCTGAGTAGCTGAGACTACAGGTGCCTGCCACAATGCCTGGCTAGCTTTTCTATTTTTGATAGAGACAGGGTCTTGCTCTTGCTTAGGTTGGTCATGAACTTTAACATAGTAGATTTTATGTCACTTAAAAATAGCAAACAAACCAGATTACTGCTTCTTTGGGGTCAAGTACTCTATTCTCCTCATGCCGATGCTGGGAAGCATGTAAGGCCCCAGTTTTCTGATGAGGAAACTGGGCCTTCAAGAAGTCAAATGTGTAGGCCAAGCTAACACCCAGTAGCCTAGGTCTGCTCCCAGTACTTGGGTCCCAGCCAATGGCTGGCTTTGGCCAAGGAGCAGGGGCCCTCAGGGGGCCCAGACTCTCAGAGCCCACACCTCACTTACCGGCACCACACTGGGCAATGACTCCTCCTCACCCTCGTCCTGCTCCAGGCCCTGGGGAGCTGAAGATGGTGGCTGCTCTGCCCGGAGCCCTTGGTTTTCCTCATTCAGCCGCTTTACCTCATGGCGCAGACACTTGTGGGAGGTGACCAGCTCTGCCTGGGGACAGACAGTACAATGCAATGAAGGTGACCATGAGGCCAAGCCCTGAACCCAATTTTCAGGATAACTGCCAGAAAGCCATACCCCATAGCACCTGAGCAAGAAAGGAGCATCCTTCACTGAGCACCCTGACTGCCACACTCCTCAGACACCCGTTTTTTTTTGTTGTTGTTGTTGCAGTTTTTGGCCAGGGCTGGGTTTGAACCCACCATCTCCGGCATATGGGGGCACTGCCCTGGACACCACTGTTGATCAGAGGTCACATACTGGCAGCCAGAGCCCAGGCTGGCTATTTTATTTGGTCTGTGTTATTTTTAAATTTTAAAGTAGTTGCCAACTTTAAAAGATAGCAGATAATACACACATACCCAGTTTTCTGCTTTCTCTTGAAAAATCAGAAAATTTGGCAGCATTGAGCCCAAGTTCCCAGGCAGTTCTTGGTCAGTGCAGCCAAAGAGCAGCAACCCTTGCCCAGGCCTCTCCTGCTAGGCTATGCACCCCTTCCCATCCCACACCTGGCCCAAATCAATCATCAACATCATCTCTCCAGTCTTGGTAAGTATCTGATTTGCTGTTAATCCCCATGACTCTGAGAACTAGGCCCATTATCTCAGTTTTACAGATGGCAAAGTGAAGGCTCTGGATTTGTGAGATTAGCTCACAATCTTGTGACTCCTGTGACTCCAGAACCCCCATTCTGGCTTCAGCACCGGCCTCCTCTAAAGCCCTCTTAGCCACTTGGCACAACTCCAGGGTGAGGCCAGGGCAGCTGGGGGCAGGAAAGGTGCCTCAGTTTCCCACATGTCCCCACATTGCCCCAACCACTTCCCATCTGACCCCTCCCTCCTGCCTGTGCCACCTGGCACTCACCATCTGCAGCTGAACCCGCTCCTGGGCCTGGCTCACTGTCCCCTGCAGGGTCCGCAGCAGCTGTTCTGAGTTTTGGACCTGGGCCAGGAGCACCTGCACCTGTGGGTGGAAGGAGGGTAAGGGTAGGTCAGATTGATTCCAGGCAGTGGCAGGCAGCCAGAGGTCCTGTGGAGGCTCAAGCGGTAGCAGGAACCCACCTGTTTTGCACAGTCCTCATTGCTCCGTCTCAGGCCCTCTTGCAGCTCGTCCCGCTCACGGCTGACACTTTCCAGGTCCTTCTGCAGCTGCCGCCCCTGGCACAGAATCTGACCTCAGTCTGGATCTTCTAGGGGGTCTTCCTGCCTTATCACACCTCTCACTCCCTATCTCTGCCATCACCCACATGCTCATACCAGAAGCCCAAGACTGATGCTGACTCTTCTCTTCCTTTACTCTCCATGTCAACCCACCAGCAGGATTGCCTAGTTAACCTCCAAGTGGATTCCAAATCTTCCCACTGCCTTCCATGACCGTTGCCATCTCCTGGAGTTACTCTCTTCTCCTGTGGTCCCAGTCACTCCCTTCTCCTGTAGTCCCAACCACTCAGCTCCTCCTGTGGCCCCAGCACAAGCTGCCCCTACATACAGCGTGAACTAACAAAAGCCTAGAGTTGGGAGGCCTCTCCCTGGTTCGACCCTGTACCGTTGCCCATTTCTCCTCATGTAAGATGCAGACTCCACGGCAAGCCCATGAGGCCCTACTGATGTGGTCCCTGCCTTCCTTCCTGATCTCTCTACTCCTTGGTGGCCTTCTTGTTCTTCAGATACACCGTGGTCTATCCATCCTCAGGGCCTTTGAACTTGCAGTAGTTCTTTCTTCCCTAGACTTTTTTTTTTTTCATGAGTTAGGGTCCCACTCTGTCACCTGGCTAGAGTGCAGTGGTCTGATCACAGTTCACTATAGCCCTGAGCTCCTGGGACCAAGTGATCCTCCCACTTCAGCCTCTTGAGCAGCTAAAACTACAGATGCTAATTTTTTGTTATTTTTTTTTTAGACATGCGGTCCTGTTAAGTTACCCAGGCTGGTCTCTGAACTCCTGGCCTCAAGTGATCCTCCTGCCTCAGCCTCCCAAAATGCCCGGCTCTGCCCATAGTCTCAAACAGACTGACATCCTTCCCATCACCTGGTTCTTTTTTTTTTGAGACAGAGTCTCACTTTGTCACCCTGTGGGTAGAGTGCTGTGGCATCATAGCTCACAGCAACCTCAAACTCCTGGGCTTAGGCAATTCTTTCTTTTTTTTTTGAGACAGAGTTTCACTATGTCACCCTCAGTAGAGTGCTGTGGCATCAAGCTCACAGCAACCTCAAACTCTTGGGCTTAAGTGATTCTCTTGCCTCAGCCTCCCAAATAGCTGGGGCTAGTGCCCACCACAATGCCCAGCTATTTTTTTGTTGTAGTTGTCGTTGTTTAGCAGGCCCAGGCTGGATTCAAACCTACCAGCCCCAGTGTATGTGGCTGGAGCCCTAAGCACTGAGCTATGGGTGCCGAGCTGGCTTAAGCTATTCTTTTGCCTCAGTCTCCCAAGTAGCTGGGACTGTAGGCATCTGCCACAATGCCTGACTATTTTTAGAAGTGGGGTCTCACACTGGCTCAGGCTGATCTCGAGCTGTGAGCTCAGGCAATCCACCCACCTTGGCCTCCCGAGTGCTGGGATTACAGGCATGAGCCACCGTGCCCAGCCTCATCACCCCATTTTTAGCTCCAGCCTGAGCTTCGGTAGGTCCCCCTCACTGCCAGCCCCTATCCCACCACCCTATTCAGGTTCGTCCTTAGCATCTCCCTGTGACGATATCTTCCTTGTGCACACATGTGCATGTGTACATCTGGCTCCCTTCATTAGGAAGCAGCCGCTCTTCTCCCCTGTGGAATCACAGCTCCAACTCAGGACCTGGGCACAGGCGGTGCTCAGTACATCTGCTGGGGGACACGACCACACCACTCACCTCTACCTGCAGCTGTTCCCACTGGGTATCTGAGACAAGCTGGTAACCAGGAGGGGGCAGGTAGATGCCTTCAGGGACCAGGGTACCCGTGGACACCAGAGAGGCTGTCTCTTCCTGCTCAGGGCTCAGACCCTGGCGGCTGCGGGGCAGGGAGGTGCTGCTGCTGGCCCCGCCACCCAGGGAGAAAGAGGAGATGGAGGCACTGTCATCACAGTTGTGGGCAAAGGCCTCAGCCGCTGCACCTCCGTCTCCACTTAGCTCCTCCAGAGGCTCCAGCGGAGGCGATGGGTCTCGGGACATAGGCAGCAACTCCGTGGAGCCGTGCAGGGATGGGGGCTGCTGGGGCCGTCTCTAGGGAAGAGGAAGGCAAGAGGCTGGGGGGCCAGGATCTTGCAGAGCCCTTTCTTCCCTCAGCGTCCCCTGGCCGCCCCCTTACCTGCATCTCTTGAATCAGCTCCTCTGCCCTCAGCAGTTTCACCTTCAGCTCCTCGATCTCCTGTTCCATGGGGAGCACAATCTCCCGCAGTTTCTCCGAGTCCTCATGGGCCTGGAGGCAGGGGGTGTTGGGCAGTAACAATCCCCCCTCCTTGCTACTAGACCCTCATGTCTGTTCAGAGCTCCCTTTCCCAGCACATCAGCTCTCCTAATCCTCCCATTTCAGAGACAAGAACACAGATGCTCTGGAAGCTTACACCACTTGCCACAGGGCCTAAAGCAAAGGGGCCAATGTCATGACTTCCTTCTGTGACTCACTTACTTGTCACATCTTTCTTCCCCAACATCTACTTGTATTTTTGTCCAAGAACCTCACATTTTTCAGCTGGGCATGTGGTCTAAATTCTAGAACACCATCTACATTTCTTAGCTTCCCTGTAACTAAACGTGATCATCTGATGAAGTTCCAGAAAATAAGATGTGGCAGAGCCTGTGGCTCAGTGAGTGGGGCGCTGGCCCCATATACCGGGGTGGTGGGTTCAAACCCAGCCCTGGCCAAACTGCAACAAAAAAATAGCCGGGCGTTGTGGCGGGCGCCTGTAGTCCCAGATACTCAGGAGGCTGAGGCAAGAGAATTGCCTAAGCCCAGGAGTTGGAAGTTGCTGTAAGCTGTGTAATGCCATGGTACTCTACTGAGGGTGATAAAGTGAGACTCTGTCTCTACAAAAAAAAAAAAAGGAAACAGAAAATCAGAAAACAAGATGTGCCAAGGGCACCTTCCAGGACAACTCCATAAAGGAGGAGTGTATGCCTTTCTTTTTTTTTTTTTTGTAGAGACAGAGTCTCACTGTACTGCCCTCGGGTAGAGTGCCGTGGTGTCACAGGACTCACAGCAACCTCTAACTCTTGGGCTTACGTGAGTCTCTTGCCTCAGCCTCCAGAGCAGCTGGGACTACAGGCGCCCGCCACAACGCCTGGCTATTTTTTTGTTGCAGTTTGGCCGGGGCTGGGTTTGAACCCGCCACCCTCGGCATATGGGGCCGGCGCCCTACCCACTGAGCCACAGGCGCCGCCCATGTATGCCTTTCTTTATTCCTCCTTTTCCTCCTTCTTGCTGGCTGGAATGTAGACATGATGCGTGGCACTCAAAGCAATCATCTTGGACCACAAGGCAATCTGCTATCTATGGCAAATCAGCAATATAGGAGGAGCCTCAGTTTCTAACAACCTGTCATACACCAAAATAAAGCTTTTTTTTAGAGAGAGTCTCACTTTATTGCCCTCGGTAGAGTGCTGTGGCATCACAACTCACAGCAACCTCCAACTCCTGGGCTTAGGCAATTCTCTTGCCTCAGCCTCCCCAGTAGCTGGGACTACAGGCGCCCGCCACAACACCTGGCTATTTTTTGTTGCAGTTTGGCCGGGGCCAGATTGGAACCCACCATCCTCAGTTTATGGGGCTGGCGCCTTACCCACTGAGCCACAGGTGCCTCCCTTTTTTATTTTTATTTTTTGAGACAGAGTCTCACTCCACTGCCCAGGCTAGAGTGCTGTGGCATTATGAGAGCTCACTGCAACTTCAAACTCCTGTGCTCAAGTTTATCTTCCTGCCTCAGCCTCCCAAGTAGCTAGGACTGCAAATGTGCCATCCCTATGCCCAGTTAATTTTTCTATTTTTTTTTTCTTTCTTTTTTTTTTTTTTTTTGTAGAGACAGAGTCTCACTTTATCACCCTCGGTAGAGTGCCATGGCATCACACAGCTCACAGCAACCTCCAACTCCTGGGCTTAAGTGATTCTCTTGCCTCAGCCTCCCGAGTAGCTGGGACTACAGGCGCCCGCCACAACGCCCAGCTATTTTTTGGTTTGCAGTTCAGCCGGGGCCGGGTTTGAACCCGCCACCCTCGGTATATGGGGCCGGCGCCCTACCGGCTGAGCCACAGGCGCCGCCCTTCTATTTTTTTTTTTTTGTAGAGATGGTGTCTCACCATCTTATTGAGTCTTATTTAGGCTCATCTCAAATTCTCAGCCTCAAGCCATCCTCTCCTTTGGCCTCCCAAGGGGTTACAGGCATGAGCCACCACGCCTGGCTGGCTAACTGGTTTTCGTCATCTCTTTTCAAGCTTGGGATCCTGCTGCGTTTGTGCAGCCAACAGCCTCTGGACATCTATACTTGGATGTCACATAGGCGCATCTAAACTAATATAGCAAAGATTGACCACACAACAATGCCGTTTCTCCTGGCACAAACACTAGGTCAGCAGGAACGCCCTGCTAGCCACTAGATGTTCAAGGCAGAAAACCACCAGTCATCCTTGTCTCTATCTCCATCCTCTTTCTGCTCATGCCATTGCTACCTCTTCAATCACTCAAACAAGCTCAGTTCACCCCTCCAAATCTCTTACATGAATAATTACAACAGGAAGCTGAAGCCTATGTGACCCGAACAAAACCTCCTGACCCTGTCTAGTGGCCTAAATCCATCATCTGCAGGTGTCCCCACACAGTAGGGTTGGCTAGAACTGGAATTGAGCTAGCCACAGAGTGGATGTTCCTGCTGTGCCAGGGACTTCCACTGAGCAGAGCCCTCTCCTTCACCCCCCTGTGGAAGTATTTCTTGAGGAACACTCCATCTGCAGGTGCCAACCTCTGCTGGGAAACTGTGGGTTAGAAGCCTTCTCTTCCTGGGCTCCTGTCTTGATCTTTGTCTTCTTTTTGTTGTTGTTGTTGTTATCTTTGTCTTTCCTTCTTTTTTTAGAGACAGAGTCTCACTTTGTTGCCCTCAGGAGTGCCGTGGAGTCATAGCTCACAGCAATCTGCAGCTTTTGGGCTTTAGGCGATTCTCTTGCCTCAGCCTCCCAAGTAGCTGGGACTACAGGTGCCTGCCACAACACCTGGCTATTTTTTTGTTGCAGTTTGGCTGAGGCTGGGTTCGAACCCACCACCCTCGGTATATGGGGCCAGTGCCCTACCCACTGAGCCACAGGTGCCTTCCTCCTTGTTTTTTTTTTTTGAGACAGAGTCTCAAGCTGTCACCCTGGGTAGTGCCGTGATATCACAGCTCACAGCAACCTTGAAGTCTCAGGCTTAAGCAATTCTCTTACCTCAGCCTCCCAAGTAGCTGGGACTACAGGCACCTGCCACAGTGCCTGCCCATTTTTTTTTTACAGTTTTTGGCCAGGGCCAGGTTTGAACCTGCCACTCCCGGCATATGGGGCTGGTGCCCTACTCCTTGAGCCACACCCGGCTATTTTTAGTTGCCATTGTTTGGCCGGGGTGGGGGGAGCTGGATTCGAACCTGCCAGCTCTGGTGTATGTGGCTGGCACCCTAGCCGCCTGAGCTACAGGTGTCGAGCTGATCTTTGTCCTTCTATCCAGGTTATTTTATTTATTTATTTTTTTTGAGACAAAGTCTCACTATGTTGCCCTTGGTAGAGTGCTGTGACATCACAGCTCACAGCAACCTTTAACTCTTGGGCTTAAGTGATTCTCTTGTCTCAGTCTCACAAGTAGCTGGGACTACAGGTGACCACCAAAACACCCAGCTATTTTTTGGTTGCAGTTATCATTGTTGTTTAGCTGGCCGGGGCTGGGTTCAAACCTGCAAGCCTCGGTGTACATGGCCAGCACCCTACCCACCCACTGAGCAATGGGCGCTGCCTTCCATCCAAGTTATTTATTCCATCTTCCTGAGCCTCAGTTTCCCCATCCATGAAATGAGGAGCTGGTGACCAGACTGCAACACTGCCACCTCCTATATATATATATATATATTTTTTTTTTTTTTTTTTTTTTGAGACACAATCTCACTCTATTGCCCAGGCTAGAGTGCTATGGTGTCAGCCTAGTTCACAGCAACCTCAAACTCCTGGATTCAAGCAATCCTCCCACCTCAGCCTCAAGAGTAGCTAAGCCTATAGGCCCCCACCACAACAGCCAGCTAATTTTTTTTTTTTTTTTTTTTTTGTAGAGACAGAGTCTCACTGTACCGCCCTCGGGTAGAGTGCCGTGGCGTCACACGGCTCACAGCAACCTCTTAACCCTTGGGCTTATGCGACTCTCTTGCCTCAGCCCCCCGAGCAGCTGGGACTACAGGCGCCCGCCACAACGCCCAGCTATTTTTTGGTTGCAGTTTGGCCGGGGCTGGGTTTGAACCCGCCACCTTCGGCGTATGGGGCTGGTGCCCTACTCACTGAGCCACAGGCGCCGCCCAAGCTAATTTTTTTTTTTTTCAACTTTTGGCCGGGGCTAGGCTTGAACCCGCCCACATATGGGGCCAGCGCCCTACCCCTTTCAGCCACAGGTACCACCCTAATTTTTTTTTTTTGAGACAGAGTCTCACTGTGTCACCCTTGGTAAAGTGCCATGGGGTCACAGCTCACAGCAAACTCAAATTCCTGGGCTCAAGTGATTCTCTTGCCTCGGCCTCCCAAGTAGCTGGGACTACAGGCACCCACCACAATGCCTGGCTATGTTTTGGTTGTAGTGGTCATTATTGTTTACCAGGCCTCGGCTGGGTTTAAACCCGCCAACCCTGGAGCATGTGGCTGGCACCCTAACCACTTAGCTATAGGCACCGAGCCAATTTTTCCATTTTTAGTAGAGATAGGATTTGACTCTTGCTCAGGCTGATCTCAAACTCCTTACCTCAAGCAATACACCTGCCTTAGCCTCTCAGAATGCTAAGACTACAGGTGTGGGCACCTCGCCCAGCCTAAGATATTAATTTTTATTTTTTTTTATCTATCTCACAGGGCTGCCATGAAGATCAAATGAGGTGACAGTATAAATTTGCTTTGAAGTATTTGGTAATATGAGCTTCCTATTATTGTTAACAACAACAACAATAATAATAAAGGTGATATATCATAAAGATTAAGGACAAAAACTTTAGGACCAGCCTGCCTAGATTTTAAAATTCCAACTTTGCGGGTGGTGCCTGTGGCTCAGTGAGCTAGGGCACCAGCCCCATATTCCGAGGGTTCGAACCTGGCCCTGGCCAAACTGCAACAAAAAAATAGCCGGGCGTTGTGGAGGCTGAGGCAAGAGAATCGCCTAAGCCCAAGAGCTGGAGGTTGCTATGAGCTTTGGCACCATGGCACTCTACCAAGGGCAACAAAGTGAGACTCGTTTCAAAAAATAAAATAAAATAAAAAATAAAATTCCAACTTTGCTCCTTTTTATGTACCCAACTTAGGGAGAATTAATTACTGAACTTCTCCAAGCCTTACCTGACATGTCCAAGGGTCTCCCTCACAAGGGAAAGGGAGACAGACAAAGTCTGTTGGGCACTAAGCACAGCGCCAATGTGGCAAGGGTGACTGGAATTACCTCGCCTGTTGGTTCCCTTCCTTCTACACGATTTACCTTAATTTTGGAGGCAAGTGAACTTGGTCACTTACTGGTAAGGAGCAAGTCAGGATCCTGCCAAGCACAGAGCCAGGCCCTCCACAACATGCAATAGCTCTGTACTTTTCCTAGAATCACTAGGAACCCTGAGCCTGATGGCTGGGGAATGGGACATCCCAAGGGGGTGAGGCTAGCCATCCCAACCCCAACCTTTTCCATCTGCTTCTCCAAGGAGTCCAGAGGGTGAGCACGGGACAGCAGCTGCTTCAGGCGGACCAGCTCCCGGTCCTTCTCCTCACAGTCCTGCTGCTGCTGCTGCCGCTCCTGCTTCAGGGAAGCGATCTGGGCTTCATAGCTGCTGATGGAGTCTGGTGGGGCAGGAAGGGTGGGGGAGAGGGAGGGTCGGTGCACCAGCCTGCCTGTAGGTGAACAGGAGGCTCTCAGTGCGCTGACTCTCCCTGTGAGGCAATCTGCCACAGTGGGTACCACAGTGGGCTTTGCAGAGACACACACGGGCAATCACATAGCTTCCCTGTGCATCAAAGTCCTCAGGTGAAAAGGGGAATACTATTGACAACAGTGCTCAGCTGCTGTGGGATTAAATAATATGTGTAAGCCCTGTCCCTGTACATAATAAATACTGCAAACAAGATATCTATTCCTATTAATATATGCCATAATAATCAATATTTAATAATAGCAATTTTTTAAAAGACAGAGTCTCACTGTTATTATTTAGGACACATCTAGTGTTTTATATACAGTAAAGAAATTTTCCTTTAATAAATATAAGTGGGTTTTTTTTTTTTATACAATCAATGTCTTGCTCTGTCACCCCAGGTAAAGTGCAGTGGCATCATTATTTATTTATTTTTTTTTAGAGACACAGAGTCTCACTTTGTCACCCTCGGTAGAGTGTTGTGGCATCACAGCTCACAGTAACCTCCAGCTCTTGGGCTTAGGCGATTCTCTTGCCTCAGCCTTCTGAGTAGCTGGGACTACAGGAGCTGGCCACAATGCCTGGCTATTTTTTTGTTGGAGTTTGGCTGGCCACAATGCCTGGCTATTTTTTTGTTGGAGTTTGGCTGGGGCCCTATCCCACCCTTGGTATATGGGGCCGGTGCCCTACTCACTGAGCCACAGGCACCACCCCACAGTGGCATCATTGTAACTCACTGAAACCTCAAACTCCTGGGCTCAAACAATTCTCCTGAGGCAGGAGACAATTCTCCTGTAGCTGGGACTACAGGAACCTGTGACCATGCTTGGCTAATTTTTCTATTTTTTTTTTTTTTTTTTTTTAGAGACAACATCTCACTGTGTTGCTCAGGCTGGTCACAAACTTCTAAGTTCAAGCGATCCTCCCACCTTAGCCTCCCAGAGTGCTAGAGCTCTTAAAAAGTGTATCTATTTGAAGAACAGATATTAAATAACTAGCAGGGAAAGTTGTATATACGACTATGTTGTATAGGTATGTGGATGCCTGAAATATGGGAAATACAGCCTCAGAGTAGTCTGGAGTCAGGAGTGGTTGTTAGAAAAGGAAACAGCATGATGAGACGGAAATTCTAGGAAGTTTACTCTTGAAATCAATGTCAAGGCCAGTCTACAGAGGGAGATCTGTGAGAAGGCTGGACAACCACCTAGGAGGATCAGAGCTCCACTACAGCAAGGGCAGTGAGGCAGAGGGGTGTGGCCAGCTCTAACATCTGTTTCAGAGGCTCTGGTCTTGGCTAGGGGAAAGAGATGAGAAAACAAGAAAGGCAGCTGAGGTATCTGAGGCTGGGGGAGTTGGTACTTCCTGAATATGGGGAATTTGAGGTGGAGGGAGGGAAGCTGGTACTTGGGGATGGGGGGACAGATGTAGGCGTATCTGGGGAAGGATGAAAATCAGAGGATTAGACTCACAGAGCCTGGGCCCAGACTAAAATGAGGCTGGTTCAGGGAACTGAGAAGTTTCTCTTCATCTTCAGGGTTGATCAGTCATCAGTGAGGCACAAGAGATGACTCTGGGCAAGGGAACTGATAGAAGCTCGGAGCTAAACTTAGCTGAAACTGCTAAGTTAGAGCTGCTGCTATCATGTGTAGTACCTCTAGGCAAATTAGAAAAGGGTGCCCCTTCCTCCTGCTCACAGGCATGCCCCCTGCTATGCAGTCCTGCAACCTACCTATCCCCTTAGTCATGTACTCCCCTCTATGGGGCTGATGGGAGGGAGGAACCTTGGTCTCACCTTTCAAGATGGTCTGCAGCGAAGCCACCTCCTCTTGGCACTGCCGCTGAACTGCAGCCACAGCCTCGGCCTTCGTGCTCTCGCTCACCTCCGCCACAGCCTTCATGGTCTCCATTTCTGCGAGGGCGCCTGCCAGCTCAGCCCGAAGTCGGCCCAGCTCGCCTGACTCGGCCTCAGCCTTTGCCCCTTCCTGGGGCTGGGGGTCCAGAGCTGTAAGGAATAGGCATCAGCCTCTTCCCATCATTTCTCGGATCCCCAACACTTCAAGCCACCCATCAAAATCAGCAGGTTCTGTAACCCAGTACTGCGGCCACGTTTACTTTGCCTTCACCTGGCCCCGCCCAGCTCACCTGGCCCCGCCCCTTCCCCACCTTGCTCAGCCTAGCGTTGCCACGCATTCCCTACCTTTCAGTGGCCCCGCCCCTTCATCAGCAGGCCACGCCCCTCAGGCAGGGACTTCAGGCTCCGCCTTCCCTTTCCCAGAGGCGTGGCCCCACCCCTTTCTCTACTCGCCCCTCTCCATCCCCCCTTCCGTCAGCCGCCGAACATGGCCCCGCCCCCGGCCTCACCGCCCCCCGCGTGCATAGACGGCCCGCACGTACCTGTCCGCGTTTGTTGCCTCCGCCTGTCCTCGCCCGCAGCCGCCGCCATAGCTTCAGCGCAAACGGCGGATTCCCGCACTCCCTGGAGACGGCGCGCACCGCTTCCGGGTCCTCTCGGCTGTTTCCGGATCCGCTCGGCTATTTCCGGATCGGCCCCAGGCCCGAGGTGGGGGAGTGCCGAGCCTGGACGAAAGATGCCCGAGTCAGCCCCGGCTCCGCCCCTCTCCCGACTTGGCTGGGTCGCGCTGTTAAGTGAGGACTCCTGCTCTTCAAACCCCAAAGAAGTTTTTTTCCTTCAAAGACCCTGACGTCTCTCCGTGACCTTGGAAGTTCTGCTCCAATCACGCCTTCGAGATGCTGGCGGGTCTCGGCCTGGGAGGACGAAGCGCGCTCTCTCTCCCGCCAAGGCGGCATCCAAGCTGTGATCTGCCCCTGGCCACGCTTCCGCCGCAGCCTGGCTAACACTGCAGCAAGTTGTGGCCGAGCCCTCCCTGCACCTCCGCCCTCGTGGAGTGTCCCTCGGGACAGGGCTGGGTCGGCCTCATTTTTCTGGGCGTCCCTGAGTCCCTGCGGAGTCAGTCCTTGTGGGCCAAAACCTGCACGTCCCCACCTCCATTTTCATATTCAACCAGTCCCCGCTTCCTGCTAATCCCCCTTCCATTCCTAACGCCTCACAAATCCCTCCCCTCCCCTTGCCTAGATCAGGAGCTCTTTATCCGTGACCTTCACTCCTGAAGGGTGACTGGCAATTCAAACTTTCCTCGAGAACCTCAACCTGTTTCTCCTCTATAAAGGACACTCCAGGAACCTGGAAGTCCTGTAAATTCTCCCTCCAATGTATTGAATATTCCAGAATGTATCCCTTTCTCTCCATCTCCAGCGCTAACACAGTCGCAGCTCCCCTCATCTCCTGGAGGTCCACAGTGCCTATCCTACCTGCTCCAGGGTGTCTTGGCCACTTGGTTAGTTAATTCTCCCAAAGCAGTTGATTTGGGAGAGTGATTTTTGTAAAATATAAATTATGTCTCATCCCTGCTAAAAACCTATTCAGTTTGGAAATAGAAATAAGACATGAATAGACATTTCACTGATGTCACAAGTAGCCAATATCCGCATCAAAAATGTTCAACATTGGCCATTAGGGAAATTTACATTAAAGCCACAGGTACAGGCTGGGTGGGGTGGCTCATGCCTGTAATCCTAGCACTCTGGGAGGCTGAGGCAGTTGGATTGCCTGAACTCAGGAGTTGGAGACCACCCAGAGTGAGACTTCATCTCTAAAAGTAGCTGGGCATCGTGGCAAGCATTTGTAGTCCCAGCTACTTGAGAGGCTGAGGCAAGAGAATCGCTTGAACCTGAGAGTTTGAGGTTGCTGTGTCACCAGGGCACTCTACTGAAGGCAACAGTTAATCTAAAAAAAAAAAAAAAAAAGCTGCAGGCACTTTAATCACTACACACTTCTCAGAATGCTAAAATAAGAGTGATAACACCAAGTGCTGGTGAGTATGCAGAGAAACTCGCTTTCTCATATATTGGGAGGGTTTTTCTTTTTTGGGGGGCGCTTTTGTTGTTTTGAGACAGGGTTTCACTGTTGACCTGGATAGAGTACTATGGTATCATAGCTCACAGCAACCTCAAACTTCTAGGTTCAAGTGATCCTCTTTGCCTCAGCCTCCCTAGTAGCTGGTACTACAGGCACCTGCCATAACACACAGCTATTTTTTCTATTTTTAGTAGAGACAGGGTCTCGCTTTTGCTCAGGCTGGTCTCAACTCCTGACCTCAAACAATTCACCTGCCTGGGCCTCATACATTGATGGGAATATGAAGTGGTACAGCCACTCTGGAAAAGAGTGTAGCAGTTTCTAACAAAACTAAACATGCACTTAATCAAACTTTCCCCTTCTTCAGGTCTCAGCTTAAATGTCACCTCCTTTCTGACTACCTCCATCATCTGTCTACCCTTATATTACATCAGAACACTTCTCACCGTCTAAAATTGTTTATTGGTTAACTTGTTTATTACCTGTCCCCCTTATCTTTCCTTGGCCCCAAAACTTGCATCAAAGGCCCATGAGATTAGGAATACTTTCTTGTTGCCTGCTTTTCCCCAGCCTATAACAAGGTGCTGGTAATTAAACATAGTAACAAATAAACCTTTGATGAGTGAATGGATGAATGAGCACTTTTCACACTGATCTCAGGGGGAGCTGTGGAAAACACAAATCTGGTCCAGTCAACTCCTGATTGATTTATAAATCCTCAATAGCTTCTTGCCCTCAGAATTAAGTCCACATTCCCTGTAAATGTAGCAGGGTATCTGGAGAAGTAGATGACATGATGACTAGAAATAAGGCTTCAACCAGTTTGGGAAGAGGCTTCACAGCAGCAATTGGCTTGGATTTTATCTGGCCTGGGTCCTGGGAGCTGTTGAAGGCTGTTAAGCACAAACTAATTATCAAAGAAGTTCTCTTGAAATGCAGAAAACAGGTGGGAAGCAAAAGACACAGGGGAGGAGTCCCAGGACAGAAGCTATTGAATTGCTTCTAGTTGTGAAGGAAGGGTCCAAATAAAGAAAAAAAAATTTTTTTTTTGAGACAGTCTCATTATGTCACCCTCGGTAGAGTTGTGGTGTAACAGCTCACAGCAACCTCAAACTCTTGGGCTCAAGCGATTCTCTTACCTCAGCTTCCCAAGTAGCTGGGACTACAGGGGATGGCCATAACGCCCAGCTATTTTTTGGTTATAGTTGTCATTGTTGTTTAGCAGGCCCCAGCTGGGTTCGAATCCGCCAGCTCCAGTGTATATGGCTGGCTCCCTAGCCGCTGAGCTACAGATGCGGAGCCAGAAAGAGAAAACTGATTATAGAAATACTTAAGATAGGGCAGCGCCTGTGGCTCAGTGAGTAGGGCGCCGGCCCCATATGCCGAGGGTGGCAGGTTCAAACCCAGCCCCGGCCAAACCACAACAAAAAAATAGCCGGGCGTTGTGGCGGGCTCCTGTAGTCCCAGCTGCTGGGGAGGCTGAGGCAAGAGAATTGCGTAAGCCCAGGAGTTGGAGGTTGCTGTGAGCCGTGTGACGTCATGGCACTCTACCGAGGGTGGTACAGTGAGACTCTGTCTCTACAAAAAAAAAAAAAATACTTACGATATAAAATGAACTAGCCCTGGTGACTGAACACATGTAGGGGAAGAGAAAGTTTACTTTCAGTCTTCCTGACTTCTTACTTTCTTTTATTCAAGAAATACTTACTAAGTACCTATTAGATGCCAGTGTACATCTAAGGACAGTAAAGATCCGTGTTCTTGAAGAATGGCTATTCTGGTGCGGGAGGCAGATGAGAAGACTAACAAATTAACAAGCCTGATCTGAGATTGGGGCAAGTGCTGGGAAGGAAATAAAATAAGGATGTGAGGGCCAGGCATGGTGGCTCACACCTGTAATCCTAGCACTCTGTGAGGCTGAGGTAGGTGGATCACTTGAGCTCACAAGTTCAAGACCAGCCTGAGCAATAGTGAGACCCTATCGCTACTAAAAATGAAAAACTGAGGCAAGGGGATTGATTGCTTGAACTCAAGGGCTTGAGGTTGCTATAAACTATGACACCATAGCACTTAGCAGGGCAAGAAAGTAAGACTCTGTCTCCAATAATAATGATGATGATGATGGTGGTGAGGATGATGATAAGGGGGCAGTGCCTGTGGCTCAGTGAGTAGGGCGCCGGCCCCATATACCGATGGTGGCAGGTTCAAACCCAGCCCGGCCAAACTGCAACAACAACAACAAAAATAGCCTGGCGTTGTGGCAGGCGCCTGTAGTACCAGCTACTCAGGTGCCCCGGCCCGCGGGGAATTCAACGGGGACCTGGGAAACAAAGGGGTCAGTCGAATGAGGGGACAAGAGACAGGAAAGAATGAGAGCAAGTCAAGGGTCTGATCAAGCTCCGAAGAGTTTATTGTTTCAGCTGGGCTTATAAGCACACAAACGAGGAAGTAACTAAGGGCTGTTCCTAGCAGAGCGGGGAGGGGGCTAGTTTCTGGAAAATTACTAGGAGAACCCTAAGGCGGGGGGGTGCATTTTTGAGGAGATATGCAAGGGGAAAGTACCGTTGCTGTTTATGGTTGAATTACTGAGAATAGTTTGCTCATAAAATCAAGATAGCAAGGGGCATTCTTGTGATATGTTTTGGCTCCCGGCACTCAGGAGGCTGAGGCAAGAGAATCGCCTAAGCCCAAGAGCTGGAGGTTGCTGTGAGCTGTGACGCCACAGCACTCTACCAAGGGCAACAAAATGAAACTCTGTCTCTAAAACATAATAAGGATGTGAGATCAAAAACGTACAGTGTGGAGGGAGGGGGGTGAGAGAAGGCCTATCTAAGGAAAGAGCCTTGACCAATACCTGAATAATGGAAGGAGCCAGTCAAGCAGAGCAGAACAAAGATCCAGGAGGAAGAACAGCAAACGCAAAGGCCCTTAGGTGGGAAAGCACTTGGCAAGTTAGAGCGTGGTGTGGAAGGAGAGTAGTGGAGTGACCCGGTAGGAAATGTTGGCGGCACTCAGTCTTGTAGGCCATGGCTAGGCATTGTTTTGTTTTAGGCAGATGAAAAGCTGCTGACATGTTTTAAGCAGGGCACTCACATGCTCTAGGGAGAGCTAGACTAAACAACTGGGTAGTTGAGCACTCTTCATTTCCCAGTGCCCCACTCTTCCCCCTCCCAGCCCCCGGGCTGGGCAAAGGAAGTGGAGGCTCAGCCACCTGGAGGGTCCCCTGGGACTTGCCCTGGGGCAAACAGGAAGCCACAGCTTGGTGAGACAGGCCTGGGAATCTGCCAGTGAGAAAGTAGGTCTCTTGGGTCTCTGGACCCTTTCCCTGAGTGCCTATAACAGTAACAGACACAGAACACACACATACTCTCTCTCTCTCTCTTTCACACACACACACTCACACACAAACACTTGTACCCCTACAGAGCAAGGGAGAGGAGAGGATGAGGAGGCCCAGGGCAGAATAAGGACAGATTGAGGAGTTGGGACTGCTGTGTTCTAGTCCTCACTATACCACCAGCTCAATGTGTGCTCTTAGGCAAGACCCTTCTTGGGGTCCTAATTGCCTCATTTCTTTCTTTCTTTCTTTCTTTCTTTCTTTCTTTTTTTTTTTTTTTGAGACAGAGTCTCACTTGTAGAGTGTTCTTGTGTCACAGCTCACAGCAACCTCACACTCTTGGGCTTAAGCAATTCTCTTGCCTCAGCCTCCCAAGTAGCTGGGACTACAGGCACCTGCCACAATGCCTGGCTGTTTTTTGTTTGCAGTTTGGCCAGGGCCAGTTCGAACCTGCCACCCTCAGTATATGGGCCAGCGCCCTACTCACTGAGCCACAGGCACCACCCAATCATGTAATTTCTAAGGACCACTGCAAAGGAGCTATAATAACTGCTGCTTTCTCCAAATAGCTGCCAAGCACCATGTCAACTTTGTGTATTACATTGACTGATTTACCTTCAAAACAATCTATGGGGTAGGTTTTCTCATCAACCCCAATTTATAGATAAGGAAACTCGCCTTGTTTTGTTTATTTTTTAAGAGATATTACTCAGGCTAGAGTATAGTGGCTGTTCACAGGCATAATCATAGCTCACTGCAGCCTTGACCGCCTGGGCCTAGCTGGGACTACAGGTGTACACCACCACACCAAGCTTTTGCTTAGTTTTGAACCCAGGCAGTCTGATTTGAGTTGCTAGCCATTATGTAATACTATCTCCATTAACTGAGGGCCTACTATGTGCTGGGCTGATAATGTCTTCCATATATTGTCCTATTTATTTAATTAATTATTTTATTTTATTTTAGAGACAGAGCCTCAAGCTGTCACCCTGGGTAGAGTGTCATGGCATCACAGCTCACAGCAACCTCCAACTCCTGGGCTCAAGCGATTCTCCTGCCTCCACCTCCCAAGTAGCTGGGACTACAGGTGACCGCCACAATGCCCGGCTATTTTTTGGTTGCAGCCGCCATTGTTGTTTGGTGGGCCCGGGCTGGATTCGAACCCACCAGCTCAGGTGTATGTGGCTGGCGCCTTAGCCACTTGAGTCACAGGCGCTGAGCCATATTGTCCTATTTAATCTTCACAAACAATATGTTTGTAGTTCTATTAGTACCCACAGTTAATAAAGAAAAAACACTTAAGAAATTTAACCAAATGGTGGAGGTGGAGAATTCAAACTCAGGTCTGCCAGATTCCAAAGTGTGTTAATAGGTGGTTCCAAAGAGGCCCAGGAAATGTTTGCCGAGTGAATGAATTGGGGGGAGGGGTATGCATGTGAAAAGAACCTGGGGCAGGAGGAGGAAGCGGGGCAGAAGGAGGGGCCCCTAAGCCTGAATCCACTGATTCAAGAAATATTTTCCAGGTGCCTACTATGTGCTGAGCACTGTTTAGGGCCCTGTGCATTTAGTGGTGAACAAGCTAAAGTCTCCACTCCAAAAGGCTTACATTCTAGAGTAGGAAACAAGTGTACAAATAGACACACAAATGAGATCATTTTACATGGCGAAATGGATGAAAATAAAACAGTGTAGCAGGGAGGAGGCAAGTTTTGTGGGCCTGGAGGGGTGGCTGGAAAAGTGGGCCTGAGGTGTGACCACCCCCTTCCTCTCCGGGTACTGCCTGCCTCCCCCGCAGACACCCATGGTTCAGTGCCCTGCAGGCCCCCACCTGCTCCAGCCTGCCCCAGCATCCTCTGCGCGAAGCTGGGTGCCCCAGGGAGTCTGGCCACCATGCTAACTCCTCTCCTCTTCTCCTTTCTCCTCTTCCTTACCCCTATGGGAGTGAGGCCCCAGGAACGGCGGTTGGTGAAGGTAGAAGGTAAGTGCGAAGGGCAGAAAGGGAAGGAGTTAGAGCTGGAAATCTGGGTTGGGGCTGGGTGCCCCTGGCTGAGTAGCTTACTCTCTCTGAGCCTCCATTTTCGTATTTGTAAAATTCAGGGAAGGTTTGGAAGGATTCTGAGGGCTCATCCGTGTCCAGCTTGTGGGTCCTTTGTTTTATGACCTAGTATGAGGAGTGAAGGAGGCAAGGGCTCCCCCACCTCTCCCTCTTTCTCCACAGAGGGAAGTGATGCTGTGCTGCAGTGCCTTAAGGGTCCCTCAGATGGTCTTCCCGAGCAGCTGACCTGGTATCGGGGGTCCCAGTCAGCTCCCTTCTTAGACCTCAGCGTGGGGTTACCAGACCTGGGCATCCACATGGGGGCCCTGGGCATCCTGACATTCATCTTCAACATCTCTGACCAGATGGGGGGCTTCTACGTGTGCCAGACGTGGCCCCCCTCTGAGAAGGCTGGGCAGCCTGGCTGGACAGTCAGTGTGGAGGACAGTGGTGAGGGCTGGGCCGGGCGAGGGTGAGGGCACTGGAGGAGGGGTGGATGGCCTGCCTTGGATAGAGGAGGCCCAGTAGCTATGATGAAGCTGCTGGAGGGGCTAGAGGGGCTGCAGGACCCAGAGAAGCTAATTATAGCAGGATACACTCCTGCAGCTTCCTGACTTCAACACTGAGCTGCTCCACGTCTCTCGGCCTCTCTCTTCTCTCTGGGTCCAAGTAGATGCTTCTCTGTCTCTGCCTTTCTGGGTCTCTGTCTCTTGCCCTCTCCTGGATGTCTCTGCATTTGGTTCTGGGTCTCTTCCCAGGGGAGCTGTTTCGGTGGAATGCTTCAGAGCTGCCTGACCTAGGTTGTAGCCTGGGAAACAGGTCCTCAGAGGACCCCAGACCCTCTTCTGGTCACCCCACCAACTCCCAGCTGTATGTATGGGCCAATGACCACCCTGAGATCTGGCAAGGAAAGCACATGTGTGTCCCACCTAGGCAAAATCTGAACCAGAGCCTCAGCCAAGGTAAGGTGCAGGGGAGATGCCAGAAAGTGGGGGTCATGGATGGGGAATGGTGAGTGGAAACTGGAGAGTTTGGGGTAGATGAGGCCCCAAGAATTAGGCTTTCCTAGTCTTGTTTCTCCCTGTCCCAGACCTTACCATGGCCCCTGGCTCTACACTCTGGCTATCTTGTGGGGTGCCTCCTGACACTGTGGCCAGAGGCCACATCTCCTGGACTCATGTGCACCCCAAGAAGACTAACTTCTCACTGATGAGCCTAAACCTGACTGAGGGTCACCCAGCCAGAGAGATGTGGGTCCTGGGGACTGGTCTGTTGTTGCCCCAGGCCACAGCTCAAGATGCTGGCACCTATTATTGTCGCTGTGGTAACCGGACCATCTCAATGCACCTGGAGGTCACTGCCCGGCCAGGTAGAGTTTCTTTCAATTGTGAGGCATCTGTGTGAGGCTATTGGGAAGAGGAAACCAGTCAATCTTGGACCCCCAAACTGAGGGCTGGTACCAGCCCCATCTTAAACCCCAACTTCTACATAGAACACTCACTCCAATTCTTTCCTTCCTTGCTGCCCAGATATTACTTTTCTAGGTCTTCTCCTACACTGGTTGATCCTTCCCACCAGCTTTGGTGGAGTCTTTCTTCCTCCCTCACTACGCACTGTTGGAGCCCTTGATCCTCTACTCACCCGTCTGCGATCTCCTTCACTCCCATGGCTTCTTGGGTCTCCATGCCACAGTGACTCTATTCCAGGCTCCATACACCCCATACCCAGCCATCTTCCAGAATTACCATTTGATATCCCATGGACACCTCAGGCTCAACATTTTCCCTTAGTGTAGTCCTCTGGCCAAGCTGGGATCCTGGGATCCAGGTCATCGTTCCTTTTCTTCACCCCACCCTCAGATTGGTCTCAATGTTCTACCCATTCTGTCTCCTTCATACAATCCTTCCATGCTATCCTAACCATAGTTCTCAAACTCAGTCTCAACTTTCACTCTAAACATGCTGGATCAGAACTCTAACTTTTGAGCTCAACTATGCCCCTCATGTTGACCGTGACTGTCCTTAACTGCAGCCGAAAGCTAATCATTATGCCCCCCTACATCCTAACATTGCCTCTGACTATGGGCACAGTTTGTCCCTGGTTTGCTCAATAGACACTGCCCCATACCCTGTGCCAGGCTCTGTAGCACGGTCTCTGTCTTCCCAGGAGACATCACCTTAGAGGGAGAGAGAAGAGCCCTCTTTAATAGCCTGGGACTTTGAAACTGTGCCTTGCAGTCCTTTGAGGTTTTGAGGTTGGAAAATAAGATGCCAGCCTCGGGTCCTCATCTCATAGCCCCTTTCCCCTAGTACTATGGCACTGGCTGCTGAGAACTGGTGGCTGGAAGGTCCCAGCTGTGACTTTGATTTATCTGACCTTCTGCCTGGTTTCCCTCCTGGGCTTTCTTCACCTTCAAAGAAGTGAGTCACACCCCTCAGCTGGTTAGCTGAAACCCTACCCACTATCTTTCCCAAGATAAGCCCACACTGGCCAGTCTGACAACCATCTTTCTCTCCTCCCATCCTTCCCCTACAGACCCCAGAATGCTGTCCCCCTGCTCCTCCCTTGAACCCCCTCAAACTTGCCAAGCCCCTTGCAATTTGAACTCATCTTCTCTATTAACCCAAGTGATTCCCCCAGCACCCCCAAATCCTCAACTTGCCAAGCAGCCCCTCTGATCACTACTCTTAACTCCCACCAGCCCTGATTCTGAGGAGGAAAAGAAAGCGAATGACTGACCCCACCAGGAGGTAATGCAGCCAGTGCACTACACCCCTCTCACTTTATGCTTTGCTCTGTCTAGGGTGTCTTTATTTACTCTTCTCTACTGGTTGAAATACTGCTCATCCTCAAGGCCTAACTCCAAAGCTACCTTCCCTGTGAAGATACCTCGTTGTAGTGATCCTAGACCCCTCTGTAGGCTGTCCCAGCCAGAAGAGCTAATCACAAGTGACCACGTTTTAGCCCTGAAGGACTGGCCTGAATCTTGAACGTAACCCCCAGTCCCTCCCAGGCCTGGCCTCACAGTGCATCTCCCCTTCTCTCTCCAGGTTCTTCAAAGTGACACCTCCCCCAGGAAGCGGGCCCCAGAACCAGTACGGGAACGTACTGTTCCTTCCCACGCCCACCTCCGGCATGGGTGAGAGGCACTTTTGCCAGGCCTGTGACCCAGGCCCACTGTTCCAGACTATAGCTCCGCCCCAGAGCTAGAGCTCCACCTCCATTGTCCTCACTCTTCCCATCCCCTGAGGGGAGTTCTCAGCGTCCTGCACCCTGCCCAGAAGTGGGCCCCACCCCTAAGGACTTAGAGCCCCTAAGGACTTAGAGCCCTAAGTCCTTCTGTGCTTGTGTAGAATTTTGCCCTGGATGGGCAGCGCCTGTGGCTCAAGGAGTAGGGCGCTGGTCTCATATGCCGGAGGTGGCAAGTTCAAACCCAGCCCCAGCAAAAAAAAAAAAAAAGAATTTTGCCCTGGAACTTGAGGCCACACCCTCAGTATTAATTAATTAATTTATTGAGATAGAGTGTCACTCTGTCGCTCTGGTGGAGTACCCTGGCATCATAGCTCACAGTAACCTCAAACTCTTGAGAGCCTCTTGCTTCAGCCTCCTGAGTAGCTGGGACTACAGGAACCTGCCGAAACCCTGGCTATTTATTTTTATTTTTTTAGTAGAAATGGGTTTCAGTCTTACTCAGGCTGGTATCCAACTTCTGAGCTCAGGCAATCCACCCTTCTGGGCCTCCGGGAGTGCTAGGATTACAGGCGTGAGACCCCGCGCCCCGCCCAAACCTCTACGTTTAGAATCCCAGCCCGGGCGGCGCCTGTGGCTCAAAGGAGTAGGGCCCTGCCCCATATGCTGGAGATGGCAGGTTCAAACCCAGCCCCGGCCAAAAACAGCAAAAAAAAAAAAAAAAAAAGAATCCCAGCCTGGTTCAAGGCCTCAATGCCTAGACCCAAAGGCCTTTCGCAGAGCCCAAAGCATCCTCTCCTGCTTCGCCCCCATCTCTTCCGACCCCGCTTTACAGGTCGCGCCCAGCGTTGGGCGGCAGGCCTGGGGGGCGCATCCCGATCCCACGGAAACCCGCGCAGCGACGTCCAGGAGGCTAGAGCCGCGGGGTCCCGGAGCCCGCCCGGAGCGGGTGAATGAGGGGGCGGTCGTTCCTCCCATGGAGGGGGTTTGAGCGGTCTGTGGCTGGAATAGTGGACTGGGGCCTGAAGGAGGGGGCGTGACGGTTCCCCATTCCCATCCCCAAATCTCCAGGCCCAGGACCAGAGGAAGGGGAGGGCTTTGAGGAACCGGACAGCAAGGAGGGTTCCGAGTTGTATGAGAATGACTCCAATGCTGGGCAGGACCAGCTCTCCCAGGGTAAGGCTGCCCTCCCCCATGCCTCCCCTTACCTCCAGTCCTCGGCGAGTACTCTGGACCCTCGTGGGACTCTGCTCCTTCTCCACTAGATGGCAGCGGCTATGAGAACCCTGAGGATGGGCCTGTGAGTCCTGAGGATGAAGATTCCTTCTCCAACGGTAACTTGGGGTCCTTGTGGGGCCTGAGAGACTTAGGATAAGCTGCAACTGTGGAGCCCCTAGCAGGCAGGAGTGGTCCCTGGAATTCTCTTTCTTCTGCAACAGCTGACTCTTACGAGAACGAGGATGAAGAGCTGACCCAGCCAGTCACCAGGACAATGGGTGTGTGTGAGGATGGCCACATTCCTAGGGGTAAGGGGGCCTGAAGGTCATGAGAAATAGTAACCTACCTATTCCTTCTCCAGACTTCCTGAGCCCCCACGGGTCTGTGTGGCACCACAGCCGGGAAGCAACCTCTCTTGGTGAGAGATGCTTGGGACTAGCCTGCCTTCACTAGCTTGGGCTCACCTGGCCTCAGCTCTGACACCAGTCCCTGCCTTGACCCCAGCTGTCTTCTACAACTTCCTCATGATCCTGGCTTTGAATCCATCCAGTTCTGTTTTTGGCCCTTTCTCTGACCATAATCTAATCCGCACCTAATCCAGACCTTACAACTACCCAGGCCTTTCCCAGCTTGATGCTGATCTATTCACTTCTCAGTACAGCATAGATGAAGCTTTCCACCTTCCTCTGTCCCTCAGACCCTTTCCTTACTGAGGTTGCACTGTCCTTCCCCAAGCCTCCAATTCTCCAACACCTGCCCAAGCAGGGTCCCAGTCCTATGAAGATATGAGAGGGATCCTCTATGCAGCCCCACAGCTCCACTCCGTCCAAGGCCAGCCTGGTCCTGATCATGAAGAAGGTGGGTACTTCTGCCATTGGGCTGACTGTGCCTCCCAGCCTCCTTCCAGCCCTACCTATATCTTATTCTTCCTGGTCCTGTCCAGATGCAGATTCTTATGAGAACATGGATAATCCCGATGGGCCACAGCCAGCATGGGAAGATGGGGGCCACATGGGGACCTGGAGCACCAGGTGACCCCCAGTGGGCCAGGTGAGCTGGGACTGTCCCTGCGGAAGGAGAAGAGGGAAAAAGAGGTGGGGATGGCAGTATGTGCTGGCTCTCAGGGAGGGAGAGGAAACAGGGATCCCAAGGCCTCATGGGCAGAGGGAAGGCTCCTGGCCCCTTCCCTATCACTGTTTCTTCTACATAATTTAGGACTCCTTAGGTCCCTGAAATCCACACCTGACTCTGAAACCTGAGGACCCCAAGCAGATAAAGTCAACCTCCAGGGCAACATTGCTCAAGATATGTGTGTGTGTGTGTGTGTGCGTGTGTGTGTGTGTGTGTGTATACATGCCAGTGAAACTTCCAGCCTCTTATATGTTCCCCAAATAAACTCAATGAGCTCTTCCAATCCTACAAAGTGGTGCCCTTGTATGGGAGGGGAAGGAAGGAAAGGTGAAGATGGATACAGATCTGTCCCCTCTTGAATCCTGTGGAGGAGAGAGTGCTGCATTTTGCATATGAGAGGACCTTCCCCTCTGGTGGCTGGCCTTCACCCATTTTCCTCACTTGCCTGCCACCCAGCCATATTCCCACCCTCTAGTTATTCAATTGCTGTTCATCCAGCAGATGTGTACTGGGTGTCCAGTAAAGAAGAAACAGGTGTGGTGGCTCACATTTGTAATCCCAGCACTTGGCCAACATGGGAGAATCACTTGAGCCCAGGAGTTTGAGGCCAGCCTGGGCAACACAGTGAAACTCCATCTCTATGAAAAAAAAAAATTAGCTGGGTGTGGTGGCACACACTGATAGGCATAGCTACTCAGGAGGCTGAGGTGGGAGGATCTCTTGAGTGAAGTTGCAGTGAAGTCTGAGGACACCAAGCAACAGAGCAATACCTTTTCTCAAAAAAAAAAAAAAAGAAAGAAAGGACGGAAGAAAAAGAAGAATTGGCAGTCTAGTTAGAAAATATCATTAATCATCACAGTATATTTTCTATCTACTATATTCTTTTTTTTTTTATTATTTTTTTTTTTGTAGAGACAGAGTCTCACTTTATGGCCCTTGGTAGAGTGCCATGGCCTCACACAGCTCACAGCAACCTCCAACTCCTGGGCTTAAGCGATTCTCTTGCCTCAGCTTCCCAAGTAGCTGGGACTACAGGCGCCCGCCACAACGCCCAACTATTTTTTTTTTTTTTTGGTTACTATATTCTAAGCACTAACATTAATTAACTAAATCCTTACAGTGCCAGGATTCGAACTATTTTATGTGTGTATTATATATTTAGTTATACCCATTTTGTCTTCACAAACAACTCTGTAAGCAGGTATAATATTACCACCATTTCACAGAAGAGAAGACTAAGGCAGAGAAGTTAAATAACATGTCCAAGACTTGCCTCATTAATAAGTGCTTGGGTCTCCATATATGAAGGTGACGGGTTCAAACCCGGCCCCAGCCAAACTGCAACCAAAAAATAGTCGGGCGTTGTGGCGGGCGCCTGTAGTCCCAGCTACTCGGGAGGCTGAGGCAAGAGAATCGCTTAAGCCCTGGAGTTGGAGGTTGCTGTGAGCTGTGTGAGGCCATGGCCCTCACCGAGGGCCATAAAGTGAGACTCTGTCTCTACAAAAAAAAAAAAAAAAAAGTGCTTGGGTCAGGAGTTCCAGCCATCTCATTCTGAGCCTCTACTCAAGCTTGACCCACTCCCTCTTCCTCTGAGGCTCAGAAGGAGAAGGACGTTGAGCATCAGAGAGGCTTAGGAGCATGTCTGTGGTCACAGGGCTAGATGTGAATCTAGAAATCTGGCTACACATGTGGTCACCTTGCCTTCCTACCTGATATAAACCATGAACAGAGACTTTCAGAGCTAAAGGTCATTAGTCCCTGGAACCACTGTGTGGCAAACTCCACCATGTACAAATTCTTGCCTCAGGAAAAGGTGGAATTGGTCACTGGGATTCCTGACGGCTTCTGCCTGGTCTCCATGCCACTATTCTCCCCAGCTCCAGTGGTTTTCTGAATCCCAGTCCCTCCTGTTTAAGAAATGTCAGTGCTTCCTATGAGTCTGACTAGACTTTTTCTTTCCTTTTTTTTTTTTTTAGACAGAGTCTCAAGTTGTCATCCTAGGTAGAGTGTCGTGGTGTTATAGCTCACAACAACTTCCAATGCTTGGGCTCAAGTGATCCTCTTGCCTCAGTTTTTCTATTTTTAGTAGAGATGGGGTCTCACTTTTTGCTCAGGCTGGTCTCAAACTCATGAGCTCAAGCAGTCCACCTGTCTAGGCCTCCCAGAGTGCTAGGATTACAGGCGTGAGCCAGTGCCCGGCCCCTATTGTGACCTTTAAAATGGTGTAAATTGGATGGTGCTTGTGGCTCAGAGGAGTAGGGCGCCAGCCCCATATGCCGGAGGTGGAGGGTTCAAGCCCAGCCCCAGCCAAAAACGGCAAAAAAAAAAAAAAAAAAAAAAAAAGTGGTGTAAATTTTCCCTTTGCTCTCCAGGTATCACCATAGAAGGTTTCTTTTCTGTGTTTCTTCTGCCTGTGGGAGGCTGTGAGTTCCCTAGGCCCCACTGACACCCCCCTGGGGCCAGATTGCTTTGGCATCTGCCTACAGTCTTACAGGCTTTACAGTTTTCTGGTTATTTTATTCATGAGTTCCTCAGAGCAGGTTCCTGCACTAAGAGGTTTAGTCTGAGTCCAGGCCTATCATTGGTAAGCCCAGGGATTCTGATTGGCCATGATGGCTTTTTCCATCCACTGCCTTTTGGGGGACTTGCTTCCCTGTTGCATGCCAGGGCCTTTGGATTGTTTTTTTCTTCTCCATCTTCTGTTCCCAGAAGAGATATCCTTTTAAAAGAAATTTGAGACAGGGTCTCAAACTTCTGGGCTCAGGTAATCCTCCCAGCCTCCCAAGTAAATGGATTTACAGCAGCAGACCCCTGTGCCCAGCCCTAGACACCCCTTTTTCAGCTCCCAGCTTAGCTCAGGGAGCTCAGTTTCTGTTCTCTTCAGTTCCTGGGGCCTCAGCCTTGACCTCTGTCTCCACGTAGGTGTTAAAACTCCAATCATAGGGATTCCAGGATTTCAGCATTTCTGTGGGTTTCTTGACTTCACATTCTGAGCTTTTGAGCTCAACTATCTTATTATTATTTTTTAAAGCAATGCTCCTTGTTATAGTTTGCTTGGTGTACATATGGGTTTGGGGTTTGGGGTACAAACCTGCAGTATTTCCTTGTGCTTCCATTTTGAACATAAGTCTCTGTGACTAAGGAAAAGAAGACAATTCCAGGTCTGGCTCAGTATTGATTCCCAGAGCTCCTCACATTGCCATGATCCCCCACCTTACCCTTCAGTTAAAATAAGCTCCCACCACCTGTCACCCAGCCTGCTCAGCATTTGAATGTGTGACTTCTGCTGAAAATATTCTGCCTTCTTGGGGCTGGATCCATGTCCAAGTCATCTCTGTGCCCCTAGTACTTACCAGAGGATGGCAAAGTCAAGAGCTCAGGAAATGTGAGGGGAGGAGGAGGAGGAGTCAATGGAAGGCTGTGGGAAGTGCCAGGAGGAGTACTTAATGAATTTGGGTGAAGAGGAAGAAGGCACCCCAGACTCTCGCCTGCCCAGGGGAGTCTCCAGGGAAGCTGAGGTTGGAACAAAGGTGTACTAACTCCAGCCTAGTGCTCTGGAATCAGACTATGAGCTATTTGAATCCACCCTCTTCTAGCTATGTAACTCTGAGCTATCTGCCCTATAGTTTCCTGGTCTGTAAAAGTAACATAATAATTTGAGCTTCCTTGATGGGTCTTTTTTGTTATTTTTTTATTTTATTTTTTGCAGTTTTTGGCTGGGGCTGGGTTGAACCCACCACCTCCAGCATATGGGGCTAGCGCCCTACTCCTTTGAGCCACAGGGGCCAGGCACCACCCCTCCTTGATGAGTCTTAAATGACATAGAAAGCACATGACAGTGGCATTGTAAAGATTCAAACATTAACCACTATTATTTATTATTATTATTATTATTTTGACCACTATTATTATTTGGCACTGATCGAGGGCCTACTGTGTGCCAGAAGCCAGAAGTCACCTCCTTAGGAAGAAGCCACACTCCCAAGCATCTCAACTTCGTGTCCCATGACTTGTTTTTTTGGCAGGACCTGGACCACTTTCAGATCTTGAGCAAGGCTTGGGGAAAAGGAGACTTGAGTGAAGTTTTGGGCTCTCAGGACTCCAGCTTCTCTAGTCTGCAATGGCCTCCCTAAAGGGCCCAGAGCCTTTGGTGCATTCTCTATTCTCCAGCCTGGCTCAGATTGGCTGAGGTGAGGGGCTGGGAAGTCACTGTTGGAGTCCGGGAGCTACCCTTCCCTGGGAAATAGCGCCCCCTGATGGTAATTGTGTGCCTGTGCGCGTGACCAGGGCTGAGTTTGCACGCGGATCTGAGGTGTAAGGGCAGGGGGCATCATAGGGCTGTGGTGGTGGAGGTGTAGGGGAAGGGAGGTGTGCGGGGTAGTCAAGATGCTGTTCCGGATGGATGTGTACATTGCTAGTTCTGTGAGCATCATGGGTTAGTGAGAAGCATGTAGCATTGGGTGTGTTGTGGGGGTGTCCTGTGTGAAGTGTGGCATAGGATGTATGTTCAAGTGTCAGAGGGTCATGAAGTTGGGGGCAAAGTGGAAAGTGTGAAGTATTGAAAGGGTGTTGGGTTGTGCTGGGATGTATATCATTCAAGAGTTGCAAATATTATAGACATGTGGAGGTTAAGTAATCTCTGAGGTCCATAATACTATTTGTGGGAGTTGTTGGTGAGTGTGTTGGGGAAATATAATTAAAAAACAAAATCTCGGCCAGGCACAGTGGTCTATACTAGGACTCTGGGAGGCCCAGGTGGGTGAATTGCTTGAGCTCAGGAGTTTGAGACCAGCTTGAGTAAGAGCAAAACCCTGTCTCTATTAAAAATAGAAAAACTATGGCTCGGCACCTGTAGCTCAAGCGGCTAAGGTGCCAGCCACATACACCTGAGCTGGCGGGTTCGAATCCAGCCCAGGCCTGCCGGACAACAATGATGGCTGCAACCAAAAAATAGCTGGGCGTTGTGGTGAGCACCTGTGGTCCCAGCTATGTGGGAGGCAGAGGCAGGAGAATCGCTTGAGCCCAGGAGTTGGAGGTTGCTGTGAGCTGTGATGCCAAGGCACTCTACCCAGGGCGACAGCTTGAGGCTCTGTCTCAAAAAGAAAAAAAAAAGAAGAACTAGCTGGGTGTAGTGGCATAGGCCTGTAGTCCCAGCTACTCAAGAGGCTGAGAAAAGAGAATTGCTTAAGCCCAACAAGAGTTTGAGGTTGGGCTCGGTGCCTATGGCTCAAGCGGCTAAGGTGCCAGCCACATACACCTGAGCTGGCAGGTTCGAATCCAGCCTGGGCCTGCCAAACAACAATGATGGTTGCAACCAAAAAATAGCTGGGCGTTGTGGCGGGTGCCTGTAGTCCCAGTTACTTGGGGAGGCGGAGGCAGGACAATCGCTTGAGCCGAGGAGTTGGAGGTTGCTGTGAGCTGTAATGCCATGGCACTCTACCCAGGGCGACAGCTTGAGGCTCTGTCTGAAAAAAAAAAAAAAAAAAAAAGAGTTTGAGGTTGCTGTGAGATATGATGCCATGGCACTCTATTCAGGGAGACAAACAAAATCTCTGGCCAGGCTATGGTGGCCCATGATGGTAATCCCATCACTTTCAGAGGCCAAAGTTGGAGGGTTAATTTAGCCCAGGAGTTCAAGGGCCTTCCTTCCTTCCTTCCTTCTTCCTTCCTTCCTTTCTTCTTTCCTTCTTTCTTTACTTCCTTCCTTCCTCCTTTCCTCTCTCCCTTTCCTTTCTTTCCTTCCTTCCCTCCTTCCTCCCTCTTTCCTTTCTTTTTCTGTCTGTCCTTCCTTCCTCCTTTTTCTTTTTTTTGGGGCATCATAGCTCACAGCAACCTGAGACTCTTGGACTCAAGTGATTCTCTTGCCTCAGGCTCCCAAGTAGCTGGGTCTATGGGGGCCTGCCACAATACCCAGCTATTTTTAGAGAAGGGTCTTGTTCTTGCTCAGGCTGCTCTCTTGTGAGCTCAGGTGACCGCCCACCTCAACCTCCCAGAGTGCTGGGATTACAGTTGTGAGCCACCACACTGCCTTTCTTTTCCTTTCTTACTTTTTCTTTTCTGAGCAGTGATGACACCATGCATTTCAGCTTGAGTGACAGAGCAAAAAAAAAAAGGAAGAAAAGAAAAAGAAAAAAACGAATTAATTCTCCAAACCCACAATGATAGTAGTGACAGAAAAGTTTCTTTTCTTTCAAGAGAAAGGATCTCTGTTGCCTGGGCTTGAGCTCAGTGGTGTAATCACAGCTCACTGCAGCCTCAAATTCTTGAGCTCAAGCAATCTTCCTGCCCCAGCCTCCTGAGTAGCTGGGATTACAGGCACCCACCACAATGCTCACCTAGTTTATATATATATATTCTTTTTGTAGAGACAGAGTCTCACTGTATCACCCTCGGTAGAGTGCTGTGGCATCACAGCTCACAGCAACCTCCAACTCCTGGGCTTAGGTGATTCTCTTGCCTCAGCCTCCAGAGCAGCTGGGACTACAGGAGCCCGCTGCAATGCTTGGCTATTTTTTTGTTGCAGTTTGGCTGGGGCCGGGTTTGAACCCGCCACCCTCGGTATATGGGGCCAGACCCCTACTCCCTGAGCCACAGGCGCCACCCTAGTTTTTCTATTTTATTATTTATTTATTTATTTATTTATTGAGACAGAGTCTCACTTGCCCTCGGCAGGGTGCTGTGGCGTCACAGCTCACAGCAACCTCAAACTTTTAGGCTTAAGCGATTCTCTTGTTTCAGCCTCCCAAGTAGCTCAGACTACAGGTGCCCGCCACAACCCCTCGGCTATTTTTCTAGAGACGAGGTCTAGCTCTGGCTCTGGCTCTGGCTCAGGCTGGTCTCTCGGAGTGCTAGGACTACAGGCATGAGCCACCGAATCACAGTCATCTTAAAGGACTAAAATACAAATCCCAGGAGTTCGAAGCTGCAGTGAGCTATGATCGGGCCACTACACTCCAACCTGGGTGGCAGAGCGAAACCCTGTGCTCCCCCCACCCCCGAAAGTCTTTAAGTGTGTTATGGGGAGGTGTACCTTGTGGGAGCGTGTCCTTGGGGTGTTCGTTGTGTTGACTTGGAATGTGTTCCTAGGGTTCGTAGGTGTCTGGGGTGAGGACGGATATTCATGTGAAAGCGTGTGTGAGGCGTCTGAGTGGAATTACTCATGTTCACCCTGCGGCGAGGCGGACAACACCGGAGACACTTTCTTTTTTTTTTTTTTGTAGAGACAGAGTCTCACTTTATGGCCCTCGGTAGAGTGCCGTGGCCTCACACAGCTCACAGCAACCTCCAACTCCTGGGCCCAAGCGATTCTCTTGCCTCAGCCTCCCGAGTAGCCGGGAGACACTTTCAAAGTCTCTGCCTCATTCCTCACTTTGTAGAAGAATTCCCAGCCTGCTTGGCAGAGCCTTCGGGCTTAAGGACTACAATCCCCACCATGCTCTGCTCCTCCACCCTTCGGGAAGACCGGTCTCTTAATGGGTGGGTTCATAAGAGGCTAGTCAGGGGAGGGGAAGTCTGGCCAATGGCTGAGCCTCCCGGAGTCCAAAGCCGCGCGACGAATTTAGCGGAGGCGATTGGAATCTTGGCGCCCTCCTTTCTGAGGTAGATGCGTGATGGGCGGGTACACTGACCAATGATAAGGCGGAGAGGCGGGCCCAGAGTGTGTGGGCGGGGAGAGACGCTGACCGGCAGGCTACTCGCCCAATAAAAGGCAGAAGTCGCTGGAGTGGGCCGGGCAAGGCGAGTAGAGGCGGGCGTGTGCGGCCTCTGAGCTTGTGCCATGGCGGAGCCTGTGAGGAAACCGGGCCCGCGGCCCCGAGGCGGTGGCGTCAGCCGAGGAGCTCGAGGGGGCCGGGGCGGCCGGGGCGGCCGGGGCCGGGGTCTTCGCGCCCAGCGGTCTCCAGCCCTTCGCGGTCTGGACTCAATGCTTGTGGACTTGGTCAGTGACAGCGACGAGGATATCCCGGAGGTCGTAACCGCGCGTAGTGCTGCGGACCCGATTGAGGTTCCGCTCTCAGGCCCCCCAGTGCCGGCAGCTACCCAGGACGACAGTGACAGTGACAGTGAAGGGGCGGACGCACAGCCCTCGGGATCTCCGCAGAAGCTGGTCAGGCGGCGGCGGCGGCGGCTGCTGCTGGATCCGGAGGAGGCACCGGTGGTTCCTGTGTACTCCGGGAAGGTGCAGCCAGGTCCCCGGGGAGGGCTGGCGTGGAAGGGATGAAGGGCGAAGGGTTTGGGCGACCAAAGGCTCGTGGAGGGCGGCGATGTATTTATCGAGTGTTGAGGCTGGGTCCTGGGGCTGGTCTTGAAGGGCTAAACGAAGGGGGCTAGGTATGGTGTGGGAAACAGAGAGATGCAGGACTCCTGGAGTTTCTGCAGACTGGGGAGGAGAAGGACTTTGGGATGTGTAGCCAGTTTGCAGTATGTTGCTTATATGGAATTTCTGGTTGCTGTAGTCTTGGGGACATAGGGAGACTGAGGGGCTGGGGTCTCTGAGGATTCAGAGAGGGTCTGGGAGGGCCTGAGACTGGGATCTGAGATGGGTTGGATTTTGAGGTTGGGACCCGTTGCTACGGAAGCCCGGGAGCTGGAGTATTGGGGGCTGGAGTCCATGGAGATCAGAGAGGACTGGGGGTCGCCAAGAGGCTGGGGTCTCAAAATGGTTGGTGAGCTAAGGGGCTGAGACTCCCTAGGAGTCTAGCGTAAAGGAATGGCTAGCAACTTAATTAAAAAGGAGAACTAGACTTGCCTTTTCAGGGTGCCTTAGGAAAGGGGGTACTGGAAGGGTACTACAATTTCATATCTGGGAAGCTGGACTTCTGGGACCCCAAGAGAGGTCCATGGAATTGATGTCCTTAGGGAAGTTTTGGGAGCTGTCAGGGAAGAATCATCTTGTTTTCCCTTTCTGTAATGTGGGGACTTGGGACTGACCCTCTTACTTTTTTGCCTTTGCAGGTGAAAAGCAGCCTCCACCTTATCCCAGATCACTTATCCCTCCTGAAGCTGTACCCTGCAGGGGCTGAGGAAGGTAATGGAGAGATTCCAGGGAAAGGCACCCAGTGCTGGCTTCTCTGAGGAGACTTCCTGAAGTTTATATCCCTGTAGTCAGTTGTCTCCTGAGACTTAGGGGGAAGGTCATGGGAGAGAAGACTGTCCTGTGTCCTTGCTAAGAAAAGGCTCCAGTTATGAAAGGACCTGAATTGCTAACCAGAAGGCACAGAAGCTGACTTAGGAAGTTATGTCAAACCACCCTCCTCCCTACTTCTCTGGCTTTAGAGTGTGTTAATATGAAGATTCCTGGTGCCACCCCCAGAAACTCTGATTTTTTTTTTTTTTTTTTTTTAGAGACAGAGTCTCACTGTACCGCCCTCGGGTAGAGTGCCGTGGCGTCACACGGCTCACAGCAACCTCTCACTCTTGGGCTTACGCGATTCTCTTGCCTCAGCCTCCCAAGCAGCTGGGACTACAGGCGCATGCCACAACGCCCGGCTATTTTTCTGTTGCAGTTTGGCCAGGGCTGGGTCTGAACCCGCCACCCTCGGCATATGGGGCCGGCGCCCTACTCACTGAGCCACAGGCTATAATCCTGGGAGGAGGGGCCGGGAAGGTATTGGGAATCTGTGATACCTTGTTACCTCTTCAACAAGTTCCCTGGGGAACACCCTGGAGCCAGCAGAGTGTTCTTTAAGTCTTATCAGGGCTGCCCACTCTTTGTCCTCCCCCAGGGATTGTAATTTTTGCAAACCACTGAAGGTCAGGAAATAGGAATTAAGTCTAAGAAGGGAGTGTTCTAGTGGGCAAATGCAGACCTTGGACTAAACAGTTCTGTACCGGCTCAGTACCTGTAGCTCAACTGGTTAAGGCGCCAACCACATACACCAGAGCTGGCGGGTTCGAATCCAGCCCGGGCCTGCCAAACAACCAAAAAATAGCCGGGCGGTGTGGTGGGTGCCTGTAGTCCTAGCTACTTGGGAGGCTGAGGCAAGAGAATCGCTTAAGCCCAGGAGTTGGAGGTTGCTGTGAGCTGTGATGCCATGGCACTCTATCCAAGTCATGAGGCTCTGTCTCAAAAAAAAAAAAAAAAAGACTTCTGTACCATGAGAGAGTGGTTAAATGATTAAGAGCAGAAGTAGGAACCATCTGGCTGGGTTTGAATCCTAGTGATATCTTCCTAATAGCTGTGTGACCTTGGGCAAGTTACTTAATCTCTCAGTGCTTTATTTTCCTCATCAGGAAAGTGGGGATAATGACACATGTTAAAGGATTTTGCCGAGATTTAGTTAAAGGAAATATAGAGAGAGCTGTCTCTTGCTATGTATATGGTTCAGGACAGTACCTAAAATGTAGATGTGCTAGTGAAAATTACCTCTATCCTTGCTACTCAAAATGTGAGGCCAGCAGTGTTGGCTATCCCCTGGAAGCTTGCTAGAAATGCAGACTCAGGCTTTTGGCAGCTGTCATATTTAGCTAGTACAGGATTTCTCAACCTCAGCATTACTGACCTTTTATTTTTTTTTTTATTTTTTATTTTTTTTAGCATTACTGACCTTTTGAACTAGAAAATTTTTTGTTGTTGGGTGCTGTCCTGTGCATTGTAGAAAGTTTAGCAGCATCCTGACGTCTATCCACTAAATGCCAGTAGCACACCAAACCTCTTCCTTTTCCACGTTGGGACAACCAAAACTGTCTCTTGACATTGCCACATGTCCCTCTGGAGGTGAAATGGCCCTAGGTTGAAAACTAATGATCTAGAGTTTGTTATCACTGTTTATTTTCACAGTATTTATAGTTATGATGCTCTTTCATTGATGGCAAGCAAATGGAAATATATTCTAGATAATACCTGTTTTCCTTTTATTTAATATAATAATTTAAGCTAAAATGAGTGGCTTAAGGAAAGATATTAAGCAAATAACATGCTCTTTGAGTCCTTTCCCACTATTCAGTGTGTGTTGAGGGCTTCATAGTCCCCTTTTCCAGGACCTTGAAGCCTCCAACTTATTTCTCCTTGGCCTCCCCCTGCCATCTCTTAGCTAACCCTCTTCCACTTTTTCCTCCTCTGCCCCCAGAGGTGGATGTGACAGATTCTAGCAGCCCCTACCCTGAGGATCCCCTATTTCCAGGCTCTCCCTGGAGAAAGAAACTGAGGAGTAAAGATGAAGACGAAGAGAAGAAAAAGAAGGTGTTTATGTGAGTGCCAGGGAACTTGGGCCTTAGGATCAGGAAGGGAGTTGGTGGGGTAAGTTAAGGTAGGCAGGACCCTTGGGTGGCTCCTGAAAGTATAAGAAGGGATGGAAGGAGTTTTGAGGCTCAGGTGGGGAGTGAACTTCTTAAAAGAGGTGGCTCGCCCTGGGAATGATAGTGGACCCTTCAAGATCACCCATGGGAGTGAAGTCTGAGATGCTAGTAATTTGGGTTAAGGATATGGTTCCAATTCAGACAGCTGTCTCTTCCCTGTCCTTTCTGGGATTCTCTTTCCTCTTCTGTAAAAAGGGGGTAATAGTGGCACCTATGTCCAAACATTGCTGAGTAGATCAAGAGTTAACACTTATCAGACATAAATGGTCACTGGATGGCTGTAGAGGCCTGTAATCCTAGCACTTTGGGAGGCTGAGGCAGCAGGATCACTTGAGGCTAGAAGTTAGAGGCTGTGGTGAGCTATGATGACACCGCTGCACTGTAGCTTGGGAGACAGAGTGATACCATGTCTCAAAAAGAAACAGTGGTTCGATCCTGGCCGGGGCCTTACTAAACAGCAATGACAACTACAACAACAAAAAAATTGCTGGGCATTGTGGCAGGTGCCTGTAGTCCCAGTTACTTAGGAGGCTGAGGCAAGAGAATTGCTTGAGCCCAAGAGTTTGAGGTTGCTGTGAGCTGTGATGCCACAGCACTCTACTGAGGGCAACATAATGAGACTGTCTCAAAAAAAAAAAAAAAGTCTCAGGCTTTTCCTGTCCCTTATGTACTCTTGTCTTCCAATAAAATGGATATTACCAGAGGTACTTTTTTTTTGAGACAGAGTCTCACTTTGTTGCCCTAGGTAGAGTGTTGTGGCATCGTCACAGTGACCTCAAACTCTTGGCTTCAAGTGATCCTCTTGCCTTAGCCTCCCAAGTAGCTGGGACCTACAGTCTCCTGCCACAATGCCTGGCTAGTTTTAGAGATGGGGTCTCCCTCTTGCTCAGGCTAGTCTCCAACTCCTGAGCTCAGGCAATCTACCCGCCTCAGCCTTCCAGAGGCTTCACGATTACAGGCGTGAACCACCATGCCTGACTTTGCTCCCTTCTTGATTCTCTAGCTCCCCCTCTGGTTCCTATGGGTCCATAGCCCATGAAGACAAGTGGGGCCAGGGTCTCTCCTTTGCCTCCATCCTTTCCCTGTCTTTTCTCAACAGGGAACAAGACATCTCTCCATTGCCCCCACCTCCACCAAGGACCAAAAGCAGGAAGCATACTCGGGCACTCCAGAAGTTAAGGTGTCAAGTGAAGGGGTTGTGGCTGGAATGGAGGGTTGTGGCGATTGGAGAGGGTGAGTGGCTGACTCCAGCTGACCCAAAATCTTGTCTGTACCTAAGGGAGGTAAACAAGCGCCTCCAAGATCTCCGTTCCTGTCTGAGCCCCAAACAGCAGCAGGGCCAAGACCATGAGAGCCCAGAGGATGAGGTGGTCCTAGTGGAGGGCCCTCCCCTCTCAGAGACACCCCGACTCTTCCCACTCAAAATCCGATGCTGGGCTGACCTTGTCAGATTGCCTGTCAGAATGGTGAGTGTCAGGGCTGGGCGTGGTAGCTCACACCTGTAATCCTAGCACTCTGGGAGACCGAGGCAGGTGGATCACTTGAGCTTGGGAGTTTGAGATCAGCCTGAGCAAGAGTGTCTCTAAAAAATAGCTGGGTGTTACGGTGGGCATCTGTAGTCCCAGTTACTCAAGAGGCTGAGGCAAGGGGGTCACTTGAGCCCAAGAGTTTGAGGTTGCCGTGAGCTGGGACACAATAGCACTTGACTGAGGGCAACAAAACGAGACTTGTCTCTGAAAACAAAAAAATAAGAACAGTGAGTGCCTGAGGCCCATGAAAGAAGGACCCAGGAACTGCCTTTGGAGAGACTGTGGTGTCTAGCAGGGATGTGATAGGAAAGGGACCACACACTCTTTTTCCCTGTTCTCTGAGCTGCCCACCACTCTTCAGCACCCCCATTGCCTTTGTGCCTGCCGTTCCCCCTGCCTGCATTTTCCCCTTCATTTTCCCCTCTTTTTCTGGCAAACTTCCTGCCCATTCTTCAAAGCTTTGCTTAAGCATCTTGTCTCCTAAGAAGCTTTTCTGGGTAGTGATCCCCAGAGGGAGTCCTTTCTTTTCCTCCATAGGACCCTAAGCCTGTGCTTACTCTGACTGCACTGGACATGGCAGATGTCACTCAGTTATCCTGAGCTCCCACGGCTTCCTGGCAAAGGCTGATATTTTTGTAGGGATGGCCCTGGTTCAACACCAAGAATAACAGAAAATACCATATATTGAACACTAACCATACATCTGTCAAGCAACTAAGCCTAAGGTTGCAGATGGGCAGCCAATGGCCTTCTCAACAATGCATCTGCTTTCATTGCGCTGTAGTGTGCTTTTGAAATACATGAGTTTGTGGCCAGCCTTTGGAGTAGGGGTGACTTCTATACAAAGGTCCAGGTTTCTAGCTTCTCTTAAAAATAGGAAGATACAGTCTCACTGGCTCCCACATGGTACGAATCTGCTGGAGCTCTGTTTAGATGCGGCATGTGGGTTCCAGTTTGCTGTAATTCCTACCACTCCTTTTTTTCCCTCCTAACCTATGGTTGTCTTATTTCTTTGTGTTACTTTCCTGAGCCCCTTTCTGACACAATTTTATTCTGTCTTACCAGGTAAATATGATGAAACTCATGTGATGAAGTAGCTAAGGCCAGAAACTTGTGTTTGGGGTGGTGGTATGGGAGTGAATGGGGTGGGGCATGTCAAGGCAGGAAGGCCTCCTTCTCTTCTTGTCCCCATCTCTAGTCAGAGCCCCTGCAGAGTGTGGTGGACCACATGGCCAGTCATCTTGGGGTGTCCCCAAGCAGGATCCTCTTGCTTTTTGGAGAGACAGAGCTATCTCCCTCGGCCACCCCCAGGACTCTAAGACTTGGAGTGGCTGACATCATTGGTGAGAGAAAGGCAGGGAGGTGGGGCTTGAGGCTTTCCCAGGGGAAGAGGATATGGGGGCCTACTGTTCAACAACCCCCCCCTTCCCCCACTTAGGCCTGGCTTCTCCCTACTCCTCCTACAGACTGTGTGGTGCTAGCAAGTTCTCCGGAGGCCACAGAGACATCCCAGCAGCTTCAGCTTCGGGTGCAGGGGAAGGAGAAACACCAGATGCTGGAGGTCTCGCTGTCTCGAGTGAGTGGAAGAAATGGTTCCCCATCCCCTGCACCCTTTCCTCTGTCTTCTATTGTCCTTCTATATTTTCAGTTAATGGAGGATGGATTCCTCCTAATCCTTACTCATTAGAGACACTACCCTCAGTACTCTTGAGTTCTCACCCATCCCAGTGAGTGGAAAAGCCTGTTGTTCAGTTTCCCTCCCTGCTTCTGGGAACCTCTGTCCCTTAGTCTCCCAACTCCTGGTTAAAACAGAAAGGACCTTTGGACATTAAATCCATAAAACCCCGGGTAGCATCTGTGGCTCAGTGAGTAGGGCACTGGCCCCATACACTGAGGGTGGGAGGTTCGAACCTGGCCCTGGCCAACTGCAACAAAAAAATAGCTGGGCGTTGTGGTGGGCGCCTGTAGTCCCAGCTACTTGGGAGACGGAGACAAGAGAATTGCCTAACCCAAAGCTGGAGGTTGCTGTGAGCTGTGACGCTATGGCACTCTACTGAGGGCGACACAGTGAAACTCTGTCTCTAAATAAATAAATAAATCCATAAAACCCCATCAAAATAACAATGATGGCCACATGTTAATAGTCTTAAGTGCTAATCCCTGTGGTGGGGATAATTACTTCACATTCAGGATATTGTTTAGTTTCACAGTAATCCTATGTAGGAAAAGATTGCTGTGAAAGAAAACAGGTGTAGAGAGGTAGAGTAACTTGCTGCATTAGTTTCTTTCTTTCTTTTCTTTTTTTTGTAGAGACAGAGTCTCACTTTACTGCCCTCGGTAGAGTGCTGTGGAGTCACACAGCTCACAGCAACCTCCAGCTCTGGGGCTTACGCGATTCTCTTGCCTCAGCCTCCCGAGTAGCTGGGACTATAGGCACCCGCCACAATGCCTGGCTATTTTTTTGTTGCAGTTTGGCCAGGGCTGGGTTTGAACCCACCACCCTCGGTATATGGGGCCGGTGCCCTACTCACTGAGCCACAGGCGCTGCCCATCTGCTGCATTAGTTTCTTATAGCAACTGTAACAAAATAGCACAATCTGTGTGGCTTAAAACAACAGAAATCTATTGTCTTGTACTTCTGGAGACTAGAAGTCTGAAATCAAGCTATCAACGGGGCCTTGCTCCCTTTGAGACCCTGAGTAAAATCCTTCCTTGCCTCTTTGTAGGTAAAGATGGTGGTGGCCAGAGCTTCTTGGCTTGCACCAGCGGCACCTTAATCTTTGGCTCTGTCATCACCACATGATGTTCTCTCTGTGTCACTGTCTGCTCTGTTTTTTCTCTTTCTCTCTTTTTTTTTTTTTTTTTGGTAGAGACAGAGTCTCACTGTACCGCCCTCAGGTAGAGTGCCGTGGCATCACACGGCTCACAGCAACCTCTAACTCTTGGGCTTCCGTGATTCTCTTGCCTCAGCCTCCCGAGCAGCTGGGACTACAGGCGCCCGCCACAACGCCCGGCTATTTTTTGGTTGCAGTTTGGCCGGGGCTGGGTTTGAACCCGCCACCCTTGGCATATGGGACCGGTGCCCTACTCACTGAGCCACAGGCGCCGCCTCTCTCTTTGTTTTTGAGACAGAGTCTCACTCTGATGCTCTGGTTAGAGTATCATGGTGTTAGAGCTCACAGCAACCTCAAATTCTTGAGTTCAAGTGATCCTCTTGCCTCAGCCTCCTGCGTAGCTGAGACTACAGGCACCCACCACAACGCCCAACTAGTTTTTCTTTTTCTTTTTTTTTTTTTTTTTTTTGAGACAGAGCCTCAAGCTGTCACCTTGCGTAGAGTGCCTTGGCATCACAGCTGATAGCAACCTCCTGCTCCTGGGCTTAAGCAATTCTCTTGCCTCAGCCTCCCAAGTAGCTCAGACTACAGGCTCCCACTGTAACACCCAGCTATTTTTTGGTTGTAGTTGTCATTGTTGTTTGGCAGGCCCGGGGTGGATTCAGACTGCCAGCTCTGGTGTATGTGGCTGGCGCCTTAGCTGCTTGAGCTATAGGTGCCGAGCCCCAACTAGTTTTTCTATTTTATTTTATTTATTTATTTATTTTGATAGAGACGGAGTTTCACTTTATCACCCTCGGTAGAGTGCTGTGCCGTCACACAGCTCACAGCAACCTCCCAACTCCTGGGCTTAGGTGATTCTCTTGCCTCAGCCTCCCAAGTAGCTGGGACTACAGGCACCCGCCACAACGCCTGGCTATTTTTTTTGTTGTTGTTGCAGTTTGGCTGGGGCCAGGTTCAAAACTGCCACCCTCGGTACGTGGTGCCGGCGCCCTACCCACTGAGTCACAGGTGCTGCCCTTATTTTTTTGAAAAGAGCCTCACTTTACTGCCCTTGGTAGAGTGCTGTGGCGTCACCGCTTACAGCAACCTCAAACTCTTGGGCTTAAGCAATTGTGTTGCTTCAGCCTCCCAAGTAGCTGGTACTATAGGCACCTACAACACCCAGCTATTTTTAGAGATGAGGTTTCGCTCTGGCTCCGGCTGGTCTTGGACCTGTGAGCTCAGGCAATCCACCTTCCTCGGCCTCCCAGAGTGCTAGGATTATAGGCATGAGCCACCATGCCCGGCCTTTCTATTTTATTTTACTTAGTTTGCTCTATTGCCTGGGCTGGAGTACAGTGGCACAATCATAGCTCACAGTAACGTCCAACTTTTTGGCTCAAGCAATACTCTTGCCTCAGCCTTCCAAGCAGCTGGGACTACAGGTGCCTGCCACAACACCTGACTATTTTTAGAAAAAAAATCCCAGTCTTTTAAATCACTTATGGGTGAGAGTTGGTATGGTCCATCCTGGGACAAAATTTCTTTTCATCTGTAGATCTGTGCAATCTAGAAAGCAAATTATCTGCTTCTAAAATAGAATGGTAGGACAGGCATAGGTTAAGCATTCCCATTTCAAAAGGAACAAATAGGAAAGAAAAAGGTCACAGGTCTCAAGCAAATCTAAAACCCAGCAGGACAAATCCTATTAGATTTCAAGGGTTGAAAATAATTGTCGTTGGCTCTGCTCTGGCCTCTCAGCCTACTAGGATGGTGACATTGCCCTCTAGACCCAAGGAGGTCTTTTCAGCCCAGTGTCTTGAGTTTGTAGCTCAGCCCCCTGAGTCATTTTTCTTTGATTATGTCCTTGGTTTCTTTCATTCCAGGTGGACAGTGTTTTTTGTTTTGGAGACCCAGTCTCACTATGTCACCCTGGGTAGAGTGCCTCAAACACTTGGGCTTAAGCCATTCTCTTGCCTCAGCCTCCCAAGTAGCTGGGACTGCAGGTGCCTGCCATAATGTCCGGCTGTTTTTTTGTTGCAGTTGTCATTGTTTTAACTGGCCCAGGTTTGAACCCACCAGCCTGGGTGTATGTGGGTTCAGCTGGTGCCCTACTTACTGAACTATGGGTGTTGCCTTTTTTTTGAGACAGTCTCACTCTGTCACCCAGGCTAGAGTTCTATGGCATCATAGCTCACAGCAACCTCAAACTCTTGAGCTCAAGTGATCCTTTTACCTCAGCCTCCCAAGTAGCTGGGACTACAGGCACCTGCCACAATACCCAGCTACTTTCTCTATTTTTGGTAGAGATAGATTTCACTGTTGCGTTGGCTAGTCTTGAACTCCTGCGCTCAAGCAATCCACCTACCTCAGCCTCCCAAATTTCTGGGATTACAGGTGTGAGCCACTGTCCTTGGCCTCAGGTGGATAGTGTTTATGCTGGTATACAATTTTTTTTTTTTTTTTTGAGACAAAGTCTTACTATGTCATCCTTGGTAGAGTGCCGTGGTGTCACAGCAACCCCAAACTCTTGGGCTTAATCGATGCTCTTGCCTCATCCTCCTGAGTAGCTGGGACTATAGACACCCACCATAACACCCAGCTATTTTTTGGTTGCAGTTGTCATTGTTGTTTCTCAGGCCCGGGCCAGGCTCAAACCTGCCAGTCTCAGTGTATGTGGCTGGCGCCCTACTCACTGAGCTACTGGCACTGAGCCTGGTATACAATTCTCAAAAACCTTATTGGTCTTCCGTGCACATCAAAGGGATCTACACCATTACACAAAGATGAATTCTTGACCTTTGTTGACATAGTTGCTTAGATCCATAAGTCAGCTATCTAATCTCTCTAGTCAAAAGCTACACTCTGAGCCCTCTTCTAGAGCATATTCTTTGGCTAGGCTGATTACCAGATGTCCTTTTAATTCAGTTCTGACACTGTCTAGCTGGAGATAGTGTGAGACCACACAGGTTGAGGACTTGGTTCCACAAGACTGTCCCACTACCACTTCTGATGCCAGCCAGAAGCCCCAGGTGGTTTTTACCTGTGCGTCTGATCAGCTTTAAATCAGAGTTCCTATAGCTTTGTCCTTAGGTTTGATTAATTTGCTAGAGCTTCACCCAGAATTCTGAGAAATGCTTGTTTGAATGGCTAAAATAAAACAAAGGACACAGGTGAAGAAATGTGTAGGATGAGGCAAGGGTGAGAGCTTCCATGCTCTCTGCAGGCACACCCCCTCTGGAACCTCCATGGGTTCAGCTACGGGGAATCTGTTCATACTTGGTCCTTTTGATTTTTCTTTCTTTTTTTTCTTTTTTGATACAAAGTCTCACCATGTCACCCTGGGTACAGTACCATGGCGTCACAGCTCACAGCAACCTCAAACTCTTGGGCTTAAGTAATTCTCTTGCCTCAGCCTCCCAAATAGCTGGGACTACAGGCGCCTGCCATAATGCCCAGCTATTTTCTTTTTGTGGTTGTCATTGTTGTTTATCAGGCCCAGACCCGGTTTGAACCTATCAGTCCAGGTATATGTGGCTGGCACCCTAAACATTGAGCTATAGGCGCCGAGCCAGTCCTTTTGATTTTTTATGGAAGTTCCATTATGTACATTCATTTGCCATCTGGTAAATGTACTGATGTTCAGCTATGAGGTATGTAGCACTTTTCTAGAATGAGTTTGCAAAATTAATTGTCAAACCTTATACAATTACAGCTGTGATGGCTGTTCTAGAGAGTTCCAAATTTTTTTTTTTTTTTTGTAGAGACAGAGTCTCACTGTACCGCCCTCGGGTAGAGTGCCGTGGCATCACACAGCTCACAGCAACCTCTAACTCTTGGGCTTCCGTGATTCTCTTGCCTCAGCCTCCCGAGCACCTGGTACTACAGGCGCGTGCCACAACGCCCGGCTATGGGGCCGGCGCCTTACCGACTGAGCCACGGGCGCCACCCTCCAAAATTGTTTTGAAGGGTGAAGTAGGCACTGGTGTTGGTGCATAGCTTCCCAAGGGGAGTACCTCGAAGGTGACCTTACTGATATTCAGCAATGAAGTATGTAGCACTTTTTCTAGCATAAGTTCCTGAATTTAATTGTCTGACCACATATGTTTCATAATATCACATGATCCCTCTGAGACTCTGGGTAGATTCCCTCCTTCCCTTTCTAGCTTCTGGTGGTGGACTGCTGGCAGCTGCATCACTCTAGTCTGCCTCTGTCATCACTTGCACTTTCCCAGTATGTCTGTGTCTGTATCCGTTTTATAAGTACATAATTCATTGCATTAGCCCCCATCCTAATCAAGTATAACCTCATCTTAATTCAGTTACATTTGCAAACACCCTATTTCTAAATAAGGTCAAATTCACATTTACTCAGGATTAAGACCACAAGGTATCTTTTTTTTTTTTTTTTTTGAGACAAGAGTCTAACTTTGTCACCTTCGGTAGAGTATGGTGGTGTCATAGCTCACAGCAACCTAAGACTTTTGGGCTCAAGCAATTCTCTTGCCTCAGCCCCCTGAGTAGCTGGGACTTCAGGCACCCGCCAAAAGGCCCAGCTATTTTTTTTTTTTTTTTTTTTAGAGACAGGGTCTTGCTCTAGCTCAGGCTGGTCTCAAACTTGTGAACTTAGGCGATCTGCCCACTTCAGGGAGATAATTTGAAAATATTTCAATACGGTGGTGCCCATAGCTCAGCGGGTAAGGTGCCGGCCACATACACCAAAGTTGGCAGGTTTGAACCTGGCCCGGGCCAGCTAAAACAACAATGACAACTGAAACAACATTAAGAAAAAATAGCCGGGTGTTGTGGCAAGTGCCTGTAGTCCCAGTTACTTGGGAGACTGAGGCAAGAGAATCGCTTAAGCCCAAGAGTTTGAGGTTGCTGTAAGCTGTGACGTCATAGTACTCTACCCAGGGTGACATAATGAGACTGTCTCAAAAAAAAGAAAGAAAGAAAATATTTAAATAATTTGAAAATATTGGCTCGGTGCCCATTGCCCAGTGGTTACAGCAGCAGCCACATACACTGAAGGTGGTGGGTTCAAACTTAGCCCAGGCCAGCTTAACAACAATGACAACTGCAACAAAAAATAGCCAGATGTTGTGGTGGGCGCCTGTAGTTCCAGCTACCTGGGAGGCTAAGGCAAGAGAATCACTTAAGCCCAAGAGTTTGAGGTTGCTGTGAGCTGTGATGCCACGGCACTCTACCAAGGGCCACATAGTGAGACTCTGTCTCAAAATAATAATAAGAAGAAGAAGAAGAAGAAAATATTTTTATGGCCGGGCCCTGTGGTTCATGCCTATAATCCTATTACTCCATTGTCCCAGGCTAGAGTGATGTAGTATCATGGCTCACAGCAACCTCAAACTCCTGAGCTCAAGCAATCTTGCTCAGCCTCCTAAGTAGCTGGAACTACAGGTGCCTGCCACAGTACCCGACAAGATTTTCTATTTTTAGTAGAGCTGGTCTTGAATTCCTGAGTTTAAGCAATCTACCAGCCTTGGTCTCTAAGAGTGCTAGGATTATAGGCAGGCGCCACAGGGTTGGGCCCATATTCCCCCCAAAAGGATACTTTGTGAAATACACAAAGTACTTTTGTACAAAAGTACTATTTTTGTACTATTTCACAAAGTATCTTTTTGGGGGGAACACAATTAAACCTATAACACTTGTCTGAGGTCACATAGATGGTAAGTGGAAGAGCCTGCCCTCTGCCTTGGGTCAGTCTTATTCTGAAATCTAGACTCTCTTAATCATTGTTATATATGCTTCCATTTTACAGGAGAGAGGTTTGAAGAACTTACCTAACTCAGAATCTACACCCCTAGGCCTTGGGCTTGAGGCCCCCATTCTCTATCTGAGGAATAGGCAGCCTGCAGGGATGAAGAGGTTCATCCTGGTTCCCAGAGAGAGACATAGCTGGGCTGGACTCTTTGTTCACTCACCTTTCCCTCCATGGGGCTTTCATTGCACTGATTCAGCCTCTGTTCTCCCTGTCCTGAGTTCTCTGTCCCTGCAGGATCTTCCCAGCCCCTTCTTTCATACTCTTATATCCATTTTGTCTCCATCCAGGATTCTCCCCTCAAGACCCTCATGTCTCACTATGAGGAGGCCATGGGACTGTCAGGACACAAGCTCTCCTTCTTCTTCGATGGGACAAAACTTTCAGGCAGGGAGCTGCCAGCTGATCTGGGCATGGAATCTGGGGACCTTATTGAGGTCTGGGGCTGAAACTCCTGGCCCTGTTAGGAGGTCTAGCCTGAACTTGGGGAGAACATCTCATAGGGGTACCAGAAGCTGAAGTAAAATATAGTTTTCAACTGAAGCAAAATCAAGGTGTGACCTTTGACCCCATTTCCTGCTGACCCTGGTTTGTAGCCATTAACTACTTGGTTAGTTGTGTGTGTGGTCATAGTTGCTGCCCCGGGTGGCCTGAGGCTCTATCCACATGTTGTACTGAGTTTTGTAGCCCCTGTGACATGGGGAACGTTACTTACCCCTACTCATCCACCTCCATCATCACCCTTTCCTTCATCGAAATGTCCTTTCTTTGAAATTCTCATATTTAGAGAGTGAGTTAAAATAAATGAGGGTTGGGTGTGGGCTTCCAGGCCTGAGCTTTATGCCACATCTAGGCCTAGCAGTGGCCTCATTTAGGGTTTAAAAATGAAGTTTGCTTGAGGCATATACACCATTTGGTTCCTTGGCTTGCAGGAAAATAAATGATCACACACCCCATTGGGTTATGCATAATAAGCAGCAATTGGGATGCTCTTTTAAAGGATAAAGGTAGGGGAGTCTTAGCCCTGGGTGTCTTCCTTGTCCCAAGGACCCTTTAAAGCCATCCTTTCTAGTATACTCTTCCAGGTGCAGGCATTTAAGGCATAGCTGAGCACATTCAGCTGTTTTGACATATCTTTGAATATGAATGTATCCTTGTAAATACAGTGTTTTTATGTGTGAATGTGTGCTTTCAATGCACATAGTGGTGGTGTGCAATAGGTCTTGTATTTTTACTCAATGTGTGTTAAGATCTAGCCCTGTTGCCTATTCTAGATATGGGTTATTGCTTTAAACATCTACGTGGTACTCCACAGTGACACTGATTTCATTTTACACACATTGCCTTAAGTAGTGGACACCTGGTGCCTCCAATTCCTTGACACCATATACAAGGCCGTGATAAACATTCTTTTATGTGTCCTCTGTGCTTGTATGAAAAATTCCCTGGCATACATACCTAGGATAGTATTATAGGTTATACAGGTTAATTTCTGTATGGTTTTACAAATTTTTCTTTAGAATAGTGATTGACCCACTCAGGGCTTCCTATTTCTCCTCTAGCACTTGATGTTGCCCAACTTTCTGATTTTTGCCAGACTGATAGGTGTAAAGCAGTACTATGTTTTAATGTACATTCATCTGATCACCATTAATTTGGGGAATTTTTTTACCTATCAGCCTTTCTGGTTTCTCTTTCTGTAACTTGCTCATTTTCTCTTGGGGGCTTCCTGTTATTTTTGGTTTATTCTAAGGAGTTGCTCTTATAATCCTGGGCAATTGCAAATAACTCTCAGAAATTTGTGTGTCTAGGGCTATCCTCCACTGAACAGAAATTCTTAATTTTAATGTAGATAAATTATTTTGTCATAAAGTTTGTTGCTTTTTGATTTCTTATTTAAAAGTTGTTAACATGCCTAGTATGACTTTTTTGTTAAAGAAGAAAAAAATAATAAAAAGATGCCAAGATATATTACGATTTCTTCTGTTAGCTCAATAGTTTTCCCTTTCATATTGAGCCCACTAAACAGAGTTGACGTCCAGCTAGTACACCTAGTGTGGTGTGTAGTCTGGGATCTGTTCTGAGCGGACAAACACTTGTTTTGTGTGGTTGATGCCAGGCCGTACTGGTTACTAAATACTGAACGTCACTTTAAACTACTAGAAATGCACCTTTGTATATGAGACCTAAGTTTTATTTTTTATCATCTAATGAGCCAGTTTTCTTAGAACTGTCTACTAAAAAAGCCACTAATCTTCCACAGATATGTGGCATACTTTTAGCAATAGTATATCAACATCTAAAAAAAGTTTTTATTGAAATGTGGCATTCCTTTGAATTTTATAACATTGAAATAATCCATGATATGGTATAGCTGTCCAGTTTTTCAGATCTTTTATGTCCGTTAATAAGTCTGGACACTTAAATTATGTATTCAATTTCAACAGAATAAATGGGAATACATTCAATTTGTGTCTTTGTGGCCTTCATATGCCCCCACCCACCCACGAAGATCCTTATGGCAGTGACCACGTGTTATTCTCAACTCTATTCTTCCTCCTTGTAAGGTAATAATAAAACCCATAGTTTTTGGTGAGTTTTTTTTGGAGACAAAGTCTCACTGTGTCATCCAGTGCAAGTGCAGTAGTGTGATCATGGCTCACTGCAGCCTCAAACACCTGGGCTTAGGCAATCATCCTGTCTCAGCCTCCCCAATAGCTAAGACTACAGCCATGTGCCACCATGCCTGGCTAATTTTTTTTCTTTTTTGAGACAGAGTCTCATTATGTCACCCTCGATAGAGTGCTGTGGCATCACAGCTCACAGCAACCTCTAACTCTGGGATGTAAGTGATTCTCTTGCCCCAGCCTCCCAAGTAGCTGGGGCTACAGGTGTGCCTGGCTAATTTTTAAATTTTTTTGCTCAGGCTGGTCTTGAACAGGTCTCAAATGATCCCCCTGCCTCAGCTTCCAGAAGTGCTGGGATTGCAGGTATGAGCCACCATGCCTGGCCCTAGAATCCATAGTTTTTAGCAAAGCACAGAAACACTCAGAATAAAGACAGTGCTTCCGGGTGGCACCTGTGGCTCAAAGGAGTAGGGCGCTGGTCCCATATGCCAGAGGTGGCGGGTTCAAACCCAGCCCCTGCCAAAACTGCAAATAAATAAATAAATAAAAGCTAAAGAAGAAAAACATTTAAAAAGACAGTGTTTCCTACCCTCTGCAACTAGATGTGGCAAGTGCCAATTCAGGCTCCTGAGGTATAAGTGGAAGAAGGGGCACCACTTCCTGAAAGTGTCCCTAGCAGGCAGCATGTACTGCTCTCTCCTTCACTTGTCTCCTGCTTGCTGACTGCAAGTGGAGAAACCCTACTGATGTAAGGTGACCACGCGAATGGAAGTCACATAGACAGGATGATAAGAGGAAGAGCCTCAGCCTCCACGTAGTACCTCTCCGGTCCCATGGTGCAGACCTCTGGGCTTTTACATGAAAAAGGAACTTGCTGCCTTGTTTAAGTCATGTTACTTTAGGGTTTCTGTCACTTGTAATCAACCCACTGCAAGCAATGTTGTAGTGATTCTCTTTGGGTGTCTTTGTTAGATTTTTCTCAGAGGTTTCTCTCCAGGAGAGGAATCACTAGTCACTACTTGAATATGCATCCACCCTGCTTCTCAACCTAAATACTGTCAGGTTGCTAACTAGAGTCTGGAGCCCTTCATAAGTCTATTACCAAGTGCAAGAATGTTCTAGTTTCCTTATACTTTCTCCAGACTTAGGAAAATATGGGGAAGACTACTTATGGTGAAAGAATTTGCATTTATTTTATGAGGGAGAGTTCATCCTTTCACATGTCTAAAAGACTCATCAAGTGATCTTTCACGTTTGAAAGAGAGACCTTTGAAACTATTTTTTTTTGAGACAGAGTCTCAAGCTGTCGCCCTGGGTAGAGTGCCATGGCATCACAGCTCACAGCAACCTCCAATTCCTGGGCTCAAGCAAGTCTCCTGCCTCCACCTCCCAAGTAGCTGGGACTACAGGCGCCTGCCACAACGCCCGGCTACTTTTTGGTTGCAGCCGTCATTGTTTGGCGGGCCTGTGCTGGATTCGAACCTGCCAGCTCAGGTGTACGTGGCTGGCACCTTAGCTGCTTGAGCCACAGGCACCGAGCCATATATATATATATATATATATATATATCCATATATATATATATATATATATATATCCATATATATATATATATTTTTTTTTTAAACAGAGTCTCACATTATCATCCTCGGTAGAGTGCTGTGGCATCACAGCTCACAGCAACCTCCAACTCTTGGGCTTAAGCAATTCTCTGGCCTTAGCCTCCCAAGTAGCTAGGACTACAGGTGCCCACCACAACGCCTAGCTATCTTTTTTTTGTTGCAGTTGTCATTGTTGTTTTAGCAGGCCCAGGCCAAGTTCGAACCCACCAGCCCTGGTGTATGTGGTTGGCACCCTATCCACTGAGCTACGGGCACTGCCCAAGATAGCGAACTTCTACGCTCCCAGGTGGTACAAGGAAGCTGAGCTGACCACCTAGAGTAGCAATATGCCAATTTGCCTTTTTTCTATATATATATAGCCTGTAGTCCCAGCTACTTGGGAGGCTGAAGGCTGAGGCAAGAGGATCACTTAAGCGCAGTAGTTTGAGGTTGCTGTGAGCTATGACATCACAGGACTACAGGCCCCTGCCACAACGCCCAGCTATTTTTAGAGACAAGGTATTGTTCTGGCTCAGGCTCATCTAGAACCTGTGAGCTCAGGTAATCCACCTGCTCTGCCTCCCAGAGCGCTAGGATTACAGGTATAGCCACCACACCCAGCTTTAATTTTTCTGTTTTTAGCACAGACAGGGTCTTGCTCTTGCTCAGGCCTGACTGCAAGTGATCCTCATGCCTTGGCCTTCCAGTGTGCTAGGATTACAGGTGTGAGCCATTCCGCCCAGCAATTTTTTTTTTTTTTTTTGCAGTTTTTGGCTGGGGCTGGGATGGAATCCACCACCTCCAGCATATGGGGCAGGTGCCCTACTCCTTGAGCAACAGGTGCCGCCCCAGGCCCAGCAGTTTTTTTTTTATAGCTATTCTATTGCTTAAGCTCAGGAGTTCAAGATCAGCCTGAGCAAGAGCAAGACCCATTTCTAAAAATAGCTGGGCATCGTGGCCCATGCCTATGTCACTCTACCAGAGTGACAAACTGAGACTCTGTCTCACAAAATAAATAAATAAATAAATGCTATTCTGGCTGGGCGTGGTGGCTCACGCCTGAAATCCTAGCACTTGGGAGGCTGAGCAGGTGAATTGCCTGAGCTCACAGGTTTGGGACCAGCTAGAGCCAGAGCAAGACCCCATCTCTATAAATAGCCAGGCGTTGTGGCTGTAGTTCTAGCTACTTGGGAGGCTGAGGCAAGAGAATCACTTTCAGACCAGGAGTTTGAGGTTGCTGTGAACTGTGACACCAGAGCACTCTACCAAGGGTGACAAAGTGAGACTGTCTCAAAAAAAAAAAATTTATTCTGGTATTGTGAGTTTCTTTTTTTTTTTGTTGTTGTTGTTTTTGTAAAGACAGAGTTTCACTTTATGGCCCTCAGTAGAGTGCCATGGCATCACACAGCTCACAGCAACCTCCAACTCCTGGGCTTAAGCGATTCTCTTGCCTCAGCCTCCCGAGTAGCTGGGACTACAGGCGTCCGCCACAACACCCAGCTATTTTTTTGTTGCAGTTCGGCCGGGGGCCGGGTTTGAACCCGCCACCCTCGGTATATGGGGCCGGCGCCCTACCAACTGAGCCACAGGTGCCACCCGTGAGTTTAATTTCTATTTTCCATGATGACCAATTATATCATATACTTGTGGGCCATTCATACATCATCTTTTGTGAAATGTCGTTTAAATCTTTTCTTCCCAATCCCCTACAAGGGGAAAGTTCAGGTCTTTTGCTCATTTTAAAAATTGGGTTTTCAGGGCTTGGCACCCATAGCACACCCGGTATACAGCGTCTGCCACATACATTGAGGCTGGTGGGTTTGTAACCTGCCTGGACCTGCTAAACAGCAATGACAACTGCAACAAAGAACAGCTGAGCATTCTAGCGGGCGCCTGTAGTCCCAGCTACTTGGGAGGCTGAGGCAAGAGAATCGTTTAAGCCCAAGAGTGTGAGGTTGCTGTGAGCTGTGACGCCACAACACTCTACTGAGGGCGACATGAAATAAATAAATAATTGGGTTTTTGTCTCATCATTGAGTTTGAAAAGTTCTTTACATATCTGGCTGCAAGTCCTTCAGCATACGTATGCTTTTCACATATTTCTGTGTGCAGCTTGCCTTTTCATTTCACAGGTGCAGTTTAACATGTATATTGATATCTGTCTCCAGATAAATTTCATGAGGGAGGCTCTGAGCCTGTAGCTCAAGCAGCTAGGGCGCCAGCCACATACACCAGAGCTGGCAGGTTCAAATCCAACCCTAGTCCACCAAACAATGACAACTACAACTACAAAAAAATAGCTGGGCATTGTGGCAGATGACTGTAGTCCCAGCTACTTGGAGCTGAGCAAGAGCTAGACCCCATTTCTAAAAATAGCTGGGCATCATGGCCCATGCCTATGTCACTCTACCAGAGTGACTGTAGTCCCAGCTACTTGGGAGGCTGAGGCAAGAGAATTGCTTAAGCCCACGAGTTTGAGGTTGCTGTGAGCTGTGACACCAAGGTACTCTACCCAGGGCAACAGCTTGAGACTCTGTCTCAAAAAAAAAAAAAAAATCATGAGGGAAGGCATTGAGTCATCTTTTGCCTGTCACCTGGCAAAATATTAGGCACACAGTCAATGCTCAATATTTTGTTGAGGGAATTAAATGACTGCAATCTGAAGTTCTCCCTGTCCACCAGGGGAGACCAGCTTTAAGGTTCTGAAGCATGAGATATCTTCTGGGGTTCAACACCCATGAGGAGTATTCAGGACTCAAAATTGTTTCCAATAAGGCATCTTGTGGGTCCCATGCTCTCCCCATGAAACTCCAGAATTTCAGTGGATGGGCTTAGAGGTCTGGTTGGAAGAGGGGTCTTGAAGTGACACTTATGTATAATTACGCTAAGTTTTCTTAGACTACCTGTTTACTAGCTGTAGCATAGAGATTATGTGAGGCCACCAAAAAACTATTCCAAGCCATCCTTTGGTGCCCCAACTCGGGAGGCTCAGATCCCTTGCCTGCCCACACGAGACCACAGGTGCCTGAGTTGGAGCGAGTTAAAACTTGCAGCACTGCGGGAGGGAGGGGACGCTTCCTTCAATAGGTATTTAAGCGTCCACAGTGAAGGCTCGGGTTCACAAGGCGAGCAGGTTTGGAGAGTCCAACAAGACTCTCCAAAGAGTAGGGCGCTGCTGAACATTCAACATTTATTATGTAAGAAGCCACCGACCAGACACTGGGAGGAAGACAGAAGGATTCCCGAGAGGGAGAACCGCTTATTGCCATTTCTAGAGACATGTACTATTTCAAAAACCTTCGGTGATATAATGATCTCGTTTGATCCAGGAGTCCGCCAAGTGGGCGTTGCAGATTTAGGAACTGAGATTTGAAAGAGAGAGGCGACTCCATGCAGTCAGGGGTCTGAGGTCTCCGCGGGACTAGCAGCCGGGTTGCTACGGCGTCCAGCCAGTGGGGCTTCCGGGCTGCAGAGTCTGGGACCAAGCTCCCTGCTTGCTTACCCGGGGGACCAGTCTACAGTCACGTGACGCAGGAGGTAGCAGAGATGCCCAAGGCTTCCGTAGTCGGGCGCCCAGTCACGTGTGTGGAGAGCATGCACGCTGGAACGCTTCCACTCCTACTCCAGTATCACATGACCGGCTCCAAGCCAACATGGCGGCTGCCGCGGTGCAGTGCCGGGGCTGAGTGACAGCGAACGCTGTGGGCTCCTGACTGGGGTGAGGGGCACCCTCGACGAGGGATGGGAGATCGGGTCCTCCTCAACCTGCCCGTATTCCCTACGTCAGCTGTATCCCACACATCCCTCTGGGAGGCGTGACAGGGCCCGGTTCCCTTCCCAGCCTTGCTCTGTGCTTCGGGGCAAGCTCCTACCGGTCTCTGGGCGAACTTTCCTCGTCTGGGTTCTCTCCATCTTCCCTTTCTCCATTCTCCTCCACTTCCAGGTGGGATCGTCGGTGGGACCGGAGCGCGGGCGGGCGTGGTCCCCCGGGACCATGGCTGGGTCTGACACTGCGCCCTTCCTCAGCCAGGCGGATGACCCGGATGACTGTCCGGTGCCCGGCACCCCGGGGTTAGGGGGGTCCATGGGGAAGCCAAAGTCCAAGGAGCCTGAGGTCCTGGACCGGGAGGGGTTGCAGCGCATCACAGGCTTGTCTCCAAGCCATTCGGCTCTCATAGTGGCAGTGCTGTGCTACATCAACTTACTGAATTACATGGACCGCTTCACGGTGGCCGGTAGGTACTGACTTCTGGGAGAAAGATAACTAGGAGAAAAGAAGGGGATCCCGAGGGTGGAGCTGCTTCGCTGGCCCATTCAGAGTGTCCTTCCCAGGGGTCCTTCCGGACATCGAGCAGTTCTTCAACATCGGAGACAGCAGCTCTGGCCTCATCCAGACCGGTGAGTAGGATCCCTTCCTGGTCACAGAGCAGTTCTGTTCCGTTGCCTACCCCAAGTGGGGCCACGTGCTGCCCTGCCTGGGGCTTTATTAATGGCCTTAAGTGGCCAGAGCTGGGGAGCTGATGGCTCTGATAGTGCTTTCGCCCTCCCCAGTTCAGCCAGCACACCACATTTAAAGAGGGAATCAGTTTAGCATAATGGTGAAGACAGACCCAGGTTTAAATCGCGGTTCTTTCTTACCCTGAGATGGGAGGCAAGGCACTCAACCCCTTTAAGCCTCGTTTTCCTGGTAATAGTAATAACACAGATCATCTCTTGGGGCTGATGTGAGGATTAAATGAAATAATGCCTTTGAAGTGGCTAGTGCAGTGTTTGGCATGTGGTAGGCACCCAATAAATAATGGCAGAAGAAGGTGTCTGGAATGGGGAGAGGTGAGTTGTATTTGTTTAGAACTTTGGGTTTTGTAGGAGAGGCAAAGCTAGAGCCAAGTCCTCTTTTCCTTCCTTCCATCTTTCATTAATTTCTCAAACATTTCTGAGAACTCAGTATGTGCCAGGCCCTGGAGGAAGTGATGAAAACAACTTTACAAGACTTTGCCAAAACCTTTTATGCTGTCGTCTTCTAATGCTTACATCAGCTGAGGAATAGATATTGTTATTCTATTTTATAGAGAAAATAGGTAGTGTTATCTACATTTTGTAAAGAAACTGAGGCTTGCTAAGGTCATGCAACAAGTTAGCATCAAAGCAGGAATTGAAACCAGGTCTCGCAGTGTTCTTTACTCTGGGCCAAAGAAGAACTGGATGCATTTGGGGCGAAGTCTGGAGCAATGAGAATGGGAGCACAAGGCAAGGTCTGAAAACCTCTGAAGAGTTACTGAATTAGCAAAGAAGCAGACCTTTCTAAGCAGCCCCATTTATTCACTTTTTCTTTTCTTTTTTCGAGACAGAGTCTAACTTGTTGCCCTCAGTAGAGCGCCATGGCATCACAGTTCACAGCAACCTCCAACTCTTGGGCTTAAGTGATTCTCTTGCCTCCGTCTCCCAAGTATCTGGGACTACAGGCGCCTGCCACAACACCCAGCTATTTTTAGAGACAAGTTCTCACTCTAGCTCAGGCTGGTCTCGAACCTGTGAGCTCAGGCAGTCCACCCTCCTTGGCCTCCCAGAGTGCTAGGATTACAACTGTGAGCCACCACACCTGGCCTTTTATTCACTTTTTCACTCAACACATTTTTTGAGCACCCGTTTTATGCTAGGCTATGTGTTAAGTGATAGAAATATATATTGAGGCCGGGTGCAGTGGCTCACACCTATAATCCTAGCACTCTGGGAGGCCAAGGCAGGTGGATCACTTGAGCTCACTAGTTTGAGACCAGCCTGAGCAAGAGTGAGATCCTGTCTCCACTAAATGTGAAAAAAAAAAAAAAACTGAAGCAAGAGGATTGCTTGAGCCCAAGGGTTTGAGGTTGCTGTGAGCTATGATGCCATGTTACTCTACCAAAGGCGACAAAGTGAGACTGTCTCAAAAAAGAAAAAAGAAAGAAATACAATATTGGCCATGTCAGGCAAGGTCCTTGCCTTGGGAGCTGACATTTTGTTGTGCACAAGTGGACACAAGTCAGTAAAACCCTCAACTAAAATGGGATCGTTTTCTTTATTATGTAAAAGGACACAGTAGATGTATTAGATGGGGACTGGATGTGTGGTGGGCTGGGAAGCTATCTGAGCTGGAACCTGCAGGTTCCAGGGAGAGGAGAAAGTTCAAGGGAGAAGAGAAAATGTTTCAGATAGAGGGGGCAGCAACTGTCTAAATCCCTAAGACTGTATTGACCTTGGCAATTGGGCCATTAGGATGCAGAGATAGGAAGGTAAAGTGAGTGGCCATGGGGTTGGAGAGGTAGGGAGGGGCTACATTGTATAGGGCATTGTGGGTCATGGTATGTATGGTGTTTGGAGTTTATTCTTGGCTAGGTGGGAGGAAGTGACAAGTCAGCAGGACCATCCATTCTACAATGGAAGATGTGGAAAGATGTTGAAGATGGGGCTGGGCTATCCCCTTGGTGGGATGGTCTGATGGGTTTCAGGGTTGGGCTGTGGGGGTGATATACAGTGAAGGAGGAGAAAGTCAGCATCTTTTATTCTTTAGCTATTCCAGCTAGGGTTGGGTAGGGGCATGGGCATTGGGACTGGGCTGTGACTCTCTGTTTCCCCCCCAGTGTTCATCTCCAGTTACATGGTGTTGGCACCTGTGTTTGGCTACCTGGGTGACAGATACAATCGGAAGTATCTCATGTGCGGGGGCATTGCCTTCTGGTCCTTGGTGACACTGGGGTCATCCTTCATCCCCAGAGAGGTGAGGTTCCAAGCTGGCTCCTGCTAATGCCTGTCCCTATGTCCCCATCTGTCACTATTGCTGCTCCTGAAATCATTTCAGATTAGGCCCTGGAGACCTCTGCAGTTTCCTTGGCCCATGCCATCTTACTCCTGCCCACCCCCCACACACACTTGTATTAATCTTCCCATGCAACCACTCCTTCCAGAACCTTCTGTCCATCGTCCTGTCTTCCCCTGACCACTGATTCCTTCCATTCCCTACCTAGATACTTAAGCTTCTCTACCTGGAATACCTCTCTCTTCCTCTTCACCTTCCTGATCAGGCTTTCAGAAAGGCCTTCTGAATCCCTTCCTCACCTCCCAATCACCCCTGGAATCATTGCTCCATGACCCTGCTCTTTCCAAAATCTGCAGCGTCCTCCTGGTGCTAGATCTTGGGAAGCCTCCAGCACTGATTGACCTACTTCTTCCTGAAACTCTTTTCTAATGTCTATGAGGCCACTCCTCTGGTTTCCCTCCTGCCTCCCTAGATGGTACTTCTTTGCTCAGTTGAAATCTCCTGTGTCAGCTCACTCTGCCCCGGAACTCTGTCCTCAGCCCCAACGACTCTCCTTGGGTAATATACCTGTCCTTAGCTTCAGGTATCTTTGGTAGACAAATCATCCCCTACCTAAGATTATTATTCACCACCAGGGAGTCTTATTTAGACCTTTTATTATCCAGTCCTCACAATAGCTATACGAATAAGTTGTTATCCTCCTTTTGCAGATGAGGAAACTGAGGCTCAGAGAGGTTAAGTTACTTTCCCAGAGTCACAGCTAGTCAGTGGTGGAGACTGCATTCAAGCTCAGGTCTGTCTGATTATAAAACCCAGGCCTTTCCATTATCCCTGCTGCCTCTCTGGAGCCAGCTGGTGAGGTAGCCTGCAAGGCAACTTCAGGGCAGGGCGCCACCTGTCTGCTGTCTCCTTCCTCAGCGTTTCTGGCTGCTTCTCCTGACCCGGGGCCTAGTGGGGGTTGGAGAGGCCAGTTACTCCACCATTGCACCCACGCTCATTGCTGACCTTTTCGTGGCCGACCAGCGGAGTCGAATGCTCAGCGTGTTCTACTTTGCCATCCCGGTGGGCAGGTGAGGGAGCCTTCTTCATCTTGGTGGGGTGGCAGACATGCCTGGCATGGGAGACTTGACTGACTGGTTGTCCCCTTTTTTTTCCTCCTCCCACAGTGGTCTGGGTTACATTGCAGGTTCCAAAGTGAAGGATGTGGCTGGGGACTGGCACTGGGCTCTGAGAGTAAGTCTGGTCATGGCCTGGAGAAATGCAGCAACAGTCTCAATGATCCTTTTTTCCTATCTTTGGACATCCCCTTTTGGAGGCAGTGCTCACTGTGCAAAGCCCACAGGAAGCTGGCTGCCCTCACCATGAAGCCATATGCTAGACAGAACTCTAGCTTGCAGGTGATGGAAGACCATTGTAAAACTGTAAGCCCTTAAAAGGGACTACATTGGCTTCCTTCGTAGAAAGTCCCAGGGTGAGCTCCTGGTGAAGCTGGATCCAGGGCTCCCACATCATCACAGGAACTTAATCATCCTCTTCTTACCTTTGCTTTCCTCTGTGTTAACTTCATTTGTAAGCCTGTGAAAGCTCCAAATAATTATCTTCCCATTTAGAAACTTCAACACTTTGGATCTTTGAGCTATAGTCCTGGGATCGTGTTTGATTAGATGAATGTGAGTTGTGTGCCTGCTGTGGAATCAGTTAACTGAGGCTGGAATGGCTTGCAGTACTTCCATTGGCCAAGTCTAGAATTGTTTGAACTATGTGGATTGAGAGAAGTTGGGAGAGTGGTTTCCCAAAAGAAAAGGGTGCAGTTACCAGAGGAAGCAAAATTAGGCTTGCAAAAATAGGGTGGCCCATAGTGCCCCTCCACATTGCAGGTTCATCTTGTTATGTGGGTATTTGAGGTCTTGGAGCCCAAGTAGTCTGTATACCCTCACTCTCCCCCAGCCCCGGGGGATGTGTCTGCTTGTCCTGAAGCCCATTCTCTCCCCAGGTGACACCAGGTCTAGGAGTGGTGGCTGTTCTGTTGCTGTTCCTGGTAGTACGGGAGCCACCAAGGGGAGCTGTGGAGCGTCACTCAGATTCACCACCCCTGAGCCCCACCTCGTGGTGGGCAGATCTGAGGGCTCTGGGAAGAAAGTAAGTTTAGTTCCTTCTTAGACCAACATCTGAGGAACCTAGGGAGGTCCTGACATCTGAGATTTCAGTGGAGCATGTTTATTTTTTTCTTTTCTGCCAACTGGCCCACCCCAAGGCCAGGAATTCAGTCACTGCTTTCCCCTTGTGGCAACTTATTGAATTACAGGTCCAGGTCCCAGGAGCTGGGACAGTCTCCAGGTGGTCCCAGCGTTCTGACCTTACTAAAATAAGCTACACCCTGCTTTTCTTGGTGGGAACTGGGCATGTGGTCCCACTCCTGGTTATGTGCAGAGGCAGAGGGAAAGGGCTCCAGCCCCCTCGGGGTCACGTTGCTGGTGGCTTTCTATCTGCTGGTTCTATCTTCAAGTGCTGAGACACTGGGCAAGAAAAAGACAAACAAGCCAGAAAGGAAGGGAGAAGTGAGGACCTCTCCTACCTCGACACTCACTGGGGTCTGCCTTCCTCCCTCCCTGACTGTCTGCAGTCCGAGTTTCGTCCTTTCTTCCCTTGGCTTCACTGCTGTGGCCTTTGTCACGGGCTCCCTGGCCCTGTGGGCTCCTGCATTCCTGTTGCGTTCCCGTGTGGTCCTGGGAGAGACCCCACCCTGTCTCCCTGGAGATTCCTGCTCTTCCTCTGACAGGTACCCGGAGGAGGCTGGGCTGGGTGGCTTATGGGTGGCAAGGGTGGAGTGAAGAGGGTCCATGGTCCACACCCAGCAGGGAGTTCATATCCTGACTCCACAAGTTGCTGCTTCTCCCAGAGTCTGTTTCCTGGCCTGGGAAACATGCTGGGACAGTGCCTGCCTCTTGGGGTTGTGTGCACCAGTGGGTACTGGGGTGGGCCGTCTTCCTCTACAGGCCGTGGGGGCCAGCCCAGGGGGGGCATGTAGGCAGAGGGACTGGCCCCCATACCCCTTCCCCACCCTCTAGTCTCATCTTCGGGCTCATCACCTGCCTGACCGGGGTCCTGGGTGTGGGCCTGGGTGTGGAGATCAGCCGCCGCCTGCGCCGTACCAACCCCCGGGCGGATCCACTGGTCTGTGCTGCTGGCCTCTTGGGCTCTGCACCCTTCCTCTTCCTGTCCCTTGCCTGTGCCCGTGGTAGCATCGTGGCCACCTATGTGAGTAGCCAGAAGGTGACAAAAGGGGTGATCTGAGTCCTGGGCGGTGAAACAATGCATCAGGCAGGACTGGGGTCAGCCAGCATGTGGTTCCAAGTCCAGTCTCCATGAAATGCCTGGTTTTGAATCATAGTTCTGGCCCTTTCCAGCTGTGTGACACTGGGAAACAACTTAACCTCTCTGTGCTCAGTTTTATCATCGGTAAGATGGGAGTAATAGTAGCACCTGTCTCCCAGCAGTGTTGTGAGGATTGAGTGAATAGAGGGGCCTGGGACAGGTACATCTGCCATGTGTGTTAGACCTTGCTGTGATGAGAGCCTGCCCTCTCCTGTCCTCCAGATTTTCATTTTTATCGGAGAGACACTGCTGTCCATGAACTGGGCCATTGTGGCTGACATTCTGCTGGTGAGTAGCTAGGTGGCTCCATGGTTAACCCAGAGGCTGATGGGAGCAGCTTAGGAGGCCTCACCTGTTCTTGGGTGTGGCTTCTACCCTCCTCCAAACACAGCCGCAGACTAACTATGGGTTCCAGCCCTATAGGGGTCACAGCCTTGGACTCTGCTGTGACCTTGTCCCTGGTCATACCTCTAAACCCCAGCTTAGGCTGAGCCTTCGCCTGGACCTTGCCCCCTTCCCTTGTCCCCTGAGACCCCACTGAGCTCCTGCTTCCCCTAGTATGTGGTGATCCCCACACGACGCTCCACTGCTGAAGCCTTCCAGATTGTGCTATCCCACCTGCTGGGTGACGCTGGGAGCCCCTACCTCATTGGCTTGGTGAGCATTGTCCCTTGGCCTGTAGGGGGTGGGGATTGGGGGACCTGGCTTGGGCATTCCTGCCACTGGCCAGTGGCCTGAGTCTGACCAGATCAGAAGGTCTGGTCCATTTAAGGTATCCATGATCCTTGTGCTCTGTTCTCAGCTAAAGGGGAAGAATTGTGTTTTGGTAGATTTTACCAGTGAGGCCAGGAAGGACCTCACCCTGGCAGTCCATACTGCCTTCCCTTTCTCAGGTTCCATTTCTTTTCTCCCTGGAGTTTGTGGTCTCCCTCTCCCTGGTCCCTCCCTGGGTCTCTAACTGTCCTGCCTCCCTCCTCCTGCAGATCTCTGACCGCCTCCGCCGGAGCTGGCCCCCCTCCTTCTTGTCCGAGTTCCGGGCCCTGCAGTTCTCACTCATGCTTTGCGCCTTTGTCGGGGCACTGGGTGGTGCGGCCTTCCTGGGCACCGCCATCTTCATTGAGGGTGACCGACGGCAGGCCCAGCTGCATGTGCAGGGTCAGTTGGAGGCTTCCCCCCACCTAGCTTCTTGGTGCTGCCTGTCTGTCCATCTGTACACTTGGGGTCTCTCACTCCACAGTCCTCCCCTCATTCAGCTTCAGGTCTGCCTAGGTCCATGGCCCTGGTGCTCTCTGCTGCTGCCCTGTTTGTTTCCCACTGTTTGTCTCTGCTCTGGCTTGTGTCAGTCCATCCAGCCCCAGCTCTGCTCCTTCCCCTGCAGGTCTGCTGTCCGAGGCAGGGCCCACAGATGACCGGATCGTGGTACCCCAACGAGGTCGCTCCACCCGGGTCCCTGTGTCCAGTGTACTCATCTGAGAGGCCGTCATGTACCTATGTGTACGTTTTTCACCAGTGACCCAGGACCTCCCCAACGAGGTGCCTGGGCCTAAACCTCTGGCCCAGCCCAGCTTCCAGGAGGGACCCTGGGTCATGACTCAGCTCCCAGACACTACATGGGCAGCCTGGGGAGGAGGTGGGGGTCCAGGAGAGGAATCCCCTCCACAGGGGCAGCCCCAGGGGCTTGGTGCTATTTGTAATGGAATAAAATTTGTAACCAGACCTCAAGAGCCTGCTTGAGTCTTTCTCTGGGTGCTAGTAACCTTTGACCTCTGGACTAGCAGGGGATGTCCCGTCTCCACCCCTAGGGTTCCTGGGGACTCTTGGGTCACTTCTGTGGGGCTTTGGGTGAGTCTCTGGCCTTCTGGGCTGGGCGATTGAAGAGTAGATTGCTGTCCTCTGAGTGAGCTGGCTCGGTGTGACCATGAGTCATGCCCATGCTTCCCTGGAACCTGGCCCTGTAGGCACACGGGTCTGGGGGTAGGCACAGCCCTCTGCACCTCAGAATTCCCGCTACCAGTGCCTCTGGCTTGCCACCTCCCTGGCCCACAGAGGTGGAGGCCACAGCTGCTGGCTGGCCTGCCAGGGTGTCTCCACTTCCTATTGCTTGAGTTGTCTCTTGTCCTGGAGGCCAGCAGACCTTCTTAAGAGCCTGGGGGTGGCTCCTTAGGCCTCCTGCCCCCTCCCCACTGGCTGGGTGGGGGTGGGAAGGGGCGGGCGCAGCCAGCTGAGGAGCCCGATGATTTCCTGCCCTCGCCCAGCTCACCACAGCTTCCTGCCACAGGCGGGCGGGTGTGGAGGGGAGGCGGGCGCCAGCAAGGGGCAGGTACGGCTGGGGTGTGGGGACCGTGTAGCGGGTGGCTTTAGTCCCGGGGCCTGGCCTGACTGCCCTGGAACCAAAGGTCTCCCAGAGCCAGCACTGACCCCCATTCAGCCCATCTAGGGAGGGGATCCAGGGACCCCAAGGAGGGGCTCCCCCGGCCCCTCAGTCTGCTGCCTTCCTGGCCCCTGGACCCTGCTGGGCCTAGTCCTCACTCTACTGTGGCTCTGTCCTGGAGGGGTTGTGGGGTACAGCCAGCCTGGTGCGAGGTCCCCTGCAGATGGAGGGGGCTGGCCTGGTCCCCTATGTGCTGGGCCTGCTGCTGCTGCCCTTCCTGGCTGTGCTGCTGCTGGCACTCTGTGTGCGCTGCCGTGAGCTGCCAGGTGAGTGGGGAGCTGGCGGTGCACCCAACACTGTCCCTGCCTGTCCTCTCAGGGATGCAGAGCCCCCTGGGGTCTAGCAGCCTCTCACCACAGTACCCCCTTCATGCCTCACCTGCCATCTCCTTCCCAGGCTCATATGACAGTGCCACCTCGGATAGGTGAGTTTGCCCTGCCCTCCTGTGGCTCCCTCTTAGCCCTGTGGTAGGGTGGGGTTGGGGCCTTTCTTGGCCCCATAACTAAGCAGTGTCTGTCCTGCCAGTTTGTACCCACGGAGCATCCTGATCAAACCGCCTCGTAAGTACATGGAAGGTCTCTCACTTTGGGTGCAGAGGAGAGGGTCCCCTGGTGTATGAGTGAGTGTGTACCTTTGTTTTACCCCCTTGGGGCTGTCCACATGGCCTTGACCTGAGCTGGGCTGGGAGCAGATGGGATCCTCCAGGTGTGTCCAGGGCACAGAGGCTTTCGGGCATTAGTCTGTTCTTTGAGGCCTTGTCCAGGACAGGAGCAGAATGCCTGGAGTCCTTCCTTCCAGCTTGGTTCTGTGTTCTCAGACACACTTGCTCCCTGGACACCTGCTACTTCCTACCCACCTGTTGCCTCCTACCCACCCCTGAGCCAGCCAGACCTGCTCCCCATCCCGTGAGTAGCCCCGGAACCCCTTTTCCTCCAGACCCCACTCTACCCCTCACCTTCTCCAGTTGGGGGCCTTGTTCCCTTTTGCAACTCCTCTTGTCCCTGGAGCCCCACCCCAGGCATGACCCCTAACCTTTGATTCCCAGAAGATCCCCACAGGCTCCTGGGGGCTCCCACCGGATGCCATCTTCCCGGCAGGATTCAGATAGTGGTGAGTGTCCATGTAAAGAGAGTCTCTGGGTGGTGCCTGTGGCTCAGTGGGTAGGGCGCCAGCCCCATATACCTAGGGTGGTGGGTACAAACCCGGCTCCAGCCAAATTGCAACAAGAATAGACAGGCATTGTGGCAGGCGCCTGTAGTCCCAGATACTCAGGAGGCTGAGGTAAGAGAATCACCTAAGCCCAGAAGTTGGAGGTTGCTGAGCTGTGTGACGCCACGGCACTCTACCAAGGGCGATAAAGTAAGAGTCTGTCTCTACCAAGAAAAAAGAGGATCTCTGCAGCTTGGCACTTGTAGCTCAATGGCTAGGGCACCGACCACATACACCAGAGCTGGTGGATTCGAACCCAGCCCAGGCCCGCCAAACAACAATGACAACTATACCATAAAATGGCCGGGTGTTGTGGCAGGTGCCTGTCGTCCCAACTACTTGGGAGGCTGAGGCAAGAAAATTGCTTAAGCTCAAGAATTTGAGGTTGCTGTGAGCTGAGATGCCACAGCACTCTATGGAGGACAAAATAGTGAGACTCTGTCTCAAAAAAACAAAGGGTCTCCAAGGGCTGGGGGCTGGGCAGAAAATGGGCCCTGCCTGAGCTGACTCAGTCTCCCTCTTGTTCTCTCCCTGAAGCCAACAGTGTGGCAAACTACGAGAATGAAGGTGCGTCCAGGATCCTGGGTGCCCAGGCAGGGTGGGGAGGCTGGGGCCTATCCCAGACTAGGTAACCCCTGTATTATTATCCCCAGAACCAACCTGTGAGGATGAAGATGAGAACGATGATGAGGATGACTACCTGGGCTACCTGTGAGTGGCCAGGTGGGTAGTGGGGGTGAGGCCCGCCAGGGTCCTCGCTCACCTACATGTTACTTCCTTTCAGGAAGGTGCTTCCCGACAGCACCTCAGCTGCCCTGTCAGCCCCGGTGCCCAGCAACCCTGGCCTCCGAGACAGTGCCTTCTCTGGTGAGTAAGGTATTTCTGGCCTCCCACTACCCTGTGTGGTGCGGGCTCCTCACTCTTTGCTCTCCTGTGATTTCATTGATGATTGCTACCCTCCTTTTTTCTTGGATCTCTCCTGCAGGAACTCCTATCCTTCAGATACTAGACTTCCTGCTCTCCTCCTCTGATTTTCTTACTTTTTCTCTCCTCTTTCCTATCTCTTTCTTTTCCTTTTACTGTCTAAGAGATTTCCTTGACTTGATTCTTCAGCCCTCTACTGAAATTTCATTTCTCCTATTAAAAAGCTCTTTCTTGGTCTTCAGATGTTCCTTTTTCATAGTCTCCTGTTCTTGTTTCATGGAGATGGTATCATCTTGTAAATCTCTAAGAATATTAGAGTCTGTCTGTGTGTGTGTATAAGTTTTCTTCTGGTTCCTGTATTGTCTCAGTATCTTTTGAGCTACTTTTCTTCCTTCATCCTGTCTGGTTGCATCCTCTGGGCTTGCCTTGATGTCCTGGGAATTTCAATTTTTTGTTGTTGTCTCCTCTCTAAATATACTCTTCCTAGTCTATCAATTCCACACCCTCACTTCACTTGCCATCGAGATGCCAAATTTGCCACCTCTCTCTTGAGAGAGGCTGACTGTAGTGATAGTTCATTGAGGGTCTACTTACAGCTTCATTAAGAGTTTAATGTGTATTAATTTATTAAACCTCATGATTCCATGCCTGGTTTGAGCTCCAGACTACCTGGCCAAGTGCCTTTTTTCACACTTGGATTTATCCATTCATTCCTTCACTCACTTACCGGGTGCCTCTACTGGGCTGATACCAGGGACCTAACAGTTAATGAGGCTGGCTGTAGTGATAGTTCATTGAGGGCCCACTTCCTGCTTCACTAAGTGTTTTATGTGTATTAAACCTCATGGTTCCATGCTGGGCGCAGTGGCTCATGCCTGTAATCCTAGCACTCTGGGAGGCTGAGGTGGGTGGATTGCCTGAGCAAGAACAAGACCCCATCTCTAAAAATAACTGGACATTGTGGCAGGTGACTGTAGTCCTAGCTATTTGGGAAGCTGAGGCAAGAGAATTGCTTGAGCCCAAGAGTTTGATGTTGCTGTGATCTATGACACCATGGCACTCTACCAAGGGTGATCAAGTGAGACTCTGTCTCAAAAAACAAAACAAAACAAAAATATAGTTCCCAGGTGCTCTTGGGACTGCTGCTGCCCCTTCAAGGCTCAGTTGTCACCTCTGTGTGATGGCAGCATTTATTTAATAAACACTTGGTAGCACGTTTTAGACAACAGGCCCTGTTTTACTATTCACTGCTTTAATCGTCACAGCAATCCCATGAGGCAGGAATTGTTACTAGCCCTATTTTCCAGATGAGAAACCTGAGACCCAGAGAAGTTAGGTCACTTGTCTGAGGTTACATTGTTGGTTGATGCTGGAACTGGGACTGAACTGGGGCAGTCTAGCTCCAAAGCCCGCCTTGCCCCATCCTCATGGCAACATAGAAAAGAACCAAATAGGTGCTACAGAGCCTTGGCAGTGGCTAATGGGTAGAGGCAGGGGTCAGGGCAGGAAGCGCCTGCTGGGCCAAGCATGTCCTCTCCCTCCTGATGTGCCACCTAACTCCTGTGGCCCTGAGCTGCTCTCTGTCCCCACTCCCCTGCCTGGTGTCTTCTGACCCTCCTGCCCTCTCACAGTTCCATTCACTGTCATGAGCCCTGGTCAAGTGGGCTTCCTCTCTCTGAATACCCTTGTTCTTTCTAGCCGCCATTACTGACAGTCTGGAGTGCTCTCATCATGTCCTGTGGGGCTGATGAAGGGTGGCTGTGTTGGGAGCCTCTGGGTGTCTGCCCCTGGCGAGATCTGGACACCTGAGGTTGGGGGATCTTTGGGAATCTGTGGTAAAAGGTCTCTGGTACCAATGCTGGGGATCAGATGGGCTCTGTGGCTTTCCTGCAGTGGAGTCCAGCAAAGATTATGTGAACATCCCTGAGAGTGAGGAGAGTGCAGAAGCGTCTCTGGGTGAGTGACTGGTGCTCCCCATGCCTGTCCTGAACCTTCTGTGCTCCAGCCCACTCTCGGTGTGGTCTGGCCTCCCCCTGGAGCTGCCCACACCCCTTCCTCTCTGTCTGAGGGTCCTTCTGCCCGCTCTCCCTCAATGTGGCCTACCCTGTGCGTGTCCAGCCTTCTGTCTAACTCGTCTCCACAGATGGCAGCTTGGAGTACGTGAATGTGTCCCAAGAGCAGCAGCCAGTGGCCAGGACTGAGCCTGGTGTGTGCATGGGAGGGAGGGGGCAGAAGCTGGGGGAGCTGCTTTGGGTTAGGAGGAATGGCTGTAGCTATTAACGGAAAACCCTTCCCCTTGCAGCCACCCTGAGCTCCCAGGAGGTGGAGGATGAAGAGGAAGAAGGAGCTCCAGATTACGAGAATCTGCAAGAGCTTAACTGAGGCCTGGTGAGAGGCCCTCCTGCCCTAGCCCTCCCCCTGGCCTGCAGGCCCTTGTCCCTCCCTTGAGGACACCCTCTATGACCCGTCCTCCACCTCAGGCCTGTCCCTGACCCTGGGCACCCTGCTAACGCCCGCCAACCTGACCCCAGTACCTCTCTCTCCCTCCTCTGCCCTGATGTGTTTCAGTATGAGGCCATGTCTGTCTTGGAAACAGCCTTGCCTGGGAGGGTTGAGCTGGACAGCTGGGAGTGGCTCTGGGGGCTCCACTCGGCAACCTGCCCTGGTTCCAGCATGACAACAGTCTGAGAATTTCCCCCCTAACTTATTGTCACTTTGGGGTGCAGTCTGTCCCCCCGACATTCTGCACCTTCTGACTCAGCCTGAGAATGAACTACACTGGCCCCATTCTGCTTGTAATAGAATAAAGGCCGGCTTGGTCTGTAGTGCTCTTGCCTTAGGGGAGGCCTGTGGGTCAGATTGGGCTTGACAGCCTGCATGTGTCTGTGTGTGTGTACGAATCTGACCCAGAGAGAGCCTAGATCTGTGTGTGTGTGTGTGTGTGTGTGTGTGTATGTGTGTGTGTGTGTATCTGTGGGTCTCCCATCCTCCACAGGGGCCCCATACTTCTGACAGCCCTGGCATGTGAGTGGCAGCAGATGGCGACAAGGATGCTTACCTGAGTGAGGCCTTCTGACGCAGGCTGGCACTGCTGGAGCTCTGAACGCATCATCCCAAGAGGCAGCCCCTGCGGGTAGGGTGGAGGTGGGGGCCTAGGTGGGGAGTGGGCATTGCCAGCAAGACCCTTCCCTGCTGGCCCTTAGTGTCTGCATCTTTAGATCAAGGTACTGATCTAACCTCAAAGGACTCTCTTTGTTCTTACCTTTTGTAGTTCTAAATAAAATAGAACTTAAACGTTGCCTAAGCAACTAAAATTAACATGCAGAACAGCACTTTCACACTTTGGTGTGTGGCGACTCACTGGCAGGTCTTGCTGTGATGCAGGTTCAGGGATGGGGCCTGAGACTTTGTGCTTCTAAGGAGTTCTCGTGTGGCTCTGATACTGCTGTCCCATGAACCTCACCCTGAGTAGCAGTGGTATGGTGGATACCTATTGTTTTGACTCGCTGGGGTCCATTTCCCCTTACTTTGGAAATTTCACCTCAGTTTTCCTCTGGGGTCCAATTCTTTCCCAGTCTCCCTTCATGTGATGTGGTGTTGGAGATTGTTGAACTGACACCCCCACCTCAGTAGGTGAGCATGTGACTCAGACCTGGACCTGGCCATTGTCCTCTTCCCTGGCCGTTGTGACTGGCCCAGGTGTGGGCATGTGGCCCCAGGTGGGCCGGGAGGGGCAGCCCGGGGATCTGGGCAGGAAGCATCAGGGAGGGAAGCCCTTTTTGTTCCCGGAAGTTTAATTATTAAGCTGGGAGGAGGAAGGCCTGGAAACACCCCTCAGAGAGCCTGCTTAAGGGTGAAGCCACCACGGAGGAGAGAATGGCCGAGAGGACAGGGCCAGATTCCTGATGGCATCATTAGGACTCATAGGTCTGATCACACCTGAAGTGAGATATCAGCCCTCTCCAGACTTCCCAGTTACTTGGGCCAATAAATTACAATTTTTTTCAACTAGGTTGACTTGGGGTTTCTGTCACTACAATCAAAGTGGTTCTGCTTGATACTCAAAGTTGTTGGCAGTTCCCTGTCGATGCTAAAGGTGTGAAGCACCTGGTGCTTGTTCTGCTTATTTTATGAATGATTGGGCCTCCCCTTGTCAGCCATTGCCACTATTCTGCTTAGTAGGTAGAGAGTCAAGGGACTACAGTGTGCTGTAAGGCATGGGGAGGACTCAGGTCACTCTGGGCCTGGCCTTGGTGGATGGGGATCTTCCATGAGGCACTCATTTGTATGTCTTGGACCTAGAGAGAGTCTGTGGCTTTGCTTCCATCAGTCGATGAACCACAGACAGAGCCGTCAATGCGATTGGATCTCTGGGGCTAGAACTAGGAGTTCTCAGCTCATTGGGGTGGTCAGTGGGGAGAATGGAAGATGGAAGCTGGGAAGTAGAAATAGGTGCAGAAACAGGCTCAGCAAGACAAAGTGACTTGCCCAAAGCTTAAGAAGTAAATCTGGGATTGGATTACATCTGTGGCTATTCGCCCCCAGGCTACTGGGGGTCACTGCTGCTGTGACCCAGGGCCTCTTTGTCCTGTTTTATTTTTTTGTGGTTTTTGGCTGGGGCTGTGTTTGAACCTGCCACCTCCAGCATATGGGGCTGGCGCCCTACTCCTTTGAGCCACAGGCACCACCCTGTCCTGTTTATTATACAAAGTGCTAGCTGCCTTGAACGGGGAGGCTCAGAAGAGGTCCAATTGGAAAAGATGGGCAGGGGGAGTCTTAGAGGCTGGACACCAACAGGTGGAGTTAAATTGTTTTATTTGGGGAAAATAGAAATGGGAAGGAACACCTTTGTGCTGGGCGGCACCTGTGGCTCAGTGAGTAGGGCGCCGGCCCTATATACCAAGTGTGGCGAGTTTGAACCTGGCCCCAGCCAAACTGCAACAAAAATTAGCCGGGCATTGTGGCGGGTGCCTGTAGTCCCAGCTACTCAGGAGGGTGGGGCAAGAGAATTGCCTAAGCCCAAAGAGCTGAAGGTTGCTGTAAGCCGTGACGCCACAGCACTCTACCAAGGGTGATAAAGTGAGACTCTGTCTCTAAAAAACAAAACAAAACAGTTTGCCAACGGTATGCTGGTGCAGCCAACCTAGCAACATCTAGTAAAGATGTGCGCATGCCCATTTAGCTAGCAAATGCCTGGGTTCAAGCCCTGACCAACTGTAGCACGCAAGCTCAGGGCAGCATTGTAGAAGCTACGGCTGGAAACAATTTAGACCACGCGTGGCCGGAGAATGGACACTGCAGCCAGACAGTGGGTGCTCACCACAGGCAGAACAAATGAACTGGAGCAAGGCCTAGCCACACAGTGGGTATCACTAACAGAAGGTGAGTGACACAGCAAAGCAAGTGATGTATATACAGTTAAAAGCATATACAAATGATGTTGATTGTTCAGAGATGTGCATTTATGTAAAAGTATCAAGATATGAGACATAGGAGTGAAGATACCAAACTCAGGACAGAGGTAACCCAGGGAGAAGTTCAAAGAGGGCTCTGTGAGATGAGCAATGTCTTACTCTTGAGCAGGAGAGAGAGGGACATAGCGTTTGACACATTATTCTTTTAGTATTTGCAGATCTGAATGGTTTCATAACAACTAAGAGAGATCAAAGCCTGAGGAGGGACTGGATGGGGGTGGAAGGGTGCGGCATAATCAGCTTTAGGAGACAGTGAACAGTAGGCCAAGAGTCTCTATCTGGTTTGTGCAGAGTAGATGAGTTGCACGCTGCTCTACTCCTTAAGAACAACATATGTAAGACCCTGGGGTGTGCTTGAGGAACTGAAAGAAATTACATGTTGTGGGATTGGAGAAGGCACGGAGAGGCAAGGGTGGATGGAGATAGGGGCTGAGCAAGCATAAAACCTTTATCCAGAGACCAACAAGCTGCCCCTGGAGGCTTTGGAGCAAAGAATCATGTGATCAGATTTGTGGGGTTTTTTTTGTTTTTTGAGATAGTCTCACTTGTCACCCTCTGTACAGTGCAGTGGCATCATGGTTCACGGCAACATCAAACTCTTGGGCTCAAGCGATTCTCTTGCTTCAGCCTCCAAAGTAGCTGGGACTACAGGTGCCCACCACAATGCCTGGCTATTTTTTAGAGATGGGTCTCACTCTTACTTGGGCTGGTCTCGAACCCGTGAGCTCAGGCAATCCACTTGCTTCAGTCTCGCAGAGTGCTAGGATTACAGGCATAAGCCACCACGCCAGAACCCAGATTTGTGTTTTAGAAAACATCTCTGGGGCGGTTCCTTTGGCTCAGTGAGTAGGGCACTGGTCCCATATACGAGGGTGGCAGGTTTGAACTTGGCCCCAGCTAAACTGCAACAAAAAAATAGCCGGGTGTTGTGGCAGGCGCCTGTAGTCTCAGCTACTTGGAAGGCTGAGGCAAGAGAATCGCCTAAGCCCGGGAGTTGGAGGTTGCTGTGAGCTGTGATGCCATTGCACTCTACCAAGGGCGACAAAGTGAGACTCTGTCTCTAAAAAAAAAAAAAGAAAGAAAGAAAACATCACTGGCTTGCCTAATGTGGAGGGTGGATTGTGAGGTCTGTTAGATCAGAAGTAGGGAGGCTGTGAAGCAGATCCAGGGAGAGGGCTGAGAGAATTAGGAGATATTTGAGAAGCGGAACCAAGAAACCATGATGTGCTGTGAAGCAGGGGAGGGCCCAGGATGACTAAGTCTTTGCCTTGGTGGATGAGGATGGGGACCTTCCCTGAGGCACTATCAGCTTCTCTTTTGTGTGTCTTGGACCTAGAGAGGAGATGTGGCTTTGCTTCCATCAGTCGCTGAACCGCAGGTGGAAGCTGGGAAACAGAAATAGATATTTCTTGAATTCTGGTGTTCTAGAAAAGGTAGATTTAGCGACAAGTGAGAGAGAACATTTTTCTGGAATTGCTTGAGGAGACATATGGATGCTTACAAAAATTATTGGGCAGCACCTGTGGCTCAGTCGGTAAGGCGCCAGCCCCATATACCGAGGCTGGCGGGTTCAAACCCGGCCCTGGCTGAACTGCAACCAAAAAATAGCCGGGCGTTGCGGCGGGCGCCTGTAGTCTCAGCTGCTTGGGAGGCTGAGGCAAGAGAATCGCTTAAGCCCAGGAGTTGGAGGTTGCTGTGAGCTGTGTGATGCCACGGCACTCTACCCAGGGCCATAGAGTGAAACTCTGTCTCTACAAAAAAAAAAAAAAAAAAATTATTAAGAGATACCAGCTCTCTGAATTTGGGTTCTCCCAGAAGCAGGCCTTGAGATGAGGATTCTAGTGATAGTAGTTTATTTGGGAGGTATGCCCAGAACACACTAGCTGGGAAGCAGGGAAGTGAGATAGGAAGGAGAAGGCAGCCTGGTCCTACTGTCGGCACCTGGAACTCAGGCCTGGGAGGGGACACATGTAGCCAGGGTGGGGTCAACCTGCCTGATGGAGGGAGCTGGGATATTTACACACCCCATCCCAGAAGTCACTACTTGAGGGCTGCTCCTGCAGGGTGAATTCTCCAGAATTTCTGACATACTACACAGATGGGCATAGTGGGCTCTGGTGGCCAGCAGCTAGGGCAGGCTGGAGGGAACTGAAATGGTGAGGGGACAGGCCTGTGGACAAGGCACCCACAGTGACTGCTGCAGTACTCAGGCTCTTGGTGATGGTGAGTGCCATTTCCCGCCAAATGTGTGGCACCTGAGTCCTGTGAGAATCTTCATTTTCTTTTTTGAGACAGTCTCACTTTGTGTAGAGAGCTGTGGCATCATAGCTCACAGCAACCTCAAACTCTTGGGCTCAAGCAATTCTCTTGCCTCAGCCTCTCGAGTAGCTGGGACTAAAGGCGCCCGCCACAACGCCCAGCTATTTTTAGAGACGAGGGCTTGCTCTCGCTTAGAGTCTCAAACTCGTGAGCTCAGGCCATCCACCCACCCCAGCCTCCCAGAGTGCTGGGATTACAGGCATGAGCCATCCGGCCCAGCTTCTGTGAGAAGCTTCTTAAAGAAAGGTTTCTGCAGTGGGCAGAGTCTGGGGAAACCAGCATACTCTACAATACCCCTTGCAGAGTCAGAACGCACAACAATAAGGTAGCAGCTCTGAAAAATCAGTGATGAATGTCTTTATTTCTCTTTGCCTAACGTGGTATTTCCCAAACTTAAAAAAAATGTTATTATTAACATTTTGCAGACCCCTTTAGACATCTAGAGAGGACGTCTTTTGTTTTTGCCCTCCCAGCATCCATTCCTATGACTATATCTGGATTTCCTTCTGGAACTGTTTAGGTGGCTTAGGTGGAACTGGCTTCTCAGACCTGCTTGTAACCTGGGATGAGCCAATCATTATAGCCAATCCTGTGGCCTCTATCATTGGTTGATACAGGGGCACATGACCCCAACCAGACCAATCAGATATGTTCCTAAGGCTTTTGGTGGAAAGACCACCTTCTTCCTAACCCGGAAGAGAGAGTTCTTTTTCCTCTGGGGTTGCCAAGCTGGGAGGACAGAGGGGTGGAGCTTTTTAGGCTTCTTTCTGGAGAGAGCCTCCTGAGAGGGAAGGCACTGCAGAAGACAGCAGCGTCAGAAATAGAAAATTGAGTACGGGTGGCAGGTCTCGCCTGGGATCCAGTGTGCCTGCAGCCATGACTCCTAGATGAGACAATCAAATACCCCTTCCTCTCCTTAGGCCACTTGGAGCCCATTTCTGCCATTTGCAGATAAATATTCCTAAATAACAACCATGACTACTACGGTTCTGTGGTTTCCACTAAATCACAATCAGGCCATCCTGGGCTAATGATGTAATCCCTGGTGGCCAATCTAAGAAACTTCCAGACTGAGTTATTTCCTCCTGCACCGCTTCTAACTGCCCTTGAGGAGTACCTGGACAACATTTCTCTCCATGTTTCACTGCCCCAGCCTGATTCACCTTATAGCAGGCGATCTCTCTCTCATGCACTTGTACCCACACATTTCCTCAATGCCCCCAGGAAGATCTCTGGGCTTCCCTTACTCTTGTTTTACATATTTGGTTTTATTAGTGTCAGATGTGTCAAATAATTCCAAAAGAGGACCACGCACGTCCTACTTATATTCAAGGGCACTGGAATGTAAGTCAGGGGACTTAAGTGTTAGTCCCAACTCAGCTGCTAGATCTCTGGTGGGACTTTGTGGACCTTTGAGGATGTTGGACTTAAGTTCTAAAACCTTCTCATTCTGGGGTCCCTAGAATGAGACCCTTGGGGTCCCTAGCCCCAAAAGGTGTCCCTAAAAGTAAAAGAATAGGTTCCCTACTCTGAGTTAATGCGCACCCTTCTTTGGCTTGATCTAGCTTCAGCAAGGTTCCTGTCGTTTGCAAATGAAAGTGCCCTGACTCATCTAGACAGGATGCTGTGGGAGCATCAGCCTTCACCAACAAGTTCCCGTCGTCAGGCGCCTACCATCTGCCATGCACAGTGCCGCCCGCTGTACATACACTTGGTCCTTACTGTGACCTTTGGGAGGGTTCTTCTTGTTATCATCCTTTCACAAATGAGGGGACTGAGGCTCAGAGAATGCAGGTGGCCTGCTCAAGCAGGGCACTGGCTCCTCCTCCTGGAGCAGTCCAAGATAAGCTCTGTTCAAAGTCCCTCTTCTGGGGATCATCATGTCCCTCCTCAGGGCCCTCTCTCCATATCTGTCCCTGAGCATGGTGGGCAGGAGAGGCCACTCAGAGCACACCTCCCTCTCCCTGGACTTCTCACGGAGGCTGCTGGGGCACCAGGGCTGGGCCTAAGCTGAGGACACAGTGAGGTGGACCCTTGGAGCACCTATGCCCTTGAGGGGGCAGGAAGGATCCCCAGAGCCTTGAGAAAGAGATGTCTTGAGGTGTCTGGCCTCCTCCCCCTGGGAGCCCTCCTGCCTGCATGGCTGGGGGCTCTGTCCCTGTCTGCTTTCCTCCTTGTGCACCTGGTGGGCCTCTGAGCATTTGTTACCCTTTTCTACCTGGCTCTTGGGTTCATCAAATTTCTTTCTGTTTCTGGGTCCCCCTACACCTCATACCCCAGGCCCCCCTCTTCCCTTCCCACTTGTAGCTTTCATATTTGCCTGGTTGTCACACAGGGTTGACCTCTGTGTGTCCCAGGGGTCACTCCTCCCCTTTCTGGCTCTTTCTCTCTCTCCATCTCTGGTCTGTTTTTGTCTCTGTTTCTCTCTCTTCCTTGGCCTGTCTGCCTCTCTGTATTTCTCACTCTGTCTTAGGAGTGCTCCCTCCCCATCTGTCTCTGTGACTCTGCCTGTCCCTCTTTCTCTTGTCTCTCTGTGGCTCTCTGTGATCTCTCTGTCTCCCTCCTCCTCTCCCTGCCCCTCCCTCCCCACATCCTGAGTTGTCTTTGGGGAACCGGAAATTTGGGGGATCAGAGAGATACTGGGAGGCTGAGCTGCTGCTGCCTAGAGATAATGCCTGGGTGGGTGGGGGTTGTGGGGGCGGGAACCCAGAATCTGCATCTCTCTCCTGGCCCTGGTCCACAAAGAGACAGACAGAGGGGTTCTGTCACCTCTGTAGGCCTCAGTTCTATCCTCCAGTGAACTGGGCCTAATGAACCTGCCTCCCTCAGGGGCTGAGGGTCTTGGTGTGAAAATCAAATCAAGTAGCTTGAGCAGAGTAGGGACTTGGGTGAGTGAAGGACAGGAGGGATGGTGTCCTTCAAGGGTGTCTGAGGTTCTAGCAGGGGCTGTCGAGAGGTTAAGGGGAGGCTCTGGCCTGGCATCTGAGCCTCTCCTTTTCTCCCTGTGCCTCTGTTGTTCCATCCGTACTGTGGTAGGCTTATTCTTTTAGCAGACCTTAGCAGCTCTTACTCTGTGATGGACCCGTTCTAATGTTCACTGCTTTAATCATCACAATAGCCCTATGAGATGGATGCTGTTATTAACTCTATTTTACAGATGGGGAAACTGAAGCACAGAGAGGTTGAGTGGCCCACCCAAGGTCACACAGCAAGGATCCCTCAACATGACAGGACACTGAATGAGTTAGGCTGGTTTATGCCAAAGTCAGGGCTGGCCATATACATGTCCATTTTAAACAAAGGCAGTGTTGGGGGAGTGCCTGTGGTTCAATGAGTAGGGTGCCGGCCCCATATATGAGAGTGGGAGGTTCGAACCTGGCCCCGGCCAAACTGCAACAAAAAGTAGCTGGGCATTATGGTGGGCACCTGTAGTCCCAGCTACTTGGGAGGCTGAGGCAAGAGAATCACCTAAGCCCAAGAGCTGGAGGTTGCTGCGAGCTGTGATGCCACGGTACTCTACCAAGGGCGACAAAGTGAGACTCTGTCTCTAAAAAAATAAATAAAATAAAATAAAAATAAACAGACACAGTGTTAATTCCTCTTAAATCCTGTGTAGAGAGAGTTACTTCCTTCTCAATTTGGATTATGGTTGCAGAGAAAGTCTCTTTGGGATGCAGCTATTTAACACTCTTACACACGTGCTAATCTCCCTTCCAGGCAGAGGGAGGAAGTTCAGTGCACTGAGCAGGCAGCTCTATGGAATTTAATCATTTGTTTTGATTTTTCTGGGATTTGCTTTTTAGGTTTCTTTTTTTTTTTTTTTTTGTAGAGACAGAGTCTCACTTTATGGCCCTCGGTAGAGTGCCGTGGCATCACACAGCTCACAGCAACCTCCAACTCCTGGGCTTAGGCAATTCTCCTGCCTCAGCCTCCCGAGTAGCTGGGACTACAGGTGCCTGCCACAACGCCCGGCTATTTTTTTGTTGCAGTTTGGCCGGGGCTGGGTTTGAACCCGCCACCCTCAGCATATGGGGCCAGCGCCCTGCTCACTGAGCCACAGGCGCCACCCAGGTTTCTTTTTATTTAGGGCAAGAAAACACTAGTTTTCCATTTAGGGGTGTGACATGTAGTTGCCTTTGAAGTGAATTTAAGTTTTAAAAGGAAGTCATTTAAAAAGAAAGAAAACTAATAAGAAAATTGGGTATGGGGAATTGGGTAAATATTGTGAATGTGGATTCAGAAGAATTGCATTTTTATGGCAGGACGGAGCGCAGTGGCTGATGCCTGTAATCTTAGCCACTCTGGGAGGCTGAGGAATGAGGATCACTTGTGCTCAGGAGTTTGAGACCAGCCTGAGCAAGAATGAGACCCGGTCTCTACTAAAAATAGAAAAATTAGCCGGGCACAGTGGTGTGCGCCTGTAGTCCTAACTGCTGTACTTCACCTAGGGCAACACAGCAGGCTCTGTCTCAAAAATAAACAGGCTGGGCACAGTGGCTCATGCCTATAATCCTAGCACTCTGAGAGGCTGAGGCAGGTGGATTGCCTGAGCTCACAAGTTTGAGACCAGACAGAACAAAAGCAAGACCTCATCTCTACTAAAAACAGAAAAACTGAGGCAAGAGGATCACTTGAGCCCAAGAGTTGGAGGTTGCTGTGAACTATGACACCACAGCACTCTACTCAGGGTGACAGCTTGAGACCGTCTCAAAACAAAAACAAAAACAAAAAACAAGGGTGGCACCTGTGGCTCAAAGGAGTAGGGCGCCAGCCCCATATGCTGGAGGTGGCGGGTTCAAACCCAGCCCTGGCCAAAAACTACAAAACAAACAAATAAAAAATAATTGCATTTTAGGAAACCCAGAGCCAGGCGAAGACTGAGAGCCCTTTTCTAGCTCTACTATGTCCTAATTCCAGCCTGGCAGAGTCCAGGATCACCTGCCTGAGGCCACATGGCTCATCAGTGGCAGAGCTGGGATCCTAGCAGCCTTTGCAGGTGCTGCAGGCATGATTGTGAAGATGTTGGAGGCTGGGAGACCCTTCAGGTCCTCTAGAGTCTCTAGTAGTAAGCAACAGAAACCATCTGGAGAGGTTTGATGCCAAAGAGATTGCCTGGAAGGGTAGCCAGGCACAGAGGATCATGGGAGAGGGTTAGCAGTTCAGGAAAACCAGAAGGAAGCAGCCCTGCCCAGATACCTCCATCCGGCCCATCAGGCCACAGGCTTTTCCTTTAGCTGTCCCTCCCTCTTTGGTTACCACTGTGCCCTAGGCCCACCCAGGCTCCACACCCACACCCAGGCTACCTGGGATCAGGAATGAGGTGAAGGTATGGAGGGGTAGGGTGGGGGGCTTCCCATAAGGGAATTGGGGCCAAGGTCCCTTCAATGCCCCACAGTTAGGGCATCTCCTACGTAAGTAAGGGGTATGGGCTCGGCGCCTGTGGCTCAAGCGGCTAAGGTGCCAGCCACATATATCTGAGCTGGCGGGTTCAAAACCAGCCTGAGTCCGCCAAACAACAATGACAGCTGCAACCAAAAAATAGTCGGGCGCCTGTAGTCCCAGTTACTTGGGAGGCAGAGGCAAGAGAATCGCTTGAGTCTAGGAGTTGGAGGTTGCTGTGAGCTGTGATGCCACAGCACTCCACCCAGGATGACAGCTTGAGGCTCTGTCTCAAGAAAAAAAAAAAAAAAGGAGTATGGAACCCTCCTTCTCTCATACCTTTCTACCCCCACTCCAGGCCCAAGTCCTGCTCTGCCCCCCACCCCTTGCCTGGAGCCCTCTCCTCACTCTGGGCCTCAGTACACCTATCTGTGGGGGTCATGGGAGTCAATCATAGCAGTAGTTTGTTGGCGGCGCCTGTGGCTCAGTGGGTAGGGTGCTGGCCCCATATACCGAGGGTGGTGGGTTAGAACCCGGCCCTGGCCAAACTGCAACAAAAAATAGCTGGGCATTGTGGCAGGTGCCTGCAGTCCCAGCTACCCTGTTTCCCCAAAAATAAGACAGTGTCTTATTTTAAGGTGTGCTCCCAAAGATGCACTAGGTCTTATTTTCAGGGGACATCTTATCTTTCCTGTAAGTAGGTCTTATTTTCGGAGGATGTCTTATTTTCGAGGAAACAGGGTACTCAGGAGGCTGAGGCAAGAGAATCACCTAAGCCCAGGAGTTAGAGGAAGTTGCCCAAGGGCAATAGAGTGAGACTCTGTATCTAAAATCAATAAATAAATAAATAAATAAATAAAAATAAAATAAGAGCAGTGGTTTGTAAATAACTCTGAGGCGCTAATGCAGGAATTCAGCAGACACGGGCTGCATCAAGGCAAAGGTGAGGCCTTAAGGGGTTTCTGTTGATCTAGCCTTTCTCTAGGACAAGGCAATTTGTTGTTATGCTTTATTTATTTTATCATAAAAGATCAATGACACATTTGAACTCACAAAAAAAGCTCATGCTGATAAAGATGGGTTCCCCCCGCCCCATTCATGTGGGGCTGTTGGCAGTGTTCCAACCATCCGACTCCCACTTGCTCCCTGACTCAGCCCCGTGGGCCCCTCTTCCCTCTACCCTTAACTCACCGGACTCCTTTCTGCCTCTGGGCGTTTGCACTGGCTCTTCCCACTGCCTGGAGCTCAGCTCCCATGTGCTCACATGTTCTCTTCCTTCTGTCATTTGGATCCCAACTAATTTCCCCTCCTTGGAGGGCCCTCACTGTCCACTCCATGTGACTTTCTGCCCCTCGGGCCCCCCTGCATTTCATCACCCTGTTGAATTGGCTTTGTAATGCTGATCTTTTTTTTTGGGAAAGCTCCTCAAGCTGTCACCCTGGGTAGAGTGCCCTGGCATCACAGCTCACAGCAACCTCAAACTCCTGGGCTCAAGCGATTCTCCTGCCTCTGCTTCCCAAGTAGCTGGGACTACAGGCGCCTGCCACAATGCCCTGCTATTTTTTTGGTTACAGCTGTCATTGTTGTTTGGCGGGCCCAGGCTGGATTCGAACCACCTGCCAGCTCGGGTGTATGTGGCTGGCGCCTTAGCTGCTTGAGCCACAGGCGCTGAGTCTGATCTTTTTATGCATGTATTGTTTCTTGTCTGTCCCTCTATAGACTGTGAGCTCCTTGTCCGTCTTTGTCACTCCAGGGCCCAGTACAGAGGTTGGCATAGAGTAGGTGCTCAGCAAATATAGATGAGTGAATGAATTTAAAAAATTGCTAAGGCAGGCCCGTAAGTCCCTAAATAACAAGTTCCCCCAGATCCTCCCAGCCCTACCATGTCCTAAGTGCCCAGCCTTGGGGAAAGCACTATCTAAAGGAGAATTGCAAACTGGTGGCCTGCTGAAGTGTTTAATACTTTTGAACATTGTGGTAAAAAAAACAAAAAATCCATACAACGTGAAACTTACCATCTTAACCATTTTAAGTGTACAGTTCAATAGCATTGAGTATATTCACATGGTTGTACAGATCTCCAAGACTTTTTCAGCTTGCAAAACTAAAACTCTGTACCAATTAAACAACTCCCCAACCCCTGATAACCACTACTCTACTTTCTGTTTCTTGTTCTATGTGGCTGGCTTATTTCATTGTTTTCATTTGGTATAATGTCCTCAGGGCTCATGTCTTTGTGGTAGCATATAACAGGATTTCCTTCACTTTTAGGGCTATGTTTGGGTTTGACTGTCCCCTCCAAAACTCATGTTGAAATTTAGCCAGGTGAGGTGGCTTGTAACTTGTTACATTTTTTGGTAACCCTAGCAATTTGGGAGGCTGAGGTGGGAGGATCACTTGAGGTCAGGAGTTTGAAGTTACAGAGAGCTATAATGACACCTACTTTAGCACAGGCAATAGACTGAGATCCTGACTCAAAAAAACAAAACAAAACAAAACACAAAAGACATTTCATTACCATTGTTAAGGTCTTAAGAGGTAGGACAACTAAGGGAGCATTAAGTGATTAGGCCATAAATAGATTAATGTCATTATTTTGGGAGTGAGTTCATTATCCTAAGACTGGGTCCGTAGAAAAATTAACTTGGTAATCTTTTTTTTTTTGTAGAGACAGGGTCTTACTTTATGGCCCTTGGTAGGGTGCCGTGGCCTCACACAGCTCGCAGCAACCTCCAACTCCTGGACTTAAGCGATTCTCTTGCCTCAGCCTCCTGAGTAGCTGGGACTACAGGCGCCCGCCACAACGCCGGCTATTTTTTGGTTGCAGTTTGGCCAGGGCTGGGTTTGAACCCATCACCCTCGGTATATGGGGCCGGCGCCCTACTCACTGAGCCACAGGCGCCGCCCTAATTTGGTAATCTTAGTACTCTGGGAGACTGAGGCTGGTCAGTTACTTGAGCTCAGGACTTTGGGGCCAGCCTGAGCAAGAGTGAGACCCCTTCTCTAAAAATAGCTGGGCATTGTGGCAGGTGTTTATAGCTACTTGGGAGGCTGAAGTAAGAGATCACTTGAGCCTGAGAGTTTGAGGTTGCTGTGAGCTATGATGCTACAGCACTCTACTGAGGGTGACAAAGTGAGACCCTGTCTCAAATAATAATAATAGTAATAATTTGGCCCTCTCATGCTCTCTTTCCTTTGAGTTCTTTCTTGCCCTTCCATCTTTTGCTATGAGGTGAAGTAGCAAGAAGGCCCTAGTCAAATGCAGATCCCTTGACCTTGAACTTCTCAGCTTCCAGAAGTATAAGAAATACATTTCTGGGCTGCGCCTGTGGCTCAGTCGGTAGGGCGCTGGCCCCATATACCGAGGGTGGCGGGTTCAAACCCAGCCCCGGCCAAACTGCAACCAAAAAATAGCCGGGCGTTGTGGTGGGCGCCTGTGGTCCCAGCTACTCGGGAGGCTGAGGCAAGAGAATCGCTTAAGCCCAGGAGTTGGAGGTTGCTGTGAGCTGTGTGAGGCCACGGCACTCTACCGAGGGCCATAAAGTGAGACTCTGTCTCTACAAAAAAAAAAAAAAAAAAAGAAATACATTTCTTTTCCTTATTAATTACCCAGTTGGTGGCAATCTGTTATAGCAGCACAAAACGGACTAAGGCATATGGATATAGCATATTTTGTTTATCCATTCATCCATCAGTGGAGAGTTGGGTTGCTTCCACCTCTTAGCTATTGTGAGTAATGCTGCTATGAACTTGGGCGTGGAGATAACTCTTTGAGATCTAGCTTTTAAACCTTTAGGATATAAAGACTGGGAGATGGTGACTAATACCTATAATCCTAGCACTCTGGGAGGCCCAGGAGGGTGGATTGCTTGAGTTCAGGAGTTCAAGACCAGCCTGGGCAAGAGCGAGACCCCTTCTCTACTAAAAATAGACTGACACCCCTTGCATCATGTGAGAACACAGCTAAAGGCACTATGACCCAGGAAATGAGCCACCACTAGATACTGAACTTGCTGCACTTTGATCTTGGATTAGGTCCTAGTCTCCGGAACAATGAGCATTAACTTATAAATACATAGAATCTAATACTGCAGGAGTGATCCGATGAGTATAGAGATAATCTATTTGGATTGGTCCAGGAAAGATAATTAAATACTGTGTTTTCCTGTATTTGTTCCAGATATTATTTCTGTAAGCTTTCAAAGTATTGTTTTGTTGGGGCGGTGCCTGTGGCTCAAGGAGTAGGGCACCAGCCCCATATACGGGAGGTGGTGGGTTCAAACCTGGCCCTGGCCAAAATCTGCAAAAAAAGTATTGTTTTGTGAAGACTCACATTCCAATACCACACCGCATCATTTCATGAATATTTATTCAGATTTTGTTTTCCCCAAGAGACCACATCTTTCTGATCTTTATGTCTGTGCCGTCCACTAATATAAACTAATGCATATCTGAACTCTGCTGTGTGGTGAGATAGCACCTTTCTGTCCTTGTAAAGATAAATTATTGATATGCAAAGTTTGAAGGTTGCTGAGAAGGGAGTGGCTGAATGTCAAAAGGAATTCAAGAAGAATACAAACTATCATGTGTCTACCAGGGAATTTTTCTGAATGGACTGATTTTTCTATTAATAAGTTTTTTTTGTGTGTGTGTGTTTTTGGCTGAGGCTGGGTTTGAACCCACCACCTCCAGCATATGAGACTGGCGCCCTATCACTTTGAGCCACAGGCGCCTGGACTGATTTTTCTAGCCAAAATCCATGTGCAAAGCAGGATAAACAAGGCTTCTGAAACAGTTTATACTGCATGCATTGCAGGAGTTGAGGCCAGCAGGCTACTGCCTGCACTGAGCTAAGTCTGTGAGGACAAGGGATTAGAGCGCTGCCTGGAGGAGGCAGTGACATCTCCACTGCTGCTACTGGTTGGGAACCCTGGGGGTATTCACTGCATGAGTGAATATAAAGAAATATGATGCCATAGAACATTCTGGAATAAACCACTCAAATGAGGAAAAAAAGAAAGAAAAGAAAGACTGAGACCCAATTTCTACATAGAAAAACTAGCCAGGTGTTGTGGGCTGAGGCAAGAGGAGAGGATTGCTTGGGCCCAGGAATCTGAGGTCCCTGTGAGCTATGATGCCACAGCACTCTACCTAGGGTGACAGCATAAGACTCACAGGTTCAAGACCAGCCTAAGCCACAGTGAGACCCCCCTCCCCACCCCGTCTCTAAAAAAGAAAAAAAAAATAGCTGAGCGTGTTGTTGCTGGTGCCTGTAATCACAGCTACTTGGGAGGCTGAGGCAAGAGAATAGCTTAAGCCCAAGAGTTTGAGGTTGCTGTGAGCTATGACGCCATAGCACCCTACTGAGGGCAACAAAGTGAGACTCTGTCTCCAAAAAATACAATATTATTTTTAATAGATAAATCATAACTGTATACATTTATGGGTTGTGGGATTCAATGGGAAGTTTTCATATAGAATTAAATTTGGGCAGTGCCAGTGGCTCAGTGAGTAGAGAGCCGGCCCCATATACCAAGGGTGGCGGGTTCAAACCTGGCCCCAGCCAAACTACAACAAAAAATAGCCGGGTGTTGTGGTGGGTACCTGTAGTCCCAGCTACTTGAGAGGCTGAGGCAAGAGAATCATCTAAGCCCAAGAGCTGGAGGTTGCTGTGAGCTATGACGCCACAGCATTCTACCGAGGGCGACAAAGTGAGACTCTGTCTCTTAAAAGTTCCCCTTTCTCTCCTCTACAGACTTCGTTTCCACATTTAAAAAAATTGTTGTAATATGTTGATTTTGTTAGAATAAATCACTCCACTACTATACCCCAGAAAATTGTCACAATGCACATATAAATCTGCAGTGGACACTCCGTGAATGGTGAGCCTTCAGATGTGGTGGCTTCCCTATCCAGGTAGATGGGCCAGTTTCACAGGGTAGCCAGGACCCAGGTCCCTCCCACTCTCTGCTCCACCATCCCTAGTGAATCACATGTCTGTGTGATTCTGATAGATAGCTGCATGCAGCATCAGAACCCATGGCTATTCTCCTAGACAGCCTGAGTAAACACACACAAAAAAGAACCCAGGGCTCACGCTCCTGCCAGTGTTCTGACAGGAAGAAGGAGAAGGGGAGGGGCAAATCAGTCCTCTTCCACCAATCAGAAGCCCCCAGTGGAGAAAATTTATGAATCTCCTCCCCGGGAGATTATAGTTTAGATTTCACTGGTCACTCCTAACTGTAAGAGAGACTAGGAATTGTATTCTTTTACCTGAGCACATTGCAACCTCAAACACAAGAGTTTTGTACATAACTCCCCACCCTTGCCAACATTAAGTGCGCAGGTGATTTCTGCAAAGAAATTCCAGTTCCCCCTTCTCCCCAACACTTGAACAATGTAGCAACACTTGACCTGTATTCCCACATGGCAACTACTGGCCAGTGCTGAGTAGCGCCTGCCCCATTTTATTTCATTTTAAAAGTTTTAAAATTAAATTTTGGGCGGCGCCTGTGGCTCAGTCGGTAAGGCGCCAGCCCCATATACCGAGGGTGACGGGTTCAAACCCGGCCCCGGCCAAACTGCAACCAAAAAATAGCCGGACGTTGTGGCGGGCGCCTGTAGTCCCAGCTACTCGGGAGGCTGAGGCAAGAGAATCGCTTAAGCCCATGAGTTGGAGGTTGCTGTGAGCTGTGTGAGGCCACGGCACTCTACCGAGGGCCATAAAAGTGAGACCCTGTCTCTACAAAAAAAAAAAAGTTTTAAAATTAAATTTTAATAAGGTGTTTTGAAAAAACAGGCAGTGAATTCCTAAGGTTCAGAATTCCAAAGGTGAGTTTGTCTGTAATTTCAGCAACTCACAAGGCTGAAGTGGGAGGATTGCTTGAGTCCAGGAGTTCCAGACCAGCCTGGGCAGCACAGAGAGAACTTGTCTTTAAAAAAAAAATTTTTTTTTTTTTAGAGACAGAGTCTCACTTTATTGCTCTCTGTAGAGTGCAGTGAAATCACAGCTCACAGCTACCTCCAGCTCCTGGGTTTAGGCGATTACTCTTGCCTCAGCCTCCCGGGTAGCTGGGACTACAGGTGCTTGTCACAATGCCTGGCTATTTTTTGTTGTAGTTTGGCTGGGGTCAGGTTTGAACCCGCCACCCTCGGTATATGGGGCCAGTGCCCTACTCACTGAGCCACAGGTGCCGCCCCCCCCACCAAATTTTTTTAATTGGCCAGTTGTAATGGAATGCACCTATAGTCCTAACTACTCAGGAGGGAGGATCACTTGAGCCCAGGAGTCTGAGGCTGCAGTGAATTATGATGGCACCATTGCACTTCAGACTAGGTGACAGAGGGAGACTCCATCTCTAAAAAACAAAACCACACAAAAATTCCGAAGGTACTAAAGGTTATACATGGAAATATCTCCCACCCCATCCTCAGCCTCAGAGTTCCTGTCCCAAGGTAGGGTCATTATTGGTTACCTGAAGATTTTCCATGTCTCTGGTAAGCAAATACATGTCTATGCACATTCTCCCCCCACCCCTTTTTTTTAAGAGACAGTCTCACTTTGTTGCCCATGGTAGAGTGCCGTGGCATCACAAGTCACAGCAACCTCTCAGCTCTTGGGCTAAGGCGATTCTCTTGCCTCAGCCTCCCAAGTAGCTGGGACTACAGGCACCTGCCACAATGCCCAGCTATTGTTGCAGTTTGGCTGGGGCTGGGCTTGAACCCGCCACCCTTGGTATATGGGGCCGAAACCCTACTCACTGAGCCACAGGTGCCGCCCTTCCCCCCCTCCTTTTTTACATGAGTGGTACAATTGTATGTGCTCTTTGTATCTTGCTTTTTTCACATAAAGCTATATCTTGGAGATTGGTATCATCACCCCAAAGCCTTGAGCATCGTTTTTTTTTTTTTTTTTTGGAGTCAGAGCCTCAAGCTGTCACCCTGGGTAGAGTGCTGTAGCATCACAGCTCACAGCAACCTCTAACTCCTGGGCTCAAGCGATTGTCCTTCCTCCACCTCCCAAGTAGCTGGGACTATAGGTGCCTGCCACAATGCCTGGCTATTTTTTTGTTGCAGTTTGGCTGGGGCCGGGTTTGAACCTGCCACCATTGGAATATGGGGCCAGCGCCCTACTCACTGAGCCACAGCACCACCCTGAGCATCCTTTTTTATAGCTGCATAGTATGCCCTTGTGTGGATGGACCTTAGCTTGTTCTCCAGTGATAGGCAAATATTTAGACTGGGTTTAATAGTTTACCAGAAAGAAGCTGCAATGAACAATCTTCTACTTAAGTCATTTAACATACGTGGGAGGATCTCTGTAGAATAAATCCCTAAAAGTGGAGTCAACTTGGTCATAGTGAACATGTCTGTGTGATTCTGATAGATAGTGTCAAATTCCCCCTTTGGTGGAGGGGACCAGTTAACACTCCCACAAGTGGTGGCCCACAGTGCCTGTTACCCCACATCCCTGCCAGCTCACAGTGCTATCAGGCTCTTGAATCTTTTGCCAAACTGTAGTTTGAATTTGCATTTCTCTTATTATGAAAATATTTTCTCTCTCTCTCTCTCTCTCTTTTTTGGTAGTGACAAAGTCTTGCTGTGTTCCCCAGGCTGGTATTGAATTTCTAGCCTCAAGGATCGTCCCTCCTCAGCCTCCCAAGTAGCTGGAATTACATGCCTGGTGATGAAAACAGATGAGCATTTTTTTTTTTTGAATTTTGCTTTCAACTGGCTAAAACTCATCGTACTTTATTTATTTATTTTTTTTGAGACAGAGCCTCAAGCTGTCGCCCTGGGTAGAGTGCTGTGGCATTACAGCTCACAGCAACCTCCAACTCCTGGGCTCAAGTGAGTCTCCTGCCTCCGCCTCCCAAGTAGCTGGGACAACAGGCACCTGGCACAATGCCCAGCTATTTTTTGGTTGCAGCCGTCATTGTTGTTTGGCGGGCCCGGGCTGGATTTGAACCCACCATCTCAGGTGTATGTGGCTGGTGCCTTAGCCGCTTGAGCCACAGGCGCTAAGCCTTTCACTCATCTTAGTTTGAAGTTTTTTTCTTTTTTTTGTAGAGACAGTCTCACTTTATCGCCCTCGGTAGATGCCATGGCATCACAGCTCACAGCAACCTCCAACTTCTGGGCTTAGGTGATTCTCTTGCCTCAGCCTCCCGAGTAGCTGGGACTACAGGCACCTGCCACAAAGCCCAGTTATTTTTTGTTGCAGTTTGACCAGGGCCAGGTTTGAACCTGCTACTCTGGGTACATGGAGCCAGTGAGCTACATGTACCCACTGAGCTACACAGCTATCTTCCTTTAGCGATTCCCTTGCCCTTAGCTTCCCAAAGGGGTGCCTGTAGCTGGGACTACAGGCACCCACCACAATACTCGGCTTTTTTTTTTTGGTAGAGACGGGTCTCACTCTGGCTCACTCTGGCTCAGGATGGTCTTGAACCTCTGAGCTCAGGCAATCCATCTGCCCCAGCCTCCCAGAGCGCTGAGATTACAGGCGTGAGCCACCAGCCCAGCTGAGATGAGCATTATGTTTAAGCATCATTTGTATTTCCTTTGCTGTGATCTATTTGTTCATGTCCATTGCCATATTTTTGGAATAGTTAGGCTTTTTCTTATTTATTTCACAAGGAGCAAATATATTTTCTCTGTCACTTATCTGTTGTTTTTTTTTTTTTTTTTTTTTTTGTAGAGACAGAGTCTCACTTTATGGCCCTTGGTAGAGTGCCGTGGCGTCACACAGCTCACAGCAACCTCCAACTCCTGGGCTTAAGCGATTCTCTTGCCTCAGCCTCCTGAGTAGCTGGGACCACAGGCGCCCGCCACAACGTCCGGCTATTTTTTGGTTGCAGTTTGGCCGGGGCCAGGCTTGAACCCGCCACCCTCGGTATATGGGGCTGGCGCCTTACCGACTGAGCCACAGACGCCTCCCTGTCACTTATCTTTTTAAAAAACCTGTTTCTTGGGCGGCGCCTGTGGCTCAGTCGGTAAGGCGCCGGCCCCACATACCGAGGTTGGCGGGTTCAAACCCGGCCCCGGCTGAATTGCAACCAAAAAAATAGCCGGGCGTTGTGGTGGGTGCCTGTGGTCCCAGCTACTCGGGAGACTGAGGCAAGAGAATCGCTTAAGCCCAGGAGTTGGAGGTTGCTGTGAGCTGTGTGATGCCACGGCACTCTACCAGGGCCATAAAGTGAGACTGTCTCTACAAAGAAAAAAAAAACCTGTTTCTTATGCCTTGGCGCTTGTAGCTCAGTGGTTACAGCACCAGCCACATATACTGAGGCTGGCAGGTTCGAGCCCAGCCCAGCTAAATAACAATGACAACTGCAACAAAAAAACAGCTGGGCATTGTGGCGGGCGCCTTAGTCCCAACTACTTGGGAGGCTGAGGCAAGAGAATCACTTAAGCCCAAGAGTTTGGTTGCTGTGAGCTGTGACTCCACAGCACTCTACCAAGGGTGACATAGTGAGATTCTGTCTCAAATGAGAAAAACAACAACAACCTGTTTCTTTTTTTTTTTTTTTTTTGTAGAGACAGAGTCTCACTGTACCGCCCTTGGTAGAGCGCCGTAGCGTCACACGGCTCACAGCAACCTCTAGCTCTTGGGCTTACGTGATTCTCTTGCCTCAGCCTCCCGAGTAGCTGGGACTACAGGCGCCCGCCACAACGCCCGGCTATTTTTTTGTTGCAGTTTGGCCGGTGCTGGGTTTGAACCCGCCACCCTCGGCATATGGGGCCGACGCCCTACTCACTGAGCCACAGGCGCCGCCCAACAACCTGTTTCTGAATACAACATGCATAGCACAGTGTGAATTCAGAAGTGTGCAGCTTGCTGGATCTTCCCAAAGTGGGGTCTCCTCTCACTTGTCACTTGACACTATTAATATGCATTGGGGTTTGCAGGAAAGCTTTTTTATTTTTACATAGTTGAGTTTGTCAGTTTTTTATTTTATGATGTCTAGGTTTTCTTAGGCCTTTATCATTCTGAGATATTTATTTATTTATTGAGACAGAGTCTCATTTTGTCACCCTCAGTAGAGTGCTATGGCGTCACAGCTCACAGCAATCTCAAATTCTTGGGCTCTAGTGATTCTCTTGCTTCAGCCTCCCAGGTAGCCGGGACTACAGGCTCCTGCCACAATGCCTAGTTATTTTTAGAGGTGAGGTCTCACTGTGGCTCAGGTTGGTCTTGAACTTGCTCAGGTAATCCACTCACCTTGGCCTCCCAGAGTGCTAGGATTACAGGTGTGAGCCACCTCGTCTGGCCCCATTCTGAGATTAAAAAAAAAAATTCTGACATGGGTGCCGAGCTTGGTGGCTCACACCTCTAATCCCAAGACTTTGAGAGGTTGAGGCAGGAAGATCGCTTGAGGGCGGGAGTTTGAGATCAACCTGAGCAAGAGAGAGATCCTATCTCTACAAAATTAGCTGGGCATGATGGCACACACCTGTAATCCCAGCTACTTGGAAGGCTGAGGCAGGAAGATTGCTTGAGCCTAGGAGTTTGAAGTTAGAGTGCTGCTACAGAGTAAGACCCTGTCTCAAAAAAAAAAATTTTTTTTCTGGGATTACAGGCTAGCTCCTGCCTATAATTCTAGCACTTTGGGAGGCCCAGACAGGTGAAATGCTTGAACTCAGGAGTTCAAGACTAGCCTGAGCAAGAGCCAGACCCTGTCTCTACTAAAAATAGAAAAACTAGGCTTGGCGCCTGTGGCTCAAGCGGCTAAGGTGCCAGCCTTAGCCTAAGGTGCTACATACACCTGAGCTGGTGGGTTTGAATCCAGCCTGGGCCCGCCAAACAGCAATGATGGCTACAACCAAAAATTAGCCGGGCATTGTGGCGGACGCCTGCAGTCCCAGCTACTTGGGAGGCAGAGGCAGGAGAATAACTTGAGCCCAGGAGTTGGAGGTTGCTGTGAGCTGTGATGCCACAGCACTCTACCCAGGGTGACAGCTTGAGGCTCTGTCTCAAAAAAAAAAAAAAAGAAAAAAGAAAAACTAGCCAGTGTAGAGGTGCATGCCTTTAGTCCTAGCTACTTGGAGGCTGAGGCAAGAGGATTGCTCAAGCCCAAGAATTTGAGATTGCTGTGAGCTATGATGCCATGGCTCTTTACCCAGGGTGACAGAGTGAGACTCTGTCTCAAAAAAAAAAAAAAATCTGACATGTTTTATTTTAATATTATTGCTGTTTTATTGCTTGTATTTAAATCTTTAATGTCATTTATCCTGGTATAAGGCGTGAGGTATGGAGCATCCTTATTAGTATTTATGCAGATGGCTATGCCTTGTCCCATTGCCCATTTATTGCATAATCCATATTTTCTTGCTAACCTGAAAAGGTGCCATCTGCTATACTAAATTCTCTTGTTTCTGGATTTTCTGGTCCATTCTGCTGATGGCTGTCCATTATGGCCATTTTAGTTAGTACCACCTGATTTATCAAGCAATTCTGTGCTGTGTGATTCACTCATGAGCTGTGGTAGTTAATACTGACTCAGTTGCCTTGTGACTTGAGCAAAAGACTTCATTTTTTGGCTTCAGTTGCTTCATCTATAAAATGAGGGTGATCATAATATCTATCTCACAGAGTGGTTGGGAGGATTCAATAATTTATTCTATTATGTAAAGTGCCCAGAGCAATGCCTGGCATATGACATGGACTAAATAATTGTTAACTGTTATTTTTATTATTTAAGGCTACTTTTAATCCTTCCTTCAGCCCTGTGATATAGAAACTATTGTTGACCCCATTTATTTGTTGAGTGAGAAAGCTGAGGCTTGGAGCCTGGGATTTGCCCAGGACCTTGGTGAGTTCAGAGAGAGGCTTCCCCCATCCCTGAGTCCCATATGCATGAGCCTGACCACCTCATACAGTCAGAACTCTCTGAGTTCTCCTGGGCATAATGGGCCCTTCTCTTCCTTCTCTACCAGCCTAGCATGGCTGTGGCTAATCTCTGACGAGGAAATGTCACATGAGGCTCCACTAGCTGTGGGGAGTGGGATGAGGCTTCACCAGGCGGCTGGAGCTCCAGCTTCCATGTGGAAGGACTCAGAAGTTGGGGGAACTGGAGCCTCAGCAGCTCAGCCCCTCTTTGCCGGCCCACTGAGTTGCTGCAGTCTCTGCCTGGCAGCCTCAGGGCCCTGGAAAGAGATACCTGACTGTGGCCCATCACTCACCATCAGGGGGCCTGGGTGAGGTCTTCACCCCTCTGAGCCTCAGTGTCCTCATCTGTGAAATGGGCAGGTTGTAGCAAGGCTCAAGGCTATGTGCCTCGAGGGTTGGCTTGGGGCATGGACAGTAGCTTGAGACAGCAGACAAAGTTCTCTGTTTCTTACCAGCCCCCATGAGAGCAGCTGGGAGTAGAGAGGGAGGGCCCAAACTGCCAGTTCAAAGCCTTCTGTGCCAGGTGTGAGGCAGATAGGAGGAGAGTGGGTGGGGTGCGACAAGGGGGAGGAAGGGTGGCTCTTGCCAGCAGTAAAGATGTGAACAGCAGGAAGGGGAGCATGGGGAGGGTCTGAGCTTTTCCCCTCTACCCCTCCTTGCAGTCAGTCCAGGGGGCAATGGTGAGGGTGGAGGCAGAGGGCAGAGGGAAGGGGAGGAAATGTACAGAAAGAGCCCCCCAGGGAGTTTGGGGTATTTACAAGAAAGGCAGAGCAGCGGTCACCTCCCTACTTTCAGTTTGCTGGGTTAGGTCTTTACAGATAAATCCAGCCCCACGGGTTGGGCTGCTGGATTTGGCAAATAAAAACTAACAAATGCAGCATTTGGGACATACACTAAGACATTACTTTTTTGTTATCAGAAAGTCAAATTTAACTCTGCGTTCCTTACTTTATCTGACCAGCCTGGGGCACGAAGAGGATGGGGTTGAGAGGTGGTGGGAAGGCATTTCTGGGAGGTGATGGGGTATCTCCACGGCCTGCGCATGGTGCAAAGTTTTTCCCAGAAATTTCTGCAGGCTCTGATGGGGACACCGAAGGTAAGTAGGAGAACCATGACCTTGTAGGTGAGGGCTGGTCCCAACCCAGCATTGAACAGAAGGCTTGAGGAGACTCAGCAACAGCAAACAAAGAGGAAAGACTTGAAGCTGCAAGAGAAACCACAGCGCTCCCGCCAGCCCTCTGCCACGGGCAGGTGGAAGGTAGGGGAGCAACACATCAGCCCCCAGCTCCATCCAAACTCCCTCTGCCCTCCTCCAGCACCCAGCCACATTAGTGGGCTCCCCCTCTGTAGCCTGCATCTGAAGCCTGGCATCCAAGTCTGTCCCAGAGACAAGTGAAGGGAAAGAAAGATCATCAGGACAGTCCTCATAAAATGGCTAGGCCCAGGATCTTTAATGCCACTAAAACAAAATCACCAATTTGGACTCAATTTACCCAAATAGGTCTTGATTATGCTCTTGGAGGTGGTGTGGGTTAGAGCCAAGACAATTATGTTTGGTTGGAAAATGAGGTTACAATGTTTTCTTCTGCTCCTGGGTCCCGCGGACTGTCCAGCTTGTTCCAGGCTGAGCACTTAGCAGGTTCAGGATACCCAGTCCCTGACGCTGGGGCAGAAGCAGGGCCTTCAAGAGGACTTGAACAACCAGAGCAGGGCCTGGAGAGGGGCCTCTCCTGTGGCTCAGACCCTGAAGTCACCAGGGGTGGGAGGTGAGACTTGGCCAAATGTGGAAAGACAGACTGACACACAGGGACTGCAGCCACTTAATTTTACTTAACTAACACTTCTGTAGCGTGGACTGTGGGCCAGCCCTGTCTTAAGAGCTTTATAAATACCAATTCAGTTAATCCTCATAACACCCCTTGGAGGTAGGACTATTTATTGTTATTCCCATTCAGCCAACAAGGGCACAGACTGCCAAGAAGTCAAGTGTCACACCTGGAAGGCTCAGCCCCTCATTGAGGGAGGGATCTTGTTGCCATGGTGATGATCACATGTGCCTGGGTGAGCCACCACATTTTCCTGACATCCTGTTGGTTCCAACTGTCTCCCTGCCCAGCTGTCAACTGGAGCTGGAGCCCAGACCTCAGCTGCAATTCAAGGGCAAAGTGCTGGATCCTGGGTCTTTCAGTCAATAAATAGGACATATGTTGAGATGTCCTCTGGGGCAGGCCCTGAGCTGGGCTCTGGGACAAGTCGGGGAAGAGGATGTCACTTCTGCTCTTGCAGAGGGCTTGGTCCAGAGGGAGAGACAGAAACATTCATTAATACAACCCAATGTGACCAGTGCTATAAAGAGCTGAGTTTTCTTGTTTTTTTTTTTTTTTTTTTTTGAGACAGATTCTCATGATGTCACATGATGGGACATGGGTAGAGTACTGTTGCGTCACAACTCACAGCAACCTCAAACTCCTGGGCTCAAGTAATTCTCTTGCCTCACCTCCCAATTAGCTGGGACTACAGGCACCCAGCCACAACACCTGGCCATTTTTTTGTTGCAGTTGTCATTGTTGTTTAGCTGGCCCGGGCCAGGTTCGAACTCATCACTCTTGGTGTATGTGGCTGGCACCATAACCAATGTGCTATGGGCGCCAAGCCTAAAGAGCTGAGTTTATTGAGTGCTCACTGTGGGTCAGGTCCTAAGCTCATTGCCTGGCTATCTCTTCATCCCCATGACAGCGGTTCTCAACCTGTGCATTGCAACCCATAGGAACTGTATTAAAGGGCTGCGGCATTAGGAAGGCATTAGGAACTGGTGCCTTAAGACATCACTGGCACCATTTTGTAGAGCAGTAAATGGAGGCTCCAATAGGTTGGTTCAGTTGTTTGCCTGAGGTCACAGCAAGCAAATGGCAAATTTGGGACTCACTCAAAAGAACTCCTGGGGCTCTAAGTGTAGAGAGCACATCCCAGAGGACTTCTCAGAGGAGGCGACACTGCCCCGCCCCAGGTTGTAAGAATGGACTGATTGAGAGAAGAGGAGGGTGTTTTAAGCAAAGGGGGTGCCTATAAAGGCTGAGAGGTGACCCGCCTGGCATGCTGGGCAGCTGCCTGCGGCTGGAGCTGGTGCAGTGCACCTCTGTGGTGAGCAGAACTGGTGCTCAGCCACCCCTTCTCTGGAGGTTGGCCTTCAGGGGCTCTGGCTGGGCTGGGCTCAAGGAGCAGGATGAGGCCCAGGGTAGGATGTCACCTGGCCTGGCCCTGGGACAATATTGGTGCAGGAACCAACCAAGGAGGGAGGGGCAGGATCTTATGGTAAGTCTGTGCACAGACTGCCTGAGTTCTGCCCCTACCCTGTCCTCTGCTGGCTCTGGGACTTTGGATAAGTCACTTTCCCTCCTGAGTCTCAGTTGCCCCATCTCTAAAGTAGGGACAATCGTGCCTCATGATACTGTTATGAGGATTAAATGTCTTGATAGAGGCAAGGGGCTTGGAGCAGGCCTGAGTAAGCACGTGGAGTGTCAGCTGTCATCAGTGCTCTTGGGGCAAGTTCTTCCCTTTCCTTAGGGGGAGGGGAGCCTAAGGGTGTGTTTGCAGGGCTAGTGTCCCCCAGACATCTTTCTGACACCTCAGGATCAGGCCCCGGGCCTTTCTTCATCAGCCTTAATTCCACCCCGGACACAATTCACATTTTGGGCCTGAGTCCACTGGGGGTCATGGGTGACTCCCAGCAGGCGGGGGAGGGGTGGGAACCAAGGGAAGTGGTGACTAAGACAGGAACCCGAAATGCACTCACATGGACGCCTCCCCCAGGGAGGTGGGTTCTTTCAGTCTGGTTCATTGGGTGACTCATGTGGGGGCAGGTATGGAAGGTGTTAGGACACGGGGGTGGCACATATCAATCCCAAGAAACTGGTGACCTGGTGGGCTACGGAGGGCTGCTGGTGTCTCTCATATCTTTGACTGGGAGGCCTGGAGGTAGAAAGACCTGAGTTCAAATTTTAGCACTGTTTAGCTGTGTGACCTTGGGGAAGAAACTCCCCCTCTCTGTGCCTTCATTTCCCTATCTGTAACATCATGTCAATTCCATAACCACATACCAGCTAACTCCACTTCCCAGCAGTTAATCCATCCTATTGTGCTTTACTGACTCTTAGGGACTCCCAACTTCAAGGACCCACAGTGGCTCCTCCTGCCCACACAACAAGGTGCAGCCCTCTTCTGTTAGGGATGGGTGGGGAGGGGACAAGGAGGAAACACGTTTGTGGAATATCTGCTCTGGAGCCTTTGGCTTATTTAAACCTCACATAAACCTATTTTACAGCTGAGAAAACCAGTTGCTGAGAGCAACAACAGGCAAAGCTGGGCTTTAAATCCTCATCTGTCCCACCCTCCCGAGTCTATCTCTGCTGCCCAGTCAGTCAATAAAATGTCAGGAGTTTAAACATGAACATGTTTTTTTTAGGAAGAAGAACAGAGGAGGAAAGCGGAGAAAACCACAAATTGCACTGCAGGGTCTCACCTCCTTGCAAGTAACATGCGGCAACAAAATCTGGCCTGCTCCTGCATGGCAACACTAGAAATCAGTAGAAATCAGCTGTTATGAAAAGCTGCTGGATCTCTCTCTCTCCCTTGCACTTTTAGCCAAGCTGAACCTCGGTGAGATAAGTTATAAACATACCTTAACTTGACCCTCAAGTCTTCATTCTATGTGTTCTAACTTATATGTAGATTGCACACCATTTTTTTTTTTTTTTTAGAGACAGAGTCTCACTTAGTTGCCCTCAGTAGAGTGCTGAGGGGTCACAGCTCACAGCAACCTCCAGCTCTTGGGCTTAGGCGATTCTCTTGCCTCAGCCTCCCAAGTAGCTGGGACTACAGGTGCCCACCACAATGCCTGGCTATTTTTTGTTGCAGTTTGTCCGGGGCCAGGTTTGCACCCACCACCTTCAGTATATGGGGCCAGCGCCCTACTCACTGAGCCAGCTACTGGCTGCCCCATTGCATGCCATTTTTTATGTATTTAATTGTTTGAGGGCATGGTGGTTCACACCTGTAATCCCAGCACTTGGGAGACTGAGGTGGGTGGGTAGCCTGAGCCAGAGCAAGACCCTTGTCTCTAAAAAAAAAAAAAAATAGCCGGGCGTTGCAGTGGATGCCTATGGTCCCATCTACTTGGGAGGCTGAGGCAAGAAAATCGCTTAAGCCCAGAAATCTGAGGTTGCTGTGAGCTATGATGCCACAGCACTCTACCAAGGGTGACAGAGTGGAACTCTGTCTCAAAAAAAAATTGTTTGAAAAGGCACTAGCTGGAGGCACCCGTAGCTCAGTGGGTAGGGTGCCGGCCACATACATCGAAGCTGGAGGGTTCAAACTCAGCCCAGGCCAGGTAAAAAAACAATGACAACTGCAACAACAAAAAAGATAGCTGGGTGTTGTGGTGGGTGCCTGTAGTCCCAGCTACTTGTGAGACCGAGGTGTGAGAATCACTTAAGCCCAAGAGTTTAAGGTTGCTGTGAGCTGTGACACCATGGCACTCTGCCAAGGGTGACATAGTGAGACTCTCTCAAAAAAAAAAAAAAAAGAAATTGGGGGTGGCGCCTGTGGCTCAGTGGGTAGGGCGCCGGCCCCATATGCCGAGGGTGGCGGGTTTGAACTCAGCCCCGGCCAAACTGCAATAAAATAATAGTTGGGCATTGTGGCGGGCACTTGTAGTCCCAGCTACTTGGGAAGCTGAGGCTAGAGAACCACTAAAGCCCAAGAGCTGGAGCTGTGATGCCACAGCACTCTACCAAAGGGCGACAAAGTGAGACTGTCTCTAAAAGAAAAAAGTAATTGTGTCTTTTGGTGGTCTAATACTTTTGGTATTATCCATTACAGCTTCATGAAACCTGGTCAGCCAATTACAGCAGATGTCTACTACAACCAATTGGATGACATGATGAGAATGCTTGTGATTAAGCCTTTGAGACTGGTCAATAGAGATAGGCCAAACTACAGAAGCTGGACTTGGAAATTCTCAGTCATCCACTGTATTTCCACAACCTTGCACCAACTGACTACCACTTATTCCAGGCTTTGGACCACTTCTTGCCAGGAAAAATATTTAATTTTCCACAAGCTGTGGAAAACGCCTTTTGCGATCTTACCACCACTTGCTCTCCAGGCTTCTTTGCTACTACCCCGTATCCCCGAAAATAAGACATCCTCCGAAAATAAGACCTGCTTACAGGAAACATAAGATGTCCCCTGAAAATAAGACCTAGTGCATCTTTGTGAGCAAACCTTAATATAAGACACTGTCTTATTTTTGGGGAAACAGGGTAGCACACACAAGCTACCATTAAGATGGCAAAACTGTAAAAAAAAAAGAAATGGCAAAACTATGTTGATAATTTAGGTGCATACTCTAATTAATTGCACAGCTTCTGTTTTTTTTTGAGACAAAGCCTCAAGCTGTTGCCCTGGGTAGAGCGCTGTGGCATCACAGCTCACAGCAACCTCCAACTCCTGGGCTCAAGCGATTCTCCTGTCTCCACCTCCCAAGTAGCTTGGGCTACAGGCGCCTGCCACGCCTGACTATTTTTTGGTTGCAGCTGTCATTGTTGTTTGGCGGGCCCGGGCTGGATTCGAACCCGCCAGCTCAGGTCTATGTGGCTGGCACCTTAGCCACTTGAGCCACAGGTACTGAGCCAATTACACAGTTTGTTTGAGATATAATAAAGTAAACATTTGATTCAAAAATCAGACATTTCTCCCTAATTATTAGAGAAATGCAAATCAAAACCACCCTGAGATATAACCCCCGCGAGAATGGCCCACATCACAAAATCTCAAAACTGCAGATGCTGGTGTGGATGTGGAGAGAAAGGAACACTTTTACACTGCTGGTGGGACTGCAAACTAATACAACTTGTTTGGAAGGAAGTATGGAGAACCCTCAGAGAACTCAACCTAGACCTCCCATTTGATCCTGCAATCGCATTAGTGGGCATCTACCCAGAAGAAAAAAAATCCTTTTACCGTAAGGACACTTGCACTAAACTGTTTATCACAGCTCAATTTATAATCGCCAAAACATGGAAACAGCCTAAATGCCCACCAACCCAGGAATGGATTAACAAGCTGTGGTATATGTATATCAGCCATTAAAGAAGATGGAGACTTTACATCCTTCGTATTAACCTGGATGGAAGTGGAACACATCATTCTTAGTAAAGCATCACGAGAATGGAGAAGCACGAATCCTATGTACTCAATTTTGATATGAGGACAATTAATGACCTAGTACATGGTGGGGGGTGAGGGAAGGAGAGAGCAGAGAGAGAGAGAAGGGGGAGGAGGTGGAGGGAAAGGAAGAGCAGAGAGAGGGAAGGGGAGTGGGGTCTCAGTGTGTGACACACCTTTTGGGGGCAAGACACAATTATAGGAGGGACTTTACCAAACAAATGCAATCAGTGTAACCTGGTTTCTTATACCCTCAATGAATCCCCAACAATTAAAAAAAAGAAAAACAAGCTGTGGGGGCGGTGCCTGTGGCTCAGTCGGTAAGGCGCCGGCCCCATATACCGAGGGTGGCGGGTTCAAACCCGGCCCCGGCCAAACTGCAGCCAAAAAATAGCCGGGTGTTGTGGCAGGCGCCTGTAGTCCCAGCTGCTCGGGAGGCTGAGGCAAGAGAATCGCTTGGGCCCAGGAGTTGGAGGTTGCTGTGAGCTGTGTGAGGCCACGGCACTTTACCGAGGGCCATAAAGTGAAACTCTGTCTCTAAAAAAAAAAAAAAAAAGAAAAGAAAAACAAGCTGTGGTACGTGTATACCATGGAATACTATTCAGCCATTTAAAAAGATAGAGACTTGGCTCAGCACCTGTAGCACAGCGGCTGGGGCGCCAACCACATACACCCAGGCTGGTGGGTTCGAACACAGCCCAGGCCTGCCAAACAACAATGATAACTACATCCAAAAAATAGCCGGGTGTTGTGGCAGGCGCCTGTAGTCTCAGCTACTAGAGAGGCTGAGGCAAGAGAATTGCCAAAGCCCAAGAGCCGGAGGTTGCTGTGAGCTGTGATGCTAGAGCACTCTACCGAGGGTAACAAAGTGAGACTCTGTCTCTTAAAAAAAAGAAAAAGAATGGAGAAGCAGGGTGGTGCCTATGGATCAGTCGGTAGGGCGCCAGCCCCATACACCGAGGGTGGCAGGTTCAAACCCGGCCCCGGCCAAACTGCAACCAAAAAATAGCCGGGCGTTGTGGCGGGTGCCTGTAGTCCCAGCTACTCGGGAGGCTGAGGCAAGAGAATTGCTTAAGCCCAGGAGTTGGAGGTTGCTGTGAGCTGTGTGAGGCCACGGCACTCTACCGAGGGCCATAAAGTGAAACTCTGTCTCTACAAAAAAAAAAAAAAGGATAGAGAAGCAAGACTCTTTTGTACTCTGGGTGGTGCCTGTGGCTCAAAGGAGTAGGGCGCTGGCCCCATACACAGAGATGGTGGGTTCAAACCCAGCCAAAAAACTGGAAAAAAAAAAAAAGAGAGAATCCTATGTACTCAATTCGCCTATGAGGACAGTTGATGACCTAGTACACGGTGGGGGGTATCAGAGAGAGCTCAGAGAGAGGGAGGGAGGGGAGGGTGGGGGAAGGGAAGAGCAGAGAGAGGAAAGGAGGGAAGGGAGTAGGGGGTAAGTGACAGTGTGTGACACACCTTTTGGGGGGCGGGACACAATTATAAGAGGGACTTTACCTAACAAAATGCAATCAATGTAACCTGGTTCTTTGTACCTTCAATGAATCCCCAACAATAAAAAAAATCAGACATTTTGGCTCTGCACCTGTAGCTCAGCAGCTAGGGTGCCAGCCAAATACACTGGAGCTGGCAGGTTTGAATCCAGCCTGGGCCAACTACAACCAAAAAATAGCCTGGCATTGTGGTTGGTGCTTATAGTCCCAGCTACTCGGGAGGCTGAGGCAAGAGAATTGCTTAAGCCCAAGAGTTGGAGGCTGCTGTGAGCTGTGATGCTATGGCACTCTACTGACTGCCTGACAAAGCGAGACTGTCTCAAAAAAAAAAAAAATCCGCCATTTCATATTTAATGGTCCAATGTAGTATTTATTTGCAATTCTAAGAAATATTTACATACAGAGTAATGTCATTGTTATAGGCCACCCCCTGGAAACCATTAGCTTCTCTTTTTTTTTTTTTTTTTGAGACAGAGTCTCACTATGTTGCTCTCAGTAGAGTGCTGTAGCATCACAGCTCACAGCAACTTCAAACTCTTGGGCTCCAGTGATTCTCTTGCCTCAGCCTCCCAAGTAGCTGGGACTACGGGCGCCTGCCACAACACCCAGCTATTTTTTGGTTGCAGTTGTCATTGTTGTCATTGTTGCAGGCCTGGGCTGGGTTCAAACCTGCCAGCCTTGGTGTATGGGGCTGGCACCATAACTACTGTGCTACGGGCATGAGCCATTCTGTGTCTATATTCACAAGAGATAATGGTTTATAGTTTTATTTTCTGCTAATTTTGCCTGGCTTCATTATCTGAACAGTACTGGCCTCATATAATTAATTTATTCTTCTGTTTTTTTGGAAGTGAACTTGACTTTTTTTTTCTTGTGACAGAGTCTCACTCTGTGGTCCTGATTTGCTCACAGCAACCTCAAATTCTTAGGCTTGAGCAATCCTCTTGCCTCAGCCTCCTGAGTAGCTGGGACTACAGGTGCCCGCTAACATGCTGGGCTAGTGTTTCTATTTGTAGTAAGACGGGTCTCTCCTGCCTAGGCTGATCTCAAACTCCTGAGCTCAAGCAGTCCACCCAACTCAGCCTCCCAGAATGCTAGAATTACAAGCACGAGCCACTGCAACCAGCCTGAACTTGAATTCTTTATTAAATGTTTGGTAGAATTCACAAGTGAAAAAACAACAACAACAACAACAACCCCCCCCTTTAAATGCATTTATTTGGCGAGCGCAGCCGCCAGACAAGACAGATGCTGGGTCAGAGGCAGTCCGTGGCTTTGGGGCCTGTTGGGCTGCTTCCCGCCTCTGCCATCATCCCCGCCCCCGCTGCCGCCTACACCGCAGAGCTAGGCCAAGGGGGCCATGAGGTTCTTCTGCCCTGCTGGTCTGGTGTGGCGGAGCCCCGGTGCTGGAGGTTCCCCAGGAAATCATCACACTCTCCTTCCCACTGTGGTTTTGGGAGCATGAAGGCATTGCTTACCTCCTATGTCTGGTTCACTGTATGTAGGCTGGGAGTGTCTGAGGATCACTTGGAGTGCTGTCCCTTGGAAGAGGAGAAATAAGATTGACACTAAGAATACCAGTCGGCTGGGGTGGTGCTTGTGGCTCAAAGGGGTAGGGCGCCAGCCCCATATGCTGGAGGTGGTGGGTTCAAACACAGCCCCAGCCAAAAACTTCAAAAAAAAAAAAAAAAAAAACCAGCCGGGACTGCGATCGGTGCCTGCCCGGAACTTGGTAAGAGCTGCCCGCGACCCCTGACCCGCACCTGCTGGGCCTCTGCAGGCCCTGACCAGGAACTGCTGGAGCTGCTCAACTCCAAGTCCACCCTCCTGTACCCTCCCTGCCTCCACACCAGCCCCCTTGTCTGGCTGCCTCTGCACGGAGCCCTTCTCCTGGCCAGAGACTGCTGGAGCCTTGGGCTCTCTGTGCCAAAGTCACTGGGTGACAGGCACTCCCAGAGCTGTGTGCACCACCCCCCGCCCTGTTGCTGGATCCGCACACTCCAGAGCTGCTTCCACAACCCAAACTCCCTGGGGCAGCCCTAGAGGAACCACACAGGGTCACTCCCTACAAAGATCCAGCAACAACAGAGTGATCCCGCTGGGGTGTAGAGACACCTCCCCAACTCTGAGGATGGCCAGAGGCAACGGTGAAAAACAAACATGAGGTGAAATCAACAGAAAAACTCTGGCAATATGAATAATCAGAGTAGATCAACTTCCCCAAGGATCAATCGGGCAGACACAGCACAAGATCCCATGTACAAAGAAATAGCTAAGATGTTAGAAATCAAATTCAGAATCTGGATAGCAAATAAGATCGAATTAGAATTTCAAGCAGTAACCCAAAAGATATCTCAAGAATTCAACGAATTTGGTGACCAAATGACCAAAGATTTTGACACATTGAGGCAAGAAGTTGCAGCCCTCAAAGATCTGAGAAACACAGTAGAATCCCTCAGTAACAGAATGGAGCAAGCAGAAGAAAGGGTTTCTGACATTGAAGACAAAGCTTTTGAACGCTCCCAAACTCTCAAAGAGGAAGAGAAATGGAGGGTAAAAACAGATCTCTCTCTCAGAGAGCTCTGGGATAATTAGAAGAAAACCAATATTCGTTTTATAGGGATCCCCAAAAGCGATGAAGTGGCTTCACAAGGCACAGAGTCTCTTCTCCATGAGATTATGAAGGAGAACTTTCCAGACATGCCAAGAGAGTCTGAAATTCAGATAGCAGACAGTTTCAGAACTTCAGCATGACTCAACCCAAATAAGACATCCCCCAGACACATCATAATCAATTTCACTAAAGCTAATATGAAGGAGAAAATTCTGAATGCAGCCAGGCGAAAGAAAACCATTACCTACAAGGGGAAGAATATTAGAATAACTGCAGATCTCTCTGCTGAAAACTTTCAAGCTAGAACAGGATGGTCATCGACTTTTTTTTTTTTTTTTGTCATCGACTTTTAATCTCCTAAAACAAAATAACTTTCAACCTAGGATCCTGTACCCAGCTAAACTGAGTTTCATTTATGACAGAGAAATTAAATACTTTAATGACATTCACATGTTGAAGAAATTTGCCATAACTAAACCAGCTCTCCAGAATATTCTCAGATCTATTCTCCATAAAGACCAGCGTAATCCTCCACCACAAAAATAAACCCACCCAGAAAATTTTGATCAAATTCTGACTTTCACAGTCACAAAATGATTAAAAATTTTCACCGGACTCTCGAAAGGCTTATCAATATTCTCAATTAATGTGAATGGTTTAAATGGTCCTCTAAAGAGGCACAGGTTGGCTGACTGGATACAAAAACTCAAGCCAGAGATCTGCATACAAGAATCTCATCTTACATTAAAAGACAAACATAGACTCAAGGTGAAGGGATGGTCATCTATACTCCGGGCAAATAGAAAGCAGAAAAAAGCAGGTGTTGCAACCCTATTTGCAGATGCAATAGGCTTTAAACCAACCAAAATAAGGAAGGATAAGGATGCATAGTTCATATTTGTTAAGGGTAATACTCAATACGATGAGATTTCAATTATTAATATTTATGCACCCAACCAGAATGCACCTCAATTTATAAGAGAAACTCTTAATAGACATGAGCAACTTGATTTCCTCCAGTTCCATAGTAGTTGGAGATTTTAACACCCATTTAGCAGTGCTGATAGATCCTCCAAAAAGAAGGTAAGCAAAGAAATTTTAGATTTAAACTTAACCATTCAACATCTGGACTTAACAGACATCTACAGAACATTTCACCCCAACAAAACTGAATACACATTCTTCTCATCAGCCCATGGAACATACTCCAAAATCGACCACATCCTAGGCCACAAATCTAACCTCAGCAAATTAAAAAAAAATAGAAATTGGGCGGCGCCTGTGGCTCAGTCGGTAAGGCACCGGCCCCATATACCGAGGTGGCAGGTTCAAACCCGGCCCTGGCCAAACTGCAACCAAAAAAAAAAATAGCTGGTCGTTGTGGTGGGTGCCTGTAGTCCCAGCTACTCGGGAGGCTGAGGCAAGAGAATCTCTTAAGCCCAGGAGTTGGAGGTTGCTGTGAGCTGTGTGAGGCCATGGCACTCTACCCAGGGCCATAAAGTGAGACTCTGTCTCTACAAAAAAAAAAAATAGAAATCATTCCTTGCATCTTTTCAGACCACCATGGAATAAAAGTTGAACTCAATAACAACAGGAATCTGCATACCTATCCAAAAACATGGAAGCTAAACAACCTATGCTGAAGGATAAATGGATTATAGATGAGATTAAGAAGGAAATTACCAAAGTTTTGGAACAAAACAACGATGACACGAATTACCAGAACCTCTGGGATACTGCAAAGGCAGTCCTAAGAGAGAAATTTATAGCACTGCAAGCTTTCCTCAAGAAAACAGAAAGAGAGGAAGTTAATGACTTAATGGGACATCTCAAGCAACTGGAGAAGGAAGAACATTCCAACCCCAAACCCAGCAGAAGAAAAGAAATAACCAAAATCAGAGCAGAATTAAATGAAATTGAAAACAAAAGAATTATACAACAGATCAATAAATCCAAAAGTTGGGTTTTTTTTGTTTGTTTATTTGTTTTTGCAGTTTTTGGCTGGGGCTGGGCTTTTTTTTTTTTTTAATTAAATCATAGCTGTGTACATCAATATGATCATGGGGCACCATACACTTGGTTCATAGAATATTTGACACATTTTCATCTCCCTAGTTGACATAGCCCTCCTGGCATTTTCTTAGTTACTTTGCCAAGACATTTGGGGCTGGGTTTGAACCCACCACCTACAGCATATGTGGCTGGTGTCTTATTCCTTTGAGCCACAGGCACTGCCCCAAAAGTTGGTTTTTTGAAAAGATCAATAAAATAGATAAACCTTTGGCCAACCTAACCAGGAAAAAAAGAGTAAAATCTCTAATGTCATCAATCAGAAATGGTAATGATGAAATAACATCAGACCCCTCAGAAATTCAAAAAATCCTTAACGAAGGGGCAGCGCCTGTGGCTCAAAGGAGTAGGGCACCGGCCCCATATACCAGAGGTGGCAGGTTCAAACCCATCCCCGGCCAAAAACTGCAAAAAAAAAAAAAAAAAATCCTTAACGAATACTATAAGAAACTCTACTCTCAGAAATATGAAAATCTGAAAGAAATCGACCAATACCTAGAAGTACGCCACCTATCAAGACATAGCCAGAACGAAGTGGAAATGTTGAACAGGACTACATCAAGTTCTGAAATAGCATCAACTATATAAAATCTCCCTAAAAAGAAAAGCCCAGGATCAGATGGCTTTAAGTCAGAATTCTACCAAACCTTTAAAGAAGAACTGGTACCTATATTACTAAACCTCTTCCAAAATATAGAAAAAGAAGGAATACTACCTAACACATTCTATGAAGCAAACATCACCTGATCCCCAAACCAGGGAAAGACCCAACAAGAAAAGAAAATTATAGGCCAATATCACTAATGAATATTGATGCAAAAATACTCAATAAGATCCTAACAAACAGAATCCAACAACACATCAAAAAAATTATACACCATGACCAAGTGGGATTTATCCCAGGGTCTCAAGGCTGGTTCAATATATGTTAATCTATGAATGTAATTCAGCACATAAACAAACTAAAAAATAAAGACCATATGATTCTCTCAATTGATGCAGAAAAAGCTTTTGATAATATCCATCATCCCTTCATGATCAGAACACTTTAAAAAATTGGTATAGAAGGGACATTTCTTAAACTAATAGAGGCCATCGACAGCAAACCCACAGCCAACCAATATCGTATTGAATGGAGTTAAATTGAAATCATTGTCACTTAGATCAGGAACCAGGCAAGGTTGCCCATTGTCTCCATTGCTCTTTAACATTGTAATGGAAGTTTTAGCCATTGCAATTAGGGAAGAAAAGGCGATCAATGGTATCCACATAGGGTCAGAAGAGATCAAACTTTCACTCTTTGCAGATGATATGATCGTATATCTGGAAAACACTAGGGATTTTACTGCAAAACTTTTAGAAGTGATCAAGGAATACAGCAAATGTCTCAGGCTACAAAATCAACACCCATAAATCTGTAGCCTTTATATATACCAACAATAACCAAGCCGAAAAAACAGTCAAGGACTCTATTCCTTTCACAGTAGTGCCAAAGAAGATGAAATATTTGGGAGTTTATCTAACAAAGGACGTGAAAGATCTCTACAAAGAGAACTATGAAACTTTAAGAAAAGAAATAGCTGAAGATGTTAACAAATAGAAAAACATACCATGCTCATGGCTGGGAAGAATCAACATTGTTAAAATGTCTATACTACCCAAAGCAACATATAATTTTAATGCAGTTCCTATTAAAGCTCCACTGTCATATTTTAAAGATCTTGAAAAAATAATACTTCGTTTTATATGGAATCAGAAAAAAACCTCAAATAGCCAAAACATTACTCAGCAATAAAAACAAAGCAAGAGGAATCATGCTACCAGACCTGAGACTGTACTATAAATTGATAGTGATCAAAACAGCATGGTACTGGCACAAAAACAGAGATGTCTGGAACAGAATATAGAACCAAGAGATGAATCCAGCTACTTACTGTTACTTGATCTTTGACAAGCCAGTTAAAAACATTCAGTGGGGAAAAGATTCCCTATTTAACAAATGATGCTGGGTGAACTGGCTGGCGATCTGTGAAAGACCGAAACTGGACCCACGCCTTTTTTTTTTTTTTTTCATAATTGTGGAGATTTTATTTTATTTTTTTTTTGTGGTTTTTGGCCAGAGCTGGATTTGAACCCACCACCTCTGGCATATGGGACCGGCGCCCTACTCCTTGAGCCACAGGCACCACCTGGACCCACACCTTTCACCATTAACTAAGATAGACTCTCACTGGATAAAAGATTTAAACTTAAGACGTGAAACTATAAAAATACTTGAAGAAGGGCAGTGCCTGTGGCTCAGCGGGTAAGGCGCCGGTCCCATATGCCGGAGGTGGCGGGTTCAAACCCAGCCCCGGCCAAATTAAAAAAAAAAAAAAAAAAATACTTGAAGAAAGTGCAGGGAAAACTCTTGAAGGAATCGGCCTGGGTGAATATTTTATGAGGAGGACTCCCCAGGCAATTGAAGCAGTATCAAAAATACACTACTGGGACCTGATCAAACTAAAAAGCTTCCGCAGAGCCAAGAACATAGTAAGTAAAGCAAGCAGACAGTCCTCAGAATGGGAGAAAATATTTGCAGGTTATACTTCCGATAAAGGTTTAATAACCAGAATCCACAGAGAACTCAAACATATTAGCAAGAAAAGAACAAGTGATCCCATCTCAGGGTGGGCAAGGGACTTGAGGAGAAACTTCTCTAAAGAAGACAGATGCACAATCTACAAACACATGGAAAAAAGCTCATCATCCTTAATCAGCAGAGAACAGCAAATCAAAACTACTTTGAGATATCACCTAACCCCAGTAAGAGTAGCCCACATAACAAAATCCCAAAACCAGAGATGTTGGCGTAGATGTGGAGAAAAGGGCACACTTCTACACTGCTGGTGGGAATGCACACTAATACGTTCCTTCTGGAAGGATGTTTGGAGAATACTTAGAGACCTAAAAATAGACCTGCCATTTGATCCTATAATTCCTTTACTAGGTTTATACCCAGAAGACCAAAAATCACAATATAACAAAGACATCTTTGTACCAGAATGTTCATTGCAGCCCAATTCATAATTGCTAAGTCATGGAGGAAGCCCAAGTGCCCATCGACCCACGAATGGACTAGCAAATTGTGGTACATGTATACCATGGAATATTATGCAGCCTTAAAGAAAGATGGAGACTTTACCTCTTTCATGTTTACATGGATGGAGCTGGAACATATTCTTCTTAGCAAAGTATCTCAGCAATGGAAGAAAAAGTATCCAATGTACTCAGCCCTACTATGAAGCTAAATTATAGCTTTCACATGAAGGCTATAACCCAACTATAGCACAAGAATATGGGAAAAGGGCCAAGGAAGGGGACGGGAGGGGGGAGGTTAGGGTGGAGAGAAGGTAATGGGTGGGGCCACACCTACGGTGCATCTTAGAATGGGTACAGGAGAAACTTACTAAATGCAGAATACAAATGTCTATATACAATAACTAAGAAAATGCCATGAAGTCTACATTGAACAGTTTGATGAGAATATTTCAGATTGTATATGAAACCAGCACATCGTACCCCTTGATTGGACATAACTATGATTTAACAATAAAAAAATGCATTTATTTGCTTGCTTATGATCAATGAGAATGGAATAGGAATGAGAGGGAGCACATTAAATTATTAGCTTTGGCCACTAGGGAGGGATGGCATAGGGGAAGAGACAGAGGGTGGGCAGTAAGCCAAAAGAAGAAGGAAGACTGCCCGTGATGGACAGTGCTCATAAGTTATGATGGGTGTCTAGCCTCAATAGGATAGAGTGGTCACTGAACGAAATGGCTTCTATTTAAGGGTAACAGAATTGTAGGTGACTTTTACTTTCTTTGTTATACTTTTATATTATTATTATTATTATTATTTTGAGAGAGTCTCATTCAATTGTCCTGGGATAGGGTGCTGTGGTATCATAGCTCACAGCAACCTCAAACTCTTGGGCTCAAGCAACCCTTATGCCTCAGCCTCCCAAATAGCTGGTACTACAGGGACCTGCTACAATGCCCAGCTAGTTTTTCTAATTTTAGTAGAGGTCTGGAGAGGTCTCACTTTGCTTAGGCTGGTCCAAACTCTTCACCTTAGGCGATCCACCCGCTTCTACCTCCCAGAGTGCTAGGATTATTGGCCAGAGCCACCACGCCTGGCCCCTTATATTATTTTAATTATTACTTTTTTTTTTTTTTTGAGATGGAGCCTCAAGCTGTCACCTTGGGTAGAGTGCAGTGGCATCACAGCTCACAGCAACTTCCAACTCCCGGGCTCAAGCAATTCCTGCCTCCACCTCCCAAGTAGCTGGGACTACAGGCGCCCGCCACAACACCTGGCTATTTTTTGGTTGCAGCTGTCATTGTTGTTTGGCGGGCCTGGGCTGGATTCGAACCCACCAGCTCAGGCGTATGTGGCTGGCACCTTAGAACCCACCAGCTCAGGCGTATGTGGCTGGCACCTTAGCCACTTGAGCCATAGGTGCCCAGCCATTATTTTAATTCTTTATACTGCAAATGGACCGTTGATAGAGTCAAATAATTCAATTACTCAAAAGAAAAGAAAGGGTTAAAAGATCCTGAAATCCTAGGTGGTGCCTGTGGCTCAGTGAGTAGGGCGCCAGTCCCATATACCAATGGTGGTGGGTTCAAACCCAGCCCCGGCCAAACTGCAACAAAAAAATAGCTGGGCGTTGTGGCAGGTGCCTGTAGTCCTGAAATCCTTAGAGGGCACGGGTTTCTTTGCCTAGAGCCACAGTCTGTCTGCTGCACCTGGGGGCGGTCCAGAGAGTGGTGACATGGCCTTGCAGTTCAGTGCTTTGATATTCACCAAGGGCAGTCTCATGTTCAGGGACTCAGAGAGCCTGTTCCTTACAATCTTGCCAGAATTTGTCACCCCAACACTGCGGGCTCTGCCCAGCTACTAGTAGAGGGATTTTTAAACATATCCTGTGCCAAGGAATCTGATTCAATTGGTGTAGTGATGCTTCGGCATCTGTATTAGGATTATTATTTGTAAATGATTATGAGTTTCTATTTTCACACAACTTTTGGGAACCAAAGAATTTAGGCTTCTTCAGGATAATCAGCCACAGACACAAGAGGCCACTTCTGGTTTATAATTTTCTAATTATCCTTTTCTGGTGCAGACATAGCAGTTCTCTGGTACTTGGCCATGTACCATTTTCTATGTCCTCCAGGCTTCAAAAGGATAATTTTATTTTATTTTTTTGGCCAGGGCTGGGTTTGAACCCATCACCCCTTTGAGCCACAGGCGCCGCCCATAATTTTTTTTTTCTTAAGAGACAGAGTCTCACTTTATGGTCCTCGGTAGAGTGCTGTGGCATCACACAGCTCACAGCAACCTCCAGCTCTTGGGCTTAGGAGATTCCCTTGCCTCAGCCTCCGGAGTAGCTGGGACTACAGGTGCCCACCACAATGCCCGGCTATTTTTTTTGTTGTTGCAGTTTGGCTGGGGCTGGGTTCGATCCTGCCACCCTCGGTATATGGGGCAGGTGCCCTACTCACTGAGCCACAGGTGCCACCCAAGATAATATTTTTTAAATAAAGCTATACATTTTAAATTTAATTTAATTTTATTTTTTTGAGACAGAGTCTCACTATGTTGCCCTCGGTAGAGTGCTGTAGCGTCATAGCTCACAGCAACCTCAAACTCTTGGGTTATTCTCTTGCCTCACCCTCCCAAGTAGCTGGGACTATAGGCACCTGCCACAAAGCCCAGCTATTTTTTGGTTGTAGTTGTCATTGTTGTTTGGCAGGCCCGGGCTGGGCTTGAACCTGCCAGCTCTGGTGTAGGTGGCTGGCACCCTAGCCGCTTGAGCTACAGGTGCAGAGCCTATACAGTTTTTAAAAAATCAGATCGCATCACACTCTGCTTAAAACCTTCCAGCGGGCCGGTCACAGAGGCTCATGCCTGTAATCCTAGCACTCTGGGAGGCCCAGGCAGGGGGATTGCATGAGCTCATGAGTTCCAGACCAGCCTGTGCAAAAGCAAGATCCCATTTCTACTAAAAATAGAAAAAGTGAGGCAAGAGGATCACTTGAGCCCAGGAGTTGGAGGTTGCTGTGTGCTATGATGCCATGGCACTCTACCCAGGGCAACAGCTTAGGACTGCTCAAAAACAAAAACAAACAAAACAAACAAAAATAATCTCCAGGTGGGTGGTGCCAGCCAGTTATGGATGGCTGTGGCAAATTTCTGGCCTCAGCCAGCAGAGCTTCGAGACCCTTCTAAGTCCTTGGGGGACCAAGGGATGCTAGCTCTGCACCTCCAAAGTAACCGAGGGGAAGTCATTTCAGATCGCCTTATGGCAGGAATGGGAGGAGAGCAGATGAAGGCAGAGAAAGCTGGGGCATTGTCTGAGACTGGGAGGAGATGAAGGATTCGGAGACCCTCGTGAGGCATGGCTGTGGATGTCAGGTCTGCAATTGGCAGAAGAATCCTTCCAGGGCTGCAGGACCCAGAGGCAGGACCCTCACATTCCAAGGACCTAAGCCTCCCCTCAGTTTTATGCTATCCCAGGATTTGCATTTGGTCCAATTGTGTACTTTTATGCATTTTATTTTTGTTCAGTAAAGTTTTATTTTTCCAAATACATGGTTGAATGGACCCTGTTCCTGCATCTCCACAGCAGATGGGGCATCTCCACCCTTGATATTTCTGGTGTAAATTACTTTAGCTCTGTGCTTTGAAACCAGTTTGATAAGGCCTTTACTAAGGAGCTCCTGAAGGGCTGCCCTGGCCAGGGACCCTCAAATCTTCAGTCTCTCAGAGACCACAGCTGGGGTGATAACCTTATTGTTGGGAACTTCCTTACAGGGTTTGTCATATGTAGTTTTGCCAAACAAGACTAGGTTGTTGAGCTTGTCCTGAACTTTGCCTTTGGACCACTTCTTTTTGGCCTTGCCCCCAGATTTGTTCACTGGGTCTTTGTCTTTCTTGGCCGACTTTCCAGCATCTTTCTTCTTGTCCTTCTTGGGCAGCATTTTGAAACTTGGAGAGGAGCTGCCACTACCGCAATCTAGCTAAGATGTCGGACCCTTTTATGCATTTTATTTTATTTATTTTTTTTACTTTAATTAATTAATTTTTTTTAGAGACAGAGTCTCACTTTGTCACCCTCAGTAGAGTGCTGTGGCATCACAGCTCACGGCAACCTCCAACTCTTGGGCTTAATCGATTCGCCTGCCTCAGCTCTCCCCGAGCAGCTGGGGCCACAGGTGCCTGCCACAATGCCCAGTTATTTTTTTTTGTTGCAGTTTGGCTGGGGCCAGGCTCGACTACCCCACCCTTGGTATATTGAACCGGCACCCCACTCATTGAGCCACAGGCACTGCTCACCTTTTATGCATTTTAAATACGACTAGCAGATTGCCCTCCAGAATGGCAGGTACAACCTGTGAAAAACAATTTGGCAGCTCTGATAAGAACCATAAAAATGTTCATGCCAATTGACCTAGAGATTGTAGGTCTGGGAATTTATTCTAAAGAGCTAATCCACAGAAAGGCAAAATTATGATGAATCTTACTCCAGTAGTAGTGAAAAATTAGAAGTGTAAGAAGATGGTTAAGTAAATTAGGGGACATCCACTCAGTAGGACACTGTCAAGCCCAGTCATGGAATGATGGCTGTGGGGGCAGTCTCTACAGCCTCTAAGAAACTGTTTATGAGATAATAAGAAGCGGATGGGGGGAAAGGAAGCAGGATATGAAATGGGAAAGGGCAAGGTGGCTCATGTCTGTAATTTTAGCACTCTGGGAGGCCAAGGTGGGAGGTTCACTTGAGATCAGGGGTTTGAGACCAGCTTGAGCAAAATTAAGACCTTGTCTCTGCTAAAAATAGAAAAAATTAGCTGGGCATGGTAGTGCACTACAATAGTCCCAGCTCCTCTGGAGGCTGAGGCAGGTGGATCACTTGAGCCCAGGAGTTTGAGGTTGCTGTGAGCTATGATGAGGCCACTGCACTCTTTCAGGGGGCAAGCGTGAGACTCTGTCACAAACAAATAAACAAGATACCAGGGCAGCACCTGTGGCTCAGTGTGTAGGGCGCCAGCCCCATATACCGAGGGTGGCTGTTCGAACCCCACCCCGGCCAAATTGCAGCAAAAAATCCAGGCGTTGTGGTGGGCACCTGTAGTCCCAGCTACTCGGGAGGCTGAGGCAAAAGAATCGCCTAAGCCCAAGAGCTGGGGGTTGCTGTGAGCTGTGATGCCACAGCACTCTACTGAGGGCGACAAAGTGACACTCTGTCTCTAAAAAATAAATAAATACCAAATGGCAAACATGTGTCTTTGATTTCTTTTGGTGGCAAATGGCAGAAACTCACTCCTAATTAGTTTAAGGCAAAAATGGAGATACATTATCGGGGCCCAGAATATATCATGAAATCCAAGTATAAGAATCCAGCCCTGGGCAGCACCTGTAGCTCAGTGAGTGGGGCGCCGGCCCCCTATACTGAGGGTGGCTGGTTCAAACCCGGCCCCGGCCAAACTGCAACAAAAAAATACCCAGGCTTTGTGGTGGGCTCCTGTAGTCCCAGCTACTCAGGAGGCTGAGGCAAGAGAATCACCTAAGCCCAAGAGCTGGAGCTGTGATGCCCCGGCACTCTACCAAGGGCAACAAAGTGAGACTCTGTCTCTAAAAAAAAAAAAAATAGAATCCAGGCCCCATGTGGATGGAAACTGGGATCCAGAAAATTGACAAAAGCCCAGCCAGTTACCTGGGCAGGGCCACAAATTAGGGGTTCCTGAATCACCATGTGGAAGACCAGTTCTAGCCTGTTATAGGGGCAAGAAATAAACTTGTGTGGTGTTAAGCTGCAGAGATTTGGGGTTTATCTACTATAGCATCCAGAATTATCTTAAGTAACACATTAACTTTCTCTGCTTCTCTACAACTTCTAAGTTCTCATATTTTTATTTTATTTATTATTATTATCATTTTGTTATTGCAGTTGTCATTGTTGTTTAGTAGACCCAGGCCAGGTTTGAACCCGCCAGCCTCGGTGTATATGGCCAGCACCCTGGCCACTGAGTATGGGCACCAAGCCAAGTTCTCATATTTTATAAAACGAATCCATGATAGATTAAATTCTCATACTTTTTTTTTTTTTTTTTGTAGAGACAGAGTCTCACTTTACTGCCCTTGGTAGAGTGCCATGACGTCACAGGACTCACAGCAACCTCTTGCTCTTGGGCTTACGTGATTCTCTTGCCTTAGCCTCCCAAGCATCTGGGACTACAGGAGCCTGCCACAGTTCCCGGCTATTTTTTGGTTGCAGTTTGGCCGGGGCTGGGTTTGAACCTGCCACTCTCGGTATATGGGGCCGGCACCCCACTCACTGAGCCACAGGCGCCACCCAAATTCTCATACTTTTAATATAAGCAGATACTGATTAGCTTCTCAGTCTTAATTTTTTTTTTGAGACAGTCTTATTTTGTCACCCTCAGTACAGTGCTGTGGTGTCATAGCTCACAGCAACCTCTAACTCTTGGGCTCAAGCAATCCTCTTGCCTCAGCCTCTAAGTAGCTAGGACTACAGGCGCCCACTGCAATGCCCAGCTATTTTTTTTTTTTTCAGAGTCTCACTTTGTCGCCCTTGGTAGGGTGCTGTGGCATCACAGCTCACAGCAACCTCCAGCTCTTGGGCTTAGGCAATTATCTTGCCTCAGCCTCCAGAGTGGCTGGGACTACAGGCGCCCACCACAACGCCCAGATATTTTTTGTTGTTGTTGCAGTTTGGCTGGGGCCGGGTTCGAACCAACCACCCTAGGTGCCGGAGCCCTACCCACTTAGCCACAGTTGCTGCCCCAGCCCCCTTTTAAAATTGAGACAGAGTCTCACCTTGTTGCCCTTGGTAGAGTGCCATGGTGTCATAGCTTACAGCAACCTCAAACTCTTGGGCTCAAGCAATTCTCTTGCCTCAGCCTCCCTAGTAGCTGGGAGGCACCTGCCACAACTCCCAGCTATTTTTTTGTTGCAGTTGTTTAGCTGGCCTGGGCCGGGTTCGAACCCGCCACCCTCATGTATGTGGCCGTCACCGTACCCACTGAGCTATAGGCGCCACACATAATAATTTAAAGTAAAAAAAAATAAAGAAATGAACTTTCTTGGTTATACTTCCACCCTTACCCTGAAAAGAGATTTTTCATGAAATTTTCATATGGAATCCATGAAAAATGTTAGCGCTGAGATTCTCCCTGACTTCCTTGAAGCTAAGGCAGTAACAAATTCCTAAGATGTGACTTGCAGTCCCCATAACTGAAAGTCAAATGACATCAGGATGCACTTTAGTGATGGCAATTCAGGTAGGTGGTGGGGGTCAAAGTGGAATCTGATAATCAAAGAGATAAGAAATTGAGTGGAGATTAAACACAAAAGCTCAGAACAACTTTGCAAGGTCCAGAACATCTTTTACCAGTGACGCTTTGCATCGGTTTCACACAAGCACAAATCCAGTGATGCACAACAATAAGCGTGTATAGCTCAGGTGTGTGGAGAGGGCTGGAAGTGGTTAGGACACTGCTGATTGTGGCTGGGTTCATTTGCATGTCTGAAGATCATCTGGCTGGTCCACTGATCGAGACTGGTTTCAGCTAAGATGACTGGGTCAAAACAGCCATGATCCAACAGCTGCCACACTGCAATGGACTATCCTGGGCTTGGTCTCATGATGATGCAGAGAGTGAGAGCTGAAACCACCAGTGCACAAGCCTTATGTTTGATTCCAGGTTCAAGAGATGGGGCAGGTCTCCCTGCCCATAGTGAGAGGTTCTGCAAAGTTACATGGCAAAGGGCATGGGTACAGGGATGGGTGAAGAGCTGGGGCCAAATGATGCACCTACCACACCTTACCTGATTTCCCACTGGAGAATAACCCCCCTCAGTCAATTACTTGGGATGGGCAGGCTCGAGGTCAGAGGTAGAACATGTGATAAAAGCCTCAGCCAATCTGAGAACTACATTGGCCAGGCCATGGTGATGGGATCAGTGATGGATATTCAGGACTCAGTCAAGGCCGATCAAGCACAATGCAAACACTAACTGGGACAGGAGGGCTGGGAAATGGGACTCTCGCTCTTTCCTGAGGAGCTTGAATCTGAGAGGATATAAACTAGGGCCTCTGGCAGCAATCCTAGGAAAGAGGAAGATGTCTCAAGAAGTCAGGAAAGAAGAACATCTCTCAAGAAGTCAGCCCCAGGGAAGCAGAGCAGATAGAGAGATCTGTCTTGGTGCTGAAGTTTAAAGCCCTGCGTTAAGCTGCACCAAAAGTTGGTCATCCTACCTCTGGACTTTTCCTTTTCAAAAAAGCCAGTCGGGTGGAGTCTTCAGTCATTTGAGACCAAATGAGTCCTGGTGAATTTAGCAGTAATCCAGTCTCAGTCCTAGAAGGGCTCAGCAGCTTCTGGCGATCAAGGTTTGCTTGTATTGTTCTAGAGCTGTTATGGGACAAGGCCCCATGGGTCCTGGGGGCGCAGGAATCTCACAGATTAGGTTTCTCTGGGCACCAGTTAGAACTCCTTTATTTGCAAGTAATGACCACCAAACTCAAATGAACTTGTTGAGAATATATTGGTTCATGTCAGTGAAAAAGCCCTTTGGATCTAATTTCAGACACAGATTCTATGTTTGAATAATGCTGTCAGAACTGATGTCTCCTCACCTCTTGGCCCTACTTCATTTACTCTGTGCTGGCTTCATGTTTGGCCAGAATCTCCCCTAGAGGTGGCAAAGATACCCACCAGTAGGTCCCCATGCTTAGCAACTCCAATGAAAGAACACTTTCCCGGCTCAGCACCTGTGGCTCAAGCAGCTAAGGCACCAGTCACATACACCTGAGGTGGCAGGTTGGAATCCATCCTGGGCCCGCCAAACAACAACGATGGCTGCAACAAAAAATAGCTGGGCGTTGTGATGTGTGCCTGTAGTCCCAGCTACTTGGGAGGCTGAGGCAAGAGAATCGCTTAAGCCCAGGAGTTGGAGATTGCTGTGAGCTGTTATGCCACGGCACTCTACCCAGGGTGACAGCTTGAGGCTCTGTCTCAAGAAAAAAAAAAAAAGAAGAAGAAGAAGAAGGAAAGGGAGAAAAGAAAGAAAAGAAAGAAAGAAAGAAAGAAAAGGAAGGAAGGAAGGAAGGAAGGAAGGAAGGAAGGAAGGAAGGAAGGAAGGAAGGAAGGAAGGAAGGAAGGAAGGAAGGAAGGAAGGAAGGAAGGAAAGAAAGAAAGAAAGAAAGAAAGAAAGAAAGAAAGAAAGAAAGAAAGAAAGAAAGAGACTTTCCCTACAATAGGGGTAGGAAAAGGCCAGGTGCTGCCTATCTGGGGTTGTGAGTCCATGACTGAGGCCACAGCTGTGTTGACTGTGGCCACCCCATAGCCTAAGAAGTAGTGTGATCTCCAGCTGAGCCACATAGTTCCAGAACATGGAAGGGCTGGTCCCCATGGGAAACTTTTGGGAAACTTAAGGAAGGGAAGCTTCCTTAAGGAAGAGAAGCAAGATGCTGAATGGGCAAAAATGAAGATGTCCCTACATCTTACATTATTCTTAGCATCTTGTGGTCCTTTTTTAATGAGCTGTTTTTAATTTTTAATGAACTGTTACCCCAAATCTTTCACTTTCTACCATCAATTGGCCCTGTTCTCTTTTTTTTTTTGTAGAGACAGAGTCTCACTTTATGGCCCTGGGTAGAGTGCCATGGCATCACACAGCTCACAGCAACCTCCAACTCCTGGGCTTAAGCGATTCTCTTGCCTCAGCCTCCTGAGTAGCTGGGACTACAGGCGCCCGCCACAACGCCCAGCTATTTTTTGGTTGCAGTTCAGCCGAGGCCGGGTTTGAACCCGCCGCCCTCCGTATATGGGGCCGGGGCCTTACTGACTGAGCCACAGGCGCCACCCGGCCCTGTTCTCTTTTAACATCAAAATCAAATGACTTGAGTGCCCTTACCACATATTAATCAATCAAGCCTCTTCCACAATCTCTCAAGGATTGCCAAGGCAGGGCTCACTGTCTTCCAATCAGGCTCCGCCCATCCTACTTCTTGGCTGTCCCTGAACATCCTTGGCTTCTGGAGCCACTCTCCTTTTTCCGCCCATCTTTGGTTCTAAATGGAAATCTCTGAATTTCTCCATTGCCCCAAAGCTCCACTGAGGAGGGTGATGAACATTCTCTTCCTCTCAGCTGCCAGTAAAGCCCTCTAAATTACATTTCTTACACCCACGTTTCCACCCCAAACCAACACTTGATGGGTGTATAGGTTTTGACATTTTTGAGAGAGAGAGAGAGAGAATGGTGACTTTAGGGACTCTCCCTCAGTGATGCGAGTGTAAGTCAGCCGTCACCTACTGCACTGTCCAAGAGTGTAAAGGGGGCTCTGAGGCTGCTTGCTGTGACATGCTTAACTGCCACTGGTGATGGGTGGGAACATCTGCTAAGGGCTCAAGGAGCATCTTGGAGAAAGGAGTCAACACTACAATCCCCTTTTCTCTGAAGTTCAATGCTACTGCGTCGTTTTTGATGGTAGGAATTAGTCCAGTTGGAACTACGGACAGGAAAGGACACTAAGTGCCCTTAAGAAGGAACTCACCGTGACCAAGGGGAGGTAACCCTGGCTAAGAAGGGGAAATTGGGTAGGTCTGATGTGCCATGGGGATGAGGCTGGAAACCCTTCTGGTCTAAGCCATGGACATGGTAAGGCTTGTCACCTAGAGGATGCAGGAGGCTGCCCAATGAAGTCCAACAGGGATACCAGAGGCAGAAGAGGAAGTTGTAGGAAGCTACCGCCCTCTAGTGGTGAGTTCTGGCATTCTGGGACACATGGAAGGCTCTGAGAGGACATTTGTACCGAGCTGGGAAACTAGACATGCTGTTTGTATGTGCATTTCGCCTCTATCCCTTAACAAGCCACTAAATTAGCTATTAACTATTGCCCCTATGTATCTTCCCTTATCATTGCAGGGTAGTGGTAGACGCTTTGAAATGGCAGATTTTTTTTTTTGAGACAGTCTCACTTTGTTGCCCTCGGTAGAGTGCTGTGGTGTCACAGCTCACAGCAACCTCAAACTCTTGGGCTTAAGCAATTCTCTTGCCTCAGCCTCCCAAGTAGCTGGGACTACAGGCACCCGCTATAATGCTTTTGGCTATTTTCTTTCTTCTTGGAGACAGTGCCTCAAGCTGTCGCCCTGGGTAGAGTGCCCTGGCATCACAGCTCACAGCAACCTCCAACTCCTGGGCTCAAGCGATTCTCCTGCCTCAGCCTTCCAAGTAGCTGGGACTACAGGTGACCACCACAATGCCCAGCTATTTTTTGGTTGCAGCCGTCATTGTTGTTTGGTGGGCCCAGGCCAGATTCAAACCCACCAACTCAGATGTATGTGGCTGGAGCCTTAGCTGCTTGAGCCACAGGCGGCAAGCCAGCTTTTGGCTATTTTCTTTTTCTTTCTTTTTTTTTTTTGGCCAGGGCCAGGTTTGAACCTGCCACCTCTGGTATATGGGGCCAGCGCCCTACTCCTTGAGCCACAGGCACCACCCTTGGCTATTTTCTTGTTGCAGTTGTCATTCTTGTTCAGCTGGTCTGGGTCGGGCTTGAACTCACCAGCCTTGGTGCACGTGGCTGGCACCATAACCACTGTGCTGTGGGTGCCAAGAATGGCAGAGTTTTTCTTTAATGTATCCTAGACAAAATAGTTGGGTGGGAGTCCTGCTTCTGATCTGGTTAGGGTGGGGCTTTTTCCTCCTTTTCATCCTCTCTCCATTTTTTTTTTTTGGCCGGGGCTGGGTTTGAACCCGCCACCTCCGGCATATGGGACCGGCGCCCTACTCCTTGAGCCATGGGCGCCGCCCACTCTCTCCATTTTTTTTTGAGATAGAGTCTCACTCTGTTGCCTAGGCTAGAATGCAGTGGTGCCAGCCTGGCTCACAGCAACCTCCTGAGCTCAAGCGACCCTCCTGCCTCAGCACTCCTCCCAGAGTGTTAGGATTACAGGCATGAGCGGCCATGCCTGGTCCCTTCCCATTTCTAAATTATGTAACCTATTTAGCGTCTGTTTTCCTCTCTAGAAAGTAAGTTTTAGAGGGTAGAATAGGGATTATCTGTCTTAATGTTTACTGCTGTATCCTTGGCCCTAAAATAGTACTGGGCAGTCATTCATTAGTTTGACAAATTGTTAGGGAATGCCCAAGACATGCCAGGCCCTATACTAGGCCTGTACTTCCGGGGGGAGAGATGGGTAATAAGACAGGCACATGGTACTGCAAGTGGTGACGGATGCTCAGTGTGTAGCGGAGCAGGTTAAAGGGGCTTCTGCTCCACCCAGGCTGCTCAGGAATTTGAGAAGGCACCTGAAGGGAGGGAGGGACCCCTAGGGAAAGCTGGGGGAGTCTGAGGCAAAGGTAAAGGCCCTGAAGTGAGCTCAGGCCTTGCTGTCCCTGGAACAACAGGACACAGGCCAACTCTGAGGTGAGAATTAGGGGGTGAACAGGAGGCCAATGTGGCGGCAGGTAGTACGGGTGAAAGTCGGGGTGAGGTTGTAAAGTGCTGGGGACAGACCATGACTACATGAGACCTTGGACACCACTCTAAGGTTTTCAGCTATAATTCTAGGTGGAATAGAAAGCTACTGTAGGGCTCTGACGGGTCGTACCATTTTTTTCCCCAATACCTTCACTTGCTTTTAAAATCTTACTAACCAAAATAATCTGTCTGGCTGCAGTCCTGAGAAGAGCCTACAGAGGCTCAGGAGAGGAGCTGGGAGGCCAGAGAAGAGGCTCCTGTACCAGGCCAGGGAGAGAAGCGGCAAGGCCGGTGGTGGGCAAGTGCCGATTCTGGATGCACTGTATTCGAAGGCAGAGCCAATAGAACTGTTCTGGTGACACAGGTTGGGTAATTAGTAAATATTGTTTGAATGAATGTTGAATCATGGAACTCCCTGCAGCTCATCCCAACTTGCCCTGCTTTAGAAGAATTCTTATTTTGCCTGAGACTGCACCCGTCACCCATTTAGCTTCTTCCTGTCCCTGCTATGTGGGTGCCTGGAGAACTTCAAATCCTCTGAACTTGTCTGCAGGGAGTCTCCAAGGACTCCTCCAGACTCGGGTGACCTTCACAGCATTATGTGCTATGTAGGTGACATGGATCCATCATCAGATTGCCAGCTGCCTGAGGGCAGGGGCCCTGTCAGTCCTGCTCCCAGCTGTGTCCCTGTCCCTAGTAGGAAGCCCAGCACACAAAAGTTGTTTGGTAAATATTTGCTGAGTGGTGAGCAGGTAAATTGCTCTATTCTGTTCTTTGGCTTTATGCCTCTATGTCCTGCCCAGTCTGAAGGGCCATAAGCTGAAGCTGGACTCAGGCCAGGGACACACCATATCCCTTCTCCCAGGACCCAGATCCCGGTCCCTTTTCAGTTGAGCCCTGGCCTGGGCCTACTCAGGGCCTGAGAAGACACAGGGGCCTGGGACAGCTGTGAAGATCAAACCTTGAGTTTCCAGAGTGCCTTCCCATGGTCCTCCCCACCTCAAAGCTGAGATAAGGCAGCCACTCATTGGTAATTTTTCTAAACGTTTATTTTTTAGCAATTGTCATGTTTAGAGAAGTAAATAACACATTTAAAAACCTTCTCAGGGCCAAAGGATGCCAGAGTATTTACAAACATGTGGGGTGGCAAGACATGAGGATCTGGGGCTTTGGGGCTGGGATTCTACCCAGACCCCTGCCCCAGGCCCTGAGCCAGGCTTGGATGCCAATGTCAGCCACCAGGACTGTCCCACTGGCCACAGCACAGGCTCAGGGAACATTGGGCAGCCTTGGGGCTCTGCTCAGTGGGCCTGGTAGGAGACCCTCTAGCTAACCTGTGGCCCCGCCTCCCACCTGGGGCTCCCCACACCCCACAGGCCAGCTCAGAGGAACCTCTGGGAAGCACCGAAGGGCAGAGACAATATGGGGGGAGGACACAGGAGCTGGGACAGAGACCGGAGATGACTGGTCTGCCCAAGGTGGGACAGACGCACACACACACATACACTGTACCTTCACAGAGGAATTGCAGGGGGGAAGATCTGGGGTGTGTGTTTTTTTTGTCTTCTAAGTATTCATGTCTACCATGTTATTTTTTGCTATTGTTTCTTCAACAGTGACATAAACTGAGGTAAACATCTGTGACCAACACCTCTCCTAAGGGGCAAAGGGTCCTAGCCCGACCAGCAGAGGAGGTGGCAGCAGAGCCCTGACCTGTGACCAGTGCTTTGGGTCAGGTTGGTCGCTGCCCTCCTGGCTCCTCTGCAAATGAGGGGGCTGAGCTACATCACTACAGTCCCTTCCCAATGCTAACATACTAGATACTACAACAAGGGAGAAAACTCCCAAACGGGATCTTAACATAGAAGGGGGTGCGCACAAAAGGGACATCTACTGTGGAATCTCGCTTCCTTGTTATTGCAGGAGAGATCAGGATGTCTCAAGGCCTAAGGCAAAAGGAGAAGTCGCGGCTGGGAGAGGTGGCCCGGCTGGGCTCCGGGTGGGCCGGGGCAGTGATGGGGCCTTCTCTGAGACTTGGCCCTTGGTGGGAAGAGGGATCTGCTACTTACCTGGCGTGTGGAGGGCCCCATGGGGAGATGGGGTCTTGAGAGGAGTGGGCACACTAGGGACAATGGAGGTGGGCAGGCCCTGGGGCAACTGCATGCTGTTTGTAAACTGGCCCAGGGCAAGACAGGGGGACCTATAGCCCTTGTTGGAAGTGGGAATGAGGGGTGAGTGGAGAGGTGGGGGCTGCAGGCCAGATAGTAACTGGTATTTACTCTAGCCAGCCTGGCCATCAAGGAGCCCCTCAGACACCCCAGAAAGGGGAGTGACCCAGGCAGAGGGGTGGGGGGTTCTGGGACAGTGGCTGGAGCACTGCCAAACACAGGGAGCAGCCTCACCAGTGTTGAGGTTATCTTAGGGGTCCCAGGCCTCTACAGAGAGGGCAGGAGGGCACTGGGTGAGGCTTGGTTCCTCCTGTTTTGCTGCCTAGGGGCATGGACCAACCAGCAGGTGCCTCCCTGGCGGATTCCCTGAGGGTGTTGGGAACTGCAGGCCTGGCCCAGTGTGAAACCCAGGCAGGGCAGTGGGACAGGGGCATGGGGCTGCACAGTCACAGGAACACACAAGACTGTGCCCACAAGCCTGCGCTCTGCATACACACCAGTTTACACACATCTGTGGTCCTGTACTCCTGCCCACACATGCAGCTCCTGCCTCCTGCAGCTCCGATATCAGAAACTTGGGAGGTGTGAGGGTGGGGTCAGCCTGGTGTTGGAGGGTGGCATGTTTGACCCCAGTAAAAACTCAGGAGAAATTCCTAGCATAAATAACCTTGCTGCCTGCCAGAAGCCTAGACTACTTTCTGGGCTGGGGCAGCAAGGACAGAGGATCTGGGAGAGGTCCCTGGGCCTGGGAAGGTACAACCAGTGAGAGGGCTAGGTGTGCCCAGCCCTCTGCTCTGCACTTGGTCCAACCCTAAGGATGCAGGGCAATGAGACCCTCGCCTTGAGAGCCCTTCAACACCCCCGACTTGTCAGGACAGTCCCTTGGGGGGAGGGGAGAGGAGAGAGCTCTGCCTCTCAGTGGCTATTTGACCCACCAAGTTGCTTCCTCACTGGGCTGTGTTCTCATTGGTGGAATGGGGGCCAGGGGATCATTTAGATTCTTGGGGCCTGTACCCACACACAAACACACCTCTGCGAACATGCACATTTGCTACATTTTCCAGTGGTTGGCCTCCCCTCCAACCTGCCAGGAGAGGGGCAAGATGCAACTGCCTCAGCTCACTGCCTTCACCCTAGCCAGTGCTGGGGTAGGAGGGCCTTAAGCCCCTTCTCTGCCCAACATTTCAGTCCCTTTCTGTGCCAGGATGGGAAGGGGACAGAGTGGAGTGGCCAGGAGTGCAGGACCTGGGGTGGCACTGCAGATTGATCTGCTAGGGGGTGTGAAGGGTCAGGAAGGAGCAACTAGTTGGGGTTCCGGGGCTCAAGAAGGTGGCTGGAACTCTGCCCCAACGCTCCCTCCCTCCTGCTGTGTGTGGGAGGCTCTGAATTCTTGGGTCCGCGGGGCGGGGCTCCTCTCGGCCGCAGTCCTGCCCACCAGGCGGCGCCAGAGGTCTTTGGTGACTATCCCACCAGCTCGCCGCGGTCCTGCCTAGTCTACCGCTACGCCCTCCAGCCCGGCGGGAGCAAGTCGATTTCTTGCCGCCGCCGGCACGGGCTTGGAGCGGGCCCAGGTCGGCTCCCCGTGCCCCGCCCCTCCGGCTGCGTGCTCTGCCCGGCCCGAGGGCGGCGGGGACGGCTTAGACGCAGATCTCGATGGCCGTGGCCAGCACCACCTGCCCTTTGCTCTTGTCCGGGCGGCCGTCGGTCCTGCCGGGAGGACCCGGGGGAGCCAGGCCAGCCTCGGGCACCGGCACGGGCACGGGCACGGGCACCGGCCCAACAGCCGGGGGCGCGGGGCGGGAGCCGCTGCCGCTCTCGGTGAGCACGGTTCGCTTGAGCGGCCCGGGCGCCTCGAGGCGCAGCGGCCCGGCGGCGGGCAGGCGGTCCCCGGGCGGCTTGCGCGCGCGGTGCGAGGGCCGGCGCCGCAGCTCGGACGTGAGCTCGTGCTTGAGGAAGCGGAAGACCTCCTTGGCCGGGCCGCGGCGCTCGGGCTCCAGCGCCAGGAGCCGCTGGAACATGCGCAGCGCCGGCTCCGTGAAGCGGCGCCACTGCGACGGCAGCCCGGGCAGGCGGCCCCTCTGCCAGCGCACGAACTCCTCGAAGAAGGCGTCGGCGCCCGACGCCGCCTCCCACGGGAAGTTGCCCGTGAGCACGCAGAAGATGAGCACGCCGAAGGCCCACACGTCCACGCCCGTGTCCACCGCGAAGCCATCGGCGCGGCCCGCCTGGCACACTTCGGGGGCCGTATAGGGGATGGTGCCGCTGACGCGCTTCACGCGGCAGCCCACGCGGCGCGTCATGCCGAAGTCGGCCAGCTTCACGCGGCGGCACTCGCGGTCGAACAGCAGCACGTTCTCAGGCTTGATGTCGCGGTGCACCAGCTGCCGCCCGTGCATGAAGTCCAGCGCCAGGCCCAGCTGCTGCACGCAGCGCTTCACCGTGTCCTCGGGGAGCCCAACCTGCGGCCGGGGAGGACGCTCAGGGCGGCCACGCTCGCCTCCCCCCTCCGCCTCCCAGCCGTCGGGTCCCAGGTTCCCCCCCACTCCAGTCCCCTTGCTCCCCAATTCTCCCCTCCCCGCACCCGGCCAACTCTCCAGCTCCCTCTGGCCTACACTGTTTGGTCACATCCTCCCAGTGGCTATTTCCCTGAGGGGTCGTGGAGGTTCTGGAGGTCTCATCACTTAGCCAGCAAGTGGTAGAACAGATTCAAACCGAGCTACTGGATCTAATCCCTGTCACCCGCCGGTCCCTGGAGGTGGGGCCTGACACTTCCCCTCCTGTGTCGCTCCAGAGGAGGGCGCTGTTGGACTTCCTCCTTTCTGGCTTGTCATACTGCCTTAGAGGCTTACCGTGGGGTGTATGTTTCCCCACTAGAGCAAGGGCAGGGCCTTTGGCTTCTTCACTGTGCTGCCCAGCCCCCCAGACAGTAACTAACATTTAGTTGGCACTCGATAAATACTTATTTACACTAAACGGTCACTCCCTCTCCCTCACTCACAGTTTCCTTGCTATGCCACCATTCAAATACCTGGGGAGGGATGATGTCAAACAGGTCCCCAGCGGGCGCGTACTCCTGGGCAAAGACATAGCAGTCCTCTGTCTCAAAAACCACATCAAAGACCTTGATGATGAAAGGGCTGGAGGAGAGGCTGTTGGTGATGCTCACCTCCCTTAGGAAGTTCTTCAGCTTGGTTTTGCTCTTGTTCACAAACTTCAGTGCCATTTTGGTGCCTAATGGGGGTGACAGCAACCGTGGTGAAGCCCCCCTCCCTGTGGTCCTGTACCCTACATGCCCATGCCTGTCTGCACAGCCTGTCCTAATGAGAAGACATAACATGAGCCCCAGCCCTATCCTCATCTTCTAGATGGGAGACCTTGACAGAGGAGGTCAAGGCAGCCAAGCAGGGTTGCCTGAGTCCCTTATACCCAGGTTGCACCCTACATGAAGGGGTAGTGGAGGGCTTGCCGAGTCCTCCACCTGCTCTCACTTTGTCCTGTCATACTACATGCTTATTGATCTTGTCTGTGCCCCCGAGTATAGGAACGTCTGTCTTGGTCCCTGCTGTGTCTCCAGCGCATCTGTGTCTCCAAAATTCCAGCACATAGTAGGTGCTCAGCAAATTTTTTTTTTTTTTTTTTGTGCTGTGACTCGGATCAAATGTTTGTTAAGTGGATGAATGAGTAAGAAGAAATGAGACACTGGCGGGGCGGCGCCTGTGGCTCAGTCGGTAAGGCGCCGGCCCCATATACCGAGGGTGACGGGTTCAAACCCGGCCCTGGCCAAACTGCAACCAAAAAATAGCCAGGCGTTGTGGCGGGCGCCTGTAGTCCCAGCTACTCGGGAGGCTGAGGCAAGAGAATCGCTTAAGCCCAGGAGTTGGAGGTTGCTGTGAGCTGTGTGAGGCCATGGCACTCTACCGAGGGCCATAAAGTGAGACCCTGTCTCTACAAAAAAAAAAAAAAAGAAATGAGACACTGCGATACACAGGTCCCTGACTCTGTTTGGGCAGACATCTATGCCCACCTGATGGGTAGCGGTGTGATGCACATATGTGTCCACAGAGTGCTCATGCATCACATCCCTGCCTTCAGCACTTAGAATTCATAATGCGCAGTTCATAAGGGCCTTATATGGGGGGTGTTAATGTTACCCTATTTTACAGAGAAGGAAACCAAAGCACAGAGAGGTCAAGTCACTTGCCCAAAGTCACTCAGAAGGAAGTAGCAAAACTCAGGTGACCCCATGAGCACTGCTCTTCCTGCTGTCCTCAGTTGGCACAGAGCCCCCTGCCCCAGCTGACTGAGCTCACAGCCTGGGGATATTTAGCTCAGTGGTTAAGGAAGAAGGCTCTGGAGCTGACTACTGGGGGAGGGGGTTCATCCTAGTTCAAACCCTCTGTACTGTATGGCCTTGGTGAAATGACTGAATCTGTTTAGGTCCCACTGTCCTCACCTGAGAAATGGAAATGGCTATACTAACCCCACAGGGTCATCTTCCTCGACCCTGAGTGTGGTGCCTTGTTTGTGAGCACCTACCCTCAGCACTCTGTCTACCTCCCTAGGGCGGCTATCGAGGATATGCCAGTGATTCCCTGTCCTCTCCCCTGAGCTCCTGAAATCCCTGGGCACATCCCCCAGCTTCCTCTCTCACCCCATCTCCAGTCCTCTCCTCCCTGGGCCGTGTCAGGGTCATCCTATCCACCAGGACCACTGGCCCAGCAAGAGAAATGGAGCACCCTGGCCATGCCTCCAACTCCAACCTAAAACCCTATCACCCTGCAGACACTAACCTGTGCCCTTGTAGGCCACCAGGTCCACCTTCCCATAGGTGCCTTTGCCCAGTTCCCGGACAAGTTCATAGTGTTTGGTGACATCGCTGGCAGCCAGTGTGCGTAGGGTCAGCGCTTGCATGTCTTCTGTGAGAAGAGGCACACCAGCACCAGATCCAGGGGCGGTCCCCGGCCCACAGCAGGGCATGGAGTGGGGCGGCTCAGGCTCTGGGCAGCCCACACTCATCTTCTCCCTGTTGGGGTTGTGACATGAAGCATGTCATCAGGCAAGGGACCTCTCCCCACTTCCCAACACCCAGAAAACTTGAGGCTGGGCCCAGATGCAAGGCCCAGGATGACCATGAGAGGGCGACAAGCATCTTCTCCAGAGGGCCAAGCCTGAGCCAGCATTCCCCAAGTCACTGTCCCCACCCCCACACTTGGGTACCACCGCCCATCTGCCTCATGTTGACAACCACATGGTGTCAGGCAAGGCCCCTGTGTTTACGTCACACAGACATAGCCAGATAGGGAGTTCACACGAGTGCTCCCATTCACAAGTATTGATGAAGCACTGCTGTTTGCCAGGGCTCTCCAAAACCCTGAGGGCACAGCACTGACAAATAACTAAGACTCCCTGGCTTACACTGCAAAGGGAGATGGGCAATAAACACATGAACTTTATATTATGACCAAAGGTGACACGGACTGTGAGAAAATCAGGCAGAGCTGGGAAGGGGAAGTCTGAGGCAGCAGCTGCCATACCAAACACCTCAACCACAGTCTCAGGCCAGGCTCTGGTCACACAACACCATCCAGCCACACAACACACCAACACTGCCTGGCAGTGCCTCCCCCACAGCAGACACAAACCCAATCGGGGACACATACTACAGCTGTCAGTCCTTTGCCAGCAGACACAAGGCCAGAGAAGCCACCCACAAAGACCCAGCACCCCCATTCCCAGCCTAACTGATCCCTACAGCATCAACACAGCTGGGGTGGTCATCTAGGACATGATCCCCAGAACTGCTGAGTTTGTCTCCAGATGGATTGGTGTTCTCAACTCCACCCGTGGGTGCAGAGGGAGCAGAGAATTGAAGGAGGAAGTCTAGGTCTGCAGGCAGAGGAGATTATTTTTATTTTTTTGAGACAGGGTCTTGCTCTGTTGTCCAGACTAGAGTGCAGTGGTGTCATCATAGTTCACAGCAACCTCAAACTCCTGGGCTCAAGGGATCCTCCTGCCTCAGCCTCCTGAGTAGCTGGGACTGTAGGCACATGCCACCGTGCCCAGCTGATTTTTCTATTTTTTGTAGAAATGGGTTCTTACCATGTTGCTCAGGCTGGTCTCAAACTCCTGACCTCAAGCAATCCTTCCACTTTGCCCTCCCAAAGTCTGGACCATGCTTGGCTCCAGACCTGATTCTTGAATGCTTTGAGTGGGTGACAGTGAACTTAGTCCCCATCTGGGAGCTTCGCGTCTTGTTTATCCCCTTATTTTCTTTCACTTCATCTTCCTATAGTTTTACTGAGGTATATTTGATATACAACAAGCTACACATTTAAAGCGTACAATTTGATGAGTTTTGACACATGTATACTTCATGAAGCGATCATATGATCCAGATCATGGATGCATCCATCACACCAAAAGTTTCTTTCTGTCTCTTTTCAAGGCCCTGTCGCTCCCCACTCCTGGCTTTCAGGCAACCACTCTGGGGCCTTCCTTTCTTTCTGGAAAGTGGAAGGGCTAGGGAAGCTGAGCCTTCTCAGGCACAGGTGTGTGTCTGTGCCCTGGCAGGAGAGGCCTCTAGCCCCTGGATGCCTGCTCCTCGTGAAGCCTCCTTCTGCCCTCGCCTCATTCCCTTCTCCCTCTAATCCCAGCTGCATCACCCCAGCACCTCTAGCCTGCCCCACAGCCTCCCATTCCCTGAAGGACAACCACCATAGCGCCATCTAGGAGGAGGCACAGCTTGGGAGCCAGACATTATGGTCTGAATTCCAGCTCTGTCACTTGCTAGCTGGATGTCCTTGGACAAATTACTTTGTCTCTCTGTGCCTCAGTTTCCTCATCAGCCAGGATATAACAACAGTACCTTCTCCCTGCAGGCTGTTGTGAGGATTAAGTAAGTTAATAGATGTGAAGCGCCTATGCCTGGTGAGTGTCTGTGGGTGTCGGGTACTGCTGTGCTGCTCTCAGTATTGTTACTGGCCTTCTCTCGGCTGAGCAAGGGCTGCTGGCTATGGCTGGGGGCTGAAGGGGAACACCCTTCAATCCTTGCTTGGGCAGAGCAGCTCCCTTCCAGACCCAGGCACCTCCTGCCCCTCACCCCCACCTTCCCCTTCACTCCGGCACGACCCAGCCTCCCACTTCACACGGAGAGGAGGAACATCAGGAGGAACTTCCTGGCCTCCCACCCAGCCCCAAACGGAGCTCCATCTGCACCGTCCTCTCAGCTGGCTGGGAGCAGGCAGCCCTCCCCCCAACCCTCAGCTTCCTCGGGATCCTCTGCTGTAGCTCCTGCTCTAACAAAACTTCCCATCCTCCGCCCAGCTACTGCCTTGGCTTTCCTAGTCATTTTGTCCTGAATATGTGCCAGAAATCTGGCTGAAATGCCACATACTGTCCTCGCAGAGTCTAGTCTATAGCCTGGATGAGCCTACTTCACAGGCCTGAGGAAGCCCAGGCCTGTGCGTCCTTCCTTTCTGCCCTTAGTGTGCTGAGCTGAACACTGGCATGGCCCCTGCCACCAGGTCTCCATGGGTAGTCCCAGCTCTGGGCTGCACAGCACTGGGTCTGACGTGGGACGGCATCTCTCCAGGATAGTCTCTCCCCAGTTTCAGGCCTAGAAAAGATCTGCTTGTCCAACCCAGTCAAATGTCCAACACCTCCCCCTCACCCCCCATGAGAAGGCTCCTGAGTCAGGAAGCTGAGATGGCCACTGCGATGCCAGCAAGGAGAGGCACGGCTGCACCTGTGTGCTATCCTCATGCCAATGTGTCCTTGGACCCTCTCTGTGGGAGTGCGGGGCTATCCCTGAGGTGTTTGGAAGAGTGCACAGCCCTCTTTGTTTTGAATTGTTCCAGCCCTGGCCAGGGAGAGCTGTTGGGTTGCTCTCCTGACCTACTTCTCCTGAGGTGTGTGGACTCCCAGCGGGCTGCTGAGGTGGGCGGGCCACGTGCGTGTGGCACATGTGTACACACGTGTACAATTCTACTTTCGGCTTTGGCCCTGCTAGGTCACTTTGGGTTGTTTTCCATCCCCTGGGTTCTGGGCTGGCAGCTGCCAGTGGCTACAAGCCCTCCTTCCCCCAGGGATTGGCTCTTCCCTACACCCTTGGCCTCCACTGCCCTGCGTGGACTTGGGCCCTGCGTGTGCCCTCCCTCACGGGTGCAGCCTCGCACTGCCACTCCATAGCTTTGGTGTCCCCTATTCTGTCTCCTCACTGTTCCTGAACAACTTCTCCTGCCTTTTCACCCTCCTGGGCCTCATTACCCTCTCAGGTCCTGCGCCTCCAGGGAACCTTCCCTGCTGTTCTTGCATGTGGCAATTCCTGCCTCTACTGAACATCCGGATGCAGAGGCTACCTATCCCTCTCAGGGCTCCTCTTAAATATCCTGGGGTGGTCTTAGCTGGCAGGGGCTAGAACAGATTCAACCCTCTCCCTCATCCCTTTCCTTGGTTTCACAGGATCTAGTTTTGGAGGTTGGTTCCCAGTTCCCACCCCCTTCCTTTTCTCCTCCTTCCCCACTTCCCTCCCCCTTTAGGCCTATTCTCTGCAAGGTGTCAGCAGGAGACAAGGAATTAATCTGCACACTGTCCCTGCTGCCACGTCATCCCCCAGGTACACATTGCCTCTGACCCAGTTCTGATGCATGTGACTTGAGAGGCGCAGCGGGGAGCGATAGGAACAGCACGGGCCTTGAGGCTTGCGGGTTTGGCCTTGATCTTAAGGTGTGCCACTTTTTAGTTGGGTGACCTTGAACAAGTCACACTACTTCTCTGAGTTTCAGCTTCCATATCTGTACCATTAAGTAAATAATAGTAGGTGGAGCCTGTAGCTCAGTGGGTAGGACGCTGGCCACATACACTGAGGCTGGCGGGTTTGAACCTGGCCTGGGCCAGCTAAAACAACAATGGCAACCAAAACAAAAAAATAGCCGGGCGTTGTGCCAGGCACCTGTAGTCCCAGCTACTTGGGAGGCTGAGGCAAGTGAATCGCTTAAGCCCAGGAGTTTGAGGTTGCTATGAACTGTGACACCACAGCACTCTACCCAGGGCAACAGCTTGAGACTCTGTAACAAGAGCAGTAATAATAATGGCACCATACCAGGACTTAGCCAGACTCTGTTCTGAGGACTGGCTCACTTAACCTTCACAACTCTAGGACTCAGGTATTATCATTCCCACTCTGAAGAAGAAGATGAGACACAGAGACTAAATAACTGGCCCATGGTCACACCGATAGCACTGGGTTTGGCTCCAAAGTGAGTGCTTTTTTTTTAATTTAGAGACAGAGTCTCACTTTGTTGCCCTCAGTAAAGTGCCGTGGCATCACACAGCTCACAGCAACCTACAGCTCTTGGGCTCAGGCGATTCTCCTGCCTCAGCCTCCCAAGTAGGTAGGACCACAGGCGCCCACCACAACGCCAGCTATTCTTTTGTTGTTGTTGCAATTTGGCCATGGCTGGGGCCAGGTTTGAACCTGCCACCCTCGGTATCTGGGGCCGGTGCCCCACTCACTGAGCCACAGGTGCTGCCCCCAAAGTGAGTGCTTTTAACCACTATGCTTTCCTAAGGATGTTGGAAACATTTTACCCAGATACCTCAGTAGCCAGGTAGGGAAACTGAGGTCCAGAAGAGGACAGAATCTCATAGAGAACTTGATCCTCTAAGTATTTTACCATCTGTGGGCTTGATGGCTGTGAACTTGACACCATCAGTCAGGGGAAGCCTCTCCTGACCTCTGTTCATGCTGTATAGTTGGCATAGCACCCACCCACGCTCAAGCTGACCATGCTGCTGGCGCCTCCCTCCTTGCACTCAAGGGTGTGTCCTCACTGGCCCCCAAGGGATGCATACACCTGCCAGCTGTGTTGCTGAGAGGAGGTGGGGGTCCCCCCAACTTCATAGCAGAAGTCATGGCTCTGTCACATGCCAGGAAGGCCACTGTGATAGGGGAGGGTTTCCCAAGTGAGAGGCAGGACTGAACCACCTACTACTTCCTCTTTGTCAGCTGGAGTTGGGTGCCACCCTATGAAACTACATTGAACTCATCACCCGACTCAGGCTGACTTTGACATCACTGTTCCCCACTATACACAAAAACATAAATGCTGCAAGCTTGGCAAAGTTTGTTTTACTTGCTAAGTCCTCACAAGAACTCTAAGAAGGGGGCAAGATGGTTCCTAACTTTAAAACACATGTATCACCCATTGAGTATACAGTTCAATGATTTCAGAAAATGTACAGAGTTGGGCAACCCTCGCCACAGTTGAATGATGCTTTCTACGTTACAAATGAAGATCAGAGGCCCAAGTTGATGATTTGCCCACAGTCACAGCAAAGACAGCCAACGGTTCACCAAAAATGTGTGTTTCCTATTCTCTACTACAAAGCCGCTGCTGGGAAGTGGCTGTCCAGCAGGGAGCTACATCCTCAGCCTCCTTTGCGTCTAGGGTGGCCATGTGACTGGCTTTCCCACCGAGATGTGAACAGAAGTGGTGTGTCTCAATGCCAGCCTGGGGAAGGTTCCTCTTGTCTGTCTTCTGTGTGCTAGCTTGCTGCAGAGGACTCCAACTCCAAAACTCTAAAAGATGGTGGAGCCACGGGACAGGAGGAGGCTAGGTCCCCAAATCACTGTGCAGAAGGCCTCCAGCAGAGGAGGGTTACCCACTCTTCACTCTTCAATGATGAGCCAGAGGAAAACATCTATTGTGTTAGGCTGCTGAGACATGGGGGCTTGTCTGCCTCAGCAGCTGGCATTACCCCACCCCAAGGGTTATAACTTAAGTAAACAAAAAAGCTAAGATTTGAACCTCAGAGTCTTCCACTGTCTAGAACATGGGGCCAGAGGAGGCTAACCAGGATGACACTGAAAACCAAGTGACAAGAATCCAGTTACAGGAGTGTATGGAAGGTGAACAGACTATAAAGACAAGAGGGCCTGCTCTTATGCTGTCTTATAGGAGAAAAATAATACTGGCAAATATTTATTGAGCATTTACTACATGCCAGGTGCTATGGATTAAATCATATAATGATCACAACAACGCTGGGAGGTGGGTGCTACTATTATTATCCTCATTTTACAGAAAGGGATACTGCTATGGTTTGAATGTCCTCTCTGAAACTCATGTTGACACTTAATTGCCATTGTGACAGCATTAAGAAGTGGGACCTTTAAGAGATGATTTAGCCATGAGGGCTGTGCCCTCATGAACAGGTTAATGCCATTTTCTTAGGAGAGGTTTCTTTTTTTTTTTTTTTAAGTATTTAATTTAATTTAATTATTTATTTATTTTTATTTTTTTTGTGGTTTTTTTTTTTTTTTTTTTTGGCCGGGGCTGGGTTTGAACCCGCCACCTCTGGCATATGGGACCGGCGCCCTACTCCTTGAGCCACAGGCGCCACCCAGGAGAGGTTTCTTTATAACAGTAGAAGTTTGGCCCATTTATGCCAGTCCCTCCCTTCCTCTCTCCCTCCCTTTCTCTTTTTTCCCCTTCTGCCAAGGTATGACGTAGCAAGAAGGCCCTCACCAGAGGCTGGCACCTTGATCTTGGACGTACGAGCCTCCAGAACTGTGAGAAATCAATCTTGGTTCATTATGATTACCCAGTCTGGGCTACTCTGTCATATAGCATCACAGAACGGACTAGGACAGATACAGAGGCACAGATGGGCTGAGCCCTTGCCCAGAGTGAATAATTAGCACCCTAGGACTGAACTCTGGCTACCAGGCTTCAGAGTCCACGCTCTTATACACTGTGTCCTGTGAAGCTCCTAACAGCAGACCCAGACAGACAGCAGCTCAAAATAAGACGTAGCAGGGAGGAAACGCATCCTGGCTGCGATGCAGAAACAGAGGCCAGACCAAGTCAATCTCCCGGGGATTCTAATATCTTCTGCCTCCAAGGCCCCTCCCTCAGGGTGTTGGACCGGTGCTGCTATGCCCTAAGTATGGGCAGACTCCAAAGATATACTTAGCAAACCTCCCCCTGAAAAAATGCCAGTGTCTGGATGACTGCTTCTAGGTGGGTCACCTCACTTCTGGGTTAATGTTATTATTACAAGTCCCCGTGAAATACGAAGCCATATGATGGTATTCCAGGGCCCAAGGGGGCACAGGGAGCACCTTTAACTTACACCTGCTTCACTTTGCTTCTCTGTAAAGTGATGGGGGCTAGGGCCTGTATGAATGAGCCACACTTCCACAGGCTCCTCACCTATTTCCAGGTTCCTCCCCCCAATCCTTTTTATATGTGTGGTCAGAGAAATCGTCTTAAGAACAGATTTGACCCAATGCTTGCCTCACTCACACACTTTCCTTGGTTTCTGAATGGGCTGTAGTGTTTTCTCCCACTCAGCACCAATGTCCCTTTCTTTGGGCAATGGCCCTCTCTCTGCCCATGGGATTCAGCAGGGGTGTCTCTACCCTGGCTTTAGGGGTGGGCCTGATCCAGGCCTGGCCAATCAGTGGACCCATCCCATCATCTGCCAGATAACGGTGACTGGTTCAGAGATGAAAAAGTGACCAAAGGTGACCCACAGATCTAGCCTTAGGATGTTAGCCTTAGGAAAAACGAATCCTCTCACCTTGGGCTGCAAAACTGGAGGACACAGGTCTGGAGCTGCTGAGGGTTGGTTTTGTCACCATGCAGGAGTTGGTGGGGGGGTACTTGTTTAAATAAAGCAACAAAGATAAGTAGAAATAAGAGAAAGGAAGAAGGCAAGGTGAGGTGGCTCACGCCTATAATCCTACCACTCTGGGAGGCCAAGGCGGGTGGATTACTTGAGCTCAGCAATTCTAGACCAGCCTGAGCAAGAGTGAGACCCTGCCTTTACTAAAAATAGAACAGTAACTAGCCAGGCATCATGGTGAGCATCTGTAGTCCCAGCTACTCGGGAGGCTAAGGCAAGAGGATCTCTTGAGCCCAAGAGTTTGAGGTTGCTATGCGCTATGACGCCATGGCACTTTACCCAGGGTGACAGAGTGACACTCTTGTCTCCAAAAAAAATACAAAGGGAGAGAGAAAGGGGGAGTGATTTTTGGTGACTTTGAGCCCTGGATTCAGGCATGTCTAGAGCAAATTATGTTCCTCAACATTTGTTTCATGAATCAATACACTTCCTTTTTGGCTTAATTAAGCATGTTTGACTTGGGTTTATGTAACTTGCAATCTACTCGAGCCCAGGCACTGTGCTGGGTGTTGGCATGGGATGGGTAGGTTAGAACAATGCACCAGAAAAATGAGAATGAGCCCACATATTGGGTGGCAGATAAAATATGGACACAGAAAACCATGAGGCCTGGCTCGGCGCCTATAGCCCAGTGGTTATGGTACCGGCCACATGCATCAAGGCTGGTGGGTTCAAACCTGGCCCGGGCCAGCTAAACAACAATGACAACTGCAACAAAAAAATAGCCAGGCGTTGTGGTAGGCGCCTGTAGTTCCAGCTAATTGGGAGTCTGAGGCAAGAGAATTGTTTTTTTTTTTTTTTTTTGTAGAGACAGAGTCTCACTTTATGGCCCTCGGTAGAGTGCCGTGGCCTCACACAGCTCACAGCAACCTCTAACTCCTGGGCTTAAGCGATTCTCTTGCCTCAGCCTCCCGAGTAGCTGGGACTACAGGTGTCCACCACAACGCCCGGCTATTTTTTGGTTGCAGTTCGGCCGGGGCCGGGTTTGAACCCGCCACCCTCGGTATATGGGGCCAGCGCCTTACCGACTGAGCCACAGGCGCCGCCCACAAGAGAATTGTTTAAGTCCAAGAGTTTGAGGTTGCTATAACTGTGACACCACGGCCCTCTACTGAGGGCAACAAAATGAGATTCTGTCTCAAAAAAAGAAGAAAGAAATAAAACCATGAGGCCAGGAAGGCAATAGCCAGTGCTCCAAGCACTTCCAAGAGGGCCTGGCAGGGTCAGAGTGGCTTCCTAAATCAGGAGGTGACACCTGAAGGGGGCTTGAAGGGGATTAATAATCCAGCAAGAAACCTAAGGACTCCTTGAAGGCAAGCCCCTGCCTTAATCATCCTGCTATTCCCAGCACTTAGGCAGGGTGTGACAAATGTTGAGTGATTAATTTTCTACGTGTTTGGGAAACTGTAACTTTTTATATCTGGGCTTTCTTGAATGTGACCTTATAGGCACACAGCTATTTTCCCAGGGACCTGCATGAAGTACCATTAGTGCCATTTTATAGATGCAGAATCTGATGGCCAGAAAGAAACAGTGATTTGCTCAAAGTCATATAGAAAGTCAGTGGCAGGGCAGTGCCTGTGGCTCAGCGGGTAGGGCGCCGGTCCCATATGCTGGAGGTGGCGGGTTCAAACCCAGCCCCGGCCAAATTAAAAAAAAAAAAAAAAAATGAAAGTCAGTGGCAAGGCTGGGCGAGAAGCTGGGGCACCAGCAGCCTCAGTCCCAAGCACAGCATAGATGGGAGTGGCTGTAACACTGGTCCATTCACAGAAGCTGGAGTGCTGTCATGAGACTGATGATGATGATGGGGAGAAAAGGGAGAATGATAAACTGCTAACACTAAGGGAACCCCCATCATGTGTCAAGTGCCTCATGTAAATGCACTCATGTAAATGGAAGCCTCACAATGTCCTATGACATGGGGACTATTATTTATTTATTTATTTTTTCAGAGACAGAGTCTCTACTCCTCGGTAGAGGAGTCTCTACTCCTCGGTAGAGTGAGTGCCATGACATCACAGCTCACAGCAACCTCCAACTCCTGGGTTTAGGTGATTCTCTTGCCTCAGCCTCCCAAGTAGCTGGGACTACAGGCGCCTGCCACAATGCCCGGCTATGCTTTTTAGTTGCAGTTTGGCTGGGGCCGGGTTTGAACCCACCACCATCAGTATATGGGGCCAGCACCCTGCTCACTGAGCTACAGGCGCCGCCTGACATGGGAACTATTATTAACCCCAATTTACAGATGAGGAAACTGATGTACAGAGTGGTCATGCCACTTGATCAGGATCATCCATCCAGTAAGTGGCAGAGCCAAGATTCACATCACTCTGGTGTCCAGAAGCCTAGCCATTATGCTTCACTGTCTCTAAAAGATACAGTAAAAATGACCATTTATTTTATCAATGTGCCAAGACTTTATTTATTTATTTATTTATTTATTTTTGAGACAGAGTCTCACTATGTTGCCCTCAGTAGAGTGCTGTGGCGTCACAGCTCATAGCAACCTCAAACTCTTGGGCTTAAGCAATTCTCTTACCTCAGCCTCCCAAGTAGCTGGGACTACAGACACCTGCCATAACGCCTGGCTATTTTTTTTTTTGTTGTAGCTGTCATTGTTTGGCAGGTCCAGGCTGGGTTCAAACCTGCCAGCTCCAGTGTATGTGGCTGGCGCCCTAGCTGCTGAGCTACAGGCTTTGAGCCAGGGCCAAAACTTTACATTGCTACTGCCGATCAATCTTCACCGCAATCCTATTTTATAGAACACTGAGGCTCAGGGGAGTTAAGCAACTTGCCCAAAGTCACTCAGCTCCTGAGTGGCAGAGCCAGGCATTGAACTCTGAGCTTTCCCCTGCTCTATCTTCCCTTCTCTGTTCTTGGTCTCTGGTTCACAGTGCCAGGCTTCCCTGCAGCCCCACTGTCTTCAGCACCACAGGCGTGGACAGCACCAAGGCCAGCCCCGCAGGACTGAAGGAGGACGGGGAGCCAGGCCTGAAAGACTGTTACTGAACTGGAAGCCAGGCCCCCAGGACTGGAAAGGTACATGTGGATATGCTGCCACTCATTTAACCAAACTTTATAGGTATTTAGTTAAGCTACCTTGAAATGAGGGGAAATAAGATTTCTCATTTGCTTGTATTTGCATAAAATAACTTTAGAATCAGTATTAAAAAACGTGTTTGCCACCTTCAGCAGCCACCCTGGTCACTCACCACTCATTTCCACTAGTCACCTCATCACCAGTACATTCTTAGCTGGTTCCCCATCCCCCACAGTTCATTCCTGACACAGCAGCCAGGAAGTGTCACATTACTCCCAGGCTCATCATCCCACCTCGCTCCAAAGCTTTCCACAGACTCTTTGACCTCCCTCCACACAATACATTGGTCTCCCTGCTCTCCCCTGATCATGCCAGCTCCCTGCCTGGGGGCTGTTCTCTTTGCCTGGACAGTTCTTCCCCCAGATAACCACACAGTTTCCTTCAAGTTCTGCTCAAATACCTTCTCAACTTGGGCTGTCCTACTGCACTCCCGATCCCCTGTACCCTGCTCTATCTTTTCCCCACCAGAACATATCACTTTCTAACATACTGTGCAATTTACCAACTTCTGAAATCCATTGTGAATGTCTCCTGCTCCCAGTAGAACCTACGTAGCTGGAGGGACTTTGCTGTCTGGCCTTGTTCACTGCTGTGTAACCCAGCAGCTAACATAGTCCCTGGCACATAGCAGCACTTAATAAATATTTGTTGAATGAATGATGAACAAATGAATCTCTGGGGAGAAAGGTGGGAACTGAGTGTGCACAGGAAGGACAGGAATGAAAACTTTTCATTAGGTATGATCCTGTTTGGTCTAGGGAGCAAAAGGAATCAGGTATTGTTGGAGATCAGACAATGCCAGAGACAAGTCCCAGGGGAGGCTGGATCTGCCTTCCCAGCTGGCATGGGGTCTGAAATCTTCCGAGACGGGCCAGAGGGGAAAGGTCCATCTCAGCTGCCCTGAACTCCATAGCAGGCCACCTGTGCTCAGAAAGGAAGGTGCATCTGTGAGCCCTTTTACACCCTGCCTGTAGTGGAGCCTTCTCTCTATGACCTCGAGGCAGATGTCCCAGCCTGGCTCTCTGCCTCTTAACACCTTCCCTGAAGGATGTCCCCAACCTCCTATTCCCCCTGCACTTGCTGTACTTCACCATGGAAATCCATTTGCATGTGGACTCTGCTATTTACTGCTAGGGAGTAGAGGGTCCAGAGGTGCTTAGAAAGATTCTGGCCTATACTCTGGTCAGCAGGGAGCCTTGGCCAGACCCTCCTCCTCCTCAGCTTTCCAGTCTATGAAGTAAGCTGATCTAGTGGTTCTTATCCCTTCATGGGTCACCATAAGACCTAGGACCTTCTCCCCTGAAAAATGTCCTCAGGTAGCACATGCATACTTCTGCACACAACATCAGGGGGTCTGGGCCCCTAGGAACCCAAAAGATTCTAGATAAGTCCTCCCCCTAACCTTGGTCCTTCAACACAAATACATATCCCATCAAACATTTTATTCTGGTTGAAAAGGAACAGGAGGAGAGCAGGAGGAGAATATTCTCAAATCTCCTCATAAGGTACAAATTCTGGCTCCAGCCCTTAGCTGTGTGACCTCAGGAAGGTCTAAGCCTCAGTTAGCTGACCAGTTAAATGGGCATTCTCAGCCCATTTAACTGGTCATTCTCAGCCCATTTTACAGTAAAATGGGGCTGAGAATGCCCATTTAACATAATGGAATTTGCTGAACGGACGGGTGCGGGACCTGGGTTCTGTCGTTGACTCTGCAGGTAAGCTTGGATGAGGCTGTATTCTCACTGTGCCTTGCTGTTCTATAAGTGGAGACTGTTCAGCTCTGCTAAATCTTATCCCCAGGACCTGCTCAAGCGAGAGGGCCTGTGGGGATCACTTGACCCAGCTCCCCCATTTCCTAGATGAGGAAACTAAGAGGAAGAGCTGGGACATTCCTAGGATCAAGCCGCAGGGGCATCCTTCCTCACTGCCCTCCCCCTGGCAGCCTGGGTTCCCTGTGCTGTGAGGCTCTGTGTCTGGCTCTGGCCACCACCTCAGCCTCCCCTCCCAGCTGGTGTACAGCATGCCCCTTTCTCAGGGCACATCCTTGGTGACTATTAATAGCCTGTGACGCTGCCTGCTTGCAGCTGGTGCCCAGAGCTGGCACAGGCCCTCCAGCCTGTTCTGGCCCACCCCAGCAGGGCCCCAAGGGAGGCAGGAGTCCTGGGCCTGGCCCCCCTGGCTACATGAGGGCCCAGGGTCCAAGGTGGTCCAGGAGGGACAGAGTGAGCTGAGGACATCTTCCTACCCTAGCTGGGTGGACAGCCAGTGCTTCGGGTGTCAACAGGAGTAGAGGGTGGTGAGCATGTGGTTGCCCCCCCACTGGCTGACAGGCCAGGGTCTTGGCTGAGGGTCCACCAGGGACAAGTCGTGGCCCTGGAGAGGTGGCTGGGTGAGCAGAGGCTACCAGAAGAGACAGACCCTTCCTCAGCGGCAGCCTTCATCTCCTTCCCCTCCCTGACCCCCCACAAAGGGAGCTACAGCCTGGGTTGAGGCATGTGTCTCCATCTCCCTCCAGCCATAAAGCTGTGAGCAAGCCACTTACTGTCTGTGTGCCCCCACCTCATCAGCAGTGAAATGAGGATAATAACAGAGCAGGTTAAAGTATAATTAGGAATAGCCAACATTTATGAACAACTTAAAGGATAAGCACTTCATACATATTCACTCATTTAAACCTCATGACAATCTCAGGACAAGCTGCTGTCATCATTCCCATTACATCTCTCATAGCTCAGGAAACTGAGACTCAGAGAAGGGACGATTAAGTTGCATGGCCAGTGCCACACAGTGAGGAAGTGGCTTAGAGGTTATATTTTTGGCTCTAGAACATTAAAAAAATATTTGTTGGCCAGGTGCAATGGCTCATGCCTATAATCCTAGCACACTGGGAGGCCAAGGCAAGTAGATTGCTTGAGCACAGGAGTTCCAGACCAGCCTGAGCAAGAGTGAGACACTGTCTCTACTAAAAAGAGAAAACTAGCTGGGCGTTGTAGTGAGTGCCTATAGTCCTGTCCCAGCTACTCAGCATGCTAAGGCAAGAGGATCTCTTGAGCCCAGGAATTTGAGTTAAGATGCCACAGCTACCCAGGGTGATGGAGTGAGACTCTGCCTCAAAAATAAGAAAAAAAAAAAAAGAAAGAAATATTTGGTCCTGGAGGGGTGGCTCACGCCTATAATCCTAGCACTCTGGGAGGCTGAGGCGGGTGGATAGCTTGAGCTCACCGAGTTTGAGACCAGCCTGAGCAAAAGTGAGACCCTGTCTCTACTAAAAATAGAAAAACTGAGGCAAGAGGATTGCTTGAGCCCAAGAGTTGGAGGTTGCTGTGAGCCATGGTGCCACGGCACTCTACCTAGGGCGACAGTTTGCGACTCTGTCTCAAAAAATAAGCAATATTTGTTGAGCACCTGTGCTTGGTACTATTTTTGGATCTGGAATACATCTGTGAACCAAACAGCCTTGCCCTCAAGGAGCTTATACTCCAGCTTGGAGGCATCTGGTGATAGAGATGTGTAAGAGACGTATGTCAGACAGCGAGGTCCTCAAGGAAACAACATAGCAAGGAAAGGGTGAGGAAACTGGCAGCAGGTGGTCAGGACAAGTAAGAAGGCTGCAAGTGAGGAGCCACTATTGTGGGCAGTGTGGCTGCCAAGTGGTAGGTAAGGGGGAGGGGGCAGGAGATGATGGTAAACTGGAGAACGAGGGTGGCTGTCATTGTACCGGGCTGTGAAGGCCATGGTGAGGACTTGGCTTTCATTTGCCCAGGCCTGAGAAGACATTTCCTAAAGCCCACTCGTGCACCAGGCTCTAGAGGTGAAGCAACACCAGGAACCCAATGTGGGGTTACACTCAGGGACTCTGAGGCCAGCCACATCAGTGTTGCACCACTGTCTTTGGAGTGAGGCTGAGAAGGTGAGGGAAGCTCTTCTGGGAGAGTCTCAGAAGCCACAGTTGTAGTGAGCAGAGGCATGGGCGGAAAGCTGGGGAGGATGTTTGGGAAAGCAGCAGTTTGGGGCTTATCAGAGCCTGTTGGGGCCTTCAGACTGGCCTTGCCTGTGGCCTGAGTGAATGGTGAAAAGGTAGGCAGAATCTTCTCTGAGCCCCAGATATGGAAATGTCCCCCTAAGCCTCCATTTAAAAAAATTTTTTTTTTTTTTGTAGAGACAGAGTCTCATTTTATTGCTCTCAGTAGAGTGCCGTGGCATCCCACAGCTCACAGCAACCTCCAACTCCTGGGCTTAGGCAATTCTCTTGCCTCAGCCTCCTGAGTAGCTGGGATTACAGGCGCCCACCACAACACCCGGCTATTTTTTTGTTGCAGTTTGGCTGGGGCCGGGTTTGAACCTGCCACCCTTGGTATATGGGGCTGGCACCCTACCTGCTGAGCCACAGGCGCCGCCCCATTTTTTTAATCTTTAAAAGAGGAGTTCACCTTCCTTTCCTGCTCAGGGCTTTTCAGGACATGTATTAACAGCAAACCCTCAGTGGGTACTAGGTGTCATTCACAGCACTTTACAAACATTCATTCATATACTCTTCAAAGTGACTCTACAAGGAAGGTACTAATATCATTCCCCTTTTTTATAGATGAGGAATCTGAGACACAGAAAACTTAAGCATCTTGCCCAAGGTCACATAGCTAGAGATTGGGTCTACAGCTTGCGCTTTTTACCACAGAGCTGTGCTAACTGCGGCTCCCACTGTGACTCCTGGAAGAGGCACATGGGGTCAGAGCTGGCAGGGATCTGAGCTCCCAAAGAGGGAAGGTCTCCTTCCTGCCAGGCCTTGAGCACTGGCTCAGAGTCAGAAGCCCCTTTCTGGTACAGTAGGGGGTCCTAACAGACTGCTCTGGAGGCAGTAGGGGCCAAGAGTTTGCAGTCGCTCTGGGAGGAAGTTGGAACATTCTAGGTCCCTCTGGTGACTGCCTAAACCCACAGCCAAGGACTACAAATGCAATGGGAAGTCACAGCAGGTCCCCTGGCTGATCAGCTCATCTGCTTACCCCAGCAGGGTGTGAGAGGAATAATAAGAGCAAACACTTAAGCAGCAGGCGCAGCTAAAAGCGATTTATCTGTAACAGATTCCTTTAATCCTCACAACTTTAGGAAGAAGGAACTATTATTACCTCCAATCTGTATCAGAAGAAACTGAGGCACAGAGGATAACTGACTTGTCCAAGGTCATGCAGCTAGTGAATGGCAGAGGGGGGATTTGACTGATGCCGTTTCACACAGACCTTTGGTGGTCCTCAGAACTGGGCTCAAATCCCTGCTCTGAGGTTAATGTCATGCTAAATGAGAAAACAACATCCAGTGCCTGGCATGGAGCACTTGACATGGAAAATTTTTCTACTGCTTCCTTTCCAACTCTGACATTACATGGTTTTCTGAATAGAGGGTGAGTTGCAAGTCAGGACCTGTCACCTCTCCAGGTGTGGCCAATCGGTGGCAGGAAAGGGGAGGGTGGACGAGCAGGAAGTGGGAGAGGAGACTTTAAACTGCCACTGCTTCCTGGACCTGGAAGGGGAACAGGCGAGTGGGATAGAGGGTGTGGGTGGTTTGGGAAACTCTGACCTGGCTTGGTGGCTCACGCCTGTAATCCTAGCACTCTGGGAGGCAGAGGCTGGTGGATTGCTTAAGATCAGGAGTTTGAGACTAGCCTGAGCCAGACTGAGACACCATCTCTAAAAATAGCCATTGTGGCAGGCATCTGTAGTCCCACCTACTTAGGAGGCTGAGGATCACTTGAGCCCAAGAGTTTGAGGTTGCTGTGAGCTATGATGCCATGGCATTCTACTGAGGGCAACAAAGTGAGACTGTCTAAAAAAAAAAAAAAAGCCCAGCAGGCACCCACCCAGAAAGCAGAGGCTACAAATGCCGATGCTTCCAAAACCATGGCCAGGCCACCCTGTGTCCCCTCTCAGGCAGAGCCTCCAGGACAGGCTCATCCTCCTCACTCCTTTCACCCAGAACAGGTCCAAGCAAACTCCATGTTCTTTAAGGACCAGGAGCTACTGCCTCTCAAAGACCTCTTCCCTGCCCCTGGGAATAGCACCCAAAGCCCTCTGCTTCCCTAGACCAGCTCCCAAGGAAGCATAACCTCTAAGGATTAGTCATCCATTTGCTGAGGCCCCTTTTAATAAGGGCCACTAGTTAAGGAGTCCTTTCAATATGGCAGACCCTGTCATAGGTCTGTTTCATGGTTTAGCCTGCTTAACATCCTATATTATGTGTTTTACACATAAGTAAACTGAGGCCCAGAGAGGTAAGTGACTTGTCAAAGGTCACACAGCAGCTAAATGAGATTCAAATGCAGGCAGAGTACATAGCCTTTGTTCTGTCATCTCTTTTGACTTCAGGATGCAGTAAACCTTTGTCCAGGAAGAGGGCATACTCTCTTCCAGAGCCATGCCCAGTGACTGGGGCCCACTGCTGGCCCCTGACCCACCTACCTGGGAACATCCCACCAGTTCATTAATCTTTAAGGAATGTGATATTTTTGAGTGACTCCTACATATAGGCTCCATCTCTCCTGCCTAACCAAAACTTCAAACAGATTGGACTCAGCCCTAGAAAGTTAGAACAAGGAGGAAACATAGCCAAAGGAAACTTTAGTCCAATTCTTCTCTGGACAGAGAGATAAAGGAAGCCTAGAGAGCAGCTCTCCCTTAAGAGTTCTCAGTCCTCATGCCTAGAACCTTGGACTTCTACTCCTAGGTAAGTGGGACAGCAAAAACAGGTGTTAGGTGGCTGAATGCCTCTAGCACAGGGGTTAAGGGTACGAGATGGAGCTAGGAGTGGAAAATAGGACCAAGCTAGAGAAATTCAGGCTCATTTTACCATTCAGCCCTACTGACCCCAGATGGACACTGCCCTGTGCATGTTCTAAGCTGGCCATGGGAAAAGCAGGGAATACCCATATGTGAAGAACACACACAGACAAAGGTCACCTGCTAAGCAAACATTTTTCTGGCCCCTACTCTGGGCCTGCAAACCCAGATGCCAGCAGCAGGGGCCAGTAGGTCACATGGATGAGTGAATAGGCTAGGTGGGACCTGGGATGAGCTGGAAGGAGGGACCTTATCTAAAAAAGGTGGGTATTCATTGCTTTGGCCTGGGGCTGCCCATCTGATTTTTTAAGAGGATTCAAAAATCAGGGCACCGCCTATGGCTCAGTGGGTAGGGCACCAGCCCCATATACCGAGGGTGGCAGGTTCAAACCCGGCCCTGGACAAACTGCAACAAAAAAAATAGCTGGGTGTTGTGGCAGGAACCTGTAGTCCCAGCTACTGGGAGGCTGAGGCAAGAGAATCGCCCAAGCCCAGGAGTTGGAGGTTGCTGTGAGCTGTGTGACGCCATGGAACTCTACCAAGGGCCATAAAGTGAGACTCTGTCTCTAAAAAAAAAAAAAAAAAAGAAAGAAAGAAAGAAAGAAAATGCTCATGAAGTATGGGCAAGACAAACCTGGTTTCCATTTCCTGGAGCTCAATGTATACATGTGGAGACATATAGCAGTATAGACACACACCATTATCTCCAAGCCACCAATTCATCAACCAAATTCAGCTCTCTATTAGGAGCCAGCCCAGGTCAGCTCAAAAAGGGAGGTGGGAGCAGAAAGCAGCTCCTAGGGTGGAGCTTTTGTGGTCAGGGGAGTAGTATGTGATGGAGGAGAAGAATTAGAGGACATGCAGGAGATAAGCCAGGAGCAGAAGAGGGTGACTGAAGAGTGAGAGATGATGCCTGGGGCCAGACTGCAGAGGGCTGTAACTGCTGGGCTACTTTACCCTGGACTCAATGGGGAGCCACTGCAGTTAGTGGGGGGTGGGCAGGATTGACTCCCTGACCCCTCTGGCCTCATAGTTTTCCTTGGTCAGACTGACTCAAATTCCTGCTCTTATTAGCCCCTTTGCCTTGCCTGTGGAGTGTATGATCTGGGAACCCACTGGGAGAAATGAACTCATTCACAGATGGGTAGGACAGACCTGGATGTTGCTAGTGGCCCAACTTCAATCCACATCTGCCCTGCTAGCTGAGTGGCTTGCTCTCTGCCAGTATCTCTGGGAAATGCCACACATTTGCCCAAGGTCACCCAGTCTTCAAGGCAGCTGGTTCTCTCATAATCTCAATTGCCCTAAAATTTGCAGGAGGGGCTGCTAGGTCTGGCCTGAAGCACCCCTCACCCTTTTCATCTGCTGGTCACATACTCACCCTTGAGTCAATGCCAGCAGCAGATGGGGGTGGAGATACTTGGTACTGGGAAGAGGGGAGAAGATGAATCAGCTCCCCAGGCTCAGAGCTCCCAACTCTGCAGCAAGATGGGGACCAGGTGCCTCAGATGTAGGCTCAAGAACTGGTCAGCTGGATCTGACCAGGTTCACCTCAACTGGCCCAACAGGCATAGCCTGGGCAAACTGAGAAAAGCCCATCAGGAAAGAAGATCAGGATAAAGTGGGAAAAAGGATCCTGAGACCAGTGTATGGTCCACCACACCTACCAGCTAAAGGTGTGTTGAACGAATACATAAACAAAGGACCTACTTATAGGGCTCCCTATACCTGTCTTCGTGAGCCTCAATTTGCTCATCTATCAAATGGGTTCGGTGTCACTGCTTGCCTGTAGAGGGCCCGGTGAGAAAAGACTAGGAAATCCCAGCAACTCAGCATGGTCCTGCCTCTTCTCAGGATTTCTGATCCAGAATGTCCGTGTACAACATCCCTGAAGACCTCTTAGTTGCAGGGCCTCAGGGTTCAGGAACTCACTCCAGTTTGGGCTGGGGTATTGCTTTGTATATTACCTGGAGCTTTCCAGGCTAAAGCCAGGACCTGGAATTGCCCCTGGACTGCCCAGGGCACACTGACCCACCCGAGGTGTTTTGGAGGTCAGATGAAGGGAAGATCTTGGGCTTGCTACCCCTTGGAAATATGAGGACAAAAAGGTGCCCTGACCTGAAATGGCTTCTCCATCTAGACTATGTCCCCTCCCCAGAAACTAATACCTTCCTATTGGGGGAGGGCTTGCCCCCCTCCCTATCCTGCAGGGAGCACAAAGTATGGCCTGGGTGAAGACCCCCACTGTGGCCTAGGTGGGAGGCAGTAGAATAAATAAGGGATTCCAATCCATTCTCTCAAACACACCCCTTCCCTGCTCTGTCACAGACAAAGACACACACCCAAAGCCCCAGTCATCACCTTGGGCCACAGACTGCAAGCCCCCTCACCTGTGGACAACTCCAAATTTTCTCTTCCCATGGGGGACTTCACTTGAGAATTCAACCTGGCCTTGGGGGGAGGGATATATAGACTCCAAAGATCTAGGGTCCCACACTCCAGGCTCACAGCTTTGGGGGAGGACCAGGCACTCTCTCCCCACCCTCTTCCTTCCTCTCCAATGCACAAGGGGCCTCATCATCACTCCCCCATGAGGCCAAAGAGCTGAGCCCAAACCTCAAAGCTGGGGTGCAGGATGGGGGAAGGGAGAGGAGGAGGGGGCGGCTCCTCCAAGCGAGACACAAAGAAACGTCCTTCAGCCTCAGCTCCATGGCGACGCTGGGGAGGGGTAAGAGCGCACCCAGTACTTCCTTCCCCACCTGCAGGGCTATAGGGATCACGGTGGCCACTCACCTGCCGCCTCTCACCTGGACCCGTCTTACCTGGGCTGGGGCCGCGGGGACGCCGCGGCAGGGGGTCTGGGCGCCGTCTCGGTCTTCGTCAGCCCGGCCCAGGAGGGGCTCAGGGCACCACAATCATGGGCCGGGATAGGAAAGGTGCCGCAAGAGGCTCAGTCGCTCCAGTCCTGGAGCTTTGAGGGGGGTCCACAAGGCTTCTTGCTGGTGAGGGGTATTTCTTGCTTTCCTCGGGTCCCTAGATTTGGAATTTCTGTGTGCCGGAGTTGGGGGGGTTTAGGGTCCCCTGATCTAGGGGCTTCTGAGATGTGTCTTCGTGTCTTGAGGTGTGGAGTTGTTATGACCAGGATCTTGGGAGAGGGTTCCCGCAATCCTGGACGAGGGGGGGTGCGTTCTAGGTCTTGGGGGGGCCCAGATTGAAGAGGGGGAGTCTTCGCGGCACCGTAGAGGGGTCGCTGTTTTCCAAATAGAGGAAATCTCCGCTTCCCCAAGGGGGAGTCGCTCTGTGTCGAATCTGGAGGGGCCCCCCTCTTTCCTGGAGCTCGCTGGATCCTGGATGAGGTGGGGGGTATCCCCGCGCTCCCCGGCTGCGGGGGCTGACTGGGTCCCGGCCACCGGCAGGAGCTGGAAGGAAGCCCCTCAGCCGCTGGGGGGCTCCGTCCCCGCCGCTACGAGCAGCCTGGCCCTGCGGTCCCGGACCCCGGCCTGGCCCGGGCTCTGGCTGCGGCTGCGACTTGCGCTCCGCCTGGTGCTTGGGCCCCGGCCCCGGAGCCCGCCCGGGCTGCGCTCCATCGCGGCATCCCGGCTCCGCCCTCCGGCCGGCGCGCACCTGCCCGCCTGGCCCGCGGCTCCACCCCCCGGCTCGCGCGCCGCCGACCGCCCCTTTGTCCGCCCCGCTTGGCGCGCGCCGCGCGCACGCGCACTAGCCCGGCGCGCGCTGTTCCTCCCGCCGCCGTCGCCTCCCGCCGCGCTCCGCGGGGCGCTGATTCTCCCAGAGCTGAGGGAACCGCACGCGGCGCCCGCACCTCGCCTTCCGGCTGCGCCGGGTCCTAGCGCCCGTAGGCTCCCTCTCTGTCCTCCCACCCCCCGCTTTTCTAGGTCAGAACCCACGAGGGGGCGAGAAAGAGGCTAGAGAAGGCTCGGGGGAGTCTGATAGGGTCACCTGGTCCAGTTTGTTGGCCCCTGCGGGACCGAACTGCCCCAGACTGTCCCAGTCTAAGCATGTGGGGCGGAGCTTGTGTCTGTTTCAAGGAGGGAAAACAAATCCAAGCTCTGCAATCGGATATGCATTCCCTCATTCCTAGTCTGTCCGTCCTTCCGTCTGTCCATCCGCCGTCCATTCATCCTCCCATCCAAGCTATTTCGAGCGAAACCTCCAACAGTCAACTTGGAGAAGAGGACCTTGGGGGCCGTGTCCAGCTGGGGTCACATTTGCAACCCCTGATGTAAACAGGCAGCGACTAGTTGAGGAATGCAGCTGGGTGGGGGTGGGGAGAGATTCTAGACAGAGAGGCAGCAGCAGGTGTACAGGCACGGGGTGCGAGGGAGTAATTATCTGTGTGGTAACCGGAAATTGGTGGCCTGGATGAAGAGGGGTAGATGAGGACAGAGACAAGATAGGGACAGCTCATCCTTCCTGGCCCTGTTCTCTCTCTCAGCCTCATTCCTGCGACAAGCTTTTTCCCTAGTGAGAAAAGCCCCCAGCACCCCCGACATCTTCCCTATTTCTTCTAAGTCTTTGATCAGGCTGTTTTGTCAACCCAGTGTAATCTTCCCAATCACGCCGATTGTTTCTAGAGCTTTTAGAGACTGTGATTGCAAACGCAAGTACCTGAAGGTCACAGAAATTAATGACTAAGGTCCAGTGTAAGGTGATGAGGAGCAGTGTAGACAAGGCGAACTGGGGCATCGTGGGCTGTGTGTAGCCAGATGATATTTCAAGAGAAGCAGGAAATCCATACTTTTTTTGTTTGTTTTTGGCCGGGGCTGGGTTTGAACCCGCCATCTCCAGCATATGGGACCGGCGCCCTACCGCTTGAGCCACAGGCGCCGCCCAGGAAATCCATATTTTAACATGAAATCTTCCAACATTTAAATGTTTGGAACTAATCCCCCAAATTCAGAAATACTGAATGAGCTAAATGAAACACGCTTTGGGGGCAAATGGAGCCATTGCCCATCATTTTGCAACCTCTGCTAGTGAGAATATTACTTCAGTTCCTAACTTGTCTTCCTCCTGCCTCTACCTAGATTATTTTTTCTGGAATCCAAGTCCTTTGTGACCATCAGCTCTACGAAATACAAATTGAATTCCATTGCTCCTCTACGTAAAATCTTCAAGGGCTCCCTGTGTACCTCAAGGTGTGAAGTCTAACCTAACCTGGTACTCAAAGCCCTTAGCATTTGGAGCTGCTTACCACTCTCCTACTGAGGACTTCTCTTCTTCATTAACTTTTTTTTTTTTAAGACATCTAGGGTTGGGTGGCGCCTGTGGCTCAAGGAGTAGGGCACCAGTCTCATATGCCGGAGGTGGCGGGTTCAAACCCAGCCCCGGCCAAAAACCAAAAAAAAAAAAAAAAAAAAAAGAAAGGAGGCTGCCTGCAGACAGCCCACTGCTATTAAGACATCTAGGGTTGGGCGGCACCTGTGGCTCAGTGAGCAGGGCGCCGGCCCCATATACCAAGGGTGGCAGGTTCAAACCCAGCCCTGGCCAAACTGCAACAAAAAAATAGCCGGGCATTGTGGCGGGTGCCTGTAGTCCCAGCTACTCGGGAGGCTGAGGCAGGAGAATCGCCTAAGCCCAGGAGTTGGAGGTTGCTGTGAGCTGTGTGATGCCACGGCACTCTACCAAGGGCAATAAAGTGAAACTCTGTCTCTACAAAAAAAAAAAAAGACATCTAGGGTTGACCAGCTAGAGTGCAGTAGCATCATCATAACTCACTGCGACCTCAAACTCCCGGGCTTAAGCTATCCTGCTTCCTCAGCCTCCTGGGTAGCTGGGACTACAGGTGCATGCCACTATACCTGGCTACTTAAAATATTTTTAGAGAAGGGGTCTTCTGTGGTGCTTAGTTTCTAACTCCTGGCCTCAAGCAGTCCTCTAGCCTCAGCCTCCCTAAGTGCTGAGATTATAGGCATGAGTGACTGTGTTCACCCTCCATTCAGCCTTGACCTCAGCCAGATTGTTCTAGAACATCTGCTTTATCATACCTCCATACCTTTGTATGCCCAGTTTCCTCTGTCTAGAGCAGTGATTCTCAACCTTCCCAATGCCGTGACCCTTTAATACAGTTCCTCATGTTGTGGTGACCTCAAACCATAAAATTATTTTCATTGCCCACTTTTCTCTTTTTTACAAATGTGGAACCTGAGGCCTAGAGAGGGACAGAGGTAAAACTACCTTGAAATGCCCCTAGCCATGGTTATCTAGAGTTACCCAGTTCAAGGCCATCTTTTGCAAAAACTTCCCTGATTCCTCCTCAGCTCAGGCTTTTATGACCCACAAAGTCATCAGTAAAGGTTTGCCCAAATTCTCTATGAGTAATCAATGATCCCCACCCAACTCTCAGATCGGCAGGATGGAAGTCCTGGTCCCTAAAGGGGGTACACTCTTGCCAGAGTTGAATTAAGTTTAAGCTATGTCGGTGGCGGCGCCTGTGGCTCAGTGGGCAGGGCACCGGTCCCATATACCGAGGGTGGTGGGTTCGAACTTGGCCCCAGCCAGCTAAAACAGCAGTGGCAACTGCAACAAAAAAATGGCCGGGTGTTGTGTCAGGTGCCTATAGTCCCAGTTACTTGGGAGGCTGAGGCAAGAGAATCGCTTAGGCCCAAGAGTTGGAGGTTGCTGTGAGCTGTAATGCCACAGCACTTCACCAAGGGCGACAGAGTAAGACTCTGTCTCAACATAAATAAATAAATAAAAAGTTTAAGCTATGTCTGCTGGCCAGAAACTTTGGACTCCAGCAGCCAAGAAAAGGCATCACCGTCCTGACAGTAGTAACTGACCCTGGTCAGCAGAAGAAGGCAGGGCTGCTTTTACAGAGTGAGAACAAGGAGAAATGTATGCAGAATCCAGTGATCCACTGCTTATGATAACCAAGAGTTTAAAGCCCTCAGGCTGAAGGTTTGGGTCACACCACCAGTAAACCCATCAAGACCTGCTAAGGGAATAGTTGAGGGTGTGAATAATTTAGACTGGATAGTGGGGAGGGAAAGTTACCAGTTGTGTAACTGCAGCAAGGGGAGGGGGGCTTAGTTTGTTCCACTAATCTCCCTTTTCAAAGTTTCCCCTTAGAGAGGCTGTCAGGGTCTGTGGAAGAGCTGGACAGTGCAAGGGGTAGAATGTGGCTGCCTTGAAAATTTGCCACTCAGACCTCTGCCTTCAGGAAAAGCAATTGACCAAGGGCAGCAGCTGTGAAACCCATCTATGATTTATGCAGGGGGCTCCATTCGGTTTCCCATGAGGTAATGCCAGCCAAAGCACTAAGATGTTGCACCTGTTCCTTAGGGACACAAAACTCCCCTAATGGGCAACTTTGGATCAAGGACTCCTTCCCTCTTGGCTTTGTAGAAACTTTTTTTTTTTTTTGAGACAAAGTCTCACTTTGTCACCCTGGGCAGAGTACCCTGGAGTCATAGCTCACAGCAATCTCAAACTCTTGTGCATAAATGATCCTCTTAATTCAGCATCCCAAGTAGCTGGCACCATAGGCACCTGCCACAATGCCTGGTTATTTTTAGAGTGGTCTTGCTTAGGCTGGTCTTGAACTCCTGAGCTGAAGCAATCCACCCGCCTCAGCCTCCCAAGAGTGCTAGAATTACAAACATAAGCCACCATGCCTGGCCCAGTGTTTAATTTTTTTTTTTTTAATTTAGATAAGTGGCTCACACCTGTAATCCTAGGCTGGAGTGTCATGGTGTCAGCCTAGCTCCGAGCAACCTCAGACTTAGGTTCAGGCAATCCTTCTACCTCAGCCTCCCGAGTAGCTGGGACTAAAGGCACCCACCACAACACCTTGATAATTTTTCTATTTTTAGTAGAGACAAGGTGTTGCTCTTGCTCAGGCTGATCTCTATGGCCAGTAACTTTTTTTTTTTTTTAAAGAAAGTTACTGGCCATACCGATCATTATGTCACCCTTGGTAGAGTGCCGTGACGTCACAGCTCACAGCAACCTCAAACTCTTGGGCTTAAGCGATTCTCTTGTCTCAGCTTCCCAAGCAGATGGGACTATAGGCGCCTGCCATAATGCCGGGCTATTTTTTGGTTGCAGTTGTCATTGTTGTTTAGCAGGCCCAGGCTGGGCTTGAACCTGCCAGCCTCGGTGTATGTGGCTGGCGCCCTAACCACTGTGCTACAGGTGCTGAGTCCAGGAAATTTACTAATATGCACTGCAGGCTAAGACTCTTCCTACTCACATTTCTTACTTCTGCCTCTCTCTACCCAGTTTTAGATTTGTTGCAGCCTGAGGGTCTTTCCAGCTTCCTCTGGCTCCCTCCCTTTTTGTACCTCCCAGGTGTTTTCTCTAATAAAACGGACCACATCTTGCCTGCTTCTCAGAGGATTGAACCATCACAACATAACTGAAGCAAGGAACGAAAGCAGCTGTTTGTAATGCTACAATCCTTTTTCCTTGACACCTAGGGATAAACCATTCTTGCCAGCTCAAAGGTGTGTATCCACAGCAATGCCGCCTTTTCACAGAGAGTTTTGACGGTGCAATTTAGATAGCAGAACACAAAGATAAAACTTGGCCATGATTTTCATAGCAACACAGAAGAAGCATTGGAAAACAGATCTCCATTTAGATTTCCTCTGCCAAGAGCCCACAACCCTCTTCAACGAAGGCATGTGGTTGTGTTTCTGGGCAGTTAGTCCTTACTCCCTGCACAAGGAAGCAGGGAGTTTCCTTGGAAAACAGTGATTCCAGGAACCCCGGGGACTTCTGATTACTATGTATCTTCCTTTTGGCTACATTTTATAGTCATTAGATGTGTTAGAAGTTTCTTCTGCTTTTGGTGGGAATGAGAAAGGCATTGCAAGAGTCTTTCCTTGTCCTCTAGGATCATTCTAGACATTTCAAACTGTATGAATTTGGGCAACTCTACTGACTGTACTGGAAGAAAGCTGTTAAGATGTTGTATTAGAGGCCAGGAGCAGTGGCTCACACCTGTAATCCTAACACTTTGGGAGGCCCAGGCAGGTGGATTGCTTGAGCTCAAGAGTGTGAGACCAGTCTGAACAAGAGTGAGACCCTGTCTCTCCTACAAATGGAAAAAATTGCCAGGCATGGTGGTGGGTGCCTGTAGTCCCAGCTACTTGAGAGGCTGAAGCAGGAGGATTGCTTGGACCCAGGAATTTGAGGTTGCTGTGAACTAGACCGACACCACAGAACTCTAGCCCAGAGTGAGGCTCTGTCTCAAAAACAAAGAAAAAAGAAAACTGGGCGGCACCTGTGGCTCAGTGGGTAGGGTTCTGGCCCCATATACTGAGGGTAGTGGGTTTGAGCACGGCCCCGGCCAAACTGTAACAAAAAATAGCTGGGAGTTGTGGCAGGCACCTGTAGTCCCAGCCACTTAGGAGGCTGAGTCAAGAGAATCCCCTAAGCTCAAGAGCTGGAGGTTGCTGTGAGCTGTGATGCCATAGTGATAAAAGTGAGACTTTGGGCTTGGGGCCTGTGGCTCAAGCTGCTAAGGCGCTAGCCACATACATCTGAGCTGGCGAGTTCAAATCCAGCTCAGGCCCGCCAAAACAACAATGATAGATGCAACCAAAAAATAGCCAGGCATTGTGGCGGGCGCCTGTAGTCCCAGCTACTTGGGAGGCGGAGGCAGGAGAATCGCTTGAGCCCAGGAGTTGGAGGTTGCTGTGAGCTGTGATGCCATGACACTCTACGCAGGGCGACAGCTTGAGGCTCTGTCTCAAAACAAAACAAAGGAAAACCCAGATATCATAGTGGACATATTGATGTACTTCATGCTAGGGGGAAATAATGGCATTTGGGATTTCTCCAGTGTGTTCTCTGATGCTCCTTAGCGCTATGTCCCCTGTCAGAACAGAGAGAAGTCATTCCTGGCTTGCTGGTCTGCATCACAGTGTTCTTGCAGCATAGGAAAACCCCCTCCCCAGGGCCAGGAAGACACAGGTCAAGTTCATGCTGATAAGAAAATACAAGAGGTTCGTGATGACCCAAGATGGATCAGACAGAAGATGGACCTGGAGACGCTGGATCATTGAATCTCTCAATACCTTTTTAGAGAATATTCTGAAGTGATGGCGTTCCAGCAGGAGTGCTAATGAGCTCTCCAGTCCCCAGGCTGAAATACAACTCTATGACCGTGGCCAGCAGGACTCCACTGATGATGGGAAGTGCAGTGTGCTGGCAGTGCCCAGGGAGAGAACCTGCTTCTTTGTGATAGCGCAGAGCTGCTGAGCTGCTTGTACTCGGGGCTGCTTTGAGTTGGAAATTCTGTTTCTTACAGCTGAAAGTGTGCCAACCCATAGGAGAAGAACAGCCCTAAAATCCTGAGTGGTTGCCCTGGGGATGGAATCCAGGAAATGGGCCTGGGAGGTGTACAATAGGAATTCATCTCTACCAGTCGCGTTTTGTCTTTTGTTAATTAAAATATCTGATGCAGGGCAGCTCCTGTGGCTCAGTGAGTAGGGCGCCAGCCCCATATGCCGGGAGTGGTGGGTTCAAACCCAGCCCCGGCCAAACTGCAACCAAAAAATAGCCGGGCGTTGTGGCGGGCGCCTGTAGTCCCAGCTGCTTGGGAGGCTGAGGCAAGAGAATCGCGTAAGCCCAAGAGTCAGAGGTTGCTGTGAGCAGTGTGACGTTATGGCACTCTACCCGAGGGCGGTACAGTGAGACTCTGTCTCTACAAAAAAAATAAATAAATAAAATAAAATATCTGATGCAAATATAATAACATGTTAACATTGATCCGAGCTGTGGGTATGCACAGGTTTACACTTTTGTGTAATTTCTTTCACTTTTTTCAAAATAATTAAAAATTATTCAGTGGAAATGTTTTTTAAATGGGATCTTAACAAAATGGAGGCTGGGGAGGAAACCCAGGAAGAGGAAGGAGGAGAAATGAAAATTTTCCTTATATGATTCTGTTTCATTTTAAAGCCAGATCCAAGAACCACCTAAAATGGCCTCATCTATCTCACTCAGAGAAGCATTAGGAATGGGTAACAGGTTTATCTCCCCTGGGTTCGCCCCACAGACCTGCTGCTCATGAAGGCCCTGAGTGCCATGCTCAGGGCTCAGTTGTGGCTGTTACTCTTGGAAGTTGGCTATTGAGGATCTGATGGGTCTTTTTTTTTTGTAGAGACAGAGTCTCACTTTATGGCCCTCGGTAGAGTGCCGTGGCCTCACACAGCTCACAGCAACCTCCAACTCCTGGGCTTAAGCGATTCTCTTGCCTCAGCCTCCCGAGTAGCTGGGACTACAGGCGCCCGCCACAACACCCGGCTATTTTTTGGTTGCAGTTTGGCCAGGGTCGGGCCTGAACCCGCCATCCTCGGTATATGGGGCCGGAACCTTACCGACTGAGCCACAGGCGCCGCCTGATCTGATGGGTCTTGACCCCGTCCATGTTATTTGACAGGGAGCAGGGAGCTTCCTCCCAGAACCCGCAGAACTGAGGCAAGATTCTCAGAGCTGTCCAGTCCCGGCTCCTTCCACGGGGATGGGTCACCAAAGCCATCCCCAGGAATTGTTGACCTTTGGCATGAAATAAGGGCTGTCTAGAACACATCCCTAGGGGTCTGGCTTTAATGATGTCCTAGTTTGGGTTTCCCAGAAACAGGCCCTGAGAAAAGGAGTCCAGAGCAAGTAGTTTATTCAGTAGGTGATCCCAGGTCGGGAGGGGAGAAGCAAAATAGGAAAACAGTGACAAAAGGTATGTTATAAAGCACGTTACCACTGTGGGCAAATGGAGGTAAACCCCACTGGGAAACTCTCAGAGGCAGTGCAGAGCATACTTCTTAGAGTTAACCCTTCCAAGGGCAAAGGAGCTAGGATATTTATCAGTCACTGGGGAGATCTCTGGGGCAACAGGCATGTGGGGGGCAGTGCCATGGCTGTGGGCCGATCAGAGAAGGCCTTCAGGAAAAGAGACAAGGATGCTGGTGAGTAGAAGCTGGGAAGGGAGTGGGGAACAGACAGTGTCTACCACTAATGCCTGGGGCTTAGAACAGTGTCCTGATGCATCTAGAATGATGCCTGCATCTTCCAAGTGGAGCACACAGACCTCTGTCATCCAGTATCTGTCCCCCATCTTCTGACAACAGAACCCAACTTCCTTTAAGAACCCTGTTCCTGGCTGTGCATGGTAGTTCACACCTATAATCCCAGCACTCTGGGAGGCCCAGGCGGGTGGATTGCTTGAGCTCACGAATTCGAGACCAACCTGAGCAAAATATGAGACTCCCATCTCTACTAAACATAGAAAAACTGAGGCAAGAGGATTGCTTGAACCCAAGAGTTGGAAGTTGCTGTGAGCTATGATGCCACAGCACTCTACCCAGGGTGACAGCTTGAGAGTCTGTTTCAAAAAAGAAAAAAAGAACCCCATTCCTGGGCTGGATATGACGGCTCATGCCTGTAATCCTAGCACTGTGGGAGGCCCAAGCAGGTGGATTGCCTGAGCTCAGGAGTTCAAGATCAGCCTGAGCAAGAGTGAGACCGATCTGTACTAAAAATAGAAAATACTAGCTGAGTATTGTATTGGGCCCCTGTAGTCCCAGCTACTTGGGAGGCTGAGGCAAGAGAACCATGTGAGCCCAAGAATTTGAGGTTGCTGGGAGCTATGACTCCATAGCATTCTACCTAGGGTGACAAAGTGAGACTCTGCCTCAAAAAAAAAAGAACCCCATTCCCTACCACACCCTTCCCTACTCATTACGGGATCTGATGGTGTGGTGGTCTTGTGACCCAGCCTTCACTGACCACTGCATAGCAACCCTCTGGCCTTGACTATTATTTGTGAGATGGGTCTGTGACCCACACCGGGCCAGTAGGACAGAAGCTTTCTTTTTCTTTTTTGCAGTTTTTGGCCAGGGCTGGGCTTGAACCCGCCACCTCCAGCATGGGCCGGTGCCCTACTCCTTTAAGCCACAGGTGCCACCCCAGAAGCTGTCTTTCCATAGCACTGAAAGGCAGTAGGATGTAAGCCTGGAGTTGCCGCCATCCTGGAGGAAGAAGCCCACACCCTAGAGTGGCAGAATGGAGCCCCTTGATGTAGCCATACCTGAAGACTCTTTCCAGTTATGTGACCCAGTAAAGTCCCTTTTGTGCTTAAGTCAGTTGGACTTGGGTCTTTGTCTCTTACTACTCCAAGATCTCTGTATTATGTATAAACGTGGGGTTCTAAAGTATTTAAAAATTCGAGAGTGAGTTAAACATTCTCTTCTCAGTCCTATCATAATCACTGTTTCTTCATTCACTATTTCCTTAGCATCCTGAGTGTGCAAGGGGATTCTCAGAGGAAACCCAGCCTGCCTGAGCAGGAATTTCAAATCCTTGAAGTTCAGCTCCTGCCTCCTAAGCCTGGTTATTCTTGTGGCAATGTGAGGAGCTAGTGGGTTCACAGTTGAGCAGGTGGGCTAGCTGCCTGAGCCCTTTGCCCTTTAAGTTCCAGAGGGAAACCTCTGGGCCAAGGTATTCAATCATTCATTCGTCCCTTTCTGAGCACCTACACTGGGAAGGCAAGGGATGAAAAGATGGGCTAAACAACACTATCCTTGCCTTCAGAAGCTTCCAGCCTAGCAGGGGAGACGCTGCACTAATCATACCAATAAATGTAAAATTCTGACTGAGACCCCAGGGTGCAAAGGAGAGACAATGGTTGGGGTTTCCTGGAGGAAGCGAAGGTCATGCTAGTCTGAAGGGTGAGCGGGAGCTGAGTGGGCCCCCTCAATTCCCTAAGCCTGCCTGGCAGCAACTCCCTCCGACCTTTGAGATCTTATGCCCTGCAACTTTGGTAAGTCCTGCTTGTTGTCTACATGGCCCACTTTCTTTACTTGGTCCCAGGTGAGGTGAAGGTCACCTTCATGGAGCATCTTCCTTCTAATACTTTTTAGGCCATCTGTCATCTCAGGTATGGGCCTCTAAACTTTGATTAGGCACCTTAGATATGACGATATACCCTGTCCTAAGTCTTTCTTGCTCATTTCTTATCCCTTTAACGTCTCCCAGGCTGAGGGCTCTTCCTAGGCCCAGCCTATTCCTGGCACCCTCCAAAGCTGTCCCCTCCCCTCCTCCAGGTCCTCGACCTCAGGGGAGCCTCTGTTCATGCCCACCTATTTATTTAATAAGCACATACTTGTCCCAGGACAGGTGCTAAGCATTTTACACAAATTAACTTATTTAAAACTTATAACAACTCCATGGTATGGGTGTTCTCATTGTTACATATCAGAGACACAGAGAGATTGAGGAGTTTGCTGAAGTCACATCCTAGCTGAGACGCAAACCCAAGACCCTAAGTACTTTCCTGCCCAGCCCCTCCCGTCCCTTGCCAGCCTCACCTACTTCTCCCACCTGATACCTTTTTATCCCATTTCCATCCCTCTCCCCACCACCTTCCTATTCCCATTTCCATTCCTGCCTGGGAGGGTCACTGTCCTGGTGTCCTGGATTGGGGGCAGGAACAGGGTGGAGGCCTGGGTGCTGGAGGGGCCCAGGCCACACCCTGCTCCACTCCCAGCCTGGGGAGGCTTGGCTGAGCCAGGGGCCTAGAAGAGACAGGCTGGGGTAGGAGCAGCAGGGGGCTGGGTGGAGCCAGGCCTGCAAGCCCTAATTAAGTCAGTTAATTAGGAAGGGAGGAGAAGCCTTGTGGGAGTTAATGAGTTTGGCTAATTAGGTGGATGCTGGAGAATGGTTCAAATTCTAGTGGCTGAGGAGAGACAGGGGCTTAGCCATGGTGGAGGGAGGAGGAGTGAGATGTGAGGCAACTCTTGTGTCACCAGGGTCTGTCTGAGGCCACCCCAGGGTCTTTTTTTTTTCTTTTTTCACCCCAGAGTCTTATTTAAAGTTACCATCAGGGTCTGAAGTCCTTACCAGGGCCACATATGACAACATCTGGGCTTGAAGTCACCACTGAGGCCTGGTCCCTTGTCACCCATCCCTTGGAGGTTAAATATGGATCACCTTTGAACATTTCAGCAGACAGAAACTGAGTCCTGACCCTGCGGTTCTTCAGAACAACCATGACAATTCTTGTGATTCTTTGGGCACCATGGCTGCTACTACAATGCCCCTCTATTTCAGCTGGCAAAGATGTCCTCATCCTCTGTCACCACTGAAAGTGGGGGCTTGCAGCCTCCCAGTTCACAGATGTGATGGCTGAGGCCAGGGGATGAAGGGGCTCGCCTTGACACATTCTCAGCCTACTGCTCCCAGTACAGATTTCGGATGCAGGGCCATGGGGAAGGTAAGGGAATGTTGTTTCCCAGGCCCAGTCCAGTCACCCTGAAGGCCACCAGCTGCCTGGGAGCCTGCAGGCTCTCTCTTGCTTGCCCTGATTCTCTCTAATCATGGGATCCTGAACAACAGCCCATGGACAGAGCAGTTAACACTGTGAGGTGTAAGTACTTGACTCAGGGCCAGCTACAGAAGGACCGGGACCAGAGGAATTTAAATGTAGGCCTCTTGTTCAGAAAGCAGAAAAAAGTTTTTTTCTTTCTCCCAAGATCCCTCTTCCAGCTTATCATGGTGGTTTTCACTTCCTATTCAACATCATGGTCCCTTGGGCACAGGAACACTTGTGAGGCAAGTGCAGACCCTCACATGTATCCCGAGCCACCTTTCTGTACACCTAACACGGTCTCTTCCTTTACCTAGATGCCTGGCAGCCAGGGGCCACAGGCAGCAGCAGTGGGAGGGAGAGATGTGGCCAAGCCCTGCCCAGGGGAGGTGGTGGGCTCTGCTTGTTCATGGAGTGAGGCAGAGGCTCCATGTCCCCAGTACAGCCTCTGCTGTCCCATCAGACTTCACATGCAAATTTAAAGATGAAATTATTAAGGATTTCAAGACACTGACCATAGCATTGAAGCCCAATCACATGCCCTGGTCCTCTGTGCTGGTCATGCGTCCACGGAGCCAGCCCTGCATAATCCCTGTGAACTAGTTGAGTCTTCACAGCTGCCCTGCACACTTAGTACTGCTAGTGCCCTTGTTTCACATACTTGTTCATTCATTCATTTAATTACCAAATATTTATTGGGCACCTCCTACATCCTAAGTGCTCTTTGCAGTGAACTAAACAAAAAAAACTCCTGCCCTCATGGAGCCTCCTTGCCAGTAAGGGAAGAAGACAACCCACAGGAGAAATAAGTAAATAATTATGTTTCAGGGGGTTAGCTCCAGGGAAGAAATAAAGCTGGGAAGGGGGAAGCATGTGGGAGATGATGACATTTGAGCAGAGACTTGGAGGAAGTGAGGGAGGGAGTTTTGCAGATAAGGGGAGGGACCATGAGGCCCTGAAACCTTCATGCACTTGGAATCTCCAGGATCAATGAGGAGGCTGATGTGGCTGGGATGAGGAGTGATAGAAACAGTTCATTCAGGGCCACCATAGGCCTTTGGCTTTGACTATGAGGTTGGAATCACTGGAGGGGTTGGAACAGAAGAGAGATGGGCTGTGTCTTAGGTTTTTTTTTTTTTAGAGACAGAGTCTCACTTTGTCGCCCTTGGTAGAGTGCTGTGGTGTCACAGCTCACAGCAACCTCCAGCTCCTGGGCTTAGGCGATTCTCTTGCCTCAGCCTCCCGAGTAGCTGTGACCACAGGTGCCCACCACAATGCCCGGCTATTTTTTTGCTGCAGTTCGACCGGGGCTGGGTTTGAACCCGCCACCCTCGGTATATGGGGCTGGCGCCCTACTCAGTGAGCCACAGGTGCTGCCCCAAGATGTGTCTTAGGTTTTAACAGGCTCTTCTGGGTGCTATGGGGAGGAGGACAGACTGTGGGCTAGGTTGGAAGCAGAGAGAGACCCATGAGGAGGCCACTGCATCAGGCCAGGGGGGAGAAGATAACAATTTGGACAAGGGCATAGGCATGGAAACAGTAAGAAGTAGCTGGATCCTTGATGTATTTGGACACAGCCAACAGGATCTTCTGATGGACTAGACAATGGTTATGGGACTCTGAGAGGAGATAGAATGACTCCCAAGGCTTTTGGTCTGGGCACCTGGGCCATGAAGTCCCTCGAACAGCTGAGAACACCAAGCGGCTCTCTTCCAGTCCAGTCCCTGGGATTCCTTGCCCCGGAGGGTCTTCTCCCATTTTGGGGGCACCCCACCCCTCCAGTTCTGCATCCTTACCTGCTGTGGACCAGCAGTTAAGCCTTCTTAGGCACACCCCCCCCCCACCCAGAGTCACAGATGCAAGAGTTCCCAGGAGCCAGGAAGGTGCCATGATAAGGGACAGGGCCTAGGCAGGGGCAATGGTAAGCCTGAGAGCCTTGGCCTGTTATGGGGGGTGGTCCTCGCTGTTGCCATGTGAGAATGTGGACTGAGGTTCTCAGAGCTTCCGAGTTTTCAAGAGAAGTTGGAAATCTGGATCTTAGGATGTAACGCCCTGATTTAAAATATTGGTAAATCATTAGAAAAAGTCAGAGAGCACACCCTTCTGTGGTACCAAGGATAGGGAGGCTGCTCTTGCGGACCATCTGTCCCCAGCAACCTCCACACCCAAGGTCTCTGAGTTGTACCAGCTGCAAAGGTGGGAATGCAGACACTCCCTGGTGTCTGGCTTTATAGGTCAGAGCTTGGCTGGTCTAGGGCAGAGCTGGGGTGAGGAGCAGTTAAGAGAATGGCTGGGAAGAACCCCCTGGAGAATGGCAGTGACACTGCCCCAGGGATGATGTGGTTGCCAGGAAAGGGCAGCTGCTGGTCCCTTGGGCTCCAAGGCCTGGAAAGGGTGAGACCAAAGCCAGGAATAAGTCACACAGCGAGGTCTGTGCTCAGACAAAAGATCCAGTAAGGCTGAGCATCAGGGAAGGTGACTAGGCACCTCTCTCTCCCTGAGGTAAAGACCACAAGTCTCCCCCCTGTAGCAGGCAATCTCATTTATCCTCAAAACGACGGAACCATTGCAATATCCATTTTACAGTTGACCAAACTGGGTCACAGAACCTTTAAGTAACCTGGCCAGGGTCACATGACCCGGAAATAGATGGCCTGGAGTAAGACCCAGGAGTATGTGGCTGCGAAATCTGATCTCGAACAGAGAGGTTGTCAGGAAACCAGCGGAGGCTGCAGAGCCGGGCTCCATGCCCGGCAGTCCCCCCGTGTGTGAGCGCAGCGCGCCCTCTAGTGGGATGTTCGCCGCTGTGCAGGACGGACCGAGGGACCGCTGCCGGGCGCATGCGCGCGCTCTCAGGCTGCCCCTCTGTCCCTCTGTGCCTCTGTCTTTCTCAACAAGCACGTTTACTGTCTGGTTCTCAAGGGGAACCATTTCCACCTTCTGCTCACCTGCGTCTCAGGACTTGTAGCCACCCCTACTCGGCTGTCCTATTCAAAGAGCCTATCCCTGGTTGAGGCTTGCATGGCTCTGCCAGCCCCAGGATACCTTCTTGCCCTCCTCCTCGGCAGAATCTGGGTCTCTTTGTCTACACCGTGGTTCTCAAACTCTGCAGCACGTTATAATCCACTGGGGAGCTTTCAAAAGTCCTGCTGGGGTTCCGCCCCAGGAACGCCTCCCAGCAAAGCACCCCCACCTGGCCACCACTCCTGCTGTGGTCCCTGCCCGACATAGCGTCGCATCCTCTTACTACTCGCAGCAAGCAGGCCAGAGCTGCCGGGGGTGGGGGTCCCCCGTCAGCTGTCAGTGTACCTTCCCATTCAGAAACACTCGGCCCCGCCCCACAGCCCGCTGTGCCTGCCAGGTGCCTTTTCCTGCCCTCTCGGAGCAGCGTTCCTTCGCCTTTACTTTGCCAGTGAATCTCCAGGGGATCTTGGCGAGGCCGGAGATGCCGCGCGTCTAAACAGCCCGGGGGCGCAGACCCTGCCGCTCCGCAGACCCCACTGTGCATGGCCAGGTCTCGGATGACTCTTTTCCACCACCTCATCTCTCCTTAAACTGTGGCTCCCACTGAGCTGAGAAAGCAGATGGATCCCGACACAGCCCCGCGGCCTCCGCGCGCAGACCGCCAACCCACCTGGCGCCTCCCTCTTCCAACTCTCCCCACCTTTTGGCCGCAGGCGGGCCCTCCTCCCGAGGAGCCCACAGGGCTGCGGAGACCCGCTCCAGGGGGCCTGCCCTCTCCGCCCCGCCTCACCCGCCTCGTCCTTTCCCCAGGACATTCTCTTGGGCATCCAGGCTCCAGCGTCTCCTCCTGACCCACATCACATTTCTTGGCTCTCCTGGTGGCTGCTTGACGGAGCTGGCTACATTGTCTCTGCTCTGCCACCTCCTAGTCTCTTTTGCTCTTATCCCTGCTTTTCTAAAAATATATATGTACACACACACATATATGCACACACGTATATACATTTGTAAATATACTTTCAATTTTTTATTCAAGCTAAATGTGCCCATAGTTTAGAATCACAGGGGCCCCACCCCTCTTCTCCCACCCCCATGTCCTTGTTAGGGATAACCATTTCAGCTCTTTTAGAGGCCGATTAGTCATTTTTTACCTCCGCATTTCCTACATGACATGTTTACATTGCTTCCTTTCCAGTTTTAGGCATTCCCTACCAGCTTTCCACTTTGGGAGAAGAGGATTTAGCTTCTTACGTACATCCCTCTCCCACCCTACCCCCCACTTCCTATCTTCACCCTCAAAATAACAGTCGCATCATAATATTGGTGGTATTACTAATGTTTGCATGTGGTGGAAACCTCACAGCTCTATATGGAAGATTATGTTTTCTTCCCCCTTTTAAATAATAGGCTTTATTTATTATTTTTTGGAGACAGAGCCTCAAGCTATTGCCCTGGGTAGAGTGCTGTGGCATCACAGCTTACAGCAACCTCCAGCTCCTGGCTTAGGTGATTCTCTTGCCTCAGCCTCCCGAGTAGCTGGGACTACAGGCACCCGCCACAATGCCCAGCTAGTTTTTGGTTGTAGTTGTCATTGTTTGGCAAACCCGGCCGGATTCGAACCTGCCAGCTCAGGTTTATGTGGCCGGCGCTTTAGCCACTTGAGCTACAGGTGCTGAGTCAATAGGCTTTAATTTTTAGAACAGTTTTAGGTCTACAGAACACTTGAGCAGAAAAGTGTTTGAATCTATCAAGAGTTTAGTTTGGTAGTCTACCCACCAACATTTCTCCTGCCACTAACACCTTGCATTGGTATGGTACACTTGTTAAAACTGATGAACCAACATCAGTACATTATCATTAACTAAAGTTTGTAATTTATATTAGGGCTTACTCTTTGTGTGCACAGTTCTGTGGGTTTTGACAAATGCACAATATGGAATCTGCCATGACAGGATCTCACAGAATAGTTTCACGGCCATAAAAATCCACCATGTTCCCCCTATTCACCCATCCCCGTCTCCCCCCAATCCCCTGGCAATCACTGATCTTTTTACAAGTACCATCTTGGGTGGTGCCTGTAGCCCAAAGGAGTAGGGCGCTGGCCCCATATACCAGAGGTGGCAGGTTCAAACCTGGCCACGGCCAAAAACTGTAAAAAAAAAAGTACAAGTACTGTCTCTCTGCAGTTTTGCTTTTCCATATTTTCCATATATTTGTCATGTAATTCGAGTCATACAGTACTTTTCAGACTCGCTTCTTTCACTTAGTAATATGCATTTAAGTTTCCTGTATGTCTTTTGGTGGCTTGAAAACTCGTATCTTTTATTGCTGAGTAAAATTCTACTGTATGGATATACCTTTTATTTATTTATTTATTTACTTATTTTAAGACAGAGTGTCACTATGTCGCCCTGGGTAGAGTGCTGTGATGTCACAGCTCACAGCAACCTCTTGGGCTTAAGCGATTCTCTTGCCTCAGCCTCTCAAGTAGCTGGGACTCGCCCGCCACAATGCCTGGCTATTTTTTTCATTGCAGTTGTCATTGTTGTTTTAGCTAACCCAGGCTGGGCTTAAACTCGCCAGCCTCAGTGTATGTGGCCAAGCGCCCTACCCACTGAGCTACGGGTGCCACCCTTCATATACCTCTTGAAAGACATTATGGTTGCTTCCAAGTTTTGGCAATTATGAATAAATTTACCATAAGCATTCAAGTACAGATATGACACCAAAACCACAGGCAATGGAAAGAAAAATAGACAAGTAGGAAAACATCAAACTAAAAATCTTCTCAGGGGAGAGCAAAGAGGGAAGGAGCGATGGGAGTTGGGGGGCCATGGTGTGTGCTCCACCTTTTGGGGGTTGGACACAATCATAAGAGGGACTTTACCTAACAAATGCAATCAATGCAACCTGGCTCTTTGTATCCTCAGCGAATCCCCAACAATAACAAAATAAATAAATAAAAAATAAAAAGCTTCTGCACAGCACAGGAAACAATCAATAGAGTTAAAAAGGCAACCTATGGAATGGGAGAAAATATTTGCAAACCACGTATCTGAAAAAGAGTTGATCTCCAGAACATATGAGGAACTCCTACAATTCAATAGCAAAACAGCTAATAACTCGGTTAAAAAGTGGGCTAAGAACATGAACAGACATTTCTCCAAAGAAGACATACCAATGGCCAACAAGTATATGAAAAATGTTCAATGTCAGCACTAATCATCAGGAAAATGCAAATCAAAACCAGGATGCGGGGCAGCACCTGTGGCTTGGTAGGGCACTGGTCCCATATGCCGGAGGTGGCGGGTTCAAACCCATCCCTGGCCAAATAAAAAAAAAAAAACATGATGCGCTATCACTTCATACCTCTCGAAATGGCTACAGTTTTAGACCAGTCTTAGGTTTACAGAACACTTGAGCAGAAAGTGACTCACGCCTGTAATCCTAGCATTTGGGGAGGCCAAGGTGGGAGGATCCCTTGACCTCAAGAGTTGAGACCAGCCTGAGTAAGTACAAGACCCCGTCTCTACAGAAAATAGAAAAATTATCAGGAGGCTGAGACAGGAAGATTGCTTGAACCTAGGAGTTTGAGGTTGCTATGAGCTATGATGATACCACTGAACTCTAGTCTGGGTAACAGTAAGACCCTGTCTCAAAAATAACAAAAACAAAAACAAAAAACCAATAGGAATCACAATATTGATTGCCTCTGTGTGTGTGGTAGGGGTAAGTGTTGACTGGGGCATGATGTAACTTTCTGGGGAGACAGAAATGTTCTGTGTGTGGATTGAGGAGTGAGGCGTGGATTATGCAGATGTATACATTTGTCAAAACTCATTACACTAGCTTGGCGCCTGTAGCTCAGCGCCTAGGGCACCAGCCACATACACGGGAGCTGGTGGGTTCGAATCCAGCCTGGGCCAACTACAACCGAAAAATAGCTAGGCGTTGTGGCACCTGTAGTCCCAGCTACTGGGGAGGCTGAGGCAAGAGAATTGCATGAGCCCAAGAGTTGGAGGTGGCTGTGAGCTGTGACGCCACAGCACTCTACCAAGGGTGATAGCTAGAGACTCTGTCTCACAAAAACAAAGAAACCTTCATTACACTGTCTACCTAAGATCATTGTATTTCACTGTAAATAAATTTTAAAAATAAAAGTACAATTTTAAAAACAAGCTGATGAGAAGCGCTGTGCTGGGCATGGGGATGGCTTGTTGACTCAGGGGTTCAACGTAAGAAACTTGGTTGGGAAGTTCCACTGGGCAATCCCCAAGGCCAGCCTATTTTGGTATTCTTTTTTTTTTGATTGGTCTGATTCTAAGATAAAAGGCAGACCTAATACAAATAAAGAAAAAGCAATTCGGAGGACACAGAAGCTATGCAGGGAGAAGAAAACTATAACAAGGAGGAAACAGTAGCAAAAGGCCTGTCATTAATATGCAGGGTGACCATAAAGGGTCAAAAAATGCAGGGTGCATTTTTTGCACACGAACTTTATGGTCACCTGTATTTAGAGATTGAGAGAAGCAAACTCTGGGGTCTCCTGAGACTTCTAGAGAGTTGAGACCTGACCCCAGGGTTCTGGGAGCCAAGAGGGGGAAGAAGGTCTGAGAAGGGGGAATGAGGGACCAGGGCTTCCCACAGTCAGGTTGGGTCTAGAACTCTTCCCTCATTAGTGTCTGGTGGCCCCCACCTTGGAGACCCTGTGTTCTACCTGATCTGGAGAGTAAACCTCCAGGCTTTGTTGGGTTGGGGCACAGTTGGTGCTCAGCTGTGTGCCCATGAGAAAGCACAGTCTGAGGATTAAAGTCCTTTTTAGCTATGTTAACCATTTGATGCAAGCATTCCAAATTGTATATGAAATCAGTACATTGTACCCCATAAATGCATTAATGGACACAGTTACGATTTAATAAAAAAAATCCACCTATAAATTACTATACTTAACTCTTAGATAGGACTTTGACATACTATATTTATAAAAAAAAAAAAAAAAAAGGCTCGGCGCCTGTGGCTCAAGCAGCTAAGGTGCTAGCCACATACACCTGAGCTGGCAGGTTCGAATCCAGCCTGGGCCCGCCAAACAACAATGACGGCTGCAACCAAAAAATAGCCAGGCGTTGTGGCGGGCGCCTGTAGTCCCAGCTACTTGGGAGGCGGAGGCAGGAGAATTACAGAGCCCAGGAGTTGGAGGTTGCTGTGAGCTGTGATGCCACTGCACTCTACCCAGGGCGACAGCTTGAGGCTCTGTCTCAAAAAAAAGCCCCTTTCTAAACCAACCCTGCTGGGTTTTAGCCCAGCTCTACTCTCACTTCCAGAAGTACATAGTCTATTAATATGGGCACCTTTTGAGGGGCTTTGTGGGGTAAATTCTGGGGCTCTTGGCTTCTCCCATTATCAGTTTAGGGTTCTCTTAAGGAGCAATTTCCTCTGTCCGCTAAGTCAGTTACCACACGTTTATCTGCCTTCTAGATCCCAGAATGGTGTAGCTATTGTTCCCCTTTTCAGTTGATTTGTTCTTGCTGATTTGTATTCTGGTAGGCAGAATAATGCCCCTCCCAAATGTCATCTCATAATCCCCAGAACCTGTGAATATGTTACCTCTATGGAAAAAGGGACTTTGCAAATGTGTGTTAAGGACCTTGAGATGGGGAGAGTATTCTGAATTCTTTAGGTGAACCCAGTCGAATCACGTAAATCATGAAAACCTTTCCCAGCTGTGGTCAGGGGCTGCTGGGTGAGGAGAGACTTAGGGCCAGAGAGATTCAATGCACCTTGCTGGAGGGAGGAAGCCACGGGCCAAGGGACACAGGTGTCTTCTAGAAACTGGAAAAGTCCAGGAAATGGATTCTTTTCTGTAGCTTCCAGAAAGCCCTTCCAGAAAGAGCTTTCTAGAGCAGTCTTAGCAACACTTTGATTTTAGGCCAGGGAGATGTGTGTTTGTTCTGACGTACAGAACCATAGGAATTAATTTGAGTTCAGTCATCTAAGTGTATGGTAATTTGTTATAGAAGCCAAACAAGACTGATACACACATCTTAAAAATATCCACTCACTATCCTTTTTTTGTTTGTTTGTTTGTTTTATTTTTGGTTTTCCAGACAGAGTATGTGCCACCCAGGCTAGAGTGCTGTGGTGTCAGCCGAGCTCACAGCAACCTCAAACTCCTAGGCTAAACCAATTCTCTTGCTTCAGCCTCCTGAGCATCTGGGACAACAGGTGCCCACCACAATGCCTGGCTATTTTGTATATTTTTGGTAGAGATGGGGTCTTGCTCTTGCTCAGGCTGGTCTTGAATTCCAGAGCTCAAGGAACCCTCTCACCTTCAGCCTCCAAGAATGCGAGGATCACATGCGTAAGCCACCAGGCCCAGCCACTCATTATCCTTTTAATGGCATTTTAGGACACAGAGAAGTTATGTGTGTGTGTTCAATGCTTCATCTTTGACTAGAAATCACCACTCAAACCTACTTTTGTCTCCATCCCTTTGTGACAGAGTTTATTTATTTTTGAAACAAGGTCTCACTAGGTTACCCTGGCTAGAGTGCAGTGGTGTCATAGCTCACAGCAACCTCAAACTCCTGGCCTCAAGCAGTCCTCTTGCTTTAGTCTTCCAAGTTGGGTGAGACTACAGATACACACCACAACAGCTGGCTAATTTTTCTACTTTTTTTAGAAATGATGTCTCACTATATTGCCCAGGCTAATCTTGAACTCCTGGCCTCAAGAGATTCTCCCATCTTGTCCTCCAAAAGTGCTGAGATTACAGGTATGAGCCACTGAATCCAGCTCATACGTGTTATTTCTTTTTTTTTGTAGAGACAGAGTCTCACTTTGTCACCCTCGGTAGAGTGCTGTAGCATCACAGCTCACAGCAACCTCCAACTCCTGAGTTTTTAGGCGATTCTCTTGCCTCAGCCTCCCAAGTAGCTGGGACTACAGGCGCCCGCCACAACGCCCGGCTATTTTTTTGTTGCAGTTTGGCCAGGGCCGGGTTTGAACCCATAACCCTCGGCATATGGGGCCAGCACCCTACTCTCTGAGCCACAGGCGCCGCCCCATACGTGTTATTTCTTAAAGGCTTTTGAATAACTCAGGGAAGAGCTGATTAGAGTCTGAACCCTGACAGGGCAATGAGGTAGAGGGAATGGAGGAAAGGGACCAATTTTTCTGATGGATAGGGTAGGACTCAGAAACCAATTGAATATAGTTGTGGAGAGTGAATGTGGGAGGAATTCAGAGGGTTTTCTTGCTTTCTTTGGAGACAAGATCTCACTCCATTGCCGAAGTTGGATTGTAGAGGTGCAATCATGGCTCAATGTAACCTCAAACTCCTGGGCTCCAAGGGATCCTTCTGCCTCAGCCTCCTGAATAGCTGGGAGTACACCCGGCTAATTAAAAAAAATTTTTTTATAGAGGGGTGGCACCTGTGGCTCAGTGGGTAGGGCCCCATATACCAAGGGTGGCAGGTTGGAACAGCAGTGGCAACTGTAACAAAACATAGCTGGGTGTTGTGGCGGGCACCTGCAGTCCCAGCTACTTGGGAGGCTGAGGCAAGAGAATCGCTTAAGCCCAAGAGTTGGAGGTTGCTGTGAGCTCTGATGCCACGGCATTCTACCCAGGGTGACAGAGTGAGCCTGTCTCAAAAAAATACATTTTTTTTTTTTTTTTTTATAGAGACGGGGTTACTTTATGTTGCCCAGGCTGGTTTGAACTCCTGGCCTTAAGGGATCCTCCAGCCTTGGCCTTCCAAAGTGTTGGTATGACAGGCATGAGCCACTATGCCCGGCCTCATGATATGTTCTAATCAAAGACTTCTACATTCTTTTGACTGTTCAGCATCTCTGAAGCCAGAGGACCAGGCTCTCCCTCCTTCTTGACACACTCTCTGCTGGCTTCCATGTCAGCACACGCCCCCGGCTTCCTCCTACTCTCCCCGCCCAGGTGCTCCTTCTCTGCCACCCTCACTGGCTTCTCCTCCACATGATCTGTGGAGGTGCTCAGGGCTACCTCCTGGTGACTCTTCTCTCCACTCTCCAGTGTGATCTCATGGCTTCCCATGCTGATTTTATGCTGATGACTCAGACATGAGTATTTTATCAGCAGCTGGGCTATCCTCCTCTGATATCCCCCTCTGAACTCCAGATTCAAGTCCTGCCTTGACATCTTCCCTTGGACACCTCACCTGCTTCTCAGCTGAAAATATCTACAGCAGAATTCCTGGATTTCTCACCGAACCTCTTCCCTCCCTTGAATCTGCTCAGCACTCATGTTCCTATCTAATCTCAGGCTCCAGCTTCATCCTGACTCCCTTCTTCCTCTAACCCAGCGGTTCTCAACCTATGGGTCGTAGCCATATTAAAGGGCCGAGGCATTAGGAGGGTTGAGAACCACTGCTTTAACCCATCAGCAAATTCTGTGGCTTCTGCCTCCTAGGCACAGGTATGTTTAGAAGGCATCACTTCCCCATGCCAACATCTGTGCCCACATCACCACTGTGACCTCCACACCAGCATCTTGTGTCCACTTGGCCCAGCAGCCATTGATTCTCCCCCAGAGCAGTCTGAGATATCCTTTAAATGTTATCAGATTATATCACTTCTTCCACTTAAAAGCTTCCAAAGGCTTCCCAATTCTATCTAGAACAAAATCTGTTCTCCCTGTGGCCACAAGGCAAATGTGATCTGGATGTCTCTGTCTCTCCAGCCTCACCTGGTCACTGTCCCTGTTGCCCGCTCTGCCCTAGACACACTGACCTTTGCTCCTTGAGCTCCCCACACTTGTTCCTGCCTCTGGTCCTCTCCATTCACTCTGCTGTGTGTCCCCCTGCCTTCCCAAGGCCTCCTCTCTAGGTCTCAGGGGATAGGGAAGGGGATTGAGGGGAACTCTAGACCTACCCTGGCCAAACACGCAGCACACTGTGCTGAATAGAGGTGCGAGCACAAGGCCCTTGGCTTCTGTTGTGGGACGAGGCAAGAGATTTGGACTCTCTTGGATGAAACGTCCCAACTTCTGCAAAGTGGGCATCTTCTCCACCACCCCTGCTTATTTCCTTCATGGAGGGTTTTGAACTTTGATGATCTTATGTGTTTCTTTCTTTGTGTTTTGTTTGACTCCCTCATTAGATTAAGCCCCACGAGGCAGGGATGATGTTGTCAGTCTGATTTCTGGCACTAGTCCACCGAAGGTGCTCAATGAACTCTGTCGTGAAATGAAGAAATGAAGGAACACATTGGGCATCTATTATGTGTCGGATGCGTCATGTATACAAGTTATTTCATTGTCATGACAACCCAATGAGGTTTTCCCACTAGACTGCACTTCCCAGCTTCTCCTACGGTTAGCAGCTCTGGCCAAGGCATGTGGGCAGAAGCGAAGGTGGCCACTTCCAGCTTTGGCTCATAAAAACTTCATGCCTGATCTCCACTCTTGCTGTTCATCTGTGAGCTGGATGTGAGGATCCCACATCAGATCTGAGGCTCTGGGTGGCAACAGAGCCTCGAGCTGAAAGGAGCCTGGGTCCCTGAAAGACAGCGCAGAGCAGCGTCTCCCCCGACAACCCCCATCAGACTTTAAATAAGCAGGCTGGAAAACTCTGCTGTGCTGAGTTCCAACTCTACTTCCAAGCTGGTTTGTTATAACAACTTGCCTCACCTTAATTGATACATTAAAATACCACATGTAGGTGGCTGGTAAACAACACTGGGGGTTGACACTTTTGCTGAGACATTTTTGTTAAATGCAGAAGTGTTTAATCAGATGATCTTTTGCAACTTGATGCAGAAGTGTTTAATGCAGATGATCTTTTGGATCATCCCACAACAGAAGTTGAGGGCCTGGTGCTCACACCTCTCTTACAGCACACTGTGCTGCTTGTTCGTGTGTGCTGTTTTGTCCCTGTTAGGCTGTGAGCCCCTCCAGGGAAGTGCTTGTGTCACCTTCATCTCTGGCTTCAGCATCCAGTCCCCAGGGTGTGTCAGAGAAAGCTTGTTGAATCCACAAATTAGTAAACAGATTACCTACACCCCTTATTGCTTCTCTGTCCCTAAAAATACCCAAGAAAATCCAGCTCTTTAATTTTACAGAAGCCCAAAGAGAAGAAATGACTTCCCCGGGGTCACACAGAAGCAGGAGGCAGTGGAATCAGCTTGCCCCAGGGCTGCTAAATGTAGCAGCCATTCAGGAGTGAATCCTGAAAGGCTGAGAGGGGACAAGGGTGGTAGGGAGTGGTAAAGGGCAACCACAGACTCCTCTTAGCCCTGTGGTGACCCCACCCAGTCTCACTGCCCCACGGTTCCTCCCCCTACAGCAAAGAAACACTCCAGGGCCTCCCCTCCTCCCTCCCCAGCCAGCACTGACTGCTCCTGCAGCCTGGGCGGGCACATCACTCAGTATTTTTAGCTTCACCACCTGGCACCTGTGGTCACTGTCTCTGCCCAGCCTGGCCGTGTCTCCTCCCAGGCCTTAAAGGGCCAGAATCTGCCAACTAGAAAGGAGGCCAACTCCTGCAACCGTAGGTCCAGGGCAGGAGGCAGAGAGAGACAGCTGGGGGTGGGAGATGGAAGGATGAGAGAGGAGGCGGCAGGATCTCCTAAGACCTGTGCCTGTCTCATTCTGGGGCTTTCTGGATGCTGATTTGCTCAAGTTGCTCACTCGGGGAACCAGTCAATACCATATATCCATCCCCTCCAAGACCTGAGTCTCCAAGGCAGGGCCTGGGAGTAGAGTCAACTCAGATGGTTCCAATGCCCTGTCTTTTTCTGTGTCACATTCATTCATTCATTCATTCACTCAACAAGCATTTTGAGCTCCTACTATGGACACAGTGGTTCTATCCTGAGTCTGTTGCTTTGGGATTCAAGAAGCACTTGTGCACCTGTAATTTCACAAGGTCTCCTATCTTGCTCTTGTTTTGTTTCAGGCCCTCCCTATGGCCTAGTCCTGTGCGTATGGATCAAGTCCTTGGCTCAGTGGTCAAGGCCTTTTGTGATCCAGCCTCTCTGTCCCTGTGGCCTCATCCCTACACACTTTCTTTTTCCCACCACGGAGTCTTTGCTCTTTCCTCAGCTTCACTCACCACCTGGGAGAGCACTTGCTCTTCAAGACAGACCTGGGACTCTCCTAGCATTTCTGCAAGCACAGGTGGTCCGTCTTTCCTCCCAACACCCTGGGCACAGTGCACCCACGCCCACTGAGGCGCCCACTATTCTGTGCCAAACTGCTCTGTCTTCTCTCTTTCCTACCAGGCAGGTCCCAGTTCCTGGCTCAGGCACTGGCACTCCATTGCACAGATGAGAAGACAGAGGCCCACACGGGGGAAATTAATTACAGATCCAGCATCCAACAGAGAGAGTAAGGGAGGAACCTGGCCCGGGACACAGGAGCCTACACCCCAGCCCTCTGTCCTTCAAGAGGCCTGCGGGGACAGCTGGCTTGGTTGTGCCTGCCCTTCTCCTGACCCAGGACAGTGCTGACTCAGTGCTGATGGAGGCATGGGCGGTCTAGGCTGGAGCAGAGGTGACCCCTGTCTCCCATGCAGATCCATTCCCAGAGCCTGTGGTCACAGCTTGGGTAATGCACTTGACTGAAGTCTGGGTTTCCCTGTGGGTGGGGCTGGGGAGAGCTAGCAAAAGGAACAACGGCCTCTGGGGTGTGAATCCCCACTGTGCCCCCACACAACCCCTCTTTCCACGTAGGTATGTAGAAATCACCCTCACAAACATATACACACTCACAGTCAAGCGCAGTCACTCCCAAATACCTCACAAACCTTCGTTCTCTCTCTGCCTCCCCTTCTCTCTTTTATACGCACACAAGCTAATTCAACAAAGACCAAACACCTGTTAGGTGCCAGTGGCCTGTGGGAAGGAAAGGGCAGGTGGGGCAGGGGCTTCCAAGAGGGCTTCCTGAAGGAGGAGGCAGGCATTCAGGTGGGCAGGGATGGAGTAGAGCCAGGGGAAGAGGAGTGTAGGCAGTTTCACTGGAGGGGAAACAGAGTGAGATGAGGTGGGAGGTGTCATCAGCCCAAATCACCCAGGCTTTGAACGGCCAGCCGAGTGTTGACTTCATTCTGTGGGAGCTGAGAGGTTTGGAGGGCTCTGAGCAGAGGAGGCACACCACATGGGAGGGGACTGGAAAGTCACTCAGGGGCCAGGGTGGGAGAGATAGGGAGGAGGCAGGGTGATAACTAGGTAAGAGATCTGAGTCTGAAGCAGGAAGGTGGCAGTGGGTGGCAAACAGTGGGCAGGCAGAGAGACTCAGAAGCAAGACCACCAGGCCCAGTGCTGTGCCCTCCCTGCCCCACGGCACTGACCTCCGCAGTGGGATCTCTTCCAGCAGCTCCTCCTCCTCCTCCCTGTGGAAGCAGACGAAGCAGAAGGCTGGTACATCATCGGCTCCACAGCCCGTGGGCCAGGCCGGAGGCAGCTCCAGGACAGGGCAGGGGTGGCTGGTGGCAGTCGTGGGAGCATTGTCCCCAGCCTGGACAGGAGTCCCTGAGCAAAAGTGCTCCAGGGTCAGCAGCCTGTCAACCTCAGGGCCCCGCACCTGCCCACCCACCACCTGTGCCTTTGCACTCAGGTTGCCCGTTGCCTCGGTCGGTAGAGGAGCCTGTGGCTCTGTCTGACAGGGGCTGCTGTCCTGATCCACAGGGGCTCCAGCCACTGGGCTAGGTCTCAGAAAGCAGCTTCCAGCCTGAACTCAGAAGTGTTGGCTGGGGGATGAAAGTCCGGTAGGGCTCCTCCTCACTACCCCGGTGGAGCCCTAGGCCCCTGGGTTGCCCACTCTGTTGCTGTCTGTCAGAGGCAGGACAGGGTAACAGGCTTGCAGATGACCTGTCCTTCTGGCCATCTGTCCATCCAGCTGTCTGCTCCTTCCTATCCAGCAAGCACGGCCACAAAGGCAGCTTCCCTAAGAAAGTTTGTTCTCCTATGCCAGGGTGGGTGGCATGGGTGGCCCCCAGGAGAGTGGGTTTGGCCTGCAGCTGGAAGGTGCAGAAGGACTGGGAGAGGCTGCCCAGTGCTCACGCTGTCCTGGAGAAAAGTTCTGACCCTGGAGTCCTGGTCATGTTCAGCTCCGACTAGAGGCTCCCTCTGCTCCCAGCTCCCTCTGACTCCAGTGGCTGCTTGCAGACCGGCTGGGCTGTGGGTATTAATAGCTCCACATTCACGCTGAGAAGTCTGGAGGTTAACTCCTTCTCTGCCAGAGCTGGGAAGGCCAGCGACTGGGCCAGTGAGATAGCCTCCTGAAGTGGCCAGGAGCAGAGGGAAAGGCGGCGCCTGGATGCCGCCCCCGCCCTGAGCCTGGCTGCCGCAGTGGACAATCAGTACCGCCTCCTGTCCACAAGGTTTGATATTGCACTGGGCAACCTGGTCTTGGTCAGGGTGCCCTGGCTACCTGATCCTTCCACTTGCACCTCCGGGAAGCCAGGTGGGGCTCAGGGCAGCCATCCTGAGATGGGCAGGGCTCTGAGCTTCAGGGAACCCCAAGGCTTCCCAACTCACACAGTCACCCGTAAGCTCACTGGGTCCCCTCACGTTCCCTTAACAGTCACCCTTGCCAACTCTGGGCCCCATTCTGTGGCTGGCTTCGGTGGGACCCAGACATGAGGCTGACGCAATGTATTTTATTGAGGAACATGGGCAGGGTAGTGGGTGGGAATGGAGGAATCAGAGTAGAATTTTTTCACCTGAAAAATATTTCTTGCACTACATGCCAGGCACTGCGCTGGGCTGCACTCAGGTTGCCCCCTGCCTTTGTGGGTTGCTACATGAGGCACACAGCAGTGGAGAGGGCAGACACCCTTCCTGCCTCTGCAGGTTTCCACGTCACTGTGGGAGGCCAAGGGGGCTGCAGTGTGAGTGAGGAAAAGGTGCTTGCCATCACGCAGGTGCAGCCTGGAGCATCAGCCTATAGTGTGGATGCAGACTGAGTTTCAGCCCCCTCTACCTCCTTTGCAATTTATGACATAAACAACCACAGGGGCCCTGGCAGCACCAGCAAACAAAGGAAAAAGAAATTCAGATTGTGAAAGTGCTATTAAAAAATAAAACAAGGGGCTGGGCGCAGTGGCTTATGCCTGTAATCCTAACACTCTGGGAGGCTGAGGCAGGTGGATAGCCTGAGCTCAGGAGTTCGAGACCAGCCTGAGCAAGAGTGAGACCCTGTCTCTACTAAAAATAGAAAAACTACCTGGCTGTCGTGGTAGGTGCCTGTAGTTCCAGCTACTCAGGAGGCTGAGGCAAAAGGATCTCTTGAGCTCAAGAATTTAAGGTTGCTGTGAGTTATGATGCCATGGCACTCTATACCTAGGGTGACAAAGTGAGATTCTGTCTCAAAAATAAAAAACAAATAAAATAAATAAATAAAACAAGGACATGTGAGAAAAGCTGTTAGCGTGGTAGTTAGAATTTTCAGGGAACACCTCATTGGAGCTGCAACCTGCAGGAAGAGGAGAAGGGAAGAGGAGGAGGAACCAGCCAGAAGATTGAGAATGTTCCAGAAAGAGAGAGAAGCAAGTGCAAATGCCTAGCGGTAAGAACTAGCTGGCATTTGAAGAAGACAGTGAGAAGCAGAGAAGATCTTTAATCTGGTCCTTAAAAGTGTAAATAGACTTTTCCAGGGGGGCTCAAGGGGTGGGGCATCACCAGCAGAGGGAATAGAGTATGCAAAGGCTAAGAGCCAGGGAAGAGAGGGACAGTGTACTAGAAGGCAAGAAGATGACAGAGGTGACAGAATCGGAGAGGTAGGAGGTATTCTTCCAAGGGTTGCCTCTCCCAAGGCTCTGAGGAGGAAGGACAGGTGGGGAGGAAGGTGGAAGTGGGAACTTGGGTTGGCTAAAGGACTGAGAAGTTTGAAGGTAGGGAAGCAGAGAGGCTAGGAAAGAACTGTTCATATATGTGGAACACAATTCCATCAGCTGGAAGAACAGGTCTGGGCTTCCCTGGCCAAGAAAAGGTGAGGATTGAGAATGGAGTGGCTGTGCACACTGTACAGAGACACCCTGACAGATGGTGGATGGGGCTGATATCTGGCCCTTACGCTGATCTGCCAAGTCTTGCACTCTTGAACTGCGACTGTACTAGGGCAGGATATTGTCTTTTTCTAATTGGTCCACCTAGAGGGGTGTCTTTTTCCAATTGGTCTATCCCAAGGGGGTCTTTTATTTTCTGATTTGCACAACAGGGCCCCATGGACTGGGCTGGGGGAGATGTTCTGGGAGCCCAGGCTCTGCTACAGACTTGCTATGTGGCTCTGGATGAGTCACTGTTCCTCTCTAAAACTATTGACTTACAGACCTAACCAGAGGCTAGTTGGTCCAATCCCTACACTACACAGGGAACAGAATGAGCCAAGAAAGGGGCAGCAACTCACCCAAGGTCATGCTGTGATGCACGGCAGCGTGGTCCTCTGAATAGTGAATGTAGAGCTATTAATACTCCTGTTTTGTGTTTCTCTGAGAAGAGAACAGGGAATGAGAGGGGACAGGGGAGGGCCGGGGTAGGGTGGGCAGCTCAGGGTATTCTCCCCGGGGAAGGTGTCAGATGGGGTCAGGGTGCCCCAGGCCTCTAGGTGCGCCTTCCCCCACCCCCAGGTCCCACAGGGTTGTCATTTGTAGATGTTAATTATTCAGGATGATGCTACTTTGCCTGGTTTTAATGCACTTTGATGGCCTTCTCTAGCTAATGGGGAAAATCAATAGGTTTAATTCTTAGTGGCTGTGAAGCTCTGTCTGTCTCCTATTTGGGTGGCTGGGCCAGGCTCTTTGGCTGGGGGTTGGGGTTGGAGGTTCAGACCCAGTTGACAAGAGCTTGAGACTCCACCTTACCCTGCCCCACCCCTTACCCTCTTCTGACTGCAGCGTGGGGAAGGGGAATTAGAATCACAGGCAGCTCCAAACTCTGCCCCAAACATCTTGGAGGGGCTGATCTTTAAATCTCAGCCATTTTCCACCTATCCAAGAGGGATTACAGCTCCTCATGGCCCTTGTGGCAGACCCAGCAGCCAGACCCATGCCAGTAGGGGCTGTCCCTACCACCTTTGGGGGATGAAGTCAGGCACTCCCTACATACCACTCAAGATCAGCCCCCGTCATCCTCCTGGGCATAGGACCAGCTCATAGACCAGTCTTAGAATGGGATGGGGTGGGGACCCAGCACAGGACCCACATTCCTGAAGAGCCTGAAATGCAGATTTTGGGTGTCATCTCTGATCTGTGTAGTTAACACTCAAGCAGGACAATTTCTCTGACAGTATGGAGAGCTGAGATATTCATGGGACGGCAGTGAGGGAACCTCCCATCTCAGAGAACATCCTTACTCCCACCTCTCTGTATGGTGCCCCAAGTCAATGTCCTTTATGAATCCTGACATTATCTTGTGAATGGAGGAATTATATACCACCATATTTGCTTGTGTTAAGAGTGTTCATGAAGTCTGGCTGCGGTGGCTCACACCTGTAATGCTAGCACTTTGGATTAGGCCAAGGCAGGTGGATTTCTTGAGCTCAGGAGTTTGAGACCAGTCTGAGCAAGAGTGAGATCCTGTCTCTACTAAAAATAGAAAAAACTAACCAGGCATCATGACAGTCCCAGCTATTTGGGAGGCTGAAGTAAGAGGATGGCCTGAGCCCAAGAGTTTGTGGTTGCTATGAGCTATGATGATGCCACCACACTCTACCCAGGGTAACAGTGAGACTCTGTCTCAAGAAAAAAAAAGTGTTCATGAGACCAATATAAACATTTAAGACATACCAGAGTCTTTATAATGCTGTTTTTGGTATTTCTCAATGTCTCCAAAACAAAATGAGCCCCCAAAAGAGAAAAGACCTGAGATGTCCCAAGCTTGGCCAGGCCCTGCCTGCTTCCCAGTGGACCCAGGACCCTCACCCCTGGCTGGAAATACCCAGGCTATTCTGCTAGGGCCCTTCCCAGAGTCATGGTCCTCTGGAACCCAGGACCTGGGACCTGGTCACCCATCTTGGCTGCTTGGCCCCAGCTTGGCTGCTTCTTCTTCTCCATCTGGGCCCCAGCAGACATGAGGCCTGATCCTAGGTTGGACAAAGAGCTTTGGGCTTGTGGGCTTCACAGTGCAGCAGAACCAGATTGAATCTCCCTCCAGCACTCAAGTTCTGTGCTCCCTCACACCCCCTGGTTTTCCAGGTGTGTAGAAGGCTGAGTTAATCCTTCTCTTTAGTTCATTGCACAGTGTTAGCCTTAGTCCATGAGGACCCCTGCCTTGTTTTTATCCACATCTTTATTCTCTTTTACCCCCATGGAAGCTAAGCAGGCAGAATACCACATACCCCCTTGTGGGATCACTGGGAGAATTATATGAGCCAGAGCATGTAAATGTTTAGGCAGCACCTACCATATGGGGACTGATCAATTAATTAAAGGTCCTATCCCATCTCCTGAGTGGTTCTCTCCCAGGGGCCTTTAAGGTTTGGACAAAACACCTTCTCTTTTGGTACCCCCAAGTGGGGCTGGTGTTTTTCAAAATCCTTCACTAATGACCCAAGGGATCCCCTGGGATAGAATCTAACATGCTCGTAGTCTGAGGAGGAAGCAAATGTGGATACAACTAGCTCCCTTTTCAAATTCAAATCCAGTAGTGACTGACTATACACCAGGTCAGGCCAAAAGCTGGGTGGTGGATGTGGGGACCCAGACCAGCCCAGAGAGGAAAGCCTCCCATCTGTGGGGAACCCTTTATCCAGTAGTGTGGGTGGGATTTCTCTTTCTAAGTAGGGTACAGTGAAGGTGCTGTAACAAAGAGGCCCCACATTATAGGGGCTCAAACAAGTCTTCTAACAAATTAATTAGGAACAAATGCTGAAGTTTTATATCAGTTTGCCGTGAAGGAAAAGGCTTCTGATCAAAGAGTCCTTTCCCTTTTATAAGAATAGAATGCCCAGATATTAGTTTTTTGAGCAGGCACAAGAAAAAGGAAAGCCTGATTTCAGATCTTTACAGCCCTAATAGCCGAGTGCACGGGGAACTGGTTTCCTAGAAGAGGATTTACTTGAGGCTGGGTTCAGTGGTTCATGCCTGTAATCCTAGCACTCTGGGAGGCTGAGGTGGGTGGATTGCTTGAGCTCAGGAGTTTGAGACCATCCTGATTAAGAGTGAGACCCCACCTCTAAAATAACCAGGTGTTTTGGCAGGCATGTGTAGGCTGAGGCAAGAGGATCACTTGTGCCCAAGAATTTGAGGTTACTATGAGCTATGATGCCACAGCACTCTACTGAAAGTGACCAAGTGACACTCTGTCTCAAAAAAAAAAGAAGACTTACTTGAATTAAAGTTCATCAGCATGTTGCTTAAAGATTTTCTTGAGAGGGCAGTGCCTGTGGCTCAGTGGGTAGGGCACTGGGCCCATATACCGAGGGTGGCAGGTTCAAACCCAGCCCCGGCCAAACTGCAACAAAAAATAGCCGGGCATTGTGGTGGGCGCCTGTGATCCCAGCTACTTGGGAGGCTGAGGCAAGAGAGTCGCCTAAGCCCAGGAGTTGGAGGTTGCTGTGAGCTGTGTGACAGCAGTCTTCTGAGGACAATAAAGTAAGACTCTGACTCTACAAAAAAAAAAAAGATTTTGTCGAGAATGCCAGCATCTTCTTAGAAGGAGTATAGGAGTTATGTCACATGGAAAAAGTTATATCCTGAATCATTTTTGGCCCAAGTTTTCTTTATAAAAAGGTGAAATTTCCTTTCCAGGAGTTGGTGGTCCTCTTGGCTGAGTACCATGTTCACATTTCAGTCCTCGAGGAGGACTAAAGACGGAGAGTTGAAGAAGTGACATTTTTCAATCTCACTCATTTTCAGTCAGCAAATAATTGGTCCCTAGCTGCATGGAAGACTGGGAAATTCATTCTCTAGCCCTACAGCCACATGCATTGCTAAAAATTGAAGCAGAGATGAAGGATTACTGAAAGGAGGAAACAGAGAAAGGTACAATTAACCGTCATGAGGGCCTCCTCTCTGGGTCCTGCCACAAACTCTGTTTACTAACCATTTTGGTGGTCTTTTTAATTGAGAAAATACACAGAGCAACCAGTCTATACAGGACCAGAGGACAGAGGCTCCCAGATGTAGATTATATGATGTGTTTGCATTTACTGAGAAGAGACTTTCAGTTTTGTCAAGGTTTGTGGAAGCATTAATGAGGGTGAAATGAAAAAAATGAAGCAATAATTAACCCCAGGGAAAACAAAAGGTTGCACAAGAAAGGAAATGTAATCATAGCGTACAGTGTGGCTGAGCTATGAATATTATCTATAAAGGTGTAATATAACATAAATACTAAAAATTATTTTATCCAAAAAGGGTGTACGTAACTATACTGGGAGGATGAGGACAAGATGCATGTGTGTGGGAGAGGAGGGAAATGGGTATAGAAAAATCAAACATGGGCGGCGCCTGTGGCTCAGTCGGTAGGGCGCCGGCCCCATATACTGAGGGTGACGGGTTCAAACCCGGCCCCGGCCAAACTGCAACCAAAAAACAGCCGGGTGTTGTGGCGGGCGCCTGTGGGCCCAGCTACTCCGGAAGCTGAGGCAAGAGAATCGCTTAAGCCCAAGAGCTGGAGGTTGCTGTGAGCTGTGTGAGGCCACGGCACTCACCGAGGGCCATAAAGTGAGACTGTCTCTACAAAAAAAAAAAAAAAAAAAAAAAGAAAAATCAAACATAGCTGCATTAGTATGTAATTTAGAATAATTTAAGAACCGGCAGCATGGGCGTCACCAGGGAGCTTATTAGAAATGCAGAGTTTTTGGCTCAAAGGAGTAAAGCACTGGTCCTATATGCCGCAGGTGGCGGGTTCAAACCCAGCCCCGGGCCCAGAACTGCAAAAAACAAACAAACAAAAAAAAACAAATGCAGAATTTTGGAAACTGCCCCAGGCCTGCTGAATCAGAACCTACATTTTAACAAGATGCCTGGATGATTTTCTTTTCTTTTCTTTCTTTCTTTTTTTTTTTTGAGACAGAGCCTCAAGCTATCACCCTGGGTAGAGTGCTGTGGCATCACAGCTCACAGAACCTCCAACTCCTGGGCTCAAGCGATTCTCCTGCCCCTGCCTCCCAAGTAGCTGGGACTATAGGCACCCACCACAACGCCTGGCTATATTTTTTGGTTGCAGCCATCATTGTTGTTTTGCGGGCCCGGGCTGGATTTGAATCTGCCAGCTCAGGTGTATGTAGCTGGCACCTTAGCCACCTGAGCCATAGGCGCTGAGCCGCCTGGATGATTTTCATGTTGCTTAAAGTTTAAGAAACCCTGACTTAGAAAAAAACAGCAAACAGAAGGAATAGCTAGAAGAATTGAATTGCCTAGGAATTTAGGGAGAAAAGAGCTGGAGCTCAATCAGAGCCTCTGATCAAGTGGTGGCATAGAGAACTGCTAATTTTTTGTTGTATTGTTTGTGATTCATTGAGGGTACAAAGCATTAGGTCACTGATTGCATTCTTAGATAAAGTCCCTCTTGGCTCGGTGCCTGTTGCTCAGTGGTTAGGGTGCCAGCCACATACACCAGCGCTGGCAGGTTCAAACCCAGCTCTGGCCTCCTAAAACAACAATGATAACAACAACAAAAAAAAATAGCCGGCCTTTGTGGTGAGTGCCTGTAGTCCCAGCTACTTGAGAGGCTGAGGCAAGAGAATCCCGTAATTCCAAGAGTTTGCTTTGAGCTGTGACACCATGGCACTTTACCAAGGATGACATAGTGAGACTCTGTTTCAAAAAAATAAAAAATAAAAAAGTCCCTCTTATAATTGTGTCCCACCCCCAAGAGGTGTGCCATATACCGTAACACGCCCCCATCTTGAGGACTGCTAATTTTTTAATTTAAGTCCTATAGTTTTGAGTTTTAAACTATGTGGAAGATTTATGCTATTAAAAGAAAGGTGAATTATGGCGGCGCCTGTGGCTCAAAGGAGTAGGGCGCTGGCCCCATATGCCAGAGGGCACTGGCCCCATATGCCAGAGGGCACTGGCCCCATATCCCAGCCCTGGCCAAAAACTGCAAAAACAAACGAACAAACAAAAAAAAAAAGTGAATTATGTGCATGATTTCAAAGCCCAACAATGCAAAAAGGAATGTAAAGGCTTCCTCCTACTAGCGACCCCCAGGCTCCCCTTTGCCTTGTCCACGGTTTCTAGGATATCCTTCCAGAACATTTCTCTGCATATCCAGCCTTTGTATATGTGGCCATCCTATTTACTGTATTTTTTTTTTTTTACAGATAAGAGCACATCCAATGCACTGTGGAGCACCTTGCTATTTTCACTCAATAATATCTTGGAGATTATTCCATATAACTACATATAGCTCTGCTTAATTCACTTATAGGTTGCTTTTATAGGCTATTACAGGATGCCTCGTATGGTAATTTATTTAACTGTTCCCCTATTGATGGGAAATCAGGCTGTTTCCAGCCTTCATCTATTACGTACAATACTACCATAAGCATTTTGTAACCAGAATGTAGTATAGGGTTAAGGGCATAGAATGCCTGGAATTGGAAACCTTGGGCTGCCACGAAAGCCAATTATTTTATCTCTGTGAACCTCAGTTTGTGTAGCTATAAAATGGGGATAAAAATGATATTAATAGTGCCTACTATGTGTACTCAAATCTAGACAGTGGGGACTCAGTAAAAAAAAAAATCAGATATAAGTCCATGCACTCATGGAGCTATATTCTCATGGGAAGAGACAGATGACAAACAAGATAATTAATAAAATATATGATGTTGTAACCGGCCCCCCATGGAACAAATTTCAATGACTCCCATGTAATCCTCTCCCCTCCCTAACTACTTCATCTCTGTTATTCTGAGAGACAGATTTGAGACAGCTACTCTTTTTTTTTTTTTTTAGATCCAGACTTTATTTTATTTACTTATTTATTTATTTTTTGTAGAGACAGAGTCTCACTTTATGGCCCTCGGTAGAGTGCCGTGGCGTCACACAGCTCACAGCAACCTCCAACTCCTGGGCTTAAGCGATTCTCTTGCCTCAGCCTTCCGAGTAGCTGGGACTACAGGCACCCGCCACAACAACCGGCTATTTTTTTGTTGCAGTTTGGCCGGGGCTGGATTTGAACCCGCCACCCTCGGTATATGGGGCCGGCACCCTGCTCACTGAGCCACAGGCGCCGCCCACTTTATTTTATTTTTATTTATTTATTTTTTTTGTAGAGACAGAGTCTCACTTTATGGCCCTCAGTAGAGTGCCATGGCATCACACAGCTCACAGCAACCTCCAACTCCTGGGCTTAAGCGATTCTCTTGCCTCAGCCTCCCGCTGGTAGTACAGGCGCCCGCCACAACACCCAGCTATTTTTTGGTTGCAGTTCAGCCGGGGCCGGGTTTGAACCCGCTGCCCTCGGTATATGGGGCCGGCGCCTTACCGACTGAGCCACAGGTGCCGCCCGATCCAGACTTTATTTTTATTTTTATTTTGTAGAGACAGAGTCTCACTTTATGGCCCTCGGTAGAGTGCCATGGCATCACACAGCTCACAGCAACCTTCAACTCCTGGGCTTAAGCGATTCTCTTGCCTCAGCCTCCCGAGTAGCTGGGACTACAGGCGCCCGCCACAACGCCTGGCTATTTTTTTGTTGCAGTTCGGCAGGGGCCGGGTTTGAACCCGCCACCCTTGGTATATGGGGCCGGCGCCTTACCGACTGAGCCATAGGTGCCGCCCCGAGACAGTTACTCTTGTTGTCCTGACAAGACACCTATAGTTCTTTCTTCCTTGACAGTCCTTGACTCAATAATTGGATCTTTGTGAAATCCAATTTTTGTGCAGTGAGCAACCGGACCTAGATGGAAATGTGCCCTTGCAGTTTCAATAAACAATATCAAGTGCTAAAAGAAGTGCAGCAGTGAAGAAGGATGGAGTGGGAGATTTGCAATTTTGGATAAAGGAGTTGTGGAAGGAGATGAGTGGAGAGGTATGGAAATTCTTGGAAGAAGAGCATTACAGGCAAAGGAACGGGACAGCAAACTCACTACCTCCCATGACAGCTTTAGGCGATGTGAAGGCTCCCTGTGCCTTCTACCTCCTAGCCCTTAGCCTGTCTTCAGGGACTCATACAAAATAAGTAGAATCCCTCCCCCGAGGGCAGCTGTTCCATCAGATGCCAGCAAGAGGGCTGCCAATGCGTCATTACGCGTGAAGTGAGAGAGAGCTGCCCAAAGAACTGCACTGGCACTTTGGTGGCCTCAGAGAAACAGCTGGATTCTCAGACCAGCAGGGTCAGTCCCCAGCCACAGGGGACTCTGCCCCCAGGTATGAATCCTTCTTTTGGAGAGGTTTATGGCATGAAGGCAGAACCAGGAGAGAGAGAAGGTTCTGGGAATGCTATCTTTGGGTGAGCACACTTGGGCTGGCTCCAGGGAAGGTTGGTGGTCTCGGCAGAGCGGGTCTCAGCTCTATGAGAGCCCTCTTAGGTTTGTTCCTTAAGCCAGTAACATCAGTTCCAGAATTTCTCTGTAGACCTCTTTAAGACCACAATCTAATTACAAGAGGAAGAGAAGCACTGGGGGAGTTTGTTTCAAGGTGGCCTTGGAGGGCAGTAGTGCCGTTTAACTTAGAATATGTTTATTTGGGGGGATTTGGGAGATATTAAGGAAGTGGTGGGAGGGCTAAAGCCACCCCTTAGCACTGGCATTGACCCAGGGTCACAGGAACAAGACAGACCCCTATGCCTGTCTCGCCTGGCAGACTGCCTCTGGCGCCCCTTATGGACAGAGTCTACCGCAGCCGCTGACGTGGTTCGTGCAGTCTCCACCTCAGCTTTCCTTTTTTATTTTTTCATTTTATTTATTTATTTATTTATTATTATTATTATTTTTTTTTGTAGAGACAGAGTTTCACTTTATGGCCCTTGGTAGAGTGCCATGGCGTCACACAGCTCACAGCAACCTCCAACTCCTGGGCTTAAGCCATTCTCTTGCCTCAGCCTCCCAAGTAGCTGGGACTGCAGGCGCCCCCCACAAAGCCTGGTTAATTTTTCTAGTTTTTTTTTGTAGAGACAGAGTCTCACTGTACTGCCCTCGGGTAGAGTGCCATGACTTCACACGGCTCACAGCAACCTCCGACTCCTGGGCTTAAGTGATTCTCCTGCCTCAGCCTCCCGAGGAGCTGGGACTACAGGCACCCGCCACAACGCCCGGCTATTTTTTTGTTGCAGTTTGGCTAGGGCTGGGTTCCAACTCACCACCCTTGGTATATGGGGCCAGCGCCCTACCACTGAGCCATAGGCGCCACCTTGGTTTTCCATTTTTTTTTTAGGAGTCCGGGTCTTACTGTCCCTCAGGCAAGTCTTAAACTCCTGAGCTCAAGCAATTTTCCCTCCTCAGCCTCCCAACAGTGCTGGGATTACAGGCATGAGCCACTGTGCCCGGTGAAGGGAGAGTAATTTTTATTACTTTTTTAAGAGGGGAGAACTTTGAAATGTAAGAATATTGATGAATAGTCAAGCTTTTGTATTTTTTTTTTTTGCCCCCTTTTGAGAGGTGAAAAATGGCCTCAGTAGAGCGGCTCCCGTAGCTCAGTGGGTAGGGTGCCAGCCACATACACCCAGGCTGGTGGGTTCAAATCCAGCCCGGGCCAGCTAAACAACTGCAACAAAAAAATAGTCAGGCATTGTGGAAGGGCCCCTGGAAGGGGAGGCTGAGACAAGAGAATCGCTTAAGCCCAAGAGTTTGAGGTGGCTGTGAGTTGTAATGCCCCAGCACTCTACCGAGGGCAACATAGTGAGACTCTGTCTCAAAAAAAAAAAGTAGCCTCAGTATAAGTTTGATGTGCATTTCTCTTTTTATGAGTGAACTTGGTATCTTCTCATAGGTTTTAGGGGAAATTTTTCTTCAGAGACTGCCTTTTAAAATGTTTTTTACCTGGGTGGTGACTGTGGCTCAAAGGAGTAGGGCGCGGGCCCCATATACCGGAGGTGGTGGGTTTAAACCCAGCCCTGGCCAAAAACTGCAAAAAAAAAAAAAAAAAAAAAGTTTTTTACCCATTGTTCTCTTGGGTCATTGACCTTTTTCTTATTAATTTCAAGAATTCTCTATATTTGACACAAAAGCCCTTCCCTGTGATATGTGTTGCAAATATTTTCCCCCAGTTAGTCATCTTTCTTCTGACTCCAATGAGGTGATAGAGACATAACTTCTTGTGTACATTTCTGATGACTTGTGAAAATTGGTGCCATTCCTGTGATTGGCAGTTTGGCATTATCTATCAAAACTGCAAATGCATTTATCCTTTGACTCAGCAGTCTCCCTTCTGGGAATTTTTTCCTCTGATTGAATAGCTTGGATCATATATTTTCTTTTATTTATTTATTTTCCTCAACACTTGTAGAAATTTATGCTGCTTGACATGGATAAAAATATGTGTGTGGGGTGGTGCCTGTGGCTCAAAGGGGTAGGGCGCCAGCCCCATATGCCAGAGGTGGCCGGTTCAAACCCAGCCCCTGCCAGAAACTGCAAACAAACAAACAAACAAAAAAACCCATAAAAATAATATGTGTGTCAGGCGGCACCTGTGGCTCAGTGAGTAGGGCACCGGCCCCATATGCCGAGGGTGGCGGGTTCAAACCCAGCCCTGGCCAAACTGCAACAACAACAACAACAAAAGAAATAGCCGGGCGCTGTGGCGGGCGCCTGTAGTCCCAGCTACTCGGGAGGCTGAGGCAAGAGAATTGCTTAAGCCCAGGAGCTGGAGATTGCTGTGAGCTGTGTAATGCCACAGCACTCTACCAAGGGCCATAAAGTGAGACTCTGTCTCTACAAAAAATATATATATATGTGTGTGTGTGTGTGTGTGTGTTGGTTGGTTGGCTGACTTTTTTCTTATAAAACTGGAAATAGCCTGGGAGGTCATCAATAGGAAACTGATTAAATAAACTATAGTACATCCATAAAATGGATGCTATAAAGTAATGAAGAAAATTTCTATGTACTATAATGAAAAGATGGCTAGGATCTTTCAAGTTAACTTTTTTTTTTTTGTAGAGACAGAGTCTCACTGTACCGCCCTCTGGTAAAGTGCCGTGGCGTCACACGGCTCACAGCAACCTCTAACTCTTGGGCTTACGCGATTCTCTTGCCTCAGCCTCCCGAGCAGCTGGGACTACAGGCGCCCGCCACAACGCCCGGCTATTTTTTGTTGCAGTTTGGCCGGGGCTGGGTTTGAACCCGCCACCCTCGGCATATGGGGCCGGCGCCCTACTCACTGAGCCACAGGCGCCGCCCTCAAGTTAACTTTTAAGTTAAGTAAAAAAATGAAGAGGAAGAAGAGTATATTTAATGCGCCATTTTTGTGTAAGACTTGGGGAGAAATGGGAAATATAAAAATATATTTGTGGACAGCGCCTGTGGCTCAGTGGGCAGGGCACCGGCATCATAACCGAGGGTGGCTGGTTCAAGCCTGGCCCCGGCCAAACTGCAACAAAAAAACAGCCAGGCATTGTGGTGGGTGCCTGTAGTCCCAGCTACTTGGGAGGCTGAGGCAAGAGAATCACCTAAGCCCAGGAGTTGGAGGTTGCTGTGAGCTGTGACGCCACATCACTCTACCAAGGGCGATAAAGGGTAGAAAAAAAAAGTCTCTACAAAAAAAAAAAGTATATATATATACAGATATATATTTGTATTTGCTAAAAACACTGGGAATAAAGTAAAAAGTAAAGAGAGGTTGGGGGGTGGTGGCCGTAACTCAGTGGGTAGGGCGCTGGCCACATACACCGAGACTGGTGGGTTTGAACCCGGCCTGGCTAGCTAAAACAACAACTGCAACAACAACAAACAACAAACAATGCCCGGGCATTGTGGCGGGCGCCTGTAGTCCCAGCTACTTGGGAGGCTGAGGCAAGAGAATCACTTAAGCCCAAGAGTTTGAGGTTGCTGTGAGCTGTGATGCCAGAGCACTCTACTCAGGATGACAGCTTGAGACTCTGTCTCAAAATAAAGAGAGGTTTAATTGTTCAGGTTTATCCCAGCTCTTAGATTACAAAGTATAATGCTAATTATATGACAGTGAACTATTTTTACATAAAATGTACAAATTTCAGGAGGTGACCATAACAATGGTGCCTCTAGTTACCTTATGTAAAACACTTGAACAGTCTCATCAATATTGCCATCACTGTTTAACACTCCCAGTGTATTTTCTTTTTTTTTGTTTTTGGTTGTGGTTTGGCCAGGGCTGGGTTTGAACCTACCACCCTCGGTATATGGGGCTGGCGCCCTACTTACTGAGCCACAGGCGCCACCAAACCAGTATATTTTCTTAATGTCTGTTTACTTAAAATTGTGTGGAGTGACATAATTAATAAGCAATAAAGTCTGAATTACACACAGTGAAAAAATAAATAAATAAAAAGAGGTTGGGGAGGGGAGAAAATGGGAGCAGGGATAACAAATGTAACTTTATTTTTGTTTTTAGTCTATTATTTTTTAACCATGTGAATTATCTACTTTTTAAAAAGTTAATGAGATGGATCCAACTGAGAGACAGTGGTTGAAAATATCGAAGAGGAAAGTTCCTAGAAGGTAGAAGGGGGCGGGATTCAAGGCCCAGAGGTAAGTGTAGATATTAGCCTCAGTTTTCCCTTCCATAAAATGGAGATTCTTGGGCTCTGGCGCCTGTAGCTCCTGGTTACAGTGCTGGCCACATACACCTAGGCTGGCAGGTTTGAAACTGGCCTAGGCCTGCTAAACAACAATGACAACTGCAACACGGGTGGTGCCTGTGGCTCAGTGGGTAGGGCGCTGGCCCCATATACTGAGGGTGGTGAGTTCAAACCTGGCCCTGGCCAAACTGCAACAAAAAATAGCCAGGCCTTGTGGCAGATGCCTGTAGTCCTAGCTACTTGGGAGGCTGAGGCAAGAGAATCACCTAAGTCCAGGAGCAGGAGGTTGCTGTGAGTGACATCAGAGCACTCTAATGAAGGCAATAAAGTGAGACTCTGTTTGAAAAAAAAAAAAAAAACAGTGACAACTGCAACAAAAAAATAGCTGGGCATTTTGTTGAGTGCCTGTAGTTTCAGCTACTTAGGAGGCTGAGGCAAGAGAATCGCTTAATCCCAAGAGTTTGAGGTTGCTGTGAGCTGTGATACCACAGCACTCTACCCAGGGTGACAGCTTGAGTCTCTGTCTCAAAAAAAAAAAAAAAAAAAGTGGAGATTCATGAGCTAACCATGAAAAGCACCTGGTGCTGAACTTTGTCAAATGTAACTCTTGTCTCTTTGGTGAGGTCCAGGGCAGACTGAGCTCAGAGCCACTGAGCAAATGTGGGCCTTGAGAACCAGTCTTGTCTACAATCCTCCAAGTGCCTACTGGGAGGACAGTCAGTGGTCAGCAAGAGGGCCTGAGCAGTTCCTAGAGCCTCACCATGGAAGAGAGTGAGAGCTTCCTGCAAAGCCGGGGGAGGGAGTCTGCAGGCCTGGAGCCATCTCTTTTTGAATCCACCCACAGCCTTCTTCAGCTCCACCAAGCCCACGATGGGGACAGATTGGCCCTAAATTTAGCTAAAAAGCAGCCCCAGAAAGAGCTTTTGAGAAACTAAATGCACAGCAGCTACCATCAACATGTTAAACCCCTTGGTTTACCAAAGAGGAAACTGAGGCTGAGAAAGGGCAAGAGTTGCATATTTCCAGAGCTTCACTGTGAGGTGGGCCTGACTTCTGCTAGTAAGCCTGAAGTATAGGCTGAACTATATCCCCCTCAAATTCATATGTTGAAGCCTAACTCCTAGTACTTCAGAAGAAGACTGTATTTGGAGACAGGCATTTATTTATTTATTTATTTATTTTTGAGACAGAGTCTCACTTTGTCACCCTCAGTAGAGTGCTGTGGCATCACAGCTCACAGCACTTGGGCTTAAGCGATTCTCTTGCCTCAGCCTCCCAAGTAGCTGGGACTACAGGCACCCACCGCAACACCTGGCTATTTCTTGTTGCAATTGTCATTGCTGTTTTAGCTGGCCGGGGCCGGGTTCGAACCCGCTACCCTTGGTATATGTGGCTGGCACCCTATTCACTGAGCCACAGGGGCTGCCTGGAGACAGGGCATTTAAAGAGATCATTATATTAAAATGAGGTCATATGGGTGGTGGGTCCTAATCCAGTAGGAGTGGTGTCCTTATAAGAAGAGGATATGGCTCTGCGCCTGTGGCTCAAGCGGCTAAGGCACCAGTCACATACACCTGAACTGGCGGGTTCAAATCCAGTCTGGGCCCACCAAACAACAATGATGGCTGCAACCAAAAAATAGTCGGGTGTTGTGGTGGGCACCTGTAGTCCCAGCTACTTGGAAGGCAGAGGCAGGAGAATCGCTTGAGTCCAGGAATTGGAGGTTGCTGTGAGCTGTGATACTATGGCACTCTACCCAGGGTGACAGCTTGAGGCTCTGTCTCAAAAAAAAAAAAAAAAATTGGTCATTAGGAACCCCGTGCGGTGGCTCACACCCGTAATCCTAAACTATGGGAGGCTGAGGCAGGAGGATTGCTTGAACTCTTGAGTTCAAGATGAGCCTGAGCAAGAGTAAGTCACCATCTCTCCTAAAACAGAAAAACTAGCTGGGCGTGGTGGTATGCACCTGTAGTTCCAGCTACTTAGGAGGCTGAGGCAGGAGGATTGTTGGAGCACAGGAGTTTGAGGTTGCTGTGAGCTATGATGCTACAGCACTCAACCCCAGGGCTACTGAGTGAGACTCTGTCTCAAAGGGGGGAAAAAAAAAGAAGAGGAGATTAGGACAAAAATACATAGTTGGAAGTTGATAAATTAAATTAAAAATTTTTCAAATATTTTAGATCCATGGTTGGTTGAATCTATGGATGCAGATCCTGAGGATATAAAGACTGGCCATACTTTGTTATGGCAGCCCTAGCAAACCAATGCAGTGTATTTCCTGTTTATACCAAGAACATTTGGAGATGGGCAGCCCAAGATGCTATAGGCATATCACAGAGACTCACCTTCCATGTTCTTTTCCACCTTCAATTTTCTTTTCTTTTCTTTTCTTTCTTTCTTTCTTTTTTTTTTTTTGAGACAGTCTCACTACATCACCCTCAGTAGAGTACTGTGGCATCAGAGCTCACAGCAACCCTCAAACTTTTTTTTTTTTTGAAACCGAGCCTCAAGCTGTCACCCTGGGTAGAGTGCCATGGCATCACAGCTCACAGCAACCTTCAACTCCTGGGCTCAAGCGATTCTCCTGCCTCTGCCTCCCAAGTAGCTGGGACTACAGGCGCCCGCCACAACGCCCGGCTATTATTTTGGTTGCAGCCGTCATTGTTGTTTGGCAGGCCCGGGCTGGATTCGAACCCAACAGCTCAGGTGTATGTGGCTGGCACCTTAGCCACTTGAACCACAGGTGCCGAGCCAACCCTCAAACTCTTGTGCTTAAGCGACTCTCTTGCCTCAGAATCCCAAGTAGCTGGGGCTACAGGTGCTCCACCTTCAATTTTCAAAGTCATCTCTGGGGCCAAATGGCTGCTGGAGCTGCCTATTGCAGGTAGCCACAAGGAAGAAGGGACAAAACATTTGTCCCTCCCTTTCAAGGCAACTTCCTGCAAGTCCCACAGAACAGTTTTGCCAACATCTTATTGGCCACGACATAGTCACCTGATGACATCTGGGCTGCAATGAACGTAGGAAAAGTGCCCAGCTAAAAGTTAGGATTTACTACTAAGGAGGAAGGAAAGAACACATGCTGAGGAGGTACCCACAGTCTCTGCCATAGACTGTGATCTCAGACCATAGACCCAAGGTTGCATGAGGAACTTTTCTTTACTTTTCCCATAACCCAGCAGAATTGCTATCGTAAGCTTTGGATGGCACTTCCACTTTTCTTTTTTTTTTTTTTCTTTTTTATTTTTTTGTAGAGACAGAGTCTCACTTTATGGCCCTCGGTAGAGTGCCGTGGCCTCACCCAGCTCACAGCAACCTCCAACTCCTGGGCCCAAGCAATTCTCCTGCCTCAGCCTCCCAAGTAGCTGGGACTACAGGCGCCCGCCACAACGCCCGGCTATTTTTTGGTTGCAGTTCAGCCGGGGCCGGGTTTGAACCCACCACCCTCGGTATATGGGGCCGGCGCCTTACCGACTGAGCCACAGGCGCCGCCCGGCACTTCCACTTTTCTGTGTGAATGTGTCTGTTCCCTCAGTGGCTTTTGAAGTGCCAACCTATAGTGAGCAGTGTCTGTCGTGAAGTCCTCTGTGCAGGTGTGTCCAAGACATTACCCCTCGGCCAGGAGCCCATGGCCTTTAGCTCACACAGGCTACCTTGTTTCTTTTCTTTCTATTTTTTTTTAGAGTCTTAGATAGAGTCTTACTACATCACCCTTGGTAGAGTGCTGTGGCTCATAGCTCACAGCAACCTCCAACTCTTGGGCTTAAACCATTCCCTTGCCTCAGGCTCCCAAGTAGTTGGGACTATAGGTGCCCGTCACAACGCCTGGCTATCTTTAGAGACAGGGTCTTGCTCTTGTTCAGGCTGGTCTCAAACCTGTGAGCTCAGGGCAATCCACTGGCCTTGGACTCCCAGATTAGAGAGGATTACAGGCGTGAGCCACCTTGTTTCTTGCAGTTGCTTTGTCTCTCTGGACCATGCTCAGGCCTTGGAGATCATAGTGCTGCCCCTGTGGCTGCTGAGAGAGTTGTATGAAGTATTATCCCCATCTGCTCTTTTTTTTTTTTGCCCTGGGTAGAGTGCTGTGGCATCACAGCTCACAGCAACCTTATACTCTTCTGCTTAAGCGATTCTCTTGCCTCAAACTTCCAAGTAGCTGGGATTACAGGCGCCTGCCACAACTCCCGGCTATTCTTTGTTGCAGTTGTCATTGCTGTTTAGCTGGCCTGGGCTGGGTTCAATCCCACCTGCCTCCATGTATGTGGCTTGCACCGTAACCACTATGCTATGGGCACCAAGCCAACCCCATCTTGACCTTCTCAAATCTCTCTCTCTGGAGTTTCACTACTTTTCCCCCAATAAGTAGGATACAGAGATTTTCCCTCTGAGATTTCCAAAACTTCTCTCTTTTTTTCCATTACCTCCCCTCTGCCTGTCTCTTTCTTTCCTATCTCAGGGACATCTAAAGGTAGCAAGCCTTATTTAGGGAACTTATGTTTTTCCAGTAAAGGTTTAAGCTCCTGGGACACAAATCCCAGAAATTCATGGATTTTTCCCCTGCTTTCCACACTCTTACATTCTTCTCCTGAAGTGATAAGGATAGGTTTTGGCTTCACAAGAAGGAGGAAAAAAGGAAAGAAAATATCAGGGGGTGGCGCCTGTGGCTCAGTGAGTAGGGCGCCGGCCCCATATGCAGAGGCTGGTCAGTTCAAACCCGGCTCCGGCCAAACTGCAACCAAAAAATAGCCGGGTGTTGTGGCGGGCGCCTGTAGTCCCAGCTACTTGGGAGGCGGAGGCAGGAGAATCACCTAAGCCCAAGAGCTAGGGGTTTCTGTGAGCTGTGGCACCACGGCACTCTACCGAGAGCGACAAAGTGAGACTCTGTCTCTAAAAGAAAGTAAAAGAAAAGAAAATATCAGGAAATTAAAAAGAACATAAGTTTGTGTCTCAAAATTACAATAAATTGTTCTGTGGTTGACACTAATTGGCATTCCTCACCCACTTCTCTCTTCCTACTGCCACTGTACCATCTAGAAAAGCTAAACATTTCCTTTCCCTGCCTCTCTTCTCCTGGGCTGGTGGTGTTTCCCAATTCTGGTCAATGAGGTAGGAGTGGGCCGGGTGTGGTGGCTCATGCCTGTAATCCTAGCCCTCTGGGAGGCCAAGATGGGAGGATCACTTCAGCCCAGGAGTTACAGACCAGCCTGAGCAAGAGTGAAACCCTGTCTCTACTAAAAATAGAAAAATTGGCTGGGTACAGTGGCAGGCACCCGTTGTATTGAGTTATGATGTTGCCAGTACACTCTAGTTTAGGTGACAGAATGAGACCCTGTCTCAAAAAAAGTAAAATAAAATAAAATAAAATAGGAGCAGAAGACTGCTTGAAGTTTGACTTTATCCAAAATAAAGGGGGTCAGACAACCTGAGCAACATCAGACCCAGTCTCCATAAAAAAACAGAAAAAATTAGTTGGTTGTGGTGGTATACATTGTAAGTTTCAGCTACTTGGAAGGCTGAGTCAGAAGGATCACTTGAGCCCGGGACTTTGTGGTTACAATGAGCTATAATGATGCCAACACTCTAGCTGGGCAACAGAGCAAGATACTGTCTCAAAAAAACAAAACAAAACAAAACCAAAAAAGGGAGCTAGGTGTGGCTAGCATCATCCCTTTCCTTTTCCTTCCAACTTAGAATGTGAACCTGATGCCTGGTGCTACAGCAGTCATATTGCCACCACGAGGGCAAGGCTAAAAGAATCCCAGAAACCATGGCACCATTGAGCAAGTATATCTATACAGGTATTATTTATTTACTATTCAGTAAGAAAATAAACCCAATTTTTAAAGTTTTTGTTGCTTGCTGCTGAAAGTATTCCTAATGCATATGCTATTAGTTTATTTAAATTAGCAGAAGTACCCTTCTCTTTTCCACAAACAGTGACAGGTATCTTGAATTCTAACCCTATAGATGGAAGACAATTCCTAACTATCCCTTCATCCCACTCAGCCTGGTGTTCCCCAAGCCAGGCTCTATTTTTCAGAGTGACAGATTGTCCTCCAATTATTGTCAACCTGGAGACAAACCCTCTCTCTTTGTCACCCTGTCTGGGCAGCAGAGGTCTCAGAAACTGGAGTGTTCGAAGGAAATCCATACATTTACTAAAAATCTTCTCTAGGATATGTCATTGCTATGCTCTAGATGTTTGTGTCCTTCCAAAATTCAAATATTAAAACCTAACCCCCATGGTGATGGCCTTAGAAGATGATGCCTGTGGGGGTGTTAGGTTGTGGGGGCTCCACCCTCATGAATGGGATTAGTGACCTATGAAAGAGGTTTGAGAGAGCCTGTTTACCTCTTCTGCCATGTCAGGACAAGCAGCATTTATGAAGAATGGGGGCCCTCACCAGACATCAAATCTGCCAGCACCTTGGTCTTGAATTTCCCAGCCTCCAGAACTGTAAGCAATACATTTATGTTGTTTATAAATTACCAAGTCTAAGGTATTTCATTATAGTAGCCTGAATGGACTAAAGCAATCATGATGTACTGCACAGGTTCCTGACTGCTCCAGTGGAAGGTGCCAGGCTAAGGGGTTCCTTCTCTGAGAAGTCCCTAATCCCACATTTCTTTTCTTTTCTTTTTTTTTTTAGAGACAGAATCTCACTTTGTCACCCTTGGTAGAGTGCTGTGACGTCACAGCTCACAGCAACTTTCATTTCTCAGGCTTAGGCAGTTTTCTTGCCTCAGCCTCCCGAGTAGCTGGGACTATGGGTGCCCACCACAACGCCTGGCTATAATCCCACACTTCTGCATGCTCCCTTAGTTGAAGTAATCAAGGCCTAGAAATAGAGAAACAAAGTACAGATATGGTCAATGTGTGGGACACGTGTACTGGGGACTTCAGATGAACTCAGGCCAGCTCAGAAGTGATGGCCTGAGCCATGCCAACCAGAATAAGTCCTAGTGCTCATTCCAGAACATTTTAGGGTCAGCTAGCCAATGTGGCTTAGTGGTTAGTGTGCCGCCAGCCCTACACACCAGGGTGGTGAGTTTGAACCTTGCCTGGGCCTGATTGAAAAAAAAAAAAAACAGGGCGATGCCTGTGGCTCAGTGGGTAGGGCGCCGGCCCCATATACCGAGGGTGGTGGGTTCAAACCCAACCCCGGCCAAACTGTAACAACAAAAAATAGCCGGGCATTGTGGCAGGCGCCTGTAGTCCCAGCTACTTGGGAGGCTGAGGCAAGAGAATCGCCTAAGCCCAAGAGGCTAGAGGTTGCTGTGAGCTGTGACGCCACGGTACTCTATCGAGGGCGATAAAGTGAGACTCTGTCTCTACAAAAAAAAAGAACATTTTAGGAAGAGAAGATTTCTTTCCTTTAGACTTAATCCTGAGAGGATGACACCTTACAATAGCCAGGATCTATCATTAGGGGTATGGATGGCCAAGAGTAATGGAAAAGGGCTTGGTGCTCATAGCTCAGTGGTTAGGGTGCCGGCCACATGCACCCAGGCTGGTGGGTTCAAGCCCAGCCCAGGCCTGCTAAACAATGACAACAACAAAAACTAGTCAGGCATTGTGGCAGGCATCTGTAGTCCTAGCTATTTGGGAGGCTGAGGCAAGAGAATCGCTTAAGCCCCAAAGTTTGAGGTTGCTGTGAGATGTGATTCTATGGCACTCAACCAAGGGTGACAAAGTGACTCTGTCTCAAAAAAAAAAAGTAAAGGAAAAGCTAAGGGACAGAGAGACCAAGTACCCAGGACATGGTAGGAGCTCCTGGATCAGGCAAGACTGAAGCCCACCTACACCTAGACTTTTAAAATATATGAATCAGAAAATACCCCTGTCTTGTTAAAGCCAATTTGAATTGCTCTTCTCTCTTAAAAGTCTCGAGGATTTCAGCCCATAATAAATATTGTGATATGCAGGCATTTAAGCTGAAACCTAAAGCCGAAATTGCCTGCTGTCGGATCCATTGCTATGCACTGATTGACCATAGCCTCAATCCAAAGTGTCCCTGGGAGAATTTATGTAAACATAGCTTATCTTGATGTTTGTACTCTGCCTTGTCTCTGAGGATTTCCCAGACCATTGGGTTTGGCCCAAAGTAGCTCTCTTTGCTCTCCACATTTGTCAGTGCAGTTCATTTGGCACTAAAATATGTGCCATCTCATCTGTTATTGTCCTGAGCCGGTCTTTAAATCTTGGCAAACTTGGGCTGCTTTTCAACTCTTCTCTTATGATGTGAACTCCTCCAGGCCAGGGACTGGCTCCTATTGATTTAATTTTCCCATACTGCTCTTGTCACGGGGCTCGGCACACAGATAGAAATTTTGGGTAGCAGCATGGGATGATGGAAGAAACACTGGCTTTGAATCCTGGCTCTGCCACTTACTAGCTGGATAATCTTTGGCAAGGTACTTAGCTATTCTGAGCCATGTGAGAGTTATGAAGACTAAACACTATAATGTGGCTTAGTCTTCTGGGCTATTGCATGAGAGGATAGACTGGGTAGCTTATAAATAACAAAAATTTATTGCTAACATTTCTGGAGGCTGGAAAGTCCGAGATCAAGGTGCTGGAAGATTCAGCCTGGTGAGGGCTTGTATTCTAGTTCACGTACAGCACCTTTTAGTGGTGACTTCACCTGGTGGAAGGGGCAAGGAAGCTTTCTGAGGCCTCTTTTAGAAGCATACTCATCCCACTCATGTGGACTCCACCTCCATGACCAAATCACTTCCCGAAGATCCTACCTCCTAATACCATCGCACTGAGGCTTAGGATTTCGATTTCAACATGTAAATTTAGGGAATATACAAACAAACAACAACAATATGTCATTCATGCATTTGTTTACTCAATAATTATTTATTGAGTGTACACTCTATGTGAGATGTAGCTATGGGCTGGAAATATCTTTTTTTTTGAGACAGAGTCTCACTATGTTGCTCTGGGTAGAATGCTGTGGTATCACAGCTCACAGCAACCTCAAATTCTTGGGCTTAAGTGATTCTTTTGCCTCAGCCTCCCAAGTAGCTGGGACTACAAGTGCCCTCCACAATGCCCGGCTATTTTTTGTTGCAGTTGTCATTGTTGTTTAGCTGGCTAGGGCCGTGTTTGAACCTGCCACCTTCAGTGTATTTGGCTGGCGCAGTAACCACTGTGTTACGGGTGCTAAGCCAGGGCTGGAAATATTAATACGATGGTGATTATGTCAGTTAAGATACGCTTTGGTTGGTTGCAGGCAATAGTTTGCCACTATTTTTCTTCTGGCACTTGCCTGGACTATATAACTTAGCCTCTCTTGCAGTTGGGTGGTGCCATATCACTAAGTTTTGGTCAATGGAATGTGGTCAGAAGAGATCTATGTCTATTTTAGGCCTTTCTCCTAAAACACCTCCAGGAGAAGGTCTGATATAGGTCCAAAGACCTATAGGAATATTGAGCCCCAAGATGTAAAGAGCCGGGGTCCCCCCAAAAAAAAAGAGCCGGGGTCCCTGAAAAACTATGTGGAGCTGGGCCCACTGCCAACTCTCTGTGACTGTGACCTGATTGAGAAATTGACAGAAATTGACAGAAATTTTTTCTGTGGTAAACTATTGGCATTTTAGGTTGTTTGTTATAGCAGCACAGCCTATTCTGATTAACAACTGTGGCCAACTTCAGTAAAAGTGGATTTCTTGGAAGGAAATAGGCTGCTTATGGAGGCAACAGGAAGCTTGTATTGTAAATAGGCAGCTCTGGGGCTAGAAAGGAGGACTGGTCACATGGAGCTGGCACTGGACCTATTGTCCAACCATTTTAATCTCTTTGTCTCAATATTAAAATTCTTGGAAGGGAGGGTTCATCTGACCTGATTTTGATTATATGCCCTTCTCCTTTATTAGAGGATAACAGACCTTTTATTTCAATCCCTATGAACTGTATTTAATGAGAGGGGGAAAACCTCAAAAGGAAATTGGAGGGAGATGTGTCAGACAGGCTGAAAACAAGTGCTACACACAATGAACTCACTTCCTTTCCTTTTTGAGCTCTCAGCCCTTGGGAGGCCCATGCTAATCACAAGCTCCCGTGAAAGTGGTGCAATGGACAGGAGCAACCTCCATGATGGAGAAGTACAGGCTACCCAGGCTTGCTAAAGCCAAGAGATTGAGGAGAGCTTTCCCAAGGAGGTGACACTTGAACTGGGGCTTGAAGAGTAAGAGGAATCTGCTACATAAAGAGAGAGGGGTGTGGCAGAGGAAAGAACATATGACAAGGACAGTGAATGCAAATTTCTTTCCTTTTCCTCCCCACTAAAGAGTGCAAGGTGGAAGCATTTGAATTTAGTCATCTCAGCTCGGCGCCTGTAGCACAGTGGTTACTGCACCAGCCACATACAACAAAGGTGGAGGGTTCGAACCTGGCCTGGGCCAGCTAAAAAACTGCAACAACAACAAAAAAATAGCTGGTGTTATGGCGGGTGCCTGTAGTCCCAGTTACTTGGAAGACTGAGGCAAGAGAATTGCTTAAGCCCAAGAGTTGGAGGTTGCCGTGAGCTGTGATGCAACAGCACTCTACTGAGGGCGACATAGTGAGACTCAAAAAAAAAAAAAGAATTTAGTCATCTCTAGAAAACGGAAAAAGGGAAATAAAATTAACATAATTTGCAGATGATACAGTTTTATATGTAGAAAACTTAAAGTGAGTCTGTTGCAAAACAAACAATAAAAATAGTTAACAGGGTCTAAAATTAAAATAAGGAAATCAATAGCTTCCCTATTTATATCAACACCAGCTACTTAGTGGAATAATGGAAATGGTGAGCCTGTTTACAATAGCAACACAAAAAGTAATAGACCTAAGAATAGACTTAACAAGAAACACATAAAATCTACATGAAGGAAACTTTAAAATGCTGCTGAATGATGCAAAAGAAGACTAAAACTCATAGAATGGCAGGTTTATACTTGAAAGAGAAAGGCGAACAGCATAAAGATGCCACTTTCCCCTAAGATGATCTGTGTAATTAATGCTATTGCAATTAAGAATAATTCTCCACCCGTTAAAAGCTCACCAAATCGGGCGGCGCCTGTGGCTCAGTGAGTAGGGCACCGGCCCCATATGCCGAGGGTGGCGGGTTCAAACCCAGCCCCGGCCAAACTGCAACAAAAAAATAGCCGGGCGTTGCGGCGGGCGCCTGTAGTCCCAGCTACTCGGGAGGCTGAGGCAAGAGAATCGCGTAAGCCCAAGAGTTAGAGGTTGCTGTGAGCCGTGTGAAGCCACGGCACTCTACCCGAGGGCAGTACAGTGAGACTCTGTCTCTACAAAAAAAAAAAAAAAAAAAAAAAAAAAAAAAAAAAAAAAAAAAAAAAAGCTCACCAAATCTTTAAGGTTCAGCTCAAATCCTGACTCCTGGTCAGAATTTTTGCTCATACTTCATTGACCTTAATTCTGCTTTTGGCCTTTTATTAGGATTTGTGATTTCCCTTTAAGAATAAGTACTTTTTGAAGTTATGACTCTCTCCCATCTGTCTCCTTGTAATGGTGACCTTGAGACCCAGGAGGGTTGGAACCACAGGATTTCCTGAAGGTCAGGCAGTCTTTGTCTGGAGTGTAGAAGAAGCTTTTCAGTCCTTTCTTCTGGTCTCCTTATTCCTTGCTGGCTGGGACCTTAGATTTGCCACCTGATTCTGCTTTTTGCTACCACCCTTGCTGGGACATGGTGTTGCCTCCTGCCGTCCCAGAGTTTAAACTTGCCCAGCTCTGGGCGCTTCTTTTATTCCATGTATCAGAGCCTGGCAACCGGCCTTGCCTCTTTTTGCTTCTTTCTGAGTCATCTTAGTCTGTCCCTTCTTTGGGTTTAGGTTTGACTCTTCTTGTCTCAATGGCCTGCATTCATACCTCATGCTATCCACCAAAATAGACTCCAAGTAGATCAAAGATTTACCTGTTTTTTTGTGTGTGTGTGCTGTTGTTGTTGCAGTTTTTGGCTGGGGCTGGGTTTGAACCCACCACCTCCGGTATATGGTGCCGGCGCCTAACTCCTTTGAGCCAAGGCACTGTCCTTTTTTTTTTTTTTTTTTTGCTTGTTATTTGTGACAGAATCTCACTCTGTCACTCTGGGTAGAGTGCTGTGGCATCATCATAGCTCGCGGCAACCTCAGTCTTGGGCTTGAGAAATCCTCTCGCCTCAGCCTCCCCAGTAGCTGGGACTACAGGTTTCTTCCATAATACCTGGCTAGTTTTTCTATTTTTAGAAGAGATGGGGTCTCAGTCTTGCTCAGGCTGGTCTCGAACTTCTGAGCTCAAGCCATCCACCTGCCTTGGCCTCCCATAGTGGTAGGATTACAGGTGTGAGCCACCATGCCCGGCCTACCTATTTTTGTTTTGGATTTTTTTTTTTTGGCAACAGAGTCAAACTTTCTTGCTCTTGGTAGAGTGCCATGGCATCATAGCTCACAGCAACCTCAAATTCTTCAGCTCAAGCAATCCTCCTGCCTCAGCCTCCCAAGTAGTTGGGACTATAGGAGCCCGCCACAACACCTGGCTGTTTTTTAGAGACGAGGTCTCACTCTTGCTTAGGCTGGTCTCTAGCTCATGAGCTCAAGCCATCCACCCACCTCGGCCTCCCAGAATGCTGGGATTACAGGCGTGAGCCACGGTGCCTGGCCCACCTATTTTTTTTTCTTTTTTTGTAGAGACAGAGTCTCACTTTACCACCTTCAGTAGAGTGTCATGATGTCACAGGACTCACAGCAACCTCTAGCTCTTGGGCTTCCGCGATTCTCCTGCCTCAGCCTCCCGAACAGCTGGGATTACAGGTGCCTGCCACAATGCCCAGCTATTTTTTTGTTGCAGTTCAGCCGGGGCTGGGTTTGAACCTGCCACCCTCAGTATATGGGGCCGGCGCCCTACTCACTGAGCCACAGGCGCCACCACACCTATTTTTTTTTTTTTTTTTAATGATGAAAGCCTGTGGCTCAAGGAGTAGGGCGTCAGCCCCATATACCAAGGTGGCGGGTTCAAGCCTGTCCCCAACCAAAACTGCAAAAGAAAAAAATAAACTATGAAAGTACTTGAAGAAAGTATGGACAAATTCCCTTATAACTTCAGCATAGAAGTATCCTTTCTTTTTCTTTTTTTTCTCTCTCTTTTTTTTTTTTTCTTAAGACAGAGTCTCACTACTTTGGTAGGTGCCATGACATCATAGTTCACAGCAACCTCAAACTCCAGGCTCAAGCGATTCTCCTGCCTCAGCATCTCAAGTAGCTGGGACTATAGGTGACCACCACAATGCCCAACTATTTTTTTTTTTGCAGTTGTCGTTGTTTAGCAGGCCCGGGTAGGGTTCGAACCTGCCAGCCTTGGTGTATGGGGCTGGTGCTGTAACCACAGTGCTACGGGCACCAAGCCAAAATATCCTTTCTAACATGACTCAAAATCCAGAAGTCATTAATAATTGTTTCATTCAAGTATAAAAAAAATTAAAAACCTTAATCATGGAAAAAATATGCAAAATCAAAAGACAATCTGAGAAAAATATTTGTAAGTAATTTCTTTGTAGAGACAGAGTCTCACTTTATTGCCCTTGGTAGAGTGCCGTGGCCTCACACAGCTCACAGCAACCTCCAACTCCTGGGCTTAAGCGATTCTCTTGCCTCAGCCTCCCGAGTAGCTGGGACTATAGGCACCCGCCACAACGCCTGGCTATTTTTTGGTTGCAGTTTGGCCGGGGCCGGGTTTGAACCTGCCACCCTCGGTATATGGGGCCAGCGCCCTACCAACTGAGCCACAGGCACCGCCCTGTAAGTAATTTCACAAGTGAGCTCCCTATTAAACAAGAATTCCTAGAAACTGGGATGAAAAAGCCCAGCAATGTGGCGGGCGCCTGTAGTCCCAGCTACTTGGGAGGCTGAGGCAAGAGAATCGCGTAAGCCCAAGAGTTAGAGGTTGCTGTGAGCCGTGTGACGCCACGGCACTCTACCCGAGGGCGGTACAGTGAGACTCTGTCTCTACAAAAAAAAAAAAAAAAAGAAAAAGCCCAGCAACTTAATAGAAAAGAGTAATGTAAATAATTAACACAAAAATTTGTAATGACATTGATATACCATTTTTTTGCCTCTCAGATTGGCAAAAATCCAGAAAATGTGACAATATATCTTGTTAGCTCATCTATGTGGAAATAGATACTCTCTGTGTTACTGGTAGGAGTGCACAACTCCCATGGAGAATGATTTCACACAATCCATCAGAAATAAAGACATTTCTCGTTCAAACCAGCAATCCCACTTTTGAGAATTTATCCTATAGACACACCTGCAAACTTACATATGTATATCATAAGGTTGTTTTTACAGCATTGGTTTTGTTAGTAAATGAATGAAAACCATATTATCTTGGGTCACAGGTTCAGCCCTGACACCAAGGAGTAGAATCAGCCCCACCCAACTTTCAAAAATTGCATGTAAAGGGCGGCGCCTGTGGCTCAATCGGTAAGGCGCTGGCCCCATATACCGTGGGTGGCCGGTTCAAACATGGCCCCGGCCAAACTGCAACCAAAAAATAGCCGGGCCTTGTGGCGGGCGCCTGTAGTCCCAGCTACTCGGGAGGCTGAGGCAAGAGAATCGCTTAAGCCCAGGAGTTGGAGGTTGCTGTGAGCTGTGTGAGGCCACGGCACTCTACCGAGGGCCATAAAGTGAGACTCTGTCTCTAGAAAAAAAAAAAAAAATTGCATGTAAAGTAAGGATGGTCCTTCATAGGAAAATTTGGATTATCAGAAGGGGCAAAAAAATAGATGCCCCTGCATTATCTATACTATTCCTGTGTAACAAGATGGTGATCTCATTCATCATAGTTCTCCAGAGCAAATACAGCTGATGTGGCATTTGGGATGGAAGGATGAGATTTCAAGGTATATTTAGGTAAACAGAGATGTGGATAAGCCACCTTCTAAGAATGGTGAGTTCTGTTAACATGAAGACTCTGCTTTACTGAGCATCATGAGTGTGGATGTGCAAATACAGGGGTAGCCTCACTGAGTCCCATCTCTGTATACTAGTGGGGAGACAAATTTGAGGCTTGGAGTGAAATTCTGGAAGGAGAATAGATGAACAAGATAGGTGGGTATTATGAGAGATGAGGAGCTCAAGAAATAAATGATCTAGCGGCAACACAGTTGTTGAAGGATTGTGGGGAAAAAAGTAAAAAGTGTGTGGGGGCGAAGCAAAACAGTTTTAAATTGTTTGCTATGGGGTGTGTGCTGTAATTCCTCTCTTCTATAACCTTATGAAATCTTCAGTAAAGGTAGCTTCCTATTGCTTTGGTGTTGGGGTCCTCAGTTAAGGATTGCTGCCCCCAGGAGCATTGAAAATGTGGCATGGGCGGCGCCTGTGACTCAATGGGTAGGGCGCGGGCCCCATATACCAAGGGTGGCGGGTTCAAACCTGACCCCAGCCAAACTGCAATAAAAAATAGCTGGGCATTGTGGCAGGTGCCTATAGTCCCAGCTACTCTGGAGGCTGAGGCAAGAGAATTGCCTAGGCCCACCTAGGCCCAGGAGCTGGAGGTTACTGTGAACTGTGACACCACAGCACTCTACTGAGGGCAATAAAGTAAGACGCTGTTTCTAAAAAAAAAGAAAAGAAAATGTGGGGTGGTTTTACTTATCAAAGGGATTGCTGGGGGTGAGATGTGATCTTACTGTCTTGGTGACCAGAATCATTTCAAAATGGTGAGATGTCTCTTGCATAAGGCCAATACCACCCCCTTTGGAAAAACCGATGTTAAGTAGATTGTTTTGGGAAACTTAAAGATGTGCTGAGTTTTGTATCCAGGTTGAAAAGGTAAAAAAGAGAGCAACCAAGAGCCAGAGGACAAAGAAACAGCTGACACTTGGGAGAACCTGTATTTAAGCCTTTGATTATATTGTGGCTGTATCATTTAAAGAGTCTTTTTTATATCTTTCTTCATTACAGCCCTCGGTTTATTTCCTTATTTGTCATCTGCTTCAAAATCAGTTGTCCTTTCAGTTTTCTGAATTTATTTTTCATTAGTTCTAATCTGCATATAAGATAGAGGTATTTTGCACTCAAATTATATTTATTTGTCTCAGGACCAGGACTCATCTTTTCTTTTGTCACATCATGTTTTTGGATCTATTTGTGACCTTTTATTATCCTATTTTTGTTCGTCATTAAAAAATGCAATTATTGTTCAACAACACATGGAATTTCCCAAATGAGATCTTGTCCAGGAAATAATCTAGATAAAAATAACTATTACACACACTGTTCAGAATTGAGGTATTGTAATTTCTATAGATTTTTTTCCTATTAATAATGTATAGTCCTGCTTTATTGCTTCATAATTTCTTCCAAAGATTTACATGCCAAAGGAAATCCATTGATTCCAACAATTAGCAAAAAGGTGAAAGTGGGAGGTTTGGATTTAAACTAAGATTCTCACAATCTGAAAGTTGCCTGGGGCTCACTGAAGCTCTTGGGAGCTGTATGTCTGTCTTGGGGTTGGATGGCGAGTGGTCTCAAAGGACTTGAGCCTCAGGCATTTCCTGTCTTTTGATATGGGCTAGGTCTCAATGCCAGGGGGTTGCCCATTGGTTGGTTGGTTTGTTGGGTTTATGGACAACTGATTTTCCATATTCCTACAAGAAATGAGCTGTGGGGCGGCGCTGTGGCTCAGTGAGTAGGGTGCTGGCCCCATATACCGAGGGTGGCTGGTTCAAGCCCGGCCTCGGCCGAACTGCAACCAAAAAATAGCCGGGCGTTGTGGCGGGCGCCTGTTGTCCTAGCTACTCTGGAGCCTGAGGCAAGGAGAATCGCTTGGGCCCAGGAGTTGGGGGTTGCTGTGAGCCGTGTGATGCCACGGCACTCTACCAAGGGCAATAAAGTGAGACTCTGTCTCTACAAAAAAAAAGAAAAAAGAAATGAGCTGTGATAGCTCATTATCATTTCCCTTTAAGGACACACTCTTACTATAGTATTCTGGTTATATATAACTATACAACAAACTGCCTCCAAACTTAATGACATAAAACAACAATGTATTATTAACTTTAATAGTTCTGAACATTGGGCAGCGCCTGTGGCTCAGTGAGTAGGGCGCCGGCCCCATATGCTGAGGGTGGTGGGTTCAAACTCAGCTCCGGACAAACTGCAACAACAACAACAACAAAATAGCCGGGCGTTGTGGCGGGCGCCTGTAGTCCCAGCTGCTCAGGAGGCTGAGACAAGAGAATTGCGTAAGCCCAAGAGTTAGAGGTTGCTGTGAGCCGTGTGACACCATGGCACTCTACCCGAGGGCGGTACAGTGAGACTCTGTCTCTACAAAAAAAAAAAAAATAGTTCTGAACATTCACTGGGCTTAGCCGGTGGTTCTCATTTGAGGTCTCTCATGCGGGTACAGTAAGAGAGCTGGAGTTTTCAGAAGTCACAGCTGAGCTCAACCATCCAAGATAGCCTCTTTGTGCACACATCTGGCACCTCTGCCGGGCTACCTGCAACAGGTGGAAGCTGGTCTGAGCACCTTCTTCATGTTATCTTTCCACTTGGCTAGCCAGAACCCCCTCACAGCATGGCATTCTCAAGAAATTGGACTCCTTACATGGTGGCTGGCTTGCCCCAGAGGCAATGGTCCGAGAGACCCAGGAAAAAGCTCTAAAGATTTTTATGATCTAACCTTGGAAGTCATGCTCCATTCTATTCCATATCATTGGTCAAAAGTGAATTCATAGGGCCAACTCAGATTCAAGGGCAGGAGACTACATAAAGATGTGAATATTGAGAGACATGGTATAGGGAGGGCCTATCTCTGCAGACCAGTTACCACACATGATTATGTGTACTAGGCAGGCCCGGCCAGGTTATACAATAGTAACAAACCACCCCAAAATCTCAGTGCCTCAAATCACATAAGGTTATTTATTGCTCATTCTGCTGGTCTGGCGTGGGCCAGCAAGTGGTTCTGCCTATGCAGTCACTCCATGATGCTGCCATCTTAATAAGATGTTTCAGGGTTCACCATGATGGGGGAAGAACAGAATTGGAGGCACTTGCACAGCCAATGAAATGTTCTGGCCCAGAAGTGACACATAACACTTCCACCCAGAAGGTATAGTCCCATCCAACTGCAAGGAGTAGGGGAGTGTGTTATCCTCTCCTGTACTTGCACAGTTTTAAACATTTGACAGGCTTAACTGCAATAATGGATCTCCTCCATCTGCCCCCCGGGGAGTCATGCTCTCCTTTCTCTCCTTTGCCCTGACTCAGGAGGTAGACCTCTATGAACTACATCATCCCTTGCTCTTGGGCTTGCAGTTGGATCTACCCAGTGGGGACCCCCAGTAGGAGATTAGAGTGGGAGGAGAATGAGGACAGAATGTTTATTCCACTGTCTTTCTCCCTGCAGGATCACCTGGAGAAAGATGGCTGGCTGCTTCCCTCAGCTGCTCTTACAACATTCTTCCTTTCCAGATTCTGGCAACAGTTCTTTCTCTTGTTCCTTGAAGTTTAGGAGCACTAATATTCCTGCTGCTAGACCTGGGATTTTTTTTGTTGTTGTAGAGACAGAGTCTCACTGTACCCTCGGGTAGAGTGCCATGGCGTCACACGGCTCACAGCAACCTCTAACTCTTGGGCTTACGCGATTCTCTTGCCTCAGCCTCCCAAGCAGCTGGGACTACAGGCACCCGCCACAACGCCCGGCTATTTTGTTGTTGCAGTTTGGCCGGGGCTGGGTTTGAACCCGCCACCCTCGGCATATGGGGCCGGCGCCCTACTCACTGAGCCACAGGCGCCGCCCTTTTTTAGTTTTTTCTTGGTAGGGGTTCCTTATGCTTTACTCTTTTTATTTATTTTTAAATTTTTTCTTGCCTCAGGTTTATTTGTACAAATAGCACAGGAGACCCATGCAGACAACGGCCTAGAGGTCACACCAGTCCGTTTGTCCTTATGATGGTAGACGATGCCTCTATTGTGAAGCCTTCATGAGGGCCTGGGCACCTTTGGGAGCCTGAGCTGGAACTGAAGCTAGAGCTCCAGATTAAGCCACAGATAGGCCCTCGGTTTGATCTTTGGCCTGCAGAACCTGAGACCCTTGGCAACGTATGCCTGAGCATGCTTCCCAAGCAGGGGGTGAGCAATGTAGGCAAGTCGACTGAGTTTGTGGCTGGCATCCTTTGGGATCTTAGTCTTAACCTCCTTGGGCTTTACCAGGGCCTGGATAGCTTCAGCGCGTGCACTCATGGCCTTGGCATTGTTGACCTGCGTCTTCTTCAGGCCCTTCTTGTTGTGCTTCTTGGCAAAGTGCATGCTCCTCAGGAACTTGGGATCCACCCCCTTAAGAGAGTCCTATCTTTGTCTTCTTGATGCCATTTCTGTGCCACTTTTGGGACTGGTTGTGTGTAGTGTGCTCCTTGGACTTGGCCTTATCTGCACTGTGACCCTCGGCTGCCAAAGCGCCTAGGACCGAAACTCTTTGCTCTTTTTAAATAATGTCATTGTCAATTCCTTAAATTCTGATTTGAGTTTCCTGATAGAACCTGGCTGATGTAAGTATCCATTAGCTAAGCAAGTAGTAGAATTCTTCCCATTTTATGAAGAACAAGTTTAAGTGACTTGCTCAAGGCCACACAGATACTTACAAGGCTGAGTAAAGACTCAACCAGAGAGTCAGACTATACAGTTTTAGAGGCTTTGAACACCAGACTATACAGAGTGTATTCCCATTACCTACATTACCAAACAGTGCTGGACTGTTTATCATCCTTTCTTCCTTCTTTCATTAATTTCACACTGAGTGACACCGTCACTTCTATGGTTGTTGACAAGCTAACATGAGGATATTCTCCAAGCTCTGATATCCTTACAGAGCTGTGGGGGAGGTCAGAGAGAGCTCAGCCAACAAAAGAGCTATTCTGGAGCTTGGTGGAGCATGTGACTGAGGTCTAACTAATCAGAGCACCATAGCATTGCTCCAGCCAAAGTGATTTGTTCAGAAATAGGGACGTGACCCAATCAAAGCCAAAGGGTCTATTTTCCTGGGACATCTGTGGAAGAGGCTTAGTCTCCTCTCTGCCTGGCTTCAACCTAGGAGAAGGTAAAGCCTGAATATGCCAGGCGGCACCGTAGCTCAGTGGGTAGGGTGCCCAGCACATACACCAAGGCTGGCAGGTTCAAACCCACCCTGGGCCAGCTAAGGCAACAATGACAACTGCAACAACAACAAAAATAGTTGGGCGTTGTGGTGGGCACCTGTAGTCCCAGCTACTTGGGAAGCTGAGGCAGGAGAATCGCTTGAGTCCAAAAGTGGAGGTTGCTGTGAGCTGTGACGTCAAGGCACTCTACCCAGGGTGACAGCTTGAGACTCTGTCTCAAAAAAAAAAAAAAAAAAAAAAAAAGCCTGGATATGCCAGGGGCCACCCATTGGCTAAAATCCTTAATCAAAGAAGAAAAATCAGCAAGTGGTGAGAAACTGAATGATATATCATACCCTAAGTCCACCCAATCTTTTGGATGGTTCTTTTACATGAGACAATATATTATCTTTTTTCCTTATGACAGAGTCCCAATGATAGGGTCTCAGTTTTGTCATTTGCAAGGAATGGAAAGAGTCCTGACACGTAGAAGACAACGTGGAGTGGGAAAGTAGTGAAGACTGCAGCAGCAGGGTGACCTTCTGTTCATCCATCAAGACCATTTTGTTTAGCTTCCAGTGACCCCTCCCCACAGCTAGCAGCTCTCCCTCTACTTCCTGGCATGCTTAGAAAATGTGTACACATATCTATTATATCACCTCTCTTACTGTGCTGTAATTGTTTGAGTGGCTGTTACTGATCCAGGCAGTGAACAATTTACTGGAATCTTATTCATTTTGGAATTCCTACTTTTTAGCAAAAAGCCTGGCATAAAGTTGATACTAACTCACTGAATGTTTGTTGAGCAAATAACTATTTAATAAATCAAGGAGACCAGGGCAGTAGCAATAGGAATGGGTTGGAAGAGATGGATAGGGGCCAACAAAAAGTAATAGCAGTCTTAAATCTGTTTTTTGGAATAGGACAGGCTTGAGATTAATATTAATAGAAAGATGTTATTTAGTTGACTTGGACAAAATCCCTGGAGTGAAATTAATAATAGCTGTGACTTATCTCATGCCTTATGTGCCAGGTGTTTTATGGACATTAAATTAAATCTTCATCCCAGCCTGGCAATGGAGGTATGATGTGGTGACTCCACACACCCAGTTTATTCTGAGGAAACGAAAGCAACTCCAGGGAAGGATTCTCCAGGCCAGTGGTTCTCAACCTGTGGGTCGCTACCCACAGGAACTGTATTAAAGGGTCATGGCATTAGGAAGGTTGAGAACCACTGCTCTAAGCTAATAGTCATAGCAATTCCTTCTTCCTTCATTGTGGCTAGATCAGGGATGGGCAGGCTTAGGCCAATTAGGACCAGTAGGATAAAGCTTCTTGTCATGAAAAAAGATGTGAGAAAAGGTGCTCTCTTTTGCTGGATATAAATGGGCAAGTTTGTAGCCCTGGCTGGTTCCTGGCAGCCATCTTGAGAACAGTCCCGATATGTGCAGAGCAGAGCAAGAAAATCCTGGAGGAATTGAGGAATGGAGCCACGCCTCCCATCACAACCAATTTGAAGCTGACCTGTCTCTGGAAATCAAGTTATGGGAGTTATGTCAGCCTAAGGACTTACCTTTAAGTGAGTCTGGGTTGAACTTCTGTTATTTAATTCAATTACACAGTGAGGAAAGCAAGACTTTGATAATTACTTGCTCGGGATAAAACAGCCAGGGAGGGCTTGGTGCCTATAGTTCAGCGGTTAGGATGCTAGTCACATACACCGGAGCTGGTGGGTTCGAACCTAGCCCGGGCCTGTCAAAAAAACAACTGCAACAACAACAAAAACTAGCTGAGCATTGTGGCAGGTGCCTATAGTTCCAACTACTTCAGAGGCTGAGGCAAGAGAATCGCTTAAGCCCAAGAGTTTGAGGTTGCTGTGAGCTATGATGTCACCACACTCTACTAAGGGTGACATAGTGAATCTCTGTCTCAAACAAACAACAATTAAAAAAAAAACAGCTAGTGAATTTAAGAACTGGATTCCATTTCCAGGGAGTCTCATCCCAAAGCTTACTCAGCTGAGCTAAGAAAGAACAAGTGACTTGGCCTCAGTCCTGATTCATCTATTTTACCTACTGAGATGGCCTCTCTTATAAGTACTGTTTCCACTGTCTAGATGGTTCTATGCTCTTCTCTTTGCCTAGCAAACTTCAACTTAGTTCAGGCCACAACTTAAAGGTTACTTCATGACTTCCTCCTAATCCTAAACCCCCAGATTGACTTAGATTCTTTGGTAATGTTAAAATATAACTATGTTAGGATTATCTCATGTTGGTTTGACTTATTCCTTCATTGCTCTTATCACAATTACTATGGATTTATTATTGCATAATACATTAAAAATTATTTGTCCCTAAATTTCACAAGGGCACTAGTATAATCTGTCTGTTTTGCTTAGCACTGAATCCTTGGGAAGAGTGATTGTTATACACTTCTAAGAGTGGGCAACAGTTAAAAATTGATAAAAGAGGCTTGGCACCCGTAGCTCAGTGAGTTGGGCGCCAATCACATGCACTAGGGCTGGTGGGTTCGAACCCAGCCCGGGTCTGCTAAACAACAATGACAACTACATAATAGCTGGACGTTGTGGCAGGCACCTGTAGTTGCAGCTAATTGGGAGGCTGAGGCAAGAGAACCCCTTAAGCCCAAGAGTTTGAGGTTGCTGTGAGCTGTGATGCCATAGCACTCTACTGAGGGCGACATAGTGAGACTCTCTAAAAAAAATTGATAAAAGAATAAATGAAAGCTATTTTTTTTTTTTTTTTTTTTGTAGAGACAGAGTCTCACCTTACCGCCTTCAGTTGAGTGCCATGATGTACACAGGACTCACAGCAACCTCTAGCTCTTGGGCTTCCGCGATTCTCCTGCCTCAGCCTCCCAAGCAGCTGGGATTACAGGCGCCCACCACAACGTCCGGCTATTTTTTGGTTGCAGTTCAGCCGGGGCTGGGTTTGAACCCGCCACCCTCGGTATGAACCCGCCACCCTCGGTATATGGGGCTGGCGCCTTACTCACTGAGCCACAGGGTGGCTCACGCCTGTAATCCCAAATGAAAGCTATTGCTTTCTGTGGTAATGAGTTGTACCAGTGGTTCTGCTGAAGCATTAGCACCACTTGGGAACTTGTTAGTTAGAAATGCAAATTATTATTATTATTATTTTTTAAAGTGAGACAGAGTCTGGGTAGAGTGCCATGACGTCACAGGACTCACAGCAACCTCCAACTCCTGGACTTAGGTGATTCTCTTGCCTCAGCCTCCCAAGCAGCTGGGACCACAGGCGCCCCCCACAACGACCGGCTATTTTTTTGTTGCAGTTTGGCTGGGGCTCTGTTTGAACCCGCCACCCTTGGTATACAGGCCGGCGCCCTACTCACTGAGCCACAGGTGCCGCCCAGAAATGCAAATTATTAAGCCCCATCCCAGACCTACTGAATAGGAAACTATAAGAGGGGGGGCCAAATAATCTTGATCCTGGGTGATTCTGATTCTCAGTTCAAGTATGAGCATGAGAAAAGAAAAATAGCTCACACTCCCCTCCCTCCCCCTTGTGTGGGAGCAATTATTTAAATTCTTTTGTTCTCCACTGGCTCCCTCCACCAAGAGCTTCAGGATTAGGCCAGGTGTGGTGGCTCACACCTATAATCCTAGCACTCTAGGAGGCGGAGGTGGGTGGATTGCTTGAGATTTGGAGTTTGAGACCAGCCAGAGCAAAAAGCAAGACTCCTGTCTCTACTAGAAAGGTAGAAAAAAAGGAGCTGAGAGTGGCAGTCACCTGTAGTCCCAGCTACTCTGGGAGGCATTTGAACTCAGAAGTTTGAGGTTGCTGTGAGCTAGGCTGGCCCGGTGGTAATCTACTCAGAGTGACAAAATGAGACTCTTTTTTTTTTTTTTTTTTTGTTTCAGTTTTTGGCCGAGGCCGGGTTCGAACCCACCACCTCCGGTACATGGGGCCGTACCCTACTCCTTGAGCCACAGGCACCACCCCCTTTTTTTTTTTTTTTAGAGACAAGAGTCTCACTTCATTGCCCTCCGCAGAGTGTCATGGCGTCACACAGCTCACAGCAACCTGCAACTCCTGGGCGTAGGCGATTCTCTTGCCTCAGCCTCCCAGTAGCTGGGACCACAGGCGCCCGCCACAAAAAGTCCAGCTATTTTTTTGTTGCAGTTTGGCGGGGGCCGGGTTTGAACTCGCCACCCTTGATATATGGGGCCGGCGCCCTACCCACTGAGCCACAGGTGCCACCCCAGAATAAGAATCTTATCTCAAAAAAAACCAAACAAACCAAAAAACACTTCATGTTCTAGGTATTTGTCATGCAAAAAACAATGTAATATTTAATTAAATATTTAATAATATTTAATAGTAATGAACAGTAATATTTATAAATATATTAATATACAATATTAATTTAGAAACATTAATTAATATTCAATCAGATATTTAATATTTAAATATTAAATAATATTTAAAATGCTGATCTGCAGCTTATCTTTTTTTTTCTTTTTTTTAGAGACAGAATTTTCTCACTTTGTCATCCTCGGTAGGGTGCTGTAGTATCACAGCTCACAGCAACCTCCAGCTCTTGGGCTTAGGCGATTCTCTTGCCTCAGCCTCCTGAGTAGCTGGGACTACAGGCGCCCGCCACAAAGCCGGGCTATGTTTTGTTGAAGTTTGGCTGGGGTTGGGTTCGAATCCTCCACCCTCAGTATATGGGGCCGGAGCCCTGCCCACTGAGCCACAGGTGCCACCCTTTTCTTTTCTTTTTTAGACTAAGTCTCACTCTGTTGCCCATGCTAGAGTGCCTGGTGTCAGCCTAGCTCACAGCAACCTCAACTCCTGGGTTCAAGCCATTCTGTTGCTTCAGTCTCCCAAGTAGCTGGGATTACAGGTGCTCACAAGGATGTCTGGCTAATTTATCTATTTTTAATAGAGAAGGGTATTACTCTTGGCTCAGGCTGAACTCATGAGCTCAAGGGATCCTCCTTCCTCTGCCCCTAAGAGTGTTAGAATTACAGGCGTGTGCCCTACATCAATAAAGATTTGAAGAATGAATGATCAAAGGAAGCGAAAGAGAAACCGCACCTTTACAAAAATGGTAGCCCCTGCTCCCTTTACCAAGATGGCTGCCGGCCCACGTGGACTAGCAGGCTGTGCGCGCTGAAGGAGGGGCCGGCGGAGGCGGGGCCAGGGAGGCGGGGCTAGCGGGACCCATCAGGTGCGGGCCCGCCTTCCGCCCTCCGCCCGCTCTCCCCCATCCCGCTCGCTCGATTCCGGATTGGTCCGGTTCCAGCGCCGCAGCCAGGCGGCCGTGCTGTGGGGCCGCCCGGCGCTTGCCACTTCCGGCGCGTTGAGGCTGTTGGTCGGGGGCGGCCGCGCGGCGTGAGCTGGCGGCTCTGGGGCGGACGCGCGCAGGGATGCTCTGGGGGGCGGCGGCGGCGGCCGACTGGGCTGAGACGGTGAGGACAGCGCAGGCCCCCGAGCCTCTTCTCTGAGCCGGCCGCCCGGGCCGCGTCGCGCCGCCGAGGCCCCTTCAGCCTCCGACCCTTCAGCCTCGGGGCCGGGGCCAGGCCCGCCGCTACTCCTGTCCGCGGAGGCCGGGGAGCCCCTGCCTGGGCCCGTAGCCTCCCCCGCGGGGGTCGGGCCCGGGCGGGGGGGCCCGAGCCGCTGCCTTTCTTGCCGGCTTCTGAGCCCCATTTCCTGCTTTTTCAGTTTCCTTGGGGAGGGGCGGGTGGGTGTAGATGAATTGTCCCGGGAGCACCCGCTGAAGCGGACTGGGCACCGTGCTGTTTTTAGAGGGTCCTTGCGGGACCCGGTGGGGAAGGGGTTGTCTTTGCATGGGCGGGGACTTTCCGATTCTGCCGGGACCATGACCTGAACTGTGCGAGCGGGACGTGTCTGAAGCCCACGAGCCAGCTCACCTGAGCCGCCCCCTCCCGGCCAGCATGGTAAGTGGGGTCGGAGCCCACTTCCTTCTTCGGGCGTCGGGTCAGGGGGGTGGGTATCAGTCTCGGGGCTGCTGAGCCATCGCTTCTCCCCTGGGCGGGGAGAGGCTCGTGCCTTGCCTGGCCGGTGACACATGCGTGCAGGGTGTGCACTCCCATCCCCCCAGGGTTCTCTCTGGACCGAGAGGGCCCTGCAAGCTCAGCAGGCACATCCCTTGCCTCTGGTGCTTTCCTCTCTCGACTGCAGCTTATCAGGACAGTAACTATCATTTATTTATTGAGGGCTTACCATGTGCCCTGCGCTTAATTGATTGGCGTGCGTTTAATCATCACACCACCCTTCAGAAGAGCTCTTGGTTCTAAAGTGGAAGACTGAGGCATAGAGCAATTAATTACCCAGCTCAAGGTCAAGCGACTTTAAAGTGACAATGGTATGATTTAGACTTAGGCATTCTGACTTTGGAGTTATTAAATAAAATACACTTAAAAGAGCTGGACGGATTCTAGAAGATGTCATTTAGCTGTTGGTTTATGTGTGGGGAAACAGGGATCTCAGAGGTTGCTTGCAGAGATAATGGCAGAGTCAGAAAGGATCTATTCTTTTGATATCAAGGCTGCTGTTTTTTCTGCTACATTCTCTCTGGCCTTTCCCCTGGTAGTGCTTGGATTACTCTTGGATTACATCCTTTCAGGTCCAGCTTAAAAGCCACCTCTAAAGATACTGTCCATATTTTCTAGACCAGTAGATATTCTCATTACTCTCTTAGATTGTGTAGTCACCTGTTTGTTAAGCATTTGTCTTTTCATTATTGAAATTATTTCTGAGCCTTATCCATTACTGTGGACTCAGCTCCCTGGAAGATGAAATCATCTGAACCTTTACCTGCCCCAGCTCTTGGCAGTAGTAAGTGCAGGTCAGTGGTTGATTGATTGCCTGTCCTGTGTTTGAGCAGCTCCAGGATAGAATCGTTCTTAGTGTCTCCCATTTTGCCCCTGCCAAGTTAGTGGTGTGTAGAGAAAGGGCTGCAGCTACATCTTCTGTTGATACAGATGTTAAGCCTGTGGGATTTTCAAAACATTTGACATAAGGTCTGTGGGTGATGTGTGGTCCTGGGTGTAGAAAAAGAATCTAAGGCGTATAGCCTTTGTCCTTATGGGGTTACAGCCACGTGGATAAAATACACCACTAAGGCTGAGCAGCACTGTATAGTATTTACTACATGTGCTCTATGTAAGTGTATTTTTATACACACACACGTGCATAGTATCTATAGTGGCAGATCAATGAAGCTCTGTGAGTTCTAATTTCCTCATCTCTGAAATATGGAGATAGGAATTCTTTAAAGAGTAATCCAAAGGTATGAGGTATAATGTTTAGTGGTTTGTGAAGTAGTTTCCATTCCTTTCTTTTTTTTTTTTTTTTTTTTTTGTAGAGACAGAGTCTCACTTTATGGCCCTCGGTAGAGTGCCATGGCATCTCACAGCAACCTCCAACTCCTGGGCTTAAGCGATTTTCTTGCCTCAGCCTCCTGAGTAGCTGGGACTACAGGCGCCCGCCACAACATCCAGCTATTTTTTGGTTGCAGTTCAGCCGGGGCCGGGTTTGAACCCGCCACCCTCGGTATATGGGGCCGGCGCCCTACCGACTGAGCCACAGGCGCCGCCCTCCATTCCTTTCTTAATTATTCTTTTTTTTTAAGACAGAGTCTCAAACTGTGGCCCTGGGTAGAGTGCCGTGGTGTCACTGCTCATAGCAACCTCAAACTCTTAGATTTAAGCAATCCTCTTGCCTTAGCCTCCATGTAGCTGGGACTACAGGTGCCCGCCACAATGCCTGGCTATTTTTTGGTTATAGTTGTCATTGTTTGGCGGGCCCAAGCTGGATTCGAACCCGCCAGCTCCGGTGTATGTGGCTGGTGCCTTAGCCACTTGAGCTACAGGTGCCGAGTCTCTTCATTTATTCTTTTTTTTTGCAGTTTTTGGCCGGGGCTGGGTTTGAACTCACCACTTCCAGCTTATGGGGCAGGTGCCCTACTCCTTTGAGCTACAGGCGCTGCCCTTCATTTATTCTTTGAATAATTAAAAGACTTTTTTTTCTTTACTTTTTTTTTTTTTTTGCAGTTTCTGGCCAGGGCTGGGTTTGAACCCGCCACCTCTGGCATATGGGGCCGGCGGCCTACCCCTTTGAGCCACAGGTGCTGCCCTTAAATTTTTTTATTTTTTGTGGCAGAGCCTCAAGCTGTGGCCCTGGGTAGACTGCCATGGCATCACAGCTCACAGCAACCTCCAACTCCTGGGCTTACTCGATTCTCTTGCCTCAGCCTCCCAAGTAGCTGGGACTACCTGCACCGGCCACAACGCCCGGCTATTTTTTAGTTGTATTTGTCATTGTTGTTTGACAGGCCCAAGCTGGATTTGAACCCGCCAGCTCTGGTGTATGTGGCTGGCGCCTTAGCTGCTTGAGCTACAGGCGCCCAGCCTTTATTTTTGTTTTATGATGGCAGTAAAATTTACCAGTTTAACCATTTTTAAGTGTACAGTTCATTAAGTACATTCACATTTTTGTGCAGCCATTACTGCTGTACATCTCCAGAAGTTTTTTCATCTCCCCAAATTGAAACTGTTCCCATTTTATACTATTCTATTTTCTTCTTTTCTTAGTCCTCCCCACCCCCAAGCCCCCAAAACCACCAGTTTACTTTCTGTCTCTGAATTTGACTACTTTAAGAACCTCATATAAGTGTAATCGTAAAGCATTTGTTCTTTTGTGACTGGTTTATTTCACTTAGCATAATGTCTTCAAGGTTCAGCCATGTCAGAGCATGTGTCAGAATTTCCTTCCTTTGTAAAGCTGAATTCCATTGTGTATTTGTACCACATATTGTTTATCCATTCATCCATCAGTGGCTACCTAGTTGCTTCCACCTTTTGGCTGTTGTGAATAATGTTGCTATGAATATGGATGTATAAATCTTCCAGTGAATTTTAAATAGCTGCTATATGCCAGGCCTTAGGAAATATACAGATGGATAAAACAGACAAGTTCCCACAGGGAGCTTAAAACATTGCTTTAGGACTCTTGAACAGAATTTTTGTTACTGAGCGAGCTAGCCAAACACCCTTGTATTCAGGTTTCATTTTAACTGGCAGTTATAGAGCATTATGAGAATGACAACTTTAATTACTTTTGAGTAATTGTAAAGTAGTTGATTTCATGACCTCCATGCATATTTTTTCTGAGGTGAGTTGGATTATTTAGGTAATAATGGGTGGACATAGTGGAGTGAGGTGTCTGAGCACATCTTTTTTGTGTCACACCAGTGGCTCATCTGTGAGTAAGTATCTCAGGGTTAGGAGCTTGGGCAGGGCAGACCTTCTCTCCCAAAGGCAAGGAATCTATTGCCTGGTTTGTCTCTTATGGGAAGGGGGTCTTTTCCCTTGGATTCTAGCTCTTTATTTACTCTAAGAACTTATTTCCTCTGCATTTCTTTTTTTTTTTTTTTTTTTTATTTTTGGCCAGGGCTAGGTTTGAACCTGCCACCTCTGGCATGTGGGACCGGCGCCCTACTCCTTGAGCCACAGGCGCCGCCCTCCTCTGCATTTCTTACTGATCTAACAATTTTACTTTTTTTTTTGAGACAGAGTCTTAGACTATGTCACCCTGGGTAGAGTGCTATGGTGTCATAGCTCACAGCAACCTCCAACTCTTGGGCTTAAGCGATTCTCTTGCCTCAGCCTCCCAAGTAGCTGGGACTATAGGTGCCTGCCACAACACCCGGCTATTTTTTGTTGTTGTTGTTGCAGTTGTCATCGTTTGGCAGGCCCAGGCTGGGTTTGAACCCGCTAGCCTTGGTGTATGTGGCTGGCACCGTAACTACTGTGCTACGGGCATCAAGCCTAACATTTTTACTTTATAGAGCTTTAGTTGGCATAAACTTGCCTTGGCATCACAGCACACAGCAACCTCCAGCTCTTGGGCTTAGGTGATTCTCTTGCCTCAGCCTCCCGAGTAGCTGGGACTACAGGTGCCCACCACAATGCCTGGCTATTTTTTGTTGCAGTTTGGCCAGGGCTGGGTTTGAACCCACCACCCTTGTTATATGGGGCCGGTGCCCTACTCACTGAGCCACAGGAGCCACCTAAACTTGAGCCTTTTTAATATCTTTTTTTTTTTTTTTCCCTCAAACTTCAGTGCTAATAAGGCTTGAAAATATGGCAGGTGTTGTGGCTCACACTTGTAATCCCAGCACTGGGAGGCCCCGGCAGGAGGATTGCTTGAAGTCAGGAGTTTAGTACTAGCCTGAGCAAAATTGAGACCCCCATCTCTGCAAAAAAAGTGGAAAAATTAGCTGTTTGTGTGTGGGGGTACACCTGTAGTCCCAACCACTCAGGAGACTGAGGCAGTAGGATTGCTTGAGTCTAGGAGTTTTGAGGTTTCATTGAGCTATGATGATGCCACTGCATTCTAGTCAGGGTGACAGAATAAGATTGTCTCAAAAAAAAAAAAAAAAAACCTAAGAACAAAACTTAAAATGGTATGACATGATAAAAAAAACTTCTTTTTATTACTATTATATTTAAACTTAAGACTATTATGTAGCAAAACTTTTATTTATTAGCATATTTGATGTGCTAGCTACTTTTTCCTTTAGTCATTCAATGTTACACTAACCCTGCTAGGTTACATTATTGCTATTACTACCAGAGGGAGGTGAGATTAACAGAACTGCTCTAGGATACCTATTTGACAAGTGGTTGAGCTGGCATTTGATCCAAAGTGCTCTAGCAGTACATTGTGCATCCTCATGGAAAAGGTGATCAGGAGGTAGATACTGGCATAGAGAATATGAAGAATTTTCTTTGATCTCTCCCTCTAGGAGGAGGGATCTTGACCTGCACATTTAGAATCAGTTAAAAAAGATTTGTAGTTGCAGTATAGAAGAGACTGTTAAAGATCAAGAAATGACTTTGCTGAGTGTGGTGGCTTGTAACTGTAATCCTAGTGACTGGAGCGGCTGAGGCAGAAGAATCACTATGCCTAGGAGTTTGAGGCTGCAGTAAGCTATGATCATGCTAGTGCAGCCGTTCTTTTTTTTTTTTTTTGTTTTGTAGAGACAGAGTTTCACTTTATGGCCCTCAGTAGAGTGCTGTGGCATCACACAGCTCACAGCAACCTCCAACTCCTGGGCTTAGGCGATTCTCCTGCCTCAGCCTCCCGAGTAGCTGGGACTACAGGCGCCCGCCACGCGCCCAGCTATTTTTTTGTTGCAGTTTTGGCCGGGGCTGGGTTTGAACCCGCCACCCTCAGTATATGGGGCCAGCACCCTGCTCACTGAGCCACAGGCGCCGCCCAGTGCAGCGGTTCTTCACCTGTGACTTGGAACCCCTTTTTAACAATGAAAATACATTGTGGCGTTAGGAAGATAGCCACAATGCTAGTGCACTCCAGCCTGGGTGAGAGCATGATCTTGTCTCTCAAACAAAGAAAAAGAAATGACTTTAACAGCTTTTGAAAAAATTAGTACATGAGGCCTGGTGTGGTGGCTCATGCCTGTAATCGTAGTACTCTGGGAGGCCAAGGTGGCTGGATTGCTTGAGCTCACAAGTTTGAGACCAGTCTGAGCAAAAGCAAGACCCCATCTCTACTAAAAATAGAAAAACTGCCTGTAGTCTGAGCTTCTTGGGAGGCTGAGGCAAGAGAATCGCTTAAGCCTAAGAGTTTGAGGTCACTGTGAGCTGTGACACCATGGCACGCTACCAAGGGCGACATAGTGAGACTGTCTCAAATAAATAAATAAACAAATCAAAATAGAAAAACTGAGACAAGAGTATTATTGAGCCCAAGTTGGAGGTTGGAGATTGCTGTAAGCTATAACGCCATGGCATTCTACCTAGGGCGACAGCTTGAAACTCTGTCTAAAAAAAAAAACAAAAAAAACAGGCAGCGCCTGTGGCTCAAGGAGTAGGGGGCCGGGCCCCATATACCAGAGGTGGTAGGTTCAGGACCCAGCCCCAGCAAAAAATAAAAAAATAAAAAAAATAGTGCATGGCAATTCAAATGATAAAAATGACCTGATAACAAAAATGTGGCAGACAAAATTAATGTGGGGTATAGAGAAATAATTCTCTTACTTGATTTCCTGCTATCAGGCTTAAAATCCTAGGAGCTGTGGTTGCAATATAGTAATGTAATGGTTAATATGTATTATATATACATGGCTTAGTATATGCCAGGCATTTTGCATATATTAACCCCATTGACTGCACCAAATAGTGCCAGGAGGTAGAGGCTATTTTTATTTCCTATTTTATTGGGAAATTAGGCAACTTCCTAAAGGTCACACTGCCAGTGTTAGTGGCGATAACTGCTGTATTTTCAGGATAATGTTGCTCCTGTTTCCTAGGAGTCAGTTCAGTGGGGAAGATAAGACTTATATTCTGATAAATGCAAGAGATTGTGACAAGGGTGATAGTAGTAGAATGTAGTGGGGCAAATGCACATTGGTACAAAGAATATATTGATACCAATCTGAGGGAGATTGGCTGAGGAGGGTCAGGGAAGGCTTCCTAGAGGGCGATATTTGGGTCTTGAAGTATAAAGAGGGGTTTGGGGCGGCGCCTGTAGCTCAGTGAGTAGGGCGCCGGCCCCATATGCCGAGGGTGGCGGGTTCAAACCCAGCCCCGGCCAAACTGCAACAAAAAAATAGCCGGGCGTTGTGGCGGGCGCCTGTAGTCCCAGCTACTCGGGAGGCTGAGGCAAGAGAATCCCGTAAGCCCAAGAGTTGGAGGTTGCTGTGAGCCGTGTGACGCCACGGCACTCTACCGAGGGCGGTACAGTGAGACTCTGTCTCTACAAAAAAAAAAAAAAAAAAGAGGGGTTTGACAGTTGGTCCAGGAAAGAAAGGGCCTTCCAATTAAAAGTTGTTTGCAGATAGTCATGGAGATGAGATATGTATCAATAAAGATAACAGAAAATAGTTAAGTGTCAAGTGAGAGTGAAGGAAGGAATGAACATTTGTTGAGTCCTTAGCACTTTGTAGGGCCTTCTATGCGTATGCACACATACACATGTACATGAACTGCACAAACATGCTATTTTTTCTTATCTTAAAAAACTTGTACTTTTTTGGCCAGGTTTTGCCCCATTTCTTTGTTCCCTTTGTAACAAAACTCCAAGGAAACAGTGGTCTTTACCTGGTCTCTTAATTCTTCACTTTCCAGTCTGTCTTAAGTTCATTTGTCAAAGTCCCTCCCACCATCATTGCTAAATCCAGTGGATAGCTCTCAGTCCTCATCTCATTTGACCTGTCGGTAGCATCAGACAAGTTGAATTCTCCCTCTTCAGTTGAGTCTGTCTTCACTTGGCGTCTAGGACCCTAAGATGTGCTGTTGTTTCTTCCTTGTCTCACACAGCTGGAGTGCTCTAGATCTTAGACTTAGTGAATTCTTCCAGGCCACTTATAAGCCAACAACCTCTGGTCCAGAGACCTCTCTCCTCAGTTTTAGTTCTCAGATATCCTTCTGACTGCTTAACGTCCAAGCTCATTTTCAGACATGTAAAACTCTCTGAGCTTACCTTCTCTACCGTTGCTCACTCTGTTCCAGCTACCTTGTTTTCCTTATTTTCTTCAAACCTTCCACCTGTGTTCTTGTCTGTGGGCTTTGTCCTGGCTGTTGCCTCTGGTAACATTGTATTTCCCTCAAGAATCTGTGTAACTAAACCTCTAAGCCTTCTCAAGAATGGTCCTCCCAAAGAGGCCTATCTTTACCACCTTATTTAAAATGGTAATCCCACTTCACAACTCCCAGGCCCTTACATCCTGCTTTGCTTCTTTTTGTTTGATTTTCTAACATTTTATATGCTTAATGCTATTTATAAGGTCTACTTTTGTTGTCTTCTTGTGCTAAAATATTACCTCTAAAAGCAAAGAACATTGCTTTTGTTCTTTGGTGTATCCCAACAGTCCAGAACTATGCCTGGCATAGTAGACAGATAAATTGTGCATGTTGTGGAGGTCTTGCATGTTCAAAGGAGGTTTTAGAGAGGGAGGGAATAAGTGAGGTTTCCTAGGATGAATAGAATTTACAGAGGATATTTCAGAAGAGGAGTATGTAACTAAATGTTAAAACATTGCGTAGAGTGGTTTGGCCATGGTGGAGGTTTTTGTGAAGAAGTGGTTAGAGAGAAGGCTACAAATGTTGCTTGTCCAGGGGATCTCCAGTACCCTAGGAATTTGTCTTACTGTTTCTTGGCTGTTTTTTCCATTAGGGAATATCAGTCTGTGCCACATGTAAGTTAAATTGGTGTAGAAAATGAGATGTGACACCATTGCACTAGATGCGACCGTGTGCCTGTATGGATGTGACACGTCTGCTCTTGGATGTGGAATAAGGAGTAGAGAGGAAGACTGGAGCCAGAGAGTTGTTACTTTAAACTCCAATTCCAGAGTTTTGGGATGAAGGAGGAAGTCAAGCTCAAGCAGATTTTAGAAACCTTATCATTTAATGACTAGGAATAGTAGGAAATCTTAATTAGTTGGTGATTTGGATTTTGTAGCAAAGGAATAGATGACAGGTAAGGAAACTGACAAGGAAGATCTGATAGGAGATGGGCTATGTGCTGGTAAAATGGGGGATTTGGCCATGTCTGCAGGTGGGCAGTTGCTGCGTGTTGAGATGAAAGTAACTGACACTGGGTAGGACAAAGGCATTGAAGGTTTTAGGTTGTTGGATTGTCAGTTGGAATGTCCAAGTCAAGGAAGATGTGATAATGGGCTGGGATGAAGAGGGTAGGAATTTGTGAAACCGTAGCTGCTACTTTTTCAACCTCTTTTCTCACCTGTAAGCCATTGCAGACTGACTCTGTATTCACCACTTTGCAAGAGCCTGTATAGCCTCTGTGCAGAATCCAGTGTACATGCACATTTTCAGGCCTTGTGCCATGTGATTTTTCCTGTGACTTTGGCAGCCACATGTCTCCTGTTCTTGAAACACTTTTTTCTTGCCTCCCTTGGCATCCATGATTTTACTTTCTTGGTTTTAGTGTCTTTTGATTTTCTTTTCCATGGCTTCAGCTATGACCCATGTACCAATGAGAACTAAACCTTCCTCTCTAGCCTTGGCTATCCACCTAAGTGTCCTGTAGACATCAAACAGTCTAAACCAAATCCATACCCGCAGGTTAGTGCTTCCTCCCGCATGCCCTCGTTCTGTTAATGGCCTTTATTCACCAGCTACTCAAACGGTAAACCTGGATCATCTTTATCTTCCTCTTCTTCAGTCTCCCCTACACCCCTGACCTGTTGATGCTGCTGCTAATGCAGAGTGTCCCAACCCCGGCATTTGTCTCAATTCCCCTACTTTGGCATGGTCTCTTGCTCTGACTGTTGCTGACTTGACTGAGCCCCAGCTTCCTTGTTCTCCCTCCATCAGTTCATCTTATGTATAAGCTACCTCATTGAGCTCAGATGTGATCCTACTATCGACTCAAACCATTTAGAGCAGAGGGTACTCATTGTTGTCAGAGACCAAGCTTTCGTAATAGTGGGGGAGTGGCACATGGCCCTGAATTTTAAGTTTCACTTCCTTTTAGATTTCTCAGTAAGGATGAAAATGGTTTATTAAATACTTAAAGTGATTTATGTAGTATATCTTTTGAAGACTTGTCAAATTATATATTGTTCTCTAGCCACAGCAACCCCTTGTCCTTACCTGAATACTTAGTACACTTTTATATTTCTCTGCTTGAATGTCCTTATCTTCATTTTTGCATATGAGACCTGCCATTTTAAGGTTACCATAAATGTCACCTCTTTGAGGCTTTCCAGCCACTGGCCTGAGATACATTATCTTTCATTATAGTTAAGTTTTTTTGACTTTCATTAATTTTTTTTTTTTTTCGAGACAGGGTCTCATTTTGTCACCCTCAGTAGAGTGCTGTGCCATCATAACTTACAGCAAACCCAAACTCTTGGGGTGAAGCAATCCCCTTGCTTCAGCCTTCTGAGTACCTGGAACTACAGGTGCCCACCACAACATCTAGCTATTTTTAGAGACAGGGTCTTTCGGTTGCTCAGGCTGGTCTCGAACTCCTGAGCTCAGGCAGTCTATCCACCTTGGCCTCCCAGAGTGCTGGGATTACAGGCTTGAGCCACTGTATTTGGCAGCTTTCATTAATTTGATTTACATTCTTTCTTTATAAGAACTGGAAGACTGGGCGGCGCCTGTGGCTCAGTGAGCAGGGCGCCGGCCCCATATGCCGGGGGTGGCGGGTTCAAACCCAGCCCCGGCCAAAACTGCAACAACAAAAAAAATAGCCGGGCGTTGTGGCGGGCGCCTGTAGTCCCAGCTACTCAGGAGGCTGAGGCAAGAGAATTGCCTAAGCCCAGGAGTTGGAGGTTGCTGTGAGCTATGTGACGCCACGGCACTCTACCGAGGGCAATAAAGTGAAACTCTGTCTCTACAAAAAAAAAAAAAAAGAACTGGAAGACTACATTCTTTTTTTATTTTTTCTTCCTGGGGATTCATTGAGGGTACAATAAGCCAGGTTACACTGATTGCATTTGTTAGATACAGTCCCTCTTGCAATCGTGTCTTCCCCCCCTTCTGATTTTGTAGACCTTGTTTTGCCACCTGGGATTGAGTATTCTTTTGATTCTTTTAATGCATTTAACATTGATTTGCTGATTCCCCCTACTTCTGTGTGTTGTCCTTATTTATAAATGATAGTCCGGCTGGATATAGTACTTACGGTTCATCCTTTTTTTTGTTTGTTTTTGGAGACCAGGTCTAGCTCTGTTGCTGGGGCTAGAGTGCTGTGGTATCAAAGCTCACTGCAGCCTCAAACTCCTAGGCTCAGGTGATATTTCTGCTTCCCAAAGTGTTGAGATTACAGGTGTGAGCCACCACACTTTGCCCAAGGGAGACATTCTTTATCAATTTTCCCTGGAGGATGATATGCCTGCTTTAATGTATTTACCTGGTTCTGTAATGTTGTTTATTTTAGATTTTCAATGTTTGCTGTCACTACCATCAGTACTGCAACAAACACATTGATGTATCTTTATATACTTTGTGTAAGATAAATTTCTGTACATAGAATTGTGGGCAAATGATAAGTGCATTTAAAAATTTTGCTAGTCCTCCAAAAAGGTTTCATCAGTTTACGCTGTCACCAGTGGGATAGTTCCTGTTTTCCCCACTTAGTAGACAATAGTTAAAACTTTTTAATGTGAATGGTGAAAATAGCACCTCAGGAATCACATGTATTGTCCTTCAGTCATCAATGAAGTGGAACAACTTTTGATATTTTCTTGCTACATGTATTTTTTTCTTTCTTTCTTTTTTTTGCAGTTTTTGGCCAGGGCTGGGCTTGAGCCCACCACCTCTGGCATATGGGGCCGGCGCCCCACTCCCTTGAGCCACAGGCACCACCATATTTTTTTCTTATGTTAGCTCATTTTTCCTTTTTTTTTTTTTTAAGAGAGCCCGAGTGTCACTCTGTCGCTCCCAGTAGAGTGCTGTGGCATCATAGCTCACAGCAAACTCCAGCTCTTAGGCTTACATGATTCTCTTGCTTTAGCCTCCCGAGTAGCTGGGACTACAGGCGCCCACCACAATGCCTGCCTATTTTTTTGTGGGAGTTTGGCCGGGGCTTGGGTTCAAACCCAACCACTCTTGGTATATGGGTCTGGTGGCCCTACTCACTGAGCCACAGGTGCTGCCTAGCCAATTAGTCTTGATCTCTTCATCTGTGTACATTTTTTTTTTTGCTGGGTTAGCTAATGGGTTTTTTTATTTATTTATTTTTATTGAGACAGAGTCTCACTTTGTCACCCTCAGTAGAGTGCTGTCGCAACATAACTCACAGCAACCTCAAATTCTTGGGCTCAAGTGATTCTCTTGCCTCAGCTTCCCTAGTAGCTGGGACTACAGGCGCCTGCCACAAAGCCCAGCTATTTTTTTTTTTTTTTTGTTTGTTTGTTTAGCAGGCCCCGGCTGCGTTCAAACCCACCAGCCTTAGAGCAGGTGGCTGGTGCCCTAACCACTGTGCTATGGGCGCCCAGTCTGGGTTTTTTAAAAAATGTAATCTGGCTGAATAATTTTAGAATGTTGATGAAATTGATCCAGTTTATAATACCTTGCACATGGGCGGCGCCTGTGGCTCAGTCGGTAAGGTGCCGGCCCCATATACCGAGGGTGGCGGGTTCAAACCCGGCCAAACTGCAACCAAAAAATAGCCGGGCGTTGTGGCGGGCACCTGTAGTCCCAGCTACTCGGGAGGCTGAGGCAAGAGAATCGCTTAAGCCCAGGAGTTGGAGGTTGCTGTGAGCTGTGTGAGGCCACGGCACTCTACTGAGGGCCATAAAGTGAAACTCTGTCTCTACAAAAAAAAAAAACTTACTTGAGACTATAGCTTTCTTCCTATCAATGCCAAGAATAAAACAGTATTTATAATACCTTGCACATTTGGTTGAGCAATTACAAAATACATTTCTTTCTTTCTTTTTTTTAGAGACAGAGTCTTACTTTGTCGTTAGAGTGCTATAGCGTCACAGCTCACAGTAACCTCCAGCTCTTGGGCTTAGATGATTCTCTTGTCTCAGCCTCCTGAGTAGCTGGGACTACAGGTGCCTCCCACAACACTCGGCTATTCTTTTGTTGCTTTTTGGCTGGGGCCGGGTTCGAACCCGCTACCCTCGCTATATGGGGCAGGCACCCTACTCACTGAGCCACAGGCGCTGCCCTACAACATGCTTTTCATGCTGCTGGTTTAGGGTAGGGTGGGCAACTTGTGGCTCTGGGCTTTCTGGACTCTTGAGTGTGGCCTGTTTTTATTTTTATTTTGTACACTCTTCAGTGCTGGTATTGTCTGGGATTGTGTCCTATTGACCTTTATCTTTTTTTTTTTTTTTCCTATTGACCTTTTTCTATGGACATAAAGGCACACCCACACAAACAGAAAATAAATGACAAAAAAATCTCTTTAAATTTTTCAGGTGGGCACAGCACCCGTAGCTCAATGGCTAAGGCGTCAGCCACATAACACCTGGACTGGCAGGTTCAAATCTGACCTGGGCCTGTGAAACAACAATGGCAACTACAACAAAAAAATATCTGAGCATTGCAGCGGGCACTCATAGTCCCAAGTACTTGGGAGGCTGAGCAAGACAATCACTTAAGCCCAAGAGTTTGAGGTTGGGCTGTGAGCTGTGATGGTACAGCACTCCACTGAGGGCGACACAGTGAAACTCGGTCTCAAAATAAAATAAAATAAAATAAAAATTTCAGGTGATAATCCTTGCAATTTAAGACACATTGGTCAAAGAAATACATGACAATGATATTATTGAGTTTAGCAACACTATAATTATTTGGTATTTTATGGATCATAACAGCAACTTCAGCCATTTGCAGAGTAGTTGTTCATACGTTGTAGTGCATTTTTCTTATTCTTTGCTTTTCTTATTCATTTTTTCTTATTCTTTTCTTATGCATTTGAATGGCACTCTCTCTAATTCTCCTAGGTTAGCAACTGCTGCTACGGAGAAAGGGACATCTATTCTTGTGGCTTCTCTAAGTTGGGTCTCAATGGATGAATATGAGTTTGCTAGGCAAAAACAGAGAGAAACATCATTTTGCAGTTTTTTTTTTTTTTGGCTGGGGCTGGGTTTGAACCTGCCACCTCCAGGATATGGGGCCGGTGCCCTACCCCTTTGAGCCACAGGCGCTGCCCGAAACATCATTTTGAATAGAAGGAATGAAGAACATATGCAAAGACACTGATGAAAAAAAAAAGACCTGTGCTGTGGGCCATGCACAGAATAGTAGTAGCCACTATTTACTGAGCACTTAGTATGTGCCAGGTACTTTCATATAATATTTTTATTTTATCTTTGCAAAAATCTTAGGAGTGGGCAGCGCCTGTGGCTCAAGGAGTAGGGCGCTGGTCCCATATGCCGGAGGTGGTGGGTTCAAACCTAGCCCCGGCCAAAAACCACAAAAAAAAAAAAAAAAAAAAAAAAATCTTAGGAGTGAGATACTACTATTATTTCTATTTTATAGGTGAGGGAATCAAGGCACAGTGAAAAAGGCAGACCAAGATTTAAACTCAGAGACTTCTGGCTTCAGAGTCCCCTTGGTCCTACCAGCTCTGCTGCTTACCTAACCAGGAGTGTGGCCTTTTGACTGAACCAAATTTTACAGAGCAAATCCTTTTAACTAAGGTCAAGGCAAACATGTTATATTTGGGGAGCATAATGTGTCAGAAAGTATCTGGCACATACTAAGTGCTCAGTAAATAGAGTAAAAATATCTCATTTTACTGTTGGGATGATTGGCCCTTGTCTCTGGAGCTTTGCAAACATGCACATAGTCATATGCCACATAATGACAGTTTGGTCAATGAGGGACTGCTTATATGATGGTGGTTTAGATACACAAATACTAACCATTGTTACAGTTGCCTACAGTATTGAGTACAGTAACATGCTATACAGGTTAGGTTTGTGGCATAGGTGAGTACCATGTAGCTTTGTGTAAGTGCACTCTATCATGTTTACACAACAAAATTGCCTGATACACATTTCTCAGAATGTATCCCTGTCATTAAGTGATACATGCCCGTACTTCATTGAGGAGTGCTGAAAAGTCATATCCTATAAATGAGACTTCTTATAAAGAATAAAAAACTTGAAGGCTTTTGAAAGGACCTCAAAGAAATACAAGAAAATACTTTGAGAAACAGTAAAGATTCCTCCTTTTACCTCAATAGTGAATAGATTGAAAGTGAAAGTTTTGAATTGACAGCTAGACCTATGGTCATTTAACATTTGTGTTTTTGACTGTCGTAACCTTTATTTTTATTTGTTTATTTTTTTTAAAGAGACAGTCTCACTTTATCGCCCTCAGTACAGTGTGGTGGCATCACAGCTCACAGCAACCTCCAGCTCTTGGGCTTAGGCGATTCTCGTGCCTCAGCCTCCTGAGTAGTTGGGACTACAGGCGCCCGGCTATTTTTTGTTACAGTTTGGCTGGGGCTGGGTTTGAACCCGCCACCACTCTTGGTATATGGGGGCGGCGCCCTACTCACAGAGCCATAGGCACCGCCCTGTCAGTAACCTTTAAAGTCTTTTTTTTTTTTTTTTTTGAGACAGAGCCTCAAGCTGTCGCTCTGGGTAGAGTGCTGTGGCATCACAGCTCACAGCAACCTCCAACTCCTGGGCTTATGCGATTCTCTTGCCTCAGCCTCCCAAGTAGCTGGGACTACAGGTGCCTGCCACAACGCCTTGCTATTTTTTGGTTGTAGTTATCATTGTTGTTTGGCAGGCCCAGGCTGGATTCGAACCCGGCAGCTCTGGTGTATGTGGCTGGGGCCTTAGCCACTTGAGCTACAGGTGCTGGGCCACCTTTAAAGTCTTTGATATTGTTATTTTTGAGAATGTTTGAAGCAAGTCACTTAGGTGTCTGGTGAGTACGCCTAGCTGAAAGCAGTTCCTAAAATGGGTGAGTGCTGGGCCATTGCAAAAATTGCTGATTATTTAGAGGAAGTTGGAAAGCTGGTTGTGGTATGAATCAATGCACTTGAAAGTGTATAATTTGTAATTCTTTACTGAAACTGAAAGTTAAGATCAGGAGAAGACACTGTTGGTGAATCTCCTGGATCACTTGTAACAGAATTGCAAAATAAATGAGAATTCATCTAGTTTACAGTTATTGCATGTAAGTTCTGGAGTTTTCTAACTCTGGATGAGGAGATGTGCATCTTAGCAAATGATTACAGTGTTGCAGGATAAGTGCAGAAGTAGAACCTTGTGAAAGGCATCACTACTTAAAAAAAAGCCTGGCTAAATTGGGGATGGGGCGGTTGTATCAGGGAAGGATTCCCAGAGGGAGGTGATGACTAAGTTGAGTTTCAAAGCAGACATTAGGAAAGTCAATAGGCAGAGAATTTGGAGCTTGAGGTAGGGAAGTAGAAGGGCATCTGGGCAGAAGGAGCCACAGACACATAGGAAAGGGGGAAGGATTAGTTGTCTCTGGTCAGTTATAAAGATGAAAGCTCTGAAGTGTTGTTGAATAAGGCATCTAACAGATTGCACAGATGATTCTAGCAGGCATCTAGGCTTTTGGTTAATTTGTGAGGAACGGACCCAAAAGCTTTATTATTGCCCAGCAAATTATTTATCTGCATTCTTCATTCTGTTTTTAGAGAAAGACAAATTAAGTGATCTGTCAAGGATTTCTTTGTTTTAAGTATCTTATTTTGAGATAATTTAAGACTTACAGAAAAGTTGCAGAAATAGTACAGGGAGTTTCTGTATGTTCTTCTCCCACAGGGACTTATTAAAAAACAAAACCGGCCAACAGTGGCTCATGCCTGTAATCCTAGCACTCTTGGAGGCTGAGATGGAGGGGCCAGATTGCTTGAGTTCAAGAGTTTGAGACCATTCTGAGCAAGAGTGAGACTCTGTCTCTACTAAAAATAGGGCATTGTGGTGGGCACCTGTAGTCCCAGCTACTCGGAAAGATGAGCAAGAGGAACTCTTGAGCCTAAGGGTTTGAGGCTGCTGTGAGCTATGATGCCATAGCTCTCTACCCAGGGTGACAGAAACAAAACAGCCAAATTACAGTAGCCAGGCCTTCAAACGTTTGTGGCCAGTAATTTAGCTCAATTTCTGCACCTTCTTTATTCTAGTACCATTTGGCAATTTAAGTAGGTACTGATGCTACTATAGAATCACAAAATCTTGTCACCTCTTGATTTTGCTTAGTTATTCTCATAGTAAAAAGTATTTTGTAGATTATTTGGTAACTTTTAAAATAGACAAGAAATTACCACCATCTTATTCAGCTTCTAATTACATTTTGGTTTGCTTCCTTCTTGTCATTTTCCTGTTTACTTTTAAAATACGGTCGAGGTTACACTGAAAATGCTCTTTTTTCTTCTGCCTTTTCCACTTACTGTATAGCATACGTGTTTTTTCAAATCATTAAATACTTCATAAATCTTTACCGTGGCTATGTAATATTGCATTGCATGAATTCTTAAGCTATTAGGTTGTTCCATTTTTTTGCCATGGTAAATAATAATGTGATTAATGTCTTGGCAGAAGGCTTTTTCTGTGTTTTAGAAAATTGCCTTAGGATAGAGTCCCGGAAAGTCCTAAGGGTATGAAGATTATTATTTTTTTCTTTTTTATAAACCCTTTATCTTGGAGTACTTGTAGATTTAGTCTGAGCATGTTTAAAGCACTTCATCACATGTTTCTGAGAAAGGTTAAACCAGTATAGTCTTCCCATCAGGTGTAGATTAATAAACTCATCAGCTTTGGGCAATCTTAGGAAAATTGTTGTTCATTTAATAGGTTAAAAAATAGCTTTTCATTATTTTTTCCTCAATATCTTTTCTTCTGTGTGTGTGTTGGAAAAGTTATCACTAAGTTAGGTTTTTTTGTTTATTTATGGAAGACAAATCTATGCTTATTTTTTTACTTAAGTACCGCTTATACTTATTTAATGTATTAGAAATGGTACCTTAACATATTTTAATTTTTTACAGTCTTAACGTGGTTACTTATCTTTATTGCAGTAAAATACACATAACATAAAACTTGCCATTTTAAAGTATACAATTTAGTGACATTAAATATATTCACCATATTGTATAACTGTCTCTATATTGTAGGTTTCAGGCTTTTTCAGTAAACCTGTACCCATTAAGCTATCCCTTCCCATACTTCACCCCTCATTCTCTGGCAACCATAAATCTGCTTTCTGTCTCTATGGATATGCTTATTTTAGGTATTTCATATAAATGAAATCATATAAGATATGGCCTTTCGGTATCTTCTAAAGCAGGGGTGTTCAACCTTTTATTTTTCTGTGCCACACACTGGAAGAGTAAGAGTTGTCTTGGGCTACACATTATATACACAAGCACTAACAAAAGGTGATGAGCAAAAAAAAGGTGTGTGCATGCTTTTCATAATATCAGACACCACAGATAAGCAAAATAAGTCCTTACAAGTCAGCATGTGGCTGGGGCGGCAGGCTGGACACAAGCACTTTAAAAAAGATGAGTTAGATAAGTTTGAACTGAATCTTATGTATTTTGAAAATTGAAAGTTTATTTATGGCAACAGTTTGAATTCAGCATATTTAATTGTTCAGAATGCCCTATGCCCTGGGCATTAGGAAGAAACAGTTTACAGTGACTATAGGGTGGGATGGAACTTAAAATAGGGACAAAGATAGGCAAAGTATGGTGCTTTGGAGAGTGAAAGCCAATGAATGTTCTATGGCTGGGAATACATAGAAAACTGCTAGACGTTAACCTTTATTTGGAGTGTATTAAGGAGAACTTGGAGGTAAGGTATTTTTCTCTTTGTCTTCAAAAATAGGTAGCCTAGGCTAGGCAAAGCGGCTCACACCTGTAATCCTAACACCCTGCCAGGCCGAGGCGGAGGGATCACTTGAGGTCAGGAGTTTGAGACCAGCCTAAGCAAAGCAAGACTCCTCTTTCTACTAAAAACAGAAAAATCAGTCCCAGCTATTTGTGAGGCTGAAGCTGGAGGATCTCTTGAACCCACAAGTTTGAGGTTGCTATGAGCTAGGTTGACTCCATAGCACTCTAGCCTGGAGCAATAGAAGGAGACTGTATCTCAAAAAAAAATTTAATTAATAAAATAGAAAAGAAAGAAAAAAAGCCAGCCTAAAAAGCAAATACGTTTTGTTTGTGACAATTTGTTTTTTCTTTTGGCTGATTTTTTTGGTTGGGATTCATTGAGAGTACTAGAAACCAGGTTATACTGATTGCATTTGTTAGGTAAAGTCCCTCTTACAAACATGTCTTGCCCCCAAAAGGTGTGGCACACACCAAGACCTCACTCCCCTCCCTCTTTCCCTCTCTCTGCTCTTCCTTTCCCCCACCCTTTGTGACAATTTCTAATATGTAAGTCCTTATGTATGGATTTTTGCTTAAGAACAAGGGTGGTGTTGGGGATGACAAAGACAAACAGAGGATCTCAGTCATCTGTTTCTCAGTATTGCGCATTTTCACTGGGATCCCTGGGTGTAGGAAGTAGTGTGTTTTTAGGTGAATGGATTTCATTCTTCAGGTAGAATTTTTTCTTTTTTTCCTTCCTTTCTTCCTCCCTCCCTCCCTTCCTCCCTTCCTGCCTGCCTCCCTCCCTCCCTTCCTTTCTGTTTTTTTTTGAGACTGAGTCTCACTTTGTCACCCTTAGTAGAGTGCCGCGGTGTCATAGCTCACAGCAACCTCAAACTCTTGGGCTCAAGCGATTCTCTTGCCTCAGCTTCCCAAGTAGCTGGGACTATAGGCGCCCACCGTAACACCTGGCTATTTTTATAGACGGGTTCTTCCTCTTGTTCAGGTTGATCTCAAACCTGTGAGCCCAGGCACCCCACCCACCTCAGCTTATCAGAGTGCTAGGATTACAAGTGTGAGCCACTTCCCCCGGCCTTTATTTTTATTTTTTATGCAGATAGGGTGTTACCACGTTGCCAGGCTGGTCTCGAACTCTTGAGCCTCAATTGGCTGTGGAAGGAGGCTCTCTTAAGCCCAAGAGTTCAAGGTTACAGTGAACTGTGATTGCAGCCTAAACAATAGCACAAGACCTTGTCTCTTTTTTTTTTTTTGTAGAGACAGAGTCTCACTTTATGGCCCTCGGTAGAGTGCCGTGGCCTCACACAGCTCACAGCAACCTCCAACTCCCGGGCTTAAGCGATTCTCTTGCCTCAGCCTCCCGAGTAGCTGGGACTACAGGCGCCCGCCACAACGCCCGGCTATTTTTTGGTTGCAATTTGGCCGGGGCTGGGTTTGAACCCGCCACCCTCGGTATATGGGGCTGGCGCCTTACCGACTGAGCCACAGGCGCCGCCCGACCTTGTCTCTTAAATTAAAAAAAAAAAAAAAAAATGCCCTTCTAAAAGGGGCCTCAGAAAGAAAGGAAAAACTTTTGCTGCTAGACTCATGGGTCTAGTTCCAAACCCTTACTGCCCCAAACAGAAATGGAAAACACTTTTGTATCATTCTTACATTTGTAAGCACTGGTAGCCGGTCTGCATAAAAATGAAAGTAAAGGCATTTGGCATTTTTGGGATTTTTGTGAGCCTATAGTTGGCTTGTTATGTGGTATTTTTGTCTATTTTTTTTTTAAAGAGCTTATTGGCTCACCAGTGACATACAGTGAACTAGTTTTGCTCATTTATGGTTAAGAGTGCTGAGGGATTTACGAACATTGATGCCATTTCATTCTCACCTGTACCTCAGGGAGTACTGTTCTAAGTTCATTTTGCAAGTGAAAAAACTTGAGGTCAGAGAGGTTAAGTAATTTGCTCAAGTTTGTGCTGATCAGTAAGTGGGGGAAGTCACAATCAGATGCAGATCTGCTTTGACTCCAGAGCCCACCCTTCAGTTAAGGCATAGCCAGGACAGGGAGTGCCCAGGCACCTGTTGGGAGTGGGGGAACTGGTGTGGGATTTCTAGTCATCCTTGCCTTTGTGCTGCTGCCCAAGGTGAAGCGGCAGAGCTGGGAGGACTGAACCAAGGCAGCATGCTATCTTTTACCTCTTTTCGTCTCCTCATATTCTAGCAGGGTGGGTTGAGAACTGTGGGAAGAGCGACGCCTGTTCGTCTCCCAAGCTAATTCCGCTTGCGGTGTGAGGATTGGAGGGCTAATCAAAAACTGCATGTAGAATAATCCCTTCATTATCTAGGGAGATGAGCAAGGCCAACCCTGGCAGGGTTGAGTAAGATTGGATAGGAGTTAAGTACTTGTTTCCTTTCTCCTATGCAACCTTCCTCCCTCCCTCACCCCCCCATCCCCAACACAAAAAAAAGGTTCTGTCTGCTTTCCTGCTGCTCACTGTGGCCAATGCCACCACAATTCTGCTTTTCTAACTCAGTGAATTGTCAGTGGTGTGGAGGAAGGGGACCAAGATAGTTCCTGTGTTACAATATAGTTTTCCATATTGTATAAGTTATAGCTTTCTAAAAAATCATTGTTTATTGCTAAGCATACTATTGAAAGTGAAACTGAACAAAAATAGCAGTGACTAGTAATACTGTGCAGAAACCAGAGCATGTGGAGTCCCTAGTCAGAGAGAGTTACTATGCAGTCCTCTCCCTTTGTGGCTAACAGTCATCTGTGGTGATGGGAGTACTGTTTAGAACTGCCTTAGAACCACCGGGCCAGGAAGGGTCACCTCCTGCTGACTTAGATCTCTGCTTGTGCAGCACCCTCACACTTCCTCTGTAGCGTAATACCGTCAAAGGTCCCCCAGCAGCTGCTCCCATGACCATGATTATATTGTGTGGGATACTTAAGCACTCTTTGGCAATTGGTAATGATAGTTTGAGAGATTTTGAGGAATGTGACTGGATGTGAATTAAAGTATTGGTCAGGCATGGTAGCTCATGCCTGTAATCCTAGCATTCTGGGAGGAGGTGGTTGGATTGTCTGAGCTCACAGGTTGGAGACCAGCCTGAATAAGAGCGAGACCCCCCATCTCTAAAACATAGCCGGGTGTTGTGGCAGGCACCTGTAGTTCCAGCTACTTGGGAGGCTAAGCCCAAGAGTTTGAGGCTGTGAGCTATGACACCACAGCACTCTACTGAGGGTGACAAAGTGAGACTGTTTGAAAAATAAATAAATAAATGAAGTGTTAAGGTAGCACTGGGTGTACTTAAAGGGACAAGCTGGTGACAGCTTAGGAGAATTTGCCTTTATGAAAACCCACGCATGGAGTTTATGTGAGGGAATCCTGTAGTTGGGCAGATGATTACATTAGCTGACACTTGCATAGTATGTTATAATCAACATATAGTATGCACACTCGATTGCATTTAATACCAAGGATGCTTGAGGAAATTGCAGAATTTGCCCAAAGTTACACAAGCTATACTCAGTGGAGCTAAGAGTGGCTCTAGCCTGGTACTTTCTCTGGCTGCTGTAGTTGGCCGTGTACCTCTCTTAGTGGTAGCTCTTGTTCTCAAGAAGCTGTAGTTTTGTTTGTGGAGGGCATCATTTCTGTGTTCCTTCATTCTTGCTTTGGTTTACATTCAGGAAGTTGTTACCTGTACCCCAGATTGTTCAGTGTTGGGGTACATTATAATGGGTTTGTTCCCACCTGCTCATTTCTTCCTTTCTACAGGAGTGATTTATCTAATTGGTGCGCTGGGGAGAGCTTCAGACCATTGCTCCTGTCTACCGAGTGTGGTGTCACTGTATCAGAACACTGCTTAGCTTTGTGCTTGAACTTTCACTTTCTTACCCTCCTGAGAAGCTTGTCCTTAGCTGTGTCCTACCTCACTTTGTGGCTAGAATCAGCCTTTCTCCCTAGGCATGGAGATGGGTGGTGAGGCCAGTGCAGAATGGGAAGGAGGCGGCATTGCAGCTTTGCTAATAATGAAGAAGACATTAGACCTTGACCTGCACATGGTTTCCTGAGACTCTAGCAACTGGAGCAGAGAAAGGAAGTAATTATGCTACCCCAAGTGCCATAGTCTGTAATATATACTAGAGATCTTTTGCCAAAATCATGCAAGTGTTATTTTATTTTTAACTGTTACTTAAAGTGCCAGGTCTGTCTGCTAGTAATTCAGGATGAAGGTGATGTAAGTTTTATGAAAGAGACTCACTCTAATTTAAACAGCACAGGTGGTAACAGCAGCTGAAATGAAATTATTTTCATACGAGGGGTAGTGTTGATCATGATTTTAGATTTGGAGCACATTTTTATAGTGGTCTGTCAACACCACACTTACTTATTGCCTGATGGCATCTAAGTCCAGCTCATTCATCATCCTTGAAATCCTTGGAGCAGAACTGCTCTGTTCTGTTTCAGTGGTTGGGGGGACTAACCCTGGGAAAGAGCTCTGACTTGCTCTGTGTCTTGACCTGACCAATAACTGCTGACTTTGATCAAGACACTCACTGAGCTTTGCTTTCCTCATCTGTGAAATGAGATTGCACTTGCTGTTCTTTGGAGTTTGTTTATGTCTATGTTAAGATTCCATGATCCCGTTTTAGGATTTCTTGGTAGTGTGCCTTGCGTTAATGTGCTCAGTAAGTATCTTTTGAGTTTAATTGACTAGGCATGCAGATATAAACACTCATACTCTTGGGATATGTACCTGGGAGAGAGAAGCAGATGGGATTGTGAAGAGAGAGCCTATTCTTGGCTGTATTACTCATTTATTTTAGACACTTTTTTGCAGAATAACTATTTTTATCATTTACTTTTTTGGCTGTCTAATTAAAGCCTCCTGACTAGAATATAAATAAATAAGTATATAAAATATATGTATTTTAGCTCCTAGGGTGATTTTTGCCTGATCAGTAGATGGATAATTTTTTTTTTTAATTGAGACAGAGTCTCACTATGATGTCGCCCTCCATAGAGTGCAGTGGCATCACAGGTCACAGCAACCTCCAATTCTTGGGCTTAAGTGATTCTCTTGCCTCAGCCTCCCAAGTAGCTGGAACTACAGGCGCCCACTACAATGCCTGGCCATTTTTTGGTTGTAGTTGTCATTGTTGTTTGGCAGACCCAGGCTGGATTTGAACCTGCCAGCTCTAGTGTATGTGGCTGGCGCCTTAGCCACTTGAGCTACAGGTGCCGAGCCCCTTTTCTTATTTTCTCTTTCTTAATTGCTTAGCTAGCTGGGAGCAGCGAAGAGCAAAGTGCAGAGTCCCAGCCAACAGGTGATTTTTTGTTTGTTTGTTTTTGAGACAGAGTCTCATTATGTTGCCCTCAGTAGAGTGCTGTGGCGTCACAGCTCACAGCAACCTCAAACTCTTGGGCTTAAGTGATTCTCTTGCGTCAGCCTCCAAAGTAGCTGGGACTACAAGTGCTAGCCACAACAGCTGGCTATTTTTTTGTTGCAGTTGTCGTTGTTTAGCTGGCCTGGGCTGGGTTCGAACCTGCCAGCCTGGGTGTGTGTGGCCGGCGCCCTATCCTGCTTCTTTGGTCCTCAATCAAATTCCTTTTGTTCATGGAAGAGACAGAGACTGGGTACTTTGTGCAAAACCAGTAAATACTAGAGCAATGTTATGTCATTGATCAACTTTATGGTAGTTTAAATTAAAGCAGAAAAGTGCTTTTTGACGACTTGAATTGTGTAGCCAAAGTAAACGTTTTAATCAAATGTCGTCTGGATGAAGACATTGTGCAAAGTCTATATATATGTCTGTAGTTATTCCCAATGGGCAAATATTGTTAAGATATAAGCTGTAGGCAAGACGGCTAGAAGCCCTTCTGATACATGTTACTAGAGAGGTGCGTGCAACCACCTGGCTTTATGTTTCTTGTGTCATGCTGTGGCTCTCTGTTTCTTTGCTTCAGTAGATGACATTTCTTTTTTTTTTTTTTTTTTTTTTTTTTTTTGGGTTTTTGGCCAGGGCTAGGTTTGAACCTGCCACCTCTGGCATATGGGACCGGCGCCCTACTCCTTGAGTCACAGGCGCCGCCCCAGTAGATGACATTTCTTTCTTTAATTTTTTTTTTTTTTTTGAGACAAAGTCTCACTATGTCACTCTGGGTAGATGGCGTCACAGCTCACAGCAACCTCAAACTCTTGGGCTTAAGTGATCATCCTACCTCAACCTCCCAAGTTCTGGGACTACAGGGCCCGCCACAATGCCAGGCTGTTTTTTTGTTGCAGTTGTTACTGTTGTTTAGCATGCCTGGGCCACCAGGCTCGAACCCGCCAGCCTTGGTGAATGTGGCTGGTGCCGACCACTGTGCTACGGGCACTGAGCTGATGACATTCTTTTCCGTGCAACTTTTGTACATAAGGTTTAGAATTAATTACATCCATATATATTTGTACTTCTAGTCACCCCTCTGGTTAGCCTTGCCGTCTATCATAGACGAGCTAAGGAAACAAATTCAACATGTGCAGATGGAACCCAGAGTCAGGAGCCTAGGCTGCAAGTGTTTTATTTTTTTTTTTTAAGATGGAGTTTCACTTTGTTGCCCCAGGCTAGAGTGCTGTAGTACTATAGCTCACAGTAACCTCAAACTTCTGGGCAGAAGCCATCCTCTTGCCTCAGCCTTCCTAGAAGCTGGGACTATGGTGCCCCCTATGACTCCCGGCTAATTTTTTTATATTTAGTACAGATGAGGTCTCACTCTTTTTTTTTTTTGGAGACAGAGTCTCACTTTCTTGCCCCTGGTAGAGTGCTGTAGTGTCATAGCTCACAGCTTTTACCTCAAACTCTTGGGCTCAGGCGATCCTCTTGCCTCAGCCTCCCAAATAGCTGGGATTACAGGTGCCCACCACAAACACCCGACTATACACACACACACACACACACACACACATATATATTTTTTGAAACTGGGTCTTGGTTTTTTTTTACTCAGGCTGGTCTTGAACTATTGAACTCAAGCAATCCACCCGCCTCGGCCTTCCAAAATGTTGAGATTATAGGCATGAGCCACTGTGCCTGGCCTGTTGTCTCACTCTTCCTCAGGCTGGTCTCCAACTCTTGATCTCAAGGGATTCTCTGGCCTCAGCCTCCTAGAATGTTAGGATTACAGGTGTGAGCCTCCACGCCCACTGTGCCTGGCCAAGCTGCAAGTCTTTGAGCAAGTCATTCAGTGACTCTGGGTTTTGCTGACTGCCCTTCTGACTGCTAGACTTCAAAGGGTCAAGTGGTCTTATCAGTTGCTTATAGAGAAATAAAGTGAGATTTCGACTTTCGACTTTTTTTTTTAGAGACAGAGTCTTACTTTGTTGCCCTCGGTAGAGTGTTGTGGCATCACGTCACAGCTCACAGCAACCTCCAACTTTTGGGCTTAGGTGATTCTATTGCCTCAGCCTCCCAAGTAGTTGGGACTACAGGCGCCCGCCACAACACCTGGCTATTTTTTGTTGCAGTTTGGCAGGGGCTAGGTTCGAACCCGCTACTCTCCATATAGGGGGCCAGCACCCTACCCACTGAGCAACAGGTGCTGCCCTCTACTTTAGACTTGTTTTGAATGCTATTCTCCCAATTGCACTTCCCTGATGCATTTTCCTGCTTTCTAGCTTTTTGAGCTGAGTGACTTCAGGAGGGGAATAGGTAGTGTTATTTTAAGCTTAATATTTCATCTCATACTTTTGTGCAGGCCTACTGATCAAAGAGTTTTTGTTTCCTTGTCTGTTTTCTTTGGAGTGGTGAATGGTATAGGGAAGTCATAGTGTTCATTTGAGAGGTTAGACATCTATGGTTATCTTGTAAGCTTTCAGAGAGTTTACACGAGATTGAATTTCTTTTCTTATGGTACCTGTTGTAACACACCAGGTATGTTTTGTATACTTTTTTCACCTTGGTTGGCAGCAAGGATAGAATCACTTTTCTCAGAAACCTTTATATACAAACAAATAGAATAATAAAATTGTTCTAGACAAGCCACAGAAATATTTGAATGGGACTCGGGGACTCTAGTCCTTGTTTTGTTTAGGTTTGGTACCAAGGAGGCCACAAATCTGAATACAAAAGCTGGTACAATTTGCCTCCTAGTAGGATGTATGAATGTGGCTCTTGGAAGAGGTGAAAAAGCTCTTTTTAAAAAATAGTTATTAAAAAAGTAGTTATTTTTTACCAATATTAATTTCATAAAATCATTACGCATAGAAGTTGTTTTAGAGTCCATTAGGTAAAACTTTAGAGAATTAATCAGAGTTTAAGAAAACTGTCATCTAGGTTTTAAGGTACAAAACACCTTATTATTCACCTTTATTCAGTTTTTTATTTTTTTATTTTATTTTATTTTTTGTGTGTTTTTTTGGCCAGGGCTGGGTTTGAACCCGCCACCTCCGGCATATGGGACCGGCGCCCTACTCCTTGAGCCACAGGCGCTGCCCTATTCAGTTTTTTAAAATAAATTATTAAGTAGGCCGGGCGAGGTGGCTCATGCCTGTAATCCTAGCACTCTGGGAGGCTGAGGTGCGTGGATCACCTGAGCTCATGAGTTTGAGACCAGCCTGAGCCAGAGCGAGACCTCATCTTTTAAGAAAAAATAGCTTGGGAGGCTAAGGCAAGAGAATCATTTGAGCCCAAGAGTTGGAGATTGTTGTGAGCTGTGATGCCATGGCACCCTGATGCCAAGGGGAACGAGTGAGACTGTCTCAAAAAAAAAAAAAAAATTATTAGTAGTCTCCTATTTTCCACAACAGATTCATTGAGTCTCTTTGGAAGGAAAGATCATTGTGATCAGAGCTCTGAAAAGAGGAAATTTAAAAAGTCACACATGTCTTTTTTTTTTTTTTTGAAACAGGGTCTCTGTTGCCTAGGCTTGAGAGCAGTGGTGTCATCATAGTTCTTTGCAACCTCAAACTTCTGGGCTCAAGCAGCTCTCTTTCCTCTGCTTCCCAAAGTGCTAGGATCACAGGTATGAGCCACTGCTCTCAGATGTTTCTTTTTTTTTTTTTGTAGAGACAGAGTCTCACTGTACCGCCCTCGGGTAGAGTGCCGTGGCGTCACACGGCTCACAGCAACCTCTTAACTCTTGGGCTTACGCGATTCTCTTGCCTCAGCCTCCCGAGCAGCTGGGACTACAGGCGCCCGCCACAACGCCCGGCTACTCTCAGATGTTTCTATTTGAGACAGCCTCAAGCTGTCACCCTGGGTAGAGTGCTGTGGCATCACAGCACAGCAACCTCCAACTCCTGGGCTCAAGTGATTCTCCTGCCTCCACCTCCCAACTAGCTGGTCCTACAGGCGCCTGCCACAACACCCGGCTATTTTTTTTTTTTTTGATTGCAGCTGTCGTTGTTTGGCGGTCTTGGGCCGGATTCGACCCCGCCAGCTCAGGTGTGTGTGGCTGGTGCCTTAGCCACTTGATCCACAGGCGCCAAGCCCTGACGTTTCTTAAGCTCAGAGGAACTACCAGTATTCCTGAGAAAAGGAAAGTGAGACCAATAGTCTTTTTTTTTTTTTAAATTAGAGGCAGAGCCTCATTGTCACCCTCGGTAGAGTGCTGTGGCGTCACAGCTCACAGCAACCTTCAGCTCCTGCGCTTAGGCGATTCTGAGACCAAGAGTCTTTTTTTTCCTTTTTCTCTTCCCTAATTTGATCTATAAAATATTTTAGTACCAGTCCATGCTGGATGTTATAGATAATACAAGCATATTAGGTAGAGTCTCTAGATAGCATATGTTCATGTTAGAGAGAGAAGCCTCATTTATCTATGATGTGCATAATATATATAATATATATATATATCTTTTGACAGAATCTCAAGCTGTTGCCCTAGGTAGAGTGCCATGGTGTCATAGTTCACAGCAACCTCCAACTCTTGGGCTTAGGTGATTCTCTTGCCTCAGCCTCCCAGCTACTTGGGACTATAGTCGCCTGCCGCAATGCCCGGCTATTTTGGTGGGCCTAGGCTGGATCTGAACCCGCCAGCTCTGGTGTATGTGGCTGGTGTCCTAGCCACTTGAGCTACAGGTGCCGAGCCTGATGTGCATAATATTAACACTGATCGCTGTGACTTCAGTTCTTACTTTTATGTCTGGCATTGTGTTTACTGTATCCTTGATATTTCATTTAATCCTCAGAACAACCCAGTATGTTAGGTACTCTTAATATCTCCATTTCTGCAAAGGAGAAAAAGGTGGATAGATAACTAGGCCAAGGCTGGAGGTGCATTTGGTTTTGAATTCAAGAAACCCCAGAACCTACATTCTTTAACTGTTTGGCATTTCTAAGTCAGCCCAGAGAATAAGTGTCATGGGCAAAACTCTGTGGGTACTGATTATAAAACAGAGACAAAAGATGAAAAGACAAAGGATTTACACTGCAAACTTTGAAGGAAATTTCGTGAAAGTTTAACTATAAATTGCGTACCAGGATGTAGGATAAGACTTTATCAAAAGTAACAAAAATAAATATCCTATGTCCTTTATGTAGGGTAAGACTAGACATTTGCTTATGAGACCATGAGTGTTCAGATTGGAGTAATGGTATCCTGTGATGAGTAATGTTGAACCAGGCATGCTTTTCTCTTCCTTTTCTTCCTAGTAAACTCATCTGCATTATTCAAAACCCAAAATATATCATCACCCCTGTGAAGCTTTCCTTCAGACAAAGTTATACTCTCTTTGGTCTCCTGAGGTTGTTAATTCCTGTGCCCCTACTGCAGGGTGTAAACCATCATCATCCTTTTATTCATAGGTTCTACCATGTCTCCCTCAGGCCACCTCCAGTTCTTTGAAGTCAGAGACCATCTTACTTGTCTTTGTATCTCAAGGACTTAATTAAAGCAGTATCAGTTACTTAGTATTGAGTTCCTGGTTGTTGATCAAATAGCCGAGTTTCTTAGTTGGTCCTGATTTAAGGTTAGGTTCAGAGTAATAGGGGCAGAAAACCTTCAGGGTGGTTTACCTGTTGATGAAGTACAGATGGCATTGGAATTGGAAAAGCTGGCATCAAGGGAACCAGGTGAATCAGTAATGCAGGCAGGGGATGGTGGCTTGGTGGAAACAGCATGAAGCAGCAGTCAGCCAACTTGCTGACATCTGTGGTAGGCATAGAGACTATGGGGAAGAATCAGAGAAGATTTCAAATTATGCAAGTTTTTCTTATAATTTATTAGGTGGTTCTGGGTCTTGGTTGATTTAGTAGTTCCTTAATAAGTGAGTTAGTAGCGTAGGTATCTGAATTGCTGACCCACAAATACGCAATAAAAGGAGCAGATAAAGTCAAGGCAGGCAGAGCTCAAAGTTTATCAACTTTGCAGATTTTAACAATTTTTTGACAGAAAACTTTGGTTTATTTATTTATTTTTTACATTTTATTTGATGTATTTATTTATTTTTGCAGTTTTTGTCCAGGGCCGCGTTTGAACCTACCACCTCTGGTATATGGGGCCAGCACCCTACTCCTTTGAGTCACAAGTGCTGCCCTGGTTTGTTTTAGATATAAACATAATTTTCTAAGAGTATATTCTGGGCCAAGCTTAATTCATCATCCTACACAAAGATTAAAAAAAAAAAAAAAATTTTTTTTTTTTTTTTTTTTTTTTGAGACAGAGTCTCCCTATGTTGCCCTTAGTAGAGTGCTGCGTCACAGCTCACAGCAACCTCAAACTCAAACTAGTATAGTTTTGGTCTGTTTTCATTTGGTATCTAAGAACAAATAAAAATGAGAGTTACCATAATAGATTAGATAATTTCTAGTTTTATGTAGCAATTTTAGGTGGATCACCTCATTTGATCCTCATACACCCTGTGAGGCAGACACTGTTAAAATTATAGACTTGATTGAAAATAGGAACAACACATTATTTATCCTTATTGAGAAATCTTGGTTAGCTTTTGCAGTTTTTTTTAATGTAATCATCATTTGATTGGAGCATTTGTCTAGGATTCTTGGGGATATTTGTTTTTTTCCACTTTCTGCAGGACCCTTAGTTTCTTGGGTTGGGACAGGAAATGTGGGGTAGATGGGACTGGGGGTGGATAAATTGGATTTCCTTGGACGTTTTTTGGGAATTTTTTTTGGTGTGGATATTGGATCTTGCTCTGTTGCCCAGGCTGAAGTACAGTGGCTCATAGTTCATTGTAACTTCCAATTCCTGAGCTCAAGCCATCCTCCTGCCTCAGCCTCCCAAGCAGCTGGGACTGCAGGCATGTGCCACCACTCCCTGCTAATTTTTTATTTTTTTAGAGAGATGGGATTTTGCTCTGTTGCCAAGCCTGGTCTTAAGCTCCTAGACTCAAGTGAGCCTCCCATCTCGGCCTCCTGAAGTTCTGAGATTATAGGATCTAGCAACTGTGCCAGCTCTTTTGGGAGATTGTCAGGAACTGCCTCGAGAACGAGTACGAAATAAATGTTGGTTATTAGATGTGAGGAGCTCAAGTTTTTTCTAGGACCTACTCTAAAATGATTAAACACAAGAAAACATTTTGGAATGTATGATTTGAAGATGTGTCTTTAAACCCATTTTGACTCCAGAAGAATTATTGATTTATTTTAACTAAATAGCTGATTATAGTTCAACAGTTATTTCTTGATTTAGGTTTCTTTTTAGTTTTTGGCAATGTTACTTTAACATGTGCTGTTTTTCTTGATTCTTCTATATCTTCGCACAACCTTTTGTTTTTTTTTTTTTTTGTTTTTTTTTTGGTTTTTGGCCGGGGCTGGGTTTGAACCCGCCACCTCTGGCATATGGGACCGGTGCCCTACCCCTTGAGCCACAGGCGCCACCCCGCACAACCTTTTAATTTTAAACAGCAAATCCTTTTTTTCCCCCAAATTAAATGGTATACCAAACTTGATTTAGACCATGGCATTCTTTTATTTATATAAATTCATTTTAGAAGTTTGGATTTATAACATTTACTTATAAAGTCAGCAAGAACAGTGAGGCTGTTTTGATGAACACAAACACTTGAAACAGATTTAAAAAGATTGCAGTCTTATTTTAGCCTTACTTTTCAGTTTATTTCTGCATTTGAAAAAATAGATAGTTTTTAATAAAACAGCTTGGCTTGCAGGCCAAGAATATTTTTTAACTAAACTGATGTAGAAATTTCAAAGAGGAGTAGAGGGCTATTCTTATCATAAATATAAAATTCAGACAGTCTCTCAAACTCACAAAGTGCTAAAACTATTGTACAGTAATTCATCATTACTCAACTTGTCATGTTCAGTTGTCATTGTGCAGCCATCATTCTGTGACTGCACTGTGGGAGAGACAAATGTGTCCTGTTTATGTGTGGTTCCCATGTGTGGGGTATTTCCATATGCTGGTTGGTAGAGATGGGCTTGTGCAAGTCTGATTCATTCTCTGTATAATTGGTCCTAGTCCTGAGTGCTGGTTTATCCACAGAGTGGCTGAAGTTCTTGTTTCCGCAAAAATAAACTGCCAAGTAGAAGCCTCTGGTATGTTACATTTTGACATATAACACATTTGAGTGTGGGCTTGTATTAAAATGCAGTTTTTATAGTCAGCTTTCACCCCTTGGGTAATGGAGAGGATATGGGAAGGGAGGTGGGTAGGAAGAAAGGAATTAACACAATAAAAAAGCAGAGCTGCTCTTGGCTCTTGATGATAATGGTCTGGGAATGCTCACCTTTTTGTAGACAGGTGTGTGGAGTGTTGTCTCATGGTCGTTGCTGCAGCTGATGTTCTACTTCAGTGAGAGAAAAGGAAGTGGGGTTGGGACTCTGTGTGGCAGAGGGATAGGGTGAGCATTGGGCGCCTTGGGCCCTCTCTCTTCTCATTCCCAGCCTGAGCAGTTATGCTGAGTCTGTCTGGGTTTGTGAGGTAGAGGTGCTAATTTGAGCCCTTGCTTAGCTTGGTTCAAAGCTGCACTTTAGTCTCCACAGGCTGCACACATGAGCTTAAGAGTTTACTGTCTGTTAGTCCAGAAGCACCTTTAAGAAAGCCCCTAAGAATCCCTGCAGCAGTTGGATACAATTGCTCCGAATCAAAATATGCCTAATATATATACATGTATTGTGGATGAATAATCTAGAAGGGGCTTTAACCTTCTCCCTGAATCTCTTCACTCTGCCTTTTAGGCAGGGTCTAGGCTGTTAATTTGCTTCTAACATGTTTCTGGAATTGAGTTTTAAATTATTTGTTCCTTTTTCTTCTGCATAAATAATTGAAAATTGCATAGTAGCATGAATTTATAAAGAGTACTAAAACTTATAGTTTTGAGCCAACTGGGAAATTCTCTTCAGTTTTTCTGGCTTATATGATGCATTTGAAGAATGTTGAACCAAGATGTTTTGAGTAAGTAAATTGCTGTTGCTGTTGAATATGACCTGGAAGGAACCTGAGAAACAGTAGAACTGAAGATGCAGTTTATTGATGTTTTTTTAAATTCCTTTGTTAGGCATCTGAAGAAGCCTCCCTCAGGGCATTGGAAAGTCTGATGACAGAATTTTTTCATGATTGTACGACCAATGAAAGAAAACGTGAGATAGGTAAGTGAAGTGTGGATTGTAAAGAGTAATTCATAAGAAGGCCCAGTGGGAAAGAAGGCAGTGTAATAGCCTTGGCTGATCAAGTTTGCATGTTTTGGGTGGCGCCTGTGGCTCAAGGAGTAGGGCGCCGGTCCCATATGCCGAGGTGGCGGGTTCAAACCCAGCCCCGGCCAAAAACCACAAAAAAAAAAAAAAAAAAAAAGTTTGCATGTTTTCCTCTTGAATTCTTGCTCTTTTTACCCTGATTCTGCTGGTTGGTGGCTGGTAAGGTCTGTAGTCCTAGCTATAAGAACAAGTGATAGGTTCTCTTTCCTTTGATGAAGTAGACAATCCTTCCCTTACTTTTTTATTAATTTCAACAGTGTTGTTAAAATTGAAAAATAAAACAAATCAAAGAAGTCAAAATGAACATGTTTTGGCGTGTAGAGGTCTGATCTGAGGCTATTCTAATGCTCAGAGATTCCTTAACTGTTAAACTCCTCTTTGGGGGGGCTTCTAGCTTCTTTTTTCTATCTCTCCACTTTTGTCTTTCCCATTCTGCAAGTTTGGGTAAATAAAGGCTTCAGGCAACAGAGAGAGATATAGGTATAATTATTTCAGGTCTTCTGGGGACCATAATACTTCCTAGAATCTACTTTTGAATTTTATATTCATTCACATAAATAGTATTCATTAAAGCATATTGTAAAGTAGAAATTGTATTCAAGTATCAGATCTCTGCCTCAATCTTCTTTTTCTTCCTGAGTTCTTGCTTGAAAATGAAAAATGTTTTTCTTTGTACAAACCTAACAGCTTTTCTTTCGGGCATCTAGCAGCTCCATACTGGCCTTACATTCATTACTTTTGCCTCCTTGGAGTTCTTTTTCTGAGGTTCTGTGACCCTGGAGGCCCATTTCTGTGTCTCCCTTGGCTTCTTTAAATCATATTGGCCACTTAAATTTATGGCTGATTCTACCTTTGGTCCAATGCCTGGCTGGGGTTCAGATTTCTAGGTGGCCAGTAGACCTTGGGTTACAGCCCATTTTCCTTGTGTCCTTTAAGTATACACAAGCTCCTGGTGGATGCTAACTTCTAAACTTTTAATATTACATTTGGTGGTCTTTTTTGGACCTGCACCTGTATGCTTTTCTATTCTGAGTGTAAGTGCACCGTGAGGAACCAGAGCATTTATAAGCCAGGAGTCACTGGCAGAGGATGAGCCCAATAGGTGAACAGATATATCTACTTGTAAGACCCACCCTGCTTGCCTCCCTGGGTTCTCTTATTACTCACTTGGGCTGACCCTTTTCCTGCCTGCCAAATGATCTCCTTGTTAGTTTTTTTTTTTTTTTTTTGTAGAGACAGTCTTACTGTACCGCCCTCCAGTAGAGTGCCATGGCGTCATAGCTCACAGCAACCTCCAACTCTTGGGCTTACCCAATTCTCTTGCCTCAGCCTCCCAAGCAGCTGGGACTACAGGCGCCCGCCACAATGCCCGGCTATTTTTTTTTTTTGTTATTGCAGTTTGGCGGGGGCTGGGTTTGAACCCAACACCTTCTGCATATGGGGCCGGCGCCCTACTCACTGAGCCACAGGCGCCGCCCAATCTCCTTGTTAGTTTTATGCTACTGAAGTATCTTACACTTACAGTAAAAATGTCAGTGGTCCTTGATTGCACTAATGTACACAGCTATGATTTAACAATAAAAAATAAAATAAAAAAAAAAGTAAAAGAAAAAAGAAAAAAAAATGTCAGTGGTGATTTTAACCAAAGGAGGTAGAGGGTCTTTTCCTTACATTAATTTGCTTTATTCCAACACCTTAATTTTTTCAAAGTCTTTTTTTTTTTTTAACTTACAATCAAAAAGCTTTTGGCTTTTCTCTTAATTTTTGGTTTGCAAATCAAATATTGCTTACCTTGTTTATTTAGGAATTAAAGGGTGGCGCCTGTGGCTCAGTGAGTAGGGCGCCGGCCGCATATACTGAGGGTGGCGGGTTCAAACCCAGCCCCGGCCTAACTGCAACCAAAAAATAGCCGGGCATTGTGGTGGGCACCTGTAGTCCCAGCTGCTCGGGAGGCTGAGGCAGGAGAATCACGGAAGCCCAAGAGCTAGAGGTTGCTATGAGTCCTGTGACGTCATGGCACTCTACCGAAGGCGGTAAAGTGAGACTCTGTCTCTACAAAAAAAAAAGGAATTAAAAGTATATGAACCTAGGGTGGCGCCTGTGGCTCAAGGAGTAGGGTGCTGGTCCCATATGCCGGAGGTGGCGGGTTCAAACCCAGCCCTGGCCAAAAAAAAAAAGTATATGAACCTTTTGAACATGTTCATATTCTAATCTGATTTTAAAGTAGCTTTAAATAACAAGATGCTACAAATGTCTAATTTAAATGCAGGCTGTGGGGAATCCGGGGGTTTGGTTCTCTACAGTGGGTATGTCTTAGTTCACTTTTCTTTGTACTTAGTCATTATAGGTTTATTTGAGTGTGTGGGCAGGAAACATATCTTGCTTCTTTTATGTTGTCTTTAAGATAAAGGCTTTTCCTAACTAGATGGGAGAAAGGGCTCCCTTTTTTTTTTTTTTTTTTTTTGGTCCGGGCTGGGTTTGAACCCGCCACCTCCTGCATATGGGACCGGCGCCCTACTCCTTGAGCCACAGGCACCACCCGAGGGAGGCCTTTTTTTAAAAGGGCTCTACCCACCCTTCAGCAAAGGTGAGTTGCTAGTGCTATAGAGGTTGACACACTTGTTAGTGGGAGCTCAGGAGATTATCTGATCATTCTAATCCTTTGACTGCAGAGTGCTCAGAAACAAAATGTGCCAATTGAGACGTGCAGTGATTGCAACAACCTACAGAACATGGTGTGCTACTGGGCATTCTTTGTTTTCTTGATAATTAAAATAATTTACCTACATTAGTTTCAGTTTCAGTATTTTGTATTTATAAAAAAGTAATATGCAAACAAATTAATACGAAATGATAAAGCTTTGCAATTTAATCTTTTTTTGGTATGGTACAGCTCAAAATATGACACATAATCCAACATTATATCGTATGCGTTGATATGATGCTTTGCTTCACTTTTTATGTTTGGTGCAAACAGTACATCTCTAGTGGATGTTTTGCCATTTTCCTGTTGGATTGCTGTATTTTGATGGAAAAATGCATTTCTGGGGGATGGAATGGATTGTTAAATAGTTCTTCCTCCAGAGTTAGTTGTCTCATTGACTGGATATTTTTCCAGGATTTCTCTAATTAGGGGTATATGAAATTGCACAAATTTTAAATTTTTATTGGTTACAGTTTTATATTTTATTTTATTTTATTTTGAGACAGCGCCTCAAGCTGTTGCCCTAGGTAGAGTTCTGTAGCATCACAGCTCACAGCAACCTCCAACTCCTGGGCTTAAGTGATTCTCTTGCCTCAGCCTCCCATGTAGCTCGGGCCACAGACACCGGCCACAACGCCCGGCTATTTTTTTGTTGCAGTTGTCGTTGTTTGGCAGGCCTGGGCTGGATTTGAACCCGCTAGCTCTAATGTATGTGGCTGGAGCCTTAGCCACTTGAGCCACAGGTGCTGAGCCATGGTTACAATTTTATAAAGTACACATGTGTTATAAATTGATAAACATGTGAAAAAAATTTTTGTAAATTTTAATGTAAACACTTTAATGTTTTCCGTATAGTATTTATAGAATTTAAATTTGAAATAGCTTCTACATTTTCGTTTCCAAATCAGATTTTGAGGTACTTGACAATTTATGTTTTTTGTGAGAAGTATTTTTAAAGCTACTTCTATATCCAAATTCTCAAAAAATGATCAAGTCTATTGAAACTGATGACTCTTTGAATTTATCATAGTCCATGTTTATATATACTCCCACAAGAATTTACTATTTGTACAAATTATTTCAGGTACAACTGTGAAAAATACCGAAAATGAAGCATATGATGCTTACAGACTTGAGTCAGGTCACATCACAATAACATGTGTCCTCAAGTTTTTGTTTGCAAAATAAATAACCCTACTCCCATTGTTCCCATCAAAGGATGGAGCCCCCCAAAAGGCTAACAGCAAGAGGAAATGGCAGTGTCTAGGAGGAGCAGTGACTTGGCCGGGGTCAGGGAAGTAGGGCAAGGTCTAGTACAGAGCCCAAAGTTCCTCATTTCCAGCCACATCTCCTCCTCCTGGGTTTGACTTCACCTCTAGGATTCAAGGAAACTTTTGCTTAATTATTAGGACAGGTCATGAATTTCCTTTTGTGGTGTATTTGGTAAGGCTGCCATGTTGCATTTAGCCTAGGTTGTAGTTGACTTGCAGGGCAGTGACTTTAGGATTAAAGTGAACTGCTAAGCATTCCGCTTTTGGGGCTTCCTAGAATCTCTCAAGGTTGTTGGCTATATATTCTTATACTTTTTGGATTATATTTCAGGTCTAGTGCAGCAGGTCAAAGTGACTAAGGGGCAGCATATCCAGATATATGGCAGTACACTCTTTGCTTGCTATTTTGTGGATTCCGGCTGGTGCTTGTCAGCTGCCTAAGAAGAGGAAAGCCATTTCTAATGGATTTGATGTGCAGACAGGCTGCTCTTGGCAACCCTCATGATTGTTACTCTTATAGATTTACTTATTTTGGGGGTGATGTTTTAAAATAAAACCAAACCAAATGAAGAGAGTTAGCCATCTTGAATTCCCTTGCATTTTTTTTCCTGGCCTATTTTGTAACATTAATCTTAATTGCTTCTTTCTCTGCTTCTCTAGCCATAATTTTCTAATGTATCTGAGAACAAAGTAGACTTTGTTGTAGAGGAGTGGTGAGGAGAAAAAGTACATCTCATATCTCAGAGGAAATAAGTTAGCTATCATGTATAAGAAAATAAAATGAGGCTCACTGCTCATAGCTCAGTGTCTAGGGCGCCAGCCACGTATACTGGAGCTGGCGGGTTAGAATCCAGCCAGGCCTGCCAAACAACAATGACAACTGCAACAAAAAAATAGCCGGGGGCGGCGCCTGTGGCTCAGTGAGTAGGGCGCCGGCCCCATATGCCGAGGGTGGCGGGTTCAAACCCAGCCCTGGCCAAACTGCAACAACAACAAAAAAAAAGCCAGGTGTTGTGGTGGGCGCCTGTAGTCCCAGCTGCTTGGGAGGCTGAGGCAAGAGAATCGCGTAAGCCCAAGAGTTAGAGGTTGCTGTGAGCCGTGTGACGCCACGGCACTCTACCCGAGGGCGGCACAGTGAGACTCTGTCTCTACAAAAAAAAAAAAAAAATAGCCGGGCATTGTGGCGGTGCCTGTAGTCCCAGCTACTTGGGAGGCTGAGGCCAGAGAATTGCTTAAGCCTAGGAGTTGGAGGTTGCTGTGAGGTGACGCCACAGCACTTTACTGAGGGTGACATAGACTGTCTCAAAAAAAAAGAAGAAAAGAAAAGAAAATGAAATGATACTCCTAAAACATTCCATACACGTTAGGTTACATAAGAACTTTATCAATGAAAGTTTCTTTGCTCAGCAAAGTTATTGACTTTTAGATGGCTGAAGACACTGTCAGTGTTGACATTCACTTCAGAGTCAGAAAAATATTATATAATTTATTCTATCTTGAAGAATCAGCTGGTTTCGACATCATTTACATTATATGGAGAGAGGCATGTTTTAAAAAATAATAAGATGGTTCAGTCTTAACATTAATTTCATAACCACTTTTTGTTGCTGTTTAACTTTTCCAGAGGAGCTTCTTAATAATTTTGCCCAGCAGATAGGAGCCTGGAGATTCTGCTTGTATTTTCTCTCCAGCACTAGGAATGACTATGTAATGATGTATAGTCTAACAGTTTTTGAGGTAAGTTGTCAGATAATTTTATACTCTTCTGAAAAGTATTTTGAAGTTAAATTGCTACTAGACTTTAGCTTTAGTGAACACATGGTGGGAAAGAGTGATAACTTGGGGGCTTCTTCCCACATACTGCCTTTATCTAGATGTCTGGTGGCACTTTTTAAATACATTTTCAACACCAGAAAGGTAAGGCGAATGGTTGGCTTTAAGGTTAAGTGGGTGAATTGTTTGTGGTAGTATGTAACTTTTTATTATTTAAGAAAGAAAGATAATTTACAGAAAATCATTTTGGGAGGAAGGATGATGCCCATAATAACCACTGTCCCCAACCACAAAAATTTTTATTTGTGTCACCTTTCTTCCAGTCCTAGTCTTCTGTGTACACACATTAAAAAGTGTTTTTGTGGATGAGCGAGGTGGCTCATGCCTATAATCCCAGCACTCTGGGAGGCCAAGGTGGGTGGATTGCTTGAGCTCAGGAGGTTGAGACTGGCCTGAGCAAAATTGAGACCCCCCATCTCTAAAAATAGTGAGGCTGAGAATTTGAGGTTGCTGTGAGCTATGATGCCACAGCACTCTACCGAGGGTGACAAAGTTAGACTCTGTCTCAAAAGTGTTTTTGTGCCGTTTTGTACTCTTCCTTTTTCCAGTCATCTTTATATTATATTTTCATACATGGTTATGACATTATTCACTAAACTGTTATGATTGTGAAGATTGAGATTGTTTCTGTCATTATTTTTTGGTGGCCAATAGAGACAATGGAGTATTAGAAAGTTTTGCGCATATAGTAGTTTGTTTCTGTTAAATCATTTAGCACATCTTTGTAGGAAGAGGATTGTTGTGTCATGAGACTTAAATATTTTTATTGTTCTTATTGCCAAATTGCCTCAAATGTTTTATTTTACTTTTTTCTTTTGGCTGAGGCTGGGTTTGAACCCGCCACCTCTGGCATTACTTTTTTCTTTTTTTTTGAGACAGAGTCTCACTATGTTGCCCTTAGTAGAGTGCTCAAGCAACCTCTTAGTAGAGAGCTCAGAGCAACCTCAAATTCTTGGGATTAAGTGATTCTCCTGCCTCAGCCTCCCAAGTAGCTGGGACTACAAGCGCCCACCACAATGCCCAACTGTATTTTACTTTTTTTTTTGAGACAGAATCTCCCTTTGTCACCCTTGGTAGAGTGCCATGGCGTCATAGCTCACAGCAACCTCAAACTCTTGGGCTCAAGCAATCCTCTTGCCTTAGCCTCCCATGTAATTGGGACTAAAAGTGCCCGCCACAACGCCCAGATATTTTTGGAGTTGGGGTCTTGCTTTTGCTCAGGCTGGTCTCATACTCTTGAGCTCAAGCAGTCTACCCACCTTGGCTTCCCAGAGTGCTGGAATTACAGGCATAAGCCACCATGCCTGGCCTCAGATGTTTATTTTGAAGTAGAATTTCTTGTTTATTGAGGTGATATAACTTAACTGTGAGATGAAAACCAGTTCATTTTTGTCTATAGATTGTTAATTTAAAAGATATATATTTGTTTTTCAGAATCTGATCAATAAAATGTGGCTTGGGGTCCCGTCTCAGGATAAGATGGAAATTCGTAGCTGTCTGCCCAAACTCCTTTTGGCTCACCATAAAACCTTACCTTATTTTATCCGGAACAAACTCTGCAAAGTTATTGTTGATATTGGACGTCAAGATTGGCCCATGTTCTATCATGACTTTTTTACTAACATTTTACAGGTAAGAATATACCTAAGAAAACTTTATCTTGTAAATTGTTTGTAAAAGTGATTATTTCCTTGTCTTGAAGAGGAGTTTTAAGGTTAGCATTCCGGAACTTCAGTAATGAGATTACTTTAGGCTAGATTATCACATTTACTTACTTTTGTATTCTTAAGACATGTACCTTTGTGCAGTAGAGAAAGGGGGAAAACCCCAATTGCTTTGTTAACTTCTTATGAAATTCTGTTCAGTGCCTATTTGAAAGTGGGTCAGATACTGCCCTAGCCATTGGAGGTAAAAGGGTGAGGCTTTTAGTAGTAGTTCAGAATTTAGGGGAGGAAATAGCTGTGCAGACAATAATGATTCAACAGTGTGATAACTACATTGTCATAGGAGGTATGACAGTTCACAAATCATCCTAAAAAAGTGCTACATACCTCATTGCTGAATATCACTATGGGCACATTTGAAGTTCTCCCCTAGATCACTTGGTGACTGTACTGAATTGTGGAAGCACATGCAGAGTGCTGCAGTGGCATAGCTTCTAGACCCAGTGTTGAGGTAGAGGTGGTAAGGTAGTAGTAAGAGGCTATTAATAGATTGACAGGTAGGGGTTAAATCATAAAGGTAGGGAGTTGCTATTGTTTATTTCATGGTCCTTCCTTGGGAGCTTATGAAGAGTTTTGAGAAGGGAGAAAACATGCTCAGGCTCCTGAGCTCAAGCAATTTACCTGCCTGGGCCTCCCAGAGTGCTAGGATTATAGGTATGAGCCCAGCGCCTGGCCGTTCTTTCTATACTTATCTCTAGATTATTTGTAATAATACAATTTAAGTGCTATGTAAATAGCTGTTATGCTGTATTGTTTAGGAAGTAATGAGAAGGAAAAAAGTCTGTACATGTTCAGTACAGATGCAACCATCCTTTTTTCCCCTCAATATTTTTGATCCGTGGTGGGTTGAATACATGGATGTGGAATTCAAAACAGAGGGTCCAACTGTAATTCTTTTCTTCAGGTATTGGTAAACAACACCAAACTGTTCTAGAATCAATTTCATCATCACATAATCCTTTGAGTAAATGTTCTGAAGGGTCGTTTTTTTTTTTTCTCAATTCCATCATGATCTGTTTGCAGGTTGGGGTGCATAGTGTTGTTTTTTAAAAAAAACTCTGTGACATTGGTTGGGCATTTATGCAGTTTGTGTTATAATTGTAATGGCCACGATACCAGGTAGAGAGGAGTTGATTTGGAGCCCCAGAAAGATACAGTTCTCTGAGCTGGATATACATTTTCTGGGCTACCAGAAAAGGAAGTGATTGAAGTCGAAACTGATCCCTATTCTCTCCCTCCCCTACAGATGTACACATGACACCTTTCTAGAATCTATTCTTTAGATTCCTGAAATCTGCTGAGCTGAACCTGTGGTTACATTGTGCCTAAGGCTAGATAATTAAGGGGCTAGCAGCATAGGAAAGAATTGCTGTTTCTTCTTTGATTGCATTGTATAATAAAAACTGTTGAACCTTTTCTGAAGTTGATGCTAGAAACCTGAACGTGATCCTCTACCTAAGGGAGCTTATTGTTAAATAAGTTGCAAGTATTAAAATAAATTGCAAATATTACTTGTTACAAGCTTAAATTGCATACATGAAGGTGGTAAAGGGAAACCCCATTTTAGTAAAAAGTTTTCTGGATACAAAGATAATGAGAAGAAAAACTATACATTTATCAAGCTCTTTCTTCAAGTGAAGAATAGCTTTCTTTTTCCATCTAGCTCCTTGCCTGGCCTTCTCCCTTTCCCCTAAAGGATGAGAGAAAGAGATTTAAGAAACATTTTCCATGTTGTAGGAATTTTTTATTTCTGGGGAACACAGAAGCATTTTTTATCTATGGGAGAGTTTATATTGTCAAATGGAATGTCCAGCTGAGAGAGTAAGAATGAGGGCTTAGGTGGGGGAAGGGGGGAGAAATAGAGGTAAAAGAAGTAGACGAGAGGGAAAGAAATGAAAAGGGGAGAGTGATAGAAATCTTAAAATACATGTTGATAACCTAGAGTTCTCCAAATGCAAGAAGATGTTTGTAAAGGGTCAGTCCTATTTTTTATTACCTAAGATAAATTGGTAGGAGAGGAATTTCCTATTCCTTCCATACTACATTATCTGAATTTAAGTCAGTGTTAGAAATAGTCCAAATTTGTAGAAAGTGAGAAAAATTGTGTAAGGTGTACTTAAAATTTTAGAGTTCAAAAGAACTGATTTTATAGAGACCATTTTAAACACACCATTCAGGCCAGGCCCGGTGGCTCACACCTGTAATTCTAGCACTCTGGGAGGCTGAGGTGGATGGATTGCCTGAGCTCAGGAGTTCAAGCCAGCCTGAGCAAGAGTGAGACCTTGTCTCTATTAAAAATGAAAAACTGAGGCAAGAGGGTCTCTGTAACCCAAGAGTTTGAGGTTGCTATTGCTATGAACTATGAAACCATGGCAATCTACCAAGGGCAACAAAGTGAGACTCTGTCTCAAAACAAAGCAAAACAAAATAAACAAACAAAAGAAATCATAGCTCACAGCTGCCTCGAACTCTTGGGCTCAAGTGATTCTCAGCCTCCTAAGTAGCTTGGACTACAGGCACCTGCCACAACACCTGGCTATTTTTAGAGACGGGGTCTTGCTGATGCTCTAGCTAGTATGGAACTCCACAACTCAGGCAATCCACCCACCTCAGCCTCCTATACTACTAGAATTATAGGCATGAGCCACTGCACCTAGCCTTTATGCTGCCTCTGAAAATAGTTGAATTTACCTTATGTTTCCATCAGTGAGTATTTTTCTGGTCTTTTTTTTTTTTTTTTTATGTTGAGACAGAGTATCATTATGTCATCCACGGTAGAGTGCTGTGGCATCACAGCTTACAGCAACCTCAAACCCTTGGGCTTAAATGATTCTCTTGCCTCAGCCTCCCAAGTAGCCGGCACCACAGACACCCGCCATAACGCCCAGCTATTTTCTTGTTGCAGTTGTCATTGTTGTTCAGCTCGCCTGGGCTGGACTTGAACTCCCCAGCCTGGGTGCATGTGGCTGGCACTGTAACCACTGCGCTACGGGTGCTGAGCCTGTCCTTCTGATCTTTAGGGACGAGCCTTTCCTTGGTCTGTAATGGGAAAAGTTGTTTTCACGGGAAAGGAAAATACCTTATTTCTTTAAGAATATATGATCCTTGGGCGGCGCCTGTGGCTCAGTCGGTAGGGCGCCGGCCCCATATGCCGAGGGTGGTGGGTTCAAACCTGGCCCCGGCCGAACTGCAACCAAAAAATAGCCGGGCGTTGTGGCGGGCGCCTGTAGTCCCAGCTACTCGAGAGGCTGAGGCAAGAGAATCGCTTAAGCCCAGGAGTTGGAGGTTGCTGTGAGCTGTGTGAGGCCACGGCACTCTACCGAGGGCAGTAAAGTAAGACTCTGTCTCTACAAAAAAAAAAAAAAAAAGAATATATGATCCTTATGGGTACAGTTCCTCAGTGTCCTCTTCCCTAGAGCTTATATTTTGTAGCTTGAGTAAGTAAGAAAAAAAAATGTAACTTTTATCAGAGCACGAACTACATTAAAATTTGATTATGATTAAAAGAAAAGTCAAAATATTCCTTAAATTATTAACTTTTTAATAGATTCTAGCATATAATTCAACAGAGATTTTGCTTACTTTTATCATTACTGAAACTAAAAAATAAACATCATAATAATGCTTTAAAATGATTACAAAGGGGTTTGGCACCTGTGGCACAGTAGTCTACACCCCAGCCACATACACACCGAAGCTGGTGGGTTTGAACCCAGCCTGGGTCAGCTAAAAACAATGATGACTGCAACAAAAAAATAGCTGGGTGTTGTGGCGGGTGCCTGTAGTCCCACCTACTTGGGAGGCTGAAGCAAGAGAATCACTTAAGCCCAAGAGTTAGAGGTTGCTGTGAGCTGTGATGTCACAGCACTATACTGAAGGCGACATACTGAGACTTTGTCTCAAAAAAATGATTATGAAGGTATAAATACTGTGCAGTTGAAGGTATACCTTTTTTTCTGTTTCTTATTTAATTAAACTTTCTTATGGTGGAAAAAATATTAGAGGAGATAGAAAAAGTAACTTAATTTGCTATGTAGGTATTTATAAAATCAACCATAGTCATAGTTTAATGATAGGTATGGTTATTGTTTTTCCTGCTGCGTGTTTAATCATGATTTTTTTTTTTTTTGAGACAGAGTCTCACTTTATCACCTTTGGTAGAGTGTTGTGGAGTCACAGCTCACAGTGACTTCAAACTCTTAGGCTTAAGTGATTCTCTTTCTTCGGCTACCCACCACAATGCCTGGCAATTTTTAGAAACAGAGTCTCTCTGTGGCTCAGGCTGGTCTCAAACTCGTGAGCTCAGGCAGTCTACCTACCTCGGCCTCCCAGAGTTCTGGGATTACAGGCGTGAGCTACTGCGTCTGCCTAATGCAAAGCTTAGAAACATAAGGCTTAGAAGTGTAAGGTTGATTTAACAATCTGAATGTTGAAGATACCACAAGTTGATATACATATCTTAATCACATATAAAAAATATTGTCACTAATATTACACATACACATAAAACTTGATTACTGCCCAAAGCAGCCAAGCTGCTGCTATTGGGAATATGGTGTCATGTATAAGAATTGTCATGTTAGGGTTAAAAGAGCATTTTTTCCCAGCTGTTTTTAAGTTCATAGTATTAGAATTTTGTCCTTAAAATAAGATGAGAATATATTTTGAATGTTTAAAAAGAAAAAACTATATAAGTGTACTCCAAGTGATTTTTCTTTTTTTTTTTTATTGTTGGGGATTCATTGAGGGTACAGTAAGCCAGGTCACACTGATTGCAATTGTTTCTAAGTGATTTTTCTGAAGTATTGCTTTAGAAAAGTGGCTTGTTCATGTAAAAGTAAACGTACACAGAGGTACTTTGCAGGTTTAATGCTACTAAGTCCTTTGTATAGCTTAGTCTGACATTCTTTTCAGAACTTGCTTTTTCCCGGCAGTTGATCCAGTCCCCTGTGACAACCCCCCTTGGGCTGATTATGTTGAAGACAACTTCAGAAGAGCTGGCCTGTCCCCGTGAGGACCTCAGCGTGGCTCGGAAGGAGGAACTGAGGAAGCTGCTGCTGGACCAGGTGCAGACAGTGCTTGGGCTGCTGACAGGTGAGCAGTTCATTGGTGCCAAGAGACAGAGAGGTCTGCTGTGAGCACCCAGAGCTTAGGCCTTGGCTCTCAGCATTTTTGAACGATTGAGCTGTTCCGGAGACTGAGCATAAAAATGAAAAAAATTTGTGCTATATTCCTAGCACATAGCCCAGTGTCTAACACACAGGACCTCAAAATAGATTTGTAACTTACTTTCCTCCTAGTCTTTCATTAATTGGTCCTCACTATAATGCAATTAATGAGGTAGAGTGTAGGTCAAAGGAATGTGATTGCATTGTGGATTATTGTATTTGAAGTAAGGTGGGTGGTAAGCACTTTATTTAAAATAATTTGACTTTAAGATCAGGAGAAGTTGGAGGAGTAGGAAAATGTGAAAATTTCCCACTCTGTGCAGGGAAGTGAGACAAAGTGTAGAATGAGACCCTGTGCACTCTAGAACTCTGTTCTTTAAAAGCGATTAGAAGGAAAACTAATCACTTAGGAAGTAGACAAACTTGGCTATTTGTAGGTTGTAGTTGTAAGTGGCATTTCACCTTTCCTGTTTGATTACAGCCTCATGACAATGTGTGAAGTCTAAGAATAAACAGAAAGCAAACTACAAAATGAGACAGGAATATAGGAGGAGAGTGGTGCACCCTGAGTCCAGAGGGCCATGGCTGCTTTGTTGCCATTAGAGCCTACTCTTTAGGGAGACACCTGTGTAGCGCCTGTTTTGAGGACCCAAGGTGCTGTGAGCCTGTTGCTGCTGTAGTAATCTTGTAGTAAAAAGAAGTATTTTTATCTTCAGCTCTTCTACCCAGATTTCTTGTTGGATATCTAGGGACCTTTTCGTTTGTATGTGTAGTTTAGTGCTTGACATGTGGTGTGTGCTTAAAATTGTTTGAAAGAATGATTGGAACAACACAGAGTGGTCAAGGAGGATAAAGATTAATGTGGTCATTGAGTGGACAGAGCATTCAGGTAACCTTGGTAAAGAGCCAAGTTGGTGGAAATAGTGGGGAGAAGCTGCATTGCAAGGTCCAGGTGAGGGAGCAGAGATCCTCTGAGTGGGGATAGTACTTTCTAGAAGATAGCTGGAGGTGAAGTAGTAGTGAGGCACAGCTATGAGCTAGAGGGGGTCATATGGTTGAGAGAAGGATGTTTAAATACTGGTGTTTGATGAAAGATATCAATACATCATTTTTATAAATCTGATTTTTGTATGCTTCCCTTCTTGGTAGGTATCTTGGAGACTGTCTGGGACAAGCACAGTGTCACTGCTGCCACTCCACCACCATCCCCGACCTCAGGAGAAAGTGGTATGATTTATCTGTCACTGTGGCATTCCTCTTCTCAAATGTACTTTGGGGGCTCTCAGCAGGGAATAGCAATTGTTTACCTGTACCACATACAGATGCTGATTCTTCCTTTACCTATTTTTGGCCTTTCTGTCTATGTTTCTATGTAAGTATTTGTGCTTGCTTTCTTTCTTTCTTTTTTTTTGAGACAGAGTCTCACTTTGTTGCCCTTGGTAGAGTGCTGTGGTGTCACAGCTCACAGCAACCTCAGATTCTTGGGCTCAGCCTCACAAATAGGTGGGACTACAGGTGCCCACCACAGTGCCTGGCTATTTTTTTTTTTTTTTTTTTTTTGATACAGAGCCTCAAGCTGTGGCCCTGGGTAGAGTGCTGTGGCATTACAGCTCACAGCAATCTCCAACTCCGGGGCTCAAGTGATTCTCCTGCCTCTGCCTCCCAAGTAGCTGGGACTTCTAGCTAGGACTATAGGTGCCCGCCACAACGCCTGGCTATTTTTTGGTTGCAGCCATCATTGTTGTTTGGCAGGCCCTGGCTCAGGTGTATGTGGCTAGTGCCTTAGCCGCTTAAGCCACAGGTGCCGAGCCACGCCTGGCTATTTTTTAGAGATGGGATCTCGCTCTTGCTCAGGCTGGTCTCCAACTCCTGAGCTCAAGCAATCCATCTATCTTGACCTCCCAAGTGCTGGGATTACAGGTGTGAGCCACCGCACCGGCTGTGCTTTCTAAATATAATATTTTGAATAACACAGCTTGCTTCTTCCTTGCCTATTATAAAGATGGTATCTTTGACCTTTTGTCATCCAGCTCTATCCTCTTTAAACTTACAACTACTTTCCCTCTGGTTTGCTTCCCGGATTTTTTTCTGTTTCACAAATTTCATGGCTGTGTTACTCATGCTGAGGCTCTTATGAGCTTGGGGCCTGGACAGATGCACTTTGTCATTCTGCAGAGGTAGCAGGAGGTGGGCAGCAGTCTGAAGGAGAGGACGTAGGCCTGTAGAGTGCTTTCTTCTGCACTGAGCTTGGAGAAGTCATGTTGGCCAAGACAGATTGGGGGCTGGTGTGCAGTAGTCAGCACTGAATTTACATCAGTTAAGAATAATTTGATAAAGCCAGGCCATATTTGCAGTTGTTATTAAATAGATTTCTCATTGCTAGTTATTGTCCACAGTTGTATTAATATCTGTTTCAAAATTCAGAGTATAATTCATCTAACAAGAACTACTTTCAAGGATGGATAGAAAGAGGAAATTGTACCAGAACAGGAAATTTTAGTTTCTAAGTACTTCTGTTTATGTTAAGTGATCACAGATACTTTTCAAGTAGAGTATATCCTGTGAATTGGCACATATTTCTTCCCCTGTTGTAAAGATTGATGTAGCTAATGAAAAATATTTCTACATATTTTTCCTTTGCCCTAGGAAATGGGCTGTTGAAATTAGATACCTCTAAGCCCAAGCCGTTTTATGTATACCCATTTATCTTTCTACAATTGTAGTGATGGTGTACATGTGTCATTTCACATATGATTTTAGATGGTACATGTTTTTCTATATTTAAGATTAGCTTTTTTATTGCTTATTTTTCCTATCTGCATAAACTTTCCAAATAGCTTGCCTTTTGGAAAGGAGCCTTGGCTTTAGGGCCAGACCTGGGTTTTAGCTCTAGCTCTGACCTTTTACTTGTTAAAGGACTTTGGTAAACATTTGATCTGTCTGTACTTTGGTTCTTCTTAAAGTCTATAAATGTGGATAATAGTAATACCTTAGAATTGTGAGCATCAGTGAGAATATGCATGTAAAATTTTCAGCCTAGGGTCAAACAAATAGCACAACAAATGTTAGGTATTGTTATCATTGATGTTTTGCTTTTTCCCCCCTCTAGTAATTTCATTCTGGAAAAATTTTTCTGAGCCACCAAAGAGGGATTCAACTTTTTTTTTTTTTGGTTTTTGGCCAGGGCTAGGTTTGAACCCGCCACCTCTGGCATATGGGACCAGCGCCCTACTCGTTGAGCCACAGGCGCCGCCCGGGATTCAACTTTTGAACCTACATTTAACAAGGGAAATTAAAACCTTTGTTAATAAAATCACAAAATCTTTTTTTTTTGAGACAGAATCTCTCTTTGTCGCCTTTGGTAGAGTGCTGTGGCATCATAGCTCACAGCAACCCCAAACTCTTGGGCTCAAGCAATTCTCTTGCCTCAGCCTCTCAAGTAGCTGGGACTGCAGGTACCCATTACAACACCCGGCTATTTTTTTAGGGACAAGGTCTTGCTGTGGCTCAGACTGGTCTTGAACTTGTGAGCTCAAGTGACCCACCTGCCTTGGCCTCCCTGCTGGGATTACAGGTGTGAGCCACCTCACCTGGCTACCAGATGCCAAAGGTCAGACAAGCATTCATAAAAATACTAAGTCCCATTCTTCATGAATATACAGAATAACAAAGCTCATTCACATTCCACATTGCAGTTAACCTTTAAGAAATTACTGCTCATCAATTTGTAATCTCTTATTATGGAATACTCATGGTAGTTTGAAATGGCCACTAAAACAATCTGTTGATTTTCAGTTGTATTTCCCTGTGAACCCGAGTTTTCTTTATTTAATACTTCACTGAAAACAATCCAGTGCAACAGAGTGAAGGCAAAAGCAGATGAGATAATTTACCTATGTTCTTTCAACCAGACACTAAAGAGATTTCCAAAAATGGAAAAGTAATTTTTTATGGGTAAAATATAGTTTTTGCTTTTAAAAATGTTATTTGTGCTAATATACGATGTATTTATTATTAAATAAAGTATTTAAACTTTTTTTTTTAGACAGAGTCTCACTATGTCGCCCTCAGTAGAGTGCTGTGGTGTCACAGCTCACAGCAACCTCAAACTCTTGGGCTTAAGCAAATTCTCTTGCCTCAGCCTCCCAAGTAGCTGGAACTATAGGCACCCGCCACAATGCTATTTTTTTGTTATAGGTGTCGTTTAGCAGGCCCAGGCTGGTTTTGAACCTGCTCGCTCCATTGTATGTGGCTGGTGCCCTAACCACTGAGCTATGGCGTGAGCCACATTTTCTTCTATTAACTTTAAAAATTTTGTCTTTAAGTCTTTAATTCATTTGGTTACCAACTTAATATGTGGTGTTAGGGATTTTTATTTATTATTTAATGGCCACATGCCATTTTTATTAAAAAAACAAGGTCATGATTTGGGAGAAGAGTAGAAGAGTAACTTGGAGATTAGTCCTGGAGAGTAGTCCTGTCATTATGGCCACTGCTATCTCCTGGGAAGATCTTCTACAGCAGTGGTTCTCAACCTTTCTAATGCCACAGCCCTTTAATACAGTTCCTGTAGGTCGCAACCTACAGGTTGAGAACTGCTGTTCTACAGATCTCACTAAAACTAAATTTAAGTGAAAATACTGAAGATTATATCCAGATTTTTTTCCCCCTAAGAATCAAAATCAGTTATCTTTATTAATTTCTTCTGATTGGTGCTTAAAATTGAGCATACTGATTTTAGTTTTTTATTTTTTGAGATAGAGTCTGAAGCTGTCGCCCTGGGTAGAGTGCAACCTCAAACTCTTGGGCTTAAGTGACTCTCTTGCCTCAGCTTCCAAGTAGTTGGGACTACAGGTGCCTGCCACAACGCCTGGCTATTTTTGTTGTTTTTGTAGTTGACATTGTTTTTTTTTATTTTTTTTTTATATTTTTATTTTTATTTTATTAAATCATAGCTGTGTACATTAATGCGATCATGGGACACCATAGACTGGTTTTATAGACTGTTTGACACATTTTCATCACACTGGTTAACATAGCCTTCCTGGCATTTTCTTAGTTATTGTGTTAAGACATTTACATTCTACATTTACTAAGTTTCACATATACCCTTTGTAGTTGACATTGTTGTTTTAGCTGGCCATGGCCGGATTCGAATCCTCCAGCCTTGGTGTATATGGCCAGTGCCCTACCCACTGAGGTATGGGCGCTGCCCTGATTTTAGTTTTTTTACTTCATAGGTAACTAAACTGATTTCCCTCCCTCCCTCCTTCCCTTTCTTTCTCCCTCTCTCTCTCTTTTTTATTTCTTCTGAGGAGAATTACTTGAAGTGATTTGTAAGAGATTTGGTAGTGTGTATCTTAAAAGCCTTTTTTATTTTTAGGTGACTTACTAAGTAACCTGTTGCAGAGTCCTAGTTCAGCCAAACTATTGAATCAGCCAATTCCCATCCTTGATGCGGAGAGTGAGTATATCTGTTCCCTGGCCTTGGAGTGCCTGGCCCATCTCTTCAGTTGGATTCCTTTGTCTGCCAGCATCACCCCGTCCCTCCTTACCACCATCTTCCATTTTGCACGCTTTGGCTGTGACATCCGGGCCAGAAAGATGGCGTCAGTTAATGGCAGCAGCCAGAACTGTGTCTTGGGTCAGGAACGGGGCCGACTTGGGGTCCTAGCCATGTCCTGCATCAACGAACTCATGTCCAAGAACTGTGTGCCTATGGAATTTGAGGAGTATTTACTGCGTATGTTCCAGCAGACTTTCTACCTCCTGCAGAAAATCACCAAGGATAACAATGCCCACACAGTGAAGAGCAGGCTAGAAGAGCTCGATGAGAGGTAATGAGAACAGGTGTGGAGCTGGTGTGCCCTGAGAAAGGGCCCGGACTGTTTATCATGCTGTGCTGCATAGCATCTGTAATCCTCTTTGATTTCAGACTATGGGGCTCCTGGTGAGGAAGAGAAAGGTAGGTGTGTACCAGTAAGTCTAAGATTAGCTGGAAGGGATAGGGTGGTTAAGGGAAATGAGTTGAGTTTGAAAAGTGATTGTGGATTGTGTAGGTTTGTTGTCTTTTCTCCCCCCATCCGTCTCCTGTCCTCCCTTCCACTCCTCTTTTCCCCCTTCCTCACTATTTGCCTGCAGGTCTGAGGTGGTGCAGGAACTGAGACTGCTGCTCATGCGTAGCCAGGAACAGGAGAAGAGGTCCATGGAGGTACAGGAGTTACAATCACCTTTTTCACTTGGTGTTGCTTGTCAGTTTTTACTATTTGACTTTCCCAAGTGAACATCTTGCAGTATATAGGAATGTTTTTATTATCAGTTTTACACAAATGGCAAGTTTCCATCAAAAGGTAGGAGAAGCCAGGTGTGGTAGTGCATGCCTGTAGTCTCAGCTTCTTGGGAGGCTGAGGTGGGAAGATGGCTTGAACCCCAGGAGTTAGAGTCTAGCCTAGGCAACATATGAAGACATTGTCTCTTAAAAAAAAAAGAAAGAAAGAAAAAGAAAATAAGAGAAAGGAGAGATGTTACTGTAGGCACAAGTTAACTAGACACACACATCTATATTTCTTTGTTAATATTTTCTTGAATGAAGCCTAATTATTTCTTCTTACGTTAAAAGGTGACTCCATTGTAGTACATGGAGGCAGGGCCTTATTTATTTCTCTTACATGTGATGTCATTTATGTATCTTGTAGCTTTCATTGACATGATGTTTCTGTAGAAAAAACGAGGGAAATTGGACACTTATATTATGAATAGTCTTTTTGACTATTCAGAAACTTTCAAGTAGATAAATTATATTGAATTAGTAAAGATTTATAGATTGCCTGACGGCAAAAGCTGTTAATATTAGATTGCCTTTTGTTATTAAGCTCTTTCACAGTAAAGCTCTTTTCTTTTTCTTAGAATAAATATCAAAATATAAAGTCAGGTGCCTAAAATAAATTTTAAGCACTTTTTATTTTTAATTATTTTTTAGCCCCCATCAAAGGAAGAAGACTTTCAGTGCTTTTTAAATTGAGCAGTTTCTAAAAATTTTTCTGAAGTTAAAAAATTGATTCATAAGATTTTTTTTTACTTTGGTTTATTGTAAACAAGCTTTTTTTTTTGAGACAGAGCCTCAAGCTGGAGCCCCGGGTAGAGTGCTGTGGTGTCACAGCTCACAGCAACCTCAAACTCTTGGGCTTAAGTGATTATCTTGCCTCAGCCTTCCAAGTAGCTGGGACTACAGGCGCCCACCACAATGCCTGGCTATTTTTTGGTTGTAGTTGTCGTTGTTTGTCAGGCCCAGGCTGGATTCGAACCCTCCAGCTCTGGTGTATGTGGCTGGTGCCTAAGCGCTTGAGCTATAGGTGCCGAGCCTATAAACAAGCTTTTATGTGGCATTTTACTTTGTATAATTACAAAAGAAGAACTCATCTGCTATGGTAGTTTTTAAAATTACTACTTGGTGATAGCTTTCTACATATGAATTCAGAGTTATCAAAATTCACACATTTTTATGTCTTTTCTAGCTTTGAGTAGGAAAGGCTGTATTATCTTCATATGTTAATTTTAAAACCTAGCTGCTTGTAGTATCAGTTGGTTTGTCTTTTACTCAAGCACAATATAGTCACAGACACTTTGTTGTGGCTCACATCTAGATAGTATAGAAATACCGTGGTTTATCTGTGTGCTGGTTTTGTTATGTGTAACTTCTGTGCTTTTGGTTTTATATTTTAATCCTATGCTTCCTATTGCCCTGTGAAAGCTGAGAGGTACCTGGGAACAGAAAGGTGACATACCTAATGCTGTGTGCTTGCTTCCTGATTCTGGAGTCTCTCACCACTAACTCTAAACAGCTCCATCCATTCCCATTTGTTTAGGGACTGCTTAACCAGGTCCTTATCTTTTCTTCTCCTCTATTGCCTTTTTTTCCTAACTTCCTACTGTTCATTAGCACCTGTACCAGAAGGTGGGCAAGGGAAAGAAAATGAGGTAAAATAAAATCTGTAGTTTTAGGTGCTGAACAATTTTGTTTGTATTTTTTAAAATTGGGTTTCAGATTAAAGTAGAATTGAGATTGCTTGGTATTTTGCCCGTGACTTCTCTTTCTTTGTTCTTTTATGGGTGGTAGAGCATGAAGTGCACCTTTCTCAAGAACAGTAAACTGGTTGAGCACTTTGAAGGTCCATGGGAAAGTATAATATAGTACATGAGCTGACTGATGAATGAGGAGTTCCTACTCTTGAATCTTAGTGATTGAGGATGTCAGGGAGAAATCTGTGTGTACTTTCCTATTTCTATAAACAATTGATTTTAGTGCCTTACTATTTTTTAAGTATATGGCCCCATGATCCATAGAGGCAGCCATTCTCCTTATCAAAATTTTTTTTCAAAGCTACAAATAAACTCTCATATATGTGAGCCAGCCATATGGTCCGACAGGAAGGTTGGCCACCCGCAGGGAGGTAGGTTCCAGGAACAACATGGGGCACTTTATTTCTGGGCCAATTTTGCTTTTCTTTCTTTCTTCTTTATTTCTTTTTTTGTTTTTATTTATTTCTCTTTTAGAGACAGGGTCTTGTTTTGTCACCAGGATAGAGTGCAGTAACATGTTTATAGCTCACTGCAACCTCGAACTGCTGGGCTCAAGTGTTTCTCTTGCCTCAGCCTCCTGAGTAGCTGGGACTATTGGTGTGCACCACCATACCTGGCTAATTTTTTAAAAAATGGTTTTTTTTTGTAGAGATGGGGTTTCACTATGTTGCCCAGGCTGATCTCCAACTCCTGGCCTCAAGCATTTCTCCTGCCTCACCCTTTCAAAGTGCTGGGATTATAGGCATGTGTCACTGTGTGTAGCCTCAATTTTGCTTTTCTGAGGATTAGTCGTCTTCTACCCCTTTGTTATTTCACTTACCTCTGCTTTAAAAAAATAGCTTTTTGCAGTTACGGGTTTCAGAATTGCATTTAGCCATTATTTAATTTTTAGTTAAGGCCTAGTGTTATCTTTACGTTTTTTGTTTGTCTCTGAAATGTGATTTATGAAGATATATTCATCTCATTTTCTAATCACCTTTTGGTATTTAGGGGCTTAAATGACAGTTTCTGAAATGTGAGAGTGATGATGTGCTGTGTATTTAATAATGAAAATCTCTTATCCTTGCAGCTGTGACCCATACTCTTCTGTGAAGTTATTTTGTGAATATAAATGAAAGGGGTATTCACTGTGATGTGAAAGAAAGAGCACTGGATTGGGAGTGGGTGATAGTCTTGTTCTGCCATGAGCTGGCCGAGTGACTTTTGGCTGGTCACTTCATTTCTCTGGGCCTTGTCTGTAAAATGGAACCATCAGGCTTATGTAGCTCTAAACAGACATCCTTATATTTGGAACCACTTTTAGAGTGGATTGGGGTGTGCTATGTTTAATTAGCAACAGGAGGCAGAGGGGTGGAAAAATGAACAATAGATTGCAAGCCTGAATATGTTTTACCTGGATGCTATGCCCTTTGTATAGCCTAGTTTTGTTTTTGTGTCTTTAGTGCAGTTCATTTTAGCCTCCTAGCAAAGATAATAAGCCTTTTAGACTTGCCAGAAATAACACAGTGACCTGTCCATCAACTTTTTAACGTCATTTCCTTTCACTTTAATTGGGTCATAACACTAATGAATTAGAAAATATAAGAGCACTAGCTTATAAGAAGCCTTAGTAGACAGTGTCTGAGGATTAAAGTTGCTTTTCTGCTATGTTTCAGGTGGTAATGGAATGAAGGGTTGCCTGTCCTGTAGGTAATTGTTGCAGGCCTTTATATTTTTTAACTGAAAACATACTATAAATCTGTATAGATCTGTACTGAGTGGAATTTGGATTGAATTTAAGCTCTCTTCTAAAGAGGTGGCTGGGTTTCTTATTGGTGCCTTCTGTTGTCTGTCTCCTTTAGTTACATTGAGAAGTTTACAGACTTTCTGCGGCTCTTTGTGAGTGTTCATCTAAGAAGAATTGAGTCCTATTCTCAGTTCCCTGTGGTGGAGTTTTTGACACTTTTGTTCAAGTATACATTTCATCAGGTAAAGCACCAAAACTGTCCTCTTCCAGAGAAAAAGTCTATCTTGTTATTTTCAGTAGAAAGAACTTAATTTTATTTCCCGAACATTTACATAATGCTTACTATGTTTGTGTATATTAACATGTTTAAGTTTCATAACAGTCCTATGAAGTATGTGTTATTATTATTTAATTATCTCCATTTTATAGATTAAGATACTGAGGCACAAAGAGCAACTTCCTCAGGGTCATACAATTAGTAAGTGGCGGAGCCAGCATTTAAATCCATAGTGTTTGTACTCTTAACCACTATTATGTTAGAGAAGCAAAATACAGAAAAAGTTTGATTGAAATTGGGGCCTTTGGTTCTATTCTGTAACTGTCCCCCAAACTGTATACAGATTATATACAGTAGATTATATAAGATGATACATACAGTAGATTATATACAGTAGAACTTCCATAGTTGACCTCCTCTCACCACTGAGTACTTCCTCAAGTTGACTTCATTTTCATAGACTAGACGTGCACCACACGTACGCATCAGTACAGTAGGCCTAGTTCCATATGTTGATCACCTCCGTATGTTGACCAGTTTGTTACAGGCTGCTGGGTGGACATCTTAAGACAGTTTTTGTCAACCTTCCTAATGCTGCAAGCCTTTAATATAGTTCCTGTGGGTCATGACCCACAGGTTGAGAACTGCTGCCTTACGAGGTTCTGCTGTATTTCGACAGTGTCCTGGTGTGGTTCCCTGCTTCACTCTTGCCCACCTCCAATCCATGCTCCACTTAACCCAATCTTTAGTTATGTTTTGGCAAATTCTTTATATGCCTGTATAAACTTCTGGATCTCCTTGTGGATCAGAAATAGAAGAACACTGATCCAAGAAGGAAGAAGGTGGTAGTATTAATTCTTTTCATAACTGATCTTGCCACCAAATATGTGAATCAATGAGGCAGTCACTAGGAAAACAAATGGGTTGTTACAGGTGGTGAGAATTTGAGTGAATATATCAGGGATTGGGGGCCACCGTTGAATCTGAGTGTGCGTGGGAAGGACTTGGTGTTGGAAAGTATGGTTCCTGCATTTTGCGTAGAATAGACTCTCAAAGCTCTTGAGAAAGGTAGTCAGTGCCAGATTGTGGGGACTAGGATCCTACAAAGACTTGTGCTCCTCACTTTGTTGGGCCCATTCTTGTTAGAGGTTGCTCTTAGCCTGTTAAACACCCTTACTTTTGCAAATAGAGTGCCCTGAGGGTCAGACTTAATGAGCTCATTATCAGTCTGTTACATAGGAAGACTGTGTTCCATCCTTACATTCCAGTGGGTGCACCTGTCAACTGTGGAGCCACTAAAACTTATTTTTGGTTTTCTAATTATTCACAGTGGAAAGAACACTGGCTGTAGGAAAAGGGACCTGCTCCTACCCCTGACTTTGGAATGGCTTACATCTCTGGATCTCAATTTCTTTTTCTCTAAAATAGATTTGAATTAGCTGATTTTATAACTCAGTTTGTTCCACACAGTGTCTCCCTAATGATGTGCTCTCCGGTGCCCCATGGTGAACACTGACTAGAAGCACTGGTTTTGGTTAGTGGGAAACTAAGGGAACATAGGCTTATGGTTTTACTATTCTGATAGAAGCAAACACTGTATATTTCTAAGGAATAGTTGCATTAAATAATTTCATTGCCTGGATTTCTTTTTTACCATAGCCTACTCATGAAGGTTACTTCTCTTGTTTGGATATCTGGACACTCTTTTTGGATTATCTGACAAGTAAAATTAAAAGTCGTCTTGGAGATAAGGAAGCAGTTCTCAACAGGTAAATTCCACAAACATAACTAGAAATAGTCACTTTTTTTTTTTTTTTTTGCAGTGTTTTGCCGGGGCTGGGTTTGAACCCACCACCTCCGGCATATGGGGCCAGCGCCCTACTCCTTTGAGCCACAGGCGCTGCCCCTAGAAATAGTCACTTTTACCAGTTATTCTTGTGGTTTAAAGGGGCAGCCATACAGCTAAAACACTTCAAGGAAACTGAGTCACATAAGCTGTTAGGCTTACATGCCATTGAACACTTTCTTTTTTCTTTTAAATATTTTCTTAAAACATTTTTTCTGATTAAAAAGTAACATTAATTCTTAAGTACAATAATGTTTTTGTGTGGTGTGTTGTTTTTTAAATTTTTAAAAATGAAAAAAAATTGTTTTCAAAAGACCCTTATTTTAGAGACATGTACTGAAGTATTTATTGAATAAAATGATTTGACATCTGGGATTTACTTCAAAATAACCCAGTGAGGGATAGATGGGAAGTGGGTTGGTGTAGGGAAGAAACAGCTGGCTGTGTCTTGGTAATAGGTATTGAAGCGGTTGATAAGAACTTGGGGTTCTTTTATGTTCTTACTCCTTTTGTATGTGTTTGAAAATTTCCTAAATAAATTAGTAAATATCTGTCATAAAAAAGTGTTATTTTTAAAACTAGGAAAAGATAGAGAAAAAATAAGCCAAGTTATTCATAATCCCACACTCCAGAGACAATTGCTTCTTTGCTTTTTATTATATTTAATTAATTAATTTATTTATTGAGACAGAGTTTCATTTTGTTGTCCTCAGTAGAGTGCCATGTGTCATAGCTCACAGCAACCTCAAACTCTTGGGTTCAAGCGAACCTCAAATTCTTGGGTTCAAGTGGTCCTCTTGCCTCAGCCTCCTCAGTACCTGTGACTATAGGCGCCTGCCACAATGCCCAATTATTTTTAGAGATGGGGTCTCACTCTGGCTCAGGCTGGTCTCAAACTTCTGAGCTCGGACAGTCCACCTGCCTTGGCCTCCCAGAGTGCTAGGATTAAGGTGTGAGCCACCGAGCCTGTTTTTCTTCATTATATTTCTTAAAAACAGAAAGTAGCACAAAGTTTGTCCCCCCATCCCATGTTTCTCAAACTCATTTTTCTTTCTCGCAGGAAGAAAGTATATTCCCTATATAATATGATCATCTTAGTGCCATTGAGTGGGAAGATGAGAAGGGGAAGTTGGAAATTCAGCATGCTGGCTTGGTGCTGGTAGCTCAGCAGCTAGGGCGCTGGCCACATACACTGGGACTGGCGGGTTCGAACCCAGCCTGGGCCTGCCAAACAACAATGACAAGTACAAAGAAATAGCGGGGCACTGTGGCAGGTGCCTGTAGTCCCAGCTACTTGGGAGGCTGAGGCAAAAGAATCGCTTACGCCTAAGAGTTGGAGGTTGCTCTGAGCTGTGATGCCACGGCACTTTACCGAGGGCAACATAGTAAGACTCTGTTTCTTTTTTTTTGGCTGGGGCTGGGTTTGAACCCGCCACCTCTGGCATATGGGACCGGTGCCCTACTCCTTGAGCCACAGGCGCCGCCCAGTAAGACCCTGTTTCAAAAAAAAAAAAAAAAGCCAGTATGCCAGGGAAATAATAGCAGGATCCATATATGGGGAAAGTAAAAATGGCTGTTTTCTTAGCAGAAATATACTTGTCATATTTTCAGTATGTGGCTGCATTCCAATCACATACTGAACAGGCAGTTTGGAAGGAGGCAAAAAATATTTTACCTTGTAGAATCAGAGTAGTCCTATTAAACTAACTCTGATTCTTAGGTTTCTAGTGCACGGGTCTAACTATGGTATGATGTTGCATACTTGGTGATGTGGCTCTACTTGATCACACTTACCTAAAAGAGTACCTGCATATTTATTTTACTATTTGGTTATTGTTTTTTTATTTTTATTTTTTTTGACAGAGCCTTAAGCTGTTGCCCTGGGTAGAATGCTATGGCAGCACAGCTCACAGAAACCTCCAACTCCTGGGCTTGAGCGATTCTCTCTCTCTCTCTTTTTTTTTTTTTTTTTGCAGTTTCAGGCCAGGGCTGGGTTTGAACCCACCCCCTCTGGCATATGGGGCCTGTACCCTACTCCTTTGAGCCAAAGGCACTGCCCTTAAGTGATTCCCTTGCCTCAGCCTCCCAAGTGGCTGAGACTATAGGCGCCTGCCACAACGCCCAGCTATTTTTTGGTTGCAGCTGTCGTTGTTGTTTGGTGGGCCCAGGCTGGATTCAAATCTGGCAGCTCAGGTGTATGTGGCTGGTGCCTTAGCCGCTTGAGCCACAGGTGTCAAGAGACTGAATCTCACTCTGTTGCCCTGGGTAGAGTGCCCTGGTATCATTGTAGCTCACAGTAATCTCAAACTCTTGGGTTCATGCCATCCTCTTGCCTCAGCCTACCGTGTAGCTGGGATTGCAGGCATGCGCTACCGTACCCAGGTAGTTTTTTTCTACTTTTAGTGGAGACAGGTTCTCACTCTTATTTAGACTGGTCTGGAACTCCTCCCGGGTTCAAGCAGTCCCCTTACCTCAGCTTCCTGGAGTGCTAGGATTATAGGTGTGAGCCATCGTGCCTGGCCTGGTTAAAGCTCTTTTTCTTTTTTGCACAGTATTTATAAGAACAATTTCAGATTAGGTGGTCATTGTGTGCAAGACCTGTCCGGTGGATGAGGGAGGTTCTGTAGTGTGGAAGCCATGATGGGAATCAGGCAGACCTAGGTTGGAATCCTGGTTTTGTAGTTCCTAATTGGGAAAGTTATTTTGCCCCTGGAAGCTTCTGTTTCCTTGTTTATAAAATGGGGATGTTGATGAGAGTTGTTAAGACATTAATGAAATAATCAAGGGCTGGGCAGGGTGGCTCACACCTGTAATCCTAACACTCTGGGAGGCTGAGATGGGTGAACTGCTTGAGCTCAGGAGTTTGAGACCAGCCTGAGCAAAAGTGAGACCTCATCTCTGAAAAAATAACCAGGCACCTATAGTCCCAGCTGCTCGGGAGGCTGAGACAAGAGGATCACTTGAGCCCAGGAGTTTGATGTTGCTGTGAGGCATGAGGCCACAGCTCTCTAACAAGTGAGACTCTGTTTCAGAAAAAAAAAAGAATCAACTAATGTATTTACTTTTTCTTTTTTTTCTTTGTAGTTATGGCCGGGGCTGGGTTTGAACCTGCCACCTCCGGCATATGGGGCCGGTGCCCCACTCCTTTGAGCCACAGGCGCTGCTAATATATTTTGAATGTGTGACATATTGTAAATGCTCAGTAAATGGTACCAGTGATTGATAGTGGAGTTAGTTAATACTCCTTCCCCAAACATGTGCCACATACAGGGAGGTGGAGAGGAGAAACTCCTCTGCTTGAAAAGAGAGGTTAGACGGACCTCTAAAACCCTTTTTATTGCTGAGGTTTTATGAGTTTTTAAAATTCTAAACAGAATATTTGTATTCCAAATTTAAACATTTATTATTTCTTTCCCGACATTAGGTTTCGTGATTGCAGAACAGCTTCCAAATCACTGCAGTATCAGGTCATATGTGGTTATGGGTAGTGCATTCATGCATCAGAAACCTTAGTACAGAGTAGTAGATCCTGTTTTTGGTGATGTTGCCAACTTTAAAGTAATTGGTTTTTGAATGTGATTCTTCAAAGAAAAGGTACTTTTGCTAAAATCTCTTTCTTGTGTGTTGAACAGGCACGTCATATGGTTCTGGGACTGTGCCTAATTTTTCTATATTTAGGGGTAGCTATTTCTTCATATCTCTCAGGTTAGTTGAGAAAATAAACTGAGGAAATGATTAATATGTAAATACTTTCAAAAGCACAGTTCAAACGAGAGATATGAAAAATACGGTTCCATTGAGAAAATATACACTAGCACATCATTAGTATTAAATATACACTTGTGCCAATCCTTATGCTAGCAGGAGTAGAGGAATTTTCTGCTTTGTGGTAGCAGCATTACTTTTGGTCAAGTTATAGGCTGATTACATTTCCTCTTGTGAGATAGACATACCAATACCTCTTTTTAAGGATAGTAGGAAATCATGTATATAAAATACCTGGTAGCACGGTATCTAGATGTATTAGGCACTCAGGGAATGGTTGCGGTAATGACAACAATAAAACTAAGTCACGGGTGATATTACTGCCATTTGACTATGGCAGTGACCATGGAGTTAGGTGACAGGGATCCTGGATGGTCTAAAAGCCTCAGGCACACCCTTAAGTATCAGCTTTCCTACCCAGCCATCTGCCATCTGATGTGAAGGTTGTCAGTGGTTCTGGCTAAGCATTTTATACGCAAGAATTTTCTCATTGATCATTTGATTATCATCCTAAATGAGGCTTTCTAATTTTTTTGACTTTTTCTTTAAACATACATGTACACTTAAAAAAAAAAAAAGAAGATGAGATCTCACTTTGTTGACCAGGCTGAAGTACATTTGCATGATCATACTGTAATCTCAAACTCCTAAGATCAAGGGATATTTCTGGTATAGCCTCCCCAGAAGCTACAGGAGCACACCACCATGCCCAGATAATTTTTGTACTTTTTGTAGAGATATAGTCTTGCTGTGTTGTTCAAGCTGGTCTTGAACTGCTGGCCTCAACAATCCTCCTGCCTCTGCCTCCCAGAGTGTTAGGATTGCAGGCATGAGCCACTGCGTGCAGCCTAAATAGTACTTTTATGCTTTTAAAAAACAACAACTACAAACCATGAAAGCTTGTCTTGTTTTATGATATTAAAGAATAAATAATGTCGGCTCGGTGCCTGTGGCTCAAGTGGCTCTTAAGGCGCCAGCCACATACACCTGAGCTGGCGGGTTCGAATCCAGCCTGGGCCCACCAAACAACAATGATGGCTACAACCAAGAAATAGCCGGGCGATGTGGTGGGCGCCTGTAGTCCCAGCTACTTGGGAGGTGGAGGCATGAGACTTGCTTGAGCCCAGGAGTTGGAGGTTGCTGTGAGCTGTGATGCCATAGCACTCTACCCAGGGCGACAGCTTGTGGCTCTGTCTCAAAAAAAAAAAAAAAAAAAGAATAAATAATGTCTGGGGAACTACTTGTCCTATCTGACACCCTCTTGTCTAGGACAGCAGGCTAGAAGGAAGGGTGTATTCCCCTGGAGTGCACAAAGAAAATATCTGAACTTTAGCTTCTATTTTTTTCTGTCACCCTTACATTATTCATTTTTACAAATGTGTGCACAAAATCTTTTAAATGAAGATTTTGAGTTTGGCAATAACTGTTCTAGGTTATTAGAGACTGATAGAGCTGAGATACAGTGTTTTGCAGGAACAGCTGATGAAGAGCATGGGCTACTGGTGATTACCACCTTCACCTAACTAAGAGCATGCTAATGTAATCACACATCTTTCAATTGATAAAATATAGAGGGAAGATGAGTGATTTTGGAATCACATTTGTGACTTAAGCCAGAATTTCAGAAGCAACTGTTCTTGCAGGAAGTAGTCAGAAGTGTTTTCTTGGTGTCTTAAGTGAGAATCGTAGGTGTGGTTAAGTCACAAAGGCAGCACTCAGTTCCTGTCCCTTGTGGTTTAAAGGTTTTGCATCATTCATCACAACAAAGTGGTAAGCATTGTAGGCTACAAATTTAGAAGCACAAATGTACACGGATTTATTTTTGGTCTTAGGAGCTTAGAAATTGAGAGTTCTGCATGTTCCTTACTCTAGAGTTTCTTGATCAGAATTGGCAAGGACTTGAGAGAACTTGAGTCCTAGTCTTCATGGGATAAATGTTTTTACATTTCCTCCTGAGCAAAATTGCTGATGGGGTAGAATCAGTGGTGTTCAACCTCTTTTTTTCTCTCCTGCACATTGGAAGAATAAGTTGTCTTAGGCCACACATTAAATACACAAACACCAATGAAAGCTGATTAGCAAAATCAAAACAAAAGTCTTTGCATACTTTTTGTGATATCCAACACCACAGATAAGCCAAAAAGGAAAAAAAAAACAACACCTTTACAAAATCACTATGTGACCCAGTGGCTATAGGTCGGATACTCCTGGAGATTGTCCTGATTGCCATTTAGAGGGGTGGTATGGAAGGACCCAAATTTCCGTTTCCTTTTCATCATTTGTACTTGAGGATGGTTGTGCCTTCCTCACATGTCCTTGAGAAAGTGGAACAAACCAGTATTCTCTTTCTCTCTCACTTCTTTCTTTTTGTGCTCAACAATGTAAGGCAAGTCACCTGTGTAGAAACTTATTTTTATAGGAAGATGAAGAAATGTATGAGTGTGTGAAGCAACCTAAAGGCATTGAGTCATGTCCTGTGAACCCCTTTGTCATGAGAATACTGGCAAGTGCTGGCCATAGGCCAGCATAGTAATTCTGGGTGACATTAGATGAGGCTGTAAACAAATGTGGGTGGGCATGAGAAAAATGATTGCTCTTTGGAGTGGGTTATTCGGAGGTTGCTGTGAGCTGTGTGAGGCCATGGCACTCTACCGAGGGCCATAAAGTAAGACTCTGTCTCTACAAAAAAAAAACAAAAACTGGAGTGGGTTATTCTGTTTAATAAAGAGCAAATGCTACTGTTACACATGATTTTTTTGATGCAGTTAATAAAAGGTGTTAACTAGGTTTAGATCAGAATTCCAGTAGCTAACTCCTGCTAAGAGAAATTCATTTTGTCCACTGCCCCAAAGAGTAAGTGAATGGGGTCTTACTTCATTGAGTTGAAAAAACTACCCAGAATTCTGCTTCAAACCTTTGGAGTTATCTGACTTGGTGTTTTGTCTAGTAATTGCCTGTGTGTTTTTTTTATTAAGTTCTTTATTCATAATACATTTATTGAGCATCGACTATTTAGTTGCCTGAACATGTATAATTTCATTTCACTTTCAGAACTTATCTCCATTGTGTGTACAAGCATTTAATGTTACAAGTTTCCTTCTAAGAACTACGTTAACTTTTTTCATCAAATTTTAATAAGTTTTTTCAGTTGATTTCAAATATTTGTTTCAGATTTCCTCTTTGTTGTTTAATTTCCCAACGTTTGGGGAGTTTTCCATATGTCTTTTTGTTATTTTCTAGTTAATTTTATTATGATCTGCAAACATAGTTCGTGTGATTTTAGTTCTTTTACATTTTTTATGTTTGTTTTATGACCCAGTCTTCTTGAAGATTGTTTATTGTACACTTGGGGGAAAAAATGTGTATTGTGGTGTTGTTGGATGGAGTGTTCTATAAATGGCAGTTAGGTCTGTAACCAGTCTGTAACCTCCCATCTGAACACTGTCATGGAGGATGTAACAGTAGCTGCTTTAAAGGCATCTTGAGGTTGGCATCTCTTGATTGTCTTTTCCCTTGAGAAATAGTGTTTCTTTGTTCTTTGTCAGATAATTTTTAGACTCTTTTACCCATTTGTCCTACCAGCGTTAGGCATGGCCTTCCTCTCCACTGCCACCTTATAGTCAAAGGTGGATGCTGGATGATGGGGCAGACATCACACCCTCAATTTAGGCAACAGAAATGAGAAGTGGGATAGCTTGGGCTAAAAAAATTTTCCCAAGACCCACCCAGTGACTTCTTTTAGTGACTGACCAGAAGGAAAGCTGGGAAATGTAGTCTTTCCGTTGGTTTCAGTGCTAATGTTCTCTCACTAAGAAGGGGACGATGGGTTCTTGGACAGGTCAGTTTCTGACATATCCATGTGTGTTCCCAGCTCCTGCCAATACTTTGGGAGGTCAGTTATATATATGTTATGTTAGCCTGATTCCTGCCTGGGTTTAATTTTTTAAGTATTTTTAAATTTTGTTTATTTATTTTATTGCCAGTTAAGATTTTAGATGTAATTTAGGGTTAACCTTTGCATCCATAATCTCTTAAGTTTTCTTTCCATTCAGCAAGGCAATTTATTGATGACAGAATTCATCCATCTTCTTGTCTACTTTCCGGTGTGAAGTGGGTTTTCTTTCAGAGCAAAACTGTAAAAATGTTTTGATCTGTCAGCAATTTATAGCATGAAATTTCTGTATCTTTAGGAGTCATATCCTGAAAAAATAGGGAATACGTTTGATCTTGCTTTTTGTGAAGTCTCCTGAGGCGGAATTTTGACTTTATTGGGTGATTTCCCCCATAGATGTTGCCAATTTTGTTAGTAATATTTCCTACCAGCATTCTTTTCCAAGCCATGCTCAGTTGCCAGTCTAGTTTAGGATGGTCGTTTGTTAGGTTATTATGTCATTTGTAAACAGTGTTGTTGGAAGTGAGGTTGGTAGCCAATATCTCTGTCTACAGTTAAGAAATGAGCTCTTACACCCACCAGGCTCTGAAACAGGAGAGTCCAGGAGTATTGGTAAGTGGTGAGTCTAAGGCTGTCTCCACAGTCTCATGTTAGGGATTGTAGCTCTTAGATTAGGTGGACTGTGTTTGGTCTTGACATTAGATACCTTTGCTTTGGTTATCTTGTAGTCCAGTATTCACCTTATTAGATCGGATATTGTATTAGGGTCCCATCAGGAAAACAGAAACTAAACTTATTAACAGAGAATTTATTGTAAGAAATCAATGAAATGGGGGCAGCTCCTGTGGCTCAAAGGAGTAGGGTGCTGGCTCCATATACTGGAGGTGGTGAGTTCAAACCTGGCCCCAGCCAAAAACTGCAAAAAAAAGAAAAAAAAAAAAAGAAATTAATGAAATGGGTTTTAGAGAGCTAGAAAAACAAAAAGGAAACACTGAGAAAACACACATGATAACTACAGGAAGCAGCTCCACCCATAAGGCTAGGGTACAAAGGAAAGAGATTGGGGTTATAAAAATCCAGACAATTTGGGGGGTGGGGCCATGTGCAGCCTAGACTCAGATCTCTGAAGGGAGGGGGCTCAGATCTTCTCTATCCATTTGCTGGGCTCAGATTTCCTCCACCCATCTGCTTCGGGAACTCAGAGGATGGGCGCCATGGAGCTGGGATCCTTTGAGGAGAGCTGCTGGCACCTCTGAGGGTGCACGGTATTGGTTCTGGGAAAATGGGATAAAGCTGGAAGCTAGAGCCATTTGCTGCTGCCAGGTTGTTACTGCTGGGGCAGAAGTGCCAGGACAGCAAGCCCACAGGAAGAGCGAAGTCCCATTGCCCCTCCTTCTGCCTTCTAGTCTTCCTCCAGCATCCTTGTTGAGAGAACCTAACAGGGTGGAGAGAAATTTGCCTTTTGTAGTCTCAGCCTCAGCACACCCAAGTATGGCACGTAGATTGGTGCTGAGAGCTTATAACTAATATGGGTGCTTTGCTTAATGTGTGGGAGCAGTCCCTTAACTTGTCTTAGAAGCATTTCAGGACAGATGAGCATCTATGCAACATGATTTGTTCTTGAAAATGAGTGATTTTTTGGTCCTTGTGGTAGCAACTGTTGCAAATAACTTCTTATCTTCTGAGTTAGGTTCTTACCACGTGTAGGAAATATCTAAACCTAGGGCTCTTAAGTATTTTCTTTGAGAAATTATTCTTAGATCCAGCTAGAAGGGTCAAGATTTCCCCAGACTTTTTCATTTCTTCTTATAGTTTCTAAGTGTTCTTAAAATTGACTAATGATTAGGTTGTTGGGGTTGGGTGGAGCAGACTTAAAAACCACTGGTGGGGTCGGGCCCAGTGGCTTAACCCTATAATCCTAGTACTCGTACTCTGGGATGCCAAGATGGGTGGATTGCTGGAAGTGAGGAGTTCGAGACCAGCCTGAGCTAGAGTAAGACCTCTGTCTCTAAAAACTAGCTGGGTGTTGTGGCGGGCACCTGTAGTCCCAGCTACTTGGGAGACTGAAGCAAGAGGATCTTTTGAGCCTAGGAGTTTGAGATTGCTGTGAGCTATGATGCCACGGCTCTACTGAGGTCAACATACTGAGACTCTGTCTCAAAAGAAAAAAAAAAACATTGAATCATTGAACTAAGTGACATTCGTATGTAGTGCATATAATCCCCAAGACAACTACTAAGATAACTTAAAAATAAATAGTAAAAGAAATGACAAAGCATTGAAAATGCCATGCTACAAAATACCAGTTTAACACAAAGAAGGTGAAATGGAGGAATTGAGGAATATAAGACAGAAATGGCAGAAATCTTTTATCAGTAAAACATTAAATGTAGTGGATTAGATTCTTCTGTTAAAAGGCAAAGAATGGATTTAAGAAACCATGATCCAACTTTGTTTTCTACAAAAGACTTAGATTCAGATACAAATAGATTAAAAGTAAATGGATGGTGGGCGGCGCCTGTGGCTCAGTGAGTAGGGCGCCGGCCCCATATACCGAGGGTGGTGGGTTCAAACCAGCCCTGGCCAAACTGCAACAACAACAACAACAACAAAAAAAAGTAAATGGATGGAAAAAGATATTCCATACAATAAGTAACCAAAAGGAAGCTGGTATAGTTATGCTGATGTTAGACAAAATAGTCTTTAAAGTAAAAATCGGTACTAGAAACAAAGAAGGATATTAATCCTTCAAGAAGGTATATGGTGCTTGGCTGCTGCTGTTACACGCACACATACCTCCCCATAAACTAAGGACCAGGAATTAGATGCTGCTAATTGGTGGTACTCCAACATGGATACCATTTCATTTATATTGCAGGAGGCCTTTTTGAAACCTGGTCTAAAAGCCTCTTTTTACTGATGTTGGATTTCTCCCTGACACATAGGTATGAAGATGCCCTGGTCCTCTTGCTCACAGAGGTGCTGAATCGTATCCAGTTCAGATATAACCAGGCCCAGTTGGAGGAGCTAGATGATGAGACTCTGGATGATGATGTAAGTGGCTCTCCCTAATTGATCTTAAGTCATTGTCATGTTGTAATGTGAGTCAGAATGGAGACTTGGAACCTGTAACCCCTCTCTCCAGAGACCATTCTTAAACCAGAGTAGCCTTACAGTTTAAGTTGGACATTTGAAACTTTTTATCTCCTACTGGTCCATTTGGGCTTATTAACTATAAAAAATATTTTACAGGTATCTTTACCTATGTGAACAAACGATGTAAGTAGAGAAACCATATGTACAATGAAAATTGGTTTAGTGAGAACTCTGTTCTTCCTATTTTCTCTGTCTTACAGCCCTGTCCACTGTGGACAACATAAATAATAATTTGATACTGGTGAAAATAGTTGAAGAAATACTTAAATGATAAGACTAGAATGAAAAGTCTGTTTTGAGTATATTATGCAAACTGATATTTCTTAAAATCAATCTTGAATTTATTGAGCTGTGTATTCAACATTAATGAGGAAAATGTTTTTAGGGACACAACTTCAGTATTTTTTTCTTAACCACAAGGCACTTTAAAATTTTCAAGTAACTATTGTCATTCTCAAAACAAGAGTGACTGTGTATGCTTGACCAAGACCTTATGGGTAGCCATGTTTGGGTTAAAAAGAACCTGGTCCTTGGAACCAGATCCTGGATTTGAATCACTGCAACCTTGGGCATGGACAAAATGGAGGTCTGGGCCTAGATTTTCTCTGAGCCTTAATTTTTTTATCTTCTAAAAGGGAAATGATATATCTTGCTTCTTAAACTACAGCATGGATAAGAATCATTGGAACAGCTTGTTAAAACAGATTATGATTCTGAAGGGTTGGGATGGTGAATCAGAGTTTGCATTTCTGATGACCCCCCAGGGTATGTCAATGCTGGCTATCTGTGGGCCATAGGTCAATTGTATGAATAAGTGTATAGGTCTTGCAGATGGGACCGTACAGTTCCCAAGTGCCTCTCTGTTTCAGTTCCCATCGTGCCAGGAGGAGAGGTAGGCTATTTTACACAGATTATTTGCTTTCTGAGGAGATAGGTTTTTATGAAATTAATTCATTGTTAAAAGTATATTGTGGCTTGACCTTTCTAAAGTTACAAACAATTTGGTCAATAATTTTTGTCTGAGAGTAGACTTGAGGCAAAGGAGTGATTGGCAAGGACGATGGCAAGATTGTGCCTGCCTGGGAGAACTGATTTTTCTGTGTTTCTCCCACAGCAGCAGACGGAGTGGCAGCGGTACTTACGTCAGAGCTTAGAGGTGGTGGCCAAAGTGATGGAGCTCCTTCCCACGCATGCCTTCTCAACACTGGTAACTCACCATTCAAAGGGGATTGAATAGTCATTATGTCCCTGTGCATGTATGTGTGTGTGTGTATTAGTGTGTCTGTGTATTTTTTTTAAACAGAGAATAATACATACCTCAACATTAACAAATTAACATCATTTAATGCCTTCATCAGTATCTCAAAAGTGGCCAGGCTGGCTCGGCACCCGTAGCACAGTGGTTATAGTGCCAGCCACATACACGAGGGTGGCGGGTTCGAGCCTGGCCCGGGCCACCTAAACAATTACAACAAAAAAATAGCCAGGCGTTTTGGTGGGCGCCTATAGTCCCAGCTACTTGGGAGGCTGAGGCAAGAGAATCGCTTAAGCCCAAGAATTTGAGGTGACTGTGAGCTGTGATGCCACGGCATTCTACCAAGGGCAACATACTGAGACTCTGTCTCCCAAAAAAAAAAGAAAAAAGTGGCTAGGCCAAACAGATGTTATTTTATAAAGTCACATTGCTAAAAAGCTAGTCTTTGTAATGCTTATTGGCAAGTTGCTAGGTCTTTTGCCTGTGTTTATATGTACTAGATCTTCAGTCATAAGGACTGATTTCACTCATTTTAAGTTGTGCTTGTTATTTGAAGAGATTTCATTAAATCCACCTCTTCTTCAGTGAACCCCTTTATTAGGGTCAGCTTTAGCATTTACAGCTCAGCTTTATCTTGTGTTCTGTCATGGAAAGTTCCGTTTTACTTTGCCATCTGTCTTTCTTAGGGGCCAGTCACATTTACATTTTTACCTACCTGGTAGTGCTGGTTAGAAAGATCTAACTCTAGTTTTATGATGTTCTCTCTGCTACATGAGCAAGGGAAACTGACTTCCCAATAATTTGGCCTATCTTTTCTTTTTGCCAGGGACTTTAATAAAGGCCCGTCTGATATTTCTCTTGAGGGTAGGAGTTGCCTTGGATTTGTAGGGAGATAGGGCTCTGTATCAGAGCTCTAGAAAGTGTGGATTAATGTTTTCCATTAGGAATGTGATAACCACACCTAGTTTTCCTTGCTTTGCTTTGAAAAAAGTATCAAGCTGGCCAGGCGTGATGGTTCACACCTGTAATCCTAATATTCTGGGGGGCTGAGCTGGGAGGATCCCTTGAGCTCAGGAGTTCAGATAGCCTGAGCAAGTGCAAGACCTCATCTCTACTAAAAATAGAAAAAGCTAGCTGGGCTCTGGGGCAGGTGCCTATAGTCCCAGCTACTTGGGAGGCTGAGGCAGGAGGATCACTTGAACCCAGGAGTTTGAGGTTGTTGTGAGCTAGGCTGACACCATGGTACTCTAGCCTGGGCAACAGAATGATGCTCTGTATCAGCAACAAAAAAGTATCATACTTATTTTATACCTTTTTTTTAATATACCTTTTTTATATACCTTTAATATACCTTTTTTATACTTTTTTAATATACCTTTAATATACTTTTTTATACCTTTTTGTTAATTGGTAGTCTCAATTATAGAACTTTTGGGGAGAGGGGCACTACAGGGGAGCCACCTCTTCTTAGCTGTTTATAAAGGTTCTCAGAGTAAAGTTTTTGATCCTACTCCTTGCCCCATAGGTACTTGCAATGTTTTAATGATGTTAAAGTGCTGTTTAAACTTTGGTGTATGAGTTTTTAAAAAAAATCTTTATTTCTTTGTTTTCAGTTTCCAGTTCTTCAGGACAATTTAGAAGTTTATTTGGGATTACAGCAGTTTATAGTTACTTCAGGTTCAGGTAAACTGGGTTATTTATATTTTCTAATTTAACCAAACATTAAAAAAACAGGACTGACATTTCATTACTGCCACCTTTGCTGTCAGAACACGATTATCTTCACTGCAGCCTTCCCCACTCCCTTTCTCCCTACTTCTAAACAGAGAAAATTTCAAAAGACCCTTGATAAAAAGAAACTGTGGGAGAGGTAAAATATGAGGTTATGATGATACATTCTAAAGAAGTGTCTGGAAAAGAGGCTAATTTGGAGCCAAGAGATAGGACTTAATAAAAACTCTATAGTGTTTCCTTTTGTCCTTTTTATCAGCAAGTACATGAGAAAGAAAATGGCCTTAGTTGTTTCTGTGATGTGCTCTTTCTTCTTGGGTTTTTAGAATCAGAAGAGCATAAGAGTGGCTCCAGAGTAGGCCAAGTCATGGTGGCATGCACTGGTAGCCAGTAATTGTTCGCTCTCCTGTTGCAAATGGCCCATAGGAGCCTCTGAGTACAGCTCATTAGAAAGGCTTTTGGCTGCCATTTACAGGCCTTGCCTGCTTGGGCTTTGGGGTTAGCCTTTTTTTTTTGTCTGTTTGTTTGTTTTTGTTGGTAATAGTAATGTCAATAATAGCCTTATTTTGTAGAGGTTTTATTACTTACAAGCATCATATTATTTACTTATGTTATTTAATTTTCCCAATTGTCCTATGAAATATAAGTGCTATTACTAGTTACCTCTATTTTATGGAGGTGGAAATTGATTTTCAGAGATGTTAATTTACCCATGATCACACAGCTTATTAATACTATTCCCAAGGTAGTATATTGGGGAATGATAATAAATTGCAGTAACTAAGATCTGACATTCATCTTTGCCAGCTGAAAACACCAGAAACTTAAAAAAATACATGTCCCCCCAATCCTATCACTGTTCTTTTTTGGTGTTTTTCTCACAGGAGTTGTGCCTGGCCCTGGTCTGCAGCCCCTCTGTTGTGTAACTCTGTTGTTTCAGCCTAGCACAGAGTGGCCTGGAGTGCATCCCATCTCCTGGATGAGCTTGTTATTTGTGGCAGAACTTCCACAGGGGCTTTTTCTGAGGCTGCCCTTCTAGGTGTCCCATAACGGCTTGTTTCCATGATTATATAAGCTTCGAGATAATCTAGTGGGCCCCAGGAGGTTGGTGGGACTTGGCGTGCTCCAAGTAAAGGCCCTGGCTTTGTAGACAGGGTAAGAACTTTAAAAAGACACTTTAAAAAATAAACTTACTTCTAAAATTAACGCTAATGAAAATCACTTATGTAAAAGTATTACATATGTTTCCAGAATTCATTCTTGGAATAATGCTGTTCAGGTAGTCTTTCCTTCGGGGCCACTAATCAATTTGGAGTGCACCCGGGACCCTACAGACATTATTATGCTTGAGCTATTAAAAAAAAAAAAATGTACTGTCTCCCCCCAAATACTCCCCACCCTCTGCCACTCCCCAATTAAACCTTAGGTTTTTAATCAGTGTGTAGTTAACTTTTTTACCTTATGTTGAGTCTGTCTTCAGATGGCTCAGTGAGTAGGGCGCTGGCCCCATATACCGAGGGTGGCGGGTTCAAACCCAGCCCCAGCCGAACTGCAACAAAAAAAAATAGCTGGGCATTGTGGTGGGTGCCTGTAGTCCCAGCTGCTCGGGAGGCTGAGGCAGGAGAATCGCTTAAGCCCAAGAGCTGGAGGTTGCTGTGAGTCCTGTGACGTCATGGCACTCTACCGAGGGCAGTAAAGTGAGAAGCTGTCTCTAAAAAAAAAAAAAAAAAACCGAAAATCTATAGTGAATATTAAATCTTTTTCTGAGACATAACTGATAATTTGTAATTCTCATCCTCAAAGGATAATCTGGTTTATTTTTCCCTAAATGAAGTATCACATATCTATTCTCATTGAAGTCTGTTTACTGGCAATTATATAGAGCATTTGGCTTTTCTAGATACTTATGAAGCTCATCCTCAGCACTGATCCTTGATGTACTCCAGTGATAAAACCTCTCAGGCCAGAGAAATACTTATTTCCTATTTTAAAATGAGCTGTCTTATCCATGACGAAGCATTCCCCCCTTTCCAGGTGGCTCACAAGCCAAGTTTCCAATGCAAAGGCTATTAAAAAATTGAAATTCTGAGTACATTGTGTTCCCTGGTTCCCATTGCCATTTACACCCCCCCCCCCATAACCTCTTTCTTGTATTAGCCTTACCGCCTCTTAGCAGAGCCATGTTATTTTTCTCCCATAGGTTATGCCCCCTCCCCCCATTTGTATATGTGCTGCCAAAGTGAGCACCCTCCCCCCCATTTGAATTCACCCTCTATCCCAGCCTTTCATTCCTGTGTTTCCTCTAAAACCTGTGTAAATGAGAGTCAGCCATGTTTGCCCTGTTCTAGTCCTGTGATCATTTGTGGCAACAGGCTATACATTTTGGCCAGAAGTGAGACCTATAGAGTTGTTCCCCAACACAGAAGGCCCCTATTTCTTTTGTTGTCTGAGCATTCAAATTCAGAAGATTCTCTGCTACTTACTATTTCCTTCTACTACTGCTGATCTTGTTTCCCCTTTCTCAGTAAAGACCAAGGCAAAGCATGCTGGGCTGCTGTGGCACCTCAGTTGCTGTGTGCCTTTCCTTCTGGCAGGTCATCCTTTGCTCACTGTTGTCTTTTCTACTGTAGGTGGATTAAGAAACCTTCTCATTGGTGGTTGTTTCTCTTATACAGAGTTTACGTCCTTACATGGCCTTAAAGTAGCCATTCTGTATTTGGCTTCTGCCATTCCTCATGGAGGCAGTATTTTTGCACTGAGTAACCCCTTTAACTTTTCTAGTTAGCCATACAGACTTTCCTGCCTAGGAGATCATTTGAACTACAATGTATAAGACTTTAATACTTATATTTTCTGTTCTGCTTAGGTTTATTTATGATTTGTTTGTTCTCAGTGCAGTACGTTGAATGGTAATTTTTATACCTCTACTTCCTTTACCCCCCCCCCCCCGAGAGAAAACTAAATTATATTTTATTCCCCTCCCTCCCTTCCTTTTTTTTTCTTTTTTTTTTTTGTTGTTGTTTTTTGTTTTTTGAGAATAGGATCTTGCTCTGTCTTCTGGACTAGAGTGCAGTGGAGTTAGCTTACTGCAACCCCCAACTCCTGGGCTCAAGTAGCTGCACCCTCAGGCTTATGTTGTTTTTTGTTATTGTATTGTTCTTTCCCAGGTACTGATTTGCCAAGGAGCTACTCCAGACAGCTTCAGAATGGCTTATTGAAGATAGGACTAGTGTGACCATTATATATTATTTCTCTAAAACTATATAGATAGTATTATTCTCATGTGAAGGTTCTACTTTGCAGATTTTCTTCTGTGGGGAAAGAAATCTAATCTAAGCCTTAACCAAATAGAAGAAAATGTGGGTGGATCTGAACAGCTTTTCATAGCGGGACTCTGTCCTGCCCCCTCTAGTTTAGTTGGCGCTTTGCATGATTTTGTAGCGGTGATATTAGGTTTCTAGGATGGAGGGTGGCAGGGGTGGAGAATTCGTTTTGGGGTACTTACTGCCCATTTATTTGTCTACCTTGTAGAAAAAAGACAGCTACTTTTTTTTTTTTTAATTTCAGGTTAATGTGAGGGTACAACTAGATTGTAATATTTGCATTTGTTAGGCAGAGTCCCCTTATGGTTGTGTCCCGCACCCAAAAGGTGTGCCAAGACCCTTACATTATGTCCAATAAGTGGGAGTCACCACCTCCCCGCCCCTGCTCTTCCTCTCTCTCATCCCTCCCAACTTGAATTGAGTTTTTAGATCATCTACTGGTTTTTATATTAGCATTGAGTACATTGGATATTTGCTTTTTCTATTTTTGTGATGCTTTACTAAAAAGAATATATTTCAACTCCATCTAGGTTACCAGGTATGGTTTTGATTAACACAAACCTAAATGGTCCATATGGAGGAAGTTGAATTGTATGGAACTGCATTTTTGTTAGGTCAGAAATGATCAAGTATCAGCAATTTTATGTGATTCAAATAATAGTTTATTTTTTAATTTAATTTAATTTTTTGCAGTTTTTGGCTGGGACCAGGTTTGAACCCGCCACCTCTAGTATGTGGGGCTGGCGCCCTACTCCTTGAGCCATAGGCACCACCCCCAAATAATAGTTTAAAACACACACAGCACTTTTAAGTTGTTTTCCATTCTAAGTAAATTACATTGAGAGGAGAGTGACAGGATGGGAAGTATTCTCAGAAAGAGCGTACCAGTGGAAATGGAAGGGACTCAGGGCTGTATTTAAGGCAGGAAGAAATTTGGAAGGATGTCATCCCAGTCTTTACATCTCCTCCTGGCTGTCCTGTGTCAGCAGGCTCTTGCTATTTCTGTGTTCTACCCTCATAGGGCAGGACCCAGGGATAATAAGGAAGAATTATTAGGAGACATTTTTTCCTGTGGTTTTGACCAAGTTGCCTAAAAATGGAAAGGCCCCTTCAGGCAGCATTGAGCTCCCTAGCATTCATTTGAGTTGTCCAGGGAGAGACTGGGGGCCCGGTGGTGATGGGGAAATGCTGGGGCACAGCAAGAGAACACATCTTGGGCAGGATGACTTCTGAGCTCTCTAAGGCCCATATTCAAATGGAAACTTGATTTAGGGTAGTGTTTGGGTTTGGTTTTTAAAAAGAGAAACACAGGATGTTCCCCCACATGTTTAAAATAATTTAAGAACCTGGTTCTTAGGTATTGCTAAGAGTACTTAGTTGAGGATATTAAGTACAATGACTAATTTGAAAACGAGTGATCAGGGTAGAGCTTGATGGGAGGTGGAGTTGAAGTATTGTGCATACAGGAAGAATGAAAGGCTTCCAGATGGTTCTTTGAAAGAAAAGCTGGATTTACCTCTTTTTGGGCCTATACTATTCCCATACCCAATTTCAGTGTGTATTTTTCATAAGGGTTAAATTCCCACAGAGCTCTGAGGTTTGGTGATATGCAAAGGAGCAACAGGAGATGGTTGACTCTGGGAGCATAGTATAACTTTGAATATCCCATTGACACTCAGAAGGCATAATCATGGTGCTTTTGTTAACTGGGAAATTAGGGCGATCTCGTTTTGTGTTTCATGAAAGCAGTGTCCCTTTCATATGACTAGGCATGACCAAAAATACCTCTTGGTTCTTTTTGTTCTGTGGCTCATCTGGCTGGGGTTGGAGGTAGCCACCCTCTTTCTCTGGTTAGAAGAACTGGCTTCTCCTCAGTTGTCCACTTGCCAGCTCCACAGGTCTGCCTGCCAGCTGTGAGTCCTGGTTCCTGAGTCAAGGCTGTGTCCGTGTCAAGTGGAGGAAGGAGCAGCTGATTTAGGGCAGGTCAAACCCAACCCTTATCACCTGCTCTCTCCTTGTAAGATCCTTCCTTGAGTTGTTCCTATTTTGCTCCTCTTCCTTGGAATGTGACCCACTGTGACAATGCCCTGAGCAAAGTCCCCTTTTCTAGGCTCCTGTCCTCTTTGGGTGCTGTTCCAGGGGGGCTTTATCACTTGGAAGTTGGTGTTGGATCTGAGTGTTAAGCCTGTTACTTCATCTGCCATTGTTACCATATGTTCACCATTGCTGTTTTCTTCCTCTCCACAGGTATTGCTTACCATACATACTTTTAAGTAATAAGTGCAAGGAAATGAAGCTTCCTGAGACTTCCCGATCTTTCTCTAGTTTGCTGTCTGTTCTGTCATATCTAAATCATTCATATAAGTGGGGCCTCTGTAGCTCGGTGGATAGGGCGCTGGCCACATGCACCAGGGCTGGTGGATTCGAACCTAGCCCAGGCCGGCTAAAACAAAAAAAAAATAGATGTAGCCGGGCGTTGTGGCGGGCGCCTGTAGTCCCAGCTGCTCGGGAGGCTGAGGCAAGAGAATCGCGTAAGCCCAAGAGTTAGAGGTTGCTGTGAGCCGTGTGACACCATGGCACTCTACCCGAGGGCGGTACAGTGAGACTCTGTCTCTACAAAAAAAAAAAAAATAGATGGGTATTGTGGTGGGTACCTGTAGTCCCAGCTACTTGAGGCTGAGGCAAGAGAATCGCTCGAGCCCAGGAGTTTGAGGTTGCTGTGAGCTATGACCCCATGGCACTCTACCGAGGGTGACCAAGTGAGACTCTTGTCTCAATAATAAAAATAATAATAATAAATCATTCATACATTTATGGTCACACTCTGACCAGGCACTGTGGTGCTGCCTGTAGTGCATAGCCCCTCACCATGAGGAATTGCACAGTCAGGAAAGAGACAGACTTGTAAATCCCTGGTTTGTTTCGCTATGGGGTTGGGTGCCATGGAGGAATACAGGAATGCAGGAGTGGGAGAAGGAAGGGGAAGGCCTCAAGGAAGAGATGATGCCCATGTGAGTCTGAGGGATATGGAGTCGTTTGCAAGACTTGGGTGGGCGGAGGATTTAATGATGGGTGGCCTGGACAGAAAAACAGTTAATGCAGAGGCACAGAGACATATGAAGTACCAGGGGTACTCAGTGGGTCCAGATGACACACTGGCACAGTTAAATGTGATGAGGCTGTGAGAGACCTACGAGTTAATATGGGGGAATCTCAGTTCCCCTCCTGTAGTGGGAGAGAACCTCAGAGGGGTTGAACACCTTGCTTAAGGGGTGTATGCTTATTCTCAGACCATCTAGGAAGATGGGCGTGGAGCTCCATGGGAAGAGGTGAAGTACTGTGGGATGAGGGTTGGTGATGACCAGTTAGGAGGCTCTGGTCTCCTGCAGGGAGTTGTGGACCAAAGCAGCAGAGGGAAGGAGCAGGTTTGAAAAATGTCTATAGGTGGTGGGGTTGTAGCTGTAGGAACAAGGTTCTTGCGGTCACTGTCCTCCCTCTCACGTGGGGGAGGAGTACTGTGTCAGATTTACAGGGCTCTTGGTTGGCCTGAAGATTGTTGCTGTCTTATGGACATTTGTGTGAGGAGGGATCCAAAAAATAAGGAGGTGACTGAATTGAGGATGTTTTGGTCCTTCATCTTAGCACCATCCTATTCAGCTTGAGGAACTATGTTGAAAAGTAAGACAGTTTCAGACCTTAGAATGTAACTAGCTCTCTGTTATTCATAATTATTATAAATGGATAAAGCTTCATAGCTCATGGTTTCTTTTTTTTTTTAATGCACTCTAATTTAGCCCTTAGAATAATGAATTAAATAGCATTTTTTTCCATTTTAAAGGTGAGGAAATAGGACAGACGAGTTACAGAGCCAGGAAGTGTCAGAGAATCTGTGTCCTTTGAGTCCGAGCCCTGTGCCCTTTATTCCATAGCTACCTAAAAACCTTCTGGGGTAGAATGCTAAATGGACTTCTGTTCTTTTAGTAGAGGCAGGTCTTGCCTGTCAGCCTGTGGAGATTTCACCCTGAGAGAGGGCTGTGTGCAAAATGCAGCAAATTCCGAGTTACAGAGACTTTACTTAGAGTGCTACCTTTGCCCTGAAATAAAACCCATGTTGGACAAATGACTGGGCTTCTTTGGGTGTCTTTCCTTGTATGTAGAAACAGTGGTATCAGTACAAAAGGGATCAGATGAGGTGCATGGTGCGTGGTCCATGTTCGCATACCGTGCATTCTTGCTTCCCCCTCTACTTCACAGCACATGCTACTACGTGGGTATAGCTTTAGGTAGAGGCTGCGCCCACTTTCCCTGCTTAATAACAGAAATAGCTTGCGGGTTGCTTTATTTTGAGAATTGGTTTCGCTGTGTGAGGCTCTTCTGGATGAGTTGCTACCTATGGTAACTGAAGCATGTTCTTCCTGTGACAAACTGAGGTGTTCTGTTCCAGGACACAGGTTGAACATCACAGCAGAGAACGACTGCCGGCGGCTGCACTGTTCCCTGAGAGACCTGAGCTCCCTGCTGCAGGCTGTGGGCCGCCTAGCTGAGTACTTTATCGGGGACGTGTTTGCTGCACGGTTCAATGATGCCCTCACAGTCGTGGAGAGGTAGGCTGGTAGTTACATTATGGAGCCTTCTTCAAAGCTCAGTGTTACCTTTTTGTGTGAGGGGCAGCATATTGCCAAGTAGCTTCCACTCTGCTGGTGAATCCAGGCTCTGCCTCATATGAGCTGATATGGAGTAAATTACCTAACCTCTCTGAACTTCAGGTCCTTTATCTGTAAAATGAAGTGGAAGTAGTTTCCTATAAGTTTATTGTCAGAACGAAGTGAGATAAGGTACTTAGCATAGTGCCTAGCACATAACAAAGGAATCAGTAAATATAAGCTGTTATTTCATTGAAGATCTTGTATGTAGATGTAAAGGTAGTATGAGAAGAAGCCAGGCGAGATGATCTTCCTATCTTTCTTCATAGGATAGACATTAAGAAAGCCCTACTGTTTGTGTACAGTGGCTCATGCCTGTAATCCTAGCACTTGGGGAGGCTGAGGTGGAAGGATCTCCTAAGCTCAAGAGGTCGAGACAAGCCTGAGCAAGAGTGAGACCCTGTCTCTACTAACAATAGAGAAATTAGTAAGGTGCAGTAGTTTGTGCCTAGTAGTCCCGGCTACTCAGAAGGCTGAGGCAGGAGGATTGCTTGAGCCCAGGAGTTTGAAGTTGCAGTGATCTGTGATAATGCCACTGCAGTTTAGCCTGGGTGACAGAGTGAGACCCTATCTCAAAAAAACCAAGAAAGCCCTACTATTAAGGGGACAACAGCACTATCCAAGTAGGCAGCTGGATATCAGAGGTGGGGCTTTGGTGTTTTTTCCTGTCCCATCTTGGCCATCAGGAGTGAAAGCTGGGTAGTCCCCAAGTCTGGCTTGACCTTTCTCTACCAGGCTCCTTTTATTGCCTCTTCCTCTTGAGTCCCATGCAGGGTTGACAGCTGCATTTTTTGAGGAACATTTTATTCTACCAAAGTCAGGTGTCAGGGATAGATTTAGATTGTTTCAAGGTATTTGTTAGATGGGTTAGGTCAAAACTAGTAGATGTGAATCCAGTCTTAAGGCCAAGACTCTTGATGCTTTCACTGGCTCAGTAGCCCTGTTGCTGGTAACATACCTGTGGGGAAAAGGAGCCCCAAGAGCCTAGTTATGTGACATACCAGAGTTTTCTTCAACTGTTTTAGCTTAGCTTAAAAGCAGAGATAACTAAGACTTTAAATCCCATAAAAGCCAGATTAATATTAATAATAAAAGCAGCATGCAGTAGTAGGAAAATTTTAGAAGTGTTTTTTTTTTTTTTTGTAGAGACAGAGCCTCATTGTACCGCCCTCAGGTAGAGTGCCGTGGTGTCACACGGCTCACAGCAACCTCTAACTCTTGGGCTTACGTGATTCTCTTGCCTCAGCCTCCCGAGCAGCTGGGACTACAGGCGCGTGCCACAACGCCCGGCTATTTTTCTGTTGCAGTTTGGCCGGGGCTGGGTCCAAACCCGCCACCCTTGGCATACGGGGCTGGCGCCCTACTTACTGAGCCACAGGCGCCACCCTAGAAGTGTTTTTTTATACATTTTTTTTCATTTCATTCTATACTTTGGGACATAAGTATTGCCATTTTATTGTTCTGTAAACCATGTCTCAGAGATGGTAAGTAGGTCACGAGAGGAAGCATAAAGACTTTTTAATCAGTTTCTTGAGCTCTTACCAAACTGCAGAACTTCTACTTCCAGAGTCTGTGTTTCCTCTTCTTCATGTGCTAGGCCCATTTGTGCTGATGATTAGGGATGGGACATGTCTTTCTGTCTGAAATCCATAGAAGATATGTCCATTATTTAAATTTACTCTATTTAGCAACATAGATAGGTCTTTGAGTCATTTCAATTTTGTAGTAAGATGATATTTCGGAGATCTTCAATCATTATTTTGTAGGTCTTTATACATACCTCCTTCTGCCCTACCTAGGCTTATAAACTTAGTAAAGAAACTTGGTACTTTGTCTATGTATAATAAAGTGTGAGAGAAGGCTCTTGTTAAGGCTACACGATCTTAATAGCTAGTGTATAGCAGTGTTTCGTGTAATATTAGTGTTTTCACATAAAACATAGCTAATATAAAAACTGCTAAACGTAGAATTATTAGAAGACACATCTAGAAGCCCATTTTTAGTGCAGGACAGGATTTAAGGTGTTAAATACCGGGTGCACATCAGTATAATGCTGACTTATGGTAACTGTTTTGATTCCTAGTTATCAGTAGGATGTTCTAGGACTTTTAGAACTATGGCTCTTTCATCCTCACTCTCTTGTCTCACTGGAAGTTCCCCTTTCTGACTGTTTTCAACCCGAAACAATTTGTGGCGCAAGCCTGTGGTTTTCTATTTGGAATGAGGTCCTGCTTTCTCTCTCCATCAGAAAGGAGCATTTTTCAGAGTGTATTTTCCCTTATGCATCCTGTTTTTTTTTGAGATGCTGATTTCCAAACCCCTCATAACACCTGCAGGATAGATTTGCTGGATAAAACCAGGCCATTTGCATTTGTAACAGGTTCCTCAGTTGATTGTTACACTCAGAAAAACAAATACTGTCTTCCTGGGCATATGCCTCAAATTCATACAGAGTGGGCAAAGAGGGAACTTAGCTAGCTCTTGTATTTTTGTCCCCTTTTATTCAGAAAGTAATGCTTTCTGTCTCTAATGAGAGAGGCATTTCCCATTTCCTAATAGTGCTGGTTATTAGTTATTGTATTTAATGCTCATTTGTATAGGGTGAGCACTTGAGCAACCAGTAGGCTCAACAACTTGCTTCTGAAAGAATTATACTTGAATTTTAAAACATCTCAGTTTATTCTAAAAACATTTGTTCCTAAAATGTTTTATCATAAACATTTTCGTATCTTCAGAAAAGTCAAAAGAATTGTAGTGGGAATATTCGTATACCCACCAAGTAGATCCTATAGTGGACAATTTACTGTGTTTTATTATATCCATTTGCAACATTTCCTTTTAAAAATGACTTTAAATAAAAGCTAAGATTTTTTTTTTTGTTATAAATTTTATAGAAAAGTCCATGTCAACATATTTTGGAAAACTATCAAAAAATCAGGACTAAGAATATTTATTTATAAACCATTATATGTTTCCTGTATACAATATGGAAATACAGAAAAGTAGAGGAAAAAAGACCTGCATAACCTACTCACTTTATTATCCTGCCCCCGGGCAAGTGGTACTAATAAGCACTTTCAGTCAAAAAGTATATTCTGGGGCGGCGCCTGTGGCTCAGCGAGTAGGGCGCCGGCCCCACATGCCGAGGGTGGCGGGTTCAAACCCAGCCCCGGTCAAACTGCAACAACAAAAAAAAATAGCCGGGCGTTGTGGCGGGCGCCTGTAGTCCCAGCTACTAGGGAGGCTGAGGCAAGAGAATAGCGGAAGCCCAGGAGTTAGAGGTTGCTGTGAGCCGTGTGACGCCACGGCACTCTACCCGAGGGCGGTACAGTGAGACTCTGTCTCTACAAAAAAAAAAAAGTATATTCTGGTCAAAATTCTTCCAGCTTTTCTTCTGTTAACAGATATACATCTTAAAAACAAAATGGGGTTCTGTTTTATGTGTGTATATGTGTGTGAAAAAAAAGAAAATATATATATATGTTATAGCCTTTTCATGTTTCAAATATCTTAAATACTTGTCACTGTATACTCTTCTAAAGAATAGTTTTCATTGTATACATACATTACATTGTATTATATCCTCTGTAGTAGATATTGATACTGTTTCAGAATTTTTGACACCATTTATGTTAATGTGCTTATACATAAATCTTCTTGCACATCTTGTATTATTTCCTTGGCATGAGATCAAAGGTCTAGTCTTGATTTTTTTTTTTCTATGAAGTAAAGTCTATCCTTGGGACCTTTCTTGGTACCTTGTTTATTCTTCTGTTTTAGTTTATAAGCTGAATGTTCTTGTTTACCTGCTTCTTTGCCAACAGGTTGGTCAAAGTCACTCTGTATGGATCTCAGATAAAACTGTACAACATTGAAACTGCTGTGCCATCAGTATTGAAGCCTGACCTCATTGATGTGTAAGTCTAGAGTTTGGTGTTTGTGCATTTTCAGGAAAAGATCTTGTTCCTATCTCCAAAGGATTTCATAGAGAAAAGGGAACATGAATAGGAAAAAACTCTTAAACTCCAAACCTAGAAAGATTATTTATATGTCCAGGGGCTGAGGTGGTTGGAGAAAGTGGAATTAAGCAGATGAGAGCTGGGTACACATTCTGTAGAGCAGACGTTTCAGGAGGAACAAGGTGAAACAGTTACTCAGGCAGGTGAGCACTCTGCGGTAGAATGGAAAAGGTTTGAAAAATGAGTTACACTAACATAGAAATAGACTGAATGCCATGAATCTTATCCTGTAGACCATTGGCTGAAACCATAGGGTACAAAAGAATATTTGGGAAATGGATTCCCTCAGAGATTCTAATTTTAGCAGCATGCATAAGGCTCGGGTATTTGCATATTAAATGAGAACCTCAGGTTATTTTGAGGCAGGACATCCAGGGAGCACACTTTGAGAAACTCTACAAACAGCATGCCATTAGGAAAGTGACATATGAAAAGGATGCGAAGGAAAGGCAGCAACTGGAGATGGGACTGTGTCCTAGAAGGCTTGCTCTAGACTAGAGCAGGAGGTTGGAAACTGGCTTATGCCAAATCTGGCATACTTTTGTAAATAAAGTTTTATTAGAACACAGCCAGAAGCAGTGATACACCAGTAGTCATTATATCCTTTACACTGAGGGCTTTGTTTCTAGAATACATTTTCCACTAAAAAGATTGAGAGCTTTTTGGAGAAAATCTCCCATGTCTGAGCAGTGTGATTCTGGAGAATCCTGTTGAGTCAGCAATAAGAAGGTGGTTGGTGAATGTTGGGGACATGTGAAGCAGGTACTAACTTGAAGGAGTTTTTCCTGGTCCAACTTTGACAGTTTGAGCTTCAAGAATGAATAAGGATAATAATGGTTTATGCCATATTGACTAAAACAAATCCATGCATCCATAGTGATAAAAAAAGATGAAGGGAGGGAAAGCTCTTTTTATAGAAGAATGCCAACTAATGACAGAAAAGCAAGGATAGAAAAATCACCAGTTTGCAGCCACCAATGTAATAATGACTTAGGCATAGATCTTCAATGGGTGCTCAAATCATGGGGAATAGTGTTTTTGCATCATCTCAAAATGTCACCCTACTGCTTATACTTAATTATTACTGAAAGTTGCCTCATCTTGTTTGAGATCGATTGATTGTCATGTTTGATGAATTTTGAGGTTCCTTTTTTGTTTGAGACAGAGTCTTCCTCTGTCACATGGGCTAGAGTGCAGTGGTGTGATCAAAGCTCACTGCAACCTCAAACTCCTGGGCTCCAGCAATCCTCCTGAGCAGCTGCGACTACAGGTGTGCACCATAATGTCTGGCTAATTTTTTCTATTTTCAGTGGAGATGGAATCTTGCTCTTGCTTAGGGTGGTCTTGAACTCTTGACCACAGGGAACTTTGCACCTTAGCCTCCCAGAGTGCTGAGATTACAGGTGTGAAACACCACACCTGACCTTGATGTATGTTTTGTTGTCCTTGTGATGCAGTACAGCATTTGCAGAAACCAAACAGAATCTTGGTAATCTCAATAATCCTCTAATTATCATGTATGGTGCGATGGAAGCTTGAACTTGAGAATCTTATATCAAAGCTTTATGTACAAAGCTATAGTATCTCTTAGTTGTTTATACTTTAGTCTGTAGCTATTCATGTTAAATTTTTACTAGTACTAAAGTCAACACATTATCATTCAAGTTCCTTGCTTCTATTTTTATAGCTTATCATTCTGTCAGGTGAGCTCACATGTGTCACAGAAAGAATCAGTAAGATCTCGTAGACATGTACTAACTGCCTCTGGGTTCTAGTTAGTAGTGTCAATGTTTAGAGGCTAAGTATTGTATTTAGGTACTATGTGAACAAGTAAATGATTTCTTTCCATGGTGTTACCCAAATGTAACAGATGGGATTCTTATCTCCTGTAGAAACAAATTTAATGCTAATACATTTTTACCATAACCTTTAAAATCTCTTCTCTCTCCACAGGCATGCTCAGTCCCTGGCTGCTCTCCAGGCTTACTCTCACTGGTTAGCACAGTATTGCAGCGAAGCTCATCGGCAGAATACACAGCAGTTTGTGACGTTAATCTCTACCACCATGGATGCAATCACACCTCTAATTAGCACCAAGGTCTTGAAACAGCGAAGGCTATACCTTTTATCTAGCTCTCTGTTTTTATGTCCATACATCTATTTACTATAAAATCAAAATATTACACAGTTAGGCCCATAATTGTTACCACTATGATACAGCTATGTGTTATTTAATGTTTCTTTTTTAGTTGCAGTCCACATACATTAAAATATCTTTATTTTGTCAGTTGTCTAAGTCCCACACGAATGAAAAAGTAAAATATTGTTCAAATTTACAGACTAAAAAGTTATGCTTTTAAATCTCTTCCTTTGAAACATTTTCCTTCTCAAGGTAAGTGATGTCAGGACTTGGTTGTACAGGCATATCTCACTCTACTAGCACTTCACAGATACTGCCTTCTTTTTAGTTTAAAAATTGAAGTTTTATGGCAAGCCCACATTGATAAGTCTATCAGTGTCATTTTTCCAGCAGTTTGTTCTACACTTGTCATAGTGATTTATGATTGGTGATCTTTAATCTCACTATTGTAATTCTTCTTCTCCCCTATAGAAGAGCACAAACTTAATTGATGAATGTGGGTGCTGTGACTGTTCCACTCACCGACCATTCCCCCACCCTGTGCTTGTACTCAGGCCTTCCTATTCCTCGAAACAAAACAATATTGAAATTAGGCCCATTATGGCTTGGTGCCTGTAGCTCAGCGACAAGGGTGCCAGCCACATACACTGGAGCTGGCGGGTTCAAATCCAGTCCGGGCCTGCCAAACAACAATGACAACTGCAACAACAAAATAGCCAGGCGTTGTGGCGGGTACCTGTAGTCCCAGAACTTGGGAGGCTGAGGCAAGAGAATTGCATAAGCCCAAGAGTTGGAGCTTGCTGTAAGCTGTGACATCACGGCACTCTACCCAGGGTGACGGCTTGAGACTCTGTCTCAAAAAAAAAGAAAGAAGAAAGACATTAGGCCGATTAATAATCCTCCAGTGTCTTCTAAATGTTCAAATGAAGGGAAGACTTGGGACATCTCTCACTTTAAATCAAAAGCTAAACATTATTATGTTTAGTGAGGAAGCCATGTTGAAAGGTGTGATAGACTGAAAGCTAGGTCTCTTACACCAAACAGCCAAATTGTGTGTGTAAAGGAAAAGTTCTTGAAGGAAACTAAAAGCGCTTTTCTGGTGAACACATGAATGGTAAGAAAACAAAAATAGCTTTAGTGCCTTTTTTTTTTTTTTTAATACAGAGTTTCATTTTGTCACCCTCAGTAGAGTGCCATGGCATCACAGCTCACAGCAACCTCAAACTCTTGGGCTTAAGCGATTCTCTTGCCTTAGCCTCCCAGTAGCTAGGACTACAGGCACCTGCCACAATGCCCTGCTATTTTTGTTGTTGTTGTTGCAGTTGTCATTGTTGTTCAGCAAACCCAGGCTGGGTTTGAACCCCGCAGCCTGGGTGTATGTGGCTGGCACCGTAACCACTGTGCTACGAGGGCCGAGCCTGTTTGTTTTCTTTTTTGAGACAGAGTCTCACTATGTCGTCCTCAGTAGAGAGTGCTGTGGCATCACAGCTCACAGCAACCTCAAACCCTTGGACTTAAGAAATTCTCTTGCCTCAGCCTCCCAAGTAGCTGGGACTACAGGTGCCTGCCACAGTGCCTGGCTATTTTTTTTTTGGTTGCAGTTGTTATTGTTTAGCAGGCCCTAATGGGGCTTGAATCCACCAGCCTTGGTGTATATGGCTGGCGCCCTATTCACTGAGCTACAGGTGCTGAGCTTTTAAGTTTTATCTTTCTATACATGTGCTAGTGGGCCTCTAGGGTGGATTCTTGGAGGTTGAATGAGTCAAAGGTTTTATCCATGTAAAATTTGACAGATTCTATTAAGTTGTCCTCTAAGAGCAGTGCCAATTTATAGTATTAGTGTATAAACATGCTTATTTTTTCTAATTTGTTCTTGTCTTAATCACAAATAGCCTTTTGTACACTTTTAACAATGTATTGTTTTAATTAGAGCAGTGTATTGTTTATCATAAATTTATGTTGTGTTTATAATTATAATTTGTAAAAGAGTTATAACTTTCCCTTGAGAGTATGTTTCATAATTTACATTGCCATTGCTAGACTTTTAGACTGCCTACATTAAAAAAAAAAAGAAACATGACAATGAATTCTGAAATGTGTGCATTCATGAATGTAGCTTTGTCCTTTCAGATAATTTCCTTAGAATAAGTAGAGATTATAGGGTTGTAATAGATTAGGAATTTTTTTTATTTATTAGAGACAGAGTTTCACTTTATTGCCCTCAGTAGAGTGCCATGGCATCATACAACTCACAGCAACCTCCAACTCCTGGGCTTAGTGATTCTCTTGCCTCAGCCTCCTGAGTAGCTGGGACTACAGGCACCTGCCACGACGCCTGGCTATTTTTTGTTGTTGTTGTAGTTTGGCCAGAGCTGGGTTTGAACGTGCCACCCTTGATATATGGGGCCGGTGCCCTACCCACTGAGCCACAAGTGCTGCCCGGGTTGGGAATATTTTGTGGTTCTAGGAAGTTAAACTAATATTTCTTTTGTAAATAATTCTGTGTGCCCCAACTCTTTGATATGCTGTTTTTACCACATTCTTACTAGCATTAAGTCTTAATCTCTAAAACTTTCTCTTTTTGCTAATTTGAAAGTGACAGTGGCACTTGTACCAGGTTTTTGATGGGCAGGCTGAGGTGAGAGCAGTAGGATAGACTAGTACAACTGATGAAACAGAAAGTGGGGGATGCAGAGAGGACTTGACGAGTGAGATGTAGATTCCCAGTTGTCTAAAGGGGATGACTTGGATAATATGCCCAAGAGTTTGCCATGTGATTTCATGGTGATAAGGAGCCACTATAGGTTCTTGAACTGAGATGTGATTGAGTTCAAAGCTGCCAGTGACTATGAAGGAGAAATTGGAGGAGGTGATCCTAGCCTGAGGGCAGGTACTGTGGACAAAACAGTGAAGATGGGTATCTCGTCATTGAGAGTCCCCGTTAACAATGAGATTTCTGGAGCTAGATCTTAGGTGGTATGATTTGGCAGCCAAGAACCATATTTAGCTCATGGGCACCTCAGTAAAGTTCTTCTAAAACAAGTCAAATAGGACATGTAGTGAGTTAATGACTTCTTCTCTCTCCAGGTCCAGGACAAGTTACTGCTCTCTGCGTGCCATTTACTGGTCTCACTGGCCACCACTGTCCGGCCTGTTTTTCTTATCAGCATCCCTGCAGTGCAAAAAGTTTTCAACAGAATCACTGATGCCTCTGCCCAGCGACTTGTTGATAAGGTGAAGCCTTAGAACTGTTCCAGAACCAGGTGGCTCAGACCCACCTAGCATTTATTTTTGCACCCAGAGTTTACATGCCAACATAGATTTCTTACGTGTATGGCACTGACATAGCCTCAGTGATTCGTATACTGCCCTTTCTAATGTAATCACTCTGTGTGAAAAAGCTCCTCTCAAGATGCAGAGAAGTTTTCCTGCTTTGCCAACTCTGTATTTCTTATTTTAAGGTTGAGAAGCTCTAGTTAAGTGTTTTCTTCAGAATCTTCCTCAGAAGCTCAGGCTATAAATTTAAAAGCAAGCAAGAAAGATGGGTTGGGTAACGAAGGAGGGGAGTTGAAGCAGGTACTTAGCATCTGGATGCGAGTGCATTGCTTCCATGCTGGGACGGAGGACACATGGACTGCAAGAGACTCTTCTGACACCTTAGTTCTAAGCAGTTTCTCAGAGGATGTCAGAAGCCAACAGCTGAGGGACATATTAGATTCAGTGCTTGCAGTGTCACTTCTCCTCTGAATGCTTCAAATACCAGATTAGAGGGTAAATGAGGGCACCAGGAATGATTATTGAGGCTGGCCCTGGGCTATGCTAGACCCAGACAGGGTGTTATTGCTTCGCTTCTCTTTCTTCCTTTGGCTGCCTTAAGGTGGACTAATGGCCCTGTCCAGGTTATAAGAAAAGCTGAGGTGCTGAAGGTTGTGGTAGGCACAGCAGCTGTGTTCTCTGTTGTTCTTTGATCAATGATGGGTGCCTTTTGGGTCTCTTCTAGGCTCAGGTGTTGGTGTGCCGAGCCCTCTCCAATATTTTGCTGCTTCCATGGCCAAATCTTCCAGAGAATGAGCAACAATGGCCTGTGCGCTCCATCAACCATGCCAGCCTCATCTCTGCACTTTCCCGGGACTATCGCAACCTGAAACCCAATGCTGTTACCCCACAGAGAAAGATGCCACTGGATGACAGTAAGTGACCCTAGGCTAGGACAACCCAGGGAGAGAGGTGGGACAGACATTGTTCTTTTGTGACAGATAAGATTTGCACCTGAGGCTCCAGAGGTTCACTTCTTTGTCCATAGTCACACAGCTGCTGAGCAGGAAAGTCAGACTAAATTGGTGTGGAGTTCAGTTAACACATCAGCTGGACCTATTTCCTGAATGCACATTTACCCCTTTTCTTACTTGAAATGTAAAAATGTTAGAGCCCCGAAAAACACATGCATGGAAAACTCTTTTGGTGGAATCTTCTATAGATAAAATAAATCCTGTGGAGATTATGATCCATTTCAGATACTTATACATTTGTAGCCAAACAATGCAGTTGACTTCTACACACTAGGAAAATGGCATTCTTCTTTTTTTTTTTTTTTTTAAAGATAGAGGCTCGGGCGGCGCCTGTGGCTCAAGGAGTAGGGCGCCGGTCCCATATGCCTGAGGTGGTGGGTTCAAACCCAGCCCCTGCCAAAAAAAAAAATAAAAATAAAGTTTGTTAAATGTTAAAAAAAAAAAAAGATAGAGGCTCAGTGCCTGTAGCTCAGCGGCTAGGGCACCAGCCACATACATTGGGGCTGGTGGGTTTGAATCTAGCCTGGGGTCTGCCAAATAACAATGACAACTACAACAACAAAAAAGCTAGAGTTGTGGCAGGTGCCTGTAGTCCCAGCTACTTGGGAGGCTGAGGCAAGGGCTTGCTTGAGCCCAAGACTTAGAGGTTGCTGTGAGCTGTGACACAGTAAGAACTGTGTCTCAATAAATAAATAAAGAAATGTGGGGTCTTGCTGTGTCACCTGAGCTGAAGTGCAGTGGTGTGATCATAGCTCACTATATCCTTGAACTCTTGGGCTCAATCTCCTGCATTAGCTAAAACAGACTATAAGCAGTGCTTACCAGACTTGGCCAATTTTAAAATATTTTATAAGACAAGGGTCTCGCTATGTTATTGCATTCTGGTGTTGAACTCCTGGCCTCTAAGAATGCTAGGATTATAGATATGAGCCACTGTACCCAGCCTGGGAAAATGAATTTAAGAATTATCTTTTGTGATTGGTTTTAGCCTTTTTACAAACTACAGATAGTTCAGAGATTTTAAAAGAGCTTGGTAGTTCAAAAATGGTTCTTGAAGTGTATATAGAGCAGCGGTTCTCAACCTGTGGTTCGTGACATTTTGGGTCATGACCCACTGGTATAGAAGGAGAAAAAAAATGAATCAAAAAAATTCTAGTTTAACCGTAAGGTATCAGGTTTCTCTGAAAAACCTTTCTGAAATAATTGGATCATCTGAGCTCAGGAGTTTGAGAACAGCCTGAGGAAAGGGAGACCCCATTGTTGGAGCAGGTACCTATAGTCCCAGCTACTCAGGAGGCTGAGATAAAAGGATTGTTTGAGCCCAGCAGTTTGAGATTGCTGTGAGTTATGACACCATGGTGCTCAACCCAGGGTGACAGAGCAAGACTCGATGTCTCAAAAAATAAAATAAAATACAATAAAATAAAAATTAAATACTGTGCAACCTATTATCACAATAAATAATGGAGCATCATTCAATGGTATCATTTATAGAATGTCAACAAAAATCCTTTATGAACTATCAGAAATAGTAATAAATAGTCAGCATTCTTTTTTAAAACACTACTTTTATAACCAGGAAGATTAAAGTATATTCATTGTATAAATATTTTAGAATAGTATAAAAAAGAAAAAGGGAACTCCTAAATTTTACTGGTTTTAATATTTTAGAAAGTAACTGTTGGGGCAGCGCCTGTGGCTCAAAGAGTAGGGCGCTGGTCCCATATGCCAAAGGTGGTGGGTTCAAACCCAGCCCCAGCCAAAAAACTGCAAAAAAAAAAAGAAAGTAACTGTTGTAACTATGCCTTCTTATCTTCCTTAAGTATTTTTAAAGAATTCAGTAATTCATTTACTTTCCACATCAGCTTTATGAGTTAGATAGTGTTCTTACTGTAATTTTATCCACGAGGAAACTAATATATAAAAAGATTAAATAACTTGCTCAGGGGGTTTATATATAGGTATTGTGGAGTCATGTTTTATAAAGTTTGTGTTTTTGCCTAGGAGTAGCACCTATCACTTCTACTTACATTTTATAAGAGCAAGCTACATGGCCAGGGCTTAATTTCAAGTAGGTGAGAAATATGAAATGTTCACTGTGTGGCATTAATGATGTCCTCAGTGAACACAAAACCATGGTTAATGTTTGTTGACTGTTCATTGTGTGCCAGGCACTAGGTCGAAAACTTTGTGTACATTATTTCATTTAATCTTCTCGATAACCCTGGGGGGTCTGTCTTATTCTCTTCATTCCACGGTGTTGAAAGTTTAGAATGTTCTCTTTTTCTTATTCTAACATTATACTTTTAAAAAATTTCAAGCCTGGCTTGGCACCCATAGCACAGTGGTTATGGTGCCAGCCACATACACCAAGGCTGGCAGGTTCAAACCCAGCCTGGCCCAGCTAAATAACAATGACAACTGCAACAAAAAATAGCTGGGCATCGTGATGGGCACCTGTAGTCACAGCTACTTGGGAGGCAAGAGAATTGCTTAAGCCCAAGAGTTTGAGGTTGCTGTGAGCTCTGACACACAGCACTCTACCAAGGGCGATATAGTGAAAAAAAAAAAAAAAAGAAAAAAAAAATTCTCCAAAAAGAAAAAAAAATTTAAGCCTATAAAGAAGAGAAAATGAGTGTTTATCTTTCACTCAGATTCACCCATTGTTAATGTTTTGCGGCATTTCAGCTCTATTTGTCCAACACACACTTTTTTTTTATTGAGCTAATTAGAGTAAGTTGCAGACATTGACAATTCATTCCTGAATACTTAACTTTTATCTTTATATAGAAAAAGACATTTTCTTATATTACCAAAACTCTGGTTCGGCGCCATAGCTCCCTGGTTACCGTGCCAGCCACATACATTGTTGCTGGCAGGTTCAAACGTGGCCTGGGCCTGCTAAACGTTGATGACAACAATAAAAATGCGGGGCATTGTGACAGGCACCTGTAGTGCAGCTACTTGGGAAGCTGAGGCAAGAGAATCACTTAAACCCAAGACTTTGAGGTTTCTGTGAGCTGTGATTCTATGGCACTCTACTAAGGGCAACATAGTGAGACTCTGTCTCAAAAAAAAATTACCAAATCTTTGTTAACGCAAACAAGATGTTAAATAGTATGATTTAACATATAGACCACAGTGACATTTTTCCCTTTGCCAAAATGCCCTTTTAAAAAAAAAAATTAGGGAGGCACCTGTGGCTCAAAGGCGTAGGGCACCCACCCCATATACTGGAGGTGGCAAGTTCAAACCTGACCCCGGCCAAAAACTGCAAAAAAAAAAAAAAAAAAGATGTATTTTTAGAGGTGGGGTCTTGCCCAGTCTGGATGTGAACTCTTGGGCTCGAGTGATCCTCCCACCTTAGCCTCCTGAGTAGCTGAGACTATAGGTGCACACCATATTGCCTGGCTGAAATGTCCCTTTTTTGCTTTTTAAAACTCCAGGATGTAATTAAGGATTATGCATTGTATTGGTTGTCCCATCTCTTTCATCTCCTTTAATACAGAGGAGTACTCCCATTTTCTGTCTTTTATAACACTGGCTTTTTTTTTTTTTTTTTTTTTTTTTTGGCCAGGACTGGGTTTGAACCCGCCACCCTCAGCATATGGGGCCGGTGACCTACCCCTTTGAGCCACAGGCACTGCCCTGACACTGGCATTTTTGAAAGGTCTAGGTCCTATTTTCTTGTGGAGTATTCCATAATCTTGTTTATCTGTTTTCAGCAGTTTTGGGTGTGGTATATACTTCTGTTGCATCACTTCTGTTTGTCTTATTATTGGTGGTGCTCATTATGGTCACTTTTTCCAGGTGCAGTCTGCTCATTTGTCCTTTCTCCACCCAACCTGGCAGGTGTGAGTTGCTCAGATTGTAGGGAAAGTAGTGAGGTCAGAAGTCAGACTTGGGGCTCCATAGCCCCAAGTGCTGTGTTTTGCACCAATGGGCCATATTCCCTCTTTCTTCTTGAAAGCTTGGGGGGAGGTTTTTTGTTTTTTGTTTCTTTCTCTCTTTTATTTAAGCCATCCATTTTTCTGGGAGAAAACATAGTTTTCAGTTGATTTATAGTATCCTGTTGATAGGATTTGGATGTTTGGCCCTTTCAAATCTCACAGTGAAATTTGATCCCCAGTGTTGGAGGTAGAGTCTGGCGGGAGGGTTTGGGTTATGGGGGAACATCCCTCATGCCCTCCCCAAGGTAATGAGTGAATTCTCACTTTATTAGTTCCCACAAGAGCTGATTCTTTTTTTTTTTTTTGCAGTTTTTTGGCTGGGACTGGGTTTGAACCCACCATCTCCGGCATTATGAGTCTGGCGCCCTACTCCTTTGAGCCATGGGGGCCGCCCGAGAGCTGATTCTTTAAAGGAGCCAGGCATCGTCTCTTCTGTCTCTGGCTCCCTCTATAGGCATGTGACATACCTGCTTTGCCTTCACTATTTACCACAATTGGAAGCTCCTTAGATCCTTGCCAGATGTACATACTGGTACTATGCTTCTTGTACAGCCTGCAGAATTATGAGCCAAGTAAACCTCTTTATAAGTTATTCACCCTCAGAGATTTCTTTATAGCAGTACAAAACAGACTTAACATACCTATTCTACAGAGTACCACAGTTTACTTACCCATTATCCTATTATTATATACCTAGAGTGCTTTCAGTTTTTTACTTGTACATTTTTGTAAATAAATACTGGTCCTTGTTTCAGTTTCCTTAAATGTCAGAGGTCAGATTTTGGTCTCTTGACTCTGTTGACTTTGTCTCCTAAACCATTTCCCTCAGGGTTTGTGTTTTCTTGAGGAAATGTGTGTCCTGAACGTGGTTTCCTGGCTTGGTAAAAGTCCATATGCTCATAGTAGTTGTGAGTAGCTCCTTAATCAGTAGTGTGGGTGTGGCTTCCATCACTTTCCAACTTCACGGTAGCTGTCTTTTAGTGGACACGGACCAGTCCTATGTGAGTCATTGTCTTCTTTCATCCTTGGTCTTGTGAGAGAGGCGATGCTTTCTATCCACATTTCAGATGAGGAAACCATGACTCAGAATCTGGCGAAGTTAGATTCCATCTACCTCCTAAGCATGTCTCCTTTCTGCTTTACCCTTCCCTTGAAGCTTCCCCAGCCCCTGTGGAAACTAGTAAGTGCTAGGTTTGGGGTAGTCCAGAAAGTGCTGCTAGGTGGAGGGTGGCCCTCATAGCCCATCTCTGGCTTAGCCTCTAGGTTCATTGCTTGAGCCTGTCAGGCTCAGATGAGCCATAGGGGTCTCCTTGGGGAGATTAGTGGGAATCTCCTTGTCTGAGGGGTAGGTGACACCAGGTGCGTTGTTCTGAACCTTGGCTCTAAAGTCCTTACAGTACCCCTGTAAAGGTGGGGCTGTTGGCTATTCCTGGTACACCAATGAGGATTCAGATTAAAGTGTATAGCCTAGTGATCACCTGTGGTTCATATTTAGGGTCTCTGACCTCCTGCCTGTTTGGTGGCCACTGCCTCTATTTGTGCTAAATGGAATCATGACGTGAACTCGGTATACCAGGGTATTGTCAGAATTATGTATTGTCAGTAACATATATTATTAGACTGTAGGCCTGACAGGCCAAAGATTGATCCGATTATTCCTGAGCCCAGCACCATTACATGTGCATGACTGGATGTTTATGTGTATTACCAGGCTAGAGTACTATCTGTAGTTGAAGGAGAATGTTTGATCTGCCATATCCATTCTTGCCTGTGGAAATGGCTTTGTGACATTTTTCTTACTAGTCTGTTCACCATCTTTTACTTTTGAGTAAGCACAAGGCATCTAACCTATGAATATGTTGTATGTTTTCTTCTCTGTGCTCTTACTGCTAGTGGGTAGAGGCAAAATTAAGGTAAAAACCTGACTAGGCGGGCACTGATGTCCTGGTGGTAACATGAAAGAAAAATGAAAATAAAAATAAAGAGAAGAGGTACATAGACAAAAAAATGCATAATATAGTCAGGAATATTCCTGTAGCAAGGCTTCTGTGTGATTTTTTTTTTTTTTTTTGAGACAGGGTCTCACTCTATTGCTCAGGCTAGAGTGCTGTGGTGTCGGCCTCCTAGTTCACAACAGCCAGAAACTCCTTGGCCCAAGTGATCCTGCCTCAGCTTCCCAAGTAACTGGACTATAGGTGCCCCTCACAACTCCCAGCTAATTTTTCTATTTTCAGTAGTGACACGGTCTCTCACTCCTGAGCTCAAATGAATTCACTAGCCTCAGCTTTCCAGAGTGTTAGGATTATAGGCGTGAGCCACTGTACCATTGTGATTGCCTTGATGACTTTGTTTTCCCTTCCCCTTGCGCTTCATTCCTTACTGTGCTTTATCCTCAAACAAGTGATAATTGGCACCTTAACCTTGTTTCGCAGCCAAAGTGATTATCCACCAGACACTTAGTGTCTTAGAAGATATCGTGGAGAATATCTCTGGAGAGTCCACCAAGTCCCGACAGATCTGCTACCAGTCACTGCAAGAATCCGTTCAGGTCTCCCTGGCCCTGTTTCCAGCTTTCATCCATCAGTCAGGTAGGAGCTGGCTCCAAGCCTGACTGGTGAGTGGCACTAACAAGAGTTAGAACAACTGCTTAGATTTGTTGAGTGCACCAAGTTTGGGCAGAACAGTCCTGGACTTCTTCTGCCAAAGGAAACCTGATGCTGAAGACAGAGGGGAGTGATGTCTGTCTGTGGATACCCAGCCCCATAGAAAAGTGAGCAGAGTCCTCAGTACGGGCCTCAGCACGTATGTTGTGTGACACTGAGGCATTTGAGGGTTTTTGCCTAGTTCAGTGGTTCTCAACCTTCCTAATGCCATGACCCTTTAATATAGTTCCTCATGTTCTGGTGACCCCCAACCATAAAATTATTTTCGTTGCTACTTCATAACTATAATTTTGCTCCTGTTATGAATTGTAATGTAAATATCTGATATGCAGGATGGTCTTACGTGACCTCTGTGAAAGGGTTGTTCGACCCCCAAAGGAGTCATGACCCACAGGTTGAGAACCGCTGGCCTAGTTGAACCAAAATAAATGGGGGTATCATACAAGAGAAGCAAGGGAACTTTTTCAGATTAGTGCTACTCTTATTTGGCAAGGTGCATTTTGCTGAGATCATTTCCCTCACCCTACTCAGTGACTGTCACTGATAGAAGTTCTCTTTGGCTTTGTCGAAGTACTTGCCCAGCTGTCATGAGAGCCTGTATGTAGTCTCATCTGCCTTATAAAAGAAATACCAGATACTTCTCAGTCAGCAAGTATTTATTAATGGCCTCTTGCAAGCAGATTATATGTGGTTAGAGCCCAAACATACAGTACAAGATGATTGTTGAGATCTGGAATTGAAATTGCACTAAATGTAACCAGTATTTTCTCCAATTAATGCATCTGATGGGTCAAGGCCATGCAACCTAAATACATCTTCATTTTCCACTTTTAGCCACTTAACCCCTGACCCAACTGCAGGAATTATTGGTTACAGAAATAGCTCAAGTACTCAGATATTGGCCCAGTTGAATAATTTCATCAGTGTGTGCACAGAATGATCCATCTGCAATGAAAACTCTGACCAGCACTAGGTATTGGGCAATTAGGGAAGTTACAACCTTCATTTCCTATAGTCAGCCATTAGGCAGAGGTTCCCTGTACTAGAACTATTTTCTCAGCATGTCTTTAATCATTTTCCACTTCCCATCATTGGCTTGATAGTGTTGGGGAAATTTTTCCAGCAGGAAGCCTTAGAGAGAGATGATACTACAGAGAGCAGAAGAAAGTTGATCCAGCCCAGGGCTTCTGTTTATTTCTTTGTGCATTTTTTTGATCATTTGCTTCATCCCTCTATTCAGATGTGACTGATGAGATGCTGAGCTTCTTCCTCACCCTGTTTCGAGGCCTTAGAGTACAGATGGGCGTGCCTTTCACTGAGCAGATCATACAGACTTTCCTCAATATGTTTACCAGGTAACAAATGACCTGCTGTCCCTGGGTTTCAGATTCAAGTAAGAAATAGTGGGGCCTGGCTACGAAGTGTGGGACTTTTTGTTCCTTTTCTTCACTTGCCATAAGTGTTGGTTTTCATGCTAGTCTCCAGAGAAACATTGCTTTGGTTATTATGTGGTTTTCTCTTATCTGTAGAGAACAGCTGGCTGAGAGCATCCTCCATGAAGGCAGCACTGGCTGCCGAGTGGTGGAGAAGTTCCTGAAGATCCTGCAGGTGGTGGTGCAGGAGCCTGGCCAGGTGTTCAAACCCTTCCTTCCCAGTATCATCTCCTTGTGCATGGAGCAGGTGTACCCCATCATCGCTGAGGTAGGAGGGGCTGATGTGTCCTCTGCTGTTTCCCATCCCAACATTGGGGAGGGAATGAAATATCAAGGAAAATGCATTATGGTTTAAGGTTCATTTGTTAGTTATTTCAATATTCTTATAAAAGAGTTTTTCCAATGAAGAATGTCTTTAGCTTGGTACAGCTTTTTTATATTGGTCAAGTTCATTAGAACTAGTCTAATGTAAGCATAGCAGGTTAAATCATCACATCATCTTGCTTGGTAAGATCAATTTTCTAAGGCAAATAATTTACAACTTTGAGTGAATATGTGATTTTCTACAGCAAACACAATAACAAATGTATTTTCCTATTAAGTACATTCATAGTCCTAAGGATACAAGGCAAATTCTTAGAACCATTCAAACAGACCTTTTGATGTTATAGGAAAGCTCTTTGTCCTTCTTAGAAAAGAGATGGGCACTCAATATAACAAGATTCAGAGTAAGTATAGAATTAATTTAAATTTTATGGTAATTATGTAAATAAGAGCTAATCTTTTTGACTATTCAAACTAAGACTGAAACAAATGCAGTTGCTTTGAGTCATAAAACATACTCAGGCCCTGTAAGACTTCCTGCAGAGGAAGCTTGTGACCTCTGTTGTCAATTTAATTTTTACTCAAGGCTGAATTAAGTATATCTGGGCCTTATAATTTTGGATTCTATAGAGCTATCTGGAATATGTGACCTGCATGCTCTCCAGAGATTCAGAGATTTTTGGTTAAGTTAGAAAATAACTGGTGGGCCTGTCCTACTCTCCTCTCCTGCCCCTGTTAGAATCCTGGCTGCCAGGAAGGGAGGAGACAGGCCCAGAGAGCAATTAACACAGCCTCTACCAGGAGGTCGTTTTAGTGCTCTGTCTGTGGTTCCTAAGTGCTGTTCAAACCCTCTTTTGTTCTTTAGAGAGCAGACCTGATTTTAAGGTGTGGTGTTTGTCTTTAGCCTCAGAGATTGCATAAGACCAACAGGTTAGCCAGAGCAGCATTATTTATCCTGGGAAAGGAACAACCAAGAAGATAGGACAGATCAAACAGGTTGTTTTCTGAAGAGAAAATCCATATTCTTAATTGTGTATCCACTTAGTAGCTTTTTATTTTATTATTTTTTTCTTTTTTGCAGTTTTTGGCTGGGGCCGGGTTTGAACCTTCCACCTCCGGTATATGGGGTCGGCGCCCTACTCCTTTGATCCTCAGGCGCCGCCCAGTTGCTTTTTTTTTTTCTAGTGTAAAAAGCTGAGTGCCTCTAGCAGAAAAGGGGGCCCTTGTCCCTGACCCATGTATTTTGTCTCAAATGTGAGCCATGTTTCTTCTGAACTACTCCTGGTGTAAATTGCTGACCCCTGGGGGACTTGATGTTTTCTGTACAGGAAGTGACAAGAATATGGGTGGAATGCTAACACTGCTGTTACCAGGGATCTCTTAGGTTTCTTTGTTGCTCTGGGCCCAGGCTGTGAGTGGCTCCCTGAGCTGCAGGTTTGAGCTTCTTTGTGTGTCTTCTCAGCGTCCCTCCCCTGATGTGAAAGCTGAGCTGTTTGAGCTCCTTTTCCGGACGCTTCATCACAACTGGAGGTACTTCTTCAAGTCCACTGTCTTGGCCAGTGTCCAGAGGGGGATTGCTGAGGAGCAGATGGAGAATGAGCCCCAGTTCAGTGCCATTATGCAGGTAATGTGAAGGAGCTGGTGAGGCTGCTGTGTGTTCTGAGAACAGATGAGCTTCATTGCCCTGCCTGTCCCTTGGTTTGCTTCTCTGGCATATGGTTCTACTTTCTCTAACCTGGCCATTGGGACTAGTAGTCTTTGAAGCCTCACAGTCTTGGATTTAATACTCAGCTCCACTTTTTTTTTTTTTTAAGAGACAGTCTTCTTTTGTCACCCTCGGTAGAGTGCCGTGGCGTCACAGCTCACAGCAAACTCCAGCTCTTGAGTTTAGGTGATTCTCTTGCCTCAGCCTCCTGAGTAGCTGGGACTACAGGCACCCACCACAACCCCCAGCTATCTTGTTGTTGTTGTTGTTGCAGTTTGGCAAGGGCTGGGTTTGAACCTGCCACCCTTGGTATATGGGGTTGGCTACTCACTGAGCCATAGGCACTGCCTTCAGCTCCACTTCTTAGTATCTCTGAAGTTGGTTTCTTGGAGTCTCACTCAGTCTCTTCATCTGCAGTGTGCAGCTAATACTGCCTGTTTCATGAGTCTGTTGTTGGTTAAATAAGGTAACATATGTGAAGTCCATATCAGTTCCCTTTTCCTTAGAGCACTGTTCCTCAGGTGTAAAGAGACTGCCTCTATCAGAGGCACGGGGGCCCCTCCTTGGGAAATTAACAGGAGTCTCTCCAGGAGGGCCCCAGTGATCTGCATGTTTTGAAGATAATTCTGGCTCATACCATATTAGGAGGAGCACTGCCCTGTGAGTTGGTACTCACTCTCATGTCAAGTGTGACTGTTAATATCCAGTAGAGTGAGCTGTTCAGAAGGTTAACCACACATTGCTATGGAAGACTTGGAATGGCATCCCCTTCCCAGGACAGCTAGACTGGTTTGTGGCTGCTAGCAGGTGCTCTCTTGTGCTTTGCGCTCAGGTGTGGAACTTTTTGATTCTAAGACCCAGTCACAGTAGAGGGCTCACTTTTTTTGGAGGGGTGTTGCGTGAGGGTTTTTTGTTTGTTTGTATATTTGGGGTTTTTTGAGACATAGTCTCACTCTGCCGTGGGCAGAGTATTGTGGTATTATAGCTCACAGCAAACTCTTGAGCTCAAGCGATCCCCTTGCTTCAGCCTCCTAAGTAGATGGATTCTAGTTGCCCACCATAACACTTGGCTAGTTTTTCTATTTTTATTAGAGATGAGGCCTCACTCTTGCCCAAGCTGGTCTTGAACTCTTGAGCTCAGGCTAACCACCTGCTTCGGCCTCCTAGAGTGCTAGGATTATGGGCATGAGCCATGGTGCCTGGCCTTTTTTCAACTTTTAGTAGAGACAGTATCTTACTCTTGCTCAGGCTGGTCATGAACTCCTAAGCTCAGGCTATCTACCCACCTTGGCCTCCCAGAGTGCTAGGATTATAGGTGTGAGCCACCAGGCCTAGCCTTCTTTTAGATTTTTCCATGCCTGTTTTTCCTCATGGAAAAACCAGAGGAATTTCTACCTTCTCTCCCTTCATCTCCCCACCAAAATACAGCATAACACTCCTGTGTGGAAATTCCTTTTTCAAAAAGCACATGGCCTACCTTTGGTCTTTTCCATCTCCAGCACTCCATCGAGGGCTTGGGTTTAGAGTGCTTATATGTGCTCCCTTCCTATCTCCCTCTGAAGCATTGTCCTTGCTTTTAGACTTCTTTGGCAGCCTGATGCCCAGTCCCCCCCGTCAGGGCTGATAAAAGCCACTTTGGAAATTAGTTTTATAGGCTTGGCACCCACAGTTCAGTGGTTAGGGCACTGGCCACTTACACTGGGGCTGGTGGCTTTGAACCTGGCCTGGGCCTGCTAAACAACAATGACAACTACACAACAACAACAACAAAATAGCCAGGTGTTGTGGCGGGTGCCTGTAGTCTGAGCTACTTGGGAGGCTGAAGCAAGAGAATCACTTAAGCCCAAGAGTTAGAAGTTGCTGTGAGCTGTGACACCATGACACTGTACCCAGAGTGATATAGTGAGACTCTGTCTCAAAAAAAAGAAAGAAGAAAAAAGAGTTTAGTAGTTTCTTGTGAAGTTAAATATGTAGTTACTATCTTACTTAGGCATCCTACTTCTAAGTATTTTACCCAAGGTAAATGAAAGCATATGTTCACACAACCTGTACACAGATGTTTATAGTAGCTTTTTCATAATTGCCAAGAACAGGAAACAATCCAAATATCCACCAGCTGAAAGGATAAACAAACTGGTACATGTATGTATACAATGGATACGACTCAACAAAAAGGAACATATTATCGGTACAAACAACAGCATGGGTAAATTTTACATATATTGCTAAGTGAAAAAGCCAGATCCAAAAGGCTACATACTATGTGATTCTATTCCACTCCATAATGTGACATTCTGGAAAAGGCAAATCTGTAGGAACAGAGAATGAGCAGTGGTTGCCTAGGGACAGGGGCAAAGATGGCTTCAAAAGGGGTGTGAGGGCATGTCTCAGTGGATGGAAATGTTCTGTGTCTTGATTGTGATGGTTGTGGAACACTGTGTTGATCAGAATTCATACAGTGACAAATCCCAAAAGTTTTATCTTGTGTTAACACCTCAGTAAACTCAACTTTAAATAATAAATAGGTGGAAACTCTTGGTCATCATGGAGATCTTATCACTGTAGCCAGGAATGCAAGATTTCCTTCTTGTAGCTTAGAGGCACCTCTTCTTCTAGGAAGGGGTCTTGCAGACCTCTGGCCTCCCCCACTCCCTTGGTTACTTTCTTTTGAAGCAGAATGCTTTTTGGTTTGGGGGATGTATCTCTTTTTGTCCTTGAACTAGTAACTTCTATATCCAGAAGATCCAAAGCAGTTTAAAAATTTGCCATTGCCTAACACCAAGATAGAGGTAGCCGGGGATAGAGGAGCCTCTGAGGATTTATATAGCTTATGAGACTGAGATTCAAGGAGAAAGGGATTGCTGGCCTGAGCAGAGGCAGGGAGGCATTGGTGTCTGCTGAGATTGCTGAGGGATCTGACTGGAGCCTTGAGCTGCTTACTTCAAAGACAGGTCCCGTGAAGGTTTTCTAGAGGTTGCTCCACAAGGTGCAAGATGAGACCAAAATAGGAAGCGAGGCCCAGCGGGGAAGACTGAGGAGCTAAGACTTAGGAGGAGCATTCCAGAGATCTGACCGGATTCAGGAGAATTGAGATAGTGGGTACCTTCATCCTAGCTGTTGATGTAAGGAGCCCCTCAGGGACTGCTGACTGTCCTGGCACTGAGTGGATGCTCCAGAAGGGCATGGTCTGGAGGAGATTTAACTGCTGTTTATGAAATGGTGGTCTTATTTCCTAGGCCTTTGGACAGTCCTTTCTCCAGCCTGATATCCACCTTTTTAAACAAAATCTCTTCTACTTGGAGACTCTGAACACCAAGCAGAAGCTATATCACAAGGTAAGGCCCGTCTGTCTTGGAAAGATTCCTTCAAAGGCGGTATCCTGGGCCAAGCCCCACCCGCTCAGGTCAGTTGCTAGAAGCCGTGACAGTGAGTAGGCTGGGACCTGGGACAGGCCCTCTCAACAGCTGGCCACTCACCTGTATCTCTGCCTGCAGAAGATCTTCCGGACTACCATGCTGTTCCAGTTTGTAAATGTGCTGCTCCAGGTTCTGGTTCATAAGTCCCACGACCTTCTGCAAGAGGAGATTGGCATTGCCATTTACAACATGGCCTCTGTCGACTTCGATGGCTTCTTTGCAGCCTTCCTCCCAGAGTTCCTGACCAGCTGTGATGGTGTGGATGCTAACCAGAAAAATGTGCTAGGACGGAATTTCAAGATGGATCGGGTGAGGAGAGAAAGAAGCCAGGCTTAAAAGATGGCAGGATGGGCTCTAAAGCCTGGCACCTGTTTTTTGAAAAGGGGCCAGACTGCCTTGGGGGCACATTAGAGCCGTAGGGCATGGTTTATACTAAACCTGCAGCTTGGTAACATCTTACAATGCCTGTATGACTCCGGGCTTGATTGAGGGGCACATACTTTTTCTGCAGTACTTGGCATCTGTAGCACATATGTTCTGAGTCTCAGTCATTGAGGCCCCCAGTTTCTGGCCCAAGCAGTCCATCTGGTTTGTCTGGGCATCTTTGTACTTACTATCCCACCCCCTCAATCACAGTACACCAGGGCCCTGTTGTTTCCTCATGGGTGATGAGGCCATGGGGCCAACACTAAATTGTGGTAGGAACCACACTTGTCACTCTGCAAACTTGAAGACAGGGTGAAGTGGCTGGTGTTTGGAAGCTGTACCTCTCGGTCCCTAGGGTTAGAGATGGGACCTAGGTTACTGGGATGCCCTTCCGTCTTCCCAGCCTGGCCCTAGCTTAGCTTGAGCTGACCTTCTGCCACATCGTGGGAGGAGCCCTCATAACACTCACCCTCTTCACCCTCTCATCCCATTGTTGCCTGACCAGGAAGGTCAGGTAGACTGTTCCCACATATGTAGCACCTGATGGGAGCTGGAGTACAGCTGGCTCTGGATGCACAGGAAGCCATCTTCGCTGGTGTGTTGGGGCCCAGCTTCCCCACCCTGGGGCCTCCTTTCTAGGAGCTCTCCTGCTCTCCTCTCCCTGTCTCAGGCATTCAAGTCTCTGCTCCTTGGCCAATAGGCTCTACTTGGAACAATTCTTATGGAATAAGCAACTTTCCTCTTTCACCACCTCACACTTGGTAACATTTTGAGAAAATATCCTTCTTTCTCTCATGTCCTCTTGGGGTTCTTGATGTAACTTGTACTTGAGCAGCTTGTCCACAGTTCCACATCAGTGTTCAGATTTACATGTTGCTCTTGCTGGAGCAAACTTTGCTTGCTTTTCTCAGTTGTGACATGTGTCAGGATAGTTTTTTCTTAGATTCAGGTCCTTGTTTTTCTTTGTCTTGAAATCTTCCTTTCCTTGAGTTCTATCTTGTTTTCTCCTAAGCTTCCTCAAGTTCACTTTAGCCACTGGGTGTTTGGTCTTCCTAGAGGCCAGATGCTAATATTTAATGATCAGTTTCTGATGAGTCCGTATCAGTTAACTTTTTAATTCAAAGCAGTGGTTTTAAATCCTAATTATACATCAGAAAACACTAGCAAAACAGACTCCTGTGTTTTACCCAGGAAATTCTGCGTTGGCATTTGGAAACCACTGATTTAAAAGACACTCCTTGTTTGGTTTTTTTGAAGGATGAAATAGAAATCACCACCTTCTGTTTGTTTGTTCACTGTGTATGTGAAGCTGGCTGCCCATGAGGCACTGCTGTCTCTGCCTTCACTGTGTCTTCCAACAAAGACAGGTGCCCCCTGCAGACGCCACTGTGCCAGGCACTTCGTATGCCTTGGCTCATTTAAGACTTATAACAGTTTTCTGAAGTGTGGCATTGTTAGCCCATTTCACAGATGACCTGGGCTCAGGAGGCCAGCACTTAATTAGCAGTTACAGAAATCGGAAGTGGTAGAGCCAGGAAGTGGGATTCATACCAGGTGCTCTGGCCCCAGAGCCTGCCCACAGTTCCCCCAGAGCAGGCTGAGCACAGGCGCTGAGACAGGTTGGGATCAGAGTCACTAGCTTTCCTTTGGGTGCCAGGAAGTAGGGGTATTTGAGCTGCAAACTTTAAACAGAATTCTTGGAGCAGAATAGAGACCAGCCAGGAGAAGTGGGGGTGGGACATGGAGTGGAGGAGAGCTGGGGTGCCTTCAGCTGCTCCCTGCACTCAGTCCTGGCACTTGGGCCTTAAGAAGGCACCACCTTAGCACCACAAGCCAGAGCAGGGCAGCTGCCCACTCTGACAGGGCTTGGTGTACACTTGATTTTGCTCCTTACGTGGACCTATACAGCAGGCACTCTGTGATGCCACACTGAACGACGGTCTTGGAGTGGTATGCAGTAGAGTTTAAGGTTAGTCTCTCACTTCAGTCTGCTTTCCGTAGTCCGTGCTTCCAGCAGCATAGTTGTAGGGGGCATGAGTGCCACTGCTTGTGTATCACCTTGAGTGGCAGGGACTACCTGGAACCGATGGGGGAAGGATTCTGCAGACATTGCTGGGTACAAGTGTGTCACCTAGATTGGCCATATCTGCAGCAATGGCAGTGTTCGAGGGCCTGGGCTCGGGAGCAGGCATGCTCACTGCAGTCTGGACACCTCTGCCCCCTTTCTGTCTGTGCAGCATGGGACAAGTTTCTTCATCTCTATGTGCTTCAGTTTCTTCACCCTTAGAGTAGTGGTTCTGATAGCACCTGTCAGGGAGTTGGTAGAGAGGACTTGGTGAGCTGATACCTTTTTATTGCTTGCAATAAATGTCTGGCTCCAGGGAAGTGTTAGCTAGTACCCCTTTTCTCTCACAGTGCCTTGCACAGAGCCTCTGCTGACATGGTGTAAGAATGAGTAGAAGTTTTGAGTTTTGTAAAATGTTCCCATAGCTCCAACACACACTCTGGTGGGGTCTGGTGGGTGGGCAATCTGGGGTGCTGGGTGGGGCAGGTGGGCTTGTGGGGGAGCCAGGCTGCAGCTGTGCCTCTGCCTTCCAGGACCTGCCCTCGTTCACCCAGAATGTGCATAGGCTGGTCAACGACCTGCGCTACTACAGACTCTGCAATGACAGCCTGCCCCCTGGCACTGTGAAGCTCTGAAGCGCAGCCCTGCCCACCTCTGCGGCCTGCTTGCTGCCCAAGGGACACGGACTTCTGCTGCTGCCACCTGCACCTTCCACCACGGGTGTCTCCTAGACGAGTGTCAGCCACACTTCTTGGATTTTCACACCCTGAGTGGTGTTGCCTGCCTCTGCCCCTCCCCTTTCCTTTCACTGCCACCTAACAGTGCTGGCTTCAGGGTCCATCTTAGCACTGGTTGGTGTTCCCAGGGCGTTTGGACCAGGCAGAGGGTCACATGCCCAGGTACCAAGGTGGCATCAGGAAATCCCATGGAGTAGTGTCTGCAGATCATGAGCATATCAGTCATGGGGCAGAAATGCCAAGGACAGCCTACAATAGTGCCACCTTCTCACCATTCCACCTCCCTACCCTCCTCAGCCAGCCAGCCAGCCAAGGAAAACCATGACTTCAGACTATTTTGGCAATTCTATCAAGTCTCCCCCCACCCCAATTGCCTTGAAGTCTGCTCTTTGTCAGAGATTTGCAAAGACTCATGTTTTGGTTCTTGTTTTCTCATCATTCCATTGTGATATTAAGAAACTAAGAAGCTTAATGAAAAAATAAAATGCTTATGTTGTTGTTATAAACATGCTGGTTAGGGAGCTTCTTTCCATTCCCTGAAGCCAGCACCCAGGTGAGGGCGACCTTCCTGCTGGGAGAGTGGGGCAGTGAGGGGAGAACACCAAGGCCTGAGTTTGTGTCTTGGGAGAGCACATCAGAGGGTGATTGACTTGTGTGGGTCCCTCCCTCTTCTATGTAACGTCTTTAAGCCATGTGAAAAAACAGCCTTCCCATTTCTCAAAGTGGTAGGGGTGTTGGTCTCCTGACAGTTGACCTGGGAGAGGAGAGAGGTGTGGAGTTCAAACCATCTGACTCTGTAACCTCTGTGGTGTGCACCACCCCTGCTCCGAAGTGTGGTGGTGTGACCCTACCTCCCTGCCAGGAATTGCCCCCTGTGGACTAAGGTTTCTCTTGAGGTCAGCAGGGAGATGGGGGTCTCCTGATGGATTGCCTGACTGAGACTAGAGGTGGGGGGGGGAGGGCAGGACTAGGTTGTAGGGTGGGTCTGAGAGCGAGGGCCGTGCCCAGCCATGTGTGTGTGGAAACAGCACTTGTCCTCGAATTTTCTAGAGGAACAAATAACACAGCTGCTTCTGCTCTAGTTGTCACAGGACTGGCCAGACAGGACTAGGCTAGATTCTTACATGGAATACAATACCAGGTGTGGAATACAATACCTGACTTGAAGAGATTGGCTCACCTGGCAGTGAGGGTGGGGTTTTCCAAGAATGGGGAGGACTTTGATTAGCTTTTTGGTAGAACTAGGGAAGTAGGGAGTGGTGGGCTGATGACGTCTAGCTCAAGGCTTTGTAAGAATCACCTGGGGTGGGGGTTGAGTAGTGTGTTAACAGTCTTCGCTCAGAGTCAGTCACAGCCTCCCATCTACAGCTAGCCTCCCTGCAGTGTGCAGAAAAGAGGGACTTGAAATGCCAGTGCTCTTCTGCACAAAGGAATTAACATTTGATTATTCGCAGGCTATAAATACCACCTCACCTGCCTGCTAGAGAAGACTGGGGCACCTGACTGTGCTTTTTGAAAGCAGGGCCTTGGAAAAACCATGATTGATGGCCATTCATTTAATTTAATAAATGCCATTTACCTAATTCTTCACAAGCCACACAAAAGGGCTTTTTGTATGTCTGGAGAGTGGGTGGGGGTCACGGGGATTTTGTCACTTGTGAGCTCCAGATGGCAGAGCACAGTCAGGTCTCTGGAGAGTAGAGGAAAGGTCATAGGAGTAAAGTAGGTTCAGTGGGCTGTTTCTGTTCCAGGGCATGGCCCAGCTGTGTGACAGTGGTGCAGTCTAGAGGTGCACGGGCAGGTCTCTGATCTGATCCTTTTTACTTGGAGTACCCACACGGGGCCTGGCATGGGGCAGGCCTTAGGGAGGGAGGGCAGATGGAAGTGGGTGGCCCTAGAGAAACCAGAAAGTGTCTGCAGGGAAGGGGTAGAGAATAGAAATGGACAGGCATACAAGCATGTGCCTTTGGGCAGTCTCAGGTGGGGACAGATGATGGAGGAGGCTTGAGTGTGAGGAAGCTGTCTTGTCTCCATTTAGGGGGCCTCCCAGGGCACAGCCACTGGTTATGAGAAGAGACCTGATGAAGCCTTATCGTCACAATTTGTAGCATTTTCCTTCACTGCCTACCATTGGCCTTGTGCCATTGTTCAAATCCTTTTTTATGGCATTTATTTTTCTCTTGATAGAATGTTGTAGAATAAGTGAAATATGCAGAAAATTCTTTTTTTTTTTTTTGTAGAGACAGGGTCTCACTTTATAGCCCTCGGTAGAGTGCTGTGGCATCACACAGCTCACAGCAACCTCCAGCTCCTGGGCTTAAGCGATTCTCTTGCCTCAGCCTCCCGAGTAGCTGGGACTACAGGCGCCCACCATAGCACCCAGCTATTTTTTTTTTTGTTGTTGTTGTTGCAGTTTGGCTGGGGCTGGGTTTGAACCCGCCACCCTCGGCATATGGGGCCGGCGCCCTACTCACTGAGCCACAGGCGCCGCCCCATGCAGAAAATTCTTAAAACATAAAGTCATCTAATTCCACTACCCAATGAAAACCACTGTTAATACAGACAGTCCCCGGGTTACGAATGAGATAGGTTCTGTAGATTTGTTTTTAAGTTGAATATGTATGTAAGTTGGAAAAGATACATTCACCTATTACCTATAATGGCCTCCGTTTGTAAGTGCAAGTTGTATGTAAGTCATGTTTGTAACTCGAGGACTGCCTATATTTTGGTATATTTTCTTTCCATATTTCTCGGTATATGTAAATATGTATGGCTGTGTTTTTTTTCTTTTTTCTTTTTTTTTTTTGTAAAATTGAGCTGCTGTTTTGTAGACTCCTCTTTATTTACTTAACATGATGTGACTATTTTCTCATGTTACTGAATATTCTACAAAAACATTTTTAATGGCTGGTGGGATTTCATCATTTGGACATACCATAATCTGTTTATAGTTTGTCTTTATTATATGTGATGCTGCAGTGAATGTCCTTGTATGTGAACCTTAGTGCTTGTCTGATCAATTCCACAAATGAAATTGCTGGATCAAGTTTTTTGAGGCTTCTGATGCATGTTGCAGGGGCCTGATTTCTTTTCTAAAGTGGGGTAAATGTTACAGCCTTCACAGTTGCAAAATGTCTGTGCAGTAAGGATCCATTGGGTCCATTCGATCAAGTTCATCCCTGGTTTTGTGGATCTTGGACAGCAGTTCTCAGTCTGTGGGTCGCGACCCCTTTGGACTGTATTAAAGGTTCATGGCATTAGGAAGGTTGAGAACCACTGATCTTGGAGATCAGAACTCTTACTGGTTAGTGGCAGGGGCTTACCAGCCTGCTTCTTCACTTTTGAGCCACATCCTTTTCTGGTGCCTCTGTACGGCAATGTGACACTTCTGCAGGGCAGTGAGACCAGGAGGGGAAAGGAGCTGACAGTTCTGGCTGGCTCGCTGGGCCTTGGGAAAACCATGATTGATGGCCATTCATTTAATTTAATAAATGCCATTTACCTAATTCTTCACAAGCCACCTGCAGGGCTGCAGGTGAAGGACTTGGAGACTAATAAGATACCCCCTTTGCTCCCAAGGAATTCACAGACCAGTGGGGAGAGGGGCAAATAGACCGTTGTGGAATTATGTGCTAAGTACTGTGATGGAGGTGAGGGCTAGGGGTCTTAGAAGATGGGCAGAGGAAACAGGTGGGGCTGAAGATGAGGGAAGGCATCACTGCAGGTGACAGTCATCTGGGCAGGTCCAAGAAGCCTGTGGAGGAGGAACTCACCAGCCGGAAATGGCAAGCTGGTGGGCTGGGGCGGGGTTTCTCCAGGAGGGGAGAATAGGCAGAGGGTGTGACCATGTCTTCAAGACTGGCACTTAGGTGGCAATTGACAGGGGACATTGAAGATGACCACAAAGCTTTAATGTGGTAATGAGTGGTGTGACTGTAATCTTTCCTTCCATGCTAGTATGTCTGTGTGAAAATAGACATTATTAGTAATTATTATGGGACAACAGGTGTAAACAAGGACATCTGTCTTCCTAGTCATGGAAAAGAAAGTGCCAGACCCAGGAGGGGCTCTTCATGTCATCTAAGATGAGTGAGGATGAATCCCAGGAACATTCTTTCCAATTCAGTGCAGCAGCCTGATCCTCAGAAGGAGTTGACTCTGGGTGGGCCCGAGCACAGAGACAGTAGGTGGTGAGCAGTGGTGTATCTGTGCATCGAGGATCTCAGTTGATGCGCTTTGGCCAGTTTTGTTCATCTCCAAGACCAGCCCTTGGGGACAGCCGTGGTCTTCTGCTCCTCTCAGACTGAGCTGGGTGCTGGGCCAGTACCTGTCCCAGCTGCTGCCTCTGGCTTCTCTGACATGTGAAGCACCCCCTCCTCACCATCCCATGGCACTGCTGCCCCTCTTGTCACTGGCACTGTTGGGTCTCCCCATTATCATGAGTCTGTGTCCCCAGCATTTCACATAGGGCTTGGCTCAGAGCAGATGCCCCCAAAATGTTGAGTATGTGAAGATTTTTTAGATTCATCCAAATAGGTTTTTCCTCACAGGAAGAAGCCTGGAGTCACACTGAGGTGCCTTGTAACTAATTTTCTACATAATGAAACCCCGTCCTTAGTGTCTGTGCAAGAACGCCTTGGCCTTACCTCTCAGGGCTCCTTAGGGAGAAGCACTTAAGTGAAAGCCTCTTCAGTGAAGAATTTCTTTAAGCTCAAGGACTCCCTTTTCCGCTCTTCCTTGTCTGTATCATTTGAATATCATTGGAAAACATCTTTTAAAAGCCTTGCTAATTAATTGCCCAGGCCCTTGGTGGTGGCGGGGTTGATAGTTATAATGGCCTTCTGGGCAGGCCCAGAGCTTCTGGGGTGGGGTGGGGGTGCTGGCAGAGCCTTGCTCTGAGCCCCTGGGTGTCTGCAGAGCCTTGGGAGCTTTCATGGGGTCAGAGTCATGTACAGGGGTGGGAGAATTACTTAAACATCCAGGAGCTCCACAGGCAGTCATTTTGACAAGAGATTTTCTTTTAAAATAAGCTTAGTGTTTTTTTCCTTCCCTTTATTATAGAAATAATACATCTTTGCAGATTAAAAAAAAAAAAAGGAAAATAGGATTCTCCTTAGTCATTTAATAACATCTCAATCGGTGGCCTTCCAGACCTTTCCTTGTATTTATATACATAGGCTCATCCATACACCTCAGTATTTCTGTGGGAATAAGGTCATGTGTGACAAGATTCTGCCCCAGAGGCACACACATCATTTGGGGGGTAGGGGGGTCTCACGGCCCTTATAGGCCCCAGCTGTCTGTGGCTGAGCCATGCACTGGGCCCAGTCAGGCAGAAGAGGTCTTTGCAGAATATTGTGGAAAATGATCTGGGGTCTCATCTCTAACCCACACTGCTATCTGGCGCTGCTGTCTTGGGAGAGCTGACGCCAGATGTTGTCATTCTTGGAACCCCTGAGGATGGTCTAGTCCCCATTTTGCAGAGGCAGAGCCTGAGGTCTGGAGGCTGCAGCCAGCACACCCCTCCCATCACCACCCCCTTGCCATGCCGGAGTTGGTTCCCAAGCTCTGGTGTCTCAGTGACCTTGCTTCCAGCCTCTGAAGGGCACATGAGTAAAAGTGATTCAAACTCTGGAGAAGGATGTGCACAGCATCTTAATCTCCCGCTGGCTGAGCCTGCCTGGAAGGGGCCAGGATCCCTGATGAAGCTTTGGGGTTTTATTATGTTGGTGATCTATACTGTGGCATTTCCCTTGGCTGCAGGAGAAGACCAGCCTGGGCTCGCCTTCTGCAGGTGCCCACCTACTGCCTGAGATTCCTTGCCTTCTGAGCAAGTGCTTCTTGTTGGATATTTGAGGCTTAAAGGGGGGAAGTGGCTTGCCCAAGGCCACACAGCAAGTCTGGCAAATCTGGGGTTCAATTTCCTGGCTAGCTCCAGAGGCTGCATTCATTGTGCTGTGCCAATGCTCTCTCAAGCTTGCCTCCTCTCTGCCATACTGGGGAAACTGAGGCCATTGTACGCGCCTAAAGTTTAGGGGGCTGGAAAGCCCCTCTGTGTTCACTGCAGTTATTCATAAACTTCACATTTTGGTGGCTCAAGGAGACAGGCCATTTGTCACTGTTCCCATTGAACTGGAAGGACATTGAGGCCCAGCAGTTAGATGACTTGCCTACGGTCACACAGCTGGAAGTAGTGGGGCCAAATTCAAACCCCGCCCATAATATTCCAAATTGTGCCCTTTCCCTAGCCAGAGGTGCTATGGTCACTCTACTCCTTCAGCTGCCTGGGTACCCAAGAACAGGAAGCCGAGAGCAGGAGTCTGAGTCCCTTTGGGCCCCAGATTCACCATGCCTGCTGGGTTCCATCCCTTTATCTTCTGGGGTCACATCTCTTCATCACGGGGCCAGTGTGTAGGAGGCAGCAACTTGCTTCCTGGCACACAATAGAGCTCCATGCCTAGTGGTTCTGCTTCCCCTGGTGGCTTTGAGAACTGTTTATAAAACCTAATCTGCTGGTGACCTAGGTGGCGTTGTGTTTGGGAGAGGCCCCGCGCTTTACTCTGTCCCGGTGTGTAAGGTCCCTGTGTACAGGGGCTGTGGCTTCCCTTTGGGGGTGGAGATGACCTTGTGTTCCTACCCTTTGCTCAGGGATACGTGTCTTACGCGTCAGTCTTTCAGTCATGTCACTAGACATGTTCTGAGGTTCTACTCTATGACAGGCACTGGGTCCAGAAGCAGGAATGAGGCAGAGATAACCCCTAGTTCCTGCCCTTTAGAAAGGAAGGGGCAGGGTGGACTAGGGCCAGGTACTTTGCGTGAGTAACTCATGTGCGCATGTGTGTGAGGTACTTGGTAAAATGTGCCGTGTTCTTCAGCTTGACTCAGATGTACACATCGTGTCACTGATGGCAGGAAAAATACATTTTTTAAAAAATGTGCCAGTTAAGCAGAACTCATTCTCTACAGATTTAAAATAGCCTCTTCTGGATAAAATATTTAAAGTCCAAACTTTAGACAGGCTTTGTGGAAATTTTAAAAGGCACCTCTTCCTCCAAGCATCTAGTGCTGCTGCACCAGGTAGGTGGACAAAGTTTCAGTTGACTTTACCAACCCCACTTCCCCAAACCAGGCTGTCTTGGACAGTCAACAACCTACCCAGCTGTCCGTGGTGGTTTAGTCAAACTCCCCATTAAAACTGTTGGGTCTTCAGAGGTGTTCCTTCTCCCTCATCCCTCCTCCTCCTTCCCACCATACTTCAAGGAGGCATCTTGTGTGGGGGGTTGGGAGAGGGACTTCTGGCCCTTGTTTTGGACTTCAGGTCCTCAGATAAAAAGGCTGTGGTACCCTCAGGACTGAATATCCAAAATGGACTCAATTCTACCAAGCGTTTCTGCAGACCACACACCCAGTCTCTGTGACACCTGGTCTTTACAGCCCCCATTAGGACAGGTAAGTGAGATTAATTAAAGTTGTCATTGGCACCAGAGACCCACCTACCATGTCAGAGTAGAAAATTTAAGCAGCTCAGGCATGGTGACGGGTGGTGGCCCTGCCGTCTACGATACCCCTCCCTTCTCTTCTTTTTCCCCAGGTCTGGTCGGTTTCCTCCTCTGCCTTCTCTCCTGCCTCCTAAGGGCAGTTTCAGGGTCAGTCCTGGACTTGCATTCCTGAAGGGACAGTAGTTTGTGTCCTGCTATCCACTGGGGAGAAGCAAGGGAGTTGCTCCTGGGGAGGGAGAGGGCGCTTCCAGGATTAGGTCGGAATAATCTCTCCCCTTTCAGTGCAGCCCCCTGGAGCAGTTTAAGACTTTATTAAAGAACAGGCTGCTCCAAGGGGCCTTAGAGAACCAGGCTCAGAGCGGCAGCCTGAGGAGCTGTGTGCCTGCCACCTGCCTCTAGTCTTGATGTCCTAAACGGGTCCTTGCCTCTGACCTTGGCCAGGTGTGGAGGTGAGGCAGGTGTCAGGAGACCAGACTGTCCCAAGCTGGGGCCCCAGTGCTGACTTCTTGGCATCCCCCCAAGTCCCTCCTGCATTCCCCAGATGTTGTCACCTGTGACAGGAGGATTGTCACTGTTGCTTTTAGAGGCAGAGGCTCAGATGCTCAGAGATGGTCTGGGACCTCTGCGGTAGCACAACAGAGTGGGAAGGAGGATGCAGGTCTGTACGCCCATAGGGTGGCCTGATGGTCAGTGCACTCCTGCTGCATCTGATGAGGATGGGGCCCCCTGAGCAACCCCCACCCTGCAGTGCTGGCCCTGGGAGTCATGGGATGGGCCATGAGCTTCCCTGGGCTATCTCTGTGGCTGCCTTCTGCTTCTAGATCTGCCCTGTTCTCCCATGAAGTCATTTGACACACCCTCCCTTGACTTACAGATCTGGACCAGCCAGATATGAGTACAGAGGATCTTGGTCACCATAGGCATGGGGTGGGGTGGGTGGTAGAGCTGGGCAGCTGTGGTGGCCCAGACTAGAGGGAGGAAAGGCACGGGAGATTCTTTCACTTCTTAAGCATCTGAGTGGCTGGTTTGTTGGGGGCATTTAACTCACTGGGGTAGAAACATGAAATGGTTCCATTTCTTTTCTTTTTTTTTTTTTTTTTTTTGGTTTTTGGCCAGGGCTAGGTTTGAACCTGCCACCTCCGGCATATGGGACCGGCACCCTACTCCTTGAGCCACAGGCGCCGCCCATGGTTCCATTTCTTAAAAAATAAGGTCAGCTACTAGAAATATACTTACGTGATTAACAACATGTAGGCAAGTTAAATACATATAACAATTTAAAAATAATAAAAAATCATCAATAAAACATCATTAAACATGTAAAAAAAAATAATAATGTCAGCTCCACATTTGGAATCCTGCCAGCCTGGGGTCAAATCCTGAGTTTTTGTCTCCTGCTGGGTGACTTTGGGTAAGTTACTGAACCCTCAGGCTTAGTTTCCTCTTCTTTAAAATGAAGATAATAGGTGGGGTGGCTCTTTCCTGTAATCCTAGCACTCTGGGAGGCCAAGGTGAGTGGACTGTTTGAGTTCAGAAGTTCAAGACCAGCCTGAACAAGAGTGAGACCCTGTCTCTAAAAAATGGCTGAGCACTGTGGTGGGCCCTACTCCGGAGTCTCAGGCAAGAGGATTACTGGAGTCCAAGAGTTTGAGGTTGCTGTGAGCCATGAAGCTACAGCACTCTAATGAGGGTGACAAGGTGAAAACTGTCTCAAAAAATAAATAAAAATAATAAAATGAAGCTAATAATACAGATGCTCCTTGACTTACAGTGGGGTTACATGACTTCTGATAAACCCAGAGTAAATTGAAAATATCATTTAAATAGCCAGGCATTGTGATGGGCGCCTGTAGTCCCAGCTACTTAAGAATCACTTAAGCCCAAGAGTTGGAGGTTTCTGTGAACTGTGACACCACAGCACTCTACCAAGGGCGACATAGTTAGACTCTGTCTCAAAAGAAAAGAAAAGAAAATATCATTTAATACACCTAACCTGCCAAAGAGCATACCTGTTTTGTTTGTTTGTTTTTTTTTTTGAGACAGAATCTCAGTCATGATTGGTAGAGTGCTGTGGCATCATCATAGCTCACAGTAACCTCAAAGTCCTGGGCTCAAGCGATCCTCTTGGTTCAGCCTCCCGAAAAACTGGGACTATAGGCAAACCTCATACCTTAAATGAGCTCAGAACACTTAACATTAGCCTACAGTTGGGCAAACTAATCTAGCACAAAGCCTATTTCATAATAAAGTATTGACTATCTCATGTAGTTTATTGAACACTGGATTGGAAGTGAAAACCAGAATGTCTGTGTGGGTACTGCATGTGCGATTTCTACTGAATACATGTGGCTTTTGTGTCATCGTAAAGTCAAGAAATCGTTAAGTTGAACATTGTATGTCTGGGACTGTGTGTTACAGTAATTAATAAAAAAATTATAACATCACAGGGTTGTCATGAAGATGAAAAGAGTTGTTAAATCTAAAGCACTGAGAACTATGGCTGGTACACAGGGTGCAGCATTTGTGTGTGAGCTGCTGGTGTTACCATTATCATATTACTTTTAATATTCAAGTAACCACCCTCAACTTTATCGTGTCCCCCAGTGGCTGCTTGTCCTGACTACCCAGCTCATTGTCCCTTCTAGCTGCTGGGGCAGCCTCACTTCTGGGCTGAGGCAAGGCCTGCTGTTTGCAAGCCTTATTGTCCAAGTCCAGAGCCGGGTGGGGATACTAGAGAGAGTTGTGTGGGCGTGGCCTGCTCTTCAGCACCTTCTACGTCCTCTCCCACGTATTACCTTTTAGGGGTTGGAGGCAGGGAGGGGCTCCGGGAAAGGCTGCATGGAGCTCCCTGCAAATGGTGTGGGGTCCCTGCTGATAAGAGGGGTCTCTGCAGATGTGCAAGTCCCTGCAGATGGGAGGGGTCCCTGCAAGTCATGAGCATGGTTTCTCTTGGAGCAGAGGCCAGCTTCATCCTGGGTCCCTTTGGCACTGAAATAGCCATTATTTTCCTCCCTGTTCCCTAATGGTTCAGCCCTTTAGTACATTTTCTGGGTAGAGAGTCCACACTGTCTTTTGGTTCTGTGGTTCCTAGAGCAGTCCTGTGGCTCCCTCTCTTTGTCTAACCTCTGTGGGGACAGAGGGATTCCTAACCTGCCCTCTGAGGGCCACAGAGAAAAAACATGATCTCACCTCCTCCCCCAGGTATACACCCCCACGGGGCCTTCTCATGGAGAATACCTGTGGTCTAGGCCCCTACAGTGGGCCTCCCACCTTTAGAGATCTCTGGCCAGAAATGCCACCAGTGTCCTGGTTCCCAAGTCTATCCCCAAACTCCAAAAGTCCACCTCTCTGCAGCAGGGAGCATCACTGACTCAGACTCTACCACTCCTAGTGCCTGTGATTTGCAGCTCAGAGGAGTATCATATTTCCTTGGCCCTTGGCCTTGGGTTTAGCCACGTGGCTTGCAGAGTAAGGTAAGTGTGACGGGTCTGATTTTGGGCCTTCAGAGGCCTCATGCTTGTCTTCTTGCCCCTCTGCCATTGTCATCAGAAGGATGTGCCTGGACCATCCCACTGGTCCCAGGGGGTGGATGAAGGACACACAGAGAAGAGAGAGCTGAGCCACCCCAGCCTAGGCCAGCCCAAACCCACCAATACCGGAGATGGGGTTGAGAAAATGGCACCCAAAAAATGAAGGCCTCAGAAGCAAAAGTTGTTCTGACCTTCCTCTCAGTCCCATTCCCCCTGATGCCGTAGAGTCTAGGACCGTCTAAGCCCAAAATTATTCCATGTGAAAACTTCCATAAAGTAATTAACTGACCTACCTTGCTTGACTGCAGGCCATAAGACCCCATTCCAGAATGGGTCCTGCCCCACACCCAGAAGGAAGGAAAGTAGCTCAGAAAGGCCATGAAGAAGACAGACAGGCCTTACGAGGTTTCCCGGCTCAGACTGTTGACATTAGATCATACCCTTTTTGTCTAATTATATTTCTTTTTTTTTTTTTGTAGAGACAGAGTTTCACTTTATTGCCCTCGGTAGAGTGCCGTGGCGTCACATAGGTCACAGCAACCTCCAACTCCTGGGCTTAGGCGATTCTCCTGCCTCAGCCTCCAGAGTAGCTGGGACTATAGGCTCCCGCCACAACGCCTGGCTATTTTTTTTGTTGTTGCAGTTTGGCTGGGTCTGGGTCTGAACCCGCCACCCTTGGTATATAGGGCCGGCGCCCTGCTCATTGAGCCACAGGCGCCGCCCCTGTCTAATTATATTTCTACATGGCTGGGTGTGTGCTGTTGAACTTCAGCATAAAAACAATTTCTTCTTTATCTTTGAATTTTCATTCTGAAACTGACTATGTATACATGGTAAAATAAATAAACTTCTCATATTAATCTGCTTTTTTGTGAGTTGATTTTTCAGCAGACCTCCGAGGGTTAAGGGGAAATTTTCCTTTTGCTCCAACACCAGCTGGCTACAGATACCCACAAGAGCTGCCAAAACCGGCCCAGTGACCTTGCTGAACCCATGGAGATCACCCCAGATAAGTGAGCAAACTAAGTTGAAGTCAGCAGGCCTTAGCCATCCCCTAGACCAGTGATTTTCAACTGGTGTATGGTGAAAATTTGTAAAGACCATTAATTGAATTATTTTTGAAAGAGGTTCAAAGCCAGTAAGTATATTTTTTAACTCTTTTTTTTTTGATCAACATAATTTAAGTGTGCTGTGGAAGTTTAATTATACATTCAAATGTACTATGAGATAAAAAAGGTTGAAAAAAACTGCCCTATATAGAAGAGGGGTCCAGTCAAGATCAGCAAAGCTGTCCCAGCCAAACTATGGGACATGCTAGATCATTCAATTGCAGTCAGCTGCAGATTTGTGAGCTAAACAGACACATGTGTGCTGCTGAGATTTTTGTGGTTCCTTGTTATGCAGCGTTATCATGGCCATAGATAGCTGATATACTCCCTCGTCTTCTAGCCCACAATGGGGGAAAGAGACTGAAAATAAAAATGCATTACTCACTTCCCCAGGCTCCAAGGACACTCTCTGCCCACACCTCTCTTATAGGGCCCCAGTGTGGGCCTGTAGCTTCTCCAGCTCAGTCAACATCCAGCCAGTGAACAAGATGCCAGGTTCCCCTTCCTTGCTGGTATCCCTGATCTTCCTATACAAGTCACACAGACTCTCGCTCTCTTTACTACGTGGGACACCTGATGACGTTTGTCCTCAGCTTTGGGCCTTAACTGCCAAGTAGAGATAAAACAGTTATCTGAATATTAACTTCCACAGCATAGGCAAGAGGACTCCCAATTTATTTATTTATTTTATTTTTTTTTTGCTTTTTATACCACTTTATTCCAACCTGAGCACCTCAATATAAAACTAAACACTGGTGAACCGTTTTCCTTACTAAGTCTGCATTATCGTAAATGTACAAGTTCTCCTAGCAGTTCAACACTTAAACAGATTAAATCATCTCTGACACATGGTAGATTTCCTATAATGAAAATACTTAAAATAATGAGTGCACTATACTGAACTGATCGAAATAAAATGAACTTTGGAAAACAAGGCTGCAAGATTGTTACTAACATATTGCAATACTTATGTTACAAATTATGGGTACATTGTTTATTATAGTTCTAACCATGTAAGAACTGAAGCCCCTTCTGTCCAAAGAGGGAAAGAATTAGCTGTTTTAGTTTAGTAACTGTACATTTTGTATACTTTTAAGCAACTCTTAAATATTACAGAAAAGTAATACATATATAGAGACTACAATCGAGTACCCTATTTACAGTACAGCTGAAGATCGAATTTAAAATAATCAAGTTTGAATATACATAATTGTTAGTGCATTGACTATATTATGTCAAAAGGGAACAAAAGCTCCCTCCCTGCCCCCAAACAACAAAACCTATGTAATGGCCCGCAGTGATTACATAGAAATCACAGACACCTGGTTTGTTTCATTTTTGTTGAAGAGCTCACACATGTGAAGGGGAACACTATCCATTAAAATGCATTTATCAGTTTTCATATCTCTAAGATGGGGTTACATTTGACTTTTATACCCCAGTTAAAAAAATAGCAAGACTGGCTATTATTTTAGATGCCCTAATGTTCATTTTTTCCCTCAGGAGATGGGGACAGTTTTAGTGTGGTTAATTTAGTAAAATGTAGAAAGTACACTTTAAACACCAGGAGAAATTATGATTTGCCTGAATACTGTAGCTAAGCATAAATATCTTTAGAATCTGGTTCTAAAAAATAAACTTTTAAAAATCCCAAATTAATAAGTTGCATATCTTTTTCATAGGTAACTACTGTACCAATGTGGAGAAACTGGCTGGTTAATCATTTGTCCATATCCCTAGTGATGAGGAATGATTCCCCCAACTTTCCAATGAAACAAGTGTACATACAGTTCTCATTTTCCCTTTCTATTGCTGAAATATTAGTCAGAGGGACACATGCATGTTATTAAAAATTAAGGTCAAAACACTTAAAATAATTCTGTATTAGGAACTTGACTCTATTGTAAGTCTCTTCTTTTTGGAAGTTGGGCTGGTTAAATGCTCCAATTCCACTGTTATTAACATTTAGAAAGCAGAAGAAAATCCCAGCTAGTTCAAACTGGAGATTTAGTTGCTACAACACTGACTCCTGGTTGGTTGTGTGGGTTCAGTAACATGTACTCCTCTTCCTCTGGCAGAATTCGCTCCTGGATTCTGTGGTTCATTCTTTGGCAACTTTTTAGCTATTGCCATGAATATTTCGTTCGCATTCATTGATGTTTTGGCAGATGTCTCCATGAATAACAAACTGTTATCATCTGCATAGGATTGTGCTTCCTGGAAATCTACAGCTTTTACTTGCTAGGTCAGCCTTGTTTCCTGATAAAGCTATTACAATGTTAGGACTTGCTTGTCTCTGAAGCTCTTTGACCCAATTTTTTGCTCTTGCAAAGGACTCCTCGTTTGTGATAGCATATACAACTATGGCTGCTTGTGCTCCTCTGTAGAACATTGGTGCTAGGCTATGGTATCGTGCTTGACCGGCTGTCTCCCATATTTCAAATTTTACTGTAGTATCATCAAGACACACAGTTTGGGTTAGCAAAGCAGTCCCAATGGTACTTTCTTGAAATTCATGAAATTGGCCTTTCACAAAACGAAGCACTAGGCTTGATTTACCAACAGCAGACTCTCCCAGAAGTACTAGTTTGAACTGGCATATTTTATTTCTAGTATTTGGTCCGTTGGGTCTTGTTGCACCTCGATTAGCCATGTCCAAATTTGAAATAAGTCCCTAATTTCAGATTCTTAAATAATCTTCCAGGATGCTAGGGGTCAATTTTTTTCTTTCTGGAGGTAAAGAAATCTGAGGCCGCGGCAAACTCAGCAGCGGAGCTGAAGCTTGCTGACGGCAAGGCCCGGCGTGGGGGCCCGAAAGCCTGGGGTCAGTCTGTCGCGGTGGCAGCGCAGGCGTCTCCTCCTCGCGCCGTTCCCCTCACACTGCATCGTGCGGGGTTCGTGCGGGGTTCGTGCGGTGCTGCCGCCGCTGTCGGGATCCGTCTCCGCCTCCCGCCACTCCGCCTTCCTCTTATCTCCTCCGCCGCCGCCGCCGCCGCCGCCCGCGCTCGAGTTCCAACTAATTCTTCCTCCTCCTCCCTCCTCTGCCTCCGCCCCTCAGGCTAGCCCCAGGCTTCTTCACGAACCAAAACACAAAAACCGACTTCCACTTTATAGATGAAGAAACCGAGGCTCAGAGATGGTAAATGATCTACCCAAGGTCCTAAGTCATAGACCAAAATCCCAGTGCAGATGTGTGTGACGTCAGAGTCTGTGTTCCTGATCCCCATGTCCTGCCATCATGAGGGCAAGGCCCTGAGGATCCCACCCAGGCTGTTGGAGCCAGCAGCCTTTCTCTGACCACCTCATGGCATCTGAGCCAAGGTGGGCCGGGGCTTCTGGAAGGAGGTATTCAGGGTCCCTCTCCTCCTCCCCTTCTCTGCTCCCCTAGAAGAGTGGCTGCTGTATGTGGGCCTTTGTAAAGACCATTAATTGAATGGGGCGCCTAAAGTTTAGGGGGCTAGAGGTTTGTGGACAAGGACTGGGCTCTGTTTGGCAGCAGCAGAGGAAGAGCAGAGGCCTAGGCTGGCTGTGGCTCTGTCTGGCCCTCCCTTACCCTGTCATTATTTCCTTCAACGAATGTTCAGTGAGAAGTGACTCCACCCCAGGCAGACTCCACAGTGTGCCAGGCAGGCCTGTCCTTCCCTCCCGAGCCTGGCTTCTCTAGAAGGGCTGACAAGGAATGGGGACAGCTAAACATGGTTGTCTCAGACTGCCAGGTGAAGGAAACAATGGACAGGACACACAGTGGTGGGAAGTGGGCGCCTGCTGAGCTGCTGGGAGCTGGGTGAGGAGGTAGGAGAGGTTTTCAGGCAGCAGAACATCCATGCAATGGCCCTGAGGCAGGGCCAGCTGGGTGTGTAACAGAAAGAAGGCTGCTGTGGCCGGAACTTGGAGAAACAATATTCCTTTGTTTTTTTTTTGAGACAGAGTTTCACTATGTTGCCCTCGGTAGAGTGCTGTGCCGTCTCAGCTCACAGCAACCTCAAACTCTTGGGCTTGAGTGATTCTCTTGCCTCAGCCTCCCAAGTAGCTGGGACTACAGGTGCCCACCACAACATCTGGCTATTTTTAGAGATGGGGGGGTCTCACTCTTGCTAAGGCTGGTCTCGAACTCCTGAGTTCAAGGAATCCACCCACCTCGGCCTCCCAGAGTGCTGGGATTATAGGCGTGAGCCACCACACATATTCTTTCATTATTTAAATTATGTACATGTTTTATTTTGATAAGAATTTTAAACAATAGTTGGAAATAGCAGCAGGGCAAAACAGGGCTCCCCAACCCCCTGGTATGGCCTGGCTGCCTGGTTTGGAGTGGGGCTCAGCCTGTACCTTCAGCAGCCCTTGTGGGAGCTGCCATACCCCCATTCTAACTCAGGCAGCCCAGAAGCCTCCCAGCCCCTCCGGCCCCACATGGGAAACAGCCTATAGGGTGGTGGCTCAGAGGCTGTTGGCCAGCGTGGCTTGCCTGGCGCCATTGCACATAGCAGATTTGCTATTTGCCCAGTGGAGACAATTTTCTGGGATAATTGACCTCCTTGAAAGTCAAAACAGGACAATCAGCCAGCCCCTCCCAAGCTCCTCCAAAGCTCCTGCTGCTGCAGAAAACTCATTTGCTCTTCAGCGTGGGCCAGGCTGAATTTCTGTTCAATCCAACTGTCCTCCCTTTTCTTGTTTTTGTTTCGAGAAAGCCCCTTGTGCCACACTGTGAGAACGTAGTGGGGGTAGGGTCCCTGGGCTGGGAAGCCAGCGCCACAGCCTACTTCCCAAGTGACCTCATGCAAGTCACCTCCGTGTCCTTATCAAAACAATGATGTTTTGGTATTTTCATCAAAACAGTATAAATAACCTTGTAACAGAAAAAAATAGCAGTTTTTTTTCCTTTCTACTCTCACACTCAAACAGTTCTAGGTTGAAGACGTGCAGAGATTTCTCCCCACCGACAACCAGTTCTCTAGTGGACACAGCTGGATGTCCTCTAATCCAATTCAAATCTGACAAAACCTACCTAAAGTTAGCGTCAGACCCCAGAGACTGAAGGCCTCATCTCATAAAACTTCTCCGCACTCCCGTGCCAACCATAATCCCCAGTTGTGATCTGTGCTTCTGACTGACCTATGGCCCGCTCCTTGGATTTGATAAATTTGCTAGAGCAGTTCACAAAACTCACATTAGGTTTGCCCGTTTATTATAAGGGGTATTGTTACAGCCCAATCAGGTTCGCTGCTCAGGAGGAAGGCGTTATACTGAGATATCAGGGGTTACAGCAGAGAAAGGGGTTAATATCACAGGCAATATGCGAGGATACGGGAGGAAGTTCTCAAGTCCGTCTCCCCAAAGATTTGGGAGAAAGGGTTTTTAAAGATAGTTTGACATGTACCTTTGGTACCCCCTAAATGCATTAACGTATACATGATCTACCTCTTTTTGATTTAATAAAAAAATAAATAAATAAAGATAGTTTGGCAAGCAAAGGAGTAGCACCAGGCTATTGGTCTGCCGATTGGCTGGGTGTGGGGAGGAACCACAGGGGGTAGAAGTTGTCTTCTTTGCTGAGTCAGTTCTTGGGTGGGAGTCATGATACTGGTTGAGTCAGTTCCCAGTTTGGGCCACTGGTCTGGGTGGGTCCGCTGTTCCAACAGAATGGAGCGGAGATTGCAAAAACTAGCTTTTGGTTGCACAAGGGTGATGTTATTAGTAGGGAAAGTTAAGAATCTTTATGACCACCAGCTAAATAACTCCATTAACAGAAAAACAAACTAGGCCCTTACCATAGTTCTTGCCTTACGCCCCTTTATTAATTTGTACAGGACGGTTTCAGTATTACTAAAGGTACGGACTGGCTGGATATGGTGGCTCACGCCTGTCATCTTAGCACTTTGGGAGACAGAGGCGGGTGGATCACGTAAGGCCAGGAGTTTGGGACCAGCAAGGGCAACGCTGCAAAACTCTTCTTTCTACAAAAAAAAGACAAAGGGTACAGATGAACAGCCAGATGAAGAGATATGCATGGTGAGCCATGTGGGAGGCAGTGGAGCTCCTAGGCCCTCCTCGGGGTGCCACCCTCCTGGAACCTCCACGTGTTCAGCAACCAGGAAGCCCTCTGAACACTGTTCTTTGGCAATTTTATGCAGGCTTCATTATGTAAGCACGATTGATTACATCATTGGGCACTAGTGATCAACATGACCTTTGTGGCTCCTCTCCCCTCTCCAGGGGTCAGAAGGTGGGGCTGAAAGTTCCCACCCTCTAATCACATGGTTGGTTCCCCTGACAACCAGCCCCCAACTTAAGGCTACCCAGAAGCCCATCAAGAGTCCTCTTATTAGAACAAAAGATGCTCTTATCATCAAGGAGTTTCAGAGATTTTAGCCAGGCGTTGTGGCAGGCACCTATAGTCCCAGCTACTTGGGAGGCTGAGGCAAAAGAATCGCTTGGGCCCAAGAGTTTGAGGTTGCTGTGAGCTGTGACGCCATGGCACTCTACCGAGGATAACAGCTTAAGACTCTGTTTCGAAAAAAATAATAATAATAAAATAAAATAAATAGAAATAAAAATAAAAGCTATTACTCTCTCGCTCTTGCTCACTTCCTCAAGCACTCAGACCTCCCTGCTGCTCCGACACATACCTATGTCTTCCACATTGGGCCTCTGCACTTGCTGTGCCCTCGCCCCATTCCCTGCAGCTCTCTGCCTCCCTGGGTCTCTGCTCAAGGATGTGCAAACAGCAGCCTCCTTTTCCTTCTTCATCCTCCCCACCTTTATGTTGGTTTTCTTCCTGGCTCTTATCAACACCTGATCTGTTATTTATTTATTTATTTTTGAGTGCAGGAGTTGTCCTTGGTTGCTCTTGAAAAGAATGGACGTTTCTAGAAGGCAAGAAAGCACTTGTAGTGGGTTGGATGGAGTCCCCTCCCTACCTCTCTGCCTCAAAAAGATAGGTCCACATCCCAGAACCTATGAATGTTTATTTGGAAAATGAATCTTTATAAATGTCTTCAAGTTAAGGATCTTTTCTTTCTTTCTTTTCTTTTTTTTTTTGTAGACACAGATTCTAACTTTATGGCCCTCGGTAGAGGGCCGTGGCATCACACAGCTCACAGCAACCTCCAACTCCTGGGCTTAAGTGATTCTCTTGCCTCAGCCTCCGGAGTAGCTGGGACTACAGGTGCCCGCCACAATGCCCGGCTATTTTTTTTTTTTTTTTTTGGTTGCAGTTCAGTCGGGGTCAGGTTTGAGCCTGCCACCCTTGGTATATGGGGCCGGTGCCTTACCAACTGAGCCACAGTCGCCGCCCCAAGTTAAGGTCTTGAGATGAGATCATCCTGGATTATCCAGTGGGCCCTAAGTCCAATGACAAGTGTCCCTATAAGAGACACACAGAAGAGGGACACAAGAGAAGAGAGAAGCAGAGATTGGAGTGATATGGTAGGAGGGATGCCGCAAGCTCCCAGAAGCTGAAAGAGGAAAAGAGGGCTTCTCTCCTGGAGCCTCTGGAGGGAGTGAGGTGCTATGGACCCCTTCACTGCTAATTTCTGGCCTCCAGAACTGTCAGAAGACATATTTTAAGTCATCGTATTTGTAGCGATTTGTTCCAGCAGTCCTGGAAAGCTAAACCACCACTGTATCCCTGACACCCTGAAGAGGGCTCGGAATGCACCAGAAAGAAAATAGTTGAAGTTTTGCAGGCCACCATCTTTGTCGCCACAACCTGCCACTGGAGTGTGAATGTAGCCACGGATGGGATAATGATATTAACTGATGGGCATGACCGTGTTCTGATAATGCTTTGTTTATGGACATCGAAGTTTCAATTTCATGTAATTTTCATGTATTACAAAATTAATTTTTACTTTGACTTTTTTCTTTTGTTTCTTTTTTTGTACATGACAGAGTTTCACTCTGTCATACCAGGTAAAGTGCAGTGGCATCATCATAGCTCACTGCAACCTCAAACTCCTGGGCTCAAGCAATCTTCCTGCCCTAAACTCTTGAGTAGCTTGGACTAAGGTGAGCACTACCATGCTCAGATAATTTTTTTTGTTATTTTGACTCTTTTCTACCATTTAAAAATATAAAAGCAATTCTTAGCTCGTGGGTTAAAGACAGGTGATGGGTGGGATTCAGCCTGGGGGCCTAGTTTGCTGCTCCTGTGGCAGGTGCTCTGGGAGTGTTTGCTGAAGGATTGGAGGGACCGAAGAGGTGGCAGCTGGTTGTTCCCTCAAGTAGCTCAGAGGCTGGAATGACACTATTTGCAAACTAAACTCCCACAAAATTAAAATAGGGGCTATGTAAGCTGCTTAAGGCAGATGCTTCACCCCAACATCGTTAGCCTCAGAGGGAAGGGGTACACTTTAGGGCAGAGAGGTCACACAGGTGCCTGCCTGGGGAGGCTGTTTCCAGGCCTTTGGTGCTGGTCATGGCTGAGATGATGTATTAATAATAATAAGTCATCCTAGGAGTTTTCTGCACACTCAGTGATATTGTAATGCTTGTCTCGCAGAGGGTTCAGAACAGTTAAGTCACCTTGGCAACATCACACAGCTATGAGATGGCCAAACAACATGTGGGTGACCTCATAGCTATCTTCCAGGTGATGACCAGGTGGCCCCAATATTGGGTGGAAGAGAGATGCTCAGAAGCTCTTCAGCCATATTTGGTCTCAGACCAGGTTCAAAAATTGTTACAAGCTCATCACTTTAAGAAGTGTTATTTCAGAGAATTCTAAAAGTCCTACTTGCTGGTCTCTTTAAAAACAGTCATGTTTCAGAAAACAGATATGGTGACCGCATTGTAACACATGTGGTGTAGTATTTAAACATGCGCATACTAAAGATACTAATGCTAAAACTTGGCTGCCTTCTTTGAGAACAGTGGTAATATTATGATTGGTATTATTATGGTTGTGATTTGATCACTACTATCACAACTGTAAACCTCAGGACTCCCACCCCCACTGCCTTGCACTCTGCAACCCGCACCCAAGGAATAAATCTCAGTTTCAACCACCGAGCTGCGAGGCCATGCCTCTCCCACCCAAGCCATCCCACCACTGTTTTGTTGCAGCCCAGCCCAGCCCGGTCATCTGGTGGACCTTGTTGGACTACCAGGAAGAACTAGGGGTCCCTGTCACTTTCAGTTGCAGGGGACAGGAAGGTGATATTCAGGCTTCTAGAGGGACAAAGCCATGCAGTCCTTGATTGATAGAGAAGTGACAAGGCACACACACCCATGTCTGATGGGAACAGCTGTCAGTCATGTCTGTGAAGGAGGCAGCTTTTCTTGAAGGAATGGGAAGATGGAGGTGGCAGTGGTGGCATATCCATAGGGGCCTTGGAAAGCACTTTGCATATGCTCAGTGGACTAGACAGCCCCTCTGCAAACCCCTCTGCCTTCCCCCTCTCATTTCACAATGCCATCAGAATTGGCGACTGTGCTAGTGAAGATGGATTTGCTCTTAAAGAGTCTGCCCAGAATTGTCTTGTTTACTTGGCATTGACAAACTATATTCCTTAATAAAAGTTTCATGGGGGGGCGGAGACAAGATGGCTGACTGAAGCCAGCTTTCCACAGAGGCTCCTGTCCAGAAGGAGAGTTAAAGGACAGAAATTTAGCAAGTAACATGATGGATTAGAGCTGCACCAAGAGAGAAGGTTGAAGAACACACATCAACCCCCCTGAGGCAAGCTGCAACCCCAAGGATACAAACAGAAGGTACAAAATCCATCACCAAGAGGACGGGAGTCCCCTCCCCCATGAGAATGGTTCAGAGTGCCCCACAAACAAACGAGCAGAGTTCAAAGGTCCTCCCATTACACTCCATGGGAGAGACCCTCTAAAAACTGGACCTACCTCCCCTACTAGGGTGCTACGGCATTCTCCTACCAGGCATAAAACTGTATAAAACTGTATATATTCTCTACCTGCAACTCTGATCTCCCACCACTCCCCTCCACTCTCACTCTGAGGTCTGGAGGCCTGTCCCCCAGGAGTACAGATTCTTGGGTGATTTCTCGAGGGGTGTGGACAGGGCCTAAACTGCAGCTGGTCAGTGCTGACTCTATGGCATGGGAGTGAGGAGAGGACGGTCGACTGAGAGGGAACCACAACAGAGTGGATATGCCCGGAGGTGCAGAGCAGCAGCCGTCTTTTGGCAACAATAGGGCTCACTCCCGAATATTCTGAAGCCACACCCCCTGTCTCTCTGGGCAACCAGAGGAGGCTGGGCATCTACTCAGGCGGCAACCACCACGGAACAGATCTGGGATGGAAATGCAGGCCCTGTGAGTAAAGGGTTTGCCTGACGCGGTACCAGCCTGGGTGGAGTGCGGGGACTAGAAATGCACTCACAGAGCCGGGAAGTTCCCAGGGCAGGGCTGACCCAGAGGACCACTTTACTGAGCCTAAGACGCACCTGGCCCTCAGGGGATCATCAGCCTATAGACAAAGGAAGACAGGAGGCTAGAACTGACAGCTAACCGAATACAAACCTGCAGGAGCAAAGACAGGGCCTGAGGGGCAGGCTCTGGGAACTCAAAACAGCTTCTCTTCTGCAGGGGAATTTAGCAGGGACAGAAACAAACTCCTGCAAAGTTGTTCTGTTCTGTTCTGTCAGTAACAGCAATCAGGGGTGGGGCTGGAACTGAGTGAACACCCCCTAGCCTCCATCAAGCACCTGAGGTTGTCAGGCCTCACCTCCCCCTGCTAGATAGAGGCAGAGCGCAGCGGCCTGGCTGAGCAGAAATAGATTTCCTTGTGATTCAGGCAGGTGCAAACCACTGGAGTATCTGTTCACTACAGGCAACTGGGTCACAGCCCGGCAGGGCTATCACTGACTGGGTATGATAGAGGTGCAAGGTGGGGAAGGAGGCATCAACCTTCCCAGACTGATCTATTTGCTGGGTGGGTCCTCCTGACTCCATGGAGCACCAGAGCAAGCCATATGTGAGTATTCACCAGACGCCTGCGATCCAGTTGCCAGAGACCTTTTAAACTCTCCCACCTGAGACAGGTGCTGACTGAGACGATTGATTTGGACCTTTTGAACTGAGCCAATCGCCTGAGGACTATTCAGGTGGTGCCCTGGGTGTGTGGTTGTAGGAAGGTTTGATTTTCCTTTTCCAATTATTGCCTTTGGGGGGCAGGGTGACTTAATTGCTGGCATTTCTCCACAGCTGAGACTTCAACCCAGAGTAACTGTTTCACTAGGGTCGAACAGAGACCAGCTGAAAACAAGACAGAACCACTTAGCCCCACCACACCAAACAGTTCCCCAGTTTTTCAGGCCATAGCACTGTATGGGTCCTCGACAAAGCTCCAGGGGAAAAATCATATGGTGTAAAACAATCATGGGGCAGAATCAGCAGAAAAACTCTGGTAACATGAATAACCAGAATAGATCAACCCCCACCCCGCCCAAGGAATGATATGGCAGATGTAACTGAAGATCCCATTCATAAACAGCTGGCCGAGATGTCAGAAATTGAATTCAGAATTTGGATTGCAAACAAGATTAATAGAATGGAGGAAATTTTGGAATTAGAAATTTGAGGAGCAATTCAAAAGTCGGAATTAGAAATTCAAGGAGAAATTCAAAAGTTGTCTCAAGAATTTAACGAATTTCAAGACAAAACTACCAAAGATTTTGATGCACTGAAGCAAGAATTTGCAGCCCTCAAAGATCTGAAATACAGTAGAATCCCTCAGTAACAGAGTGGAGGAAACAGAAGAAAAGATTTCTGACATTGAAGACAAAGCCTTTGAACGCTCCCAAACTCTCAAAGAGGAAGAGAAATGGAGAGCAAAAACGGATCATTCTCTCAGAGAGCTCTGGGATAATTCGAAGAAGGCTAATATCCACCTCATTGGAATCAATGAAAATGATGAAGTGGCCTCGCAAGGCACAGAGGCCCTTCTCCATGAAATTATGAAAGAGAATTTTCCAGACATGCCAAGAGATTCTGAAATTCAGATAGCAGACAGTTTCAGAACCCCAGCATGACTCAATTCAAATAAGACATCTCCCAGGCATATCATAATTAACTTCACTAAAGTTAATATGTAGGAGAAAATTCTAAAAGCAGCCAGATGTAAGAAATCCATTACCTACAAAGGGAAGAATATTAGAATGACTGCAGATCTCTCTGCTGAAACTTTTCAAGCCAGAAGAGGGTGGTCATCGAATTTTAATCTCCTAAAGCAAAATAACTTTCAACACCAGATCCTGTATCCAGCTAAACTGAGTTTCATTTATGATGGAGAAATTAAATACTTCAGTGAATTCATATGCTGAAGAAATTTGCCATAACCAAACCAGCTCTTCAGGATATTCTCAGACCTATCCTCCATAGTGACCAGCCCAATCCTCTACCACAAAAGTAAACCCACTCAGAAACTTTTGATCAAACTCGAACTTCCACAGTGGCAAAAGGATTAAAAATGTCCACTGGACTTTCAAAAAACTTGATACCCAAAATTTTACCAGACTTATCAATATCCTCCATTAATAAAAATGGCTTAAACTGTCCTCTAAAGAGGCACAGGTTAGCTGACTGGATACAAAACTCAGGCCAGATATTTGCTGCATACAAGAGTCACATCTTACCTTAAAAGATAAATATAGACTCAGGGTGAAAGGATGGTCATCCATATTTCAGGCAAATAGTAATCAGAAAAAAGCAGGTGTTACAATTCTTCTTTTTTTTCCCCATTTTTTTTTCTCTTTTTTTTATCGTTGGGGATTCATTGAGGGTACAATAAGCCAGGTTACACTGATTGCAATTGTTAGGTAAAGTCCCTCTTGCAATCATGTCTTGCCCCCATAAAGTGTGACACACACCAAGGCCCCACCCACCTCCCTCCGTCCCTCTTTCTGCTTTCCCCCCACATAACCTTAATTGTCATTAATTGCTCTCATATCAAAATTGAGTACATAGGATTCATGCTTCTCCATTCTTGTGATGCTTTACTAAGAATAATGTCTTCCACTTCCATCCAGGTTAATACGAAGGATGTAAAGTCTCCATTTTTTTTCAATGGCTGAATAGTATTCCATGGTATACATATACCACAGCTTGTTAATCCATTCCTGGGTTGGTGGGCATTTAGGCTGTTTCCACATTTTGGCGATTGTAAATTGAGCTGCAAGAAACAGTCTAGTACAAGTGTCCTTATGATAAAAGGATTTCTTTCCTTCTGGGTAGATGCCCAGTAATGGGATTGCAGGATCAAATGGGAGGTCTAGCTTGAGTGCTTTGAGGTTTCTCCATACTTCCTTCCAGAAAGGTTGTACTAGTTTGCAGTCCCACCAGCAGTGTAAAAGTGTTCCCTTCTCTCCACATCCACGCCAGCATCTGCAGTTTTGAGATTTTGAGATGTGGGCCATTCTCACTGAGGTTAGATGATATCTCAGGGTTGTTTTGATTTGCATTTCTCTAATATATAGAGATGATGAACATTTTTTCATGTGTTTGTTAGCCATTCGTCTGTCATCTTTAGAGAAAGTTCTATTCATGTCTCTTGCCCATTGATATATGGGATTGTTGGCTTTTTTCATGTGGATTAATTTGAGTTCTCTATAGATCCTAGTTATCAAGCTTTTGTCTGATTGCAAATATGCAAATATCCTTTCCCATTGTGTAGGTTGTCTCTTTGCTTTGGTTATTGTCTCCTTAGCTGTACAGAAGCTTTTCAGTTTAATGAAGTCCCATTTGTTTATTTTTGTTGTTGTTGCAATTGCCATGGCAGTCTTCTTCATGAAGTCTTCCCCCAGGCCAATATCTTCCAGTGTTTTTCCTATGCTTTCTTGGAGGATTTTTATTGTTTCATGCCTTAAATTTAAGTCCTTTATCCATCTTGAATCAATTTTTGTGAGTGGGGAAAGGTGTGGGTCCAGTTTCAGTCTTTTACATGTAGACATCCAGTTCTCCCAACACCATTTATTGAATAGGGAGTCTTTCCCCCAAGGTATGTTCTTGTTTGGTTTATCGAAGATTATGTGGTTGTAAGATGTTAGTTTCATTTCTTGGTTTTCAATTTGATTCCAAGTGTCTATGTCTCTGTTTTTGTGCCAGTACCATGCTGTCTTGAGCACTATGGCTTTGTAGTACAGACTAAAATCTGGTATGCTGATGCCCCCAGCTTTATTTTTGTTACTAAGAACTGCCTTAGCTATACGGGTTTTTTTCTGGTTCCATACAAAACGCAGAATCATTTTTTCCAAATCTTGAAAGTACGAGGTTGGTATTTTGATAGGAATGGCATTGAATAGGTAGATTGGTTTGGGAAGTATAGACATTTTAACAATGTTGATTCTTCCCATCCATGAGCATGGTATGTTCTTCCACTTGTTAATATCCTCTGCTATTTCCTTTCTTAGGATTTCATAGTTTTCTTTATAGAGGTCCTTCACCTCCTTTGTTAGGTATATTCCTAGGTATTTCATTTTCTTTGAGACTATGGTGAAGGGAGTTGTGTCCTTAATTAGCTTCTCATCTTGACTGTTATTGGTGTATACAAAGGCTACTGACTTGTGGACATTGATTTTATATCCTGAAACATTACTGTATTTTTTGATGACTTCTAGGAGTCTTGTGGTTGAGTCTTTGGGGTTCTCTAAGTATAAGATCATGTCGTCAGCAAAGAGGGAGAGTTTGACCTCCTCTGCTCCCATTTGGATTCCCTTTATTTCCTTGTCTTGCCTAATTGTATTGGCTAGAACTTCCAGCACTATGTTGAATAGTAAAGGTGACAGAGGACAACCTTGTCTGGTTCCAGTTCTAAGAGGAAAAGCTTTCAGTTTTACTCCATTCAGTAAAATATTGGCTGTGGATTTCTCATAGATAGCTTCAATCAGTTTTAGAAATGTGCCACCTATGCCTATACTCCTCAGTGTTCTAATTAGAAAAGGATGCTGGATTTTACCAATTGCTTTTTCTGCATCTATTGAGAGGATCATGTGATCTTTATTTTTGCCTCTGTTAATGTGGTGGATAACATTTATGGACTTGTGTATGTTAAATCAGCCTTGCATCCCTGGGATGAAGCCTACTTGATCATGATGAATGACTTTTTTGATGATAAGCTGTAATCTATTGGCTAGGATTTTGTTGAGGATTTTTGCATCTATATTCATGAGTGAGATTGTTCTGAAATTCTCCTTATTGTTTGGGTCTTTTCCTGGTTTTGGTATCAGGGTGATGTTTGCTTCATAGAATGTGTTGGGGAAGATTCCTTCTTCCTCAATTTTTTGGAATAATTTCTGCAGTACAGGAATAAGCTCTTCCTTGAAGGTTTGATAGAATTCTGGTGTGAAGCCATCTGGACCAGGGCATTTTTTGGTTGGAAGATTTTTTATTGTTTCTTTGATCTCGGTGCTTGAAATTGGTCTGTTCAGGAGCTCTGTTTCTTCCTGGCTAAGTCTAGGGAGAGGGTGTGATTCCAAATATTGATCCATTTCCTTCACATTGTCAAATTTCTGGGCATAGAGTTTCTGGTAGTATTCAGAGATGATCTCTTGTATCTCTGTGGGATCAGTTGTTATTTCCCCTTTATCATTTGTGATTGAGGTTACTAGAGATTTTACTTTTCTATTTCTCATTAGTCTGGCCAATGGTTTATCTATTTTATTTATTTTTTCAAAAAACCAACTCCTTATTTCATTAATTTTCTGAATGATTCTTTTGTTTTCAATTTCATTGATCTCTGATTTGATTTTGGATATTTCTTTTCTTCTACTGGGTTTAGGCTTAGATTGTTCTTCTTTTTCCAATTCCATAAGATCTCTTGTGAGATTGTTGATGTGCTCTCTTTCTGTTTTTCGAATGTAGGCATCTAAAGCGATGAATTTTCCTCTCAAAACTGCTTTTACAGTATCCCACAGGTTTTGGTAGCTTGTGTCTTCATTGTTGTTATGCTCAAGGAAGTTAATGATTTCCTGTTTTATTTCTTCCTTCACCCATCTGTTATTCAACAGAAGATTGTTTAATTTCCATGCCTTTGGGTGGGGTTGAGCATTTTTGTTAGAGTTGAGTTCCACCTTTAGTGCCTTATGGTCTGAGAAGATACAAGGTAAAATTTCAATTCTTTTGATTCTGTTGATATTTGTTTTGTGTCCCAGGATATGATCAATTTTGGAGAATGTTCCATGGGGTGATGAGAAGAATGTATATTCTTTACCTTTGGGGTGGAGTGTTCTATATGCGTCTGTCAAGCACAGTTGTTCTAGGGTCTCCTTTAAATCTCTTATATCTTTGTTTAATTTCTGTTTAGAGGATCTGTCCAGCTCTGTAAGAGGAGTGTTAAAGTCCCCTGTTATTATGGTATTATCGGATATCATATTGCTCAGACTGAGTAAGGTCTGTTTCAAGAATCTGGGAGCATTTAAATTGAGTGCATAAATATTTAGAATTGAAAGGTCTTCTTGTTGTATTTTTCCCTTGACCAATATAAAGTGACCATCTTTGTCTTTTTTGACTTTAGTTGCTTTAAATCCACATGTATCTGAAAATAAGATTGCAACTCCTCTTTTCTTCTGAATTCCATTTGCCTGAAAAATTGTCTTCCAACCCTTGACTCGGAGCTTTAATTTGTCTTTTGAAGCCAGGTGTGTTTCTTGGAGACAGCAAATGGATGGCTTGTGTTTTTTAATCCAGTCAGCCAATCTATGTCTCTTCAGTGGGGAATTCAAGCCATTAACATTTATTGAGATAATTGATGTGTGGTAGTATTCTATTCATCTTATTTGGTGAGAGTCCATTGCTTAGTTTTATCTTTTGCATCAGTGTGGAGTTTAGGTTCTGTCCTTTAATTTCTGAGTTCTTACTTTGCTGCTGATCCATTGTGGTGGTCAGTGTGCAGAACAGGTTGAAGTATTTCCTGTAGAGCTGGTCTTGTTGTGGCGAATTTCCTCAATGTTTGTATATCTGTAAATGATTTGATTTCTCCATCAATTTTGACGCTTAGCTTAACAGGGTACAGAATTCTGGGCTGGAAATTGTTCTGTTTAAGTAGATTAAAGGTAGATGACCATTGTCTTCTTGCTTGGAAAGTTTCATTAGAGAAGTCTGAGGTCACTCTGATGGATTTGCCCCCATAGGTCAACTGGCGCTTACTCCTGGCAGCTTGCAGAATCATTTCTTTTGTCTTGACTTTGGACAGGTTCATCACAATGTGTCTTGGAGAAGCTCAGTTAGAGTTGAGGCGACCTGGGGTCCGATATCGCTCTGAAAGCAGTGTTTCAGAATCTTTGGTGATATTTGGGAAATTTTCTTTTATAATATTCTCTAGTATGGCTTCCATTCCTCTGGGGCATTCTTCTTCCTCTTCTGGAATTCCTATAACTCGTATGTTGGAATGCTTCATAAAGTCCCATAATTCTGACAGTGAACGTTCTGCTTTCTCTCTCTTCTTTTCTGCCTCTTTTACTATCTGAGTTATCTCAAGAACTTTGTCTTCTACCTCTGAAATTCTTTCTTCTGCATGGTCTAACCTGTTGCTGATACTTTCCATTGCATCTTTAAGTTCCCTAATTGACTGTTTCAGTTCCTTCAGCTCTGCTATATCTTTTTTATATTCTTCATATCGTTCATCTCTTATTTTGTTCTGTTTATGGATTTCCTTTTGGTTATTTTCCACTTTATTAGCATTTCCTTCATTGTTTCCATCATTTCTTTCATTGTTTTCAACATGTGTATTCTAAATTCCCTTTCTGTCATTCCTAACATTTCTTCATAGGTGGAATCATCTGCAGTAGCTACCTCATGGTCCCTTGGCGGGGTTGTTCTGGACTGGTTCTTCATGTTGCCTGGAGTTTTCTGCTGATTCTTCCTCATGAGTGATTTCTTTTATCTGTTTCCTTGCCCTAATTTTCCTTTCACTTCCTCTTGCTCTTTAAGTTCTCGTGCCTGTGGACTAAGGGTTACAGGACCAGAGGGGTGAGAAGGTTGAAGAGCAAAAAAGGGATGAAAGAAAGGAGGACCGAGTGATAAGAAAGAAAAAAAAGAAAAATAGAGAAAGGAGAGCGGGTGGGTAAAAGGAATATTGACAAAAAGAAGAGAGGCCCAGAAAGAGGGAGACAGAATAATATAGGTGTACAGTAGGGTACTTTGACACAACCTTAAAAAAAACCCACCCTCTGTGGGTGCCCAGTTGGGTGGTTCCCTTGAGGTCAGCAGCTCTTTGCTAACCTGATCAGACACTATACCCCACCTACACCCAGTAGAGAGGAAAGACAAAAATGCTATAAATCAAACCAAAACAAGCAAACAGAAAACTTTACGGGATTAAATTGGGTAAAAAACCAAATAATAGCAGTAGAAACACTAGCAAAAATGAATTTCCAAATATTGAAAAAGACAGCAATGAGAAATTATAATTAAACTAGAAAAATTGAGAAAGAAAAAGGATCTGTATGGAAAAGGTTGAACTTATAAAACAAAACAACATGAACAACATCAAAATAACCAAAAAAAACCAATCAAACAAAAAAAAAAAAAAAAAGAAAACCACAACCAAAAACAAAGCAGTATGTATACGGTATTGAACATTGTCTGGGCAACACGTGGTCTTCTGGGGTATGAGATGTTAATCACAGTTCTGATACGACTGGAGGGTGCTGATTTCTCAAACCCCAGCAGGTAGACACCTTAAATCTCTCTTCAGCCCACTTAAAAGGCACTTTGAACTTGTTCACTTGCTGAGCAGAAGCTTTCCCAGGAAAGTGCTTGTCGCTGGAATCACTGCTGAAGTGGCTATCCACTTACCCAGTGTGCCAAAACTGGTCTCACTCTGCCCCTGAGGGTTAGGGCTGCAAGGCGGCTCAGACCCCGCCCTTAGGCTACTTGGTCGCTGGGTTACCAGCTCCCACCCAATTCTAGCTCTGCGCCCCTGAGGGTGGAGCTTGCCGGGGCAGATCGCTCACAATGGCTCCCTGTGACCCACCACCAAACACCATTAGCTCCATCTGGCTCAGCGGCTCAGACTGGGGCCCTAGACAACGGCCAAAGTTCTCTGCACTCCCGCTCAGGCTCTCCTCAAGGCAGTTCAACTGAGTGCCAAGTCCAAAGACACCAAAACAGTTCACAGGTAAGGCCTTTCTGGTTTGCAGTCTCACTGCTACTGAACTTACAGTTGCTGGCGGGTTTAGACCGATTGAACACACGCGACCACTTGCTGGTTTTCCACTGTTTTAGTCCTCCTCTTGGGGTCCAGAAGTCTCTCGCTGACCCCCTGTATCCGCACAGGGGTGATGATAGGCAGATCCCACCAGCCAGAGATGCCTGGAGTTCTATCTCCCCAGACTCATGGTGCCCAAATGCAAGAAAGCTGTTACTCGGCTGCCATCTTGCTCCGCCCAGGTGTTACAATTCTATTTGAAGATGCAATAGGCTTCAAACCAACAAAAGTAAGGAAGGATAAGAATGGTCACTTCATATTTGTTAAGAGTAATACTCAATATGATAAGATTTCAATTATTAATATCTATGCACCCAACCAGAATGCACCTCAATTTATAAGAGAAACTAACATACATGAGCAATTTGATTTCCTTCAGCTCCATAATAGTCGGAGATTTCAACACTCCTTTGGCAGTGTTGGATCCAATAAGAAGCTGAGCAAAGAAATTTTAGATTTAAACCTAACCATCCAACATTTGGATTTCGCAGACATCTACAGAACATTTCACCCCAACAAAACTGAATACACATACTTCTCATCAGCCCATGGAACATACTCCAAAATCGATCAAATCTTAGGTCACAAGTCTAACCTCAGTAAATTTAAAGGAATAGAAATTATTCCTTGCTTCTTCTCTGGAAGGTATGGAGAAACCTCAAAGCACTCAACCTAGACCTCCCATTCGATCCTGCAATCCCATTACTGGGCATCTACCCAGAAGGAAAAAAATCCTTTTATCATAAGGACACTTGTACTAGACTGTTTATTGCAGCTCAATTTACCATTGCCAAAATGTGGAAACAGCCTAAATGCCCACCAACCCAGGAATGGATTAACAAGCTGTGGTATATGTATACCATGGAATACTATTCAGCCATTAAAAAAAATGGAGACTTTACATCCTTCGTATTAACCTGGATGGAAGTGGAAGACATTATTCTTAGTAAAGCATCACAAAAATGGAGAAGCATGAATCCTATGTACTCAATCTTGATATGAGGACAATTAATGACAATTAAGGTGATGGGGGTGGAAGCAGAAAGAGGGATGGAGGGAGGAGGGTGGGGCCTTAGTGTGTGTCACACTTTATGGGGGCAAGACATGATTGCAAGAGGGACTTTACCTAACAATTGCAATCAGTGTAACTGGCTTATTGTACCCTCAATGAATCCCCAACGGTAAAAAAAAAAAAAAAAATGTTGAACTCAATAACAACAGGAATCTGCATACTCATACAAAAACATGGAAGTTAAATAACCTTATGCTGAATAATAGCTGAGTCAGAGATGAGATTAAGAAGGAAATTGCCAAATTTTTGGAACAAAACGACAATGAAGACATGAATTATCAGAACCTCTGGGATACAGCAAAGGCTGTCCTAAGAGGGAAATTTATAACACTGCAAGCCTTCCTCAAGAGAATAGAAAGAGAGGAAATTAACAACTTAATGGGACATCTCAAGCAACTGGAAAAGGAAGAACATTCCAACCCCAAACCGAGTAGAAGAAAAGAAATAACCAAAATTAGAGCAGAATTAAATGAAATTAAAAACAAAAGAATTATACAACAGATCAGTAAATCCAAAAGTTGGTTTTTTGAAAAGGTCAATAAAATAGATAAACCTTTGGCTAACCTAACCAGGAAAAAAAGAGTAAAATCTCTAATCTCATCAATCAGAAATGACAAAGACGAAATAACAACAGACTCCTCAGAAATTCAAAGAATCCTTAATGAATATTACAAGAAACTTTATTCTCAGAAATATGAAAATCTGAAGGAAATTGACCAATACTTAGAAGCACGTCACCTTCTAAGACTTAGCCAGAATCAAGTGGAAATGTTGAACAGGCCAATATCAAGTTCTGAAATAGCATCAACCATACAAAATCTCCCTAAAAAGAAAAGCCCAGGACCAGATGGCTTCACGTCAGAATTCTACCAAACCTTTAAAGAGGAATTAGTACCTGTATTACTCAACCTGTTCCAAAACGTCGAAAAAGAAGGAAGACTACCCAACATGTTCTATGAAGCAAACATCACCCTGATCCCCAAACCAGGAAAAGACCCAACAAGAAAAGAAAATTATAGACCAATATCACTAATGAATATAGATGCAAAAATATTCAACAAGATCCTAACAAAGAGAATCCAGCAACACATCAAACAAATTATACATCATGACCAAGTTGGTTTTATCTCAGGGTCTCAAGGCTGGTTCAATATACATAAATCTATAAGTATAATTCAGCACATAAACAAATTAAAAAACAAAGACTATATCATTCTCTCAATTGATGCAGAAAAAGCTTTTGATAATATCCAGCATCCCTTCATGATCAGAACACATAAGAAAATTGGTATAGAAGGGACATTTCTTAAACTGATAGAGGCCATCTACAGCAAACCCACAGCCAATATCATATTGAATGGAGTTAAATTGAAATCATTTCCACTCAGATCAGGAACCAGACAAGGCTGCCTGTTGTCTCCACTGCTCTTTAACATTGTAATGGAAGTTTTAGCCACCACAATTAGGGAAGAAAAGGCAATCAAGGGTATCCATACAGGGTCAGAAGAGATCAAACTTTCGCTCTTCGCAGATGATATGTAAACACCAGGGATTCTACTACAAAACTCTTAGAAGTGATCAAGGAATACAGCAGCGTCTCAGGTTACAAAATCAACATTCATAAATTGGTAGCCTTTATATATACCAACAATAGTCAAGTTGAAAAAACAGTTAAGGACTCTATTCCATTCACAGTAGTGCCAAAGAAGATGAAATATTTGGAAGTTTATCTAACAAAGGAAGTGAAATATCTCTATAAAGAGAACTATGAAACTCTAAGAAAAGAAATAGCCGAAAATGTTAACTAATGGAAAAATATACCATGCTCATGGCTGGGAAGAATCAACATTGTTGGGTGGTGCCTGTGGCTCAAAGGGTAGGGCACCAGCCCCATATGCTGGAGGTGTCGGGTTCAAACCCAGCCCCGGCCAAAAACTGCCAAAAAAAGAATCAACATTGTTAAAATGTCCATACTACCCAAAGCAATATACAATTTTAATGCAATCCCTATTAAAGCTCCACTGTCATACTTTAAAGATCTTGAAAAAATAATACTTTGTTTTATATGGAATTAGAAAAAACCTTGAATAGCCAAGACATTACTCAGAAATAAAAACAAAGCAGGAGGAATCACGCTACCAGACATCAGACTATACTATAAATCGATAGTGATCAAAACAGCATGGTACTGGCACAAAAACAGAAGTAGATGTCTGGAACAGAATAGAGAACCAAGAGATGAATCCAGCTACTTACCGTTATTTGATCTTTGACAAGCCAATGAAAAACATTCAGTGGGGAAAAGATTCCCTATTTAACAAATGGTGCTGGGTGAACTGGCTGGCAACCTGTAGAAGACTGAAACTGGACCCAAACCTTTCACGATTAACTAAGATAGATTCTCACTGGATTAAAGGTTTAAACTTAAGACATGAAACTATAAAAATACTAGAAGAGAGTACAGGGAAAACCCTTGAAGAAATCCGTCTGGGTGAGTATTTCATGAGGAGGACTCCCTGGGCAATTGAAGCAGCTTCAAAAATACACTACTGGGACCTGATAAAAAGCTTCTGTACAGCCAAGAACACAGTAAGTAAAGCAAGCAAACAGCCCTCAGAATGGGAGAAGATATTTGCAGGTTATGTCTCCGACAAAGGTTTAATAACCAGACTCCCCAGAGAACTTAAACGTATAAGCAAGAAAAGAACAAGTGATCCCATCGCAGGCTGGGCAAGGGACTTGAAGAGAAACTTCTCTGAAGAAGACAGGCGCGCGGCCTACAGACATACGAAAAAATGCTCATCATCCTTAATCATCAGAGAAATGCAAATCAAAACTACTTTGAGATATCATCTAACTCCAGTTAGATTAGCTCATATCACAAAATCCCAAGACGAGAGATGTTGGCATGGATGTGGAGAAAAGGAAACACTTCTACACTGCTGGTGGGAATACAAATTAATACATTCCTTTTGGAAAGATGTTTGGAGAACACTTAGAGATCTAAAAATAATGAGGACAGACCTGGACAGCCAGAATTACCTGCCACCTACCCTGGAGCATTTCTAAATGTTTAATTTGTAGTTATTATTATTTTTAACATCTAATGACATTGGGCAGTGATCATGATATGATTTCAAGTGTAAAAAGCTGGATATAAAACTGAGTATGCAGTGTAATTAAAATTTTATAGAACATACATAAAATTTTGCATTAAAACACTGAGTTATCCACCAAAATGAATATCAAGTATTTAACTGTGAAATTTCAGATAACTTAAAAAGGTGTTTTTTAAAATTTCTTTACAACATACTATCTTTATAATCAGAAGAAAAGCGATTAAAAAGGGAGAAAGGAAAGAGGAAGGAGGAAAAGAGGGAGGGGGTAAGGAAGGGAAAGAGGTAGTAAAAGAAGCAGTTTTCAGGTGGTAAAAAATTTCAAAAAGGTAAAAGTCTTGCCTAGACGTAAGACCTGTAAGTTATGCTGTGAACTGGTGTTGGTCTGTTGACCAGGTGAGGTGGGTTCGTGTGAGCAATCTCTAAGATCCTGGGATTCCCGCCTCCTGTTACTCATATCTCTGAGTAGTCCTCTCCCACACTGGCTAATACGGAGCTGCCAGAACCATGGGGTATTGTGGAAATGATAATGGATGTCATCTACCGTTTTAAATGCTTAATGAATGGTTACTATTATTGTGAACATTTTATGTACATCATAAAAGACACTGCAGCTTTCACCTTGCTGTTTCCAAGATCACTCTGAGAGAAGCCAGAAGCCATGTTGTGAGAAAGCCCAAGCAGCCCCGTAGAGAGGTCAGCATGGAAGGGGTCTGATGCTTTCTGCCAACAGCCTGCATGAACTCGCAGACCAGCCATCTTGGGTGGATTTTTCAGCCACAGGCAAGCCTTTAGAGATTGCAGCCTTGGATGACATCTGGGCAGTAGCCTCCATGAGAGACCCTGAGCCAGAACCCTCCAGCTAGGTCAATCTCAAATTCCAGACCCAAAGGAACTGTGAAATAATAAAAGTTTATTGATGTTTTAAGCTGCCATGTTTGGGATAATTTGTTACACAGCAACAAACAACGAATACATGAATACACAAAAAATACAGAGATGTCTTTATTTTTTGAGCAGTTGGATTGTTCCAGGAATTTGCAAACTTTTTTTTTTCATATCTTCATTGCTATAGGAACCCCTCAAACATTCATGCAGCATTTATTATGAGTCAGGTATGATTTGAAGCATTCACCTATTGCTCTCTTATATTTTCACAACTATGAGGTGGAGCTATTATTATGTTCAGTTTACAGATGAAGACACTGAAGCATGGAAAGATTCAATGGCCAGGGTTACATGGCTATTGGTGATAGAACCATGAGTCAAACCCAGATGTTCTGGCTCAAACCCACACCCTTGCCCATTGTGCTATTTACCAGGGAAGGTCACAGTCAGGGCAGCTGATGTTTGCTCCCCTACCCCATCACACAGGGGGATATTTTGTTAGCATAACTGGGAGACATGGTGGCCATTTCTGCTTCTAACCCTCTTCAGTTCTCTTGATCCTATGTAATTTGTTTTCAAAGAAGCTTTGGGGGTTCTGATGGGGTGATGCCTCCAGCTCATCTCTTCCCATCTGGTTCTTTCCTCTTTGAGGACATGCCACACACAGAGCAGCAGGGAGACGGCTTGGGGGACAGAAATGTGGCAGAAATAACTAGAACAAATGTGGCCCACCATATGTGTATCCGTTAGCTTTTGCTCCAAAAATGTTACATAACAAATGACCCCATGAGTCACCCTAAGACAACACTCATTTATTTGTTCTCACGCACCTGTGTGTTGATTGGTTGCCTGACCTGGGCTGGAATTTGCAGTCAAGCTATATTGGTTTTGGCTGGGCTCAGTCACATAACTGAGGGTCAGCTGGGGAACTGCTAATCAAGGTCTTCTTCTTGGAGCCGATGGGCCAGCCCAGATGTGTTTTGCCAGGGAAAGGACAGAAGGGGAAGAGGGAACACACAAATTCTCTTCAGGCCTAGAGAACTGACCCATCAGAATGTCTACCTCACATGATGGGCAAAGCAAGTCACATGGCCAAGCCCAAAGTCAAAAGTCAAGGAAGCAGCCTACCTACAGTGGAAGGCACAGCCAGCTTCAGGAAGGGACACAGACCTGGGGCCAGCAACATGATCGACCTCACCCTTCCTCATCTATAGAAGGGCCATATAAGGGCACATGCCTTACAGGGCTACAGCACAGAGTAAATGAAACCACGCGTGTAAGGCCCTGGGTAGCATTTAGTAGCCGTTCAATGAATTTTCTTTCTCTTTGCTTTACTTGGGAGACTGAACCAACAAAAGAAGTCTCAGGGGGAGGAGCATGTGTGTGAACATCTCACTGGTTGAGACATCATCTGTGTGGTGAGAGGGAGGGGCATGGGGCTTCAGATTTGTCTTGATCATCAACCTGGGCTAGAGAAGGCTATGCTCAGTGAAAGCAAGAATTTACCCTTTCCTCCTGAGCTCCAGGCTTCTCACCTTCTGTTAGAGTCTGGGATTTGGTATCCCTTCTGCCCTGGGCCATAACCACAGGCCTGGACCCAAATCTTCTAGAAACTCACAGTGTCTCCTTGAGTGGCAGGGGAAGCTCTGATTCCCTAGTTTCAGGGTCCCCATGTTCTCAGGCCAACCCACCAACAGTCTCCTCTTTGATGATATCCTCTGTCACAACACAATCATGTCTGAAAAATGCTTTCCAAGTGACCTCTCCCAGTTCTGCCACTTCTGTGCCTCAGTTTCCTCATCTGACAAAGAGGACTAGAATCATACTTGCCTTGCAAGTTTTTGGCCTGGGCTGGGTTTGAACCCATCACCTCCGGCATATGGGGCTGGCACCCTACTCCATTGAGCCACAGGTGCTGCCCTCAAGTGGTTTGTTGATGAGATGAGTTAGTACCTGTGACTCTGCTGACATGGAGGCAATACTTGTTTTTTTTTCCTATACTTTTTCATTATTTTTTCTTTTTAATTATTTTTTATTAAATCGTAAGTTTGTACATTGATGCATTTATGGGGTTCAGGGTACTGCTTTGATATACAACGTGAAATGCTTACACTGAACTTAGTAACACATCCATCAATCCATCACAATTATAATATTTCTTGTTGAATTTCTTGTTATTTATTATTTACATGATATGGCTAACAGTGAGATCTTCCTGTAAGACTCCTCAATGATACTTTGTTAGGAGATGAAGAATGACTGCCAGGGGGCCTCAAAACAGCTCCTGAACCTGAAGGTGAGTGTCATGGTTTTCTTTCATGAAGAAGACAAATACCGCATTTGCTTCCCTCTTCTTGGGTGGCACGTGACTATCAGCTATGTGCCCTCCCTGCAACCAAAGCACTGCCTCCACAAGGGGAAGGTGATTTTTAAACAATGAATGAGAATATAACTGCTTTTTGAGACAAGCTCATGTTTTGGAAAGAACATTTTGAAAACAGATGTTGGGAAACGTATCCATTGTTACGAGATTTTATTGTCAAAAAGCAATGAAAGTGTGTTTCCTTTTAAAAACTCTCCATGTCTGCACACTTTAAGAACTGGGAAACAGAAAATTCTAACCAATTTCAGAATATATTCCAAAAGAAAACTTTTAGGGCATTTTGAATCCATCTGCTAAAAATCCACAAATTGAAAATAGGAAGTGTTCCAAGTGATCCTCTACCTGAGCCTATAGTTTCAGAGTAGCTGGGACCACAGGTGTGCATCACCACCTGTTTTTAAACAGGTTGAGCATCCTAAATCCTCAAATCCCAATATCCTCTTTGGAGAATTTCAGATTTCTGATTTCTGGATTTGAGATGCTCAATTGGTAAGTATAAAGCGAATATTCCCAAATCTGAAAAAGCATTGTGGATAAGGGAAACTCAACCTGTATATGTTTTATAGAATGCTTGTAGTATATTTGTGCACCTTCATGTAATTTATAAATGTTTCCACCCAGTTGGAGACCTCTCCTCCAACTTAATTGAATCTCAGGCCCCTCTCCCTGGCAGTTTTTGCTTCTGTGGTGGGAGTGTGGGGAGAGGTCTCTCTCCTTGCTCCAGCTGAGCCAGACAGGCAGCCCTACTTTTGGCCCATAGGGGGCAGCAAACAACAGCTTTGAAAACACCAAAAAAAAAGCAGCCCAAGACCAGCTAGTCCAGGAAACACCTTATAATGTCTGTTTTCTCCCCAACCTTCCTTGTCATCCCTCCTCAGGACCAGAGTAAAACAAACCAGCTACAGACCCTGGGGACTTAGAGAAATCCCACTGAGTGTAGGGAACGTGGAGGGGAGTCAGTGACACCCATGAGTTTTTTTAACTTGAACAAGTGATTCAGTGGCTATGACAGAGGGACAGACCATGACAGGCTGGGGTGGCCCTGGATTCTGACTCCTGCCCTGGTACTTCTTGAGCCTCAGTTTCTCCAGCTGAGATCTAGTGAGAATTCCATAAATAAACTGTATCCCTTTGGCCTGACATGCAGTTGGTGCCAAATCAATGTTGTGATAAGTTTCTGCTCCATCCCACAAAAATCTTCCCTGACTTTGCACCCATTTTCCTCCTGACCTGGAAGTTGGAGTCTGAGCTAATTTGCTGGCTGCTGTGTCTTGGGGGTCTGGGAGCATCTTCCAGCAGACGCACTGAAGCACTTGCCTGGCGGTGCTTTGAAAACACCACTGGGGAATAAATCTGAGGTTCCTTCTCATCTCTCAGAGCAGGCTTCAGTACTCAGCGTGGACCACGTGTGAGCCTCCTGACATATCTCCATGATGCCTTACCTCTCATCCACCTGCCTGCTCGCTCCCAGAGCCACCTTCCCGAAACACAGCCCTGGATATATCAGGTGCCTGCCCCAATGTTGTTACTGTATCTTTATTGCCATTGCCCAGAAGTTAAATCAAAGCTTCTGGGCTGGTCTTGAAAGCCTTGGGCTAGGAGCTGTTGCAAACTAAGGGCTTCCAGCCTTCTCTTCCTGTGCCTCCTGCTCCTGTCCAATATGTGTAGTGCTGGGCGCTTGACGGTCAGCTTTATCAGCCTGTTTCCTCATCTATAAAATGGATATAACTAATTCCTTGAGGGTTGAGAATGACAGGGCACGGCGGATCATGTGCCAAAAACTGCTCCTGGGGTGAGGACACTCAGCACATGTTGATTCTCTTTTTCCACCCCTACTTTACAGATGAGAAAACTGAGGCTCTCAGAGAGAGGTTGGGAATGGGTCCAAAGATACACAGCCCAGATGCAGCAGAGTCAGGATTAAAGGTCAGACCTTCCCACCCATGATCTGGAACATCTTCTATCTAACTCTTCCCAGTGCTTTTTTTTATTAATTTTTAAGTTTTTAATTGACACACAATAATTCTGTGTACTTCCGGGGTGCAGAGTGATGTCTGGTGCACATGTGTGCATTGGATATAATGATCCCTCCTCAGGGATCCTCTTTCCACTTCTGTGCACATCACCATCTACGATTATGGGATTTATTAGCTGCTCCTTTGTTTATTATTATCTCCCCTTTTAGAACATAAGCCCTGTGAAGGCATGGACCTGGTCTGTCTTGTTTGCTGAACACCTGCAGAGAGCAGGGGCCTGACAGTTCCAAAGAAGTGCAGAGGAACTCCAGCTGATCACTTTCTAATGAAGCTGCCTTTTTTCTGCTGGGGAGAATCTACCCCCTGTGATGTCTTTGATTGCACAGAGCTTCAGGGCCTTCCCTCCTCTGGGAACGGTGGCCTAACCAGCAAGCAACCTTGTAAACACTCTAGCACTGTGAGTGTAGCATTGGGCGGGGAGGGGACCTGGAGTGACAGGTTCACCAGGAGAGTAAAGCGGTCATTAAGCCTAGATACCTTGGGAGTCAATGTTTAAAAAAACCTCCCTGATAATTGGAGATTGGCTAATCTTCTTCTATAATTAGGAGGGCCTGGAGGCTGGGGATGTTCTTTTTCACCAAGCTCTGTTTTGAAGGTTTAGGAAACAGGAAGTGATTTAGGAAGCCCGGAAGCTAGTGAATGTCTTTGTAGCAGCTGACCTCAAAGAAAAGCGGAAAGTGAAAAGCATTTGGGACGTGTCCCTTCCAAGCAGATGTACATTTCCTGAAAAGAATAAATTTCATTATTATTTTTATTTATTTTTATTTTTTTTGAGACAGAGTCTCATTACGTCGCCTTCCATAGAGTGCTGTGCAGTCACAGCTCACAGCAACCTCCAACTCTTAGGCTTAAGCGATTCTCTTGCATCAGCCCCCCAAGTTGCTGGGAGTACAGACGCCCACCTCAATGCCCCTCTATTTCTTTGTTGCAGTTGTCATTGTTGTTTTAGCTGGCCCAGGCCAGGTTTGAACCTGCCAGCCTTGGTGTATGTGTCTGGTGCTGTAACCACTGTGCTATGGGCGCCAAGCCAGTGAATTTCATTATTAATAGCAACAGTATTTCTGGCACATTTTGTGGAATCTAAAAACTGTACAGCTCCATGAGATTTCATGATCTGAACACACTTGCGTGAAAGGGGCCCCCAGGAGTTCCTCTCCTAGCCCCTCCCAGGCACTATCCCACCTCCTGAGGGTAACTATCATCTTGACTTTTAGCATCATAGAATGCTTTGATCCTTAATACCAGGTTCTCAAATTCCAATGCTCCCAGGGACTGGGCAGGATCCTTATTGCTAAGAGGGCCCTTCTGCCCCATACAGGTGCATTTGGCAATTATAGTCAGGCAAAAACGCAGGCCCAGTGTTGGTAGGTAATTTGATTATGCAAGAGAAGCTGGAAGTCTAGATTTTTAAGTGAAATCTCATGATTCTGGAATGTTGGCAACTCATGAAAATTTAACATGCTGTGTTAAATTTTGGCCTCTACCCAGGCCAAAAAAATATGCTTATGGGCCAAATTGACCTGCAGGGTGCTAGTGGGGGTGAGCTGGAGGGATCCCCAGGTGTGTGGGGAGACAGGTGTGAAAACAGACATCCCAGTTTGGAGTGATTCACTGACATGGAAGGTCAGTGGAGGGGTGACCGACTGCAGGGTATATGTGTGTGGGGGGTCGGGGAAGCACTGCAGTGGCAGTAGGACACCAGGGAAAGGAGGGTTTTCTAGGCAGATGCCTGGGCTCAGCCCACGTACCAGGTGGTTGGGAACTGCAAAGTGATCTGGTGTGGCCTTGGCAAGGGGCTGGAGAAGTGAGCAGAAGGTAGTCACTGGGCCCCGGAAGGGCTGACTCAGGCAGTGAGGCTTGGTCCTGCTGGGCAGGCGGTGGAGCCTCAGAGGAGGTTAAGCAGAGGCATGCGTGGCTATCTCTGGCAACAGGGCAGGGTGGGGGTTGCAAGGACACAGGTGTCTGCTTGGCCTTGGCCCATAGTTGTGGACCAAAGAGAGGCAGCTAGAGAGTTGGGCTCACATTTCTGGCCTCCTAAACAAATCCTACACCCCAACACCCTTGTCCACATCTGAGGTAATTCCAACTTTATCACTATTAGGGATTTAAAAATCCCCATCCTATCTAAGGGTCTTGCTGATGAGTTTTGCTGCAGGAAGGGCTTGTAGACACCTAAAGTGGCTCCTCTCTTGGTGTAATCTACCTCATCTCCAGCTTGAGTGTAAGGCCCAGCATAAAATCGGTCAGAGCACTGGTTTTCTCTGCTCCCCACAGATCCGCTTCAGCCTCAGCCAATAGCAGCCCTGACCCCGCAGGAGTTCCTGCCGAACACCTCAGAGTCCTATTTCTCTCCCACCCCACAGTCCATCCTTGAGCAATCTGGCTGGATTTGTCTGTAATGCCAACCCATACTCTCCACTGTCACTGCCCCCACCCTGGTCTGAGCCCTGGCATCAGGCACCAGGATCCATTTGCCAAGTCCCCTGGCCTCTGCCATCCTTCTCACAGTTGCTGGGTGATCCATTGGACCCTAAGCCAGATGTGGCTCCCTCTGCCCAGACCCTTTGCCGACTTTTGCCTGGCTCAGAGTGAGTGCCCGAGTCCTGGTAGGGGCTCACACAGATTGGTGATCTGTCTTGCCAGCACCCCTTGCTCACTCAGCTCTGGCTTGGGCTGTGCTGCACCTCAGTTATCCCCCATGGGCTGGGCAGGGCTTCTGCACTGGCTGTCTTACGGCTGGAACCTTCTTCTCCTGGATATCCTGGTGGCTCGCTGCTATGTCTCCTTCAGGTCTTTGCTCTGATGTCACCTTCTCAGGGAGACCTTCTTTGAGGCTCTCCCTCGTCCCCCTTTCTCTGCTGTGGTTTTCTTCCCAGCCCTGAACCCCTGAGCACTTGGCAGTGTTCCTTCTTATTAATGTTTGCGTGTTCTCTTCTCCCCAGTGCCAGTGTTCAGTGGAGCTCAGCAAGCAGACGAGTGTCTTAGACAGAAATTTCAAATCTCCCTGTGCTCCTTCTGGATGTTCCTCAGGGGAGTATGGTCTGTGAGATGGAGTTCTCCTGGGCTCTCTGGATACCCCAGACAGGGTTCCCAGCAAGTAGGTTCCAAGCCCCACCCATGTACACACCAACCACAATCTCGAGCTCAGAGAAGAACTGTAAAGCACACAGCTGTAAAGGGGGGCTGGTTTTCCATTGTGTAAACTCATGATAAATATTGTACACCTGTTTAAAAGTGCTACTGGATTTCCTGTTGCTGTTTGGCCATGATAGATTTGCTTTGTCAACCAATGTCCTCAATGCCAATGTCCCAACAGTTGGGAATCTTTTGCCTAGTGCCAGAGAAGGGCTAATAAGTGAGTCTGGAGATCTCTGGCCATCCTTTATGCTGGTTCCTGCCAGGGACATTGCCCACATGCCTTAGTTTCACCTACCCCCCAGCAGAGTAGGAGCAGCTGACAGTGAGCATGGGCTCACCCCCAGGAATCAGGCAATTCATAACCCGTTAACCTTGAATTCTGTAAGGCCTGCCACTCAGCAAGCCAGGGCTTGTTGGAACAGTTCTCAGCTTGGGAAGCAAATTAGCTCTTGCAATCAACATGCAATTAATTGTTGCACAGCCTGGGCATCTGGGCACCCTGTACTGTGCAGGGTGAGGGGAGTTCAGTGAATATGGTCATCTCAGAGCAGAGACGGGGATGGGGAGTGCACAAATTTCCCATTTTGCACAAGAGAGCCTGAAAAGGTTTGTGTAAGTTTGGTCAACTGATCTTGTTCAGGTGTTAATTATAGTGGCTGGCATTTATTGAATCTACTATGTGATAAATGTGTTATAGGCATGATCTCATTACAGCAGCTCAATGTGATATGCCTCTGAGGCATATTCCTCCACTTTTCATAGTTGGAAATTGAGGAAATTGAGGCTCAGAGAAGGTAAAGGACTTGTTCAAAGGCACACAGCTGGTCAAACCCTGGATTTGCCTGATTCCAAAGTCAGTAAGCCTGAGCACTCTGCCCCTACTCAACTTTGAAGGTTTCAGGTTGGCAGCACCGGCATAGTACCCCTGCCTGGTGGCCACAACTTTGTGTCTGGCATCAGATCTCTTGGGTTATGCTGTTTAGGATCTTGGAGGGCCGGAGGGGATGGCCTGTAAGCTGAAGCCCTATTTGTCCTACCCAAATATTTGGCCCTTCTATGGGGTACTCTTCCTGCCACTCTTCCTGCTGTTCTGTGACCTGACCCAGAACCCAGATGACAGCTCTTCCCATACTCTGGGTGTGACCCCCAGAGGGCAGACGAACCTTTCAAACTCTACTCTATTCCCTGTAGGATAGCCCCCTGACCAGTCCTGCAACTCCACTCCAGGTACATCATGCAGTGTCCCTTCCTTCGGGCCCTGTAGCTCCTGGTTGGGGGCGCCCAAAGTCTTTGCAGCTCAGACCCTTTGGAGAACTCCTTTCTGGCGTAGGTCTCCTTTCTGGACCCCTTCTAGGGGAGGGTTCTGCTGGTCCGAGCCCCTCCTGGGGAGCTTCAGCAGACTCTGCCCCAGGCTTCCATGGCCAGGGCCTCTTTGGGTCTCATGTGAGGTGACCCCTCTAGGCCGCTTTTCTTTCCCCAAGTCTGCTGTGGGGATCTTTTCTCTGGGAGCGCCTTGCCCAGCATTTTCCTTGTTTCTCAGACCCTGCACTCAGGCGCAGGTCTCTGTCCGGGCGTCCCTTCTTTCCCAGTTCCCCACCCGCGCCCAGTGCGGGGCGCCCCCTCTCCCGTGCGGGCGGGCGCCGGAACAGTGTCGCTGGCCGCCTGCAGGTGTCTCCCCACGGAGGGGCGCGCGTCCCTGCGCCGTGGCCGCTGCCAGGCGCCAGCGGCTCCTCGCCGAGGTGCACTCGCGCTCCGAGCTCCGGGCGCGCCGGAGCCGCTCCGCCGCCACCGTCCGCCGCCCGCGTCCCCCAGCGCCGCGCCCCCACCCCGGGGGGGCCATGGGCCCGCGCCGCGTCCGCCGCCGCCGATCTCAGGCGCCCGAGCCCCGGGGCGCGGCAGGCAGCGGCCGCTGACGCGGGGCGCCGGCTGCCAACTTCGCGCGCGGAGCTCCCCGGCGGTGCGGTCCCGGCGGCACGGGCGGCATGAAGACGAGCCGCCGCGGCCGAGCGCTCCTGGCCGTGGCCCTGAACCTGCTGGCGCTGCTTTTCGCCACCACCGCCTTTCTCACCACGCACTGGTGCCAGGGCACGCAGCGGGTGCCCAAGCCAGGCTGTAGCCAGGGCGGGCGCGCCAACTGCCCCAACTCGGGCGCCAACGCCACGGCCAACGGTACCGCCGCCCCCGCCGCCGCCGCGGCCGCCGCGGGGAACGGCCCCCCTGGCGGCGAGCTCTACAGCTGGGAGACCGGCGACGACCGCTTCCTCTTCAGGAATTTCCACACCGGCATCTGGTACTCGTGCGAGGAGGAGCTCGGCGGGCTCGGTGAGTGAGCGGCGGCGCCAGCGGGCTCGGCTCCGACTCCCCCGGGGCTGCACGGCCCCGGCGGCCCGAGCTCCAGCCCCAGCCCCAGCCTCGCGCTTCCTCCTCCCGGCAGGGCGAGGGGCCCCGCGCCGCCGCCGCGACACGGTTGCCGGCGCTCATCAGGGCTGGGGAATCGTTCGGGGGCGTAGGACGCGCGTTTGCAAGGTCCGGGGGCTGGAATGTTGGGCGTCCGGGACGCCCTGCGTTTGAAGGTTCGAGGCAGAGCTCTGGCCGCTTGCGAACGCCCGCTGGCGGCTTAGGGGACCTTGCCGCGCGCTGGGAAGGTGCGTCTCCCAGGAACCCACCCCAGCTGCCGGTTGGAGGGCGCGCGTTCCTCTCCAAGCCTGAACTCATCTCCATGTTCGCCCCCTCCTCGTCCTCTTGCGGGGCACTAGGTACCCTCACCCACTCCAGGGCGTCTTTGGGGGTGGCGCTGGTGCAAGGACTCCTGCTCCGAGCCACCCCTCCCACCGCAGATCCTCAGAATCAGGAACCAAGGGGGTCATTCTTCTACCAGACGGAAATGGGGAGTGGAGGGAGTCCCGGGAAGCCGGACCCAGAGACACCCCTACTGCCAGAAGCCAGGGATCCCTTTGTGTCTGGACCCCCTTCCCGGAGAGAATGCGAATGGAGAGAAAGGAGGCCGGTGGGAAAGAGGGGACAACAGCTCAGTGAACTCCAGGTCATGGAGCCCGAGGCTCTTAGCTTAGCACAAGGCTGCAGTCAGATCGGGGGGGCTGACTTTTCAAAAGACAGATCAAACTGCTCCCTTGCCTGTACCCCTTTATCTGCCCTGGGAGGCAACCAGGGCTGGAGAGAACGTCCCGAGGCAGACAGCCAGGCGGTGGCAGGGCTCAGGGGACCGCCCCCTGACGGCGGCTTGGCCAGATCGGGGTGGTGCTGACCCATGAGACCCGGTGCCTCTGAGGGGGTGTTGCTCCACTGCAGGTTTGGGGCGCCTCCTGAGTGAATTGACCTCTTTCTCCAAGGTTATAACTCCTCCATGCCAGCATAGCTCTGCCCTGAGGATGGGCGTGGACACCCATGGTTTGCCCTGAATAAGCCATTGGCTTAAGTGGCTTAAAGGACAGAGGGAAGAAGGTGCAAACCCAGCAAGCAGCTTCCAGGCCTCTTCCTAGGGCTCCCTTCCAGTCCCCATGCTTCCCTAGCTGGCTCCCGTTTAGCGCTGGTGGACTCTTCTTTTGGCCTTGTGCATCCGGATCCTCTGCAGAGAAGACCTTGGGAGACCCCACCCTTTGGCAGTAGCATCTCTCGGTCTTTGGATCTCACCACTGTCTTTATCTCCTCATGCTTGGCACAACTTTTCTAGCACCTGCCTTTGGACACAAGCTTGTTGCCACTCTCCCCGTGGGATGTCCCTCCGTGAGAGCTGGGCAGTGTTGAACTCATTCACCGTTGCTCTCGCTGCCTCTGCTCTAGTGTCTAGCATATAGTAGATTTTTGATTTGCAGGTTAGATATTGGATAGGGTCTTGGCACAATGGACCCCGGGAGGCTTCCCAGGGTGCTGATGGCTCTGGCTCAATTCTGGGGGTGTCCACCAGAACTTTTCTGTGACTCTACTTTAACCCTGCCTGCCATTTGAGAAAGATACACGTGTTTGAATAGGGTCCTATTCCCAATCAGTTCCATTCCACCAGACTCACTGGTTGGTGTACCCCAGTGTGTATTCAGGACTTGAATATTGACTGTGGGATGTTATAAAACATAATAACTTCAAAAGGCATCTTGGTAAAATTCCCTGCCTTCTGCACAGCCCAACCCTAACCTCTCATACAGAGGCCTTGCTGTTGGGAACACCTGTGTCCTTCAAGGTAGAGGTCCCTGCACATCTTTCTCCAAGTTCAAGATGTTTCCTAGGTTTGGGACTTAACACCTCTCTCTCTCACCAAGTTTCTCCTTTGTGTAAAATCCCAGCCTCCTTGCTCCCTTCCTTTGTGTACAGACTTGAAAATAGAACTCTGCAACTTGCACTGAAACTGTCCTGTCCCTACCTCTGTGGAGTGTCCTGGCCCGGGCTGGTCAACTGGTCAGCTGAGCCTCTTGATGGTTTGAGGTCTCTCCTGGCTGCTTCCTGAAGGTCATGGCCCTAATACTTGCAGTTATTTTTTTGTCGCTTAACCAGGGCTTGACTTGGGATATTTAAACCCAAGTCATTAAAAAAAATTATTAATTGAAAAATATTGAAAAACATTAGCTAACTAATTTATGGAGCTCGTAAGCTGTTCCAGGCCCTGTTGAAACTTCTCACTTCCCCAATCCTGGTCACTGCCTTTGAGGTAGACTAGGGGGCTCAGTTTTTCAGATGAGGAATTTGAGGCTCTGAGAGGTTTCTGACAAGAGAGCCTGACTTATCTTCTAGAAAACAGAAAAGAATCAGAGTGAAGGGATGGAGAAGAGAATGGTGCAGGTGGGGGAGATCAGAGGAGATGTTTGGGGGGCCCAGCTAAGACCTTCACTCCCACGCCTCTGATAGTTACAAACATGGATCGTTAATTTGTTGGATAAATAAAATTCGCAATTTTCTCTTGGCCACTGTTAGGTAGAGATGATCCCTCCCAGAAAATCACAATTTTCCTCTCTGGGAGCTTGGAAAATAGTTATCAGCTTGTCAGTGCTGGTGAGAAATCTGGGAGGTGCAAGCCAGCTGAGGTGGTTTCTCCCGCCAAAATCCTGCCTTTTATACCGCTGTGGTCCTGAAAGGGTGTTGGAAGTACCTGGCCTCAAACTTTTGTTGCCATGACAACCCTTTTTGTGGGTTCTGTGACCAGTTTATTTTTTTTTTAACGTGAAGAGGAAAAAACACCCCAACAACCCCTTGAACAAAATCCTGCCTCCCACCCCTAAACATTGAGGGTGAACTTTCTTCCCAGACTTCCTATGAAACTACAGGCAAAGCTCTCGTCCCTTTTTGGCGTTTTACATACACCCAAATGATAACACCAACCAGCGAATCCTAACCTCTCTGTGAAAAGCAGCTGCTAACTGTTCCTTCCTATCCAACGCCTGTTCGCCTGTTCAGTAATTTCTTTCTGTGCTCAGAAAAACCTCTCCCCACTTTGGGCAGCCACAGGGAAATCTAATAAGCCCTTTTTCTCACCCTAAAAATCTACAGCATTCACAAAGAAAACTGCAGCCTGCACAAAACTGACACACTTTCACCAGACTCGGCACAAAGGAACCTTTTCTCCTTCCTCCAAGAAGGAGCATCGGCATCCTTCCACACACAGAAAGGGAAGCGTGGCCTTGACACAGAATCACCCAGAGCCCTTCACACAGATTGGATTTCTCTTCTGGTTTAGATGCTAGGGAAGGTTGGGGTGGGGGCAGATGTGGACATTCTGGGGAGTGGGGGTGGGGGCAACAGAGGAGATGCCTGGAGGAGGGAAGAATGCAGGTCTGGGGTGGAGCAGGTGGGAGCTTGTGCCAGCTTGGAGGCACAGGTGACATTTGAGGGTGTTGGGCCCACGTGTTGGACTTCATTCTGCAACCATTCGAGCCTGAGAATATGAGTGGCTTGGGAAGAGTGGCCCTTTCAGGATCTCGGGGGTAGGGAGTTTTGAGGCTGCCTGGAAGGAGGTGGGATTAGAGAGACAAAAAGGGAGAGACCAGTCATAGGGCCAGGCAACCGGGTGGAGGTGCATGTGGGACCCAGGCTGGGGACCAATATGCTATGCACAGTGGTGACCTCACCTACAGTCTCAGAGACTTTGGAGGAGGAGCACATTTCCACTGGAGTCTAAAATCACTCTTACTTGTAGAACAGGTAGAAGTTCAAGGCCAGGCACCACCTCTCACTGTGGCTTTAAGACAGAGCCGCCCTTATTTGCCCTGTAGATGGGGACCAGTGATGTGAGGAGTCAGTGAACACCCTGGGCACATTCTGGCCTCAGGGCCTTTGCACAGGCTGTCCCTTCTGCCTGGAATGCTCTTTCCCCAGATATGTCCAAGAGCATTTTCCATAACTTCAAGTCTGTGCTTAGCTCTCTCTCCAGCCACATTTTCTGCTTAACTTTTATTCAAGCACTTTCTGCCATGGACCTCACCTCAGTGTTGTTATTTTGTGTTTGTTAGCCAGCTCCATAAGGCGGGCACGGATCTTTCACTTGCATTGCCTGCTGCTGGCTCCCCAGTGCTTAGAGGCCAGCACAGAGTAGGTGCTCAGTGGATATTAGTGGAATGCACTTGGTTACTATTGCTGCTCTTGGGATCTGGTTCTTTCCCCAGGCTGGGGTGGGGGCTGACAGGGGTCCTCTCCCCTTCTAGTGAGGTCCCTTCTACACACCCCCACTCCTGTGTAAGTGAGCCTGTTAGCCTCCCGTGGCTCTTGCCTCACGTTTTTCTACAGAGAACCCCAGCTCTTCTAAATTATCTGCAATTCCCTAAATTATCTGTGACATTTTCACTAGTGTGAGGACCTGTGGGATGTCCTCAACCAGGAGGTTTCTAGTGCTTGGGAATACGTTGGTATAATATTTGGTTGTATTTCTTTGCTTTAAAAATTTTTAAATTTCTGGCTCAGCGCCTGTAGCTCAGTGGCTAGGGCGCTAGCCACATACACTGGAGCTGGTGGGTTCGAACCCAGCCTGGGCCTGCCAAACAGTAATGACAATTACAACAAAAAACTAGCTGGGCATTGTGGCAGTCATCTGTAGTCTTAGCTACTGGGAGGCTGAGGCAAGAGAATCTCTTAAGCCCAAGAGTTTGAGATTGCTGTGAGCTGTGATGCTACAGCACTCTACAGAGGGCGACATAGTGAGACTCTGTCTCAGAAAAAAATTTTTTTTCTTTTTAATTTCTTAGGTGGGCATGGTGGTTCATACCTGTAATCCTAGCACTCTGGGAGGCCAAGGGGGTAGATTGCTTGAGCTTAAGAGTTCAAGACCAGCCTGAGTAAAAGTGATACCCTCTCTACTAAAAAGAGAAAAACTAGCTGGGCATTGTGGCAGGTGCCTATAGTCCCAGCTCTTTGGGAGGCTGACTCAAGAGGATCTCTTGAGCCCAAGAGTTTGAGGTTGTTGTGAGCTATGACATCACAGCACTGTACCCAAGGTGACAGAATGAGACTAATTCTCAAAAAAAATTTTTAAAAAAAATTTTTGTTTTGGGCGGCGCCTATGGCTCAGCGGGTAAGGCGCCGGCCCCATATACCGAGGGTGGCGGGTTCAAACCCGGCCCCGGCCAAACTGCAACCAAAAAATAGCTGGGCGTTGTGGCGGGCGCCTGTAGTCCCGGCTACTCGGGAGGCTGAGGCAAGAGAATCGCTTAAGCCCAGGAGTTGGAGGTTACTGTGAGCTGTGTGAGGCCACGGCACTCTACCGAGGGCCATAAAGTGAGACTCTGTCTCTACAAAAAAAAAAAAAAATTTTTCGTTTTTTAATTTCAATAGATTTAGGGGTGCAAGTTGAATTTCATTTACATGTCAACATTGTATGCTAGGGGGGAGCATAATATTGTATTGCCAAGCCTTATGCTGGGAACATCTGATACACAAAGATTGGGACTTTGGACGGTATTACTCTAAGTCCTCGACAACTGGGTGCCATAGTTATCCCCATTTTTGAGATGAGGAAACTGAGGCACAGAGAGGTAAATTGACTTGCCCAAGGTCCCACAGCTGATAAATGGCAGAGCTGGGATGTACACCAGGCAGGAGGCTCTGGACCCCAGCTCACCCTGCTGTACTACACTGCCTGCCCGCCCTCCTATTCCACCATGCCTCCCACACTCCCCCCCCCCCCATTCATCAGGCTTCCTGAGTTCCTCCATCTGCCTCATGGGGAAGAGCTGGGAGCCCCCAGGCTCACCTGCATGCTCTGATGCCAGCGTGCCTAGTGGCTTTGGGTAAGTCACATTCTTTCTTTCTGGACTTTTCTTTCCTTCTGTGTTACATGAGGGTTTTATTTTTTGTCTGAATGATGGAGGTGGCTGATCATTGTTCTCTCGACCATAGGCTTTGGGGCCAGACAGTCTGAGTTCCAGCCCCCGCATCACCACTTGCCTTCTGTGTGCCCTTGGGTAGGGCTTTGCTCTCTCTGGGCCTCACTTTCCTTGGCAGGGCCTGAGGATGATATCTGCCTCACCATGGCATTGTTGGGAATAAATCAGATGTTCTCATGAAGCGCGTCATAAACGGCACTTGCTGTAACCTGACCCTCAGGTCTGAGGCTGCGCCTAGCTGGCCCTCGGTCTGATCTGAGCTGTGTGTCCGTTTTGTTTGGCCCTGCAGTGTTTCCAGTGTCTTTGAACAAGTTGCCAAGAGTTGAAAATGGAGGTGCTTCCCAGAAACATCTGGATTTATGGCTTTCCTTGAGAAACTGTCAGATTTGCCCGTACTGGGCCCAGGTTCCTGTGGGAGCGTGGCTGCCCCTGCCCCCTTCCACCTCCTCACTGTTCACGTGAATTGATCCTTCTGGGCACTCAGGCCCCACATGTCTGCATCTTCTGCGATGCCCCAAGTCTGGTCCACTGGCCAGTCCAGCCTCCTGCATTCAGAGTCCAGCCTAGCCCAGCCTGACTGTGTCCTACAGTCCCGGCACCCCCCTCCCTGACCCCTGCTCCTGTCTTTGGCCCAAGGATCTATTCTCCACCCAGAAGTCAGTGGGGCCCTGTCATATCTGAGCCAGGTCACCTCCATCCTCTGCTTGGAACCTAGGACACATTCTGTCTCATTCAGGGTCATAGCTGAAGGTCTTCTGATGCCTGTGGGGCCTGCTGTGACTTGCCCTGCTGCCTCTCTGACCATCCCTCTCTTCTCCACCCCCACAGTAACTCTGCCCCCTTGCTGGGCCTAGTGCAGTCCCAGATGCTCCTGCCTTGGGACCCTTACACTTGCTGTTCCCGCTGTCTGTGACTCCTCCCCCAGAAAGCCATAAGACTCCCTGCTTTCTCGGGCAGGTCAATGCCCAAATATCCTCTAGTCAGTGTGGCCTCCTGCCTACCCCATCGAAATCTGCCACCTCATTGCCCCCTAGCACGTCCCTCCCACCCGTTTCCCCATTTCCCCAGTGCTCTAACTGCTGTCTTACCACTGCAGAGCACGGTTGCTTCTCTCTATTCTCCCTGTCCCCTGCTGGCTCTGTGGGGACAGGCTGTGGTCCATTTCACATAATGCTACCTCCCAGAGCCCAGGCAAGCTGGCCCTTCGTAAGGGTTCAGTGTGCCAGCTCGTCTAGATTCTGGGATGGGGCGTTGTGAGTAGACTGAGCCTTTAGGCAGGATTCGGTGAGTACTTGTTGCATGCTTTTGGGGTTCTGGGAACTTCTTTGTGCAGTGAGAGTCTTGGGCTCTGTCCTCCATGTCTGTCACTCCCATGGACTTGACACATGTTCTTTCTTTCCTCCTCCCTCTTGTTTTGCTCCCAAGAAGAGGTGTGTAGTGGCACACCATGAGGAGCTGGAGGGGCTCGTGGTCATCCCCAGGTTTAAATTCTGGGGTGCTAACTCAGGCCCATTTTGGGGGTGTGCTGTGACCTCTGACCTCTGCGCTGCCTGCAGGATGGTGGTGCTTAAGCTCTTTTGGTCCCAAGTCACAAAAACAGTCTTGACACCAAATGGGAATAAAGGAGTTTATTAGAGTGATGCTGCTGCTCATGGGGTCCAGGCCAAGGGGAAATCAGCAGTGCTTGGGGGGTCAAACTCAGGGCCTCCCCTGGGTCCAGAGCCACTAACCAGGGTCCTACAGAGCCAGGCTGCAAACCTAAGAGGGTGAGGGAGGGAGGATGGGGGCAAGTGCTTCCCGCTCCAGGAGATCATTATCATTGCACGATGGGGGCCCACAGAGTACCAACTGTCCATATTTGTCAAAACTTCAGGTTTTTAACAGCCTAGATGCCCACCAACCCAGGAATGGATCAACAAGCTGTGGTATATGTATATCGTGGAATATTGTCCAGCCACTAAAAACGACAGAGACTTTACCTTTGTATTAACCTGAATGGAAGTGGAACATATTATTCTTAGCAAAGCATCACAAGAATAGAGAAACAAGAATCTTATGTACTCAGTTCTGATACGAAGACAATTAATGACCTAGCGCATGGTTGGGGGTGGAGGATGGGGAGAGCAGAAAGAGGGAAGGAGGGAGTGGGTGGGAGGGTCATGGGGGGTGGTTCACCTTTTGGGGTGGAACACTATTATAAGAGGGTCTTTCTCTAACACAAGCAATCAGTGTAACCTAGTTCTTTGTACCCTCAATGAAGCCCTACCAATAAAAAACCAAAACCAAAACAAACAAACAAACAAAAAACATTAGGTTTTTTATGAAATCTCTTGATTGTTAACATTTGATAACTAATTCAATTTAAAGAAACCACACCTTTTCTGCAGACTGAACTCAAATACTTCTTTTTTTTTTTTTTTTTTATTGCTGGGGATTCATTGAGGGTACAATAAGCCAGTTACACTGATTGCAATTGTTAGGTAAAGTCCCTCTTGCAATCATGTCTTGCCCCCATAAAGTGTGACACACACCAAGGCCCCACCCACCTCCCTCCTTCCCTCTTTCTATTTCCCCCCCCATAACCATAATTGTCATTAATTGTCCTCATATCAAAATTGAGTATAGGATTCATGCTTCTCCATTGTTGTGATGCTTTACTAAGAATAATGTCTTCCACGTCCATCCAGGTTAATATGAAGGATGTAAAGTCTCCATTTTTTTTTAATGGCTGAATAGTATTCCATGGTATACATATACCACAGCTTGTTAATCCATTCCTGGGTTGGTGGGCATTTAGGCTGTTTCCACATTTTGGCGATTGTAAATTGAGCTGCAATAAACAGTCTAGTACAAGTGTCCTTATGATAAAAGGATTTCTTTCCTTCTGGGTAGATGCCCAGTAATGGGATTGCAGGATCAAATGGGAGGTCTAGCTTGAGTGCTTTGAGGTTTCTCCATACTTCCTTCCAGAAAGGTTGTACTAGTTTGCAGTCCCACCAGCAGTGTAAAAGCGTTCCCTTCTCTCCACATCCACGCCAGCATCTGCAGTTTTGAGATTTTGTGATGTGGGCCATTCTCGCTGGGGTTAGATGATACCTCAGGGTTGTTTTGATTTGCATTTCTCTAATATATAGAGATGATGAACATTTTTTCATGTGTTTGTTAGCCATTCGTCTGTCATCTTTAGAGAAAGTTCTATTCATGTCTCTTGCCCATTGATATATGGGATTGTTGGCTTTTTTCATGTGGATTAATTTGAGTTCTCTATAGATCCTAGTTATCAAGCTTTGTCTGATTGCAAATATGCAAATATCCTTTCCCATTGTGTAGGTTGTCTCTTTGCTTTGGTTATTGTCTCCTTAGCTGTACAGAAGCTTTTCAGTTTAATGAAGTACCATTTGTTTATTTTTGTTGTTGTTGTAATTGCCATGGCAGTCTTCTTCATGAAGTCTTCCCCCAGGCCAATATCTTCCAGTGTTTTTCCTATGCTTTCTTTGAGGATTTTTATTGTTTCATGCCTTAAATTTAAGTCCTTTATCCATCTTGAATCAATTTTTGTGAGTGGGGAAAGGTGTGGGTCCAGTTTCAGTCTTTTACATGTAGACATCCAGTTCTCTCAACGCCATTTATTGAATAGGGAGTCTTTCCCCCAAGGTAAGTTCTTGTTTGGTTTATCAAAGATTAGGTGGTTGTAAGATGTTAGTTTCATTTCTTGGTTTTCAATTCGATTCCAAGTGTCTATGTCTCTGTTTTTGTGCCAGTACCATGCTGTCTTGAGCACTATGGCTTTGTAGTACAGACTAAAATCTGGTATGCTGATGCCCCCAGCTTTATTTTTATTACTAAGAACTGCCTTAGCTATACGGGTTTTTTTCCGGTTCCATACAAAATGCAGAATCATTTTTTCCAAATCTTGAAAGTACGATGTAGGTACTTTGATAGGAATGACATTGAATAGGTAGATTGCTTTGGGAAGTATAGACATTTTAACAATGTTGATTCGTCCCATCCATGAACATGGTATGTTCTTCCATTTGTTAATATCCTCTGCTATTTCCTTTCTGAGGATTTCATAGTTTTCTTTATAGAGGTCCTTCACCTCCTTTGTTAGGTATATTCCTAGGTATTTCATTTTCTTTGAAACTATGGTGAAGGGAGTTGTGTCCTTAATTAGCTTCTCATCTTGACTGTTATTGGTGTATACAAAGGCTACTGACTTGTGGACATTGATTTTATATCCTGAAACATTACTGTATTTTTTGATGACTTCTAGGAGTCTTGTGGTTGAGTCTTTGGGGTTCTCTAAGTATAAGATATGTCGTCAGCAAAGAGGGAGAGTTTGACCTCCTCTGCTCCCATTTGGATTCCCTTTATTTCCTTGTCTTGCCTAATTGTATTGGCTAGAACTTCCAGCACTACGTTGAATAGTAAAGGTGACAGAGGACAACCTTGTCTGGTTCCAGTTCTAAGGGGAAAAGCTTTGAGTTTTACTCCATTCAGTAAAATATTGGCTGTGGGTTCGTCATAGATAGCTTCAATCAGTTTTAGAAATGTGCCACCTATGCCTATACTCTTCAGTGTTCTAATTAGAAAAGGATGCTGGATTTTATCAAATGCTTTTTCTGCATCTATTGAGAGGATCATGTGATCTTTATTTTTGCCTCTGTGGTGGATAATGTTTATGGACTTGCGTATGTTAAACCAGCCTTGTATCTCTTGAACTCAAATACTTCTGAGGGGCAGGCAGACTCTTGTCCTGCCAGGCTTTTGCTGGTCTAGCTCCAGGGCCTGGGTTGAATGACTCACGGTCTTGAGAGAGAGTCTGATTGGACAGTGTGGATCAGGTGGCCCTGGCTGCTCTGTGCTGGGAGTGGGAGACATCGACCTGATTTGCGGGTAGGTGGGCAAAACTTTGAGATGGGGCCTTGGACAGAGTCAGGCTTGGTATCCAGGACTCTAGGGCTCAATGCCAACCATAATGGGAGCACAGAAAAAGCATCTTTTATTATAGAGTCTTGTGATGGAAAAGTCCAGAGTTGGGGCATGGCTGGATCAAGTGATGTTGTTGGGACTTTGCTTCTTCCTAGCAATTGGCTCTGCCTTGCTCTTGGTTAGCTTCATCCTCAGGTGGGCTGTCCTGGGCGGTAGTCCCTGAGGACTTTGAACTTACTGCCTATCCTTAACTTTGGACAAAAAGAGAGATCTTCTTTGCTAAGGTGTACACACAAGTCCTAGAACTGGTTCTTAATACATCAGCTTGGATTGTGTCCTCACCCATGGACCTGTCAATGGGGCCAGTGGGATGGATTGTGTTGGAAGGCCAGGCCTTGGTCACATGCCCACCCTGGGATATGAGGACAGCACCACCTAAAGCATGTAGAAGAGAGGGTGCATCAGTTAGCTATCATCACAGTAATGCTGTGTAACAACAACTGCAAAGCTTTAGTGGCATACAATTGCAAATATTTATTGACCCCCAGTCTGTGGGTCAGTGATTTAGCTTGGGCCATGCTGGGCACTCCCACATATAGAGTTTGCTCTTGTGTGGAGCAGTGGAGGCCACTGGCTTATATGTCTCTTGTCCTTTAATAGGCTAGCCCAGCCAGATTCTCAGGGTGTCAGAAATGTGGAAGCCAGAGCAACTCAAAAGGTGCTCCCACTTTTTAAGCCTCTACTTACTTCACATTTGCCTATATGCCATTGGCCAAAGCAAGTCACATGGCTGATTCCAACACTGATGTGGGAGGGCACTGTCAGCTTACAGGCCCAGGGGAGGGTTGAGGAATTGGGCCATTAAAACAATTACTCTTGGCCGAGTGCCTGGCTCACCCTTGTAATCCCGGCACTCTGGGTGGCAGATGTGGGAGGGTTGCTTGAGCCCAGGAGTGAGAGACCAGCCTGAGCAGCATAGTTTCCTGTTTCTAAAAAAAAAAAAAAAAAAAAAAAATTAGCCAGGCATAGGGGGAAGCACCTGTAGTCCCAACTACTTGGGATGCTGAGGCAGGAGGATCACTTGAGCCCAGGAGTTTGAGGTTGCTGGGAGCTGTAATGACACCACTGCACTCTTGGACCGGTGAGAGAATGAGATTGTCTCAAGAAACAAACAAACCACACTCCCTCCCCCGCAAAAACCAATCACCCTGCCACAGATGGTTCCTCAAGATTGGGGTAGTCCCAGTAAAGGGATTGCAAACTTGGTCATGGTACACAGTGCAGACACTGGAGTTGGTGGCCACCTCTTATATCCTTTTGGCCGAGTCATTGTGGCTGTGCCTGAGTTCAGAGGTTTCCATTCTGCTGCACTGCAGACCTTCATCCCAGAGACACAGATCCATGGAAACACAAGATTCGGCCCCCGTTTTCCTCGGGCCCATCACTGGAGCCCACCCGGGTGATGCACTTTGATCCATCTGGTGGGCCTCAGACGTGGCAGTGTTGCAGAATCATCCAGGGGATTGTTGAGACTCAGATGTCTAGGGCCTTGCCCTTAGACCTTCTGCTTGGTGGTTCTGCTGCGCCCAGGAATCTGCATTTCCAACCAGGGCTTTCTGGAGCACAGCCAGGCAGGGTGCCAGCATTTTGTCCCCTTTTATCTTGCAGCCCAGATGGGCAGGACCGGGGTGGGTCTCTGCAGAGTGCTCTTTCTTGGTTCAGCCCCTGCCCTCTGCTCTGGCCTCTCCTGTGCCACCCTCTGCCTGTTCTGCTCTGCTGTGCAGGCCTCCCTGAGCCACATGGGGTCATTTACCACCTCCGGGCTTTATGTTTTCCGTGTTTGCTCAGCGGCCACATCTACGGGTTCTCCAGCCCTCTGCTGTCTCCTCTCAAGGTTTGTTTTCTTCACTGCATAGACCACTCGCTGAAATGACCTTGTGGAGTTATTTCTGTGTGTGTTTACAGTTTGTATCTCTTGTCATATAGTGAGCACCTTATGAGCACCATGATTAACTTCCCCACTGTGGTGTCCCCATGACCCAGTGGCCTTTAGCAGGTGGCAGAATCCCTTTGGCTGGAGACCTGATTGCCAGTGTCTGGTTATTCCATGGAATGTGCACGTGAAATGCTCACAAGGGAATTATAAACCAAAACCAGGGCCACTAGCGGTGGGGAGAGCTGGGGGAGGAGATGGGAGGGAGCAGGTGACAGCAGGAACAGAACAACCAGTGCCCTCCGCCCACTCTGCTCTGGGTGGAGCCTGGGCCCCCGGTGTCCCTTGACCTGAGGGCCCTGAAGGAGGTGTGGCCTGGGAGGGGCACTGATGGAGACAGTGTTCAGAACAGAGGAAACTGGAGTTTTTCAACCCTTTCTGGCTTGTGAGCGGAAACATTGGCTCTCCGTTTCCTCGCCTGAAAGGTGGGGCCCATAGTAGAACTGAGCTCTTGGATTGGGTCCTTCCTGTGATTCTTGGTTGCTTTTTATCCATTATAGCTGAGAGGCCAGAATCTCTGTCCAAAAATAGTCCATTGACTCCAAAAATTAATACAATGAAACTGAGCTCCGTCTGAATGGTGGCCTGGCCCCAAAACTTGGCTGCAGGCTACAGTGTCGCCTCTCGGGGGCTGTCCCTCTTCCCTGATGGTGGCGACTGGGCAGGGGAGCCTGTGGTGAGCTTCTGGCAGCATTGCCAGCTGGGCATCAGGCTGCAGCCCAGGCAGGTGCAGAGCCCTGCCAGGGCAGTGGCTGTGGCAGCCTTGTCCTGTGTCCCAGCTTCCCCAGGGTGTGGGTCAGGGATGGCCGGGGGGCAGGGGAGGGAAGGAGACAAACTGAGTGCTGACAGAGACACAGGGGGACACAGGAAATGGCTGAGATGAGGCAGAGGGAGCCAGAGCGAAGGGAAAGGGTGGGGAAGGGAGATGTGCAGAGGGAGAAAAGAGGAGAGACGCAGACCCAGAGAAAGCCACGGGACACGGAGGAAGATGGAGGCACAAACACGGAGACTCACATAGATGGAGACACAGAGAGAAACAAAGAGGCAGAAATGGAAAAAGAGGAAGGGAGACAGCAAGGAAGAGAGAGACACATAGGCACAGATGTGTGCTCACACCCAGGGAGGGTGGGAGGCACACCTGTCCCTTTCTGCTCCCTCTTTCCCAGGAGGGCTGTGTCCAGACAACAGGAGGCCCCTGCAGGGGAGCATCTCAGCCCTGGGCAAGTGGGCAGCTGGGCCAGACCCTCCCTCAGCCTCCCCTCCCCCCGCCCCTCCCCCCTGGTGGCAGTGGGTGGACACAATGTTTGGAGGAGAGGGCTTCAGTCCCTCACTGGCCCCTCTCCAAATTATACAAGTAACAGTAATAAGAAGTCGTTATGTAAGGTATGAAGAGAACAGTGAAAACATCCCAGGAAAACTGTGCTATTTTTGTCAGTCTCTCACACTCTAAGTAAACCCAAGGTGTGGGAAGTCACCAGGATTGTGCCCCTGTCCCCTCTGGGCACACTTGTGGAGCCTTCACTCTCCTTGTCTGTGTCTGTGTGTCTCCCCTTCTTTCTGGGCCTTTGTCCATCCACTTTTCTCCATGGAGGCCCACTGCTGGAAGGGGGAGTCACCAGCTGCCTTCCAGTGCCCTCTGCCAGCCTGCAGCCCTACCTCTCGGGAGAGAGTTGTGGGTGGCCCTGGAAGGAGCATGGAGGAGGAAGACCCCCCCCCATCACAGTCGGGCAGTGGCTGTCTCTGCTCAGTGGAACCTCAGGTTATGCCCCACACCAGCTGCCTGCTCCTGGGCCCTCTTCGGCCAGGGTTGTGCTGCTGTAACAATCTGCAGATCTGGAAGGCTTCAGACAAGCAGAGTTTGTTTCTTGCTCCTGTGACATGCCCCCAGCAGGTCAGCTGGAGACTGTCTCATGCTGTCCTCATTCGACTCGGTCCCATGGCTGTAGAGGTGGGGAAGGAGAGGAGTTTCTGCCTACAGGTGGCATGTGCTGACCTGCCTGCATTTCATTGGCCTCTTCTGCTTCCTCAGAGACGGCAATTGCAGTCCCCCCACGTGGGGAGAAACACTGGTGACCGCACAGGTGACTCCCCCACCCCCACCTGCCCTCTCTCAGCCCCATCTCAGCAAATGGCAGCACTGTCTTTCAGTTTCTCAGGCAAAAGGGCTTGGACTCTTCTCTTTCTCTCTCCTTTCCTCTCTTTCTTTCCTTCTTTCTCTCTTTCTCTCTCACATGCACATGCACACGTTCGCGCGCTCACACACACATACACACACACACACAACCATCAGTCCATTAGCAAATCCCGTTGGTTGTTTTTCAAAACACCCAGAGTCTGGCCATCTCTCCCTGCCTGTCTCCTCTGCCACCTGGGCTGAATCTGTGCTGTCTCTTGCCTGGACAACTTCAGCTCCCCACCCTGGTCTTCCTGCCTTCATGTGTCCCCACAGTCTGCAGAGCACTGGCCACCCCCACCCCCAACCACCCTTTGTACCCGATCCAGTCTCTCTGCTCAGCCCCTCCAGTGGCTCCCATCTCACTCTGGGCAAAGCCAACATCCTCCCAGTGGCTTCAGGCCTGGTCATCCCTTTCCATTTTATTCTCTGCCTTACCTCGTCCTGGCTTTCTCTGCCCCAGCCTCACTGTTCTCTTGCCTTCTGCTCACACAGCTCCAGGCAGGCTCCTGCCTCGGGGCCTTTGCCCTAGAGGTTCCCTTAGCCCAAAACTCTTTCCCCAGAGTTCCACTGCCTCATTTGGCTCACAAGTGAGCAAGGCCTTCCCTGGTCGCCCTATTGGACACTGCAGCCCCTACCCCCAGCACACCCTTTTCTACTACGCATCTTCATTTTTTTTCATGACAGTCCTCCCCACCTGACATGCTGCCATTCGCTGAATCTACCTCAATGCCTCAGTGAGGTGCAGCCTACGCTTTGAAAATCACTTGTCTGCATCAACTCTTTGTTTTATGAACAAGGAAAACTCAAGTCACTGGCAGAAAAGGCCCTTTTTCAAACCATCCCCCAGTCACTGGCAGAGCTGGCCCCAGAACTGAAGCCCTGCTTTCTAGTTACTGACCTTTGATCCATGAGACCTTGACCTTCAGTGTTTTGACCTTTAAAAATGCCTGCATACTCCTGCCCCAAAAGCCAAATTTCCTGGGACTGGTAGGAAGTGAACAGTTGGAATTACTCAGGCTTTGAATTCTCTTTCATTCTTTCATCCATTTTTATGAACAGCTCTATATGCAAGGTTTTGTCTAGGTGCAGGGGTTACAGCAGGAAACAAGGCAGATAAGGGGCTTATGTTCTAGAAAGGGAAGACGGAAAACAAGAGTTTGTTTATTTATTTGTGCATGTAAACTATATTTATTGAGCCCCTGCCAAAGCCACTGTGGATTCAGTGGTGGATAAAACAGACAAAACTCTTGTCTTCATAGAGCTTATATTCTAGAGGGGATGGACAGTGAGAACAGCTATGTCAGTAATTGTGGCTTATACAGCACAGGACTCAGACTAAGAACGCACCTCTGGGACTCAGAGGAGTGGTTGGGCCCCCCTGGTGGGGTGAAGGCTGACAGGCTCTTGACTGCATATGCCACAACGTCTCTGCCACTTTTGAACTCTACTTTTAAATTTTTTGTAATTATAATGGAGTACAATTTTGAGACCCAATTTTCCTGCATGAACCTGCTGGCCAATTTGTTTTGACCCTTGAAATACAGTAGAACCAAGAGAAAAACTCAATTTAATTCAAGATGCGGATGGGGGAAAGAGGAGGGGGGAGGAGTGATGCACTCCCACCTAATGGGCACAATGTAGGGGTATATGGCACACTCCTGGGTGTGGGACACAACTACAACAGGGACTCTACCTAACAAATGCAAACATTGTAACCTCTAATTGTTTATATTTTAATATTAATCTGAAATAATAAAAAAAGAAATACAGTAGAACCTCTGTAAGTTGGCCACCCGAGGGACTGTAACAGACTGGTCAACATAAGGAACTAGGCCTACTGTACCGATATGTACATGTGGTGCACGTCCCACCTATGAGAATTAGGTCAACTTGAGGTGGTCAGTGTGGGGAGGTGATCAACTGTGGAGGTTCTACCGTACTTTCTAGGACTCTTACTATCATCTTTAAAGATTTGTCCTCCTTTGTATACTAAGAGATTACTTGGAAGGATTTTCTGGAGTCTGTCTTGATTCTTTGAGCCTTCCTTCCGTCCCTCCCTCCCCCCTCCCTCCTTCCTTCCTTTCTTTCTTCCTTTCTCAATCACATGAATACCTACCAGGAACACTTGGCGAATGGTCATAAAAAACAAGGTCCTTGCCCACTTCTAGTGGAGGGAATGAATAAGTTAAAACACGGGCAAGCCAATAGATTCTTATAGACACCAGTGCTATGAAGCTATGATACAGGGTCATGAGGGAGCTTTTGAGGGCATAGCTTTTGATATGGTATCTGGAAGCTTCTTTGACAGGGTGACATTTGAACTGAGACCTGAATGGCCAGGGCTGGTGTGGGGGTGGGGGGTGGTGACCACACAGAATTCTGGGAGGTAGGGGGAGAGGATGCAGTGCTGGAAGAATAAGTTTGTCTTTGGTGATTATTCACTTTAGTTTTCTACTTCCTGAGTCAATTTTTAGTGACTGGTTGTTTTCTCAGAAAATCATTTCTTCATCAAGAGTTTCAAATTTGTTTGCATAAAATATAACAGAGTCTATTCTTTTTTTTTTTTTTTTGAGACAGGGTCTCACTATGTCACCCTCAGTAGAGTTCTGAGGCATCACAGCTCACAGCAACCTCAAACTCTTGGGCTTAAGCAATTCTTTTTTTTCTTTTCTTTTTTTTAGTTTATCTTTTATTGTGGTAAAAACACATAACATAAAATTTACCATCTTAACTAAAAAGTGCACAGTTCAGTCGTGTTAATTATATTCATCTTGTTATGAAAAAGATCTCCATAACTTTATTAAGCAAAACTGAAACTCTGTACCTATTAAACAATTCTCTTTTCTGAATCCCTCTTCCCCCAGCCCCTGGTAACCACAATGTTACTGTTTCTATGAATTTGACTTTAGACACCTCAGATAAGTGAAACTGTACAGTATCTGCCTTTTTTTTTTTTTTTTTTTGTAGCGACAGAGTCTCACTGTACTGCCCTGGGGTAGAGTGCTGTGGCGTCACACGGCTCACAGCAACCTCTAACTCTTGGGCTTACGCGATTCTCTTGCCTCAGCCTCCCGAGCATTTGGGACTACAGGCGTCCGCCACAACGCCCAGCTAATTTTTGTTGCAGTTTGGCCGGGGCTGGGTTTGAACCCACCACCCTCGGCATATGGGGCTGGCGCCCTACTCACTGAGCCACAGGCGCCGCCCAGTATCTGCCTTTTTAAAAGATTTATTTTTTTAGGGACAGAGTCTTGTTCTGTCACCCAGGTCAGAGTGCAATGTTGTGATCACAGGTCACTGAAGCCTCAAACTTCTGGGTTCAAGTGATCTTCCTCTGTCAGCCTTCTGAATAGGGACTACAAGTGTGTCACTGTGCCTGGCTAATCTTTTTACTTTTTGTAGATGGGTGTTGGACCCACACGCGTGTCTCACTCTGTTGCTGAGGCTGGTTTCAAATTCCTGGCCTCAAGTACTCTTTGTGCTTCAGCTTCCCAAAGTTCTGGGATTATAGGATGAGCCACTACACCTGGCCCACTGTACTTGTCTCCTATTGCACTTAGCATACACATGTCCTCGAAGTTCATCCGTGTCGTAGTATGTGGACGCATTTTCTTCTTTTATAAAGCCGAATAGTATTCCACTGTATGAATGCCCCACATTTTGTTTATCCATTCTTTTTCCACCTCTTGGTTTTGTGAATAGTACTGCTATGAATATGGATGTGCAAATACCTCTTCATTCTGGTCTTTCGTCAATTTTCCTAATAGCGTGTCTGGATGAGTTCTTTATGCATTCTAGATATGAGTTCTTTATTGGTTATATTTGTTCCAAATATTTTCTCCTACTCTATGCTTTCCTGACTTGGGATCACCAGGCTTTCCATTGGTCGTAGGGGGAGGGCCCAGAAGCCCGGGTGGTCCGACGGGACTCCCATCCTCCTCATCTCCAGTCTCTTCCCTCTCCAGTAATGGGGGCTGCTGCTGCGGCAGTAAGTGGTGCTGATTCTCCTTTCGTTTCGGCATCGTGGCTGCAGCAATGGCTGCCGGCTTAAGCAATTCTTTTGCCTCAGCCTCCCAAGTAGCTGGGGCTACAGGTGCTGGCCACAAGGGCTATTTTTGTTACAGTTGTCATTGTTGCCTCAACTGGCCTGGGCTGGTTTTGAACCCACCAGCCTCCATGCATGTGGCTGGCTCCGTAACCATTGTGTTATGGGTGCTGAGCCAACAGAGTATATTCTTAGGATTAAAAGAAAAAGCCTTTCATTGATGAGTTTCCTTTTCTGACTTCTCATCTCATATATTTGTGGGTTTTTTCTTTTTCCTTTGATTTGTCTTGTCCAAGTCTGCTGTGGGTGATATGGGCCCTGGGGAAAAGTGCTTCACAGATCTTCTGGAGAGAGTAGATTGGATTGACGCCTTTTCATAGAATCCGTACTGAGATTTCACATCCTTGGTCTCCAGGCATAGTGATTTTGTTACGGTTGCCTCTTCCCCCCCCACCCTTAGTCTGGGTCTTGGCTATTTTATTGCTCCTTGCCTGTTCCCCCCACTTAAAATAAAAGAGTCATAGCTCAGTGTCCATAGCTTAGTGGTTAGGGTGCTGGGCACATGCACCAGGGCTGGTGGGTTTGAACCCTGCCCAGACCTGCTAAACAATAATGACAACAACAACAACAAAATAGCTGGGTGTTGTGGTGGGTACCTGTAGTCCCAGCTACTTGGGAGTCTGAGTCAAGAGAACTGCTTAAGCTCAAGAGTTTGAGGTTGCTGTGAGCTGTGATGCCACAGCACTCTACTGAGGTTGACATAGTGACACTCCATCTCAAAAAAAAAACAAAAACAAACAGAAAAACCAGTCATCATTCTTGTATTTATTGATTCTGTTTAAGTTTTTTGATACCTCTTTGCTTTCTTTTGGCTTACTTTTCTGAGCTTTGTTATTGTTCTTAAGTTTTTGAGTTGAAAACTTAATTTTTATCTGTAAAAAATAGTGACTGCATTTTAATGCTATGAGTTTGCCTCTGAGCACCACTTTGGCCATATTCTATGAGTTTTAAAATGTAGTGCTTTCTTTGAACTTATTTTCTAAAAATTTTGCAGTTACAATTTTGTTTCTGAAAGTTCTGAAATTTCAGATTCATTACTTTATTGATCCAAGAATAAATTAGTAGATGTTTAGAAATTTCCCAGTGCTCTTTCTTCTTTGCCTACATTTTTGTCACTAATTTCTGATTTTACTGAAGGGTTAGGGAGAAGGTGGCCTGTGCAATTTCTGCTTCATATTTTTTATTGGTAAATGTTATATTTGAAAAGGCATATTTTCTGTGTGTAGTTTAAAGCAGCTTTATAGATAGTATTATTTAAGGACTCCATGTTATTTATTTATCTTTAACTCTCTTTATCTGACAAAAGCTAGATGAGGTAGGTCAAAGTCTTTCTCTTCAATAGGATTCTTTCCATTTTTGCTTGAATTTATGATAGTTTTTGTTTTTATAAAGTTTGATTCTATGTTATTCATCATAAAAAGATTCATGACAGTTACATTTTCATTCTGGAATTGTGGATTTTATCTTTTGTCAATATAAAATGACTATCTTCTTCCAGTGAATGCTTTTTACTATGAATTCTTTTTTTTCACATTTTAATATTGCTAGGCCTGCATTCTTTTGTTTGTTTCCCTTGATAGATCTCTTACTAGCCTTTTTATCTTAACTTTTTCATGTCTTCTTGTTAGGTACATATCTGGCAAGAGCAGTAAATTGAGCCTTATTTATTTAATTTTTTGGGTGCAACTTAAGGATCTTAACCAAATAGCATTTATTTCTATAATAAATGCATTTGGTCTCACTTCTTTCTTTTTGTTGAATGCTTTCAATTCTTAACTCTATTTACTTTAAAAATATTCTTTGTTTTTTATCTTTTATTAAAGATTGGGGTTTACTTTTTTCTTTACTAATGATTTTAAAAGCATACATATGGATGCTAATTTCATTTTTAATAGTTAGACTTCTATTCCTTTTATAATTATGAAGAACTAAATAGTTTATGTTGCATTTCTCTGGTAGGATGAGAAAATGTGTTGCTTTTGAATTCTGTTTTTTACTCATATTTGTTATAATAATTGCAACTTAATTCTATGCTTAACTGATTTCATTGTTAGTTGCAAGTCCCTTTAGTAAACTTTCTCCCTATTTTTATTCATATGTGTCTTGGTTTTTGGACACTAGATATGATGGTGTATGTGCCAGTTCCCTGCTGGGTGCAGTGGTGAAGAGGACCAATTGGTTCATCCCTCATGAAACGTCCAGTTGTGTGTTTGTGTTCACATGTGGATGTGGATGCATGTGTGTGTGTGCGTGTAAACAATACACAAGGAAGCAAACCCATCACCCTCTGGGGAAGTAACATCTAAGTTTGACTTGATGAGTGAGAGGAAGCAGTACTCAGACAGAGGACACAGCATATGCAAAAGCCACATGTCAGGAAAGAGCTTGGTGAGTTTGAGGAATGGAGAGCAGCCTGGTGTGGCCGGAGTGCAGTGACCAAGGGAGTGGTGTGAGTGCAGTGGGAGGGAAAGGGTGGATTCTGTCCTCGGGGGTTGCCACACCCTTCTGTACCTAAGAATACCTCCCTTGGCCTGTGTCTGTGGATGATGACATGGCTCAGCAGAACACCCACAGGTTTAAACATTTTCCCTCAACATCTTGCAGATATTACTCCTTAATTTCTGGCACCTATGAAGAGATGTCTGAGATCAGCCTAATTTTTTTTCCTTTGTGGCAAACTTGTAATTATGACTTTCTCCTGAATTCTTATATGATTTTTGCCCCCATTCATCCTCAAAATAGAGAATTTCATCATGGAATATATAAATGTTGATTTTTTTCATTGGCCTGGTACCTTAGGAAGGCTTGATTGTATTACCATTATTTTTATTATTGAATAGACTTTATTTTTATTTATTTATTTATTTATTTTTATTAAATCATAGCTGTGTACAATAATGCATTTATGGGGTACAGTGTGCTGGTTTTATATACAATTTGAAATACAACAAACTGGTATAGACTTTATTTTTTTAAAGCAGTTTTAGGTTCACGGGAAAATTGAGCAGATGGTACCGACACATCCCACATACCTCTTCCCCCATAGGAACAGCCTCCCCTGTTATCAACATCCCCACCAGAGTGGTCCATTGACACATCATTATCATCCACAGTCCATAGTTTACATTAGCATTCACTTGTGGTGTTGTATAGTCTGTGTATTTGGACAAATGTATAATGACATATATCAACTATTACAGTATCGTACAATTTTTCACTTCCTTAAAAATCCCTTGTGCTCCACCTGTTCATCCTATCCTCCCCCGACCCTTGACAACCACTGATCTTTTTACTATCTCCATACTTTTGCATTTTTAGAGTGCATATAGTTGGAATTGTATAATATGTAGCCTTTCCTGATTGGTTTCTTTTACTTATTAATGTGCATGTAATTTCAGGTCTTTTCATGGCTTGATTGCACATTTCTTTTTAGTGCTGATTGGACATACCATAGTTTGTCTTTTCACCTCCTGAAGTACATATTAATGGCCTTAAAATTTTGGTGATTATGAATAAAGCTGCTATAAACATCTGTGTATAGCTTTTTATGTGGGCATAACATTTTCAAGTTCAACTAAATACCAAAGAGTGTGATTTTGGGGTAGTATTGTAAAGTTTTATTTAGTTTTGTAAGAAACCATCAAACTGTCTTTCAGAGTGGCTGAACCAATTTTCATTCCCACCAGCAGCGAGTGAGAGTTCCTGTTGCTCCACGACCTTGCTAGCATTTGGTGTTGTCAGTATTACTGGTGTTGTCGGTATCCTGTCTCCTATTACTTCCTACTCTCCATCCAGTCTTTTCTTGAGGAGCACCACTTATTTATGGGTTTGATTTCTGTTCTCTGACCTCTATGTCTGTCATTTTCTCTCTCATTATTTTAATGTTCTTTTTGTCTTATTCTTTTATATTCCAAAATAGGTTAGAAAGTTCAATCTCCAGCTATTGGTGTTTCTGAACATTCAAGAGACGGGACTCCAAGCCTCAAATCCTTTATACTTTTCCATGCTAGTCATCAAAGCTAGACTCTGCTAGAGCTGCTTTGAGGATGCTGTCCCAGCCTGACTTCTGTTTGGTCTCCTAAGGATGGGAAATAAAATACTTCATCAAAATAAGAGAAGGCTGTAGGTCTTAGTTTCACTTCCAGCTTGGAGAACACACATGAAAGAAAGAAAAATTCTCTCTGCCCCTCGTGTTGTGCCTAATTATGTCCCTGACTCATATCAAAATGCCTCCTCCTTGGCAGCAAATTAACTTTCTAGAGCTTAGTGTCACAAACACTCTACATTGTTGATTCAATTTTCTGTAGGATTGAGTCTGCTCTTTGCTGCTTCAAATGTGTATTTAAACTCTGCTTTTTCATTTTTAGTTCCTTTTCAGTCCTCCCTTTCCTCGTTTGGCTTCTATTTCACCTAGACTGCCTTTCTGGCAGCTCTCCTTAACTAAATCTGTTGTCTTATCTCCCTATCTGCCAAGTTTTAGTTATAGCATTTATATTTTTCTTAGGGACACAAACACATGCTTTTATGAATGATTTTGTGTTTCCTGTAATAATTGCATTTTAAGGATCTGTTTTTATTCTCTACCTTGTATATAACATTCCTCTATTTAGGTTGTAGAATTGTCCCAAGTGTTCTATTGGTGATCATTTTCCCTACTTTCCCTTTTCTTTTGGGTATAGACAGGTCTCCTGAGGCTTAGCATTTACTCATAAAAAGGGCAAATGGGTTCTCTGATTCTTCTCACTTTTCATCTGGTTGCTGTTAGTCCTCCCGTTCCGTGATACTGCTGGTTGGCTTTTACTCGTATATCACCAAACAGATTGCTGTTTTTTTCAGGTTTAAATTTTGTGACTTTGCAAGCTAGGTGTAGGAACTGCCTCGCTCACCTCCTGGTGGTTTGGTTATGGAAAAAAAGGAATCATCTTCATGTTATTTAAGCAATCTGTAGTTTCCTTTCCTAACAGAAATGGTTAATGTCAAATTACAATTCCCAACGTGCACCATTTCTACATTTCTTCTTGGCTTTGCCCAGTTTTACTTTGCAACTCAAGATGTTGAATGGATGGAAGCTGGGAAATAAACAGGCCTGGTCTGCTCAGAAACTTCCAGCCATTCAGTATCTGTGATGCTTGGTGAGGGCCTGTGGCTGACGGTGTAAGTGAATGCGTCTTATATCTCAAGCTGCAGAGTTTAGTAATACGTAGTATAAACACCAGCCAGCATTAGCACTTAAGAGAGGAAGAATCTAGCAGCAACCAGGTGAAAAGTGAGGAGATTCAAGGAAAGAGAACCCCTCTACTCTGTTTATGAGTAACCGGTAGCCTGGAGAGAAATGTAGGTATTGAGAAAGGGCAGGGGCGAGTGTGGTAGACATCTTCACAGGATTTAGAATCAAAAAGATCTGAGTGGAATTATGGTCCATGTGTTCATTCATTTACTTATTCAGCCACTCATTCCTTTCATGACCATTAATAAGCTCTGGATATACAGTAGTAGTATGTCTGGGGCCCTATCCTGAAAGAGTATCTTCATCCTGATAGCTACTGGAGATGGAAGACAGTACCCTGGATCTTTGTCCCACGGGGAGATCTTCCACTGCTAGCTCTGTGTGATCTTCAGGAAATGACTCTCTAATGGTACCTCATTTTAACCAGCAATAAAATGGAGATAAAAACCAAACATGTTAGGAGTTGTCATGAGGTGGACAGGACGCAACTCAGGGATGGTCTCTAGCACAGTGCTTGGCACAAGGGCAGTGCACAGTACACGTCTGCCACCATGAAGTCTGAATACAGCACTAGGAATACAGAGAGAGGGCTGGGAGTGGGGGCACTATGGGAAGGCAGAGCTTGGCTAGATCCTGACTGATTCTAAGAAGTACTGGGCGGCCAGCACCAGTGGGGTGGGGGGCTCTGGAACTGCCTGCATGACCCCCACCTGCCTAGTGACCCAGAGGGGCTTCTGGAGCCCAACGGAGAGAAGGTTCTCAGGTTTAGGGAGCTGTGAGCGCATCTTCATCTCTGAGAAGTCTCAGATTGCTGGAGGGGCATCTGATGTTTCATTCATTCATTTATTAGAATTTCTTTGAGTACGTTCTGTATTAAGGCACTGACTTTTTATTTTTGGTTTTTGATACTGAGGTCCAGTGGTGAACAAGACAAGGTCTCTTATGAATTCTTAATTAATTTTGAGGAGGAGGGGCAAGGCAACAAACAAACAAACAAGACGGTTTTAGAGAGTGAGAGTACAATGAAAGGAAGAAAACAAAAGGGCTTCTCTGGCTGGTGTTTGGGAGGGCAAGACCTCTCTTTGAGACCCGAATGTCACAAAGAAGTCTCCCTGTTATGATTGGCAGAACGGGTATTAGACAGAGGGGACAGCAAGTGCAAAGGCAGGTGGGCGTGGGGAACTGAGGGAGGGGTACACGGCCTGGGTGCGGTTAGTGGTGATTATAGAGGTTCATGCAGGAGTGGCAGGCAGCGTGAGCCATGGGATGGGTGTGGAGACGGCTAATGGGCTTACAGCTGTTTCTTGGAGTCAGGAGTCCAAGGATTTTGGCCTGGGAAACTGGTGGGTGAAGCCATTTACTGAGATGGACAAAAGTGGGGGAGAACAGGTTGAGGGAGACAATTGGGAATTTTGTTTTTTACATATGAAGGGGTAGAATGATATTCATGTTAACTTCTGGCCTGCTGAGTAGCAAGGACAGGAGCCCAAACTGGTTGTGTGTGTGGGGGTGGGGGGAGGGAGGCATGTAGAATGTATGTATGTGAGAATGTGTGTGTGATAGAAAATGTGTGTGTGTGTGAGAATGTGTGTGTGCATGAGTGAATGTGTGTGTGTGAGAATTTGGGTGTGTGTGAGAATGTGTGTGTGCATGAGGGAATGTGTGTGTTGTGTGTGTGAGAATGTGTGTGTGCATGAGGGAATGTGTGTGTGTGAGAATGTGTGTGTGCATGAGGGAATGTGTGTGTTGTGTGTGTGAGAACGTGTGTGTGGGGTGTGTTCTGTGGGGAGTTTCTCAGCCTTGGCGCTGTTGACATTTTGTACTGGCTCCTTCTTTGTGGTGGGGGGCACAATGTCCTGAGCATTGTAGAGGGCTCCATGGCTTCTACCAACTCACTGCCAGCAGCACCCACCCCCGGTTGTGAGTGTCTCCAGGCATTGCCAAACATCTCCCAGGAGGCAAAATTGCTCCTGGTTGAGAAACAACATGAAACTTTCCTAGGGACATTTACCATCGTCATAGGATGGAGTGGGAAATACGCAGCACCTGCCCTGGCACTGCCACCTTCCTTCCCTATTCAGAGGTCCTCAAACTTTTTAAACAGGGGGCCAGTTCACTGTCCCTCAGACCTTTGGAGGGCTGGACTATCGTTTTTTTAAAAAAAAACAAACTATGAACAAATTCCTGTGTACACTGCACGTATCTTATTTTGAAGTAAAAAAACAAAAACAGGACCAAATACAATCATACCACCTCATGTGGCCCGCGGGCCGCAGTTTGAGGACCCCTGAAAGATCCTTAATTGATCACATTGCTTTTTCCTACACATCTCAGGTACTGGCTCAGAATCCTTCCTAACAGAGCCGACCATTATCCATTATCAATGACTAGGATTGGCATCTAGATGATGCTCATTTATTCTCTTTCTCCTAGAGTTAGAAAAAGAACCCAGAATGCTCTCTATGGCCCCCATATTGATTTGCAGCTGAGTCCTAGACAGCAGCCTTTACACACCTGTGCCTCAGTATCCCTGTATGTCAATGAAAACAGCCCAAACTTGTTTTCTAGGTATCTGACAGATCCTTAAGTGGGAAGATAAATGAGATAATCTCAGTAACTCAATTTGAGTTTTTGAAGGTGGGCAGAATATTACAGAAATGTACAGCAGGATCATTATCTCATGAGGTTCTGTGAAGGTGAACCTGTAAATAATTAGAAAATATTTAGCTGTTATAAAGTGCTAGGTTTAATAATGAGAATAATGAAAAAGGAAGGCTCTGAGAAGCGGGCGGGCAGGTTGGAAGGCCTGGCAGTCAGCTCTCGGGCGATTGCTGGGAGGACAGAGTGGTGGAGTGGCGGTGTTCAAGGCTACAGAGCCTGTGTATGATGTTTTGTTCAGGCTTAGTGTAACCATGGAGACAGACTTTTCCCTCCTTTCTGTGCAGCTGATTCCACATTCCTGCGCATACGTATATGCTGCCCATTACCTCCTCCCTCGCCTCCACCCTAGCTCCTTGTGACTTGGGCAGAAGGTGGGAGTCAGGGGAGACCCCAGAGAGGCAGGTTCTTAGAAGCTGGACTGTAATGTTGTGAGTTCAAGTCCCGCCTCTGCCCACTCCTGTGATCTTGGATAAGTCACTTAGCTTTTGGGAGACTTGTTTCTGAATCTGTAAAATGACAAATTCTTTTTCCCCAGCAGGGTTGTTGGGAGGGGATCGCATTCCGTCAGCTGTGGGGGAGGAGCACTGTGAACTTCCAAGTACTCTGGAGTGTGGCCTGCCTTGCCGGGTGACTAAGATAGATCTCCGAAACCTAGAATTATAGTAATCAGAATCTTTGGCTACAAAAAACAAAAACAAAACCAGTGAAACTAAACCCTAGATTTGCTGTGTCCTTTCACCCAGGTCATAGGTATGGCTTCACTGTGTTTTATTTGTGTATTTAAGACCCCCTGACAACAAGAGTGTTGGCCTGGAACCATGCTGAGTGCTGAGACCGTGGCCAGCCTGCCTGGGCTTGGTCTCAGCTCAGTTTTGCTGGACATGGATGGGCAAAGTGACTGCTCTGTGCCTCAAGCTTCTCATCTGTAAAGTGGGATGATGATTGTACTTCCCACAGAGATCCCCAGGTTGGTGAGGAGTTCTCCTTGGTGCTGATGCAGATCATTGCAGATCAATGATCCTTGCAGATCATTTGTTTATGATCTGCAAGAAGGAATGGGGCACTCTGATCAAAGGTGTAGCTGTCAGGCTGTCATGGGAAGGCTTGGGGTGCACAAAGATGGGAGAGGCTGGAGTTGGCTGCATCCCACCAGGAGAAATGCTAGATGGAAAATGCATGTTGTGGCATTTACATACAAGCAAACAAACAGTGTCAAATGGGTGAGTCCAACATGTGAGAGACTCCTCAGGGCTTTGGTCACCTGTGAATTTGTTAGGACAACAGGGTGAAACACATAATAGATACATATGGGTTTTAATATTATGATTGTTGTCACTACTGCTGCTATTTTTGTTATTATTGTTTTATATCAACAGTGAGAAGTGGTTTCCAAAAACCAGAATGTGACCTTAGGTCATATCAATAAAAAAATTATATATAGCATGAGGGAGGTGATGGTTCCTCTCTTCTCTGCTGTAGTAGGGGCACACCAAGAGCATTTAGGGTGGCCTCCATTGAGAGGGACATTAACGAACTAGAGTCGGTCTTTTGTAGAGGAACTTGGGGGTGAGTGTGACTTATCCATGGGGAAAAAGGTTGCATTTTATTCGTCCACTAATATGTTTCTAAGAATTAGATACAAAGATTAATGTGCTCAGGTGGCGAGCACACTCTTTTAGGGGCAATAAACCAGGCACGTGACTCTCTTACACATGGGAAATGTGTTAAAGGAGGGGACTATGACGTGGAAAGAAGCATTTTAAGCCAAGAAAAGAGAAGAATGGGAGTAGGAGTAGTCTGAGGCATCTGGGAGCTGTCTTGAAATGTGTCAAGGGTTTCTGTGTGGGGCAGAGGGGCCCTGACTTGTCACCATCAGAAGCCCAGAATCACCATCAGAAGGAGATGGTGATAGGGAGGATTTATAGAAGGAAGCTCAGCTCAAGCCAGACTGGGAAGCTTGGCCGTGACCCAGGGGGGTCTCCTGAAAACCAATTCTATAACCAGGACTTGTGGTTTGCATTTGAGCAGTTTATTTAGGAAGGGGTTCCAGGAGGTCCTGGTGAGGGAAGGGCAACGAGGGAGGGATGGAGAGGCGGTCCATGTACTGAGCATTCTTGGGGCAATGTGGAACCCCATCAGAGGGCCCCAGGAGCTGGGGGCTTCCTTCAGCAACTCCAAGCTGCCATCGGTTGAGGGCTTCTCTGGCTGAATATGTGCTGGGGCCAGAGGCGGGTCTGACAGAGGAAGTCCCAGGAGCTTGCAGCAGGGGACCTGTGGCTTCTTAAAGACTAGAGAGTGCCAGGGCTCTTGGGGGTGGTAGTGAATTTCTTGACACAGGGTTATGTAAGTGGTGCCTGCCTGGATGATCATTTGGTGAGGAGTCAGGCGGAGTCTACTCTGGGCCATAGGGAATCTTTAAACATTTTGTGTATGTTGCCCACTTGAGAGATGATGTAATCCCAGACCTTGTCATCCTACAGATGATGTGGGGAGTTTGTAGGTGGGTGGATGTGGAGGAAGAGTAACTTTCCAAGCTGTTTTTTCCCCCTAAACCACCCACTTCAGCCTCACTCTCAGGCTAATTCCAAATAGCAGAGCGCACTCAGATGCTCAGCTTTTGGTCACAAGTGCCCATTTGCTGACCCAAACGAATCCTCCACTGATTAATGGTGTTTTCCTGAGAGTGTGGTCTGGTGGCAATGGGGGGCCCGCTAAACCAGGAGAACTGCTCTCGAGCCAGCTTTTTCTTTTATGAGCTGTGAAACTTCAGCCAGGTCATTTTCCGTTGGGTGGGAGGGGCTCAGCCTTTACATCTGTACAAAGAGGGGTTGGGTGAGAAAAATCTCTAATTCTAGATCTGTGATTTGCAGTCTTTGAAAAACTTTGAATAAGACTTGAAAGCAATTTATTATTAGAGCTGCCATTAAACTACAAAGACCCCTGTGTGGACATCAGGGCTGTTCCCAGGATGGAGCACTTTCAGTAGTGAAGTGCTTCTGATATTTTATTAATTAAACATGGCCTTTCAAGAGCCCCCATCGCTTGCTCCTGTGAGGGCGCACATGTGTGCTGTAAAGTCACATCATCACTCACATCAGCCTATGTGAGGGGACGAGGAGATGGTAAATAGCAATTGTCACTGAGATGTGCCACTGAAAAGCTAGCAATTGGGATTCCCGTAAGAGAAGGATCCTCACCTGTTTTAAATTAAAAGGCACTCTAAAAATCATTTGAAACGTAAATACTGTAAAACATATAGCTGTAATTAGTTATAATTATAGAATTTATCTATGTGCTGGGAGTGTCTCCTCCCCCATTTATAAATCAGGAAATTTCAGTCAGAGAAGTTATTTGCCTAGTGTAGGGGTTACATACTATGTCACAGGGAGACATTTGACAATGTCTGGGGACATTTTTGTTTGTCATCCTTGGAGGTGGGGGTGCTCCTGGCAACCAGTGGATAGAGGCTAGGGATTTGGCTAACCAGTGCCCAGATTAGCTCCACTGAGAGTGATCCAGCCCCGAATGTCCACAGTGCTAAGTTCCCCTTGAGTCCCACCTTGGCCTCTCAGCTGCCTTTGCTGCCACCCCAGTCCTGCCAGGGAAGCTTGGGAGTCTCAGTCTCTGATCTCTAAGATGGGCTGATGGTTAGAGCTGAGATATTACAGACATTTTTCATGGCTCCCTTGAGGAGGTGATGGAAGCTAAAGACCTTCCCTCCTCAACAGTTTTCCACTTTCCACTGCACTATTTTCTCTTCTTAATATACTCTTTTATAGTCTGCTTCTCCATTAATTATCCCCATAAACATTTTCTCACATTTCCGCAGTCTTAATAATGATCATTATTGATGGCTTCATACTACTCCATCCTGGTCACTGAGTGGACCATCCTATTTTCCTGAGTCATTCCTGTGTTGCTGGACATTTATTTTATTTTATTTGTTTCCTTATAGTCTAACACACAATAATTATTTTCAAGAGTAGAACATTTTTGTTTATTGAATTATTTCTTTAGGACAATTTCCTAAGAGTGTTTCTCTTTCTCTCTCTCTTTTCCCTCCTTCTTTCTTTCTCCCCTTTCCCCCTCCTTCCTTCTTTCCCTCCATCCTTCTCTCCCTTGCTTTCTTCTTTCCTCATTTTTATTTCATTTAATTAAAATAACATATGGATATGATTTAGAGTTCAAAGGTGGGGACATTTGAGTTCACGGAAAAAAGGCTCCTTATTTCCAGCCACCCCCTTCCTCTCCCAGAGACAACCATTGGTAGCCTTTTTCAAGTATTGCTGTTTTTTATAAATGGTATCACACTGTCTCCACTTTTCTGCCCTTGTGGGTTCAGATGGGAAGCAGATCTCCTTCAGATTGAGAGGATGGAGAAAGCTTCTCTGAGGAGGTGACACTTGAGTTACTTAAAGGATGGTAAGAGTGGGAGGAAGAGTGGTATAGGAAGAAGGGGCGGCAAGTGCAAAGGCCCCGGGGTAGGAATCAATGGGTGGATTTGAAGAACTCTGAGGAGGCCAGTGGGACTGTTGTGGAATGAAAGAGGTCAAATTGCTTGGGAAGAACCTGGTCACTCAGAACCTTGTTGGCTACATTATAAGATTTGGACTCTATTCTAAATATACTAAAGGGATGCCCTTGAGGGCTTTTAAGCAGGAAGGTGTTAGGATATGATTTGCATTTAAAAATGTAATGCATTCTGGCTGATGAGTGGAGAATATTGCATACAGGCAAGTAGAAATAGAAGGGTTAACAGGTGCAGGTGAGACATGCTGGTTGCTTAGCCCTGGGGGAGATGGGGAGTGAACTGGGTGCACTCGGGATATAGTTTGAAGGCAAAGTCCATAGGATGTGGAGTAAGGAGAAAGAGACATTGAGAATAACTCCTGGATTTTTGAAGAGATAGTTGTGTCCCTTGCTGAGATCAAAGTGGAAACATTTTTATTTTTGTTTGCTTGTTTGATTATTTAGTGGGAGGGGAAAGATCTTGAATTCAGACCTGACCCCTTAAACATTTCTTACATCTGTGTGACAGCCCAGCTTCTCGGCCTTCTGAGTAAGATCAAGTGTGTGACAGCCCAAAGGCGGTGTCACGTAGACAGGGGAACAACAAAATATGTCCCGGAGCCCAGATGTGTGATCAGGCGGGAGACGTCACTGAGGTGCCATCAGCTCTGGGACAGGCTGAGACGACCAGGCAGTGCTCATGTGTCTGTCACTGAAGGATCTCTTGATCTCATTCTGACCACGCCAGCTCTGCATGTTATCATTCATTTTTGTTACATATTTTGTAGTTTTATAATTTTCAAGAGCAAACATGGCCTATAGTGCATTTAAAGAAATTGTGTGCCTGCTTGTGTTGGGATTCTAGAAGCTTTCTTGCTTGTTTTCGTGGCTTTACCTAATCTGAGGTGAGAAGCCGAGACTGACGGATACCAAAATTAAGAAAAACAGCCTTTCTGGTTTTCCCGTCATGTTCATGCATCTCCAGCTATTTCTGCCCTGAGAGTCAGAGGTGCTCACTGGAGAGGAACCTTCCAGTAAAGAGCCCGAGCCATCTCTGCTCTTCCGTGTCTCCTGAATACCCAAGTGATGCAGCTCCCTTGCGATCATTCATGTAATGAATTCTGGTAGCTTTGTCATTAGAAGTCCTAATTTTCCCCACTTCCAAATTATTTCCCTTTCTAGTGGGGTTATAATTCCTTGCAGAAGCTCACGAAGCCCCGGGACATATATTTTTTTCCCCCTCTGCATGAAGGCAAGGAATTAGGAAATGCGTGCTCTCCTCAGAGCTGCTGTGCTTCGGCACTTGTGTGGAGTTCGCCTTCTGTCAGAAAGCTATATTGATTAGTATGATGTAAACACTCTAATTTGTACAAATAATCAACACAATTTTTTTCAATCAATTGGAAAAAAAAAAAAGAAAAGAAACAGCTCTATGCACTTCCAGATAGGGACTGCCATGTTTATGTTGACACTTCCTTAAGGTAGCACTAGCTAGTTTATCTAACTAGTATTTCTGGAGCATTATCCATGTGCTGGGGTCAGAAGCGACCTTGCTTCTCACTTGCTGCAGAGAATCTGAGATCTCAAAGAAGGCAGGAAGGGGGATGTCACCTCTCTGGTCAAACCTCTCGTAAATGGACACATGGGTGCATCCGTTTGTAATCCAAAGTGGCCTCAGGCTCTTGGACATCATGCTTTGGGACAGTTTATGGGAGAGCACAAGGAAAGATGTTCCCAGGCTCAGTGGAGGTGGGCGTGGTTACCCTTCGGGGCCAGATAAATCTCTTCTCTTCCTATCCCTGTGGCCCTAAGTTCTGGCCTGGGGACTGGGAACTGGGATACAAAAATGAATTAGGAAACCTGTTTGTTTGCAAGTGATGGAATCCAACTCAAAACAGCGCAAGCAGAAAAGGTGAATTTTTACCGACTTATGTGAAAGGAGAGGTAGTGTGGCTTCAGCACAGCCGCACCCAGGTGCTCATATGGTGTCAACAGTTTCAGTGTCTCTCTGTCTAACAGCCCTTGGTCTCTGCTTCCTCCTCCCCCATTTCCTTCTATCTCCCTGACATCTGTATCCTTCATTGGTTTCACTCTCTGGCAGCCCTTTTCATGTGGTGGCCCCAGTGGCTCCAGCCGTGTTTCCCTCCAGTTTAGCAGCAGGAAACGTCCCTGGAGGGCTCTCATCAGCCAGGTTTGGGTGTGTTGCTCCCACCTCCCCAAGGTTGCCACTGAGGTGCGAGGGATATGGTACCCTGATAGGCCAGGCCTGGGTCATCCGCTCCCCTCTGGAGCTGGGTGGGGTGTCCTCAGCAGGCTGATCTTGTGGTTCCTCAAAGGAAGATCAACGTGCCAGATCTTGTACAAATAATCAACACCAGAGAAGGGGAGCAGGGACCCTGGCAGGCAAAAGCACAGATGAACATTCCACCCGCCATTCTTCAGAAGGCTTCTTCATGCCTCTCTGCCTTTTACAAGCAGTTCCTATTCGAAATGGCTGTTGTCTGGTCCTCTTGGAAAATTCCTTCTTGTTCTTCCTTCAGGGTTGTTTGAGGCTTTCCCCCACCCTCCAGACTGTAATGTTTCCTCCTCCCCATGGCCCTGCTCTGGGTCTCCACAGCTCCCAGAGAAGCATGGAGCCATGATGTCACTTCTCTGCCCAAATGCCATTGTGAGTATCTGTTTGCCCATGAATGCACAGCCTGCTCGAGGGCGAGCCCCCAGAATACTCTGGACCGTGTGTTCTGCAAGCCACCCTAAGACGTCTGGGTGGTCTCCTAGGTACTCTTCAAGTCTTAGCTCAAAGTCAAATGTCACTCTTGTTAAAGCTTTCCCAGTGATAGCTTCTGCTCCTTTGTGTTCCCATTGGGGAGGTTGGGGGGAGGGGCTGCAAATTAGAGCACGCCAGGTTGCCTCCTATTGATGGTCTGGATGGAGAAACTGTTGTCCTGTCTCCCAAGGAGGCCCCAAGAGACCTGTGGTGGGCAGATGGGCTCTGAGACTATCCATCACATACAGCTTCCCAGAGGATGTGCTTCTCCAGGTAACCGAAAATTCTGGGAATAGACATTTAGCTAGAGTGCTCAAATTCCCAAACATTCTTGAAAATCCTTTTGAGATAAATTAGTGTCCCCAGGGCTGTGCAGTGTTGAACAGTACAGTGATGCCTCCTCGCATGGGGCTGGGGGGTGTAGTTGGTTAGGAGATACAGGAACTGTGGACTCGCAGAAGGCATACGTACTCCTGAAGCTGTTTTTAAAAGTACATGCTTGGGGAAGCACCCATAGCACATTGGTTAAGGTGCCAGCCACATACACCGAGGGTGGCAGATTTGAACCCATCCTGGGCCAGCTAAACAACTACAACAAAAAAATAGCCAGGCATTGTGGTGGGTGCCTGTAGTCCCAGCTACTTGGGAGGCTGAGGCAAGAGAATTGCTTCAGCCCAAGAGTTTGAGGTTGCTGTGAGCTATGATGCCACCGCACTCTACTGAGGGTGACAGAGTCTGTCTTAAAAAAAAAAATACAATAAATAAAAATACATGCTTGTTTGAACTTTTCTCCCCACAACCTGCTTTCTCTGTCAAATTCTCCCTCACGCCAGTAGAACTTACGGGTGTGCTCGTGTGCCTGCGTGGTTGAGCACACACACACACACACACACACACACACACACACACACACACACACACACTCCTGTGGCTTCAGAGTTTTGTGTTGTTGGTATCCAGGATCAGAGTAAGGTTCTGATTCAGCAGGGGTTGCATCCTAAACTGCATTTGGATTTCATCACCTATCCATCATCCATTTATCCATCTATCCATTGTACCTCTATCACCTATGAATTCATCATCCTTCCATCTGTCCATGAGAACCCATCCATTCATCCATCTACCCATCATCCATCTGTCCGTCCATCCCCTACCCCTCTGTGCACCCGTATACCCACACATCCAGCTATTCATTTATCCCTCATCCATAATCCAACACATATCTGTTAATGTCTTGGATGTGCCAGGCACTGCCTTAGGCCATGAGCTACCTATCCAGATGGCTAAGAAAATCCCTTTCCTGTAGAGCAAATACAGTGAGGGAGACAGACACAGAAACAAAGATAATTCAAAATAAAACAGGTGATCCCTTCTCCTTCTAGTGTTAGCAATTTCTGGTGATGATCCCACTTATAAATAATGCACTTATGCTCAAGAAATGAAAATGGCAATAGTTCACATTTGTTTACTTCATGCAGCACTTTCTCTGGTGTGGCCTCATTTGTTTCCTAGGACTGTTATTTGGGGGGTGGGTAAGTATTATTATCTCTATTTCCAGATAAGGAAACTGCAGCCCAGAGAGAGCAGGAAGCAGCTCAAGGACCCTCACCTTGGACATGGTGGAGATGGTACCTAGATACTGGCCTTTGGCTTCTAACCCTGTGCTGTGAGGCAAGGTGCTTCCTGCACTTCCCCTCTCTGCAGGTCTAGAGTCTGTCCTGCAGCTGAAACAGGCTGTGTGATGCTTTTGTGGTATCACAGAAGGCTGTTCCCCAGGTGCCCTGCCACCTATCACCTTCTAGAACATACTTGGGTTAGGAAGGAGAGCCTGGTGGGCCACTAGTCACCACTGCAGGCTCTGAGAGCTCCTAGAAGCCTAGCCTCCCCCTGCCCCTTTAACCACTGCCTTTCTGGCCATAGGGAGCCACAGCAACTTTGGAGAGAGGCAGGTCCTGCATAAATCTAGGGTGTGTAGCATAGAGACTAAGCACAGGGCTTATTAGGTCCCCTCTGGAGAGGGCAGTCTGTTCGGAGCCTGAGGCTGCCTCTCTCTTTGTTCAAAAGAGAGATCAGCAAGTGCTAGGGAGGCATTAACACCATATCAGCACCAAGCTGAGACTTTCTCCTTGGTATTAACAGAAGGTGGGAGGAACATTAAAAAGAGAATCATTTTCTTTCTCTGAGAGTTAAAAACTGGGGCTCTGAAACACAACTGCCTGGGATTTAAACTCTTGGGCATGTAATGAGTGCTAACTCTTATTAATATTACTCTTATTGTTACTAGAGACAGAGTTAAAAAGCCACAAACAGAATAACGCAGAGGTAAAGAGTGTACACACTGGACTCATAGGCCTATGTTCCAATCCCAGCTTTGTCACCTCTTACTTTTGTGAATTTGCGAGTGAATCACCCTCTGGAAACCTCAGGTTATTTTCCTGCAAGATCAAGATGAAAATAATAAAAATAGTCAACACTAGGGAACATTTACTATGTGGATGGTGCCACGCTAGGTAGTTCACATGTAATAACTCCCTTGGCCTTCAGAGCGCCGTACAGTAGGGCTGCCATTACCCACACTGGATGGATAAAGAAACTGAGGCAGCCAGAAGTCCAGTCCCTTGCCCAGAGCCCCACAGCCAATAATGGGTGAAGGTGAGATTAAAATCCAGGTCTCTTGTTCCTGAGTTCCTCATGGGCTAAGAAAACATTAGCTAAATGACACATGTACAGTGGTCAGCATTAGTGTGATGACCAGCACATGGTGTGGCAGAATAAATAGAGGCGTTAACTAATTAGTGCTAAGGCGTGAGTGGAGACACCTGCTTCTGGTGACAGGGCCCCTACTAGCTTATGCTAGTGAAGCAAAGAGAGTTATTTGCTTTTCCAAACTACAAAGTCTAGGTGGTGTAAGGTTCAACTGGACTCAGGGGCCCCAGAATGTCACAAAAGGCTCTTTTAGTCATAAATATTAACTTAGCTCCTGTGATTTGCTGGGTGCCAGAGCTGCAAGATCTCACATGACCCAGGCCCTGCCCTGCAGGGGCGCCCAGCCCCTGGGGAGAGAGATGGGCCAGCAGGCAATAAGGGTATGGAGGGATCAGGGCTCTGGCAGACCCAGGCCCAGGACGACGTGGGAGCTTGGCTGGTCTTGGACCTGGAGCAATGTGCTGGTCTGATTAGTTTCTTTAAAAATGACCCTGGGCCAGAAGTTGTATCCTAACCATGCAGGTCATCTGGCAAGCCCAAAAGACTCTGGAGATTCTTCTTCCGTAGCAAGGCGCCTCTTCTTGAGCTCATTATCCTCCATCCAGTGCCTGCTGTGGCATTTCTCTGCCTGGGCTCTGGGTCACATTCACTCCTGTTGCAGTCCCTGGGGCCATTGAAATGACAGGAGCGTCATGCCCAACTGTCACCCTCTCCTATCCCAACATGCTGTTCTGACTTCAGACTTTGCCAGTCCCAATTATAAAAGGACAGATGAGGGGTGGGGTCCCCTCTCTTTCATAGAGTCCAGGCAAAGGCCCAGCACTTTCTCGTTCATTTATTCATGAACTTATCTGACATCTATTGAAAGCCAAGTGTGGCTGGCTGCTGGAGTGGGCAGGGGTGACTGAGATGATTAAGACACAGTCAACCCTCTAGCTTGGGCTGAGGTGGGGGCAGGGGCTGGGGAGCAGAGAGGGCTTTCTGGAGCAGGTGTAACGTTTGAGCCAGGCTTGGCAGGATGTTGAGATCCAGCTGGGATGGAGGTAGAGCCTGAAACCTTCCCTGACATCCCAGCCCAAGCTGTGGGCTGATCAGACCTAGTGGTTCCTTCCCCTCCCTTTCCTGCGCCTGCTGTCCTGGTCATGTGGCTTTCTGCGCACATCTCCTTGGCGGGCACAGGGCTCAGTGACTCTAGTACATTTGCTCTTTCTGGAATCCCTGGCTCCTCCTGTGCAGGCTGCCACTGAGTCACGACTCATTTCTCTTGGTCCTGCCATGATGGCTTTCAGGACTTAGGAGTTGTGCTTTCTTTTGGCTCTGTAGAGCAGCTCTTGTTACAGCCATGGCCAGCATGGCCTGAGCCCCTAGGTGGGAAATCTGATGCCCTGATCATAACCCTACCATTTTCTGAGCATCTACTGTGTTCCAGGTACTCCCAGGACTGCTACAGCACATGGAGGGGTTTGGAGAATTTGAGAAAGTCTCTTCCCCTGCCTGTGGAGGATGGGCTGAACTGTAGTCCTGCTCAACCTCATCTAAGTGTCCTTGTTCACACACAAGCTGAACAAACTGTGCTTGGCAGCCCTGATATTCTAGTCAATATCTCATTTAAGCCTCACAGCCACACTATGAGGGAGGTATGGTCTGTTTTTACTCCTATTTTATAGTCAAGGAAACTAAGGCTCTGAGAGCTTCAGCAACTTGTGTAAGGTCACCCAGTCAAGCAAGTGTGGGAGCCACATCACACCAGCTATCTCTGACCCCAAAGTCTGCCCACGCTGCCACACTCCACTATTTCCTGTCCTCAGAGCCAAGGGCCTCCCTTCTGATGAGCTCTCAGCTGATTTCCCAATAATTCTCTCCTAGGACCTATTATGATTCATTATTGCATTTTCATAGCTTCCTAGATTGTTTTATTTTTCACTCCCAGTGGCTTGTTGCTTGGGAGCAGCTGAGAACCCGGTGGTGGCCCTGCTCTAAATGCATCATGTCAGATGCAAGTTTACCTAATTTATGATCAGAGTTGGTGGCAGCACCTTGTCGATTCCATTTTGAGCTAATTTCCTTCCTGATGATTTGCAAGGAGGTGGCCTTCTACTTGCCTTATGGGATCTGCACCGGGCCTGGAGCTGGGCTCCACACGTCTTGCCTGGGGACATGGAGTTGCCTTTGGCCCCACCGTAGGAGTTGTTTATGGCGTGTCTGTTTAGGGAGCAACATCTGATATCTTGGGTTTGGAGGCAAAAGTCCTGAATTTAAGACCTCTTGCTGCCACTTGGCCTCTATGTGGTCTGAGGTTTAAGCTCATTGAGCCTCAGTTTCTTCATCTGTGAAATGGACGAGAATCAGAAGATGGCAAACATGGAACATTTTGATAATATAATTAGTTGGTAAGGAGGAAGGAACATGGCAATCTTCACACAACGCTGATGGAAGAGGAACTGGTACAACCAGCAATTTGGCAATGTTTATTAAAACCATTTTGCCCCAGCAATTTCAGCTGGGGTGGATATATAGATAAATAAATATGTGCCCAAGGATGTTAGTTACAATCTTGTTCAAAACAGAGAAAAAGGAGACAAAAACAACACGTTCAGCAATAGGGAGATGGTTAAATGAATTGTGGAACATTTGCTCTATAGAATATGTTACGAGGGTGGCGCTGGTGGCTCAAAGGAGTAGGATGCTGGCCCCATCATATGCCGGAGGTGGTGGGTTCAAACCCAGGCCCGGCCAAAAACTGAAAAAAAAAAAAAAAAAAAAGAATATGTTACGGCTGTTAAAAAGAATGCAGGGAGTCTATAGGTGGCAAATGGACAAAATTATTGGCAAGTAGAAAAAAGCAGTGCTCAGAAAGATACATAGAAAATAGAAAAATATAATGGTAAATTTGATATAAAACAAAGACAATATTTTATTTATTTATTTGAGACAGAGTCTCACTCTGTCACCCTCAGTAGAGTGCCGTAGTGTCATAGATCACAGCAACTTCAAACTCTTGGGCTCAAGTGATTTCCTTTCCTTAGCCTCCCAAGTATCTGGGACTACAGGCACCCATCACAGTGCCCAGCTTTTTTTTTTTTTTTTTTTGCAGTTTTTGATCAGGGTTGGGTTTGAACCCACCATCTCTGGTATATGGTGGCCAGCGCCCTACTCCTTGAGCCACAGGCACTGCCCAATGCCCGGCTATTTTTAGAGACAGGGTCTCTCTCTTTGCTCAGGCTGGTCTCGAACTCATGAGTGCAGGCTATCCACCTGCCTTGGTTTCCTAGAGATTATTTTATGTTTTCTTAAACAAAAATTTTTTTTTTACAAAAATTGTGAATTGTTACATGTATACAGAAAGGTGCACAAAACAAAGATGCCTCGCTTAGTGATTTGTCCCAAGTTGGACCACATGCAACCACCTTTGAGGTCAAAAACAGGACATTGCCACCAAAAACTCCCCCTACCTGTAGCCTGAGAAGTGCCTACTATCCTGGGATAATGGTGGCAAATTCCTTGATTCACTTTACACTTTTGTCAGCCAAGCTAGCACCCTAAATACATCATATCGCATAAGTTTGCCTGATTTTTTGTATTCACACTAAAGGAATCACAATGTATTCTTTTGAGACCGGTGTCTTGCTCATGTTGTTTTGTGAGTCTTACTGTGTAAAAATACTTAGAACAATGGCTGGAGCACAGTAAGTGTCAGATGAACACTTATTATCATTATTATTTTGGAAATGCTGCCAGATGCATCCCCTTTCTGCATTCTTCTGGATTTTATTTTACTTCCCAATTTTGAAATTGCAGATCAGTTCTCAGGTTTCCTGGAATGACACCCCATGTGGCAATGATTGTGAATAGCAGCGCTTTGGAGTAACCGCCAGAGCTGGTTTGAGCCACTGTGCAAAGATGGCACCCCACATAGCCATTTTGCATGTCTGCTTCACTGGGTGGACTGAGTCGCTGATGCCCAGCAGGACCGTGGGGCTCATTTTGATCTCTTTGGGAACAGGCATTGAGTCTTTGACTTCAATCACTCCCCACATCAATGTCTCAGAGCAACCGAAGGTATTGATGCAAGTAGACTTGTTACTTTCACCAGAGAACAGGAAACTTGACCGTCTTCAGTGCTTTAGTTCAAGGATCCAAAACTCAAGTGCCTGCAAGGCCAGACAGGTGATCCAAATCTGGGAAGTGGCCAAGGGTGAGAGGATTTGCACATGATGACAGACAGCAGTTGACCCTTGGGCCCTGGGGTTAGGGAAACAGTAGTGGTGGGGTCCAGTGTGGCCTGAATGCCCACTCCCTTCTCTCTGTGCTCTGCTACCGTGGCCCACCATCACGGTGGCCCTTTGGGCCTGTGGTACTTGAGTTGAGTTGTGTTGGTACACAATGGATGCAAATCAATGGGACATCTCTCCCTGCTTGTCCTTTTTCTCTGAGCTTTTAGCATGGAGGCCCCACCATATACTAGGGTCCTTCTAGGCCATATCCCACCACTGAGGATTTGATGACCTGCTTCATCTGGGTGGCAGTATAAGGCTTCTCACTCTGCCAGGTCATATGCTGGGGGTTGGAGAGCAAAGGCAATTCAGGGCATCCCCCAAACAAGATATGCCCGCAGTTCATTTGGGTGCAGTGTGGGGTGGGCTCCAGTTTCCAGGTGAGGTGGAGTCTGGGATATTTGACAGATTGAAGGCATCAACAGTGGGACAGATACATTTAACTTGCTTTGAGGTGGAGGTAGGTGGTGACAGGCATGTGGTTTCCTGCCCAGTGGCCATTCCCTCTCTTTCCTGCCATCCTTTCTTGTCTATGTGACAAGGAGGTTGAAAGGACAGATATATTCCAGCCTCCCTTGCAGCTAGCAGTGGTTTTGTGATGCTGTCTGGCCAGTGAGATGTAAGTAGGACTCTTTGGGGGGATGTTTTGGGACATATTTCCTCTGGATTTATGGTTGTGGGCGTATGAGTGAAGTATTTCTTACCCTCCTGGATGCTCTCTACTTCTTGCATTTGGAAGTAGTTGGGTAGGGATGTGATGTCTGGAGCTGCAGCAGCCATTCTGTGCCTCTAGGAGAAAGCACAGAGATTCATGGACTTAAATTCCTAACATTGCTCAACAATTGGATCAATCCTTCCAGCCGTCTTGTTACAAGAGATAGTTGAATGCCCAAAGCTCCATTCCTAATGTTACAAGGTGTGTCTGAGGATGCTCTCTCAGGGAGTAGACAACTGGGTACCCCTAAATACCCATAAGGACTTTGAATTTGGCTATGCTGGCTCTTCCTATCCATGGAGCCATTTTCTATTTTTTTAAATCTCTAAATTAAAAAAAAATTAAATGTGAAATACAGTAGTACCTTTGTAAGTTGACCACTGAAACTGGTCAACACATGGAGGTGGACAACATAAGGAACTAGGCCTGCTGTACCGATACGTACATGTGGAGCATGTCTGGCTATGAAAATTAGGCCAACTTAAGGAAGTGGTCACTGTAGGGTGGTGGTCAGCTATGGAGGTTCTACTGTATATGCAAAAGAATGTTTAAAACATGTCTGTAGAGCCTAAGTAATAACAATAAAATACCCATGTACTCACCACCTAAGTTAAAGATCAGAACATTCCTTGTATCCCCTCTTCAACACTCACCACTACTAATATTAATAGTAGCTGCTGACATGTATTGAGTCCTTCCTGCACGCTGCATTGTGCTAAATAACTTCTAGGCCCCTGGCCTCACAATAACCTGACATTATCGTGTCTATTTTAACGGAAGTGGAAACTGAGGTTTGAAGGAGTTAAGTGATGTGTCCAAGGTCTGTGATTATGGCCAGGGCAGGATCCTCTCACCTTTCCTCTAATTTTTGGTTAATTGCTTCCTGCCATTCTTTATCATTTTATCACGTATTCCTAAATAATAGTGATGCTTTATTTTACCTGTCCTTGAATTTTATATAAATGGAAGAAGACCCTCCCTTCCTCTGGTGACTTTCATCTTCTGTGTTGTACATTGTGCTTCTGAGTTTATGCATGTGATGTGTGCTGGAGTGGCTCTGTCGTTCTCACAGCTGCGTAGTTTTTTGTTACTAGATTAGCTTATAGGTTTGTTTGTCCTGCAGTTGGCAGACATTTGGGATGCCTCCAGTTCTCTCGCCATCTCCAAGCAGAGAACATCTCTGAACATTCTTGTCCATGTCTCAGGGTGCAAATGGGTTAGGGTTGCTCTGGGGCGAATACCTTGGAATGGAATTGCTGGGCCATAGGAATGCACACATTTCCTTTGTTAGGTAACGCCAAACAGTTTTCCAAAGTGCCTGCACCAAATTATACATATTCCCACTACAGTGGCCGAATGCTTGTGTGCTCACATCCTCACGACACTGGGTCCCAGGTGTGTTCTGTTTTGAATGACTGTGTCCCAGAAAAGTTAATCTCTGACCTTTGAAGATGACTTGCATCATTTGTCATTCATTTTCAGTATCTGTATTTCTTTATGTGGTCATTTTCAGTATCTGTATTTCTTTATGATGATGGAGTCTTGAAATAAGGCTCTTGTCGGGCGGCGCCTGTGGCTCAGTGAGCAGGGTGCCAGCCCCATATACCGATGGTGGTAGGTTCAAACCCAGCCCCGGCCAAACTTCAACAAAAAAAATAGCCGGGCGTTGTGGCAGGCGCCTGCAGTCCTAGCTATTGGGGAGGCTGAGGCAAGAGAATTGCCTAAACCCAGGAGTTGGAGGTTGCTGCGAGCTGTGATGTCATGGCACTCTACCAAGGGTGATAAAGTGAGACTCTGTCTCTTAAAAAAAAAAAAGGCTCTTATCTCATCCCTGGCCTTTATTTTTAGGTTCCACTGATTTTGGAGTTTCTAATAGGGAGAAAAACCAATTTGTTATTCTCAGACATCAAAACTGCACCTGATTGTATTTGCCTACAAGACAGTAGGAACTTTACTTGAAGGTCAGCACCCAATTCCTCTCCGTGGTTCTCTCTGCCTGTGCATTTGGAATAATCAACTCTGAAGAGGCAGGCAAATCCCAGGGTTCCCAGGGAGATGAGAGTGCTGTGGACATTATGGGACAGGCAAGAAGATCTGAAAGGTGAGAGGATCCTGTCCTGGCTGTAATCACAGACCTTGGACACATCACTTAACTTCCTCAAACCTTAGTTTCCTCTTCTGTTAAAATAGACACGATAATGTCAGGTTATTGTGGGGACAGGGGTGTATAAGTTATTTAGCACAATGCAGCGTGCAGGAAGGACTCAATAAATGCCAGCAGCTACTATTAATATTAGTATATTAATATTAGTAGCAGTTTTCATCTGCACAGTGGTCTAGTGGGGCTGAGAACAGTTCCAGGCATTACTGCTAACATGCCCTATATATATTCCTATAAAACCTCGTGATCTGTAAAATCCTGTGCTAATAAGAAAGAGGCTTATGAGGAAAATAGGGTTGGGGTAGATGGTTCAAAACCTAGGGAAGCTTGCAACCAGAGCACCAACAAAATCAATATCAATCCTAATAAAAATTTGAGCACAGGCAAACCCCTAGGGGCATTTGCGCCCAGCCACACAGTCAATCAAACATTTCAGCCTTAAACCCTGAGGCATCTGCTTCCTTCTTGGAAATGTAGGTCTGGGAGGGCATTTGCTTCTAGTCAGGACCATTTTCATCCACATTAAAAGTATGATTGAAAATGTAGCCTTTAAGGTTATTGTTTTAGTAGAGGTGGGAAGGGCTTTGTAGCTTCTTGATCTAAACTTAACCATGTTCTCAGACCGCACAGCTCAGTGACAGCACAGAGGTTCTAGAAGCCACTAATTCAGCCACCGCTGAAGCTAAGGGGAAGCACTTCTATAGACTCCCCCCCCCTTTTTTTTAAAGTTCTTCAAATCAGGCTAAGAGTATTTCTTTAATTGTGCCTGTTCCCGACTATTTAAAAATATTACTATGCTACAGAAAATCATGATGGATACACTTTCCCTATTCTTTCAATGTCCTTCCCTTACTTACCAACCATGAATGAAGTAACTAGCGTCAAAGGAACCTGCCTCACAGCAGAATAGCCTGTGCACTGGTCACAAACCACAGCCCAGGGCCAAATCCAGCCTATGACCGGTTTATATTCCAATTTTAATTTTTAAGCGTAAAAAAAAACCACATAAGACTTACTGTCTTAACCATTTTTAAGTGTCCAGTTCAACAGTGCTAGCATAGGGCAGCACCTATGGCTCAGTGGGTAGGCTGCTGACCCAATATACCGAGGTGGCAGGTTCAAACCTGGTTTTAGCCAGCTACAATAGCAGTAGCAAATAGCAACTGCAACAAAAAATAGCCGGGCATTGTGGCAGGCACCTGTAGTCCCAGCTACTCGGGAGGCTAAGGCAAGAGAATAACTTAAGCCCAAAAGTTGGAGGTTGCTGTGAACTGTGATGTCACAGCACTCTATTGAGAGTGACAGAGAGAGATTCTGTCTCAAAAAAAAAAATAGTGCTGGCATAGTCACTTTGTTGTGTCCACTTCCTGTGTTTGTAAATAAAGCTTTATTGGAACACAGCCATGCTTGTTTGTTTATATATTATCTATTGCTGCCTTTTGTTGTGATATCAGAATTGGGTAATTGTAAAAGGGACCATATGGCCTACAAAGCCTGATATATTTACTATCTGACTCTTTACAGAAAAAGTATTCTGGTCCTTGTAGAATTATGAAAATTAACAGTTTTTTATGTCTAGGGCTTCTTCCTGCTCTGATTTGTTAGAGCCTCACCCCAGTGTCAGTCAGGATAAAGCTGCACTGCTGTTGCAAAGAGGCTCCATAACACAGTGAGTATGAGTTGGCCATTACCAGCCAGGCTGCCTCAGTTTCTCCTTTGCCACTGAGGATAGCTTAGATCTGAAGTCATCAAAGCAGCTGGGATTCATTTGGCCACCTTCTGTGGATGGGCACCTCCTTCTGAGTCACTATCCATCCCTGGTGCCACCAGGAGGCAAGGAGCCAACCCATTGGCAAAGGAACGTTTGATAGGATGTTGCTCATGCCTTCATTGGCTAGCCATGCTTTGGCCTTAGGAGGTTCAATTTCCTGGCTTCTGGCCCAGGCAAAGAGGGTACACTCCCTGCCTCTAAGACTTTTGTCACTGGGAAACCACGGAGCTCAGATTCATTGGAATTGATGCCTAAAACCACAACACCTGGCACACCTGAGTTCTGTATGGTACTCTCAGGACTAGTAGTTACACCAGAGTCTTATCTCAAACCTCATAACCCGGCCAGGGAAAGGCAGTGTCCAGTAAGTACTGAGAGTAGCTCCTTTCCCAAGAGGGCAGGACAAGCCTATTTATTTTTTAAATAAAAAATAATTTATTTTTTGAGACAGAGTCTTACTATGTCCCCCTTGGTAGAGTGCTGTGGTATTGCATAGCTCACAGCAACCTCCAACTCTTGGGCTTAAGTAATCCTCTTACCTCAGCCTCCCAAGTAGCTAGGACTAGAGGCGCCCGCCACAACACCTGGCTATTTTTATATATATATATATATATATATTTTTTTTTTTTTTTTTTTTTTTTTGGCCGGGGCTGGGTTTGAACCCACCACCTCCGGCATATGGGACCGGCGCCCTACTCCTTGAGCCACAGGCGCCGCCCATCACACCTGGCTATTTTTATTTTTTGTTTGTTTTTTCGGTTTGTTTGTTTTTGGCCGAGGCTGGGTTTGAACCCACCACCTTTGGCATATAGGGCTGGCGCCCTACTCCTTTGAGCCACAGGCACTGCCCATGCCCGGCTATTTTTTGTTGAGGTTGTCATTGTTGTTTAGTTGGCCCAGGCCGGTTTCTAACCTGCCAGCCTTGGTGTATGTGGCTGGCACCATAACCACTATGCTATGGGAGTTGAGCCAGGACAAGCAAATTTCTAACTTGCTTTAGAAATACAAATAAGTTTTTTTATTTATTTTTGTATTTTTTTTGTTGTTGTTGCAGTTTGGCCAGGGCTGTGTTTGAACTCGCCACCCTTGGTATATGGGGCCGGCACCCTACTCTCTGAGCCATAGGCACCACCCTACAAATAAGTTTTATTATATCATAATAGGTATTCATCGCCCAAAGATGTAACAGCCTAGTGGGAGAAGTAAGTGGAAATTAATGTAAGTGCACCCCTTTCCCGTGCTTAGCCCCACTCTCCTATTGAGCCTGGAGGTATGATTCTGCCCTTTGCTTTCATCCTGTGACAACAGAACTCAGGCATTTCCCCACTTCTGCACATATGGATCTGCTTCATGCTCTTTATAGCTGTTGATTAGTATTTTCCCCCATGGACACACCTTTATTTATTTAGAATGTAGACTTCCTTTCAGCCTAGTGCAAATGCCATCTTCATTTAGGAAATCTTCCTTGATTTCTGCAGCTCAAAACAGTCACTTCTTGCTCCAAACTACTAGATTCCTTTCCATCTCTCAGGTCCATGTCAGTCAGGACAAGGCGATGCTTCTATAAGAGTGAGACTACAATGTGGAGGCTTAAAGAACAGATAAGCTGTTTCACTCTTGAGTTGTCATCTTGGTTAGTAGCACAGCTCAGCCCCTGTCAGTCATTCCAGGAGCCAGATTCTTGCCAACTCATTGCTCTGCATGTCCCTGGGTGCCCTGTTCATTGTCTGTATGGCTGAAGTAGGCCACACAGGAAACTGGGAGAGTGTGGAGGAGGTCTGCCTGATGTCCTTGGCCCTGATCTGGACTGTCTCCTCACAAGCCATTGGCAAGAGCTTTGTGTGGCAGTGCGTACTGCTAGGGAAGCTTGGATGTCTGCGACACCATGGAAAAAGGGAAGCAGGTAGTGGGTAGTATTTGCCATATATCTTGATGCCTTCACCTGGTGTTTGGGGTCCACACACTGATGTTTCCCGGCTTGGAGGATGGAAACACTGAGACAGCAGGATCCATGACTGGTCCACCTTTGCAGCTTCCCCCATGTCCAGTGCAGCGCCTGGTCAGCACTTGGCAAATACTGAGGCAGGACAAGGTGATGCAGTCACTGCGTCAGCAGTTGATGGGCTCTAGTAACATATCCTGTGTGCTAAGCACTGTTCTGGGCTCTAGAGACCCAAATACGTGGTTGCTCTACCCTCAAACATCATTATCATTATCCTTTTGGGTTCCTGGAAAAGGAAGTTATCTTGTGCGGAAAAGGAAGTTATCTTCTGCCTCAGGCCCTTTGCATGTGCTATTTTTTTCTTCCTGAAACTCCCTCCTCCTCCAGCTTTCTCTTCATTGCCTGGTCAGCTCCTACTTTGTGTCTCTTCATAAATGTCTCCTCTTCAAGGAAAATTCCTCTGACCCACCTCTCTCAGACAAGGATGGATCTCCCCAACATCCACACGTGTTTTTCTCCTTTATAAATTTTATCACAACTGCACTGAAGTGACTTTTTTTGGATAAGATTTTATCTCATTCCCCATTAGGAGTTTGAAAGCTCCTTGATGACAGGTCTTTTTGTATGCTTAGCACCTAGCAGACTGCCTAGTAGGTATACTAGTATTCTGCCTAGGAAGATCAGACAGTTAAGTTTGTGAACTCATTCTAGAAAATGTGCCACATTCCTCATGACTGAATATCACTATGGTCACCTTCGAAGTACTGCCTTCAGCCATCCATGACTGTAGTGATAGTCAGCAATGGGATATGTTGCACTTTTTCGAAGGTGAGTTTGTGAACTTAATTGTCTGATCTCGTATACTTGTTCAATGTTTAATCTGTATCGTCACCTAGTCATAGATGAGGAAATTGAGGCTCAGAGAGGTTGAGTGCTTGGCCTAAGATCACACAGCAAGTGAGTTTCAGTGCCTGCTCAAGAGCCCTTGCTTTTCCCAGCTCGATGCAGCTAGACTAGAACATGATGTGCGATATAATAGGGTATTAATAGGGTATGTTTAAGGGCTGGTGGGAGGGCAGAAGAGGGCGTGACTGACTCAGCCTGGGGGAGGGGATGGTTGCTGTAGGAGGCGGTGACCTTGAACGCTCAGAGCCCGTGGGTAGTTCAGAGCAGCTGCAGTGACTGCGTGGGAGTGTGAGAGTTGAGACCAAAGCAGGGCTGGTTGTGAAACCCCTGCTCTGGGGTGCCAGAGAGTTTGGACTTGGTGGAGCTGATGGGAACTCTCAGAGTTTGTGAGCAGGCGAGGGGTGTGATCCAGTAGGTTCTGTTTAGAACATCAATTTAGGCCCCAGTTGCAGATTGGTGGCTGCTGGCTGACAGAGTTGGCTGGGCTCACTTAGTATCTTAAAATGGAATTTGTATTAGTTAGGATTTAAGTCTGACTGCCAAGCCAAACGCCCCAAAATAACAGTGGCTTAAATGAGATAGAAGCTTTTTTTTCCTCTAATGTACAAGTCTGAACAAGTCAGGCATCTTAACTCCACATCAGGGGCCCAGGATCCTTCCAGATAGTTGCTCTGCCACCCCCTAAGGCACCCCACCTTGTTCATGCGGTCCAAGGCGGCCCTGAAGCCATTGAAGGAAAAGGGGGGTGGGTCTGAGGCCCAAAGAGTGTCTCTCTCATTTTGAACTTGAAAAATCAGGGGATTCTACGTAAAAGCCTGGGTTCTGGCTTCTCTTGGATGACAGGAAGGATCTAGCAGCTGTGGGTCACCCCTGGCATGGCAGGCTGGAGCTGAGCAATATCTGTTTGCCCCTTTGGATGGGGCTGTGTGCTCCAGTTTTCCGTAGTCCCCACTGCTCCCTTTTGTCCATGACCATGGAGGTGGTGTGTCCGCTGCCGTCAATCCTCTTATATCAGCCCCTTTGCTCAGTTTTGTCACCCTTGGTCTCTGAGGCATGTAAGTTCACGGCTCCTACCTTGGGCAGAGGAAGCCAGGTGGGCTGCTGAGCTGGGCTCCCGCTCAGGCGAGGCCAGCTGGCACAAGGCAGAACTGGCTTTGCATGAGGACTACCTTTCCTTTCTTGTCCTGGTGAGGCCATTCCAGCCATTCCCTCTGCTTTGAAGATCCTTTCATGCCCCCAGGAAACCTTGTTGGAAATTGGGCTGCAGTTCTTCTAATGGGCGTGTACACAGGGCAGCAGTCCATTCCATGGGGAGCCTGCTCTCATGGAAGCTCCAGCCAAGGGGGGAGTACAGTAGAGCCCCAGGAAGTGCTGAGCAGGTGAGGGGAGATGCCGTGCGACCTGTGATGGCTGCTTGGACTGCCTGTCAGAGGCCATCACGGGCAGTTAGGCTGCATATAAGTTTTGTTCTCCCCACTCCAGTTGGGGACCAGCTCCAAGAAACGATTTCCTGTGCAGAGATGTTTGCCACCATCTTTGTCCATCACTCTGGACCCCAGGCCTCCACTGTTGAGATGGGCACTGTTGATGATGTTCAGGCAGGATGGGAACGAGGGACTCTGGGAGCTGGGAGCAGAGAAGCTGACTTCCCAGCAGCGCAGGTCGCACAGAGACTGAAGGTCCCCCCAGCCAGGGGCTGGAAACAGCCTTGGGATGGTGGCACCTCAAGGCTGAGTAGCACTTTGTGATTTGCAAAGGCTCTCCTTCCTGAGCCACAGCTGTCAGCTGGGGCCTGTGTGCCCCCTTGGGGACCAGGTGCATTTTGGCACAATTCCCCACAGAGCCTTGGTCTCTGGGGTCCAGGCCCACTGTTCGCGAATTCCCCAGAGGCCTCCTCTGCATCCGGGGTCTGCGTTCCTCATGACCAACTCCTCCTGAATGGGGTTAACTTCAGGATGAGATGCTGTCCCCTCTTGGGTTTCCATAGTGACAAATCCCTCTCAAAGAGCGTCTTAGCTGACTTTCCTACACAGTGCAGGCTCCATCGTGCATCTGGACCCTCCTCCTTCCACCCGGGCTTCCCGAGGAATTCCCGGTGCCTCTCCCGCTCTCATGCAGAGCTGCTTCTCCCTTCCCTGAAGCCTTCTCTGTGGGAGCCCTTGTACAGCCCTGCGTGCACGTGAGTGCCTGCACGTGTGCATGTGAGCACGAGCACAGTGGGGCACCCGCCTTCTACTCAAGCACTTGTCAAAACATTTTTCTCCACAAAGTCATTTCTGTCCCCAAAAGGAATTCTGGTGCTGGCAGCAAGGACCAAGACAGCTTCTTCACCTGGTCATGCTAACAGCTGTGAAGTGGGCTGCAGCATTGTCACCACCCCTATTTTACAGATGAGGAAACTGAGACTCGGGGAGGTGTGGTGACTTCCTGGGGGTCACCCAGCTGGGTGAGGAACGCCTGCCTGGCAGTCATTTCCAGGCTTGCTGACTCTGCATCAGTGCCTGCCTGGATCTCTGCCTTACTGAAGCCACTTTGTTGGAGTGTGGTCCTGAGGTTGCTCTGATGCTGAACCATGCCCTGTTATGTCCAGGGACCAGGGGTGACAGTAAAGCGTTCATTTACTATTCAGCAAATATGTAATGAGCCTGCCCTCTGCACTGGGGAATCAGACAGAGCTCCTGCCCTCTGGAACTGAAGGCTTGGTGAAAAGACAGAAGAATGCACACACACAAATGTCCCTCTCCCCAGGGTCAGTAGCATGCAGGGTGGGTTACTGTTTTATAATGAGGTGGTCAGGAATTCCTCCTTGAGGAAGCAAGCCCCAAAGGTACCTGGGGTGACAGGGTGAGAGTGTCTGAGCCTGGACAGTGCTTGGATCTGTGGAAGCCAGGGGATTGGGGCACAGTGCATGGGGGGAGGGCCTGTGCTCAGACCCCACTGCCCCTGGGGAGTTATAGAAGTACTGATACCTGGACCCCACATTCTGGAACATTGGTTCTTTCTAAAAGCTCCCTGGTGACTCAAATGGGTACCAAGGGCTGAGAACCACTGGGCTAGGGCTCTGTAAGTCACCACGAAGACTTGGATTTTATTGTAAGTGTGATGAGAAGTGTGTGGAGGGCAGGAATGTGATGTAGTGTGATTTACTTTTCTAGATATCCCAGGTGGCTGGGTTGGAACAGATGGAAGGGAGGGACAGGGGAGGCAGGGAGGATGGGAGGCCACAAGGAGGCTGCAGGGGTCTAGGCAAGGGACAGCAGGGGCTGCTACACTCAGTGGCTTAAAACAACACAGATTTACGTGTCTTCTCTTACAGGCCTGGAGTCAGAAATGTAAAATGAAGGTGTCACAGGGCTCCTTCCTCCTGGAGGCTTTGGGGGGCAATTCCCTTGCCTCTTCTCCTTCTAGAGGCAGGCTGAGTTCCTTGCCTTGTGTCTCCCCTTTCTTCTTCAAAGCATACTGCTCCAAACTCTGGTTTCATAACATTTCTCTCTTTTTTTTCCTTTCTGACTTTGAACTCCTGCGAACCACTTATACAGACCCTTGTGATGATGCTGGACCCACCTGAATAATCCAGGATAATCTCCCCAACTCCTGGTTCGTAACGTAATCACACTTCTTAGAGTCCCTTTTGCCATGTCAGGCCACAGTCAGTGTCCTCTCTGGAGTGGTTAAGTCTGCTGTGAGGGTGTCTCCCTGACTGGGCACAGATACCCCCTGGCTTTCCCTCTGCCTTCTTCAAAGGTCAGTGTGTTGGTCCTACCCTGTTCCTGAGGTGTCCTCCAGGTGTGCCTCCCCTTAAGTGGCTCATCAACGTCTGACTGGTTTCCAGTGGGAGGGCTGGTGGACCTGATCACTCATTCCCATTTGATGGATGTTTTCAGAATGTATTAGTGCCTGGTGGCTGCAGTAACAAAGACTGCAAACATGGTGGCTTAACACATGAAAATTTATTATCTCACAGTTCTGCTGGTCACAAATCCATTACAGTCTCACCCACCTGACATCAAGGTGTCATCAGTTTGGTTCTCACCCCTTGGCGTTCATTTGAGTTCATTTGGGGAGCTTTTAGAACAGTGGTTCTCAACCTTCCTAATGCTGCGGCCCTTTAATATAGTTCCTGTAGGTCACGACCCACAGGTTGAGAACCACTGTTTTAGAAGGAACCAGCCCTTTTCTTACTCACTCGTCCTGTCCAGGAAGTGGGGTCCAGGTGTCAGTACTCCCCAGGTGGCTCTCAAGTGCAGCCATGTCCATTCTGGAAGCTCTAGGGGAGAATCTGTTCCCGTTTATTCTGATTGTTGGCAGAATCCTCTTCCTTCAGTGTATAGTATTCAGCTCCTCAAGGTCACCCTGTTCTTTGGCTGGAGACCCCACTGCGGCAGCAGTGGGTTGAGTCCTGACTGGGCCATCTCCCTTTTACCACAGCGAGGAAGGTTCTCTGCTATTAAGGACTCATAATTACACTGGATCCACCTGGATAATCCAGGCTAATCTCCCCATCTCAAGGTCTGCAGCCCTAATCATATCTGCAAACTCCCTTTTGTTTTGTGAAGTAACATATTTACAGGTTCTGAGGATGTGTTTTGGGCCCATTATTCTGCCTACCACACCAAATGATGAGAGTAATAATGATAATGTAACTAACATTCCCTAAGCCTTTACCACCCGCTGGGCTTTCTGTTTGGCAGCTCACTGAATCTTCAGAAGGAATTCCTCGGAGGAAGGTGCTGTTATTATGCTCACTTTCTAGCGAGGAAACTGAGGCACCAAGGGTTTAAGTAATGTGATGGACCAAACTCTGTCTCCTCCAAATTCATATGTTGAAGTTCTAACCCCCAGTACCTCAGAATGTGATGTTTGGGGATAGGGTGTTTTTGGAGGTAATCAAGTTAAAAAACAGTCATTCAGGTGGGCCCAAATCCAACCCGACTGGAGTCCTTATAAAATGAAGAAATTCAGAAGCGCCCACACACCGAGGGAAGACGCTTTGTGAATGTGCAGACAGCCACGTGCCAGTCGAGGAGCGAGGCGGCAGAGCTTCCCCTCACAGCCCTCATGAGGAACCAACCCTGCCAACCGCCGGTTTCGGACTTCCTGCCCTGAGACTATAATAAACGTCTGCTGTTGAAGCCACCCGTGTTGGGGCACATTGTTATGGCCTCTGTCATTAGCTGTGGCAGCAGGATTCGAGCCCGGGCAGGTCTCCCTCTGTGGCTCTCTGGCTGCTTTTCTCTGGGCTTCTGTCTCCGTCTTTCTCTGTTTTGGTCTCTTTGTCTCTGCTTTACTCTGACCTGATCTTTCTCTCCGCACTCACTCTTCCTGTCTCCCTCCTTACTGCCTCCTGGCCCTGTAGACTAAGCAGGGGACCCCACTACCACCTCTCAACTCCCCCAGCCCCTCCAGCTGCTCATCCTCCCAGAACTCGTTTGTGATTAAAAACACTGACAGACCGAGGCCAGATGCCAGCGTCCCTGGATGCCCACAGTGGCTGTTCTTGGGGGCCTTAAGAGGGCAGCCAGTGCTGAAGGGTGGGTGGAGAGCTTCCCTCTCCAGGAGGAGCCCACCCCAAAGGGAAGGCTTTCTCCTGCTTCCTCCATGCTGCTGTGTGCACAGGCGCCTTGGGTTGAGTGGCTGGTAGCCCAGCTGCCCCACCAGGCCTGCCTGGCATATGGCACCTGCCATGGGCACCAGCAGCTGTTAACTAGTGTCACTCTGCCACACAGACTCTTGTTTTTCTTTTTTCTTTTTTTTATTTTTATTGTTGGGGATTCATTGAGGGTACAATAAGCCAGGTTACACTGATTGCAATTGTTAGGTAAAGTCCCTCTTGCAATCATGTCTTGCCCCCATAAAGTGTGACACACACCAAGGCCCCACCCCCCTCCCTCCATCCCTCTTTCTGCTTCCCCCCCATAACCTTAATTGTCATTAATTGTCCTCATATCAAAATTGAGTACATAGGATTCGTGCTTCTCCATTCTTGTGATGCTTTACTAAGAATAATGTCTTCCACTTCCATCCAGGTTAATACGAAGGATGTAAAGTCTCCATTTTTTTTAATAGCTGAATAGTATTCCATGGTATATATATACCACAGCTTGTTAATCCATTCCTGGGTTGGTGGGCATTTAGGCTGTTTCCACATTTTGGCGATTGTAAATTGAGCTGCAAGAAACAGTCTAGTACAAGTGTCCTTATGATAAAAGGATTTCTTTCCTTCTGGGTAGATGCCTAGTAATGGGATTGCAGGATCAAATGGGAGATCTAGCTTGAGTGCTTTGAGGTTTCTCCATACTTCCTTCCAGAAAGGTTGTACTAGTTTGCAGTCCCACCAGCAGTGTAAAAGTGTTCCCTTTTCTCCACATCCACGCCAGCATCTGCAGTTTTGAGATTTCGTGATGTGGGCCATCCTCACTGGGGTTAGATGACATCTCAGGGTTGTTTTGATTTGCATTTCTCTAATATATAGAGATGATGAACATTTTTTCATGTGTTTGTTAGCCATTCGTCTGTCATCTTTAGAGAAGGCTCTATTCATGTCTCTTGCCCATCGATATACGGGATTGTTGGCTTTTTCATGTGGATTAATTTGAGTTCTCTATAGATCCTAGTTATCAAGCTTTTGTCTGATTGAAAATATGCAAATATCCTTTCCCATTGTGTAGGTTGCCTCTTTGCTTTGGTTATTGTCTCCTTAGCTGTACAGAAGCTTTTCAGTTTAATGAAGTCCCATTTGTTTATTTTTGTTGTTGTTGCAATTGCCATGGCAGTCTTCTTCATGAAGTCTTTCCCCAGGTCAATATCTTCCAGTGTTTTTCCTACGCTTTCTTTGAGGATTTTTATTGTTTCATGCCTTAAATTTAAGTCCTGTATCCATTTTGAATCAATTTTTGTGAGTGGGGAAAGGTGTGGGTCCAGTTTCATTCTTTTACATGTAGACATCCAGTTCTCCCAACACCAAGGTATGTTCTTGTTTGGTTTATCGAAGATTAGGTGGTTGTAAGATGTTAGTTTCATTTCTTGGTTTTCAATTTGATTCCAAGTGTCTATGTCTCTGTTTTTGTGCCAGTACCATGCTGTCTTGAGCACTATGGCTTTGTAGTACAGACTAAAATCTGGTATGCTGATGCCCCCAGCTTTATTTTTATTACTAAGAACTGCCTTAGCTATACGGGGTTTTTTCCGGTTCCATACAAAACGCAGAATCATTTTCTCCAAATCTTGAAAGTACGAGGTTGGTATTTTGATAGGAATGGCATTGAATAGGTAGATTGGTTTGGGAAGTATAGACATTTTAACAATGTTGATTCTTCCCATCCATGAGCATGGTATGTTCTTCCACTTGTTAATATCCTCTGCTATTTCCTTTCTGAGGATTTCATAGTTTTCTTTATAGAGGTCCTTCACCTCCTTTGTTAGGTATATTCCTAGGTATTTCATTTTCTTTGAGACTATGGTGAAGGGAGTTGTGTCCTTAATTAGCTTCTCATCTTGACTGTTATTGGTGTATACAAAGGCTACTGACTTGTGGACATTGATTTTATATCCTGAAACATTACTGTATTTTTTGATGACTTCTAGGAGTCTTGTGGTTGAGTCTTTGGGGTTCTCTAAGTATAAGATCATGTCGTCAGCAAAGAGGGAGAGTTTGACCTCCTCTGCTCCCATTTGGATTCCCTTTCTTTCCTTGTCTTGCCTAATTGTATTGGCTAGAACTTCCAGCACTATGTTGAATAGTAAAGGTGACAGAGGACAACCTTGTCTGGTTCCAGTTCTAAGAGGAAAAGCTTTCAGTTTTACTCCATTCAGTAAAATATTAGCTGTGGGTTTGTCATAGAGAGCTTCAATCAGTTTTAGAAATGTGCCACCTATGCCTATACTCTTCAGTGTTCTAATTAGAAAGGATGCTGGATTTTATCAAATGCTTTTTCTGCATCTATTGAGAGGATCTGTGATCTTTAGTTTTGCCTCTGTTAATATGGTGGATAACGTTTATGGACTTGCGTATGTTAAACCAGCCTTGCATCCCTGGGATGAAGCCTACTTGATCATGATGAATGAATTTTTTGATGATAAGCTGTAATCTATTGGCTAGGATTTTGTTGAGAATTTTTGCATCTATATTCATGAGTGAGATTGGTCTGAAATTCTCCTTTTTGTTTGGGTCTTTTCCTGGTTTTGGTATCAGGGTGATGTTTGCTTCATAGAATGTGTTGGGGAAGATTCCTTCTTCCTCAATTTTTTGGAATAATTTCTGCAGTACAGGAATAAGCTCTTCCTTGAAGGTTTGATAGAATTCTGGTGTGAAGCCATCTGGACCAAGGCATTTTTTGGTTGGAAGATTTTTTATTGTTTCTTTGATCTCAGTGCTTGAAATTGGTCTGTTCAGGAGCTCTATTTCTTCCTGGCTAAGTCTAGGGAGAGGGTGTGATTCCAAATATTGATCCATTTCCTTCACATTGTCAAATTTCTGGGCATAGAGTTTCTGGTAGTATTCAGAGATGATCTCTTGTATCTCTGTGGGATCAGCTGTTATTTCCCCTTTATCATTTCTGATTGAGGTTACTAGAGATTTTACTTTTCTATTTCTCGTTAGTCTGGCCAATGGTTTATCTATTTTATTTATTTTTTCAAAAAACCAACTCCTTGTTTCATTAATTTTCTGAATGATTCTTTTGTTTTCAATTTCATTGATCTCTGATTTGATTTTGGATATTTCTTTTCTTCTACTGAGTTTAGGCTTAGATTGTTCTTCTTTTTCCAATTCCATAAGATGGCTTGTGAGATTGTTGATGTGCTCTCTTTCTGTTTTTCGAATGTAGGCATCTAAAGTGATGAATTTTCCTCTCAAAACTGCTTTTGCAGTATTCCACAGGTTTTGGTAGCTTGTGTCTTCATTATTGTTATGCTCAAGTAAGTTAATGATTTCCTGTTTTATTTCTTTCTGTACCCATCTGTTATTCAGCAGAAGATTGTTTAATTTCCATGCCTTTGTGTGGGGTCGAGCGTTTTTGTTAGAGTTGAGTTCCACCTTTAGTACCTTATGGTCTGAGAAGATACAAGGTAAAATTTGAATTCTTTTGATTCTGTTGATATTTGTTTTGTGTCCCAGGATATGATCAATTTTGGAGAATGTTCCATGGGGTGATGAGAAGAATGTATATTCTTTGTCTTTGGGATGGAGTGTTCTATACGTGTCTATCAAGCACAGTTGTTCTAGGGTCTCATTTAAATCTCTTATATCTTTGTTTAATTTCTGTTTAGAGGATCTGTCCAGCTCTGTAAGAGGAGTGTGAAAGTCCCCTGTTATTATGGTATTATCGGATATCATATTGCTCAGACTGAGTAAGGTCTGTTTCAAGAATCTGGGAGCATTTAAATTAGGTGCATAAAAATTTAGAATTGAAACGTCTTCTTGTTGTATTTTTCCCTTGACCAATATAAAGTGACCATCTTTGTCTTTTTTGACTTCAGTTGCTTTAAATCCACATGTATCTGAAAATAAGATTGCAACTCCTCTTTTCTTCTGAATTCCATTTGCCTGAAAAATTGTCTTCCAACCCTTGACTTGGAGCTTTAATTTGTCTTTTGAAGCCAGGTGTGTTTCTTGCAGACAGCAAATGGATGGCTTGTGTTTTTTAATCCAGTCAGCCAATCTATGTCTCTTCAGTGGGTAATTCAAGCCATTAACATTTATTGAGATAATTGATAAGTGTGGTAGTATTCTATTCGTCTTATTTGGTGAGAGTCCATTGCTTAGTTTTATCTTTTGCATCAGTGTGGAGGTTAGGTTCTGTCCTTTAATTTCTGAGTTCTTATTTTGCTGCTGATCCATTGTGGTGGTCAGTGTGCAGAACAGGTTGAAGTATTTCCTGTAGAGCTGGTCTTGTTGTGGCGAATTTCCTCAATGTTTGCATATCCATAAATGATTTGATTTCTTCGTCAATTTTTAAGCTTAGCTTAAGCAGGGTACAGAATTCTGGGCTGGAAATTGTTCTGTTTAAGTAGATTAAAGGTAGATGACCATTGTCTTCTTGCTTGGAAAGTTTCGTTAGAGAAGTCTGCGGTCACTCTGATGGATTTGCCCCTGTAGGTCAACTGGTGCTTACTCCTGGCAGCTTGCAGAATCTTTTCTTTTGTGTTGACTTTGGACAGGTTCATCACAATGTGTCTTGGAGAAGCTCGGTTAGAGTTGAGGCGACCTGGGGTCCGATATCCCTCTGAAAGCAGTGTGTCAGAATCTTTGGTGATATTTGGGAAATTTTCATTTATAATATTCTCTAATATGGCTCCCATTCCTCTGGGGCATTCTTCTTCCCCTTCTGGGATTCCTAGAACACGTATGTTGGAGTGCTTCATAAAGTCCCATAATTCTGACAGTGAACGTTCTGCTTTCTCTCTCTTCTTTTCTGCCTCTTTTACTATCTGAGTTATCTCAAGAACTTTGTCTTCTACCTCTGAAATTCTTTCTTCTGCTGATACTTTCCATTGCATCTTTAAGTTCCCTAATTGACTGTTTCAGTTCCTTCAGCTCTGCTATATCCTTTTTATATTCTTCATATCGTTCATCTCTTATTTGATTCTGTTTTTGGATTTCCTTTTGGTTATTTTCCACTTTATTAGCAGTTTCCTTCATTGTTTCCATCATTTCTTTTATTGTTTTCATCATGTGTATTCTAAATTCCCTTTCTGTCATTCCTAACATTTCTGTATAGGTGGAATCCTCTGCAGTAGCTACCTCATGGTCCCTTGGCGGGGTTGTTCTGGACTGGTTCTTCATGTTGCCTGGAGTTTTCTGCTGATTCTTCCTCATGAGTGATTTCTTCTATCTGTTTCCTTGCCCTAATTTTCCTTTCACTTCCTCTTGCTCTTTAAGTTCTCATGCCTGTGGACTAAGGATTCGATGAGTCCTTTTGGTACAGGACCAGAAGGGTGAGAAGGTTGAAGAGCAAGAAATGGATGAAAGAAAGGAGGACTGAGTGATAAGAAAAAAAAGAGAAAATAGAGAAAGGAGAGGGGGTGGGTAAAAGGAATATTGACAAAAAGAAGAGAGGCACAGAAAGAGGGAGACAGAGCAATATAGGTGTACAGTAGGGTACTTTGATACAACCTTAAAAAAAAACCACCTTCTGGGGGTGCCCAGTTGGGTGGTTCCCTTGAGGTCAGCAGCTCTTTGCTAACCTGATCAGACACAGTACCCCACCTCCACCAAGTAGAGAGGAAAGACAAAAATGCTATAGATCAAACCAAAACAAGCAAACAGAAAACTTTACGGGATAAAATTGGGTGAAAAACCAAATAATAGCAGTATAAACACTAGCAAAAATGAAGTTCTAGTTATTGAAAAAGGCAGCAATGGGAAATTATAATTAAACTAGAAAAATTGAGAAAGAAAAAAGATCTGTCCAGAAAACGTTGAAATTAAAAAACAAAACAACATCAACAACATCAAAATAAACAAGAAAACAACCACACAAAAAAAAAAAAAACAAAAAAACAAACAAAAAAAACACAACCAAAAACAAAGCAGTATGTATATGTTGTTGAATATTGTCTGGGCAAGACGTGGTCTTCTGGGGTATGAGATGTTAATCACAGTTCTGATACAACTGGAGGCTGCTGATTTCTCAAACCCCAGCAGGTAGACACCCTAAATCTCTCTGCAGCCCACTTAAAAGACACTTTGAACTTGTAAACTTGCTGAGCAGAAGCTTTCCCAGGAAAGCGCTTGTTGCTGGAATCACTGCTGAAGTGGCTATCCACTTACCCAGTGTGCCAAAACCGGTCTCACTCTGCCCCTGAGGGTTAGGGCTGCAAGGCGGCTCAGACCCCACCCTTAGGCTACTTAGTCGCTAGGTTACCAGCTTCCACCCGATTCTAGCTCTGCGACCCTGAGGGTGGAGCTTGCCAGGGCAGATCACTCACAATGGCTCCCTGTGGTCAACAGCCAAACACTATTAGCTTGTCTGGCTCAGTGGCTCAGTCTGGGGACCTAGACAACGGCCAAAGTTCTCCATACTCCCGCTCAGGCTCTCCCCAAAGCAGTTCAACTGAGTGCCAAGTCCAAAGACACCAAAATAGTTCACAGGTAAGGCCTTTTCGGTTTGCAGTCTCACTGCTACTGAACTTAGTTGCAGGCGGGTTTAGACCGATTGAACACATGCGACCACTTGCCGATTTTCCACTGTTTTAGTCCTCCTCTTGGGGTCCAGAAGTCTCTCGCTGACTCCCTGTATCCTCACAGGGGTGATGATAGGCAGATCCCACCAGCCAGAGGTGCCTGGAGTCCTATATCCCCAGACTCACAGTGCCCAGATGCAAGGAAGCTATTACTCGGCCGCCATCTTGCCACCTCTCTAACTTTTTTTTCAGACTCTTGTTTTTCTGCTCCTGGTTCCTGTCTTCAGGGTCTTCAGACCAGTCTTCCTGCCCTCCAGATTCCAGCCTCTATCTTTTGGATTTGGCCTTTACACTCTGTTACTCTTGCTTCTGGGATCTCTGTTGCTTTGAGTGGGGAACTCATCACTCCCTAAGCTCCAAGGAGTGCCATGTTCTGTCTGGCCAGCCCTAGTTCCCCTGTTGGGGGTGGGGATTGAGATGGCTACAGGGATGGAGGAAGTTAATGGAGTTCAAACTTTGGAGGGGCCTGCCCAGTCTAGTGCACCTCTTCTGAGATGTTCCTACTCTCCTCTGAGTCATCCCATAGTTGGCAGCCTTGTTTTCTTGGGTGGTGCTGATTGGCCACTAAAGCTGCACACCTGACCTGAGCGGAGCCAGTCAGCTTCTTTGCCCTGGGAATTTGGAGGACCTTGAGAGACTGGACAGGCTCTGTAGGGCTGGATGCAGAGCAGAGGCTGGAGGACCCGAGGGAGGTAGGTCTGTGCACAAAAGAGCAGAGAGGGGCTGCCCAGGCTGTGATGGCTCCCAGCCCTCCCTGCAGTCCCTGCTCCTGGGTTCAGTGGGATGCTTTCGTACCCATTCATGTTAAGCTTCTGTGCTCAAGTTTGTGTGAGTGAGTGGTCTTTCACAACTACCCAGCCTCCAGAGAGTGTTCTTAAGATGTAAATCAAATCACGGTGCTCTTCTTGCTCTTCTGTTCTTCTGGTTCTCACCTATCCAGTGGCCTCAGAGCTGCGGCATTGTTCCTCGTGGCTGTCCTGGCCAGAGGCCGAGCAACCTGGCCCTGCCCATTCCTCTGGCTTCCCCTCTGCTGTGGCACTAAGACCTCCTCAGCCCCAGGCCTCCAGCCTCACTATTTCTCCTCCAACACTCCAAGCTCCTCCCTGCTCCAGGGCCTTTGTACTTGCTATGCCTTCTGCCTGGGAGGCTGTCCCCCTGGATCTGTACATGGCTGGCTTGTCCTCATCTGGTTTTAGCTGGAATGCTCTCTCATCAGAGAAAAGGCCTCAAGAAGCCTATCAAAGAGGTTTGTTGGGGCGGTGCCTGCAGGGCACTGGCCCCACATACCAAGAGTGGCGGGTTCGAATCTGGCCCCGGCCAAACTGCAACAAAAAAATAGCCGCGCGTTGTGGCGGGGGCCTGTGGTCCCAGCTGCTCGGGAGGCTGAGGCAAGAGAATTGCGTAAGCCCAAGAGCTGGAGGTTGCTGTGAGCTGTGATGCCACGGCACTCTACCGCGGTGGACAAAGTGAGACTGTCTCTAAAAAAAAAAAAAATGTTTGCTCCCCATCACTTCATCGCAACACCCTGTTTTATCTGGGGTGCATGTCACCATCTCTTTTTTCACTCATCTGCTTACTTGTTTGCTGTCTGTCTCCCTGCTGGAGTAAAAATTCATGTTTTGTGCACCACAGAATCCTCAGTGCTTCCATCAGTGCCTGACACATAGTAGGTGTTTTATGAATATTTTTCTTTGAATGCAAAATATGAGGCAGAAGCTCCTAGAGTTAGATTACCAGGAGTTTGGCCAGGTTTGCTGGAAGACAGTTAAAGGACCTATCTCACTGTAATCCTAGCACTCCAGGAGGCTGAGATGGGTGGATTGCTTGAGCTCACAAATTTGAGACCAGCCTGAGCAAAAGTGAGACCCCATCTCTACTAAAAATAGAAAAACCGAGGCAAGAGGATCTCTTGAGCTCAAGAGTTAGAGGTTGCTGTGAGCTATGACTCCATGGCACTTGACCCAGGGTGACAGCTTGAGACTCTGTCTCAAAAAAAAAAAAAAGACCCATCTCGTTCTCCCCCACAGGGTCCCTACTCTTGCTGACAGGCTGTTCTGACCTTGTAGATGACAGTTCTGAAGGTTGCCAAGCAGCGGGTGGAGACCAGGCTGCCGGGCTGCAGGAGGTGGTGAGTGTAGCCAAGTGACTCCCTTCTGCCTGGTCTGACCTCTGGCCCCTTTTTGGGCTGATGCACACTCTATCCACTGGGCTAGTGTCTGTTCTTTCTCTTGTGGGCCCTGCGATAATTTCCCCAAGAGACTCCCCAGTTGTCTTGCAGTTGTATAAGGGCCCATGATTTACATTCCCCCAAATGGTGAGGGTTGGCTTGGGGGAAAGCCTTTTGTCTGAAAACGAACCCCATCTTGGCTTTGCTGGCAGAGGAGACCATTTCACATGAGGGCAAATTGCCTTCCGTCTGTCTCTCTCCGCTTTGTTTTTTAAAATTCATTGTATTTATTAGATATGCCATAACACAATGGTCCTTCGACATATTTCATGCTGCAAAGAGACAGCCCCTGCCATCAAGCTGTGCACTGTAGCTGACAACATTGGGTGTCTTGTGCATACACAGGCACTCACTCACATGTGGGCACACGCTGTTGTCAAGCACACAGATGTCACAGGCTGGTGGGAGCAGCCCTGGGATGAAAGACCCAGGCTGACGTTGACCGTACCTCCCTCTCCTTCCTGGAAAAATCAGAGTGACTCTGAATTATCTATGCTAATGGAGACGAGGCAGCAGGAATGGATGGAGTCCAGAATCCCAGTTGCCTCTCTGGCCAAACGCAAATGGCTTACGAGCTCCTGGTTTTGATGGATGGGAGTTTGGAAAACTCGTTTTTCTTTTCCTGCCTGCTGGTGGAGGTGCTAATGAGTAGTATGAAGCCCACCATTAAAGGGAACGGCAAAAAGCCTGAACAATCTGCTCCCTGAATAATCAACCCCAAATAATTGAGAATTGACCTGTAATTGCAATTGTCTCAGTGTGGAGATTCTGACACTGGGAGACGGGGCCCAGGCAGAGTGGAGTGGTGGGGTTTGGAGCGAGGGCGCTGACTCTGGATTGATGCTGGGCAAAAGCAACTGGGCGTGGGGTACTGAGGGGAAATTTTTTTTACAACTTTAAATTACAAGGGCAAAGGGCTAACATTGTTGAGGAAGGCTGCAGGGAAGAGGAGAGGAAAAACATACACAGGAAGGAGCAATATTTCTTTCCAGACAGTAAACAACTGCCAAATAAACCCCCGAAATGACACTCTGCAAGCGTCTGTGGGAAGCTTAGAGAGCTGCTCGTCCTGAAAGAGTTATTGGTTTTGTTCAAGCTTCATCTGACGCTCACTTAAAAAAATAGATTTTGTTTCCCCTCTTGCAACAGTCTGGAGGGGAAAATCAGCACGTAACATCTGCCTCGTGTCATCGTTTAGATGCTTATGAATAAACCGATACTGGCAGGGACGAGCAAATAAATGGTGAAATGTGAGACCTCGCCAATCCCGATGATCTCTTTGTGGATTATCCCCTGGGGGATTGTCCCTGGTGGAGTCCTTCCTGCCATGCAGTGCAGTGCTAGCCTTCGCCTTCTAACTTTTGAGCACACTGAGTGTGAACAAGCAGTGGTTAAGAGTGGTTCGTGCAGGCAGGCAGATCTGCGGTTGAATCCGTTCCTTACACACACTAGCTGAAAGGTCTTGGGCAAAGTTTCCATTTCTCGGAAGCTCTGTTTCTCCAATTCTAACACAGGGAAGACAGTGATTGTGGCTGTAACTGCTGTGCTCATCAGTACCCATGAGCTGTGCATTTCCCAGTCTCCTCTGCACTCGGATGGGCTATGAGACTAGTCTGGCCAGTGTGGTATGAGTGGAAGTGATGTCACTTGTGTGCTGAGGTGGGGATGTATGCAGTGTGCCTTTTCCTACTTCCTCTCCCTCATCCATGGCGCAGCTACAAAGGAAGGAGTCTGGTTCCCTGAGTTACTGTGTGGATGTGACTCATGCAGGAGAGGAAGCTGAGAAAGAAGCTTTCACGATTTTGAAATATTTGTACCAGGAGCTGGTATTAACTACCTCAATGAATACAGTACTACTTCCTCAAGAAGTATTGTGAAAAATTAAATAAGGGAGGCAGATCTTATAAGAGCTTAGCAAACTGCTGGCATATAGAAAAGGCTTAATAAATATTAGGCATGAGTATTTATTTATTTTCTTCAGCAAGTATTTATTGAGGTCTCATCATGGGCCAGGCATGTAGAATGACAACAACAGACAAATAAAACCGTATTTTAGATTGTGTATTGAATAGTGCACTCCACAGTAAAATGGAGAAGATTTAAACATTCATCCCGTCAGTGTTTATTAAACCCTACTCTGTACCAGGCATTGTGGTAGTGATGCGGAAGTGTGGTTGAATAAATCAGTTTTTACTCTTAAATACTCTTAAATGGCTACTGAGAAATGTACAAATAGACATGTAATTCAAATGCCAAGCGACAAGTGTCATTCTGAGGGATTTTCTTAAAGTCCTAGTAGCGTCATTAATTCTGCTTGGGGGAATCAGAAAAGGCTTCATGGAGGAGGGGGCTTTTGAGTTCAGCCTTGGTTGTCTGAGTAGGAATTGAGCAGATGAGAAAGAACTTTTCCGACAAAGGGACTGGTACTTGGTCATGAAGTCTTGTGGTTCAGGAGATGTGATAAGTGCTTTGGTAACTGGAGTCTGGGGTCTCTGTGCTCAGCAGAATAATGTCCCCCGCTCCAAAGACATTCACATTATATTTCCATGTAACTCGTGAATATGTTATTTTACATGGGGAAGGGATTTTCTTGGGTGTGATTACATTAAGGATTTTGAGATGGGGAGATTATCCTGCATCATCCCGATGGGACCAACCTAATGACATAAGTCCTTAAAAGGACAGACTTTCTCAGCAGTAGTCAGAGAGAGAGGTGTGTCTGTGAGAGAGATTCAACATGGCTGGTTCCCAGAATGGAGAAGGGAGCCATGAGCCAAGGAATGTAGGCGGCCAGAAGCTAGAAAAGGCAAAGAGATGGAATTCTCCCTGGAGCCTCCATGAAGGAATGTGGCTGCCCCACACCTTCATTTTAGCCCAGTGAGACCCATGGTGGACTTCTGACCTGTAGAATTGTAAGATAAAGATTTTGTATCATTTAAGCCATTAAGTTTGTAGTAATTTGTCAATAGCAGCAATAGAAAATGAATATAGTGTCTGCTGGGGACTATCAGGAGACCACACGGGACAGAAGGGGCAGGCAAAGTAATTATGACTTACTCTGCATAAGCAGTGGGTCTCAAGCTTCAGTGGGGTACCCACTTTGTCATGTAACATTAATATTCTGAAAAATACTAATGATTTTTTATATTCTGTGCTTATATTCTGAGAGAGAGAGAGTGCTGCCTTATTTATTTTAATGGGTGTGAACCTTCCATAAATTGAATTTATGTTTCTTATTTAATTAATGGAAATTTAGGTTATTTCTAGTCTATGCTATTAAAATAGTGCTGCAATGAATGATCTTGACCTTGTGTTATTTTGCACACGTGTATGTTCGTAAGATGAATTCCCAGAAAGCCTTGTGTTATTTTGTACACGTGTATGTTTGTAAGATGAATTCCCAGAAAGGAAATTGTTGGGTCACAAAGAATACACATCTTTAGGAGTCTGCCTTTTCCTTAAATGTCTGAGATCATAAGGATTATGGTGAGAACTGAGGGCAAGTGGAGGTTCCTGAACAGAGGACTTGGAGAGATGAATGTGTGTGTGAGAGAGAGAGAGGAAGAGCGTGAGCAAGTGAGAGCACGTTGTGTTTAGGACCAGCTAGGTGTGGGTGAGTGTAAGTCGATGTTCTTGTGTGTGTGTTTTAATCAGCATGAGCAATGCTCAGGACAAGAGAGATCATTCTTCCATGGCCCTGTTAGAGAGCCACTGGGGCTTTGATGTCTGAGGACAAGTGAGGCCCACTGTGTGTTCACATGTCAGGTCTCAGTTCTAATCTCCATTCTCCCTTGCCTGGCCATTTTGATCTTGGGTAGATAATGAACTTTGTGGTTTTTAGGGAGCAGGGAAGAAGAGAAGCATGTCGTTGCAGTCTTTAAACAAGGTATTTCCAGCATCAGACCACTTCTAAGAAATACGAAGTGACTAGCATTCATGCTGCCTCTGACTTACTGAGTTTTGGTGGCTATCTGACTTTTATAAGTATCAAGTGTTACAACTACAGTACTTCCAATTGTTTCATTTTGGTTGTGTGCTTGCATAGATTCCTTACTCATCGTGGTGCTTTTACTCTGAATTCCCCATCCTTGGGTTTATTTTGATTCTTCCCCGGGTGAGCTGGTTTTCAATGTCAGCTAGCTTTTTCAAGAACAGCTCATGGATACTATCGTCTCCAAGTGCTTTCACGTCTGAGGCCTGCTGCCTTTACACTACAATGTGCAGCTCATTCTCCTGCAGGCTCACTGAGATTGTGAGTCTTCCTGGAGAAGAACCTTCAGCCTGTTTCTTCCATCCTTCCTCCTGAGGATGGCTTGGGTGCCAGCGGTGCTTGGGCTGCCTGGTGGCTCCTGAGCTTGGGGATTCTGTCAGAGGCTTATGAACAGAAAATAACATAATTTGGAAATGAGGAACTTTGGTGGCCAATTTCAGGGCAGCTGACCAAAAGATTATCTCTCTCTCCCCTCATATGTTTGGGATATTTGTTATTCTGAAAATATCCATGGTTGCTGCGTATAGCAAGGCGGGCTGTGCACTGACGCCAGGGAATGTCATTCCCACGAACCACAGTGAGAACGGTGCTCCCAGTTTGTGCACTGTGAACTCTTGCTCTGGAGTGTACCTAGAATGTAGAATTCCTTTATTCCAGTGTTGTCTGGATTGGTCATTTTGATTTCACCTGTATACATTTATTCCTAGCCACACTCCCTGTTCTACTATGACTTTTTCCTTCTACATCAGCTCAGATTTTTCCTACATAAATGAATTTAGAAGGGAAGCTTTATATCATAGCCAGAAGTGCAAAACCAGTGCAACTTGCTAAAAATAGAAGAAAACATATATGCGTGTGTTCACCCCTGTGGATGTGCATGTGTGAGCATAAAACCAAAACAGTGCTATCAGATTTTGGCCCAGTACTTTGGCCTTTTTTCTCTTTTTAAAATAGGATATTAGCAAGTATTAGACTAGTGGTTCTCAACCTCTGGGTTGTGACCCACAGGAACTGTATTAAAGGCTCGCAGCATTAGGAAGGTTGAGAACCACTATATTAGACTGATGTTAAGGACAGGCTAATATAAAACTGAAGTTTTCTCCTGGAAGTAATCTGAAGGGTTGGAAGGGAATTGGGAGGTAGAATTGTTCCCCAGGAAGCAATTCAGTGTCATTTAAACCTACATCCCCCCATCCTGAACCACCCAAGGGACTTGTGCAAACACTGGCCCAGCGGATCCTCCACCAACTGCCTGAATGTCTTGGCAACATCTCCACGTGGTGGTCCAAGCTTTTCCTATATCCTTTCACTGCTGGGAAGTTTCATGCCACCACAGAAGGGCTTTTCCTGAGGCTGGACTGTTCTTTGGTTGCACTGGATAGAGTTCTGCTCCTTGGGCCCATTGGGTTTGGTTCTGCTCCCTGGAGTCAAGTGGAATAGATTAAATCCTCCTCACAAGTTCCACCACTCCAAATGTGATTGTAAGTGGGGGCCTCTGGAGTTATAGAGCTTGGGTTGGAATCCTGAACCCGCCAGTTGCTATCTTTGCCTTTGACAAAGGAAGTTAAACTCACTGGGCCTCAGTTTCTTCATCCAAAAAATGGGAATAGTATCTCCTTTTAAATATGATTATTATGAGAATTAGACAAGCTGATGCCTATGGACATTTAAACAACCCCTGACACATAGTAAGTTCTCAGTAAGCATTAGCTGTTATTATTTTCTGTATCCAGGGGCTGGGAAGCCCTTATCCTCTCATACCTTCTTCTAAATTATAAGGCAGAGGACTTGGGTCCCAACTTTAGCTTAATTCTGACTCACGATCAGCTCTTAAAATACTTAAGCCCCTCAGTGGGCCTTGGTTTCTGCATCTGGAAGCTGAGGGTGGTGGACTCCATAATCCCTCCATCGCAGAGCTGGATCATTCTATGCCAGGAGGACAGAGGAAGAACCATGTCCTGTGGTGAGCATGTCTGTGCAAACCCACCTGCAAAGGCTGAGGGAGCTGAGAGTCCAAAGAAACAGGCTGACAAATCCAGTTTCTTAGAGAGAAACGTTTAATGGGGACTTATGAACAGACGTGATATCTCTGGCGGCTGTGAAGTGGTGGATCCCTCACACCTGCCCTCAAGGTTCTTTAAATAGCAAGCTTTTCAGGCAGTGTTTTTCTTTTTCTTTTTTGGCCGGGGCTGGGTTTGAACCCTCCACCTCTGGCATATGGGACCGGCGCCCTACTCCTTGAGCCCCAGGCGCCGCCCCAGGCAGTGTTTTTCAATTTTTTTTTTTTTTTTTTTTTTTGGTAATTTCACAGCACACTTAAACCTGTAGTTAAACTTCCATGGCACACTTAAATTATGTTGATCAAAAAAAAAAAAAGTAAAAACTTACTGTACTTTTTGAACTTCTTTCGAAAATAATTTAATTAATGATCTTTAAAATTTTTCCCAGTACACCTAAGATCGTCTCATGGCATAGCAGTGTGCTAAGGCACATCAGTCCTAGGGTAAAACACGTGTAGCTGGTCATGCCTCAGAGTTTCCTCTTTTTGAGACAGAGTCGCACTCTGTCACCCTAGGTAGAATGCTGTGGCATCATATAGCTCACAGCAACCTCAAACTTGGGCTCAAGCAATCCTCTTGCCTCAGCTTCCTGAGTAGCTGAGACTACAGGCACAGCCCCAAAACTCCCGGCTAGTTTTTAGTAGAGATGAAGTCTTGCTCTTGCTCAGGCAAACTCCTTGAGTTTGAGCTCAAGTAATCCACCTGCCTTGGTCTCCTAGAGTGTAGGATTACAGGCATGAGCTGTTGATCCTGGCCATGCCTCAGGTTTTCTTATAAAAAAGTCCAAAACAAACCACGGTGGGGGTGGGCGGGGGGATAAGCATCTTTCTAAAGGGTTATCTATGGGGGGGGGGCATTGTTTTTATGCTATGAGCATTGTTTAGAGACCTTGGTGCAGGACTTAGGGTCCACAGTGGTAGCTTGCTTCAAGATGATGTCACGATTGCCATGCAACAAGCTGTTTTCCTACCCTCTACTCCTGCAACTGCCCCTTACAATCTTGTGTGCCCACCTCTTCCCCAGTAATCTCTGGGGCTAGAGGGAGTGTGCTTGACCCCCACATAGCTTCGACAGCAGGGCATTGGCAATGCAAAGCAGGTGGGGCCCAGTGGACTCTAAGTGAGAGAGGTTCATGGGCTTCATCTCTAGTCTTCGGAATACCATGATCCTGGTTTTCTTGGAAGAAGTAAAACAACAACAGATATATAAAACATTAGTAATTCAAATAGTAGAAATATAATGCTCTTTAGGATTATGGTCAAAAAGAGATTCTGTATGCCAGAACAGGAAAAGAAAAAAAGAACCCTATTTCATTAGGTAGCCAACTAGAAACATCATGAAGAAAATTAAATCCTACTTCTTCTTTAGAGACTTGTCGTAGCCAGGAAATAATTCAGCATTCAGTCCAAATCATAGGCAAATAATAAAAACTCAAAAACAATGGTCAGGATTGGAATCTTGTTAACAGGTGTGTTGTAATTTTCTTCGGAAACATAATTTTTATCTCTCCAGTGCCTCTTTTTGTTTTCTTTTTTTTTCTTTGCACAGCCATCAGAAGAAAAGTTTGACTTTTTTTTTTTTTTGAGACAGAGCCTCAAACTATGGCCCTGAGTAGAGTACTGTGGCGTCACAACTCACAGCAACCTCTCACTCCTGGCTCAAGTGATTCTCTTGCCTCGGCCTCCCGAGTAGCTGGGACTACAGGCACCTGCCACAACACCCAGGTATTTTTTGGTCGTAGTCGTCATTGTTTGGCAGGCCCTGGCTGGATTAGAACAGTCAGCTCTGGTGTATGTGGCTGGTGCCTTAACAGCTTGAGCTACAGGCACCACCTCTCTTTCTGTTTTTTTCTTTCTTTCTTTCTTTCTTTCTTTCTTTCTTTCTTTCTTTCTTTCTTTCTTTCTTTCTTTCTTTCTTTCTTTCTTTCTTTCTTTCTTTCTTTCTTTCTTTCTTTCTTTCTTTCTTTCTTTCTTTCTTTCTTTCTTTCTTTCTTTCTTTCTTTCTTTCTCTCTCTCTTTCTCTCTTTCTTTCTCTCTTTCTCTCTCTCTTTCTCTCTCTCTCTCTCTCTTTCTCTCTCTCTCTTTCCCAAAGAGAAATCATAATAAGAACCAGCTTATTTGCAAAATAAGTTTTCGTTTTATTATACTTGGCTTGACCATTTACATCAGGAATAGTTACTGGCAGCAAGAATCGTGCTTGGCCATATTGGCTCTTTTTTTTTTTTTTGTAGAGACAGAGTCTCACTGTACTGCCCTTGGGTAGAGTGCCGTGGCGTCACACGGCTCACAGCAACCTCTAACTCTTGGGCTTACGCGATTCTCTTGCCTCAGCCTCCCGAGCAGCTGGGACTACAGGCGCCCGCCACAACGCCCGGCTATTTTTTTGTTGCAGTTTGGCCGGGACTGAGTTTGAACCTGCTACCCTCAGCATATGGGGCCGGCGCCCTACTCACTGAGCCACATATCGGCTCCTTTTAAGGTGGCTTTGCTGGAACTTTCATAAGGAATTTCAGATTAGATTTTAAAAAGCCACTTGAGACTAGGAAGACAAGCCAAGGATTCGCCATGAGACTATACCTGTAATCCTTGGACAAATTGCGTGAATTCCTTTCTTCTTGAGGTCCCAAAATAGCTTGAAGTTCCTGGGCCTGTCAGAAAGCCACATTCTTTACCAACTGCGAGATCAGGAATCGTATACTCAAGGTGCTGCCAGTCTTTCCAGGAGGCCTTTTATTATCTCTATAAAGCCAACTTCAATTCCTCAAAGTGGTCTGGTCATAGCTGAAAATAAGCCATTCTGGTCTAAGCCTTGGCAAAATAACCAGCATTTCCAGTGTTTCCTGCTACAAAAGAAAACATAATTCTTGTTGAACTTGTGCAGATAACTGTATCATCATGAAATAAGAATACTCACAAATAGTTTCCAAATTTTGGAGAAATCAGGCAGAAGGAAAGGTAAATATTTCAGTTTTGTCACAAAAATGTATTTTACCCAACTGCTGTAAGCTATAAATAGCTTGAAAGAAAGAAAAAAAAAATTTCTTGACTCAGGAAAACAAAACATAAAAGGAATGTCTCAAGCAAAAAAAAAGTCATTAAAATTACTTCAGTCCTCTATTAGTTCAGTCCCATGTAATTAATTCTTGTTCCGCTTGATGTTGGGTTAGCAATCCTCATGAAAATAATCATTTTTTTAATTAGAGTCCTGAATGTTTTTTTCCTAGTCCAATGGTATGATCTCCAAAGTTATCAGATACCTATATTCAAGATTACTTGTCAGGAATTTTCTTTAAAATATGACACTTTAGGATTTGCAAAAAGCTTTTAGAGAAAAGCATCAGAAGTAAGCAATTTCCTGCGTATGCAAAGATGTATCAGATTTTTAGGAATCTCATGTAATTTTGGAACACGTAGTAATGACACATTTAAGCATATGTAACTCAAAGAAAGTTAAACACCATTTCTTATTTGACTATGTTTTTCATATAATTTGAGCATACCAAATAAGAGTAATAATGTCTTTCTTGGCTTTTTGGGGGCCCCATTTGTTATGACCAAGGTAGTCTAGGTCAAAAAGACTTAATTTTAGAATTTGAAATTTGATTTTGGGAGGTATGTCAAATATCAAAGGTTTAAAGCATGTGGCATCAAAATAAGAAAAGGGTTAAAACACTTGATCCAACAGGATTACAGGTCACTGTAAAATAGTAGCCATTTGTTTAGCCAAAGGGATAATGCAGAGATTTGGAAAAGCAAAAACCTTTTCTCATTGATGGAGAGGAGATTCAGTTTTACAAACAATCAAAAAACCTAAGAAAGTGTGAGACTGTTTCTCCCTCTCTCCCTTTTTAACAAATTGTAGTTTACTAAAAGGTAACAAAAAATATTATTTCTTATTAGTACTGTATGAAACACTTGTTCAAAAGAGAAAACTAAATTTTACTTTCATATTAGTATATTGTGCTAAAGCTAATTTCAATAAAATCTTATAAATAAATCCATCCGATTTATTTAGCTTTTGACCATTTGGCCATTCAGCTTGACCACACCAGATAAAATTTCCACAAACCTTTTATAACCTCTTATAATTTTTTTTCCATTTTTCCCGGACTTCTCAGATCTATTTAGTTTTATCTGTATCATTTTTTCCTTCATTTTGAAACAACCTTTAAATAACCTCTATATTAGACAAAACTAATTTTCCTTAATCAAAACCATATACTCATGTCTTTTTTATAACCTTCATCATCAAAACACATCTTTCTTTATAAACTCTCCATATAGAATTGTTCTCTTGGTTCGGCACCTGTAGCACAGTGGTTACGGTGCTAGCCACATACACCAAGGCTGGCAAGTTCAAACCTGGCTAGGCCAGCTAAACAACGACAACCTCAACAAAAAATAGCCGGGCATTATGGTGGACATCTATAGTCCCAGCTACTTGGGGGGGCTGAGGCAAGAGAATTGCTTAAGCCCAAGAGTTGGAGGTTGCTGTGAGCTGTGGTGTCACAGCACTCTAACTAGGGCGACATAGTGAGACTTTGTCTCCAAAAAAAAAGAATTGTTTCTCTCATATCTAGTAGTTTTAATTACATATATTAGCTATAATTTTAACTCTTAGTAACCCTAATTTATAGTAAAATACCTAGGAAGTAAGTAATTTTAAACTATTTTATTTTATTCTTTCTTTATTTTTTTTTGAGACAGAATCTCACTCTGTCACCTTGGGTAGAGTGCCATGGCATCATAGTTCATAGCAACCTCAAACTCTTGGGCTCAAGTGATCCTCTTGCCTCAGCCTCCGAGTAGCTGGTACTATAGGTGTGCAACACAATGCCCGGCCAGTTTTTCTATTGTTAGTAGAGACCAGGTCTTGCTCTTGCTCAGGCTGGTCTTGAACTTTTGAGCTGAAGCAATTAACCTGCCTTGGCCTCCCAGAGTGCTAGGATTACAGGCATGAACCACTGAGCCTGGCCAAATTTTAAACTATTTCAGATCAGTATTTGTAGATGAAAATCATTTCATAATTTTTCAGAAAGATGTTTCCTCAATTTTTTTGTTTACTAACAGATCTAAATATACTTAGCTTTTCTATATTATATAAATATAAGATGCCAAAGTATATACCCTTCAACTTATGTTTAATAAGGTTTCATTATTTTAACTTACCTAGAAATGACTCAGACATTTTATGACTATTACTTAACACAAGATGCTTTAACATTTTAAATTACTGAAAAGAATTTTGAAACTATAACCCAGGTACTCCCTCTACTGTCTCCCTTAGTCATCCCGGGTCCCAATTAGCCACGCGGCACCCACCGGTGGCTATGAAGGGTGAGGCCCATTTGGGTCCTGAGTTCATACAGGAAGTATAATGCCTCAGCACAGAGGACAGAGCTGTGTAGATAATGTCTGACCCTTCCTTGCATAGCCAGAAGGCACAGCTGGGCCAGGGAGAACTCCACATATGTTCCCAGGCCTTACCACGACCATTTGTTTAGAGCTCAGAATCTAATGGCTCCATGACATAAGTTTATAGACAGAAGCAACAGCTTTATGACCTTAACAATTCTAGCAGAGATAGCCTAAACCTGTCTGACCAATAGACCCAGGTGAAAAACATCTGACTTATATTTAATATTGACAATTCTGGGGCGGCGCCTGTGGCAGCCCCATATACTAAGGGTGGCGGGTTCAAACCCCGCCCTGGCCAAATGGCAACAAAAATAGCCGGCCATTGTGGCAGGCGCCTATAGTCTCAGCTACTTGGGAGGCTGAGGCAAGAGAATCGCCTAAGCCCAAGAGCTAGAGGTTGCTGTGACCTGTGACGCCACGTCACTGAGGGTGACACAGTGAGACTCTGTCTCCAAAAAAAAAGAAAGAAAAGAAATACTGACAATTCTGAAGACATTGCTATTTTATTTTACCGGAAGTTTTAAAACTAGTTTACTTACCACACATTACTAAAGTTTGGGCTTATTATTTTGTGAGCACTCATTTATTTATAAGTCAGTTTGGTACCATGCTGATGATATACAAACACATGTTTGCAGGGAGGTAAAAAAAATGTAGACAGGCCAAGATTTTATAGCTTTGATTTAAAAATATTGGTCATGATGAGGTAGATAAAACTCACTAGTTTAAAAGGACAGTTGGATTCAAACTTTATAAATGGAAAAAGTTCCATTATCCAGAACATGGATAAATTTGCCAAAGCCCTTACTGAGTTTTAGAAAAAACAAGGTAGCAAATTTACATCTTGAAGCACAGAGCAAGAATTCAAGCTTTTAAAAGAAGGATTTGGATGTGTTAGAGGAAGATTAAAAATGGATGCCAAGTTAACACAAAATCATAGCAAGTCACCACAGGATTTTATAAGGAGACTAATTTCATTTAGATAGTTAGCTTCTAATTTAGTCTGTTTTCTAACTGGAGTGCTGAACTCAGGGCAGAGCCCATTAACAAACAGGGCCAACAAAGCATTTGCAGTTTTCCAGGGCCTACTACTTAACATATGTGAAAAGTAGGTCTAGCTGGAAGCAGAACACTTAGAGACCCCCAAATCAAGGATCCCATTTTTACACTGAATCCTGGGTTCCCCCAAAGAGGGATTCCCCGTGGGACTGGACATTGAGGCACTTCCACAGTCAGCCCATTCCGTCATCAGCCTCTCTCCCATCAGAGTCCCATCCCTTCGTGGCGAGTGTTTTCCTAACCTCTGACTGTGCAACCACACTTTTTAAATGTCTTAATACAATAATTAAGTAAATGAGGTGAGGGATATATTAACCAGTACGATGTAAGCATTCCAAATTGTATATGGAATCAGCACATTGTACCCCCTAAATGCATTAATGTATACATGATCTACCTCTTTTTGATTTAATTTAAAAAGGGGAAAAAATAAAATAAAATTAACTGGAAAAAAACCCCCAAAATAAAAACCTAAAAACACAAAGAAATGAGTAGTCCCCTGCAGCAGTCACTCATTGTGAGCACTGTCAGCCACCTCCACAACCGCAGTCCTTCCCAGAGACTTGTCAGTCTTTGCACACTCAGAGGTCATGTTCTCTCATAGTACGGAGTGATCCCTGCTACCCCTCAAAACCAGAGAGATCAGGGGACTCAGTGCAAAAGACAGCGGAGCTTCAGATAGGAGAGGAACCTCGCCATGACTCTTGGGACTCCACAAATAAGACAGAAGAGCCCCCAAAGGAGGTGTGTGGCCCTTTTCCCTGTGTTCCTCAAGGAGTCTCAGGGCCACTGGCAGTCTCCTCAGGATTTCCTCACTTGGTATCAAAGATGGCAAAAGGAGGGAGGAGTAGAAGTGGAAAAGAATGGAAAAACAAGTCTTAAAAATCAGGCCAACAAGACAGGCACCAAACAGAGGGACCAAACCTATAATTTTTTTTCTTTTTTAAAAAAATTTTTGGATCAACATAAGAGTACATATGATTGGGTTACATTGTTTGCCTTAGTTAGGTAGGGTCCCTGGTTGTAGTTGAGTCCTTCGCCCAGCCATACACCCCGATATTGTATCCGTCAGGTGGGAGCTTCTCTCCCTCTCTTCCCACCTCTTCCCTACTTGAATTTAATTATGTTTTTCTCTCACGTGGGCCTGTAGTTGTTCATCTACTAGTTTCAAATTAGTATTGAGTATATAGGATGTTTGCTTTTCCATTTTTGTAATACTTTACGATGGAGAATGTGTTTCAACTCCATTCAGATTAATACAATAGTTGTAAAGTCTCCATCTTTTTTATGGCTGAATAGTATTCCGTGGTATACACATATCACAGTTTATTAATCTATTCCTGGGTTGATGGCCACTTGGGTGATTTCCACATCTTTCCAATTGTGAACTGAGCTGCTATCATCATTTGAGTGGAAATGTCCTTGTCATAAAATGTTTTTTTTTTTCCTTCTGGGTAGATACTTAGTAATGGGATTGCAGGATCAAATGGAAGGTCTACTTTTAGCTCTTTGAGGATTCTCCATACGTCTTTCCAAAAAGGCTGGGCTAGTTTACCATCCCACCCACAGAAGTTTGACTCACCTGAAAAAAAAATCTCAGAAACCGGATAAAGACTTTTCTCCTCCCCTAAAAATTTTAGCCTGAACATCAGCTTTTAATTAAGCAGACTTCTGACCATAGAGCTCTTAAAAATCTTTTTCTTCTAAGCTGTTTTACTTTGCTTCTGCTGTTAACTGGTCTTCCACTGCCAAATGGGCAGCCCCAGCCCACAGGAGCGGCCATTCTGGTGTTTTGGGGCCATCTCCATCCTCACGTGGTGGTCCCCAGGCATCTGAAAGGTGAGCCGTTTAGGAGTGGCTGTCCACCCTGCGATTTTCCCTATGAAGGCTTCTTTCCTTTCACCCGTATCTCGGCCTTTTAGTGCCTGGCTGGCTCGCCAGCTGTTCTGCATGAGCAGGCCTGTGTACACTGGCCTTAGAAGCTGAGGGAGCTGAGAGGCTGAAGAAAGAGGCTGATTAATCCAGTTTTTCAGGAAGAATAATTTATTATTATTATTGTTACTTTGAGACAGGGTCTCACTCTGTTGCCTGGGCTAAAGTGTGGGGATGTTGTCATAGCTCACTGTAGCCTGGCATTCCTAGGTTCATGATCCTCCTGCCTCAGCCTCCTGAGTAGCTGGGACTACAGCCATGTGCTTCCCACTTCTGGCTAATTAATTTTTTTTTTTGTAGAGATGAGAATCGTGCTATTTCCCAGACTGGTGTTGAACTCCTGCCCTCAAGTGATCCTTCCACCTTAGCCTCCCAAAGTGCTAGGATTACAGGCACTTTGCCTAGCTGTGCCTGAGCCCCTGTGCCTAGCTGTAATGGGGACTTATGAACAGAAGTGATGTCTCAGGCAGTTGTGAAACAGTGGGTCCCTGCGTGCACCCTCCAGAAAGTGTCCTTTATATAGCATGCTTTTTGGGTAAAACATATGCAGCTGGTCATGCCTTAGATTTTCTTTCGAAAAACTTGTGACTACTGGGGAGGTTAGATAAGCATCTTTCTTAGGGGTTATGTACATAACCCCTAACTAGGGCATTGTTTCTCTATGAATGGGTTGTCTGTGCTGTGGGCATTGTTTAAAGACCTTGCTGCAAGGGTCAAAGAGTAGTGACTGGGGCAGTTTAGCTTCAAGATGGTGTCACTCTTGCCAGGTACCAGGCTGTCCCCCTACAAACCGAGTCACAGATAATTGTGGGCAGTGTTCTCACAGTGCTGGCCTTAGTATGCCTCAGAACAACTACCCAACAGTCCTCTCTCTCCTTTTTGATTTCTCTTTCATAACATGCTTTTGGGGACTGAGATAGGAATGCTCTTGAAGGATTCCTCATAGTGTTCGTAAAAGGGAAGAAATAAGGCTGAGGTAGAGGGAAAAAGAGATTTGCCTCACTTTAGAATAAACCCAGCATATGAGATGACATTCAAATAATCACAATACCCTTTGTTTATCAAGCTTCCTTATAGGATGATGGTAGTAACTGAGTCCTCGTCATGTGCCACGTGCCTTCCACGCGTTAGTTACCTGGTCTGAGCCTCAGCCACCCTGTGCATAGGATGGGACTAGCTGCTGTAACAGTAAACCCAGAAAGGTCAGTGGGTTGATAGTAGACATTTATTTCTTGCTCATGTGACACTTCAGTATGAGTGGTCCTGATGGGTGACAGTTCTACTTCATGTAATGATTTGGGGACTAAGTGACTTTCATACTGTGGCTCTGCCATTTCCCAGGGCCTTAGAGTCCTGTGCGTGAGGTAGGAGAGGAAAAGGGAGACACACCCACTTCGTACATAAGGGGCCCTCCCTGGGAAGTGCCCTCAGCACTCACATTCACATTACACAGGCAAGAGGCAGTTACGTGACCCCCCACCAGGATGCACGGGCTGCTGAGCTGCTGGCTGGGCAGCCCCTTCATAGCAATAATTCCACACTACAGAAGGAATGGCACATTTTTTGATGGATAGTTAGCCGTGTCTTTCTGTCACGCTTTATGTGATGGAGAGAATAGTTGTACCCATTTTATAGATGTGGAAACTAAGACCCAGAGAATCTGGCCCTGGGCCATAGAGCTTATAAGTGACAGAGCTAGGGATGGAACTCAGGACTCTGAGCTCAAAGCTCTTATATTTAACTACTTTTATGTTCATTTTAGATAAACATTTAGATTCTTTAGCTTTAAAATTCTTGAGAACAAATTCTTCCCTTGGTTTGCCTATGATGCCCCAAATAACCAAGCAAGGTATGTCTGGAGGCCATGACAGTACAGTCATGATGCCAGGCAAAGTTTGCATTTTCAGTATTTCATCCACTTGTAGAAACAATTATCCCCAGAAAGTTGACCCATATTTTGGATTTCTGCCAGAAATCAAGGCATGGTACCATCTGTAAGAGATAAATAAATCAAAATATCATCAGCAGATAAGTGTGTGCCATCTGCTGCCCTGTCAGTTGAACTGGCAGAAGCCTCTGGAGAATTCCAAGGAAGGGCTTGCCAAGACTCTACCGCCAGCCCGGATCGTGAGAGGAAAAGCTTCATGTAAGATCTGTTGGTATTTTTTTTTCCCTTCCAGCTCCTGGTGCTGAATTCTTTGAATCCAGCCATCGAAGATGTGTGAACTTTTATCCTTGTCAGACATTTCTCATTGACCACATTTTGAGCGGGGGGAACCAGGACCACTTCTTTGCCCTCCCAGAAAATCGAAACCACCTACTATAGAAAAAACTAACGGCGCATCTGCCAAGAAGCTGAGCTCTTTGTAGAATCTTGGTCCCAGACCCAGTGTCAAACTTAGAACTAGCCAGATTTGAGTCCCCTTGGCTGGGCATCTTGAAATGCAGCCATATCTGGAAGGCTGCTGGCTTCTCTTGCCACTTGTGGAGTTTTTGGAAGGCACATGAGACTTCCTGAGGAAGAACGGATTTCTCTGAAACCTGCCCACTCTGCTAAGAGGCGGTGTACTGGCCAAAACAAAGGCTCTGTCCCCAACTGTCTAGTTCCACCATTAGCTGTGTGATGTCAGATAAGTGATTCAATCTTCCTGTGCCTCGGTTTCTTCATCTGTAAAGTGGGAGTGGTAGTAGGACCTGGAGCATAGGGCTCTCGTGAGGTCGGTCAGTTGATACATGTAAAGCACTCAGACCAGGAGTTGGCATGCAGTGAGTGCACCATGTTAGCACACATTATCTGTTGGCTGACTTTGTGAGACTAGTGTTACTGCCTCTGTCTACTGTACCTGCCTTCCCCAGCCTCCCCCCACCTCCTGCTCTGCAGAAACCTCAGCAACACCATCTGCTGGGTACGGAATTAAGTCACGATCCTCAGACCCAGGATCTGGGGACCCAGCCAAGGATGCTGGGCTCCTCTGTGGCCCTCCCTTTTGTTGCCCACGTCTCCACTGCCAGCCAAGACCTGGGCTCCTGGTGTCCGTGCCAAGGGTAACTTGGCAAACCCTCAACACTCTGCACACCTTCTGCCAGCCTCAGGCATCTGCCTCTGGCCACCTCCCTGGATTCCGCCTGTGGCCCTGCCAGGTCCCCTCTACCCGCTCAGGCTGAGGTTGCAAAATTGCAGCCTCCTGCTTCTGGCCTGGGAAGATGTGCAGGCCCTCCTTGGGAGGAGCAAAATGTGTCCCTAACCTGGCATCCAGGGAAGGAATAAAAACAAACTCTTTCTTATGGAATTAAGTATGAGGCAGACATTTTCACACACTCCCTCCTGTTTTAATACTTTTCACAAGTCTGGAAGGCAGGTGCTCCAGTGACTTCCCTTTGGCAAGGGAGGAGAAGGCTCCAAGAGGTAAAGCTACTATCTGAGGTCACGTGGCTGAGAGAGGGCGGAGGATGGACTGGAACTCATGCCCTGTGTCTTCTGTGCCCAGACATTTGCCTTAGATCACCCCCTTTCAAGGAGAGAGCCTTGAGGCCTGTTAGGAATGACATTAGGGGTGTGGGTGTCAAAACATGGTTCCCTTTACAGATGTTGTCGACTTTTTTTTTTTTTTTTTTTTGAGGCTAACACGCATGGCCTCAGCCTAGCTCACAGCAACCTCAAACTCTGTGTTGACGCAATCCTCCTGCTTCAGCCTCCTGAGTAGTTTGGGATTACAGGTGTGCGCCACAACGCCAGGCTGATTTCCCTATTTTTAGTAGAGGTAGGGTCTCACTCTTGCTCAGGCTGGTCTCAAATTTCTGAGCTCAAGCCACCCTCCCACCTTGGACTCCCAGATGCTACGCTTATAGGCATGAGCCACCTCGCCAGGCCAATATTGTCTAATTTGAGTCCTAACTGAAGACATTTTGATTTATACTCATGACCTTATTTAGCCCTCACAGCAATTCCAGGAGGCTGGAATAATCAGCCTTAACTGGCAAACAAACAAACAAAATACCATTATTCATCCCCATTCCCACAGCTAGCGGATGGCAGAGTGGGGATTTGAACTTGGGTCCAAGTGAAGCCAGCGCCCAGCTGTGAACCAGAGAGCATACCCTGCCCAGCGTCCTGGTGACCCCTGTGCCCCCTGCCTCTCCGTGCTGCCTCCACATGGTGCTTCTTTCTCAATTAGAGCAGACCTGGAGGAGGAGACCTTGAGGGGAGGTTCCTGGAAGCAGGCCTGAGTAGAGAGCCAGAGCAAGGCAGCTGTGACCCGGCCAGTCATGTCTGTGGTGGATTCCTGGAAGTCTCATTTTTGCCGAGGGCCTGTGCCAGGCACTTCTCTTGGTGGCAGGCTTGATATGCCTGATGACAAGCTCAAGCTGCTGCATTGAGGACAATTTCTGAGTGATCCACCCCGACCTCAGCTCAGCCAGGCTCCGAGGGAGACAGCGAGTTGGGGATTAGCAGGAAGGGAGGTTGGGGCCTCTAGGGTTGTGTGTTTTATTTCTACGCTGCAAAAAGCCAACAGCCCCATACGGTGACGCCACCAGGTCTAGGAAGAAATGACCTTCCATTTGTCTTTTCTGAACAGGTGAATAGGTCCCTCAAAAAGGCATTTTAGATCCAACTTCTGGGATTTGTTTCAAAATAACCTCCCAGTGGTGGAGACAGCTTGGGTGTAGATGAGACAAGACTGACAGTGAGCTGACAGATACTGAAGCTGTAGATGGGGACGTGAGGCTTTTTGAACTAGTCTCTCTACTTTTATAAAACAGTGGAAATTTCCCATAATAAAATGTTTAAAAAATATATTTCAGACATGCCTAGACTGGTCATACAATGCCTCTGGAATGTGTCCCTGCTCTACATCTGAACAAGGTCAGTCCCCTGCATGATGGAAAGAGCTTTGAAAAGACACACACCTGGGTCCAGATCCTAACTCTGCCACTTGGTGGCTGTGTAACTTTGACTCAGCCATGTTGTATCCACCTGTCAACCTCAGTTTCCTCATTGTGAAATGGGGATGGATATGGATCTCACACTGTCATTGTGATGAGCGCCAAGTCCTTGGTATGGTGCTTGTCCTGGACTTCCCTGGGGGTCATCTCATCCTGGCTCTAAGGCAACTTGACAGTCTTGAACTTCCATCTGCTGGTGTTGGGACCCACCATTTATAGTGCAAAGTAGGCCAAGCTGCTTGCCAGGTGGAATGTGGCAATATAATGAGAGATATCATAGTAAAACACGGTGGAAATGCAAAGTGGGGAGACATCTGTTCTGGATGGAGCAAGTGGTTGGTGAACAAGGGCGGCTCATGGCAGGAGAGCAAGTGAACATTTGAGTTGGATGAGGAAGGCTAGGGGCTGGTTCAGACTTAGAAAATGGGGGAGAGAGGGTGCTGAGATCAGGGAGCAGTGGAAACTGAGGCATAGAGGTTGGAAATAGAGAGGTGAATCTGAACCAGCTGGTGCAAAGCACCAGGAGAGAGCTCAGGGTGAAGGTCCAATGTGACCTCCCGATCTCTAAGTCCTCTGCCTTGTGGCAGGTGTGAGGCTCGCTGTGGCTGCCTAGTAGCTGCCCTAGGAGCCAGCACCTCTTCCCACAATACTGTAGACTTCCCCTTTCTGTTTGCCTCTTCCCTCTTAGATCCTCCCTAAGACTCAATTTCCGTCTTGCCTTTCCTTACAGGGATGATGGCCATACCTTTTAGATTTTGCAGAGTAGCTCCTCCCTCGGCTGGAATTCTTGACAAAGGCAATGTATGAAATGACATTCATTGATCCATCCCACAGTTGTGTCTGCAGCACTGATCACTGTTCCAGGCTTTGAGGACACAACCTCAAAAATGGTTATGAAGCTTCTGTTGTTGCTGAAAACACATGGCCTTCAAGGTGCAGAGGCATTGTTTGGGCATTATTTAGACAAGCCAGGGAATGCCCTCCTTTGGTGAGAGGTTTCCAGAGAATTACTGATTACTCTGAGGGGGCAGGGGTTTGTCTGCTTGGTTTGCTGTTCTATCCTCAGCACCTCAGTCAAACAGGGACTGGCCCATAGGTGCTTAGTAAATGTTGATGGAGTCCAACTGCGTGAATATAAAACATTGACCTTGGTAACTGAAGAAAAGTATACTTTTAGGGTCCAAAATTAATTCGAACCCCCCCCCAGATACCACTACCTGATGTTTTTTGATTCCTGTGGGGAAAGAGATATGAATTCTGCATAATTTCAGGGCTCACGACCTCCAGCCTGGTCCAGAATGTGGTCACACCTACAGGGCACACATATGTCTGTGTGAATAGGGCCCGAAGCAGAGGGAAAGTCCATCAAAGTATCCCATAGAGGACCCAGACAATAAGCAAGTCACCAAATGCATAAACAGGACAATTTCAGGTAGTGATCTCGGTAAGTCCTGTGGGTGGGGTGTGTAGCTGCTCTCTGTTCTCCCCACCGCGTCTGTCCCTCGCCTTTCTCTGTGCCCTGGGCATCACCTGGACCCCTGTGAGCTCTGGCTTCTCATTGATTTTGGCCAATGGGAGGTGCCACAGTGAATTGGAGAGTTGCGGGAGAGAAAGGCCTGGGTGTTCCCCTCTCCCTCACCTTGCTATCTCCCTGGTGAGGGTCTGACAGCACCTACATTCTTCTGAGGAGTGGTTCCCCAAGTGTGGTTCCCAGCCTCCCCTGAGAACATGTTACAGAGGCAGATTCCCGGGTCCTCTCCCGGACTCTCCAGTTCTGATGTTCATGTAAGAATGACTTCAGCTCCTGGTGACAGTGCCTCCTCTGTGGCTTTGCCACTCACAGGCTCTATTCCTCACCCTGCAGGTGGTGAGGGCTCCCCACTGTCACCAGCCCCTCAAGCCCATCCACTTCTGTAAATAGTCCCTTCACTTACAGGTCTCCAGTGAGTCCGCGGGAGGGGCCATCTGTTTCCAGCCAGGGCCCTGAGTGTCAGACAGCCAGTGTGTTGATTCATCCCCACTGACAGGGCACACCTTCTGCTGGTGTGCCAGTCCCCATAGGTTTGCTTCCATCGTTCCTAGTCATCGAGATGGCTTGAGTTGGTGACTTTGCTCACTGGGGCTGGGATTCAATGAGCCCCTTTGCTCACTGAGGCTGAGACCTGTCTAGTCTCAGAATGAGGCACAATTGTGGGGACCTCCACAGAGGTTTCCCTCAAAGGCCAGGGTGGATTGAATATGCATTCTCAGGTGTAAGGAGTGTCCCAGCATTTCTCTAGTCCCAGTAGGAGGGCCTAGGCTTCCACTCTCCAGGCGTGAGAAATTCAGTCTCTCTATCATTGAGTTTCCCTCTTAGCACCTGGGCCATGTGACATCTGCAGGGAGCAGCTCTGGTGTTCACCTGCCCTTCTGCTCCCCACGGCTGATAGTTTCCTGGTCCCTTGGGGGCTATGGGATCCTCACTCAGTACAGGATTTGCTGAGCCTAAAGTCCAGCACTCCCAGACCATTTTCCCTTGAAAGTCATTACATCTCCTGGGGTGCTGTGGAGACCCTGCTACATATGGGTCCCCAAACCACTTCTCCCCTGTGGGACATTGGCACCTCTTTCTGCCAAGCTCCCTCTGTTCCCTGCTCTCTGAATCAGGCTGACACTGCCCTCCAGTGAGCCTCTGGGAATGCAGAGGCCTTCAGGGACTCTCCTTCCTAGGCGAGGAGATGCCAACTCCCATCCCCCTGCTCCATCTCAGGAGTCACAGCGAATCAGACAGGGGTGGTGGTGGTGGTGATGGGAGCAAGGGCATCTTCAAGGGGCAAACCTGAGGTAGCTACCAGCTGCTGTCCTTGGGTACAGGGGAGTTGATGGAAGGCACAGGGTCGTGACCCAGGCAGGGACCCATCTAGGAGCCCGCAGCACCTCTGCAGCAGCTGTGGGTGGTCTGCACTCCTGCCTGCCAAGCCGTACCGCCTGTTGGTTGATGCCAGCCCCTGCAGATCCACCCTACAAAATGGGCTGTAGGAACACCAGTGTTGGCAATTGTTGCAGTTTGTAGGGAAAGTGAGGCACCAAGAGGTTAATGCTGAAGTGACATGTCTAGTGAGTAGTGGAGCCAGGCTGCATCCTGGCTGCATCCTGGCTCTAGGAGTCCCGGCTCTGAACCAGTGCACGGCAACCCCGCCATGTGCTAGTCTCTGATGGTGCCTGCATATCACTCTTGTCTCCCTGAATTAGACTGCGGAGGTTAGTGTTCCATGTTTCCTCTGACCCAAGCCTGGGTGAGAGTGACAGTGATGACAGCCGCCATGTCCTAAGCATCTGCTTTGTACCAGGTACCATGTCTTAGCTGTTTGCCCATGTTGAGTCTTCACGAGACCCCTTAGAGGTGCTGTGTGCATTTCGCCAACAAGGAAATCAAGGTACGAAAGACTGAGGACTCACATGGCAGGAAGACAGAGCCAGCATTTGAACTCAGCTTTGCTGATTTCAGAGCTCAGATCCTTGGCCACTGTCCCGCCCCATAAATGCTGTTGCTGGAAGGAGAGTCCAGTGCAATCACTGGAGCCATCACCGAGATGACTCACTACTGTTTCGCTCATGTTGAAAATACATTTTTTTTAATAAGTCAGTTTGGAGTGTGATTCTCGCCTTGGGTGCACACGGAATCACCTGAGGAGCTTAAAAATCCCCACCGATGTATAAAATTAAATTGGACCCATTAAATTGAAGTCCCTGTGGGTGGTGCCTGGGCTTCCCAGAGCTGAGAACCACTTAAATTGAATGACCTTTAGGATCCTTCGCACGTTTCGAGTTCTGTGGCTCACGAAAGGTATGCTGCCATCAGGTGGCGGTAACATGCCACAGCTCTGTGATTTAATTGTCAAGCCTCATTCTGAAGAGCGTGTGATGAGAGACAAGTGCACTTGTTTTCAGTTTTATACCCAAAATAAATCCCTTAATTAAACGTATAAATTTAATCATCATTGACACTGATGTTAGTGTTTTGTGGGTCCCTTCCCAAAGCAGTACAGATATGGTGCAGTTTGATGTTTATCTCATTAGCCCTGAGCTAATCTTTATCATGGAGACTAAGGATTTGGAGGAAAAAAAATCTCCTCTGCATTTCGATTTCAGCTGTTAAGACTTTTCCTCATTGAAGTAGCCTGTCTTCCCTATGTCATCTCTATGATTTTTCCTTAAACCTCAGCTTTGCCCTGCCTAGGCAGTATGGGCTAAGTTTGACTATCTTGGCTCAAACATCTTTTGTTCAGGCTTGTCCATGTAACAGAAATAGAAGTGTGAGAGCCATTCATTTAGCCTCTCATGGATTTTTTTCTGTCCACACAGAGGTGTGTTCCCAGGGGATTCCTTTCGGGACCCAGCAGTCATCCCTAGTGGGAACAGCTGGCTTTAGTAGGAAATCCTGACATAGCAAATGGGAAGCAGCTGGGAAGATTTTAGAGCTAGAGTTTGGAGTCCATGGATATAGTTTGAGTTCTGTTCATAACTTACTGACTGTGTGGTCTTGAGAAAGTCTCTGAATGTTCAGAGCTCAGTCTCCTTGTATCTAAAACAGGATTCTCATCGCAGGTTTTTGTGAGATTAAAGAGAAGACAAATATCCTTTCATGATAAAGCCATTCAACAAACTAGGAATAGAGGGGGGCTCTCTCAACCTGATAAAGGTCATATATAAAAAACTCACAGCTAACAGAAAACTTAATGGTACAAGAATGAATGTACCCCTCTCCCAGAAAGATCAGGAATGAGACAAGGACGTCTACTCTTGCCTCTTCTATTTAATGTTATGTGGGTGTGTTAGAGGAATTAGACAAGAAAAAGAGACAGATTGGAAAGGAAGAAGTAAAACTATCTCTATTTGCAGATGACATGATCCTGTATATTGCAAATCCTAAGAATACACTAAGAACTGTTAGAACCAATAAATGGGTTCAGCAAGATTGCAGGGTATAAGATCAATATAAGTTAATCGTATTTTTATACACTGTCAATGAACAATCCAATACTGAAATTAAGAAAACAATTTTATTTATGATAGCATCAAAAAGAAATACTTAAAAATAAATTTAACACAAGAAGTATAAAACCTATACTCTGAAAATTACAAAACATCATTGAAAGAAATCAACAGACCTAAATAAATGGCAAGACATCCTATGTTCATGGATTGGAAGATGTATTATTGTTAAGATGGTAATACTCCCCAAACTGATCTACAGATTCAATGCAGTCGCTATCAAAATTTCAACTTTTTTTTGGAAGAAATAGACAAATTGATCCTAAAATTTATATCAAAATGCAAAAGACTCAAAAAAGCCAAAATGATCTTAAAAATGAAAGTTGAAGTTGGAATACTCAGACTTCCCAATTTTATTTTTTATTTTTTGACTTAAAAAAAATTTCTTATTAGGCTTCGTGTGGTGTGGCTCATGCCTATAGTCCCAGCACTGTGGGAGGCCTAGGCGAGTGGATTGCCTGAGCTCGGAGGTTCGAGACCAGTGTGATCAGGAGTGAGCCAGAGTGAAATCCCGTCTCTACTAACATCAAAAAAAGCCGGATGTTGTGGCGGGTGTCTGTAATCTCAGCTACTGGGGAGGCAAAGGGAAAGAGAATTGCCAAAGGAAGAACAGAAAAAGAAAAGAAAAGAAAAGAAAATAAACAACAACAACAACAAAAAAAAACCTTCAAATGAAGAAGAATGAACAAGCAAGCTGAAATTGAAAGCAAATAAATAAATAAATAATTTTCTGATTAATATGAAGATACGAGCAATTAAGTTACCATGTTTGCATTTGTTAGGTAGAGACCCTGTTGTAGTTGTGTCCCACACCCAGGAGGTGTTCCATATACCCTCACATTGTGCCCAATCCCTTCCCTCTTCCTCTTTCCCCCCGTCTCATATTAAATGATGAAGTATATTAGATTGTCTAGTGGCTTGATATTAGTATTGAGTACATTTGGCCCTTGATTTTCCATTCTTGTGATACTTTACTAAGAAGAATGTATTTCAGCTCCATCCAGGTTAATACAAAAGATGTAGTCTCCATCTTCTTTACGGCTGAATAGTATTCCATGGCATACATATACCATGGTTTATTAATTCATTCTTGGGTTAATGGGCATTTAGGTTGTTTCTACATCTTGGTAATTACAAATCGAGCTGTGATAAACAATCTAGTGCAGATGTCCTTACGATAAAATGATTTTTTTTTTCTTCTGGATAGATGCCTAGTAATGGGATTGTGGGATCAAATGAAAGGTCTATTTTGCGTTCTTTGAGGATTCTCCATACTTCTTTCCAAAGAGGCTATATTAGTTTGCAGTCCCACCAACAGTGTAAAAGTGTTCCCTTCTCTCCGCATCCACGCCAGCATCTGCAGCTTTGAGACTTTGTGATGTGGGCCATTCTGACTGGGGTTAGGTAATATCTCAGGATGATTTCAATTTGCATTTCTCTGATGATTAGGGGCGATGAGCATTTTTCATATGTTTGTTAGCCATTTGTCTGTCTTCAGAGAAGATTCTGTTCATGTCTTTTGCCCAGTGATAGATGGGATCGTTTGCTCTTTTTTTGTTGATTAATTTGAGTTCTCTATAGATTCTGGTTATCAACCCTTTGTCAGATTCATAACATGCAAATAAATATTTTTTCCCATTATGAAGGTTGTATATTTGCTTTAATTGTTGTGTTCTTCCCTGCGCTGAAGCTTTTTCGCTTAAGGAAGTCCCATTTATTTATTTTTTGTTATTGTTGCAATTGCAATAATTGTTATTGTTACAATTGGAACAATTTTATGAAAAAGACTGAAGTCTTCATAAAATCTTTCCCCAGACTTCCCAATTTTTAAATGTACTACAAAGCTACAGCAATGAAGACAATGTAATATTTGTATAAGTATAGACCAACAGAATAGAATTGAGAATACAAAATAAACCTTCGTATTTATGATCAGTTAATTTTTGACAAGAGTATCAAGATAATTCAATGGAGAAAGAATAGTCTTTCAACAAATGGTTCTGTGACAGTGGGATATCCACATACAAAAGGATGAAGCCATTTATACCATACACGCAAATCAACTCTAAATGGAAGAGTTAACATTACAAAACTCTAAGGAAAAAGAATAGGAGTAAATTTTCATGATCTTGGGTTAGGCAAAGCCTTCTTAGATATGACACCAAAAGTACAGGCAACAGAAGAAAAAAATAGATAAATTGAACATTATTCAAATTAAAAACTTGTCTGCTTCAGAAAAGTGGAAAGACAAGCCACAGAGGGAGAAAATATTTTCTAATCAGATATCTGATAAGGGACTCAATGCAAAATATATAAGGAACTCTTAAATTAGTACTAAAAAGACAAATAACTCAATTAAAAAGTGGGCCAAGGATCTGAATAGACATTTCTACAAAGAAGATAAACAATAAGCACGTGAAAAGATGCTGAAAATCATTAGTCTTTAAAGAAATGCCAATTAAAAACCACAATGGGGGGCGGCACCTGTGGCTTAAAGGGGTGGGGCGCAGGCCCCATGTGCCAGAGGTGGTGGGTTCAAACCCAGCCCTGGCCAAAAACTGCAAAAAAAAAAGTGAGAAGAGGAGGGATGGCGGGGGATGGATGACAGGAGGTTGCTTGGTGGGTACAATGTACATTGTCACAGGGATGCACCGAGGCCCCTGACTTCACCACAATGCAATGTATCAATGTAACAGCACTGCACTTACAGCACCATGAATATGTATAAATAAAAAATAAATGGGAAAAATGTAAAAAGATAAGATTAAAAAAAAAACCCACCACAATGGGATACCATACCACACTGGCAAGGATGTGTAAAAAAAAAAAAAAATGGATAATAGCAAGTGTTGGTGAAGATGTGGAGGAACTAGAACCCTCATATGTTGCTCGTGGAACATAGATTGGTGCACCTGCTTTGGAAAACAGTCTACCCTGTTTCCCCAAAAATAAGACATCCTCCGAAAATAAGACCTACTTACAGGAACAATAAGACGTCCCCTGAAAATAAGACCTAGCGCATCTTTGGGAGCACACCTGAAAATAAGACACTGTCTTAAAATAAGACACTGTCTTATTTTCGGGGAAACAGGGTAGTTTCTCAGAAGTTTAAGCATGGAGTTATGCTATGGCCTAGCAATTCCATTCCTAGGTGTTATGCCCGAGAAGAATGAAAACTTGTCCAGATAAACTTGTACGTGAATGTTCATAAACAGCCAAAAGGTGGTAGCAAACCCTACTGTCGATCAGCTGATTAATGGCTAAATAAAATGTGCTATATCCATATAGTGGAATATTATTTGGTCATTAGGAGTATTGATACATGTGACAGTGTGCACAATCCTTGAAACATTATGCTAAGTATAAGAAGTCCATCACACAAAAGCCATATGTTGTATGACTCCATTTATATGGAATGCCCAGACTCAGGAAATCTATAGAGATAGAAAACAGATTAGTTAGGCTGGGTGTGGTGGCTCACGCCTGTAATCCCAGTACTCTGGGAGGCTGAGGCGGGTAGATTGCCTGAGCTGACGGGTTGGAGACCAGCCTGAGCTAGAGCAAGACCCCCATCTCTAAAAATAGCCAGGCATTGTTGTGGGCACCTTTAGTCCCAGCTACTTGGAAGGCTGAGGCAAGAGAATCGCTTGAGCCCAGGAGTTTGAGGTTGCTGTGAGCTATGATATCACAGCACTCTACTGAGGGTAACAAAGTGAGACTTTGTCTCCAAAAAAAAAAGAAAGAAAGAAAGAAAAAGAAAACAGATTAATCTTTGCCTAGGAATAAGGGTTAGAGAAAGACAACAAGGGCAGGGAGGGTTGGGGGAAATGGGGGAATGATTGCTATTGCTAAAAGGTAAGAAGTTTCTTTTTGGGATAATGAAAATACTCTAAAATTGATTGTGGTGATGGTCACATAACCTTGAGAATATACTAAGAAATCCTAAAAACCATTGAATTGTACATTTTAAATGAATGGATTGTATGGCATGTGAATTATATCTCAATAAAATTGTTAAAGAAAAGCAAAGGCAAAATGCCTAACACATAAATATTATATCACCAAGGGGCCCAGTCGGTGGTGGGTGTCAGAGCCTGGTGCTGAGGGCCAACGTCTGCTTCAGGCCTAGGAGATGTAGCACCTGGGTCCCTAAATAATTTCCTAGGTTCATGAAAATGTTTGAATTTCCTTTGAAATGAGAAGAAAAAAAAATAAACTTTCAGGTGAAGAAAATGTTTAATACTCAACGCATTTGTCTTTGCACGAGTGTGGTTGTAAAACAATTTTTACAATAAAATAAAAGTTAAAAAAAATAAAGTTAAAATAAAAGTTTAAAATTTTAAAATTTATTTAGGAAGGGCCCACGAAGGCAAAAGTGCAGAATGTCCAGCAATCTGTGGCCCTGGGTGCTGGTCTGAATTCGGCCATTACATTTCTCCCCTCTAGTTTTTGACCAAACAATACAACATTCAAGGGGCCCTCTCACAGAAGAACTTAGGAAGCTCTAAGCAGACATTAAGAATGCTGGAAGCTTCAGATCTTTTTGATCCTTCAACACACACTGGTTCCATTTTGACCCAATCTCTGAGATCAGCTGTAAAATCCTTACACCAGGGGTTGCAAAGTGATCCAGGCTAGTGTCTCAGGGGCCATCTGGGTGGTGTAAGTGAGGTTAGGGTAAAGCTACAGGGAATGGTGGGGACTATGGCAAAGCACAGAGCTTGCACATGCCTTACCCACAGGGAGTACATCTGCCTGCTCCCACTTGATTGTTCCTTTGTGAGATTGTGGGCTTACATGGCCAGATCTCCTGTCTTACAAGAGAAAACCAGAAATGTGGATTTGTAGCCAATACTTTTCCTGTTTTTTTGGTCCTATGTGGGTCAAACGATATGTGTTCCTGAGCAGGGATCCACTGTGTGCTCTCCTCTGTTTGTGAGGAAGGGTCTAGACCTCAGGGATCCTCAAACTACGGCCTGTGGGCCACATGCGGAGGTGTGATTGTATTTGTTCCCGTTTTGTTTTTTTACTTCAAAATAAGATATGTGCAGTGTGCATAGGAATTTGTTCATAGTTTTTTATTTTAAACTATAGTCCGGCCCTTCAACGGTTTGAGGGACAGTGAACTGGCCCCTTGTTTAAAAAGTTTGAGGACACCTGGAGAGGCTGGGCCAGGCCTTGCTCATCACTGCATCCTTGGTGGCCAGCACTGTGCCCATGGCATCCAGGTGGCCCGGGAGGAAAGACTGAGGAGTTGATGCTTCTTATGGGCCAAAGGTTTTGGTGGAAAGCATTCATTCACTCATTTGTTCATATATTCTTTCAACAAATATTTATTAAGCACTCAGTATGTATCAGGCTTTGTTCTAGGTGCTAGGGATTCAGTGAGAAGGGAGCTCGGGGAGTGTCAGTGTGTAGAATTTTAATTAGATTAAAGGCCTCTCTGAGAAAATCACATTTGAGGAAAGTAGTGAAGGAGGGGTAAGCCATCGGGGGAAAGATTCTCTGGGTGCAAGAGGCAGCAAGTGCAAAGGCCCTGAGGAAGGAGAATGCCTGGTGTGTTCCAATCCGGCTGGAGTGGAGAGAGTGAGGGGGAAGGGAGTAGGGGAAGAGGTCAAGGTGGTAAGGGGGGCAGATCACATAAGGTCTTGCAGGCCACAGTGAGGACTTAGGAATCACAGGGAGTTCTGAGCAAAGAAGGGACACAATCTCTCTTAGGTTAGAGCAGGATCCTTCTGGTCACTGGGAGGATGGGGCAGAAACAGGGAGACCAGTGCAGAGGCTACTGCAATAGTCCAAGTGAGAGCTGATGGCAGCTGGGCCCAGAAGAGGTGGTGAGAAGTAGTTGGATCCTAGATGTGTTGGGAAACTAGAGCCATGTGTCAGATAGGAATGACTGCACGGTTTTGGCCTGAGTGCCTGGGTGGATGCAGGTACCACCTACTGAGCTGGGACGTCTTGAAGACACAGCCCATGCCTGAAAGGAGAATAGGCAGAAGGGAAAAAAACAAACTTGTAGGGAAGAAGGTGTTTAATACTTAGTGTTAATTCTGTACATTGATCTTTTTACCAATGTGGTTATAAAATATAATTTTTAATATAGTTTTTGGTTTTTATTTAGGAAGGGGCACATGAAGGCAAAAGCACCCAAGGCCCTGGGTGCTGGTCTGAATATGGCTCTTACATTTCTCCCCTCCAGCTTTTGAGGAAACAACATTAAAGGAAATGTAAATAACATTAAAGGAAATTTAAAACAATTCATTCAAAATCCATCCACTCCGGCACACTACTTCTTTTCTCTTTTTTAAAATCATCCCTTTCAGTTCTTGGGGGTCAGCAAACATCTCTTTCAGAGGGTTATAATCTTGGTACTACTAACTTGTAGCCAAGAGTCACAGGTGATGGGGATTGGGTGCCCCACCGGAGAAGGCCAAGTCCTAACAGGGGGAGCATGTTCTGGGCAGGGGAACAGCATGTGCAAAGCCTCATGGCGAAGGGAGCCGGGGAGCACGGGAACCAGGGACAGAGGAGAGCAGGACGGGTGTTTGGGTGAAGGCTGTGGGAGGCCAATCCTGGGGCACTTGTGAAAATTAGGACTTTTTGTTTTGGGAGATGTCTTCAAGCGTTTCTAGCAGGGGCAGGCTGTGAGCGAGTGTGTGTGTGTGCGCGCGCATGCACACGTGTTTGACCTGACCAGAGCTGTGTGTTTTGAAAATATCCATTTGGCCACAGCGTGGAGAGTGGATGGGACAGAGGCCAGGGTGCAGGCCTGAGGAGGCCAGTTGGGTGAGGCCTGGCCTGTGTGCATGTGGCACAGGAAGGGACCAGGGGTGGGAATGGCAGGACTGGCCAGGTTGGATTGGGAGAGAGGGCACTGGCAGGTTCCTGGGACATGGGGTTTCTAGGAATAAGGGTAAGAGAAAGACAACAACAAGGGTTGGGTCAGACGTGCTTGTTTGCTCCAGAGCTCATGGGAAGGGGGCAGGCAATGTCCTGAAGCCATATGTCCTTCTGAATTCTGAAAACCCTTCTTTTCTTTTCAAAGGTGAAAAATGTCGCAGCTTCATTGACCTGGCCCCAGCCTCAGAGAAAGGTGAGTGTGGTCCGGCTCTGGTGTGACAGCCCCACTTTCTCTGGGGACATCCTCCCTGCCCTAATGACCTCTCACGCCTCTGACAGTTTCTCCTTCAGCATCCCTGGGTGATGGGGCCCCAGAAGCCAGACATCCTGTTGCAAAGCCCTGAGTTTCTTGAATATTCAGTGGAATAGGAGAGGCTGGGGAGAAGGACCGGCTGCCTCCCCCCTGGGGCAGTCCTGGGAGTCGTTACCATCTATTCTGTCCAGTGCACCTGCGACTTTTGGGGAGGGATGATGGGTGTGTAGAAGTTGAGCTCAGGAATGCCCAGTGGTGTGGGTTTGCCTCTCACTATAGGATTTAACCTTGGGGAAAAGAAGCCAGGTGTCTGGGCTCTGCTGTCTCACAGGTGTGGGGAGGGCTGGTCTGGTTGGATGGGGCCATCCAGAGAGGTCTCACTGGCGTGCAGGGCCCCACAGCAGTGCTGAGAGCTGCATGAGGCAGCAGGGGATGATGAGGAGCAGGCCAGCGCTCCAGCGGGGAGACCAGTCAGAATTAGGTTTAGCTGCAGGTAACAAGGACCCCAAAGGACTGGCTTCGGGGAAGTTTATTTATATCTCCTATAAAAGTTTGAAAGTAGGCTAGGTACGGTGGCTCACACCTATAATCCTAGCACTCTGGAAGGCTTAGGTGGGAGGATCACTTGAGGCCAGGAGTTTAAGACTAGTGTGGGAAAGAGTGAGACCCCATCTCTACTAAAAATACAAAAATTAGCTGGGTGTCGTGGTGGGCACCTGTGGTCCCAGCTACTTGGGAGGCTGAGGTAAGAGGATCGGTTGAGCCCAGGAGTCTGAGGTTGTAGTGAGCTATCATGATGCCATGGCACTCTAGCTGGGGTGACAGAGGGAGACCCTGTCTCAAAAGAAAGAAAGAAAAGAAAGAAGAAAGAGAGCAGGGGAGGAGGAGAGGAGGGAGAGAGGGAGGGAGGGAGGGAGGGAGGGAGGAAGGATCGATCAATCCAGGGAGGCTCTGTTCCATGAAGTCCTCAGGATCCAGGCCCCTGCTACCCTCTCCATCATCCCATGGCCTTGGTCTTCATGTTCTGAGATGCCTGCTAGAGCTCCAGCTATCACATCTGTATTTCAGGAAACAGGATAGAGGAAGAGCAAAGAAGAAAGGACAAAGATCTTAGTTAACTCTAAGGTTCCCAGACGTTGCCTGCCTGTGTCTCCTTGGCCAGGACTAATAGCATGACTACATTCATCTGTAAGGGAGGCTGGGAATGTGGTCTGTGCCCAGCTAAAAGGGATTTTGTTATTATGGAAGAGCAAGAGAATGGACACTGGAGGATAGCCTGCCACAGGGATAAAGGGGAGGAGGGCCACCTCCCCACCTACCTACCCCCTGCCACCCAGGAGAAAGGCTGCCAAGTCAGAGAGAAACAGGTGTATGGGTTTCTTCCAACAGCCCGGAGATCAGGGGAGTGACTTGGAGTGACAGGAGGGGAAACAGAGGCAGAAGTCTAGTCATGTAACTTGTCCAACATCTAACATGGAAAGTATGGGGTGGTTGGCTCCTGGGTCCAGGGTGCATGGCCACCCATGCCACCTGCTGGTGGGGCAGAGCCTGTGCTCTCACCCTTCTCCCCCCACCCCTCAAGTCCTCAAAGGCAGAAGAGGCAAGGGCCCACGTGTCATTGAGGCTGGTGACATTCTTGTGGATGCTGTCTTCCCCAACTTCAGCCAAGAGGCAGCTGGCAAGACTAAGGGGAAAGTGACAGGGAACTCACTGGGCCTTGGGCCCCCAGAGAGAGGAAAGGACCCCCCTGAGCAAGCTCTTGGCATTAGGGGCTGCCTCCTCGGTTTCCTCGATTTCCCCATGTGGCTGTGTCTCGTTTAGTTACATGTGGACATCTCTGAAGCATTCAACTGTGCAACTGGGGCCACAGCTTCCAAATTGAGCTGTCCAGGAAACACTGCTGCTGATATTACCAATGAATGGCTGGTATTTATTGAACAGTTACTGTGTGCTGGACCCAATGCCACTCATTTGCAGCCCCACAAGGAAGGGGCTGGCATTCTCACTCCCACTTGGCATGTGAGGAATCTGAGTCTTACTGAGATTAAGTTACTTAAGCCTCACATCTCCTAAAGGCAGAACCAGGCTTAATGCAGACCCACGTGGCCCCCTAGCGTGCACGTCCCATAGTCCCTTAGGCCTGGAAGCTCCTGGGTCAACTCTGCTCCAAATTTGGATTCCAAGAAACAGGGCCTGTGTGTGTGTGTACATGTTTGTGTATCCCTTGTTGAGGGCCAGTGTGTGCATGAGCAGGTGGTCATGTGTGTGCATGAACTGTGTGAGCGTGGCAGGAAAGCGTGTGCACACTTGTGCACATGTAAGAACATAGGTGTCTTGTCCCTCTGTGTACATGCACAGATGTGTTCAAGTGGGAGCAAGTGTGGGTGTGTGGCCATGTGGTGCTGTGTGGATGGGTGTACATGTGTGTGCATGTATGTGTGTGTGCCCACTTACAATGACAGGGAGGGGGAGCTGGTGTGCTCCCCCCAGGAGGTATCAGACCTTTATTCCTGCTTCTTTTATGAGGACCCAGTGCCCAGAGAACTTGTATCTTTGTATTTTACTGGTCTTGTGATTTCACTTTGGGACTTGGCAGGCACCCTGAGACCCTTCTGGCTGTGTGTATAAAAATGTTTTCAGAGGGTCTGGGTGGGTTAGCTTTGCCACCAAGATGTTGAGCGATTTTCACGTACTCTCTGCTTCTCAAATGCTTCTCAGACGCTCTTGTTTGGGTTGGCAGGGTTTGGTCCGGGGCAGCCCACATGGCCTCTTCATGAGCCTCCCAGCCTGGCCCTGCCAGCATGCACCAGCAGGCATGGGGCGCTGTCGGATCCGTGTGCTCGCTGACTCCTCACCGTATGTGGAGTCTCCATTTCACAGAAAAGGAACCTGTGGGCAGGGACATGGAGTGACTTGTTTTGAGCCATGCCAGGAGCCTGGGGGTGGGCGTTGGCACCCAGGTGCGTTCCCACTCAAAGAATGCTCTTCCCCCAGCTTTGGCCCCTGTAGTAGCTCACCCTGTCACTTCCCTCCTGGTGTCTTTCTGGTCTGCCAAATATGACAATAATTATGACACCAACACTAACTGGCCTTCACACAGTGCATACCGTGTGCCAGGCACTACCCTGAGAACTTTACACACATTGGCTCATATAATCCCTGCTTTACAGATGAGGAAACTGAGGCACAGAGCATTCACAGAGCAGCCAGGAAGCAGGGGAGCTGAGATTTGAACCTGAGCAGTCTGGCTTTTAAATCCCTGGTTCTTTTGCTGAAAAGTGAGGCCTCTGCCCTTCACCCTTACCAACGCCTCTGGGCTGAGTGCAGGCCAGAGCTTCCCTTCCTGTCTGAAGCTCCTCCCACCTTGCAGGATTCCAGGCCTCTCTCCACTATCCTCTTGCCCCTTGCTCACCCACCGTCTTGCCCCTGGCAAATTGTTTGCCCTCAGTGCTTCCTACCGTGGCCTTATGCACTTTGCTTTGTTTGACTGACTATTCTGGTTCTGTATTTCTGTTTTACTGTTGCCTAAGCCACAACCACTTTTATCTGGCTTCTCACATTTTTGTCTCCAGATTCCCTTGGTATCCTAAATGATCTTTTAAAAACATAAATCATATTGTGTGCCTCCTGTCTTTAAAACCTTCCCATCGCTCCCATCCCAGCTAGATGGAAGAGATGCTTAGGACGAAGTCAGGGAGGTGGAAGGGGTGTGGGCCTCCCGTGGGTGCCACCCCCAGGAACCTTCACCTTTTTGGCTACCTGGAAGCCCCTTGAATCCCGTCCTTTGCGTTTTGTGGGAGCTTTATTACGTGGGAAGAGGGGTTGATTACATCACTGGCCATTGGTGATGAACTTAACCTTCAGCCCGTCTCCCCTCTGCGGAGGTTGGGAGTACAAAGGAAAATCCTACCCTTCAATCCTGCCTTGGTCTTTCCTGTGACCAGCCCCACCCTGAAGCCCCCAGGGAACCCCTGCCACCAGCCATCTCATTAGCATACAGAAGACACTCTTACCACTCCAGAGAGTCTAAGGTTTTAGGAGCTGTGTGCCAGGAACCGGGACAGAGACCAAATATGAATTTCTTATCATTTCATAGTAACGAAATTATACACCCTTCTTAGAGAAATCTTAATAGCCCCTCTATGGGTAAACTAGAGATGAAAGTCTTTTGTAAGTCTAGCAGTGGACCTTCAACATTAATAGTTGGATTTATCAGTTCTTGGAAAAAACTGTATACACACATGTATACATAAAAATCATTTTATACATAAAATGGTTGAATATATTTCTATATACCTTATATATAAAATCATGGATTTTTTTTCCGTAAGTACATAGAACTTGTTCTCGTCTTTTGAAACAGCTGTGCGATATTCCATCACATGGAGACAGCTTCTTTAAACAAGGTTTGTAGCTGGCCACTCACACTATGCTCCACTGCACTCCGAGCTTTCTGTCTCACAGCTGAATGACAGTGGCTCGTGCACGTCTCTCTCTTTCCCTCCCAAGCTTGGGCCCTCAGAGGATAGCGGCAGTCTCTAATTTACCTCTGGGCTTCTAGGGCCCAGCCCAGCACCAGAGCACTGCTGGGAGAACAGGTGGTGCCAGAGGAAGAAAAAGAACTGATTATAGATGCCTGAGCAATTTCTGAAAATGAAACATGGGAATGCAGATCAATAGCCAGGTCTCATGTTGTGAACTTGATACTGAACATGCAGAAGAAGAGCTTCTCCTGCTTCCTTGTCTTTCTCCTCAAGGTTCCTCCTTATCTCTTAGGATCTCAGGTACTTGCTCCTTAGGGCCAGAGTCTCCTGCCAGGTAACTGTGACCCAGTGCATATTGGTGTATTGGTCAGTGATAGCTACAATAATGCTGTGTAACGACCATCCCACAACTCAGGGGCATTCAAGCAGTTATTTTATTGCTCACGTGTCTGTGGGTTTTCTTGGGTCTAGCTGATGTATGCTGGGTTGGTTCCATGTATACACTGGGCTTGACCCACTCCACTTGTGTCTGTTCTGGGGGCCGGGGAGAGGGGAAAGTAGGGACTTTGTGGAGCTCTTCTCATGGTAAAGACAGAAACGAAGAGGGGGAGGCTGACTGCATAGCCACAGTTTAAACCTTTGCTTATGTCATCTCTGCTAACATTCCACTGGCTAAAGCCAACTCCAACATCAGTGGAACAAGAAGTACATGGCCCACATGGAGGAACAGGTGGAGTGGGAGTGAATGCTTGCTGGTTGGTAATCTAATCTACCATACCTGAGCCTGCCTCGTGGATGAGAGGCAGTTGGAACTGGCCTGGCTGGATTTCCGGGTTTATGTGTGTGTGAGGCTCATTCATTTGCTTGTCAGGGTCTCTCTGGGCATTGTCAGTACTTTTATTTCTCCCAAAGTGATCTACGTGTCTGTGTGAGCAACAGCCGTTCATTCCCTTACCAAATACCTGTCAAACACCCTGTGGGTGCCAGCCATTTTCACACATGCCTTTTAGTCCAACAATTCCATAAACATTTCCTGAACACCTACTAGGTGGTGGGCCTTGGGTGAGGTGCTGGGGGTGCAAAGATGAATGAGGCAAAGGTACCTGTCTCCAGGGCTAGTTTGCTGGTTAGAGATCTAAGTTAACATTTGCCAGGCATCGTGGAAGGCCTCCAACTGAGGGATGAGAAATCCTCTGAGCCGGAAAAGGTTGGGGAACTCTTTATTCAATATTGGCCAACACAACAAGTCTCACCCCAGATCCGTGGCAGGTCCATGCAGATGTGTTTCCCCACTTTGTTGGGTTTGACCCAAGTTGTTTGCCAAGGTGTGACATGGGAAGGTTCCCAATTCCCGAGGCCCAGGGTGGAGCTTATCCTTATGGGGGGATGGGCTTTCACTGTGAATGAACAAATGAACAAATACAGCCTTTTGAGTCGTGAAAGTGAATCCTACTTACCATCGAGGCTGCCCCAGGCACCATTTGGTTCTTTTGAGTCCTCGTTGGCTAGATCCATCTGCAGCAAACATCCCTGATCAAGTAAACGCATTCATTGAGCATTTGCTATGTGCTGGGTGCATCTTCCAGAAGCTTCCTCTGTGTCTTCGTCCTCTGTCTCCTTTGTGGGCTCATGTTCTTCCACCCACCTTCTAGTTGCCTGTGTTCCTCGCTTCCTTCCCACATTTTCCTAATCTCACTGCACAGGTACTCAGCTTTGGAGGGCAGTTTATCCACACTGTGGTGCAACCACCACCTCTTTGTTAATGATATTTTAAAAGTTATTTTAATTTTAAAGAATCCAAATAGTACATGTATATTCTTTAAAAAGTTAAAGAGCACCAGCCCAAGGCCCTATAGCAAAAAATAACCCCCTCCCCACTCCCTGCTTCCGCACCCCTAAAACCATCTCTCTTACATCCTTTAGCTCGTTCTCCTGTGATTTATCTTCATATTTTTAAAAAACTGCTTATTTTGCTATTCATTGACTATGCACTTTTAAATATTATTTCTCTTACAGTACCTCCAGCATTATTCCCCTCTTTTAATCATCCCAATATAGTCATGTCACAACTTTTGGTTCAGCCAATTGTTTATGTTATTATGATTCATAAATATGATTTACAGCTAAGCCAAGTAATATTCTAAGATTACATTGCTTCTCTGATGTAACTTTGCTCCTTTTAGAGTAAATAATTTCCCGATTTTTGCATTTGTTCAGTGTTTTACTTATCTATCCTATATTCATCTCCAAATTCTTTGCAAATGTGCAAGTAGTCTCTCAATATCTTTAAAGATAACCAGGTATTCCCTCCCTCCCTCCCTTCCCCCTTCCCTCTTCCCTCCCTTGATTCCTCCTTTCCTTCCCTTCCTTCCAAACTTCTCCTATGGAGCCTTTTGACTGCAGTTTGGCCCAGTGATTGTCTAGGGTTGTTATTCTGGAATCCCCCTTTTCTGTTACTTTGAAACTCCCTCTCCTTTCTCTTGTTGGGTCCTCTGCCTCCTGGGTCTCAGGTAGTCATCTTTCTGGCTTACTTCCTCATGTGGTGGGGAACTATCTCCCAATAGCTCCCCCAGCAAGAGACCATGGCTGATTGAGATGTTGCATGCATAATGTCATCTTTACTCCTCTGTCATACTTGAATAAATATTTGGCTGGGTATAAAATTATAGGATGGAAATTTCCATCCATTCCAAAATTTGGGAAGCGTTGGCTACCTCTTTGTCTTCTGGCCTTCCTTGTTGTTAAGTTCAATGACATTGATTCCTTTGTGTGATCTGATGTGTTTCCTCCCTGGAAGTTTGTAACATCTTATTTTCTCTTCTTATTTTTTTATTTTCTATTTTTGTTTTTATTTGCCTTCTTATTTAGTCCTGAGAAATTTACTCAGCTTTTATCCCTCAGCCATTCTGTTTTTAGTTGCTGCAGTAATATTTTTAGTTTTAAGAGCTTTCACTTGTTATTGAATGCTCCTTTTTATATAAAATCTCCTGCCTTTGTTTTATTGACATGATATCTTATATTTCTCTAAGGATGTTAATGTTTTCAAAGTTTTTTTCTGTATCCTTTTTTTCTGTGGTCTTGTTTCTTCCAGATTCTTTTGGCTGTTTTAATATTGCCCTTTGTTTTTCATATTATGTATTTTCCTCAAATATCTGATGTTCATATTTAAGAGTCAGGCATGAATTTGCTATTTTGAGTCTTAAGGTGCAGTTGAGGTAGAAGGATATCGGTCAGTGGGGTTCCCAGACATCAAAGTGATTAAACTGCTCATCCAAAAAGTTCATCTGGTCAGCCAGTACCCACCTGCAGTTTCCCAAAGAGGAATCCTCCCATCTCTAGTTTACTAACTCAGCCACTAGCATTCTGGCCCTCTTTCTTTTTTTTTTGAGACAGAGTCTCACTTTGTCATCTTCAGTAGAGTGCTGTGGCCTCATAGCTCACAGCAACCTCAAACTCTTGGGCTCAAGTGATCCTTTTGCTTCAGCTTCCTGAATAGCTGGGACTACAGGCTCCCACCACAATCCCTGGCTATTTTTAGAGACGGAGTCTCGCTCTTGCTCAGGCTGGTATTGAATTTGTGAGCTCAGGCAATCCACCTGCCTTGGCCTCCCAAGTGCTAGGATTACAGGCGTGAGCCACGGTGCCTGGCCCCAACCACTAGCAATCTGAATCAAATAGGGGAAGGGTGTGGAGTTGGGGGCATCTCAGTGTCTCAGTTGTCCTTCATTCTTTGTTTTCAGTGTGACACTCAGCTGGGCCTGGTGCCTCCATTCCAAGGGTTTTGTGAAGTTTCTTTCCCACCAGGCTCCTCCATGCAGGTTGTGGTCAGCTTTCAGCTTTTTCCTAATCTGCTAAGTCATTAACCACCGATCCACAAACTTCCCGGCTTTTCAAATGTTGTTGCCATCTTTGTTTCTGTTGTTATCTCCTTTCCCACCCTCTTTGTCCTGTGGATTTATTTCTTATTCATCTACTGTAATGACAGTGGCATTGGAAGAGAGCAGAGGTTGAACCTTGATTCAGCCCCCATGTTCAATCCTACTTTTGACTTTCTAGACCCAGATCTCTCCCCTGACTGCTAGACTCTGCTGCCTGCTGGACACCTCCTGGCTCATGCCCCCAGGTCCTGCGAACTCAACTTGTCCACAGCGAAATCACTTAGACTTTTTCCTTTTCTATCCATTGCCTAAGCCAGGAACCAAAACATTGTCTTCAACTCTTCCCTCTCCAAATTCAATTACTTGCCAAGTTCAATTTCTTTTGTCTCCTACATAGCTTTTGCATCTGTGCTCCTCTCTATCTCCACTGCCACTGCCTTAGTCTGTTTCTGATCACTTCTCTCCTGGAATATGGCAATATCCTCTCAGCTGGCCTCTAACACTTCAGCCCGTGTGGCTTAAAATCCATTCTTCGACACCCATCACCACGCAGGATGAGAATGAACAATATATCATTGCTCACAACAACATGGATGCTGGGCAAAAGGACCTGGGGTCAAAAGAATGCATCCTATACGATCCCATTCATATAAAACTGCATGGGAAACCGATCTGTATTGTAGGAGTCAGGATGGCAGTTTCCCTTGCAGGAGGTGGTGTGGCTGAAAGGAACTCCTGGAGGGCTCTGGCTGCTGGTGATGTTCTGTGTCTGATCTGAGTGCTGGTTTCTCATATGACCATCCTATGGAGGTTCACCAAGCTGTATACTTATGATATATATACTTTTCTGTATGTGTTATACTTCATTCAAAAGGAAAGAAAACTATTTCCCCTACTGAATTCCAAATTGTCTTTCTAAAGTGAAAATCTAATTAATATAACAGGCCTCTACTTAAACTCTTCCTGGCTCTTAAACTTACTATGCAGGGCATTTTAGCCTGAGAGTCATGGCCCATCGTGGTCTTTTCTGCCTTTTCCCCTCCTCCTCCCATCTGTGACTTGAATCATGTTCCAGTCCTGTCTACTCACATATGTTTCCCCCAGACTCTCCATCACGTCTCTCGTGCCTCTGTGCCTTGGCACATGTTACTGCCTCCACCTGACATGCCTTTACCACCTCTGCATTGCTTTGCAAACTTCTGTTGACTCTTCAAAACCCAGCTTAGACATGGCCTCTTCTGAGAAGCCATCCTGGACCCCTAGAGACACCTCCCTGCAGTGACTGTCGCACCCATCACACTGTATTGAGGTGACCTCCTCTAGGAGCTGAGGTACTTGTTGAGGACCAGCACTGCATCTTGTTTTCTGTGCCTCCTATGCCCCAGGCTGGGTTGGCACAGAGCAAGAATTTGCTAAAGGTTTGTTGAGTGAAGGGAGGAAGGAATGAACGAACGAACAGGGGCCATGTTATGGCTACTGGAGAGCCCATCTGGATTTAGAAATGCAGATACAACTCCTGATGCTATGATTGCCTCCCACCCTCCTGGGGTGAGCTGTGTTTTAACTTGTCCCTGCTACCTGTCCCTGTTCCCCAGTGAGCTGGGATTTCTGGCAGCCACCAGCCAGCAATTTCTGTGAAACAATCTCCAAAGCTTGTAGGTTTCATTTGTTTAGTATTTCAGGGATGTGTAACAATGTGGTAGGCTCTGCGGCCACGATCCTGAGTCTTGCATGAGTCATTTCTCACTTCAGTTCCTATAATAGTCTCTTGTTGGTCTCCTCAACCTCTCTGTTTTCCGCCTGAAATCGATTTACAATTTTACTGCTCACTTAATTTATTTAGTGCATTTTATTGATTTATGTCATGGAACTAAAATGTGCATAGATCAGAACATGCCGACAGAGAAGGGAGAGGGCAACCGACGTCTGCAGCGGCCCAGACTCTGTCATCAGAGCCCCAAAAGGGTCAGCCTCCTGGCTGTAGCTGGAACGTGCTGTGTGGCCCTTACATCCCTGTACCTGTGTGTGAGTCCTGGATGGGTTTTTCACCGTGGCTGTCCAGGGAACACTCCACTAGCCTTCAGGAGCCAACCAAAAGGTCCTGCCTCTGCAAGGCCCTCCTCTGCCCCTAACCTGTATCAGTTACTCCCACTCTGTGCTCCCAGGTGGCCAGGTGCATACCTGTGGTCCAGAGCCCAGGAAAAGGGGAGCTCTGATTTCTTTCACCCCAGTGAGAAAGAATGTCAAGACACAGAGAGGCAGGAGACTGGCTGAAGTGGTCCATGTGTCCGTTACTCCTGTCACCTGCCATTTCCAGATAATAAGGGAATTGTTAATGCCCACAGCCATCTGGCCTAGGATGGGAATTGCCAACTATCTGAATGGCCATGGTTCATTGTGGAGCTCTGGAATCTTCCCATCATTTCCTGGACATTCTTTTTTTTTTTTTTTATTGTTGGGGATTCATTGAGAGTACAATAAGCCTTCCTGGACATTCTTAATAAACTCATAACAGAGGCCAGCTAACCTGGTGCCAATTAATTCTCAGAGGCGGGGCAAACTTTCAGGAATGGGCTGCGGTGACCTTCATTCACCTTGCTAGCAGTCAGCATCTCTTGATGCCAGGCTATGTGTCAGGAACTGGGGCAGTGAGGAAACCCCTGGCCCCTGCTCTCAACAAGCTCACCTCCTAGTGCAGAGACAAACAAGGGGACAGTAGGCTACAGACCATGAAGGGGGACAGAGGGCTGTGGAGAGAGTGAGGGGCACTGTGGGGAAGGTTCTGGAAGGAAGAGCAGAATCCTTCTTGTACGTATATAAGGGGCATCAGGGAAGTCACTCCTGGTAGAATGAACAGCTTGGGCCCCACAGGTCTCCATGCCGGCACATGACAGGTGCTCAGTGGACATTGCTGATGACTGAATGGTGGGAGAGCTCAGAGAGCTGAAGTGCCTTGCTCAAGGCCACACAGCAGGTTTAGTTCAGAGTCCCCTCCTGAGGTCTTTTAAGCAGTGCCCACCCCCCTTCCAGAGCGCCCCTGCCTGCTTCCCAGCTGCCCTCGAACCAAGTCCGCTTGAGTGTCACACCTGGACCTCCCACCTCCTTAATTCTGAAGTGCTGGTTCTGCTATTTCCTTTTCTAAATTCTGGATTCCTCTAATTATATGCTCTTATTGAAGGTGATTAAATCCCTAAGCCTGGTGGAGGAATGCTCCAGGAGATCACAACATCTAATAATTGCTTTAGTTGCTCTAATTCCAATTATTCAAGATTATCTTTCCAGGTAATTAGGTATCTGGACAGTCTTGCCTGCTCGCTCTCTCACAGAGCATCACATTAACCCCAAACGGTGACCAGCTTTCATGTTTCATAATTGGAAACAGTTTCTCCATGGCGAGAAGACTCTGTTGAGGGTAAATAGCGGTAATTTAAATTTCTAAGTAGCTCTGTGGTCTTATCATACTTTGGTGTGAGAAATAACTGTGCAACTCTGAGGCTTATGATTTGTAGTGATCTATTTGAGTGGCATAGGGTTGTGCAGTGAACATCTTGCACAACTGTACAAGGGGGCCAGGGATACACAGAAGACAACATTCATTGTACAAGCCTAGACTTGTGTCTTCTTGCTAAACCACACTGCTTGTGATGTGCTGGAATTTTTTTATTCATTTATTTTTTATTTTTTTTTGTAGAGACAGAGTCTCACTTTATGGCCCTCGGTAGAGTCCCGTGGCATCACACAGCTCACAGCAACCTCCAACTCCAGGGTCCAGGCGATTCTCTTGCCTCAGCCTCCCGAGTAGCTGGGACTACAGGCACCCGCCACAACGCCTGGCTATTTTTTGGTTGCAGTTCAGCCGAGGCCGGGTTGGAACCGGCTACCCTCGGTATATGGGGCCGGAGCCTTACTGATGGAATTTGTTATCCTATTTTGTTATGTGTCCTTTTTTCAAAGCAATATCATTTTATTGGTGTAATTTACAACCAGTGAAATGAACAGGTTCTAAATGTACAGTTCAATCAGTTTAAAGAAATGCATACATATAACCCATGCCCTTGTTGAGGTAGAGGGCCAGGGCTAGCTTCATAGGACCCCATCCAGAGAAGGGCCCTATGCTTGTTTTCTTACTATATTGTCACTGTCTTGGGATTTTTTAAAATTTTGTTTTGAAATTCTTTATAGCTTTTCAAAAAGGGGTCTTATGCATTTTTATTTCATACGAGCTATATAAAAAGTCCTGAGCAGTAATATCTGTTAGCTCGTGATTGTAGTGTGTGAGTTAAGTTTTTCCAAGATGCTGTAAAAGTAATAGTAATAATAATACCAAAACTTTATTTCTGGTATAGCAATGTGCCAGACTCACTTGATTCTGCCAACCACTTGAAGAGGCTTATGTTATTATTATACCATGTTAAGATGGGGAAACCAAGGCCAAGGGGGGTTATGTCATCTTACCCAAGGTCACTGGGTTCTAGGTGGCAGCAGAGGCGGCTTTGAACCTAGGTAGGACCTGTGGATTCTCGGGCTTCACCATTCCACTTACTGCCCAACATGAGCTATTAACATAGAAAAGATTCCCAGCCACACCTTGACTGGGGAAGGAGTAAAATCTAGGGAAAGGAAAGGATGAGGTGTCAGCCAGGTGGGCTGGGGAGGAAGAAAGGGCTGTCATACCGTAAGGATGGCTCTTGTGGTTCTCCAAGGCTCTTCGGCTTCCTGGACCTCCCTCTGCTTTCTTCTTGTCTAGTCCTAGGAATGTGATCTGACCTTCATTTATAGATGGTCAGGGTGTGAAGGGCTCCATTTTACAGTTGCAGAAACTGTGCCCTGAGATACAACTCTTTGTGGGTGTGGTGGACTGAGGGTGGGTATAAGTAGGCCTCCTGCGTGCCAGTCCCCAAGAAAAGTAGTCCCCACTCTGATGCAGCCCCTTTATCCTGGCCTGCCGGTCCCTTTCAGGCCTGTTACACCATTTCATCCTCCTAACAGCCCACAGAATAGGAATTCTTCTCTTTTTGCACGCCAAGGGGGTGTAGCTCAGAGAAGTTAAGGAGAGCTTCCAAGGCACCAGCTCTGGGTTTCAGTTCCAACTCTGGCTTTCTAACCATGTGACTTTATCTTCTTTACGACTCCATTTCTTCATCTGTGAAATGGGAGCTCACAGCATCAACTTTGTGGGATTTGTCTGAGAAGCAACTGAGACAGTCCACATAAGGAGTTAGCTCAAGATTTTGTCCAATAAATTCCAGCTTGAATATTCTGTTGTATTTTCCCCATCTCTTCAAGTTTGGCCCAGCCAGCTGGAAAGCTAACTTGGAAAGTAACACATTTGCTTTTATTTCTACTCAACTAACATTCAACTAACCTTTATTGAATAATGCACAGAATTCCACGCACTGCCAGATGCTTTCACACCCCTTGCTTCATCTAGTTCTGTTGACAACCCTTTGGAGGAGGTAGTGTTATCTCTGGTTTATAGCAGAGTTGCTAGGCAGCTGACTCAGAGAAGTTGAGCTACTTGCCTGAGGTCACACAGCAAAGCGATGTGTCCCATCAGTCCTGTGCTCGCTCCTTCCTTCCTTCCCTCCCTCCCTCTCTCCCTTCCCCTTTCTTTCTTTCATTCTTTTTTTTTTTTTTTGAGACAGAGTCTCACTTTGTTGCCCGCAGTAGAGTGCCATGGCGTCACAGGTCACAGCAACCTCAAACTCTTGGACTCAAGTGATCCTCTTGCCTCAGTTTTTCATTTTTAGTAGAGACAGGGTCTCACTCTTGCTCAGGCTGGTCTCGAACTCTTGCGCTCACGCAGTCCATCCCCCTCAGCTTCCCAGAGTGCTAGGATTACAGGCGGGAGACACTGTGCCCAGCCAGTCCTGTGCTTTTTCTGCCACGCCTCATGGGTCTTTCCACCCTGCCTGGTGCCTCCTGGTCCCTTTTCTGCTCCTTGGGCCCAGGAAGTTCCTGGTCTGCTTTACCATGTGTTCCGACATGGCTGGCATCCCCCTTGGTTCACAGCTGTCAGGGCCTGCACCGAGCAGGAGGGAGGCAGCAGCTGAGGGGACCCAAGTCACCCTCTGCTCCTCATGTATCCCGTCTGCTGGCTCCTGCAGCCTCATCATTTGCAGCCATCTGCCAGGCTCCCTGGAGACGCCACAAAGTCTGGAATGTAACTCAAAAGCTCCAAACATGCCACCCTCAGCCTCAAGAGGAGCAGAAGCCCGAGGCCCTGAGACCCCTGCCTATGCCTGGAAGCCACCAGAAGTAGAAACTCCAGAGAGGCCCATCCACAGGGAATGCTCCTAGAGCGTTGCCCGGGAATTGGCTTTGCAAACCTGGCTCGAATCCTGTAGCCAGCCTGACTCCCACAAGGCTTGGCTTTGCTCAGGCTTTTGCTGGAAATTTCATTTTGAATTGAAAAAGTCCCCTGTCTCTTGGCGGGAATGCCCTGGCCCTGGCTCTTCAACATAATCCCTGGCCTCCTGGGCTTCTATGATTTTCAGCACGTGTTTTGCCAAAGGACTTGATGTGGAGGGTTGGGGGCTTCTGGAGCAGGAAAAAGGACAAGAGGTTTCTCCAAAGCCAGTTTCTGTCTGCTTGATCTCATCACACGTGCCCTTTCCAGGCTCGTCTCTTCCTGGTGGCAAGGGCAAGAGGCTGTTGATTTTATTCATTAATCTTAAATCAAAGACATTTTTTTTAGTAATAGCCTTTTTGAGATGTAATTCACTTCCCATACAATTTGCTCACTTACAGGATACAGTTCAGTGGTTTTTAGTATATTTATGGAGTTGTGCACCCATCACCACTATCGATTTCAGGGTATTTCCATCATCTCCCAGAAGAACCCCTTCAGCCAGCCCTCTTCAGTCCTCCCATCTCTGCCCAATAGAGGCAACCTCTGATCTACTTTCGGCCTCTAGATTGGCCAAGCGTAGCCACACATAAATGGGCTCATGTGGCCTGCAGCCTTTTGTGACTGGCTTTTCTCAGGTTTTCGAGGTTCATCTGTATTGTAGCAGGCATCCGTACTTCATTTCTTTTTATTGCCAAATAATATTGTATTGTATGAGTTGGCTACATTTTGTTGATCTATTCATTACTTATTTCTAAAACCTTTTTAAAATTGAGAAATATAGTAAAACTCAGAAAAGTACATAACATTTAAATACATAGCTTAAGAAATCATTGTAGGCTTAGTGCCTGTAGCTCAAGCAGCTAAGTCCCTAGCCGCATATACCAGAGCTGGCAGGTTCGAATCCAGCTTGGGCCTGCCAAAACAACAATGACAACTACAGCCAAAAAATAGGCAGGCATTATGGCAGGTGCCTGTAGTCCCAGCTACTTGGGAGGCTGAGGCAAGAGAATCGCTTAAGCCCAGGAGTTAGAGGTTGCTGTGAGCTGTGATGCCATAGCACTCTACCCAGGGCTCCAGCTTGAGGCTCTGTCTCAAAAAAAAAAAGAAAAGAAAAGAAAAGAAAGAAAGAAAGAAAATAAAAGAAATCATTGTAAAGCAAAAACTTTATTACCACTGAGATCCTAGAACCCCACCTCCTGGCCACTACCAAATCCCTCCCCTAGAGGAGGATCATCACTTCTTTGCTTAGCTTTATAGCTATGGCCTGTTGCCTCTTTTTTTGTGAATAAAGTTTTATTAGAATACAGCCATGCCTGCTCCTTTTTGTGTTGTGTATGGCTGCACTTTTGCTATGATGGCAGAGCCGAGCAGTCATGACAGAGACCCTCTGGCCTGTACGACATAAAATATCCATGCTTTGGCTTTTTAGAGAAAAAGGCTGCTGACCCTGCTTTATAGTTTTACCAAGTATCTAAACCTAACCACTCTAGATTTGCTTGTTTTTGAACATTTTACATAAATGTGATCAGTGTGGTTTTGTGTCTGGCTTCCTCTGGTTGATAGTATTTTGATCATGTAACTGTAGTTTGTTTCTTTTCATTGCTGTGTAATAGTCCATCGTACAACTACTCCACCTTCTATTTGTTTATTCTACTCTTTTTTAAAATTTCAGATTGATAATGAAGTTAAAAATGTTTATATTACATTATTTTCATTTCTAAGGTAACGTTCAAGGTGTAGTTGAGCCCTTCACCTAGATGGTGTGCTGAATGCTCTCATGTTGTACACATTAGGTGAGATCCCACCAGCCACCTCCTTCCTCTCCCCTTGCCCTTGCGAGGCTGTATTTGTGTTTTATCTTTTGTGTGGGTGTGTAGTTGTTTATATATTGGATTCATGTTAGTATTTAATAGTTTCCCCCACCTTCTTGAGATACTTCACTAAGAAGAATGTGTTTCAACTCCATCTAGGTAAGCACAAAAGATGTAAAGTCTACATCTTTTCTTTTCTTTCTTTTTTTCTTTGATTTATTAAATCATAACTGTGTACATTGATGCATTTATGGGGCTCAGTGTACTGATTCAATATACAATGTGAAATGCTTACATTGAACTAAGTAACACATCCATCGTGATTATACCCTTTTCTTAATAGTTTTGAAATGTACCATTGCATCATGCACATTAGGTGAGGTGCCCCCAAATACCCTCCCTGCTCCCCCCTCCCTTCCCATCTTCTCTCTCCTTTTCCCTTTTACTTTCTGGACTATAGTTATGTTTTACCATTCATATAAATGTATAGGTGATTATTTATTGATTTCATAGTAGTATTGAGTACATTGGATACTTTTTCCCCCATTACTGAGATACTTTACTAAGAAGAATATGTTCCAGCTCCATCCAGGTAAATATAAAAGATGTGAAGTCTCTATCCTTTTTTATGGCTGCATAGTATTCCATGGTGTACATATACCACAATTTGTTAATCATAGGTCAATGGGCACTTGGGTTGTTTCCATGTCTTGGCAAGTATGAATAAACATGTAATAAACATTCTGGTGCAAATGTCTTTGTTGTAAAATAATTTTTGATTGGCTTGGTGCCTGTAGCTCAGCAGCTATGGTGCCAGCCACATACACCAGAGCTGGCAGGATCGAACCCAGCCCAGGTCTGCCAAATAACAATGACAATTACAACCAAAAAATAGCTGGGCATTGTGGCAGGCACCTGTAGTCCCAGCTACTTGGGAGGCTGAGGCAAGAGAATCACTTACGCCCAAGAGTTTGAGATTGCTATAAGCTGTGACAGCATGGCACTCTACTGAGAGCAATATAGTGAGACTCTGTCTCAAGAAATAAATAAAAAATAATAATTTTTGATCATCTGGGTATATACCTAGTAGAGGAATTGCGGGATCAAATGGTAGGTCCACTTTTAATTCCTTGAGTATTCTCCAAAGTTTTTTCCAAAAAGGTCATATTAGCTTGCATTCCTACCAGCAGTGTAGAAGCGTTCCCTTCTCTCCACATTCATGCCAATACTGTAGTTTTTGGATTTTGTGATGTGGCTAATCTTACTGGAGTTACATGATATCTCAAAGTGGTTTTGATTTGCATTTCTCAAAAAAAAAAAGAATATAAAAAGACAAGACAGAATAAGATTTGCATTTCTCTGATGATTAAGGATGATGAGCATTTTTTCATGTGTTTGTAGGCCGTGCACTGTCTTCATTAGAGAAGTTTCTCTTCAAGTCTCCTGCCCACATAGAAATGGGGTTATTTGTTCTTTTTTTCTTGATTAGTTTGAGTTCTCTGTGGATTCTTGTTATCAGACCTTCGTCAGAAGCATAACCTGCAAAAATCTTCTCCCATTCTGAAGGTTGTCTGTTTGCTTTACTTATTGTGCTCTTGGCTATGCAGAAGCTTTTTAGTTTGATCAGATCCCAGTAATGTATTTTGGGTGTTGCTTCAATTGCCCGGGGTGGGGGGGGTTCTCCTCATAAAATATTCTCCCAGCCGATTTTCTCAAGTGTTTTCCCTGCACTCTCTTCTAGTGTTTTTATAGTTTCATGTCTTAAGTTTAAATCTTTCATCCAGTGAGAATCAATTTTTGTTAATGGTGAAGGGTGTGGGTCAAGTTTCGGTTTTCTACAGGTCGCCAGCCAGTTCACCCAGCATCATTTGTTAAATAGGGAGTCTTTCCCCCCCTGAATATTTTTAATAGGCTTGTCAAAGATCAAATGATGATAAGTAGCTGGGTTTATTTCTTGGTTCTCTATTCTGTTCTATACATCTACCTCTCTGTTTTTGTGCCAGTACCATGCTGTTTTGATCACTATCAATTTTTAGTGTAGCCTGAAGTCTGGTACCATGATACCCCCTGATTTGATTTTATTTCTGAGTAATGTATTTGCTATTTGAGGTTTTTTCTGATTCCATATAAAACAAAACACTATTTTTCCAAGTTTTTTAAAGCAGTGGATCTCAACCTGTGGGTCATGACCCCTTTGGGGGTCTCCTGCATATCAGATATTTACATTATGATTCATAACAGTAGCAAAATTACAGCTATGCAGTAGCAAGGAAAATAATTTTATGTTTGGGGGTCACCTCAACATGAGGAACTGTATTAAAGGGTCACGGCATTAGGAAGGTTGAGAACCACAGCTTTAAAATATGACAATGAATACAGCAACATCTCAGGTTACAAAATCAACATTCATAAATCGGTAGCCTTTATATATACCAACAATAGTCAAGCTGGAAAAAAACAGTTAAGGACTCTATTCCATTCACAGTAGTGCCAAAGAAGATGAAATATTTGGGAGTTTATCTAACAAAGGAAGTGAAAGATCTCTATAAAGAGAACTATGAAACTCTAAGAGAAGAAATAGCTGAAAATGTTAATAAATGGAAAAACATACCATGCTCATGGCTGGGAAGAATCAACATTGTTAAAATGTCCATACTACCCAAAGCAATATACAATTTTAATGCATCCCTATTAAAGCTCCACTGTCATACTTTAAAGATCTTGAAAAAATAATGCTTCGTTTTATATGGAATCAGAAAAAACCTCGAATAGCCAAGACATTACTCAGAAATAAAAACAAAGCAGGAGGAATCACGCTACCGGACCTCAGACTATACTATAAATCAATAGTGATCAAAACAGCATGGTACTGGTGCAAAAACAGAGAGGTAGATGTATGGAACAGAATAGAGAACCAAGAGATGAACCCAGCTACTTACTGTTATTTGATCTTTGACAAGCCAATTAAAAACATTCAGTGGGGAAAAGATTCCCTATTTAACAAATGGTGCAGGGTGAACTGGCTGGCGACCTGTAGAAGACTGAAACTGGACCCACACCTTTCACCATTAACTAAGATAGACTCTCACTGGGTTAAAGATTTAAACTTAAGACATGAAACTATAAAAATACTAGAAGAGAGTGCAGGGAAAACTCTTGAAGAAATCGGTCTGGGCGACTATTTTATGAGGAGGGCCCCCTGGGCAATTGAAGCAGCTTCAAAAATACACTACTGGGACCTGATAAAACTAAAAAGCTTCTGCACAGCCAACAACACAGTAAGTAAAGCAAGCAGACAGTCCTCAGAATGGGAGAAGATATTTGCAGGTTATGTCTCCCACAAAGGTTTAATAACCAGAATCCAGAGAGAACTCAAACGTATAAGCAAGAAAAGAACAAGTGATCCCATCGCAGGCTGGGCAAGGGACTTGAAGAGAAACTTCTCTGAAGAAGACAGGCGCATGGCCTACAGACATATGAAAAAATGCTCATCATCCTTAATCATCAGAGAAATGCAAATCAAAACTACTTTGAGATATCATCTAACTCCAGTAAAATTAGCCCATATCACAAAATCCCAACACGAGAGATGTTGGCGTGGATGTGGAGAAAAGGGAACACTTCTACACTGCTGGTGGGAATGCAAATTAATACATTCCTTTTGGAAAGATGTTTGGAGAACACTCAGAGATCTAAAAACAGATCTGCCATTCAATCCTATAATTCCTCTACTAGGTATATACCCAGAAGACCAAAAATCACATTATAACAAAGATATTTGTACCAGAATGTTTATTGCAGCCCAATTCATAATTGCTAAGTCATGGAAAAAGCCCAAGTACCCATCGATCCACAAATGGATTAATAAATTGTGGTATATGTACGCCATGGAATATTATGCAGCCTTAAAGAAAGATGGAGACTTTACCTCTTTCATGTTTACATGGATAGAGCTGGAACATATTCTTCTTAGTAAAGTATCTCAAGAATGGAAGAAAAAGTATCCAATGTACTCAGCCCTACTATGAAACTAATTTATGGCTTTCACATGAAAGTTATAACCTAAGAATAAGGGGAAGGGGAAAAGGGAGGGGGGGGGAGGGGGGAGATGGGTGGGTGGAGATGGGTGGAGGGAGGGTGATTGGTGGGATTAAACCTGTGGTGCATCTTTTAAGGGTATATGTGAAACTTAGTAAATGTAGAATGTAAATGTCTTAACACAATAACTAAGAAAATGCCAGGAAGGCTATGTTAACCAGTGTGATGAAAATGTGTCAAACGGTCTATAAAACCAGTGTATGGTGCCCCATGATCACATTAATGTACACAGCTATGATTTAATAATATAAAAAAGAAAAAATAAAATATGACAATGGTGCTTTAATAGGGATTGCTTTAAATCTGTAGATTGCTTTGAGTAGTATGGACATTTTAACAATGTTGATTCTTCCCAGCCATGAGCATGGTATGTTTTTCCATTTGTTAACATCTTCAGCTATTTCTTTTCTCAGAGTTTCATAGTTCTCTTTATAGAGATCTTTTACATCCTTTGTTAGGTAAATTCCCAGATATATCATCTTCTTTGGCACTCCTGTAAAAGAAATAGAGTCCTTGACTATATTTCAGCTTGACGGTTGTTAGCATATATAAAAGCTACTGATTTGTAAGTATTGATTTTGTATCCCGAGACGCCGCCGTTGTATTCCTTGATCATTTCTAAGAGTTTTGTAGTTGAGTCCCTCATATTTTCCAGGTATAGGATCATATTATCAGTGAAGAGTAAGAGTTTGATCTCCCCTGACCCTATTTGGATACCCTTGATCTTACCCTTCTCTTGCCTGATTGCGATAGCTAAGACTTCCATTACTATGTTGAAAAGCAGTGGAGTTAATGGGCATCCTTGCCTGGTGCTTGATCTGAGTGTAAATGTTTTCAATTTTACACCAGTCAATATGATATTGGCTGTGGGTTTGCTGTAGATGGCCTCTATGAGTTTAAGAAATGTCCCTTCTATGCCTATTAAGTGTTTTGATCATGAAAGGATGCTGGATATTATCAAAAAATTTTTCTGCGTCAATTGAGAGAATCATATGGTCTTTTTTGTTTTATTGATGTGATGTATTATATTTATAGATTTGCATATGTTGAACCAACCCTGTAACCCTGGAATAAAACCAGCTAGATTGTGAGCGGCGCGGCCGGGACACCCCCAGGCTGAGGTTCGGGGAGCTGGGCGGCTGGGCACCCGGACGGGGCCGCCCACCTAGTCGTCATTGCTCCTGCAGCCTCAGCAGCCTCTCTGCTGGGCTTGCGAGATCCCAACCTCCGACTGGGCGCCTGCAGTGTGCCAGGTGCTGTGCTGGGCACCGTCCCATCTCAGTCTTTTCGGTCCTCACCAGCCCGGCGAGAGAGAAGAGAAAGTAAAAAGGCAAGCAGAAATGAGAAAAGGAGAGGAACAATACATCTATAAACAAGAAGCTTCCTGTTGTTATTAAGCACCTTATAAGGACTTCAGGCAATAATGAAGGTTCTTTTACTGAAAGATGCTAAGGAAGACGATGGTGGCCAGGACCCATACGTCAGGGAATTAGGTTTATATGGACTTGAAGCCACTTTGATTCCTGTTTTATCATTTGAGTTTTTGTCTCTTCCCAGTTTCTCTGAGAAGCTCTCCCATCCTGAAGGTTACGGGGGACTCATTTTTACCAGTCCCAGAGCAGTGGAAGCAGTGGAGTTGTGTTTGGAGAAAGACAATAAAGCTGAAGTGTGGGAAAAGTCTCTGAAAGAAAAATGGAATGCTAAGTCAGTATATGTTGTTGGAAAGGCCACTGCTTCTCTAGTGAGCAAAATTGGCCTGGATACAAAAGGAGAAAACTGTGGAAATGCAGAAAAGCTTGCAGAATATATTTGTTCCAGGGAGTCACCAGCATTACCTCTTTTGTTTCCCTGTGGAAACCTCAAGAGAGAAATCCTGCCGAAAATGCTCCAGGACGAAGGGATCCCCATGGAGAGCCTCACTGTCTATCAGACAGCCGCACACCCAGGAATCCAGGGGAACCTGAACAGCTACTATTCCAAGCAGGGCCTTCCAGCCGGCATTGCATTTTTCAGTCCCTCTGGCATTACCTACACTCTCAAGCATATTCAAGAGTTATCTGGTGACAGCGTTGATCAAATTAAGTTTGCAGCCATTGGCCCCACCACAGCTCGTGCCCTGGCCGCCCAGGGACTGCCCGTGAGCTGCACTGCAGAGAGCCCCACACCGCAGGCCTTGGCCATGGGCATCAGAAAGGCACTGCAGCCCCAGGACTGCTGCTGAGTCAGCTGGCTGGCAGCCTTCCCCTGTGGCCATCCTGGGCTGGGCTTCTCCCCGCTGGGGCCAGGACCACTGGACGCTGCTTCTGCATGGAGCTGGGCATCAGGGCCCTTGGGAGCTGCCACCATCAAACTTCTGCCTCAAGTCTGAGTGGAACCAGCTGGGGACCAGGAATCAGGTCACATGCATGTGACCACCCTCCACAGACACCACCTTAGACCCCAGCCCAGGCCCTGTGAGGAAGGAAACCAAATAAACCACACTGGCTGCTTGTGAAAAAAAAAAAAAAAAAAAAAAACCAGCTAGATCATGGTGCATCTTTTCTTATGGTTGAATAATGCTCCATGGTATATATATATACACCACAGTTTGTTAATCCATTCATGGGTTGATGGGCACTTAGATTGCTTCACATCTTGGCAATTGTGAATGGACCTGCAATAAACATTCTGGTGCAAATGTCCTTGTGGTAAAATGATTTTTGTTCTTCTGGGTAGATACCTAATAATGGGATTGTAGGCTCGGATGGAGGGTCGACTTTTACTTCTTTAAAAATTCTCCATACTTCTTTCCATCGAGGTTATATTAATTTGCTATCCCACCAGCAATGTAAAAGTGTTTCTTCCTGTCCACATTTGTGCTGGCATCTGCAGACACTTTGGGACTTTGTGATGTGGGCTGATCTCACTGGAGTTTGGTGATATTTCAGAGTGGTTTTGATTTGCATTTCTCTGACAATTAGGAACAATGAGCATTTTTCCATGTGTTTGTTGGCCGTTCTCTGACATCTTCAGAGAAGTTTCTATTCAGGTCTCTCGCCCACTTATAAGTGGGGTTGTTCACTCTTTTAAAAATATGAAATGCTTCATGAATTTGTGTTATCCTTGTGCAGGGGCCATGCTAATCTTCTCTGTATTGTTCCAACTTTAGCGTATGTGCTGCCAAAGAGAGCACTCATTGTAATCTTAATATTTACAATTTTTATTGTGAATAACACCGCTGGTTCTTTGAGTGTGATTCTCAGCCTGGCAGCATCAGCATTACCTGGGAGCTTGTTCGAAATGCAGATTCTTAGGCTGCGCTACAGACTTCCTGAACTAGAAGCTGTGAGCCTGGGGCCTGCAGTCTGTGTTTAATAACCCTTCTGAGTGATTCGGATGCACACTCCAGTCTGAGAACCACTGCTTTATCTCCCCAGGAGTGGAATTGCTGGGTTGACTTTGTATATCTTCAACTTTACTAAGTAAAGCCATCGCCAAAGTATGTGTGCCAGTTTACACCCCCACTAGTGCAGTATGAAAATTCCCATCTCTATCATTGACAATACTTGGCATTATTAGGTTTATAAATTTTGCCAATCTGGTGGGTGAGAAATGGCATCTCACTGTGTTTTTAATTTGCATTTCTCTGATTACTAATGAGGTTGAGCATCTTTTCATGTTTATGGCTATTTGGACTTTCTCCTGCATAAAGTGCCTGTTTGGAATTGTTGACTATGTCTGTCTTTTTCTTATTGATTTGTAAGAGTTTTTTTTACATACTATCATCTTCTGTTGCTTAAATGTATTCCAAATATCTTTTCCTGTTCTGTGGCTTGCCTTGTTCAGATGTCTTTTGATGAACAGAAGTTCTTAATTCTTTCCATTATGGTAAAAATATATAACATAAAATTTACCATTTTAACTCTTTTTTTTTTTTTTGTAGAGACAAAGTCTCATTTGTCACCCTCTATAGAGTGCTGTAGCATCTCAGCTCACAGCATCCTCCAACTCTCGGGCTCAGGCGATTCTCTTGCCTCAGCCTCCCGAGCAGCTGGGACTACAGGCGCCCGCCACAACGCCCGGCTATTTTTTTGTTGCAGTTTGGCCAGGGCTGGGTTTGAACCCGCCACCCTGAGTATATGGGGCCGGCGCCCTACCCACTGAGCCACAGGTGCCACCCATTTTAACTCTTTTTAAGTATACAGTTCAGTGGCATTAAATATATTTGCATTCTATACAACTATCATCACCATTTATCTTCAAAACCTTTTCATCTTCCCAAACTGAAACCCTATACCCATTAAACACTAATTACCCATTTGCCCCTCCCCTGGCCCCTGGCAACCCTATTCTACTTTATGTCTCTATGAATTCAACTATTTTAGGTATCCCGTATAATACGATACATACTATGGAATCACCAACATTTAACATTTTTGTCCTGGGTTTATATTGTCTTTAAGGTTCATCCATGTGTCACAATTTTATTCCTTTATAAGACTGAATAATATTTCATTGTATATACTACAGACACCACATTTTAAAAATCCATTTATCCGTCAAGGGACATTTGGGTTATTTCCATCTTCGAGCTGTTGTAAGTAATGCTGCTGTGATTATGAGGCTATAAGTATCTGTTTATGTCTCTGCTTTCAATTCTTTTGGGTGTATACCCTGAGGTGAAGTTGCTGGATCACAGAGTAACTTCATATTTGATTGTTTGACGAAACCCCATACTGTTTTCCAAACCAGCTGCCCCATCTCACATTCCCACCAGCAATGCAAGGTTCTAGTTTCTCCACATCCTGGTCAAAGCTTGATATTTTCTTCTTTTAATTTTTCTTCTGTAATAGTAACCATCTTAATGGGTGTGAGGTGGTAACTCATTGTGGGTTTTTTTTTTTTGCATTTTCCTAATGATTAGTGATATGGAGCATCTTTTCATGTTCTCATGGCCATCGTAGGTCTTCTTTGGAAACATGTCTGTTTAAGTCCTTTGCCCATTTTTGAGCCAGTGTTTGCTTTTTTGTTCACTTAGGAAGAGTTCTTTACCTAGTCTGGATATTAACTTTCTATCAAATATTCTGATAAATATTTGCAAATATTTTCTCTCATTCCATGGGTTGAAATATTTGCAAATATTTTCACTCTCTTGATAACATCGTTTGATGTGCAAGTTTTAATTTTGATGTATTTCCATTTATCTGTTTTTTCCTCTTGTTTTGTCTATGCTTTTGATTTCATGCTCAGGAAATCATTGAGTATGAAATCAAATCCAATATCATTTCTTCTGTGTTTTCTTCTAAGAGTTTTGTAGTGTAAGGTCTACATTTAGGTCTCAGACTCATACTGAGTTAATTTTTATAGACGCTGTAAGATAAGTATCCAAAGAAGTTCTTAATTTTAAAGATGCTAAATATATCCTCACTTTTCTTTAGGACTTTTTATTTTTTTGGTCCTATTTACTCAGTAAATATTGAAGCTTGACCTGGATTGTGTATGCCCCACTGAGGGGGCAGTTGCTACTTAGCTTTAGCTGTCTGCAGGCATATGAGCCCAGGTATGCCAGATACAGCCAAGAGAACTGGAACTCTGGATTTTCTTTTTTAGTGTGAACCTGTCCAATTAAAAAATATACTAATGGAGTTTGGCCTGTAGTCCTAGCTACTCATGAGACTGAGGCAGGAGGATCCTTTGAGTTTGGGAGTTTGAGGTTGCAGTGAGCTATGATTGCACCTGTGAATAGCCTCTGCACTCCAGCCTGGGTGACATAGTGAGACCTCATGTCTATTAAAAAATGTACTAGGGTTAAGTACACAGGGCTCTGGAACCAGACTGCTTGAATTCAAATCCTACTGCCTGCACTTTCCAGCTGTGTGATTTGGAAAAAGTTAAAAACTGAGGTCTAAACCTTCTTAGACCTCAGTTTACTCATCTGTAACATAGGGGTAATAATAACATCTATCTGGCAGCATTTCAGTGAGGCTTAACTGTGGAAATACAAATAAAACTGTAATTGCCACCAAGGGAAGGGATTTATGTCTGCTTTGTTCATTATTATATTTCTGTATGTACATAGAACAGTGCCTAGCACACAGACAAACAAGGACATGAACACACTCAGAACTTACTCATCCATCTACTCCCCCATGCACCTATCCATTTATCCATCCACCACCCATATATTCATCTACCCACCCATATACCCACCCATCTATTCATCCATGTATCCACCAACACACCTATCCATTTGTCCATCCATCTACCCCTATATTCATCTACCCACCCAATCTACCCATCTATCCACCCATCTGTGTATCCATCCACCCACTCACCCATCTACCCATCCATCCATCTACCAGCCCATCTATCCATCTATTCATCCATCCACTCATCCGTCCATCTACCCACCCCTCTATCCATCCATCCATCCATCCACCCACCCACCCATCCATTAATCTATCCACCTGTCCATCCATCTACCTACCAATTTATCCATCCATCCACTTATCCACCCCTCTATCCTTCCATTCAATAAACACCTGTGGGCTCCTGCCATGTATCAGGCACTGGGAATAGATGGGTTGATTTGTGCGGGCCTATTGAGTCCTTCTTAATCTGACCTCCAGCCTCATTAGTTTTGCTAATTCTCCGGCTGCATCCACATCACTTTTGGACTAATGAAAAACACTCCAAGGCCATGCAAGTCCTGTTTGTCTGGAAACCCAATGTAAACATTCTTTTGCTCCTGCACTGTTCAGGTGCAAGGTAACTCTTGAATCTCACTCTTCTCCTTCTCTCCTTGGGAGATGGAGTAGTCCTCTCTGCTTTAAGATTTTCTTTTATTTAAGATTTTCTTTTTCTTTAAGATTTTCTGTTATTCCCTTACAGGAATGGTGTGTGTGTTGGGGAGGTTGCTGGGGCCCACTTCCATGATTCAGTCCAGCATCTCTGCTTTCTTTGCTCCCCCTATGTTAGTGACACCAGCTGCTGTAACAAACAGGCCTCCAAATCTCAGGGGCTCTTCATGATGAAAGTTGACTTTGTGCTCACACCAAGTTCAGGTAGGCGTTCCTGTGGTAGGCTCCCTGCCATGTACAAGTGCTAACAATTAAGTTCGAGAACTCATCCTAGAAAAAGTTGCTACATACCTCGTTGCTGAATATCACTCTGGTCACCTTTGAAGTGCTCCCCTTGGGAAGCTATGCCCTGACATCAGCACCTAGTCTACCCTTCAGAGCAATTTTAGAACTCTTTTTCTGGAATGACCATCGGACCTGTCGATGTAGGAAGGTCTGACAATTAAGTTCGCAGACTTGCCACTGTAAGCGTGTGTCGGCAGCACTGTACAGAAACTCAGATTTTCTAACCTGGTGTGTTAGTGTCTCACAGCTGTGTTTGGGTCAGCGTGTCGTGGTGTCTGGCTGAGTGGTGTTCATCATTGTTGTTTCGTGTTCTTGTTTGCCGTACGATGACAACTCTGGTGCCTATTCCAGAAAAAGAGTTCCAAAGTTGCTTTGAAGGGTGGACTAGGTGCTGGCATTGGTGCAGGGCTTCCCAAGGAATGTACCTTGAAGGTGGCTGTAGTGATATTCAGCAATGAGGTATAGAGTAGTCTTTCTAGGATGAGTTCTTCAACTTAATTGTCAGACCTTCTATTCATTCAGAGATTCAGGCTCTGCCCTTTGGTGGCTTTGTGTGCCATTCAGGCTTCTCCATTCAGCTGGTGACTGGGGAATGGCAGTGAGTAGAGGGTGGTGGGGGAGTTGCCTGAGGGCCGGGGTTGGGTGCTGCTCCCTATTTCCTACCATATTCCATTAGCCGGAACTCAGCCACATGGCTGCCCCCAGCTGGGAGGGAGGTGGGGAGTGTAGTTCCACTTTGTGCCCATGAGGGAAAGGGAGTGGATTTTGGTGGTGCATGGAAATCTCTCTGCCACCCTTTGCTCCCTCTGTGTCCTAGGCTGGGAGCTTTATTCAGTGCAGCATGTGGGGAAAACGGAGAGGGGAGAAGGGAGGAGCTGACTTCAATGTTAAAACCCTTGTGGCCTGAGAGCTCTCTGCTCACGACTGTATCATCGTCCTGTTCAGCAATGGATACAGGTGGAGGGGGAGGCGAGGTCAATCATGGTTCTCATCTATCACAAGTTCTCATCATACTCAACTCAAGAATTACGGCGGAAGTGTCTGCTACCCGTTAGTTTGCAGACTCATTTCTTTCTCTTTCTGAAATTAGAATGTTACTATGTGCCTTCAGGTGCTGGCTTTTTCACTAGTTCCCCAGAAGTCCCCAGGACACACTGACAAATGGTGCGTCAGTCCACATCCAGGGCCGCAATGCTCCAATCTGTGTCTGTTCACACTAGGAGGCTGGAATAAGTTCAGAAAGCACAGAACCTTGGCATCCATTTGAACTTTGGTTGGACTTTGGTTCCGCCTTGTCAGTACTCCCTCTGCCCTTTCACCTTAAATTACCTTCTTTTTTGCAAGAGAAGTGGAAACATAGCAGAACGGTGGGAGTTCTGCTCACTTCCTGTCATGCTTTTGGTATCCTACCTTTGGCTCTAAGCAGCCCTTTCATCCCTGCCATGTCATTCTTGTTCTGAACATAACAGAAGAGCCCTTTCTTGCTCTTGCTAGCAGCGTTCCACAGCTTAGCTCCCAGTTTTGGCACCTGCCTGTCCCGACAGGATCCTGGTGGCCTTTGTTGTTTTGCAGGGTCCACCCTGATGTGTCATCTGATCAGCCTTTTGGAATCTCCCTCTCTGTTAGGGCACCTTCTTCTGTTCCTCCCAAGGTTCCAGCTAGCCGGTTGAGTGATGCTTGTCTCTATGAGAACCCTTGGGGAGCCTGGAATTCTGGATTCTTGGGAAGAGTCCAACAATCCTTCTCGCTGACCCTCTACCCTCTCATAGGACCATCTCCTTTTCTGGCAGGGTCTCTGCAATGGGCAGTCTTCCACCTCTAGGTCATTCTTTGGGTAAGACAGATAGGAAGAGGGCTTTCTAAATCCTTGGCACCATTGTTGGGTTGAGGTTGGTGGGGATTTTTAGAGAAGAAGAAAGATCGGCTCCAAGGGCCAGGAGCCCACTCAAACTAGCTGAACTACGGAGGAGTTTGTGAGCAAATGCAGGGGACCATCACCAGGCCCAGATGATGGGTGTTAGAGACCAGCCTCAGAGCATGAGATGGGGACCCCCTCTGTTTCCAGGTGAGACACCTCTGCACATGGTAACTATAGCCCATAGGTACCTCGAAGCTCAGTACCACTCTTTCTCACCCCTCAGTTAAAAAAGTCTCTAGGTCCTATTAAAAAAAAGTCCCAGGAGAGAGTTTCTGATTGGTCCAGTTGGAGCAGGGACCAATAGTTCAGGTCTAATGAGCTGAGGCGGGTGGGAGCACAGGTGCAGGGAGGGTCTATGGGGGCTGTGGTCAGTTTCTTTAAGAAGAGGGTGTGGTTAGGGAGGATGATTCGCATGGCTACTCCGGGTAGGGGATAGAATGTGCACCATTGCTTGGTTTAGTAGAAAGATGATGATTTTGAGCCAAAGAACCCAAGATCTGGGTTCATATCCCGATTCTTGACTTTCCAGCTGGGTGACTTTACCCCTGTGAGCCTCAGTCACCCTATTTGTAAAGCAGGCAGGGCTTTCGCGCAGTAGGGCTCTGGGAGTATGAACACCCCCTCTTCCTCCCTTGCGTGAGTGTGATTGGCCTGGCATGTGAAACGCTGAATGTCCAGGGCTGGCAGTGTCCTGAGCAGTGGGGTCAATTCCCGAGTCCTAGGATTGAGGGGTCTTAGATTCTGGCATCTGGGCCCCAGCGCCAGACCTGACCTTGCTTGGGGTAGAGGTTGTGTTTCGGGCAGGGGTTCAAAGGGGCGTCATCTGTGATGCTTCTTACAGCCTGAGTGGCTGAGGGAGGAGGAACAGTGTGTGCAAATCTGAGCAGGCTGGGTGTTTGTGGCCTCTTCTGTCCATAGCAGCCCATGGCTGTACCTAGACAGGGAGTAATGAGGAGCCAGGTGGGGAAAGGGGCACAGCAAGCCTCAGAATCACATCAGGGAACTCGGTGTGTACCTTGGAAGCCACTGGGAGGACTAATAATAAGATCAGAGGTAGCGTGATCTGAGTTGAACTCTGAAAACTGTGATTCACAGCTTCCCCCAGGCAGAGGGCTGGTACTGGGGTGAAGCAGCGGCCACCAGAACTCTGGCAGAGCCCCTGGATGGCTGGGAGGTAGGTGTTCTTCGTGTCTGTCTCTAGTATACAGCTGGGAGCCTGCTGCCAATCCCGTGCAGGCAGGGTGGAAAGGGCCTCCCGTCAGGCCCTGTGTCATAGACACTACCCGTCATCAGAAATAAACCCCCTAGCAGAGGCCCCATTGTTGAAGCTGAAGCCCTCTCCTCCCCGATCAGCATGTGACAAGTTCAGGAAGACAGGCTCTGCTGAGGCTGCTCTCAGAGACCTGGGGGGTGTGGGCCAGCCTTTCTCAGCACATCCAAGGGCAGGTGGGTGCTGCCTGCATCTAGGGCCAGGGTCCTCCTGCCCCTGCCATTCCAGTCCTTCCCATCATGGGCTCCTTGGCAGCTCCAGGTCTCACCTTAGTGTCATTTCCCCAGAAAAACCTTCTTGGACCCTCCTGTCTAAAATAGACTCTCCCTCTCAAACTTCTCTCTCTATCCCTCCTGCAGATCCCTGAAATGGTCTTGTTTCATGCATTTTTTGGTTGTCTGTCTTGTTCGCTTTCTAAGACCTTGAATTGTGCCAGGGCACTGCCTTGCCCGCAACATTCAGTGCCAAATCCCAGCACCCAGCAAGTGCTCAGCAAATATCTGAGCTACATCATGGAGCCTTCTCTGAGCCTAGTGTTGTGCATAGACCATCTCATGCTCTCATAAATTTTCCTAACAGCCTCATGAAATAGGTGCTACTTTTGTCCCATTTTGCAGATGGGAAAACTGAGGCTCGAAGAGGTGAAGTATGTTACTCACATTTGCACAGCTATGAAGGGAGGGGCTCAGGGTTCAAATTCAGAGCTGGGGCCTACCAGTACTGGAACTCTAGTGCCCCCATTCTGCTCTGGGTTTCTTCAACTTCCCGTTCTGTATTCTCTTATCCTTGAAAATGGAATTTATAGCTTACTTGTAAGGCCTTAACCTCCCTCTCTTTCTGCACCTCAGTGACTCTCTGCCCTGGAAGTTTATTTCAAGTTAAATGAGCTGGAGGGTAGTGCTGGGGGGAGTGGCCCTCACAAATGGAGCCAGTGACTTGCCCCTAGGGCAGGTTGTCCTGCTTTGTTCTGCCTCAGTGGTGCAGTGCACCTCAGGGTTCTGCTGTCCCATTATTACCCATGGAGTTCTCCTCAGGTCCCTTTAGGACTAAAGTTAATCAACTAATGTGGCTGTGATGGTGAGGAAGATGTAATGGAGTGCCTCTCCGAGCCCTTCCTCCTCCCAGTAGAGAGAGGCTGAGTTCGACATAGGGACTTCAGCACCCAGGTCCAGGGCCGAATGCAGGATCCAGCCCTTAGCAGCTTGTTTCTGAATCTCTCTCGGACTATGAGATAAAGGTGACAAAGAAAGACTCCTCTGAACATTTGAGTTTTGCATTTTGACAAGATCATGTCAAACTTTCTTACACAAGGGAGGTTCTGGGGTTCTGAGAGGCAAAGGCAGCTTCAGATTTTTAACTGTAGTCATTGGCTCTGCCCCGGCTCTGTGTCTCCCCAGCAAAATTTTCAGGGCCCTGCCCTCATGGCTTTGATTTTGGTGAGGCGGAAACCCAGGGGGAGAAAGTGAGCTACAGGATTCTTCAGGTCACAGCAGTGGTCCCCAGTGGCCCATGCAGTGATTAATCAATTGCTCTTTTTCTCATTCCCCTCCCCTTCCTACTGGCCACCATCCAATTCCATCGAAAGTATTTATGTTTGTTTGTGTTCTTAGAAGGATGCCACATTTTGCGTGTATTTTAAATTAGTATAAATAGCATGTGTCTTAGTTAGCTATTTCTGCAGTAAAGCTGTATAACAAACCACCCCAAACAAACCCCAGCAAGAGGCTTGCCAAACCAAACATATTTTTCTTGTCTGTGGGTCGGTGGGTTGGGTGGGCTGACATCCTGAGCCCAGGCTCTGGGCTGGGTTCACATCTCGCTCTACATGTCTCCTGACTTTCTGAGGCCGGCGTCTACCTGGAGAAGAGTCTGGCAATGGCAGAAATGCCAGAGGGGTGAACAGCAGTTTGTGATGCCTTGCTAGCCTTGACTGGGGGATGGTGCCTGGTCACCTGTGTCCCTGCTCCACTGGACAAAACATGTTCCATGGTCAGGCCCAAAGTTAGTAAAGTGGGAAAGAATATTCTGCTGTAAGAGTGAGGCTGTGAGCAGTAACCCAGGGGATCTCAGTGTGCCCGTGTGTCTCCTTCTATTGCTTCAGTTTCGGGGCTGTGTCTACACCCAACACCTGCCAGATGTTCTGTGCCCAGAATCTGTGTGTGCCTGGCTATTTTCCTAGGGATAGGACAGACACTGAGGTTGTTTCCAACTCCTTGTCCCCACACACAGTGTTGCAAAGAACCTCCTTGGGCCTGTCCTAAGGACCTGTGTGAGAGCCCCCTGGGGTGCACACCCAGAAGCAGAGTTGCTAAGTCATAGTGTAGATTCTACTTAATTTGCAAGATCAATGCTGGCACTGCTTGAGGCTCCCCTATCCAGACCAACACTGGGCGTCACCCAGCTTTCTAACGTTTGCCTTCCTAATCAGTGTAAAGTATAAAGTGATGTCTAGTTGCCTCAATTTGCATTTCTCTGATTAGCAGTGTGTCTGAGTGTCTCTTCATGGGCTCCTTGGGTTTGTGTTTCCACTTCTGGAAATTGCCTCTTCCTGTCCTTTTCACTGTGTGTTCCACGAGGAGAAAGGCCCGTGGGGCTGGGTGGGAGGCAGCGGTGTGGAGCCAGCCATCTGGATGCAGCGGGCTGAGGTCAGAGCTGGGCATCCTTGGGCACGCACGGGTGGGAGAGCTCAGCTGGGAAGAAGGCCAGGTGTATCCTCTTCATCCTGAGCATTATTTAACCTCCATTTGCATTTCTGAGGTGGAAAACTTGTCCCCTTGATTAGCCCCACAAAGTCCTGAGTGAAGGAGCAGATGCCAAATGGTCTGCTTTATTATGAATGACCTGGAGAGACATCTGGCAAAGGCGCCACCTTCTTTCTTAGGTTGCTCTGCACATCAAGGAAAGAGCATTTCTGAACCAAGTCAGTCAAGAACCTACTGGGGACCTCCTACACATGGAGTTCTCAGGGAGAATGATGTCACCTCGGGATGCTAATAGGACTTCCCTGACTGGTTGCTTGTGAGGACTGAGTCCATTCATTCAGTCTCTGCACACTTCTGAGCACCTCTATGTGCCAGGCATGGTGCTAGGCCTGGGATATAATGGTGAATAAAAGGAAAACAGCTCTTCCTGCCTTCCTGGAGCTGACACTCCAGTGGGGGGGAGGAGGAGTCAGACAACAAATAAATGTGTGATACATGAAATATGTTAGATGGAACAGAAAAATGAAGCAGAGAGGATTGCTGTTGTGAGCAGGGCAGTCCAGGAGGGCTCACTGGGAAGGTGTCATTTGAGCAAAAGCTGTAGGAGGTGAGGGGCCGGCCATGTAGGCCACTGAGACATTACAGGAACAGCAGTGACAGCAGCACCTGGCCAAGAAGTGGACCTGGGGCTAAAGCCACATCTCTGACTCTTAACACCTCAGAGTGGGGGTGGGGAGGGAAGGAAGTGCTGCATACTTGCAGGGGGTCTTTCCTAGGGTGTAATCTGGGCTGTATCAGCAGGAAAGGAAGATAACCGTAAGGAAGGGGGTGCAGTGGAGGAGGGCAGGGCACTGGGACTTTTCCCACCACTTCCCTGACTTTCACACTCCATGCTGGGTCCTCTGGGGATGTGGAAAGGAATCTCCCCAATAACAATGGCGTCAGTGAAGACTTGATCATTTAAAAATGACGCATAATAGAAACACAAGAAGCTGAAAGGAAAAAGGGAATTTGTGGGCTCAAGTAACTGAAACAACCTTCAGGTATGGCTGGATTCAGGACTCAAGTTACATCACTAGAATCCATCTCTTCAGTCCTTGACTTTGCAGTTCTCTGATAGCTTTATTCTTAGGCAAAGTGTCTCTGAGAGGCGGTAGAAGTACTGCTGGAGGGTCCATACACAGAACTATCAGAAGAAAGAGAGCTTTCTTTTCTTAGCAGCACCCAGAGAAGCCCCAGGGCTGATTCTGCCTGGGCTGACTTGGGTTACAAGCCCTTTCGGGATCAATCACTGTCATTAGGGCGATTCAGAGCTCTGATTGGCCAAGGCTTGGTCATGTGACCATCCCTGGAGCTAGGAGAGAGACCAGTTTCAAATCACAAGGACTGAGGGTGGGGGGATGGGTGGTTCCCTAAGTCAGCTATTGCCAGAAGAAGGGGGAATGGGCTGGGTGGGTCCATCCTACACTCCACACTCTGTTATTACCCTCTGTCACCTCCAAGAAGCTATCTATTTATCCTCAAGTGCAATGGTTCTCACATCTGGCTGCCCCCTCTAACCACCTGGGGAGGGTTTTTGTTTTTATTTTTGTTTTTTGAGACAGAGCCTCACTCTGTGACCCTGGGTAGAGTGCTAAGGCATACCTCAAACTCTAGAGCTCAACTGATCTTCTTGACTCGCCCTCTTAAGTAGCTGGGACTACAGGTGCCTGCCACCACACCCAGCTATTTTTAGAGACAAGATCTCACTTTTGTTCAGGCTGGTCTCTAACTCCTGACCTCAGGCAATCCACCCATCTTGGGCTTCCAGAGTGTTAGGATTACAGATGTGAGCCACCGAGCCCAGCTACCTGGGGAGTTTTTAATAAGTACAGGTACCTGGGCCTCACGGCTGCAGATTTGCATGCAGTAGGTCTCAGGTCTGGAGATCCTTTTATGCAGCCAGTGCTCTCATGGTCCCCACCCCTAATGAACTCGGAGTCTTATCATTCTGTGATTAGGAAAGAGTTTTCAGTCTCCTAGTTTGTAAAGAGGAAGAGGGACAGAAATCCCTAACTGGACTCTCAGCCGCTTAGCCATTCTCTCCCTGGTATTAAGCTGAACCCTGGCTGGAGTCTGGTCTTCTGGGACAGCAGTCAGGATGCCTCCCAGGGGAACATGGCTCTTGACAGCCTCACAACTGTCGAGGTTAAACTCCCTGCTCCAGACCAGCTGAGGACCAGGTGCACATGGTGACTTTCTGACTTAACCCTTCACCACCCAAGAACTGAAGGCAGCTGGGCAGAACCCAGTTAGAGGCCTCTCCCTGGGGCAAGGCAGGCCAGACAGACTGAGCCTGGGCTTGGCTTTGTTTTCTCTCCACTCACAAGAATTTTGTTTTCCCTTAGAATTGGGCTTGGGGGCCATCTTGGAAGGACCCAGAGATGGGAAGGACCAGGTCACACGCATAAGAGAGCCCTGCTCAGGGGAGGCATCTTCACAAATGGCTGTTATTTACAGTGTCCAGAGGAGGTGGGCAGAGTTGGGGCTGGGAGAAAGCTCTGCAAGGTGAGTCCTGGAGTCACATGAACAGGGCTGGAACCCCTGATTCACTTGTGGGATTCACTTCCCTCTGATCTTAGTCTCACTTTCCCCATCTGTCAAATGGGACTAAGGAATTCCTAGCTGCTGGGGGTTTTGTGAGGGTGAAACGAGACAGCACCTGTGAAGCCTGTGGGTGGGTCGCATGCTCAGGAAGTGCTGTCCCTTAGGGTGATCTGCATTTGCCTGCATTTTTCTGTGTAAGTCTTTAAATGCTTATGTACTCGGGGACTGGGAGAGATGTTGAGGGGAAGCTTCCATCTCTCATGGAGCTCACAGTCTAATGGGGGTGATAGACTTGACCAGAGCATCCTAGGAGTGATGTAAGCATGGAGAAAGTGAGGTTAAAGCCCCCATCCTCCACTCTGGCTGCACATCTGCATATCACCTAGGGCAGTGGTTCTCAACCTGTGGTTCACGACCCACAGGAACTGTATTAGAGGGCTGCAGCATTAGGAAGGTTGAGAACCACTGACCTAGGGGGATTTTAAGAAATACTGATGGGCTCAGCATCTGTAGCTCAGAGGCTAGGGCGCAGCCACATGCGCCGGAGCTGGTGGGTTTGAACCCAGCCTGGGGCTGCCAAATAACAATGAGAACTATAACCAAAAAATAGCCGGGCATTGTGGTGGGTGCCTGTAGTCCCAGCTACTTGGGAGGCTGAGGCAAGAGATTGCTTAAGTTCAGGAGTTTGAGGTTGCTGTGAGCTATTACGACACAGTACTCTACAGAGGGTGATGTAGTGAGACTCTATTTCAAAAAAAAAAAAAAGAAAGAAAGAAAGAAATACTGATGGCCACTGTCCACCCCACACTTTCTTTGAGATTCTGACTCACGGGATCTAGGTTGAGATCGGGGTGTCACTGTTCTATAAACTCTCCCTGGGTGATCCCCACACATGGCCAGGGTTGAGAATCACTGCTTTAGTGAAAGTGCGATTGATAACTGTGTTTAGCAAATGAGCTGTGCCTAGACAGGGAAGCTGTGTAAGCCAAGAAAGGCAGGAGCGTGGTGAGGGCAAAGGTGTGCCCTCAGTATTTCCAGGCAGGGATCAACATGTGCAAAGGCCCTGTGGTATGAGGGTGGATGTGTGTGGCTGGGCACAGAGGGTGAATGTGGAGCTGAGGACCTCAAAGTCCATGGCAAGGAGGACCCTTTCCTCCTTCTGAACAGCAAGGGGAGCCACTGAAGGATTCTAGTGGCAGGTGACAGGATCAGATTCCTCTTTTCAAAAGATCCTTCTGGCTGCCATGTGGAGAGTAGATGGCAGGGGGCTCGAGTGGACAGGAGAGGATACCATTGTTGTCTGGTGAGCAAAGAGGGAGGAAGCCTGTTTGGTAGAGAGGTAGAGAACCTGGGTTCTAGCATCATACTCTGAACACATTCCTTAACCCTACGAGCTTCAGTTTCCCCCCCTGAAAAGTGGGGATAGTACTAATACCCACTTCACAGAGCTGTTGGGATAATTAAATGGGATATAATTAAATGCTTTTATCCCGGTGGGCACTTAATTGATATCAATCCTCTATGCTACTTAACATGAGTTCCTCTCACTCCTAAGTATTCGCCCCAGATGCCACATCCTTCAGCTGTTGATTCTTATCCAGGATTCCTTATTGAAGCATTTTACCAATCATCCTGCACGTGCCTACATCCCACCTAGTCTGCCCATGAACTTTTCAAGGGCAGTACCTGGCACACAGCAGGTACTTGATAAATTTTTGTGGATAAATGAATGAATGAATATGAGGAGGAATAAATCAATGGATAACTCCTTCATTTTATAAAGTAAGGACAGAATCTAGACTGGCTTGTTCTCAGGTGGTCCTGGGACCACACATATGACAGTGGTGACTTCCCGTGCTCAGCATCTAATGTCCAGTGCTTTTCTTTGGCAAAAGTGGGACAACAGCAGTAGATTAAGGCTTTGTCACTCCTTTTTACTATCTTGAATTTATAAAGCCTGTTTGTTTAAAATCTAGTTAGCAGTCCCACCTCAATTACTGTATAGAAACTTTCACAGAGTACACCATCCAAACTTTAGCATGCACACCATTTCATTCAGCTAATTTTTCTCCCTTCCCTTCTGATGTTGGCATAAATGCATTTTTGTTCCAACCTCCTGGGCTGCTTTCTGCCGTCATCCATGCAAAGAGCTGGCAGCTTGCCAGAAACCCAGGACTCAATGCACAGCCCAGACAGGGCCTGATTCTTGGTAGCTCCTTTGTCTTCTTTCCTTTGCTGGCTTGGTCAATGACGCCATCGTTCACCTTGTCACCCCCTGCCCCTTGGCTCCTGTCCTAACACGAAGGTGCCCACTGGTTCAGTGGAACCTGCCTTCCTGCCTCGGTGGTGTTGCTCACCTCCTTCCCGTGAATACTGCGAGGTCAGGATGAGGCTGTGGTTCCAGCCTTGGATGGTGAGGGCGTGTTCCTACCTGGTTTTCCTTCGCCCACTTGTACCTGCTGTCCATCCTATATCCATTGCCAGGTTTTTCTCTCCCCAGAGCTCAGCTTCCCTGCATCTCTTTTCTTCTCTGAAATCTTCAGGGGCATCCGATGGACACAACATTCTGGGTCCAGCCTCCTTCCATCAGCATTTAAACACTTCCTCTAATTTGGTCCCAATCTAGCCTCACTTTCCTCATTTCTACCCTCAACACCTCAATCTCCTGGAAACACTCACGCTCCCTGGAAAATGCCCCACAATTCACTCCTCCCTGACCCTGTGTATGCTGGAACCTCAGCCTGAAATGCGGGCCTCTCCTGCTGGTGACATTTTCACGTCCTTTACACACAGATCAGATGCTATCTCCTTTAAGAATTTTAATTCCTTTACTCAGAATTAATTGCTCCTCCAAGTTGGATGTAAGTGAAATGTCCAAACTATGCACAAAGCAGTTACTGATAGCTTTCCCCCCAGAATCTGTCCATCCTGCTCTCCTTCAGAGGGGGATTTGGTTCTGTTTATTTGTCCAGTCTTGGGGAATGTGCTCTTAAATCCTCAGCCCAGGAGTGAGTCCTGATGGGTTTAAATCAACATGGCCACCTTGACAGAAACTGGTGTAGCAGTAGGTGTTTTGATCCAGTTCTGCCAGGAAACTGTGGGAAGGTTTCTTACTCTTTATTGTTGTTATTATTATTATTTTGTTTTTTAACACTTAAGAAGAGGTATAAGTTAGCCTCTTTTTCCACTCCAGCCAGGAATGCCACAACCATATTACAACTGTAAGGGTCAAAATTAAAGACAGCCTACCATCCATCACCCTCCGGGTCGCAGAGCACAAATATGGAAAAGTCCTTTATCCACGACGAGATCATTGAGCTGCTAAATTAATCAACCCCAGAGATGAAAAAAGGGCTTCCCTCCCATGGTATGATTTGTAATTTGGCTTTCTGGCACTTTCTGCAGTAAACCACACACCATGGATTTCTCTTGAGGTCTCCTCCTTGTCGTTAGACCGTGGGTGCCCTGAAGGCAGGGCTCTGTCTGAGGGTGTCAGGGATGTGGAGTGTAAATGTCCTTGTTTTGGGGAGCTGGAGCCTTCTGGGAGTAGAGGGGCAGAGTCAGCAGCTCACTCACGGACCCCAGATGGCCACATGGAGGCCTGACTCTGGCCAGGAACAGCAGAGCAAAGCTTGATGGTGGTGACCAGCACTTCTCCCAGCACTAGGCTTTACACAGCCCACAAATACTGGTTCCATTCGTCAAATCTGTTTATGTAAACAGCATGTTTAAAGGATGCAGCATTGGAGCAATTGTGGAGGTTAGGAGGGATGAGGAGTTTCATCCACATGGAATGCTTTACTTGTCTGTGTTTGGGGGAGAAGGCTGGCACAGAGGATTGATTGAATGTCATCCATCACTGGATGGTGCCAGGTAGCTGTCCAGAGGGCAGTGCTGAAGACATGAGTCAGGAGAGGAAGAAGAGTGCAGAGCAAGGAAAGGGAGGCCCAGGGCCTGGGAACTCAGGCCAGCATCTGCATCAGAGAGTCCCACCATCCCACAGAGGTGATTGGTAATATTGACTGGGGGGTGATCTATTATCACCCAGTAGGGAGACTTATTAGGTTAAGTACAAAGTTATAGAGAATGTATTTGATTATAGGTATGTGAAGGAAAAAGTATAATTACACAGCCATCCATGTTGAAAAATATTTTCTAGTTACGTTTTGTTGGGAGAAATAGAATATACTGGATCAATAGAATTAGACAAATATCTTGGGCAGCAAGAGACTTGCAGACGCAGGAGTGATAAAGAGGAGGAAACTGCAGTTTTGACATTCTTGAGGCCATAAGAGAGATGAAGGAGCCAGGGTAGTGCAGAGGAGAGAGAAACAAGTCATTTTCAGGGCGGAAGGAAGGGTAATGGATAAAGAGATGCCTGCGGGCCTGGTCACAGCAAGGGCAAATAAATGAAATGTTGATGAATTTGTTTATTGTGTTCTGTTCATCAGTCCAGCTGATTGGAGGATGTATTGGACTCGGAAAGCAGGGAAACCTCCCCTGGCAGTCTTTCAGGGGTTGACTTGAATTATTAGAAATTGTGACATCCTGATGCTCAGTATCTCTCCCTGTATCTCTCAGTATCTCTCTCTCAGTATCTCTCCCTGCCAGAAACGATGGGTGCCAGGTACCATCAAGGTAGGGACTTTGTCTTGGGAGGGGGCTATAGCCTAAGACATGTCACTAAAACAGAAACTTTGGAAAGAAGCAAACACAAAGAGCTGGTCATCTACAGAGCAGTGTCCCAGCTATCCAGCCAGTTCCCTGACTGAAGAGGAAGTTATGTGAACTGGGACACAATTGAAAAGGCTTTGAAAGATGAGTAGGAGTTTTGGAGGGAAGAAGAGGGAGAGAGAAATCAGATAGGGAGAATGTGCCTTGCATATGTCATTTGGGGAATGGTGAGGACCTCACTTAGCTGGGGTTCATGGTAGTTGTGTTGTGAGAAATGAGACTGGAAAAGTTAGGAGAGGTGATGTTTAAAGTGGACATAGCAGATGTAAGGCCACGGACTTTAAATAGAGTGAGGTTCAAAATCTTTAACCACGCATAGGCACCAACCAGCAGAATAGATGCTGGCATGGTTCTGGGCCAGGTCTTGGAGGGGAAACCCCAAAGTCTTAGGCAGAGATGGGGGGAGTAGTGTGGGTTAGGAAGAGGGCAGAACAACAGGGTGACATCTGGCAGGAGGTGAGGAGGTGCTCGAGATACTGGTACTACTTACTGGTATGAACTGGCATGGAAGTATTTCAGCCTTTGAACCATCAGAATGGCTGTAGGAGATGCATATGGGCTGGCTGTCAGGCCTGAGTGGGGAAGCATGGGAGTGATACAACTGGATTTTTGCTTTGAAAAGTGGCTCTTGTCACAGCAAATGTTTGTTCATCAGGTGGATGGATGGGTAATAGCATTTCAGAATGGGTAGGAACCTGGGCTGATTTCTTTCCATCTGACAGAACATAAAAGTTTGCAGCCCTCCTTAGCCTTGGCCTGGCCAGAAATCACCTGCTTCCATCTGGCCCCTTATTCCCTGTGACTAAGCATATCCCAACTCCCCACGTTTTATGCTTTTGGCCACTGCAGCCTGAGCTGTCTCTGTCCCTGGCTGGTTGTCTCTGCTCAGCCCTGTCTGGACACGCCTGCTGTGTCTTGCTCTTTCCTCTCCTTACCAGCAGGAGAATTGGCAATCTTCTGGGATTTAATTACAGGTTCCCTGAGGGCCTTTCAGCCCATCACAGGACTCCTGCAGGCTGCTGGCTGGGAGGGTGACAGGCGCATGCAGTGATGAACAGCGACTTCCCGGTATGGCTGCTGTACCAAGTGGCCGGCCCACGCTCCTTAGGCTGCTCTGCATTTTCCCAGAGCAAAACATGTCTCACTCCCATTTTGCAAGATCAGATAGCAAATGGGGAAAACACTTGCACAGGGAAGATGATAAAAGAGAGAGGCCGTGCAGCCAGGGCAGAGGACAGAACGCACAGCACTTCCCCAGGATGTGAGCCCGCCTCCTAACGACTCCTGGAAACTCTTTCCATCGTTAAATAATGACTTAGTAATTCTGCTCACTTTAATTAAGTCAGCATGGTGTGCTGACAGCCCAGGTCCAGGTGGGGTTCTTTCTGGCCTCAGGCAGCCCATGCTTCAGTCTGAAAAAGTCCACAGACTAGGGTCACCATGTGCACAGAAGGCACACCATTGTTTCCCACTCCTGTGCCATGGCAGACATTGCTAATTGATCATGCACGATTAAGTCTGAATGTTTTAGGAGGCTACATGTGAGTTCTGACTGTTCAGGGCTTGGGGATAGCTTAAAATAAGATAGTAAGAGTTTTTTTTTTTTTTTTTTTTGGTCCTCTTATAGTACAATGGCTATGCAAAGGTAGGCAATGATATAGGGCCTTAAATATACCTCAAAGGAGGATGTTCTGACGAAGCCACAAAGTCCCTTCCCCTACTCAAGACTCCACAATATTTTCCCAGCCCCAGCCCCCTCTGAACATGCCATTTGGTGTGGGGTAGCATAGGGGTGGGATAAATCCACTCTGCACCTTTTGCCCTTGCTCCTGGGAAAATAAATAAGCATGGAAAAGATCTGGGTTTTTCTAAACATCCTGTGTGTCATGTTCCTCCTTCCAGGTGAAAATCAAATGATATAAACTCTGCATTACCAACCAGGGTGTAATGTTGAGCTCATCCCCCTTCCTTTGCCAATGTAATGTAATTTCTCCATTGGGAGACCACGTCTCCATCACGCTCAGTCTGTGTGGTCAGCAGGAGGCTGACCCTATATCTCCAGGGGTCCAGGCCTGACCAAGCACAGTTTTCATCTTCTTGGCTTTCTTATCCATTTTCTTGGCATGTTTTGAGTAACAGAAGGGCAGAATGATTGGGGCATGGAGAGTGAGGGGAGGGGTGGAAGGACATGGAGTCAGAGGAGAAGGCAGGAACCAGATGACGCATAGCCTTGAAACCCGCAGTAGGGAATTTGGAGTTTATTCTAAGAGCAGTGGGAAGCCATTGCCACTTTGGCCATCTCCATACCCTGGAACCTTCTGCTTAGTTGGTAGTGCCTGCCTGGACAGGATCTGTGGAGAAGGATCATGAGACATCTCTCAGGCTCTGTGGGAGAGTGCCGTGATTGATTAACTATGTCTGCCCTGGGTAAAGGAAGGGGAATAGTGAATCATTCATCTCAAGACCACATGCTCCCAGAAGTGTCTCCTATGGCATTTGATGGAACTTTAAGTCACATATTTCAGCAGTGTGGAGCATCAGACCAAGAATAAAAATGTCTAGCAAGTTAGAGAACCTGTACAGGGCTTCTCATTTTACGAAGATCTCTCACACCCATTTCCTCATTGGATCCTCATGTCCTCCCCACACTGTCTTAACAGGAAAATAATCTGTTGTGTTTATCTCCCACCCAACCACCCCTTCCTCTGATGACCATGCTCCGTTTTTTCCCTAGACATCAATCCCTTCCCTGTGATTTGGGACTGAGGATGAAGCAGGAGACCCAGGCTGATGGCAGTCAAAGCATCACAGCCTCCTGGCCTTGGCATTAGGTTTTCAGATGGGTCCATGACCAAAACAGAGGTTACACAATGTGAAGAAATATTTTCTGCCATCTCAGAGGAAGAGGATTGTGCCCAGTGGATTTGAGGGTGCTAAGACATGGGTCTAGGTATTTCCTATGGCCTTGAGAACTGATTTTGCCCATTTCTTCTTAAATTGGCATTCAAAATAAGCCACAGTAGAAGTATTTGCTGTAAACCAGGGATTCTCCCACCCCACTGCCCCAAGAGCTGGCTTGGCTTCCAGATGCTTTTACATCACTCCATGGACCCTGAGACCCAAGCCACAAAGTGGGAAGTGGAACCAAAATGTAGAGAAAGCAAGTCCTCACCCCAGCTGTGGCTGAAGATAGATCTGCTTTTAAACATTTTAGCTGGTAAGTTATTTTTCTATTTAAGTTTGTTTGGGTTGTATTTGTGTCCCTTGCAACTAAGAGAGGGCTGATATAAATTGTATATTCACCAGGCAGAAGAAAAGATGATTTAATACTCATCTCTTTAAAACTTTGGGAATAGTTCCCCACTGCCGTGGGAGGAATGTCTAAATTCTCACCTGGCACCCAAGATTTTCCACTTGGGTTGGTTCTCTTTCCAGCCTCAAGGACTGCTATGCTCTGGGTTAAAATTCTTAACTGTCTTCGACAAAGTCTCCTCCTTTCCATCCTCTGTGCCTTTGCTTGTTCTCTTCCCTCTACCTGGAATACTTTTCTCTCTCCACATCTGTGTTCCTGTCACTGTTTAAGGTCCAGCTTTCCACCCCACCTCCAGCTTTCCCCTGCCCCGCCCTGTCAGCACACAGCACTTTCTAGACTCCCAGTGCCCAGGCTCATTGCCCCTTCTGGATTTGAGCTCCTTGAGGTCAAAGACTGCATTAGGCTCACCTTCAAATCCTTCAAAATACCTGTGACATTGCTTTGCACAAGGTAGGCTGCCAAGAAATAATTATCAAGCCAACAGATCTATTCTCAACCCAGTGAGAATAGCAGCCAGTGGTGATTTACTGCAAGTACAGATTAAGTTAAGCCATATCCTTACTTAAAAACTTTTGAAATTCCAGCCACACTGGCCTTCCCATTATGGGAACAAAGCACAAAACAAACTTGTTCCTACCTCAGGACCTTTGCACTTGCTATGTGTGGGTTTCTCTTCATTTAGCTCTTCACTTAGCCAACTCCTTCCCATCACTGAGAGTTTAGCTCACATGTTACCTCCTCATAGATACCTTCCCTGGATACTCTTAACTAACGTAGCCCTTTCCAAACATTAGACATTTTTTTCAATGATGATCAATGCTAAAATAGCACTTATAATGTATGACATACTGTCCTAAAAATATATAGAAATATATTGACTCAATCTTTAACAACCCCCTGAGGGAGGTACCCCCACTTTACCAGTGAAGAATGAGTGTTTTAAATTGGTGCCTGGAAATGTAGTCTGATACAGAGATTCTGGAGCCTGTGATTTTTAAAGAGATTCTCTTGGCAAAAGGGGAATGAGGGGACAGGATGTAACAGGGAAAGAGCTGAGCAAGGGTCTCCCCAGAGGAGAAGAAGCTCTGGAGTAAGAAGTGTACTTCGGGCTTTTTTTCCTCATTGGCTGCCTTGGGGTTGGAGGAAGTGGCTCTAATCCAGCCAATGGCCGGATTTGTTCTGCAGCAGGGGATAGTGGGAGACCAGTGGTCCAGTCATGGCAGCGAGGGGGTCATGCAGAGGGGATCTGAGTGGGGTGCCAGAACATTCACTGCAGAGGTTAAATATGTCACCTACTAGGCTTCACCTGTTACATGGCAGAGTCAGGATTTGAACCCAGACCATTAGTCTGGCTCCAGAGTCTGTACCTTCATGCTGGGCAAGATGGCTCATGCCTGTAATCCTAGCACTCTGGGAGGCTGAGATGGGTGGATTGCCTGAGCTCATATGTTCAAGATCAACCCAAGCAAAAGCAAGACCTGTATCTACTAAAAAAAAAAAAAAAAAAAAAAAAAAAATTATAAAATCCGAAGCAAGAGGATCACTTGAGCCCAAGAGTTTGAGGTTGCTATGAACTATGATCCCACAGCATTCTACCCAGGGCAACAGCTTGAGACTCTGTCTCAAAAAACAAAAACAAAAACAAAACAATCTGTGCCTTCAACTGCTCTGCTGTAGCTATCACTATCTAACATGATCCCATTGACTTTTTTTTAGAGATGGGATCTGGCTGTGTTGTCCAGGCTATAGTGCAGTGGCTATTCACAGGCAATCTTAGTGCACTACAGCCTCAAATCCTGCCCTTGAGCAATCCTCTCACCTCGGCTTCCTAAATTCTATAGACTTTTGAAAGCTTATTTCCAGCGTCCCCAAAGGAGTGACTCATTTGTTTTATTCATAGCTATGTTTCTAGCAGCACCCAGTACACAGTAGGTGCTCAGTGAATATTTGTGGAGTGAGCAAGTGAATGAATGAATGAATGAATGAGGACTGTGTGCCTGTGAACCAGGGAAGCCAGACTGACTCTCTTGCCTGTGGGCTGTTTGCTTAGTGCCCTGCCCTGCATGTCCAATCTTTATTTATGGCCCCACAAAGCCTTCTGCTGTTGGTGGAGGTCTTTGTTTTCAAATATTTCTTTATAACTGAAATGAAAGTCTGGCAAACTCCCCTAAATCACCAGTCCCTTGGCTGTTCAGGCCCCACCCTGCCGCTCCCTAATCTCTGTATGTGTGTGTCCTCTGGGGGAAGAGATGCCTCTGCTCCTCTGTCCCTCCTGTAGATGCCCCATTGCTCAGCGTGGGCTCAGCTCTGATCAATAACTGCCTGGAAGCTTAGTTATGTCTGCAGTTGAAAGCCATTTGCTTTTTTCTTAGATGCAGGTAGATTCTCATCTAAGCCCATTTGGGATCACAGCCTTTCAATTATGACACAAATGATTGACCATGGGACTCCAAAGTTGAGGCAGAAGTGTCACCTGCCACTTGTCTGGGGCCTCTTCTGGATAATTTTCTTAGTTATGGGGATAGCCAGAGGCATTCTTCAAAATATTTAGCAGCTGGTAGGATGTAGGAGTGACCTATCAGCCTGGTTGTATCCTTCTTCCCTCCCCCAAATTAATATTATTATTTAATAATAATTACTCTGGCATAGGGAATACAACCTATATGCCAGGCTCATTTGTGCTAGATACTTTCAAAAATCCCCCCAAAACAACTCTGGGAGGCATTATCCTCACTTTGCAGATCAGGAAACCAAGACTCAGAGAGAGAGGCTCAGAGAGATAACTACTTTTCCATTCTTCATGATGACACTTAGAAGCTAAGAATATTCCATCCAGTGATGTACCAAGTTCATACAATGATTGTCCTGCTACTAAGCCATTCATATTGTTTCCAGTCTTTTTGCTGGTATAAATAATGCAGCCACGACAGTCTTTATATCATCAGAGACTCCTTAAAGAATTCATTTTGGACGACTATGTAATATTTCATATTGTCAACAGAGACGTGTGTACAAGAATACTAATTACATCATTACTTATAATAGCAAAAATGGGACGTTACTAAGCCACACAGAAAAATGCTCCTGAGATGATATTAAGTGAAAATAGTAGGGTACAAAAATTGCATAATCAGTATGTCCTGGTTATAGGGGTTGGGGGAGAAACCTACATATGCAAAAACAAACAAACAAACAAACAAACAAAAACCGTGGAAGGAAATCATTCTGAATTTAACCAATGATTATCGTTGGGTAGTGGTCTTATATGGAAAACTGTTTTTCTTTTTCAACTTCTTCGCATTGAGCATGTATTACCTTCAGATTAAAAAAGGAATAGAAAATAACTTTAAATAATTATGCTTAATCTGTAATTGTAGATCACTGCTCTGGCTCTAGCTCTTAAAATGAGTCACAGAGTAAACATCTGAGTCGTGCACACCAGCCTTGTGAGCCCCATTGCTCAGCTTGGGGGAAGCTTAGTTATGTCTGCAGTTGAAGCTTGAGACTGTGAGCCATACAGTCTCTGTTGCAGTTACTCAATTGTACCATTGCTGTATGAAGGCAGCCTAGATAATATATAAATGAATGGACATGGCAGTGTCCCAATAAAACTTGATTTACAAGAATAGGAAACAGGTCAGATTTGGTCCAGGGGCTATAGTTTGTCAACCCCTGGTTTAGCCTTCCTGAATCTTTATTTTCCTTTCATAAAATGGTATAAAATGTTGGAGTAGATACAAGAAAGTATTTATGAAAATAAGTTCAAATAGCAATAATTAAAATGTGGCGAATGACCAATTTGAATAGTACATCTATTAGCTTTGAATCTGTTCCTGGATCTTCCCTCCCTTAGATCTTAGCTCCTTCCCTCAGAAAGAACCTCTTTCTTGACTTCTGTATTTAGCATTCCCTTGTTTTGCCCAAGTTAACACATCTAAATACAGTTTTTGCTTCTTTTTTTTGTTTTGAGACAGGTTCTCACTATGTTGCCCTTAGTAGAGTGCTGTGGCGAACTTTAGATAAAATGGATTATGGCACGTGTGTTATCATGAGAACCGAATGTGGCAAAATACACACAATGTTAACTTGTTTACAATGTGTTCTTAAGATTCTTCCATGTTGATGTGTGTAGCCATAATCCATTTCTTTTCACAGCTGCATAGCATTCCATCGTGTGAATACACCAAATATTTTTTATCCATTCTATTGTTGATGGCCATTTGGTTGTTTCCAATTTTTTTTTTCTTTTTAAACTGTACTGTTGAGAACGTTCTTTCACATGTATTAAGGTATAAGAATTTCTTTAACTTATATAAATAGGACTGGGATTATCTAGACATAGGATACAAACATCTTCAGTTATACTGTGTGAAGCCAAATTGGTCCCCAAGATGGTTACATCAATCCATCTCCCTACACCATAGATCCAGATTTCCCACTGCTTCACATTCTCACCAACACTTGCTATCTTCATACTAGAACATTTTTAATCTTAATGTTGTTATTGAATATATTAACTTACCCACCAAAGATTTGTAAAATCTGAGAACATAACAATCAGATCTTTAGTCTCAATGCCAGTTGTGTGACGTTGGCCTTGAGGCATGCTGGGAGCTTAGGTACACGGATGGGGAGGGGTCTGACCCTAGTAAGTTTTGTGAACCCACAAAGCCTAAGCCTGACCCTCCCAAAGCAGGTAGCAAGTGTCCTGATAGCTGGAATTCAAAGCTGACAAGCTAATTGTTCATTTATTCAACAAATATTATGGAATGCCTGCTGTGAACCAGGCATAGTTCATGATGCTAGGGTACAATGGTGGACAAAAAGACAAAAGTCCCTGTCTCCATGGAGCTAACTGTCAAAGAAGAAACAAACTTTCCAAAATATAAGTCGTGGTATTATCAAATGGTGGTAAGTGTGGAGAAGAATAAAGCAGGGGGGAGGGGGTAAGGAGTGGCAGGGAGTGAGTATGAGCCAGAGAGCACCACAATGAGAAGGTGGCATTTGGGCAAAGATCAGAGAAAGTGGAGGAGCAAACCTAGAGATGCACAGGGAAGAAGGTTCTAAGTAGCAGAGATAGCCAGTGCAAAGGCCCTGTGGCAGGGAAATGCCCAGTATATTCAAAGAGCAGCCAAGCAGCAAGGTGAACAGTGTGTCTGGAGAAAAGAGAGAAAGGAGGAGCACGAGAGGAGATGGGGCTACAGAAGAAGGGCAGCCAGATCATGCTGGGAGGCCAGATGGTGGACTGCAGTCTGGCTTCCACAGGAAGCTCTGAGAGGCTGCAGTGAGGCTGGGTACAGGGGCTGGCAGCTGCTAAGTAGGAAGTGGACAGGCCTGGGGCAGGAAGCTGGGGCTCTTGGGAGACCGAGGCAGGCTCCCACTGTGTAAAGTGGGCTGACCAGGGGTGTGTGTGCCTATAATCATGAAGCATATGGCTCACAATCTGTGCCAGTGAGACTCATGCCAGATCTCATAGGCTATCAGGGCTCAGATAGGGCCCAGGCTGAGCCCGGCACAGAGCATGAGCCCCAGGCTGAAGCTGTGCTGGTTTGCCCTCTCAACCCCTTGGATCCCCTCCTCCACTGCCCGTCAGCCTCCAGGCCTAGAAAGTTCCATGGCATCAAGTGGCTGGGTTCAGATCCTGGTTTTGCCATTTACTGGCTATGTAACCTTAAGCAGGTGAATAAACCTGTGCCTCAGTTTTCTTGGCTTTAAAATGGAGATAATTATAGAATATACCTCAGAGAGTGTTTTGTGAAGATTCAATCAATTGAAATAGGTCAAGTGATTAGAACAGCTCCAGGAGTATAGCAAATCCTTTATAAATACTAGCTTTCACTAGTAGTAGTAGTATTTTTCCTGAAGGGCATCATTCCTTTCTCTTGGATATCATGTCTGTCTTTGTCCCAAATGTGTCCCTGACCAGGGGGGCTCTCAGGAGGTGCATGGAAGGGTGCACATTACTTCTAGGCTGCTGCTCATGGGCAGGATGCACTGCTTCCCTGAAACTTGATTTTCTTTTTTTTTTGTAGAGACAGAGTCTCACTTTATGGCCCTGGGTAGAGTGCCGTGGCGTCACACAGCTCACAGCAACCTCCAACTCCTGGGCTTAGGCGATTCTCCTGCCTCAGCCTCCCAAGTAGCTGGGACTACAGGCGCCCGCCACAATGCCCGGCTATTTTTTTGTTGCAGTTTGGCCGGGGCTGGGTTTTAACCCGCCACCCTCGGCATATGGGGCCGGCGCCCTACTCACTGAGCCACAGGCGGCGCCCTGAAACTTGATTTTCTTAACCATGAAACGGGACTGTGAATTCCCTCTTCAGAGAATCAGCAGTGATGGCTTATGAAGAGCTAGCTGGGTGCTGGCTGCATCATGGTGGGTGTTCAGGCAGTCCCTTTGCCTTCTCCACTGTTCCATTAGAATCATCCTTCCAATGATGGGCCATGGGCAGGTAGTGGGGAAGGAGGTGGGTCCTGACTTCGCATAAGGGAGGTTGTGTAATTGAACTTCAGTGAGATAAGCACTGTAGTGACAAGAAGAGCAGCTATAATTTGGAACACTTGCTATGTGCCAGGCACTGTGTGGGGTCTCGGCTTCCACAAGGTGAACAATGTTATTATCATACCCATTTTCAGGTGGGTAAATTGAAGTTTGGAAAGATTAAATGATGGGCCTCCATCCCCAGAGCTAGTGAGTGCTGACACCAGGACTCGAACCACACTGTCTGACTTCAGAGGTGCTGCCAGGGCACAAAGAAGTGAGCTGTCACTCCTCGAGTGGGGCAGGAAGAGATGACACAAGCAGTGAGTCTTGAAGGATGTGTAGGAGTTGGCCAGGCAGAGCACTGTGGTTTGAATGTTTTTGTCCCCTCCCAAAATTTATGTGTTGGAACTTAACACCCAATGGAACAGTGCTGGGTTTGGGGGCCTTTGAGAGGTGTTTAGAATGGATGAATGCTGCTATACAGAAGGCTTGCAGGAGCGGGTTAGCTCTCTCTTGCCCTTCTACCTCCTGCTGTGTGAGGATGAAGTAAGAAGGCCCACACCAGATACCAGCACCTTAATCTTGGACTTCTCAGCCTCTAGAACTGTGAGAAGTAAATTTCTGTTTTTGATAAATTACCCAATTTCAGCATTCTGTTATAGCAGCACAAATGGACCAAGACACAGCCCAAAGTGGAGATAGGAAGGGCAGTTGCCAAGGCTCAAGGGATTTCAGGGGAACTATAACATGCATAATTTCTCTATTGTCACAATAATGCTACAGGCTGACCGCAGCCCTCAGAGATATGCGAGAATGAGGGTTTATTGCTCAAACATCTGGAGCAGTCAACTGAAGGATTCTGCGGGTTGTGGCTGGCTTGCTCCCATGTTTAGGTACCGACTCCTGTCAGCTGTCCTTGGCTGGCCTCAACTAGGATGATTAGAACATGGCTTGGCCCAATGGGTTCCTCATCTTCCAGAAGTCTAGCCTGGGCCTGTCCTGGGGTGCTAACTGGTGCAAACAAGAGGCATTGTGCCAGTTGTGTGATGTGCTTGTATCTTATTCATGAAAATCCTGTTGGCCAAAGTGAGTCCCATGGCTAAGCTCAAAGTCAGAGTGGAAGGTTACTGCATAGGGTACAGACATGGGTGGGGTGAAGAATTTGCAATCTGCCATGTAGGATGTTTAGGGAAGTTAGGGGTGGGGTATGGGAAGCTGCAGATGAAGTTCTGGGGGTCACTGGGGACAAGTTGTGGAGCATGGACAAGAGTGGGCCAGGGGGAAGTGGGGAGGGGTTAGGAGATTGTTGCAACCACAAGAAAGGACATAGACCTCACCCAGGGCAATAGCGATGGGGATAGAAAGATTGATTATGCTACATTTGTCCTATAAAAACCAAGACAGTCAGGCTGAGGCAGTTGGTCTGTTACACAGATGTCACAGATGGCCCCTGGGATATAATTGGCCTTGGCCTCTGCAGAAAGGTTAATTGCTCAGATCACACAGTCTGACGCTTCTGGGACTGATGGATCAGCTCCCCAATTAAAGCCCCAGAGCTGCTGAGCTTTCTGTCTTCTCTGGTCACTTAGCCGGGGCTGTGCAGGGCAGTGGAGGGGCAAAGAGGCTAGCGTCCTTTTCCTTGGCCACAGGGAGCTCATCACCCCAGAGGGAGACTGACCATTAAGCAAGCATTCTGGGGCCCGGTCAGACAGCTTTACAGGGACAGTGAAGGTGAAAGTCTGTTTTGCCTATAAGAGAGAAAAAACTCATTTCAAATGGGCTTGATCCAAAGGAGGAATTTACTGTCTCAGGTAACTCAGGACTGGGCACTGATCTCCATCATGCACAGCTGAATTCTGGTGCTCCAGCAGTGCTCTTGAGAGGCAGCTTTTCTGTCTCTCAGCTTGGCTTTCCTGGGCTTCATTCTCAGGCAGCTATGTGCTGGTAGGGATGCTCCAGGTGGCTCCAGGTTTCCACCCTCCCCAGTTTAGCAACCCTGAATGGAAAGTGTGTGCCTCTTGGCAGATGTTTCTACAAAGTCCCAGATCTGGCTCTGATTGGCCCAGCTTTAGTCATGTGACTATCCCTGAGCCAATCATGGAGGACTCTGATGCAGGCCTAGAGCATAGCCCACTCTGCACCTGGGAGGAGATGGGCTGCCTTACCATACACAAGGGCTGAGAATGGGTCAGTGGGGTGGTCTCTGGAAGGAGGAGCAGGTAAGTGCCAAGGGCCCCAGGCTGAAGCAAACTTGTTCTCTTAGGGACCCAAGCTGATGGACACACTAATACGTCAACATGTGGCCTCTCCAGGCACCCTAGAAGGTGGCAGGAGGTAAGAGCAGGAAAGGTCACAGAGCAGCTATTATTATGCATGGTCCCAGAAGTGACACATGTTATTTCTGCTCAGAGCCTGGTGGCCAGGACTAGGGCCCTCCTTATCTGCAAGGGAGCCTGAGGAACGAGGGACTCTCTTGGCTTCTGAGTGAGAAGTTTGTAAATGTTTCCGCAAAAGAAACCTGGTTTCCCTTCACCATCTTCTACTTGAAGCTCTTATTTGAAAGATATTTGCTTAATATGCTGGCTATGAGCACTATCTCATGGGTGTTTTCATTTAAATTTTATTACTAGGAAGGTTGAATCTATTTTTCCATATGATTTTAACTAGGTTGGCTTCTTCTTTTGTGAACTGTCTGGAAACATAACCTTTCAGGCCTCCTTAAAAAACTTTTTTTTTTTTTTAAACCTGAAACAGAAGGCATTTGGAAGCTATGATCTCAAAAGCCCGTCCAGCTTGCATATTCCCTCGGATTCTCTGATCTTTAAAAATACCAAAGGAAATGCCATTTATATTGGCAAAAGCTTTGTGGGTGCCTCCCAGATGAGAGAACAAACCCCTGAAGCTGGTGAGCCTAGATATTTTTAGACTCCTCTGCCGGAGTGATAAAGCCAGGATCCTTTTGGTCAAGGTGGTGGGAAGAGAGGGGTAGTGACAGAAAAAATGCTGTCTGGTTGCAGGGTAATAAAATTGAGATTCTGCCCACATGGTAGACTCAGGCAGAATCACGCATTGCTTCCCCCCAGCCCCTGACCAAGATGAGTGTCTTACTCAGACAGAGGGAGTCCATCCTTTGTGCTAAAACAGCCCTTCATGTACCCTTGCAGATAAGCCCAAAAGGATTTCTGTCCACAAACATGTTTTTCATTATTCCGTCCATGACTTAAAGATACTGACGTGAACTTGAATAGCATTTCCCCCTGTGTGTGGTCTAGCCAAGTGCATAGTAGGAGTTATAGAAATGTCTGCCCTTGAGAATCGGACAGCGGTCCTGGGTTGGAGCCGTGTGATCTTGTTCAAATCTTGTTCTTTCTGGGATGAATTTTTACCAACTGAAAAATGGAGTGGAGGGCGGCGCCTGTGGCTCAAGGAGTAGGGCGCCGGTCCCATATGCCGGAGTTGGTGGGTTCAAACCCAGCCTTGGCCAAAAACCAAAAAAAAAAAAAAAAAAAAAGAAAAATGGAGTGGAAAGGGCTAAGTTGTGAGTGGGTTTCTGAGCTCTGTGAAGTGGTAGTTGGTGTCCTAGGGCCCTTGTCACTGCTCAGAGTGTGTTTCACTGATTCACATGATGTTTGAAAACATTTGAATTCATTGTTATTTGAAAATGGGGAGATTTTACATAAAAAATCAGGGTTTCTGGCTTCTTTTGAAAAGTCAGAAGATCTGGCAGCCCTGGGCACATGTTCCTGCTGGTCAGCTAGAGCCTAGCTGTGGCCTGTCCCTGGAGATCACCCCTCAGGTGGCCGCAGTTGCCACAGAAGCAGAGTGTTACTTCCCATTTGTTCTTGTGCTCTGTACTTCAAGGAGGAACATGAGAGATTTCTCGTAGCCATGTTCTGTCAAAGGTGGGGGAAGCACATGCAGAGGCCCCAAGGTGGGAATGAGTTTCATCCATTTGTGGATGGAAAGGAGATTTGGGGAGGAAGGAAGGGGAATAAGGTCGGTGCAGTGGGTGGAGTCAGGGCGCTGAGGGTCTGGAGGGAATTTGGATTTCATTTTGAGTGTGATGGAAAACCACTGGAACATTGGAAGGCTTTAAGGAGGGAAGATTAAATTTGCATACATTCTAGAAAGATCCCTTTGGCTGTTGCGTGGTGATAAATGCTAGGGAAAACAAAAAAAGGAAGGGGCTAGGGAGTATTGGGGAGGGGTATTGGCAATTTTGAATAGTGGGATCAAGGCTGACATCACTGAGAAATAACATTTAGGTAAAACTTAATGGAGGAGGAAGAGACCCAGGGGAAGAGCATTTGAGGCAGAGGGAATAGCAAATGCAAAGGCCCTGAGGCAGGAGCCTGCCTGGTGCATTTAAGGAACAGCAAAGGGGTGACTTGAACCAGAGGGAGGGGGCAGAAGATAGAGTCAAAGGTGAGGGGGATTTCAATGCCTTTGTATAGGCGGCCCCTGTCCCAAGAGGTGAGTGAATTCTGAGTTAGGGTAGTGCACCCTGAGTGGCTTCGAGGAGGATATCAGGGGGTCTCTGTCTTGGTTGGAGCCCTCCTAGGGCTGGAACTTCCAAATCTGGCAGTGTGGGGAGGAGAGCAGAGCCTTGTACTATTCACTAAGCCTGACTCCCTGGTGGCTCATTCTGGCTTTGAAGCCATGCTTCCCCCAAAGCCCTAGGGTCTCAGCAGCTAGAGCCCCTCCTCCCTTTCCCATGCAGTGTGAACAGGCTGTGATAAGTGGTGGGAATAGGGTTGACAGACTTGGGTGGAGTCCCACAGTCCTTTAGGTACTTGTCCTTGTGGGTGCACATTAGACGAACATGACCAGAGTCTGCAGAGGTGAGCCCTCTGCGTTGCCTGCAGCGGTGTTCCACCTGCCTGGTGCTGCCTTGGTCTCCAGTGCTCAGGTCACTGCAGCTGCTTTCAGGGATCCCCACAGGGGTCTCTCCACCAGGTGGCATTGACTCCAGGCTCACTCTTCCCTCTCCCACATGGAGGCCAGCTTGAGTGTTAGACTGACCATGAAGACCCCTGGCAGGGGGCCTCCTGCAGCTCCCAGCTGCCCTGGGATCAAGTGGCTCCCTCTACTAGCTTCCAGCCCTTTACGGTTTGGCCTCAGGGTCCACGGCACCAGCTCCTACTCCCAGTCCCTGGGTCTGGACTTTCTTGATCTTCAAGACCTGGGGAGGCAGCACCCACTCCAGAAACCCTGGGGACTCCCCAGCCTGGGCCAGGTTGGTCCCTTCTTGGTCCCCACAACTCCTGTTTACCTGGCTCACTGGATTGGCATCCCTGACTTGCCACTGTGGTGCTCGTCTCTATGGTCCAGCATCCAGCAACAATAGGAAACAAAGAATTACACTTGTGGGCACTTACACTGATGGGTAGAGATACCCTGCTGTTCTCCTAAGTGTCATTGAATTCTCACTACAACCCTTAAGGTGGGCATGGTTATCATTCCATTTTACAGATGGGGAAATTGAGCCCCAGAAAGATTCAAATTGCTTGCCCAAGTCATCCGGCTGGTATGTGGAGAAGGTAGAATTTGAACCCATCCCACCTGGCTCCAAGGCCCTGATCTTATCCTCTCTTACCCCTCCCTGCTGAAAGTGAATTAATGAGTGAGTCAGTAGATCTAGATGACCTAGGCCCCACCATTAGCTCTCCCCTCTCCTGCCTCTGCTCTGAGGCTTGAGCAACCCTCCAGGGCTCACCTGTATCTGTGGGGTCTGCCCCACAGCCTCACCACCCCTCTTCCCCACCCCTGCAGTCAGATTCAGCCTCTCTGGAGAATGTGCTTCCCTCCCCACAAAGCCACCGGAAGAGTCCGAATCACCAAAGCCCATGGCCTTTTCTCATTTCTCGGTCTTCATCCCTCCTGACCTTTTGGTGGCATTCACAGTGGCGGCTCCCTCATCCTGAAAGCATTTTCTTCCCTTGGCTCCTCTGCTGCTGAACGAGTCTGGCTGCCTCCTTTTCCTCTTGGCTGCTGTCATTTCTTCACTCATTCATTTAGCAAGTATTTCCTGAGTGCCTCTGTGCCAGGCCAGATGCTGTTCTGGGAGCTGGTGCTGGGCAAGACAGACATCTTGCCAGCCTGGAACTCTCCTTATAGAGGAGGCAGACTGGACCTAAGAAGACCAAGGAATGAATGACGCCACTTCCACTAGTGATGCAGGCAGGGGAAATATAGTAGGAGAAGGGGCAGAAAGTGACCAGGTGTGATGGGGTGATGGAGTGGAGGCTATTTTAGAGGGAGGGGTCAGTAACATCTGAACGAGGAAGCAGCCAGGCAAGTGATGGGATGGCGGGGTGCTGGGCAGAGGGCATAGCAAGTGCAAAGGCTCTGGGGTGGCTTTGCTGAATAGGAACCACCTGTGTGGCTGCAGTGTGGTGGGTGAGGGGGCCACAAAGAATGAGGAGTGGCCTGATCATCTGGTGGAACCTCAGAGGCCAAGACAGGGAGCTGGAGTTTATCTAGGTGTAATGGGAAGTTGTGAGGAGGTTGCAGCAGGAGACATCCAGTGCTATTTACATTTTATTGAGACAAAGTCTCACTATGTCACCCTGAGTAGAGTGCTGTGGTATCACAGCTCACAGAAAACTCAAATTCTTGGGCTTAAGCAATTCTCTTGCCTCAGCCTCCCAAGTAGCTGGGACTACAGGCGCCCGCCACAAAGCCTGGCTGTTTTTTTTTCGTTGTTGTTGTTGTTGTTGCAGTTGTCATTGTTGTTTCAGCTGGCCCAGGCTGGGCTTGAACTGCCAGCTTTGGAGTATGTGGCTGGCGCCCTACTCACTAAGGCACCACTTTCTTGTGATATGGCTGGAAGTGCTTGCTCCAAACACAGATCCCAGCCTCTTCCCAGACCTGCAGCATCAGATTTCTTGGGGGCCAGCCCAGAAATCTGCATTTAAACAAATGCTTATACATTTGAGAACCACTGCTTTAGCCTGGGTGTCCCCAAATGGTCAGTGGACAGAACTCAGAGGATCTAAGAAACCTGGGTGGCAAAATATTACACCTTTTCTCTCAGTAGCCTCTCAGTTGTAAATGGATCAGGTAGCCCCTACCTCAGATGCTTGTTGGAAAGAACTAGCCAGGCCCCCAGCGTCAGGGAGGTTCTGGAGGCCAGCCTGGCCTGCCATGCAGTGGGACATGGACAGGCTGGACTTTGGATCCTGACCACTGTCCCAGCTCTGCCACTTACTTGCCCACTGTGGCTCTGGGCTGGGCCCTTACCCACTCAGTGCCTCAGATTGCTGTTACCTGCAACCTGGGGATGACAAGGGCATCCCAGCCACAGGCTCATTGTGGAGAGGGAAAGAGTTTCTATTTATAAGGATGTGGCATGGTGCTCAGCGCTCCTCAGGTGCTATAGAACGTGGCTGTCATTGGGCAGGTGCATGTGTGTCACTCCTCAGGTTCGATTTGAGATTCCCAGAGGCCTGGAGCCAAATCTTGTTCTCATCTTCTTCCCCTGTAGTACGTGACACGGAGTCTGGCTTTGGGACATTTGTTTGGTGCAGTGACTGCTATTTTTCAGATGGGATTAGAGGAGGGACTTCAGTGCTCAGGATGGAGAGAGCAAGTTAGAAAGCCATCAAAGCACATGGACATTAGGATCAGCAAAGAGGGTGCAGAGAAGCAGAGGGCAGAGGCTGGAGCCAGCATGGTCTTGAGTGCTTGGGTAAATATTGAAGCCACATCACCCAGTGGGACAGTGTGTCCCCATCACCCACTCAGTCTGGTTCTGTGAGGCTTGAGACAGTGGAATATTTTCTTTGTTCTTCTTTCCATGCTTCAACTTGTCCTCTGTTAAAGGGGGACAGCTAGCAGGGATCGGGGCCTATCAGGAGTGAACCCTGGGTTCTGCCTGGTTACGTGTTTCACAGTCTTCAGAACCACCCTCTGAGGAGGATGAGGAAACTGAGTCTCAGACAGGTGAGGGAGCTTGCCCAAGGCTATACAGCAAGTTAGTAGCAGAGCTGGGGTTTGCCTGTGGGTGGTGTGGCACCCAGGTCAGGCCCTAACTACTGGGCAATGCTGCTGCCTCATAGCAATAAGTGCTATCTTTTTTTCTGTCCTCAAATCTTCAGTGACTGGCCCCATATCATGTTCAGAAATATGTTTGTGAGGGTGACAGCCGGTGGCAGTGGGTGTCTGGGAAGCTGGTCAAGTGCAGGGCCTTTCCCAGCATCCCCTGCCAGCCTCCTCCCTGAGCCCTGCCCACCTCTGTCCTCCCTGACTATGTACTGCCTGGCTTTTCTGCCCTGTCTCTGCTTTTTTATGGCTCTCATTGTAAAGGACCCTGCCCATACTCTGGGATAGTAGTCTGGGCTGGAACCTTCAAAGTCTTTGGTGGGAAACAATAGGGAGGGGTGGCAAACAGGAATACACCCTCCCCACCTGAAGGGAGCAGCCACCGCTCAGCTCAGCCACTGTCTTCATGTGGGAATATGGTCCTGGTCTGCCAGATTTCCAAAGGAATTTAAACTTTCCTGTGATTTTTCTCATTTTTAAATATTGGCATGGTATCTGATTCAAATTTTTTAAAATATCACATGTATCAAGGAAGAAAGAGAGTGAGAGAGACAGAACGGGGAAGGAGACAGAGAGAGAGAAAAAGAGAGAGGGAAGGAGGAGGAAGTAGAGGCAGGGGGAGGGAACAAAACAAACAGAAAGCAGAATAAAACAAAAGTCTCAAAAGCCTCTCTCAGTCCAGGTTGTGACTTCTGGCCTATCCTGTCTTAGCTCCTTTACCTGCACAGCCACCCCCTTTTAGAAATGGAAAAGGATAGCCCAGAGAGATGAGAAGACTTTCCCCCAGATAACCTGACGGGGGACAGGGGGCTTTGGGGACATAACTCAACCTTGGACTTCTAAGTTCTTCCTCTGACACTCCCTGTCACCAGGTCCCCAGCCTATGTGGGCCAGAGCTTATCTTCAAAGTCAGCTTTTGGATCCTGAAGAGAAAGAAAAATCACTGTAGTCTAATGCCGAAGGCCAAGGTCAGCATGACACATCTCAACTGCTCAGCGACTGTCCCCAGGTCCCAACAGAGCCATTTCTAAAGGGCATGTCTACCAGAGACATCTCTGGATTGACAGGGACTGAAGCTGTAGGGGCAGTAAAGCATTGTCAAAATCCCTTCTGATGATAAACTAGTTTTCTTAATTGTGCATGTGCAGGAGAAAGGCCTTGCTTCTTGGGGCCCAGTTCATCAGCCACAGCATTGCCATTTACTGAGGGCCTGCGATGTGCCAAGAACCAGACTGGGCTTTGCAGCCTTTATCTCATTGAACTTGCCTAGAAAACCTGTAAGATTGGTAATGTTGATCCCATTTTATAGCCAAAGAGTCTGAGGCTCAGGGAGATCTTGTAATGGCCAATGTCAAGTCCAGACCCACTTGACCCAAAGTCGGGTTCTTACCATGATTCGAGGTGTCTCTGTGGAAATGGTGTAGAAGCTGCCTTCCTTGCTGAGGTCTTTTTGGGGGCCACAGGGGACTGGGGTGTTCAGGGGAGGCTTCTTGGAGGAAGTGATCTTGAACAGAAAAAGGAGGGCCATTCCTATTGCTGATGTAACAAATTACATGAATTTAGTGGCTTAAAACAACGTGGATTTATCTCACAGTTCTGGAGATCAGAATTCCTAAATGAGTCTTTTGGGGCAAAAATCAAAGTGCAGGAGGACTTTGTTCCCTCTTGGAGGCTCCAGGGGAGAATGTGTTTTTTGCCTTTTCTGGCTTCTAGAGGCCACCTGTATCCTTTGGCTTGCAGCCCCAAATCTCTCCACCCTCTCTTTCATCTCCCCTGACTCTGAGCCTCCTGCCTCCCTCTTACAATGACTCTTCTGATTACATCAGGCCCTCTCAAATGATCCAGGATTGTCACTCCTTCTCAAGATCTTAATCACATCTGCAAAGTGATCGGGATGTGGATGCCTTTGGGAGTCATCATTCAACTGCCCCTGGAAGGGGACAGTAGTCCATGGAGCAGGGCATGCTGGAGTTGGAGGGGAATGCAATGATCTGCCAGCAGCTGTACTTTCTTCTGGCTGGTGCCAAGGCTGGAGATGCCCAGGGCTGCTTAGGACCTGCTCGTCAAGGGCACTGAAAGCTGCTCTAAGACATTTGAATGTCACGTTCTAGACCAGCACTCCTCACACTGGCACGTGCATCGGAGCCAGCTAAGGAGCTGGTTAGGAGGCAGCTCTTGAGTCAGCAGCTCTGAGTGGGGCCTGAGATTCTGCATTTTCTATAGGCTTCCAGGTTGATGCTGATGCTGCTGGTGTGTAGACCTCACTCTGAGTAGTGAGGCTGCAGAAAAGATGGTTACACAGAAAATAGTTACCCCTCAGGCCCTGTATTTCCAAAATAGCATGGTGATTGCTATTGAAATGGTATTATATGTGCAAGGATTAAAAGTGCTGGGCCAGGTGCTCTGTGGCCCAGCACTTTTGCACATCCCACCAGAGCAGCCCCTAAAGGTCTCTCCTATGACCTTGAATCAAAGTCTAAAAGGTTTCCTGACTCATTAAAGGAAGATTTCAAGTGTTGTGACCTTGGGCAACTCACTCACTCTCTCGGCCTCCCTGGAAAGGATGTGGAACTGTCTGGATGAGACGACGCTCAGGAATACATCTCAGATCTGTGCTTTTGGCTGAGATAAGTTAATCCGGGCACCTGAGCTGAAGGTCCTTCCTCTTAATCTCACTCTGAAAATTAACACCCTCATGTATGGGATGACTGGTGTGGTGTCCCTGAGAAAGCTGGATAACTGAGATTTGTGAGATCCCCCCTCTCTGTAGATACGGGCCACCATGCAGGCTAAAATGTTGCGCTGCTGCAGCATGTCCGGGATAGAAACAACTTAGTTATCATCTTGCAGGGAGGCTGGAAACTTAGTTGCTCATCAGAGCCAGGCAGGAACTTCCCACGAAGAGTTGAAGGGGGCCTGGTGGGGTCCGTGTCCCCTGTCTGAGAGGGGTGGCCCTGGCTAAGCCCCATCATGTTTTTATGTGAGGATGCAGGTCCAGTATTGCTGCATCCATCTATTTTGCAAATGAATCCAGAAATCTGGATTTTTATGTGAAGTCTCCTATTTTTAAATGTTGATAATGAATTCAGATATTTTTAAAATACTGTGTGGGCCAAACAAGACATTTCTGTGGGTTGGATTCGGCCTGTTGGCAGCTTGTGTGAGAATCCACTCACTTTATTGAGAGGGAGACTGAGGCTCATAGCGGCAAAGGGACCTCACCGCATTCTGCAGCATCAGGGTTTGCGCTCCATCCGTCCGGGATGCTGACACACGGTGGAGCCGCCCTCTGCGGGTCTTGCCGCACTCCCTCTTCCAGACAGCCCTTTCCCCTGAATCTTAATCCCTGTGTCTCTGCTGGGCCAGCCCAGGCCCCAGTCATATCACAGAAATTAACTGGGAAGTGGAGGAGTGTCTGCCTCCAACCCTGGCTCTGCCCTTGACTTGCTCTGTGACTCGGGCAAGTCCTAGCTTTTCTCTGGGCCTGGGATTTCTCACCTGCAAAACCAGGGACTGGGGCTCAGTGACCCTGAAGTCCCTCCCTATGTCTCGCAGAGGTCTCTGCCTTTTCCTTCCTTCCGTGGAGCATCCCTGCCTCTGAGCTTCCAGTATTGACATTTCACAAACAGTTGCTGTCACTGAGCTGTTCCCAGCCCCAGAGGTCCGGGCCTGCGTCATTTACATGATTTAACATGTTCAGTATCAGGGGCCCTGTCACCCACCTCACAGCCAGCGGCCACTGTACGGTGCCTTATTGATTTGATGTATTAAACTGATGGATTTTTTGAGGGGAAAAAAAATGTTTTCTCTTGAAATGATGTTGCATCTTGGGATTTCATACAACTTTGCAACCGTTTCTCTGTGATCCTGGTAAAGGTTTTATTTATCCAGTGGCTGATAGGCATTTGTTCCAGACTTCCTAATCCTACATCACATTAGGAAAAAACAACAACAGTAACAGCTCACAGAACACTTTTGAAGGGCCAGGCATTGTCCTAAGCCCAATTTACAGGCAATAAAACAGGTTCAATGGGGATATATCATTTGCCTGGCTAGTCACTGGCAGAAGTAGGAGTCACCTGGATGGGCTGGCCCAGGTCCACAGTCTTCACACCTGGGCCTCACTGCCCCGTATAATTATCATAATTGCTAATAGTGATCATTATTAGCAAGTAATAGTTATATTTAACTTTCTCCAACACCTTCCAAGTGTCAGACTTCTGTGATTTATACACATGGGTCTCATTTAATGCTCACAACTACTCTGCTATGCCCGTTTTAGAAATGAGGACCCCAGGGACAGAAGGGTCAGATGCCCACTCAAGGTCATGCAAGACACAGTTCCCAGCCACGTTTTCCCACTCAGCCAAGGAGCTGGCCCTGGAAACTCCCTCAGCAAAGGTGGGATCCATGGTGAGAGGGAAAGTGTTCTTGCAAACCCATCAGTTCCATCAATGAAGGGTCAGAGTTGGTGTTAGGAAGCTGTTTTTTAAAAAGGCAAAAAGGGCAGCTAACAGGATTAGCTGTCACCTCATGGCCCCATACCCGATAAGAAATAATTTTATTTCTTTTGTCCCCCAGAGGTCACCTGTTCTCCACTGCAAATCGAGCTATTAGAATAAGTTTCAGAGACTTGGGACAATCATCTCAATCATTAATGAGCCTTTCCCCAGTGTCACCAGGGCAAGGCCCGGCCAGCTGCCTGGAGGCTGTCCTTTCTCAGATGTGCGTGCATCCATTGCATCAATGATACCAGGGAGCAAACATTGCAGGCCAGGCACAGCGCAATGATTCCCAATTCTGTAATCATTCTCATGCCTCCTTCCATCTGCCAGATGCCAACACCTCCTGTCCTAGCATTGACTCAGTTTTGCCTTAAGGTGACTCACTTTTTACTTACATGTACATTTCAAATGGAACTTTAGATCAATGGTCCTCAGATTTAAGTGTGTATCAGCATCACCTGGAGGCCCATTAAAACACAGAATGGGTCCCACTCTCAGAATTTCTGATTCAGCAAGTCTGGGGCTGGAGAATTTGCACCCTAAGTTCACAGGTGATGCCGATGCTGCTGGTCAAGAATTGCGCTGAGACCACGGGCTTAGATTACTACTCAAAGTAGAAACCCTTGCCATAAAAAAGGATGTGTTACCGAAGGTCCCTGCAGGCAATAGGATCCCCCAAATGGTGATCAAGTGAAGACACTTTAATGAAAGAATCCCCTGTAGAGGCATGGTAAGGGTGAAGAGAAGCTGAGGCCACCCAAAGCTAGCAGTGGTGGGGAGCTGTTACTAGCCTGAAAGGGAAAGGGGCAGTAATAGTCTCCTGGAGCCAGAGAGAGTGGAAACTGTGAGGACCACGGGAACTGTAGCCCCAACAGGAGGACCAGGCCACGGAAGATGCAGCTCCCACGGGGAAGGAGCAGGAGCATCGAGACCATACACTAACTAGCTGTGTAAAGCCATTGCTTCATCTCCATCTCCAGTTGGTCCCTATTGGCTGAACTCAGCGGCAGGGCCAGGGGACCTGGGTGACAGTTCTAAGGGGGCAGTCTCCTGGTCTGGGGGAGGAGGAGCACCCAAATGTTACTCAGGCTTGGCTGGGAATTGCAGAAGACTCTGAGCATGGGGACTGGCCTTCTTGTTTTGAAAAATTGACAAGTGTTAGAAAGGTGTTAAGGACATATTAGCACCACATGGAGACTCTTCTGATTGAGGTAATAAGAATTTCAATTTCAATAATGAGAAAGTGAATAGCTTTTCACTCTTTGGCTCAGACAGCTTAATGCTGTGACTCAACACCACCTTAAGCCTCCTCTCCCTTGGTGGGAAACACAAATGTGTAAAGCTCAACTTCTCCATGGGGCTGGGGTGGGGGCAGAGTGGCCTTCATGCCTCAGTGTGTCCAGCCTGCCTCAGAGGTGGTGGAGTGGGCTCTGGTGGCCAGGGCAGGCTCCCAGGCAGAGAAATGCAGGTGCCAGCTGGTGGAAGTGGGCAACTGGTGCTGTGGGCGGGGCAGGAGGCACCCACTGTGCCTGCTATACGCTCACAGGTCTCTGTCCCTGCCCTGCCCCCTTTAGTCCCCTTGGGTCCCACCCTGTTCTCTTTTGCCCCACATGCTTTCCAAAGTGTCCCATCATTTTCAACTGCCATCTATTTGACAATCACAGCAGATACTCAGGAGTGTCTACATCTTGCCAACCCTCTCCATCCGGGTAAGCTCCAGCTGCCTACTGGGCATCCTGCAGCGAATGTGGACTCTGCATGCCATCATCCTCCTGCCTAGGCATCTTCCCATGCTCAGCAAAGAATAGCACTGTCTGCTTAGGTGTCCAACCTGGGAACATAGTGCCACCCTTGTTCAGACCCTCACTTGCCCCTGAATAGGGGTGAAGGCCAGCTTCCCCAGCCTGGCTTCCCAGAGTCCTCCAGACCACCTTCTCTACCCCGTAGCCTCCCTCCACCTCACGCCTGGTGGGCCACTCCATCCCACTCAGTGGACATCCTCTTCCTGAAATCCTGGCTCAGGAATTGCTTGGGATGCTGGAGAATATCTCAAGTGGGGCCTTGGCCAGGGCCTCCTCTGCCCCCCACACCCATATCAGCTGCTTCCACCTGCCATAAGTGGGAGAATTTGATTTCAAAGTGGCCACTCTATCCTGACTATGGTTTCTCCGCTGTTAAAAGGAAAACTTTAGACCAATTAAATTTAATGGAGTTTGATTGAGCAAAGTGTAATTCGCTTATCAGGAGTCCTCAGAACCAGAATTGGTTCAGAGTGACTCTGGGGCTGCTATGTGGTTGGAAAGTGATGGACAGAAAACAGAAGTCAGGTACAGAAGCAGCTGGATTGGTCCCAGCTGGGTGTTTGCTGTACTTGAACATGGTTTGCACAGCTGGCCACCTGTAATTGGCTGGAAATCTGTGATTGGTATCAGAGTAGGTTACACATCCAGTTAGGTTGCAGCTCACTGAGGAAGAGAAATCTAAAGAGAAACCTTTAGGCCAAACTTACCATGTGTAAGGGGGAAGATTTCACTTACTCTAACACTACCCATCACAGCTTCTACAGTCAGGCCCAAATTTGCATCGAGACCATACACTAATTAGCTGTGTAAAGCCATTGCTTCATCTGTTAGAACCTAAGTTTTCTTATCTCTAAAATGAGTCATACAGTGCTACCTGGCCGGGTTTTTAGGAGGATTTGCAGAGATAACTTGTGTGAATACTTGTGTCTGAGGTCAGATTCCTAGAAAAGACCCCAAGAGGAGGACTCACAGCAAAGTCATTTGTAAAGGAACTGCTCCCGGGAGGCTGGAAAGGAAAGGGGGAGGGAAAGTAAGGGGATGATGTCAGGCCAGTCTGACCCCATGAGGGCTTTGCAGTCTGGGTCACATCTCAAGAATTGTCCCAGCCAGGGCCACAGGACAGGACCCTGCTGATGACAGCAGTACAGAAAGGGAAATGTAAGTTCCCAGTCACTTTCTAAACAAAGACGCACAAAATGGTCTCCAGTTGCCCATGGACAGTCCTCCAAAGGCAGAAACTCTGAAACAGTCATGGAGATTGCGTAGGACACCAATATTGTCCCTTTGACTCGACACATAATAAAGACCTGATAACTTTTGGCCCTCATTTTGATTGGTGTTGCTAGAACCCCAACTGTTGTTATTATTGTGAATGCCCATGGCTTGGAAGGTGGGGGTGTGTGTGTGTGTGTGTGTGTCTGAAACTTTCAGAGAGATGCTCCCAAGCCCAGGGAGAATTCAAGGAAATAAATGTAACAGTCTAGCGGGAATAAGAAGCATAGCCCCGGCCAGACATCTGGGTACCAGTGCTAGTTCCTCCATGGTTAACTTCTGTGGTATCCAGCCCCCAAGGCCCAGCCCATCTCCCACTATGTCTGAAAGAGCAGAGCTGAGCCCCTGCTGAGAGGGGCCTGGCCCAAGGCCCAAGTGGGCAGGGATGAGCTCAGCCCCAGGGGCACGGAGGCTGTGAGAGGGTAGCAGCTGAGCCAGTGAGCCACTCTGTGATGAGGGGTCTGGAAGCAATAGCAGCTCTGAAGGCTTAGAGTTGAGGATACAACTCCTGGGCGCAGCCACCCTCCTGGCAAGGCTCAGCGCTCCCTGAATTCCCTATTGCTGGGTGGGTCTTGGGCCAGCGCAGGGCCTCAGACTCTGTGAGTGTGCAGTGCCTGAGGGTGTTTTAACAACATCTCAGCTGCCAAGAGCACATAATTCTCTTACAGAAATTCAAGGAATTGCCCGGGAGATGCGATATTTTGGTAGCATTAAAAAAAAAATGAAATAAAAAAGTTCTCCAAAACTCTAAAGCCCTGTTGTGCTAGAAATGATAGTGGGTGTTTCAGAATTTGGGTTCTTCATCAGGGAGCAGATGAGGACTCAGAATTTGCTGTTTGTTTGTTTCATTTGATAAATAGTATTTACGATGTCTCTGGGACATTCCAGATAGAAGGAACGACTTGTGCAAAGGCAGAGAAGTAGGAGAGGACATGTTTGACAGCTTTGGGGAACAGAAAAGCTGAAGATGAGGACTCTTGGTTGGAAGTGATAGAAATTCTACCACAAATTGGCTCGGGCATAGACAATAGGCATTGGCTATAAATACAGATGAAACTTCACTTGCTCACCTACCGTTCACCTCCTGCTGTGTGGCCTGGTTCCTAACAGGTCATATGCTGGTGACTGGTCTGCAGCTCCGGGGGTTGGGGACTGCACATCTGGTACGTGAGAAAAAGGAAGAGAACTTCCCATCCAGCCACAGGATAAAAAGTTTTCCCCCAATAACAGCCACCCAGCAATGCCATGCTGACATAGGCTTGGGTTCCTGAGTCAGTCCCTGCTGATGAGGATGGGATAGTCATGATTGCCTCACATCAGTCAGGACCCATCCCAGAACTGAGGTCTATTCTAAAATGACTTGCTATGGTCAGCGGGCATGGGGCGGAATGAACACAGGGAGAGTCTGCCTGGGTGGGCCCCTCATCTCATGACCTTTCTGCCTCTGTTGGACAGGAGTCCTGTGGCTGTCAGTGGTCTCTGAGGTGCTGTACATCCTCCTGCTGGTGGTGGGCTTCAGCCTCATGTGTCTCGAGCTCTTCCACTCCAGCAATGTCATCGACGGGCTCAAGCTCAACGCCTTTGCAGCCGTCTTCACGGTGCTCTCAGGTAAGGCAGCCCAAGAGCACACCTAACCTGGGTGCGTAGAGCAGAGGGGAGAACTGGAACCACCTGTGGGGATAGTCCAGGTTGCACCAATGGGGAGCTATTTGGGTGAATCACTTCTCTTCTCTGTGCCTCTGTTTCAGCATTTGTAAAAACATCTGCTCACTGTCCCCTCATTCAGTGTGTACCTGGGGTGCACAAAAATGTGTACACATTATAAGAGATGTTATCTATATATTCTATATTACATAGGTGTATACTTTGAGCATGTCTTGTAATTGCAGAAGTCAAACGTGACTTGTATTCATCTTTTGCTATCAGTATATATTGAGTATTACAATTCTAATACTTTTTTTCCTTTATTAAAATTTGTATACATTTTTTGGGCAGCCTCTGTATTTACTGAGGTATTATCACATGCCAGGCACTGGACGCAGACAGTTCAGCCCTCAAGGAACATAACCCACTTGTGAGAGAGAGGCAGATGAACTTGAGATGTCTTTAGGGGACACATGGCATGTGGTCTGTGAAACATTGGATTTGTGGCATGAGGGAGAAGGCACTGGTGGCACAGGGTGGGCTGGTGATGATGTCTTTCATGGAGACATTAAGGAGGAGCCTGTTTTGGAGTCCTGCAGGAGCCTGGAGGGCAAATCCTTATTCTGCTTGAGCTCATTTGCCTTTGAGGCAACCACATGGAGATGCCAGATAGCACACTGAATGATCAGACACATCCAGAAGCTCAAGGGCAAGTGAGGAGTGGGCAGAGATTGTGTGCAAAGGCCACAGAGCCAAGGGGCTTGAGGGTTTTAGGAAGAATGGGATGGCCACAGCATCATGCAGTGCCAAAAAGTGGGACTCAGGACTCCAAGAAAAGGCCACGGGATTAGGTGACCAGGTGCCCAGAGTCGTTTCAAGTGACCCAGATAATAAGGGGTTAAGTGGGGAGTGGCCAGAAGGGAATAAAGGAAACCTATAAACTAGAACTTCAGGAAGCCTGACAGACAGCAGTGGCTTGGCTGTGTAAGACACTTGTTCCTAAAAAGCTAAATGTAAATTGAATTTCTATAAATCTAATCCTATTCTTCATGTGTTGGAAGAAGTCTCTATTTAATGAAACCGAAATGATGAGCCTTTTGGTAAGGGAAATAATCGCTCCCTAAATGAGGTATGTATTTATAACAGAGGGATCCCTGAAAGAATAGAGTGTGCAAGAAATTATAGCACACTCTGTAGATGAAAACATGCTGTCTTGTCATTCTCGGAATGTGGGAAATCTAACCATAATGGCAAAGAAAAGAAGACAAATGGGACAATTGCCATAACATACACACAGTGTCAAATTTGGACCCCATTCACCCCATTCCTGGCTATTTGGGACTGACGGCCTGTTTATTCTTTTTATTTTCTTTTTAAATCTTTTATTTGTTTACTCAACCGATATCCATTGAAGGGGCATCAGGGCTTCTCTCCTTTGTCAGTGGCTTGTCTCCCTCCTTTTCTTTCCTTCCACCCAGCATCCGAGAATCCCCTCCATCCCAAGCATCCAGCCTTTCCCCTCAACCTGTTTGCTCCAGCCACGAAAGGTGGTTGCTGGCCCAAGGTAACCACCTCCAGTTCTGCAGGCAGGCTCCTTCTGGGACAGGAGGTGGGGAGCTCTTTTCTCTACCTCCACCAGCTTATCAAAGTTTGTATCCCTCCAAAAACTCCAGGTCTCCTCCCAGTGGGGAGTCCTGCCGCTAAAGCAAATAGTAATAAGATTGTCTCCATAATTCCAGGCAGATAAACAATCCAGGGGTCAGGGAAGTTAATTGACTTGCCCAGGGTCACACAGCTGGTCAATTGTGTAGCTGGGATTAAACCCCCTCCGGTTGGCTTCAAAGCCTGGCACTCTTTTCACAGGGTCACACTGCGGGAGTGACCGGGTGGGAGGAAGAAGACTTTTTAAGTCCTGAGAAAACAGTAACTGAGAAGTATGTATTATAGCAGCCAGATGATGTAATAAGACCAAAGTAGCAAGTGGTGGAGCAGAAGGATTTTTTGTATTTGTGCCTGGGAGGAGACAAACAGGGGGAGAAACATAACATGAGGAGATAAGGAGCCTTGCCTGGGCAGGAAGGGATGTCACACTGGTCTTCAGGGAGCTCCTTGAGAACAGGGCCAGGGTGGTGAGAGGCTTGGGTTCTTTACTTTGGGTGGGGCAGTGACACTTCCTGTCTAGGAAACAGTTGACAGGCAGGGGTGGACAAAGACTGATAACTTGGGGCCACCTGGGGGGTGGGTGGGTTCTGACACCTGCCAGACAGTGCCTTTTGGAGTGGAGGAGAAAGCAAAGTTGGGGGCAGCCTCTACTCAAACAATTAACAGTCAGTTGACCCTCTGTATCCACGGGTTTTATATCCATGGATTCAAGCAACCACAGGTGAAAATATTTGGCCAAAATTGAACAGTACAACAATGAAAATAATACAATATTTAAAACAATATAGAATAACAACTGTTTACATAGCATTGATGTTGTGTTAGGTGTTATAAGTAATCTAGAGATGATTTAAAGTATATAAGAGGACGTTTGTAGGTTATATGCAAACTCTACACCTCTTCACATACGGACTGGGGCATCCGTGGATTTTGTTATCCACGGGAAGTCCTGGAACCAATCCCCTGTGGATACTGAAGGATAAGTGGATTATAAAAAATTACTATAATTAACTGATTGATTATGACTAATCATAATAGCCAATGTGGACTGAAATGTGACAGAGCCTCTCTTGTTTGACCCACTTAAAATCCAATTCCTTTGAGCCCTGTCTCTGACCATGCCCTGGCCTTGGGCTCTGTCCTTGGTCCACTTAGGCTTGCTCAGCAGCAAGAATCCTGCTGGGTCAGTTTATGGAAAATGTTCCATCCTTGGTAGCTGACCAAATTCCTTATCCCTCACCTTTGATTATGTGATTACCCTGGCCTTCCTTCAGCAAAGATCATGGCAAGTCAGTGTAGCCAGAATCCTTCTTCCCTCCAGGTATGTCTGTTAATCATTTTCCACCTATGAATGCCCACCCTGCTCCTTAGCTAAAAATCCCCTACTTGTCCTTGTAGCTCCCCTCCAGGCAGTGGTACTTCTTGAATAAAGTTTCTCGTCTTGAGCTTAAATGTCCAAATAATTTTTTCTTTAGTAGCTACTACCATGCACTGGCTACAGGGCAAGCCTGCCACGTGTGTCAGTGTCTTTACTCTTAATGTCCTTGTGAGGGAGAGACTAACATTATGTCCATTCTACGGATGAGAAAACCAAGTTGCCTGTAGTCACATAGCTTGTAAGTTGTTGAACACCTAGAGTCTGCCATGTTGAAGTGTTCTGAGTGGGGCTTAGCGCCTGGGACTTTAGGGTGTTGTCATTATTTTAATTTTTTTTTTTTTTTATTTTAGAGACAGGGTCTTGCTCTGTCACCCAGGCTAGAGCGCAGTGGTGTGATTATAGCTCACTACAGACTCAAATGCCTGGGCTCAGGAGATCCTCCTGAGTAGCTGGGACAAGTATACTGCCATGATCAGCTAATTTTCTTTTAAAATTGTTTTGTAGAAATAGGGTCTCATTATATTGCCCAAGCTGGTCTTGAACTTCTGGGCTTAAGGGATCCTCCTGTCTTGGCCTCCCAGAGTGCTAGGATTATAGATGTGAGGCCTTGAGTAGAATGAGGGGCAGATTGTGGCCCTAGAGACCAGCACTCTTGCAGTCAGTCTGAGGCCTGGAGGTGTGGCTGTCTTCCCAATTCCTAATCCAGTGGCCCCCAGGGGTAAGGGGTGGGGCTGGGGTAGTGACTTTGATCCACTGGCCCATGGCTGCCTTCTCCAGCAGGCACAGGGGTTTAAGCTCAGAGTACTTCTAGAGGCCCACAAAATGTTTAACTTCTTTTAAAATCAGAAGGAAAAAATGAATATAATAGTAATGAAGATATAAGAATGAACATAGATTATATTAGTGCTTATGCCATTATAGTCATAAAAGGTAATTTTTAATGTATATTTTATGGAGCAACAGGCCTATGGAGGTAGAAATACCTAGGAACCACACAAATCACAATGTGGCCTTTTGCTTTTCTCTGGCTGTCGGGACTGAGCAAGACTAATTCCAGACCAGGAGTGGCTCTGGCTGCCTGCATCCCCTGGTCTCTGTCTTGGGACTCCAGCTGAGAGGTGCTGGAGAAGACAGGGCTCCACCATCTTCTTGTCCCTCAGTGAGGGTTGCAGATCTTGGACGGGCTGTGAGAGTAAGCTGGGTAGATTTCTGTTCTTCTCCAGCTCCTCTGAAAAAGGAAGCTATTCTACTTAGGAAAAAAAAAGTCGTTTAGAAAATTCCTGCATGGTCCAGCTAACTGTGGACTTTAAGTAAAAACTGTCCTGGCACTGAGAGAAGCCTGTCCATTTTGGGGAAATAATTAACCTCGTGGAGAAGTCAGCAAGAGTCTGTTATGTTATGTAATGAGAAAATGAAATTTTGCAATAAACCAAAAATTACCAGGGACAAGGAAACTCTTTAAGAGTGTGGAATGAGGTGAAGAGCAAACAACCCCTCCATGGTCAGTGGAGTGGACACCACTGGTGTGTTCTGGACAGGGTTTGGGAACCTGGAGGCCTGGCGCCCGAGGGACAAGGCACACAGACCCTGCTGTGCTGCCAACGCCCACATCCTCAAGAACTAGGTTGTGAGAGACAAGGCGCTACTCCCCTGGGGCATTACCAGCCTGGCAGCCAGGAAACAGGTGGCTGCCCAGAACACGTTTGGAGAGCCATTTGCCTGACAGCCTGTCCTGTGCTGCTGTTCAGGACCGAATGTGAGCTGCGTAGCTCATCCGGTTTGCCTTTCCATTGGCTGCCAGGAAGCTTGAGTCTAAGTCTTGTGTTCAACCCTGGCTCCTTCCTCCATCCAAGGTTCCTTCCCCTTCCACCCCTTCCTTCATCCCTTGGCTTTATTCTGGGAACTCACTCTTTACTGCAGTGATTTGTGGTTTTATTGTATTTATGCTTCGTACCATCAATTGCCACAAATTATTTTAGGACACATTTCCTGGGACCCTAATTTCCCTAGCCACCTCTGCCACCTTAATCTGCACTGAAAGAATCTTCCCACACAACCCCTCCATTCAGTCCCCCAGTCCTGGGAGACTCTCTTGCCCAGAACTCGGAGGGAAAGTACTTTTGTGTCTAAAAATACAGAGGGTCTAAATCAGAGAAATATGTATTCGCGCATTATTATAGTAAAGATTCTTTTGGTTGCAAGTGATAAAAATCAAATTAGCTGAAGGAAAAAGTCTATTGGCTCAGTAATTGAAAAGCATAGTGGTTAGGTTTCAGGTATAGCTGCATCCAGGAGATTGTATAATGAGGAATCTATCTGTATCTCTAACCTCCAGGTTCTTCTGTGTTCGCATCATTCTCAGTGTAGCTCTGTCCTTGTGAACAGGATAGTCAGAGGCAGTTCCAGGCTCATGTAGGATTCCAGAGGTAGAGAGAGCTCCTTTCCAATACCTCCTGCTTGGAGTTTTCTCCAAGGGGAACTGTGATTGGACCAACTAGGTTCATAGACTGATTTCTGAAGCAGCCATCATACCACAAGATGAAACACTCTGATGGAGGCCATGCAGGGTCTCTAGGCCTGCCCATGGTGTGGGCTTAGTCATGGAACTAGAAGATTATTACACAATGATGGAGAAGTGGTCGCCCATACTAACTGGTTGACTACAAGCCCAAATAAGTTGTCAAGCTGGGAAATTGTCAGAGGGTCAGTGGTGGATTTGAAGGACTCATAGCCCCAGAAATGGCAGAGCTTTTAATTTGGTTGCCTGCAAAGCAGATCTGAAGATGAAGATTTAGGTGCAAGTACTGTATTTGGGAAGTGATTCAGAAAGTGTGGTGGGAGAATGGAGAAGGAAGTTGGGAAGGGAGAGATTGATGAAAAGGTGCCCACTGTGGCCCACTAGGTCCAGTCCCACTTGGCAGCTATGTAGAATGCACGTCTGAATTCTCACTCAAGGGGTGAGAAAGTGATGTTGCATATTTATCAGCTCTCATCTGCCATTAGCTTAGGGTCACTCCTGAGGCATTAACTCACTACACCTTGAGCCTTCCCCACATAAGACAGCGAAAGCAAGTGTCTGAGGAAAGAAACTACTCGTATGCATGGGAACTTCCTAGCAAAAACTGCAGGTCACCTCTGGCAAGGGCCACAGGGATGTGAGGGGGGGCCTGAAAAGGTTTGCGGCAGAGGGTCAAGACAGAGAAGGGATGTTCTGACACCCGCTGGTGCACTGTAATGCAGTTCTGATGCTGACTGCCCACAGGTAGCAGCAGACTCCACAGGTTTAAATGTATGGTCCCCGGCAAGATTGTCCCCACTTCAGATGCCACCCTCGCTTCTGGCCAACTGGCTACAAATTAAAGATTCCCATGCTCAGGTTCGATAATTCACTACAGCAACACACAGAGTTCAGGGAAAGGCTATACTTAGGATTATTAGGTTTATTATATAAGTGGAGGCCTGGGACGGTCCAAACACAGATTCCTATGCCCCCTCCCTGTGGAATCAGGGAATGTCTACCCTGGCACATCATGTGTTCACCAGCCAGGAAGGTCCCTGATGCCTCAGTGTTCAGACTTCTTACTGAGGTTTACGACGGATGGATGGATGATTGATTGGACCATTGGCTTGAGAGAGGATACCTGAGAAGGGTGAGGTCTAGGAGAACAGGTCTTCTCAAGGAGACCACAAGGATACACATGCAGGGTCCTCTCCATGGTGACTCAGCTCTTGGGAATTTGTAAACTTAACTTCCTGAAACTTGGAAATTTCCAAGTTCTGTGAAATCCTGTAGTTCTGTAGGGGCAGGAATAGCATCTCCCGCTTGATTCAAACTGGCCAATGAGAAGGGCACCTGTGGGGTGGAACTTTTTGACTGTCAATAAAAAGGGAAAGACCAAGGCAGTTGGGGAGCACGGCCATTTGGAATTCTTCTACGCCTTAAGCTCCCAGCTGATGAATAAAGCCCTTCCTCTTATAAACGTGGTGTTTGGGTGCTCTTTCTCTCCGTTGGGCCTTGTCTTCCTGCAACAGGCTATGTGGGTAATCCCTGTCTCCAACCTCCTTTCCATCCTTGAGGTCAGACTGAAAGCCCCCGCTCTCTAATCCTATGGCTAGTCTTGCGACTCCCCAGACCCCACATGGAGTCATCTCATCTCACTAGCATAAACTCCAGTGTGATCCAAGGGGCTCATGAATAACACAGACACTCCTATTTCTCAGGAAATTCCAAGGATTTAGAATGTCCCTCCCAGGAATCAGAGACAGGGGCCAGTTAAATTCTTTATTATATAACAGGAGGTCTGGCTAGGCGGACTGGAGCATTGTCTGCAGCTGAGTATCTGCAGCTGAGCTGGCACCTAGTCCCAGCTGTGTTTTGTTTGGGCCTACTGGAGCCATTGATAACATTTGAAGGAGAGAAGGGCCTGGACAGCTGATTTGGAGCAAATACATGCAAATGGGTTGGGCCTTCAGAGCCTGGCCCCCTGTGGGGAGTCCCTGGGTGTTCTGGGTGCTGCAGTTCCTGCTCCCCTGCAGCAATCCATTTCACCCCCTCCTTTGGACATGAGATGGTGGTCCGAGTTGAGACGCTGCTAACTTAGTACTCTAAAACCAATGTGGCCAATGCTAGTCGCACCTCCAGAACAGGTATGCAAGCAATGTTACAGCTGTTTTGTTTCTGGAAAAGTCTCTAATTTTAATTCTAAGCTTCCATCACCCTGGGTTGGTAGAAGATTTAGCTTCAGAATTTGGGGGGTATTTCTCCCTCCTTCCTTTGCCTGGGGCTATGCCACAATTTTATGGTCAGTATGCAGTATTAGGCAAAGAGGGGAAAGGGTTTGGTTTTTCTCATTATGACCCTCATCAAACAGGTCACAGTCCCCAATCTGAAACCCTTGAGGCTAAAAGTGTTCCAGAACTCAGAACTTTTCAGATTTGGGAAAGTAACATAATACCTAGACCATGTATTACATAACACCCCAGCAGGGGCTGGGGAAGACCCAGTAATCAGTGAAGACCCATTCATATTTCTGCACAAAATACGCATTGCAAGGGGGTAAATGAAGACAGTATATAGCCTCACATTCATTCAGGTCAGGCTTATGTTCTAAAGGAGTTCAGGCCGAATGGTCTTTGGTCTTGTGGTCAAATGAGTTTTGGAAAAAGCTTTTGCATTTTAGAACTTGTGGGAATTTGAAATTGCGGACAAGAAAATTTTGAAGTCAATAGCTCACATTGGTTGAGCACCTACTATGTGAAGGCACATTACTTCTGACCTATACTGGTAGGTGCTCTTGATTGCATTTTCTAGTTGAGAAAACTGAGGTGCAAAGCTAAGAAGTGGCAATAGTGGCTTCAAATATCACCTGTTTTACTACTAGACCAGTCTGTGTAGGTTACTGCTGAACATCCACAGCCCGGTCCACGTGGCTCCTTCTGGTCCTGAGGACTGTTTGTGGCTAGGGTCAGACATGAGATGGGAGAATGGGGCTGGTAACTTCAGTACCTATAGCCTCACCACTGCAGATTGGAGGGGGGTCTCATGTCTAATGCCTACAGGGACTGCATAGGCGACATAACTGTGGGAAGGGCTGCCCAGATGTAATATGACAGGGACCGTGGGGCTGTGGCAAACTTAGAAGCTCATGCCCTCTCAGAAGCCCATTGCTGCCATGGAGAAATGTGTGTAGCACTCAAGGAAAGCTAATATCTGGGGTTTTATGGGAAAAAAAAATCTGATTTTTAACTCAAAATGTTTTAAAATAACTTTATTGCTGTATCAGGTTTAAAGTATATAATGTAATGATTTTTAGTAACCATTGCAATAACCTAATCTTAAAATATCTTCATCACACCAAAAGGAAACCCCATGCCCACCAGCAGTCACTCCTTCTCCACCGACTCCCCATCCTCAAGCAAGCATTGATCTATTTTCTGTATTTCTTGATGTGCCCATTCTAGACATTTTATATAAATGGGATTATACAACGTATGGTCTTTTATGAATGGCTTCTTTCACTTAACACAGTGTTTTCAAGGTTCAGCCACTTTGTAGCTTATTATCAGTACTTCCTTTTATGGCTGAATAATATTCCATTGTGTGTCTGTACCACTTTATCCATTCATCAGCCCAAAGGCACTTGGGTTGTTTCTACCTTTTCCCTATTATGAATAAGGCTGCTATGATATTCATGTACACATGATTGTATGGACATATGTTTTCATTTTGGGGGGTAAAAACCTAGGAGAAGAATTGCTGGATTACATGATAACCCTATGTTTATCTTTTTAATTCAAAATATCCGTTGTACCAGCCAATAAAACATCACCCCGGATCCTCAGCTCCTTCCTCTGCCCTAGCAAGAAAATCTAATTAGTCTTTTTGACCTAAGGGTGAGAAGACAACTAACTCCCTCCCACCCATAGAGATCCAGGCATAATCTCCTCAACAAATTAAAGCCAGGAAGGGATTATTTTACAGATGGGTTTTGCTTTCTCCTTTCCTGCAAAACTTCTGGGGCAAGAAGTCCAGACCCTCCTACTTGTTGAATGAAAAGACAGAAAAGGGGGAAAATGTGGGGGGGGGAGGTGGGCAGAAAACATAAACTACTATCACAAAATATTATCCAGGTGTATCCGTTTGGGTCATGATGAATTTCTATACTAACGATTATCTTAAAGTTAACACTCAGTCAAATGTACAGTTTCAACCCTTTTAGGGAGTTAAAAATACATAGATGTCTTTCCTTCTCCTTATTGGATACTTTTTAAGGATTTGTTAGAAAGTTTGTTTTTGTCACTTCTAGTTGGGATTTATCAAATGTTACATTGTGGAATAAAATCTAAACCCTTTACCATGACTGCAAAATGGAGCCCTTGCCTTCTCCCTTGACTTTACCTCCTACAGTCTCCTTCGTTGCTGTTCCTCAGACCCTTAGAGCTTGACCCTGACCAGCTAAGCTCTCTGCCCCTCCTCCACCCGACCTCCCCCATCACCTTCCATTCCCTTCTGCTTTTTTTCTTTTTTAACGAGCACTTATCACTTTCCCCACAGTGCCTAAGACATGGTAGGCACTCAATGAATGTTGAGTGGGTTAAGGGAACTTATATGTTCATTTATTGTCTATACCCCCAATTCCCCAGACCAGGCTATTTCAACCTTACACTGCTGACGTTTTGGGACAGACTCTTCCCTGGTGTGCAGGCCGTCCTGTGCTCTGCAGTACCCATGGCCTTGACCCAGCAGATGCCAATAGCCACCCCTCCCGCATCAAGACAATTCTAAATTTTTAATGGGGAATGTTCAGGGAAGGTGGCTCATCTGAAATGGGTGGACATGGACTCACGGTAGGAAGTGGAAAGTGGGGTCAGATCAAGGCTGGCCTCTGGTGCCAGCCTAGGACAGGTGGGCCTCATCTGGGGTGGGAGTGTAATGGGGAATCACTGAGGGCTTTAAGCAAAGGAGTGACAAGTCAGGGGGAGTTTGGGAAAGACTGTTCTTTCTGGCCTACATCGGAGAGCTCAGCTGGGAGGTTATTGCAGGTATCTGGCCACAAGGAGATGGTGGCGAGGGAACAGAGGAATATGGATGGATGGAGAGAAGTATATTTGGCAGGACTGGACGACCCACGAACTAGAGGGCAAAGGCGGGTGCCACTGAGGACATGACACCTAGGCTGTGGCTGTGATGGGGAAGCAGGGGAGATGTCCCTTGAAGTCAAGAACACTGGAGGAGGATAGCGGGTGCATTCTGGACATGAGAGGGCTGGAGGCAGAACCTCCAGTGGGAAATATGTCACTATCACTTCTTGGTCTCTTCAAAGCTGGGAGGGAGAGGTGGGGAAGAGAGGAATGCAGAAGGCCCCAGGGAGGAAGGAGATGGAGCAGGAGATGGGAGGCAGAGGAGGATGAGCAGAGCCAATGGGGCAGAAGGAGATACTCACAAGGAGAGAGGACAGGGACAGAGAGACAGATGGAGACAGAGAGAGGGAGGAGAGGAGGAAGGGGAAAGGAAGAGAGAAAGGGAAGAAAACAGCAGCAAAGAGGCCAGCATTTACTGAGCACCTACTGTGCGCTGGCCTGATATCAAAGTTAATCCTAGGAGGGAGGGTCACTGACTCTCCTCAGAACCCCTTCCCACTCCTAGGCCCTTGAGGACCCTCTTTTTCATGTTCACTATGTGTCTGTGGCCTACATTCACCTGTAACCTTGTTCTTACCTATCCAGGGAAGAAGAAGAATAGGGACTGTCCTCCATCAGGGACTCTGGCAGGATTGGGAGCCACCTCTGGCTGCCACTGCCACTGTCTTCCTCTTCCTCCCCTCCCGGTTTCTTGGTGAACACCTGCTGGGCCTTCCAGCCTAGCTGCAAGCTCAGCCTCCTCTTTGAAGCCTTTCCCCAAGCCCAGGTGACACTGACCTCTTCTGTCCTTCAGGCTCCTCTTAGGGGTTGAAGCTCAAATATCTTCAGCAGCCTGAAAGGGAACACAGGGGAGAAGTGAACTGGGAGCATCACTGGAGCCACTGCAAAGGGCAGCAGACAGGCTCCACTGTAGGGCTGTGGGGTTGACAGCTGCAAGCCCTAAATGGCCCAGCTCCAGCCAAGGGTCGCTAGGGAGAAAATGTGGATCCACTGTTGCCAGCGTTTCTGATTTTTATAAGAGAAGCTGAAACTCCCATTTTTTAATGGAAATCCTCCAGATTTTAAAATGTTGGCCCCAAAATTCCTTATTTTTTACAGTTTTTGCCAACATCTGCAGGTTGGATTTGGCCCATGGGCTGCCAATTTTAGATGGTGGCTGTATCTATTTCTATTTTAGCGATTGTAATAATTGATTTTACGTCACAGTTTGTGTCATTCCCCTCATTAGCCCTGGGGGAACAGCCTCGCTGTATTTACGGCAGTATCCCCAGTGGCTGGCCCGATGCTTTGCATATAGAGGATGCTTAATAAATGTTAGTTGAATGAATGAGCTGGAGTGTTAGAAGCAAGTCAGCACCCTACAAGGGAGTCTGAAGATTCTAGAAGGGAATCAGGACCTGTCAGCTGGTGCAGCCAATGAATCTTCAGAAGATGGGTCTGAGGGGGCAGGCTACAGCCTGAGTCCTTTTGTCCCCCACCTCTGGGTCATCATTCTCAATTTGAATTCTGCCACGTCCTTTAAGTGCTCCCGGAAGCAAGGGCTGGGGGAGTTTGCAGATCATCGGGCCTTCCATACAAATGAGCCTGGCCCCAGGCACTGGGCCAGGTAGAAATTGGGCTTTGGGGAGATAGGAAGAGGTAAGAATTTTAATAAGTTTAATAAAAATCGGAAGTAAAGCCTCCGCAGAAGGAGTTTTCAACTATTTTAAGGTACTTAGCTGGGTGAGTACAGCAAGGGATGCTGGGAACTCAGAGGTCCATGTGGGGAGGGGCGAGGGAGGCCCTGGCTCCACCCCAACCGGAAGGCTGGGTCGAGGGGCGTGGCCATGAAGTGCCATCAGTGGGCCGGGCGTGGGAGGTCTGAGGGGGCTGGCTGAGTGTACCCTCTTCCTGGTGCTCCAGCCAGCAGAGGGCAATACAGTTATGGGATCCAACCCCAGGGAGTGGGTTGGGTAGGGAACCAACCAGGAAAACTGAGGCCAAGCCTTTCAGTATTCTGCAGTCTCTTACACACCCAGAAGAGCTCAGTAGAGAGGGAGCCAGGCTCTGGGGAATCCTGGGATAACATAGGGGGTGGGACCCACTGACCTGCACTGCCCCTGGGAACCAGGCCTACCCTCTGCCTCCCAGGGCTCTCACGTCATTCCCAATACTTAAGACCCTCTACTTGGGCATTTCATTCCTATTTTAGAGATGAAGAGGAGGAGGAGGTCCAGAGAGGTTAATTAACATGCCTAAAGTGACACAGCTATGAGAGGGAGAGCTGGACCTAGAGCCATGCAGTGTCTACTGTCTTAAACACCACTTCACTTACCTGCTCTGAATGAGCTTGTGTATTAATTTGAGTAGGTGTCTATTCCTGTCTCTCACTAGAGAAGACAAGGGCATGACTTTGTCTTGGTCGTTGCTATATCTCTAGTACTAGGCACAAAGTTGGTCTCCATAAATGCTGTTGAAGGAATGAGTGTAATGGAAACCTTCCTCTCTCTAGCCCACGGTGCTGTGGTAGGAGGTGGTGGTAGGGGGAGAGACATTTGAATCTGGTCCTTCAAATAGGCAGCTCTCTCCTCTGCCCCTGGGCTACAATAGGCCACTCGTGGAGAATGGATAGGGTTGGCATGGGCTACATCCATCAGCATGAATTAATTCTTGGAATAGGGGCTGAATACTCTCAATGTGTTCCATTGTAGGCCTAGAAAAGTGAAAGTGACGTGCTGTACCAATCTCGGCCTCACCAAGATCGACACCTGAGAAGTACAGCATCTCAGTTTCACTTTTGGTCAAGTTCCCCATCTTCTCTGAGCAGTTACCCCTTCTTCAAAAAGGGATAATAGACATACCTACCAGGGGTTGTGAGGATTTTTTTTTTCTTTACCTCCATTGTGGAGTAGATTGTGAGGATTTAAAGAGTAAGCACATGTGAAGTGCTTAGCACAGTGCTCGGATGTGGTTGGCTGTTGGGATGATGACTATAACAGAATTGGTAATATTGTGGCAGCTCTGAGAACTTCCTGGTGTGTAATGATTCAGTATTACAGTGACAATGTATGTAGTTCAAGTAATGAAGGTGGGAGAAACGGACCAGATCAGATACAGACAGGGAAGGATATGTCTGTATGGGAGAGGACAGAGACAGAGATAGAGATAAAGGCAGAGAGAGAGACATACAGAGAAAAACAGAGACACAGGAAGGCAGAACTAGAGAGATAAAAAGAGACTAAGTACATGTATAGCTAGTGATTAAAGCATAAACAGAGATAAAGAGAGGTAGAGGGAGGAAGGGAAAGAGAGAGAGAGAGGAGAGAGACGTGTCCCAGCCCTACTATTGACATTTATTGATCATGGCCACTTCCACCACCACGCCCCACCTTGTGGTGGTTGTCTGAATCCCCCAGGGGCTGGGAAGGCCTGTGATCAGAATAGCCAGGGATTGGATCTTGGGTGATGCTAGGGACGTCTTCCCAAAGTGACCATGAGAGTGTAAAACCAAAGGAGCCCATGTGTGATTCTCAGCCAATTCATGAAAACACATTCCAAGGTCAAGGCCAGGAGTGGGATGACCAACGGTCAGAAGCTGGGTGGACCTGAAGCACAGCAAGATTGAGGTGAGGGCAAGAAAGGAGGGTCCCAGGATATTACTGGCCTGGAGCTCAGTGTATCCAGGAGCCCCATGTGTGGGCTTGGGTTGGGCCAACTCATAGAAGAATGGGTGGGGCTGGTGTCGTCTTGGTGTCAGGCAACAGACATCATAGCTGGCCCAAATCTAAGGGGACGCAGCTGTACAATCTGTCTACCAAACCTGAACCAAACCCTGAGCCTCATGGCAGGGACCAGTAGGACTCAGTGGGGCCTCTGTGATGAATGACAGATGAATGAATGACTGGTATGGTGTTGGAGGTGGCCCATTCGCATAGGCTGGCTTCCTTCCTAGTGGCCAGAACGTAGCCAGCAGAGAGGACTGTGGCTCTGAAGAGTATGGTTTCATCTTCAGCTTTGTAGGCTAAGGTTCAGAGCTTTTCTGAGAATTCACGAGGGCTTTGTGACCTTCATTTTGCTGTGGGAAAGACTTTTTTTGTCTCATTCCTAGGTTTTGATTGTCTTATGGTCCAAGGGGTTGAGACTTGTTCGATCTGAGACAGAGCCATACTTTTGTAAAGGTCATCCTGTAATTTCATCTCACCACTTTTCTTAGTAGTGGCTGCAGACAGGCAGAGGAGAGGGCTGCCTTTGAGAAGATTAAGTCTAGTTGATGACCTTAGTTTTCAGGGATTTAGATAAGAACTTCAGGGGTTTGGCTCTCTTGGGAGGCAGTGAAGGGCTATGTTGTGTCCAGCCTCTGACTCTCTCTGTTGTAATGTTTATAGTGGGTTTGTCTGTGGTTTTGTCTTTCTGGCATCCCTTTTCCCTTCTTCAGCTTGGGACACCATGATTTTCCTCTGGAAACCATCTGTCCTCCACTGTCAGGCCATGCTGATTGCATCCTACCCACTGCAGAAGTGGCCTCATGAATTGAAGCACTTCATTCTCTTGGCCACAATGAATGATTCAAGGATGAGCACGTGATAGAGAGCAATGAGGTTCAGTTCTAGGATGTTTGTAGCAACCTCTAGGACACCAGAAATGCTTTTTTAAGACAAAAAGATGTAAGCGTAAAGGTATGCCATGGGGGAAACCTGACTGAGAAGGACGTCAACATAGATGAAAGCAATACTTGAGGAAGGAACAGACAGGTTCCTGACCTCATCATCTGAGCACATGGATCATGCTATAGACTACCTAATTCTAGATAATCCATGGACCTTTCAGTTACATAAATTGTTACATTTCCTCCATTTTCAAATCCAGTTTGTCCTATGTTGCTACTACTTGTAACCATGAGTCCTAACACAGCTGGGATAGGCTGAGCCACAAAGTACTGTGGGTCTTAAGTGCAAAGTAGGTGAGAGGTGCAGAGCCATGCCTGCAAGAATTCCCTGGGCTAATGACTCTATTTCTCTTGCCCCAGTATGAGGAGCATGGGTGTGATTTTGCTGTCTAAAGTTATAATATTTCTTTGAGCTGATTTAGGCCTCTGGGTTTGGGTCCCCCAGTGCCTCTGGGATATTGAGAAATAAATTCAAATTACAATAAATGTAATTGGGTTAAATTCACCAATTATAATTCAGAACTCTTAGGCTATAGCAAGAAAAACAACCAGATCCAACAATATAAGAAGCACACTTAAAAATATGTAGAAGGGTGGAAAAGAAAAGAATAGTAAAAAGATGTGCCTGGAAAATATAAACCAAAGAAAGTTGGGTTAACAGTTTTTTATCTGATCAAATCGTACCAAACAATTATGAGGGACAAATAAATAAATTATAGTTGAGTAAAAAAAAGTAACAAGAAAAAATTATCCACCATAAGCATATATTTATCTAACAACATAAGCTTTAAATTATAGAAAAAAACTGACAGAATCCAAAAAGAAACAGATAAATTAATGATAGAGATTTTTAGCATGCACATGCACATACACACACACACTCATCTCAGAAACTGACAGAGAAGCAGACAAAAAATTTAGCTGAGCCACCAAAGATTTAAACAATAACTCTATTAAACAATAACTCTATTAACCTCCACTCCTCAAAAAACCCTATAAAATACACATTTATTTCAAGTACACAGATACAGAACATGAACCAACATGCTGGAGCTGGGATATGAACCTAGCTAGTTCTTTTCAAGGCTCTGTATTATTCTGCGTGATGTATGTGTCTGTGTGCATGGAAGATATAAAAGCTAGTAAAGAGAAGCTGGCTGCAGTCAGCCTGGGGTTAAGGGTTTGAATGGACTAATCTCAGCGGGGCAGGTAGGTGTCAAGACCATATGTATGAATGTGTCCCCCCAACCCAGCAGACCTAGGACAGCAACTAGCCCCAGCCCTACCAGCCAGCTGGGCTGATTCATGGCCATCTTACCTAGCCCAGAGCCCACACTTGTATTTTTCAAACATTTACCTGTGTAGTAGTTATCTATTGTTGTGTCTTAAAACAACACACATATATTAACTCACGGTTCTGTGGGTCAGGAGTCCAGGCCTAGCCTAGGTGGGTGCTTTGCAAGGCTGTAGTTAAAGTGTTACCCAGAGCTGGGTTTGCCCTTGGAACCCACCTGGAGAAGGGTCCACTCCAATAATTTCAAACTTGAATTGTTCTTGGGAAATTTCAGTTCCTTGTGGTTCCTTTCAGGGCTTCAGCTTCCTGCTGGTTATAGGTTGGAGACCATCCTCAGAAGGTCACCTTCAGTTCCTCGCTGTGTGGACCCCAGTGTGGCTACTTATTTCATCAAGCCATCAAGGGAAAGAGAATCTCCTTGCCAGAGAGGCATCACAATCTTTTTTTAAATTTTTTTTGATTTTTTGTAGAGACAGAGTCTTACTCTGTTGCCCTTGATAGAGTGCCGTGGTGTCACAGCTCACAGCAACCTCCAACTCCTGGGCTTAGGCGATTCTCTTGCCTTAGCCTCCCAAGTAGCTGGGACTACAGGTGCCTGCCGCAATGCCCGGCTATTTTTTTGTTGCAGTTTGGCCAGGGTCAGGTTTGAACCCACCACCCTCGGTATATGAGGCCCAGCACCCTACCCACTGAGCCAAGGAGCCGCCCGAGGCATCACAATCTTATGTAACATAATCATGTACATCCTGTCACCTCTGTTGTATCCTATTGGTATTGCAATTAAAGGGAAAGAAGTGCCTTAGGGCATGGGATCACCTTAGCACTGGTTCACTACACCTTAATAAATGGGAGTGTGGCGGGCTTGGCAGATGGTTCCTGGTAACTAGAAATCTGAATGGCCTGTGACTCATCCATTCAGGTTAGGTCACCTCTGAGAGAGTTGAGACCCCTAAGCCACCAGTTTCCCTGGGCTTGAGAGTTTTTGCCTTCCCCATCTGCTCCCCAGGGGGGTGAGTCTGCACTAGCATTTCTGAAGCCCAGGGAATATGGCTTCCAAATTGCCATAGCCACCTTTTGGGAGAGGACTGGCTCTGAGCCTGAGACAGTATTAAATAACCACACCTGTGGATTCCTTTGGGAAAAAGGCCCAGGCAGCAGGAACAGCAAGTACAAAGGCCCTGAGGTAGGAACATGCCTTGACTATGTTGGATTCAGAGGACAACAAGCAAGCCAGAGTGGGGAGGCAGGGTAGGAGTGGAGGTCAGGGATGGACATATAGATTTTCACTGCTGTAGCTTAATCTATGAGTTTCCTATTGGTAGACTTTTAGGATATTTTCAATCCTCTGCTACAGTGAAAACCCTTGTCCATAAATTTTTGCCCACACTTGCAGATGCATCTGAGGGCAAATTCCTAGAGTTGAAATTGCTGGATCAAAAGGAAAGTGCATTTTCATTTTGACACCTTTTGCCAAATTCCCACCCAACTCCAAAAAGAGTTGGGGCCCGTCTGACTTCCTGCCTGGACCTGGTTTCACAATGGAGAGCCACTGCTGTCTCCCTGGGCTCTCATCTTTCCTCAGTCCCTGGCCCTGCCTCCAGACAGCCGTTTTCTGCTGCAGATGGCTGGGGAGCCTAAGAGTTCCTTAGAGAACACTTCCCCATGATGGAAATTCTCCACGCTGGGAAAATTCTCTGTACAAATAGTATTTTCCATGTGCTTTTCCTGGGATTGGAGACTCCCTGATGGATGTTCTGAGACAATGTGTGAGTTTGTGATTACCCACCATTTGTCTCTGGGAAGGTGGCCGGCTGGCGGAATCTGCCAAAGGACAGAGAACACCTTGCCTAGAAGGAGGGCCCGCTGTCCCCTTGTTCTTCCCCCCACTCCTAGATCAAGTCAAACCACATGCTACCTATGTGACATTATTGGGGCTGGAGAGGCCCAGGGCTCTGAGACCCACCAGGACAGAGACCACTGAGCAGCCACTGAATGGCCCCTGAAGACTCCACCTCCTGAAGAGTGGGCTGTGGTACTTTTACAGCCTGGCCAGGACCTGATTCAGCCTATGTGAGCCTGTGGCCAAGAGCCTGGCTACACAGCTGGGCCTCACTGGGCAGGCTAGGCAGAGGCGGGTGCCTGAGCTACAGGCTGCCCACCCAGGGCCTACTCAGAGCCACCCTCACTCTGGAATCTCCCTTCATTGCCTCTGCTACTCAGCCTCTCGTAGAACCAGCTGAGCCTTAATCTCAGGTTCTCGGAGGGGCTCCCAGCCCTGAACCCAGCCCTGAGGAGGGCTGGGGACAGCCCACCAGGGGCATAGTCCTGCCTCAGAAGAGGGACAGGAAAAACCGACTCCCACCCAAGGGATGTGACAGATGGAAAGAGCTGATGATGTTAGGCAGTGATAGCAGAGCTGATGGAGCTAAGACAACAGTATCCACCAGGCAGTGCAGAGTATGAGGCGCCCTGGGCTGCCAGGGCCCTGTGCGCTTTGCCCCTGGGTTTGCTCTGCCCAGGCAGTGTCAGTACTGTGCACCCTCAGGGGCGCTGAGCACTGGCTGCCACCCCTCCAGGCTTCCCCCACAACCTCACTCCAGCATTGTCCACCCATCATTCTGGCCATGCATGGGCATGTGTGGCTTAATCTTGAAAACTTCACAGCTGGATCCTGTCATCCCTTGTAGTCTGGGCTCCTGTGTGAGCCTGCTGGAGCCAGTGGTCAGCAGAAGACCAGGGCCTGCTGCACACTTCTAAATGAGAGAAGGCTGACAGTCACCCCCACCCTCGCACACCCTCACATGGCTCCTGACAGGGACTCCTCACCTCCTCCTAGCCCCAGGTTTGAAGCTGAAGATACTGTGTTCCTTCCCACCTCCTGTTCTGTCTGTCTGGGCCTCTCTTCCTACAGATCCTCACATTTTTCAGGTTTCAGCTTTAATGTCACCTTCCCTGGGAGGCCCACCCTGGCTTCTTTGGCTAACCTAACTGATCCAGTCATTCTCTTCCACCCTCCCTTCTTTTCTTCATAGCATTTTTCAAACTCTGAATATTTAAATGTGTTTCCGTGTGTGTTTCATTTCTTCTTTCATAAGAATATGAACTTCAGGAGGGCAGGGAACCTGTTTGTCTTGTACACTTCTTTATCTCCTGAACCACAAAGAGGGCCTGGCATACAATAAGTACTTAATACATATTTGTTGAATGAATGAATGGCTGGATGCAGCTATCATGGAAGGGCAAAATGTCTGGACTGGCAGGTGGACAGACCTGGACTCAAATACATGTCCTTATCTGTGCTATGTTACCTGAGTGGGTTGCTCCACATCTCTGAGCTTCACTCTCTCATTTGTCTAACAGGGTGTCACCAAACGTAGCCTTCCTCAGGTAAGGTAGGGATGCCACAGGACAGGAGATGGTGGCATCCTTTACAAACTGTAAAGTGCCTGAGGAAGGGAGAGGCTGGCATTTTTGTCTTTTAGGGGTTTTGTGGTAGGGTCATTCCCTCTTTTCTTGGGTGCAGGAAGCTCTCTTAGTTCCTGGACAGTGAAACTGATTGGGTGGTATCACAGTGCAGGGAAGTGTGGAAGCTCAGAGCACTTAAAACCTAACTGGCCAGAAGAGTAGGATTAACATTTCAGCTAATGGAACTGGAGGGCTGGAGGGTAGCACAGGGAAGGAAAGTTCTCGAGGTTGCTCGTCCACGCTGAGCTCTGCAGAAGGACAGTGCTGGCAGGAGTAAGGTGAGGCCTGAGATTACAGTCCCAAACCTGTCCCTAGTGTCTCTGTGTAAAATGGGAGCAGGGGGGGACCCACTTGGTACCTGAATTCAGTGGATATTCCTGTTTGTGACTGGGGTGAATTTAACCAGACATTATGAGAAGGGAAGAGAGGAGGAGGAGAGAGAGAGAACAAAGACAGAGTGAGAGACAGAGGCAAGATAGAGGGAATGAAGGCAACAGAGAAAGAGAGAGACTGAGAGACAGAGGCAGAAAGACAGACAAAATCATCCCCAGGAGGGAGACTCTGCTCAGCGTCCCCAGAAAGAAAGTGAGCCAGGCTTGTCCAGGGCGCTGCCCACTCCCCTGCATTAATTTCAGATCCCTCTGTACCTTTCATAAAGCAAGGATCTTGCCTCAAAGCGCGTGTTATTGCATAAAGATTCTTATCTTTCTCCCAAAGTTTAGTCCTATCTCTGGTGTTCGATCAAAGAGAGACAATCTGTTGCCAGGCTGGAGGAAAGCTGGCCTTGAACTTCCAAGAGAAGGTGTGGTCCAAGAGAAGGTGGTCCCTCCCTGGGGGATTCCCAGGCCTGTCACACTTTTAGAGCCCACCCCACATGCAGTGGGGCCTGCGGCCCTCTTTCCCGGAAGCTGCATTCTCACCCTTCACCTGTCTGCATCCTCTCTGTTGGGACCATTGCCACATCCACTAGTGTATCATTCACTTAGCATTTTTCTCTAAATCACTCACTTTTTTTACAACTTAAATTTATTCAGAAAAGAAACTTCAGATCACTACCGGAAATGAAAAGCCAGTATCACTTGCAGTAAATAGAAAAGAACTGCAAAAAAAATTACGGTTGTAAAAATGTTCATGGAGCATCTAAAACAGTATTCTCAACCAGGGGGCGGCTTTACCCCCTCGCTGTGCTCCCCGAGGACATTTGGCCGATGTTTGGAGACATTTCTGGTCTTTCTGACTGGGGCGTGTGTGGGGGTGTGGGTGGATATTCCTGGCATCAAATGAATAGAGGCTAGGATGCTGCTAAACATCCTGCAATGCTCAGGACAGGGCCCCACAACAAAGGCTTCTCTGTCCTCAAATGTCACTAGTGCTGAGGTTTAGAAATCCTGCTCTAAAATAAGCTCGTGCACCCCAGAAGGGGGTGCCCTGTGCTCTGGGCAGCTCTGACCTGGTTAACTGTGCCTCATCCTCAGCTGAAACATCCCACATTGGGGAAGCCTCTGACTCCCAGAACACAGGACCCCTGTACCTCCCACCCCTGACCCTCAAGACCCTTGATGGTTATTTCCAGCCAGTGTCTGTCTCCACTAGAGTAGGGGCTTCCAGCAGGCAGGGGCCACTTCTCTTTTTGGTCTCTCTCTCCCGCCCTTTGCACAGTACCAGGCGGCACGTGGAATGAATGAATGAAGGTTGGGCCAAAAGAAGATGTGGACTCTGCCCTGGCACCTGCCAGGCAACCAGCCTCCTTTCAGCCCCTGCTGTTCTCACCTGTGAGATGCACACATATCTGGTAGATGGCAAGCCCTGGGGAAAGAGAGGGCATCTTTAAGGGGAGGGATCCCTTACGCATTGGGAGCTTAGTCTTCATTCATCTGTTCTCCATCACCAGTAAGTGCCCTGCAGGCCTGATGTCCCAGGGCGATGTGTTTTTTTTTTTCCTTGAGACAAAGTCTCACTTTGTCACCCTTGGTAGTGTGCCATACATCATAGCTCACAGCAACCTCAAACTCTTGGGCTCAAATGACCCTCTTGCCTCAGCCTCCCGAGTAGCTGAGGCACCTGCCACAAGACCAGGCTATTTTTAGAGATAAGGGCTCCTTCTTGCTTAAGCTGGTCTTGGACTCCTGAGCTCAAGCAATCTACCCGCCTCGGCCTCCCAGAGTGCTAGGATTACGGGGGTGAGCCAGCGCACCCAGCTTCAGGGCAACCTTCAGCAGCACCCCTGTTCACATTCATAAGTGTCCTGGCCTGGGCCATACATTACATGGGTCCTGAACTCTCAGTCATTCTGTCCTGTGAGGCCTATGGCAAGCTGAGAAGGTGATACAGGCTTGCTGGAGCATCTGTGCAGGCCCGGCAGTGGGTTCCTTGCTCCTACCCTCCCCGATCCACTCTTACAAATGCATAGCATCTCCTCTTGGCAGTAGTCTCCAGGCAGGGGCTGGGGTGCCTGGGGGCTGCTAAGGAGATAGCCAATGACAGACAGATGTTAGGGTCACGCCCAGGGTCAGAGACCATTTCCCATAGGGCAGTCAAAATCCAAGGTTTGGGCGGCGTGTCAAGAGCACAGTCCATGGGTGTGAGTTTCTGGGGTAGAAAAATGGGAGAAAGCAGGAGGTGGGAGGGGCAGGACTGTGAGTTAGAGATGTGTACACCTGAGGGCACCTTTGCCTCTGTCCTCATCTCTGTGTGGGACTCCAGCTGGTGTTACACATCCCCACTGAGCACAGGCCCTGCGACTTTGACCTCGTCCTCATCTCTCACCACCATCCTCTGGGTGAGGAGCCCATCTCTTGGGGGCCAGGGGGAACTTAGGCCACTGAGATGGGGCTCAGTCCATGTGAAGGGGCATTGAGGAATCAGGGACACGGGTGGGTACAGATGGACCTCACTCTTCCTGAATGTCCCTCAAGGATGTGGCTGGCTGTGTCTGCGACTCCACTGTCTGCTCCAACTGGGAAAGGACCCTCTGTGGGTGCCGACTTCACTTCCTGTGGCTCTGGAGATACAACGGAAGGGGCTAGAAGTGGAGGCTGGGGGCCCTTTAGGGATGTCCTGCCCGTGTCTACCTAGTTTAGTATATTTTTTCCTGAGACTCACCCTTCCTCCTCTCCCCTCTACCTCCCCCTGCCTCCCATTCTGCCCTCCTTTCCCTTCCGTCTTCTCCCTCCCCTGCCTCCCACTTTCCCCCAGGCAGACACCGTTACCTGACCTGCAGGTGGAGGGGGAGGAGAAACTGGCCCTGCCTGACCATGTATTCTTCCAAACCTTTTTCTTCAAACACCTGGATGTAGGCTTTTGAAATCCCCAAAGCCAGAGTTTGGCTCCTGTTTTCTTCATCTTCTGTAACAGCTGTTCCCTGAGGCCATGGATGCTTTTTATCTGGTTAGACAAATGAGGAGCGTAGCAGGACAATAGGGAATGCGGGGTGGTGGTGGTGGTGGTGTACATAACCGTTAATATCAAAAATTGTCCCTCTACCAGTTTTTCTGGGGCCACCCCAAGACCCACTAGGATCTGGGACCGGGGCCTCCAGACTCATTCTGAACTCATTCGTTGCCTCAATGGTGTGTGGGGGTGCGTGGGGTGGACAAAGCTGATGGGAGTTCAGGAAACCCATTGCTTAAAATTGGAAGGTCCCCATTCAATGCCACCTCTGATGTAGGCCACTTCACTTTAAAAGGCGGAATCCAAACAAGAGTGATGCTAATGACTCAAGTAATCTAAAACGAGACCTTTGGAGAAAGGGCAGAGAAATTAGAATGGTTCAGACAAGACAAGGTTGGGGGGCACCTGGGTAATTGCTGAGCTCTTGAAAGGCGCCTCTCAAGATGATGCCAACCCGCTCACCTCCCATGTCCTCAGAGGGCAGAGCAAGAAATTAGCTTAAATTGGAGCTGGAAAGATTTAGGTTATGTGTAAGGAGGAACTTTTTAAACCCTGAAATATGCTACCAAGAGAGGCTGCGGGTTCTCAAGAGAGTGTCTAAAAATAGCTTGTTCTTTAAAAATAGGTCTGGGCAAGCTTTAAACATAGCATCAGCTCAGCTTCTTCAGATGGTTTCAAGTGCAGGTGTACCTGGCCATGTGGGGTTTTCCCCTAGGCCACAGGACACCAGGAAAAGTCAGCCTTTGGTCTCAGTCGTGACTAAATCTGGATATTTTAGATATGTGTTCCTAAGTGATTTATTTTTTCATCTGCCCTCAGCTGACTGGTCATAAAAAACCAGCCTCTAAGATCTCAGGGTTTTCATTGTGTGGCGTGTATTCCATGGCTGATGTAAATTGGGTCAGTTCCCATAGCCTCTCCCACTTGTTCCCCGTTGCCCTGAATCCTTCCCCATTCCAGAGCCCAGGCTCCCAGTGCCTGAAGGTGTGCTGGAAGTGATGCATCTCAGCAGTGCCACATCTGGGGCTCCAGCCGCCTACTTCTCAGCACCCTGGCTGGCCTGGGAGGACTGCAGCTGCCAGTCCTGGAACACCCTGCCCCCTGCTTCTGCGGCCCTGGAGGGGCTTTAACAAAGCGTGTTGATGTTCATTTCACCTCCGCCCCCTTTCTTCCAATGATTTCTAGTGATGCAATTCCTGCCCACTGCCCTTGGGATAAAGTCCAAACTCCCTCTGATGGCTTAGAACTTCTCCTCCAGCGGCATCTCCCACCTCCCATGTGCTCTGCCTAACCGCCTGTGACAGCCACACCCCACCACGGTGCCTGTGAGCTTCTGCGTGTGCCCACCTTCCTCCTCTCTGTGACCTTCAACTCACAGCTTAGACACCACCTCCTGTAGAGCCTTTGTTTGACCCCCTCCCATCCCCCAGACCCCTGGGCCTTCCCTCTTGACTTCTCTGATACACAGTGATGCCCAGTTTGTGTGTTGCCTCTCCCATCCCACTGGGACCGCTGGGAGGGGAGCCCACCTGTCCCCAGGAGGCAAGTCTGGTGCACAGCAGGTGCTCAGTGCCTGCCTTGTGACTAACTGAAATGTCGAGGGTTTCCCTTTGCTATCATCCTGCCCCCTGTCATCTGGCTCCAGCTTCTTCCAGCTTTCCGCCAGCCCCTCTGCGGCTCACGTCTCCTACACGACACGCCTGGAATGTTGGCAAGTCCAGCTCTGGGCCCGACGTCTACAAGAATATTTATTTAGACATGAATGCTCTCCACGTGTTCTCAGTAATAACTTAGCATACTTAATAATAAACCCTATTATAAATTAATTAACCAGCTACCTCTCCGATATCTCAATTAAATGGAGCGTGGCATTCACATAAAACATCTAAACCCTGCAAAAAGAGTCAGGGTAGAGGTGAGAGGAGACTGTGGTTCAGGTGGCCTGTGGTGTTCTGTATCCTCACCAGGGGGCCGGACTAGGTGGGAGAGGGCTCCCTCAGGGGGGTTACCTGGGGCACAGGCTCCCAGTGCCTGAAGGTGTGCTGGAAGTGATGCCTCTCAGCAGTGCCAGATCTGGGGCTCTGGCACAGGTCCAATCCATCTCGAGGGATGCCTAGGAACCTGCTGCCCCTTCCCCCAAGCAACAGAACGAGAGATGATGTGGGGCACCCCAGGTTGGCACTTCTGTGTGTTCTCTGGACTCAGGAGGCTCTGCAGGGCATTGTCAGGCTGACTCCTCTCTCCATACCTGGATCCCACAGCCTCACCACCGGGGCTCGCTTTAATTCCCTGAGCATGACCTCACACGGCACGCAAGGCTGCCAGAGAGCTCAGGCACTTGCACGGCGAGTTTGTGCGTTTCCACTCTGGAAAAGACTATTTCACACCTTCTCCTCGCTCCCCCCTCCTGCCCATCTGCTGCCTCACTCTCAGCTGGTGACCTTGTCTCGTGCTTGCTAGAGAGAGAGAAGCAAATCTGCCCAGAACTTGGATCTCACTTGCACGGTCTCCTGGCCCTGCTCCCTGGGATGAGGCGTCCCGGCACCCATCCAAAGCCAGAACCTCCCCCCACCCTCTCGTCTTCTCTCCACCTTGCTTCCTCAGTTGCCCACTTTCTCCTCCACAATATCCATCTCTCCTAGTCGATTGTTCTTGATGGGCATGGAAACATTCTCTATCTCCCATCTTTACAATCCCTTCCTGAACCTCAGGCCCTCTCTAGCTTTCACCCCATTTTCCTGCTTTCCTGGCAGTGTGGGTCTTTGAAAGCATCCTCTGTCATTGTCTCTTGTCCTCTTCTCAGCCCATGCCAGCTGGAGACCCTGCACTCCAGTCTTCCTCCTACCTCCCGGCCTCTCCTCAGCATCCTTTGCTGCCCTTCCTCTGCTTTTAAGCACCAGGTGTTGGCTCCATCCTGGCACCTTCTCCTCTTGGTCTCCAATCTCTCTCTGGGTGGTGTCTTCCAGGCACGCAGCGTTGTCCATGTGCCCGTGACTTCACGCATCCTCCGATGCTTTTGACATTGTCTCTTAATTCTGAGCCCACACCAGCCCCCCAGACTTGACAGTGTGCAGAGAGCAGGGCTGGGAGTTATAGCAGCTGGTTGCTCTCTGAGTTCTGGGTGGCACCACAGCCAGCTCTGGCCCCTTAGCCAACATCCAGCCACCCTCAGTGTTCTTCGGAGTTCCCCAGGGTCCAGGAGAGGCTATACTTAACATGGCCACACCAGTTGGGAATTCCATTTTTGGTGTAAGGAGTTGGGAGATTCCGGAAACCACAAAGAGATATTGATAGCTGTGGGTTTCCTGGTGTGAGTCCAAGCCAGGAAGTAATAGCAGGAAGGAAGTCTCCTTTGTTTAGTTGTCCCTAATTGAGGAGGGGCCGTAACTCAGCAGAAAGTCACTCCTTAATTCAGCTGAGTTGGAAGTGATCTCTTCTCCTGGGGATTCATAAGATAGATGCTCAGGATGGACCTTGCTTTACAGAACAGATGTGCTTCTAGAATGTGGATGAGGTTCAGATTTTTGAAGCAGAATCTTTAAAATGCAATCTGAGAGTTTCACCGAGGTATCTTTGAGGGAATTGTAATTTTCATTTATTGAATTCTCTTAAGGCATGGACTTTTATATTTAGAGATAAACAGAATTCAATTTAGGGATCAATGCTTTACTAAACTAAGAATTTGGGAAATTAATTATTCTGCCAATAGGCTGGAGGCAGCTTCTGGGTCTAGCTGGGAGATTTTATATTAAAATACTGTTATATCCTTACTGTTCTCATAGAAGGAGTGGCTGTTGTTGTCAATGTTTTCCTTCATTGGTGGATGCACCTCTGTCTACTACGATCCTCACTTTATGCATGAGGAACCCAAGGCATTGAGACGCTGAATAACTCAGAGAGCATCTGGATTGGTATAGTGAGGAAGAAATTGGAGAAGCTGTAACAATTGAGAATTTGGGGGGCAAGATCCAGCCCTTGGGACTGGATCAGGAACTGTCAGAAAACTAAGGAAAAGGTGGGCACAGCTTTTGGATAGGGCAGCAATTCCAGAGGGAATGAGCACTGGGTAGAAATAGGAGAGGAGATTAGTCCTTCGAGATAACAGAATGACAAGTCAGGTGCAATTTAAAATCATTAGGAAGAAGAATGGATCTTTCCATAAGGCTTGAGAGCAATTGAAAAAATTTAAGTGAGATCCTTACCACTCACCATTCACCAGGATAAATTCTAGATGGATTAACATAAATATCTATAGGTATGAAAATATAGGAGAATATGTTAATGGTGCTGGTTTTCTCAAAGTAGACACAGGAAGGTAAACCCAAAAAGGAAAAGAAAGATTGATGAATTTGACTGTGTCAAATATAGACAAAAAAATAGCTTTTTAAATAATGGCCAAAGCTTGGAAGCAACCAAAGTGTCCTTCGGTAGGTGAATGGATAAACTTTGGTACATCCATGCAGTGGGATATTTTCCAGCAATAAAAAGAAATGAGCTCTCAAGCCATGAAAAGACATGAAGGAACCTTAAATGCATATTGCTCAGTGAAATAAGCGAATACAAAAAGGCTACATACTATATGATTCCAACCACATGATGTTCTGAAAAAGGCAAAATTATGGAGACAGTAGAGAGATCTAGGGTTGCCAGGGGAGATAGAGAGGAACAGATAAAGCCCAGGAGAAGTTTAGGGCCATGAAACTGTTCCAGGTGGTACTGCAATGGCAGATACGTGTCACTGTACATCTGTCAAAACCCATAGAATGGATAGCACAAAGAATGAACTCTACTGTAATCTATGAGCTTTAGTGAATAACAGTGTATCAACACTGGTTCATCAGTTGTTAATAAACCACCACACTAATGCAAAATGTTAGTAACAGGTGAAACTTTGGGGGCAGGGACAGGGGATTATGGGAACTCAATATTTTTCCACTCCGTTTTTCTACAAACCTCTAAAAAGATGAAGTTGATTAATTTTTTATAGACAAGATTAAGAAGGAAATTACCAAATTTTTGGAACAAAATGATAATGAAGACACGAATTATCAGAACCTCTGGGGTACTGCAAAGGCAGTCCTAAGAGGGAAATTTATAGCACTGCAAGCCTTCCTCAAGAGAACAGAAAGAGAGGAAGGTAACAACTTAATGGGACATCTCAAGCAACTGGAAAAAGAAGAACATTCCGATCCGAAACCCAGCAGAAGAAAAGAAATAACCAAAATTCGAGCAGAATTAAATGAAATTGAAAACAAAAGGATTATACAACAGATCAATAAATCCAAAAGTTGGTTTTTTGAAAAGGTCAATAAAATAGATAAACCTTTGGCTAACCTAACCAGGAAAAAAAGAGTAAAATCTCTAATCTCATCAATCAGAAATGACAAAGACGAAATAACAACAGACCCCTCAGAAATTCAAAAAATTCTTAATGAATATTACAAGAAACTTTATTCTCAGAAATATGAAAATCTGAAGGAAATTGACCAATACCTGGAAGCACGTCAACCTCCAAGACTTAGCCAGAATCAAGTGGAAATGTTGAACAGGCCTATATCAAGTTCTGAAATAGCATCCACTATACAAAATCTCCCTAAAAAGTAAAGCTCAGGACCAGATGGCTTCATGTCAGAATTCTACCAAACCTTTAAAGAGGAACTAGTACCTATATTACTCAACCTTTTCCAAAATATAGAAAAAGAAGGAATACTACCCAACACGTTCTATGAAGCAAACATTACCTTGATCCCCAAACCAGGGAAAGACCCAACAAGAAAAGAAAACTATAGACCAATATCACTAATGAATATTGATGCAAAAATATTCAACAAGATCCTAACAAACAGAATCCAGCAACACATCAAACAAATTATACACCATGACCAAGTGGATTTTATCCCAGGGTCTCAAGGCTGGTTTATATATATAAATATTTATAAATCTATAAATAAAATTTAGCACATAAACAAATTAAAAAACAAAGATCATATGATTCTCTCAATTGATGCAGAGAAAGCTTTTGATAATATCCAGCATCCCTTCATGATCACAACACTTAAGAAAATCGGTATAGAAGGGAGATTTCTAAAACTGATAGAGACCATCTATAGCAAACCCACAGCCAATATCATATTGAATGGAGTTAAATTGAAATCATTTCCACTCAGATCAGGAACCAGACAAGGTTGCCCATTGTCTCCACTGCTCTTTAACATTGTAATGGAAGTTTTATCCATCACAATTATGAAGAAAAGGTGATCAAGGGTATCCATATAGGATCAAACTTTCACTCTTCGCAGATGATATGATTGTATATCTGGAAAACACCAGGGATTCTACTACAAAACTCTTAGAAGTGATCAAGGACTACAGCAGCGTCTCAGGTTACAAAATCAACACTCATAAATTTATGTATACCAACAATAGTCAAGCTGAAAAAACAGTCAAGGACTCTATTCCGTTCACAGTAGTGCCAAAGAAGATGAAATATTTGGGAGTTTATCTAATGAAGGATGTAAAGTTCTCTATAAAGAGAACTATGAAACTCTAAGAAAAATAGCAGAAGATGTTAACAAATGGAAAAACATACCATGCTCATGGCTGGGAAGAATCAACATTGTTAAAATGTCCATACTACCCAAAGCAATGTAAAATTTTACACTTGATCTTAGCTAAAAGGCAGAGAAGTGATAGCAATGTACAATTTTAATGCAATCCCTATTAAAGCTCCACTGTCATAGTTTAAAGATCTTGAAAAAACAATACTTTGTTTTATATAGAATCAGAAAAAACCTTGAATAGCCAAGACATTACTCAGAAATAAAAACAAAGCAGGAGGAATCACGCTACCAGACCTCAGACTATACTATAAATCGATAGTGATCAAAACAGCATGGTACTGGCACAAAAACAGAGAAGTAGATGTATGGAACAGAATAGAGAACCAAGAGATGAACCCAGCTACTTACCGTCATTTGATCTTTGACAAGCCAATTAAAAACATTCAGTGGGGGAAAGATTCCCTATTTAACAAATGGTGCTGGGTGAACTGGCTGGCAACCTGTAGAAGACTGAAACTGGACCCACACCTTTCACCATTAACTAAGATAGACTCTCACTGGATTAAAGATTTAAACTTAAGACATGAAACTATAAAAATACTAGAAGAGAGTGCAGGGAAAACTCTTGATGAAATCGGTCTGGGTGAATATTTTATGAGGAGGACCCCTTGGGCAATTGAAGCAGCTTCAAAAATACACTACTGGGACCTGATCAAACTAAAAGGCTTCTGCATGGCCAAGAAGCAGACAGCCCTCAGAATGGGAGAGATATTTGCAAGTTATGTCTCTGACAAAGGTTTAATAACCAGAATCCACAGAGAACTCAAATGTCTTAGCAAGAAAAGAACAAATGATTTCATCTCAGAGTGGGCAAGGGACTTGAAGAGAAGCTTCTCTGAAGAAGACAGGCGCACAGCCTACAGACATATGAAAAAATGCTCATCATCCTTAATTGTTAGAGAAATACAAATCAAAGCTACTTTGAGATATCATCTAACTCCAGTAAGATTAGCCCATATCACAAAATCCCAAAACCAGAGATGTTGGCGTGAATGTGGAGAAAAGGGAACACTTCTACACTGCTGGTGGGAATGCAAATTAATACATTCCTTTTGGAAAGATGTTTGGAGAACACTTAGAGATCTAAAAATAGACCTGCCATACGATCCTACAATTCCTCTACTAGGTATATATATCCAGAAGACCAAAAATCACATTATAACAAAGATATTTGTACCAGAATGTTTATTGCAGCCCAACTCATAATTGCTAAATTATGGAAGAAGCCCAAGTGCCCATCGACCCATGAATGGATTAATAAATTGTGGTATATGTACACCATGGATATTATGCAGCCTTAAAGAAAGATGGAGACTTTACCTCTTTCATGTTTACATGGATGGAGCTGGAACATATTCTTCTTAGTAAAGTATCTCAGGAATGGAAGAAAAAGTATCCAATGTACTCAGCCCTACTGTGAAACTAATTTATAGCTTTCATCTGAAAGCTATAACCCAATTATAACCTACGAATATGGGGAAAGGGGAAAGGGAGGGGAGGAGAGGGGGGATGATGGGCGGAGGGAGGATAATTTTTGGGACCACGTCTACGGTGCATCTTACAAGGGTACACGTGAAACTTAGTAACTGTAGAATATAAATGTCCTAACACAATAACTAAGAAAATGCCAGGAAGGCTGTGTTAACCAGTGTGATGAAAATATTTCAAATTGTATATAAAACCAGCGCATGGTACCCCATGATTGCATTAATGTACACAGCTATGATTTAATAAAAAATTAATTAATTAAAAAAAGATGCAGTCTATGTAACAGACAGGATTAGTATCCAGAATACCCAAAGAATTCCTACCAATTAATAAGGAAAAAGATTTAAAAAAAGAAAATTAATAAAGGATACAGACAGGCACATTCATAGAAGAAGAAATAGAAGTGATTAATAAACACAAAAAGTACTCAATCTCACTAGTAAGGAGGGACATGCAAAACTCAAAACAATGATATAGTGTTATTTTCTTACCAGGCCATGGGCAAAAGTTTTAATGTTTACAACACGAAGTATTGGGAGGATTTGGGTGAGTACTTAAGGGAGCTCCCAAGGAGCCTCAGCACCTGTTGTGATCACCCTCCTTCCCTGCATCTCCTGACCCAGGAACTCCCACTAACCTGGAAGAATAGACCATATGAGATTGACCCTGGCCCAGAGACACAGACAACAACCTTGGTGTCCTCCATCTCACTCCGGCAAGTGCTTGGATGGGGGCACTTAGAAGTGTGCCCCCAGCCTGCTGGCCTCCAGCTCACGGGAGCCAGCCGTGTGCACCTCTTCTCTGCACTGCCTTCAGTGACATCACACGGGTAGCTTGAACTCAGCCATCGTGAGAGTATTTACACTGTGGAAATTGGCAGATGCTATGAATTAGGGTGATTTTTCTTTTTTTTAACCCAGAGAACCAGTTGTGAAGCATTTACCTTCACACCTGGGTACCCAGAATGACCCACCCCACCCAAGGCTTGGTTCTAGGACTCGGGGCCTCACTCTCTCTTTGTTCTTGTTTCTCCTTACTTATCCTCCTCTCCCCTTGGCTTCATCTTTCCCTTGTCTCCTCTTTATAAATAGGGGAAAGGGTGGCTAGGGCAGTGAGTGGGGACAGAGGGGAAGATGCATCCTAGGCAGCATGGGAAGACCCTGCTTTAAGAGTATTGGACCTGTACACAGGCACAGCTAACCCCTCCACTCCCTGTGTGACCTTGTACAGAATTCCCACCTGCAAAATGGGAATAATCACAGTCAGGGCGACCACATATAGACTCAAGCTCCTGGGCCTGGCTTAGAAAACCAACCCCTCTGGCTGCTCACACTCTGTGTCTCCAGGGGCCCATGTCCTCCCCCAGGACTGACAGGCAGCCAGGCAGTCGAGAGGCCTGTGGGGCGGGTGGACGAGGCCCCTCCTTGCTTCCTGACACTTGTTCTGCTCCCTGCCCTGCAGGCCTCCTGGGAATGGTGGCCCACATGATGTACACGCAGGTGTTCCAGGTCACCGTGAGCCTCGGCCCTGAAGACTGGAGACCCCATTCCTGGGACTACGGGTGGTCTTTCTGGTAAGTGGTTTTTGACCTTCAAGGCCAGAGCACCCTCAGACAGTAGAGCCTCCAGACACTCTTTACTTACGACATCCACAGCTCAGCCCCACTGGGGAAGGGAAAGAAGGCAGGTTGTGGGGGTGAGGCATTTTAAGACCCTAGAATGGGGAATGGCAAACTGCTGCCTGCTGGGCAAATCTGGTCCAATACTTGTTTACATGCAGCCCGCAAGCTAAGAATGGTTTTTACATTTTCAAATGCTTGAAAACAAATCAAAAGAAGCATACGATTTTGTGACATGGGGAAATTATATGAAATTCAAATTTCAGTGTTCATAAATAAAGTTTTCTTGGAACACAGCTATGCACATTGTTTGTGTATTATCTATGGCTGCTTTCACACTACAACTGCAGCTGGAGCAGTGGCAACAGAGCCTGAACGGCCCACAGAGCCTAAGTATTTACTTTTGGTCCTTTGCCAAGCCCAGCCTTAGAGACCTGCTCTGGATGGTAGAAACTGGCAAGACCTGAGCCCGGTGAGCTGTAGGGAACTCTGGGTGGTCCAAGGCGGTAGGAAGACCCTAGTGAGGACCCTGATGTTCAGGGAAGGGGTCAGCACTACAAAGCAGGGTGTGCACAAGAAAGGCAGAATTAGTCAGGATTCCTTTGCTCGTGAGTGATAGAATCCCCAGCTTAAATAAACAAAGCGAGTTTATTAGTTCACGTAACTGAGAAATCCAGGTGGTGAACTCTCTGTTGTAGCAGAAAAATCCACCCCTACATCAGTCTAAGCAAAGAGATACACTGGTTCATGCAAAGGAAAACCGCAGCTGGATGTGGACTTCAGGGTCTGTTTGATCCAGAGTGGCTGACATCATCAGGGCTGAGTTTTTTTCCTCTGTGATCCTCTGAGCACAGCCCCTCCACATTTTAATCCTGTTCCTGGGCCGGCTTCCCTCTTAAGGGTCAGAAAGCTCCTCCTGAGGCTGGTGCCTCCCCCTTCACACATAGGAGAGAAAGGGCTTCTCTTTCTCCAATATAGACTAAATCTCTAAGCTTTGTTCTGATGGGCTTTGGTCATTTTCTCTCTCTTGAATCATCACTAAAGCTTATTAATTCAGCTCAGCCAAGCCCACCTCTGAGGCTAGGAATGAATCCAAAATCCTCAAATGGCGAGTGGGTAGAGCAGATGTTGGGTGAGCTACCATAAGCTCTGCTTCAGGCACTGCTGGATCCAGGCGATTAGGTGATTTCATTAGGAATTCACTCATTCTCTCCTCTTTTTCTGTCTCTGTTCCTTTTGCATTGATGTTGGCTTCATTCTCAAGCAGCTTTTCTCTAAAGCAAAAATTGTCCCACCCCCAGTTCCAGGCTTACATCTTACAAATGTAGCAATACCAGTAGAGAGGTGGGGTTTCTTTCCAATATTTCAAGATAAAATTCTGATTATGACTTTCACTGAGTTAGCTTAAGTCATGTGACTATTGCTGAACCAATGATTCAGACCCTGGGAAGACTGGAATGCTCTAATTGTTCTGGCTCGGGTCATGTGGTCCAGGGAGTGGGCATGGCCTCACTCAAACCCTGGACAGAGAAGGAGGAGCAATCTCCTGATGGAAAATTGGTGGGGGTGACAGAGTGGGTTGCTATCAGAAGAGAGAATGGGGTGGGCACAGTGACTCATGCCTGTAACTCCAATAGACAGCAGTACTCACAAATAGGAGTTCCCCTCCTTTGATCTCTTCTCTAGTTCAGGGGAACTACCTTCCAAGGTCAAGGTCTTAGGAGGTCAAGGCAGGAGGCCAGGAGTTCGAGACCAGCTTGGGCAACATAGGGAGACCCCATCTCTACAAAAATTAAAGAACTAGCCAGGTGTGGGGGTCACACTTGAGCCCAAGAGTTTGAGGTTGCAGTGAATTATAATAATGCCATTGCCCTCTAGCCCAGGCAACAGAGTGAGACCCTGTCTCTTAAAAGAAAAAAAAAAAAAAAGGGAAAATAATGGCAACAGTGGTCAACTACACAGGGTAGCAGGTCTTGGCCCAGTGGTTGGGAACCATTTATCTGTTTGGTCCTTTAACATATACTCGCTGAGTACCCACTCCAGAACAGCGATTGTTTTGGGTACAGGGGTAAAGAAGTGGCCAAGACCATGTTGTAACAAGATCAAGACAAACAAACAAGTTGTATCTGAGCTGTGCTCTGATGTTGGTGTGCATGTCAGAATGAGGGAGTTTACAGACAGCTATGGGAGCATCGAGGAAGGGCCGCTGACTCAGCTTCCGGGCAAGCTTCCTCTGATCCAGGAAGAATTTCCTCAGGCAAATTTGGAGAGGGTGGAGTAAGGTAGTGTGTGCTAGGTAGAGAGAACAATAGACGTAAAGACCTGGAGGCGAGAGCCTCTCTGAGGAAGGCTGATCAGAATGGAGCAGAGGACTATGATTAAGAGAGACGCTATTCCAGACCAGTGGGACCTCTGGCTGCATCTCTGGACTCCATCCTCTTACAGGCAAGGGCATTTGCCTTAAAGGAACCTTGACCTCTTAGCACTAGTCTGATGCCTTCAAGTAGAACAATCCCAGGGGAACCACCTGAAGTTCTGGATCTCATAACTCAACCCTTCCCCCTGGACCAATTCTTTCCTGAGACCTTGACCTTGGAAGGTAGTTCCCCTGAGCTAGAGAAGAGCTCAAAGGAAGGGAACTCCCATTTATGAGTGTTGACTGTGTAGTAATCTCTTACATTTACTGAGCACTGATGTGTCTCAAATCACATTAGCACTAAGAGGTGGTAAGTACTTAGGCGGTGCAGAGAACTTAGGTAACATGCCTGAGATCGTGCAGCTGTGCATAGCAGAACTGGGGTTTGCTTTGGCCCAGGCAGTCTGGTTCCGGAGCCCGTGCTTGCAGCCTGTCTGAGAAGACAATCCATGGATGTGTTTAGCACAGCGTTCAATAGACACATAGGCAGTGCTCGTAAACATCAGCGCTTCTTATAATATCTTGCTGCTACTGACATGAAATTTAATGCATACAATAAGCTTGTGTTGCATATGTGGAAACTGAGGCTCAGAAATTTGGGCCACTTGCCTTGGGTCCTATAGCCTTAAGTGAGAATAGCCTTCTCGCCCAGGCCTCTCCTCCCAGAAGCCGCTGGCTCTCCACTCAGGCCCTCAGCGTCAGGAGGTGAGCCTGCTGGTGTCAGCCACGGGTACCTTTCCCTCCCTGGAGACCACTTCTCTGCTGGCCTCTAAGAGCCACTGGATTCCCAGTGGAGTTGTTAAAGCTGGGGCGTACCACGCAGCCTCTGATCCATTTCTCCCCATCACTGAACCACAAGATGGATCAGCTCCATTTTTCATCCCTCACATCTGTGGCCTTATTAGGACTGTGCCATGTCATCTCACTCCTTTAAGATGTGTGAGACCATTTGTCAAAACTCTGGGCCCTGAAGCCTTCCCTGCTTCCTCACTGACATGGGAGAGGAGCCTTTGTCTTCTGCCCTGATAGGAGGAGCATGTTTAGAGGAGCTCAGAAGTCCCAGTCTCACCCTGATGTCACTGCTGGGCAGTGGTTGGCAGCCTGGAGGGGCGGGTGAGGGTGTGGCCCCTGGAAACAGGTAGCTGGGGTTCAGATCCTAAGTACACCTCTTACTAGATGTGGGGGTTGGTCAAGTCACTCATCCCCTCTATGTCTCAGTGTCCTCAGCTGTGAAGTGGGGACACCCCTCAGGGGACTATCATGAGTAGCACTCCAGTTCTGTATTGATATGTAACATACTGTCCCCAAACCTAGTGGGTTAATGCTGAAATTTACTATTACTGCTTATAGTTTGGGTGGTTGACGGGGATCAGCGGGGTATGTGCTGGGGTCTAACCTCACAGCCTCAGTCAGATGTCAGCTGGAACTGGAGCCATCAGGCCATGAGTGGGTGGGCATCGAGGTGGCCCCACGCAATGCAGGCAGCTGATGCTGACTGGCAGGGGCTGGCAGAGTGGCTCTCACTGTGTAGAGGCTGAGTCCCCAGGGAGAGGGTCCCAAGAGCAAGCATTCCAAGACACCCAGGGACAAGCTTCAGGAGTTTTAAGATCTTGCCTCAGAAGCCACAGAATGTCATTATGCATTCTGTAAGTGAAGAGGCCAGATTCCCGGGGTGGCTCAGTGGGGGACGTCTTTGGAGACTGGTCACCACAAGGGTTGAAATGATGCACACAGAGTCCGTGCTTGAGGAACGTTAGCCTCCCACCAGCTCCACCTTTCTCTACCATGTCCCAGCTCTCTCTGGATCTACCTATGACCATGCCAAGGTAAGACCCTGACAGGTGATCAGGCAGTTGCCAGGCTTAAGGGCTGGGGGTGGGCTGGGATAAGATTAAGACTGGCTGATTACTCCAGAGGAATTCTGGGAAGATGGCCGACTGGTAGCAACAGAGGCTCCTGATCAGAGGGAGAAAACTGGACAGAATCGGACTCTATGAAGCCAAAGGTGGGGAGCTGAGCCAAGAAAGAAGTTCAGCAGGCTGTAACTCCAAGGAAGAGCATTCGAGAAAACAAATTACAGGTACAAAGCCTATCAACTAGAGGACAGGAGACCCCTCCACCAAGCAGGAGGCCCGCCACAGGCTATCTGTGAGTGAGCAGGGAACAAAAGACCTCTCATTTTACCTCGGTGGAGAAAGCTGCTAAACACCAGTTCTTTTTCTCCAGGGAGGTCCCGCTTATGAACCTAGACACCACCCCACCAGGCATAAAATTGAACAGATATTTTCCTCTACAAGTCCAAACTCCCATTCCACCCTTCCCCCTCACATGGCGGTCTGAAGTTCTTCCCCCTGCAGAGTGCAAAGTATTTTCCTGAGAGATCTGGGCATAGTGTGGACCTCCAACCATTAAGACAGAATCTGTGACTAACGGGGAAGAAAGCGGGTGTGGGAAGAAAGGGACACTCAGCAGGAGGAGGAGCAGTCCCCTGGTTATGACTCAGCTTGACCAGTGGTGGTATCGACCCTTGGTTCTAGCTGTGTCTGGTAGGATGGGGTACAGAACCCCCGGCTCTGATGGCACCCACATCAGGAGAGTGGTTGCCCTGTGTGGACTGAGTTTGGCAGGCCTGCTACCAGAGGCTTACCAGGTATGGACTGAGACATGAGGGTAAGGACGTGATCCCTTGTCTTCAGTGGGCCATTGAGCAGAGGCTTACGGGGAGTGGAGGTGGGGAGAGGACTGAGACCTACGGGCGGGGTGTGGTGCCCTGATTCCAACAGAGCCTGCAAACAGAGGCTTGCCAGGTAGTGGACTGAGTCTGGTGGGCAGGGGAGTGGCCCCTGGTTCCAACTCGGCCTGTCAGCAGAGAAGCAGACAACAGTATGGACTGAGTCTGGCAGGTGGGGGCATCAATCCCTGGCTCCAATTGCTGTTGGAGACCCTTGAATCTCTCTCTGTTGAGCAGGGTTTGCACTGCCTGAGACAATTTAATTGGAACTCATGTCGGGGGCTGTCCACTTGAGGACATTCTGAGGTTGACCTTTGAAGTTCTGTAGTGGAAAAGAACTGAAGGGTGGGGGCTGTGCTTCAGCTGTTTGTATCTCTTCACAGCCAAGATTTAAACCTAATACCGTGACTTCATAGGATAGAGTAGAGGTTGGCTAATATCAAAACATAGCTATCTTGTGCTATCTCACCAAGTAGGTCCTCAGAGTCTCTGGCCAAAACTCTGAAAGGGGCCTTTGTAAGGTTGTAGGAGATAAGCCACAATTACAAAGCCTAGCGCTTTGGTAAGGGGCTATCTCTACTACCTGGGAACCCCTATTCAATTTTACCCTACCAGTTCTAATAACCAAACAGTGGAAAATAAACATGGTGCAGACCTAACAGAAGAACTCTGGCAACACAAATAACCAGAGTAGATCTATGCCCCCCCCCCCAAGAAATGACAAAGGAGATACAACTGAAGATGCCATGCATAGACAAGTGGCAGCAAGGTCAGAAATCGAATTCAGAATATGGATAGCAAATAAGATAAATAGAATGGAGGAAAAGATGGAAATGGAATTCCAAAGATTGTCTCAAGAAATTAATGAATTTAAAGACAAAGTCAGCAAAGATATGGACATAATGAGAAAAGAGATCACAGAGCTCAAGGAAAAGAAGAAGGTAGTCAAGGAGCTCTGAAATACAATAGAATCCCTCAGCAATAGAGTTGACCAGGCAGAAGAAAGGATCTCTGAAACTGAAGACAAAGCTTTTGAACGTTCCCAAACACTCAAATAGGCCGACAAATGGAGAGCAAAAACTGATCGTTCCCTCAGAGAGTTGTGGGATCAATCTATAAGATCAAACATTTGTCTTATGGGAATTCCAGAAGGAGAAGAGGATGGCCCTAGAGGTACAGATGCTCTACTCCAAGAGATCTTGGAGGAGAATTTCCCAAGCATTGCAAGAGATACAGAACTTCAAATAGCAGACAGTTTCAGAACTCCTGCAAGACTCAATGCAAATAAAGCATCTCCTAGACACATTGTGATTAACTTTGCCAAAGTTAAGATGAAGGAGAAAATTTTGCAAGCAGCCAGATGTAAGAAAAGCATCACTTACCAAGAGAGAAATATCAGAATGATCTCAGATCTCTCAGCCGAAACATTTCAAGCCAGAAAAGGATGGTCATCAACCTTCAATCTCATAAAACAAAACAATTTCCAGCCTAGGATCCTGTATCCAGCTAAACTGAGTTTCATTTGTGATGGAGAAATCAAATTTGCAAAATTGAAGAAATTTGCGATAACTAAACCAGTTCTCCAGGATATTCTCAGACCCATCCTCCACAATGACTAGCGCAATGCTCTACCTCCAGAGAAAACTTACCCAGAAATTTTTTAACAAACCCCAACTTCCACAGTGGAGAAAGGATTAAAAATGTCCACCAGATTACAGGATTGAATGGCAGATCTATTTTTAGATCTCTTAAGTGTTCTCCATATATCTTTCCAAAAGGAATGAATTAGTTTGCATTCCCACCAGCAGTGCAAAAGTGTTCCCTTTTCTCCACATCCACGCCAACATTTCTGGTCTTGAGATTTTGTGATATAGGCTAGTCTCACTGGAGTTAGATGATATCTCAGAGTAGTTTTGATTTGCATTTCTCTGATGATTAAAGATGATGAGCATTTTTTCATATGTCTGAAGGCCGCTCACTTTTCTTCTTCGGAGAAGTTTCTTTTCAATTCTCTTGCCCAGCCTGTGATGGGATCCCTTGTTCTTTTCTTGCTAATGCGTTTGAGTTCTCTGTGGATTCTGGTTATTAAACCTTTGTCAGAGACATAACCAGCAAATATCTTCTCCCATTCTGTGGGCTGTTTGCTTGCTTTACTTACTGTGTTCTTGGCTGTGCAGAAACTTTTTAGTGAGGCCTATGTCAACTAATGAGATGTGTCAAATATTCTATGAAACAAGTGTATGATGCCCCATGATCATATTGATGTACACAGCTATGATTTAATAAAAAAAAAAAAAAAGAAAAAAAAAATGTCCACCAGACATCCAAAAAGCATGACACCCAAAATACAACCAGGCTTCTCTTAATTAATGTGAATGGTTTAAATTGTCCTCTAAAGAGGCACAGGCTGGCTGATTGGATACATAAACTCAGACAGGATATCCGCTGCATACAAGAATGTCATCTTACTTTAAAGAATAAAAATAGACTCAGGGTGAAGGGATGGATTTTTATAATACAGGCAAATGGAAACCAGAAAAAAGCAGGGGTTGCAATTTTAGTTGCAGATACAATTGGCTTTAAACCAACAAACATAAAAAAAGATAAGGATAGTCACTACATATTTGTCAAGGGAAACACCCAACATGAAGAGATTTTGATAATTAACATTTATGCACCCTACCAGAATGTTCCTCAATTTATAAAGCAAACCCTAATGGATATGAACAACTTGATATATTCCTGTACTATAATAGTTGGAGATTTTAATGCCCCTTGACAGTTTTGGATAGATCCTCCCAGAAGAAGCTAAACAAAGAAATATTAGACTTAAACCTAGAACAAATGGACTTTACAGACCTCTACAGAACATTTTGTCCTAATAAAACTGAATATACATTCTTCTCATCAGCCCATGGATCATCCTCCAAAATACATCATATCCTAGGACACTAGTCTAACCTCAGAAAATTTAGAAGAAAACGAAATCTGTCCAAAAAGAAAAGTCTGGGACCAGATGGCTTCACATCCGAATTCTATCAAACCTCTTAAGAGGAACTAGTACCTATATTATACAACCTTTTCCAAATCATGGAAAAAGAAGGAATACTTCCCAACACATTCTATGAAGCAAATATCACCCTGATCCCCAAATCAGGAAAGGATCCAACAAAGAAAGAAAATTATAGACCAATATCATTAATGAATATCAATGCAAAAAGATTCAATAAGATCTTAGGAAACAGAATTCAACAACACATCAAAAAAATTAGACACATGATCAAGTTGGTTTTATTCCAGGGTTACAGGGTTGGTTCAAAATACGCAAATCTATAAATATAATACATCACTACAATAAAATAAAAAACAAAGACCATACGATTCTTTCAGTTGACTCAGAAAAAGCCTTTGATAATATCCAGCATCCTTTCGTGATCAGAACACTTAAGAAAATAGGCATAGAAGGGACATTTCTTAAACTAATACAGGCCATCTACAGCAAACCTACAGCCAATATCGTATTGACTGGTGTAAAATTGAAAACATTTCTACTCAGATCAGGCACCAGGCAAGGATGCCCATTATCTCCACTGCTTTTCAACATAGTAATGGAAGTCTTAGCCATCTCAGTCAGGCAAGAGAAGGTGATCAAGGATATTCATAGGAGATAAAACTCTCACACTTCACTGATAATATGATCCTATGCCTGGAAAATCCCAGGGACTCAACTTCGAAACTCTTAGAAGTGATGAAGGAATACAGCAGCATCTCAGGATACAAAATCAGTACTTACAAATCAGTAGCTTTTATATATGCCAACAACAGTCAAGCTGAAAATATAGTCAAGGACTCTATTCCTTTTATAGGTGTGCCAAAGAAAATGAAATATCTGGGAATTTACCTAACAAAGGACATGAAAGATCTCTATAAAGAGAACTATGAAACTCTGAGAAAAGAAATAGCTGAAGATGTTAACAAATGGAAAAACATACCATGCTCATGGCTGGGAATAATCAACATTATTAAAATGTCCATACTACCCAAAGCAATCTACAGATTTAATACAATCCCTGTTAAAGCACCATTGTCATACTTTAAAGAACTTGAAAAAATAGTACTTCATTTTATATGGAATCAGAAAAAAACCTTGAATAGCAAATACATTACTCAGAAATAAGAACAAATCAGGAGGTTTCAGGTTACCAGACTTCAGGATATGTTATAAATCCACAGTGATCAAAACAACATGGTACTGGCACAAAAACAGGGAGGTAGATTTATGGAACAGAATAGAGAACCAAAAGATGAATTCAGCCACTTATCATCATTTGATCTTCAACAAGCCTATCAAGAATATTCAGTGGGGGAGCTGGGCGTTGTGGCAGGCACTTGTAGTCCCAGCTACTTGGGAGGCTAAGAGAATCGCCTAAGCCCAAGAGGTGGAGGTTGCCGTGAGCTGTGACACCCTGGCACTCTACTGAGGGCGACAAAGTGAGACTGTCTCTAATAAATAAATAAATATATATATAAATAAAAATAAAATTCAGAGTTAAAGTGAGAGGGCGGAGACAAGATGGCTGACTGAAGCCAGCTTTCCACAGAGGCTCCCGTCCAGAAGGAGATTTAAAGGACAGAAATTTGCAAGTAACCTCGTGGATTAGAGCTGCACCAAGAGAGAAGGTTGAAGAACACATATCAACCCCGCTGAGACAAGCTGTGACCCCAAGGATACAAACAAAAGGTACAAAATACATCACCAAGCAGACGGGAGTCCCCTCCCCCATGAGAACGGCTTGGAATGCCCCACAAACGAGCAGAGTTCAAAGGTCCTCCCACTACACTCCACAAGAGAGACCCTCTAAAAACTGGACCTACCTCCCCTACTAGGGTGCCACGGCATTCTCCTGCCAGGCATAAAACTGTATAGAACTGTATATATTCTCTGCCGGCAATTCTGAGCTCCCAGCACTCCCCTCCACTCTCACTCTGAGGTCTGGAGGCCTGTCACCCAGGAGTCCAGATTCTTGGGTGATTACTGGAGGGGTGTGGACAGGACCTAGACTGTAGCTGGTCGGTGCTAATTCTGCAGCACAGGAGTGAGGAGAGGACGGTCAGCTGAGAGGGAACCACACAGGAGCAGCAGTGCCCCAAGGTGCAGAGCAGCAGCCATTTTTGGCAACAATAGGGCTCATTCCCAGACATTCCAAAGCTACACCCCCTGTCTCCCTGGGCAACCTGAGGAGGCTGGGCATCTTCTCAGGTGGCAGCCACTACACAACAGATCTGGGACAGATACGCAGGCCCCATGAGTAAAGGGTTTGCCTGAGGTGGTACCGGCCTGGGTGGAGCACCGGGGACTAGAAACGCATGCACAGAGCCAAGAAATTCTCAGGGCAGGGCTGACCTAGAGGACTGCTTTACTGAGCCTAAGACGCACCCAGCCTTCAGGGGATCGTCAGCCTATAGACAAAGGACGGCAGGAGGCTAGAACTGATAGCTAACCAAATACAAACCTGCAGGAGCAAAGACAGGGCCTGAGGCACAGGCTCTGGGAACTCAAAACAGCTTCTCTTCTGCAGGGGAATTTAGCAGGGACAGAAACAAATCCCCGCAAAGTTGTTCTGTTCTGTTCTGTTCTGTCAGTAACATCAATCAGGGACGGGGCTGGAACTGAGTGAACAGCCCCCAGCTTCCATCAAGTGCCCGAGGTTGTCAGGCCTCACCTCCCCCTGCTGGATAGAGGCAAAGCACCGTGGCCTGGCTGAGCAGAAATAGATTTCCTTGTGATTCAGGAAGGTGCAAACGCCTGGAATATCTGTTCACTACAGGCAACTGGGTCACAGCCCTGTGGGGCTATCAGTGACTGGGTGTGACAGAGGTGCAAGATGGGGAAGGAGGCATCAACCTTCCCAGACTGATCTATTTGCTGGGTGGGTCCTTCCTCCTGACTCCATGGAGCACCGGAGCAAGCCATATCTGAGTAGTCACCAGACCCCTGCGATCCAGTTGCCAGAGACCTTTTAAACTCTTCCACCTGAGACAGGTGCTGACTGAGACAATTGATTTGGACCTTTTCAACTGAGCCAATCACCCAAGGACTATTCAGGTGGTGCCCTGGGTGTGTGGTTGTAGGAAGATTTGATTTTCCTTTTCCAATTGTTGCCTGTGGGGGGCGGGGTGACTTAATTGCTGGTATTTCTCCACAGCGGAGACTTCAACCCAGAGTAACTGTTTCACTAGTGTCAAACAGAGACCAGATGAAAACAAGACAGAACCACTTAGCCCCACCACACCAAACAGGTCCCCAGTTTCTCAGGCCATAGCACTGTACAGGTCCTCGACAAAGCTCCAGGGAGAAAATCAAACGGTGTAAAACAATCATGGGGCGGAATCAACAGAAAAACTCTGGTAACATGAATAACCAGAATAGATCAACCCGCCCAAGGAAAGATATGGCAGATGTAACTGAAGATCCCATTCATAAACAGCTGGCCGAGATGTCAGAAATCAAATGCAGAATTTGGATTGCAAACAAGATTAACAGAATGGAGGAAAATTTGGATTTAGAAATTTGAGGAGCAATTCAAAAGTCAGAATTAGAAATTTGAGGAGAAATTCAAAAGTTGTCTCAAGAATTTAATGAATTTAAAGACAAAACCACCAAAGATTTTGGTGCACTGAAGCAAGAATTTGCAGCTCTCAAAGATCTGAAAAATACAGTAGAATCCCTCAGTAACAAAGTGGAGTAAGCAGAAGAAAGGATTTCTGACATTGAAGACAAAGCCTTTGAATGCTCCCAAACTCTCAAAGAGGAAGAGAAATGGAGAGCAAAACCAGATCATTTTCTCAGAGAACTCTGGGATAATTCAAAGAAGGTTAATATCCACCTCATTGGAATCCCTGAAAGTGATGAAGTGGCCTCACAAGGCACAGAGGCCCTTCTCCATGAAATTATGAAAGAGAATTTTCCAGACATGCCAAGAGATTCTGAAATTCAGATAGCAGACCGTTTCTGAACTCCAGCATGACTCAATCCGAATAAGACATCCCCCAGGCATATCATAATTAACTTCACTAAAGTTAATATGAAGGAGAAAATTCTGAAAGCAGCCAGACGTAAGAAATTCATTACCTACAAAGGGAAGAATATTAGAATGACTGCAGATCTCTCCGCTGAAACTTTTCAAGCCAGAAGAGGGTGGTCATCGACTTTTAATCTCCTAAAGCAAAATAACTTTCAACCCCGGATCCTGCATCCAGCTAAACTGAATTTCATTTATGATGGAGAAATGAAATACTTTAATGACATTCATATGTTGAAGAAATTTGCCACAACCAAACCAGCTCTTCAGGATATTCTCAGACCTATCCTCCATAATGACCAGCCTAATCCTCTACCACAAAAGTAAACCCACTCAGAAACTTTTGATTAAACTCCAACTTCCACAGTGGTGAAAGGATTAAAAATGTCCACTGGACTTTTGAAAAACTCAATACCCAAAATTTTACCAGACTGATCAATATTCTCCATTAATGCGAATGGCTTAAACTGTCCTCTAAAGAGGCACAGGTTAGCTGACTGGATAAAAAAACTCAGGCCAGATCTTACCTTATCATACAAGAGTCACATCTTACCTTAAAAGATAAATATAGACTCAGGGTGAAAGGATGGTCGTCCATATTTCAGGCAAATGGTAATCAGAAAATAGCGGGTGTTGCAATTCTATTTGCAGACACAATAGTCTTTCAACCAACAAAAGTAAGGAAAGATAAGAATGGTCACTTCATATTTGTTAAAGGTAATACTCAATATGATGAGATTTCAATTATTAATATTTATGCACCCAACCAGAATGCACCTCAATATATAAGAGAAACTCTAATAGACATGAACAACTTGATTTCCTCCACCTCCATAATAGTCGGAGATTTCAACACTCCTTTGGCAGTGTTGTATAGATTCTCCAATAAGAAGCTGAGCAAAGAAATTTTAGATTTAAATTTAACCATCCAACATGTGGATTTAGCAGACATCTACAGAACATTTCATCCCAACAAAACTGAATACATATACTTCTCATCAGCCCACGAAACATACTCCAAAATTGATCACATCTCAGGTCACAAGTCTAACCTCAGTAAATTTAAAGGAATAGAAATTATTCCTTGCATCTTCTTGGACCACCATGGAATAAAAGTATAACTCAGTAAGAATGTGAATCTGCATACTCATACAAAAACATGGAAGTTAAATAACCTTATGCTGAATGATAGCTGGGTCAGAGATGAGATTAAGAAGGAAATTGCCAAATTTTTGGAACAAAACGACAATGAAGACATGAATTATCAGAACCTCTGGGATACTGCAAAGGCAGTCCTAAGAGGGAAATTTATAGCACTGGAGGCCTTCCTCAAGAGAACAGAAAGAGATGAAGTTAACAACTTAATGGGACATCTCAAACAACTGGAAAAGGAAGAACATTCCAACCCCAAACCTAGTAGAAGAAAAGAAATAACCAAAATTAGAGCAGAATTAAATGAAACTGAAAACAAAAGAATTATATAATAGATCAATAAATCCAAAAGTTGGTTTTTTGAAAAGGTCAATAAAATAGATAAACCTTTGCCTAATATAACCAGGAAAAAAAAAGTAAAATATCTAATCTCATCAATCAGAAACAACAAAGACAAAATAACAACAGACTCCTCAGAAATCCAAAAAATCCTTAATGAATATTGCAAGAAACTTTATTCTCAGAAATATGAAAATCTGAAGGAAATTGACCAATACTTGGAAGCATGTCACCTTCCAAGACTTAGCCAGAATCAAGTGGAAATGTTGAACTGGCCAATATCAAGTTCTGAAATAGCATCAACCATACAAAACCTCCCTAAAAAGAAAAGCTCGGGACCAGATGGCTTCACATCAGAATTCTACCAAAACTTTAAAGAGGAACTAGTACGTATATTACTCATCCTGTTCCAAAATGTAAAAAAGCAGGAAGACTACCCAACACGTTCTATGAAGCAAACATCACCCTGATCCCCAACCAGGAAAAGACCCAACAAGAAAAGAAAATTATAGACCAATATCACTAATGAATATAGATGCAAAAATATTCAGCAAGATCCTAACAAACAGAATCCAGCAACACATCAAGGAAATTATACATCATGACCAAGTCGGTTTTATCCCAGGGTCTCAAGGCTGGTTCAATATACGTAAATCTATAAGTATAATTCAGCACCTAAACAAATTAAAAAACAAAGACCATATGATTCTCTCAATTGATGCAGAAAAAGCTTTTGATAATATCCAGCATCCCTTCATGATCAGAACACGTAAGAAAATTGGTATAGAAGTGACATTTCTTAAACTAATAGAGGATCTACAGCAAACCCGCAGCCAATATCATATTGAATGGAGTTAAATTGAAATCATTTCCACTCAGATCAGGAAGCAGACAAGGTTGCCCATTGTCTCCACTGCTCTTTAACATTGTAATGGAAGTTTTAGCCATCGCAATTAGGAAAGAAAAAGTGATCAAGGGTATCCATATATGGTCAGAAGAGATGAAACTTTCGCTCTTCGCAGATGATGGGATTGTATACCTGGAAAACACTAGGGATTCTACTACAAAACTTTTAGAAGCGATCAAGGAATTCATCAGCGTCTCAGGTTTCAAAATCAACATTCATAAATCAGTAGCCTTTATATATACCAACAATAGTCAAGCTGAAAAACAGTTAAGGACTCTATTCCATTCACACTAGTGCCAAAGAAGATGAAATATTTGGGAGTTTATCTAACAAAGGACATGAAAGATCTATATAAAGAGAACTATGAAACTTTAAGAAAAGAAATAGCTGAAAACATTAACAAATGGAAAAACATACCATGCTCATGGCTGGGAAGAATCAACATTGTTAAAATGTCCATACTACCCAAAGCAATATACAATTTTAATGCAATATCTATTAAACTCCACTGTCATACTTTAAAGATCTTGAAAAAACAATTGTTCATTTTATATGGAATCAGAAAGAACCTCAAATAGCCAAGACATTACTCAGAAATAAAAACAAAGCAGGAGGAATCACGCTACCAGACCTCAGACTATACTATAAATCGATAGTGATCAAAACAGCATGGTACTGGCACAAAAACAGAGAAGTAGATGTCTGGAACAGAATAGGGAACCAAGGGATGAATCCAGCTACTTACCGTTATTTGATCTTTGACAAGCCAATTAAAAACATTCAGTGGGGAAAAGATTCCCTATTTAACAAATGGTGCTGGGTGAACTGGCTGGCAACCTGTAGAAGACTGAAATTGGACCCACACCTTTCAACATTAACTAAGATAGACTCTCACTGGATTAAAGATTTGAACTTAAGACACGAAACTATAAAAATACTAGAAGAGAGTGCAGGGAAAACCCTTGAAGAAATCAGTTTGGGCGAGCATTTTATGAGGAGGACCCCCCGGGCTTCAAAAATATACTACTGGGACCTGATCAAACTAAAAAGCTTCTGCACAGCCAAGAACACAGTAAGTAAAGCAAGCAAACAGCCCTAAGAATGGGAGAAGATATTTGCAGGTTATGTCTCCGACAAAGGTTTAATAACCAGAATCCATAGAGAACTCAAATGTATAAGCAAGAAAAGAACAAGCGATCCCATCGCAGGCTGGGCAAGGGACTTGAAGAGAAACTTCTCTGAAGAAGACAGGCACATGGCCTACAGACATATGAAAAAATGCTCATCATCTTTAATCATCAGAGAAATGCAAATCAAACCTGCGATATCATCTAACTCCAGTACGATTAGCCCATATCACAAAATCCCAAGACCAGAGATGTTGGCGTGGATAGATGTGGAAAAAAGGGAACAATTCTACACTGCTGGTGGGAATGCAAATTAATACATTCCTTTTGGAAAGATGTTTGGAGAACACTTAGAGATCTAAAAATAGATCTACCATTCAATCCTATAATTCCTCTACTAGGTATATACCCAAAAAACCAAAAATCACATCATAACAAAGATATTTATACCAGAATGTTTATTGCAGCCCTATTCATAATTGCTAAGTCATGGAAATAGCCCAAGTGCCCATCGATCCATGAATGGATTAATAAATTGTGGTATATGTACACCATGGAATATTATGCAACCTTAAAGAAAGATGGAGATTTTACCTCTTTCACGTTTACATGGATGGAGCTGGAACATATTCTTCTTAGTAAAGTATCTCAAGAATGGAAGAAAAAGTATCCAATGTACTCAGCCCTACTATGAAACTAATTTATGGCTTTCATATGAAAGCTATAACCCAGTTATAACCTAAGCATATGGGGAAGAAGGAGAGGGAGGGGAGGGAGGTGGGGGAGGATGGGCGGAGGGAGGGTGATTGGTGGGATTACACCTGCGGTGCATCTTACAAGGGTACATGTGAAACTTAGTAAATGTAGAATATAAATGTCTTAACACAATAACTAAGAAAATGCCAGGAAGGCTATGTTAACCAGTGTGATGAAAATGTGTCCAACGGTCTATAAAACCAGTGTATGGTGCCCCATGATCGCATTAATGTACACAGCTGTGATTTAATAAAAAAATAAAAATAAATAAATAAATAAAATAAATAAAATTCATTGGAGGAAAGACTCTTTAAGAAATGGTGCTGGGTAAACTGGCTGACAACCTGTAGAAGACTGAAATTGGACCCCTATCTTTCATTAACAAAATTAACAAAATTGATTAACAAAAATTGATTCTCACTGGTTAGAAGATTTAAACTTAGGACATGAAACTATAAAAATACTAGAAGCCTGGAAGAATATTTTATGAGGAGGACCCCCAGGGCAATTGAAACAACACCAAAAATACATTACTGGGATCTGATCAAATTAAAAAGCTTCTGCACAGCCAAGAGCACAGTAAGTAAAGCAAACAGACAACCTTCAGAATGGGAGTAGGTTTTTGCAGGTTATGCTTCTGACAAAGATCTGATAACTAGTATCCACAGAGAACTCAAACTAATCAAGAAGATAGGAACAAATAACCCCATTTCTGTGTGGGCAAGAGACTTGAAGAGAAACTTCTCTGATGAAGACAGGCGCATGGTCTAGAAACACATGAAAAAAATGCTCACCATCCTTAATCATCAGAGAAATGCAAACCAAGACCACTTTGAGATATCATCTAACTCCAGTAGGATTAGCCCATGTCACAAAATCCCAAAACTACAGACGTTGGCGTGGATGCGGTGAGAAGGGAACACTTCTACACTGCTGGTGGGAAAGCAAGCTAATACGACCCTTTTGGAAAGAAGTTTGGAGAACTCTCAAGGAACTAAAAGTGGACCTACCATTGATCCTGCAATTCCTCTATTAGGTATATACCCAGATGATCAAAAATTATTTTATTTATTTATTTTTTTGAGACAGAGTCTCACTGTATCGCCCTCAGTAGAGTGCCACTTTGAGATATCATCTAACTCCAGTAAGATAAGTCCACATCACAAAATCCCAAAACTACAGATGTTGGCATGAATGTGGAGAGAAGGGAACGCTTCTACACTGCTGATGGGAATGCAAGCTAATATGACCCTTTTGGAAAGAAGTTTGGAGAACACTCAAGGAACTAAAAGTAGACCTACCATTCGATCCTGCAGTTCCTCTACTAGGTATATACCCAGATGATCAAAAATGATTTTACAACAAAGACAGTTGCACAAGAATGTTTATTGTGGCCCAATTCACAACAGCCAAGTGCCCATCGACCCATGAATGGATTAACAAATTGTGGTATATGTACACTATGGAATACTTCCTATTCAGCCATAAAAAAGGATAGAGACTTCACATGTTTCATGTTTACCTGGATGGAGCTGGAATATATTCTTCTTTGTAAAGTATCTCAAGAATGGGAAAAAAAGTATCCAATGTACTCAATATTACTATGAAATCAATATATAATCACCTATACATTCATATGAATGGTAAAACATGACTATAATCCAGAAAGTAGAAAGGAAGAAGAGAGAGAGAGAAGGAGGGAGGGTATTTGGGGGGACCTCAGCTAATGTGCATGATGCAATGGTACATTTCAGAACTGTTAAGAAATGAGTATAATTATGATGGATGTGTTATTTAGTTTAATGCAAACATTTCATATTGTATATCAAAACAGTACACTGAGCCCCATAAATGCATCAATGTAAAAAGTTATGATTTAATAACAAATAATTAAAAAAATAATAATAATTTTTAAAGGAAGATTAAAGTGGGCATCGCCTGTGGCTCAAAGGAGTAGGGCACCAGCCCCATATGCCAAAGCTGGCGGGTTCAAACCCAGCCCTGGGCAAAAAAAAAAAAACTGCGAAAAAAAGATTAAAGCTGGCTGACACCTGCTTTGTGTTAGGCACGGTGGGAGGCAAGTATAAGCCCTGAGCTGTCCAGTCCTGCCATCGACTGTCCCACCCCAAGGGCTAGGAAACAAGCTTAGAAAAGGTGAATTCTGCTGGCCAAAGTCACACACTTAATCCCAGAGGCTGCAAATTGCATGCAGCCTGAGGCTGAACCCAGCCTATCAATGTTTAGTTTGACTTCTGTTGTGTTTTATAAACATTTGTATTTGTTCCTAACATCTACCTGAAAACATAAAACCTTTACACAAAATCCAGGTTTCTGGTTTGTCTTGACCATGGGCAGCTGTGTCCCTGTCTAACCAGCATTGCCTCTGACAGCTGAGTATGGCTGCATGTTTGCATGAACCATATACTCTCCAGTTTGCCCCAGTCCCGTTCACTCCTCATAGCCTTGCATTTATCCATGCTTTGCTCACTTAGTCATCTGCCTTACCCTGCAGGAATTTGAGTTTTTGGCTCCTACTTGGAATGTTAGCATCTCAGCTTTCTTATTGCTGGTGAGAGAGTAGGCAGCTAGCCCCGGACAAGCACTTTCTGCTTCTGTTTTATGTTTAATCAAAAGAGAGAGGGATGGAAAACGGACCCCTCCTACCCCAGTACCCACAGTGAAACCCTATCTTGAGCATTTGTTCTGCAGACTGAGGGTGGTGGGATATCATGGACCTGTAGATCATAAGAGCTAGAAGGCCCAGAGAAGTTAAGCAGTTTGGCTCATGTCACAGAGCAAGAGGGTGGCAAGTTGGGCTGCATCCAGGGAGAGTTCTCCCTCTTGTCCTGGTGGTGCTTCTTTGCTTTTGGGGCCCTGTCCTTGTGGAATACATGGCCTCACTGCTATGTGGTCCCCATGACCCCATGGAGATAGTGGACCAGTCTTTCCCTCTCTAGGGACCCCGGGCTAACTCTGCCCTCTCCACAGGGCACAGCTGGCACTTCAGCTATGGCCCTATGAGACCCTTCGCCCCAAGGACCAGTGGGAGAGTGTGTGTTTGTTGGTGTCACTGCCAAGAGGCTGTGTGGTCAGCAGGAAGCTTGCTCTTACTCTTTCTCCCTGTGGCAAGTGGCTCTGGCCTCCTTTCCTCTAAGACCAGGGTTGGGGAAAGGGGCATGACTGCCCAAGGGTGCCTTGCTGGCCTTGCTTCAGAGCTTGCTGCCTCTCAGCTCCCAGTCCCATGAGCTCTTGGCCCTTGAGTGTGGCCAGGACTATGCATTTGTGCCTGCCCTGTTCCATACAGCAAATCTATGTCACTCTGGACTGTAGGCAGCAACGGCGGTCTCTCTGAGTGATTACAGAGAGATCTTCCTACTGAGCAGGGCCTGCAGTAGAGGGCAAGGTTGCATCCAGGTGTTTCTGAATCTCCTCCCTCTGTGCCCCTCTGCCCCTGCCCTTCAGTTCCCAGGGGATGGAAGAGTAGGTTGACAGCGACCCTTTTCCCCTGTCACCAGTCTCCCCTTTCCTCCCCCTGGTGTCTCCTCTTGCTGTTGGCTCTGAAAACCAGGCCAACCACCCACGTATCTCATTGCACTAGTTTAGAAATGCAAGCTGCCAACATCAGCAGGTGTTCCAGACCCAAAGTTGTCAAACTGTGGCCTATGTGGGCACCTTGAGGACTGGCAGTGAAAGGATGAGGGTAATGAAGGTTCATGGATATGGCCCTGAGGTCCCACCCACAGTAAAATCAGAACAGGGTTTTTATATCTGTTTTTCCCATTCTTTTAAAATTGTTTCTGAATTTATTCACTCATTCATTCTACAAGTATTTATAGAACACCTACTGTGTGCCAGGCACTGTTCTAGATGCTAAGGCATAGCAGTGAAACAAACAAGACTTTCATTTTCATGAATCTGACATTATTGTATGTAAGACAAGACGATGAAAAAATAAACGCAAAGGATTTCTACATCTAGGAAGATAGAATAGACATACTGCCTTCTATCCTGACTGCTCAGTACAACTAATATTTTTGGATATGATACAGAAGACAAACCATAGGAAGACTCTGAAAAGTAGAGTGAAGACAGTAGGAACTAAGGACTGAGGAACAATACATTGATGAGTTCTTTTTGTGTTTTATATGCCAGATTTAGAGCTGAAGAAATCAGCAATTTAGGAATGCCAATAGGCACAGACAGAAAAAAAAAGTCCCCAACTAAAGTCTGCTTTCTCTAGCCACAGGTCCTACTGAGACAGAAAATATTTAGCAATACCTGCTCTACTCCAGTCACATTGCACAGAAGAAAACAAACTGTGGTACCATCCCCACCAATGCCAGCCAAGTGAGTGGGGCAATTAGATTTTGCTTCACCAGATTTAACAAGCAATCCCCCTTGCTGCTGGGATGGTGGTGGAGTAGGGAGTTGGAGCTTTTATATCCGCTAGACAGTAACAAGCCTACACCCCTAAGTGCAGTGGAGACCACATGGAAGTGTGGAATTCCACCTCCACCAGGCAGTAACAAAACATCCCTCACCCTACCTGCTGGGATTGTGACCTAGGAGAACTGGCAGACAGCTGGGATTTTTGCCACTGTCCAGTGGTAATGAGACCAATCCCTTTAGTATGGTGTCAGTGAAGGCAACTTGGGGACCCGTAAGGAGGCACTTCTGCCCCTTCCAGCCAGGTGCTATCAGCAAAGACCCAGTGAGGAGCCAGTACTCCTGCTCACTGAGAACCAGGAACCTTCTTCACTTCCAATGTCAGTGGTGACTCAGAGGGAAACCTGGACTTCCACCCCTACTTGGAAGCAACTGGACAGTGTTCCTCCTTCCCTAGCCAGAATGATGTCAAAGAAAGCCAGCTAAAGGAGAAGGTTTAAACAGGATCAGAGTCTCATTAAAAATATTTAAAATGTCGAGGTTGCAGTTGAAATCACTTCCCATACCAAGTACCAGGAAGATTTCAACTTGAATGAAGAAGGACAATCAACAGATTCTAATCCAGAGATGTTAGAAATCATCATAAAATTGTTTTAGTGAGAAATTATTAAACACCTTGGAGAAATAAAAAGTCTCAGGAAAGAAATAAGAATCAATGGAAAGTTTAGAACTGAAAAATTCAATAACAAAAATAGAAAACTCAGTGGTTGAGCTCAACAGCAGAATAGAGGACAGAGAAAAGAATCAGAATGAACTTAAAGAGAAGACAATAGGAATTACCCAATCTGAACAACAGAGAGAAAATACACTTTAAAAAAATTGAACAGAGCCTCAAGGACCTCTGAGACTCTAATGAAAGATCTAACATTGAAGTCCCCAAAGAAAAGGAGAAAGAGAGTGGGAATGGAAAAATACCCAAAGGAATAATGGCTGCAAATTTCCTAAATTGTTTGAAAGAAACCAACCTACAGAGTCAAAAAGCTGAATGAATATCCACAATAGAATAAGCCCAAAGAAATCCATGCCAAGACATATCATGGTCACACTTTTAAAAACTTAAGTAATAGAAAAAATCATAGCTGGGCACAGTGGCTTGCTCCTGTAATCCAAGCACTTTGGGAGACCAAGGCAAGAGGATTGCTTGATCTTGGACAACATAGCAAGATTCTGTTTCTACAAAAATTAAAACATTAGGCAGGCATGGTGGTGCAGGTTACAACCTGTTGTCCTAACTACTCAGAAGGCTGAGGTGGGAGGATTTCATGAGCCAAGAAATTCAAGGTTGCAGTGAGCTATGATAGTGTCACTGCACTCCAACTTGGACCACAGTGTGAGACGAAGTGAAGGGAAGGGAAGGGGAGGGGAGGGGAGGAGAAGGGAGGGAAGGGAAGGGAAGGGAAAAATCATGAGAGCAATGAGAAAAAAAAAAAACCTTAAGTGTAGGGAAAACAATTCACATGACAGTGGATTTTGAGTCAGAAAACATGGAGGCTAGAAGGAAGTGGCGCAGCATTTTTCAAGTGTTAACAGAAAAGAACTGTCAACTCAGAATTCTATATGTAGCAAAAATATACTTAAGGAATAAAGGAGAAATCAAGATATACTTAGATGAAAGAAAACTAAGAAAATTTGCTGCCAGCAGGAGATATTTTATAAAAGAAAGTTTCAAAGGAGGAAAGAAAAATGGAAAGAGAAATTTTATTTCCCTTGAGTTTTCTAAATTATGTTTTGTGGTTGAAGCAAAAATCATAATATGGTCTGGTGTGGTTCTAAGTATATACAGAGGACGTATTTTAAGACAATTATATTATATATGGGGGAAGTGGAGGGACACAAGGGAGCCCATATTTCTATCACTTAAACTAGTAAAACTTTCAATACCAATAGAAAGTGATTAGTTTTTCATATATAATGTATGACCTGGAGCAATCATTTAAAAAATGTCATATAAACATACTCTCAAAATAAAATCAAAATGAAACTCTAAAACCTGCTCAAGTAACCCATAGGAAAGTAAGAAAGAGGAAAAGAGAAACAGACAAACAAACAAACAAAAACCCCAAAACAGAAAACAAGCAGGAAAAACAATAACAAAATAAGTTGGCAGGCTTAAGTTATAATATAATCAACAATCATATTACATGTGAGTGTTCTCAATACACCAGTTAAAAGTCAGAGGTAGGCAGGGAAAATTCTAAAACCATGACCTCAAACTACATGCCTGTCTGCAAGAAACTCACTTCAAATATAATGAGATAGACAGATTGAAAGTAAAAGGATAGAAAACATACACCATTTAAGCATTAATTGAAATAAAGCAGGACTAGCTATACTAATACTAGATGAAGTACATTTAAAGCAAAGAAAATTACCAGAGATGGACATTAAATAATGATAAAAAGGTCAGTCCACCAAAAATACATTAACAGTCCTAAATGTGTATGCATCAAACAACAGGGCTATAAAGTCTGTGATATAGCTACAAGATGAAATAGGCAAATTTACAGTTATACTTAGAGTTTTAATACCCCTCTCTCAATAATTAATAGAATGGATAAACAGAAAATCAGAAAGATATTAAAGAACTCAACAACACTATACACCAAAAGGATCTAAGTGACATCTGTATAACACTCTATCCAACAACAGCAGAATACACATTCTTATTAAATAGCCACATAACATATATACCATATATATGGAAAGAAAAAAATCAATAAAATTGAAAATAAAAATAATTAATATAGTAAACCAAAACTGATGGTTCTTTAAAAATATAAATAGAACTAACTTCTAGAGGGGGTAGGGGGGAAAGAGAGATAGAAAGACAAAGAGAAAGAAACATAAAATACCAAAATGTCAGTGTCAGGAATGAAACAGAGTATGTTGCAATGGACCCTCAGGACATCAAAAGTATAGTAAGGGCACATTACAAAGAGCTTTACACATATAAGTTTGACAACTTGGATGAAATGGATCAATTCTTCTAAAAGCACAAACTGCCACAACTTATCCAATGGAAAATAAGTGAGTTCATAATTTAAGAATTTTTTTAAAAGAAATTTCAAAGCTCAGATAGTTTTACTGGAACATTCCATCAAATATGTAAATAAGAACTTGTTTTCTTTCAGAAAATAGAAGAGGAGGGAACACTTTACAATTCATCTTATGAAGCTAGTATTACTCTGATATTAAAGCCAAAGACACAGTTCCAAAGAAAGAAGTATAGTTTAATAGCCCCAACAATACTGATGCAAAAAATTATTTCTCTTCTAAGAGGATATTGTTATGTTGCCCAGGATAGTCTTGAACTCTGAGCTCTAGTGGTCTTCCTGCTTTGGCCTCTCAAGTAGCTGGAATAACAGTGCATAGTACCATGCCTGGTGATGCAAAAATTCTTTTTTTTTTTTGTAGAGACAGAGTCTCACTTTATCGCTCTCAGTAGAGTGCCATGGCATCACACAGCTCACAGCAACCTCCAACTCCTGGGCTGAAGCGATTCTCTTGCCTCAGCCTCCCGAGTAGCTGGGACTACAGGCGCCCACCACAATGCCCAGCTATTTTTTTTTGGTTTGCAGTTCAGCTGGGGCCGGGTTTTGAACCCGCCACCCTCGGTATATGGGGCTGGCGCCTTACTGACTGAGCCACAGGCGCTGCCCGATGCAAAAATTCTTAACAAAATAATAGCACATAGGAGTTGGCAATGTATAAAAGAATTATACACCATGATAAGAAGGTTTTTATCCAAGGACAAAGACTGGTTCTTATTTGAAAATTAGTCATGTCACCCACCATATTAACAGTTTAAAGAGGAAAAATCGCAATTATATCAATTGATGCAGAAAAAGCACTTAACACAATTAAAAATTCATTCATAAATTTTTTAAACTCCTAGTAAATTAGGACTAGAGGTAAGACTTCCTCAGCTTAATAAAGATCATCTACAAAACATTCACAGCTAACATTGCACTTGATGTTGAGAGATGCAATTTTTCTAAAATTGGGGGCAGTTAGGCATGAAAAGGAAATAAAAGGCAAACATTGGAAATGAAGACATAAACCATACCTACTTGTGGATGATATGTTTATCTAGGTAAAATCCAAGGAACCTACCAAAACAATACCCAGACCTAATAAAGGAGTTCAGCACAGTGTTAGGATAAAAGATTTAAAAAATACAAAATCAACTGTATTACTATAAACTAGCAATGACCATTTGAACACCAAAAATTAAAATACAACAGCAGGCTTAGTGTGGTGGCTAATGCCTGTAATCCTAACACTTTGGGAGGCCAGGACAGAAAGATTGCTCGAGTTCAGGAATTTGAGACCAGCCTAAGAAAGAGCAAGACCCCATCTCTGCAAAAAACAGAAAAACTAGTCAGGCATGGTGGCACACCCTTGAAGTATTCCCAGCTACTCAGAAGGCCAGGGCAACAGGGTACTTGAGCCCAAAAGTTCAAGGTTGTCCAGAGCTATGGTAATGCTATTGCACTCTAGCCAGGGCAACAGAAAACCAAACAAAAACAAAATAAATACCATTTATACTAAACAATGAAAGAAATAAAAGAAGATCTAAAAAAGGAAAGGATACAATAACTAGGAAAATGCCAGTGTACCCAGCTATGATTTAATATTAATAAAAAAATAAATAAATAAAAATAAAAAAGGAAAGGGGATACTATATTTATGGATCAGAACACTCAACCTAGTGAAGATATCAATGCCAAAGTTGGTATACAGGTTTAAGGAAATTGCTATCAAAATCTCAGCAATATTTCTTATAGCTATAGACAAGATTATTCTAAAATTTATGTAGAAAGACAAAGGAACTAGAATTGCTAAAACTATTTTGAAAAAGAATAAAACAGGATGAATTAGTCTACCCAATTTAAAAAACTTACTGTATAGCTACAGTATTCCTGACTATGTGGTATTAGTGGGTAGGATAGACACATAGATCAATGAAACAAGATAGAGAATACATAGATCCTGAGACAACTTTAGTAGAAAGAAGTAGAGAATCTAGAAATAAACCCATATAAATCCCACTAATTTTTTACAAAGGTGCAAATCAGTTCACTGGAAGGGGGACGGCCTTTTCAACAAATGATGCTGGAGTTATTGGACATTCACTGGTAAAAAGAAACAATCGGGTGGCGCCTGTGGCTCAGTGACTAGGGTGCCAGCCCCATATACCGAGGGTGGCGGGTTCAAACGTGGTCCCTGCCAAACTGCAACAACAACAACAAAAATAGCCAGGTGTTATGGCGGGCGCCTGTAGTCCCAGCTACTTGGGAAGCTGAGGCAAGAGAATTGCCTAAGTCCAAGAGCTGGAGGTTGCTATGAGCTGTGATGCCGCAGCACGACTTGCGAGGACAACAAAGTGAGACTCTGTCTCTACAAAGAAAGAAAGAAAGAATCAGGCTTCATCTAAACTGCACACTTTTTACAAAAATTAATTAAAAATGGATCATAGACTGAAATATAAAATGTAAAGCTATGATCCTTTTAGCAAAAAATGGGAGAAAATCTTTGGGATCTAGGGCTGGGCGAAACATTCTTCACATCAAAAGCATAAAAGGAAAACTTTGTCAGTGGGATTTCATCAAAATTAAAAACTTTTAATCTGTGAAAGACCCTATCAAGAGGTTGAAAAGACAAATTACAGACTGAGAGATTTGTAAACCACATATCTGACAATAGACTAATGTCTAGGATACATAAAGAGCTCTCAAAACTCAACAGTAAACAAAAACAAAACAGTCCAGCTAGAAAGTGGGCAAAAAACACCAACAGACATTTTTCCAAAGAGGATATACAGATAGAAAATAAACAAATAAAAAGTTGTTCAACCCCTGTAACTGTTAGGGAAACTCAAATTAAAATGACAATGAGATACAACTACAGGTCTATCAGAAAAGCTAAAAAAAAAAAAAAAAATATATATATATCAAATGCTGGTGAGAATGGAGAAAATTTGTTCATTACTGGCAAGAATACTATTCAGCAATATAAAGGAACAAACTGTCAATACACACAAGTTGGATGATTCTCTAGAGAATTACACTGAGTAAAGGAAACCAATCACAAACGTACATCTATGTGATTTCATTTATACATAATTCTTGAAGTGTTAAGTTTATAGAAATGAAGAACAGATTAGTATTGCCAGGAATTAGGGGAGGTCAGGAGGGAAGCGGACATGGCTATAAAATGGAAATAGGAGGCATCTTTGTCCTATTTTGATTGTTATTAATGTCAATATCCTGCTTATTTTGTCCTGTCCTATTTTGACTGTTATTAATATCAATATCCTGATATTGTGCTATTTTATTACATTTGTTTTGCAAGATGTCACCATCTTTTGTATTATTTCTCACAGCTGCAATGTGAATCCCCAATTACCTCAAATGAAAATTTAAATAAACAAAGGATAAATTAATGAAAGTGAAAAAGACAAGAGAATTATGGGGCATGATGAAATGAAGGCTGTGAGGGGGGCTTCTCAGAGATGGTGGACATGGAATGGCCACTGAGGAACGGATGACATTCAAGGATGAGAAGGGACCAGCTGGGCCAAGAGCCTAGGAAAAGCTTGGAAAGTAGCAAGTCCAAAGATCACTGGGGGAGGTAGGGTTGGGGATGAGATTTGGGATTTGAGAGGAATAGAAAGGAGGAATGTGGAGTGCGAGATAACGAGGTCAGAATAGCATTTTATTTGAACAAAGGTCTTGAATGCAAAGCAGATGGGAAGGTAGAGACGTGGGCATTTCTTCCAGGTCAGTCTGCTTCTGTGCCCTGTCTGGCTCTGCTCTGCCCCTATAGCATCTGTTTCTGGGGCCCCTGGGTTTTGGCAACCCCAGGAGAGTTCCCCTACCGCACACTCAGTTGCTGCCTTCCACCTCTCCTGTGGGGCTTTTACCTTTGCTCAGGCCTTTAGTTTGAGGACCTTCTGAGCTATCAGAGTTGAAAGTCAAACTTGATCATGTTTTAAATCTCTGGCTATATAGACTAGAAATTCATTTCAAGTAACTTAGGCAAAAGAAGATAATTTATACAATAGAAAGTTGTTGTGTAAGAACTTCCGTTGCCAATGACAGAAACCCAATTCAAATTGGCTTAAGGGGAAACAATTTAAAACAAAACAAAAAAAAACAATTTGGGCTCCATGATCGAAAAGTCAGGGATAATGGCTTTGGCTTGGGGATACAGCTTCTTTCCAGGGTCCTGCTTCCTTTTGGGTCAGCTTCATTCTCAGGTTGGGTGGTGGCAAGAGGCTCCTCATCAACTTCTGGCTCAAATGCTACCAGCTTAGCACCCCAGAAGAAATATGGGCTCTATTTCCCAATAGCTTCAGCCAAAGTCCTGAAAGTGAGTTGATGAACCTGATGTGGATCACATGCTGGTCCCTGAACCAATCACTGTGGGCAGGAGGGAGGCAACATTCTTATTGGTCAGGCATAGGTCATGTGCTCACTGGGAGAGGTTGGAGTGGAGCTAGCCCACATGGCCTGAGAGGGAAGCAGTGGTGATTTATTAACAGAATCAGAGTGATGCCACCATAAGGGAGAATGGATGCTGCCCAGGCAAAAACAACAAACTTGCAGAATGTCACAGAAAGCCTGCTTCTTCATGCCCCATCCCCAAGTTCTGAGTTTCCACCATGCTAGTACAAAGAGATATTCCAGATTGAACTAGAATCTTCTTGTCATTGCTCAGCAGAAAGTATCTGATTGGACCATCTTTGGCCAGATGTCCAGCCTGTGTCCACTTCATCTTGGAACAGTGGGTAGGTCACATACTGCATCCTTTGGTGAACAGAGACATTCTTAGAGGGGCCAGGCCAACAACCCAAAACTGTCTATTACAGATATTCAAGCCTTCTGGAAGATATAAATTAACATCTTATCCTTAAAATATCAGGGGAATCTATTAATTGGTTTGATGTTAAAGGAAATATATGATCATTGAGGATCCCTCTGGAAAAGACTGAATCCTCAATGTAAGGAGAGGACGGACACAGAGAATGTGGCTCAGTGATCAAGGCAGGTTTATTCAGATAAATCTTGGAGGGGCTTTGGCCTGGGTGGAAAAGCAGCTTCCCTACAATCTAGCAGCTTATATAGCCTGCTGAGATGGGAAAGCCTAATATTTAAGGCAGAGTTTAGCCTGCTGAGGTGGTAAACCCTATTTGGGGCTTAGTTTAGTCTGTTGAGGTGGGAAAGCCTATTTGGGGCAGATTTGGAACCTGATAAGGCCTATCTCCAAGAAATGGCCTTTCCCCTATAAATTGAAACTCAAATACTGTGAAGAGGGCCCCATGTTGGACGCCACTCTGTCCTTAAGTCACCATCTCACAGTAGTCTGCCTCCTTCACTCAGATTTTACCCTGATTTCCTTCTAGGGTACTTGGATGCTGCCAAAGAGAAGACCAGTGGGTTTGGGCAGTGGCTGACCATGGGGAATGGAGGGGATGTTTAGAGACCAGCTGGATGGGTTGGCAGCAGGGGAAGCCTGGAGCATTCAGACAGTGCAGGGCTGGAACAGCAAAACTGAGGCTTAATGTGGAGGAAACCAGTCACCAAGGCACATATGGAAAACAGAGACCCAGCAACCATGCCAGGTGTGACTGGAGTCAGGGAGGTATACCACTCCTGGAACCACTCCTGCACAGACTTGGTCAGAGGAATCAGGCTGGAGGCCATTTCTAGAACTGGAACCAAGTCATCTGAGTCTCCTAGTTCCATTCCCACCTTTCCTGTCTTTCCAGGTATGCATAGGACACAATCTCCAGTATTGGGCTGGGCTTAGCAGCACACTGGTGTGTGTGGGGGAACAGCCAAGAATCCCAGCTGTGGGGAGAGAGAGGTGTTCAGGACAGAGCCAAGTGGGTCGTGGTAACTCCATCTGTCACAGGGAGAGCTTGCAAAGCAAGTCATATGGACAGAGGTGGTCAGAATGTCAACAGTAACAGTAGTAATGACGGCAGGCCTACTATGTGCCAAACACTGTGTTAAGATCTTAATGGATCATCTCTTTTAACCCTTGGAACAACTCTGTAAGATCATGCTGTTGGTGTGTCCATTAAAATGGGACATGAAGAATGTGAGCTGAGAGGTTACACATCTTGCCTGGGGTCACATGTGAACAAGGGTAATTCAGCTCTCTTGAAAAGCAAGTTTTAGGGTGCCTGGTCCTCATCTCCTTCTCCATTGTTAACTCCAGCTAATCCAATGCAGCCTCCATCCAGCATCCCAAGCATCTAGTAATCTTGTGGCCCTAGGCCTTGGCACATAGCATTTTCCTCTCCTGGGATGCCCTTGCTCCTGGCCAGCTCTCAGTGATCCCACCAGACTCAGGGTGAAAACTGCTGTATTTCAGGTAGCCTACCCTGATTCCAGCTCTGTGGATGGAATGATGTGCTCTCCTCGTGTTGACCCATAATGAACTCTTTTACTATTGTCACAATGTGCACATCATCCTGTCCTCCAGAACAGACTGTGAGTGGGGAAGGGGCCAAGTCTGTTCTTCTCTGTGGCAGTACCTGCTCAGCAGCTGAGTAGGGATGCATGAATGTTTTTTCCTGTCCTCCCCCTCACTGTGGCATCTCTTTTCTGATCTCTTGGCAGCCTGGCGTGGGGCTCTTTTACCTGCTGCATGGCAGCCTCTGTCACCACACTCAACTCCTACACCAAGACAGTCATCGAGTTCCGGCACAAGCGCAAGGTCTTTGAGCAGGGCTACCGAGAAGAGCCGACCTTCATAGACCCTGAGGCCATCAAGTACTTCCGGGAGAGGTCAGTGCACCTGGGGTACCAATACTGGAAATATGAAGGGCAGGGCCTGACCTCAGTGACCACAGGGCCACAGTCAAAAACTGGAGTGAGTAATCTGACGTATTCTAGGTGGCCATGGGGCAGGCAGGTTGAGCACAGCAGAGTTTGGGCCCCTACTGTGTTGGAATTTCTGGGACATTTTAATGTTTTATGGGGCATGAGATTGCCTTGGGCTTACATGTTCACAGCATAAGAAACCCAGAAGGAACCAAGTTGAATGTTTGCCATTAGACTCCATGCTCCTTAGAACCATGATAAAGAGGCTGAGCAAGGTTTCTTTCTTGGGCTCTGTCATGCACTGAGTGAAAAGAGGATCTAGCTGTGGGATTGGTGATGGCTGCTGGAGGAGATGGCTCCTCAGGATCAGGGACTATATCTGATCATGTGAATCTTTGGAGTCCAGCTAGGAACAGAAGTAGCAATCAGCAGTGGATGGATGGATGGATGGATGAGTGGATGGGTAGATGAGTGGGTGGGTGGATAGAAGGGTGGGTGAGTGAATAGATGGGTGGATGGATGAATGGATGGATGGATGATTGAGTGAGTTGATAAGTAGGCGGATAGATTAACAGATGGATATAAGAAGGGAGGGAAGGATGAATGGAAAGACAGACAGATGGTTGGCTGGACAGATGTCAGGATTTCAGAAGCTGGAGATATTCTTAGGTGAAATTCCTCCCGGACACCTTCTGATGAAGCCACTTGGAAATCTCTGAAATCTGGGATTTCTGATCCTGCTGCTGGAGAGTGAGCTCACTGTTCCTATTGTGTCCACCTCACCTCCTATGCTTTTCCCCTGGCTCCACCCAAAGCCACTCTTCTGGGCCAGCTACTCCTACTGGTCCCCAGTCTAGTACCAACCTACACACCATTAGCAGCTCAGGTCTCTAATAGGCTATGAGGAGTGTTCCCTCCTCAGTCCATCCTGCATCCCTGGCTCGATTGTGGCTGTGTGTATGGCAGGCCCTGCACAACACAGCCTGTGCCTCTCTCTCTGGCCTCTGTCTGGCTCCCAGTTGTGTCCCAGTTTGTAATAGCAGAGATGGGACAGGGCTGTTCTAATTCATATCTTGGCCACATCCATTCCTGGTCCCCTGTACCTGTAAGGCCCAAGAATGATCAATGACCAATCTCTTCTTGAGAGAGGAGAGATAGAACATCAAGCCTAGGCCAGAGTTAGCCATCATAACAGCCATCATCCGGAACACCAGTTGTGTGCCAGGCCCTGAGCCCTAGGCATTAAATTTCATCCTTAGGACCTCCCTATGCAGTCAGTACTTTGAGCCTCATTTTGCAGATGAGGAAAACTGAGTCTCAAAGAAACTAAGACACTTACTTAAGTTTGAGCAGTGATGGAGGAGGAATTGGGCCCAAGTTTGTGTGGCTCTATACAAAACTTAAGAAAGTACCCCCAAAGGTGGGGTCACCCAGGCAGAGCCAGGATCAAACCCAGGCAGCAGCTTGAATCCATGCAGGTGCTGTTATGCCCTGGACACATCTGCACAGCTGTTGTGGTTTGTGTGCAGGCCAGATGCTGCTTCCTGCAGGTCCAGGTGAGGGCTCCCTTTGCCCCAGGCATCTGCTTTGTCTCGCATGTGGAGCTTACCAGAATGCCCAAGAGTTTGATACTGTCAGGAGCTTCACGTGTTGATGATTGGAAACCCCAGCTTCCCACCCCTGTATGAGACAGTGCTGACGCATGCTCTGCAGTGCCTCGCAGAGGTCCCCACAGGGATGGGGCCCCAGGTGCCCTTGAGGGACCTTCCTGTCAACACACCCTTTCCTAGCACCTTCCTTCCCTGTCTCTCTCCCCCTCATATATCCTGGCACCTCCCCTCAAATGAACAACCTGCACCCAAATTCTTATAACGGGTCTACTTCTGGGGGTCTGAACAAAGATATGCAGTATGGCTTTCAGTGGAAGGGAAGGACCATGGGGGGCCCCCCCTCTCTGTCACAGAGCCCTCTCTTCAACTGCTGTGATGTCTTTCTGCTGCCAGGACCTTTGTCTGTACCATGCCCCCAGCCTGGAATGTTTCTGTGAGGCCATCCCTAGTCTCATGGTCTAAATGTGCACACCCCACATGCCCCGTCCTGGTCGTACTTTATCTTTATTGTTCATAGCACCTGACACTGCCGCCAGTATTTTCTTTCTTTGCTTGCTAGTCTGCAGCAAGTTTCAGACTGTTTCATTCCCTACTGTATCCTTAGCACCCAAGACAGGGCTGGGCACCTAATATGTGCTATTCAAGGTTTTCTGGTGGCTGGATTCTTCTGTTTGGAGGCCTCAACCCAGACTCCCTTGGGCCCTTACAGCTGCAGCCCCACAACCATCTGGCTGATTCAGTGTGCCTTTACCTCCACGCCCGAGCCCTGGGAGAGAGGATGTGATTGCCCAGCGGGAGTCAGTGTTCGGTCCTGGGCCAGTCAGTGGTGGCCAGGGAGGTCAAGCTGACCTGGTGTACAACTGGCCTTGCCCCAGGCTGTGGAAGGTGGCATGCCCAGCATGGCACAGGGCCCAGAGCAGGCACATAAACAGTCTGATGTCTAAAACTGCCCCATTATCGCTGCAGTCTGTTGTCACCTCGGCTATGGGAGATCTGCCTGCTGGGGCATCAGAAGGTAAAATTGCACCTTGTTCTGCTGAGGCGGAGGACAGAACCTCTCTGAACCCCATCAGCAAGAAGCTGCTGATTGCTGGTGCCCCACTTCCCATGGTCCCTAGCACTCAGGCCACAGGACGAATGGTTGCCAGCATATGTGCAGAATATCACTTTACACATTCATAACTTGAACATTATGCAGAGGTTCATCAAATTTTATTTCCTTTTCCCTCTGAGGAGAGTATTTAGCTTAGCTGGGCTGTTCTATTTCTTTGGCTTTTTTTTTTTTTTTTTTTTGTTCCTCCCCTACAAAGAGCTCACAGCACATAGATCTCTGTACAGGTTTGCAGGCGGGGGTGTCGGAAGCAGGGCTGAAATCTTGCAGCAGCCAGTGTCCCTGAAGCCACAGCTAGGGACACCAGATAAGGAGATCCACACCCTTACCTGCTAATGTGTCCCCCTCCTTGGGGGACAGAGGGTGCCATGGAAAAAGCAGGGATTTGGAATGAGTTTTCCAATTTGTCATTTGCTGATGTGTGACTTGGGGCAAGGCAGTGAGCCCCTCTGGGCTTATTTCTTCTGACCCATCATGGGAGCTTTCAAAGCTTTCCATGTCCTAGGAAGGCTGAAATTTAATAACCCATGTGACATGCTGGCACAGTGCCTGGCATATGAAGGGCTTTGTATATGAGTTTCCATCTCCTCTGCTTTAAGGCCCTTGCTGGACCTCAGAGTGAAGCATGAGCTTGGCAATGACCAAGGGTTGCTGCTAATAATCGTGTAATTATATTTTACTCTGTATCAGGCCCTCCTCTAAGTGCCTTAGATGTGACTCAGTTGATTTCTCCAACATCTCTGTGGGGTGTAGGTATTATTGTCATCCCCATTTTGCAGATGCAAAATCGAGGCACAGAGAGGGAAAGGTCACACTGCTGGTAAGTGCCAAAGCTGGGATTTGAACCCTGGCCACACAGTCAATCCACCCCCAGTCTTTGTGCTGTGCAATTTCTTAGGCCTGTTCAGTAGTCTGTGCCACGCACCAAGGTGGGACCTGGCACACAGGGGAGGGGAGTCCTACAGCAGAAGAGCTCACTGTGTGAGGGGCAGGCCAGGTGAGAGACAGATTTGGGTGTAGAATGGGTGGGGGTCTGGGATGACTCACACCCTGGGGTGCATGGTCTCCCAATGCCGTGCCTTTCCTCACGGCGGAAGAGGCCTTTGTGCAGCCCATTTCATCCAGGCCTCTCATGCTGTCCTTCTGGGAACTGAGGTCAAGGTAGTGCCCTATGGGGGCTGTTGCCCAGGAAAGGTTTGGATTGTTTTTCCCCCACCCCTACCCTGACCCAGGTCCTCTTAGATTGTTCTCTGCCAGAGACGACTGCAAGTCTGAGGCGCAGTTGGGCAGATTCTGAATGTTTTTCAGGCCTTTAAAACGTAGTGGTATGAGGAAGAAAGGTGTGTGTGCATGCATGTGTGTGTTTTCCTGCATGTGCGTGTGCTCATGTGGAAGGGCCATTATGCATCTGTGTCCAGTTTGGGGAAAGGGAGAGACCGCACCCCCCTGACTCAGAGCATCCTCACCTGTTTCAGCTCTGAGAAACATCCCCAATCACTGTCTCCTTTCCTGCTCTCCAAGGTGGGCATCTTTATCGGGCCTCCCAAGGGGAGGGGTGGAAGCTGATGAACAAAAGGTAAATATTTGGGGATCAGGGTTTTCTTGAATGCTCAGTGTTCAGATCTGGTTTAACAATGTGCGCAAGAAAATGAGACCTATTGGATTGGACTCCAGAGGGAATTTGGCAGCGCTGGGCAAACATCCTACCTGACTCAGAAAGTGGCAGTCTCTGGAAGACAAGGCCCTAGAGCTTCCTAGGAGGGGCCCTGCTCCTGGGGACAGCTCCTCCGTGGGCTCATATACCTCCCTCTGCAGCATTGGGACTCTGCCCCCTTCCCACATGTCCCACTCCACAAGAGCAGGGAGCTTGGCTTGCTTTGTCTTCACTCTGTCTCTAGCACCTAGAACCACAGGGCTCAAGAAATTATGGTATTGGGCTCCACGCCCTTAGCTCAGTGAGTAGGGCGCCGCCCACATGCACCGAGGCTGGCAGGTTTGAGCCCGGCCTGGGCCTGCCAAACAACAATGACAACTGCAACCAAAAAATAGCCGGTCATTGTGGTGGGCATCTGTAGTCCCAGCTACTTGGGATGCTGAGGCAATAGAATTGCTTAAGCCCAAGAGTTTGAGGTTGCTGTGAGCTGTGATGCCACAGCACTGTACTGAGGCTGACATAGTGAGACTCTGTCTCAAAAAAAAAAAAAAGAAAGAAAGAAATTATGGTACTGAGTAATAATAATTATATTATTACATATAGTAGAAAGTTATGCAGTGATTTCTGTTGCAAACACTGTTGGAGTGCCTGGCCTGTACTCATGCATTTAGCCCTTGACGAAACAGAATGGAGTTGGAATCAACTCTGCAGTCGTCTAGCTGTGAGTCACTTTACCTCTCAGAGTTTCCGTTTTCCTGGCTGGAAAATGGGCTACTTCAAAGCTTTCTTTTTCAATTTTTTTATTGTTGGGGATTCATCGAGGGTACAAGAAACCAGGTTACACTGATTGCATTTGTTAGGTAAAGTCCCTCTTATAATCGTGTCTCGCCCCCAAAAGATGGGGCACACACCAAGGCCCCATCCCCCTCCCTCCTTCCCTCTCTCTGCTCTTTTTTCCCCACCCCTCCCTCCTTCTTTCTCTCTCTGCTCTCTCCATCCCCCACCCCCACTGTGTCCTTAATTGTCATTAATTGTCCTCATATCAAAATTGAGTACATAGGAGTCATGCTTCTCCATTCTTGTGATGCTTTACTAAGAATAATGTCTTCCACTTCCATTCAGGTTAATATGAAGGCTGTAAAGTCTCCATTTTCTTAATGGCCGAATAGTATTCCATGGTATACATATACCACAGCTTGTTAATCCATTCCTGGGTTGGTGGGCATTTAGGCTGTTTCCACATTTTGGCGATTGTAAATTGAGCTGCGATAAACAGTCTAGTGCAAGTGTCCTTATGATAAAAGGATTTTTTCCCTTCTGGGTAGATGTCCAGTAATGGGATTGCCGGATCAAATGGGAGGTCTAGCCTGAGTTCTTTGAGGTTTCTCCATACTTCCTTCCAGAAAGGTTGTATTCGTTAGCAGTCCCACCAGCAGTTCCCTTCCCTCCACATCCACGCCAGCATCTTCAGTTTTGAGATTTTGTGATGTGGGCCATTCTCACTGGGGTTAGATGATATCTCAGGGTTGTTTTGATTTGCATTTCTCTAATATATAGAGATGATGAACATTTTTTCATGTGTTTGTTAGCCATTCGTCTGTTTTCTTTAGAAAAGGTTCTATTCATGTCTCTTGCCCATTGATATATGGGATTGTTGGCTTTTTTCATGTGGATTAATTTGAGTTCTCTATAGATCCTAGTTACCAAGCTTTTGTCTGATTCAAAATACGCAAATATCCTTTCCCACTGTGTAGGTTGTCTATTTACTTTGGTTGTCTCCTTAGCCGTACAGAAGCTTTTCAGTTTAATGAAGTCCCATTTGTTTATTTTTGTTGTTGTTGCAATTGCCATGGCAGTCTTCTTCATGAAGTCTTTCCCAGGTCAGTGTCTTCCAGTGTTTTTCCTATGCTTTCTTGGAGGGTTTTTATTGTTTCATGCCTTAATTTTAAGTCCTTTATCCATCTGGAATCAATTTTTGTGGGTGGAGAAAGGTGTGGGTCCAGTTTCAGTCTTTTACATGTGGGTATCCAGTTCTCCCAGCACCATTTATTGAATAGGGAGTCTTTTCCCCAAGGTATGTTCTTGATTGGTTTATTGAAGATTAGGTGGTTGTAAGATGTTAGTTTCATTTCCTGGTTTTCTAGTCAATTCCAAGTGTCTATGTCTCTGTTTTTGTGCCAGTACCATGCTGTCTTGACCTCTATGGCTTTGTAGTACAGCCTAAAATCCAGTATGGTGATGCCCCCAGCTTTGTTTTTATTACTAAGAACTGCCTTAGCTATACGGGGTTTCTTCTGGTTCCATACAAAACGCAGAATCATTTTTTCCAAATCTTGAAAGTACGATGTTGGTATTTTAATAGGAATGGCATTGAATAGGTAGATTGGTTTGGGAAGTATAGACATTTTAACAATGTTTATTCTTCCCGTCCATGAGCATGGTATGTTCTTCCATTTGTTAATATCCTCTGCTATTTCCTTTCTGAGGATTTCATTATTTTCTTTATAGAGGTCCTTCACCTCCTTTGTTAGGTATATTCCTAGGTATTTCATTTTCTTTGAAGCTATGGTGAAGGGAGCTGTGTCCTTAATTAGCCTCTCATCTTGACTGCTATTGGTGTATACAAAGCAACTGACTTGTGGACATTGATTTTATATCCTGAGACATTACTGTGTTTTTTGATGACTTCCAGGTTGAGACTTTGCGGTTCTCTAAGTATAAGATCATGTCATCAGTAAAGAGGGAGAGTTTGACCTCCTCTGCTCCTATTTGGATTCCCTTTATTTCCTTGTCTTGCATAATTGTATTGGCTAGAACTTCCAGCACTACTTTGAATGGTAATGATGACAGAGGACAACGTTATCTGGCTCCAGTTCTAAGAGGAAAAGCTTTCCATTTTACTCCATTCAGTAAAATATTAGCTGTGGGTGTGTCATAGACATCTTCAATCAGCTTCAGAAATGTGGCACCTATGCCTATACTCTTCAGTGTTCTGATTAGAAAAGGATGCTGGATTTTATCGAATGCTTTTCCTGCATCTATTGACAGGATCATATGGTCTTTATTTTTGCCTCTGTTAATATGGTGGATAATGTTTATGGACTTGCATATGTTAAACCATCCTTGCATCCCTGGGATGAAACCTACTTGATCATGATGTATGACTTTTTTGATGATAAGCTGTAATCTATTGGCTAGGATTTTGTTGAGAATTTTTGCATCTATATTCATTAGTGAAATTGGTCTGAAGTTCTCCTTTTTAGTTGGGTCTTTTCCTGATTTTGGTATCATGGTGATGTTTGCTTCATAGAACGTGTTGGGGAAGGTTCCTTCTTCCTCGATTTTTTGGGAATAATTTCTGCAGTATTGGAATAAGTGCTTCCTTGAAGGTTTGATAGAATTCTGGTGTGAAGCCATCTAGACCAGGGCATTTTGTTGTTGGAAGCTTTTTTATTGTTTCTTTAATCTCAGTGCTTGTAATTGGTCTGTTCAGGAGCTCTATTTCTTCCTGGCTAAGTCTAGGGATGGAGTGCTCTGTACGTGTCTATCAAGCATAGTTGTTCCAGGGTCTCATTTAAGTCCCTCATATCTTTGTTTAATTTCTGTTTAGAGGATCTGTCCAGCTCTGTAAGAGGAGTGTTCAAGTCCCCTGTTATTATGGTATTATAGGATATCATAGTACTCAGACTGAGTAAGGTCTATTTCAAGAATCTGGGAACATTTAAATTGGGTGCATAAATATTTAGAATTGAAACATCTTCTTGTTGTATTTTTCCCTTGACCAATATAAAGTGACCATCTTTGTCTTTTTTGACTTTAGTTGCTTTAAATCCACATGTATCTGAAAATAAGATTGCAACTCCTCTTTTCTTCTGAATTCTGTTTGCCTGAAAAATTGTCTTCCAACCCTTAACTCGGAGTTTCAATTTATCTTTTGAAGCTAGGTGTGTTTCCTCCAGACAGCAAATGGATGGCTTGTGTTTTTTGGTCCAGTCAGCCAATCTATGCCTCTTCAGTGGGGAATTCAAGGCATTAACATTTATTGAGATAATTGATAAGTGTGGTAGTGTTCTATTCATCTTATTTTGTAAGAGTCCATTGCTTAGTTTTACCTTTTGCATCAGTGTGGAAGTTAGGTTCTGTCCTTTAATTGCTGAGTTCTTACTTTGCCGTTGCTCCATTGTGATGGTCAGTGTATAGAACAGGTTGAAGTATTACCCGTAGAGCTGGTCTTGTTGTGGCGAATTTCCTCAATGTTTATATATCAGTAAATGATTTGATTCTTCTGTCAATTTTGAAGCTTAGCTTAGAGGATATAGAAGTCTGGGTTGGAAATTGTTCTGTTTAAGTAGATTAAAGGTAGATGACCATTGTCTTCTTGCTTGGAAAGTTTCATTAGAGAAGTCTGCAGTCACCCTGATGGATTTGCCCCTGTAGGTCAACTGGTGCTTACTCCTGGCAGCTTGCAGAATCTTTTCTTTTGTCTTGACTTTGGACAGGTTCATCACAATGTGTCTTGGAGAAGCTCGGTTAGAGTTGAGGTGACCTGGGGTCCGATATCCCTCTGAAAGGAGTGTGTCTGAATCTTTGGTGATATTTGGGAAATTTTCATTCATAATATTCTCTAGTATGGCTTCCATTCCCCTGGGGCATTCTTCTTCCCCTTCTCGGATACCTATCACACGTGTGTTTGAACACTTCATAAAGTCCTGTAATTCTGTCAGTGAACTTTCTGCTTTCTCTCTCTTCTTTTCTGCCTCTTTAACTATCTGAGTTATCTCAAGAGCTTTGCCCTCTACCTCTGAAGTTCTTTCTTCTGCATGGCCTAATCTGTTGTTGATACTTTCTATTGCATCTTTAAGTTCCCTAATTGACTGCTTCAGTTCCTTCAGCTCTGCTATATCCTTTCTATATTCTTCATATCATTCATCTCTTATTTGATTCTGTTTTTGGATTTCCTTTTGGTTATTTTCCACTTTATCAGCAGTTTCCTTCATTGTTTCCATTATTTCCTTCATTGTTTTCATCATCTGTATTCTAAATTCCCTTTCTGTCATTTCTATCATTTCATTATAGGTGGTCAGTGGAATATATAGGTGGAATCCTCTGCAGTAGCTACCTCATGGTCCCTTGGGGGGTCGCTCTGGACTGGTTTTTCATGTTGCCAGGATTTTTCTGCTGATTGTTCCTCATGAATGATTTCTTGTATCTGTTTCCTTGCCCTAATTTTCCTTTCACTTCCTCTTGCTCTTTAAGTTGCTGTGCCTCTGGATTAGGGTTTCAATGAGTCCCAGTGTGCCAAAACCGGTCTCACTCTATGCCCCTGAGGGCTAAGGGTGTAAGGCATCTCAGTCCCCACCTTTAGGCTGCTCAGTCACTAGATTACTCAATCCTGCCTGAGGGTGGAGCTTGCAGGGGCAGTTCTCCCACAATGGCTCCACACGGCCCACAGCTGAACATTATTAGCTCCATCTGGCTCTGCAGCTCAGTCTGGGGCCCTAGAAAATGCTTAAAGTCCTCTACACTCTTCTTTTTTTTTTTTTTTTTTGTGGTTTTTGGCCGGGGCTGGGTTTGAACCCGCCACCTCCGGCATATGGGACTGGCACCCTACTCCTTGAGCCACAGGCGCCGCCCTAAGTCCTCTACACTCTTGCCCAAGCTCTCCCAAGGTAGTTCAACTGAGTGCCAAGTCCAAAAAAACCAAAATAGCTCACAGGTAAGGCCTTCCCAGTTTGCAATCTCACTGCTGCTGTACTTATAGCTGCCGGCAAGATTAGACCGAATGAGCACACGCAATCACTTGCCAGTTTTTCACTGCTTTTGTCCTCCTCCTGGGGTCCTGACTCTCTTGCTGACTCTCTGTGTCCTCAAAGGGATGTTTATGGGCAGATCCCACCAGCCAGAGATGCCTGGAGTCTTTTCTTCCCAGCCTCACCGTGCCCAGTTGCAAGGAAGCTATTACTCGGCTATCATCTTGCTCCTCCCCCCAGGACCCTACTCTTCTTACCAAGTCCCTTCAAAGCTTTCTTATGAGGGTTATACGAGATGGTGCAATTAACTTTCTGAGAGAAATCTGGGGATTCTTTCTCCCAATCTGCACCCCAAGACTTCCTTTTCTCTATATAGGGAAAATAAGGAATCATATGGTAGCCCTTGGAGAATACTTCCTGGAGAGGTACATTATTTGGTCCCATAGTTGTTTCAAAATTCTTAAATTTTGACTGAGTTATAAAAAACCAGGAGATTTCAGGATTTCACATTAAAAATCAAGGTTTTTGTCTTCTCCTGAAAAAGTATAGGATCTGGCCACACTGGGCCTGTATTCATACATGGCAGCAAGGGGCTGAGGCCTGTGAGTTTGTAGGCCCCCGCTCACAATCTAGTACCTGCAGGAAAGTTCATGGGTGCCATGGTGGAGTCTCCTGGAAGTGGCTCCAGGCTAGAGGGGTCAGTTCCACCCTGGTGGGAGGTAGAGAAAGGGTTTCACAGAAGAGGCCACTGAGCCAAGTTTTTTGAGACCCATGAAGCATTCACAAGACAGAATGGTAGTGGGTGAGGAAGGGTATTTCAAGGGTACAGGGAACGGCATGAGCAAAGGCCAGGAGGAGCCAACAAACTAAGTATATTTAGGAAAATGTAAGCAATTTGATGTGATTTAAGAGTAAGGTGTGAGTGGGAGGTGAGCCTAAGTCTCTTATTTCTCTTATCCTCCCACGGTGTTTGGGGTTGGGGGCTGGTGGCAGCAGCTATTTGGCTATTCCTGGGATGATTTTACCTGCTGGGAGAGAAAAGATGGCGTAGGAACCGTCCCACGACCACGGTCCTTGGGATCTGGAAGAAACTGGGATGGACGTAAGTCACACAGAAAAGGGGACACCTGGCTCCAGCTCTTCACACATCTCAAGGACAGGCTCTGGTGGGGATGGATGTGGTGACCTTGTGCCCCACCAACTACGTTCTCTCTCATCTATCTTTCTGAAGGGTTTGTCTCTGCTTCATCACCTCCCACTCACCACACAGCCCACTCCAATCTGGCTTCCACCCCTCGCTCCGCTCGGCGCAGCAGCTCTCAGCAGGCCAGCCCTGCACACACCCTCCTCTTTCCTTGGCCCCCACAAGCTGCTCCTCCCCGCTCCTCCCTCTCTAGCTCCTCACAGGGCTCCCCTCCTCTCTTCCGTTCCACGTTGTCCTCATTGCCCATGTGGCCAAGGACTCTTCCCCCTGCACCGCCCAGTGCCGTTTCCAGTTGCCTCCTCGGCAGTTCCACCATGGATTCTCAAAAGGCACCTTAAATCAACATGTCCAAGTCTCACTCATGATGCTCAGCCCACACCTGCCCAGGCTCTTGGTCTCTGTCTGTAAGCGGCCCCACTCCTGCAGGCCAGAAACCTGCAAGTCCCAACAAATGTCCCCTTCCTCACCATCCCTAAGGCCCTCCTGTCCCTACAAGCTCAGGACATTCACCACTCCATCCCCCTCATTCACTTTTGCCCCCTCTGATCCCATCTCCCAGGCAGCAGGAATGCCTCTTCAGTATGGTAATGTGATCGGTGTAACATCACCCAGCTTTCTGCCTAAAACCCTGTAGGGGCCTCCCACGGCCTCCAGGACAAAGACCCAATTCCTTGCCATAACTTCCAAGCCTCCTCATGTACCCCGGGTCCCTCCCCATGTGCACAGCACTTCCACACTTCCATAGCTCCCCAGCTGGCCCTTCTCCTGCCTCTGAGGCTCTGACCTCCTCTTCTCTCTGCTGGCTGCTCCCCGCCACTTCACCCATCAGGCCTCAGGCAGCCCCACCTCTGGGCCCTTGCTCACCTGTTCTCTCTGCCGTTGTCCAGTCTGGGCTGTGGATGGAACCAGACACATATAATGTAATGTAGAGGCTCTGTGCTGTGGGTGGCTGGAGGAAGCCCCTGGGACTGTTGAAAGTGGGCATGGGGGGTGTTGGGGCAGGGGCACCACTGATGCTGGTGATTATTTATATTTCCAAGTAATAATTTCCAACCCATGTGCTTCTAAAAATAATCTCAAGGTGTCACTACCTAGATGTCTCTTTTTTAAACCCAGTATTGGAGAAACAGGAGACAGACCTGTATACTGCACACAGGCTAAGGCAGTGACACTGTGGAACACTTTATCTTCTTCTGTGTTATTTTCCAAACGTTTTGTATCACTGTGATATTACTCAAAAAATGGGAAAGGAAAAAAATAAGACTCTTTTTTAAAAACCCATTTATTTCTCTCTATCTTGGAATGGCCCTTTTGATATGATGTTATAAAATCTTAATTTACTATCTGTGGTCATTTATTTGCCAAAATTCCTTTTAATTCCATTTTTCATTCCATTGTAAATTTCTCATTTAAAAATCAATGTGTTTTTTGTCCTCTGCGACTGTTTCCTCGATATTTAACCTCTGAGACGTGATCAATCACAGCTCCATTTTGCCCATCTGCTGTCTCTGCTGGAATATTACTCCTCAGCCACACCTTGCACTTTGTCACTCTGGGCTGGGGGGTCCTTTGAAATTGCTGTTTATTCCTGAGAGGAGTGCGGTGCCCAGAAATCAGAGATGGCACCGCAGGGATTGTAGGGTCCTTGCATGGCTCACACGAGTAGATCAATGACCAACGCCAGTGTGCCAAGAAAGGGATATGCAAGGAAGGTCCTTGAAGTGGAAAATGATGGAAGGATGGTGGGAGGAACATCTGGAAGGAACATCTGGAAGGAACAGCCACTCCCTGGACTCCCACGCTTTCTCCTAAATGTCAGCCAGCTGGAGGGAAATTGAGAGGCTCTTTTGGCCAACATCACCACAGCTGGCTCTTGATCATGCCTGCTTGTAACTGGGACTGTGGGGATAGGACAGGAGGCCAGGTCAAGCGGAGCCCTTCACATGCCCAAAGCCTGGCTCCCCTGAGAGCTTGTTGGAAGCGCACACTCTCCGGCCCCACTCGCATGGCAGTCTCCTCCGGTGACTCTGAGCAACTTACCGTTTGGGAAGTGCTGGGCTGGGGGACAGAGCCGATGCAGTCTCTGTCATGGAATTGGAAGGGGGCTGGGACCAGCAGAGGCCAGAGGAGAAAGAAGGGTCCTGCAGACCAGTGCTACTCAAAGTGCGGTCCCTGAACCAAACGTGCCCCTATGCAAACATCCTCCATGACAGAGGACAGAGATTGAGATGAGTGTAAAATCTTGTAGAAAGTTGACATTGCCGATACATCCACGCTGGCATTTTTCCATTTCATTTTTATTAAATATGGAAGAATCAGTCCAAGGTAAATTGAAAATTAAGGGGGGAAAATTCTAGTCCTTTTCTGTAGTTTGAGAAGTGCTGCATAGAGGCCGTAAATTCAGGCAGTGGGTGGAGACTGGGGAAACAGGCTGCTGGGACCATGGAGAGACAGCTGGCTTTGAGGATGGCATAGACTGGGCCAGGTGGTGTGGAGGACATGCGGGGAGCAGGGAGCAGAGACAGGGAGGCTGGGGAGGTGCTGGGTACCTGGCATTGGTGTTTGACACTGCCCCCGGGCCAGCAGGGGGTCCCTGGGAGGCCTCTGCCAATGTCCTGGCTGCTGTGGCCACATATGGCCCTAGAATGCAGCCACCACAGACTGTGGGGCCAGTGCTAGTTTTCTCTGAAACCTTCCCTCAGTGTCCTCGGAGCCTCCCAGCTCTGTCACCTGCCTGCATACTTCTCTTATCTGGAAAAGAGCAAATACCTGGCCTCAGTTAGATTCCAGACTGCTGTGGGATATTGGGGACAGTGACTGTGGGATGGTGCAGTCACCCTAGACAGCTGTTGGCATCACCTCTGCAATTCCAGGAAAGCCAGAGAGGGGTGGTCTCCAGCCCTGCTTTCCATGAGGACCTCACAATGCAGGCCACAATTGAGCTCCAGGGACCTGTAAACCTGAGCTCAAATCCCAGCCCTGCCATAGTCCAAGTGGGCCCACTCACGACAGCCTATTGTGCAAATCTTTCCCCAGCTTCATGACATCACAGGTAGCTTCAGCTCAGCCACAGTGGCAGTGTTTGCCCCACAGAGCTTCATAAATACTGCACGTCAGGGCTTTCTTTTCTGTCGGAGAGCCAGGTGTTACCATTTACCAGCCTGCTATTAAGCTTCGGGTTAAGTTATAAATTTATCTTAGATGCAGTTTTTCATTTCTAAAATGGGGATGGTGCTGTTAATGTCTGAGCAGGCACCTCTGTCCTTGTCCCCTTCCCTGCCCCTCATTCACTTTCTGGGCACCACAACATTCACTCACCATAGCTTTTGCTCTGACACTCGTCCCCAGTTTGGGAGATTGCCTCTTCTGTGGCAGAAAAGCCTGTGCTGTGCTGACCTTCTGTGGGTTCTGTCTCCCCTGAATCCAGAAATTTTTGATGCCCTGAAACTTCACTCTGTTTCTTTCAAACTACCTATTTCCTGAGGCAATGACAGTGACAACTCGGAATGATGGAAGAAAGGGGCGTGTGTTTGGCAAGGGGGCTCTTGTTAACATACTCTTCCACCTTTGGGGCCAAAAGTGGAGTCGCTGAGTAACTGGACCACAGGGGCCCCACAGGTGAGGATGATGACAATAGTAATAATAATGACAATGAGGCTGGGTGCTGTGGCTCATGCCTGTAATCCTAGCACTGTAGGAAGCTGAGGTGTGTGGATAGCCTGAGCTAGAGGGAGACCCCATCCTTAAAAATAGCCAGGTGTTATGGCGGGAGCCTGTAGTCTCAGCTACTGGGGAGGCTGAGGCAAGAGGATTGCTTGAGTCCAGGAGTTTGAGATTGCTGTGAGCTATGATGCCATAGCACTCTACCAAGGGTGACAAAGTGAGTCTCTGTCTCCAAAAAAAAAACAAAGTAATGACAATGATGATGATGATGATGATAATCACAGAAAGTGCCAAGAAGTGTTCTAAGTACTAAGAACCTAAATAGAGTGAGCTTTACATTTATTAATTCACTTAATCCCTACAACAACCTTAAGAGGTAAGTGCATTATATGCCCATTTATCAGATGAGAAAATCAAGGCTTGTCCATATGCAAATAGTGGGTGAGCAGTGGAGCCACTACCCTAGCCCCTAGGGGAATGTGACTCACCTGGGGTGCCAGGCCCCATCTGCTGAGTGTTGCTTGACTCCATGTGTCCCATTAACCCTTTAAAGCACTTATTTAGATTGTGGGCAATATCATACACCACTGTTTTCTTAACAAAAGTAAATCTGTCTCTGGGAAATGAGTAATATTTCCTGCAGGAAATTACAGTTCAAATCAAAGGAAACTCACCTGGTGCCGTTTGTCGTTGTTCCTTTCTTAACACAGAGCTCGGTGTCCCTATTGACCCTTGGCTGCTGTTAGCTTTAAACTGTTTTACTTCATTTCCTTCCTCCCTCCCTCCCTCCCTCCCTCCTATAAAGGTCTGTATAGTAAATATTAGAGGCCTTAAAAGTCATATGGTCTGTCTCACAACTCACTCCTTCCTTCCTTCCTTCTTTCCTCCCTCTCTCCTTCCCTCCCTTACTTGAGATACTTTGTACCACACACTATGCTAGACCCTGAGGCTACACGGGGAGAATAAGATAAACTTCATCCTTCTTCTCTCTGAATTGAAAATGTATTAGGGAAGACAGACTATTAAGCAAATTTATAAATGGTAGTGGTTAACACGCCCTGATCCCTGCCTCTGTGCCGTGCCCTGGGCTCTCATCCTTACAACCACCAAGGAGGCAGTGGCAGTGGCTGTGACTATCGTTACTGTGACTGCTGCCCTTGTGCCCATTGCGCACATAAGAAAACTGAGACTCAGAGCAGCCCGATGAGTTGCACAGGGTTGTGCTGCCTGTATTGCGGCCAGGCATGGTGAGCTCAACCACGATTTCTCCTCACTCCAGGGCCCCAGGCCTTATGGTGACCGAAGCCCCACTTTGTCCTCTGTGTGTCTCCTGCCAGGAAGCTTAGCTGCCCAGGGGCACTCAGCCCTTGAGGAAGCTGCAGAAGGGTCAACAACCCTTGCCCCAAACCACTGCCCAGCATTAGCCATGCCCATGTGGCTGCCAAGATCCTGCAGATCTCACCGATCTGGTGTTGTCCTCAGTGAATCTGTTGGGGAGGCTGAGTTTGTGCAAGGAAACCAGCCCTGTCCAGAATAACAACACAGCACTATGGAAAGATGGGCAGACTGGGCCTGGGGCTCAGCTCCCTCTCTGAGGAGTAAGCAGGTGCCGTGTGGTCTTCAGGAGATAGTCCAGGCCATCATCTCCCTGAGAAGCCTCTCTGGAACCTACTCCAGTGGTTCTCAGCCGGGGCTGCACATCATGCCCCTACATACACCTGGACCCCTGGTGATAAAACTGCCCGGTGACTTCGGTGGGCAGCAAGTTGAGAACCACTAGGCTTGGTCGAACCACCTCCACATGCCAGATCCTTCCCACCACCTGCTGTTTGACTGTCTGTACACACCAAGCCCATCTGTTTACGTCTTTGTGGCTGCTTTCACACGAGAGGGGCAGAGTGAGTAATTGTGAGAGAGACCATGTGACTTACAAGGTCTCTAATATTTACTATACAGACCTTTACAGAAGAAGTTCATCAACCCCTAGACTCAGTTATTCATCCTGCCCACCTTTTTAACACCAACCTAAAACTTAGTGTGTGATGCATGCATGATAATTTGTATAAAACAAGCAGGAACTCCTGGGGATGGGGGCTTCTGGGTCGTCCCCTCGGCCTCCAAGCCCAGCACAAGGCCTGGCGCAGACAGGTGCTCAGTAATGGCAGCTGTTATGTGGTAAGTCAGCTCTTGAACTGGGGTCTGGGCAGCAAGATTTGGGTGAGCAGGGAGGGAAGGTATCATGCCAGGAGGGGGTGCTTTTCTCCTTAGACACCAGCCCTTTGCTCCTGGGCCCCAATTCCCAGGGCTGAGGCTCCCAGCAGAAGTCAAGGAGGTGCTCAGCACAGGCCTAGAGGAAGGTGAATTTCAATGAACCAGGAGAACTGGGACCCTGGAGGGGGTGCGGGGGGGGGGAGAAATCGAGGAATCAAGAAGCCACCCTCAGTATGGCAAGACTGGTCTCTGTTGCCCCAGAGGTGCTGGATATGGCCAAACCGCATTCTCATCCTAGATGAGAATGAGGCTCAGTTACCTGGTCCAGTCTCCCATCCAATGTTTGAATCTAGTCACTGCTTTGTGACCAGTAAGCCTCCAGTTTGAGCATGTCTGGTGATGGGGAACTTACCACATGCACCATTATTTGGAAGACTGAAAAAATGAGAAACACCTAAATGTCTATCAGTAGAGTATTGAGACCAGGCATGGTGGCTCACACCTGTAATCCCAGCATGTGGGGAGGCTGAGGTAAGAGGATCGCTCAAAGCCAGGAATTCAAGACCAGCCTGGGCAACATAGCAAGACCCTATCTCTACCAAAATAGAATTAAAAATTAGCTGGACATAGTGGTACACACCTGTAGTCCCAGCTACTCAGGAGGCTGAGGCAGGAGGATCTCTTGAACCCAGGAACGTGAGGTTGCAGTGAGCTATGACGTGTGCCTGGCATACAATTGTACAACTATAAGAAAAAAAAAAAAAGCTGGACATCTAGGTGTACCAATGTGGGAAATTTTCCAGGTAAGTAAAAAAAAAATATCATGTTATAAACAGCCTGTTCAATTTGATTTTATTTATGTAAAAAAGAGTATTAATTTTGAAAATAAAACACCAGACTGCTAACTGCGGTGATCCCATTACATGGAGATGTGATTATAGGGAACTTTTGCTCTCTCTGTGGCATTGGTATTTCTTTTGTTTGTTTTTGGAACAAGCTTGTGTTATCAGGAAAATAAACAAGATGTTTCTATTAAAAGACCAAAAAAAAAAAAAAAAGGCAGGCTCCCTTATACTGAACTAAAATTTGCCTTCCTATAACATAAATGCACTTGCCTTTGTTTGCCATCTGGGGCCACCCAGGCCACAGAAAATATTTGTAAACAGAAACTGTGTTCAGAGTTTGTTCCCTGGGAAGCACAGGCCTAGCTCCTGGGTACAGGCAGTGTGCACAGGCCTCATGTGGTGTCACACAGCACAAGCTAACCCTGTGTAAGCTTGTCTTTCCTATTGGGCTGGAAGTTCTCTGAGGGCAGACTATGAAATAGACATTTTTTTTTTTGAGACAGTCTCACTCTTTTGTGCGCTAGAGTGCAGTGGTGTCATCATTGCTCACAGCAACCTCAATCTCATGGGCTCAAGTGATTCTCCTGCCTCAGAGTCCTGAGTACAGGGACGATAGGTGTCCATCACTATGCTTGGCTAATTTTTCTATTTTTAGTAGAGATGGGGTCTCCCTCTTGCTCAAACTGGTCTTGAACTCCCCAGCTTAAGAGATCATTCCGCCTTGACCTCCCAAAGTGCTAGGATTACAGGCATAAGCCGCTGCACATGGCCTTTAGATAGATGTTTTTGCCCTCCACAGCATCTGGTGCCAACTACACAGAGTAGGTCTTCCGGAAGTTCCTGGTAAATGAGCAGATGGATCATCATAGGGGACCAAAATTATCCACGTATGAGTATCTCTTTCCCATCTACTAAGGACATGTTGGCATTGCTTCCGGGTCATTCACCATCTTCCCGTGGCTGTCCTCCAGCCCCAGGCTCCTGGGCATGCAACTAGGAATAAGAGGTGTTGGGAAGAATCAAAGAACAGCGATGGGGCATTTGCTTTGGAAAGGATTGAGCTATCCTTGCATGAGAGGAAAGAGGGTAGCAGTGAAAAGACAGGGAGGGCAGAGAAAAGGAAGACCCCCTACCAAGGGCACACTGGAGTTCATCTGTGGGGAGGACTGAAAGTGAGAGGTCCAGAATAGGTGAAAAGCAGAGAGAGGAGTGAAGATGCCACAGTGTGTGAATTGGAGGACCTTGTGGGTTTCTTAGGAGATACAAAAATGATTAGAGCTGCCTTTACTTCACGGCACTAGATTGCATTTCTGTGGATATGATCCTTTTGGGAACTGGACTATGTGGAGCTCTGAAATTTATTTGGGTTACTGTCGAATTAGGGCAGTGAGGGAACACAGCCCCACACATTCCTGGGCCCAGCCAACAGTGGGGTGAGGGTTAGGCTCTAGGTTTGGAGTTGTGTCAGAGAGTACATGGCCACCTCCACTGTCCAGGTCCTTGTCACCTTGTGCTCTGGGCTTACCACCTATTGCCACCCTGCAGACCCTGCTCCCGTTAGGTCCATGGCAATCTTGAGATATCAGAGAAGAGGGCAGCCATACCCAGGAAGCTCTTACAGTTGTTGGGGGGAAGGAGCACTGTGCCAGAAGTTATAGACTGGGCTGTGTTTGTATGCAGAATCATCTTTAGGAAATGTTTCAATTTAGTTAAGAAATGTTATACAGCTCAGAAAATAGACAAGCAAAAATAAGGCTCCAAATTTCATCCCCTATATTTTTATTACATGGAAATAATCACCATTCACCTTCTGATATATATTTTGCCAAATAATTTTTGTGTACATCAATGTATAACTTTAAAACAAATCAAACTGTACACATCTTTTGTAATGTATCATTTGCACATAATTGATGTTTATCTTTTTGTGACAACAATGGCTTTGCTTCAGTATTCTGCCTCTGATTTATTAGCTGCGTGGTACTGGTTTGGCCGCATCAACTCCGAACACTTCAATTTCTTCATCAATAGAATGGAAATAGTGATGCCCACCCCACAGGATTGGGGTCCCTGTGAGATCTCATAGGGCAGCAGGTGGAAAGGTACTTTGCCAAAGGTTCTCCAAAGGGGAGGGATTGCACTTTTTCAGGTCTCTGCCTGCTTAGCCTGCTCTTTCTTACACGAGCTTTTGTTTTTGTTTTATTCTCTCCAGGATCGAGAAGCGGGATGGAAGCGAGGAGGAGGACTTTCACTTAGACTGTCGCCACGAGAGATACCCCTCCCGTAAGTGGCCTCATCTACAGGCCCCTGCTGCTACAGATTCGGGTGCTATTGGAGGAGAAAGAAACCCCAGAGCCAAGCTAGGCCAGCCCACCTATGCCCCTGCACTCTCACACAGACACCCCATTCAACTGAGGCTGGTGTCTCAGGCTTGGTGTCTCACAAGTCCCCTGTAAGCAGCAGCCACAGGCCTTACAATGGGGATGGGATTCTCAGAAAGGAAGAGAGAGGCACAAGGGTTAGCCATTGGCCTCAGGGAGAACCGTCCCGGGTAGAATTAGTTGAGTCAGGGAGGTGACAATGGACAGAGTGGTGTGAGCGGGGGATGCTCTTGGCAGCCCAGAATATGTTAAGTTCATACACCTCACCATGGCTTCACCGTAAGGTGGAATCTAGGGCATATGTTAGAAAAGCAAGTATCAGGATAAGAAAGCCAAGGAGATGTACAAGAGGCGACAGAGGACCTTGCTCAAAAGAGCAAAGGAAAGGACCAAGGTAAGATCAGCTGAGATGGTGAGTGCCCACCCGTGTCTCCCTGCCTACCCTACCCTGTACAAAGGTCTTTTCATGCCTGATCTCATATTCTTGCTGCCCCCCAACCCCTATGACCGGCATGGCTACCCACAGTTTGCGGATGAAGAAACTAAGGCTGAGAGAGGTGAAATAACTTCCCCAAGGTCACACAGCTTAGTCAATGGCAGAGGGGTGACGGCAGACACCATCAGTGTCCTGGCTAAATTTCTCAGGTCTTTTAGGAAGCTCAGGTGACTTGCATCTGTGTCTGCACCTCTCTGCCTGAGGAACAGGATGGGACTGAAGTGGACACTGGGCTCACCCATCATAGTCCCATGCCAGGTGTCTGTTAGGTGGGGGCTTCCTGGAAGTTCAGGTCAGGAAGCACGGGAGGGAGGTGGCTGGGAGAAACCCGCTAGGGAAGGGCTTTGGAGCGCACAGTGGGGATGGAGGCTGGGCGCCCTTGCACCGTCTGCACTCCATCAGCTCCCTGCTTGGGCCTGGGCCTCCTGGGGTCCCCCACAGAGTGGAAGGACACTCTACATGGGAAGAGGCCATGGGGCTTGTTTGGGGGGCACTTGAGGAATTGGGCGGAGGTAAAGGCCTGGGTATGAAGAAAGAGCCTACGGGAGCCACTATGGCCCTCAAAGCATGCCCTGGGGTCAAGAATGAGAGTGCCCAGGCCCAAGGAAACTGCAAAAGTTTCCCCACCCAAACCCCAGTCCCCACAGCCTTCACCCCACCCTGGGACCCAGTGCATTTCCCAAGCAACGTTTTCTCATGAGGGGTCATCAGTGCACTTGATAGGTCAACAGGTTGGGGATGACCCAAGCTTCACCCCCTCAGCAAGTATTTGCTGGGCGCTCACTTCATGCAAGGCCTGTGCCCGGTGCTGGAGGGACAGCAGGAGCAGACCCGGCTTGATCCAGGGGCAGAGGGAGCCATTTGAGGAGTGAACTCATAATGCACATGACCATGTCCAGTATAGACAAGTGCAAAGGGAGGGACGTGTGATGCAGAGAGGAACCAGGAGCAGGGCTGTCCTTTAGAGCCAACTTTCTGAGGGGCTGCTGGGCTGGGACCTAAAGGATAGGAAAAAGTCAGCCAAATAAAGAAAAGAGCTTTCCTGGCAGAGGGACCTGCAGAGACAGACGCGCAGGCCCAGAGCCAGAGGAGCGGAGCGCGTGTTTGTGGAACCGCTGGGGGCCATGGGGCTGCCATGGGGAGGGCAGGGGAAGGGCGGGTGGCAGGGCTGCGGGAGGAGTTCAGTGTGCAGTGGGGAGGAGCAGACTCTGCAGGGGAACCTGGGCATTTTAAGCAGGTAGACGACACACCCAAGTTGTATTTCTCTCCCACCTTTCTCAAGTTTCTCTCACTCTGTCTTTCATTTATGTCTATCGTCTGTCTATCATCTGTTCATCTCTTTTATCTCCTGATCTCTCATCACCTGTCTCTATTATCTGTCTCCATCATCTCTCATTCTGTACATGTAGCTCGGCAGTGTGGGGACAGGACTGGGGGGAACCCAGACTAGTGACCACTAGACCAGTTAGAACCTGGGATACACACCAAACCTTTGCTGTTGCCATCCTTCCTAGGAAAGACCACGGTGGCCTGAATTGTGCCAATAGCGATAAAGGTGGATGGATTTGAGAACTCTCTGCTGGTAGAATTGCCAGAGTGTCCTAGTTTGGGTTCCCCTGGAAGGAGATCCCTGAGATAAGGCTACGACAGCAAGTACTTTATTCGGGTGATCACAGAAGTGGAGAAGGGGGACTAAGAATGCAGAGGCAGGTGGCCGGGAAGAGGCACAGCCTTGGGCAGCCAGTGCAGGGCCTGTGCATCTGAATCACCCCCAGGCAGGACAGTGACTCTCCTGGGTGACTGTCTGAGGGCTGTGGAGGCCTGGAGGAGAAAGCCCGCCTCATGCAGTGGGGGTCTGCAGTGTGCACCAGCCCTGGTGAAGGTGCGTCAGCTCAGTGACCAGTCAGGATGGGGATGAGAGGGGGAGGAACCTGGGGTGTGCACATAATTTCTACTGTAATAGTCAGAGCTTGGGGTCACCGATTGCTGGAAGAATGGGGGTGGGGGAGTATGTGAGGCACAATAATGCTTTGTGTGTGTAGGGTTTTGAGGGGTTATGGGGGCCTCCAGGAGGCAGCTCATAGATAGAGTGGGGCTTAAGAGGGTGGCAGTGTGGGGGGCTGAAGCTGAGGGGCTGCTGAGGTCATCTGGGGGGAACATGCAGGGTGGAGAGAGGCAGTGAAGCAGAGGAGCCCTGGGGACTGCCAGGGAAAGGGCTGCAGAGAGCTCAGCTGCCCCCGGAGGTTTTCCAAATCCTGGCTTCTCGAGGAAGAAAAGACCCTCAGATCCCACAGCCTCCGCTCTGGGTGTGCCTTTTATCAGGTAGTGGAGCATTAGAAGGGAAGGCTGCTTTCCCTGGGGCTGCAGAGGTATGGAGTCCCCTATATCAAACAACATGGAAGGAGAGACCCTGTCTATTCTCAGAGCTGAGGGGGAGTCTGCCAGCTAGACACTGGCACGAGAGAGCCCATCCCTTCAGTTAGCCTAAAGTGAGCTTCTTTTATTCCACAAATTTTTATTGAAGAGACTTCTCTGGCTCCTGGGAACACAGAGACAAAAGAGAACATTGCTGGGCCCTGGCCAGCTCCTAGTCCTGTGGGGGAGACAGACCCAAGCCATTATTGCAGTGTGTGGCCAGAGCTGTGACAGGGTCAGGGCAGGCTCTGAGGTAGCAGAGGCTCTTCATTCCACCCAGGCAGAGGAGCAGGGGGCAGGAGTGGGCGCAAGGGGATTGAGCCAGGGGCACCCCAACTTTGTAGGACCTCTGTAGCCACAGTGATGATACCTTGCCTCTTCCCGGCCACCTGCCCTGATTATGAAAATAGCCAACAAGGAGAACTCAGACCTCCCCACCCCCCACAGATCTGATCATATTATCTGACCCTTACATATGTTCTGAGGACTTTACACTTACTCACTCATTTAATCCTCAATACAGCTGCATTTTATAGAAAGGGAAATTGAGTCCCAGGAGGCTAAGACTGTGGCTTACCCAGCATCACACAGCCAGGAAGTAGCAGAGCTGGGGTTTGAACCCAGTCTGACTCCATCACCCGGACCCTGGACCACTAGGGTGAGCTGCCTTGTGTCAGTCAGGGCTCCACTTGCTGGGCTCACCTGTCTGGGGCCGGACAGGGCTCTGAGGATCTGTGTGTGGGGCCCAGTCTTCGCAGAGCTCATGGTCCAGAGAAGAAGCCAATCAGACTAGTTGTGGAAAGAATGCTGTCGCCAGAATTCGGCCTCTTAGCTGCTAGTGGGTTTTCAGCCAAGAAAATATTTTGGAAATGCCTGGACGAGTTTTGCAATATTTCTGCAGGGAGCAGCTGCTCAGATCCTGTGATGGGCTGACTTGTCGGCAGGAGGAACGGGGGAGGAGGGATGTCAGGGAGCCCGCATTATTAAACACTTACTGTGTGCAGGTCTGTGCTAAGTACTTGGCTGCCATCTCATTTGATGTCTGATCCAGCCCTGAGAAAGAGGGATTATTCTTCTCCTTATGGAGATGGAGACTTTAAGGCTCTGAAAGGCAAATCGACTTTGCTGAGATCTCTGGGTCCACTTGGTGATCAAACTCATCTTGGTGTTTGGATCTTTCTCCTTACTGTGGGAACGAGGCTGCTCCTGTTCAGGCCTCCCAGTCCCCCTGACCTCACTCCTCCCATCTCCCCTCTCCCCTGCTGCCTCCACCTCCCTGGCTTTCTTCTTTCCTGAACACACAAAACTCATTCCCCTTGTAGGGCCTTTCCACTTGCTATTCACTCTGCTTGAATGCTCTCCCTCTAAATCTTTGTCTCATCTTGAAGATTTGTCCCATCTTGAAGCCTCAGCTGAAAGGCCACCTCCTCAGAGAAGCAGTCCCTAATCTGCACCAGCTTCCCCAGTCGTCCTCTTATCTCCGGGTTCTCTTTTCTTCACAGCATTTGTTCCTCTCTGAAATTATCTTTTATATGGATGTGCTTAGTTTGGTTTTGCTACCTCCCCACTAAGTGCCATGAGAACAGGCATTTTGTCTGTTTTGTTCATGTCTATATCTTAAGAGCCTCATACAGTATGTGGCACATAGTAGGTGCTCGGTTGCTGGATCTAAACCTCCAAGTTTCCCTCCCACTTCCCATCTGAGAAACCACTTTTCTATGAACAGTTACATAAACTTTTGGTTGTCCTAACTGTCCCCAAAGTTGCTATTTTGGGGGGCTACTGTGATATGGATTCTGTCATAATTTTTTTTCTCGAGGTAAGAATTTGCTTTTGAAAACTGCCTTTGAGGCTTTATGGTGCCGCCAGCTAGCTCAGGAGCACATCAGACATGACGTGTGATGGAGACAGCGTTGCCATATGGCCCAGGTGTCTGCATCTTCCTTACAGGGGCAGCTAAGGTTTGCAGTGGGATTACAGCTGTCAAGTCAATGCCCAAGATAGGCTTTTGATTTTGCCAGGTGTGTCTTGTAAGGCTGGGTTTGGCGAGAGGCTGTCACTTGCCGGGCACAGAGGTGGCTTCTGGGAACTCTGTCTAGATATGTCTCTGTCGCAGCTGCCCCCAAAATAGCAGAGGGAATTTGAAGGAAGACTTTTTCTGGGCCCAGAGCAACTTGGCATTTTTATTAGATCAAAATCAAATCCAATAGAGTACTGCTGAAGTTGCTTTCTTTATTAAAATGGAAACAGACAATATTTCTGAAATAAATATCAATGCCAATTTTCTGGGAGCGCAGAGGGGCATGAAGCTCAGTGACATCAGAGACCCTGACATTGGAGGTTGAGAGTTCCAAGCCAGCATCAGCATCCCACTCTCACATGGGGCTCCTGAACGTACTGACTGCAGGCTCACCCTCAGAGCTCCTGCTCAGGATGTCTGCAGTGGCACCTGGGATTCTGCATTTCTAACAAGTCCCCAGAGATGCTGGCCCTGAGACCACATCCGAGCCATTCTCAGCCCTTGGCCAACACTTGTCCCTCTAAAGCTGCTGCCAGGGGTGACTCTGCATTTTGTCACGAGCTCTGGCTATTCAGCAACTTCTAGATGGAAATTGCTGTTTCTAGAGCCAGTGCCCCTCCAATCCATCCTCCTGAGACATCAACTTGACCATGTCTTCCATGGCCCCTCTCAGTCCCAAAGCCTCATGTGATGACAGTGCCAGTGGGCGTTGGGCACTGTGCCATCCCCTTCCTAATTTTCCCATGGAGGCTTCTCACTGTCCTCTCCCACATCATTGCCCTTCATTTGCTCTTCACTCTCTGAACCCTTCTTGGCTTTGCTAATGTGTTTATTTCCAGTCTCTCTCCACTAGAATGGCAATGTGACAAGGACAGGGACCTTGTTGTTGTTTTCCCTGTGGCTGTCCTAGTGCCTACCACATAGGAGGTCCCTAGTATATTCTAGTGAATTTTTTGGCTCACTTAGTCCTCATGAGATAAGTGCTTTGAGTAGTATTTACATTTTACTTGGGTTACAAGAAACAAAGTCATCTCTCCTGGTTCATAAACCTGTCCAGCTCTGAGTTGGTGCTGTGCCATAGTTCTTCCTTATGCCCATTTTTGTCCTAAGCAGTAGTACCCCAATCATGCCTGACATTAAGAAGTACTTGGAGGCAGGTGTTAAAATACAGATTTCCAGTAACTGTTTCACTAGGGTCGGACAGAGACCAGCTGAAAACAAGAAAGAACCACTTAGCCCCACCACACCAAACAGGTCTCCAGTTTCTCAGGCTGTAACACTGTACGGGTCCTCGACAAAGCGCCAGGGGAAAAGTCAAACGGTGTAAAATAATCATGGGGCAGAATCAGTGGAAAAACTCTGGTAACATGAATAACCAGAATAGATCAACCCCCCCACGCAAGGAAAGATATGGCAGATATAACTGAAGATCCCATTCATAAACAGCTGGCCGAGATGTCAGAAATCAAATTCAGAATTTGGATTGGAAACAAGATTAATAGAATGGAGGAAAATTTGGAATTAGAAATTCAAGGAGCAATTCAAAAGTCAGAATTAGAAATTTGAGGAGAAATTCAAAAGTTATCTCAAGAATTTAACAAATTTAAAGACAAAACCACCAAAGATTTTGACACACTGAAGCAAGAATTTGCAGCCCTCAAAGCTCTGAAAAATACAGTAGAATCCCTCAAGAGTGGAGCAAGCAGAAGAAAGGATTTCTGACATTGAAGACAAAGCCTTTGAACGCTCCCAGATTCTCAAAGAGGAAGACAAATGGAGAGCAAAAATGGATCATTCTCTCAGAGAGCTCTGAGATAATTCCAAGAAGGCTAATATCCGCCTCATTGGAATCCCTGAAAGTGATGAAGTGGCCTCGCAAGGCACAGAGGTCCTTCTCCATGAAATTATGAAAGAGAATTTTCCAGACATGCCAAGAGATTCTGAAATTCAGATAGCACACAGTTTCAGAACCCCAGCACGACTCAATCCAAATAAGACATCCCCCAGGCATATCATAATTAACTTCACTAAAGTTAGTATGAAGGAGAAAATTATGAAAGCAGCCAGACGTAAGAAATCCATTACCTACAAAGGGAAGAATATTAGAATGACTGCAGATCTCTCTGCTGGAACTTTTCAAGCCAGAAGAGGGTGGTCATCGACTTTTAATCTCCTAAAGCAAAATAAGTTTCAACCCTGGATCCTATATCCAGCTAAACTGAGTTTCATTTATGATGGAGAAATGAATTACTTTAATGACATTCATATGTTGAAGAAATTTGCCATAACCAAACCAGCTCTTCAGGATATTCTCAGACCTATCCTCCATAATGACCAGTCCAATCCTCTACCATAAAAGTAAACTCACTCAGAAACTTTTGATCAAACTCCAACTTCCACAGTGGCAAAAGGATTAAAAACGTCCACTGGACTTTCAAAAAACTTGATACCCAAAATTTTACCAGACTTATCAATATTCTCCATTAATGTGAACGGCTTAAACTGTCCTCTAAAGAGGCACAGGTTAGCTGACTGGATACAAAAACTCAGGCCAGATCTTACCTTATCATGCAAGAGTCACATCTTACCTTAAAAGATAAATATAGACTCAGGGTGAAAGGACTCCATATTTCAGGCAAATGGTAATCAGAAAAAAGCAGGTGTTGCAATTCTATTTGCAGACACAATAGGCTTTAAACCAACAAAAGTAAGGAAGGATAAGAATGGTCACTTCATATTTGTTAAGGATAATAATATGATGAGATTTCAATTATTAATATTTATGCACCCAACCAGAATGCGCCTCAGTTTATAAGAGAAACTCTTAACAGACATGAGCAACTTGATTTCCTCCAGCTCCATAATAGTCAGAGATTTCAACACTCCTTTGGCAGTGTTGGATAGATCCTCCAATATAAAAAAAAAAATACGGATTTCCTTGGATAGATAAATTCTCAACCTGGGGCATGTCAGGAATCTGTATCGGAATAGTCTGATGAAGAGTTTAGGGGGTTGCTGGGCCTTCTCCACCTCCTCCCCCACCAACTTTGGCACCTGCATTCCTCCACTCCTTCCCTTCCGTCCTGATGTGCCCTATTTTCTAGCCACTCCATCCCTTGCCTGCTGGATTTTCACACCTCCTGAAGAACCTCATTCATCTGCCAAGAACCTAGTTCACACCCTGTTCCTTCTGCCCAGCAGGACCCGCCGCCTTGCTCCACTGGGTGAGAAACAAACCCTACCAGTGGAATTGGGCGCTTTGGCAAGTGATTTCACAGTCTAGCACAGATGTCTGGGAACGGCACCCGGCCTCCTCCCCAGCGCCCAACAGAAGTGGCACCTTCGTCTCCACATTTCACTGTCCTGCTGCTGAACATTATGGTGGTTATAAGCTCAGTCCTGGGAATGATGCTTCCTGGATTCAAATCTCAGTGGGCAGACCCTGGACAAATGACTTAACTTATCTGGGTCTGTTTCTTCCTCTGTAAAATGGGATCGTAATGCTACCTAACTCTTAGTTTTGAGGACTCAAGGAGCCATGGTACATGAAACACATCAGATGGCTCCTGGCACACAGAGAGAGCTGGAGGTGTGTTTGCTCTTATCACCTCTTCATAACTGTGCCTGTCTCCCTCACTAGACTGTGAGCAACCCAGAGAGCAGGGCTGGGTCACACTTATGTCTGTAGACCCAACACCCTACATAGAGACTGATGCCCAACACGTGTTTAAGGAAGGAGCCAAGGAACCCATGGCTCTGGGGAAGGATGGCAAGTTAAGTGGATGCTGTCTGATCCCAAGTATGAGAAAGAGACAAAGTTAATATTATGACCAGAAACTTAGGGTCCCCCAAAGATGACACCAGTGAAGAGGAGAATGGGGCCCCCATTCAGTCTCCTAAGCTGTTGCAAGGTAGACCAGAAGACATAACCTTCCCATTCATGTGGGTCCCCAACAGATCTGCTCTTCTTCTGGAATCCTCCACTATATTTGTTTATTCAACAGACGGGGACTATGAGCACTGTGCCTGGAACTGTGCTGGATGCTGGAGAGCAGCCAGAAGTAAAAGCAGAGCTGGCGTTTGTCCTCCTGTGACCTACTGCCTTGCAGGAGACACGGAGGAAGCACGCAGACACTCCCAAGTACAGTGGAACCTCTGAAGCCCACTCATGATAGAGATTTACACGGGGGAGTGGATCTGGAGAGGCAGTCAGAGTGCCCTTGCTGAGGTGGTGACATTTTGGGTAACAGAAGAGGGATGGTGGTGTCACTAGCTGACAAGTCTCCAAAGCCGACCACCTCAGTGCTAGCCTCGATTCATTCTCGGTCACTCCCCACATCCTATCTCTTTCTAGAGGGCAGAAGTCAAGGTTGGGTAGCCAGACAGTGGGCTCTGAGCCTCCCAGTGCTACAGAGAGGCTTTCAGCACCATGGACAGCAGTTAGAAGAGTCTCTAGAAGGCCCTTCCGTGTAAAGGGGCCCATCTCTTCCTCACCAGCTAGAGCTACGATGGGGTTGGGAACACCCATACCTGTCACCTGCCCACCTTCATGCCACCAGCTCCAGAACAACCTTGGGCAAGTCAGTTCCTCAGTGGCATTCACATTCTTGATCTATAAGGGCCCTTCCAATTCAATGAATCCATTTTGGAACAGTAAATGTGATTTAATTTAATCCAGCAGGTTTGGGAGCTGATCCCTGGCATGTTGGTGGCTTGGAGAGGGTTTGAGAAAGTGATTTCCCTCTAAAGGATATGGGGGTTAGGACTGGAGGGTATCAGAAGTTAAATGTGTTCATATTTCAATATCTGGATTAAAGAGGAAAAAGAAATCACATCTTTTGAGAACCTCCTATAGGTCAAATACGCTGCTAACCCTCAGGGTTTTCCAGTGAGTTTAAAACACAGTATCTGCTACCAACCCTCCTAGTAAGACTTGGGACAAACCTCTCTGCACCCATGGGCTTCAGTTTCACCACTGTGAAGAGAGGTTGTTGAACCCAACCCCCTCCTGGTGCTGGCACTTTGTTATTTTCACACCCATCAGTATCTGAGTTGGTCAAGAGGAATTCCCTGCAGGGGCCCTGCAGGGCCCACTGACTCCTTTGTATCCCACATCCATTTGCAGGCTCAGAGGGCTCAGAGAGGTGCAGTTGCTCGTCAGAAGCCACACAGCTTGAAAAAACTTCACACAGCTTATAAGTGGCAGAGCCTGGGATTGAACCTTTGGCTGTTAGACCCAAGGATAGTGTTTTTCTTCCTGAGCTGGCATCCAAAGGAGGAGAGGTTGAGCAAAGAGCTTCTTTATCATGTGCAGGATCTCAGAGCAGGGAGGGTGGGTGAAGCTCAAGAGAATCCCTCCATCCTCCTCTTCCATAGTTTCATTTGTTTATAAAAACCAAACAAGGTCAGGACTTTATCAGTGCCAGGCCAGGCACTGGGGGCTAAGAGCTCCAGGATGACTGAGACTCAATCCCCACTTGCATAAATGTCCTCCACCTCCAGGTTAGTTGGGGAGACACACTGAACTGGCTATGACAGAATGGTGACAAGCACAGGGAGAGCGTTTGTGCAGCAGCTGAAGGTGCGTGAATGTGTCCCAGAGCAGGGGGCATTTGACAGCAGAGTCAAGGAGGGCAAGGAAGGGCACTGCCAGCCAGGACACCAGCATGTGCAAAGCCATGGAGCCAAGTCACAGCAAAAGATACAGACTGGGAAACAAGTAGAGGTAACAAAATGACCTCCCGGGGGCTGAGTCCAGCCTGAGAGGTACTTCGTAGCCACAGACTGTTGAAAATATTTTTAAACCCTTAATTGTCATCTTTTAAGAGCCAGGAGGTTTTATTTTGAATTCTATATTTTCAGTTTCTGGATTATCTGGAAGCTCTGAGCCCACATTCCATTGGCTATCAGTGGGGGAGAGCTGAGGGACTATGGCCTCTGGCCCACACTACCTGCTTGCATCATTTACTTGGGTCCATAGGACATTTGGAGTTGGGATTCCCAATCTACCACCCAAGGCTTTTTTCTGGCTGGGGACTGGCCCCAAAGTAAATGGCCTTGGGGAGAAGGGAAGTGGGTGGGGTGTCCCGTTGGGCTGGGGGATACTCCTCAGACATGGTGAGGAGCCTCCTCCCCACACACAATGTAAATGGCTCTGGGCCCCAAGCCCAGAGGGAGGCCAGAGAATGGGACAGGGGACCCACTCCTCAATGACTGACCCTCCAGATCCTGGGACAGAGAGGATGATTTTAACTCAAGGAAGCACAGGGATCATGGCCTTTCGTCGTCCTTAAAAAAACACATGATTCTTGGCTCGGCGCCTATAGCTCATTGGTTATGATGCCAGCCACATACACTGAGGGTGGCGGGTTCAAACCCAGCATGGGCCAGCTAAACAACAATGACAACTGCAACAAAAAATAGACAGGTGTTATGGCAGGCGCCTATAGTCCCAGCTACTTGGGAGGCTAAGGCAAGAGAATCACTTAACCTCCGAGAGTTTGAGGTTTCTGTGAGCTGTGATGCCACAGCACTCTACCAAGGGCGACATAGTGAGACTGTCTCAAAAAACAAACAAACAAAAAAAAACATGACTCACTTCTATCTGTTCCAGTAAGCTCTCCATGGTTCTGCCCATTGGCCACTGTAAGAGCAGCTACAATCACTTCTAAATGCTCACTTAGAAAAGCAATCAAATCAGATATTTACTTCTAGCTTAGGAAAAAGAAATTCCAAACACCTTTTTGTTGGCAGCAGGCACTTCCAAAAGAATGCAACTATTTCCATGATTAGGGCCAAAGCAAATTTTTTTTCCTGAGGCCAAATTATACCCCTTTAAAAGGTATAGTAAAATTTGCAAAACACAAACATTAAAGAATATTAAAAACAGGAGGAAAAAAGTAAACCCCTTCATCGCTACTAGCACAACAGTCTTCTTTGGCTCTTCCCTTCCAGCCTTGTTATTAGGAAGAACTTCCCAACAGTGCTGCTTTAGGGATGGGGAAAGCGCATCCTTAGACGTGTGCGAGCAGAAGCTTGGCTTCACAGGGAGTTCCCATTTCAGTGAGCTTTCTACAAAGAGCCAGTATGACCCTAAAGTATGGCCAAGTATGTCTGAGCATCCATTAGAGCTTGGAGTAAGAAAACAACATAGAACAAATTTCTTTTTTCTTCTTCCTCTCGCTCTCCCTCTCCTCTCTTTTTCTTTTCTTACTTTTGAGACAGGGTCTGGTTTTGTCACCCAGGCTAGAGTGCCATGGCTCACTCCTTATAGCTCACTGCAACCTCAAACTCCTGGCCTCAAGCGATCCTCCTTCCTCAGCCTCCCAAGTAGCTGGGACTGCAGGCGCCTGCCACAAGTCACAGCCTATTTTTCTATTTTTAGTAGAGATGGGGTCTTGCTCTTGCTAAGGCTGGTCTTAAGCTCCTGAGCTGAAGCAATCCACCCACCCCAGCCTCCCAAGTGCTAGGACTACAGGTGTAAGCCACCTCACCCAGCACAAATTTCTTTTAACGCTGAAGTTTGAAAGCAGGAAGAAATGAATTCAGTGCAGCCCCACTCCACTTGTGCATTCTAAGGCAGCTCATTATCCTTGCTGAGCCTCAGCTCCCGGACCTGTGAAATGGGTAGAGCCTGCCTCGCGGGTTTGTTTTGGGAGTGTGGAGCTGTGTGTGCTCCGTAACTGTGGGTTTTCTCCCTCCTGCCCTTCAGTCCCCCACCACCATGCCGTCTGCTCCCTGAGTTCAGGCCTGGCTGTTCTGGGCTAGGGGTCTACTGGGGGCAAAGCCAGTGGCTGTGCCACTCAGGGGTCTGAGATGAGGAGGTCCCCAAAGGTCAGGGAGAGGATGTGCCTACTGGGGCAGGCAAAACTTGTGCTGGGCCTTGAGGGTTTGATTTGTCAGTGAGTACAAGGACATTTTAGGGAGCCAGACCATGGGATGGGAATGGTTCTTGTCTCTAGAAAGACTACAGAGACACGCAAGGGTGGGCAGGGGAATGGTCTTCTAGGACTCAGGAAGACCACCAGAGAATGGGAGCAGCAGTCGTGGTGGGCGCAGAGCCTGCCCGCTGCCCTGGCTCTCCAGGTCAGCTCTGTACACATGTGCCACCATCCAGGTTCCTGAGGGCCATGAGGACTAGGCCCAGGAAGGCATCTGCTCTTGTCTTCCTGCCTAGTCCCCCAAGGCTCCCTGAACATGGACAGCCACACTGGTCACTCAGGGGCCTGCCCAGGTGAGGGATAGTTACAGGATGTGGGTGGGTGCTAGGTGGGTAGTAGGGCTGGGGCTTAGCCAAGGGTGGGTGGCAGAAGGGACAGGTGGAAGGAAAGTGGGTGGTTGGCAGGAGTGGGGGACAGCTTAATACAGGTGGGTGGAGGTGGGGCAGGTGGGAGCCTGGTGGGTAGGGGGTTTATGGTGGGCCGTTGGGTGGATGTGAGGTGAGCTGGGCTCAGGAGGTCAGATTGTGTGTGCGGTGGGTGGGGACAGGGACGCTTGGGGTACAGGCAGATGTGTGTATGTAGAGGCGGCTAGAGGGTGTGTCCCTGGGTGGGAGCAGGATGGTGGATCAGGTGGGTATGCTGTGGGGTCCCTGAGCAGGGGGTGGGTGAGGAGAGTGGACTGTGTTGGTGTGTGGTGAGTGGGTGGGGCAGACATTGGCAGGTGTGCTGGGGAACAGCTGGGTTGCCAGGGGGGCAGGAGGTGGGCTGGGCAGAGGGCTGGCTGGGCCAGTGGGTGGGCTGATAGATGGGAGGATGGGTGGAGGGTGTGGTGAATGGGGGTGGGAGAGGGACATGCAAGTAAGTGGGGTGGAAGGGTAGAGGGCGTGTCAGGGGAGGAAGGTGGCTTTTGGCACTGACCGCCTTGTCTCTTGGCAGGACACCAGCCACACATGGCAGACTCCTGGCCCCGGGGCTCGGCTCACGAGGCACCAGAGCTGAACCGCCAGTGCTGGGTCCTGGGGCACTGGGTGTGACCAAGATCCAGGTCTGGCCCTGGGACCTCAGGCCATCGCTGGCACCACCCCCTACCACAAGACCACCAGTCTGGTGCCCCTGGAACCCTGGCCTGTGGGCTGTGAACTCAGCAGCCTGCGTGGGAGACACCAGGCCTGTCCTGCCCACCACTGCCTGGGTCCCAGGGCCCTGGACATGGGGGCTGGGTGGGCCTGAGGGAAGGCACAGGTCTGCACAGAGTGACTCCCAGACAGCAGCCACGGTCGCTTGCCACCATCTCATGCAGAGACCTACCGGGTGTGGCTGCCATGCCACGAAAGACATGGACACTGGCCATGGAATGCCTGGCACCCACAAGCCAGCCAGGACCCTAAGGAAGTGCTGAGAGGGGCGAAGCCTGGGGGGGACAGGGAGTGGGCTTCAATGAGGAGGTGCAGAGGCACTGGCACTGCAGGGGGTCACACGGCAGGCACACAGCAGGGGCTCAGTAAATGCTTGCTGAACCTGTTTCCTTACATGTATGGAGGCCAGTTGCTCTCTGGGCTGTGCTGCCCCTCCGGTCTCCACCCACTGCTGCCCTGGAGGCTGCTGGGGAGAGCCCAAGAGTGCTCAGGGCCAGTGGCTGGAGCCCAGGCAGGATGAACACAGGTTGGTGGGGCTGCCTCAGATCCCAGAGGGTGCAGAAGGCAGGGCCCAAGCAAGCAGGAGACATGGGTGGATAAGAGATGGGCCCCCAAACCCAGGCCCTAAGCTGGGAGGGGGAAGAAGCCACATTTTCCCTTAGAGCTTAGTAACAGCACACTACCCTGCTCCCTGTTGGGGCCCCTCACTCTGTGTCTAGGGCTTAGATGCCTGGGGACACAGATTCCTATTGTAAAGATGGGGGAACTTAGGGTGGCAGAGATGAAGTAACTTGCCCCAAATTACAGAGCTATCAAACGTCAGAGCTGGGGGTTGAACCAGGACTCCTGACTCCACGTTCAGCATCTCTGAGGAGGCCTTATCCCTTCCCAGAAGGATTTCTAGAGCTTTCCCCCAAATAGAACATGTTCTTTTCTTCATCCTATCATACATCCATCATCCATTCATTACTCATCCATCCTCCATACCCCCCTCCCTCCATCCTCCATCCACCATCGATCTATCCATCGTCCATCCTCCCCCCTCCCTCCACCATCCATCCCTCTGTCATCCATTCTCTATTCTCCATCCATCCTCCATCCTTCCTTGCAACAGACATCCGTTCATCATCCTTCCATGCACACATCCTCGTTATTCAGCCATGCAGCCTTGCATCCATCGTCCACAATGATATAATTCATTGTGTCCCTACTATGTGTCAAGCCCTGTGGCAGGCGCTTGAGATAGAGCCCTGAAGTACCCAGAGAGGCCATCTGCTGTCACTGAGTGCTGGGGCCACACTGCCTGGAATCAGATTCCACCTCTTCCTAGTAGCCTTGGGCAGCTTGACCACTCTGTGCCTCAGTTTCCTCACCTACTAAATGGGGGTACTCATTATACCTACCTCTCAAAGCTGTTGTGAGGATTAAATGAGCTAACGTGTGTGAGGCATGTTCAGAACAGAGCAGGGGCTTACAGGAAGCTCCCACTGGGGGTGAGTGGAGGGAGTGGTGGTCAGGGCTGGCTCCCTTGTGAAAACCTTGTCCGGGTGTCAGGTGAGGAAAGAGAGCACATTACAGGGCTGTAAAATGGTCCAGAGGGCAGGTGTGGAGAGGAGAGGTCATGTGGTGGGAAATCAGGTTGCAGAGGGTGGTGGAGCCAGGCCAGGAGGGATTAGAAGCCTCCCTGGGAAGCATGGGGTTTATCCTGAGGGACAGGGAGAAGCAGCCAGATGCTTTCAGTGGAGAGGGATGCCCAAAGGTGTGCCTTCTGGGAAGATTATTGCAACTATGGGCAGAGAGTAGATGTAGGAGACTGATCTGGCTTAGGAAAGTGGCCTTGGGGAGAGAGGACCATGGAGGCAGATTCAGGATTAGTTAGGAGGGAAAATCAACATTGTTGGCCTGGGATGGATTGAGGTGAGAGGAACGGAAGGTTGGTGCTGACTCTCAGGTATGGGATTGGATATGGCAGGTGGAAAAGATGGAGACTTTACAGTTCTTGAATCTCTGGGGCCCAGGGCATACCCACGGGGAGGTGCGCGATCATTCATTCATTGATTCATTCATGCATTGACTAATCAAGTAAGTGACTTGTTAATTCACTATTCATTCATTCAGTAAATATCAAGGACCTACTGTGTGGGGCTGGAGACAGTCCTGGGAGAGAGATTGGGGCCTAGGTAACAAGACCTTGAATGTCAGGACGAGGAGTTCAGGTTTGGCCTCGTGCAAGAGAGAAACACTGTGATTTGGGGCAGGAATCTGGCCCAGGCCACCAGGCATCTCGGACCTCTTATCTCACCCAGGTTTTCTGAACTTGGCTAGTGGACCACAGGAGGTCCAGAAGATGATTTTAGTTGACACGTGGGCAAATTTTAATCTATTTTAATAGTTGTGTTTATGTAAATGTGTATTAGAAAAAAATGTATAATGGGCACATGAGTGCTATGATCTCACAGACATTATTGCTTAGAGTGAAACCAAAATAGGCATTTAAGTAAAAAGAAAAAGAGTTGGCATAAAGAAAAATATTAAATAAATAATTGTGTAAGTAGTATGTCATTATGGTATGTTATGGCTCAGATGAGGGCCACTGTCACAAGGGAAGGGAAAGAGGATCACAGGGCCACTTAGGCCTCAAGTCCTCCTGTACCCTTTTGGGCAGCTCCTGGGCAGGGGCTGAGAACAGGCTATCTTTTAGTCCCACAGAGCCTGCAGCAAGAAGACTGCTAGCTAGATAAAAGGAAGCACTTCCAGGCAGGCCAGGTAAGTAATCCACTGGGTCACTGAGAGTCACCCTGAATTCTCTTCACACAGAGAAGAAATTGCCCAGTCTGGGAGGAGGGAGGCAGCACCTGGTTTGAAGGCAGAGGGTGGCTTGGTGAGCACCTAAAGAGACCTGGAGAAGGAAGAAATGGTCCCTTCTTTCCACTCCTGCCAACAGCGTTCCTGGTTAACCCTCCCCTGGGTTGAGCAGACATGTTCCAAGGGGACAGCTGGCTATTAACTTTTGGTGGGTGCCTTTGATCTTGACACCTACACACTGGCCTAACCCACAGCTTGAGGTTCCTTCGCAGCCTTATTCTGCGCCTGCACCCAGTGTCTCCGTAGCCACACTCCACCCTTAACTGTGGCCCAGTCACACACACACACACGTGAACAGCAGAGGCTGACCTTGGCCAAAGGTGCTGACCACACACACACATACGTACTCGCGCTGACTTTACACAAGCATGAGTCAGCACTTTGCACCTATGTGTGTTCTCCCACTGATCCTGTGTGCACACTCGTATACTTGTGCTGGCCCTGGACAAGATGCCACATGGCCCTGTGCACATGCCTGTATCTGCACATGCTTGGTGCTTCTCTTGTTTGCTCATGTCACTCCGCTCTCCTTTTGGGTCATAGTCTTTCCCCTGGCCAAGGGCTGATGAGCAGCCCAGGGCCTCCTTAAGTAACGGGGATGACTTCCGTCCTTAGCGGTGGCTGAGACAAGCAGTCATCCCTGCCACCCCCGCCCAAGCCAATGTCCGGGCCACACACTCTTCTCCCTTGGGTAATGGAAATGTCACCTTGATTCATGAGCACTCGTCTGCAGCAGCCAGGCCTGAGGACAAGGTACGCTGGGGGAGACTGGGAAGAGCTGCTGCTGGGAGGGTGCCAGCCCCTCGCCTGGGAGGAGATGAGGACAGAAGACATCACAGAGGCTGCAAAATTAGGCAGGCCTAGGTTCAGGTCCTGAGGCCAATCAGACCTGCTGTGGGTCTGACACGCCCAAGAACTAGTTACTATGCCAGGAACTGAGCTGTACCCTGGAGCTGCCACAGTGAACAAGAAAAGACACCATCTTTAACCTCCCAAGGGTGTCCTCCAGTGGAGGAGACAGAAATTATGCAAATAATGTTAAACAATAAAAAGATCACTTCAAAGAAAGAGTGTTGTGTAGGTGAATGAAGAAAAGATCTAATTTAGACCAGAGGGTGGGGAGGGCCCCTCAGGGGAGAAGCCATTGCAGCACTGACTGGAGGAACAGGAAGAAGGCATGGAGTAGAGTATGGGCAGAGGGGGCAGCATGTGCAAAGGCCCTGGGGTGGAGAGGATGCCATTTGGCTGTGTGCAGCACTAGAACAGGACGGAGTGCTTGGAGCGAGGATGTGAGGTCTGCCGCTGGGTAGTCTTCTGGGCTGAAGGCTGTGGGAGCTGTTGATCAGAGTTTTAAAAAGCAGACACCATCAGCTCTGCATTTGGGTAAATTCTTTCCATCTGTGTGTGAGGCAAGCCTGGGAGACGGGGTGTCGGAAGGAGGTAGGGTGCACAGAGGGGGCTACAGCAGGGTCCTTGTGGGAGATGGTGGTGGCTTGGGCTGCCCTGAAACTAGGGATGGAGGTAAGTGGGTGTCTGAGCAGTGGCACCCAGGTGGCTTGCAGATGCATGGTAGGTGGGGTGCCTGGCTCCACCTGGGCTTCTGTTTGGGGTTTGATGCTGGAGGCCCTATTAAGCCTTGGTGGAGATCAGGAAAAGGAGGCTTTTGAGTGGATGAATTAGAAGAGGGTGTCCCTTCCTGCCCCCAAATACAGAATATGTGACCCAGAACACATAGCTTGGAGGGCCTAGAACTGAGTGTCAACTAGGGCTGTTGGGGCTGTGACCAGCTGCACCGGCCCTGAGCCTGGGCTGTCTGTGGGGCTGAGGGAAAAGTCAGCCCAACCCAGGACCATCAGTCAAGAGGAAAAACCAATCTCCTGTGTGGGAGGATTTACTACATGGACAGGAAATCACCATGCAGGAGCCCTGCCCTGTCCCCAGCATAGCCCAGCTCATGTTACCCTGGTAATTGCTTCTTGGACCTCATCTCATCCTGGACTGACACCAGGCCTCCGCCTTGGGGGAGTTTGTGGCTGGGCTGATAGCTGTAGGCCTGGCAGGGGAGTGGGCAGCTGGCAGGATAGGCTGGGGACTGAGGGGCCCTGGGGCTCCAGGGAGAGTGGATGGAAGGAGACTCTTTATGGGGACAGCTCTGGGTGCACACCCAAGTCTGGTGCGCCCACCCTGCCCCTTCCCTCCTGGCCCTCCTGGGGACTGCCGGGGTGCACATGTCAGGGTGGGAGGTGCAGGCAAGGTGGGAGAGAAGTGGGGATGAAGAGTAGGGAGGAGACTCAACTGCAAGGGGAAGGGCGAACCAGAGCTGGGGAAAGAGTTGGCAGGAGAAGGGCAGAGCAGAAGTGCTGCCCAGCCAATGGGCTGGTTGCTCTAAGGTCAACACCCTTTGTGGACCAATCAGCTGAGGCTGGGAGGACTCAGGTAGGAGGCAGCACCTGCTTCTGCTATGAAGAGCCCAGGCTCAGCTCAGCGCCCATAGCTAGTGGCTAGGGCATTAGCCACATACAACAGGGCTGGTGGGTTCGAAGCCGGCCAGGCCCTGCTAAACAACAATGACAAAAATAACAAAAAAAATCTGGGCGTTGTGGCGGGCGCCTGCAGTCCCAGCTACTTGGGAGGCTGAGGTAAGAGAATCTCTTAAGCCCAAGAGTTAGAGGTTGCTGTGAGCTGTGACGCTACGGCACTCTACTGAGGGCGACAAAGTGAGACTCTGTCTCAAAAAAAGCCCAGGTTCAAGAGTCATGTCCTGGTCTGAGGTCGCTGTCTTACTCAGCCTCAGGTTGCACACCTATAAGAAACGGGTGACTATGTCTTCCCTCACAGGAGGGCTGGAACTCAATGATGCCCTCACCGCTCCCTAATGCAGGACCTGCAGGTGACCCTGCATCCTAGCTAAGGCAAAAGGTCACCTACCAAGTTCACACAGACAGGAAATGGAGCAGCCTGGACTCCAACCCAGGCCAACAGGCCCAGGGCCATTGTTCATGTGTCATGACCCACTTGCTAGGGAGCTGAGGTCTCAGTGGTATCTCCTGTGTACTTTCATGACAAACCCTCAGAGCATTCCTGTAGGGCTCATACATAAGGGCTGTTGTTTTTGTTACCACAAAGTACCACTGCCAGGCTGCCCCTGCAGCTGAGGCTGTCAGTTTCCAAGAGAGGGTGGGAGGCCTGAAGTGGTGTCATGAGCCCCATAGGGCACACGGATATGCCTGCACAGAGGCAGACCCGCATGTTTGGGCAGACACCTCAAGGCACTCAGGACACACAACATAGTGGATGGAGGCCTCTTGCTTTTCCCAGCCCCGGAAGGTCCTTGCTGCCTAGAAGCCAGAGGCTTAAGTTCCAGGCCCAGCACTCTGCATGCCCAGGGAGCCCTGTACCTGCTGGACCCTATAGGACTGACCCTGCAGCACTGTCCCTGTGTCCCCTTCTGCTTCTCCATAGTCCTCACCTGCCTCTATCTCTGGGGCTGTAAACTAACTGACATGCCAGGAGGGGGTGTGTGTGTGTGTGTGTGTGTGTGTGTGTGTGTGTGTGTGTGTGTGTGTGTGTGTGTGTGTGTGTGTGTGTGTGTGTGTGTGTGTGTGTGTGTGTGTGTGTGTGTGTGTGTGTGTGTGTGTGTGTGTGTGTGTGTGTGTGTGTGTGTGTGTGTGTGTGTGTGTGTGTGTGTGTGTGTGTGTGTGTGTGTGTGTGTGTGTGTGTGTGTGTTAACAGTCATGCCAGTGAGGGTGGCAGACCAATGATGGAGACGGGTGATTTGGAGAGCCAGCCATTAATCTGGGACGAGACTCACTAGATCTTCCCATCTTTCTAGAGCTGCAGAGAGTCTGAAATTTAATGTGAAAGCTGATAGATAGTAAAGGAAGGCAACTAGCTTTTAAAAATTAAACATTGGCTTGGCGCCTGTAGCTCAACAGCTGGCACCCATCACATACACGGGGGCTGGTGGGTTCAAACCTAGCCCGGGCCTGCCAAACAACGACAACTACAACAAAAAAATAGCCAGGCATTGTGGTGGGTACCTGTAGTCCCAGCTACTTGGGAGGCTGAGGCAAGAGAATTGCTTGAGCTCAAGTTCGAGGTTGCTGTGAGCTGTGATGCTACCGCACTCTACCAAGGGTGACATAGTGAGACTCTGTCTAAAAAAAAAAAAAAAAATTAAACATTGTATAGGCCAGGATAATCAGCCAAGCCCAGCAAGCTGAGCCCCCAGATTGTTGTCTGTGAAGAGGCCAGGCAGGGCCTGGAGGGCTGAAAAAGGGACTGCCTTGGCTCCAGGTGAGGCCTGAGAAGGGGCCCAGGACATCTCAGCACCAAGTCTGGGCATGGGGCAGCTGCCATCTGCCTGGCTGCAGAACCTGCTTTGGAAGGCCTAAGGGCTTCTGGGGCCTTCCTGGGGTTTTCTGAGGTGGTGGTGCCAGCATTGGAATGAAACCAATTCTAAATAAAGGGAAGCAGGTCTTTCCTGCGGCTGGACAGAGAAGGCCAATTCCCAAGGGCTGGCCATTTGAGGGGTGCTTTCTCTGGGAGCTCCAGCCTGCTCTTCCTAACCCAGCTGCTGCCAAGACCCTTTCCCAGTAATGTACACCAGGGTGCCAACAAGCCCCAGCTACAGCCTTGGGGTCTTTTTTGCCCCTGTGTGTGTCATAGCTGAGTTTACCTACTTCTAGGACCAGGCTCGTGACTGATGCCCACATGGGGCTTGACAGACCAGAAAGGATCTCTCCCTTCTGTGACCACCCAGGGGAGCAGGGAGGCCTGGCAGGATCCAGCACTGAGGCATTTCTAGAGCCCAGGTAGGGGGGCAGGAAGGAGGCAGGCTGACAGCCACACAAGATGGAGGGCTGGCCGCACAGGACTTGTGTGCTGATTGAAGCCTGCCTGAACACAGGTCTTATTTGGCTCACTTAGTGTGTGTCTGCTTATTTAAGTTGAGCCAACATTTAAAAGTTAGATTTCCCACAAAAGATAAATAAAACGCCTGGATACCTGGCTTCTCTTAGAAAGCTTGAAAATCTTGCCTAGAGGGTGAAGAGGGATCCTTAGCACTGAGTTGCAACTAACCCCTCGGGAAGCACCCGCTGCCCTGTTGGCCTCCATACAGGCCAGCTTTGCTCCCTGACATCACTTGCCTGACCCCTGGATAAGAGGGCCCCAGCCCAGGCCTCTGGCTGAGAAGCTAGGATGCCCTGCCATCTTCCATTCCCTCAGAGGGGATGGTGAGGGGCTCGCCTGCACTCAAGGGTCTCCAGGGCCGGCCCAGAGATCCCTTCGTGGGGGGAATGAGGGACCTTTCCCCTGCACCAAGATGGCCGGGAAGGGCAAGGCCCTTCTGTCTTCATAGGAGTTCAGAGGGAAGCAGGCAGCCGGGGCAGAGGCTCAGCCACCTTCCCTCCATGCATAGGGCCAGACAGTGGAGGGAAGTGGGGTTTCTAAAGGACCCACTTAGCTAGTGCCAGTACTATTGCCCATTCAAGGGCTACTTTATCCAGAAGCCAACAGCAGCCAACACTCACCCCTGAAGGAAGCAGGGAGGCCCAGGAATCAGGTATCTGGGTGCTGATGTTCCCATGGGGCTATCACCCACCCCCCGGCCCCAACTAAGCAGTCCAGTGTTCTCTCAGGATTTTGCACGGACTCTCCTTGGACAGTTACACAACCTCTCTGTGCTTCAGCTTCCCTATCTGTGAAGTGAGGACAATCATGGTGCCCACTCCATAGGACCGTTATGTGGATTAAACAAGATAATGATAGGCATGCAACAAGCAGCATATATGTGAGAGCGGCTCTCATCTGTTCATGAAGCACGACAATCCCAGTGAGTAGGGAGGATTGGGGTCACAGTTCCCTTTGCAGCAGGGAAAGGCAAGCTCCAAAAGGGCATGTGTCTGTATTGCCCAGACAGCCTTAAGTGCGCTGTGACTCGGGTCTTGGAGGCAGCAAGGGCTCCCTCCATCTGCCCCCAAACTCAGTGGGTCAGACTATATTCTTTTTTTTTGTAGAGACCGAGTCTCACTGTACCGCCCTCAGGTAGAGTGCTGTGGCGTCACACGGCTCACAGCAACCTCTTAACTCTTGGGCTTACGCGATTCTCTTGCCTCAGCCTCCCGAGCAGCTGGGACTACAGGCGCCCGCCACAACACCCGGCTATTTTTTGGTTGCAGTTTGGCCGGGGCTAGGTTTGAACCTGTTCTTAGTAACATCTTTTATTGATTTCACAAGAGAAAAAAATAGAAATTTATTTCAGAGTTAATGCCTGTACAGCTCCTTTTTCTCCTCCTAGATTGCACAGTACATGCAATTATTATAAACGTTGACTGAAATTCTGGGAGCGGGAGTGTGTAGTGTTCGTGCCATCTCCCTGGCAAATCTGACCCGTACCCACGCCTCGGGCAGGGAGGGGAAGATGAGGCTCCCTCTAAAGCAATGGCACTGGTTTTGGTCATGATAGCTGGTTCCATCAGCCCCGGACTCCCCCAGGTGGGAGGTGCTCGCCGCATCTGGGAGCTGAGCAGAGGTGCCGGGGGCTTGGAAGCTACAGAAATGATGGATCTTCTCAGAGAGAAACAATTCTTATCTGCACATCAGCTCCGTGCTCCAAATGAAAAGCGCATTTGCATAGCTGCTCCAGCTGAGGCTGCAAAGCTCATAAAGTATTTGCTGGGGCTCTCAGTTGCATAGGAACGTACTTTGAGTACAGTACTGCAGCGGGGCTGGGCCAGGCGCCAGGAAAACAACGGATTAATATTTGGAACGAGAAATTACCCACCACTGGGAAACCAATTAGGTCCCTGATCCGAGCTTGTTACATCGATGGAAATAGATGTGTCCTGGGCTTCACTCGGCTGGGGGTACAAGGCACATTTCCAACTCGCTGGGAAGCAGATGAAGAGGGAGAAGGGTGGGGGCCTGGGCAACAAGAACCTCACTGCCTAACACCAAGGGCTTGGGGCATAGACAGAAAGCAGGAAAGCCAGAAGGTGAGGCCACCGATCAGATCAGGAGGGACTTGGCAGTGAAGGTGCAGTGAGAGCCACCTTCTTCCACACGAAGTTCAAGCATACTACATAAAAGGGATGGGTGGGGCGGTGTCCTTGGCCTGCCCTCAATGCCTGTATCCAGAGGGCATTTGGGGGTTCTTCTAGCTCTCTGGGTTCTGGGCCTGGTAGCACAGTGATGGTGCCCCGACATGCCACAGTGGGCCCAACTCATGCTAGGGTGCACAGTGGGTGGGTCCATGTTACTTCCTGTCCTCAGCAGACACACACCCTTGGCCAGTCCCTTGATAAGAGAGATTGTTGCAGAACCAGCTCCTCCTCAGCTGGACCTGGGGCAGGGGAGGCGGTTGTAGCAGTCCAGGAAGCAACTCCAGGCTCTCAGCAGCTCCACCAGTTCCCAGATAGGCCAGAGGGGTTGGCCACCTCCTCTGGGGCCTCTTAAGGCAGAGTCTCCCTGGCACACCCCCTGTGTGTTGGGGTTAGCTCTGAGGCCTGGTCTCCCTGCTTAGCTATGCTCTGGGCCCTGAGGAGGCTGGACAGGTGGCCTCCTCAGCCCACCCCATGTTCCTGGCCTGAGTCAGGATCAGCCCAGGCCTGAGTCATGCCCCCTGCTTTGTTGGATCTTGTAGGAGAAGCATGAGGCGACATGTCCCAGCTACCTGCAACCAGGCCAGAGCCGCAGGGGACTGCTGCAGCCCCATCCTCGTTGTCTCTCACTCCTGTAGTTTCCAGGGTGGTCACCCTTCAGTGCCCTCTCCCCAGGGGAATCCCCGTGCTGCTGTGGTTCTCTTCCAGCCCCTGGGACTGAGGGTGGGGGACACAGGTGCTGAGTGGGGCTGGTGACATAGCCCTGCCCTGGCTGGGAGGGCCATCTCTCCCTCCTCTGCCAGTCAGCACCGCCATCGTCTCACCATCTCCTTCTCGCTTAAGCAGGTTTTGGGGCGTAAGGCTGTTGAGGTAGAACACAGAGGAACCGGAGTTACAAGCCTCAAATCTTTGAGGGGTTCCCTGTGCCCTCGGGGTGAAATAAAACTGCTCAGTTGCCCCCAAAGTCCTTGGATAGCAGCCTCTGAACGCTGAGCACCTGGCATGAGCCCCTTCCCACCACTCCAGGCTCCACCGCACCACCCTCTGGGTTGGGTGTAACCTGCACAGCCTTCAGGATTTCCTCAACATCATCCCCTCTGGGGAGTCTTGGGCATCCTCTACTGGTTTCCCATGGCCCAGGGCAAACCCGTTCAACGCAGCTCTTGTGCTGCCCTGACTGCCTCTCCCCTCTGTACTGGCAGCATTTGGCTCACAGCAAGCTGCACTATGGTATAAGATGCCTGCAGGAAGCAGCGAACTGTTACTCCTGAGGTTCTGTCCCTATCAGCTCCTTCCCAGGGGTTCCTGGGTTGGGGAGAGGAGTCAGAGAGTGGAGGAAAGGGGTCTGAAGGCAGGCAGGGGCGAGGACAGGGGTGCCAGGCTCCCAGCTCCTCCTGTATTTAGACCAAACTCCCAAAGTGGGATGCTCTGCACAAGGAAATGCCACTGACCTGGGTCAGCGACACTCGGCTTCCTTTTCGAGTTGGTAATGATTTGGTTTTCATTCATCATCTGAACATCCTGATCCTCGACCTGGTTACTGTGGGGACGGAAGAGACACAAGATCTTGTCATGCTCCAGGTGTGTGTCTGGCCATTTGTCTTTGTTAGGGCAGGCAGAGGGGCCGTGGGTCCAGCTAGGGCCGCACCTGATGATGGTGTGTTTCTCTTGGTGACAGATGTCTGTGTCCTCGGTGAAGAGGATGGTGTGGTAGGGCACCGTGGGCTCACATGTGGGCAGGATGCCCCCCACCAGGTGGCTCACCATGGCTAAGATCCCGTTGTACACGAGTAAGTCGTCCACCAGCAACTGCAGGGACAGAGGCGAGGCTGACAGATCCCTTCTTCCCTCCCACATTGACCTTGGGCAAAGCAGGTTACTGCTTTGAACTGCAGCTTTCCCCAGAAGATGGGTGTCAGCAACAGTGGCTGCTGTGTGCTCAGCCTGCCTTGGGATTTCGGGTCTGCAGGTGATGCCAGCCCCAGGTCACAGATACGGAAGCTGAGGCTGGGAGGTTTAAATGCTGTTGGGACAAATTGGCAGAGTTGGGAGATAGACTTGGGTCTTTGGCCCCCCATCTCAGAGTTGCTAGCCCAAACCAGGGGGATTCTAGAGGAAAAGATAAAAGAAAGCCTCTTTCTATTTCTTCACTCCAAGGAGATTTTGAATTCATGGTTGGACGGCGAATTTCCTTGCATCTGAAGACGAGGCATTTGTGTCTAAGGTTGCAACACAGAGAAGTAAATCAAACTGCGACAAATGATAATTGCCGGCGGCCTAATTACCAACGAGCATAATTATCTCAAAAAATCCAGCTAATAAGTACTTACGCCAAACTCCTTCACCCCTCGATGGGGTGTTTTCGCGTAATTCCACAGTTTGATCATTGACACAGTGGTAGGCAGATCAAAAATCACATAAACCCGGTTCACCTGTCAAAGAGCAGAACTAATTAAAACAGGCATGTTTGGAAACAGAGGCACTTCCTGGGCCGGGGCACCAGGCGTGGGCAGGGAATGAGCCGGGCGAGGTAGCGCCTGCCCATTTTGGCCAGCCTGGAGCTCCGCCCCCTTCATCTGGAGTCAGGTCACGTGTGGCTGCGTTTGCAACAAACTGCTGAGCTGTCTGTTGGAGGGCCTGTGTTCTTGGGCCTGGTGTGGCCCTCATTTAAATGCCAGCAGAGAACTGGGAACATCCTTAGCCTTCCCCCAGTTCAGGCTCAGAAACAGTCTGAGGCCCCAGGGACCAAAGGGACAGTCCCCAACGTGTGTGGCGCACTAGCCACGGGCAATCCACCCGCCCAACCCCTGCTTGTCCTTTCCTTGAATCATACATGACAAGCAGAGCGAAGACACCGCTGGGTCATTTCCAGCACGTCTTTGATCCTCTGCTGGGGGCCTGGAGAAGGGGCTGTCCAGATCAGGGGCAGAGTCCTGCTAGCAAAGTAAAACCCCACAGCCCCTTCTTACCCCCAATAAAGACTCTCAAATATTATGGAGCCCCTTTCAAGACCTAATAAAGACATAAGCATTCAGTGTTGGCCGGAAGCTGCAGCCTCAGTCTTGCCCCAGGCCTTGGCCAACCTAGGAATGGCTAAAGGAGCAGTGGGAGTTAGGGCGGGGCAGAGGGTCCGCCTTCTGGCTGCACCATGGCAACAGGACGAATTTGCCATGTGGCCCCTTTAGCTCCTGGCCTCCCCCAGAGCAAAGAGGAAAATTGCTGGCCCAGAAAAGCTGAGCCCATCAGGCACATGAGCAAAGACCTAAACCTTTCTGACAGCTCCCCTTCAAGCATCTTGACTTAGTCTGAGATTAAGTTGACCTTGGAAGAAAGATGTGTCACTGAGACTGGGACAGAAAGTCCCCCTGCCCACCCCAGGGCTGGGGGGTGCTATGGTCGCTGTTGCTGGGAACCCACCAGGCCTGGCAGGATGGGGGCCAGCCACATGTGCCTGCCATCGCTGGTGTCATTCACTTGGTCGATGAGTTTGTCTGGGGTGCGGACATCCCCACTCATGCCCTCCAGGGAGTTCACGCTGTCGGGGAAGGCGGCGATATCTGAGGAGATGTCTAAGCTGCCATAACCGAAAAGCCGTGTGCTCGGCACAGTGTGCCGCTCCTGGGGCTGCCAGCCTCTATCAGGCTGACAGCAAGGCTCGGAGGGAAGGCTGAGGCCGGCAGGCCTGCTGCTCTGGGCAGCCAGAGAAGTGACAGCTAAATTAGACATATTCCTGAGAAACTGGGCACTTGGGGGCCAAGGGGAGCGGGCGTGTGTATGGAAGGATGGCCAATTTCAAGTACAGAGGGGTGGAAACCACACAGAGGGCTAGCTGAAAAGGACTTTCACAGAACTGCTGGAGGTAGGGACAGAAGGTGCTGCTGCTACTTTGGAGAGCAAAAGGCAAACTCTGCGCAGGTTTTCTTTTGGAAGGGGATGGGGTGATGGCTGAATGTTGAGGACCATGCCAAGACTGTCTCCCTGGCCACGTGGCAGGACTGGGAGCCTGACCCAGATAACACCACTTAGCTGATGACTGTTACTGGGGATCTGCAGAATTCAGGTTCCAGCTCTGACTGCCATTATGGCCCAGGAAAGCTTGGTTAAATCACATGACACCTTGGCACTTTTTCCTCATCTGTAAAATGGGGATTAGAACATCAATGTCCCAGAATTGATGTGAGGATCTCAGAGGACACTGAATGTGATGGTAAAAAATCAATGGCGCCTTATACATCCAAGCAATCACTAACAATGATCAAAAACATCAAGAATCATTAATCCCAGCTGAAGAGGGGGGTGACAGTAGGAGAAGTCCGAAAAGGATCCCACTGGAGCCCAGGGACACCAAACTATACAAGACAGGGTTTATACACATCACCTGCTCTGGCATTTCCCTAACTGTAGTGGGTCAGGATAATAAACTTAAGAGCCTAGATGGATCAGAGCAGATTACATGAAACAGAGGCAGGATAGCTTGGTGGTCAAAAACTGGCATCTAAGCTCGGTGCCCGTAGCACAGTGGTTATGGCGCCAGCCACATACACCAAGGCTGGCGAGTTCGAACCCGGCCCAGGCCAGCTAAACAACAATGACAACTGCAACAACAAAAAATAGCTGGGCATTATGGCGGGCACCTGCTGCTTGGGAGGTTGAGGCAAGAGGATCACTTAAGCCCAAGAGTGTGAGGTTGCTGTGAGGTGTGATGCCACAGCACTCTATTGGGGGCGACATAGTGAGACTCTGTCTTAAAAAAAAAGTCTTTTCACCTGTAGCATAGTTGTTACGGCGTCAGCCACATACGCCAAGGCTGGCAGGTTTGAACCCGGCCCGGGCTAGCTAAACGACAATGACAATTGCAACAAAAAACTAGCTGGGTATTGTGATGGGTGCCTGTAGTCCCCGCTACTTGGGAGGCTGAGGCAAGAGAATTGCTTGAGCCCAAGAGTTGGATGTTGCTGTGAGTTGTGATGGCACAGCACTCTACCAAGGGCGACATAGTGAGACTCTGTCTCAAAAACAAAAAAAATCAAACAACAACAACAAAAAAAAACTGGCATCTAGAGACAGACTAACTGACTGTGTGAACTTTAGCAAGTTACTCAACCTCTCTGGGCCACAAGATCCATATCTACAAAGTGGGATAATAACAGCACTCACATTACAAGATCATTATAAGGGCAAAATGAGGCACCAAATGGTAAGACCTGACACAGTGCTGGCACAGAGTGAGCCCTTAGTAAGTATTAACCATATGCTTTAGGGGCCTGGTTGACAACAGTGGGGGGACTGGGGAGAAAACAGTGGCTACTTGGGTGCAACCATCATCACTATTCACGACTGTGGGCCTCATGTTACCGGTATTTCAAGTGAGGCTGGAGAGCATGGTTTTCATGTGAAACCTCCTGATTTTTAAAAATATTAGCAATGAATCTAAAATATTTTTAAATGCATTGGGCTTACAGTTTACAAATTCTAGTGTGGGTGTACCATAAGCAAAGGGTTCCACAGTTAATAAGTTCAGGACACACTGAATTGAACACAGTGCAACAGGTCAGAGTCCCTGGAACTCCAAAAATAGCTATAGTTCTCTGAGAGGGGGCTGCAGCTGGTGGCCGCTCTTGATTCACTTGACCATAGGACTCTGGTTTGTGGAACTGCTGCTCTTGATGGCTTGGCAGGGAGCTGCTCTCTGTTTTGCTGCCCCTCTCCCCCAAGGGCCAGCATCTGACTGTAGGCAAAGCCCAGTAGGGCTCTGGTTCCCAGAGAGCCGCTTCTCTCTCCATTCAAGGATTCTGCTCCTGCCCAGACCCTCCCACACTCCCTCCAGTCTGGAGGAGCTCCTTCCCATCCCAGAAAGGATACTGTTTTCCGACAAGGGGATTTTTTCTCCCCGTTCATCATACAGTTCCAGGCCAGTGAGACCGATGTAATAGGGGTCGCCCCAGCTGGTCAGAAGCTGAAACTGGAAAATGACTGGGAAACATTATTAAGAAAAAGAAGGCTTAATTTTTTGGAGAACAAAGTAAAACAATGACAAAGATAACGAGGATATATATATTTTTTTGGTTTATAATGATGAAAGAGAGAAATCTTTTTTTCTCTCTCTGAGACTAAAGCCTACCAAAATATAGGTGGCATCAAATTTTCTTTAATTTAAACTGGGTATGTATGTGTGTGTTGTGTTGTGTTAAGCATTCAAAACCTTTCTCCAGGCCTCAGGAGACAGGTGGAGAGGGTGCTCTCCACGGAGCAGGTAGGATGGCGAAACTCATTGTATGGTGTTAAACCAATTGCTCCCCTGTCTCATGCCTCAGTTTCCCTGACTGTATAATGACAAGAACAGAGCACCTGTTCCCTCCTCCATCCTTCTCAGGTATGCAGCAGGTTAAGAGGGAGGACACACGAGCCTTACAGCATTGGGGGCCATGGCAGGGTGTCCACATGTAAAACCTGGCCTCTAACCATTCCTTGGCCGTGTCCCCTGCTCCTGCCAGCACTCCCAGGAGCAGGCAGAGCAGGAGACCTGAGAGGGGTGAACTGGCTCCCAGGCAATATCACAGCCAGAGGAGAAATGGCTAGGTGGAGAGTGAGCCTTAGGCTGTCTGGGTTCACTAAACTGTTCTACCTCATCCCAGCTGTGTATCTCTGAGGAAGTCGCTGGGCCTCTCCTTTGTCAGTTTTCCTAGCTGTGAAATGGGGCTGCTAGCAGTCCCCACATCATAGTCCTGATGTGAGGACTTCAGTAAGACGACGATACGCTGAGAACAGTGCTGGGCCGTGAGGATGGCCCAGTGAACTTGGCCTATTATTACTTCTATCTTCACTCCCTCCCTGCCTGGCTCTAGGACAGCCCCACCGCCACCCCCAACCCAGCCCATAGGCTCAGTTTCAGCTTTTCCAGCCCCACCCACCATGTCAGCTGGAGTCCTGGGTGCTGCTTTCTGCAGCCTCTCCCTGCCAAGAGGTGGATCTGGAGCAAGTGTGGCTGCTCCAGTCCCAGCAGCACCCAGGGGGCCGAGGGATCCAGGAGTCCTCCCACCCTCTTCCTTGTCTCCCTGCATGGCACCCCAGCTGCCTTGGCTGTGTCTGCCTGAAACCCCGGCTGGCCGGCTGAGCCCAGACCCTGCCTTGGGGCCCTGGATGCGCTGCAGGGTGGGAGGAGGAGGATACAGCCACAGGGCATCAGCGGTGCCTCGTAGTCCATACTTGCCCGCTCCAGGCTTTTTGTGCTGAGCCTGAAAAAACACAGAATGGCACAGAAGAAGATCATGGTGGCCCCAAATCACTGGTCAGTTATTCTCTAGGCAACAGACTGAAGAAATATGGCAGTTTAGTGTTCCCTGGGACGCAGCAGGGAAAAGACAGACGAGGCCCTGCTCTGTGGCGTTCCCATTCCAGTTGGCAGTCACTGCCATGCCCGTAGGAGGCAGGGCCAGGAGGCCTGGTGCCTGGGGAATTTTCTGAAATGGACTCTTTTATTCTTCAACACAGCCCAAGCGGGTGGGTACTTTTGTATCCTGGGTAGTGGATGAGGAAACTGGAACAATGAGAAATGAAGTCACTTGCTCAAGGCCATGCAGCTGGGAGGTAGCAGAACAGACCTGTGACCTGAGGCCGTCTGGTTCCACTGCCCACTCTCTCAGCACCCCCACTGTGCTGCCTCCACGGAGAAGCAGAGTCCACATTGTGCTGGCAGCCACATGAGACCCATGGTGGGGTGACGGGGCAGCAGGCCAGGGCAGGGCAGACTACCTCAGGGGGTGGCCTGGGAAGGCCTCTCTGAGGAGGCAGCCATGGGAACGTCAGAGCTGAGCCTTCCACACTGAGTAGCGGCAGAACGAAGGCCCCCAGCTGGGCTCTCCAGAGGGCAGGATGGGGAAAGGGGAAAAAGAGGAGGCTGGAAGGTGGAGAGGGCCCTGAAGGCCTTGGCTTCATGATCCCACACCCCTGGCTCCATTAGCCAGGGCCTCAGTTCCTATGTCCAATCTGTAAAATGGGCATAATACTCCCTACTTCAAAGGGTGGTCAGAGGATTCCCCAGAGGATGACTACAAAGAACCTGGCACTAAGCAGGTCCTCCAGAGCAGTGGAGGAGGACTTCCCAACCTTTTTGGCACCGTGAACTGGTTTTTTGAAAGGCAATTTTTCTACAGATGAGAGGGGATGCAGCGTTAGATTTTCACAAGGAGGCCGCAACCTACATTCCCTCACGTGTGCAGTTTACAGTAGAGTTTGCACTGCTATGAGAATCTAATGTTGCAGCTGATGTGACAGAGGTGGAGCTCAGGTGGTGATGGGAGAGGTGGGGAGTGGCTGTAAATACAGATGAAGCTTCCCTCGCTCCCAACCCCAACCCCAGGCGCCACTCACCTCCTGCTCTGCGTTTGGTTCCTAACAGGCCACAAACTGGTAGTGGTTTGTGGCCTGAGGATTGGGGACCACAGCTCCAGAGGGAGTACCTACTCCACCATCTTTCCTACCTCTCTCTGCTCCCTGGTCCATGGTCCTACCCTGGTCTCTTCAATTTCAAGGGCAATATTACAATTAAGTGACCATTTCCAGTGACCATCCCAACAAGTCATACCCCGCTATAGTGGAGGGAAACTCATTTTGTTTTGAGAGTTTGGCTTCTGGTGTTTGGACTTCAGGGGGTTTAACTGAGTAAACTTAGCATGACATTTACAAATCATTATGAACTTAATGCAGCTGAGACCGAGGCCAAGAAATCCCAGTGAATCCATGAGATATTAAGCTCTATTTTTCTCTTTGAATCTTTCTAAATCAGGAACACAGAAATAAGGAAGGCCCTTCCCCGAACTGGCCAGTGGGCATTTCTGGAACGGAGACAGACTGTAGCCTCTTTTCCCAGCAGGCTATGCCACGAAGTATTTAAAATCTTAAGCACTCCAGACTGTGAAAAACCCAAACATGCCCAGACAAGGTGGGTCCATCTCACAGGCTTCCAGGGAGGCTTGGCTGAGCTTTAGAAAATGGCCAAGTTGAAAAGCAATGTGTTTGATCATCGTTTCAAAACCCTTTCAGTATACACTTCAGAGCAACTCAAAAAGCAAGCGGGCCCTAATGCTGGGAGGATCCATGCCCAGCGCCCACTCCCCTCACCTCCTGGCCGGCTGGGGCAGCAGTCGAGCCTGTAGGTAGTCCATGAAGAGGATTTCTTGAGCAAAATCAAAATGACAGTTGCCTGGCCCCTTCCGGATCAGAAAGCCCTCTGGAGGGGAGACACACAAGCCGTCCAGAGAGACGTGGACGATTTTGGCCTAGTAAACAAAAGAAATAACATGCTTGAAGGGAAGAAGCCAGCATAGGGAGGGCAGCAAGTAGAGATATGGCTGGGGCTGCCAGCAGCTGGCACTCACCACGGAGAGCCATTTGCAGAGTCCCAGGATTGAGACACAGCCTGGTCTGCCCTTTATCCTGGGCCAGAACCACCTGGCCAGGGTCCACCTCCCTACTCATCCCTACTCCATGGCTGATGCTGGGCAGAGAGCAGAAGCCCTTGCTGGTAGTGGACATCTACATACATGTTTCAGGGTGGTGCTTGACTAGGCCAAGGCCCCACCCACCTGCAGTGGCCTGAGGCACTATGACATGGTGGCCATGGGCATGGACCCAGGTGCTCCACCATCCACCACCAGTAGCTGTGGATGTTACTTAACTTCCCTAAGTCTCAATTTACACATCTGTTAAATGGGTACAGTAGTGCGTTAAAATGCCCCAGTGACTGGCATAAAAATGCACACTCCATGGTTGTTAGCCTCTGGATTTTTTTTCAAACCCCAGATCACATATCAACACCTCTCCTGGAAACTATGACCCTTAGGACACAATCAGGTACTTTCCGATCTCTCAAGTGCTTAGCTCAGTTTCGGGGAGAGGGGCATGTGATGTCTAGTAGTGTCCTCAGTGGTTCCTGGGTCTCTCTATAGCAGAGAGCCCAGCTGGATCATCTCAGTCTCTGCCCCAGGACCAGGTACTTACTAAGAGCTCAGTGAATGCATGAGGATTCTAGCCAGAGCTCTCCAGACAGGTGGCCAGGGTCCAAGGCAGGTATGGGCAGGTGGGCAGGTATGGGCAGGTGGACAGCCAGCGCCCCCTTTCTGACCACAGATCTGGAACCAGGTTCTCCTCACACCTTACTCCACCTTCATGGGGAACAACCTGGGCACAGTTGATGCTGAAACTGGTGGACTTTTCTGCCTAGGAGATGCTGAGTGGAATCTCCATGTGCAGAAACGAAGGGAGCCCCGTCCTGGGGCTCATGCGCCCCTGGGGCCCTTTGTTTCTTCAGCCTTGTGGGAGCCCCTCTTTGTCAGTCACTCTCAGGACACGTAAACCTCAGAAGTGTGGTCTCACTGGCCCATCTCTCTGCATCTCTCCCTTCTGCCTTCCTCAAGGCTGATCCCTCCCATGCCCCAGAATTTTTCCTCAAAGAGGAGTCTGCTGGGTTTGGGGCTTAAGGGATATAAGCCTGGGGGTGCCAGGGTCACCCAAAAGTGAAGCAGAGGCCCAGAAGCCCTATCCTCCAGGGCCAGTGCCTCTTCCAGGAAGAATCTCTGACTTCCCAGGCAGAGCTGGTCACCCATCCTCTGTTTATCCCCTGAGAGGCAGCTTTTGTTATCATCATCATCTAAGGAAACTACACATCAGAGAGGCAAAGCAATCTGAAACCTCATCTCAGGAGTCCAAGGGCCTGGCTTCCAAGCACCTGTCAGGGTCCACAACCAGGGTGCTCAGGGGGCCTATGGAGGTGTGGGCATCTGAGTCACAGTGTCCATCACACCACATGTGGGAATCTTCCCTCTCAGGCCACATGCCATCCCGTGTCCATGCCCCCATGGTGGCCCTTGTCACTGGTCCCAAGTGAGGCTCGTGGGGCCCAGACCTGTAAGCAGGAACTGGGTCCAATGTTTCCAGATCACAGAAGCTCAACTGGTCAGACTATGATGTGCTCAAAGGAATAGGGAGGCCCCAAGGCACAACTTGAGGCTGAAGATAGTTTTCATTGCTGACATATCAGACTTTTTCAATGTCTGGAACCCGAGAGATAACACTTATAGGGACATAGCAAGAGGGCACTTAATGTCCTTAGGGGCCCCGAGGGCCAGGGGCTGGCCGCTGACCCCATTGTAACCAATATGACATAATCCTCAGGGGCGACAGGTCTCATACAGGAGATTCCAAAGGATGGTACACAGCGGGGAGCCCAGAGCTTGGGCCACCCATGACCGAGTCCTGGCATTGTTGACTTTTACGTGGCAAAGGCAAGGAACACTCTCCCAAAGCAGGCATCACCCCTCCTCATTTTACAGATGAGAACATAAGCCAGGGAAAGCTGGTCACTCGCCAAAGGTCACACAGCTGAGATGAGAGCTGAGATCCTGACAATAGGGGCCCAGCTGCATGGCTGTCTCTTAGGTGGCCTTACTGTGGCTTTTACTTGACAGGAGGGAACAAATGTGTATTCATCCGTGGTCACCTGAGGTGAGAAAAGCCCGTGAAAAGGGCTGTGTCTAGAAGCCCCTGCTCTTTACACCAGTGCTGTTTATGACCACTGTGTGGAAAGCACCGAGTGGGGCTCCGGGACACTCATGCTGGGTGACCTTGGGTGAGTGACTGGAGCTTCCTGAACCTCAGTTTAATATTCTGAGAGACGGGGGCAGTCACACTTCTCTCCAGAGGTGGGGATGAGGATCCAGCGACATGACAAATCCACGTGAAGCCCCAGCACAGGCCAGGCCCCCGAAGTGCTCAGTGGCTCTCAGGGCTGTAACTGACCAAGATGAACGGGGAGGGGGGCTGGGCCTGCAGAGGGCCCGCAGCACCAGAAGAAACCAGGCTCTGCCGTTTCCCAGGGTTTCCCTGGGTTCTTTAGTCTGGTTTACTATTTTTTTTAATTTATTATTATTATTTTTTTAGAGACAGAGTCTCACTTTGTCACCCTTGGTAGAGTGCCATGGAGTCACAGCTCACAGCAACCTCCAACTCCAGGGCTTAGGCGATTCTCCTGCCTCAGCCTCTGGAGTAGCTGGGACCACAGGCACCTGCCACAACGCCTGGCTATTTTTTGTTGCAGTTTGGCCGGGGCCAGGTTTGAACCCTCCACCCTCGGTATATGGGGCCGGCGCCCTACTCACTGAGCCACAGGCACCGCCCATAGTCTGGTTTGCTATTTGCAGAAGGAAACAGCAGCTCACTCTCCCCGTGGGCGTTACGCCCCCAGCTCCCTTTGGAAAGTTCTGGAGGATTTATGCTTCTCTCTGGCAGCCATGCCAGCCATTCATCAAGGTGCCGTTTCCCTGACAGTGGACTGAGTGCAGCCGCGTTCCTTGGCTTACCCCTCGATAGGTATCCTCGGGAGATTTATTGTAGTTCCAGAAGCGCAGGCCTGCAATGCTCTCGGCTCTGTCGAAGCGGACGGTGAGCACGTGGTCCAGCCCCAGCGAGAAGGGGATCAGCCACATGTGCTCATCCTCCATGGTGATATTGGCCCCATCGATTAACCTGCACACAGTGGGGATGGAGCAGGTCAGAGTGGGGCATCCCCAGCCTGTCTCCGCCCGGCACTGGCCTGACTGGATCAGCCCCATGAGGGGGGTGTGACTAGTGAGAGCCACAGTGAGGAGTCATCGCCCATCTATGAAATCAGACAAAATTTTTAAAAAGGAAAAAAGAAAAAAACAGCTTATAATATTAAAGGAGTGGTGAAGCAATCACCAAGGTTTTTAAAAAGGAAAAAAATTATCATTTTTCAGAACCCTTTAATTCAGCGACCCTATTTCTAGGATTTCTTCCCCTAAGGAAAATTTATTCAGCATGCTGGAAAGGCTATCTGCACAATGATATTCATTGCAGTGTTACTTATACTGGCAAAACAAAAATTAACCTGAATGATCTCAAAAGAGGGAAATGGCTAAGTAAAGTTTTCTTTAAAATGAACCTGACCTGGGATAAAGTAAATTTGTCTAGTGGTTAACACAATGATCATGAGGACACTGCAGTGACACAGGACGGCAGGGACATTGATTATAATGCTGTAAAATGAGGACAAGGACCAGGAAAGATTGTGCAAAAGTGAAAAACATATTGGGTCAGAGGCTATAGAGGTGAATATTTTTCTCAGTTTTTAAAACTTTCTATAAAATTGCTATGTTGACCTTATGGTGCATTTTGAAAGAAATGTAGCCCTCCTTTCTCATGCTGGGTGAAGAGAGATGTTAAAGCTGCAGGGTGAACTTGCAGCTCTCAGCTGGTGACTCTGGGTATCCCAGGGAGGCCTCTAACCATTGGGAGGTCGCCCCCAGCACCCTCATGCTCCTCCCAGCCACTGCTCTAAGTCTGTCATCTCAGTCCCAATGCACTGCTGTCCTTGCCAATTTCCTCTGCTTGGGATATCCTGCCTCCTCCCCAGGTCTGCCTGTGTTCGTCCCAAGGACCATATATATTGCTTCTGTCCGCCCTAGACTGCCCACCATACCTCAGCCCAGACCCCAGACTTTGTCCTCATAGCTCTGGCCCCTGTGTCTGGCATTGCAACTCAGAGGCCTGGCCCTGGAGAAAAGGGCCCAGTTGTCAGCCTCTTGAGCAACCCCTGTCCTCTGCTTCCCATTTTCCTGAATGTCCCCTGCTCTGCACCCCTAGATCCCTGGTTCCTGAGGCTGCTTCATTGGTAGAAACTCAGCCTGCTGCCATATTGCTAGATTTTAAAATAAAGTTTTTTTCCCCCTTTTACATCTTAAAGTTTTGGATTTAGAATAAATCTAAGTGTTCATCCAAGGAGGTAATGTTTCTTTTTTCTCTAAAAGGCTGTTATTAAATTGATGGATGATGTGTCTTACAACTGCTGGCATCTTAAAACTAAAGAATTCAGCAATTCAACACTGGGATGTTTGTGGAACTAAGCTGACTGAGGACTACCACTAGACAACCTTTTATTTCTTTCCAAAGCAATTACCTTTGTGTTCTAGAAATGAAGCTGCCTCCATAGCAAAATTGCTGCCCAATCCTGAGAGCAGAGAGAACTGCTGAAGCATTTATAGCTGAGAGTGAAAGGAGGGCCCTATACATATCATTTGGAATATCTAAATCAATTCCTAGCTCTGTCCATAAAAAAAACCTAGAGACAGTGACCAACCCAGCAGCCAAGTGCATCCCTAGGGCCTCGATTATGGTCTCTAAGTACCATTTCCCATAAAAAGGAACCAGCACTTCTTGGAGAAATGGCTGGTTCCAGTTCTGGGACAAGAAATATACAAGATGAGCCTGAAATATCCTGTCACATCAGAAGGCAAGAAGGTTGTTAAAAGGACTGAGGGGCTTCCAGTGTCCCAAAGGGGATGATTCGAGCATCAGTAAGGATTAAGACTTTTCAAACACAGGACTGTAAGTTAAAACCCATCTATTTATATAAATAATAATACTCAAAACCAAATAGATAAGTGTTTTAGAGGATGTTAGGGAAACAGTTTGTTATTTTGAAAAGGGAAAAAAGGCTGTCTTTTCCTCTTTGAATTATACCACAGACTAACCAAATAATCGAGAAAAAATTTCTCTTCATTGCAGTAATTTCAGCAAATAAAATGAAAATAAGAATGATATGATGAGAATATTATCATTTTGCAATCCCCAATGAATTAATGGACTTAGGCACTGAGCAAAACTGGCCACTATCATCACAAAGAGCTTTAAAACCATACATCATATAGGCCCTAATAGCCACACACAGCAACATCCACAGGGTCATCTTGTCCAGTGGTCAAACCTCCATCTGATCAGACCTCTAGGTCTAATGAACAATTTAGCAGAAATACAGGGGACTGAGGAACACACTAAGCAAACCACAGAGATGCAACCAGTAAAATCCACTTGGTTCTTCAACAGATAACTTACAAGAAAACAAGAGACAAAGATGGTTGGGAACTAGAGATGCAAGAGGTTTAAGAACCATATCAACCAATCTGAACGCCCAGGCCTTATGTCCATCTCAATTCCAGTGAGCAAACTGTTAAAAATGGGGAGGAAGACCACCAGGGAGTTATGGACTTGCTGGATATCTGGTCATTAAAAGAATTGCTGTTAACATTTTAAAGTATAACAATGGTTTTGAGATTATGTTTTCTTTTAAAGTCCTTATTGTTTAAAGATACATTCTGGGGTACACAGCTATGATTTAATTAAAAAAAAAAATTAAAAAAAAAAAAAAGATACATTCTGGGATATTTAGAGATGAGATGCTTTCAGGCCTGGATTTGCTGCCAGATGACCTGGGCATGGCAGTCGTAAGTGGTTGGGTAGATGAACAAGCTGAGCTGTGTGTTGATCACTTTTGCAGCTGGCCAGGAGCCAGGTACATGGGCTGCAAGTCTAAGTAATGAGAACATGATGTGCCAGGATCCAGGGGGTCAGAGTGGCCCAGGAGCAGTCAGTGACAGCAGAGGTGAGGACTGTGCTTCAGGGCCACCGTAAAGGAGACAGGGGTTCCATTGACTCCCCCACCCCCAAGGCTCTGGGCCAGGCCAAGGGGTGGGCTGTAATGTGACAATCCCCTTCCCAAACCCAGCCATAGGAATTATTGTCCCCATTCTACTACAAAGGAAACCAAGACAGGGGCGACAGTATAACTCAGTGGTTAAATGCATGGATGTTGGTATCCCACAGGCCTGCATTCAGCTGTTGGTGTCTCATCAGGACCCTGCCACTTAGCTGGTCTGGGTGGCCTCTGGCCAGTTTTTAACCTCCCCTATATATCAGTCTCCTCATCAGTAAAGTAAGGGCGATAATACTACTTTTTCTTATAGGGCTGTTTGAAATTTAAATAAATGAACTTCCGTAACCTTCTTAGCATAGTCCAGGGCCTGGCATTTACTAAGTGCCCAGTAAATGGCAGCTATGTAAGCAGTTATTATTACCATTACTGTTACAAGTGGAGAGGTTGAGAAACTTCCTTTTTTTTTTTTTTTTGGTGGTTTTTGGCCGGGGCTGGGTTTGAACCTGCCACCTCTGGCATATGGGACCAGCGCCCTACTCCTTGAGCCACAGGCGCTGCCCGAGAAACTTCCTTAATAGCTCCAGGTAGTGTCCAGACCCTGCAGCTGTCCAGAGCAGGGAACCCGAGCACTGGTCTGTGGGTTATAGGGTCTCTGTGGATCATAGCTGAGCTGGTTTCCCTATTGACTTGATTCAACCTTGGCTAATAAAATCTGACAAGTGCAGGGGAAAAGTGAAGCTGCAGCCACCTGTGGAGACTTCCTCGGCAATCATCTCTAACCCCAGTCCCCCCAGGGGCCTAGGTTGTTACTCAAGTGTAGGCGTGGAGCCATCCACTGCAAAGGTGTACAGGCCGCCCCTGTGTGCGAGGCACTGCACTAAGCACAGAGGAGAAAACATGAACGACAGTGGGGTTTGGAAGCACAACGATCTGCCTTTCAATCCTGCCTGTCACCTCTAGTGGTGTGGCCCTCGCCACTTCTAGAGATGTGATCCCCATTTCCACAAGGTGGCCAGGGGAGGTGACACATGGGATGCTATTTGATGCTTGTGTCTGAAGTCTAAGATGCTGAGAAAGGTCCCTGAAACCCTGCAGCCTTGAAAGTTATGCTTCTTATGGACACTTACTTGTCCAGGGTCCGGGAGTCATCGGTGTACTCAGGGAGCTCATTTAAGTCTCTGGGGGAGGCGGCGATCTGGTGCAGCTGGATGGGCAGTGCCTGGCCATCCTTGCCCACCACTTCCAGGCCAGTGAGCCCCAGATAGTGGAGGTCCCCCCAGGAGGCAGTGAAATTCAGCTGAAGGCCTGCAACAGGAAGAAGAGTGGCCTGTCACCACCAATCGCTCTGTGGGAGAGAGCTGAGATGGAGACAGGAAGAAGAGTGATCTTTAGCCTCCTTCTATTAGCTTGAACTCAAACAAAAAGCACCTCGAGGGTGGGCTCTGCACCTTTCCCCTCAGTGTGGCTTTGGGCCTGGGCCACCACTGATACTCAGGAAGCATCTGCATGCTGAAAGGACTAGTGTTGTTAAAGCCCGCAGGGGGCCCTGGGTCTCTTTCCACCTGGCAGTTCAGTGTCCCTCACTGAACACCTCATGCAGCTCCCCCTGCTGTTTGACCAAGAGGGCATTCTCCTTCTGGTTTCTACCTGCTTCTCCAGTCTCACTGTGCACCATGGACCCTGGGCCCACCCAGATGGTCTCTCAGTTGCTGTCCACCACAGGGCCTTTGCACACGCAGGTCCCTCCATCTGGAACTCACCAGGCCTGGTAAACTTGTGCTCACCCTTCAGCTCCCAACTCCCTTCCTCAGAGAAGCCCTCCTGACTTCACCAAGTCAAATCTCCCTTTATAGCCTGCAGTGAACTGAGGACTTCCCCTTCCAAGCCCTAGTCACCAATGCAATCTTGTGATCATTTGGTGGATAGCTATCTTCCCTACCAGCAGCTTCACTCCCTGAGGAAGAAACCACATCTGTTTTTCTAGACCATTGTGTCCTCAGAACTTGTCACAGTGCCTAGCACAGAGTAGAAGCTCAGCACAGATGGAACGATGGTTTCCTTATTTGGTGTTTATTTATCAAGAGAAGCTCTTCCTTAACTCCCATGTTCATGCCTCATTGATCAAGAACACATACCAGGGACGAGCTCCTATGTAACTCAATGCAAAGAAATTCTTTATATTCTAAAATCACTTTCCACTCTGAAAGATACCAGCCTTCCTCATCTCTTCACAATCTTTCATGGAATGAGAATTTCTATATAACTCTGCATCTACCCTCTTTCTTGGTTCAGTGACAGCAAACTCATAGAGAGCAGCGACCCCCAGGGATACAATGAATGCTCCAGCAACATGAAATTAAAGACACCTGGCCAGAAGGCCACACATCTGAGGTTTCACTGAAGCACTGGAAGCAGTGGCAGTTATTGTCCTTGATAGGTATGTCAACCTCAAGACGTCCTTCCTGGCTGATGAGAAAGAAGTGCCGGAATGATTAAACAGGTCACTAAATGGAGATGGTTACATCATCAAGTCCCGATGTTGGGAATTGACATCTTGTGCAAATCGGCTACCATCATAAGGATTCAGGTTGACTCAGGGTAAAAGAAGTGACCTATGGTGACACCTCCATCCTTTTGCCCCTGATCCATCAGAAACTATTTAGAAGTGACCTTCTGTGGCCCTGGGGCAAAATGGCCCAGGTGAGTCATTCATTTGCCCAGAAAGCTTACATCAAATGAATCCCTTGGTCAAGCCCTGTCAGACAATTGGCTGGAACTTTTTTCCCCTTAATGGTCTCCCATTGGAACAGGACCAAGCCCAGTGAATGCTTCTACCCTTGGAGAAGCATTTTAGCACCTTTTGGGGTGGCTGAGTCTAAAAGAACTCACACTCTTTGTGGTGTTTATTTTTATTTTTTTATTTTTGTAGTTTTTGGCCGGGGCTGGGTTTGAACCCGCCACCTCCGGCATATGGGTCTGGCGCCTACTCCTCTGAGCCACAGGTGCCACCCTCTTTGTGGTGTTTAGAGAGTGCCAGCACTGTAGGTCTGATACAGGAAGCCTGGATGTCACCTAGCCCCACTCCACTGCTGCTCAGAGGGGGATCTAGAAGACCAGAGAGGTGAAAGGACTTCCTTGTGGCTAGGAAGTGGGGCTTGGTTTCCTCTCCTATGTCCCTGTCATTTCCCAACATGCCTTTTGTAACTCAGCCCTCAGATCCTCTGCTCCTCATTGTACCAAGGCAGCTCTGAGTATCCTGGGGACAGATGAAAAAGACATGGAGCCAGTGTGGTACCAAGTCCATCAGCATCCTGCAGCATTGGTCCCATGAGAAATTCCTCCCACCTCTGTGTCCCTAGGGGCCCTTTTGTAACATGATTTTGCCACTTATCCCATCCACAGAGGGAATCTACTTCTCCAACTCTGACTCTAGGCCATGCGATTTGGTTTGGTCAATGGGATCGTAGCAGATTTGATTCGAGCACAAGCTGTCAACCATGTGTATGCTAGGGTTGGTCGTCCCTCCACTCTTGGAGCTAAGACTGCCGTGTGTGAAGCAGCCCACCTAGGCCAGACATTTGTTACTTATCTGTGGGTGAAGTCGTTCTGAGTCATTCAGCCCAGTCCACCTGCCAGACGATTAGACATGTGAGCAGGCCCAGGAGAAGCCAACCAGGCCAGCTCAGAAGAGAAGAATCACCCAGCCACTGCTGAACTATGAGCCCATCATGAATAAATGGTGCTTGTCTTAAGCCACTAAACTTTGGGCTGATTTGTTTAGCAGCAAAAGCAAAGTGATATACTCCTTCTCATTAAGGCTCTATGTCCAAATGTTATGTCCTGAGAGGCATTCCCTAGTAACCCGAACTTGAATAGCATCGTTCTCTAACCTCAAACTGCGGCCCACGGGCCACATGAAGTGGTGTGATTGTATTTGTTCCCATTTTGTTTTTTTACTTCAAATTAAGATATGTGCAGTGTGCATAGGAATTTGTTCATAGTTTTTTTTTTTTTTTTAAACTATGGTCCATCCCTCCAACAGTCTAAGGAACAGTGAACTGGCCCCTGTTTAAAATGTTTGAGGACCCCAGCAAACCATACTTTATCTGCTTGATTTTTTGTTCATAGCACTTAATGCAACCTGACCATATAATCTACATTTATTTGCTCATTTCCATCAGTTTCCCCCACTAGGGTAGACACTCTCTGAGGCCAGGACTTTTATTGATTTTGTTCATTGCTGTATCCTCAGAGCCTAAAACTGTACTTGATAGATACTCAATGATGGTTTTTATAAAAATTTTAAGCACATGATTGACTGAAAGTAGGTGTTCAGCAGATATCTGCAGGTAGATAAGGCCAAATAAAACCAGTAAGTTTCATCAAATTAATAATCAATGGTAAATAAATGTTTATGGATCATCTACTATGTACCAGACTCTGTTTTGGGTGTTGGAGAAGCAGGTATGAACAACACAGCAAAGTCTCTGAACTAAAGGAGCGTCCATTCTAGCAAAGACATTCAATAAACACGTAACAAAAAACAAACACTGTAGTTCCACAGAGTGATGAGTACCATGAAGAAATAAAAGAGCCATGGGATAGAACATGACTGAGCAAGAGGAGGGTGGTCAAGGAGGGCTATCCAGAGGAGGCAACTCTTGAGCTGAGACTCAGGTGTTAAGGAGCCCTGCCATGGTTTTTCACTTCTGGAAGAAGAACATTCTAGGCTGAAAGGAGAACAAATTTGACCCATAGCTAGAACCAAGTGGCCAAGGGAGACAGTAGAGAAAAATGAGATCAGAAGGTTAGGCAGGGGCTAGATCACATGGAGAAGTCCGAATTTTCTTCTCTGCAGTGGGGAGCTACTGGTAGGTTACATTTTTAAGAAGGGAGTGACGTAATCTGATTTATGTCTTTTTTGTTTTTTTTCTCTCCGATACAGGGTCTGGCTCTGTTGCCTAGGCTAGAGTACAATGGCACGATCACAACTCATTGCAACCTTGAACTCTTGGGCTCAAGGGTTCCTGCCTCAGTTTCCTGAGTAGCTGAGACAGACTACAGACATGAGCCATCATGCTTGGTTAACTTTTTTAATTTTTAAAAGAGATGACGCCTTGCTATGTTGTTCAGGCTAGTCTCAGACTCCTGGGATCAAGTGATCCTCTCATCTCAGCCTCCCAAAGTGCTGGGATTATAGGTATGAGCCACGGTGCCTGGCTGACAAGTGTGCCAGAAAGCTCGCTTCATTTGGACTCTGTAGGGACACCAGGGAGGAAGCTGTTGTACTATGATGACCTGAGCAGGGTGGTAGTGGTGAAAATGGGGGAGACGTGGACAGGTTTAAGATCCGTTTTGGAGATAGCATGCCAGGATTCTGAATGACCTGGATACAGAAGGGAAGGAAAGAGAAGTTTTTGACCCAGGTGACAGCATGTCTATGGCTACTGTTCCAGAGATGGGGAAGGCCTGCAGGTGGAGGAGGGAAGTGGATTTGGATAAGAGGAATCAGCATGAGTGAGGAAGGCCACCTCCCTTTGTGAAAACAAAGGAGATGGTGGCCTGGGCCCTCCCCAGCCTGCAATCTTTTTGTTTGCCTGGCAAGCTGCGCTCTGATTCCATCTAATTTGGGGCTGCTCCGAAAGCGATTACTCTCCTTTTTGAGCTAATACCCAATGTTCCATATTCATTTTCCTCTGGTGTATCAATTAGTATTTATACAAATGGAAATTAATTTTGTTATTTCTCTCCCATGTTTTAGCCCTCTCAGCTCTCTTCTTATTCATCACTGCTGATATTTGCAAAACTTCCAAAATTAGTGTCATCTGCAAATTAGCAAGTCATATATCCCCTTTCAAAACATTAATAAGATTGGCCACATTTACCAACCCCGATGTATTCCCCTGGGTCACTTTATTAAAGCTCTCTCCATTCACACTGGCTGAGGATTTTGGATACAGTGAGGAAAACGCCAAAGGTTCAAAGAGGAGCGGTGCAGAAAGCAAGCACAGGCCTCAGAACATTCACAGAATGTGCTTGGTTGAGAGGCGAAGAGAAGAGAAATTATGCTTTCCTTACAGTGAAAAGGTCTCTGAGATCTACTCCAGGGTAAAATTCCCAAAGGTGTTGAAATAACATCTCTGAGAAAGGCCAGGAGCCAGTTCAGCATCAAAGACATGTACAGACAGCATCATCAGAGGAAGGGGACAGTGGCAGCCTCTGTCCGGCTGGCCTTCCTGCAATCCTTCCTTCTCCTGGTTATGTGGCCCGATGCTCAGTCCACACTGTTTGGGTGGTTGACCCCAGGGGTGGACCTATGATGTGTTTTCATCTCCTGGTGAGTCACAGTGATGGGTAACTGACCCAAGCCAGACCCATAGACTTAATTCTGATAGTTGTTGGATCTTTGGGGAAACAGAAGTCCTCTTTTGTCTAGGACTTCTGGGTAGAAGGTAGATAAACCAAGCTTCTAGGAGTTTCTATGTGGACATGCCTGAATGAGAGAAGGGCAAGAGAGGAAATCAAGGCATAGAGATGGGGAAAGACATCAAGTCTCAATGGCATCATTTGGTGTCTGGATCCAGCTGTGTGGGAAGCTAGTAACCCTAACTTTGAGTTGCATAAGCCAATAAATTTCCTTTTTTGCTTAACTCAGCTTAAATTCAATTTCCATTCATTGTTCACACATACAAAAATTAAAAAAAAAAAAAAAAAGAAGAGAAAGGAAAAGAATCCTGACTAATTTAGGGAAGGAAAAAAACTGAATAAAAAATGACTGCTGTCTTTTTGGACCTCACAGCTTCCTGGGAAATGCTGACTCTGCACAAAGACTTCTGATGTGAGGTGGCCTCTCGGGTGGCCTGTAACCCCCAGCACTTTGGGAGGCTGAGGTAGGGATATTGTTTGAAGACTGGAGTTTGACCAGCCCAAGCAACATAGTGAGGTCTTGTCTGTACAAAAAAAATTTTTAAAGTTAGCTGGATATTGTGGCAGGTGCCTATAGTCCTGGCTACTCCGGAGGCTGAGGCAGGAGGATTGCTTGAGGCCAGGAGCTCAAGACTACAGTGAGATATGATGGCATCACTGCACTCCAGCCTCGGTGACAGTGAGACCCTGTCTCTAACAACAAAATAGGAAAGGGATGTGGAGCCCACCCAGGCACAGCCTAGACCCTCCCATCAAAAGACTTAGTCCTTCAGTGGCTGGGAGTGCTGACAGCCAATAGCTCAGTGCTGGGCCCCCACTATGACTACCCTTGGCTGAAGACAGGCTCCTTGCAGAAGGCCATGCGCCTCTCAGGGGCAGCCTATGTGCCGTGCCATGTTGATGCAGACCCATGAGGACCCAGACTCTGCACTCAACTTGGATAAGCCCAAAGTGCGTTTCCACCTTCTGAGAACTCCTGCCAACCCCCCAATCTCCAGAGCTGGCTGAGGCCTTGACGAGGCCTCTCACCCTGCCCAGTCCTACTTCCCGTCTTTCCCCATGAGAGTGCGCCCTAGGAAGCTCCATCTCAGGGTCTGCTGTAGGGCATGCCACCAGCCCCAGGCAGGATGGAGAGGGCAGGCACCCCAGGCTGACGTGTGACTTGCATGGAAACCTGCGGAGCGGAATGGGGTGGGGGTGGGAGGGGGTTGTGGCAGGGGCTAATGCCAGAACTCGAGGAAGGTTTCGGCTTCATTCTAAAGAGGAGGGTAGGGAGGAGGACAGAGGGAGCATGACAATGTCACATCTTTTGTTTCCAGAAGATTAACTGGGAGCAGGCGACATGCACAAAGGGCAGGAAAGAGCAGAAGTGAGGCTGCCAGGAGCCTTGTTAACAGGGCACAGCAGGGAGGAGATCACAGTCAGCTGTGACCTCAGGCCTGAGGACTACCCAGGAGGGACACTGACGTGGATGAGCATGGATTAAGACAGAAGCTGTCTAGGGTCTGGTTAGTGCTTGGATGGGAAGACAGGAGCTGTCTGGGAGGGCACATGGAAAGAGAAAGACGAGGAGACCAGGAAGACCCAGATGGGATTTACTCAGAGGTCAAAACCTGGCAGCTGGCTGGCCAGATACACAATATGTATTTATTTGGCTCATGTGGTATTTTAAAACATAAAAAAATTAGTCACAAACAGTTAAGAATCTGGAGATTGCACATAAAAATCTGATTTCCAACTTCTGAGATGTCAGAAGTCCTGGTACCCTGGGCCTGTCTACGGGGCAGGGAGGACGCTGGTTTTCATTGCTCACGAATCTGCCCTGGGGTTGAGTCTGAAGAGACAGCTTGAGCCTCTGCACCAACAGATGCCTCGAGTGTCTGGCTCTTACACCCTCATGTTCTACACTTTCTAGGTGCCAACTACAGCCTCCTGAGTCAGGGTCACAGCTAACACGTAGGGCACCAATAAGCAAAATGCAAAAGTGTCCCTCTGGGGAGGCAAATTGCAAAGAGGGCCCCCTCCTCTGGAGTGGTGCGGCCCTGCTAAAGACAGTGAGTTGAGCACCAGCTGATCTCGGCCCCCACTTGCCCCACAGCCCGATGTCTTTGAACAGTGTACAACCTGCCCAACCTTGCCCAAAGTCCCAGGAAACCTTATCCCAAGTGACCATAACTCTTCCCAACCTGTAAAAGGCTTCCTTCCACCTGACACTGCCCCAAAAGCTGGTACTCACAGATCCCATGGTAGATGCCTGGCTCTGGCGTGGCGACTGCAGGGACAGAGGAGTTGGGTGGCAGCTCTAGCTCTAGGACCTGCACATGGGTTGGGGGAAAAGCAGAGGAGAAAGACGGTGGTTTTGGTGATACCCACAATACTGGCTGGCTTTTTTTCCAGATTCCACTGCCCACTCCATACCCAGGTAAGTCCTTTTGCCTTTTCTTGGATTTTCTGCCTTTGTAGAGCTCCATTATCAGTGATATGAACAGGCCCAGAAAGGCTTGGGTGTCTGAATCCTTGCTGGTAACTGTTATTGGTAGGGAAGGAGCTTGATGCTAACAGCAAAGATGTTTACATTTTCTTGAATAGAAAAGGACTCAATAAATGTTTACCTACTGATCTAGAGGAAAAGAGGAAGGAGGGAAGAAGGGAGAAGGTAAGGAGAAATGGAGAAAGAAATCAAACTACAGAGAGTGGTTTTCAACCTTGGCTGTTCATGAATCAGAATCTATCTCTAGGAGTGGGGACCAAGGCACGAGCATTTTTAAAGCTCCCCAGGTGATTCCCATGGGTAGCCAGTATAAAGAATCCAGGTCTACAGAGTCAAAAGTGGGTTGCCATACCCTACTTCTCGGGCCTCATGTATAAAGTAATTGCTCATTATTTCTCTGCATCATAAATTAGGTACTTCTACTACTTTACAGAAGGAAAATTGAGAGGCAAAAAGATGTGGAGTTGTTGATCTTCCACAAAATGGAGAGAGGGATCCTTCCCTGCCCTGACAGAGCTGGGCTCCAGCAAAGTCGCTGGAGGACCTTTATCATTTGGAAAATAGTTTCTATTCAAAGGGCTGTCATGGTGGTTAAACACAGTATCACTGGGCACCCTGCTTGGATCATGGTAAATGCTCAAGAAAGCATTGCTGTGATGATCACTATTTTAATTGTAACTCTCCCTATTAAAAGCATTTCTGGGCCTTCCATCAAAAACCACAGTGAGAGATCAAAACGCAACCCAAAGCAAAAATTCCCCTGAGACTGTCACCTCTAAATTACAGAGATGACACAGAGCTGATTTCTCCTGGCTTTGATTAAAATTTGAATACTTTCTTTACTTTGGTAAAAAAAAAATAATAATTAGAGAATGAAATATGACACACAGGACGAAAAAAAGGAAGGAGAAAAATGGGAAATGTCAAAACAGTAGCACCAGCAGCTTAAAGGATATCCATCTTAATTCTGAGTCAGGAGGAGAAACCTGCCCGAGGGGGCCCCAGCCCCCAGCTCTAGTCCTACCGGGTCACTGGCCCCCAGGCCGGCCTGGGTGAAGGGCTGCTCGTCTCTCTCGCCGTCAGCTGTGCTAGGTCTCCTCAGCTCCTCCTCGTATTGCAGGCTGCCCAAGCTCTCCACATCGACATCAAACATCTCATCAGAACAGAATATGGCTTCAAGAATGTCATCATCAGTGGTGAATAAGATCGTGTCTCCAAAGTGCTCTGGGGCTGATGTATTACCAAGAAGATGGAAGGCTCAACTCACCCCAAATCTCAATGAGTTGTAGGTTAAGAACCCACTCATCCACCTTTGTGCTACACAGCCCTAAACCACTGTTATTGATTTGTGTAAGTGAGCCTTATTATTCTTCACAAATTTGCAGATGGAACTTATTTACTGTAAGAACAGACAGACATAAAGAGGGGACCTAATATAATGAGAATCACTGTGAACTGTCATCGAGCCAGTGACATTTCTCTGGTGTGAGTGGACCAGTGTAGCAGATGCTGTGGGTTCCCCCCCGGGTCCCTGCTGATGCTTTCTGTGGAGTGCCTTGACTGGAGGGCGTGGGTGTCACACCTCCAACCTGGGCAGCCTGGCTCCAATGACTGACCGGCTGGTGGGGTTCCAGCAACCTCCTCCTTTGCCTTAAGGCAGAGGAGACCCTGCAATCTATGCTCCAGAGCTCCCCTGGGATCAGGCTGAGGCTGGGCTTCCCCTGAACCATCCTTGCCTAACTGCTTTGATTTCTCCTAAAAAAGTGCTCCCTCAGTCAGTCACCTGCCAAAGAATCCCCCTTATCAGACTGAGGTTCTAGAAACTCAAGCCGGGTACTTAAGGGGAAGTTTTAGTGAGGTCTGCTCTAGCACACCCATGCTGCAAGAGGTGAGGAGTGGGCCAGATCTCCTGGGTTTACCCAGTGGGTTTATTCCCCCCACACACAGACCCTCAGTGAGTAGTAGGTGGGGGCTTTGGGAACATTCTAACAGACATACTGTACCTCCCGTCAGGGTTCCCGTGGCCTTAGCGATTTCTCCTTCAAAGATGCACTGGGCGTCTAACAGCATTGTGACGTCCTTCACACCGCGGAAGGAATGTATCCGAGACTTATTGTAGTTCCAAATCCTGATCAGGGCGACGTGGCAAGGGTGCCTGAAGTGGATAGAGATGGAATAGGACCTGCCTGGCGTGAAGGGGGCCAGCCAGACGTGCATGTCATCTTGGGTCCTGTTCACCCCATCAATGAGGTTGGTGACCACTCGGGGGTCCTTCTCATTAGCTGGTAAGATATTGATGTCAGGGGGGTCTGCCTTAATGTTTGTAATTTGCACCGGCTCCCCTTTGGAGCTGAATATTTCTATTCCATTGAGGCCAACATAGTGTCTGTCTCCCCACGTAGAATGAATGTCGATGACCAAGTGCTGTCCATAAGGCAACACGGGGATTTTAAAGTCACTGCCGTCATCTGTGTCTCCAGAGCAGCCATCCTGCCCTTTTAACGGCTCTGTTTTCTCCTGCTTGCAGGGAGGCAGCTGGTTGCTGTGCCGGCTGCTCTTCTGCTGCTGCAGAAACTCATCCAGGATGTCCCCCTGGAACTCCATGTTGGAGATGCGACCCCGGTGGGAGCGGTCAAAGGCACTGAGGGAGTTCCAGGACTCATGCAGCGTGTGTTCCTGCTTGCTGTGCCACCTCAGCCATGGCGGAGTCCTTGAGGACCAGTTGTCTTCTGGAAGAAAGGACATAGGAGGGTGAAGCCCCTTTAGTGGCACATGTAGAAGGGGGTTTCCTTAGAGACTGTCTGATCCAGGGCTCTCAGCCCAGCAGGGCCACCTCTAAGGGGGTGTTCTAGAAACTAGTGGGGCTGCTCTTGGCTGTCTCGTCACCCAAGAGGCCCTCCTGGCACTTGATGGACAGGTGAGGTCAGGGATGTGACTATCTGCTCTGCTTGGGATGGCACAGAGCCTGGTCTCCTGTCCCACACAACTTTTAACTGACTGCTGGACACCAAGGTTGGGAAAAAATTATTTAGAATCACTCAGGTCTAGAACCTGGTGGTTTCTTTTACCAAACAAGGTATTTTTTAATAGATTTTTGAATTTCTACAAATGCAACTATCATGACTGGGGGCAACACTTGGTCCCGGGCATCTGAGTCAGCAAAGTGAGGGGTTTGTGCTTGAGGCTGACACTGTCACGTGACTCTAACGGTGCCTTCAAAGACAATTTAATGGCAGGTAGAAGGCTCATAAAAGAATGCTAAATGGGAAAAAAGCCAGATATGCAATTTTAGATGTATAATGTCCTAGTCTGGGTGACACGCACCAGTGTGTTAACAGCGACGTTCATGGTTTCCGGGTGGTGAGTAGGGAGGACTTTTATTTTCTTTCTTATAACTTTATCTTCTAAGTTCCCTACATGTATGACTTTTATAATCAAGAAAAAATGCTATTAAAAAAAGTCAACGAGCCACATATATTACAAGGTAGGGAATTCACTTCTTCATGTGGCTGAAGCCTGTGTCCCGAGCATGTGGAGGACACAGGCCCAGCCCTTGGGGGGTCGGCTCTGCAGGTCCTACTCTCCTCCATGGAAAATATGAAAGCTCCAGTGTGCACATCAAGCAGGGGCCTGCCTCATAGCCATGCCACGGCTAACCACCATCTGAGGGTGTCATTCTGGAAAAACAACAGCTGATGACACTGACATTCTGTTTTTTCTCTTTTCATATCGTACTGTGCCCTGCACTCCATTTTCTTCCTGTCTCCTAGGGGGCTTGGTGCCATCAATTATCTTCTCTCTCCAGAATCTTCAATCACTCCTTCCCCACTGGAACCTTTCCCTCTCTCTGCCTGCAGACATGCATAAATCTCTCCTACCTAAAAGAGAGGAAGAAAGAAAAAGAAAGCCGACCTGCTCCCGTGGCTCCCTCCAACCACTGTCCTATTTTCTCCCTTTTGTTCAGAGGCTCTGGCTTTCCCCATTACCAGCTTCTGTCAACCCCCTGCCACCTGGTGCCTCTTTCCAAGGTGACTGTGTCACTCACCCAAATTCTACAATGCCCTGATGTGGGGGATCCCCCACCTTCAGGCCTTCTAGACTAGCTCAATGCTGACAGCATCTTTCCAAGCAGGGTGTAGAGGGGCTACCTTTAAACTGGTGGTGCGAAGCTGGTGGCATGTAGGTATGGAGTTGCCAGGGGCCATTTTGATACACTGTGGGGGGGGTGGGACCAGCCTGACAATGAAGCCAACGTGGGGAACATGAGCTGAGAGATGGAGAGAGAGAGCTCCTGGATCTAGGCATGACTGAAGTCAAATTCCTGGTGGCTTTTTGTCCTTTGCATTTATAAGAGGACTGCAACTCCCTCAGTCCTCCACCGAAATGGCTTTCTCCAGGTGATCGATGACTCCCCAATCTTTGTCAGTGCTCAGTCCTGCTTGGCATCCTAGGCTCACCTCTTCCATTCCATATGCCCCCTCTCCTGACTTAGAAGGCACTAGACCTCCCTGGCTGTCTGTCTTCCTCGCTGATAGCTCCTCTCTCTCCATCACCGCAGTGCCCCCCTCCTACCCCCTCAGTCAGTGGGGCGGGCCCAAGGCCTCGGCCAGTCCTCTCCCAACACTGTCATCACTTCTCACCCTCTTCTGTCTCCTGGCTCCCAGGAGGTACTGCTCAACTTTTCACATCCCATTCTGCCTTCTCCACCCCAGGCGCTATCTTCCGACTCCATCCATCCCTTGAGAGGCCCAGATATATCCACTCTGTCACTTCAATCTCCCTGCACCTGAAAGAGTTTGTCATGACCCCTCTAGTTAGCATTGCCTCTTTCGCATAGAAAATCAAGACAACCCAACTCACCACGCCTACAGGATCCTGAGCATAGCCCCTGCTGACTTCTGCATCCTCCTCCAACAACCATCTGCTCCAGCCATGCTGGCCCTCTAGGCACACCCAATACCTTTGCACCCTGGTAGAAATGCAAGGCCTACAGATGTCACTTAGCTGGCTTTTTTCATCACCCATCTCCTTGGGAAGGCCTTCTTTACTACCTCTGCTCCCTGATGTGCCCTAGTGCCTCCCTCAGCACCTAGCATCTAGTACCTGGAAATGCCAGTGAAGGGATGGACTGTTGGCACCATCCTTTCTGCATCTCCTGGGATCAGGCCTGGAGGCCAAGGGGGCCCACACACACCTGTCAGTTCTGCACCTTCCTCTCCCCTCCTTCTCACCTGCCACTTAAAAAGACACCAGAAGTTTCATCCATCCTCCCCTTCCAGGCAGGAGGCTTAACATCTGGCAGAAGAAACTATCCATATGGATTACCATGACTTCAGTTTATGTGACTTGATTTCTACTGACTCAAATGAATGGCCTGGGTCTGTCTGCAAGTACGCTAAGGAGATGGCACCACATGTCATGTGTCAGGGACTCAGCCTGGGTGTGTGAGACAGGCAGGGACTTTGCTTTCATTCTGCATGTGCTTTCTAATCTATTCTCCCTGAGTTGTGTGCTCTCAGTTTAAAAGCAGAGAAGTGTAGTCTTGCTCCTGGACCTCTTAGATGTGATAGCTGGCTGGCGGCCTATGTGTCTCTCCATCTGCAGGAGAACACACTCCTTGCCACTCCTTGGGCATCAGTGCTCTGTCCTGTCATTGCCAACAATCTGAACAGACAGCAGAAAGCTGCTGCTTCAATCTGCAGTCAACACAGTCTGGGAGGGACCACCAATTATGAGATGACAGTATCAAAGATTCCAAAATGCTCCTGGGTTGAGACTAAGAGGAACTATGAAGCTTTGACTTTTAGTTTATCAAAATCAACTATGCCAATCAAAGTATATACAAAGACATTACAGAGCCATGTTTATTCTAGTAAACTACTCTACAGCCATTGCTGATTGGACAATGATTGGGTACTTGACCCAAGTGGACTGATGAGCTTCTCCCTTGAGATGGTGGAACTGATTGCTGGAAGAAGAACGGGAACATAGTCACTTTAGGGCTATGAGGCCATTTCCTGCCCTATGAATAGAGCAAAGAAAGCTGATCTCAGGAGGAAAGTGTGGAAAATTGGACCCATAGGGAAGCAGAGGTAGGGCCAAGCAGCCCTGGAGAGACAGGGCCTCCTTGGTTCCTCTGGCTTTCTGGTTTCTTGCTCTGGTTCTGTGACAAGAAGCTATACTTCCTACCTTTGGGGTCAAGGAACTCCTTGAGCATTCTCAAATTAATACTCTCTTTACTGCTCAAGTAATAAATTATCAGATCTCATTTACTGTAGCTAACTGACCCCTGATGAAGATATCTCTGAAATGCAGATGACATTCAATGAGATGCTCTGTTAGGCAAAAGGATTCCCAGGCTCTCCCTTACATGGTGACAACACAAGTCCAATCCAAGGGAAGAATTTGGGCACTCACTCATCCTGCAAGTGTCGTTGGAGGGCTTGGCCTGCACCTTTCCTGAAAGGCCCAGCTACCGGGTTATGCTCTAAGTAATGCATAGTTTAAGACTTCTAAGCACCTTTCCTTTTTAGCATGACCAGCTTAACAAGCATTAAACCTCAAGGGCTCAGTTTTTAATGTGTCATTGAACCAAGCACTGAAATGCCTAGAAAGAAATTAAAGTGAGACAAAGTCTTCTAAAGTTAGAATAATGCCTGTCACCTTGGAACTCCCAGAGGCTCTGCAGGTCTGTTTATTGGGAAAGCTTGTGATTGCCTGGCTCTCCTGGGTTGGGCTGCTGGCAACAGCTGTGATAACAGGGCACTGTAGTGATCTGAAGCATGTGCACTGGAGATGGCCAGCCTGGGTTAGAATCCTGCTCTAACCCCTACTGGTCCTGACCTGAAGAAAATTATTTCAACCTTGCATTCTCTTTGTGGTGAGGCTTAAAGTTCACTCAGGTGACATGCCTGAACAGGGTCTGGCTACTGCAAGTACACCACGCATGTGGCTGTCACTCAGCCTTATACCATCCTCCCTCCCACACGGCAGAGGACCTGCCATGAGCCAGGCACCTGCCCTCAGAGAGCCCTTTGACTCTTCCCTTCCACTCTACTCTTCCTCCTGATACCCAGCCTCTGTGTTAAACCTCAGAAGGGGCAAGTAGCAAAAACTCTGCAAGGCTGGGGAACCAGCGGGCAGCTGCGCACAGGGAGGCACTCAGAGTCTGATGTATCAGGTATCTGTCTACCAGATTCTTCCCAATAGACTAGATGGTGATTTGATTTATTAAAAAAAAAAAAAAAAAAAGTGTGTCAGTTTTACATACAGATGCACCACCTAGAGGCAGAAGCACAGAGTGGGGTGATGATGGAGGCAATGATGAAACCAACAGCTGACATCTCTTGGATGATCCCATGTGCCAGACACTGTGCCAGAAGCTAGACACGTGTGACGTCATTTGATCCTCCAGCGCCCCTACAGGTACTGTTAGCGTCATTTTACAGATGAGGAAACTGAGGTTCAGAGGAGTTTCAGAAGCTACCCAGGTGTGGGCTGGAAGTAACAGAGCCAGGCAGTCTTGTCCTCCAATGTGGTAAGGGTGGGGTTAAATGCAGAGGATCTAGTGGGGAGCCCTGGCTTGGTGGGTCTCAGTGCTCTGTGGATGGTAAAGGACATCCACATTCGAGCTAATGTTGAAACAACAGCTACCACTCACTGAGCACTCTCCACATGCCAGGCCCTGTGTCACTATTTAGAAGCCATTGTCTTATTCATTCCTTGAAACACTGGAAGGCGGCGGGGGTGGGGTGGGAGTTGTTCCCATTTTACAGATGAAAACCCTGAGGCTCAGAGAGTAGAGTGCCTGCTAGAGATCCCAGATCTGTAAGTAACAGAGTTTGGATTCAAGTGGTGTGACCCTGGCTGCTATGCTACACGCCTTCCCAGCAGCCAAATCTGAGTACAAATATTGAGAATCCCAGCCCTTAACAGATGCTCCTTTCAGAACTGGGAGTGTCTGTGGAGATAATCTATTGCAAAGTTCACAAAGCTCTCATGGTGAGTCCTGCTGGCAGACGTGACTTTTTTGACATGCACAGTGGTTAAAAATAATTTCAATCAATTGGCAATGTTGAAAAATAATATACCACATATCTGGCTTCTCTTGAAAGAAGGAAAAGTGAAGTCTGGCACACTGGCCTTATATTCCCTAGTGACAACTGGAAGTCTAAGTGGAGCAGCAGCTGCCCCTTTAGGGTATCAGCCCTCCCAGTTTGCCAAACTCCTCACCACTCTCTGTGCTACTTCTGACACCCAGACAAGTATCAATTGCTGTGTGTCATCACACTTGTGTTATTTTTCCAACAGTACAGTTAGGACAAAGTGAAGTAGTTAGAGATCAATGTCTCTATTAAAGGTAAAATAACACAAGTCTGAGTTAGAAAAGCCACGTGTTATAAGAAAAATGGGCAAAGGGACATATCTTGGTGGCAATGACAAGTATATCTATGAGTTTACCATGCAAAAATGTGTCTTGCCCATTTCACTCATTTATGCTACTTTCCTGGCCCCCGAGTGCATGTGTGACCCCTAGTGGAGAACAATCTCATTTTACAGATAAGAAAACTGAGGTTCAGGGAGCTAAATGGCTCTCTGCCAGTAAGAGGCACAGGGATGATGGTGGCTGGAGCTTACCTCTGCTAGCTGGCCAGTCGTCACCATGACTACTGCTGACAGTATCCTTCTTCATGCTCCTCCTCCCACTCGCAGGGCGCTCCCTGGTCGGGGGCTTGGTAAAGATGTCTAAGTCATCGCTGCAGACTTTGGGGGTTTCCCTGTGGGGTCTCTCACCAGCAATGACATTCCAGCTGGTCACCCGCCCTTGCTCACACTGGGGGCCTTTATCCCCGGCTTCGTTCTCTCTGGGACCCTCGCCAATGACACTGTCTGACAAAAGCCTGCCTTTCCAGTCCAGGGGCTTCTGAGGACTAAGCCACAGGGGTCTTGGTTTCCCATCTTCCTGCTTCCTGCCTTTCCCTGTGGGAGAAGGTTGTAACCAGGATGGGGCTTTCGCAGGAGGCTCAGAGATTTTTCTGCCTGTGAGATTTTCCAGTTGTTGGATCAGAGAGGACTCCTCGTCAAGAGGAGGGCAGTTCACAGGTGGGGAGGCGGCAGGGGCACCAAGCATGTCACCCTTCAAGGCAGAGGCCGCTGGCCATCTTAAATCTTCTTCTAACTTGGACACACTGTCTTTCATGCTATCACCAGATAAATTTCCTTGTGAAGAAGGCTTCATATCCACTAATTCTTCAGCTGGCTGCGAGCGACTGAGACTGAGCTCCTTGTCCCCATCTGTGCCAGGCATCTTGGGGGCATCTTTACTTTCCTCCGAGCCAGCATGCACGGCGTTCTCGTTTCTCTCACCCTCCTCTTTCTTTGGGCTGACAGGGATGCTCTGGTCAGCCGGAGCCTCCCCGCCCCCTTTGTCTAACTTGCCATCGAAGATGAGGCTTTTGTTGACATAAAGCTTCACGTTCTTGGCACCAATGTCGAGATCCTAAAAACACAAAATTTAACAAAATGAAGATGCATGGCACCAGACCGATGTGTCACATTTTGGAAGTAGAAGATACCAAAAAAGGAAAAATGTGAAATGCTAGAAACGTGAGCTTTATAAAAACCCCAGCACTGGGGGTGTTAGACAAGGCTCAGCCTCATTTCTGTGTGAACCATTACCTACTCTATAAATCAAAGGACTTTCACAAAGAGAGACGGCCTCAGTCGCTGTCTTCGTCATCATTACCACCTGGCGGGACATTCGTAACAGCCTACTAATTGGTCTCCCCGCTTCCCAGCTCTTGCTACTTCAACCTCAACTTCACATTGCCGCCAGAGTTCATTTTCTCCCAGAGCAAATCTGCCCAGTCACTCCCCTTTGTGAAATCCTTCATGTTTTTCCACTGCTAATAGCAGCAGTTCTTTTAAGCATGGGTCCTCAGCCGCCCGCCAAGGGAAGCCTGGCATGCATCTAAAATGCAGATTCCTTGGGCTCCATGGTATCAAATTCTGGGTGCCCTGAATGCAAAGCCTGAGACAAGGACTTGGGTGCAAGTAGCTCATGTGGCAGGTGATCCCAAGAGGAAGTGGAAAAAGTAAGATAGGGCGGGACAAAACCCCTAAAATTTTGAGCTGGTCACTCTGCTCTCTGAGGAACCCCAAGAATGCCCCGAAGAAACGCCCCTGCAAAGACTGAGGAATTTACTCACTGCCTTTGGGGACACTGATGCCCACACATGTTCACAAGCCGGAGCAGAGTCTGTGGAAGAAGGTCTGGTGGCAGCTGAGGTAAAGCCTTGTCACCATGACGGGTGTTTGTGGGGGCTGCCCCCCACCTGCTGTGGCTGCAGTCAGAGGCCAGCTGAGGGGAGGCGCTGTGGGGGCCACTGCCTCCAGGGTGGCCTCTAGGGAGTCTCTGCACTCGTGACAAGTTCTCTAGAGGAAGCCTTTGCAGGAGGAGGTGGAGAACCAGGCAATGGCATAACTTCCAAACCCCTGTGTGTGACACACAGCAACCTTCACAAGGGGCCCTATCTAGTTTTCCTGTCTCCTTGTTTCCCCATAACGTGTGTGCCCCCATGTCACGAGATGTTCAATGCTCCTCTGTTTATCCTTTTTTTCTTTTTTATTAAATCATAGCTGTGTACATTAATGCGATCATGGGGCACCATACACTGGTTTTATAGACTGTTTAACACATTTTCATCACACTGGTTAACATAGCCTTCCTGGCATTTTCTTAGTTATTGTGTTCAGACATTTATATTCTACATTTACTAAGTTTCACATGTACCCTTATAAGATGCACCGTAGGTGTAATCCCACCAATCACCCTCCCTCCGTCCATCCTCCCCCTCCCTCCCTCTCCCCCTTTCCCCTATTCTTAGGTTATAACTGGGTTATAGCTTTCATATGAAAGCCATAAATTAGTTTCATAGTAGGGCTGAGTACATTGGATACTTGTTCTTCCATTCTTGAGATACTTTACTAAGAAGAATATGTTCCGGCTCCATCCATGTAAACAGGAAAGAGGTAATCCTCTGTTTATTCTTAAAATAAAATCACACCTCTTCTTGCTGCTGTGTCTTGTCCTTTTTACAACAAAACACTTTCTTTTAAATAGCTTTATCGAGGGATGTGATGCACACCTCACACAATCAACTGTGCATACCAAAGGGTACATCTGGGCAGGTTTTAACACGTATGTACACTCTCAAGAGAACGAACAGGCCCAACCCCTCCCTCCCCTCCGCCCCAGCCCCAAGACACCAACAAGCTACTGTCCCTCCTCTCCCATCGTTAGCCTTTTCTAGAATTTTTATTTAAAGGAATCATGCGGTGTGCACTCTTCTTTGCCTGGTTCTCTTACTCAGCATAACTACACTGAAATTCATCTGTGTTGTGTGAATTGATAGTTTTTCCCCTTTTTATTGCTATGAAATATTCCATTTACAGAAACACCCCAGGATTCATCTGTCACCCATACAGTGAAACTCTGAGAGCCCTGTCACTGTGGCCCGTCCTCCCATCTCCTATCGGTTTCGCCTTCACCTCCCAATGGAGACAATATCTAGGGTTAGAAATCGTCCTTGTTTGTTCCTGATGATCCTGATTTATACCTGTTGTCCTGGTGTAATCACCATAGAGTCCTCCCTTCACTCTCAGCAGTACCCTGGTTCTCACAGTAAATTACAGGGACCGGCCAACTGCCAAATCCCATGGAAAATTCCCAGTCCTCAGGGAGTACAGCAGCCCAGCAGTAATTGCGTAGTCAGCCACTCCTCCTTGAGGGATTTCCTTCCCTGGGCTTCTGTAGTTCTGCACCCTTCTGCTTTGCCTCCAGCCTCACTGGGTCCTCTGCTTCTGCTGGGCTCCTGAACTCACTCACTGGCTGGCCTTAGCCAGCCCCAGCCTCTACATACCACCTTGTGTCCATGCTTCTGAGTTATTTTATTTTATTTATTTATTTTTGAGACAGAGTCTTATTATGTTGCCCTTGGTAGAGTGCCGTGGTGTCACAGCTTACAGCAACCTCAAACTCTTGGGCTTAAGTGATCTCTTGCCTCAGCCTCCCAAATAGCTGGGGCTACAGGTGCCCGCCACAATGCCTGGCTATTTTTTTGTTGCACTTGTCATTGTTGTTTAGCAGGCCCAGGGCTGGGTTTGAACCTGCCAGCCTCAGTTATGTGGCTGGCACCGTAACCACTGTGCTACAGGTGCTGAGCCCTGTGAGTTATTTTAAAACTGTGACCCTGACCTCTCCACCAGACCCCAAGTGACCATTTGACTCCTGGACATCTAATGGGTATCTCAACTTTAAGATGCCCAAAACAGAATTCTTATATCACATTCCCCAAACCTAGTCTTCTCCCATCTTAAAGACGGTTCCACCACATGAGCAGTTGCCAAAAAAGCAGGGTTACCCTTGATCTTTCTCGCTTTTTCACTCACATATCCAATCCGCCAGCAAGTCCCTCAGCTCCATCTCCAAAACACACCTGAACTCTGGCCCCTTCTGCTGCCTCCCTTGCCTAGGCCACACCCTTGTCCTTGTGTCTCTCCTGGGGACACAACCATCACCTCCTACTGGTCTCTCTGCTTCCTCTCTGGACTCTGCCCCACCTTGCACATACACTTCATTTCTACACAGCAGCCAGATTTTCTATTTAACAACTTAAGTCAGATCATAGGAGCATCCTGTTTAAAGCTGCCCAGTGACTTCCTCCTACACTGATAGTGAATCCTAACTTCCTCCAGGGCCCTACCCCCCAACCCCACCGGTTTCTCTGACTCCAGCTCACTCATCTCAGGCACTCTGGTCTGACAGCTGGACTTGATGCGGCCAAGCTCATTCCTGCATCAGACCTGTGCACTTGCCCGGACAGTTCTGCCCCAGCTGCCTGTGGCCTTGCTCAGCCTTATCTTCGAAGACCTGCCCTGCACCCCTCTGGAGCTGCACCTGCTCCTCAGGTCCCTTCCCCATCCCAGTGCCCTGTGTTAGCTCCTTTTCATCCCTGAAATAGTCTTATAGCTTTTTAACTTATTTATCATCTCTCACACTCAAAGTCTGAGACAGTCAAAGCCCTGCCTACCTTACCCAAAGGGCCACACATCAGCACTCACTCTGGAATTAATAAACGAATAAACATGGGCAGCTCCACTCTCTAGCAGAGTTCTGACAATGAATCTGATCAGAAAAACAGTGGCTTTGCTGTTTGTTTAGCCTCTGCATCACTCCCATCTCGCTTTGGTCTCTGATCTGCTCTTGGGATCTGAGACCTGAGACCCTAGAGATGTCCACCTGGACTTGTTCTCCTCCTTAGCTTCCTGAAAGCAAGGTGAGCAGGCACTGGCCAAATTGCAGCATCACTGAGTTGCAGAGGTTTCCGTAGCAATTTAGACTGAGAACCACCCAGCCTGTGCTACGCCACAGGGAGGAACTCGGCTTCAATCATCCAATTGCAGGATGGCAGGCTACTATTTGTTGACTGTCAAAAAAGTCGATTCTCAAAGCACTCGTTTACATGTTTATATGGATGCATTCTCTGTTTAGCAGAGACGCAGAGCAAGCGCGTGCTGTGAATTCATCAGGAAATAGCTATTGGAGAAGGACATCACAGGCAGCTTTCAATGACTACTTCCACAAAATTACTGCCACGGAGACATCTGGTGAGACACAAACATCCTCATTTAAAGAGGTGGTAGCGGGGGAAATGCCATCCAGTCCTGCATGGTCACAAGGCAGGCATCCTAGCTTTCCTAATGGGATGTCTGGCTCCCAAAGCACAGTTAGAGCCCCATCTGCCCTCCAGCCATCTGTTGCCCAGCTTCCACCAAGAGGTCTGGCTGAGAGGGGACCAGCAAAGGGAGGCAGGCTGAGGCAGGGGTGAGGCAGGGAAGAGAGCTAGGGACTCAGGTGGAAACCACCGGCAGTCGGGGGCCACGAGGAAGGAGGAGATGCACGCCCTGCCTGATGGGCTGAGACCAGAAATGTTTCTAGCTCTTTTAGGGCCAAAGGAGCCTTATGTGTGGGTGGATGTGGCCTGAGGATCCCTAGTAGGGAACAAGTACATATCATTTGTCTATATATTCTAAGTTAAAAAAAAGAAAAGATTGCATTGTCCATTCTCCATCCTGGGAACAACTCTGCAAGGTGGGCATTAGCTCCTTCTTATACAGATGAAGAAACTTAGGCTTGTGCCTATTCCGAAGTACACAGCTGGTATGCCCAAGGTCTTCACTGTCACCTCCCTCTGGGTCAAGCTAGACCCCGAGAAGGGCTCAGCTCTGCCCCAGGGAACCTGGCCACTGGCAGAAGCACCCACACCAGCTGGAACTCTGAGTTCACTTTCTTTCTTCTTAAAAATAAGTCCCTATAGCAGCGGTTCTCAACCTGTGGGTCGCAACCTTCGTAACAATGAAAATACATACTGCATATCAGATATTTACATTATGATTCATAACAGTAGCAAAATTAGTTATGAAGTAGCAACGAAAATAATTTTATGGTTGGGGGTCACCACAACATGAGGAACTGTATTAAAGGGCCGTGGCATTAGGAGGCATTAGGAAGGTTGAGAACCACTGCCCTATAGGCTGGGCACCGTGGCTCATGCCTGTAACCCTAGCACTCTGGGAGGCCGAGGCAAGAGGATTGCTTGAGTTCAGGAGTTTGAGACCAGCCTGAGCAAGAGCAAGACCCTGTCTCTACTAAAAATAGAAAAATTAGCTGGGTGTGGTGGCTCCTGTAATCCCAACACTCTGGGAAGCTGAGGGAGGTGGAATGCCTGAGCTCATGGGTTCCATATAGCCTGAGCCAGAGCGAGACCACGTCTCTAAAAATAGCTGGGTGTTGTGGTGGGCACCTGTAGTCCCAGCTACTTGGGAGGCTGAGGCAAGAGAATTGCTTGAGTCCAAGAGTTTGCTGTGAGGTTGCTGTGAGCTATGACACCACGGCACTCTACCGAGGGTGACAGAGTAAGACTCTGTCTCAAAAAAAAGAAGAAAAGAAAAAGACAAATTAGCCAGGCATGGTGGTGGGTGCCCATAGTCCCAGCTACTCAGGAGGCTGAGGCAGAAGGATTGCTTGAACCCAGGAGGCTGAGGTTGTTGTGAGCTAGGCTGAACCACAGTGGGGCAACAGAGCAAGACTCTATCTCAAAAAAAAAAGTCCCTGTGGACCAAATGTCTCTCACCCACACCCTGGCTGCCTCCTCCACTGGGTGGCATGTGTGTGTATGTGTGCGTGTACTCGCATCCATCCAGACTTGTTTTATATATATATATATATGTACATATCATGTAAGTGTCATTATACCCCAAGGGCTGTATGACATCCACTTCTGCACCGTGGAAAAGACGGAGTGAGGTCCTAATTCCTCAGCATCCCCTCAGTAAAGGCATAAGGAACATCTTTAGGGAAGGATCCAGACGGCAGATCTCTCCCCTAAAGAACCAGCCTGCTTCCTCCTTTCTAGTAACCATGGCTCTAACCCTGGGCTCTTTCTTCCTTTGCCCCAGCTTCACAAAGTCCACAGGGAAATTCCATCCTGCCAACTACATTAACCTTTAGAACCATGTATGTGCAAGTTTTTTGCTCCCTTGGTGTGAATATTTTCTTCCTTGTTTAACTGGTTACTGTCATGCCTTTTGTTGATGTTGACTCAAACCCCCTTTGCAATGGGTTTTCAAAAGGACATTTTGAAACCCTGTGGCTGGAGTGTGGTTAATGGGAGCACTTTTCCTAGTCCACATTTCGCCTTTATCATCCTTTACAGTTGACGAGAACTAACCATGCAGAGTCTGTAGTGCATTTTGAATACAACAATATTAATATTATTTCGATCTAAGTAATTAGTTAACTTGGCAAGGCTACTTTCCTCCCCAGCCGGGTGCAGAATGGCATGTCTCTTCCAATGAACACATGGCTGTTCAACAAAGATTAATGGCAGTGCAGTTCCACTGTGACAGCTACCAAAGCAGAGCTGTGGGCTTTAGCACTCGCACGTCTCCTTCCCCCGAGACAAGCACCTGTCAGCGCAGCCAGCACAACCTCAAGAGAAGTGTCTGGAGCAAAGCATTGGCTGGGCCTAAATACCGAATCCTCTGGGTAGGCCCATTAAAGCCAGCTCTTCCTTGGCCTGGATACACATCTGCTTGGGTCGGGCTTCCTTCGTGCACTGCCCTGGGAACCATGCAGACAGCGATGCCCATGAGCTGCTGCCTCTCCTTGCTCTTTTCCCAGAAGTGCCAGCTCCAGAACAGGAGGGAGCCAGGAGCTTTGGGCTGACTGGAGGGGACCTGGGGTTTGCCTCCCAGGCCCACTGCTTCTGCCCTGACTGCAGGTTTGTCAAGGCATGGGGTGACTTGGGGGAGTGGGGTGCTTTGGGGGAGTGTGCTGCTGCCCAGAGACAGCCCACCCATGCCCAACGCTGATTCCTCCAGGAAGCCCTGGGCTCCCTGTCTGTCCCTCCTCCCCGATTCCAGTTGAATGGAGGGTCTTCCTCTGGGCTGTCAGAGTTGGGCTTCCAACCAACTGGCTCCCTGTACCTATTACTAGCCAAGTGTCTGCATGTGCATGCCTGTGCTTGCCCGAATGCATGAACTCCAAGAACAGGGGATGGGCCTGTTTCTATCTTGAAGCCTTGTTCTGGAGACCAAATTTGCTCCTTCCCTTGAGTGAAAAGTTACAGGGAGCTCTGGGGAGTTGACCTCCATGGCCTTTTACATGTCCCTGGGAAGAAGAGCAGTGAAAAGCATGCTTGGTGATGTGAACATTTAATTTTCTTAATGAAGAACATAGTGGTACATGATGACATTTGACAAGGACCTACAACATGCCAGGCTCTGAGCAGATCACTCTGTGTCCACTGAACATCACAGACATGAACTGGATGGCACCGGACAGATTAGATCAGAAGCTGGTGGCCCTACAACTGAACTCATGCTGGTTTAGCCACAGTCCATTTACTAATCTCAGAATTAATTGAGAAAATTTAAAAATTGGGAGCTTTCGCATAACAACGTGCATTTCTGACCTCCTTTGAAATCTTGAGCCGCCTGGAAGCACCAGCCAGTGCCACAGTGCTGAGGAACGGCTGCCCTCCAGCAGAGCACAGGTCTCCCGCAACCACAGTGTCTCTCCATGAAAAGCAGGGCTGTGTAGTGGGCACCAGACTGCCTTCTAGTAATGTGATTACCACCAAGTTGCTCTGCTTTTCTGTGCCTCAGTTTCTCCACCTGGATATTGAGGAAATTGAGGCAGAACCAATCTCATAGGACTGCTATGCAGAACAGCAGAGCTGATATATGTAAAGGGCTTTAAATTCCACCTGCCACATGCTCAGGGAATGTGAGCTACCAGCACATCTTGTCCTCCATCTATTGCCTGGATTTACACACCCATCTAGGCTGGGTGCTGATGGTCAGCCCAGAGACGCCCCTGTAGGCCCAGTACAGCAACCACCCTGTTCCTGGCAGAGGCTCAAGGCAGGCATAGAGGAATCCCATACAATCCACTCTGGGCTGGGGCTTTTAATTACTCTTTTTACTTTAGGCCAACATTCCACTATGTCCAGGCTGAGGCCCTAATTTTTGCAATTTTATCCACCCAAACAGTATGGCGGTCCGTTGTGGGGTCCTGGCCAACGTGGGATGCAAAGCAAACAAGCAAGGGCCCTCTCCTGGAGGAGTTCATGGCCAGCTATTGATTGAGGGCTTGCAGGCTCAAATGTTTGTGCCTTACAGCCGTGGGGGTCTGTGAGCTGGAGGATATGCACCCCCGAGTGCAGAGGCAGGAGGGGCTACTCAGCTGTACCAAGTGAATGCCACGGAGGGGATTCTGCCAGCTCAGCATAGCCAATTTCTAAATATTGTTAAATGAGTCACAAGCTGTAAAACACCACGAGGGGCAAACAGCATACATCCGCAAAGTGGGTTTGGCTAGGGGGAGCCAGTTTATGGCATCTGAGGCTTAGTGAAGAAATCTGTTGGGATGCATGAGACCTGGGGCCTGGAGGGTATGGCTGGAGCCCCCTAGAAGGGGCCAAGGACAGGACAGGGCGGGAGGGCCGAGGGACGTTTGTGTGTGAAGTCAGGCTGAAGCAGAACCTTGATATTTTGAAAGGCAGGATTTGACATCAGTAGGGCCATATTCCAGGCACTGGGAGTGGTAGGAGCTGAGGCAGGAGGAGAGGAGAGTTTCATAGGGGCCAGAGGGAGATCATAGCTGCACAGGATGGAAGGGCTCATCTCCATCACATCACCACCACATGGCCCAGGCCGTGAGCTTACAGGGGCAGGCAGCCCAGCCTGTGACAATGGATAAGCCTTTGCTGATGAGAAGGGACTGGGCACATGGTGGGGGGAGTGGAGACGGGGACGAGGCCCATGGTGGGCAGAAAGGGAAGGACAAGTGCGAGGACATGTCGGCGGTTTGCAGAGTGGGAGTGACACTGCACTCCCAGGAATGACCAAAAAAACGGTCTGGTGGCCAGGCCTGTAGCTAGGATCTGAGGTTATGTCTCAAGGAAGATTCAGGTTTGGGAGATGATGAATAAATTCAGTAGCATGTGACTCTATGTTCTTAGAGAAAAAGAAAAAGCTCCTAGTTTGGGCATCATCGCCTACCCTCCCTGGTGAAAAATCACCAGGTAAAAACCTTCTGGAGAGCACACCTTAATTTCCAACTGGGACTCTAACCTTCTCTTAATCTAATTTCCTGTGGATAATGTAGGCCCACCTCCAGCAAGGCAGGTGTGCCCAAGGGGGTTTCATGAAGACATTCTCTTTCTGCAGGGAATGCTGCAATAAACAGTGAGTCTGATGTCAACAGGGTCCACCACCTGGAAGCTGAGGCTAAAGCCAGCAGAGAAGAAAGAGAAGTGATGGGGGAGGCAGATTCCTGATTTTGCCGTACCTAGAGCCAGCCACCCCAGACTCTTCTGCTGTAATATGAATTCTCTTTTGTGCTTATTCCAGTTTTAACTGTGTTTTCTGTTCTTTGCTACCAAAAGAATCCTAGCAAATACCCTAGCCCTGCTCCTTGAGAACTCTAGTCACTAGCCAGGGGTCCTCAAACTGTGGCCCGTGGGCCAAATGAGGCAGTATGATTGTATTTGTTCCCGTTTTATTTTTTTTACTTCAATATAAGATATGTGCAGTGTGCATAGGAATTTCTTCATAGTTTTTTTTTTTTAAAACTATAGTCCAGGGCAGCGCCTGTGGCTCAAGGAAGTAGGGCGCTGGTCCCATATGCTGGAGGTGGCGGGTTCAAACCCAGCCCCGGCCAAAAACCACAAAAAAAAAAAAAAACTATAGTCCAGCCCTCCAATGATCTGAGGGACAGTGAACTGGCCCCCTGTTCAAAAAGTTTGAGGACATCTGCAATAGACTGAGCTACTGACTCAGTCCTGGCCAAGGTTGGAGGAGGCCCATCCCCTGGGGGTCTGGGATTATCCTGCTATCGTGCTGCCCTGGGCCAGCACCTGCATGTGGGTGAGCAGCCTTCCCCTGCTCAGGCATCTGCACCCTGCCTCCATGGTCTGCATAGCACAGGACATGGGCCTCAGCTCCTACCCTGGTTCTCCATCTCCTTTCATTATTGCTTCAAGTAAAGGTTGGCTCTGAATCCCGATGTTCTTGGTAGGCCCTTCTTACCAGAGACTGCATTCTCTGCTCACCTCTCCTTCCTCTGCTGGCTGGGAGGCTGCTTCAGGCCTCAGCCTCCTGGGCCTTTCATAGCTACCCGCCTGCACCTGAGTGTGGACCCTGCCTACAGACCTCAGCAGCTGCATCCCACCCAGCAGCAACTGACAGTGGACTAGCCCACGCCTAAGGTCAACAGCTCGGGAAGATTCTCATACAACAGGGTCAGCACCTTTGCCACCAGCTGCCCTGCTAAATGCCACAATGCTTCCCAGACCCAACCATGCCCACACCCTGCTGTGGGCCATCATGCCATAGTGACTCAGCTGACCAGATGAAGGTTACACCTTTGACTTCGAGGTCATTGCCATATTTGGTCTTGGTTTGTATCCTGATCTAAACAAACCAAGTGTTAAAAAACAATTTTGAGACAATTAGGAATATTTAAATACAGAGTGGGTAATAGCGCCTAATAATTAATTATGGTCAGACACGCTGGTGGTATCAGGGTTATATAAAAATAAACAAACACATTTTTTTGTGTTAGAGATGTATACTAAAGAATTTATGAGTGAAATAGTGTGATAGCTACAATTTATTTTCAAATGTTAGGCAGATAGAAGAAACCAGAATGGCAGAATGTGTAGAACTACGGAAGCTGGTGATGGAAATACACTAATCTCTTCAGTTTTGCATTCATTTGAAAATTTCCTCCCAGAAAAAAGTACTGCTGAAAATGCAAATACTGGCATGGGATGAATTAAGTCTCCCTGAGGTGTACCTTCTGAGCACTGTTACCTTCAGCCAAGCCACCACCACCCTCAGCTGGACTATCCTTAGCTAGACGGTGCTGTCGGCCCTCTCTCTGGGCTCCCTTTTCCCTCCTCCATCCGTTTTCCAAACAGCAGCCAGAGTGGTCTCTTATATTCCTCAATCAGATCACGTTACCCCCAGCTTAATGGCACTAATAGCTGACATGTGTATAGAACACAAAGGCCAGGATTTGTTCAGAGCATTTTACATGTTTTGACTGAATAATATTACCCCACTTTTCAGATGAAACTGAGGCACAGAGTTGTTGAGTAACTTGCCCATGGCCACATGGATTTGACTCCAAGCATCCTTCTGTTCTGCCTCTCTTGGAATAAGGGCCAAACCTGCTAGGCGCACATGACCTGGCTCCTTGCTCCTGCTGGAGCCTCTCCTGTGTTCCCCATGCTCCAGACACTTGACTCAACTATCCTGGAACCAGCTAAGCATATCCCATCTCAGGGCCTTTGCTCTTGCTATGCCCCTGCCAGGAATGCTCTTTCCCCCAGTGACCCCATGGTGGCTCCTTCTCATCCTCCAGGGCAGTGAAGGCCTCTGACCACCTTGTCCACAGCAACCCTGCTTCCTCCTCTCTAGGCCTCCTCCCGGCCTATTTCATTGTCTTCCGAATACTCAGCACAGCTGGAATAATGTTATTCATTGTATTCTTGTTGACTGTCCCTCCCTTGCTAGAAAGAACAGGACTGTGGACAGGACCTTGTCTTCTTGTCCAGGATCACACCCTCGGCCCTAAGACCTGCACAGCCTCATACATAGTCACCAGCCACACATAGCTTCTTAAATTAAAATTACTTAAAGTTAAGTAACATTTTAAGTACAGTTCCTCAGTTGCATTAGCCAATTTCAAATTCTCAATAGCCACCTGTGTCTAGCGGCCACTGTAGTAGACAGGGCAGATACGTACATTTCTATCATCGCAGAAAGTTCCAGTGGGCAGCACTGGCCTAGGCCACATGACATGTCACGGAAACATACCCCTGGGGAAATGCAGCATCCATTCATTCACAGGCGACTTCATGAGCACCTTTCTGAGTCTAAAATACACTCTAGGTGCCCACCCTGCCTGGACACTCACTGCTGCCCCACTGACCAGACTGGAGGGGGCACAGCATGGCGGTGTTGGGGATGAAGAGGAGGGTGCTGTGTCTGTCTTCACAGAGGGATGGTACGCTGTGGCAGGTAAGTATTATGACTGTCACAAAGGAAGCCACACTGGAAGCCCACTGTTTGGATGGGTTACTGCCTACTCCAGAAGGAAGATGGTTGGTTCATTCCTGCCAACAGGTGCCCCTCTGAAAGGGAAGCAGTGCTAAGAAAAATTAGAGAAAAGCCACCAGACCTCATGTTCCCCTCCCTCCCAGTTCTGTCCCTTACAACCTGCTGGCTGGGCAAGGCATTTAATCTGGGAAACATCCGAAGATGTGATACATATATGATCACATCCTCCTCCTCCTGAACCCAAAGCAGATGTCGCTCATCCATTACAGCATGTTTTCCTTAATGAACCGGGAGAAGGTTCCAGATCCTTCTCAGGGCAGCACTCCAGGAAGCCACTTCCCATCAGGTCTGGCAAAAGAAACACGGTCTATCCACCACGTGGGATCTCATCGTCCTAAGTCCTGGCTTCTTCATCCACAAGATGGGGAACACCACTGCCCACCCTGTAGGAAATTCTGGGCATAACGGGGCAGATTCACTCGTTCAGTTTTCATTCACAGAGAAGCCTTTACTGAGTGCCCACCGGGTGCCTCATGTGTGCCTGATGTCCGCAGCCTTCAACACACGGCAACTGCCACAGCAGGGACGTGCGGGGGCTGCCTTCTGTGCACTGCCACAGACAGATCGCAGACTCTTGTGTCCTCACTTTCCCCCTGAAGTCCCTCTCCCTGGGCCACATCACACTTACCATGTCACCTAATGAGGGGGAAAGGTGCTCATAAATGTTAATGTGAGGATTTAACAGGAGGCACATTTTCCAATAAAAAAAGACCCCATTTTTCTAGTACCTTCTTTTCTTATGTTCTAAATAAGCCTTGGTTGGATTAGCGCCCACATTTAACTTTTCTTCCTCGGATTCCCATACACAAAACACTGTATTAATAAGCCGTGTCTACCAGGCCTAGCTATATTTCCTATAAACTCTCATTTTATCTCCTCTAAAACACACAGTAATAGCATTCTCCAGAGAATATTAAATCAAACCAACCTGCAGCTGCATTTGTTTGTGCTATTCTGCCCCCAGTAAATTCTGGCAACAGATGGGTGTGTGTTACATAAGCGGTGCCCTGGCAGGGACTGTGTCTTCACACTCCCTCCATCCCACCCGCCGGTGGAGAAAGAGTTCGGCTCTCTAATCCTTGTAGCCAACAGCTCCCCAAGCAGCACAACAACACCCCAATGCTCCTTTGAGACTCTTAAGACCCTGTTCCTTTTTCAAATTGTATAGGCATAGGAAGGCTGAGCGTAGGTTAAAGAAGAAAGGCAGGCTTAGGCCAGAAGGGATGAAGCTTATCTTCTTTGTAATCCAGCACATGAAATCTGCTTTCCTGGGCCTGAAATATATTCAATGACAGGTCCAAGCTATAGGGCATAGGCCTGGGCAGCCAGCATTGTTCCATTACCCATTCAGAAGAGGGTCTGGTGACCACCTTCGGCAAGTGCTGAGCAGGACTTGGAAACAGAGGAGTTGGCCTAGAAGCTCAGAGTGGTTGCAGCCTTGTGGGCTGCGGCTGCGTCCCCCAACCTGGAGGTCAGCCTCCCAGCACAGGAGGGGACAAGGGATAAAGGGGCGGCTGCATGCCCAGAGGAACTTCTCACTTATTCCAGTGATGTGGTCTTCTCTTCCTCAACTTTAAACTCTTAATTTAAAAATTTCCCCAAATTAAAAAACTGAAAACACAGAAATTAGAGAAAGCTTTCTGTTACTTCTCTGGGCAGCATCGTGCGTGAACAGAGCCAGCCTGGACTGTCTGCTCTGTCAATCTCCAGATCTGCAGTGCCTAGCAACTGATGGGCACTGAGGACACAGTTATTAGGTGAATGGACAGCTGAGAGGGTGGCAGAACTAGCAGGAAGAGAGGAAGGAGGGGAGGAGTGACCCACCTAGACCGCCTCTCACCTGCTTTGTAGTCTTGTGCAAGTCACCTACCCTCTCGGTATGCTCAGGCTCCCAGAGGGATATCAGAAAGGAAAATGCAACTGCTTATGGGCTATTGGGAACACAAGTTCATTCATTCATTCATTCATTCATTTCTCCCTTCATTACAGCAGGAATGGAGACAACTCAGGCCATGCTCTCAAGGGGTCCATGACACTATGGGGGAAGCAGGTGCAAATTTGGTGCAGGGGATGATGAAACATATTCACGAGGTCCAGAAGTAGTGCAAGGGGCAGAGGAAGGTGGGCCACATCAGCTCACCTTCCTCTGCCATGTGTGGGTGTTCCCGGAATATGAAGCAGACATGGGTATTGTGAGTTGAGCAAGAAAGGCCGGGCCAGGGACCAAAGAAGCAACTTCCATGGGGGCTGCTAGAGAACCAGGCAGTGGGCGTGCTAGAGGGCCTATAAGAGGAGGCGGATACTGAGGGGAGAGAGGCAGGGGCCTGGAGCACGGGGATTAGGATGTCCTACTCAGGGTTTAATCTTGATCCCCTGGGTCAAGTGGAGCCTCTGAGGGTTTGAAGCAGCAGAGAAGTGTGGTCAGCCCTGCTTGGTAGGTTTTGGAGGCAAATTGGAGGGTTGGACCTAGGACTAAGGAAAGAGACTCAGAGGCTGTAGTCTTCCACAGCTCCATGTACCCTCCACCTGGGATGCACTTTCTCCTTTTCTGCCTCAATTTACTGCTTCTGTCTCTTTGCACTACAGCTCAGGTGTGTGTTCAAGAACCTTCCTTGATCTTTCCCAGCCTGAGGCAGGACCCCTCCTCTACATTCCATGCAGTCTGGACAAGCCAGTTCCAGTCCAAAGATGAGTTTTGTTTTAACTATACCGTGGTTTAAAAAGAATTCAAATTAACTACTGACATTTACAAACCAGGAAGGTTCATGCCAAAACCCAGATTTCTAGCTGGCTGGGAATATTTAGAAGATCTGCAGCACTGTTTAGTATTCCTATAGAGTAATCATTAGCTAAAGCTAAATGGCCTTCCCTGCCTTTGGGCCTGGGCTTGTTAGTCTGCCACAGTCCCCACCACTCCCTACTGTCTCTCAAACAATATTGAGGGTAAGGCTCAGTTCTTGTTTGCAATCTCAACTGAATTATCACTTCCCTTATGGAAGATTTGAAAGGAAAGTACAATTCTTGCCCCTAAGTCTTTCCCATCATAGATGGGAAACAAGACAGGCTGAGTGAGTTCCTGTGCTTCCTCACTCATTTAGTTCCCTGCCATGAATATCTCAAAATAGTCCAGAGAGGGTAGGACAAGGGTGTGGGTGAAGGCAGTGGTGTAAGCATAGTAGATAGGGCATCCTGGGTGAAGAACTCCACTGTAATCAGACTTCACTTTGTAAAATGCAAACAATATAACCTAATTGTATGTACCCTCATATTAATCCAAAATAAAAAAAATTGCAAATAGTGTGAGAGTAGAAAGCAGAGGATGGATTTTCAAACCAGAGTGCCACAACAGCCAGAGATTACAACCCTGGCTATTCAGAGTGGGGTCCTCAGACCAGGAGCACCGCACTCTGGGAGCTGATGAGACACACAGAATCTCAGGCCCTGCCTCACACTTGGTGGATCAGAAGCCACATTTTAGCAAAATCCCCAAGTGAGTCATTACATGTTAATGTTCGAGAAGCCGTGGCTCAGAGTCCAAAGGCATGGATTCAAATTTTCACTCTGGAGCAAGTTATATAACTTCTCTGTGTCTCTGTTTCCTTATCTGTAAAATGAGTTCATATTTTTCCAGTTCTCCAAAGGGTGGCCTGATGTTACTTCCCAAACCTTAGAAGCTGGAAGCTCTGTTTCTGGTGGCTCTGAAGAATGTAGTGTGACCAACAGCCTCAGCCCACCCCAACAGGCCCACCCCAATAGGCCTTTGTTGCACATACAGGAAGGAATCAGGCTATTGGTGAACTACTAAGTGCTTCCACCAACCATGTGCCCTGCGAGGAGCTGCAGCCTGTTACTTACACCATCAGTTGTCCAGTAATTCCAAACCTTGATCTTGGCCAGATTGAAGTCACACAGCTGCCTTGTGTTGCGGATAACAAAAAAGAGCTGGAGTGGTGGGTGGAAGGGACAGGTCCACAAGGAAGGCTCTTTCTTGACCTGAAAGGCCAGCAAGAGAAGGAAGTTGTTAGGCACCTTTCTGTCTCTCCCCAGAGCGATTCTTTGGCTCATGAAAACCCGGAGAGCGCGGGGCACAGGGAGCCAGGCCTCCTCTGCATCATCCGGGTGGGGTTCACATCTTATCCCATCTGGACTGCACTTCACAGCAGACTATACCGCCCCTGTCCCCTCATGGGCCCCTCTGAAGTGCCACCCAGACAGAATTTAAATGCAGCGGGCTTTATTTTAATCAACTTAATCAGCTTTGCAGAGAGCACTGGGGGTGGGGAGAGGCCCCAGAGAGGAGGGTGGGATAAGAGCCATCCCTTGCGCTATTTGATTAACCTGGCAAACAGAGCCTTTGATTTTCTTTTGTAAAATCCTGTCGAATTTTTAAAAATTAAAAATAGAAGAGGAAGAAAGAAACTGGCTCAGGCATTTGTTGGGACAGAGCCATGGCACTGAGCCTTGGTATGTATTCTGTTCCTTTCAGGGTTTCCAAGGCTTAAAGTCTCAGTTTGCAGTTTTTACCCGGAGCAGTAGCAACCAGGGCCACTCCTCAAGGGCCAAGGGGCAAAAAAGCAGGGACTCTGTCATTCTCACCCACACCCATGACACTGCACATCACGAGTGCTGCAGGTGCAGATAGCCAAAAGCTACAGCAGGAGACTTTTCTCAACCTTAGTGGCCTCCTCTGGTCTCTTTGACACCTCTCCTGCTCCCCATCTGAAGGAAACTCACAGCTGTCTCCAGACCTGTCAGTGCTGGCTCAACCCCAGTGCCTTTGCACAGACTGGGCCTCCACTTACTTGCAATTGTCCTCCTACCTTTCTCACCTTAGGGAAATTCAGCTAAAATATGACATAGCTCCCACAGTCATCTCTTTCCCTGCATCTGCTATCAATTACTCTCCCCTCAAGATACCGTCAAATTCTTGCAGTCTCCAAGCTCAGAGCCTAACTCAGTGTCCTACCATCATCTCTTTTGGTATCCACATTATGCCCCCACTCAGCTGTGAGCTCCTTAATGGAAGGGGCAGTGTCTAGTTCATGCCAAAGCCCTCAGCATTCAGCACAGTTCCTTGGCACATGGCAAATGCCTGAAAAAAATCTTTTAAGAATGCATAAATGTGCAACAATCGTCTGATTTCTTTTCTGAATGTATTTATCTTCATTCATTCTTTACAAGGTTTTTGTTTCTAGTCCTTATCTTAAACATTGTTATTGGCTCTGCGCCTGTGGCTCAAGTGGCTAAGGCACCAGCCACATACACCTGAGCTGGTGGGTTCGAATCCAGCCCAGGCCCGCCAAGCAACAATGACGGCTGCAACCAAAAAATAGCCGGGCATTGTGGCAGGTGCCTGTAGGCAGGCAGAGGCAGGAGACTCGCTTGCGCCCAGGAGTTGGAGGTTGCTGTGAGCTGTGATGCCACGGCACTCTACCCAGGGCTACAGCTTGAGGCTCTGTCTCAAAAAAAAAAATTATTATTGGTATTAAATGTTAAGCCTTTTTGATTTTGTGAAGGCAAAAAGTGGAAACCAAATAAACACATGTATATGTAAAAAAAATAAAAAGATAGGGATATTAAAAGTAACATGATATTTCAAAGTGATAAATCAATTTATGTAAAAAAAAAAGAATGCATAAATGACTGAATGAATAGATAAATGAAGTGTACCTCCTGGAAACTGTTCTCTCATTGAAACTTTAGACAAAAGATTGTAAGCTAGATCCAGGCTTGTAGAGGAATTTTATTTGGTTCCTGAAAAAAAAATTTTTTTTAAAGGCAAAGACAAATTTATTGTCAACACCTAAAAATGGGGTGATTGCCCCCCTCTCTGGGGGTCAGAGATCTGGCTCCTCTGCAGACTTAGAAGCACTGGCAGCTGAGAGTCTCTGATGGCCATTACCTGGGGGTTTATGTATGTGGCCCTTAAAGCCTGCAACTCTCCAGGGCCCTACAGTCCTCACCACTCCCTAGTGTTTTACATCCACCTCACTTCGGTTCTATGTCCCTGACTGGCCACTGCAGGCAGCTGAGTTGGGGGGTTTTGCTTTGGGGCTGAGCAGTTGTGGCAAGACCCACCTGCCAATAAGCAACCGCAGTGGCTGTGACACTGGCTGAGCTGTCCCTTTCATCTGCAAGCAGCACTACCTCCTATTGAGAACATCCCAACAGATCCTCATCACCAGGAACATGCCTGCTACTTGATAGAGAAAGGGAGGGGGACTGGCTGATCCGGGGTCTTATTGGCCCCCACGAGATGGGAGGTCCAGGCTCCAGCTGCTGGGGAGAATAAATGAGGCTTGTTTTGGTGACAATGGTGCCTTTCAGGAGGGAGGAGATTGCTTTTGTTAAGGGGGAGTGATTTGTTTAAGGGGTTCTGACTTGCTCTGGCAAGTTTCTCAAGCTCTGCAAGAACTTTTAGTGCTCTGGGCAGCTGCCAGGGGTCAAGAAACCAAATCTCAAAACCCAGCATTTGAGTCTCACTCCTTGGCTGAGTGGGAGCCTGAAATGGGTCGCTGTGGCTGCTTGACAAAGGAAGAGACTGAAGGTTGACCCTTAGATGTGGGCGAGGGGGACTGTAATTGATTTTCCTTCACATTTCTGTCAGCAGGAGGAATAACAGGAGGGCTAAGTGGGAATTGTGGTGTTCAAAGTCAGAGAACATTAACCTGCGGATAACTCCAGGCCTCATTAGCAACTGAGCCTTCTGATGTTTCCCTTCCACAGCCAGAATCTGAGAGAAAGGCTGATGGGAAGCTGCACAGGGCTGACCCGGCACCTGCTGGGCAAACCCCTTGGTGCCAGGAGGAGCGTCGGCCGCTCCTCCCTCCCCATCACAGGTGGTAGAAAGACAGCAGAACAAGAATCAGGGCACCTTCATGCTGCTGTTATTTCCCAGTTCTCCGGAGACCCTGGGGGGTGGGCAGTGCTGTAACACCTGCCATCCCGAGGGGGTAAGGAAGCTCAGCAAAGGTGCGATATGCCCCGGGTTGCTCAGTGCCCACATCGTGAAGATTTGAACCTCCATCTTTAATTCATTAATTCATTCTGTGTCAGTTTGGCTTCCCCAGAAGCAGACCCTGAGGCAAGAATCCAAGCGTAAGTAGTTTATTTAGAGAGAGAAGGAAACACTAGTAGGAGGGTCGGGAAAGGAGACAGGGGAGGGAAGGGAGCCGGAAAGGGTGTGTTACCAGGCTCGCTGCTTCTGTGGGGTCAGGGAATCTGGGAGCCAGTGTGGGGTACACCTCTGAGTAACTCCACCCTCGGGACTAGGAAGCTCAGGTATTTATATCCCAACTCCCACCGGTGTTGGTTGGGGCAGCTCAGTCTTCTCCCCCTAGTTTGGGCCGTGCGGCAGGCAAAGTGGGGCCCAGGGACCAGACAAAGAATCCTCCAGGCTAGAATTCTATGGAAGCAAGGAATGTGTGAGCACCAGCGGCCTCTGCTACAGACTCACTCAACAAATACAGAAGCGCATCCCTCCTGGGGGTTAGACACTGAGCCAGACTCAGGGGATGTGTACAGGAACCTGAGCTACCTCCCAGTCCCAGCAGCTGTGTGCTAGTAGGGAAGGCAAACAGGTAAAATTTCCAAAGGGAAGAAAATCAAGTAGGGATAAATTCTATGAAGAAAATAAGAAACAGCAGCTATTTTAGAACGGATGGTCAGGGAAGGCTTCCCCAAGGAGATAACTTTCTAACTCCTGAACCAAAGGTGCTTTCCTATTCCTAACACTGATCTACCCACCCGCAGGAAGATGCCAGACCACCTTAAAAGTAGCTCAGATCTGTGGCCAGGTTCATACTTGTGATCTTGGCACTGTGGGAGGCTGAGGCAGGAGGATCCCCAAGCTTAGGAGTTCAAGACCAGCCTGAGCAAGAGCAAGACCCTGTCTCTACTAAAAATAGAAAAATTATCCAGGTATTGTGGATGATTAATGATGTTGAGTATCCTGTAGTCCCAGCTACTTGGGAGGCGGAGGCAGGAGAATTGTTTGAGCCCAGGGGTTTGAAATTGCTGCGAGCTAGGCTGAGGCCAACGCACTCTACCTAGGGCAACAGAGTGAAATTCTGTGTTAAAAACAAAAAAAAAAAGAAAGTAGCCGTAATTTAATAAATTATTGTATTAAAAAGGAACAAACTATCAATCCATACAATTTGTAATACTGTCAAAAGACAGGATACTGAGTGAAAAAAGTCAGTCTCAAAAAAGTTACCTACTGTATGATTTCATTTATGTATAATAGCATTCTTGAAATGACAAAATACATAGAAAGAGAACAATGTTTGCCCAGTGTTAGGAATAGGCACAGGGAGGTGTGGCCATAAAGGAGAGCCCAAGAGAATTCCCTGGTGAGGATGGCACCGGTCTGTTTCTTGATGTCATGGTGATTATACAAATGTATGTATGCTACAGAATTACATAGAACTATATACACATATATACAAATGAGTGTTTGAAAGTCTGTATACAAGACTGGACAATTAAGTTCTTGAACTCATCCTAGAAAAAGTGCAACATACCTCATGGCTGAATATCATTATGGTCCCCTTCAAAGTATTCCCCTTGGCCCTCTAATGATATTCAGCCATTAAGTATGTAGCACTTTTTCTAGGATGAGTTCGAGAACTTAATTGTCTGACTTCTTATTACACCAATGTCAAGGTCCTGGTTTTGATAATGTATTACAGTTGCATATAATGTACCATTGGGGGAGGCTGAGAAAAGGCACAGGGGATTTCTGTCTCTTTTTAAAAACTGAGATATAAATCACAGATCATAAAGTTCACCATTTTTAAGTGTACAATTCACAAGGTTATGCAACAATCATCACTACATTCCCCCACCCTTAAAGGAAGCCACACATCCATGGGCAGTGGCTCCGCATTCCTGCCTCCCCCAACCCCTGGCAACCACTGATCTACTTTCTGCCTCTATGAACTTGCCTATTCTGGACATTTCATATACATGGAATTACACAGTACATGGCTTTCTGTGTCTGGCTTCTTTCATTTAGTTTGACATCAAGGTTCAGCCAACAAGTCTTTTTGCCTTTTATGTCTGCATTGCCTTTCATGGCTGAATAATATTCCATTGTATGGATATACCACATTTTCTTTCTTTATCAGTTGATACACATTTAGGTTGTTTCTACTTTTTGGCTATCATGAATAAGGTTGCCGTGAACATTCGTGTACAAGTTTTTTTATAAATATGTTTTTAATTCTCTTAGGTATATTACCTAGGTATGGTATTGCAAGGCCATAAGGTAACTTTACACTTAACTTTTTGAGAAATTACCCAAACGTTCTCCAGAGTGGCTGTACCATTTTACATCACCACCAGCAAAGTATGAGGGTCCTAATTTCTCTAAATGCTTACCAATATTTATTTTCACTTTTCTTTTTTAAATTATAGCCATCCTGGTGGGTATGAAGTGGTATCTCCTGGTTTTGATTTGCAGTTTCCTGATGATTAATGATGTTGAGTATCCTATCATGTGCTTGTTAGTCATTTCTGTATCTTCTTAGAGAAACATCCATTCAACATTCTTTGGTCATATTTTAATTGGATTGTTCATCTTTTTGTCACTGAGTTTAAGAGTTTTTCCTTATTCTGGACACTAGACTCTCCTCAGATACCCCATTTTGTGGGTCATATTTTTACTTTCTTGACAGTGTCCTTTGAAGAAAAAGGGTTTTGAATTTTAAGGAAGATGATTTATCTATTTTTTTATATCGTTGTTTGTGCTTTGGGTGTCACATCTAAGACTCCATTGACAATCTCAGGCTGCAAAGGTTTATATGTACGTTTTCTTCTGGGAGTTTTAAAGTTTTAGATCTTACATTCAGGTCTTTATCCATCGAGTTTGTTTTGTATAAAGTATAAGGTAGAAGTCCACCTTCATTTTTTTGTGTGTGGAAATGCATTTGTCCCAAGGCCACTTGTTGAAAGATGATGCTTTTTCCACTGAATGGTCTTGGCATCCTTGTCAGAATCAACTGACCATAGATGTATAGGTTAAATTCTTAATTCTATTCTATCAATCTATTATATATTTTATACTTCTTTGGTTAAATTACTAAACATTTTCTTCTTTTAGTGGTGCTGCCAACAGAATTGTTTCATTCTTTTTTTTTTTTTTTTGAGACAGAGTCTCAAGCTCTCACCCTGGGCAGAGTGCCGTGGCGTCAGAGTTCACAGCAACCTCCAACTCGGGCTTAAGCAATTCTCTTGCCTCAGCCTCCCAAGTAGCTGGGACTACAGGCACCCTCCACAACGTCCAGCTATTTTTCTATTGCAGTTGTCATTGTTGCTTTAGCTGACCCAGGTCAGATTTGAACCCACCAGCCTCAGTGTATGTGGCTGGTGCCCTACCCACTGAGCTATAGGTGCCACTGGAATTGTTTCTTAATTTCATTTTCCCTTATCTTTTTTTATTTCTGTAAAGTCAGTAGTAATGTCCCCTCTATCATACTAAAGTTTAGTAATTTGAATCTTCTAACTAAAGGCTTGCCAACTTTGTTGATCCTTTCAAAGAAACAACTTCATTGATTTTCTCCATTGTTCTATTCTCTGCACTATTTTGACAGCTTCCTATGGGCCTATAATTATTTCTAAATAAAAAGTTTAAGAATGTGTATCATTCATGTTTATGTACTGGGACAAAGCATGAACAAGACAGGCAAGAACATAATAAGCACGTGAACAGATCATTTCTTTTCTTTCTTTTTTTTTTTTTGACAGGGTCTTATTCTGTCACCTGGGCTAGCTAGAGTGCTGTGGTGTCATCATAGCTCATTGCAACCTCCAACTCCTAGATTCAAGTGATCCTCCTGAGCAAGTAGCAGGGATTATAGGTGCATGACACCACACCTGGCTAATTTTTCTTTTTTTCATAGAGATGGGGATCATGTTGCTCAGGCTGGTCTCAAACTCCTGGCCTTAGTGATCCTCACCTCGGACTCCCCAAATGCTAGGATACAGGCTTGAGCCTCTGTGCCCAGCCTTTCTTTTTGTAAAGATCATTTCTTATAGTGAGATGTGCTCTAAAGAAATGAAAAATGGTGACATGATAGTGACTGGGAGTCAGGACTCAGAGTGTTGGACTGGGGAAAGTCTTAAACAATAATGATATTTGTGCTGAAATATGAAGAAGCCACTTGAAAATCTGGAGAAGTGGGATGAGTTGTGCAGGTCAGAGGAGTAAAAGGCAGGCCTGCGGCTGCAGGAGCCTATATGCCGGGCAGGAAGAACCCGCAGCCTGTTTGCAGAGAGCCTCCAGGCCTTGGGGAGGTAGCTGGGCATCATCTCTGAGGGTGAAGGGGAATCATAGCAAGGGCTTTGAGTAGGGAAAGGCACAAGCTGATATTTTTAAAGATCACTTTGGATGCAGAATAGAAAAGGAAGTAGATGGGAAAAGAACAGAAGACGAAAATAAGAAAGGAGGCTGTTTAGTAGCCTAGATGAGAGGAGACAGGTGATCAAACTTGGGAGGACCCACTGGTGACCAGAAAAGGAGCCAGATTCAGGTTCTATTTGGGAGGTGGAGGCAACAGGACCTAGTGTGCTGGAAGGTGGTAGAGACAGTGTCCTGTTCACATGATCTCTTAAGTACATAAAAGTATGAAATGTGTATTTTTAACTTTTTGTTTAGAAATAATTCTATACGTACAGAAAATTTCTAAGTTCCTGGAACAATCAAGGAAGATGCTAAGCAGTGGGTTTGGGTATCTGAGCAGACAGCAATGACATTTACTGACCAAGAAATCCTGAAGGAGGCAGTAATGTGAGGGTGTGGGCAGGAGGAATCAAAACTTAGGTTTTAAGGCCGGGACAGTGGCTCACACCTATAATCCTAGCACTCTGGGAGGCCAAGGCAGGTGGATTGCTTAAACTTAGTAGTTCGAGACCAGCCTGAGCAAGAGCGAGACTCCGACTCTAAAATAAATAGCTGGGCATTGTGGTGGGCTCCTGTCCCAGCTACTTGGGAGACTGAGGCAAAAGGATCGCTTGAGTCCAAGAGTTTCATGTTATTGTTAGCTGTGACACCATAGTACTCTACCAAGGGTGACAAAATGAAATTCTCCCTCAAAAAAAGAAAAAAACTTAAGTTTTAGACGTCTGTAGTCTGAGATGCCTAGCAGGGTTCCAAGAATAGATGTCAAGTGGGAAGTTGACATTCATGTCAGCAACTCAGAGGGACAGGCAGGCCTGGGTGTATAAATATGGACTCATCTCGAGCCCGTAGGCCAGGCTGCAGCCAGGGAGAGAGGTGGTTTGGGCACAGAGGGAAGGTGGTTTGCATGGGGCCTGGGGCACTCCCACACCTTCTGCATGTCCTCAGTTCTCTTTGGAACTGGCCTCTACTTCCAGGTGCCTCAGCTGTCAGCTGAGCCCCACCAGCCAGGGATGCATGGCCTCAAGCAAGTCACTCATCCTCCCCGAGATTTGGTTTTCCCAATTATAAAATGAGTAGAGTTGGTTGGCGTGGCGGCTCACACCTGGGAGACACTCTGGGAGGCCAAAGCAAGTAGATTGCTTGAGCTCAGGAGTTTGAGACCAGCCTGAGCAGAAGCAAGACCCTGGTTCTACTAAAAATAGAAAAAACTAGGCTCGGCGCCTGTGGCTCAAGCGGCTAAGGCACCAGCCATATGCAACTGAGCTGGCGGGTTTGAATCCCGGCCGGCCAAACAACAATGACAGCTGCAACTGAAAAAAAAAAAAAATAGCTGGGCGTTGTGGTGGGCGCCTGTGGTCCCGACTACTTGGGAGGCGGAGGCAAGAGAATCGCTTGAGCCCAGGAGAAACTAGCCAGTTGTGGCGGGAGCCTATAGTGCTGGCTACTTGGGAGGCTGAAGCAAGAGGATTGCTTAAACTCAAGAGTCTGAAGTTGCTGTGAGCTATGACCCCAGGGTACTCTACCCAGGGTGACAAAGACTCTGACTCCAGAAAATAAAATAAAATAAATAAAATAAAACGGTGAAAGTCATCCCAAAGTTTATGTGAGGGTTAAGTGAAGTGGTGTACCAGGCGGTGGCTGGCACATGCCAGTGAAATTGGATGGTTCTAAGAGGTAGCACATTCTCATTACCCAGGCCTGGTACAAAGGGTGACCAGCAAGGAGGACTCCACACCAGGGAAGAAGAGGCAATCCAGCCTACTCAAAGCTGGACTCAGGGATCCAGGGTGACAAAGTTGCTTTATGTCCTAACCTCAGGGCCATAGAATAAAAAATCCCAAGCCCACCAAAAAAAATGGGCCATCACAGGGCAAAACTCCCCAGCCTCTGCTAAGCAGAGGAAACGGGAGAGTAATCATCAGAAGTGGTCCCTATCAAATGCAATGATGCTTTTTATTGCCCCTGGTGTGCTCTGTTCTGTAGCGCAGGCTTCCAAAATGCCACTGTTATTCCTTTTTTTTTTTAAAGAGAGGACAGGGAAAGTGTGGCAAGGCCTGGTCTAAGACCCAGAAGCAAGCATCACCCTACAGATTGGAATCTGGAGGCAGAGCAGGGACATGCAAGGGCAGGGCATCTGAGCAGCCATTCCCTAAGGGCCTGTTTCACTTAAGGTCAGATTGCAGAGCTGCAGAGCTGGAAGCAGGCTCAGACCTACCCAGGCCAACCCTGCAGATGGTTATTTCCTGGCTATCTAGCCTCTAGCCTGCCTTTTTTTTTTTTTTTTTTTTTTAAGTGGCAATCTTGAATTTCTTCACAGAGAATCTTTCCCTGCCCTGTTGGGGTATCTTGGTGGAACTGGCATCAAGGTTGGGCCAGGTTGGGCCACCAGCCTTCCTTTCCTGGGACTGATTATCTCCAGCAGAGTGACACAAGGACAAATGAACAAATACTACCAAAATAATGTTTGTTGTATTACCAAGTGAAGGAAGCTTTTTTTTCTCTACCTCACCTTCTCATTTTCTTCCCTTTTCGAATATTAGCCCCCAACCATTAGTTATGACCACCAGCCTAAGGAAAGACTTTTTTTTTTTTTTTTGAGACAGAGTCTCACTATGTCACCCTCGGTAGACTGTCGTGGTGTCACAGCTCACAGCAACCTCAGACTCTTGGGCTTAAGCGATTTTCTTGCCTCAGCCTCCCAAGTAGCTGGGACTATAGGCGCCCGCAACAATGCCAGGCTTTTTTTTTTTTTTTTTATAGTTGTCTTTGTTGTTTAGCTGGCCCAGGCTGGGTTCGAATCTACCAACTTCAGTGTATGTGGCTGGCGCCGTAACCACTGTGCCATGGGTGCCAAGCCAGGAAACAAGTTATTATATGCGTATTATAGTTTTGATTTCTGAAGCCATAGAAGCTATACTCTACCCAAAGGCCAAATCAGTAGTCTCTAAGTAGGACAGCACAATTTCCCCCAGAATCTCAAGTCCAACAGGAGAACCTTTCCAGGAGAATTTCATGTTCTCCTATTCATCCTCTGCCCTATGAAAAGAAGACCAGACCCTCAGTTCTCAAGCATCCAAGGGTGCTACTTACAACCCCAACATGATCACAAACCCTGTCTCCTTCTGGCCTGGGTGACATTGAGTACACCAGTTACTCAAAAGACTTCTAACAAGTTTTTTTTTTTTTTTTTTTTAAATAAGTGCTAATGTAAGCCAATCTTGATTTCTGCTGACGGTCTAAGAATCACCACAGATGACCCACCCTCCATCTTCCAGTTTGCAGGGGGCGACATGATGAATCTCAGAGAAGGCAGTTAGGTTGCTCAAGGCCACAGAGTCAAGACCAGAATCTGCATCTCTAGAACTGAGGATTTCAAAGACCAAGAATAATATTATCTATTTCTTTTTCTTTTTTTGTAGTTTTTGTCTGGGGCCCAGTCTGAACCCGCCACCTCCAGTATATGGGGCCGGCACCCCAATCCTTTGAGCCACAGGTGCCACCCTATTATCTATTTCTTAGTGTTATTAGTACTATTAATATAGTAACAGTGAAAATAATAATAGCTGAAGTTTTAGAGCCCTTAGCAAGAGCCAGGCATGATCCTTACAGCATTGCATCAAGGTAAGATTTATTACCCCATTTTACAGATGGGGAAATTAGAGGCTAAGTGAGTTTCCCATGGTCACGAAGTTATAAGTGTTCAGCTTTGAACTCAGATCTTTCTGCTTCTCAAGCCAAAAGCTCATTTACATATAAATAAGAGGATATATATGAAACATGTAGCACTGTGTCTGGCACAATGCAAGAAATAACATGGTAGCTGTTTTTGTTTTCAATACATTTAAACAGACCAATAATTTGGTTTTTGGAATAGACAATGCACGCACATAGCAGGTAATTTACAAGAGCACCCAAAGAAAAGTCTTATTATCACCCCTGCCCCCTGCCCACCCTGTACCTGGTCCAGACATGACCTCTATTCCCAGTTTCTCAGAACCCTAAGAGATAATTATGAATGATATAGCACAGCACAGTGAAGATTATGATCACATCACCTGGTTATTCTGGATCAATTTTGTTCATAGTCTATTGTGTCCAACTTGTAACTGGCAGGAAGAAAAAAAAATGCCAGTTCCTTGTAAAATGTTTTAAAACTCTGTTAGATAGGCAAAGGAAAGAAACACTCATTGCTTGTTGGGTGTATACCCCATGGCCCAGGGATGCAGGACCCTGAGTTGTTGGCATGGCCCTGGGTCAAGCTGCAGGACATAAATTTGCAGCTGTGTGGCCTTGGCCAAGTCAATGCTCTTCTCCAAGCCTTAGTTTCTTCCTCTACAAAATGAAGGCACTGACCTTAATGACCCATGAGGCCCTGTGTTTGGTGGTAACTCTGGTAAACTGCAAGGTGGATCAAAGTGGGGTGAGTGGGCTCCCCCAGAAAAATCCCACAGAATAGGGAACTGGGACAGAGCTCAAGGAGACACAGTTTGGAGGCCCCATCAGCACCATTCTTGAAGCTGATCCCCCACTTTGCCCAAGGAAATGGCTGTGGTAGATTATATTACTCTCCCCTGCCCATACCACTCTTATCACAGACTTATCAAGGGTAGAGAAATGCATTGACGTACACAGCAAAGAACCAATCCAGTGTCCCTTCTACTTACAGCTAAGTTCCTGTTGACAAGGCAGCCTAGGTGCCCGGGCGTGTCTGTGTTCCGGATATCCACGTCATGGGGTGATACATAAAGCTTTGTGTCATTTAGGTCAAAGAACTCAACTTCTGTGAGACCCACCCACAGTGGGTTGCCCCAGTTGGACAGGATTTCCATGGTCACGTAGACAGCATCTTTGATCTCTTCCGCTTTCATTGTCTGTTTGTCCTTAGAGAAGAAGAAAATAACACCAAAGGATTAAAACATGACCTGCTTAAGTTCAGCTCCACCACTGCTGTAAGGCCTTCGGCAAGTTGTTTAATCTTCAGAGTCTCAGTTTCTTCATCTGTACAATGAGGATAAAAATAGTACCCCCTACCTATGGTCATAAAGACTAAATAAGCTGGGCGTGGTGGCTCACGCCTGTAATCCTAGCACTGTGGGAGGCCAAGGTAGGTGGATTGCTTGAGCTCATGAGTTCAAGACCAGCCTGAGCAAAAGTGAGACCCCTATCTCTACTAAAAATAGAAAAACTGAGGCAAGACAATCGCTTGAGCCCAAGAGTTGGAGGTAGCTGTGAGCTATGATGCCACAGCACTGTACCCAGGGTGACAGCTTGAGTCTCTGTTTCAAAAAAAAAAAAAGGACTGAATGAGCTCATATTGTAAAGCATTGAAAATATTGTTGTTGCGTACCTTGACACCTAGTAAGTATTCTGTTTGAGAAGTTGTCTGAAAAGCATTAGATTTTGCTGGGTGTGGTGGCTCACGCCTGTAATCCCAGCAATTTGGAAGGCCAAATGGAGAGGATCTCTTGAGGCCAGGAGTTCAAGACCAGCCTGGGAAACATAGCGAGACTCCATTTCTACAAAAAAAATAATTAAAACTTAGCCGAGTGTGGTGGCATGCAACTGTAGTTCCAGCAACTCAGAAGGCTGAGGCAGGAGAATCATTTGAGCCCAGGAGTTTGAGGATAGAATGAACCGTGATTTTGCCACCACACTCCAGCCTGGTCAATAGACCCTATCTCAGAAAAAAAAAAGGGGGGGGGGAGAAAAAGTATCAGATTTGACCTGAACATGCACATCTCTCCATCACTACCCAGTGTTCAGGTCCCAGATGTGTGTCACAACATCTGCTGAATTGGGCATGTATTTCTGGGCTGAATTATGTCCCTTCTGAATTTATCTGTGGAAGCCCTAACCCCCTCAGAATGTGACTATTTGGAGATAGGGGCCTTAAAGAGATGTTTGAATTAAAAGTATGCTGTTAGGGTGGGCCCTGATCCAAACTGACTGGTATCCTTATAAGAAGAGGAAATTTGAACATACAGGGAGACACCCTAGGGATGGATGTACACAGAAAAAGACCACATGAGGACACAGGAAGAAGGTGGCCATCTCCACGGAGAAAGGCCTCAGAAGAAACCAAACCTGCCAACACCTTGGCCTTGGTCTTCCAGCCTCTACAATTGTGAGGAAATAAATCTTGGTTGTTTAAGCTACCCAGTCTGTGGCAGTGTTAAGGCAGACCAAGCAGACTCGTACTGTAGATAACAAGGCCCCACTGCCTTGGACAAGTCACTTTACATCCATCAGCCTGGTCAGGGAAGATGAAAAGACACCATCTGTGTGATAATTCTGTCAAGGACATCAAGTAAGACAGCAACACCCAAGAAGGTCCTATCATGAGCCCTGGTCCTGGGTGCACTCTTAAGTGTCCGTGTCTTTCTGTTTCTCACCTTCATTGATTTTAATGCCTGCCTCCTTCCCGGGTAGACTATCTGCTCTCAGGGTGCCGATAGTCTGCCTGAGTGCCATCAGTAAATGGCCACCCTTTGGAATGGCTTCCTGAGGCCCTCGGGGGCCGAATGCAGCACTGGTTGCCACGGATCAGTCACTCATAAAATGGTGCACTCCCTGTGTGCACATGCCCTCTGTTAATTAGCACTGCTAATCTGCAATGGTTCTGTGAGCAGGGAGCTGAGCAAATGAACAGCAACTGTTCCCCACTTATTTTTTTAATTAATAGCCAGTGAGACGTGCTATCGCTCTCAGTGTGTGCTTGAACGAGCCTTGATTGCCACGTGGTGGGAATGGGGAGGAGGAGGAGGAGGGAGGTCAGCTCCCAGCTCCCAGAAGAAACACAGGGCCTGTTTGATTAGTTCAATCCTCCGAGCCATAGCTTCCTCCTCTCCTCCCCTCGGCTGTTGTGTGGAGTCCTGGCCAAGCCCTCCACTGCCTTGGGTTTGAGTCCCAGGTTAGCAGGATGGTGATAAAGCTGAAGTGGCCTGGCCAACTTAGAGGGGACTAGGAGGTTTATAAGCCTGAGCTTGTAAGGAACAGTCCAGGGCCAGGTGAAGAAGTGGCACCTTTGCAGTGTTTGTTGGTGGCAAGGAAGAGGGCCAGATGGGAGGCAGGCTGCCTCTCAGAGGGTGGCCGGATCTCCTACCAGTGCAATCTGAAATGTGTGAATTCCTGAGCTGAGTTTCTAAATGAAGAAGTGGAAGGATCTATTAACTAAGGAAGTGTCACAACTTGTCAACTGGTAACTCTAGACGGCTATCAAAGCATTGCCTCATTTAGGATCCCCCTTGGGGTGTGAGGAGAGCACTGATTGGGAAGCTCTTAGTCCTAGCCACTGTCCCCTCTCTCACTGAGGCAGCTTGGGGGAGTCACTTCTTCTCTTTTCTCAGCCATGGGGTATAAGGTAGCTTTCTCACTCTAAGGAGGGACCTGACTGGGACAAGGAATCAGTATGCCCTGTCTCCTGGGCCACCAAGAGGGAGCAGCTCAATGAGGGACACGCACCCCAACATGGGTCAGTGTGAGCATGCCAGTGAGCATGATGTGTTGTTTTTGATTTACACGGGGAGGAACACTCTTCTCTCTTGACAGTGCAGTTTTGAGGACAACTATCACTCTCTTGGCAGTGCAGTTGGAGGATGGGAGCTACCCCAGCAATTTAGGGACAAGGAGATAACACAGCTGAGACGGAGCTCCAAGGTGCAACTGACACGGAGGAGACAGAGTGGAAAGACATGGTGGGAGCTGCTGGATCAAGTTCTACCTGGCTCCACCTGTGGGATTTTTAATGACAAGAATCTGTAATATGTCTTCTCTTTGTTGTGTAAGTCAGTTTACCCTGGATTTTCTGTCTCCTATGATATAGAGAGACTTAATTAATCCAGTGTCTTTTTAATGTGGCTAAAGTCTCACCACACTTAGAATATTCACAGCTAAGAAAGCAATTATTGCATGTAGCGGGGAGCAAAGCTTTGATTTCTCCAGATGGCAAACCTTCAGCTGATTCTTACCAGTTCCTCTCTGCCATGTTCAAGGGCACTAAGTCACATGCCCTCACAGACCCTTCCTGTTTCATCCTTACAGTAGCCCAGAAGGTGTGACCTTGTTTGACAGCCAGGACCACAGAGCTTAAGAGATCTAAGGTCACAGGAACTCTAAATAATGGTGCCAGATTCAAAGCCAGAAATCTAGTCCAGGGCTGCCTAGGGCCCTGCCTGCTGTCACATGAGCTGTACATGTGGCTTTGGGAGAACTTCACATTAAGTCCTCACTGGCCAATAGGAAGACTGATAACTACCTACAAAATAATTATAAGACAGGCTTAGGTGAAGATAGGGGCAAGAAGGGTGTGCTGGAACACACTCCTTTTGGCACAAAAGAAAAAACAATCACCATTAAGCCTATTGCCCTGACAACAGAGTTGCCTTTTGTAGTTTATGTCCCAGTTCATGAACACAATCACATGGACACATCCTTGTATGGCCGTTGCAATCATATTGGATTCAATGAAGATTAACATCACCTTTTACAATTATGTCCTTAAACTTTCTACCTGCATAATCATCATAATGATAGCTTCCATCTTTTTATACTACTGCATTGTGCTAATATACCACACTTTCCTGATTAACTCCATTGTTATGAGACATTTAGGATTTTAAAAGGAAGTCCCTAATTCTAATAATTCTGCAACAGGCAGAATTCTTTGTGCCTACAGCTTTTTATTCCTTAGGATAAGGCAGTGGGATTGTTGGGCTACAAGACATAAGGCTCTTCCTAAGTGTAACCATTCTGCTTTCCAAGGGCATTTCTCCTGTTTGTATAGCTGCCTTAAATATGTGGCTGCCACAGCTTTAGTGTAACCTTGCCAGCACTAGAGGTTGTCATCGAAAATAATTTGTTAACTCAGATAGCAAATGGGATGCTAAAGTTGCTCTAATTTGCATCTACTGATTACCAGCAGTACTGGACATTTTCCTATGGGCTTGCGTGTTATTTATATTTCCTCCTGTGTGGACAGGCTTCTCTCTCTCTTTCTGATTCTACTTTCCACCACATGCGTCTGTATGCTGGGGAGGTGGGGAGATGGAGACACATGCAGAGAGATGTTAAGCTGACTGCTGTCCGAACAATCCCCACTAAACAGAATGACTGTTCTGAGGGACCTCCTTGAAGGCATTTGGAAGTCCAGCAAGTTGCAATCTCACCTCTACGTCCAGTACTTGGTCCTCGGTTGGTGAAACAACCCCGCTGAAGTGCGCAGTGTCACTTTCAATGGCCTGGAGGACTTTCAGAAGCTTATGCTGTTGTCTGAAATGAGATTTTGTAGTAAAAAATGATGTACAAAACAGAACATTCTAGTGAAAGATATCACACTGACTTTTCTACCTCAAGGAGAAGTAACAATTTGAGAAGAAAGTATGCAGCCTGCATTCAGTTCAAAAGCACAGGGAGACAGGGCATCTTTCTCCCTTTATGAATAGCTGTACGGGCCAGGCACAGTGCCTCACACCTGTAATCTCAGCACTCGGGGAGGCCTAGGCGGGTGGATCACTTGAGCTTGGGAGTTCAACACCAGTCGAGTAAGAGCAAGATGCCATCTCTGCTAAAAATAGCAAAACTAGCCAGGCGTTGTGGCGGGGGTCTGTAGTCCCAGCTATTTGGGAGGCTGAGGCAAGAGGATTGTCACAGCCCAGAATTTTGAGATTGCTATGAGCTAGGCTGAGGCCACAGCACTCTAACCTGGGCAACAGAGTGAGACTGTCTTAAAAAAAGGAAAAAAAAGAACAGCTATACAATTAGCTGTACTGGACTCAGAGCCCAGTTAGAGAAACAGCACTTGGGGTGTGACAGCCAGCTGACCTTCTCCTTATGCTAGGAACTTACGAGTTAAGAGCAGGGGTCAGCCCAACTAAGGCCTGCAAGTCATATCTAGCCTGAGACCTGTTATTGTGTGGCCTATGAGCTAAGAATGGTGTTTACATCATTAAAGTGGTTAAACAACCACCTCCCCATCCCCCAGCAAAGCCTAAAGTCTTTACTATCTGGTTCTTTACAGAAGGTTTGTTAACCCCTGGTCTGGAGACCTGCTCTGCTCCTCTTGTTTCTGAGAACATTTCAAAGCCAAAGTGTGCCTTAGTCATTTGCAAATGCTCCCACATAGGCAGTTTAAGGCTGAGTGCCCTCAAGACCCTGAGGCTCAAAGGATCTTGATGATGAAGACAGACACGTGTGGTACTGTGTGCACTCCTGTAAATAAAATTGTATCAAATGTGAAATATTCTCATGGCCTAGCCTTTTCACAGTAGGAGAAACTGCAAATTCTTATTTATGGCCACGATGATATTCGGCCGTGGTGTCCATCTAGCACGGTCTCCTGGAGCACTGCCTTTAGCCTGCTCAGTTTTCCTATGAGTAAGAACAAGGGGCTCCCTCTGGCAAGATGTAGACCTGGAGGGCACACAGCTTGGCTAGCAATTCCTCCTATGTGCAGGGGAAAAGACCCTGCTCTCTTTCTGAGCTGACAACAGATTCAGCTCAGGCCTCAGCTTAGAGATAGCATGCAGACTGGATTTCAGCCCCCACTAGCTCCTCAGCCAGGCACTTTGCACAGTGCACAACGTGCACAGCTCAGTACGGTGGCTCTGGGCTGGAAGTGTGTCTGTGTCCTGAGGCATGCCAGAAACTACAAGTTAGGCCAGGTGCTGTGGCTCATCCCTGTAATCTTAGCATTCTGGGAGGCTGAGGTGGGTGGATTGCTTGAGCTCAGGAGTTCAAGACCAGCCTGAGCCAGCCCAGTCTCTACTAAAAATAGAAAACTAGTTGGGCGTTGTGGTAGGGGCCTGTAGTCCCAGCTACTTGGGAGGCTGAGGCAGGAGGATCCTTGAGCTTAAGACTTTGAGGTTGCTGTGAGCTAGGCTGAGGCTGTGGCACTCTAACCTGGGCTAACAGAGTGAGATTCTATCCAAAAAAAAAAAAAGAAAAGAAAAGAAAGAAAAAAGAAAGGAAAGAAAAGAAACTACAAGCTCAATGTGGCCCATCTTTCTGATGATCAACTCTGCCTGAAGACTAGAGAGAAACCTTTATTTTGATCATAAAACTTGACAGTTCTAATAACTGATGCTATACATATTAATAGAACAGAATGCTGAGTGTGAACAAACTTTTAAGAGAGAAAAGGAGCTTCAAAGGGTGCTTCTTTGGGCCATCTTTGCCCCCCAGGCCAGCGGGGAACAAGTTCACCACCTTGTGCTGCTGTGTGCGTTACTCCAAGGGAAACCTCAGGAGGTTGAAGTTTTAGCTAGGTTAGGACTTGAACTGAATAAGCCAAGGGCCATTTGCATGGAAGAAATCAAGTTAATTTAATACTTTAGGCCTGGAGGGGGCAGGGACAGTACAGTCTAAACAGCAGTTTAGAAGAGTCTGGAATAACAGAGAAAGGTGCACTGCTATGGGGTTTTCGTTTTGAGTCTGCCTTGGTTAAGTACCTGCTTCCCAAAAGGCCGATTCTGTCAATGGCTTGGTCGATGGCTTTGTCTCCCCCTGCTGCCCTGAACTGCTCTGGAGTGGTGGTCGCCGTGGTGATGGGAAGCAGCTGAGGATGGAAGAGCTTATTAAACAAATGTTAAGGCAACGTTCCTGGCCCAAGGCATAGCAGGGCCACAGTCAAGGACACATACTTCTCAGACTGTCAGTCCCTTTGTGGGAAGCAAGAACAAGGATGTGAGGGTGACAGTACCTGCCTCTGGCCAATTCAATCTAGAACCTGTCACAGTCTCAGTTTCTCCAGATCTGGGAGGTCCTAAAAAACAATCTGCTTCAATGAGTCACTGAAAAATTTCTCTCATCAAAACCTTTCACCATTTCAATAGAGTCTCCCTTCTGTTGGCTATAAAGTAACCAGACTCCATGGAGAATTCTAGTAACATTATTAGATCTTTTCAATTTTAATCCTCTGAGCCTCTTCTCTTTCTTTTTTCATTTATCATCTAAACTAGAAATGTGCCCTGCTGCTTATCTGAAGAAGATTTTAGTTGTTCGATGCTCTGTGGGTCAGGAATCAGGTCATCGAAAGACCCTGGACCACAGCTCCTGAGTGTAAAGGAGCAGTTTAAAAGGGTCTGGAATAAACGCAGGAAAAGCAATAAAAGGCTTCATGAAGAAGAATCCTATGGGGGCACTGCTATGGGGTGGGGAGGATTGTAGGCCTGTCAGAAATTACTGCTGGTGGTAGCTGAAGATGACCAGGAACTCTCACAGGACAAGCAAGAATGAGGCAAAAAGACAACCTCTCTGGTGCTCCAGGGGCACTGTATCCCTCCTGTCCCGTCCCCTCCCTTCCTCCACACCACACAAAGGGCTCTTCCTGCCCCCCTCCACGTGGGGCACTGTCCTCCTCCTTCCCCTGTCCCCTCCCTTCCTCTTCACCACACAAAGGGCTCTTCCTGCTCCCTGATTAGACTGGGCTCATTCCCATTACAAAGCTTTTTCCTGTTCCTTCTTCCTGGAATGCTATTCCCTGCTGTTGGCACCTTCTGAACAGGCAGGGCTCAGCTCAAATGGGATGTACCTTCACCTTCAAGGGACCTCCTGGACTCCTATTAGAGGCAGCCACTCTCCCACACCCTGTCACTCTCTCACAGCCATTAGCAGCTTTGATTGTCATCTCTTTCTGAAGTCACCCTGTTTACTGATGGCTTTATTTGCTGTTGCCTGCAAGCTCCATGTGGCCAGGGGCTCATCAGCCCTAGCCATCTCTGTATTCCAAGCACACAGCATACAGACTGTCTGTGTCCAGTCTAGCAAAGACATTCCTGTACATTTTATTAATTCATGGCCTGATTTGCCAGGGCCTTCTCACTGAGATACAACTAATTTACCTAGATAGATACAGATTTATTTATTTATTCAAAGAACTAAGATCAGTTTTTGCCTTGTCTTGTCAGGAAATAGAAACGTAACAAGGAACTTGAGACAGCAGGCCTGGGTACATTTTGGCTTCAACTCATGACTGAGGGCAAGCCACTCCAGCCCTGGCCTCCCCATCTGGGAAGTGGACAGAAGGACAATGACACCAATGGTCAGGGTGCACAGTGAGGACCTGATGGAAGGCCATCAGGCATCGAGTGAATGTCATTTGTCTCAGCCTTGCACTGACCTCAAGCGTCTCTTCCTTCTCCTTCCGCAGACCGGTCCATGATGTTACTGGGGGTCCCTCTGCATCCTGGAAAGATGTAATTATGTGATGTGCTCAGAACAAAGCCATCCATTGTATGCTTTTCATGGCAAATGAAGGCACAGAGAGGGCAGGGACAGTCTCAAGGTCTCATAAACATTAGGGACAAGAACAGAGCTTCAGAAAAACAGACAATAAGTACTGGTTGGTAAATGTCCAAAAGAGCATCCTGGTGATAAAGCCTGGGAAACAACTGGCACTGGGATGCCCTGGGACCACAGGTGGCAGACCTCAGCCACTTCCAAAGATATGACTCAAGCAAGCCACCTTGCTTCTCTGGGTGCCACATCTATAAAGCAAAGCGCTAAAACCAAGGTTACTATGAGCACTGAGGGGAACAAGCTAAGAAAAAGGGTTTTAACAGGTGAGTCAGACACCATGCTTCTGAGAAAGGATGTGCACGCTGACATGTGTTCACTGCCTCCACCTCCCCCAAGGCTCTGTCCCATTCCTCCCCATTTCTCCTCCTGTTGGTTGGTCAAAGCTCAAATATCTGTGTTCCTAGGGAAGTTTCAGGAACAAGTGAAACAGGCAAGAGGTAGGACAATAAGGAGTGGTGAGAACTGTGGAACCTGAAGGGCTCATGCTCTGGGGAATAAGACCTTTTTGGGGATGGCTGGGCACAGTGGCTTCTTGCCCCTGACTTTTATGTCTATGAGTAGAGACCAGTTCTCACTCATACCTATAGTCCTAGAACTCTGGGAGGCCAACATGAGTAGATTGCTTGAGCTCAGGAGTTCAAGTCCAGCCTCAACAAGAGTGAGAACCAGTCTGTACCAAAAAAGAGAAAAATTATCCAGGCATTATGGCAAGTGCCTGTATTCCCAGCTACTCAGGAAGCTGAGGCAGGACGATCACCTGAGCCCAAGAGTTTGAGGTTGCTGTGAGCTATGATGACACCACGGCACTCCACCCAGACAGACTGAGACTATGTCTCAAAAAAAAAAAAAAAAAACCTTTCCAAGGAACCCAGAGCTTGTTGTTTACTCCATTCTCCCACTGACCCACCAGTTTGCAACCCTGGTCTAAAGTTGGCAGGGTTTGCAGGGAAATCAGCAAAGACTGGAGGCTGTTTAGCACCCATATTAGGCTTTCTGAAACTGAAAGAGGGTGGAAGAAATTGGAACTGTGGCAAGTCAGTGAGCCACTGGCTGTGAACAGTGGAAATGCAGATGAGTCTGAGGTCAGTAATGCCCACTGCACCTCTCCCTTCTCCCCACATGCTCTTGTCAGCTGCTGCTGAGACACTGCCCAGCGCCCTCCTGGCTGCCTTCTCCTTGCCCAGGATGCACCTGCAGAGGGCTGGCAGGTGGCTCGGCCTTCCTGCTCAGGATCATGTTCTGCAGGGCCTCGTTCTCCACCTGGATGGCTCGGAACACAGCAGAGGCCTCTTCTTTTCGGTCCTCAGCCTCACAAACAGTTTTGCGGGTTGCAGACAAGGGTCTCTCTCGCCGGCTTCCAGGTCCTGGGAGCAGAAATCAGGAAGATGCTCCTTTAGATTATGTTCTCAGAGGGCAGCTCGAAATCTATTAGACCAAATTGAGGAACATTCTATAAAAAAACTGGCTTGTACTCTCCAAAAAATGTCAAGGTCGTAAAAGACAAAGAAGGCTGGCAAAACTGATTAAAACCAATGCGGCAGACATGGCAACTGAATGCAGTGGGGGCCCTAGGACTGGGTCCTGGGTAGGAGAAAACTGCTGAAAGATTATTGTGATACTTGGGGAAATTCAAATATAGTCTATGGCTTGGAGAACAGCATTAATGCTAAATATTCTGAATTTCATAAGCATACTGTGGTAATGTAAAATGAATGCCCTTGTTTTTAGGAGATAACATATGAGGTCAGATAATTAAGTTTACCAAATGATTCTTAAAAAGTGCTAAAGGCTCGGCGCCTGTGGCTCAAGCAGCTAAGGCACCAGCCACATACACCTGAGCTGGCAGTTTCGAATCCAGCCCGGGCCTGCCAAACAACAATGACGGCTGCAAACAAAAAATAGCTGGGCATTGTGGCGGGCGCCTGTAATGTCAGCTATTTGGGAGGCTGAGGCAGGAGAATCGCTTGAGCCTAAGAGTTGGAGGTTGCTGTGAGCTGTGATGCCATAGCACTCCACCCAGGGTGACAGCTTCAGTCTCTATCTCAAAAAAACAAACAAACAAAAAAAACAAGTGCTACATACGTTATTGCTGAATATCACTACAGTCACCTTTGAAGTACTCCCCTTAGGAAGCTATGCACTCTTCAAAGCACCTTTTCTGAGTTCATGAACTTTTTTTTTTTTTGAGACAGAGCCTCAAGCTGTCTCCCTGGATAGAGTGCCATGGCATCACAGCTCACAGCAACCTCCAACTCCTGGGGTCAAATGATTCTCCTGCCTCTGCCTCCCAAGTAGCTAGGACTACAGATGCCCACCACAACGCCCGGCTATTTTTTGGCTGCAGCCGTCATTGTTGTTTGGCAGGCCCAGGCTGGATTCGAATCCTCCAGCTCAGGTGTATGTGGCTGGCGCCTTAGCCGCTTGAGCCACAGGCACCAAGCCTGAGTTCATGAACTTAATCGTCACACCTCATACGATGACAGCTCTGATGGCCATTCTAGAAAGAGAATTTTGAAACTGGCCAGGTGTGGTGGCTCACGCCTATAATCCTAGTATTCTGGAAGGCCAAGATGAATGGATTGTCTGAGCTCATGGGTTCGAGACCAGCCTGAGTAAGAGCGAGACCCCGTCTCTAAAAAGAAAACAGCCAGTCATTGTGGCGGGCGCCTGCAGTCCCAGCTACTTGGGAGGCTGAGGCAAAAGAATCACTTGAGCCCAGAAGTTTGAGGTTGCCATGAGCTATGATACCACAGTACTCTTCCGAGGGCAACAAAGTGAAACTCTGTCTCAAAAAAAAAAAAAAAAAGAGAAAGAGTTTTGAAAGTGCTTTGCAGAATGGACTGGGAACTGTTGTGGGTGCTTAGCTTCCCAAGGGGAGTTCTTTGAACGTGACCATAGTGATATCTGGTAATAATGTAGGAGGACATTTTCTACGATGAGTTCATGAACTTAATTGTCCAAACTCATCTGCAGTGTTCTGGAGTAAAGAGGAATGATGTCTGCAACTTAATCTCAAGTAGTTAAAAAAAAAAAAAATATATATATATATTATGTATAATACACATATAGGAGTATTCCCTCTATCTCTATTTATAGCATTTACAGGTAGAGGGCATACACATAGGGATACACAAATATATACTTTTATATACATGTATAAAAAATATAGTAATTTATATATTTTTTATTTATTATTTATTATTTTTAAAATTTTTTTTATTGTTAAATCATAGCTGCGTACATTAGTGCAATCAAGGGGTACAATGTGCTGGTTTCATATACAATCTGAAATAGTCTCGTCAAACTGTTCAACGTAGCCTTCATGGCATTTTCTTAGTTATTGTATGTAGACAGTTGTATTCTGCATTTAGTAAGTTTCGCCTGTACTCATTCTAAGATGCACCGTAGGTGTGACCCCACCCATTACCCTGCCTCCAACCTTACCTCCCCCCCCCTTCCTCTTCCTTGGCCCTTTCCTTATAGCCTTGTGCTATAGTTGAATTATAGCCTTCATGTGAAAGCTATAATTTAGCTTCATAGTAGGGCTGAGTACATTGGATACTTTTTCTTCCATTCCTGAGATACTTTGCTAAAAAGAGTATGTTCCAGCTCCATCCCTGTAAACATGAAAGAGGTAAAGTCTCCATTTTTCTTTAAGGCTGCATAATATTCCATGGTATACATGTACCACAATTTGCTAGTCCATTCATGGGTCGATGGGCACTTGGGCTTCTTCCATGACTTAGCAATTATGAATTGGGCTGCAATAAACATTCTGGTACAGATGTCTTTGTTATATTGTGATTTTGAGTCTTCTGGGTATAAACCTAGTAAGGAATTATAGGTCTATTTTTAGGTCTCTAAGTATTCTCCAAACATCCTTCCAGAAGGAACATATTGCTGTGCATTCCCACCAGCAGTGTAGAAGTGTGCCCTTTTCTCCACATCCACACCAACATCTCTGGTTTTGGAATTTTGTTATGTGGGCTACTCTTACGGGGGTTAGGTGATATCTCAAAGTAATTTTGATTTGCATTTCTCTGATGATTAAGAATGATGAGCTTTTTTTTCTTGTGTTTGTAGATCGTGCATCTGTCTTCTTTAGAGAAGTTTCTCTTTAAGTCCCTTGCCCTGAGATGGGATCACGTGTTCTTTTCTTGCTAATACGTTTGAGTTCTCTGTGGATTCTGGTTATTAGACCTTTACGGGAGGTATAACCTACAAATATTTACTCCCATTCTTAGGGCTGTCTCCTTGCTTTACTTACTATGTTCTTGGTTGTGCAGAAGCTTCTTAGTTTGATCAGGTCCCAGTAATGTATTTTTGATACTGCTTCAATTGCCTGAAGAGTCCTCCTCATAAAATATTCACCCAGGCTGATTTTGAGAGTTTTCCCTGCACTTTCTTCAAGTATTTTTACAGTTTCATGTCTTAAGTTTAAATCTTTTATCCAGTGAGAGTCTATCTTAGTTAATGGTGAAAGGTGTGGGTCCAGTTTCACTCTTCTACAAGTTGCCAGCCAGTTCACCTAGCACCATTTGTTAAATAGAGAATCTTTTCCCCACTGAATGTTTTTAATTGGCTTGTTAAAGATCAAATAATGGTAAGTAGCTGGATTCATCTCTTAGTTCTTTATTCTGTTCCAGACATCTACTTCTCTGTTTTTGTGCCAATACCATGCTGTTTTGATCACTATCGATTTATAGTACAGTCTCAGGTCTGGTAGCATGATTCCTCCTGCTGTGTTTTTATTTCTGAGTAATGTCTTGGCTATTCGAGGTTTTTTCTGATTCCATATAAAGTGAAGTATTATTTTTTCAAGATCTTTAAAATATGACAATGGAACTTTAATAGGAATTGCATTAAAATTATATATTGCTTTGGGTAGTATAGACATTTTAACAATGTTGATTCTTCCCAGCCATGAGCACGGTATGTTTTTCCATTTGTTAACATCTTCAGCTATTTCTTTTCTTAAAGTTTCATAGTTCTCTTTGTAGAGATCTTTCACATCCTTTGTTAGGTATACTCCCAAATATTTCATCTTCTTTGACACTACTGTGAAAGGAATAGAGTCCTTGACTGTTTTTTTGACTTGGTTACTGTTGGTAGGTATACAGGCTACAGATTTATGGGTGCTGATTTTGTAGCCTGAGACATTGCAGTATTCCTTGATCACTTCTAAAAGTTTTGTAGTAGAGTCCCTAGTGTTTTCCAGATATATGATCATATCATCTGTGAAGAGTGAAAGTTTGATCTCTTCTGACCCCATGTGGATGCCCTTGATTGCCTTTTCTTCCCTAATTGCATTGGCTGAAACTTCCATTACAATATTAAAGAGCAATGGAAACAATGGGCAACCTTGCCTGGTTCCTGATCTAAGTGGAAATGATTTCAATTTAACTCCATTCAATACGACATTGGCTGTGGGTTTGCTGTAGATGGCCTCTATTAGTTTAAGAATGTCCCTTCTATACCAATGTTCTTAAATGTTCTGATCATGAAGGGATGCTGGATATTATCAAAAACTTTTTCTGCATCAATTGAAAGAATCATATGGTCCTTATTTTTCAGTTTGTTTATGTGCTGATTTCATGTATAGATTTACGTATATTGAACCAGCCTTAAGACCCTGGGATAAATCCCACTTGGTCGTGGTGTATAATTGTTTTGATGTGTTGTTGGAGTCTATTTGTTATGATCGTATTGAGTATTTTAGCATCAATATTTATTAGTGATATTGGTCTATAATTTTCTTTTCTTGTTGGGTCTTTCCCTGGTTTGGAGATCAAGATGATGTTTGCTTCGTAGAATGTGTTAGATAATATTCCTTCTTTTTCTATATTTTGGAAGAGGTTTAGTAATATAGGTACTAGTTCTTTAAAGGTTTGGTAGAATTCTGATGTAAAGTCATCTGGTCCTGGGCTTTTCTTTTTAGGGAGATTTTGTATAGTTGATGCTATTTCAGAACTTGATATAGATCTGTTCAATATTTCCACTTCATTCTGGCTAAGTCTTGGTAGGTGGTGTACTTCCAGATATTGGTCGATTTCTTTCAGATTTTCCTATTTCTGAGAGTAGAGTTTCTTGTAGTATTTGTTAAGGATTTTTTGAATTTCTGAGGGGTCTGTTGTTGTTTCATCGTTACCATTTCTGATTGATGAAATTAGAGATTTTACTCTTTTTTTCCTGGTTAGGTTGGCCAAAGGTTTATCTATTTTATTGATCTTTTAAAAAAAACAACTTTTGGATTTATTGATCTGTTGTATAGTTCTTTTGTTTTCAATTTCATTTAATTCTGCTCTGATTTTGGTTATTTCTTTTCTTCTGCTGGGTTTGGGGTTGGAGTGTTCTTCCTTGTCCAGTTGCTTGAGATGTCCCATTAAGTTATTAACTGCCTCTCTTTCCATTTTCTTGAGGAAGGCTTGCAGTGCTAAAAATTTCCCTCTTAGGACTGCCTTTGCAGTATCCCAGAGGTTCTGGTAATTCGTGTCTTGATTGTTGTTTTGTTCCAAAAATTTGGTGATTTCCTTCTTAATCTTGTCTATAACCCATCTACCCTTCAGCATAAGGTTGTTTATCTTCCGTGTTTTTGTATGGGTATGCTGGTTCCTGTTGTTATTGAGTTCAACTTTTATTCCATGATGGTCTGAGAAGATGCAAAGAATAATTTCTATTTTTTAAAATTTGCTAAGGTTAGATTTGTGGCCTAGGATGTGGTCGATTTTGGAGTATGTTCCATGGGCTGATGAGAAGAATGTGTATTCAGTTTTGTTGGGATGAAATGTTCTATAGATGTCTGTTAAGTCCAGATGTTGAATGGTTAAGTTTAAATCTAAAATTTCTTTGCTTAGCTTCTTTTTGGAGGATCTATCCAACACTGCTAAAGGGGTGTTAAAATCTCCAACTATTACGGAACTGGAGGAAATCAAGTTGCTCACGTCTCTTAGAGTTTCTCTTAAAAATTGAGGTGTGTTCTGGTTGGGTGCATAAATATTAATAATTGAAATCTCATCATATTGAGTATTACCTTTAACAAATATGAAGTGTCCATCCTTATCCTTACTTATTTCATTTGGTTTAAAGACTATTGCATCTGCGAATAGGATTGCAGTGCCTGCTTTTTTCTGCTTTCCATTTGCCTGGAGTATAGATGACCATCCCTTCACCTTGAGTCTATATTTGTCTTTTAATGTAGGGTGCGATTCTTGTATGCAGCAGATATCTGGCTTGAGTTTTTATATCCAGTCAGCCAACCTGTGCCTCTTTACAGGACAATTTAAACCATTCACATTAATCGAGAATATTGATAAGCCTTTCGAGAGTCCGGTGGACATTTTTAATCCTTTTGCGACTGTGGAAGTTGGAATTTGATCAAAATTTTCTGGGTGGGTTTACTTTTGTGGTGGAGGATTACGCTGGTCTTTATGGAGGATAGGTCTGAGAATATCCTGGAGAGCTGGTTTAGTTATGGCAAATTTCTTCAACATGAAATTCAGTTTAGCTGGGTACAGGATCCTGGGTTGAAAGTTATTTTGTTTTAGGAGATTAAAAGTCAATGACCATCCTCTTCTAGCTTGAAACGTTTCAGCAGAGAGATCTGCAGTTATTCTAATATTGTTGCCCTTGTGGGTGATGGTTTTCTTTCATCTGGCTGCTTTCAGAATTTTCTCCTTCATATTAACTTTAGTGAAATTGATTATGATGTGTCTGGGGGATGTCTTATTTGGGTTGAATCATGCTGGAGTTCTGAAACTGTCTGCTATCTGAATTTCAGAATCTCTTGGCATGTCTGGAAAGTTCTCCTTCATAATCTCATGGAGAAGAGACTCTGTGCCTTGTGAAGGTACTTTGTCGCTTTTGGGGATCCCTATAAGACGATTGTTGGTTTTCTTTGAATTATCCCAGAGCTCTCTGAGAAAGTGATCTGTTTTTGCCCTCCATTTCTCTTCCTCTTTGAGAGTTTGGGAGCATTCAAAAGCTTTGCCTTCAATGCCAGAAATCCTTTCTTCTGCTTGCTCCATTCTGTTATGGAGGTATTCTACTGTGTTTCTCAGATCTTTGAGGGCTGCAACTTCTTTCTCAATGTGTCAAAATCTTTGGTCATTTGGTCTTTGAATTTGTTGAATTCTTGAGATATCTTTTAGGTTACTGCTTGGAATTCTAATTCGATCTTATTTGCTATCCAGATTCTGAATTTGATTTCGGACATCTCGGCTATTTGTTTGTGCATGGGATCTTGTGCTGTGTCTGCCCCATTGATCCTTGAAGGAATTGATCCACTCTTATTATTCATATTGCCAGAATTTTTCTGTTGATTTCGCCTCATGATTGTTTTTCACCATTGCCTCTGGCCATCCTCAGAATTGGAGAGGTGTGTCTCCAAGATTAGACCCCAGCGGGATCATTCTATTGTTGCCTTTGTAGGGAGTGACCCTGTGTAGTTCCTCTGGGGCTGTCCCAGCCAGGGAGCTCTGGTTGTGGAAGCAGCTCTGGGGTGTGACACACCTGGATCCAGCAACAGGGCGGGAGGTGGTGCGCACGGTTTTGGGAGTGCCTGGCACCCAATGACTTTGGCATGGAGAGCACAAGGCTCCAGCAGTCTCTGGCCAGGAGAAGGGCTCTGCACAGAGGCAGGGAGGGCTCTGGAGGGCACGTGGCTACCAGAGTCCCTGGCCAGATGAGTGGGCCGGTGTGGAGGCAGGGAGGGTACAGGAGGGAGGACACAGGGTTGCGCGGCTCCCACAGTTCCTGGTCAGGGCATGCAGATGCCTGGCGGGCACAGGTTGCGGGTCGGGGGTCACGGTGCAGATCTTATGGAGGTCCAGGCGGCGCCAAGCCCAGGAGTTTGAGATTGCTATTAGCTGTGATGCCATGGCACTGTACCCAGGGCAACAGCATGAGGCTCCAGTGTGCCAAAACCAGTCTCACTCTGCCCCTGAAAGTTAAGGCTATAAGTCAGCTTAGTCCCTGCATTTAGTAACCTAGTAACTAGGTTACTAGCTCCTGCCCGATCCTTGCTCTGCGACCCTGATTGTGGAGCTTGCTGGGGCAGTTCTCTCACAATGGCTCCCTGTGGCCCACAGCCAAACACTACTAGCTCCATCCGGCTCAGCGGCTCAGTCTGGGGCCCTAGACAATGCCCAAAGTTCTCTGCACTCTTGTTCAAGCTCTCCCCAAGGCAGTTCAACTGAGGGCCAAGTCCAAAAACACTGAAACAGTTCACAGGTAAGGCCTTTCCGGCTTGTAGTCTACTGCTGCTTGTACTTACAGCTGCCCAAGGGATTAGGTCGATTGAACACACACAATCACTTGCCAGTTTTCCACTGTTTTTGTCCTCCTCTTGGGGTCAGAAGTCCCTTGCTGACTCCCTGTATCCTCAAAGGGATGATTATAGGCAGATCCCACCAGCCAGAGATGCCTGGAGTCTTATCTCCCCAGACTCACTGTGCCCTGTTGCAGGGAAGCTGTTACTCAACCACCATCTTGGATTGTTCTCTAGTAATTTATATTTAAACATACATATATGCGGGAAGGGAGAGAATATAAAGCAAAAACCAACTGAAGCAAAATGTTAACAACTGGTGAATCTGGGTGGAAGGTGGAACTGTCATTTGTACTACCCTTGTAACTTCAATTTTACAATTATATCAAAATAAAATGTTTTTAAAAAATTAACCCTCTAACAAAATATCTGTAAGGAATAAAATACTGTATAATGTTATGGAGAAGGATGGGCAATTTGCAATTCTTTTGATTTCCTGTTATGGTTTTACATGGATAACAAGTATTGCAAAGTAATTACACTCCAATTTACGAGAAAAAGCTTTGCAAAATTGCATTTGATTCTGAATGATCCCATGGAAAATTAGTTTTATAAAATATACAGTGCTATTCAAAAAGCACCTAAAAAGACTACTTAAACAAAATAAAGTATGGTTTCCCCACCCAATGGAGTACTATGCAGCTGTACTGAGAAAAGAATACTAAAATAGGGTGGTGCCTGTGACTCAATGGGTAGGGTGCTGGCCCCATATAATGAGGGTGGCAGGTTCAAACCCAGCCCCGGCCAAACTGCAACAACAACAAAAAAGCAGGGAGTTGTGGCAGGTGCCTATACTCACAGCTATTCGGGAGGCTGAGACAAGAGAATAGCCTAAGCACAAGAAGTGGAGGTTGTTGTGAGCTGTGAAGCCATGGCACTCTACTGAGGGCAACAAAGTGAGACTCTGTCTCTAAAAAAAAAATACTAAAATAACTACAGATAAAATTAATGAAGATGAGGATTTGCTTCATAATAATCTGGGGAATATTTAGAAGTATGAAAAAAAATGAAATTGGTCAGACACTGATTATTGCCAGGGCCAGGTCATGGGGGTCACTGCAATATCTCATTTATGTTTGGATTTTTCCCATATTAGAAAAGTTTCATTAGGTGGCGCCTGTAGCTCAGTGGGTAGGGCGGCAGCCACATACACCGAGGCTGGCAGGTTCGAATCTGCCCAGGGCCTGCTAAACAACAATGACAACTGCAACAACAACAAAAATAGCCAGGCACCTATAGTCCCAGCTACTTGGGAAGCTGAGGCAAGAGAATCACTTGAGCCCCAAGAGTTTGAGGTTGCTATGAGCTGTGAAGCCACGGCTCTCTACCCAGGATGACACCTTGAGACTCTGTCTCAAGAAAAAAGTTTCATTAAGAGAACTGGATATCCACATGTAAAAGACTCAAACTGGACTCACACCTTTCTCCACTCACAAAAATTGATTTGAGATAGATAAAGACCTAAATTTATGGCATGAAATGATAAAAATCCTCAAAGAAAGCATAGGAAAAACACTTGATGATATCAGCCTGGGGAAATATTTTATGAAGAAGACTTCCGGGGCAATTGCAACAACAAAAATAAACAAATGGGACTTCATTAAACTGAAAAGCTTCTGTACAGCTGAGGAGACAACAACCAAAGCAAATAGACAACCTACACAATGGGAAAGGATATTTGCTTATTTTGAATCAGACAAAAGCTTTATAACTAGGATCTATAGAGAACTCAAATTAATCCATGTGAAAAAAAGCCAATAATCCCATATATCAATGGGCAAGAGAGATGACCAGAACCTTCTCTAAAGAAGACAGACGAATGGCTAGCAAACATATAAAAAAAATGCCCATCAGCCTTAATTATTAGAGAAATGCAAATCAAAACCACTCTAAGATATCATCTAACCCCAGCAAGAATGGCCCACATGACAAAATCTCAAAACTGCAGATGCTGGCATGGATGTGGAGAGAAGGGAACACTTTTACACTGCTGGTAGGACCACAAACTAATACAACCTTTTTGGAAGGAAGTATGGAGAACACTCAAAGAACTCAAGTTACACCTCCCATTTGATCCTATAATCCTATTACTGGGCATCTACCCAGAAGGAAAAAAATCCTTTTATCATAAGGACATTTGCACTAGACTGTTTATTGCAGCTCAATTTACAATCGCCAAAATGTGGAAACAGCATAAATGCTCACCAACCCAGGAATGGATTAACAAGCTGTGGTATATGTATACCACGGAATACTATTCAGCCATTAAAAAAAATGGAGACTTTACATCTTTCGTATTAACCTGGATGGAAGTGGAAGACATTATTCTTAGTAAAGCATCACAAAAATGGAGAAGCATGAATCCTATGTACTCAATACTCATATGAGGACAATTAATGACCTAGTACATGGTGGGGGTAGGGGAAGGGGAGAGCAGAGAGAGAGAGAGAAGGACAGAGAGGGGTGGGGGAAATGAAGTGCAAAGGGAGGGAAGGAGGGAAGGGGGTGGAAGAAGGGAAGAGCAGAGAGAGGGAAGGAGGGAGGGGGTGGGGGAAGGAAGAGCAGAGAGAGAGAAGGAGGGAGGGGGTGGGGGAAGGAAGAGCAGAGAGAGAGAAGGAGGGAGGGGGGGTGGGGGAAGGAAGAGCAGAGAGAGAGAAGGAGGGAGGGGGTGGGGGAAGGAAGAGCAGAGAGAGAGAAGGAGGGAGGGGGGTGGGGGAAGGAAGAGCAGAGAGAGAGAAGGAGGGAGGGGGTGGGGGAAGGAAGAGCAGAGAGAGAGAAGGAGGGAGGGGGGTGGGGGAAGGAAGAGCAGAGAGAGAGAAGGAGGGAGGGGGTGGGGGAAGGAAGAGCAGAGAGAGAGAAGGAGGGAGGGGGATGGGGGAAGGAAGTGCAGAGGGTTCTGTACACACATGTAACCTGGTGGGGGAAGGAAGAGCAGAGAGAGGGAAGGAGGGAGGGGGGATGGGGGAAGGAAGTGCAGAGGGTTCTGTACACACATGTAACCTGGTGGGGGAAGGAAGAGCAGAGAGAGGGAAGGAGGGAGGGGGGTGGGGGAAGGAAGTGCAAAGAGAGGGAAGGAGGGAAGGGGTGGGGGAAGGAAGAGCAGAGAGAGGGAAGGAGGGAGGGGGGTGGGGGAAGGAAGTGCAAAGAGAGGGAAGGAGGGAAGGGGTGGGGGAAGGAAGAGCAGAGAGAGGGAAGTAGGGAGAGGGTGGGGGGGGTCTCAGTGTGTGACACACCAATTGAAAGACACAATTATAAGAGAGACTTTACCTAAGAAATGCAATCAGTGTAACCTGGTTTCTTGTACCCTCAATGAATCCCCAACAATAAAAAAAAAAAAGTTTCATTAAAAGCTGGATGTGGTGGCTCACACTTGTAATCCTCGCAATTTGGGAGGCTGAGGTAGGTGGATTACTTGAGAAAAAAGTAGCCAAGTGTTGTGGCAGATAACTGTAGTCTCAGCTACTCAGGAGGCTGTGGCAAGAGGACTGCCAAAAAAGGTTTCATTTAAGTATAGAACCATTCAAAATCTTTTTTGATTTCTTTCTTTTTTTGAGACAGAGTCTCACTTTGTTGCCTTTGGTAGAGTGCTATGGGATCACAGCTCACAGCAACTTCAAACTCTTGGGCTCAAGCGACAATCTTGTCTCAGCTTCCCAAGTAGCTGAGACTACAGGCATCCACCACAACACCCAGCTATTTTTAGAGGCAAGGTCTCACTTGTGCTCAGGCTAGTCTCCAACTCCTGAGCTCAAGTAATCCTCCCGCCTCAGCCTCCCAGAATGCTAAGATTACAGGTGTGAGCCCACACATGACTTCATTCAAAATATTTCTATTGGGATACTTAAAGAAGCTTTACCTACTGAATCTCATCCCTTGGACAAATCCATATCTGCACCAGGATCTGTTTTTGGCACTGGGGGCATAGTGAGCCCACTCCCCTCATGATGAAAGACATTAGGTAGAAATAAAATAACAGAGAAATTATAAAATAAATTATAAAATACTGTGGAAAACCATGAAGAGCAGATCAGGGTAAGGGAGATCCTGAGTGCAGGGCAGGATGGGGCTTGTGGAGGATCAGGGAAGTGCATCACAGGCACCAATGCTAGGAGGAGGCATGCGGTATTTACCGGAACAGCCACATGTCTGTGGGGTAGGAGCGGTTCAGGGGGTGTAGGTTGAGAGGAAACCTGAAGGGGCAGGTGGGCAGGTCACTGTAAGGCCCTTACTCTGAGGGAAATAGGGAGCCACTGAAGGATTCAGAGCAGGGGAGGAATGGATTTGACTTAGGTGCTAAGGGGAGGAGGCACAAGGGAGGGGAGGGTGCAGAGCCCAGTGAGGGGCTGCTGCAACTGTCCAGGTAACAGAAGGCAGCAGTGGAGGTGGGGATACAGTGTGGTCAGATTCTGGATAACCACTTAAGATAGTCAGCGGGATTCCCTGACAGACCACTGCGGGTGGGAGAGGCAGAGAAAAATCAAGGATGACTCTGAGGGTTTTGGTCTGAGAAGTGGGAGATGGAGTTGCTTTCAACCAAGCTGGGGAGGGCTATGGGTAGAGGGAAGGGAAGAGCTGGGTCTCAATTTGGGGCAAGTTGGGTTCAGATGTGAGCCTGGCATCAGAGCAGAGCTGTTGAGTAGGCCTGTGCATGCAAGAGTATGGAACTGGAGAGGGCAGTATGGGGTGGAAATGTGAATGTCACATAGGCAACTGAATTGGCTTGTTTCACAGTAGTATTAAAGAGTGGCGTTCACGTCAGACTATAATAGACTAACTGGGACTTTGCAGGTGTTACCTCTTGAGGGTTCTGTATACACATGTAACCTGGTGCAAGGATTACAGAGAAACAGCCTCCTTCCATCTTCATGACCTCAGTAAACCATCAGCTATTGATTATTAAAGATCACTGTAGAAGCACTTGACTTTCCTGCCCTGCTCCTGCTAGCATGTTGCATCTGAATGTTCAGATAGTAACACTGAGAATGGCGAGGGCAGGAGAGGGCAGGAGACACACAGAGGCTCTGTTGGGCTGGCTTCCAGGACAGCCAGCCACAGAGCTGCTGGGACTGTGGGTTTTTATGGGAACACCAGGCTGTAATAAAATGAGGGAATACCAGCTTTTGCAGGCACCCAGGAATGGGGCTGAGAATACAAATGCCCCATGGACAGAGGCAGGCACCCTGAGTGACACTGACGGCCCGGAGCTGAGTGCTACTGCATGAGGACACACCCCAGCTCTAGCCTGCCAAACCTCACCATACAGGACTATGTTTCTAGTATTGCTAAATGCTTTCTACTGCATAAGCAAAGCTAGAGTCTTAAATTTATGTGAAATTTTTAAAATCTTGTTTAAAAATTTTTTTAATTTTGTTTTTGACTTACTGCAGTTTCTAAGAACTGCTGTGAGAGGCAAAAGAACTCCAGGGCGGCTCTAATATAGGCCAGGGCCTTGCCAAACTGCTCCCTAAGAGGGTCAAGGGCACCCAAAGGAAACTTCATAGCCCCTGTGGATGAATGACCTACATGATAAACATCAACTGGGACCCTTTCTGACTTTGATGTACTGTCTCTTGTCACCACTGCAACTCCAGGGGACAGGAAAGTAAGGAGCTGCTGGAAATGCAGCCCAGGCATTCTGCTCACCCCCTGGAGCCTGCTTTGTCTTCCTTGTTGCCTTTCTCATCAGTTACTTGGCCTGCTCTGCCACTGGAGGGAGGAGAAGGTCAAACAAACATGGGTGAAGAACATAAGGCTTGGAAGGAACTCTGCTCCCTAAGTTATGGTGGGGGATCTTACTGTGATGGAAACATGGGTGAGGGGCAAAGGTAGGGAGGACCACAGGGATCTTCCTCACTCCTGGCAAAAAGGATCAGGTCCCTGAAATAGTTGGTAGGACAGGACCAAAGGAGTGAAGGAAGCTGAAGAATGGTCTTGAGCTGCACTGGAGCTGAAGCATGGACACATCCTGGCTCCTGACACAGAAATGCATCACTGGCAAGGCCAAAGGCGCTTCATTACACAGGCATGCGACCTGCACAGTATTGGGCGAGATGCTGCTCTGGGCACAGAGGTACAGCAGTGGATGGAACAGATACACTCCTGCCCTTACAGACCTCACAGTCACATGGACAGGCTTGTGAACAGGGTAGAAACATGGCGGGAGGGGATACAGCTGTCACTTGAAAAGCATAGTCAGGGAAGAGGACATCTGACTGGAGGCCCAAAGGCAGTGAGCCCATGAACATCCAAATGTGGTGGCTATTCCAGGCCAAGGTAATAGCAAGTGCTACGGCCCTGAGATGGGCAGAGCTTGGCCCACTGCAGAGTGGCAAGGGAAGTGGAGAAGGTGGGGGTCTGTCCTCACGGAGCTCAAGGCTACAGACCCCTACAGGCCTCAGCTACTTCATGAAGTCACACCCATCTTATGTGCTGTCATATTCCTGGCACTTAGCATCATAATTTTTGTCGAATGAATGGATGAAAAATGACTTCAATCCCAAACCTCGTAAATCTCAGTATTTGTCAATCTCACTAAAGCATATGGTTTTCTCTATCACCTGCAGTAAATCACAGCTGAAAAACTCAAGCCCTCTTCAGGCCCTATAGACAATTCTATAAATAAGGGACCAAGATCATGTGTAGCACCCTGACATTTGGGGTGCAAATAACAGTGTTGGTAGACGGCTCGGGCAGCACCTGAAATTTACAAGTTCCTTCGCCGTTTCCCACATAGAGCACTTACAAAATCTGTCTAAAAAGAGCTGTGTGTTGACCCTTATCTTTTTACAGGCAATATGTGGGCAAGAGGTTCTTCCTCCTGGGCCTCACTAGTCTGAAGCTGGGGCAGAACAGTGACCCTGATGCAGCTAGGGAGCCCCCTATCCATGGCCCATGAGCAGGTGAGATGCTCTGCATTGGCCGCTGCAACCCTGAGCTCACTTCTTCTTGCAAAAGGATATTCATGAAGTCATTTTCTTCCAGCAGGGACCAGTTTTATCTGCACAAACCTTTTGTCCCTGAGCATCTTTCATTTGGGAGGAAATGCTCCTCTAGCAAAGCGATCACCGGGCACTGTGTGTGCCCTTTGAGTCATATTATGCTAAGAAGATGCTTTTAAAAATTAAATCACACGCTCTCCAAGTGAAGGTCAACTCCACAGCTCCGCTATCAGAGCTTGCCCCACCATGGCTTCCCAGCACCAACCGAAGCTGGTGCCCAAGTTCTTCCAAGTCACTACTCTGCTGTTCATTTCCTCACACCATGCGAGGTAACCACCTTTTAACTCTTTTTGATGCTCACATCGGTCACTTGGGCGAACGCCGGTCTGAACACCACACAAAGGTGGATTTATTCTCATCACAGATCTAGAGAATAGTAGATTGACTCACACAATAAATTGCTGCCACTGGCAAAAGCCCAATTGCACATTTTAATTTATCCCAAAATGCTCTTTTCTGGTTGAGAACCATCCCTCTTCCGATAACTTCACTTTCTTTTTGCTTCACCAGAGCTTGGCTTTCCTCTTTCTTCCAGAAAAACAAAAAGCGCATCAATTCAGGAGATTTACCATGAATGCAACACATGTCACAAAGAAGACGTGAGGCCTTGAGGTTGTCGGTTGGCTCACCAGCCGGGTGACTTGATCCCATCTGCCAGCTGTGCCTCAAAAAGCTTAAATTCAGAGTCTCTCCAAATTACCCTTACTATATGCAAGGGGGCTTAGAGGTCACCGAGGAACACACTGAAATGGTGGGTCTATTACAGCAATCATAAACTGGCACCCTGCATGCATAGCCTGCCTATGGATCTGTGTTGTGTAACTTTTACTCTTTTAGAAAAATTGGAAGTAGATGCCAGCTTTCAAAAAAGAGGAAATCCACCTGAAAATTGGGATTCCTGGCATCTCTTGAAAAGTATACCATCTGGCAACTCTGGACCAGAATTCATAGTATGTGGCATACATTGGGTGGAGCTAGGTGGTGGCAACCCCTTTGGATAGGGACAGAAGTCACATGCCTGGTAGACCTGGAAACTGTACACTATATATGGCAAAAGGTCCAGGGAAACAGCAGATTTAGCTCGGTTTTGTCGTGAGAGATCCACACCAGCCTTAAAAATCCAAGGGGGAGGTGGAGAAGGGGATGTGCACTCTGGTACAGTGACCTGTATTTGAGGACTCCAAAGCCTCCAAGCATTTCAAGGTGTCCCAGCATCCTCAGGCAACCTGCTTCCCATAGCACAGGAGATCACAGAACGTGGCTATAAATTCCTCCCATCCTGGTATGTGGATGGCTTTGCAGTGTGATTTTTTTCATCATTTCCCATCAAGAGAAAGTCTATTTCTCTAGCTAGGCTTGGCCTAGTGACTCTCTTGGCTAACAGGATATTAGCAATCATGACCAAGCAGTCTTTTAAAAGCACCCACATGATGGGGCTTGTGCTCTCTTGCTGCCCTGAGACCACCAGTGCTGGATAATAAGACCACACAGAGCTGAGATGAGCTGTCCCAGTCAAGGTCCTCAGGACAAATTAAACTACCAGACATGTGAGTGAGGCTGTCGTAGAGTCCTAGGCCATCTGGCCCAGCCACCTGCTAGCTCACTATAGAACTGCCCAGTCCACCTGAAGGCTTATGAGCAATAATAATAAAGTTGCTGTTTTAAGCCACTACACTTTTGGTGGATTGTCAGGCAGTAATAACCAGCTAGCACTTCTGGCTTCTCAAGGCCTATGATCCTGTCACCGTTAAAACTTCTTCTGGGGCCTCTTCATGGCAGGTGCTGTATGTAACCCTAACACTTAGGCTGCTGCTGCTGTCTCTCCTTGAGCCCAGCAATGCATGGGATTTTTAAGGGAGGCAATCAAAGACCCCAGACTAAATGACTTCTACTCCTTCCTCTATGTTACAGTCTGTTACTCTACACTCTACTTCTGAAGAATCTGTAGCAAAATTTCCCACGTGGTTGATCTTTATAGAAATGAACAGCAGATTTTGGTCTCTTCAGAGCGATGATTTTCACAGCACCAGAGTTTCCTTTGGGGAACCACCTTGCCTCACTCCCTCAGTCTTTTGGGTGAAAATGACCCTACCTCTGGCCCAGCCTGGTTGATGAGGGAACTACTTCTTCCTGACCATAGAGAATGGAGATTAGATCAGGAAAGAGCTGGTTCTTGGATTCACATTGGAACTAGGAAAGCAACAGTCTTTCTCCTGGGGTTGCAAAGCAGGTTGAAGGGAGCCTGGAGCCACTGGGAACCATCTCTGGGCCACATAGGTAACAACTGCCTGACGGTGACTAGAGATGTGGTTTCAAAGTGTGGTCCATGGACAACATCAGAATCATTTGGGAACTTGTTAGGAATTAAAATGTTTATGTTCCACCACAGATCCAGTAAATCCCAAATTCTGGGCTGAGTTCCAATAATCTCAGCCTGTCCAAGTTTTTATTGTTTGTTTGTTTGCGATAGAATCTCATTCTTGCCCTGGATAAAGTGCTGTGGCATCATAGCTCACAGCAACCTCAAACTCTTGGGCTCTAGCTGTCCTCTTGCCTCAGCCTCCTGAATAGCGGGGACTACAGATGCCTGCCACAATGCCTAGCTAATTTTCTATTTTTAGTAGAGACAGGGTCTTGCTCTTGCTCAGCTGGTTCTAACTCCTGAGCTTAAGCAATCCACCTGCCTCGGGCTCCCAGAGTGCTAGGATTACAGGCATGAGCCACCATGCCCAGCTCAACAATCTGTGTTTTAATTGGCTTTGTAAGTAATTCTGATGCATGTCCCAAGTTTGAGAACTTGGCCTAGAGCTAAGTGATGAAAGAGCTTCCTGTGACAGCATCTGAGCAGCAGAATCCTACCATGCCGGGGACCAAGTCTACAACCCTGGAATTTCCAGGTCTGTGGCAACACATTTTCATTTGTTGTTTAAGCCAATTTGGATTTCTGTCACTTGCTGTTAATGAACACTGACTAATATGAAGGTCTGGATTGCAGCGGAATAGCTTTTCTATTGTAGGTTCTCCTGACTCTCCTGACAGAAATGCTAACTACAAGGCTGTCAAGGTTCTCTAATTCACTCACGTTGAGGGGTGTTACTTTATTTCTGTGGATGGCAGCTTGTCTGGGAAAAGCAGTTCAGATATATCACTCCCCTGGAGCACTCTGACAACTTGGACAGTAAACTTTCTGCATTAAAGACTAATGTTATTTCACCCCCAAGAAGACAACAGTCTCTTAAAGGACATATAGTCTTTGGAAGGAGACTATATTAGTTTTTTCTTGAAGGGTTATAGAGGTTTATACATAGAGGCTGGAGTAACATAGGACATGAGGCCATTTCCTTAGGACAATTATAGTGATAGGAATGACGCTATTGAGTTGCATTATATGCACATTTAATTGACACGAATTCAATTTTATGGGCTTAGCCAAAGAAAAAGGGGCAAGGGGAGAAATAACTCTTCAAAGAGTGCAGGCAATAGGTTACACTTCTAGAATGGCAGACTAGCTCATTCAGTTCCATCTTTCCCTGGAACACAAATAGAAAAATTGGACCAATTATTATAAAATCTGCCTGAAGAGAGAAATGTTGGAAGGCACAAAGAGTAAGGAGGAATCACATGACCAAGAGAAGAAAGAAGAAAGAAACCCTGAGAGGTGAAGCCAACATGTGGGAGGTCTTTCTTCTCAAGGTGCTGCTGATTCTAAAGAGGCTACACTAACTGAGAAGCTGAGCCGAGCTTGTGACAGACTAAAGTGCTACAGTCTGAGGGAAAATTGGAAGTAGCCAGGAGTGAAGGGCACAGAAAGGTTAACCATATGGGAAAATCCAAATCACTACTGGCTGTATAAAATAATAATAACAACAATGTGGGGCCTTGGTGTGTGTCACACTTTATGGGGGCAAGACATGATTGCAAGAGGGACTTTACCTAACAATTGCAATCAGTGTAACCTGGCTTATTATACCCTCAATGAATCCCCAACAATAAAAAAAAAAATTAAAAAAAAAATAATAATAACAACAATGTCTAGTGGGGTTTAAAGCCTAGAGAGACTTAAAATGCATTTAAGTTGGGAGGGGAATAAATGGAGTTATGGAGTTGTAAGGTACTTCTACTGAATGAGAAATGGTAAACTTGCTAATTTAAAGTAAACTCTAATAAGTCAAGAATGCATGTTGTAATCTCTTGTAATGACTAGAAGAATAATAAAAGAATATACAACTAACAAGCTAATAAAGAGGAAAAGAGAAGAATACACAAAGTAATCAGTTCAAAAGAAGGCAAGAAAGGAGAGAAAGAAGAACATAAAACAAGCGGAACAAATAAAAAGCAAACAAGATGGTGGATTTAAACTCAAATATATCAGCAATTACATTAAACATAAATGGACTAAATGTTCCCATTAAAACACACAGATTGTTAGAGGATAATAATAAAAACCAATTACATACTGCATACAAGAAAAAAACCTTAATATAAAGATACAGAAAGTTTGGAAGTAAATTGATGAAAAAATAAATAACCAAAAGAAAGCTGAAGTATCTCTGTATCAAAGACTTTAAGGCAAAAAGCATTACTAGAGCAAAAGAAAAACAATATGTGATAATAAAAGGTTCAATTCACTAAGAAGATATATAAAGTCTAATTTTACAGGTATCAAAGAAGACAGCCCTACCAATACAGAGTAAAACATGTAAGCAGCCCACTCTTTCAGGAAGTCTCAGGTTCCATGTGCCTCTGGTAATGTAAATATTCCAGCACCCTCAGCATGATGCCAGTGTTTAAAAACACACATTTTTCTTAAAACTCTACACAAGGCCAACTGTTTTATCTGGGGATTATCCAAAAAGCCATGATTTTTCCTACACAGGAAGAGAGATTGACTGTCTTAGGCTTGCCGAGAGATGACATATCTGTATGAGGTCATTTATATTAAGCCATATGTGCTGCATTTAATCATCAATAAGAGGGATTCCTAAGAGTAGCTTTGGCCTCCTGCACTTTTTGAGCCTAATATTGGGTAAGGTGTGGCTCTACTGTAATCTCATTTCAGTGTGAAGGTAGTGACATGCTGGGGTTTTCAACTTTCCTCTTAGCCACAGAACTCTGTCTTCAAATTTGACTTATGTAGGAGACAAGTATATTTCCTAGATAAAGGCTGAGACTCAAACCTGTATTCTGCTACTCTAACAGTGTCCTCTTTAAGAATATTGACGGACCATTGTTTTTACATTTTCCACCAATATTGATGGAAATTGTAAGAACCAAATACCAGAACAACTGGTAACCTACTTTTTATCAGATAGACTCAGACATGTATTTTTTATATGAATGCATGCTTCTTTGCCTTGATGGCCAGGAATCTCAGAGTCATAAGAGTAACTACATTAGGCATTCATTTGTTTACCTCCTGGTTTCATCTTCTTTTCACATTCTTGTTTTTTCTTCACTCTCTTCTCCTCACGTATTTTTTATGGTCTTGTACTACACACTATATATCATTTGTTAGACCATGTCAGAACTCATTGGGGAAAGGCAGATTATAGATTAATTAAATGAAGCCCTATTTATCAAAGTGTTGTCCATAAAAGTGTGTGTTATGGGTTGAATTGTGTCCCTTAGAAAGATGTTGAAGTCTTTTTTTAATTAAATCATAACTGTGTATATTAATGCATTTATGGGGTACAATGTGCTGATTTTATATACAATTTGGAATGTTTACACCAAACTGGTTAACATAGCCTTCACCTCACTTACTTAATTGTTGTGTTAAGACATTTATAATCTACTCTTAATAGATTTGACATGTACCCTTGTAAGATGTTGAAGTCTTAACTAGTGGCTATGAGTATGATCTTGTTTGGAAATAGGGTCTTGGTAAATGATTAAGTTAAGAGGCGGTCATTATGGTGGACCTTAATCTGTCTTTCTAAAAATGGCTAATTTGGGCATAGGGACAGATATGCACATAAGGAGAATGTCATGTACAGACTGGAATTATGCTGCCACAAGCTAAGGAACTACCAGAAACTAGGAAAGAGGACTGGAAAGACCTTTCCCTAGTGTCTGTCAACTTTTTGATCTTGGACTTCTAGCCTTGAGAACTGTGAGGTAATACATTTCCATTGTTTAAGCCACTCAGATGGTGGTACTTTGTTATGGCAGCCCTAGCAAACTAATACAGTATACCAGATGATTTTAGTCGATACATGGCTTAATTTTTAAAAACATCAATATATTTATGTTAATGAGCATTAGAAAAAATATAACAAGTGACTCAAACCTGTTATTTTTAGGCATGTTATTCCTTAGGACCAGGGTGACATAGGTATTTTTTAAAGAAAATAATAGTGGGCCAGGCATGGTGGCTCATGCCTGTAATCCTACCATTCTGGGAGATGGAGGTGGGTGGATAGCTTGAGCTCAGGAGTTCAAGACCAGCCTGAGCAAGAGCCAGACATCTCTATTAAAGCATCACAAGAATGGAGAAGCATGAATCCTATGTACTCAATTTTGATATGAGGACAATTAATGACAATTATGGTTATGGGAGGGGAACAGAAAGAGGGAAGGAGGGAGAGGAGTGGGGCCTTGGTGTGTGTCACACTTTATGGGGGTAAGACATGATTGCAAGAGGGACTTTACCTAACAATTGCAATCAATGTAACCTGGCTTATTGTACCCTCAATGAATCCCCAACAATAAAAAAAAAAAAAACAACAATAGGAAAACTAGCAGGGCGTTGGTTGTGGCAGGTGCCTGTAGCCCCAGCCAGGAGAAGGAGAGGCTGAGGCAGGAGAATCTCTTGAGCCCAAGAGTTTGAGGTTGCTGTGAGCTGAGCTAATACCACAGCACTCTATCCAGGGTGACAGAGAGACTGCGTCTCAAAAAAAAAAGAAAAGAAAAGAAAGAAAATAAAATAATAGTTTAGCTAGCACCTGAAGGGGCTGAATAGTGAGTAGTTAAGAGCAGAGATTCTGTTGCCTCCTGATAAATAATGGAAGGAAAAAAAGAGTAGAAATTCTGCCTCCTTCTCAAATACTGGCTTCACCACTTATAGGCTGTGTGACCTTGGACAGATTCCTTAACCTCTCTGTGCCCCAGTTTCCTCAGCACAATAATGCTGAGGATGATCAAACATAAGATTAAATGTGTGGTGCTACACACTGCTCAGAAGCTAGTTCTGTGCTTTGTAAGTGTTGCCTCTTACTTTTATTACTCAGATAATGGAAAAAATAGTGATCACAGCACATCATGAAAGAAGGAAGTTCCAGTTAGCTCAGGAGGGTAGCTGGGAAAGGTACAGGGTCAGCACTGTGCTGCTCCCATCCTTCTGGGGGCTCTGAGAGATTTTGTGCAGTGGCACACTACCCTGGGTTTCATTTGTTTAACAACCACTTTTGGAGGAACTTCTGAAAAAACATTTTAATTTCCTTATATAGAGTGAAGACAGCACCAGCAGGAGAGGCTGGAGATCTGTCAGCTCAAGTAGCAGTCAGTGAGGCTGCTGCAGAAGATGTAAAAGAAACAATGTCGCCCCATCGTTACCTGCTGTGGGAGCTCCACCGCTGACCCTGGCTGCCATCTGGTCCCACAGCTCCTTCTCCCCCTCTCTTCCCCAGCTCCCATCTGACCAGAGCTGGGAGAGCCCTAATTTGCCAGATTTTTCTGACGTCTTACATGTTGTATCCTTTTCTTGACTCCTATAGATCATTTCTCCATTATCTATTTCTCACCTTGAGGTGAGAAAGGTGACACCTTGGTGACCTTACCAGCTGCAGGGACCATGACATGCCAGCAGTGGTCGCCTCCCACCTCTGTCTCCCTTGGGTCCTAGGCAGGCCTCTTTCCTGACTCTGGGATTTACCAAAAAGTCCCCAGGAACCAGCTTGGTGCTGACTTTGCCCCCATCAGATTCTGGCTCCTCATGCCAGGATGCTCTGTTTGTCCACAGCAGTTCCTGGGTTACTCCTGACTGCAACAGGAAGCAGATCAGGACCTGCCACAGGGGTCTCAGCACTGTGTGGCTTATGCATGCACAGATCCCAGCTCTGGGGACCTGGGTTGCCTGAGTTTCCTTGCTAGTGACACAGACTCAGGTCCTACCCCAGTGCTTTAGACAGTTTTCTGTTGTTTTTAACAAAATTCTTGAAACCAGGTAATGTATAAGGAAAAATAAATTTATTTCTTATGGTTATGGAGGCTGAGAAGTCCAAGATCGAGGGCCTACATCTGGGGAGGGCCTCCTTCTTGGTGGTGCTGGGCATCGCATGGAGAGGGGGCTGAGCATACTAGCTCACATGTCTCTTCTTACAAAGCCACCAGTCTCATTCCTGTGATAACCCATCAACCCATTAATCCATGAATGGATTAACTCATTAACAAGGGCAGAGCTTACATGATCCAATCACCCCTTAAAGGCCTCACCTCTCTCTCTCTCTGTGTGTCCTGAGTAGAGTGCCATAGCATCACAGCTCACAGCAACCTCAAACTCTTGGACTCAGCAATCCCCTTGCCTCAACCTCCTGAGTAGTTGGGACTACAGGTGCCTGCCACAATGCTTGGCTAGTTTTCCTATTTTTAGTAGAGACCAGGTCTCATTTTTGCTCAGGCTGGTCTCTAACTCCAAGCTTAGGCAACCCCCTGGCCTCAGCCTTCCAGAGCGCTAGTATTACAGGTATGAGCCACTGTACCTGGCTTTTTTTGTGTTTTTGAGGCAGAATCTCACTCTGTTGCCCAGATTAGAGTGTAGTGGCATCAGCCTAGCTTATAGCAACCTCAAACTCCTGGGCTTAAGAGATCCTCCTGCCTCAGCTTCCCAAATAGCCAAGACTACAGGTGTCTACCACCACTCCCAGCTAACTTTTCTATTTTTAGTAGAGAAGGGTGTCTCACTCATTCTCAGGCTTGTCTCAAACTCCTGACCTTAAGCAATCCTCCTGCCTCAGCCTCCCAGAGTGTCAGAATTACAGGCATGAGCCACTGCACCTGGCTGAAGCCTCACCTCTCAATCCTGCCACCTGGAGATTAAATTTTAACCTGAGTTTTGGAGGGAACAAATATTTAAGTAATAGCGCCTAGCTTGTCTAAGTAATAGCGCCTAGCCATGTGACAAGCCAGGGTCCCCTTCACTGCAGGATCCCCCCATCCAGGTTTTTACTCTAGATCAGTGTAACCTTCCTAATGCCACAGCCCTTTAATACAGTTCCTGTGGGTCACGACTCACAGTTCGAGAATTGCTGCTCTAGATTGTTCAGGGTAAAGAGTCACACCTAGTCTTTTACCTACAACCCGACTCCTCAATAAGCCAATTCACTGTCTAAATCCATCCACTGGTAACATTCAGAGACTGAGGCACCACCCTCTCCACCCTGAACGACCTGGCTTCCTCACTGGTCACCTGTGTCCACCCTGGCTCCCAAAAGACAAGGTTCCTTGTGCCAGCCCCTGATACTAAGCCTCAGCTGCCACTTTCCAGCCTATTGCCACTTTCCAGCTGTGTGAATCACCTGCTCTATGCCTTGGAGAACCTACCTCGAAGGAAAGCTACAAGGATTATGGGAGATGATAAACATAAAAGCTTATAAACGGTGGCTAGCTCATGGTAAGTGCTCAATAAATGTAACTCTCATTTCATTAAAAGAGTCTTTCACCATAAACTCTTTTGTACCTTTAGAATCTTATACTATTTGCATGTATTATTACCCATATAAAGTAAGCAAATTAATTTGAAAATAAAACAAAAGAAATGTTCAAGTATAAGCACATCTCAGTTGTAGAATCAGAAAGCAACTGTTATGTTTAATTTTATGTATCAACTTGACTGAGCCACAGGGATCCTAGATATTTGGTCAAATATCATTCTGAGTTTCTAAAAGGGCATTTTGAGATAAGATTAACATATTAATCAGTTGAGTAAAGCAGATTGTCCTCCACAAGTGAGTGGGCCTTATCTAATTAGTCGAAGGCCTGAATAGAATAAAAGGATCAACTCTCTCTCAAGTAAGAGAGATTTCTCCCTTGCAGACTGCCTTTGAACTTCATCTGATGGCCTTTGAACTGGAACATCAGCTCCTCCTGGGTCTCTACCCTGCTGACACACCCTGTAGATTGGACTTGCCAGCCTCTATAATTTTGTGAGCCAATTCCTTATAATAATCTCTCTTTATATATACATACCCTCTTGATTCTGTTTCTCTGGAGAACCCTTACACATTTGCTAAAGGTCAGCTCAGCCCTTGGCGAGGAAAGGTAATGGAGCAAGGCCTCCCATCACAGCACCCCTGGAGAATGACCCGGCCCTGCTCTCCTGCTCAAGAGCCCCAGAATTCTTACTGGAGCAAGTCCTCTCCTGGTCCGGGAACACAGCAGGGGGCTGGGGATTCAGGTTTGGCTCAGATTTGCTGGGAATGAAGACCTCAGCATTGTCCTTCCGCTTTGCAGACAAATTCCTTTCTCTTTTATTACCTACAGGAAATCAATTGTTTATATGTCAGATATCGAGCACAAGCAGGGTTGGAGCATTCTGTTCAGGCATTTGTTTATTATTATTCCTTCACTTAGTCATTCAAGAAATATTTATGGAACTACTCGGTGTCCTTGCTAGTTTGGGATTAGAGATGTGAATAATGCAGACAACAAAACAAGTTTGCCGAGAGACGCGGTGTGCCCAGCACATTTTGGTAAATAAATGAAATATTCTTGGATACCCACAGGTTTTCCAATTTTAACACTTACGAATGGGGTCAAGTCTCACGATCAATGGGGTGAGACATGCCACATCAAGCAGTGGTGCCACTGAGGCCATCCTGGAGTCCAGGGAGCACAGTAAAACACGATCACCACCTTCACGGAGCTCACAACTGAGTTGAAGAAATGGACAGTTAAGTGAATGAGAGAGCAGGGCTCAGACAGAAGAAAGGCCTGGTCCCAGGGTCTCTGAGGAACATATGTTGTGGAGGACATGGCTGGCAGGTGTGCGGGGAGCCAATGGTGAAGAGGGTCCTTATGGATGACTAGGCTATTACCAGGGTCATTATGGTGGGGCATTCCAGATGTGCGGAATGGTGTATGCAAGTTTGGTGAGGGCTAGAAGGCTGGGCCGGTGAGTGGCCCCGGACAAGGAGTAGTCCGAGGGCCACACTGCAGAGTCTGACTTTCCCCTCAGGTCAGTGTTTCCAAAGTGGGGCACCTGGAGCACTTGGGGACAGGGGATGATTCTAGATGCTAGGTGGGTAAATGGTTTTTAAGCAATTATATAACCTAAAGTGTAAGGAAAAAAATAGGGAACTGGCATGTCAAACCCTCGATTTCATAAATATTATTGCTTAGAAGAACCCTAGAGTTATGAAAGAAAGAAAAAGGGAGAGAGAAAGAGGGAGGAAGGAGGACAGAAACAGAGGGAAAGAGGAAAGGAAGGGAACATAAGTGACTAGTTTACATAAGTTAAAAAATAGTACGGGTGGTTTTGTGGATATGGCAAAAACTGGGAAGGAGGTTTACAAATGGGTCAAGTTTGGGGAAAGTGGCTCCAGGGCTCAGAGCCAGCAGAGGTCTGTGAGCACCAGGACTCACTGTGGCCCTTTGTGCTTGTAGCTCCCTGCACCTGAAAGGCAGTGCCTATGGCCGGGTCCTGCTGTCATTCCTGTCCCACCTGCAACACCTCCTCCTCTGAAAAGGCTTCTCTGACCACTCTAGATAAGGTGGCCCCCACTCTCACAGCCCCAGAGTCCCATCTTAGCATCTTCACAGCCTTTAAGTCTGTCAAGTGCCAGTCTCTCCTCTGAATTCCTAAATTCACCCAAGAACTGGGCCTCCCTTTGCCAGGTAATGGGAAGATCACTTCTGCCTTTCTCTCTGCTGCACACTCCCTGTCCTGCGCTCCCGATACGATAGAGCAGATGGGACCAGAAAGCAGATGGGATCAGAGAGCACAGGGGCATGAAGCCACAGAGGCTGAATCCACCCCTCCCTGCTTCCCTTCTCCTTCCTGTGGGGGGAGTAGGGTGACCTCTGGGCACACAGTCCCCTTCCACTGGCCAACACCTGGGGTGGGGCCTACCTGCTTCAGAGCGGCAATGCTGAGTGCCACTACCCTGCTCTTACCAGGTATGAAGGGAGCAGTGGCTTTCTTCCTCTCAGAGTCCCACACCCATCTCTCACCTGTTTCCCAACTTTGGTGGGGAAATGAGGGGATTACCTATTGGTTCCCCAAAATTACAAAGCCCAACTATCACTTTGTAACTTTCCCTGGTTTATTTATTTATTTAGCCTACTGGTTAAAAGCTCAGACTCTGGTCTCAAAGACAGCTGGAGTTCTGCCCCTTCCTAACTGTGTGACCTTGGGAAAGTTTCTTGACCAGTCTGTGCCTCAGTTTCGCCATCTGTAAAACCAGTACTAGGGCAGTATTTTCCTTGGTGTTGTGGTGCCTCTTCCATGAGGGAGTCTCAGTAAGTTCCCCTTGGAATAGTGCTTGGCAAACGCTAACCAAAACTTAATAAACATTGGCAATTATTATCATATAGTCATAATGAGGTTTTGGTCAGTAAAGGACCACATATGTGAGAGTGGTCCCATAAGATTATAGTGCCATGTTTTCATTGTACTTTTCCTATGTTCAGATATGCTAGACACCCAAATGCTTACTGTATTCAGTGCAGTAACACACTGCACAGGTTTGTAGCCGAGGAGCAAAGCAGGCTCTACCATGTAGGTTTGTATATATAAGTATACTCTATGATGTCCACGCAATGACAAAATTGCCTCATGACACATTTCTTGTATCATATTCCCACTGCTGGGCAATGCTTGACTGAACATGTATTCGTGTGCTTCTTGTCTGTGCTCCCAGCCAGAATGTGGTGCCACAGGAGTCTGGGCCTGTCTTGTGCCAGCACAGTGCTTGGGGTGTGACAGGTGCATTGGCCATGACAGGTGCCTGGTGAATGAATGAATGATCAGCAGGTATGTCTTTTCAGGTCACTGTTGGCTGTTCTTGAGTAAAGGCTCAGAATTAGTTTGGAAATCCAGTCCCATGAGACTGTACAACAGGCCCCTGTCTGCTCTTCTGAGTGGGAGCCTATTTCCTGCAGGGCTAAAGAAGGCTCAGATGAAAGGTGACAGAGCAGAGCAGGAGGCAGGCACAGCTTCCCCGGAGTCAGACAGTCTCTTGCTGTGGACAGCAGAGGCTTGTGGGGGGGCTGCCAAGCAATCTAATTGTAAAGAACATTAAGTATCAAGAAATTCAGATTTGGCCAGGTGCAGTGGCTCGTGGCTCATGTCTGTAATCCTAGCATGCTGGGAGGTGGAGGTGGGTGGATTGCTTGAGCTCAGGAGTTTGAGAGCAGCCTGAGTAAGAGCAAGACCCCTTCTCCACTAAAAATAGAAAAAATTATCCAGGCAGATAATTTTGTGGTGGGCACCTGTAGTCCCAGCTACTTGGGAGGCTGAGACAAGAGGATTGCTTGAGCCCAAGAGTTTGAGGTTGCTGTGAGCTATGATGACTCTAGGCACTCTACCCAGGGTGAGACTCTGTCTCAAAAAAAAGAAAAGAAAGAAAGAAATTCCTCTTCTCTCTTGGCTTTTTGCCCCAGTCTCACTCTCAAACTGTGCCTGGTGTCAACTGTTCTGTAGCTGAGGCCTTCACATCAAGAATGACTCTCATGTTCCCCCACCCTACTTTTTCCAGGGCCAGGACTTGGTCAAACTCTTTAGAGCCCTGTCCCTGCCTCACCATCTCTTCCTGCAGCCTTGCAGTCTGCAGTCCAGGGGCTCTCGCCCAGGAGGGAGCATTATTAGCATTAGCCCTGACCACCTGATGCTCTAGCAGGTGGCATAACACCTTCCATTAACTGACAGATTTCCCGAGTGGCTAGAAAGTGTGTGTATGCTGCATGCTGGGGAAGCAATGAGGGGAAGAGCTGGCCTGTGCCCTGGCAAAGGGACACAGGCTGGTGAGCAAGGACCGGGTGAGAGAAGGAAGAAAACTCTCTGCTCAGTGACAACAGCACCATGAGCACAGAAGCCTGACCCACACAGCCATAATAGGAGTGAGAAGATGGCATTCCAGAGGAAGCAACCTCTGAGCAGAATCTTGAAGGAACTGCAGGGAACCAGGCTTCAGGGGTCAGAGTGCAGAAGAAAGGGAATGTGGTCATCCAAGCAGAGGGGAGAGCCTGGGCAAGGGTTTAGAGGTGAGCGAGAACATGGTGACAGCATGTTTGATGGACAAATGCTGTCTTCTCTGGAGACATCAACTACTGGGTGTGTTTTCCAGGGCTGTCAGTTATGGGATGAATTGATCCCCCTCACTCAAACTTGTAGGTTTAAGTCCTAACCATCAGTACTCCTGGTGGGAAACGAGTCTTTAAAGAGGTAATTGAGGTAAAATGAGGTCAGATGAGTGGGTGCCCTTACAAGAAAAGGAGACTAGGACACAGACACACACAAGGGAAGATGAGGTGAAGACATGGGAAGAAGGTGGCATCTACAAGCCAGGGAGAGAACCCTCGGAAGAAACTGACTTTGGTTTTGAACTTCTAGCTTCAAAATGACGAGACTGTCAATGTCTGTAGCTTAGACCACCCAGGCTGTGGTACTTTGTTATGTCTGCCCTAGCAAACTACTACGTTGCCTGATTTCAAGTACTTCCTCATTTCTCTTTCCTTAGGTTCAGAAAAATGGTCTTGTCATAGCTGGCACACCTGGCTTTGAGGATGCACTTGGAATGGAGAGAGAGGTGCAGTCCCAACTAAGGATCAGGCGCAGGGACTATTGTAAGCAGGCCTACCTCCTACATCCTTACCTTTCCTCACTGTCTCTCACCAATTATTTTGCTCCCCTACTTTCCAGGCTCTTTTCTGAAAAACCTCCTCCAGCAGACAACTGCTGTTCTGCCTACCCAGCTTCCTTCCTCCTTCAGATTCACCTCAGTTTTCCTCTGGAAACCACCTTTACTGCATTACCAGTCCACATGACTGGGTGGTAATAACCACACCCCTTAGTTCTACTGGGTGAACCCGGCCAATCAGAGCCATGGTGATTAGATCAGAGCTAGCCTATGACCCAATGTGGGTTTGAGAGCCAAGTCTGGGCCTTTTGCTGGAGATTTTATTTTATTTATTTTTTTTTTTGTAGAGACAGAGTCTCACTTTATCACCCTCGGTAGAGTGCCGTGGCATCACACAGCTCACAGCAACCTCTAACTCTTGGGCTTAGGCGATTCTCTTGCCTCAGCCTCCAGAGCAGCTGGGACTACAGGCGCCCGCCACAACGCCCGGCTATTTTTTTGTTGCAGTTTGGCCGGGGCTGGGCTTGAACCCACCACCCTCGGCATATGGGGCCGGCGCCTTACTCACTGAGCCACAGGCGCCGCCCTGCTGGAGATTTTAAAAAAGAAAAATTCACCTTCTGGGCTCGGGGCCTGTAGCTCACTGAGTAGGGCACCTGCCACATATACTAAGGCTGGCGGGTTCCAGCCAGTTCCGTCCTGCTAAACAACGACAACCGCAACCAAAAAATAGCTGGGCATTGTGGCAGGCACTTGTAGTCCCAGCTACTTGGGAGACTGAGGCAAAAGAATCGCTTAAGCCTGAGAGTTTGAGGTTGCTGTGAGCTGTAATGCAACAGCACTCTACCCAGGGCAACATAGTGAGACCTGTCTCAAAAAAAAAAAAAAAAATTACTTTCTGATGGTGTTGCAAAGCCCATGTCTCATATGAGGGTAATTTTACCTCTATATGTTGAAGAGATTACCTAGGAATAGAACCAACACAAAGGAAAGCAGAGATGAGAGGGAGGAAAGATGAGGGAAGGGAAGAGGAGGAGAGTAAGGGGGGGGGACAGGGGAAGGGAAGTGGGGGAGACCTGCTATAGCTCTGGACTTTTCAGTTACTCAATTCAATAAATAGTCTCTTTTGCTTAAGCTACTCTGTATTAGCCAATTGGCACATAAATGATGCTGAACATCTTATAATGCACAGGACAGCCCCCAAACCTTGCCCAGACATTTACCATCTGGAATTTCAGAGTCATTTGAAAACCTTTGGAAGCCTCTGCCTCTTACAATCAACAGAGACCTGACTGATATACTTCCCTGGCCTGTGAAATTTTCTACCCAAAACTGAGTTCAAAGTACCACTGGAAGTTTAAGTAGAACTTACTTCCCTAGATTCAGAGATAAATTTAACTCCCTACTTCCCTAGATTCAGAGATAAATTAAACTTCCCTAGATTCAGAGATATCAAAGGCAAAGAAATGCCACGTAAGACAAAGCTTACTTTTAGAAGCTGGGTTAAATTCTAGTACCACAAGTGTGTCTGGGCCATGGCGAGAGCGTCTTTCTGTCTCCAGGTCCTTGGGAACATCCTTTTGCACTGAATTCCCACTGGAAGGAGAGGGCTCATCTCTGGGTTGGTCCACCAGTACCTGGTCCTCGGGCTCAGGCTCAGAGAGCACATCTTCTTCGATGGAGTCATACTCATCACTGGAGCAATCCTTTTGCTTCCTCTGTAGATTTACACTAAGTTCAAGGCTTTTTCTCAGCTCCTGCCAAAAGCCAAGAAGAAAAATGAAAAATAAATATGGTACTTTGAGAAACACTTATTTAAAAACAGATCATTTGAACCAAAGAACTATTCTCACCAAACTAACATTTAATGATATCATCTTGACCCATGTGCTGTCAGGGAAACTCTGGACAGAGCAGTATTTATAGGATTAATCGTAGTGTTTGTATCCCTGCCTGAGACTCCAGAGAGAGAGGAAGAGAGAAACAGACGTGACAATGGGGCTTGTTAAAAAAAGTTGTGGAGTTCCACCCACTGATTTACTGTGAGTCTGGGATAGGGATCAAGGATTTACATTTCTAATAAGGTGATCGGGATGCTGCTGGTCCAGGGACAGCACTTTTAATATGAAATCCCAAAAGCCTCCAAATGACCCTTAAATTCCGGATGGTAAAATGGCTAACAGATCATTGCTGAGAGCTGTCCTGCTTACTGGAGGGTGTTTAGCAGCATCTAAATGTCCTAACATTTAGCACTTACCCACAACTGCTTGATAATATTTTCATACGTTTCTTTTGTCCCCATGAGATTGTAAATTCTTTAAGGCTAAGCATTAAGACCTATATTTAGAGTGACCAGAAAACGTACGACCTAAACCAAGATACTTCTCAAAGGGAAAAAAGGGTACCACCACACTTATACTGGGACAAAAAGAACAAATGGGACTGTCCGGGCAAACCAGTACATCTAGTCAGCCTGGCTATACTACTACCCTATGTATCTAACAGTGTTCTCAGAAGATGAGAAATAATCAATAAAGGTTTGATGACTGATCAATAAACCTAACAGTTATTGCAGTAGGCTGAATAATGACTCCCCAAAGATGTCAATATCCTAATCCCCAGAACCTGTGGACCAGTGAGAGCCCAAGAGGAAGTGAGAAACACTGTATAGAAAACTTCCATCATCTTAAAGGAATCATCCTTTATAGGATGATGATAGAAATGGAGACATTAAGGGCACTGCTGGTGAGGGCTCAGGAAATGAGGGACATGTAATTGAAAATGGGAAGAGAGGGAATTCTCTTATGGAGAAGCACAATCTTAGCTGAATTGTGTCCTACAGTTATATGGTAAGCAGAACTTAGAAATGATGAACTTGGCTATCTCACTCAGGAGAGTTCCAAACAAAGTGTTGAAGGTTCGGTCTGGTTTTTTCCTTGCTGCTTAGATTAAAATGTGAGAGGAAAGAGACAGACTGAGGGAAGAACTGTTAAAGAAAAAGGAACTAGGACTTGACGATTTAGACAATTTTCAGCCTATGCAGATTGTAAAAGATACTAAAATTAGGAAATATCACTGTCAGGAAAGTGTGCTGGGGAGAGAAAACCAAGGGAATGGCTGGTCATCCTTTTGCTAGGACATCAGAAGGATCCAAAATTCGGGGCGGCACTTGTGGCTCAGTGAATAGGGCACCAGCCCCATGTACCAAGGGTGGCAGGTTCAAACCCAGCCCTGGCCAAACTGCAACAGAAAAATAGCCAGGCATTGTGGCGGGTACCTGTAGTTCCAGCTACTCAGGAAGCTGAGGCAAGAGAATCACCTAGCTCAAGAGCTGGAGGTTACTATGCGCTGTGACGCCATGGTACTCTACCAAGCTCTGCCTCTAAAACAAACAAACAAATAAACGCCACAAAGTTCAGAGTATTCCATCATACAGAGGGCTCTTGGAAGAGATCAGACATGTGACTAATGGATCCCCTTGGGTATCTCAGCAGAAGCCAGGAATAGAGAGATGGGATCCCAGGAAAGATTTGCAGAGGAGCCTCTTGTCTAACAAAGTGAATCCTAGAGACATATGCAGGAGTCCCATATGATTTTTGAGGATATCATACCAGTAGAAACGCTGCCAGTTTGGGATGATTGGGGAAAAGAAAGAACAAAATGAAAGAAGGCTGTCTGACTCCCAAAAATTCTATAGGCAGGAAATAGGCTGATAAAACTATCCATCTGCAAACACATGCTACTATTCCTGAAAAAGGAAGAATGAGCCCAAAGAGGAAACTGTGGGCCAAGACAGTGGAACCCCAAACTCCAGAGAATTGTTCCCAGGCCTTGAAACCTAACAGAGTTTTATATTTTCTTGACTTTCATGAATCCTTTTTTTCTTTCATTTCCCCCTTTTCAGATGGGAATTTCTAGAACTGTTGTCTTATGCCTGATCCACCACTGTATTTGGCAGCAGATAACTTGTTTTTTAGTTTCACAGGTCCACACATAGAGAGGAATGTTGCCCCAAGATAGATCATACCCGAGTTTCACTCCTAATTTGATGATGAGATTTGCGTTTTTGAGCCAATGAGACTTAGATGATATTCTAGACCAGAGTGGATAATATAATGAGAACTTTGGAATAGGATGGATGTATTTTGCATGTGGGATGGACATAAATCTTTAAAGACCAGAGGATAGACCATAGTAGGCTGGATAAATAGCCTACAAAGATGTCCATGTCTGGAACCTGTGAATATGTTATCTTACATGGCAAAGAGACTTTGAAAATGTGATTAGGTAAGGATGGCGAGATTATTCTAGCTTGTGCATGTGAACCTAATGTAATCTACAGGTCCTTATAAGTGGGAGACAGGAAGATCAGAGTCAGAAAGTGACTATATAAGGATGGAAGCACAGACCAGTGATGAAAGAAGATGCCACAGTGCTGGCTTTAAAAAAAGAGGAAGTGGGCACAAATGAAGGAAGCCCAAAAAGGGAAGAGAATGGTTCTCCGCTTTTAGAAATTTATCCCTCAGTCTTAAGTATACAAAGATCACCAAGGCATACTATATAACAGAGAATGATCCAAATGTTCATCACTAAGGGGCAGGCTCCTGTAATCCTAGCTCTCTGGAAGGCTGAGGCGGGAGACTGCCTGAGCTCAGGACTTCGAGACCAGGCTGAGCAAGAGTGAGACCTCATCTCTAAAATTAGCCAGGTGTTGTGGCGGGCACCTGTGGTCCTAGCTACCTGGGAGGCTGAGGCAAGAGAATCACTTGAGCCCAAGAGTTTGAGGTTGCTGTGAGCTATGATGCCATGGCACTCTACCAAGGGTGACAAAGTGAGACTCTGTCTCAAAAAAAAAAAAAAAAGTTCATCACAACAAAAAAACAAAAACAAACAAACAAATGTTCATCACTAAGAGATGCACTAAATAACTGATAAGAGCAGGTATCCATGGGGCCCCAGGCAGCCCTTGCAGAGAATGAGATAGGTCTTGCTGCACTTCTTTAGAAATTCGTATCAAGATAAACATTTAAGTACAAAGAAGCATAATGGAAAATGTACACATATGGGGTGGCCATAAAGCTAGTGTGCAAACAAACTTTATGGCCACCCTGTAGTATAAATCTAATTTTAAAAATAATTATTATTTCTATGCATGTATGTATGTTCTCTCTGTAACATTATGTGGATTTCCTTATCTGCTCTATTTTATTTATTTATTTATTATTATCATGTATCCAATTTTCTAATTAGAAAGAAATGATATATTTACATTTGTGCTAAATCCAGTCCCTCGGCCAGCCATGGTGGCTCATGCCTATAATCTTAGCACTCTGAGAGGTTGAAGTGGGTGGATTGCCTGAGCTCAGGAGTTCGAGACCAGCCTGAGCAACAAGTTAGACCCCATCTCTACTATAAATAGAAAAATGAGCTGGGTGCTATGGCAGGCACCTGTAGTCCCAGCTTCTTGGGAGACCGAGGCAAGAGGCTCACTTAAGCCCACAAGTTTGAGGTTGCTATGAGCTATGATGCCATGGCTCTCTACTCAGGTTGATAGAGAGACTAAAAAAAAAAAGAAAATCCAATCCTTTATTCCTGCAAATAAATAAATCTTCCCATAAGAGTGGCAGAGAACAGTGAAGTAGAATACCCTGGACAGCCGGTTGTCTGGAAAATCAGACACAACTGGTTCCCAAAAAAGTGACTCAGAAAATGGTGAACAGCCCTCAATGACACAGCAGCATCTTTCTATCCTGAGAACAGTGTATCCACTCAGGGGTCCAGACTGCAAAGTAACAGACCACCAATCTCAAATAGCAAGAAACCCTGGGAATACAGTCTTCATGAATCTGCCCATAAAGAACCTCTCAGGTAACAAAATCCAGATGATGAAGGAAATCAAAATAAATATACAGGCAGTGAGATAATGTGACGGAAGGTCAAATAGTGAACACCAAAACCATTTAGAGATTGAATAAATACTCATAATTTATGCACGTTAGAGTGAAGGGCCTGAATGCTGCGTTATAAAACTTAAGCCCTGGCTGGGCACAGTGGCTCATGCCTGTAATCCTAGCACTCTGGGAGGCCGAGGCAGGTGGATTGACTGAGCTCACGAGTTTGAAACCAGCCTGAGCCAAGACCCCATCTGTAAAAATAGCTGGGCATTGTGGTAGGCACCTGTAGTCCCAGCTTCTTGGGAGGCTGAGGCAAGAGAATTGCTCAAGCCCAAGAGTTTGAGGTTGCTATGAGCTATGATACCACAGCACTCTATCGAGGGTGACAAAGTAAGACTGTGCCTCAAAACAAAACAAAACAAAACAAAACCCCAAACTTAAGCCCTTAGCTTAGCTAACAAAAATCAGGAGAGCAAGAAAGTGTGGACAGTGTGAATACATGCCTGGCCTCATTTTCCATAGCAGGTAGTCAACTCAAATTCATCTCAGATGGAAACACAGATTTTAAAAATGCCAACTCTGTTCATAATTGCTAAGTCATGGAAAAAGCCCAAGTGCCCATCGATCCATGAATGGATTAATAAATTGTGGTATATGTATACCATGGAATATTATGCAGCCTTAAAGAAAGATGGAGACTTTACCTCTTTCATGTTTACATGGATGGAGCTGGAACATATTCTTCTTAGTAAAGTATCTCAAGAATGGAAGAAAAAGTATCCAATGTATTCAGCCCTACTATGAAACTAATGTATGGATTTCATATGAAATCTATAACCTAGTTATAACCTAAGAATATAGGGAAGGGGGAGAGGGAGGGGAAGGAGGGGGGAGGATGGGCAGAGGGTGATTGGTGGGATTACACGTGCAGTGCATCTTACAAGGGTACATGTGAAACTTAGTAAATGTAGAATACAAATGTCTTAACACAATAACTAAGAAAATGCCAGGAAGGCTATGTTAACCAGTGTGATGAAAATGTGTCAAAACAGTCTATAAAACCAGTGTATGGTGCCCCATGATCTCATTAATGTACACAGCTATGATTTAATAAAAAAAAAATGGCAACTCTGATCTCTCAATATTATTTCATAATGTATTAAACTGATGGATATTTTAAGAAATACTACTTCTTACGATGTAATTTGAATTTGAGTAATTTCTCCTGTTTCAATTTTCTTTCTTTTTCTTCTGTTAAATTTTAATGCAAATTTAAATGCCATAATTGTATTTATAATATATACAGAAAGCAGTGCATATATATATAATAAAAGCAGTATATATATATATTATAAATGCGGATTTGATATGGCTGGTACCTTCTTCACAAAGAAAGAGAATGCTTTTGCTCACACTGGGTGAGCAAACTTTAGGAACAGAGGCCCTTAAAATGCTCACGTGATCTAAACCATCTGTTCGAGGGGCAAAGGGGAGATGAACTAAGTAACAACACTCCCTGGAGAAAGCTGTTCAAAACCTTTCCATCTGGAAAGATGAGGACCTTGAGTTGGTTGCTTTGAAAGCCAATCTGCCAATACTTCAAAGAGATACCACGCTGTGGGATCTACCAGGTGCTTTGAAGTCATCATCCAGAAATTTCTCTGTAAAAAGTTCCTTTATAGCTTTGCTTTAAAACCTTGTTATATTCAATTTCAGTGTTCAGTGTTTAAAATGTCAAGTTCAAGCCCTTTCAACAGAAAGCCCTCTGCATGGAGACCAGGCTGCAGGTGAAGCGCAGATGAAAGAGATAGCACACAAATGGGTCTCCTCAATTGGAGAGCCCGGGAGGAGGTGGAGAGATGGACACTGACATAGTTAAAAACAGAGAGTTGCTAGAAGAGCCACTGACTAAAATGTAGCAGGGGTTTGAAGCTCAGGAGATCAGTGCCTTGCATGCCTGACCTTCCTCTTTCTGCTGGGCTACGAAAAGAGCCAAACCAGGTAACCATCAAACATGAAGTTTTTGCAATAATAATAATAGTAACTATTACATCAATAACAATAACAGTTACCAATTGATAAGATTTCGCTGCACATCCAGCACTGAGCTAACCCTCTGCAGCACCTTATCTCTTGTCAACCTCCTCACATGCCAGTGTGGTGTGTCTCCTGGGTCTCCTCATCTGATAGGCTCAGAACCCTTAAGTACAAGCCCAAGGTCAAATGGCTAATAATGGCAGAGCCAGGGTGTGAATGAATGACCATCTGACTCCAAAGTCCAGGCTCTTAAGTACGTGACCATGTTTATTTCCTGCTTGGTACCAACTTAGAAGCAAGTGGTCTCTAGAACGGATGAAAGGCAAGTGCTCGGAGATTGTCATTAACTTGTGCAGAATTGGGGAAAACTGCCTGTGAAAGCTTTATACAAAGCTGCCTGGAGGCCCCTGAACGTGTTAAAGCATGTGTTAAGCATTAGTGGATGAAGCATTAAGTCTCCACCGGTACATAGAAAGGGGGAAAAAGTCCTGTTTTTTTTTTTTTTTTTTTGAGACAGTCTCACTATGTTGCCCTCAGTAGAATGCCATCGCATCACAGCTCACAGCAACCTCCAACTCTTGGGCTTAAGCAATTCTCCTGCCTCAGACTCCCAGGTAGCTGAGGTGCCCACCACAGCACTCAGCTGGTTTTTTTTTTGTTTTGTTTGTTTGTTTGTTTTGGGGTGCAGTTGTCATTGTTGTTTAGCAGGCCTGGGTCAGGTTCAAACCTGCCAGTGTATGTGGCCAGTGCCCTAACCACTTAGTATGGGCACCGAGGGAGGGAACTGAGTCCTGGGTCCACCTCTGGCTGCCCTGTGTCTCCAGGTAAGCTGCTATGTCTCAAGCCCACAACTCCGCTATGGGAAAATGTGCCCTGACTATCTTACAAGACTGCTGAAGGACAAAACTACGTAACAGCTAGGACTTAATGATTGCTTTAATAGAGTCCTTGTTTTTACAGAGAATTTTAAATTGTGATGATGGTATATTCTTCATTTCTCATTGAAATTCTATTGAATTTGTCTAAAAAAGTTTAGATGTTTAGACCATGAAATTATGATGGATACTTTAAAGACAGTCTTCAAGTGGAAGCATCAGCCTCTAGGGTACAGGTTACTGTTGTGCTGCCAGAAAGGCCCAACTTGCTCCCCCACAATGTCTCTCATGTGGCTGGAATTTTATAAAACTGGAATTTGAATCACTGTGGTCTGGCATACGCCATTAGTTGCACTAATTCCCACTAACTTCTTCTGTCTATATGAGCCATTTTACACATTCATATTAACCTGCCTGGTCCATAAACGATTTTTATCCTGTACTGAAGGGTTAGTTGACTAATTCGTTCTTTTCATTTATTCATCAAATATTTTTTGTGGACTATATCTGTCCCCTGTAAGCTGGTCTGACTAATAAGTGCAAGGAATAGAGTGATAAACCAGACAGACAGAGTTCTCCTAAACTCATAATCTGACAACGAAGACAGCCATTCCATCAGAGATCACATGAGTAGTGAGTTATCAAAAACCCAAACCTAAGACTTGCCAGTCCCTGCCTCAAGCTCAGCTTCCAGTGTAGGCTGAGAGCTCTCACACCCTGGAGAAGCTAAGGTCCACAGCTTCCAGTTTGGGGGAAATCAACACACTGGAACACACTCTCCTACATCATTTCTGACAGAACTACAGTTAGGAAGTTATTCATGAGCTTCAAATGCCCGGCAATGTTTATAGTTTTCTGATACCTTCTTACTGCCCCCATTCAACTTTTCGATTTTCTTTCATGAATTTTCATTCAAATCTAAATGTATTTATGAAGTACCCTGGAGATCAGTTTCTAAAGAACAGAGTGATCCAAGAGAAAGAACATGGACTCAGAAAGCAAGAGGCCTGGGAGGCTGCTCCACCTTTTCCTGGCTGTGAGAACCCCTCAGCTTCACCCTGTCTGAGCTTTCCCACCTGAGCAGGGGGCTGTAGAATGACGGACACACAGGAAACTGGACAGGTGGCAGAATAGAAACCAAACATCAAGGAATGCCACTGGCTGACTAGAAATCGACCTATGACATAGAGAGCAGGGATTGCATCTAGGAAGACCCAAAACATACACAGGCAGTAAAATTTTCCCTAGAAGGGGTGGGTTATATATGTAGCTGCCTCCAGAGTCAAGGTGAGTGAGAGGACACCCTAGGGCATTCACTAGAAGAGGCAGCAGAGAGGCTCATCCACAGGCTAGGGGGCTCGGGGGTGAGGGCAATGGGGAAGGAAGGTGGAGCAGGGCTCTAGAACAGTGGTTCTCAACCATTCTAATGCCGTGACCCTTTAATACAGTTCCTCATGTTGTGGTGACTCCCAACCATAAAATTATTTTCATTGCTACTTCATAATTTTGTACTTTGTACATTGCTACTTTCGTAATTTTGCTACTGTTATGAATCGTAATATAAATATCTGATATGCAGGATATATTTAGGCGACCCCTGTGAAAGGGTCATTCGACCCCTGTACCTACAGGTTGAGAATCGCTGCTGTAGAAGATCACTGTCACCAGTGTAGGCTGGGAACTCTCACACCCTGGAGAAGCTAAGGTCCACAGCTTTCAGTTTGGGGGAAATCAACACACTGGAAGATAGGCACCAAATTTAATTACCAAAAGAGCTAGGCTGGGCGCCTACAGCTCAGTCCTCAGAGTGCTGGCCCTGTTTATACTAGGGGTTGTGGGTTCGAACCCAACCTGGGTTTGCTTAACAATAACAAAAAAAATAAATAAATAAGAGCTAATAATCAATAAAAGGAAGTTATTAGAATAAATAAAGACTTTGAATCAGAAAATTAACATCCCTGGAAAGATGTAAGAGAATAATTTCACCCATGGAAAAGAAATAACTAGAGATCTTAAAATGTTAAATTTTAAGATTATCATTAACAATTTTTTTATTTTATCATTAACATTTTTTTTGAGACAGAGTCTCACTTTGTTGCCCAGGCGAGAATAACATGGCATCAGCCTAGCTCACAGCAACCTCAAACTCCTGGGCTCAAGGGATCCTCCTGCCTCAGCCTCCCAAATAGCTGGGACTACAGGCACCCTCTTGTTCTTGACCTCAAACTCCTGAGCTCAAGCGATCCTCCTACTTTAGCCTCCCAGAGTGCTAGGGTTACAGGAGTAATCCTGTGCCCAGCCTCATTAACATTTTTTACAAGTTAAACTAAATAGCAGAGAGAGCTAAAGGGTGACTATCAAGTGTGCTAGAAAACCAGGCAAGTGGCTCGGTGCCTGTTGCTTAGAGGTTAGGGTGCCGGCCATATACACTGAGGCTGGCAAGTTGGAACCCGGCCCAGGCCTGCTAAACAACACTGACAACTGCAACAAAAAAAAAATAGCTGGGCATTGTGGCGGGCGCCTGTAGTCCCAGCTACTTGAGAGGCTGAGGCAAGAGAATCGCTTAAGCCCAAGAGTTTGAGGTTGCTGTGAGCTGTGACGCCACAGCACTGTACTGAGAGCAACTCTGTCTCAAAAGAAAAAAAAAACAAAGAAAGAAAAGAAAAGAAAACCAGGCAAGTGATTTTATAAGAATATAGTACAAAAAGACAAAAAATGTGAAAGAAAACTTAAGAGGCTTAAAAGCTAAATCTGGACCAAAATGTGTCCAACAGAAGCTTCAGAGGATAGAACAGAAAAAATGAGAGAATAAAAACGATAGTAATAATAAAAGAAAAATTTCCATTGCTAAAGAAGGACCTAGCCTTCAAACTGAAAAGGCCCACCTCATACTTTAAACGGAACAAAGATATTGATGCTGATATAGTCATACAGATGAAAGGTATATACACTCTCAAAATCTTCACTCTATATGCCAAAAATGACTGAATATTTGAAATATATAAAGCAAAAATAGAAAAAAAAGGGAAAATTGATAAGTTTACAAAAATTAACCAGGCTGTAGCTCACTAGCACTTTGAGAGGCCAAGGGAGGAGAAATGCTTGAGCAGGAATGAGACCCTATCTTTACTAAAAATAGAAAAATTAGCTGGGTGTTGGGCTGTCACCTATAGTCTCAGCTACTTGGGAGGCTAAGGCAGGAGGATCGCTTAAGTCTGGGAGTTTGAGGTTGCTGTGAGTTAGGCTAATGCCATGGCACTTTAGCCTGGTGACAAAGTAAGACTCTGTCTCAAACAAACAAACAAACAAAAAAAGCAGACTCTTAGCATTCCATGCCCCCTCCAGATCCATTTCTGTATTTTGGGGTGTAATAAGCACCAGGTGAATCTGATATACTGTATTTTGCCATGTAAAATGCACTCCCGTATATTATATAATGCACAACCATGTTTTTGGCTGAAACTTTCAGGAAAATATCCCTCAAGAAAGAGTGGTAAAGGCAGTGCCCGTAGCTCAGTGGGTAGGGCACTGGCCACATACACCGAGGCTGGTGGGTTAGAATTGGCCCGGGCCAGGTAAACAACAATGATGACAACTGCAACAACAAAAAAAACAACCAGCCATTGTGGTGGGTGCCTGTAGTCTCAGCTACTTAGGAGGCTGAGACAAGAGAATTGCTTAAGCCCAAGAGTTTGAGGTTGCTGTGAGCTGTGATGCCAGAGCACTCTACTGATGGCAAGATAGTGAGACTCTGTCAAAAAAAAAAAAAAAAAAGGTGGACCGTGCATCTGGGGAGATAAGACTCCAGGCATCTCTGGCTGGTGGGATCTGCCTATAATCATCCCTTTGAAGATACAGAGAGTCAGCAAGAGACTTCTGGACCCCAAGAGGAGGACCAAAACAGTGGAAAACTGGCAAGTGGTTGCATGTGTCCAAGCGACCTAATCCCATCGGCAACCATAAATACAAGCAGCAGTGAGACTGCAAACCGGAAAGGCCTTACCTGTTAACTGTTTCGGTGTTTCTGGACTTGGCACTCAGTTGAACTGCCCTGGAGAGAGCTTGAGCAGGAGTGCGGAGAACTTTGGGCATTGTCTAGGGCCCCAGACTGAGCCGCTAAGCCGGATGGAGCTAATAGTGTTTGGCTGTGGGCCGCAGGCAGCCATTGTGAGAGAACTGCCCTGGCAAGCTCCGCCCTCAGGGTCGCAGAGCAAGGATCAGGTGGAAGCTAGCAACCTAGTGACTGGGCAGTCTAAAGGCGGGAACTGAGCTGCCTTACAGACTTAACTCTCAGAGGCAGAGTGAGACCGGTTTTGGCACACTGGAGCCTCAGGCTATTGCCCTGGGTAGAGTGCCGTGGCGTCACAGCTCATAGCAACCTCAAACTCCTGGGCTTGGCACCACCTTGACCTCCATAAGAGCTGCGCCGCGACCCCCGACCCACAACCCATGCCCGCCGGGCCTTCACATGCCCTGACCAGGAACTATGGGTGCCGCGCAACCCTGCCTACTCCCTCCCGTACCCTCCCTGCCTCCGCACCAGCCCACTTGTCTGGCCAGGGACTCTGGTAGCCACATGCCCTCCAGAGCCTTCCCTGCCTCTGTGCAGAGCCCTTCTCCTGGCCAGAGACTGCTGGAGCCTTGGGCTCTCTGTGCCAAAGTCACTGGGCGCCAGGCACTCCCAGAACTGTGCGCACAACCTCCCACCCTGTTGCTGGATACAGGTGTGTCACACTCCAGAGCTGCTTCCACAACCAGAACTCCCTGGCTGGGGCAGCCCCAGAGGAACTGCAATAGGGTCACTCCCTGCAAAGATCCAGCAACAAGAGAGTGATCCCACTAGGGTCTAATCTTGGAGAGACACCTCCCCAACTCTGAGAACGGCCAGAGGCAACGGTGAAAAACAATCATGAGGCAAAATCAACAGAAAAACTCTGGCAATATGAATAATCAAAGTAGATCAGCTCCCCCAAGGATCAATGGGGCAGACACAGCACAAGATCCCATGCACAAACAATTAGCTGAGATGTCAGAAATCGAATTCAGAACCTGGATAGCAAGTAAGATTGAATTAGAATTCCAAGCAGTAACCTAAAAGGTATCTCAAGAATTCAACGAATTCAAAGACCAAATGACCAAAGATTTTGACACATTGAGACAAGAAGTTGCAGCCCTCAAAGATCTGAGAAACACAGCAGAATCCCTCAGTAACAGAATGGAGCAAGCAGAAGAAAGGATTTCTGACATTGGAGACAAGGCCTTCCAATGCTCCCAAACTCTCAAAGAGGAAAAGAAATGGAGGGCAAAAACAGATCACTCTCTCAGAGAGCTCTGGGATAATTCGAAGAAAACTAATATTCATTTTATAGGGATCCCTGAAAGCAACAAAGTGGCTTCACAAGGCACAGAGTCTCTTCTCCATGAGATTATGAAGGAGAACTTTCCAGACATGCCAAGAGATTCTGAAATTCAGATAGCAGACAGTTTCAGAATCCAGCATGATTCAACCCAAATAAGACATCCCCCAGACACATCATAATCAATTTCACTAAAGTTAATATGAAGGAGAAAATTCTGAAAGCAGTCAGATGAAAGAAAACCATCACCTACAAGGGCAACAATATTAGAATAACTGCAGATCTCTCTGCTGAAAACTTTCAAGCTAGAAGAGGATGGTCATCGACTTTTAATCTCCTAAAACAAAATAACTTTCAACCCAGGATCCTGTACCCAGCTAAACTGAGTTTCATTTATGACAGAGAAATTAAATACTTCAATGACATTCACATTTTGAAGAAATTTGCCATAACTAAACCAGATCTCCAGGATATTCTCAGACCTATCCTCCATAAAGACCAGCTTAATCCTCCACCACAAAAATAAACCCACCCAGAAAATTTTGATCAAATTCCAACTTCCAAAGTCGCAAAAGGATTAAAAATGTCCACCGGGGGCGGCACCTGTGTCTCAGTTGGTAAGGCGCCGGCCCCATATACGGAGGGTGGCGGGTTCAAACCCGACCCTGGCTGAACTGCAACCAAAAAATAGCTGGGCGTTGTGGCGGGTGCCTGTAGTCCCAGCTACTTGGGAGGCTGAGGCAAGAGAATCGCTTAAGCTCAGGAGTTGGAGGTTGCTGTGAGCTGTGTGATGCCATGGCACTCTACCGAAGGCCATAAAGTGAGACTCTGTCTCTACAAAAAAAAAAGTCCACCGGATTCTCGAAAGGTTTATCAGTATTCTCAATTAATGTGTGAATGGTTTAAATTGTCCTCTAAAGAGGCACAGGTTGGCTGGCTGGATACAAAAACTCAAGCCAGATATCTGCTGCAAACAAGAATTGCATCTTACACTAAAAGACAAATATAGATTCAAGGTGAAGGGATGGTCATCTATACTCCAGGCAAATGGAAAGCAGAGAAAAGCAGGCATTGCAAACCTATTCATAGATGCAATAGGCTTTAAACCAACAGCAATAAGTAAGGATAAGGATGGACACTTCATATTTGTTAAAGGTAATACTCAATATGATGAGATTTCAATTATTAATATTTATGCACCCAACCAGAACGCACCTCAATTTATAAGAGAAACTCTAACAGACATGAGCAACTTGATTTCCTCCAGTTGCATAGTAGTTGCAGATTTTAACACCCCTTTAGCAGTGCTGGATAGATCCTCCAAAAAGAAGCTAAGCAAAGAAATTGTTAACCAAACTTAACCATTCAACATCTGGACTTTACAGACATCTACAGAACATTTCATCCCAACAAAACTGAATACACATTCTTCTCATCAGCCCACGGAACATACTCCAAAATCAACCACATCCTAGGCCACAAATCTAACCTCAACAAATTAAAAAAAAAAAAAGAAATTATTCCTTGCATCTTCTCAGACCATCATGGAATAAAAGTTGAATTCAATAACAACAGGAACCTGCATACTCATACCAAAACATGGAAGCTAAACAACCTTATGCTGAAGGATAGATGGGTTATAGATGAGATTAAGAAAGAAATCACCAAATTTTGGGAACAAAACAACAATCAAGACACGAATTACCAGAACCTCTGGGATACTGTAAAGGCTGTCCTAAGAGGGAAATTGACAGACTGCAAGCCTTCTCAAGAAAATGGAAAGAGAGGAAGTTAATAACTTAATGGGACATCTCAAGCAACTGGACAAGGAAGAACACTCCAACCCCAAACCCAGCAGAAGAAAAGAAATAACCAAAATCAGAGCAGAATTAAATGAAATGGAAAACAAAAGAATTATACAACAGATCAATAAATCCAAAAGTTGGTTTTTTGAAAAGATCAATAAAATAGATAAACCTTTGGCCAACCTAACCAGGAAAAAAAGAGTAAAATCTCTAATTTCATCAATCAGAAATGGTAACGATGAAACAACAACAGACCCCTCAGAAATTAAAAAAAATCCTTAACAAATACTACAGAACAAATACTACTCTACTCTCAGAAATATGAAAATCTGAAAGAAATCGACCAATACCTGGAAGTACACCACCTACCAAGACTTAGCCAGAATGAAGTGAAAATGTTGAACAGATCTATATCAAGTTCTGAAATAGCATCAACTATACAAAATCTCCCTAAAAAGAAAAGCCCAGGACCAGATGACTTTACATCAGAATTCTACCAAACCTTTAAAGAACTAGTACCTATATTACTAAACCTCTTCCAAAATATAGAAAAAGAAGGAATATTATCTAACACATTCTACGAAGCAAACATCATCTTGATCTCCAAACCAGGGAAAGACCCAACAAGAAAAGAAAATTATAGACCAATATCACTAATAAATATTGATGCTAAAATACTCAATACGATCATAACAAATAGACTCCAACAACACATCAAAACAATTATACACCACGACCAAGTGGGATTTATCCCAGGGTCTTAAGGCTGGTTCAATATACGTAAATCTATACATGTAATTCAGCACATAAACAAACTAAAAAATAAGGACCATATGATTCTTTCAATTGATGCAGAAAAAGTTTTTGATAATATCCAGCATCCCTTCATGATCGGAACATTTAAGAACATTGGTATAGAAGGGACATTCTTAAACTAATAGAGGCCATCTACAGCAAACCCACAGACAATATTGTATTGAATGGAGTTAAATTGAAATCATTTCCACTTAGATCAGGAACCAGGCAAAGTTGCCTATTGTCTCCATTGCTCTATAATATTGTAATGGAAGTTTTAGCCAATGCAATTAGGGAAGAAAAGACAATCAAGGGCATCCACATGGGGTCAGAAGAGATCAAACTTTCATTCTTTGCAGATGATATGATCATATATCTGGAAAACACTAGGGACTCTACTACAAAACTTTTAGAAGTGACCAAGGAATACAGCAATGTCTCAGGCTACAAAATCAACACCCATAAATCTGTAGCCTTTATATATACCAACAATAACCAAGCCAAAAAAACAGTCAAGGACTCTATTCCTTTCACAGTAGTGCCAAAGAAGATGAAATATTTGGGAGTATACCTAACAAAGGATGTGAAAGATCTCTACAAAGAGAACTATGAAACTTTAAGAAAAGAAATAGCTGAAGATGTTAACAAATGGAAAAACATACCATGCTCATGGCTGGGAAGAATCAACATTGTTAAAATGTCTATACTACCCAAAGCAATATATAATTTTAATGCAATTCCTATTAAAGCTCCATTGTCATACTTTAAAGATCTTGAAAAAGTAATACTTCATTTTATATGGAATCAGAAAAAAACTCAAATAGCCAAAACATTACTCAGCAATAAAAACACAGCAGGAGGAATCACGCTACCAGACCTGAGACTGTACTATAAATCGATAGTGATCAAAACAGCATGGTATTGGTACAAAAACAGAGAAATAGATGTCTGGAATAGAATAGAGAACCAAAAGATGAATCCAGCTACTTACCGTTATTTGAACTTTGACAAGCCAATTAAAAACATTCAGTGGGGAAAAGATTCCCTATTTAACAAATGGTGCTGGGTGAACTGGCTGGCAACCTGTAGAAGATTGAAACTGGACCCACACCTTTCACCATTAACTAAGACAGAATCTCACTGGATAAAAGATTTAAACTCAAGACATGAAACTATAAAAATACTTGAAGAAAGTGCAGGGGAAACTCTCGAAGGAATCGGCCTGGGTGAATATTTTATGAGGAGGACTCCACAGGCAATTGAAGCAGTATCAAAAATACACTACTGGGACCTGATCAAACTAAAAAGCTTCTGCACAGCCAAGAACATAGTAAATAAAGCAAGCAGACAGCCCTCATAATGGGAGTAAATATCTGCAGGTTATACCTCCAATAAAGATCTAATAACCAGAATCCACAGAGAGCTCAAACGTATTAACAAGAAAAGAACATGTGATCCCATCTCAGGGTGGGCAAGGGACTTGAAGAGAAACTTCTCTAAAGAAGACAGATGCACGATCTACAGACACATCAAAAAAAGCTCATCATCCTTAATCATCAGAGAAATGCAAATCAAAACTACTTTGAGATATCAACTAACCCCAGTATGAATAGCCCACATAACGAAATCCCAGAACCAGAGATGTTGGCATGGATGTGGAGAAAAGGGCACACTTCTACACTGCTGGTGGGAATGCACACTAATACGTTCCTTCTGGAAGGATGTTTGGAGAATACTTAGAGACCTAAAAGTAGACCTGCCATTTGATCCTATAATTCCTTTACTAGGTTTACACCCAGAAGACCAAAAATCACCATATAACAAAGACACCTGTACCAGAATGTTTATTGCAGCCCAATTCATAATTGCTAAGTCATGGAAGAAGCCCAAGTGCCCATTGCCCCACGGATGGACTAGCAAATTGTGGTACATGTATACCATGGAATATTATGCAGCCTTAAAGAAAGATGGAGACTTTACCTCTTTCATGTTTACATGGATGGAGCTGGAACATATTTTTCTTAGCAAAGTATCTCAGGAATGGAAGAAAAGGTATCCAATGTACTCAGCCCTACTATGAAGCTAAATTATAGCTTTCACATGAAGGCTATAACCCAACTATAGCACAAGGCTATGAGGAAAGGGCCAAGGAAGCAGAAGGGAGGGGGGAGGTGATGGTGGAGGGAGGGTAATGGGTGGGGCCACACCTACGGGGCATCTTAGAATGGGTACAGGCAAAATTTACTAAAGGCAGAATACAAATGTCTACATACAATAACTAAGAAAATGCCATGAAGACCACATTGAACAGTTTGATGAGAATATTTCAGATTGTATATGAAACCAGCACATCGTACCCCTTGATTGCACTAATGTACACAGCTATGATTAAACAATAAAAAAAAAAGTGATTAACTCTTGGCTGGGAGAGACACATCTGAGGAGGACTAATGCTCCCCTGGTAAACTTGCAGATCGCAACACCCTTCCACAATCACCTGCTCTGTAAAGGCTGCCCCTCCCCCCTCTCTTGGAATCCCTCCCTCATGGCCACAACGAGGGCTATGACAGACATCACCACACATCTGTTCATTTGGGCAGAAGTTTCTGAGGCCACTTGAACTTCGGGCAGCCAGGCAGGTCCCTGGGGCCTGTGCCAGGTTCCTGGTCCCCTCTATGCAGCTGGATTTTGGGCCTCACCCCTCACCCTACAAGGCCATGGCTCACCTCACCAACGCCTCCATCACCCTCTCCCCTGATTGCAGGGCTTGGTGGAGGCTTCTGGTTTGCTCCTACCAGATCCTGGATCCTCCTGCACTGGAACCCTGTGGGAGGGTTTGCCATCCCTGGGAGGCCTACTGGCCTCCCTTGGTCCCAAGCCATAGTACTCATGTATAATGTGCATCTTTATTTTTTCCCTCAAAAAAAGTATGCATTACACATGGAAAAATACAATTGGAGGTCTGAGGCCATACTTTAAGAATCACCAAGTTAAGTATTCAGTAGGTATATTGAGAACTTAGTAACCAAAAGAGAAGGATTTTTTTTTTTGAGACAGAGTCTCAAGCTGTCACCTGAGTAGAGTGCCGTGGCATCACAGCTCACAACAACCTCAAACTCTTGGGCTTAAGCTACTCTCTTGTCTCAGCCTCCCAAGTAGCTGGGACTACAGGTGTCTGCCACAACGCCCAGCTATTTTTTGGTTGTAGTTGTCATTGTTTGGCATGCTGGGCTAAATTTGAATATGTGGCTGGCACCCTAGCTGCTGAGCTATAAGCGCTGAGTCCAAAAGAGAATGATTATCTTTTTGATATGCTATCTGGTAGTCCACCAGCAAAAACTCAGTAACTTCTAAAAACCAGAAATCAAACAGGCCATTCTTAAATCATAATGTAGTAATATTAAAAATTAACACAAAAGGATAGCAAAGACCCCCAAAACAGAAAAAAAAAAAACAACTGTTTACTTAAAACATTTGAAAAAACTTTCCTGGCCCGGCGCCTGTGGCTCAAGCAGCTAAGGCACCAGCCACATACACCAGCCCAGGCCCACCAAACAACAATGACATGTGCAACCAAAAAATAGCTGGGCATTGTGGCAAGCACCTATAGTCCCAGCTACTTGGGAGGTTGAGGCAGGAGAATCGCTTGACTCCAGGAGTTGGAGGTTGCTGTGAGCTATGAAGCCACAGCACTCTACCCAGGGCGACAGCTTGAGGCTCTGTCTCAAAAAAAAACAAAACAAAAAACTTTCCTAACGAGGAGGAAAAAAACCAGCTAAAATCTTCTTTTAGGATAAAAAAAAAAAAAAAAAAAGAAGAAGAAAAAAGAAAAAAAATTAAGAAAAAACTCCTGAAATCACAAACCAATTAGAAATAAATGATAAGGAAAGCACTACACAGTAAAATTTGTGGGATGAGTACAAAACAATAATCAGAGGAAAAATTATAGCCTTAAAACTGATATTTTAGAAAAAACAAAACTGAAAATAAATGAATTAAACATTCAACTTAAGTCAGGTTATAGGGGTAGAGATGGGATAGAACCAAAACAATAAATTAAACAAAAAAGTTTAGGGAAGGAATTAATAAGATAAAAGCAGAGAAGAACTAAAATAGAAAGTAATCCATAAATGAGTCACTGAATGAATAGGTAACTAAATAGATAAAGTATACATTCTCAGCCCAAAAGCTAAGGATGGTTTGGCAGGGTAGGTAGAAAGAGCATTTCATGAAGAATGGTTCCTCTGTTCATAACACACTCAAAAGGAATCTGGGGTCATTGTGATGAGGGGCACAAAACTTGTGGCCTCCCTATGAACAAATTTCCCACATGAGAAGAAGACGAAAAGGGTTACGAAATGTATTTGATGGGTGCATGGGTGATCACTGTATAATTCTTTCAACTGTATCATATGTTTGAAAAATTGCCTGATAAAATATTGGAAATTAAAAAAAAAAAAGAAAAAGCATTTCATATTATACTCAGTTTACTTCTGAACTGTTTGAATCTTCCTTCTCCCCAACCCGAGACACAGTCTCACTAAGTTGCCCTTGGTAGAGTGCCATGGCATCACAGCTCAGAGACCTCAAACTCTTGGGCTTAACTGATACTCTTGCCTCAGCCTCCCAAGTAGCTGGGACTATAGGCGCAAGCCACAATGCCTAGCTGTTGTTGTTGCTGTTTTTATCATTGTTGTTCAGCAGGCCCGGGCCAGGTTCAAATCCAACAGTCCCCAGTGTATGTGGCTAGCGTCCTAACCATTGAGTTATAGGTGCCAAGACTGTTTGAATCTTTTTTAACTAGAAAGCACTCATGCATTATGTGTTATATAAAATGACACAATATAATGTGAAAATACCTAAGGCTATAAATGTAAAACATAAAAAAGATTATTTATTCTAATATTGATTCAGAAGTTATTCTTTATTTTCATTAAGATGGAAAAAGATTCTTTAGTAAGTTAGAGTCCATCCTGTATCTTGACTTACAAAACACTCTGAGGGGGAAGGAGCCAGTGCATCTCTCCCTTCTGGACCTGAGTGTTAGGGGCATTTAGTGCTGTTTGATAGCATTCCACATCATTCATGCTCATCACCAAATTATCCCTGCTCAGCAGGCCCTGTGCCGTTTGACCCACTTGCCCAGGGCCCTGCCTAATGCCATCAGTCAGACTGTCCCTTGGTCTGAGCTGTCCAGCTGAGTATCTCTGAGTGCCTCTTACAGTCCTGGATGGCAAAGGGGCAACTCAAGAACCACTTTCACTACCTCCACTTTTTTTTCTTTTCTTTCTTTTTTTTTTTTTTGAGACAGAGTCTCACTCTGTGCCCTAGGTAGAGTGCTGTGAAATCATCATAGCTCACAGCAACCTCAATTTCTTGGGCTTAAGAGATCTTCTTGCCTCAGCATCTGAGTAACTGGGACTACAGGCACCCACCATGACAGCCAGCTAATTTTCTATTTTTAGTAGAGATAGGGTTTCACTTTTGCTCAGGCTAGTCTCAAAAATCCTGAGCTCAAGCAATCCACCTGCCTCAGCCTCCCAGACTGCCAGGATTATAGGAGTGAGCCACTGTGTCCAGCCCTCTTCCTCCACTCTTGTCAGGAACTGACAAATTTTCATTGTGTAAACTAGAAGTTGTAAGTGGAATCCCAGCACTTTAAGAGGCTAAGGTGAGAGGATCTCTCTTCCTTTCCCTTTTTTTGGGGAGTGGTGGGGTGGTGGTGGGTAGAAACAGAGTCTCACCCTATGGCCCTCAGTAGAGTGCCTTGGCATCACACAGCTCACAGTAACCTCCAACTCCTGGGCCCAGGCTATTCTCCTGCCTCAGCCTCCTGAGTAGCTGGGACCACAGGCACCTGCCACAATGCCCAGCCATTTCTTTGTTGCAGTTTTGCAGGGGTAGAGTTTGAACCCACCACCCTTGGTATATGGGGCTGGTGCTCTACCCACTGAAGCACAGGTGCTGCCTGGTGAGAGGATCTCTTGAGGGTAGGAGTTTGAGACCAACCTGGGGAACAGAGTGAGACCTTATCTCTAGAAAGAAAAAAATATGTAAAACAAAAACAAAAAAAACATAAAGGCCAAATTGGGCCGGTAGGTATATTTTGTTTGGCACATAAGAAATTGTGAATTACTTGCCAACATAAAAAAAAAAAAAAAATGGGAGAAAACAAACATTAAGAAACTCAGGGCTCGGCGCCCACAGCACAGTGGTTACAGCACTGGTCACATATATCGAGGCTAGTGGGTTCGAACCCAGCCCAGGCCACTAAACAACAATGACAACTGCAACAAAAAACAGCTAGACATTGTGGCAGGCACCTGTAGTCCCCAATACTTGGGAGGCTGAGACAAGAGAATCACCTAAGCCCAAGAGTTTGAGGTTGCTGTGAGCCGTGACTCCACAGCTCTCTACCTAGGGTGATATAGTGAGACTCTGTCTCAAAAAAAAAAAAAAAAAAAGAAAAAGAAAAGAAAAGAAAAAAAGAAACTCAGATGTCTGGTTTCTCTTAAACCTAGAAAGCCTGGCCCCACTGGGCTCAGATTGCTACAAGATGATAAGGTACTATGATTATCTACTATAGTCCTCATGATTCCCTGACACCTGCTTCACTCATGTAGGACTTAAAACATTCTTTTACACTAATATCATGTGCCAGAAATCCCAATATTTCAAGATCCAAACTATCTCCCAAACCGACTCTTTTACTCCAGGCAGCACAAAAATCCTTTGTCAGATTATGTGTCCTGACTCACAGTTTGGGAAATACTGTCACTGTAATTATAACTTAGTGAAGGTGCTGACTTGACTCAGTCTGTGTGGGCTGGCCAGGGTGCCTAATCAACATCTGTACCTCTCACTCATTGATTCATTTGCTTAACAAAGATTTATTTGCAAACTAACCCTATGGCAGGCACATATAGGGACCAGAGACACAGTGGGCCATGAGACAGATCATGTATCTGCTACCATAAAACTTAGATCTGAGATGGAAGAAAGGCACTTGAAGCTGTAAATATCAAGACCTTTTTTTATAGGCTGAGTACCAGGTTGAAGGGCGGGGAGGCCTGGGAGCGGGTGATACCTATAGTCCCACCTATTGGGGAGGTCAAGGCCAACCCTTTAATACAGTTCCTGTGGGTCGCGACCCACATGTTGAAAACCGCTGCTCTACTCCATTAGATTTTGGAATATGGGAACAGTTTTCCTATAAACTTCACCTAGGATTTATAATTTCAGAGCTGGCGGGCATAGAAAATACCTAATTCACCCCTTCTTGTCACAGGGATTGGGGGCTCCAAAACAGCGTGACTTAGCCCAAGGCGCTACAGAGAGTTTATGGAAAAGCCCAAATTACCTTTTCCAAGCTTGCTGCATCTCAGTTTCTTGCTCTTTCTGCTCCCTAAAACAGGGCTCACAAAGCCCAACCACCTTTCAGAGATGTACTAGAAAACATGGAGATGAGTCGCAGGGCCACACGGCAGGGAATGGGGCCAGGGCAAACCAGCCTGCTTAGAAGGAAAGTTTTCTAATTCAAAATAAAATAACAGTGATGAGCATAGCACACCAGCAGGCCAGCCAACAGAACGCATATGTGAGCTGGAGCTGGCCCTTCTAGTCACAAGTCCAGGCTCTCTCCTTTGGCTGAACTCCCTCCCATTCATCACTATATTTCTGTCCTTATCCTGAATTTTAGCATATTTCTGAAGTCATCCCTGGTTAGAACGCCACTCCTACGTGCCTCTATTTTCTCTGCATTGTTTTTTCTCAAGTTTGAGCCACATTTTGAAATGTGACCAAAGAGAGGACAACTAAATAGGATGAAGGCATATTTACTTTCATAATAGAATGCTGTCTTAATATAACAACACAAAATTAATTTTCTATTTACCTAAAAACACCTCTTTAAATAGTCAAAACCCTAAGTAGTTGGTGTTTTTTTTTTTTTTTTTGTTAAGCAGACCTGGGTCAGGTTCAAACCCACCACCCCTGGTGCACAAGGCTAGCGCTCTAACCACTTAGCTATAGGCACCCAGCCACCTAAGTAGTTATACATGAAAATATTTCTAATATATATATTAAGACTTCATTGTTTGGCTGGATGAGGTGGCTCACAACTGTAATCCTAACACTCTGGGAGGCGAAGGTGGGAGGATCCCTTGAACTCAGGAGTTCAAGACCATCCTGAGCAAAGTGAGACTATCTCTACTAAAAATAGAAAAATTAGTCAGATGTGGTAGTGCATACCTATAAGCCCAGCTACTTGAGGGGCTGAGGCAAGAGGATTACTTGAGCTAAGCTGAGGCCATGGCACTCTAGCCCCAGTGACAGAGTGAGACTCTTACCTCAAAAAAAACCAAAACAAAAACAAAAAACTTGTCTTCTTAGAAGAGTATGTCGAACATAATTTAGTCTTTTCCTGATATCAATGGTTAATATTTGGGTAGAAATTGACCAATAACATAGGAGATATTGTCAGGAGCTACTATGTTTTTGTATCTTTTGTGTATTTTGTATATATTTAAAAATTTTAATTATTATGGGTATATAATAATTGTACATGTTTATAGGGTATTAGGGTATTACATATATTTTAAAGTGCCATTCTCTCCCACCCAAGAATAGGGTATGGTTTCACAGAGAAGAGTAGACACCCCCACCCCCACCCCGCATTGTGTATCTTCCTGGCCTTGAAGAGGTTTTTGTTTGTTTTGTTTTTGTTTCTTTTGAGACGGTCTCAAGCTGTTGCCCTGGGTAGAGTGCTATGGAATCATAGTTCACAGCAACCTCAGGCTCAAGTGATCCTCTTGCCTCAGTTTTTCTATTTTTAGTAGAGACAGGGTCTTGCTTTTGCTCAGGCTGGTCTCAAACTCGTGAGTTCAAGCAATCCACCTGCCTCGACCTCCCAGAGTGCTAGGATTATAGGCGTGAGCCACCTTACCTGGCTGAGTTGGGGTTTTTTTTGTTTGTTTGTTTGTTTTCAGAGACAGGGTCTTGCTCTGCCACCCAGGCTGGAGTAGTGCAGTGGTATGATCAGAGTTCACTGGAGCCTTGAACTTTTGCACTTCAAGCAATCTCCCTGCCCTGGCCTCTCTAAGTACTGGGATTACAGGCGTGAACCACTGTACTTGGCCTAAAAGAGCTTTTAACATTGATTTTTTGAACTTATTTCTTTTATAGTCCCCAAATCCAAGCCCCAAAGTCCAAAGTATCTCAAAAATTCTTCCTTCCATTTGAGGCATTCTCTAATCTTCAGGCCTCTGGTTCAGAATCAACTGAGAGTTCTTATGCTAAAAAAGAAAATGTGTGGGTGGCGCCTGTGGCTCAGTGGGTAGGGTACCGGCCCCATATACCGAGGGTGGCGGGTTCAAACCCGACCCTGGCCAAACTGCAACAAGAAAATAGCTGAGCGTTGTGGTGGGCGTCTGTAGTCCCAGCTACTTGGGAGGCTGAGGCAAGAGAATTGCCTAAGCCCAGGAGTTGGAGGTTGCTATGAGCTGTGTGATGCCACGGCACTCTACTCAGGGCCATAAAGTGAGACTCTCTCTCTACAAAAAAAAAAAAAAAAGAAAGAAAGAAAAGAAAATGTGCTACCCTTCTATATATAAATTCCATTAGCTTAAAAATTAGGCATAAAATATCCATTTTCTTTTTTCTTTTTTTTTTTTGAGACATAGTCTTATTCTGTTGCCCTGGGTAGAGTACAATGGTATCATAGCTCACAGCAACCTCAAACTCCTGGGCTCAAGCGATCCTCCACCTGGCTAGTTTTTCTCTTTTTCTCGCTCTTGCTCAGACTGGTCTCCCAACTCCTGAGGCTCAGGCAATCTATCCGCCTTGGCCTCCCAGAGCACAAGGATTACAGGCATGAGCCACCATGCCTGGCTAAAATATGCATTTTAAACAAATATCCTAAGTGATTGGGCTTGGTGCCTGTAGCACAGTGGTTATGGAGCCAGCCACATATACCGAAGTTGGCAGGTTCGAGCCCAGCCCGGGCCAGCTAAAACAACAATGACAACTGCACCAAAAAATAGCCGGGCACTGTGGCAGGCGCCTGTAGTCCCAGTTACTTGGGAGGCTAAGGCAGGAGAGTCACTTGGGCCCAGGAGTTTGAGGTTGCCGGGAGCTGTGACGCCACGGTACTCTACTCAGGGCAACATAGTGGGACTCTGGCTCAAAAAAAAAAAAAAAAGAAAAGAAAAGAAAAAAAGAATCCTAAGTGATTCTTGTGCATATCAAAACTTTGAGAACCATAGCTCTACCTTCTCCTGTAACAGTGGTTTGCAAACATAGTTGTAAATTACAGTCAGGTGAGGAGTTTTAAAAAAGCAGTAATGGGGCAGTGCCTATGGCTCAAAGGGGTAGGGCCATATGCCGGAGGTGGCAGGTTCAAGCCCAGGCCCTGCCAAAACACACACACACACACACACACACACACACACACCCCAGTAATGGCTGAACCCAAACCAAGAGTCAGAAATCTGAATCTGAATCAAAACCCCTGGGCGGCAGAACCTGGGCATTTGTGCTTTTCCTTATTTATTTTTTACCCTTTATTTTGGGATAATTGTAGATTCCCCATGTCATTTGTTTCCCCTAATGGTAACATCTTGCATAACTGTAGTGCAACATCAGAGTTGGGAATCTGACACTGATATAACCCTAGTATGGGATAAGGAGGTCTCCTTTTTTATGTTTTTCTATTTCTTCTTTTGCTGATGCTTAATTCTACTGAAGAAGGTCATCTCTTTAATGTGCTTTTCTTATTTAGAAAAAATGTAAAACACACAGAAAATTGATGTTAGCATAATGAACACTCAAATGTCTTTTCCCTGCATTCACCTTTGCTAATAGCGTGCCACATTTCTCTCTCCTCTACCTTCTCCTTCTCAATGTGTATACACATGTTCTTTATTCTGACCCATTTATGTTCTAGTTGTTGTCTTTTGTGTGTCTGTTGTGTGCAACCCTGCACACCTCACCAGGTGTCCCCTGAGAGCAACGACATTCTCTAACCTGACCACATTGTAACTATTCTGCTCAGAAAATGTAATGTCTATACAATATTATTTAATACAATATAGTCTATTTTCAATTTTCATTAATTTCCTAAAACTATTCTTAAATTTAATAATTCCTCCCTTCCCTGGGTCTCATACACCATTACTGTGATGTCTCTTTTCCCTCCTTTAATCCAGAACTGTCTCCTTTCTTTGTCTCTCATGCCACTGATATTTTTGAAGACTCTAGGCTAGTTGTTTTATAGATTATCCCTCAATTTGGGTTTGTTTGGTTATTTCCTCATTGGATTTTGTTTTTGAAAAATTTTTCATCCATGTTCTCAGCTATGGGTTCACCGGGGAGATATTTGGCTAAGGAGAGCTTCTCTCTATCATTGTTTAAAACACTATTAAGCATAACTGATGGATGGTCACCTCTGAACACCTTGCCCCCAGGCATCAATAATATTCACAATAGACTGTGGCACATTCTCAAGCAAAAATAGGGCAGTCCAATTCCAAGGCTGTGACTGTTAATTCCAGAGAAGAAGGAGTCGTGGAGCCTGGGCCTTCATAGCGGGTTTCCCTGAGGCCGGAGTGAGCAACATCATTTCCCTGTTCCTCAGTTTCTCCAAACTGTGACATGGGAATGAAAATGCCTCCCACTAAACTCACAGGGTTAACGTTGTGATGCATATTACATATTCAACATGGCGCTCTGCACTTAGTAAGTGCTCATTTAATGGGAGCTCTTATGCTTATTTTTTAAAAAATACCATCATTAAGTCACATTTCTCATGTGTTATTTTAAATCTTCTGGTGGATGGCCCAGAGGTTTCTTTGTTCAAGCTAAATTCTGTTGTTAATCTGTGTTGTTTTCATAGGGCCCATTTTATGGCCAAGCTGCCTGGCTATGGAAAAGACCTCAGCCCATCAAGGTTAGGATGCTGAAAACTGATCTTACCATGACATCCTGAATAGTTAAGAGGATCCTTTCTTTGTCCGTGTTGCTCGGAGGGTCAGAATGTCCATGTGCGTTCAGGAGAGAGAAATTAAAATCACAGGGCGTGGCGCTGGGGGGAGACTTGGTATCCTAGAAACAAGCACAGAGAATGGGGCATGGTAAAAGCAACTCACTCTCCCAAGACAGGCTGGGGCCTCATTCTTCTGTTGGTCTCCCTGCTTCATGCCTCCCCTCACTAAATCACCCTCGTGCTCTCGCTCCTGATGATCCAATTCCTCTCATCCGTGCTGCATCTATACCACTGCAGACACGTGGCAGGTCAGGACCGAAACTCAGGCAGCTGACTCCCAGTACAGTGCTCTGAACCTCTGGGCTCTGCAGCGGTTGAGTGTCAGTGTGGAAAGATGGCCATAGTATGTTGTTGAGTAAGAAAAGTGGGATAATCCCATTTATGTTAATATAACAAAACAATTTTTAAAAGGTACTCACTCAGAGATTACTTAAATGGTAGTCCAAACAGCAGAAATATCCAAGCAATGACATTGTCTTAAAAGCGATCCCGCATTTTTTAAGTCTCACCATTGAAATTTATGACAAAAGGACAGCAGGGATTTGCTGCCAAGCCCTGCTGGGGGCCTAGTGGGGGCAGGCTGTTTCACTGAGGTGCTGGGTCAAAGATGATGGCCTTTGGTTGTTCATACGTGTCAGTAATAACAACTTTAAGACACTGAATTGTAATTGAGGGAAAATAGCCAATTTACCCCACTCCAGGATCCACTCATTAGGAAAAGAAATCCAGATGGCATTCCTGAAGAAGTCAGGGTGGTCAGGTCTTCCTGCCATCTATCAGTCGAATAGAAACTTGGGAAACACTGGTCATTGGGAATGGGACAGGACTGAGACATTCCAGATCAACTATCACCTCTTGGGTATAATGAGATACACCGTTTTTAGTCTAGATAGTGATGTACCTACCTATTCACAGAATTATCTCTGGGGCAGGGGGTTATGAGAGGACTTTTCTTTATAAAAGAAAAAAATTGTAAAAAAAATTGAATTTTTTATATTGATCATGCATTTTTGGGAAAATAAGATAATCTTTTCTTTTTTTTTGAGAGTTTTATTATGTCACCCTCGGTAGAGTGCCATAGCATCACAGCTCACAGCAACCTCAAACTCTTGGGCTCAAGAGATTCTCTTGCCTCAGCCTCCCAGGTAGCTGGGACTATAGGTGCCCACCACAACATCCAGCTAGTTTTTGTTGCAGTTATTGTTATTTAGCTGGCCCAGGCCAGGTTCGAACCTGCCACCTTCGGTGTATGTGGCTGGCGCCGAACCACTATGCTACAGGTGCCGAGCCAAAAATAAGATATCTTGATTTCTAAGAATGTACATGGTATTTTATTCCTTCTACTTCTTCAATGGAGCCAATATCATTTAAATGGAGATGGTATCATCCACTGCAGCACCCAGCTATGTCCCGGGGAAAGCCCACAGGACTATGGCCTGGCCCTGTGGTAGAAATCTCTGGAAAGAGGTGCCCTCCTATCACTGGAGTTGTGAAATTGCTCACAACCCTGTGACAGCTTCCTCTCTGATTTACAGGTGATCCTGTATCTTTTGCCACAGCCCCTAAGCCCAATGCAATCTGACCTGTGACTGCCTCCCTCACCTCACCTCCTCCACCTCCCTCCTATTCCTCACCCCTCACTGGCCACACTGGCCTCCTTGCTAACTCCCTGTGCCTAGAAGGCCCTTCCTCACTTGTGATCTCTACTCAAATATCACTCCATCGAGGTGACGCCCCTCCCATCCTTCTTCATCCTTTTTCTCTGCTTTACTTTTCTCCTCAGCTTCAGTCATTAGAATGTGGACCCCCCAAGTCCCCCAATTTTTCAATTGAAACCTCCAATTCAGATGTTCACATGGAATCTCCTGATTCTTAAATGTCAGCTAGTCATTCACATCTTTTAAAAGCACCGTGCAAGTCAATGGGTGTAGGCCAACAGAACGTGTCTGCAGCATGCTGGTCTGTGAACTCTGAGCCGCTAAAAAATTGAAGTTCACTGAGGATGTGACTGAAGATGAGAGGCTGGTGTGTTTCTTTTTTTTTTTTGTTTTTGTAGAGACAGGGTCTCACTTTATGGCCCTCGGTAGAGTGCCGTGGCCTCACACAGCTCACAGCAACCTCCAGCTCCTGGGCTTCAGCGATTCTCTTGCCTCAGCCTCCCGCGTAGCTGGGACTACAGGCGCCCGCCACAACGCCCGGCTGTTTTTTGGTTGCAGTTTGGCCGGGGCCGGGTTTGAACCCGTCACCCTCGGTATATGGGGCTGGCGCCTTACTGACTGAGCCACAGGCGCCGCCCGAGGCTGGTGTGTTTCAACAGTGAAGGTCAGATGAAAAGTACATATGCAGACTCGCATTTCCTTTTGCTCCATTTGAGGCTGCACTTGCAAACTGTGTGAGGTGGCTGAGTTTATTTAGCCACGTGCTTTTTTCTTCCTTTTCCTGTTCAGATTGGATCTCTAAGGCTTCTGTCTTTACTGAAAACTGCCATTTTACTTCTTCAATTTGCAGGAAAATAACTCCAAAGGGAAATTGACTATGAAGCCTTATGGAGTGGCCCCTCTAGAAGGGGGGAGAGGAAAGAAAGAAATATAACCAAGCGCTTGGAGTTGAGAAAATTAAGTGCCGTGGAGCAGTGGCAGTGCCAATTCAGAGCACGTGCACAAAGGAATACTAATGAACTTAATAGCGTATGAGGGACGCCGCAGCTGCTTTGTGTTACAGGGAGTTCGGAAGCCTGCAGAGGAAGGACTGCATGTTAATTTAACAAGAGGTGCCCAATGTTCGACCAAAGGCAAACTACCACGGCCTCCTGCTTCAAGGGCACACGTACATTCTGTGACATGGGCTGGGGAGGGCATGTGGCTAAAACCCAGCTCTGCAACCGAAGAGAAACTCATGACTGTTTGCCACAGACTGATCCTGAGCAGGGTGCTGTTTGGTTAATTTAAAAGCAAAGTGTGTGTGTGTGTGTGTGTGTGTTTTGTATGGAAGGTAGGCTTTAAAGGTAATAAAACCCACAATTTTGCCTACTGTTTAATCTCACTTTTATGGGCTTGGTAGGGAAACAAGGTCACTGGGTCATTTCATGGAAAAAAGTTTTTATCTAGCCTGAACAAGAACCAGACCCTGTTTCTCCTAAAAATAGAAAATTTAGCCAGGCATTGTGGAGGGCACCTGTAGTTCAGCTACTTTGGAGGCTGAGGCAGGAGGATTCCTTGAACTTAGGAGTTTAGGATTGCTGTGAGCTGTGATGATGCCACGGCAATCTAGCCCAAGTGACAGAATAAGGACTTGAGAGACAGAAAAAAAGAAAGAAAAGCCTTTTATTCTCTTTTTTAGGAAGACATAAATTTCCAATTAACTCTCAGGCTTTTTGCAACTTGGATGAGAAGCAAAGTGATCCTTGTTCCTTACCTTATGTGAGACAAAAATTAGAGCAAAGTTTCCTGGATAGCATTCCCATGTCCTTTATGAGTAATTTTCTTCATAAAAGCAACACATGGAGGGAAGATTCTGCCCTTGTGGTGAGGCTACTGAACCTGCCGCCAGGGCCCAGCTGAACCAATGCTGCTCTGTCAAATGGCACAGGGTGTGGCTTAGCGACTTGACTTTGACCTGCACTTCTTGATAATTTTCCTTATACATAAACATGGAGGTGACATTCATTCTAATTATAAAAACAATACTGGGCGGCATCTGTGCCTCAGTGGGTAGGGCACTGGCCCCATATACGGAGGGTGGCAGGTTCAAACCAGTTCTTGGCCAAACTGCAACAAAAAAATAGCCGGGCGTTGTGGCGGGCGCCTGTAGTCCCAGCTACTCGGGAGGCTGAGGCAAGAGATTCGCCTAAGCCCAGGAATTGGAGGTTGCTGCTGTGAGGGCAATAAAGTGAGACTCTGTCTGTACAAAAACAAACAAACAATGCTCTTGGAATAAACTCTAATTGTCCCCCCATCACAGGCCTATTCCACGCCCCTAGTCCCTGCCCCTCCTGCCTCACTTCATTCTGCGCCCCCACACTGTGCCCGCACCCTGCTCCTTAAGGCCCAGCCTCACTGTCATCTGTATTTGCTGTTTCCTCTACCTGCCTTTCCTGTGGCTTCTTGCCAAGGCGCTTCTTACCCAGTAGGTGTCCGCTGAAATGTCATGTTGAAAGAGGCCTTCCTCCCCTGGCTACTCTAAGGCTGCACGCTCTCTCCCACACCATCTTGTCCCATTCCCCCTCTTCTGTTTTCTTTTTTTTTTTTCAAAACAGAGTTTCACTAGGTCACTCTCGGTAGAGTGTCATGGTGTGTTAGCTCACAGCAACCTCAAACTCTTGAGCTTAACGAATCCTCTTGCCTCAGCCTCCCAAGTAGCTGGGACTATAGATGCCTGCCACAACACCTAGCTATTCTTTTTCTTTTTAGAGATGAGGTCTCGCTCTTCCTTAGGCTGGTCTCTCTTCTGTTTTCTTTTCTTTCTTTTCTTTTTTTTTTTCTTTAGAGACAGAGTCTCACTTTATCACCCTTGGTAGAGTGCTGTGGTGTCACAGCTCACAACCACCTCCAATTCCTGGGCTTAGGCGATTCTCTTGCCTCAGCCTCCCGAGTAGCTGGGACTATACGTGCCCACCACAATGCCTGGCTATTTTTTGTTGCAGTTTGGCTAGGGCTGGGTTTCAACCCACCAGCCTTGGTATATGGGGCTGGCACCCTACCCACTGAGCCACAGGTGCCACCTGTTTTCTTTCTTTTTTTTTGAGACAGAGTCTCACTTTGTCACCGTCAGTAGAGTGCCATAGCGTCACAGCTCACAGCAACCTCAAACTCTTGGGCTCAAGTGATTCTCTTGCCTCAGCCTCCCAAGTAACTAGGACTATAGGTGGCCTGCCACAACGCCTGGCTATTTTTAGAGACAGGGACTCACTCTTGCTCAAGCTGGTCTCAAACCTAGGAGCTCAGGCAATCCACCCTCCTTGACCTTCTAGAGTGCTGGGATTACAGGAGTGAGCCACCATGCCCGACTGTCTCTGCTGTTTTCTTTATAGAACTTATGGCTACCTAAAATTATCTCATTGCTTACTTCCTACTTTTTTCTTTACTGTCTGTCCCCCCACCCCCATTGAATATAAGTTGCTTAAGAATACAGGCAGTCCCCAGGTTATGAATGAGATAGGTTCTGTAGGTTTGTTCTTGGTATTTTTTTTTTTTTTTTGAAACAGAGTTTCTCTATGTTGCCCAGTGCTTACAGCAACCTCCAACTCCTGGGCTTAAGCAATTCTCTTGCCTCAGCCTCCCAAGTAACTGGGACTATAGGTGTGCGCCACAATGCCCGGCTATTTTTTGTTTGTAGTTGTCATTGTTGTTTGGCAGGTCTGGGCTGGATTTGAACCCGCCAGCTCTAGTGTATGTGGCTGGTGCCTTAGCTGCTTGAGCTACAGGTGCTGAGCCTGTAGGTTTGTTCTTAAGTTGAATTTGTATGTAAGTTACAACAGGTATATCTGCCTACTACCTATAATAGCCTCCACCTGTAAGTGTAAGTTGTACAGCAATTGGTTGGTTGGTTGTGACTTGGGGATTCACTGTAATAGCTTCTGTTCATAAGTGTGAGTGGTATGTAAGTCGGATGTTTGTAACTCAGGGACTGCCTGTAGTCATCTAGTCAGTTTTACTCATTTCCAGATCTCTGGTGCCTGGGACAGAGCCTGATGCTGAAAAACAGGTCCTCAACAAAGGCTTATTGGAGGAAAGAAAGATGAGGATATACTTCTGCAGCTCAAGGGATTTCAGAAATGAAATGGCGGGGGAGGGAGGGAGGGTGAGTGAAGGTGTGTGACACGCCTTTTGCAGGCGGCACACAATTATAAGAGGGACTTGGCTCAGTGCCTGTAGCTCAGTGACTAGGGCGCCAGCCACATACACCAGAGCTAGTGGGTACGAACCCAGCCCGAGCCTGCCAAACAATGACAACTACAACCAAAAATATAGCCGGGCGTTGTGGCGGACACCTGTAGTCCCAGCTACCTGGGAGGCTGAGGCAAGAGAATCGCTTAATGGGCAGTGCCTGTGGCTCAGTGAGTAGAGCGCCGGCCCTATATTCAGAGGTGGCTGGTTCAAACTCGGCCCCAGCCAAACTGCAACAAAAAATAGCCCGGCATTGTGGTGGGCACCTGTAGTCCCAACTACTTAGAAGGCTGAGGCAAGAGAATTGCTTAAGCCCAGGAGTTGGCGGTTGCTTGATCTGTGATGCCATAGCACTCTACCAAGGGCAAAAAAGTGAGACTCTGTCTCTAAAAAAAAAAAATAAAAACAAGAGAATTGCTTAAGCCCAAGAGTTAGAGGTTGCTGTGAACTGTAAACTGTGTACTGGGCAACATAATGAAACTCTGTCTCAAAAAAAAAAAAGAGGGACTTTACCTAACAAATGCAATCAATGTAACTTGGTTCTTTGTACCCTTAATGAATCCCCAACAATTAAAAAAAAAGTGGAACAATATAAAAAAACAAAACAAATAAAATACATAGAAAAATAAAAAAAAAATGAAATGGCAATTTGAGGAAGGGGAGTAAGATGCCACATTATCAATCTTGTCAATTGTCGAACTGACCTAGACTCTGAGCTATAACTGCATGAGCTTCTGAGTTTCTACATGTGTGGCTTTTGCTGCTCCAGGAGATGATGCTCAAAATATTTAACAGGTGCACATAGACACATGTGGACATGCTAATGTCCGCTCTGCCTTCCTGCCCTCACCTCCTTGTTCCTCACACTTGTACCCAGCTTCTAGGGCCCAGGGCAAATGTCATCCCACTAGGCAGCCTTCCAGATACTTTGCCCCACCACTCTGCACTCTCTTGCTGTACAGGGATTGTACGTTTTGACTCTTTCAGGTCAGATACCAGACTTACTGACCTCCCAGTCCAGGATTTGTGTGCCCATCAAAGTGTATGAAATAAATGCAAAAGTGAAGAAATGCAGGGGCAAGTAAGGGACTGGAAAATAACTATCAAACAGTTCCCCCCAGGGCCAATGCAGCACGAGGCTGAGGCCAGTCCCTACCTGTGCATCATCCTCAGAAGCATCCTTTGCCTTGATTGTCTCGTCCCCACATAGCTCAAAATCTTCAGAATAGTCCAAAGGAGGTTCAATATGGAGCCGTGAGCCAGCTTCTGTTCTGATCTGCACAGATTTCTAGATACAAAAATTCAGACCATTTCAGATATAGTGGCATGAACATCTTTATTCCTCTGAAGGGCAAGGACCAACACTAAAGAGGTGGAGAACGTAGATTCCAGAACGTAGATTCCACTGGCCATGTGCCTACACAGAATAGCAGTTTTGTCATGGTGAACGCTGGCCTGGCAGCACCCATCTGCTGGCCTGCACCAGTCTTGACTGCTTCTTACTGTCTAAAGTGTGCTTAATAGAATTTTTAAAAATAACTTCTTGGTTTGAAATTATTTATCAGTAGACTTTTAGTAGATGGTAAATTTCTCAAAAAAGGGCTTTGTGATCAAATTCTTTTGGGAAACCCTAGCCCACACATACACAGACTATGGATATCCTAAAATGGAACACAGAACAGAACTTGGGACTATAGAAATAAGCATGTGGGGCCTCTCTTTTTTCTGGCATTTCTGGGATCATTCTTTGGGAAATAAACTTAGGGCCTGGCCTGGCAGACAGCAGGCTACCTCCCAGCGTCCATTTTCCCTTTCTCTTGTATCAAGTTTCCAGATGGTGACGTGGCATTCCCAGTCTCCCCTGTAGCCGGAAGGGACCATGTGGACATATCTGGCAAATGAGGTGGGGTGGGAGGCAGAGATGTGCACTGCATCCTCCAACTGTGCCTTTACAGGGAAGGGGCCAGCCTCCCCATAATCTGCTCCCCTTCCTGCCAGCTGGAATGTGCAGATGGGGGTGAGCTGCCTGGCACCGTGAAAGGAAAGCCACAGCTGGAGGATGGCAGGGTAACAAGACCACTAGTGCCTGAGCTCCTGATGACCTCTCGAGGCAGGGGTGACTGCCCCCACTTAAGCAGCATCATGTCAGAAACATCAGCTTTCATGCTGCTTAAGCCACTGTGACTTGGGCAGCCAAACCTGTGCCTTAAACCCTGTGGTCTCCAACACCCCAGGCTGCAGACCAGATCTGTGGCCTTTAGGAACCAGACTGGGCCACAGAGAAGGAGGTGAGCGGCAGGCAAGCAAGAGAAACTTCTTCTGTATCTACAGCCACTCCTCATCCTTTGCATCACTGCCTCAGCTCTGCCTCCTGTCAGTGAAGTGGCGGCATTAGATTCTCATAGGACTGCAAACCCTACTGTAAACTGCACGGGTGAGGGATCTAGGTTGTACGTTCCTTATGAGAATTCAGTGCCTGATGATCTGAGGTGGAGCTAGGTTTGTTTATGTTCCCTGGATCTAGCCACACCTAAAGCAAACCTCCCAGAAACTTTCTCGTTTTTCACACAAGCCAATGTAAATTATGTTATTTGTGATAGCGTCTTGACCCTCCCTTACACTCTAAACTCTTCTGCCTCTGTGCCTTTGCTCATGCTGTTCTCCCAGTCTTAATGCCATTCTCCCAAATCTTCTCCATACCCACTTCTTCCCTGACCAGCTGTGGTGATACTGCTAGAGCTCTGCCCACCCAGATTCTGCCCACTACCTGCTTCTGTTGAGGTGGCAGTGTGCCCTGTTGGGATGGTGACATTGCTGGGGCTTGTAGCTAGGAAAAGCCAAGTAATCAGGTGTGACAATGCTAGTGTCCTGGTAATTGGGACCAACTCGATTCTTCTCCATACCCACTTCTTCCCTGACCAGCTGTGGTGATACAGATCATTTATCCTTTCATCCTTCCAGACTGGAATGGAGATGGGTGTTTTGGAGCAGAGCAGCCATCTTAAGAGAATAAGGAAGAAAGCCAACACCAAACACAGCCTGGTGGAAACAGAGGAACCAGGGTGCCAGGTAGTATCATCCACTTGTCTCAGCGGCCACCTCTAAATGCCTGGTTTAGAGAGGGCACAGCAGTAGCAGTCTGTAAGCCACATGGTGCAGCTTCTGGGGCACACAGCTCCCCTTCACCCCAGCTGGTACCACGCTGTGGGTGCTCACCATTTTGTAGTTATATTACAGTTGCTCATGCCTGGGGAAGGGCCTGAGTTGCAGGTTGGTTCAATTCCTGGAACTCTGACACTTATTCCCTGAGTGACCTTGAACAAGTCACCTAATCTCCCTGAGTACCAGTTTCCATGTCTGTTAAGACGGCACTCATGAGACCTTCCTCGCAGAGGTGTCACAAGGACGGCACAAAGTGATGCAGGCTGAGCCCTCAGCATGGGGCTCTGGCATACAGCACTTACTCAGATGGCATCCGCTCTACACAGGTGGCCAGACCTCCTCTCTGGTGTTTGTTTTGTTCAATGTGGCCCCTAAACGCAAGCCAACTATGTTATGTGGTAGAGAACTGGAGAGGCTGCCACCCACTCTGAGCCTGGAGGCAAAGCTGGCTGTGCTGGACTCAGGAAGCAAGGCCAGGGATGGGTGGAGTGACCAAGGACCCAGGGTGTGATGCACACATCTGCTCTAGGTATCCTGCTTACCTCATCCTAGTCCTGGCCCTGTGACTAAGGGATGGAAGAGGACACAAAGTCATGTGCATGGACTTCGTGACCTGTCTAAGGGACATTCAAGGGTAATACAGGTCATGCATTTCTCCTGATGCCCTATAGTTAGCACCTTTCACCCCATCAGAGTCAGCTTCCCACATGCTTAGTAAATAAACATAGCTATTATTTTGATGAAGAAAATGATGTCAGAGCCTAATTGCCCTACAGACTCTCAGCAGCTCAGGACAGGTCTGCCTTCTGATCCAAGTTCATGTTGTCCTCCCCCTCCATTAGTGCTTTCCTGCTAGGTGCTATACCAAGTGCCACTCCAAGCCCTAGGTATATTCGCTCTGTTAGTTCTTACCGCAGCCCCAGGGAAAACCAAGGGACAAGGGTATGAGCTACTTGTCCAAGGCCAAACAGCTAGAAAACCACAAAGCCTAATCAGAGGCCTGAGTTTAAACAAGGGATGGGCCAGCATTTACTGTATAGGGCCAGAGGGTACATATTTTGGTCTTTACTGGGATGTTCAATTGTCCCACTGACAATTCAAAGCAGCCCTGGACGATGCCTAAATACATGGGCATGGCTGTGCTTCAATAACACTTTATTGACAAAACAGGCTGAGTCTGGATTTGGCCCAAGGCTGTAGTTTGTGGACCAACTCTTACTGTAAATTACCATGCTGGACTGCCCTCAGCAGGCACATTGAAGAAATACAGTGGCCTTTGGAGAGAGTAGATGGGGGATTAGAGAATTGCTGGAGAATATCTAACATACAGAAAGGAGGAGGGGATGAGCTACAGATCATTCAAGGAAAAGATCTTGGGAGAGAGGGCATAAGGGGCTGATAAAAGGCAGCTGGGGGTCTCCCTGGGAGAGCAGGGAGGAGGGAGGGGTGCAGAAGGAAGGAGCCATGGGACATGTTCCTCCTTAAGGAGATCCATTACTCTGAGATGCTGGCTTGAGTGTCCCTTGCTGTGTCTGAGCCCTTCTTGCCTTTCCCCCATCCGTTGTCCTTCTCCTGACCACCTGCCTTGCTGCCCTGGGCTGTAGCTCCAGCTTCCTCCCATGGTAGCAGGGTGACAAAATGAAGTGGGGAGCTGCTGGTGGCAGCCTAGGTAACACATTGGGGCACAGGGAGGGTGGGAGAATTGAGAGATGAAGAATGACTCCTGTCACATTGTTTGAGCTCTTGGTCCAGATCATGCCTGAATGTAAGAGACCAAGAGTTGGGTTGAACACAACTCCGCTGGCCTCAGATTGGAATAAAAAATTGGGGCGGTGCCTGTAGCTCAGTGGGTAGGGTGCCGGCCCCAGATACTGAGGGTGGCGGATTCGAACTCAGCCCTAGCCAAACTGCAACAACAACAAAAATAGTCGGGTGTTGTTGTGGGCGCCTGTAGTCCCAGGTACTCGGGAGGCTGAGGCAAGAGAATCGCCTAAGCCCGGGAGTTGGAGGTTGCTATGAGCTGTGACGCCAAGGCAGTCTACCGAGGGCAATAAAGTGAGACTCTGTCTCTAAAAAAAAAAAAAAAAAAAAAGAAAGAAAGAAAAGAAAAAGAAAAAGGAATAAAAAACTAGCATTCTACTTACAAAAATTGATTCAAGATGGATAAAAAATATTTAAATCTAAGGCATGAAACAATAAAAATCCTTGAAGAAAGTGTGGGGAAAAACACTTGAAGACACCAGCTTGGAGAAAGACTTTATGAAGAAGACTACTATGGCAATTGCAACAACAATAAAAGTGAATAAATGGGACTTAATTAAATTGAAAAGCTTCTGTACAGCTAAGGAAACAACAACCAAAGCAAATACACAACCTTCAGAATGGGAAAAGATATTTGCATATTATGACTTGAACAAAAGCTTGATAACTAGGATCTAGAGAGAACTCAAATTAATCAACAAAAAAAGACCCAACAATCCCATATATCACAGGGCAAGACACATGAATAGCATTTTTTTTTTTTTTTTGAGACAGAGTCTCAAGCTGCCGCCTGGGTAGAGTGCTGTAGCATCACAACTCACAGCAACCTCAAACTCTTGGGCTTAAGCAATTCTCTTCCCTCAGCTTCCCCAATAGTTGGGACTACAGGTGCCCACCACAATGCATGGCTATTTTTTTGTTGTTGTTGCAGTTGTCATTGTTGTTTTAACTGGCCCGGGCCAGGTTCGAACCCACCAGCCTTGGTGTATGTGGCCGGCACCCTACCCACTGAGCTACGGGCACCACCATGAATAGCACTTTCTTTAAAGAAGACAGACGAATGGCTAACAAACATATGAAAAAATGCTCATCATCCCTGATCATCAGAGAAATGCAAATCAAAATCACCCTGAGATATCACCTAACCCCAGTGAGAATGGCCCACATCACAAAGTCTCAAAGCTGCAGGTGCTGGCATGGATGTGGGGAGAAGGGAACACTTTTACACTGCTGGTGGGACTGTAAACTAATACAACCTTTTGGGAAGTATGGAGAATCCTCAAAGAACTCAAATCAGACCTCCCATTTGATCCTGCAGTCCCATTACTAGGCATCTACCCAGAAGGAAAAAAATCCTTTTATTATAAGGACTTTTGCGCTAGACTCTTTATCATAGCTCAGTCTATAATTGCCAAAATGTGGGAACAGCCTAAATGCCACCAACCCAGGAATGGATTAACAAGCTGTGGTATATGGAATATACTATGGAATACTATTCAGCCATTAAAAAAGATGGAGACTTTACATCTTTTGTATTAACCTGGATGGGGGTGGAACACATCCTTCTTAATAAAGCATCACAAGAATGCAGATGTAAAAATTTAATGTATTCAATTCCAATATGAAGGCATAGATGAACTAATACGGGGGGGGGGGGGGCGCCGCAGGAGAATGAGGGAGGGGAAGAGGGAGGAGGGAGGGGGAAAAGGGAGACACGGTATATTGCACACCTCTTGGGGGGCAGAACACAATTATAAGAGGGACTTTATCTAACGAATGCAATCAGTGTAACCTAATTCTTTGTACCCTCAATGAATCCCAAACAATAAAAAAAAAAAAAAAAAAAAGGAACTCCAGCATTCAAGGAGGGCCCCGGCTGTCGGTCTTCTGTAGTTTTCCCATGTTCCCTTCCTAGCAGCTTAGCACACCCGCTCATACGCTGCCAAGATATCTGGACATGGATTTGCAGCCAGCACTAAGACACTTCATCTGTGAGTCCTTACTGAGCAATGGCTGCATACAAGGTTCTGGAAACATGGCAAGACACACATACAAAATTTTGAAACCAATGCCCTGCCCTCAGGAAGGTCACGCAGTACACATAAGGGAAGAATGTGTTTATGAAGCAACATGCGACAAAGTTAATATGGGTCCAGAAAGAGTTCTAATGCTGAGTGGGTGCCAGAGAGAGGAATAAATAGTCCCTCCATCTGGTTTACTCTCCCGCCCCCAGCCCCAAGGAGGCTCCTCTGCCCCCACTGGGAGGAGATTTTGTGAGCAGCCCCCACCCACATGAGGAGGCTCACCTCCTCGTGAGGAGTCTGGGCCGGCAGCTTCCAGCCCAGCCCCCAGGCCATGCGCACACACTGCCTCCTACCTTCACGCCCTTGCAAAGGATGATGACTGTGCTCCTGGCTGGCTCCCCACTTGGCATAATGCTTTATCCGAGTGGGTGTTTCTAAGCGGCTGCTCTTTCCTGCCTACTTGCAGCATCCAAACCTGGGTAGACCCTTGCAGTATCAAACATGCACCTGAAGAGGATTTCAAAGTCCTGACACCCCCAAACCCATGCTTCCATTTGCCAGCCCAAGGCTAGCTTATTTCATACCCAGCTCATACTCAGCCTGGTTCATGCCCACAGTTATCTGTATGTATCTGCTGCTCCTCTCAGCAAAGTGTTCTAAGAGGTGTGCATTAAAGCTCATTGTCAAGTAAGAAAAAAAAAAAAAAAAAAAAAGAGCAAGGCTGGGGGCTGCCCTGTATGGTTGTGCAGGTTGTGCGATATGCAAATGGCTCCCTCTAGAGGTAGGAGAACTCTAAAACTGACAAAGAGGGAGAAGGGCTACCTTACTTGATACGTTTCCCTAGATTTATCTGATCTCTTATAAATTATAGCACTCAACTCTCTGACAGTCTGTGTAGTGCAAGGTCACTAGAAAGGCTGCTGCTTTCAGGTTGTTTCATTTATTGTCCTCAATGCAAGGGTTTCAGAACTCAGAAAGAGGGTAACAAAAGAAAGGAACCCCAACGCTTCATTCACATTTTCACTTGTGAGCTTTTCTGAAAGCTGAAGCTATCCCAGTCACGATAGGAAACTGGGTATGACAGTTGAGTGAGAGCAAAGCCTCTGCCTTAATAATTGCAATGAACCTTCTTTCAAGACCTTTAAGGGAAGCCCACCCCACAGTAAATCTCTGGAAGGCCAATCCCTTCACTACCAATTTAATGCTAAGAGCTGATGACGTTCATCAAATCTGACAGCATTTTGGTAAAAGACAGCTCTGTTGATTAGGCCGCTGTCCACCCAAGTATTACAAGGCTGAGGAAGCCATAAATTTTAATCCACTGATGGCAGCAAAAAGATCTAAGGCCTAGAGGGGTGAGAGAAAAAGGACAGTATGAGCTAGAGCCCATATATCACCACCAGCCCCTTCCACAGGAACGGCAGAAGCTCAGAAGCCTAGAAGCTCAACGCAGGAGGTGCCACCAGCCTCCCTAAGCCTCCTGAACCACAGATCTCAGGAAGGCTTTTTAATCTCACCTCACCAAGTGAGGTTTATTTTATTTTGTTTTTTGCAGTTTTTGGCCAGGGCTGGGTTATGAACCCACCACCTCTGGTATATGGGGCCAGCACCCTACTCCTTGAGCCACAGCCGCTGCCCTCTCAGGAAGGCTTTTATGAGTGATGCTTGTCAGTCTCTTGGCAAGCAGCCAATGTTTGGTGGCTCTGTGACCTTCTGGCCAAGGGATCCTTGGGCCTATGCAACTGAGGCAGCCCCTTTGTCTGAGCAGCTCTACCCAAAAGTGATTCCTTGTTGCTGGGCAAGACCAGAGAAGGGAGATCCCTTCTACTGAAGGAGAATGTATTGGGCTTGGTCAGTACAAATGGGACATGTGGCTCAAGAGAGCTTCGGAGAGACATCACAGAAATCAGCATGATGGCCTGAAGGAGAGCAGAGAGCATGAGATAGGAGGAAATAGTGCTGTGCTGACTGCAGGTAAGGTTGTGGCCACAAGTGCTCCTTGTGCTCTGTGACCACTATATTCCCCCCTGATCTGGCCATGCTCTATGTCAGTACATGTGGCTATGCTGTCCCTTTGGGTGGGTACTGCCCTACGGGAGAAACCCCAAGACTGGGAGGGGCTGTGGTCCCTCTCTTGATGGGGTGGCTTTTGAGAATTGGCCATTGGCCATCGGAGCTTGGCTGCCTTGACCACTCTGCCTATCCCTGGTGACCTCTAAAAATGGAGGAAACATCCAAAAGGGTCAGGCTGGAAAGATCACCTTCCTCTCTATTCTGTGGACTTTTTACCATGGAAAAACTTGCTACTTAAGTCCACTTCCTGGGGCCACAGAAAATCATTCCAGTCCTTCTCCTTCCTGACAGCAAGAGTGATACAGTTGGTGCAGAGAGTCTCTTTCCCATCTCCAGCCCTTCTGATGAGAAGCTATGGGAAAAGGGGCAGTGCTAGGGTGGGCAGGACGGCATCTGATGACCTGGCTGCTATCTCCAGTCACAGCCTATGGGACAAGGGGTGGTCCTGGCTAACCAGCCAGCACTCCAGGCCATGACCTGGTAACAAAGAGAGGCTGAGAGAGTCAGATTCTCTCTCTCTTGAAAACTTTCTACAAACCAGTACAGAGGGAGTAGAAAACCCTACGGTGGAGAAGGCTCCATGGGTCAGGTGAACACTGAACAAGACAACAGAAGCTCAGGGACAGGGAACGGAGGTGAGAGGTGAGGGGGGCTACGCCAGGTGGGTAGAAAGAAAAGAGCTGCACACAGCAGCTGGAGACCCAAACGTGGTCCTGTCCTGGGGAATCCTCACATTTGGACTGGAATTCAAACTACTTTCTGTGATCTTCCAGACCCTGCCTGTTTGGCCCCTCCTCCCTGCAGCCCTGACCCCCACCTGGCCCTCTCCCACACTAGCCACCACACATCTCAACTTGTGTCCGCTGCCCACTGCCCTGGCTGTGCTCCCACTTGGGACACTCTCACCCCAGATCTTCCTGGGACTGGCTCCAGCTAGTACTTTGGTCTTGGCTGAGATAAGGCCCCTTGGAGGTGACCTTGCAGCACATCTTTACTAAAGTGACTCTGACTGCAGACACCTTCTAACCCATGCCGCTGCCTACTCTCTACCTACTTGCCTGCTTCTGGCCATGTGCTTTCCCACCCGGCAAACAATATCCAGGAGAGCAGAGCCTGACCAGTCTCACTCACTGCTCTCACCCCAATACCCGTAAGTGTCAAAAGCTGAGTATGTACTCAATAAGTAATCAAGGAATGAATGAATGAGGGAAAGAACACACTGGGGTGAAAGCCCTGAGCTCTCCAAGCAAAGCCATTCTCACCATCTGCCCTTCTGTTGATTACATCTACAGTCAATACTGTTCAGTGACTTTTTCTGTGCCAGGCCCTGCTTGAATCTCTCTATAAACACTAGTTCACTCACTCCTCATTAACTCCCCAATGAGGCAGGAATATTATCAAGTCACTTGACAAGCAAGAAAGCAGGCACCGAGGGGATAAGAGATCACAGTAACGGCCTTGCAGCCCTAACCCTCAGGGGCAGAGTGAGACCGGTTTTGGCACCCTGGTCCACAGGCACAAGATCTTAAAGAGCAAGAGGAAGTGAAAGGAAAATTAGGGCAAGGAAACAGATAAAAGAAATCACTCATGAGGAAGAATCAGCAGAAAACTCCAGGCAACATGAAGAACCAGTCCAGAACGACCCCGCCAAGGGACCATGAGGTAGCTACTGCAGAGGATTCCACCTATACAGAAATGTTAGGAATGACAGAAAGGGAATTTAGAATACACATGTTGAAAACAATGAAAGAAATGATGGAAACAATGAAGGAAACTGCTAATAAAGTGGAAAATAACCAAAAGGAAATCCAAAAACAGAATCAAATCAGAGATGAACGATATGAAGAATATAAAAAGGATATAGCAGAGCTGAAGGAAATGAAACAGTCAATCAGGGAACTTAAAGATGCAATGGAAAGTATCAGCAACAGGTTAGACCATGCAGAAGAAAGAATTTCAGAGGTAGAAGACAAAGTTTTTGAGATAACTCAGATAGTAAAAGAGGCAGAAAAGAAGAGAGAGAAAGCAGAACGTTCACTGTCAGAATTATGGGACTTTATGAAGCGTTCCAACATACGAGTTATAGGAATTCCAGAAGGGGAAGAAGAATGCCCCAGAGGAATGGAAGCCATACTAGAGAATATTATAAAAGAAAATTTCCCAAACATCACCAAAGATTCTGACACACTGCTTTCAGAGGGATATCGGATCCCAGGTCGCCTCAACTCTAACCGAGCTTCTCCAAGACACATTGTGATGAACCTGTCCAAAGTCAAGACAAAAGAAAAGATTCTGCAAGCTGCCAGGAGTAAGCGCCAGTTGTCCTACAGGGGCAAATCCATCAGAGTGACCGCAGACTTCTCTAATGAAACTTTCCAAGCAAGAAGACAATGGTCATCTACCTTTAATCTACTTAAACAGAACAATTTTCAGCCCAGAATTCTGTACCCTGCTAAGCTAAGCTTCAAAATTGATGGAGAAATCAAATCATTTATGGATATACAAACATTGAGGAAATTCGCCACAACAAGACCAGCTCTACAGGAAATACTTCAACCTGTTCTGCACACTGACCACCACAATGGATCAGCAGCAAAGTAAGAACTCAGAAATCAAAGGACAGAGCCTAACCTCCACACTGATGCAAAAGATAAAACTAAGCAATGGATTCTCACCAAATAAGACGAATAGAATACTACCACACTTATCAATTATCTCCATAAATGTTAATGGCTTGAATTCCCCACTGAAGAGACATAGATTGGCTGACTGGATTAAAAAACACAAGCCATCCATTTGCTGTCTGCAAGAAACACACCTGGCTTCAAAAGACAAATTAAAGCTCCGAGTCAAGGGATGGAAGACAATTTTTCAGGCAAATGGAATTCAGAAGAAAAGAGGAGTTGCAATCTTATTTTCAGATACATGTGGATTTAAAGCAACTAAAGTCAAAAAAGACAAAGATGGTCACTTTATATTGGTCAAGGGAAAACTACAACAAGAAGACATTTCAATTCTAAATATTTATGCACCCAATTTAAATGCTCCCAGATTCTTGAAGCAGACCTTACTCAGTCTGAGCAATATGATATCTGATAATACCATCATAACAGGGGACTTTAACACACCTCTTACAGAGTTGGACAGATCCTCTAAACAGAAATTAAACAAAGATATAAGAGATTTAAATGAGACCCTAGAACAACTATGCTTGATAGACGCATATAGAACACTCCATCCCAAAGATAAAGAATATACATTCTTCTCATCACCCCATGGAACATTCTCCAAAATTGATCATATCCTGGGACACAAAACAAATATCAACAGAATCAAAAGAATTGAAATTTTACCTTGTATCTTTTCAGACCATAAGGCACTAAAGGTGGAACTCAACTCTAACAAAAATGCTCGACCCCACCCAAAGGCATGGAAATTAAACAATCTTCTGTTGAATAACAGATGGGTGCAGGAAGAAATAAAACAGGAAATCATTAACTTCCTTGAGCATAACAACAATGAAGACACAAGCTACCAAAACCTGTGGGATACTGCAAAAGCAGTTTTGAGAGGAAAATTCATCGCTTTAGATGCCTACATTCGAAAAACAGAAAGAGAGCACATCAACAGTCTCACAAGAGATCTTATGGAATTGGAAAAAGAAGAACAATCTAAGCCTAAACTCAGTAGAAGAAAAGAAATATCCAAAATCAAATCAGAGATCAATGAAATTGAAAACAAAAGAATCATTCAGAAAATTAATGAAACAAGGAGTTGGTTTTTTGAAAAAAATAAATAAAATAGATAAACCATTGGCCAGACTTACTAGAAAAAGAAAAGTAAAATCTCTAGTAACCTCAATCAGAAACGATAAAGGGGAAATAACAACTGATCCCACAGAGATACAAGAGATCATCTCTGAATACTACCAGAAACTCTATGCCCAGAAATTTGACAATGTGAAGGAAATGGATCAATATTTGGAATCACACCCTCTCCCTAGACTTAGCCAGGAAGAAATAGACCTCCTGAACAGACCAATTTCAAGCACTGAGATCAAAGAAACAATAAAAAAGCTTCCAACTAAAAAATGCCCTGGTCCAGATGGCTTCACTCCAGAATTCTATCAAACCTTCAAGGAAGAGCTTATTCCTGTACTGCAGAAATTATTCCAAAAAATTGAGGAAGAAGGAATCTTCCCCAACACATTCTATGAAGCAAACATCACCCTGATACCAAAACCAGGAAAAGACCCAAACAAAAAGGAGAATTTCAGACCAATCTCACTCATGAATATAGATGGAAAAATTCTCAACAAAATCCTAGCCAATAGATTACAGCTTATCATCAAAAAAGTCATTCATCATGATCAAGTAGGCTTCATCCCAGGGATGCAAGGCTGGTTTAACATACGCAAGTCCATAAACGTTATCCACCATATTAACAGAGGCAAAAATAAAGATCACATGATCCTCTCAATAGATGCAGAAAAAGCATTTGATAAAATCCAGCATCCTTTTCTAATTAGAACACTGAAGAATATAGGCATAGGTGGCACATTTCTAAAACTGATTGAAGCTATCTATGACAAACCCACAGCCAATATTTTACTGAATGGAGTTAAACTGAAAGCTTTTCCTCTTAGAACTGGAACCAGACAAGGTTGTCCTCTGTCACCTTTACTATTCAACATAGTGCTGGAAGTTCTAGCCAATACAATTAGGCAAGACAAGGAAATAAAGGGAATCCAAATGGGAGCAGAGGAGGTCAAACTCTCCCTCTTTGCTGACGACATGATCTTATACTTAGAGAACCCCAAAGACTCAACCACAAGACTCCTAGAAGTCATCAAAAAATACAGTAATGTTTCAGGATATAAAATCAATGTCCACAAGTCAGTAGCCTTTGTATACACCAATAACAGTCAAGATGAGAAGCTAATTAAGGACACAACTCCCTTCACCATAGTTTCAAAGAAAATGAAATACCTAGGAATATACCTAACGAAGGAGGTGAAGGACCTCTATAAAGAAAACTATGAACTCCTCAGAAAGGAAATAGCAGAGGATATTAACAAATGGAAGAACATACCATGCTCATGGATGGGAAAAATCAACATTGTTAAAATGTCTATACTTCCCAAAGCAATCTACCTATTCAATGCCATTCCTAGCAAAGTACCTACATCGTACTTTCAAGATTTGGAAAAAATGATTCTGCGTTTTGTATGGAACCAGAAAAAACCCCGTATAGCTAAGGCAGTTCTTAGTAACAAAAATAAAGCTGGGGGCATCAGCATACCAGATTTTAGTCTGTACTACAAAGCCATAGTGCTCAAGACAGCATGGTACTGGCACAAAAACAGAGACATAGACACTTGGAATCGAATTGAACACCAAGAAATGAAACTAACATCTTACAACCACCTAATCTTCGATAAACCAAACAAGAACTTACCTTGGGGGAAAAACTCCCTATTCAATAAATGGTGTTGGGAGAACTGGATGTCTACATGTAAAAGAATGAAACTGGACCCACACCTTTCCCCACTCACAAAAATTGATTCAAGATGGATAAAGGACTTAAATTTAAGGCATGAAACAATAAAAATCCTCAAAGAAAGCATAGGAAAAACACTGGAAGATATTGGCCTGGGGGAAGACTTCATGAAGAGGACTGCCATGGCAATTGCAACAACAACAAAAATAAACAAATGGGACTTCATTAAACTGAAAAGCTTCTGTACAGCTAAGGAGACAATAACCAAAGCAAAGAGACAACCTACACAATGGGAAAGGATATTTGCATATTTTCAATCAGACAAAAGCTTGATAACCAGGATCTATAGAGAACTCAAATTAATCCACATGAAAAAAGCCAACAATCCCTTATATCAATGGGCAAGAGACATGAATAGAACTTTCTCTAAAGACGACAGACGAATGGCTAACAAACACATGAAAAAATGTTCATCATCTCTATATATTAGAGAAATGCAAATCAAAACATCCCTGAGATATCATCTAACCCCAGTGAGAATGGCCCATATCACAAAATCTCAAAACTGCAGATGCTGGCGTGGATGTGGAGAGAAGGGAACACTTTTACATTGCTGGTGGGACTGCAAACTAGTACAACCTTTCTGGAAGGAAGTATGGAGAAACCTCAAAGCACTCAACCTAGACCTCCCATTCGATCCTGCAATCCCATTACTGGGCATCTACCCAGAAGGAAAGAAATCCTTTTATCATAAGGACACTTGTACTAGACTGTTTATTGCAGTCTCAATTTACAATCGCCAAAATGTGGAAACAGCCTAAATGCCCACCAACCCAGGAATGGATTAACAAGCTGTGGTATATGTATACCATGGAATACTATTCAGCCATTAAAAAAAATGGAGACTTTACATCCTTCGTATTAACCTGGATGGAAGTGGAAGACATTATTCTTAGTAAAGCATCACAAGAATGGAGAAGCATGAATCCTATGTACTCAATCTTGATATGAGGACAATTAATGACAATTAAGGTCATGGGGGGGAAGCAGAAAGAGGGATGGAGGGAGGGGGGTGGGGCCTTAGTGTGTGTCACACTTTATGGGGGCAAGACATGATTGCAAGAGGGACTTTACCTAACAATTGTAATCAGTGTAACTGGCTTATTGTACCCTCAATGAATCCCCAACAATAAAAAAAAAAAAAAAAAAAAGAGATCACAGTAACGAGTAAAGGGGAGACCATGCAACTAGGAGTGGAGCTGGGTTCCAGGGTCTGTGCTCTAAACCATTGCTCTGGACTTGTCTGTCACCTGCTGCCAGGTGTTCCCACCTGAAGCAGCAGACAGCCCCCACTGATTGTGCTCATTCCCCCTCAAGCAGCCCTGGGAGGTTATGTTGATGGAGAAACAAAAGCTTAACAGGTTACTTTGGCTCCAGAGCACACAGCTAGTAAATAGTCCAAAGTCCAACCCCTTCTACTCTCTATGGGCTGAGAATTCAAATGCCCCAAAGAGTCAAGAGATCAGGCAACAGCAGCCGAAGCAGGACACTAAATTGCAGCTACCACTTGACCTCACCAGAGGAGCTCTAGGTAAACAGGAGGGCTCATGTCCCATCAGAAAGGGAAGCCACGACTTGGCTCTTGCTGCCGGCTGCCTAAGGGGAAGAGGATGGCCCAATGTGGGTGTCAGATCTTTCCACTTTTCCAGGGAAGCAGGACTATAAAAAATCTTTTGAATTCAAATGTTGGCAAGTCACCAAAAAGTCTTTTTTTTGAAAACTGTGTGAGTCCAAAAAATATTTTCTAGAAGCAAGTCTGACCCATAGACTGCAAAAGTTATTCACTTCTGGACTCTGCTAGGCCAGCCCTCCTCCTCCTTGTTGAGCAGTCCGCCTGTCGAGTGCCTGGGCCCTGGCAGGTGCCAATGAATGTCTGTTAAGTTGAAGGATGTTTCTTTTATGACAAGCATCCTAATCCACTCCCCAGTTCTCAATTCTCCCTGGTTTGTCAATATCTCTGAGGAGTGGTCCCCAAAGGGCCATGTGTGCATGAAAGAGAGATCAGGGTCACTCAGCACACATCTCACTCTCCTCCTAGGGGACCACTAGGTGTGGCAGAGACCAGAAAGTAACCACATTTCCTGGGCTCCCTGTCAGCCTAGGCTCAGGTGTGATTTGGGTTCAGCCTCACATGGGAAACAGATGTTAGTGAATTCTGTGCGCAGTTGTGGAGGCAACAGGTTCTTTAACAATGTTCCCCACTACCTAGCCAGGCTACGGGGCAGGGGTCAACTTTTCTTCTAAGTGTTGCTCTAGCAGGCCCAGGCTGGGATCACTCTGAAGCCAACAGTGTGGCAGTGGCTCCCTGATTCCTGGCTCACAGCTAAGGGGATGCTCCTTTTTTTTTTTTTTCTTTTTGAGACAGAGTCTCAAGCTGTCACCCTCAGTAGAATGCTGTTGTGTCACAACTCACAGCAACCTCAAACTCTTAGGCTCAAGTGATTCTTTTGCCTCAGTCTCCCTAGTAGCTATGACTACAGGCACCCGCCACAATGCACAGCTATTTTGTTTGGTTTGTTTAGCAGGCCCAGGCTAGGTTCAAACCCACCAGCCCTGGAGTATGTGGCTGGCACCCTAACCACTGAGCTATGGGCGCCCCCACGGGGATGCTTCTTGATGTGGACCCCATGCCTTCCTGACTGTGTCCCAGAGGCAGGCCAGGGCTAAGCAACTATGCTTTCTGGGCACCAACCTAAAGGCCCAGCCCACTCCTCAGCCAGCCCCAAGGATTTGTATCTGTCTCCTGGCATTGGTTCCTTTCTCCTTAAAATAGCTGAGTGTCTTTGTTGTTAGGCACTGATTGACCCAGACTGACACAGTGTAGAAGGACAATTACAGCCCTCAAGGCATCAGGAAGCCAGGAAATTAGCTATGATTAGGCCCTGTGAAGTGTGGGACCACAAGGAGAGGCTGGAGAACGATGTTAATTAATCTTAGGCCAAGTCTTTTAAATTGCACAGACTCTGGGGCCAGCCATTAAGCCACAGTCTAAGACAAAAATATGGCTCCTGACAATAGAAGGCTCTCAAAACAACTAGAAGAACTGTCTTAAGTAAGAAGTGGAGAAAGGCCTCATTAACAACAAATTAGTATTCATTGCTGGGGACAAAAGGAGGCCTCCAGGCTGTGTGCCTTTTAGGCCTTGCTCATAAACGTTAAGATAAGGCAGGAGGGCCTTTCTCCGTTTAATCAAAACTTGAGAATGCCTGGTGAGGAAACAAAGATCACTGGGTTTGTCTCACCGGTCCAGGGTTCAGATCCCACTCTCTCCTCTTCCCTTAGTACCTTTGTGACTCTGAGAAGTCACCTTACCTGTCTGAGCCTCAGTTTCTTTAGTAGCACAATGAGGACATTTACTGACCTACAGGGTTATGGTAAAAGTGGGCTCAGCTGGAAAGCATTTACTATAGACACATCCATTTGGTACAGTGTAAAATGTCAGGGCTGGGTACGGTGGCTCACACCTGTAATCCTAGCACTCTGAGAGGCCAAGGCAGGTGGATTGCCTGAGCTCAGGAGTTACAGACCAGCCTGAGCTAGAGCGAGACCCCGTCTCTAAAAATAGCCAGGCATTGTGGTGGGCACCTGTAGTCCCAGCTAGTTGGGAGGCTGAGGCAAAATAACTGCTTGAGCCTAAAAGTTTGAGGTTGCTATGAGCTATGACGCCACAGCACTCTACCCAGGGCAACAGAATGAGACTCTGTCTCAAAACAACAACAATAAAAATCAGGGTTGAGACACACTGGTCCCAGGTAAGTCCCAGGTAAGTTGTGAGTGATTGCAAGGTAAGGTATCAAAGACTGTATGACCAAGAGCACAGAAGTTGGGGTGAAAATCAGAGTTTGAGTCTTAATTCTGCCACTTCTTAGCTGTCAACCTTAGGAAACTTACTGAACTTTTCTAAGCATCTACTTCCTCTGCTCCCTAAAAAGAGGGACCCTGCTGAAATCTACCTACGAAGTCTGCTGTGAGTGCAAAGAATAGTTCTCTAGTAGCCATGCCTGATACCCAGGATAGGTCCTCAGAAATGTAAGCTTCTGTGTACATTAGTGCAATCAAGGGGTACAATGTGCTGGTTTCATATACAATCTGAAATATTCTCATCAAACTGTTCAACGTAGCCTTTATGGCATTTTCTTAGTTACTGTATGTAGGCATTTGTATTCTGCCGCACTAATGTACACAGCTATGATTTAACAATAAATAAATAAAATAAAATAAAAATAACAAAGGACATGTTGAACATAAAAAACTGATTAATAACTTTTAATGTTGATTACAAGTTGAAGTGATGTATTTTAGATATGAGCTTAATGAGATATATTATTAAAATGTAAAAAAATTTTAATTAGATTACTATTAAAATAATTTAATAATTAATTCAACCTGTTTATTTATATCTCATTTAAGCTAGTCAAATCCAACAGCTAGTCAAATCCATTTTACTTTTTAAAATGTGGCTATTACAGGATGAAGGAGAGAAATGGAGTGGGAAGGGAGGGGAGGGTAAAAGGCGGGACCACACCTATGGAGCATATTGCAAGGGTACAAGTCAAATCTGTCAAGGGTAGAACATAAATGTCTTAACACAATAATCAAATACATGAGGCAAAAGCTTTGTTAATTGGTTTGATGTAACCACATAAGGTTGTATAAAAAAAATCAACACATTGTACCCCACATATGCATAAATGTCTTCATGATCTATGTGTATTTGACTTAATAAAAATCAAATCAAATAAAAATCAGGAACCAGAAAAAAAAAAAGAAATGTAAGCTTCTGACACAAGCAGCAATCCCAACTGGCATCTCAGTGCTGTGGGGCAGGCTCTGTCTTATTCACCCACTGTATCCCTGGACTCTAAGACTATGCCTGGCACATAGTAGGCACTCAATTAAAAACTGCTGTATGAATGAGTTATCATAATGGAGCCCTGGGTCTGACCTTTTTACATTCCCGAGTAGGGCTGGGATGGCCCAGCCAGAAGGAAGAACCCATGCAGCAGAGAGGACTCTCCAGAGGCCAGTGCCACCTTCTGAAAGGGCTCCACTGCAGTGGCCAGGAAGACCCACCTAGGGTTTTAAATGCCCTGATTCAGGCTCGGCACCTGTAGCTCAGCTACCAGAGCTGGCGGGTTCGAACCTAGCCCAGGCCTGCCAAACAACAATGACAACTACAACCAAAAAATAGCCGGGCATGTGGCAGATGCCTGTAGTCCCAGCTACTTGCAAGGCAGAGGCAAGAGAATCACTTAAGCCCAAGAGTTTCAGGTTGCTGTGAGCTGTGACACCACAGCATTCGACCAAGGGTGACATAATGAGACTCTGTCTCAAAAAAATAAAAATAAAATAAATGCCCTGATTCTATTTCTGTTCCTACAACAATCCCAGGCTCAGCATAGGCAGGGGTTATAGTTTTGACTCTGCCCTGGTTTCCAGACCTGGTGCCATCCTCGGCGCTGAACTTTGCTGGGGGCTGTCCGCGAATTGCGTCTTAAGGCTTCTTCTGCTTCTCGAAGCAGGGTTCTTCGTCCGTAATCTGCACCAAAGATGAAGGAAGGAAATTTGGTAAAGGACTGATGACAAGCTCACACTGATGGATTATTTTGTGGCTTACATCTAAAATGTATGTCAGGCTGGCTCGGGGTGACTCATGCCTATAATCTCAGCACTCTGGGAGGTCAATGTGGGTGGACTGCTTGAGCTCAGGAGTTCAAGACCAGCCTGAGCAAGAATGAGACCCCATCACTACTAAAAACAGGGGAAAAAACCAAAAACAAAAAAAACTAGCCAGGCTTCATGGTGGGCACCTGTAGTCCAAGCTACTTGGGAGGTTAAGGCAAGAGGATCTCTTGAGCCCAAGAGTTTGAGGTTGCTGTGAGCTGTGACACCACACACTCTATCCATGGTGACAAAGTGAGATTGTATCTCAAAAAAAAAAAAAATGTATATTAGTGTGCCCAAAAAGTCTTGTATATGAGGATATTCACTGCGGCACTGCTTGTAGCAGTAATATAACAAACTAAACACTCAGAGAAAGAAAACAGGTAAATAAGCCCTGGCACATCCATGCTATGGAATAATATGTATAATGAATAGCCGAATCAGGCAAATCTCTATATATACGTACATACAAAAAACGATCTCCAAAATGCAGGAGCAACATACACGACAGTATGTATAGTAGGTCCATTTGTGCAAAATAAGGTAGAAGGTGGATATATTTGTTCAAGGAATGTATGAATGTGCTGCTGGTGTTCCAAGTACACGGAACCCTATTAACCTGTTCCTCCTTGAAACCTGGACCAGGAGAGGCCTAACTCTCACCAGCAGCAGGACCGTGCTACCTCTTCCACCATGAAAATGAGGAGAGCCAGCTGTTGGGTTCTTTCTTTGCCCTGGGGTCTAGGAAGCTCATACTAAATTCCCTTTGAACTGCAGTGGCCCTCCCTGGAAAACATTTTGGGACATCACTTCCTCCTCTTTTCTTTTTGTTGTTGTTCTGACTCTTACTATATAGTAATTCTCTGGAGCATATCTGTGAAGCAATGAATTAGAGCAACACAAATCAAAGTTTTGTGTGCCACTTTACATTTCTTTTACCTTCTTTTTTTTTTTTTTAAGACAGAGTTTCTTGACTCTTTTTTTTTTTCTTGTAGAGACAGAGTCTCACTGTACCGCTCTCGGGTAGAGTGCTATGAGGTCACACGGCTCACAGCAACCTCTAACTCTTGGGCTTACACGATTCTCTTGCCTCAGCCTCCCAAGCAACTGGGACTACAGGTGCCCGCCACAACGCCCAGCTATTTTTAAGACAGAGTTTCAAGCTGTTGCCCTCGATAGAATGTCGTGGCATCACAGCTCACAGCAACCCGCCACAACGCCTGGCTATTTTTTGTTGTTGTTGTAATTGTGTCACTGTTGTTTTAGCAGGCCTAGCCAGGTTTGTACCCCCTAGCCTCAGTGTAGGTGGCTGGCACTTTTACAGCTCAGCTACGGGTGCCACCTGATTTTGCATTTTTTTTTTTTTTTTGAGACAGAGTCGCACTATGTTGCCCCAGGTAGAGTGCCATGGTGGCACAGCTCACAGCGACCTCAAACTCCTGGGCCCAAGCAGCTGGGACTACAGGTGTCCGTCATAACGCCCGGCTATTTTTTGGTTGCAGTTGTCATTGCTGTTTGGCAGGCCCAGGCTAGATTCAAACCCGCCAGCTCCTGCATATGTGGCTGATGCCCTAACCACTGAGCTACAGGCGCTGAGCCTGACTTTACATTTTTATGGCATTTAATTTTCCTGGCAAGTCTGCAAGGTGGTCATGATTATTCTCATTTTATAGAAGAGGAAACTGAGTGTCAAGAAGTTCCAATTGCCTAAGGTCTCAAAGCCTGAATGTGACACAACAGGGTTCATTCAAACACAGCTCTGCTTTATTCCATATCCTCTTCTTGTAACTCAGTAGCACACTGACCTTTCACATGATGTGGGCTGCCTGCAAGAGCGTCGGATACACTCTGGCAATAGGCTCTCCTTGCCCTAAGAAATTAAAATCCTAGCTCCCCAACTGACTGAATGGACCCCTTTTTGGCCAAGGGGACCCCAAAACTGAGTTCCTGATCATGAAGGTTCAGACATACTTCTTTATACATTCTACCTTTGGCATTTAGACACAATTGACCAATGTTAATGTTAAAATCAAGATCATAAGACTGACAAAACAGATTCTTTGTGGCAATAAGAAACCACCAAATTATAAATTAGACATAAGGCCATGCAAAGCAAGGGTTAAGTCATGCCCTATAATCCAGAAAATCAATTTAAACAGGTCTTTTTATTTTTTTGCTAGCATGGCATCACATATTAAATAACAACCCCCCCCATCTTAACTTAGGCATTCCTTCTTACTGACTTCAAATTTTCAGACAAAGCTTAACTCTCTCAACCAAATGCCAATTAAAGAATGTCTAAATCAAAAAGAAGCATCTCTAAATCCACCTTTGACATATAAGCCCCCACTTCAAGATATCCAGCCTTTTTGAACCAAACCAATGTATGCTTTCCATGTATTGATTTATGTCTTTGCCCATGAATTCCTGCCTCCCTGAAATATAGAAAACCAAGCTGTAATCTGACCACCTCAGGACCACTTGCTTAAGGCTTCTTGGGATTGTATATTCCTGATTCACAGTTACTTATATTGGCTCAGAGTAAACCTCTTTGAATTATTTTACAGTTTTTTTTTTTTTCCCATTAACAGTCCCATTTTAAAGATGAGCAAAGGCACAGAGAGATAAAGTGACCCCTATGGTAACCTGACTCCATGAGCTGTGCCATTTCATTCATTCAACTGCCAAATCATTTTGATGTCTATCCTAGGCCAGACACTGGGTTGGGTGCTTTTCTATTACATTCTCAGACTTCCTATGCTTTTCTTATAAGGCACATGAAATTGATTTAAAGTACGCAGGGTACGGATTAACTAAATACAGAAATGAAGAGTGGAATCAAACATTACACAGAGATTAGGTACCAAAGTTAAGACATGTCAAATGAGAATCAGATATAAACCAAAATTACCCTAGTAATTTCCCTAAGGTACTGATACTTGAGACACAGGAAATATAAAAGCTAGGGATTTATTGTTATTTTCACCTTTGTCTGAGGCAGTAGAGGCCAAGACTAGTTTATGTATTTATTTTTGTTTTGAGACAGAGTCTCACTCTGTTGCCCTGGCTAAAGTGCCATGGCATCATAGTTCACAGCAACATAAAACTCCCAGGCTCAAGAGATCCTCCTGTTTCAGTCTCCCAAGTAGCTGGGACTTCAGGCATCTGCCATAACACCCAGCTATTTTTAGAGATGGGGTCTTTCTCTGGCTCAGCCTGGTCTTGAACTCATGAGCTCTGGCAGTCTACCTGCCTTGGCCTCTCAGAGTCCTAGGAATACAGGGGTGAGCCACTGTACCCAGCCTAATTTTTCTATTTTTAGTAGAGACAAGGTCTCATTCCTGCTCAGGCTGGTCTCAAACTCCTGAGCTCAAGCAATCCACCTGCCTTGGCCTCCCAGACTGCTAGAATTACCAACATGAGCCACCATGCCTAGCCCCAAAACCAGTTTAGAAAGGAATAAAACAGAATTTCTCTTTCTCAGTCTCACTCACTCTTTCTGTCCAAGAGTCTATGGTTAATGTGTATACCTTATGTAGTTATATGCTGTTAAGTTCATGTGCACAAGATGTGCTTGGTCCCTAATTAATTCTAATTAACAGAGCTGGAGAGCCTGCACTTACCACGTGTCCCCTCGGCATGTGAGGCACTTCTGGAGAAGTCAGCGTGAACGGCTTTCCGTGGTGATGTCTTCAGGTCAGAATTGGCCCCGTTGACATAGACAGAGAAACCCTGCTCCAAGTGTTCCAGTCTCAATTGCATGGGGTCCTTGGTTTTCAAATGCTTTAATATCCTGAAAGAGAAATGACGCTTGCTCCTCATCATATGAGCGTCTGGGTGGCTACCACCCCAAAACCAGGAGTGAACTGCTGTTCTTAGGGCAAAGCATGTCTAATCAGAAGCTGGGGGTGTATGCCCAGCTGTTTGTCTACAAATAGCCTCCATGAGGCCCATGACACACGCGGAGAAGCAGCAAGGGGGAGACCACCTGGGGCCCTGCGGGGGAGTTGCTGCTCTCATTCTAATGCTCAGACGCACGCTAGCAGAGACAAACACACACGGTCTCTGCCCTGTGGCAGCGTGGAGGCGCATGTGTGTATGCTACCATCATGCAACCTGGATTTTCTGAGATGATCCTCTGAAACGATCCCAATTCTATGCAATTGCACGTTGTGTCAATAGTGAAAATTTGTTTGATGTATAACAAAAAATGGCTTAGGGCCTAAGGCTTTGTGAGAGAGATTTCACATAACACATTAGAAAACATTCTTCGTCAGACCAGGCAGAGTAATTTTTTGCTTCAGTGAACATATGTGTTCTCTAACATATATGGTATCTCAAGGGCCATCATTTAGTATCTGATGCAGTTAAAAAAATGTATCAATGTTTGATTATAGGTGTTTGTTGGAGATTAACGATATGATTATCCTTTGGCTAAGAGTCTTGGCATGAGTGTGGCCAGGTCTCTAATTTTAGCTTTTACTGAAGCCCACCCTCATACTTGGAACTTGGCCCTTTACCTGCTCCTGATGTTCCATTGTCATAAACAGCGCACAGCGTTCTCTTCAGCCCAGGCCAGAAAGGCTTCCATCTGATGCCAAATCCTTCAGTATCTTTACAAATGACTTTACCCACCCCCACCTAGACTAGATTTATACAGACCACCAACCAACACAGTAACAGTGTGCATCTTCTTTAGTAATCCTATAAGCACCTATAAAATTAGCAAAACTGAAATTTTAAAAAATAATAGCAATCACACAAAAGGCATGTGCTCTGTGCCAAACTCTGTTCTAAATACATATGTAGTCAGAACTCATTGTTTGCTATATGTGGGGCCTAGATAGCCACCGTGAGCACTGAATTAGCAAATATGGAACCCTTGCTTGTAGGGCAAATTCAGGATTCAGTTCCTGCAGATCTCTGGTAACATTTTCATGAACCAGTCATTGCATAACCTTGTTTTATGTGTGCTTCTGTTTAAAGATACCCTTTTACACTACTGACACATTCACACTGAACTTGCAGGCACAAGCACCCCAACGCACGCCTCGACAAAGCTTCCCTAACGTGCGTTTTCTTCCCAAGACACATTACCACCTTCTAGTGCTTAGGCATACTGGACATCATTTCAGCTCTATGTCTGGGGCCAGTCTGGGCGGCGCCTGTGGCTCAGTGGGTAGGGCGCTGGACCCATATACCAAGGGTGGCAGATTCAAACTCGGCCCCGGCCAAACCGCAACAACAACAAAAATAATAACCGATGTTGTGGCAGGTGCCTATAGTCCCAGCCATAGGGACTATAGGAGGGAGGTGAATATAGGAGGAGAATCACCTAAGCTTAGGAGTTGGAGGGTGCTGTGAGCAGTGTTACGCCATGGCACTCTTACCAAGGGCGATAAAGTGAGGCTCTGTCTCTACTAAATAAATAAATAAATAAACAGTGAAATCATCAATGAGAAACACAAAAATGTGAAAAACGTAGCACTAGGCACGTTTTGGTGGGAGCTAAAAGAAGGGGAGTGTTGCCTTCTTCTACCTCACCTGGGAATGTGTGTGTCAGGTGACTAAAATTTGTTGCTGCTCTGGTCTGCCAATGGCTGAAAGCATTGACCGTGGGGTTGTGAGAGTGCATATGGTGAAAATCAGATGGAATCAGTCAGGTTGGGGCCACCATGACGCAACTGGTCTGGTTGGTTTAAGTCCTAAGTGACCTTCACCTCCTGTCTCCCATTCTTTTTGTTTTATAAATTTAGTTCCTATCTTAAATATACCTATCTTGAGTAGTTTAGGTATATTGATTTAGGAGATTAACTTTTGAATTGGAAATGTCATAATAGATCACTAAGTTATGCTGATTATTATTTAAAATAAAGGTCAATGTGGTCTTTGCTTTGAACTTGTATGTCATAAAGCTGTGATTTTGGAAAAGAACAAAATGGTCTTGGACAGGCTACACTCACTGTTCTCCAGAATCAGTTGCCTTCTGAGAAAGCTATCCCTATCTCTGTATATTGGCTGACAGAGACAGGTAGCTGGACCCTCTTCATCTGGGTAACAGTTACAGATAAGTTGTAGTGAGTAGGTACATTTACAGATATGGAATCTGAGAATAACGAGGATCAACTATATTAAGACATTAATCTCTGCAACAACCCTATAGAGTAATTACTTTTATTATTCCACTTAGCAGATAAGGAGACTGAGACACAGAGAGGTTAAGTAACTTGCTCAAAGTCACACAGCCAAGTACATGACAGGCGAGGATGTAAACTTAGGCAATTTGCTTCCAGGGTCTTCACCACAATGAAGATAACTTCATTATGGTGAGATGATGTTGAAATTGGCAAACCTTGACTATTCTTTTTTTAACTTTTTTTGGGGGGACAGTTTCATTTTGTTGCCCTTGGTAGAGTGCTGTTAAGTCATAGCTCACAGCAACCTCAAACTCTGGGGCTCAAGTGCTTCTCTTGTCTCAGCCTCCCAAATAGGTGGGACTATAGGCACCCGCCACAACACCCAGCTATTTTTTTAGAGATGAGTTCTCACTCTGGCTCAAGCTGGTCTCGAACCTGTGAGATCAGGCAATCCACCTGCCCCAGCCTCCCAGAGTGCTAGGATTACATGCGTGAGCCACCTTGCCCAGCTCCTAGACTTTTCTTGTAACTCACAGAAGCTTCTTGGAAGTAACATGAAAATATAGAAAATGCTATGTATGGTCTTTGCCTAGTAAGCACATTCTGGCAAAGAAGAGCAAGAAGATGGTTAGTGTTGAGTCATAACAAAACCCTGAAAACAAGACAAATGTCCAACATCAGGGAAGAGGAAGCTGACATATAATGCAGCTGTTATAAGGAGTCTATAGAAACAAGGGAGACTGTGATCTATTCAGTGGCGGGGGGTGGGTCTGAAAAAGACAGAATAAATGTGGTATGTACATGGTAAAAGCAAAGTTGGAACAAAGTGAGTTTCTGAACCCAGAGTAGAAAGTGATAAATGTAAAATGAAATCGGCTGTTGAGGTAAGGCAGTGGCATTGTGGGTGATTTCTTTGTTTACTCTTTAAATATTTCTTTAGTGGCTGATACATCCATCTTTTCAACAATAGTGGCAGGAGCATTTATTACAGACTGCTTATCTCTTACCAGCCTTGGAATCCTGAAGATGCCTGATTGTTGGGCAACAACATATAACAGAAGGAAAACACAAGTAACTAAGAGACAATATCCAAGACCAGCAGTCTCCAGGGAGCGAGCAGGAACCCAGGTCCGGGGAAGCCTTGTGGCACGGCAGGATTGGAAATCTGATCACCAAGCAGAGCCTGCCTCAACTTGTCTCCCCAGCTTCAGATGCCACATTAACAGTCATGGCATCCAGTTACCCAGGATCCAGGGCTGGAATTCCACGTGTGCCTCTCATTAAACACAATGATGTATGAAAATGTGGATTTATGAAACTGATAAATTAGTAGATAATTATTCAGACCGTGAAAGGAATTGCTAAAGGAATTCCCCTACCGCAGCTGAGAGCATCAGTAATATTCAGGTGGCATCAGAGAAAAGTGTGTTTTTTAATTGATAGCCTACTTTGCATAAAAAGCTGTCCTAAGTACAGGGGATTCAGATAAATCAGATTCAGTTCCTGCCCTATCTAAAATTGAGCCCTGACACCTGCTGCCCTGCCACCCTCCTCTCTCTTCCCGGTTTGAGTTTTTTCAGGGCACACATATCACACCGCCTGACATTATGCTGTGGCTTTATCTTTTTTCTCCGTCCCTCCCCACTGGAATCTGGACACTCGGGCACAGGAATCATCCTGTTGGCTTGGGGAACTACCAGGAATTCTCTCAATGTCTATTAAGAACCAGTGGCCCCAAGGAACTCAAGGTCTACCAGAGGACCTGTTTGAGTATCCTAATGATAACAGCTACCATTTTCCTGCTGCACATCACAGCTATTCCTTCCATTTTACCCCCATGGTATTGACCTTTGGAGTCATCTGTGCGGAGCTCTTTTGCACAGATGAGGAAATGTAGGCTCCATGAGTTAATAGCAAGCACAAGGTGTCATGAGAGAGTGTGTTTGACTTGGGACTACATGGTACAGGCCTAGGGTAGTCGGGAGGACTGTTCCCATCTTGGGCCACCACAATAGCAACCCAGATGGTGAGCAGGACCTAGGGAGCACGAAGGGCAGGGCCTGATGAGACTGGGCTTATGTCTCTGGTCTCTGGGTGGTGTGGCTGCTGCAGCATGTGGTGACCCACATGGTTCTACCAGCTCTCAGTTATCACAGGGTTAACCGAGAGGTTGCCTCAAAGGTCAGCCTTGGACATCACCTTGGGGAGAAGGCATGTTTAATATTGAGAGGAGGAGGAAGATGGCTGATTTGGGTGGTGGGCTTACTTACTATGGTCCTTCAAGTCCCTTGTCTCACTTTATCCTTCAATGGTCTTGGGATTTAGGTTCCTCCACTGGCCTGTTTTACCAGCGAGCCAAGGAAGCAGCTGAGCCAGGATTTCAGTTCCAGCCCGTAGGAAGCCCCCCACCCAAGCGGGGGGCCTGCATTCTCTCCTACCCCATTCTGCTGTTTTTTGCCTCTAACACCAGACATCACACAACAGACGCTCTGAGCAAGGACCATGGGAGGGAGCAATGGCTCCTAGCTGGGGCTGCCTTAGAGGTGGTGGCATTTGAGTCCACCGTCAAAGGACAAGGAGGGAGAGGGCAGGGTGCAAGAGTCTGGTGTTCCTCCCTAGCACCCGGGTGGCCCACACGATGCCCCTCAGAACAGCACCAGTGGGGGTCAGCGTGGTGCAGTGAGGACAGAGCTCAGTGCTGAAGGCTCTGCCACTTCCCCAGCGTAGGTGACCTTGGGTAAGTCCCTAAGCTGCCCTGGGGCTTTTCCCCCCTCTGAAAAAATGAGACTAAGAATGGCTACCCCTGCACGGGTTATAATCATGACAATATGAGACACTGAGTTACAGCAGCAGCTCAGAGTGTGGCCCGTGTGAGGCCACAGTAGAGCTGTTCCCTCTTTCCTTCTCTCTGCCTGAACCTGATCTTGGGGCATATTTTCCTGTAAGTTTCTCTCAAACATCTTTTTTTCAAGGACCAAGTGATAATAGCATCGCTGGATTCTTGGACTCTGTCCACCCTCCACAATCTAGAGGTGTCTATTACAACCTCATCGGGGCCATCACCTCTTCAGACGCGAGGGTCCTAATCTTCCCAGTCGATCCTCATATCTCAGCCCTTTGATTGCACTGCTTGCTCTTTCATGAATCTTGTCACGTGTGATTACATCTTTCATGAGACTGAGTGACCAGAATCACTAAGAGCCCGCTGAGACAGACAGCTGGGAGGGTTTGTACAGGGGCACGTGGGGCTATCACATCTCCAGCCTCTCCTGCCCTCACCTGGTCCCTTCCTGGGGCACATGATCACTTTCTGCTTCTCCTGGCATGGTCACAGGTGATCTCATGCTTACCCTGCTACTACCCAGGAAGTTTCTCAAGGGGAAGGACTGAGTGGTAGACCCCTGTCTTTTTGCCTGCCTGGTGTCCATGCCTCACACCAATCTTCAAAACAATGCCCCTCAAATTTCCTTGGGGTACAGCTTCATTCCTCCTCTTACTCCATGTGATCTGGGGGAGACTGACTGCACCACCCAACTTAGTAGGGTGGCCACAGAGTGGCCAGTAGGACTAGGCCACCTAACCAGACATGTGGACCAATTGCCTCAGAATGAGAACGGGGCTCAGCCCAGCCAACAAGAGCTTCTCTCAGCACTTCTCCTAGAAGTATTCTGAAAGACACACTCTCTTCCTTTTGAGATAGGATGTAAGTGGGGGCTTCCACTGGCTGTCTTGGCCATTGTGAGGAAAACACCTATCTAAGAATGACTACAACATGGGAAAACAAAGGTAAGAAATGGGGAATAATTTGTTTTGGTGAAATAATTTAAACGCCTGGATCCTGCTATGCCTGAGGTCAGAATATTTGCTGGATTTCTCAATTTCATGAGCCAACAAGTTTCCTAGCTACTTATGCCCATTTACCTTGGCTTTCTTTCTTTCTTTTTTTTTTTGAGACAGAGTCTTACAATATTGCCCTTGGTAGAGTGTCGTGGTGTCACAGCTCACAGCAACCTCAAACTCTTGGGCTTAAGTGATTATCTTGCCTCAGCCTCCCAAGTTGCTGGGAGTATAGGCGCCTGCCACGACTCCTGGCTATTTTTTTTTGTTGCAGTTGTCATTGTTGTTTAGCTGGCCCAGGCTGCGTTCGAACTGCCAGCCTCAGTGCTTGTGGCTGGTACCATAACCTCTGTGCTACGGGCGCCAAGCCTATTTTGGCTTTTTGTCCCTTACGACCAAAAGAGCACTAATATAGTCTGTGTATTCCCCATCACAATTCTCCCCTTTACACTAGTGGTAATGCCTGGCATTTAGGAGGAACTCAAAGAAATCCTTGCTGATGAATGAAAGTTGATCAGCATCTCCTAAGCAGCTGGGTTCTAGGCAGATCTTTGCTATAAATTCATTCCAATGTCGAGACCAGCCTGAGCAAGAATGAGATTCCCTCTCTACTAAATAGTAGAAAAACTAGCTGGGTATAGTGGCAGATGCTTATAGTCCCAGCTACTCAGGAGGCTAAGACAGGAGGATCACTTGAGCCCAAGAGTTTGAGGTTGCTGTCAGCTATGATCATGCTATAGCACTCTACCAGGGGACAGAGTGAAAAAAGGAAAAAGAAAAAGAAAAAGAATTCACTCTCCTTTGTGAAATCACACCCTGCTCCTTGGGTTATGGCAACCCAATCAAGCAGCCTCAGTTTTTACCTCCCTTGATACCCACTGTAAAGCTCACAAGCTGGTTTTCCACCTGTTATATAACTAGGTTTCTGAGTAAATTGCAGTGTATTTCCACAAAATCCCTCCTTAGTGAACTTTCAGCCATCAGCAAGCCTGTCAGTTTTCCCTCCTCTTGATTATTTATGACAACATCAAAGAAAACAAAGTACAGCCCAGCTCCATGCCTCCCAGGCTGTGAGATCTTGGGCAAGTTGCTCACTCCGCTGGGACTCTACTTCCTTGTCTGTAAAATGGGCACAATAACCCTATCTGCCTCCCTGGGTAGTGTGCAGATTAAATGAAATAAGGAGGAAAAGTGCACAGCACCTGGTTGGTACTCCACGAAAGGTTCCTCTGAGGCTTGACTCGACCTTAGCTCAGGGACATTTCCATTCTTCCAGTCTCTATCTTCTAACGTCCCATCATGAAGACAGCTCCCTCTCAGTGGCAATGCATTCCCCCTCCCCAAATTTTATGGCAATTCAGTTTTGATATGTTTTTAATTGCCTTTCTGCTGCCACCTCTGGAAGTTCTCATTTATGCCATCAGCCAAATACATCTTCCATTGCTCATGTATTGATCCCTCGATTAATGCGAAACAATTTGCTCATAAGGAACTATGACAGTCTCTCCCCAGACAGGTCACATGCAGATGATTAAACGATCACCCAGGTGTTTGGTGGCACTATCCAGCCTGCCAGAAACTGAATAAAAACATCCTACTCCATGGCATTAATGATGATTAAAAAACCCCATTGGTCTAATCAGCAAAAGCCTCTGCTATTCTAGTTTAAGGCTGCTGCTGGGATGGTGGCAGATGAGCACGGAGCAGCTGGGCACCTGGTGTTTCTAGTGGGTCCTGGAGAGCTTATATATTCCGAAGTTCTCCACAAGGGATGGTGCTGTCTTCTAGGGAGGGTATCTGGAAAGTGGCCAGGTGTTGTCATCATAGATCCTGGGGAACTTAATGGAATTTAGGAAAGGAGCCAGTGGGCAGGGATGCTAAGCTCCTACAATGCACAGGACTAGCCTGTACTACAAAACTTGTCCCATGCAACATACCACCAGGGCCCCCTTGACAATACTAGCAATCTGGGCAGCACCTGTGGCTCAGTGAGTAGGGCGCTGGTCCCATATACTAAGGGTGGCGGGTTCGAACCCAGTCCCAGCCAAACTGCAACAAAAAAATAGCCAGACATTGTGGCAGGAGCCTATAGTCCCAGCTACTCCGGAGGCTGAGGCAAAAGAATCACCTAAACCCAAGAGCTGAAGGTTGCTATGAGCTGTGACGCCACAACACTCTACCAAGGGCGACAAAATGAGACTCTGTCTCTAAAAAAAAAAAAAAAGACAATAGTAGGAGTCCAATTGGTGAGACAAGGGTTGACAGGGTTGACATTCAGGATGACACTACTACCTGCCCCCTGTGCCCTACCCCTCCATCCCTACCCAAGATTCTTGCCTGCAAGACTCCAAGCCCACTCCCTTAACACAAAGGCCAAAATTAGTACCTGTCCCATTTCTTCTACCTTCTCCAACCAGTTTTTGGGCCTGGGCAGTGAATTTTGTTTGTTTTGTGTTTTAATTTGAATCCATTGCCAACATTTTAAAACTCAGAGGATTGGACAACACAAAACCAGATTTTGAGCTTCCCTGGCAAACTTGGAAGACCTGGACCCCTGGGGACTGTGTGCCTACACACAATTGGCCTGAGCTGAACAGCTTGGATATGAGAGTACTGGATGTCCACTGCCCCCTGAGCTGGCTTCATTCACTGCCTTGCTGTCTCCTAGCATTTGTGTTGCAAATCCAGCTTACAGCAAGGTTCAAAGCCTAAAGACAAACCACAGTTGAATTGAAAATGAACCCCCTTAGTCCTGCAAAAGAACAGAGGTGCCACCTCTTTCAAACCAGACCACAATGCTTTGACCTTGATCTCTAAACATTGCACCTATTGCATACTTTTTTTAAGAGCTAGCACTCCGGAGACAGAATTAGTACAACTGAACTTTAAATAACATATCGACCAACTTCAAACACAAATATAAAATGACTCCACCTTAACATAACAGGACACAATTACAGGCTCAGGTTTCAAGAGACTGACAAAGCCTGTAAGATTGCAGTCCAGGCTATTCAGGTGACTATTGCACAAGCCCTGCCAAATTCAAGCTTTTCTTGATAATCCCACCTTCTCCCAGAACAGAAACAGGGAGGCAAGAGGTGGCACTTAACACATTGAACAGTTTGCTGCAGCTCAATCAGAAGATGCAATTAAATCAGTGAATGGAGAATAAGAGTTGAGATTGCAGATTACATTCTAAGTCTCTGCATCCTATTCCTACATGAAACAGGGCCTGCATGCTGTTAATAAATCTAAATAGATTTTTATTTGGCTAATATTAAGGGCTGCCATCAAGTGGCTACATCTTACCGGTTCCTCTGCTGAAGCAATATTAAATACTCATCATGTTTCTCATCAAAGTCTGTCACCATGTCCTTAGTGTAACCCTGAAATGAAGAAACAAAGCAATGTGATATCGGAATGCAGGCAAGCACTGACTGAGAGCTCAGGGCACTGTGACACAGGCACAGCACAGGAGGCAGACAGGCAGAGGCCGGACCATGACGAAAGCCCAGCTCCCCAGGTGCGTTACTCTAGCAACTCAGGGCCCCAGAGCCTGTCTGATGGCCCAAAGGCATACATGACTTTAATAATCTACAAAAAGGAGAAAGTCAACTCCCCTGTTTCACTTCTGTTTATTCCTCCTGTGTTCTGAAAAGTCAAGGGCTCTGACAACATTTGGGCTTTTACTGCTTTCTCAACAATCATCATTTAGTTATTGTCATAACCAGATGCAGCTCAAATCAATTGTCTGAAAGGGGATCTCATTTCCCCCTTGCCATTGCAAGAGAAATGCAGGTTTATCTTAAATATTGCAGTCATTACAGAAATATATGACCCAGACAGTGAAGGTGCCCTTGAAGTGGACATTTGTGGTTCTGCTCCTCCTCTTCTAGCAACAGGGCTCCGGACTTCCTCTAAGGAACCATTCAGCCCTTTCTTTTATTGGTTTCCTTAGGTACTCTTGAAAGTGCCTTTGTTCATGGGGGCGGCGCCTGTGGCTCAGTGGGTAGGGTGCCAGCCCCTATACTGAGGGTGGTGGGTTCAAACCCAGCCCCAGCCAAACTGCAACAAAAAATAGCTGGGCATTGTGGCAGGCACCTGTAGTCCCAGCTGCTCGGGAGGCTGAGGCAAGAGAATCGCCTAAGCTCAGGAGTTGGAGGTTGCTGTGAGCTGTGTGACACCACAGCACTCTACTGAGAGGGATTAAGTGAGACTCTGTCTCTACAAAAAAAAAAAAAAAATGATAGAAAAGAGGGCGGCGCCTGTGGCTCAGCCAGTAAGGCGCTGGCCCCATATACCGAGGGTGGCGGGTTCAAACCAGGCCCTGGCCAAACTGCAACCAAAAAATAGCTGGGCGTTGTGGCAGGCACCTGTAGTCCCAGCTACTCGGGAGGCTGAGGCAAGAGAATCGCTTAAGCCCAGGAGTTGGAGGTTGCTGTGAGCTGTGTGAGGCCATGGCACTCTACCGAGGGCCATAAAGTGAGACTGTCTCTACAAAAAAAAAAAAAAAAAGAAAAGAAAGTGCCTTTGTTCTCCTCTTGAATCACGTGACCTTGGCCTTGCCAATCAACATTGTGCTTCTCCAAGCCACAGTGAGTCACTATTTTGGGAGTGAACCACAATCCAAGTCAGTCTGTAGAAAGCGCTGGAACTCTTGGGAAAGAGCAGCACTCTGTCCACTTGGGTATGGAGCCAAGGAGATGCAGGCCTGAAACTACCTGGAAATGAAGTTGATAAAAAAGGAGCAGATCCAAGAGATGGAGGGAAATGGATTGCTAATGACATAATTTGAGTCCCTGGATCTACCCATGCCTCAAGAAGTATCTACACAATTCAGTTATTGCTTTAGAAGTTTCAGCTCAGTTTTTATCCTATGTAGCCAAAAGAATTTTAAGTGATATGCCATAATCTGACCGTAGAGACAAACTTTATTATAATTTATTACAGCCTTCTAGAGGGATAATTAATGTATAATTAACAACATACATTTTAAAGTAGACACATGCACATAACAGTAAAATCCTTATTATAGTTTGATACCTATTCCTTTGAATGTTTTTCTTTGTTCATAATGTACATAAATGCATATCTACACACAAACACACATATATTCTTATAAAAAAATGGGATCATACTATAAACAATGCTTTGTAATTTTCTCTTTCTTAAATATCTTTTTGCCAAGGAATGGATTAAAGATACAATATTATCTTTGTACTGGTCACACATCATAGCAAGTCAGAGGGACTAATTAAGTTTTAAATGGCAAGTAGGACATTTGTAACGGAAATGTAATTTGTATACAAATCTTAATGATTATCCTGGGGAGGAGAGAGAGAAGAAAAAAAAGAGTATCATTCTCTTCTCAAAATCTCATTTTATGGGGCTTGATGCCCACAGCACAGTGGTTACAGTGCCAGCCACATGCACCAAGACTGGCGGGTTCGAACCTGGTCCGGGCCAGCTAAACAATGACAACTGCAACAAAAAAAAGCCAGGCATTGTGGCAGATGCCAAGGGCTGTGAGCTGTGATGCCACAGCACTCTACCAAGGGCAATATAGTGAGACTCTGTCTCAAAAAAAAAAAAAAAAAAAAAATCTCACTTTAACTACATTAACCTAATAGAATCCTACCCAAGGGTCCAGGACCATCTTGACTAAATGTCATGGTCTTTCTCATCCTTTCCAATTCCTGCAGGCCATAGGGAATTGCGAATCCCCCATCCCTCCCTGGATTCTCTTCCTTGGCACCTGTAGTACTGAATCTCCCTTGCCATGTGGCTTTCTGCTTGTCCTGTCTCTGACAACCTTTCCTCCTTTGTCTGCAATTGTGGACAGTCAGTATTTGTCTGTCTGGCGCTCTCTCCATCTCACCCGTCTTGAGTCTTTTTCCCTATCTTCACTTCACCCTTGATTACAAGGAATCAGGGCTTTCTGGATGGGGAACCCAGAAAGTCCCTCCTGGTCCAGGCCTGAAAGCCTGGTCCTCCTTTTTCCTGGTTTCCTGAAGGACCATAGATTGCTGCCATCTGCTTCTCTCTCCCCGTTACCCCCACTTCTCCAGACTCCCCTTTCTCTAGGCCCACTTGGGAACAGGCTGTGGTATCCTCATCTTCTATCCTGACAGCTCTGAAACATCTGAGTTTTAGTGGGGCTTTCCTGATAGCCAACAATAATAAGAGTGATATTATGAAATTATAACAGAATCTCACTCTGTTGCCCAGGCTAGAATGCCATGTCATCAGCCTAACTCACAGCAACCTCAAACTCCTGCCTCACCCCCCTGAGTACCTGGGACTATAGGTGCCCACTATAATACCTGGCTAATTTTTCTATTTTTAGTAGAGATAGGGTCTCACCAGGCTGGTCTTGAACTCCTGAGCTCAAGCGATCCTCCTGCCCCAGCTTCTCAGAGTACTAGGATTACATGCCTGGCCAAAGTTATAAAGAATTTTTTAAAAACCAAACTAGCAATTAGCTTTCCCCATTCTCTTGTTTCACTGGCTCCCTGAGATGCCCACAGAAGTTACTCCACCCTTCCCTGAGATAATCCCTGCCTCACTCTGAAAGCAAGAACAGTCTATGAGGCCTCAGCCCTCATGAGAGCCAGTGTGCAGTATGCTCAGTCTGTGGAGGATTCTCAGTTCCTTCCAGAATAACACGTGTACCACGTGAACAGTTTACGCATTTCCAAATACATGGTTGTTCTTTGATCTTCACAGCAGCCCTTGAAGTAGTTATTATTACCCCTTTTAAGATACAAGGAAACCCATCCCATGCATTTTCCCGGAACACAAGATCCCACTCCATGGCAATTTACATAACCATTTTGAAGTATTAAAATGACCATTGATATATTATGGTATGGAACGAAACATTTGATGACATTTTTAGATGAAATACGGGACTTCAAAGAGATCTCTGCTTGTACTGGGCTGCTGAGGGCTTTCACCTCAAACCCTTCAGGGAATGTATTTATTCACCTCCACTGGGAGGGGGACGTCATCAGAAAGACTTGAACAGGAGCATCCATCCATCCATCCATCCTGACTTCTCACCATACCTGTGATGTGCATACAAATCACCTGGGAATTGTGGCAACCACACATTCTGATTCAGGAGGACTATAAGGTCCCCAAGTCTGCATTACTATTATTTTTTTTTTTAAAACATAGGGTCTTGGGCGGCGCCTGTGGCTCAGTGAGTAGGGCGCCGGCCCCATATGCCGAGGGTGGCGGGTTCAAACCCAGCCCCGGCCAAACTGCAACAAAAAATAGCCGGGCGTTGTGGCGGGCGCCTGTAGTCCCAGCTGCTTGGGAGGCTGAGGCAAGAGAATCGCGTAAGCCCAAGAGTTAGAGGTTGCTGTGAGCCGTGTGACGCCACGGCACTCTACCTGAGGGCGGTACAGTGAGACTCTGTCTCTACAAAAAAAAAAAAAAAAGAAAAAACATAGGGTCTTAGTCTGTCATGCAGGCAGGAGTGCAGTGGTTTGATCATATATATGATCACTATATATATACTCACTATAACCTCAGACTCCTCGGCTCAGTTAACCCTCCCACCTCAGCCCTATGAGAAGTTGGGACCACAGTGTATACCACCCCACCTGGCTATATGTATATGGGGTATATGTATATTGTATGTATATATTTTTAGAGTTTGGTATGTTTTCCAGGCTGGTCTTGAACTCCTGGTCTCAAGTGATTCTCTCATTTTGGCCTCCTGAAGTGCTGGTATTACAGGCCAGTCTACAATCCTATGCCCAGCCCCAAGTCTGCACCTCCCACAAGCTCCCAGATTATGCCTGTGGACCACACTTGGAGTAGCAATGCTATAGACTAGCCAATCTTATTTCTCAGTATTCATGATACCACCTCAGGTCAGATTGTCTTTGAACCTGAGCTGGAAAGAACAGGAGTTTTGGAGTCTAGGCCTGGCTGCAAAATCCCAATACTGCCACTTAGTGTATCTGTAGAATGGGGATAGTGCCAGTATTTGTCTGGTTGGACTTTTCTTTCCTTTATACGGTTAAATATAGATTGAATACAGTAACAGTGGAAAGGACTTAGCAGGATACCTGGCACTTAGTTCTCAATGAACATCAGTTAGATTCACATTTCTAGAGCTCCATTACTGAAATAGCACTATCCTAGCCCCTTCCTCCCCACCCTATGCTCATTCCTAACCTGATGCCTTAATCATTCTATTCCCTTTTCCAGAAATCCACACCATCTCCCTCCAGCCTCCCCTCACAGACTCTCCAAGGCCCAGATCAGTTCCTGAAGTCCCTGTGAAGTCTTCCCTTGCCATTCTCCATCCCCCACTCACTTCAGTTTATTCTAAAAACCTATAATTAGTATTAAGTTACACACAATACAGTGTGAAAAAGGATATAATTAAGTGCTAAGTTGTTAGCATTAAACTTCATATATTGCTCACTAATTATCTGGGGATTTAGAGACTTAGGGTGAGCCCTGGACTCTATGTAGCTCCTCTGAGCCTTAGTTTCCTTGTCTGTAAAAAGGGGGTATTAATAAGATCTACCTCACAGCACCACTGTAAGTATTAACAAGAATAAAAATAGAAGCAATTTAAGATCATTTTCTTTTTCGCTTTTCTTTCATTTCCCCAGCTGGATTATAAATTCCTGCAGGGAAGACCCATAGCATGGGAAAGGGAAGGAAGATTGCATGGAGCTTGGCTCCAGTCCAGGCTTCACCACTATTCAGCTCTAAGATGATAATTGCTAAGGTTGACTAAGTACTTATTATGTGCCGGGCACTATTCTGACCCTTTTTCATGCCTGATTTGGTTAATCCTCACCACATCCCTGCTCAGACACTAGACACGGCCTTTCCCTGGCATCGTACCCTTCATTTTGCTGAGGCTTTATTTCCTTATCTATAAAATGGAGGGATCAATATTTAAGGTACCTGTTAAAGAGTGAGAACCCTGTACGATGCCAAGTTGATCAACATTGGTTTTTAGCAAACATTTACCAAGTGCTTACCATGTGGCCAGCCCCTTATAAAAGCTCTGGCCCAGTGTATATTCAGATACCAACTTGCCTGTGTGGGCTGTCCTCAACCAGCAGCACAGCTCCCATTAGTGTTGTGTGCAGTGGGAATGGTGCCCCCTCCCTGCCTTTGTGCAACCTTTGGCCACAACTTCAACTAGCCAAGCAACCATCTGCGATCCAGGGGTCTCCGCAGGGGGTTCTGGGAACACCTATTCAGTTACAAGCTCAAGGGTATTATTCTGATAAGAGTCTATAACTTGGGCGGCGCCTGTGGCTCAGTGAGCAGGGCACCGGCCCCATATACCGAGGGTGGCGGGTTCAAACCCAGCCCCGGCCAAACTGCAACAACAAAAAAGCCGGGCGTTATGGCGGGCGCCTGTAGTCCCAGCTGCTCGGGAGGCTGAGGCAGGAGAATCACCTAAGCCCAGGAGTTGGAGGTTGCTGTGAGCTGTGTGACGCCACGGCACTCTACCGAGGGCAATATAGTGAAACTCTGTCTCTACAAAAAAAAAAAAAAAAAGAGTCTATAACTTTTGGGCGGCACCCATGGCTCAGTGGGCAGGGTGCCAGCCCCATATACTGAGGGTGGTAGGTTCAAACCCAGCCTGGGCCAAACTGCAACAAAAAAATAGCCAGGTATTGTGGTGGGCTCCTGTAGTACCAGCTACTTGGGAGGCGGAGGCAAGAGAATCGCCTAAAGCCCAGGAGTTGAAGGTTGCTGTGAGCTATGTGACACCATGGTACTCTTCCGTGGCGATAAAGTGAAACTCTGTCTCTACCAAAAAAAAAAAAAAAAAGGTCTTTAACTTTTATCAGATTACCACGCAGCTCCCCCCACCAAAGGAAACAAATTATAATAAAACACAAAAGTGAAATGCCAAGGATCTGAATAAGGAGAATAAGAAGGCCTCCGGGAGCACAGCCAGGCTCCAGTCCTTGGAGTCATCTTCAAAGCCATGATCCCTCTTCCACCCTACATCTAATCCATCAGCTCCACATGAAAACTACCACATATCCCAAATCTGACCACTCCCCCCACACACCTGCTGGTCCAGGGCCCTGACTAGACTCGGGCTCCTGCCTTTGCCCCTGCAGTCTGTTCTCCCTGCTGAGGCCAGGGAGACTTGAAAGAAAGGTGTGTAGAATCCTGCTATTCCTCTGCTCAGGATCCCAAGTGGGATCCCGCTCACAGACCAGGACAAGGCCCTCCCAATGACCATGAGGCCCTGCACACTGGGCCTTGACCCTTCTCTAACCCACCTCCCCCCAGCTTACCTTCTCCTCACTCTAGTCTCTTAACACCCCCATTTCCCCACCTCAGGGCCTTTGACCCAGCATTCCTTCCACCTGGAGTGCTCTGCTCTCAGGAAAACACCCAGATTCCTCACCTTCTTCAAGACCTGGCCCAGATCATCACTTCTCAGCAAGGTCTCCCCTGTCATCCTACATAAACTTACAAGTTGTGCACATACCGGCTCCCCATTCCTCACCCCCCCCAACACAATGTCTTTATCTTATTTATTATGCCTTTTATTTATTGGGCTGTTCCCACACTAGAATGTAAATTCTATGAAGGCAGGGAGCTTTGTCTGTTTTGTTCACTGTGAATTCCAAGCCCAGAGAACAGTGACTCAGCACGTAGCTGGGTCCCTCAATTAAAAGCTCTTGACTTAGGGGGAGGAGGAAAGATTAGGAAGGGACTCACCAAGCTCTCACCTAACAGGTACAATGTAGGGGTATATGGCACACCTCATGGATGAAGGACTCAAATACAACTGGGATATTTCCTAACAAATGCAAACAATGTGTATTCATATGTAACCTTATATTAATCCAAAAAAATAAAATAAAAGTGCTTGAGTGAATGAATATGTGGGAGACATTTCAGCTGGGATCTGAAAGTTGTAATGCTACCTGGGCAACAAAAAAAGGGAAGGGCTGTCTGGGCACGGTGGCTCAGAGCTGGGCGTTGTAGCAGGTGCCTATAGTCCCAGCTACTTGGGAGGCTGAGTCAAGAGGATCGCTTAAGCCCAAGAGTTTGAGGTTCTTGCGAGCTATGATGCTACAGCACTCTACCAACGGTGACAAAGTGAGACACTGTCTTAAAAAAAGAAAAAAGAAAGAAAGAAAAAGAAAAGTGAAGGGCATTCTAGGCAGCAAGACCAGCATGTACAAAGGCTTGGGAGTCAGAAAGCATCAAATATTCATGGACGGGGACGAAGCTGGGTTGACCAGGGTCATGGGCACTCAGGAGGAGTGAGTGATATACAGTGATGGGAAATAGTGCTTGCTACAGCAGCATATATACTAAAATTGGAATGATGAGAAATAAGAGCAAAGTCTCATTGTCCTTATAGTTACCCTTACCATCCTCAGACCCAATGCTGACCCCAGAGAAGGCACAGAATTTTTCTTTTTTGTAAGAGACAGAGTCTCACTTTGTAGCCCTCGGTCGAGTGCCATGACATCACAGCTCACAGCAACCTCCAGTTCTTGGAGGTTGGGACTAAAGGCACCTGCTACAACGCCTGGCTATTTTTTTGTTGCAGTTTGGCTGGAGCTGGGTTTGAACCTGCCACCCTTGGTATATGGGGCCAGCACCCTAATCACTGAGCCACAGGTGCCGCCCGAAGGCACAGAATGTTATCAATAACTATATTATTAATTCTCTCTGGGGGAGAAAAAAACTGGAATTGAAAAAAAAAAACAAAAAACCAATACTTAAAGATGCTTGCCAGACTCCACTTTTCTGAAATCATGTACTCCTCTGAGGCTAGACTATTGGAATTCTGCTAAACCAGGCTGATTTAGTGAGTGCCAGAGCTGAAGTTGCATTAATGGCGGCTGAGAGCACTGTGTTGGTTTCCAGGGCTTGAGAACAGAGGGGAGGTAACCCTGCTGGTGTCAGGTCCCAGCAGTGTACAATCACTTAGAATGGGTTAATAATGAAGCCGCCAAAACACCATGTTTGGGGCCACTGCATGTTCACAGAGCACTTCCACACACCTGAGTCACTCTATCCCCACCTGTTTACTCTCAAGCCCCACATTCTCACTGAGGGATAATTTACGAGTAACAAGAGGCCGAGTTACAGTGACCCAGCTCCTCAGGCTGCCTTAACAGCTGTTTACCATGCCCTCCCTGGGTGCTTATTTCATTCCCATAAAAAAAATCCTAAACTCAAAGATTATTACCATTCAATAGACAAGAAAACTGAGCCTTTGAGAGCTAAAGCCAATAGCCTGAAGGCCACAAAACCTCTAAATCAGCGGTTCTCAATCTGTGGATTGTGACCCCTTTGGGGGTCGAACGACCCTTTTACAGGGATCGCCTAAGACCATCCTGCATATCAGATATTTACATTACAATTGATAACAGTAGCAAAATTACAGTTATGGAGTAGCAACCAAAATAACTTTATGGTTGGGGGTCACTACAACTTGAGGAACTATATTAAAGGGTCGTGGCATTAGGAAGGCTGAAAACCACTGCTCTAAGTGAATACAGCCTGCACCATGAGCCATCAGCTCAGCGTCTGTTCCTGTTTTCCTGGTTACATCACCTTGACTTTCCTTTGGGAACCCCCATTCCTTCACTCTCAGTCCATGTGGTGTGAAGGGAAATAACACTACTGTACTACAGGGCAGGCATGTCACCAAGTTAGCTCAGCAGACTCAATTCAGGGATTGGTTGAGTCTCCTGGAAAAGTCCCTACCTTCCTTCCCCTGGAGTTACTAGCTGATGTGAGCTAAGAATTACTATGGAAGAAAGTTAGAATTCATTTTTTTCACACCTTTTACATGTAATGTAAAAGGAAGAAGTAAGTAATTTTTATCAACTTATTAAGGTCACCCTATGAGCATCTTTAGATGTGCCATGGAGAAATCTACCCACCAGTGACACCAACATAGGGACAGCAGAATTGAGGACAGTGAGAGACAGACTGGCTGGAAGCCAGATTATTTTAACCGTGGTTAGTACCCCATACCTAGCCACGTCTGAAGCCAGCACTATCTTGGATCTTTTGGTTACTTGAGCTGATACATTCCTTTCTTTACTGAATTGTTTGTGTGTGCATAAGATTTATACCTGACTGAGTTCTGGGTGGTGCAATAATAGAACTAATCCCCGGTTGGCTCAGCACCTGGGGCTCAAGGGGCTAAGGCGCCAGCCACATACACCTGAGCTGGCAGGTTCGAATCCAGCCCAGACCCACCAAACAACAATGATGGCTACAACCAAAAAATAGCCAGGTGTTGTGGCAGGCACCTGTAATCCCAGCTACTTGGGAGGCAGAGGCAGGAGAATCGCTTGAGCCCAGGCGTTGGAGGTTGCTGTGAGCTGTGATGCCACAGAACTCTACCCAGGGTGATAGCTTGAGGCTCTGTCTCAAAAAAAAAAAAAAAAAAAGAACTAATCCACGGTAGTCCAATGTCTACACCATGTTCAAGGTCTCAGATAAGCACTTAGTAGAGGATTAAATGACACCTCAATGAATCAATGAATGTTCCTAATGGTCCTAAGCCCACAATAAAAAATGACCCCAATATATCTTGTGGTGTAAAACTCCTACTCTTCTTTCAAAACCCACCCCAAGGGCCATCTCCTCTATTCTCCCTGTGATTCTGCTGTGTCCCAGTGCTGTGTAGTAAGTCCTCTGTGCATATTAGTAGAATAAAAAAGTATAGTTCTGGGCAGCACCTGTGGCTCAGTGGGTAGGGCACCGGCCCCATATACCAAGGGTGGCGGGTTTGAACCCGGCCCAGCCAAACTGAAACAAAAAATAGCCGGGTGTTGTGGTGGGCGCCTGTAGTCCCAGTTACTTGGGAGGCTGAGGCAAGAGAATCGCTTAAGCCCAAGAGTTGGAGGCTGCTGTGATCTGTGATGCCACAGCACTCTACCAAGGGCAACATAGTGAGACTCAGTCTCAACAAAAAAAAAGAAAAGTATAGTTCTGAGCGTGCTTTTTGATGCATTTGCTAACATATCAGATGTGTTCCCATCCTCAAAAAAGAACAACAAATACTCCGCATTCGTGTGCCTATATTGCCAATAGAAGCCAGGCAACAAAGACCTATTTGCAACAGCTGATACTACCCCCTAGAGGTGAAACAACACAACACAAACACTGCAACAAACAGTGGAGTTTCCCACTCTGGGGTAGACATCCCAACAAAACATTACATCCAATGTTCACACCAGATGGATAATCAAAGGGAGAGTTTGGGCTATTTTTGGCATATCTTAGACTTATATTTATTACTACTATACCTGCTAGGTGACATTCTTTACAGCTACCAATATATATCTTGAGATTTTATACATAATTTCAGGGTTTATAGAGTATCACTGAAATCTAGGACACCAGGATACAAAAGGCAGTATTTCTACATAGCTATCTAAAAAAATCATTTTCAACCCATATCTAGTAGAAATAATTAGCATTTCTTTTTTATTCTCAGAAAAGTTTTCTTGTAACATTGTAAAGCGTATTATAAGCTATCTTTTGGGCTGGCAAATATAGAAGATTTTCAAAAATCTTGAATGAGTTTAGTTTAAAAAGGAAATTTTATATTAATACCATAAATGGAAAATCATTATCACTTGCCAGAAGGTATCTGTAGACATAAATACAGACCTACTAAAATAGGAAGTGTTTATATGGCACCTACAAGACGGCAGAGGTATGCAAAACACACACTGGGAAACAGTGCCAGAAATTTTACATTCACGCAACCCTGAGAGGTGGGTGGCGCTGACTTCATTTTACACATTCATGCATCCATTCAATATCCACTGAACATCTCTGGCCGGCACTGATCTGGGCTGGAGTCACAGCAGTGGGCACAGCAAAGTCTCTGATACCATGGAGTTCACATTCTAGTGGAAGAAGATAGAACATAACACAAGTAGGCCGGGCACGGTGGCTCATGCCTGTAATCCTAGTACTCTGGAAGGCCAACGTGCATGGTTTGCTTGAGCTCACAGGTTCAAGACCAGCCTAAGGAAGAGCGAGACCCTCGTCTCTAAAAATAGCTGGAGTTGTGGCAGGCACCTGTACTACAAGGGCAGGCACGTCAGTTACTTGGCAGGCTTAGGCAAGACAATCACTTGAGCCTAAGAGCTGTGAGCTATGATGCCATAGCACTCTACTGAGGGTGACAAAGTGAACTACCATGCCGGGCCATCTCACATAGGTTTTAAGTAAGTCCTGAGTTGAGAAGGCCTGGATGGGTTCAGAGCTTCCAAAGATCTGATGAAGGGATGAAGGAGCTCCCACCCTTCTCCAAGAGTTGGCAGGAGGCTTAGGCCTGTGACTGTTTTTTTTTTTTTTTTTTTTGCAGTTTTTGGCAGGGGCTGGGTTTGAACCCGCCACCTCCGGCATATGGGGCCAGCGCCCTACTCTTTTGAGCCACAGGCGCCGCAGGCCTGTGACTGTTAAGGAAGAGAAATTGCTTTCCCCCTAGTCAGAGGGTGGGTGCTGTTAATGAAACTGATTTAGGGCCAATTACCTGTCAGAGCCTCTCAATCTGGTTGGACTGGCCACTGGGCCTGATGGGAGGAGAGAATTAGCCAAGGTAGAATTGTCCTCCTGGCAATCTCTGCCTCCACCCACCTGATCTGCATCAGAGAACTTTTCCTTCTGAGGGAATGAACATCTATCACAAGGAACACACCTGTCACCACCAGCCCAGCAAGCTGGGCTATGTGAACAGATGCTAACACACACCCAGGGACTGTCACTACTCCAGAAGAGGAAACACTCACTTCTAATTTAGGCTACGAATATTCCCTGAGCTTCTCCTTTGGGTTGGGCCCTGCAGTAAGGGCTACAGACTGACAAGGACAAATGTATTCTGGCCCTACCACCCTTCCTGATCTCATTTCCATTTTCCCCATCCCCGCCTCATCCTAATAGCCACTTAGCCCTTCTGGCTGTTTCTCTTCAAGGTCATTGCTATGAACTAAAACAAAATCTTTTTTTTTTTTTTTGAGACAGAGTCTCACTATGCCACCCATGGTAGAGTGCCATCATGTCACAACTCACAGCAACCTCCAATTCTTGGGCTCAAGCGATTCTCTTGCCTCAGCCTCCCAAGTAGCTGGGACTGCAGGCGCCCGTCACAACACCTGGCTATCTTTTTGTTACAGTTGTCATTGTTGGTTAGCTACCCCGGGCTGGGTTCGAGCCTGGTTATGTTCGAACCCACATACAACTTCGGTGTTTGTGGATGACATCGTAACCACTATGCTATGGGCGCTGAGCCTAAAATAAAATCTTAAATCTAACAGTTGACCAAATGGACCCCCTCCTATCAAGGAAACCCAAGAAATACCCTAAAGCTGAGTTGCTGGCCATGAGAAGGGAGGTCAGATGTGTGCAGGTTGAGGGGAAGCACCAGTGCAGTCGGGGGTGGTGGGTAGGGCAGAGGGGCCTGGTGCTGCTGGTAGGGCTGGGGGGGCTTTGGCAAGGGGAGGACATGGCACTGGATTATAAAGGAGGATGCATGTACAGCCATACCACCCTGAACAAGCCCTATCTCATCTGATCTTGGAAGCTAAGCAGAGACCGCCTGGGAATACCTGGTGCTGTAGGCCTGGGCTGGGTGTGGTGGCTCATGCCTGTAATCCTAGCACTCTGGGAGGCAGAGGCAGGTTGATAGCTTGAGCTCATGAGTTCGAGACCAGCCTGAGCAAAAAGCAAGACCTCATCTCTATTAAAAATAGAAAAACTAGGGCAAGAGGATCGCTTGAGCCCAAGAGTTGGAGGTTCCTGTGAGCTATGACACCATGGCACTCTACCCAGGGTGAGAGCTTGAGACTCAGACAAAAAAAGAAGAAAGAAAGAAAAGAAAGAAAGATGCCCATAGCTCAGTGCTTACGGCGCCGGCCACATACACCGGGGCTGGCAGGTTCGAACACAGCTTGGGCCAGCTAAATAACAATGACAACTACAACAAAAAATAGCTGGGCGTTGTGGTAGGTGCCTGTAGTCTCAGCTACTTGGGAGGCTGAGGCAAAAGAATCGCTTAAGCCCAAGAGTTTGAGTTTATACTCTGGTTTCTCTTCAAATCGCATAAATCTTCCTCTTCAAATCGCATATATCTTTCGCCATGCTGTGAGCTGTGACACGATGGCATTCTACCAAGGACAACATAGTGAGACTCTGTCTCAAAAAAAAAGATAAAAAGAAAGAAAACAAAGAAGGAAGGAAGGAAGGAAGGAAGGAAGGAAGAGGGGACCTGGGGAGGAGCGAGCAGAGCACACAGGAGGGGAACAGCACGTGCAAAAGCACAATCCCTGGAGAGCCCTGGAGCTATCTTGGGGCTGGGGCAGAGAGTAGTCAGAGCATATGGCTGAACCCAGGGGACAGCCAGAGGGAATTGGCTTCTGACATTCCAGGCTTACTTTACACTTACTTGATGAGGGCAAAGCCTATTTGTGCTAACAATGGGTACTGAAACCTTACTCTCAAGTCTAGGGCAGTGCAGTGTGGATTGAGGAATATGAAGGCCACAGTTAAGGTTAGTTTCCTCTGGCCTTCATCTCCTCCCTGAGCACCTGGGACTATGTTCCTTTTGCATTCCCTCTTTTCTTTCCTCCCTTCTTTCAGATTTACTGAGCACCTCCTAGTCCAGGCCAGGACATGTCCTAGCTGGTGGTCTAGTGAGGAAGGCAGATTTTAAACAAATAACCTTGCCACCACTACGAAATTCATGACATCAACACTCTGGAGATGGGGGTTGGAGCCATGAGTGGCTATAAAAGTGAGGTCAGGTAAAGAAGCTTTGTTGCGGGGTGACAACAGAACCAGCATCTGAGGGATGCACAGGTTAATTTTGAGAGGAGGACACACTCTCGACTGTTCTAAGCAAAGCCAAGACCACTGGCCAGAGTAAGCACTAAGTATAGAATGGACTAGGAGGGTGGGCGGAACAAAGGGAGCAGGTGCCAGACACAGGCTGAGCAGCCAGACCACAAACAACATGGGGCCACAGCAGTTTTACCCTAAGCCCCAGATCCATGGGAGGCCACGAGGTGTCACTGGAGTGGAAGATGGGAGTTGGAATTAAGGGGTAGGGTGGCTGAGACTGGGTGCCAGGGACCAGGTGAGAGGTGGTGGTGCTCAGAGGTGTCAGAACGTGGAGGGCCAGGGAGAAGGACCTTCTAAGGTGAAGACACAGGGCTTCGTGATAGGTTTGGAAGAAGGGGTGAGGGGGGAGAAGGATACCAAGGATGACTCTGGGTTTCTGGCCTCCATAACCAGAGGGATGGAGGTGCCTTTCCTGGAGAGGCGAGAGCTGAGGAAGTACTGTCTGAGTTTGGTTTGGGACATTTTGCAGTGAGGAGCCTCTGCAGTCCCCAAGAGGGGCAGTTCATGGGCTGGCAGTCGAGGTACAGGTTCAGGGGTTGGAGCATCCTCTCTGGGAGCCTCCATCCCAGGGTGAGTGCCACCCTCCCTCAGTTGTGTTTCCAAGACATCTCCATAGACGCCTCTCGGAGCACTTATCACAGGCACATGGCTCGGGCTTATGGATGGTGTGTTACAGGGCTAGATGGCTCATGCCTCAGCTTCCAAGAGCATAGATGCCTGGGGACTCACTGCTGTGTCCCCTCCCAAGAAGAAACCTGCCTTACTCAAGATAATGCCTGCTTTCTGATACTGGTTGATGCCAAGGATACAAAGACCCTGGTTCATTGCCTCAACTGAAGGCATTTCTGAAGGACCACCCATCCCCACCCAGGATCTGTAGGGTCCCTGGGGCCTACATCACAGGTCAACTCCTCTCTCTCTCTCACAGGTATCTTCCTGGAAGTGCCCCCCGTCACCTCCCGGAAGCCTCCTACGCACACATGTCAGCAGAGAATGCTTCCTGGGGAACCCAAGACTGCACACAATTCCTCCGTGACCCTGAGTTCCCAGGGCACACTGAGATGTGGTACATCAAAGGCCATTGATTAATACATTCAAAACTGCACGGACGAACGCTGGGACTTCCCACAATGATCATGAATTCAAACAGCCCACACCCGAGTCCTAGAAGTACAATTAGGGTTCCTCAGGTCATAGGCACTAATTTGAATTCTGAAATATGGTCACTACGGAGATATATGACCTATGGCCCTCAACTCCTGGGTCTTCTTTTAACAGATGAGCCACTGAGTCCTGTTTTAACTGTTGTGGGGTGGTCAGGACTCTGGGCTGTGGAGCCCACTTGTGAAAAGCTACCAGCCGGCAGGGAGGAGGCCAGGCGTGCAGACAGGGGGAGTTGGTTTTCTACTGTGCTGCTCTATTTTCAGGAAGGGATTGGGAGAATCTGGTCAGCCCCTCAAGCAGCATGTTTCCTCTCCACATGTGTGCTCTCAGGAGTGGGACAGTGGCACACAGATGCCCTGGTTTCTCTGTCCCCGCTGGTGCCTTCCTACCCATTTCCCCCACCACTGTGCTTTGTGTAAAACACAGATCTCTATGGCTTTCTACATTCAAAATCTGTAATGACTGGGAAGGTAAGTTAACAAAGGAACTTTGGGGAACAATGAGGTGGCATCCCAAAACAAGACAAAACCAAACCCCGCAAAGCTTCAATCTACTCAGGCCTGACCATGTCACTCCTCGGACTCCAGCCTAGAGAAAGACTCACACGGGGCCTGAGGAGGAATGCACGGATGCCAGGTGAAAGCAACACTTTTGAGGCCAGGTGCAGTGGCTCACGCCTGTAATCCTAGCACTCTGGGAGGCCAAGGCAGGTGGATTGCCTGAGGTCACAGGTTTGAGACCAGCCTGAGCAAGAGTAAGACCCAGCTCTAAAAAATAGGGGGGCATTGCAGCAGACACCTGTCTAGGCTTACCTCAGCCTCCTAAGTAGCTGGGACTACGGGTGTCCACCATAGTACCCAGCTAGTTTTTCTATTTTCTAAAAAGAATTTTAGCCTTATTTAGAAAGTTACAAATAATTTTTTTAATCATATTTGTATTTATTTATTTATTTTTGTGTGTGTGTGTGCATGTGTGTGTGTGTTTTTGGCCGGGGCTAGGTTTGAACCCACCACCTCTGGCATATGGGACCGGCGCCCTACTCCTTGAGCCACAGGCGCTGTCCTACAAATAATTTTTTAAAGGAGGCTATTTTCATGTATTATTTATATAACCAGTGACCTCAGCCCATCCTGCCCATCACCTCCTAATGGCGCCATCATCAATGGCGTCTCATTGCAGACACACCCCTCTGAACACAGTATTTCCCCTGAACCCCAGATTGCCATATTCAGCTGCCACTGGAGGTCGTCACAGGCTTTGCCCTGAGTTACTGATGTTTCCACTAAAACCTGCTTTTGTTCTCTTTCCTATCTCACGACATGACAAATCCATCTCCCTGATTGCTTAGACTGAAACTTAAAGTCCTTTCTGCTTCCTTTCTTTCTTTCCTACACATACAGCCAATCCAACAACAAATCCAGCTGGCCACAGTGTATAGCAGTCTTCACAGTGCCAGCATCAGCCCCCTTCTCAGCACCTCCACAGCTACCGCCCCAAACCAAGCCACTGTCATTTCTCATAGGGACTCTCCAGCAGCCTCTGTGGCTCTCAATGGTTGGTCATTCTCTGCACACCTAGCTTTACTGGACTCCAAAGTCTGTGCTTGTCACCTTTACTATTAGATCCCCTCAGGAAATTGTGACTTCTGAGACTTCAGCAAGGGCTGCAGTACTGGCTTGGCACCTGTAGCTCGGCAGCTAGGGTGCCAGCCACATACACTGGAGCTGGTGGGCTTGAACCCAACCTGGGCCTGCCAAACAATGACAACTATAGCCAAAAAAAAAAAAAAAAATAGCCAGGTATTGAGGCGGGCACCTGTATTCCCAGCTACTTGGGAGGGTGAGACAAGAGAATCTCTTAAGCCCAAGAGCTGGAGGTTGCTATGAGCTGTGACGTTACGGCATTCTACAGGGCAACATAATGAAACTCTGTCTAAAAAAAAAAGAGCTGCAGTACCTGCCAAGTCACCAAAGAAACAGGTAAACAAAACCACTAAGGAATTCAGAGCCCTGGTCAGGGACTGGATCATGGTGATGACATAGGGTGGGTCCCTGGGCCCTTTGGCTTGAGTCACTGGCCAGTCTTCATTGACACGACAAATGAAGTCACCCTGGGACAGTGTGGCCAAATGAAAGGAGCAGAGTGCTAGCAATACGAGCTTCAGTCTTGAACAAGTCAGGATCAAGCCTGGTTCCTCTTTTCATTAGCTGTGTGACTTGGGGCCTCTCTTTTCTTTCTAAAATGAGCAGCTGGCCCTGGATATCACTGTCCCATAAGTCTGTGGTCAACCAACTCCTGGCTACAGACTGGTTCAGGTCCAGGGCCTGTTATGAGCTGGGCTGTACAGCAGGAGGTGAGTGGTGGGCGAGCTAGAGAAGCTTCATCTGTATTTCCGGTCACTCCCTGTGGCTCGCATCACTGCCTGAGCTCTGCCTCCTATTAGATAAGTGGTGGCATTAGATTATGCCTCATAGGAGCATGAATCCTACTGTAAACCGAACATGCAAGAGATCTAGGTTGTGCACTACTGATGAGAATTTAATGCCTTTCACCCCCAGTCTGTAGAAAAACTGTTTTCCATGAAACTGGTTCCTGGTGCCAAAAAGATTGGGGACCACTGCCACAAACCACAAGGTTACAACACTGAGATTCCTGGAGGCCACATGGGGACAGTGTGACCCCACCACTGGCCACGGGTGGTTGAACCCGGGCAGGCACCTGACCCAATAATCTTGAGAAATTTGGATTGAAAGTTTAGGGTGGGGGTGGTGCCTGTGGCTCAGTGAGTAGGGCCCTGGGCCCATATAACGAGGGTGGCAGGTTCGAACCCAACTCCAGCTGAACTGCAACAAAAAATAGCCGGGCGTTGTGGCGGGTGCATATAGTCCCAGCTACTTGGGAGTCTGAGGCAAGAGAATTGCCTAAGCCCAGAGGTTGTTGTGAGCTGTGACACCACAGCACTCTACTGAGGGTGAGAAAGTGAGACTCCATCTCTAAAAAAAAAAGAAAGTTTAGGGCAAATCTGGCTCATCTCTTGAAAGGGGCTAAGGGGTGAGTAAACTCCAGAGTCACTGGTGGGGAATATTTCCTGCTAGGTGAACTGAGAAAGCAAGCAAGTGAGAAGAATGACATAGAGGCAGGGAAATATAAAGGTAACAACTGTAGCAAGGGGACTTCCTGGTATCCTAGAGAGGTTCACCTGTTCTTGACACCCACAGGCACCACCATTCTGTGACGCAAGCCCTCTTCAGGGCATTGTGATAAAGTGATAGAGTTCCCCTTCTGCTAAAGCTGAGTTTGTTTATTTATTTTTATTTTTTTGAGACAATCTCAAGCTATTGTCCTGGATAGAGTGTTGTGTCACAGCTCACAGCAACCTCAAACTCTTGGGCTCAAGCAATTCTCTTGCCGCAGCCTCTCAAGAAGCTGGGACTACAGGCACCCACCACAATCCCTGGCTATTTTTTGTTGTTGTTGTTGCAATTTTCATGTTGTTTTAGCAGGCTGGGGCCGGGTTTGAACCTGCCAGCCTTGGTGTATGTGGCCGGCGCCCTATCCACCGAGCAACAGGTGCTGCCTATTTATTTATTTATTTTTATTATATTTATTTATTTTTTAAGACAGAGTCTCATTTGGTTATACTTGGTAGAGTGCTATTGTATCACAGCTCACAGCAACCTCAAACTCTTGGGCTCAAGCAATTCTCTTGCCTCAGCCTCCTAAGTAGCTGGGACTACAAGCACCCGCCACAACGCCTGGCTATTTTTTAGGCCAGCAAGTTCTCACTCTGACTCAGGCTGGTCTTGAACCTGTGAGCTCAGGCAATCCACCTGCCTCCGCCTCCCAAGTGCCGAGATTACAGGTGTGAGCCACCAAATCTGGCCCTATTTTTTGTTTTTATTTATTTTTTGAGACAGAGTCTCACTATGTCGCCCTTAGTAGAGTGTTGTGGTGGCATAGCTCACAGCAGCCTCAACGTCTTGGGCTCGAGCGATTCTCCTGCCTCAGCCACTCGAGTAGCTGGGACTATAGGCATCTGCCACTACACACGGCCATTTTTAGAGATGAGTCTCGCTCTTGCTCAGGCTGGTCTCGAACCTGTGAGCTCAGGCAATCCACCCACCTCAGCCTCCTTGAATGCTGGGATTACAGGTGTGAGCCACTGTGGCAGGACTTGAGTTAATTTATTTACTTATTTTTTGAGACAGAGTCTTACTTGTCATCCTCAGTAGGGTGCTGTTGCATCATAGCTCACAGCAACCTCAACATCTTAGACTAAAGCAATTATCTTGCCTCAGCCTCCCAAGTAGCTGCAACTACAGGCGCCTGCCACAATGCCCAGCTATTTTTTAGAGACAGGGTCTCACTCTGGCTCAGGCTGGTCTCAAACCTGTGAGCTCAGGCAATCCACCTGCCTTGGCCCAGCAAGTGCTGGGATTACAGGCGTGAGCCACTATGCCCAGCTTGAGTTTATTTTTTTAACCAAGTCCTAAGTAATGTACGTACTTACCTTGCAGAGTTGCTATAAGTGATAAAAGTAATATATGAAAGACCCTTACCTCAGTGCCTGGCCCATGATAAGTAACATGCAATACCTAGTTGCTAATATTATTATAATCAAGCCACAAGGACATAGTATTACAGGAACCGGACAAATTAATCATCTTGTCCAGTCATCTAAATTACTCTTCCTGGGAAGGGCGGCATGCCACGGGGATCTGTCCTCGGTCTTATCCCAGGCCATAATTTTATCAATGGCTGGGTATGACTGTTGAAGCTGTTTATTAAGTCTGTGGATAACATTCAGATGGGAGGCACACAGAATAAAGCAGATGACGGAATCTGGGTTTAGGTCAATTTCTTTAGACTAGAGATGGAGCAAGAACAGCTTGATAAAATGCATCACAGTCAAGGTGAAAGTCCTATACAAGGGGAAGTAGAAGAAGAAGTGTGGCTTGAGCAGAGTTCATGAGACAAAAGACAGGGTTGATGTGCTCAGTATGAGCTAACAGTATGGTGTAGCTGCCAAAATTACCACAACCACAGCACACATAGAAGTGTGTTAAAAATATTTGCTCAGACTGGGTGGCGCCTGTGGCTCAGTGAGTAGGGCACTGGTCCCATATACCAAGGGTGGCGGGTTCAAACCTGACCCCGGCAACAAAAAAATAGCGGGCGTTATGGCGGGTGCCTGTAGTCCCAGCTACTCAGGAGGCTGAAGCAAGAGAATCGCCTAAGCCCAAGAGCTGGAGGTTTCTGTGAGCTGTGATGCCACAGCACTCTACCAAGGGCAACAAAGTGAAACTGTCTCAAAAAAAAAAAAAAAATTCCTCAGACTAAGAGAGAGGAAGGGCACTAACATGTTTTAGCACCTACAGTGTGCCACGCCTCATGGTGAACATTTGACATCCACTATTTCAATTTATATGCTCATTAACCCAATAAGGTGTTATCATTACCCCATTCTGACAGGTAAGGATACTGAGGTTGAGACAGGAGAAGAAACTTGACCAAAGCGGTATAGAGCAGCAACAGCTCCTACCTTCAGCAGAGATAGTATTTGAACCTAGTCCTTACTAGAAAAGGCGCTCTATTCCTATATTCTTTTTTTTTTTTTTTTTTTTTAGAGACAGAGTCTCACTTTATCACCCTCAGGAAAAAAAAAATGAATCAGGTTAGTAAAACCAAGAGCAAGTACACACTTCAGTTTCTCCTACTCAAGTCCACAGAAATGATACCATTTAAAATCTCTGACAGCATGGCAAAATAAGAAGGGGAGCCACTGGCAGAGTAAAAATGTTGAGACATCTCTGAGAAACGGATGGCAGACAGAATTAGATAAACGAACAAAAACACAGGCCAAAATAGAAGGTAGGAGCTATTGCAGCAAAAGGTGAAGGCCATTCTGGGAGGTTCCAAAATCAGAGGCAGCACATTCTCCAGAGAGGGAAGAAGGCCCACAGGTCAAGGGTCAAAGAGATGGAGTGAGGACTCCTGTGGATCTTCATGGAGGTGGCCCTTTATTTATTTATTTATTTTTTTTGAGACAGAGTCTCACTATGTTGCCCTCCATAGAGTGCTGTGGCGTCACAACTCACAGTAACCTCAAACTCTTGGGCTTAAGCGATTCTCTTGCCTCACCCTCCCAAATAGCTGGACTACAGGTGCCCGACACAATGCCTGGCTAGTTTTTGGGTGCAGCTGTCAGAGTTGTTTGGCAGGCCTGGACTGGGTTTGAACCGCCTGCTTCGATGTATGTGGCTGAGCTATAGGCACCAAGCCTGGAGGTGGCCCTTTAATCCAGCTGGCCTTCAGGAGCTGTGACTGTGGGTCTCTGGGACAAAAAGGCAGGACATAGCCAGGAGGAAAAGGGAGATCTTTTGCTCACAAGACAAACAATTAGCACACTTACTGTAGCAAGTTCTGCCTCTCTGCCTATAATCACTAGCAACAAATTTCGTAAAAAGAAACAGTATCCAGAAAGAAGAAAACAGGAAATCATAGTTTACAGAAGAGCACATATCCACAAACCACCAAACATTCCAGGAAAACCTACATCCATGAGTAAGAGGGACCAGTTTAATACATGGAAGAAATAACAACCAATCAAATAGAGATAACAATGCAAGCAGAGACATTTGTAATACCGTAGAACCACCATAGTTGACCATCTCCCTGCATTGACCATCCCCTTAAGTTGAGTTAATTTCATAGACTGGACATGCATCACATGCGGTACAGTTGGCCTAGTTGTTAGTACAGGAGGCCTAGGTCCTTATGTTGATTACCTCTGCATGTTGACCAGTTGCAGTCCCTTGGGTGGTCAAATTACAGAGGTTCTATTGTATATAAAATATTATCAGAGAGATAAGAAAAGACATTGAATCTATCAAGTAAGAACAGCTTATTATGGAAAGAATTAATAGAAATCACAAACAAAAGGTTTGATCATTAAAATTTTAAAAATCACAAGATGGCTCAGTGCCCATAGCTCAGTGGTTAGGGCACTGGCCTCATACACTAGGGCTGGCAGTTTCGAACCCAGCCCTGCTAAACAACAATGACAACCATCACCTTTTAGCCTTTGTGGGCTACACAGACTCTGTCACAACCTCTTAACTCTGCCATTGACCACAAAAGCAGCTGTGTTCCAATAAAACTTTATTTGCAAAAATAGATGGCTGGCCAGATTTGGCCTGTGACTATAATTTGCTTATTAGGGATTTGTTTGCTTCATGTGGCAAGAAATCTGGAAATACACTTCTATCAAAAATATTTTGATTGGCTCGGCGCCTGTGGCTCAAATGGCTAAGGCGCCAGCCACATACACCTGAGCTGGCAGGTTCAAATCCAGCCCTGGCCTGCCAAACCAATGGCGGCTACAACCAAAAAAAAAAAAAAGCCGGGCGTTGTGGCTAGCGCCTGTAGTCCCAGCTACTTGGGAGGTGGAGGCAGGAGAATCGCTTGAGCCCAGGAGTTGGAGGTTGCTGTGAGCTGTGATGGCACAGCACTCTACGCAAGGCGACAGCTTGAGGCTCTGTCTCAAAAAATAAATAAATAAAATATCTATCTATCTATCTATCTATATATATATATATATATATATATTTTATAGAAGTGTATTTCCAGATTCACCATCACCACCACAACAGGCTCGGCACCTGTAGCACAGTGGTTACAGCGTCAGACACATACACTGAGGCTGGCGGATTTGATCCCAGCCCGGCCTGCTAAACAACAATGACAACTGCAACAAAAAATAGCTAGGTGTTGTGGCAGGTGCCTGTAGTCCCAGCTACTTGGGAGGCTGAGGCAAGACAATCACTTGGGCCCAGGAGTTTGAAGTTGCTGTGAACTGTGATGCAACAGCACTCTAATGAAGGCAACACAGTAAAACTATCTCAAAAACAAAACAAAACAACAACAACAAAAATAGCCAGAAGTTGGGTGGCGCCTGTGGCTCAGTCAGTAGGGCGCTGGCCCCATATACCGAGGGTGGCGGGTTCAAGCCCGGCCCTGTCTGAACTGCAACTGAGGAATAGCTGGGCGTTGTGGCGGGCGCCTGTAGTCCCAGCTACTTGGGAGGCTGAGGCAAGAGAATTGCTTAAGCCCAGGGGTTGGAGGTTGCTGTGAGCTGTGTGATGCCATGGCACTCTACCGAGGGCCATAGGGTGAGACTCTGTCTCTACAAAAAAAAAAAAAAATAGCCAGATGTTGTAGCAGGTACCTGCAGAACCAGCTACTTGGGAGGCTGAGGCTAGAGAATCGCCTAAGCCCAGGAGTTTGAAGTTGCTGTGAGCTGTGATGTGATGCAACAGCAGTCTACTGAGGGCAACATAGTAAGACTGTCTCAAAAACAAAACAAAACAAAACAACAACAACAAAAATAGCCAGATGTTGTAGCAGGTACCTGTAGAACCCAGCTACTTCGGAGGCTCAGGCTAGAGAATCACCTAAGCCCAGGAGTTGGAGGTTGCTGTGAGCTGTGATGCCCTGGCACTCTACCAAGGGTTGACATAGTGAGACTCAGTCTCAAAATAAATAAATACATAAATAAATAAACAAATAAATGAATAAATAAATCACAAGATGCTGAAGGACAGAATAGATACAGAAAGAGAAAATTAGTGATCTGGAAAATCAAGCAGAGTCAACATCCAAAACAGGAATAAGGGCAAAGCGGACTAGCAAAAATATAAAAAGCTGGTAAAATTACTATTGGCAAGAATTTAGAGAGACAGTCTTTTTCAAATATTTTCGATAGAAGTGCATTTCCAGATTTCTTGCCACATGAACCAAACCAATCCCTAAGAAGCAAATTACAGTCACAGGCCAAATCTGGCCAGCCATCTATTTTTGCAAATAAAGTTTTATTGGAACACAGCCACACTCATTCATTTACATAATGACTACAGCTGCTTTTATGGTCAATGGCAGAGTTAAGAGGTTGTGACAGAGTCTGTGTAGCCCACAAAGACTAAAATATTTATTATTTGATTCTTTACCAAAAAAAATTGCTGATTCTTGGTTTAGGCCATTGTTAGTTGGGTCTTGTGCTATGTGTGGAAAATGGACTCCTAACTAAAATAATGAATACAGCTGCATAATTAGAAAAAGCTCTAGAAAGATGAATATCCAATTGATAATAGTAGTTATTTCTGGGGAGGGGAAAGAGATTTGGGATAAATTTGAAGGGGAATTTTTATTTAATGTGAAAACTTGAAAACATCTTAAAAAATGACATTGAACTCGGGGGCGGCACCTGTGGCTCAGTGGGTAGGGCGCTGGCCACGGCCACACTGCAACAAAAAATAGCCAGGAGTTGTGGCAGGTGCCTGTAGTCCCAGCTACTTGGGAGGCTGAGGCAAGAGAATCACCTAAGCCCAGGAGTTGGAGGTTGCTGTGAGCTGTGTGACAACACGGCACTCTACCGAGGGCAATAAAGTAAGACTCTGTCTCTACCAAAAAAAAAAAAATGACAGTGAACTAAAAAAAAAAAAAAAAAAAGATAGCAAACTCAAAATTTGCAGTTTGATTTTTATGATAATTAAAGGTTTATACCACAGTGACAAAGAACAAACTACTTATGATCTCGCGTGCTGTCACAGGTCACAGCAACCTCAAACTCTTGGGCACAAGCCATCCTCTTGCCTCAGTCTCCTGAGTAGATGGGACTACAGGTGCCCGCCATTAACGCTTGGCTAGTTTTTAACAGACGGGGGTCTCAATCTTGCTCAGGCTGGTCTTGAACTCCTAAGCTCAAATAATCCACCCACCTCAGACTCCCAGAGTGCTGGGAATACAGGTATGAGCCACCATGCCTGGCCTTATTTATGATTTTTTCTTTTTTTTTTTTTAGACAAGAGTCTCACTTGGTCACCCTTAGTAGAGTGCTGTGACATCTTAGCTAACAGCAACCTCAAACTCTTGGGTTCAAGTGATCCTCTTGCCTCAGCCTCTCAAGTAGCTGGGACTACAGGTGCCCTCCACAACGCCTGGCTATTTTTTAGAGAAGGGGGGGGGTCTCACTCTTTCTCAGGCTGGTCTCAAACTTGTGAGCTCAGGCAATCTACCCGCCTCAGTCTCCCAAGTTCTAGGATTACAGGCCTTAGTCACCACGCCCAGCCCTTCCTTACGATTTTTTCAATTTTTTTTTTTTGGCAGTTTTTGGCCGAGGAAGGGTTTGAACCCACCACCTTTGGTATATGGGGCCGGTGCCCTACTCATTGAGCCACAGGCGCCCGCCCTACTTACGATTTTTTAAATAGAGATTACTCCTTATGAAAAACCAGTGATAGATTCAAAAGCGAGTCTCACAGATACATTTAGCAAAAAGAAAAAGACAGGAAAAGTATGCTGTTTATAGGAAGTTCAAATACACATAAAACTAATCTGTGTTGTCAAGAAAATGGTTACCCTTGGAGAAGTATTAAATGGGAGAGAATATGTGAAAAACCTTTATTTATTTAGAGACAGTCTCACTTTATCGCCCTCGGGAGAGTGCCATGGTGTCACAGCTCACAGCAACCTCCATCTCCTGGGCTTGATGATTCTCTTGCCTCAGCCTCCCGAGTAGCTGGGACTACAGGTGCCCACCACAACGCCCAGCTATTTTTTTTGTTGCAGTTTGGCCGGGGTTGGGCTTGAACCCGCCACCCTTGGTATATGGGGCTGGCATCCTACCCACTGAGCCACAGGCGCTGCCATGAAAACCTTTTTAATATGAATTAAAAAAAACTATATAGGGAGGAGCCTGTGGCTTAAAGGAGTAGGGTGCCGGCCCCATATGCCGGAGGTGGCGGGTTCAAGCCCAGCCCCGGCCAAACACTGCAAAAAAAAAAATTATAATAAAATAATAATAAAAATAAATAAATAAAATAATAAAATTCTTTAAAAAAGACTATATAGTTAAGATTTTCTACTTTATTGTACATAAGTGATACCTCAATAAATAAATTTTAAAATAATGGAACGATTTTTTTTTTTTTTGAGACAGTCTCACTACATCTCCCTCAGTAGAGTGCTGTAGCATCACAGCTCACAGCAACCTCAAACTCTTGGGCCTCAGCCTCCCAAGTAGCTGGGACTACAGGTGCCCGCTACAATGCCCAGCTATTTTTTTGTTGCAGTTGTTGTTGTTGTTTTAGCTGGCCCAGGCCGGGTTCAAACCCGCCAACCGGGTATATGTGGCTGGTGCCATAACCACTGTGCTATGGGCACCAAGCCCACAGTACAGTTTCAGCTCCATTCTTCAGGTGAGGAAACTGAGGCACAAAGAGGTTATATAACTTACCAAAGACTACAAAGCTTCTAAGTGGTAGAGCCGGGATGTAAAGCCAGGCAGTCTCATCCAGGCCCCTCCCCTGCCCTGGACCACTCTCCGATTCTTCCTTCCTTTTTTTTTCTTTTTTGGTAGAGACAGAGTCTCACTCTATGGCCCTCGGTAGAGTGCCGTGGCCTCACACAGCTCACAGCAACCTCCAACTCCTGGGCTTAAGCGATTCTCTTGCTTCAGCCTCCTGAGTAGCTGGGACTACAGGCGCCCGCCACAACGCCCAGCTATTTTTTGGTTGCAGTTTGGCCGGGGCCGGGTTTGAACCCGCCACCCTCGGTACATGGGGCCGGTGCCTTACCGACTGAGCCACAGGCGCCGCCCTGGGTCTTTATTTTTTGAGACAGAGTATCACTTTGTCACCTTGTCACCCTCGGTAGAGTGTTGTGGCTTCACAGCTCACAGCAACCTCCAACTCCTGGGCTTAAGCGATTCTCTTGCCTCAGCCTCCCGAGTAGTTGGGACTACAGGAGCCCGCCACAACACCCGGCTATTTTTTGGATGCAGTTTGGCCGGGGCCGGGTTTGAACCCGCCACCCTCAGTATATGGGGCCGGCACCTTACCGACTGAGCCACAGGCGCCACCCCCATTCTTCCTTCTTATATGCTATCCCCAGGAATCGACAAAGGGCATCAACAAAGCAGGAGTGGTCCAAAGAATATTTTTTGAAATGACTTAGGGTTCTGTATTTAAAAAATAGAAAATGAGAAAAGAAGTCCAGAACTTGGGCGGCACCTGTGGCTCAAAGGAGTAGGGCGCTGGCCCCATATGCTGGAGGTAGCAGGTTCAAACCCAGCCCCAGCCAAAAACTGCAAAAAAAAAAAAAAAAAAGTCCAGAACTTTGTTGAACTTATCTATATTAATTTCATGGATTTTGTTTTGAATTATACAGTGGCGATGGGAAGGCATATAAATTTTCTTCAGTGGCTGCTTCTTTTTTTTTTTTGAGAGAGCGTCTTACTCTGTTGCCTAGGCTAGAATGCAATGACATCATCATACCTCACTACAACCTCAAATTCCTAGGCTCAAACAATCTTCCTGCCTTTGCCTCACAAATGGCTAGGTGTGTGCCACTTCATAGGGAGAGATGGGGGTCTCACTATGTGGCCCAGGCTGGCTCTTGGCCTTAAGTGATCCTCCCACCTTTGGATCTCAAGGTGCTAGGCATGAACAGGTACGAACCACTGCTCCCAGCTTTCAGTGGTTTCAAACTGGAATCCAATAGTTAATTCATTGGGGTGGGGGCTATATCAGACTATCTCTACTTGTCAGATGAGAAAACTGAGGCTCACATGTATCTGGCAGTTGTTGCCCTGCCTCCCTATGCCCCTGCCCAGCCAAGGGTCCTCCTGTCTAGTTCTGAATGGGCAACAGGTTCCTGGGGAGTTCTGGGGGACAGGAGAGAAAGTAACATGTTCTTGCCACTTTGTACAGAACACAGGGTATAGTCTCAGCCAGGCACATGCTATCTTCATTGGGGCAGGTCATCTCACTGCTCTAAGCCTAGATTTCCTCTCATGAAAGGTGAGGGTACTATTGTTCACCTTGCCAGGGTGTTGTGAGGGGCAAATAAGACAATGGATGTGAAAGTCAAGTGATTTTTTTTTTTTTTTTTTTTTAACAATTGTGGGATCTGTTTTACTGCTCCCATTGCCCAGTGGCCATGGTGTGGACAGAACTTACTTTTTGCCTGCCCACTATCTTTTCGCTTTCTTCTGGCAATAGTCTCCTGATTTTCCTTTGGGAAAACACCCTTTCCTTATCATGTGCTTAGCATGGGATTCACCCCACCCCACTCTTGTCTCTAGGACAAGTACACAATAGTGGACTGGCCAGCCAGTCTCAATCTGTGGATGTAGCTGGACTGTCACCCTTGGAGAGTGCTTCCTTTTTGCTCAAGTTGCTGAGAGAATTACACTAATGACAAGAGGGAGAAGGGAAAGAAGAGAAATGGCAGCACCTATCACTTATTCAGGGTTTACTATGTGTCAGGCACTGTTGTAGGCACCCGTGATTCTCCCAGTGAGGAAGGTGCTTGTTATTGTTATCAAGGTTATTGTTACCATCCTATATAGGAAGAAACTGAAGCTCAGAGGCAGTTGGGCTGCTTTGGTAGGTGATGAGCCAGTATTCATCCCCAAGCCTTTTGGTCCAGTGCCTGAGCTTCTCCCCCCAGGCTGTCTGGCCTCTATGCTGTAAGCCTGGGACTACTGGTGGCCATCTTGCCATTGAGTGGGAACAGCCTGCTGGAGAATGGATTTGCCATGGGAGAAGGCAGAATTGAGAGGGACCAAGTCAGGGCACCTAGATTCAGCCATGTTTGATGTCTACCCTTGAAGTATTTAGCCAAGTGAGGCAATGAATTCTCTTTTTTGTTGATGCTGTTTTGAGGAGGGCTTCTAATCACTTAAAAAGAGTCTGAGAGACATGGCTTATAGACTCTATTAATAAAGTTGAAGTCGGCCAGGTGCGGTGGCTCACACCTGTAATCCCAGCACTAGGGAGGCCAAGACAGGCAGATCGCCTAAGCTCAGGAGTTAAAGACCAGCCTGAGCTAGAGTGAGACCCCATCTCTAAAAATAGGTATTGTGGCGGGTGCCTGTAGTCCCAGCTACTTGGGAGGCTGAGGCAAGAGAATCACTTGAGCCCAAGAGTTGGAGGTTGCTATGAGCTGTGATGCCAAGGGCAATAGCTTGAGGCTCTGCCTCAAAAAAAGAAAAAATAAATAAAAATAAAAAATAGTTAAAGTCACAGAACCATTGGGTCTTGTCAGACTTGGAGGATCATAGAGGAAGCAGAGGCCCAGCATGGGGAGAACCAGTCCAGGGGCACCAGCCTGGACTGGACTTCACATGGTCTTACATTTTCATGACCCTCATCCTGCCCCACCAGACTGAGGGACTCCTTTCACAAGGTTGTTTTAAGACTGGAGAAATACTTTTCACGAATAACTTACACTAACCTTCTTTTAATACCATTCTCTTTTCTAATCATACTGCATATTCCATAAAGTGATTTTGGAGGGTAGAATGAGGAGGTAAAGGGAGAACTTTAAAGGCAATTTCGTGCCTAAGATCTAAGGATAGAGAAAACTGTGATGATGCTCTACTGAAGGGCACATTGCTTATCCAAAACAGGCTCCAGCAGGGGAAGCTGTCAACATTATCTCTTTCTGGTCACAATTTGCAGTTCTCTGATGGGTTTTTCCTAGAGTTTAATCTTGTGCTGGAAGCTAAGCTGATACCAGGAAGGTTTTAGACATGTCAATCTCCTGCCTGGCATTTTATCAGAAATTGATTCTCTTTGCTTTTCAAGGCTTGAGCCTTGGCCTTGTTGTTGTACACTTGGGATCTGGGTACTGTGTTTGCGTACACATCTCCTGCAGTGCCCAACCTGATTGCAGGGTACCCAGAGCAGACTGGGGATTCAGATTCGAGTAATTCTGACAGGAAGGGATTATGTGCCATTCTTCAATCCACCAAAGGGGTGAGTGACACTGGCCCAACTTGGGTCCTGCTCTTTCTTGACAAGACTTTTCTACCTCTGACATTGAAGGGATTAGCTTTTTAAACAGGATATTTTGCCTCTACCTGTCCTAAATTATAATCCTTAACATTTATTATATTCCTAGTATGTGCTAGGCATGGTTCTAAGTACTCTACACTTATGAACTCTCTGAATCCTTGCCACTGCCCTGTACCACAGGTTCTATTTCACCCCTGCCCTCTGGAAGGAGCAGTCAAGACACAGACAGGGTAGTAACCTGCCTGAGTAGCAGAGCTAGCCTAGGAATGCAAGCTGTTCATGGGCTCAACTCCTTTGCTGCACGCTTCTTTTTTTTTTTGTAGAGACAGAGTCTCACTTTATGGCCCTTGGTAGAGTGCCATGGCATCACACAGCTCACAGCAACCTCCAGCTCCTGGGTTTAAGCGATTCTCTTGCCTCAGCCTCCCTAGCAGCTGGGACTACAGGTGCCCGCCACAGCACCCAGCTATTTTTTTGTTGCAGTTTGGCCGGGGCTGGGTTTGAACCCACCACCCTCGGCATATGGGGCCGGCACCCTACTCACTGAGCCACAGGTGCCGCCCTGCTGCACGCTTCTAACCCTGCCATATGACTTATTGCCCTGCATAAATAAGAAGTTGCCAATGTCACCAGGATCCCAATTTTCCAAGTTCTCAAAGCTACAGAGCTCAAGACCTCAAAAAGCAGAAAGACTGACAACAATAATTTCACAACAGAGAGTGCATTTGGCAACTGGATCTAAAATAGATTTAGTTCTTCTCTGCCCAGAAATACAAACTAAAAGGTTTTGTTCCAGTAAGAGGGCAGACTTGGAATGTCAGCTATCATATCAGGCTCTTTGTAATGCAGCACTGGCAGCTTGCATTTTCTTTTATTATTTTTCTTTCTTTCTTAAAAAAAAAAAAATTAAACAAAGCAATTGAGATCTGTAGATATGAAAGGGAAAGCTCCTGATGCCCCAGAAGGCTGAAGGTACCAGAACACTGAGAACTGAACTGAGGAAAGGGAAGGAAGTATCTGCTGTTTGTTCTCTAGTAGAGTCTGAAATGCATAGGAAGAGCCCTCAGTCCCACTGGCCTGCTGCAATCAGGAGACAGGTATTTTGGGCTAAGGGCTGTGACAGATGGCTTGCAGAAATCAAGGTGCTTCTAAAGCACACTTCCCTGCTCCACCCTCTCTGAGACAAGTGGACTAGGGATCTCTACTAGTGGCCACTGAATTGGTCCATTGTGGGTACCTCAGACAAGGACAACTACACTTGAATGTGACCAGCTTTTTACAAGTTGCCTGGAACAACTTCTCTCTGTTAGGAGATGAATTAGAAACATCAATTTAAATAAAGCACATACTCTTTCATCCACTAGTTCTACTTTTATGAATTTAACCGTTGGGGCTCGGAGCCTGTAGCACAGTGGTTATGGCACCAGCCACATGCACCAAGGCTGGCAGGTTCGAACCCAGCCTGGGCCAGCTAAACAACGACAACTGCAACAATAACAACAACAACAAAAATAGCTGGGCATTGTGGCAGGCGCCCATAGTCCCAGCTACTCGGGAGGCTGAGGCAAGGGAATCACCTAAGCCCAAGAGTTGGAGGTTGCTGTGAGCTGTGTGACGCCATGGTACTCTACCATGGACAATAAAGTGAAACTGTCTCTACAAAAAAAAAAAAAAAAAAAAAAATTATTTAAAGTATCCTTATAATAGCAAAAGACTATTAATAGCCTAGACACTCATTAATTGGGAACTAGTAATTCATTTATGCAATTATTGAGTAGCAAACACTGATCTGAACTGACATGAAATTATTCCCTATATCCAAGCTAGTAGGGATGGTCCTATTTTGCTATATATATATATAAATGCATTTGATTATAAAGTGCTTTTCCAGGCCTTACTGGGATTGTGTTACTTTCTAAATCCAATAAAGGATTAAGTTGGGCCAGTCACAGTGGCTCACACCTGTAATACCAGCACTCTGGCAGGCCCAGTCGGGTGTATCGCCTGAGCTCAGGAGTTTGAGAGCAGCCTGAGGTACAGGGAGACCCCACCTCTGTAAATAGTGGGGCGTTGTGGTGGGTGCCTGTACTTCCAGCTATTCAGGAGGCCGAGGCAAGAGAATTGCTTGAGTCCAGGCCTCTGAGGTTGCTATGAGCAACAGCACTCTCCAGGGGCGACAAAGTGAGACTCTGTCTCAAAAAAAAATTATGTTCCTATACTTCCATGATGGAATATTATGCAGCTGTGAAAAGAACAAAGTTTGGCCACATGTCCTGCTGTGGAAGGATATCTCCAAGACACACAGTTAAATGAAAAAAAAATCAGGAACAAAACAATGTGTATTATATTCTATCATGCTAAATAAGAGACAGGGCTATGTGGGTGTAGGTAGATAAAGGTGATAGAACATATGTGTTGTGCATAGTTCCATAGCTGTAGAATATTTCTGGAAAGATGCATGAGAAATGGATCACAGGGCTGCCTCTTGGGAGGGGAGCTGAAGGCTGTCAGGAGCATTGTATCCCCCAGTACTCTCATAGGGGCATCCAAACTGTGGCCCCTGGGCCACATGCAGATTATTTAAGGACTATTTTATTTGTTTGGGGTTTTTTGGTTTTGTTTTTTTTTTAGAGACAGAGTATCACTCTACAGAGTCCCCTCGGTAGAGTGCCGTAGTGTCACATCTCACAGCAACCTCCAGCTCTTGCCTCAGCCTCCCGGGTACCTGGGACTATAGGCACCCACCACAATGCCCAGCTATTTTTTGTTGAAGTTTGGCCAGGGCTGGGTTCAAACCTGCCACCCTTGGTATGGTATATGGGGCCAGCGTCCTACTCACAGAGCTACAGGCGCTGCCCTATTTGTTTGTTTTTTGAGAACAGAGTCTCACTTTGTTGCCCTTGGTAGAATGCCATGGCATCATAGCTCACAGCAACCTCAAACTCTTGGGCTTAAACTATTCTCATGAGTCAGCCACCGTGCCCTGCTGTGAGGACTATTTTGCTTATCTGTGATGTCAGATATCAAGGAAAGTATGCATAGACTTTTTTTTTTTTTTTGAGACAAAGTCTCACTATGTCGCCCTGGGTAGAGTGCTGTAGTGTCACAACTCACAGCAACCTCAAACTCTTGGGCTTAAGAGATTCTCTCACCTCAGCCTCCCAAGTAGCTGGGACGACAGGTGCCCACCACAATGCCCAGCTATTTTTTGTTGCAGTTGTCATTGTTGTTTAGCTGGCCGGGGCCCAGGTTCAAACCCGCCACCTTTGGTGCATGTGGCCGACGCTGTAACCGCTTACACAGACCTTTGCTTTTGCTTATCAGCTTTCAATAGTATTGGTGTATTGGGTGGCGCCTGTGGCTCAAGGGGTGGGGCGCCGGTCCCATATGCCGGAGGTGGCGGGTTCAAACCCAGCTCCGGCCAAAAAAAAAAATAGTATTGGTGTATTTACTGTGTGACCCAAGAAAACACTTATTCTTTCAATGTGTGACAAAAAAGGAAAAAGGTGAGATACCTCTGCATCTTGAGTATTGATTAGCCAGACCAATCAGACTCTATCTCTCTGGCCTCTGACTTGGGCTTATCAAGAAGGAACAGTTAATAAAGAAAAGCATCAAGACAACAAGGTGCAGAGACCCACAGGGGAGAAAGAGGCATGTTTGTGGTTGTACACTGAAGTGACAGAGGGTTGTCCAGATGACCTCACCCCTGGAAGCACCCTGGATCCTGGACTTCCTCCTTTGCTATGTTCCCCTAAGATCTCTGTCTTCTCCTTTGCTTGGGAAAAAATGAAAGGAGTCTCTAGTCTTGCACTGGAAGTCTCTGCTGATAGCAAGAAGTTGTTTGTGTATGCGCACACGTGTGTGCATGTGCATGCAGACAAGGGGAAGGCTTCATGTTTTCTAGGTGCACAAGTTAAATAAATGACTTTTGCCATCCTTTACAAAGTCAGCTCCACAAATGAGTGTGCTGTCAAGAGCATTTTTGGGAATCTCTAATCAACTGCAAATGATGGCAGTCCATTTTCAAGGCAGGCTCTCAGAGTGGTTAAGAACAGGGGCTCTGGGATTAGCCTGCCTGGTACCCACTGGCTTGGGGACACACAGCAGGAAGCAGGAAGGCTGGAATCAGCCTACAGTCTAGCTGAAGCGACAGAGGCCCCTTTGGTAAGAAGTGCAATTGTGCTGCCTGCTCCCTGTTAATCCCTCTGCTAAAAGCTATGCACTCTGAATCACATAACTAACATTCATGAATACTTCCTGCTTACTGAACACTATGCTAGGTGCTTTAATATGTTATTGCCTTTAAACTGTATATCAGCTCTCTAAAGGGGGCATTAGTACATGAAACTTGTGCAAAGTCACACAGCTAGGATTGAGGCAGAGCTGCTTGACTCTAGCACCGATCTGCTGCCCTCATAAACGTGGTAGATACTGATGCATGCAGTCACCAGGGGCCTCTGTGGCTCTGTGTGGTAGGAGGACAGGTCCCCAGCACCACACCTGTGAATCCCACAGCATCCTGGGTCCAGAGAGGCTGCGGTGTGGATGGACTGGATGATGAATAAAGATTTCTTCCTCCTCTGCTATCTCCTTTTTTATGTTTTAATACTGCATGATAAATATACTTCCTAATGATTTTTGAGTAAACTACAATGACCACAATTTCAAAATCATTAATAATTCATGACCAAAGGCCATAAACACTATATAATCTCCACAGACAGGAACCACGCATACTTGTTAAAGATGTGCTGAGAATATTTTTACCAACTGAACCGAAAACATCTACTGACTTTGAGCCAACCATCCAGGCTATGTTATCCAGAAATGACTGAGACTTTTCCAATACCTCAGTTCAGGACACCTCTTCCAGGAAGTCTTTTTTTCTTTTTTTTTTTTGAGACATTCTCACTCTGTCGTCCTTGGTAGAGCGGTGGCCTCATAGCTCACAGTAACCTCAAACTCTTGGGTTCAAGTGATCTTCTTGCTTCAGTTTTTCACTTATTTTTTTTTTTTTTTCAGTTTTTCATTTTTAATAGAGACAAGGTCTCACTCTTGCTCTGGCCAGTCTCAAACTTGTAAGCTCAAGTATCCACCTGCCTTGGCCTCCCAGCGGGCTAGGATTACAAGTGGGAGCCACCTCACCCATCCCCCGGGAAGTCTTCTACCCCTCCACTGGCCAGGGAACTTTATCTGGAGCGCCTTTGTGATGTTTGCCATTCTATTCTTTTTGATTTGTGCTTACTGGTACTGCCTCTTTGGGGCAGGCAGGGCCATACACAGTGAAGCCCCAGAGTCCAGAGCAGAGGACCACCTGGATGAGTGCTACACACATGAGAGCTGGGTCTCACCTATGGCCACACATCAGAGCCACTTTCGGGGGTGGGGTGTGTAAAATTCTGACTCCTGGCTTGCACCCCCAGAGATACTGATTTAAGTGGTTTGGAAGCCTGGACATTGGAATACTTAAAAGCTCCTTGATAGGCTCGGCGCCTGTAGCTCAGTGGCTAGAGTGCCAGCCACATACACCAGGGCTGGCAGGTTCAAACCCAGCCCGGGCCTGCCAAACAACAATGAGAACTACAACCAAAAAATAGCCAGGTGTTGTGGCAGGTACCTGTAGTCCTAGCTACTTGGGAGGCTGAGGCAAGAGAATCGCTTAAGCCCAGGAGTTTAAGGTTGCTGTGAGCTGTGATGCCATGGCACTCTACCGAGGGCGACATAGTAAAACTGTCTCAAAAAATAAAAATAAAAAAAGCTCCCTGATAATTTTAATGTGCAATAGTTGGTGACCCACTGACATACAGCATTCAGCACAGGACCTGGCACAAGGTGGCTGTTATGTTCCTGTTCACTGTGGAGCAGGGGCTAAGGGAGGGCAAGGATGGCAAATGAGAGGGTCCCGTCTAAAAAGGGGGCAGCCCTACTAACAACAGCCATTGCCAATCGATGCCTTATAGAAGGAAGGATTTGGTGTTGTCATTCTCCATTTTTCCAAAGAAGCCAGAAGTCTGAGGGTTTTTTGTTTTTGTTTTTTTGAGACAGTCTCAAGCTATCACCCTAGGTAGAGTGCCGTGTTGTCATAGGTCACCACAACCTCCAACTTGGGCTCAAGCGATCCTCGTTCCAGTTTTTCTATTTTTAGTAGAGACGGGGGTCTCATTTTTGCTCAGGTTGGTCTCAAACTCCTGAGCTTAAGCAATCCACTTGCCTCAGTCTCCCAGAGTGCTAGGATTATAGGCGTGAGCCACCACGCCCAGTAGAAGTCTGTGTTTTTATATGAATTGTAGACATCTAATTTTGAAAAATTATAATAGGTATGGTCCGGACACAACACATGTTTGGGCTGAACATGGCCTGGCAAGCTCATTGACAGCAGTCTCAGCCTTCCTTTGCTGTGTCGGCCTGTACAACCTCACTACCGAAGGAACATGATGCATGTCCCTGCCTGTTTGCTCCAACCAGCTCTGGGAAAGAGACAGCTTGCCTCTTCCCTGACTTTTCATGTGATACAGCTTGATCTATACCTGGCTTCCAGTGTAAGACACAGAGTGCCAGGAATCCCAGATTTCCCAGATGAGAGGGGGAGGGATCCTGAAAGATGAGATGGGTAAGAAAGCCAAGTTATCATACATCAGGTAAGAGTGCTGGCGGCTTGCTAGCAGTTCTTTTTCTATTGTTTTTTTTGAACCAAACAAAAGCCTTGTTAAGAGAGTCAGCACCCTCTTTTTCAGAGGGCCTGAAACCATCTTAAATATTTCAGGGTTGGGCGGTGCCTGTGGCTCAAAGGGATAGGGCGCCGGCCCCATATGCCGGAGGTGGCGGATTCAAGCCTAGATTCAAGCCTAGCCCCAGCCAAAAACTGCAAAAAAAAAAAAAAAAAAAAATTAAGAGTTAAGCCTGGGTATTGTGATAAAATTTTCACTCTCCATTTTCTCTCATCTCAAGTACTTTCAGAAGAGAAATGAGGTGAAATGCTCTCAGGTGACCAGCACGATGGCAATTGAAAGTGGCAATTAGGGTAGTCCGGTTGCCAGAAGGACAGGGACAGAGAGAAGGACAGAGTATCTCAACTAGTTCCCCGCTGCCCTGCTCTGTTGTTTCCCAGCAAATTCTTTCCTACCTCCCTCCCTTCTGTGTATTGCAAAGATGGGGTTTTGCTGTGTTGCCCAGGCTGGTCTGGTACTCCTGGCCTCGAGCAGTCCTCCCACCTTGGCCTCCCAAAGTGCTGGGATTATAGGCATGAGCCACTGTGCCCAGTCCCCAGCTAATTCATTCATTCATTCATTCATTCCTCCCTCCCTCCTTTCTTTCTTCCCCAAGCTGTCACCCTGGGTGGAGTGCCGTGGTGTCACAGCTCACAGCAACCTCAAAGTCTTGGGTTTAAGTGATTCTCTTGCCTCGGCCTCCCAAGCAGCTGGGACTACAGGAGCTTGCCATAATGCCTGGCTATTTTGGGGTTGTAGTTGTCACTGTTGCATGGCATGCCCAGGCTGGATTCAAACCCACCAGCTCCGGTGTATGTGGCTGGCACCCTAGCCACTTGAGCTACAAGTGCAGAGCCTCAGCTAATTTCTTAATGTACATAAATGGGATGCTGCTATTCTGTAACCAAAGGCCTGGGGTCAGTTTAAGCAATTCATTCCTGGCTTAGGGAATGGTCTCCCCGCTTGGTCATGGAATCAAGGGAGGCCTGAAGGCCCAGACTCACTCCTGTTTTGATTCTTCCACCTCAGAGTCTCTGGAAGGACTTTGAGGAAAGACACCTGCTCCTGCCTTCAGAGGAAAAGTCCTTCCAGGAGTGAAAAAATCCAGCTGGCTCAGCCTCTAGACTTCCCCCTTCAGCTGACATTTAGATCTTTCCAGCAGCATGGGAGTTCCTAAGGCTGCGCCCCGCCCTCCTCCCAGGTGAGTCAATTAAAATCAGAAAACCTACACTGGCTGCTCTGGCTACAGCTGAGTAAGGAAACAACAGGCTAGATGGTGAAAGAGCAAGGCACCGTGAGGCCCTTTGCAGGCCAAACCACTGTACCTCCTCAGAGCTGGCAGAGTGCTGAGAGGTGGAAGAATAAAAGGCTGAGTACTGTTGCCATTTTTGAGCCCCAGGACCCAGCAGAGCCTGAAATGCCCTTTTGTCATTGGAATTATGCCACTTTACAATCAAAAGGGTCTGTCCATAAGTATTGATGAATTTCAGGATTGATCAATGATATAGTTAGAATATTTGGCCCCTCCAAAGCTCCTGTTGAAATTTGATCCTCAGTATTGGAGGTGGGACCCAGTGGGAGATCTTCGAATCATGGGAATGGATCCCTAATGAATGGCTAGGTGCCTTCCTGGTGTTGTTACCAAGTAAGTTCACCTGAGACCTAGCTGTTTAAAGACACCAGGGGGCCGGGTGCAATGGCTCATGCCTATAATCCTAACATTCTGGGAGGCCAAGGCAGGCAGTTCACTCAGCTCACGAGTTTGAAACCAGCCCAATAGGTGGTCATTGTGGCGGGTGGCTGTAGTTCCAGCTACTTGGGAGGCAAGAAGAACACTTGAGCCCAAGAGCTTGAGCTTGCTGTGAGCTGTGATGCCACCGCACTCTACTAAGGGTGACAAAGTGAAACTCTGTCTCAAAAAAACCAAAAAACATGTCTGAGTGCCTGTTGCTCAGTGGTTAGGGTGCCAGCCACATGCTCCAGGGCTGGTGGGTTCAAACCTGTCCTGAGGCCTACCAAACAAACAAAAAAATAGCTGGGCGTTATGGTGGGTACCTATAGCCCCAGCTACTAGGGAGGCTGAGGCAAGAGAATCGCTTGAGTCTAAGAGTTTGGGGTTGCTGTAAGCTATGACACTACAGCACTCTACTGAGGGTGACAAAGTGAGACTGTCTCAATAAAAACAACAACAACAACAAAAACTCCCAAGAGCTTGGGACTGATAGTCAAATGGAAGGACCCACCCAAATAGAACTGACCCACCCAGGAACAAATGCATAGAAAATCCCACCCAGGAAAGAGGGAATATACCAACCTCTACCCTTCCGACCCTTTAAATTTCCATCCACCTTAACTCATATGCTGACTTCCTTCTCCAACTCAGCTCACCCGCACCCAGGTGGGAATAAAGGCCACTGTTGCCCACACAGAACCTGGACTCCGTTTCCTTTTGTTTACATTTTTGAATAATCTTTTATTTCTAGTCTTTGACCTCTCAGGGACTTGATCAGAGGGCTCTGTGGCTACCACTTTCCACCCCCTTTAGGCTCAATGATCTTACAACTTTCCTTATTCATTTCTCTCTGACATTAGCCATACTGTTTCTCTGGCCTGGAAAACTAATCATCCTTCAAGAGACAGCCTGCAGGGCGGCGCCTGTGGCTCAAAGGAGTAGGGCACCGGCCCCATATGCTGGAGGTGGTGGTTTAAAACCCCCAGCACTGGCCAAAAACTGCCAAAAAAAAAGAAAAAAGAGAGAGAGACAGCCTACACATCACCTTTTCTCCAAAGCCTTTCTTGATACTATTGGCAGAGGTGGATGGCCTGTTTTATCCATTAAAATCCGGCTTTCTCTGTCCTTCTGTGATGGCTTTTCTTCCCCTGTATTGTAATGATCATGTTGTTCCTCTCTTCCAGTTAGACAGTGCCTGTCCAAGACTGAAGTCTGTGTCTTACCCATTTCCTAATTCCAGTCCCCTGATGCCTCTCACAGAGCAAGCTGGTTTAGTGGGGTAGGTTCTAAGAATGGCCACAAGGTTATGTAGCTCTTCCCATCCAGAGGTGAGGCCTGTTTCCCCATCTCTTGAATCTGGGCCAACCTTGTAACCTACTTCAAAAAATAGAAAATGGCAGAAATGACACTGTGTCAGTTGTAAGCCTAGTGTTACCAGAATTTGTTTCTTTAGTACGACTTTGGTCTTGGGGATTTGAAGAATGAACCCACAGAGCACAGACCACTGATCAATGGCAAGACAGGATTTATTAGACAAAAAGGGATACAGAAGAAGTAAAAAGCACCGAAGTTCTGGCAAAGGGGAAGACCCAAGTCAGAAGTCTCCTCCATGAGTCCTTACTCTAGGGGTTTAGATTATATTTTGGCCAGGACTTGGTAAGTAGAAAAAACACCTTTAGAAACTTAGCGAGTGTATTAACAAATGAGTAAATGCAGTCCCTCCTCTGGGGCAAGGTTAGTAGGTCTTTGCAGTTTTTTTGTTTTGTTTTGTTTTGTTTTGAGACAGTGTCTCACTATGTCGCCCTGATGTTATAGAGTGCCTTGACGTCACAGCTCACAGCAACCTCAAACTCTTGGGCTTAAGCTATTGTCTTGCCTCAGCCTCCCAAGTAGCTGGGACTACAGGCGCCTGCCACAATGCCTGGCTGTTTTTTTGTTGTTGTTGTCATTATTGTTTAGCTGGCCCGCTGGCTTCAAACCCACCAGCCTCAGTGCACATGGCCAGCGCTATAACCACTGTGCAACAGGCTCCGAGCCTGCAGTTTTGTCTCAAGGAAGGGATTAGAGTATGTGCTCCCTATCCAAGGTGGAACTACCCAAAACATTTCAGGCTACTTTGTTCATGACCTTGCTAGAGCCCAGAGGGTGTGGCCTGGACGTGCAGCCTATTTGTACCTAGAGATGGGGGCCTGATATCTGAGTTCACCTGGGCCTAGAGAATGGGGGTGGGTCCCTGTCCAGCCCTGAGTGGGGGAATCCTATATTACTAGGACTCGAAGAGGTCCTACAGCTGCCATTCCCACACTCTTGAACTCTTGAACCACCATGTGAACCACCTGGCTGGCCTGCTGGAGGATGAGAGGGCACATAGAGGAGAATGCAGGCACCCCCAGGTGACCCAAGTGTCAAGTACAGATGCACAAGTGAGCTCCATGCAGAGCCTGAGATCAGGTGTAGAGAGGCCCAAATGGCTAACCTAAATTGCATGGTGGTTGTTTTAAACTAAACCACTAAAATTTGGGGTGACTTGTTACACAGAAAAAGGTAACTGATATGCTCAGTAAGACATGATTATTACATGTGTCAGTGACTTGGTAAGTCTAGTTACCAACTATCATTTCCTCTGGGACTCAAGCTTGGGACTCCTAGAGAAAAGAGTAGGAGATACCAGAACTCTTACTCACCACCCTGTTCCTCAGGTCCTTTAAGAGTTGCATCCCAGCAGCTCTTGCCAGGGACACACTTACCTCCTTTTTCTCCCGTGAGCAGGACCGGCTTCTCTCAGCCTTTCGCAGAGTTTGACCTGTAGCAGTTCAAAAGCAGAGCCAGAGATTAAGGCTATTTTAGAACGCTAGTTTATCACCACAAAAGCTTTTTATTTGCAAACTGAATAGATGGGACCAATCATAATCAAATGATTTTAAGGAAATGCAGCCTATTATTATAATGGGAAAATGGCACGCTTTTGAAATAGAACAAGGGCGAGGAAAACGATAATTCACACACTCACATTATTTGACTATAATGAACAAGGCTCTAGCCCTTTAATCTGGAACATTATCTGTACTCTGAAAGGGCCAATGGACTGTAGTTTTTCCCAGTTGAATTACATTTTTATTAAATTGTTTGGAATTACATAAAATGCTTTCTCAGTGCGCATACACACAACCTTTGATGAGTGAATACCAATGTGCTGTACCAACCCACAACTCACCGCAGAGGTGACGGTGCAGATGTGAATTAGTGGTAATCACCCACATTTCACATAATGGGCCATTTCAGAGAGAATTGTTGCTTTTCTCAGAAAACTAGAAGACTAACATTTGAAGGTGTGCATAAATTCAACAGAGTGACATCATAATGTTTAAATATAGTGTTTCAAGTGCAGTTTTCACAACTTTTATGGAGTGTCCATTGTAAGAGAATTCCTTGATGGAAAGATAATTAATGGGTTGCTTTGGTTTTAAAATATAAAATGGGAATTATTGCACATGGTCAATGTATCTCCAAAATTGCCCAGATTCACTCCCAGGTGGCTATTGAGTTTTTTTTTGTTTTTTGAGACAGTCTTACCATGTTGCCCTCGGTTCAGTGCCATGGCGTCACAGCTCACAGCAACCTCAAACTCTTGGGCTTAAGCGATTCTATTGCCTCAGCCTCCCAAGTAGCTGAGACTACAGGTGCCAGCCACAATGCCCGGGCCAAGTTCGAACCTGCCAGCCTCAGTGTATGTGGCTGGCGCCCTACCCACTGAGCTACGGACGCCGCCCCAGGTGGCTATTTGTGAGAATGCCGTAACTGCATGTCTCATAGGTAAGCACACCCAGAAGGCAGGAGCAAGGATGAGGACTGAGACTCAAAGAAAAGACAGTTGTCTTTGGAGGGGGTCACTCTTAGTTGGTCTATACATGAATGGGGTGGGGAGAGGTCACAGCTGGTGACAAGGCTGTGATGCTTTTTCCAGGAAAAGGTATGATGCTTTTTCCAAGAAAGTATGAATAAGGGGAAGAGCAAAGGCCCAAGGATGAACCTTTGTTTTTTTTGAGACAGAGTCTCACTATGTTGCCCTTGGTAATTTAGAAAAGAGCCCACCAAAGAATTGATAGAAGATGGATTACACAGCACCATGGAATGGCAGACGTCTTTTCAGGTTATCTGCTTACCTCATGAAACCCTGAACTGCCCTTTTTTCTTCTTGTCTCCTCCCCTGGCCACAGGGTGGGGCCCTAGGACAGCCATCTCTGCACACGACCCCACACCGAAAACCTCAGTTTGCAGCACTAGGGATGGACTACTGACCCAGCTGTAGACAATCAGGATCCCAGACCCAGGAATTTGGAACTGGTTCTGAGAGACAGAGAGGAGAAAGGGGCAGGACAGAGCTATCTCTCTGTGTGACACTTGATGGCCCTTGGCATCAGACTAACATAGAAGGCCAGGATACCAAGACAAAATGAACTAATCTGAAACTGGCTACATGCACACCTTTGTACTCCAGACACCCACTAACATTGTGTGTGTGTGTGTTTTCTTTTTTGCCTTTGGACAAAGAACCTAGGATTTAGGAATGAAAAGGAACACCCAGGATAATGTACCACTGTGGTGTGTGGTGTTGATTGTTGGTGGAGATTGTATATGGGAACAAGGTGTATATGGGGACAAGTTATATATGGGAACTCATTGTATTTTCTGCTCAAATCTGCTGAAATCTCCAAAAAAATAAAGCTTATTAGTTAGACACACATATACACGCACACATACACACACGCCCAGGATTTAGGTTGAGCTAATTTTATCATAACCTCCTGATCCCTGTTGATCTGGAGTAGGAAATAGAGTGAATGGCTCCCAAAAACCCTTGACCACACTGCTCTGGCTGTCAGTCTAAGGATTCCAAGTGGGCCCTAATGCTAGCCAGATAGGATGACACACCAGGTGTTCAGACAACACGATGCAGAGCCACGAGATAGACCTTGAGCTGGTCAGGACTGCTGACAGACCCAGGGTGTCCTAGCAGTGGAGGCAGTAAGGAGGCCAGTAAGATACCCCAGGGCCCAGGGCAAGGACAGAGAGCAGAAGGGAGCAGAGCTACTCCAGGGGCAAGCAGGGTGAACCTCGACGTCTGGCTGAGGCCCTTCCTTTGCTGGCTACACCGACTCCTAGGGATCTAGTCCTGATGGACAGTTGACCAGTTAAGGGACCCTGGATGAATCATAGGACCTCTTTGGGCCACTGTTTCCTATTTTATTTTTTTAAAAGAGAGCTAGGCTGAATCCTCTCTATGTTTGCTTTTGATCTCTAAAATTTTATTATACCAATAAAGAACAGCTAAAAATAAAAAAGATAGGGCAGCACCTGTGGCCCAGTAAGTAGGGCGTCGGCCCCATATACTGAGGGTGTGGGTTCAAACCCGGCCCCGCCAAACTGCAACAAAAAGTAGCCAGGCATTGTGGGGGGCACCTGTAGTTCCAGCTACTCGGGAGGCTGAGGCAAGAGAATCACCTAAGCCCAAGAGCTGGAGGTTGCTGTGAGCTGTGACACCACAGCACTCTACGGAGGACAACAAAGTGAGACTGTGTCTCTAAAACAAACAAACAAAAGAGATAGAACCACAAAAGCAAACAAAGAAAATATATACATACATAATTTTTGAGATACAGTCTTATTCTGTTGTCCAGGCTAGAGTGCCATAGTGTCAGCCTAGTTCCCAGCAACCTCAAACTCCTGGGACTACAGGTGCCCACCACAATGCCCAGCTAATTTTTTTTTTTTTTTTTTTTTGAGACAGAATCTCAAGCTCTACCCTGGGTAGAGTACTGTGGAGACACAGCTCACAGCAACCTCAAACTCTTGGGCTTAAACAATTCTCTTGCTTTAGCCTCCTAAGTAGCTGGGACTACAGGTGCCTGCCACAACGCCTGGCTATTTTTTGGTTGTAGTTGTCATTGTTGTTGGGCAGGCCCGGGCTGGATTCGAACCTGCTAGCTCTGGTGATGAGGCTGGTGCCCTAGCCACTGAACTACAGGCGCCAAGCCTAATTTTTCTATTTTTAGTAAAGAGGGCTTCAGCCTCCCAGAGTACTAGGATTACAAGCGTGACCATCATGCCCAGCCAAGAACATTTGTTATCTAAACTCCCCAGAAGACTGGTTGGCTCCCTCCTCACACCACTGAGCCTCTTTTTCTCCTCCAAGTAACTTCATGCAGAGACAGCTCCTTCTTGCCAAAGACAGAAATGCTGTAACCAGGTAACACTGTGCCTGTCTACTGAAGTTAGCTTCTCTGAGTAGATTCTGACCTATATCTCATTTATTCTCACATCTCAAGGGGGGAAAGTGGAAGAAGGTGACATTACTATCAATATATGCCACTTGCAAAATTAAGGGGGTGTTCCTCTGTATTTTGCAAGGTGACCTGCCTGCCATAGCTACAATGCAACAAATAAGGTCAAATGTAAATGATACCTGTATACTTCACTTTATAGAACAGATGTGTGCCTGAGAACAACAACAAAAAAATGAATGCATTGAATTTTTGTTTTGTTTTGTTTTTTTCTCTTGCATTGAATTTTTGTAACTATAATACTATTCGCTCATGATTTCAGAAAGGCTTTATATGCACTTTCGATTTACTTTCAGTGGTTAGCAGATTCTGATACTTTATTATTTATTTATTTTGAGACAGAGTCTCACTTTGTCACCCTTGGTAGAGTGCCCTGGCATCTTAGCTCACAGCAGCCTCAAAGTTTTGGGCAGGCATCCTCAAACTGCAGCCCGTGGGCCACATGAAGCGGTGTGATTGCATTTGTTCACGTTTTGGTTTTTTACTTCAAAATAAGATATGTGCAGTGTGCATAGGAATTTGTTCATAGTTGTTTTTTTTTTAAACTATAGTTCGGCCCTCCAACAGTCTGAGGGACAGTGAATTGGCCCCCTCTTTAAAAAGTTTGAGGACGCTTGGTCTTGGGTGTAAGTAATTCTCTTGTCTAAGCCTCCCAAGAAGCTGGGATCAAAGGCGCCTGCCACAACACCCTTCTATTTTTTTAGAGACAGGGTCTTACTCCAGCTCAGGCTGGTCTTGAACTCGTAAACTAAGGCAATTCACCCCCGCCTTGCCCTCCCAGAGTGCTGGGATTACAGGCAGCGCCTCTGTGCCTGGCACCTGATACTTTAGTTTTACTTTGCTCTAGATGCTACCATTTAGAGGGGAGTCACATCTTTCTTGGATACTAGTTTCTGAAGTCATCAGGCAGGAAAAATCAGTGCCAAAATTACCTTTGAAAAACTATCTTAGGCTCGGTGTCGGTAGCACAGTGGTTGCGGCGCCACCCACATACAACGAGGCTGGTGGGTTCGAACCCAGCCTGGGCCAGCTAGAACAATGACAACTGCAACAAAAAATAGCTGGGTATTGTGGCAGGCACCTGTAGTTCCAGCTACTTGGGAGGCTGAGGCAAGAGATTCACTTCAGCCCGAGTCGGAGGTGGCTATGAGCTGTGACACCACAGTATTCTATTGAGGGTGACATAAAAAAAAAAAAAAGAATTGGCTCGGTGCCTGTGGCTCAAGTGGCTAAGTCGCCAGCCACATACGCCTAAGCTTTAGGGTTTGGGTTCAAATCCAGCCTGGGCCCGCCAAACAACAATGATGGCTGCAACCAAAAAAATAAAAGCCAGGCATTGTGGCAGGCGCCTGTAATCCCAGCTACTTGGGAGGCAGAGGCAGGAGAATCGCTTGTCTCAAAAAAAAAAAAGTATCTTAAACCACCCACACAGTACAGTCTACGAGACACAGCTTTTTATATCCATTCCTCTTGACTAATATGCATGCTTAATATTTGATGCACGTGGAAATGTACAGCACATGATAAAAATACATATGCAAAATATAATTTATGTTATTTCTACTTAAACTATTCATATTGTAATTACTCTCTGTATTTTTCTTCTTCAGGTGGGAGGCAGCCAGAACCTGGCACTGAGGGTGGCACCAAAAGCTCAGTGGGTAGGGCGCTGGCCACATACACCGAGGGTGGCGGGTTCAGACCTGGCTCGGGCCAGCTAAAACAACAATGACAACTGCAGCAACAACTACAAAAAAATAGCAGCTCGTCTCAAAAAAAAAAAAAAAAGAAAATGGAACCTGCCACTGAGTTCAGAAGTGAAATGCTTGGGGGCTAGGCGCAGTGGCTTATGCCTGTAATCCTAGCATGTTCTGGGAGGCTAAAGCAGGAGGCCAGGAGTTCAAGACCAACCTGAGCAAGTGTGGGTGAGACTCCATCTATAAAAAAAAAAAATTAGAAATAATTAACCAGGCATCATGGTAGCACCTGTAGTCCCAGCTAATCAGGAGGCTAAAATGGAAAGATTGCTTGAGCCCAGCGGTTTGAGGTTGTTGGGAGCTAGGATGACACCATGGCACTCTAGCCTAGGCAGCAAAGTGAGACTATGTCCCTGGTCTCCCCCCCACCAAAACAAAATGTTTGCAGCTTCACTGTACAGGACCTGCTAAAACAGGACACCTACTGTGTGGCCAGCTTTTGTTTTTTTTTTTTTTTTTGTGGTTTTTGGCCGGGGCTAGGTTTGAACCCACCACCTCCAGCATATGGGGCCGGCGCCCTACTCCTTGAGCCACAGGCGCCACCGTGTGGCCAGCTTTTATGCACAGGCACCATCTCCTGAATCCTCACAACCACTCCTTTAGTGCTAGGCTCAGCAAATTTTTTTCTTTTTCTTTTCTTTTTTTTTGTTTTTGAGACAGAGTCTCACTTTGTTACCCTTGGTAGAGTGCCATGGCATCACAGCTCACAGCAACCTCCAACTCTTGGCTCAAGTGATTGTCCCTGAGTAGCTGGGACTACAGGCGCCAGCCACAACGTCCGGCTATTTTTTTAGAGACGGGGTTCTTGCTCTTGCTCAGGCTGGTTTCAAACTCATAGGTGCTAGGATTACAGGCATGAGCCACCATGCCCAACCAGCAAATTTTTTTCTGTAAAGTGGCAGATGATAAATACTTTTCATTATTAAGCCATAAGGTCATGAGATAACAAGGTCTGTGGTAAACCACTCAACTCCACCAGTGTAACATAAAAGCAGCCATAAATATGTAAACAGTGGGTGTGGCAGTGTTTCAATGAGACTTTATTTTGGGTGGCGCCTATGGCTCAGTGGGTAGGGCACAGACCCCATATATGGAGGGTGGCGGGTTCAAACCCAGGCCTGGTCAAACTGCAACAAAAAAATAGCCGGACGTTGTGGTGGGTGTCTGTAGTCCCAGCTACTCAGGAGGCTGAGGCAAGAGAATCACCTAAGCCCAAGAGCTGGAGGTTGCTGTGAGCTGTGACACCACGGCACTCTATCTCTACGAAGGGTGACAAAGTGAGACTGTCTCAAAAAAAAATAAATAAATAAAATAAGACTTTATTGGGGATTCATTGAGGATACAAGAAAGCAGGTTACACTGACTACATTTGTTAGGTAAAGTCCCTCTTATAATTGTGTCTTTTGTTTTTATTTTTATTTATTATTTATTTATTTTGGAGTTTTTGACCTGGGCTGGGTTTGAACCCGCCACCTCCGGCATATGGGGCTGGTGCCCTATTCCGTTGAGCCACAGGCGCCACCCCATTTATTGTTTGTTATTGTTGGGGATTTATTGAGGGTACAAGAAACCAGGTTATACTGATTGCATTTGTTAGGTAAAGTCCCACTTATAATTGTGTCTTGAATAAGACTTTATGTTTTAAAAAAGGCTCTGACCAGGCTGGGTGGCTCAAATCTGTAATCCTAGCAGTCTGGGAGGCTGAGGCAATGGATTGCTTGGTTCAGGACTTCGAGACCACCCTGAATTATAGTGAAACCCTGTCTCTACTAAAAATAGGAAAAAACAGCTGGTGGCGGGGCAAGGTGGCTCACACCTGTGAGACTCTGTCTCAAAAAAAAAAAAAAAAAGAAAGAAAGAAAGAAAGAAAAAGAAAAAAACAAACAGCTAGGCATGGTGGCACATGCCTGTAGTCTTAGCTGCTCCAGAGGATAGGATAGATACTTGCATTTGAGGTTGCCTGAAGCTACAATGATGTCATAGCACTTTACCAGGGCGACAGAGTAAGATGTCTCAGAAAAAGAAAAAAGACCATGCTATGGAAGGAATCTGAGTTAGGGTACTCTTTCTGTGATGCAGTTTGGTTTTTTTTTGAGACTTTGAGACAATCTCACTATGTTGCCCTCAGTAGGGTACCATGGCATCACAGCTCACAGCAACCTCAAACTCTTGGGCTTGAGCGATTCTCTTGCCTCAGCCTCCCAAGTAGCTGGGACTACAGGCGCCCAGCTATTTTTTTTTTTTTTTGTAGTTGTCATTGTTGTTTGGCAGGTCCGGGCTAGGTTTGAACTGGCCAGCCCTGGATTATGTGGCTGATGCCCTAGCTGCTGAGCTACAGGCACTGAGCCTGTGATGCAGTTTTTAATGTGCTTTGGACTCCCTTTGGACAAAGGGATTAGAGGAAAATAATTCCCCAATGAAGGTAGAACTCTCCCTTCTAGCCAGATGGTTTACTAAAAAGATCTAGAATATGGCAAGGGGCATAAAATGCCAAATGTGCAGAGGCAGGCTTGACATTAGGCACTCACCCTTATCTACTCATGTAAAATGCTTAGCCTTGGCAGAAAGGGCTAGTTCTCAGAGAATAAAGGTTACTCAATAGAAATCTTGGAAGTAAGAAAAGCCATCCATCACAGAGAAATTCTTACTTTTTGTTGTTGTTGTTGTTGTTGTTGCAGTTTGGCCAGGACTGGGTTCGAACCCGCCACCCTCGGGCACTGCCCACAGAAGAATTCTGAACAAAGAACTTGTTTTCCCCCAGTGGGGGGATTGTGCTTCTATTGGGTTACTAAAATAAGGGGCAATTAATCTGTTTCCAAATAAGAAGACTCAAGGAGTATTCATTTTATTTTTTATTTTTTTTGGCCGGAGCAGGGTTTGAACCCGCCACCTCCAGCATATGGGACCAGCGCCCTACTGCTTGAGCCACAGGCACCGCCCAGGAGTATTCATTTTAATATCCATGTAATTTAATTTACATGAAAGAGGCCAGGTGTGGGTGGCTAAGCCTATAATCCTAGCACTCGCTTGGAGGCAGAGCCAGGTGGATTGCCTGAGCTCAGGAGTTGACACCAGCCTGAGAGAGAGTGAAACTTCCTCTCTAAAAATATCTACTCCAGAGGCTGAGGCAAGAGAATTGCTTGAGCCCAAGAGTTTGAGGTTGCTGTGAGCTATGATGCCACAGGACTCTACTGAGGGTGACAAAGTGAGACTGTCTCAAAAGAAAAAAAAAAGAAAGAAAGAAATTTACATGACAGGTGGGCACAGTGACTTATGCCTGTAATCTTACTATAGTGGAAGGCTGAGGTGGGTAGATTGCCTGGGCTCTGTAGTTCAAGACCAGACTGAGCAAAGCAAGACCCCATCTCCACTAAAAATAGAAAAACTTGGCTTGGCGACTATAGCTCAGAGGCTAGGGCACCAGCCACATATACTAGGGCTGGTGGAAGCCAGCCTGGGCCTGCCAAACAACTACAACTACAAAAAAAAAAAAAATAGCCAGGCATTGTGGCAGGTGCCTGTAGTCACAGCTACTTGGGAGACTGAGCCAAGAGAATGACTTAAGCCCGAGAGTTTGAGGTTGCTGTGAGCTGTGATGCTACAGCACTCTACCCAGGGCAACAGCTTGAGACTCTGTCTCAAAAAAATAATAATAATACTAATAATAAAAATAGAAAAACTAGCCAAGTGTAGCAGTGGTTGCCTGTAGTACCAGCTACTCAGAAACTGAGACAAGAAGATCCCTTGAACCCAAGAGTTGGAGGTTGCTGTGACCTATGATGTCATAGCACTCTACTCAGGGTGACAAAGCAAGACTGTGTCTCAAAAAAAAAAAAAAAAAAAAATGAGGTTTGGCTCCCATAGCACAATGGTTACGGCACCAGCCACATACACCAAGGCTGGCGGATTCGAACCCGGCCTGGGCCAGCTAAACAACAATGACAACTGCAACAACAAAAAAATAGCCAGGCCTTGTGGCAGGCACGTGTAGTCCCAGATACTTGGGAGGCTGAGGCAAGAGAATCGCTTAAGCCCAAGAGGAGGGCTTAAGGAGGTTGCTGTGAGTTGTAATATCACAGCACTCTACCGAGGGCAGACATAGTGAGACTCTGTCTTGAAAAAAGAAAAATTTATGTGACAGACATTCCACTGAAATATCATTTTCTCACACCTACAAGATTGACAGAAATACAGAGGTTTGACCGTACACAACTTGGCAGGATTTGGGGAACAGGATTGCTGGGAAGAGCATCACATGGCACAGTCCCTTTGGAGGGTATTTTGAAAACATTCTCAAAAGTACAAATGCATTTTCCTTTTGAGCTAGCAATATCACACTAGAATCCACCCTGAAGAAACACCTCCACAACAGAAAACAATCATGTGCACTGTATCATCATTTGCAACAGCAAATATTAGAATAACCCCTGAATCCATCAATAGGGAACAGCTGAATAAATATAGTGGTCCTAGACAATAGAATGAACACTATGAAGCTGGAAGAACAAATGAGCAGGCTCATAGTCTACTTTTTTTTTTTTGAGTCAGAGTCCAAAGCTGTTGCCTTAGGTAGAGTGCCGTGATGTTACAGCTCACAGCAACCTTGAACTCTTAGTCTTAAGTGATTCTCTTGCCTAAGCCTCCCAAGTAGCTGGGACTACAGGTGCCTGCCACAACACCTAGCTATTTTTTTTTTTTGTTGTTGTTGTTGTTGTTGTTGCAGTTGTCATTGCTTTTTAGCTGGCCCGGGCTGGGTTTGAACCCACCATCCTTGGTGCATGTGGCCAGTTCCCTGCAGACTGAGCTATAGGCACGGCCCATATGCTACTTATTATTATTTTTTTTGAGATGAGTCTCAAGCTGTTGCCCTGGTAGAGTGCCCTGATGTCCTAGCTCACAGCAACTTCCAACCCTTGGGCTCAAGTGATCTCTTGCTTCAGTTTTTCTTTTCTTTTCTTTTTTTTTTTGGAGACAGAGTTTCACTTTGTTGCCCTTGGTAGAGTGCCATGGGGTCACAGCTCATAGCAACCTCTAACTCCTGGGCTTAGGCAATTCTCTTGCCTCAGCCTCCTGAGTAGCTGGGACTACAGGAGCCCGCCACAACACCCAGGCATTGCAGACTTTTTATTGCAGTTTGACCAGGGCTGGGTTCAAACCCGCCACCCTTGGCATATGGGGCCAGCGCCCTACCCACTGAGCCACAGGCACTGCCCAGTTGCCTCAGTTTTTCTATTTTTACTAGAGACAGGGTCTCGCTTTTGCTCAGGCTGGTCTTGAACTCGTGAGCTCAAGCAATCCACCCGCCTCGGCCTCCTAGTGTGCTAGGTTTACAGGGGTGAGCCCACCACACTTGGCCTCATATTCTACTTCTTACATATCCCTAAAAGACGGCCATATTTTAAGTGAAAAAAAAAGAAAATCAAGGGTGGGAAATATGTAATATGTAAACTTTTCTCTAAGAAAGTGGTAAATCTGGGCGGCGCCTGTGGCTCAGTCGGTAAGGCGCCCGCCCCATATACTGAGGGTGGCGGGTTCAAACCCGGCCCCAGCCAAACTGCAACCAAAAAATAGCCGGGCGTTGTGGCAGACGCCTGTAGTCCCAGCTACTGGGGAGGCTGAGACAGGAGAATCGCTTAGGCCCAGGAGTTGGAGGTTGCTGTGAGCTACGTGAGGCCACGGCACTCTACCAAGGGCCATAAAGTGAGACTCTGTCTCTACAAAAAAAAAAAAAGAAAGTGGTAAATCTTCCTTTGAAGCAGATTAGAGAAAACAATATATATGTGTATACATATATAATTAAAAGAATAAGAAAGAGGGAAAATAAAAGTATGTTTTCTTATTGGTTCTATTTGTATAAAGAACCACCCAGAGGGTACATGTGAGGGACTTATCAATGTAACTTTTTTATATTGTTTTTATTTTTGAATGATTTATTTGAATCTATTTTCCATTCAAAAAACTAAAATAAACTTAAAATATTAAATGTCGGGCGGTGCCTGTGGCTCAAAGGAGTAGGGCACCAGCCCCATATGCTGGAGATGGTGGGTCCAAACCCAGCCCTGGCCAAAAACTGCAAAAGAAATAAATAAATAAAAATAAAATATTAAATGTCCAAAGGCTGATTTAAATTTGTAAATACATGATATAATGAGAAATGCTGCTGACATTCCTATTGAAGCCCCAAGGTGGAGGGCGGTAGTGTTTCACCTCCCTGATGGAGTGGCCTCCACAAACCTCAGGACCCTGATGCTTGCAGGAAAGTATAAGCAATATTTTCAGAGGACAAACTGCCTTCTTTTAAGAGATCAATCTGTAATGCATGAGAGATAAGAATGAAGCAACGACCAAATATGGCTTCTGGAAATTGAAACAATTTCTTAGTGAAGCCAATAGGCTTTTGGTGACCTGATCATTTATTGGAGGGCAAAGTTTTTATGAAATGGCTAAAGAAGATGAGAAAGGGAAAAGGGAAAGGGGAAAAAAGATCAAGGAAAGTCAAGACTTGGAAGGATGGGTTGTGTGGCAACCTGGTTTTGCCTGGAGTCAGTGCTTATGGAATACCTACAACTGGTAGGTTCTTCCCCAGGTGATAGCTCTTGGGATTTCCTATCATGTGCAGCAACAAAGCTAATAGCACAGAGAAGCAAAGCAAACCCCCAAGGTCACAGAGCAGGGAAAGGAAAAAACCTGGGGTTGAAACTAGCCAGTCTGACCGCTAATCCAGTGCTCAGAATGCTCATGACACCCTGTTGTTTACCTGCCTGCATGCCCTCATCAAGCCCAGAGGTAGGAGCCCCCTCAGATCCACTGTCATGACTGTTCCTACCCCCATACATCCTTCCTGAACCCTGAATCTGGCTTCCACCCATAATGTCTGCAAAAACACCTGTGTGTCATCCAAGCTTACACCTGAGACTGCATAATCCTAGCATTCTGGGAGACAGAGTTGGGTGGATTGCTTGAGCTTAGGAGTTCAGTTCAAGACCAGCCTGAGCAAAAGTAAGATGAGACCTGTCTCTACTAAAAAACAGAAAAACCAGCCAAGTGTTGTGGCAGGTGCATGTAGTCCCAGCTACTGGGAGGATGGGGCAAGAAGACTGCTCAAGCCTACGAGTTTGAGGTTGCTGTGTGCTATGATGCCATAGCACTCTACCCAGTGTGACCAAGTAAGACTTTTGTCTTTAAAAAAAAAAAAAAAAAAGGGCCGGGCACGGTGGCTCACGCCTGTAATACTAGCACTGTGGGAGGCCGAGGCAGGTGAATTGCCTGAACTCACAGGTTTGAGACCAGCCTGAGCCAGAGCAAGACCTCATTTCTAAAAATAGCCGGGCATTGTGGCAGATGCTTCCCAAGTAGCTAGGACTACTTGGGAAGCTGAGGCAAGAGGATTGCTTGAGCCCAAGAGTCTGAGGTTGCTGTGAACTATGACACTATAGCACTCTACCAAGGGTGACAAAATGAGACTCTGTCTAAAAAAAAAAAAAAAAAAACAAGATATGTGTGTGTCAAAGCCAGGCAAATAAAGGAAGGAGGCAGGGTGGGGACGGGGAGGGTACAGAGCAGCCTTGAGAGCAGCTGCCCAGCCTCATGGGGTAATCACTGCTTGGCTCCAACTGCTGGTTTCCACGTAGGAATGCAGGCCTGGTTTTGCTGGATTAGATTTTTCCAGAGACATAAAAAAGTTCTGTACAGGCCCAATAAAACAGACCTCTGGTTTCCAAACTAATAGGTAACTAGGCAGAGCACTAGAAAACCTCCTGCCTGTCCCATTATTTCATCTTGATGCCATGGACTTCTTTAAGGGTATCCCACCTAAATAACAGAACTGTATTAGGCAAAAAGTAGGACTGTTTGAAAGCTGGGTAAACACTCCTCTTCATTCTCTCCAGGCTGTCTGGGCCTTTATGTCACCTTCTGACTGGAAAAGACTGAAACAATATCCCTGTCACTTTTCCTTGGCATTTTCTGTGTAACTCGACTTCTGGGGCCTAGTTTAATGCCAAATTACCTAAGATAAACAAGTCATGCTAAGATTCTTTCTTCCTTTCCAAACCCAAATAGTATCTGGCAGCTAGAAATGGTTATTTATAACCTGCACACTGTTATGTGCATTTGTTTGGTTTAGAAATGCTTAGGCATGCGTTCTTGGCTGTCCTCAAACTACATAATTAGATAAGAGCCTGGGGAGAGTGCTATACAGTGGCTGAGAGGTGAAGCTCTGGGTCAGCCTGTCTGGCTCAGCCACTCTTACCTGTCTGGGTGTTCTCTTAAGTCTTTTTTCTGCAGTTTTTGGCTGGGGCTGGGTTTGAACCCACCACTTCCGGTATATGGGGCCAGCTCCCTACTCCTTGAGCCACAGTTCTGTTAGTTGTAAGTCCATTTTAAGACTACTGTCAGGGTTGGCTCAGTGCCTGTACCACAGTGGTTACGGCGCCAGCAACGTACACCAAGGGCCTGCTCCAGGCTAGCTAAACAATGACAACTGCAACAACAACAAAAAATAGCTGGGTGTTGTAGCAAGAGCCTGTAGTCCCAGCTACTTAGGAGGCTGAGGCAAGAGAATCGCCTGAGTCCAGGAGTTTGAGGTTGCTGTGAGCTGTGATGCCATAGCACTCTACTGAGAGCTACAGAGTGAGACTCCATCTCAAAAAAAAAGACTACTATTAGGGTTAAAACAGTACATATAAAACACTTAGAACGGGAGCTGCATATAGTAGGTATTTAGCAGTTATTGGCTCCCTCCCCCATAAATTGCTGACTTTTCATAGATCTCAACAGTCCACAAATACTGAACTTTGGTTCCTAAATATATCCTAAGTCTGTTTATTTCTCTTTAAGCCCTGTCATCTCTCTGGACCTTTTTTTTTCCCCCTGGAATTTTCTGTCTTTTTTTAAGAGACAGAGACTCATTCTGTCATCCAGGCTGGAGTGCAGTGGCTCAAACATAGCTCACTACAGCCTCAAATTCCGGGCTCAAACGATCCTCCTGCCTCAGCCTCCTGAGTAGCTGAGACTACAGGTGCCCACCACCATGCCCATGCCTGGCCATTTAAAAAAGAAATTATTTGTACAGACTGGGCTCACTGTGTCGCCCAGGATGGTCTAGAACTCCTGCACTCCAGCTGTCCTCCCGCCTCAGATCCCCAGAGTGCTGGGATTACAGCCATGAGCCACAGCACTGGGCCTCCCCTCATCTTTTTCATTTTATTTTATCATTATTTTTTTTTTTTTTTGAGACAGAGTCTCACTATCTCACCCTCACCCTCACCCTCAGTAGAGTGCTGTGGTGTCATAGCTCACAGCAACCTCAAACGCTTAAGTGATTCTCTTACCTCAGCCTCCCAAGTAGCTGGAACTACAGGTGTTCACCACAACGTCCAGCTATTTTTTAGCTGTAGTTGTTGTTTGGCAGGCCCAGACTGGATTCGAACCTACCAACTCCGGTGTGTGTGGCTGGCGCCGTAGCCGCTGAGCTACAGGCACCAAGCCAAAGCATTGAGATTTATAGGCATGAGCCACAGTGCCAGACCAAGAGCTCCTTCTTATCAATCAGATCTCAGCTTAAACAGACCCACCTCCCCAGAATAAACTAGCCCCGAGTCCTCCCTACTTATCTTTTTCTTATTGATGTGTTTGCAGTCTGTCTCCCTACTAAATATCAGTCCCATGAATTGGAGTTGAAATTGTCTGGCCTTGTTTAAAATCACTAAATCTTCCACATCTGGAACGTGCCTGGAATGGAGTAGGCATCGGTAGACATTTCTAGAATTGAAGAATGAGTGAATGACTGAATTTCTGAATGGATGGTGCTGGAAGGGACATGAGGCATGAGTAAAGAACCACAGTAAAGACTTCATATTCTTGGGCAACATGCTTCCCTGACCCTTTCCCCTTGCTCTTTCTGAGATGGTAAAACAAACTATGACAAAGTAACTTTGACACACCATTGGAGATAATTGGAAAATATTGATTTTTTTCTATTTGAAATAGTAAAGATGAGTAAATGCTACACTTCTGTAATCTAATCAGTGGCTTATGTGACAACATGCTTCTCAGGCTACAAAGTATTTTGGTCTCTCTCTGAATCCTTCATGCAAGCTCCTAAGCCCATTCCCTCTCTCAAGCCAGCCCTGTCCACCCATCCCAGCTGCCCATAGAATACAAGTGAGGACTTTGCATTTGTGATTTTCTGTGTTTGTGCGCATGAGTATCCAAACTAAAGTGCCTTTGATTGTTTGCATCCCCCCCAATCAAAATGATCTGCCAAACTGCCCTGAAAAATATGTGAAATAGAATATGAAACTCCTCAGAATCCTAAGGAAAAAGATGTGCTCCTTCCTCAGTTAACTAATTTTTACTGAGAGCTTACTAAGCAAGCACTAGGTGCTCTTCTAAGGATTTCATTTATTTTGTGTTTTAAAAAACAATTTTATAGGTGGCTCCCGTAGCTCAGTGGGTAGAGTGCCGGCCACATACACTGAGGCTGGTGGGTTCAAACCTGGCCTGTGCCTGCTAAAACAACAATGACAACTGCAACAACAACAAAAATAGCCGGGAAGGCTTCTTGGACGTGGCTCTCTGGCCACAGTCAGGGATGTTCATTTTCCAGAGGTTGGGTGGTTTTCCATTGACAGGCTTCTGTGGATTCATGTGAGTTCATTTAAAAATAAGGTACACTAAAATGATAGGACAAAAAGAACTTGAAAAGTCACAGAGGGGCAGGGCGCAGTGGCTCACGCCCGTAAGCCTAGCATTCTGGGAGGCCAAGGCAGGTGGGCTGCTTGAGCTCAAGAGGTCCAATCCAGCCCGAGCAAGAGAAAGACCCCTGTCTCTAAGTAAAAGTAGAAAACCTGAGGCGAGAGGATCACTTGAGCCCAAGAGTTGAAGATTATTGTGAGCTATGATGTTTGATGACGCTGTGGCACTGTATCCAAGGCAATAGCTTGCAACTGTGTCTCAAAAATAAGTAATAGGCTCCGCACCTGTAGCTCAAGCGGCTAGGGCACCAGTCACCTACACCACAGATGGTGGGTTCACAACACCCCTGGTCTGCCAAACAACAATGACAACTACAACCCCAAAATAGCCAGGTATTGTGGCAGGAACCTGTAGTCCTAGCTACTTGGAGGCTGAGGCTAGAGAATAGCTTAAGCCCAAGAGTTTGAGGTTGCTGTAGGCTGTGACACCACGGCACTCTACCCAGGGTGACAGCTTGAGATTCTGTCTCAACAACAACAAAAATAGCCGGATATTATGGCAGGTGCCTATAGTCCCAGCTACTTGGGAGGCTGAGGCAAGAGAATAGCTTAAGCCCAAGAGTTTGAGGATGCTGTGAGCTGTGATGCCATAGCACTCTACTGAGGGCAACATTATGAGACTCTGTCTCAAAAAACACCCCAAAAAACAAAAAAACAGGGTGGCTCCAGTGACTCAGTGAGTAGGGTGCTGGCCCCATATACTGAGGGTGGTGGGTTTGAACCCGGCCTTGGCCAAACTGAAACAAAAAATAGCCAGGCGTTGTGGCAGGCACCTGTAGTCCCAGCTACTCGGGAGGCTAAAGCAAGAGAATTGCCTAAACCCAAGAGCTGGAGGTTGCTGTGAGCTGTGACACCATAGCACTCTACTGAGGGCAACAAAGTGAGACTCTGTCTCTAAAAAACAAACAATTTTATACCTATGCCAGCCTTGAAGATAAGCAGAAAATTTACGAGTTTACTTTTTTTTACGCCACAACAACTCAAACGCCCACTCTGTGCCTAGCATTATTCTAGGTGCAATAAAAGGGAATTTTAAACTTAGAAAAACATAATTTCACTTTCTCGGATTGTGTTATCTCCTTTTCCAGAGAGTAAAACCAAATAAAATCACCATTGCTTACTACAGATCTTCCCAACCCCCTCTGACTCACAGAAATGCTCATTTCTGCCAAATTTAAGATGTAATGAATTCAGCTCTTGTTTCTCCCCAAAATAAGAAGGCAGAAGTCCTTTTCACTAAAAATGTAAACAATTTTCCATGCAAGGGTAGTTTGTTTCTAATAGGTATTTAAAAAAAAAAAAAGGTTTTCATTTTTTTCTTCAGCTCTTTTCTTCTTCCAATATTGCCTGTTCTTATATAAGGCAAACTAGATACCTTTTTATCTGTTTTCCTTTCTGAAGAAAAGTATTGCATCTTGAAGACAAACTATTTCCAAGGGTAGTGATAAAAAAACCACGAAAGGTAAGGTCAACCTACATTACCTTGATGAAGCAAAGAAATGGAAAAGCAGTTGGCACTAAGATAGCTGTTCCAAATGCCTGTGTCTAAACAGTTTAGAAAACTATTTATTTTGTAAGAATGTACCCCTAGTCCAAAGTTACTACGTTTTAAGGCCTTTAGATGAATGAATTCATTCACTTCTCCTAATAGCACTATGGGAAGGTTCTATTATTAATCTCTACTTTACAATTTAAGGGTCTAGGCCCTGAGTCTAACTTCAAGGAGATCGTGTAGCTGATAAAAGGGGTCAGAGTGTGAACCCCTTAGTTGGACTCCACAAGCTCTGCCCCTTCTGCTCCTGTCCAGAATCAGGAAGGCTTGGCAAGGTGAGTGACAACTCTAAGAGAGGGAGAAGAGAGTCTAATCCTCTGCCCTGGGTTTCACGGTTTCCTTCTCCAGGCTTAAAATGAAATCTCCTTCTCAAAGGAGGCAAGAGCAGAACCTCCCACTGCACAGCTGGCTATTACAGCATGGAGGTGGGGAGAGTGGAGGGGCTGCGGGGTGCTGGGCTGAAACAGATTTGAGCCTTGCTCTCCTACTCTGGGGTTCCCTGCAGCAGGCAGTTAACCTCCCTGTGCCTTAGCCTCTGCACCTGACAACTGGACTCTCATTCATAGGCTGAATCCAGCCCACACGCCTACGTCTTGTCTCCATAATGTTAATTATTTTTTTCTGCCAACACTTAAACCTTGGGAGATTTCACATTTTAAAAGCCTGATTCTGGCTCGGCGCTGGTAGCACAGTGGTTACGGTACCAGCCACATGCACTGAGGTTGGCAGGTTCGAGCCCAGCCCAGGCCTGCCAAACAACAATGACAACTACAATAAGAAAATAGCCGGGCATTGTGGTGGGCACCTATAGTCCCAGTTACTTGGGAGGCTGAGGCAAGACAATCGCTTAAGCCCAAGACTTTGAGGTTGCTGTGAGTTGTGATGCCACAGAACTCTACCAAGGGTGACATAGTGAAACTGTCTCAAAAAAGATAAATAAAAGTTTGAGTTCTGGCTCGGCGCCTATAGCTCAGTGGTTAGGGCACCAGCCACATACACTGGGGCTGGCGGGTTCAAACCTAGCCCAGGCCTGCCAAACAACAATGACAACTATAACAAAAAAAAAAATGCCGGGCGTTGTGGGTACCCGTAGTCCCAGCTGCTTGGGAGGCTGAGGCAAGAGAATCACTTAAGGCCAAAAGTTTGAGGTTGCTGTGAGCTGTGATGCCACATCACTCTACTAAGGGCGACATAGTGAGACTGTCTCAAAAAAAAAAAAAAAAAAGCCTGAGTTCTGGATTCTCTCTTTTTTTTTTTTTTTTTTTTTTTTGAGACAGAGTCTTACTATGTTGCCCTCAGTAGAGTGATGTGGCATCATAGCTCACAGCAATCTCAAACTCTTGGCCTTGAGCGATTCTCTTGCCTCAGCCTCCCAAGCAGCTGAGACTATGGGCACCCGCCACAACTCCTGGCCATATTTTTTTGCAGTTGTCATTGTTGTTTAGCAGGTGAGGGCCGGGTTCGAACCCACCTGCCTCAGTGTATGTGGCCCACGCCCTAACCACTTGAGCTATGGGCACTGAGCCATGGACTCTCTTGAAAAACCAAAAGAACTGGTAAGACAGGGCCTGCATTCCTGCCTAGCGACAACAGCCTGCCAGATGGCAGTGTCCTTGACTCCCACACTATAGTTCTTCCTGTTGCCTTCCTGCCATTGCAGTCAAGTCCAAGGTGCCATTTGCCAGCAGGTCAGAGAGGTTTTTCCCTATGAAAAGGATGAAGTGAAGGTTCATGTGGCCACACTTTCAGTAAAAATGAGACTTGTCATTATCATCACAGCTAATACAGATGCATCAACCATGGGCCAGGCCTTACTCTAAAGAAGTTCTTTCTTTCTCTCTTTTTTTTTTTTTTGAGACAGTCTCAAGCTATCGCCCTGGGTAGAGTGCCATGGTGTCATACCTCATAGCAACCTCAAACTAATGGGCTCAAGCGATTTTCTTGCCTCAGCCTCCCAAGTAGCTGGGACTACAGGTGCCTACCACAATGCCCAGATATTTTTTGTTGTTGTTGCAGTTGTCATTGTTGTTTTAGCTGGCCAGGGCCAGGTTTGAACCTGCTAGCATTGGTGTATGTGGCTGGCGTCCTTCCCACTGAGCTAAGGTCACCGCCAGAAGTTGTGTCTTATTAAAGCATTTAATTCTCAAAACTCTAGGAGGTAGATTCAATTATTACTTCTATTTTTATTACATGATGGAGAAATTGAGGCGGTCACATGTTTCAAGAAATTAGTATACAGATTTCTTTATAAAATGGAATAATACCCCTGGGTATGCAAAGCATACTTAGGTATTGAAAGGAATCTATATAACTAGCATAATGAAATAAACCCCAGCCACAGCTGTTACTTAAGTTGCTTGCAGCCATTTGTATTTCCTGGCCCTTGGAGGCCTCCTAATTTGTGAGCCTGCCTGGGATCCTCTGGGTACTGCCTCAAAATGGAACCTGGTCTAGATCTGCCGAGTCTCTTTCTGCTCTAACCTTCTGTGATCTTAGATGGGTTCAAAAATGTATCTAAATAGTTTGAGGTTTTTGGGACAGGACATCCATACACACACAAAGCATCACTAGTTACTCAGTTTAGAAAAGTGTGGTGGCCCTTGCAGGTGACCAGACATCTGTGGTTCCTGCCCAAAACTCACAACCTTCTTTTCCCTAAAGGGCATAGTAAGTGACAGAATCCATCAGTTCAGGAGGGTCAAGGTAGCAGCAGGCTCCAAAGTGAGGGAAGAGCTGGAGTGAAAGCACCTTCACTGCAACAGGAAGTGGGACAGGGTGGTAAACAGTTTCACTATGTCACCCTTGGTAGAGTTCTGTGGCATCACAGCTCACAGCAACCTCAAAGTCTTGGGCTTAAGTGATTCTCTTGCCTCAGCCTCCCAAGTAGCTGGGACTACAGGCGCCCACCACAATGCCCGGCTATTTTCTTATTGTAGTTGTCATTGTTGTTTGGCAGGTGAGGTAGCTAGGGCAGAGCATGATGTCAGGACTGGGTTGGCTGGGGGAACCACACTTTTCCACTGGAGAAAGGGGACCCAGTCAAAATCTCTGGAAGATTGGCTATGAGGAACTTTCCTCTGTCTGCTTCATGGAGACTGGCCAGCAAGTCAATAGATTACAAGTCAGTTAATCTCTTTCTTGGATACTATGTCAAACTTTCTGCACATGTCCAAGGTCAAGTGGATGGTCACTGTCCAGCACTAGAGAACTGGAGCCGTGTGACAATGCAGTCCCAGTGGGGCCAAAGCGCCCTATTTATCAAGACTGAAAAGTCCAGGTTCTTATGTGAAATCACTATTTTTGAATATGGGAAACACATTATGGTCCTAGTACAATACTGTATAATACCTCTGGGCATGAGACTGGGTATCTAAAGATGAAGCTGGTCACAACTAACAGGTACATTTCACTGGTACATTGTGCACTTTCTAGGTGAAGGGCACACTTAAAACTCTGACCTAAAATATATAAAAGCTAGCCATGTAACCAAAACTTGTATACTCCCTAAATCTGAAATAAAGAAAAGGAATGATGAAGCTGGAGTGGAACTGCATTCCAAATTCTCCAAAGATATGTGCATAGGGCAATTGTTAAGGCTACAAGAGACATCAGTAATCATACTTTATTTTTACATAAAGGTTCTGCAAATAGCTTCAAGCTCCTCCTTCCAACTAACCATATTGCATATCATGGCCTCTCCTACTTGGAAATAAACGAGCAGTCACAGGGGAAGACCCAGAGGGAGCCAAGATGTCAAGGGTGGTGCCTTGTAAACTATATATTCTTCCACTAGCCCAATGGGCAGGCCTTACCCACAGACCTTCTCCCGGCCATGTACTGGCAGGGACAGGGTTGAGACAGGTCTTTGATAACATACTAAAGAGTATATACTGGGCGGCACCTGTGGCTCAGTCGGTAAGGTGCCGGCCCATATACCAAGGGTGGTGGGTTCAAACCCGGCCCCGGCTGAACTGCAACCAAAAAATAGCCGGGCGTTGTGGTGGGCGCCTGTAGTCCCAGCTACTCGGGAGGCTGAGGCAAGAAATCGCTTAAGCCCAAGAGTTGGAGGTTGCTGTGAGCTGTGTGAGGCCACGGCACTCTACCGAGGGCCATAAAGTAAGACTCTGTCTCTACAAAAAAAAAAGAGTATATACTTTATTCAGCTAAGTCATGGCTCTATTTCCTACTAGCTACATATTGTATAAAATCAGCACACAGTATCATAAAAAATTGTCTTAAGAATCAAATCAGAGGCCAGTCAAGGTAGCTCCTATAATAGGTGGTTTGCTCCTATAATTGTAGCACTTTGGAAGGCCAAGGTGGACAATTGCTTGAGCCTAAGAGTTCCAGACCAGCCTGGGCAGCATCGAGAAAACAAAACAAAACAAAACAAAAAATTATAGCCAGGTGTGGTGGCATGCATCTGCAGGAGGCTGAGACAGGAGGATCCCTTGAGCCCAGGAGTTTGAGGCTACAGTGAGATATGACTATATCACTGTACTCTAGCCTGGGTGACAGAGCAACACACTGTCTCTTAAAAAAAAAAAAAAAAAAAAGGATCAAATCAGATTCTGTATAGCAGCAGCCAGCAAAGCAAACTTCTGTAAAGGGCCAGATAGTAAATATTTTTGGCTTTGTGGCCCATATGGTCTCTGCTACAAGTCAATTCTTCATAAAAACAGCTACAGATTATGTGTATGCCAAAGCAGACCATATGTATAGGAAAGGACATAGTCGTGTTTCAATAAAACTTTATTTACAAAAGCAAGCAATGGAACTCAGTGCTTTCAGAAGGGAAAAGACCTTTATAGACCTTATCTTTTAGGGACTCCCATAGTGAATTGTAGTTATCTGTTTATGTCTGGCTTTCTCACCAGACTATAAAGTTTTTGGGGGGTTTTGTTGTTGTTGTTTTTGAGATAGAGTCTCACTTTTCCCCAATAGAGTGCCACGGCATAATAGCTCATCCAGCCTCATCCTCCTGAGTACTGGGACTACAGGTGGCTGCCACAACGCCTGGCTATATTTTAGAGACAGGGTCTCACTCTTGCTCAGGTTGGTCTCAAACTTGTGAGCTCAAATGATCCACCTGCCTTGTCCTCCCAGAGAGTGTTGGAATTATAGGTGTAAGGCACCTCCCCAGGTTGGGGGGTGGTGGTGTCCTTAATTTTCCTCAAGCTGGTCTCGAACTCATGAAGCAATCCACCTGCCTTGGTGTCCCAGAGTGCTAGGATTACAGGTGTGAGCCCCCACGTCCGGCCCAACTATTAAGTTCTTAGGGGTAGAGACTATATTCCTTTTTTTTCCAGATCAAAACTAAGGAACAGGCTCGGAGCCTATAGCTCAGCAGCTAGGGCGCCTGCCACATAACACAGAAGTGGGTTCAAACCCAGCCCCGGCCTGCCAAACAACAATAACAATTACAACAAAATAGCTGGGCATTGTGGCCAGTGCCTGTAGTCACAGCTACTTGGGAGGCTGAGGCAACAGAATTGCTTAAGCCCAAGAGTTTGAGGTTGCTGTGAGCTGTGACGCCATGACACTCTACCCAGGGCAACATAATAAGACTGTCTCAAAAACAAAAAAACAAAATAAAACAAAAAAACTAAGGAACAAGTATTAGTATAGTATGGCACATAATGAAGGGCACGTGGATTTTCTTTTTCTTTTCTTTTTGCTGTTTTTGGCAGGGGCTGGGTTTGAACCCGCCACCTCCGGCATATAGGGCTGGCGCCCTAGTCCTTTGAGCCACAGGCGCCACTCTGAATTTTCAAAACTATGTAAGTTAACACTAAAGCAGAATTGTAACTTCAAATGCTGATAGGCACAGACAGGAAATAGATGCAATGAACCAGTCATTGGAAAGGGCACCTTCAAAGGCTGGGCATAGTGGCTCACTCCTGTAATTCTAGCACTCTGGGAGGCTATGGCAGGTGGTTTGCTTGAGCTTAGGAGTTGGAGGTTGCTGTGAGCTATGATGCCACAGCCACAGCTGATGCCACTCTACCAAGGGCAACAGCTTGAGACTGTCTCAAAAATATAAAAATACAGGGAGGTCCCTGTGGCTCAAATAAATTTACAGAAAAGTTTTGAGAATAGTAGAATGAACTCCCCTATCACCTTCACCTGAATTCAATCTTACTCATTTTAGTCTCTTTGGATTCCAGCACACAGAGGCACTGAAATGTTACTGAATCACTAAATGAATGTCATAAGGAAAAATAAGCAAAACATAGTGTGCCAACTTCCTATAAGTTAAAGTGACAGGGAGGAATACACACTGAAAAAAATTGAGAGAAAAATGAATAAGATAGGATGGGAGCAAAGAAGAAAAAAAAAGATCAGACACAAAGACTATATGGTACACACATTTATTTTGCCTGCTGAATGTTTGCTTTGTTTTATTTTATTTTGTTATTTTTTTGCTTGGTTTATCTTAAGTCATAAGAGAAACAGATAAATCACCAGGAGCTCATGTAAACAGCACACAAAGACAGAAGCAACCACACGTGCCAACAAGCGTGCTTTCAGCAAAACCTTACTAATTCAACCGTCACCCGTTTGTAGTTTGGGATTATTTGGACAAGCTAAGCTAAATTGCATCTTGGCATTATTAATTCTTTGATAAAGTTTGCTAAGCAAATGAACAATATAAACAGGGGAAATGTTGAATATTTGCTCTGGGGTGGGGGGAATAAAAAGCAAATGAACAGCTTTCCAATCTTTTCTAATTATATTGATGTGCTGAACTTTTGTCTAATTATTATGTTCCTTGAAAATGAAGTAGAATTTTTTTCCCCCGAAACTATCTCATATTTTAAAAGCACTGGGGATAATTTGACTTTAATGTAAAGGTGAACATTTTCACAGGCAGAAAACGCTTAATACTGCCAATTTGCCTTCAAGTAAATAAAAAAAGGTCAAGCGTTGGGTTTTCTTTTAAACAAAGAGTAAGCTAATTACAAAGATTATTATTTGCTAGAGAGCTCCATCAGCAGCACTTCCCTCTTCTATTGAGTAGTGTGGAAGAAGTCTTGCTCATTTGCAGGTAATGATTAATATCAGCTACCCCAGGCCAGGTGCAGTTTGCTCACATCTATAATCCTACCACTCTGGGAGGCCGAGGCAGGTGGACTGCCCTGAGCTGACAGGTTCGAGACCAGCCTGAGCAAGAGCGAGACCCCGTTTTGGTGGGCACCTGTAGTCCCAGCTAATTGGAAGGCTGAGGCAAGAGAATCACTTGAGCCCAAGAGTTTGAGGTTGCTGTGAGCTATGACACCAGAGCACTCTACGAAGGGGGACAAAGTAAGACTCTGTCTCAAAAACACAAACAAACAAACAAAAAAACCCCCAGCTACTCCATAGGAACACTTTTCTTTTATTTTTTTTTGTAGAGACAGAGTCTCACTTCATCGCCCTCAGTAGAGTGCCGTGGCATCATCCAGCTCACAGCAACCTCCAGCTCCTAAGCTTAGGCAATTCTCTTGCCTCAGCCTCCCGAGTAGCTGGAACTACAGGCGCCTGCCACAACGCCCAGCTATTTTTTTGTTGCAGTTTGGCCGGGGCTGAGTTTGAACCCGCCACCCTCGGTATATGGGGCCAGCACCCTACTCACAGAGCCACAGGCGCCACCCCTGATAGGAACACTTTTCTATGTTCCAGACTTAGTGTTAAGTGTTTATAGGCTTTCTTCCATTGAATCCACAAAACAAGGTAGGCTTCATCATCATCGCCATTTTACTGACAGAAAAACTGAGGTTCAGAGAAGTCAATGTACATAGCTGAGATCCAAATCCAAGGCCATTTGCTCCCCTCCCAAACCTAAGAGCATTATACATATTTTTTTATTTCCTTGCTTATTTTTTATTTATTTTCCTTTTTATTTTGTTGTTGTTGTTTAGACAGAGTCCCATCTATGCCCCTGAGCAGAGTACAGTGGCGTCAAAGCTCACTGCAACCTCAGACTCGGGTTGTGGGCGTCTGCTGCCTTAGCAGGTGCTCGCCATGGTGCCTGGCTGGGTTTTTCCATTTTTTTCAAGAGTCGGGGTCTCTCTCTTGCTCAGGCAAGTCTTGAACTGAGCTCAAGCAATTCTCCCTCCTCGGCCTCCCACAGTGCTGGGATTACAGGCGTGAGCCACGGCACCCAGCACTAAAAGCATATTACACACTGCCTCACAGAGACAGATAGGGCCTGCCTGAAGTCAAAACCAATAGGCCAGAGAAAGTGTTGTGAAGAACTAGGGTCATTTGGACATGCAGAATAGACCAAACTACAGTCCATTTGGGGTATTTGCTAGACATTTAAGCTTTTGTGAGTTTTGCAATTAAACATCTTTCTGCTTTTTTTTTTCAACCTGTAGCCCTGGGTGGAGAGCCCTGGCGTCACAATTCACAGCAACCTCAAATTCCTGGGCTTACGTGATTCTCTTGCCTCAGCCTTCCCAGTAGCTGGGACTACAGGCGCCTGCCACAGTACCCAGCTATTTTTATTGTTGTTTTAGTTGGCCCGGGCTGGGTTCAAACCTGCCAGCCTTAGTGTATGTGGCCGGGGCCCTACCCACTGAGCTATGGTCTCCAAGCCTTATTTTTGTTTTTCGAGACAGAGTCTCACTCAGTTGCCCTGGGTAGAGTGTCCTGGCATCATAGCTCACAGAAATCTTAAACTCTTGGGCTCAAGTGATCCTCTTGCCTCAGTCTTCCCAGTAGCTGGGACTACAAGTACCTGGCACAACACCTAGAGAAGTCTTGCTCTTGTTCAGGCTGGTTTTGAACTCTAGAGTTAAAGGGATCCACCCACCTTGGCCTCCCAGAATGTTAGGATTACAGGCGTGAGCCAGCTCGCCCAGCCAGTAAACATCTTTCTAATAAGGCCTGGCACAGCTTATTTATTTGGCTAGAGTAACAATTCATTAAGGTATGCTTCAATTTGCCCAACAGCTACTGTGCCCATGAAATTATGTGTAAATAAGATTTTTAAAAATTAGAACAGAAAATGCGATTTTTTGAAGGTTAAATCTAACCTTAGGGTAAAGGACTCTCTTAGAAAAAATTTCTCCTTTTTTTTTTTTTTTTTTTTGTAGAGACAGAGTCTCACTGTACCGCCCTCGGGTAGAGTGCCGTGGCGTCACACGGCTCACAGCAACCTCTAACTCTTGGGCTTAGGTGATTCTCTTGTCTCAGCCTCCTGAGTAGCTGGGACTACAGGTGCCTGCCACAACACTTGGCTATTTTTTGTTGCAGTTTGGCCGGGGCCATGTTCGAACCTGCCACCCTTGGTATATGGGACCGGCACCCTACCCACTGAGCCACAGGTGCCACCCTGTACTAGCACTTCTATTTTTTACTGCTATGTACTCTAAGTAAAACAAGCAAACAAATAGTTTTCACTTAAGTATGTTCTGATGAAATGGTAAAAATTAATTTTAATACATCTCAACTCAGGATTACACATCTTTTTAATATTCTGTGGAAAAATGGGAAATGCACATAAAACATTTGCTGCAAGCCAAGAACAAAGGTTGATCTCAGAAAACAATTCTTGAATTATTTGAGTTGCCAGGTGAACTAACTGCATTTTGTTTGAAATGCCCTTTTTACTCGCATGAACAAGTAACAGACAAATTATGGTTATTCAGATTTGGGTACCTAGCAGAAGTTTTCTCAAATACAAATGAAGTGAGCCTGTCATTTCAAGGAAATAACTGATAGAATTTGTGGCAAATGATAAAATATAAGCTTTCAAAATAAAAACAAGTGGAAAACTTGTTTCTATTACCTTGAGTTTAACAGCTTCCCAACACTTAAATTCTTATTATTTATTTATTTAATTTTGAGACAGAGCCTCAAGCTGTCACTCTGGGTAGAGGGCTGTGGCATCACAGCTCACAGCAACCTCCAACTCCTGGGCTCAAGCGATTCTCCTGCATCCACCTCCCAAGTAGCTGGGACTACAGGCATCCGCCAGAACGCCTGGCTATTTTTTGCTTGCACGTCATTGTTGTTTGGCTGGCCCAGGCTGGATTTGAACCTGCCAGCTCAGGTGTATGCGGCTGGTGCCTTAGCTGCTTGAGCCACAGGCACCAAGCCTTAAATTCTTATTTTAAAAAATGGTATAGGTGGTAATATTAACAAGTATGATTTTTTGATACTGTGTAATAACATTTCTTTTTTTTTTTTGAGACAAAGTCTCACTTTTTCGCCCTTGGTAGAGTGCTATAGTGTCATAGCTCACAGCAACCTCAAACTCCTGGGGCTTAAGACATTCTCTTGCCTCAGCCTCTCGAGTAGCTGGGACTATAGACGCCTGCCATGGCGCCCTTAGAGGCAGGGTCTTGCTCTGGCTCAGGCTGGTCTCCAACGTGAACTTGTGAGTTCAGGCAATCTACCCACCTTGGTCTCTCAGAGTGCTGGAATTACAGGCATGAGCCACTGAGCCAGGCCATGTGTAATGACATTTCAGAGATCAACATTTAGAAGATTTGCATAACTCAGTAAGTGAACTAAAATTTTCCAAATAAGGACTCACCGATATTATATAACCATGTATAAGTAAAGTAGCCAAAGAATGAGATAGACCAATAGCTTTTAATATAACACAGTACAAACGTTCACCACTCTGGTTTCAGATGCCACATTATGACTAACCTTTAAGAAACTGCCACTTGCTAAGTTCTAGTGTAGAATCAAAGACCAGAGTCAACAGTTATCTCAAAAGGCAGTTAAAATACTCCTCTCTGTTATTTTTATTTATTTTTTTTTTTTGAGACAGAGTCTCACTATGTCATCCTCAGTAGAATGCTGTGGCATCACAGCTTACAGCAACCTCCAACTCTTGGGCTTAAGCAATTCTCTTGCCTCAGCCTCCCAAGTAGCTGGGACTATAGGCACCCACCACAATGCTCAACTATTTTTTTCTTGTTGCAGTTGTCATTATTGTTTAGCTGGCTGGGCCGGGTTTGAACCTGCCAGTGTCAGTGTATGTGGCCAACGCCATAACCACTGTGCTATGAGCGCTGAGCCACCCAGCTATTTTTAGAGATGAGGTCTCACTCTGGCTCATGCTGGTCTCAAACCCGCGAACTCAGGCAATCCACCCACCTTGGCCTCCCAAGTGCTAAGATTACAGGCATGAGCCACTGTGCCACCCCTGTTTTTTTTTTTTTTTTTTTTTGAGTCTCCAGCTGTTGTCCTGGGTAGAATGCTGTGGCATCACAGTTCACAGCAACCTCAAACTCTTGGGCTCAAGCGATCCTCTTGCCTCAGATTTTTCTATTTTTTAGTAGAGACAGGGTCTCGCTTTTGCTCAGTCTGGTCTTGAACCTGAGAGCTCAGGCAATCCACCCACCTGGGCCTCCTATAGTGCTAGGATTACAGAAGTGAGCCACCACGCCCAGCCAGTTTTAATTTCCTAAATGGTAAATGTCATAGATAAAATAGGCATGAGCAAAGCTCTTTGAGGAAGAGCATAAAGTGTCCTGAGGCTAAAAAGTTTTAGAACTGTTGTTCTGTAGCAACATTACATTGACCTTACCACAGGGCAAACTGGTAAAGGCCATTTTATAGTAACTCTAAAGTACTAAGGGCAAAGACATCTAAGCACAGGGCAGAATGTTCAATGAAAAACGTTTCCCCCCCCCCCCCGCATTCAGTAGATATCAAGGAAATGCAAATTCCCCAGGAACAAATTCCCAGGAGTGAGAGGGACAATGGTGTAAGAAGGAAAATGATCTGGATTCTGATATACACAATACCAGTCTCTCTAGATGTTAGTCTTCCTATCTGCAAAGTAAGATATCAGAGTATTCTGTTTTCTTTTCTGGTTGCTTCTAATTGTTAATAACATGATTCTAATCAGGGATCCCTAAACGGTGACCCACAGAGTGAGTCTGTCTCTAGCTGTCAGACTGGCCATATCATGGTATCATGAAGACAACTGGCTGGAACTCAGTGAGCAGCTTCCCTTTTAGACAGAGAATTGATTTTCAGTGACAATCGCAATCCAAACCACTAGACTTTTCTCAGCGGACATTTGCATTTGCAAACTCTGGAATGAAGGATCCCTATAAACCTTTCCAAATCTCAAATTCTATAAATCAGCTCCAGAGACAGAGTGTCTGTGTTCCTCCCTCTGTCACTTGCTTATTTATTTATTTTTTTTGGAATACAAACCAAATTACACTGATTGCATTTGTTAGGTAAAGTCCCTCTTGCAATCATGTCTTGCCCCCAGAAGGTGTGGCACACACCAAGGCCCCACCCCTCTCTCTCCTTCCCTCTCTCTGCTTGTCACTTGCCTTCTTGTTTGACTTTGGGCAAGTTACTTAACTTCTCTGGGCCTCAGTTTCCTCATCTGTAAGGTGAGATAACACTGACCTCAAAGGGATCTTACGAAGTTTAGTAAGATGCTTCCTGACAGTACTCACAAGAGTTCCTGGCACCGGACAGTACCCTGTTAACGTGGGCTATTATTATTATTAATGTCAGCGTACATGAATGAAGTGTTCCTTATTCTCACTCCACGCCCCATACCAACTCCCTTCCCAGCAGCTGTTTACAACACTCTCCACGATCAAACTTACCTCCATACCAATTCCCAGATTCGACAGTCCCACATCCCAGAACACAAGATCCTCCTTAGAACTCTACTTCTTCCCCACCCTAAGTCCTTTCACTGAGTCAAGGACCAGTACCGGGTCCTTCACCACCACAGCTCCGCAGAATGGCCATAACACTGACCACTATCCCAGCCTCTCCTCCGCATTCTGGACCACTCAACCTCCTTTCCCCTCAGATATAAGACCATTTTGGGTTAGGAAGTGATGGTCCAGGTGTCTATGGCCTAAGATTTTGCCCAGGAAGGGCACAGGAGGGATAGGATAATAACTGCCCGACCTCCTGGAGGGACCCACGGACACTCACCGTCCATCCCTAGAGGCGGCGGTTCCGGGTGCTCGAACCGGAAGCGGCCTCTACACTGTTTGCAGTTCCCCTGGTTACTGCAGAGTTTTGAACCAATGGTGATAGAGCTCCACTCACTGAGCCCGCCCTAGGAGCGTGACGTCACATCGACTCTGGAACTCCTCTTCAGATCTCCCAAGTTCGACCACCTTCTTGGGCCGCCGATTGTTGTGCGCAGGCGTGCTGCACCAGGGCCCTTGGCGGCGTGGTGCGCAGGCGCCCCGGGCGCAACCAACTAAGTAGAAATGGACGCCTTGGAGTCGTTGTTGGACGAAGTGGCTTTGGAGGGACTCGATGGCCTGTGTCTGCCTGCGCTGTGGAGCCGTCTGGAGACTCGAGTGCCGCCCTTTCCGTTGCCTTTGGAACCTTACACGCAGGAGTTTCTGTGGCGGGCCCTTGTTACGAACCCGGGCATCAGCTTCTATGAGGAGCCTCGGGAGCGACCCGACCTGCAGCTCCAGGACCGGTGAGCGAGCGGCCTGGCCCAGCGGGCGGGCGGGCCTAGGGCCCGGGGTCTGAAGGAATTGAGAGGGGGCGGGGGAAGGGAGTGGAGCTGAGGGAGAACAGCGAGTCTGAATGGGGGCGGGGGTGACCTCAGGCTTGAGGGCCCAGGAGTCGGGTGGAGTTGGGGGTTATTTGATAGCCCGTTTCGTCCGTGTCTGTGTTCAGGGGTGGCGGTGAACAGGATGGGAAGGATAGTCTTCAGGCTTCCAAGAGTATTTCCGTTTATATTGGAGGTTAGGATTAGAGAGGGACGGCATTTCAGAACCAGACCAGGGACAATTGAGATGTGCAAACCTTTATGGAGTATTCATCCAGTGCCAGACTGGAGAGGCTAAGGCAGTTAGAAATCTGCTTATCAGCAAGTTTAGCGGTAACATTAAACTTCAAGGGCTCTTTTTACTGGCCAGGTACTATGCTAGGAATTTATTCTAGGAACTTCAGGAGATTGAACTAACTTAATCCCCACAATGACCCCAGGACTTAGGTGCTGTTACAGTCCCCATTTTACAGAGAAGGAAACTGAATCACACGGAGAAGTTAAGTTACCTGCCCACGGTTATGGGGTAATAACAGACTAAGAATTGATTTGAACCCAGACTGTCCATCTCTAGAGTCTGTACTCTTAACACATAATATGAGGGTCAGGGGAGGTTCCCAGAGGTAGTTAGTACTGTCCAGGGCAAGGCTTAAAGGTTGGATTTAGGTAGCCATTTGGCAGAGTACTGTGAACAGAGAACAACAGAGGTGAAAGGAAGGAAAAGTTAAGTTTGGCTGAAGCGTGGAACTGGAAGTAGGGAATGAAGAATAATAAATGACTTTTACATATGCTTATTACAATCAGGGACTGTGCTAAGATTTTTTTTCTTTTTTTGAGAACCAAATGGAAATTTTAATGAATTCTTTTAGACAGTTTCACTCCTTTGCCCTGGGTGATGATGCTGTGGCATCATCATAGCTCATAGGAACCTCAGTTTCTTAGGCTCAAGAGATCCTCCTGCCTTAGCCTCCCAAGTAGCTGGGAGTACAAGCACCCCACTACACCCCCTGGCTAATTTTTTTCATTTTTCTATTTTTAGTAGAGATGAGGTCTCACTCTTGCTCAGGCTGGTCTCAAACTCCTGAGCTCAGGCATCCACCCACCTCAGCCTTCTAGAGTGCTAGAATTACAGGTGTGAGCCACCTAACCAGGCCTATTTATTTATTTTTATTTATTTATTTTGACATATTCACTATGTCGCCCTCAATAGAGTGCTGTGGCGTCACAACTCACAGCAACCTCAAACACTTGGCCTTAACTAACACTCTTGCCTCAGCCTCCTGAGTAGCTGGGACTACAGGCACCCACCACAAGGCCCAGCTATTTTTTGATTGCAGTTGTCATTGTTGTTTAGCAGGCCTGGGCTGGGTTCGAACCCGCCAGCCTTGGTGTATATGGCTGGCACACTACTCACTGAGCTACGGCACTGAGCCCGGACCTATTTATTTTTAATTTACATATTTTTGAAGCAGAGTCTCACCCTGTTGCCCTTAGTAGAGTACTGTGGCATCATAGCCCACAGCAACTTCAAGCTCTTGGGCTCAGGTGATCCTCTTGCCTCAGTCTTATTTTCAGTAGAGGCAGGGTATCACTTGTTGCTCAGGCTGGTCTTGAGCTCCTGAGCTCAATCCACCAGCTTCAGCCTCCCAGAGTGCTAGGATTACAGGTGTGAGTCACCTCACCCGGCCTGTTTTTTATTTCAGATTAATATGAGGGTACAAGCAATTAGGTTACAATGTTTGTATTTGTTAAAGTCTCTGTTATAGTTGTGTCCCACATACAGGAGATGTGCCATATACCCTTACATTACATTGTGCCCATTAGGTGGGAATATAGCAATCTTTTTTTTTTTTTTTTTTTTTTTTTAGACAGAGTCTCAGTCTGTCACCCTAAGTAGGAAGAATGCTATGGAGTCACAGCTCATGGCAACCTCAAACTCTTGGACTCAAGCAATCTGCTTGCCTCAGCCTCTGTAACAGGTGCAACTACGGGCACCTGCCACAACGCCCAACTAGTTTTTCTATTTTTAGTGGAGACAGTCTCTCTTTCTTGCTCAGGCTGGTCTCAAACTCCTGAGCTCAGGCAACCCACCCACCTCAGCCTCTCAGACTGCTAGGATTGCAGGCATGAGCCACCATGCCCAGCCTAAGAGTCTATATGGCATATTATTTAATTTTTACAACAACCTTGGGAGGTGGCTCATGTATCCCTGTTTTTCTGAAAAGACAACTGAGGTGCTGAGGGTTAGGTGACTTGCTCAAAGTCATCAACTAGCAAGGGCAGAATCTGGGAGGTCTATGTCCAGAATTCACTCTTTTTTTTTTTTTTTTTTTTTTTTTTGTAGAGACAGAGTCTCACTGTACCGCCCTTGGGTAGAGTGCCGTGGAGTCACACGGCTCACAGCAACCTCTAACTCTTGGGCTTACGCAATTCTCTTGCCTCAGCCTCCTGAGCAGCTGGGACTACAGGCGCCCGCCACAACACCCGGCTATTTTTTGTTGTTGTTGTTGTTGCAGTTTGGCCGGGGCTGGGTTTGAACCCGCCACCCTCGGCATATGGGGCTGGCGCCCTACTCACTGAGCCACATTCACTCTTAATCAAATTAGATTGGAATCAGTAAATTTATACTCCATTTAAAGAGTATATCATTTATTAAAACGACAGGTGGAAGCTATTGAAGAGAGGGTCAAACTAGTGGCAAAAAATTGAAGTGGAGAGATTTGTAGTGATCTTGTCATGGATAAGCAGTCACGTACTGGCTCCCATAGTGGGTATAGGAATGAAGAGAAGATGGAACTGAGACTTATTAGGCAGAAGAATCAAAAGGGTTTGGAGACTTACTAGATGTGGGTTGTAAGGAAGGTTGGAATCAAGGATGATGCCCTCTGGTGGCTGTTGTTTGGGTGCCTGAGTGAATCCTGATACCTTTCCTTGAGGCAGGGAACACAGAAGAACAATGGGGTGATTGAGTCTGGGGGAGGTGGGAAGCTGCTGATGTTATGCCCAGAGGAGCTAGTGGAATACAGAAATGCCAGCACTGGCTCGGCGCCTGTAGCTCAAGCGGCTAAGGCGCCAGCTACATACACCAAAGCTGGCAGCCCGGGCCTGCCAAACAACAATGAAAACTACAACCAAAAAGTAGCTGTGCGTTGTGGCAAGCGCCTGTAGTCCCAGCTACTTGGGAGGTGAAGGCAGGAGAATCGCTTGAGCCCAGGAGTTTGAGGTTGCTGTGAGCTGTGATGCCATGGCACTCTACCCAGGGCGACAGCTTGAGGCTCTTGTCTCAAAAAAAAAAAAAAAAAGAAAAGAAAAGAAACACCAGCACACTGAGTCCAAATTAAGCAAGGGTCCTTTATTGATTGGCCAGAGCCGAGCGTGGGCTATGCCTCAAAGTGTCTCAACCCCTAGAAGCAGGGGATGGAAACCTTTTATAAGGCGCTTTCAGTAGGGGAGGGGGAGTTCTTAACACAAGCCTAGTTTCACAAGAGCAAACACCTGCACAATTAGATCTATAGAGTAAGGGGAGTGCTTTCAAGGGGGAGCTGTGGTTTCACAGGTTTTTGCTAAACTCTGCAGCTTTCAGCTGAGCTTTCTGATGTTGAAGGCTCTTAGCAAAGTCCTTACCAAAATGGAGTAAGTCTGGCTCTATGAACAAAATGGAATTAGGGTATTACACTGAATGGACTTTAGATGCATTGAAGTTCCTTTAGGTTGTCCAAGTGAAGAGTCTAGTAAACAGCTGGCTTCACAGAGCAACAGCAAGTCAGAGGGAGAAACTGAACTAGAGATATGTGAGTCATCCCATATAGTTGTTAGTTAAACCTGTTGGCTAAGATCTGCCCTAGGAGAGAGTGTAATATGATCACAGGTCTTCAGACATGGCCCTAAAATGAACCTACTTTTCAAGGCTGGATGGAGAATGAGGAACCTTTATTTTTTTATTTTATTATTTTTTTGGGTTTTTTGTTTGTTTTTTCTAGAGACAGAGTCTCACTTTACCACCCTCGGTAGAGTGCCATGACGTCACATGGCTCACAGCAATCTCCAGCTCTTGGGCTTACGCGATTCTCTTCCCTCAGCCTCCCGAACAGCTGGAACTACAGGCGCCTGCCACAACGTCCGGCTTTTTTTGGTTGCAGTTTGGCCGAGTCTGGGTTTGAACCCTCTACCCTTGGTATATGGGGCCGGCGCCCTACTCACTGAGCCACAGGCGCCACCTTTTTATTATTATTATTATTATTTTTGAGACAGTTTCACTATGTCACCCTTGGTAGAGTGCTGTGTTGTTTTTTAGATAGTCTCATTATCACCCTCAGTAGAGTGCCCTGGCGTCATAGCTCATAACAACCTTAAACTCTTGGGCTTAAGTGATTAACTTGCCTCAGCGTCCCAAGTAGCAGGGACTACAGGCGCCCGCCACAATGCCTGGCTATTTTTGGTTGTAGTTGTCATTGTTGTTTGGTAGGCCTGGGCTGGATTCGAACCCACCAGCTCTGGTGTGTGTGGCTGGTGCTCTAGCCACTGAGCTACAAGCGCCAAACCATTTTATTTTATTATTTATTATTATTTTTTTTTAGATATAGTCTCATTATATCACCCTCGGTAGAGTGATATGATGTCATAGCTCACAGCAACCTTAAACTCTTGGGCTTAAGCTATTCTCTTGCCTCAGCCTCCCAAGTAGCTGGGACTATAGGGGCCAACCGCAACTCCCAGGCATTTTTCTGTTGCAGTTGTCATTGTTGCTTAGCTGGCCTGGGCTGGGTTTGAACCCACCAGCCTTGGTGTTATGTGGCTAACACCGTAACCACTGTACTATGGGTGCCAAGCCTTTGTTTTTTTGAGACAGTCTCACTTGTGCTTGGTAGAATGCCCTGGCATCACAGCTTACAGCAACTCCCAATTCTTGGGCTCACGTGATTCTCTTGCCTCAGCCTCCTAAGTAGCCGGGAGTACAGGTGCTCACCATAACGCCCAACTATTTTTAAAGATGAGGTCTTGCTCTGGCTCAGAACCTGTGAGCTCAGGTAGTCCACGCACCTCAGCCTCCCAGAGTGCTAGGATTACAAGCGTGAGCCACCTTGCCCAGCAGGATGAGGAACTTTTTTTTTTTTTTTTTTTTTTTTTGAGACAGAGTCTGAAGCTGTCATCCTGGGTAGAGTGCCATGGCGTCACAGCTCACAGCAACCTCAAACTCTTGGGCATAAGCGATTCTCTTGCCTCAGCCTCCCAAGTAGCTGGGACTACAGGTGCCTGCCACAATGCCTGGCTATTTTTTTTGTTGCAGTTGTCATCTATTTTTTTTGTTGCAGTTGTCATTGTTGTTTTAGATGGCTTGGGCCGGGTTCGAACTGACCACCCTCAGTCCATGGGGCCAGCACCACAACCACTGTGCTACAGGCGACAAACCAGATGAGGAACCTTTAAAAGAAGATTAAGGCAATATGGCTGGAGAGGTAGAAGAAGTCAAACCAGATGGTATCCTGGAATCTGGGAGAAGGCATGATTTGAGAATGGAGGGTTAAATAGTACAGAAGTCACAGGGCAAAGAGGGAAAGTGATGAAAAGTGTGTAAGACTAGAGTCAAACCTCGACAAGACTAGTGCAGGATGTGAATGATATCTCAAAGAACCACTTGGCAAATTTGACTGACTAGATATAAGAAGAAACACAAGTCAAAGATGTCTGCATGGTGTGTTTTTGTTTTTTTTTTAAATTTTGAGACACCTCGAGCTGTCGTCCTGAGTAGAGTGCTATAGCATCACAGCTCACAGCAACCTCCAACTCCTGGGCTCAAGTGATTCTCTTGCCTTCACCTCACAAGTAGCTGGTACTACAGGCACCTGCCATAGCACCCGGCTGTTTTTTGGTTGTAGCCATCGTTGTTGTTTGGCAGGCCTGGGCTCTATTCGCACCCGCCAGCTCAAGTGTATGTGGCTGGCACCTTAGCCACTTGAGCCACAGGTGCCGAGCCGCCATGGTGTTCTTAAGAGGCAACTGGGAACATGTGGTACAAAGGAGGGACTTGATTGGAGATGGAGAGAAGTAGCCTTAACTTTGGAATGGGAGGTGTTTGATAGACAATTAAAGACATTGGATTGGGCTCGGTGCCCATAGCACAGTGATTATGGTGCCCCCAAGGCTGGCAGGTTCAGGCCCAGGCCAGCTAAACAACAATGACAAGTGCAATCAAAAATAGCCGGGCATTGTGGTGGGCACCTGTGGTCCCTGCTGCTTGGGAGGCTGAGGCAAGGAGAATTGCTTAAGCCCAAGACTTTGAGGTTGCTGTGAGTTGTGACATCATGGTGCTCTATCAAAGGCGATAAAGTGAGATTCTGTCTCAAAAAAAGAAAATGAAAAAATGACATTGGATTGATGTTTGGGGAAAAAAGACAGGACCAAGGATTCAATGGTGAGTGTTGTTGACATACAGGTGATAAAATTAAAACCATAAAAATGGATAAGGATAAGGGTACTAGAGAGATAAACAGAGAGATAGAAAGATAGCATCTTGGGCGGTGCCTGTGGCTCAGTGAGTAGGGCGCCGGCCCCATATGCCGAGAGTGGCAGGTTCGGACCTAGCCCCGGCCAAACTGCAACAGAGAAAAAAAAAAAAAAAGAAAGATAGCATCTCAAAGGAGGAAGGTCTTGAATCATACAGTCTAAACTTGGTTTGGAGACTAAGTGCCGGATTTGGAGCGAAATCAAAAGGTCACAACTTTGGTTAGTAACGTTGTTTAGGTCCTACCTCCTAGTTTTGTGGGTAGTTTGGGGGAATCCAGGAAAGGTCTACATACTCTGCCATGGAAAGACAAGAATGTACTTGTCCAGATGATCTGCATTAGTATGGCAGGAAGACCAAGTGATCTCACTTCTCTGTGATCTTTGCTGGAGGTTGTCAGAAGAACAAAGCCAAGTACACATTATTTCTAAAGCTGAGTCAGTGTTTGATGTTTGTGCTTTCCCCCTTAGGTATGAAGAAATCGACTTGGAAACTGGAATTTTAGAGTCCAGGAGAGACCCAGTCCCTTTGGAAGACGTCTACCCCATCCATATGATACTAGAGAATAAAGATGGCATCCAGGGCTCATGCCGCTACTTTAAGGAGAGGAAAAATATTACCAATGACATCAGGACCAAGTCTTTGCAGCCTCGCTGTACAATGGTGGAAGCCTTTGACAGGTAACTGATTTGCACCGTCAGCAATTCCTAGAAATCTGAGTGCTTTGAAGTCAAGGGTGCAGTCAGAGCACTTGGATCTGGCCTACAGCTTCAGTGTGTGTCAGAGTCCACCAGCCCTGCACTAAGCCAGTTCTCTGTCTTCTTCACTCTGCTGCTATTGAGGTGAAATAGGATCAAGGTCCTGTGTTTCTCTTTAGTGTCCACAGTTCTCACACAGTTGGGTAGGGCAGACAGCTGACATTTGGATGGTGCCTTTTTGTTTTGTCTTCTGAGCTGGGCACTATGTTCCCTGGCTGTTCTTCTGTGACAGCCAGTATCCCTGTTTCCCAGAGTGGCCAATCTGACTCTCCATTTTTCTCATTTTCCTGCTTCCCTCCCTACTCATCTCAGAGGAGATAAAAAAGGGTGGCCTTGTCTAAAGCTGTGTTCTGGATGCTTCTTTCTCTCTTTTTTTTTTTTAATTAATTTCTTTTTCTCTTTTTTTTTATTGTTGGGGATTCGTTGAGGGTACAATAAGCCAGGTTACACTGATTGCATTTGTTAGGTAAAGTCCCTCTTGCAATCATGTCTTGCCCCCAGAAGGTGTGGCACACACCAAGGCCCCACCCGTCTCCCTCCTTCCTTCTCTCTGCCTTTCCTCCCCCCCCATGACCTTAATTGTCATTAATTGTCCTCATATCAAAATTGAGTACATAGGATTCATGCTTTTCCATTCTTGTGATGCTTACATTCTTCGTATTAACCTGGATGGAAGTGGAAGACCCTATTCTTAGTAAAGTATCACAAGAATGGAGAAGCTTCTTTCTCCTCCCAGCCCAGTACCTCCTATTCTTTCTGGCCTGTGAGTTAGCTGGTCCATCTCCTTGATTTTCAGCTTTTGCCTATCTCCAGTGCTTTCCCCTCAGTACATTAACACAACTCACCCTTCTCACAACAGAACTTTCACTCTTTTATTTTTTTAAAGACAGAGTCTCACTGTTGCCTAGGCTGTAGTGCCATGGCATGAGCTTAGCTCACAGCAACCTCAAACTCCTGGACTCAAGAGATCCTCCCTCCTCAGCCTCCCCAGTAGCTGCGGGGCTACAGGCGCTTGCCATGACATCCAGCTAATTTTTCTGTTTTCAGTAGAGAAGGGTCTTGCTCTTGTTCAAGCTGGTCTTAGACTCCTGAGCTCAAGCAGTCCTCCTACCTCGGCCTCCCAGAGTGCCAACATATAGGCATGAGCCACTGCACCAGGCCAATAGAACCTTCTCTTGACCTCCCCATAGCTGGCTGGCTTTCTGTCTCTGCAGGCATGCTTCTTGAAAGAAACAGTTGTATTCACTATTTCAGATTCTTCACCTCCCCTTCACTCCTCTGCCCACTGCAATCCTAATTCCAGACTTGAATTCCTAACTTAATTACTTCACCACAGATTTGTCCTCTAAGATCCTAATCCTGATAAGCCCTTAATCTCTTTGGCACTGCTATACTCTAAGGGACTTTTTTTACTCCTGTGGCTTCCTGTCTTGCTCTTTTTTTTTTTTTTTTTTTTTTGAGACAGTTTCACTATGTCACTCTTAGTAGAGTGCTATGGCTTTACAGCTCACAGCAACCTTAAACTCTTGGGCTTAAGCGATTCTCTTGCCTCAGCCTCCTGAGTAGCTGGCTATTTTTTTGTTGTAGTTGTTGTTTGGCAGGCCCAGGTGGCACGAACCTGCCAGCCCTGGTGTATGTGGCTGACACTCCAACTGCTAAGCTACAGGTGCTGAGCCTGCCTTGTTTTTTTTCCTGCTTTCTTCATTGTTCCTTACCAGCTTCTTGGTGGAGCCCCCTCTTTCCACCCTTAATTGTTGGCTGCTGTCAAGAGCTCTGACCTCCCAAGCACCAAATGTATAATTTCAGTGACCTGCTTGTTACACTCAATGTGCTCATCACTCTCCATCACCCAAACCTGCCTTCTCTTCCTTTCTTAGTCTCTTTTGTGTTGCTATGACAGAATACCCAAGGCTAGATAATTTATAAAGAAATGAGGTTTATTTAGCTCACAGTTCTGGAGGCTGGGAAGCTCAAGGGCATGGCACTGGCTTCTGGCAAGACCTTTGTGCTGCATTATAACAAGGCAGAAGATCAGAGGGGGTGTCCTTGCTCTATAAAACCCTATGTTTATAGCAGGACTACTATAGGGCATTAATCTGTTTATGAGGGATCCTCCCCCATAACTCAGGTACTACTTATTTGGCCCCAGCTTCCAGCACTGCCACACTGGCTATTAAACTTCAACATGAGTTTTAGTGGTGACAAACTATATATATATATATTTTTTTTTTTTTTTTTTTGAGACAGAGTCTCAGTATGTTGCCCTCGGTAGAGTGCTGTGGCGTCAGAGCTCACGGCCTTGACCTCAAAGCCTTGGGCTTAAGTGATTCTCTTGCCTCAGCCTTCCAAGTAGCTGGGACTATAGGCATCACCACAATGCCCGACTGTTTTTTGGTTGATGTTGTCATTGTTGTCTCGCAGACCCAGGCAGGGTTCAAAACCACCAGCTCCCGTGCATGTGGCCAGTGCCCTAACCACTGAGGTACGGGCACCTGACCATAGTACTTTCTTTTCTTGTTTCTTTTTTCTGGTTTGGGCAGTCCCCTTAGCTCTACAAGTCAGAAGCATGGGGCTCTTCCTGGGCCCTGATGTGATGGATTGTTCAGGGCAGAGGTTTCAAATTGGCCACATGATAGAAAAAGATGCTGTTTTCTCAGCATGGTGTTGTGTTGTTTTCAATTTTATTTCATTGCTAATATTTGAATACCTGGATTTCTAGCTTTTCTTGAAAAATCACCAGATTTGGCCTAGGCACTATGGCTCACACCTGTAATCCTAGCACCCTGGGAGGTTGAGGCAGGTGGATTGCTTGAGTTTTGAGACCAGCCTGAGCAAAATCAAGACCCTGTCTCTAAAAATAGCCAGGCATTGTGGCAGGCACCTATAGTCCCAGCTACCTGGGAGGTTGAGGCAAGAGGATTGCCTTAGCCCAGGAGTTTGAGGTTGCCATGAGCTACAATGCCATAGCACTCTATTGAGGGTGACAAAGTAAGACTTTGTCTCAAAAAAAGAAAAGAAAAGAAAAATCACCAGATTTGATTACATTGATACCAACTTTTAAGTTACAGTGTAGGCTGTCAGATAAGCCAGTACTACCCAGTTCTGTACAGCCTATGGTTTCCTTCATGTGTGCTACCTGCCTTCCTGACCATGGTCTAGAAGGCTCTGTAAGACCTAGCCCCTATCCCCAGCACTCTGACTTCAGCCTCCTTAACTTCCCCACCCCTCACACTGTGCTTTACCCTGAACACATGGGGCTCCTTTCTGTCTCAGGACAACGCTGTGTGCTGTTCCTGTCCCCAAGAATGTTCTGCCCTCAGTTCTTTGCATGGCTGCGTCGTTTAGGCTTCAACCTGACTCCTCAAAAAGTGTCCCCTATTGCCAAGGCAATGTCATATTACTGTTGTTGGTACCAAAATGGTTTTAAGATTGTATTTATATCACCCTTTGCTCCCCACACTATAAACCCCTTGAGGGCAGGGATTCTGTCCATCTGGGATGATGAAGAAAGGAGAAAACCCATCTGACTGAGTTGAATGGTGTGACCGCAGGTGACTCCGTGAGCAGGCATCTGTAGACAGCAGGGCTGGAAAGAGTGACTCTTGGTTCCAGATGAGAGGAATTAGTAGCTTGTGAGCTCTTACATTGGACCCTTGGCAACTCCTCTGGCCAGGAAAGGGAGGTTGTCTATGTTAGTGCATTTCCTGCTGCTACAGCAGAATACCATGGACCGAATAATTTGAAAAGAACAGAAATTTATTTGACTCATGCTTCTGGGGACTAGGAAGTCCAAGATCCTGGTGCCAGCATATGTATGGCAAGGGTCATCCCATGGCAGTGTCACATAGTGAGGAAGTACAGGCACATGCATGACAGAGATGGGGCCAAAGTTATGTTTTCATCAGTAGTCTACTTCTGTAATAGCTAACCTGTTCCGTGATAACCATATTAATCCATTATGCGGGCAGAGCCCTTATGGCCTAATCACCTCTTAAAGATACTACCTTTTATTTTTATTTTATTTTATTTTTTTTGAGACAGAGCCTCAAGTTCTCACCCTCGGTAGAGTGCCATGGCATCACACAGCTCACAGCAACCTCCAACTCCTGGGCTCAAGCAAGCCTCTTGTCTCTGTCCCAAGTAGCTGGAACTACAGGTGCCCACCACAACACCTGGCTATTTTTTGGTTGCAGCCATCGTTGTTTGGCGGGCCCAGGCTGGATTCGAACCTGCTAGCTCAGGTGTATGTGGCTGGCGCCTTAGCCGCTTGAGCCATAGGCGCCAAGCCAAGATACTACCTCTTAATATTGTTTAAATGGAAATTACGTTTTCAACATGAAGATTCAAATCATAGCATATTCCAGTTGGGTAACTTGATGCTAAAGAGTAAGTGATGGATGGGTTCTCTGCTAGCACATCCTGTACGATCTCTCTATTGTAGGACCAGGGCTTGGACACTGAGAGTGGGTGAATGTAACAGGTCAGTTTGCCCAAGACATAGGTTTAATTTAGCAGGCAAAGAAGGCTCCATGGTGAGGAACATAATAAAGCTGTTAGACCTCAGCAGAGAGTGTAATCTTCTCACTTGGAGTAGCTTTATTTATTTTTTTTGAGACAGTCGCACTATGTCTCCCTTGGTAGAGTGCCATGGCGTCACAGCCTCCCAAGTAGCTGGGACTACAGGCGCCCGCCACAACACCCAGCTATTTCTTTTTTGTTGTTGTTGTTGTTGTTTAGCTGGCCTGGGCCAGGTTCGATCCTGCCACCCTTGGTGAGTGGCTGGCGCCATAACCACTGTGCTACGGGCGCCAAGCCCCAGCTATTTTTAGAGGCGAGGTCTCCCTATGGCTCAGGCTGGTCTTAAGCAATCTAACCACCTCGGCCTCCTGGAGTGCTAGGATTACAGGCATGAGTCACCATGCCCAGCCCATAATGGAGTGGTTTTTTTTGTTTGTTTTGTTGTTTTTGAGACGAAATCTCACTATGTTGCCCTCAGTAGAGTGCTGTGGCATCACAGCTCATAGCATCCTCAAACTTTTGGGCTTAATTGACTCTCCTGCCTTAGCCTCCCAAGTAGCTGGGACTACAGGCTCCCATCACAAGCCTGGACATTTTTTTGTTGCAGTTGTTATCATTGTTTAGTTGGTCTGGACTGGGTTCAAACCTGCCAGCCTCAGTGCATGTGGCTGGCATCATAACCACTGTGCCACAGGTGTCAAGCCAATGGAGTATTTTTGATTCTAAAGTTTGTTCCATGAGTCCAGTTCATTAGGCTAATTTATTTACTTAACAAATATATACAGAGCCCCTACTATGCACCCAAATTATTCTAAGCTTTATAGGTATCCTGGTGAATAGTCAATAATGCGTTTTCTCTTGTAGCATTTGTGTTTACATGAGGGAAAGTGACAAGAATGTCAGCAAAAAAAAAAAAAAAATGGCCATTCTGAGACTGCTAATTGCTATGAAAAATATGGGAATGGTTGGGGTGGCCTGGAACTCTCATTGGCACTTTATGGAAGGCCTGGGGAATTGATAACTGAACTGTGACCTGAATCTGAGAAGAAATTGGTCACCTAAATGTCTAGAAGAAGAGCAGCTATGCAGAGAAAACAGCAAAGGCAACTACCCTGAGGCCTTTTCTTTTAGGAACAAGAAGACTGTGTGGGGGGCAGAGTCATAGAAGATGAGATGAGTATGGCAGGGAGGGCCAAACATGGAGGACTTCCAGGTTGTAAAGAGGAGTTTGGATTTTATTTATTTATTTATTTGAGACAGTCTCATTTTGTCACTGTTGGTAGAGTGCTGTGCCATCATAGCTCACAGCAACATCAAACTCCTGGGCTTAAGCAATTCTCTTGCCTCAGCCTCCCAAGTAGCTGGGACTACAGGCGCCTGCCACAATACCTGGCTGTTTTGAGAGACAAGATCTTGCTCTGGCTCAGGCTGGTCTCGAATCTGTGAGCTCAGGCAATGTACCTGCCTCTGCCTCCCAAGTGCTGGGATTACAGGCGTGAGTCACCATGCTGGGCCCACGGAGTTTAGATTTTTTTTTTTTTTTTTTTTTTTTTTTGAGACAGAGTCTCACTATGTTGCCCTTGGTAGAGTGCTATGGCATCACAGCTCACAGCAACCTCCAACTCTTAGGCTTAAACAATTCTCTTGCCTCAGCCTCCCAAGTAGTTGGGACTACAGGCACCTGTCACAACGCCCGGCTATTTTTTAGATGCAGTTGTCATGGTTGTTTAGCAGGCCCAGGCTGGATTCGAACCAGCCTCAGTGCATGTGGCCAGCACCATAACTACTATCCTATGGGAGTCGAGCTAGGAGTTTAGATTTTATTTTATTATTTTTTTTTTTTTTTAGAGAGAGTCTCACTTTAGTGCCCTCGGTAGAGTACGTGGCGTCACAGCTCACAGCAACCTCCAGCTCCTAGGCTTAGGTAATTCTCTTATTTCAGCCTCCCTAGTAGCTGGGACTACAGGCACCTGCCACAATGCCCAGCTATTTTTTTTTTGTTGCAGTTTGGCCTGGGCCAGGTTTGAACCTGCCACCTTCGGTATGTGGGGCCGGCGGCCTACCCATGGAGCCACAGGCACCGCCCAGGAGTTTAGTTTATTTATTTTTTTTTTTTTTGTGGTTTTTGGCCAGGGCTGGGTTTGAACCCGCCACCTCCGGCATATAGGACTGGTGCCCTACTCCTTGAGCCACAGGCACCTCCAGGAGTTTAGTTTTTAAATGAGTGCCTTGAGGATGGGCACAGTGGCTTATGCCTGTAATCCTAACACTCTGGGAAGGAGGATTGGGAGACTGAGGCAAGAGAATTGCTTGAGCCCAAGAGTTTGAGGTTGCTGTGAACTATTTCACGGCACTCTACCAAGGACAATAAAGTGAGACTCTATTTCAAAAACAACAACAACAAAATGAATACCTTGGCAAGCCCTAGAAGGGCTTCCAGGAAGGAAATAGATTGTCTCTTTTCTTCGGCACACTGTAGTTATAAAGCTCAGAAAACTTGCTTAGCTTATTTAACTCAGGGGTATTTTGAACTTCTGAGAAGAAGCAGAAAATGAGGATTCCAAAAAGTTCTGCTTTTTCATATTTTAGTTTTCTTAAAATTGGATAAGCCTATTTCTTTATGTGGTTGTTTCTGATTTGTAGGTGGGGGAAGAAACTGATCATTGTTGCCTCCCAGGCCATGCGGTACAGGGCCTTGATAGGCCAGGAGGGGGATCCTGACCTGAAGCTCCCCGACTTCTCATACTGCATCCTGGAGCGATTAGGCCGGTCCAGGTGGCAAGGAGAACTCCAACGAGACCTTCACAGCACTGCTTTCAAGTAAGGGGAGGATTTGCTTCTCTGCTTTAAGTTATGGGGTTCACTGGTCATTGCACCCTGCGTTCTAAATGTAGAGGCCTACTGCTTTGTCTTCGAGAGGCATGGCTTTTCTTTCCAAGGCCATCATCTCACAGTGACACTTCTTTTAGGTTGGCTGGACAGGGGGTATGTTTCTGGTATGTGTGTCCAAATGAGAACCTTTATACATTGTGGGCTTAAAGCTATTAACAAAGTAAATGACATAGCCCGTGCTCCTTTCCTTCTCTAGGGTTGATGCTGGGAAGCTGCACTATCATAGGAAAATTTTGAACAAAAATGGGCTCATTACAATGCAGTCCCACGTCATCCGATTACCCACTGGAGCCCAACAACATTCAATACTCCTCCTCCTGAACCGGTTTCATGTGGACAGGTACTGTTTGTAGAATTCGAAGCATCCAATTGCTTTTATGTTGCAGCTATACATATTATACGCTTTTAAAAATCAAAGCAAATCAGAATATGACTATAGTTTTATACAGATGTATTTGCTATTGTGGATGAAAGTAAGTTTTGCTCATTTGGAAAATCTGGAAATGATGCATGGAAGAAAGAAAAAAAAATCTATAACCTCACAGCTCAAAAATATGAACTGTTGGCTGGGCACAGTGGCTCACGCCTGTAATTCTAGCACTCTGGGAGGACAAGGTGGGTGGATTGCCTGAGCTCACAGGTCTGAGACCAGCCTGAGCTGAGACTGAGACTTCATCTCTAAAAATAGCCAGCTGTTTGGCGGGCGCCTATAGTCCCAGCTACTTGGGAGGCTAAGGCAGAGAATTGCTTGAGCCCAAGAGTATGAGGTTGCTGTGGACTATGATGCCCCGGTACTCTACCAAGGGCAACAAAGTGAGACTGTCTCAAAAACAAACAAACAAACAAAGAAACTGTTAGCATTTTGGTGACATTTTGGAGAGGTGTAAAAATTAAAGGAAATAAGTCAAACTTGATTTGTTATGTGGCAGAATTGAATCATGTCAGTTGCAAATTAGATATATTATAACATACAACCATAATAATCAACCTTATATAAATGAGGTGATGAGGTGCTGCTGAAAAAATGCAATGTGTAATATTGTATCATAGCAGACAATGCAATAAATGATTACTATGTGCACATTCCCTCTGAGTCTCTGAGAGTGAATAGGTTGTCTGATTATTCATTCTTTCTTTCGTTCTTTATTTTGAGACAGTCTCACACTGTCGCCCTGGGTAGAGTGCTGTGGGGTCAGCTCACCGCAACCTCAAACTTGGGTTCAGGCGATCCTCTTGCCCCTGTTTTTTCTATTTTTACTAGAGATGGGGTCTCACTTTTGCTCAGGCTGGTCTTGAACTTGTGAGCTCAAGCAATCCACCCGCCTCCACCTCCCAGAGTGCTAGGATTACAGGCATGAGCCACTGTACCCAGTCTGTCTGATTCTTTAATCCTTGCTATTGGGGTGACTAATTACATGGCACAGGAATGGAGGAAAGAAATGTTCTGCCACTCTGCAGAGGCCTCAGTCTAAACTCTACAACCCCATGTCCTCCTCTGTGGAAGGGGCAGAAGCCAGGGTGAGGAAAGGTCAAGCTGGTGGAGAGCCTAGGAAAAGCAACTCTGACCATCAGCATTCGTGGTAGAGGTAGGCAGTGCTGAGGGATAAGCGGGAGATGAATAAGCAAATCCTTCCCTGATTTGGGGAATGATTTTGTGATTCTCCCTGGCCAGTTGACAGAGTCCTTGCTCTTTACCCCCGTGGCCAGGTGTTCCCCGCAGCGGGGTGGGAGTGAACACTCAGAATAAGTTTTGTTTTATTTATTTTTTGAGAAGTCTCTCACCATGTTGCCCTCGGTAGAGTACTGTGGCATCACAGCTCACAGCAACTTCAAACTCTTGGGCTTAAGTGGTTCTCTTGCCTCAGCCTCCCAAGTAGCTGGGACTACAGGTAACTGCCTCAACCCCCAGCTATTTTTTTTTTTTTTTTTTGGTTGTAGTTGTTATTGTTGTTTGGCAGGCCCAGGCTGGATTCAAACCCGCCAGCTCCGGTGTATGTGGCTGGTGACCTAGCTGCTGAGCCACAGGTGCTGAGCCTCAGAGTAAGTTTTAAAGTCTAGTGCCCACTACATTCCACATGACGTGGCCTCCAAAAATACTTGACACACATGTATGAACAGTCTCTTGACTATTGATCTCCAGAGATGAAAATCATCTCTGCACGGCTGTCTAATAGCCTTCGAACTGGTACACAGTCAATACGTCATAATGTTCTAAACTAGTTTATCTTCTCACTTATGTTTTGGAAATACATTTGACCTTTGAATAATACTGGGGAGTAGGGCTAAAAATGAATGTATAACTTTTGACCAAAACTTAATGCTGATTAACATGAATTTTGTTGTATGTGTTATATGTATTATATACTGTATTATTACAACAAATAAAGAAAAGAAAATGTTACTAAAATCATAAGGAAGAGGCTCGGTGCCCGTAGCACAGTGGTTACCGTGCCAGCCACGTGCACCGAGGTTGGCAGGTTCGAGCCCAGGTTGGGCCTGCCAAACAGCAATGACAACTACAACAAGAAAATAGCTGGGCGTTGTGGTGGACGCCTGTAATCCCAGCTACTTGGGAGGCTGAGGCAAGAGAATCGCTTAAGCCCAAGAGTTTGAGGTTGCTGTGAGCTGTGACCCCACCGCACTCTACCCAGGGCGACATAATGAGACTCTGTCTCAAAAAAAAATCATAAAGAAGAGAAAAGACATTTACAGTACTGCACTGTATTTATCGATATTGTATGTTTGTGTTATCTGTGTTTACAAGATGAATTGTCTATATGAAGTGGTAGGCACCTGTGTCTGCAGACCTCAATCTATGGTACCTATCAAGCAGTTCAACTTTTTCATATAATGTTGTAACATTTTTCTCCTTCTAGGGAGCACTTCTAGCATCACTAGTGGCATTTCATAGGGGGCCCATGGTGACATTCAAGCACTAAAGATGATGAAAAATACACAGGAATTTTGAGAGATCACTTTTTCTGTGATAACAATTTACTGGAGAGACAAACTGCTCACAAAGAGATGATTAGTGTCATACGGCTTTTTAAACCAATAATCTCAACACCTGAACTCTCTGGAATAGGAGCAGGCAGGAGGTGGTTACTAAATTATTATAGTAGTACGTGTTGTATTACCATTAATTTTATGCACTTATGGCTTACTACTGCATATTTACATTTGTTTACATTTCTTTCAACTACAAATGGCAACATGTATGGTCTGTAAGTATTTGTGCATGTAAGTTTTGATAAATTTTGTGGTCTGGGGAAAGGCTCCTGTGTTGCTGAACCTGCCAATTGTGGGTGCAGCCTGGTACCAGGCAGCCTGATCCTGACCTAAAGTAAATTCCCAGGAGAAGTCTCACCTGGGTTCTGAATTTGCAGTAACAGGTGTGAGCATTCTAGCAGTAGTTTGATGATCATGTATGATACTGCAAACAGGACAGAAATAAAATTTTAACTTTTTTGATAGATTTGTGTGTATTTGATGGTAGTAAATGTCAAAATGGGCTAGTATCTACATATATTTTATGCATTCATGATATACCTTTTCCTAATTTTTTCAGTATTTCTAGGTTATATGGTTTGTCTGTGAACAATATTTCAAATTGTGGCAAATCTCCAAAAAAATTTTCAATATATTTATTGAAAAAGAAAAAAAAGGTGTAAATGGGCCCACCTAGATCAAGCCCATGATGTCAAACTTCAGTGTAGTACAGTTGTATTTCCAAAACATAAGTGAGAAGATAAACTAGGAGTTCAGAACATTATGACGTATTGACTGTGTACCAGTTCGAAGGATATTAGACAGCCGTGCAGAGATGATTTTCAGTGTAGTACAGTTGTGATAATTCACATTTTAATTAGTTATACTATCCATTAGAGTTAAATAGCTTTCTTGCCAAACTCATACCTTGAGTGCAGCCTATGAAGTACAGAGAACATGGGGTAGCAGCCATGGGGCAGGAGAGAGAACACGGCTTCTGTCAAGTTCTGTATTTGAATCATTGCCTCTCACTTGACCTCTTTTAACCACTGTTTTCCACTTGTGTAAAAAGGCCATGACAGCAGTGTGTAAAACGCATGTAGTTCCAGACAGTGCCCGTGGCTCAGAGGGTAGGGTGCCGGGCACATACACCGAGGCTAGCGGGTTTCAGCCAAGACCGGGCCTGCTAAACAACAGTGACAACCGCAACAACAACAACAATAGCCGGGTGTTGTGGCAGGCGCCTGTAGTCCCAGCTACTTGGGAGGCTGAGGCAAGAGAATCACTTAAGCCCATGAGTTTGAGATTGCTGTGAGCTGTGACGCTATGGCACTCTACCCAGGGCTACAGCTTGAGACTCCTGTCTCAAAATAAAATAAAATGCATGGAGTTCCTGTGCAGTAAATATCTGTCCCTTCATTTATTCTTTCACTTGTTGAGAGGCAGTACAAATGGAGAAGGGGACACAGTCTCTGAATCCCGTAGGTGTGCTTTCCCTTTCTCTAGGACTATGGGTCAAACCATGCCATCCTTGTCCAGCTGAACCAGCAACAAGGCTCTTCTCTGTACCCTTCCTAGTTTACCCTGGACACACATAGTCGAGAGCCCTTGACACTTTTTACTAGCTTCCATTGGTGGCTGTTGGCTTGGAAGCCTTTGGCATGACATCCACTTAGCAGTAGAAATGAGATGGAGGGTGGGATCAGTCATACCAGTAAAGACAGAGGCAGAAACCAGGACTTCAGGTCAGAGAGGTGCCATAATGTAGGGAAGAGAGTACCCAATTTATAAGAAAAAGACTTAAGTTTCTGTCTTAGGCTTGAATTTTGGGAAAGCCTATTAACTTCTTTATGAAATAATCCTGTCCTTTACCAAGTGATTTATAAAGAAATATATAAGGTGCTTCCTAAACTTTAGATGTATTATAAAGATGTTCGGTGTTTTATTTTTTTTGAGACAGAGTCTCACGTTGTCACCCTTGGTAGAGTGCTGTGGTGTCATAGCTCATAGCAGCCTCAAACTCCTGGCTCAAGTGGTTCTCTTGCCTCAGCCTCCCAAGTAGCTGGGACTACAGGCGCCTGCCACAACATCCAGGTATTTTAATGACGAGGTCTAGCTTTGGCTGGTCTCCAATCTGTGAGCTCAGGTATTCCACCCGCCTTGGCCTCTGAAGTGCTGAAATTACAGGCGGGAGCTACTGTGCCAGGCCACCCCCTTTTTTTGTTTTGTTTTGTTTAGTTTTGTTTAGCTGGTCCCTGCTGGGTTCACACCCGCCAGCCCCAGTGCATGGGGCCGGTACTCTAACCATTGAGCTACAGGCACCTAGGCATGTAAGGTGTTTTTTAAAGAACATTTTCCAGGCTGGGTGTAGTGATTCATGCATATAATCCTAGTATTCTGGGAGGCTGAGGTAGATGGAGTGCCTGAGCTTAGGCATTCGAGACCAGCCTGAATGGACCACCCCTAAAAAATAGCCAGGTGTGGTGGTGGGCACCTACAGTCCTAGCTACTCAGGTGGCTGAGGCAAGAGAATTACTTGAACCCAAGAATTTGAGGTTACTGTGAGCTGTGATGCCATGCTACTCTTCCTAGGGTAACAAAGTGAGACTCTGTCTTAAAAAAAAAAAAATTTTTCATTCAAATTTTGATCATTAAGTCTAGTTCATACACTGCCACTTGTTAGGTGACCTCAGACATGTGACCAAAATGCGCATAGGCACATCTCGCCAGCTATAAAATGTGGAATCTGGGCTGGGTGGTCTCTGGGACCCATGTGGTCATTTAAGTCATCCCTTTTCATCTTTAAAAAATAGGCAGTAGGCTCAGTGCCTGTAGCTCAAGTGGCTAAGGCGCTAGCCACATAACACCAGAGCTGGCAGGTTCAAATCCAGCCTGGGCCTGCCAAACAACAGTGACAACTACAACCAAAAAATAGCCGGACATTGTGGCTGGCACCTGTAGTCCCAGCTACTTGGGAGGCTGAGGCAAGAGAATCACTTAAGCCCAGGAGCTGAAGGTTGCTGAGAGCTGTGATGCCATAGCACTCTATCCAGGGCAACATAGTGAGACTCTGTCTCAAGGAAAAAAAAAAAAAACAGGCAGTAAATATTATTTCTAGCTGTAGATTTAAAAAAAAAAAAACTGTTGAGTTTTCCTTGCAGGAGAAGCAAATATGACATCCTCATGGAGAAGCTCTCAGCCATGCTAAGCACGCGGAGTAACCAGATGGAGACGCTGGGAAAGCTGAGGGAGGAACTGGTGAGCGCCAGGGGTTCCCATGTGCTGGGCTGGTGGGAGGTCTTTGTCAGGTGGAGATTAATGAATTGCAACCCAAACCCTGTTGTGGGTTTGAAACAAATGTGCTTTCCCTTTGTTTCTCTGAATGAGTTAACACTGTCCTTCATTTAAATTCTTGCTCTTGCCTGACTTATTTTCCCCTGTGGTTTGTTCTGGAAATTGTTATCAAAGTTCACATCTTGATATTTAGATTTACTTCCATAATCAAGCTTGTAATTTTGTTTTGGGGGTTTTGTACTGAAATAACAGGGTATCCTGAACAGGAGGTGAGACCAGGTAGGGAGGAAAGCAGTTGCTTGCTTTGTTTCTGGGCCCAGGAGCAGAGGCAGTGATGAAGTGAGTGTTAGAAGAAGAAAGGTGCAGGCAGTGCTGCTTCCTGTCTGATTTGAACAGTTTTCAGTGGAAAGTATGAAGAAGCCAGAATCGGAGATGGGAGGAAAGTAAGATTGCCCTGTAGGTTAAACTGTAGAATTTAGAACGGATAATCCAAAGTCAAGTTTTTTGGGTACCAGTAGTTAATCCCCAAAGGGACATGTGTATAGTTTTTGGATTTTTTTTTTTTTTTTTTTTTTGAGATAGAGTCTCACTATGTCACCTTTGGTAGAGTGCCATGGCGTCACCACTCACAGCAACCTCAAACTCTTGGGTTTAAGTGATTCTCTTGCCTCAGCCTCAGTAAACCCGCCCCAGCACCTGGCAATTTTTGTTGTTGTTATTGTTGTTTAGCAGGTCCAGGCCGGGTTTGAACCCACTAGCTCCAGTGCATGTGGCTGGTGCCCTAACCACTGAGCTGTGGGCGCTGAGCCAGACTTGTGTATGGTTTGATCACAGATCTCCATGTGGTTCTTTTTTTTTTTTTTGCAGCTTTTGGCCAGGTCTGAACCCACCACAACCTCTGGTATATGGGGCCGGTGCCCTATTCCTTTGAGCCACAGATGCCACCCCTCCGTACAGTTCTTACTTACTCCACACTACATTGGTGAAGCTTTAGTCTCTGATTTCATTGTTTATTTTTACCTGGGGTTTGTTCTGGAACAAAGAGTGGGAGACATTGTCTTTGATTCATTGCATGTCCAAATCTCTTTAAAACAAAGGTTACAAATTGGAGGCTTGCCGGTCAGACTTGGCCTGTTAAAAATAGTTTTTTTTTCTTTTTTGAGACAGTCTTGTTTCGTTGCCTGGAATAGAGTATCATAGTCTCAGCCTAGCTAACACAACCGCAAACTCCTGGGCTCAAGAAATCTTTCTGCTGCAGCTTCCTGAGTAGCTAGGGCTATGGATGCCCAGCACAGTGCTCAGCTAATTTTTCTATTTTTAGTAGAGATCCCTCTTGGTTCAGGCTGGTTTCCAACTTCTGAGCTCATGGGATCTTCCTGCCTCAGCCTCCTAGGATTACAGGCAAAAAATAAGTTTAACCTAGTATTTTTTTAAATTGAGATTTTACATAGAAGTCTATGTTTTCAACTTCCCTTAAAAAGTCAGTACCTCTGGCAAGCCCAGACCAGTGATCTCATGGCAATAGGTAGCTAGAGCTAGCTGTGCACTGGCCGAGCCCCACAGTGTCCCTATATCCTGCTACTTCTCAATGCTGAGGCAGGGAGCCAGTGTCATCACATGTGCACTGCTTTTTGTGGTAGGGGATAAGTGTCTGTGTCTGAGTCACAGTGGAAAACAAAAAGTAGACTAGGAAGACCTCTTTTAGGAGATCCTAGGAGAAATAAAGGAAATCCCCACGCACTTAATAAACAAATATCCAACCACTCTTTTGGCCCAGAGAAGGAGCTAGTCTGGTCTCAGGTCAGCATGTGGACTGCATAAGCAACATGATTTGACTGCTTCTAGATATTAATTTACTCGTTCAACAATACTTGAGCTAATGTCTACTTTGAGTTAGAACTGTGTTCTGCAGTATGACAATGGAAGTTCATGAGGGTGACAGGTCTCATGCTGTCATGGAGCTGTCTAAAGCAGAACAGCTGACATGAAGAGTTGGAGTTTTGGGAGACCACAGCATGCTGGAAGTTACCAGTAACCCATACGGCAGCTGGTGGCATGTGCTGGAGATGTGAGTAGAGAGGAAGGTCAGGATGAGCTTAGAAGGGGCTGCCCTTAAGTTTTATCCCTGTGAACTGCTGGTGGCCATTTGTAAGCATAGAAGTCACAAGAAGAGCAAAGTGAGGATAGGCTGGAGGTGGGAGGGAGCTGGGAAGCCCATGAGGAGGTGACAGCCGTGAAGGCTAGAATTGTGCGAACAGCATTTTGGAGATGAAACCATCAGGACTTGGTGAGCACCTGTACATTATGCAGACAAGACTGAGGGAGAGGGCCTTAAGACGAAGCCAGTGTGTTTGGCTGGACTGGCTGTGCTCCCTGAGGTGTACTGGAGCATGAAGGCAGACTCATGAGGTCAGGGACCTTCTTTTCACTGCTGAGCCCCATTGTGAGGACAATGCCTGGCTCATAGAGGCACTTAGTAAATATTTGTTGAATGAACATTTGAATAAAGTAGAGAGTACAGAAAAAGGAGCAAGTTTGGGTGAGCAGGAGGCACACAACAAATTTGAGTTTAGAATGTATTGAGTATGAAGATCTGAGCCATTTTCCGGAGAGGTTAATGCCATGAATATGTATGCTGTCTTTTGGGGGGAGTTGGAGAGGTTCTCATTGCTTCCTCCTCCTTTTGCAGCCAGTTTGTGCAAGTCCTTATTGGCAGTCAAGACTGCATCATCTTCCCTTCCTAGGGCTTAGTACCATATGTTGAGGGCTGAGGTCTGATGGATGAGTTTCCATAGGATCTTCAACGATGCTGGGGGCACAGCTAGATTAACGATAGATGCCATTTACAAGCCAGTGGGTTTGAATGAGCCATACATGAGTCATCTGTATTGTTTTGATAGCCATATGTTCTGCCCCCACAAGGTCTAGAGTGCTGGTTAGTCTGAGAGTTGATCACACATATGTGTGGCAGCAGCAGTCTACAGATCTTTGTTGCCAGTCTCTCCCCTGGAACCTGGAAGATTCAGTGATCCCCCTTTGTCATGAGTACCTCCTGTTCAATCTATAACTTAGAGCCATGGTATCTTGCCTTACTCTTCCAGGGGTTGCAAAATCAAATGGCAGCAGTGCCCAGGAGGGTGATAGAAAGGAACAAAATGAGCCAAGTGTGTAAAACAAAATTTTTGATAGCAGTATAGATTTAAGAAATTAACTTTTCTCTTAACTACCATTAGAGAAAAGCAGCATAAAATGGTGATAAATGGCAGCTGACCTTCAGTTTCATTGTCCTAGGGTCTGATGGGGAGCATGAAGGCTATGGCCTTGCCTAGATGGCTGTGCCCTCCTGAAGGGAAGCAGCTGGTGCTCAGTGCATATCAGCTGTTGCTGTGAGCAGCTGCATTGGTTGTCAGGTCATAGCTTTTCAAAAGAAGCCAGAATCTGGTCGGTCCTTCCTTCCTTTCTCCCTCCCTTTTTTAATGAAATCTCTTCACTTTTCAATGTTGACAAGTAAAGATGAGTAAATTACATTTTTTTTTTTGCAGTATTTTGTCTGGGGCCGGGTTTGAACTTGCCACCTCTGGTATATGGGGCCAGCACCCTACTCCTTTGAGCCACCGTCGCCGCCCATAAATTACTTTTTTATCCAGGCATGGTGGCTCACGCCTGTAATCCTAGCACTCTGTGAGGCCGAGGCAGGTGGATTGCTTGAGCTCACAGGTTCAAGACCAGCTTGAGCAAGAGCGAGACCCCATCTCTACTAAAAATAGAAAAACTGAAGCAAGAGGATCTCTTGAGCTCAAGAGTTTGAGGTTGCTGTGCCAAGGCCATGGCACTCTACCCAGGGCAACAGCTTGAGATTCTGTCTCCAAAAATGAAGACATTACATAGATGAAAAAGCAGGGCCTGCATGGGAGGCTGCCCTTTGGTAACCTCTGCAGAGAGGATGTACTTAGTATCATTTTGGTTGTACCAGCCATGCAGAAATACAAGTGATAGGAAGGACATCTCATCATCATTTTGTTATAATTTCACAGGTAGACCACCTTCTAAAAATTTTTATACAAATTTTTCCATCTATTTTTTCCGCTGCCCATGGAAGACATGTGTACATGCATATATTAATAATTAATACACTTGTTGGGAAAAAAAAATCAAAACATGAAAAGGTATCAAGTAAAAACCCCCCTCCCACCTGGCTCATCCCCACACTTGCATACCCTTCCAGGATCTCTTTAGGCAGATCTCCTTTCCTCTCTCATAATCAACAGGTAGAATCACGTATAACCTACTTGGGACCTTGCTTAGTTTCCCCAACAATGTAGCTTGGCAGTTTTTCATGGTTAGTACCTCCAGCATGTCTCCATTTAAGATAATTAATTTAGGTCCTGAACTTGTGTTAACTTATATAACTTTTTAGTCATTTCAAACATTTTGTTTGTACCTAATAGTAGCTTTTAAATTGTGTTTTGGCAGGGGCTGTGCGAAAGGACATTTAAGCGTCTGTACCAGTACATGCTGAATGCTGGACTAGCCAAGGTGGTTTCTCTTCCCCTACAAGAGATACACCCTGAATGTGGACCCTGTAAGACAAAGAAAGGTAATGGCAGATCTCAGCTTGTTCAGTTGGCTGGATAAAGGACTCTTACCTAAAGCTCTGGAGCCTTCCTTTCTGATCCCATTTTGCCTTGTGGCGTGACTTCACATGTTCATTCAACTGCTAATGCCTGAATGCCTGACTCAGAACCTTCCATATCAAAAGTGCCCAGAAAATGTTTGCTTTTGCTGTTCTTACTTCAGCAAACATCTCTATGTGGTGTCCTCCAACATCTCAAATTTACAGGGCCCAAAGAACAAGTTCACATTTTCTTCTGACACTTAAGCCACTTTCCATTCTAAGTATCAGCTCTGTGCTGTGTGGTCTCATCTCCTAGCTCTGCAAGGTGGGTAATGTTATTACCATTTTCTATGTAAGAAAATTAAAGTTAAGAGATGCTAGGTAACTTAGCAATCAGCATGCAGCAAAGGTAGGAGTTGAGCCTTCTGAGAAAGTTAAACTAAGGACAATAGCCTGTAAAACTTAAAAAACCCTCCTTGCTCCTTTATTTTTCTCTGTTCTTCACTTTTGTCCCATGCTGTTTGGCCTCCTAAGTAACCAAAATGATTTTTTTTTTTTTTTTTTTTTTTTTGAGACAGAGCCTCAAGCTGTCACCCTGGGTAGAGTGCTGTGGCTTCACAGCCCACAGCAACCTCCAACTCCTGGGCTCAGGCGAGTCTCCTGCCTCCACCTCCAAAGTAGCTGGGACTACAGGCGCCCACCATAACGCCCGGCTATTTTTTGGTTGCAGCCGTCATTGTTGTTTGGCGGGCCCGGGCTGGATTTGAACCTACCAGCTCAGGTGTATGTGGCTGGCACCTTAGCTGCTTGAGCCACAGGCACCGAGCCAACCAAAATGATTTTAAAAGCAGAGGGTTAGAGCTTTCAGTAGAAAGTGAGAGTCAGAATATATGTATTTCTCCACACTCCACCCAGACTCCACCATAGTGATGACAAGGATATAAAAGGAATCAGCCCTCAAGTACAAAGAGAATGGGGTAGGAAATGACAGCAGAGACAGCTGGCAACAACATTTTGGTTCTCAAAGGCAGATGGATAAATGGTGACTGATGAAACAGACTGGGAAAGCTAAGTGTGTGTGAAGTGTGATAGCCAAGAATCGACACCTCCAAACTTGAAATAAACTAAAACATTCGAGCTTCCAGGTGCTTTTGAAAGCACAAGGGTGGATGGGGCTACAGATGAGAGGATTGGCTGATAGTGCACGTGGGAAGTTGTACCCCCTTTAAACGCTCTTTCCCGGAAAGGCGTAAATCTGGAATTATCTCAAAAGAGCTTGTGCCAGAGGGTTTCTAGACTTAGAGATGTGATACCAGGCTGGGGATAGGGCACTGTGCCCAAAACAGATATGTGACAGTCTCCATAGGTGAGAATCCTCCCAACTACCATTCCCATGTTGGCTATCTCTTGGTTTATGCTATCATTTGATGTATTTCCTAAAAGGGAACGTGAGCTTCTAGAACCAGTTGACTTCTAGAATACTAATGACCAGAATTTTGGTGCCCTAGGCCAGAGCTGGCGATTTCTTTAATGAAGAAACTGGTGAGTCCAAGAGGAAAGTCCCCCAAATACTGAAATTCAGAGGTTTGTCACAAATAGCAGCCCCTGCTGGTTCACCCTTCACTGAAGTCCACCTGATGGTAACCTCTCCCTTCCTCTTGTCTACCCTTTGGAACACAGGGCTTTGGGCAGCATGTTACTGTTCCACCAACTGTTGGAGGAAAATGTAAAAAAAAAAATCATAGGAAAAAAAAAAGTGAGGAGCAGAAGAACAAAAAAAGAATCTTCAGAGAGGAGAAGATATTGTGTCCAGGAAACCAGAACAAGAAGCTAGATAGAAGAAACATGCAGATACTAAATTGAACCCTTGGGCTCGGCGCCAGCCACACACACCTGAGCTGGCGGGTTTGAATCCAGCTGGGCCCACCAAACAACATTGATGGCTACAACCAAAATAGCTGAGTGTTGTGGTGGGTACCTGTAGTCCCAGCTACTTGGGAGGCGGAGGCAGGAGAATTGCTTGAGCCCAGGGGTTGGAGGTTGCTGTGAGCTGTGATGCCATGGCACTCTACCTAGGGTGACAGCTTGAGGCTCTGTCTCAAAAAAAAAAAAGAAAGAAAAAAAAATTGAACCCTTGGAAAGAAAAAGAACTGTGACTATTGCAATTAAAGATTTAGTGGAGATGGTAAGATAAAAGTTGAGAAAAATCTCTCAGAAAGAGCAAAAAGTCAAAGGTGATGGAAAATGGGAGAGCCAAGTTGAAAATAAGAGACTGAACTTAAAATGTCCAATCTCCGCATCATAATGGTTCCAGAGAGAGTGTGTATGAGTGTGAGTGTGCACAGGACTGCAGAAGAGATTGTGTGAAATGACACAGGAATTTTCCCAGATTTTGAGGACATAATTTTCCAGATCAAAAGACCTATCAGGTGCCTAGAAAATGAACATAAAGAAACCCACACACAGATCCCAAGACTTCAGTGATCTGGAGATAAAGGGCCTCCAGAGAGGAGACATCAGTCAGATTTCCCAGCATGACTGACTAAAGCTGGAAGGTGATATGGCAGCAAAGCCATCAAAATTCTAAAGGAAGGAGACTTTCAATCTGAAGTCCTTTATTCAGCTTTACCACCAGTCAGGAATGAGAACTAGGACACATTTGTACCTGTCCACACAATTCATCTCCCATGTTCCCTTTTGAGAAGTTAGTGGAGGGTATATTGCATCAAACAACAATAAACTAAGAGGCAGAAAGACATGAAGTCCAGGAAACAGAGGAGCTGACGGAAAACCCCAGGGAGAAGGTGAAAAGACATTGAAGTGACAGGGTCAGAGAACAAGCAGTCCATCCAGGCATAGGGAGGAAGGCCCAGGATTGATGGGGTCCATGTAAATGTTGCTGAGTGCACGTGAACATACTGAGAGGGAGCTGTACTTCATGCTCAGAAAGTCTGGGTGTGGATGAGTGATAGGCACATGGAAAACCTAGCAAATGGAAACAAATGAGTTATTAACTCAAAGGAAAACCAAAAGGTGTACAAAAGGATTGCTTAGGGCCTGTGTGCGTGACTTTGTAGGCATAGCAGGTAACCTATGGAGACTGGCTTCATCAATGTGCTGAAGGGGGTCAGGCCCACAGCATCCCCACCACCTAGTTTGCTGCCGCATAGAAGGCAGGCAGCAATATTTGTTGATGGAATGTGAACTGGCAGTCCAAGAGAATTTTGTGTCTGAGAAAAGTCTTGTGGAGGAGATGGTAACAGATAATTACAGTATTACAGATGTATAAACAAAGAAGGAACAGCTAGGAGGTCTAGAGCAAAACCTCATCTTAGAGGCCCTAGCTCTTAACACATTCTTTATTGCTGAGTAAATGTGTGGTTGATTGAATGATTGGAACTCAAGGGAAGGAGTGGGTGGCATCAGCCTTTGAGTAGAGAGGAAATTAGAAAGGATTGCTGGGTCCTGTGGCAAGGAAGAAAAGGTTCACGGAACTGAGAGGTGTCCTGGGGAACTTAACTGTTTGGAGATTCTTTAGTGGCCTGTGGATCTATTAATCATTTTTATTTCCTGAGCTGTTGGAAGAAAGATGTTAAAAATAAACAAATTGGGGTACATTTATCTTTAAAGAGAAACTAAAGAAGAACCTTAGTTCCTTAAATAACCTGCTTTGCTAGGCAGACAGCCATAGAGAAAGGCTTCCCTCAAACTTGAGGTCCCTGGAAATCAAAACTAACCATTTGAAACTAACAGACACCTAAATGAGCTTTGAAGCATGACAGCCCTGGGTTAGAATTCTTGTTCCATCACTTTTTGGTGGGTGATTTTCAGCAAGGTAGTTGACTTTGTATATCTCACCTAGATTTTCTGGGAGTGGGAACACTACTTAGTTTCTAGGGTGTTATGGGGCCTATAGGTGACATGTAGGTCAAATCTAGCAATTTCTAGTATTATGTTTTGTTTGACTCACAGTGTTTGTTTTGGTCAAATTTGTTTGTTTTTTTGAGACAGATTCTCACTCTGTGCCCTGGGTAGAGTACCATGTCGCCATAGCTCATAGCAACTGTAAACACTCAGGCTCAAGTGATCCTCTTGCCCTCAGCCTCTGAGTAGCTGGGACTACAGGCACCCTCCACAATGCCCTGCTATTTTTAGAGATGGTGTTTCACTGTTGGCTCAGGCTGGTTGCAAACTCCTGAGCTCAGGCAATCCACCCACCTTGGCCGCCCAGACTGCTATTTTTTTTTTTTTTTTTTTTTTTTTTTCGAGACACAGTCTCAAGCTGTTGTTCTGGGTAGAAAGCCATGGCATCACAGCTCACAGCAACCTCAATCTTTGGGCCCAGCCGATTCTCTTGCCTCAGCCTCCCAAATAGCTGGGACACCAGGCACCTTCCACAACGCCTGGCTATTTTTGTTGTTGTTGTTGTTGTCTTCATTGTTTTAGCTGGCCCTGGCCAGGTTCAGAACCACTAGCCCTGGTGTATGTGGCTGGCACCGTACCCACAGAGCTACGGGCACCACCCCAGTGTGCTAGGATTATAGGCATGAGCCACCGCGCCCAGCTTGTTTTCATCAAATTTGTTATTGGCATTTAAAAATCAGAAATTTTCACCTAAAATGTTTGACTTTTAATATCTCTATAAAAATAAAATTAGGCAACATTGGACTGCATTTATTTAATAGCATTTGGCTAGGTAGAGAAGTGCTGTTCCATTTCCATGGCACCTACCTTCATCATCACCAAGAATACTCTGCTTGCTGCTGTGTAACCCACAGCCTGCTTCACTCTGGTGTGTCATCTCCCTGACCCTTGGAGGTGCTTCCATCGTAGGTCCTGCACAGTCAGTGGTCCTAGTCATCTTAAGGCCTTGGGAGGAGACTTCACAGAAGAAGAGTCAGCGGGACTCAGAGCACAGATAATAGTAGCTTCAGCTCCTCATGTGAGATTAAGAGGGCAGGCACCCATGATAATAACAATCAGAATATTTAGACTTTCACACGCTGAGCCATTCTGATCATAGGAAGCTCATCTCATTCCCACAGTGGTCTCTTTGCCTACCCTGTTGTCTACTTCTGTGTTGCTCAGGCTGGAAACCCAGGCTCACGGTCAGTCCTCTCACTTCCGTGGTGCATCACAGCTCAGTTATTTATCAGTGTGACTTTTTTTACAGCTAGGTTGTAAGTCTGTGGCATGTCTGCTTGGAACAGACTAGGAACCAAATACATGCTTAGCACATTTAATTAAGTGCCATTTCAGTTTTCTTGTGTAGGAGATGGGATGAATGCACAGTTTTCAGAGTTTTTTTTAAGTTGTTGTTCCCTTGAGCTTATTTCTCTGATTTGCAAAATTAATGTGAAAACTTCCTTTTAAGGCATTATGGAGTAGAAAAAAACTTCAATAATAAATGAAGACAATGTTATTACTTCATGTAACTTTACAAGTGTGCCTAGGGTATAGTACGCAAATTATTTCTAAAATTTCTTAAAGAAGGCAGCGCCTGTAGCTCAGTGGGCAGGGCGCTGGCCCCATGCACCAAGGCTGGTGGGTTCAGACCCAGCCCCGGCCAGCTAAAACAACGACAACTGCAACAACAACAACAACAGAAGAAACTAGCCAGGCATTGTGGTGGGCACCTGTAGTCCCAGCTACTTCAAAGGCTGAGACAAGAGAATCGCTTGGGCCCAAGAGTTTGAGGTTGCTGTGAGCTGTGACACCACGGCACTCTACCCAGGGCTGCAGCTTGAGACTATCTCACAAAAAATATAAATAAAATAAAATTCCTTAAAGAGCTTGGATTTAGGCATATTTGAAATGCATATTTCATTGCATAGAATATCGCAGTGATCTGTTTTGCAAAAAGTGAAAAAAACCTTTATAATGAAAACAGTCACCTGAACTGATCTGTTTTGCAAATTTGGATTATTTTCTTCTTTACCAGTCATCCTGTGTTTAAAATTGTGCTGAGAAAAGGAAGGAAGAAAAACAGAAGTTAACTTTGCAGTCCTTCAGAAAATGATCACATTTGGAAGCAATTGACTGCAGCTGTGCTCCTTGGGGCTGATGACTGAAATGGTCTTTTGAGTGGGTTTTCCAGGTTCGGTGACAAGATGAGTCTAGCATTGAAAGGGATGGAACAGTGAACTACATTAGTCATATTCCCCTGTTTACTGTGGACTCTCCTTATAGCCCTTGCCTCTGTGTAATACTCCCCAAACCAATCTACTGATTACACCCCATTCACAGCAGAATCTCCGCTGACTTTTTTGTAAAAATTAATAGGCTGATTCTAAAATTCACAGGGAATTGAAAAGGAATCCTAAAGGTAAAACAATCCTGAAAAAGAAGATTAAAGTGGGAGAACTTGTCACTTTCAAAACTTTTTTCTTTTGTTTTCTTTTTTGGCACAGGAAAGTGAAACTAAGCAAGGCCTTGGAATTTTTTTTCTTTTTTTCTTTATCTTTTTTCTTTTCTTCTTTTTTTGTTTTTTTGCAGTTTTTGGCCAGGGCTGGGCTTGAACCCGCCACCTCCGGCATATGGGGCTGGCACCCTATTCCTTTGAGCCACAGGCACCGCCCACTTTCTAAACTTAACGTAAAGCAAAGTATGATATTGGCACAAGGACAGACATAAAGATGAATGGAATAGAATTGAGAGTCCAGAAATAAACCCATACGTCTGTGATCAACTGATTTGGGGCAGGGTGCCAAGACCATTTGATACGGAAAGAATGGCCAGTCACTAAAGGCCATTACCGTATGATTCCATTTATAGGAAAATCCAGAATAGGGAAATCCAGAAGTAGATCAATGAGAATTTAGGGGCAAGCAGAGAGGAGTGATAGCTAATGGGTTTGGGTTGATGAGAATGTTCTAGAGTGGACTGGTGATGGGCATGCAGACCTGTGCATAAGCTCAGCAAGGATTGATTTGTGCAGGTTAAATGAGTGAATTGTGTGATGTGTTAAAACTGTTGAAAATTTATATAAAATAAAAACCAAATCATGAATCATTAATAGGTGAGTGCCTGCAGTCCTAGCTACTAAGGAGGGTGAGTCAAGGGGATCACTTGAGTTTGAGGTTGCTGTGAGGTATGACACCACAGCACTCTACCAAGGGGCACTGTGAACCTCTATCTCCTACATAAAATTTAAAAAAAAAAAAAAAAGAATCATTAACAGGATATAGCAAACCATGAACATTAACATAGCCAAAGGAGGCATTTAAAAAGCTAGTCAGATTGAGGTCTAAAAGCTAAGAAAAAGAGAGAAATGAGTCCTTCCAAGAATTATTTAAAAGCAATAAATAAAGGTTTAAAAGAACTTTGAACCAAAACACTTGAATTAAAAGGAATGAGGATCAGAAAAGCAAAAAGGATAAAAGTGAGCATAAACATAAAAAGAATAGAGAAAGATGTCAGAAATTTTAAAATCTTAGAAACTTAATGGTGCTGGGGAAACAATGATTTAAACAATTAAAAATAAGTAGGATTTATGTTAACAGTGACCAAAGTGATTAAAGGTTACTAGGTAAAAAAGTTTAAAGTGATTATGGTCATTAGTAATTAAAAGAAACAAAAGCGTGTTAACATGGCAGAAGTTCTTAAAGGCAGAATTTAGAACAGAGGTAAGATCCACTGCGATGTGATTTCCTGGGCTTCATAACTGCTGTAGGGGCCTAAGCAGCTCTCCTGAAGGGGCCCAGCCACTTGGGGAGCACCTCTGTCAGGAACAGCTCTCTTCCCTCTGCTACCCTCCTCCAGGAGGGAACATCCACTCAGTCCTGCAGACAGTGGGAACCCTCACTTTTATCCTTTTTGTTTTTCTGATCATCATTCTTTTTAACTCAAGAGTCATGGGGGCTGGGAAGAATTCCAGAGAAACTGACTGGGGCAGATACTTGCAGGCGTGGGGCCAGTGTCTGTCCAGGTCTGACCTTTCTGGGGTCTAGCCAGGCTGACTGCTTTGGAGGTGAGAAGGGAATACTCCTTGAGCTGGGGAGAGCTGACAGCAAGTGCAGGAACTTAGGCTCACGTGCGTGTCCACACAGGGTGACCAGCCTGGCAATAGAGGTGTGCCTGGGGACAATACAGTGACTGGAATGTGTCTCAGAGAAGTGACTGTTATGATCTTAAACAGCTAAATAGCACCTGGCTCAGAGCCCTGGAGAAAGGTTCCCTGTTGTCTCACTGTCATGTTTATAGCACTGCGATTTATACCCAGTCCTTCCCATCCATTGGTCACACTTTAAGAATTGGGGGACCTAAAGGATTCAGTCACTAACACCTCCCAGGGGTTGGGGAGGGGGTGACATTTGCACTGGGTATTTAATTATGGCTCTGAAATCGCAGGCCATGAACATTTATATGATATACTAAACCTTTGTAAGCCCCCACGTGTATTATCATCAATACTTTTGTTTCTTTGTAAATTAGTAAGAAAAACCTTAGACTCTGGCCTTGCCTAAGGCCATTAAAAAGGGGAAGGAACTGGACAAGAGACCATATAGTTATCCTATTTTGTGATCAGTTGGAGTAGGGGGCAAGAGGGGAGAAGAAAAAATATCACAACAATATCCAGACGGTGTGCCAAATGTTACTACTTTTATTCTCATCCTTCCAACCCCCACCATCTTGTCACTACTATTTTTTATCTTCATTTCACTGATGAGAATATTGAGGCATAAGACACTTGGCTGCAGTTTCAGAGCCAGTAATTGCTGGTGAAGGGATTTGAACACAGGAAGGGTATCTCTTGAGCCCGTGCATCAGTCAGTTCTTCCACTACCTCCCATGAGAGACTAGGCTGAACTCAAGAGAAAAGGGAAGTTAGGTAGGTAAGCCAGGGAACGGGCTACGGGGAAAGCCAGCCAGGGCCAGCTCCCAGAACCTGTGGATCTGCAGATTTGGACTCCTTTCCAGGCCTCCTGCAAAACTAAAACGAAAACATCCTGCACTTGGCATAGAAACTTTCTACAGTCTGCCTTTCTTTACGTTCTCATCATCATTCCTGGTTTTCCTCCTCCACTTCCCCAGCGGACCCTTTTCTACCTCAGAGCTTTGGCTTATGCTGTTCCTCTGCCTGGAACACCTGTCCTCTTCTGTCTTACCTTTCTAATCCTAACACATCCTTTACTATCCCACCCAAACATTACCTCCTGTGCCTAGCCCACACCCTTGCCTTTCTCTCATTGCCAGGCTCTGTGCATGCTTGAAGCTGAGCCCTGAGGATATGGTGCATATTTCTCAGTGTGCCTAGCTCCTCCAGTAGCTGTCCAGCCAGAGCACATGCACTGAGCACCTAGTGTGTTTCCAGTGTCATGCTAGGGCACCTCATTTACTCATTTGGACCTCGCTACTGGCTCATTCTAGACATGCTGTTAGAATTAGCTCTGTTTTACTGATGAGGAGCTTTGATCTCAGAGAGATAAGTAGTTTCCCCATGGGAAAGCCAGATTCAAATCCAGGGTTGTGTGAAGCCTGAGCATGTTATGTTTTCTGTGCTGCCTGACCTCTCAGATGTGACCTTTTGGTAGGGGCAAGAGACCTGCCTTATCCGTCTGGATATATTCTAAGCCCAGCATAGAATAAATGCTTTTGGAATCAAACTAAATTAAAGGCCCCAAGTTATTTTCTCACATTTTCAGCTCAGGTGAGTAGGTATGACACATGGTCTTCAGAAGCCGTGTTTTCCCAGAGTTGTAGTAATGACAGCAGTCGTGATAAAAGCAGCAGCAAGTATTTATTGAGCATTATGATCTGGGTACTCTGATTCTTATCCACAGTTTATACCTTTGGAGACTGAGGCCTAGAGGATACTTCACTTAGCCAAGTCATACATCTGGCAAAGGCTGACAGAGGTAGTGTTGACACAAGAGCCTATACTTTTTATTTCTCTGAGACAGTCTCACTGTGTTGCTCTTAGGTAAGTGTTGTGGTGTCACAGCTCACAGCAACCTCAAACTCTTGGACTCAAGCAATTCTTTTGCCTCAGCCTCCCAAGAAGCTGAGGCACCTACCACAATGCCTACCTATTTTTTTTTTTGTTGTTGTATTTGTTAATTGTTGTTTGGCAGGCCCAGGCTGGGTTCAAACCCACCAGCCCTGGTGTATGTGATCGGTGACCTAGCCACTGAGCTGTAGGTGTCAAGCCAAGAGCCCATACTTCTAACCTGTCCTGGGGTGTGGACAGTGGCAGCCTCCTCTACCATTGCAAGCTGCCTTGAATTCTGTGCTTCCTGCTTCTAGTGGGCTACTGTGTACTTGGGCTGTGGGCTTGCTGACTGTTTCAGTTGCCCACACGACCTGAAGGACTCCCAGCACTAGCCAGCCTGTCTTCCTGCTCAGGGGTGTGTGTGTCTGTGTGTTTGGGGGGTGGGGTAGAGGAAACACTGAGAATCTATCTAACATCTGCCTGGATCACTGGTAGGATTGCTCCTTTGCTTGTGACTTTTTTTTTTTTTTTGGAGAGACAGAGTCTCACTTTATTGCCCTCGGTAGAGTGCCGTAGCATCACACGGCTCACAGCAACCTCCAGCTCTTGGGCTTACATGATTCTCTTGCCTCAGCCTCCCAAGTAGCTGGGACTACAGGCGCCCGCCACAACACACGGCTATTTTTTTTTGGTTGCAGTTTGGCTGGGGCTGGGTTTGAACCCGCCACCCTTGGCATATGGGGCCGGCGCCCTACTCACTGAGCCACAGGCGCCGCCCGCTTGTGACCCTTTAAGAGAAAAGCTGTCCTGGGACTCATTTGTTCCCATCTTGCTTTTGTTCTCTCCCAGGTTAATCGTACTCAAGAGCACCGTTTTGCTAGGAGGCCAGATGAGAATTTTCAGTGGGCGTGTGAAAAACACGGGCTATTAGTTCCACTTCACAGCTGTTACTGTGGGTTCTCCTTTGTAGTGAGTAGTGCTTTCTGAAAGAAATTTGGAATTCTAGCCTGGCCAGGTAGGCTGGTGTGGAAGACATTGGTTAGATCACATGACCCTTCTGAGCATCAGTTTCTTCCTAAAATAGCAATAATAACTTGCAGAATCCACGTGATAAGTAAAATAGCTTCTGAAAACGCCTAACAGTGCATCATAGTGGGTGCTCAATAAGGCTTTATTCCTTCCCTTTTCCCTTTCTGGGTCTTCAGAATGTCTAAATTCAGCCTGACCTGGATCTTGGACACAAAAGATCTACGTGACTCCTTTGTGTTGAACTGTTGACATTAGTGTGCCATCTCTCTAAACTGCCTAAAACGCCTTGTGCTTGTGAATGTGTGCTGGTCCTATCTCGCCTGCCTTTGTTCCTGGAAAGAAAGCCCTGCTGATCAGTGGTTGCCATTAGCAGGTCCCCATTTCCTCCAAGGAGAATTGCTGGTAATTGAGGTGGCAACTCAGATGAAGTGATGGGCTGCATTCATCCTTGATTACATGGGCTTACACGGGTCTCACCCTGGCCCCTTTTGCTTTTGGCTTTAGCTGACATGTCATCTGGATCAGGCTCCTGAAGAAAAACAAGTAGGAGCTGAAGGGATTTTAATAATAAGAACTAAAATTCTGAGGCTAGTAGAACTGTGGGAAAGGCATAAAGGGCTAGTGGAACTGATTACAAGTGGTCCCTTGGAAGCATGAAGCACAGACTACACTGCTTTTCATCATGTACCTGCCTTGTCCCTGGCAGTTCTCCCCACAGCCCCATGGGGCTGAACACTGTTGTTAGCCCTAGTTTCCATTTAAGGTTGAGGGAGGTCAACCAGCTTGGCCAGTCTTCCCATGATGGCAGGGCTCATGGCCAGCTCTGTGGCAGTTCTGATCTGTGCTCTGCTGCTCATCTAACACAGGATTTCCACAGTGAAGGTGTGCGTGACACAGCTTAGGGAAGGGGGGTGTTTCTGGGGTTGGTGTGTTGAGAAGTAGCAGAGTCTGACCCAGTGTGGGTAAATAAAACTTGTCTGAGGGATGAGAAGAAAGTGTGGTTAGGATTCATAGCAAGGAAATTAGCTGTGCTCGGTGTCATAGGCAGAGCCACACACCCTGTTGCCCAGCACCCACCAGCAGGCTGGCCCTTGCATGAGTCCCTTCAGGCTCCCTGAAGCCACCACAGCCTTACTAGCGCTAGGCCCACCCATAGCTCCTTTTCTAGATCGCACGCTCCTCCTCATCAGTCTTGGGGCTAATGAGGTCTACTGTATCACAGGGAATAGCTCCTCATCCCTGGTCATCACCCTCAGCCTCTCCTGGCTAGCAGCCTGGCTCTCTAAGGACCTTCCTGAACCCCATGCTCAACCAGGGCAGAGGTAAGTTCCCATGAGTGCAGGAGCCAGGCCACCACCACTAGAGGCCAGCTATGGGGCTTATCCTACAGCAGGGAAGGATCAACTATCTTTAATTCCACTAACGTGTGGCACATCCCTAGGTCCTGGTGATACTATTCAGAATAGCTGCCCTATTGGTTGAGAGCATCAGCTCTGGAGGTGGATAGCCTGGGCCTAGCTCTGCCACTTCATAGCCCTATCACTTCAAATAAGTCCCTCAGCTCCCCCATTTGTAAAGTGGAGCTACAGGGGGTGGCCTGCCTTGAGATTGTGAGATTTTATAGGTTAATTCATATAACACCCTTGGCATGGTGCCTGGCCCACAGCAGATGTGGGATACCCACTGGTCCATGCCAGTCTCAGGACAGATATTGGTCATCTAAGCATTAACATTGTGAGTTGGAAAACATTGTCATCCCATTTTACTGATTGGAAAACAAGAGTTACGCTCATTAATTTCCCCAAAGATGCTGAGATGGAAACCTCTGTGTGCCTGGCCCTGGAGCCTAAGAGTTTCTCTCCCCTCCCCCTCAACTGTCCTGGCTGTCAGTAGGAGGGGCATTTGTGCCACTGGAGAAGGCTGTGATGGTGTCCGGGGCCACAGCAGTAGAGGGGTGAGAGCAGTGACCCGACTCAGTGGTGAGAAGGTCAAAAGCTCCAAAGGCTGAGAGGATGTTTTCCCTCTTTGCCCTCTGAGTCCATACATGTCTAGCAATGTTTCTCCTCTTCTGCTTGTGCTTAATTTGAAGGCCGTTTGGGGTATCCTCTAGCCAACTGGCTCCTCTAGCCTCCTCATGGAGGCTAAAGAAGAGTGGGGGAAATACTACTGGGCTGCCAGTGGGCAGAGCTCCTGACCTGCCTCCTGAGAGCTGTGTTTTGCTGCTTCTCAGACAGAAGCCAGCCTCCGTGGCCCTGGGTCACTCGGCTTTTCTCAGGGGCACATGTCACTAAAGGTTTAGAGCCTGGGTGCCAGAGTTCAGTAAATGCCAGCAAGTGAGGAGCAGTTGTTTGGACAAGTTTCTTTGTTCCTTGGTGCTCTCATGTGGGCAGTGGGAGTAAGCCTTTACTTCCTAAGGCTTGGTGAGGAGCAACTTGTACAGCACACACAGAGAGTGCAGAACAGTGACCAGGGCATGGTGCATGGTTGATAAATGGTTGTAGTGTTATTATTAGGAGGCAGCAGGTTGCTTTTTGTGAGCACCCCAGTGGGCTCACCCTCACTCGAGTGGGGCTTTAATAGAGGACAGAGAGGGAGAGTCAGTGGGGAGTGGCTTGTTGGTCAGTATCTGCCTACATGCTGGCTGTGCTTACCACCAGGGGCTGGAGGGCTGCTGGTAGAAGGAAATCCAAAGGAACCCCTAAGGGAACCCCAAGCTGGGCACCTGAACCTTCAAATAGTTTTCACACATTCAGATGGACCCAAGCATCCCTTCCTCCCCAAACCTTCCCTCCTGGTTGCCTAAGGTTTCCTTTCTGGGAGAGAAAGATGATGGGACAGGGCAAAACAGGGCCTTGGGTACAGGGCAGAGCCACAGAGGAAAGTAGGAGCCTGCTGGGCATAGTATCATGAGCTTATAGTCCTCAGAAGGCTGAAGCATGAGGATTGCTGGAGCCCAGGAGTTCAAGACTACGTTGAGCTATAATCATGCTTCTGCACTCCAGCCTGGGCCTCAGAGCAATACTCAATCTCAAAAAAAAAAAAAAAAAAGCAGGAATCCCTAGGGGAGGACCTGCCAGGAGCAGAGGGAGCCTTCTAATGAAATGCCATGCTCTGGTGGACTTTCTGTTGCAGTGAGAAGTGAAAGGGATCAGTACCAGGCTAGTGCCTGGAGACGGCTGGGGCCACTTGCACTCTTGCTGATGGTCTGCCCTCACTCCCTGGGTGAGTCTTTAATGAAGTCAAGGCCCTGGGTGCTTGTCTGTGAACTTTACCTACAAGCCTTGTGCTCAGTCCCCAGGGGAATTCCACTGCCCAGGTCAAGGTGGTTAGGCCTTAGACCTCAGTCTTCTGTGTTCAGGTTATTTCACATCTCACAGGCAGGGCCTCAGTGGGCCACAGCAGCTGTCCAAGAGGGGCTGGGTCACAGAGACCAGCGTTAGCACCTTCTCCCAGCTACAGTGCCTACTGATTCTGCACATCAATATGCTGGAGAAAAAGTCTGCGTTCTTACTGTGACTGCTATAACACATTACTATCAACATAGTGACTTACAAACAACACAAATTTATTACTATCTGAAATGATTTCACTGAGCTTAAGTCAAGATGTCTATGTTTATTCTGGAGGCTCTGGGAGAGAAACCAGTCCTTGGCCTTTTTTAGTTTCTTTGAAATCACCTACATTGCTTGGCAAGGGATCTCTTCCTTCATCTTCAAGCCTCATGGTGTCAGGTCTTCCAAACTGTCACCTCTGACCCCCTGCCTCCCTCGTATAAGGACTATGTGATACTACACAGGGCCTACCTGGAGAATCTAGGCTAATCTCATCTCGAAATCCTTAACTTCACTACCACGACAATAACACACAAAAAAGAAATAGTCCTTAATCACTTCTACAAAGTCCCCTTTGCCATGGTTCCAGACATTAGGACATGGACATCTTTGAGGGTCCGTCAGTCCATCTCCCATATTATCGTATATCATAGGACATGTCAGTGTTTCATGTTGGAGATCTGTGACCCTGCCTAGGTAACCTTTGCCCATCCTTTACAACAGCCGTTCTCAACCTGTGGGTCGCAACCCACCCAAACTGTGTTAAAGGGCTGTGGCATTAGGAAGTTTGAAAACCACTGCTTTACAAGCTGGTGAGATCTTGGGCAAGTTATTTAACGCCTCCCTGCCTCAGTTTCTTCATCCTTAGGGTTGTTAAGATTAAATGAGTTAGCATGTATAGATATCCAGATGTTTCTTTTTTTCCTTTTATCTTTCTAGTTTTTATCTATTAACATATTTAGACATATCTTCTCATAGCTACAGGCACAGCTTGTTATAGCTTGTTATTTTTTCCTATTTCATATTTTTGTAGACTGCGATAATAGGCACAGTGGGAGAATTTGAAGGCAGACGCTAGCTAGTGCACAGAGAATGTGGTGGCTTGTTGGTATGCCACTGCTTAGTCCCCTGTTGCTGATTGTTTAATAATTACTCATAAGGGCTAATGCCATAAAGAGTGCTATGATGGACCTCCTATTAGGACCAATAGACTGTGCCTCTTTTTGAGTTGTTTTTTTGGAATAAATTCCCACACTTGGAATCCTGAAATGCTCTACAAGGGTTATGGAACTCATTTGCACTGCTGCCACACCTCGTTGACAGTGGGATAGCTCAAAAGGAATAATGGTTTTCATCTTTCTAGCAAATACTACTTGGGTGCCTCCTGAGCATGGGTCCATGCTGGGAAGAAACAGGCATGTTTCATATTGTCATGGCACTGATCTCCTGCAGGAAAGGGGGTGGCACCTCCTTATTCCTTTCATTTGCTTTTCTTTGTTTACTAATCCTGTAATCTTTTTTTTTCAGTTTTTGGCTGGGGCTGGGTTTGAACCTGCCACCTCTGGCATATGGGGCCAGTGCCCTACTCCTTTGAGACACAGGTGCCGCCCTGTTTACTAATCCTATTAAAAATAAAAGGCCTTTTTACGGAATACATTTTGAGGTCTCATGCACCAAGACATGTTCCAAAACATGATGATGTATGTGACCTTTCTCAGGCTCTCTGCCAAAGTCTACTGTAGCACCCGAGGACCCCTCACCTCCCCCACCCCCTACCCCTACACTGTTTTTGCTCATTTGCTGGGAAAACCTGTGCTGTGTTCTTAGGGACTGACGTCATGGTTCGATGCCTCAAGCAGCTGAAGGAATTTAAGCGGAAGGTAGAAGATGACCAAGAGGAGGACGAGGATGAGGAGGTCATCTCCAAGGGAGTGCCTCCGGTGGACATCGTGTTTGAGCGGGATATGCTCACGCAGACCTACGACCTCAGTAAGCCCTGTTTTCGCATCAGCTCGGAAGCATTTGGGTCAAGAAATGTTTTGCCCATGTGCCAAAAGAGAATGTCACGTGGAAGGAGGCACCATGGTTCCCTTGAAGGGTTTAGAGCAGTGATATTCAACTGCAGTGCCATGGCACACTGATGTGATATGAGAGGATCTTAGATGTGCGGTAAAAATTTTGAAAGATTAGTAAATTATTTTTGAAAGATGTTCAAAGCACAGTTAATTCTTTTTCCTTTAATTCTTTTTTTTTTTGTTTTTTGATCAACATTATTTAAGTAAGCTATGGAAGTTTAACTATAGGTTCAATGTGCCATGAGATAAAAAAGATAAGAAAATACTAGTTTAGAGGCATTCAGGTCAGATTGGAATGTGAAACCTTGCTCTGCCACTTAGCAGGGTCTCTGAGCCTCAGTTTCCTCATCTGTAAAGTACAGTGTGTTTAGGTTCTTCAGAGAGGTATAACCAGTAGGGTAATTTATATAGATATATGAGAGGAGATTTATTAGGGGAACCAATTCATTTAGCTATGGGGCCTAAGTCCTGTGGTGAGCTGTGTATACACTAGAGGACCAGGGAAGCCACTGGAACAAGTCCTGGAGCCCAAAGCCCGGAGAGTCCTGATGTCCAAGAGAAGGAGCAGGAAGTTCTAGCTACAGAAAAGAGGGCACATGTGCCTTTCCTCTGCCCTTCTGCTAGATCCAGGCCCTACCAGGGGTGGGGAGCCTGCAGCCTAAGGTTACATGTGGCCACCTTCCCCTTAAGTGCAGCCTTTGGACCAAATCCAGATTTTTGCAGAACAAATCCTTTAAAACCCTAGATTAAGGGCCAGGCAAGGTGGCCCACTCCTGTAATGCTAGCACTCTAGGAGGCCAAGGCAGGTGGATTGCCTGAGGTCAGGAGTTTGAGACCAGCCTGAGCAAGAGTGAGACCCCGTCTCTACTAAAAATAGAAAAATTAGCCAGGCATTGTCTTGTGCACTGGTAGTCCCAACTCATTGGGAGGCTGAAGCCAGGAGGATTGCTTGAACCCAAGAGTTTGAGGTTGCTATGAGCTATGATGCCACAGCATTCTACCCAGGGCAATAGACTGAGACTCTGTCTCAAAACAAACAAAAAATCTGGATTAAAATTTAGATTCAGTCAAAAGGCTGCACTTAAGGATCTAGAAGGCCATACGTAAGCTTAAGGCTGCAGATTCCCCACCCCTGCTGGCTGATTAGATGGTGCTGACCATATTGAGGGTAGATCTTCCCCTGCCTTTTTTTTTTTTTTTTTTTTTAAAGACAAAGTCTCACTCTGTGCCCTGTGTAGAATGCTATGGTATTGTCATAGCTTACAACAACCTCAAACTCTTGTGCTTAAGTGATCCTCTTGCCGCAGCTTCCTGAGTACCTGATACTACAGACATCCACCTTACTCTTTTGAGCCACAGGTGCCACCCTAGTTTGTCCTCTTTTTATTAGAGATGGGGTCTCACTCTTGCTCAGCCTGGGCTCGAACTCCTGACCTCAGGCAATCTTTCCTCCTTGGCTTGCCAGAGTGCTAGGATTAAAGGTGGGAGCCATTGCACCCAGCCAGATCTTTTCCTCTTAGTCCAAGCAGTCACATGCCACTGCCTCCAGAAACTCTCTCACAGATACCCCAGAAATAAAGCTTTGCCAGTTATCTGGGTATTCCATAATCTAGTCAAGTTAACTATCACCTGGGGATAATACCCACACCAGCACATTATGAAGATAAATGACATAGAATTAAAATATCTAGTGTAGTGCTAGAAAGCATGAAGAAAAATGTAGTTGTTACTATTCAAAGGTTTTAGGTATTAGTGGGTATTACTAATCAAAGGTTTAAGCTACATATTACCTTCCAAGATTGGTCTCAGTCCCTGTATGCTGGGAATCTAGGAATAGAGGGAGCCATCCACTCAGTCCCCTAAAATCTGTGTGGGACAGCAGTGACCCAGAGTCATGAGGAGTACAGGGTGGAAGGTGAAGTGGCTGCAGGCCTGATTGAGCAGGCAGGTCAGAAGCTGTGCTGGCGATGGCACAGCCTATTGGGGGGACTGTTTGGCAGTTCTCTTAACATCTCTCGGGACGGATTCCTCACAACACACTTAGGGAACAGCTGACCATAATCCCTTCATCCCCACTTTTAGCAAGTTGCTAGTTCAATATAGGAACATATGCCAGTCTTCTCTTTTAAGTCTGATACTTAATTTGTGAAATATAGTAAAACATCCTTTATCCAGTTTGATTGCTACCTGGCAGCCTCAAATATGTGGCTACATCAGGAAATAAAGGGGAAAATATTTCTGAACCATCAGAGAACTGTGCCACCATGTCTGCCTTGCAGTTCACCTACTTCACTGGCCTACCTCACTACCCCCAGCAGGCTCCCTCAAGAGTTCTCATGCCCAGCTTAGGAGGATGAGTTAAAAAGGCCTCATAGAGGTAGATGCAATAACAGTACTGGGAAACAACAAGCTATAGCAGGGAGAGAGCTGACAAGCCACACGGAGCAGATCGTAGGGCACAGTCATCTGCAGGTCATTTACTGCAGGGCTACACAGCATTGTCTGTTCCTACCCAGTCCTTGCTCACGTGACCATTACAAGACAATGCAATTGTCAGTGTCCACCATAGTGCCCGTGCATCTACTGAGAAAGATAAGTGAAAAATGCACATTGAAAGCTTGGCACCTGTAGCTCAGCTGCTAGGGTGCCAGCCACACACACTGGGGCTGGCAGTTTCCAGCCCAGCCTTGGGCCTGCCAAACAACAATGACAACTACAACAACAAGTAAAAATAGCCAGGGCGTTGTGGCAGGTGGCTGTTGTCCCGGCTACTTGGGAGGCTGAGGCAAAAGAATTGCTTACGCCCAAGAGTTTGAGGGTGCTGTGAGCTGTGATGCCATGACACTCTACTGAGGGCAACATAGTGAAACTCTGCCCCGCCCCACCCCCAAATGCACATTTAAGAAAGTTCTTCATTAAAAATTATTTTAAGGCCAAGCTTGGTGGCTTACACCTATTATCCTAACACCCTGCGGGAGGCTGAGGGAGGATCACTTGAGCTCAGGAGTTCAAGATCAGCCTGGCAAGAGCAAGATCCCGTATCTACTAAAAAAATAGAAAAATTAGCCAGATGTTGTGATGGGCACCTATAGTCCCAGCTACTTGGGAGGCTGAGGCAGGAGGATCACTTGAGTCTAAGAGTTTGAGGTTACTGTAGCTATAAAGCCACAGTACTTTGCCCAGGGCACAGAGTGAGAATGTTCTTAGAACTTATTAGATCAGCCTTCGATCACCTGATACTTAGTGTTTAAATGTGGAAGAGTCAGGTAGTAAGCACTCAAATATTAGCTACTGGCATTATTATTGGTAGTGGTATAGTACAGCATTGTTACTCAGAGTCTTAGGAGGAGAGAGAGAGCAATACTGTGCATTTTATTCTGTCCATTGGTTTCACCACATTGAACTGTCTTTGCTTATAAAGTAGTGTGAGAATTGACCACGCGGAACAGCTCCTTTGCAGAGGTTTGGGTTCATGTGTATTGTTTCCTACAGTTGAGCGCAGAGGCACGAAAGGAATTTCCCAAGCTGAAATCCGAGTAGCTATGAATGTGGGAAAACTAGAAGCAAGAATGCTGTGCCGGCTTCTTCAAAGATTCAAAGTTGTCAAGGTAACATCTAACATCGTGAGTCCTCCCTATAATTCATTGTCTTTAGATGTGCACACAGTGTGATTAGGAAGGACCATCTCAGATAGTCAGGAAACTAGGTCACCTGCCATCCCTGTCAAGGACAAGTGCCTACTCAAGTGCTGAATGCAGACCCCAGGCATGTATGTTTCTACCCTGCTGTGTTTTTGTTTTCACCTTTTTTTTTTTTTTTTTTTTGAGATAGTCTCACTCTGTTGCCCCAGGCTAGAGTGCTCTGGCATTAGAGCTCACAGCAATCTCAAACTCCTTGGTTCAAGCTATCCTCTTGCCTCAGCCTCCCTGAGTACCTGGGACTATGGGCACCTGCCAGGATACCCAGCTACTTTTACTGTGTTTTTGTTTGTTTGTTTGTTTGTTTTTGTTTTCTGTTTTTTTGAGAAAGAGCCTCAAGCTGTCACCCTGGGAAGAGTGCTGTGGCATCATAGCTCACAGCAACCTCCAACTCCTGGGCTCAAGTGATTCTCCTGCCTCTGCCTCCCAAGTAGCTGGGACTACAGGCACCTGCCATAATGCCCGGCTATTTTTTGGTTGCAGCTGTCTTTGTCATTTGGCGGGCCCGGGTTGGATTCAAACCCGCCAGCTCAGGTGTATGTGGCTGGCGCCTTAGCTGCTTGAGCCATAGGCACCGAGCCTACTTTTTCTATTTTTTAATAGAGATGGGGTATCCCTCTTCCTCAGGCTGAACTCAGGTAATCCACCGGCCTTGGCCTCCCAGAGTGTTAGGATTATAGGTTTGAGCCATCCAGCCTGGACTGTTTTCACTTTTTAAAAATTGGATGGCCTGGCTCGGTGCCTGTAGCTCAGTGGTTATGGTGCCAGCCACATACACCAGGGCTGGTGGGTTCATGCCCAGCCCAGGCCTGTTCAACAACAATGATAACTACAACAACAACAGCAAAAAAAATAGCCGGGCATTGTGGCAGGCACCTGTAGTCTCAGCTACTGGGAAGGCTGAGGCAAAGGAATTGCTTAAGCCCAAGAGTTTGAGGTTGCTGTGAGCTGTGATGCCATGGAACTCTACTAAGGGCAACATAGTGAGACTCTGTCTCAAAAAAAAAAAAAAATTAGATGGCTGGGCACAGTGGCTGACACCTGTAATCCCAGCACTCTGTGGGAGGCCGAGGCAGGCAGATTGCTGGAGCTCAGGAGTTCCAGACCAGCCTGAGCAAGAGTGATACACCATCTCTAAAACATAGCCGAGCATTGTGGTGGGAGCCTAATCCCAGCTACTCAGGAGGCTTAGGCAAGAGAATCACTTAAGCCCAAGAGGTTGAGGTTGTTGTGAGTATGATGCCACGGCGCTCTACTGGGGGCAACAAAGTGAGACTCTGTCTCCAAAAAATAAAATAAAATAAAAATTGGATGAGTTGTCAGCATTGAAGAGTTGGAAAGTGAAGTGGCCACAAGGGGAGGGGAACAGTCAGCTGGCACTGGCTAGTATTCATCCACCCCCTTGAGAAAAAGTGATGCTCTCCAGGGTTCCTTTGTCCCCACCTGGACCCCAACTACCTGGCTCCTGGGAACATCTAATTGGCCAACACAACCTTGCCTGTCTGACACTCCCCTTTTGTAATCCAGACCTGTCTACTCAGTCCCTGGTGTGTCACTCTCTGCCTGCACATGTTTTGGCCGTTTTACTGGAAGGCAGTATATTGTAGCTAAGCTGATGACTGCAGAGTACACAGCACCTTCCCTGGCATGTGGCTAATACATAGAAGATGCAACTCTTTTTCCCTTTAAGGGCCTTGGGAAGAGCCCCTTTCCCTTGTTTTGGAAGACAAAATGGATACGGATTGGTGATACCCATTTCCCCCATGGTCTCATAGAACAGATACAAATTCAGGATCACCCTTTATTTTTTTTCTTTTCCTTTCTTTCCTTTTTCTTTTCACTATGTTGCCCTCAGTAGAGTGCTGTGCAACCTCCAACTCCTGGGCTTAATTCTCCTGCCTCAGCCTCCCAAGCAGCTGGGACCACAGGTGCCCGCCACAATGCCCAGCCATTTTTTTGTTGTTGTTGCAGTTGTCGTTGTTCAGCTGGCCCTTTGAACCTGCCAGCCTGGGTGTATGTGGCCGGCACCGTAACCACTGTGCTATGGGCACCAAGCCCAGGATCACACTTTAGAAAACAATGTCTGACAGGCCCATGGAAGCAGGACTTGAGGGATGATGAGACAGGAAGAGACGAGGGAGTAACCTGCCTGGGGCCCAAGCAGTGAGATGTGAGACAGGAGACAAACGTGAATGCTGGAATAAGGAAACACATGCCACAGGCCACTTGAATGCCTTTGAGTGCTGGGCCCTTTCTTTTTGTTTTTTTTTTCTTGGAGACAGAGTCTCACTTTGTTGTCGCCCTCGATAGGGTGCGGTGGCGTCACAGCTCACAGCAACCTCTAGCTCTTAGGCTTAGGTAATTCTCCTGCCTGAGCCTCCTGAGTAGCTGGGACTACAGGCGCCCACCACAATGCCCAGCTATTTTTTTGTTGCAGTTTAGCTGGGCCCGGGTTCAAACCCGCCACCCTCGGTATATGGGGCTGGCGCCCTACTTACTGAGACACAGGCTCTGCCCAACAAGGCCCTTTCTTGACTGTGATGAACACATCTCATTCCCTCTAGGGATTCATGGAAGATGAAGGTCGGCAGCGAACCACCAAGTACATCTCCTGCGTGTTTGCGGAGGAGAGTGACCTGAGCCGGCAGTACCAAAGGGAGAAGGCCCGGAGTGAGCTCCTGACCACCGTGAGCCTGGCCTCTGTGCAGGAGGAGTCGCTGCTGCCAGAAGGCGAAGACACATTCCTCTCTGAGTCGGACAGTGAGGAGGAAGGCAGCAGCAGCAGCAAGCGGAAGGGCAGAGGGTCCCAGGGGGATGTGAGATCCGCTGCGCTCCTCGGGCCTGGGGCTCATTTTCATCACTCTACCCCAACCAAGGGTAGGGAGCACTTGTCAGGGCGAGAGTGGGCAGGGACTGTGTGCACTGGTGCTGCTGGGCGTTGCAGCTGTTCAGTTCAGCTGGCACCTGTGGGTCCCCTTGGTACTGTCCTAATTTAGAGCCAGATGGTGGCACTCTCCACATCTCTTACGTTTGGAGGTGAGGGGCCTATGGTCTGTCTCCTGGCTACTTGTCAGTCATTTCTCCTTGGGAAATGTTTTGTTTGGTTGTGTTTTATTAATATCATTAAAAGAGTAGAATTTCATAAGTTCTCTCTTTCCCTCCAACCATCTCTTTAAGAATCTCAGGTTTTAGTTTAGTTATAGAGGATGTTTTTTGAAGTGTGTGGAGGGTGGTGCTGATGACAAATTTTTCAGATCTGGTATCCAGTTAAGAGCTCCCCAGGGGACATTTGGCAGTGTCCATAGACGTTTTTTTTTTTTTTTTTTTTGTAGAGACAGAGTCTCACTTTATGGCCCTCGGTAGAGTGCCGTGGCCTCACACGGCTCACAGCAACCTCCAACTCCTGGGCTTAAGCGATTCTCCTGCCTCAGCCTCCCGAGTAGCTGGGACTACAGGCGCCCGCCACAACGCCCAGCTGTTTTTTGGTTGCAGTTTGGCCGGGGCCAGGTTTGAACCCGCCACCCTCGGTATATGGGGCCAGCGCCTTACCGACTAAGCCACAGGCACCGCCCATCCGTAGACATTTTTGAGTGTCACAGTTTAGGGAGGGAAATGCTACTGGCATGGAGTAGATAGAAGCCAGGATGCTGTTAAATGTCCTACAATGCACAGAGCAGCCCTCAGAACAGAGGACTATCCAGTCCGAATGTCAGCACGGCTGGAGTTGAGAAACCTGCTTAGATGAAAGGCCAGAAGGGGCCCTGAGCTGCTTTTTGGTCCACCACCTTGTCTGTAAACTCCCTCTGAACAGCCTCCGCCACCCTGCTGGGTCCCTATCGCCCTCCACTTGATTTGTTCTCCCTCTGTCCTCCACTACAGGTGGGTGGAAGGTCCTGAACCTACAGCCACTGAAGAAGCAGCCATCTTCCTCCCCAGGAGCTGCTGAGGAGAAACTCTGCCGGAGCTCAGTAAGCAGGGACAATGTCTTGGACAGCAGCGGCACCTCAGACCCCAACATATCCTTTGATTCCCACTGCCTGGGCAGTGGCAGTGGCAATATAGCTGTGATCGAGGAGGTCCGCCTTGAAAACCCAAAGGTCAGTGCTCACAGAAGGAGGGTGTTGCCTCTGAAAAGGAGCCTATAGCAGATGAACTGCAGATGCATCTTTTCTGTCCCTAAGAATTAACATGACAATAGCATAATCCGTAACTGAGTACCCATGCTGAGTGTGGGCCCTGAGCTTATGGCTAGGGGCTTCCCAAGGAGTAATGTGGTGCTCACTCACACAGAACCTTACCAGGGCCTGTGTCCACACAGAAATCTCATGTTATCTACCCAGTGTTTTTACTTCCAGCAGCTTACTCTTCACTTAAATTTATTTTAGAGGGAAGATTCGTGTGGTTTAGATCAGCAGTTCTCACCCTGAACCACTTTTGCCCCCAGGGCACATTTAGTAGTGTTCAGAGACATTTTTTAGTATCACAACTTGTGGAGAGTCTGCCGTAGACATGGAGTAGGGGGAAACCAGGATACTGTTAAATATTCTTTTTTTTTTTTTTTTTTTTTTTTTTTTGTAGAGACAGAGTCTCACTTTATGGCCCTCAGTAGAGTGCCGTGGCCTCACACAGCTCACAGCAACCTCCAACTCCTGGGCTTAAGCGATTCTCTTGCCTCAGCCGCCCGAGTAGCTGGGACTACGCCCGGCTATTTTTGGTTGCAGTTTGGCCCGGGCTGGGTTTGAACCCACCACCCTCGGTATATGGGGCCAGCGCCTTAACGACTGAGCCACAGGCGCGGCCCCAGGATACTGTTAAATATTCTTATAATAGGCAGGGCGGCCTCTTGCAACAGAGAGTTGTCCACCCTAAATATCAGTACCGCCAAGGTTGAGAAACTACTTTAGATGAAAGACCAAGATAATTTACTGTAAAAAAGATACAGTATCTTGGCCAGATACTATTGTATGTCATCTATTAAAGATGCAATAGATTCAGGCCAGTGCTTTTTCATCAAGGTAATTAGAAAGATTAAATGTCAATTGATAGCTGGTGCAGTGACTCACACCTATAATCCCAGCACTCTGGGTGGCCGAGGCAAGAGGACTGCTTGAGGCTCGGAGTTGAAGACCAAACTGGGCAACATAGCAAGATTCTTTTTTTTTTTGAGACAAGAGTCTCAGTATGTCACCCTCTGTAGAGTGCTGTGGTGTGTGACGACACAGCTCACAGCAACCTCAAACTCTTGGGCTCAAGTGATTCTCTTGCCTCAGCCTCCCTCCCTTGTGGCGCAATACCCAGCTATTTTTTTGCTATTGTTGTTGTTGTCGTCTGTTTAGCAGGCTTGGGCCAGGTTTGAACCCACCAACCCCAGTGCATGTGGCCGGCGCCCTCAGCACTGAGCTACATTAGATTCTGACTTTATAAAAATTGAAATAAAAAAGACAAATAATACAGGAAATTATGTGATTCAGTCACTTAATGCCATGTCCTTTGTGCCCAGTGATTCACAAGGCTTATGTTAGAGTTAGGATTTCCTTTCCATTCAGGGTTCACATTTGGGCTTTAACATTGTGATCCAAGGACAGGTAGGACAAGTTCATTTTTACCTCATGGAAGACAGAAAGACATTAAGAGAGAAGTGGACATTTGGGCAGGGATAAAAAAAGGAAGCACAGATCCATTCGTCCTAATTTCCTCATGGAAACCTATACTGGATTTGAAACCCTGCCTCTGCTCCATGTCCTCTGTGGCTCAGAGACTTCCCACATTGCCCTCTGTGAGGGGTCAGAAGCGCCATCCTGGCACATGGTCAGTGTGTGGCACCCTGGATAGTTAGTTACTCAGCAACATTGAGCCCTGGTTTCCTCTTCTGCAAAATATAAACAGTACTGATAAAGCTATTTGGAGTTTTTAATGATAAAAGCCTAATAAAGTAACTGGTATATAAGTGAAAGTACATTAATTTCTTTCCCGCTACTATGGAGGAAGCAAGAGAAATTGAGAGAATGCTTTCCTCTTTTTTAGGAGTTGCTATAGTAGATGCCTTTAATTTCTGTTGTGAAACTAGCTGTTCCTTATCAGGTGGCCCAGGGTCCTCTGCTAGAAGGTGTCTTTGCTATTTCTTTTTTTTTTTTTTTTTTGGCCGGGGCTAGGTTCAAACCTGCCACCTCCGGCATATGGGACTGGCGTCCTACTCCTTGAGCCACAGGCGCTGCCCTGTCTTTGCTATTTCTAAGTACTGAAATGGTAGGGCAGTGGGATCCTGTGTAGGAGAACAGACTTTGTGACTTCCTTCTTGAAAGACGGAAGTAGAAATTCCTTAGGGAAAGTACACATGTAAGATTGGTGTGTGGCCCCTAAGCCATGCTGAGCTCATTGGATCTCGTGCTTTTGATCTCTGTTCCAGGAGAGTAGCAGTTCCCAGAAGACTGGGAGGCATGGTGCGGGCCAGGACAAACCCCATGAAACTTACCGACTATTGAAACGCAGGAATCTGATCATAGAAGCTGTCACCAACCTCCGCTTAATCGAGAGCTTATTCACGTAAGGAATAATTTGTCTGTCTGTCATCAATAATAATTCTAATCCCAGTTAGTCATCATAAGCCTCAGAAGGGACTGAGAGGCATTTGAATCTGTTCTACTGTATAAATTTTTGTGGTATCCCTCTGTGGTGGAAAGGATTAGCATTTGTTTTTACTATGCAAAAAGTGTAGGCATGGAGGAATATCGATATGCTAGACAGGAAGAGGATGATTGATAGAGAAATGGAAGTTGTGGGGAAAGTGCATTTGCCTTTCTTCTTTCCTGGAAAATTACTGCTAAGGAGAGTGAAGGCAGGTAATAGCATTACTTGTAAACTTTTAGTTCTCCTTGGGGGATTTTGTTCTAACAGAATCTTCTGTGGAAGAAAAAACAAATACACATAGAACTTCTGCGTTTGGGTGGAGTAGAGGCTCTGGTTTGGTCATTATAACCCTCTATTACCACCACCTCTTGGGGTGGCATCTTCTGGGCTTCTGAGGCACTGAGTGTGAAAGCCATGTGAAGAGGAGCCTTACCCGCCAGTCAAGGACATGGGTCCTACTTTGTACTCGGTCTCTGTAGTGAGGGCCAAGTGGGCCCAGGGACCATCTTCAGATGCTGTCCCCTTAGTCCCCTTTCTGTGCAGTGAGGGGTTTGGCTTGGTGTTCCTGATGTCCCTTCTGGCCCTGTCTTTCTATGATCAGTGATCTAGAAATATTATTGTAGTGACTCAGGAAGCTCTAGAGAGTAAGACATACCAAGAGGGAAACCAAGAAGAGCTTCTTATCTGAGGGGACAGTGGTGAACTGGAATGTCCCTTGGCTGGATGTTAAATTAGCGTGTAGACTCAGAGACCACAGATTTCTGTCATGGTGCTCAGTGTCTCTGCTGTCATCACAAATCAGGTCGTCTCTCAAGTTGCTGGTGAAAGGTTCAGCACGTGGAGTGCTGTGACTGGTGGCTTGTCCTTAATTAACTCTTCTGCCACGTAGAGACATAATCTTTAACATTTCAAGATGTCAGCCTGTCCAGGGTGAGCGAAACCTTCTTTAATTCTTCCCTAGTGTCCATTAGATACCATTAGGCATGTGTCTGTCACCTGTGTTAAGGAAGGCCCTCCTGTTGAGATTGGGGATGTTAACTGTTAACAGGATTCAGAAGATGATCATGGATCAGGAGAAGCAAGAAGGCGTGTCCACCAAGTGCTGTAAGAAGTCCATTGTCCGCTTGGTGCGGAACCTGTCTGAGGAAGGTCTCTTGAGACTGTATCGGACTACAGTCATCCAAGATGGCATCAAGAAGAAGGTAATTCTGGCTCTGCTGCTGCCCACAAAGCCAGCCTTATGCTGTTGGAGGTTTTCCCGTCTAGCTTCTTCTGTCAGTGTTTGTCTTGGTTGTTCTTTTGTTACCAGTGACTTTGAATTACCTTCATAATTTGGGGGCCAAGGGTCATCCTACCTTTACACGGAAGCAATAGTTTGGTTGCATGTTGAAGCAGTTGGTCAACTACAAGCAGCTCCATGCAGGCATCTAGCCTTGCAGCCAGCCTTGAACAAATAGGCAGGAAAGTGGAAGCACGTTGAAGATCAGCAAAGTAGTGTTGGGAGAAGTTAAATAACATTTAGAAGGTGGAAATTTTTGACTAAGCAGCACAACGTTTTCATGGAGATCTGAGGAAACATATCCCAGGGGAAATGATGGCAGCGACTCAATAGGAGGCACTATGGGGCTTATTCAGAGGGGAATGATGCATCTCTTCTGTTTATCTGTTTCTATAAATTTACAGTTTAGGGCCATTTCCATAGCAACTATAGCTCAGCAGCGCTGCACATATTCTAAGGCACACAGTTTTCAGGGTCAGGGAGATTTGCATAGTACAGCTAGGCACTAAGGCCAAAGAGAATTGTTGTGTGGCCACAGTCACTTTTAATTCCCTGACCTTTTTCCTGACTACATTTCTGATCTCTGCCTTAGGATAGGTCTACTTTGATATTTTGTTTTCTTTTAATAAGCTGGCAAGGTCATTTCTGCTTTTGTACTTTTGTTTTTTGAGCGATCTGTGAAATACAGAACAGTATAAAAAGTGACTTAAGAAACACAGTGTCTACTGTTGAAAGCTGACAGCTCTCTCATCAGTTTTTATATCTTCTGTGAGTCTTTTTTAAATTAAACAATTACATCTCCTTGACCTTGCTGCCCTCCCCACCAGCTGCCACTGTCCCCATGAGCAGTGGCCATAGGTCCCTGTGCCAACTTCTCTAAAGGCAGGAAAAGCCCAATCTCTGACTAGTGTTGACCTTCAGAGAGTGGACTTCTTAGTTTGCTCTTCTTAGGCTGTCTTGTTTGTGTGGTAATTGAGGGCAGCAATGCTTTCCCCAGATTAGAGGTGGGGAGCAGCATCTGCACAGGTGTCAGCTATGTCTTGAGCTATTCCCATCAGGCTGTACCAGAGGGAGCAGAAGACGAGCTGGGGTGAGGGACAAGTGCAGCACATAACCTCAAGGGAAGGAACAGGGGTCTCTGGCCACCCTCTGTCTGTAGGGTACCACCACTACCGTGGCCCATTTTCCAGCTGCATGTACGTTTCTAGAACAGGTGTGGGCTCCGGCTCTTGGAGCACTTGCTGCCAAGCAGCCTTCTATTCTGCTGGATCATGCTGGCTGGAGGTGATGAACTTGAGTCAGTCTTTTGGCCTTTTGCTCCTGCATCCTGTCCTGACTGTTGGGCCTTTGGGCACTTGGCTGAGCCATTTGACTATTGAAAGTGAGGCGATATTGGGCGGTGCCTGTGGCTCAGTGGGTAGGGTGCCAGCCCCATATACCGAGGGTGGTGGGTTCAAACCTGGCCCCGGCCAAACTGCAACCAAAAAAAAAAAAAATAGCCAGGTGTTGTGGCAGGTACCTGTAGTCCCAGCTACTCGGGAGGCTGAGGCAAGAGAATCATCTAAGCTCAGGAGTTGGAGGTTGCTGTGAGCTGTGACACCATGGCACTCTACCCAGGGCAAAAAAGCGAGACTCTGTCTTATTTTAGAAAAAAAAGAAAGTGGGACGTATGAGTACTGTGTATTTGTACTGTACTTTTAAATTCTCTAAGGTGTTACTTCACTGAGACGCCGTCTTATTAAAAGAAGAAAGTGGGGAGATATGAGTACTGTATATTTGTACTGTGCTTTTAAATTCTCTAAGGTGTTACTTAACTATCTCAATTGAGCCTCACAAAAGCAGTAAGTTGATATCTCAGTGTGTCTATGCAGGGAGGTATCCTCATTTCACAAATGAGGATCGGGAGAGAATGAGCCACGTGCAGCCTTCTAAGCCTTCGTCTAGGCGTTGCTGCCCATGCCCTGCTTCCAAACTTACCTAAGCCCGTATTTGGTAGGAAACTGCTGGCCCAAGTTGACACTCAGACAACCTGACTTTGCTATCGCTTGCCAGTGATAGTCAAACAAGAATTTTGGCTCTCTGGGTGCCTGGCCTTTGTGCCTTGCCATCCATGGAGCTGGCGCCCTCACACCCCCTGCTCAGCTCTGCTTCTCTCTGCTGAGCATTTGAGTTCCTTCCCTTCCACACAGTTTTCATTTTCACCTACACCTCTCATGAAATGATAACCACCTTAACTGTTCAGCTTCAGTAGCTCGGAAAAGGTAAAAAACAACAAAAGCAGCCTAAATCCTCTTCCTGTTTGTTTGGAAGTGTGCCCAGCAGGAGTCCCACGATGGCACTCTCAGACAGCGGTGATTACTGAAAGCTGCTTACTTTTTTCAGATGGAAGCCCTCAGGATTCATGAGCAACTGTGAAGTTCTCAGATAGTGGGAGTGGGGCTTCAGGAGCAGCCCATCAGGTCACAGCAGGGACCAGTGGGCTGTGACAGCCCAGTGGGGGAATTGAAGCTCTGTGTCCAGGCCAGAATTCCTCACTCAAGCAGAAAAGCCACAGCACTGATAGTTGAGCTTGGTCACTTGAGGAATTTTGATGCTTGTGGCTGTAAGCGCAAACTGTTTAGCAACAGTTTGCTTCATTCTCATAATTGTCTTTTGGAAACATTAATGAAAATGGATGTAAGCAGTGTTCCACTAAGGGACAGAGTTGTGGAGCCAAGTCTCTCTCAGCAATTCCCTCGTCCTTTGGAACACTCTGACCTCTTTCTGCAGGTGGATCTGGTAGTGCACCCGTCCATGGACCAGAATGACCCTCTCGTGAGAAGTGCCATCGAGCAGGTTCGCTTCCGGATCTCCAATTCAAACACAGCCAACAGGCAAGTGACAGCTCCCAGGAGTAATCCACAGCAACGCTGCCTGGACCTGTGTGTTCTGGCTGGAAGCAGTTTTCCCAGAGTTCTTTATTTATAAATCAGTGAGTTTATTTTGTAAGTAAAATCAGTGAATTCATTGGCTTAGAGTTTGTGGTTCATGATCCCTTAGTCTAAATAAGGATCAATGTTCAGTGTACAGATTACTCCCAATCATAGACCTCTGATGTCTGAAACAACGCAGTCTCAAAATGGCTTAAAATGATTCTAGTTGCCTTTCTCAGATATTCTCTAGACTTGTTCATAAACTGTCTAACTGGTCAAGAGAAACTCAGAGCTAAAAATTCTTAGCTGCATCTCAACTAGAGATGGCCCCCAGAGGGCAGAGGGCTCACCTGTCTTGCAGGCACTGCATCTGTGCAGTCTACCAAGTATTGGCCACATATGCTTTGAACCAGTTGCTGATTCATTTCTCATAAAATTCCCAATTTTTGGCATTTATAAATGTGTGAAAAGAACTAGCACATTGGGCTCCCTTTCTCACGGGCAGCAGCTGCCCCATAGATGGCGGTCCCACAGTCTCTACTACCCCCAGATGTCTGTTGACTTGACATAAATTGTGTTTGTTTGCGTCATCTGCATGGCCCCTATGGACAGTTGAATTTGAAACCCCAGGCACAGTGGCTTCATCTGATTCATGGGGACATACCCTGTCCTTTCTCTCAGCCCTTGGTTTTTTCAACATACTATTGCATATTGTATTTGAACTGCAGGGGTAAAGCTTCTCAGCCTCCAGTGCCCCAAGGGGAGGCAGAAGAAGGTCAAGGAAAAGAGGGCCCAAGTGGATCAGAAGACTCTCACATAAGTGCTTCCTCTAAGTCAGAAAGTGGACGGATAAAAAAAAGTGATGAGAAAATGGGCATAACCCAGCTTAGAAATTATAACCCCGTTATAGGTAAAAAGCGGCTTCTTGTCTGTGTTTAATTGTGTTTCCCTTGTTGTTCACATGATGATGTTTGAGTCATTCAGTGTTCTTATTATTTTGAGCACTGAGCTAGAGTTAGAAGAATTGGGTCTAGGCTGGGTACAGTGGTCCACACCTATAATCCTAGTATTCTAAGAGTCTCAGGCAGGTGGATCTCTTGAGCTCAGGAGTTTGAGACCAGCCTGAGCAAGAGCAAGACCCTGTCTCTACTAAAAAATAGAAAACTGAGACAACAGGGTCACTTGAGCCCAAGAGTTTGAGGTTGCTATGAGCTATGATGATGCCATGGCACTGTACCAGGGCAACAAAGTCACACTCTGTCTCAAAAAACAAACAAACAAAAAATTGGATTGGGTCTGAATTACTGATTGGAGCATGTTGGGCTGGACACGTAACTTCTGCCAGCATCGTTTCCTTGTTTGCAGAATGGGGATAATTCTGCCTGGCATACCTCACATGGCTGTTCAGAGACTCAGATGAAATTGTACTAGATCCCAGTGTAAGGAAAGATTAATTCCTAGTTCTGAATATCCTTGGGCTGGAACATAATTTAAACCACAGAAAAATCTCTCCCTGTCCAGACCCTACAAATCCCCTGGCAGTGTAGTCGTTGAGGCTGAGCACTCATGTAATTTTCCCAGTCGGGTCTCTAACTGGGTCACCCCCTCACTCGTTTCTCTCTGAGCTACTCTGGTATAAATTTGTGCTGAGCAAGTACAGATGGCCAGGACTTTATACTCAGGTACCCTGCTCTTCTAGCCACAATGTGTGTGCAGGAAGGAGGGCAGACTTGCCTTACTAGGGCCCAGACCTCTGCTAACCAGCATCTGGTATCCAGCACAATAGACTGGGGATTCCAAGAGGAAGAGGTGATTTATGTGACTGCCCTTTCTGAGGCTCTATTCCCACAGTGCAGCCTTTACTTGCATGGTTTGCCATGCATATGTTCCAGTCCAAGGATATTCAGCAGAAGGAATTAATCTTTCCTTATGTTGGGATCTGCATAATTACAGCTCAGTCTCTAAATAGCCATGAGAGTTTCCTATGTGAGTAAAGACCAGATTAAAGAGAAATAGGAGCATGAGTCTGTGTGGCAGAGCAGCACGTGCACCTGAGTAGAGCAAAGGCAGCAAGTGTGCTCTCAGAGGGCCTGCCAAGCACTTGGCTCACCTGTTACTCGGTCTGACACCTGTCCTTTCTCACTGAGGAAAGTTAGAGAACAGTTTATTTATATCAATAAAGAAATGAGCTAGAATATTTGGCACAGTTTCTATCAAACTACAAGTCCTCACCCCGTAGCCTCTTAGACCCTCCTTGCTGGTTCCCTTCCCATTATGCTCCAGCGTCACATCCTGCACTCTCCTCTTTTCCTGGTGCACTCTGCCCCTCCAGCCTCCTGACCATTCCAGGAATGTGCCAGGCATGTACCCATCCCAGGCACCTTGCATTTACCCAGTCTGCACGTCCCCAGATATCTGCACAGCCCCCCCTTCACCAACTCGAGGACTTTACTCCGAGGCCTCTCCTCAGTTGCCTCGTCTTCACTGTATGTAGAATTACAGCCCTTCTCCCATCCTTGCTTTATTTTCTACACCAGCTATTTCCATCCAATGTGCTATTTTAGGTATTTTTTATTGTCTGTCCTCGAACACTAGAAAGCGAGCTCTGAGAGAATTATTTGTCATCTTCCTAACACCTGGCACATAATGGCACTCAATAGGTTTTGAATGAATTGAAATAAATTCAATCAGGGATTTTTCAAGCACTGCCCTCCCCATTTCTTGCTTCAGTTCCTGGACTCGGACGTTCTCTAGGGTTTCTGCCCAAAATGCCTCGCCTGCGAATGGTCCACGTGTTTCTGTGGTACCTGATCTATGGGCACCCTGCCGGCAACACGGTGGAGAACCCAAATCACATCAATGAAAGAAAAACAGTAAAGCAGGAGCCGGGCAGGGCAGCCTCCTCCTCTAGAAATGTCTGGGAAGCCTCCCCAACCAAAGACAGCCAAGATGGCATCACCTGGGAGGCTGAAGTGGAGCTTGCCACAGAGACAGGTGAGATGTCGTTGCCATGCCTGCACCAAGGGCAGGCAGATCTTGGGAGGATCCAGGAAGAAACAATAATGGTTTAGCGTTGTGGCAGGTACCTGTAGTCCCAGCCATTCGGGAGGCTGAGACAGGAGAATTGCCTAAGTCCAAGAGCTGGAGGTTGCTTTGAGCTGCGATGTCACGGCACTTAACCGAGGGCAACAAAGTGAAACTCTGTCTCTAAAAAGAAAAAAAAAAAAAAAAAGAATACAATGGTTCCTCATCCTGATCTGAACAGGCTATGTCCCAATATTGTCTTCTCATCTAAATGGAGACATAATCCAAATTCCCTGACCCTCCAGGCTTCCTACCTCCTCCTCCTTCCTGCCTAACAAATGGAGTTTTTGCCCAAGTTTGTGGTAAAGGAGCCAAGATTTGCTGGGAGATGTCACTGATTTTTGTCCTTATGACTGGGATCCTGACTGCTGGGAGTGACTCTGCTTTCTTCCCTAGTATATGTGGATGAGGCCTCGTGGATGCGCTACATCCCTCCCATCCCAGTCCACAGGGACTTTGGATTTGGCTGGGCCCTTGTCAGCGACATTCTCCTCTGTCTCCCACTCTCCATTTTTATCCAGATTGTGCAAGTCAGCTACAAGGTACTGGTGACTCTGTGGTTGTCATACCTCCTCTGAGCCAAAGAGCCTACATTCCCCTGGTCAAGGGAAAAGACCTCAGGATGGATAGATGGATGGTTGAAAGGATAGGTGGATGGAAGATGGTCAGTCAAGAGAAAAAACTTTAAGGATTTATTCTCCTACGTAGATTAGATAGATAATTGGGTGGCTGGATAGATGGATGAATGATTGGTTAAGGGTAGTCACTTCAAAAACTTGTCCATTTAGATCTGTCAATAAGTAGGTAGGAAGATAGACAAGTGATCATGATACACTTGAACAATAAAATGTTCATAGAAATTTAGTAAATAAAAAGAAGGAAATAGAACTTACCCACAGCTCATCACTCAGAGGGAAAATGACTGCTAATCTTTGGGGTGCATTTTCCTCTAGTCTTTTATTACTATGCTGTGTGTGTGTACTCTCCCTTTTTAAAAAAACTCAGTTGAAACTGTATTTACTCTTTTATTATGTGTTCTTTTGACTGAACAATGTATCATATTTTCCACATCATTAACTTTTTAAACTTGATACTAAATAGATTCATAGCTTTCCTTCTTATGCATGTACTCTAATTTATTTAACCAATAATATTTTCTATTTTTGGACATTTAAATTCAAGTTTCTTGCTATTATACATGACATATTGATGAATAGATGTGGGTAGCTCCACCATTTTTTCCTCAGAGTACCAATAGAGGCAGAATCATGAGCTTCAGAAGAAATGAGTGTTCATTTTTTGTTGTTGTTTAACATAAATAAATACATTTCTGTATTGCCCTGTGGAAATATTTTAGCAGTCTATTTGCCCACTGCAGGATATGAGGGTGCTTGTTTATTGCCCTCAGCAGTGTGGTGGATGGGCGGTAAGGGGATGTGGTGAGACAGGGATAGAAGGGTTTGGAGGGGCAGGAAGGAGGGTCTGATGGGCCGGTTCAGGGAGATGACCATTGAAAGATCTGAGTATTTGTCTATGATTCTTGCAGTTCACTCTGGCCTTCAGGGTGAACTAAACCTGAAAATCCTTCTAGGTGGACAACCTGGAGGAGTTTCTGAACGACCCTGTGAAGAAGCACACGCTGATCCGGTTTCTCCCCAGGCCCATCCGGCAGCAGCTCCTGTACAAGAGGTGAGGCCATTGAACCTGGCACAAAGTGGCATCAGATCCAAACAGGCCCTTTAAAGTTAGGGTTCTGAGTAAACATTCACCAGAAAAAGGAAAAGGTTTCTGCCTTGTAGATTATAAACATTCAAGATTTTTATTAATTCAACCACCAAAGTATGGCTGCTAAATTTTATTACTTGATTTCAAGGTTCTTTTAAAGTAAAATCTGCTAAAGTCCGCAAGTATTGAAGTGGCTTTTTTTATTTCTTTCTTACTTTTGCTTTCCAAGTCTAACTCCAAGTGTGGGGTCTATGCTCCACTGCCCGGTTGGATGTTGGAAAGGGTAGTTCTGGACCTTGGCACAGAGCAGGCCTGAGGATGGGCGTCTGGGTACCACCAGGTAGAAGAGAGAAGTGAGCCACACACCGTGTCCTGGATGTGACTCAGGCTGCCACCTGGGAGTGTGGTGTGATGGGAACCATGCTCTCTGTTTTCCAGGCGTTATATCTTTTCAGTGGTGGAGAACCTTCAGAGGCTGTGCTACATGGGGCTGCTACAGTTTGGTCCCACAGAAAAGTTTCAGGATAAAGATCAGGTAATATCTTTCAAGCCCAAACGAAAATTGTTCTAATTCTTAAACACAGTCACATAAAAGCCAGACCCAGTGCTGATCCTGCAATGCTCCTCTCTCCCCATCTGGTATCTCCTGTAGGTTTTTATCTTCTTGAAGAAGAATGCAGTCATCGTTGACACCACCATTTGTGACCCACATTACAACCTTGCCCGCAGCAGCCGTCCATTCGAAAGGCGTCTCTATGTCCTCAACTCGATGCAGGATGTGGAAAATTACTGGTTTGATCTGCAGTGTGTCTGCCTCAATACCCCACTAGGTAGGTACCATCTGTCTTTGCTGGACCTTAACTATTCTCTCTCCCTTGTGTGTAATAACAGGGATTTAGAGCTAGAAGAGCCTGGGGGTTACGTAGCTCGGTGGTTTTCACTCTGAGGCCTAGAAGGCACCCGGGCTCTCTTAGAAAGGAGAGTGATGGGGCTGGCTCCTGGTCTCTCACACATTTAAGCCCAAGCAGCCCCCCTTGTTTTCATTCACTTGTTTATTAAATAGGTATTTATTGAATGCCTCCTGTGTGTCATTTCCTGTGTCTGCCCTTGCAATGGTGAGAACACACCCTGCCCTGCCTTCATGAGGCTTGAATTCTAGTAAAAAAGAAACATAGCTCATAAGAGCACTCCAAGTGTGATTGTAAGCCATGCTGGAATGTGGGGGATGTGGATTCCAGGGCTCACAACAGCCTGCTGGGGAGACATTTGAGCTGAGATCTAAAGGATGAGACTACGCCAGCCATGGCTAGAGGTGGGGAGGGCATCGCGGGCAGGGCAGAGGCCAAGGCCCTGAGCGGCACATTGGAGAAAGAAAAGGCCAGCATGTGTGGGTGGAGGGTGCAGGAGGCAGACACCAGAGGCCTTGAAGGACATAGTGGAGTTTGGGTTTATTGGAGGAGTGATAAGGAGCTGTTGGTAGTTATAAACAGAGAGTACAAGATCACTCATGTTTTTGAAAGTTCACCTGGCTGCTGTGTAGAGAATGGGGTAGGCTAGAGGCACAGGTGTGGAATGGAAGCAGGGAGGCCAGTAAAGGAGTGTGACCCTGTCTAAGAGACATCCACTGATGACCCTGGGAGTGGGAGGAGGGGGGGTCTGGGAGGAGTTTTGGAGGAAGGATTGTCCAGGCATGCAGGTCGTTGGCTGAGTTGGGCTTTGGGTGGGGCCTTGTTCATACCGTTTCCACTCCCTGGATGGCCTTCCCTCTTGCTCAGCTCCACATGGTCACTTCTGCTTCAGGCATCACCTCTCTGAGAAAGCTTTTCCAGCATCTTTATTGTCATCATCTCATTTCATCCTGTGAGTTCCTGAGCACAGGAAATTTGGCTTCTATCCCTATGATTTGCAAAGTGCCTGGTATACAGTTGGTATCTGGTATACCGTTGGTATCTGGTAAATGTTTATTGGATTTGAGGCCAGATATGGTGGCTCATGCCTGTAATGCCAGCACTTGGGAGCCCAAGGCAGGTGGATTGCCTGAGCTCACAGGTTCAAGACCAGCCTGAGCCAGAGCGAGACCTTGTCTCTAAAAATAGCTGGGCATTATAGCAGGTGCCTGTAGTCCCAGCTACTTGGGAGGCTGAGGCAAGAGAATCAGTTAAACCCAAGAGTTTGAGGTTGCTGTGAGTTATGATGCTACGGCACTCTACCAAGGGCGACAAAGTGAGATTCTGCCTCAAAAAAACAACAACAAAATGTTTATTAAATGAATGGGGGGATTTGTGGAAAGCAATAGAGCCTCCACTCCAGTCCTTTTTCCTCCAGGACTATCTCCGTCTGGTCTTTTCCTGCCACCTCTGCCAGGAGGAAAAGGATGCTACATTCAATTTGCACCTGTGAGAGGAATTGGATCCTGTTCTTCCCATCACAGAACAGAAAGATCCATATCACAATTTCTGCAAAGTAGGAGTCACACAGTTATTTGGGTAGAATTATTTAATGCCAACAGAGTAATGAGCGCTTGTACTTAGAAACTTTAAGGGGTCCAGACAAATTTGAGAGCAGTATGTTTCATAGAATCTTCTGGCATTCAGTAGTGAGCTAGGTAGGCTTTTATCACTTTAGATTTTTTAATAATGCCCTAATTCCTCCACATTTTATACCTAGATAAAAATTTGTGAACCAGCATGTAAAATTCGCACCAAAGATTTTCAGGCCTGACAATTGGTGAATTTCTATCCCTTTTAGTGTTCAAGAGCAGAAATGTCAGAGGCTTATTGAGTCCATTAATCAGGCATTGATTGTTTCTTCATTCAACAAACACTTAAAGACATTCTGCCCCCAAGGACTGGGGGAAATGCATCATATAATAAGATGTAATCATATTTTAAAGCAGGTGCTGCCCCAAAGCTAAAATGTTAAATGCTGATTACTGAGCCCTGCCCAGAAGTTCTGCCTTTCTGACAAACAGTTTGGTGGTGCAGTTGTTACTCGTATATGAGAAGCATTGCATTAAGTATTCACCATTTCAAGTATTCATTCAAGTAGACGACCTTGGGCAAGCTGTTTGTAACCTCTCTTAGCCTTAGTTTATTTCTGAACTGAGAACACCACTACCATTACCATATGGGGCTGAGGTGAAGCTTGAATGAGATGTCTTATGTAAAGTTCCAACTGTGAGGTGCAGGGCATGAGCTCCCACTGCCTCTGTCCCCCACTGCTGCACCATCATGCCATGGTGTCTATTTGAGCATATTGTGAGAGGGTGTTTGACAGGTTGCAGGCTAATGTAATCTTCCCTCAGCTACTCAAGCAAGTTGTTTTAGTTATATTTTAAATTTCTTTTAAGAAGTGTAATCTTTAGTGTAGGATAACTTAATGTAATTTCTCAACTACACTCAAGTGCACCTCTTGAGAACTTAGGAGACTTTTGGCTGCTCCTGGAACCTAGTGAGGCCCAGGGACACTGCACGCCATCTCAGCTATCTGTGCAGATCCTTCCCGATCCCTGCTGTGCTGCATAGTGCAGTCATTTCTGCTTGGCTTCTGCGTGCTGGCTCACAGCACTTCCCTGGGGCTTTCCAATTGCATGGGGACCCCCAGGCAGGAAGGCCTGGCCTTCCTCTGCTCTGGACTCCCCGAGCCTGTTGGACTCCCAGATTCCTGTCTGCCTTCCATCCTTTTCAGGTTCTACCTGATAGAAACCCTTTTGTTAGGTCAGCCACCAGCATTTTAACCCTGTCTTCTGCTCCCTCTGACACCCTTTTATGAGGTATTTTGCAAAAAGAGGTCCTGCAACTTTCAGACCCCCTGGTCTGGTGGGGGAAGCTTCTTCACAGACAAGGAATCCACTCTTCCCTCATCACCCAGCAGCTTGCTGCAGCCACCAGAGCTATAGCAGGAAGCTGTGACAGTCACACTCGTGTTTGTTTTTCTAGGTGTGGTGCGCTACCCACGTGTCAGGAAGAGTAGTGGGCCAGGGCAGACCAGTGACGAGGAGGGCAGCCTGCAGAAGGAGCAGGAGAGCGCCATGGACAAGCACAACCTGGAGCGCAAGTGCGCCATGATGGAGTACACCACGTGCGTCTGACCCTCGGCAGCACAGGGCCTACCCATCCAGATGCCAGACTCCTCCCTGATGCCTGCATCTCTGGTGTTGATGCTACAAATTGCAGGCTGCAGGCCAAAGTTGACCATAGGCATACTTTATTTAGCTCACATATTGTTTTTAAGAATTCAATCAGGGCTCAGTTCCTGTACTCAGCATCTAAGGCGCCAGCCACATACACTGGAGCTGGCGGGTTCGAATCCAGCCCAGGCCTCTCAAACAATGACAACTACAACCAAAAAATAGCTAGGTGTTGTGGGAGCACCTGTAGGCCCAGCTACGTGGGAGGCTGAGATAAGAGAATCGCTTAAGCCCAAGAGTTTGAGGTTGCTGTGAGCTGTGACATCATGGAACTCTGCTGAGGGTGACATAGTGAGACTGTCTCAAAAAACAAAACAAAACAAATTCAATCAGTTGTTCGAATTCAAGTTGGAGATTTTATATAAAAATCTTATTTTTTACTTACCTTGCAAAAGTGGAAACCTGCCAGCACTAGGAACCCAATTTTTTTTTTTTTTTTTTTTTTTGAGACAGAGCATCAAAACATCACCCTGGGTAGAGTGCCGTGGTCTCACAGCTCACAGCAACCTCCAACTTCTAGGCTTAAGCAATTCTCTTGCCTCAGCCTCTCAAGTAGCTGGGACCACAGGCCCCCACCACAACGCCCAGCTATTTTTTGATTGTAGTTATCGTCGTTTGGCAGGCCCGGGTTGGATTCAAACCCACCAGCTCTGTTGTATTTGACCAGCGCCTTAGCCGCTTGAGCTACAGACCCTGAGCCCCAAATTTTTCACTTATACTGGCTGGGTATTTTTCTGGGAAGGTAGATGTTAGTTATAAATAAGTGCCCCCTCATCCTTTGACTGCACTATCTTTTCAGTTACTGAGGAAAGCTCTTTTGTATTTGTTTCCTGTCTCTCAGTGGGAGCCGTGAGGTTGTAGATGAAGGCTTGATCCCTGGAGATGGGCTGGGAGCCGCCGGGCTCGATTCCAGTTTCTATGGACACCTAAAGCGCAACTGGATCTGGACCAGCTATATCATCAACAAACCCAGAAAGGTGGGCTCTGGGGCTGTGACCACCACCTTGGGGTGTCACCTCTGCTTATCCTCCTCCTGTCCCTTCCTGGTTCATAGTTTCTGAATTGGTGAAACCAGAGTTAACCAGAGACACACACATTGGCTTCCATTTGTCCTGAAAGTGTATCAAGCCCCTTCAGTGTCTACCTGACCTATTTTTTTTCCAATGGATTCTAACTTTGTGCCATGGACAGGTTTTCCTTTTTAAATTAGGAATGGGACGTCTGGGTTACACAAGTCCTCCAGAGGGAGTGCATGTGCACTGATAAGGTGGCTCCACCCTCCCAGGCAGCCTGGGGCCGGGCCCTGGCAGTCCCTGTGCAATGGTCCTTGGCTTCCTCAGAGACTATACATCTTAGTGCGTTTGGGCTCCCAGGGATTTGTGGAGGCTCATGCTTCATTCCAGCACCATACTTGGTTTTAGGAGAACACCGCTACAGAGAATGGGCTCACAGTGAGGCTCCAGACGTTCCTGTCCAAGCGCCCACTGCCACTCAGCGCTGGAGGTATGTGTGCTGGGCGCTGACCCCAGAAATAAACATGGTACCAGTTCATGCCAAAGCAGCCACTCACTGCACAATCAATTTGGCCTTTTTATCCTTTGTAGAGCTCATCCTAAAACTCTTTGTCACTGTGATTATTTCTAGGCAATGGCAGGTTGAATATTTGGGGAGAAGCGAGAACAGGCTCTGAGCTCTGTGCTGACAGGGAAGAGCAGTTTGAGGTTGTTCAAGAGCCTACCCTGGACAGAAGCCGAAGAGTGAGGGGTGGGAAAAGCCAGAAGCGGAAAAGGCTGAAGAAGGACCCTGGAAAGAAGCTCAAGAGGAAGAGAAAAGGTTACATGATGATTGTTTGCATTTTCTGGGCCTTAATCTTTGTAAGCTCTAGCTTGGAGACATGCCCCAGTCTCACTCCAGCCAGGCCTCAGCTCTGCTCTCAGATGCAAGTTCCCATTTTCCCCTGATTTGTAGCACTAACTCTCTGTGATGATTGTTTTATTTTCCAGACCCATCTGGCAGACTGAGAGATCCTTGAATTTCCCATATGTTTCCCCTGCTTTCTCTGTCTTTGTTTTTTGTAGAGTCTCTTGCTTTAGTCTCCCTCACTTTGTATTTCTAATTTCATCTCAACTGAAGAAACCTTCGCAAAAACCACATCACAACCAGCCAAAATCCTGTTGTTCTTTTGGTTTACCTTTTAATATCTCCACGTATGCTAATCAAACCAAAGTTCAAAGGCATGCTGCACTTTTAAATTAGAGGAAATCTGGGAGTTATTTAAACATGCAGAATCTCTTCCAATCTGCCACAGCACCTTGCCGGGTGTCTTTTTAGGTTGCCATTTTGGGTTCCTCATCTGGTCAGTATTTATAGCAGAAGGGGGCTGGTAAGGAGACTAGTATCTATTTTTTTTGACCACTTTTATGTCACCAAAGTGGTCCATATGTTTTAACAACGACCCGATAGCTATAGCTATTTCAGATAAAAACAGAATGTTAAAATAGGAACCTGTTTTAGTGGTTTATTTAGCTGCCATTTGTAACAAATAGCATTCCATCAGTTGAAAGGGCCCTTCAGTTTAGCTTCTCACAAGATATATTTGAGACCAATTTGGCTCACAAAGACCTGAATTCGTCACAAGGCAAAATACGGTGGTGTCGTTTCTTTGATCCCAAATTTCCTTGCCCCACTTTTCTTCTGCCTTACTTTGGAACTCATTAAGCAGTGAGACTCACCAAACAGTATTTTGAAATTGGCCATAGCATATGGTGTCTGCCCTGTGAAACTGCTATTAATACCTCCCCCAGGGCAGGAGACCCTGGAAAACCTCGTGACTAGACACACACACTCAGGTCCTAAGTCTGCTGCTGACTCAGCTTTGTGACTGGAGCAGGTTGCAGTATCCTGCTGGCACAGATAAAGTAGTGATAATAACTATCCATCTTCATGATATTGCAAAGTAGTAGTCTAATTGTAAGTTTCATATGTAAAAAGCTTAAACCAGTGCTTAGTGCATAGTAAATATTCCGTGATGCTGGCATTGCTATTGTTTATTTAGTAGCTACTTTTTGCCTGGCACTGTACAAAGTGTTTCATATCCCTTCATGTTCAGTTCTCAAGACAGTCCTGGAACATAGGCCTTGTTGGCCCCAGGGTGCACACATGTCTCTGTACAATGCCCCTGAGGTCACAGAGCAGGGGAGAGGTGGGTGCCCAGTGACACCGTAGTCAGTGGTCCTGCTGATGTGGGAGACACCTAGAGTGTGCTGTAAGCTTCTGTGTAAGTTGCCTTCAAGGGACTTGGTGTCGCAATGGGAGAGACTGGAGGGTGGCTTTTAGTTTCTTTTTTTTTTTTGGTTTTTGGCCAAGGTTGTGTTTGAACACGCCACCTCCGGCATATGGGACGGGCGCCCTACTCCTTGAGCCACAGGCACTGCCCTGGAGGGTGGCTTTTAAACGAGCTAGCTAGAGGCTGCACATAGGCTGTCCAGCTCCTCACTGTGAAAAATGACCAAAGAGAAATGATGACAGGGGGTTAAAAAATAATCTGTCATGCCAGTTGAGTCTTTTGTGGCTAGTTTGCATGACTATAGATACAATGAGAATCTGTTACCCTTGATCAGACCTTACTTGTGGGGTAGGGACCGTTCGCCTCCCCAGAGTGGCAGCTCAAATCAGTTGTTAGAGGTCTCTCCTCTCTTCTGCCATGAGTGTTTTTAGGAGAGTTCCCAGAAGGAAAAAAAAGACCACGCTACCATGATGAGGCTGACCAGAGCGCCCTGCAGAGGATGACACGGCTGCGTGTCACCTGGACCATGCAGGAGGATGGGCTGCTCATGCTCTGCCGGATCGCCAGCAACATCCTCAATGCCAAGGTGCTCAGCCCCAGCCCCTGCCCTTCGCAGCCCCTCCCTGTCCTTCCCACACGCGGGCCCCTCCTTCCAGGGCTCACAGCCTTGGGCCCACTTGCCTCTTCTACTCCACTTGGCTGTCGGGAGAAGCGTAGCCCCAAATCCTATAAATTTATATACCATTTTGTGTGTTTGTTTTTGGCCTTCAGCTAGATACATGTAAATGTTTGCCTAGCTCCAGGCAAAATAGTTCAGAGCTGTTCTTTTTCTTCACCAGGAATCCGGCCCTTTCCTGCTCCCCTCCTCCCACCCTCATTACCTGAAAAACTGATTTATCTTTCCCTAACTACCTGTACTCTGGAAAGGCTTCATTGGTCCTGCCAAGAGCCCGTGATTACTGGTTCTCTCTCTGTGTGTCCCACTGTTTGTTGCCTCTGGTACCTCTTGGCCCCCTGGGATGACTATTCCTGTTTTCTCTGATCTCACTGCCCCTGAGAAGAAGCCCAAGCCAGAGTTCTCCCACCTTGTTCCCCAGAATACCTCACTGACTTTAGATTCCATGTTTTGCTACTTTGTGCTGCCCTCCACATCACAGTTTACAGCAGCACGGGGGTTGCGCAATCAAGGTGGACAGATGTCCAGGAGCCACCAGAATGATCTCTGCCACCTTCCAATCCAGAGCCCCTTGCAGGCAGTGGTACCACCAGATAGAGTAGGTGAGGAAGCTTTATAAGAGCCTGGTTATGTGTTGCAGTCTCAACCATGGCAGCCAGGAGAAACCTAGTCGGAGGTCCTGTGCCCAGCATTCTCTTTACCTACAGGCTCATTAGATTCATCCCCTTTTTATTTCCATCAAGGCGTTTTATTTTGTAAATATGTATTACATCTCTGGAAAAAGAATCCCAGGATTTTTCCCTCCTGTGTGTTTTTGTCTTTCTTCTTTGTGGTCCGTGTTGCCAACTGAGGTTGTCAATACAATGAAACCAAACTGGTGGGATGAGAACAGATTATTCTGCCATTTTTCTATTTCTGCCGTTTTTCTAGATCTTTTGAGTTGTACATCAAATCAGAGACTAATCAGTCCACATTTGTTTAACCTGCCTGTGAGGGTCACAACAATTTTCCTAGCTCTGTGATCATCGTTGGTTTCAAATTTGCCAACGTAACCATGCTTCATCCTCATAATTGGAAACTGGATGATGACATTGGAGCACATCCTGGAAGGAACCTGGCATTTGCCTCTCTCTTTAGCATTGTTAACGCCCTGATAGCATCAGCCAGGACATTCACGCCCACCAATAGGGTGGCACGAAAGAGTGGTAGAAAGAACTAGATCCTTTTTCTTCATTGTTTGTCCCATACACTCTTATTCCTCAGTCCTTCCTTCAATTCCAACCAACCCCTTCTCTAAGGAAGATCCCAAAAGATGACATGTTGCTATCCCTAATTTCTGTTCCCTTCATTCACAATGGCTTTGTCATTGTGAATGGGAAGGGGGATGGGAAGATGGGAAGGGGGTCCCCCCATCCCACCCTTGAGGTAGCTGGAGGAGCCAGGAGGTTCTTGACAGTTCTGTGTGGCTGCCCCTCCAGTCCATCCATTCAAACTTACAGTCTTATTCCCAGGACACCTCATTCTTAGAGATATAAGACTCCTTCCCACTGGACATCGAGGGCTTGTCCTATTCTTCTTTGCCCAGAGTCAACCCGAGGCAAATAGTTGGCACCCAGTGAATGTGATTTAGACATGGGAGGTGACAGTTGTGAGGATTCACTGAGCACAGAGGCTCCATAGAACATATTTTCCCCTCTCCTTTCCATTAATTCCCCATAACATGCGCTCTAAAGATACTGATTTTCTGTTTCTGCTCTCTGTTTGATCCAGGTGAAGGGCCCATTTGTCCCCTGGCAAGTTGTGCGGGACATTTTGCATGGTACCTTTGAAGAGTCTTTGGATAAAACATCTCATTCAGTCGGACGAAGAGCTCGCTACATAGTGAGAAATCCACAAGCCTATCTGAACTATAAGTAAGCCACATTTGAAATTTTATCACACTGGGACGTGGTTATCCCAATACTTCTGTTCATTCTTTATTCGTCTTTCATCTCATTTGCTTAAAGAGTCTAGCGTGAAGTCCAGATGGAGCACACTGAGCTGTCCAATAGGCTATTTTGAGATTGACTTTGATTTTTTGAGGGACAGACCTGATTCTGGGCACTTTCACATGCCTGGTGTTATTTTGACTTTAGAAAAGCCTCGAAAAGTAGGTGCCATTATCCTTTTTTTCCTAGCTAAAGAAATGAATACCACATGCCCAGTGGGTGGTAGAGGCAGAGGCTGACTTTCAACTGCTGTCTCAGCACTCAGAGCAGCTCTTAAAGCGATGTAATGGTGGCCCATCAAATAGGGAGAAGCTAGACAGGACGTGGAGTTATTGGAGAGAACATACTTGCCATATTCTCGCCAGAGCTAGGTGTTCCCTGAGTGTTCTTAGCCATGACCTGGGGATGTGTGAGGATAGCAGCTGTCTGGCAGTTGCAAAGCATCTAGTCATGGACTGGTACCAGTAAGCTTATTATTAGATCTTACTAATAGTAAATACCAATGGCCCACCATCTCCTTCTCACAGAGCTAAGGCCATAAAGACACTGCCAGCCCTGCCAGATTCTTCTTCTAGCTCCCTTAACAAGGAGGGCTTGAGTGGGGAGGACCAGAGAGCATCAGAGTGGTGCAGGAAGGTACCAAAGCACTGTAGCCATCATGAGAGTAGGGCAGGAGGGGAGATAGAACAGGGTGGTGGGGAAGCATGGCCACTGACTGGCCATCTGAACCACTGCCACAAGTCAGGAAGAGAGCTTGACTACAGGTTGGGCCACAGGGTTACCTGCAGGCAGTCAGAGTATAGAGAGAAATCAGCCCAGCTGTCTACTGTGGAGGAAACTCAGCGCTAGAACAGGGTTTCTTGGCCTTGGCACTATCGACATGCAGGTCAGATAGTTCTTTGTCACAGGGCCTGTCTCGTGCATTGTAGGAAGTTTAGCAACATATTTGGTTTATTAGATGCCAGCAGCACCTCTCTTTCCCTTGTGACAACCAAGTAGGTCTCTAGGTACCTCGGGGAAGAGTCTCCCCAGCCGAGAACTGCTCAGTTAGTTATAGCCAGGGGCCTTCCTGAGTGAAGCCACTTTCTCCTGTGTGTAGGAGCTTAGACTTTTTATCTGAATGGGCTCAGATCACTTGGTCCAACAGGCCCAGAGGGAGCATGCAAGTTGGCCAGGGTGACGTGAGTTGGCCGTGGACTGAGATCTTACACTCGGATTTCCTGAGCCCTGGCTAAAGCCCCTCTTTTTCTCCTGGCAGCAGTTCTGGGCAGTAGAGCATCATGGAGCACCAGAGTTGGCTGGCCAGGGTCTCTGTCCTCACCGTTGGCCTTCAGAGCCTCAGTATGGGGCATCTATCAACATAGGGGCAGTTTCCTCACTGGTGCTACAGGATGATACTACCATAATAAGCCTTCCCTTTGTGTAGCCTCAGGGAGTCCACACCTTCCCAAGCTGTGAAATAGAATGACAATCTCTGCCTGGCATACTCTTTTGAAGGCTGCAGTATCTGGCTAGCAAGTGAGCCTAGCAAGTGTTCCCCTTCCTTTCCTTTTGAGCAAGTCCAGGTCTCTGTACATCGTAGAAAAATAAAGATGAGTGGAGGGGACAAATCTCTTACTTTGGAGGAGATTAGATTTCTTAGAATAATAAACACCAATGCTTGTATGGTATTTTTAAATGTGCAGTTTGCTTTCACATAGGTTGGCTCATTTGGCCCTGGCCAAATCCCTGTGAGGGGCAGGTGGGATTTAAGGCTCTCAGTTACCAGTGGAGGATGGATACTCAGAGGAGCCAAGGTGTAAAGTGTGAGCAACATCAGGCCTGACCCATCAGGTTTGACCCCAAATCCTTCATTTGTAGAATCTATAGTCATCGTACAGATACATAAGTAACTCAAACTTCACAGTTGGCCACGGCCAAAAATAATAGAGCAGAACTCTTCTGATACTTCTGAATTCCAACAGTATTGCAATTCCCAGACTGCATTTTTGTCTTCTCTTTCTACAGGGTTTGCCTCGCTGAGGTGTACCAGGATAAAGCACTTGTTGGGGATTTCATGAATCGAAAATGTGACTATGACGACCCCAAGGTAGGCCCTGTGCGGTGGTAGGGCTCCTCCTGCTCTCAAGACAGAGCCGTCTAGGTTTTGGTCATATCCTCTGGGTCCCATTTTTTCCCCTGCTCTTTTGGGAAATCAATTTGTCAGCTCTTGGGCCTTGTACTTCATTTTATCTGACTTCAAGTATCAGTTTTTAAAGGTGGTTAGAATTTGACGTGCCACTTTGAAATACTGGTATGCCTTGGGCCAATTTCGTTAAGAAAATAGGACAGCTCTTCAGAAATTTGAAGCATACTTCCTAGAAAGCTTGCAGATAGGCTATGAGTTTCTTTCTAAGTTTTCTGTCCAGATGGGATTGGGGTGGGTGGCTGGGAAGGAGGGAAGCTGTCTGCAGATTGAGACTCTGCTTGGCTGAGTGTGTTTATCCCTTGCTTACTCTGGTGTGTGTGAGTCAGGCCTTGTGCTGGGTGATGCCAGTGGAAAAGGAGATGCAGCTCTTCCCTGAGGGAGCCACAGGCAAGTGTGACAGGGGAGTGGATGGCCATCGTATAACAATACCATCAGCTTTCAGAGAGAGAAGCCACAGGCCTGTGGAGGTCAGGGAAGGAGATTAGCAGTGCTTTCAGTTGCAAGTGACAGAAAAACTTAACCTAGCGGGTGCTTAAGGTATTTTCCCAAATGCCACAGTCCAGAAGTAGGCAGTCCTGGGCTGGTGCAGCAAAGCAGAGATGTCCTCGAGGTGCCAGGTTCATTCAGTCATTTTCCTGTCTACTCAGCCATCAGCTGCTGTCCTCATGCTAGTCACCCTTTGGTTGCAAGGTGAGCTCAGGTTCTCACCTCAGAATTCCAGGGCAGAAGAAGCGGGGAAAGCCCTGCCCTAGGCTTTCAGGAGGCAGCCTTTCCTAGGAGACCCAGCAAGTCTGGGTCACTGTTAATTAACACAGGGGACTGAGGCTGCCATAAGTGGCTTAGATCAGGGGTGTCCAACCTGCAGGCCTGTACAGCCCAGGATGGCTATAAATATGGCCTAACACAAAATCATAAACTTACTTAAAACATTATGAGATTTTTTTGTTGTTGTTGGAACTCAGTTGTGCAGTTCTTAAGCGTGAATGTTGTAGACATAAGGTCGTGTCTCAACATCAGGTAAACTAAACATTGATACGCTGTCACTGTGTGTACACACGTGCGGCTACAGTTTCCAGTGGGTTATGGTCCAAGCGCAGTGGAAGGGACACCATCAGATGTACATGTGTTCATGGTGACTTGGCAAGGCAGTAATTATTAATGTTTCAAACTGCCATTGCAATGTTAGCCGTTTAATGTTATTTAGAAATCATAAGCATTCTTACTTGATTATTGAAGGGTACTTCCACAACTTGGTGGTGCCTCACATATTGCCCACCACACTTTACATTTGGCCCTCTATCTTGCCCTGCAGGCATCAGCAGGCGAGATGTGGAAAGACCCAAACCTTGCTTTCTATTTTCCTATCAATTAATTTTTGTGGTAAAAGTAAATATAGTCCTTTATCTATTATTATTGTTTAATCCCAGTATGGCTTCTAAAACATCTCAAAAGAAAACAGGACCCCGAAAAAGAAAAATTAATAGATGAAGGAAGATTATTCAGTGAAAAATGGACAGATGAGTGTTTTTTTGTTGAGGCAAACAGCAAGGCACTCTGTAGGGAATTTGTGCAGGTTTTCGAAGACTATTTGAAAAGGCATTATGTGCAAAAACATGCTACCAGATTTGATGCGTATGAAAGATCGTGTCATTAGAACAAAACAGCAGAACTGAAAAAAGTCTGTCTTATCAACAAAATTTTTTTAAATTTTGGAGTTCATTGTAAAAGACAGTTATGTGGTAGCGTATTTAATACCAAAAAACCAAAGCCATTTACTGATACCAAGTTTATCAGTCAATGTACAGAAAGCATGGCAGATATAATTTGCCATAAAAAAAAGGGGGATATTTCTTTTTTCTTTCTTTTTTTTTTTTTTTGGATACAGAGTCTCATTATGTTGCCCTCAGTAGAGTGCCATGGCATCACAGCAATCTCAAACTCTTGGGCTTAAGCAATTCTCTTGCCTCAGTTTCCCAAGTAGCTGGAACTACAGGTGCCCACCACAATGCCCGGCTGTTTTGTTATTGTAGCTGTCATTGTTGTTTAGCAGTCAGGCCAGGTTTGAACCTGCCAGCTCTGGTGTATGTGGCTGGTGCCCTAGTTGCTGAGCTACAGGCCCCGAGCCACTTTTTTTGTTTGTCTGTTTTTGAGACAGAGTTTTACTAGAGTAAATAGAGTGCATGGCGTCATAGCTCACAGCAACCTCACACTCTTGGGCTCAAGAGCTCCTTTTACCTCACCCTCCCAAATAGTTAGGACTAGAGGCACCCATCACAATGTCCAGTTAATTTTTCTATTTTTTAGTAGAGATAGCATCTTACTTTTGCTCAGGCTGGTCTTGAACTTTTGAGCTCAGGTGATCCACCTGCCTGAGCCTCCCAGAATAATAACCTTACAGGCATGAGACACGTTGCCCAGCTTTAAAAAGGGGATATTTGTTTGTTTGTTTTGAGACAGAGTCTCACTGTGTTGCCCTCAGTAGAGTGCCATGCCGTCACAGCTCTCAGCGACTTCCAACTCTTGGGCTTATGTGATTCTCTTGCCTCAGCCTCCCAAGTAGCTGGGACTACAGGCACCCGCCACAACGCCCGGCTATTTTTTTTTTTTTATTGTAGTTGTCTTTGTTGTTTGGCAGGCCTGGCCTGGGCTCGAATCCGCCACCTTCGGTGTATGTGGCCCGCACCCTAGCCATTGAGCTATAGGCACCAAACCAAAAAGGGATATTTCTAAGATCAGTTTGTCTTACCAGAGTATGGCCAGGTGAATTGAAGAAATTAGAAAAAAATGTATCAAAACAAGTTTAGAGTAAAGCTGCTATTTTTTTTGTTACTATTATTGAGACAGAGTCTCACTCTGTTGCCCAGGCTAGAGTGCAATGGTGTCAGCCTAGCTCACAGCAACCTCAAACTCCTGAGTTTAAGCAATCCTCCTGCCTCAGCCTCTTGAGTAACTGGGACTATGGCCTCTTGCCCTAACATCCAGTTGATTTTTCTAGTTTTGGTAGAGATGAGTCTCGTTCTGACTCAGGTTAATCTTGAACTCCATAGTTGAGGTGATCCTCCTGCCTCCGTCTCCCACAGTGCTAGAATTATAGATGTGACCCTGCGGCACCTGGCCAGAGCTGCTAATTTTAAATGTTACACTTTAGCAATGGATTAAGCACTGACACTATAAATATGGCTCATTGTACTTTTTTTTTTTCCTGAGACAGAGTCTCACTTTGTTGCCCTGGGTAGTAAGAGTAACCTTGGCATCATCATAGCTCACAGTAACCTCTTGTAACTCTTGGGCTCAAGCAATCCTCTTGCCTCAGTTTTTCTGTTTTTAGCAGAGACAGGATTTAGCTCTTGCTCAGGCTGGTTTCCAACTCCTGACCTCAAGCAATCCACCCGCCTTGGCCTGCAAGAGTGCTAGGATTGCAGGCAGGAGCCACTGTGCCTGGCCCAACTTGCCATTTTTATTAGCGGTATTGATGACAAATATAATGTCATCAAAGAAATGGCTTCTTTGGTGCTGTTAAAAGAAACAACTAAATCAAGAGATTTATATGAAACAGTAAAAAATATGTTAAAACAACTTTCTTTTTTTCTGAGATAGAGTCTCACTCTGTTGCCCCAGGCTAGAGTGAAAGTGATTTTCTTTCTTCATTGTCAACATACCTGATAAAGTTACTGATGGTGCCCCAGTGATGGTAGGTGAAAGAGAGTGACATGTAAAATTAACAAACAGTGATGCAATTGCTGCACAAAACTCAGATTTGATGAAGTATCATTGCAAAGTACATCAAGAAAATTTATGCATGAAAGTTTTAAAAATGGATGATGTTGTGGAAATTGCCATCAAGACTATGAATTTCATAAGGGCCAAAGGATTGAATCATTGCCAATTCCAAAAAAAGTTTGTTTTTTGTTGTTGTTGGTTTTTGTTTTTTTTTTCTGAGATAGTGTCAAACTTGTCCCCCTGGGTAGAGTGCTATGGCATCATAGCTCACAGCAACCTCTGACTTTTGGGCTCAAGCAATCCTCTTACTTCAGTTTTTCTATTTTTAATAGAGACAGGGTCTCACTCCTGCTCAGGCTGGTCTCGAACTCGTTAGCTCAAGCTATCCACCCACCTCGGCCTCCCAGAGTGCTAGAATTACAGGTGTGAGCCACCTTGCCCAGCCTCCTTAAAAGTATTGATACTGACTATGGTGACATTATTTTGTTTTTAGAAAATGCTAAGTCAAGGCCAAATGTTGAAAAGATTTTATGATTTGCGAAACATTTTCTAGTTGTTTATGTTATCAAAAACTTATTTATTCCAGAACTTGATGATGAAAACCTGCTGATAGATTTACCATTTTTAGTGAATTTAACCATTTAAAGGTGTTAGACATTCTTCTTCAAGATGAAAACCAACTTACCAATGTAATGTTTCAAACCATAACAGCTTTCCAAATAAAACTGAAATTATATAGCAAGCTCAAAATAAGGCAGTTTCTTGCATTTTACCATGTTGGCTAAACACAGTCCTGTGAACAGCAAAAAATATGCAGACTAGCTTTTCAATTTGATATACTAATCTGAAAATAGATTTCAAGGTTTCCAGGAAAATAATAAAAATTTTGGTGCATTTGTGACTCCATTTTCACCTGCCGACTTTCAAATGGAATGCATAGAAATGACATTCAACTTAAAGGAAAATTTGATCATGCCTCTTTACTGGGCTTTTATAGCTCCTATCTTTCCAGAGACAAATATCCCCCACTTCACAATCATGTCTTATTCATGTCATTGCTTTTTGGCAGCACCTACATTTGCAAGCAACTGTTTTCTGTTTTCAAGAATGAAGCACAGTAAGAGTAAAATTAGAACCAAAATATCTGATGAGCACCTGGAGAATGCATTAAGAATTGCAACTACTTCCATCAAACCACGTATCGATGCATTATTTCTCAAATACAATGTCAAATATCCCACTAGTTTTATACTGTGTACTTTTCTTTTACTTTTAAAATAAAAAATATCCAAAAAAAGGTATTTTATTACTTAGATATGTACATTTTCTGTATTAGTGATCACAAACTTGGGACTTGCTCAACAATTTTGAAAGACTCTGAACAGGCTGCTGCATAATTAGGATTATTATGTGAGGACTTTTTGCTTATCTGAGGTGGTGGATATTGTTGTGGTGGGCACCTGTAGTCCCAGCTACTTGGGAGGCTGATGCAAGAGAATTGCTAAGCCCAAGAGTCTGAGGTTTTTGTGAGCTATGATGCCATGGCACTCTACTGAGGGCAATAAAGTGAGATTCTGTCTCAAAACAAAAAAAAAGAAGTTATGCATAGACCTTTTATTTTGCTCATCAGCTTTCATTAGTGTTTGTGTATTTAATGTGGCCCAGAGAAGCCAAAAGGTTGGGCACCCCTGGCTTAGACCATCCTGATTTGTCCCAGGAGGCTGGACATCCTGTCTCCCTAAAGCAGACTGGGGCCAGCTCCTCTAATAAGAAAGAATGGGGGAGAAACAGAATAGGTGACCCATGGTATCTTTGCAAAGGTATTGGCACTGGATGAAACCCAAAAGCTGCAGCAGCCGAGGCAGAGGCAGTGAGGACAGAGGGAGCTTGGGGCCTTGTGGGCACAGCATCAGGGCTGAGGCCAGGCTCCACAGGAAGGAATGGGACCTTATTCTGTGGCAGTGGACACAGGGTGACATGATGAGTTTGTTTATCAGATCTGGGTCTGGACTGAAGACAGCTGCAGTGCAGGCGTAGAGGAGGGGCTGATTGGATTCTACCAGTTAAGTATGGGATTTGGGGAGAAGGAGTAGGCTGGCTATACCAGGGGAGCCAGGCGTGGGAGAAGGGAGGTGACGAGGCACAGGCTTGACTAGAGATCTGCATGGTGTGCATTCAAGTCATCTCATTATGAGAGCACTGGCCGTACAGGTGTTAGGCCTGTTATGCTCTTAGGCAACAACAGCTGCTCCAGAGTCCTGAGCATGATGACAGCATCTACCTCCACAGCCCAGCCTTCTCAGGCGACAGGTGACCTGTGGGGCAGATGGAGCAGCTGGTCAGAGGTTCTGGGGGGGAACTCGTGTGGGAATTTGTTGCTTAGTGCACCTTAGCAAAGACCCCCTTAGAAAGGGCTTAATAGGGCGGTGCCTGTGGCTCAGTGAGCAGGGCGCCGGCCCCACATACCGAGGGTGGCAGGTTCAAGCCCAGCCCCGGCCAAACTGCAACAAAAAAATAGCCGGGCGTTGTGGCGGGCGCCTGTAGTCCCAGCTACTCGGGAGGCTGAGGCAGGAGAATCACCTAAGCCCAGGAGTTGGAGGTTGCTGTGAGCTGTGTGACGCCACGGCACTCTACCAAGGGCGATAAAGTGAAACTCTGTCTCTACAAAAAAAAAAGAAAGGGCTTAATATCTCATTCTCTCATGTCAAAAGGTTTGTGCCAGTGAGTTTAAAGAGTTTGTGGAGAAGCTTAAGGAGAAGTTCAGTTCAGCCCTAAGGAATTCCAACTTTGAAATTCCAGACACACTCCAGGAGCTGTTTGCCAGGTAAGGGCTTATGGGATGGCTCCAGGTGACCTAACGGGGCAAGAGGAAAAGGTCAGCTAGCTGGGACCATCCCTGTCAGCACACGGCCCCTGTTTGGCTGCGTTAGGTCCTGCAGCTAATCCTCCCGTCTCTCTTGCTTCTGGACCACCTGATCTCTTCTGATGGGTGACTTGAAAATAGAAAGAGGCCTTCTTTCCTTAGCACCTGCCAGAAGCTTGTGTTCATTTTCCTGTTGACTTAATTCAGGCTTACTTGTCTGGGAGATAGCATTTTGCGAAGTTTGCTTACTTGACATATGAGGAAACACTGAGATGTAAGTAATGTGCCCAAGGTCACAGTGCTTGTAAGCAACAGAGCCAGCAGTTGAACTTGGGTGGGTCTGACTCTGGAGCCTCACTGCTTTCTGTCAGCTGCTTAATATCTGGAAGAACATAGTTGGATGTGAACACAGAATCCTGTACAATTTTATTTGTTTGTTTATTGAGACAGAGTCTCACTGTGTTGTCCTCGGTAGAGTGCTGTGGCATCACAGCTCACAGCAACCTCAAACTCTTGGGCTTAAACGATTCTCTTGTCCCAACCTCCCAAGTAGCTGGGACAACACACACCCGCCACAACATCCGGCTGTTTTTTGGTTGTAGTTGTCATTGTTGTTTGGCGGGCCCAAGCTGGATTCGAACCCGCCAGCTCTGGTATATGTGGCTGATGCCCTATCTGCTGAGCTACAAGCGCCAAGCCCCTGTACAATTTTAAATCTTAAGTTCTGTGAACTAGTTGTCCAAATATGAGTCCCTTCTCTCCGTTGTCATCATCAAAAAAGCCCCTCTAGCCATTTTCTGAATTTCTTCCTATAAAGTAGTGATGTTCATCTGTCAGTTCCTACCTGTGAACTGTACAGTACTTTTGCTCTCTGTATTTCAATTGGAGATCTCATTCTTTCATTCATTTCAATACATAACTTATGGAGTGCTCAAAGAGCAACTTGTAATCATTTTCAAAGTTGATATCCTTTCGCTGTTTGGGGGATTTAGATTTTGTTTTTGCAATAAAATGAATTCCCAAATGGCATGGTTTAAATTCAATCCTACAAAAAGAAAAAGAAAAAAAAAAAAATAAATTCGGCAGCGCCTGTAGCTCAACAGAGTAGGGCGCCAGCCCCATATGCCGGAGGTGGCGGGTTCAAACCCAGCCCTAGCCAAAAACTGCAAAAATAATAATAATAATAATAATAAATTCAGTCCTACAGGTGTTTCAATGCCCTGTTTACCTATTTTAATTTATATTCCCACATATTTGTAGCATAGTTATGGGGCAGTTGCTAGTCATAAAAAAAAAAAAAAAAGACAGGCTTGGTGCCTGTGGCTCAAGCAGCTAAGGCGCCAGCCACATACACCACATTCTACCCAGGGTGACAGCTCGAGGCTCTGTCTCTGAAAAAAAAAAAAAGAAAAAAAAGACAGTTAAAGTTTATTTATTTATTTATTTATTGAGACAGAGCCTCAAGCTATAGCCCTGGGTAGGGTGCCATAGCGTCACAGCTCACAGCAACCTGCAACTCTTGGGCTCAAGCTATTCTCCTGCCTCTGCCTCCCAAGTAGCTGAGACTACAGATGCTGGGGCTGGGTTCGAACCTACCAGCTCAGGTGTATGTGGCTGGCACCTTAGCCACTTAAGCCACAGGCACCAAGCCCTTGAGCCACAGGCATAGAGGAAAGGAAAAAGCTGCAGTTGTAACAATGTAATGCTAATTTTGATCCTGAGCATTCTGGCAGGCAAAGCAGAATAGAAAATGGCTCCTTATTTTCCTTGTTTGACTAAAAGTGATGCATATGTTTTTCTGAAAAGGCACTTTTTCTTGATACTAAATTTTGGGAGGAGTTTACTGTTGCAAAGATAAGTTTCTACTTTAGTTTTATAGAAACCAAGGAAATATCTTACAAATGGCCAGGCTTTTTAAAAAGCAGTACCGTGATTTATTCTTATATTTAGTTGCTTGGTAGTAATACAGTAAAATGTTAAATGATGCTCAAAAAAATGATGGGGAGACCAGACATGGTGGCTCACGCCTGTAATCCCAGCACCCTGGGAGGTGGAGGTGGTTGGATTGCTTGAACTCAGGAGTTCGAAACCAGCCCGAGCAAGCATGAGAACCTATTTCTAAAAATAGCCCAGCCTGGTGGCAGGCATCTGTAGTCCCAGCTATTTAGGAGACTGAGGCAAGAGGATCACTTGAGCCCAAGAGTTTGAGGTTACTGTGAGCTGTGATGCCTTGGCACTCTACCAAGGGTGACAAAGTAAGACTTTGTCTCAAAATAAATACATAAATAAATAAAATGAGGGAGAAATCATTTGCAGTCCTAGTATCTAAAATAGGTACTGTCTTTTATCACCTCACCAACTTATTTTTTGTGATGAGAACACTAAAAATCTATTCTTTCAGCAATTTTGATATATATAGTATATTAATATTAACTATGGTCACCGTGCGTTTTAGATTACTAAAATTTATTCCCCTTGTCTCACTGAGAGTTGTATGCTTTAAGCAGCATCTCCCCTTCTCTCCCTCTTACCCTCTGGTAACCACCTTTCTACTCTCTGTTTCTCTGAGATTTACTTCTTTAGATTACTTCTGGGTATTTCCTTCCAATATTCTTTCTTGTGCTTATTTTTTAATTGCAACAAGCCTACATTTTTATGTCAATTCCTTAACAATTAACAGTGGATCCTTGCCAATTCACATCTTTCCATGTTGCTAATTGTCAGTAAGTACGCACTTCATATTTCCTTAACCCTCATTTTCATAACAGGCTCATTCAGTGGGCAGAACATGGTCTATTCTTATTTTAGTTTATTACATACAGTATTTGACTTCGGGTGAGTTTAACATTCCCCCCATCATTGTAGCCAATAAATGGCCATCTTGAGCAAGCATCAGCTCAGAAAGTGAAGATCTGATTTGTTCCCTAGACATGTTCTTTTGTTTCTTACACAGATACCGAGTTTTGGCAATTGGGGATGAAAAAGATCAAATCCAGAAGCCAGATGAACTTAACAGGCAAGTACTGACATAGTACCTTTCCTCAGCTACTTGATTTGGTTACCCATAGCATAGCCCAGGGTAATCCAGAGCACACAGTAGTGCCCATTCTATGTGTTATTTATACTGCTTTTATGCTGCAACATCAGACTTCAGTACAGTTGGCCCTAAACAACTCAGAGATTAGGGGATAACAACATCCCGCACAGTCAAAAACCCGAATGTCATTTTTGACTCTCCAATAACTTGACTATTAGAGGCCTACAATTGACCAGAATTCTGCCCTTCTGATACCTCAAACAGTTGATTAACATATACTCTATATGTATTAAAATAAGCTACAGAAAAGAAAATGTTAATAAGAAAATCATAAGAAGAGAAAATATATTTACTATTCATTAAATGGAAGTGGATCGTCATAAAAGTGTTTATCCTTGTCTTCATGTTGAGTAGGCTGAGAAGAGGACAGGCTTGTCTTGCTGTCTCAGGGACTACAGAGGCAGAAGAAAACCCCCTGGCGAGTGGACTCTTGCAGTTCAAACCGTGTTGTTCAAGGGTCAGCTATAGTTGCCACAAAGTCTATGTAGTCCACAGAGACTAAAATATACATAGTTATTATCTAGCCCTTGATAGAAAAAATTTCTGACCCCCTAACCTCAAATATCACTGGCCTAGCCATGAGGAAGGTTGGTGATTGCTAACGAACAAATTATCTCAGCATTTATAAGTTATAATTTGGAAGGCTGTGCTACATGGCTCAATTATATTTTTAGTTCCTTTGCCATACCTCATTTCCCTCTTCTGTTTAATTTTCTGCCATAATATTAGACTTAAAACCTCAGCTTTTGGCTGGGTGCAACAACTCACACCCATAATCCTAGCACTTTGGGAGACCCAGATGGGAGGACTGCTTGAGCCCAGGAGTTTGAGGTTACAATGATACCATTGTACTCTAGCCTAGGCAACAGAGCAAGACCCCACCTCTAATAAAACAAAAGAAAAACCTCAGCTTTGGGAAGCTATGAGCTTTCTAGGCTTTCTGAACCTCTGTTCAGAAAACTCAACTTTTTCCCATCTTAGATAATCAATATTCAATTTGATTTTAGCTCTGTATTTTGGTAAGAAACCTATTGTCTTTGAAGGAAGACTTGTATATTTTTTATTTATTTATTTATTTATTTTTCTGAGACAGAATCTCATTGTGTCACCCTCGATAGAGTACCATGGCATCACAGCTCACAGCAACCCCAAACTCCTGGGCTCAAGCGATTCTCTTGCCTCAGCCTCCCAAGTACCTAGGACTATAAGTGCCTGCCACAACGCCCAGCTATTTTTTGTTGCAGTTGTCATTGTTGTTTAGCTGGCCCAGGCCAGGTTCAAACCTCCAGTCTCAGTGTATGCGGCTGGCGCTATAACCACTGTGCTACAGGCTCTGAGCCAATGAAGACTTGTATAGAATTGGAAGAAAATATAAGCACTAACTATATTTGTTAGTTGTCATGTAAACTTATTCTAGGAATGTTACCCCTTATCCACTAGACGGAAACTTTTTTCCTACAAAAACTGATCAATTGACTTGGTGCCTATGGCATAGTGGTTGATGCCGGCCACATACACTGAGACTGGTAGGTCCGAAACCAGCCTGGGCCAGCTAAACTACAATGACAACTGCAACAAAAAATAGCAGGGCATTGTGGTGGGTGCCTGTAGTCCCAGCTACTCGGGAGGCTGAGGCAAGAAAATCTCTTAAGCCCAAGAGTTTGAGGTTGCTGTGAGCTGTGACGCCACAGCACCCTACCCAGAGCAACATAGTGAGACTGTCTCAAAAAAACAAAACGAAATAAAAACGATCAATTAAGTCTAAAAATCAGCATTGATTTTGTTTCATTTTGTGAATAGTCTTGGCATTCGTGTGAGATTGACATTTTGTGAGATTGAAAGCTTTTTTGAAAAATGAGAATTGCTGCCTGTAAGACCAGTGGTGCCTTGTGGCCTCATGTTGCCTTGCCGCTTGCTCTTCTTTTTCAGTGTGGATGACATCCACTACCTGGTGCTTCAGAACCTGATGCAGAGCACGCTGGCTCTCTCGGACAGTCAGATGAAGTCCTTTCAGTCGTTCCAGGTAGGTGCTGGCTGCTTGGCAACACAGCTGGGACACAGGCCCTCAGAGGCCCTGCGGGTGAGGCGTGGGCTCTTGCTCTTCTCAGCTGATGGCTCTCAGGGGGCCTGATCAGCCCTTGCTTCTTTCATCTGTATGTTTTATTGTTGTTGTTTTTGTTTGTTTTTATAGTCTATATTTAAGATACACAACAGGATGTTCTGATTTTGTCTATGTTGTGAAAGAATCACCACAATCAAGCTAATTAATATATCCATCAGGTCACATAATTACCTCTTTTCTTTTAACGGTGTGAACCTTTGGGATCTCCCCCCTTAGCACATTTCAAGGGTACAGTATAGTGTTGTTACCTGTAGTCACCATGCTGTACATTAGCTCACCAGGGCATATTCGTCTCACATAACCGAAGCTTTGTACCCCTTGACCAAAGTCACTTCATCTCTCTTATCTTCAAAGTATAAGGATAGGATCCAGTGACCTCAAAATTCTTCCCAAAGCTGAGGTTTTTGTTTTATTAGAGACAGGATCTTGCTCTGTTGCCTGGGCTAGAGTACAGTGGTATCACTGTAACCTTAAACTCCTGGGCTCAAGTAGTCCTCCCACCTAAGCCTCCCAAAGTGCTAGGATTATAGGTGTGAGCTGTTGCACCCAGCCAAAAGCTGAGGTTTTAAGTCTAATATTTAAGGCAGAAAATTAACAGAAGAGGGAAATGAGGTGTGGCAAAGGAAAAATCATAGCCTTCCAAATTATAACTTATAAATGCTGAGATATTTTGTTTGTTAGAGATCACTGAATGGGAAAGCTGCCTTTTTTTTTTTTGTAGAGACAGAGTTTCACTTTATTGCCCTCGGTAGAGTGCCATGGCGTCACACAGCTCACAGCAACTTCTAACTCCTGGGCTTAGGCGATTCTCTTGCCTCAGCATCCCAAGTAGCTGGGACTACAGGCTATTTTTTTGTTGCAGTTTGGCCGGAGCTGGGTTTGAACCCACCACCCTCGGTATATGGGGCCGGCGCCCTGCTCACTGAGCCACAGGCGCTGCCCAAAGCTGCCTTTCTTTAGGCAGTGATTTGTCTGTCTCCTGAGAACTGAGGTCTTTGTTGCTGCTTTATTGTGGCTGAAGGAGGATGAGATAGAGGAAGGCAAATCCCTTTTAGCCCCATATTAAAGCCTAGAGCTTGGGAAGTCCGGTGATCTTATTGCTCTTTTACAAATATGGACACGTAAGGTTCAGAGAAGTTAAAGCACATGCCTGAGATCACGTAGCTCAATCATCATACAGAACGCCAACAGAGAGCGGCTAAGTGGGGCCTGTACCCAGCCAGGGCATTGTTACTTCTTATTTTTAATCCTCACAGAAATGAATTCTAGGTAGAACCCATTCACTTCGTATTAAATCTCAAACCCTGAAAATCTGCTCCTCTGGCTTATACTAACCAATCAACCTAACTGGTTTGCAATGTGAGGGGAAAAAAATAAGAAAATAAAGGTATGATATTTTCTAGTTCCACTTGTGTAGACCTGGGTGGGCACTGGGTGTTTGCCAGGCCTGTGCTTGTTCCTGTGGCCATAGGGGATAAAATGGTGGAATGGACTGGGGGGAAATGAAGCTATTTAGGGAAAATATGTGGTCAGGTTAGAGTATCTGGCTTCCAAATACCACCCTGGCCCTAGTCATTTAACAGCCATGGCCAGGCCATGAGCTTAGGCTGAGTGCGCCTTTGAGCTCTCCTGCTTGCATTCATCACCTGAGAGTCCAGCGGCCTTCTGCAGGGACATCTGGGACCAACAAATTGGAGAGGCCCCATAAAACATTCTCCATTGCCTACATTGCTGTGACCCTGTACTTTATTTTCTTGTGCCTGTTTTATACCCAGTAAACGGCATATATTCCAGACCAAGAGGCTAGTATCACGCCAAGCACCCCTCTGCCACCATAGAATTTTGCAGATGAAGAAAGTGAAGCTCTATCTGAACCCAAACATAGAACAAGAACAAGCAGTGCAGGACAAAAGTTCCAGGTAGCCCACAGGCCACATCTGGCCTGTGCTTTGTTTTGTTGGCCTCACACTTATTTTTTTTTAATTTACTTCCAACATTGCACACAAGAATCTCTATTTCTGACTTTGCCCAGTGGCTATGGAGCAGACATTTTAGCTCTTCCCTCAGCAGTGGGTCAGAGCTGGTTAAGACCTCCGAGATTCTTCCCATCACTCCTTAAACAAGAAAGGCCAGCCCCAGAGGGAAGAAACTAGTTTCATAACCAGTTAATGGAAAAAGCCAGACTCCTGCTGTCCAGCCAGGCCTTATAGCCTATATCCAATATCATCTTGCTGCTTTTTCCTCTTCCACTCCCATCTCCAAATGGTATCATATCTAGGCTCTGATGGATAGTACCAAAAGACCAGTCACTCTGCCTCCACCCCAGGGGTGTGGGAGGTCATCTGAGAAAGACTACTGGGTCAGCAGGAAGCAGGCTATTTCTCCAGTGACTCCTGAGAGATCTGGCAGTGAGGAGTGGGGGTGGGGGAGGCAATAGCAATGAAGTCAGGGCTCCATACAGGACCCCAGTAGGTTCCCTCTGCAGCCAGGAAGCAGGCAAAAGACCTCAAGCTTGTAGGCAGCTGTGTGTTCCCTGTGCCTGTGACAGCCCAGCCTCTTGGAAATCCACACAGGTTGTGGCAGGGGTAGTGTTCCTCAGCTCACCATGCCTGGTCTGAGCCCTCCTGTCCCATGGCAGTAGTTGTCTAGGAAATCTGTCCACTCAGTCAGTATTTCCAAATGGAAGGGGAGAGCACAGGCACAGAAGACTGTCAGAGAACTGATACAGCTTGACTCAGTGCTCTGTGGGGAAAGAATGGTGACAGACCAGCCACCCTCTGCTTCTGTCCCTGTGCCCGTGTAGAGTGTTTGTCTTGTGAGGACTGATAATGCCCACACCAGGACTGACGCACAGCCAGTGCCATGTAGAGGACGCATGTCTGCACAGGCCTCAGTCTGATGGGCTCTGGAGAATACCTCCATGCAGCCGGAGAACCCAAAGTCCCTGTGTTCTCTGCTGGAAGGCAGGCACAGGGGAAGGTTGTAGTTGTCTCCATGGTTGTGCCCCTGCCGAGCCATGATGCCTGTGCGCCTCAGCCTGCTGTCACCTGGCAGTCCTGAGGGTAGTGCCGGAGAGAACCTTCCAAGCCTGAAATTCTCAGACTGTGACAGGGAATCTTGTTGGTCACCACTTTTGAGGTGATAGTCTAGTAGGATTCTTGGGCTGGCATGTGCTGGACACTTAGGAACTGTGGGCAGACTGAGCCAGCCCTTTTTAGAAACCTGCAGTAACAGTCCTGCTGATCCTGCAGTCCTCAGGATGGCTTTCCTCTGAGTGGGGCCCAAGTCTGTGTGACTTTGCTGGCAGAGCTAGCAGGGGGCCTCCTTCCATGTAGTGCTCCATGGGAGCAGCAGGTGCTGGGGGCAGCAGCAGGAGTTAATCTGTGCTCTCCTGGGACTTCCAGATAGCGCATAAGCAAATGAGGTCTGCAGGTAGAGGTAGCTTCCATGAGAAAATAAAACAGGGCAATGTATAAACAATATGTATAATAATACATAACGATATATTTATATAATACAGCACAAACAGGATCATATAATACAAACAGGATAATATAAATGCAGCCCACAGAGAAGCAGATTGGAAAAGGATTTGTTATTTGAGGGGAAATATTTGAGCGGAGACTTGAATGTTGAGAAGGAGTCAGCCATGCAGGGATTTAGGGGAGCGGCCAGTACAGAGGCGCTGAGGCGGGATACTTCGGCTTTTTCAAGAAAAGTAAGAAGGAGGACAAGTGGGAGTTGGGGTGGAGGAGGCAAGGCCAAGAGGTGGGCAGGGTCCCATTCACAGGGGTCCTGCATCCTAGCAAAGACCGGGTGCTGTTCCGCTGGCAGGGTGGGAAAGTGTGTCTGTTGTAAGTATCCAGGGATAACGTTGGCTGCTGTGGGGAAAGATCAGGGGTGGCGGGGAGGTGACATGGGGAAGCAGAATGACTAGTTAGTGGTAGGCTGTAGTGGGGAACAGCAGTAGCAAGGACAAGACAGAGCCAATGTAGACGCATTTAAGGACATATTCAGAAGGTAGGGCCAACCAGGTCCACAGAGGCTTGGGCCAGAGTCTAAGGGACATAGTGATGACTGAGGTGATTCTGCATTGGCTCCCAGTGTCTGCATCCAAAGACATGGGCTTGGGGGCGAGGAGCTTTCCTGCCTCTCCACTTGTCTGACCTTCTCTGTGGTCCTTGGAAGTACAGTTTGATGATCTGAGAGTTGGGGTTGTTGTTGCCTGTGCTTCCCCTACACAAGCACGCGTGCACCTCAGCTCCAGCTCCATGCCCATACTTCCTCTGTAAAGGGTCATCTGTGGCTCTGTGCATCTGTATCCTCTGCCTCTTTACTCTAGCTGTCTGGAGAATCTCGCTCACCTCGCCACGTTGTATTACAGACTTTCCGCCTCTACCGGGAGTACAAGGAACAGATTCTCGTGAAAGCCTTCATGGAATGCCAGAAAAGGAGCTTGGTCAACCGGCGTCGGGTCAACCACACACTGGGCCCCAAGAAGAACCGGGCCTTGCCCTTCGTGCCAATGTCCTACCAGTTATCCCAGAGTTACTATAGGTAAGGGAGAGCCCTCAGTAGCCCAGAGTCAGACTGAGCTACACCCTGGCTGCAAAGAGTAGCAAAGGAGCCTCACCTTTTTGTTTTTTTTTGTTTTTTTTTTTGAGACAGAGTCTCACTGTGTTGCCCTCAGTAGAGTGCTGTGGCGTTACAGCTCATAGCAACCTCAAACTCTTGGGCTTAAGCAATTCTCTTGCCACAATCTCCCAAGTAACTGAGACTACAGGCGCCCACCGCAATGCCTGGCTATTTTTGTTGTTGTTGTTGTTGTTGTAGTTGTCATTGTTTTAGCTGGCCCGGGCTGAGTTTGAACCTGCCAGCCTGGGTGTATGTGGCCGGCACCTTACCCACTGAGCTACGGGCACTACACTGAAGCTCACATTTTCATGAGAGAATGTGGGGCCTGGGCCTCCTGTGGCCTTGTGTGCAAGATGCAGGCTCAGGGAGGAGCTCCTTTCTCAGCACCTGCCCTTCCTTGTGTGGGAATAGGTGACACTGGCAGTAGTTTGTAGGGGATGCTACCATTTTGGCAGTAGTTCTTTTTCTCTTATCATATGGGTTAAAATCAGTTTTGAATTTGATAATTGATCCCACTGGAAGTCCACCATCCTGGTTGGGCACAGCTCAGTCCCTCATCCTCATAGTGCCGAGCCCTGTGCAGCTGCCTCTTGGGCCTGTCTGCAGCACCGGCAGCCTGCATGGGCCTGGGGTGGGGCAGTGCTTTCAGAGGGGCGTTTTCCTGGAGCTCCAATCTGAAGGGGTTCTCACTGTGGGACTTTATACCACAGCACACATGGCACCACCAGCCTCATAGCACACACACAAAAAGTCCCTTAGAACGTTCCTCAGCCATAGCCTTGACAGCTTCCTCTTCTCACACTGTTCTGCCAGGCCTGAGGCTGCCTGGGGGCAGCATTCATATGCTCGAAGACACCACAAGTCATCTTTTGCTTTTTTTACTCCATCTCTATGCCTGTGGCTCTGGGCACTTCTTCCTTCCTAAAACCTCTCCTTGTTGGCCCAAATCCGGCAAGGCCATTTGAGTTGGAGCCACTGCTCTGGACCACACATCCTTATTTGGGAACTGAAGGTAGTGGTCAGCAGATGAGGAAGACCTTGGGCCTCTTCTCTCTCACTTGTTACAGAGTCATGGAACATTGCACTCTTGGACAGAGATAGGGGCTTGGCTCTGCAGGCACCGGATGGAGACGATGAGAATGAACACAGTGTCCTCTTATCTCCCTGGGAATCAGGGTCAGCTTTGTGTAAAGATGATTATTACAAAAAGTACATTCCTCCTCCCTATTTCAGCAGCTGCTTTTAGTAAGTGCCTGCGAAGTAGGGTGTGGAGCATTGGGAGAAAAAACAGGACCCTGCCTCGGAGGTGCTTGGGTAAGTGGAGAAGAGATGCACATACAGTGCTAGGCACCCAACACAGGGCCTTCTGCACATGACACGTAAAAGAGTGTCAGTGGTGGTAGTCGCACCATAGCGATTCAGTGTGCTCAGAGCCCATCCTCAGTCAGACCCTTCCTTTCTCTTTGTCTGTGTAGGATTTTTACATGGCGATTTCCAAGCACCATCTGCACAGAATCATTCCAGTTTCTTGAGAGAATGCGGGCTGCCGGCAAGTTAGACCAGTCTGATAAGTTTTATTTCAAAGACCAGGATAATAACCACTGTACAAATGACATGGTGGCATTTTCTTTGGATGGCCCTGGAGGGCATTGTGTGGCTACCCTGACCCTTTTGTCCCTGGGGCTCCTGTCTGTGGATGTCAGGATCCCAGAGCAGATCATAGTGGTCGACAGTTCCATGGTGGAGAACGAGGTCATTAAAAGGTAAGAGCCCTGCATTTGCTGCTCTGGTCACAGTTTGGACTTGAGTATGTCCACAGAGCTTCAGGTCTCGCTATTTCCTCTTGTCACTGTGGTGTTGATAAGTTTATTTGCTTAGTCATTTGGTCTTATTCATTCAAGAAACTTGTGGTGAATTTTTCTGCTTTGTGTCTGGCACTGTGCAAGGCATTTGCCAAAGACAAGCAGAGCGTAGTGGTACCCTTAGGGGGCTCATGGGACAGGGCTTCCCAGATCAATAACCAGAAATGACAGGACAGTTTCCATGGTGTCCTCTGCTGGGACCTGCCAGGTGCTATGGGAGTCTGCCAAAGAAGACCCGATATAGCAGGGTAGGGGCAGGTTAGAAAGAGAAAGTGGGATTGGTCCAGGCTCTGTGAGAGTCTCCCAGATGACCTGGGACTTCCTGGGAAGGTATTTTCTGGACATGATCCAGGCAAAAAGAACAGCTCTTGCAAAGTCACAGATCTGTGACCAGGGGTCGATGAGGTGTGTGAGAAGGAAGGAGGTAGAGAGGTGTGGAGCAGCAAACCACACTGAGCACAACGAGAGACAGTTGCTTGGGCAGCCACTGGGCTGGCCTGTGTCCAGGCATCTAGGTCTCAGTTCTCTTCCAGCTTGGGAAAGGATGGAGGCTTGGAGGACGATGAGGATGAAGAGGAGGACTTGGATGAAGGTACAGGGGGCAAACGTCGGAGCATGGAGGTGAAGCCAGCCCAAGCCTCCCACACCAACTACCTGCTGATGAGGGGCTACTACTCCCCCGGCATCGTCAGCACCCGCAACCTCAACCCCAATGACAGCATCGTGGTCAACTCTTGCCAGGTGAAGTTCCGGCTCCGCCACACCCCGCTGCCCACCCATCTCGGGCCCACTGGTGAGTGCTCCCCACTGGGGCTGGGAGAGGGGCTGGCCCACCAGCCAGAAAGGCCCTTCAGCCTGTCTTGTGACCCAGGCCAGAGATGTGCATCTTCAGGCTCCAAAGGCCTGCCGTGTGACCATGGCTGACACAAAGCAAAACACTTCCCTTCCTTGCAGCTGACTCAGGAGGGTGTGTCCTGAGTCACCTTCTCAGGTGACAGTGCTCTGTCTCTCTCTCTGAGAGAGTTCACCATGCTGCCTCTTAATCATGGTCACACAGCCAGGAGTCAGCAGCCAGGTGGAGGGGTTCCTGAGCAAGCGCAGCAGTGCCTCAACGCCCCCCTCTGCTCTTCACGGCAGTCCTCCTCACTGATCCTGGTTTGTCTCCCGGTGCCTACCTCCGTCATTCTGAATTCCACTTTAAGGAAACTTTTAGGTATTATTTTTTGACCCCTTGCTAAGATAGGTAAATATTCTGCTCACAATCATGATCTCCTATCTCTTTTATTTCCAATTTTAGTTCTGTCGATGACCTTTAAAACTTTAAATAACTTATTAAACTACAGTTGCCCATGCACTCAATTTTAGGCAGGCTCTTTCACCTCTTACAACATGATATTAAGGCCCCTTTCTTTTTTTTTTTTTTTTTAAGGTAACTTCTTTTTTCTTTTTTTAAAGAGATTTTATTTATTTATTTTTTGCAGTTTTTGGCCAGGGCTGGGTTTGAACCCGCCACCTCTGGCATATGGGGCTGGCGCCCTACTCCTTGAGCCACAGGAGCCACCCAAGGCCCCTTTCTTTCCTGGGTTTCTGCCCCTTTCCTACCTCTGGCTGACTGACCGCGATGTGTACAGGCACATCTCAGACATACTACAAGTTCAGTTCTACACTGTCACAATGAGGTGGATATCACAATGAAACAAGTCAGAAGTATTTTTGGTTTCCCAGGGTATATACAAGTTAACGTTCACACTGTACTATAGTAAGTGTGCAATAGCATTGTGTCCAAAAATGTAATGTATATACCTTAATAAAAATATTTTATTGCTAAAGAATCCTGATGGTCATCTGAGCCTTCAACCAGTTGTAATCTTTTTCCTGGTGGAGAGTCTTGCCTCCATGTTGGTGGCTGCTGACTGATCAGGGTAGTGGTTGTTGAAGGTTGGAGTGGCTGTGGCAGTTTCTTAAAATAAGGTTACAATGAAGTTTTCCTCATCAATTGGCTTTTCATTTTACAAAAGATTTCTCTGTAGCATGTAATGCTGTGTGATAGTATTTTACCTATAGTAGAATTTCTTTTGAAATTGGAGTTAATCCTCAAAACCTGCCTGTGACTTCTTCACCAAGTAGGTTTATGTAATATTCTAAGTCTCTTGTCATTTCAACAATGTTTCTAGCATCTTCGCCAAGAGTAGATTCCATCTCAAGAAGCCACTTTCTTTGCTCGTTCATAAGAAGCAGCTCTTCATCTGCTCGAGTTTGATCATGAGATTGCAGCAATTTGGTCACATCTTCAGGCTCCATCTCTTACCACATCTGCATTCCCTCCCCAGAAGTCTTAAGTCCCTCAGAGTTATCCAGCAGGATAAGAATTAGCTTCTTCCAGACTTTCCTGAAGTTGATAGTTTGACCTCCTCCCATGAATCACAAATGTTCTTAATGGTGTCTAGAATGGTGAATTCTTTTCAGAAGGTTTTCAATTTACTTTGCCCAGATTCATCAGAGATATGGGAGCTATAGCCTTATAAAATGTTATTTCTTAAATAAGACTTGAAGTTAAAATTACTGTTTGACCTATGGGCTACAGAATGGATGTTATGTTTGCTGGCATGAAAACAACATTCACAGGTGTCACCTCTGGCTCAGTGAGTAGGGCGCCAGCCCCATGTACTGAGGGTGGCGGGTTCAAACCCGGCCCCAGCCAAACTGCAACAAAAAAATAGCTGGGCATTGTGGCGGGCATCTGTAGTCCCAGCTTCTTGGGAGGCTGAGGCAAGAGAATCGCCTAAGCCCAAGAGCTAGAGGTTGCTGTGAGCTGTGACACTACGGTACTCTACTGAGGGCAACAAAGTGAGACTCTGTCTCTAAAAAAAAAAAAAAACATACACCTCCTTGTACATCTCCATCAGAGCTCTTGGGTGACAGGTGCATTGTCAGTGAGCAGTAATATTTTGAAAGAGATTTTTTTTTCCTCAGCAGTGGGTCTCTACAATGGGCTTAAAATATTTAGTGGAGAATGGTGTAAACAGATGTGCTGTCATCAAGCTTTGTTGTTCTATTGATAGAGCACAGGGAGAATAGATTTAGGGTTATTCTTGAGGGACCTAAGATTTTTGGAATGGTAAATGAGCATTAGCTTCAATTTAAACTTGCCAGTTGCATTAGTCCAGAGGTCCTCAAACTACGGCCTGGGGGCCACATGTGGTGTGATTGTATTTGTTTCCATTTTGTTTTTTTACTCAAAATAAGATATGTGCAGTGTGCATAGGAATTTGTTCATAGTTTTGTTTTTTTTTTTTTTTAAGTACAGTCCAGTCCTCCAACGGTCTGAGGGACAGTGAACTGGCCCCCTGTTTAAAAAGTTTGAGGACCCCTGCATTAGTCCCTAGCAAAAGAGTTGGCCTGTCTCTCTTTTGAAGCTTTAAAGCAGCTCTCTCTAGCTGTGAAAGGCCTAGTTCCAATACAAGGCTATTTCATCTATATTTAAAACCTGTTGTTCAGTGTAGCACCATTCTCCACCCCTGATGTCAGCACTCATCAGAAGCCACTCTGGCCCATTCCCACTGGATCCCTGATCCTCTCGTACTGGAACCCTGTGCACCTGGGGGACCCAGGTGGGAGGGCGTGGCAGCTCCAGAAGGCCCGCTGGGCTCCCCTGCTCCCGAGTCATACTACCCATGTATGATGCACATCCTTATTTTTCCCTCAAAAGTTTGAGCAAAACAGTGAGCATTATACATAGCAAAATACAGTAATTGGCCTCATTTCAATACTGTTGTGTCTTAGGGAATAGGGATGCCCAAGGAGAGGGAAAGAGATGGACAGCTAGTCAGTGGAGCAGTCAGACCACACACAACATTCATCAGCTAAGTTCATCTTATATGGGTGCAGTTTGTGGTACCCCAAAATAGTTACAGCAGCAACCTAAAAGATCACGGACATGGATCACCGTGACAGGTACAATAATGAAAAAGTGTGAAATATTGCAAGAATTACCAAAATGTGGCACAAAGACTAAGAAGTCAGCACATGCTGTTGGGAAAATGGCACCCTGATAGATTGATGCAGGGTCGTGACAGCCTTCACTATCAGTTTACCACAGTTAGAATTCTGTGCTTTGTCTGAAGTTTGAACCAGGCAAAAAAGCAGTGATAATCTATTGTTGTGGCCTTAGCAGACATCTCTTATAGGAAGCAGCAGAGACCAGCCCTGGCTAGTGTGTGCAGAAGTGAGAACACATTAGTAGGGGCCCTGGGTACCTCCCAGGGTCTCAGGAGCAGTGAGCATCAGGAAGGGATGGGACCAAAGCAGCCCTGACTGAGGACCTCTCCTCCAAAGCTCTGGGGTTCATAGTCTTGGATCCCCGTCCCTGCCCTCTGTGCCTTCCTTTTACATCTTGAGCAGAAGGATCAGAGTGACCAGAGGGAATCCAGTCCAGTCAGCTGCAGTCAGGGGCCCAGGGCAGAGTATCAGGAGTCCGGCTGCCAGGGACCCAGTGTGCCCACCCAGAAGGTGACCCTGTGGCTGCTGGGGAGCAGTGAGTTGGCACGGAGCATGCCTTGCCTCAGTGTCGCATGTGTATGGGTCTGGGAAGGGGCCTTCTGTCAAGCTGCATTTGACCTTCCTCCTTTTCTTTGCAGCCACTTCTCTGGACACGTTAACGGCAGGAACCATCTTCCTTCCTGACATGTTCACCAGGCTGATAAACCCCCATGAAAACACCTACAGCTTAGAAGAGTTTGTCCACCAGTTGGAGGTGTCCGGGTATAAACCTGAGGACGTGTCTGCCACCTTGGAGATCTGGGAAGCCATTGCAGGCTCTGGTTGTTTTGGGATTGACAGGGAGGAGCTGTACAGATGCTTCTCGGCCCTTGAGAAGACAGGCGGTGAGCACACGCGGACATTCACAGACTGTGTCCAGGTGAGCTGTGCGTTAGGTTCACCTGGGGTCAGCAAAGCAGAAGTTTCAGATCCTGGGCTAGATGCCCTCTGCAAATGGACTTGGTTTGGGGCTTACTATAGGGTGAGTGTTTTTTGTTTGTTTGTTTTTTAATTAAATTATTTGTCAACATTTAAAACCAGGGCTTAAAATCCAGCCCCTCCTGAATATTAGAAGATCTGGCCCTGCTGGGCCATGTTCCTTTGGCACAATTGGCTGCATCGCAGTAGCATTTGCCCCCCAGATGGGCCATGTTGTCCCCAGCTCTGTTCCCACAACTCCCTGACATCCTGTGCTGGGCCCACTTTACCTGCTGGATCCCCTTGAGTCAGTGACCCTTGAGTCCCAAGAGTGTACTAACAGATGGACCTTTTGGATTGTGTCCCCTTGGCACCTGGCATGTCCCCGTCCCCTCACATGTTGTTAGCGGTTGGTAGTGGTCTGGCGCATGTCAGTTGCAATGTGTTGTAGAGGTGTCTGCCTCGTGCTCTTGGAGTAGGAGGAGCAGCCAGCTCAGGCCTTGCAGACTGTAAGTGCTGGAAGACTTGGGGACAGCTGGGGCTGTTTCAGGAAGCTTTAATATAAAAAAATGTAAAGAAGTATAACGATGACCCCTTTACCCAGCACACCTCCTCAGTAGGAGCCAGGACATTGGAAGCAGGTGTGGTATAAATATGAGAGTTGTTGTCATCCATATGGAATAATGACAGCATTGGCAGAAGAACTTGCTGGAACTTGGGGTGTTCGGTCCTGTGGCCAGGCAGGAGGAGACTTGTAAAGTCACGTGAGCTTTGATGGAGCATCTGTGGTTCCATGAAGTTCATGCATCTGACTCATTTCATAAGTGGCCATGCTAAGTGTAGAAGGGGAAGGACATTACCCCGGTACACGGGTAGCTGGTGGCAGACCCAGAGCTAGACACCAGGCCTCATCCTGATGGACCTGGGCTTGCCACCTGCTCAGGACACCTCACTCATCAGGCAGGGTAGCCCACTCCACTCACCACCTACCAAGCCAACCCCAGTGTCCCTGGGTTCCCAGACCCAATGTTTCTCTTGCTTTCCCTAGGCCCTCCTGGAGCAACACCAGGTGCTAGAAGTAGGTGGGAACACCGTTCGCCTAGTGGCCATGGCCTCTGCCCATCCCTGGCTCCTACACTCAGTAAGACTAAGAGACAAAGAAGAGGAGTCTGACTCCCAAAGAGAAGACCCCCTGGCCAGGCCTCTGGAGGAGCCTTCCAGTGAGGACAGCCCCATCGAGGGGCTGGTATCCCCTTGTCAGGGCCTCCAGAGCATCAAGAGGAATGCCAGCTGGGCCAATCAGAGTGGGGAAACTGATGCTGAGAGTACTCAGGAGCCCCCTGCAAAGAGGCCTGCTCTTCAGGACGTGTGCTTGGCCCTCAGCCCCGAGCCAGGAGCAGAAGAAGAGGTAGAAACCCAAGCCCCAGTTCTGTCTCCAACTCCAGAAGACACTGCTGGAGAGGACCAGGAGACTGTTGAGGTGTCCAGCTCCTTGGGCCAAGAGCAGCTGAGCTGTCAGGCCCATCTTCCAGAAAGCTCTGAAGACCCTAAAGGTACCACTTGTCTCCCACCCCACCTTAACCCTACCCTACCCCACTTCTCGGCCCTCACCCTGATTGCCCCACACCTTCCTTTGAGGTGGGAAACCTCCTGTCACTGGCTATAAGGGCCTTCAGCTTTTTAGGGCATAAACCCTGAGGTGGGGAAGATAGTCTTGCTCATAGTGTATTTCCGCTGCCCACACGCCCACAGGGATCACTGAATCACAAGTGCAGGCCTCTGCCATGCAGTGTGACAGCGCCAGGCTGGCAGACACACCCATACTGAGACACACCCTTCCTCTCCCGCTTTGTAATCAGCAGTGGCTTTCTCGTGTGGTTCCTCAGTGTTTTTGTTTACTGTGGGGTATCTTGCTTGGTGGTTTTGCACACACAGCCCTTGTGGTCAGGGCTTCTGGATGGAAAATGAGGTGTTCACTGGCTTCCTCCAGGTCTGGGAACAAGCTCCCCACACTTGTGCACTGTGGCATGTTCTGGTTTTATGTGCTGGCACCAGGCTTCCGGCCCAGCCACTGTAAGGATGGATGCTCTGACAGGAGATGGCTCGTTGTCCTTCTGTTATCCCTGAGCCTGGAAGGGCCTGGCACATGCTGGGCATTTGGTACCTCCCTGGATGAGTGGAGAAAGATACTCTTCCCACTCGGAGTCCCTCACATCCTTTCCTCTTCCACCAGGGTTGGCAGAGAGTTCTGGAGCCAGCAGCTTCTCCCAATCAGCACGGGAAAGGTGAGTGTGGGCCCACAAAGGGGCCCGGGGCAGGCCTAAGCTGAGCATGGGGAAAGTTTGGAGACCCCGAGTTAATGATTCACATGAAGGCCTTTCGTGAAGATGCCAGATCAGAGAGTCTGCATGACACAGTGGTTCTCACTGGGGCACTTGGAAAGACACAGCAGGCAAGGACCAGATGTGCTGGGTGGTCACAGCACCCAGATCTCCCTGGAGTGAGGGCTGTGCTTCCAGAACATGCATAGTGCTGGCTGGGCTGAGAACCATGAGCCAGGTTTTTTCACCTGTGTTGTTGGGGCTTCTGATAGCCCATGGTACCCTCATCCCCATCTTACACAGAGAATGCGGGGAAGTACTTCCCAGAGAGAGTACCTGATCCCACTGCCAGGGCAGATAGGCCCAGAGTGCACAGGTGCTGGTCCAGGGATTTGTACCTTCTTCCCCGGGACCACTGTGCCCTAGAGGGAGGTGGCTCAGAGGCCTATGAGTAGCACCTTCCATAGTTGTGTGTGCTATCCTCCGTTTGGCTTAAGTGTTCCATGCTCCAGCTCTCAGGAGCTTCGATATGGCCCTCCCAGGCCTAGCCATGGTCAGAGCCAAGTGACCAACTGGTCTAAGACCTGTGACACTCCTGGCCCCATGTGGCAAATCAGGCCCTGGGGTAGTAGCAGGAACCTTGTTCAAAGGCAGGTGTGTCTGGAACCCTACACATGGTGCAGAACAGAGCCTCGGGATATCAACTTCTGTGAGCTTGGCCGGGGTGAGGGGGGTGGAGCTTGCAAACCCAGAGTCCTGGACTTTGTCCTATCCCTGCCAGTGTGGAGGGCCTTGGGGGCTGTGGGCTCATAGTAACCTTGGTCACCACTGCATCTGAGCAGGTCTCCACATTGTGACTCCCTCGGCTGGCATCATGGGCCTGCTGTCCACACAGGAGGGAGGGGGAGGCCAGAGAGCAGAAGGTGGACATGCCAGCTGTGAGCCCTTATCCTGTCTATGAACAAGCTGCTGATTGCTCACCCAACAGGGACTGTGAGAGCGTCTACTTCATTGGCCGCCCATGGCGTGTTGTGGATGGCCACCTGAACATGCCCGTGTGCAAGGGCATGATGGAGGCCGTGCTGTACCACATCATGACCAGGCCTGGCATCCCTGAGAGCTGCCTGCTGCGCCACTACCAGGGTGTCCTGCAGCCGGTTGCTGTGCTGGAGCTGCTCCAGGTGCTCCTGGGGCTCAGCGGGGTGGGGGCATAGGTGGGGTATATTCCCGGGAGTGCAGCAGGTGGGAGGCTTCTGCTCTTAGACCCCACTTCCTGCTCACCTCTAGCTCCTTCTTCCACCCTCTGCCCAGATCCTATCTGACAGGTGCCTCCTGCAGCCCCAGCCTGGTCGGGCTTCTGCCCTAAGGCCTGTCCCTCACTGCATCCTCCAGCAGTTCTGTGCTGCCACCCAAGCTGAGAGACACTGTCCTGGGGCTCTTGCCTCTGACACTTTCTGTGTACCCTGGGTCACAAACTCACAAGCATACAGGGGTAAATGAACATTGCAATCCTGGTGGGCAGTGAGGAGAGACCCCACCTTTCAAGGGCACCTGCCTCCCTGTGTGATAGCCCAGCATTCTCAGGGCTTCAGCTCCTTGAGAAACTGGAAGCTTGTAGTTCACTGTTGAAACTTCAACGTTAAAGTGTTACAGGCCAATCAAAACCCACCCAGAAGCCAGTCTCAGCCCACGGGAAGCCTATTTGCAGCCCCTGGTGTACAGTTGTCCTCAGAAGGGCGCTTACTATGGTGGCCCCAAGCACTGTACAAAACGATGATTGTATCACTCCCACCCCTATCCCAGCCTTTTCCTAAACCCTCCTAGTAGATCCCTACTCATCACTTAAGGCCAAGTTCAGGTGCCTCCGTGACCTGTGTCTGGTGTCTCTAGGGCCTGGAATCCCTTGGCTGCATCAGGAAGTGCCTGCTGAGGAAGCCCAAACCTGTCTCGCTCTTCTCCAAACCCGAGGTGGAGGAGGCGGAGGCACCTTCCAGCCCAGGCGAGAGCCCCACAGTGTTCTATGAGCCCACACTGGACTGCACCCTCCGGCTGGGCCGCGTGTTCCCCCACGAGGTCAACTGGAATAAGTGGATCCACCTATAGGGCACCTGTGGGCATCACCTCCTATCCCAGCCGCCACTGCCACTGCCACTGCCACGCTGGTACCACCTGGTGTTTGGCAGACCCAACCAGTGCCCTAGGACATCGGTTCTATGGAGCTTCCTGCAGCAGGTGCATCCCCTTGTGCTGAGACTCTGGAAGGAGGCCACGCCTGCTGGTGCCCAGGCTCTATCGGAGCAGTTCCTTGGAACCCACTGTATCATACGCGAGATGGTGCTTCTTGTCCCAGCCTAGTAGGGATGTGTTGGAGCAGCTGCAGGGCCTGTGGCTCCTGTACTGTCCCCTCATGTCTTGGCCATTGCTGCGGCCAGGTACACCCCAGAGCCATCATCGGGGACCAGTGGGGCTGCTGGTGTTCACCTCACATTCCCGACTCCAGCCACCTCGGCAGACTCCTGGCTCCTTGTGTGCCCAGGCACCACTGAGAGACAGAGCCTGTGAGAGATGTCTCAGAACAAGGGGTTCCCTGCTGCCAAGGGGCCTTTGCAGACACTGCAGCTCCTCCCCAGACAGGACACCCCACTCCAGCTGGCATTGAGCCACCCACTCAGGCGCTGAGCTGGGATCCCTTTTCTAGCCTTGCAAGTTACTTGGCAGGCCCCTGCTAGGCTGGGTGCCCCGCTTTCTCATCCTGGCTGGCGATTTCCTGCCAGCCCCAGAGATGAGGGATCCTGTAAGTTTTGGTTTCGTTTTGTTTTGTTCTTTAACATCTTTTCTCATTAAAAAAAAAAAAAAGTCTCTGACAGTTTTTTTCTTTTGTTTGTTTAATTAAAACGAAGTAACATGCATTTAGTTTTGTGAGTGTCCTAAAGAATTACTGATTTTTCTGGGTGATTCTCTGGTTTCAGCTGTGGAACATCGAAGAATACCTGTCTCCAGTAGCACCAGGCAACAAGGGAATGTGCTGGTGCTTCAGTTAGCAGGCATGGGATGAGAAAGACACAGTCCCTTCGCCTGCTACCCTTGGCCTCATAAGCCATCCTGCTTTCTCAGCTAGTCCCTGGCCTGCCCCTGCACAGAGCAGCTCATCCTTGTGAATCTAGCAGCTCCCAGCCCAGTGCCAGGCCCAGGGGCAGCTCCACATAGCTGGTGCTATCAGCAGGTTACAGAGGTCATGGGTCCATAGGACAGACTTGAACTTCTCTTTAGCACACATTGTTCACTTTTTTTTTTTTTTTTGGTTGCTACCATTTAAAAAATTTAGAGGATTCACTTTTTAAAAACAATTCAGATTCCTATCTTCTCTTAGAAAATAGAAAGTTCTAGTAACAGTGAACTTAACTTCCTACATGTGACAGTCACAAGTGCTGAACAATAGACAGGACATGTCCCAACGTCATCATCTGTGTCTCACGCTCACCTGCAGCTTCTGTCATTCAACAAGCCCTTCTGGGGGACTTGTGACCTTATGGCCCCTGACCTGGCCAACTTCCATGCCTGGGACCAGATCAGACCTCTGGGTGAGGGGGGAAAAGGTGGCCTTGGGTTGTAGTCTTGGAGAAGCTGAGGCTGGATAAGTCTCAGCATGAGTTTTTTCTCCTTTTTTCAATTTTACTTATGTGTAAAATAATTAGTATGTTTTGGGATTTTTTGGAGGGGTTAAGTAGAACAATAGATGTGATCTGCTTTATAAACAGAAAACACTGCACTTGTTAATCTGGGGATACACTGTGTGACGGGGGGAAAGAAAGGCTTGGGGATCAGCAAATGTTTCTTAAAATACTGACATTGAGAGGCTGAGGCAAGAGAATCACTTAAGCCCAAGAGTTTGAGGTTGCTGTGAGCTGTGATGTCATAGCACTCTACTGAGGGTGACATAGTGAGATTTTGTCTCAAAAAAATAAAATTCTGACCTTGACACTCACATCTCAGAGACAGTTTTCTCCTCTGAAAAATTGGGGGAGAGGAAGGGTGCCAGGCAAACCGAAGGTCACCAAGTGTGAGCACACTGGTTCCCTTCCTTGTGCCTCTAGATGAGGGTCAGTGTGGATATGTGTCTGGTAGGTGGGACGGAGCAGAAGGACCTCAAGCAGACAAGGGACTTCCAGGAGCATCACTCTACATGAAACCCACCACCCACCCATCTGAGGCAGCTGCTCTTCCAAGTTCTGCACAGAGGTCTCCAGGAGCCACAGTGTGGACCACTTGTGAGCTTCAGGGGGCAGGCAAGTAACAAATGAGAGCCGCCCAGGAGGGGCCTCGGCTTAATACCAGGAAATGGTAGTGACTGTGGAAAACTAAAGTGGGTATACCCAGACTGGGAGGAATGCAAATTTAGAAGAAAAATGTTCAGTACTAACCACCAAATAAAACCCACAAAGAGGCCAAAATGGGTCTAATGGCCCCTCTGGGCCCCCCAGTGCGGTGCTTAGGTGGTGGCTGACTCGGTTGTTTCTCACTTGGGGAGGGTGCAGCATGGGTGGGCACAAACATCTTGGCTTTGTGTCCCCAGTGTTCCTGCATGTTCTTGTCTGCCAGTGTATAAATTCATTCCCTTTTAAATGCTTAAAACTTTACGGACCTGGTTGCTGCCTCCACAATCTTCTTAAGGCTCCCTCCCGACCTGCTCTTTGCCTTTACATCCATGTCTGCACACCCTGGAAAACATGGGTCTGTGACACCATGTGACATAAAACCTGCCCTTAGGAGCAGCTCACTCTGCCACTCAGGGACACCCCTGCATGTTGGCATCAGCATGCAGAGAGCTCCCTCGTCAGCCACTGGAGTCTCCCAGGGCTGACGTTCGGAAGTCGTGCTTGCTTTCCCCTAATGGCGACATTGGAAATACCTCCTCATCTTGTCGCACTTCATGGTGCATCCTTGAGGCTGCCATCTGGGGCTCGGCCTCAGTCCCTTCTCCGAGCTTTTCTCAGATACTGTGCAGCCTGTTGCTGCCAGCCACTTCCTGTGTCCCCATCCCTCCCTCCCAGCCTCAGCTAAGTGACCACATGTCGTCCTAGGAGTCCTGACAACCGTCCTTTCTGTAGGCCATGACGCTCTTCCACTGAGGTTTTCTAAATGTGCATGTGTATATACGTGTTGTGTGTGTACAAGTACATGTATGTGTGCTTGCCTGGGGCTGAGCATGTGATCTCCCTGCATCGTGGGAGCTCCAGCTCACCTTCTAGTGTGGGGTTGGGGGGCACCCACCTAATCTGCTGAATTACAAAAGACTCTGCCAAAAAAAGATGCCACCTGCCTCATCACCCATATTCCCTGCCACAGAGGGCTGCTGTGGCAATTGTCTGGGGTCCCCTTTATAAGCACTGGCAGATGCACGTGCGTGTCTCCTGGACAGCAGAGTGTGCAGGGACACCGTGTTCAGCCAGCACCTGCCACTTACAGCACTCATCAGCAGATGGCGCCAGCAGCCCGAGAAGCTTTGTTTCCTATTGCCTTACTTTGGTTTCCCAGCCTGGGGCTTTGTCCACTCATGTTTGAGGGGGAGACCAGTAAGTAGAAGTTGAATGAGTCATAAAATTTGACTTCTCATAAAATTGATGATGTAATAAAGACATTTTCTGAGCACTTTGCAGACACTGTTCTGGGTACTTCATACACGTTAGCTCCTGGTCTCACAGCAGCCAGAAGAGTAAGTCTCTTCGATGTACCTATTTTGTGTGTGAGGAAACTGAGGCATCAGAGGTAAAATGATTTCCACAAGGCTGGAATCTACAGAGTGGACCAGCTGGCATTCCACCCCAGTGCCAGCCTCAGTGCCCTCTCCCCAACACCACCTCCCCAGAGAGCAGAAGGTTAGGGTTTCTCATCTGGGGGCATCAATTTTAGAAAGAAAAGCCTTCATTTGTCACCCTAGGGATGGGGATCTACCCACTCATCCCACGTTCTGACCTATGGGGGAGGGGCTTGTGCCAGTTTACACACTGCCCAGGAGGCTTGTTTCATCCTGGTGCCCCATCCTGTGGCCTTTCCAGGTCCAAGGGCAGATGTCTGCTTCCTCTCTGCCCACTCTTTTGCCAGTTGCTGCTCTGCCACTGATGGATGCATTGATCAACTGGTTCATTCATTCATCCATTCAATATTTTTGACCCCCTGCAGAGAGTACCTTCCATCCCCGCCCTACTGGTCTAGATACCGACTATGATGAAAGAGTGAGAGATGTACCACAAAGTGTAGTGAGCATGCTGGGAAAATAAATGGGCCAGCGGTGTGTTGCATGTTAAATAAGGGCCCAGTCCAGGTTCCCCACTGAGGAGGGGACACCTGAGCACAGGTCCATCTTCTCCTTTTCTACAAATGTGCGAGTTTCTTGATGGCAACTATCCCCTCTCCTTTATTCTTCCTTGTTGGGAGTTTATGCTTCTCCCTTAACGGTTGACAAATTGGGCTTCCAGGAAGGGTATAAAGCCTACACTGCCCCATCTCCCACTGGTCATTGCTTCCTAGTTTCTGAAGATGCATCTGGGCCTCAAATGCCCCGAGGTGGCAGCCAGACTCATGTAAACTACCTTCCTAGACAGGTGGGAGGAAGGGGCTCCCACACACACACCACAGGGAGGCCCACAGGAACGCAGGATGTAGGATAGAAAGTGCATGAATTCTGGGCAATTCACTGCCTGTCATTGGGCCTCCACTTCCTTCTGTCTCCTTCCCTTGTGAGAGCATCAGGGACACCTAGACAGCATCCTAGGCCTACCTTGCTGTAATTGTCATGGTTGGGGAGCTGGGTTTGGGGTGCTGTAGATCGTGGCAGAGGGCCATGATGCAGGCTTCACAGCATCTGGCGAGAACTCTCTGTGGAGGAGACCCAGAACAGCTGTGATCACAGCCTTCTTTTCCGCTGACCCAGAGCCCAGCTCCAGGTGATGCTGGAAAGAAGGAAACCCACATCCAACCAGGGGCTGTCCCCACCCTCTCCGTTCATCCCCAGAGCAAACCAAGAGGCTGATTCCTACCTCTGCCTTACAAAAGAGAAATCTGGAGCTCAGAGACAGGGGGGATTTTTGCCCCAGGTCATTCATGAGAAAGCAACATTGGAGCTTGGTCCTCTGGTCCCTGTGAATGTGGTCTTTCCTCCGGACAGCCGGAGTGTCCTTATCACTGGAATGATATTAGCATAATCCTGGAACTTGTTCTGCTGCAAGTGACAGAAACTGAGCTCAAACCAGCTTAAGCAAGAAAAGGAAATGTATCAGTTCATTGATTCAGGCAGGATAGGTTGGGTTATGCTGCAGTAATAAACAGCCCTCATCACAGCAGCTGAGAAAGGATGCATTTCCTACTGACGATACGCGCCCATCACAGCTGAACCCAGAACTTCAGCCTGTATTTCCTTACTTGAGGGCCCAGGCTGAGGGTCACATTCTCAATCATCACTGGTCACGGTAGCATGGAGGACACATCATGACTGTCAGCAAGTGCTCTGTCCAGAAGCAAGCCTTGCCACTCCTGCTCACAACTCATCAGCCAGTCTATCATGTGGCCATGCTTGACCACAAGGGGCCAGGAGGTGCGATCCCGCTTTGTAACCAGAGGCCAGAAACTGTAACTATTTAGTGAATAGTGTAATGACTTCCATACTCATGTACCTAAAAGTCCAAGGGATTAGGTGTACTTTCAGGCATGGCTGGATCCAGGAACCTAAGCAATATACAGTGGGACTATATCGCCATCTCATCTCTGCTTTCTCACATGTTGACTTCATCTCAGGCAAACTGTCCCTTCCTGTGCCGTCTCTAACTGAACTGTACTGTTGCTGGGGGATGGAATGCTCTATTGGCCAGGCCTGGGTCATGGAGCCACTTCCAGAGCTGGGGTCAGCCACTGCCACAGCTATTGCACAGGAAAAAAAAAAAAAAGCACTAGGCACTCACAGGTGTTTGTTGTTTCTTATGATCTAGCTCTCTTCCAGCATAGCAAGATGAGAAAGAGCTGAAATTGGCATCTGGAAAACAGTTTAGGTTCTGATTCTGACCACTAATTCAGTGTGTGGCCTTGGGCAGGTCACCATTTGTCCTACCTGTCAGATGGATCACCCTGCCCCCTCTGAGCCTGCAGGTGGCAAGGAGTGGGCTGTGGCCTCCGTGGTGGGGATTGCTATCAATCCTCCTTTTTCTTAAGAGGTCATTGCATGGACTCTGGGGGACAAGGAGCTGCCTTGCCCCTTGCTCCTTGGTCACACCTCCAGGCCTTTGCCTAAGCTCTTTTTTCTGCCTGGAATAGCTGGTGCCCTTAAGAACTTTCATTCACTTTTCATATTCATGTTTCAATGTCCAACAAACATCACCTTCTCCCTGAAGCCCCCTGTGATAACCCTTCTGGGCTCCCAACAGTAGTGTGCTGGGGCTGGCTCATAGGGACTAGCCAGGGGACCTGCCATGTGCACCTCTTCCCAACTCTATTTAGAGTCCAGTTGAGAACTTGAAATTGGCCACAGTGGAAGTATTTCCCCATGGAAATAAGAAAATGCTACAAATCAGGCTTTATTGAGTGCCTGCTGTGTGCCAGGCTGGGGGTAAAGCAGAGAACAAAGCAGACGAAGCTGCTGGCCTCACAGAGCTCATGCTCCATGTCCATCTTTGCTCCGGTATCTGTTCGTCTTGGTCTACCCATCCAACCATTCCTCCTTCAAGCTTTTTACCACCCTTCTCCGGGTCCTCTTGTCCATCCGTCCTGTCCTGCATCCCTCCAGGTGGGCCAGCTCTTGTCTCCATCTGTTTGCACCTGTACTCTAGTTGTGCCCCCTTCAAAGGTGGTATTTTGAGGAGCCTTTTCTGCCCCAGGCCCAGCCTGAGTCAGTCCCACTTGTCCCCTCCCCCACACCCCAAGGAGCTCTGTGTGCAGAAGAGCTGAGCCGACCAGCACCTGGAACCTGCTGCCCCCAAGAGGGTGTGAAAACCACAGCACACCTTGGCCCAAGAGTCTCTGGGGTACTGGGGGAGGATGGTGAGAATTGCTCACCCGTGCAGGAGCTGCGGTTTCATTCTCATGCTCCCGTCTCACATACCCTTATGTCAAGTTCATTGTTCCACTATTAAAGTCGTCAGTGTTCTAGAACTTTCCAACCTCATGCCAGGCACCCCCCCAAGGACTCTCAAACATTCAGCTGTCTCTCTGGACCACCCCATTTTACAGATGAGTCATGGAGAAGCTCACAGCAGGGCTGACTCCTCACCCAGCTCTGCTCCCAGAGCAGGGACCACCAGAGCTGTGTCCTTCAGGTGCTGCCCCTCAGTCTTGCCTCCGGGGAAGACAATGGGGCCCACATGGGCCTAGGTCTGGGACGGGAGCATCCCCCCTTAGAGCTTCTGAGCTGAATCAGACTCTGCTGCCTTAACTCTGCTTGGTCTGGAAAAAGCCAAGCCACCTCTGAGAAAGGCAATCTTGGAGGGAAAACTATTCTCCCTGCCAATTTGTCCAGGCTGCCCCTGCCACGAGTGCCCCAGGGGAGGGTCAGTGGGCCTTGTACCGCCCCGCAAGTACTTTGTGTTCAATAAATAGCTTTTGGGTGCATGAAGGGATTTTTATTTTTAATGGGCATCAGAAGTCAATGATGGGGGCTGTTTTTAAGAGACAAGACTGATTGATTTTAAGTCCGGAAACTCCGCTGAGTGTCCCTCTGCAGGGTGGGACAGCCCCACAGGTACCCAGGCTGTCACTCTTAGCTGGTTTTCTCACCCCCGCCTGCCTCCTGCCCAAGCCTTGCTCCTGGCCGCAGGAGGAAGGAAACTGATATTTATTGAGGGTCTGCTCTGGGCTGCATAATATTTGTGGGCGATTTGTTCATTTCCCCAGGGTAGGCCGTGCCATCCCCCTTGTCCAGACAAGGAAACTCTGGCTCAGACAGGGTAGGTGACTTAGCCCAGGAAGCACAGCCAGGAGGCGTCAGAGTTGAGATTCAGACCTACATCCTTTAGGCCACCAATTCCTCCCACCCCCAGGGCTGCTGTGGGCACACTCCTTCCCCTCCCCCTTGCTACTGAGACATGATAAGGAACAGCGTGGGCTTCCTGTTGCTCCTGGAGGCAGGACCTGGAGGGCTGGGCCTGCTGTCTGTCACAGGCTATCCTCTGGTCCCAAGAGGCCTGGGCACAACCCTGGAAGGGTGGGAGTCTGTCATCTGTGTGCCACGGGCACACTTGACACACACATTCATGTGTAGGGGGTGAGCTCCACAGGCTCAGATACGTGTGTGCAGGTGAACACATGGCGTACCACAGGCGTGCACTAGTGTCCATGGGCACATGCAGTGTCCACACGACGTGCCAGCACTCCCTGAGCCACACGCATGCACACACACACATGCACATGCACACACGCTCTGTAAACATCAGGCTTAGATGTCCATCAGGCAGACAGAAGGTTGCAGGTTTCTTCATACCACAGCCCTCTTTATCTGCATGGGGCAGCTCTAATCTGTCGAAGAAGCTGCCTTGGGGTCCAATGGCCTGGACAGCCCTGGACAGCCAGTCAACCTCATTAGCTGGCCTGGGGCCCAGGTCCTGAAGGTGGGGGCTGCATGACCACCCACTGGCGGAGGTAGCTCCTGGGGGGCCCTTCATCCCTGGGGCTGGCAAAGTCACACTCCACAGGGCTGCCACAGTCAGAGCCTGCAAAGCCACTGTCAAATGTGTCCATGTCCAGGCCAGCGGGGGGTGAGCTCGCCTCGCTCTCTGACACCTCTCCGGGTGGCCTGCCACCCCAGGGTGGCCCCACAGCCCAGCCCTCTTCATCTGCATGGGGCAGCTTTAATCTGTCAAGAAAGCTGCCCAGGGGCCCTCCCAGCCCAGGGCCACCAGCTGAGACACAGCCACAGGAAAGGACTGTGGTCCCTGTGCCCAAAAGAGGGTCTTGTAGTCCCGGGCCAGGATCCAGTCCAGCGTCCAGGTCCAGGGCTGGGTAGCCGTCGTCCCCACAGCTGCAGGGCCATGTGCACAGCCCTTCTGTGTCCGCCACAGTCACTGTGTCGATGGACACCAGGCCATACGGCCGATCCCTCTCCTCGCTACAGGCTGAGCCACCTGAGCTGCGGCCCATGGCAGGCACTGGGCCCCAGCAGCTGGGCTCAAGCATGCCGTCAGATTCCACCAGGTCTGCTGGCTCTGTCAGCTCTGCAGGCTCCAGCCCCTTCACTGGAGTCTGTGGTGGATGGCAGTTATACACCTCCAGGGTCGAGGGTGTCCCTGAGCTCCAGAGCCCCAGGTCCAGGCTGGAGGCAGTGAAGGGTGAGCCCACCCATTTCTGTGAGAAAGCAAAAGAAGGAGAATCATGGGCCAGCACGGGGGGAGGTGAGAGCATAGAGACGGACACAGAGACAAGACAAAGGGACAGTAAGAGAGAAGGACAGAGAAACAGAACCAAAGACACAGGGAGAGAGAAAGAGAGAAGAATCAGAACCACGATGTGCCCTGCCCCGTGGGAGTCCCTGCCTCTGTCCTGTCCCCACTCTGGGCCTCAGTTTTCCCACCTGCAATAAGGAATTGCTGTTGTCTCTGTAGCCTGCCCGCTGAGACAACCATGGTCCCATGGCCTGGGCAGGGGCCAAGATTCCCCAGTCTAGGAGGGCCTGAGGTCTGAGTGACAAAGCCCCCATCCTACCCCATCCTCTTGCCCTGCTTCCTCTTTGACATTTTTGGAAATCTAGCATCCCTCTGTTTATGCGTCCCACCAGACCAGACACTCAGCCAAGACAGAAGCCTCCATCTCTTTAGTCCACAGCTATATCCCCAATGCCTGGCACACAGCGGGTGCTCAATAAATGAATGAGTGGAGTAAAGTAATGAGAAGTCATTTGGAAAGGGCTTTGTGCATTTTGCAGATAAAGGATGAGGGTGGTGCTGGCTGCGGAGGTGGCCCTTCAGCTCTGAGGAACCCCCTTCCCTCCTTTACCAAGGAGTCCCACTCATGATGCAAAAATTCCCATTTGATTGGTAAAGAAAAATCTCTAAGAATGGGAATCTCTCAGTTTTGACCTGATCTTCCTCAGAAAACTCATCTCAGAACTATGATGTGAAGTCACTGATTTAAAGTTATTTCTAATTTGTACGCCCTTGAGCCAGTTAATTATCTTCTCTGGGCCTCCGTTTCCTCATCTGTAAAATAGACCTAATAGTAGTACTTACCCACAGGGTTGTCATGTGGGTTAAATGCATTAATGTTTCTAAAGCTCCTAGCAGAGTGCCTGATACATAGCAAGGGTCATATGAGCACTGGCGAAAATCTCCAAGTAAATGTGACACTTGAGCTTTAGGGAAGAGGAAAGGGTTAGTCTCATCTGGGTTGGAGCCCAGGTTCCTCCCCTGCCCTGCTCAAGTAGCCTTGCCTGGGTCTCCTCATGAGTACCCCGGGGGATTGGTGGAGGATGGAAGGAGGGAGGGTGCCCAGTGCAGCTCCAGGCAGACAGGGGCTGCCCAGCCCTGCTCCAGGTCCCTGTTGCCTGACTTGCAGGCTGGGCTGCAGCAGGTGGGGCTGCCCTTCCCCCTACCCACATCCTCTCTGCGGCGGCCCCTCCCACTCCTGCAGGGTGGGGGAGGAGCTCTAGACTGGCACAGACAGCCCCACCGCAGTGGGGAGGTGGCAGCCTGTCTGGGGTTGGAGAGTTGTGCAGGCAGGGCCAGACCTTGTTAGAATCCTCTCCACACCAGAACAAGGACACCTAAAAAAGGACCTGGGGGTCAATTTGTGACTCAAAGGACCACTAGGCTGACCCCTAGTTTGGCTCCTTGGGCTGGGCAATGTCTGATCTTGTTTAACTCCTTTTTTTTCTTTTTTAGGACAGAGTCTCTGTCACTTGGGCTAGAGTACAGGGGCATCATCATAGCTCACAGAAACCCCGAACTCATGGGCTCAAGCAATCCTCCTGCTTCAGCCTCCTGAGCAGCAGGAATTACAGGCATCCACCCCCATGCCTGGCTAATTTTACTATTTTTCGTAGACATGGGGTCTCACTCCTGCTCAGGCTGGGTGCAAACTTCTGAGCTCAAGCGATCCTCCCTGCTCAGTCTCCCAGAGTGCTAGGATCACATGTGTCAGCCTGATCTTGTTTAATTCTTATGCCATTTTTGCACCACTAGATTATTGTCTGCACTTTGCAATGGGGAAATTGATGCTTGGCTTGAGTACTGGCTGGGACCTTGTGCTGGGCTTGCAGTGTGAACTGGGGCCATGATAGGGCTCCTGAAGAGAAGAGGCTCAGAAGGGTTTGTCACACTCACCTTGAAGTTTCCTCTGTGGATCTCATCCAGGTCCTTGAAGAACTTCTCTGGGCTGGGCACCAGCCACACCTTCTCCCACACCCTGAGCAGGCAGAGAAGGGATGAGGCCCTGGAAAGGGCATCCTGGCCTCCCACTCCGCCTCCCCAGCTTAGCACCTCCCTTCCCTCCCAGGGCTCAGTTTCTACCTCTGTAAAGGGGGAGCAGTGAGATTCCCTCAGATTCCTGAAGACCCATCAAGGTTTTGGGCTGGGCTGCCTGTTGTGTGCTGGGCCAGCGCTATGCCCCTTCTGAGCCTCAGCATCCTTGTGTACAGCCAGGAACAATGTGTGGTTGTCACACCAGCCACCCTACCCCACTGGTTGGCCCCTGTGTCCCTTGGGCCTCTTAGCTTCAAATTCACTGCACAAGATCACAGCTGAAGACCCTATTTCAACCCCACCTCCTCTACTCCAGAGCTGTGTGACCTTGGGCAAGTTGCTTGACTGCTCTGTGCCTCGATTTCTCCATTTGTAAAATAGGGGAAACTGTAGTGTATCACAGGCATGGGAGGCCTGGGGGTGAAATGAATGCCCTGCACAGTGCCCAGCACACAATAACCTCAGCGAGTTGGTTATTATCGTCATCACTGTCATTAATCCCATGACAACAGGTGTGTCCCTCAACCTGAGATAGGTCACAGAGGGGCTCTGGCCCAGGCTGACCACTTCCCTGCCTCTCCAGTGCCCTGGCCTCACCTCCAGGACGGGTGGGTCTTCAGGCTCCAGATGATAAGGCTGCAGACCACGACAAGCAGCAGGAGGAGCAGCAGGTGAGGGTCCCAGACCTCCTTTATGTCTGGACAGGAAGCATATAAACGGTTAAATGGCACGGACTCTATGAGAGGCCACATGGAGCAGGTGTGGCGAGAAATGGGTCTGGGTGGAGGAGAAGGGGTAGGAAGCCAGACAGAGCCTGGAAGTGGTGATGGATCTGGGTGCAAATCCTGCTCTTGAACCCCACCCCTAGCAAGTAACGTCATCTCTCGGAGCCTCAGTTTCCTTATCTACCAAATGGGCAGAATGAGTCCCACTTCAGAATCAAATGCCTGGTAGAAGCAGCAGCTGGCCCCCAACACAGGGCCTGGCTAGTAGGGGCTCCAGAAATGTCAGATGGCTGCATCTGGAAGTGAACAACTGAACAGACACCTCCCAGCCATGCTGGGAAAACTCAGGGCACAGGGTGGCTGGACAAAGACAAGATTTGGTATCAGGAGTGAGGCATCTACATCAGTGTCACACCTACCCTCCCTAGGGGTCTGAAAGATGACTGGGTCACTCCACTCGCTCCAGGTCCCTTGGTAGGAGGAGCCGGGCTGGGGCCCTGCCCGCACCTGCAGCTCGTAGCTTGAGTCTTTCTGGAATTCCAAGGGGAGCAGGGAGACGCTTCTTGAGTCCACTGAGATCTGCTTTCTCTTTGGGCTCTGCCAGGACAGGGAAAGGGTGATAGGGTCAGGTTCAACCAGAACGCCCCTGCCTCAGGCAGAACCATCCCTTTTTTAGGCCCCAACAAGGCTCTGACTCTTCCTCTCCCCTAAGAATCAGGCCACGTCTGAGTCCTGGCTGCTCCAGCATGTGCAGCACAGACTTAGCACTGACCCGGCCTTGCCTGCAGTATGACCCTTTGTTCTATTTCTCTTTGACCCCCCTCACCCACTCACAGTCCTGGCAGTGGAGCCTCCCTGCTGAGACGGGGGTGTCCCAGGAGAAGCAGTGGTCTGGAGCATCCCAGACAGAGGACTTTTTTTTTTTGAGACAGAGTCTCACTATGTTACCCTGTCACCCTCCATAGAGTGCTGTGACGTCACAGCTCACAGCAACCTCAAATTCTTGGGCTTAAGCAATTCTCTTGCCTCAGCCTCCCAAGTAGCTGGGACTACAGGCACCCACCACAATGCCCAACTATTTTTTTGTTGTAGTTGTCATTGTTTAGCAGGCCTGGGACGGGTTCAAACCTGCTATCCCCAGTGTATGTGGCTGGCACCCTTAACCACTGAGCTGCAGGTGCTGAGCTAGAGGACGCTTTTAGAATCTCAGTTAACACATTGACATTCTCAACAGTGGCCATTTCTTGAAGTCTTTAACTATAGACATCTTAGCAATGGATACCTGTGGAAGTCTTCACCTGGGGACATTCTAAACCATGGAATTTATGAAAATCTTCAACTGGGAGCATTCTAAAGGACAGATAATTCTAGAACTCCTGTGGTGCGTGCCCTGCCCATACTGTGACTGCTTTTAATAGTGGGCTGGAGGGACAACTCCTTTTTTTCTTTTTTTGAGACAGAGCCTCAGCTGTCGCCCTGGATAGAGTGCTGTGGCATCACAGCTCACAGCAACCTCCAACTCCTGGGCTCAAGCGAGTATCCTGCCTCCGCCTCCCAAGTAGCTGGGACTACAGGCACCCGCCACAATGTGGGATTTTTTTGGTTACAGGCATCATTGTTGTTTGGCGGGCCTGGGCTGGATTCGAACCCGCCAGCTCAAGTGTATGTGGCTCACAGACCTTAGCCGCTTGAGCCACAGGCACCAAGCCAGGAAGGACAACTCTTAATGTCTTCATGTGAAACAATGGTACTCTAATGCTGGACCTTCTTAATCATTTATATTTCTGGAACTCTCCAACCACAGCCAGTCTGAGCAAGTCTGAAGGTTCCAGACTGCCTCATTTCTGAAACTTCCTCTATTGTGATTGTTTTAGAACTGAGAAGCTGGGGAAGTGACAGTCCCATCCTCCAGGGCCAGGGAGAGATGGATAAGGGGTCTCCTACCTCAGTGAGAGATTAGGGACAGGGCAGGGGAGCCACTGTGGGGAGTGCTCACATCCTCAGTGTACCCTGGTTTCTAGTCTTGGTGTGAACCACAAGGCTCATCTGTCCATTAGAGCCCCCCTCTGCCACCTGGAAGCCCTTGCAGTCCCAATGCCTTTGTAGTTCCCATGCCCAAAGCTGGGCGGACCCTCTCCTTCCTCACCATAGCAGAGGGGTCCCCACGGTTCCTGTACTGCAGCTCGTACTGAAGCTTGCCCTTCAGTGCGTAGAAATCAGGTTCTTCATAATCAGAACACCAAGAAATGTTATAATGTCCCGTGAAGGTCACAGTCACGTTGAAAGGGGGAGTCGGCTTGACTAGGTGGAAAAAACAGAAAGATAAAACAGGAGGCAAGTTGCCTCAGGTGAGAAGGATGTGGTAATGCAAGAAGTGCCTCCCCCCACCTGACCCATCATTTATGGGATTAGCAACTCTGAGTGACTCTGGGCAAAGCACTCCCTGTCCCTGGGCCTCAGTTTATTCGATGAAAAGTAGGAGGTTTAGATTAGATCAGGGCTGCAGACTCAGGGGTGGGTGAGCAGGTTGGGGGACTATGGAAAAATAGAGTGCTCCTGGGCTAAAAGTGATGATCAGGACTCAGGCCGGGTGAGAACGCAGACCAGGGTGGCCGGATCTTCTAAGTCTTCTAGGGACACACACACAAATACACGAAATCCAGATTACTGTGTGAAATCTCTCAAGTTTTTTTTTTTTGTAGAGACAGAGTCTCACTTTATGGCCCTCGGTAGAGTGCCGTGGCCTCACACAGCTCACAGCAACCTCCAACTCCTGGGCTTAAGCGATTCTCCTGCCTCAGCCTCCCGAGTAGCTGGGACTAGGCGCCCGCCACAACGCCCAGCTATTTTTTGGTTGCAGTTCAGCCGGGGCCGGGTTTGAACCCGCCACCCTCGGCATATGGGGCCGGCGCCTTACCGACTGAGCCACAGGCGCCACCCGAAATCTGTCAAGTTTTAAAGTCAGCTATTAATCCAAAAACTTTCTAGGCACTTCTCTTCAATTTCTGTTCTAAATGATGGTGTATCATTTTCTTTCAATCCCAGCGGCCCTGAGATGTTCACAGACTCTACTTAATGAGTGAAGTAGAGTTATGAATGAATGAATGAAGTTAACAATGAAGGCTGCCATTTCCTTAGCCTGTCCAGCAGCCCTGACACCTGCAGTGGCCCCATGAGTTTGGTTGAACTGTCCTCATATCTGGGACACCTTCCAGCAGGTGCAGGGGCCCAGCCTCTGCGCCCCCTCAGGAAAAGGTCAAGACCAGCACTCCAGTTTTGCTTTATCCCAAATTTGTCTTACAAAATTGAGCAGGACCTCAGGTACCTTAATTTCCTCTCTGTAAAATGGTACCAGTTCCTGTGTCTTGGGGACCAAATTTACAGGGACCAAGCTAAGTAGCAGCAGGTGGCAACATCAGGGGAACCAGGTGACAAGTGCTCTGACAGCATCAGAAAGGAGAGGTGGCCTATGCCCTCTGAACCCACCTTCTTCACTTTCTATTTGCCACTGTCTTCCGTTCTATACTCTCTCCTCTGTGACCTAGGACAGTGCCTGGTGCACAGTAGGCCCTCAGTAATTATTTGTCAAATTAACAAAAAGGAGCTCTGAAGCTGCTGTTGGTTCTGAAACTTGCCCTGAGGCCCTCTCTGTGGCTCCAGGCAGGAGAAGGGACTTCTCTGGAATGCCATGATGAATGCTTGATTGTTGTTGCTCCTATTTCAGTGACAGGACCTTTTGACCAAAATACAGAGAGTGCCCCAAAAATATATACACAATTTAAGAAAGGCTAAAACTGTCTTAAATGTATAATACTCAGGTTACATTTGACTTCTGCAGTTACAGGAGATGCTCAATGTGACTTGTGTTCATTTTGTTATCAGTATATATTGCGTATCACAATTTTAATACAGTGTTTTCCGTTCTTAAAATGTGTATACAATTTCTCAGCACCCTCTGTTGTCCCTAATCCCTCTTCTCTCTTCCCCAGGGCAGGGGGAGGCCTGGTTCAGGGCTTCCCTGCATGGTTTGGGCTTGGTAGTGAGGAACCATACAGGGATGACCAGGTGACTAAGGAACACCCCCCCACACACACACACACACACACAGGGGATGTTTGCAGATCCTAGGGGGCAAGGGAGAGGTTTCTTAGCTCAGAGAGGCCCAGGGCCCTGGAGGAGGACAGGGCCCGGGCTGGGGTGGGAGTGAAGGGCAGAAAGTCACTTCCTGCCTTAGCTGGCTGGGCTGGCCTCAGACCCTGGAAGGGAAGAAGGAAGGGGGCCACAGAGAAATGCTACTTGGAGCCACCCTGCCAGGGGAGTGGCAGCTGAGAGGCTCTTTCTCTGCCCTGCTCTGGCTCTGGACCCTCAGATATTACTTCCACCACAGCCAGGGCCTCCTGCTTATGGACGCCCCCCTACCTCCTGCCTGGAGGAAATCCCAGGCTTCCCTGGAGCTAATGAAGGGAAGAAACTCAGGAGGTTTGTTCTTGTTCTAAGGACACTCAGTGTCCTTAGCTTGCCTCCTCATGGGGACAGAATCCCAGAGGGTTAGGGTTAAAAGGGTGGCAACTACTGTACGAATGGGAACGCAGTCTCAGACGTAGGGTGCCTTGTCCAAGGTCACACAGACAGGCAAGGGCTGAGCCAGAACAGAAGCCTGGAAGTCCTGGGTCCCAGGTCAGCTCTTTTCCATACCTTTGCTGCCTCTCTTTGGGACAAAGGTCCAAACCTAATATCAGCCCATCACATTTTAGTAAGAAGTAGTACATCTAAAAGCAGAACTCTAAGGGGTGGTGAGGATATAGGACAGGTCAGGTGGGCCAAGAGGGCAGGGGCCCACCCCCCACCTGGTCTTCCCTCAGCCTGGGACCCAAAAGCTACTCACTGATGTTAGCCAGGATAAAGTGGCCACACTCCTGGGAGTGGTTGCCGGACTGGTCTGTCATGCTGACGCTGAAAATGTCGTCGGCCATGAAGTAGAACACATCCATGTGGCAGGTGTACTTAGCATGCGTGGTGTTATGGGTGGACCTGTGGAGGCTGCAGGAGGTGTCCACGTCCTCCAGTTCATTATGCTGGTCTTCCCTTTAAAGACAGAGCAGTCAGTCATGGCTGGAGGCCAGGGGGCCTCAGTGCTTAGGGCCAGAGCAGAAGCGCAGACTCTCAGGGGTGGGAGGGTTTTGAGGTGGGGCTGAGGGTCACCTGGTGCAAGCAACCCTTTCCTGGGGAAGGTGTCCCCTCCCCTGCACCTTTCCTGGTGGGTTAGGTCCAGGCTCTGTTTGTATACCTCCAAGGGACAAGGAACCCACTGCCTCATTTAGGGCAGCAGCTCTCAACTTTAGAAATTCGGGCCATTCTTGCTTGGACCAATTCTAAATCTGTTCCTGTCAGTTCCAACAACTGGATCACTGGATGGCAGCTAAGCACTGTGGACCTCCTTCCCTTCTTCTGGCCAATAGCCACTGAGCCCCTCATTAGAGCCCTGCTGAGGGCTGAGAAAAGAACCAAATGAAGCTCATCCCTGCTCTGGGTGAACTTCCAGGGGAGCTGAGGTAAGGGTGTTTGGGGTTTAGGGAAATGCTCTGCCTTTCTAACTTCTACTGGACAAAAATGACAGGTTTTGAAGTATATATAGGAGTTCACCAGGTATTTATTTCCCTACCTACATGTTCAGGTTCTGAATATGACTACCCTCCAGGGCCCATGGAAATATGTGGATTGAGTTCTCTGCTAAATTTGCTGCAACAGGAGCTTCTATGGAAGTTTCTTCAGAACTTAGAAGTAAACGCTGGAGAATAAACACTCTCCAACTCTCCAGCCTGGATCCACCAGAGGTGTCCCTGCCTCACTTGCCCTCCCTGAAATCTATCCTCAGCCAAGGGATCTTTTTAAAAGTCCCTGTTGCTGGGCGCGGTGGCTAACACCTGTAATCCTAGCACTCTGGGAAGCTGAGGCAGGTAGATTGCCTGAGCTCACAGGTTTGAGACCAGCCTGAACAAGAATAAGACCCCGTCTCTAAAAATAGCCGGGTGCTGTGGTAGGCACCTACAGTCCTAGCTACTCAGGAGGCTGAAGAAGATCACTGGAGCCCAAGAGTTTGAGGTTGCTATGAGCTATGATTCCACGGTACTCTACCAAGGGCGACTAAATAAGACTCTGTCTCAAAAAATAATAATAAATAATAAAATAAAATAAAATAAAATAGAGTGGTGCCTGTGGCTCAGTGAGTAGGGCACTGGCCCCGTATATCAAGGGTGGCAGGTTCGAACCCAGCCCTGGCCAAACTGCAACAAAAAACTAGCCAGGTGTTGTGGCAGGTGCCTGTAGTCCCAGCTACTCGGGAGGCTGAGGCAAGAGAATCGCCCAAGCCCAGGAGTTGGAGGTTTTGTGAGCTGTGATGCCATGGCACTCTACCAAGGGTGACAAAGTGAGACTCTGTCTCTAAAATAAATAAATAAATAAATAAATAAAGTCGCTATCACCCTGCACTCTACCAAGGGTGACAAAGTGAGAATCTGTCTCTAAAATAAATAAATAAATAAATAAATAAAGTTGCTATCATCCCTGCACTCTACTAAGGGTGACAAAGTGAGACTCTGTCTCTAAAATAAATAAATAAATAAATAAAAATAAAGTCTCTGTCAACCCTGGCCTAAAACCTTCCAGCAGCTTCTCTCCACCTGTACCATGGCATCTGGCCTTCTCTGCTTATCATCGTCCCTCACCCTGGCTCACCCTGCTCCAGCCACCCCGACCCCCTCCCTAGTATTCAAACTCACCAGTGCTCCCCTTGCTCCCCTCACGTCCCTCTCTCCAGTCCTTTGCATTTCAGTGCCCTCTGCCCGCCCAGAAAGCCCTCCCTTCTTATCCAGAGGGACCACCTATGCTGAAATAGACCCCTTGCTCATGTCACTTGTTGTTTGCCTGAGGTCTCGTGTCCCTTTCCGTACAGCACTCATTATCAGAAAGTACCCTGCATGTCATTTTGGGTTTACCGCCTGTCTCCCCTGGACACTGCCCAACTGTGGCATGTCAGCTCCAAGATGTCTGGGGCTTTGTCAGTCTTGAGCCCTGCAGAATCCCCAGTGCCTGCAACAGTGCCTGACAGGAACTGAAATGTATTTTGAATGAATGACAAGCGGATGGACAACAGAATGAATGGGAGGTCTTCCTTATCCTGAGCTGTGTGTGGACTAACAGGGACCTTTGGGTTTTGGAGTCAGATAGCCTGAATTTGAGTCCCAGCTCCACCATTCTTTGGCTTTGTGACCTTGGGCAAGTTGCATAACCTCTCTGAACCTCAGTGTCCTCATCTGTAAAATGGGAATAATAACTGTGATCATTCACACAAAGCCCACAACAGGAGGCCTGACACCTGCTAAGTGCTTGAAAAATCACACAGGAGACTGGCTATCGTGGGGTCTCAAAGCCACGGTCAGGACTGTTTGGGCAAGGAGTGACCTTTGAAGCTGGACAGAGCAGCCCTGTGGTCACCTACTATGTGCTCAGACAAGCCCTGTGATCTCCAAGTGGTCATCTGTAAGGAAGACACTTTGGTCCCTGTCTCACAGAGTCTTCTTCTTCAGGCCAGAACGGCTGAGCGAGCTCCCAGGAAGAGGCAGCTACTCTCGTTGTCGCTAAACTACTGGGCAGGTACACAGTAGGTCCAACTCAGTCTGTGGTCTCCTGCGGTCCTGCCCCACCCCAGCCCTCTGGGTACCCTGAGTCGTGTCCCCAGGGCTGGCAAGGCCCAGCCACTTACTTACCAGACGAGGGTAAGCATGCTGGGGTGGAGGGTCCACATCTCTAGGACACAGGTGATCGTTTGGAGGTAATCAGTGTAGCAGATGAGATCTGTGCAGCCCCAGCCTGAAGGGTCAGGGGAGAGAGAGAGGCCTTGGTGGGAGGCCAGAAACTGCAGGGCTCACCCCTCACCCCATCGAAGGCTGGATGGTAAGTGGGGGGGGCAGGGGTACCAGGCCCAAGACGAACATGGGGACCCAGGGCACGGGGATCCTTGCCAACTGGGAAGTCCTTGTTTGTGCCCCAAAGTTTCAAGGCTGGCTGTGGAGACAAGACGTCCATAATGTGGAATACAGTGAGCTGAGCTGGTCTCTACCTCAGTACCCTCCCTCCGAGTCCCATGTCCGGCCATTGGGTCAGCGTCCCTCCTGGCCAAGCTCCCACTCAGAATGGTATGTTCCTAGCACCCCAGATGCAGGGTCGACTGAGCCAGCACAAATCCACACAGCTTCGGAAGGCCAGGACCTCACAGAATCAGTGATGCGGAGAACACTTCAAAACTGTGACAGGAGGAGCCTGCAGCTCTACAGCTATTGGTCCCATAGGACTGGGCCCCTCAGAGATGCAGGAACTGCTTCTTGAGGGGGAGGAAAACTTGAGAAAACTGAGAAACCGGGCAATACTTTTACAAAGATGTCTGTATTATCCTGCAGCCATGATGACACCCCACCCCCACCCCACCCCCACACACACATCCAGAAGTGATAAATGTTTTGCTCTATCAGGCAATTTTACTGGAAGATATAATATCTCCCCACCTCCCAAACATTAATTTTCACTCTGTTCTAAAGTATAGGTACAATCATAATCTAAATTTTGTTAAATATTTGACAAAATAAACTTTATAATTCATAGTTTTGTTTTGTAAAATCAACTACCAATGCGACTATTTCCCCCCAACTATTTACTAAAATCTTGTTCCTCTTTCTAAGTGGATTCATTTTCAGTGGCTTTTCTTGTTTTTCTTTGACTAATGAAGACCCATGAGGTGGTGGCACATTCCCTCCCAGGTCTCCCTCTAGGTCAGAACCTGCATTCGGAGCTAAGGACAGTATTGCTGGAAACATCCTTTAGCCCACCTCCACGCCACTGTGGAGGTGAGAATGAGGAGGGTCCAAGACAAGACCAAGTTTATTTTGTCTGTCTTGTTCTGGACCACTGTGACTCCCTGGTCCATTTTCTCAAGCATATGGGGACAGACATTGCTAGTTGATCACAGCAACATCCTCCCCGCCCCTCTTGCAGCCTCAGGATCCTTCTTAGCAGGATTCTCCAGGCAGCCACCACCAAGGGGCCTGAGTCATGAAAAGGAATTTTGCTCTAGGAGGGGGCTTTCCTCAGGGAGGCACACAGAGCCTGTCAGTGGGACACAGAGGGGCTGGTTCAGGCACTTGGTGGAGAATGAGGACTGATTTTGGTAGAATCTAAACCTGGGGCTGCAGAAGCCTCTGCATTGCTGTGGCTTCTCTGACTTTGGATCCTGGTGGTTCTCTCTCAGGGATCTGGGAATCCGGAGGCTCAAAAGTTTGTCCTCCAACTTGGGAGGAAATGTTGGGGAGAGAACAGCAGCCCCTGATATAGCATCAGGGACCAGAGGGAATGAAAAAGCTATCGGTATCCTGGCCATCTCACACCTGGGCAATTAAAAGCGTGCAGGAAGCAGTGAGACGCGCTCGGTGGCACTGCGGTTTCCCAGCTCTGTGACTGTGGACAGTTGCCTCAAAACCACCTCTCCTCCCTATTTGTAAGCTGGAGAAACTGGTGCCCCCCCCTCCCAGAGGCAGTTGAGGTGTCCAGATGACATGGTCACTTACTAAACAGCGGCAGAGCATGGTGGCTCAGATCACGCTATGGCTTGAATGTATATGTTCGTCCAAATTCATGCGTTAAAACTTAATCATCAACTTGATGATATTAAGAAGTGAAGCCGTTAGTGGGTGACTAAGGCGTGAGAATGGAACCTGTATAAATGGATTAGTGACCTTATAAAACGGCTGGAGGGAACCAACGTTTGGCCCCATTTTGCCCTTCTTCTCTTTGAGCTGAGGACACAGAGTTCAAAGCGCCAACTTGAAAGCAGAGATGGGGCCCTTACCAGACACTGAACCTGCTGGCACCTTGATCTTGGACTTCCCTGCCTCCAGAACTGTGAGAGATAAATTTCTATTACTTATAAATCGCCTAGTCTCAGGTACTCTGTTACAGCAACACAGAAGGACTAAAGTGGACCCCGAGAATCAGAAACCATTCCCAGCTCTGCCACTGCCCAACTGTGCCTGTGAACCTGTTCTGTATCAGGGTCAGTCTCAGTTTTCTCCACTAGAGACTGGGCATCAGTTTAGCACGGACCCTGCAGGACCACTGGGAGGATGGTATGAGATGATGCTCAGGGCTCAGCATACAGCAAGGGCTTGTTATTGACACCATGAAATGTCAAACCAGGTGGGTGATATTTGCCATTCAAAAAGGGAAAATAAACTCCTGACATCTGTTTCCTCAAGTTGCTATTTGAGGCGCTGGGTCTTTTGGTAAAAACCAGAGAAAAATGCCTATGAGTCAGCAGGGCAGCCACTGAGTTCTTGCCCTGCCCCTAGACCAGCCTCCATGTAAACCCTGGATGCATCCCACCTCCTCATGGCCCCCTCCCCAAGGAAGGCCTCCTGGGTCAGACTCCCGGCTTTCCCCGCCCCGGGCTCCAATGTCTCTCCACCTGACTGCTGAATCTCCTGGTCCTCCAGGGGCTGCCTTCTAAGGGTTTGGCTCCTTTTGTCTCTACCCGGCCCCACAACCCCGCTGGGAAATGTCAGTGCCTGCTGAGGATCCAATGACTGTTCAAATCCATCTCCAAGAAGAGTTATTACATAAGGAGAAACTGTGGTTAGACCAAAGATAGGACTTCCTCAATCTGAGTTTGGAACCAGCCTAAGGCAGTTGCCTCTTCCAGTGAGCACTGAAGCCCCACGCCTGTGGGCTGAGCCGCTGCAGACTCACATGTGCCACTCTGGCTATTGAAGCCCTTTGGTAGGATGGGTTCTGGCTAATGGAAAAAGGGTTACTCGTGACTTGGCTCAGCCCCCAGGGGTCAGTGCCATAGATTCCAGGTTTATGGAGTCTAGCCATGTCCTGGAGCCCACAAGCCCAACTTGACCCCAGCTTAGCTTTGTGGGCGAAGATAAGGCCCCACCCCACCTGCAGACCATGGGGCAGCTACTCACCACCCTGCAGTGCCAGCAGAAGCAGAAGGGCTGTCCAGCCACGGGGCATGGGCATGCTGACTCCGGGAGCTGCTGGGGGCGTGGCTGGAGGGGGGCCCAGGCTTGGAGGCTCCTGCTTGTCCCCGTCCTTTCCTGGGCAGATTGCCCTCCAATTCTTAGATCTGTCTCAAAAAAAAAAAAAAAAAGTCTAAGGGTCCTGTGCATGACCTCAGGGGTTCCCGCCCATTCGGTATGGGTGATTCACCTTTGAGTCTTGCCCTGCTCTGCCGCCCTTCCTGCCAGCCTCTTAACACAGTCACAGACAGAGGCGACTTGGAAGAGGGGGGAGCTTGCTGTTCTTCTGCCTTTGCTAGGCACTACCAATGTAGCAGCTTGTGTGAATTTAGCTATCTCAGAAGGGAGAGAGAGAGGGTGGGAAGAGGGAAGAAGTGGCTTGAACAGCAGCCTCTGCAGAGCAGCAGTCTGAGTCCTCCTTCCCTGTAATACCTGCATCGACAGTCCAGTAACAGAATCCTACTGAAGAACACAACCAAAGTTAGCCCACAAAGGAGACCCTTGAGAACTTAAGACAAGGTTAGCCCAAGAATGAGGCTTCTTACTCCACCAAAAAGCCCAGGTTAGCCCACTACGCACACTAGGAAATCCAGGCTTTCTAAACCCAGGCAGCCTGGGCTCCCTGCTTCTTTCTGGCCGAGATGGAGGAGGCTTTTTAGGGAGCAGAGTGAGTTTATCCAGGAAGAGTGTCCTTTGATCCTTGAGTAGAGATGGCCCATCAGGATGGCAATGGCAGGCTCCTCCCGGTACCTTGTCTATTGCACCCACCAGCTCTGTGTCTGTCTGGGGAGGTGGCAGCCAAAGGCCAGTAGGTCCACCTGCCCAGGCTCTGGAATTCCACCCAGACAGGCCCCTACAGACAAGGGTGTAGCTGGGACTGGACCTTAGAGGGATGTCCTGTGCAGGACCATCACATGTGTGGCCTTTTCCAGATGCCACTGGAGTTCCCCCAGATCCTACTCTGGCCTCATCAATAGTTTCCCCTTGGGCGGCACCTGTGGCTCAGTGAGTAGGGTGCCGGTCCCATATGCCGGAGGTGGCGGGTTCAAATCCAACCCCGGCCAAAAAAAAAAAAAAAAATAGTTTCCCCTGACCTTCCTAACAAAGTCTCCATGAAATCAGTAGCAAAAGGTATAGGCTGTAGGGGACAGAAGTTCAGATCACCAGCTGTGTGGCTCCGGGCCAGCACCTTGCCTTCTTTGAGCCTTGTCCAGCAGAGACAGGAAAGCCTCCTTCTAAGGTTCTTATGAGAATTCCAGGAGGTGATTTTCAGAAAACCCTGGGCATGGCCCCTGGCACACAGACACTCAATAAACAGCTGTGATTAACACAGAATTTAGAACTTCGGAAATGGAGGGGTCCCAAAACAATCCAAAAGGCTCAACATTCTGGCCTTATTTGTACGTTGTGTGCCCTGTTATTCCTCTATCATATTTCTATAAATGACCTCGCTTGAAAACTTAAACCTCATCCTAAGCAATAACATTCATGGTTGCACAATTTTTTTCTAACACATTTTAAAATGAATAATATCACTGTGAAAATAAAATAATGTTGGGGTGGATAGATATCCTTTAAGTTCCCATGGCCCCAAGACTTGCAGGAGCTCTGCTATTACGCTTTGAAGATATGACCTCCCATCACAGGAGGGGGGAGTCTGTGTTTGTACCTCACTGTTGTGTGGCATATGTGGTCAGACAATTAAGTTCGCAAACTCGTCCTAGCAAAAGTGCTACATATCAGTGCACTGAATATCACTGCAGTCACCTTTGAAGTACTTCCCTCAGGAAGCTCTGCACCAAGGCCAGTGCCTAGTCCACTCTTCAAAGCAATGTTGGAACTCTTTTTCTGGAATGACCATCAGAGCTGTCCAGACTCTAGCAAAGAAGTGCTTTTGGGGGTACCTGCTAGAAGCTTATAGACGTCTTTGTTGCCTCCTAAAGAGCCCACCTGAAACCTATGTCAATATTGAGAAATACAGATCCAGAGTCCCCATGGCATCATGTGAGGACCTGGATCCAGCCATATCTGATGTCAATCCCTCCCAGACTTTTATTTCTAGGAGCCAAAGAACAACTACGTTCTCAGCCATGTTGAATTATATTTCCCTTGGTTGCTACCAAGAAGTAGAGAGAAGGGCCCAAAATTTGAAGCCCAAGGATCTTGGAGCAAACAGCAGCTCTTTTCTAGTGTTTCCATCCTCTGGCATCAGTTACCATCTTGAAAATGGGAACAATACTGTCCACCCCACTGGCACTGTGTGTGAAAGCAGGTGTGACAGTGCCTAGTGAGCTGTGAAGTGCTATGCTGGGGTTGGCTTCCTAATATCACTAGCCTGCTGCCCTGAATTACTCAGCATCTCCCTGCCACCCCAGGCCCCGCCATGCATCTCTGCCTCTGCACAAATCGAGTCCTCTCCTTGAATACCTTCCTTGCTCCCACCGTCTAAGTGCAAGTTCTCATGGCCTACCTGCTCCATCCCTGGAATGGAACTTTGGAATGTTCCAGAACTCTTGCCACCCCTTATTGCCTTCCAAGTTACCACTGGTGCTATTATCTATTTGCCATTTATCTTTACCTTGGTTCTCTTTTTTCAGTCCAATAAGCATGTGCCAGAGAAAAATATATATATATTTTTTTTTGGTAGAGACAGAGTCTCACTTTATGGCCCTTGGTAGAGTGCTGTGGCATCACACAGCTCACAGCAACCTCCAACTCCTGGGCTTAAGCGATTCTCTTGCCTCAGCCTCCCAAGTAGCTGGGACTACAGGCGCCCGCCACAACACCCAGCTATTTTTTTGGTTGCGGTTCAGCAGAGGCCGGGTTTGAACCCGCCACCCTCGGTATATGGGGCCGGCGCCTTACCGACTGAGCCACAGGCGCCGACCGCCAGAGAAAAATATTATACCACTTAATAACAGATAACTAGAATAAAATAGAGAGGCAGCAGGGGCCATGTTAGTTAAATTGCAGACTGTGGAGTGGCCTCCCGCAGTTCACATCCCAGCACTGCCCCATACAGGCTGTATAACCTTGGTCAGTTTCTTTAACCTTTTTGGGCCTCAGGGTCCTCATCTGTAAACCGAGGATAATAATAACAGTACCTACCTCATAAGTCCTTGGGAGAATTAAATTAGTCAATTTTTGTAAAGCATTTAGAACACTGCCTACCTACAGTAGATGTTACATAAGTGTTTCTTAAACAAAACAAATGACCACAAAACTAAATACAATGAAATGTAAAAAAAAAAAAAACCTAAATACCAGGAAACAAAAGGCTGTCATTGAATTTTAGTGAGAGGCTACTACCTGCCTAAGACTCCTAGGAGCTGAAGATCTGGTTTGTCATTGTTTAAAAGGGGAGATGAAAGAGTATCAGAGAGGTGTTTAAGACATGCTAGCACCTTACTGAGATTCCCGACACCTCCATTGTCAGGGCACATGAGATAGGTCACTGGTAGAAGATGGAAAAGGGTCTAATTCTCTCACAGGGGAACCATGGACTTTTAACACTGACTAAATTTCTCACTTACAGGAACAACAACCTTTAATGATGATGACTTCTCCATCTCTCCCTCCTCATGCTTCCATAGCACCAAGTGGGGGGACAGTCCTTCTGTCCCAACTGCCCTTTCTTGCCTGGAATCCGTCTCTTTATGAGTCTTTCTCATAGGCTTACTACCCAAATGCAGATCAGACTACCAGGTATGTTTCCTGAAGGAAGAATAGAGGATGTCCTGAGAGACTTCCTGCCATGGGCACCCCTGCAGCAAATCTCTCTGTGGCACCTCCTCTGCAGCACCTCCCTCCACAGCACCTCCCCCTGCAGCACCTCCCCCGCAGCACCTCCCCCAGCAGCACCTCCCCCTGCAGCACCTCCCTCTGCAGCACCTTCCCCTGCAGTACCTCCCCCTGCAGCACCTTCCACCTGTAGCACCTCCCTCGCAGCACCTCCCCCTCAGCACCTCCCTTTCTGCTCTCCTACAAAAGAGCACAGAGCACTGACTCAGAGTCTTCCAGATCCCAACTGTGTCCTCAGGCAAGTTACCTAACCCCTCTGATTCTCTGTTTTTTCATCTATAAAATGGGGCTTATGAATCATTGCTGTGGGTCTTTTGTGAGCATATTAAGTCCCAGAAAAGTGTTTATCCACTGGCTCCAGTGCTGAGAACTGATTTCTGGAGTTGTGGTAATTCAGACTAAAAGTTGGCCACGGAGATCTTGGGGAAGTGAAGAAGTTTGGAAGTAGGAAATTAGATTAAAGCAAGTGCTTATGGAGAGTATAAAGTGCTTAACTTCACAGTCAGCGGGGAAATGCAAATAAAAACCACAATAACATACCATTCTAATTTTGTTCAATTGACAAAAACTAAATGTCTGACAATATTACGTGTTGGTGAGGATATGGTGTAATAGGAGCTCTCATTCATAACCAGTGGAAATGTAAATTATTGCAACTGGAAAAGAGTTTGGCATGATCTAATAAACATGAACAAGCACCTTCCCTAAGACGCAGTAACTTTACTCCTACCTACTAAAGAAACTCTTCGTAGATGTATAAGAAGTATGTACACAAATGTTGATAACAGCATTGATTTTAATAGTGCTAAATTGGAAACACCCTAAAATATCTATTATCAGGAGAATGAAAAAATAAATTGGAATATAATCACTCAGTGAAAATTAACCATCTACAGCTACAAACAATAAAGCAAATGACTCTCACAGACAAAATGTGGAGTGAAAAAAAGAGAACAGAAGCATATTAACACCGTCCATGTCATATTTACAACCATATACAAAAATTCTATATATTTTTAGGTGAATATACACATGTGTGTTCTCTAAGAGTATGGAGAAGGCGGCGCCTGTGGCTGAGTCGGTAGGGCGCCGGCCCCATATACTGAGGGTGGCAGGTTCAAACCCGGCCCTGGCCAAACTGCAACCAAAAAATAGCCGGGCGCTGTGGCGGGCGCCTGTAGTCCCAGCTACTCAGGAGGATGAGGCAAGAGAATCGCTTAAGTCCAGGAGTTGGAGGTTGCTGTGAGCTGTGTGAGGCCACGGCACTCTACCGAGGGCCATAAAGTGAGACTCTGTCTCTACAAAAAAAAAAAAAAAGAAAGAAAGAAAGAAATCTAAGAGTATAGAGAAATTCATGGGGATGACAAACATCTCATTTTGAATAGTGTAGAAAAGGAGGAGCTATGAGAAAGAGGGGTTGGTAATGCTACAAAGGGCAAGGACATTGATTATATCATTCCTTATTCCTTTTTATATTTCCAAACTATTCATAACATTTTAAATGTAAGCAAATCTAAGTTTTGTAAAGTAAAATCTTTACAAAGATTTGCAAAAATATGAGGACTTCCACTTCTGGCTATGATGGGGTGGCTGGTATTAGACTAATTCTCCCGCTGAGAACAATTACTAATACTAATCAGGAGAAAAAAAAAACCTCCACGAGACAGCAACAAAGTTACACCTGAGAGAAGAAAAATGCAATGAAATTCTGCATGCAATTTTATCTAAATCATTAAAAATAAGTAGCATGCCAAGAAACCTGACAGTAACTGGAGAAAGCACCTGTCAGTAACTACAAAAGCCAAGATGATATTTCGGAAGTTTTACGATGCTGAGGGAAGAATTAGAGTTCAGGACCTAGCAAGAAAGATGGTCTCTGATAAGTCCCCAGTTATTTAGGAAAAGCTATTCCTTTGGAACAAGGAAAAGTAGAAATAGTTCAACTTGACTCCATCAAAGTGATCTGTCCATAAACTAAATGTCTGCTAGGAGACTATTTAAATCTATCTGGGAAAAGTTAGCTTCCTGCAACCCCTCATATTTTACAATGGCCAGCATACAATTAAAATTATAAGGCAGGCCAGGAAATAGTCAATAGAAATAGACAAGCAATTAGGGGAAATGACATTCTCAGACATGATTTAAAATAACTAGGATTTAGTATGTTTAAGAATTCTGCTAGAAATATAGATTTATTTAAAAATAGAAATCTTAGAGCTGAAAAATACAATATTGAAATTTATAAGAATTGAAGAGATGGGTTTAGTCACAGATTAACAACATCAGAAGAGAGGATTAGTAAAGTGGAAGAGTGATCAATAGAAAATACCCAGAATGAAGCTTCTGGAGGAAAACTTTTTAAGTATAGAAAAGAGCAAAAGAGGCATAAGAGACATTGTAAAAAAATCTAACATACATATATTTGAGGTTAAGAAAGAGAAGAGAGAGAATAAGCCAGAAATAATAGAAGATACACCGGTTAAGAATTCTTCCAAACTAACTAAAGACATTAAGCTACAGATTCAACAAGCTCTACAAATCACAAAAGGGATAAATACAAAGAAACCCACATCTAGGCACATCATAGAAAACCCATTTTAAAAAAATTAAAGATAGATATGCAGAGAAAAAAGGTGCTTCACCGTCAAGAAAGAAAGAATAAGACTGTCAGCTGATAGAAGATAATGGAAAAACTTTAAAAGCAGAAATTTGAAAAGCCAACTTAGAATTTCATATCCAGAAAAAATATTCTTTAAAAAATGAAGGCAGGGGCGACGCCTGTGGCTCAGTGAGGAGGGCGCGGGCCCCATATGCCAAGGGTGGCGGGTTCAAACCCAGCCCCAGCCAAACTGCAACAAAAAAATAGCCGGGCATTGTGGCGGGCGCCTGTTGTCCCAGTTGCTCGGGAGACTGAGGCAAGAGAATCGTGTAAGCCCAAGAGTTAGAGGTTGCTGTGAGCCGTGCGATGCCACGGCACTCTACCGCGAGGGCGGTACAGTGAGACTCTGTCTCCACAAAAAAAAAAAAAAAAAAGAAAAAAAAATGAAGGCAAAGTCAATATGACAAAGGGATCTATAAAAATATCACAGTTAACATTATACTTAATGGCAAAAGAAAAAAAAAGAAAGCTTTGCTCCTAAGATCATGAACAAGACAAAGCTGTCTACTCTTTTTTTTTTTTTTTTTGCAGTTCTTTTTTTGGCCGGTGCTGGGTTTGAACCCCCACCTCTGGCATATGGGACCAGCGCCCTACCCCTTTGAGCCACAGGTGCCGCCCAAGCTGTCTACTCTTACAACTACTTCTTCTTTTTTTTTTTGAGACAGAGCCTCAAACTGTCGCCCTTGGTAGAGTGCTGTGGCATCACAGCTCAGAGCAACCTCCAACTCCTGGGCTCAAGTGATTCTCCTGCCTCTGCCTCCCAAGTAGCTGGGACTATAGGCGCCCGCCACATCTGCTGGCTATTTTTTAGTTGCAGCCGTCAATTGTTTTTTGGCGGGCTAGGGCTGGATTCGAACCCGCCAGCTTAGGTGTATGTGGCTGTTGTCTTAGCCGCTTGAGCCACAGCGCTGAGCCTACTCTTACAACTTCTATGAAACATTTTACTAGAGGTTCTAGCCAAGGTAATTAGACAAGAAAAAGAAATAAGAGATATGAAGAGTGGAAAGGAAGAAGTAACTCATTCCTATTTGTAGATAATATGATCTTGTACACACAAAATCGAGAGGAATCTACACCAAAACAAATAAAAAGTTATTACAGTTAATAAATGAATTGGGAAAGTTGTAGGATATAAGATTGATATACAAAAATCAATTATATTTTTATACACTAGCCATGAACAATCTGAAAATAACTTTAAGAAGGTAATTTTATTTATAATATTACAAGAATGAAATATGGGTAGTACCTGTGGCTCAGTGAGTAGGGCACTGGCCCCATATACCAAGGGTGGCAGGTTCAAACCCAGCCCTGGCCAAACTGCAACAAAAAATAGCCAGGCGTTGTGGCAGGCACCTGTAGTCCCAGTTACTCTAGAGGCTGAGGCAAGCGAATTGCCTAAGCCCAGGAGTTGGAGGTTGCTGTGAGCGTGACGCCACAGCACTCTACTGAGGGTGACAAAGTGAGACTCTGTCTCTAAAAAAAAAAAAATAAAGAATGAAATAGAAATTAGTTACATTAATGTGAGCTAATTAGTTTATCACTATGAGACTGTGCACTTAAGCATTGTTGGTCGTAAACATTGTTGAAAGAAATTTCAGAAAACCTAAATAAATGGAGGATGTTTTGTGTTCATGGATGGGAACACTTAATATTATTAAAATCACTTCCCAAAGTGATCCTAAACATTCAAAATAATCCATATAAAAATCCCAGTGGGCTTCTTCTCTCTCTCTCTTTTTTTTTTTTGCAGAAATTGACAAGTTTATCCTAAAATTTATAGAAAAATGTAAGAGGTCAAACAATCTTAAATAAGAAGAACACAATTGTATGACTCAAACTTTCTGATTTCAAAGATTACTACAAAACTACCTTAATCATCAGTGTGGCACGGGCATATAGACAGATACATAAGTCAAAGGAATTGAATTCAGAGTCCAGAAATAAGTGCGTACACTTATATTCAATTGATTTTTGACAAGGGTGCCAAGACAAGTCAACGGAGGAAAGAATAGTCTTTAAAACAAATGATCTTCACACCACTGGTAACTGGATATCCACAGGCAATACAATGAAGTTAGAGTCTTACTTCACATCTTGTACAAAAATTAACTCAAAATTGACCAAAGACCTAGATGTAAAAGGTAGAACAAACAAACAAACAAAAAAACAAACCTATCAAACTTTTAAAATAAAAGATAGGTGTCTTTATTCCCTTATGTTAGGCAATAGTTTCTTAAATATGATATAAAACTCACAAGTAAACAAAGAAAAAAATAGATATATTTAAACTATATTAAAATTTAAAACATTTTGGCCTTCAAGGGATACTATTAAGAAAGTGAAAAGGCAACATAGAGATTGGGAAAAGTATTTGTAAGTCATGGGTTTATCAAAGGTACAGTATACACAATATATAATAAATCCTTGCAATGCAGGATCTAAAAGACAAAAAACTCAATTTAAAAATGTGCAAAAGGTGGGGGCGGCGCCTGTGGCTCAGTGAGTAGGGCACCGGCCCCATATGCCGAGGGTGGCAGGTTCGGAACCAGCCCCGGCCAAACTGCAACCAAAAAATAGCCGGGCGTTGTGGCGGGCCCCTGTAGTCCCAGCTGCTCGGGAGGCTGAGGCAAGAGAATCGCGTAAGCCCAAGAGTTAGAGGTTGCTGTGAGCCGTGTGACGCCACGGCACTCTACCCGAGAGTGGTACAGTGAGACTCTGTCTCTACAAAAAAAAAAAACGTGCAAAAGATTTGAATAGATGTTTCTCCAAAGAAGATGTAGGAATGACAAACACTTAAAAAGACACTCGTCATCATCGATCATCAGAGAAATTCAAATAAAGGCCATAGGAAGATACCACTTTGCATCCACTAGGATGGTAATATAATATTAATGATAAGGAAAAGAAGCGTGAATGGTAAGATGGAGACATTGAACTTTTATACATTGCTGGTACAAATGTAAAATGAAGCATCAACCATGGAAAACAGTTTTGTGGTTTCTCAATAAGGTCCATATGTCATGTGCTATATAAAGATATTGTGGTTAACAAAAGACTGCTTCTATAATGGTGGTAAGATGAAAATGAGGTGAAAAATTCCTACCACCTGGTGACGTCATAGCCATTGTAACACAGGTGTTTGTGGTGATGCTGGTGTAAACCAACCTACTGCACTGCCAGTCAGACAAAAGTTGAACATACAATTATGCACAGTACATACTACTTCACTATGATAATAAACAACTATATTACTGGTTCATTACTGGTTATTTACTATGCTATCCTTTTTATCATTCTATTAGAATGTACTCCTTCTACTTATAAGAAAAAGAACTTAACTGTAAAACAACCTCAGGCAGGTCCTCCAGGAGGTATCCCAGAAGACATCGTGATCATAAGAGACACAGCTTCATCCATGTTATTGCTCCTGAAGACCCTCCAGTAGGAGAAGATAAGGAGGTGAAAGATGTTGATGATCCTGACCCTTTGTAAGCCAAGGCTAACGTGCATGTGTTAGTTTTTAACTATAACAATAAAGTTTAAAAAGTAAAACAAGAAAAGAAAAACTGGTGGCGCCTGTGGCCCAGGGAGTAGGGCCTAGGCCCCATATGCTGAGGGTGGTGGGTTTGAGCCTGGCTCCGGCCAAACTGCAACAACAATAAAAAATAATAGATAAATAAATTTAAAAAAAAAAGAAAAAAGAAAAGTTGTTAAAAATAGAAAAAACTTAAAGAATAAGGATACAAAGAAAGAAAACATTTTTTATGCAGCTCTATAATGTGTATTTTAACCTAAGTGTTATTACAAAAGAGTTAGAAAGTTAAAAAAAAATTTATAAGGTACAAAATAGAACCTAACGCTAGTAATGTCCTAGGCTTTTACATTTACTCATCACTTAATCACTTACTCTCTGATACCTGGAGCGACTTCCAGTCCTATAAGTTCCAGTCATGGTAAGTGCCCTATACAGGTATATTTTTAAATCTTTTATGTCCTATTTTTTTTTATGTCCCACTTTTACTGTACCTTTCCTGCTTAGATACACAAAATACTTGCCATTGTGTTACAATTGCCCGTAGCACTCAGTATAATAACATGGCTGTGCAGATTTGTAGCCTAAGAACAAGAGCCTGTATCAGATAGCCTGGGTGCATAGTAGGTTATACCATTAAGTTTGTGTAAGTGCATTCTATGATGTTTGCTCAATGACAAAACTGCTGAATAATGCATTTCTCAGAATATATCCTTGTTATATGATGCATGACTACACGGTTACCACAGGACAAAGAAATTCCGTTCCTAGATATATAGTGAAAAGAATTAAAGAAACGTACCCATATAAAAACCCCATATGCAACCTTGTACACAAATGTTCACAGCAGCATTATTCAGAATAGCCAAAATCCAGAATCAATACAAATTTCTATCAATTGGTGGATGGATAAACAAAAATGGGTTACTAGAGGAGTGGAGAGTGACTGCTAATGGGTATAGGGTTTCTTTTTTGGAGTGATGAACATGTCGTGGGGTTAATGGTGATGGTTACACAACTTTGAGATATATACAAACAAAGCTGGAGGAATCACGCTACCAGACCTCAGACTACACTATAAATTGATAGTGATCAAAACAGCATGGTACTGGCACAAAAACAGAGAAGTAGATGTCTGGAACAGAATGGAGAACCAAGAGATGAATCCAGCTACTTACTGTTATTTGATCTTTGACAAGCCAATTAAAAACATTCAGTGGGGAAAAGATTCCCTATTTAACAAATGGTGCTGGGTGAACTGGCTGGCTACCTGTAGAAGACTGAAACTGGACCCACACCTTTCACCATTAACTAAGATAGACTCTCACTGGATCAAAGATTTAAACTTAAGACATAAAACTATAAAAATAGGGCAGCGCCTATGGCTCAGTCGGTAAGGCACTGGCCCCATATACCGAGGGTGGCGGATTCAAACCCGGCCCCGGCCGAACTGCAACCAAAAAATAGCCGGGCGTTGTGGCAGGCACCTGTAGTCCCAGCCACGCGGGAGGCTGAGGCAAGAGAATCGCTTAAGCCCAGGAGTTGGAGGTTGCTGTGAGCTGTGTGAGGCCACGGCACTCTATCGAGGGCCATAAAGTGAGACTCTGTCTCTGCAAAAAAAAAAAAAAAGAAACTATAAAAATATTAGAAGAGAGTGCAGGGAAAACCCTTGAAGAAATCGGTCTGGGCGAGTATTTTATGACAAGGACCCCCCCAGGCAATTGAAGCAGCTTCAAAAATACACTACTGGGACCTGATCAAACTAAAAAGCTTCTGCACAGCCAAGAACACAGTAAGTAAAGCAAGCAAACAGTGCTCAGAATGGGAGAAGATATTTGCAGGTTATGTCTCTGACAAAGGTTTAATAACCAGAATCCACAGAGAACTCAAACGTATTAGCAAGAAAAGAACAAGTGATCCCATTGCAGGCTGGGCAAGGGACTTGAAGAGAAACTTCTCTGAAGAAGACAGGCACATGGCCTACAGACATATGAAAAAATATTCATCATCTTTAACCATCAGATAAATTCAAATCAAAACTACTTTGAGATATCATCTAACTCCAGTAAGATTAGCCCATATCACAAAATCCCAAGACCAGAGATGTTGGCGTGAATGTGGAGAAAAGGGAACACTTCTACACTGCTGGTGGGAATGCAAATTAATACATTCCTTTTGGAAAGATGTTTGGAGAACACTTAGAGATCTAAAAATAGATCTGTTATTCAATCCTATAATTCCTCTAATAGGCATATACCCAGAAGACCAAAAATCACATCATAACAAAGATATTTGTACCAGAATGTTTATTGCAGCCCAATTCATAATTGCTAAGTCATGGAAAAAGCCCAAGTGCCCATTGATCCACGAATGGATTAATAAATTGTGGTATATGTACACCATGAAATATTATGCAGCCTTAAAGAAAGATGGAGACTTTACCTCTTTCATGTTTACATGGATGGAGCTGGAATAAAGTATCTCAAGAATGGAAGAAAAAGTATCCAATGTACTCAGCCCTATTATGAAACTAGTTTATGGCTTTCACATGAAAGCTATAACCCAGTTATAACCTAAGCATATGGGGAAGGGGGAGAGGGAGGGGAGGGAGGGGGAGGTGGACAGAGGGAGGGTGATTGGTGGGAGTACACCTGCGGTGCATCTTACAAGGGTATATGTGAAACTTAGTAAATGTAGAATGTAAATGTCTTAACACAATAACTAAGAAAATGCCAGGAAGGCTATGTTAACCAGTGTGATGAAAATGTGTCAAACAGTCTATAAAACCAGTGTATGATGCCCCATGATTGCATTAATGTACACAGCTATGATTTAAAAATTAAAAAAAAAGAAATATACTAAAACCCGCTGAATTGTACTCCTTAAAAGGGTGAATTTTAAGTTTTATGAATTATAACTTAATTACAGATTTTTGAAATTGAAGGCAAAATACGTATTTTTTTCAGGCAAAAAAAGAGAATTTGTCACTGTAGACCAATATAAAAAGACATAGTACAGAGAGTTTTTCAGGCAAAAGAAAACTAATACCAGATGGGAAACAAGGTACTATAGGAGAGAATGAAGAGAAACAGAGAGTACTGTAAATCTAAATGAATATTAACTGCTTAAAATACTAATGATAATGTCTTATGGAGTTTCAACTATATGTAGAATTAAAATACATGACCATGAAACCACAAAGCCAAGAAAAGGTGAACAAAGCCAAAGGCTACTATACAAGGGAATGTCAAAAAGTTCATGGAAAAATGAAATTAAAAGATAAAAATTAAAAACATAAGCTATTTCTCAGCATAATCTCCATCAAGTTCAAGATACTTTTGTTTTTTTTTTTAAGATACTTTTGTAAGCAATGATACCAGCCATTTAGTCCATCCTTAAATAACCAAGGTCCTGCAAATTTAAGCATGATAAATTAAATCTCATAAAGATTATACACACATAATATACATAACTCCTTTTATCTTAATAGTCAAATGTTGAACATTTTCTCCTTGAAGAAAAGGAAAAAAAAAAATCAAAAGATGCCTTATTGTACTAGAAGTCCTACTTAACACAATAAGGTAAGAAAAATAAAATATAAACTTATGAAGATTAGAAAACTAGAAGTGTTGAAACAGTGAGGCCTGAGTACCCAGAGAAGTCCATGATATCTACTTATTGAGATAAACTATTCAAATAAAACTTGTTAAACAAGAAAAACCTAAGAGAAGATCAATATTTAAAAATCTGTTGTATTTCTAAAGATCATTAAAATTGACAAACCCTTAGTGAGACTAAGAAAAGGAGAGAAGACTCAAATAACTAAAATCAAAAAGGAAAGGAGACACTTTGCAAATGATGCCACAGAAATAAAAAGGATTATAAGAGACCACTTTGAACAATCATATGCCAACTGTATATCTTGAAGAAACTGAAAAATTCCAATAGAAACATACAACCTACCAAGACTGACACATGAAAAAAATAGAAAATCTTAACAGATCTGTAATAAGAAAGGAGATTGACTCAGTAATCAAAAGCCTCCCCACATTAACTTGTAGCTGGTAGAGGAGAAAAACAAAGACCTCCCCACCTGGGTGGCGCCTGTGGCTCAAAGGAGTAGGGCGCCGGCCCTATATGCTGGAGGTGGTGGGTTCAAACCCAGCCCCGGCCAAAAACTGCAAAAAAAAAAAAAAAAACCCGATAATAAATGCACAGAGAGGGTGGAGCAAGATGGCAGCCGAGTAACAGCTTCCTTGCATCTGGGCACCGTGAGTCTGGGGATATAGGACTCCAGGCATCTCTGGCTGGTGGGATCTGCCTATCATCACCCCTGAGAGGATACAGGGAGTCAGCGAGAGACTTCTGGACCCCAAGAGGAGGACTAAAACAGTGGAAAACCGGCAAGTGGTCGCGTGTGTTCAATCCGCCTAAACCCGCCCGCAACTGTAAGTTCAGTAGCAGCGAGACTGCAAACCAGAAAGGCCTTACCTGTGAACTGTTTTGGTGTCTTTGGACTTGGCACTCAGCTGAACTGCCTTGGGGAGAGCCTGAGCGGGAGTGCGGAGAACTTTGGCCTTTGTCTAGGGCCCCAGTCTGAGCCGCTGAGCCAGACGGAGCTAATAGAGTTTGGCTCTGGGGCACAGGCAGACATTGTGAGCGATCTGCCCTGGCAAGCTCCGCCCTCAGGGTCGCAGAGCTGGAATTGGGTGGGAGCTGGTAACCCAGCGACCAAGTAGCCTAAGGGCGGGGTATGAGCCGCCTTGCAGCCCTAACCCTCGGGGGCAGAGGGAGACCAGTTTTGACACACAGGGTAAGTGGATAGCCACTTCAGCAGTGATTCCAGCAACAAGCACTTCCCTGAGAAAGCTTCTGCTCAGTAAGTGAACAAGTTCAAAGTGCCTTTTAAGTGGGCTGAAGAGAGATTTAGGGTGTCTACCTGCTGGGGTTCGAGAAACTAGCAGCCTCCAGTCGTATCTGAACTGTGATTAACATCTCATACCCCAGAAGACCACGTGTTGCCCAGACAATATTCAATTCCATATACATACTGCTTTGTTTTTGGTTGCGTGTGTGTTTTTTTTTTTTTTGTTTGTTTGTTTGGTTTTTTTTTTTGGTTTGGTTGTTTTTTTGTTTATTTTGACGTTCTAGATTGTTGTTTTGTTTTTTAAGTTCAACCTTTTCCATACAGATCCTTTTTCTTTCTCAATTTTTCTAGTTTAATTATAATTTCCCATTGCTGCCTATTTCAATAATCAGAACTTCATTTTTGTTAGTGTTTCTACCACTATTATTTGGTTTTTCCAGCCAATTTTATCCCGTAAAGTTTTCTGTTTGCTTGTTTTGTTTTGATTTATAGCATTTTTGTCTTTCCTCTCTACTTGGTGGAGGTGGGGTACTGTGTCTGATCAGGTTAGCAAAGAGCTGCTGACCTCAAGGGAACCACCCCACTTGGCACCCCCAGAAGGTGTTTTTTTTTTTTAAGGTTGTATCAAAGTACCCTATTGTACACCTATATTGCTCTGTCTCCCTCTCTCTGTGCCTCTCTTCTTTTTGTCAATATTCCTTTCACCCAACCACTCTCCTTTCTCTATTTTTCTTTTTTTTCATTTTTTTTTTTTTCTTATCACTCGGTCCTCATTTCTTTCATCGCTTTTTTGCTCTTAAACCTTCTCACCCTTCTGGTCCTGTAACCCTTAGTCCACAGGCACAAGAACTTAAAGAGCAAGAGGAATTGAAAGGAAAATTAGGGCAAGTAAACAGATAAAAGAAATCACCCATGAGGAAGAATCAGCAGAAAACTCCAGGCAACATGAAGAACCAGTCCAGAACTACCCCGCCAAAGGACCATGAGGTAGCTACTGCAGAGGATTCCACTTATACAGAAATGTTAGGAATGACAGAAAGGGAATTTAGAATACACATGTTGAAAACAATGAAGGAAATGATGGAAACAATGAAGGAAACTGTTAATAAAGTGGAAAATAACCAAAAGGAAATTCAAAAACAGAATCAAATAAGAGATGAACGATATGAAGAATATAAAAAGGATATAGCAGAGCTGAAGGAAATGAAACAGTCAATCAGGGAACTTAAAGATGCAATGGAAAGTATCAGCAACAGGTTAGACCATGCAGAAGAAAGAATTTCAGAGGTAGAAGACAAAGTTTTTGAGATAACTCAGATAGTAAAAGAGGCAGAAAAGAAGAGAGAGAAAGCAGAACGTTCACTGTCAGAATTATGGGACTTTATGAAGCGTTCCAACATACGAGTTATAGGAATTCCAGAAGGGGAAGAAGAATGCCCCAGAGGAATGGAAGCCATACTAGAGAATATTATAAAAGAAAATTTCCCAAATATCACCAAAGATTCTGACACACTGCTTTCAGAGGGATATCGGACCCCAGGTCGCCTCAACTCTAACAGAGCTTCTCCAAGACACATTGTGATGAACCTGTCCAAAGTCAAGACCAAAGAAAAGATTCTGCAAGCTGCCAGGAGTAAGCGCCAGTTGACCTACAGGGGAAAATCCATCAGATTGACCGCAGACTTCTCTAATGAAACTTTCCAAGCAAGAAGACAATGGTCATCTACCTTTAATCTACTTAAACAGAACAATTTTCAGCCCAGAATTCTGTACCCTGCTAAGCTAAGCTTCAAAATTGACGGAGAAATCAAATCATTTACGGATATACAAACATTGAGGAAATTCGCCACAACAAGACCAGCTCTACAGGAAATACTTCAACCTGTTCTGCACACTGACCACCACAATGGATCAGCAGCAAAGTAAGAACTCAGAAATTAAAGGACAGAACCTAACCTCCACACTGATGCAAAAGATAAAACTAAGCAATGGACTCTCACAAAATAAGACGAATAGAATACTACCACACTTGTCAATTATCTCAATAAATGTTAATGGCTTGAATTCCCCACTGAAGAGACATAGATTGGTTGACTGGATTAAAAAACACAAGCCATCCATTTGCTGTCTGCAAGAAACACACCTGGCTTCAAAAGACAAATTAAAGCTCCGAGTCAAGGGTTGGAAGACAATTTTTCAGGCAAATGGAATTCAGAAGAAAAGAGGAGTTGCAATCTTATTTTCAGACACATGTGGATTTAAAGCAACTAAAGTCAAAAAAGACAAAGATGGTCACTTTATATTGGTCAAGGGAAAAATACAACAAGAAGACATTTCAATTCTAAATATTTATACACCCAATTTAAATGCTCCCAGATTCTTGAAGCAAACCTTACTCAGTCTGAGCAATATGATATCTGATAATACCATCATAACAGGGGACTTTAACACTCCTCTTACAGAGCTGGACAGATCCTCTAAACAGAAATTAAACAAGGATATAAGAGACTTAAATGAGACTCTAGAACAACTGTGCTTGATAGACGCATATAGAACACTCCACCCCAAAGATAAAGAATATACATTCTTCTCATCACCCCATGGAACATTCTCCAAAATTGATCATATCCTGGGACACAAAACAAATATTAACAGAATCAAAAGAATTGAAATTTTACCTTGTATCTTCTCAGACCATAAGGCACTAAAGGTGGAACTCAACTCTAACAAAAATGCTCGACCCCACCCAAAGGCATGGAAACTAAACAATCTTCTGTTGAATAACAGATGGGTGCAGGAAGAAATAAAACAGGAAATCATTAACTTCCTTGAGCATAACAACAATGAAGACACAAGCTACCAAAACCTGTGGGATACTGCAAAAGCAGTTTTGAGAGGAAAATTCATCGCTTTAGATGCCTACATTCGAAAAACTGAAAGAGAGCACATCAACAATCTCACAAGAGATCTTATGGAATTGGAAAAAGAAGAACAATCTAAGCCTAAACTCAGTAGAAGAAAAGAAATATCCAAAATCAAATCAGAGATCAATGAAATTGAAAACAAAAGAATCATTCAGAAAATTAATGAAACAAGGAGTTGGTTTTTTGAAAAAATAAATAAAATAGATAAACCACTGGCCAGACTAACGAGGAATAGAAAAGTAAAATCTCTAGTAACCTCAATCAGAAATGATAAAGGGGAAATAACAACTGATCCCACAGAGATACAAGAGATCATCTCTGAATACTACCAGAAACTCTATGCCCAGAAATTTGACAATGTGAAGGAAATGGATCAATATTTGGAATCACACCCTCTCCCTAGACTCAGCCAGGAAGAAATAGAGCTCCTGAACAGACCAATTTCAAGCACTGAGATCAAAGAAACAATAAAAAAGCTTCCAACCAAAAAATGCCCTGGTCCAGATGGCTTCACTCCAGAATTCTATCAAACCTTCAAGGAAGAGCTTATTCCTGTACTGCAGAAATTATTCCAAAAAACTGAGGAAGAAGGAATCTTCCCCAACACATTCTATGAAGCAAACATCACCCTGATACCAAAACCAGGAAAAGACCCAAACAAAAAGGAGAATTTCAGACCAATCTCACTCATGAACATAGACGCAAAAATTCTCAACAAAATCCTAGCCAATAGATTACAGCTTATCATCAAAAAAGTCATTCATCATGATCAAGTAGGCTTCATCCCAGGGATGCAAGGCTGGTTTAACATACGCAAGTCTATAAACGTTATCCACCATATTAACAGAGGCAAAAATAAAGATCACATGATCCTCTCAATAGATGCAGAAAAAGCATTTGATAAAATCCAGCATCCTTTTCTAATTAGAACTCTGAACAGTATAGGCATAGGTGGCACATTTCTAAAACTGATTGAAGCTATCTATGACAAACCCACAGCCAATATTTTACTGAATGGAGTAAAACTGAAAGCTTTTCCTCTTAGAACTGGAACCAGACAAGGTTGTCCTCTGTCACCTTTACTATTCAACATAGTGCTGGAAGTTCTAGCCAATACAATTAGGCAAGACAAGGAAATAAAGGGAATCCAAATGGGAGCAGAGGAGGTCAAACTCTCCCTCTTTGCTGACGACATGATCTTATACTTAGAGAACCCCAAAGACTCAACCACAAGACTCCTAGAAGTCATCAAAAAATACAGTAATGTTTCAGGATATAAAATCAATGTCCACAAGTCAGTAGCCTTTGTGTACACCAATAACAGTCAAGATGAGAAGCTAATTAAGGACACAACTCCCTTCACCATAGTCTCAAAGAAAATCAAATACCTAGGAATATACCTAACGAAGGAGGTGAAGGACCTCTATAAAGAAAACTATGAAATCCTCAGAAAGGAAATAGCAGAGGATATTAACAAATGGAAGAACATACCATGCTCATGGATGGGAAGAATCAACATTGTTAAAATGTCCATACTTCCCAAAGCAATCTACCTATTCAATGCCATTCCTATCAAAATACCAACATCATACTTTCAAGATTTGGAAAAAATGATTCTGCGTTTTGTATGGAACTGGAAAAAACCCCGTATAGCTAAGGCAGTTCTCTGTAACAAAAATAAAGCTGGGGGCATCAGCATACCAGATTTTAGTCTGTACTACAAAGCCATAGTGCTCAAGACAGCATGGTACTGGCACAAAAACAGAGACATAGACACTTGGAATCGAATGGAAAACCAAGAAATGAAACTAACATCTTACAACCACCTAATCTTTGATAAACCAAACAAGAACATACCTTGGGGGAAAGACTCCCTATTCAATAAATGGTGTTGGGAGAACTGGATGTCTACATGTAAAAGACTGAAACTGGACCCACACCTTTCCCCACTCACAAAAATTGATTCAAGATGGATAAAGGACTTAAACTTAAGGCATGAAACAATAAAAACCCTCCAAGAAAGCATAGGAAAAACACTGGAAGATATTGGCCTGGGGAAAGACTTCATGAAGAAGACTGCCATGGCAATTGCAACAACAACAAAAATAAACAAATGGGACTTCATTAAACTGAAAAGCTTCTGTACAGCTAAGGAGACAATAACCAAAGCAAAGAGACAACCTACACAATGGGAAAGGATATTTGCATATTTGCAATCAGACAAAAGCTTGATAACTAGGATCTATAGAGAACTCAAATTAATCCACATGAAAAAAGCCAACAATCCCTTATATCAATGGGCAAGAGACATGAATAGAACTTTCTCTAAAGACGACAGACGAATGGCTAACAAACACATGAAAAAATGTTCATCATCTCTATATATTAGAGAAATGCAAATCAAAACAACCCTGAGATATCATCTAACCCCAGTGAGAATGGCCCACATCACAAAATCTCAAAACTGCAGATGCTGGCGTGGATGTGGAGAGAAGGGAACACTTTTACACTGCTGGTGGGACTGCAAACTAGTACAACCTTTCTGGAAGGAAGTATGGAGAATCCTCAAAGCACTCAAGCTAGACCTCCCATTTGATCCTGCAATCCCATTACTGGGCATCTACCCAGAAGGAAAGAAATCCTTTTATCATAAGGACACTTGTACTAGACTGTTTATTGCAGCTCAATTTACAGTCGCCAAAATGTGGAAACAGCCTAAATGCCCACCAACCCAGGAATGGATTAACAAGCTGTGGTATATGTATACCATGGAATACTATTCAGCCATTAAAAAAAATGGAGACTTTACATCCTTCGTATTAACCTGGATGGACGTGGAAGATATTATTCTTAGTAAAGCATCACAAGAATGGAGAAGCATGAATCCTATGTACTCAATTTTGATATGAGGACAATTAATGACAATTATGGTTATGGGGGGGGAAACAGAAAGAGGGAAGGAGGGAGGTGGGTGGGGCCTTGGTGTGTGTCACACTTTATGGGGGCAAGACATGATTGCAAGAGGGACTTTACCTAACAATTGCAATCAGTGTAACCTGGCTTATTGTACCCTCAATGAATCCCCAACAATAAAAAAAAAAAAAAAAAAAAACCAAAAAAACAAAACCTCCCCACAAAGAAAAGCCCAGAAACAGATGGCTTCACTAGAGAAGTCTACCAAACATTTCAGGAAAAATTAATACCACTCTTTCTCAAACTCTTCAAAAAAAATGAAGGCAAAAGAATATTTTCAAACTCATTGTATAAGGCCCAAATACCAAAGCCAGACAAAGATACAAGAAAACTACAGACCAACATTCCTGATGAATATTGACGCAAAAATCCTCATTAAAATATTACCACATTGAATTCAGCAACACATTAAAAAAAGAATATACCATGCCTAAGTGGGACTGATTCCTGGAATTCAGGGATGGTTCAAATTACAAAAATCAATAAATATAATATGCAACATTAACAGAACAAAAAACAAAAATCATGTGATCATTTCAATTGATGCAGAAAAAATATTTGACAAAATCAACACCCTTTTGTGATTTAAAAAAAACAAAACTCAACAAACTAGGAATAGAAATAAATTACCTCAACATAATAAAGTGTTTATATTAAAAACCCAAAGCTAAAATACTCAACAGTGAAAAACTGAAAACTTTTTCTTTTTTTTTTTTTTTTGTAGAGACAGAGTCTCACTGTACCGCCCTCGGGTAGAGTGCTGTGGCGTCACACGGCTCACAGCAACCTCTAACTCTTGGGCTTACGCGATTCTTCTGCCTCAGCCTCCCGAGCAGCTGGGACTACAGGTGCGCGCCACAACGCCCGGCTATTTTTCTGTTGCAGTTTGGCCGGGGCTGGGTCCGAACCCGCCACCCTCAGCATATGGGGCCGGTGCCCTACTCACTGAGCCACAGGCGCCGCCCTGAAAACTTTTTCTTTAGGAACAAAGCAAGATGTCAACTCTTGCAATGTCTACTAAACACAATACTGGAAGTCCTAGCAAGAGAAATTAGGCAATAAAAAAAAAGTAAAAGACATCTAAACAGGAAAGGAAAAAGTAAAATTATTTCTGTTCACAGATGATATGTTCTTACATGTAGAAAACCCTAATGATTAGAAAAACCTGTTAGAACCAATACATGAATTCAGCAAAGTTGCAAGATACAAAACCAACTCTCAAAAATCACTTGCATTTTGTACACTAACCATAAACAATCCAAAAAAAGGAATCAAGAAAACAGCTTCATTTACAATAGCGTCAAAAAGAATAAAATACTTATGAATGAAATTAACCAAGGAGGACAAAGGCTTGTGCAAAACATTAATTGAAGGAAATTCAAGAAGACACAAATAGGTAGAAAGATATCCACATTGATAGATTGGAAGGCCTAATGTTGTTATGATGATAACACTACCCAAAGAGACAATACTACCCAAAGCAAACTATGGGTTTATGCTTTCCCTGTTAAAATTCCAATGGTATTTTTACAGAAATAAAAAGTCCATCCTAAAATTTGACTGGGATCTCAAGGGATCCGAAATAGCCAAAAATTTTTTTTCTCTGTTTTTTTTACTCACCACTATACTAATGAGGATACCCAAAACAATCTTAAGAAAAAAAAAATAAAGCTGAAGGCCTCACATTTTCTGATTTCAAAAAAACTACAGTAAACAACACAGTATGATAGCGGCACACAGACAGACATATATACATCAATGGAATAGAATTGACAGCCCAGAAATAAACCCTCACATACATGATCAAATAAATGTTCTTCTACAAGGGCTCTAAGTCTACATGAGGGGGAGAAGATAGTCTCTTGAAGAAATAGTGCTGGGAAAATGAATATCCATGTGCAAATAATGAAGTTGGACACTTATTGTACATCATATACAAGCACTAACTCAAAATGGATTGAAGACCTAAACATAAGACCTGAAATGATTAAACTGCCATAAGAAAAAGTAGGGGGGGGGAATCTTCATGACATTGGAATGGGCAATGATTTCTTGACTATGACCAAAATCACAGGCAAAAAAGCAAAAAAAGACATAGGAAACTGCATAAAAACTTCTATTCAACAAATATAATAGTCAACAGAGCCAAAAGACAACCTACAGAATGGGAAAAAAATGTTTGCAAGCCATATATCAAATAAGAGGCTAATAGCTGGTATATATAAAGAACTCTAACAATTCAATAACAATAAAAAAAACAGTTTAAGAATGGACAAAGTATTGGGGCATGGTGACTTACACCTGTAATCCTAGTACTCTGGGAGGCTGAGATGGGAGGATGCCTTGAGCTCAGGAGTTCTAAACCAGCCTGAGCAAAACCAAGACCCTGTCTCTCCTAAGAATAGAAAAATTAGCCAGGTGTTGTGGCAGGTGCTTATAGTCCCAGCTACCCAGGGGGCTAAGGCAGGAGTATCCCTTGGTTGTTGTGAGCTAGGCTGATGCCATGGCACTGTAGCCCGGGCAACAGAATGAGACTCTGTCTCAGACAGACAAACAAACAAAAAACCCCAGAAAATAACAAGTGTTGGTGAAATGTGGAGAACCAAAACCCCTGTGTACTTTTGGTAAGATTGTACAATGCTGGAAAACATTTTAACATTTTTAAAAATCAAAAATAGAAGTATCAGGTATATATCCAAAAGAATTGAAAGCAACATATCAAAGAGATACTTGCACGCCTATGTTTACTGCAGAATTATTTACAATGTTTGAGAAGTGCAAGCAACCTAAGTTCACTGACAGATGAGTAAAGAAAATGTTAGATATATATATATATATGCACAATGAAATATTATTCAGCCTTTAAAAAGAAGGAAATCCTACTGCAATCTAATAGCTTCCAAACTCAGCTCACTTCAACTGACCACCAGTTAGGGACTTTGCTTTTGTAATGATCATAGACCTCTTTGGAAGGAAGTATGGAGAACCCTCAAAGAACTCAGGCTAGACCTCCTATTTGATCCTGCAATCCCATTACTGGGCATCTACCCAGAAGGAAAAAAATCCTTTTATCATAAGGACACCTGTACTAGACTGTTTATTGTAGCTCAATTTACAATCGCCAAAATGTGGAAACAGCCTAAATGCCCCCCCGACCCAGGAATGGATCAACAAGCTGCAATATATGTATACCAGGGAATACAATTCAGCCACTAAAAAAGATGGAGACTTTACAGCCTTTGTATTAACCTGGATGGAAGTGGAGCACATTATTCTTAGTAAAGCACCACAAGAATGGAGAAGCAAAAAAAAAAAAGAATGGAGAAGCACGAATCCTATGTACTCAATTTTGATATGAGGACAATTAATGTCCTAACACACAGTAGGGGGTAGGGGAAGGGGAGAGCAGAGAGAGAAGGAGGGAGAGGTCTTGGTGTGTGACACACCTCTTGGGGGCAAGATACAATTGTAAGAAGGACTTTACCTAACAAATGCAATCAATGTAACCTGGTTTCTTACACTCTCAAAGAATCCCCAACAGTAAAAAAAAAAGAAGGAAATCCTGTCATGTTACAACATGGATGAACCTTGAGAACATTGTGCTAAGTGAAATAAACGATTATAAAAAGACAAATACTACACTTATATCATGTATCTACAGTAATCAAACTCATAGAAACAGAAAGTAGATTGATGATTGATACCAGGGACTGGGGTGAGGGAGAAATGAGAAGTTGTTGTTCAATGGGTATAGAGTTTCACACATGCAAGATGAAAAAGTTCTAGTTGTGCAACAATGTGTATATGGTTAGCAATACTGAACTGTAGACTTAAAATTTGTTGAATGTAAAATAATTCAGTAGTCAATGAAATCCAAGTGTGAGACACTGCTTTGCTCCATAATACCTTTTCTCATAAGATTAGTAGAGGAAGAGGTCTATGACCATTACAAAAGCAAAGCAGAAAGTCCCTAACTGGTGGTCAGTTGAAGTGAGCTGAGTTTGGAAGCTATTTCTCCCTATCTCTAGAACTCCAGCTTGAAAAGTGTGTTCATAAAGTTACAAAGTACGAAGAAATTGCTATATTTCTATACACTAAGAAAAAATATGAAATTTTGAAATTATGTAATTTACATTAGCATCAAAAAATCAAATATGCAAGATGGACTCTAATAAAAGATTATAAGACTTCTATACAGAATCTGACAAGACATTATTAGGAAATATTAAAGAAAATAAAATATAGCCGGGCGTTGTGGCGGGCACCTGTAGTCCCAGCTACTCGGGAGGCTGAGGCAGGAGAATCGCCTACGCCCAGGAGTTGGAGGTTGCTGTGAGCTGTGTGATGCCATGGCACTCTACCGAGGGTAATAAAGTGAAACTCTGTCTCTACAAAAAAAAAAAAAAAAGAAAGAAAGAAAAAGAAAATAAAATAAGTGGGGGTACATACTATGTTCATGGATTGGAAATGTTTAATATTTTAAAGATGCCAGTTCTCTCCAAATTGGACTAAAGTGTTCATAAAATTTGAAGGTTCAAAGAAAAAAAAATCCCCAGAAGGATTTTTTTGGTGGAAATTAAGAAAAGATTTCTAAAATTTATGTAAAAATGTGAAGCATTGAAAATAGTTTAGACGATTTTGAAGAGGAATGTCAAGATTTAACAAAGTAATTTTAAAAGTGTGGCATTGTTGCAAGGAAAAACAAACTGGCCAATGGAAAATACTAGAGACCGGAGATAGACTTACATATGTAACTACTTGATTTTCGATAAAGGCGCCATCGTAAAGCAGTGTAGAAAACATAATTTTTTTTTTTTTTTTTTGTGGTTTTTGGCCGGGGCTGGCTTTGAACCTGCCACCTCCGGCATATGGGACCGGCGCCCTACACACTGAGCCACAGGTGCCGCCCGAAAACATAATATTTTTTAAAAGATGGTGTATCAGTTGTATACTCATAAGGAAAAAATAATCCCTGACCCCTACCTCACACTATGCAGAAAAATAAATTCTAGATAGACTATAGACCTAAATGTGGAAGGTAAAATATTAAATCATCTAGAAGAAAACATAGGATCACATTTTCATAACCTTAGTGCGGACAAAATACTTCTGAAGCAACACACAGAAAGTTCTATCCAGAAAGAAAAAGGCTGATAAATTGGACTTCATTAAAAATTAGACATTTTATGTATCCAAAGTTTCCTTTAAGAGAATGGGAAAGAAACTGAAATGGTGGTAGGAGGGGGGAGGATTAGATGTATAATGAAAAGCAAAGACAATTCCTGGTGCTGGAAAGGAGGTGGAGTGACTAAACGCTCCATCTCTACTCTATTCCAGTACAAGTGCAAGTTGATAAAACCAGTGAGGAAGATATCTGCTGAGCAAGAGACCCAATACTTCCATTTCTGGTTATGTACCAAAGAGAAATGTGGCCATGTGCATACCAGCAGACACGGACCAGCGTGTTCACAGCAGCATTATTTAGAACATCCCCAAACTGGAAAGAACCCAAGTGCTTAGTTTCCTTGAATCTCCTCTCCGTCACTGATGATTCCGTCTAGTTCCTCAAGCCAGCATTCTCTCCAATGGGATCCAGGTGGGGACAAGGGGCTGAAAGTGAAAGGTGAGAGCTGTGGCGAAAGTAAAATGGCCCATTCCCCATAGGGACCAAGAAGAAATGAGATGGGTGAAGAGGGACTCCCCAGAAGTGCCAGGAACAAGAGCCAATAGGTCACCAGAAGGGGAAGTGTCAAGACCGAGGGACTTCCCTAGAGGGAACACAGAAAAGTGCACTCAGATGTCCTCCTGGGCTGCAAGGACCACTGCTGCCACCTGCTCTCCTGTCTGTCCTCTTCCCTGTCAGCAGCTGTGGTTCCTCCCACTCAGTCCATGTCATTTCATGTCTTCCCATTGCCCTGCAGGGTCTGTCCCCCGGTGTTCCTCCTGCACTCCAGGCACACAGGACTGCTGGCGGCTTCACCACCATGCCCCATTCATCAGGCTTCCACGCCTTGGCATGCTCTGTTGCAGCTCCTTGGCTAACTGTCAGCTATTCAGTCTTCAAAATCCCATTAAAATGTCACCTTCTCTGTCAATCTTTGACCTCTCCAAGGAGTGTGAGTCACTCTTTCCTCTCTGGTCCCTCCTCCACCAGAGTTCACAGCTTGTGGTGCTTTCATTTCCATTCTGTGCTCCATTGAGGCAGGAACCACGTGTCTCTTGGTTAGTGCTGAATCCTCAGAGACTAACCAAGTGCCTGCCACATAGTAGGTGCTCAAAACATTTGTTACTTGAGTGACTACAGGAAACAGATTGCTTTCTATGGTAATGGATTGTGCAAACTACCCTCAATGTTAGAACCTATGTAGAGTGTATGCTCCACGTTTAAATCTTTCTCTTTTTGACCCTTCTTTCTTAAATTCCAATGTTTCCCCCACCTCTGTACTTTTGTACATACCTTTCCTTCTGCCTAAGAACACTAGAAGGTTTCTGTCTAGAAGGAAAGATTTCTTTCTTTATTTCTCTTTTCTTTTCTTCCTTTCTTTCCTTTTTGTTGAGACAGTCTTCCTCTGTTGACAGGGCTAGAGTACAGTGGTGTCAGCCTAGTTCATAGCAGACTCAAATTCCTGAGCTCAAGTGATCCTCCTGCCTCAATCTCCAGAGCAGCTGGAACTACAGGTGCCCACCATACACCTAGCTAATTTTTTTTTTTTTTTTGAGACAGAGTCTCACTTGTTGCCCTCAGAGTGCTGTGGCGTTCTAGCTCACAGCAACCTCAAACTCTTGGGCTCAAGCAATTCTCTTGCCTCAGTCTCCCAAGTAGCTGGGACTACAGGCCCCTGCCACAACACCCGGCTATTTTTAGAGACGAGGTCTTACTCTGGCTCAGATTGGTCTCGAACCTGTGAGCTCAGGCGATCCACTGCCTGGCTAATTCTTCTATTTTTAGTAGAGACAGGGTCTTGCTGTTGCTCAGGCTGGTCTCAAACTCCTGAGTTCAAGCCATCCTCCTGCCTTGGCCTCCCAGAGTGCTGAGAGGTCAGCCACCATGCCTGACCTCATCCTCAGATTTCAACCTCAGTATTCCCTCTTTAAAGGAGCCATATGCCCTGTCTGAAGTGGCTTTCCTCTGTGGTTCTCTGTCCCAAGCATTCCATGTTCTTCTTCCAAGTAATTGTAATGTTAGAGTTAGGTGAATAAATCTCTGTTTGTGTTTTGTGTTTCTGACTTGTCTCCATCTGGAGCATAAGTTCCCAGAGGTTGGGTAATTGTTTTGTTCCTCACGGTATCCTAGCACATAGAACCAGGGTCTGGAGCACAGTCGATGCTCACGGAGTAGCTGAAGAAGAATGGTGAGTGAATGGATGGATGGCCGAGTGGAGCTAAGTGTATCACAGTGCACTAAGCTAGCACTGTGTCTAGATACAAGAAGCAGGCCCTGAAGTCTTGGTTTCCCCTTCAGCTTCCTCACTGACTCCACCTCACCCTTGGCAACACCCTCAGCAACCAAGAGTCTGAATGATGGTGACCACTACCATCAGATTAGTAATAAGGACTTTCAGAGAGGGATAGTGGGTTTCCCAGTGTCACATAGCAAGTTCTCACCTAAGCAGAGTCATCAGGCCAGGGAAGAGCTAGCCTGGTGGCCTTGGATCAGAAAGGAGGCTCTGCCACTAGCTCACAATAGGGCTGTGGCCACAGGTCCTCATTTCTTGGAGCCTTAACTGTCCTCATCTGTGGGTTGGGGGCAGTAGCCCTGGCCTGACTGGGGATTGTGAGGAGGTGGGTGCTGCACACTGTTAAGTATGTGGTTAAGATTAGTTGTCTTTCACATTTTGGGGGAATCAGATCTGAAAACAGGTCTGCCAGGGACCTTAAACCTATAGCTTAGTCAGTAGGAGCCAAGGGTGAGGGGAAGGGCATCCTCCCTCACTCTCCCGTCCCACTATGCAACCTCTGAGGCTACGCAACCTTTCTGCCTATCTATCTCTCCCAGCCAGACAGCAAATCTCCAATAGCCTGAATAATCTTCCCCTCCTGGAACTTCTTCCAGCCTGTGTAACCTCTCCTAGCTAAGGAACCTGGCCCAGTCTCAGCAACCTCTCTCTGCCTAAGCAAACCCTATCCCCTTGTTCACACTGTGCAGCCTCTCTCAGCACCTGCAGCCATATTTCACTCCAGCCCCATTTCCCACAGGCCAGAGAAAAGACTCTGAACTGCAACCTCTCAAGACACAGAGAAGGGAGCTGGGGCAGGGCTGGAGACCTGCCTGCTCTCTCTTCCATTCCCAGCAGGCCCCCACCAGCCTGCCTTGCTCCTGGCTGGAGGAGACCAAGTGTTACTAATTTGTACTAGAGAAAGCTGGCAGGTCCTAGTCCTGGTCTAACTGTCCTAGTCTACTCTTAGTAGACAGGGAAATGGAGGCACAGGGTGGCAGAGAGCCTGGGCCACAGTTACACAGTGAGGAAGGGCTGGGGCCTGAGTGGGGACCCAGGCTGGTTACTAGCCCTACGTCCCTAATTTGGGTGAGGTAACCAGATCCTTCCCACAGCTGGGAGGGACCAGATAATTTGGGTGAGGTAACCAGATCCTTCCCATAGCTGGGAGGGACCAGAAGGCTGGGTCCCTGATGCAGATGTCCTGGGCTGTCAGGGGGCCCCTGCCCCCCACACTGGGGAATATTCGCAGGCCGTTTCAGAAGTTCCAAATTTACTCAGAGCTCTCATTTGAGCTGTCTGAAAAGTCCCTTTGGCCTAGGGCCAGGGCAGGGAGTGGGGGCGGTGGCACCTGCGAGCTTTGGGTTGGGGTGGGGTTCCCCCAGGCCCTTTCCACACACCCCTCAAGTGGTTAGGGGCACTGCAGGGCTGGGAAGAAGAGTGTGAGGAAGGGGCTGTGAGACCAAGAAGGCCTGTTCCTTCCTCTGCCCAATGGCTTTCTTCCCTCCCCTTGTAGCTGACTCCCTGGGTGACCCTAGAAAATCCCTACCCCTCTGTGAACTTCAGTTTCTCCATCTGTAAAAGCAGGGAATAGAGTTGTCATAAGAGCTATCAATCACTGAGGACTTATAAATGCCACAAGTTTTAACAGGTGTTCCTGCAGGTAACCAGACAGTTATGACCAACAGTATTTAAAGTAAAACACAAATAGCTACTGTTTTGTGTGAGCCATCTGTGGGTCACGGCTAAGCTCTTTCCCCTGTGCCCCTGGCTTTTCCGTCTGTGCATCGCTGAACCCTACCTAGCACCTAGGAAGGTGCCTGACCCCTACTGGGTGCTCAGTATGCACCTGCTGAATAAGATGTCACAGCGACTTGCGGCAGCGTCCTTATTCCTGTTCTTACAATATGTCCTCATGTTACAGATGAAGCAGCTGAGTTCAGAGAGGTCAAGGGGCTTACGTGAGGTCACAAGGTACCCAGGTGGAGGAGTTGGGACTTGAACCCATGTCTGGCTGATTCCCAAGCCCCAAATCACAATGGGTGGCATGGGGTAAGCCAGCTCCAGCGCCCCCAACTGACCTGCGAGGATTCTGAAGGTGCTAGCTCCCCTTGCTGGCTGTGGAAGAAAGAGACGCACCTTCTCATTCGTTTATTTCTCAGGCACCAGGTGGCACCTCCCAGGGCTTCTGGTGGCCTGCTCCCCTCCTTTTCATCTTCTTTTGGCGGGCCTTCTCCTCCAGCTGCCACCACCCCCCACCCCAAAGCCCATTTGCAGCCCCAACCTCACCTCTTTCCCTGGGCCAGAAGTTGGCCTTGTGGGGCTCAGCACTCAGTCTTTGTCTTGCTCCCTCAGCCCTCCCAGCTGGGCTTGGGCCAGCTCTGACCACAAGGGCTATTAGCTGTTTCCACTGCAGGTTTGAGTAAGGACCAGACACCCCGCCAGCAGTGGGGCAGGCAGGCCCAGGGCTTCTTCAAAGCTTACTGTGAGGAAGAGGTGTCTAGGTTCTCCCTCTGGGGCTGCCTGCCCCATGGCAATGTGGACCCACCCAGCCCATCCAATGCTCCTTCTCAGAGGAAGCCCCAGAACCAGGAGCCTCATTTTTATTTTACCCTATCCAGTGGGTTGTGGCCTTGCCATCATACAGATGGGGATACACACCCAGCCCCACATCTCTCAGTCACCGTTAACCTGGGACAAGGTTGTCCCCACCGAACCTCAGTCTCCTCATCTGGGAAATAGGCTGAGTGAGGCCTCAGCCTCGCCTGATACTGTGAGGATTCTGGAAGACTCACAGGTGCCTCCCACATGGTGAGCTGGTGCCAGAAGACCAGAGCCCAGGGCTGGGGAAGGCACTCAGAGATTCCCAAGCGTGTCGCTGTGTCCTCTGTCACCCTGGGAGGGCCCCATACAGTCTGGAGGTCCCTCATGAGGTGACCTCCCTTCCTAATGGACAGAGAGGCATCTGACATCACAGAGCTTTCACACTGTTATGCCCTGGAGTCCTCACGGAAGTCCCCATGAGGAGAACACTATCTTGGTCCCATTTTAAGGATGAGAAAACTGAGGCTAGAGGAAGCAGAGAAACTTACTCGAGTTCACCCAGCCTGGAAGTCACATGGCCATATTTTGACCCACTGGTTTGCTCCATTTCACATGTGCTTCTGAAACCCCCATCTTCCTCCCAGGGGTGCACACACATCCAACTGCTGTGGCTTTGTAATGCCCCTGCAGTTGGCCTTCTGCTGGCCACTGGGCAGTGGCTTGTCATTCCATCAGCAAATCTGAGGTTCCCATCAAGGACTCCACTCTCCCGGGCTCTTCCACCATGAACCAATCTGCCTGTTTCTTCCTTTCCTGTCCTTCACTCCACTGGCACACAGAACCAGGATGGCATCTTATCATCTGACCCCCACCCTGTGCTTCATGAGAAAGATGAGGGGATAGCTTGTGGGGACACTTGGATTGACAGCCCACTCCTGTACATCCTAGCTGAGACATAGAGGAAATGTCACTCTACTTCTCAGAGGCTCATTTCCTTATCTGTGAAATGGACACACCAACCCCTGTTTTGAAGGATTAGGTGGATTAACTGTGATAAAACACAGACGCTGGCACAAAGTTGATGTCCTCCACTACTATGGGCCCTATAGAAGCGTCAGACTCAGCACCTGTGCCCATCACTACCTGGCGGGGCTGCCTGGAATCTGGGTGATTGTCACGTCACGTTTGGCCTGAAACTGGCTTTCCTTCCCTGAGCCCCTGTGTTTTGGGGGCTGGATTCCATGGACAGGGGGTCCTCTTAGCTCCACCCCTGTCACCAGGCCCACAGCCACCCAGAGCTTGGCTGTATAAGGGATTCCAGCCCCAACTCTGCCTGTCCTCACTGCACGAGGCTTCTGTGCCTCAGTGTTCCCAACTGTGACCTGGGCACAAGGCTCCTCCCACAGTGATGCAAGAAAATGCCGAAGGCATAGCAGACCCTTCTGGGCAGAGAAGATGCCCCAGCGTAGAGAACTGTGGCTGCATTACCTGCTACTTCAGCTTCTTCTGCAGAAATCCATCTGGTGCTTGGGGTGATCTGCTGGGCTCCCCGGTCTGGGCAGCTGTGTTTGATGTGGTGATGGGTGATGAGAGTCCAGAAAAAGCAGGCAGGAGTGTGGGGCAGGAGTCCACAGCCTGCTTTGGTTCCCCAGTCAGTCATAAGACCTGTCATCCAGACTTGTCAGTGCAGCTGGGCTTTCGGGCAGGTGTCCCATGCAGGGAGCCAGCAAGCACCACAGATGGCAGGGCAGGCCCAGGCAGCTGCACCAGAGATGGACAGGCTGGCAGGCAGACAGACGGATGGCAGTCACTCACGCTCAGGGAGAAGTGGGCAGACAGCTGGATGCCCAGTCCATAGTGCCGCAGCAGAGAGACGCCGCCTGGTCTGTCTGAGGCTGCTGGTTGCCATCCCTCGTGTGCAGGGCGGGGAGGAGAGGAGGATGTGGTGAGTTGCTCCGCCCACCCGGTCACTGGCTCCTCCTCAGAGGGAGTGAGAAAGAGGTGGGAGGGGGCCCAGCCCCAGGGCAGGAACCCACTGTCACCAAAGGTCACCCACTAGGAAGACATTTGGCCCAGCAGGGTGACATTTGCCTCTTGAAGACAGGTGACATCATCCCCATAGGCCTCACAGTCATGACCCATGAAGCAAGCAGTGTGGCCAGGAGCCACCACATCTCACAGATGTGGAAACTGAAGCCCTGAGGTGTGAAGAGGCGGTACAGCTGGAGCCGGTGGTGGCCAAGTCCAACCCCTGAGCTCAGAGAGAAGGGCCGGAGACACGCCCACGGGCCGTGGAGCCCCTCTTCCACACTTTGCAGAGTGACCTGTTTCCCTCATTCCTGAGCCTCCCCTCCCTATAAGGTCTGGTCAGGACCCCCTCCTCTGGACTGACCAAACTCCTCTTTGTCCCTGTTGCCTTTGAATCCAGTCTCCTGCTGTAGAGCTGTAGGAAACAGGAACCCCGTCCCCATGCCCTGAGAAGAGAGTCTCTTGGGCATGTCATATCACCTCTCTGAATGCCTTGCTTTGTCCATCTGTCTGATGGGGACACCTAGCCACAAGGGAGAGGGCAACCATTAACACATGGGAACCCAAGAAGAAAACAGAGAAAATAAATTCTCAAGAGAATTTTCATCTTGCTAACAAGCCAGGGGCCCATGAAAGGGTCACATGTCTCTGAAGCCATTTAAGAAACCAGGGACCAAATGCAACAAGTTCATGCCTAACAGCCTCAAAAGAAAAAAGCAAAAAAAGTGTTACCACCACCACCATCAGATTTTACTTAGGCACCTATGTGATCTCATTTGGTCCCACAAACCCTGAGAAGCACAGGAGATTAGTTCCATTTTATAGATGGTGAGACTGAGGTTGAAAGGGCTGAAACATCACACAAGCCAAAAAGTGGGATTTGAACCTGGGTTGTATTTGATTCCTAAGCTTGCACCAGGCTGTAAAAATGGGCCCAAAGTGAGATGAAATATTACCAGGGTGCGTGGGGGCTATTTTGTGCTGTTTTGATGACACAGGTCAGCTCATATGCACATGCTGTCTCTCCCACCTGACCCGTTTTTAGGGAATGACTTATAGCTGACCATAGGGCTACTCCAGAGGAAAAGAGAAAGCATCTTGCTATTCTTTATTTTTTTCTTTTTCTAGCTATCTAACTTGGCACAAATTCCCCTGTGGTCGATATTTGAAGGATGTTTGCCCTATAGAGCTTCTCCTCCTAACAACCAAAATAAGCTCATGTCCTCTGGAGTACAAATCTTGGGAGAAAGCCAGCTTTTATTTTTCTTTCTCTTGATCTTCAGTATGAATTCTCTGATACACCAGGCACTCGCTGGATGTTGTGGTGGTTGAAAGATCAGTAGAAGGAAGAGTAAGAACTGATAACTTACTCTCTGCCAGGTTTTGAGGACTTGAAAGATTCATCATCATCTCACTTAAACCTCAGAATAACCTGAGAAGATAATTATCATCATGATATTGTCCCTGTTTCATAGATAAGGAAACTCAGGCTCTGAGAGGGTAGATGACTTGCTCAAGGTCACACAGCTGGTGAGTGGCAGAGTTGGAATTTGAACTCAATCATTTAAGCCCCAGAACCCACAGTCTTGTTAACTCACCACACTGCTTTGGGATGTGTGTTAATACAAGGATGTTCAATCTTCTTTCCCCTGCCCACCTGCCACTGGCTACATACTGGTGATCCCCACACAAATGTACACACAGTGATGTCCTCCATGGAGCCTATGTTCTAGTCGGGAGAGACAGATAAAAAGAAGTATCAGACAAACTAATTGCAAATTGTACTAAAAGTCCTAGAAAACCAAAGAGAGATCAAGGTCGTGCGTGACATTTAGGGATAGTACCCCAGATGATAAGGTACCAGCCATGGAGGAACATTTTAGGTAGAAGGACCTTCAAGTGCAAAGGCACTGAGGTAGGAAAAAGTGTGGCTTGCTCCAGGACCTTGAGCACAGCACGGCAGAGTAGAGCAAGCAGGCAGATGAATGATGGGCGAAGTCATGGAAGTCACAGATCACGTACACGACATAGGGCCTTGTGGACAGGGCAAGGGAGGTAGATTGTTCCAAGGAAAATGGGAAGTCATCTGAGGAGTGCTTAATCCAGTTTACAATTTCAAATAAGCACTCAGGCCACAGCTTGGGAAGTGGGCAGGCCACTTAGCCCCTCAGGCACTTTTAGAACTGGAAAGTTAACAGCTGCCAGACCCGTTTTACAGATGGAGAGAATTAGGCTACGAGGCCTATGGTACAGGGCTCTTGAGGGGTCCCTATGGACTATAAATGTCTCATAAGTATGGTCTCCACATCCTTGGAAGGAAGGTGCATTATATTTCTGAGGCTCCCCCAACACTCCTCAGTATTCATGGCCGCCAAACAAAGGGGAGGAAGTGGTCACATTTGCATTTTAGCCAAGGGGCTTCCAGAAAAAGAAATAATTGAGACATCCCCTCCCTCTACCCATTTCCTCTTTTTAATTTTTATTTTAACAGCTTTGTTTAGCTATTTTTTATATAACACAAAATTCAGCCACTGTAAGTGTACAATGCAATGATTTTTGGTAAATTTGTTGAATTGTGCAACCGTTACCCATGATCTAATTTTAGAACATTTCCATCACCCCCAAAAGATCCTTTGTACCCGTTTTAGTCAGTCCCATCCCCACTCCCAGTTACATTAATCTACTTTTAGTCTCTACTGATTTCCCTGTTTCTTTTCTATGCATTTCACATAAATTGAATCGTACAATATGTTGTCTTTTGCATTTAATTTCTTTCAGTACATGGTATGACATGTTCGAGGTTCAACCATGTATATAGTCTGGCGGTCCTCAATCTTTCTGGCACCAGGGACAGGTTTCAAGACAATTTCTCCACAGACAGGGATGGAGGGGACAGTTTCAGACAAGCTCATTACATCTCTGACTCAGATCTTCAGGAATTACATTCTCACCAGGAGTGCATAACCTAGATCCCTCATCTGTGCAGTTTCCAGTGGGGGGCTGCACTGTGAGAATCTAATGTTGCTGCTGATCTGACAGGGGGTGAATCTCAGGCAGTGATGTGAGCCATGGGAGTGGCTGTAAATACAGATGAAGCTTCCCCCGCTCTCTCACCACTCACCTCTCACTGTGTGTTCTGGTTCCTGACTGGACACAGAGCAGGTACTGGTCCCAGCCTGGGGCGGGGGACTGCAGTTATTGCTCGTATTGGCTCTGCATTCATTTTACTTGTAAATAATAGTACAGTGCGTGGATGTGACACATAGTTTATCCATTCATCAGTTGATGGACTTTTTTTTTTTTTTTTTTGAGACAGAGTCTCACTTTGTTGCCCTTGGTAGAGTGCCATGGTGTCACAGCTCACAGCAACCTAAAACTCCTGGGATCAAGAGATCTTCTTGCCTCAGTTTTTCTATCTTTAGTATATATGGGGTCTCACTCTTGCTCAGGCTGGTCTTGAACTCCTGAGTTCAAGCAATCCACCTGCCTCAGCCATCTAGAGTGCTAGAATTACAGGCGTGAGCCACTGTGCCTGGCAGACTTTTTTTTTTTTTTTTGAGACAGAGTTTCATTTTGTTGCCCTAGTAGAGTGCTGTGGCATCATAACTCACAGCAACCTCAAACTCTTGGGCTTAAGTGATTCTCTTGCCTCAGCCTCCCAAGTAGCTGGGACTACAGGCACCTGCTACAACACCCAGCTATTTTTAAAGACAAGGTGTCACTCTTGCTTAAACTTGTCTCAAGCTCCTGAGCTCAAGCAATCCACTCGCCTCAGCCTCCCAGCAAGGATTACAAGTGTGAGCCCCCCTGCCTGCCTTGTTAGACATTTAAATTGTGTCCACTTTTTCCTTTATTAAGGATAAGAGTGCTATGCACGCAAGTCTTGTGTAGATGTGCATTTTAAAACAGCTTGGTATATGCCCAAGAGAAAAATCGCCAGGTCAGATAGTGAGTTGGTGTTTAACTTATTAACTTTATTAAACACAAACTGTTTTCCACAGCAATCGCGCCATATTACATTCCCACCAGCAATGTATGAGAGCTCCCATTACATCCTTGCCAACACTTATAATCTGTTGTTTTTTTTTAATTATAGCCATGCTTGTGGGTATGAAGTGGTATCTCATTGTGGTTTTGTTTTGCATTTCCTTAATGGCTAATGATGTTGAACATCTTTTCATGTGCTTGGTAGCCATTTGCATATCTTTGGAGAAATACCTATTCAAGTCCTTTGCCTATTTTTTCATTTAGTCGCTTGGCATCTGCTGTTGAGTTGTAACCGTTTTTCATACACATATATTCTTGATACTAGATTTTAACAGATATGTGATTTGCAGATATTTTCTCCCATTCTGTGAGCTGTCTTTTCACTTTCTTGATGGTGTGCAAAAGAGTTCTTAATTTTTATGAAGGATAGCTTTTGTTCTTTTGTTGTGCATGCTTTTGGTATCATATGTAAAAATCCATTGCCAAGTCTCAGGTCATAAAGATTTGTCTCTCTGCTTTCTTCTGAAAGGTTTATTGTGTTAGCTCTTATAATTAGGTCTTTGATCCATCTTTTGTTAATTTTTGTGTATGGTGTGAGTTAAGGGTCCAATTTCTTTTTTTTGTATGTGGATACCCAATTGTTTCAGCACCATTTGTTGAAGAGATTATTCTTTCCCCATGGAAGTGTCTCAGAATCCTTATCCAAGATCGATGCATGGGTTTATTTCTGGACTCGCAGAACAATTCCATTGACCTAAATGGATACCCTCGTGCCAGTATCACACTGCTTTGATTACTTGTAGCTCTGCAGTAAGTTTTGAAATTGGGGGATTTGAGTCCTCCAACTTCGCTGTTCTTTTTAGAGATCGTTTAGTTTCTTCTGGGTCCCTTGCAATTCCACATGATTATTAGGATCAGTTTTTCCACTTAAAAAAAAGGCCATTCAGATTTTCATAGGGATTACATTAAATCTATAGATTGCTTTGAGGAGTGTTACCATCTTAACAATGTTAAATCTTCCATTACATGAACATGGAATATTCTTAAATTTATTTAGTTCTTCTTTAAATTTTTTGGCAATATTTTATAGCATTCAGCGTACAAATCTTGTACTTTCTTGGTTGAATCCATTCCTAAGTATTTTATTCTTTTTAATGTCAATTAAAATGGAATTTTTTCTTAATTTCCTTGTTGGATTATTCATTGCTAATATACAGAAACACAACTAATTTTTCTTTTTTGAGAGAGAGAGAGTCTCAGTCTGTCACCCTGAGTAGGGTGCCATGGTGCCATAGTTCACAGCAACCCCAAACTTTTGGGCTTGGGCTCGGCACCCATAGCTTGGTGGTTAGGACGTTGGCCACACACACTAAGGCTGGCGGGAGTTCGAATCCAGCCTGAGCCTGCTAAACAACAATGAAAACTGCAACAATAAAAGTAGCTGGGTGTTGTGGTGGGCGCCTGTAGTCCCAGCTACTTGGGAGGCTGAGGCCAAGAGAATCGCTTAAACCCAAGGGTTGGAGGTTGCTGTGAGCTGTGATGTCATAGCACTCTACTGACGGCAACATAGTGAGACTCTGTCTCAAAAACTTTTGGGCTTGAGCAGTCCTCTTGTCTCACCCTCACAAGTAGGAGGGACTACAAGCATCTGACACAATGCCTGGCTAGTTTTTCTATTTTTAGAAGAAATGGGGGGGGGGTCTCAAAATTGCTCAGGCTGGTCTTGAACTCCTAAGCTCAGGCAACCCACCCACCTTGGCCTCCCAAAGTGCTAGGATTTCAGGGATGAGCCACCGTACCCAGCCACAACTAATTTTTGTATGTTTATCTGGTACCCTGTCATTTTGCTAAATTTATTAGTCCTAATAATTTCTTTATGGATTCTTTTATTTAATTATTATTAAATCATAGCTGTGTACATTAATGCAATCATGAAGCAGCATCAAAAATACACTACCAGGACCTGATCAAACTAAAAAGCTTCTGCACAGCCAAGAACACAGTAAGTAAAGCAAGCAAACAGCCCTCAGAATGGGAGAAGATATTTGCAGGTTATGTCTCCGACAAAGGTTTAATAACCAGAATCCACAGAGAACTCAAACGTATTAGCAAGAAAAGAACAAGTGATTCCATCTCAGGGTGGGCAAGGAACTTGAAGAGAAACTTCTCTGAAGAAGACAGGCGCACAGCCTACAGACATATGAAAAAATGCTCATCATCCTTAATCATCAGAGAAATGCAAATCAAAACTACTTTGAGATATCATCTAACTCCAGTAAGATTAGCCCATATCACAAAATCCCAAGACCAGAGATATTGGCGTGGATGTTGAGAAAAGGGAACACTTCTACACTGCTAGTGGGAATGCAAACTAATATGTTCCTTTTGAAAAGATGTTTGGAGAACACTTAGAGATCTAAAAATAGACCTGCCATTCAATCCTACAATTCCTCTACTAGGTATATACCCAGAAGACCAAAAATCACATTATAACAAAGATATTTGTACCAGAATGTTTATTGCAGCCCAATTCTTTGTGGATTCTTTAGGATTGTCTATATATAGAATCATGTCATCTGTAAATAGAGGTAGTTTTACTTCTTCCTTTCCATTTTAAATGCCTTTTATTTTGTTTTTCTTTCTTTTCTTTTTGCTCATTTTTTCTGGTTAAATCTTTTAGTACAATGCTGAATAGCAGCCGTGAAAGTGAGCATCCTTGCTCCTGAACTTAGGGGCAAAGTTTTCAGGCTTTCGCCCAATGAGTGTGATATTAGCTGTGGAGTTTTCATATATATGGCCTGTATCATGTTGAGGAAATTCCCTATTATTCCTAGTTTGCTGAGTGACTCATAGTAAAAGGATGTCAAATGCTCTCCACGTCAATTGAGATAATCATTTGGGTTTATTTTTCTTTCATTCTATTAATGTAGCATACTACATTATTAAATTTCTTATGTTCAAACACCCTTGCATTCCTGGAATAAATTTTATCTGGTCATTGTATATTAAAATGCCATGTAGGATTCAGTTTGCTGGCATTTTGTTGAGGATTTTTGCATCTATATGTATTAGGAATATTGATCTATAGTTTTATATTCTGTGGTGACTTATCTGTATTTGGTATCATAAAAGGAATTAGAATGTGTTCTATTATTCTAGTCTGTGGAAGAATTTAGGAAGGATTTTTTTTTTTTTTTTTTGAGACAGAATCTCACTCTGTCGCCTAGGCTACATCAGCTGTGCTGTGTCATCAGCCTAGCTCACAGTAAATTCAAATTCCTGGGTTCAAGTAATCCTCCTGCCTCAGCCTCCCAAGCAGCTGAGACTAGAGGTGCCACACAGCGTCTTGCTCTTGCTCAGGCTGGTCTCAAACTCCTGAGCTCAAGGGATCTTCCTGCCTCAGCCTCCCAGAGTTGGCTCATGCCAAAACTCCCAGTCAGAAGGACTGATATTACTTTCTCTTTAAATGTTTGATAGAATTAACCAGTGAGGTAATCTAACTCTGAACTTTCTTTGTTGGCAGGTTTTTGATTACCAAGTCAATTCTTGTAAAATATTTTTATGGTGCTCATGAGATAGTTTGGTTCTAACTTTACTTTACATGTGCTTTATTCTTAAAAATAGTTACTTGTAAATGTAGGCGATGCCAAAAAGCAATGACATGAATAAGGTGTGATTGTGAAGGGAGGGATATTTGTCTCTGGGAGATAGAACCTATAGCAGTCCAGTGAAGAGGCATGATTAAATTTTTCTTTAAGTTGCATGTCAGATTGCAGCTCCGTCTATATCCATTTGAAAATCAGAAGGTAACATATTTATATAGACTGAAAATGGAGTTGCAAATTCATGAAAATATTATTTACCCCAAAGTTTTGAAATTTCTTTTCAAATTCTTATATCAAATAGAAAATCAAGGCTGCATATTTTTTGCTGTCCGTAGGTCTGTGTTTAGCCAACATGTTAAAAGACATAAAATTGTTTGCCTTACTTTCAGCTTGCCTTAATTTCAGTTTCATTTGGGGAATGCTGTTATGGTTTGAAACATTGTATTGATAAGTTGGTTTTCACCTTGTAGATACATATTTAATTTATTTAAATAAGCTGTTAAATCCATTAAAAATGCTAAATCTATAAGCCATCCTTAAGTTCTGGCACAAATAATGCTTTAAAAAAAATTTTTTTTTAAATTTTGCTTTCAACTGGCTTTCAATCATCTTAGTTTGAAGTTTTTAAAAATTTTTCTTCATTTTTTTTCTTTTCTTCCTTTATCGAGTCTCTTGCCCTTAGCCTCCCAAGTAGCTGGAATTACAGGTGCCCACCACTCTGGCTCACTCCAACTCAGGATGGTCTTGAATCTCTGAGCTCAGGCAATCCACCCACCTTGCTAGTCCCAAGAATAGTTTTTTTCTTTTTTAGAGACAGAATCTCACTTTGTCACCCTCGGTAGAGTGCTGTGGCATCACAGCTCACAGCAACCTGCAGCTCTTGGGCTTAGGTGATTCTCTTGCCTCAGTCTCCTGAGTAGCTGGGACTACAGGTGCCTGCCACAATGCCCAGCTATTTTTTTTGGTGCAGTTTGACTGGGGCGGGGTTTGAACCCACCACCCTTGGTAGATGGGGCTGACCCACAGGCACCGACCAATTAATGGTTTTTGATACCATAAACAACTTGATAATATGTCACAAACCATAAAATCTTTTCAACATTTGGCTTTGACTTAGCCATCTTACTTCCAAAAAGTAAATGATGTCACATAGTCAGGATCAATATTTTTAAGGAATTCCTGGTATTGGCCCTTACGAAACTCACAGTCTTTTTTTTTTTTTTTTTTTTTTTTGAGACAGAGTCTCAAGCTGTCACCCTGGGTAGAGGGCCCTGGCATCATAACTCACAGCAACCTCCAACTCTTGCACTCAAGCGATCCTCTTGCCTCAGTTTTTCTATTTTTAGTAGAGACGGGGGTCTGGCTATTGCTCAGGCTGATTTCGAACTCGTGAGCTCAAGCAATCCACATGCCTCGGCCTCCCAGAGTGCTAGGATTATAGGCGTGAATCACCACACCCAGCTGAAACTCACAGTCTTGATGAAGATTTGCATGATATTATCCATTTTTATAGCTTTTGTGCATAAATTTTCTTGATGCACTATGCGATGATACCTCATCAAATGTGAGTTTGTGGCTGCAATTGCATCATCTTCTACTAATTTTACAAGTCCCTCTCTTTTACCTACCATGGCTGGGGCACTGTCCTTAACTATACCAGATATGTTGACAGTGGATAAAGAAAAACTGTTTAACATATTAACTACTTTATATGTATCTCTTGATTTAGTTGTGTCCTTTATTGGCACTAAAGAAACCATTTCTTCAGAGACGTTATGAATATCTCAAATAAAAATGGCAAGTTGAGGGCGGCGCCTGTGGCTCAAAGGAGTAGGGTGCCAGCCCCACATACCTGTGGCGGTGGGTTCAAACCCAGCCCTGGCCAAAAACTACAAAAAAAAAAAGGCAAGTTGAGCTGTATTTGTAGCCTCAGTGCTGTCATCCATCGCCAGCACATAACATTGAAAATTAGCAGCTTTACCCTTCAAACTTCTTTCGATAGATTTTCCAGTTTCTTCAGTTCGCCTGGCTATAGTCTAGTGGGACAAACTGATTTTTAGAAATATCCCCTTTTTTCCCCCAGCAAATTATATCTGCCATGTTTTCCATGTATTGCTTCATAAACTCACCATTAGTAAATGGTTTTGACTTTTTTTTGCTGTTAAATAGGCTGCCATATTCCTAGCTTCTACATGTATAATGGAATCTATCCAAGTTGTAACTTAAAAAAAAAATTGGTTGAGAAGACAAACTTTTCTTCAGTTCCACTGTTCTGTCCTTTTGACATAAGTCTTTATACACATTGAGTTTGGCAGTGTGTTTTTGCATATAATGCCTTCTCAAATGATAGTTTTTGAAAACATGCACAAATTCCCACACATTAAGGTAGGTGCTTTGCTATTTGCCCCAACAAAAACGTAGTCATCTGTCCACTTCTCATTGTTCAATCTTCCTTCATCTGTAATTTTTCTTTTGGGGGGTTCTGTTTTCTTTTGAGATGTTAAAGAAGCCATGCTGGAATTAAAAGATAATAATAGGTAATGGACCATAGCTACCTCTATTATGAAAATTAATTGACAGGAAATTAGAAAGCAAGGTTTGGGCTCGTCCACATTTCAGCTGCTGGTGCAGGGCAAGGTGAGGGCCGATTGTAAAGGATGGTGGGCAATGTGTGAGATGCCATGGAGGTAGGGAAGCACCCTTACTAATCAAGTACGGATGCTCACCTGACGTCTAAATAACATTAAATGGCTAATGTTGCAATGGTAGTTTGAAATATTATTGATAATTGCTGCGTCACCAACTCGCATGAGCACATGTAATGTCTGATGGTGTCAATTACACTGCCTGCTCTGGGAAGATAACATAGTGGAAGCCGCACACAGTCATAAAACTGAAGCCTCACATGGGCAGAAATAGAGCACACATATGTGTATTTTACGTGACATTGCGACATGACGTTGTCCTCTGCAAAGTTCATGCTCAAGAGCCATGCAATCGAATTCCTCAAAAAAATCACCAAAAAAACTCATGCTGTCCTATGGAAGTTTATGATTTTGCGTTGGACCACATTTATAGCCATCTTGAGTGGCATGAGGCCCATAGGCCATGGGTTGGACACCCCTTCCTTAAGTGTTTGAACCGCTGTGGTTAGTCTCTAATATAGCATTCAGGTATTAGGATATCTGGATGCAACTTTAACCACACGAGGGATTTGAGTGACTATCCAAAAGAGAAAGAGACTAATCTGTTTAGAGAAGCAAGTTATGCTAGCTATAATTAGGTATGCTACATATATAAAATACTGGCAAGGTTGGAATGAACGATGAGCACGTTGAGTTAATCTTTTAAACATCCTAAAACAGAATATACTGTAGCTATTACAAAGGGATAATTCATTTGCATATAAATATAGGTGATATAACAATAGATACCCTATATGCTTTTAAATTGAAAGGCATACAGATTAAGTGAGAAAATCAGATTACAGGAGTAGATGTGCCATGTGCAATTTTATTTTTATTTATTTATTTATTTTTTTCATGTGCAATTTTAGAATTATACCTTTTACTAGAAGGTCTTATACTTTACAACATTTTTCAGTTTCTTTTCTTTTTTTTTTTTTTGTGAGAGAGCGCCTCAAGCTGTCACCTTGGGTAGAGTGCTATGGCATCAGAGCTCACAGCAACCTCCAACTTCTGGGCTCAAGCGATTCTCCTGCCTCTGCCTCCCAAGTAGCTGGAACTACAGGCACCTGCCACAACACCAGGCTTTTTTTTTTTTTTTATTGCAGTTGTCATTGTTGTTTAGCAGGCTCAGGCTGGGCTGGAACCCTCCAGCCTCGTGTATATGGTCGGCGCCGAGCCCATTTTTCAGTTTTTTTAAAACAAAAGGCTAGAACACTCCTGCTAACAGCCCTGAGCCACCATGTGACTTGAGGCTGCCAGGCTGTGGAGAAACCAGGTCACACAGAGAGGGCTTATATAAGTCCGCTGGTTGCGGTCCTTATCTTTGAATCATGCCAGCCAAGGTGCCAGACATGCAGATGAAAGAACCTTCAGATGCTAGTAATGTCCTGCTGGGAAGTCTTTCTAGCCATCAAATCTCCCTGGCTGAGGTCCCAGGCACCGTGGAGCAAAGACAAACCATCCCTGCTATGTCTTATCCAGAATTCACAACCATGATCATGATTAAATGTTTATTATAAGCCACTGACAAATAATAAAAATAAAATTAAATAAATAATGAGAAGGAGCGTAGTCTGCCATTCTTCCTGCTTTCTTTCTTCTGCAGCCTGGAAGAAGTGGTAACTGTCTTGGACAGTGCAGACAAGAGCAATAGCGTAAGGATAGCTGAGCAGTAAGAGAGAAGGTGCCTGGGTGCCTGAGTGACCTTGTGGAGCACCACTCAGCCCTGGACCACCTCCCACCACACTCTTACATGTGAGAGAACTCTCCATCTTATTTATGCCACTGTCAATTTGAGTTCCTGTTATACGCAGCTGAACCTATAATTGAACTAATGTTAGGGTTCTTGTGGACCCCAACCTCAGATGGTGGCCAACAGGGGAGACAGCGCTGGAGAAAACATGAGATTTTCACACAAACTTAGCGCATAAAAGCCCAAGAGCCTTTGGGGGCATAGATGCCTTCTGGGAGTTCCAGAGCGTGCAGCCCTGGTCCTGCTCCTCAGAGGTCTTTTATTTAGTACCCAACAGAGTAAACATTCAAGAATGTGCAGCAGTTAAAGATAAAAGAAAGGGGAGCTCAAGGCCCCCAGGAAGGTGGGGTGAAGGGCAGCAGTTGGGTAGGAACATACGGTAATGGAATATCTGAAATGGCCAGATAGTGTATACAGGGAGAAGAGAAGGGGGAACAGAAATTTCATCCCTTTGAGCTATCTTAACTTTCCTAATTTAAATTATTGACCAAGAATCTAAAAGTCTTAGCCCACCTGCTCTGCTTGGGATAGTCGCTTAGACATTCCCCCAACTGGGAGCTTTACTCTGAGTTGGAAGGCCTGTGAGGAATTCAGCCTGTCTACCTCCCACAAACTAATAAAAAGACAGGTTCAGATATGGATGTGGATGTAGACACAGGAGTAGATACAGATGTAAATATATTTCTGACAGATGGATCAAGGGCTACTAGGGACCTGTTACCGAGGAAGGAGAAAAGTGATACTAGTAGGCAACTAACAATCTCTGTCCTATCCCAGAATAACAAACAAATTTGATTACTCAGGGCTGGTCGTAACATCATTATAGTCAGGCCTCTGAACATGCGGGTCCCACATTTGTGGATTCAACTAACCATAGATCAAAAAGGTTTTTAAAAAACAGATGGTTGTATCGATACTGAACATATACACTTGTTTTTCTTATCTTTATTCCTGAACAGTAGAGTATAGCATTTGTATCATATTAGGCATTACAGGAAATCTTGAGATGATTTAAAGTACATGCTAGAATGTGCATACGTTATATGCAAATACTGCACCATTTTATGCAAGGGACTTGAGCATCTGTGGATTTTGGTACCCTCAGGGGATCCTAAAGCCCGTCCCTCATGTGTATCAAGGGATGACTATCCTATTTTGCCATCTATAGAGTGTACATATACTTTTTGGCCCACATTTTTGAAGGGAAAAATAAGGATGTGCGTTATGTATGGGTAGTACAAATTCCTTATTTATGTAAATGTTTTTAATTTGTCTATTTATGCTTATGCATTAAAAGTGATACAGCAATATCTTTGTTAAAAAAATAATGCTAAAATTTCTTTAAAAGACAAAAACAAGTATCTAAATACAAACAAATAAAAATGTGAATTACAAAATTAAAATGACAGATGTTTCTCCTGAAAGTTGGGGCCAAAAACGTGGGTGCACATTACACATGGGGAGCACATCATACACAGCAAAGTGCGGTCTATTTCGGTCTCAATTGTAGAAAACCAAACCCAACAAGCTTAGCAAAAAATGGGAATTTATTGCATTGGGTAGCCAACGCTCAGAAAGGGTGGAGCTTCCTGGGAATAATATTTAGGTTCAGAATGCTTAAGAGACCCCTCTGTCTGTCTCTGCCCATCTCTGGGCTCCTGTCTCTGGTGCCCCAGCTCCATTCTCTTCTATTTCACTGAGGCTTCTCTGTGTAGCATCTGGAAATCCTGGTCCATCTCACCAGCTCTGCAGTCAGAGAGGAAATAAGTTGTTTCCTCGGACTCTAGCCAGAAAATAGAAAAATCCCAGGGAATTATTTAGAGTGGCATGGACTGAATTACAAGCCAATCTGTGCATCAGTCTGGGGTCAATGATTGGCTCAGCCTGAGTAACCTAGAAATCCCTGGACAAAGGCTTTATGGCCAGAGAGAGGGGCCCTCTGATTGGGTAACTGCCAACCCATCTTGTGGTTGTTATAAAAAGAAGGGGGCACTGGTGTAAAATCATGCTGTGCGGAGACAATAGCTCCAACATAAGCTAATATTATTGCTACAGACTGAATAGTGTCCCCCTCACCTCAGGTATGAGTGTATCTAGGGTCTTTAGGATGTACCTAAGTTAAATGAGGTCATAAGGGTAAGGTCCTCATCTCATAGAACTAGGGCTTTATAAGAAGAGAAAGAGAGAGAGATCTTGCTGCTATGTATGGATGCAGTGAGAAGGTGGCTGTCTGCAAGGTAGGCAGAGAGTCCTCACCAGAAACCGACCATGCTGACACCTTGATCTGGGACCTTCAATCTCCAAAACCATGAGATAATACATTTCTGTTGTTTATGCCACCCCGTCTGTGGTGTTTTGTTACAGCAGCCCAAGCTGACTCAGACAGATTTATCTGTATTAGTCAGGGGTCCCTGGAGAAACAGAACTCTGACTAATACAACTATTAACAACAAAAACACAAAATTGTTCACATCTGTGAGGAACTTACCATCTAGCAGGCACTGTGCTAAGCTGTCACAGCCACCCATTCTAAAAAACAGAGATGCAGGAAATTGAGCAACCTGCTCCTCAGTCACAAAGCTAGCACATGGGGGGATCTGGATTCGAGCCTGGGCAGTCTAGCTCCAGGTGCTACTAGGGCTATTTTTAGTGGTAGGGGAAAAAATAATTATATATATATATATATTTTTTTTTTTTTTACTTTTCTGTATTGTCTGATTTTTTAAAAAGTGATACATTGCTTCTAGAATCTGGGAAAAATAATGAAGCTATTTCCATTTTGAAAAGAAAGAAAAGATAAATCATATAGCATCATTGTGCTAGAGAAAGGGGACAATGAGAAGAGAAGGCATTAAATTCTACAGAGATGTGAGTGTTGGTCCTTCCAGAGACACTGACCTAGGACATGTGCAACATCTTTTACTTCAGGTCAAATAGTCAATTACACATGTGTGAGAATTGGAGCCACTGAAGCAACATGCCATGTAGAAAATGCCTGGGGCCTTTTCTCAAAGTCAAGAGTGTGTCACAGTCAAGAGAAATGTGAACCACCCCAAGGTTGCTTTAAACTTTATTTTATTTAATTAATTAATTTGAGACAGAGTCTCACTCTGTTGCTCAGGCTAGAGTGCTGTGGAGTCAGCCTAGCTCACAGCAATCTCAAACTCTTGGGTTTAAGTAATCCTCCTGCCTCAGCCTCCTGAGCAGTTGGGACTATAGGCCCCTGCCCTAACATCTGGTTAATTTTTCTAGTTTTGATAGAGATGGGTCTCGTTCTCACGCAGGTTAGTCTTGAACTCCTGAACTTAAATGATCCTCCTGCCTCAGCCTCCCAGTAGCTGGGACTACAGGCTCCTGATTTTTCTATTTTTAGCAGACATGAAATTTCGCTTTTGCTCAGGTTGGTCTTAAATTCCTGAGCTCGAAGGATCCTCCTTAGCTTCCCAGAGTGGCTCCCAGGAGTGAGCCACTGTGCCTGGCCCCGAGGTTGCTTTAGCAGAAGTATGGTGTCCAGAACAAGAAAGGTCATATTTGCATTCTATGTCCATTTCTGGGCATTCATTTTTAGGAATAACATTGGCAAACTGGAATATATTCAGAAGAGGCAATAAAGAAGGTGGAGGGGCTAATGTGGAGAAAGCCAGAAAACCACAATAGAACACGTGTATTTAGCTTGGAGAGAAAAGACTCTGAATGAGAGCTATGAGAAGTGACCTTTAGGTCCAGACCAGGTGCAGTCAGAGTTGCCTAATTGGAATAGATGGTGAGCTCCCTGTCCCTAGTGGTACGTAAGCCATCCCTTGCTATGGGTGTATGGTTGGATTGACTGTGTGGGTTGGCCATGATGTCTCCTACCATGCTGAGTGTCTGCTGATTCTGATTCCTGATTCTTAGGAAGATGTAGGAAGCTTGTCTAGAAGGAGAGTGCTGTGTGACGGCGCCCATAGTTCAGTGGGTAGGGCACCAGCTATGTAAACCCAGGCTGGAGGGTTTGAGCCCAGCCCAGGCCTGCTAAAAAACAATGACAACTGCAACAAAAAGAAAATAGCCGGGTGTTGTGGTGGGTGCCTGAAGTTCCAGCTACTTGGGAGGCTGAGGCAAGAGAATTGCTTAATCCCAAGCGTTTGAGGTTGCTGTGAGTTGTGATGCCACAGCACTCTACCCAGGGCGACATAATGAGACTCTGTCTCAAAACAAAACAAAAAAAAAAAAAAAAAAGAAGGAGAGTGCTGTGGACTAAATGTTTTTGCCCCACCCCCAATTCATATGTTAAAGCATTAATCCCCATGTGGCAGTATTTGGAGGTGAGGAGGTAAGGCCTTTAAGGAAGTAATTAAAATTAGATGAGTTCAGAAGGGTGGGGTTCTGATAGTGTTAGTGCCCTTATGAGAATAGGCACCAGACAGCTTGTACTTAGTCTCTCCCACAGTGAGGAGGTGGCTGCCTGCAAGCTAGGAAGAGAGCCCTCACCTGACACTGAATCAGCTGACACCTGGACCATGTACTTTCCAGCCAACAGAACTATGAAAAATAAATGTCTATTGTTTAAGCCACCCATGGTATTTTGTTATAGCATCTTGAGTGGACTAAGACAGAGTTATTGCAGTAGCTGGATTGGTCAGGCACCTCTGCAATCTTCCTCTAGGGCAATGTTTCTCAACCTATTTTATCTCACAGCCCACTTGAACCTATAGTTAAACTTCCACAGCACATTTATTATTTTGATCAAAAAGAAGAGTTGAAAAAAGAATATACTTAATGCACTTTGAACTTCTTTCAAAAATAATTTAATTAATGACCTTTTAAAATCTTTCAAAGCACACCTAAGATCCTCTCACAGCACACCAATTGAAAATCACTGCTGTAGAGGATGCTAGGGCTGAGCTCTAACCCACCATCCTCCAAGGTCAGAATTGGGGGTGCAGAGGGCTCACTAAAGGGAAAGGTGGGGGAGGAATTGCCCATCTTTCCCCTCCTCTGCTGCCTCCAGACTTTCTCAGTTAACAGAACAGATGTCCTTTCCTTGTGAAAAGTCTTAAGTCCAGTGAGGTCTACACACAGGACTAAAAGTAAAGTACTTGGGTTTAGTGTCATGTAGTAAGTACAAGAGTTACTCACACTTGTTGCTGCTACCAGTAGTAGTAGTGGTAGTAGTATTGTTTTTTTTTTTTTTTCAGCTTTCCAGGTTCAATTTACTCTTCTCCTGGAATTGTATCCCAATTTTTTTCTGGACTATCACCCCTTCCCTATCCTCCCCTTCCCCCAAGGGAGCACATGTCCTGAACCGAAGCCAATCTATTCGCCAGCCCACATTAACGGACCCAAGCAGAGCCAGTGAGACCCCATGAGACTCTTGAGGGGGTGATCAGGGCAAAGACTCCAGACTCTTGGAGAGAAGGTGCTGTCTGGAGCAGTCCTACATCTCTGCTCGCAACAGAGGAACCCATCTCAGAATGGAGTCAACGTGGAGGAAGTGACCCAAGAAAGGAGCTGAGTCGTCAAGAATTGGATTCCTAGATCCAGCCCGGCCTAAAAGCCAGAACTTTCTTTTTTTTTTTTTTCAGAACTTTCTAGTTCAATGAGGAAATAAGTTCCCTTTTAGCTTCAGCCATTTTAGAGTAGTTTTATTTCATTTGAACTGAATCTTTTTTTCTTTTTTTTTGAGACAGTCTCACTCTGTTTCCCTGTATAGAGTGCTGTGTTGTCATAGCTAACAGCAACTTCAAATTCCTAGGCTCAAGTGATCCTTCTGGCTCAGCCTCCCGGGTAAACGGGACTACAGATGCTCTGCTCAATGCCTGGCTAGTTTTTCTATTTTTTGAGAGATAGGGTCTTGCTCTTACTCAGGCTGGTCTTGAATTCCTGAGCTCAAACAATCCTCCCATCTCAGCCTCCCAGAGTGCTTGGATTATAGCTGTGAGCCACCACACCCCTGAAACTAAAACAAATCTTGACAGATATAGTACTGTGTGACTTAAAAGTGATTCTATGGTGGTCTATTCAAAGTGCAGTGGGAGCAGGCAGGAGGCAACCCCTAATTACACCTGCCCTGCCCTGGTGTGGAGGGGAGTGTCTGGGGAAGGGTACACAGAGGAGACGTCAGCTGGAGTGGATTTGGAAGGAAGAAGAGCCGTTCATTGTGTTGAAAAGATAGAGAAAGCCATTTCAAAACATGCTAGAAATACAGATGGGGAACCAAGAAACATATTTCCAAATTACCTAAGGGCCAGTAAGAAAAATCACAACAGAAATTTTAAAAAATATTTTGAACTGAATGATAGGAAAAACACACTTCCACATTTGTGGGTTGCAGCTAAAACAATACTTAGAGGGAAATTTATAGCCCTAAAATTCATAAATTAGCAAAGAAGAAAAGCTAAAAATGAATATTCTAAATATCAAGAAGTTAGAAAATGACAGCAAAATAAACCCCAAAGAAAGAGAAACTGGAGTAGTAAAGATTAGAACCGGCTGAAAGAGGAAGGAAGTACCCCAGAGGACCAGCCAACTCAAGGCTCTTTGGTAAAGCCAGAGGCACGGGGTGTGACTGCACCACCCATTTGGGGAATGGTAAGGGCCTTGGGTGGGTGGAGGGGACAGAGGAAGCCACTAGAACAAGGGGGAAGTGGTAAGGCCATAGCCTGGAGTGGGAGGCAGTGCCTGAAGCCAAGAGGAGCTTCCCTGCAGAGGAGCCAGACCAGGACCCCACCCCACGGGTGGATGGAGCCAGGGAAGCTTTTTGGGAGGGGAGCAATGAGGCCAAGCCACATGGCCTTCCCACTGGGCTAGGGATGCAGGGCCTTTGGTGACCATCTTCAGATGAGGGCTGTGGCACAGGGCTGACTGGAAAGGAGAAGAGAAGCCGCAGAGGATGCCAACTTCAGTTTTCCAGGAACCTGCTTCTGTCACAGGGGAAACTGCTAGCACAGCTGCCTGCTGCCCACAGCCCCTCGGCACAGGCTGCTTCCTTTTAGGAAGGGGCTCTTAAACCTATTGGGTGGTCTCCAAGAAGGCCCTGGAGGGCTGGGAGAGGCTATGGGGCTGTAGTGTCCCCAGCCCTTCTGTAGAAAGTTAAGCAAATCTTCTTAGCCTTGGCTCTGTCGCCATTTGGGCCAGAACCTTCTTTGTGGCAGGGCTGCCCTGTGCATGGTCAGAGCAGCCCTGGCCTCTTCCCATTAGGTTCCAGGAGCACCTCTCCATCACTTTGCTGAGTGTGCCCTGCGGGACAAAACCACCTCCAAATGGAGAACCCTGATTTAGTGTCACAGGAGGAGGAGTCCTGATCCTGAGCCCCAGGGGAATGTCACAGTGCCAACCTTACCCCAGGGCTGCGTGACCCCAGGTGAAGCCCTTTCTATCTTTGAGCCTCTGTTTGCCCCTGTCCCTCGATAATTGAGGCTGAGAATATTCATGTCCGGGACAATTATGAGGATGCAGTGGGGTCACGGTGTCTGGAGAAGCAGGGACAACACAAACAGCAGTGGTCAGGGCTGTGCCCCTAGGTGAGGGTCATTCCACTGCCAGGATGAGGCCAAAGAGGCGAGCTGTGTGTTGGGCCAGGTCCCCAGGATGGCAACAGCACCATCACCCAGGCCTCCTCATGTTCTCTCAAAACCACCCCTATGAATTGATGAAGAGGTGCAAAGCAAGAACTGGAGTAAGTGCCCCTGAACTTGGAGGAGTTGGCTTTGCTAAACGAATGAGAATAATCAGCCATTGTCCCCTTGTTTCCTTGATAATAATCACCGTTCCTTCTGTCTGCTCCTTTATTCTGGTGTCCTGCATAGTTGTCCCTATAGGGACATCACCTGCTTGGAACATGAGTAGTTGTTGAGATATCTTCCAGGTTCTGCATTCCAGTGATGGACCCACCCCGACAGTGGAACTGTTCAAATGGCCTTGGTCACTCCACACTGGGTCCTCCATTACAGTACCTGACCCACCCAGACTGCAGCCTATACCAAAGAACTGATGGTTCCACCCCCAAACCAGCCAATTAGCAGACCCTGATCGTTTAATTTTCTGCCCACCAAACTGTCTTTAAAAACCCTATCTCCCCAACTACTGGGGAGGCAGATTGGAGAAATTTCTCCCATTTCCTGGCTTAGTGCTCTGCAGAATAGACTCTTTCTCTGCTGTTAACCCTTCTGTCTCTGGACATTGGCAGCGGCAGATGAACCGGGAAGGGTGGCAACACTCTCACCACCATAATCCCACCTGTTAGGAATTCCTGCGGGGTCCCACCTTCAGAACATGCCCAGAATCCATGGCCACTGGCTCCACCTTGTTCTGAACCACCAACATCCCTCACATGGGCAATGACATTTGGGGCCTTCCCCACCAAAAACATTCCCTCTCACTGTAGCCAGAGCCAACATTTCAAAACAAAAATTGGATCATGTCACCCTTCTATGTTCTGAATCCTCCAAAGACTTCTCATCACTGGTAGAACAAATCCTAAGTCCTCTGTGGCTGGTCCCTACGGTCCCTGCACGCACCCCCTTATTTATCCCCTATCTCCACAGACACCCTGGCCTCCCTTACCCTGCTGCCTTCTCTAGGCCTTTGTGCTGGCTGTTGCCTCCCCCAGAAGGCTCCCCTTCTCCTTGTCCCTGCAGATATCTGCATGGCTCACTCCCACTCCCTTACTTCACTCAAGCCAATGTTCAAAATGTCCTCATGGGCATCTGTAGTACCAGCCACTTGGGAGGCTGAGGCAAGAGGATTGCTTGAGCCCAAGAGTTTGAGGTTGCTGTGAGCTTCGATGCCATGACACTCTACTGAGATTGACAAAGTGAGACTTGTCTCAAAAAAACAAAAACAGAAACAAAAAAACAAAATGTTCTCACCTCAGTGAGTTGCCCCTGGCCACTTCTTAAAGTAGACTGTCAGCTTCACGAGGGCAGGGACTTTGTTCTGTTTGCTGCAAGCCCCTCACCCCCTAGGACAGTACATAGTAGATGTACTGAATTTTTCTTAATGAACGAATGAGTGTTTCAACTCCCTCCTTGCCACAGTCAGCCCTGCTCCACCACCATTTTGGATTCACTCCAGGAAACAGAATCACCTCTGGCTCCCCTGAGTCATGTTGGCCCACAAATGACAAGACCCTCTCAGTCTCAAACTCCATGGTTGTCTCACAGGGCTCTGTTGCCCCTCTCATCTCACCCATCTCTCAGTGTGTGCTCCCGCCAGGTTGGCCTGTTTCCTCCAGGCCCTGGTGTGTGCTGTGTCCTCCCCCTGGATCACTCTTTCCCTTGCCATCTCCTGGAAAATAAGTTCCAGTCCCTCAGATTTCAACTTAGATACCACCTCTTCCAGGAAGCCTTCCTTGACCCCCATGTCTGGGTGAGCTGTCCCTCCTCTAAGCCCCCATCATGTCATGACCACACTGCATTGTTGCTGATTGCGTACTTATGTTCTGAGCAGGTAGGGACTAGTCTTGTGTCCCGCAGGGCCTAGAGTAGTGCTGGGACTAAAACAATGCAAATTGAGAATTAGACAACATTAAAGGGCACTTCATGCCCTCTGGGCCTGGAGTGTCCTTTTACAGGTGTTAGTCTCCTGGGCTGCCTTTCAGGGCACTGTGTTTCCTTCCTGAGCATTACAATGCTTTTTAGACCCCCTCAAAGGCACCTGGATCTTTCAGTTTTACGGGCATTCGTGGAAGAACCTGGTCCAACAGACCTCTGATGGGCACGCCCAGACCACTCCCAGCTCTTCCTGGCACCACCCTCTATCTCAGCTTGAGCTCCTCACCCGTCCTCTCTCATTCTGCCACCCCAGAGTTCAGTGAGCTGGCCTGGAATATACTGGCCTCTTTAGGCAGGGATGATGGAGTCAGGTAACCAAGTACAGACAAAGTTCCTTCTGATGTGTTTTAGACTCAGGTTGGCTGACCAGAAGGTGGTGTTATCTGGAGTGGACACTCCCATCCTCATCCCATCTCCAACTGTCTCAGACCAGGAGCCCAATAATATCCCTGGAACCCACATGCTAATCTTGGGCACTATGTACATGCAAGTGTGCACAATACACAGAGGAAACCAGCAACAGCTAGCATGTATTGGGCTCTTACTATATGCCAGAGGCTGGTTTATTTAATCCTGTAAACAACTCCAGGAGGCGGACATTATCATCAGTTCATATCTCAGATGAAGAAGGGGAGGAATTTAAGTAACTTGTCCATGGTTGCAGAGGTAATCAGACATGAAACTGGGATTCAAAACCTGAATGGTTTGGCTCCAGAGCTTGCTCTGTTAACCACTACACTGGGCTCTTTTTCATGATGCCCAAGCTAGCTCCCTTGTGTACCTAGAAACACATCTCACACACATCTATGTGCACATCAGCATATGAAATCTTATCCTTGTTCACACATCCATGTGAGCATACTACCCACATACTGGACATGGATTCATTGTGAATGACCAGTAAGCCAGAGAGGATTCACTCCATTCCCGAGTGCCACTCGCTCTGTAAGCATGTCCATACACAGGCGTGCATGTCCTGCTAGCATGTAGGCATGTTAGCCTACATGCGTCCAGAAAGAGCATGGAGAGAGACCCACCCACAGGCACGCACATGTACAGGGACACACACATTGTCACGTAAGCACTGGCATGTGTGTGTGCACACTTGTGTGTGAACAAATACACACGGACCACCTGTTCCGTGCCAGGCACTGAGCTAAGTGGTAGGGATGTAGCAATAAAGAAAACCGAGTCTTTACCCTCCCAGAACGAGGAATCTAATGTGGTAGTGGTGGTGACACGTGTATACGGTGGCCATAAAATAGACATGGCCCAGTTATCAAGTGCTTACTATACATCAGTCACAGAGCTGAATCTGTCACATGGATAAGGTGGCCATGAACACCATGGCCCCCACGCTTTCACGCACACACATGAATATACACCTCCCTCTCTGCAGAAGCCAGATCGCACAACCTGGGCCTTAATGGTGTGGTGGATGAGGTGCAAGAAACAGAGATTAGCATTATTTGTAGCACCGCTTGTGTCCTAAGGATCTTGAGCCTCCACCCACTCCCTCTGCCAAGAACAGACAACGATCCAAGTGACAAATACCACAAGCGTTTTCAGACAAGCGCACTCCCCCACACATGCTTGTGTGTGTGCAAGACCCCCACACTTCCCCATACCTCCAGGGCCTTCTGCCCCACCAACCTGTCCCTAAATCACCAACCTCATTGGTGCAACCCCCGTCTGGCACTAAGGGAGCTATGAGATGCTGTCCCTTGGGTCTTTCAAGAGCCTGCACAAACGGGGAGGATGGGCTGCAATGACTTGGCTTCCAGGCAGCTGTGGTGAGTTTCTGCAAAGACTCCCTTCCTCAAAGAGGCTCTGCTTTACTGAAAGTTCAGGCTGCCGTGGTTTCCCCACATTCACATGAGGAAAAGGTCAATCTCTCACAAAAATATTTACCAAGAACTGTCTGTCAGTCAATCAACAAGCATTTACTGACAGCTGCAGCTCACTTCCTGGGGATGGAGGCGAGTGAGGAACGAACACAGGCTTAGTCCTACAAAAGATCCTGGGCCATGAGAAAATTGCTGTTAATCCAGCAGGGGAAACAGTGGCCAAAGAAGAGGGAGCTGCTTCCAAAAACCCTGGAAGCAGTATGGTGTGCCTGGGTCAGACCAAAACAACCATCCTGTGGCCCCCCCAAATCACAACTAGTGGTATGCTGGTAAGCCTACAATCAATAAGCAAAAAAAACCCCCAAAAACCTTATGTGTTGTGGTGCCTTTCTGCTTCCTATGGTATCAATACTCCCACCAAGGCCAATTTCAAGCTACCAGTGGGATATCAGGGAACACAGAGCTGAAGATGAGGGAATCAGCTCTTCTAAGCAGGCTCTGCACACACCACAGACACAAGGAAGACAGAGCCGGGCTTTGGTGCCTGGGGTAGGGCGAAGACTCCCCATTAGAAGGGCCAGGGGAAAAGAACAAAACCTCATTTTCATCCTTTTATGCATATTCTGATTTGTTCTTTTCTTTCATGAACTCAGCACCGACCCTGTGCCAGGTGCTGGGTATCTGAAGATATTTAAGACCAACCCTGTCTATGCTGAGGGGGAGGCACAGATGCTCAGACATTAAAGAGCACAGAAAAGAGGCTCAAACCAAGGCCTGGGCAGCCAGAGGACTTCCTGGAGGAGGTGGCATCTAAACTGAAACGTAATGGAATGAGGCAGAAAGTGAGGGGTGGAAAAGAGTTATTTCCAAGCAGAGGAAATAGCGTGTGCAATGGCTTAGCGAGCTCATGCACCCAACAAAAGCATCCTGTTTGGCAGACTTCTTAAATGAGCCAGCACTATCCTAAGTGCTTTACAAATATTCACTCATTAAATCCTTTATGCTACTATGAAGTTTTTAATATTCTTAGCCCCATTGTACAGATGGAACAACTGAGACAGAAAGAAGTTAAATCAACACACCCAATATCCCTGCCCCACTCTGCCTCCCCACTACGCTACCTCTAAGTGTCTGGAGTACGTGCAGCTTGGGGAAATTTTGGGGGGTGCCCAGATACAGAAAAGAACTGTAAATTTAGTTCTGGGCTTAATCAAATGTCAGAGTGTGGGAAGCGATCAATTCAGGTAACATCCTTGCCTTGCTCCCCCCTGCCTTTTACACAAAAAGACAAGAGTATTGTCCACTGTGGATTGGGACAATCCCATCCAGGACTGGGATATTTGGAATGAGTCCTTGATCACATTTTTTTTTGTTTTGTTTTAAACACTAAACACTTCACCTGGGCCAGGCCATGGGCATGGGGATCAGGGGGCCCCCAAAATTAATAAATCTGAGTCCCTGCCATAGAGGGTAATAAGAACATGTGCACAGGGGTTTTCTGTATGTTCGAAATGTTCCATTATTAAAAATAATAAATGAAACAAAAGGGACAATTGTAATAAGTAATAACACAAGGACACACACAAAGGAGAGAACAATTCTGCCCTGTATTTAGGGACAGGCTCGCAGGAAGATGCCCACTGCCCTGGGCCTGAGAAGCTGATGCTTTACTGTGGTTGCCATGGAATCAGGGGAGGGGAATCTGGAAGGACAACTAATGAGCCAGAGGGTTTTCGGAGGAGAGGTAGTGATGGAAATGTTCTGGATTTGCATCATGGTGATGTGTGTACTCCAATGTTGTGAATGTACTAAAACCTGCTGAATTATATATTTCTAAGTGGGTGAATTTTATGTTATGATGAATTTTATGTGAATAAAAATTAAGCTTCTGTTTCAATCAGGAGCCTTGTGGTTGTAAGTGACAGAACTGGCTTTTAAAAAACAGATTCATTAGGTCACTCTTAAAGGCCGGGCAGGATAGCTCACACCTGAAATCCCAGAACTTTGGGAGCTGAGGCAGGAGGATCACTGAGGCCAGAAGTTTGAGATCAGCCTGGGCAACATAGAGAGACCCAACTTCTATAAGAAAATTAAAAATTAGCTGGGCATGGTGGCATGGACCTGTAGTTATAGCTACTCAAGAGGCTGAGGCAGGAGGATCACTTGAAGCCAAAAACTGGAGACCAACCTTGGCAATATGAGACCTACCTCTACAAAAACTTAAAAATTTGCTGGGTGTGGTGTTGAGCACCTGTAGTCCCAGCCCCTAGGAAGGCTGAAGCAAGAGAATTGCTTGAGCCTAGGAGTTTGGGGTTGCAGTGAACTATGATCACACCACTGTAGTCCAGCCTGGGAGACAGAGTGAGATCCTATCTCGGAAAAAAAAATTCCCCACAAAAAACTAGAAATAGAATTTCAAGCATGGATGGATCAAGGTGCTTAAATCATTTCTTCAGGTTGGAGGGCTCTACCTCTGGGATCTGCTTTCTTTTGCCTTGGCTTTATTCTCATTCTCAAGGGGGACTTTCAGAAGTCAAGACTTGGAACCTAGGAGTTTATGAAGCACAGGACAGAAAAGATGGTATCTTTCTTCTCAATGATCCCAATGATGGTAGCAGGAAAGGCTCTCATTGGCCAGTTTTAATCCTATGCCTGTCCCTAAACCTTCCCCTGTCTCTGTTTATTGGGGAAGGAATGCTCCGATTGGCCAACCTGAGTCACATGCCTATTGCAAAGCTGGGAGTTAGATGGGTTCCATGGAAACGATACGAACTGAGAACAGTGGAGCCCTGTCCCCCAAGGACAGCAGGTGGTTTCCAGAAGAAGGGGGTATAAAGGCTGAGCAGGCAGAATTGTAGAGCTCCTTTGGGAGAGGATGCAGAGGCTGGGGAGGTCAAGCTTGCCAAAGGCAAAGATGTGAGTAAAGACTTAGGGGTTTGGAATTACATGGCATGGCCTGGTCATGGTGTCAAGAGGTGGTCAGGTCATAGTGTCTCAAGACACGAGAAGGAAAGGGAACCGGGCCAGGTTGCAAAGAAGGTTGGCCTATAGACCAATGTTTCCCGAATTCTTATGCCCATGAATACAGCCACAAGTTATTTCTGCCATATTTACATCTTTTTCTTCATCATTACATTTTATTCATATTGGTTTATTTGTTTTATTTATTTTATATTATATTTATATTTAATATATATTTATAAATAATTTTATTTTCAAATGAAACATTGACACCATCACAAATTTAACAAAACACCCAGCTTCCTTTATCGTAAATAGAAGGGAACTGTACGAGTAGATACAATGAAACCAAAACCAAGTTATTAAATTCTAGCTAGACGCTGCAGTCTGTGGTAGTCTGATCAAGAAGAAAGGAGAAAAAGGAATTGCTTTCTGGGTTCAACCTACCCATAAGCCACGTAAAATCATATTGAGGACCCAGGTGTATGTGTCCCACCGTGAGTAGTGAAGAGACAGGGTCACACAGAAGGACCTGGTCCTGGAGTGCAGAGTGTTGGACAGAGGCTATGAATGTGAACCCAGGTGATACAGAAAGGGAGGCTGAGTGGACACAGCAGCTGGAGCAGGGTCCCTGGGACACAGTGACAGCACCTGGACCTCCCCAGGGGCCACTCGCACTCAACCTTTAACGACCAAGCCCAGGGACCAGGAGGAGGTTTGGAGAGGGCAATGAAGAACTCTTTAGGGTACACCAAGTGTGAAACTCGAAAGCATCTCTGTGAAGACCCATTCATTTGTTCAGGAAGTATTTGTTGAGCACCTACTGTACACCAGAAACTGCCCTAGGCTCTGGGATATAGCAGTGAACCAACCCAACAAAACTCTCCACTCTCATGGAGTCTACCTTCTAGGGAGGGAGACGTGGGTGGCCTGATAAGAGGTAAGAAATAAAGGAGCTGATAATCCACACAATATGACGTCACCTGTGGCACGGTAGGGAGGGCTGTATGTGAAATGCCTGGGTGGGAGATGCCTGGGTGGGAGAGGTAGACATTGGCATGTGCCCCATTGCAGCTGGCTGTGTGGCTCTGGAGTTCAGGCAAGAGATCTGGGTTGGGGAGGTGTATTTAGAAGACATCATTCATCAACTCATTCATTCCCTCAAGAAATGCTTTTTGAACACAGTCTTTGGCCAGGCACTGTGCTGGGCGCCGGGCTACCCAGTCCCCACCCCATGAAACTCCAATCTGAGATTTAGTTCAGATTGTAGTTAACTCTATGGAAAGAAATGGGGGGGGGGCAGGGGGAAGAGAGGAGGATCTGAGATGGACCTTGAAGACTCCCATTGTTTAAGAGAGGGCGGACAAGACCCCAGGAAAGGATACTGAGCAGGATCAAGCGGGAGAACGAAAAGAGGCCAAGTTTCAGCAGCAAAGGAGAGGCCAATACTGCAGAGAGGGACTGGAATGGAGATTTGGCTTCCGTTACTGGTTTCAGTGAAAGCAGTTTCCTGGCAGACGTGCAGGCAAATTCTGCAGGGAGAGCCTAGAGGAGTGGGGTACAGGGAGGAAGTGGAGCCCGAGAGAGGAGACAGCTTTGCAGCACTGTGGCTGGGGAGGTAAGGGGGGAGGGAGAGAGAGAGAAGTGGAGGAAAGCTTTGGCTGTTTGAAGATAGAACTTGAACAGACTGCACAGTAACAGTGACAGAAAGAAGCCAGCAGGGGGGAAGCAGCTGAAAACACAAGGCAGTGATGGTGTTTTAGGGTCCAGAGGGAGAGGAGGACTCACCCTTAAAAAGAAGGGATGACATCACATCAGGAGTGGCTCCATCATTTCAGGGGCCAGATGCAAAATGAAAACGCAGACCTTTTGTCCAGAAAGAATCCAGAATTTGAGCTGGTGACTTGTGGTGCTTACACTGGGAGAGGGCTGAGGTATGGCCTCTGCCTGTCCAGTAGACACTCCTGGGGCAGGGGCAGTGGTCACCATGCTCCACAGCCCAAGATCCTGTGAAGTAAATAACTGGCCTTGTCCCTCCCTCTACCTGTGCCCAGGCCCCCTTCAGGAGGAAGTGGGGGATGAGCAGGGCCTGGTGTGCCGGGAGCTGCATGGCAAATGACTGAGAGCCTGTCCCCAGGAAGTGGGCCTGAGGCACAAGGCGAGACTACATGTGAGCTGAGACTCCAAGACCTTGGCGAATGCTCCCTAATCTCACTGAACTCCCATTCAAAGCACAAACTCAGAGATAAAATTATTGAGAATTTCAGGATGGGGAAATTTCAGAGCATCACATTCAACGGCAGGGCTCCTCAAGTGTGGGATTGTGGAACGCTGCCCTGGTGGCACAGACATGGCACCTCCCCTGCCCAAATCCACTCTGACAGGATGGGCAGTGATGGAGACAGGGGATGGGTAGAGATGTGGCAGAATCCTTTGGGAGTGGTGACTGGGTGCCAGTAAAGAATGAGAGCGGGGAAGAGACTTGAGGAAAGGAATGTCCAGAATCTAAGGTTGGGTGCAGGAATCTACCTATGGCTTTGTGTCTTATTGCTGCAATAATAACTTTCCACACATTTTGTGACTTAAAACACAGAAATTGATTATCTTATGATTCCAGAGGTCAGAGGTCTGAAACTGGTCTCACTGAGCTACAATCAAGTTGCAGAAGGACTGCCCCCAGAGTCTCCTCTTTGTGATTTCTCCAGCTTCTCATGGTCACCTGCCTCCCTTGGCCATTCCTTCCAAATCCACAGCCAGCAGTGTAATGTCTTCATATCTCTCTGACTCTAACTTTTCTGGCTCTCTTTCACTTATAAAGGCTCCCTGAGACTATACTGGGCCCAGATAATTCAGCAAGATCTCTTTCAGCATCTCAAGGTCAGCTGACTAGCAACCTTGATTCTATTTGCAGCCTTAATTCTCCCTTGCCATGTAACATAACATATTTACAGGTTCCAGAGATTAGGACATGAACATTTTGGGGATTTATTGTTCTACCTACTACAATCTTTAAGACTGGTTTATGGCTACAAAAGAAACTCCACAGCAGTTTAAACAAGAGCACATTCATGGTTTAAGAATCTAAAGGTTAAAAAAAAAAAAAAAAAAAAGAATCCAAAGGTTCAAAGGTTGGTTTGATCATGTGATGATGTAATTAAAGACCCAGGCCCTTTTCTTTGTCCACTCTGCCATATTCAGAACACTGTTTTTCATCTCCAGGCTTGTCCCCTCATGGTCACAGGATGGCTGCCAAAGTACATCACATCCACGGCAGATAGGAAAGTGGCAAAAATTTCCAGCTGGAAATCAGGAAATTCCAGTTCCTAGGTGGGATTCTGATGATGGTGGGGGAGATTGTCAGTATATAGGAGTGAGTGGTCAGGGCAGCCAGAATCAGAGGCCCGTCTATGGCCAGGGTCAAAGATGAGTCTGTGGCCAGGATTGGGGTCAGCATGTGACAGAGATCAGTCTGCCATCTGAATCAAGAATAGGGAAATAGCAGGGATCAGGGATCAGTCTGTGGCTGGCAACAGGAGCTGAATTGTGGCCAGAATCAGAGGTCAGTCTGTCAGTCTGTGGCTGGGTCAGAGGTCATTCTGTGGTGGGAGCTGGGATAGGTTTAGTCTTAGTCTCTCTCTCTCCATCTCTCTTCTCTGTCTCTCTTTGTCCCACTCTTTTCTGCTGAAAGCTCAGCAATTTGAGTCTGTGGGGAGGAGAGAAACAGTCTGAGCAATGTCCCTTAAGGGGGGGTATGGAAGAACATAATGGAAAAGGAGGAAAAGGCTATAGACAAATTGCAGATATATACATGTGTGCATGTACGTGTGTATGTGTGTGTGCATGTGGTGAGAAATGCATGGTTTTAACTGCGAATACACAAACATTCACTCTGCACGGTGATTGCATAGAAGCAATGTGGACAGATGCAAACACAGTGGATGGCATCATGGCATCAGGACAATTTTTATCTTGGATTTCTGTTTTTCCATTCTATCCTTTTTGCAGTAAAGTAACATTAACGTTGGAATGTCATTATTTCCTTTAATTACGTTTTATACCCATACCTACCACAATATCCACAGATTGATTCAGGCTTAACATAATAATAATGTTAGCAAACACCTTTAAGACATTAACTATGGGCAGGCCCTGTTCTGAGGGTCTCACCTGTAGTGACATATGCTCATGCCATCTCTATGAGGTAGGTACTATTATTATTCCCACGTTGCAGGAGAGGAGGTAAGTACAGAGAGGTTACACACTGGCCTGGCGCCACACAGCAGGCCTTAGGAGCACCCTGAATGTTGCATGTACGTCAGCCTCCTTTTCCAGGTGCTAGAAGAGTTCCAAGATTTGTGGGGATGAGAGGTGAGATCGGATGGGTGGGACCTGGGATCAGTTGCGTGGACCTGGCACCATCTGGACCTGGAACTGCTGGTATAGAGGTGGGCGCTGGGGCCTCGTGACCACCAGGGGGCAGTAGGGTCTCACCTGTAGTGAGACCGAGGCACTGACCTGCTCTTCCCTCCCTTTCCACAGGCAGGTGCCCCTGGCTTGTCCATAAACGTTATGGAAACTGATGGGATTTTGTAGGGGAATTGACACAGCCCTGCTCCTGCCTTTAGGCCAGTTACGCACAGGAGCATGGTCTTCGCCCATGTTGCCATCTGCTCTTCACCCCACCACTGGGGCATGTGGGACACTTTTCTTAAGTGTCTTTCATTGGGGAGGGACCAGATGCCCAGAGTGGTCAGGCATCTTGCCCACTGCCACACAGCTATGAATTGGCAAAAGCGGGATCTAAGGAGGCAGGGTGAGTCAGAGCCCTTGTTCCTCTGTCCAAGCTATAAATTGACAGGGAGAATATGGGCCAACAGTATATACAAGGGTGGTCAAGAGTCAGGCTCAAATCCTGGCTGGCTGCCGTGAGGATTCCATGAGGTCATGGCTTCCTTGGCAGGGAGGAGCGGAGGGGGTTATTTTTTGTTTTTAAATGAACCTTCGTGGGAAAATATTGTCAGAAAGATTATTCAACTGGAAGTTAATGGAGATACTACTTCTTCAAAAACATTTTGTGACCGCCCACACGATGCCAGGTGCTGGGCGGGGGAAGGGATTTCCGGTGGTTTTTCACTTTCCTCTTTGTACCTTTCGGTTTTCTCTGAATAGGAGAAGGTCTGCAAGTGCCCATTTAGTAATTGGAAAAATATAGTAAGCTGCTTTTTGTTTAAAAAAAAAAAATAATAATAATGATGATGATTAAAGCAGACTTGCTGCCCTGCCCCCTTCTAATATTTGTAAAAACAGGGTCCTGGGGGTGTGTGTGCAGTGGCCCCAGAGAATCCAGGCCATACTCAGCCTCCTCCAGTGCTGCTCCCCAGGGGGCAGCCCTCCTACCCTGTGGTTCAGCCTGCTGTGGCTGCTGGAAAACTCTCTCCACCAGCATCTCACTCTGCCCACAACCCCACTTACTTCCCACGGGACCAGTCGGGCCTGAGTTGTGCCCACCTGATCCATGAGGTCCCTTTTGCCCCTCTGTGGTTCTTGGAGCAAACTTTTGGTGCAATCTGTTCCTCTTCTCCTTTCTTTGTCCATCTTTCCAGATCTTTTCCTTTCCCTCTTCCCCAAGGCAATAGATCAAGGTATGTGCAAATGAAGTGTAAATGTTAATAAATACATTAAATAAATGTAAACGTTAATTAATTAACGACAAGTGAAATTTATAAATCAGTTCCTGGGTTTGCACTAGCCGCAATTCAAGTGCTGGTGGATGCCTTATTGAACAACATGAAACATTTGCCTCGCTGTGAATGGTTGTGCTGGACAGAACGATTCAGCTATTCACCTCACTTCACTGTTGTTGATCTTGCTGTGTTGTGATCACAAGAGATTTTGACTAACTATAAAATCCCTTCCTAAGATTGCTCTTTGAACCAATGTTCTTTCTCTTTTCTTTTGATTTCCTTCCTACAAATTCAGAACAAAACTTGGATACATGCTCATAATGTGAATTTTTTTTAATTTGCCTTAAAAATAGCCTCTCAGGGAGAGTGGATGCAGGAGAGAATCACCAGGACCACTGCCAAGGTGCCCAGAGGGATAGGCATAAAAGCCAGAGTGCAGAGGACTGGGAGGGCCCAGGCTAGAGGGCTCCCATGTCAGTGTGTCAAGATTAACCATGGCTCAGCACCTGTGGCTCAAGCGGCTAAGGTGCTAGCCACATACACCTGAGCTGGTGGGTTCAAATCCAGCCTGGGCCCGCCAAACAACAATGACGGCTGCAACCAAAAAATAGCCGGGCGTTCTGGTGGGCGTCTGTAGTCCCAGCTACTTGGGAGAGGGAGGCAGGAGAATTGCTTGAGCCCAGGAGTTGGAGGTTGCTGTGAGCTGTGATGCCATAGCACTCTACCCAGGGCAACAGCTTGAGGCTCTGTCTCAAAAAAAAAAAAAAAAAAGATTAACCAAAGGGAACATGTTGATAGCAGAACACATGGTGGTTCTCGGAGGGAGGTGCACCCAGGGAGGGTTTGGGAGCTCTGCACCCCTTCCCACATACCCAGGCCTATGCACCTCTTCATCGGTATTCTTTGTAATATCCTTTATGATAAACCAGTAAACAATATGACACCTGGGGAAGGCAAGGGAGCCTCCTTCTCCTGGGACTGATTCTGCAACTGTCTGATTGAGGAACTATTGGATTCTACGATTCCCTGCAAACACCTCTAGACTGGCCAGCCATGAGCTGCTGTGTTTGTGGATGGCAATTCCAAGCTGAATGGGCAACATCCTATATGGAAGGATGCCACTCCGATTAAAGAAAAATGGCTACGTTACGAAGCAATGTGGAATATTGCTAATGAGCCAACGTTAAGTGGGGGGGGAAAGCAAAGTACAAAAGCACATGCCTACCTCCTCAAAAAATAATTAAACACAGAATCACCATAGGACCTAGGTGTTTGGGTATACCCCCAGCATAATTGAAAGCAGGGACTCCAACAGATATTTGTATATCCATGCTTACAGTGGCATTATTCACAAGAGCCAGAAGGTGGAAGCAACCTGAGTGTCTGTCAACATACGAATGGAAAAATATGTGATATATGTTCACACAATGGATTAGTCAGCCTTAAGAAGGAAGGAAATTCTGATGCATGCTACTACATGGATGACCCTGGAAGACATCATGCTAAATTAAGTAAGCTAGTCACAAAAGGACAAATTCTGTAGGATTCTACTCATCTGAGGTACTGAGAGTTGTCAGCGACAGAGAGACAGAAAGCAGAATGGCTGCCAGGAAAGGGGAGAGAGGGAGTTAAGTGTTTAATGGATAAAGAATTTCAATTTTGTGGCATAAAAAATATTTCTGAGGGGGAGTGATGGGGATGCAAGAGTGTGAATGTACTAAATGCAATCAAATGCCTAAAATGGCAAATTTTAGGTTATCTATTTTATAATTAAAACATAAAAAGATGAGAGGGGGGACATTAACCAAAGGCAGCAGAAGGCATTAGAGACCAAGTCAGGGAGACCGGGAGACGGAGTCAGAGCAGAGGTCAGGGCTGAGCGTTCTAGATTTCCACGCTGTTTGTACATTTTTATTCTTTTTTCCTGTGCCCCACCCAGGTTGGGAGAAACCTAGGTGAGGATGAAGATGATGCTAAAAGAGACCAGCAATGGCATAAGTCTATGATGCAGATTTGCTCTTTCCTAGCTCACAGATGGGAAAACTAAGGCATGGGTATGACAAAAGGGACACAGAGAACCAGAGAAATAGCCCCAACGACTCTTGGGATTTCTTGACTGATTTGGACATGAGTGCATGGAGGCCTAGCACCAGATTTTATTTATTATAAATAAATCTTTATTTATTTTGAGACAAAGTCTCAAGCCGTTGCCCTGGGTAGAGTGCCGTGGCGTCACAGCTCACAGCAACCCTAAACTCTTGGGCTTAAGCGATTCTCTTGTTTCAGCCTCCCAAGTAGCTGGCACTACAGGTGCCCACCACAACGCTCAGCTATTTTTTTGTTGCAGTTGTCATTGTTGTTTTACTTGGCCTGGGCCAGTTCGAACCCGCCAGCCTCCAGTGTATGTGGTCAGCGCCCTACCCACTGAGCTATGGGCGCTGCCCACAGCACTAGAGTTTAAAAAGATTCTTTTAAAGTCCTGTGTCATGAAAATTCCTTGGCAGCCAAGCATTCCCTAGAGTGAATTAGCTCACTCCTGATTATGGTCACTTTGCTCCAGAGTGAGAGCAACGAGCACTTTAACCATCCCAGTTGCTGTTGTCACTTCTGCAAGGTGGCCAAGTCCTACTGGAGGAACACTTCCAAGTGGCTCCACTTCCCCTCCTTGACTCCTGCTCATGGGTGGGTTATGTTTTGGGACCAGGGAGAGTGATGAAAAACTGACCCTGTTGGATCAGGGTTCTCATGGGGTGGAGCTAATGTGCATTTGAGCCAAAGTACAAATTCTTCACTATGGCCTTCGTCATGACCCAGCCTTACCTCCCAATTCTGGCCCTGGCTCTCTTCTTGGTAGCTGATCTTTCTGCACTGTGATCACAACGAACTCCTTCTGCCTCAGGGCCTTTGCATTTGCTCTACTCTCTTCCCAGGTTGGTGTTCTCCCAGTTCAACCTGGCTTCATCCAGCCGTTGAAGGTTCTGCGCTAATGTCACCTCCTCACAGATGTCGCTGAGCACCGTTAGCTCCCCCATCTCAGATCCCTGTTCGCCTTCTTCGTAGCACTCTTCAGTGTTCAAGGCTTTTCCTTTTCTGTTTAATGTCTGTCTCCCCTATGGATGGGAGGGAAGGGCCCTCACTTGTCTCACTCACATGTGTGTCCTCAGCACCTAGCACAGTGCCTGTCTGGCACACAGCAGGTGCTTAGTAAATATTGATGGGATATATGGTCTTTTCACTCTCCCCTTCCCTATAGTAAGCTGGAGAAGCAGAAGAGGGGTCAGTCCTGCTGCAGCTTCCCTGAGCCTGGGCGAGTAGATTTAAGTCCCAGTAGAGGTGGGCGGTGTCTACTGTCTAGTTCTCCATGCCAGCTTCCCAAAGCCCAGCCAGTAAGATGAGCCAAAGGGGACAGCTCGAGTTTCTGTCTCCTAAGATCCTGGGGACAGAACAATGAGTCTGGCCTCTATTCTGTGTGTAAATCACTTTTATTCTCTGGAGCTAAGTTTCCACATTTGGCAGCTAAAAGATTGTTTCGGGCTTGGCACAAAGCAGTATTTCTAACAAATATCGGGGTGCATGTGAGCTAGTGAGCTCCCTGCCACTTCCAAAGAAGGAAGGAACAGCCAAGCCTCCCAAGTTTGGGTGGTCAGGGCAGCTACTCAGATGCAGAGTGATCCGAGACAGAGGTGCTTAGGGTCTCCTGCCTGTCCATCTGAGGCCCACTCACACTCTGTCTACCTTGGATCACCCACAGAGAGCCTGGGAAAGTGTGACACAACCTGGATTCGGTTCTGGGCCTGTCACTAGCTATGTGACCTTGGCAGAGTATAGCACCCAGTGGTGTCCTGTGCTCATCTCCTCAAACACTTTCAACTCTCAGTCCAGGGACTTTTTTGCTGGAGCAGCTAGAAATACTGGAGAATGAATGCTTCTGGAAGCTGCCCTCAACCAGTGCTGGGCGGGGGCTGGTGCACAACTCCCCCAGCTCCCTCCCCTTTGCAGGGACAGATCTGAGCCTGCGCCATGCAGTCTTCCAGAGTTTCACAGGGTTGTCAGAGCCCACACTAGAGATATTTTTGATAACACACCCTTTATTGCCTCATGCCTTCCCCAACTAACTAATTGTACCTGAATCCTTGTCTCAGGGAACCCAAACAGAGACAGCAAAGTTACTCGACCTCTTGTGTCCTGATTCCACTTGACGGGAGGATTTGATAAGTTAATAAAGTACTCAGGGGCGGCGCCTGTGGCTCAGTGAGTGGGGCGCCGGCCCCATATGCCGAGGGTGGTGGGTTCAGACCCCGCCCCGGCCAAACTGCAACAACAACAAAAAAATAAAAAAATAAAGTACTCACCACAGTGCCTGGCAATATGTTTGTTTAATAAACAAAAATTGTACAAATAAAGAACCTTTATACAAAACTCCATTCCCTCTGTTACAACCTCCTCAGCAAACAGAGATATCGTTATTAAAACAATCTTCAGGACACACACAAACTGTATTGATCAACCCAAGGTCCCCACGTTCCCCACAACCCCACTGGCCAACATTCAGGGACAGTGGTACCTGACAGCGCCTTCTGGATTGCCTGGCTCTGGCTGGCCCACAGGATATGAACCATCCCCTTATGGTTTCTCTGTGGCTGCCCGTGATGGTGTCCACTGAGATTGGCCATAGGTAGTTGGGCATCCCAGTCTCAACAGAAGCCCCCAACCTTACAGTGGTAAATTGCTGCTGTTTTGATCATTGAAAGTTTTCATGTTCTCTATTGCACCCACTTGACTTAACACCCCTGGACAGCCCAGATTCTGCCTCCAGCACCAACCCAAGAAGGCTGAGTTGAATGCACGGACACTTCTGGGCACATGGCCATCCCCACTGGACTTTAATTTCCCCATCAACTTCCCAAGGACGTCCACGTCATTCCCCGGGTGGCTGTGATGGTTTCTAGGGTCAGCTTCCAGTTCAGTGAGATGGAGGCTGGTAAGAGACGTGGGCGATGGTGATTTGGTGAACAAAACATGCCTTGGGCAGATGTGACAGGGACAGTCTGCTGCAGAGGCTGTGGATGGAATCTCCAACAACTCATTCATAAGCTGAGGTGCCCACCGACCTCCTGATCCCTGTAGGTGCCTGCTATGGGGCACAGCTGTCCAGTGACCTCCACTCCCATAAGACGTGGCAGGGCCAGGTCAATGTTCGGGGGAGGGGTCCCATCCTTGTGGCTTCAATGTTAGGCCACCACATCTTCATACTGAGGTTCTTCAAGTCTTTTGGAAAACTGGGAGCCTGGCTGCTTTCCAGAAGGCATTTCCTAGGCCAGGAGAAACCCCGGTCCTTCCCTGTACGCCTCAGCAATGAGAGGGCACGCACCTAGGAAACCCTCATGCAGGTGGGTTCTGTGGAGACCAGGTTCATGATTTTGGGGGTCTGGCTTGAGCCTTGAGCACTGCTGGGGGCAGGCTGGAAGGACAGTGAGGACTTACTCTCCTCTGAGATGCCCAAGGGTGCCAGGGAGGCCAGAGAGAGGCTGGCCTCCAGGGGAACCCCACCTGGAGAGGGGTCTGGAGCCTTCTGGGGGCTCTGAGGGGGTGAGGACCGGTCTCCACAACAGCAGCCACAGCAGGGCCTGGCCACCACAGATGCCCGGCTGCTCTCCTCCTGGCCGTGACACTGCTTCAAGTGGCCACACAGATGGCAGGTGAGGGCTGAGTAGACAATGCCACTTCCCAGGTCATTGCTGAGGGGGTCTGTGGCCTGCACCAGGGGGGGTAAGGGTTTCTGCCTGTCCTCGCCCTTTGGCCCTGGCTCTAGACCGAGGTGCTCTGGGGAGCTGCTGGGGAGGAGTGAGTTCTGTGGGCTGTCAGGTGCCTCCACGTCCAGTCCAAAGGTGAACAAGGGGATGGGGGCTGGGGCAGGGTCCCCAGGACAGGCAGGAATGAGGTTCTGGAAGGGCTTGTAGCCCCCTTGCTCACTGCTGGCCCCAGGTCCAGATGTCTCTGGTGACATAGCACTGCTGGTGAGCAGACTTGAGAAGGCCTTGTACCCAGCCTCTCCCGAGGGGCCCAAGCCCGCTACCTGGCTGTCCTGGGAGCTGCCCTGCTTCACCACTTGCATAAACTCCCGATAGCCACTGCTGAGGGCTGAGGTGTGCGCTGTGGCCGCCCCATGCTGAAGGACGCTCTGGCGAAGGATCTGCTCCCAGGATTCCAGCTCAGGTGGGAGATTTGGGGGCTGCTCTGAGGGCTGGGGGGCACAGGGAATCCTAGAGTCCCCTTCCTCCAAGCACTCAGCCAGTTGTGGGTCTGCATCAAGCTCTCTAGAACTAAGGGATTGGCTCAGGGAGCTGCTGAAGCTGCGGTAAGCAGGGTTGTCTGCAATGACAACAGGCATCTCTGTGGTAGCCAGGCAGGCTGGGCCCTGGGCCAGGCTGGCTGGAGGGTTTGGCTCCAGGCTGAAAGGCTGCTCCTTGCCCTGGGAAGATGTCTCCTTGAGCTCTGCATTGGGCAACTCGGCGTTCATGCTTTCCAAAGGTGGAGGAAGGCATGACTCCTCCAAGCCCTGCTGGCCGAAGCCCCCCTGCTCACCCCCGAGCAGGTCCAGGAGCAGGTCCTCTGTCATCCGGGCCATGATGCCCAGCCTGCCATCCTGGAAGCTGTCCCCACTGCTGTCTGGTGATGTGCAGAAGCTCCCTTTGTCTTCCTCCACTTCTTCCTCTTCATTCTCCACCGGGGCCTCAAATAATTCCACACACCCCACCACACAGATGCTCTCTGGCCAGAGGACTGTCTTGCTGACCTCCACTGGGAGCCAGGCTGATTTTTCAGGGCCCTGGGAAGGCCCATTTCTGGCAGCCTTGGGGGAATCCCCCTCCTTCTTCATGCCATGTTCTAGCAAACAGGGCAGGAGCTTGGTAAGACAAGTCTTCCAGTGTCTGCAAAAGCAAACAAAAGTTTGGTCAGGGTTCACTTTTGACACTTGAAAAACTCCTATTCATCCTTCAAAGACCAGCTTGAAATGACCCTGTACCAATGTCTATCTATTGTAGACATGTCTCCTGACTTTATAATTAAAAAATCTACCAGTCTATCTTCATTGCTAGACTGGGAACTCTTTCAGGGCATGGTCTATGTTTTACTCTGGGATTTCTGGAGCCCAGCACATGGCCTGGCACCAAGTTCAAACTCAATTTATTAAATAAGGAAACATCTTTATCAGAGATGATGATATTTAAAAACAACACCACAACATAAGCCACAACCAGTTAGAATGGATGTGGTACATTGGGCTGAAGCAGGATTCCAGAATCCTCTGCTGTGCCAAGTGTAAACCCTTTGATTACTGGATCGTGGGTAGGTGCAGGAGGCCCCAAGGGAGGCACTCAGGAGACAAGAGTGGTGTAGGCACACTTGCGGGTTCAGGACATGGCTGTTTGCCAATGAGTATATAATTAGGTCAATATTTTAATAGCTAGCACAGCTGCCCTGGTTGTTAACTGTATCAGCCTTGCTCAGGCCAGGCTGGGCACTCCCAAGAGAGCTCAGCATGTGCCTGACCCACTAGTGGCACTCAGGGGCATTGCCAATAGTCCACCTTCCCAGTCCTCCCCCACCCACCACGCCTTGAAGCCTACTGTCACAGGACAACTGCCAAATGCCAGGGAAGAGAAGGTAGACATGGGTGGGGCGGGGGGGGAGGGTGTCTCCCCAGTTCTATCACACAGGCTGTGACCTAAGTTCAGATACGTACGGGCACTTGGCTGGTTCCTGGCCACGGGACCGCCTCTCCCACAGCAACACCTAAAATACAGAGACAGCCAATGAAACGGGGTACAGAAGCCTTTCAGCCTGGCCAGGCATATGGCCAGGCTCAGTAAGTGCCTGCCAGGGAAAGAACACAAGCCTTGTTGACATCACACAGGTCTGAGATCCAAATAGGTTACTTATGCCCTCTGAGTCTCAGTGTCCAGAAATTATAATACTGTCCTAGTACATATTAACAGTCACTGTGGTCGATGGCAGCAACAGCCACCATGCTCTGCAGTTGCTCCCACCCCCTGGATCTAACCTAGCCATGGGACTTGCTTTGATAAAGAGAAATGACATGTAGAAATGACATCGTGCTAGTTCTGGGCACTCTATGGACAAGCCTGGACTAGCTGACCGGGAGATGAGAGGTGTGTGGTGAGGGTCAAGCAACTGCCAGACCCAAGAGAGGCCGCTGGGACCGGCCAGTATAGTCTGGACTGTCCCACCAGCCCAGACTCCCCTGTACTCCCACTGCCAGGCCCAGCGCAAACTGCCTGCCTTCAGAAGCATCAGCTAAATAAATGGTTGTTGGAAGTTTTTACATTTTGGGATGACTTGTGATGTAGTGAATACTAACTGATACCTAAATGACACTTAGTATGTGCAAGACTCTGTCACACACACTTTCCATACATTGTCTCAGAGAATTCAATGTCAGCCCTTACAGGTAATGCTGTTACAGCCCACATGAGGAAGTCAAGCCTCAGAGAAGTTAAGCAGCTTTTTCAAGTCCACACGTCAGGTAGGTGTCAGCCAGGATTCAAAGCCAGTACCCTGGATTCTAGAGTCTGCCAGAAACCTGCTTTTCCAGACAGGGCCTGCAGCTCCTGTGCTCCTCCTTAGAGAACGCTGACACTGCTCAGGACAACCCCACCCGTTACCCACACAGCCTTGCTCAGGGGAGGCTACTTGGCTGGTAGTTAGGTATTCCCACTCCCTTGCTGGTGTCTGGATGAGGAAAGAGCGTGGGATATAATCAGGCCAGTGAGTAGTGAGGAGGCATTTGCTGCTGCTTCAGAGGCAGTTTCCTGCTCTCTCTCTTTTCTTTTTAGAGACAGGGTCTCACTCTGTCTCCCAGGCTAGTGCAGTGGTGCCATCATAGCTCACTGCAGCCTTAAACTCCTGGGCTCAAGAGACCCTCCTACCTCAGCCTCCTGAGTAACTGGGACTATAGATGTGCAGCATTACATACAGCTAATTTTTGTACTTTTTGTAGAAACAGAGTTTCACTGTGTTGTCCAGGCTGGTCTCGAACTCCTGGCCTCAAGTAATCTTCCTGCCTCAGCCTCCCAAAGTGCTGGGATTACAGGTATGAGTCACGTGCCTGGCCAGTTTCCTGCTCTTAAGAAGAAGACACAGAAAACCTGTTCCTTCTCCTGGTACAGGCACCTCCCTGGGAAAGGACATTCATCTCCCCAGAAGGGAAGAAACCCAGAGACCCACCCCAGACCCCACCCCAGCCTGAAAGAGTAGCCATGGGAGCACTGAAGGGAGAGGGCTCCAGGGTCCTAACGATGGCTTAAGCTGCTGCATCAGCCTACCCTGGGCCTTCCTAACTGACAATTTGCTCTTCCAAAAGCCAGCGAACACCCCCGATATCCCTGATGTTTTGAACCATGTTCCCAATGTGTGCAGTGCAAGGCATCCCAGCCAATGACCTCCTACCTGAGAGTCCTGGATGACAATAGCCTTAAGGGTGCTGTGTGCTGGGTTGGGAATCTGGTCCCACCATTCTTTCTTAATCCTGAAAATAACAGGCAAAAGTTAATGTTTTTCCCATAGAAACTGTCATGATCATTGGTGCTTATTAGTCTCAGAGACCAGGCTGATCTTTGGATGCCAAACCACTGGCTTCTCACCCTAACCCGGTGAAATGGATTCCGCTGCTAACCCTATTCTACAGATGAGAAGACTGAGGCCCAAAGAGGTGAAATGGGAGCTGGCAAGTGGCAGAGTCAGGTTTGTACTCCAGCATTCTGCTACCAAGATAAGAGTTCCCAACCAGGCCACCTCTGTCCCCTGTGGGAATGAGGCCCCAGGAGATGAGCAGAGACGCAAACTGTAGACAGAGTGTTCTGAGTTTCCCCTCAACAATTCCCCTCTCTGGAGCTGCTGAGGAAAAACTCCCAAGGAGAGGACTAGGGTGGCCTGAGACTCTGGGGACCCACAGAGGCAGACTCCTCCTGTCTCTCTGCATCTGCCAAAGCCACAGCAGGCCATCACTGGGCAGAAAGTCCCAGATGGCCTCCACCCACTTTTGCAGTCAACATATATTTATGGAGAACCTACTGTGTTCCACGCACTGTGCCACTTGTTGAGCACCTACTGTGTTCCACTTATTAGGGCCACAGTAGTGAACAAGACAAAGATCCCTGCCTTTGGGGAGCCAGCCCTATATAGGTGGCAGATGGGTAACCAACACATACATAAAGGACTATATGACATCACTCATCATGGCAATAGTGCCATGAACAAAGATGAAGGGTTGGAGAGGGATGAAGGGTTGGAGAGGATGGAGGAGAGGGATGGGAGTGTGACCAGGGAAGGCCTCTGTGATGGGGGCGTGTAACACCTGAGCCAGGCAGCAAGGGGCAGAGCAGCAGGAGCAGCAAGCCTGCTGCCGTCTGGGGCCAGTACCTTCCACAGGGAGCACAGCAACTGCAAAGCTGAGAGAAGAGTGTGCCTGGTGCCTTCAAAGAACAACAAGGTGGCCGGTGTATGGGGATGTGGTGAGTGGGGATAAGAGGGACAGGGGATGGGAAAACTGAGGCTCTGGGAAGGGGAAACCAGCCCAGGATCAACAGAAGGTGTTGGTGACAAGACGTGAAGGGAAACCTGCATCCTGCCTATCCTCAGCCACCCGTAATCCTGCTCAGGGAGGTAGGGCTTTCTAGTCCCATTTCAGAGGGGTGAAAGCTGAGGTTCTGAGACACCATGCTTTCAAAGTCTGGATAGAACTCACTCGAAACAAGGCTCCTTCTACCACCTTCCAGCCTCTCCTCTCTGCCTCCAATCCTTTACAGTGGCTCGGCTTTTATGGCTGATGAGGTATGTTTTCACAGTCACTTTCAACCAGCAAAAGGGAAGCCCAAGGCTCAGGGCTTCCAGCAACTTGTCAGTCACTGGCTACCAAGCACCAAGGCCAGGATTCCAATCAGGCCTCCAGGTTCCATCAGGGCAACTGTCTTGGACTTCTCTGGCTCTTGCCACTTGCCCCCAAGTGTCTGAACCAGACCCTAGGCACCTGAGGTGACAAGGGGACACGGGATGACTCCATTCCTTTGAGCCAACTCCTCCCCGGCCAGCTTGCTCTCCCCAGCTCAAACTCTCCTGTCTCTAAGAGGCCTCCCTGGACCCCCCTCCCCATCAAAGAATACCCTGAATATCTCTGCTGCCCTCCACCCTGGTCTATGCCCTTTGGGGCAGGGTCACTATGGAAAACCATCTGTTGAGGCAGCATTTTCTGCCTCCCCACAGAGATGTGGTTTTAGGAACATAGGGTCCTTGTCAGTCTTGTTTGTAGCTCTACTCTCAAGGGTTAACACATAGTAGCTGCTCAATAAATACCTATCATTGACTGAAAGGCCTGCCAGTGGACAGAGCGGAGGAGACCTCCCTCCCATCCTGCACCCCGGAGGGCGGGCTCAGCAGCCTCAGGACTCACTTGATGATGCTGAAGTAGCACGATAGGCTGATGGCCAGGATGACGACACAAGAGATGCTGACACCGAGTGGGAGGCGCTTCTCAAAGGGCTCCTTGTAGGCTGGAAGAGTGAGCGGATGACATGAATTGGGGCCATTTCCCAGAGCTGGGGCCCCAGGGTCTTGTCCCTCTCTGAGACTCGTGTCACCTCCCCCACGATCCCTCTCACACACTGAGTCCTTGCCACACTGGCCTCTTTACTCTCCTCTGCTCCTCTAAAGCTCAAGAACTTTCACATCAAGAACTTCCCACTCTCTCCTGGAAGCACAGAGGTCTGTACATTTCCCAGCCTCCCTTGCAGCTCATTTTCACGAACAGAATTTGAGAGGAAGTGATGTCAGTTACTTCTGGGCTTCCTGCCTTTAAGAAGCAGGTGCAGTCTCCGTGCTCCCACTGCCCTCCTGCTGGCTGGATGCAAACTACAGCAGGGCCCTGGAGCAGGGATCCTTAACTTGGGGTCCACAGATCTCCAATATGGCTACAGATAGAATCCAGGGGTCTGGGAACTTAGAAGGGAAAGAAATGACATATTTATTGTTCCCTCTGACACCTAACAACTCCTTCCATTGAGAATGGAGGGAGCAAAGGACATCAGTGGTTCTGAGCAGCATCAGCGCTCCTGTTCCCAACAGAAATCACAGTTATTCTCGTATCACATGACAGTTGCAGTATCATGAAATATTATTTAAGTACATCTACTTCGAAATTATAGTATTTATGAGCTCTATCACTAGATCTTGTTATTTGTTAATAAGGAAGCACATATATTCCTAGATTTAAAAAGTTTTGAAAATATTTTTATAACTACATTGCCACATAACTAGTTTCCTTTGTAATCCCATATAATTAATTTTATATATTTAAAAATATTATTTTGAGATGAGGTCCATAGGCTTCACCAGACTGCTGATGGGGCCGAGGACACAAAAACAGATAAGCTTTTGTCCTAGAAAACAATGGGACCACAAGATGGACTGAACTCCACTTTCTAAATTTCCACGGGGAAGAAACTACCTACAAACTTTTAATATTTACACTGGACTATTATACTAGCAAGAAATATATTCCTGGTAGCATTAAGCCATGGAAATTGTGGAACTATCTGTTACTACAGCTTAGCCTACCCACCCTGACCAACGCCACATCAGTCAGTAACTGCCACCTGCAGTTAGAGGCACTGTGACACGAAAACCCAGAGACTCAGTCAGGGGAAGTGTCTTGGCCACAGAGTGAAAATGGGAAGCAGCAATTCTGACTGTTTGGGGTACTCACAGTTAAGCCATCTGACGCTGGGGCTCCACTCACTCCAGGTGCTGTTATAGCTCTCAGCCCAGGCCCTTACCCGCGCCCTGTAGGATACCTCAGATTTTAGGGTGCTGGCTGTGATGCGGAGGACAGTTTCCATGTAGGTCACATTATAGATTCTGAACTGGTAGAGAAAAGGGAGACATCAGCACCCCACCGGGGGGTAGGCCACCCAGCTGCTGTCCATAGTTGACCCTGCAATTTGTATGAGCCACCAGCCTGGGTGTTCCATTGCTGGTCCCTCTGCAACTGGATCAGACAGAGCGAGATGGGTGAGGGTGGCAGCTCCTGTGCTAATGGCCATATTACACTACTCGGGTAAGCTGATTAACCTTTCTGAGTTTTAGGTTCCTTATCTATAAAGCAAGCATAAAATATGTTACCACCCCTTCAGCGTGATCTTATTTCATTTTGTTTCTTTTAGAGTCTCACTATGGGCTAGATTTGAACTTCTGGGCTCAAGCAATCCTCCCTCTTCAGTCTCCTGAGGAGCTGGGATTACAGGCTTGTGCCACCATGCTTGGCGCCAACTGGCTGTGTGATCTTAAATCAATGATATAATCTGGACCTCAAAGTTCTCTTCTGTGAATGGGGGTAATATTGCTACAAGTGCCTACATGGAAAGCTGTGGTGAGGGTGAAATGGGTTAACACAGGTATACACTTGGAATAGGCCTGGTACACACGAAACATGAGGTGATCTTTCTGAAGCACTAATAGGGTCACTGCCTCCCTGCCTGTCTTCTGTGGACTCCCTGGCAGCTCCATGGTCAAGCCCAAACTCACTGGCCTAGAACCTAAGGCTCTGCCCAATCTAGTTCCCAATAGGAAGTGACCTCTAGGATCTATTGTTAAGTAAACAAGGTAAAATGTAGATTAGTATGTTTTCTGCTTCCTTTTACATTTTTTTTAAAAGGAAGCGTAGTGGTCATCATCACAGACAAACTCTAAGATGGTCCACATAAAGCCCACTTTGGCCGAGTCCTCTTGAGTGTGAGTTGGACCCATTAAAGAATGGCAATGGTGATGGAATACGTGGGGACTGCAGGCATGTGATTACACAACATAAGACTGTAATATCCTGCCTGCTAGGCCACTCTCTCTCCCTTGATGGCTTTGAGAAAGCCATAAGGGAAGGAATTCAAGGTAGCCTAAAACCAGCAGCAAGAAGCTTAGAGGCTCTCAGTCTAACAGCGTGCAAGGAGCTGAATGCTCCAATATCTATATGCTGGGAGTGGGCCTCAGATGAAACCGCAGCCCAAGCTCGTACCTCAAGGATAGCCTGTCAGACACTGAAACAGAGGGCCCAGCTAAGCTATGCCAGACACCTGATCCACAAAAACTGTGAGATAACAAATGGGTGTTGTTTAAAGCTGTGAAGTTGGCAGTAATGTTATCATGCAGCAATAGAAAACTAAGACAGTGATGAATGAACACACACACGTTTGCTTGGACAGACATAAGCTCTCTCTGGGAGGATGTGCATGCCTCCACGCCCTCTGCCTGCCCAAACCTTGCCATCCTTTCCCTCCTGCCAAGAGACAGGCAACAGGGGTCACTTTCTGGGAAGAGGACCTGGGAGTTGGGGTTGGGAGAGAAACATACTTCTATTCAAATTTTTACTTCAGGTAAATATTACTTTTACCAAAAAACAAACAAACAAACAAACAAACAAAATGCTTTACAAATGAGAAATGAAATGAAAGCTGTGTTTGTATGGATTCTGGCAGAAAGCGAGTGACCTGAGTTTTTGGCCTGTTACTCCTCTCCCTGCTGTTTCTTCCCAGCTCCCACACGCCCATTGTGGATTGGAAGAGTGTTCGTGGAAATGGTTTGGTGCAAATGGAGCCAAGGGGAGGTTTTTCACAGAAAAGAAGCAAAGCCCCAGTATATGTCTGGAGATACTGGGGGGAGCTGGGAGCTTTCCCATTACAGTAGAGCTGAGGGTAGGTTTGTGTTGGGGGTAAGTCAAGGAAGGGAGAAAACATTCTCACTCCCTTTCATCTTTCTAAAGATACGTAAGAAGCAACAGATAGATGTGTGTTAGCAAAAGAAATCTTACATCTTGGAAGGGTGCTGGGAATTGGGAAATGTTTTACTAGGAAACAAAAGAGAAATCAGAGCTTCCAAGGAATGACTTGTGGTGGGGTTTTTTTTTTTTTTGTAGAGAAAAGTCTCACTGTACCGCCCTCGGGTAGAGTGCCGTGGCGTCACACGGCTTACAGCAACCTCTAACTCTTGGGCTTACGCGATTCTCTTGCCTCAGCCTCCCGAGCAGCTGGGACTACAGGCGCCCGCCACAACGCCCGGCTATTTTTTTGTTGCAGTTTGGCCGGGGCTGGGTTTGAACCCACCACCCTCGGCATATGGGGCCAGCGCCCTACTCACTGAGCCACAGGCGCCGCCCATTGGGGGGTGGGGTTTAATAAGAAGGTCAGATGTTCAGGAGACCATCTCTGAGAGAAATATCCTGGGGAACAAAAACAGCTCAGGCTCTGGAATTCAAATCCCAGCTGTGCAATTTCCAGCTGTGTGACCCCAGGCAAGTCGCTTCACCTCTTTAAGCCTCTGTTTCCTCATCTCTAAAACAGAGACCAAACACACCTTCCTCCCTGCAGGGCTTTGCCAACAACCGGTGACCATATGTGTTGTGCCTTGCACAGAGCAAGCATACAAGAAACGACAACCATTACTGTCATGAGCATGGTGGTATTCACGGCTCTAAACAGACTTATGGCCTCACTTTCTGCTTTTACACTGAACATTTTTCCACATCCCCACAATTTTCAAATATTCCATGAATTTTTAACCTCCAAACCTTTTCTCATGCTGTCTCCTCCACCTAGCCTACTTTTACCTTCCTTTCCTGTCTAGAAAACTCCTATGGATCCTTCAATGCCCAGGCTAAAACTCCCCATCCTTGCCTAGAAATCATGCAGAAGAATGGGTATCTATCCTCAAAATTCTTTTTCTTTTTTTTTTTGAGACAGAGTCTCACTGTCACCCTTGGTAGAGTACCGTTGTGTCATAGCTCATGGCAACCTCAAACTCCTGAGCTCATGTGATCCTCTTGCCTCAGTTTCCCAAGCAGCTGGGACTATAGGTACCCACCACAGTGCCTGGCTATATTTAGAGACGAGTCTCACTGTTGCTCAGGCTGGTCTTGAACTCGTGAGCTCAAGCAATCCACCTGCCTCGGCCTCCCAGAGTGCTAGGATTAGGGGCTTGAGCCACTGCATCCAGCCCGCCATCCTAAAAATTCTACAACAAGTTCCCCATTTCTCTCTCTTCTTAGAATTTATCTGACTCGGCCTGTGCCACAGCTGGTGTCTAAGTACAGTAACAGACATGGCTAAACACCCACCCAGCATCTATGACCCCAGGTTTGGGTACTCCCTGCTCAGGACAGGTAAACCTATCCCCAGCTCCAGGGTTAATCCTCAATAGTCTAATCTGATCAGGGCAATCCTGTCCCCTGGCCTGGGATTGGTTAGGAGCATGTGACTAGCTCTCATCAATGACTGAATTTTTTCTTTTCTTTGTTGAGACAAGAGTCTCACTTGGTCACCCTTGGTAGTGTGTAGTGGCGTCTTAGCTCATAGCTAGTCAGGCTGGTCTGGAACCAGCGAGCTCAGGCAATCCACCTGCCTCGGCCTCCCAAGTGCTGGGTTTATAGGCTTGAGACACGGCACCCAGCCCCAGTGACTGAATTCTTTAGGCTCAGCTCTGTCCTTGGGAAGGGAGAGAGAGGGTGTGGTGTCTCAGTAGCTCCTATTCCTACCAACAAAAGCTGGACTTCACCCTTCTACCTCAGACCTAGTATCTTGAGGCCCAGGGCAGCCCTGACCAACTACACACCCACTAAGCCATGGCCCAGACACAACGACCAATTTAATCCCATGGCTAGTCCAGGTGCAAAACCCAGGGGGCATTTAAACTGGTCCAGTTTGTTTCCCTTCCCCTAGAGTTTCCTCTTTTTTTTTAACTTTTAATTTTTAAAAAAAAATGTGTAAATGGTGGGGGATGCTGGTGCTGGGTGTGGCCTGTCCCTTCCCTCCAGAGATTCCTTGCGGGAGTCACTCTTCCTACCTTATTCTCAGGTAGTGGTCTGGGTGGGGCTGACATCCATACCTGCCACTCCAGAGGTGGCTCATCTCTGGTCAACCAGAGCACTCCCCTGACACTCTCTTGCCCCCCCTCCCCCGCCCCAATCCCCCAGCCAATGATCGGCTTGAAGACTAGTATGTGATCCAGGCCAGGCCAAACTGAGCATCACCCCAGGGCTTTTATTGGAACTATGAGAAAAAAAAAGTCCTGTTTCCTACTATGTCTTTGGGATGTATGGCTTTTCAGATATTTGCTCCTATATGAGGGAAGAGCCTGCCTAAAAATGAAGCCAACACAGAATAATGCAGGGGCAAGAGTGGATAGATTCCAGCTATGCCTGATCTAGGCAGCTTTAGAAATAAGAAAATCGGCTTGGTGCCTGTGGCTCAAACGGCTAAGGCGCCAGCCACATACACCTGAGCTGGCGGGTTCGCATCCAGCCTGGGCCTGCCAAACAACAACGGCTGCAACCAAAAAATAGCTGGGCATTGTGGCGGGCGCCTGTCATCCCAGCTACTTGGGAGGCAGAGGCAGGACAATCACTTGAGCCCAGGAGTTAGAGGTTGCTGTGAGCTGTAATGCTGTGCTACTTTACCTAGGGTGACAGCTTGAGACTCTGTCTCAAAAAAAAAAAAAAAAAAGAAAGAAGAAAATCAATAACACTTTTTGGACTCTATCAGTGGCACCCTTCTCTCCCCTCCAGCCTGTTGCCAGGACTCTCCATTGGCCTTGCACAGGCCCAAGACTTGGGAAGATTCATTCACAGAACCACACCTGCCCCATTCTCTAGCATCTGTATACCCCCCACCACTACTGCCCTCTGAGCCTCTGCTGTGTGAGCCCAGTGGCCCCTTCCTTTCCCCACAACCAGGGCCAGTGCCAAGGGAGAAAACAGGCCTATGACAGGTAAACTGACACCTCCTTGGCTTTGCCAGGAGGAAAGGAAGGAACGACAGAAGCCAGTGTGGGAGTTTATGGGCTGGTGCCAGCCCTTGCCTGCCAAGTCAGGGCCAGCCTGGGCCCCAGGACACAAGATGTGGCACAGAGCGGGGCCTTCACAGACCTGAAGGAATGAATTATAGACCAGCAGGAGACAGCAAAGCAGATGGAGCTCTCCAAGGCCTGGGTATTCAGGAGAGAAGGATGATAATGTTTAGGACATGCATGTGCCCTAAAGGGGAGGCTGGTCTGTGTCACATTCTCTGTGCTCTCATAGCCCTATGGATGGCTGCTCTTGCCACCTCCACACTGTAGATGAGGAAACTGAGGAACAAAGAGATTATGTAACATGCCCAAGATCACATAGCTGGCAAGTGGCAGAGCAGGTATTGGGGGCCCACAGTGTCTGGGGGTTGTCCCTGCAAGGGGAACATAGGAGGGTAGATTTGGGGGGAACATGGCTAACAGGAGATGCCCCCCACAACCTGTTGCTAAACAAAGGGTGCCAAGCCATCTGTGCGTGGCCCCTGCTGTTGTTATTGGAAGTCAGCTCAACCCTTTTAAAGATATTGACACATGTATTTAACAAGGCACCACTACCACTACTGTGAGTGGAAAACAAGGATCGCCACCACACCACAAGAATCACATGGCAATGAGGGCAACAAGGACAGAACAAGAGCACTAAACTACAGCTGATCTTGCCTTGTTGGGAAAGTTCTAAGCCCACGGCCTCCTCTCCAGTAACAGAGGAATTACTATAATAGTAAATGAATCTGCTCCCCGAGACTTCCTCCCAGACCAGTTGGCCTCGAGGGGGAATTGACAAGGGTTTACTGTTTTGCTCTGGGACTCCAGTTATGTAAGTGTGCTGCTGTCAAGGTGCCACCTAAAGTCATGTGTGTCCCCCCACACTTGGAAACACAGAAGTCGCCCAAAGCTCTTTCTTTACAGATGAGGAGGAGTGTGCAGAAGTAAGCCCCTCCTCTGCACACTGCGAGTGGGGCCAGCCAGGGAAGAAGCTGGGGCTCTGGTTCCTGAGGTTTGCTGTGCAGCCCCAGGGCTGCCTCCCAGGCTGTAGCTCCAGAGTCCACCTCTCTGCCCAGCCACCCACTTCCAAAAGTCACAGAGAAACCTTGAAGGGTGCAAACTCACATCTGAGGAGTTGTGTTCGCTTGAAACGTTGACCATGTAGGCCAGTTCACTGTGCAGGAAATTCCCAAAAGGGTACGGGTTGCTCCACGTCAGCAGCAGCATGTCAGAGACATTGGTGTGAACCGTGAGGTTTCCTGGGGCCCTGGGTTTCACTGCAGGAGAAGTAGGTCTGCATGAGGGGTTAGCCAGGGCCCAGCCTGCATCTAGACATAGGTATCTAGATGTTTAGAAGACAGCACCTGTGTATGATACTTACGGGGCACCACATGGCTTTAGAGCTCTATCAGTCCATGCTGATGATGACATTGCCAAGATTTCTACACAGTTCTTTAGTGAGTATTAACCATTTTCCCAGAATGAAGGCAAAACGGACCAGCAGAAGTAACCCAAACTTCAGCTTTTTCATCTTTCAAGCCTTCAGCCATATCTTCATACTATACTATTATTAACTATTTCTCTGTATTTTGAACTACTTGTTTTAAAATGTGGTTTCTTTGTAAGCAATCATACCATATATCCACGAGATCACAGTTTTATGTATCTGCAATGCATATTATATTGCATTAAAATATACGCATGGAAAAATATTTTATTTTTATTTTTTTGAGAAAGAGTCTCACTATGTCACCCTGGGTAGAGTGCCATGGCATCACAGCTCACAGCAACCTCAAAGTCCTGGGCTTAAGTGATTCTCTTGCCTCAGTCTCCCAAGTAGCTAGGACTACAGGCGCCTGCCACAACACCTGGTTATTTTTAGGAACGTGGTCTTGCTCTGGCTCAGGCTGGTCTCGAACCTGTGAGCTCAGGCAATCCACTTGCCTCAGGCTCCCAAGTGCTTGGATTACAGGAGTGACCCATGCTTGGCCTTTAAAAATTATTTTTAAAGTTCATTCATGGGTCAGTTTAAATATGCTGCTGGCCACCAGCATGATGACCAGGAGGGGTGGTGAAGAACATGAGTTCTGCTGTGTTTTCTGCTGTGCTGAGCTCTGCTTTGAGACCCACTGTGTGACCTGAGGCAGGTTAACTTGCCTTCTCAGAACTGTAGTTTATTCAACCGCAAAACTCAGATAATAACTCTCTTCCAGAAACTGATACTTAGGCAAAGTAACGCGCTCAAGGTCACATAGCTATAAGTGGTGTTTTAAACTCCAGTCATTATACCCCAGCAAGCTTATGGGAGAATTCTGGCAGGGACTTGGGGTACTTAGATAAGGTCAGCCTTCCATGGTTGAGACCATCTGAAGAAGCAGCAGCTGATGAGTGAACAGAAGGCAGAAGAACGGTTCCCAGTTTTGTTTGTTTTTTTGAGACAGAGTCTTACTCTGTTGCCCTAGGTAAAGTGTTGTGACATCATCACAGCTCACAGCAACTTCAAACTTCTGGGCTCAAACGATCCTCTTGCATCAACCTCCCAAGTAGCTAGCTGGGACTACAGGTGCCCCCCTCCATACCTGGCTAGTTTTTCTATTTTTAGTAGAGACAGCGTCTCACTCTTGTTTAGGCTGTTCTCAAACTGCTGCCTGAAGAGTGCTGGGATTACAGGTGTGAGCCACTTTACCCAGCCCCTGTTCATTTTTGGATCTGCAGCAAGCTCAGCTTCCATTATACACATCTCATCTCAACACACCTTCCTGAGCACTTAAATTTGGAAGGCTGAAACAGCTCAGGGGAAGGGGGCTTGACATGTTACTGAACTGAATCCCATTTTGAAGATGGGAGGACGAGGCCCAGAAAGGGGCAGGAAACTCATCAGATTTGGGAAAATGCAGGCAGCTTCCCCCTGCTACTTGGACCCACCTCCCCTGTCCCCGAGGCCAGCCTGCTGTGGCAGCACCTGCACCCCCCACAGCCCCTTACCGTGCTCGACGGGCTTGAAGGAGCCAGTCCACAGCAGTTGCTGCCCGGCCCACAGATCCAGCATATAGGTGTCTCCTCCGACCACCTCACCCGTGAGCATGTTGCACACGCACCCTGTGCCTTCACTGTTCTTGGGGACACACATGAGGGCTCTGCAGACATAGGGGTTGGGGGAGGCTGGTCACATGCAGGCTAGCTGTGACCCACTGCTGTGCCCAGGGCATGCCTCCAAGAATTGCATGCTCTTCTAGCTTCCTGGTCACCCTAACTTGAGGACAGATCTGGTGGCTTGGAAATGGTGGGAACAGTGGACTAGGGCTCTCTCTTGCTGGCTACGCCCCCTCTGCGTGCACACCATGGATTCTCCTCATGCCCCCTCCCCCGAGTGGCATGCCCTATTCATGAAACTTAGTTCATCTCTAAAAGCCATCAAAAGGAAGAATCAGCAGTATTAGCTAATTTATAACAACACACCCGTGTGCCCAGCATGCTCTATGTAGCAAAGCTCATGCCGGTGTACAGAGGGCTGAGGCTGAGGCATGCCTTGGCATGCTGCCCACAGGTATGCAACCCCTGCACTGCAGCATAATCCCAACGTGCCACCTCAAACAGCCAACTCATGTCTCTCAGGCTAGGCCAGGGATCAGCAAACTTCTTTTGTAAAGGGACAAATAGTAAATATCTAGGCTTTGAGGGCCATATAGTTTCTGTTGCTACTACTCAACTCTGCTGATGTGGTGCAAAAGCAGCCATAGAAAATATGTAAAAGAATGAGCCTGGCTATGTCCCAATCAAACTTTATTTACAAAAATAGGCGGTGGACCAGATTTTTCCCACGGGCCATAGTTCACCAATTCCTGCTCTTAGATACTAAAGCACAGCTCTTCTGCCTTGGTATAACTGTGAAATTCCACCTGTGTCAGTGTATCCTACATGCTTGTATGCTATATGGCCTCCATCTGCCCTGTAAATGCAGGACCCAATCACATCCTGGGCACCACTGTAACAGAACACCCCGTGTCCAGTGGAACAGCTCAGTGACACCAGCACCATGGCCCATGGCCCATCCACCATCACAATGAACTCCACTACCAACACTATACCCCCAATCAATGGTCTAGTACAGTGGTTCTCAAAGTGTGGTCTGGGGGGTCCATTAGGTCAAACTATTTTCATAAAGTGCATACGGTGGACTCTTCCAGAGGCTACATAACCTATGACAACATCATTGTGCTGATGATTTGCTGAATGTGGGCTTGCATGTTGCTGTGATTTAAAATTTCTCAGTTTTAAGTTCTAATTAGGTAAATATCAAAAAACGTTAGTTACTTAGACAAAAGTTTCTTGGGTCTTGCTAATTTTTAAGTGTGCAAAGGGTTCTGAGACCAAAAAATGTGACAACTATTGGTCTAGTCCAATATTCCAACCACATCTACATGCCCACCAAGCATTGCCCCCTAAGCTGTGACCTCACCTCTAACATGGTACCAGTAAGTCACAGCAAAGCATGTTTGGCATCATGCACTTCACTGCCCAGACCTGGCTAACTCTCGAGGCACAACCTCCCCAAAGCCCCATTCCAGCACAGGCTTACTCAGACGATCCAAAGTCCAGTTTGTACGACAGGTGGAGCTCAGCACTACAGTTGATGGGGCTAGCCATCTTCCATTCACAGGTGGAGATGCTGATGTAGTCGGAGAAGCAGGTGGGCTGAAGCAGCACTTCCATGCTCCCTGGGGAGACACAGGGTACTCTGAGAAGCTGGGAGCCCAACAAGCGACACGTGACAGAGGCAGGTGGGAAACTATCCAAAACAGGACAAAGGGGACCAGCCCGGGGCTGCTGCAGCTCCCTAGTGGGTGTCAGGGTGATTCCTGAAGCTGAAGAAATATCTTCAGGTGCAGGGTCTGTTAGAGAGGAATGGACCTTATGTGCCTTTATATTACACTAACTTGACCATTTGCCCTTGGCCAGATCAAAGGGATCACCTGCAGCAGCATCTGCCCTATGCTGGGGGGAAGGGGAGTTGGTGCCATCTGCCCAAACCTGCCCCATGGCACTCAGGAGGCCACCCGCACCCCCGTAGTCTTCACCATGCAGGTGTCCTTGTCCTTGGGCCTCTGGTCAGGTTTGGCCAATAGGAGAGAGGAGATAGATGGGCTGGAAGAGATGATGGGGTCCTTCTTTTTTCAGCTGCCTCCAAGCTGGCCAGTGGCCACAGGGTCAGTCTTGAAGTGTGTATACTGGGTGCTTGACCATCTAGCCCCGCCCCTCAGGCCTTCTTGCTTCCCAGCTCAGCACTGGGTCCCCATGACATCAATTTACATTTGATCAATATCAATGAGCACATTGATAAGGAGCAGTCTGAGATATCTAATAAATACTCCAAGTTCATCTCATGTCCCAAATCAACTCCTAATTCCTTCCCATGGCCTTCTGTGCCCCAGAAGTGACAACCGCATCTTTCCCTGTCACTCAGGAGCCATCCTTGACATACCTCTCTCTCACCGCAATCCCAATCTGTCCTCAAATCTACCTTCCAGAGAGTTCAATCCAGAAGCCTCTCATCTCCTCCCCTGGACAAGCCCCCCACCCACCAGAGGGGACTTTTTTTTTTTTTGGTTTTTGGCCGGGGCTGGGTTTGAACCCACCACCTCTGGCATATGGGACCGGCGCCCTACTCCTTGAGCCACAGGTGTCGCCCGGCGAGGGGACTTTTTTTTAACACAACAGATCACTGTAGCTAAGGTCCTTCCTGATTTGTCTGCTCTGTTATTTCACTGCCCACCCTCCTCCCCCTGCCCACTCAGTGCAGGGCTCTGCCAAGAATGGGCCTTCCCATCCAGGCTGGCTCAGTGGGCATTGCAATGATGCTTACCTGACTGCCCTATTTTAAATTGCAATCTCCCCTCTCCACCACCTTCCCCAAGCCCCCCTAACTCTTTTTTTTTTTTTTTTATTAAATCATAGCTGTGTACATTAATGCAATCATGGGGCACAATGTACTGGTTTTATATACCATTTGAAATATTTTCATCAAATTGGTTAACATAGCCTTCACCATGTTTTCTTAGTTATTGTATTAAGACATTTATACTCTCTGCTTAGTAAATTTAACATGTACCCTTGTAAAATGCACCGTAGGTGCCCTAACTCTATTCTAAGTTCTTTTCCCATCACCTTCTAACAGCCTTTAGAATTTACTTATAATCACACGATTTGTCATTAGCTGTCCCTTCCTCCTACACTGTCATCTCTGTAAGGTGAGGATCTTTGCTTTGTTCACTGATGCAGCCCAGGACACTGGCACATAGAAGACAACAATGAATGGTGAGAGGTGGTGACTTACCAGAGCCTGTCACCTGCAACAGGATTAGGTAGCTCACAGGGAACAGGAGCCCAGAGCACAGCCACCCCATTGGGAGATGCTAAGGCACCTGTGGAGAGAATGGGTGGATTAGTGCTGACCTGTGGCTCCGGCAGGGCTCACTTGACTCAAGCTGCCATCCTCCCACACCCTGGCCATCAGAGTCTTTGCTGACAGTGGGTTCTCTGTGTTCAGTGAGCTCCCTCTATGATCATGAAACACCACCCAGACCCACAAAGCCCAGAGCTGAGCATAGAACTCCTGTCTCAAGACGTGCTGTGTGTGCTCCTTTTTGGAGACCTATCAGCACACATTTCTCTGATTAATTCCTTAAGCTTAAGTGCTCTGTCACTTTCTAGAGGTGGACCTTGAGAGAGCTGTGCTCAGGGCCTCGGTTTCCTTATCTGTAAAGTGGGGCTAATAATAGTCTCCTTGTGGTGCTGTGGGGATAAAGTGAGCTAACACGAGTGGAGCCCTGAACAGTGAGCAGAACACGATGAAGGCTCGAGTAAAGTTACCAGTATTTTAGTTCCTTCAGGCTACTGTAAAAAAAAAAAAACACCTGAGACTGGGGAATTATAAAGAATAGAAATGTATTGCTCACAGTGCTGGAGCCTGAGATATCCCAGATTGAGGCACCAGCCTTGTTGGTGTACCCTCACAAGGGGGGAGGAGCCAGCCCTCTCCCTTTACCCTCTTTATAAGGACACTAATCCCAAGCATGAGTGCAAAGTCCTCAGGACAATCACTTCTCAAAAGGCCCTACCTCTCATTATCATCACACTGGGGATTAAGTTTGAATCCACATGGCAGGACTTTGGGCAGAAGACATTCAGACCACACCACCAGTTATTATGATTTAAATTTTTTTTAGCAGTGCAACCCCACAGAAGCAAGAAGCATGCACTCCCCGGGCGGCGCCTGTGGCTCAGTGAGTAGGGCGCCGGCCCCATATACCGAGGGTGGCGGGTTCAAACCCAGCCCCGGCCAAACTGCAACAAAAAAATAGCCGGGCGTTGTGGCGGACGCCTGTAGTCCCAGCTGCTTGGGAGGCTGAGGCAGGAGAATCGCGTAAGCCCAAGAGTTAGAGGTTGCTGTGAGCCGTGTGACGCCACGGCACTCTACCCGAGGGCGGTACAGTGAGATTCTGTCTCTACAAAAAAAAAAAAAAAAGAAGCATGCACTCCCTCCTCCCAACAATCCTGGTGAATAATACACATATCAAACTCCTTCTAAAAAGCAACATACTAGGTTATGGTTCCTGCAATACCTCCAGCACTCATCCCTGAGGCCCTTTTGTTCTCTGTCTTGGAGTCTTATTCAAAAAAGCAGCCCAGGCCTCGTTCTGCTAGTGTAAGTAGATAGGTGCCCTGCCATTAATTATGCTGGAGATTGAAACTTTTTAATTTTTTGCATGAAATTCATGTATGTTACCTAGAAAAATTCCAGAAACAAGAATTGGAAGAGAAAAAAATTTTATTATATCCCATTGTTATGTGGTATTCCAAAAACAGAACAGTAGGCTACGTTGTATCTAATCTATAAAATCATGTTTGTTATCTCAGGAGGTGGTGACATCGGATATTCAGTGTGATATTCAACAGAACACTTCACATGCAAGGCCATATCACATTTTTCGCACCGAAAAGGGGTGTCCTTATGACATCCTGCACACCGAGTTTGCTTTCCCTGTTTGACTATCATGTGATTCATGCCATCGTAACGTTGAGTCAATATTACGCTTCTGAGAAGGTCGACCTCTCCAGCCAGGTTCTGGAGGATGACCATGGGTCTGCAGATAATGGCATACCACATGCCGATGAAACTCCAGAAAACCCATTGGCTTCTCATCATATGTTTTATGCAGTTGCCAAGCATTTTGTAAGACCAGTTCAAAACAGAAGAAAAGAGGGCTTGAATACCATTTCTTTCCATGGATTGATGCCCGATACTTACAATCGAATGCTGTCACCAGCTCTGTCTGTGCCTCCCATGAAATGCTTATACACTGAGCGGTGCCTGTGGCTCAAGGAGTAGGGCACCGGTCCCATATGCCGGAGGTGGTGGCTTCAAACCCAGCCCCGGCCAAAAACCACAAAAAAAAAAAAGAAATGATTATACACTTTGATCATGTTTGGCTGCTGAACTTGGATCTTCTTTTTCAGTTCTGGGAATCATGATTAACAAGACACAGGGGCTCAATACCAGCACAAGAGGAGGCAACAGTCACAACACCGTTGCCATTCCATCTGCTGACAATATTGCCTTTGCCATCAATTCGATAATCGAATGTGCCTCATCCTTGCTTCTTCAGAGCCTCATCTGATTCCAATGGAGCTTTGTCAATGTGATCCTTTCTCACTCTCCCTGTTGCCTGATGTCCCCTTGACCTGAGCTGATCCAGGAGCGCAATACTGGTGAAAAAGTGATTGAATACAAAATGGTACTGCCCAGGGTGTGCCTCTGTAAGTGCCTCACTAAACTGCAAGACAGGTGATGCAGCGACCCTGCATTCCTCAGGTTTAGCGTTTGGGTTTGTACCCTGATACGGCTGAAACCAGCTAATGTAGCCCAGACGAGTTGCGCCACACGAAAACTTACAGCCAAACCAAATGGACTTGCCTCTAGTAAATTGTTTGCACCTATGACGACCAAAATAAGGACCCATGCATGCATCAAAGCTGAAATATGTTTCATTTGGAACAAACTTCAGACATCCCTCATTAAGTGTGCTTATAAGAGGTCGCAACTTGGAAAACTTATCCACTGGGTCCAAATTCGCATGGTCAGCAACATGCAGATTCGAAAACATAGTTTCAAAGCGGTCACGTCTCATGGCAGCACTAACGAGTGCATTATGCACATCTGTTCTTTGTTCCCAGAACATACGCCGTCTAGGAACTGACACGTAACCACTCAGAAAAATAATTCCCAGAAAACATTTGAATTCAGAACTAGTCAAGCCAAGATCGACACCCTTACGTGCAGCATATAAGTTGGAGTACGGGACAATGAGTCGATGACCTTGTCATCACGAAAAAGTTCAAGAATTTCTGTGGGAGTTCTCATTTGGGTGAAGAAATCATCTGGTGGTTCTGTTGCTCTACGGACTACAGGCTGTGCAATGAGTGAGGTCAGCTTGTTTCCATTTGCAAACCATTTTTGTCACTTTCTTTTTCTTTGAGGGAGGAGGTTGCTGAGCAGTAAACGGAGATGGGACTTCATCATCAAGAGAGGCATCTTCAGGTGTGTCTGAGGGATCATCGGCATCAGACTCAGCATCACAACCATCTTGAATCACATAAGCAGGTGCACGCAGCAAAGAACTTGGCAGATTATTTATTGTTCCACCTTCTTCGTCTCCCGAGTCCTCATCAGAAACAGGTGCTGTAGCCTTTTCAGGTGGTTGTATCACTATTGCACGTGCTTCTATGCTCTCACCTGTCTCTAACAGATCGATTATTTCATGTAAACTTAGAGTTTGAGGCATCCTGAGACTTGTAAAATGATTTCAGCTAAAAAAAGGAAAAAGATATTCTTAGTCCTAATACCCTGTTTCCCCGAAAATAAGACAGTGTCTTATTTTAAGGTGTGCTCCCAAAGATGCGCTAGGTCTTATTTTCAGGGGACGTCTTATCTTTCCTGTAAGTAGGTCTTATTTTCGGAGGATGTCTTATTTTCAGGAAAACAGGGTAGTAGGGGACTTGGCTAGCGCTCCAAAAATGGCAGACCCGTAACTAATACAACAACAACTTTGGTACTTTCTTTTTACAGCACAGAGGCATAACTAGTAGAGAAGTGATAGAAAAGAAGATTACTAGTATAAGATGCAGTGCAGTAAAGTTGTCTTTATCTGTCTTTGGATGGCTCTTCAAAAATGTTCTGAAAATTCGTATCTCTTTTTGACAAGCTCCTAGCACACCAGTGTCTGCAGCAGTGACTAACTCTGTGCGCCACGTGACAAAATGTACTCTCCGGAGGCAGACATCTGTGAAAAATCAGACCTCGGCAATGACCTTGAGTGCTAGGACATAAATAACTCCTGTGTCACTACCATTCCAATAATGGAATATGAGGCATAAATGGGTTAAGAAGAGTCTCTATCTTGTGGCGCTCAGCCTTCTTTTTCTTTGACATAGGAATGGCACTCGGATTAACCTCACAGGTGTGCTGCAAAGAAGAAAAGAGGTGCTGGGTCTGAAGCACTGAGCAGAGCATCTGGGGCACAGTCAGGGCTTGATGCCATCTCAGCAGCCCCAAACCCTGCTGGAAGCTCTCCAGTGCATCAGCCCACTTGAAGTACCTATACCCTTTCCACCTGGGCCCTGCACCCTTTCCACCTGGGCCCTGCACCCTTTCACCGGGGCCCTGCACCCCTTCCACCTGGGCCCTGTACCCTTTCACCTGGGCCCTGCACGCTTTCCACCTGGGCCCTGCACGCTTTCCACCTGAGCCCTGCACCCTTTCCACCTGAGCCCTGCACCCTTTCCAGCTGGGCCCTGCACCCTTTCCACCTGGGCCCTGCAGCCTTTCCACCTGGGCCCTGCACCCTTTCCAGCTGGGCCCTGCACCCTTTCCACCTGGGCCCTCCACGCTTTCCACCTGAGCCCTGCACCCTTTCCACCTGAGCCCTGCACCCTTTCCACCTGAGCCCTGCACCCTTTCCACCTGGGCCCTCCACGCTTTCCACCTGAGCCCTGCACCCTTTCCACCTGAGCCCTGCACCCTTTCCACCTGGGCCCTGTACCCTTTCCACCTGGGCCCTGCACGCTTTCCAGCTGGGCCCTGCACCCTTTCCACCTGGGCCCTGCACCCTTTCCACCTGGGCCCTGCACGCTTTCCAGCTGGGCCCTGCACCCTTTCCACCTGGGCCCTGCACCCTTTCCACTGGGGCCCTGCACCCTTTCCACCTGGGCCCTGCACCCTTTCCACCTGGGCCCTGCACGCTTTCCAGCTGGGCCCTGCACCCTTTCCACCTGGGCCCTGCACCCTTTCCACTGGGGCCCTGCACCCTTTCCACCTGGGCCCTGCACCCTTTCCACCTGGGCCCTGCACGCTTTCCAGCTTGGCCCTGCACCCTTTCCACCTGAGCCCTGCACCCTTTCCACCTGAGCCCTGCACCCTTTCCAGCTTGGCCCTGCACCCTTTCCACCTGGGCCCTGCACCCTTTCCACCTGGGCCCTGCACCCTTTCCACCTGAGCCCTGCACGCTTTCCACCTGGGCCCTGCACCCTTTCCACCTGAGCCCTGCACCCTTTCCAGCTGGGCCCTGCACCCTTTCCACCTGGGCCCTGCACCCTTTCCACCAGGGCCCTGCACCCTTTCCACCTGGGCCCTGCACCCTTTCCACCTGGGCCCTGTACCCTTTCCACTGGGGCCCTGCACCCTTTCCACCTGGGCCCTGCACCCTTTCCACCTGGGCCCTGCACCCTTTCCACCTGAGCCCTGCACCCTTTCCACCTGGGCCCTGCACCCTTTCCACGTGAGCCCTGCACCCTTTCCAGCTGGGCCCTGCACCCTTTCCACCGGGGCCCTGCACCCTTTCCACCTGGGCCCTGCACCCTTTCCACCTGGGCCCTGCACCCTTTCCACTGGGGCCCTGCACCCTTTCCACCTGAGCCCTGCACCCTTTCCACCTGGGCCCTGCACCCTTTCCACCTGAGCCCTGCACCCTTTCCACCTGGGCCCTGCACCCTTTCCACCTGAGCCCTGCACCCTTTCCACCTGGGCCCTGTACCCTTTCCACCTGGGCCCTGCACCCTTTCCACCTGAGCCCTGCACCCTTTCCACCTGGGCCCTGCACCCTTTCCACCTGAGCCCTGCATCCTTTCTACCTGGGCCCTGCACCCTTTCCAGCTGAGCCCTGCACCCTTTCCACCTGGGCCCTGCACCCTTTCCAGCTGAGCCCTGCACCCTTTCCACCTGGGCCCTGCACCCTTTCCACCTGAGCCCTGCACCCTTTCTACCTGGGCCCTGCACCCTTTCCACCTGAGCCCTGCACCCTTTCTACCTGGGCCCTGCACCCTTTCCACCTGAGCCCTGCACCCTTTCCAGCTGGGCCCTGCACCCTTTCCACCTGAGCCCTGCACCCTTTCCACTGAGGCCCTGCCTCCCAGCTCCACCCTGACCCTGCTTCCCTCTCTACCTGGGTCCATCTCCACCTGGACCCTACTTCCACCTATGCACCCCACTTTTGCTACCTACACTCCATTTCCTGCTGCTTCTAGAACACACCAAACTTATTCCTACATCCACACCTTTCTTTTCGCTGTCCCCTCCACCTGGAGTGCAGAGATCTTCTCATCCTTCTTTTCATATTCTCTCTCTCTCTCATATACACATGGGTCCTAACTTGTGATTCTTCAGCTGTACGATGGTCTGAAAATGATACATCTTCAATAGAACCTGTACTTTGAGTACCCACACAACATTCTGTTTTTAACTCTCAGCATAGTGTCCAATAATAACATGAGATATTCAACACTCTCTTATAAAACAAGCTTTGTGCTAGATGATTTTGCCCAACTGTAAGTTAATGTAAGTGTTCTGAGCATGTTTAAGGTACGTCAAGTGTAGTAGGTGTATTTTCAACTTACGATGGGTTTATTGGGACATAACACTATAGTTAGGTCAAGGATCCTGTGTCTATGAGACAGACAGACACACTTATGCCTCTACTGTGAAAAAAATTACCCCTAATACTTCAGCGTGTGTATCCGAAAAAATGAGGACAACATTCTCTACATAGCCACAATATAACCATCAAAGTCAGGAAATTAACTTATCACTGCCATCTAATCCACAGACCCTATTTACCTGTTGCTAATTGCCTCAACGATGACTTTTCTAAGTCCAGGATCATTCACTGCATTTTACCACTGTGTTGTCCTAGCGCCCAGGTCTTGGCTTCTAAATACCAAACTGCAGTGAAAGGAACTTTCATTCAGAGTTCCTTAAAGAAATGGCTGATTCCAGGAGAAAGTAAAGTACCAAGTAAGCCTGAAATTCTTATGCCAGAAAGTAAGAAAGCGCTCAAAGAATGACAGGGATATGTTAGAAAGGACGCAGGAGCTAGCCTGAATTGGTCAAAATGGGCATAATTAGAGCATCAAAATAAATACTACATAAATAAATAAACCAACTGTAAACCTTAAAGTCTAGGACTCTGTCATGACATAGATGAATAAATGGAAGAGAAGTGAAAGCTCTATTTCACTATAGCAGCCTTAGAGTATCTCCCTGAAAACTATAATTAATTATTTATTAAGAGTCAAAATACATATGAGCTTTACAATTCATAAATCTAGCAGACACCTTAACCAAGTGATCCAAGCTAACCACCCAGAACAGGCCCAATCAGTGCCATGAGCTCTCTGTGTGCCCCGAGAAGAGCAACAGTGTCACTTCTCTGATGTTCCTGCCAAAGATGCATAAATCATTAGGAATCATCGAACAAACCTAAACTGCGAGACAGTCTGCAAAGGAACTGGCCTATATTCTTCCAAAACTGTCATGGCTGCAAAAGACAAGGAAAGTGTCACAGAACTGTTCCTTTTAAAATTGTTTGCCATCCCAAGGGCCAGCATCTGTCTCCTTCACTGACTAGACATTCCCCTAGGGGGAGGCGTGCTCAAAGCCCACACTCAGGACCCATCTTCCGGGATGAGAGTTGCAGTGAAGATTGAGGGAGGAGGAGTAGGGTAGTGGGTGCCTGACACCGGTTTCCTCTGCAGAGTCCCAGTGACTTTCACTCTCACAAGTTCACAGATGCTCACAGCATCCTGTGGCAGAGATACCAAAGGTGTCCCTTTAGCCTCAGTTTTGAATACAGAAAAACAGAGACGCTAAGATGTCTACCCAAGGTCACACAGCAAAAGGGCTTTTAAAGTAAAGTCCTCCAAAGGGAGTCAAATAACCCTGTGAGGGTTGATTACAACATCCCAGCACCCAGCCAGGGTTGCGCGCTTTGATCCGTTGTGGAGGACACACCCAGACACGTGCATGCCCGCACATGCACACACGTATACACATACACACGCACACTGGGTAGTTTCTCAGGATGCGTGGGCGCTGCATTTCAGGGAAATCATGCCACAGATGCAGCGAGAAAAGAGGCCTCCCTGCACCTCAGAGGGAACAAATGACAAAGATGCAGAAGAGGAAGGAATTAGCAGGAGTAATTGCCAGGTGGTCCTCATCAAGCACACAGCAGGAGACCAATGCAAGTTCATACTCCGAATCCGACATGTTGGAAGGGTGATAGTGGTTACTCGCTTAGCTCAACTGCCAACCTAGATAGGGATACCTTGCAAATACCCTGACTCTGACATGTTGCCAGTTCCTGCTTCCATCCCTCCATGGACAGACCACTCACCCCCAGGTCAGAGCTGCGCGAGCCTGACTACTGGAAACAGCTTCCTTACATTGAGCCAAGGCTTTGTGTGAACAAAATGCTGCTTGTCCAGCACTTATATTACACCCGACACTTTGCCAAGTTCTTTAGAATCCACCCAAGAATCCTGCCAAACAGGTTGTTATCCCTACTTTCCAGGTAAGGAAACTAAGGATAGAGAGGTCAAGTCACTTGCCCACCAGGTCCCATAGCTGGCAAGAGGGCAGAGCTAGGCTCAGCGTCCGTAGCTCAGTGGTTAGGGCACCGGCCACGTACACCAGGGCTGGGGGGGTTTGAACCTGGCCTGGACCTGCTAAACAAACAAACAAAATCTCTGGGCGCCTGTAGTCCTAGCTACTCGGGAGGCTGAGGTAAGAGAATTGCTTGAGCCCAAGAGCCCAAGAGCCCAAGAGTTTGAGGTTGCTGTAAGCTGTGACGTTACAGCGCTCTACAGAGGGCGACAAAGTGAGACTATCTCAAAAAAAAAAAAAAGAGGGAGAGCTAGAATCAGAACCCAGGTAGGTCTGTCTGTTTTGAGCCCAAGCCTACTCCAATATCAGTTCCTTGGACTTCTAGAACTACAGGCTGAATCCAACAAGATGAAATGAAACAAGTTGGGAAGAGCTGGCCACCCTGCTTGTCAATTTCAAACATCAGTTGTCCAAGCACAGGACCAGAAAGCCTGACTGAGCAGCAGAAAAGGCCTGGGGATTTTACCGTCCACAAAATTCCCGTGAGCCAACTGTGAGCCAGAAGCTTAAAAAAAAAAAAGTCACCTGAGGTCCCATTAACAAAGTTCTGAGATCCAGGACAAGAGTGGTAGCAGTGCCCAACCACACCCACGCTCTACAGATTTCTGCCCTTTGGAAGAAAATACTCCTGTGATGACAACCAACACCGAGAGGGCCTGAGCAACCCAGAGAAACTAGAAAAGGCTCTACCTAAAATGTTCTGCCTTCCTTCATCTGGCAGCCTCATCACTCACTTAACAAACACACAGTATTTACCACATGCCAAGTCTTCTTCTAAACTTCTTGTGTGTATGAACTCATTTAATACTCAATGAAATAGGTACCATTATTTCTCCTATTTTCAGATGAGGAAACAGAAGCAGAAAGGTTAAGTGATTTGCCTCACATTGCACAGCAGTGATAGTCCTGGGGTTTGAACCCAGCACTTATGCTCTAGAGAGCCCATTTAGAAGCCAAAGTCCCTGAAGTTTTGGGGTCCCTGATCCATCTAAGCATCTGATGCAAACTCCAAACCCTCTTTCTAGCGAAGAGCACACATTTAATACTGCATTCCATTTTAGGAGTTCACAGAACCTCTGCAGCTCATGTGAGGATTCTAGGTCAAAGGCCCCTCCTCTAAATAGTGGGCAGATTTTGAACATCTTTGAGCAATGGAGTGTAGAATTTCTCAAAAACTCATCCTAGGGCTAAGAGAAGCTCACAGGTGGAGGTAGTTAGAAGTCACTACAGACCAGGTCACCCTGACTCTTCTCCAGTGTCGAAGCCAGTGTCATTTTACGTCTAAATCGAGGCCATGAACTGCCAGCTCACACCATTCAATCACATGGGCTCCTGAAGGGCTTCTTCATCTGGGGGGAGAGGGAGGGGCTGGAGGCAAGCAGAGGCTGGGGGTTGGGGTGTCACAGATCCTTAGGGGTCCACGGCTGATTAAAGAGGAGCATCTCTGACTCTGAACACAATCCAGGCCCCGAGGGGAAAGAAGCCAATTCCAAAAGAGCACAGGCTGTATGACTCTATTTATGTAACATTCTTGAGGTCACAAAACTATGGAAATGGAAAACAGACTAGCAGTTGCCAAGGGTTGGGGGGGTGGGCAGGAAGGGAGTTGGGTGTGGCTATAAAAGGCCAACACAGGGATCCTCCTGACGACAGAGCTATGCTATTCCCAACTATGGTGGGGGACACCAAACCTACCCAACGCGATAAAACTGGCATAGAACTGAACATACACACCCAGGCACATAGGAACAGGCAAATGAATACAGGTGAACCAGGGCAAATTGGAACAAGGTCATGGGTTGTATCAATGTCAATATCCTGGCTATGATATTGTTCTATAGATTTGTAGGATATAGACCTTGGGGGAAACTGAGAGAATAGGGGGTCTCTGTTATTTCTTAACAACTGCATGCGAATCTACAATTATCTGAAAAATAAAGTTTAAGAAAGTGGAAAAAAAAATCCAAGCCCCTTAGGAGTCTTTGCAACAGAAACACTTCAGAAGCCTTCTCTGATGGCACCCCCATAATCTAATGAGGGCCCTTCCCTGAAACTTCTTGTCATTGCAACATGTTTCTTCCTGTCACACTACTTATCACCATCTCTAATCAGATTAGTGAGGTTATATATGTGAATGTTTATTTTATTTCAGGATGCAGATGGCATAGAAAGAAATATGTGAGGGCAGCGCCTGTGGCTCAGTCGGTAAGGCGCCGGCCCCATATACCGAGGGTGGCGGGTTCAAACCCGGCCCTGGCTGAACTGCAAACCAAAAAAATAGCCGGGCGTTGTGGCGGGCGCCTGTAGTCCCAGCTACTTGGGAGGCTGAGGCAAGAGAATCGCTTAAGCCCAGGAGTTGGAGGTTGCTGTGAGCTGTATGATGCCATGGCACTCTACCGAGGGCGATAAAGTGAGACTCTGTCTCTAAAAAAAAAATAAAAATAAAAAATAAAAAAATAATAATAAAAAAATAAAAAAAGAAAGAAATATGTGACTCCAAATATGTTTTTAACTTCCCTACATAGGTACATGCCATAAAAAATAGAAAGCAGGCAAAAGTCTAGAAAAAGATAGCAATCTACATTACAAAGGGTTTGTAGCCTTAATTTATAAAGAGATCTTACAAATCAATAAGACAAACATCCCTTTAAGAAAAAGAGACAAAGGACATAAATGGTTCACAAGAGAAGTGTATCATAGAAGGAAGATGTGAAATGGCCACACTCAATATGCTACTAGTTGCTGATGTGGGGACTGTAAAGATAACCTGTAATTTAAACTATGTATTTGTTTATACATATGTGTGTTTGTCTTCTCCTGTGAGAATGTTAAGTCCCATGAGAGCAAAGCATTATGTCGGCTCATTGCCTTGGCCCTAGGGCCTAAAATATGCCCAGCATGTGTTCCATAAACATCCGTTAAAATTCAGCAATAACAAATTCAATAATCTATTTTTAAACACAGACTTGGTACTAAGCTTTTAGTACTCATAATAATCGCATCTAATGCTTATTCTGTGCCTGGCACTGTTCTAAGTGCTTACACAATGTCGTCAACAATTTAGTTCTCCCAGCAACGCTATGAGGACATTAACATCTCCATTTTACAGATGGAGAGACTGAAAGTTACTGGAGGGTTCTGAGCAAAGAAGTGACATGATGAGGCCCGTGGGTCACGGGCAGAAGGACAGAAGGTTAGAGGAGCTACTGACCACAGAGTAGAATTTGAACTCAGGCATCCATGAGTTCAAATCATTCAGCATCCATGTGCTTAACCTCTGCATTTGCTGCCTCTTGAAATGCAGTTCCTGAGGCCCTGGGACTCTGGTCAGGGAAGCACCACTGGCCTGAACCCCAAAAAAGAGCAAGTGACAAGGGTCAGGGAAGCACCACTGGCCTGAACCCCCAAAAAGAGCAAGTGACAAGGCCAAGGTCACAGAGTTAGGAAACAGGCAAAATTGGCGAAAGCTGGAAACAGGAAGTGAACAGAAGCACCTAGACTGGGGAAACACACCTGCTGGCATGAAAACATCTTTAACTCGTTGCTTTAAAAAAATTGAGGGGGCCAAGTGCAATGACTCACACCTGTAATCCTAGCACTCTGGGAGGCCGAGGCAGGTGGATTGCCTGAGCTCACAGGTTCAAGACCAGCTTGAGCAAGAATAAGACTCCATCTCTAAAAATAGCTAGGAGTTATGGTCCCAGCTATTCAGGAGGCTGAAGCAAGAGAATTGCTTGAGACCAAGAGTCTGAGGTTGCTGTAAGCTATGATGCCACAGCACTCTACTGAGGGTGACAAAATGAGATCCTGTCTCAATAAATAAATAAAATAAAAAATTGCGGTTGGGGGGTGGGCTAAGTAGTGAGTCCTGAAATGTCAGAAACCAGCAGCAGTTTGGAAGTGAGCTGGCAGGACTCTCCCCGAGCCCAGAGGGATGTACAAGCTTCCTCCTCTTCTTTCTTCTTGGCTGAAAATCCACTTTGAAGGAGGGGCTGGTTCTGCAGACAGGAGGTGGTCAGCCCTGTGACAAGTGGCATGTGGAGAAGAAGCCAGGGACAGTGGGGTTGCAGAGCGTCCAGAGCCACTGACCCCTGAAACTTCACCATCGAAGCTGACCAGAAAGAACAGCACCAGTGGTGCAATCAGTTAGCACACTTACAAGAAGCGGGCCTGGAGCTTCCTCTGGCCTCTGGGACAGCTGGGCTACTCTGGCAGAGAGCCAGGGACACACTTCTCTGTGGGCAGTAGCCTTCCCATAACTGGGATTTCCAGAACTGGCAGCCACATCAGCAGCTCCGCCCTTGACAGGGAGATAAGCTGGACCAGGGACCCAGAATGACCTGGGTTCTCCCTGCCTTACACCACAGAGAGCTGGCTCTGCTGTCACAGGAGCAAGTGTCAGCCACCTGTGCCAATAGACCCCACAAGCCTCCTTGTGGGCCTGCTGTGGCTCTCTAGTGCCCCTTGATCACGCCCTAGTGTATTCTGGCTGCAGATGCTTTCCGAGTGTTATGTACCAGCTGTTACAGATGCAACCGGGCCATTCATTCACTCATTCCTTTCTTCTTTTCACAGATATTTGAGTGAGGTAGAAAGTTACTGGAGGGTTCTGAGCAAAGAAGTGGCATGATGAGGCCCGTGGGTCACCAGGGCAGAAGCAGAGACCAGTGAGGTGCACCGCCCAGGGAGAGGCTCGGGGCTCACTGGGCTGAGGGGTGGGACTGGCATCAGGGCTGAATTCTGGATCTGAGTGGAGCTCATGGGGCTGCTGGGGGTGGATGAGAGAGCAGGAGTCAAGAATGACAGAATGACTCCTGGCCATTACCAAATGGGCTGAACTCGGACTGTGGTGGGAGGTGGATGGGAAACAGGTCATCAGCAAGTGCAGGAGGCCATTAGGGACAGGCAGGAGACCCTTCCCTCTGGGGGAGGGAAAGGAAGGAAGAAAGCAAAGCAGAGAGGGAGGGATTAGGATTGTCAAATCCAAACGTACTGGGGGCTGAGGGAGGGCAGGGAGTACATCAGCCGGGTGCTGCATACAGCAGGCACTCAATAAATGGTCACGTGCATTTTACTTTATTCTTCAACACTTTACACAGTGCTTTCCTGGTACCAGACACTGGTCTAGGTGCTTAAAGACCTCCTGATGAGAAAAGTACAATTATTAAACTCATGTTACAGATTGTGAGGGCTCTTGTGGGGGTGGGGATGAGCAAAGATGAATAACCAGACAGGAGGGAGGGTCTAGCCCACTTCCTGCCTTAGAAGCTGGGCCCTCAGCCAGTGGGTATGAGGGGGAGAAAGGGTGGCTGGGGAGGTCAGCAGGGCCAGGGACAGCTCTGTTTGCTGAGCAACAGTGACAGACTCAGCCTCTGTCCCCAGGGCAATGGGAAGCCACCGAAGGAGACTGATGAGAGCAGTGCTGCGGAAGTTGGTAAAGAGGGGCAGGGGTGTGCCTGCCTGGGAAAGGAGGTGGCAGGCGTGGGCGATGACCCATGCAGGGGTAGGTGACACAGAAGAAAGTGGCCTCAGCCAGGATGGTGGGGAGGACGGTGGGGACCCTCACCTTGATGAAGAGCTGGGAAGAGGAACAGACCTGCCGGGGAACACCACACGCTGAAGCACAAGGGGCTTATGCAGACAAGGGCCTTGTCTGAAAAGGACAAGGAAGGCTGGACACATGACCGCCTTCACAGGACAGAAGACAGCCAGATCATCTCCAGAGCGGGGCACTGTCTTGAGGTCAGCTGTCATCACATGTCAATGGCCACTTAATGGCAATATGGACACTCATGCTGTCTGCATAAATACTGACAAATTCTGGCTCAGAGTCCCCTCACACACCCTAAGGCATGCACCATCTCAGCCACCCCAGGAGAGCTGACCTCCAGAGAGCTAGTTATTATTGCTCACTATCATGAGTAATAAGATAGTGGCCTCTGCCGTCAGAGCGCTGATTTGATTCTCTTTCAGTGACAGCCCAGTGGGCCTCCTTCCCGATGTCCACAAAAGTCAACACAATTGTCCCTGCATATCCCCAGTTCCTCCAGCCCTTATAGGCCATGCCCTGGGCCCTTCTGCCCAGACTGTCTCACATCTCCCCAACTAGAGGCAGCTTCACTCACCAGCCTCAGCTGACTCAGGAGCACTTGACACACACTTGACTCTCGCTGATTCATATAACACTGACACTACCCCGAGGGTCATTGCAGATGCAGTTAATACCATCCCCATTGTACAGACAGAGAAACTGAAGCCCAGAGAGGTATAAGAACCTACCTAAGGATGCACAGCTAGTAAGTGCTGGGGCCAGGATTTGAAACCAGGCCTTCTAGCTCTGGAGTCCATGGTACAGCGCCTGACACAGAAGAAGCAGACATAAATCCACTCACTTTTTATACACATCACTGTTTGCTTCTTCCAGCAAGCTCAGTATGGAAGGTGTGGTCAAATGTCCCCTCCGCCCAGAGAAGAAACTGAGGCTCAGGAGATTCAGAGATGGTCTGAGGTGACAGAGTAGGAAGTAGCCAAGCCAGGATTTGCCCTGTCACTGTTTACCCAAACTTCACCAGTGCACTTTTCTCTACAGAGACCTGGACTTTGTCCCCTGGGCAAACCCAAAGCCAGGACAACACGTTGGCACAGATAAGAACTTCCTGTTCACTTTCTGTCTGCAGACAGAAGGGTGTGTAGTGCTTCCCTTTGTCTCACTCCAAAACACTACTAGATGGACAGGTCACACAGACACGGTGTATCTAAGACACAGAAGCCTAACTCTCCACCTAAGTGCACACTCCACGCTGACTGGCTGGAGTGTGACATGGCAAACTGGGATCTACTCGGAGCCACAGTCTCTTCATCTGTGCAATGGGAATAGGACCACCGCCTCACTGGGTGGTTGCGAGGAGGTAAAGAGCCCAGGGCTGGGCGGGAGAGACCTGGGATAGTGTTAATGGAGGAGGTGGCAAAGGCTTATCTCAGAGCACCAAGAAAACTCTTCAAGACCTGAAGCAAATGACAGCTGTCAGGGCAGCACAGATGGGTGGTCATAGGTTCAAGCTGAGTAAAGGAGGCGTGGCTCAAAAAAGCAAAACTGTCTGAATCCATTTATGTAACATTCAAAAGGAGACAATTGATCTTGAGGTTGGAAGTCAGAACAGTGGCCTTGGAGGACAGGACTGTGATCTAGCAGTGGCAGGAGGGGTCCTTTTTGGGAAGCCGGTCATGTTTTGTTTCTTGATTGGGTCACATGCATGTGTTTATTTTGTGAAAATCCACAAAGTGTCATTTGTCTGTGCACGTCTGCACATATGTGGTGATAAAAAGGTAAAGAAACAAAATGGACAAGAGGGAAGGGAGAGAGCAGAGGCTGCAATCTAGGCAGAGATCTCAGAACCACCAATCCTCAGGGCAGGTGGGACCTTCCAAAGGTCCCTTAGCCCCCTCTCCATGACACCTGAGTTGCCCAGGCCACTCCAGGGGGCCACTGACTCTCTGCTTCCCTGCCTCCAGCCCATAGGCAACTCTCTTGTGGTCACAGAGAGCATCTTTTCTGGAGTAAACTCTAATACTAAGCAGGGGTCCTCAAACTTTTTAAACAGGGGGCCAGTTCACTGTCCCTCAGACCCTTGGAGGGCCGGACTATAGTTTAAAAAGAAAACCATGAACAAATTCCTATGCACACTACACATATCTTATTTGAAGTAAAAAAACAAAACGAGAACAAGTACAATCACACCGCCTCATGTGGCCCGTGGGCTGCAGTTTGAGGATCCCTGCAAGAGGATGTCGATGCATGACCTAGGTGAGTAGAGGGGACAAGTGGCAAACACGTGCCCTGCCCTACAGAACAGCTGCCACTCTGCTCTGGTAGCATTTTTGTCATGTGAAAATGAAGCCTTGGTTTTTGCCAGGTCTTTTGATTTTTCAAAAGAAGCTAGAGATCGGGTGGCGCCTGTGGCTCAAGCGGCTAAGGCGCCAGCCATATACACCAGAGCTGGTGGGTTTGTATACAGCCCAGACCTGCCAACCAACTACAACCAACAAATAGCCGGGCGTTGTGGCGGGCGCCTGTAGTCCCAGCTACTTGGGAGGTGGAGGCAAGAGAATCGCTTAAGCCCAGGAGTTGGAGGTTGCTGTGAGCTGTGATGCCACAGCACTCTACCCAGGGCAACAGCTTGAGGCTCTGTCTCAAAAAACAAAAAAAAAGGAGCAGCTAGAAATCCAGATCTTTATGTGTGTTATCCTGATTCTTAAATGCTGGAAACTAATTCCATTTTTATGGCACACCGCCATGGCCCTGAAGTCCCACATTTGTGGTCTCCATCTGGTTCACAGTCACCAGCTGGTGTCCTGGGCAGGGGCCAACTGTCCTGAAACTCCAGGGGAGCCCCGACAAGAGGGAAAAGAGCAACAGATGGAACCCCCTCACCTACCCCAAGCACCAAAGCCTTCAAAGGAGAAAGAAACCTTAAGTTCCTCCAGCACAGGGACCATGTCTCACTCATGTCTCGTGGTGAGGAGGCAGCCACCCACTGGTGGCTAAAAGAAGTTACTGGCTGTCTCATCAAGCTTTCACCCTCACTGGGACCTTTGTACATGCCATTCTCACTGCCTGGAATGGTAGGCAGTTTTATACCCAATGACTAAACTGTGCAAGCTTGGTACAGTGGTTACGGTGCCAGCCACATATACCGAGGTTGGTGGGTTTGAACCCGGCTTGGACCAGCTAAAACAACAAGGACGACTGCCACAACCACAAAAAAAAAAAAAAAGAAAGAAAGAAAGAAAAAACTGTGCACGGGACATTCGCAATGCCTTTCATATTCATTATCATATTTGTTTTCCACAAAAAAACCAAGGGAAAGGCAGGACGAGTCACACCCTCATTTTATGCATGAAGAAATTGATGCCCCATGATCATATCGATGTACACAGCTATGATTTAATAAAAAAAAAAAAAAAGAGAAAGAAATTGAGGCCCAGACAGGGAAGAGGACTTGCCCAAGCTTATGGTTGTAGAACAGAGACTGCAATGCAAGTTTTGGTGTTGTTTTTAAACAACATCTGGCTCATTAGTATGGGAATATTAATATCAAATAATACAGAATTGAAGACATTGAAATATTAAAAGAGAGAAATGTGGGTATGTTACACTGATAAAATGAGCAATTCACCAAAAAGTTACAAACATCACAAACCCATGTTCTATTCCTAGGAGTATGCACCTAATGACATAGCTTAAAAAATAAAGCAAAACCTTACAGAAACGTGAGGAGAAATTAACAGATCCTCCACTATAGTGGGAAATAAACCAAGTAGAGAAAAACCTGGAGCATATAAAATATAATAGCTAGCTTGATATGATAGATATATTTCTATAACTTTATACTCAGCAAAAAATATACATTCTTTTCAAATGCAAGAGGAAAAAAATGACCATAAAATATTACAAAGAAGAGCTCAACAAATTCTCTACCACTGTAATCATAGATATATGATGACCACATACATTGATTGCAATGACTACAATGACCACATTTAAAATAATAAAGAGAACTTTTAAAAATGCCATCTCAAAAGTTTAAAAAGCATATGACACTTTTAAGTATCTCTTAAAATGAAAACCAAAAGGGAAATTACAAACTATTTTAGCAGTGAATAATGTTGTATAACAACACTTGTGATATGAAGCCAATACTCATAGAAAAAAGTACACCCATTTGGCTTGAAGTAGCTTTATTAGAAAACTGAAAATAACTGTCACCCTCAGTTATTTTCAGGAATTTCAGAATGGAAGAAACTGACTGGTAACAGCTCATGCAAAAGAGAGACATGGAGGTTTTAGGTGACGAACCCAATATGAGCTCTCAGTGGGATGTGGCTACTACTAGTATAATTGCAGGTTGTATCAACAGAAGTATTGGTTTCCAGATCCAAGGAGGTGATAGTCTGCCTTTCTCCCTGACCAAGCAGGCTATAGGGGAGGCCAAGGGCTTTATGTGGGACTCTGACCAATTGAATTATGTCTAAAGCCAGAAAAATTAGTAACTTTCTGCATCAGGGAGAATAGCTGAAATAACTATGGTCGTATAGTCTAAACAGGAGAGACATCTTACTGGAGTTGGAGGGGCAAAACCAGAGCCAAAAGTGGAAGCTCCTGGAAAGCTAATTTGGCTAAATCTCAGGAAAGATTTTCTCCCAATTAGAGCTGCCCAGCTATGAAAATACAGCTTCTGGAAGGAATACGCTCCATCTCTAGAAGGAAGACTCTCAGAAGGCTGTGGCTCTGTGGGCTTGGAGGGCTGCCCAGACTAGAGATCTGCAGTCTCTCCTCCCTGGAGAAGTTCAGTCTCCTGAAAAGGCACAACACTACCTCTGCCTGCTTCAGGAAAACCTTAGGCTTCCCCTAAATTCTCCAAAATGGTCCTCAATGACTATGCTCCATTATTTCGGACCAAGATATGTAGTTCTAGGGTCAGGCACGGTAGCTTGCACCTGTAATCTTGCACTCTGGGAGGCCAAGGTGGATGGGTTGCCTGAGCTCAGGAGTGAGACCAGCCTGAACAAGAGCCAGACCCCATCTCTAAAAGCAGGATGTGTGGTGGGTGCCTGTAATACCAACTACTTGGGAGTCTGAGGCAAGAGGATCACTTGAGCCCAAGAGTCTGAGGTTGCTATGAGCTGTGACAGCCACGGAGGGCAACAAAGTGAGACTCTGCCTCAACAAAACAAAACAAAACAAAACAAAACAGACATGTAGTTCTTTTAAACTCTTATTTCTTGGGCTGGATAGTTCAGAACAGTGGTTACATGCATAGGCTCCTGGGCCAGCAGACCTGGGTTTAAACGCAGACTCTGCCACTTGTGAGCTGCGTCAGCCAGGTTAAGTCTCTACCCTGAACCTCCACTTCCCTCTTGGGAGAATGAGGAGGACACCCACGCCCTTCCACCCTCTGCTTTGGCATTTCCACACTGTCTGAGACACATGGAAGGGGCTCATTTGTAAAGTGTAAAGCGATCTGTATAGAGAATGGATTATCTGTGAAAAGGGACTTGGAGGAACCAATCCCAGGCTGACCACAGGGTTGCTGGGTGCATCAATGGTTGGTAAGCACCCCGACAATGTAAAAAAAGTTCATCTAAGTCAGTGATTTTCAACTGGTGTACCATAAGAGGATCTTAGGTATGCCATGAAAATTTTTAAAGATCATTACTTAAATTATTTTTGAGAGAAGTTCAAAGCACAGTAAGTATATTCTTTTTTCACTTTTTTTTAATCAATGTAATTTAAATGTCCAGCGGAAGTTTAACTATAGGTTCAAGTGTGCCATGTGATAAAAAAGATTGAAAAACACTGATCTAAGTGGTAGAGGTTGTTCAGCCTTCCAGCGTAGTTTTCATTGTGTTTAAACACAGTGGTGAAGACTATCGAGTTTCCAGGTCCACAGCCCTGCTCTGGCACGTTCCTGCTGTGAGATCCTGAATAACTCACTGAACCTATCTGTGCTGCTACAAAGTTAGGATAAGAGTAATCCTTTATAGGATTGTTTTACAAGTTGAATGAGACATTGCAGGTATTTGGCTCTTGCTTACTTCTCTGACCTCCATACCTACCCCTTTCCCTCTAGTTGAATGCCATCCAACCACATCTGCTTCCCTGGTGTGGGGCAAACACACCAAGCCTGGTCCTAACTCAGGGCCTTTGCACTTGTTCTTTCCTCTGCAAGATCACTCTTTCCCCAAACATCCATGTCTTGTAACTCAAAAGCCCTTCTTCACAGTCATCACCCCATGAGGCTGTCAGCTCTGGATCACTTGCTACCAGGTCTCTAGCCCCTAGCATTTTAGCTGAGTGTAAGCACCTAGCTGGGTGCTGACACCCAAGATATGTGAGCGCTTGCTACTGTTTAACTCTGCTCTGCAGGCTGGAAGCTCTTAGACCCAGAATGCCACCTCTCCCCTCCAGGAACTCTGTTCAGGCAAACCCTTGAAAGGCCCTACTTCTGGATAGCCACATGCAGGACCCACTCCCTCCCTCTCCACATGTGGGCCCAGCTGGAGATCATAGCACCCAGGCTGGCTTTAGCGCAGACCCTGGATTTCTTGAGCAGCAGAGAGGAGATGTGGAGGCCCTTGGGGGCCCATAGAATGAGAATGAGTCAGTCAGAGCCAAACCTAAAACCTCAGAGACTTCAGTGCTTCTTGGAAAGGCCAGAACAGACGCACTTAGACAGAACTGTGCACACAAAGCGTGGGGCGAACATGGGAAGTGAGGTCTTCTATCCTCTGTGGGTTCCTCTACCTGCCCATTCTCTCCCAGGCCTCTGCCCCTTGTCCTTCTCAAATGTCACCTCTTCAGAGAGGCTCTCCTTGATCCTGCCCTCACCTGGCTTTGCTTGCCTTCCCAGCACTGTTTCCACCTGTCAGAATATTGCAGGTTCACGTTCTCTGTTATGAAATCCTGGGAGTCAGATGCATGTCAGAATTCAGAATTACTCAGGCTGTAGAAAGGTAATCTTGTGTAAAATACCACCTGACATGCTCAGCCCCTGCAGGATCTGGAGTAGCACGCAGTGATCAATAGCACCAACGTCTCTGCAGCAGGACATTCCAGCATTCATGCCAAGGAGGATTAAAATGCTAAAAAGTCTCATGTTTAGCTTTCAAATGAGTTATAAGAAAACTCTCAGTTTCCAGAGCTTGCGGATTTCATTATGATAGATAAGGGCGATAGATCTGTATATATTTATTTGTTTGTACATTGCCTGTCTTCTCAACTAGAATCTAAATTCTGGCAAGGACTTTGTCCAATCTTCTAGCACTAGCACCTGGCACATATAGGTGCTCAATAAATACCTGAAAAAGAAATGCCCGGGCGGCGCCTGTGGCTCAGTGAGTAGGGCGCCGGCCCCAAATACTGAGGGTGGTGGGTTCAAACCCAGCCCCAGCCAAACTGCAACAAAAAAATAGCCAGGCATCATGGCAAGCACCTGTAGTCCCAGCTACTTGGGAGGCTGAGGCAAGAGAATCACCTAAACCCAGGAGTTGGAGGTTGCTGTGAGCTGCGATGCCATGGCACTCTACCGAGGGTGATAAAGTGAGACTCTGTCTCTAAAAAAAAAAGAAAAAGAAAAAGAAATGCCCGAGGAAGCCAGGTGCTGGATATGGAGGAGTGACTCTGTCTGAAATGGGAAGAGAAACGGCAATGACTTAGCCCCTTCCATGGGCAAGGTGCTTATGCAAACTATCACAGGCACCAGGCGCTGTGGCTCATGCCTATAATCCCAAGACTTTGGGAAGCTGAGAAAAAGTGATCACTTGAGCTTAGGAGTTTGAGACTAGCTCGGTAACACAAGACCCTGTCTCTACTAAAAAAAAAGAAAAAGAAAATAGGCACAGTGGTGTACACCTGTAGTCACAGCTACTTAGGAGCTAAGGCAGAAGCCTAGGAGTTTGAGGCTGTAATGAGCTGTGATCATGCCACTGCACTCCAGCCTGGGTGACAGGGCAAGATTCTGTCTAAAAACAAACAAACAAAATCATTTTATGGACATGACAAACAAATAGTGGCTCGGAGAGGATACGTAACTTCCTTCAGCTTACGCAGCTAGGAAGCAGGATCTTAGATTTCAACCTGGGGTACCTGTCTTCAAGTTTATGCCCTTCTCTCTGCCTCAGGCAGGTAGAATAATTTGCTTGAAGACAAAATGCAATAGAAACACTGGTGGTCTGATACTTGAGCCTTCACTGGGGTGCTCTGACACACACTCAGGAAGGGCAAGTTCATGTCACATCTAGGCAAGCTTCTGGTCTCTCTTGTAGTCCAGCCAAAGGAAGTCTGGCCAAACATGGCTGAGCAGTTTTCCACAGCGCTATCCGTGAAGAATGCACAGAAGAATGTCTTTCTTCGTTACCACAGCAAACTGGCACAGCAGAAAAGAACACAGGCTGGGATGGAAAGTAGGTTCGAATCCCACCCTCTGTTACCCTCAGATGTGGGACCTTAAGCAAGACCATAGCACATATCTCTGAGTCTCGGTTTTATCACCTGAAAAATGGGTAGACTAAATCCTATCCAACAGATTCGCACCAGGCCACAATAAAGATGTATTTATTTAAAAATACGTAGTGATTACTACATACCAGGCACATTTTGTATGTTTGACATATATTGACTCATTTAATCATCACAATGGTATAGTCACTATTATTTCACAAACTGGGCAGCTGAGGTCCTGAGAAGTTAGTTACATGGTAAGTGGCAATCTGGGTTTGAACCTGGGCAATCTGGCTCCACGGTCTGTGCTCTCACCTCCAAGCCAGGTCTCTTGACAAGTAACACACACATAAACACTTATCGTGGACCTTCTATGTGTTGGAAATTGGGTTAAGCATCTTTAAAAACGTGACATCACTTATGTTCATGAAAGCCCAAATGTCCAAAAATGAACAAGCCTGGCAGCCAGGGTTCTTCTGTCCCTGCCCCACTCCCAGGTCCCAGCAAGGACAGGCGAGGATGTGGAATCCCAAGGACTCTCCTCTGTCCTCCAAGATGGGGTTGGGACAGGGACAGAAGGGGGTGTAGACAAGGTTCTCTCATCTCACTTCTTTGACACTTCACTTCTTTTCAGTTCCTATTCTGTTAGTATCAGAAAATCGTGATCACCACAGGCGACAGTCTTCTGCAACTCTGGACTGCCGTTGTACAAAATATACCAGTCATTGAGTCACTTCCCAGAATTTAGAAACCTGCTGGTAACTGGATATGTTGTAACTGGGGCAGTTGTGTGGTGAGTGCATTTTCTTCCCTGCTGCCTCTCCACCACCTTCCTCCAGATTATAGTCCAGAGGCCCAAAGTGGGGCCCAGGAAGCTGTTTTGTGACACTATGGCTCCAGCAAAGGTAAAATACACCAGTCTATACTCCTTAGCACTGCATTCAGTGTAGCCCAGCCCACCTTGCTGAGACAAGAGGAGACGCCCCTCAGGTTCCTCACACTGGGCCCTTTCATACCTCTCAGCTTTGCCGCACTGTGCCCACTCCTCAGCATGCCTTTATCTCCCATTCTTCAGCTGCCAAAGGCTGGCTCACAAGTCCCCCGTTCTGAGAAGACTTTCCCACTGCCCTGGGAGGAGCTGATCCCCTGGCTTGTGCTCCCGCAGCCCCTGGTGTATCCTTCCCTCATAGCTCCTCCACTGCCTCTGTCTGGCCTTGTCACAGTCTTCCTGCAGAAGAGCAGCTTCTCCAGGGCAAACATCAGCGTCTAATACAGCATCCAGAGTCCAGCAGGAACTCAATGAATGGCTTAGCTGGTCACTTCCACTCATGGGTTAGGCTAGCTGAGTTCTAAGAAGCTTCTGCAGAGCTCTGGAATCCTCTGTGCAGGGCACCCTGGCCAAACATACACCTGAGCCTCAGTTTCCCCATCAGAGTTGAGGATTTTAATAAAGGTACTGATGTCTCAGCAAATGCCCTTGGTTCCTAAAAGTCTACCAACACAGTGGGGAGCTGCAGTGGGTCACTCCTCCCAGAGGGCTAAGGAAGAGCAGAGACTAGGACTGACGTAGGATTAGTGCTGGCCTGGGGCCACCAGCAGGCATACCAGTGGTCCCCTGTCTTGCCTGATTCTAAGAAATCCAGATTTTGTTTAAAAGAAAACACACCAAGCCAGGCACGGTGGCTTACGCCTATAATCTCAGCACTTTCAGAGGCCAAGACCAGAGGGTCGCTTATGCCCAGGAGTTCAACACCAGGCTGGGCACAATAGTAACATTCCATCTCTACAAAAAAATTTAAAAATCTGCTGGGCATGGGCCTACAGTCCCAGCTACTTAGGAGGCTATGGGCAAATCACTTCAACCCAGGACCCTGAGGCTGTAGTGAGCTATGATCACACCCCTGCACTCTAACCTGGGTGACATAGGGAGACCCTGTCTCCAAAAAAAAAAAAAAAAACAGCCCAACAGATTCTCAGGTTTAACTGAATCTGAATTTCAGGGCAAGGGCCTGGGATTTTTAAAATCCCTTGGCAAATGCAGTTTTAAGGGTGGTTTGACAAACACTATGGAAAGGTGGAAAGTAGCTGGCTCTGACATCAGACTGCCTGGGTTGGAATCCTGCTCCCCTACTTTTGAAGTGGGTGTCACCTCGGGCAAGTTACTAAAGCTGCCTCAGCCACGCATCTGTACAATGGCCATGATTCATAGTCCCCACCACGGAAGGGTGACCTACCAGTCTAACCTGGAATACTTTTAGTAACTTAAGTCCCAGTCAATAATCGCTATTATTTGGTCCATCTAATACTTGGAGGAGGAGAACAAAGGTCCAAAGGGCCTCGTTTCCCCGGATTCCTTGACCTAGTGCCCAACTTTACAGCTCTCAGAACTTTCCCCGCCCACCACCTCTCCCCACTCCTCACTAGCTTCTTCTTTTTTTCTTTTTTTAAGAGACAGAGTCTCAGTTTGTCGTCCTTGGTAGAGTGCTGTGGCATCACAGCTTACAGCAACCTCCAGCTCTTGGGCTTAAGCAGTTCTCTTGCCTCAGCCTCTTGCGTAGCTGGGACTACAGGCGCCCGCCACAACACCCGGCTATTTTTTGTTGCAGTTGGCACGAGGCTGGGTTTGAACCCGCCACCCTCGGTTATATGGGCCCGCGCCTCACTGAGCCACAGGCACCGCCCCCTAACTAGCTTCTTGAGCGCGGGGCCGGGAGCGATCGCCCAGAGAATAGGGCTGCATGTCCCAGACATGCATCATCCCAAACCCCACGACAGGTTGAGCCTCCTGAAGTCTCAGGGCCAGCACGGGTTTGGGCGGCAGGCTGGGCGTCCGAGCACTCCCGGCTCCGCGTCTCCGCCACCCAGAGGCGACACGGACAGAACAGAGTGCTGCTCCGGGTGCGCGGAGAGGAGCCGGGTCTGGACTGTCCCGGGTTCCCGCTGCCTGGGGCCCCGCTGGCGGCCAAGCCCTTCCCAGACGCCCGCAGCGTGCCTGGGGCGAAGTCCCGGAGCTCCGATCCGCACAAGGGCCCCGGGTCCTACCTGCGCGTTTCTACCCCATTCGCCGTCCGGACGCCCGAGCAGGAAGTGGACACCCCGAGGCGGACCCGCTCTGGTCCGCGCGTCGCGGGGCTTTCCTGGGCGCAAGACCCAGCCCGCCCTTGCTTCCTGCGCTCCGCCCCGGCGCCGGGCTTTTGCATGCACCGCCCCGCCCAGCAGCTCCGCCGCGCCGGCGGAGGGACCCCGGCTAGCTCCGTAGACTAGGCCACCTGAATGCGTGCCACTGCCACTGTTCCTTGCGGTCTCGGCCGCTGTCCTCTCCTGGGGGCTACCCCAGCACTCAGCCCCCAGCCCCGCAGCGCTCTGGCGCCCACGCTGCAGCCAGAGAATTCCAAGGTCGTTCCCTGTATCCTGTAACAAGAGGCCAGCCCCGGCCCAGCCTCCCGGCTTAGGCTCCTGCCTGACCTCACCCCACCTCCCCTTCCTGCCAAGACCCTTTGTGGAGGGGGCAGTTGCCTCTGCGGTTGGGAGGCTCTTCTCCCTCCCACGACCCGACTTCTAAGTTAACAGTGTTTGTTCAGTTTTTCAGTAACTGTTTACCAGCGCCCAGTCCAGAAAAGCTGAAATAGTGAAACAACCTTCAGTCTATAGCTAGTACCGTACAATCTGTCAGGCCATGGGTCAAGGCACTGCGTAGTCAACTCAATCTTTCTTACATGATCATCCATTTTACAGGTGGGGAAACTGAGGCACAGAACCATTAAGAAACTCACTCAGAATTGCAAGGCAGGTAAGCAGAGCCACTGGATACCACAGAAGCCCTGATGGGGCCAGATGATGGGGAAGATGCTAAGCAATGTATTTCAGGTAACAGGAGGCCCCAAGGCAGAAGGACACAGAGGGACCTCTTAGGCTAGTGGAGCAGGCAGTCTGGACAGGCCTCTCTGAGGAGGAGATGCTTGAGCTGAGAACCTGAAAAGGATGAGGAGGAGGGGAGACTAATTTAGAGAGCAGGAACTGCAAGGGCAAGGGGCCTGGAGTGAGAACCAGCTTAGCGTGTGGGGGAATTGTTTGAAGACCAGGGTGGCTGTAGAGCCTTGATGGAGGAGAGAGTGCAGGGAGGTGAAGTGGGAGCAGTTTGACCTCCTCCTGCCCTCTAGGGCTCTCAGTGTGAGGGTGCAGGCTAAGTTCTCCAAGCCAAGGACAGCCCAATGGGATCAAATGGAGCCAGGGAAGCAGCAAATCTCCTGATGGGGAAGGCCTGGCTTCTGGGGGGTGGGAGGTGTGCAGTGCTGAGGACAGACATGAAGCAGACACAGCAAGCCCTGTTCTCTGAGGCCTTACAACTAAGTGGGCAGGAGGACAGACACCGGCCCCTGCGGGTCAGGGGTGGCTTCCTGGAGTAGGTAGCTTCTGACCAGTGCCTCCAAGAATCAATGCTGACAACGTGGGCAGATACCTGGAAGTGAGTTGTGGTGTGGGAGTGGGAAACAACAGCATCTGTGTGTTTATTGGATGCTTCCATGTGCAAAGTCCTGGGCTGCGGAGAGTAAGAAATGATAGATCCAGCCCCTGCTTCCCAGTGCCAGGGATCTTCTCCAGTGGAGAGAGCACTGACAGGTAAACAGACACAAACAATTGAGTGTGATGAGCCCTGTGTTGGGGACAGCCAACACGACTGTGGACATGGAGAGGGCAGGCCTGTTGAGGCCTCAAGAAGGGCTTCTAGGAGCTCTCCAGACAAGATGTGACTCTCCTGTACACACTCACTCATTACTCAAGCACCCACACAGTTGAACCCTAATACACGCCAGGCATTGTTCTGAGCACTTTTACATGTCCTTTGCTATCTCAAGTTTTGGTTCCAACCCCTGGGAAGTAGGGCTGTTGTGAAGATGAAAACTTCCTGTGTCCTGTCTTTGTTCCTTTTGAGTTTGTGCCCCATCTAACCTAGTGATAACAGCAAAAGTCTGCCCTCGAAGTCTTTTGGGAATGTGCTGCTTGGGCTGTTTCCCTTCCTGGCCCCTCAAACCGGGCCTTCATCCTGTTTCCCCAGTCCTCCAGATACTTATGTCACTTATTGACTGTGTGACTTTGTGCAAAGTGAATTACCCTTACTGTGCCTGAGCTTGCACTTTTCGGTCAAGTGCATATAATAACAGCCCCACTTCATAGGGGTTGGAGAACAGATATTAAGCTAGCAAAGGACATGTAAAAGTGCTCAGAACAATGTGTTAGGCTCTCAACAAATGTCAATTGTCATTCTCATCAGAATGAAGATGAGAAAGAAGCGCGATCAGAGCCTATTCCCTTGGCCTGTCTGCTTGTTTGGGAAATGAAGATAAACACCATGCTGAGAAGTCAGGAGGGAAAAGAGCAGATGTGGTCAGATGTTAACACATCTGGGAAGTCTGGAGAAGGGACTGCGGGGAAGGAATTCTTTGTATTCTTTTCGCAACTTTTCTGTTATGTCAAAATAAAAAGTTAAAGAAAATAGGCATTGTCCTGAGGCCCAAGAGAGATTATAAGTGGGCAGTTTTTCTTCTTGCATACAGTTCCATTATTTAAGTTCTTGCCCAAGTCATCCCAGCTTTATCTATGCATGCTCTGGGTCAGGCCTGGGAGCAGCCTGGAGATGCCAAATTAGTAGGAACTCGGTCCCCCAACCCAGAGCTTCTCAAGTCTGGCCTGCCACATTATGAGCTGTGCTCACATTAATCACTACACACTTACTTGTTTTCAAGACTACATTTCAGTTTTTAAAATTAGTGGACTTTATTTTTTTGAAACAGTTTTAGGTTTATGGAAAAATAGAGCAGATAATACAGAGAGTTCCTATACGCCCCCTCTCCTGTGCACCATTTCACCTATTATTAACATCCTACCTTAGTGTGGTACATTTGTTACAATTAATGAACTAATATTGATTATTATAAAGTCCATGGTTTAAGTTTTACTCTTTCTCTTATAGTTCTATGGTTCTTAACAATCCATTATGTCATGGCTGCACACAGAGGACACCATGAAAAATCCTAAAAATCCCCCATGCTCTCAAGGAGTAGGGCGCCAGTCCCATATGCCAGAGGTGGCGGGTTCAAACCCAGCCCCGGCCAAAAAAAAAAAAAAAAAATCCCCCATGCTCCCTATTTGTCCTGAATCCTGAAAAATCCCTGATCTTTTTATTGTCTCCCTAGTTTTGCCTTTTAAAGTACAACTTCTATGGAAAACAATATGGAGATTTCTCAAAGGATTAAAAGTAAACCTACCATCCAATCCAGCAATCCCACTACTGGGTAGCTACCCAAAGGAAAAGAAATCATTTTATCAAAAAAAAAAAACAACATGCAAAAAAAAAAAGAAAAAAGACATCTGCACTTGAATTATTACAAAATGATTCACAATCACAAAGATGTGAAATTAACCTAAGTGCCTATCAATTCACGAGTGGATTAACAAACTGTCCATTCACTTACTGAAAGACATCTTGGTTGCTTTCAGGTTTTCACAATTATGAATAAAGCTGCTATAAACACTCACATGGAGGCTTTTGTGTGGACATAAATTTCTCAACACAATTGGGTAAATACCAAGGAGCACAATTGCTTCATAAAATAGTAAGAATATGTTTGCTTAACAAACTGCCAGTCTGTCTTCCAAAGAGGCTGTACCATTTTGCATTTCTAACAGTAATAAATAAGAATTGATATTGCTCTATATTCGTGTTAACATTTGGTATTGTCAGGTTTGGGGGTTTTAGCCACTCTAGTAGGTATGGAGTGGCATCACGTTGTTTTAATTTGCAGTTCCCTAATGACGTGTGAAGCTGAATATCTTTTCATATGCATTTTTGCCATCTGTGTATCTTATGTGCTGTCTTTTGATATTTTTTGCCCATTTTTAAGTTTGTTTTCTAGCTGTTGAGTTTTAAAACTCTTTATCTATTTTGGATACATGTTTCTTTATCAGATTATGTGTCTTGCAAATATTTTCTCCAAGTCTGTGGCTTACCTTTTCATTTTCTTAACAGTGTGTTATGCAAATCAGAAGTTTTAAATTTTAACAAGGTTCGAGTTATCAATTTTTTTCTTTCAAGAATTGTGCTTTTCTCCTAGCATTCTGGGAGGCCAAGGTGGGTGGATTGCTTGAGCTCAGGGGTTTGAGGCCAGCCTGAACAAGAGAGAGACCCATCTGTAAAAAAAAAAAAAAAAAATAGCCGGCACTGTGGCAGGCACCTGTAGTCCCAGATACTTAGGAGGTTGAGGCAAGAGGATCACTTGAGCCCAAGAGTTTGAGGTTGCTATGAGCTATGACGTCACAGCACTCAACCCTAGGGCGACTTGAGTGAGACTGTATCAAAAAAAAAAAAGAAATCAGACTTTACATCCTTCGTATTAACCTGGATGGACGTGGAAGACATTATTCTTAGTAAAGCATCACAAAAATGGAGAAGCATGAATCCTATGTGCTCAATCTTGATATGAGGACAATTAATGACAATTAAGTTTATGGGGGGGGAGAAGAAAGAGGGATGGAGGGAGGAGGGTGGGGCCTTGGTGTGTGTCACACTTTATGGGGGCAGGACATGATTGCAGGAGGGACTTTGCCTAACAATTGCAATCAGTGTGGCTGGCTTATTGTACCCTCAATGAATCCCCAACAATAAAAAAAAAAAAAAAAAAAAAGAAATCGTGCTTTTGGTTGTTACCTAAATACTCACTGCCAAACTCAAGGTCACCTGTATCCAAGATTTTACCCTATGGTATCTTCTAGAAGTTTTATAGTTTTGTATTTTACATTTAGGTCTATAGTTTATCTGAGTTATAGTTTATAAAATATGTAAGGTCTGTGCCTAAATTATTATTACATATAGAAATCTACTTGTTCTAGCAACGTTTGTTGAAAAGACTATAATTTCTCTATCAAATTGCCTTTGCTATTTTGTCAAAGATTAGTTGACTATATTTGTGAGGATATATTTTGGGGCTCTCTATTCTGTTCCATTGATCTATTTGTTCTTTCATCAGTATCATGCTGTCTTGATAGTAAAGTTGGGTAGTGTCAGTCCTTCAACTTGTTATTGTTCTTCCTTAGTACTGCGTTGGCTATTCCAGGTCTTTGGCCTTTATATATAAACTTTAGAATCAGTCAAATTTATAAAACGACTTACTGGGATTTCAATTGGGATTTTGCTGAATCTATAGCTCAAGTTGGGAAGGATTGACATCTTAATACTGAAATGAGTCTTTTATTCATGAGCATGAAATATATATCCAACTATATAGATCTTCGTTTTTCTCATCAGAGTTTGCCCCTTCCCTCCCTGCCTCCTTTCCTTCCTTCCTTCTGCTAATATAAATGGCATTGTGTTTTTAATTTCAAGTTCTAATTATTCATTGCTGGAATATAGGAAAGTCATTGACTTTTGTATGTTAACTTTGTATCCTGCAGCCTTGCTACAAATATTAGTTCTAAGAGGTTTTATTGTGGACTTTTTGGGATTTTCTGTATAGACAATAATGTTATCTGTAAACAAAGACAGTTTTGTTTTTTCCTTCCCGATCTGTATAACTTTACCTTTTTTTTTTACTTCATTTTATTACATTAGGTAGTACTTTCAGTATGATATTGAATAGAAATGGTGAGAGGGAGCATCATTGCCCTGTTCCTGACCTGTACGGGAAAGGCATTTAATTTTCTTACCATTAAGTATTGTGTTAGCTTAGGTTTTTTGTGGATATTCCCTACCAAGTTGAAGCAATTCCCCTCTAATCATAGTTCACTGAGAACTAGTATTTAATCACGAATGGATGTTGGATTTTGTCAAATGCTTTTCTTTTCAGCTATTGATAATATATGATTTTTCTTCTTTAGCCTGTTGATGTGATTGATTACATTAATTGGCTTTGTCGAATTAGCCTTAACTAGCTGGAATAAATACTACTTGGTTGTAGTGTATAATACTTTTTATACCTTATTGTGTTTAATTTGGTAATATTTTGTTGAGGAGTTTTGCATCTACATTCATGAACGATATTGACCTGTAGTTTTTCTTTTTATTTGGTTTTGATATTAGGGTAATGCTGGCCTTATAAAGAAGTTAGAAAATTTTCCTTCTGCTTCTGTTTTCTGGAAGAGGTTATAGACAATTGGTATCATGTGTTCTTTAAATGTTTGGGAGAATTCACCATCAGAATCTGTTACTTTCTTTTAAAAAAAGTTATTAATTGTTGATTCAGTTTCTTTAGTAGGTATGAGAAAATTCTGATTATTATTTTTCCTTTGCTAATTTTGGTAATTTGTGTCTTTCAAGGAATTGGCCTGTTTTACATAAGTTATCGAATTTGTGGGCATAGAGTTAGTCATAATATTCCCATATCCTTTTTCTATTCATGGAATCAGTAGTTATAATTCTTCTTTCATTTTTGATATATATATTTTTTCATTTCTGAAATTATTAGTTTGTGTTTTCTCTCTTTCTTTTTCTTGATCAGCAGCCTAGGTAGAGGTTTATCAGTTTCATCGATCTTTTCAAAGAACCAACTTTCGGTTTCATTGAATTTTCTCAATTGATTTTCTGTTTTCAATTTGGTATTTAGTCTTCTTGGTGTTCTCTGATCTTCCTGGATCTGTTGATTAGTGTTTGTCATTAATTTAGAAAATTCTTATCCATTATTATTTCAAATATTTCTTCTGTTCCTTTATCCTTCGGATACCGCCATGACATATATGTAACACTTTTTGTAATTATCCTACAATTCTAGGACAGTTTGTTCTTTTTTTCACTATTTTACTTGTTGTATTTCACTTCATGGTTTCTGAAGACATATTTTCAAGCTCACTTGGATATGCCCATCAAAGACATTCTTCATTTCTTATGGGTTTTTTAGAAAAAAAGTTTCTGGTATTTCCTTTTGACTTTCTTAGAGTTTCTGTTTCTCTGCTTGCTTCTTGTCTACTTTTTCCAGTTTATCCCTTAGAATATTAATGTTATTTTAATTATAAGTTATTTTAAATTCCATATCTGATAATTCCAAAATTCCTGTCATATCTGGGTCTGGTTCTGATAGTTTCTTTGTCCCCATAGCTGGTGTTTTTTCTTCCCTTTTAGTATGCCTTGTAATTTTTTCTAAAAGAAAAAAATAATGTTGGTGATGATGGAGGAGATAGTGGTGGTGATGATCATGATGATAATGGTGTTGATGGGGATGATGATGGGGTGATGTTAAGAGCTGACACTGACATGGCACTGTCTGTGTGCCAGGCCCTGGTGTAGGCTCTTGTCACTTATTAACTGATCCTCACAAAAACTGTAGGAAGTCGATCCTATTACATTTATTAACTCCATTTCACAGCAGAGTTCATTCATTCATTCAGCAAATATTTATTGATGCCTATTATATGTCATCACACCCCAGGAGCTAGGAACTGCAGAGGTGAACACGAAATGGTCCCTGCTCCCACAGAGCTTGTACTCAGCTGGAGGAAAGAGTGACCAAATAATTCAGGTACAACATAGTACCAGTTCTGAGAGGGAAGCATGGGAACAGAGAAGATTTTCTAGGGAAAGGGTCAACCAAGCAGGCATCTTTTGGAGGAGTGGGAGTTGTCCAGTGTGGGGCAGGCTAGGACAAAGTGGGGAAAGTGACATAAGAGAAGCAACAGCATTTGCAAAGGCCTGAGACAAGCACTGGGCTAATTGCTAGGACATCAAGACATCTGAGGGGGAAAGAGAGTGACAAGACATGTGGAAAAGAAACACATGGTCCTGATCCAGGAGAATGCATTTTTTATTTTGGCCCAGTACAATCTATCTCTCTCTTTCTCTCTCACAGAGAGCATCTATCTATCATGTTTCTCTCTAAAACAAAGATCTACAAAGCAATATTTTACCCAGCAGCAGTCTGTTCATTCTGAAATTTTCCATCTGCTTCACTTCGTTTTCAAATACTATTCAGGAGCAAAATAAACTGGTGACAAGATATTAATAATAGATATCATATGATTTCATTTACATGAAATTCCATATCAGCAAAACTAATCTATAGTAACGGAAACGAGAGAGGTGGCTTTTCCTGGGATTTGGACACGGTAGGGCAAAGTTGACTGCAAAGAAGTGAAAGAACATTTTCTTTGGAGATAAAAATGTTCTAGATCTAAATCTAGTGGTTACACGGGCACACGCACTTGTCAAAAATAAATACATAAAAATAAATGCACATGAAAGAACATTGGGTGGTGGCAATGTTCTGTATCTTCGTAGGGATTTGCATTGCACAGGTGAATGCAATTTGTCAACATTTGTCAAATGTTACATGTAAGGTTTGTACATTTCATCAGATGTAAATGTTACATCTAAAAGAAAAAAGTTGTGGACAAATATCAAATTCTAGTTGATGACATGCATGGTGAAGTATATGCTTCCTAGACAGTATTCTGCTGTCTGTAACTTTTTGAAAGGCATGAAAATACGTTGGTGAATGGATAGAGGAATGGATGAATGATAAATATGTGATAATGCAAACATAATAAAGTTTTAACGTATGCCAAGATAATTCAATGAGGAAAGACTAGCCTTTTCAATAGATGATGTGGGGATAACTGGATATCCACATACAATGTACAGTTACCATATGACCCAGCAATGGCACTCCTACATATATAAACAAGAAAAATGAAAACATATGTCCGTACAAAGACTTGTATGCAAATGTTCACCACAGCATAATTCACAATAGGCCAAAGAGACACATGCCCCGGAGGTTTTTCAACTGAAGAGGGATAAATAAAATGCAGTATGTCCATACAAGGGATGTGATTTGGCAATAAAAAGAAATGAAGTACTGAAAACAAAATGCTGCAAAATGAGTGAACCTTGAAAATGTTATGTTACAGTGAAAGATGCCAGTTACAAAGGTTCACATATAGTATGATCCTATTCATATGAAATGTCCACGACAGGCAATCTATAGAGACAGTAAGATAGGTATTACAGATGAGTGGTTGCCAGGGTCTGGGGACGGGAATGGGTGTGTAGAAGACTGATAGTTAGGGGGATTGAGATTTCTTCTTGAAATGATGAAAATGTTCTAAAAGGTATTGTGGTGATATTTGCATCTTTGAAAATATTAAAGCCATTCAATTGTATACTTTAAATGGGCAAATCATATGGTTTATGAACTGTATCTTTATACAGGTGTTTAAAAAGTTAATATAGATAAGCCACCAAAAGCATGATCCATAAAAGAAAAATGACAAATTGCACTTCACCAAAATGTATCACTTCTGATTTTTAAATGATACCATTAAGAAAGTGAAAAGATAAGCCACAGACTGTGAGAAAATTTGCAAATTACATATCTAGATAAAGGACTTGTACCCAGACTATATAAGCAACTTTCAAAACACAGTAATAAGAAAACAAACAATTCATTTTTTAAGTGGGCAAAATATATAACTACAAAGATGTAATTCTAGACATAAAGCAAATACACATTTCAAAAGATGCTGACCATCATTAGTCAACATAAAACCACAGTGAGATACCACCCACTTACACACAATTCAGAGTGGTTAAAATTAAAAAAAAAAAAAAAAAATACTGATCATACCAAGCAACAGGGAGGACTGAAACAACAGGAATTCTCATACATTGTGATGGGAGTGCAAAATGATACAGTTGCCTGGAAAACAGTTCTGTAGTTTTTTATAAAGTAAAATATAAGATCAAATGTGACCCACTTTTCTACTCCTAGGTATTTACCCTAGAGAAATAAAAAGTTAGATTCACACAAAAACCTGTCTGCAAATATTTAGTGTTCTTTCTTTTTATTTATTTATTTTTTTTTGAGACATAGTCTCAAGGTGTCACCCTGGGTAGAGTGCTGTGGCGTCATAGCTCACAGCAACCTCCAACTCTTTGGGCTCAAGTGATCCTCTTGCCTCAGTTTTTTTATTTTAGTAGAGATGGGTCTTGCTTTTGCGCAGCTGGTCTCAAACTTGTGAGCTCAAGCAATCCACCTGCCTTGGCCTCCCAGAGTGCTAGGATTACAGCGTGAGTCACTGTGCCTGGCCTGTTCTTATTCTTAATTGCCAAAAAATAGAAAAAACCTAGATGTATGTCCCTGGGCTTGAATGGATAAAGGTTCATCCACAGATTGGAATACTACTCAGCAATAAAAAGAACACTCTTCTGATACAACACCATGTGTGAATCTCAGATGCTCCATGCATTATGAAAAAAGCCAGGTTCAAAATGCTGTGCTGTGATTCTGTTTATATGACAAACTATAAGGATAGAAAATAAGCCAGTGGTTGCCAGGGGTCAGGATTTATATTAGAAGATAGATCAACTGTGAAGGGAGGATTTTTTGGATTGAATGAGTATTCTGTTTCATGACTGTGGTGGTAGCTACACAACTGTGCTTGTCAAAACCCATAGAATGCTACACTAAAAGGGGTATATAAATTATGCTAACTGTATATAAATTATGCTTTCATCTAGGAATTATATACCAGTGGTAGACTCTAGATGGTGGGAATATGGGTACTCTCTGTATAATTCTTTTTATTTTTTGGTTTGTTTGAACAGATTCATAATCAGATGTTTGGGGAAAAACATCAAAAAGATGTTAACTGGTTGATAAAAGTAAATTGCATGCATGACCAAAACAACCAACCAACAAAATTAATAAGTAGGAAACAGTCACTTCACCCTTCAAATCTTAAATAATAATGAATAACATATATAGTAATGAAAGCATTACAGGTCATGACCCAGTAAATTGATTTTATAAGCTGTTGATGGGTCCTGGACCCTCAGATCTAAAAACACTGCTTTTAGATCAATTATGGCATTTGAACTTTTACCTGAGACAGATTAGGAAGGTTGGGGCCTCCCAGTGAGTAGTCTGAACTGGTCTGCCTCCCTGGTAGTTGGAGGCCCTGAAGAGTAGCTGGAACACGTGTCTAGCTCTTTCCTGTCACCTGAGAGTGGACCTCAGAGAGAAATGGCTGCCTGGTGTCCCTAGCAAACCTGCAACCTATGAGGGGAGCTTCTCCAGGGAAAGAATCCTGAGTCCAGCACCAGGGAGTCAGCTTGGGGCAGTAGCAGAGGACAGTCATTGTTCTGGAAGTCACCAGTGTGGAGAAAAACTGCAGAGCCCTCCTCAGCAGTCAGAACTAGAGCAGGACCAGGATTTGCTCCCTCCTCTCCGGGTAGGAAGGGTTTCCCATAATGGTGGAGATTAACTTTCTTCCTGGCCTTGTCCCTGGGCACACAGGGTCAAGCTTAATTTATTGGTAAAATTGGGAAATGTTTCCTGCATCCAAGGCAATGGTGGTTGAGGAAAATGTATCCCTGTTATATCTGATTTACATATTGGAGTTACCAGTAATTTCAACTGATGGAGGAGTTCATAAATAAGAAAACGGTCTGCTACCTAAGAGCACAACTTTGGAAAACTCCCATTCAGACACATTTCTGACTTTTTAAGAACTGCTTTTCCTTACCCAAGGTCTTGAAGTTCAAGATAAAACCCCATGTTCTTCTTTACCTGCCTCATCTCCTGGCCTCTGTGCTTTTTACCCTATGGTAGAACACTCACAGCTCTGAAGAGGAATGTTGTCTTTTCTACCTTTTTGCCTTTGTGTGGACCTTTTCCTCTTTTGTCCCCCTGGTAAACTCCTATTCATCGTTCAGTACCCTGCTTGAAGCGCACCTCATCTGTAGAGTCTTCCTGGATTCCTTCCTCTATGGCAGAGGCGGTAATATTCTTTTCTGCATTTCTACTAATCTGCTCATGCAGCTCTAAGGTCAGGCTTTCTCTCCAGATGTACGCAGCATCATAGGAATTTGTTGTTTCAAATAAAATTAAATCTGATGCCAAGCCTTCTATTAAATTACTCTCAGTGGTTGGCAAGATTCTCTCCATGCCTCTGGGGTGAAACAGAGGGTGCCCTATACTGTGCAGCACTTAGGGAGGGCCTGCTGGCTTCCTATCTGCAGAAGTTACCACTGTGCAGTATTTTCCAATTCTTCCCAGGCCCTGGAAGGGGGAGTTGTCCCTGCTGCTTCTTCCCAGGTGGTTAGGGAGTGCAGCCTCCTTCATAGCAGCATGCAGTCACTCCTTCCAAGGGCCTGGCACCTATTTGGGCACTTTGAGGAAGTGCAACACTGTCACACACTCCCAATTGCCCCACTTCCCTTCTCAGTTTGGGGAATGCTCCCCAAATAAGGCCCCTACAGAAGCCTGTTCCCTTTAAGCATTTTCTTCTGTTCCCTTTCTCCCTGGGAGGTTTCACTGGAAACATGTTGGCGTGGCTGGCCCAGGGACAGGGGAGCAATGCTGAGGCCAAACGTTTTCTTGCTAACACCCTGTTTCTCCAGCAGGCACTCCACTCACCATATTGAGATGATGTATCTCCCCGCCTGGGCTTTCTTCTGAACTGTGAGCTTTTTAAGGTCAAGGATTATCTCACTGACCTTGGTCTCCCAAAGCTTTGCTAACTGTGGGACTGGAGGCAGGGCTTTTAAATCTCTCTGAGGCTCAGTTTTCTTGCATATAGAAAGGGGAAAGCAATAATACTGATGTAGTATTATTGCTACAATACTACTAATACATCAGTATTATTGCTGAGAACCAAGCCAATGCACATTAATCCCTTAGAACAGAGCATAACATGTATTCATAGCACAATTCATGTCATAGCACAATTCAATGTCACAATAATTACATTCCGCTGTAATTATTACTTTTTATTCCCATCACTGTTACTTATAGCAGATATTTACTGGCCCACCCAGCAGTCACTCTAGCTTCTTTTTTTCCACCACAGAGACCGAAAATGCAAGGTGCTCACCTCCGCAGTCTCCCTTGCAGCTGTAGCCTAGGTATGGACCCAATCTTGGGCAAGGGGACTTGAATGGAAGTGTGCAGGAAGCTTGTGGGAAAGATTTTCATCTGTGATAAAAAGAGATGAAAAGAGACTTTGGATATTGTCACGGAGGGAGAAGATGCTTAGAGCTATGGTGGCCATCCTGTGACCATGGAGGTAGAGCTAAGAGTAAAAACCAACATGCTGAAGATATCAGAGCAGGCATCTTTATGATATTGTTGAGTTTGTGCCCCAACCTGGGAACCACAGAGCACTTTGCTAAATTAGTTCTGAAATGACTTTATTATGAAGATCACTTTTATTTTATTTTATTTATTTTTTGAGACAGAGTCTCAAGCTATTGCCCTGGGTAGATTGCCATGGCATCATCATAGCTCACAGCAACCTCCAACTCTTGGGCTCAAGTGATCCTCTTGCCTCAGTTTTTCTATTTTTAGTAGAGATGGAGATCTCATCCTTGCTCAGGCTGGTCTCAAACTCCTGAGCTCAAGCAATCCATCCGCCACGGCCACCCAGAGTGCTAGGATTATAGGCATGAGCCACCAGGCCTGGCCTGAAGATCACTTTTAGCTGGGCATTCTAGTATTAGCAGCTAAAAATATTACATTGAATATATTTTTATGGAAGTTTATAGTCAGTGATTGCTGAAAGAAAGTAGCTGTGCCAAGATGGAAATGCTGGACCCTGGAGGTCCAGGTAAGAGGTTTTTGGTAGGTCCCCTTCTCCTTCCCACCCTCTTTGTCCCCCACCCAGATTCACATTGGCCCAAGAAGTGGCTGCCTGCTGAGGTCAAAGGCAGGTAATGCTGCTGGATCCACAGCACATGTTTGACCTTATGCGTAGTTGTGAAGTCTATGCATGGAAAAGATGGTTAATCCATGGAAAAGATAAAGTACGAAAGGAAGAGAAAGGGAGACGAATCACTCATGGGTGAATAATCCAGAATCCTCAGACTTTATTTTATTTTATTTTTTGTAGAGACAGAGTCTCACTTTACCGCCCTCGGTGGAGTGCCATGACGTCACAGGACTCACAGCAACCTCTAGCTCTTGGGCTTCCGCGATTCTCCTGCCTCAGCCTCCCGAGCAGCTGAGACTACAGGCACCCGCCACAAGGCCCGGCTATTTTTTTTGTTGCAGTTCAGCCGGGGCTGGGTTTGAACCCACCACCCTTGGTATATCGGGCCGGCGCCCTACTCACTGAGCCACAGGCGCCACCCTCTCAGACTTTATTTCTGCTCAGTCATACCACATGGCCTTGTTCATTTAACTTGGGACACCCCATAATCTAATTGTAACGTAGGTTTCGCAAAGAAACTGCTGTGTATTATCATCTAACCTTGTTTCATCAGTATTTTTAGCTTAGTTTTGGTACATTATTCACTCTTTTGCATTGGAGACTGCGTTGCTGATAAAAGGGGGAGACAAGGCTATGCTTCTCTTGTTTCTAGTTAATTTTGTGGCTAGAAGAAATTTCGTGGGAAAGATAAATGCGCAACATATTTTACCACATCAACTACCGGTCCCATGGTGATGCAGGATGTTGCAGGAATAACTGGTATGCAGCCTGCCATGGTTGCTATAATATCTTATTTGCAGGTGAGAAACAAGCTAAAAGGAGACCGGTGCGGCGGCTCAGGCCTGTAATCCTAGCACTCTGGGAGGCCGAGCTGGGAGGATAGCTTGAGCTCAGGAGTTAGAGACCACCCTGAATATATTCCAATTCCCATCTCTAAAAAATAGCTGGGCATTGTGGCAGGTGCCTGTAGTCCCAGCTACTTGGGAGGTTGAGGCAAGGTAAGAGGATCACTTGAGCCCAAGAGTTTGAGGTTGCTGTGAGCTATGACACCACAGCACCCTACTGAGAATGACAAAGTGAGACTCTGTCTCAAAAAAAAAAAAATTATGTAGTTACTTGTGAGTTAATTCATTCTTTTTAATGTTCTGTGATAATGCATTGAGCAGGAATATTTTGGTTTTTTGTTTTCTTATTAATGTTTATTTAAGATGTTTCATTTTTATCATCTGTTTGTTGCCAACACTGTTGCAGCAAACTTTCTCAAGTACACCAGGGAGACATTCTCCAGTTAAATTCCTAGAAGTAGAATTGCTAGATGAGCATTTTCATTTCAATAACATCAAATTGCTCTCCAGAGTGGCTATAACATTTACAACCCCACCATTCATGTACAGCAATACTGGTCTCTCTTTACCCATAGCAACATTTTATCATTCTTATGGGAGAAAAGTTGGTTTATTTTTCTTGTTTTTATTTCCAACTAATAGTAAGGTTAAACATCTTCCCACTTTTTTTTCTTTTTTAGCCATTTGAATTTCTTCCTTTGGAGGAGATATTCTTTTGATACACAGGTGGGCTCACTTTCTGCATGTTTGTAATATAGATAGGTCTGATGTTCTAATTTTGCTATTCTTTTTGTCCCTAGAATATAAAAATTAGATTAGTCTTACAGAATGTGAACAGCTTTCTCTATGTTGTTAATATTCCTGTGAAATTTATATAATATAGTCTTTAAAATTTTTTTTTTGTGGATCACTCCAGTAAAACTATCTTGGTCTGGACATCATGGGAGTTAGTGCAGATTCCATTTAAATTTCATTAATAATTGGTCTACTTTTCTTTGTGGGGCACATTTTATAATTTGTATTTTTGTGAAAAATAATTACCTCTTTAATTTTTCAAATGTATTGGCATAAACTTGTCATAGTATATACCTATGCTTTCTAAAAGTTTTACCCTATCTGGTATGTCCTCTTTGCCATGTGTAATATTGTTCAATTGTGTAATTTTCTTGACCCGTCTTATAAGAAATTCCTCTCTTTTATTATTCTTTAAGAGAACATCAGTTTTTTGGTTTCTATAATTAACTTCATTTTCTTTTGTTTTAGTCATTTCTGCTTTTCCTTTATTATTTCCTTCCTTCTCCTTTCTCTGAGTTTATTTACTTGTTATTTTTCTACCTCTAAATTGTACATTAGCTCCTTTAACTTTTTCTTCTTTTGTAATAAATATACTTGAGACTATAAAGTCCCCTCTAATTATTTGATCCCATAAATTTTGTTATGTCAGGCATTCACTGTCATTCATTTCTGTAATTTTCATACTGGTTTTCTTTTTTATCTGTATTTTTCAGTTCCTAAATGTATGTTCTTTTTCTTTTACAAATATGATAAAATCTTTCAAAATACTAAAGATGTAAAAATTAATATAATGAACACCTGTGTATACACTCCTGCACTCATCACCCAGTTTAAGCAATGACATTGAATCATATGCTTGTAATTTTTAATAGCATTTTTCATAAGTAATAAATGTGGCTGGTTAAAAAAATCACCCTGACTTCCTGGCCCCTTCCTCAGAAGCAACTGCAGTTACTAATTTAACTGCAGTTGCAGTTTTCTGTGTGTTATATGAGTTTCTTTTTGCCTCTTCTTTTGTTGTTGCTTTTTAATTTTACTGCATTGTGGTTCGTGAATGTGGTCTATAGATTCTTTGGAATTTATTGAAGCTTCCTTTGTAGCCCAGTACAGTCAACTTCTACAAATGTTCCCAGCATGTTCGAAAAGAATAGACATGCCAAAGTTCTTTTTCTAAAATACAAACATGATCTCATTACTCTGTTAGCTTCTATCGTCCTTAGATGAAAGACCAACACCCTTAGCGTATTATTTGACCCCAAGCTTCCACTCTAGCCAAGGCCTTAGCCTCTTATGTATAAGCAATTAATAAACGTTTTGGAAGAAGGTTTGAACTGTCAGAGTTGTCCAGGAGCCACCAGTCCAATGTCTGGCACATCAAAGGTCCTAATAACTATTCACTGAACATACTGGAGAACAGACTGTCTTCTGAAAGAAGAGTCATACTGAGGCTGGACAGTCACCCTGTCGGGGATCACTCTGTTCCATGAGCTCCAATCCTTAGTACTTGTTCAAACTGAGCTGGGCGTACCTCCTTGCGACCTCTGGTTGACTCTTCCTTTCTAATTTGTCAGCACTTTCCCTTTTTCCTATTTCTATCTGCCAATACTATGATGAATCATTTCAAAGAAACATCTTCCAGTGGCTTTGCTTCCTAGAGTCAGTGCCCAACTATAAGGCCCATCTAGGATAAGTCTGAACTGAGCTTCTGCTCTGAGGCACCTGGGTTGGGGATGGGAGATTGGGAGAGGGGATCAGATAATTGACTATCATCTTTGGATCTTTTTGGTTTTGACATTAGCTGGAGCCTTGCATTGGCATGCTTCTTGGCATCTGTTCCAAATGGTTGACTCCCTCCCATCAAATCCCCTTGCATTTCCTCAGCCTCTTTATTCAGCAAAATAAGACTGTCAGCTACTTTATGGAGAATATAGAAAACATCAGGGGTGAGACTTTATTTAGCCATTTTCACCTCCTTCCTTCTCGTTTCAGAAGTGTCTCTCCTCCTCTCTAGGGTAAGAGTAATCCAGTCCCCATATCCCCTCGACCCTATCCTTTGTCTGTTTTTTTGTTTGTTTGTTTGTTTTGGCCAGGGCTAGGTTTGAACCCACTACCTCTGGCATATGGGGCCAGTGCCCTACCCCTTTGAGCCACAGGCACCACCCTCTTGTCTGCTTTATTTTATTGATTTCCCCCTTGTTTCCAAGTCTTTAAGTCTTTCCTTCCTAAACCACACTTCCTAAGAAAGTAGTCAGCATGCCCTCTCCACTTCCTCAATTTCCATTCTTCACTCCTCTTGGAATCTGATCTAGCTTCCTCCCCTTTCTCTACAGACTGCCCTTGTTGGATATCAAATTCTAAATCAATGACAGGTCTTTCTTGACCTCTATAGAGCACTGACAATTCTAATCAAACCTTCTTTCTCAGAAGTCTTTCTTATTATGTCCCTTGAATATCTCTCTGTCTTGAATTTCTTTCTTTCTTTTTTTTTGGTGGGGGGGGGGGCGGGACTGGGTTTGAACCCACCACCTTCAGTATATGGGGCCGGTGCCCTACTCCTTGAGCCACAGGCGCCACCCCTTGAATTTCTTTCTTCTCTTTCTACCTCTTTTCTTGGCCTTTTGATCTCAAAGTGTTGGTGTTCCCACCGTTTTCTATTCTTGGTCCTCAGCTTTTAATCTGCACACACTTTATTATAAAAGAGAATAATTTCTCCCAAACGCTATTTAAACACATGCTTCCATGGAAGAATGCTGGCCCATTGCTGACAGACTTCTTTATTTTTCCAGAGCAGATATTTCAGGATTTTATGTGAAATGCTTCAACTTTAAAAATTGATAATAAATAGGAAAAAAATTTTTTTGAGACAGTCACACTGTCATGCTCGGGTAGAATGTTGTGGCATCACAGCTCACAGCAACTTCTTTTTTTTTTTTTTTTAAGGATAATGTATACAATTTATTATGCATTTAATTCAAGCACATTTATTTCCAACAATCACACATGATCTATAGTGTGGTATTCTACAGTTGGAGGACTCAGAGTCAAGAAATAAAACAGAATAGAGGCATGAAATAGAATAGTGTGAAGAAATGTGTCAAGATGACTCAAGGGCAAAAAGGATAGTTTTTTTTTCAACAAATGCTGATGTAACATCTAGGTATCCTTAAAGGAAAAAAATTAAGTAAACCTTGACCCCTACCTCACACCATACAAAAAAATTAACTTGGATGGATCATAGATCTAAACATATAACCTAAAGCTATAAACTATAAAATAGAATAAGAAAAGTGTTGACTATACATATGACAATTAATTTCCAGAATATGTGAAGAGCTCTTACAACTTAATAAGAATATAGAAAAAAATTAAAAATGGGCAAAATATTTAATCAGCGATTTTTCAACTGGTGTGCTGCAGCACACTGCTGTGCCATGAGAGGATCTTAGGTCTGCCGGAAAAAATTTTAAAGATCATTAATTAAATTATTTTTAAAAGAAGTTCAAAGCACAGTAAATATATTCTTTTCTTTACTCTTTTTCTGGATCAACATAATTTAAGTGTGCCATGAGATAAAAAAAAAAGTTGAAAAACATTGTATTTGACCATGCATTTTACAAAAGAAGATAGATAGGTAGATAGATACATAGATAGATAGATAGATAGATATTGTAGCACCAGTAAACACATAAAAGCATGCTTGACATTTGCTTCGGCGCCTGTAGTTCAGTGAGTAGGGCGCCAGCCACATACATCGAGGCTGACAGGTTCAAGCCTGGCTTGGGCCTGCTAAACAACAATGACAACTACAACAAAAAAAACAGCCGGGCACTGTGGTGGGTGCCAGCTCACAGCAACTTCTAACTCTTGGGCTTAAGTGATTCTCTTGCCTCAGCCTCCCCAGTAGCTGGGACTACAGGTGCCCGCCACAACGCCCAGCTATTTTTTTTTTTTTTTTGTAGTTGTCATTGTTATTTAGCAGGCCCGGTGTATGTACCCACTGAGCTATGGGTGCTGAGCCATAAATAAAAAATTTTATAAAATTGTATAGGGCAAACAAAACATGGTTGTTCATCCCTAGGGCTGTTTTCTTGTCTTATTCAACTGCCCATAAGGCAGTTTATTAATACTTTATTAGTAATGGTAGCTCACACTTACTGAGAGTTTACTATGAGCCAGTGGTTTGTGTGTAACCTTTCTTTAACCCTTTCAAAAACTCTATCAATAATGTGCTATTATTGTTACACCCACTTTATAGATGAGCAAACTAAGGCTGAGAGCTTGAATATAGGTGACCCATACTATCTGTGGGGAATTGGTTCCATGACCTGAACTGATACCAAAATCTACAGATGGTCAAGGCCCTAATACAAAATGGCAAAGTATTTGCATATAGCCTGTGCACATCCTCTTGTGTATTTTATTTATTTATTTATTATTATTATTTTTTTTTGTAGAGACAGAGTCTCACTTTATTGCCCTCGGTAGAGTGTCCTGGCGTCACAGCTCACAGCAACCTCCAGCTCCTGGGCCCAGGCGATTCTCTTGCTTCAGCCTCCCGAGTAGCTGGGACTACAGGCACCTGCCACAACGCCCGGCTATATTTTTGCTACAGTTTGGGCGGGGCAGGGTTTGAACCTGCCAACCTCGGTACGTGGGGCCGGGGCCTTACTCACTGAAACACAGGCGCCGCCCCCTCTTGTATATTTTAAATCACCAGACGATTAGTTATAATACCTAATACAATGTAAATGCTATATAAGTTGTATTGTTTTTAAAACTTGTATTTCTTTTTATTGTCATGTTGTCTTTTTCCCCAAGAATTCTGATACACAGATGAGAAAGTCAGGAATACCAAAGGATGATTGTACTTCATCCTGGGTCTCAAAGATACTGAATTTAAGGGCCAGGATTCAATATTGACCATCCAGCTCCAGAGCGCAAGCTTTTATTTAATTATTTTTATTTTATTTTATTTTATTTTTTTGAGACAGTTTCACTTTGTCGTCCTCGGTAGAGTGCCCTGGCGTCACAGTTCACACCAACCTCAAACTCTTGGCTCTTTTCTCAGCCTCCCAAGTAGCTGGGATTACAGGAGCCCGCTGGGCTATTTTTGTTTTTTTTAAGAGACGGGGGTCTTGAAGTCAAGAGCTCAGGCAATCCACCTGCCTCGGCTTCGGAGAGTGCTAGGATAACAGGCGCGAGCCCCAGAGCTCAAGCTTTTAACAATTTCTACACCCTACTGCTTTTCCCACTACACGGTGGAGGAAACTGATGATAACAGAAACTTGCACTTACTACTGCTCTATGGTTACCTGTCTCCTTCTAGGCTGCATCCCTAGCTGTCTGAGACTGGAATATGCTTGTAAAATAAATGCCGTGGAGATTCTAAGCTGTCCACTCTCTTAAATTAATAACTTCATTTACTTCTCACAATACTCCCTAGGTTAAATAATAGCTAATATTTAAGCAGCACTCTCATGTGACACATTTCAAGTGCTTTGCTAAACACGTGATATGCATATTGCTTTTAAGTCTCACGAACACCATTTTGTAAGGACTACAGGATCTTCCCCGTGTAATGGAAGAAGAAACTGAGGCTAAGGGAAGCACTGGGACTTGTCCAAGCTCTGGCAAACAGTAGGTGGCAGAGCCAGGATCCTAGAGACTCGTCCTTGGTTACTAGTCGTCCTCACCGTCAGCGCCACAGATGGGGAAACTGAGGTCTGGGGCATCCTCCCAAGAGAGCCCTGGCGACAAGCCAGCTCTTCCTCCCCTTAGGTCGGAGGAGCCTCAGCTGTGCCGCAGGCGGAGGGAGAAAAAGCGGAAGCCAACGCTCGATAAGCTTCGAGAGCAGGCGGGAAACCCTGCAATTCGCAACAGAAAGCCGGTTCCCTGCGAGCCGAAACACCATGGCAACGGAGCGGGCACGAGGACAGGAAGTGCATCACTCGAGGGCGGGCCACATCTGCTGGAGTCCGCCAATGGTAACGTCATATTTGCGTTCGCCCCGCCCCGAAAAAACGAGTCAGTCTTGGACCGTAGCCGCCAGCACAGTCCGGTTGTTCTTGAGCGCCGGGGTGGGTAAATTGGCGCGTGGGGACCCGGCGGGATGGAAGAGGGGCTTAAGGCCGGGCCAGGGGAGGACTGAGATGGGGTAGGACGAGTCAGGCAGTGGGAATCGGGCCCCGGGCCGGCCCCTGTCAGCTGTGAAGGAAGAGCGGTCCCGGGGGCGTGGGGCTTCTCCTTTACCGAGGGGGCAGCCGAGGCGGCAGGGCCGGGTTCTAGCGCCTCAGCACACACGCACCCTCACAGGCGTTTTACATCGTAATCCTAGGTGAGAAAATACTTGTAATCGTAATAGGTGATAACAAACTACAACTTTCTCTTGAGGCTGGTTTCGTCTGTGGAAAACGCGGCCTTCCCTGACCACCCTGTCAGTTAACGACGCCACCCTCTCGGATCGCCTGTGTTGCGTACAGAGCTTCTTGGTATAAGTACACACTTCCCCCCACACACACCTTTTTTGAGGCAGAGTCTCACTTTGTCGCCCTCAGGAGAGTGCGGTAGCGTCACAGCTCACAGCAACCTCCAACTCGTGGGCTCAGGCGATTCTCCTCCCTCGGCCTCCCGAGTAGCTGGAACCCCAGGCGCCCGCCACCCTGGCGAGACGAGGCCATCTACCCGCCTCGGCCTTCCAGAGTGCTAGGATTACAGTCGTGAGCCACCGCGCCCGGCCTGTTTATTTTTTATTTCATTAAAAATATTTTTTTTGGCGTCACAGCTCACAGCAGCTTCGAACAAGTAATTCAGCGTCTAGGGCGCCAGCCACATACACCGGGCTGGTGGGTTCGAACCTGGCGCGGGCCTGCCAAACAATGACAACTACAACCAAAAAATAGCTGGGCCATGTGGCGGGCGCCTGTAGTCCCAGCTACTAGCTTAAGCCCAAGAGTTTGATGTTGCTGTGAGCAGTGACGCCAGAGCACTCTACTGAGGGCCACATAATGTGAGACTGTCTCAAAAAAAAAAAAGAGATTCTCTTGCCTCAAGCCTCCCAGGTAGGTGGAGCTATAGGTGCCCACCACAAGGACTGGTGGGGTCTTGCTTTGGCTCTGGCTGGTATCAAACTCCTCCTCTTCCGCCTCCAGGAGTGCTAGGATCACAGGAATGAGCCACCCTGCCCAGTGAACGCAGTCCCTCGTTTTAAAGCTCTGAGGCTGGATGTTTTGAGAATCCAGAATTTCTCGGATTCTGGAAAGGTAAAATGTTAGGTATATGTAATGTTAGGTTACACCCTCAGGGGGATCTGGAGCAGGGTCTTGTAATCAGATGTGTTAACTGGTTCCACAGATAAATACGTTCGTTAACAACCATAAATAGTCTCATTCTTAGGTCAGATAAAAGGGTTCAAACTTCAGAAAAATTTCGTGTTCAGACCTTTTTAGAGCTGAGAAATGCAGATAAAGGACCTCGGTCATAATTTTATCGTTCACTTATTTTTCTCACTTACCTGGACAGAGAGTACCTTGAGGATAGAAACTGTGCTTTTTGTTTTGTCAACCCTATCTTTGTCACTAATGCTCAGGTGTCACCTTATTTCTTTTTAGCCTCAGTTTTAATCTGTAAAATGGGATCAATATTGCTTTCCTCATGAGATTCTGGTGAGGATTAAATGAGGTTATGCGTGTGAAGCCCTAACACTGTCAGCACATAACACATACCTGAAATTTACTTATTCCAGGAACTTCTCTATTTTATAATTTAGGAAGGCAATACAGGCCATGGCTAATCATACCCTTCCCCCCACAAGTTCCTCTTCACAGAGGCAGCTGACATAATATGCATAAACAAGCATATCTATCTTTTTGTATCTCTTCCAACTCCCACTTCCCACTCTTTTCCTTCAAATTATAGCATTCAGTCCTGTTCTGGTCTTCATTTTCCTCATTAATTTTTCTGGGCTATCATTTAACATATTCACATCTTTTTCTTTTTTTCCTACATGTAACATACCTATAAAATTATGCAGAAATGTAAGTTTAAAGAACAAAAATGAACACCTATCTACCTACCCAGTCAAGAAAGAACATCATCATATGCCCAAAGTCTCCGTGGAATCCTTTTCTTCCCTCTGCAAATATAACCATTGTGTTACTCATTCCCTTGTTTTTTGTTGTAATTTTTACTGTTTATGTATGCATCTCTAACAAATGTAATGTGTAGTTTTGCTGAGTTTTGGATTGTGTATCAATGGGCTCCTAAAATATATTTTGTGTGACTTTATTTTTGCATGTAACATGTTTTTGAGAAGCATCGGTGTTGACGTGAGTAGCTCTACATTGCTGTGTTGAATTCCATGGTGGCTGCTCTTCAGTTGATAGACACTTATACTATTGCCAGACTTTTGTTATTATGTAGTGCTTCTGTAAACATACTTCCTGGGGCAAATGTGGAAATTTCTGTAAGGTATATATACACCTTATTGTGGATTTCTGGTGATAAGCAAATTTGCTAATAATATCAAATTGTTATCTGAAATGGTTAGGTTATTAGAATTTATACTTTACCAGAAGTGGTAGAAATGAATCTCAGCCTCAGCCATTCTGTAAAATTTCTGTCATTCGTTGTCTGTCATCCATCTCTTACCATTGTTTTTTCTGTCCTGTTTTGTAGGAGTTCCTTAGATATTCTCAATTCATATTTTTTTTATTTTGTGGCTTGTATTTCAGATATTTTTCAGTTTGTAGTTTGTAGCATCTCTCTTTCTAGTGTTTTTGGTGAACAGAGGTTCTTGATTTTAATAGTCTAATTTATCAGTGTATTCCTTTATAATTTTTTTTTTTTGAGTCAGGGTCTTGCTTTGTTGCAGTGGTGTCATCATAGCTCACTGCAACCTCAAACTCTGGGGCTTGAGCCTCCTCTCAGCCTCCTGAGCACCTGGGTATACAGGTGTGTGCCAGGACACCTGGATTGTTCTATCTCTTGTAGAGAAGTGGGTCTTACTTTTTCTTGCTCAGGCTGATCTTGAACTACTGACCTCAAGTGATCCTCTCACCTTGGCCTCCCAAAACAAAGTACTAGGATTATGGTCATGAGCCACCCTGCCCAGTTATGTAATTTGTACTTTTTGTACCTTTTAAAGAAATTCTTCCTTATTTATGGGCTATAAAGGTATTCTCTATATTGTCTAAAAGTTTTATAGTTTTTTTCTTATAATAACCCTCTAGAATTGATTTTTGTGTATAGTATGAGGTATATACAAAAAACTTTTTTTTTTCCACATGTGAAATGTCTGGCACCTTTTATTGAAAAGTTTGCTTTGGCCTCAGCACCTGTAGCTCAGTACAGTAGGGTGCTGGCCACATACACTGAGGCTGGCGGGTTGGAGCCCTGCCTGGGCCTGCTAAACAGCAATAACAGCTGCAACCAAAAAATAGCCGGGTGTTGTGGCAGGCGCCTATAGTCCCAGCTACTTGGGAGGCGGAGGCAAGAGAATCGCTTAAGCCCAAGAGTTTGAGGTTGGTGTGAGTTATGATGCCAAGGGCTACATAGTGAGACTCTGTCTCAAAAAAGAAAAAAGTTTGCTTTGATCCAGTATGTCCACTATGCACATGTGTATACCTTTGTATTTTTGAGCTCTATATTCTGTTCCATTGGTCTTATTTGTCTTATCTATCATTAACGCACTTTATTCATTATTCTAGCTTCATAAAAAATCTTTGCCATTTTGCCTTTATGTTTTGTATGTAAATTTTAGAATCATGGCAAATCATGTGCAGACACGTCATAAAGCCTGTTGGGATTTTGACTGGAATTGCATTGGCTCAATTGCAATGGATCAATTTGGTTTTTTAGTTTTTTGTAGAGACAGAGTCTTATTTTTTTAGTTTTTTGTAGAGATAGAGTCTCACTTCATCACCCTCAGTAAAGTGCTGTGGTGTCAACAGCTCACAGCCAACTCCAGCTGCTGGACTTAGGCGGTTCTCTTGACTCAGCCGCACCAGTAGCTGGGACTATAGGCGCCCACCACAATGTCCGGCTATTTTTTTTTGTTGTTGTTGCAGTTTGGCGGGGGCCGGGTATGAACCTGCCACCCTCGATATATGGGGCTGGTGCCCTACCCACTGACCCACAGGCGCTCCCCTCAATTTGTTTTTTAATGTGATTGCTTTCAGCATTTCTTCTTTAAGGATTATATTCACTGTAGTTTTTTTTTTTTTTTTGTATATGTCCCTTAGCAGATAAAAGAAGTTTCCTTCTGTTCCAAATTTAAGTTTTTAGTGTGAATAAATGATGAATTTTAATAACAGTATGTTCTGTATCAAGATAATCATATGCCTTTTCCTTTATTAATGTGATGATTCACATTCATTCATTTTCAGATATGTAACCATTGCTAGAATAAATTCAAGTAAGTGATGATATGTCATTATTTTTACTTGGCTAGATTAATTTTGTTAGCCTTTTGTTTAGGACATATCGCTGCTGTGCTTGTGAAAGATACTTGGCTGTAATTTTCATTTCTGTCAAGGTTCTTGTTAGGTCCAGTGGCCAAGTTATAAGTTGTTAGGTCTAAGGCCAAACCTTATCAGAAGGATTTGCTCTTTTTGTGGCTCTGAGATAGTTTGTGTTAACATTTGCAATTACTTACTTCCAGAATGTTTGGTAGGACTTCTTGATAAATGAATCAGGACCTGAAGTTTTCTTTGTGTGAGAGGATAGATTTCCTGTAAAATGTCATTAATGGTATAAGACTGTTTAGGTTTTTAAATAATTCTTTTGAATGAGTTTCCTATGACTTTGTACATATTTAAAACTTTGAGGTTTGGGTGGCGCCTGTGGCTCAGTGAGTAGGGCACCGGCTCCATATACCGAGGGTGGCAGGTTCAAACCCAGCCCCGGCTGAACTGCAACCAAAAAATAGCTGGGCGTTGTGGCAGGCGCCTGTAGTCCCAGCTGCTCAGGAGGCTGAGGCAGGAGAATCGCGGAAGCCCAACAGCAGGAGGTTGCTGTGAGTCCTGTGACATCATGGCACTCTACCGAGGGTGGTAAAGTGAGACTCTGTCTCTACAAAAAAAAAAAAAAAGAAAGAAAAAGAAAAACTTTCAGGTTCATTGTTATAAATTGTTTATATCTTTTAAAAATGTTTGTATTACATGCAATTTCTCTTTTCATTCCAAATATTGTTTATTTGTAAGTTTTCGCTCTTGGAAAATCTTGTTAGAGGTTTTTCACATTTTTAAAGTTTTTTCAAAGAATAATTTTGACTTTGTTGATCTCTAGGTATATGCTTATTTTCCATTTTATTTAATTTTTACTCTTTATTATTTTCTTCCTTTAACTTTCTATGGATTAATTTACTGTTCTTTTTATAGCGTCTTAAGGTGGATGCCTAATTTATTTCAGGACATATGTTTTAATTACCTACTCATGTGTTTTAATTATACTTAAAAATATATGTATAAACATTTAAGGCTATTAATTTCTCTTCATTTGCTTCCCACCTGTTTTTATGTGTAATGTTTTATTATTGTTCAGTTCAAAATGTTTTCTAATTTCCACAAATAATTCCTTTTTGGTAATGGATTATTTAGAAATATGTTTCTTAAATTCTAAACAAATGGGGTGTTTCTAGTTATGTTTTTGATACTGGTTTCTAGACTTTATTGCATTGTAGTCAGAGAACATAGTTTGTGTTAGACCTGTGCTTTAAATTTTCCTCAGACTCACTTTTCAGACCAGTTTTGCAATTTGCTTAATTGTTCTGGGTATGCTTGAAGATTCTATGTTCTGTAGCTGTTGGGTTTAGCATTTTATGCATGTCCATCACTAAACTAATTGATTTCTTCATTAATGAGAAAGGTATGTTAATATTTCTCACTGTGGTTGTGGATCTATATATTTATCTTGGTAGTTCTAACAATTTTGCCTGAACAGTTTTAAGACTTTATAATTAGGTGCCTAAACATTTAAGATTGTTTTATTTTCTTGGGAATTGAACCTTTTTGCCATTTTGTCATGACATTTATCTCTGGCAATCCTTTTTGCCTTAAAGTCAATTTTGTTTCATTAATAGAGCCATACCAACTTTCTTTTCATTAGTTGCATAGTGTATCTTCTTCTGTCCTTTTACTTTGATTTTTTTTTTTTTTTTTTTTTGGTGTTCTTATATTTTACGTGTAACTCATAATATAGGGCTAGATTTTATCCATTATTTATTTAATGGTTTTAACTCAGGTCTAATAGTCCTTGTCTTTAAGTGTGAACATATAGTTCATTTTCATTTATTGTTATAATTAGAATAATAATTCTAATTATTAATATTGTAATAATTAGAATCTAATTACTATTAGATTCCATAATAATTGGATTTATTTCTCCTGACTTAACATTTTATGCTTTTTATGTCTGTTCTTTCTTCTCTTTTGTTGCCTTTAGGGATAATTAATTTTTTTTTATTGTTGGGAATTCATAGAAGATACAAAGAACTGGGTTACATTGATTGCATTTGTTAGGTAAAGTCCCTTTTATAATTGTGTCCTGTCCCCAAAAGGTGTGTTACACACAGTGACCTCCCTACCCCATCCTTCCTTCTCTCTGCTCTCCCCTTTCCCCACCCCACACTGTGCACTAGGTCATTAATTATCTTCATATCTGAATTGAGTACATAGGGTTCTTGCTTCTCCATTCTTGTGATGCTTTACTAAGAATAATGTGTTCCACTTCCATCCAGGTTAATACGAAAGATGCAAAGTTTCCATTTTTAAAAATATTTATTTATTTATTTATTTTGAGACAGGGTCTTACTATGTTACCCTCAGTAGAGTGCTGTGGCGTCACAGCTCACAGGAACCTTTAATTCTTGGGCTCAAGAAGTTCTCTTGTCTTACCCTCCCAAGTAGCTAGGACTACAGGGACCTGCCATAACACTGGGCTATTTTTTGTTGTTGTTGTTGTTGTTGTTGTTGTTGCAGTTGTCATTGTTTAGGAGGCCTGGGCCGGGTTGGAACCTGCCTAGCCCCTGAGCTATGGGCGCTGAGCCTCCATCTTTTTAAATGGCTGAATGATATTCCCTGGTATGCATATACTACAGCTTATTAATCCATTCTTGGGTTGCTGAGCATTTAGGCCGTTATCACATTTTGGTGATTGTAAATTGAGCTGTAATTTTTTTCTTATTACATTATTTTCCTTTACTAACTTGGAAATTGTATATTCTTTCTGTGCTTTTTAAGTGGCTAATCTAGAAATTGTAAAATGCAAATATAAAATGTATTAATGTTCTGATTATTCTAGTCATCTCTAGGATGTTAAAACACTAATTTCAGTGGTCACCTCCTGAATTATATGCTATTTTTTTGTGTATTTTAATTTTTTAAAATTCTTTGAGACTTTTTTTACTGTTATACGGTCATAAATCAACTTTTGATTTTTTTTATTATTTTTTTTTTTTTTGTAGAGACAGAGTCTCACTTTATGGCCCTCGGTAGAGTGCCATGGCATCACACAGCTCACAGCAACCTCCAACCCCTGGGCTTAAGTGATTCTCTTGCCTCAGCCTCCCAAGTAGCTGGGACTACAGGCGCCCGCCACACGCCCAGCTATTTTTTGGTTGCAGTTCAGCCGGGGCCGGGTTTGAACCCGCCACCCTCGGTATATGTGGCTGGCGCCTTACCAACTGAGCCACAGGCGCAGCCCCATAAATCAACTTTTAAATAGCCACATCTTTACAAATTTCTTTGTTCTTTATCCTACTCTGCATTTTAGACCTTCCAACTGGTGTCACTTTCCTCCTTCTTGAAATACATGCTTTAGAATTTCCTTTAGGGTCTGCTGGTTACTTACTCTTTGAGTTTTTCATTGTTTGGAAATGTTTTTGTCTTATCCTGAGTCTTTAGCTGGGTATAGAATTCTTAGCTGACATACACCCCCTCCGAACATGTTGAAGATACTTTCCCACTGCGACTGACTTCCATTGTTGCTGTTGTAAAGTCAGCTATCAGTCTAGTTGCTCTTTTGAAAGTAATCTGACCTCCAGCTACTTGGGAGGCTGAGGCAAGAGAATCGCTTAAGCCCAGGAGTTGGAGGTTGCTGTGAGCTGTGTGAGGCCACGCACTCTACCGAGGGCCATAAAGTGAGACTCTGTCTCTACAAAAAAAAAAAAAAAAAAAAAAAAAGAAAGTAATCTGACCTTTTCTTTGGTTGCTTTTTTTTTTTTTTTTTTGTAGAGACAGAGTCTCACTTTATGGCCCTTGGTAGAGTGCCGTGGCCTCACATAGCTCACAGCAACCTCCAACTCCTGGGCTTAAGCGATTCTCTTGCCTCAGCCTCCCGAGCAGCTGGGACTACAGGCGCCCGCCACAACGCCCAGCTATTTTTTGGTTGCAGTTTGGCCAGGGCTGGGTTTGAACCCGCCACCCTCGGTATATGGGGCCGGCGCCCTACTAACTGAGCCACAGGTGCCGCCCTCTTTGGTTGCTTTTAATATTTGGTAGTTTGTACTTTTATTGTGATGTGCCTATGTGGATATTTTAAAATTTTTTTTTTTTTTTTTTTTTTTTTTTGTAGAGACAGAGTCTCACTTTATGGCCCTCGGTAGAGTGCCATGGCCTCACACAGCTCACAGCAACCTCCAACTCCTGGGCTTAAGCGATTCTCTTGCCTCAGCCTCCCAAGTAGCTGGGACTACAGGCGCCCGCCAGTTCAACGCCCGGCTATTTTTTGGTTGCAGTTTGGCCGGGGCCAGGTTTGAACCTGCCACCCTCGGCATATGGGGCCGGCGCCCTACTGACTGAGCCACAGGCGCCGCCCGATATTTTAAAATTTATTCTGCCTGAGATTTGCTGGGAATCATGGTAGCTATGATTCTTGTTGTTTGTTTCCACTTCAAGCCACAGTGACACTCTTGTCCCTTTATGCTGGATCCATTCAGTAGACTGCTTAGTGGACTCTGCCTCTCATTTCTTTCTTCCCCTAGTTCATTTCCACAATGCCAAAGGAGGTAATCTTTCTAAAATATATGTTGGCTATACCATATTGCTGATTGAACATTCTGAGTTTGTGAAGGCCTTACTTCCCAAAGATTCCAGGATAAAAGTCCAAATTCCTCAGCTCAGCACATTTTATTTCTGTGCCCACAAAAAACACTGATAAATAAGGGGCTGCTAAGTACATGGAAGTGAAATGGATGATTGGAGGTACCTGATCTTAATACCCTAATATTAGTAAATAAAGCTAGATGCTGTGGCTTGTGCCTGTAATCCTGACTACCTAGGAGGTCAAAATGGGAGTACTGCTTGAACCTAGGCGTTGGAGGTTGCAGTGAGCTCTGTTCTTAACATTGTGCTCCAGACTGGGTGACAGAGTGAGACTTTGCCTCTTAAAAAAATTGGACTAATGATAAAATTTGATATAAAGATAAAACATGAAAATACCTATATAGCTTTTAGGACATGGAACTCTTAGAAGGTTAAGAATATAAATGTAATGGCTCAGTTGGCAAGGGCGCCGGCCATATACACCCAGGGTGTTGGGTTCAGACCTGGCCCGGCTCTGCTAAGCAACAGTGACAACTGCAACCAAAAAATAGCTGGGCCTTGTGGCAGGCACCTGTAGTCCCAGCTGCTTGGGAGGCTGAGGCAAGAGAATCGCTTAAGCCCAAGAGTTGGAGGTTGCTGTGAGCTGTGATGCAACAGCACTCTACCAAGGGCGACATAGTGAGACTCTTTCTCAAAAAACAAAATAAAATAAAACAAAAAAAAGAAGAAAAGGAAATAAATTTAACTTGCTAGAACTGAGGGTTTGGAGAGGAGGACCAGAGTTTGATGCTCAGGTGTGTGGTTCATAAGGTTGTGTGGATTGCATCATCCAAACCATGTGATTTACAATGAGAAGGTCTTGGGGGAGGAAAAGGGTTGAGGATGGTTGAAGGAGAAGGGAATGAGTCTAAGAATTTGTTGAAGTGGAGAGGTTGGTGAGATGTTTTCAAGGAAGTCTAGCAGGCAAGTAGAGGAACTGGTCATGAGATAGTGCATCTTCCCAGCTTTGAAGTCCAGGTGACAGTGCTGTTAAAAAAGAACAGACACTAGTAATTTTGTGTATCTCTTAATGAGTCAAGTTCTCAGCAAGCCTTTGGTAGGCATAGCTGATTGAAACTTCGTCTTATGCCTTTAAGATAGCTATTATCCCCATTTTATAGATGAAAAGACTGAACCTTAGGGAGACCAAGCATGTTAGCTGAAAATGTTTCTTGTGCTATCTTTGCTTAAGTTAACAGCAAATTTCTTGTTAGATAAGGGCATCATCTGAAGTGAATGTTACTACCTTAGAATTCTAGGCCCACTGGAATCTCTAGAAACAGGTCTGGGAATCTATTTTTATTATGCAGGTTAGGCAATTCTTAAGATTGGACAGATCTGGCAATTCCGACTTTGACCAGCACCTGTCTGGTTCCAAATGCACATTTTTAGCCCATGCACTGCATACCCCTCCATGGTAGGAGTTGGTATTTTGATCAGGGCTTGTGTAATACTCTTATCAGCCCTGATCTTTGTGGGTTGTGGAAAGATACCATTTTATTAGAGAGCAGGAGATTTTAAAAATAGCCTGCAGTCCTACCATGACATTTGCTTTATTAGAGGTCTGGGGGAGAAGGAAGCTAGTATTTATTAAGTGTTTCTACTAGTTCTCTAAAGAAAAAGGGGCCTTGGCTACATTTCACCAAGATTGTATATCTGGTAAGTGGCTGAGCCCAAGTTCAGACCCAGAATTGGCTCACAGTAAAAATAGCTCACACTTATTTAGTGCTTACTGTGTTCCTAGGCTGTTACATGTATAACTTAACCCTCAGCAGTTCTCTGGAGGATGGTTCAATCATTACTCCACTTTACAGATCTGAATCTGAAGCTCGTGGAGACTAAGCTGCCCGATTTCACACACCTAGTAAGTGGTAGATCCAGGCTCTAGAGCAGAGCAGTGATTTTCTTTTTCTTTTCTTTTCGAGACAGAGTCTCACTTTATCAACCCTTGGTAGAGTGCTGTGGTGTTATAGCTCACAGCAACCTCCAACTCTTGGGCTTAAGTGATTCTCTTGCCTCAGCCTCCCAAGTAGCTGGGACTACAGGCGCCTGCCACAATGCCTGGCTATTTTTGTTGCAGTTATCACTGCTGATTTAGCTGTCTAGGGCCGGGTTTGAACCTGCCACCCTTGGTATATTGGGCCGGTGCCCTACCCATTGAACCACAGGCACTACCCTAGAGCAGTGATTTTCAACAGGTGTGCTGTGGCACACTGGTGTGCCATGAGAGGATCTTAGGTGTGCCGAGAAATTTTAAAAGATCATTAATGAAATTATTTTTGAAGTTCAAAGCAGAGTAAGTATATTCTTTTTCTTTTTTACTTTTTTTTTTTATTTTTTTTTTATTACTTTTTTTTTGTAGAGACAGAGTCTCACTTTATGGCCCTCGGTAGAGTGCCGTGGCCTCACACAGCTCACAGCAACCTCCAGCTCTTGGGCTCAAGCGATTCTCCTGCCTCAGCCTCCAGAGCAGCTGGGACTACAGGCGCCCGCCACAACGCCCGGCTATTTTTTGGTTGCGGTTTTGGCCGAGGCCGGGTTTGAACCCTCTACCCTCGGTATATGGGGCTGGCGCCCTACTCACTGAGCCACAGGCGCCACCCTCTTTTTTACTTTAAGTGTGCTGTAGACGTTTAATTATAGGTTCAAGTGTACTTCTGGATAAAAAAGGTCGAAAAACATGCTCTAGAGCCTTCTGACTCTAGAATTCATACTTCTTACCCCTGCCTAGTCCTGACTTGCTCTAACTCATGTTCTTTGCACTTTTGTAATGATTAGCATAAAGAGCTTAATTTTTAAAATGATCATAAATTTATATTTGTTCACATAAACTAATATAAGACCTATGACATTGCTTTTGGTTTGCTTCGAGATGACTGCTGCATTTACTTCTTTTTTTTTATTAATATTAAATCATAGCTGTGTACATTAATGTGATCATGGGGCACCATACCTTGGTTTTATAAACAGTTTGGCACATTTTCATCACACTGGTTAACATAGCCTTCCTGGCATTTTCTTAGTTATTGCGTTAAGACAATTATATTCTACATACACTAAGTGCATTTACTTTTTTTAGTTCCTTCAGATATGCAGAGCAGCAGTACCAGGAAAATGGGCATCATGACTGATGTCCATAGGCGATTCCTCCAGCTGCTGATGACTCATGGTGTGCTGGAGGAATGGGAGATCAAGCGCTTGCAGAAGCACTGCTACAGGGTCCATGACCGTAAGTATTGTTTCCTGTTCTCAGGATGCTCTGGTGCAGTGTTGGTCAGTGAACAATGACATGTACCCTGTTTCCCCGAAAATAAGACATCCTCTGAAAATAAGACCTACTTACAGGAAAGATAAGACGTCCCCTGAAAATAAGACCTAGCTCATCTTTGGGAGCACACCTTAAAATAAGACACTGTCTTATTTTCGGGGAAACAGGGTATATAGTATCATGGAACAAGTTAACCAGTACTCAGGTCTGTGCAACCTCATATCATCAGTTCGTCTTTCTAATCCTGTCTTTCGCTTTTATTTGTTTTTCCAAGCAAATTTGACATTTAGCCCAGTGGATAAAAACTTAGATTCTGAAGCTATGTAGTCATTGTTCACACCAAAGTTGCAGTACCTGTCTCTAAAATGGGGAGAGTAGTCTACGGCCATACCACCCTGAACGTGCCCGATCTCATCTAAAATGGGGAGAGTAATGGTACTTAACGCATAAGTAAATATGTGGTTCAGAGAATTAAGAGACATGATACTTAGGCCATACCACCCTGAACGTGCCCGATCTCATCTAAAATGGGGAGAGTAATGGTACTTAACACATAAGTAAATATGTGGTTCAGAGAATTAAGAGACATGATACTTACAGAACACCTGCCACAGGGAATGTGCTCAGTGGGCTATTGATAGGTAACAGGAGAGCTTAGCACAGTGGCGAAGGACATAGCCTTAGACTTAGCCAAGTCTGGAGACAGTGCCATCCCTGCCCCTACTGTAGGCATTTGGAGCGTCTTCTCAGGCGTCAGTGGGAGGAGCAAATGAGACAAGATGTGTGCACTTGGAACATAAGTTCTTGGCAACTGGAGAGAACAAAAGAAGCAATAGGTAGAGTGGAGAAATGAGAAGAATTCATGTTGGCAGATTGTGTTGAGTATCGGTATGGGTAGCTTTTCTTGAATAGATTTTTTTTTTTTTCCTGAGACAGAGTCTCACTTCCTTGCCCTTGGTAGAATGCTGTGGCGTCACAGCTCACAGCAACCTCAAAGTCTTGGGCTCAAGTGATTTTCTTGCCTTAGCCTCCCAAGTAGCTGGGACTACAGGTACCTGCCTCAATGCCTGGCTATTTCTATAGACGGGGTCTCGTTCTTGCTCATGCTCAGGCTGGTTTTGAACCTGTGAGGTCAGGCAGTCCACCCACCTCAGCCTCCCAGAATGCTAGGATTACAGGTGTGAGCCACTGTGCCCAGCCTGAATAGATTTTTCTGAGAGAAAAGGAAAGCTGATAAGGTTATGCTTATTGTATGATGTCATTGTATTTTTTATAATGTACAAAATGTTTTTCATTGCTTATGAATGTGTTTGCATGTAAAAAGCATAGAAGTGAACTGGGAGGATAAATAGCAGGCTGGTGAGGTGCCTGCCTTTGGAGGAGAGGAGGAGTAGGTTGTCAGCAGAAATCAAAGGACACTCATCTTTATACTGTTTCGTTCTTTTATTAAAAAGAAAAGACTCGAAGCAAACATGACATTATTAGCATAATAAAATGACATTATTAGCATAGTCTAATGGTTGTCACTACTGATTAATGGGGATGCAGGTGTTTGGTTTTTATTCTGTATTTTTCTCTTTCACTCTGTATTTTTAATTGTCAGAAGAAAAATGGAAAAAGTAACAAAGAGGTGAGCTAAGCCAAGAGGTGAGATAAGGGGTGTGGGGAGTGCCAAGTACAGGTGCAGGGACGCAAGAAATGGTGCCATATTTAGAGCACTGCAATTTCTGCAGAGTGACAGAGTTAGAAGCCTGGTCCCAGGCTCAGCGCCTGTAGCTCAGTGGATAGGGCACCAGCCACATACACTGGAGCTGGCAGGTTTGAATCCAGCCTGGGCCTGCCAAACAACAATGACAACTACAACCAAAAAATAGCTGGGCGTTGTGGCGAGTGCCTGTAGTCCCAGCTACTTGGGAGGCTGAGGCAAGAGAATCGCTTAAGCCCAAGAGTTTGAGGTTGCTGTGAGCTGTGACACCACCACACTCTACCCAGGGTAACCACTTGAGACTCTGTCTCAAAAAAAAAGGAAGCCTTGTCCCAGAGAGGGGAGGGATGTATGGGAATAAGAAGGAGACAATAATGAGTTCTGAGACAAATATTCTTTCAAGATGTGCAAAAGAAAAAAGAATGAAAGAAGGTGGCACATTAGATAGTGAAGAGGCACAGTTGGAAGAGACTAAAGAGTAGCTTCCCTTAAATGTGTTCTCCAGAGCACTGGTCCATTGAGGCATTTCATGGGGAGTTGGAGAAGCTTGATGATACACAGAAACAAATTAGTTTATTTAACTATGTTTAATTCTGTGTATCCGAATTTAGTTGACCTACTGATAACATACTTTGGGAAAACCAAGAATATATGGTATGTGTAACGAGAACAAGCTCTTTTGGTGTGTAAATTTACCTATTTTCAAAACACCATAGTAATGATTTTTACTTACTCTTGTGAACAGAACAGGCTTCTTGAATGTCTTTGAAGCAGAGAGTGACATAATTAGTGCTGTGTTTGAGAACTCTCTCTCTAGTGAAATATATCTGCTGTAATGGTCTAAACTATGGTAGATAGGGATCTTGGTAATGGAGTAATAGGGACTGGTAATAGGGACTCCATTATTGAAAGGGAGTATTATACCCATTAAACCAGCTTCTCTTACTCTTTAAAAAGCACAGTAGGTCCAGCCTGAGCAAGACCGAGATCCCCGTCTCTAAAAAAACAGTTACTGGGGAGGCTGAGGCAAGGGGATCGGTTGAGCCCAAGAGTTTGAGATTGCTGTGATCTATGATGCCACAGCACTCTACAAGTGAGACTCTGTATTAAAAAACAAACAAACAAAAAACCAGTAGGGGCCAGGCATGATGGTCCACACCTGTAATCCCAGTACTTTGGGAGGATGGCTTGAGGCCAGGAGTTCAAGACCAGCCTAGGCAACAGAGTAGGACCCCATGCCTAAAAATAATAATAATAAAAGCATAGGAGGAATTTAAACCTACCCCTCAATATCCTCCAGAGATGAGCAAAAGAATGCTTGTCTTAATGTTTATCAATACAATTCATTCTTTTCCCCTTTTAGTTTCTCCTATAAGTCTTGAATGTGAGCTTCAGTGTTGATGGGGAAGTTTCACAGCTCACTACAAGAAACCATATGATACCTTAATACTAAGAATGAAAGTGTTTTTGCCTTTATTCGACCTTTAAAATTGTTATGATCTAATTTAGGAAAGTCCTGTATAACGTGTCTAGGAATTGATTTATTCTTCACACTTTATGTATCATTTCTTTGCATGTAGATACGGTTATGGCTAGGTCAAAACAGGGTATAACTGTAGTCTGTTTTCTCTTATCCTTCATGTAAAAACAAAAACAAAAAAGTTTGTTCCTGAGAATTCTTGTTATTAAGAGAGATTTTAAAACAAGGAATGATAGAAATTATCTAAAATTAAGTAAATATTTTTATTAATCTGTATTATTTATTTTTTGAAGAGATGGCCAGGAAAGTCCCCTTGTACCAACTAGAAAAATATTTTAACTTCTAAAAAAATTATGAAACAAAGGAGTAATTGAAACTGCAAGTTATTCTAATTGCCATTTCCCAGGGTGTCTGTTGAGTTCATTAAAGCACTTATTATTTTGGGCTTTGGTTTGGGCTCTCTCCTTATTGTCATTAAGGGGAAACAAATTCCCTAGTTCTCCTGGCTAGTGAAGAGATTCGATTTTGTTCTGAAGTCCCAGTGCAAAGCCTTGGGTCTAGCCTTTCGGAATAGCACTTAGGGAACTGTGTTCTTAGAGGATCTTAGATTTTGAGCCAGGATTTGTGTCCACATCATGTGTTTGTTTCTAACAAAACTTCCTAAGAATCTCATGTGAGCTGGGCCTGGTGGCACAGAGATTAAGGTTTTGTTTCACAGTGCCTCTAACAAGTCATACAGATAAGGAGTCAAGTGATGCCAGTATAATTTCTTTTGGTAGAAGTAGGCACAGGAGACCGAGGGACTGGTGGTTAAGAAGACTTGGGTTTGATGTTTCCCCCTTTGGGCCAGGATCAATATATCTTCCTGCCTGAAACAATCCAAATGTAGACAAAATATAAAACACTGGACTTTAGTCCGTGGAGGATAGTTATCTCTTGAGAGACAGTCAATGAGGATTTTTTTCCTGGTTCTTGACACTGAGTACACGGTGTCAGTACTACTCCCCCAATTCTTTATGAAGAGTCTTAAAAAAACTGCAGGGATCCTAAGGAGCAGAGTATAAACAGGATCAATAGGACCTTAGGGCTTACAACACAAGCAAGAAGTCAGCCACTGTTTTACAGAGAGTTAAAAAAGAAAAAAGCAATTATCTATTCTCGATAGAAACTCAGCAAAGTGGGAAAAGAAGGGAACTTCCTTAACCTGATAAAGGAGATCTCTGTAAAACCTATAACTAACATTGTACTTAATGGTGAAAGACTGAATTCTTTTCCCCTAATACCAGGAATAAGATAAGAATGTTTGTTTTCACTACTTCAGTTCTAGCCAGTACACTCAGGTAAGAAAAAAAAAAGCCATCTGGATTGGAAAGGTGAAAGTAAAATTGCCTGTATACAGTTCATGTAGAAAATCTGACGGAATTGCTTAAAAAGCCACTAGAACTAATAAGTGAGTTTAGTAAAGTTGTAGGATACAAGATCAATATCTATATATCAATTATATTTCTATATGTTAGCAATGAATAATCAGAACAATTTTTAAATGGCGTCATTTGTATATAATAATAGTATCAAAAACATGCAATGCTTAGGGATAAATCTAAGGAAAAAAATGTGTAAGACCTATACACTGGAAACTACAAAACCTTGTTGATAGAAATCAAAGGAGATCTAAATAAATTGAGAGACAACCATGTTCATGGGCTGGGAAATTCAGTAGTGTTACGATACTAGTTTTTGGCTCGGTGCCCATAGCACGGTGGTTACGGCACCAGCCACATACACCAAGGCTGGTGTGTTCGAACCTGGCCCGGGCCAGCTAAACAACAATGACAACTGCAACAGAAAATAACCCGGCATTGTGGCAGGCACCTATAGTCCCAGCTACCTGGGAGGCTGAGGCGAGAGAATTGCATAAGCCCAAGAGTTTGAGGTTGCTATGAACTGTGATGCCATGGCACTCTACCGAGGGCGACATAGTGAGACTCTGTCTCAAATAAGAAAAGAAAAGATACTAGTTCTCTTCAAATTGACCTATAAATTCAGATCAGTCCCAGTCGGATTCCAGCAGGGCTTTTTATAGAAATTGACAAGATGATTTTTGAAATTCATATAGAAATGTAAAGGGCCCAGAAGAGCCAAAACTACTTTGAAAATGACAGTCAAACGAAGGGAATTAACCATACCTGATTTTAAGACCGACAAAGCTATCATCAAGACAATGATAGAGATATAGATCAGTGGAACAAAATAAAGAGTCTAGAAATAGACCCACATTTGAATGGACAGCTGATTTTTGACAAACACAAAGGCAGTTCAGTGAAAATAGTCTCTTCCACAATTAGTGCTGAAATAATTGGGTATTCATATTTAAAAAATGAATCTCAAGCCATACTTTGCACCAAATACAAAAATTAACTCAAAATGAATCATAAACCTAAATGTAAAACCTAAAACTATAAAACTTTTAGAAGAGAACATAGGAGAAAACCTTTGTAAAAACCTTGGGCGAAGATTTCTTGGATCTAACCACAAGTATGATTCATAAAAGAACAAATTGATAATCTGGACTTCAAAATTAAAAACTTAACACTCTTAAGATAACAATGTTTAGAGAATGAAAAGAGAAGCAAAATACTGGGAAAAAATATTTACAAATTATATATTTGATAAATGACATATCCAGAATATGTAGAGAACTCTCAAAGTTGAACACAGAACCCACTAAAAACTGGGCAAAGGTTTGAACAGACACTTCACATAAATTATACATCAGGCAAATGAGCACATTAAAAGGTGCTCGGCATCATTAGGTATTAGGAAAATGCAAAGTAAACCCACATTGAGATACCATTGTATATATATTAGAATGACCGTGTACACCAGTTGTTGGTGAGAACAGAATAACCGGAACTCTCATATTTATACAACTGTTGGGAATGTAAAAGGGTGCAGCCATTTAGGAAATAGTATGGCAGTTTCATATGATCCAGTCATTCTTCTCTTACATATTTACTTGAGATATATCCAGGTGTTGGTATGTGCCTGTATTCCCAGCTACTGGGGAGGCTGAGGTGGATTCCTTGAGCTCAGGAGTTCAAGACCAGTCTGGGAAACATAATGAGACCCTGTCTCTGAGATAGATAGAGAGATAGGAAGGTATATATCTACACAATGGCTTCAGAATACCTTTACTTATAATGGCCCTAACTGCAAACAATTATTTATCAGCAGGTAAACAGATGAACATAAAGATAATCCAATATTACTTCACAATATAAAGAAATAAACTGTTGCTGTCTGCTAGAATATGAATGAATTTCAAAGTGATTTTGCTGAATGGAAGAAGCCAGGCAAAAGAGAGTATGAATTTATCTATGTGAAATTCTAGACAATGCATACTTGGCAGTAACCACAGAAATTAGTTGAGTGGTTGTGGGGAATGGTGTATAGGAAGGGTAGGAAGGGTGGAGAAAGGGATTATAAAGAGGCAAGAGGAGGAAACTTGTGGGGGTGATGGACATGTTGTTATCTTTATTGTGGTGATGGTTTCATGGGGGTATATGTATCACAACTTATTAATATCAAACACTTTGTACAGTTTATTATATATCAATTATACCTCAGTAAAGCTGTTAAAAAAAAGATCTGAATTTAAACCTACTTTGCTATGGTGTAACTCTGTAACCTTGGTCAAGCCACTAAATCTTACAGTTTTAGTTTCCTTGGCTGCTGCGCAGTGGGGCTAGAGATGTCTGTCACTCAAGATTATTTGTAAAGAAAATGCAATGTATGGCATGTGCTTAGTGGCCTGTATGTCCCCAGCAAATGGTGACATTTGGGGAGATCATCAGGTTTACCCATCTGTTCCATTTTCTTGGTCTGGTAAGGCCCTATGTTATCTGACTGTAGGAAAATAGATGCAGCATCCAGGAAATGTGTCCTTGCTTTCCTGTGTCTAGGGCTTATCTGGAGAAGTACCTTCCTTAAAGTCTGACTCAGAAGAGAGTTAAGTAGTCATGGAAAGTTTCCTAAAAACAAAACACAGATGCCTGAACTCTGCAGCTTTCCTGTCTGGCCCTTGGGGAGTGAGTGGTCCAGCCTGTTTAATCGAGCCTGTTGTTTTTGTTGTATAGTGGTGTTGACCACTGTAATGAGTTGTGTGGGGTTGCCCAACGGGGGTTTGAGGGTGCCCCAATCCTGAGCATGACTCTGGGTTGGAAGTTCTGTTTCATTTATCAGGTAGGTTTACTAAGCAGGGGCAGAAAGTTGCCTTGGCCCACAGTTGCGTGGAGACAATTCTTACAAAGTTACTTGCCTTGTTAAGATGTTTTGGGGGCTGGTCTTTCTGTTTTTGGTTAAACAAGCTGGTGAACCAGAACCTTTTTTAGGAAATCATCAGGTCTTACAAACCAGGAAGCAGAGGCTTCTGGAAGTTTGGTGTGTTGTCCTTCCAGCTCTTACGCTGGTTGTGAACCTTCACCACTATTAAATAAGTCAGAGCTAGGTTCAAGGCAGGGTTTCTTTGCCTACAGATCCTAGCATTGCTTTTTAAATTTAGTTTTTATTTTGAAATAATGCCAAACTTATAGGAAAATTGCGAAAATAGTACATTTTCCCCCCAAATTATTTTTAAGTTACCTATTTAATAAGTCCTATCACCCCTAAATTCAGCAGGGTGTATTTCATTTTAGCAAGGGTATTTTCCTAAATAAATAAAGTACCACCATTAAAATTAGGAAATCAACATTGATACATCACTACTGTAAACGCCAGACCCCATTCAGTTTTCTCCATTTGTCCCAATATTGCCTTTTTAGCAAAGGACTCACACTAGGTTTGTGTGTTACATTTAGTTGTTAACTTCTAGACTCCTTAAATTAGTAATTCCTCAGTGTATTATTGACTTTTCTGAACATGGCAATTGTGAAGATTACAGGCTACTTATTTGGTAGAATAACACTGATAGAAAAATAATGTGAACTGTAAGTGAAACTTGGTGCTAAAAAGAGACAGGTGAAATTAATATCCAAAATTCTCTCCTTCTGGGGGACAGCGACTCACATCTGTAATCCTAGCACTTTGGCAGCTGAGGCAGGTGGATTGCTTGAGGTCAAGAGTTTGAGACCACAACCAGACCCCATTTCTACAAAAAGTAGAAAAATTATCCAGGTATTGTGGCGGGCACCTGTAGTCCTAGCTGCTCAGGAGGCTAATACATGAGGCTTGCTTGAACTCAGGAGTTTGAGGTTGCAGTGAGCTGTGATGACATGTCAGCACCTTAGGCCCTGCAACTGAGTGAGACTCTTTCGAAAAAAAGAAAAAACATTAGTGAACACAGTATCATAGAAACATTGGAATTTGATGGAGATTTTCAGTTTTTTGCAAGCCTTTTATGTGTCTTCATTCCTAGTTTGTTTCTAACATTCTAATTTACATGACTACATTAGCTTCGTTGTCTGTGTGTCTGTTTTAGGCTTCGTGAATATCATTAGGTGACATGCATTAATGGCAAATCACAGTGGTGTTGACATTTGAGTTAGTATTCCATCTTGTATCTGCAGTCATATTTGTAAGCACCTTTTCTTCCCAAGGAGGACTCAGTGAAAATTAGAAGTTGGCTCCTCCAAGTAAATTTTTCTTATATTTTTAATGATTTCATTGTACACTTTTCCCCTTTGGCCATGATGAGCGGTTAATAAGCTTACTACTGTCAGAGCTGGCTTGCCTTTCCAGTTAATCAAGGGAGATAAAGTCTGTTTTTATAACTGAAAAGTGGCAAAAAATTAGCATGAAAAGTAACTTCTACCTTGTGACTTAATGAATTTTTCAACATACAGAATTTATAGCAGGTGGTTATGTTCTTAATTAGGAATCCTTGGGTTCAAGAGTTCTATAACCATGAGAAAACTAATATTGCTTTTATGCCTCTGGTTCTTGCTGCAGTAAATGTTTTCGGGTCTTGCCCACTTTGATGACTTTGTGCAGCACTGAACGTGGGCTCCATGGCCCCTGGCAGCCCTTTCATGAAGGCCAGTTTGGATTTGCTGAGCCAGCCAGGTCTTCTGCGTACTTCACACTCTCCCAAGTGTGGATGTCATTTGTCTGGGAATGCATTTTATACTGGATCCCAGACACAGGGAATGTGATGTGTGAGGGTGTGGAAGAACTGGCACTGAATTCATTGTGATTACTGCAGACCCCACTGGCTGGAACAATGAAGCCATTTTTCAAAGGCACAGTTTCAAATCCTATCTCTTCTAGGGACTGGGAAAAGTTACTTTTCTGAGTGGGAGGAAATCATATCTACCTCACAGAAAAGCTGTGAAGGTTAAGCAAGGGGATTTATGTTTGGTGCATGGTACTTAGTAGTTGCTGGCACGAGTTCATTGCATGTGCTTGCTGCCTGTTCTTCCCTTTTCTGTCCTTCTCCTTGTCATCTAATCCCAGATCCTGAGGCTGGGTGGTAGGGAGGGACTATCAGAAGAATCATCATGTTGGAATGATACTATGATGGGAACTATTGTGTAGAACATAGGGCTGAATTCTGCTGTTGGGATTTTATCAGAAAATCGAGAAAGTGTGGTCACCATTGGTACCACACCATCTTCTTCTGTCAGTCTGTGGATATGTCTAGAATGTCAGCTGAATGTTGGCAGCATGATGGTGAACAGGATAGGCAGAGTCCCAGCCCTAAAGGAGCTGGCATTGTAGGAACAGAGAAAAAAGAAAGACAGCAAATGGACTTGGAGATAAACACTGCAGTGAGTTTGGAAAACTAAGGGCTGGAAAGAAAGATGTGATGGATTTGGGGATGGTTTAGGCCAAGGCCTAGATGCTCAGGCATTTCTCTGGAGGTGCCATTTTCGTGATCCCCGGGCGATTTGGGGGCAGCCCTACAAAGATCTGCTAGAGAATCTTTCTAAGGGAAATGCAGGGAAGAGACTGAGATGGAGAGGAGCTTGGTGTGGGAACCAACAGAAAGGCCAGCATGATTGGACTGCAAGGCAGGAGAAGATGTCACACAAGTGCATGGGTCAGGGGCATGGTGCCATAGGCAGGCCATTTCCAGGCTAGGTGCTGAGACCTGGTGAGTTGGAGAGAGCTGGAGGGTACACTAGGAGACTGTTGATTCTTACTTTGGAGTGTGACAATGGGGCAGGCAGCTGGCATAAAGGTGGCTGACCAAAACAAGCTCTGACAGGCCCGCATGACTGCTGTCCCAGTTCAGCACCCCTCCTAGCCTCTGCTGGGAAAGGTCGCTGAACCAAGTCCCTCACTAGTAAGTGTGGACATAATTGGAGAACAGCCACCAAAAGCAAGGAGAGGCTGCTTACTCAGAGCTTGCTCTTGCACAGAAGGCAGCCCCTCGATTGTGGTTGGCAGAGTTTCACAAGTGGGCAGAGGAGTGGGGAGGGAGGCTTCAGGTGTGCTCTGAGTGGAGGCTGCTGGCTAGGAAAGCTGAAGACAGTTAAGTAGAAGCAGGGCATCCTGTGTGATTGGTAGGGGACATTTTGGCTTTCTTTGGTTGGTCCTCAGTTGGAAACAGGGACAAAAATTAGGAAAGCTATCAGTTATTCAAATCCTGGTCCTTCCAGGCTGATCATTATAGTTATTTTGGCTTTCTGGACTTTGCAAGTCTGACTTAAAAGACAACAGGCTGGCTTTCTGAGCTGATTGCTGTAGATTGTAGGTCAGCATTCTGCTTTCATACATGATCTGGTCATATTGGCAACACAGTCTGTTCCTTTCAGTTGTTCACAGCCCAGCCTGTGAGAAACAACAACCTCTTATCTGGTGGGTCTAGGAACAGAGTGGCCTCATTGGTCACCCTGTCTCATTACAGCAGCTTTCAGCCCACATCAGAATTTGGAAATTGGTGGAATGTCAGTGATATCTAGTATACCCCATGATTTATTTGCCTTCCAGTGTTTCTAATTTTGGGGAATTAACTACTATGTTAAACAAACATATAAAACCACCAACAGATTTCTCATAAAAACCCAAAGATTGGGCACTTGGCTGGAGCAGAGTGGCCCTGCCTTTTCTGATGGATGCATGTTCTCTATTCCCCACTGTACCCACAATTAACCATAGCTGTGCCTTCTGCCTAGCCTCTGTAGGTGTCAGATTTGAGGGGAAGCTTATGCAACAGGGATAAGGCAGAGCTACTGTGATTTCAGGGGGCTGGGCTGCCAAGAAGCCTCATCTTCTGTCCCTTGCAGAGCCTCTTGTCCCCTGCAGAGCCCCTTCCTCTGCTCCATGAGGGCTCCTGTGGTGAGAGGGTGGGAAGTGGGCAGAGGATAAATGGACTACTTGTTTGCAGGGAGTACAATTAAAATGAAATGCATGAACAGTGTCAACAGTAAAATTCAGTTGAAAGCAGTTTATGTTTTCTGTAATGTTTCACATTGTAATCCAGAACCTTACTATAGTGAAGGTGTCGGCACTGCTTTATTACTGGTGAGAATACTGACCAGTGGCTGGATCTCTGGCCAGGGGAAAGTCCTGTAGGGGTTTACTGAACATGTAGGGACAGTGTGGGTTTTAGAGCCCTAAATGCACATGGCCAAGATACAGGACTGTGTCAAGTAAAGTTTCATGCTCTTGTCATTTGAGTGACACTAAAGAGTACTTTCTAACAATAATGATTTCTTTTTTTTTTTTTTTTTGAGACATAGTCTCACTCAGTTGTCCTGGGGTTGAGTGCTGTGGCATTATAGCTCACAGCAACCTCAAACTCCTGGGCTAATTTAGTTCAGTGATCCTCTTGCCTCAGCCTCCTGAGTAGCTGGGACTAGAGGCCTTGCTATCGCTCAGGCTGGTCTCAAATTCCTGAGCTCAAGCAATCTCCCCACCTTGGCCTCCCAGAGTACTAGGATTATAGGTGTGAACCGCTGTACCTGGCCTCAGTAATGATCTCTTGATTTAAATGATCTCTATGTACAAATCTCAGAAAAATAAGTTTAAAACAATGTTATTAACATTCTGTTTCATCCATACTATCAGAGTCCTGAGCTAATCTACTTGTCAGATGACATTAATTTTTTTCTTTTTTGATTCAGACTCCTGAGGGTTAAGGAGTCAAATTATATGGTTGTTGAACACTAAAGTATTTTTTTAACCTTTTTTTTTTTTCTTATTGTTGGGGATTCATTGAGGGTACAATAAGCCAGTTACACTGATTGCAATTGTTAGGTAAAGTCCCTCTTGCAATCATGTCTTTTTTAACCTTTTTATTATGGAAAACGTCAAACAGAGAAAAGTAGAATAATGCAATGACTCACCCAGTTCGAACGGTGATAAATTCAGGGCTAATCTTGTTTTATACTCCTGCTTACTTACTTCTATATTAGTTTGAAGTGATTCTCAGGCAGTATTGCATGTCTAAGTGAGTTTTTTTTTTTTTCTTTTGGGAGACACAGTCTCACTTTGCCCTCGATGGAATGACCTGATATCACAGCTCACAGCAACCTCAAACTCTTGGGCTTAAGTGATTCTTTTGCCTCAGCTTCCCGAGAAGCTGGGACTACAGGCGCCTGCCACAATGCCTTGCTATTGTTTTTGGTTGCAGTTGTCATTGTTCAGCAGGTCCGGGACAGGCTCGAACCACCAGCCTCGATGTACGTGGCTGGTGCTCTACTCACTGAGCTATGGTGCGGAGCCAAGATTTTTTTTTTTTTTTTTTAATGAATACCCAAGTTGTTTTGTTCATTACATCAAACTAACAGCCAGATATCTGACTTCTGGTCTGTACTTTTTCACCATCTGGCCCTATTATCTTGCGTAAGCCCTTCAGCTCTCTGACCCTACATGTCTTCTTTTAGAAAACAGAGACCATGATTCTTCCCAGCTTGCCTCATTGGTGGTTCTGGGATTCTGTTGAGAGGATGGGGAACAGTACTGTAGCATGTGGTAGATTGATGCACCATGCAGAGAATGATTTGTCCAACAGTTATTTACTAGGAAAAGCCAACTCTCTTTCCTTCCCTACCCTTCCTGGCACTGTTCACTGGCCATACTCAGGAAGCGCCGTTGGCAGGTCTGAAGGTTTGGCGAGTCTTTTCATCAGGCAATTGAAAAGAGCTGTAGACTGGGGGCCGGAATCTGTGGTTCCTCACACATCTTTCCCGCCCATAATCTGTCTGCCAGCCTGTCCTTCCTTCCAGCTTTGAGGGGCTGCTCTCTCAGGGGCAATGTCTGATTGGGTTCCTGTTGCGCCCTATCTTTAGCACTGGTTCAGCAGGGCCACCTGCCCACCTCATCCGAGAGGCCTGTCACAGGGAAAGTTGGCCCACAAGTAGTTTGGGCCCCTGGGGTCTTATTTTTTGTTGTTATTTCCTCTCCCTATAAATAGTATTTTCTATTTTTGGTGCCTAGATTAGAACAAAGCTATTTGTTGGTTAGAGATTAGGGCAGCAGACTTCCTGAATGTTGGTTGCTCCTGTGCATAGTGAGTCCTAGGTTCTGGTGGCCTGTGGGAAGAAGGGACTCTGATTTAGGAAGAAGAGATTCATTGACAAAAGTAAAAAGTAAAATTTAGTTTTAAAAGAAAAAGAGAAAATATAGAGTGTCATAGCCAAAAAGAAGTCTCAGGTTATGACTCCTGAGAGTAGAAACGTCCTGTTTCATTCATTGGTGTATAGAGAGACACAGTCTCACTATGTCACCCTGGGTAAAGTGCTGTGGCGTCACAGCTTATAGCAACCTCAAACTCTTGGGCTGAAGCAGTTCTCTTGCCTCAGCCTCCCAAGTAGCTGGGACTATAGGCACCTGTCATAACACCCGACTATTTTTGTGGTGCAGTTGTCGTTGTTTAGCAGGCGTGGGCCGATTTCAACCTGCCAGCCTTGGTGTATGTGGCTGGTGCCTTAACCACTGTGCCGTAGTCTTGTTTTTTTAATTGCCCCCAGTAACAGGGCACCTGGTCTAGTGCTCAGGGCTGGGCCTTCTTTCTTGCCTGAAGGGATGATGAATGTTGGCTAGGCCTGGCCTCTGTTATGTCTTTTTTGGGAGGTCAGCCTCCTCCTCTTACACTCTGGTGTCTTCATAAGGTGCTACCCTGATGCTTTCCGTGTTTCCATGTTGGCTGGGCTGCTCTTGGTGTCTTTGAAGCCACAAGGCCATGTGCAGGAGAGTGTAGATAAAAGAGTATGGGATAGGGCATGTCTTAAGGTTTCCTCCGCAGAGACTGTGTGGATCTAGTCAAGAACCCTGGGCTCCATTTCCAAGTTGTGGAAATTGAACAATTTCTTTAACTTTTCCAAGCCGAATGTATATAAAGATGGTATTAATCTCTCATCTTACAGAGTTACTATTATAATGATGAAATGAACCAAGCTAATGAGTAATGCTGGCACATAATAGGTGAGTTACAGTCATGTGTTTGCAGGTCCATTGCTTTCATCCTAACAATAGTTACTTTACCACAGCCCATAAGACATGCAGACACACCCTGTTTCTTACAAATGGAGAAAACACAAGTGACTCCTAAGATACATAGGGTTACCTTTCTTGGTTCAAGTTGCTAGTGGTTCTGATTAGGGTACCTCTTTCTAGAAGAGGCAGCTCTGGGAGGGCCAGAGTTTGCCCCTCTACCCCTGAGCTGGTGATTCCATAGTGGTGACTACAGAGAACCAGGCTCTGATCCACCTCTATTGCAGAAAACCTGATTTGTCTTTTTTTTCTCAGTTGGCTATGGGTGCTGAAGAAAAGGACCTCTCTTAAATCCCTCAAAGTGGTAGTTATAAGACTAGAAATGGTTGCCCCAGAATCACATGATATGCTCTTAATCTCATGTACTTTTTCATGATCGTGGACTCAGAGTATTGGGGCCAAAAGGAGCCTCAAAAATGCCTTTGGCTCAGTGTGTCCTTGCAAATTTACAAATGCAGCTACTACACCATGGGGTATGGGATTGGTTGTGGGGAGGGTAGGAACAGAGCAAAAGACCCTCATTCTGATCAAAGACAGGGACATAACTGGGCTAACTGGTGCCTAGGGACCAGGCTAGGAGATGGGCAGGAAGCCCATCCAAATACCCTCAATCTATAGCTCTTGGGCTGGACCTATATCCAGCTGGCCTTTTGTCCCTTGCTCAAATTGGCTGACATCTAAGCTCTGGCCCCGTAGCTCCCTGTTACCTGGTTCTCTGGCTGTGAGTACCTGGAATTATTTTCCCACCAAAATCATAAATGTAGGAGAAGGACAATTTTTTAAAAATGAGAAGATAAAAGGTTAGGTCTTATTTGGGAGGAAAATGGCTGCTTGGGTAGATAGACATCCCTGGCTGACTCTGTGGTTGAGTTGTAGGGCTCCATCCCTGGAGCAGTTGAATGATGTGTGAGGAGGAAGGAAGTGCTTGGGAAGTGTGGGAGGACAGAGCAGGGAGGCCTGCTAGTCCTAGGGAGGTCCCTGTACGGGAGGACACCAGAGGATTGGGAGGCTGGGTGGTGGTAGAGGGAGTGCTGGAGGGAAAAGATAATAGACTGTATGAGATCGGAGGTTAGACTGTGTGCAGCCTTCAGAGGTGAGAGAGGGGGAAGGATTCACACAGGATCCCACAGAGAGGGATAGCAGGAGTGGGCTGGAGTCCACACTTCTGCTGCTGGCCCCGTGGCCTGTGCTACTGCTTTTGCTACCAGAAGGGGTTGGTTGCAGGGGGCTCGAGGGAGGGTGTTGCTGAGCATAAGAGAAGTTCATTCTCAGGCTGTGATCAAGAAAGAGCTGCCATGGCACTGGGACCCCTATGGGAAATGTCAACAGGGTCAGCAGTTTGCAAGCATGGTTGTGGTCCTGATGCAGGAGGCTTGTGTAGAAGAAAAAGGTGAGAAAGAACTGAGAGGTTAGCAACAGAGCAGGTGGGAGGATACAGTTGGGTAAGTGAGTGCAGCATTCAGAAGTGGCTGAGTTTTCTCTCTCTTAAATGAAAATGCGACAAAAACATTCATGCTTCTGAAAAAATGAGGCTAGATGACAAGGGAAAGGGCAGAGAGGGCTGTTGCCTCATCTCCACACAGACGCGGTATTTGGAAAGTCCACTACATCAGATTGCTTCTGATCTGCCTACAGAGTACACTCTTCTGAATGACACCCAGGAAGGGCCTCTTCAGTGGAACATGTGAATTGGCACTTTCAGGGACACGTGGGACTTGCCACTATGTTGCATTGGGTGGACAAAGTGGCTCCAGCCCACAAAGGATCCTCATTCACCAGGCAGTGAGAGAAGGTTCTTCGTGCGTTTTATTGCCTCACACCTAAGTTTCCCAGCATTGGGTGCTCTGTGAGGTAGAAAAGTATTTCTGGCAAGGTCAGGGGCATGGGCTCATCCAGGCTCACATGCCTGTGAAGGGGCACTTTGCCTGCTGTGGCAGAGAAAGGAAGCACCGGGACTTTGCATTGGGACACACACAGGTTTCATGGGAAAAGGCCATCTGAGCTAGCTCTGGCGAGGGAGGGCATGTCAGAAGGCAAGGATGTGAGCAGGGGCACGGAGGCAGGAAGTATGGTCATAGTTTTACAGCTGCCAAGGCCAGATCTCCTTGTCATGCTTTCCCCTTTTGTCATGCCCACCTACTTACTATTACTAATTTTTACTTAAGTTGCTTGTTAAAGACTTCACTTAAGATGGAAGATTAGGTCCTCACTGTGCATTGCAAATTAGCATCACTGTTTTGGACTTTGCCATCAGCTTTTCCGGGTTGCCACTGTCTGCCCCTTGCTAGAACTCATGAGCCTTGTCTTGTCACTTCCTCCTGTGCATGGCCATGCCCTCCACCGTTATCATTGTAATCTTTTGTGTGTTTTTTCTTTTTTCTTTTCTTTTTTTTTTTTTTTTTTAGAGACTTTCTCACTATGTCTTCCTAGGTAGAGTGCCGTGGCATCCCAGCTCACACCAACCCTAAACTCTTGGGCTTAAGCGATTCTCTTGCTTCAGCCTCCCAAGTAGCTGGGACTACAGGTGCCCACCCCCACATCTGGCTTTTTTTTTTTTTTTATTGCAGTTGTCATTGTTGTTTAGCAGGCTTGGGCCAGGCTGGAACCCGCCAGCCTCGGTGTATGTGGCCAGCACCCTACTCACTAAGCTACAGGCACCGATCTAATCTTTTGTGTTTTTATAAATCTTTTTAACCTATAGTTTATGGAGGTAGCTTGGAAATACCTCCTTTCTGTAAGAAGGCAAACAGAGACACAGCTTCCCCCATTTTAGTCCCCTTCCTAGCAGTGGCCTTGGTCATTAGCTTCATGGGTGACCTGCCAGGTCTTGGTCCTGAAGTATTGTTTTATCACTTCTATGGTTTTACATGTAAGTGGTATCATATTATCAATTTTTTTTTTTTTTTTTTTGTAGAGACAGAGTCTCACTTTATGGCCCTCAGTAGAGTGCCATGGCATCACACAGCTCACAGCAACCTCCAACTCCTGGGCTTAAGCGATTCTCTTGCCTCAGCCTCCCCAGTAGCTGGGACTACAGGCGCCCGCCACAACGCCCAGCTATTTTTTGGTTGCAGTTCAGCTGGGGCCGGGTTTGAACCCGCCACCCTCGGTATATGGGGCCAGCACCTTACCAACTGAGCCACAGGCGCCGCCCCATATTATCTATTTTTTTCTGCAGTTTTTTTCCAGAGTGATTTTCTAAGCCATGAATCTTTTGAAATTAATTATTTTAATAAGTGAAGACATACTTTTGGTTTGGAAAGTTTCACTGTATAAAAGGGTAATTCCATGACACACAGCTGACCTCTTCTGCTTCCACTGCCCACGAGAGGAAGGACATGCTGTACCCCAGCCGCAGGGCCCTGTGTGGTTGTCAGCCTCCCCCACTGCCACTGCACCTCTGCTGCCCTCTTCCTTCCCTGAGCCTCTGCAGTTCTGGGCTCTGTGGGTGCCTTCTCCTCAGACTGATGGTCCCGACAATAACCCCTGAGTTGTTGCCTGCTGCTAGCAGGATCAGGCTGGTGGACAGGTCACAGCAAGGCTGTCTGGGCTCATGCTCTCTCTGCCCTGCCAGTGGCTCTGGGCGTGTCAGCCAACTTGTTTGCTTCTTAGCCTCTTTATCAATGCTGGGAAGGCTGCTGGGAGGAGGGTCTGATTACCAGATGGCAGGTGCTTGGGGCAGGGCCTCTCTTGTGGTGAGGGCTCTGACTGAGCCACTCTTTCTCTGGTGGGGTGGTTGTTCACTCTGCACCCCCACACAGTCTGGCATATGTTAGGTAAATGGATGCTGACTTAAAGGAGAAAGGAATAGGATAACAGCCAAGATGTGAGGATGTACAGGGACAGAGGACTTCGTGTGGGAATACTGGGGCAGGCAGAAGAGCTGGGGTGTGTTTTGCATGCAGTGGGGGTGCTTACAGGCTCTGAGCACATCTAGTGATGCTGACTGAGGACTAGTCAGTGGGAGGTAGGCAGGGGCCCCGAGCAAAGACAGGAAGACCGCAGAAGCCTCAGCAATCCCAGATACCATCTCCTGGGCCTTTCTGTGCTTGTCTTCAAGTACTCCCGGGACAGAGAAGCCACTCGATACTGGCAGGCACCCAAAAGGGCTGTGGCCTTTTTCTGCTTCTGGGTTGCTGTCCTGTGGGTTCAGCTGTGGTAGAATGATTAAGACAAGCTATGTTTTTTTGATGAGGCCCCTCATATCCCTTTTTTTTCATGTTTATATCCAGGCAATGCTACCGTGGAGAAGTTGGAGGACTTCATCAACAACATCAACAGCGTCTTGGAGTCCTTGTATATTGAGATAAAGAAAGGGTTCACAGAAGATGACGGGAGACCCATTTATGCGCTGGTGAGTGCCGGAGCCCTCTAGTGGCACTTGCGAGGAGCCAGGGCAGAGCACATGATGGACGGACGAGGCCCATGGTGAGGAGTATGGGCCACCCTGACTGGCAGGGCTGTGAGGTGGGGCCCGCCTTTCTGGGTGCGCAGCAAGCCTCTGACACCTGGGGTAGCATTTGGGTTACCAAGGTGGGGGTGATAAGAACCGCGGCCTGACTTTAGTGCTTTTGTCACTGCCTATGTGGAGTCGCTTCCTGAGATGTGGCAGCCTGTGTTTGTGTTGGTTTGATTTTGCTTTTTCATAGTACTTTGAAAAGAAGTCATCCCAAATGTGTGGAATATTTGGAATAAAGGGAGAAAATGTTTTCTTTTTAATTTGGAATAAGACATAGGCTATGAAAAGAAAAAGTGTGGAAGAGTGTGAAGAATAGAGACCCATTTGGGGCTTTCTGTTGTTTTATCTGAGTGAAATGTTCCCATCCTTGGTTAGTGAACACTCAGGCTATCTGAGAACATTGGGCTCTTCTCAGCCAGGCCCTTACTCAGAAATGAGCTCTTTAGTTAACGGTTTCCTAAACTTGATTCTGTAGAAAAAGTGTTAAGCAGGCGAATGGCTCTGGAAATGCTCGCCTACACAAGGCAAAGCAGATTTCCCTTCCAGACTTCTCGGTGGTTTTTGCATTCAAGGCTCCATTAGCATGCAGATAAATTTCCCACATTTATCTGAGTTTCAAAAGTACCACACAACCTTTGTTGTTCTAAAATTTCTGAGAGTCAGGTGTATTGGCTGAGCTAAGTCTGTGACATAAGGCTGGTCACAGATCCATCCCTGTGGCTGCAGTGCCTGGTGCAGGAGCTTGTTGCCTTGGAGGACGAGAGAGCCAGCAGTGTGTTAACTAGCCAGCAAATGAGGACACAGCCTAACCATTGTGCTCACTTACTTTTAGGTGAATCTTGCCACAACTTCAATTTCCAAAATGGCCACTGATTTTGCAGAGAATGAACTGGATCTTTTTAGGAAAGCTGTAAGTATGTTGGCCAGGCTTCTCGAGATACTCATTTTTCAAGGGTCACTGGGGAGATAAAGGCCACCATTGTTGCCTGAGGCAGGCCTTTGCAAGGAGATGTCACTGGGTACCTCATTGGGAATTCACAGCTACCAGGTGATCTCTGAGGAGGCTGCTTGGTAAGGAAGGTCTGGGCCAGGCATGAGCTGTAGTGGGATGAGCAAGAGCTGGGCCTCCCGGTAGTAACAAGTGCTTCTACCTGGCTGCTCAAAGTGCCATCTGGGAATGAATGGCAGCAGCACTCCCTGGAGCTTATTAGAAAGTTTGGATCTCGGTGCCCAGCCCGGATGGTTGGATCTGAATCTGCATTTTAACCATGTGCACATTCACGTGACTGAGCACCTGGCTAAGAGTGATTCTCTGGCCTAGATACAATGCAGTAACTGTGGCAGTAAAAGATAATCCAGACATTCCAGCCTTATTCCAGATCTGTCAAATCTAAGGACCAGATCCTGGACTAATAAGGAGAAGATGGTTTTTTATTTGGAATAAGACATAGAGGCTATGAAAAGAAAAAGTGTGGAGAAGTGTTAAGGATAGAGACCCATTTGGGTTACCTGTAAAACTCCTGGGGCTACCAGCAGCCACAGTTGAGAAGTAGGCTCCAGGGTGAGCGACACATCTGTATTTCTGCAGGAAACCTGTCTTCCCTGGTGGCAGAAGTTTTGAGGAGCTTGTCTGGTCCTCAGTTCTGTTTGCCTCTGTAGAGTCTGTAGAACTGTCTCTCTTACTGGGCCATCCTGGCTCTACTCTCCTGTCATTTCTGACTCTTTCTTGCCACTGACACTAGCCTTGATGACCTGGCCACCTCTGAGTAAAGAGAGCGCTACCTCATTTATTCAGCATTCATTTCTCAGTCTCCCTGCTTAAAGGGAGGTGGGGGTGAGGTGCAAGAGAGGTGAGGCAGTCCTTCTTGATTTTTGTTTTTTTTTTTTGAGACAGAGTTTTACTATGTTGCCCTCAGTAGAGTGCTGTGGCGTCACAGCTCACAGCAATCACAAATTGAGTTTAAGCGATTCTCTTGCCTCAGCCTCCCAAGTAGCTAGGACTACGGGATGGCTGCCACAATGCCTGGCTATTTTTTGGGTGCAGTTGTCGTTGTTTAGCAGGCCCGGGCTGGGCTCGAACCCGCCAGCTTAGGTGTATGTGGCTGGTGCCCTACTCACTGAGCTATGGTGTCAAGCCATCCTTGATTTTTGGACATTAAGATTTTATGGCATAACCTTACGGCAGTGACTTTTGAGTCTGAACACACGCGTGTGTGGCTTTCACAACGCCTGTCTATTTTTTTTTTTTTTTTTTTGGTTGCAGCCGTCATTGTTTGGCGGGCCCGGGCTGGATTCGAACCCACCAGCTTCGGTGTATGTGGCTGGCGCCTTAGCCACTTGAGCTACAGGCGCCGAGCCATGTGTGTGGCTTTCAGTGCACATTGGTAAGCTGTTTTGGAGGAAGTGTGTGTGCTGTTCTGTCTGTGATCTGAGTAGTGTTACTGCATCCTGCGTTATCTCTTATGGGTGTTATCTCGTTATGGGTGTTACCTCGTTATGGGTGTTATCTCTTAAAAGGTGGTTTTGCCAGGTGGGGCCTGTGGCTCAGTGGGTAGGGCACCAGCCCCATATACCGAGGGTGGTGGGTTTGAACCCGGACCCAGACAAACTGCAACAAAAAAATAGCCAGGCATTGTGGCAGGCGCCTGTAGTCCCAGCTACTCCGGAGGCTGAGGCAAGAGAATTGGAGGTTGCTGTGAGCTGTAACACCATAGCACTCTACTGAGGGCGATAAAATGAGACTCTGTCTCAAAAAAAAAGGGGTGGTGGTGGTTTTGCCAATTTAATAAATGAATACATTACCTGTTGTTTCTTCTAGTTAGAACTGATAATTGATTCAGAAACTGGCTTTGCATCTTCCACAAACATTTTGAACCTGGTTGATCAACTTAAAGGCAAGAAGATGAGGAAGAAGGAAGCTGAGCAAGTGCTGCAGAAGTTTGTGCAGAACAAATGGCTGATTGAGGTACTTTGATGGTTCCCCTAGCCCCATGTACTTTTCATAGTGAATACAACTTTCCTCCAAAACCATGTTTGTCTTCTCCTCCTGTCTGTGGAGCCAGGCTGGCCCTCTTGGGCATTGGCTGCATTAATGTGTTACTGACCTGGCAGGAAGATTTAGACCCCACCCCTGTTTACTCATTCAAGCTGTCGAAGGTGCTGCAGTCAGAAGTGGCAGAGCCAGGAGCTATGCCCAGACATTTGGGTTCTGGGATTGAGCCTCTGGCCTATAGACCGTGAGTTAGCTGTAGTTGTCTGAGCCCCGAGCCAGGTGACCTTGAATTCCTTGTCTGTAAGAGGCAGGTGACAGTATCTCTGTTTCTGGGCATTGGTAGGTGGAGCAGGAAGGAGGCAGTGCAGTAAAGTGCTTAGCACTGGCAGCCTGGCACTTGAGGAGGCTGGCTAAGAAATTGCTGTTACTATCAGCAGAGTGTTACTCAGGGCCAGTGCTCTGGGTTCTTTTCCTTTAGGCAGTGACCCTTAAGGAGCAAAGAAGAAATGTAGACACATGTTAGGAGGGGGCAGTGGGAATCTAAGGAAAGGACCCAAGTGCAGGTTTAGTTTCTAGAAGCTGCCCACTTTGTGTCTAGTCCTGCTGATTGGAGCAAAACAAATGTTTCAGTTCTTTTTCCACAAAAGGCACCACTGCTTTTGAGAAGCATGGGACTGACAGCGTGGTATTGGCCACGTTTACCATAGCTGTCTCCCCTTCCCAGCTGTGTCTGTTCAGGACGTGCTCAAGTCTGCCTCTACTTCCTCACTTGGTGGTTAGACTTCTGGTCAGAGCCTGCTGCCTGTGGCTAAAGAGATTATTCACTTCCTTTTCGGGGAGACTGCCTCTGGGCTGTCATAGTTTATGCTCTGAGTTGCTGATTTCTCACCCCAGCAAACTGACCTGCATTCAGTTCTTGGGGTCCCTGATGGGGGGAAGTACTAGAGAGGTCCCTGGGGATGAATGAAGGCAGATCTGGGGGCTCCTGCTGAGTGCCCAGATCTTCTAGGCATGTTCATGTGTATCCTCTCCTTGAGTCCATGCTGCCCAGAGATAAGTGCATAGCTCAGTTTTTAGGTCACAGACTGCAGCTTAGTGGTTTGTGTGATGTCCAATAGCCTGAGAGTGGCAGAACCAAGCTTAGGCTCTGGTCTGGGGACTGCAGCTTCCCATTGATGGCTTTGTCATGGGTTTATAGAATGGTCTCAGGTGGCTTAAGTCATAACTGACTGCTGTCTCTCCTGGTACAATCTCTTCAGGTCGAGTTTCTTCAGAGTAGGGGTTACAGCAACTTCATCGTTGGCCCCTGTTGCAGATGTAGCCTAGCACTGTCAGTGCTCAGTAGAGGCCTGCTGAATGGATGCCCAGACAGGTGGATGAGGTTCCAGAGGGCCAGAATTTAAGGCTCGCAGAAAAATGATATAAGAAATACTCATTATAGGAAGATTAGCATAAAGAAACCCCTTGATGTCACCATTATCCTGCTTTTAGAGCTAAGGGCTCTGGCATCCCAGTTCATAGCCCTTTGCACTCATAACTTAGTACGCTTATCTAGCATATGCTGACACCATCATGTATGATTCACAGGGCGTGTGCCTGACTTTAGCATTAGACTTTTTGTTTGCCAGCCTTTTGCTGCCTGAAGAGGCAGGAGATAGAGAAGAAAGACCCCACCTCTAGAGGCTGTTGGACTGAGCTTTGGATCTAGGCCTTGCCCTCTGTGCCTTCCTCAGTAAAATGGAGGTGCTGGCACTGCCTTCTTCAGGGCGGCTCTCCAAAGAGAGTGGACCAGAGGCTCTTTGAGCTGCTGCGGGTGTGGGTATTGTAGCCCTTGTGACAGATAGCATATAGGACTCCTCTTACTGCCTGTCTGGCTCTGGGGGACCCTCATGTGGACAGAGGAATAAACCTGGTGGGAAGGGGCTGGGGCTGAGAGATACCTCCAGATTCTCCTGTACCCATGGCAAGTGACTGCTGGTCTCCAAGACTGTTTCTCACCTGAAGGTGAGGTTATTAGCTGCTCCCAGGTATTTTTTGTGAAGGCCCAATGCTTTTTGACCTGGATGGCCTGGTGAAAGTTGCTGTAAGGTTGGTGGCACTTTGGAAGAACCGCCAAAGACTGTGGGATGGGGTGCTGGCTGGCCCCCTGACAAGCTGTCTTGTGGGGCAGCACCTCAGTCAGGGGGACCATGTTTCAGAGTCTGATCCTCAGCCTCTCAGAATGAGACTTGCTAGGTGCCCACTGACCAGGGTCATTCCAAGTAGTGCGTCACCCCACTTCATGCCTGGGGAGACTATGTCTCGGCACAGAAAGGCTGAGGCAACTGTTGGTATGCGAGGAGGCCCTGGGGTGGAGGGTGGTTGGGTCATGGGGAAGACCTTTGAGATAGAGCATGGCTCATCAGAGCTCAGGCATCCACTGACTGGCCACATCGCCTCACATCCCAGGGGCTGTGCCTCTCCAGCCTTGTGTTGTTGACAGGCCTGGAAGACCACTTGAGACTGATTGTCTTTGAAAATTAGGCCCCTCCCCTGATGAGCCGCAGAGGACTGAGTGGGGTCATGAACTATAATCATTAGGCACAGTTTCAGGTATATGCAGGGGTTTGGTAAATGTGGCTCAAGTCTGATCTAAACTTGTTCACCAGAGCATTGGGCATTCCTCCTTGGAATCGGTGCAGGGGCTCCTTAATCTTCCCTCAGATGTTTATCACGGCACTCCCAAGTATTGGGCACCACACTAGACACTGGGCACACATGAGTGAGCAAATCCAGACCTAGTAGCTGCTCTGATAGCACTTGTAGCCTTCTGGGGGAGCCCGAGGTCAGTCACACACTAACAGGCTTACAGCTGGAAGGGAAGCATGGTTTTATGTCAGCTCCAACAGAGGAACCAGCCCTCAGCTGAGGAAGTAACAGTCAAGCTGAAGGCTGTCTAAGAGTTAGCTGGAGCTGTTCCTGGGGAGGATGGTCAGGCTGTGCAAAGTCCCTATGGCTAGAGCACAGTATGCTCAGCTCCTTGATCACAACAACCATGGGCGGAGTGGCTAATGTGAGCCCGTGAGATGGCACGCTAGGGACTTGGCTCTTGGCTCTTCAAGTCCCAAGGATAGTGGGAAGTCCTGGAGGGTTTAGGCAAGGTGATAGGGCTGGTCTTGTCCTGTAGAGGTCATGTGCTGGTGGAGAGGGGTCTCAGGGAGAAAAGGGGGAGGTGAGAGTGGAATAGAGTGGTGGCCATAGGGATGGAGTCCACAGTGGATTTAGGAGCTTTTGAGAAGGTAATAGCCACACAGCATTTGAAAGGGCACAAAGCCCCTGTCCACACAGTGACAGCCACGCTGCAGGACACCAGTGTCTGGTGCTTCTAGCCTCCTTACCCTCCTGAAGCCCATGGCAGTCTGCCCTCTCTGACTCCCCAGTCTGTCTCATCTCCCTGACTCCACACCCACCTGTTTGTGTCTCCCTCTGGTGGTTAACTGATCCTATATTGGTGGCTTTCAGTGAATGCACTTTGAGCCCAGGTCACAGAAACACACCACTCCTCCATGTACCACAGTGGGGATGGAGGCAGGAACGGGGGTTGGGGGGGGGGGTCGTCTAGCTGTCAGAAATTTTACAATAAGTCATCAGAATGAAGGTCGAGGGTGGGAGGAAACTCCTTACAGTCACATGAGAAGACGCAGTCATCACTGATACCACTAGAACTCCCGGGTTGGCTGCCGGAGCTGGCTGGGACGGCGCCCACAGAACCTCCAGGGCAAGGAGCAGGACCTGACTTCTCCAACCTGCCATGGAGGCGTGAGACGTCTTTCTGACTAGCAACCCCTCTCAGAGCTGCAGAAACCTTCGATTTCACAGAGGCAGAAAATTAGGAGGAAGAGCAAGATGAAGGCTGAGTAACAGCTTCCTTGCACCTGGGCACAGTGAGGCTGGGGAGAGAAGACTCCAGGCATCTCTGGCTGGTGGGATCTGCCCATGAACATCCCTTCGGGGACATGGGGAGTAAGCGAAAGACTTCTAGACCCCATGAGGAGGACAAAAGCAGTGGAGAACTGCCACTGCCTTAAGGAGTCTGCAGGCTCCCCCAGCTTTCCAAACAGGCCTTGGGCACAAAATGTGTCGTGGGACTCACAGTAGACGCATGTGCCATTTCCCAGACACACAACAGGTTGGCTTTCCTGCTCCACACCCAGGGGAGACACAGAAACATTCTCTGCCTCCTTTCACTGTCACTTCATGGGAGCTTGTGAAGCAATCTGCCTGCATTGGTGAGCGTTCTCCAGAGAGACAGGACATATGTGTGTGTATAACAGGAGATTTATCATAAGAGAGATTATAGTCGGCTCATATGAGTATGAAGGCAACACGTCCCATGGTAGCAGTCTAGCAGCCAACAGTGTGGTTCCCAGCTAAAAGTCAGTAAGTAGGCTCAAGGCGCAGGAAGAGACAATATTTTAGTGAGAAAACAGATTGCAGACAATGGCGCAGGAGGAGTCCTCTAACTCTGCCTTTCCACTCTCTGTGGTTCCTCATCTGGTTAGACGAGCCTTGCCCACACTGGGAAGAGCTATCTGATGGACTCAATTCCTACATCTCATCCAAAAATCCCCTCACCTGCACTCCCAGAATAGGGTTTGGCCTAACATCTGGACACCATGGCTTAAGTGAGTTGACTCATAAAATTAATCATCACACCTAACCATCTATTTCTCAACCAGTATCCGTTGAGTGAATGCTTACGATGTTCATAGGCACCACCACACCAGTGCAACGGTGGCTCGTCAAGCACAGTCTGGTGTCCCATGAAGTTTACCGTCTAGAGAGCTCACCACGATATTACATAGATGGTTAATACAAACAACTATAAAATGACAGTCATGATAGTAAGTACAGACTAAAGAAAAGGAAAAACTTAAGATCTAACAATTTAGGTGGTTGAAATGAAAAGAGTCCAATGAGCAGTGATGTTAAAATAGATCTGAGGATGACTAGCAAGCACGTGACCATGTAAAAGGCCGGGCGGGAGTGCAGTGAACGGCACAGGGGCCCTACTGAGGAAGAGCCCAGCTCCTTGAGAAGCACAGGGGAGGGACAGGCATCACCTGTGGGAAGGATGACAGAAGGGCCTCTACAACAGCGATTTTCAACCAGCATGCCGTGAAGTTTTAAAGATAATTATTAAATTTATTTTTATTTTTATTTTTGCATATACATGTGTTTACTAGGTTTCCATTTTTTTGCCTTCACAAAATTAAAAAGGCTTAAATTTTAACAACAATAACAATGTTTAAAATAAGAACTAGAAACAAAAACCTCGTAAAGAAGGTACGAACATAAATACATTCAGAAAAGGAATCAGACAATTGCTACGTCAAAATATTAAGCAATGATAAAAATAATAATAATGCAAAGAAAGTAACATTCACATTGTCAAATTAGAGTACGTCTACTATAGAATACTTTGACTCTGAGATTCAGTATGGAGTCATCAGTTAACTTCTTACATTTTTTTAAGTCTCAAAAATAACTACTATTTATAAATAAAAGTAAAAAATAATTTTGAAAAACAGATCATGCCAAATCTTAAAGACAATAGAAAAAGAAGAAATACTTCAAAGTACTATTTGAAGTAATACTTCAAAGTATTACTTAATTACTTAACATTAATTAACATTACTTAAACATTAATTTTTAATTCAACTTGTTAACATGTTGTTTAGGATATTGCATCCTCATTTATTTATTTATTTTTATTGTTAAATCATAGCTGTGTACATTAGTGCAATCAAGGGGTACAATGTGCTAGTTTCATATACAATCTGAAATATTCTCATCAGACTGTTCAGCGTAACCTTCATGGCATTTTCTTAGTTATTGTATGTAGACATTTGTATTCTGCCTTTAATAAGTTTTGCCTGTACCCATTCTAAGATGCACCATAGGTGTGGCCCCACCTATTACCCTCCCTCCATCTTAACCTCCCTCCTCCCTTCCCCTTCTATGGCCCTTTCCTCATAGTCTTGTGCTATAGTTGGGTTATAGCCTTCATGTGAAAGCTATAATTCAGCTTCATAGTAGGGCTGAGTACATTGGATACTTTTTCATCCATTCCTGAGATACTTTGCTAAAAAGAATATGTTCCAGCTCCATCCATGTAAACATGAAAGAGGTAAAGTCTCCATCTTTCTTTAAGGCTGCATAATATTCCATGGTATACATGTTCCACAATTTGCTAGTCCATTCATGGGTCGATGGGCACTTGGGCTTCTTCCATGACTTAGCAATTATGAATTGGGCTGCAGTAAATATTCTGGTACAGAAAAAAAAAAAAATTTTACAATAAGCTCTTGCTTATTGTAAAAATTATAAAATAACAGAAAAGATGGTGAGCACTCCGGGAGACTCCATAAGCATCTATTCTCCATGGTGCTGTCCCATGGCCAGACCTGAGCCCTCTCCCTCCAAGCCCGACCCCCACAGGCTTCTCAGCCAGCATGCCTGTGTCCAGTCCCTGACCCCCACACTGGCACCCCCTAGTGGGGAGGATCAGATAGTAACAACAGCGGCTAACAGGTCACAGCCCAGTCCACTGACTGCCTCTGATGAGAAAGAATTGACTTTTGTGAGTTCCCATGACATTGACCTCCACACGGGTCTCCATCCTGTGTCTTAGCAGCTGGGGTGGTGGGGCAGCTGCACTGTTGGTGTGCTTCCTGGCTCTCCCGGGGTTTCTAGGCTACATGTATGGACTGTGCCTTGAGGTGGGAGTTGGGAGACCCAGCTTTGCTTCTGTAGACTCCTTCCAGCTTCTGAGGTCTGTAAAGTGATGTGGCTGGAAGTGACCTTAGATGGTCCCTGCAGAGGCTCCAGGCAGCAGTGCTGGGAGGTTACTTTGGGGAGTGGGGTGGAGGTGGCTGATGGCAAAGAAGCAGTGTGTTTGCTTGCTAGGAAACTGTCCCCTTTGTGGGTCTCAGTGTCCTCACCTGCAGGAGGACTGTGCCTCACATGGGGCATTTGCACAGACAGAATGATCATGTCTGAAGACACAAGGTGCTGAGAAAGTGCAGGGGTGGGGTGGGGGCTTCACCTCTGCTGCCCTTTAGGTCTTTGTCACAGTTTTCCTTGCTGAGCCTCTGCAAGGGCACATGGTTCACTCTGGTTGGCTGTGGCTGGTGGAAACCTGCAGTGCAAAGAGCATCCAGACCTTTGTGTCTGCCTGGGCTTTGGGCTGTGGGATGGCAGAGGGGTACTTCATGGGGAGAGGGCCTGGCTGAGGTGGCCGCTTCCCATTCTGTACCTATAGAAGGAAGGGGAGTTTACCCTGCACACCCGGGCCATCCTGGAGATGGAGCAGTACATCCGGGAGACATACCCTGATGCCGTGAAGATCTGCAACATCTGCCACAGCCTCCTCATCCAGGTATTCATGTGGCCGGGGTAAGGGAGTGCACCTCATAGCCCGTCCGGCTTCCCAGGGCTGTGTGGTACTTTCCAGAATTCTCTCTGGGCGCAGCCTTCTGACACTGCTGGGACATCCTCCAGTCAGGGCTGATGGAGATACTCTCCCCGGATGTAGCCGGGGCGGGGGGGTGCACCTCTCCTGCTCTGCCCACATAGATTTGCCATCTTTTCAACTCCTAGGCTCCAGTCTTCTAAGCCTAAGGGCTCTAACTTACTTTTCTCCAGAAAGGCTCTCCTGAGTCTTTTGTGTGATTGTGGTGAATATCTTTTATGTGTCAATTGTTGTTTTCCTAAGTCATCTGTTTTACATTGATGGTTTGTAGGCTTTACAGCCATTGAGCCAGTGCTGGACATTTATGTGTCCTTTTAGGTTTTTATAGTTTTATAATTTTTTTTCCCCTTTTTTAATTGTAGTAGCTATGGTGGGCCTCTTTGCACATGTGTCATTGGGTACCTGGTGACTATTCTTGGTTGAATTCCTACAAGTAAAATTTCTGGGACAAAGTGTATATTATTATTATTTTTTTTTTTTGTAGAGACAGAGTCCCACTCCATGGCCCTCGGCAGAGTGCCGTGGCCTCACACAGCTCACAGCAACCTCCAACTCCTGGGCTTAAGTGATTCTCTTGCCTCAGCCCCCCGAGTAGCTGGGACTACAGGCGCTCGCCACAACGCCCAGCTATTTTTTGGCTGCAGTTTGGCCGGGGCCGGGCCTGAACCCGCCACCCTCGGTACATGGGGCCGGCGCCTCACCAACTGAGCCACAGGCGCCGCCCTGTATATTATTTTTTAAAAACATTTTTGAGCCATGTTGCCAAATTGCCTCCTGAAAAGGTTGTCTGTCTACACTGCCACCTGTAGGATCTGAGGACAGGAGCCCGAGGGCTGCAGAGGCAGCCTTGTGAGCCTGCAGCTTCTACTTAGTCATTTGTTAGTGAAAGCCACGGTACTAAGGACCTGGGTTGTATTATCAGTATTAATCTGGGCCTGGAGGACACAGCTGCCGCCTGCTGGTCGTTTCCTTGCAGCTGTCCTGGAGCTTTCTGAAATGGGCAGGTGTGCACAACTCCATACTCAGTCCTTCTTGTTTCAGGGTCAGAGCTGTGAAACCTGCGGGATCAAGATGCACCTGCCTTGTGTGGCCAAGTATTTCCAGTCAAATTCTGAGCCGCGCTGCCCTCACTGCAATGACTACTGGCCCCATGACATACCAGGTGTGTGGTCCCTGTGGGCTAATAGGAGGGGCAGAGCTCATCACCTGGATGTGGGGAAGCCCTGGGAGACAGGGAGTACAGTGAAAGGCTCCTCGAATGCAGGGGTCTCTCAGCAGCCCAGTCCCACTGAAAGAAGTGTAAAGGCTGACTTGCACCATTCCTAGGGGCTCTTTAAAACACAGTAGAAATTCTAACTCAAATGAGCATTGTCTGGTAGCCATCTCCAGAGGGGGTGTCTGAAAGCATTGTCTACAGGTACCTCAGCTTGTTCTTCTGTGAATCGGAGTTAATTCTATCTTCCTCGCCGGCTGGGGAGGAGGGTAGCAGTGAAAAGCATTATGGACGTAGGACCATAAGCAGAGTTTTGGGCACAGGAGACATAGCTGTCGACTTGAGCTGTGTCCCTGTGCCACCAGCACCTGGTATTCACTGTGTCTTCCTTGCCTTTTCTGTATACAGAAGTCTTCAACCCTGAGAAGGAGAGGGAAGCTGGTACCTCCAAATCGAGCAAGAAGTCCTTGCGGTCCAGGCATCATTAGCCGCTATGTGCCTGGGACAGCCTGACCACTCAGCCCTGCCTGGGAGAGGGCATCAATATTTCACAGTTTACACAGAATTACCTCCCTTGTTCTTTGTATTTGTTATTAACAGCTTAGGAATAAAAGCGTTATAAGTTGCTGCAACCTCTGGGTGTAGTCTCTATCCTTAGGCCCTGCATCCTGGCCTTTCCTTCTTTCCTGGAGTTCCAGTGGTAACTCAGAACTGTTGGTTTGGGCTCCGGTAGGCAAAGCTCACAGAGTGCCCCTTGCAGGTCAGTGGGCTTTTCACTGAGACACTATAGCCCGAACTGGCTCTGTCTTCAGTCCCAGCTTAGGTCAGTTGTCTTGTCAGGACCTAGCCATCACTGAGCCTGGAGTTATGAGTCTTGGCCTTGGCCTGTCCAGCTCCCGCAGTCTGGACTCTCCCCTGGCCTGAAATGTCACTAGCAGCCAGTGACATTTCAGCTGCAGTCTAGATGCCACCTCCTTCCGGCCCTCTTGCACTCAGTCATCATGAAGTCCTGTCCAGCTCCTGCTCCAGGATGACTGTAGGGACCCATGGTGGGCGCCTGCCCCACTGCTTAGGGTACAGCGCTTCCTTCCTCTGGCTGTGCCTCCTTTGCTGCACATCCTCCCCTCTGGTCTCCTACCCTTCCTGCCCAGCCTTAGGCCTTGGCAGCCTCTTAAATCTCTGCAGCGCCCAGTCCCACTCCCTGCACTTTCTTGGTCCTCACTCTTGTTGCACTGTTAGAATTCCAACTTCCTGCCTCTCCGCCCCAATGTCAGTCAGGACCCTTCATTTGTGACAGCTAGGCCAATTCAGACCAGCTAGAACAAGGAAGGACTTGGCCTGAGGGGCTGTCAGGAGAGGCTGTGTCTGGTAATTGCAGCAGTGTCACCAGGCATCCATATTTCTGTCTCTGCTCATGAGCTGGCCTCTTGCTTGGAGCCTACAAGGTAGTTTCCCTGGAAACCCACTTTCTCCATGGTGGCAGAGCAGCTGCCCTGCTTCCAGGTCTCATGCCCCAGTGTCAGGGGGAAGAGGTGGCTCTCGCTCAGTGGCTGCCCAAGCCCCAGGGAGCATTCTCATGGCTCCCAGCTAGATTGTGGACATCGCAGAAGTGGAAAGGAGATACTCCAAGGGGCATCAGAAGTCAGACTTGCCTAGAGCTGTGGGTGGGACAGTGCCTCCAAGCCCCACGACTGAGTAAGCAGGGCATCTCCCTAAGCAAACTGAAGATGCAATTACTAGGCAGGGGAATGAATTGTGGACACTGAATTGGTGGGGTGGCCTCCCCAGGGTGGGCAGCGGTACTCTGCTTTGTATACCTCTGTAAAACCCGTGTGTGGTGGGCATTTAAGGTGCGGTGAATGTGAATACCTGCTGGGGGGCTCACCCTCCCAGACCTGAGTCTGGGTCCTTGAGCCCCTCCCAAGGGTGAAGCTGCCTCACCTTCCTGTCAGTGAGGCAGCCTGGGACCCCACACAGCTCTTCCTCAATGGGCGGGCACAAGCCCACTGGTAAGGCCAGTGGGCACCCAGACTCGAGTTCATCAGCACAGATGCCCCAGGAGCTTAGCCAGAAAGGTATGAGATAGCTTGTAGAAATGACAGGAAGGCAGAACCAGTCTAGAAAAGATGGACCTTGGAATTGGGGGTTCAAGGACTGCACTGATGCCATACTAAGTCAGCTCTGTCCCCTGTGTCTGTCCTCCCAACATGCCCTCAAGATGCAGGTGCAGGGAGTGAGCTGTGTATAGACCTTCTAAGACTGCTTTCCCAGGGTGGAGGGGGCTGGGGGAAGATAATAATTCTCCAGAATCCTATCGATAGGCTGTTCTGGAAGATGGGAGGATGGATATCAAAAGGCAAAAAGCCAATCAGCATATTTATAGCCAGCTTCTTGCATTCACAATTGTTCTGTGTTCTGGTGGTCAAGGAGAGGTATATCCATACAGTTTGGAGGAGTCTTAGTTGGTGACCCAGGAAGCCTCTGAGCACCTGTCACTGGGACACTGGCCCTCCAGCCACTAGCTTCCCCGTCTCTCACCCTTTTTTATTTTTTGATACTGTTGCAGGAAAACAAGGCCCAACGGAGAGAAAGAGTACCCAACCACCACGTTTATAAGAGGAAGGGCTTTATTCACCAGCCGGGAGCTTACGGCGTAGAAGAATTCCAAATGGCCATGCTCCCCAACTGCCTTGGTCTTTCCTTTTTTATTGACAGTCAAAAAGTTCCACCCCACAGGTACCCTTCTCATTGGCCAGTTTGAATCAAGCGGGAGATGCTAGTCCCACCTCTACAGAACTACAGGATTTCACAGAAGTTGGAAATTTCCAAGTTTCAGGAAGTTAAGTTTACAAATTCCCAAGAGCTGAGTCACCGTGGAGAGGACCCTGCATGTGTATCCTTTTGGTCTCCTTGAGAAGACCTGTTCTTCTAGACCTTACCCTTCTGGGGTATCCTCTCTCATTCCCCCCTTTTGAGACTCCAGTATATTTTAATTTGGGGTCAATATCAGTTTCTGCAGGTGCCAATATTAATTATTTTTCAGCACTGAGGTTTTAGGCACTGTGACTTGGGTTCTCTACCCAGGCCTTAATAGTACTGTGGTGATGGGCTAATATACATACGAGTTTTTACTTTTCCCTGTGACATTTCCCCCCTTTTCCCAAAGTTCAAAGTCCAATTAAGACAAGTCCCTCCGGTGGCGGGTTCAAACCCAGCCCCGGCCAAACTGCAACCAAAAAATAGCCGGGCGTTGTGGCGGGCGCCTGTAGTCCCAGCTGCTCGGGAGGCTGAGGCAAGAGAATCGCTTAAGCCCAGGAGTTGGAGGTTGCTGTGACCTGTGTGAGGCCATGGCACTCTACTGAGGGCCATAAAGTGAGACTTTGTCTCTACAAAAAAAAAAAAAAAAAAAAAGACAAGTCCCTCGAGGAGTTTCCTCAGGTTCAGCCGTGCATTGACCAGCCAGCTTCCAGTATGTGGCTGGAGCAGGGCATGTTGAATGTCTTAAAAGTTACCTTTACTTTCCAAGGGGCAGTGAAGCCCTATTCAGCCAGCTGTGATGACTCCAGGTGAGGATTCTTTTCACCTTCACTGCTGTGCATGTGGTCAGGATGATGGTGTAAAGTCCTTTCTACCTTGGTTTCGGGGGGACTATGTTCTGATTCCAGACCTAGATTTGGTCTCCTTGATCTTCCAGAGAGAAAAGATGTACAGACACAAAAGACTATAAACAGAACATAATTAATTACCCCAGTGGAGATGTTCCTTGTTACTCTTTCTAGGGTTTTTGTCTATTCAGTTCAGTCTTTTCCAGTTCTTTTAGGAGTTCCTGCTAAATTGCAGAGAATTGACAGAGGCCTCTTTGAACAACACCAGTGGCAAGGCCTGCATCCAGTTAAGCATTGCTTCCTGGCAGAGTTTACCAATTTCTGCTTTTATCGTCCTGTTTATGCACCCTGTCTAAGCTTTGAGGCCTATAAATTATTCAAAGCTTTAGCTTATTATTTGCACTAGTTTTGCTATGAAGTAGTCCATTGTCAATTTTTTTTTTTCCCATTGTCAAATTTGAACTAGAGTGGCAGCCTAAATCATGGGTCCTTGGCCTAAATCATGGGCCTAGCCTAGGTCCTTGGCACGCGTTGAACTGGCTGCAGGTGACACACTGTAGACTGACAGTTTTGGCCAGGGCTGCCAGGTGGGAGATGTAGAAGTACTGGCCCAGCAACTTCATCAAACACTCCTATCACTACAGTGGCTACTAGAATCTGGGGGACTGCTGCTCGTGTGTCTGGCATCTTTATCCATCCTCCCTCTGCTTCCTGGCTCCCTTCCACTGCCAACCATTCCTTCTCCTCCCAGGAGTAGATAGGGGTGAGCTCCGGAACCCATGGGATGAGGGGAGCCACTCGCGACACTTGGTATGGCTGGGAGGCAGCCCTTTTTGCCTCAGTACCAACCCTAGTGTTTCCTTTAGTGATGGTGGAAGCATTTTCTTGATGTCCACAGCAGTGCATCACTATTATCTTCCAGACTTTTCATACTGCCTCTAGTAACTGAAGTATCTCCTGCTGATATTTAATGTCCTTTTTCCAGAATTTAATAGTTCCCTCTCCTTATACAATGCCCTGCGTACTTGGAGAGTCAGAAAAGCATTCAAATTTTTCCCTTGACTTAGTTACAAGGCTCCAGTCAAGGCAATTAACTCAGCCTTCTGAGCCAATGTTCCTTGGGGTAGGGGCTTAGCCTCTACAGTCTCTGTTAAGGTAACCACTGCCTACCCAGTCCGCAACTCACCTTGCGCTGTCATATAACTGCTTCCATCTACATACAAGTCCCATTCTGCATCTGTCCAGTGCTGGTCACACAAGTCAGGTCTGCTAGAGTACACATTATCTATAACTTCCGTACAGTCATGCTCAGTCTCTCTTCCACTGACTGTAAGGAGCGTGACTTGGTTCAGAGTGTTGCATTAGAGAGTCAAAAATGTCCTAGTGTCCAATAAATTGACCACAGAGTACGGTACTTTTACTCTGAGATCCTGCCCTAGAATCAGCTTATCAGCTTCTTGCAGAAGGAGAGCAGTAGCAGCTAGAGCCCGTAAGCAGGGTGGCCACCCTTTTGCCACTCCATCCAGCTGCTTAGAGTGGTAGGCTACAGGCCTTGGCCAGGACCCAACCAGTTGGGTTAACACACCACAGCCATTTTATCTCTCTCTGAGACATACAGAGTAAAGGGCTTGGCCAAGTCTGGCAGTTCCAATGCAGGTGCAGCCATCAGCCTCATCTTTAGCTGGGAAAGGCATGTTCCTGTTTTCCTCCCCACTCCAAGGGCTCTCCCTCTTCTCCTTTAGTTGCCTCATACAAGGGCTTAGCTAAGACGGCAAAGTTGGGGATCCAAAGACGACAGAAGCTGACCGGGCCTAAGAATTCCCGAACCTGCTTTCGGCTCTTGGAGGTGGGGAGGCGATTAATGACCTGCCTCTGTTCCATGCCTAGATTCTTTTCCCCTTGCTGAATAGTAAATCCTAGATAATGTATTTGCTGCTGGCAGACCTGGACCTTCCACTTAGACACTTTATAGCCACATACCTTTAGATGTCATAAAAGACAGTCCATGCCTCGGGCACAGCCCTCCTGGGTAGGGTGTCCTGGAAGGAGGTCATCGACATATTGGAATAGCACACATTCTAATCCCTCAGCCGGGAATTTCTGGAGGTCACGAGCCAGTGCTTCTCCAAAAATCATGGGTGTTTTGAACCCCTGTGGCAACCTGGTCCATTTGTACTGTTTCCATGTCTGGTCTCTCCCACTGGAAAGCAAATAGCTTCTGGCTTCCCAGAATCAGCCTTATACTGAAAAAGGCCTCTTTTAAGTTCAGACAAGTGGGCCACTTGGCTTCTGTTGGCAGCAGATTCAGCAGAGTAGAATGCAGTGTTTACAGTTACACCATTTACTGGGAAATTTTAGATAACATTTAATACTGCACAAGTTTTCCAGTGTAGCCAACAGGCAACAGGTGGAGTTTTAAGGCTTCAGAGTAAATATAACTACTGCATATAATTCTATACTCTTTGGCCAGTCTCTTAGTCCCATTTAACAGATCAATTTAGTAAAATAATTACATCTCATTTTATGAGTTGACAGTACAGACAAGGCTGGGATCTAAATACAGGTGGACCACAGCCTCTTTTTCCTCCTTTTAATCTATTTTTCTCTCTCCAATTTTTCTTTTTACTAAAGGCAAATTATAGTAGAACTAACTTATTTGCCAAAATAAACTGTACCTTCAATATACGGGGTCTGATTATTTGCATAAAGTGCAGTAAGAATAATTATTCTTTTCTTTAAAATTGGCTTTGCTGGAACCTTTTACAAGGAATCTCAGGCTGGACTTTTTGAAAGCCTTTCAGAGCCCAGGTTTCATCTGTGCCATTAGATACCTGTATGCATTGGGTAAATCCCTCTTCTCTTGAGGTCTCCAAGCACATTTCGATTCCCGGACCCATCAGCAAGCAACCTTCGTTACTTACCACAGATTAGGAAATGTTACTGATGTCTATCTGGCCAGTTTTCCAAAGGGCTTTTTTTATTGGCCTTATAAAGTCAACCTTAATTCCTTAACACAGTCTGGACACCTCTGGAAATGCTATTCCAGCCAAAGCCTTGGTAAAATAACCACTGCCTTCATCATGTCCTATAGAACAAAACAGATTCTTATTGAACTTATGCAAATAACTGTATTGTCAGAAATTAAGAATATTTACAAATGGCTTTCAAATTCCGGAGAAATCAAGGAGAGAGAAAAATACACGTTTCAAACTCTGCTCATAAATACATACATTGCTTGAAAAGCTATAAATAGCTCAAAAGACAGAAAATTATTTTTTGACTTCTGGGAAAACAGAACACAGAAAGAATTAACAGTATTTCGAACAAAAAGCCATTACAAACTAGCCCAGTTCCACGTAACTGATTTCTGTTCTGTTGAAGTTAGGTTAGCAATACTCATAGACATGTTAACTTTCCAATGAAAGTTCTAAAAATCTGCTTTTAGTTTGAAGGTATTCAATTTCCAAAGACATCAGGAATTTGAATTCGAGAGAATTCATCAGCCTCTCTTAATACTTCTTTTTTTTAGGATAAACTTTGGACTCAGCCAATTACATAGAAAATACTTTCCTTTTTAGATGAATTAAAATTATTACCAACAATATATGTTAGGACAGACCAATGTCTTATACCTTAGGACAAACCAATGCTTTATAATATTGGAACATACATATAACCATAACCCATACAAAATTAATCACCATTTCATATTTGACAATATTTCCTATATATTTTTAATAAATCAAATAAGTTTAATTTGTTTTCCCATGACTTTCAGTGGTCTTAATATTTCAAGAAGACCAAATTTAAAGTTGTGTTTTTTTGTTGTTGTTGGCCTGGGCCAAGTTTGAACCCGCCAATCTCAGTGCATGTGGCCAGCGTTGCAACCACTGCCCTATGGGTGCCAAGCCCCAGATTTAGAGTTTTTATTTTGGAAGGTTTGTCAAATATCAAAGGCCTCAAACATTTGTTTAAAGAAAATTACAAGCTAAAATATTTTCAAGGAAATACATAGTCAACTGGATCACATGTAAATTCTTTCACAAATTCTCTTTTATGAGCTTCATTTAACCTGCACAGACCAGCTACAAACATTCTAAACTTCCTTTAACTTTTGCCCTGCCTTTAACTTTCTTACACAACCATTCTGTTTCAGGACAAAATTTATCACACAAGATTCTTTACACAATGCAATTCTCCTTTCTGTCTAATTTCTCTTACTCTCAAAAACTCACTTCCCACAAAACAGGATCCCAGTTTACCATGAAGTCACCCATTCACTCAGCCAAACTGATAACTAGAAGGTTTAAAAGGCAAGAATCTTATCCTTTGACAAAGACTCAGTTTCCCCAACAATTTAAACAACCAAATTATCACATTTTACAAATGAGAGACATTTACGAGATGTAACATTGATAAGGATTTTCCCACTCAGGGCTGGACAGGGAACCCCCATTTTTCAGGCTCAGGTGAACTTAGACTCCCATCAGACTCCCATCTCCAGGCACAAACCCTCTGAGCCCCAGCAAGGTCATGAACAAAGCAGCCCGAAACCTTTGGGTGGCTCCACCCTGACTAAGGAACACACACCCTAATTCCCTCCCCAGACAAAAACTGCAGTAAAGACCTAATACCCTTGTCCAAGGTGAGGCGCTGCATTCATTCATTTGCTAGAACACCCCTTCAGTTTGTAAAGGTATTTTTCCATTTACCAAGTCCTGGCCAAAATATCTCTCAGGGCCAATTATTTATCCCTAGAAAAAGGACTTATGCAGGAAACATCCGATCTGGGCCTCCTCCCCCCTTCCAGAGGCTGGGAGCTTATATGGATACAGCCTTGTCCAGCATGAGATTTACACTCTCTTCCCCAGATTTTCAAGGGCCATCTAGAGCTCACTGGACTACCTGAACCGCAACACTTTTCAAGGCACAACCCCTCTGCCAATAGCTCTGGCACTCTCCCTCTCCACTCTCTCTGCATGCCCCTCAGTCCAACAAAATGCCATTTTATCACTGATCTATGGCCTGCAGGCTCAGTTCTCAAATTCCTGAGACCACATACTCACTGAAGAAATTCCAGTAACAAAACTACAAAAACATTCTTTCTAATGTCTTTTCATTTTCCCCCAAGTCCCACATGGCCACGTGCCTGCCACCAAAGACAGAAAGCAGAAAACCTGGAACTTCCATTTTCTCTCTGAATAGCCAGGCGGCAAAGTTGGAGCAGGGAAGAAGGGCACACTCACACATTCGTTTCACCTCATGAATGGGGGGGGGAGGGGGGCGCGAAACCCCACCTATTGTTACCCATCTCGTCATTCTCAAAGCACTCACATGCACACAATTCCAACTCACTTCTTAACCTGGGCAGCCTCGATTTCCCACTCAAGCTGCCATTTAGCCATAGGAGTCAAACCAACACTCCCCTAGGCCCTGTGAAGGGAGGTCCAACTCCACTCTCGGAGTTCTTTCAGTCACACCACATCCACACACACTCACACACGTCTCAACAGACCTGCCAGCGATCTAATGCCCAAGGAGTTGATCAGGCTTCTCTTCCACTGAAACTGTAGTGGGATCCCCAGATCGATCATATCTTGCCTTAGACGTCTTCCTGTGTAGGTACCTGTTCCTGCATGCCAGTTCCTCCCAGTATTTGACTCCTTGAAGACCCGCTGACGGGGTCCTTTCTTAGCCCAGTCGAGGCGTCCACACAGGGAGGCCAAACTGCCTCCCTGATGCGCCCAGTGGTTCGCATCGCCCAGGCTGATCAGGGGCCCCCACGTGGGTGTCCAGAGGACTGGCGGCAACTACCAGGTGCGTGTTGTCTTCAGGGGTGATCATGCTTCCCGGTCAGGGAACAAAAAATGTTGCAGGAAGACAAGGCCCAACGGAGAGAAAGAGCACCCAAACACCACGTTTATAAGAGGAAAGGCTTTATTCACCCCCTGGGAGCTTACGGCATAGAAGAATTCCAAATGGCTGTGCTCCCCGACTGCCTTGGTCTTTCCCTTTTTATTGACAGTCAAAAAGTTCCACCCCACAGGTACCCTTCTCATTGGCCAGTTTGAATCAAGTGGAAGATGCTATTCCCGCCCCCACAGAACTACAGGATTTCACAGAACTTGGAAATTTCTAAGTTTCAGGAAGTTAAGTTTACAAATTCCCAAGAGCTAAGTCACCGTGGGGAGGACCCTGCATGTGTATCCTTGTGGTCTCCTTGAAAAGACCTGTTCTCCTAGACCTCACCCTTCTCGGGTATCCTCTCTCAATACAAGACTCTCACTTTGTGCCTTGGGTAGAGTGTTGTGGTGTCATAGCTCACAACAACCTCAAACTTTTGGGCTCAAGTGATCCTTTTGCCTCAGCTTCCCAAGTAGCTGTAACTACAGGTACCCTCCACAAGGCGCAGCTAGTTTTTCTGTTTTTTTTTTTTTTTTTTTTTTTTTGTAGAGACAGAGTCTCACTTTATGGCCCTTGGTAGAGTGCCGTGACCTCACACAGCTCACAGCAACCTCCAACTCCTGGGTTTAAGCGATTCTCTTGCCTCAGCCTCCCGAGTAGCTGGGACTACAGGCGCCTGCCACAACGCCCGGCTATTTTTTGGTTGCAGTTTGGCCGGGGCTGGGTTTGAACCCGTCACCCTCGGTATATGGGGCCGGTGCCTTACCGACTAAGCCACAGGCACCGCCCAAGTTTTTCTGTTTTTAATAGAAACAGGGTCTCATTCTTGGTCAGTCTGATTTCAAACTCCTGAGCTCAAGCGATGTACTTGCGTTGGCTTCCCAGATTGCTAGGATTATAGTTGTGAACCACCATGCCCAGTCTCCCACCCTTTCCCAAGACAGGCTCTGGTGCTATGCTCCCTGGCTAAAACCCTCTGCAGGGCCTCTGTGACCCAGCCCCAGCCTGCCTTCTCTCCCATGCCCCTGCTCTCCTATTGGCATTCTGACCTCATCACTCAGGAATTACTGTGCGGCTCCCCATGCCCTGGGTCCCCAGTGCTGCCCCCAGGCCCTGTCCACATAGCAGCACAGTCAGGCCACTGTCCCTGCTGAGCCCCCTAGTGCTTTCCCCAGTGCTGTATTGCCCAGGCCTGTGGCTTTCTGTACACCTCACCACACCAGGCTTTCTGCCTAGCGGGTGTTGGACCCACTATTGGGAGCTTCACCTGAAATCTGGAAGTCAGGTCTGGATCTCTGGCCATTTAAGCTTATTTTTATTCAAATGTCAACTATCAAAAGGTCAACTCCCCACCAATCCATCCCCTGGTGCTATGTTTTGTCCTGTTAACTTTGTTTTATTGCCTTCATTGCTCTCATCACTATCTGACACTATCTTGTTTTATTCTGATCTCACTGGACACTGATCTCTCTTCTCCACAATAGTGTTAAACCAGAGGGCAGGGACCTCATCTGGCTTGATGCTGTGAACCCAGTGTCTACATAGGACTTGTGGCACTGAGCAGGCCCTCTCCACATTTCAGATGGGCAGGTAGGCAGGGGAGTCCCTTGCTTGCACCCCTTGTTCCGTGGCTGTGAGCAGCTGTTTCAGGCTCTGGTTCCAAGCTGACTTTGGGGAGTCCATATCCCTCCATCTGAGCACCAAAGCCAGCCCTCCAGCAGGGCTTATAGGCAACACTGGAGCCCTGCCCATAGGACACAAAGATTTTCTCTTCTGAGTTCTTCCTAGCTGACAGAGGTCATTTATTTGAGGCAGGTAGGCCTCTATCGGTGTTTTAATAGGGTGGCCTCCACTGCAGGCTTAGAGGCATATGGCATCAAAGATGAGCCACAGATGTGAGGCCTGTAGCTGGGATAGGTGGGGTGGGAATGGCTGGGCCCCTGGTAGTGGCTGGAGCCACTACCTTTGGCAGCGTTGATATCTGGTATAAATTCTTCATATGAAAAATAAGGCAAATAACTCTTAATAATGGTAGGTTCACAATCTCTTTGCAAGCTACCGACCAGGGCCCCGGGCCTCCTCCACTTCCTACCAGCTCTTGTACTTGTCCCTCCCCTGCACACCTGGCTTTGAGTCTGCTCACTGGGGTACTGCCTCCTTGTGGGCCCCATGGCCTGCCAACAGCTAGCTTTCACAAATGCAGATTCTGATGGTCTCTGCTCAAACGCCAAGGCTCCCAGACTTAGTGATGAAGATCAGATTCCTTGGTCTGGGTACAGAGGGCATTACCATTCACATTCTTCACGTCCCTTAGGGTGGGTGTGGAGCCTGCAGCCAGGTAGAGTGGCCATTTCATGGCCCAGGGTTGCACCAGGGATGGGCATAGGGCCCAGTCTCGGACTACCAGAATCTTCCCTGGGGTTCCTGATTGGGGCTGAAGGACAAGCTGTGGGTCCTTCCAGGATATGGAGCTGAGCCCCCTGGGGAGAAAAGCTTGCTTTAAGAGGAGGAAGAATGGTGATAGAGAAAAGCAAGTGGCCAGTGAGGGAGAGGAGCCTGGCCGAGCGGCCCTGAAGCCTGGGGTCCCTCCACAGCACCTGCAATGCTGCGAGCATCCCCAGCAGCCTTTCCTGCTCTGGGAGCCCAATGTTTTTCATTTGTTTTTACTTAAACTAGTTTGAGCTGGGTTTCTGTCACAACCAGATGAGTCACCTCCTGTCTGGCACTCGGGTCTGCACAATCTATTCCTGTCACTAATCTTGAAAGGGATCTTGTATGACGTCCTTCGTCCCACACTGGGCTCTCCTGGTCCCAGCTCACTATGCAGCTCTTTCTTCCTAGCAATCCCTGCATATCCTTCCAGATCCAGCTCTGGTCTCGATTTCCTTGGTCCTGCCCTTCCTCCTGCCTTTGTGGGGCCACCTCACATGGCTCCCCCTCTGTAACATTTCCCATACCCAGGGCTATGATCATCAGGCAGCAAGCAGTGAGGAAATTTTGCTTGAATAAATGATTAAAAATATTTTTTCCTGCTTACGTTGTTGAAAATATTTGATATTTATAGAGAAATATTAAAGAAAATCAAACACATAGTCTTAAACATATCCACAATTTATTTGGAGTATTGTTTTGGGACACATACACATGTACATATATATGCAAGGTCACATGTGTACAGGCACACAGGTATACAGGTAGTATTTAAATGTGTCTAAAAATTAAGAATGTAGTACATTTCACTGTATGATACATATTTGGTAGCTTGTAAATGAAATTAAAGAATAAAGTTTTATTTATGGCTACCTAAAAAAAAAAAAAAAAAAGAATGTAGTACATTTCCCTCGACATGACACAGCATTTCTTTATGACTTTAAGAACTCCAAGTGTTCATAGCTAAGTGATATTCCTTTGCACTGATGGGCCATTTTTTACCAACACGATTCAGGATGTCTCCCATGTCTTGTGATGATAAATAGTGCCACCATGTCATCCTGCACATACATCTCACCCGCCTTTCTATTTCTTTTGGGTGTGTTTCTAGCAGTGGGGTCATTAGACCTTGAGGTGTGCGTGAATATTCAAAGTTCTGGGTTTTTACTAAACTTCTGCCAGGCTGATCTCCTACCAGGAGGACAGTAACATGGAGTGTGAGTTGCAAAGATTGTGATTAATTTGGTAGGTATCTTTGTTTCAATTTGCATCATCTTTGAGTGTTAGTGAGTCATAATTTTTTTTAGGTTTATTAGCTTTTAAGTGTCTTTTTTTGTGGTTGGTTTAGAATGAATGATTTTTTACTTGATGGTCACTGGGTGTCATGAATGTTGTCCAAATCCAGAGAATACTGTAAAAAGGTCCACCAATTTGTGGTTCTCCCACCCTGTGGGTGAGGGGACTTCTCTGGTGCCTGCAGTTGGGGATGTGCCTGTCTTTATCCACAGGGTTGGGGAAAGTCTTAACAGCCAAAACAGATAAAATAAACCAGTGTGTACACAAAGAAGCTTACAGAAAGCCTAGAGCCTGGGCCTATCCCTGGCTTAAAAGCAGCCTCTGGAGGGTAGTTACTCCTGGGAGAAAGCAGCTGGAAGGGATAGGAGGGGGCTTCTAGGCACTGGTGATGGTTGTTTCTTCACTCAGGAACCTGTTGCTGGGTATGTGCATGGTGGAAAATTAATCAAGCTGGAGACCTTTGTATGCAGGTTACCCTTTGCTAATGAAGACCCTCCCTGTGGCCAGGGCCATGCCTCTCTCCAGAGTTTGCAGGCTGTGGCGCCCAGTCTTGATAAGGAAGTATATATGAGTAAGTAAGTAGGTTGAGCAGCAATAGCTGAAGTTCCCGCAGCAGCAGGGCTCTGCCACCGCTCACGTGCCACCTCCTGACCCCTCTCTTCCAGATGGAGACACTGGCATCTTGGCCACATCACACAGCAGGTAAGCCGTGCGGGCCAGCCTCAGGGCTCACGCCTTACCATGCATGAGCTGCCTGTTTTCTAAGCTTCTTAAGCTTTCTGATGATGTGAGCCTCCATGGGGGCTGTCCACAGCCTGGCCTGAGGCATGCCCCTTCCTGGGCTCTCCCCGCTCTGTGCCAGCCGGGTGCTGCAGCCCACTCTTGCTGGGCAGGGAAGGCTTCTCCAGGGCACTTCAAGTGTGCTTGTCTCATAGACACCAAGACCCAGTGCCAGATGGGGCACAGAGCAAGAACCGACTGAATCCAAAGGCTGTTTGCATCTCACTCCCTTTCAACCCTTCTCCTAGCTATGACCACCAAAAGCTGACTGAGAAACTCAAATCCAGAGCCCGTACGTAATGCCAGTATTTAACTGGGATAAACAGGATCTCTCCAGGGGATAGGATGCAGGACAGGAATGGGGCGTCGGTAAACTTGGGGAACTTCTCTATGTCAGGATTCTCCACGTCGACCTGAGGAAAGCAAAAGGAGACACTGAATCCAGGGATGGTGGGGGGGGGGGGAGGGTCTGCAATGTCGTACTGGGTCCCACATGCCCACCTGGCTCGTGTTATGGAGAAGGTGTGTGTCATGAGGATACAAAGCCTCTGACTCCTGCGGTGAATACAGCCGGATGTACTTCCTCCCAATCACCTGAGGGGAGAGACTCGGGTCAGTCAGCTGGTGACCTCCCACCTCCCTGCCCCATCACTGCTGCCTTTTTTTTTTTGAGACAGAGTCTCACTATGTCACCCTCAGTAGAGTGCCGTAACATCACAGCTCACAGCAACATCCAACTCTTCGGCTTAAGCGATTCTCTTGCCTCAGCCTCCCAAGTAGCTGGGACTACAGGCGCCTGCCAGAACACCCGGCTATTTTTTTGTTGCAGTTGATTAGTGGCCCAGGTCGGGTTTGAACCAGCCACCCTCAGTGTATGTGGCTGGCGCCATAACCACTGTGCGCCGAGCCACTGCTGCCCTTTCAGTGTGCTGCTCCCTGCACTCAGTTTGCCTTTCCTCACCACACCCAGGCTCAGAGTTCCAAATGTATGTTTTCCTTCTATATATTTTATGGGCTGGCACAGTGCCTCATGCCTGTAATCCTAGCACTCTGGGAGGCTGAGGCAGGAGGATTGCTTGAGCTTAGGAGTTTGAGCAAGAACGAGACCCTGTCTCTACTGAAAATAGAAAAATTATCTGGGCATGGTAGCAGGTGCCTGTAGTCCCAGCTACTTGGGACTGAGGCTGAGGCAAGATCACTTAAGTCCAGGAGCTTGAGGTTATCATGAGGTACGACATCATGGCATTTACGAAGGGTGACAAAGTGAGACTGTCTCAAAAAAGAACCCCAAAGGCTTGGCGCCTGTAACACAGTGGTTATGGCACCAGCCACATACACCAAGGCTGAAAGGTTCGAATCGGCCCGGACCAGCTAAACAACAATGATAACTGCAACCAAAAAATAGCCGGGCGTTGTGGTGGGTGCCTATAGTCCCAGCTACTTGGGAGGCTGAGGCAAGAGAATCGCTTAAGCCCAAGAGTTTGAGGTTGCTGTGAGCTGTGACGCTACAGCACTCTACCGAAGGTGACACAGTAAGACTGTCTCAAAAAAAAAAGCAAAAGCAAATAAACAAAAATAAATATTTTATGGATCAGTAACATTGCTATCAGAGCCAATAATAATCAAGCACTTGACTGTGCCAAGCACTGTCATGCGCTTCCTGTGTATTAACCCACTTAATCCTCACAATAATCCTGCTAGGTGGCTTAACTCCATCCCCACTTCACAGGCAAGGAAACTGAGGCAGACAGGCTCAATGAACTGCCCAAGCTCATAAAGCTGACAGGTGACAGAGCTGGTGTTCATGCCAGGCAGGCTGGTTCCCAAAGCCCAGTTCTAGGCCTCTCTACTGCACCACCTCTTTGGACTGGTCCTCTGGGCTAGAGATTATTGTGTGTCAAACCATTTTCCCTGCCTGTGAAAACCAAGGTGATCTTAAAACAGTGGATAGAGGCCCCTCTCCTTGCAGCAAACACATCTGCTTCCCTGCTGGGGTCTCAGAGACTGAGAAGCTAGCCTGATGGCAGGCAAGGGGAGGGCAAGGGTAGTCAGGGATGGCTGTGCCAGGTACACGCTCTCTCCTGAGAACGCTCCTCTGCCTGGGGACCCCAGGATGAGCCAGTCCAGGAGCAGCCACTTCTGGAATCAGCCCTGACCAGAGAGAGGGCCTTACCCCAGGCCTGGTACCATTTCTTGGTTTTTGTCCACATTCTTTTTAGTGGTTCTTATTTTTTTAGGAGCCTGGTATTTAAAGGCAGATAATGTGGCCAGGAGCAGGGAGAAGACCACTGTTCTGGCAGCAAAACCCAACCTGGGTGAGGAAGTTTTGCTGGGGATCCTGATGGAGTGGGGAGACTGTTCCTCGGGGTCCAAACCAGGCATTAATGGTGATCTCGTCTTCTTCCCCATTGCCCAGGCAGCAGTAGTCAGGGATGCCGATGTCCTCCTTCAATTCTGGGATCTGTGGGTGTCAGAGTAGACAGTGGAAGTTGAGACCAGCCTGCGATGCACCAGCCCAGGATCAGCCGACTATCTGAGAGAGGACTCAATACACATTGTGACACAGACATATTCTACTGGGTACGAATTTTAAAAACAATTTAAAAAACAAATATAAGTAGGGAAGAGCTATAATTTTATTTTCTTTCCTTTTAAAAAACCCTTTACCAAGCTTTACTTAAAACTAAACCAGGCTGTCATTTTCTGCAGAGTTATGTATTTTTTAAAAAATCGAATTGAAGAAAAGCAAAAAAAAAATGGGATTGAGGCCAAAGCAGTGGCTCATGCCTATAATCCCAGCACTTTGGGAAGTTGAGGCAGGACTGCTTGAGTCTGAGAGTTTGAGAACAGCCTAGGCAACATAGTGAGACCCCATTTCTATAAAAAATTTAAGAATTAGCCAGGTATGGGAATAGGAACCTGTATTCTAGCTACTCAGGAGACTGAGGCAGGAGGATCATTTGAACCTTGAAGTTTGAGGATCCAGGGAGCTATGACTGGGCTACTGTACTCCAACCTGGATGACAAAGCAAGGCCCTGTCTCTAAAAAGAAGAAAATGGGATTGAATATTTACAAAACCTCTGGAGAGGAAGATTTCCCCAAATTTACTAGTGGTAAAGAAATCAAAATTTATACATTTTAAATTAATTACTATGAAGACCAACAAACTAGGCTGGGTGTGGTGGTTCATGCCTGTAATCCTAGCACTCTGGGAGGCCGAGGTGGATGGATTGCCTGAGCTCGCAGGTTCAGGACCAGCCTGAGCAAGAGTAAGACTCTGTCTCTAGGGCAGCACCTGTGGCTCAGTGGGTAGGATGCTGGCCCCATATACCGAGGGTGGCGGGTTCAAACCCAGCCCTGGCCAAATTGCAACAAAAAAATAGCTGGGCATTTTGGTGGGTGCCTGTAGTCCCAGCTACTTGGCAGGCTAAGGCAAGAGAATCGCCTAAGCTCAGGAGTTGGAGGTTGCTGTGAGCTATGATGCCTTAGCACTCTACCGAGGGCGATAAAGTGAGACTGTCTCTAAAAAAAAAAAAAGACCCTGTTTCTAAAAATAGTTGGGCATTGTGGGCAGGCACCTGTAGTCCCAGCTACTCAGAGGCTAAGGCAAGAGAATAACTCGAGCCCAAGAGTTTGAGGTTGCTGTGAGCTAAGATGTCACGGTACTCTACCGAGGGTGACAAAGTAAGACTCTGTCTCAAAAAAAAAAGACAAAACAACCCCCTCCCCAACAAACTAGGGAACTTATTTGAACTAACTATGGTGAATGGGGGGTTAATATACAGAGTTTATACAAACTAATAAGGAAAGTGCTAAGATCTCAATACATAAATGACACTATAATCAAAGAACTAAAACAAATAATACATAAAAGCAAATTACATATAAGGATGGGCTTCAAATAAACCCAACTAAATTAGCAAATAAACCCAAATTAAGTCGATAATGAATCATCGTTTCCCATTATTCCAGATTTCATTCCACAGATGAAAACACCAAGTGGTGGTGAGGACATGGTGAAAGGGACACTCAGCCCAGGCCACACCACTACTCAGCATGTGACCACGCACAGGTCTTAAAGGGACGTGCAGTGTGACTCCAGAAGGAGCGAGGAACCACAGGGAGGCCACGAGGCCAGGGTTCACACAGGGACACAGGCTATGTGTTGGCTTCCCTGACCCGGCCACCAGCAAGGGTCTGTGGTGATGATCGCAGACAAGTCGCTGTGGGGAAACAGCATCACTCTGCCCTGCCAGTGCCTCCTGTAACCCTACTCCCTTCCCCAGCTCCCCCTTCCTCCCTTGGACATCCAGGGGCCCTGACATCTTTGCAAGAGAACACCTAGAACGAAGGCGTGGATTCTTGGCTTCCTACTTTGAAAAGCCCAGGTGGGCACAGAGCATCTGTTTCCATACAGGCAGAAACAGGCTGGGTGTAGCACCTGCCCGGTGAGAAGGGAAGCGAGGGTGAGTGTCCAGGAGCCTCAGTGTATCTGGCCATCTCGGAGGTTCATGGTGGGGTGGAGCTGTGGCAGTCTGGCCTTCTTTGGAAGGACCAGGGTCTCAGAGGGAAAACCCACTTCCTGTGCCCTCAAGGGCACCACAGTTTACCTCCTGGGTTGAACCCACCAGAGCAGGCTGCCAGCCCTCACCACCAATCCATCTGGATCCTTCATAAGACCCTGGTTGGACCCAGAGGCATTTTTTGAAGACTTGGAGGTAAGGAAACAAGGTTGCAAGGGGAACTTGAGCCTTTCACCTGCAGGTAGATACTGCCATTCCTTTGGGAGCAGATACTGTGAATGCAGACTGCTGATTAAGAAACCAAAGAGCAACTAGAAAAACAGGATGTGCTGCTGTTCTGTTCTTTAAGAATCTGCTTCAAATTGCCGGTGTAGAAGTGCAGACAACTGCTGTGCCCACTGCTTAGGGCTAATGTAGAAGGTCACAAGCTGAGGTCACCCTCCAGGGGTGTGGCAAGATTCCTTCTCAGAGCACATCTCCCACTGTGGCTTCTGGCTGGGATGGCACCAGACTGGGCCCTGCACAAGGCTGAGTGGAAACTCTGCTTGGTTCCTGGTGACATCACCAGGATTCCTGAAAGGCAACTGATCACAGCATGTGCTCAGAATCACTAGCCAAAAATTCAGAGACCCCAAAAGAACAAATGCTCTCAAGATAGTGAGGCAAGCCTAGAATGGTGGCAGTCCCCAGGACGAAAGTCAGTAAGAAGTTCTTGGGCAAGAATTTCGTAGGAGCCGCTGAGTTTCCTGTAAACAGAAGGTCCCAGGGCTTGAGGATATACAGACTTCTTCCTGAGGTACCCTCAGCAGCAGAGGGGACACCCACCTCTGGGACCCGAGGTGAAAAACAGGTGGCCCTCCACCAGCTGGGATGTTTGTAAGATTCTGATTCATCATAAAAATAATTGTGAAGTTTCCTTTACAATTGGGCCAGTAAAATACAAAACAACTGCTCTAGGACAGGGAGCCAACAGGACAGCTACAGCTTCAAGGGTTCCAGGTCCAAAGTTGACTGTCCCTATGGAGGCCTGCCCAGTGTCACCAAGGTCAGAGGACAGGCTGGTCTCTTGGGATCACACATAGTGGAGGCCTGATCAATTAGAATCCTCTTTTCTTCTCTTAGCAAGAGAGGTGGACAGGAGGCAGGAGTCACAAGTCCTGACACAGAAGTCCTGGGGAAGAGCCTATAACCATAACTGTAGGTGTTATGGTTGAGTCTGGTACAGCCCCTGCTGGCCCTGGGTCCCCTGTGAGCACAGGGAGGGAGGACAGCCCTGGCCACAGCAGTAGACACAGCAGATGAGCATCATCTGGGGTCTCTGCCCCAAAGCAGAGACGGTGCCCCAACTGCCCCTTGGCTGTGTGGTGCAGGGCATGCAGCCTGGCCCTGCCCAGTGCTGCCTCCCTGGATGTCCTGCTGTGCCCCACCATGGCAGCATCTCAGGCCTGGCCAAGACCAAACCAGCTATGTCCCTCCTGGGTTCTCCAGCTTCATCTATCAAGACTTTTGGGTCCTGAATCTAGAAGTCTTCCTTGACTGCCCTCTCCCCACCGGCCCACACACCCACTCAGGTCCAGGGCCCAGGAGTTCTTCTGCATCTTGCACCTCTGTCCTTGCCTGGCATTACCTCTCCTTGGGCCACTGCAATATTCCAGCTGGTCTTGCCATAGCTGCCCCACTTCAGCTCATCCCAGAACAGTAGCCAGTAATCCTTAGAGAACTGACAACTCCCAGAGCTTTCTGTCTTGTTAGGAAAACAGTCCTTCGTCATCCTGGCCCTGCCTACCTCCTCACCTCAGCTCCCACCACACTAAACTTTTCTGCCCTCTTGTGTCAGAGCTGGGGTGGGAGGTGAAGGACAGAGAAGTATGGTTTAGACTTACCTGGTCAAAGAGCTGATGCTGAGCAAGGTAGCCGACGTCCTTTGGCTAATACACAGGAGAACAAGAGTGACAGAGAAAGCCTGTTAGTGGTGATAGGTACCCTCCTGCTGCTGCTCAGCCCCCAGCGTGTTCCCTCCCTGGCCCAGCCCTAGCCCCAGCCTGGCCTTAACCCTGGCCTGCTACCAGAGGACAGCCCTCCACTATGTCTTACGTGGTCCCCTCCTCTGATCCAGGGCAGGTATGATCAGTGCCCTCAGGAGCAGGGCTGGGCTGCAGAGCAAGAGACTCAGGATCTGGCATGGCCCCTGCCACCTGGGGTGCCCTGCGCAAGTCACCCTGGCTCCCTGAGGCTGTCTTCAAATGAAAAACAAAAGGGTTGCTGGCCCATTTTCTTTTTTAAATGGGATCAGACTATGTATCACTTTGAAATTCACTTATTTAATGATGTGCCATGAACCTCTCTTTAAGTCAATGCGTACACGCCTGACTCATTCTTCTGATGGGTACATGATGTTAATATACAGGATCCGTCACTATTGATTCCACCATCTCCCTGTTGGTGAACTTTCAGGCGATTTTGCCACTGCATTTCAATAAACAGCCTAATGTATGGGTTCTTAAATTTTTATGGTATAGGCTTCCAAAAGTAGAAACACTGAGTCAAGGGCATGTGCATTTTAAATTTCAGTAGCTTCTGCCAGGCTATTTCCCCCGAAGTTAAATCATTTGTATTCTCACTGATTACCGCCAGTGCCCATTTTCCTACAGCTCTGTCTGTGTTGGATATTATCCTTTTGGGAAAGTATTTGCCTACCAGTGGATAAGAAAATGCGTGCTTTACCAGGGGAAGAGGGGGTGGTGATGCCCCCAAAGCTCGAGGTTCCAGAGCAGACAGGCCTCTGGGTGCTCTCACGTCTCTGACCAGCTTAAAAGGAGAGTCCCCAAGAGGCTGTGTTTCTACCCTCTCCTTCACTCCACAAAGGTGACTGAGACTTCACAATGTGCTGGCCCCTGGGCACAGCCAGCTCTGATGCAAACTCTACCCTCATGGATATCCTGCTCTAGGGGACCTTCCCCATGTGCTGGCCGTGCCATGCTAAGAGCTTTACATGTTTTCATCCTCACAACAGTGCAATGAATTAGGCGTAACAACCTCCAACTAACTAACCCAAAGTCCCAGCACTGAGGATGGGAGAGGCTATGTAACCAGCCACACCCCGGCAGAAGGGGACAGAGCCCACATAGCCCTGTGCTGCCGGACAACACCGCCCACCTCCCCTCCATGCCACGTCTGGCTGGGCCTCCCTGCATGGGAACCAGGCTTTCTCAAGCAGGGGGCGAGACAGTAAGGGTCTTTCTAGCCAAGGGGCCTTCCCAGGCTCCAGGTAATAGTGGGCTGAACAGAGGGAGAGGCTAGAGGAGGCACCCGGAGGGCAGGCTGGAGAGAGGTCTGCAAGCACTGGCGGGGGGCAGCCTGTGGAGGAGGTGGGGAGGCTAGGTGAGAGAACTGGGGAGTGGGTGCTCTGGGGTGCCCCCAGGAGTGCAGAGGAAGTAGGGAGTCTGGGTGAGAGAGCTGGGGAGTGAGGGCTTTAGGGGGCCTCCAGGAGTGCAGAGGAGGTGGGGAGTCTGGGTGAGAACTGGGGAGTGGGGGCTCTGGGGAGCCTCCAGGGGTACACAGGAGGTGGGGAGTCTGGGTGACAGAGCTGGGAAATAGGTGCTCTGGGGTGCCCTCAGGAGTACAGAGGAGGTGGGGACTCTGGGTGAGAGCTGGGGAGGGGGGATCAAGGGGGCCCTTAGGAGTGCAGAGGAGGTAGGCAGTCTGGGTGAGAGAGCTGGGAAGCGGAGGCTCTGGGGGGCCCACAGGAGTGCACAGAAGGTGGGGCATCTTGGTGAGAGAGCTGGGGAGTGGGGCCCACCCCAGGAGTGCAGAGCTAGTGGGGAGTCTGGGTGAAAGAGCTGGGAATGGGAGCTCTGCAGGGGGTGGGGGGAGCTCCCAAGAGTGAAGAGGAGGTGGGGGGTCTGGATGAGAGAGCTGGGGAGCAGGAGTTCTATGTGGGCCCCCCGGAGTGCACAGTTCCAACACTGATGGTGAAGCTCCTAGCCAGTGTGGTCATCCATCTGGTCTCTGACTGTGGCAATTCTATGATGAAATCAGATCAGAAACTCACTGGGCCTGGGGCTGCCAGGGACTGTGAAAATCCACAAGGCACACACACTCTACTCTTACACTGTGCTAGGTCTGCGTCCCTCTATAGGCTCCCTTGTTCTCAGGACGGTTCAGAGCCCTGGAGGGCTCGACCATCTACATTCTCTGCCCCCTGGGTCTTGGGAAGAAGCCACCTACTGCCTTGTTCAGAATCTGAACTGATGAAGTGGGGCAGCTGCTTTGTAAGTCAGTCTGGTGGCTGGTTCTTCACATAGTTGACCATCTGATCTGGCGATTCCTCTGCTAGTATACACCTAACAGAAATGAAAATATATGTCCACAGAAAAGTGTGCATGAGAATGTTCACAACAGCATTTTTCATGCTAACCCAAAAGAGGAAAACGACTCAAGAAACACACAGCTGCTGCACAGATAACAAAACGTGGCAGACTTCCCAACACAGGATCATTATTTAGGAACGGAGCACTAACATAGGCCACAGCGGGTGAACCTTAGTAACACTACATGATGTGAAAGAAGCCAGGTGCAGAAAGCTACCTATCATATGATCCCATTTACATGAAATGTGCAGAATTCACAGATCCACGGAGAAAGAAGGCAGATCAGTGGTTGCCTGGAGGTGGGGGTAGAGGAAATGGGAAATGGCTACGAATGAGCGTGGGGTTTCTTTGGAGATGATGAAAATGTTCTGGAGCTAGATAGCCGCGATGGTTGCATAATCTTATGAATAGCCACTGAATTATAACCCCAAAAAGGGAACCTGAACTGAGTCCCTCCTTCTTGGCCATCCTGTGACCACAGACTCAGATTGACTCCTCTGAGACCTCCGACTGCATACAACACAGGGTGGGTACTTGCCCAAATGTACCATGCTGGCCTCTTGTAAGCGCTAGGGGAAAGGAGCCCCCAACATACCTCGTTCACGATATACTTGCTGATGAACTCGCTGATGGTCATGAGTGTCTGGGACCATTCCTCATCTGTGTACCGGGAACCAACTTCCACTGGGACAGTTCGGCAGCCAGCAACCTCTTGGATATACTCCAAGCTATCGGACAGACATATGCACTGTCATCACTGACGCTTGGTGGGAATGGTGCTAAGTGTGCTTAATCCTCATAAAACTTCATGAGGCCCAGACCCGAGTTACTTCATTGATAAGGAGACTCAGGCACAGAGAGGTGAGGGTACTTGCCTGAAGTCTATGGTTAGTACAAAGCGCTGTATAGCCCTGCAGATAAGCCCAGTAAAATTTCCCTGCTTGCCAAGAGCCTCCTAACTTCTCTCCTTGCTCATATTGTTATTGAGCTGAAAAATCTTCTGTGAGCAAGCAGTGGGTTGTCTGCGGGTGGGAGGTACACCTGTGCTCCAAACTCCAGGCCTCATGAAATACACACCAGGGGACCTGCAGCAAATCATTCAGCCTCTCCAGGTCCTAGTGCCCCATGGGTAAGTGGGGGTGAGGAAGTGTCTGTCCCCTGGGAACCAGGGAGGATAAAGTAAGACAGAGCATGGCAAGTGCCTGTCCTGGCACCTGGTCTGGAGCAAAACCCACAATGAAGGCTTACTGTCATCATGGTGCCTGGAGTCACACGAATCCAGTGGGAACCTCTCCCTCCTTAAACTACCACAAATCAGGCTGACTCCATCTACCTTCTTTGAGATCTACCTCCTCATTTCCAAAATTAGGCACAGCTACAGCCTCACAGCCACTTTCTTGCTGCCTTGTCTGCTTTCCCTGTTGCAGGAAGATGAGTCCCAACGGAGGGAAAGAGCACCCAAACACCATGTTTATATGAGGAAGAGCTTTATTCACCAGCCGGGAGCTTATGGCATAGAATTCCAAATGGCCACGCTTCCTGACTGGCTTGGTCTTTCCCTTTTTATCGACAGTCAAAAAGTTCCACCCATAGGTACCCTTCTCATTGGCCAGTTTGACTAAAGCGGGAGATGCTATTCCAGCCCCTACAGAACTACAGGATTTTATGGAACTTGGAAATTTCCAAGTTCCAGGAAATTAAGTTCACAAATTCCCAAGAGCTGAGTCACCATGGACAGGACCCCGCAGGTATATCCTTGTGGTCTCCTTGAGAAGACCTGTTCTCCTAGACCTCACCCTTCTCAGGTATCCTCTCTCATCCCCACCACAGATTTGAGGAGTGACTAGAAACAAACTAAAGAGGCCAGAGAGAAAGGGGCTGTCTCCTCAGGGCCCTGAAAAGGCCTACAGAATTCCTAAAATCCTGCAAAACTGCATAATAGACTTATCCTAAGACTGCCACTTAGGGACTCATTAAGAAATTGCTTAGGGCAAGTTACTATAGAAAGAGAATCTTATAACCTTTGGCATAAATTCAGAGCGCCTCCCTTTTAATTCTTGTTTAACCCCTTGGCAATCAACCTCAGGGGCTGGTAGTGCAGGGCCGGCAAGGTTGTATTTACTTGGGATGGGAAGAGGAGTAATTTATCAAGTCCTGGGGACCTCACCGCCATGCCACCGCTGTCTCCTCACCCACCTCCACTTCTTCATGCAGGGCCAATGGTCAGCCACACCTTCCAGGATCACAGGCCTCTGTGGAACCAAAAAATGCTTCTTGAAATGCTGGAGGGATGGACAGTGAAGCCGGGGGACTGTTCTTTCTAATGTCAGGTCTGGAATCAAACCATGATCATTCTTTGTTTTCTGTTTAAAATCAAAACAAAACAAAATGGCAACAATTTCAGAAAGTCAAAATATGAGGCATTTCACTCACTAGGAATTTGCTTTAGTGGTAGGACAGCTTGGGCATCATTAATAACAACAGACAGGTTTTTTTTTTTTGAGATTGAGTCTGACTCTGTTGTTCTGGGTAGAGTGCTACGGCGTCATCATATCTCACAGCAACCTCAAACTCTTGGGTCAAGCAATCTTCTTGCCTCAGCCTCCCAAATAGCTGGGACTATAGGTGCCTGCCAAGCTTGGCTAGTTTTTCTATTTTTAGAGACTGGGTCTCATTCTTTGTCAGGTTGGTCTCCAACTCCTGAACTCAAGCAATCCACCTGTCTTGGCCTCCCAGAGTGCTAGGATTACAGGTGAGTCACTGCACCCGGCCTTTTTTTTTTTTTTTTTTTTTAACCAAAGGAGAGGTTGAACATTTTCCCACAGGTTTGTTTAATAGATCTATTTCCTTCTTGTGAATATTCTGTTCATGTTCTTGGTTTTCTCCCTCCTCAGACTCAAGTTCTTTTCCCTACTGATTTGTATAATGCCTTACATAACAGAGAGACATTCACTCTCTGACAGATTTGCTGAGAATTTCTCTCTCCTCATCCTGGGATTTCCTTTTATTTTGGTTACAAGCATGTTTGTTTAATGACATCCATTTGCATTTTTCTTATTTAAAAATAATACTCATTATAGCTGGGCATTGTGGTGGGCGCCTGTAGTCCCAGCTACTTGAGAGGCTGAGGCAAGGGAATCGCCTAAGCCCAGGAGTTGGAGGTTGCTGTGAGCTGTCTGTTGCCAAGGCACTCTACCATGGGCAATAAAGTGAAACTGTCTCTACAAAAAAATAAAAATAATAATACTCATTGTAGGAAATTCTGAAAACATAGGAAAACATTTAGAAAAATGTTAAAACCCCCTCACACCTTCCCTGTGCCTAGGACATTCTCAGTTCTTTTCTTTCTGGGGGTCAGTGTACTGACTGCTGTTTTTGAGAGGGCAAACTGAGGAGGAAGTTAGTGACTTGCCCAGGGGGGTGTGCCTGTCAGTCTCGTGAGTGAAAGCTTCTGAGTAAACCCTGATCGGTGCCTGTGGGGGTGCTCACTGGTCTAGGCACTTAAACACCAGTAAGGTCACATGAATGGACCTGAAGGGGCAGGACAGAGTGGTTCTATGAACACAAGTCAGCTGGTTGGAGTAGCTCACCGCAGCACAGAGGCAGAGGCAGACAGGAAGTACCACTTTGCCTAGGTGCCACTTCAACAACTGACCCGGAAAAGGCTGACAGAAACAGACCACAGCTGGCTGCAGCTCTCGCCTCAGGAACCACCAAGCCTCCCCATCCCTCTCTCCTGAAAGGACGCTGCTTTCACAGAAACTGGGAATGTTTTTTTTTTTTTTTTACAAAATGGATAGAGTTGCTCCATTTCCCAAATCAATGGAGATGCTATTTTCAGCCAGGCGGCTACTTCTACAATAGGGGCGTGGGACAGTTTTGCCCAGATACCTTTGTGCTGGGCTGCTGCTGGGTTAAGCTGTGGGCAGGCCTTTTTCTGGAAAGGTGTGTCTGGAGGATGACAGCCACCTTATGGAGGATGTCTCCAAGGATGGTCGCCCCCATCAGTAGGCCCATGTCACAGACCCTGAGGGCGGTAGCCATGGTGGCAGCATCCCCAGGTGCCTTGCAGAGACACAGGGCTTTGAGAAGGCAGCCGAAGGCGTAGACCCGTCGCCAGTCTTTGTCCACATCTCGCCATGTCCCTGTGTTGAGTTTCTCCCAGGAGTAGTCCAGAATCACCTCACTCCTCTGCAGACACTCATCTCCTTTGTCCTCGTAGAAGAGCTCGGTGGCTTCCTGCAGTAACATCACTACACTCCTCTCCACTTTCTCACTCAGGTCCAGCTTCAGTTCTTCTTTGGTGTTTGGCAGGAGTGCCCTCATGGCCTCCCAGAGCGCACCTGCTCCTGCCAGGGGTTCTCTAGGACAGTGGTTGGCTTCACCCATCTGGCCCACTGCTGGCTTGTCTGGACAAATGCCTGGAGGGGAGGAAAAATGGTTAGAGACCTGGTGCAGACCAGACCCCTCCGTGTGTTCCCACAGCTCCCCACATCTCATCTGTAACGATGTTTCAACAGTGGTCTTCTCTGCCGGGCAGAAGCTCTGTGAGGGCAGGGCCCACATCTGTGGAGGTCACCACTGTATCTTCAGGGTCTGGAGCAACACCTGGTATTCAGTGAGCACTGGATAGATGTTTCTTCAGAGAGAAACATGCACTGTCCTCTGTAATGCCTCTAATACTCTTCCTATGCCAAGCAAACTCTTACCCAACCTTTAAGGACCCCCCCTCTGAGAAGTCTGCCAAGACTCCCAGACCACGTTTTGTATTCCCACAGCCCTTGAGCTTCTCTGACAGCACTTGCCACCATGTACTACAAATACCCAGTGACATGAGTGGAGTGTCTCTCTAACACTAGACCGAGAGCTCCACAAGGCAAGAACATGTCTTATTCCTCTGTTTCTTTAGAGCCTAAAGGCAGAGTCTGGCTCATACTAAGCACTCAATAAAGGTGTTGAAGGAATGCTACCTTAACTTTTCAGGATGAAACCTGGAAATACATCAAAAGAGTGAACATCACAGTTGGTGGCTGGGTGGTGTTGGGCTGGGTATCATATATGAACAGCAGCCAGTCCTGAGGAATAAGTACTAAGATGTGACTAGGTGTATGCCACTATGTTCTAAGTATTATACTATCAGTGGTTACATTGCCTATGTCATTTGAAGCAAGAGACAGGGACCATCATCTTTTGTAGAAAATATTCTAGGTTAGGGGTCAACACACTTTTTATGGAAAGGGCAAGATAATAACCCTTTCTAATCCTGTCTGACCTTGTCCAACATAATGATTTATTATTTTTTTTTTTTGGTTTATAAACAAAAATAAACAAAACACTTTATGTAACCTAAAATAGATAATGAAATCATCAGGTGAACTCATATTTATTATTTTTCTCTTTTAAAACTGTAGGATAATTACAAGTAATCCACCAACCTCTTTCTCGCCTAAAATAAGTAAGAGCTGGGGAGTATGCAGGTGGCAGAAAAATTGGATTGGAAAGGGTTATATATTTTAGGCTTTGTAGGTCATATAGTCAATGTTGCTACCACTCTGCCACGGTAGCATGAAAACAGCCATATGGGCATATGTAAACAAATGGACATGGCTATGTTCCAATAAAACTTTATTTACAAAAGCAGATGGTGGGCCAGATGTAGTTTGTCAACTCCTGCTCTATACCCATCCAAATCTTTATCTTCTTCCCAGGTGCACAGTCAGACTACATTTCCCAGTTTCCCAGGAGTCAGGCCTTATTTGCTGTAGCTGTAGGATATTAAAACTTCTTTTTTGGCGGGATCCGTAGCTCAGTGGTTATGGCACTGGCCACATGCACAGAGACTGGCAGGTTTGAACCTGGCTGGGCCAGCTGAACAATGACAACTGCAACAACAACAACAACAAAAAATAGCTGGGTGTTGTGGCGGGCACCCGTAGTCCCAGCTACTTGGGAGGCTGAAGCAAGAGAATCGCTTAAGTCCAAGAGTTTGAGGCTGCCGTGACCTGTGACACCACACCAGTCTACCGAGGGTGACATAGTGAGACTCCGTCTCAAAAAAAAAAAAAGAAGAAAAGAAAAAAAGAAGAATTTTTTTTTTTTTTGAGACAGCGTCTCACTATGTCGCCCTTTGTAGAATGCTATGGCATCACAGCTCACAGCAACCTCAAACTCTTGGGCTTAAGCAGTTCTCTTGTCTCAGCTTCTCAAGTAGCTGGAACTACAGGTGCCCACCACAACGCTCGGCTATTTTTTTGTTGCAGTTGTCATTGTTCTTTAGCTGTCCCCAGGCTGGATTGGAACCCACCAGCCTGGGTATATGTGGCTGGCGCCCTACCCACTGAACTATGGGTGCTGCCAAAACTTTTGATGTTTTAGCCTCCTCTGTTGTTTTTGAGTTTCAAAACCTAGAGGCTTTTTCTTAAATAAGATCTGAGGTCTCACTTGCAATTTGATGTGGCTCAAATATGCCATGTTCTAGCTTGTGTGAATGGTAATGATGTCTGTCACTTCCAGGCCTGGCTGATAAATATTTCCCATCTGCTACATGATCCGGCTCACTTCCCTATTCACCAGCTGGAAGTGAAGAAACCTGAGGCTCTCAGGGGATGGCAGAGCCACAAGATGCTACCTGGAAAAGAGCTGCCCAAGAAGGCCACTTCCAACCAGGAATATCCATGTCAGGCAGGCTTTGTGAGCAAAAAATAAGCTTGTGTTTAGCCACCAAAGTGTCAATGATGCTTATTATAAGTTAGCCTGTCCTAATATGGTAACTTCTACTATTATTATTTCTAATAATAGCCCCTCCAAAGATGTCCATACCCTAATCCCTAGAACCTATGAATATGTTACCTAACATAGCAAAAGGGACTTTGCAGATGTTATTAAGAACAAGGACTCCTTACGGTGCCTGTGTCTCAAAGGAGTAGAGTGCCAGCCCCATATCCCAGAGGTGGCGGGTTCAAACCAGGCCCCGGCAAAAAACTGCAAACAAACAAAAAAAACAAAAACAAGGACCTGGGTGGCACCTGTGGCTCAGTGAGTAGGGCACCAGCCCCATAAACCTAGGGTGGTGGGTTCAAACCCTGCCCTGGCCAAACTGCAACAAAAAAATAGCGGGGTACTGTGCCAGGTGCCTGTAGTCCCAGCAACTTGGGAGGTTGAGGCAAGAGAATCGCCTAAGCCCAAGAGCTGGAGGTTGCCGTGAACTGTGATGCCATAGCACTCTACCGAGGGCAACAAAGTGATACTCTGTCACTAAAAATAACAAGGACCCAAAGATGGGAATTTTATCCTAATCTATCTGTTAGGCCCCACCTAAGACCTGAGTCTTTAAAGAAACCTTTCCTGGCTGAAGTCAGAGTCAGAGAGACATGTGATTATGGAAGAATGGCCAGCAAGACACAAGACTGCTAGCTTTGAAGTCAGAGGAAGAGGCTCCCAGGCTGGGGTACCCGAGCAGCTTGTAGAAGGCTGGAAAAAGCAGAGAAATGGATGGTCCCCTCAAGCCTCCAGAAAGGAATGCAATGCTACTGAGACCTTGATTTTAGCTCAGTACAACCCATGTCAAACTTCTAACCTAAAGATCTGTACAATAATAAATTTATGTTGTTTTAAACCACAAGTTTATGGTAATCTGTTACAGCAACAATAGAGAAAGAATACAACTTTTTTCTTTTTTGTAGAGACAGAGTCTCACTTTACTGCCCTCCAGTAGAGTGCCGTGTGACGCCACGGCACACAGCAACCTCCAACTCTTGGGCTTACGCGATTCTCTTGCCTCAGCCTCCCGAGCAGCTGGGACTACAGGCGCCCGCCACAACGCCCGGCTATTTTTTTGTTGCAGTTTGGCCGGGGCGGGGTTTGAACCCGCCACCCTCGGCATATGGGGCCAGCGCCCTACTCACTGAGCCTCAGGCGCCGCCCAGAATACAACTTTTTTCTAATCAACAAAACAGGGCAAAGGTGATGGGATGTCATCTCTGTGATCAGGTTTCCTAAGATTCCTTCCTTAAGACTTCTCTCTAAGGCAAGTGGCCATGTTGGAAAGACCCAGGTGTCAAATAAGAGAGAGTGGCCTAGAGCCAACAGCAAGTGTGAAACTGAGACCCTCAGTCCTGTGGCCCTTCAGGAACTGAATTCCACCAACAACTATAGAAGTTTAGAGCCTGTCCTATTGAGCCTTCAGATGAGAACTCATCCCTGACCAATATGTGACTACAGGCTTGTAAGGGATCCTGACGCAGAGGACCTAGCTAAGCCACACCACATTATCAACCCATGGAAACTGATGTAGTTAAGTATGACTTATGTTAAGCCCCTGAGTTTACGGTGATTTGTTAAGTAGCAATATATCTAACTAACACTCCTATCCAGATTGCCTGCATACTCTAGGAACCACACAAAAGAACACGAGGAAACAGAATGGCTTCACACAGTGCTAACCTGTATGAAGAGGTCAGCAGCCAACAGGGAAGCAAAGACAGGGATGCTAGAAACATGGTCCTGGGCTACACATTCTGTTCCAATCCCTGGGGCACTTTAGCTCATTCCCTCACCCTCTACACCATCATTTTCAGCTCAAGAATAACAATAATAGCAGGCAGGGTATTGAGAATACTACATGGATCACCTCACCCAAACTGCAACATGACCCCACACAGCTGATACCACAATTATAAGGCATTTACTATTAGCCAGATGCTCTCAGCACTGTACACATCCCTCTTTTTTTTTTTTTTTTGGTAGAGACAGAGTCTCACTTTGTCACCCTCAGTAGAGTGCTGTTGCATCACAGCTCACAGCAACCTCTAACTCCTGAGTTTAGGCGATTCTCTTGCCTCAGCCTCCCAAGTAGCTGGGACTACAGGCACCCGCCACAACGCCCGGCTATTTTTTTGTTGCAGTTTGGCCGAGGCTGGGTTTGAACCCATCACCCTCAGCATATGGGGCCGGCGCCCTACTCACTGAGCCACAGGCGCCGCCCTACACATCACTCTTTTAATTCTTACAGAAACTTTAAGAAGGTATCATCACCCCCAATTTTAAGGAAGCTGAAGCAGACAAGTAAAACAAGTTGCCCAAAGCAATTCAACTAGTAAAGAGGTGGGGCAGAGATTTTAAATTTACAGTCTGGCTTCAAAATCACAATCTTATGAATGAGGGGGCTAAGCCACAAAATCAAAAGGGAATATGGGAAGAGGCCAAGGCCTGGGGTTGTGGGCAGGTCATTTTTATCCCCTTTCCACAGGTGAGAAAACCCTATTACCTCACATTAGGTTAAGGGCACATCCTTCTCATTTGTTATTCTTTTTGAAGTTCTTCCTCCTGGGCCTGTCCTAAAGTAACAGCAGTAATTCAGAGTTGTTCTCAGTTCTCCAGCCTGTATCATGGTTTCCCAACAATTCCCTTCCCTCTGATTTTGCTTCTCACAATATTGTGAGGCAGCCATAATCATTTCCCCTACACTTTTCTCATCATCCTATTTTGATGAAGAAACTAAAGCTAAGAAACACTAAAGTATCTTGGCCCAAGATAAGTGTGGTTGATCACTTATTTGTACAGAAACAGGACTAAATTCCAGTGGGTCACAGTCCCTCTCCCATGTGCCCTGTCAATCTGCACACTTTCTGTCCATTAACACACCCCTGGCACCCCTATGATGTGAGGTTTTACAGATAAGTGAGATTAAGAGGTGCAGCAATTTGTTCAAAACTACACAGCAAGTGTTAGTGTCTACCCAGAATGCTTTTTGGCTTTGGGGTGGGGACTTCATGGGCTTTCTGGACCTCCACATCCATAGGGCCAGGCTTAGTCCTGGTTCACAGTAGACATCCTTCCCCTGGCTCAGTGGGTGGTAGGATGCAGAGAGCTCAGCCTGCCAGGATGGTTTCTATCTCTAGCTTCCTAGAAGGTTCAGAGAAGTCTTGGGTTGACCTCATCAATAGTCTTGAGAGTTTCACAGTCCAACCTTCTAGCACTGTTTCAACAACTAATCCACATGAGACAGCACATGGGAGCCATGAACTGGCCTCCCTGGGTGGCCTCATGGCTCAGCTGCCAAGTGTCTCACATAAGTTTTACAAAATGACATTAAGAAGTCTCGTTGGCTCAGCGCCTGTAGCTCAAGGGGCTAAGGTTCCAGCAACATACACTAGAGCTAGCGGGTTCAAATCCAGCCTGGGCCTGCCAAACAATGACAATTACAACCAAAACAAACAAACAAATAAAAAACCCAAATAGCCTGGCATTGTGGCAGGTGCCTCTAGTCCCAGCTACTTGGGAGGCTGAGGCAAGAGAATCGCTTAAGCCCAGGAGTTGGAGGTTGCTGTGAGTTGTGACACCAAGGCACTCTACCCAGGGTGATAGCTTGCGGCTCTGTCTCAAAAAAAAGTCTCATCATGGGCGGCACCTGTGGCTCAGGGGGTATGGTGCTGGCCCCATATACCAAGGGTGGTGGGTTCGAACTCAGCCCTGGCCAGCTAAAAGAGCAGTGGCAACTGCAACTAAAAATAGCTGGGCATTGTGGCAGGCACCTGTAGTTCTAGCTACTGGGGAGGCTGAGGCAAGAGAATGGCTGAAGCCCAAGAGTTGGAGGTTGCTGTGAGCTGTGACGCCATAGCACTCTACCAAGCTGTGACTGTCTAAAAAAAAGTCTCATCATGAGCACCCAGAAGCCTGAGGCCCCACCCTGGCTTCTCATACAGGCCTACAGAAAGGCCTCTCAAAAGTATACTGATTGTTCAGTCTTCCCCTGGATCCTTATGTACAAGCTTTGTAAACTCATCTTAGTGGCCCTTTAAAATGGCCTCCCAAAGGGTTTCAAACGTGCTATTATCTAGTTCCCTGGGATGCAGATACGGCCTTTGTCTGCTAGCATTCAGGGGACCTCATACCATGGTCCTCCCAGCACTCGTAAAGGCCTTAGCATCTCATGGTAGCCTCATATGCTGCCTTGTAACCCATGGGTGGCTTCATGTCTAGTCTTCATAAACTGGCCTCCTAAGGCAGCCTATGTGCTGCAAACCGGCCTTGGAGAACAGCTCACATTGAAGACTACATGAAACAGGCTTCTGGGAAAGAGGGCCTCACGCTGGCTGTACAAAACAGTCTCCTCTTGGCCATACAACATAGCTTTATTTACTTAAAATACAGAGTTCTTCAGTGAATGGCCTTATTAAAAAGTCTTCAGGAACTTAAGTTGAGATACACTGTATGACAACTTTCCAGAAGTGGGCTTTCAAATTATCTCTGTATTAGCCATGTGAAATGGCCTCCCAGAGGCCCTATGATTGATCTTAAAATACGACCATCCTCCAAACCCCGTTTGCAGAATGAAGCTTTCCACAGTGAAACAGCATGCTGGCCACTGTCAATCTTTTGGCTGGTTCCACAGCTTCCCTGAACCTCTCATGATTTGGTCTTTTAAATTTGCCTTCAGGAAAGGCACCAATCCTAATATATGTAACATCTTCTACAGTGGCCTTCTGACCCAGAAGGGGGTCAGATTGGGGCTTGTCTGAGGCCTGGTGAAACTTGGATTTTGCCTTAGTTTCACAAGTCAGTTTTCCATAGTTTCTTTATGCTCCGATGAAGTGTTGCTTGTGTATCCAGAACCCTCTGGGGAACAGCCTCACATTGGCTCCTGTAAGCCACATGAAGTAGCCTTACAGGAGAAAGAGTCTTTTGCCTGGCTGGGTGAGACTTTTTTTTTTGAGATGGAGTCTTACTTTGTCAGCTGTGACATCACAGCTCACAGCAACCTCAAACTCTTACGCTTAAGCGATTCTCTTGCCTCAGCCTCCAAAGTAGCTGGGACTACAGGCACTCGCCACCAATGCCCAGCTATTTTTTAGGGACAGGGTGTTGCTGTTGCTTAGGCTGGTCTCAAAGCTCAAGCAATCCACCCACCTCAGCATCCCAGAATGCTGGGATTATAGGAATGAGCCACCCATGCCCAGCTCAGAAAAAAACTTCTCCATAATTGTTATCAAGCAGTTTTCCAGAGTTTATCACCTGGCTTTAGTGACTGGCTTCACAGATCTGAATGAATTGCTTTTTTAAAAAGGTGCTATAAAACAAACAGCCTTCATGGGAGGCAGTCAAGCATAAGATGCCTTATTTGCCAGTTTTTTGCAAGGGGAGGGGGAAACAAGACAATAAAATGTGTGAAAACCTTTCAGAGTGATAGCCAGACTGGCTTTTAAATTCGCCTCCCAGAACTCCACATATTTTTTTCTAAGTTGTAGAAACAGCCTTCTAGTGGTCAGGTGTAGGTGGGTTAACTATGGATCATCTAAGCCAGGATGCTATTAATTTTAATGCCTGGACAAATAAAAAACTGGGGCTATACCAGATAAACGGACACCTATGGTCACCCAAGTATAGGCCATTGAAAAATTGTGAGTGGGCTCAGTGCCCGTAGCTCAGTGGTTACGGTGCTGAACACACACACCAAGGCAGATGGGTTCAAACTTGGGCGGGTCTTGCTAAACAATGACAACTGCAACAAAAAAATAGCCAGGTGTTGTGGCAGGTGCCTGCAGTCCCAGCTACTTGGAGAGCTGAGGCAAGAGAATCGCTTAATCCCAAGAGTTAGACCTGTGATGCTATGGCACTCTACCGAAGGTGGCATAGTTAAGAGTCTTGTCTCAAAAAAAAAAAAAAAAAAAGCCCGAGTGGCTTTATATATTCACTCTATAGGCATTGGCCTTGAAAGATCTCTTGTTGGTCACAGGCTTTTTTTGAAAGGGGTGAGAGGTGTTAGGTATACAAACAGCCTGAGTGGTCTTGTGTCCTGGCTTGGGAAACTTGCCTTCCAGAGTGCCACACATACTAGTCTCATGACACAGGCCAGGTTTCAGAAGACCGGGTATAGGCTGCATAAAACAGCTTTTCTCAGTGGACTTAATTCAGGTCCTAAAATTTCCTCCTTACATAAAGGCTTATCTGTTGGCGGATGAAATGATCTTGGAAATGTGGTCAAAGGTTGTTATGAGCTAACCTCAAGGTGTTTTTTGTCTTGGCTTTATGAATTGGCCTAAGATAAGCCTTACAAAAGGCTTTTTACTGGTTATACTGAACACAAAGGAACCAACTATAGGCTGTATAAAGCAGCCAAAAGGGACTCAGGTTGGATTTCGCAAAATTACCATCCAGATTTCACCATGCAAACTGGCTTTTTATTTGCTGTTAGTAAACAGCCAGAGTGGGTTCCTTTTGGTTATAAGATACCGCTTTCTAGGAAGCCACTGCACTATCAGCCCAGAATTCTCTTGTTATTTTAAATGGCCTCTCTAAAGCACCTCCCAGGGCTGTCCTTGAGGTTGGGTGAAACGGCATCTCCAGGACCCCCACCATGGTTCCAAAGGCTCTCAGGCTGGCCACTAAGAAGATCAAGGTCCTTGTGACAAATCCTTCCGAAGGGGGATTCTGGGACAAATCAGCCTCTTTCTGGCCTTCTGGGAACAGGCTGCCCACAGCTTTGTCATTTCTTCAATTTTGCTGTGACAGTACCCCCACCCTCCTGAACTCGTGCAAATACAAGAACTTTGTAGAATTTTCCAGACAGGTTTGGAAGGTTTTCCAGAAGGCCTTGTTCCACGGCACAAAGGTCCCTCTGGCTCTTTAAGAGCTAAACAGTCGCCGATGAGCTCGCAACACTGCCCACAGCCTGACCTTGGGCTTGCCTTTCAACCCTTCTGAGCACGGTGACCCACTTATGCCGGGAAACGCGACACGGACGATCAGCGTTAACGCCCACGGAGTTACAAACACCTTTCCTTCGGCAGGCCCCGCAGGGTCCTCGCGCACCCCATGCCACCTTCCGCCCGAGGCCTTGGACCCTCTCCCTCCCTGGCGCCTTCGGGGGCTGCATTTCTCCCGGCTCACATTCGGGACCTGCCGGCTCTAGCTTTAGGCCGACGGCAAAGGCTACGTAACCCGGGAAGAACGGCTGGTTACCAGCACTCGAGATCAGAAATACTGAAATGGCATAAAAGCACTGGAGTTGTACAAGCGCGACAAGCCCAAAGAAGGTTGCGGCGGAACACGTCTCCCAAGTATGCGCAAAAAGACGCCCGGAAGACCAGCACGACGCGCGGGGCCCTTCCGCTGTGTAGGGCGCATGCGTTGCGTCGACAGGCCCGGGCCTTTCCGGGGCGCACGCGCAAGGCGATCTTTTTTCCGCTTAACCCCTTGCTGTGACGGTCCTTCTTTCCCAAGATTCCAACTGACCTCTCGGCGTTTGGACGATGTCAAGTCTCCCTGCAGCTACGACGAGTAGTTGCGTTAGGTGCGAGCACTCTGCTCTTCGCGAGGCGTCTGAAGAGCGCAAGGTCGATCTCTCAGGGCTCGTTTAATCACGACCGAGTGCTCGGAGGAGCGTCGAGTGACTGATTCTGTGGCTCCGCCCCCCGTGAAAGGCGGGAGAGTGGTGGCGACCGGAGGGGCTGGGCTGTTCGTCCGTATCCGGTTTCACGCTGATGCTCCTTTGCAATGTTTGTGACTTCTTACAAAGCAGTTTCACATCCACCATCACATTAACGTAATCCCTGCAACTAAGATGATTAGTTCTCTCTGTTTTATAGGGAGGTAAACTGAGGCTCGGTGAAATAAAGTGACCACCTGCTTGTACTATTGGAAAGTCACAGATCATAGAATTGGGACCTAGGAACAAGAGCTACATCCACGGGCATTCGAGTGAGAAGGACCTGGGTTGCAATGAGTAGTAGCAAGTGGCTGGGGGGCTGTCTTCTGCCACCTCCGTCTTATTGGTGAGTGGTGCGGTGTCAGTGGGACTTCTCTGTTTTGAGCACACTCGTCCTGTGGTGTCAAAATATGGACGTGTGCAGCGTTGAACCGCGGCTATAGAAAATATGCATATAACTGGGTTTGGAGTTTGAGTAGGAAACAGGCTTGCTCAAGGCCTATTTAACAGATTAGTGGAAAGTAGGTACTGTGCTAAAGCACTTTAAAAGTATTTAAAATCGTGGTTATTATAATGATCATGGTCATCCCAGTTTAGGGAGGGAGGAAGTAAAGCACACAAAAGTCTTTTCTTTTGCCCCCTTCCCCCCCCCCCCCACACACACACAAACTAGGAGGCTGGTGTTTGGATACAGCAGTCACGGGTCCTGAGTCTACTTGCTTAAGTACCATACTAGGTTATCTCCCTTGAGTGGTGACAATGTTGAATTGTACCTGAACTCTGTGCCCTTGGAAAACAGAGAAGGTAAAAGGAATTCTTCATACCCTTTGTCCTAGAAAACAGCTTATTTCCCATAGGATTGAGATAAGACTTAGGATTCACTACTTGTTTCCTTTCCCATAGGATTGAGATAAGACTTAGGATTCACTACTTGTTTCCTAAAACAAGGCTTGATAGGGACCTCCCCAAATTCTCATTCTTTGTTCATAAGTGATTAGCTGAAGTACTTGTCCTGTAAGCACATCCCAAGGGCTATTCAGATAATAATGTTAGGCTACTGGGAGGTCAAGACAGGTGGATTGCTTGAGCTCAGAAATTCCAGACCACCTTGAGCAAGAGCCAGACCCTGACTCTAAAAATAGCCAGGTGTTGTGGCTGGTGCCTATAGTCCCTGCTACTTGGGAGGCTGAGGCAAGAGAATTGCTTGAGCCCAAGCGTTTGAGGTTGCTGTCAGCTATGATGCCATGGCACTCTACCCAGGGCAAGAAAGTGAGATTCTGTCTCAAAAAAAAAAAAAAAAAAAAAAAAAAGCTAGTCTAGCTAAAGGGATTTTGCTTTCAGGATGCCTTTGGCTCTCCTATCTTAAAAGTTTATAATTAGGGCAGCGCCTGTGGCTCAGTGAGCAGGGCGCCGGCCCCATATACCAAGGGTGGTGGGTTCAAGCCCAGCCCTTGCCAAACTGCAACAACAACAACAAAATAGTTTATAATTAACCTGCTGCTTGCTTACACGGCTGCCCACCCCAAGATTAGAAAATGATTTTGAGGAAAAACATGATGAGTCCAGGATAGGCCAACCCAACCACAGACCACTGATAGCAAGATTCACCAGACACCTACTATTTACTGATAACCATCGTAAAACTGGCTTTCTGTCATCCGCCCCCATTACCCTTTCCTTTTTTTTTTTTTTTTTTTTGTAGAGACAGAGTCTCACTATCGCCCTTGGTAGAGTGCCATGGTGTCACACAGCTCACAGCAACCTCCAACTCCAGGGCCCAGGCAATTCTCCTGCCTCAGCCTCCCAAGTGGCTGGGACCACAGGTGCCCGCCACAACACCCGGCTATTTTTTGGTTGCAGTTTGGCTGGGGCCGGGTTTGAACCCGCCACCCTCGGTATATGGGTCCGGCGCCCTACCCGCTGAGTCACAGGTACCGCCTCACCCTTTCCTTTTATAAATTGCTCAGTAAACAGAGGAGGTGAGATGATCTTTGAGGCAATAATTGGACATTTCATCAGGCTGCGGGCAGTTGAATAAACCACTGTACCAACATTAGCTTCTCTTCTAGTGTTTGGTTCTTGGGTGGCAGGCAGCAGAACCTATGTTTGGCAATAGTCTTGCTAATCAGTCCTTACAAAATGCTTGTTAACCAAACTTTGCTTATGATTTTCTCCTTCCTCCAGTCCCTAAACTTTGGCCCATCCTCAGCCTGAGCCAGCAGAGAGCCCCTCCTGACAATAGGCTGGGCCTCAGAGTAAGGCCGACTGATCTACTACCCAGCATGCCGCCCTTTCATGCCCTTTCTGATTCTTTCTAGTCTGTTTTCTCCTCCCTATAAAAGAAAAACTTTTTTGTCTAACCCTTAGGGCCACAGCATTCTTTTTATTGCACTAGTCCCTTTCCCCTCTTGCAAGAATCCTTTCAAATACAAGTCTCTTTATTAAATTTGAATTTGTTTTTTGACAGTGGATGGGCTGTTACTATTCAGAGTCTATAGCAGGGTAGACACCAGGCCCCAACTTGCCCAGACAGGCCTCCCAGCAAGGGCCAAAGGAAATTCAAACCCCGGACCCCTTGATTCTAGCAGTCCTGTTGTAGAGGGGAATGACCTGAAAAAAAAATGGCAAGCATATTTTCTGCTCCCCAACTTTTGGGGAACTGAAACCTGCATTCCTGCCTCAGGTCAGTGGTTGGACAGGGCAGGGATATTTCTTTTTCTTTGGGCCACAGGAGATAGCTCAAGGGAATTGTCTGGGCAGAGATCACAAGATCCTCTTAGCTGAAGAATGGATGGGCAGAAGTCACAAGATCCTCTTAGCCAAAGATGGGATTAATCCAGGTGGAGGCCACAAGATTGTTTTAGCTGAAGATGTGATGAAGCTGGTCAGAGGCCATGAAATAGTCTTGGCCTAAGATGGATTATGGGATCAGAATCTTTATAAACTCTGTGCTTCTGCTCAGAAGCAGCAATTTGGATTTTGAGACCATGTCTGCCATTTTCCTCTTTTGCCTGTAAGGTATAACTCTTTCCTTCTCTTCAAACCGCTTGTCCCTCTTTTTCTGGTGGGGCTTTGGGGGACAATGCCGAACTTTCCATAACAGTTCTTTCCCACAATGAGCTGGAATGCAAGTCTGTTTGTTGGCACTGCATATAGAATTATGTCAGCCAGCCAGACACAAATACCCTTTTTGCCAGCTTGTTTTTGTTTTCAAAACTGGCTTGTTGTGATAAATTATAGGCTCAGATGAAATTTTTTCTTAAAAGGGAAGAACCACAGCTTTATACCATAGGGTTTCACTTCCTGCTTTCTTTTTGCCAACTCCCCTCCCACCTCCATTGCTGGCAGCCTCAGAATTGGCCACTAAGCTCACAGACCCATTTGAGTGCTACAAAAGGCAGTGAACAAAAAGAGGCATTACTTTATGCCTGTATTTATGATGTTTATCCATTTGATGGGATGCCTGTAATTTAAATATACCCAAGTGTGCAGTGAACATTTGTGGCTTAATTATCAAATTCATTTAAAATATATACATAGAAAACAAAACTTCAAACTTGAAAACAACATTTAGCTTGGCCATGAAAGGGATGTTTTCTGTAATTGAATAGAGATAGAAGTGAAAACTTCCCACATCTGTATCCTGTGCTTTCATGTCTCTTTAGCATATGACCTTTGCTGCCTCTGCAAGGAACATGTAAGCCTAAAATGACCCTGTAGAAAGACTGGGGACAAAGCACAAAGTGTTTTATCAAGTGGGTTCCTTTGGGGTACAAGCAAAGCACCCCTATATGCAGTAAGGCTGACTGTGATACTATCTCTCTGAGCCTCAGGGTCCTCCATGCAATGGATATGATAACCTACCTCCCAAGAAGTTATTGAGGATTAGGTAAGGCAGCTGAACATCTCAGGTTGTACTCCCTCTTCTCTCCATTCCAGAATCCATTTGTTCCAACTTCCCATTCACCTGTTGGTGATAGCGCAAGTCACCCTTCCTGTTCTGTGTCCAAGGACCCCTGTGGATGCGTTGAACTTGTTAAAATACGGGTTCTTAGATGCCTCCTCTGGAGATTTCAATTTGGTAGTTCTAGAGTCAGGTCCAGGATTTTGCATTTTCATTAGCTTTCAGACAAAACAGAGGTAGGTGACAACCGCTTTTTGAGAAACACAGCAATAGGGCTTACAGATACCTGGAGAGTTAGGGGCAGTAGAGGGTTCTGGAAGCTACAAAGCTGACCTGAGGGTCAGGCCCAGAGCCCCAATCCAGGGTTGGATCTTCTCTCCTACTGTTGCAAGACCTTTCCCTATTGGTACTTTCCTCGCCTTCTCACACAGAGCCATGACCCAAGTCATCACCAGCCTAAAGCTCCTGGCCAAGACAGGCTCAAGCTTTAGGTCCCTTACAGACTAAATGCTACCATATTCCCTCTGGTGTGCCCCAAGAGATACTCTTTTAAGCCCTTGAAAGCCACAGGATCTTGTTTGGTTATACCCCTGCATAATAAGACCTGTCATTTTCTGCTCATTCATCTAACAAATACTTGCAAACACAGTGCTTATTGGTCATTAAGTGACCAAGAAGGTGAATATTTTCCTTTTCCCCACTTACTGATTCATTTGTGTTGCAAATATTTATTGAGCATATATTTCATGCCAGGAATTGTTTGTACAAGGTATCAGTTATCTATAACCACAAATAGTGCTTCATAGCAAACCATTCCCAAACTCAACAGTTTAAAACAAAAAGTTGGCAGCAGATCAGCTGAGTGGTTTGCTCGTCTGATCTTGGTAGGACTTGCTCATGTGCAGGTGGCCTCATTCAAATATCTTGTGGTCAATTGTTGAGCCCACTGGGCTGCTTATCAGTTATCAGCCAGCAGGTAGCCTGGGCATGTTCACACAACGGTGGCAGGATTCCAAGAAGGGGCCCACAGGCTGCAAGCCTCTTAACCTATACGTGACATAGATCACTTCTGTTGGCTAAATCAGGTCACATGCTGTTGGCCAAAGAAGGTCACAAGGCTAGTCAGATTTCCAAGGTAAGGAAAGAGATCTGCTTTTGATAGGAGAGACTCTAAGTCACATGGCAAGGGGCTTGGATGTTGGGAGGGTGAAGGATTACAGCAAGTTTGGTGTTATCACAGAGAACAAACAGACAATTCCCTGCCCACGTTCTAGTGATGGGAAAGATGAAATTAGAAAGTTATATGTATTATTATATGATATAGATAAAGTGGGGGAGGGAGAACAATGGTATCTTCTGTGTGTAGGGTGTCAGGTCCTGTTTTCCATGGAACGCTCAAGCCCTCTCTGATGATTGACACATAAGCAGCGACCTGGAAGATGTGAAAAACACACAGTCATCTGCTGCAAGGGAATTCCCAGCCTAGGGAACAGCAGTGTGCTGGGCATTTAAATATGGAGCACAGAGGCTCCCCGGGTTGGAGTGAGGGGAGCCAATGATGTCAGAGAGGTAATGCGACCAAACTGCACAGAGCTTTGCTGGTTGTCATGAGGACTTGGGCTTTTACTGTGGGTAAAATGGGGGGCACTTGAAGAGTTTGGGGCAGAAGAATGACATGATCTGAGTTAGGTGTCAGGAGCTCACAGCATAGAGGGGAAGCTAAACTATTGAAGATGTAAAAAGTAGCAATAACTGGGTGGTGCCTGTGGCTCAGTGAGTAGGGCGCTGGCCCCATGTACCAAGGGTGGCGGGTTCAAACCTGGCCCCAGCCAAACTGCAACAAAAAAATAGATGGGCGTTGTGGCGGGCGCCTGTAGTCCCAGCTTCTTGGGAGGCTGAGGCAAGAGAATCGCCTAAGCCTAAGAGCTGGAGGTTGCTGTGAGCTGTGACGCCATGACACTCTACTGAGGGTGACAAAGTGAGACTCTGTCTCTTAAAAAAAAGTAGCAATAATTGTGAGCAGTGTCATGGCAGGTGTTGGGTACATGTCTCAAATTCAGATCAAAGATGAGTGGGGTATGGCAGTTATAAAAAATGACCACAAACCCTTATATGCTCTTTTTTTTTTTTTTTTTGTGGTTTTTGGCTGGGGCTGGGTTTGAACCCACCACCTCTAGCATATGGGACCAGCACCCTACTCCTTGAGCCACAGGCACCACACATTACATGCTCTTCTTACTGAGAGGTGCAATTTCTGCCTGTCCTCTCGAATCTGGCCAGCTTGTGATTAGTTTAACCAATAGCACAGGGCAGAGATGACACTATGGGACTTCTGAGGCTGGGTCATTGCAATGCAGCTTCTGTTCTGTTTGTTGAGCACTCAGGAGCCTGGAGCTGTGATGGAAATAGTCATCCTGGCCCAGCGGTGGGCACTTGCTGGAAGGAACCTTCGGAAGACTCTAACTCTGAGCCATATGCATCTTTCCAGCTGAGCCTGAGACATCACAGAACTGAGACAAACTGTCCCTGCTGTGCTGTTTTCAAACCCTCAGAGTTTGCAAGCATAATCTAATGGTTATTGTATCCTATGAAATTTTAGGACTGCACAGCAATAAATAACTGGAAAGGGGGTAATTCAGCTACCTTGCCATGGAGAAGGGATCATTTCAGGCTGAGAAAACAGTCTGTCTGGAGGAGTGGAGGCAGAAGAGGCTGTGGCAGTGACTTAGAATAAAGTTTCCCCAAAGCATAGGTGCTCCTGCTGATGGGATCAGGTAGAATGACTAGGAGGCATTTTCTTTCAGCCAAGGGGACATTGAAGGATTGCTGTCGTCCAGGTTATTCCAGTGGGAATTCCAACCAAGTTTGCACATGGGTGGGCAATGACAAATATGTTACAACTGCCACCGGGTCTGTAGCAATTGCACGATGACATTGTCTGCAAGATGTGGCCCAACTTTATTTGTTTATTTATTTAATTTTTTTTTCACTTTGTCACCCTTGATAGAGTGCCATGGTGTCTTAGCTCACAGCAACCTCAAACTCTTGGGTTCAAGCAATCCTCTTACCTCAGCCTTCCAAGTAGCTGGGACTACAGGCGCCCACCACAATGCCTGGCTGCTTTTTGTTGTAGTTGTCGTTGTTTAGCAGGCCTAGGCCGGGTTCCCACCCGCCAGCCCCAGTGTTTGTGGCTGGCGCCCTAACTACTGAGCTACGGGTGCCGAGCCAGTGGCCCAACTTTAGATGTTAAAATGTGAAAAAAACCCTTAGAATAGATAAGGAGGAGTAAAAAATAATATTATAGGTCGGCAGACTATGGCAAAAGTTACAAAGAGGGTTAGCAAATGGGAGAACTTGGGGAGACTCAGAGAGGGCAGTGATAAGAGGTAGGGACATGGCCAGGAGCAGGGCAGCTCGCTGGTCACTCCTGAAAACCACCCCAGTGCAAAGAAAGCCCCCAGATCTTAACTCTCCATGTCTCCAGGGCCTACCAGGATCCTTCTGAACCCTGGGTGGGCTGGTGTCTACTGCTCTGTCCTCTGAGAATCTCAGTCCAGACACAGACGGGGAGAGAAGGTAAGCTTGAAGCTTGGGCTGTCTTGCATGGTGCCATGGTTTGGATATAGCCTGTTTGTCCCCAGGAAGCTTGCACTGAAGTCTGATCCCTGGTGTGGCCAAAGGTGGAGGTGGGGCCTCCTGGGAGGAGTTTGGGTCATGGGGACTGGTCCCTCATCTGACTTGGTGCTTTTCTCCTGGTAGTACATGAGTTCTCTCAGGAATGGATTAATTCCCAAAAGAGTGGGTTGTAGTAATGCCAAGGTGCCCCTCAGGGTTCTCCCTTTTCATATTTGTCCATTTCCCCTTTGATCTTCTTCCTCATGTTATGGGGCAGCATGAAACATGCCTTCTCCAGAAGCCAGGGCTATGCCCTTGAACTTCCCAGCCTGCGGAAGTATGAGCTAAATAAATATCTTTTCTTTATCAATAACTCAGTCTCAGATATTCTGTCACAGTGATGTGAAACAAAGGCAAACAGCCTGGCCTCTGTCCCCCCAAAACGTTCCAGTCCCTCTGCATTGGAGGCTACACACACAGGGATATTGGGCATCTGCTGGCTGCCCCTTTGCCCTGCTGTCCCCAGCTGTAGGAGGTTTCTGGGAGCTGCACCCAACCTGGTGAGTAAATCCCTTTGAGAATGAAGTAGAAAGAAGAGGGGAACAACATGTCCTGTCCTTCCCGTGTCCACCAGGAAAGGCCATCCGAGTGGATAGGGGTGGGTGGACACAGGGAACTTAGCTGATTTTACCAGGGGGTGGAAGGGGGCTTTAACATCATCGGCATGACTATGACTACAGTTGTTTTAAACAATAGAATTAGTAGCCATTTTTTGAGTGTTTACCATCAGCTGCGTGCCTTATATACAATGTTTCATTTTATCTTTGTGTGATCTTGGAGACTTTGGTAGTAATAACTCCATTTTATTTATTTATCTATTTATCTATTTGAGACAGAGTCTCAACTGTCACCCTCGGTAGAGTGCCGTGGCGTCACACAGCTCACAGCAACCTCTAACTCCTGGGCTTACGCGATTCTCTTGCCTCAGCCTCCCAAGTAGCTGGGACTACAGGCGCCCGCCACAACGCCCGGCTATTTTTTGTTGTTGTTGCAGTTGTCATTGTTATTTTAGCTGGCCCCAGCACTTAAAATTCAAAGTCCTGACTCTTAAAAATGCAATCCCCTGTTTTACAAGGCTACTGTGAGGAACAAATGATACGACTATAAAGCATGTAGAACCTGCCAGCCTCGGTGTATGTGGCTGGCACCCTACTCACTGAACTACGGGCGCCGCCAGAAGCTTGGTTTCTTACACTTAAATGTAAGGGCCAGCTCCGTGTCCCATGAATCTGTGTGGCCACTGCTTGGCACCTAGTAGAGGTCAGTATAGAAGACATGCATTGATCAGTTTTGTAGACCAGTTGTTCCATTTATGGAGTGCTGTGTAACTACCACAAAATTTACTGGCTTAAAACAACTGCAACCACATTTATTTAGAACAGTAATCTATAACGTGAACAGGGCATAGGGGGACAGCTTGTCTATGTTTTACTCGGTGTCAGCTGGGGCTAGAAATCCAGAGGCTGAAGTTATCTGCAAGGTCCCCTTACCCATGTGTCTGGCACCTGGACTGGGAAGACTGGGGCTGGAGCAGCTGGGGCTTCCTGGGCGTCTCTAGCTTGGTGTGGTCTCTGGCCAGGGCCTGTTCACAGGATATCTGCCGAGAGCTGCATCTCAGCTCCAGGTGCCCAAGGTGTGCACCCCAGGAAAGGGAGTATCAGTCAAAGGCAGTATGACTTTATTTAAAAACACAAAAATTGATTTTAGAGTAGTTTTTTTTTTTGTATTTGAGTCTCACTCTGTTGCCCAGGCTAGAGTGTAGTGGCATCAACCTAGCTCACAGCAATTTCAAACTCCTGTGTTCAAGGGATCCTCCCACCTCAGCCTCCTGAGTAGCTGGGACTATAGGTGCCTACCACCACACATGGCTAATTTTTCTATTTTTAGTAGAGACAGGGTCTCACTCTTGTTCAGGCTGGTCTTGAACTCCTGAGCTCAGCAGTCCACCCACCTTGGCCTCCCAGAGTGCGAGGATCACAGGTGTGAGCCAGGGCACCCAGCTTTTAGAATAATTTAAGATTTACAGAACAGTTGCAAAGATGGTACAGAGAGTTACACCCAGTTTTCCCCATTATTAATACTGTTTGTAGCATAGTATACCTGTCTATTGTTAATGAACCAATATTGATATGTTTTTATAAGTAAAGCTCACACTTCATTCATATTTCCTTAATTTATACCTAACATTGTTTTCCTGTTCCAGGATCCCATTCAGGACAGCACAGTATGTTTGTCATATCTCCTTAGGCTTCTTTTGGCTGTGACAGTTTCTCGTACTTCCCTATTTCCCATAGCCTTGATGATTTTTGAGTACTAGTGCAGTGTTTTGTAGAATGTCCCTCAGCTGGGTTTTTTTCTTTTCTTTTCTTTGTTGTTGTTGTTGTTGTTGTTGTTGAGACAGTCTTCCTATGTTGCCCTTGGTAGAGTGCTGTGGCATTACAGCTCACAGCAACCTCCAACTCTTGGGCTTAAGAGTCTTGCCTCAGCTTCCCAAGTAGCTGGGACTAGAGGTGTCCACCACAATGCCCAGCTATTTTTTGTTGTAGTTGTCACTGTTGTTGGTGTCAGCCTCGGTGCATGTGGCTGGTGCTGTAACCACTGTGCTACAGGCACCGAGCCCCTCAATTGGATTTTTCTGAGGTTTTCCTAATGACTAGGCTGGGATTTTGGAGTGAAGAGCCCTTCTCACCCCATCGTACGTAGGGTACATGCTATCAGTGTGACTTACCACTGTCGATGTCAGCCTTTCCCCTTGGTGGAGGTGGTGTTTGCTAGGTTTCTCTACTGCATGAATACTCTTTCCCTACTGTACTCTTTGGGAGGAAGTCACTCTGTGTGGCCACACTTAAGGAGTGGGTGATCACATTCCACTTCCTCAAGGGCAGAATATCTAAGAAGTTATTTGGAATTCTTCTGCATGGGTAATTTATCTACTCTCCCCCATTTTCTTATTTATGTAACCATTTGTTAATATCAGTACTGACTCTTGGTTATTTATTTTATACTCTAGGTTATAATCTAGTGCTAGTTTTTATTTTGTTGCTTGAGTGACCAAACTTTGATTATGTGGAGCTTGTTCAGTTTGGCCTGTGAGGGGTGCATGTATGTGCATGGTGTGTGTGTGTATATACTTATTTTTTGGTGCTGTAATATGTTCCAGGCATAATGTATATATTTCTTCCCACTATGTTAGAGTCAGCCATTTCTCCAAGAAGCCTGGTTTCTTTTATTGGAGAATGGTATTGGAAACCAAGATCTGAGTGCTAGATATGCTCATTGCCAAGGGGATATATCACCTTTTAAAACACACCCTTGGACATTATGGAGTTCTCTTCTTTTGTAATCACAGGCCCACTTGGAATCAAGTGGAGAGAACATAGGAAACTCTGGGTGGAGGTTTGTCATTGTCACATTGTAAGAGCTTGTGAAATGGGATCTACTGGTGTCATCATCATCTTTGGAAAATACCATCTGTCTCACCAGTGATGCGTTTGTCCTCTCAAGAATTCTCGTTTTACCTAACACATCTTTCTGGTTTCTGTTTTGCTTCAGAAACACTCTCTCCCTGGTTTAGTTTTTCCTGAAGATGGTTTCCATTGATACGGGGCTATACATTAAATACCATTGAGTCACACTGGGAGAAAGTCATTTCTTTTTCAATTCTTTCCTCATCCCTTCATCGGAGTCATTGTAGCTTGGTGCTACATTTTCCTTTTTTTTTTTTTTTTTTAGCAACAGGGTCTTACTCTGTTACCCAGGCCAGAGTGCAGCTGTGTCTCATCACAGCTCACTGCAGCCTTGAACTCTTAGGCTCAAATGATGAGCCTCCTGCCTCAGCCTCCCGAGTAGCTGGGACTATATGCAGGTGAGACCACCATGCCTGGCTAATTTTAATTTTTTGTAGAGATGGGGGGGTCTCACTATGTTGCCCAGCCTGGTCTCGAACTCCTGGCCTCAAGTGATCCCCCTACCTCAGCTTCTCAAAGTGCTGGCTTACAGGCATGAACCACTATGCCTGGCCTTATTGATGTCTTTAATACATTTATAACTCTTGCTAATTTCTTTTTTAATGTTCTAGCACAGAGCAGTCTTAGAGCACAGCATTCTAGATAGAATTTAATCATATTTTATTCGATTTTTCAGTTACTCTCTGCAACAGAGACATTTGCTACTTTTCAGGATGCACGTACACCCCATATCTCCTAATCCCCTTTAAGTTAGGTGGACCCCTGGGCTTTGGGTGGAAGATTTATTTTATTTTATTTATTTTGTCTCTTAACCATCAAGGAGAATGATGGGTGGAAGATTTAAAAGCCAGTGAGCAATGCTCCAGCTTTCTTATCTCCTGTTTGGTGACCAAAGATGCCAATTTTTTTTTTTTTTTTGAGGCATAGTCTCACTTTGTCACTCTAAATAGAGTGCTGTGGCATCATAGCTGACAGCAACCTCAAACTCTTGGGCTCAAGTGATTCTCTTGCCTCAGCCTCCTGAGTAGCTGGGACTATAGGTGTCAGCCACAATACCCGGCTAGTTTTAGAGACAGAGTCTTACTCTTGCTCAGGCTGGTCTCAAACCTGTGATCTCAGGGCAATCCACACTCCTTGGCCTCCCAGTGTGCTAGGATTACAGGCGTGAGCCACCGCACCTGGCCTCAAAGAGGCCAAATGTTCTAAGATGACACTGCCTCCCTCTACCTAAGTCTCTGACTAAATAAGTGACACAGAGCCTTCCACCATCCCACACTGGATATGCAACATTTCTATTAAACCTTTGAACTCTTGGGATCAATTGTTACTGCTGCATTCCCTGGCCTTTCCTGACTAATGCAGCTTCTAAATAGGGCAAGTGATACTAGAGTTTCACTTTCATCAGTGGTTCTCAACCTGTGGGTCGCGACCCACGGGAACTGTCTTAAAGTTAAAGGGCCGCGGCATTAGGAAGGTTGAGAAACACTGACATAATAATGCAAAATTTACCAAAACAAACAAACAACAACAACAACAACAACAACAAAAGAAACGTGAATTGGCTCAAAGAAAAATATTAGGTGAACAATTTGCTAGACAATACTCAGATGTTGTGAAAATCCCTGGACAAAGATCCAGGGGATGGACAAAAGACAGAATGACCAGTATTTTTTGAAAATATGGCCATTGTCTTCTCATCCTACTCTCTGCAGGGAACTCTGGTCTTTATGAGAATGGGCTAGAAAATAAATCTCTATTAATTCCTATTTGTTCACCGTACGTCCTGTGGCTTAAACAACAATCACCAGAATCTCTTCATTAATACTGATTAGTCAGAGATTACATTAAAAGATCTGAATTTTCTGTTTGATTTTAGAGCCAAATAGCTTGCCTTTGCCTGTAGTGTTCCCCAAACGCTAATCAAGGGCATAAACCTGGTGAGAAGGAGCTTTTCATGTCTTTCTGTTCACCGGGTGTTATTTAAAGGCAGAAGCAAATGATAAGTGACTCAGAATGAGAGGCCGCCCAAACACTGTCGCCAGGAGGGAGAGGATGGAGTGTGGTTCCAATCCAGCCCACCGGAAGCCAGGCTTGTGCCCATCAGCGAGTAATTGGGTCTTGGCATGGTGATTTGCATGTTGGAAACTGCTAAAATATTCATGTACTTGACCGTGTCTCTTCCAATTAGATGTAATCAATGCAGATTTGGGTGGCCATATGTTTTGTTTTGATGTAATGGTTTTAACCTTTATGGTGAGTATGTGTGTGTGTTGTGTATGTGTATGTGTGTGTAGTTTTCCAGTTCTCTAAGCTGGTATTTTAAGATGCAATTTGATTAGCTTATTATTAGAGACTCCTTCTTGGGATTGAAAGAATGGAGCATTCTATTTTGACGTGAACACTTTCATTTCGTCCTCCCTCCGTCCCTGTTATTCTCTCTCCTCCTTCCCTCCAATCCTCTTTTGAGCAAGTAGATTAATCTGTCTAAGCCTCAGTTTCCTCATCTGTAAAACAGGGACACCAATACTTACCTTATGAGAATTTGTAGGTGAAGAAGGAGTAAAGAAAGTAGTGGTGCACATGAGTATTTGAGTGCGATATTTGGCACATAGTAAGTGTTCAATAAACAACTGTTATTATTCTCAATGGTGTTTCTTTCAGCAGGTTTACTCAACCTTTTTGAATCTTAGTTTCTGCATCTGAAGACTGGCTCATGCCATTCCTTTCACCAGATTGTTGTGATGTCTAAAGAAGAGAATTAGATATTATTTTGAGTATGTGCTCAGTGAATAATAAATGAATTTTGGAACTCATTGTATATTAATTAGAGGAAAATCCCTACAGCAGGGGTCCTCAAACTACGGCCCGTGGGCCACATGAGGCTGTGTGATTGTATTTGTTCCCGTTTTGTTTTTTTACTTCAAAATAAGGTATGTGCAGTGTGCATAGGAATTTGTTTATAGTTTTTTTTTTTTTTAAACTACAGTCCAGTCCTCCAACGGTCTGAGGGACAGTGAACTGGCCCTCTGTTTAAAAAGTTTGAGGACCCCCGCACAGTAACAAACTACCTGAAATTTCAGTGGCCTGATATATTAAATTTATGTGTCTCTTTCCTGGTATCCTGATGTAGATGGACAGGAGGTCCATGAGCTCATTCAGAGACCCACACTTTTTTCATTTGAACTTCTAACCCCTGCAGTGACCCCAGTGGCCTCTTCCTTTAGCCCATGGTTGGGGAAAGATTATGGCCGGTTTTACATGGGGGTATTTTTGGGGTCAGGCCTGGCAGTGATGACTTCTGTTCTCATTCCATTGGCTGGTCAGTATATTCTTGACCACAAGGAAGGCTGGGAGATGTGGTCTAGCTGTGCGCCCAGGACAGCAAGGATGACAAACTTCTCCCTGGATACAGGTTTCTAGAAAACACAAAGTGGTGAAAACTTTGCCACCTGCTTCTGAGATTTACAAAATAATAATGAATGAGTCTGATTTGTTGTCATAAACAATGAAGAGGCAAGGAAAGGTCTGGAAGAAGGAGAAAGATAAGGAGGAAGTGCCCAGCAGACAGGGAGCCTTGCCTCTCTTCTGTGGCACATTGGAACCACAGAGTGCGTCCGTGCCCTTTCTTCTTCCCTCTGTCCTTGTCTGCTTGCTCCTTTGGAATCTATCAGCGAGGTTCACCATTGTTTGTCTGATTTCATTAAAATGCCACCAAGACACATGCTCTGCAGTATGCCACTTCAGTCCTAAGTGGGGCATTTTTACTGGATGGATCGATTTTTTTAAATGACAGCATCTGTTTGCTTGTACACATTTATTTATAATTCTCCCCTTGGCAATTAGAGTGGGGGAATCAGTGAGCGGTAAGCAGCTGTTTGAATTAGTGGGGAAGGGAGGTGGTGATTTGATCTGTGAAGGAGTACCAAAGCCCTGGCCAGGAGCAATAAAGATGGAACAGATGGTCCCAGATACACAGTCTTGGGGAGGGACCTATAAATCACAGACACTGCCAGCCCCAGGGAGACGGCAGATGAGCTGGGGTAGCCGGAGATGCTCCTGAGAGCAGGTGACGATGGCCCTTCCCGGGATCCAAAGGGTTGATAACTTGGGGAGTGGAAGAGCTGATGGGAGTGGACTTGGTGACTTGGATCCTCCAAATGGGTTGCCATTTCACTCAGTGGAAGACCCGGAGTCCTTGCCATAGTCTGCAGGATCCTCCCATACAGCCCTGTCAGTTCTCCATCTTCCCTCCCCTGCTCTCTGCTGCCTCTCCAGACTCTGCTGCTGCTGGGATGTGGCAGGTGCTCCCCTCCTCAGGGCCCTTCCTATCATCCGTCTCCATGGGGCTTACGCCCTCACCTCTTTCAAATCTGTACTCAGCGGTCACTTCTCAGAACCGACTATGTAACTTCCAACTCTAGTGTTCCCCTGCTGTCTCTGTCTGTTTGTGCTGCTATAACAAATACCACCAACTTGGCAATTCGTAAATTGTAAAAATCTGTTTCTCACAGTTCTGGAGGCTGGGAAGTCCAAAATTGCCAGCAGATTCTAGCGTTCTCTGCTTCTTGCTGTGTCCTCACACAGCAGGAAGGGGCAAAAAGGAGGAACGCTGTGTCCTCAGGTAGCAGAAGTGGAAAACCCAGGCAGCTCTCTGTAGCCTTTTTTTAAGGACCCTATGGGAGTCCCCCCCTTATTCATGAGGGATACATGCCAAGACCCCAGTGGATGCCTGAAACCATGGATAGTAAGTACCAAGCAATATACATTCCTTTTTTCCCTATACATACATACCTGTATAGAGTTTAACTTATAAATTAGACACAGTAAGAGATGAACAATAACTAATAATAACATAGAACAACTACAACAATATACTGTAATAAAAATTATGTGAATGTTTATTTCTGAAAATTTCCATGTAATATTTTCAAAGTATGGTTGACCCAGGGTCACTGCAACTGTGGCTGAGGAGGCCCTTCTGTGATCTCATTCACAATGGTGGAGTCTTCATGACCCTACCCCCTCCTCAGGCCCTACCTCCCAATGCCATCACCTAGGCTGTTAGGTGTCAACGTATGAATTTGGAGGAGCACATACCTTCAAACCCTAGCACTGCCTCTCCTCCTTTGTTTTATTTTTCTCCCTAGCACTTATAACTTTTCTGTCCAAACATACATTTTTAAAATGTGTATTTTCTTTCTGCTCCATAGAGGCTCCATGATGGCAGGGACCTTATCTCTCCTGCTCACTGCTGAAAGTCCTTGGCCCGTCGTAGGTGCTCAATGCATGTCTGCTGCATCAATGCATGGAGTTTTCATTTGGGGGGAACACATTGCCCCCTCTTACTCTCCCTTGCAGAAAATTGGGGGTCACAGAAAGCTCAGGTCCCTTTGGGACACCAATGCTGTATTCCCATTGGTAGCGCCCAGGACCTTGCCCAGTGCCTGGCATGTAGTAGGCGGTCAGTATCTGTCAAATAAAGAGATGACTGAATGACACAAGATGGTGTTCAACAATGTTCAAGGCAAAACCAAGGAGTCATCCCTGAATTCTTTTCTCCACACCCCACATCTGTGGGTCTAACCAGCAGCAACTCCGTAATAAGCCTTGCATCCACGCACGGGTCCCCAGTTCCCGCGTTTGTGCCAGGGTCTGACCAACATCGCCTCCTGCTCAGACGATCTGGCAGCTCCTACCTGGGTCTCAGCCACCACTCTCATGCCCCTGCTGTTTGTTCTCCACGCTGCAGCCAGAGTGATCTCATAAAACCATTCATCAGTTCACGCCATTTGCGGCCTTATCACCCTCCAAATGGCACTTATGCCAAAACCCAAACTCCCTCCTATGCTGGCTGCTGCCTGTCTTACTGGTCCGCCCTCTGCCCTCTTTTGCTGTGTTTCCTTGCTTCCTTTGAAGATACGGCGGGGTCTTTGCAATCGCTGTTCCTTCTTCCTGACACGGTTCTCCTCCATCCTTCAGGTTCCAGTTCAAATGCCACTTCCTCAGAGGTGCCTTCCTCACCGCTGGCAACCCAGTTCTCCCTGTATCTCCCACCGCTGCAGAGAGCTATGGGATTTGGAGGCATGGCAGCCTGAATCCCATCTGGGTCCTGGGATCCTCCTCCTCTCTGCTCCATCTTCCTCCCTTGCCTCCTCCCGTCTGCTTTGGTGCACCAAGCTGCACAATATTTTGATATATCACTTTATCCTTCTGTGTTCTTTCCTTCCTTGGGTTCCCCCTTTTCTTTTTCATCAAAGCAGGCAGATGTTGCCACAGGGGAGGGATGTAGCAGAAGGGGAGGAAGAAATAGCCATACATCTTTCTGGCTTTCCTTCTCTTTGAGGAGAATGTAGAGAGCTCTCAGAATAACTCAGGGGCTGTAGGGGAATGATTCCAGGCACCACTAACGGTCCTGGAGCGACAGTAGGGAGAACAGAACTCCCCTCCCCAAACTGCAGAGAGATTTCTGGGGGTGGGGCAGGAGAGAGAGGGAGTGACGGGAGCCTGAGCTGCAGGTTCTGGGGCTCTGGGGCTCTGCTTCATGGCACTGCCCTGGGGCGGAGGCTGCCTCAAGGCCAGAGTCCCCAAGGCACCCCTCCCACCCCGAACTAATCCTACCCACAATTAGGCTTGGATTGGCCCAGGCAGTGTTTTAATTTTTATTTAAATTTTCTTGCTAACATTTAAAATACAGGATATTTCAAATTTCTCTTGAAAATTCAGATCTAGATTTGCAGTTTGTCTGGAAAAAGATCTGGTAGCACTGGTGGCCCATGGGCCTGGCACAAACTTGCTCTGTCCCCATAGTGCCTACCTCAGGGCCATAAGTGGTATATTTTGTGGTTTCCTTGAAGAGCCTCGTTCCCTGGAGCATCAGAGTTCTCAGATCCTGGATGATGGTGCCTGAGGCAGCTTCCGAGAAGAGTTGGGGTTCTGGAATGAGCTCTTAAAGCAGTCGGGACGCTTCTGCTGGGGAAGGAGTTATGTGGACAGGAAGGATGGAGAGCTTGGTAGTACCCATGCGGCCAGAGGCCCCACACCCTGCTGAAACTGACTGTGACCTCTCAGCACTGTGTGAAACCCACAGCCAAAGCCCAGCCTTAGAAATGAGTAGAAAAGTCAGAAAGACTGGAGTTCACTTTGATGCCAGCACAGTAAAATGGTAGCTGGGAGTTGGAGAGTCAGTGAGCTATAGGAAGTTGTTAAGAAGTGGATATGTTTCTTGCGAAACTCAAATCTGTGGATGAGAGGCAAGGCTGCCACCACATATTACTCAGTCTTCAAGGGCCAGTTTATCCCCTCAAGGACAAAATAAGCAATAAGCTATAGTTAGGAGAGCTTATTGTCTCATGCACATGACAGGCACAGTGGCCAGCCCTTCACACTGCCCTTCGCGTTCTCATACTTGCCCATGTGTCAGCCTCACCCGGACTGCCTGGTAAGATACAGGTTGCTGGGTCCAGCTCCAGAGCTTGGGACTCTGCAGGACTGGGGCAGAACTCAGAAATCTGTATTTCTGACAGGTTCCAGGTGATCGCTGAGGTTGCAGCTCTGGGGATCACACTTCAAGAAACACTCATTTAGAGAATTGTCTTAGTTTTCACAATCTTATTATGCAGGGTCTATCATTTCTTTTTTTAAAGAAGAAGAAGAAAAAAAGGCCAAAGAGATTAATTGCTCAGAATCACCTTGAACTGAGGAGCTGAGCCTCGATTTAGACTTGGGTCTGCCTGCCTTTCCTGTGAAGCCAAGCCCTACCACGGCGCATCTGAGGGGGAGAGTGATGAGAGGCGCCCACCTCAGCCTTTCTCGGATGGAGAGAAAAGCTTGCACTTTCATGGAGTTCATGCCATGCCACTCACTGTCCTAAGTGGTTTACATGATTGGCTCATTCCATCCTCACTTTGTGTATGTCACCCTCATGATCCCATTTCACAGATGAGCAAAGTGGATCTGCTCCATCCAACAAGGAGGCTGCAGGAGACATAGAACTCATGGAAGGTTTTAATGGGTGGGGCCTATCACTTCTGCTCACTTCCACTGGTCAGAACCACGTGATCACACCAAATTGCAAAGGGGGTCAGGAGGCAGTGAGATTTGTTGATTGCCTAGTGGTTGCTGGCCTCTTTCCATTTTTTTTGTAGAGACAGAGACTCACTTTATCGCCCTCGGTAGAGTGCTGTGGTGTCACAGCTCACAGCAACCTCTAACTCCTGGGCTTAGGTGATTCTCTTGCCTCGGCCTCCCGAGTAGCTGGGACTACAGGCGCCTGCCACAATGCCCAGCTATTTTTTGTTGCAGATTGGCCGGGGGCCAGGTTTGAACCCGTCACCCTCGTTATATGGGGCCGGTACCCTACCCACTAAGTTACAGGCGCCACCCCTCTTTCCATATATTAATGCTATGGGGATTTTCCTGCTGGGTTCTTCATCTTGGGAATGGAAGAATGAATTCAGGGATGGCAAGTAAGCAAAAGCAAGAGAATTTATTGAGAAGAAAGGAAAGGAAAAGAGGAAAGTCTCTGGCTCCCAGAGGAGGTCCAGGAGTGGACCAGCAGTGGATTGCTGCTTTTGGCTCTTTGTTTAGGGGGTTTTAAGTCTTAAGTGCTCTGTTTAATGGTGATTCACTCTGATTGGCTCTTTCAATTAAAATGGCTTGTGGCTATTGGTTCCCTGCTCCAGCAGTGACCTTATGGCCTGTGGTTCTTGGCTCCCTGTTCTCACTGGTTGGGCTTCCTTTGCCCAGTCACCTTGGGGGTCTTTCCTCCTGGTACGTGCCGCCCAGTGACAGTTGTTGACTAATGACTGCATAGGTCACTGTAGCACTCCGTATTGGTTATGAAGCTTCCTGCTGGAGGTTTTTAAGACCTGTTGCCTGTGCCCAACCCCTTTCCTGACCCTCTTTCTTCTCCATGCCCCATTTCCCTGTCCCTGCCTATCATTAATGCTATGTGAACCTTGGAGCTGTTATTACCACTGTTGCTAAAATGCTGAATAGGCTTTCAATCCCAGGCCTCCTGGCTCCTAAGCACATTTTTTCTTGGCCTCTCATAGAAGAAGAAGGGATAGAAAAGAACAGTAAGGTGAATATTGACAATTGGGCTCCCATGATCCAGGAATAGGAAACTATGTCAGACTGGACAGTGAGCAGAGCCTGGCCCTGGAGACTGAAGTTGCCACTTTTATTTTTTTGCTTTTATTATTATTATTATTATTATTATTATTGAGATGGAATCTCACTATGTCGCCCTGGGTAGAGTGCCATGGCATAATAGCTCAAAGCAACCTCAAACTCTTGGGCTTAAGCAATTCTCTTCAACCTTCTAAGTAGCTGGGACTACAGGTGCCCACCACAATGCCCGGCTATTTATTTTTTTGTTGTAGTTGTCATTGTTGTTTAGTAGAACTGGGCTGGGTTTGAACCCACAAGCCCTGGTGAATGTGGCCAGCACCCTAACCACTGAGCTACGGGCGCTGAGCCTGAAGTTGCCACTTTTAATACCCTTGTGCCATTTTTGGCTGTGTGACCTGGGGGAAATCACTTCTTTCTGAGTCTTGGCTTATGGTAATACCAAGATGATGAGATGACCTTGTCACATTATCAGTGAGGATAAAATAAAATACCACAACCTGGCCAAGCAGGCATACAGTTATGTGAGTTTGATCAGACTTAAAATCTAAGTCTGGGGTTTTCATCCATGACTGCACATTTGAATCACCTGGAGAGCTTTGAAAATGACCACTGTCAGGCCCCTGACCCTAATGGAGTTCCTTTTTATGGGGTAAGGTCAGAGCACACAGGAATTTTATAAAAACCTCCCAGGTCATTTTAATATCCAGCCAGGCTTGACAGCCACCAGCCTATGACACTGACTTTCAATCATAATGGACCAAGTAATATCTCCTTCTTACTTGAGGAGTGAAGGGGTCCAAGGTCTCTAATTTGGGGGAAAGTTTTAGGGTTGGGCTGGGGCTGAGGTTGACCTTGAGCTACTTCCTGGGTCACCTTCTGTCCTTCCCTTTTTAATCATCAGGAACTGAGAGAGGCAGAAATGAAGAGATGCTTTACCCATCACACCCGCTCCTCAGCCAAGAGCAGGCGGGCAGGTCTCTCTGCAGTGAGAGAGGCCTGATGCATTTCATTTGCATCCAGTGTATTGAAGGCCGGCTCTTCATCAGCCTGCCCAGCCCTGGATTTTCCTCTCTGCCATCTGCTCTGCCGAGAGTGGCAGGTGCCAAAGTTTACAAATAGCCCCAGCCTGTACTTTCATGTAGAATAGTGAAGCATCATAATTTCTGGGCTATTACCAGGTGGAACAACTTTCTTCCAGCCAGGATGACATGCAGCACTTCAAATTTGAACAGGTAGCTTTGTAGGACCAGTAAGAGATAGTAAGTGCCACCTTGGGGCTATGACTTTCAGAGAGAGAAGAAAAGCTACAGGCTCATGATTTTGGTTATTCATTTGGTGACTTGGCTTTTCCTTCTAGACGAGGAAAGGCTGGAGTCTGTGGCAGCAGAGTGGGGCAGGGAGTTATTTATTTTTTACTAGAACAATTGCTATGTGATGGGCACAGTTCTAACTCTTTTTCTAATTTTAACCTAAATAAATTCCTATCACAACCCTATGAGGTTGCTAGGAACTGAGGCAAACTGAGGCAACTAAGTAAATTATTCAATAACCCATAGCTGGTGAGTGGAAGTGCTGGGATTCAGATACAGGTGGTCTGGCCTTAGGGACACTGCCCTGTGCTGGGGGGTGCAGGGGGGGGTGAGGACCAACAGCCCCCTAGGTTGTGCATGTTGGGGTAAGAACATAAATGGAGGTCCACATACCTACTGGGTGTCCGATATTTACAAGTTATAAATCAAGCTAACAACACATTTTAAATGAAATACATTCTGTCCTCCTGCCCTGCCTCTTCTTAGTGACCTGGAAGGCCTCTGACTCCCTGGGGTTCTGTGCTGGAGTGGGCAGCCAGGGGAGAGCTAGGCAATGTCTTCCAAGGTGTGGGGTCCTTTTACCTGGATTTGAGAGCTGTACTGGGTGAAGGGATAGGTTCAATCAGAATGGCTCCTAGATTTGGTTTGAGCAGGGTTTTTTTTTTTTTTTATGCCCCCCTTCCCCAAGGCCAAGTTACTTGCCTTGTTGTCTTCTCCCCTCAAGACTCTGTTGGCAGAAATTAATTGCAGAGTGACTCTCTGACCTCAGCCAGCCTCTAGACTTCATTGAGCCACAGCATGCTCAAATGTATATCGGGGCCATTAATCACCTCTTCCTTTCTACCACTCAGTAAGTGAGTATGCATGCAGAGACACTGCTACATTTGCCAGAATCCCCTTCCTTTTCCTCCTGGGCACATCATCTACATTTTCCAGACTACTTGCTTAAGTGTGGTGATATGATCAAGTCTTGGATAGTGGAATGCAGCCATGAATAATGTCATTGCTTCCAAACCTGACCTACTAAAACCTTCCCCATGAGATCCTTCCTCTTATTCCCCTGTCCACTGGGTAGATGTGAAGATCCAGGAGGAGGCTCTGACACCCTGGGAAGGCATTGGTACACTATGGCCCAGGGGCTAGATGCTGCCTGCAGCCTGATTTTGTAAGTTTTATTGGCACATGGCCACATCCTTTCAGTTCTGTATTGCCCGTTGCTGCATTTGTGCTATAAAAGCAGGGTAAAAGAATATGTATTATCTGGTACTTTCTAGAAAAGTTTGCTGGTGCTTGAGGATGGCAGAGCTGAAGATGAGAGAGGCCTGGATCCTGAGCAACAGCATAGAAAACTCAACAGAGATGGCTGCCAGGAATCTTCATGTTCAGTTTTTCATGAACAAGAAATAAATGCTTATTGTGTAGACCTCTGATATTTTGTGGTTTGTTTGTTGCAGCAGCTAGTATTACTTATACTGACTAACGCAACGCCTGGCACACAGTATTAGGTTAGGCAGTTAGTTAGACATGAGCAGTGTGGATGGTGGATGTAGTTATATAGGTAGAAAGCTTATAAATAAACCTTTCAATGGTTCCATTTTGTGAAGGTAAGTTTGAAGTCTTTTGTGAGTTAGAAAGGAAAAAAACCTGGATAGAACTCCATATGTGGCTAAAGGCCTGGTCACGTAGAAGTGATTAAAGGCATGGCTTTGTGGGGGGCAGGCCTGCAGGCAAGTACCTGTATATATCAGGAGTTTCCAGATTACTCCCTAAAGATGAATGACTGTCTCCAGATGGCCTGTTAAACATTCAAACAGCTTATTCCCCCAGAACCTTGTTTTGTGGTTTTGTTTTTGATTACTTAGGACAAGAATAACTTTAGATAATGCTAGTGAAGTGGTTATCAGTTAATTCGTAGACTGTAGACCCGTAGGCACCAGGCAGTGAGAGGGCTGGGGCTAAGGTTTAAGTCATACGTTTATTGATTAATTGTGTGCACGTGTAGTATTGCCTATATAAGCTTTGGTGGAAGAAATAAAGTTGCTACATGCCATGAGAGAGCTACAGCCTTCCTTATTCTCCATACAATTTCATCGCAGGTCTTAATCTCTGTGGCACCACACCATGCAACTTTCATACAACATAGTTAGGCTATTTTGGATGGGCTTGGGTTAGTCTGACCTGGGTATTATGGAAATAGGGCTAATCATGACCTTGCAGGTGGATTGTTTTCGTGAGCTGGTTGTTTTGGGGGAAATGATTAATGTCGCTGGGACTTTTTGACATGGAAAGATAGATATGAATTGTTACGGGAACATAGTATGGGAACAGTGTTGATCAAGACCCTGGGAAACTTCCAAGAAGCAGCAGATACTCCTCAAAGTTGTGTATAAAATCCAGCACTGCATTCTCCATGATGTTTGCAGTTGCTAGGATGGTGCCAGGCTTGCTTTACAAGTTGTTAAAATAAAACACACTTTTCCTTTCTTGCTAAAACTTTACTTGCTCTTGCTCTCTTCATTTATTTTGGTGACTACCTTAAGCCATCACCAGGCTACTCTAACAATAGCCAGCAAACAAATGATAGCTTCCTGCCATTGTCTCTATTCTCATACTCTCCATATGCAATTATAATCAGAACAACTCAGAAAAATGAGCTGGGCTTGCTTTGGCTTTCTCTTACCTCTGAGTCTTTGCACAATTACTCCTTCTGCTAAGAACATTTGTCCCCAGTCTTTACCTTCCTATCTCTAATCTTTCAGGCCTTCAGGTAGCCTTCTAGGCAAGCTTCCCTTATTCCTCTGTCCCCCAAGACATCTCTATTGAGTGCTCCTAGATAACCTTTGACAAACAGTGCAGTTGAGTATTTTTTTATTTTATTTTTTTTGGCTTTTTTATTTTATTTTGTTGCTTATTTTTTATTTCTTTACTTTTTTTTGTTGTTGTTGAGATAGGGTCCCACCCTATGCTCCTGAGCAGAGTGCAGTGGGCCTGGTAGCTCACCACAACCTCAGACTCCGGCTGCGGGCACCCCGCTGCCTCAGCCTCCGGAAGCCGCTGGGATTACAGGCGCTCGCTGCGGCGCCCGGCTGGGTTTTTCCATTTTTTTCATGAGTCGGGGTCTCACTTGTCGCTCAGGCGAGTCTCAAACTCCTGCGCTCAAGCGATTCTCCCTCCTCAGCCTCCTACAGTGCTGGGATTACAGGCTTGAGCCACAGCGCCCGGCTGCAGTTGAGTGTTTAAAAGCTGAACCCAGGTTAGGCTGCTTGGCCTTCAGTTTTAACCTGCCACTTATAATCCATGAGACTTTGGGCAAATGGCTTAAGCTCCTCTCAGCCTCAATCTCCTCATCTATAAAATGTGAATAATAATATTACTCATCTCATAGTGGTGTTGTAGGAATTAAGTGAATTAAAGTAAGGTTAACCCTCGAACAATACAGGTCTGAACTGCACTGGTCTACTTACACATGGATTTTCTTCCACCTCTGCCATCCCTGAGACAGCAAGGCCAACCCCTCCTCTTCCTCCTCCTTAGCTTGCTCAACGTGAGGCAACAAGGATTAAGACCTGTATGATGATCCACTTCCATTTAATCAATAGTAAATGAATATTCTCTTCCTTGTGATTTTCTTTATAACATTTTCTTTCTCTAGCGTACTTTATTGTAAGAATACGGTGCATTAAATATGTGTAACAGTATAGGTGCTGATTGACTGTTTATGCATTAGTACAGCTTCTGGTCAAGAGTAGGCTCTTAGTAATTAAGTTTTTGGAGAGTCAAAAGTTATACACACATTTTGGGCTGTGTGGGGTGTCAGTGCCCTCACGCCTGCATGGCATCTAAATCTACATGGCAAAGACTGGGAATAAAGGTCAAGTGATAGCATCACCGTCCTCGCTGCCCCTGTCTCAGTATGCCTCACAGGCTGGCCCCATGATGATGCTTTTCCTGGGGACTGTGAGGTGCTTGACGCATAATGGGCATGAGTTCTGGTTGAAGATGAATGAAATGGTGACTAGTGTCCAGTCCTCTGGGGCTCGTCATGCCAGGGCTCCCCAAAGTGACCTCCTTGGAGAGGGTATAGGGCTAAGGTGAAGCTGTGCAGGCTGAGCAAGAGCAGTGTCTGGTCAGAAGAGACAGACCCTAAGCCCTAGAAGCCAGCTTTGTCAGTCAAGCCTCTTTGCTGCAAGCCCAGGACCCCAGCAAACTGAGTAGAAGAGGAATACAAAATGTTTTAGTAGATCACACAATTTCCAGAGGGATACAATCAGACTTGGAGACTATGTAGAAGGGACACTGAAATGACATCACCAGCCCACTCTGGTGGAGGCCCTGCCCCTGCCATCTCCTACCAGAGCTAACTCAGCTTGGCTCACTGGCACAAGTTGTGCAGGGTTCCCACCTCCGCAAGCAGACTGCCTCCTCTGAGCTGCTGGGCATCCTCACGCAGACGATGCTGGAGAACCTGCAAAGTCTGCGAAAGGGTGTCCTCTTGATGCCGACACCCTCATCCCACAGAACCCTGGAGATCCGGCCCTTTATTGTGGCTCCCTTCTACTTGTCTAACAGCAGTACTGGGTAATAATAATAATGATAACTGATGGTATTTACTCCCAACTGGGAACAAAGCACTGGGCCATGTGGTTTACAGCTTTGTCTCCCATCATCCTCACAACAATCTTGGGAGGTAGGTGCTGTTCTGACCTTCATTTTACATATGAAGAAACAGGCTCAGAGAGGTTAAGTAATTCATCCAAGGTCACACAGCATAATCAAGGATTCAAATCCAAGAGGACTTCAGAGCTGAGACTCTTAACTGCCACTCCACACTGCTGTCTTTACTCCTGCGGGAAACTTTACTTGGTGGGTTAGTCAATCAGGCAGGGAGGGAGGGTGTCTGTGTATTCATGAAACCCGGTCTGTGTCAATCTCTCTCCTAGGAAGGGCACTGTCACAGGGCACATGTCACAGTTGTACATTCCAACTGAAGTGATGGTGGGGAAGGGTCCCTAACCTGGGGACAATGAATTTTTTGATACCTAGTGACCAGAAGGTAAGAAATGGAACAAAGCTCCTGTCCATGGGCTGATGGCGCCAGTCCTCCAGGGCTCTTCCTTCTCCCTTCTCCACCTTCCTTTAGCTTTCTTCACTTGCCATTGTCACTACCTCACCAACACCGTCGTGTTGTTCACCACCAGCTACCCTGGGCTACTGTCCTTCTTCTATTACATCACCAACAGCCGGCCACCAGCTCACTGTCCTCCCTGGATCATGACCCTCATGAACATCATCACCCCCACTACTGTCACCATTGTCAGTTCCGTGGCTGCCTCTGGTGCCATCCCCGCCCCAGCCTATGAGCCCCCCACGTGGCCATTCACACTGCCATTCAGTGATCAGCCTCATTCACTCCAGGCCACCAGCGTCACTACCACTTCACCATGCTTGTCATCACTATTGCGCCACTCCCTCTACCTTGCCACTATTGCCACCATCACCAGTATTCTAATCACCACCAATACAACTCCGCACGAGTCACAAACGTTGAATGAGTCGCTCGTGTATTTGAAGCTTACGTTAAATGCTGAAGATGTACACGTGCTTACTGAGGTGACCGTGCTTTACGGTCCCCATCAGCACCATCACTGCTGGTGAGTGGACCCTCGCTAAAGCCACGTTCATCACTACGTCCTCTCCAAGCAGTTGTTCTGAGCAGAGGAGCATCTTGCGACATCTGCAAGCTCCTCCAGTCTCCAAACACACCCCGGAACCTGGCGTCTGCTTCACCTTCCCGTCATTCCCCAGCGGGATCCACCTGCCGCTTCCCTGGTAGCTTTGCCTTGGGGTCAATAGAGGGTACATTTCCCACCCCCATCCTTCTCCAGGCCTTTTTCATGCCTGTCTTTGACCAACTTGACATGGGGCTTTCATGCTTCTCAGACCCAATATGGTCATGTAATAATTATCATATGTTGGGTGGGTTTTTTATGAGCCTCAGCTATTTAAAAAATGTCACTTGGCTAAAAGTGGAAGATGAGAAAAAATCTTTTTCCTGTCACCAAGGTTGTGTGGGGCATCTGGAAGGCTGCTGTCTTTGGGGACCTGGGTGGGGATTCTGAGGAAAACCATTCGCCTTCCCAGCCAAGACACAGATAGGGAAGAGGTGCTGAGCCCAGAGGCCTGAGTGTGGCCCCGAGTGACTGGTCAGAAGGAGACAGATTTCTGTCCATTTCAGAGCCTGTGGGTGGTGGATTGGATGTGCTGGGTGGGCTCCTCTTGGCCCCTCACCCTCAGCCTGTCTCTGCAGCCTCACCCCTTAGTGTACCCTGACGACACGACTGTTTCCTAGTGATGTGATTTTGAGTAACTTATTGGACTTTTAGTGCCTCAGTGTCTCCATCTGTAAAACAGGACCATCTACCTCCTCTACTTGTACTGAGGTGACATGAGATCATCCACCTTGAGCCAGTCCAGAGGAATTGGTCTACGGTCATGGTCTTGCCCGAACACAAGGCTACTAATTCTAACTGTAATTAGCAGATTTGAGGGCTGTGAGTGAACAGCTGCAAGGGCATCTGGCCCACCCCAAGTGAGTTCACAGTGGCCATTCCCACCTTTCCCGAGGCTTGCACAGTCAGGCGGATGCTTTCCTTGAAGGGGCTTGACAGAGGCAGTGGGGGAGATTTGGGCCCAAATCCTGATTCTGAAACTTACTAGCTGTGTGACACTGGGTGGGCTCTTACCCTCTCTGTGCCTCAGATGTTGTAAAATGGGGAAAATCATAGTGACTTCCTCAAAGAGATGTGCTGGTGACTAAATACCTAAGTGCTCGATATTTTCTGTTTTTATTATTAGTTAATTTAATAATGTAAGTGTTTCCTGTTATCTAGTTAATTAATATCGAAGAAAGGTATCAGGCATTCCCGTGGATTCTAAGTGGACTTGGACATGTTAGGATGTACCAGGAAAACTGGTGCGTGTGAGGCCTGAGAAATATCCAGAGGGCAAACCCCTTTAGGAGCAGCAAGAAGCCAGCTTGGAGGAGGCTCAGGCAAGTGAAGCCTCTAAGGCACAGCATTTCAGCAGGCCCCTGCTTTCAGGAGCCAGACTTGCACTTCCATGAGCCTGAGAGCAAGGGCTCCTCAAATTTTCCTTTGTGTCAGCCTAATAAGGAGCCAGACTTGTCCAGTGGTCAGAGCTGGGGCACAGAGTTTTATCATAAGACCCTGTTGCAGCCACCAACAGGAATAAAAAGAATTTACTACATTGATGAGGTTGACATTTGTAATGCAATGTGGTTTCTTCTGAATGCCTTTCTTAGGAGCAAGCTCACATTTGGAAGCCAGGAATGCTGTTTTGCGGCTTTCCTTGCAACCACAGGTGCAGGACCAAACTCTCAGGGGCAGCATGAGGAAGGGCCCAGCACGTGTGCTCCAGCCAGGACTGGCGGCGTGAACAGCGCTAGCTAGGGGCTTGGTTGTAAAATTCTTGCGATGTAATTTGGGACTGTGGGCTACGTGCTTGATCCTCTGGCTCTTCTGAAGTCTCAGTAATTGTTTTTTGGTAAAAGCTTTTCTTACCCGAAAGCTATCGTGGAGTCTGTTGCTGGCAAAGGAGGAACACTGACTAACACAGGGGATATGGAGGTGCCTCGTGAAAGTCAAGGGCAGGAATGGTACTTAGGCTGATGAAAGGCCTGGAGCTGGGATGTGGAAAGGCATCAATATGCTCCTTCTTGCTTCCCCTCTTAAACTCTCTTTCTCTCTGTTCATCCAGAGTTAGACAGATATACTGTCTCAGGTTTTCTGTTTGTAGTGGGGAGGGCCATATTTCATAGCCCCCAATGTTATAAGGCTTCTTGGAAATAGACCCCATAGCTCTTGGCCTCAGCACCAAACTATTATGAGAAATGAAGCCAGTGGGCTCAAGTTGGGTCAGTTGCCTATGCCTGATCCAGTTACCGTGTCCAGGGAGTAGAGTTGCATAGTACAAATACTTCTGTTGGGTCCCTCCCTTTGGCAGTTTCTAGGGAAGGAGAATTCACTGTGAGCTGGCCTAAGTTGTAAAAAACTTTCTATTCTTTTTTTTTAATGTGATTATTTTTATTATTTTTTTATTAAATCATAGCTGTGTACATTAATGCAATTATGGGGTACAATGTGCTGGTTTTATATACAATTTGAAATACTTTCATGAAACTGGTTAACATAGACTTCACTGCATTTTCTTAGTTATTGTGTTAAGACATTTATATTCTACACTCAGTAGATTTAACATGTACCCTTGTAAAATGCACCATAGGTGTGGTCCCACCAATTACCTTCCTTCCACCCTTTCCCTCCTCCTCCTCTTTCCCCTTCATTTTGGGCTGTAGTTGGGTTATAGCATTCATATGGAAGTGTGGGTGTTTATAAATTGGTTTCATAGTAGGGCTGAGTACATTGGATACTTTGCTAAGAAGAATATATTCCAGATCCATCAATGTAAACATGAAAGAGGTAAAGTCTCCATCTTTTTTAAGTCTGCATAATATTCCATGGTGTACATATACCACAATTATTAATCCATTCATGGGTCAATGGGCACTTGGGCTTTTTCCATGACTTAGCAATTATGAATTGGGCTGCAATAAAAATTATGGTGCAAATATCTTTGTTATAAAGTGATTTTTGGTCTTCTGGATATATATCTAGTACAGGAATTGAAGGATCGAATGGTAGGTCTGTTTTTAGATCCCTAAGTGATCTCCAAACATCTTTCCAAAAGGAACGTATTAGTTTGCATTCCCACCAGAAGTGCAGAAGTTTTCCCTTATCTCCACATCTACACCACCATCTATGGTTTTGGGATTTTGTGATGTGGGCTAATCTTACTGGAGTTAGATAATATCTCAAAGTGGTTTTGATTTGCATTTCTCTGATGTTTAAAGATGATGAGCATTTTTTCATGTGGTGGTAGGCTGTGCACCTGTCTTCTTCAGAGAAGTTTCTCTTCAAGTTCCTTGCCCACACTAAGATGGGATCACTTGTTTTTTTCTTGCTAATACGTTTGTGTTCTCTGTGAATTCTGGTTATTAAACCTTTGTCAGAGACATAACCTGCAAATATCTGCTGCTTGCTTTACCTACTGTGTTCTTGGCTGTGCAGAAGCTTTTTAGTTTGCTCAGATCCCAGTAATGTATTTTTGGTGTTGTCTCAATTGTCCTGGAGGTCCTCCTCTTAAAATATTCTCCCAGGCCGATTTCTTCAAGAGTTTTCCCTGCACTCTCTTCTAGTATTTTTATAGATTCATGTCTTAAGTTTAAATCTTTCATCCAGTGAGAGTCTATCTTTGTTAATTGTGAAAGGTGTGGGTCCAGTTTCAGTCTTCTACAGGTTGCCAGCCAGTTCACTCAGCACCATTTGTTAAATAGGGAATCTTTTCCCCACCGAATGTTTTTGATTGGCTTATCAAAGATTAAATGACAGTAAGTAGCTGGATTCATCTCTTGGTTCTCTATTCTGTTCCATACATCTACCTCTCTGTTTTTGTGCCAGTACCATGCTGTTTTGATTACTATCGATTTATAGTATAGTCTGAGGTCTGAAAGCTTGATTTCTCCTGGTTTGTTTTTATTTCTGAGTAATGTCTTGGCTATTCAAGATTTTTTGCAGATTCCATATAAAATGAAGTATTTTTTCCAGGTCTTCAAAGTATGACATTGGTGCTTTAATAGGGATTGCGTTAAAATTGTATATTGCTTTGGGTAGTACGGACATTTTAACAATGTTGATTCTTCCCAGCCATGAGCATGGTATATTTTTCCATTTGTTAACATCTTCAGCTATTTCTTTTCTTAGTTTCATAGTTCTCTTTTTTTAGAGCTCTTTCACGTCCTTTGTTAGGTACACTGTCAAATATTTCATCTTTTTTGGCAGTGCTGTGAATGGAATAGAGTCCTTGACTTTTTTTTCAGCTTGACCATTGTTGGTATTTATAAAGACTACAGAGTAGTCTTGTGAGTATTAATTTTGTAACCTGAGATGCTGCTATATTCCTTGATCACTTCTAATAGTTTTGTAGTTGAATCCGTGGGGTTTTCCAGATAAACAATTTTATCATCTGTGAAGAGTGAAAGTTTGCTCTCCTCTGACCCTATATGGATACCATTGATTGTCTTTTCTTGCCTGATTGAGATGGCCAAAACTTCCATTACAATATTAAAGAGCAGTGGAGACAATGGGTAATCTTGCCTGGTTCCTGATCTGAGTGGAAATGACTTCAATTTAACTCCATTGAATACGATATTGGCTGTGGGTTTGCTGTAGATGGCCTCTATCAGTTTAAGAAATGTCTCTTTTGGGCAGTGCCTGTGGTTCAAAGGAGTAGGGTGCCAATCCCATGTACTGGAAGTGGAGGGTTCAAACCCAGTCTCAGCCAAAAACTGCAAAAAAAAAAAAAAAAAAGAGAGAGAGAGAGAGAAATGTCCCTTCTATATCTACTTTTTTTTTATTTACAGCTTTAATGGTTACTGAAAACCATATTAGCATTTTCTTTTTTTTATTAAATCATAGCTGTGTACATTAATGCGATCATGGTTTTATAGACCGTTTGACACAATTTCATCACACTGGTTAACATAGCCTTCCTGGCATTTTCTTAGTTATTGTGTTAAGACATTTACATTCTACATTTACTAAGTTTCACATATACCCTTGTAAGATGCACCGCAGGTGTAATCCCACCAATCACCCTCCCTCCACCCACCTCCCCCGTCCCTCCCCTACCTTTTCCCCTTCCCCCTATTCTTAGGTTGTAACTGGGTTATAGCTTTCATGTGGAAGCCCTAAATTAGTTTCGTAGTAGGGCTGAGTACATTGGATTTTTTTTTTTCCATTCTTGAGATACTTTACTGAGAAGAACATGTTCCAGCTCCATCCATGTAAACATGAAAGAGGTAAAGTCTCCATCTTTCTTTAAGGCTGCATAATATTCCATGGTGTACATATACCACAATTTATTAATCCATTCATGGGTCAATGGGCACTTGGGCTTTTCCCATGACTTAGCAATTATGAATTGGGCTGCAATAAACATTCTGGTACAAATATCTTTGTTATGATGTGATTTTTGGTCTTCTGGGTATATGCCTGTTAGAGGAATTATAGGATTGAGTGGCAGATCTATTTTTTGATCTCTAAGTGTTCTCCAAACATCTTTCCAAAGGGAATGTGTTAATTTGCATTCCCACCAGCAGTGTAGAAGTGTTCCCTTTTCTCCACATCCACGCCAACATCTCTGGTCTTGGGATTTTGTGATATGGGCTAATTTTACTGGAGTTAGATGATATCTCAAAGTAGTTTTGATTTGCATTTCTCTGATGATTAAAAATGATGAGCATTTTTTCATATGTCTGTGGCCGTGTGCCTGTCTTCTTCAGAGAAGTTTCTCTTCAAGTCCCTTGCCCAGCCTGCAATGGGATCACTTGTTCTTTTTTTGCTTATATGTTTGAGTCCTCTGTGAATTCTGGTTATTAAACCTTTGTTGGAAAAATAACCTGCAAATATCTTCTCCCATTCTGATGGCCATTTGCTTACTTTACTTACTGTGTTCTTGGCTGTGCAGAAGCTTTTTAGTTTGATCAGGTCCCAGTAGTGTACTTTTGAAGCTGTTTCAATTGCTTGGAGGGTCCTCCTCATAAAATACTGTGAATGGAATAGAGTCCTTAACTGTTTTTCAGCTTGACTATTGTTGGTATATATAAAAGCTACCAATTAATGAGTGTTGATTTTGTAACCTGAGATGCTGCCGTATTCCTTGATTACTTCTAAGAGTTTTGCAGTAGAATCCCTGGTGTTTTCCAGATATATAATCATATCATCTGTGAAGAGCGAAAGTTTGATCTCTTCTGACCCTATATGGATACCCTTGATCGCCTTTTCTTCCCTAATTACAGTGGATAAAACTTCCATTACAATGTTAAAGAGCAGTGCAGATAATGGGCAGCCTTGTCTGGTTCCTGATCTGAGTGGAAATGATTTCAATTTAACTCCATTCAATACTATATTGGCTGTGGGTTTGCTGTAGAAGGCCTCTATCAGTTTAAGAAATGTCTCTTCTATACCAATTTTCTTAAGTGTTCTGATCATGAAGCGATGCTAGATGTTATCAAAAGCTTTTTCTGCATCAATTGAGAGAATCATATGGTCTTTGTTTTTTTAATTTGTTTATGTGCTGAATTATACTTATAGATTTACGTATATTGAACCAGTCTTGAGACCCTGGGATAAAACTGACTTGGTCATGATGTATGATTTGTTTGATATGTTGCTGGATTCTGTTTGTTAGGATCTTGTTGAATATTTTTGCATCTGTATTCATTAGTGATATTGGTCTGTAATTTTCTTTTCTTGTTGGGTCTTTTCCTGGTTTGGGGATCAGGGTGATGTTTGCTTCATAGAACGTATTGGGTAGTCTTCCTTCTTTTTCTACATTTTGGAAGAGGTTTAGTTGTATAGGTACTAGTTCTTCTTTAAAGATTTAGTAGAATTCTGATGTGAAGCCATCTGGTCTTGGGCTTTTCTTTTTAGGGAGGTTTTGTATGGTTGATGCTATTTCAGAACTTGATATGGGCCTGTTCAACATTTCCACTTGATTCTGGCTAAGTCTTGGAAGGTGACGTGCTTCCAAGTATTTGTCAATTTCCTTCATATTTCTGAGAATAAAGTTTCTTGTAATATTTATTAAGGATTTTTTGAATTTCTGAGGAGTCTGTTGTTATTTCGTCTTTGTCATTTCTGATTGATGAGATTAGAGATTTTACTCTTTTTTTCCTGGTTAGGTTAGCCAAAGGTTTATCTATTTTATTGACCTTTTCAAAAAACCAACTTTTTGATTTATTGTTCTGTTGTATAATTCTTTTGTTTTCAATTTCATTTAATTCTGCTCTAATTTTGGTTATTTCTTTTCTTCTACTGGGTTTGGAATGTTTTTCCTTTTCCAGTTGCTTGAGATGTCCCATTAAGTTGTTAACTTCCTCTCTTTCTGTTTTCTTGAGGAAGGCTTGCAGTGCTATGAATTTCCCTCTTAGGACTGCCTTTGCTGTATCCCAGAGGTTCTGATAATTCATGTCTTCATTGTCATTTTGTTCCAAAAATTTGGCAATTTCCTTCTTAATCTCATCTCTGACAAAGCTATCATTCAGTGTAAGGTTATTTAACTTCCATGTTTTTGTATGATTATGCAGATTCCTGTTGTTACTGAGCTCAACTTTTATTCCATGGTGGTGTGAGAAGATGCAAGGAATAATTTCTATTCCTTTAAATTTACTGAGGTTAGACTTGTGACCTAAGATGTGATTGATTTTGGAGCATGTTCCGTGGGCTGATGAGAAGTATGTGTGTTCAGTTTTGTTTGGATGAAATGTTCTGTAGATGTCTGCTAAATCCAAATGTTGGATATTTAGGTTTAAATCTAAAATTTCTTTGCTCATCTTCTTATTGGAGGATGGATCCAACACTGCCAAAGGATTGTGGAAATCTCCAACCTATTATGGAGCAGGAGGAAATCAAGTTGCTCATGTCTGTTAGAGTTTCTCTTATAAATTGAGGTGCATAGATATTAATAATTGAAATCTCATCATATTGAGTATTACCCTTAGCAAATATGAAGTGACCATTCTTATCCTTCCTTACTTTTGTTTGTTTACAGGCTATTGTATCTGCAAATAAAATTGCAACACCTGCTTTTTTCTGATTACCATTTGCCTGAAATATAGATGACCATCCTTTCACCCTGAGAGTACATTTGTCTTTTAAGGTAAGATGTGCCTTTTGTATGCAACAAATATCTGGCCTGAGTTTTTGTATCCAGTCAGCCAACCTGTGCCTCTTTAGAGGATAGTTTAAGCCATTCACATTAATGGAGAACATTGATAAGTCTGGTAAAATTTTGGGTATCGAGTTTTTCGAAAGTCCAGCGGACATTTTGAATCCTTTCACCACTGTGGAAGTTGGAGTTTGATCAAAAGTTTCTGAGTGAGTTTACTTTTGTGGTAGAGGATTGGGCTATCATTATGGAGGATAGAGAATATCTTGAAGAGCTGGTTTGGTTATGGCAAATTTCTTCAACATATGAATGTCATTAAAGTATTTAATTTTTCCATCATAAATGTAACTCAGTTTAGCTGGATACAGGATCCGGGGTTGAAAGTTATTTTGCTTTAGGAGATTAAAAGTCGATGACCACCCTCTTCTGGCTTGAAAAGTTTCAGCAGAGAGATCTGCAGTAATTCTAATATTCTTCCCTTTGTAAGTAATGGATTTATTACTTCTGGCTGCTTTCAGAATTTTCTCCTCCATATTAATTTTAGTGTAGTTAATTATGATATGCCTGGGTGATGCCTTATTGTGATTGAGTCATGCTGGGGTTCTGAAACTGTCTGCTATCTGAATTTCAGAATCTCTTGGCATGTCTGGAAAATTATCTTCCATAATTTCATGGAGAAGGGCCTCTGTGCCTTGTGAGGCCAATTCATCACCTTCAGGGATTCCAATGAGACAGATATTAGCCTTCTTCAAATTATCCCAGAGCTCTCTGAGAGAATGATCCATTTTTGCTCTCTATTTCTCTTCCTCTTTGAGAGTTTGGGAGTGTTCAAAGGCTTTGTCTTCAATGTCAGAAATCCTTTCCTCTGCTTGTTCCACTCTGTTACTGAAGGAGTCTACTGTATTTTTCAGATCTTTAAGGGTTGCAAATTCTTGCTTCAGTGTGTCAAAATCTTTGGTGGTTTTGTCTTTAAATTTGTTAAATTCTTGAGACAACTTTTGAATTTCTCCTCTAATTTCTTTTCTTTTTTTTTTTTTTTTGTGGTTTTGGGCCCGGGCTGGGTTTGAACCCACCACCTCCAGCATATGGGACCGGTGCCCCACTCCTTGAGCCACAGGTGCCACCCTCTCCTCTAATTTCTAATTCCGACTTTTGAATTGCTCCTCGAATTTCTAATTCCAAATTTTCCTCCATTCTATTAAACTTGTTTGTAATCCAAATTCTGAATTCGATTTCTGATATCTCGGCTAGCTGTTTATGAATGGGATCTTCAGTTACACCTGCCATATCTTTCCTTGGGGGGGGAGGGTGTTGATCTATTCTGATTATTACATTACTGGAATTTTTCCACTGATTCTGCGCCAGGATTATTCTTTCTTTCTTTATTTATTCTTTTGGCCGGGGCTGGGTTTGAACCCACCACTTCAGGCATATGGGGCTGGCGCCCTACTCCTTTGAGCCACAGGCACTGCCCTGTGCCATGATTATTTTACACCATTTGATTTTTCCCCTGGAGCTTTGTCGAGGATCCGTACAGTGCTATGGCCTGAGAAACTGGGGACCTTGTTTGGTGTGGTGGGGCTAAGTGGTTCTTTCTTGATTTCAGCTGGTCTCTTTTTGACCCTAGTGACACAGTTACTCTGGGTTGAAATCTCAGCTGTGGAGAAATACCAGAAGTTAAGTCAGCCCGCCCCCCCATAGGCAACAATTGGAAAAGGAAAATCAAACCTTTCTACTACCACATACCCAGGATGCCACCTGAATTGTTGTCGGGTGATTGGCTCAGTTCAAATGGTCTAAATCAATTGTCTCAATCAGCAACTGTCTCAGGTGGGAGAGTTTAAAAGATCTCTGGCAACTGGATCGCAGGGGTCTGGTGACTACTCTGATATGGCTTGCTCCAGTGATCCGTGGAGTCAGGATGACCCACCCATCATATAGATCAGTCTGGGAAAGTTGATGCCTCCTTCCCCACCTTGCACCTCTGTCACACCCAGTCACTGATGGTCCCTCAGGACTTTGACCCGGTTGCCTATAGTGAATAGATACTCCAGGGGTTTGCACCTGCCTGAATCACAAGGAAATCTATTTCTGCTCATCCAGGCTGCTGTGCTCTGCCTCTATCTAGCAGGGGGAGGTGAGGCCTGACAACCTCGGGTGCTTGATGGAGGCTAGGGGGTGTTCACTCAGTTCCAGCCCTGCCCCTGATTGATGTTACTAACAGAACAGAACAGAACAGAACAACTTTGTGGGAATTTGTTTCTGTCCCTGCTAAATTCCCCTGCAGAAGAGAAGCTTTTTTGAGTTCCCAGAGCCTGCGTCTCAGGCCCTGTCTTTGCTTCTGCAGGTTTGTATTCGGTTACCTGTCAGTTCTAGCCTCCTGTCTTCCTTTGTCTATAGGCTGATGATCCCCTGAGGGCAGGGTGCATCTTAGGCTCAGTAAAGTGGTCCTCTGGGTCAGCCCTGCCCTGGGAACTTCCCGGCTCTGCGTGTGTGTTTCTAGTCCCTGCACTCCACCCAGGCCGGTACCACCTCAGGCAAACCCTTTACTCACGGGGCCTGCATTTCCATCCCTGATCTGTTCCATGGTGGTTGCCACCTGAGTAGATGCCTGGCCTCCTCTGGTTGTCTAGGAAGATACGGTGTGTGGCTTCAGAATATCCGGGAGTGAGCCCTATTGTTGCTAAAAGATGGCTGCTACTCTGCGCCTCGGGCACAGCTGCTCCCATGTGTTTCCCTCTCAGCCAACCATCCTCTCCTCATTCCCGTGCCTCAGAGTCAGCACTGACCAGCTGTAGTTCAGGCCCTGTCCACACCCCTCAAAAAATCACCCAAGAATCTGGACTCCTGGGGGACAGGCCTCCAGACCTCAGAGTAAGAGTGGAGGGGAGTGCTGGGAGCTCAGAGTTGCAGGTAGAGAATATATACAGTTTTATGCCTGGCAGGAGAATGCCGGGAACCCTTGTAGGGGAGGTAGGTCCAGTTTTTAGAGGGTCTCTCTCGTGGAGTGTTGTGGGAGGATCTTTGAACTCTGCTAGTTTGTTTGTGGGGTGCTCCGAGCCGTTCTCATGGGGGAGGGGAATCCTGTCTGCTTGGTGATCGATTTTATTTCTTTTATTTGTATCCTTGGGGTTGCAACTCGCCTCAGCAGGGTTGATGTGTGTTCTTCAACCTTCTCTCTTGGTGCAGCTTAAATCCACCAGGTTACTTGCTAAATTTCTGTCCTGTAACCCTCCTTTTGGACAGGAGCCACTGTGGAAAGCTGGCTTCAGTCAGCCATCTTGTCCAGTGTCCCTTTTATACCTATTTTCTTAAGTGTTTTGTTCATGAAAGGATGTTGGATATTATCAAAAGCTTTTTCTGCATCTATTGAGAGAATCATATGGTCTTTGTTTTTTATTTTGATTACATATGAATTATATTTATAGATTTATGTATACTGAACCAGCCTTGAGACCCTGGGATAAAACCCACTTGATCATGATGTATAACTCATTTGATGTGTTGCTGGATTCTGTTTGCTAGGATCTTATTGAATATTTTTGCATCAATAGTCATTAGAGATATTGGTCTATAATTTTATTTTCTTATTGGGTCTTTTCCTGGTTTGGGGATTGAGGTGATGTTGCTTCATAGGATTTATTGGGTAGTATCCTTCTTTTTCTATATTTTGGAAAAGGTTAAGTAATATAGGTACTAGTTCCTCTTTAAAGGCTTGGTAGAATTCTGATGTGAAGCCATCTGGTCCCAGACTTTTCTTTTTGGTGAATTTTTGTATAGGTGTTGCTATTTCAGAACTTGATATAGGCCTGTTCAACATTTCCACTTCATACTGGCTAAGTCTAAGAAGGTGTTGTGCTTCCAAGTGTTGGTCTATTTTCTTCAGATTTTCATATTTCTGAGAATAGAGTTTTGTGTAATATTCATTAAGTATTTTTTTAATTTCTGAGGAGTCTGTTCTTATTTTATCTTTGATATTTCTGATTGATGAAATTAGAGATTTCTAATTCTCATTTATTCCTGGTTTGGTTAGCTAAAGGTTCATCTATTTTATTGACCTTTTCAAAAAACCAACTTTTTGATTTATTGATCTCTTGTACAATCCTTTTGTTTTCAATTTCATTTAATTCTACTCTAATTTTCGTTATTTCTTTTCTTCTGCTGGGTTTGGGATTGGAATGTTCTTCCTTTTCCAGTTGCTTGAGATGTCCCATTAAGTTGTTAACTTCCTTTCTTTCCATTCTCTTGAAGAAGGCTTGCAGTGCTATAAATTTCCCTCTTAGGACTGCTTTTGCAGTATCCCAGAGGTTCTGATAATTCATGTCTTCATTATTGTTTTGTTCTAAAAATTTGGCAATTTCCTTCTTAATCTCTTCTATGACCCAGCTATCATTCAGCATAAGGTTATTTAGTTTCCATGTTTTTGTATGAGTATGCAGATTCCCATTATTACTGAGTTCAAATTTTATTCCATTATGGTCCAAGAAGATGCTGGGAATAATTTCTATTCTTTTAAATTTGCTGAGGTTAGAGTTGTGACCTAAGATGTGATCAATTTTGGGCTTGATGAGAAAAATGTGTATTCAGTTTTGTCAGGATAAAATGTTCTGTAGCTGTCTGTTAAATCCAATTGTTGCCTGGTTAAGTTTACATCTAAAATTTCTTTGCTTAGTTTCTTATTGGAGTATCTATCCAACACTGCCAAAGTGGTGTTAAAATCTCTGACTATTATGGTGCTGGAGGAAATCTAGTTGCTCATGTCTTTTAGAGTTTCCCTTATAAATTGAGGCTCATTCTGATTGGGTGCATAAATGTTAATAATTGAAATCTCATCATGTTGAGTGTTATCTTTAACAAATATTAAGTGACCATCCTTATCTTTCCTTACTTTTGTTGGTATAAAGCCTATTGTATCTGAGAATAATGTTGCAACACCTGCTTTTTTCTGATTTCCATTTGCCTGAATTATAGATGACCATCTCTTCACCCTGAGTGTATATTTATCTTTTAAGGTCAGATGAGATTCTTGTTGCAGCATATATCTGGCCTAAGTTTTTGTATCTAGTCAGCCAACCTGTGCCTCTTTAGAGGACAATTTAAGCCTTTCACATTAATTGAGAGTATTGATAAGCCTGGTAGTTTTTTGGGTATCAAGTTTTTCAAAAGTCCAGTGAACATTTTTAATCCTTTTGCCACTGTGGATGTTGGAATTTGATCAAAAGTTTTTGGGTGAGTTTACTTTGGTGGTGGAGCCTTGTGCTTGTCATTGTGGAGGATGGGTCTAAGGATATCCTGCAGAGCTGGTTTAATTATGGTAAATTTCTTCAAAATGTGAATATCATTAAAGTATTTAATTTCTCCATTATAAATGAAACTCAGTTAGCTGGATATAGGATCCTGGGTTGAAAGTTGTTTTGTTTTAGGAGATTAAAGGTCGATGACCATCCTCTTCTGGCTTGAAAAGTTTCTGCAGAGAGATCTGCCATCATTCTAACATTCTTCCCCTTGTAGGTTATGGTGTTCTTGTGTCTGGCTGCTTGCAGAATTTCCTCCTTCATATTAACTTTGTTGAAGTTAATTATAATATGTCTGGGAGATGCTTTATTTGAATTGAGTTGTGCTGGGGTTCTGAAACTGCTGTCTGAATTTAAGAATCTCTTGCCGTGTTTGGGAAGTTCTCCTTGATTATCTCTTGGAGTAGAGCATCTGGGCCTTTTGAGGCAACTTGTCACCTTAAGGAATTCCTATAAGGCGAATATTAGTTTTTTTTTTTTAATTATCCCACAGCTCTCTGAGAGAATGATCTGTTTTTACTCTCCATTTCTGTTCCTCCTTGAGCACTTGGGATCATTCAAAAGCTTTGTCCTCAATGTCAGAAATCCTTTCTTCTGTTTGCACCATTCTGTTACTGAGGGATTCTACTGTATTTCTCATATCTTGGATGGCTGCAAATTCTTTTCTCAATGTGTCAAAATCTTCGGTGATTTTGCCTTTGAATCCATTGAATTCTTGAGACAACTTTTGAATTATTCCTAGAATTTCTAATTCCAACTTTACTTCTGTTCTCTTACTCTTATTTGCCATCCAAATTCTAAACTCGATTTCTGACATCTTAGCCATTTTTTTTATGAATGGGATCTTCTGGTGTGTCCGACTTTTTGTTCCTTGGGGGAGTTGATCTACTCTGATTATTTATGTTGCCAGAGTTTTTCTGCTGATTCTGCCCTATGATTATTTTTCACCATTTGGCTAGATGAGCAGGTAAGGTGAAATTGGATTGGGTGGCTCCTGGAGTAGTGATTACCCAGCCCTTTGCCCAAGAGCTGGGAGTGGTGACTGCAGCTTTCCGCCTACACCTTTGCAAAGGACAAGTACAGTACTACAGCCTGAGACACTGGGGACCTGCTTGGTGTGGTGAGGCTAGGTGGCTCTGTGTTATATTCAGCTGGTGTCTGTTCAATCCTAGTGAATCAGTAACTCTGGATTGAAGTCTCAGCTATGGAGAAATACAAGCAACTAAGACACCCTGCCCACCGTGGGCAACCACTGGAAAAGGAAAATCAAACCTTCCCACAACAACACATCCAGGGTACCACCTTGGATGGTCCTCGGGTGATTGGCCCAGGTCAAGAGTTCTAAATCAATTGTCCCATTCAGTACCAAGTCTCAAGTGGCAGAGTTCAAAAGTTCTCCGGCGACTAGGTAGCAGGGGTCTGCTGGCAGCTTGAGTGTGGCTCACTCCAGTGCTCTGTGGAGTCAAAAGGGCCCACCCAGCAAATGAATTAGTCTGGGAAGGTTGATGACTCCTTCCTCACCTTGCTCCTCTGTCACACTGGTAACTCCACAGAGCTGTGCCCCAGTTCCCTCCAATAAGCAGATGCACCAGGGGTTTGCACCTGCCTGCCTCATAGGGAGATCTATGTCTTCTCGACCAGGCTGGCACACTCTGCCACCAGCCGGCAGGGGGAGCTGAAGCCTGACTACCTTGGATGCTTAATGGAAGCAGGGGAGTGTCACTCAGTTCCAGCCCCACCCCAGATTGATGTTGCTGCCATTTATATTCTCACAGAATTTGTGTTTCTGTCCTGGCTGTATTCCAGGGCAGGCCAGGTGCTGTTTGAGTTCACAGAAACTGCGACTCAGCCATGCCCTGTGCTGCTGCCACTGTGCCAATTCTCAGGAGCTGGCATCTCTGTCTCCCCTGCACTCTGTGTTGGGGCAGGCACAGTTAGAGCTCACAAAGGGTTCTCAATTCCTGCCCCTCCCTGAGCTGATGCCGCTGCCACACCTGCTTTTGTTCCGGCTATGCTACCCTGGGGGCCGGGTGCATCTTGGGCTCACAAAAGCAGCAATTCTGACTCAGCCCTGCCCTGAGAGTATGCTGCCTCTGAGTGCATGTATTCTAATCTCCATCCCCGCTGCACCCCACCCAGGCAGGTACTGCCTCAGGCGTATCCTTTGCTCATGGGGCCTGCATTTCTTCCACTGGAGTAGAAGCCCAGCTCCCTCTGACTGCTAAGAGGGATGGGAAGTGTTTCTCCAAAATATCACCAGGGGTGTGAGCCCTTTGTTCCTGCTGTCACAGCTGCTGCTGCTGTGCTGTGGCATGGGGCACCGTTTCTCCCTCTCCCACTTGGCTCCCTCACTCCACAGTACCCATTTTACACCTATGCCACTGATTCATCATTCAGCACAAACTTGTAACAGCCCACTTGTCCATACCTCTCGAGAAAATGCTTAAGAGTCTGGACTGTTCGGGGGACAGGCTTCCAGACCTCAGGGTGGGAGTGGAGGGGAATGCTGGGAGTTCAGAATTGTGGGTAGAGTATATGACCAGTTTTATGCCTGGTGGGAGAGTGCCATGGCACACTAGTGGGTCCTGTCTGGGGAAGGAGGTCTGGTTTTTAGAGGCTCTCTGCCGTGGAATAGAGAAAGAACAGATCTGAACTCTCCTCACTTTTTTGAAGAAAGTACACTGTGAGCTGTTCTCATGGGGGAGGGGACTCCCATCCACTTTGCGGTGGGTTTAGTACCTATTGTTTGTTTCCTTGTGGTCACAACTCACCTCAGCAGGGATGATGTGTGCTCTTCAATCTCTTTTGGCTCAGCTCCAAACCATCAGCTTACTTGATAAACTTCTGTCCTTTAACTCTCCTTCTAGATGGGAGCCTCTGTGGAAAGCTGGCTCCAGTTGGCCATCTTGCCTCCTCCCCCCCCAAATTTCTATTCTTGAAGCCAAAGAGGCTGCTTATATGTTTTTGGTGGCCACACCCTGTGTGAGCCTGTCAGTCCAGGGTTGGAGAGAACTGTAAGTAAAGCATTTTTTCACCCCCAACTGGGCCCAAGTGGCTCCAATACAAGGCTACTGTAACACAATGAGTTAAAAAAAAATTTGTTTTTCTCCTCTGTTACCTCCTCTCTACCATGGAGCACCACACAGCAGTGATGTCGGAAGGTCTAGGGTGGTCGTGGGTGGCCTGGTGAGGCAACAGTTGCTCCAGGGGCTCAGATGTTATTTGTGAGTACATTCAAGGACCCTGTGAGTAGCCATAAATACTTCTGATGAAAAAGCAGGACTTCTCAGGCCAAGGGTTCTTGTAAAAGCAGGTAAATCTAAGTCACTACTGCTAATCAGGGAAGTCTGCCTGGAGAACCCGAGGTTAGACAATCATTTATTCAGCATTAGCTATGTACCTACCAGGTGTTGCATGAACAAGCCCCATTCTCCCCAAACACCAGTGTCCTAGCACAGCTTGTCTTCTTTCTTTATCCACAGCAGTGTAGTAAATAATATGCGGAATTCAAAGTTAGAAGTACAAGAAAGCCTTTGGATCAGTTTTGCAGAAACAAAGTGAAATATTAATATAACATTTCATAGAATACAGACTTTAGTGGGGAGAAATCCCATGCTCTAATGAATAAAAGGCTTAACAGATGGGGAGCTCAACAGGTTGACGTGGTGATGGCCTGGTCATATGCAAATTACATGAATCTGCAATGAGAGGCACAGGAGTCCCTCCTCCACCAATCTGGGGCTCTGCCTCCTGGGAACAGGTGGTTCACAGCAGCTGCCTGAGAGCCCTCCTTCCATCCTGTTGTCTGTTCTTAGTTCCCAGTCTTCCCTCTTCCTTCTCTGGGTCTCCAAAATCAACAGATGCCTTCTTATGCCTCTGAATGTCTAACTCTATTGGCCCCCTTTTGTCCCCCCATAGCTCTGTCCAACCAGTTCCCACTCATTTTTCAAGATCCTTCCTCCAGCCTCCCCTCTGTGGAAGACCCTCAAAGTTGCCTACCTAATACCCATTCCCTCCTCCTGATACCAGGCTTGAATGCATGTATAGGTTGAACAATCCTAATCTGAAAATCTGAGATCCCAAATGCTCTAAAATCTAAACCTTTTGAGCACCAACATCGAGCCTCATGTGGAAAATTCCACATCTGACCTTATGTGATAGCCTGCAATCAAAACTTTGTTTCATGTGCAAAATTATTAAAAATAGGCTGGGGGCCTGTAGCTCAGCAGCTAGGGCATCGGCCACATGCTCTGGGGCTGGCGGGTTTGAACACAGCCCGGGCTTTCCACACAACATTGATAACTGCAAAAAGAAAAAAAAGAAAAAAAAAAAAGAAAAAAGCTGGGCTGTGTGGCGGGCGCCTGTAGTCCCAGCTACTTGGGAGGCTGAGGCAAAAGAATCTCTTAAGCCTAAGAGTTTGAGGTTGCTGTGAACTGTGATGCACAGCACTCTACTGAGACTCTGTCTCAAGAAAAAAAGTTATTAAAAATATTGTATATTGGCTCAGCACCCTTACTCAGTGGTTAGGGCACTGGCCACATACACCGGGGCTGGTGGGCTCAAACCCTGACTGGACCTGATATAACAGCAATAACAACTACAACAGAAAAATAACTGGGCATTGTGGCAGGCATAGTCCCAGCTACCTGGGAGGCTGAGGCAAGAGAATTGCTTAAGCCCAAGAGTTTGAGGTTGCTGTGAGGTGTGATGCCACGGCACTCTACCCAGGGCAACTGCTTGAGAATCTGTCTCAAAAAAAAAAAAAAAAGATCTGGTGCTGGGCCTCCATGCAGTTGTGTCCAAATTACTCAAGAAATCCCAAGAGTCATCGGGGTGTGAAGCCCCAGGCTATTTCTCTGGTTCTCTGTGTCCCTTTTATCATACCCGTGCCTTAGTTTTCTCATTTGTGAGCTAGGAAAGAGCAAATCTGCATCATAGGCTTATGCCATTGCTGGTCTCTTTTAGCATCATCTTCATCCTCACTTGAGTTTCTCCCAACCTGGGTGGGGCATAGGAGAAAAGAATAAAAATGTACAAACAGCGTGGAAATCTAGAACGCTCAGCCCTGACCTCTGCTCTGGGCTGCCTCCCAGTCTCCCTGACTTGGTCTCTAATGCCTCCTGCTGCCTTTGGTTAATGTTTTTTTCCCAATCTTTTTATGTTTTAATTATAAAATAGATAACCTAAAATTTGCCATTTTAGGCATTTGATTGTATTTAGTACATTCACACTCTTGCCTCCCCATCACTCCCCCTCAGAAATATTTTTTATGCCACAAAATTGAAATTCTTTATCCATTAAACACTTAACTCCCTCTCTCCCCTTTCCCGGCAGCCATTCTACTTTCTGTCTCTATGTCGCTGACAACTCTCAGTACCTCAGATGAGTAGAATCCCAAGCTCCTTGCAAGGAGGGGTGGTCATGTGACACAGACCTAGCCAATGAGAAAGAAGCATTGCTCTCCTCTCCCAATGCATAAGCTGCTGGGGGTGGAGGGGGGGAGCAGACAGCAGACACTCCATAGAGAGGAGACAAGATTTAATCAGGATCTGGGATTCCCGAACACCCTCCTGCTCACCCAGCAGATGGGGCAATTGTTAATTGATAGCTTACTGGTGACTTCAGGCTGAGCCCCAGTTTCCTCACCTTGAAACAGGAAGAGTACTAGTTCTGACTTCTCAGATTGTTAGAGCAACTAGAGCTGGGTGTAATGTCTGTGAGGGGGATTGTGTCCATCTTGCTTACCATAGTGTACCCACATCACAGTATGGGCACACAGTAGGCGCTTAACAGATTTGTTTGGAGAGAACGAGTGTCCAGGTATTAGCAGAGTGACTATTTTGAGAAATCTCAGCTAGAAGCCTAAATGAACACCCAAGCAGTACCCAGATCACAGGTTCCTGGGAGATCTGGGGGCAATGAATATGGGCACGATAGAGTTAACCAGTGCCCCTGCCGCCATGCCTCTCCCTACTGAGCAGAAGAGCTTTTATCAGATTTATGCAAGGGATTCATTCCTGAAGCTATGCATTATTCAAGACAAAATTTCCCAGAGGGATAAATGGAAAGCAAGATCTGCATTATTTCAAAATCTAAGCATATGGAGAGTCTTTATTAATATTTTTAAAACACCCGATTTCTAAGTCACACAATGCAAATTTGCATTAAATAGGATGCACTGTTTCAGGGTTCTAGACAGGGTTGAGTGGGTGGGAAAATGTCTGAGGGTTAAAAAGTTTTCATCCTAGTACTGGCCTTTCAGCTTCATGGTGGGGGCTGCAATCGGTGGTGAGGTTGATCATAATAATTTGATATTAAAAGCAGTCAAAGTATCAACATTAAGGAACAATTTAATAAAATTAGAGCTGATTCAAAGTTATTCTACAAAGTAGTGTGAATTGTTAAAAATATAACTGGTGTCTCCCCCCGCCCTTTTTCTCACTGCTTTTGTTCATTAGAAAAGAAAGAAATCTTTACTCTCACTTCCCTAGGATCTTGCTCCAAACCTCCAAACATGGAGGTTTCCAAATCCCAGTGTGCATAATTATCTAAGGAGCTGGCTGGAAACACACTCCTGTATCCTGTTCCCTAGATTTTGAGGTGGGTCCAGGACTCTGCACTTTTTACAGACACTTTAGTGAATGGTAACAACCTTGGGTGTTTGAGGCCCCATGAAGAGGAATCAGCTGGTTGTCTGGGAAGCAGAGGGGAAGGTAGTGGCAATGTGGGTGGGTTCCTTCGCAAAGGGCCCTCCAAGGTAGGTCCCAGGTCAAGGTGGCTCTGTTAGGTCGGTGAAAGCTAAGGCCTTGGGTGTGTTGTCCCAAGCTGAACTCTCAGTTCTAAAGCCTTGGGAGTGTTGTCTATGGTGTCTGGAACATGCCCCTTGCTGGGCATCTGTCAGGCATCCCACAGGCAGTTGTTGGCAGGGGCATTGTGCCCATGGTGACCATGCTGATAGTAAACACCAAATGCTCACTGAGAATGAGGCTCTAGTCTCACTATTAAAATACAGTAAGTCATAGTCTTATCATTCCCATTTTGTAGCACAGAGAAGTTTAGCAGATTGCCCAAGGTAACACAGCCAGTGCATGGCAGAGGCAGGATTTGAACCTAGGCAGTAAGCTATGGAGTCTATTCTTGGCCCTCTGATCTTTGGCCTCAAGCAGAGACTGTGAGGATGGTGACCACATGAACTGAAGATGGAGTATTGTGTAATTGTTTTGGACCAAATCCTGGGATGCAAAGAGCCACAGAGAATAGAGGACTCTGGAAATTGACTATTCTTGAACTTAATGTCTACACTTACTAATAGAAGCATGATTTGGTTCAGAAATGTGAAGCAATGGGACACACCTTACACCTCAGGAGTTCTAAAGTAGTTCATACCTGTGGCCCCAATAAGAATGTCAAAGTCACTTGATTGCATTTTTTTGAGACAGAGTCTCACTTTGTCACTCTCAATGGAGTGCTGTGGCGTCATAGCTCAAGCAACCTCAAACTTCTGGGCTCAAGTCATCCTCTTGCCTCAGCCTCCCAAATAGCTGGGACTATAAGTGCTCGCCATGATGCCCAGGTAGTTTTTCTATTTTTAGTAGAGACAGGGCTTCACTTTTGCTCAGGCTGCTCTTGAATTCCTGAGCTCAGGCGACCCACCCACCTCAGCCACCCAGAGTGCTAGGATTACAGGCATGAGCCACCAACTTGATTGCATTTTTAATATGCTTTTTATCTTAATTTAATTTTTGGAATAGATGCTATATTGTGTTTACAGAGTTCAAAAGTCAAAACAATACAGAGAGGTCTGTATGTCTGAAAAGTCACCACTCCCTTTTCCGCCCTTGTCCTTGTTCATTGTGCTCTCTCCCCTTAGATGGCCACGTTTAGTCCCTTTCTCTGTCTTCTTCCACAGTCCTTTATGCAAATGCAGTCAATTACACACGTGCATTTGCATTCTCCTCATTTATTACACAAAAAACAGCAAACTCAACATACTGCTCTCTACTTTGCATTTTTCCATTTAGCAGTATACTGTATTCTGGAGCTCTTCCCATGTCAGTACAGAGGGAGCTTCCTCGTTATTATTTTTTACGGCTTTATAGTGGGGTGGCTGCAGTCAGCATGTACTGCTTCTGAAGAACTGTTGTTAAACTTTCAGAAATTGTGTGATCCCAGGGGGTGAGGTCTCAGCGTGTGACACATCTTGTACCCTCAATGAATCCCCAACAATAAAATTTTCAGGAAAAAAAAGAAATTGTCTGATCCCATTGACTTCATGTGAGCGGCTTGAAATGGACCATAGCTGTAGTATTTGTACAACAGAAATGAGCAATCTGTGCACATCAGGACTTCCCCTGCTCAGAGCCATGGTTGTTAAACACTTGCTGTTAACATCTACTGTGTGGATATACTACGGTTTAGTTAACCAGTCTCCCGTACGGTTACTTGATCTGTTTTAAATATTCTGTTTTTTATAAATGGTGCTTCAATGCATGACTGATGTCTGTCTTGAGAGGGGGGGAAAAGGGGGGATTGTGGCAGTCACTAGAATGAAAACTGCTCATAAGCCCCTACCTTTAGCACTCAGAAGTATGTCCCTGGACCAGCTCCATTGGGCACCATCCAGGAGCTTGTCAGAAATGCAGATTCTCAGGCCCCATGACTGAATTATGGAATCCAAGTCTGCATTTTAACCACATTCCAGGCAGGTGCTTCTCTGACCACACCTCAATGCCATACAGCCTACGTCGGCATGGGGACAGCGTGGCATCTTGGCCCCTCCAGTCTCAAAGCAGGAAGGCATTTGTGACTCCTTGTTCTAGGTCCTATAACCTGGGTGAGGAAAGACAACCTCCAGTGCCAGGAGAGGGAAAAAAGGATTTGTCCCCGTGCTCACCTAGAAGTAGAACTGTTTTGTACCACCAGCCCCCCAGGGCTTTCTAGGATGTAACTTCCTAGGAAGCTAATGGAGACTCCAGGTTACCCCAGCCACAGTCCTGGGACCAGGACTTCCATGAGTAAGAATTGAGAAAGAATGGTGGAGGGAGGTGTGAGTTTGGCTGTGGATGTGGGAGATGGGACTTTTAACCCTTTGCATGCTGACACACAGCCTCCAGGGCTGTGGCCCAGTGAGCTGATCAGAGAAAGGGACATATCGGGAGCCCCCTTGTGGCTGACCTGGGTAGTGAGCCGGATGGATGCCTGGGCTGGTGGAGCAAGGATAATAGTTTAACAGCCTTGCACCCGGGCTACATATTTGGAGAGGGGAGACCACACACATACATGCATAAGCACACATGCACACACACATGTACTCTGCTATAAGTGACCCATTCTTTTTTTTTTTTTTTTTTTTTTTGTAGAGACAGAGTCTTACTTTATGGCCCTCGGTAGAGTGCCGTGGCATCACACAGCTCACAGCAACCTCCAACTCCTGGGCTTAAGTGATTCTCTTGCCTCAGCCTCCCGAGTAGCTGGGACTACAGGCGCCCGCCACCACGCCCAGCTATTTTTTGGTTGCAGTTTGGCCGGGGCTGGGTTTGAACCCGCCACCCTGAGTATATGAGGCTGGCGCTTTACCGACTGAGCCACAGGCACCGTCCATAAGTGACCTATTCTTTAGCTAAGGCTGCACCAAGCTGGTTCCCAGGCAGGAGCACATTCTGTTCATTTCCCATGACCTTCCCATTTCCTTCCGTGATAGTCAGCTTTCTGTGTCCCCCTCCATGCAGCTGCGGTCCTTCCAGAGCCGAGAGAACACAGAGTTTAGGCTGTGACCTAAACCTTGCATGCTTGGCCCTGACAACCAAAGAACCTACCCTAACAATCGGGCACTTCCCTTAGAGGGAAGTTTACAACTGTGGGCTCTAATGGTTTAGATTCCCTGGCTATGAGGCCCCATCTTCATCCATGGGGAGAAAGCAGAGCCAGGATCCAGGTTCTCCTGAGCAGCATCTGTGCCCTGGGTGAAGGAAGGTCCACCTCTACCAAGTAGCATTTATTGAGTGCTTACTGTGTGCCAGGATTTGCCTCTGCTTATCTAATTTAATCCTCACAACTCTCTGTCTTATGTGGATTAAACACTCAGTGGATATTAGATGAATAAATGGATTAGCCCTTTGAATCAGATCTTCTTGTTATTTCCCATCAGTTCTCAGACTTCGCTTCCTACCAGTCTTCCTGCTCACTGCTCTGCATACTCACGCCTCAGGGCCTTTGCATATTCCCTTTGTGGGGACACTTCACCCAGATATCTCCATGGCTGGCTTCCTCCCCTCCTCTCGGCCTTTACTCCAAACTCTGCTTCCCAGAACACTTTATTTAAAATTATAATACCCTCCTCCTATTCTTTTCTCCTACTTTATCTTCCCCAAAGCATTAATTACCTTCTACCATTTTATATGCATTACTTCCTGATCTTGTTTGTTGTTTGTGTCCTCCCAGGATATCCATTCCTTCCAGCAGGGCTTTCTGTCTTCACAGCTGTCAGGGTCTGGCTCAGAGAAGGTGCTCAGTAAGCATACAATAGAACCTCTGCAAGTTGAACATCCAAGGGACTGTAACAACTGGTCAACATATAGAGGTGGTCAAAATAAGGAACTAGGCCTACAGAACTGATATGAACATGTGGTGCATGTCCGGTGTATGGAAATTAGGCCAACTTAAGAAGTTGGTCAGTGTAGGGAGGTGGTCATTGCTGTACATTGAAAATAGGAAAGAATGAATGAGTTCCCTTTTGAAGAGAGGGAAATTGAGCCTCAAAGAAATTATCTGATCCCTTATCTAAGGTCATATGGCAAATAAATGGTAGATTTGGGATTCAAGTCCAGGATGACTCCAAGGAGGGTTTCCTGAGGGGAGGGCTGGATAGGCCTGTTTAGGTGGACCGCAAACAAAGTTGCCTTTGAGGCAAAGGGATTCAGTAGCTGAGTTTTATAACCTATATACAAGCAAGTACAAAGAAGCCCCTGTAATCCTGTCTTCCTCCCAGGAAGATGGATACCAGGTAGCTGCAGGCGACAAAAAGGTGTGCTGAAATAAAAGACACGGATATCACCTTTGCTGTTGTTTTTCTTTGTAGGGTGTCTGTGTATAATGATACAAGCCCCCTGTCTGGTAACTCCTTCCCACAGGACACTGAGTCCTGACATCTGTACTTAAAACCCGGGCAAGAGCTCAGGGCTTTGTCTACACCAGTGCAATTATGTGGTTAATTGTGCTAGTATGTCCGTTAGCTGACATAATCAGAGAGTGAATTAACTTCTGCTTTTCTAGCTATATTTTCAAGACATTTTTAAATGCTTATTTTTTTTCTCGAGCCTATGCACTTTTCAGAAATTAAATTTAGACTGTGATTTTATTACCCTTTTTATTTAATTTACTCTAACGGTTGCTTTCAAGCTGTGAACCAGCTGTTGACTTTGAAAAAACATTGTTCAATTTGAAGGGAACAATTTTAAACTTAATGTAATGGCTGTAAGTAATCACTACAGCAATTACACTCCCCAGCGTTGTGCGTCACACGAGGCATGGTGGGGATTTGGAACTATGCTTCTGGGTGGCCTGAGAGACGACTTGGGCAAGAGACAGGCAGTGTGTATCCGGGGACAGAGGGGCCCGTGGGCCACACTGGCATTTTTCTCCCCTCTGGCCTATTTGGGGACAGGTTCAGGGGAGCGTTTGGTGGAGGTCCAGGTTTAGCTGAGCACACCGACTCACTGCTGGGCTCCCACCTCTTTTCAGCCACTGAATTTCATCAGAGGGTTTTGCCCCACCTCCTGCCCTTTGCCCTGGATTATAGAATTCTAAGAGATTGTGAGGTCAGGTGGAATTCGGGGGCTCAACTTGCACAGGACCTTTTTGTTGGTCGCTTTCTGCCGTTGTTTTCATTCACCTGCTCACCTCCTAATTTACTCAATTTCTGGTAGACTGCGACGAAAATGGACACAAATTCTTCCCATGCCCACATGCAGATTTCTTCGCAAGGCTTTTCTCCCATTAAGAAGTAAAATTCAGTTCTCCAAATCTTAAATTTCAGCTTGGTTATGTGATGGCCTTTGGCCAATAAGACATTAGTCAACATCATGGAGGCTGGTCCTCTCTGGCTGCCTTTAGAGCTGTGTGGGAAGAAGCCAGGGCTGACCTGATGGATGAGGAAAGACCTTGGGGAGCACAATTGAGCAGGTCCTGCTGACGTCTCCAAAAACCAGCCTGCTCATCTGTGAGTGAGCCAGCCTAGCACACCTATTGAATCAAGAGCTGAATAAAGTGATGGTTGTGTTAAACCGCTATGCTTTGGGTGTTTCACTGTGTAGGCTGAACTGATCAACAGGCATTTCACTTGGCCTTTGATTTCTGACCTGACAAGTCTATATATGAGCTTTCATGTTGTGGGTGCTTCAGGGTGGTGCTCGGGGTGGGGAATGAACATTATTCATCTTCATATCCTCAGGACCTGGGCAGTAAGTTTTAGTCCTTATGAGGATAGATTTGTGCTCAGAGACACCTGGAATTCTGTCCCAGAGTCATTTTTTGGAAGTGTGTGACTGTGCAGTGGTAATTGCTAGTGGTGTTTGCTAAGTGTTCTGCTCACTTGCCCATTCTGTGATGGTTGGGTAAGATCTTATGACTAGCTCAGACCAACGAGTTGTGAGCAGAAGTAAGCCTCTTTAGAGATCTCTTTCCTTCTCCTATGATGACCAACTAAAATGTTCCAGAAAGTGCTGCTCCATCACCCTGGAGCCCAGAGTGAAGGGGTCACAGGCTGGGTCTCTGAATAGCAACTCTAGATTAGTGTTTCTCAGACTTTAAAAAAAAATCTCACAGCACACACACACACAAAGAAAAATCTCACAGCACACACACACACACAAAGAAAAATCTCACAGCACACTTGAACCTATAGTTAAACTTCCATAGCACATTTAAATTATGTTGATTAAAAAGAATAAAAGAGGGTGGCACCTGTGGCACAGTGGATAGGGTACCGGGCCCCATATACTGAGGGTGGCAGGTTCAAACCCGGCCCTGGCTAAACTGCAACAAAAAATAGCCGGGCGCTGTGGCGGGCGCCTGTGGTCCCAGCTACTTGGGAGGCTGAGGCAGGAGAATTACCTAAGTCCAGGAGTTGGAGGTTGCTGTGAGCTACGTGATGCCACGGCACTCTACCCAGGGAGATAAAGTGAGACTCTGTCTCTACCAGAAAAAAAAAAAAAAAGAATAAAAGAAGGAATATATTTACTATGCCTTGATTTCTTTCAAAAAGAATTTAACTAAGGATCTTTAAAATTTTTTGTGGCAACCCTAAGGTCCTCTCACGGCAAACCAGTCACCAGTGTTCCTTGGCACACCGGTTAAAAATCACTGATCTGGATGGAGACCGACATGTGAGCTTTACCAGGCAGTGCCCTCAGGACCCACATTCATGGGGAGGAAGGAAGGAGAACTGGGCTGACACAGAAGAGAGCTCTGAAGTTGGTGGTCCTTCAGCCATGTCCCAAGCTGGGGTGATAGTTTGAGATTTTATATCCCTACATCAACCACTTGCTGGACATGAGCTACCCCAGGAAGGGGATGTGGTCTTGGGTGAGATGGAGCTCTTCAGCTGAGGGCAATTTCCAGAGAGGGCGGACAGCTGAGGGTGATGGGGAGCACCCCAGCAGCTGGGAGAATAGCAGAGGCGTGCAGGACTTTTCTAGGCCAGCTATTAAACACAGTCATCATCAAAAACTAAGTTGTGTAAACTTATAGTTAAACACATTTTATTTAAAACGAGGGATGTAAATACCCCAAATCCATCACTTCCCCAAGTTGTACCACATTTTATGATTACCCACATCCTTGAGCTTATTTGTGATTGCATCGGCCTGGTGTGAAACCACACAGCTCTTTCCAGCTGTGTGTGCAGTGACTTCACTGTAGGAGCCTGACATTGGCCATCACAGGAGGATTTATACCGCAGAAATTGGCAAACGCTACAAATCAAGGCTTTATTTATTGTTTGGTTGAATGTCTAGATGTGAGAAAGTGATGGAGAAAAAATGCATTAAATTGAAAAGTGTCATAATGGCAGCTTTCCCATTATGAATAACAACAAAAAATGTCAAATCAGAGTTGAATTGCAGTTCTTGGTAGGCATATAGGAGTTTGTTAAAAATCAGTAGAAGCCTTCTGTTTGAATCATTTGGCTATATGGTATTTACAATAAAGATTGTTCTACATTTTGTTATTATTTATAATCTGTGCACTATATAGTCTTTATATCAGTAAAACTTATAAAAAAGAGAGAGAGACACACACAATGTGTCTATAAAGTTCGTGTGCAATTTAAAATAGTTGTAAATTTTAAATTGAGCATGAACTTCATGGACGCCCTGTACATATATGTTGTTTTCCCTAGAAAACCATTATTGAACATTTACCAGCACAGCACAGGGGATTATGTTGGTCCGTCAGTCCTTAGAGGCTTTTCTCGTGTTGGAATACAGCATCCACTACAAAGGTAGCATGGGGCAGAGTCATTGCCAAGTCTTGATGGGCATGGAGCTCGAGTGAGAGCTAATCTTCTGCTCTCTCACTGAGATTTTTGGGGTTGTTACCAAAGCATAACCTGCCTATACTGACTAATACACTTAGGCAAAGGGACTTAATTCTCCGGGTTGTAATTCGCTCACAATAATACCTTCTGTAGGATTTCAGAGAGAATCAGAGATGATATCTATGTTTCTTTAGGCATCAAGGAAGCTCTAAATAATAGTAGCTATTTTTTATTGATAACAGTGTCTTAATACATGATTTATTGATTTATTTATCTGATGGAAAATGCCCTTGAATCAATTCATACACGCCATCTTCATATAGCTGGGGATGAGGGCACAGCTCTCTGTCTCTCTGCCCCTCTTTCCCCTATCTGTCCCATTTTTTTGGACACTTTCCTGTGTCTTTCTCTGCATTTGTGTCTGAATCTAAATCACAATCTATGGGGCTGAACCAAAGGCCACCAGTCCCAGTGGGAAGGACAATCTTTCAGGGACCCTGGAGTGATTACTACCCCTTTATTGTGACTGCAGTGGCTCTGCCCCCAGTCTCCTGAGTGGAGTCAAGTACAGCTCCGAGGAACAGTGGTATAGGAAAGCCATAAAGGTTAATGTCCTGAGAAATACTGTCTGGAGGTAGCCACAGCAGGCAGGAATAACAACTGTAATGCAAAATAAAAATGGATTATCACAAAGCTCGACCATGCCTCACAGGGGTCTGAGCAGCACACACAGCAGATGGGGCCAGAAAGGGTGTGGCAAGTCAGTCACTTGAACCACAACCCGAGGGGTAGCCTGGCTCCCTGGGTGATTCCACTCTGCAGCCGGGATTGAGAGCTCCTGTTCTAATCATTTTTTTTCTTTTTAATTTTTTTTTTATTGTTAAATCATACCTGTGTACATTAGTGCAATCAAGGGGTACAATGTGCTGGTTTCATACAATCTGAAATATTCTCGTCAGACTGTTCAATGTAGCCTTCATGGGATTTTCTTAGTCACTGTATGTAGACATTTGTATTCTGCATTTAGTACGTTTTGCCTGTACCCATTCTAAGATGCACCGTAGGTGTGGCCCCACCCATTTCCCTCCCTCCACCCTAACCTCCCTCCTCCCTTCCCCTTCCTTGGCCCTTTCCCCACAGTCTTGTGTTATAGTTGGGTTATAGCCTTCCTGTGAAAGCTATAATTTAGCTTCATAGTAGGGCTGAGTACATTGGATACTTTTTCTTCCATTCCTGAGATACTTTGCTAAGAAGAATATGTTCCAGCTCCATCCATGTAAGCATGAAAGAGGTAAAGTCTCCATCTTTCTTTAAGGCTGCATAGTATTCCATGGTATACATGTACCACAATTTGCTAGTCCATTTGTGTATTGATGGGCACTTGGGCTTCTTCCATGACTTAGCAATTATGAATTGGGCTGCAATGAACATTCTGGTACAGATGTCTTTGTTATATTGTGATTTTTGGTCTTCTGGGTATAAACCTAGTAAAGGAATTATAGGATTGAATGGTAGGTCTATTTTTAGGTCTCTAAGTATTCTCCAAACATCCTTCCAGAAGGAATGTATTAGTGTGCATTCCCAACAGCAGTGTAGAAGTGTGCACCTTTCTCCACATCCACGCCAACATCTCTGGTTTTGGGATTTTTGTTATGTGGGCTACTCTTACCGGATTTAGTTGATATCTCAAAGTAGTTTTGATTTGCATTTCTCTGATGATTAAGGGTGATGAGCTTTTTTCATGTGTTTGTAGATTGTGCGTCTGTCTTCTTTAGAGAAGTTTCTCTTCAAGTTCCTTGCCCACCCTGAGATGGGATCACTTATTCTTTTCTAGTTAATACGTTTGAGTTCTCTGTGGATTTTGGTTATTAGACCTTTATTGGAGGTATAACCTGCAAATATTTTCTCCCATTTTGAGGGCTGTCTGCTTGCCTTACTTACTATGTTCTTGGCTGTGCAGAAGCTTTTTAGTTTGATCAGGTCCCAGTAGTGTATTTTTGATACTGCTTCAATTGCCTGGGGAGTCCTCCTCATAAAATATTCACCCAGGCCGATTCCTTCAAGAGTTTTCCCTGCACTTTCTTCAACTATTTTTATAGTTTTGTGTCTTAAGTTTAAATCTTTAATCCAGTGAGAGTCTATCTTAGTTAATGGTGAAAGGTGTGGGTCCAGTTTCAATCTTCTACAGGTTGCCAGCCAGTTCACCCAGCACCATTTGTTAAATAGGGAATCTTTTCCCCACCAAATGTTTTTAATTGGCTTGTCAAAGATCAAATAATGGTAAGTAGCTGGATTCATCTCTTGGTTCTCTATTCTGTTCCAGACATCTACTTCACTGTTTTTGTGCCAGTACCATGCTGTTTTGATCACTATCGATTTATAGTACAGTCTCAGGTCTGGTAGCGTGATTCCTCCTGCTTTGTTTTTATTGCTGAGTAATGTTTGGGCTATTCGAGGTTTTTTCTAATTCCATATAAAACGAAGTATTATTTTTTCAAGATCTTTAAAATATGATAATGGAGCTTTAATAGGAATTGCATTAAAATTATATATTGCTTTGGGTAGTATAGACATTTTAACAATGTTGATTCTTCCCAGCCATGAGCATGGTATGTTTTTCCATTTGTTAATGTCTTCAGCTATTTCTTTTCTTAAAGCTTCATAGTTCTCTTTGTAGAGATCTTTCACATCCTTTGTTAGGTATATTCCCAAATATTTCATCTTCTTTGGCACTACTGTGAAAGGAATAGAGTCCTTAACCGTTTTTTCAGCTTGGTTATTGTTGGTATATATAAAGGCTACAGATTTATGGGTGTTGATTTTTTAGCCTGAGACATTGCTGTATTCCTTAATCACTTCTAAAAGTTTAGTAGTAGAATCTCTAGTGTTTTCCAGATCATGTCATCTGCAAAGAGTGAAAGTTTGATCTCTTCTGACCCTATGGATACCCTTGATCGCCTTTTCTTCCCTAATTGCAATGGCTAAAACTTCCATTACAATGTTAAAGAGCAATGGAGACAATGGGCAACCTTGCCTGGTTCCTGATCTAGGTGGAAGTGATTTCAATTTAACTCCATTCAATACGATATTGGCTGTGGGTTTGCTGTAGATGGCCTCTATTAGTATAAGAAATTTCCATTCTATACCAATTTTCTTAAGTGTTCTGATCACGAAGGGATTCTGGATATTATCAAAAGCTTTTTCTGCATCAATTGAAAGAATCGTATGGTCTTTATTTTTTAGTTTGTTTATGTGCTGAATTACATTTATAGATTTATGTATATTGAACCAGCCTCAAGACCCTGGGATAAATCCCACTTGGTCATGGTATATAATTTTTTTGATATGTTGTTGGATTCTGTTTGTTAGGATCTTATTGAGTATTTTAGCATCAATATTCCTTAGTGATATTGGTCTATAATTTTCTTTTCTTGTTGGGTCTTTCCCTGGTTTGGGGATCAAGGTGATGTTTGCTTCATAGAATGTGTTGGGTAATATTCCTTCTTTTTCTATATTTTGGAAGAGGTTTAGTAATATAGGTACTAGTTCTTCTTTAAAGGTTTGGTAGAATTCTGACATAAAGCCATCTGGTCCTGAGCTTTTCTTTTTAGGGAGATTTTGTATAGTTGATGCTATTTCAGAACTTGATATAGGGCTGTTCAACATTTCCACTTCATTCTGGCTAAGTCTTGGTAGGTGGCATACTTCCATGTATTGGTCAATTTCTTTCAGATTTTCATATTTCTGATAGTAGAGATTCTTGTAGTATTTGTTAAGGATTTTTTGAATTTCTGAGGGGTCTGTTGTTATTTCATCGTTACCATTTCTAATTGATGAAATTAGAGATTTTACTCTTTTTTTCCTGGTTAGGTTGGCCAAAGGTTTATCTATTTTATTGATCTTTTCAAAAGACCAACTTTTGGATTGATTGATCTGTTGTATAATTCTTTTGTTTTCAATTTCATTCAATTCTGCTCTGATTTTGGTTATTTATTTTCTTCTGCTGGATTTGGGGTTGAAGTGTTCTTCCTTCTCCAGTTGCTTGAGATGTCCCATTAAGTTATTAACTTCCTCTCTTTCCGTTTTCTTGAGGAAGGCTTGCAGTGCTATAAATTTCCCTCTTAGGACTGCCTTTGCAGTATCCCAGAGGTTTATTCTTTTCCTGATTGTTGTTTTGTTCCAAAAATTTGGTGATTTACTTCTTAATCTCACCTATAACCCATCTATCCTTTAGTATAAGGTTGTTTAGCTTCCATGTTTTTGAATGGGTATGCAGGTTCCTGTTGTTATTGAGTTCAATTTTATTCCATGATGGTCTGAGAAGATGCAAGGAATAATTTCTATATTTAAAAATTTGCTGAGATTAGATTTGTGGCCTAGGATGTGGTCAATTTTGGAGTATGTTCTGTGGGCTGATGAGAAGAATGTGTATTCAGTTTTGTTGGGATGAAATGTTCTGTAGATGTCTGTTAAGTTGTCTGTTGAATGGTTGAGTTTAAATCTAAAATTTCTTTGCTTAGCTTCTTTTTGGAGGATCTATCCAGCACTGCTAAAGGGGTGTTAAAATCTCCAACTACTATGGAACTGGAGGAAATCATGTTGCTCATGTCAGTTAGAGTTTCTCTTATAAATTGAGATGCATTCTGGTTGGGTGCATCCATATTAATAATTGAAATCTCATCATATTGAGTATTACCTTTAACAAATATGAAGTGTCCATCCTTATCCTTCCTTATTTCAGTTGTTTTAAAGCCTATTGTGTCTGCGAATAGGATTGCAACGCCTGCTTTTTTCTGCTTTCCATTTGCCTGGAGTATAGATGACCATTCCTTCACCTTGAGTCTATATTTGTCTTTTAATGTAAGATGTGATTCTTGTATGCAGCAGATATCTGGCTTGAGTTTTTGTATCCAGTCAGCCAACCTGTGCCTCTTTAGAGGACAATTTAAACCATTCACCTTAATTGAGAATATTGATAAGCCTTTCGAGAGTCCAGTGGACATTTTTAATCCTTTTGCAACTGTGGAAGTTGGAATTTGATCAAATTTTTCTGGGTGGGTTTACTTTTGTGGTGGAGGATTACACTGGTTTTTATAGAGGATAGGTCTGAGAATATCCTGGAGAGCTGGTTTAGTTACGGCAAATTTCTTCAACATGTGAATGTCATGAAAGTATTTAATTTCTCCATAATAAATGAAACTCAGTTTAGCTGGGTACAGGATCTGGGGTTGAAAGTTATTTTGTTTTAGGAGATTAAAAGTTTATGACCATCTTCTATATATACAACTTGAAAGGTTTCAGCAGAGAGATCTGCAGTTATTCTAATACTCTTGCCCTTGTAGGTGATGGTTTTCTTTTGTCTGGCTGCTTTCAGAATTTTCTCCTTCATATTAACTTTAGTGAAATTGATTATGATGTGTCTGGGGGATGTCTTATTTGGGTTGAGTCATGCTGGAGTTCTGAATCTGTCTGCTATCTGAATTTCAGAATCTCTTGGCATGTCTGGAAAGTTCTCCTTCATAATCTCACGGAGAAGAGACTCCGTGCCTTGTGAAGCCACTTCATCGCTTTCTGGGATCCCTATAAGACGAATATTGATTTTCTTTGAATTATCCCAGAGCTCTCTGAGAGAGTGATCTATTTTTGCCCTCCATTTCTCTTCCTCTTTGAGAAGTTGGGAGCATTCAAAAGTTTTGTCTTCATTGTCAGAAATCCTTTCTTCTGCTTGGTCCATTCTGTTACTGAGGGATTCTACTGTGTTTCTCAGATCTTTGAGGGCTGTGACTTCTTGTCTCAATGTATCGAAATCTTTGGTCATTTGGTCTTTGAATTCATTGAATTCTTGAGATATCTTTTGGGTTATTGCTTGGAATTCTAATTCGATCTTACTTGCTATCCAGATTCTGAATTCGATTTTTGACATCTCAGCTATTTGTCTGTGCATGGGATCTTGTGCTGTGTCTGCCCCATTGATCCTTGGGGGAGTCGATCTACTCTGATTATTCATATTGCCAGTGTTTTTCTGTTGATTTCGCCTCATGATTGTTTTTCACCATTGCCTCTGGCCGTCCTCAGAGTTGGGGAGGTGTCTCTCCAAGATTAGACCCCAGCGGTATCACTCTATTGTTGCTGGATCTTTGTGGGGAGTGACCCTGTGTAGTTCCTCTGGGGCTGCCCCAGCCAGGGAGTTCTGGTTGTGGAAGCAGCTCTGGAGTGTGACACACACCCGGATCCAGCAACGGGGGGGAGGTTGTGTGCACGGTTCTGGGAGTGCCTGGGACCCAGTGACTTTGGCACAGAGAGCCCAAGGCTCCAGCAGTCTCTGGGCAGGAGAAGGGCTCTGCACAGAGGCAGGGAGGGCTTTAGAGGGCACGCAGCTACCAGAGTCCCTGGCCAGATGAGCGGGCCGGTGTGGAGGAGGGCTAGTCTAATCATTTTTGGAATAACATGTGTGTCTCTGGAGGCTGCTATGAGGAATATCATGGTGTTTATTTTTATTTATTTATTTTTTTGAGACAGAGTCTCACTCTGTCACCCTGAGTAGAGTGCTGTGGAGTCATAGTTCACAGCAACCTCACACTTTTGGTCTCAAGGAATCCTCTTGCCTCAGCCGCCCAAGTAACTGGGACTACAGATGCCCACTACAATGCTTAGCTATTTTTTTTTTTTTTTTTAGTAGAGATGGAGTCTTGTACATGCTCAGGATGGTCTTGAACTGTTAGCCCAAGCGATCCATCTGCCTTAGCCTCCTAGAGTGGTAGGATTACAGGTATGAGCTACTGCCCTCCACCTAGCATGGTGGTTAATAATTTATTATAGGCTCATCAGATGGACACCCTTTAAATAAATTATGATGCGTTTGTGTTAAAAATTATGAGAGACATTTATACCTATTGTTATGGCATAGTGTCCTATAAATATTAAAGGGAAAAGGCATGATGGTGAAAGTCTTTATGGTGAGTTTCCATTCAAGGAGGGGAAGTTGGGGGGTATATTCATGTATGTTTTATACACGTGACTCTGTAAAAGGAGAGAATTGTGACAGTGGGGATTAGAAATGGGAACAGGGTGGCTGAGTTAGGTGGGAAAGTTACATTTTGACTATATGCCCTTTGCTTCAAATTATCACTATATAAATTTGTTAATAACAGAAAAAAAATACCACTAGGTTTTGGAAGCACCATCATCACCCATGATGCTCACCTAGTCAAGGGCCACCTCAGCACCGAGTTTGTGAAGATCCCAGTGACCTAAATGTTATTTATGGGGTGATGGGACTGGATTCCCCCAAGACAGCTCTAAAACTGATCAGCAGGAATGACGTGGGGAAATGGCAGAGGTGGAGTCTTTGAAAGAAATTGGTTGCACATCAGAAGCACAAAAGGAACCTGACAATGTAAGTCTAGGACTATTTAGGCTCCTTCCACGTGGAGGAGACATCAGGGAATGGGTGGTTTAGACACAAAGAAGATTGGAATGTTTCCCTGCCATCCATCTGCTTTGTTTCTTCTGATTCTGGCCTCCCCATGGTTACTACTAGGTCCCTGCCATCTTACCTTGTCAACACCCCACCCCACCTGGCCCCTGCAGCCATCTGGATGATGTCCTAGGTGGGCTCCTTGGTGTCTGGAGGGCCCTGATATTTGGGTGCCCCATCTTCAGGGCCTGCCAGGACGGGAGCTGAGTCAGGGCTGTTTGAGGAACTGGTGGCCCAGTTGAGGAAGCCAGTGGGCTTAGGGACAGTTCTCTGTCTGCGGCCCCTTTCTGGCCCTGATGGTTGCTCTTTCTGACTCTCTCATCCTGACTTCCAGCCTCAGACTTTCTGTCTCCTCCTCCTCCTTTCCCCTTCCCCTCTTCAGGGAAATTGCATTCCAGAGTTTCCAGATTGCCTCACTTGAAATTCTCACAGGTCTCTGGGAGAAACAGTGCAGAGGATTCCAGGATAGACCATCAGGCCACAGGGTGCTGGGCAGAAGGCCACCCTCAGTAAGTACTCTAGGGGTGTTCTAGGGGACAGTGAAACTACCTGGGCCGTGTCTTGTCTCATAGTTAGCTGTCCACAGGGTCTGGTACTATGGCCTGTGTCCTCTGATGCAGCACTGCTGAGACATTTTGCACATCTGTGGACTGCACCTGGTATGCATATGTCCTGTGGGCATGGTTGGCTCTATCCTCCTAATGCCTGAGAAGCACCATCCTCTTACAGGGCGGCCCTTGGAGGTGCATGGCAGTGTCTGGCCCACTGCAGGTGTTCACTGGGCGGGAGCTGCATTCTGCACTGGGGCTTCCACCACCACCACCACACACACAATCCTTTCCTTCTCTAGACAGGAGCAGGGGCTCTTGGGTCTAGCCTGGTGTCTGTGTCAAAGTGGGCAGTAGAAGAAACAAGGGGGCTGGGAGAAGCAAGGACTGGACCCATCATGGCCTCTGGGGTTTCAGCCCTAGACCTACGAGGGAGGGAAGCAGAGGAGCTGGCAAAGTGAACTCCTGGGCCTGGTGCAGACTGCAGCAAGTCACAGTTTGCTGGCCTGGAACCTTACACAGGGAGGCTCCTACCCTGCCTGCTCCCAATTTTATGGACCTCATTTCAGTGCTAGGGAGTGAGGTTTATGATCCATCGTAGGTGAGAATGTCATGGTTCAGAGCTTAGTAAAGAGGTCTTACTTGTGTGGATTCTTACCCTCCCCCTCCCAACCTGAAGATGGTACCCACAGGGTGCTCAGGAAATGTCTATTGAAGGAATTAAGGAATGAGGAAACACTCCTCAGATCCCCGAGATGGCCAGAGGCAGAGAAGGCCTGTACAACTCAACCAGTGTGACTCCAAGCCTGTGCTCTCTGCACTCTGCAAGGCGCACAACACTGTTCCCAGCCCAGGGGGCAGAAGAGCCATGTTCATGGTAGGGTGAGGTGGTGAGTGCCACAAAAAAGGGAGGAACCAAGTGCTGTGGAAGCTCCAAGGAGGAAGCAGTGTTGCCTAGACAGCTGAGAAAGGCTGTGTTTTCAAAAGTGTGTTGCTGGACAGGTCAGGAAGGTTGCCATGCATGGAGAGGCTGGGAGGGGTGGCATTCTGGTAATGTCAAAGCATGTGGTGCAGAGAGTGAGGGGCTGGAGCCGGATGAGGGGCAGGCTGAGGAGTTGGGTTTTTCTTTACTTGACAGAGCCTTTACAGCAGGAAAAATCATCAACAGTGACAATAGTCTGGCTTGTGAGATGTATCAGAGAGGCAAAACCAATCGCATATTATATGTAGATATATGAGCAAATTCATTTGGAGAACTGAAGGTCAGAAGCCCTCTGTGATGTGCTGTGCGCAAGCTGGAAAACGAGGAAGGCCAGTTGTGTAATTCAGCTCAAAGCCATAGGACCCAGAGCCAGGTTGGGGAAGGGGAGCTTTGGTGTAAATCCCGGAGTCCAGAGGTTCTAGAACTGGGAACTCTGATGTCCAAGACAGGAGAAGATGATGTCCCAGCTCTAGGAGAGAGAGTCCACTCTTCCTCTCCTCTTTGTTCCATCTGGACCCCCAAGGGATTGCGTGATGCCCGCCCACATTGGTGAAGGGGGATCTTCTTTACTCAATAGTCTACTGATCCAGACACAACCAGAAATCACATTTTAACAGCATAAAATTTGCCCAGGAGATGGGACGAGAGGTTGCTATAAAGGATGAAAAGAGGAAGACTAATGTGGAGGCAATAAGACATCATCATCCCCATTATTATCTCCAGTTGTGCCCCTGGCCCCTGAGACCCGTGCCGCCACCTGGAGAGGATGTCAGCTAAACTCAGATGGCAGCAGCAGGAAGGGAGAGGTGTGGTCAGAATATACAGAGGTTAAAAAGGCTGAATCAATAGGACTTAGTGGTTATATGTGGGGGGGAGAGGCAGGGATGAGTTAAGAATAGCCCTGGCTAATCCTTTGAAGCTGAGTGTACAGAAGTGCCCAGCTGGGAAACACAGAGGAGAGGCTAGAGAAGGTAGAGAGGTTATGATGTTTTTTTGAATCCAAGGTAGCCACGGGACCTTCTGGTGGAAATGTCTAGTGGGCAGCTGTGTGTGTAGCTCAGCAGAGAGATGGGGCTGGAAGAGTAGCCCTCGCTGAGCACTGTGTCTTCACCAGTATGGGCACTGGGGACCTGGACATGTCCTTGGATGAATGAGACCCTCATGAGTCATTGTGGCATAAATGTCTTGGAATTCAGCCAGGTGGATCTTTGGAGACTTAACAGATGGAGACAATGGACAAACCCTTCAGATCCTGGACATCACGATAACCTAGTCTGGCCCCTCCTCCTTCCTTCACTCTTTTATCTGGTTGCACATTCTGGGTCAGCAATCCTGGTTCTTGTTGACCTCATGAAAACCCTGTGAGATTGAGGGTGGCATACAGAAAGCCCTGTAACCTTGAGCTAGTCTTGGCTCCTTCCTGGACTCAGTGATCAGAGCACACTAAAGGACAATGATTTTCTCCCTTCTGTTCCCTTCAAGCTCTATGATCAGGGCTCATGGGACTGAGTAAATTCCCAAGTAGGGAAACCATCATCCAGACTTTTCCCCTTAATTGTATAGATCTGACCTAAAAGGATGAGTCTGGGAGAGCTCAGGGCAGAATTACATTTGAGATGGGACCTATATTCTTATCTTTTCCAAAGTGTCTGGAGCAGGAGACCAGCTGAGTGACTTACCCCAACTGTCTCCTCCGGCAGTAGGAGAGAGAGTAAAGTCTCACCCAGCAGGAGCCACCTCATTTACATGCATCAGAAACAATTTTTGTGAATTTAATTAATCACAGTTTACATGCTAATAACCCTTGAAATAGTTTTATGGGTAAATAATGGGTATTCCCTGCTGTGGGGGGGAATTCTTGGTTCCAGCATTATTTTATAATTTATTTCCCATTGAGTTATTAGGGAGTGAGAGTAATACCTACAGTTGTGATAGGTAGGAAGAAAGAAGTGTCATGAGGGCTGGAGAAGCTTGGATCTCTACCAGTAGGTGCTTGATGTCAAGGTGGGGCAGTTAAAGGGACCAATGCCCAGTGAGGTCATTTTTATTTTTAGGCCTCCCGGTTAAAATATCATGATGATAATTCTACAATATTAATCATTGTCCTTACTACCATGACCACCATTCTTTACAATCCTCCCTCCACCATCACTACCTCTATCATCTCTCCTTTTATCATTACTCAGTCCAGTATTATCACCACCATACCACCTCCATTGGTACTATCACCTCCACCATCATCACATCCACTATCTCTATCACTACCATCAGCACAGTCACCACCACTAGTATCACCATCAGCATCACCACCATCACCACCATCATCACCATCATCACCATTACCATGACCACCCAGTATCACTCCTGTGAGCACCATCACCACCACCACCATCGCCTTCATTTTCATCACCACCAATGCTCATTATTGCCTCCATTATTATAACCACCATTATCATCACCACCATGACCTCTATCACCATCACCCCTATCATCACCACTACCACCCATCATCATCATCACCATTATTATTGCCACCATCACCACCATCACTATCAGCACAGCCTTTAACATCAGTATCACTGTCATCATCATTATAGCCACAACCATACCATCTCGACCTTCACTACCTTTCTGTACCTTGGGGATGCTAACTTCCTTCCTTCCAGAAATCCAGCATCATCCCTGGATCCTCTTCACTCTCTTTCCTCCCCACTCATCCTTGCTCACTCAATCCTGTTGAGTTTACCTCCTGCATATCTTTTCAAGTTATGTCATCATCTTTCCTTTTATTTCCTCAGTTTATGTCTAGTAGACCAGTTCTACTGGTCTAGTAGATCAGTTCCTCACTTGGTCTACTGCAAAACTGGTTACTCTATTTCTTGCTTTTTTGAGAAAGATTCTCACTCTGTCGCCCTGGGTAGCATGAGGTAGTATCCTAGCTCACAGCAACCTCAAACTTCTGGGCTCAAGCAATCTTCCTGCCTTATCCTCCCAAGGAAGTGGCACTACAGGTGCCTGCCACGCCTGGCTAGTTTTTCTATTTTTAGTAGAGATGGAGGTCTTACTGTTGCTTCGGGTGGTCTCGAACTGTTGAGCTCAGGCTATCTACCTGCCTCGCCTTTCTAAAGTGTTGGAATTACAGGCGTGAGATGCTGTGCCCAGCTCTGGTGTCTCTATTTCTATCCAATGTGGTGCTAGAGTATCCTACTGATCTGGGAATCTGACCCATGTCATTCCTGTTATGAGAACTTCTCCTGCCTCGTTGTTACCTGTGCTACTGTACCATGAGTAGCGTGTTAGCGTGCAAGCTGTTTTTATGGAAAACATTCTATGGATCCATATATTTGTTTAAACATTAAAAAATTTAATATTACTTATTTACAAATAAAACTAGATATCAACTCATTTTGCATACACTATGCTTCATTGAATCTAAAACACAATTGTAAGATGCAGTATTATTTTATGTAGCACCAACAGGGAAAAAGTGCTGTCAGTTGGCATTGTCAGAGGCAATAGATTTTAAGATGCATCCCAATTTCAGAGTCAAAATGGGAGAAAAATTATTTTTTAGTATCAATGACAAAGGAAGTTCATAAACAACTATACGACTAAAGCAAATTAGAAACTAAGCACATAAAAGCGATAACATTCAAATTAGTATTATTTATTTAATATGATAGATGATGTTGTTTAGCTGAAACTAAAATGCCACTTACTCAAAATGAATTGCTGTTTTAGCTCAGGTTGTTTTGAGCTTGGCTGCCTTTATTACTTTGGGTGACTCGGAGACTTGATTCTCCCATGGTTTTTCTGGGAACCTTTAACTGCTGCTGCAAATCGTGACGTTAGTTAGCTTTTATACATCAAGTCTGCCCCCTTTTCTACCTTGTCCTGGGACATTTAAAATATTATTGCTAGACCTCAAAATGATCACAAATGAAAACATCTCAGGGATTCCATGCTTGTTGCCAAGGAGACGATGCAGAATGTGCTGGGACTGGTGAACTCACCAAAATTTAATAAGCTTTTGTGGAGCACTTATAAATCCCTAAGTGTAAATCTGAAAACTTTCAGCGATCCTGAAAAGGCAGTTTTAGAGACTGGTCTTCAGAATAAAATTCTATCTGTAGCCTACTCTGGCCCTACCTTGTTTCTGGTCCTTTCCTATTTCGCTCTGCTGCCTTAACTAGCTCTGTGAGCCTTCCGGACCACACATGTGCTTTCACGTTCCTGAGTCTTCGCATATCCTCTTCCCTCTGTCTGGAAGGTCCTTCCTCCACTTGTCCACATGGAAAGTTATCCTCTTTCTTGGCAGCCACCTCCAGCTCCATGAAGACTTACCTTATGTCTGGGGACTCTGACTCTTCATCCCAGAGCATGGAATCATTTTGCAACTGTTTCTTAACATGCTTGAGAGCATGCTCTTCATCTTTGCAATTTTCACTACAGAGATGGGTACAGATTAGAAGCTGGTATATTTAAAAAAGAACTTCAACTTTTCTTTTATGCAGAAGTTGTATAGGTTCACACCCCAGATTTCTTCTATTCTCTCTCATTCTCTGCTGCCTCCTTTTCCCACCTTCCTTTAATTCCTCTTCGGTTCTCTCTCACCCTTTCCCTTTCTCTCCCCCCTTTCTCTCCTCTCCTTCCAGTGTCTGTCAGCTCTCTCAGTCCCTGTCTGTCTCTTTGCCTCTGAATCATCTGACATCCCACTTTCAGCCCAGACATTTCTCTTCTTGGATGATCTGGTGAGCAAACCTGGGGAGGGTGTCCCTTTGACGACATTGGAATGTGCCCAGAACTCAGTTTTTGGGGAGTGATGAGCAGGCTTGGTGACGTCTCAGGAGAGTAGGGGTGAGCATGAAGTGCCACTAGTCCCACTGGGTAGGGAGCTGCCTTCCTGGAGAATGTCCAGGTTCCTCCTCATGCTGCCTCCCTTCAGAGATGCCAGCTGCACTGTGATCCAGGGAAAGGTGCCTCTTGTCTCCTTGTGCCTCTGTTTCTCCGAGACTAAAATGCAGCAATAATAACAACATTGTTCCTAATTTATGTTTTGGAAAGCAGAGACTCCCAAGGCTGTGGGGAGGGTGAAATGAATGGACATATGTGAAGGTCCTGAGTCTGGTGCTTGCATAATAGGTGTTCAATAAACCACAAGTTCTCTATCTCCTTTTGCCCTTTGTGTTAGAGAACAAAAAGCCATTTGCTAGTGCAAGCACTAGTAGGGGCCATGGGGATAGAATAACAAATCTGAGCTCTCAACTTGATTCTACCATGGTATGACTTTGAGCACATCATTTTATCTTTCTGAACCTCTATCAAAAGAAATCTATAATGTGGAGATGAATAATAATGCTAGCTACCTGTCAGGATTTCAGAAGGGATTAAATGAAATTCAGTAGTATTTGAGTAAAAAGTGATCATGGTACCTGACAAGCAACACCCAACAACAGCATTTATTATATACCAGGAATGGTACTTAGGAACTTGGATCCGGTCTCTCATTTTTTCCTTGTGTTGGCAGCAAGAATGTCTTTACAAACTCAGGGCATAAATAAGGCAGATGCTTTCACTTTCTGGTCAATTGCTTCAGCACCAACCTGCCTTATTAGAAGGATGTTTATCATCTTTCTTGTAAGGTTCTCTTCCTATCTCCATCCCCTTGAATGATTTATGAACCCTAAAACCTGTCTTATTTCAAAAGGGAGTCTGACTAACCCCCCTGCTGCAGCTGCCTCTTGCTGCCAAAGGTGTCGCTGTTGAAGTTAGGTTCTGCACAGTCTTGTGAATGCTTCCTTCTGTGATTACAGTACATCCTATTTCTGGATATTTGTTCAGAGAGGATGATCTTGCTCATTTTTTGGTAAAATTGGCCAACATATATATACATTTGTCCCCAGAGTTATAGCTGTAGGACCAACTCTGTCAGTTCCAAAATACAGACACTCCTTAGGGTATAAGCAGGTCCCAGAAGCACAGGTTTGGGATCAGTTCTGAAGTCTGCCTACTTCCATAGCTTATAACCACTACTTCCTGCTTACCCTGTGACCTAACAGCCAGATAATTAGCAATTATTTGATTCACTCAAATCTGAAAGCTCTAATTATAGCCCTTGTAGGAAATCCTGGACCATTGAAGGCAGGCTACCCTCAGTGACTACAAAATGTCATCTGTTCCTAGGCATGCTGTGCTGGGACAGATGTTCAAAATAAAGTTGAGGGGGGAGTCCACAGTATGATATTTTATAGATCAGTTGTATCATACTCTCAGCAACAGAGCATAAGGTACCTTGCTATACTCACAGGTCTAACAATGTGGTCTGGAGAAAGAAAAAGTGTTGGAAGCAGACAGGTATTGTTCATATCTGTGGTGGAAATCAGTTGTGTTTACCCACCCAGCAATTCATTGCTCCTTCACCTCTGAACATAAAACCTCAATTTTCTTTTCAAGAGTCACCTTTCTCTCATTCTCAGCTTTGGTTTGGGTGGCACTGGTCCTACCTCGGGTTCTGACCCAGGCCTGGTCAATTGGAGGGCTGAAACTCCTTGGCTGTAGTGATTGGTTCAGCACATGACCCAAGTAGGCCCAACCAGTGAAAGGGTGACTTGAAATTTTTTGCTAGAATAATAGGAAAAGAAACACTTCATTTCTGTTGGGAATACTAACCTAGTAGGATGTAAGTTTGAAGCTGCTGAGATTCTCTCTTAGTCACCAGGTGAAAAATGCCTGATTGAGAATGAAGTCAAGTTTTTGGAAAGCAGAGCCAAGAGATACAGAGAAATTTTACATGATGTTGAGCACCTGGATCCAACGGTGCCTGAAGCCAGAACTAGCCATTTTCCAGTTAAGTCAGTTTGTGTGGGCTTGGGTTTTGGTCACATTGTCATAATATAGTATACTAATTCATCCACTGAGAACCAGTATAAAAGGGTTCTCAGTAGAGAAAAATATTAAACAAAAAGACAGACAGGAAAACCAGCAGACAGGTGATCTTTGATAATTAGAAACTTCCTCCCACCTCTTTACAGGGAAGAGCTACCCCATCCCTCCTTGCTTTGCTTCTGTCTGATGCAGCCAGGGCAGGGTGCCAGTGCCAGGCAGGCTGCAAATATTACAAAAGGTCTGGAGAAAACAGCATTGTTCCCAATTTATGTTTTTGCTTTCCCTCCTGTTTCCCGCATTTTTGCTTTTATTTAAGGCTGTGTTCAATGTTGTAATTACTTTTTTAATCGGTAACGTCTGTGTCTGAGTCCGTGGCTTCCTTCCGTTGCTGGGCCTAGCACTGTAAACAAACCCTGGCACTCCGGCTGAAATGTTGCTGCTGAAATATTGCCCTAAATAAATAAAAGGCAAATTAGATATGAGAAAATAACTTTAAATTACATTTGAATTCTTGGGAATTACATCTTACATCTGCATTAGGGACAAATGAGTTCTCCATGAATAATACGTCTAGAGGGAGCATCTAGCTAGGGTAGAGGGGTTAGGCAGTGGCCAGGAGGTGGGAGAACAGGAATAGATCCTCCCAAGAGGAATGAGGGGTAAAACGGAGGGGGACTTTTTTTTTTTTTTCTTTTTTTGTAGAGACAGAGGCTCACTCTATGGCCCTCGGTAGAGTGCCATGGCATCATACAGCTCATAGCAACCTCCAACTCCTGAGCTTAAGCGATTCTCTTGCCTCAGCCTCCCGAGCAGCTGGGACCACAGGTGCCCGCCACAACGCCCAGCTATTTTTTGGTTGCAGTTCAGCCGGGGCTGGGTTTGAACCCGCCACCCTCGGTATATGGGGCTGGCGCCTTACCGACTAAGCCACAGGCACTGCCTGGAGGGGGACTTCTTGAGGGATGGTCACAGAAATGAGGTCGGGTAGGGAGAGGTATAAATCTTTAGAAACCTTGGATGTATATACTGTATCTGCCAGAAAGATTGGGACTCTGTGAAAGGAAAGTTACTAGGTCAATTAACTAGTTTGTTTCCTGTGGAGAAGGAGGCACTGGTCTTAGGCACCTAACATGTGCTGGGTGCCTAGCAAACAAATAGGCAGTGTAGTCACCAGTTTTGGTGACTGGAACGTGGGTACAAGTTCTAGTGGTGTTGCTACCTCTGCAGACCAGTAGGTAGACAGGTGATGTCAGGGGACTTTGGCCTCCTGACTTGGTTACTGAACAGCCTCAGGATAGGGAGGTTTATGTCTTAACAGCAGGGGCTTTGGCACCAGCCTGATGTAAGTTGAAATCCCTGTTCTGCTACTTTGTAGTGTGTGCCTTTGGGCGAGTTACTTATCTTTCCAGGCCTCCGTTTCTTTTTCCGTAGAAAAGGAATCATAACAATAGCTCATCTCTAAGGGTTGCTGTGAGGGTTAAATGAGATAACAAATGTTATTTGCCTGACACAACTTAACTCGTGGGATAATAATTAATATTACTCCATCTTGTTGTCTGCACAACACTCTCGCATAACAGGATGTCAAAATGGAAGTTCCATTTAGGCATCAAGATAAGATTAGATATGAAATTTCAAAGTGAGGTGCCAACTCAATGTAGGCAGATTTTCAAATGAAATAGTTGGAAACATGTATCACAACTTTCAGTCCCTTTCCATCCACTCCAGACTATAAAAGAAATGAGAAGGAAAAGGAGGAAAAAAAATTTGTGAAGAAGATAGCTTTACAGAAAGCTGTCTTGTAGCATTATCATCTCCTTATCTTAGAAAATAGTCTTTGCTATCTTCATCTAAAGTCCAGAGATGAACATGAGAAGCACAACCTTAAGATGACAATATGGGGTATATTAGTGAGAATAGGACAGGCTTTGCTGCAGTAACAAATAAACCCAGAAATCTCAGTGGCTTAATCCAAAAAAAATTTATTTTTTGCTCAAACTGAAATCTGGTGCAGTTCAAGTTGTCCTCTTCCTCTTCCTCTTACAGTAGTGCTGTCTGGAACACATTGCCCTTAAGGGAGAAGAGAGGGGGTGGAAGCATCTGTCCAGAAAGGGCACAAGGTGACTTCATTCACTTCATTGTCTAGAACTTGTCACTATCTTTGTTCCTATCTTTGTTTTGCCTTTAAACTTCATTCAGTGAAAGATACCTTCTTTTGGTTTGGGGCTTATGCAGACAATATTCCATCCATCTTGGAAAGCTTTCTTAAGCCTTGGGGACTAGCACTATCACCTCCTAAAGACTCTTCCTCTAGGCAAGCTTGAGATGTGTTTCTTGCTTATAGTTGGGAGACATAAAACACTACTGCCTGACTCACTTGCCCCTGAGAAAGCCAAAGCAGCTAGTAGTATCAGGAAAGCTCTGTTGGGCCCAGATTACACTCCCAGAGGCTGTCAGGCTAAGGGATGTGTGGCTATTTCCCAGGGACTAGCTGGGAGGGGTAGAGCTGACGTGGGTCCCATTCAATAGTGTCTTCTTGAACATGGAATGCACAGATTGGAGGAAAGACTGCTTGTCATAGACATGCATCCACCCAGTGACAGGGAATGATTGCAGAGGGAATGGCTCCAGTGGGGAACTCTAAAGTGCAACATGGCTGTCATCCACGAGAGAATGAGCCAGATCTAGAGGGACAAGCTCAATTTGCACAGCATGGATTCAAGCACTACCATTCCTATCACTGGGCCTCTACCCTTCCATGTGCCAGACTTGGAAGGGACAGGTGTGTTTACCCATTGTGGCAGCAGAGTGCAGTAAGATAGAAGCCAATTATGTCCACCTTCCCAGTGCTAACTTCCAGTTAGACATAGGTCAGACCCCGGGGAACTGCAAGATTTGATGATTTCATCAAGTTCAGAGTTTGATTAACATTTTTCTAAGAACACTGTATTGAATTAAGACTCTATTTTATTCTTGCAACAAATATTGAGTACCACCATTCTAGGTGCTTGGTTACACTATTGAATAAAACACAGATGCCTGTTCTTATGGGGTTGACATTTCTAGTGTTGCTACCATAGGACAGTAAAGGGCAGAAGAGTCATAGGAGTCTGGCAGCAGTTTTCTTTTTAAAAATTTCAGGTTAATATGAGGGTACAAATGATTAGGTTACATTGTTTGCATTTGTTAAGTAAAAGTCAAGCTATAGTTGAGCCCTTCACCTAGGGGGTGTACTGTATACCCTTACATTGTGCATGTTACATGCGAGCGCACAATTCTGCCTCCCACCTCCCCTCTCCCCTTTCACTCCTCTTGAATTTAATTGTGTTTTTCTCTCATGTGGGCAAGTAGTTGTTTATCTATTCATTTCATATGTGTGGAGTACATTGGATACTTGCTTTTCCATTCTTTTGATACTTTACTAAGAAGAATGTTCTTCAACTCCATCCAGGTTAATATAGTATGGCCATAAAGTTTGTGTGCAATTTTAATTAAATTTGAAATGTAAAGTCTCCATCTTCTTTATGGTTGAATAGTATTCTATGGTACTCATATATCACAGTTTATTAATCCGTTCATGTGTTGATGGGCACTTGGGCTGTTTCCATGTCTTAGTGATTATGAATTGCTCTGCTATGAACATTTTAGAGAAAATGTCCTTATGGTAGAATGAATTTCTTCTTCTGGGTAGATACCTAGTAATGGGATTACAGGATCAGATGGAAGGTTTACTTTTAGTTATATGAGGATTCTTCATAATTCTTTCAACAGAGGCTGTATTAGTTTGCAATCCCATCAGTAGTGTTTAAGTGTCCCCCACTCTCTACATCTATGCCAGCATCTGCAACTTTGGGACTTTGCAATGTGGCCTATTCTCATTGGGGTTAGGTGATATCTCAGGGTAGTTTTCATTTGCATTTCTCTTATGAGTGGGGATGATGAGCATTTTTTTCAAGTATTTGTTAGCCATTAGTCTGCCTTCTTTTTTTTTTTTAAGACAGAGCCTCAAGCTGTTGCCCTGGGTAGAGTGCTGTGGCATCACAGCTCACAGCAACCTCCAACTCCTGGGCTCAGGCAATTCTCCTGCCTCTGCCTCCCAAGTAGCTGGGACTATAGGCGCTTGCCACAACGCCTGGCTATTTTTTGGTTGCAGCCATCATTGTTATTTGGCGGGCCCGGGCTGGATTCAAACCCGCCAGCTCAGGTATATGTGGCTGGTGCTTTAGCCACTTGAGCCACAGGCATCAAGCTTAGTCTGCCTTCTTTAGAGAAGGTTCTGTTCACTTCTGCTCTGGCAGCAGTTTTCAACCAAGCCAAAAGAAGGTATCTTTCAGTGAATGAAGTTTAAAGGCAAGACAAAGATAGGAATGAAGCTTCAGTTACTTCCTGAGTAATTCTCATACCACATACCAATTGCACTTGTCAGGAGGGCCTTGGTCTTCCAGGTTTACAGATGGGAGAACTGAAATTACCTGAGGCCTCAAAGCTAGGAAGTGGCAGAGTCAGAATTTCAAACTTAGGCCTGTCTGGCTCCAACACCCTTGCTGTTTCCATGGGATAGCCTACCTGCCTGCTGGAGGCTGCTTCCTTTGTCCTGGAGTCTCACTCACCATTCCAGAAGAGCTTTTGGGGATCTCCAGGACCATCCCTCTGCCATTCTGTAGCCACTTGAACACACACAGGAAAGCAAAGGCAAACTCCTGGATGGTGTAACTGGCTGCTGCCTTTCAGAACTACTTTTTCCACCTGCAGGACGATTCTCTGGATGATCTTGAATTAGCCTATTTCTTCCCTTTTTCTTGTAGTTCTCAAGAATAACTGTAGAATGTGCTGGGAATGCAACATCCTGTGATAAGGAGGAATGGCCCAGAACAGCCTGGGCTCTCTTCTGGTCTCTCCTAGAACAAAATGTCCTACCATGCTGTAATCCAGAGAGCCCTATAACTTCCAAAGTATAAACCAAGGTGGGCTGCTTCTCAGGATACCTCAGCTGTGGTGCAAGTGGGGCTTATGCAAACAATACTCCATCCATCTTGGGAAACTTTCTTTTTTAAAATTTATTTTTATAACAAGCTTTATTCTTATTTTTGTAGAGACAGAGTCTTACTTCATCGCCCTCAGTAGAGTGCCATGGTGTCACAGCTCACAGCAACCTCCAACTCCTGGGCATAGGCAATTCTCCTGCCTCAGCCTCCATAGTGGGACTACAGGCACCTGCCACAACACCCGGCTATTTTTTTGTTGCAGTTTGGCCAGGGACAGGTTTGAACCCACCACCCTTGGTATATGGGGCCAGCACCCTACCCACTGAGCCATAGACACTACCCTTGGGAAACTTTCTTAAGCCTTTGGGGATTGCTCGCATGAATTCTAGGCTTCTGTTGTCCCTTGCTGCCTATCTGTGAGTAATAATAAAATTGCTTTATGTAACTTGTGTGCAGGTGTCTGTCTCACTGGAGTCATGCGAGTGATAGAAATTGGCACAGCTCAAGGTGTAGTGGGCAAGGTGCTTACACCTCCCCTGGGATTGATACCAGCACACAGTGAATTGTTTTCTACCACCCCTATCATAGACTCTCGGACTTGAGGGAAGAGGACCGGCTGAGTCAACTGGACACAGACAGGCATCTGGGTGACATGACCTGTGAGATCCTGCTACCCTATAGCCCAAGCAAGACTAAGGGAGCCTGTGAAGGGTCATGAGAATTGCAAAATGGCCCCTGTGAGTGCAAAATAACAATAGCTCTCCACACTCCTTACTTTGTAGATCTGGAGTCCCAAGCTCCCTTGTTCATTCATATTTCATCTTTGTGATGTTCATCACTTCTCAGTGCCACTTGTATGTTTATTTATTCATTATTTGTATTAGCCAGGACAGGGCAGGTTATGCTGCAGTAACAAATGTTCCCTAAATTTAAGTGCCTCACCAAGGAAACAGGTTGTTTCTTTCTATGCTGTGTGGCCACTGCAGGTTGGCTGTGGCCTTGCACATGCCACCTTCCCTCCAGGCCTCAGGCTGAAGGGTCAGCCTCTAGCTGGAACATTGTCAAAGAGAGAAGGTAGACTATGGTGAGCTGTGCACCCACTCTTAAGACTTCTGCTCACATTTCATTGGCTAGATTGGCTAGAGCAAGGTACGTGGCTACACACTTGATGTCAAGGGAAGATTATGAATATTTTCCAACAATAATAGTGTCTACCACCTTCTCTTTGGAAAAAAAAAACTTAAAAATTAAATAAATTTGGAAAGTTTGTATTCACTTGCCATGAACAGAAGGTAATCATAAAAATAAATAAATTTATATTATAAAACAAACTGTTCACATGTAACTTAAAATCATCTTTGTCCTATTAGTGGTAACACATTGGGAAACAGTCACTGAGAACATCACTGCTAGACATGTAAAAAATGACATGTCAAAATCACAGTCTTTCAAAGTCAGGCAACCCTGAGTAAGAATCCAAGGTCCTCTACTTTCCTGCCTGTGTGACTTTAGGTAAGTCACTTAATATCTCTGAGCTGTTCTCTCATCTATAAAACAATGGTAACAGATTGACTTCCCGGATTTTTGTGATGTTTAAAAGAGGTGATGTATGTATGACCTTTATTACAATATGAGGTAACACTAATAATTCACATTTGTTGAGTTTTTCTATCTGCCAGTCACTGTTCTAAGCACTTTAGAAATGTTAAATCATTTGATCCTCTGAACAACCCAGTAATTTTGGTCCTACATTATGGAGAAGGATGCTGAGGCACAGACAGAGGAAGATAGGAGCACAGCAGGGATTCTATGCAGGGGGGCATAGAATCTAGCTATTCTGCTGTCCCCTCTACCTCTGTAAACGGGAACTGTTGAGTTCAGTCTAAAACTCTCATTTTTCTGATTTGGAAAAGGAGGACCCAAGAAGAGTGACAACCTGCTCAAAGTCCTAAAGTCCAGTGGAGTCCTGGTGCCCAGCAGGACTCTCTTTTCTGGCACCCACTCCCTCTCCTTTGAGATCAGGTCAACTTCAGGATGTTGGGGAGAAAGCCCAGGAAGTGCTTCCTGGAGTTACCACTGAGAAACTGTTGTGGATCCTGAAGAGGAGAGGAAGCTTCAGGGCACTGGGTCTGGGGGTACTTGACTGGGGAGATTCCCTCACCAATAAGACAGTATAGTACATTCGGGGTTCAGTCTGTGATTGCAAGTGAGAGAAAGCATCAAGTCTTCACTGCAAGGGTAGGGTGGCCCAATGTGTTAGCAGAACTGCCGAACCATCAGGCTGGTTGGGGACACTGCTCACAGCTTCCCAGTCAGGATGAATTAGCTGTAATTATTTTCCAGCCTTGTGTCACTTCATTCAAGATTCAAATTCTTGTGTATTTGAATTTGTAAATTTGTATAAAGACTTCTTCAATTCTTTATTGGCGTCCTTTGAAGTGCAAAGCGTTTAATCTGATGAATTTTGAGGAACTGCCAGAGTGCTTTCCAAAGTGGTTGCAAGTGGTTGAAGAAAGAATTTTATTGGATTATTTTAGATCACATGCTTATTTCTGATCCAATCACAGTGTCCCAGAGGGTGGAGCACTGGGATTGGCCAGGCCTAGGCCACGTGTTTACCCGGGACCGGAATGAGGTCAGCCCCAGCTCCAGCTCAGTCGTAGGCAGGGAGAAGGGAGGTGTCTAGAGCTTTGTCAGAGCAGGGCTGAGTCCGTTTGGCTGAGAGCCAGCACCACCCACCCCACAGGGCCTCAGTGTGAGTCAGAAAATGTTGCCTTGGGCTTAGGATCAGCTCTGTGAGTGCAGGACTCGGAAAGCAGAAGCTGGCTGGATTCGGTCCCTACTCACCCTTCCGGTGGATGCCTTGGTGTGGAAACATGGAAACATGGGAGTCAGCTGAGATGGACCTTTGATTCGCGTTTGCTAACGGCTGGGCTCTGCTGACCTGTCTTAGTCTCTCTCTATTCCCATCTCTCTCTATTCCTCAGTTTGTAAGCGTAAGAAACGTAAGCCACTTTCTTACAAGTATCTTCCTAGTATCTTCACACAGTTGTGCATCCATCACCACCATCAATTTAAAAATATTTTCCTTACTCCGAGAAGATATTCATCCCTTAGCTATCATCTCCCCAATCCCTCACCCCTACTCCCCATGCCCCCAGCGCACAACCACCGTCTTCATTCTGTCTGCGTAGATTTGTTTATTGTGGACATTTCATATAAACAGAGTCATATAATATGTGGTCCTTTGCAAATTGCTTCTTTCACTTAACATAATTTTTCAAGGTTCATCCATGTTGTAGCATGGATAAGTACTTTGTTTCTTTTTATTGCTGAATTATGTACTACATTTTTAGTTATCTATTCATCAGATGATGAACATTTGGGTTGTTTCCACAATTCTTTGGCTATTATGAATAGTGCTGCTATAAACATTTCTATATAAGATATTGTGTGGCTACGTTTCCATTCTCTTGGGTATAGCATATACCTAGGAGTGGAATTGGTAGAGATCATGATAGCTCTGTTTATCATTTAAAAAATTAATTAATTAATTACTGCGGCCCTTCTAAAAGCGTGATCTATGTTTAACATTTTGAGGAACTGCCAGAGTGTTTTCCAGAGTGGTTGCACCATTTTACATTCCCACCAGAAGGCCCCTATTTCCTACATCCTTGTCTTGTTATCTGTCTTTTTGTGGTAATCTAGGGAGTGTGGCAATCATTGTGGTTTTGATTCACATTTCCCTGAAAAATAATGACGTTAAATGTATTTTCATGAGCTTATTGGCAATTTGTGTATCTTTTTTTGAGATAGGTCTATTCATATTCTTTTCTTGTTTTAAAATGGGTTATTTGTGTTTTTATTATTGAGTTCTAATAGTTCTTTACATATTTGAGACAAAAATCCCTCATGGGATATGTGATTTGCTAAACTTTCCTCCCATTCAGTGGGTTGTCTTGACACTTTCTTGATGGCGTCCTTTGAAGTGCAAAGCGTTTACTCTGATGAAGTCCAATTTATCTACTTTTTCTTTTCTTGTTTGTGGTGTCATATCTAAGATCCAAATCTAAGGTCACAAAGATATTTTCTATTTTTTTCTAAGAGTTTGATTGTTTTAGCTCTTATATTTAGACCTTTGACCCATTTTGAGTAATTTGTATATGATGAAGGGTTCCACTTCATTCATTTTTTTACATATAAATATCCAACTATCTCAATACCAATTGTTGAAAAACTATTTTTCTCCTATTGAATATAGCCTTGCTAAAAAAATCAATTGACCATAGATATATGAGTTTATTTCTGGACTTTAGTACTATTCCATTGGTGTATATGCCAATACTATTGATTACATAGTTTTGCAGTAAGTTTTGAAATGTGAATTCTTCAACTTTTAAAAAAAATTTTAACCGAGGATGGTACAGTGAGACTCTGTCTCTACAAAAAAAAAAAAATAATAATAATTTAAGATTGTATTCTGGGTTCTTTGGATTTCCATATGAATTTTAGGATAAACTTGTCAATTTTTGAAAAGCAGTCATCTGGGATAAGATTCTGGAAGAAAAGGAAATTATAGGCCAATATCCCTGATGAACACAGATGAGAAAATTGTATAAACACATGCAAAATAATAAAATTAATTAGATCCTTGGTTTACACCATATACAACAATTAATCTAAAATGGATTAAAGACTTAAATGTAAGAGCTGAAACTGAAAACCTCCTAAAAGAAAGCATAGGGAAAAGCTCCTTAACATTGGTTTTGGCAATCATTTTTTGGCATGACACCAAAAATGAGGCAACAAAAGCAAAAATAAACAAGTGGGAGTATAGCAAACTAAAACGCTTCTGTGCAGCAAAGAAAACAATCAGCAAAACGAAAAGTCAGCCTACAAATGAAAGAAAATATTTGCAAACCATATATCTCATAAGAGGTTAATATCTTAAATATATTGTATGTGGAACACACATAACTCAATTGAAAAAGCAAAGAAAACCAAAAAACAACCCAATGACGCCCCACAAACCCTTTCCTTGTAAGTGGGAGCTAAATAATGAAGCCATATGGATATGGGTGTGGAATAATAGTGCTTAAATAATATTATCCAGAAATGGGCAAAGGGCCTACATAAACATTTTTCCAAAGAAAGCAAACAAATGGTCAACAGGTATATGAAAAGGTGCTCAACATCACTAATCATCAGAGAGATGAAAATAAAACTACAATGATCTCATCTCACACCTAATAGGATGGCTATTATGCAAAAGACGAGAGTTGGCAAGAGCTGGCAAGGATGTGGAGAAGAGCGAACCCCCGTACACAGTTGGTGGGAATGCAAATTAGTACAGCCATTATAGCAAACAGTATGGATGTTTCTCAAAAGTTCAAAAACATAATCAACTATCTTATGATCTAGCAATCCCGCTTCTGGGTATATAGCCAGGATGTGAAATCAGTATATTGAAGAGCTGTCTGCACTCCATGTTCACTGCAGCACTATCCCCTGTAGCCAAGATATGCAAACAATCTAAGTGTCCATTAATAGATGGATATATATATATATAATACATACATGCAATCTGCATAAGAACTTTATATCTACCCTGTATACACACACACACACACACACACACACACACACTCACATACACACAATTGAGCTGTAAAAGAAGGAAATTCTGCCATTTAAGACAACACAAGGAACCCGGAGAACACCTTGTAAAGTGAAATAAGACAAATGATATATGGTCTCACTTATATGTGGAATCTTAAAAAGTTCAAGTCATAGAAGTCAAGAGTACAAAAGCAGTTACCAGGGGCTGGGGGTGGGTGACATGGAGAGATGTGAGTTTTTCTTCAAAGAACACAAACATTCAATTATAAGGTGAGCAAGTTCTGGGGATCTAAGGTACAGCATGGGTGGTGACGGATGTAGTATTAATTTGACTGTGGTAATATAATCATTATACAGTGTGTATGCATATCAAATTATCATGCTATACACTTTCAATATATACATTTTTTTTCTCAGTTAAACACTCAACAAACAAACAAACATACAAACTCTCATATATTTGCCACAGAGTTTGGCTTGGAACAGAATTTCCCAAACTTCAATCATTCACACTCTTCAATGGTTTTTTGGTTATATTCATGTGCCACCTATACTGTTATTAACGAAATATTCTTTAAATATCTCAATTAAAAATATATTTATTTGAAAGGAAACTTTACTTTATCATCCTACTTGGAAGGTTGGTATCCTTTGCCCCACATAGGAGGTAATCATGAAGTAAAGTGAATGTGATGGAGCGAACTGCTTTGTAAGCTTAGTAAGACATCCTTTCTTCTTCTGAAGGCTCTGAATCTGAGGCCAGCTCTTTATTTATTGATGAAAGAGATTAATGATGCTAGAATGTTAGCGAGGTGTTAAAGACATACACGTATTTTCAACAAACCGAGACTTTCTTATAATTACAAGGCTTTTGAGATTGATCTGGGAGCAATTTTCTCATTACACAATTCAATGTTATTTAACTCTCTATTTTCGCCAAAAGTTATCTTGCATACCATCTAAAATTATGAATTCTATTATGGGTCTATGTCGGTCATTCAGAAAATTAGTGTTCTCAAAATACCCATGGTCTTCTCTAAATGTCAAGCTTCCTTGCAGATGGATGGGACCATGTTACTTGCTCTGGGCAACTACTGGTGAGTGGAAGTGATGTGCCACTTTTGGGCTGTGGCAGTGAAGTGCTGATGCCTATCCCCTTTGCTTGGAGGCCATGCATTCCCAGTATCCCAGCCACAGGGACACCCAGAATATGCATGAGTTAGAAATCAACTTATTGTCTCAAGGCAATGGGCATTTCAAGGTTTCTTTGTTACTGCAGCATAGCTTAGACTATTGTGATTACTGTGGACATGTGGCTGCTCTTAGGGAAATATTAGCTTTGAAGACCTCTTGATCAATATTGGACCTCCAGAATCATACTGCTTTCCCAGTTGGGCCCCTTATTTCTCCTCTTTAAAAAATATTAATTAATTAATTAATATTAATAATTAATAATATTAATCAATAATAATATTAATATTATTATTTTAGACAGAGTCTCACTATGTTGCCCTTGGTAGAGTGCCATGGTGTCACAGATCACAGCAACCTCAAACTCTTGGGCTTAAGCGATTCTCTTGCCTCAGACTCCCAAGTAGCTGGGACTACAGGTACCCACCACAACCGTGGCTATTTTTTGTTGCAGTTATCGTTGTTTAGCAGGCCCAGGCCGGGTTCGAACCCACTACCCTCAGTGTCTGTGGCTGGCACCGTAACCACTGTGCTACGGGCACCGAGCCCTTATTTCTCCTCTTCCTCCTTCTCCCTTACTCTTTTCTATTTCTCTTCCTTATCTTCCTCCTACATCACTCTGGGCTCTGCTTGAAGACTGCCTATTAAGCTTCAAAGGGATTTCTGTATTAGTTGAGTCTGGCCAACTCCCCAGCTAGGAGTCTCCTCTCCACACCTCTGATAGTATCATTTGCATACCCACAGGGACGGGAAACTCATTTCCTCTCAGAGTGGTCCCTTCCATCGCTGGGCAGCTCTATCCATGAGGAACTTCCCTTTGTGACTAATCAGACGGCATTTCCACCAATGACATTTCTACTCTTCCCCTCTGTGCTTTCACAGCTCTGCACAATTGCAGGCCCTGACCCAGGACAGCCTTTCAGAGGCCCAGGACCTCTCAAAACTTCTCTAGTTGGGCTTGTTCAAGTTGTAAGGAAGACACACATCCCGTGGAGGGTCCTGGCAATGTGCCATGTGGTAGAAATGAGTGTCAGCCCACAACTCAGGTGTGCAAGCAATATTACTCTCTTTATTCATTCAGTTCATTGTAACTTTTAATTTGGACCCATTCTTCTGGAAAAAAGCTCAATTTGGGTTCCTTCTTTTTCTTGAAGTTGCATCTAAATTTTTTGGGGATGCTTCATGCTGCCCTTGTGTGTCAAGTGCTGGGTGCATTGGGATCAGGGGTTCAAGTTCAATGAGATGTGCTGGGAAACTAGCCTTTCTAAGCCTTCTTTGCCATGGTCACAGTGCGCCTGTGTGCCTGGGACGTGTGCCGCTGCTCCTCACGTGTTGGTGTATGGAGACTCCATAAGCTTTTCTCAGCTGTGTCAGCCAGAACCCACCTCCAGCCATGCCCTCAGACTCTCCCCAGGGTGGGGGCATAGGTCTGCTCACCTCCCCCACTTGGGAGTCAGCCTGGGAGGGAGGCCCAGGGCTTCTTTCTTGGGGACTCATTGGAATCCCATTCCCTTTGCTGCTTTTTGGATTCTTCTTCCCCAATCCTGGCATAGGGGAAGGGCAGTGCTGGACACCTGCGTATGTCATCTCACTGTTCCGTACAGTGGCCCCTGTATGTGAGGTACCATCTGTGTTTCCTTTTTAGCAGATGGTGAAACTGAGACCCAGAGAGTTGATGGGTGTGGCAGAGCCAGGCCTTAAATGCAGATGTGTCTGACTGCTGTGTGCAGGCTCTTTTATCAACACCCAGCTGTTTTCTCTGGAATGTTACTGGACTTCAAGGGTTTTGGGACCCTGAGAGGACCTGTGGAGAGATTTGAGGCAACAAAGCCACTATCATGTCCTGGAGAAAAGAAACCCTAGTCCTTCCTCCACCTTCAAGGGCTCCAGAATGAGTATCCTAAGTCTGTCCTGATGAACATAAAGCTTTTGTGTCATTTCCATAAGCATTTTCTAAGACCCTCCTATGTTCCAGGCACCGTACTATGTACTAGCCAGTGAGGCTATAATGGTGAACCAGAAGATGAGCAAGGAACAAGATTATCCTTGTGAAGCTCGTATTTGTACAGGTGTAAGGAGGCTGATTCTGGACTGGGATAAGTCACATGAAGGAAGAGGATTAGCCCACATGGCAGGCCGTCAGGAGAAGGCTCTCTGAAGAGTGAAGGCTGAGACTAACTGCATGAAACCTGGAAACAGTGTCCCAGGCTAGATGGAACGGCAGGTGGCGCTACCAAGGAGGCCACAGGCGTGGTGCATCTGAGGGGCAGGAAGGAACCAGTGTGGCCACTAGGCAGGGGCTGGATCACCAGGGTTTAGTGTCAATCACTGTCCAGGCAGGTAACAGCACACTCAAGGCATGGGGTGCAATGGGAGTGCAATGAAATGGCTCTTTACCAAGGTCTGGGTGAGGCTGAGGGCAACTATTATAAGAAGGGGTGATGATGTACTTGGGCCAGCAGCGGTGGGCTAAAGTGGCCAGGGAACCAGGCAGAGTTGTGGCTGTAGGAGGTAGCTCCCTGCTTTTATCCAAGGGACCCAGCCACTGCCACCCAGGGCTCAGCACAGAGGAAGCCTTGGAGCCATGCCCCTACCTCTTTCACCTCCTATACACTTATCTCTGTTGGCACCTCCTGATGGTCCATTCTAACCAGAAGCCAGAGGGCAGACCGCAAAGGTTGATGCAGCCCGTGCAGGTCAGCCTCTATATACAGGTCAGGTCTGAGCACCAGGCAGAATGCAGAAGGCTGGGGAAGGAGCTTGAGGGCAAGCAGGGACTATCTGCACGGTGGGAAGCCGTGTGGCAGTGTGCAGTTTATTAAGCTGGGAGAGTCTGATCTGGAATTACATTTGCCTCTGTGACTGCTGTCCAGAGAGGGAGTGTGGTGGGGAAGGGCATGGCAGTGTGCAGTGTCCAAACTCTTCACGTGGTGATGATGGCAGCTCAGGCCAGGGGAAGAGGGCAAAGACTTGGGGTGACATTTTGAGGTGAAATTAACATGTACTACTGGTGGATTGGGCTTAAGGGGGAGCAAGTTCACATAATAAGGAGAGTGAGGAAGAGGAACAATGAACCGCTCAATGCCAGCCTCACTTGAAGTTCAGGAAACTCACAGCCATGTTTGTGCAAAATCTTCACTTTCTGAACATGCTCCCTCCCCTTGCACCCCCTCACCACTTCACAGGTAAAGGGAGTTTGTGTGAGATCCTTAGGACAACCCTATCTTTATAGGTGAAAGAATTGAGGAATCAGAGAGGCTAAGCCATCTGCCCAAGGTCACACAGCAAGTAGGTGGCAGGTGAGAATTTGGACCTGGGTCTGTCTGATTCAAAAACACCCTGTGCAGGTCTGGGGGTGAGGGTGGGGGTGTCTCTTGCTTTAGACTTCAGCCAGGCTCTGCCCTAGAGACAGGATGTAAGCCCATCAACAACCTTGCACACATTGTTTGGGACCAGCTGGGGGGAAGTTCATGGTCATCTGTGACATGCAGGAATGTGGGCAGAGTAGGAGTCCAGCACAGGTTTTCTCTTCCTCTCTTTCTCTCTCCCTCCCTCTCTTCCTTCCTTTCTTTTTCTTTTTTTTTTTTTTCTTTTTTGTAGAGACAGAGTTTCACTTTATGGCCCTCTGTAGAGTGCTGTGGCATCACACAGCTCACAGCAACCTCCAACTCCTGGGCTTAAGCGATTCTCTTGCCTCAGCCTCCCGAGTAGCTGGGACTACAGGCGCCCGCCACAACGCCCGGCTCCTTCCTTTCTTTTATTATCAAGGAATTTGGGAACAAGAAAGGGATTAACATTTATTAGGTTCATTCACTCATTTATTCAGCCTTTAATTCAACAACCCATTCTTGAATTCCAGGCTTCTTGCTGGGTAGGCAAGTTATTTGCATTATCTTATTTAATCCTTCAGATGAAAAACCTGGCCAGGATTGGCATCCTGCTTTGCAGACCTGAGGACATGGAAGTTCAGAGAGGAGAAAGTGACTTGCTCAAGGTAACAGACCCACTCCTACTCACCCCTAAAATATTTCCCACTGAGTATGGCACCCACTGGAGGCAGACTGTAGGGAGGTGGTTAGAAGCATGGGTGCTGGAACCAGGTGGTCTGTTCAAACCTTGGTTCTCTTTAATAGAACTGTGACCTTGGTTTCTACATCTGTAAAATGGGTTAGTATCTTCCTCAGAGGCCTGCAGCAAAGATTGATGGGGATGAGGCATACAAATACCTGAACAGGGCAAGGATTGGGAGTACTTTGACCCTTACTGAAACCACTATCAAATTCAAATGCCTTGAGGGAGGCTCCTCAGCCAGGCTGGGCTCCCTTATCCAGCAATTACCAGATCAGCTCTGCTGCCTTCCCTGAGATGTTGCTGGGCACCAGGCCCTGCAGGTGGCAGGACTGGAGACCATGACACAGCAGGTGCAATTGCAAAAGCAGGTTCAAATAAGAGCAGTAGTAACCGTGGCCCCCACTCATCACTTTTTAGTGCATCACCTTGTTTTATCTATTTTCAGTGCTTCTTACTATCTAAATTATCTCATGCATTTGTTGTTGGCTTGTTTATTTCCTGTCTCCCCCCCCCCCCATATTTACCACTATCTCCTCCCTGACTACCATAGCACCTGGTATTTAGCAGATAATTACTTAAGTACTGGTTGGATTATGGTTGAATCCGGGTGAAGTGAATCCCCTTGGGTCAGGGCTATGCCTTCTGACCTGGAGGAAAGGGATAGTAGGCGCTCTGCCTCTGGCCTCCTTGACTCCAGTCCCTGCCTGAAGCTGCGGTCCCCAGGGGTGCTGGCAGGGACTGCAGCTTTGGACCAGTTTGGAGGCTCCCCACCAGCTCTGGCAGCTGTCTGAGGTCAGCTCCTGGAGTTGAAGGGTAAGTTTTAGGTGTGAGGGTGGGATGAAGGGTCCGGGCAACAGACTGCAGACAAGTGGCCGTGAACAAGTCTCTGGGGGCCTCAGCACCCCTTCTTGCAGGATGGTAGATCACAGCATTCACTTTTAGCAGTGTGGGCTCTGCTGGGCTTAAAACCCCGTGGTGGCCACGTGCTGGCTGTGAGCCCTTAACTTCGGCCTCAGTTCCTCCCTATGAGTGGGGGTATTAGGGACCTCAGGCTTCTGGCCGGTGAAGCGAGCCCACCCATCCAAACTGCCCGGCGAGCAGGGTGCCCCTCTAAGCGACTTCCTTGCTCTACTTCCCCGGTGCCCTCCGCGGCCGCTGGGCTGCAGCAAAGAGCTTCGCTCAGTGATTCGGTTGTGACTCTTAAAAAATGCAAAGGCCTTTCTTGGATTGTTGCCCGCGGCAGACACAGTTTAAATTAACTTAGACCATTTCCTTCCCCACCCCCATCTCGTTATCCTTTTTCACGGAGGAGGGACGAGAAAACCTTTTAAAGAAAAAGCTGCGGGAGGCGCTTCTCTCGCTGCCTCTCTCCTCTCCAGCGGGTGCCGGGCCGGGAATGCTCAAGTTTGCAGGCGGCGTGCGGCGAGGCTGGGGGACCGCCAGGGAGGGGGACGGCCGCGCCCGGTCCGCTGCAGTGCCACGAACCGCCGCCAGGGAGCAGCAGGGCCTCGCGGACGCCGCCGGCCGCCCGCGCCAGGATCACGGCCCGGACGGGCTCTGGCTGCGCTTGCACCCCGGGGACCCTGCCCGAGGAGGATCCGAACTCGCGGGATGCAGCAGCTCCGGCTCTGTCCTCCTCCCCTCTTTCGTCTCTCCCTTAATCCATTCATTCATACTTCCTTTCTTCCTTCCCTTCTTCAGCCCCCCCACAATGCTTTCTCTCCCCGTCTTCCCCCTTTTCTTTTTTCTCCTTCTCCCTCTTTACTTTTTTGCGTTCCTCACTCTCATTCTTTTACCTGCCACGCATCATCCCTCCTTTCTCCCGTCTATTCGTGCATCCTCCCTCTTCCTCCTTCCTGCCTGCCTTCTCTTCCTCTCTCCTAACTCCCGCCATTCTTTCCCTCCCTTCCTCTTTCCCCCTTCTTACTTCTTTCCTTCCCTCCCTCTTTTCTTCCTTTCCTTTCCCTTTTCATTTCCCCTTCCCTTTCCTTTCCTCCCCTCTCTCTCTTCCTCCCTTCCTCCCTCTCTCTTTTCTTCCCTCCTTCCCTCCATTCCTCTTTTCTCCAGCTTTTCTTCTGGATTCTTGAGTTGGAGTCACTAACTTGAACTTCCAGTGCCCTGGAATGTCTCAGGGCAGGTGGTTTGCTAGTCTGCGTCACCCTTTGGCTGTCTGGGAAGTGAAGACAGGAGAATCAGCCTGGGGGCTGGGTGGGGACAGCACCCGCCATCCACCTTAGCGCTCCCAGGGGCACATCCCGGCCCCTGCTTCTCTACCTAGCTGTGCCTTGGGGTCCCTGGGGAGCTTTTAGAACATACCAAAAACCTGAGCATCTTCAGAAATTTGTCTGAGGCCTAGACAGACTCCTGCCACCCTCCCGCCCTCCTTCTTCTCTCCTTCCTTCCCTTTTTAGATCTAGTGGGCATCTAGGAAGGTTGTTTTGGACTGATGCCATGGGGCCCCCGCCAGCCTGGGGCATAGATGCCTGGATAGCACCCCATCCTGGCTCCTGGCCAGTGCCCTCTTCCCTAGGCACACTCCTGGGCATCAGTGTGCCCTCTTCTGCACCCCCCCCATCCATCCTCACAGTAAGGGGGTGTCCCCAAGGACAGGACTTGGATCTGACTCTCAGTGTCCCAAACCTGGCCTCAGGCAGGCACTGATAGAGGTTTATGCTCTACTGTTGTGCCCTTAGGACTTGCTTCGGTTCAAACCAGACAAATCTGACCCTGCCCCCTCCAGCACCAGCCTCCTCCCAGCTGTTCAGTGGACCTTTAAGGCCTTTGGGCCCAGGATCATTTATTAAAAAGGAATTTGTTCTATATCCAGCTTCCCACAGACCCAGCATGGAGCCGGAGCTTGTAAACTGGCCAGACCTCCCCCACTGACACATTTTTTTTTTTTTGCATGCATAGAATTAATTTTTTTTCCTAAAAGTACCTGTCAACATTAGAAACCTGGCAGATTTCACACAAAAATGGGGATTCTCATCTTTTCTTGAAAAAACAAAAGTTCTAGCAATATGGATCTGGCTCCAGGGGGTTACAGTGCAGAGGGATGGGCTTCTCTTTACATAGGATGTGAGCTTTCTCCAGCTCACCACAGACTCTCGGTTCCCCGCTGGCCTCAGGCACATTATTTTAAGGGAATCTGAGGCCCAGAGAGGGCTGTGAATGTGGCAAGGGTCACATAGTAAATGTTTGGAGGAGATGGGATGAGAACTCAGGGCTGAGGCAGAGGCACAAAGTGGGGAGTGACCAGTCTTTCCAATAGTGAATTCTGGAGAGAGACGGGAAAGAACAAACGGAGAGAGGTCTGAGAAGCAGCTGGGGGAGCTGGGCTGTTTCATGTGAGAGAAGAGATTTCATGGGGAGAAAGCAGGCCCTGGAGAGTCATTGCCAGGTGGGAGGGAGCAAGGATGTTCTCTGTGGCTTTAGGAGGTTAAGATACAGTGCAGCCAACATTCACTGAGTGCCTACCACATACCAGGCATGCTGTAAGGTTGTCTCATACATCAGCTTTCACAGCAGCCCAAAGAAGCAGGCATGTTCACAGCCCTATTTTTTTTTTTTTTAAACAAGAAATGAAGGCTCAGGAAGGTTTAACAAATTACTTAAGGTTTCTCTGCTAGATTTTGTTATTGGCATGACCATTTTGGTCCTTTCTCCCTCCTGAGTACCCAGGACAGTACATCTTCGAAGTACAGCCCCTCAAAGTTAGGCAGGGCCATGTGACTACTCTGAGCCAAGGAAATGTGGGTGTCATCACTTCTGGGCTGCAGCAGAAAGAGCCCTTCTGTAATTTTCCAGTCTTTGTCCTCCCTTGCTGGTGGTGGAGGACCAGGCTTCGTTGAAGTGGTGGAACTTCAACATGATCATGAGATCTAAGAAGTTAGCCACTGAGATTTTGGGATTGCTTGTTACTGCAGCAGATCCCAAAATCAAGTCTACCTTGATTAATACATCACACAGGTAGAAGTGGAGTGGCTGGGATTTGAATTCAGACCTTTCTGATCACAGATTCTTAACTATTGCATTAGAAGCTGAATAAGGGATTGTGGGTGCAGATTCCAAGGACACACATTTCCCACCCCCCTGGATTTTACCATTTCTGGAATTAGGTTCTGTCTTGTAATCAATGGCACATGGCCATCTTGTTGGTTTGCTAGTGGTGTGATAGTTGTCATTGCCTTACACCTTTTGGCAAGATTAAAAAAAAAAGTGCCAGCATCGATACTTGAAAAATGTGTTTCTGCTTGAAATAAAACCTCAGGGACAATGGTAGAACATTTTTTTAAAGAAATGTTGCATCACTTGCACTCTTGATGTCCTGGAAGATGCTATTGTGTGAAAAACACAAACATCAATGACTCTGAGTTGAAAGAGATTCACAAGAGCAGAATTCCGAATGTGAAGATGTTTTAGGATACCTTGGCCAATTTATTTTGCTGATATTTTCCATTTTATATATGCACAATAGTAATACATGATAAAAATCCATGTCTAAACAAGTCTGAGAGCCCTTTCAATACGTATAGAATAAAAATTCTAAGTACAATAAAGCATCTGTCTTGGTTTAATTGGCAGTGTTTTTTCTTTCTTAGTGGTACATAAAGATGTATCCTACAATCGATGGCATGTTAGATTTGCTGAAATATGGTCCCTGTGGATCCCAGGAGACAAGGTTTGCTACCTTTAGCTGCTGCAGGGGGCCTGGACCTCCTGGAGAGCCTGCTAGTGCTCTAGGGGGAGGAGCTGGCACCTTGGTGGGGTCTCCGTTCTCAAAGGCCTCTTCTGGGCCCAAGAACCTGGCTTTGACTTTCGTCTCTGCACATTCTCTTCCTGACAGCTCTGGTTTATGGCTGCTCGGTGGAGTTGATGGAGTTCTGAATAAACGTAGGCTCCACGGAGGGATAAGGAACCCTCAGAAAGTAATAAAGAGAAAGAGAGAGAGAGCTCCCCCGACCCATTCCTGGGAAATCAAGTTGAAATTTCTGGAATGATGATGAAGATAGCTGATGTCTTTTCCTGTCTGTCTTCCTTAGTGTCAGGGGCCTGGTGGTGGCTGCGGCTCACACAGCAACTCTGTCAGTGGGGCCAGCCTCAGAGGGTAGACAGGAGAAGGGTGGGGGCTGCTAAGTCTCAGTCCTTGCCCATCCTGCTCAAGTTTCAATCAGCCCTGATCTCACCCCCATCCCTGACCACATCAGTCAGGGCAGACCCTGACACTGCAGTGACAGAAAAGCCCGCATCCCTGTCTCATGCTGTGGTAACAAACATGCCCGCATCCCCATCTCAGCAGCTTGTAACCACAAAGCTTCCATTCTCACGAGACTGTGGAATAAGTAAGTGCTCCTCACCCTCGGGAACCTAGAGCCACTCACTCTGTCCATCGAGTGGCACTGCCAGACGTGCCCAGGGTCTCAGGAGAACGTGTGGGTGTATGTGCGAGGTGTGTGCTGACTGCCGGGTTCTGGCCTGGTTGAGAGGAGGCAAGTTTGGATTGGCAGACCTCCACTGTGTCATCTCAGTCTTGAGGGAGGATGTCACCAAATCAACACACTTGTCCAGCTGGTCATTCTAGACCAGTGTTTTCAACCTTTTTTTGTCTCACAGCACATTTGAACCCATAGTTAAATTTCTGTGGCACACTTAAATTATGTTGATCAAAAAAAAAAAAAAAAAAGAAAAAGGGCAGGGGCTGTGCTTGTGGCTCAAAGGAGTAGGGCGCCAGCCCCATATGCTGGAGATGGTGGGTTCAAACCCAGCCCCAGCCAAAAACTGCAAAAAAAAAAAAAAAAAAAATATATATATATATATATATATACTTACTGTGCTTTGAACTTCTTTGGAAAATAATTTAATTAGTGGTCTTTAAAGAGTTTCAGGGCATACCTAAGATCCTCACTCGTTGAAAATCACTGCTGTAGACCGAAGGCAAATGACATCCACATGCATGTCTTGTTTTGGACAGATTTGGCCTGTGACCAGAAGCACAGACAAGACGGGCTCTGGGTATGTGCGATTCCCCGTGACAGGCTGTGTGGCTGCTGCTTTCTTTTCCTGTGCAAGGAAATGAATCTGAAAGCAAGTGAGTGAGAGGAACTTTCTAAAGGTGTTTTTGTTAAGGCAGTTTTGGGGTTGCAATGATATAGAACCAGTTAAAACAGTCTTGTGTAAACAAAAAGGAGTTTATTTATCCACATTTCCAAGCTAAATAGCCTCAGTCATGGCTGCACCCATGTGCTCAAAGCATGTGACTAGGTGTTTGTTGTTGGGGGTTCTGTTCAGGAGAATCAATTAACATTTATCGAGCATTTATTTGTTCTAAGCAGCAGGAAGATGGCCATCTGCAAGCCAGGGAGAGAATTTTCACCAGAAACTGAGTTTACCTGTACCTTGATCTTGGACTTCCAGCCTCCAGAACTGTAAGAAAACAAATTCCTGTTTTTTGAGCTACCCAATCTATAGTATGTTGGTTATGGCAGCCTGAGGAGACCCTAAGACTCATTATTCCCCTTGGGGAAACTGGGGCAGTTCCCCAATTCCTTGCTCAAGCTCTGGCATCTTGGTTTGTCTGGACGCTCTTTCTTAGGGATGGCTGGCCCGGGGACCCTGGCTGTGCCCAAAGAGAGCCAAGTCACTAGCGATTTCCACCTTTGTAGCCTCGTGGTCTGGGAAATGCATTTCCTATAAACCTCAGGTGAGCCAAATAGACAGCAATGCACCATTAATACATTAAGCTAACTGTTTAATTGGGTTATTGGCAACAGTTTTGAAGGAGTCAAATTGAATAACAACAGAGTATGGGGAAAAAATTATAATCTGTCGGCACGTAGGTACTGCAAGGGCACTGCCAAGTCTACCGTCAACATGGATCTGCCTGAATCGCTTCCTTAGGTGGGGACCTTGCTTTGCTTTTCTGAAAGAAATGCTTTTAATTATCTTCAGTTTTAGAGCTCCATGAAATCAATGAGAGACCCAAAATATACTAATATTTCTGCCCTTAAGCTCTCCTCCTACACAATCGGCTGTTCTGCCATTTGTGAGGGAGGCTTTGTCTTGCTGGGAAGATCAGTGAGGGGTCCATTTGTTGCTTCTCTGGCATTAGGGCCCAAAGTGTGCCTGGGGCTCAGGCCAGCTCGGACCCTGGAGGCATCACCTGCATAACCTTCAGCCATCTCTAACACACCCCACGCTGTAATGTGAATGTTTGCGCTCCTTCCAAAGCTTGTGTTGAAAGTTAATCCCCAGTGTAATAGCATGATGAAGCAGGACCTTCAGGAGGCGCTTGTGGCATGAGGTGGAGCCCTCTTGAATGGGACTAGATGTCCTTATACGGGCTTGGCTGAAGGAGCATCCCTTTTGCTCTCTCCCCGTGTGAGGACACAGTGTTGCTCTACTCTGGAGGAGACAGTGTCAAGGCACTATCTTGAAAGCAGAAAGCAACCCTTCCCAGACACCAAACCTGCTGGTGCCTTGATCGGACTGCCCAGCCTCCAGGCTGTGAGAAAACAACTTTCTGCTCTTTGTAAATTACCCCATCTCAGATATGTCATAGCAGCATGAAATGGATTGAAACCTTTCCTGGGGCCACTAACCCCCATGTCTCCAAGTTGTGTTGATCCCTGTCTGTGGCTGACACACTGCTCCTTAGCCCCTCAGCTGCCAGTGATAGTCCCTTGCTCCTGCCAGCACCCCGTATCATAAGTGGACTCTGAGGCTCTGCTTTGCTTTCTCCAAAGGTGTACTGAGCAATGTGGTAACTACTACCACAGATGACTATAAGTTCGTATGCAGATTTAAACCAAATAAAGTGAGATAAAATTGAAAACTCAGTTCCACAGTTGCACTGGCCACATTCCAAGTGCTGAGTAGTCACCTGTAGCTCGTGGTGATCATATTGGAGGGCACAAGATATTTCTGCCACTGCAGAAAGTTCTGTTAGAGATAGTCCTAAGTTTCCCAAATCACTCAGCTGTGTGCCCATGCTCACACCCTTGGGGGCTCCCTTCACCCAGTGGGGATGGGAATTGGTGGTCAATTCCTCAGGCTCCCCGTCCCCCAGTGGGCAGTTCTGTTTGGTTCCTCAGATAATCCCCAGTGTGACAGAGCCCCAGATGCCCACAGGGTAACCTGCTCCTTGGCACAATCTTCGTCATTTCATCTCCCTTCCCTGCCTCACTTTCCCCGTGTCCTCACATGTGCTTCCTGACACCATCTCCCAAATAACTCAGTCCTTGTCTGCGGTCTACTTTTAGGGGAGCCCTGACTCAGGCACCTTGGATTTATAAATTTCCCTTCACTTGCAGTGCTTCTGCCTCAGTGTGGACCCCCTTTTATCTGGGCGCCTTCTAACCAGTCTCCCTGCCTCCTCTCTTACCTTCTATCCTTGCTAACACCATACTTCAGCCCTTCCATGACTCCCTCTTATGCGATGAACTGTGTCCTCCCCAGATTCATAGGTTGAAGTCCTAACCCCCAGGACAGTGGAATGTGACTGGATTTGGAGCTATGGCCTTTACAGGGGTCATTAATGGTAAATGAAGTCGTTGGGGTAGGCTCTCATCCAGTATGACGAGTGTCTTTCCAAGAAGAGGAGACTCAGGCCAGGTGCAGTGGGTCCTACCTGTAATCCCAGCACTTCGGAAGGCTGAAGTGGGAGGATCACTTGAGGCCAGGAGTTTGAGACCAGCCTGGGCAACATGGTGAGACCCTGTCTCTAAAAAAAAAAAAAAAAAAAAAATTAGCCAGGCATGGTGGTGTGCACCTATAACCCCAGCTACTTTGGAGGCTGAGGCAGAAGGATTGCTTGAGCCCAGGAGTTTGAGGTTACAGTGAGCTATGATTGCACCACTGCACTCTAGCCTGGGTGACAGAGCAGGACACTGTCTCTCCAAAAAAAAAAAAAAAAAAAAAAAACCAGGAAATTTGAACACAGACACACGCAGAGGGAAGGCCAGGTGAGGACACGGGAAGGAGAGAGGGCCGAGAAGAAACCAACCCCGCCAACACCCCGATCTTATATTTCCACCTGCCAGAACCATGAGAAAATAAATTTCTATTGTTCAAGTCCTCCAGCACTTTGGCAGTTCTAGCAAATTAATGCAGCCCCAACCACCCTGAGGAGAATGTTCAGAGCCTTAAAATGGCTTTTGAGGTCTCATAATATCCTGTTCTGACTTACACCCCCATCCTTTCTCCTCCTACCCTGGAGCAACTGGGAGTGTAGGTTGTACTACCCAAAGCCAAATCATCAAAAACCATTTGACAAAAATCAGTCATGCATCTAACAATTTGCCCAAATCATGAGATTTTCAACAGAGTGTCAAATTAAGTCACATATTAATATTTTAAGTTGGGCCCTAAAGGTTTCTCTGTGTACACTGAAGTGGAGCCTAAATGGGTGTATGATCAGACTGTAGCCTGCTGCTATAACCAGGAACCAAGGCTCAGCCGTTCAGACACTCTCAGGCAGCTAGCTGCTCAAACAGCATTGGAAGAGAGCAAATTCCAATAACGATCCAGCTGTTTCTATAACCTCATCGCAACTTTCTGAATATCACTTTCCTGTCCATAAATTCTTTCCAACCACGTGGCAACGTCACAGCCAGCATCTCTCTGAATCTATTCTAGTTGGGGGCGAGGGTTACCCGCTTCACAAATTGTTCTCTGCTCAGTTAAACTCTGCTAAATTTAATTTGTCTAAAGTTTGTCTTTTAACAAGAGCTTAGGCCAGTTCATGCAGTGTCTAGGACTAGGGGGAGGTAGGGAATTTGTAGTTTTCAGCATAAAATCTTACATGCATTTTGTCACATTTACACCTAAGTGTTTCATTTTTCTGAGAGGAGGGCAATTGTAAATGTTATCATATTTTCACCATATTTTAAATTTTGATGTCCACTGCTAGTATACAATAATGCAATAGTTTTTATATATTTACCTTGTGTCCTGTGAACTTTTGAACTTTGTTATTAGTTCTTGGTCTTTTTTTTTTTTTTTAGTCAGAGTCTCACGCTGTTACCCTGGGTAGAGTGTGGTGGCATCACAGCTCACAGCAACGTCAACTTTTTGGGCTCAAGTCATCCTCTTGCCTCAGCCTTCCAAGTAGCTGGGACTACAGGCACCTTCCACAATGCCCAGCTAATTTTTCTATTTTTAGTAGAGATGGGGTCTCGTTTTTGTTCAGGCTGGTCTTGAACTCGTGAGCTCAAGCAGTCCACGCGCTTCAGCCTCCCAGAATGCTAGGATTACAGGTGTGAGACACCATACCCATTTTTTTGGGTAGATTCCTTAGGATTTTCTATAGGTAGTGGATCTTGTCTTTTGTAAATAGGAACTACTTTATTTCTTGCTTTTGGATCTGTGTGCCTTTTATTTCCTTTCCTGTCTGATGGCACTTGTGTAGATGTTCTTTATCAAGTTGAAGAAGCTCTCCTTTTATTTCTAGTTCTATGGGTTTTTTTTAAAAATCATGAATGAGTGTTGGATTTTGCAAACGTTTTCTCTCTCTCTCTTTTTTTTGAGACAGAGCCTCCTGGGTAGAGTGCCCTGGCGTCACAGCTCACAGCAACCTCCAACTCCTGGGCTTAAGCGATTCTCTTGCTTCAGCCTCCCAAGTTGCTGGGACTACAGGCGCCCACCACGACACCTGACTATTTTTGGTTGTAGCTATCATTGTTTGGCAGGCCCAGGCCAGATTTGAACCTGCCAGCTCTGGTATATGTGGCTGGTGCCTTAGCCGCTTGAGGTACAGGCGCCACCACAGATGCTTTTCCTTTATCAATTAATATGACCATGTGATTTTTCTTCGTTAGCCCATTAATATGGTGGATCACTTTGACTGATTTTCAAATGTTGAATCAGCTTTGCATCCCTGGATGCAAAACTCTAGTTGCTCAATGTATTTTTAAAAATATATTGCTAAACTCTATTTGCGAATATTTTATTAAGGATTTTTGCGTATTCATTAGGGATATTAATCCGTAGTTTTCTTTTTGTTGCACTGTTTTTTGTCTGACGTTGGTGCCAGTGAAATACTGGCCTCATGGAATGAATTGTAAAGTGCTAGCTTCTTTTATTTTGTGGAAGAGATTATATAGAATTGATTAATTTTTCTTTAAACATTTGATAGAATTCTCCAGTGAAACCATCTGGGCCTGTAAGCTTCTTTTCTGGGCCTGGAGCATTTTGAAGTTAAAAATTCAGTTTTATTAATAGTTACAAGGTTATTCAAATTACTTATTTCATATTGTATGAGTTTTGGTAACTTGTACTTTTCAAAACATTGGTTCGTTTTATTTAAGTTGTCAAATGTGCGTGTGTAGAGTTGTTTGTAGTATTCCTTTATTATTTTATTATCCTTTTGATAATAGGTCTACAGTGACACCTCTGTTTCACCTCTGATGTTGGCAATTTGTGTCTTCTCTCTTTTTGTTTTTGTCAGTCAATTTTATCGATCTTTTCAAAACCATATTGATTTTCTCTTTTATTTTTCTGTTTCCAATATTAATGATTTCTGTTCTTCTGCTTTCTTTGGGTTTATTTTGCTTTTTTCCTAGGCTCTTAAGATGGTAGCTTAGATTATTATTTGAGAGTTTTACTCTTTTCTCATGTAAGCATTTAGTGCAATAAATATCCCTCTAAACATTGCTTAGCTGTGTCCACAAATTTTGTTATATTGTATTTTCATTTTCATTCAGTTCAATGTATTTTGAAATTTCCCTTGAGACTTCTTCTTTGACTCATGATTTTTTTAAGGAGTACGCTATTTAGTTTTTCAAATATTTGGAGATTTTACTGATTTCTTTGTTATTGATTTCTACTTTGATTCCACTGCAGCTATATTTATTAAAGTGTGTTTTATGGCATGGGATATCGTCTATTTGGGTATATATTTTGTGGGCATTCTTTCAGAATGTGTATTCTGCTGATGCTGGGTGGAATGTTCTATAAATTTCAATTAAATCCTGTAAGTTGATGGAATGATTGAGTTTTTCTGTATCTTTGCTGATTTTCTGACTAGTTTTATCAATTGCCTGGAGAAGGTATTAATATCTACAACTCTGATTGTGTATTTGTTTTTTTCTCCTTTCAATTCAAGCATTTTTGCTGCACATATTTTAGAGCTCCATTGCTTGTTTCATACACATTTAGGATTTCTATGTCTTCTTGATAAATTGACGCTTTAATGTTTATGTGGTATTCCTTTCTGTCTCTGGTAATTATTTTCTCTGAATTCTATCTTATGTAATATTAATATATAAGATATATTGCTTTTTTTTGTTAATGTTTGCAGGATACATACTTATCCATTCTTTTCCTTTCAACTTATATATACTGTTATATTAGATGAGAGTTTCTTGTACAGAGCATATAATCGGACCACTCTGCCAATCTCTGTCTTTTAATTGATATGTTTAGACTACTTACCTTTAATTTAATTATTTATATTTTAAGGCAGTGGTTCTCAACCTTCCTAATGCTGTGACCCTTTAATACACCTCATGTTGTGGTGACCCCCAACCATAAAATCATTTCGTTGCTACTTCATAACTGTAATTTTGCTTCTGTTATGAATTGTAATGTAAATATCTGATGTGCAGGATGCATTTTTATTGTTACAAAGGATCGTGACCCACAGGTTGAGAACCACTGCTTTAAGGGCTTAACTTTGTCATTTTATTTTTCATGTTTTCTCTGTTTTTTCATGTTTTCTCTGTTTTTCATTTCTGTTTTCTTTTTCCTGCCTTCCTGTGAGTTACTTGAACAATTTTTAGAATTCCATTTAATTTGTTTGTAGTGTTTTTGAGTATATCCCTTTATCTGATTTTTTTAGTGGTTCATCTGGAAGTTACATGATTATAACAGTCTACTACTTTCAACATTTCACCAGTTCAAATGAAGTGCAGAAACCTTTACCCCCTTTATGTTCTTTCACCCACCCCCTGTACAATATAATTGTTGTAAGTATTTCTTTTACATACATTTAGAAACACATAAGACAAGGCTATACTTTTACAATCAACCCTCAACCATAATTTCAAAAATTCAAAAGAAAGAAAACATATTGCATTTACCCAAGTTTTTACTCCTTTTTCTTTTTTCCTTCCCAACATTTCAAATTTCCTTCTTTTACTATTTCCTTTCTGTTTGGAGAGTTTCCTTTAGCTTTTAAAGTAAGTCTGGTGGTGACAAATCCTCTTAGTTTCCCTTCACCTGAGAATGTCTTGATTTCCCTTCATCCTTGAAGGATATTTTTGCTATAGAATTTTTGATATGTAATTTTGAGTTGATAGTTCTATTCTTAAAGCAATAGAAAAATATAGTGCTACTTCCTTCTGGCCTTCATATCTTCTGATGAGAAATCCAAGGTTATTAGAATTGTTTTTTCTACATAGGTTAAGTATTATGTCTCTCATTGTTTTCAAGATTTTCTTTCTTTAGTTTTCAAGCAGTTGACTATGATGTGCCTTGGTGTAGATTTTTTTTTTTTTGGCTTTATTTGTTTGCAGGTAGCTGAGCTTGTTGACTCTGTAGGCTTTATGTCTTTTGCCAAATTTGGGAGTTTTCTGCCTTTACTCTTTGAGTGATTTTTTTTAGCCCCATTCTCTTTCTTTTCTTCTTCTGTGTCTTCAATGTTAGATCTTTCATTATAGTTCCAGAGTTCCTTGAAGTTCCGTTCAATTTTTTAAAGTCTATTTTCTCTCCATTGTTCAAATTAGGTAATTTCTATTATTCTTCAATATAAGGGTGCTTATTCTTTTCTCTATCCTCTCTTTTCTGTGGTTGAACCCATCCAGTGAGTTCTTTAATTTCATTTATTATATTTTTCAGTTCTAAGATTTCCAGTTGATTCTCTTTTATACCTTCTTTATCTTTGCTAAGACTTTCTTCGCTGAGATTTTCTAATTATTCATTTGTTTGGAGGGTGTTTGTAATCTCTCTTAGCAGCATTTTTATGATTGCTGCTTTAAAATCTTTGAGTGATTTTTCAGCCCTTTGTCAGGGGTTCTTTGTCAGTTAATTCTAATGTGTGTGTTATATCAGTGATTACATGTATTGGTTATCTTTTTTTTAATTCAAGTTGAGATATTCCTAGTTTATGGTAGGGTAAATAATTTTTGATTGAAACCTAGATCTTATGTAAAGCTTCTATTTTAGCTGGCTTCCTCTGATACTCCTCCAATCGGGTAAGAGGGTTCCACCTTATTAATCATAGGTGTGAGAGAAGTCTAGGTTCCCTATTTGTCCTTTGTTGACACCCAGGAGGAGAAGGGCTCCTGGTCACTAAAGTGCAGGGGCAGGAGTCCAGCTCCTCACCAGGCTTCCACTGATGTCTCCCTGGCTGGGAGGTGTAGGAGAGCCTCATTTTTGCATCCTGTTTGGCCTCCAGTGACACCTTGGGCTCGGTGGCCTTCTTATGACAGGGAAATGGTGAAATTTCTGACTCAGAGACAGTGAGAAGGGCTCATTACTGGCTGAGAGAAGGTCAGGCTTTCCATAGTCCCCATGGATACTGAGGATCTTTACTACACCATGGGGATAGCCTTCTCTATTACCATTCTGGGAGAGGGTGGGGGCCTTGTCACAGCCTGGTAGGGTGATAGAATAGGCTCCACTCAACTTTTGCTGTCATGAGTGGGCAGGACATAGTTTTTTCCCTGGTGTTTAGCTGTGGTTATTGTCTAAAAATGTCCTGCCTTGCTAGGCTGCCCCCTTCCTATTCCTTTGCTGGTTATAGAAATAACCAGCTTGTATTGGGGCTCTTTTGTCTGTGCCTGAGGATGTTTCTGGATTCCTTAGCTTCAAGTCTGGGATATAGGAGGGAGAAAGAAAACCCAGCAAACTCACTACCATGATGTTCCTTGGGGTCCCAAGTCTTTAGCCATTCTTCCTTCTCTCCACTGTTCAGAATGTCACGATTATTATTATTATTATTTTTTGAGACATAGTCCCACTATGTCGCCCTGGGTAGAGTGCTGTGGCATCACAGCTCAGAGCAACCTCCAACTCTTGGGCGTAAGCCATTCTCTTGCCTCAGCCTCCCAAGTAGCTGGGACTACAGGTGCCCACCACAATGCCCAGCTATTTTTTGTTGAAGTTGTCATTTTTGTTTTAGTTGGCCTGGGCTGGGTTCCAACCTGCCAGCCTTGGTGTATGTGGCTGGCACCATAATCACTGTGCTACAGATGCTGAGCCATGTCAGGATTATTTTATACATAACGGCCAAATCTTTTAGTGGTACTTAGTAGGAAGAATAAAGAAAAGCATGTCTACTTCATTTTCCTGGAAATATAAATCTATAGGTTATATTTTGATGAAATATTAGAGTAAAAAAAATTAATGCAAAAAATCCAAGATGAGCAAAATACATTTTAAACAAAGACAGGATCATTATTATTGATATTTCCTTTTGCTTTATGCTATAGTAAGGCTTGTCATAGCACTGTTACTGAATCTATTTAAAATGTTTTAATTTTGTTAATCTTGGACTTTTGCGTTAATTTTTGATTTTTAAAACTATTGCATTAAGGCCAGGTGTGGTGGATCATGCCTGTAATCCCAACGCTTTGAGAGGCTGAGGCAGAAAGATTCCTCGTGATCAGCTGAGCAACATAGAGAGACCCCCACCTCTACAAAAAATTAAAAAATTGGCTGGGTGTGGTGGAACATGCCTGTAGTCCCAGCTATTCAGGAGGCTGAGGTGGGAGAATTGTCTGAGCCCAGAAGTTCAAGGTTCCAGTGAGCTATGATTGCACCACTGCACTCTAGCCCAGGCAGCAGAGGAAGATCTTATATCTAAAAAAAATGATATCTGTATATAGCATTGAAATGTTTATCAGGATCTTTGAGTTTTTTGGAGCCCCCTAAATTTTATCACTGAGGCAAATGCATCATTTCCCTGACCCTAGTTGTGGCCCTGGTTCACGTGGCCTTTGAGATTACCCAGCCTGGTGTGACAGTTGCTCTCTGCCTGCTAAGTGTATGCTTGTAATGAGTCCAGCTGCCCAAGTGCCAGTAAGTAGGCCACCTCTTTTGCTGCCCAAGAGCTGTGGTCACAGCAGCCTTGTTAGAGGAGGCCTTGAGGGTACATTCTCAGTTGCTTCAACAGGCATTTGGGGCCAGCATGGAGACATCCCCTCTCTCTGGCTACTGTGAGACTCAAACTTCAAAAAGTCCTCAAAGGCTAATGGAACAATTTTGCAACACAAATTGCTGAAACTTCATAAGTAGAATAGAAACAAATATTTAGTAAATTGATTACCTGGTAAATTGGTCATTTGGAAGTTGATTTTCTAAGCATTTGTGAGTGTCCCTAGAGAGGATGTTGAGGCCAGAGGCCTGAGGTCATCTCTGAGGACATTTCCTTTCTCAGCCTTGAACATTCTGTGTCTGCACTCTGACAGGTAGGCAGGAGGTAATTTCAGAACGTCCATTTTCCTTGTGAAGGAAACGAAAGGGACAAGGTAAGAGTTACTGAGAAGCAGAGAAGTGAGGGAAGACTTGTCCAAGGAGGTGATGTTGAGGTTGAGCAGGAGCAGCCACGAGAAGAGCAGTCTCAGAAGAAGGGACAGCAGGTGCGAGGGGAAGGTTGGGGAGTCCTGGGGGGAACGAGACCTAGCGGAAGTCTGCCTCAGGCACTGCTGAGCTATGTGCTCTTGTCTGGGGCATGTAGCCTTTCTGAGCCTCAGTTTTCTCATCTGTAAAACAAGGATAATAATATCCACTTCTAAGGGTTAATGAGAGGAGACAAGAGTTATGGGCCAAGGAGAGCTTGTTATCCATTTCTTTTTCTTTTCTTTTTTCTCACTCTGTTGCCCAGACTAGAGTACAGTGGGGTCACTGGAAGATACTGAAACCTCTAATTCCTGGGCTCAATCTATCCTCCAGCCTCAGCCTCCTGAGTAGCTGGGACTACAGGGGCCCACCACAATGCCCGGCTTAGTTTTCTATTCTTTCTGGTGATGGGGTCTTGTTCTTGCTCAGAGTGGTCTAGAACTCCTAAATTCAAGGGATCTTCCCCCTTCTGCCTTGGCTTCCCAGAGTGCTAGGATTACAGGCATGAGCCACCATGCCCGGACATTTCTTAATTCATGCAATCAACAAATATTGAGTTCTCCCGCTGAGCATGAGGTAGCATTCTAGTCACTGAACAAAACGGGCAAAAATCTGTGCCCCTGTGGAGTTAGTGGGACAAACAATGAATAAAATAACAAGGAAAATATATGACATGTCAGATGAGAATTGGTGAAGGGGGGGAAATGAATCAGGGAAAGGGGTGGGGGAGCTGATGAGAGGCTGTGAATTAAAATTGGGTCATCAGGGAAAGCCTTGCTAAAAAGATGCATGGTGATGTGAAGGAGGTAGGATGTGAAAATATTATGGGATGGACAGACAGCAAGGGCAAAGGTCCTGGGGCAGGAGTGGGCCTCGTGAGTTTGAAGGAGGCCCATGTGGTGGGAGCGGAATGAACGAGGGGAGGGAAGTTGAAATAAAGTCAGAAAAGCTGTTGAATGGGCTTTTTCTCAGAGTGACATGGAGCCACAGCAGGATTTTGAGCAGAGGAGGGACATCATCTGACTTAGGTTTTAATATCTTACTCTGGCTGCTATGCTGAGAACACACTGTGGAGGGGCAAGGGTGAGACAGCGAGAAGGCAGCGGCATTGAGTCAGGCGAGGGATGCTGTGGGCTTGGAGCAGGGTGGTGGAGGAAGTGGTAAGAAATGGAGTCCTGGATGTATTTTGAAGGTAGATTCAATAGAATCTGCTAATGAATCAGATGTGGGGTGTGAGAGACCTTCAAGAGTGTGAACTCATCCAGCCCTTGGGATGCTGCAAGCCCCTGTAGTGGGTTTTTGTGTGCTTGCAGGTGATGATGATACTTGTCTCCATGTTCCAGAGAGCAGCCACCAAGCAGGGATTGTGGTAACGAGTGGCTCTAATTGCTTCAGGTGCTGACATTAAAGAAAAACCCAGCTCTTTTTATAAAAAATACATTAGAAGGAGCTGCTCCATGGGAACAGCGGGCAGAGCTGGTGAGGAACATGCCTCTCTGGTGCAGGTGAGGGGATGAGATAGGGACTGCCTGAATCCCATAAGCACACAGCCCTCCATGGGGCCAGAATGGGATGCAAATTGGAAATAGGGTAGGGGTTTCACTCCAATGGTGTCTTCAGGGATGGCACCCTGGGCTGCTGGGACTATAGGTTGCTACAGCCACAGCTGCCCCTCACAGCCACACTCTCTAGGACCTGCCCTGGGCCACTGGGAACTGCTCTACCCAAGGGTCTGCTCTCCCCAGGGCAGTCTTGGTTAAGGCCTGGGCCTTCCAGGACGTAAGCTGGGACTGGCAGCATCCCCAGCTGCAACCACACTGCAGACCAGCTTCTCCCAGGCTGCATCCTGCCTTCCTGCTCCTGTATGGAGTAGCTCCTGACCCAACCCTGTCTCAGCGTTTCCAGGGCACCCAATCTAAGACAGTGCAGTGTATGGTTTCTGCTATCTCCATTTGGAGGTCACCAGGGCAATTCTTTCTTGACTTGTCCAATACTGAGTCCATTGCCCTGTTCCTCCCACCCCCAGCCATCCCCCACCCCCACCTTTCTCATGCCAGGAATGATATTGTCACCCACCTGGTTGCCCAAGTTAGCGGTGGCTGTTGACTGGAGACCAATGAACCAAGGTTCTTTGCCACATGGTTGTCTTCATGGGAAGCCCAGAACGTGGCAGCTACCTTCTGTCACCTGAGCAAAGCTTTTCTCTCTGGGAAAGCAAGAGAGACAAGAGAAGGCCAGAAACAGGGAAGCCAGAGTCTTCTAAGCTCCTCTTGGAGGTGATATCCTGTCACTTTGGCAATGTCCTACTCATTAGAAGTGAGTCAACTGGGCCAGCTCACATTCAAGGGGGTGGAGGACCACATAAGGGCCCAAATTCCAGCTGACAGGTTATGGTATCCCTCTTGGAGGCCTCCAGTCAGCTGCAGCCAGGTGCCACCCTCTCCCTAGAGGTAGCCCTCGGGCCACTGTTATAGTCAGTGACCCCGCCCCTGGCCCAGCTGATTGGCTGAGGTTGTATATTTGACAATGAGCCGGGCCAATCAGACTTTGGAATGATGCTGCTCAGCATTGAATAAGGCTTTTTTTTTTTGGTTTATTTATATTTATTTATTTATTTTATTGTTAAATCATAGCTGTGTACATTAGTGCAATCGCCTGTACCCATTCTAAGATGCACCATAGATGTGGCCCCACCCATCACCCTCCCTCCACCAAAACCTCCCCCCTCCCTTCCCCTTCCTTGGCCCTTTCCCCATAGTCTTGTGCTATAGTTGGGTTATAGTCTTCATGTGAAAGCTAAAATTTAGCTTCATAGTAGGGCTGAGTACATTCAGGAATGAATGAATAAGGCTTAAGCAGAGAGCCACGCAGTGTTTGTGTTGCTCCATAGGGAAGCAGGGAAAGCCGGTTTTCGGGGAGGCACCGGTGGAAGACACAGGCAGGGACAGGGAAACAAACACTGGCGTTCATGCGAGGGGTGGAGACGTCGCAAGAAGTGGATCTGGCCCTGGCCTGGGAGGCTGTGTCCCCTGAGAGATGCTCTGTCCCCACAAGAAGCTACTCCTTTTTCTAGGTCTCCTCTTTCTTTGTCAGCTATTTTGTGAGGATCCCCTTCCCCAGCAAACAAAGAGCCTTGAAGAAGAATCATAGTCTTCTATGTGCTTCCCCTTTTTCTTTGGCAAATCTTTTTGAAAGATGTCAGCCTCTCGCTCCTCCGAGAAAAGGGTCAGGGAGGCTGGCATTTGTTGGTTTCTCATTGTACGCTGGGGTCTTCTTGGGCGTTCTGTCATTACACCATTTCACAGAAATGAAAAGGCTCAGAGGCTCCTCGCCTGTAGCCCAGTGGTTAGGGTGTCAGCCACATGCACTGGGGCTGGTGGGTTCGCACCCTGCCCGGGCCTTAAACAACAATGACAACCAGAACAAAAAAAAGCTGGGCGTTGTGGCAGGCGCCTGTGGTCCGAGCTACTTGGGAGGCTGAGGCAAGAGAATCACTTAAATCCAAGAGTTAGAGGTTGCTGTGAGCTGTGACGTCATGGTACTCTACCCAGGGCGCCATAGTGAGACTCTGTCTCAAAGAAAAAAAAAAAGGAAGGAAAAAAAAGAAAAGAAAAAAAGCTCATTGACATTGAGGGACTGGCTCAGGGTGGCTCGGCTGGGACGCCTTCTCAAGCTGCTCAGACTCTAAAGCCCAGGTCCTTTTGTTCTTCCAGACTCCAGCACCACCACTGTACCCTTGGTCCGTGATTGAGCCTGAGAGTCAAAGGGGGCACACAGATGCCCTTTGTCCATTTCTTAAGGGGTTTGTCTTCCATTCCCACTTCCTGTAACTGACACAAGCTGCATCGCAATTAAGGAAAGCAGTCACACAGGGGCTCCAAGCTTCCCGGAGTTCCACTACCTCCAACTCCAGAATTTTGTCTCATATGTTCCTTTCTCCCTTCCAACAATGCCTTACTTCAAATGCTCTTTAAGAGTCAAAGTGGGCGGGTGGCGCCTGTGGCTCAGTGGGTAGGGCGCCGGCCCCATATACCGAGGGTGGTGGGTTCAAACCCGGCCCCGGCCAAAGCAACCAAAGAATAGCCGGGCGTTGTGGCGGGCGCCTGTGGTCCCAGCTACTCGGGAGGCTGAGGCAGGAGAATCGCCTAAGCCCTGGAGTTGGAGGTTGCTGTGAGCTGTGTGACGCCATAGCACTCTACCAAGGACGATGAGACTCTGTCTCTACAAAAACAAACAAACAAAAAAAACCCGGCCCCGGCCAAATCGCAACAAAATATTAGTGGGGCGTTGTGGTGGGCGCCTGTAGTCCCAGCTACTTGGGAGGCTGAGGCAAGAGAATTGCCTAAGCCCAGGAGTTAGAGGTTGCTGTGAGCTGAGATGCCGCAGCACTCTACCCAAGGCGATAAAGTGAGACTCTGTCTCTACCAAAAAAAAAAAGTCAAAGTGGGGAGGTGCCTGTGGCTCAAAGGAGTAGGTTCAAACCCAGACCTGGCCAAAAACTGCAAAAAAAAGAAAGAGTCAAAGTGGGCTTCTGGAAAGTTCTGAAGTATCTACTTCACATCTGTCATGATGCAACTAAAAATCCCAGGCAACACCACTGGGCCAAGAAGGAGAGGTACTGGCCATGGAGTCATTCAGAATCAAGTTTGCACCCCATTCTCCCCTATGGGCTGGGGACTGTGGTCAAAGACTCTGGGGCTCTCTGAGTCTCACTTTCCTCAACTGTAAAATGGGAATATAAATCTTACCCTGTGGAGTTCAGTAAAACTTGAATAAGTAAAAGTGAAGTCTTCCACCTCATGTTTGGCACATCAGAGCCTAATTCATTGTAGTTGCTTTTGCTATCCTTATAGTTTCATTATAGTTTCTTTTGTCCTGGGAGTTCCTGATATAGCAGGGAAACCTCAAGAGCCTGTCTCCAGGGGGTCGGGTGGGGCTCCGCTTTCTCATTTTGGCTGCTACCGCCTAACACACCCCTGAACGCTTTGAAACCCCTGCCTTCTCAGCAAATTGAGTCACTCTCTGGGAATTTCAGGACAGGATCACTAGCTATGAGACCTCCTCTTGTTGCTAGATGCAGAGAAAACAAATATTGTTTTAGATACATTAATAATTGAGAGGCTTTCAGCAGAGAATCGGTCAGCATAAGAGGAATTGAAAATTAAGACTAAGACACTACCTCAAGCCGATTTCCTATTGAATAATTCATGGGGCCAATGCCCGTGAAGACCTAGAAGAGAAAATACCTTCCGTGTCTGTCCTCCCCACCACTGCCACCAGCCCTGTCACTTCAATTTTTTTCCTGAAGGAGGCATCTGGGAGTAGTCAACAACACAGTAGAATTCTGATTTGCATTTCCGTTGTCATTTTGCCCATGTGTTGCTGTGTGATTACGGATAAATTCTATCCCTCTCTGAACAGATATCCTGCCACCTTTGAACTAACTGTGATTCTTTGAGAGTCAAGTGATGGAAAGGATCTCGAGTAGCCACTGAGGCCTCACCTCTGTGGGACGACTATATCCTAAAGTATTTTCAGGTTGATGGTCCACTCCATTTTCAGATCTCCCTCCTTCCTTCCTTCTGCACACATTGATTGCATGCCTGCTCTGTGCATTGTCCTGACCAGTGGAGAGAATGGTGAAAGAAATGGACAGTCACCATTCAGGGTGACTTAGACAAAGATAGGAATAAGGTGGTGATCTAGTGAGAGTACAGGGAATGAGCTCCTAAATGCAGCAGGAAGTACAATAAGGGAAGGCTTTCTGGTGGAGGTGGCACCTGCACTGAGTCTTATGGAAAGAGACGAGTGGTAAAAAAGGGAATAAGGGCCGGGTGTGGTGGCCTGTACACCTGTAATCCTAGCACTCTGGGAGGCTGAGGCAGGGGGATTGCTTGAATTTAGGAGTCCAAGACCAACTAGAGCAAGAGCGAGACCCTGTCTCTACTAAAAATCAAAAAATTATCTGGGCATTGTGGTGAGGACACAATGAGAAGGCGGCTGACTGCAAGCCCCAAAAGGGAGGCCTCTCCAGAAACCAGTTCTGTGGGCACCCTGAGCTTGGATTTTTCTCCTCTGAAACTGTGAGAAAATAAATTTCTTTTGTCAAATCCACTCAGTATAAATAGCCTGAGTTGTTTGTTATGGTGGCCTGAGATGACTGCTACAATCATTAGGAGATTTAAAAATCAGGAGATTTCTCATAAAAAGTCTAATTGCTGCTTTTCTTGAAATATCAGATATGGCCATACGGGAAGCACCTTCCTGTAAGGCTGCCAATGACTGGTGCTGGGTGGCAGCTGCCCCTCAGATGAAGCCCACATGTTCCAGTTCACCACACTCCCCACTAATCCCTGTTGCCTTCCTGTCCTGAGGCTATGGCAGCTGCTGTCTGTCATCATCCTTTCACCACCAGATTTCTTCTACAAAACAAGGAGGAAAGTAAACTTATTTCTTGATATCCACATCTCTATCAAAAGCAGGAAAAGGAAAGACAGATCAAGAGGGTCACCTATTTTAAGATGAATGGCAGAATGCATGTTTTTTGACACTGCATAACCCTGTCCCTTCTCTTGACAGAAATAGGCAATAATTAACCTATAGGCAGGCAATAAGTAACCTGGATGTGTCTGGGTTGAAAGGATATAACTGAAGATGCTTTTCCAAGTCTGTCTGTCTTGTGTGGTCACTTACTCATGCTACCTGCCTGGGCTTGGGTACTTGTGGGTTTGTAGCCCCCAGGTTCGATCCTCTGTTGGGACTCATGGAATGTGACTTCAGAATGCCAAGTGATGGGACCATTATTTCCAACTGTTTTACCCAGATCCCTTAGTTCAGGGAGGTGGCCCAGAGCTCCATGAGGGGGGACAAAAGTGGTGAGTGGGTATGTGATCGGCTATTGCTCTGACCTGCCACTCTAGCCTGCACTCAGGCTACTCTGTTTCCCTCTCTGGAGGTCTCCTGTCATTGTGGTGGGGGTGGAAGGATAGTCCAGTGCTTTTAAGAAATGCTTAAAAATTGTTGGTCTAGGCTTGGCACCTGTAGCTCAAGCAGCTAGGGCGCCAGCTACATACACAGGAGCTGGTGGGTTTGAATCCAGCCTGGGCCTGCCAAACAACAATGAGAACTACAGTCAAAAAATAGCCAGGTGCTGTGACAGGCGCCTGTTGTCCCAGCTACTTGGGAGGCTGAGGCAAGAGAATCACTTAAGCCCAAGAGTTTGAGGTGGTTGTGAGCTGCGATGCCACAGGACTCTACTGAGGCCAACATCGTGAAACTTGGTCTAAAACAAACAAACAAAATAGATGATCTACTAAAGCCTGCTCATGCACATCTGGGGAAAACTAGGTCCAGGGATGGAGCCTACCCTCCCCACTGAGACTGTGTGTATCTAGTGTGGAAACAGAGCCTGTGTCCTCCTTCCCCTCCCTTCCCCTCCCTTCCCCTCTCCCCTCCTCTGCATACTGGGTGAGGTGCTCCCACTCAGAGCTCTTGCCTCCCTGGAGCTGCACCCTCCCACTTACTGCACTGTTTGCCCTACCTACCTCTCCCTCTAGACCAGGGTTGCCACTCCAAGGTCTCCAGCCAAGCAACAGTGAGATGGGGGGGCAAAGAGAACTCAGCTGCAGCTGCCCTGGCTGGGTGGGAGTGGGGCTGGTGTCTTCAGATTGAGGGAGCTATGGAGCCTTAAGTGACATCTCCTCTGGGCTGATGTTTTGAGATTTCTGGCCCAGGCTATAAGCAACATGAGGACAGAAATGGCATTTGATTCTTTTTTTTTTTTTGTAGAGACCGAGTCTCACTGTACCGCCCTCGGGTAGAGTGCTGTGGCATCACACAGCTCACAGCAACCTCTTAACTCTTGGGCTTACGCGATTCTCTTGCCCCAGCCTCCCGAGCAGCTGGGACTACAGGCGCCCGCCACAACACCCGGCTATTTTTTGGTTGCAGTTTGGCCGGGGCTGGGTTTGAACCCGCCACCCTCGGCATATGGGGCTGGCGCCCTACTCACTGAGCCACAGGCGCCGCCCATGGCATTTGATTCTTACTTGGTTCATTGTCATCCAGCACACAGGGTATAGGGCTATGCCCTCAGTGAATGATGAATGAGTGAATGAGCTGAATTCCTTCACTCTTTTTCAAGTTCTCATTCCTTCATCCAACAAACACTCATCTCCATCCACTTTGTGCCAGGCCCCGAGATAGAGGCTGGGGCTGGAAGTGGGATCTGGCAGAAAGAAGGTCAGCAGCTGCCTTTGAAGAGATTCATGCCAATCTGGGAGCCATGGTAACAAAGGCTGCCATTGGTTGAAGGCCTACTATGTGCATCAAGCCCAGGGCTTTGCACAAATGACCCTGTTTGCTCCCCAAACCCTAGGAGGCACCTTTGTGGTCCCTATTTCACAGGGGATGACACTGAGGATTAGAAAGATTAGGAAGACACATGTTCCGAGGCACATAGCTGGTGTGTGGCAGATCCGAGACTCGTGCTGAGGGATTCTGAACTCAAAGGCTGTTCTATTCACCACTGAGAATTCTAGTAATAGGATGAGGGCATCCTGTGCTCACATTGGTTAAAGTGATGTGTATATGAAGGATTTTCATCAGAGAAAGGGATTCTGGGAAGATTTTCACAAATCACAACTGAAAATTCATTGAGGAGAATAGGTGGCCCAAGGTATAGGTCTGTCAGCAGTCACTTTTACGATTTTTGGAATTCATCAAGGTGGCAAACTTGGGGTACACGCACGTGTGTGGTAAGTTCAACCTCACTGGCTCTTATTTGATCACATTTTATGTCTTAAGAACTAACCTACAAGCAAGGTTTGACTAGTTTCCACTGAATTGCCTTCGCAATATTCAGATCTAGTTCATCCATTATCAGGCACCTACAGTGTGCAAGGCATGCTTCCAAGTGCTGGGGACACAGCAATGCACCTACTGTGAAAAGGGATGGCTCTAAGTTCTGGGGACACAATGTGAGGTAAAGTAGACATAGTGCCTGGCCTTATGGGGTTCAAGGCTTACAAGAGCAGGGACTTTAATCAAAGAATCACACATATAAATGTGAAGTTACAACTGTAATTACATGCCATGGGAGAGAGGGGACATGGTGCTCTGAGAATCTCTTCAGGGGATTGGATCTAGCCAGGTGGGAAGGAAAGCTTTTCCCAGGGAAGTGAGAGGGGAGTTGAGCTCTGACGGAAGACTAGAAGGCAACCAGGTGAAAGGGGCGGAGCTTGTGCCAGGTAGGGAGTGAGAAAAGTGTGGTTCGTGGTGAGGCCAGTGTGGTCATGGTTTGTCCATTGTGTGTTGCAATAGCGGAACATATGAGACTGAGTAATTTATCAAGAAAAGAGGCTTATTTAGGTCATGGTTTTGCAGGCTGAGAAGTTCAAGGGCATGGCCCTGAATTCTAGCAAGGAATTCTAGCAAGGACTTTCATGCTGCCATGTAACATGGTAGAGAAGGTCAAAAGGGAAGTGGACTTGTAAAAAGAGACTGAAGCCTGAGGGGCACCCTGGCTTTGTAGAAACCCACTCTTCCAGGGAACTAATCCAGTTTTGTCAGACTGAGAACACACTGCCAGAGAGTGGCACCAAGCCATCTATGCATCCCCAGGACTCAAATACTTTCCCCTAGGCCCCATCTCCCAATGCTGCCACACTGGGGATCAGCCTGGGGAGAAACAAACCACATACAAACTGTAGCAGTCATCAAGGGCCAGAGCTGTGGTGGGCATAGTGGGAATTGTGCTCTTTACTTTCAGAGCAAAGCAAGGTTACCTGAGCATTATTAGTTAGCTTTGGCTGTGGAACAACTACCCAAAACACAGTGGCTTAAAATGACCTCTTTTTCTTTTGAGACAGAGCCTCAAGCTGTTGCCCTGGGTAGGGTGCTGTGGCATCACAGCTCACAGCAACCTCCAACTCCTGGGCTCAAGCGATTCTCCTGCCTCCACCTCCCAAGTAGCTGGGACTATAGGCGCTTGCCACAACGTCCGGCTTGTTTTTCTTTTTTTGGTTCCAGGGCCCAGCCTGGATTTGAACCCGCCAGCTCAGGTGTATGTGGCTGGCGCTTTCGCTGCTTGAGCCACAGGCACCGAGCCTGACCTCTTCTTTTTTATCTCAGGAGCCAAGTTCAGCAGTTTGGGTTGGGCTCAGTTGGTGGCTCTTCTGGCCTCAGTCTGGTCCACTGATCCTATCTGGGCTTGTCCATGAGTCTGTGGTCAGCTGGTGGGCCATCTGGGGCTGGCTGGCTTACAATGACCTTGAAAAGGATGACTGGGAGAGCTGGGGCCTCTTGCCATGTGAATTTTCATCATTTAAATGGTTAGCTCAGGCTTGTTCTGACAAGGGTTGTGGAGTTTGAAGAATATGAGAGCAGAAGTTGCAGATCTCTTAAAGCCTAGGCCCAGAACTGCAGACATCACTTTTGCCACTTTTGGCTTGGCCAAAACAAGCCACAAAACCAGCCCAGATTTGAGGGATGGAGAAATAGACTCCTCCTTTTCATGGGAGGAGTTGCTCAGTATTTGGACCATTTTGTTACACCAAAGGTTGTAAGTAAAAGGGTGATTTTATTAGAGGGTAAAAAATGTCCCATTAGGTTTGGTGCCTGTAGCTCAGTGGCTAGAATGACAGCCATATATACTGGTGCTGGCGGGTTTGCACCCAGCCCGGGCCTGCCAAACAACAATGACAACTGCAACCAAAAAATAGCCAGGCGTTGTGGTGGGTGCCTGTAGTCCCAGCTACTTGGGAGTCTAAAGGCAAGAGAATCACTTAAGCCCAAGAGTTTGAGGTTGCTGTGAGCTGTGACACCACAGCACTCTACTGAGGGTGACATAGTGAGATTCTGTCTCAGCAAAAAAGAAAAAGTCCCATTAGCTCCTGTGAGGAGAATGGATTGAAGCAGTATTACAGCAGATCCTGTAATTGCCCACCTCAGTGTTCATTCCTTCCTCCATTATTAGTAACAGAATGATCATTTTTATTCCTACTCTTTGTTTCCTGGAATAGAGACCAGATTGCCTTACCTCCCTTGTAGCTCGGTGTAGCTGTGTTGTGTGACACATTAAGGAAATCTCCCTAAAAAGGAGAGTCAAGACTCTCTTCTCTTCTTCCTCATGCTTGCTTGGAAAGCAGATGTGTTAGATGGAGCTTACCCAGCTATCTTGTACCATGAGGATGTGGCCTCATCTTTAGGATGGTGGAATGGATTGCTGGAAGGAGCTGGTTCCTGATCACTTCATGGAGCTACCACATCACTTTGGACTGCCTGGCCAGGGTTGCTGCTAGTGGCTCACAGCTGCCCTTATGTGGAGAATTGCCCTTGGCTGGAAGGGATCCATTTCACCCGGCAGGTTATGGTCCCCCAACCCAAGGTAGAATCTGTGGTACAGGTCACATCCCAGAGCTCCCTGTGGGATCAGACTGAGGCCAGCATCCCTCTGAGACCACACCACTGCTTAACCCTGTCCCTTCCCTGTGCTGCTTGCCTTAGTCTGCTTCTGCCGGGGACATTCCCCAATCACTCTACCAGGAATCCCCATCTCAGGTTCTGAAACCTCCTCCCATCTCCCTGCCCATGATGAACCAGTGAATGAGAATTTGGTAAGCTCCTGGCTCAGAAAGAGCCATAATTAGCAGACACTCTATTTCACTCACTGGTTTTAAAGTGGGAAGAAGAGGAGATGCCAGGAGCTTGAAGAAAATGGAAGTAGGAACAACAGTGTTAAGGAAGGATAAGGGAAGGATAAGCTCTTTCCCAAGTGGAGGATGGAACAGGGAGCACTTGGGAAAAGAGGCCTCCAATTCATTAAACGTGAATCCTCAAGGTCCACTGGCCAAATCTCTTTTTCCTGCCTCCCTGCTCCAGGCCTGTTTGAAGTCCATGGGCTGCTGCAGTCTTCTGGATGGACAGCATTTGTAAGCAACTCTCTCCCCAGCCCAGTTAATAATTCAGGTTATCAGTGCCTGCAGCCAACCCATCCTTCCAACCCTGCTGCCACCCTGAGCAGCGAGCTAGTGGGCAAGAAAGAAAAAAATCACTGTGCTGGCTTGAAAAATGGTCCTCGTTTCAGGTGCTTGCTGGGTGCTCGGAGTTGGGGGTGGGCGATGGCCAGGCTGAGAAGTGTCTGCTGGGCACACAGCGAGGGAAGGATGGGGCAGTCCTGGGACTTGCAGACAAGCACAGGGAGCATTATTTAAACTTTGCATCCTGAGCTGACTTGGGGGACAATGTGCTATAGCTACTGGAGAGCAGGTGTGGGGGGACTCAGCTTTCTTCCGATGTGGTCATTCACATATGTGCTCTCTCATTCACTCATTTGGTCATCACTAATGTTACTGACACAGAAAGTGGGCATGGAGGATGTAGAGAGGGCTGGGGAGTGGCTCCTCATCTCACAGAGGTGGACACATACACTGTCAGGCACTAGGTGGCACACTGCTCAGAGGTGTGGCCTGGTGCCTGGTGCCTGGCTATGCTAGGATGAGGCTGCCTGGGTTCAAATCCCAGCCCTGTCATTTACTCACACAGAGTTAGCCACTGCATGTCTTGGTCTCCCCACATGTAAAATGGAGAGACTAATGGAAATCACTTCATGTATGGTTAAAACAAAAACCCCAAAGCGAGAAATACAAGGTGCTGGCAACTTCACAGTATCGTTAGAAAATGATTTGGCAGGCCAGGTCACACCTGTAATCCTAGCACTCTGGGAGGCCGAGGCGGGCACATTGCCTGAGCTCAGAAGTTCAAGACCACCCTGAGCCAGAGCGAGACTTTGTCTCTAAAAACAATAGCCAGGCATTGTGGCACATATAGTCCCAGCTACTTGAAAGGCTGAGGAAAAAGAATCACATAAGCCCAAGAGTTTGAGGTTGTTGTGAGTTGTAATGTCATGGCACTCTACCTAGGGCGACTGAGTGAGACTTCGTCTCAAAAAAACAAAAAATGATTCGGCAGTTTCTTTCTTTCTTTTTTTTTTTATTGTTGGGGATTCACTGAGGGTACAATAAACCAGGTTACACTGATTGCAATTGTTAGGTAAAGTCCCTCTTGCAATCATGTCTTGCCCCCATAAAGTGTGACACACATCAAGGCCCCACCCCCCTCCCTCCGTCCCTCTTTCTGCTCCCCCCCCATAACCTTAATTGTCATTAATTGTCCTCATATCAAAATTGAGTACATAGGATTCATGCTTCTCCATTCTTGTGATGCTTTACTAAGAATAATGTCTTCCACTTCCATCCAGGTTAATACGAAGGATGTAAAGTCTCCATTTTTTTTAATGGCTGAATAGTATTCCATGGTGTACATATACCAGAGCTTGTTAATCCATTCCTGGGTTGGTGGGCATTTAGGCTGTTTCCACATTTTGGCAATTGTAAATTGAGCTGCAATAAACAGTCTAGTACAAGTGTCCTTATGATAAAAGGATTTCTTTCCTTCTGGGTAGATGCCCAGTAATGGGATTGCAGGATCAAATGGGAGGTCTAGCTTGAGTGCTTTGAGGTTTCTCCATACTTCCTTCCAGAAAGGTTGTAGTAGTTTGCAGTCCCACCAGCAGTGTAAAAGTGTTCCCTTCTCTCCACATCCACGCCAACATCTGCACTTTTGAGATTTTGTGATGTGGGCCATTCTCACCGGGGTTAGATGATATTTCAGGGTTGTTTTGATTTGCATTTCTCTAATATATAGAGATGATGAACATTTTTTCATGTGTTTGTTAGCCATTCGTCTGTCATCTTTAGAGAAGGTTCTATTCATGTCTCTTGCCCATTGATATATGGGATTGTTGGCTTTTTTTCATGTGGATTAATTTGAGTTCTCTATAGATCCTAGTTATCAAGCTTTTGTCTGATTGAAAATATGCAAATATCCTTTCCCATTGTGTAGGTTGTCTCTTTGCTTTGGTTATTGTCTCCTTAGCTGTACAGAAGCTTTTCAGTTTAATGAAGTCCCATTTGTTTATTTTTGTTGTTGCTGCAATTGCCATGGCAGTCTTCTTCATGAAGTCTTTCCCCACGCCAATATCTTCCAGTGTTTTTCTTATGCTTTCTTGGAGGATTTTTATTGTTTCATGCCTTAAATTTAAGTCCTTTATCCATCTTGAATCAAGTTTTGTGAGTGGGGAAAGGTGTGGGTCCAGTTTCAGTCTTTTCCATGCAGACATCCAGTTCTCCCAACACCATTTATTGAATAGGGAGTCTTTCCCCCAAGGTATGTTCTTGTTTGGTTTAGCGAAGATTAGGTGGTTGTAAGATGTTAGTTTCATTTCTTGGTTTTCAATTTGATTCCAAGTGTCTATGTCTCTGTTTTTGTGCCAGTACCATGCTGTCTTGAGCACTATGGCTTTGTAGTACAGACTAAAATCTGGTATGCTGATGCCCCCAGCTTTATTTTTATTACTGAGAACTGCCTTAGCTATACGGGGTTTTTTCCGGTTCCATACAAAACGCAGAATCATTTTTTCCAAATCTTGAAAGTACGATGTTGGTATTTTGATAGGAATGGCATTGAATAGGTAGATTGCTTTGGGAAGTATAGACATTTTAACAATGTTGGTTCTTCCATCCATGAGCATGGTATGTTCTTCCATTTGTTAATATCTTCTGCTATTTCCTTTCTGAGGAGTTCATAGTTTTCTTTATAGAGGTCCGTCACCTCCTTCGTTAGGTATATTCCTAGGTATTTCATTTTCTTTGAAACTATGGTGAAGGGAGTTGTGTCCTTAATTAGCTTCTCATCTTGACTGTTATTGGTGTACACAAAGGCTACTGACTTGTGGACATTGATTTTATATCCTGAAACATTACTATATTTTTTGATGACTTCTAGGACTCTTGTGGTTGAGTCTTTGGGGTTCTCTAAGTATAAGATCATGTCGTCAGCAAAGAGGGAGAGTTTGACCTCCTCTGCTCCCATTTGGATTCCCTTTATTTCCTTGTCTTGCCTAATTGTATTGGCTAGAACTTCCAGCACTATGTTGAATAGTAAAGGTGACAGAGGACAACCTTGTCTGGTTGCAGTTCTAAGAGGAAAAGCTTTCAGTTTTACTCCATTCAGTAAAATATTGGCTGTGGGTTTGTCATAGATAGCTTCAATCAGTTTTAGAAATGTGCCACCTATGGCTATACTCTTCAGTGTTCTAATTAGAAAAGGATGCTGGATTTTATCAAATGCTTTTTCTGCATCTATTGAGAGGATCATGTGATCTTTATTTTTGCCTCTGTTAATATGGTGGATTACGTTTATGGACTTGCATATGTTAAACCAGCCTTGCATCCCTGGGATGAAGCCCACTTGATCATGATGAATGACTTTTTTGATGATAAGCTGTAATCTATTGGCTAGGATTTTTGAGAATTTTTGCATCTATATTCATGAGTGAGATTGGTCTGAAATTCTCCTTTTTGTTTGGGTCTTTTCCTGTTTTTGGTATCAGAGTGATGTTTGCTTCATAGAATGTGTTGGGGAAGATTCCTTCTTCCTCAATTTTTTGGTATAATTTCTGCAGTACAGGAATAAGCTCTTCCTTGAAGGTTTGATAGAATTCTGGAGTGAAGCCATCTGGACCAGGGCATTTTTTGGTTGGAAGCTTTTTTATTGTTTCATTGATCTCAGTGCTTGAAATTGGTCTGTTCAGGAGCTCTTCCTGGCTGAGTCTAGGGAGAGGGTGTGATTCCAAATATTGATCCATTTCCTTCACATTGTCAAATTTCTGGGCATAGAGTTTCTGATAGTATTCAGAGATGATCTCTTGTATCTCTGTGGGATCAGTTGTTATTTCCCCTTTATCATTTCTGATTGAGGTTGCTAGAGATTTTACTTTTCTATTCCATTCCAGTCTGGCCAATGGTTTATCTATTTTATTTATTTTTTCAAAAAACCAACTTCTTGTTTCATTAATTTTCTGAATGATTCTTTTGTTTTCAATTTCATTGATCTCTGATTTGATTTTGGATATTTCTTTTCTTCTACTGAGTTTAGGCTTAGGTTGTTCTTCTTTTTCCAATTCCATAAGATCTCTTGTGAGATTGTTGATGCCCTCTCTTTCTGTTTTTCGAATGTAGGCATCTAAAGCGATGAATTTTCCTCTCAAAACTGCTTTTGCAGTATCCCACAGGTTTTGGTAGCTTGTGTCTTCATTGTTGTTATGTTCAAGAAAGTTAATGATTTCCTGTTTTATTTCTTCCTGCACCCATCTGTTATTCAACAGAAGATTGTTTAATTTCCATGCCTTTGGGTGGGGTTGAGCATTTTTGTTAGAGTTGAGTTCCACCTTTAGTGCCTTATGGTCTGAGAAGACACAAGGTAAAATTTCAATTCTTTTGATTCTGTTGATATTTGTTTTGTGTCCCAGGATATGATCCATTTTGGAGAATGTTCCATGGGGTGATGAGAAGAATGTATATTCTTTATCTTTGGGGTGGAGTGTTCTATATGCATCTATCAAGCACAGTTGTTCTAGGGTCTCATTTAAATCTCTTATATCTTTGTTTAATTTCTGTTTAGAGGATCTGTCCAGCTCTGTAAGAGGAGTGTTAAAGTCCCCTGTTATTATGGTATTATCAGATATCTTATTGCTCAGACTGAGTAAGGTCTGTTTCAAGAATCTGGGAGCATTGAAATTGGGTGCATAAATATTTAGAATTGAAGTGTCTTCTTGTTGTATTTTTCCCTTGACCAATATAAAGTGACCATCTTTGTCTTTTTTGACTTTAGTTGCTTTAAATCCACATGTATCTGAAAATAAGATTGCAACTCCTCTTTTCTTCTGAATTCCATTTGCCTGAAAAATTGTCTTCCAACCCTTGACTCGGAGCTTTAATTTGTCTTTTGAAGCCAGGTGTGTTTCTTGCAGACAGCAAATGGATGGCTTGTGTTTTTTAATCCAGTCAACCAATCTATGTCTCTTGAGTGGGGAATTCAAGCCATTAACATTTATTGAGATAATTGATAAGTGTGGTAGTATTCTCTTCGTCTTATTTTGTGAGAGTCCATTGCTTAGTTTTATCTTTTGCATCAGTGTGGAGGTTAGGTTCTGTTCTTTAATTTCTGAGTTCTTATTTTGCTGCTGATCCATTGTGGTGGTTAGTGTGCAGAACAGGTTGAAATATTTCCTGTAGAGCTGGTCTTGTTGTGGCGAATTTCCTCAATGTTTGTATATCTGTAAATGATTTGATTTCTCCGTCAGTTGAAGCTTAGCTTAGCAGGGTACAGAATTCTGGGCTGGAAATTGTTCTGTTTAAGTAGATTAAAGGTAGATGACCATTGTCTTCTTGCTTCGAAAGTTTCTTTAGAGAAGTCTGCGGTCAATCTGATGGATTTGCCCCTGTAGGTCAACTGGCGCTTACTCCTGGCAGCTTGCAGAATCTTTTCTTTTGTCTTGACTTTGGACAGGTTCATCACAATGTGTCTTGGAGAAGCTCAGTTAGAGTTGAGGTGACCTGGGGTCTGATATCCCTCTGAAAGCAGTGTGTCAGAATCTTTGGTGATATTTGGGAAATTTTCTTTTATAATATTCTCTAGTATGGCTTCCATTGCTCTGGGGCATTCTTCTTCCCCTTCTGGAATTCCTATAACTCGTATGTTGGAACGCTTCATAAAGTCCCATAATTCTGAGAGTGAACGTTCTGCTTTCTCTCTCTTCTTTTCTGCCTCTTTTACTATCTGAGTTATCTCAAGAACTTTGTCTTCTACCTCTGAAATTCTTTCTTCTGCATGGTCTAACCTGTTGCTGATACTTTCCATTGCATCTTTAAGTTCCCTAATTGACTGTTTCAGTTCCTTCAGCTCTGCTATATCCTTTTTATATTCTTCATATCGTTCATCTCTTATTTGATTCTGTTTTTGGATTTCCTTTTGGCTATTTTCCACTTTATTAGCAGTTTCCTTCATTGTTTCCATCATTTCTTTCATTGTTTTTATCATGTGTATTTTAAATTCCCTTTCTGTCATTCCTAACATTTCTTTATAGGTGGAATCCTCTGCAGTAGCTACCTCATGGTCCCTTGGCGGGGTTGTTCTGGACTGGTTCTTCATGTTGCCTGGAGTTTTCTGCTGATTCTTCCTCATGAGTGATTTCTTTTATCTGTTTCCTTGCCCTAATTTTCCTTTCACTTCCTCTTGCCCTTTAAGTTCTCGTGCCTGTGGACTGGGAATCCACAGAGAGGCTCCGGAAGCAGCCTGGGTTCTGAAGTGCTCTCTGTGCCGAGCGCCCGCCATTCTGGGGGGCCCCAGGGCTGGGGGCGTGGTGCCGGGGGAGGTGGCGTGGCAGTGGCGGCCCCTGCGGCACGGAGGGTCAGCCGAGCGGGAGCCGCTGCCTGGGCCGTGCGCTGTCCCTAGCTCACCCCGCGCTGCCGGCGCTCGCCAGGGAGGGCGCAGCCGGCTTGGCCCCCGGACTGGATTCCTTCACTGATTCGGCAGTTTCTTATAAGGTTAAGCACACCGCACCTCCCAACAATCCCATTCCTACGTATTTATCCAAATGAAATGAAAAACTTAGGTCTATGTACAAACCCGTATATGAATGTTTATAGCAGCTTCATAATCTTCCCAAGCTAGAAACAACCCAAACGCCTTCCGACCAGAGAACTGATACACCCCGGAGCACTACTTAGCAATAAACATAAGAAACATGGGTGACCTCAAATGCTTTCTGCTAAGTGGAAGAAGTCAGACTCGGAATGCTACAGGGCCTATGATTCTGTGTCTATGACGTTCTGGAAAACTGTAATGTCAGAAAACTGGTTCAAGGTTATTGAGATTGGCCAGGGATTACTAGCAATGGGCATGAGGAAATTTTGGGGAGTGATGGAGTAGAACCTCCATAGTTGACCACCTCTCTACATTGACTACCTGTCTATAAGCTGACCTAATTTTCCTAGAGCAGACACGCACCACAGGTCTGGATCAGGACCAGAGGCCTAGCTCCTTGTGTTGACCTCCTGTGTATGTTGACCAGTCTGTTCCAGTCCCTTGGTGGACGGACTTACAGAAGTTCTGCTGTGTGTGGTATTCTGATTGTGATGGTGGATATGTGACTCTCGGTTATGTGTTTGTCAAAAATCATATAGTTGTATGCTATAAGAGGGTGCATTTTACCGTGTCTAAATTATGTCAGGCAGAGAGCACAGCACATATAGAAGCACAGAGGCTCAGAATCAGTTTGAGATATAAAATCAGATTTGAGACAGTTGGAGGAAGTGTCAGGGAGTGAGGCAGGGAAAACACATTTGGACTGGTGTGTGAAGAGCCTTCAATGCTGTGTCAAATGCTTTGGATGGCGGGAAAACGTCAGAAGGTTTTAAACAATTGAGGAATATAAGCAGATTTTTATTTCAGAGAGGTTGCTCTCCTCTCTGTTTAGAAGCAGAAGCAACTGGACATATGGGCATGACCCTGCCTTCAGAAATGCTTTCATTTGCTTTATATTTTTTTTGGAGGAATCTGAGTTTGTGACCAGTATTTAAAAATTGAGAGATTTTCCTTAGAATTCTAGATTTTTGGCCTCCCTTTGGATGAGACACAAACTCCTCATTTTGCCAGAGCCCCACCTCCACCCTTGTACTATATTTTCTTCCTAGGCTGGCAGGCGTGTCTGTTTTTGACCCCATAGTTTGTGCAAGTGGATTCCAGGAGATCGAGGTCAAGGGTAGTAGGGCAGCAGCAGCATTTCTCCAGCCTGGTTTGGAAGCTATGCCCCCACCGTCCTTGGGCACTTTGTAAAGTACTGCTCCTGCTCCAGGGGGAAGGGGAACACCTGGGCCGGGTGGCAGCTGTGGCAGTGGAGAGGTGTTGGGGACTGATGGGATATAGGGCTGAAGAAGAGGGAGACAAAAAGGTGAAGGTCAGGGTTCAGGCTTGACAACTGCAGAGAGATAACCGTATCTGTTCAGCAGGGATGTGGGAGGAATGGGAGGGCAGGGACGGTAGTGAACTCTGTTTTGGCCATGCTGTGTCTGTGAACTCTCCTTTCTCCTCTGAGAGGGAAGCAGGGGAGTGGGGGGAAGGGACAGGGATAGTGCAGACAAATGGCTAGGCTTGCCCCAGAGCCCTGTCTGCAGAAGACAGGGGCTCACTTGGTGGCCTGGACTGAATGCTTGTTCCTCCCTAATATTCATACATTAAAACCTATCCCTCTTCCTCCCCACCCCCTGGGAGGCCAAAGCTGGTGGATTGCCCTGAGCTCACAGGTTTGAGACCAGCGAGAGCAAGAGCAAGATCCCATTTCTAAAAATAGCCAGGCATTGTTGTGGGCGCCTGTAGTCCCAGCTACTCAGGAGGCTGAGGCAAGAGAATTGCTTGAGCCCAAGACTTTGAGATCGCTGTGAGCTGTGATGCTACAGCACTCTACGGAGGGCGACAAAGGGAGACTATGTCTCTAAAAACAAACATATTCCCCCAAAATGATAGTATTAGGAGGAGGGGCATCTGGGAAGTTGTTAGGTCTTGGGAGTGGAGCCCTCACGGGTGGGATTAGTGCCCCATACAAGGCTCCAGAGTCGCCGTGCCCCTCCCATCATGCAAGGCTACAGTGTAGAGATGGCTGTATATGAGGAAGTGGGCCCCTCCACACACCTGATGCGCAGGCACCTTGGTCTTGGTCTTCCCAGCCTCTAGAACTGTGAACCACACTTTCCTGCTGTTCGTAAGCCCCAATGTATGGCATTTTGTTATAACCACCCAAAAGGACTAAGATATTTGGTAGGGGTGGAAGGCCATTCTCTTGTCTGCTCTGGGTCACGGGTGCTCAGGCCCTGCTGAGCAAGTTTGCTTGGAGGAAAGTCAGGGGGGTGTGCTCAGCGCGGTGCTCACAGTGAGGTCAGGGGAGTGTGCTCAGAGCGGTGCTCACACTGAGGTCAGGGGGGTGTGCTCAGAGTGGTGCTCACAGTGAGGTCAGGGGAGTGTTCTCAGGGCAGTGCTCACACTGAGGTCAGGGGAATGTGCTCAGGACAGTGCTCATACTGAGAAGAGACTCACCAGACTAGATGCGTAGTGACCTCGCACCCAGAACCAGTCACTCCCTCTCCAAACCCTCTGCTAAAACCTTGCCTCCTAGCACATGCTATGGCTCCTCTTCTGTTTTATTTTTTGGCTAATAACTTTTTCTCGGTATTAGGAGTAATCATCTTTTCTGAACCTGTGAGTGACACTAGACAGAAATCACTGTGCCCATTTCACAGGTAAGCAAGGAAAGGGAAACCAAAACATTTCTTTAGTTCTTGCTGGGTACTTAGTATGTATATTCATGTTATCTGCGTAACTATCCTGTGTATGAAATTGGGGTTACTGTCCCCATTTTCCAGGTGAGGAAATGAAGGCTCTGGAAGTGTTGAGTACTTTGCCCAGATAGCCAGCTCAGGAGCGGTATAGTGGGAGCCAAACCCTACTCTCTCCACAGACCTTTATGTGTTTGTGCCCTGCCCAAGCACCCGCCCCGAGACCTTGGCAGGATTGCACGCACAGACCTGCACGCCGATGGCCTCTCCAGACACCTTTTATTGTCTTTGGTGCCCCCTCAGCTTTCCTTCTGGTACCTAGTGGATGTCTTTATGGCAGTCTCTGGCCTCTTCCCCTTTGCAGACCCACTCACTCCCTCGAGTCTGGGAGCTCAGTCCTGGGAGGGGCTTTATTGTCCTGAAAAAGGAGGGACAGAGGCTGTGACCCTTCCATCCACCGAGGAACGTTCACGGAATGGTCCAGAGCTTCCCCTGTTGCAGCCATTCCTGGCTGGGGTGCGCTCCATCACCAGTAAGTGCTTATCATGGCATCGTCCTGCCATAGGATCACGTTTCAACCCTCTGAACAAAGGATGCTCCTGTGCCATTCTTGTCTCTCTGCCTCCTCCTATCCACACAGAGACATGAACAGGGCTTCAGGAAGCTTTTGTTCCTGGGAAGGTTCTGGGTGGAAGCTGCCCAGAAACAGTGCTCAAAAAGGAAGTACAAAGCTCCCTTGGGTGATGCTGTTCAGGGGTGAGCTCCCCTGACACAGCCCTCACAGATGCTCCCACCAGGCGCTACTCTCTGTGGGCTGGTGGCATGCACGGCCTCTTCTGGTGGTCCTTCCCTGGGGACAGACATTGTGGGCTGTGCTTCTGCGGGTGCTGGGAGTCACCAAGGTTCTCCCTCTCACAGGTGCTCGCTGTAGACGGTGCATGTTATAAAGTATGGCAGGGAATGGGTTCCCAGCAGACGTGGCTCCCCATTTGTGCTGCTGACTCCAGGTGGTGCTTGATATGGACAATCCCAACCACAGTTTGGTGTTTGTTTCTCCTGAGCTTGTCATGGTTGGTGTTGGTTGTAGATGGGTGGTCATAATTTAGGATGGTTTCATCATGGAAGTTTCTGCCTTGTGATAGTTCTTAATATAGTTGGCATTCGCCACTGATAAACAGCTGCCACCACTGATTGAGTCTGTGGTCCCTCCATGGTGGTGTTCACTCCAGATGTTTTTGTCCTTGATGGGTCTTGTTTTGGTAGCTTATTGCTGAGGCTCACATACTGATTTTATTGCCACTGGCGGTTTTGACACAGGTGGTGCCGACATTGATGACCTTGACACCACTGCTCTTCTTACCAACAACGCTCCTCAGTCTAAGTGGTCTCACCACTGAGGCCGTCTCAGAGTCGATGCTGCTTAGCTGCAATAGCTCTCGCCACATGTGAGCTGCCTGCTGGCAGGTGTTACTGCAGATGGAACTCTCCATTGATGGTTTTTGACACAATCAGTGTGTGCTTTTTAAATGCCTTTGGTACTTGTTTTGGCAAAAAGCACTCTGGGTGAAGTCTGTGGTTGCTGGGCCCTCATGCCTGTAGTTTTGCTAGAAGATCTAGTTGCCAGAGTCTTATCATAGTGGTACCTGGGGAGGCTGCTCGCCCTTGGCCACCTGGATGCTGTTTTTCACTTCGGCCCCCGTCTTCTTCTCCTGAACACTGGTGGTGCTCCTCGGCCCACCTTGCTCACTGCTGTTCAGCCCGATGCTCTGGTGGCTCTTGGGGAGGGTGGAGGACAGGCTGCCAGCAGGAGTGAGCAGCCCGCTACTCACCTGGAAGGTCAGAGCGCTGCTGCCCAGGCTGATGAAGCTGAGGCTGGTGCTGCTGCTGCCGCCCACGTTTGGCAGACGGGGCTCACTTTTTTCCTCCAGTCTGCTTGGGGGTGTGGGGCTGGCTCTTTATGTGGCTGGGGGAGTCTGTGGAGGACAGCTGGCTGGACTGTGTGCTGAGCACCTGGCTGCGGAGCCTCTTATTCAACTGCAAAATTCGATGACTGTGCACCAAGCTGACCTCACTGTTCTCCTCATCCCCTGAGTACCCGCTGTTCAGTAGGCTGGTGTCACTGCATTCTTCCAGGCTGGGGTGCTGTGTTCCCGATGCATGGCTCTCGCTGCTCTGGGTGTTTCCTACGTTACTACAAGAAACTTTCAGGGGGTCCTGAGTCGCTTCTGCATGGTGTGGCCGTGTGTGGGTGTGGAGCACTGAGCTGGGTGACTGTAGGCTTGGCACTTGTTTCTGAGCTTTGAAGGTAGGCAACTCCCCTTTCTCTCCCTTGAGGAAAATGGGGGGCAACTGAATTGGTTTATCCAGGGAGAGGGGGCCCTAGGAGGCCTTTGAATATTGCTTGTGGCCTGTCTGGGGAGGGGTGACTCAATTTATAAGGCTGCCCTTTGAAAACTGGATGTTCTGATTGGCTGGCTCAGTTCCCATGGTGATGGGGCCTATGAGGCGGGGCCGGGGGAGGGAGGGAGAACAATGCTGCCCAGCACTGGTCACATAGGTGGCCTGGCCTGGACAGGGTGGGTCGTGGACAGAGGGAGTAAGAACACCTTTTTGGGAGTCTTTCTGAGGGCCTGTGGCCTGTACTTTTCAGCCCCCAGGTCCCGAGACCTGGGTGTGCACCCACGCCGGGCCCCTTATGAGCTGTTTCTTCAACTCAGGTGCTTCCTTGCTGATGTGGTTGTGAGGATGAAAAAGGAGACTACAGTCAAGAGCTTAACCTCAATTCCCAGCCAGATCTTAAGACCCCGCCTGGTCTGGCCTCCCAGCCTCAATGCGTGCTGTACCTGGCCCCTTCCTCCCCTGGACACAGAGTCAGGCTGGCCACTCTCAGGCTGACCTCTCCCTGCCATACGGTCTTTGATGGGCTGCTCCACCTGGGCGCTTTCTGTGGCCCCCTCATCATCCTTATTCAGCTTCAGGCTGCAGCTTAAATGTCCCCTTCTCAGGGAGCATCCCCTAACCTTCCCCAGGGAGATCCCTCTAGTATTTTTTTTTTGTTGTTGTTGTTTGTTTGTTTTTAGAGACAAAGTCTCACTTTGTCACCCTCGGTAGAGTGTGGTGGCGTCACAGCTTACAGCAACCTCGAGCTCTCAGGCTTAGGTGATTTTCTTGCCTCAGCCTCCCGAGTAGCTGGGACTACAGGCGCCCGCCACAACATTCGGCTATTTTTTTGTTGCAGTTTGGCTGGGGCTGGGTTTGAACCCGCCACCCTCGGCATATGGGGCTGGCGCCCTACTCACTGAGCCATAGGTGCTGCCTCCCTCTAGATTTCTTTATGCCACTTCCTAATTAATGTCTCTTGTGACATTAATGAATTGTGTATTGGTTATTTATTACTAGTTCCCTAAGCCAGAATATAAGCTTGGTGAGGGCAGAGGTTATGATTTCTTTTCTTCTGCTCTGTCCCTGATGCTCCTCACAGGGGCTGACCCTTAATAGAGTTGATTGAATGAATAAATAAGCAACCCTGTGGTGGGCATCGCAACCACAGGGGAACTTTTCAAAATGTTTGGATGCTCATTGGAATCACCTGGGGATGCCTGAGTCCCACCCCAGAGGTTCTCAGGTAATTTGTCTGGGGTGAGGCTTTGGCAACAGAATTTTAAAACACTCTCCAAGAGATACCAATGTGCAGCTACTGTTGAGACCTGTCCTAGGAGCACAGCTGTGCATTTTCATGGGTGATTGTGATGTGCGGCCCTGATGAAGGATACTGCAGGTGGAAATACCCAGCGTATAGGCATTTGACTGATGGACTGAATTACGATTTTATTGACCTGTTAAGAGTTCATGGGTGGGTTTATAGAACTCATTGAAATTGTGTGAAAAATTTGTGAAGAACTACCTATAGGATTTCTTCCCCCTAAGGAAGGAAATAGAGCTTTCATCAAATTCTCAAGGGTATTCGTGATCCCCCAAAGATCAAGGAATATAAAGATTCAATGCAACTCATGCCTTAGTGTTTGGATGACCCTGGTGCTTAGTGTGACACTGATCCGTTTGGAGAGGGCTGGCTCGCTCTGTGTGGGAAGCAGGGTGTGGGGAGGAGGAAGACACACCTCAGAGGGAATGCTGCTCAGCCCCTCCACAGTCATTACTGATTTTCACTGTGATCTTTATTTTAGAAATTCCTCTCCCATTGCCTGGACCACTCAGCTTCCCTTTGCTGTACCAGCACGTCAGGTCTCATCTGTATCTGAGGCTGGCCCCAGAAAGCCCAGAGGAAATGGTCGGGCATCACTGTGGTCTCCTAGGGGTGCCTCATCTGTAAAAGTGGGCGGTGCCTGTTTCTAGGGTGTAGTGAGGGTTACATACAGTCAGACTTGGAATGCAGTAAGCACTCAATAAACACTAAGTGCTTCCCCCAGTGCAAAACTACTAGATGACAGGGCAATGATTTGGGTGCAAAATTTGTGAACCCAGGATGGCAAGGGCTTCTTAGAGAACACTGGGACTCACACTCTGGGGGGCTTGGAGCTGCAGGGCCCAGGGAGGGTAGAACTCCCAGAGCTGGGTGCAGGGTAGTGTTAGCCTTGTCAATTTCAGGCAGGGGCCCAAGTACTGACCAGGATGAGTCTCAGGAGAAGCCCAGAGGGAGCCCACTGCCCCTGCCAGGGAGGGCATCCTCTCTGGCCAGCAGAGGGCGCTGAGCGCAGAACAGCAGCACAGTAACCTCCTAGGAAAGAGTTAATGTCTTAACTCAGCAAGTGGCCCAGGGGAGTTGCTGTAAGTGGAACTTTCAGTTTTAAAGCCAGACAGTTCTGAGCAAACCAGAGTGAGTTGGTCATCCTAGTGGGTGAAGTCATAGGTTCTTAAAATGACCACAGCAAATCAAATTCTTCTGTCAGGCCCACACTTAAAAGTTTGAGAACAGTTCAGTTAGAACAAAGGACCAAAATTCCACTCTCAGATGCCCTAGTGTACCACCCCTTGGGCTTTAAACTACTCTCCGGTCCTTGGTGGTGGATCCTGGGGTGAGGGTGGGGTCTTGGGGTCTCTGTCCCCTTGGGGTCTCTACAGAGACCCCAAGACCCCACCAAAGTCTCCATAGTGCAGACTTTGAGGTCCAATCTAGGCTTTGCTCCCTACTGGCTACGCCACCTGGACAAGTTATCCAAACCCTCTGAGACAGAGGACAGGGGACAGAGACCCCAAGACCCCACCAAAGTCTCCATAGTGCAGACTTTGAGGTCCAATCTAGGCTCTGCTCCCTACTGGCTACGCCACCTGGACAAGTTATCCAAACCCTCTGAGACTTCGTTTCCTCCTCTGTGAAATGGGGCTACTATACGTTAGCTGTTGACATCTTTGGGTTCAAGGAATATGTGTTTTGCTACTGCTGGGTCCTGAGTGCTTAGAAGAGGCTGTAATGTTCCATATAGTTTTGCTGAGTGAATAAAATGTAAACCCCTAGAGTGATGTGCTTTGACACTGACATTTACAAAGTTACACATGGAATGTTCAGTAGGCTTAATTAATATTCTGTTTTGCTATTAAGTGCTGTTATCATAAATGTAAGGGAAACTAGATTTGTTCATTTTGGGAGTGGATTAAAGGAGAAAAATTTGTAAGTGGGATTCTGGTGGTGGGTGGGGTATTGGTGGCAGTAGGACCTTGGGAAAACAGCTCTTGCCTAGTAAGTCCTGAGTTACAGGTGAGGAAACTGAGGCTCAGGGAGAGAAAAGAGATCCCCTCAAGCTGCATGGCTTGTAAGTGGCAGTGTTGGTATTCAAACAGTGTTTAGTGGCTCCCAGTGCAGTCTAACTCTGAGGGTGTAGCTCTGAACTATAGGTCTGCAAATGAAGGACAGGCCGTTTGTGTCATGGGAAGGTGGGGGTGAAAGTGTGTAGGAACTGGATGCCCAGAGAGATGGCACATCAGGAGTGGAATTCAGTAGGCCCTGGGGGGCCTCATGTCCTTCCCACAGGGCACTCTGGACCCAGAAGTCTGCCCCTGGATTTTTGGAGTCTCAGTTTCCATGTTTGTAAAAGTAGGCAATAGTCAACAGCAGTCTCCTCTGGGGGCTTTTGGGGCGTGGGGCTCCCCTGAACTCCTGGAGAAAATATTGCCAAGGCGCAGCTGATGGCCACACAGCCCCCAGACCCACCTTGGCTGCCAGCTCTCAACCCCTCTGGGCTTCTCAGATAGTACAGCCCCCACCGTAGAGAGCCAGGCCTGCGATGGCCCCAAGTTGTGGTTGGTGTGTGCGCAGCTTTTTCATCAGATTATCCCTGCACATTCGCAGAGAGGGGGAATTATTTGCAGAAAATGAGGACATATAACCCCGCTGGAGCCTAGCACCTTTTTTGGGGGCGTTTGGCACCAAGCACTTGGAAACCATCCAGTAAATTGGTTCAGTTTTAATGGTCTAGGACTATAGTTCATCTGTTTAATTCAAATGAGGTGACATAATATCTTTCATTTGGACTTATTACCAAGACAGCGGCAGTTCGGCTCCCAGCATTCTCCGGACAGGACAGTCTGTCATTACTACACATTTTCTCTCTGTGGCCAATTTGAAAGTCCGCTGGCAGGGCAGTGGCCTCAGAAGGGAGGGATTGACAGAGAGTAGGTCACATCGGGTATTAAGGAATGAAAATGAATTCATTCTTTCCTCCGTTGAATAAGCAGCTGTACTTGGGTTTCCGTGATCCATGAAATAGGCTGTCAGGAAAATAGGAAATGGGCTGTATTTGAACTTCACCGGCTGATTCTGCCCCTGTCGCAGTGGGACCACTGCCACCACTCAGGGCAGGGGAGGAGGTGTGTGTGTCTATGGGCAACTGGTATTTATGGGCACCTGCGTGCTGCATGCCTGTCTCCTAATCGTGCTGTGGGGTGGGGATGGGGAGCCACCTTATTGTCCCCATTTTGCAGATGAGGACAACAAGGCTCAGAATGGTCCAGAGACTTGCTCAATATCATTTAGGGGCAGAACCTGGCTTCAGTATGAAGTGTGGAGCATTATAGCTGGGAACTTGGACTTAAGAACCTCAAAGCCTCATTCTTCCTGGTTACAGTGGGCCATCTGTTTAGTCTTAGTTTTCCATGTGCTAGAAATACTGACCTTACCAGGTTGTGGGAGGATTAAATGAACATGCTCCTAGTTAGCTTAGCATAGGGCTCCGTGCAGAGTGATTGCTCACAAGTGTTATTGACTCCATTGTTCATATTTATGTACCCTGTGTTGTATCATTCTTTATTATAAACTTTATTATAAAGCATGAAGCCAGAAGAGTAAGTGGTTTTCCCTAAGGCACAGTGCAAGTGGCTGGGGGGCTAGATCTGTCCCTAGGTGGACCCCAAAGTCTGTGTTCTTTCTGCTACAACACATGCTTTAACATCTGGCCTGGGGAAAGGGTTTTGAGATATTGATTTTGGAATGACCCCTTCCTCTGTCTTTATCTCTCTAGAACATTGGTCACCATCTCTGAATATTTAATCTGTTTTTTTTTTTTTTTGAGACAGAGCCTCAAGCTGTCACTGTGGGTAGAGTACTGTGACATCACAGCTCACAGCAACCTCCAATTCCTGGGCTCAAGCAATTCTTCTGCTTCCGCCTCCCAAGTAGCTGGGACTACAGACGCCCACCACAACGCCTGGCTATTTTTTTTTTGGTGCAGCCATATTGTTGTTTGGTGGGCTCAGGCTGGATTTGAACTCGCCAACTCAGGTACACGTGGTTGGTGCCTTAGCCACTTGAGCCACAGGCGTTGAGCCTAATCTATTATTTTGCTCACTGTCCCCACTTGTAGCATTCGTGGGAGGGAGGGGTTTTCCTCAACATGGTGAGGCATGCTCCAAGTTCAGGGTGGGATCCTGTTAGTGAAAATTTTGATATTTTGTTCATCGTGGATATTTTTACATTAATTTTTATTTGTAAAATGTGGATTAACTTATTGCTAGTTTCTTCGAGTTCTCTGGAATTTTGCCCACAAGGCAAGTGCCTCACTTATCTTACCCTACTCCCAGCCCTGCCTGGATCAAATTATCAATATCTTTTCTAGCCTCAGCTTTAAATCTTAGCCACCAACAACTCCCTTATGGATAGCCACAAATGACTCCCCTATATGGTGTCACACAGTGACATTCAGTAAAGGTTTGTAGAATGAATGATGCCCTGTTATGTATTAAGACTCATTTTGGGGTTTTCCATAGAAAAGACTGTCTCCGAGTGGGTGTTCAGGCCTTCTTATCTCTAAAGGAAGCTGGAACCCCAAACTGAACATTTACCTGGCTCCCTAATTTGGGGGCAGATGAGTAGTTCTGACAGTGGCAAGCTAAAGGATAGGGTGTGTCCCTTCCAAGATCCGATTCTGGAACCAATTAGAATTTGAATCTCTAAAACCGCCTAATGGGAGAATGCAATGCAAGAGACCCACAGCGCTGGGAAATTCTATGCAGAATTTCATTCCATCATTAGCGACTGCAGTACCTTACCCGCTCCTGGATTTTTCTTGCAATTAAAAACCACATTGGGTTGCACTGACAATCGTTAGCGTAATGAGATCTGGCTGTGCAGTGCCATTAACCCCCTCCCCCATGGCAGGCACACCTGGGCTGAGCCAGCTGCATTTCTGCTGTGCTGCCTCTGATGCTCCATTTCAGTGAAATATCAGATCTTGCCTTTACCTTTGGCTTCATTTCCCTCCAAAGCTGAGGTTTCATTGAGATGCGGTCTTATAATTAGGGCGAGAGTGAGAAATAACCTCCTATATAATTTAAAATGGTAAAATTATCAATACCTTTTCTGGCCTCAGCTTTAAATCTTAGCCACCAACGACTCCCCTATTAACGGGCCTAATTAAATCCATTTTTCAGGACGTCTTTGGCAAATTCCATTTTAGCAAAACTGTAGGAAGTTCAATTTGATTTGTCTTTGCTCCCTAGAGCTCTTTTGTAAAACTGCGGATGGGGCGGATGCTCATCTCTCATGCCTTATGTTTGTTAACTCAGCCAACAAATATTTACTGAGCACCTACTATGTGCACTGGCATGAAACTAGGGAGGAGGATGGAGAAGTGAAAAGACACCAAAGTTCCTATCCTTACGGCCAGAGGGGACTGAAGGTCGTTCATTCATTCATTCATTCAACAAACATGTACTGAGTCTGCCAATGGGGGGAGCCACTGTGTTAGGCCTGGTGTTATGGTAATGAACGACCCTCCCCTCAAGGTCACCATCCCAAGGTTACCACTTCCTGGAGATGGTACAGACCATTTGTTAATATTTAGTGTGATAAAACCTCTGAGGGAATTAAGCAGAGGAGATTGGAAACCCAGAGGAAAGCTTGTAGCTCACCCAGAGAAGCTGGGGTCAGAGAAGGTTCCCTGAGGTTGACTTGAGGGGACAGGAGGGGCATGTGTTGCAGGAATGGGGATGGATGGGAAGCTGGGAACTATGCAGAACTCTGAGCCATTCAGTTGGGTTAGGGCAGTGCTCTCAGCTCTGGCTGCACTTCAGAATCATCTAGGGGCTTGAAAAAATATATATGCCTGTACCTCATCTCTGACCGTGGAAATCATAATTTGGGGGATCAGGATTAAGGTACTGTTTTTTTTTTTTTTTGGTTTGTTTGTTTTTGCAGAGTTAGAGTCTCACTTTATCGCCTTCAGTAGAGTGCCATGGCGTCACACAGCTCACAGCAACCTCCCATCCTGGGCTTAGTCGATTCTCTTGCCTCAGCCTCCCAAGTAGCCAGGCACCCACCACAACGCCCATCTATTTTTTTGTTGCAGTTTGGCCAGGGCTGGGTTTGAACCTGCCACCCTTGGTATATGGGGCCGGCGCCCTACCCACTGAGCCACAGGCGCCACCCAAGATACTGGTATTTTTTTAATGCTCCTTAGATAATGCTCATGTTCAGCCAGCATTGAGAGCTATTGGGCTAAAGCACTGCAAATTGATGGGAGGAGAGGCTGGGGAGGTAGGTTAGGACTAGTTTGGGAAGGGTCCGGGAAGGCTGTTAAGGGATTCGAACCTTATCTGAGAGTAGTGGGATCATTGAAGGGTTGTGGTGTGTGTGAGGCCAAGAGATGGACAAAAAGTCCAAAGCCCTGACTTAGCTTTTCTTATTGTCTTATGCTTCATTCTTGCTGAACTCCAGGGTATAATGGGATCCTGTGTGACCACTGATGAGATGCAGTGAATTGAATCTCTGGAGTCAGAACCAACTTGGGTTCAGATTTCTGCTCAGTCTCTTCTAGCTGTGAATCTTGAGCAAAATTTCACCTCAGGGGGTAGATGAACCTATATTCAAGGACTTTTTAGGAAGAAGTAAGTTTGGTACATTGTTGTACCTATGTTCTTATTACTCAAATATGTATACTTATTACTTTAATATGATAATAATGACACATGCTTATGCAGCAAAGTTACAGCAAAGAGCTCTAAGAATGTGCCATAGGGGGATTTGACATAGTCAGGAGATCAAAGAAAGCTTCCTTTGACTTTTGAGCTAAGATTGCAGAGCAAAAAGGAATTAGGTAGGTGAAAGTAAATGTAACAGCAGTCTAGGAAGAAGGGACAGCATGTGCAAAGGCCCCGTGGTGGGAGGAGGCATAACCCACTCCAGTAATTTAGTAATTGAGTCAAGGGAAGTTGGTTGCAAAAGAAAAAGTGAGGAGAAGAATAGAGGAGCTGTCTTTGGGGGCCAGTCCATGAAAGACCTTGATCTCTGTCATAAAAGCAATGGGAAGTCAGAATTTTAGTAGAGGGATAACTTGGGCAGTTTGTGGCTTTTGTTGCTGGATGGAGGAGGGACTTTAAGAGTCAGCACAGGTTAGGGCCTGGGGAACTTCATTCAGGGAAGGAATAAAATAGGTTGGGATAGGGTGCTAGAGATGTAGCAAAAGTGAAAAGAATGGACCTGAGAGATGTTAAGGACATAAAATACATAGGAATTGGTAAGGAATTGGCTATAGGGAGTGGGAGAGGTTAAGCACAAGAGCCTCATTTCTGGTGTGGCAATCAGCCACATGTAGTTGCCCACCTAAGGGTCATTTGTCCTTTTTCCTTTGATGACAAACCCCAAGTTTGGAGGGTCAATGAGTGAAGACTGGGTTTCTTGTCCAGGCCCAGGTCATGGACAGATCCGGCCAGTGGGTAAGAAGCTATGAGTATTCATGAGTTCACTCTGGAGATTTATAATGAAGGGAGATGAGGGGTGAGGTCCAAGTCTTGAATAACTTTAATATTTCATGGGCAGTCACTGGAGAATAATCCTACGGAAGGAACATAGAGAAGAAGCCAGAAAAGCAGGTGGAGAACGATGCAAATTTGTGCCATCACAGCTCAGGGAAGAAAGAGTTTTAGAAGAGGGGGAGTGTGCAATCATGTTGAATATTGCTGAAAAGTCAGGCAAGGGAAAGATAAAAGGAAATGTTTCCCTATCATGTTCCTGATGAAGAATTTTCAGAGTAAATGTTTGTGTTAGAGTCAGCAAGTTGGTAGTACAGCCTCTGGTAGCAGATGACTATCGCTGTGTAATTAAGAAAGAATTCCACAATGAAGTATCTTAAGACTACTAAACTTTGTTCTTATGAGGCTGTACTTTGGTTTTTTTCTTCCTGCTAATCTGGACTAGGTTTGGCTAATCTTGGCTGGTCTCATTCATGGTCAGCTGATAGACTGGCCAGAGCCTAGCTGGTCTAGGATGGCCTCAGCTGGGATGGTTCATCTGTTTTCCATGTGGTCTCTTCTTCTCCAGCAGTTTAGCCCAGTGGTACAGGATCCAGGAGGAGGGAACAGAAGATACGAAGACTTTGCAGTGAGAAGAAGCTCGTATGCTTGAGGACGAGGTGGGAGGCCGGTGTGGTTGAAATAAGTATGCACGGGGAAGGGTAGTAGCAGCTCAGAGAGGTAGCGAGTTGCGGGGGGAGGGGGGATATCGTGAGTGCCTTGTAGACCACGGTAAGGATTTTCGCTTTTACTTTTATTATTACGTGACTTATTTTCTGGTGTGTTATCCTGGATGACTCCATGAAAGAAGTTTTGCATTTCATTTGGCCCTGCTCGTGTGGACTTCCCCCCTCTTTTTTCTATGCTGATATTTCCTCTATTTTAGCCCCACTGAGTGGTGCAAGACAGGTCAGCATCCCTGGCTCAGAAATCACTAAAACTTGCTCCTAAAGTCTCATCCTCTAGGACCAAAGGACATGGTCTACAGGCCAAATCTGGTCCTCTGCCTGTTTCTGTCAGTAATGTTTTATTAGAAGACAGGCATACTCATTATTTTTACCTCTTGTCTATGGTCAGTTTTCTGCTACAATGGCAGAATTGAGTAGTTGTGATGGAGACTGTATAGCTCACCACAAATCCTTAAATATTTATTTCTGGTTCTTTAGAGATAAATGTAAACTTTCTAGAGATTTAAGAAGCAATACATTCACTACTATTTTGCTTGTAAGGGTGGGCATGTTCAGGTCTGTGGAACTGCCCATGGCAGAGGAGTTACAGGTACATCTGCTCTCGTTTCTAGCATCTTGTACCACTCATCCCTGCTCCCTTGGGCTGACCTGTGACCCTATTCCAGAAAATGGTGGCAGTCCGATTTCTTAGTCTGCTCTGGCTGCTAAAATAAAATGCCACAGGGTAGGTGGCTTGACCGACAGACATTTGTCTCTCCCAGTTTTGCAGGATAAGAGGCCCAGGATCAGAGCATCATAATGGTTGTTTTCTGGTGAGGGCTTTCTTTAGGACTTGCAGATGGCTGCCTTCTTGCTGTGTCCTCACACAGCAGAGAGAAAGAACACTCTTCCTCTTCTTTACGGATGCTAATTCCTACATGGAATTCCATCCATTCCCGCCCTTATGACCTCATCTAAACCCAGTCACCTCTCAAAGGCCCTACCAATCTTTAATCTCGATAATTTCAATAACTCTGGGCAATCTACCTTGTTTTAGAAAAGCAGGAAAGAATCAATATCTCAAAGCCTGCAACCAATAAAATACAATCATATTGGGGGATTAAAGCTTCAGATTGTGAAGGCAGGAAAGATAAACACTGTCTATAATGCCTGACATCTATTATCTTTCTACCTGCTCCCTCTTGCAGAACTAGTGGGAACTAAGCTAATAGCCACTGTGTGTGGTGCCTCAAGATCAGTCTCTGGAGTTGGGCACATCTGAGTTCAAGTTCTGTGTCATCTTGGGGAAATCTCAGAACATGTTTCTTCAGTGAAAGAGCTGATGATAATTCCCACCTCTTGGGATTGACGGGAGGCTTGAGTGAGCATAGCTTGTACCTACCATGTTTAGTTGACAAATAGTAAGTACTCAATTTTAAATTGTAACTGTAAAATAAATTTCAGGAAACCACCATTGTTTTCCTTTTTAGGAAAATAAGAAGACCCTCTGGCAAATGGTGCAAGTGAGTCAGCAAGTCCATATTCAGCCTCCATCTCCATAATTTCTGCGACTCTGGGCAATATACCTGATTTTTAGAAAATCAGGGGAAAAAATCAATATCTTGACGCTTGCAACCAATAAAATCTCAGAAGTGGCAATTTCATCCTTCCCGTGCCAGTCTGCATCACTAACAGTGTCCTCAACACCAGGGTGGTGAGGAGTTTGGAGTAAGGGAGGCTCATAAAAATGACCGATGCAGATATTAATGATTTAATCTGCTGACATGGTGTGGCTGCCTCCAAAAATCCTATTCGTCAGCGTCTAGGAACCTATTATTGGGAGACTCTGCGATAAGCACCGGGGATGGCACGAGGATGTGGCACGAAGAAAGATGAATAGCGGAGCACAATATTGATTTGCCTTGCCTGCTACTCTCTGTTTAGAAATATGGAAAGCAAATTAAGGAATAAATGTGCTGGTTTGGTGAACTACGCTCTGCTGGGAGTCCTGGTGTTTAAGCCACATGTGCTATGCAGGTTCTAAGCAAATAAGGGGAAGGGGAGGACTTGTGCAGAGGGGATGTGGCTGCGTGTATCAGCCTGAGAACAGCGCCTGAAGGCTTTGAAAGCCGTGGTAGGTGTACTGGGGTCGGCCCATTTGATTGAACTTTAGTGCTGTACCCTGCTATCTGTGGCACCTCAGGAATTCAGCAATCTCTCTGAACTTGAGTTTCTTCATCAGTAGAAAGGGGGTCACGTACCAACCAAGGAAGGATTCAATTAGATTGTGTAAAGTCTCTGTTGGCTCAATCTCTTACGTGCTGCGAGATATTGGCCAAGTTTTCTGGCTTCTCTGTGCTTCAAAGTTCCCTTCTAATCAGATGGAGATAGTAACACTCATCCTGCTGAGTTGTTAATATTTTTTTTTTTTTTTATTTGTGAAAGAGCATTACGTATTTATTTTTTTTATTTTTATTTTTATTTTTTTTTATTGTTGGGGATTCATTGAGGGTACAATAAGCCAGTTACACTGATCTGAGTTGTTAATATTAACTGAGTCAAGCATTTAGAACAGTGCATGGGACACAGTGCTAAAAAGGTATAGTTTTTAAAGCTATTCAACATTCAACAAATATTTATCAAGCACTTACTAAGTGCCAATTTCTGCTTTAGGAGGATAGAACTGTGAACAAAATGGAACGTAATACTTTCTCTTACATAATTTGATTATTATTTTTCCCTATAGATGCCCAAATTCTTTTGCATTATTTGTTGAAAGGACTATTTTTCCTCCATTAAATTGCATTCGCACCTTTGTCAAAAGTCAGTTGGCCATACTTGTGGGGGAATATTTTTAGGCTCTGTTTCTATTTCACTGGTTAATGTGTCTGTTCCTCTGTCTTCTTCTTCTTTTTTTTTAGAGATAGAGTCTCACTTTGTCCCCCTCGGTAGAGTGCTGTGTAATCACACTGCTCACAGCAACCTTGAATTCTTGCTCTTGAGCAATCATCTTGCATCAGCCTCCCAAGTAGCTGGGACTACAGGCATGTGCCACCATGTCTGGCTAGTTTTTCTTTTTCTTTCTTTCTTTTTTTTTTTTTTGTAGAGACAGAGTCTCACTTTATCGTCCTCCGTAGAGTGCCATGGCATCACACTGCTCACAGCAACCTCCAACTCCTGGGCTTAGGTAATTCTCTTGCCTCAGCCTCCCGAGTAACTGGGACTACAGGTGCCCACCACAATGCCTGGCTATTTTTTGTTGCAGTTTGGCGGGGGCCGGGTTCGAACCCTCCACCCTCAGTATATGGGGCCAGTGCCCTACCCACTGAGCCAGAGGCGCTGCCCTGTTCCTCTGTCTTTACTACACTATCTTGGTTATTGCATTTATAGTAAGTCTTAAAGTAGATGGTATGATTTCTTCCACTTTATTATTCTTTTTCAAAATTATTGTAAGTATTCTAGTTCTTTTGCTTTCCACATAAAGTTTAGAGTAAGTTTGTCTATATCTATAGATGTCTTTCTGAAATTTTGATAAGGATTGTGTTAAATCTGTATATAGTCAGTTTGGGGAGAATTGACATCTTTACTATATCGAATCTTCCAATCCATGAGTACGGTATGCCCCTCCATTTATTAGTTCTTTCTTGATTTCTTTTATCCATACTTTATAGTTTTTGGTATAGAATCTCTGTCATATTTTGCTAGATTTATTCCTATGTATTTAATTTTTCTGAGCAATTATAAATAGTATTGTACTTTTACTTTCCATTTATACTTGTTCATTGCTAGGGTCTAGAAATACAGTTGATCTTTGTGTGTTGATCATGTATGTTATGACCCTGGTGTACTCACAGACTACTTCTAAGAGTGATGTGATGTGTGTGTGTGTATGTAGGTTTTTTTTGAATTTTCTATATAAATAATCATGTCTTCTGCAAAGAGGAACAGTTTCATTTCTTCCTTTCTAATGTGTACAGATAATATAGATGTCAGGAATTTATTATTATTACATCAGAAATCCTATTCCCAAATGCCTGAAGGGGCCAGTTGGTGGAGACTTTGGCAAATGGGAACCCATGCTGTTCAAAAGGGGCTGTGGTTGCCTGGCTGTGTGGAACTGAGAATTTAGAATGTTTAAAAAGTTTTTTTTTTTTTAACTGCTAAATGATGTGGGGGTTAAAAAAGATTCAAATGTGCAATTTTCTGATATTTGAATGTTGATGAGTTATTCGAATACTTAAACACACCTGTGGGCTGGACTGAGTCTGTACTAGTTTGCAACCTGGCACAGAATAGGTGTTCTGTAAACAGAAGCAGCTACTCTTACTGGCTAATATATTTGGCGGGCAGTGCTCAAGGGAAAAGCTGGGAATCAACAGCACATGCTGTTGATTTGGCCCAGATTTCCAGGATAGACAAGGAAGGCCTGTGGGGTGGAGTTTAAACTGTATCTGGGAGGCTGTCTCTGGGATCCTCAGGGCTTGGAGACACCTGGGAGGGTGCTTTGCGTTCTCCTCAGCAGCTAAGCAGCTGTGTATTAGGTCGGAGAGTTGGGCTGTGTGACTGCAGATTAATCCTTGATGTACTGATGACAACAGGGGGTGGAGTCAGGATTGGACAGAAAAACAAAACCCAGGAAAACTACCAAAAGTTGCTGGGTTGCTGGATGCAAAATAGGAGATATGGTGGGAGAGAATGAATGAATAAGTTTTGAATATCTATAATATTCTAAGTACGACGCTAATTTCCTCCATCCCACTTTCCTTCCCTTTCTTCCTCTCTCTCTTTCTTTTTTTTTAAATTTATTATTTATTTATTTTATTGTTAAATCATAGCTGTGTACATTAGTGCAATCAAGGGGAACAATGTGCTGGTTTCATATACAATCTGAAATATTCTCATCAAACTGTTCAACGTAGCCTTCATGGCAGTTTCTTAGTTATTGAATGTAGACATTTGTATTTTGCCTTTAGTAAGTTTCGCCTGTACCCATTCTAAGATGCACTGTAGGTGTGGCCCCACCCATTACCCTCCCTCCACCCTTCCCCTTCCTTGGCCTCCCTTCCCCTTCCTTGGCCCTTTCCCCATAGTCTTGTGCTGTATTTGGGTTATAGCCTTCAAGTGAAAGCTATAATTTAGCTTCATAGTAGGGCTGAGTACATTGGATACTTTTTCTTCCATTCTTGAGATACTTTGCTAAGAATATGTTCCAGCTCCATCCATGTAAACATGAAAGAGGTAAAGTCTCCATCTTTCTTTGAGGCTGCATAATATTCCATGGTGTACATAGAAAACATTTATTCAGGGCCTACTCTGTGCCCGACACTTTTGTAGGCACTCTCTTCTCATTTAGTTTTCATTTTCCTATAACATAGGAATAATTCCCTCCATTTCGCAGATGAGGAAACTAAGTCTCAGAGAGGTTAAGTGACTTGCCTGTGGTCCCAGATTCCAAAGACCATGCTCTTTGCACCTCATGCACCTTGATATCTCAGAAAGAGTGTAACAAACACCTCTGATGGATTCTGACAATCTTTGGTTCTAGGAGTGCTAATCTGGCAGGAGGAATGTAGCAGGAGTAGAATCCAGGTGACTGTTGAATTCGTAAATTAGGCAGACCATGACTCGAATTTGTCTATAAAGTGGCGTGAGGCATCCGTTGGAGGGTGACCTATAACTAACATCCTTCTGAAATTTTGATAAGGATTGTGTTAAATCTGTATATCAAATTGGAGAAAATTGATATCTTCACTGTGCTGAATCTTCCAATCTATGAATAGGTATATAATTTTGTATAATCCGTCTGCAAAGGGAAATGGAAGAATCAGGCAGTGCCCTGGGGTTTTAATGGAATTCTCCTTCATGGTGGGATTTATAGTGAAGAAAGCCCAGGTACAAAGCTAAGGGAGCCTTTGCCTCAAGACCTGGATGAGAGATTTAACTCTAAGTCCCACTAGATGGGTGGGCAAAGCTACTGGATTGTTTCTTACCTCAATCAGACTTGATTCCAATAGGGAAGGTTATATCTTATAGACAGATGTGTCAGGGACCTGGTCGTAGGCCCTAGGTAGAGATATCCTGCTCAGGCCCCCACCCTTCCCTTTTATTTCAATCTGCTTCCTCAAGGATGAATAAACCAACAGCAGAAACTTAATTGGGGAAAATGGCTTGGGAAAGTTTATTAATCATTACCCTCTGAATTACAAGTGGCAGAAACTCCAACATTAACTTGCTTAAGCAAAAAAAGAGAATTTATTGCTTTGCATAGCCAAAAGCTCGATAGGGTAGTTTACCTCCAAGCATAACTAGATCCAGAGGCTGTACACTGTCCTCAGACTGTGTCTCCATCTGTCATCGCTGCTTTTCTCTGCTCCCTTCCTCAGGCTCCATCATGACTTCCAGCAACTCTAGGATCACATTAACTTTCTCCTAGATGTTCCAACAATGGTTCCAGAAATTGAGTCTTATTGGCTTTTTTCCCCTTTTTTAAAATTTTTACTTATTTGTTATATTATATGATTTATTTTAAACTTTTGGGCTTAAGTGATTCTCTTGCCTCAGCCTTCCAAGTAGCTGGGACTAATAGCCACAACGCCCGGCTATTTTTGTTGTTGTTGTTGCAGTTGTCATTGTTGTTTAGCAGGCCTGGGCTGGGCTCGAACCTGCCACCCTCAGTGTATGTGGTGACGCCCTACCCACTGAGCTACAGGCACCGCACTATTGGCTTTTTTCATTTTCAGGTCTTTGAACCAACCATCAGCCAGAGAGGGCATAGGATGAACTGATTGGCCAGGCCAATGGATGGGGAGGATTTGGGATAGCCTCAATGGAACCACATGAACTGGGAGAGGAGAAAATGATTTCATAAAGAGAAATGGGGATGTTGTTCCCTGAAATAACAGCTGCTGGACATGATCTCTTCCCTCCTGAAGTTAATGAGCACACATATCATCAAAGTCTGGCCTCACAGGGGACTGGATAGTTGAAAGAGTTCAGTGATCTGGGGAGAACAAGAACTTTTGCTGTTTGTCTCTTCACTCTGGAGACATATTTTATTTAATATTTAATATTTTATTTAATATGCTTTGCACACAGGCTTTCTCTGCCTGTCCACCACATCTTCATCTTGCAGATTCCCATCCCCTATCCCCATCTGTATTTTGCACCCACATTAACAATCATTGAGTCCTAATTTCTAGCAGATCATGCAGAATGTTGGTTGGGTTCTGCTCGGCAGCCACTCCCCCTCTTCTAGTAGCAGTTTCTTGGTTTTCCTCTGTAGAATTCTTCCTTCCCATCCCTCATTAAATCTATGTAGTTGAGGTAAGACTCTTCTCCCCCACCTCCACCACAACCCTGCTCCAGAAATGAACCTGTGATCCAGGCAGAGGCAATCAGCATATTCTAGCTCCTGGCTTCTGTGGTTTTTCCTCAGGATAAGTCACATTAACTAGGCAAGGTCCTCACCTTAGGATTTTGGGGAGAAAGGTATTCTCTCTGTACTGAGTTGCAAAGGTGGTAAGATGTTAGCGTAGAACTGTGAGTGATCACACGTGCCACTGAAGGATAAAGCCAACAAGGTGAAAGCAGAGCCAGGACACCTTTTTCTGAGCATGTGGATCCAGCTATGCCTGCAGCTCTTCCCTCCTAGACTTTTTACTTACATGAAGAATTATATTCCCAGTTTGCATAAGTAGTTTGGGTTGCGGTCAGGGGTCCATACGAACACAGAGAGGGTTCGATTGACCTACTTTAATCAGCTTATGGTGTGTGTCCACGTCACATGATATAACACAGTGATGGATGCAGGGGCAGTTTTCAGGCTTGTGGGCTGGGCCAGGCTTGCTGGATTAGGTGACTCTGAGTGCCTTAGGGTGTAGCTATGTTGTAAAGGTCAGGAATGGCCACAGAAGTGAGGTAAAGGAACTCTAGGCATGAACTCGGAGAGAAGCACAGCAGGTGCATGAGACCAGGGTTTGGAGAGGCCTCGTGGGTATGAGTTGTCAAGGTCTCCTCCACATTAGATACTCAGCCTAAGTCAGCAAGACTCCTCCTGTTGGTGAGATGTCAGGCCTGGCTCACTGCCTTGACTGGAAAGCTGCTTGCAACTGGAGGACTGAAGGCTAGGAGGAGCATACACAGCCCTAGAATCTGATATCTCCCTGCGCTTGAGGCTTAGACAACATTGGCAGGTAAGCTGCTTCATCCTACAGCGCTATAATGGACACACCCATGTCCGGACTGTGTGAGGGCCTGGGGGCATTTCCTCAGCCAGAGGGGTTCTGGTGGATACAAATCTGGTTTCCATTGCAGTGACTGGACAGCTTTGAGTTTACCACCAGAACAGCCCATCACTAGCAATATGACTTAATAGCCTTGTCATTCTGTCCCTTTCTCCTTCTGCCTGGGCATCTGTAGGGACTATTAGGAAAAAAAAAATTAAAGGTGAAGAAATTAATTGCATTTGCCAAATGGGCTTGAAACACTCTACAGGCTATCAACATAGCAGATTATGGTACTGAGAAAGAGAACGCTATTGTCTGTTGACACAATCATCTCTGGCTGTGGCTCAACTGATTTCTTGAGAAGTGGAGGGTGGAGAGCATAGTGTGTGGCTGACAGACAAGATTGGTTCTGGAAAGGGGCTGTGGCCGCTTATGGCACATATATTCTGTAGACCACTGTGTCCCAGTTCTATTTTTAGTAATCTTAGTTACTCATTTCTGAGGGTTTTCCTTGTGCCCAGTGTGCGGTGGCATACATTACCTTGAATCTTCACATTTGTGTTGGAAGGTGATAGTACCCCCATTTCACAGATGAGAAGACTGAGGTGGAGAGATGGAAAGTAATTTCCCTGTACTCACCCATCTGAAACCCATGCTTCTTCTTAGCTGCCCACCACAGAGTGTAGAGACTCTATATCCTTACAGGATCTTACATCTTAAAATTGTGCATTAGGTTTGGGAGAGCATAAGAGTGTGGCTGGCTAATATCCTTGACTCTGAAGTCAGTACTGGGGGGTTCAAATCCTGGCTATGGATTATTTTTGATAAATTGTGTCATCTCTCTGAACTTTAGTTTCCTCATCTGTAAAATGGAGAAAAACTATTGTACCTTCCTCTGAGAATTGTTGTGAGGATTAAAGAAGATAATGTATGTAAATCACTTAACACAGCTACCGCCAACCTTTTTGGCACCAGGGACTGGTCTTTCCCACTGCCTGGTAGGGTGGGGAAGGGTGCATTAGATTCTGCATGTTGGAATCTGTCACACATGCAGTTTACAGTAGGGTTTGTGCTCCCGTGAGAATCTAATGCTACTGCTGGTCTGACAGGAGGTGGAGCTCAGGCAGTGATGCCAGCGATGGGGAGCAGCTGTAAATACAGATGAAGCTTCACTGGTCTGCCGCTCACCACCTCCTGTGTGGCCAGGTTCCTAACAGGCCATGGACTGGTACTGGTCAGCAACCTCGCTGGCATGGTACTGGTCAGCAACCTCGCTGGCATTAACTGGTGGTAATTTTTATCACCATCCAGCAGGAAGTAGGTGGTTGGTTCAGGAAGAGACTCCTTGGGGCACAGAATGAGGAGTGGGAGGAGTAGCTGAGGATTGACGTGCACCCAAGGGACTGCTGTGATTAGGTAGTTTTTAAGAAAATATTCATACCCTTCCCTTGATGTCAGGCTTAGTTATGGGTGTGCTTTGGCTGATGGAAGGAAGGCTAGGCCATGGAGGAGGCAGGTCCTCCCTCAGAGTCTCTAGAGGGAGCACAGCCCTGCTGATCCCTTGATTTTCACTCAGGGAGACACACATCTAACTTCTGGCCTCCACAACTGTCAGATCATGCATTTATGTTGTTTTACATCACTATGTTCTTGGTAATTTGTTACAGGGCAGTAGGAAGCTAATAACAGTGGAAGGTCTATTTTGCTAGCCAGGGAGAAAGAAGGCCATGCAAGGGCCCAGGTCACCAGCTGCACTTCCTGCTTTCCAGGAGGCAAGAGTGTTGCAGAGCTTTCTGTCACTATCTGACAAGAATCCTCCCTTCTCCGCAGAATGCTCCTTCTTTTCTTTTCTTTTTTTATGCATATGACAAATTTTATTTATTCATCTGTTGATGGACATTTGGGTTGTTTCCATATCTTGGTGATTGTGAATAATGCTAGGATGCTCATAGGAGTGCAGATGTATTTTCTTTTTTCTTTTTATTGTTGGGGATTCATCGAGGGTACGAGAAACCAAGTTACACTGATTACATTTATTAGGTAAAATCCCTCTTACAATTGTGTCTTGCCCCCAAGGAGGTGTGTCACACACCCAGACCCCACCCCCTCCCTCCTTCCCTCTCTCTGCTCTTCCCTTCCCCCACTCCCCACCATGTCATTAATTGTCATTAATTGTCCTCATATCAATTGAATACATAGGATTCATGCTTCTTCATTCTTGTGATACTTTACTGAGAATAATGTGTTCCACTTCCATCCAGCTTAATACAAAGGCTGCAAAGTCTCCATTTTTTTAAAAGGCTGAGTAGTATTCCATGGTGTACATATACCATAGCTTGTTAATCCATTCCTGGGTCAGGGGGCATTTAGGCTGTTTCCACATTTTGGTGATTGTAAATTGAGCTGCAATAAACAGCCTAGTGTAAGTGTCCTTATGATAAAAGGATTTTTTACCTTCTGGGTAGATGCCCAGTAATGGGATTGCAGGATCAAATGGGAGGTCTAGCTTGAGTTCTTTGAGGTTTCTGCATACTTCCTTCCAGAAAGGTTGTACTAGTTTGCAGTCTCCCTTGTTTTCTTTTAAACCCTCAGCCTCAGGATCCTCCCAGTCCACATCTCAGTAACAGTCTGTCCGAGGCAATTACGCCTTTCTTCAGTACACCCTCCACATCCTTCCAGCCCCTGCCTTTGCCGGCTTCCAAGGCACACCTGCACTTTTACACATTTGTTATGGCAGTGGCCTATTTTCAGGTACTAAAATCTGTCTCAGGTACTAATTGCTGCGTGGAGAATTATCCCCAGACACAGAGGCTTAAAACAACAAACATTAGCTTACCTGGGCTGCAGCCACCTCAGGGCTCCCTCATGTGGCTGTTGACTTGGGCCCTCGCTGGTGGTTGTCCGGAGCCATCACCTGCCACGCTGACCTCTCCTTAGAGCCCCAGAGATAGAAATGGTGCTAGAAAGATGCAAGTTACAGGCGCTATAACTTAATCTCAGATGTGACATCTCTTCACTTTTGCTACATTCTATGTTTGTTAGAAGGTGGTCACTAAGTCTTGCCCCAACTTAAAGTGTCATATGAGGGAAGAGCCCCAGGTGGCAGGGGTCAAGGGCAACGTCAGGGGCTTCCTATCACACTAGGCATGCTGTGACTGTAGGGACCACCGGTGCTGTGTCTTCCTGTTTCCCCTTTTTTCTGAGGCACAGAAACATAACATGCCTGAGTTCACTCAGCTACCAGCAAGTGGCAGAACCCCATTGGGGACTCGGCCGGCTGGTTCTTGGGCCCTGCTCTCCCACCAAACTCTGCGGGCTCTCTCCAGCTCCCACCTGCTCCTCCCCCACCTCTTCCTCCGCTGCCTCCTCCTTTTCCACATCTGCCTGTCCCTGCCGGCAGTTTGCCTTTCTCACACGGCCTGCCTCCGCTGTGATCGTCGCCTCCGTCTGTCATTCTGTCCGTCTGTGTGTCTGCCTAGCCCGGCACTCTTTTGTGCGTCTCTCGCTATTTCCTCCGCATCCCTTTGTCTCCATCTCACTCTCATCCTGTTCTGGTTTCCACGTCTGCCTGTGTGTCTGGCTCTGTGCGTCTGGCATGTGTGTGGGTTTCTCTGTCTCTGTGCGTGTGTCTGCCTTGGGCTTTGTCCATGTGCCTCTGTCTCTATCCCTTTATTCCCTCTGCCGCCTGTCTGCCTGTCACATGTCTGTGCCTCTGTCTCTTTTATAGCTTACCCCATCCCCATCCCTCTCTATTTCTCTCTCTCTGGGTCTCCACCGTTTTCTATCTTTATTTCTCTGGACTCTGTCATCTCTCTTCTTCTCAGGGCACCGTGGGCCTCCAGTCTGGGAGGCAGTTTTGATTATTTATGATGCTATCAATTATTAATCATTATCTTTATAATAATATAAAACCAACAGGCTTTGAGCCCCTGCTTGCTGGTGGATGGTGGCCCACTAGCCTTCTCCTCCTGCCATACAGAGCGATGGAACCTCCCGCTTCTATTTATCAGATTTTGCTACTCATCTCCTTCCGAGACTGTCGGCTCCAATGTTACCATCACAGCACTATTAGAATAACAACTTAAAACCAATCATTTTTATGGGGACACACACAGTGTAAAAAGACCTGCTGATCTGAGGACACATATAACATCAGCAGCTATTGCCCCATAAACCTGTCAGTTAGAGAAACATCTCGTGGAGTCCTTGAACACCACTGCCCAAGTTTAGCCAGGGAGAGAGAGAAAGAAGGAAAGAGAGAGAGAGAGAGAACTTTGCAAATCATTTTTCATGGAGGTCTGGCAAAAAAATCTGAGAGATCGAATCCAGAGGGAGCCAATGGACGAGTTAAATGGCCAGGTCTGGCCCCGAGAGGTACTTGGCATATGTCTCCTGTAATTGTGGAGGCGGCTTAGGAGGGCATCTGGGAGAGGGGGCACCCAGCGTGTATGGCCTGGCCAGCTTCCCTCAGTTCCCATTCTAGACCTGTTTCCTTTGAATCAGACCTTAGATGAAATTCTGTGGGAGTACCAATAGGTGAGTAAGGAAGTGATTCAGGGAAGGGAACGGTATCAAGTGTGGTTTCACCAGGGGAACCTCAGAGACAATTTTGGTGACATCTCCTCATTGTCCTAGTCCTGGAGACAGGCAGCCAGAATACTGACACCCTTGTACCTATTGGTGAAGGGCTTTCTTGTGGCTTCCTGATCCCTTCTGGCTCTTTATGTGTCCAGGCAGAAAGTTCCAGCAGCCTGTAGGAGGAGCAAGTGCTGTTGGACATGAAAGCACATCTGGGGCTGGTGTGAGTGAAAATGGTAGCAGGGGCCAAGGGGATATAGATGGCGGGTTGACAGCATCCACCACGGATCCCTGGGCAGTGGGCAGTGGGCAGTGCTCGCACCCAGCTCCAACACTATGTCTCTGTACTTTGTATTGGAATGGAGGTAGCCAGAGTTGTGATTGACCCCTGACCATCTTAACTGGGGGGATGCTTCTTACCTCCAAGGAGTCTAGTGTTTCTGGTTCCCCCGTGACGTTTCCGTGTGAGTGAGGGACATCTTAAGATGCATGCAAACCCTTATGAAGAAGAATTCATCATGAGGAACATGAATGCCGGCTCTTCTGATAGGAAGGCAGCAGGCATAATTTTTGGGTGAACACTTCACTGAACAGACAAGGGGGCCAGGAGGAGCTGTTTAGCAGTAGTTCTTTTGGAGAACAACAAACAAAACCAGAACCTTAACTTGTAAGACAAAAGTAAGAGTGCAAGCAGCTTTTACAGGGTCATGGTTTTTCCATATGGTGCCTTTGCATAAATTAGAGCCAGCTCCCTCCTGCTGGGTAGAAAGGTACTCTTAGCACAAAGTCTACTTTGTGCTGTTGTGCAGTGTGCACACTGTGCAACTGTGCACAACGGCCCTAGGCTTTTAGCTGACTGTGTGCTCAGCATGAGGAGCAAGGAAGAGCAGGTTGTGCACTTCATGAGGATGGAGGTAGGTCAGGATTGTTCATTACTGTGTCACCTGGCATGAAATACAGTGGTTGGTATAAAACAGGCATTCAAAAATCCTTGTTGAAGAAATGAATGAATGACTAAGTCATAACTGCTTTAGGGATTCTGCCCTATCGTACTTAATAAACATCTGCCAAGTAAATGAGTGAATACTCCTGTCAAGAGCCTAACACGAACTTGCATGGCACCCTAGGAGAGGCAGAACAGCACACAGGAAAGCTTGAGCAAGCCTGCCTGGGTGCCAATCCTAGTCTGTCACCGAACAGCTGTGTGATCTGGGCAAGCAACTTCTACTTTCTGTGCTTCTGTTTCATCATCTGTAAAATGGGTATAAGAATAAGACTTATTTTAACAAGGCTGTTATGAGGTTGAAAAAGTTAATACAGAAAACGTTTAGCACAGAACCTGTGAGAGTAATTCATCAAGAAATGTTAGCTTTTATTATTATTGGGGTTGACAGTTTCCTGTGCTCTGTGCTGGCCTGATCTTTCTAGAGAGCAGTGCCACTTTCTGGGTGTCATATTCTAAGAGATGATGATCTATTCTCATATTTTCTTTGACTATGGGGGCCCCAACAGGGGCTTCTCAAGAAAGAATTTTTAAATGAATGAAGTGAATCCCCAAAAACTGTTCAAAGGAGTAACTCAGCAGGGATAAGATACCTTTTAGGAAGCCCTTCATTTATTCTCTTTCCAGTCTCTATTTTTCAGTTTTTGGCCAGGGCTAGGCTTGAACCCACCACCTCTGGCTTATGTGGCCGGTGCTCTACTCCTTTGAGCCACAGGCATCACCCTTCCAGTCTCTATTTATTGTGGCATAAATATCTTACCTTGCTGCAGTTAAAGAAGCATTTCTTTTTTTTTTTTTGAGACAGGGTCTGGCTTTGTCTTCCAGGCTAAAGTGCAATCGTGAGATCATTGCTCACGGTAGCCTTGACCTCCTGGGCTCAAGTCAGCTTCCTGCTTCAGCTTCCCAAGAAGCTGGGACTACGGACATGCACCTTATCCCTGGTTACTAGCAGAAAGATTATTTTTAGAGATGGGAATCTTGCTATGTTGTCCAGGCTGGTCTCAAACTCCTGAGCTGAAGTAATTCTTCCTCCTTGGTCTTTCAAAGGGCTGAGATTATAGGCCTTGCCTCTTTGCCTCAAGCCAAGAATCCCTTTTACCCATACAGCCTATGGGATGAGCCCTACCCTATTAGATTTACCTGGTCAGCCCCACCCATTCCCCCACTGATTGGCTCGGAGATGGGCATGTGACCCACTTTGGGGCAATGAGCTGAAAGATGATGTTGGCCTGCAGTTTCCAGGAGGAAGTCCTTATTTGAGGAAGCACCGGGGAGCGCTAGGCAGCTATCTTGTCTCCATAGGAAATCCAGCTGTGGTTAGAAGCAGCGCCCATTGGAAGCAGTGGGAACTTTGGGCGACATTGCTGAGTTCCTGGGTCAGGTCGCCCACCTCTGAAACTGCTCTCCCCTGGGCCTGTCAGTCACATGAACTAATGAGTTCTTGTTACATTTTAGCTACTTTGAGTTAGGTTTTTTCTATTAATTGCCAGAGTGTGGTTCCTAGCTGACATGCTGGTTCTGCATCCATTCTTTTTTTTTGTGTGTGTGTGTATTTATATCTTTTAAAACTTTTTTAATTATTAAATCATAGCTGTGTACATTAATGCAATTATGGGGTATAATGTGCTGGTTTTATATACAATTTGAAATACTTTCATCAAACTGGTTAACATAGCCTTCACTGTATTTTCTTAGTTATTGTGTTAAGACTTTTATATTCCACATTTAGTAGATTTAACATGTACTCTTGTAAAATGCACGATAGGTGTGGTCCCACCAGTTACCCTTCCTCCACTCGTCCTCCCCTGTCCCCTTCCCTCCTCCTCCTCTTTCCCCTTCATCTTGAGCTGTAGTTGGGTTATAGCTTTCATATGGAAGTGTGGGTGTTTATAAATTGGTTTCATAGTAAGGCTGAGTACATTGGATACTTTTTCTTCCATTCTTGAGATACTTTGCTAAGAATCTGCATCCATTCTTTTCCTAATCAATACCTGATTGTATGAACTTTATACCCTGAATTCATCATGTTTTGAAAATTTAAAGCCCGTTTCTTAAGTCTCACTTCTTTTGAATCACTTGTCCTGAGTCAATAGGTGCGTGATGATGTGGCAGGGGTTGGGGAGGGGAGACAAAGTGTTCCAGGAAATTGAAGGGGAAAAACATGGATTAAGATTTCCAAGTATTAGCTGTCATGCTGTCTGCATGTCAGGCTCAGACTATGAACTTTACCTGTTCTGTTCCACTTAATTTTCCCAACCTTTTGACAAGTTACTGTGATTATACCCATTCACACATGAGGAAACTGACGCCTAGGATGGTTCATTACACAGCTGGCTTCGCGTTGACCCAGCTGGCTCTGGAGGGCCTGACGCCCGTTCAGTAGCTTTGCCACAGCCTGGGCGAGAGCAGCAGTGAAGAAGCAAGCAGAGAGCGAGGCATTGAAGATCCATATGGGAATTGCATACAGAGTAATTTTATAGACAATTAAATCTGTAAAGATTGGCCAATATGTGCACTTAAAGCTGTGTGCAGAGGTAACCACGAAATTTCCTATTATGTATCGAAGAGTCTTTAAACAAAGGGGGATGGTCTAACAGGCTGAATACTCAGTGGACCAATTAGGACAAGGAGGAATGGGGCTGAGCATGAGGGAGGTGGTGTGGAGGGGGTGCGGGTCTGGGGGTCACCTGCTCCATGGACCCTCTCAGGAGGCCGTGTTGTGTGGCAGAGGAGTGTAGGCTTTGCTGTCAGACTGATTCATCCTTGCCTTCCCCTCACCAGCTGTGTGACTCCAGGCAAGCACTACACTCTCCTAATTCTCAGTTTCCCCATCTGTAAAATGGGGAAAAGACATCTACCAGCTGGTGGTGCTGCCAGGATTAGCTGGGATAATATCTAGACTTTCTTCACATGTTACATTCTCTGGAATCCACATAAACCATTCTCCCTACCAGCCAAACACCTGGGGACTTGGAGGAAGCTGCCAGAACCAAACTCAGCCTGGAACGTTGGGGGCTAGTCTTTCCTAAACTTTTGGGTGACCTTTAATGGGTGATGTGATGGGAAGACAACTAGAGTCACCCACTTGCTTGCCAATACCTTCAGTTACTTAACCTCTTTCTCCTGTTTTTGCCTATCTCAGTTATCTAGTGTCGTAATAATTCTGCACAACAAATCACCCCAAAGTTAGTGCCTTAAAATAACTGTTAATTATGGTTTCTTAATGAATCTATGAGTCAGCTGGTGGTTTTGCTGATCTGGGCTGGCTTGGCCCATTTTCCCTGGACTTGGCTGTGCGTCTGCAGTGGACCAGCTGGGGGCTGGCTGAGAGAGGATGGCCTTAGCCAGCCTGGACCTGCCCTCATGGCAGAATCCGTACAGCCAGAGAGGAGGAGAAATGCACAAGTATATTTTAAAGCCTCAGCATGTATCCAGTTTGCTGCAATCCTATTGGTCAAAGCAAGTCCAGTGGTTAATCCTACAGTTTTGGGAAGACATTGCCAAAGGGCTTGGATATAGGGAGGTGGGAATAACTGGGCCATTACAACAATCAACCCACTACAAGCCCTCCTGTGGAACCCAACCACGTGCCTCCAAATTGCCCCCTAGTTGTCATTGTACAGAGAAAAATCTCAACAAATCCCACAAGATTGGCACTGCTACATTTCACGGTCTCCAACCCCAGCTATACCCCACCATTTCCTAGAAACCCCTACGCAGCTCCTTATTTTCCTATCCCATAACAGATGTCACTTCCTTCCTCAACTCCTACCCACTATGTACTCCTTTCCACTTAGCAAATGATCTTATCTCCCAGTTCACGGGGATGATATAAATCATTAGAAGAAAAGCCTTCCAACTGCCTACCCGGTTTCATTCATTTGCACGTGCCCGTGCGCACACACACACGGATTGAGCATCTGCTATGAGCCAGGCACTGGCTTAGATGAGGAAGTTCAGTGGTGGACAGAAAGACAAGGCCCTTGAACCTGTGGAATTTGCATTTGGATGCCATAATAAACAAGTGAGCTAATTAACATGGTGGTAAGGGCTTGGAAAGACAACAGGACAGAAAAATAGGACATAGTGTCTGGGGTATTGGCGGTTGGTGGTGGCCGTGGCCACTGTTGGGAAGGTCATTTAGCAACACCCAAAGGCCATTTTTGTGAAGGGCTGGGAGAAGCATGTTCTCTCTAGGAGGTGGCCAACACGAGCAAGTGCTGTCCGTGAGGGAAGGATGGGTCATAGCATTACAAGGGGGAAGAGGCAGGCCACAGTGGGTGTGGGGGGCCTGGGTGAGGACTTCGAGTTTTCTCTAAGTGCCGTAGGAAGCCACTGGAGGGTTTGAGCAGGAAGGTCACGCGATCTATTTCGTACTTTCAAAAGACCACTCTGGCTGTGTGTGGAGAATGAGTTACATGCACCTGTCCCATTCTTTCATCCTTTCTTCCTCTCACAGTAGAAGAAGTGCCCTTTGACATATTCCACCCCCCCACCCCGGCTGGGATCTACCCTTCCCAGAGCCTGGGAGGGCTCTGCTTTTGGGGGAGCTCTTCCTGGGGATGTTGGGTCTCTCCCGTTCTCTACTGGTTCCTCCTCATCAGGTATTAGAGTGGGCATGGCGTGTGTGCAGGCGTTTACTTTTCGCATGTATCTCTTTTCAGAAAGACAATATCTTTGTGGGGTATTAGTATATCTGATTAATGGCTCCAATTCGTCAACCCTTCCTACAACTGTGCGCTTTGCACACACCTCTGAAGTCTCTCTCACCAGGGATGGGGCGTGCTTTTCAGCCCTTTCACTCTGGGACTCATTTTGGCCATTGGTGGAAGTGAGAACGTGCCAGTTTTGAGCATGTTCTGCACGTTCTCTTTGCTCTGAGGCCATTGCCATGTCCTCATGCAGGGAGCAGTCTCAGAGAGCCAGCCAGCTCCAGCTGTGGCCTGCAGTCAAGCCCTGCTGAGCCAGTCTTCAGTTTCCCAGCAGTAGCTGATTGATACGACATATAATCAAATGGTTCAATCATATAAATCTCTTTCTCTTACCCCCATCCTTACGACCCAGTTCTCTTCCCAGAGACCCACTAGAATTGTCAAGAATCAAATAGCAACAGTAACAGACTCCAGACTGCCCCTCACTCCTTCCTTTGACTTTGCCCGTTACTTACACTTCTTGACAAATTCTTTCTACCCTTTCTCCCTTCTGTTCTCACTCCAGTCTGTCTCCTTCCTGTCCCCACCTTCCACTTCTCTTTCGAAGATCACCAGTGGCTCTCTGCTTAGAAGCCCAGTGGACACAGGTCAGCAGATACTGGACCTTTTTGGCTCATATCACTGAAAGCCACACCCTCCTCCTCGAATGTTCTCTCTCTTGCCCTGGAAAATATTGTGGTTTGTGGGGGTCCTTTGGTGTCCTCCTGGTAGGAAACAATAGGAAACAGTGAAATTCTCCATAGGAGGGCATAGGGAGGTCATTAGCAATCTCGGTTGTTGTAAATAATTTATTCACAATTCCATCAAGTTGTTTGAATGGTATATTGAAAATACAGTAGAACCTCTGTAAGTTGACCAGGCAAGGGACTGTAACAAACTGGTCAACATACGGAGATGGTCAGCATAAGGAACTAGGCTGACATGTACTGATAGGCACTGATGTGGTGTGTGTCTGGTGTAGGAAAATTAGGTCAATTTAAGGAAGTGGTCAGTGTAGGGAGATGGTCCACTATGGGGGTTCTGCTGCAGACTGGATGTTCAAGTGTAAGTAGGTTAATGGGTAAAAGATAGGGCGTCTCTCTGGTTGGGGTGAGAACCTCTGGGTTGAGCCCATGCTCATCAGACTTTGACAAGCAGTTACCCAGGGAGCTTCTCAGATTTTGACAAGCAGTTACCCGGGGAGCTTGTTACCATGCAGATTCTGCTCCAGTAGGTCTGGGGTAGGCCCAAGAGTCTGCATTTCTAATAAGATCCTAGGAACATGCTTTGAGTATCAGTATGAATAGAACTGGCTGGGGAAAATGTGCATTGGCAGTAAGTAAAGTGATGCATCTGTAACTCTTGATCACAATCTTAGTCTTTAAGGGCTCAGGGCACTAACACCTCAGAACTTCCCCTGGAGTCAAATAGGTTAACACCCAGGAACTTCTCCTATGTCCTGACCAGACCTGGCCATCATCCTGAGCAGATTTCAGAGGATGGTTTCGGGTTCCTATCTCCCCCATAGCTCTCTGCACCCAGGCCAGACCAAGGTCACACAGAAGTCCTGAATCCCTGGACTTCTTGGATGCTGCAGCAGGGGAAACAGGCTGGGACTAGTTCCTTTCCTGTCCTTCCCGATCTGTTTGGGGTAGACGGGAATCCGGGCTTGGAAAGTAAAAGCTCCGTGAGTCTAGCTCATAGCTCCATGGCACAATGGCCGAGCGCCTGGTTCACCCAGCCTCAGCCCTTCTTGTTAGGGAAGTTACTCAGCCCTTCGACCTGGGGAAGTTACTCAGCCTTTCCCTACCTGCCTCACAGGGTTGCTGTGAATAGATTAACTGAAAGAATGAGTTAATACAGAACAGCAGCCGACATATAGCAAGCATCTTGTAAGTATTTGCTAGTGATAATAAAAATGACAGTTGAAATTCTTCCCTCTCCATTTTCACTACGTGAACCCTTCATGTGCAACCCACATCCCAAACCCACTTGCTAAAATTTCCTTCAATCATTCCATTTGTCCCTCCAATCCGCAGTGCCACATTGGTGGACTCAATCAACTGTGGATCAAAAATATTTGGGCAAAAATAGAAATACAAATAAAAATATATATGGTATATTTAACACCTACTGATGTAATACTTGCATTGTTTTAGGTATTCTCAACAATCTAGAGATGATTTAAAGTATAAGGGAGGATGTGTGTAGATTAAATGCAGACACTACCCCATTTTCTATATGGGACTTAACACATCTGCAGATTTTGTTATCAGAAGGGTCCTGTGACCAGTTCTCCACGGATACTGAGGGACAACTATATTTCTGATTCTTCAAACACCACCTTATTTCAGATCACAAGGTAATGCACTTTTTGTTTAATGTTTTTTTCCTCTGGGTCCAACACAGAGCCTTGCACATGGTAGATGTCCAATGAATGCTAGAAGAATCAATGAATGAATAAAAAAAAAATCAGCTTTCCAATCCTGCACCTCCTGCCTCTTGCTAGCTGTGTTACTTCTGGCAAGCAAACAAACCTCTCTGAGCCTTCGCAACAAAGTTAGAAAGATTAAACCCGAATGCCCTTGCCTTGTCATAGTTGACATCTACTTATTGCTCATGACAAGGCGTGTATATCCACAGTCTTCTGTCCTGGCTGAGTTCATATTGCCCCCAATACAAATATTTCTTGATCATCCTTTTTGTTTTTGGATATTGCAATGTGTTGGGGACATAGCAAATAAGCAAGTGTGCCCTTAGTGCACACTGTTTAGGGTGTGGGCTCTAATTAAACCTGTAATTATAATTTTCCATCATAGATACAATAGCTGCCTGTGGGCTCTCTTCCCAAGGTGGGGAGAGGGAGGCCTCCAGTTGTCAGGACATGGCTTTTGAGCAAGCCTTTCTCTCATGCCACCAGCTCCATCACTTTCCCTTCCTCATAGGCTCCCTTTGTTTTCATTTTCTGAAATGACATGGCAGCCTGCCTTTCATTTGTTCATCCTGCCAAAGCCCCGCAGGTACTGGCAGGCTGGCCTTTGAAAGGGACGTGGGTGAGCTGCGGGCAGCTTGATTCATTTTCCAGCTAAGCCGGGAGCTTGTGGGCACGTCCTCAGGAGGGATGTGTGGGGCTCCCAGAGAAACCTGGGAAATGGCCTGAGCTGGGTGGAGATTCTTACAAAGGAAAAACCAGTTGGGATACAAAATGAAATTTGCCTTTGGAAGTTGGGGAGATATTTGCTGCCCAGGGAGGGGGTGCAGGCTGGGCTCCCTGGGAAGGGTCCAGGAGGTGAGGGGTGGCAGGTTTAGCTGGAGTGAGGTGACAGTCAGTGGAAGCTGGTGTCTGGTGCAGATTCTCAGGCGTGTGTCTGTCTGGGCATGTTGAACGTGTAGTTCCATGTCGCGATGGCTGTGATGAAGCAGGCACGTGGTACATGGTACCAGAAGGATGTAATGGGGGCTGTGTCCGAGTCAGGGAGGTCAGAGACCACTTCCATGAGAGTGGTGCCCATGTGCTGAGACGTGAAAGGTGAGTGGGAGTTATTTAGCTGAACGGTTTGAGTTACCACTGTTTGTAAGTTTTTATATTTGGGCCTTAGTTGCACAGAGGGGACTCAAGCCCTCTTCTCTGCTGTGGCACGCTGACACCAATGGGTCAGGTAACAGATGTGTGATGTATCTATTTTCCTTTATCGCTCACCTCTCCTCCCATTGCACTGCTCCCCCGGAGGCAGCCACTTTAATAGATCTTAAACGTGTTCTGAAATAAGTATGTATTTCGGAGAAATATGAAATGCTGGTTTTTAAGAGTATGTGTGTTTAATTACAAAAATGGTATCATGCCCTCACCGGTTTCTGCTCTTTCCCGCTGCTGTGCGTTGGGAATCTTCCCAGGCTCCTTTCTGCCCACTTATTTTACTACAACTGACTCCTTAGTATCCGTGTCCCTCCTTGTGGTCCTGCTTTGTGTCACCCTGGGCTGGCAGGAACATTTTCACCTGTGTCCTTGTACTGCTCTGGGTAAGAGTCTGTCTCAGGTTCCCCTGAAAGCAGCACCTGAGACAAAAACCCAGGAGCTGTTACTTCATTTGGGAGGTGATTCCAGGAAGCTCTGAGCAAGTAAGAAACTGGGAAGGGGAATAGAGATAGGCAATGTAGTGTGCTTGAATGAGCTGTTTACTTGCCTGGCTGCCTGAGCCTTACTGTCACTGTGCACCACTGCAGGGCACGGAGACGGCCCCCAGGGAAGCTGAGAGACCTCAGTGGGAGCAGGTCCCCACCCTAGCTCCTGGCAGCTGTCCTTTGCTTCTCCTCTCCCTCCTTTCTTTCTTCCCCTATGCTCTGAGGACACAGCAGTGAACACAGCAGATGAGTCCTGGCTCTTGTGGAGATTATATTCTACTGGGGAGAGACTGATAATTAACAAGGGAAGTCAGTGGTGGTTTCAGACTGGAAAGTGCTGTGAAGAAAATAAGACATGGTTATGGACTAGAGAGTGTCTGGCGCAGAAGTCCAGGTGAGGTGAGAAGGAGCCAGCCATTCCAGGGTCTGGGGAAGAGTATTTCAGGCAGAGGGAACAGTCAGTGCAAAGGCCCTGAGGTGGGAATCTGCTTGTTCTATTTAAGGAGAGGACTGAGTGTGGGGAAGGGTGACAGAAGGTGAGGTCAGAGAGATGAGCAGTGGTTGGATCATCCAGAACGTTGCAGTCCTCGATTGGGTGTCAGACAGGACCTTACTCTCCTTATGCTCATTGGGCTGATTTATCCTTCTGAAAAATTCTGACACTCCTTCTAACTCTGTAATGCATAGTCCTAAAATCACATTAGAATGTTGTGGAAGGTTATCTCTAACAAGAAAACTCCTTAGAGGAAAAATCTGTCGTCCAACCCTTCTGTTGGGGTGTTAGGGTCAGAATTTTGCTAATACATCCTTCACTGATGGTCATCACACCTGGGCTTGTACACTTATGGTGACAGGAGCTCAGGCAACAGCCCACTTAAGATTCTTTTGGTTGGAAGTGACAGGGTACAAACTAAAGCAGCTTATACATAAAGGGAGTATGTTAGCTCGTATGGTGCAGCTTCAGGTAGGGCTTGATCCAGATCCCAAATGGTGTTGTTAGGAGTCCGTGTCTTTTTCCATCACTGCCCTGCTTTCTCTGTGTTGGCTTCATCCTCAGACAGACTTTGCTGGATCAGCATAAGACAGCTCTTAGCCAACGGTTTGAAAGAATGCCTATTCTTGAACAATCTGGGCACTTAGAGTCACTTGTTCTAAATAATAAAAGAGCGACTGACATTAAAATAAAACAAAACATTTACAGTAATCCATGTAACCTAAACGTTTGTACCTCCTTAAGATTTTGAAATAAAAAACGAACGTTTATGTATCTATAAATGTGGATATGTGCGTGTATATTAACATATAAGGTTTTAGTTTACTGAGTTTTCCAGATGTGACATTATTCCTTTGCCTCCTCTCCCCAAAGCATAACCATAAATTTTATGTTTTCCACATTTAGGAATGAGCAGTGATTTTTCAGGGGTCTAGAGAGTAAAAACTCAAAACAGCGAAAGCATTTGGTCTTCCACTGTTCAGTATAATTTTTAGTTCTAGACTTTGTTGAAGAAACTATCAAGTTGAGGAAGCTCTTCTTGCTCCCTATTTTTCTGAAAGTTTTTATAATGAATAGTTGTTGAATTTTTTCAACAACCTATATCTGAAAAAATTTTTTTTCAAATAACATATCTGAGAAAGGACTAGCATCTGTAATATAAAATTATCTGTATCATTTGGTATGACCATGTGACTTTTTTTTTCCTTAGGTTTGTAAATATGGTAGATCATGCCAGTTGACTTTTGAGAATTGAACAAGTCTTCTGTCTTTGGCAGAAAGCCCACTTGGTCATGGTATCTAATTTTGTTTTATATATTGTTGATATGTATTTTGTTACAGGTTTCTGTTTCTTTATTCACGAGGGATATTAATTTAAACTTTTCTTTTTTTGTACTGCCCTTGTCTGGTTTTGGTTTCAAGATAATACTAACTTCCTTAAATGAATTGGGAAGTTTTCTCTTCCCCTTCTGTTTTCTGGAAGAGATTGTGTAGAGTTCGTGTTAATTTTCTTTAAACATTTGATAGAATTCTCCAAGGAAAACATCTGGGCCTGGAGACTTCTTGGGAATTTTCAAATTATAAATTTGATCTTCTTAATAGTTATGGGACGATTCAAATTATCTGTTTAATATTGGGTGAACTGTGGTAGTTTCTCTTTTTTGAGAAATAGGTCCATTTCATCTACAGTGTCCTACAAACTTATGTGTGTATGGTTATTTATAGTATTCTTTTATTATCCTTTTGATGTTGGCAGGATCTCTGCTACTCCCTCTTTCTTTCCTGTATTTGTAACTTGAATATTATTCTCTCTTTTTTCTTTGTTAGTCTTGTTAGAGGATTTTCAATTTTACCAATCTTTTCAAGGAACCAGCTTCTTGTTCCATTGATTTTCTCTATTGGTTCTTCTGCTTTCGATTTTATTAATTTCTGCTCTTCATTACTGTCTTGATTTATCTGGGTTGCTATTACAAAATGCCCGAGACTGAGTAATCTATAAAAAACAGAAATTGATTTTTCACAGTTTTGGAGGCTGGAAGTCCAAGATCAAAGTGCCAGTAGGTTTGGTCTGGTGAAGGCCCTGTCTGTGCTCTGCAGATGGCGCCTTGTTGCTGTGTCCCCTGGAGAGGATGAATGCTGTGTCCACACAGGACAGAAGAGAAGGTCAGAAAAGGGCCTCCTTAGTTCCCTTCAGCCCTTTTCTGAGGTTACTAATTTTGTTCATGGGAGCTCTGCCCCGGTGGCCTGCTCACCCCCTGAAGCTCTCCCCTAGTAATTCTGTTGCATCAGGGATTCAATTATAACATGAATCTTGGAGGGGACACAAGCATCCAGACCACAGCAGTTGTTTCCGTTTCTGCTTTCTCTTAACTTTATTTTGCACTTATTTTTCTAGTTTCTTGATGTAGGAAATTACATTAATAATTTGATACCTTTCTTCTTTTCTGAAGTTAAGTGCTGCTGTTACTGTGTTCCACAAATTTTTATGTCCTGTGTTTTCATTTTCTTTCAGTTTGATGTGTTGTTTGATTTCTTTTGAGAAAGAAGAAATCTTTCCTCTTCAATCCAGGGATTATTTAGAAGTGTGTTGTTTAGTTTCCAAGTGTTCAGAGATTTTCTTGTTTTCTTTTTGCTACCGATTTCTAGTTTGATTCTATAGCAGTCTTTGAATACACTTGGTATGATTTCAATTCTTTTAAATTTGATGAGATTTGCTTTATGACTTAGGATATGGCCTATTTGTGTATGCATTTTGTGGGTACTTGAAAAGAATGGGTACTCTTATGTTCTTGGGTGGAATGTTCTGTAAATGTCAATTGAATCCTGTTGGTTGAGATATTTTTGAGTTCCACGTCCTTGCTGATTTCCTGTCTGTTTGTTTTTATCAGTTCTTGAGAAAGGGATGTTGAACTTTCAGACTATGAGCTTGTATTTGCCTGTTTTTCTTTTCAGTTCTATTAGGCAAACTTCGTTGAATACATTTTGTAACTCTATAGTTTGGTGCATACACATTTAGGATTGCTATGTCTTCTTTGTGGATTGCCCTTTTGTTACTACTATATGATCTCTCTTTCTGTCCCTGGCAATTTTTTTCTTTGTTCTGAAATCTTACTTTAATTGAAATTAATGTAATTACTCTTGGTTTTTTTTATTTTTTTATTTTTATTAAACCATAGCTATGTACATTAGTATGATCGTGGGGCACCATACACTTGGTTCATAGATCGTTTGACACATTTTCATCACATTAGTTAACATAGCTTTTGTAGCATTTTCTTAGTTATTTTGCTAAGACCTTTACATTCCACATTTACTAGGATTCACATATACCCTTGTAAGATGCACCGCAGGTGTAATCCCATTAATCCCCTTCCTTCCCCCTCCCTCCCCTCCCTTTCCCCTTTCTCCCTATTCTTAGGTTATAACTGGGATATAGCTTTCATGTGAAGGTCCTACATTAGTTTCATAATAAGGGTGAGTACATTGGGTACTTTTTTTCCCATTCTTGAGACACTTTACTAAGAAGAATATGTTCCAGCTCCATCCATGTAAACATGAAAGAGGTAAAGTCTCCATCTTTCTTTAAGGCTGCATAATATTCCATGGTGTACATATACCACAATTTATTGATCCATTCGTGGATCGATGGGCACTTGGGCTTTTTCCATGACTTAGCAATTATGAATAGGGCTGCAATAAATATTCTGATACAAATATCTTTGTTATGGTGTGATTTTTGGTCTTCTGGGTATATGCCCACTAGGGGGATTACAGGATTAAATGGCAGATCTATTTTTAGATCTCTAAGTGTTCTCCATATCTCTTTCCAAAAGGAATGTATTAATTTGCATTCCCACCAGCAGTGCAAAAGTGTTCCCTTTTCTCCACATCCACGCCAACATCTCTGGTCTTGGGATTTTGTGATATAGGCTAGTCTCACTGGAGTTAGATGATATCTCAAAGTAGTTTTGATTTGCATTTCTCTGATGATTAAAGATGATGAGCATTTTTTCATATGTCTGAAGGCCATGCGCCTGTCTTCTTCAGAGAAGTTTCTCTTCAAGTCCCTTGCCCAGCCTGCAATGGGATCCCTTGTTCTTTTCTTGCTGATGCGTTTGAGTTCTCTGTGGATTCTGGTTATTAAACCTTTGTCGGAGACATAACCTGCAAATATCTTCTCCCATTCTGAGGGCTGTTTGCTTGCTTTACTTACTGTGTTCTTGGCTGTGCAGAAGCTTTTTAGTTTGATCGAGTCCCAATAGTGTATTTTTGAAGCAGCTTCAATTGCCCGGGGGGGTCCTTCTCATAAAAAACTCACCCAACCCAATTTCTTCAAGGGTTTTCCCTACACTCTCTTCTAGTATTTTTATAATTTCATGTCTTAGGTTTAAATCTTTAATCCAGTGAGAGTCTATCTTGGTTAATGGTGAGAGGTGTGGGTCCAGTTTCAGTCTTCTACAGGTTGCCAGCCAGTTCACCCAGCACCATTTGTTAAATAGGGAATCTTTTCCCCACTGAATGTTTTTAATTGGCTTGTCAAAGATTAAATAACGGTAAGTAGCTGGATTCATCTCTTGGTTCTCTATTCTGTTCCAGACATCTACTTCTCTGTTTTTGTGCCAGTACCATGCTGTTTTGATCACTATCGATTTGTAGTATAGTCTGAGGTCTGGTAGCGTGATTCCTCCTGCTTTGTTTTTATTTTTGAGTAATGTCTTGGCTATTCGAGGTTTTTTCTGATTCCATATAAAACGAAGAATTATTTTTTCAAGATCTTTAAAGTATGACAGTGGAGCTTTAATGGGGATTGCGTTGAAATTATATATTGCTTTAGGTAGTATGGACATTTTAACAATGTTGATTCTTCCCAACCATGAGCATGGTATGTTTTTCCATTTGTTAACATTCTCAGCTATCTCTTTTCTTAGAGTTTCATAGTTCTCTTTATATAGATCTTTCACATCCTTTGTTAGATAAACTCCCAAGTATTTCATCTTCTTTGGCACTACTGTGAATGGGATAGAGTCCTTAATTGTTTTTTCAACTTGACTATTTTTGGTATATATAAAGGCTACTGATTTATGAATGTTGATTTTGTAACCTGAGACGCTGCTGTATTCCTTAATCACTTCTAAGAGTTTTGTAGTAGAGTCCCTAGTATTTTCCAGATATACAATCATATCATCTGTGAAGAGCGTAAGTTTGATCTCTTCTGACCCTATGTGGATACCCTTGATCACCTTTTCTTCCCTAATTGCGGTGGCTAAAACTTCCATTACAATGTTAAAGAGCAATGGAGACAATGGGCAGCCTTGTCTGGTTCCAGATCTAAGTGGAAATGATTCCAATTTAACTCCATTCAATATGATATTGGCTGTGAGTTTGCTGTAGATGGCCTCTATCAGTTTAAGAAATGTCCCTTCTATACCAATTTTCTTAAGTGTTCTAATCATGAATGGATGTTGGATGTTATCAAAAGCTTTTTCTGCATCGATTGAGAGAATCATATGGTCTTTGTTTTTTAATTTGTTTATGTGCTGTATTACATTTATAGATTTACGTGTATTGAACCAGCCTTGAGACCCTGGGATAAAACCGACTTGGTCATGATGTATGATTTGTTTGATATGTTGCTGGATTCTGTTTGTTAGAATCTTGTTGAATATTTTTGCATCTATATTCATTAGTGGTATTGGTCTATAATTTTCTTTTCTTGTTGGGTCTTTTCCTGGTTTGGGGATCAGGGTGATGTTTGCTTCATAGAATGTGTTGGGTAGTCTTCCTTCTTTTTCTACCTTTTGGAACAGGTTGAGTAGTATAGGTACTAATTCCTCTTTAAAGGTTTGGTAGAATTCTGATGTGAAACCATCTGGTCCCGGGGTTTTCTTTTTGGGGAGATTTTGTATAGTTGATGATATTTCTGAACTTGATATGGGCCTGTTCAACATTTCCACTTGTTTTTGATTAAGTCTTGGAAGGTGACGTGTTTCCAAGTAACGGTCGATTTCCTTCAGATTTTCGTATTTCTGAGAGTATAGTTTCTTGTAATATTCATTAAGGATTTTTTGGATTTCTGAGGAGTCTGTTGTTATTTCGTCTTTGTTATTTCTGATTGATGAGATTAGAGATTTTACTCTTTTTTTCCTGATTAGGTTGGCCAAAGGTTTATCTATTTTGTTGACCTTTTCAAAAAACCAGCTTTTTGATTTATTGATCTGTTGTATTATTCTTTTGTTTTCAATTTCATTTAGTTCTGCTCTGATTTTGGTTATTTCTTTTCTTTTATTGGATTTGGGGTTGGATTGTTCTTCCATTTCCAGTCTCTTGAGATGTCCCATTAAGTTGCTTACTTCCTCTTTTTCTGTTCTCCTGAGGAAGGCTTGCAGTGCTATAAATTTCCCTCTTAGAACTGCCTTTGCTGTGTCCCAGAGGTTCTGATAGTTCGTGTCTTCATTGTCGTTTTGTTCCAGAAATTTGGCAGTTTCCTTCTTGATCTCATCTCTGACCCAGCTATCATTCAGCATAAGGTTATTTAACTTCCATGTTTTTGTATGTGTATGCATATTCCTGTTGTTACTCATCTCAAGTTTTATTCCATGATGGTCCGAGAAGATGCATGGAATAATTTCTATTCCTTTAAATTTGCTGAGGTTAGACTTGTGACCTAAGATGTGATCGATTCTGGAGTAAGTTCCGTGGGCTGATGAGAAGTATGTGTATTCAGTTTTGTTGGGATGAAATGTTCTGTAGATGTTAGCTAAATCTAAATGCTGGATGGTTAGATTTAAATCTAGAATTTCTTTACTCAGCTTTTTGTTGGAGGATCGATCCAGCACTGCCAAAGGAGTGTTGAAATCTCCGATTATTATAGAGTTGGAGGAAATCAAGTTGCTCATGTCTGTTAGAGTTTCTTTTATAAATTGAGGTGCATTCTGGTTGGGTGCATAGATATTAATAATTGAAATCTCATCATATTGAGTATTACCCTTAACAAATATGAAGTGACCATTCTTGTCCTTCCTTACTTTTGTTGGTTTAAAGCCTATTGTGTTCGCAAATAAAATTGCAACTCCTGCTTTTTTCTGGTTACCATTTGCCTGAAATATGGATGACCATCCTTTCACCCTGAGTCTGTATTTGTCTTTTAAGTTAAGATGTGACTCTTGTATGCAACAAATGTCTGGCCTGAGTTTTTGTATCCAGTCAGCTAACCTATGTCTCTTTAGAGGGCAGTTTAGGCCATTCACATTAATGGAGAGCATTGATAAGTTTGGTGAAATTTGGGGTATTGAGTTTTTTGAAAGTCCAGTGGGCATTTTTAATCCTTTTGCCATTGTGGAAGTTAGAGTTTGATCAGAAGTTTCTGAGTGAGTTTACTTTTGTAGTAGAGGATTGGGTTGGTTATTATGGAGGATAGGTCTGAGAATATCCTGAAGAGATGGTTTAGTTATGGCAAATTTATTTAGCATATGTATGTCATTAAAGTATTTAATTTCTCCACCGTAAATGAAATAGTTTAGCTGGGTACAAGATCCGGGGTTGAACGTTATTTTGCTTGAGGAGATTAAACGTTGATGACCACCCTCTTCTGGCTTGAAATGTTTCAGCAGAGAGATCTGCAGTCATTCTAATGTGCTTCCCTTTGAAGGTAATATATTTCTTTCTCTTGGCAGCTTTGAGAATTTTCTCCTTCATATTAACTTTAGTGAAGTTAATTGTGATATGCCTGGGGGATGTCTTATTGGGGTTGAGTCGTGCTGGGGTTCTGAAGCTATCTGCTATCTGAATTTCAGTTTCTCTAGGCATGTCTGTAAAATTCTCTTTCATAATTTCATGCAGAAGGGCCTCTGTGCCCAGTGAGGCCACTTCATCTGTTTCCGGAATTCTAGGAATTCCGGAAACAGATGAAGACGGATATTGAGACGGATATTTGCCTTCTTTGAGTTATCCCAGAGCTCTCTGAGTGAGTGATCCATTTTTGCTCTCCATTTCTCTTCCTCTTTGAGAGTTTGGGAGCGTTCAAATACTTTATCTTCGATGTCGGAGATCCTTTCTTCTGCTTGGTCCATTCTGTTGCTAAGGGATTCCACTGTATTTTTCATATCTTTGAGGGCTGCAAATTCTTGTTTCAGTGTGTCTAAGTCTTTGTGGTTTTGTCTTTAAATTCATTAAATTCTTGAGACAGCTTTTGAATTTCTCCACGAATTCCTAATTCCATCTTGTTAATCTTGTTTGCCATCCAAATTCTGAATTTGATTTCTGACATCTCAGCCAGTTGTTTGTGAATGGGATCTTCAATTACATCTGCCGTATCTTTCCTTGGGGGGGGGGGGTTGATCTATTCTGGTTATTCATGTTACCAGAGTTTTTCCGCTGATTCCTCCCCATGATTGTTTTACTCCCTTTGATTTTCCTCTGGTGTTTTGTTGAGGACCCATACAGTGCTGTGGCCTGAGAAACTGGGGCCCTGTTTGGTGTAGAGGGGCTAAGTGGTTCTGACTTGTTTTCAGCTGGTTTCTATGTGACCCTAGTGAAACAGTTACTCTGGGTTGAAGTCTCAGCTGTGGAGAAATATCAGCAATTAAGTCACCCCACCCACCACAGGCAACAAATGGAAAAGGAAAATCAAATCTTCCTACAACCACACACCCAGGGCACCACCTGGATAGTCCCCAGGTGAGTGACTCAGTTCAAAAGGTCCAAGTCAATTGTCTCAGTCAGCAGCTGCCTCGGGTGGGAGAGTTCAAGAGGTCCCTGGGAACTGGGTCACAGGGGTCTGGTGACTGCTCTAAAATGGCTTGCTCCAGTGCTGCATGGAGTCAGGAAGAGCCACCAGTAAATAGATCAGTCTGGGAAGAATGATGCCTCCTTCCCCACCTTGCAGCTCTGTCACACCCAGTCTCTGCTAGCCCCACAGGGCTGTGACCCAGTCAGTTGTCTGCAGTAAGCAGATACTCCAGGGGTTTGCACCTGCCTAAGTCACAGGGTAGTCTGTGTCTGCTCGACTAGGCCGCTATTCTCTGTCTTTATCCAGCAGGGAGTGGTGTGGCCTGTCAACCTCGGGCACTTGATGGAGGCTGGAGGTGTTCACTCAGTTCCAGCCCCACCCTTAGTTTATGTTACTGGGTGAAGGGAACAACCCTGTGGGAGTTTGTTTCTGACCTTGCCAGATTCCTCTGCAGAGGAGAGGCTGATTTGAGTTCTCAGAACCTGTGTCTCAGGCCCTGTCTTTAGTCCTGTGGGTTTGTATTCTCAGCACGATCAGTTGTTGGCTGTAGCCTCTTGGCCTCCTTTGTCTATAGGCTGGTGATCCCCTAAAGGCCAGGTGCGTCTTAGGCTCAGTAGAGCGGTTCTCTGGATCAGCCCCACCCTAGGAGTTTCCTGGCTCTGTGGGTGTGTTTTCTAGTCCCCGTGTTCCACCCAGGTCGGTACCGTCTCAGGAAAACCCTTTACTCATGGGGCCTGTGTTTCAGTCCCAGGTCTGTTCCATGGTGGTTGCCATCTGAGAAGATGCTCAGCCTCATCTGGTTGCCCAGGAAGACAGGAGGAGAGGCTATGGGATATCTGGGGGTGGGCCTTGTTATTGCTGAGGATGGCTGTTGCTCTGCACCTCGGGGCACCACCGCTCCAGTGTAATTCCCTCTCAGCTGACCGTCATCTTCTCGCTCCTTTGCTACAGAGTCAGCACTGGTCAGCTGCAGTCCAGGTGCTGTCTATACCTCTTGAGAGTTCAGCCAAGAATCTGGACTCCTAAGGGGGCAGGTCTCCAGATCACGGAGTGAGAGTGGAGGGGGGTGTTAGGAGCTCAGGGTTACAGGTCGTAACACCAAGCTCATTGAGACCAAATGAACAAATAAACAGATACAAAGGTTACCAGGCACATGGGCCCATAGATACAGAGATAGACGGAAACACATAAACATACAAGCAATAGCCACGACAACAGCAATGTAAGAACAACTGCAATAAAAGTAGTGATAATCGTAAAATAATTGAAAGAAAGGAAAAAAAAGAGAAAAAAGTGGTGTTAGAAGGAATGTTAAGTAAGAAGAAGAAATTAAAATTAGAAGACATAGAAATAATAAGTATATCTATATAAAATGTAATAATGAAAAATTATCGAAATCTCCTCTATGAAAATGGTGAGGAAAAATCAGACAAAAAGAAAACAACAGCAAAAACAAAAACAAAAACAAAAAAACCCCACGAAAACCAAAAAAACAAAACAAAACAAAACCAAACAAACAAAAAAAGGCACCAACTGCAAAAATATTCTTGTGGTAGAAATATACCTATAAATGTCTATATGTCTGCTGTAGGGATCAACTTTCGTAGGAATGTATTCATACTGCAATATACTTTCTGGACACCAGGTGGCACTATGAGTGGTTTTGAGACTTATACCTGGTTTACAGTTTATACCGTTACCATGGTAACCACCTTCCATGGCCGATCGCCATTTTGAAGTTTCTGTAAAAGTTTGTCGCCTAAGAATTGTGCAACCTCGGCTGTTCTCCTCCGGACAGCACTTGCGACCGACCCTCCCACTCAGTGCAGGTGTCCACACTTCCTAAGTCCCTCCACTCTGCTCTCAGGTTCCCCTGCAAACTGGCGACTGCAATCGGCCATAAGGGGAGTGGTGCTGAGTTCACGCGGTATCTCCTGTAGCTGGTTCCTGGGGTTTCAGCAGCCAAAGCCGGTCCACGGCTTCAGTTGCTCTGTGGCCACAGAAGCCAAAGCCGGGTCCTAGGCTTCAAGCCATTCCCGTGGTTGGAGCACTTGGGGATTTATTCTGAGTTTTATGGTTCAGAGTTTTGGATGGGCCTCCGCCAGTTCGCTGTGCAGCCTGAACTGCCAGCCCCCTCCAACACCTGGGGGAAAGGTGCCTGCCCTTTTGGGTAGTTCAAAATGTCTGTTTGTTTCCCGGGCAGGATCCCTTCCCTTCAATTGTCCAACAGTTTGCCCAGCTCCCTGTGGTTTTGAGTGGCTCTCCTTTCGGATGCCTCCCTCAGTTCAGGATTAATTACTTGTCAATTGGATTTTGTCAGCATTTACAAGCTGCTGACCTCCGTGGGGGTGGGGCCTGCTGGCCAGCACTGCCGAGCAGGGATGAATCTCTACAATAGAGTCTGTGATTTTTAAATTACCCCTCATATATAGCAAACCGCCAGTTCGCTGGGCGTCTCCAGCTGTCTGTCCACTCCAATAATCCACACACAGGGAAGGTCCAGACCGCCTTTCCTCTCACCTGATGGCTTGGGAGAGGTGGGCTACACATCTGTCCTGTCCGCCATCATGCTCCGCCTCTACTCTTGTTTTTTATTGGTTAATAATTGTATGACTTTTCCCATCACTTTGCTTTAAATTTACCTATATCATTATGTTCAAAGTGAGATTCATTCATTCATTCATTCATTCATAGACAGAGTCTCACTCTGTTGCCCAGGCTAGTGTGCTGTGATGCCAGTCTAATTCACTGCAACCTCAAACTTTAGGGTTCAAGCAATCCCTCTGCCTCAACCTTCTGAAGAGCTGGGACTTAGGTGCTTGCCACCACACCTGGCTAACTTTTCTAGTTTTAGTAGAGAGGGAGTGTGTGTGGGGGGTTTCTCACTCTTGCTCAGTCTAGTCTCCAACACCTGAGCTCATGTGATCCTCCCACCTCAGCCTCCTTGAGTGCTAGGATTACAGACATGAGCCACCAAGCCCTGCCAAAGTAAGTTTCTTATAGATAGAATATAGTTAGGTCATGTTTATTAATCTGCTTTGCCAGTCTCTGAATTTATCCCATTTACGTTAATTATTGTTATGTTAGGGCTTAAGTCTGCCATTTTAGATTTTGCTTTACATTTTTTCCTTCTGTTTTACATTTATATTTTTGTCCCTTGCCTTGTAGTAGTTCACTTGAACAATATTCAGAATTCAATTTTGATTTAAGTACGGTCTTTTGAGAGTATCTTTTTGTGTAGCATTTTTAGCAGTTGCTCTAAGTATTACTTTATATACATATGATTTATTACAGTCTAGTGGTGGTTCGTCATTTTACCAGTCTGAGTTAAGTGTAGAAGCCTTTTCTCCTTTCACATCATTTTGCCTTCCCTGTTTATTATATAATTGTCTCAAGTATTACCTCCTGTACATTTGAGATCATATCAGATGTTGTTAAAAGTTTTGCTTCTTGTGTTCTTTCTTTCTGATGTTCCATGATTCCTTTATTTATCGTTTCCTGTTTTGAGAATTTCTTTTAGCTATTCATTTAAGATAGGTCTGTTGTTGACACATTCTTTTTAGTTTTTCTTCATCTGAGAATGTCTTGATTTCCCCTTCATTCCTGAAGGGCATTTTCTCTGTCTTGTCAGTGTTTTTTTTCCATCTCTTGAAAAATATCGTGCCACTACTGTTTGGTCTTCATGAGTTTGGATGAGAAATTCCCTGCCGTTCAATTTGTTTTCCCTCTGTATGTAAAGTGTTTTCCCTCTGCGTGTAAGGTGTTTTCCCTCTGTGTGTAAGGTGTAGGTCTCGCAGTTTTTTTTCCTGTTAGTTTTCAGAAGTTTAATTATGGTACATCTTCACATAGATTTCTTTGGATTTATTCTGTTTGAGATTCACTCGGCTTTTGAATTTGTAGATTTATGTGCTTTTATTTATTTATTTATTTATTTTTTGCCAAATTTAAGGTTTTAGTCATTGTTTCTTGAAATAGTTTTTCACCTCTGTCCTTCCCCCACCCCCCCCCTTCCAGAACTCCAGAGGCACAATGTTAGATCTTTTGTTACAGAACCACCAGTCCACGAGGCTCTGTTAATTTCTTTTCACAGTCTATTTTCTCGCTATTGTTCAGATTAATAATTTCTACTGTTTTATTTTCTACTTTTCTAATTATTTCCTCTGTTCCCTTTATTCTGCAGTTGAGAACATTGCCTGAGCTTTAAATTTTGGTTATAGAATTTTTCAGTTCTGGATTTTTTTTTTTCCATTTTTTTGGGTGCCTTTTCTTTTTTTCTTTTTCTTTTTTATTAAATCATAACTGTATACATTGATATGATCATGGGGTATCATATACTTGCTTCATAAACCATTTGACACATTTTTATCACAGTGGTTAACATAGCCTTTCCGGCGTTATCTCAGTTACTGTGCCAAAACATTTACACTCTACATTTACCAAGTTTCGCAAATATGCACCACAGGTGTGATCCCACCGATCCCCCTCCCTCTACCCACCCCACCCCCCTTTCCCACTTCCCCCTATTTTAAGTTGTAGCTGGGTTATAGCTTTCATGTGAGAGTCCCAAATTAGTTTCATAGTAGGGCTGTGTACATTGGGTACTTTTTCTTCCATTCTTGAGATACTTTACTAAGAAGAATATGTTCCAGCTCCATCCATGTAAACATGAAAGAGGTAAAGTCTCCATCTTTCTTTAAGGCTGCATAGTATTCCATGATATACATATACCACAATTTATTAATCCATTCGTGGATCGATGGGCACTTGGGCTTTTTCCATGACTTAGCTATTATGAATTGGGTTGCAATAAACATTCTGGTACAAATATCTTTGTTATGTTGTGATTTTTGGTCTTCTGGGTATATGCCCAGCAGAGGAATTACAGGATTGAATGGCAGATCTATTTTTAGATCTCTGAGTGTTCTCCATATATCTTTCCAAAAGGAATGTATTAATTTGCATTCCCACCAGCAGTGCAGAAGTGTTCCCTTTTCTCCGCATCCACGCCAACATCTCTGGTCTTGAGATTTTGTGATATAGGCTAGTCTCATTGGAGTTAGATGATATCTCAAAGTAGTTTTGATTTGCATTTCTCTGATGATTAAAGATGATGAGCATTTTTTGATATGTCTGAAGGCCGTGCGCCTGTCTTCTTCAGCGAAGTTTCTCTTCAAATCCCTTGCCCAGCCTGCGATGGGATCCCTTGTTTTTTTCTTGCTGATGCATTTGAGTTCTCTGTGGATTCTGGTTATTAAACCTTTGTCAGAGATATACCCTGCAAATATCTTCTCCCATTCTGAGGGCTGTCTGCTTGCTCTGCTTACTGTGTTCTTAGCTGTGCAGAAGCTTTTTAGTTTGATCAAGTCCCAGTAGTGTATTTTTGAAGCTGCTTCAATTGCCCGGGGGGTTCTCCTCATGAAATACTCATGGGTGCCTTTTCTAAAGCAAGTTCTAAACTATGATTTGGTTGATCTCTCTGTCTTCTCTTTCTTGGTGGAGGCTTTCTGTTTCTTCATTTGCCTTCTATGTGTTTGTAATTGCTCACTGAGGAGTTTTCATCGTGACTGCTTTAACCTTTGCCAGATAGTCCCATCATCTGTGTCATCTTGGTGTTGGCATCTGCTGATTGCCTCTTTTTCATTTAGTTTGAGATCTCCCTGGTTCCTGGTATGATGAGTGATTTTCTGTCAAATCCTGGATAATTTTGCATCACAAAGACTGTGGATCTCATTTAAGCCTCCTGTTTTCACCGGCCTTCTCTGGAACCACCCCAGTAGCAGAGATGGGGTGGGGTCTGCCACATCACTACCAGGTGGAGGGAGACATCCACGTCCCCCTCTTGGCCCCTACTGCACTTGGGGGTGGGCTCCTTGTTATTTCTGGGTGGGGGTAAAATTCTGGTCCCTCATATGATCTCCATTGACACAGGTACAGGGTGTTGTTGTTATTGCTGGGAATGGTGGAAGACCCACCTAGGTCTTCCTCACAAGAAGACCGTGTCAGCCAAGTGGAAGTCTAGGGTCCCTCAGTGGCATCCACTGACACCATGGAGGGAACAACCATGACCCTTTGCTTATTGACCAGCAAAGATAAGATTCTCTATTCACTGGCAGCGCCTATAGCTTGGTCGGCAGGGCGCCAGACACATTCACCTAGGGTGGCAGCTTTGAACCCGGCCAGGGCCTGCTAAGCAACAATGACAACTGCAACCAAAAAATAGCCGGGCGCTGTGGTGGCCATCTGTAGTCCCAGCTACTTGGGAGGATGAGGCAAGAGAATCATTTAAGCCCAAGAGTTTGAGGTTGCTATGAGCTGTGATGCCATGGCACTCTCCCCAGGGTGACAGCTTGAGACTCTGCCTCAAAAAGAAAAAAAAAAAAAATTCCGTATTCAGACTTCTTTGATACCACCACCATGTTGGGGCTGGAGTACTTTGTTACAGCTTTGACTGCATGGCCAGGTAGGCTCTCCACTTGGTATTTTCTGGTGTGGGGGGTGGTGGAGCCGTGTGTTTATTCCTTTTATCATGTTTGGCTGTAATTTCGTAGCTACCGTCTTAAAGTTTTCTGCCTTACTAGGTGGTCCTGTTTCTGGTCCTTTGGCTTTTATCATGCTTACTTTTGTCTGTGACTGTTGTTTTTTCTGAGTTTCCAGTGTTCTTTAACAATAAACTGAGATCTATGAGGTGGATAAAAAGAAAAAAATAAACAACTCAGGGAACTATTAACTACTATGTTGTTGGAGTCCCAAGTTCCCTAGCTGGTCTGTCTTTTTTACCTTTCAGAGTCTTCTTATGCTTGTTTTATATATAATATCCAAGGTTTTTACTGGTACTTAGTGGAAGGAAAAGGGGAAAAAGTATATCTACTACATTTTCGCATACATAGAAATATGGCTCCCTTGACTTTTGAATGTTTTTCTCTATTTTGAGCTTGAAATCTTCCTTCATGTAAGAGCCATAATTGACCCATCCTGGCTCCTGGAATTGTCTCAAACCAAGTAAACTCATGTCTTTCCCCACAGCCCTTTGGATATTGGGAGATTGTGTTTGCCCCTTGCCCTCCTCTTTAGGCCTGAGGCATTGTTTCTGCAGTAATTTCTCAGGGCTCTTCAGTGTGCCAAAGCCCACCAGCCCTGCCCTGTGTAGCTTGTTTGATGTTTGAGAATGTGGAAGAAGAACACAGGTGCTATCTCTGTCCCTTCTATGTTCTTTCATGTAATTGTTCGTCTATTATCTGTCCCCTTTTCCCCTTCTAACCTCCTCTTCTCTATCCCTTAGTCAGACCTGCTCCCTTCCAGCCACACTGACCTTGAACATTCCAAGGATATTTCTGCCTCAAGGCCTTTGTACTTGTTGTTGCCCATGCTGGAAAAAGCTCTTTCTGTGAATACTTTCATGTTCCCTCCTCTCCATCTGACTTAAGCCATCTTCTTAACAGAGAACTTCTCTGACCTCTTTGTATAAAATAATCCCCTGCCCCCAGAAGTCATTTAACCTTCCTCTGATTTATAGTTCTCCAACTACTTACACCATTTGTTATGGACTGGATGTTCACGTCCCCCAAATTGATGTGTTGGAATCCTAACCCTTAATTTGAGTGTATTAGGAGTTGGGAGGTAATTAGGTCATGGAGGTGGAGACCTCATGAATAGGATTAGTGCCCTTATAAGAAGAGACATAGAGAGATGATTGTTCTCCTGGTTATGTGAGGTTACAACAGGCAGATGGTCCTCTGAGAACCAAGAAGAATGCCTTCACCACACACTGGATATGCTGGTGCCCCAAACTTGGACTTCAGACTCCAGAACTGAGAGAAATAAACGTTTATTGTTTAAGCCACCCTTTTAATGGTATTCTTGTTATCCAACTACTTACACCATTTGTTATGTCCTTTTTCTGTTCTTTCATATGATTATTATATGAAAGGGCACTAATCTGAAGGGCCTGAATGGATGAAGACACCCTCTGATATACTAAGTACTCACTAGTCTGTTTATTTACTGTCTGTACTCCCTCATTAGAATCGAGAGGGCAGGGACTTTATTTACAGTGCCTAGAATGGTGCCTGAAACATAGTGAACCTGCTATAGGTATTGTTGGGTGAATAAATACTTCATACCAGGTAACTGTGCTAGATGCTGGAGAGACCTAATCTCTGCCTTCATCATACTCACAGTGCTGAAAGTTGTATATGAAACAGCTAATCACATGAATAATTAATTGTATTTAAATGCCATGAAGAAAAAATACAGGGTATTATAAATGCTTCAAACAGGCTGGTTGACAAAATTTGTTTTTAAGAGCTACATATATATTTAGTTATAAATACCAATTTATACTAATTATTCATCCAGCATTTATTGAGCACCTGCCGTATGTCGAACCCTGTATCAAGCACCGTGTATTCACTGTCTTACTTTGGGGAGTAACTCCATTTCTGAAGCTGCCTGCCTTAGGTCAGACCTCCATGTTGCCATTTCTGACTGTGGAGGCAAGTCATTGAACTTCTGCCTTGCTTTCCTCATTTTAAAAAACGAGAACAAATCATCGTACTTACCTCCTAATTGAGTGAGTTATTATATTTCCCCATTTTATTTGTGGGGAGATTGAGGCTCAGAGGGGATAAATAATTTGCTGAGATACCAGGCATAGAACTCTGTCCCTCATCTCCCTGACTCCTGAATTCTCATTGTCCCAGTCAATGCATTATTCTGAAGAAACACACCTCATCCCTAATCTGTTGCTGTAATATTTATAACAATGCCACAACTCATTTTTTTTTGCTGCTTCAATGAATCACCTTCTGATACTTTTGATTTCCAAGAGCAAAATGCCACCTTGATTTCTATTATCTGCCTGAGCCGAGGAACAACCCCGAGGTCTACTCTTTGCCTGGATGTTTTTTTCCCCCCATCCCTTATGGCCTGTGCTGCCTGATATACAGCAAAATGGGTTTGTGATTTAGCGGCAGAAAAGGTTAACTCTAAATAATGATCAGAAAGTTAAAATATAGAGCCAGAATGTTGCTTTAGTTTTTATAGGTTTTAAATAATTTTGCCTCCTTCCCTGAAGGATTTAGCATAATTCAATGAGAAAATTGCATTCAGATCCTGTGGGCTGCTCTGACGTGACTGAATTGCAATGAGCAGAAGAGGTGCAAAGCGTCTTTCGGGCAGTGAACCTGACTGAGCCATGAGCTCAGAGAGGAACGACCCTGGGGAGTGTCCTGGCTCCCCTGGACTCCCTGGTCTTGTCCTGGGGAGCAGGCCAGGTGGTGCGGCTGGAGTGAGAGGAGAAGTGGGGAGATGGCAGGCTTGTGGAGGAATGCATTGGACCCACACAGCCCAGAAAAAGTCGGTCCTTCTTCCATCTCCATCTGTGCCCTCAGCTCTGGCTTGCCTCCTTGGTTGGAGTGGTGGGAGCCCATCCTGGTGGCTTACCAAACAAACGTATGAATTAGGATTCTGTCTGGCTGCAATGAACAGAAAACCTAACAGTGGTTTAAAGAGATAAGGAGCTATTTAATTTATTCCCTTTTGTGTAACAAGAAAAATGTGTGAGTGCTCTGAGGCTCATGCACGTCATGAAGATGCCACTGAGGACGCGCATCTGCTCTTCTTCCCTCGCAGCCGTCATCATCACACAGTCAGTGCATCGCAGGGTGGCGGTGGAGATTACGTTGAATTAATATATGTAAAGTCCTCGGTGTGGTTCTTGCTTGGTTCATAGTAAATGCTACATAAGCGCTTTTTTTTGTCCTTAAGTCAAGAAGCTTATTTTAAATCTGATTTTCCTCCACATGGTCAGAAACATTTCTTTCCATAGCAATAGAGATGAACTTCTTGTGTTTTAATGGGCACATAATGCTACAGGCTAAGCATTCTTGTGTAACGGATCTTCTACCGTTGGATAGCTAGGTGCTGGGTTGCTGGTTGCTTGTGTCACATCATTATAAATATCCTCATCCGTAATTTTTTTATACTCATCCAGTGCTTTTTCTATTTATTTATTTATTTTTATTTTTAATTTCTAGAGACCTTCCCGGTTCCTGATACGATGAGTGATTTTTCTATTGCATTCTGGATATTTTTGGATTTTGCTGTGAGGGACTGTGGATCTTATTTAAGTCTCCTGGTTGCACTGGTCTTCTCTGGCACCACTCCAGCCGTGGAGACTGTGTGTGTGTTGCCTCGTTACTACCAGGTGAAGGCAGAAGGCCAGAGACAGGGTTATGCTATAGGCTGGTCTTGAACTCCTGGCCTCAAGAGAGCCTCTCACCTCAGCCTCTGCAATAGCTGAGATTATATGTTCAAAAGCCTCCACACTCAATTGATTCAATGATTTTTCTATGGACAAATTACACTAGGGCCTGCAGTGTGCGGGCGTGCATATGTGTGTGCACACGTGCTTAAGGGTGCCCGTGTGTGTGATGGAAAGAGTCTGGGCAGGTGCATAAGTTATCCATGGTCTTCCCTCCTGGCTGAATTATTAGCTGAAGATCTAGTTTGTAGCACTACAGGGAGTTGTCTCTGCCCTGTCCTCACACAAAGGCTGGTTCTGGCTTCACTGCAGTCAGGACTGTCATTTCCCAAGGCGAGGTGAGTGGACTCCTTAGAATAGGGTGCAGTCAGCGCCTTTGGCTCCTTGGCCTCTGTTAATTCAGGATCTCAAAAATGAGTGTCCTGATGCTCTCCAAAGCTAGATTCTTTAAAGATCCTGAGCTGACATCTTCCAAAGTCAGGCGATGAAATCAGTAGATATGGCTGCTTCAGAAGGTGAACTCTTAATAATAATAGCTGCTATTTGCTAAATGCTTCCTACGTGCCAGCGCTGTGCTAAACACCTTGCATGCCTTGGAAAATCACAACAGTCTAACTAGGTGGATGATACTGATATTCTGATTTTTCAGAGGAGGAAACTAAAGCTCAGCATGGTTAAGTATTTGTTCAAGGTCATGGGATGAATAAGCGCTGGATCTTGGAACCTGGGCTTGGGTTGTTGACTCCTGTGTCTTACTGCTGCTGCCTGGTCAGACAAGGACCTCGATGTCCGTGACCTTACACATTTAGGGGCATTATATAATCACTGAATGTGGACATGCTCACGGTTCATCCCCACGGGGTAGTCTGTGTGATCTGCACCCTCAAAGCAACGTTTTTCGTTAGACTTTATATGTGGGAGACTGGATCTGAAGAGTTTTTGTTCTCATGAGCCACTGAAAAGGATATTTTGGACATTCCCTTATGTCAAATGAAGCCTCTTGTTCACTGTCCACATAAAATATCAATTCTTGTGACCAGGCTTCATTGCAAAAGCCCTTTTCTATGGAGATGCCTCAGGATTCGACCACTCAAAACCCAAGGCAATGTAACCTTGGAAGCTGACGATGTTCTGGTTATCACAAAGATTGTAGCTGGGAAACTGAACAGTGGATGGTAACATACGAACATTCTGCCCAACATAAATCAATTTAAAAAGCAATTCACCTGAAGCTGGTAATGAATAATAAAATGATAAGATGAGACTGTGGCAGAGATAGCCAGCTGGTTTTCGAAAACGTGTGCTCACCTTTGCCTTGGGTGGAGTTGTTGCTGAGAGGTGTTTCATTCCTCAATGTCCCTGGCTGCAGGTGCGGTTACATGACTAGATCCACCCAGGGATTGTGAGGAAGCCTGATTATGGCTACCTTGGAAGTAGGCTGAGTTTTCTGTTTTATCTTTTTATATGTCCTGTGGCATGTGGAGGAGTCTGGGTGTCTAGTCCTTTGAATGCATTGTCACCAATGACCAGGGGCACCCACGTCAGGTGAGGACAACTGGGTGAAGATATTTTGAGTGGCAAATGGAAAAAGAGAACAGCGATGACTTGGGACAGAGCAGCTTCTCTGTGTGAAGCTGTTTCCTGGGGCCTCGGAACACCCTGAGCTGACCATGGCCACCAGGGTCAGTCATCCTTGGTGGTGGGGTGGGGGGTGGTGGTTGGTAGGCGTCCTGTTGTGTGTGGCAGTGGTGGGATCTCAATGCATGTTTGGGGGAAGTGATCTTCCAAAGTGGTCAGGAAATGTCAGAGGAGTAAGTCCAGGTTGTGACTTAGGAAATGCTGAGGTCAAACATCAAGGCCAAGGAAGAGCCTGGGGTGAGATAGAGGAAAGAGACAAGAAGAGCTTCAGAGAGGTGCAATCCCAGAGCCAGGCAGGGATGAAGCCAGAGCACCCAAGACAATGAACAGGAACAGGGTGACATGCACTGGATTAGTTGGTGGTGATGGCGGAGCTTGACTCTAGGTGCAGAGAGGAAGAATGACCAGCATCCCTCCTACACACAGATGGGAGATAGGGCAGAGGCTTGGACCTTCCAAGGCAGGATCTGGTGCTACACGTTCTTGGAGACTGAAGTGAAAATTGATAGCGGTGGGCCTGAAGCAGGGCTGGCAAACTCTCCCTACTGCAGCCTGGGGCTGAAAGCCTTCCAAGTGCAGTGTCCCTTTGTGGTGGCCTGCTGGCAGCCATATCTCCATCTTCTGAAACAGTCCCCTGATTTTCCTTTGAGAAAAGGAACCAAGCCCTTTCTCCTGCTAGATCTTATTGGCTGCCTTCTGGTCTCAAGAATTGGTGACTGACCATGCCTGACCACCTAGCACACGCTGCCCATCCTTGCCTCAGCGGCTGGTTCAGGGATGTCACCTGAGTCAGAGCGATGACAGCCAGCACTGGGACTTCTGCTGGACCTATTGGAAAAGAGGGTCTCTGTCCATTGGAGTTCTGAGAAGGTAGAAGAAAGCCTGGAGATGTTGTAAGCCACATTTCAAGGGGGGCATTGCCTGAGTACGACTGCAGCACAGAGACATCATTCTTTGGAATCTGGATACAGCAATGCTTGAAGCCAAGGTTGGAAGTTACACATACCAGTAAATCCCCCCTAATCAACTAAACCATTTTAAGTTGGGGTCTTTGTGTATAACTGAAAGAATCCCGACTGACTTAGGGTTTTCTCTTCTCGTCTCTGCCATTTCCTGGACCATACTTTTGACCTTCTTCCTTTAAAAATTTTATAAATGGATCTTTATGGAAAAGGGTTCCCTGAGAAGGCCTCCATCACTTGAGGTTCAGCAAGTTTCCTTGGGTACGCTGAGTGCCCCTGCTTTGCTTGTTCCTTTTTCCCCTCTCCTAATGAACATACTTGCTTTCCAGTGAAAACCTCTGAATTTCCACTTTTGATGCCCTGTCTCTATGGCACTGAGCACCTGTTTTGAGGCAGGCACCCTCCACATGCCCACGTCTCATTAATCTTCAGTCCTGGGAGGGAAGCTTCCTTGTGCCTGTTTCCTACCTCTGAAATTAAGCTTCCTCCTCCCTCTCTCTTCCTCTTTTCCTCCTTCCATCCCTCTTATCCTGCCTTCCACTGACATTTTTTTCAGCACCTACTAAGCACAAGGAGCTGTGCCAAGTTCAGATTTTCTCTATACGTGTAATTCCCTCCTGAGATTGATTTTTAAGGCATTTTCTGGTTTGGGTTTCAGATCAGTAAACTTTAAAAGAAGAGATGGCAGGCTGAGAGGGCAAAGACCTTGGAAAAAACTTGCCAAGATCCCAGTGTTAGGCAGCTAGCTAGAAATCCAGCTCTCCTAAGGAAAAAGGCTAAGGGCAGCCCACCCCAATCTCACCTTAATCCTATCTGGAGAGATTGCTTACACCTGGGGAGGAGGGCACACTCTACCAATCTGACAATCAAAAGTTAGTGTGCCAACTCCCTCTAGCCCAGGAACCGAATATCATAGGTATAACAGAGTTTTAAAAATAGCCGGGTGTTGTGGTGGGCACCTGTAGTCTCAGCTACTCGGGAGGCTGAGGCCAGAGAATTGCTAAGCCCAAGAACTGGAGGTGGCTATGAGCTGTGACGCCACTGCACTCTACCAAGGGTGACATTGTGAGGCTCTGTCTCGAAAAGAAAAGAAAAAGAAAGTGACCCAGAACAGCCTTAAGGCTAATTATCATGTCATTAGCTTAAATCTACATTGTGGTCCACAGCCCCCAGTGAGCTCTCAGAGAGGCTGGTGGGAGGTCCACATGCTCAGTTAGACTCTGGTTCCAAGGTGAATCACAGGGTAGTCCCAACCCAGGCACTAGAAAACAGAACCGGGCCCTAAGGAAAGCCTTCTGTGTCTCAACAATGGGGGCCAGTCGCTGTCTATGGTGAAGGTACCTTGTTTTGTATACGTTCTTCCTTTGTAAACCCATCTTTATCTTCCTTAATAAACTTTGTTTCATGCTTGCCTTACATTGGGGTGTTTGGTCATTTTTCTGCCAAGAGCACCCCAAGAACCAAGGTCATACACAGGTGCCTGAAGCCCAGACATTTCAGGAAATAGACAGCTGTCTTGAAACCCAGTGCCAGTGGGTACCAGGTCTCAGGGACTATCAGACAGACAGAAGGACATAAACCCAGCAGGGACTCCCAACTCAGGGTGGTTATTTGCACACAAGCAGCCTAGAGAGAGTAGAGGTTCCCCCAGCATAGTATTCCTTTCCTGGAACTCCAGGGTGGGCCAGGGGGTCTGGTAGTATTGGGGGTACATGCTCCCCCCTCCCTACTCCCAGCTGCTCAGAGTCTTCCCTGGCTACAAGTGGAGTCCCCGCTTCCAGGAAGAAAGCCAAGGGCAGTCACACATGATTCACCACCGTCCTCGAAGGCTTTCAGAATTGTCCTCTTTAAAAGAAGCCAATTTATTTTTTATTCAAAATCCATACGAAACAATTGAACAATAAAACTGTCAGCCTCCCTGTCTCTTTCAGAGGAAACATGATCACCTCTGAAGTTAAGCCTCCCCTCCCTCTCCCTTCCTCCTTTTCTCTTCCCTCTCTCTTATCCTACCTTCCATTAACATTTTTGCAAGCACCTACTAAGCGCAAGGACCTGTGCCAAGTTCATATTTCCTCTTCATGGGTAATTCCCTCCTGAGTTTTATTTTTAAGGCATTTTCTGGCTTCCAAACTTGGCTCTCAAGCATTAGAGAGGTTCCAGATCAGCAAACTTTAAAAGCAGAGATGCCAGGCTGAGAGGGCAAAGACCTGGGCTTTCAGACCAGCTTTGTGATCTGCCAATTGTGTGACCTTGGACAGGGATGCCCTGTTTCTGCTCCTGAATCTCTTCATCTGAGAATTGGCAGCCCATGGGCTGTGCACCCCCCTGTCTGGAATGTTCTGTAAGAGAAGGTCCTCACCTTGGTGCCAGTCACTGCTAGCACATAGCGCAGCGTGTGGCACCAAGCCCTGGGCTCAATACACTTGTGGTGAATGAATGAACAAAGGCCTGGGTTAGTACACTCATTCTGAAAGACCAGGAATCTCAATCCTAGGCCCCCAGAACCACTGAGCCTACAAGTCATGGAGCTCATCCCCGAGGCAGGAGCCTCTGTTGGCAGAATTTTAAATCATTGGGGGGAGGGGTGTGTGTGGAGGGGTTCTGTAGGGCCCAAGCTGTTAAACTAACATGAGGCTGTGCTGACCAGGCTGAGCATGGGTGGGTGTGAGGGTGGGGATACTGCTCACATGTCACTGTGGCACTCCTGGCCCCATCTTCTAAGGTGGCGGGAGGCTCTCTCTGGAGATAAATGCAACCTTTGCAGGTCACATCTTTATGCTGGCCTGAGGCAAGGCAGGAACTGCCTTCATCCTAGCTGGGAGACATAAAACCCCCATGCACCATTGATGAGCTCCTGCCAGCAGCATTTACGGACACGCTTTATCTGGCGGATGTCAGACATTATTGACAGTGCCTCTCTCGCTCCCTCCACCGCTGCTGAAGGGCAAAGCAGCCTCTGAGGGTGGGGTGGGGGCAGACGACTGGCTCTGCAGCCCAACCAGACTGGGGGGACCCAGTCTCAGGGGGCTGTGGGGGTGACAGCCTGGTTTTTAAATTCCGGGGTTTTATGGCTCATTTCACTCCTCTGATCCTCTATTATCTCATTTCTACAAGGAGAGGGGAGTCCAAGTAACCAGGATCCTGGGGGAGGATTAGCTGACACAATGCATGAAAACTGTTTAGCACAGTCCCAAGCCTGGCCCATGATAAGCCCTCAGTAAATGGAAGCTGAGTTATCATAAGCAGTGCTTTGTAAAAATAAATACTGTCTGCAGGGGGAAGGCTGATATTCATGAGAGGATCCAGCCCCAAGACATAGTGGGTAAAACCCTGAGTCTGGGTTCAAATTGCAGTCACACTTCTTTCTAGTGGTGTGAGGTAAGTTCGCTGGTTGCTTTGTGCCTCATTCAACTCACCTGTAAAATGGGATGATGACAGCACCTATCTCATAGGGTTGTTTTGACAGTTGGGTGAATTAACACACACACAGAGTTTAGAGCTGTGCCTTAATTGTCACAAGTGCTCTTTAAGGGTCTCTGGTATTATTTAAGGCTCCCATTCCACCCTCTACACCAGTGCTTTATCTCACCCACTCTTTGGCATAGATACTTTTTTAAAATATTGCAGGACCAATATTTACCCTATGTCTTGCCTTCCCCTCTGTAATGGAGATTGGGATGTTCACAGTTTTTATGGCAGCCAGAATAATGGTTCTCCAAAGACGTGCATCTCCTAATTTCTGGATTATGTTAATACGTTACCTTATGGGGCAAGAGAGACTTTGTAAATGGGATTAAATTAAGAATCTTGAGATGGAGTGATTATCCTGGATTATCTGGTGGGGCCTGATGTAATCACAGGGTCCTTATAAGACGGAGCCTGGAGGGTCATAGAGAAGAGAGACAGAGAAGTATAAAGAGACTATGATATTACACTGCTGGTCTTGAAGATGCAGGAAGGGCCTCAAGCTGAGGAAGGCACCATGTTTGTGGTAATTCATCATAGCAATGATCAGAAATAAATATAGTCATGTAGTGAGAGAAGGGAGACCAGCCCCTGGTCCCTGTGCAGTGGCCTTGGGCACCAGGCAGGCCTGGTCTTTTCCTGACTTTATGTGAGTTGGGTGAGTTATGAGGCTTCTCTGAGATTGCTTTTCTCTTCTGTAGAGTGAAGATTATCACTGTCATGGGAACAAAACCTCAAAGAGCTGAAGGCTCAGACCTGGCACATAGTAGGCGTTCATGGGTATGGCGCAGCCTGCTCTCCTCCTGCCAGCCACACACAGATCCTATCCCTTCCTTCTGTACCTTAGTTACAGCAAGCATATGGGCAGAAGTCCAGCCCTGGCCAGTGGGAGGGTTAAGGGTGTGGGGAGGGCCAGGAGAATGGGGCGTTATCTGCTGGGAAGTTAGCAAACTGCAGGGCTTATTCTACTGGCCTACTTTCTCATGGTTCAACCACTGGTATTTCAATCTTGTGTTGAGAAGACCTCTTGTTCCATACTGATTGCTTTGAGGTTGCTTCATGATTATCTTAATTGACAAGCTGTCAACACAGTCACTTAAAACATCTTGGAGAGGTGGCATTTTTGTAGAAGGTGAACTTGGAGAATAACTTCTCTTTCCTCCCAGAAACGTCGCTGATGCTGGGACCTCAGCATTCATTCATTCAACAGATATTTATTGAACACCTACTACGCACCAGCCCCTCAAAAAGGGGTGCTTTTTGAGCCTAAATTCTGATAAACAGAGACAGACAATCAATATGCACAGAGGTAAATAAATACTTAGGGAAATTTTCCACTTCAGCGATTCAAAGAAAATAAAGTGGGGTGATAGGCTAAGCATGCCTGAGGGGGACAGAGTTCTCTGGGCAGGATGTTGACTTGGGGGGCTGAAGGAAGCTGGGGAGGTGGGTGGGCCTTAAGGTGGGAGCTGTCTCACCCTAATTAGTTCTTGCCAATGCTCATCTCCATGAAGCCCACCTGGTGGGGGTGAACAGGAGTGTGGACAGTCTAGGCTCAGCGTGGTGGGGCCGCTCACAGGGGCATAGCCGGAAGCTATGAAGGGGTTGGGGCTGTCCAGAAACTACCTCCGCCAGGGTGACGGGTGAGCAGTCCTGGGGCGCCTTCTGCTGGTGGAGATGCCAAAATGACACAGCCATTCTTTGGGGACATCTTCTAGACCTGCAAGGCCTGCGTCTTGATTGTAATGGAGGGGGAATCAAGTGGTCCCCCTGGTCCCAGACACCCGGAAGGTGCCCCCAGCTTGGAAGCTGCAAACACACACTCTGGGGCCAGACGCTCTGAGCTCAAATCCCAGCTCTGGTGTTCGGTGACCGTGTGACCCTGGGCAAGTCATTCAAGCCCTTTCTGCCCGGGTTTTCTCTTCTGGGAAATACACTACAAAGCGCTAGTATATGCTCTACCTGGCACGTAGTAAATGCTGGTATGGATGTGTGACCACACTCACATATATCCCTATGCACATACTCTTATTAAAAAATACAATTTAAATTTCTGACATCATGTTCGAATAAGATTTGTACATCATTATAGTCAGAGAGCCACTAACAGGTTTGAAAGAAGTAATTTATTCTAAAAATTTAAATTATGTCCCAATCCTGGACTTTGTTGCCCATAGGGAACACAAAATTGATAATATTTTAGGACCCCCATAATTATCTTATGAAAAGTATAATTATATTGCTTTGCCTTTTTTTTCCCCTTGAGGGTGTTAAAACGTTGACATGTTCATTCAAGGTGTGCCACGACTCGATTGTTTGGGCATTCTTTTATTTTTTAATATGTCAGGAGCCTCAAAGAATGGCAGGGCTGAGGCCTTTTCACACTTTTGGAGGTGACAGGTGGACCAGGAGGAGGTGAGGGAGGAGCTGACGCCTCTGGCAGGCTTCCCCCAGCACGTGGGGACCAGCTCTCTCATTACTCTCACGAGGGGGAAGTAATTACTTGAGAACACTGCCGCTTCCTTCACTGTGGTTTTTAATCTTCAACAATTTCCCAACTTGTCATGCCACCTGCAGCCCTGTTAGTCATGTTGCAGCCTGGAACGAAAGGTGGCAGAAGCAATTATTGTTGACATTGTCACATAGTCATGGTGGCATTTGTCACCTGTGACTGGTGGCCAGCACCCTACATGTGGCCACTTGCCGTATCTCACCTGCTCCCCTCCTCAGCCCCTGAGGAGCTTGGTGTTGGGAGATTACAGAAGTGGGCAGCTAGCAGCCTGGTGCCAGGACAGACACCAGGGCCACCAGCCCCACTTTGCCTGGTCCCCTTCAGCTGCCCATGCTGAAGATCTTCCAGCTTTCCACCAGGTCGATCCACACCTGAGCCAGACTAGTCCCAGGTGGGGAAGAGTTTAGGATTTCACGGGAGCCACTTGAGTTTGGGCGTCAAACAGATCTGGGAAGATTTCCATCTTGGCTTCTTTCTCTACTGGCCCTTGAAGAAGTAACTCCTCATCTCAGGTACCCAGTTTTCTGGACCTGTCAAATGGGCTTTGATTTATAGTGATTTGCAAGAACCAGCTGAGATATGAATGCGAAGCATCTGGCCTTGCACCTGGCACCTAGCGGGTGCTCAATAAATTGCCATCATTGTGAAGGAGGATGGGCACGTGACACGTGGCCCTGAACTTTGAATCTAGAGGGCCTGGGGACCCAGCCGCCTTCCCCTAAGCACTGCTGTGTCCACGTCCTCCCCAGCTCTGGGCACCGTCTTTGTTCTTCTGGCCGCGTTCCTAATTCCAGCTTTGACCTATCCTCTTGGGGGGTCAAATCTTGCTCTGTGACCCTGAGGGCTGGTCCCTGTCTCATCACCAGCCCCCACCCCTGCCTCCCACAGGAAGCCTTATGGAGGCTGAGGTTCCTATACTTTGCAGGGCACCAGATGAGCTCAATCAATGTTGCATTGGGGACCCAACCCCAACCCCAGCCTCAACCCCAGCCCCAGGACTAGCTCCCCTATGTAGCCTCTGTTGGTGACAAGTGCAGGTGTTCTCACACCAGCTACCTGTAACTGTCCCCTGGTAACCACAACCTCACCCAGTCACAAGCAGCAGGAAGGTGATGACGAAAGGCCTTGTGGATCGAGCCTTGGCCACTGTGCTAAGACCTTTACTTTTGTAGTATCTCCGGACACTCAGAAGAACTCCAGGACTTCAGTGATGAAAAATCAGAGGACCAAGGAAATCCGACAAGTCAGGGCCACACGTGAGTTGTGGGGAGGGGTAACCACACAGTACACGCCCTGCCCGACTAAAGAGCAGACTGTGAGGCTGGGGGCGGGGGTGGGGAGAGGTGGGGGGATGGGACTTGAGGGAGAACAAGCTGGCTGTGGGGGTTGGGGGCAGGTGAGACAGCATTTACCAGCGAGCAGGGGCTATTCTCCGTGTTTTAACAGCTGAGGAGCCAGTCCTGGGCGGGCTTACACTCAGGCCCCCTGTTCCTTTCCTTCTTGCTTCCTCCTCTTTCTTTGCTGTCATCCCCTCTGCTTCTCTGCCTTCCTCCTCCTTCCTCTTCCCTCCCCCCAGAACCCTCCACAGAAAGGAGTATTCCTAGGCATTTGGCTTACTCAGCTTGGGCACCAGATCAAAGCACAAAACACTGGATGGCCGTAACAGCAGACAAGTACTTTCCCCACGGTCTGGAGCTGAAGTCCAGGACCCAGTGCTGGCAAGGTGCTTTCTTCTGAGTCCTCTCTTCTTGGCCTTCAGAGGCCGCCCCTGGTGCCCTCCCGTGGCTTTCCTGTGTCTTATCCTCCCTGGGTCCTAGTCTCTTCTTCTTAGAAGGTCACCAGCTGGTCACTTAGAACTCCGCCTTGATGGCCTCAGTTTAACTTAATCACCTCTTTGAAGGCCCTATCTCCAAATATGGTCACAGTCTTCAACATTTGAATTGGGGGCATGATTCAGCCCATAGCATTGGCCCCCGTACCATCTCTTCCCCTCCACCCTGTCACCCCCAGACCCCAGCATGTCTTCCAGAAGGCCACAGGAACAGCTGCAGTGAAATCCCTGGGGAAGAGGGGGTACTACTGCTGGACACACCAGCTAAATCCTCAAAAAGAAGTCTCTGGACTTTGGCGCTACCTTCCTGTGTGACTTAACAGGCTATTCGCGCCAGGAAGCTCAGCCGTGCAAGTATGAATGTCCTCTCTCCTGGATATGTCATAGAAGGGAGAACTTTGAGGCGAAAGGACATAAAATCTATCTTGGGACAGGGCTGCTATTTTGCTTAACCCAAGGGGTGTCGTCCAAGTGGTATCCATGGAACGCACTTATTGTTATTTAATTTTTTTTTGTCTTTGTAGAGATGGAGTCTCACAGTGTTTCTCAGGCTGATCTTGAGCTCCTGGTTTTTTTTTAATTTTTTTTAATTTTTTTTTATTTTTAAAAATAAGCTTTTAATTTCAGAATAGTTTTAGATTTGCAGAGGAGCTCCTGGTTTTAAGGAATCCTCCTGATCCTCCCGCCTTACCCTCCCAAAGTGCTAGGAACACAGGCATGAACCACTGCACTCACTCTATTTTTTTTTTTTTTTAATTTAAACTTTATAGAACAGTTGCAAAGCAAAGAGTTGCAGAGAGTTCCTTGATACCCATCACTCGGCTACTTCTCTTTTAAATACAGTGCATTGATCAAAACTAAGAAACTGGCATCAGTATAGTACTATCAACTACACTGCAGACTTCATTTCGATTTCACTAATTTTCCCGTGGATGTTCTTTTTTCTGTTCCAGGACCCCACTTTGCATTTAACCTTTTAAATACTAGATTTCAAATTCAAGGCACTTAGGTGGGAAGAACCTGGCATTAAGTTTTCTCATGCAAAAGTGGGTCTTGAACCCCCACTTGTCTTTCTGTTTCTTCTAAGACTCCACATTAGGATTCCCTGGGAGCTCGTTTATTTCCCACGTTCTTCCTTTGAAACCACTGCTATCCGCGGGAAGCCACTGGTCCCTGGGAGGTGGCCACCAGGGACTCTCCCACAATGCAGTGGTGGTTCCATCCTTGTAGTGGGCAGTTCAGCAGGCTTCAGTTTCCTCGTTATTGGAATGGGATGGTAACACCGTTATGTCCCTTCAACCACTCTGTGCCTCAGTTTTCTTCCAGATTAAATGAGGGGGAGTTTGTAGTTCCCAACTATCTCCAACATCTGTTGGAGGATTGGATGAGTTGTGTATTCAAATTAGTGGAGACAAAGCTTACCAAGGAATCCTCAACTCTGGCCACACAGTGGGACACCTGGGGGCAGCAATGCCTGGGCCCCACTTCTGGAGAGTCCGATTTTGTTGGGGTCTGGGCTGCAGCCTGGGGTATGGGGATTTAAAAAGCTCCCTGGGTAATTCTCATGTGCAACCAGGGTCAAGAATCACTTGTTTGTTTAAGTAAATACTTTCCCCCAGCTGTAACTCCGAAGGCTTCTGACCAGCCGCTTTGGTGAAGAAGCACAAACCATAATGACGTGGTAGGAGGAGAGACTGTGGGTGGGCAAGGAAGCCTCATCATTCCTCCAACGAACACCACCCACAGCAGCGACCCTGCTAGCGCGTGTGTGGAGCTCATCGCAAGGTGCATTACCTTCACGATGACTTTACCACCCAGTTCTTATTGTTGTTGCCATAACACTGATGAGGAGACTGAGGCACTGAATTTGAGTTAAGGTTGCACAGCTATTCATCATCAGAACTGGCATGTAACCCAGGTCAGTTTGATGCTAGACCCTGTGTTCTTAACCATGGACTGTCCTATTTAGAGAAGTGAGATGGTCTCAGGACAGAAACCGATGGCTCATGGCTTAATCATGATAAATAATAGCAGATAGTATTCATTATTCTCCTTCTGAGAGCACGGGTAGCGTGAGTAAGATGGAGTCAGTCAGGCCAGGCCTGAGACGACACAGCTGGTCTGGCCGGTTTAGGTCCTAGGTAACCTTCACTTCATGACTCCCATCCTTGTTTTGTAAATTTGGCTTTAACCTAAAAGCGCATATCTGGAATAGTTTAAGGCCATTCATTTAGGAGATTAACTTTTGAATTGAATGTTGTTATATGGCTCACGGGTTATGTCAATTATTGTTTATTATGGGTCACAGGTTGTGGCGATTACTGTTGTTTAATTTAAGTGTTAATTACTGTTGGTTAAGATAAGGGTTAGTATGGTTTTTGCTTTTGACTTTTCTGTATAAAACTGTGGTTTTGGAAATGGAAGATTAGGACAGTCTTGGAGAGGCTACTCTCACTGTTCTCCAGAATTGCTGGCCTTCTGACAAAGTTTGGTGGACCTAGCCCAGTATCTGCATATTGGCCGATGGTGACATGTGGCTGGACCCTTTTCATACCTGATAACACTACCAGGTGCCAGGCACTGGGCTAAGTCTCAATCTTCCCAATAGTGTTGAGAAGTAGGTAACCTCTCTGCGGGAAGCAGGACCTCAAAGAGATGAAGTGACTCCCCTCGGGTGAAGGGCCGAGCTGGGGATTGAATTCCGTCTGCGTGGCTCCAAGTCTCTGAGGGAGGAAGATCAGCCGGCCTCGAGGGGAGCACAGGGACCTCACGGAGAAGCACGAGGAGAGTTTAACTAGTTATGAACAGATATAATGGTCTCCCCAGTTTTTTCCACGTGGAGAAAATGATTGTCAAATTGGCTTCATTTTTAACACACTATTAACGATACCTGGGATTGTGTATCGTACTTGTTTTGGCACTGGAGGCATGAGCTGAGAGAGCTACAGAAATTCAGCATCTGGTGTTGGCTTCCTGGTGGGACGTTGCTGAGTTTGTCAGTGGGGGTCTTCTCTTTCCTGCCCCTGTCAGTGGCAGGGGGTGGACTGTATGTGCCAGCTGTCATCTCCTTGTCACTCTCATCTAAGGCTTTTAACTCTCCTCAGATCCTGGCCCTACAAGACACACCAGCCCATTTTCCAAGCTCACACCTTCTCCAGCTGTAGAACTAACATGGCTGGGGGAGAGGAGAAAAAGGGCAAACAATAACAATTAGGACAGCGGCAGATGGCTGTCCCTCTCCCTGACAGCACAGAACTGATGCTTCAGCGGCCGCCGGGCCAAGGACTCCACAGTATCTAAGACTGACATGTCTGGTCATGGTCGTTTGCAGTTTGTCTCTCGCCTGCCTTGGTCCATCCACAAGGTTTGAGCTTCTGTTGTGGGTTCCTGCCCTAAGCGTGGGAGCCCTGTCTTATCCTTGCTGTGCTTCTAAGCCTTGGTGCCTTTCTCCACACTTCTGGATCATGTTCAAGGCCCTGACGCTCATAAGCAGTCCTGGGAAGAGTTGACCCCCTTATTCTCCTGACCTCAGACTGCAGCGACACCTTCACAGTGGAGAGGAGCCGTAGCTTCATCCAAGTCCCAAGGACAGCTCCTGATTCAAGTAGGTAGAGCCAGGGTGGGAGCCCAGATAAGGGCAGGGCAGCAACAGAAGTGGGGCCACAGCAGTTAGTCCACAATGGACAAGATCATCGTGGCAGCCCACGGGGGAGGCGGCTCTGAGGGCTACAGGTACACTTGGGCGGAAGGGGAAGAGTGTTCACTTGGCAGGAGTCGGCCAGGACATAGGAGCAGGATTCCTGAAAAGTTCCACTGACCTCTCCAAGTTCATCTCTGGCTATCATGGACATCTGGGGTTTTTGTTTCTCTAGAATTTTCCTTTGAGGGACTACTTCCCACCCCCACGTCATTTATATGGCTCTAATGTGTTGTCACTTAGAATATTCTTCTCCTGTTAGCACAGGGGCACACATGTGACCCTGACACAGCTGATTATAGCCTCTCACTCTTCTTGTCACAGTAGTTGGTTCAGGAATGAGCACATGACTCAGGATGGAGCAATTACAGCCCTTCATTGGGATTTTTAAAAATAATTTAGTAGGAAGAGGGGAAGGAGGAGAAATTATGTTGCCTTTTGAGTCTTGGACTCAAGAGGATGGCTTAGCTCCTCTTCCAAATGATGAAAACCTACACATAGTAGGAGATGATAGGTCCGGAGTCAGGCATACAGGGGAGACAAAAGTGGAGATGGAGAAGGGGCGTGTGTGTGTGTGGAGAGAGAGAAAGTGAGAGTGAGCATAATTTCATATGAAGCCCTGGATCTCGCCATACCTGAATACGGTTCTATGCTGAACTTCTCAGTCTCATAAAGTCCCCCTTTTGATGTAATCACTATGACTCAAATTCAACTCACTGCAACTTGACTGACTTTCAGATTTCCAAACAGACCACGCCTCACGTTCAGGATTCTTTTCCTTTTTCCATTTCCTGGCCAACTCTAGCTTGTCCTACAGGTCTCAACCTACTTGTCATCCTGGAGTTCTTTCCTGCCTCCTCAGAGCTGTTCTTCCTCTGAACCCCCCAGTGCCTTCTGTAACGGACAAGGAGCTCTCTGATGTCAAGGCTGTTTGTTTTCTTTATGGTTCTACCTGGCTGTCCAGCACAGGCTCACAGAGATGTATTGGAAGGGCGTATTGGAAGGAGGTGCTGGAAGATGTATAAGGAAGATCTAATTGGACATTCTCCTGCATTCTCGTGCAGAGCGTTCGTAGTTGCTAAAGGTGTGGTGCAGTCTCACTGAGAGTTCTGGCAGGAGCATGTGGCATGCTGCAAGGCACCACCAAGGACAGTTTATTGAAGGGACTATGTCTCAGGCAGGGTCAAGGGCAGCCAGCAGGAGAGTATGATGTTCTCTGGGACCTGCCACAAGGGTGAGTCACTACCACCCCGAGGCCTGGCAGGGCAGGGGAGGGAAGGTCTTGGCAAACCCAATGGGAACTGTAGGCAAGGGACAGGGCCATTCCATAGGACCTGTGTTCGTTAGAATAGCGGCCACTCCTATCTGTGGCTGCATTAAAGGAACCCCTGAGGCTGGGTAATTTATAAGGAAAGAAGCTTATTTGGCTCATGGTTCTACAGGCTGTCCAAGAAGCATAATTTCATATGAAGCCCTGGAAGCAGCTGGCATCTGCTTTCAATGAGGGCCTCAGGAAGCCTCCCATCGTGATAGAAGGTGAAGGGAGAGCAGGCGTATCACATGGAGAGAAATGGAGAAGAGGGTGGGGGGTGCCTGGAGTTTTGAGACAAGTGATTCACCTGGGGAGAGGGAGGGCAGGGCACCAAGCTATTTATAAGGGATTTGTTCTCAGGAGCCAAACATCTTCTGCTAGTAGGGGATCAAATTTCAACTTGAGATCTGGATGTAGCAAACATCCGAACCGTATTGGTTGCTTACCAGGGATAATAAACACTCACCTCTCTCTCCTCCTGCCCTCTGAGTGCCTGTGGGCACTTTCCCCCAGCCAGATTGGACCAGAGAGAGGCTGACTGACCCCAGAACATAGCAATTTACTGCCCAGGGTAGGAAGGTAGAGATGGGGGGTGTAAATATGGAGGGACAAAGAGATCCTTTGTCCTAAGCCCTTCAATTGGACAGGGACCTGTTGTCCCCCAGGTGGGCTTGTGTTCCAGGTGCTAACATGAGCACAGCCCTTGGAGGTGCCACTTTAGGGAGATGCAGACTGGGAGGACAGAGCCCATACCTCAGAGATTCCAGTGACGGGAGAAGCAGCATCATCAGTGGCACAGGCAGACATTGCGTACCTTAATCATGCCCGCATCCCCGTGACCTGACCCCGGCCGGTCACCCCTCCCTGGGTGTGACAATGATCAGACATGCTCTGTTACTTGTCACTAGCCTGACCTCCAGCATCAGCTCCTCAGGGACAAGGGAGCAGCATTTAGAACACAGAGTGTAATTATTCTTCAAATGAATCGAGCTACAGGTAGGGGAGGCATCCTGGCTGAATAAATCAAGGCAGATGGGGGCAGGTTTCACAGAGCCAAGAGGCTGTGGCTGCTCTTTGTGATAGATTTGTGTAAACGGTCTCCTTTGTCACCACCCAATGTTCATAAAGTGATGTCTCCTCTCTGTGTCTTTCAGCCATTTTCCAAGCCAAATGAAGATAAATGTCAGATGAGCAAACAGCCTTCAAATCACTATTGAAAATATTTTGAAAAAGCCATGAAATGCCAAGCCTCTCTACCTTCCATAGGGATTCTATTTATTTTCCAAGAAATGTGCCCCACCCCCTGGAAGCTAAATACTGTTCAGCAAGGTGGGGATTAGTGCCCAGGTGATAGTTCTAAGGAGCTGGCAATGCCCAAGGGATGCTCCTCTAGCTGGGTGAATTTCTTTTTTTTTTTTTCCTCCAATTTTTTTTTTTTTTAATTGTTGGGGATTCATTGATGGGTGAATTTCTATTCAGTTAGTGTGAGTTGACCAGGCTATGCCAGCCTCACGAGAAGATGACTTCATTCGGTGTTTACTGCACACCTACTATGTGCCAGCCATTGCGTCAGCACTGGAAACACTGCAGTGGGCCAAACAGATAATGTTGTTATTGTCACAGAGCTTACTCTTTCATATGTGGTATATGGGAAGATAGACCATAAAGAATAGAGTCTTGGTCAATGTTGACAAGGGTTATGAAACTGAAGCACAGCAGAGCAAGGGGGATAGCAAGGGAGGGGGTCTTGGGGCTATTTTAGACAGGACAGTTAAATAAAGTGTCTGTATTAAAGTTAGTCAAAGACAGGAATCTAGTGAAGCCACGCAGATATTTGAGGGGAAGGGTTACAGGCTGAGGGAATAGCATGTGCAAAGGCCCCGAGCATGGGTGGGCCTGGTGGATTGGAATGGCAGCAAGAAAGCTAGTATCACCATGGAAGACCATGAAAATGGTAAAGTGTTAGACCTGGGTCCTTATCATGCATAAAATAGGAGGCTGGGGGAGAACTTCAGATTTTGAGTGAGGTCTGGAATCACTGGAGTGTTTTGAGCAGACATATTACCTGATGTTATTTGTGTTCTGGGTGGGGATTATTCTGGTTGCCGTATTGTCATAGACCATGGGAGACAGGACTAGGAGTCAGTAGTGATGGATTCTCTTGGGTGAGAGATGACAGTGGCTGGTATCACAGGGTAATGGTGCAGGCGCTAGTGACTATCCTGGATACATTTTGCAGGTAGAGCTGATGTGATATGATGATAGATCAGATGTAGAGCATGACGAGAGAGGGAGTGGGGAGAGCAGGCTCAAGGATGACTTTAAGATTTTGGTCTGAGAAACTGGTAGAGTGGAAGTTCCAGTTAATGGGGATGGAAAGACCCAGTTTGGAGAAGGGAGCAAAGAGTTAATTTTGGACACATTAACATTTGCGTATTGGAGGGGTTGAGGGTGTCAGGTGTGTAGATAGTGTCTAGAGCCACTGGAGTGGTTGAGATGGTCTAGGGAGGCAGAGGATTTGTTCCATTTTATCAGGAATTACTCATTGTACAGCTGGATCCATGTGTTGGGACACAGCTCGTGGTCTAGTGTGGAGGACAGACAAGTAACTGGACTATTACTTTTTTTCCTTTCTTTATTGACCATTTCAATCCAATGTGATGAGTGTTTCTGTGTGAGAAACACAGGGGAGGCACCCAATTTGATCTTGAGATGCAGGCAGGACTTTCTTGGAGGAAATGAAATTTTTGTGTCTACTTACAAGATAACCAGCAGCTAATATTTTCCTTGTACAGTCAGCCCTCTCTTTGTGGATTTTGCATCTGTGGATTCAACCAACACTTGCAGCTGCCTCCTCACTGGCCTCTGTGAAATCCAAGAAATTCAAATAAGCAATTGGGTCTTCAAGTCTAGAGTTTGGATGTGTATATGCCAAACTACAGCCACGGATTCTAGGGTTGGGCCATGATTCCGAAAGACACAATCCTAAATGCTGTAATCCTGAAAGATGAAACTCTTGACAATAAAATCCTGGGAGGAATAACTTAAACATGCTTTAAAAGACATTTACTCACATTTTAAAAAGTGGATTTATTTGAGAAACATCTAAAAACACAACAGAACACTTTACAGGCCATTTACACAATAAAATAGGCAATAATAACGTACACAGTTTTGCAAGCGGAAATACTCAAGTATGCTAATGAGAGTTGCACAGATATAACAGCTATGATCGGACAAACCATATTCATAAAGACATAGGTCAAAAAGCAAAATGTATAAACACATAACGCTGTGCTTGGCAGTGTGCACACCCAGCTTTATGACTGCGGGCATCTGAAATTCTGCGATGGGCAGACTAAGGCTTTTGATGAGATTAATCAAAGACTGAGTTGGGTCACCTCTGCAACTGCAGTTGCCCAGAGGACGGAGGGAAAAGCACAAATCCCTTGCCCGGAATCCAGCTCACAGGATTTCAACATTTGGATTTTAATATTTCAGCAATGTGACTTTGGGTATTTCAGACAGTAGGGATTTTATACTTCAGAGGTTTTGATCTTTCAGCAGTTCAGCGTTTGGGAATATGGAGTTTGAGATTGTGCCTTTCAGGATGATGAATGGCCCTGTGTAGTCTGAGGGTGATGTCCCCTGTTCTCGTGTCCCCTGGAAGACACTTGGCTCTTTTTTTAAAGCGGGGGTTGGGGGGTGTTGCCACAGTCTGGCACGTTCTCCCGTGCCATCAGAAGTCAGGCCAAGCAGACATAATAGTATAAATATTAGATCTCGTCCTTAATGTTAGGGTCTACCCAGCTCATTTTTCCAGCAAGGAAGTGGAGACTCCAGGAGGGAGGGACTTGCTCAGGATCACACAGCACATTAGCAGCAGAACTCTCACGTCCTTCCTCTGTGCTTAGACAATCTGCATAGGTCCTTTGGCTGGAGAGAAGGCACCAGACCCTGGAGCATTGAGAGCTCTATCAGGTGGGCTCCGCCACTTAGCAACAGCCCTTTAGTTTGCTGCTTCTCTGCTCTGCCTTCCTGCTCTTCATTCCCCTGTCTGGTTTCATCAGCTCCTGAGTTTCAGAAGTGGAAGCCTCTTCAAGGTTGACTGGACCAGGAGCGACACAACATGGCACCTGTTCCACTACTGCCTGTGGCAGACATCACCAGTCTATCTCAGAACTCCTCATCACAGAGATGTTTGTCTGGACTAGCCAACGGTTGATGTGTCTTGGCTGGCATCTCAATGTTTTTTTTCTACCCCATTTCCCCGAAAATAAGACATCCTCTGAAAATAAGACCTACTTACAGGAAAGACAAGACGTCCCCTGAAAATAAGACCTAGCACATCTTTGGGAGCACACCTTAAAATAAGACACTGTCTTATTTTCGGGGAAACAGGGTAGTACTCTCTGAGAATGTTTCCTCACTGAGGGGCGAGAGATGCCCCAGGCTCCTGTTTCACATCCAGTTGGGAGACCTTGGTGCATCTCTGTCATGTGAGGTTACATGTGGTTGCATGTGGGGCATGTAAAGGTAGGGCAGGTGCTTTGTACCTCTCGGGGCTTGAGAGGAATTCTGGAGAAAGAGGTGTTTTCCAACTGTAGTTCTTGTGATGGCCTGATTCTGACTGGTAATGCACTGCTTCTTTCTTATCCCTCATGGACAGAAGGATTTTCTTCTTCTATCCTCCCTAGCAACAGTGGGTCCTTACCTGAGCCCAGGTGGCAACACACTTGGCCAACCCCCTCCAAGCTCCCTTGAGGCTTTTGAGAGGAGGATCCAAGCAGAGATGGTGGGGAATGTGGAAGGTGGGCTTAAAGCTATTTTCTGGAGTCACCACATCTTTTTCCCAGGCTTCACCTCTGGTTCCTGCCTTGTCCTTCCTGTGTGCTCTGTGGAGTTTGGTGGGAAAGAGACTGCCAGTGAGGCCAAACTCTCCTTGTCTCTGGGTCTCTCATGGGGTCTTAAGGGCCATTAAACTCACGTTTGCCTTTTAGATACTCTTTAAATTGTAGCTGAGTCTTTCTTTGCTGCTGAGATAACAGCCGCCCCTTCCTCTTGAGCTGGACTATTATCCTGATTGTCTGCCCTGACTCCCTGTCCTGACTCACTGTCTTGACCCCCCTGTCCTGACTCCCTGTCCTAACTCACTGTCTTGACTCCCTGTCCTGACTCCCTATCCTGACCCCCTGTCCTGACTTCCTGTCTTGACTTCCTGTCCGACTCCCTGTCCTGACTCCCTGTCCTGACTCACTGTCTTGACTCCCTGTCCTGACTCCCTATCCTGACTCCCTGTCCTGACTCACTGTCCTGACTTCCTGTCTTGACTTCTTGTCCGACTCCCTGTCCTGACTCCCTGTCCTGACTCCCTATCCTAACTCCCTATACTGTCTTCAGATCCTGACTCTATCCCAGGGGTCTTCAAACTTTTTAAACAGGGGGCCAGTTCACTGTCCCTCAGACCATTGGAGGGCCAGACTATAGTGTAAAAAAAAAACAAAAAAACTATGAACAAATTCTTATGCACACTGCACATATCTTATTTTGAAGTAAAAAAAACAAATCGGGAACAAATACAATCACACTGCCTCATGTGGCCCGCGGGTTGCAGTTTGAGGACCTCTGCTCTATCCTGTCTTCCTGTCTTGACTCCCTTTCTTCACTTCCTATCGTGACTCCCTGTCCTGACTCCCTGTCCTGACTCCCTATCCTTTTTTTTTTTTTCTTTTTTATTGTTGGGGATTCATTGAGGGTACAATAAGCCAGGTTACACTGATTGCAATTGTTAGGTAAAGTCCCTCTTGCAATCATGTCTTGCCCCCATAAAGTGTGACACACACCAAGGCCCCACCCTCCTCCCTCCGTCCCTCTTTCTGCTCCCCCCCCATAACCTTAATTGTCATTAATTGTCCTCATATCAAAATTGAGTACATAGGATTCATGCTTCTCCATTCTTGTGGTGCTTTACTAAGAATAATGTCTTCCACTTCCATCCAGGTGAATACGAAGGATGTAAAGTCTCCATTTTTTTTAATGGCTGAATAGTATTCCATGGTGTACATACACCACAGCTTGTTAATCCATTCCTGGGTTGGTGGGCATTTAGGCTGTTTCCACATTTTGGCGATTGTAAATTGAGCTACAAAAAACAGTCTAGTACAAGTGTCCTTATGATAAAAGGATTTCTTTCCTTCTGGGTAGATGCCCAGTAATGGGATTGCAGGATCAAATGGGAGGTCTAGCTTGAGTGCTTTGAGGTTTCTCCATACTTCCTTCCAGAAAGGTTGTACTAGTTTGCAGTCCCACCAGCAGTGTAAAAGTGTTCCCTTCTCTCCACATACACGCAGCATCTGCACTTTTGAGATTTTGTGATGTGGGCCATTCTCACTGGGGTTAGATGATATCTCAGGGTTGTTTTGATTTGCATTTCTCTAATATATAGAGATGATGAACATTTTTTCATGTGTTTGTTAGCCATTCGTCTGTCATCTTTAGAGAAAGTTCTATTCATGTCTCTTGCCCATTGATATATGGGATTGTTGGCTTTTTTCATGTGGATTAATTTGAGTTCTCTATAGATCCTAGTTATCAAGCTTTTGTCTGATTGAAAATATGCAAATATCCTTTCCCATTGTGTAGGTTGTCTCTTTGCTTTGGTTATTGTCTCCTTAGCTGTACAGAAGCTTTTCAGTTTAATGAAGTCCCATTTGTTTATTTTTGTTGTTGTTGCAATTGCCATGGCAGTCTTCTTCATGAAGTCTTTCTCCAGGCCAATATCTTCCAGTGTTTTTCCTATGCTTTCTTGGAGGGTTTTTATTGTTTCATGCCTTAAATTTAAGTCCTTTATCCATCTTGAATCAAGTTTTGTGAGTGGGGAAAGGTGTGGGTCCAGTTTCAGTCTTTTACATGTAGACATCCAGTTCTCCCAACACCATTTATTGAATAGGGAGTCTTTCCCCCAAGGTATGTTCTTGTTTGGTTTATCAAAGATTAGGTGGTTGTAAGATGTTAGTTTGATTTCTTGGTTTTCAATTCGATTCCAAGTGTCTATGTCTCTGTTTTTGTGCCAGTACCATGCTGTCTTGAGTACTAGGGCTTTGTAGTACAGACTAAAATCTGGTATGCTGATGCTCCCAGCTTTATTTTTGTTACTAAGAACTGCCTTAGCTATACGGGTTTTTTTCCCGTTCCATACAAAATGCAGAATCATTTTTTCCAAATCTTGAAAGTACGATGATGGTATTTTTTTTTTTTCAGTGTTGTAATTTTTTTGAGGTTTATTATATTGCCCAGAATATAGTTTATCTTGGCAAATGTTTCATGAGCACTACAAAATATTATGTTCTGCAGTTGTTGAGGATTGTGACTATCAATGCCAGTTCAGTTAAGGTATTGATAATTTTGTTCAGATTTCCTATTTTGTTACTCATTTTTTGTGCGGTGTTACCATTAATTATTGAGATAGAGTTGTTGAAAACTCAAACTATGATTGTGGATTTGCTTCTTTATTTTTGCCAGCTTTTCATTAACATATTTGAAGTTCTGGTATTGAGCATAAAAACATGTATGGTGGGTGGCACCTGTAGCTCAAAGGAATGGGTCACCAGCCCCATATGCCGGAGGTGGTGGGCTCAAACCCAGCCCTGGCCAGAAACTGCAAAAAAAAAAAAAAAAAAGATGTTTATGGTTCTTATATCTTCCTTTTGAATTGGCCATTTTTTCATAATGAAAATCTTTCTTTATCTCTAACAGTAATCCTTATCTTGAAGTAAACTTCGTCTGAAATTAATATATCCATTACAGCCTTCTTAGCTCACTATTCGCATGATAAATCTTTATCTTTCTACTTGCAACCTATCTATATCTTTTATTTAATGTGCTTCCCTTGTAAACAACAGATAATTAATGTTTGTTATTTTTAATCCAATTCATTTAATGTTTGTGTTTAATTCATTTATATTGCTTGTAATAGTTGATGTTGTTGAATTTAGGTCTATCATTTTGCTACCTGTTCTCATTATCTCATTATCTTTTTTTTTATTTTATTAAATCATAACTGTATACGTTGATATGATCATGGGGCATCATACACTCGCTTCATAAACCATTTGACACATTTTTATCACAGTGGTTAACATAGCTTTTCCGGCGTTATCTCAGTTACTGTGCCAAAACATTTACATTCTACATTTACCAAGTTTCGCAAATACCCCCGTAATATGCACCACAGGTGTGATCCCACCGATCCCCCTCCCTCTACCCACCCCCCCTTTCCCACTTCCCCCAGAACCAAGCGATGCTGGTATTTTGATAGGAATGGCATTGAATAGGTAGATTGCTTTGGGAAGTATAGACATTTTAACAATGTTGATTCTTCCCATCCATGAGCATGGTATGTTCTTCCATTTGTTAATATCTTCTGCTATTTCCTTTCTGAGGATTTCATAGTTTTGTTTATAGAGGTCCTTCACCTCCTTCGTTAGGTATATTCCTAGTTATTTCATTTTCTTTGAAACTATGGTGAAGGGAGTTGTGTCCTTAATTAGCTTCTCATCTTGACTGTTATTGGTGTACACAAAGGCTACTGACTTGTGGACATTGATTTTATATCCTGAAACATTACTGTATTTTTTGATGACTTCTAGGAGTCTTGTGGTTGAGTCTTTGGGGTTCTCTAAGTATAAGATCATGTCGTTAGCAAAGAGGGAGAGTTTGACCTCCTCTGCTCCCATTTGGATTCCCTTTATTTCCTTGTCTTGCCTAATTGTATTGGCTAGAACTTCCAGCACTACGTTGAATAGTAAAGGTGACAGAGGACAACCTTGTCTGGTTCCAGTTCTAAGAGGAAAAGCTTTCAGTTTTACTCCATTCAGTAAATTATTGGCTGTGGTTTGTCATAGAGAGCTTCAATCAGTTTTAGAAATGTGCCACCTATGCCTATACTCTTCAGTGTTCTAATTAGAAAAGGATGCTGGATTTTATCAAATGCTTTTTCTGCATCTATTGAGAGGATCATGTGATCTTTATTTTTGCCTCTGTTAATATGGTGTATAACGTTTATGGACTTGTGTATGTTAAACCAGCCTTGCATTCCTGGGATGAAGCCTACTTGATCATGATGAATGACTTTTTGATGATAAGCTGTAATCTATTGGCTAGGATTTTGTTGAGAATTTTTGCATCTATATTCATGAGTGACATTGGTCTGAAATTCTCCTTTTTGTTCAGGTCTTTTCCTGGTTTTGGTATCAGGTTGATGTTTGCTTCATAGAATGTGTTGGGGAAGATTCCTTCTTCCTCAATTTTTTGGAATAATTTCTGCAGTACAGGAATAAGCTCTTCCTTGAAGGTTTGATAGAATTCTGGAGTGAAGCCTTCTGGACCAGGGCATTTTTTGGTTGGAAGATTTTTTATTGTTTCTTTAATCTCAGTGCTTGAAATTGGTCTGTTCAGGAGCTCTATTTCTTCCTGGCTGAGTCTAGGGAGAGGGTGTGATTCCAAATATTGATCCATTTCCTTCCCATTGTCAAATTTCTGGGCATAGAGTTTCTGGTAGTATTCAGAGATGATCTCTTGTATCTCTGTGGGATCAGTTGTTATTTCCCCTTTATCATTTCTGATTGAGGTTACTAGAGATTTTAGTTTTCTATCTCTCGTTAGTCTGGCCAATGGTTTATCTATTTTATTTATTTTTTCAAAAAACCAACTTCTTATTTCATTAATTTTCTGAATGATTCTTTTGTTTTCAATTTCATTGATCTCTGATTTGATTTTGGATATTTCTTTTCTTCTACTGAGTTTAGCCTTAGATTGTTCTTCTTTTTCCAATTCCATAAGATCTCTTGTGAGATTGTTGATGCGCTCTCTTTCTGTTTTTCGCATGTAGGCATCCAAAGTGATGAATTTTCCTCTCAAAATTGCTTTTGCAGTATCCCACAGGTTTTGGTAGCTTGTGTCTTCATTGTTGTTATGCTCAAGGAAGTTAATGATTTCCTGTTGTATTTCTTCCTGCACCCAGCTGTTATTCAACAGAAGATTGTTTAATTTCCATGCCTTTGGGTGGGGTCGAGCATTTTTGTTAGAGTTGAGTTCCACCTTTAGTGCCTTATGGTCTGAGAAGATACAAGGTAAAATTTCAATTCTTTTGATTCTGTTGATATTTGTTTTGTGTCCCAGGATATGATCAATTTTGGAGAATGTTCCATGGGGTGATGAGAAGAATGTATATTCTTTATCTTTGGGGTGGAGTGTTATATATGCGTCTATCAAGCACAGTTGTTCTAGGGTGTCATTTAAATCTCTTATATCTTTGTTTAATTTCTGTTTAGAGGATCTGTCCAGCTCTGTAAGAGGAGTGTTAAAGTCCCCTGTTATGATGGTATTATCAGATATCATATTGCTCAGACTGAGTAAGGTCTGTTTCAAGAATCTGGGAGCATTTAAATTGGGTGCATAAATATTTAGAATTGAAGTGTCTTCTTGTTGTATTTTTCCCTTGACCAATATAAAGTGATCATCTTTGTCTTTTTTGACTTTAGTTGCTTTAAATCCACATGTATCTGAAAATAAGATTGCAACTCCTCTTTTCTTCTGAATTCCATTTGCCTGAAAAATTGTCTTCCAACCCTGACTTGGAGCTTTAATTTGTCTTTTGAAGCCTGGTGTGTTTCTTGCAGACAGCAAATGGATGGCTTGTGTTTTTTAATCCATTCAGCCAATCGATGTGTCTTCAGTGGGGAATTCAAGTCATTAACATTTATTGAGATAATTGATAAGTGTGGTAGTATTCTCTTCATCTTATTTTGTGAGAGTCCATTGCTTAGGTTTATCTTTTGCATCAGTGTGGAGGTTAGGTTCTGTCCTTTAATTTCTGAGTTCTTATTTTGCTGCTGATCCATTGTGGTGGTCAGTGTGTAGAACAGGTTGCAGTATTTCCTATAGAGCTGGTCTTGTTGTGGCGAATTTCCTCAATGTATATCCGTAAATTTCTTTGATTTGATTTCTCCGTCAATTTTTAAGCTTAGCTTAGCAGGGTACGGAATTCTGGGCTGGAAATTGTTCTGTTTAATTAGATTAAGGTTAGATGACCGTTGTCTTCTTGCTTGGAAAGTTTCATTAGAAAAGTCTGCCGTCACTCTGATGGATTTGCCCCTGTAGGTCAACTGGTGCTTACTCCTGGCAGCTTGCAGAATCTTTTCTTTTGTCTTGACTTTGGACAGGTTCATCACAATGTGTTTTGGAGAAGCTCAGTTAGAGTTGAGGCGACCTGGGGTCTGATATCCCTCTGAAAGCAGTGTGTCAGAATCTTTGGTGATATTTGGGAAACTTTCCTTTATAATATTCCCTAGTATGGCTTCTATTCCTATAACTCGTATGTTGGAACACATACTTCTTCTTCCCCTTCTGGAATTCCTATAACTCGTATGTTGGAACACTTCCTAAAGTCCCATAATTCTGACAGTGAACGTTCTGCTTTCTCTCTCTTCTTTTCTGCCTCTTTTATTATCTGAGTTATCTCAAGAACTTTGTCTTCTACCTCTGAAATTCTTTCTTCTGCATGGTCTAACCTGTTGCTGATACTTTCCATTGCATCTTTAAGTTCCCTAATTGACTGTTTCAGTTCCTTCAGCTCTGCTATATCCTTTTTATATTCTTCATATCGTTCATCTCTTATTTGATTCTGTTTTTGGATTTCCTTTTGGTTATTTTCCACTTTATTAGCAGTTTCCTTCATTATTTCCATCATTTCTTTCATTGTTTTCAACATGTGTATTCTAAATTCCCTTTCTGTCATTCCTAACATTTCTTTATAGGTGGAATCCTCTGCAGTAGCTACCTCATGGTCCCTTGGTGGGGTTGTTCTGGACTGGTTCTTCATGTTGCCTGGAGTTTTCTGCTGATTCTTCCTCATGAGTGATTTCTTTTATCTGTTTCCTTGCCCTAATTTTCCTTTCACTTCCTCTTGCTCTTTAAGTTCTCATGCCTGTGGACTAAGGGTTACAGGACCAGAAGTGTGAGAAGGTTGAAGAGCAAAAAAGGACGAAAGAAAGGAGGACCGAGTGATAAGAAAAACAAAGAAAAATAGAGAAAGGAGAGGGGGTGGGTAAAAGGAATATTGACAAAAAGGAGAGAGGCACAGAAAGAGGGACACAGAGCAATGTAGGTGTACAGTAGGGTACTTTGCCACAACCTTAAAAAAAACCCACCTTCTGGGGGTGCCCAGTTGAGTGGTTTCCTTGAGGTCAGCAGCTCTTTGCTAACCTGATCAGACACAGTATCCCACCTCCACCAAGTAGAGAGGAAAGAGAAAAATGCTATAAATCAAACCAAAACAAGCAAACAGAAAACTTTACGGGATAAAATTGGGTGAAAAACCAAATAATAGCGGTAGAAACACTAGCAAAAATGAAGTTCTAGTTATTGAAAAAGGCAGCAATGGGAAATTATAATTAAACTAGAAAAATTGAGAAAAAAAAGATCTGTACAGAAAAGGTTGAATTTAAAATACAAAACAACATCATCAACATCAAAATAGACAAAAAGTCCAGGACTCTTGGCGACAGAACAGCGTTCCAGGGCACAGGGCAGTGTAAGTCCTTGGTGTCTTCTATGAGTTGACGTCCAGTGGACGGACCGACGGACGCTGTGGGTGTCTGTGTATGGGGACTGGGTTTTGGCTCTCAAACTGAAATGGAAGTTGGTTTGGTGGTTTTGGACTATCCTTATCTGATTAAAGATAAGGATAGTCAAGGAAATGGATGCATTGCACCTGATACAGACTCCGCACCTAGTCCCGCTGCCTGATCCGGTCACGCAGACAGCTTTGGTGAACAGTGCTGATTTCCCTGAAGACTGCGTGTGTCCTAGAGCACAGGGAGTGTGCAGGAAGAGCAGTTACGTCACACAACCTGAAGAAAACAAGCTGAGACTTCAAGCCAGAGTAGAAGTTGCAATAGGATCAAACAGAAACCAGCTGAAAACAAGACAGAACCACTTTGCTCCACCACACCAGACAGGGCCCCAGTTTCTCAGGCCACAACACTGTATGGGCCCTCAATAAAACCCCAGGGGAAAAACCAAAGGGAGTAAACCATGGGGCGGAATCAGCGGAAAAACTCTGGTAACATGAATAACCAGAATAGATCAACCCCCCCAAGAAAAGATACGGCAGATGTGATTGAAGATCCCATTCATAAACAACTGGCTGAGATGTCAGAAGTCGAATTCAGAATTTGGTTTGCAGACAAGATCAATAAAATGGAATTAGGAATTCGAGGAGAAATTCAAAAATTGTCTCAAGAATTTAATGAATTTAAAGACAAAACCACCAAAGACTTAGACACACTGAAACAAGAACTTACAGCCCTCAAAGATATGAAAAATACAGTAGAATCCCTCAGTAACAGAATGGAGCAAGCAGAAGAAAGGATTTCTGACATTGAAGATAAAGTCTTCGAACGCTCCCAATCTCTCAAAGAGGAAGAGAAATGGAGAGCAAAAACGGATCACTCACTCAGAGAACTCTCAGATAATTCGAAAAAAAACAACATAAGGGTTATAGGAATTTCGGAGAACGATGAAGTGGCTGCCAAGGGCACAGAGGCCCTTCTACATGAAATTATGAAAGAAAATTTTCCAGACATGCCTAGAGAATCTGAAATTCAGATAGCAGACAGCTTCAGAACCCCAGCACGATTCAACCCCAATAAGCCATCTCCCAGACATATCATAATTAGCTTCACTAAAGTTAACATGAAAGAGAAGATTCTCAAAGCAGCCCGGCGAAAGAAAACTATAACGTACAAAGGTAAGAATATTAGAATAACTGCAGATCTCTCTGCTGAAACTTTTCAAGCAAGAAGAGGCTGGTCATCAACTTTTAATCTCCTAAAGCAAAAAAACTTTCAACCCAGGATCTTGTACCCAGCTAAACTGAGTTTCATCTATGATGGAGAAATTAAATACTTCAATGACATTCATATGTTGAAAAAATTTGCCATAAGTAAACCAGCTCTTCAGGATGTTCTCAGACCTATCCTCCACAATGACCAACCCAATCCTATACCACAAAAGTAAACTCACTCAGAAACTTCGGATCAAACTCCAACTTCCACACTGGCGAAAGGATTAAAAATGTCCACTGGACCTTTGAAAAACTCGATACCCAAAATTCCACCAGACTTATCAATACTCTCCATCAATGTGAATGGCTTAAACTGTCCTCTAAAGAGGCATAGGTTAGCTGACTGGATACAAAAACTCAAGCCAGATATTTGTTGCATACAAGAGTCACATCTCAACTTAAAAGACAAATACAGACTCAGGGTGAAAGGATGGTCATCCATATTTCAGGCAAATGGTAATCAGAAAAAAGCAGGTGTTGCAATTTTATTTGCAGATACAGTAGGCTTTAAACCATCAAAAGTAAGGAAGGACAAGAATGGTCACTTCATATTTGTTAAGGGTAATACTCAATATGACGAGCTCTCAACTATTAATATCTATGCACCCAACCAGAATGCACCTCAATTTATAAGAGAAACTCTAACAGACATGAGTAACTTGATTTCCTCCAGCTCCATAATCGTTGGAGATTTCAACACTCCCTTGGCAGTGTTGGATCGATCCTCCAGAAAGAAGCTGAGCAAAGAAATCTTAGATTTAAACCTAACCATCCAATATTTAGATTTAGCAGACATCTACAGAACATTTCATCCCAACAAAACTGAATACACATACTTCTCATCAGCCCACGGAACTTACTCCAAAATTGATCACATTTTAGGTCACAAGTCTAACCTCAGTAAATTTAAAGGAATAGAAATTATTCCATGCATCTTCTCGGACCATCATGGAATAAAACTTGAATTGAGTAACAACAGGAATCTGCATACCCATACAAAAACATGGAAGTTAAATAACCTTATGCTGAATGATAGCTGGGTCAGAGATGAGATTAAGAAAGAAATCACCAATTTTTTGGAACAAAATGACAATGAAGACACAAACTATCAGAACCTCTGGGACACTGCAAAGGCAGTTCTAAGAGGGAAATTTATAGCACTGCAAGCCTTCCTCAAGAGAATGGAAAGAGAGGAAGTTAACAACTTAATGGGACATCTCACGCAACTGGAAAAGGAAGAACATTCCAACCCCAAACCCAGTAGAAGAAAAGAAATAACCAAAATTAGAGCAGAATTAAATGAAATTGAAAACAAAAGAATAATACAACAGATCAATAAATCAAAAAGCTGGTTTTTCGAAAAGGTCAATAAAATAGATAAACCTCTGGCCAACCTAATCAGGAAAAAAAGAGTAAAATCTCTAATATCATCAATCAGAAACAACAAAGACGAAATAACCACAGACTCATCAGAAATCCAAAAAATCCTTAATGAATATTACAAGAAACTTTATTCTCAGAAATATGAAAATCTGAAGGAAATTGACCGATACTTGGAAGCACGCCACCTTCCAAGACTTAACCAGAATCAAGTGGAAATGTTGAACAGACCCATATCAAGTTCAGAAATAGCATCAACTATACAAAACCTCCCTAAAAAGAAAAGCCCGGGACCAGATGGTTTCACGTCAGAATTCTACCAAACCTTTAAAGAGGAATTAGTACCTATATTACTCAACCTGTTCCAAAATGTAGAAAAAGAAGGAAGACTACCCAACACGTTCTATGAAGCAAACATCACCCTGATCCGCAAACCAGGAAAAGACCCAACAAGAAAAGAAAATTATAGACCAATATCACTAATGAATATAGATGCAAAAATATTCAACAAGATCCTAACAAACAGAATCCAGCAACACATCAAACAAATTATACATCATGACCAAGTTGGTTTTATCCCAGGGTCTCAAGGCTGGTTCAATATACGTAAATCTATAAATGTAATTCAGCACATAAACAAATTAAAACACAAAGACCATGTGATTCTCTCAATTGATGCAGAAAAAGCTTTTGATAATATCCAGCATCCCTTCATGATCAGAACACTCAAGAAAATTGGTCTAGAAGGGACTTTTCTTAAACTGATAGAGGCTATCTACAGCAAACCCACAGCCAATATCATATTGAATGGAGTTAAATTTGAATCATTTCCACTCAGATCAGGAACCAGACAAGGCTGCCCATTGTCTCCATTGCTTTTCAACATTGTAATGGAAGTTTTAGCCACCGCAATTAGGGAAGAAAAGGCGATCAAGGGTATCCATATAGGGTCAGAAGAGATCAAACTCTCGCTCTTCGCAGATGATATGATTGTGTATCTGGAAAACACTAGGGACTCTACTACAAAACTCCTAGAAGTGATCAAGGAATACAGCAGCGTCTCAGGTTACAAAATCAACATTCATAAATCGGTAGCCTTTATATACACCAACAACAGTCAAATTGAAAAAGCAGTTAAGGACTCTATCCCATTCACAGTAGTGCCAAAGAAGATGAAATATTTGGGAATTTACCTAACAAAAGACGTGAAAGATCTCTATAAAGAGAACTATGAAACTCTAAGAAAAGAAATAGCTGAAAATGTTAACAAATGGAAAAACATACCATGCTCATGGCTAGGAAGAATCAACATTATCAAAATGTCCATACTACCCAAAGCAATATATAATTTCAACGCACTCCCTATTAAAGCTCCACTGTCATATTTTAAAGATCTTGAAAAAACATTACTTCGTTTTATATGGAATCAGAAAAAACCTCGAATAGCCAAGACATTACTCAGAAATAAAAACAAAACAGGAGGAATCACACTACCAGACCTCAGACTTTACTACAAATCGATAGTGATCAAAACAGCATGGTATTGGCACACAAACAGAGAAGTAGATATCTGGAACAGAATAGAGAACCAAGAGATGAATCCAGCTACTTTCCACTATTTGATTTTTGACAAGCCAATTAAAAACATTCAGTGGGGAAAGATTCCCTATTTAACAAATGGTGCTGGGTGAACTGGCTGGCAACCTGCAGAAGACTGAAATTGGACCCACACCTTTCACCATTAACTAAGATAGACTCTCATTGGATTAAAGATTTAAACTTAAGACATGAAACTATAAAAATACTAGAGGAGAAGGCAGGGAAAACCCTTGAAGAAATTGGTCTGGGTGAGTATTTCATGAGGAGAACCCCCCGGGCAATTGAAGCAGCTTCAAAAATACACTACTGGGACTTGATCAAACTAAAAAGCTTCTGCACAGCTAAGAACACAGTAAGCAGAGCAAGCAGACAGCCCTTAGAATGGGAGAAGATATTTGCAGGGTATATCTCTGACAAAGGTTTAATAACCAGAATCCACAGAGAACTCAAACGCATCAGCAAGAAAAAAACAAGGGATCCCATCGCAGGCTGGGCAAGGGATTTGAAGAGAAACTTCTCTGAAGAAGACAGGCGCACGGCCTTCAGACATATGAAAAAATGCTCATCATCTTTAATCATCAGAGAAATGCAAAGCAAAACTACTTTGAGATATCATCTAACTCCGATGAGACTAGCCTATATCACAAAATCTCAAGACCAGAGATGTTGGTGTGGATGCGGAGAAAAGGGAACACTTCTGCACTGCTGGTGGGAATGCAAATTAATACATTCCTTTTGGAAAGATATATGGAGAACACTCAGTGATCTAAAAATAGATCTGCCATTCAATCCTGTAATTCCTCTGCTGGGCATATACCCAGAAGACCAAAAATCACAACATAACAAAGATATTTGTACCAGAATGTTTATTGCAGCCCAATTCATAATAGCTAAGTCATGGAAAAAGCCCAAGTGCCCATTGATCCACGAATGGATTAATAAATTGTGGTATATGTATACCATGGAATACTATGCAGCCTTAAAGAAAGATGGAGACTTTATCTCTTTCATGTTTACATGGATGGAGTTGGAACATATTCTTCTTAGTAAAGTATCCCAAGAATGGAAGAAAAAATACCCAATGTACACAGCCCTACTATGAAACTAATTTGGGACTCTCACATGAAAGCTATAACCCAGCTACAACTTAAAATAGGGGGAAGTGGGAAAGGGGGGTGGGGTGGGTAGAGGGAGGGGGATCGGTGGGATCACACCTGTGGTGCATATTACAGGGGTATTTGCGAAACTTGGTAAATGTAGAATGTAAATGTTTTGGCACAGTAACTGAGATAACGCCAGAAAGGCTATGTTAACCACTGTGATAAAAATGTGTCAAATGGTTTATGAAGTGAGTGTATGATGCCCCATAATCATATCATTGTATACAGTTATGATTTAATAAAAAAAAAAGAAAAAAAAACAAAATAGACAAAAAAACAACTAAACCAAACCAAAGCAAAACAAAACAAAAAAAACCAAAACACAACCAAAAACAAAGCAGTATGTATATGTTGTTGAATATTGTCTGGGCCACATGTGGTCTTCTGGGGTATGAGATGTTAATCACAGTTCTGATACGACTAGAGGCTGATTTCTCAAACCCCAGCAGGTAGACACCCTAAATCTCTCGTCAGCCCACTTAAAAGGCACTTTGAACTTGTAAACTTGCTGAGCAGAAGCTTTCCCAGGAAAGTGCTTGTTGCTGGAATCACTGCTGAAGTGGCTATCCACTTACCCAGTGTGCCAAAACCGGTCTCACTCTGCCCCTGAGGGTTAGGGCTGCAAGGCGGCTCAGACCCCACCCTTAGGCTACTCGGTTGCTGGGTTACCAGCTCCCACCCGATTCTAGCTCTGCAACCCTGAGGGCGGAGCTTGCCGGTGCAGATCGCTCACAATGGCTCCCTGTGGCCCACAGCCAAACACTGTTAGCTCTGTCTGGCTTAGTGTCTGAGACTGGGGCCCTAGACAACGGCCAAAATTCTCCGCATTTCTGCTCAGGCTCTCCCCAAGGCAGTTCAACTGAGTGCCAAGTCCAAAGACACCAAAACAGTTCACAGGTAAGGCCTTTCTGGTTTGCAGTCTTGCTGCTACTGAACTTACAGTTGTGGGCGGATTTAGACGGATTGAACACACGCGACCAGTTGCCGTTTTTCCACTGTTTTAGTCCTCCTCTTGGGGTCCAGAAGTCTCTCGCTCACTCCCTGTATCCTCACTGGGGTGATGACAGGCAGATCCCACCAGCCAGAGATGCCTGGAGTCCTATCTCCCCAGACTCACGGTGCCCAGATGCAAGAAAGCTGTTACTCGGCCGCCATCTTGCTCCGCCCTTTCCTGACTCCCTATCCTAACTCCCTACACGGTCTTCCTGTCCTGACTTCCTTTCCTGACTTTCTGTCCTAACTTTCTGTCCTGACTTCCTGTCCTGACTCCTTATCCTATCTTCCTGTCCTGAATCCCTATCCTGACTCCCTGTCCTGACTTCCTGTCCTGACTCCCTGTCCTGACTTTCTGTCCTGACTTCCTATCCTGACTCCCTGTCCTGACTTTCTGTCCTAATTTTCTGTCCTGACTCCCTATCCTATCTTCCTGTCCTGAATCCCTATCCTGACTCCCTATCCTAACTTTCTGTCCTGACTTCCTGTCCTAACTCCTTATCCTAACTCCCTATACTATCTTCCTGTCCTGACTCCCGGTCCTGACTCCCTGTCCTGACTTTCTGTCCTGACTTCCTGTCCTAACTCCTTATCCTAACTCCCTATACTGTCTTCCTGTCCTGACTCCCGGTCCTGACTCCCTGTCCTGACTCCCTGTCCTGACTTTCTATCCTGACTTCCCGTCCTGACTCCCTGTCCTGGCTTATGTTCTGTGACATCCTCAGAATGACAACCTGGACTAGATATTCAGTCTTTTGCTTCATGGGGCAGCATTTTTCTAGCTTCCCTCTCACTCTGATCCACCTATGGGACACCGCCAAGGGAGCTGACCTGGCATAGGAGGGGAGAGTGGTCACTTTGGGTTAGGATGGTGGCCTGGGGGTAGTGCACAGCACCACTGGCAAGTTATTTACAATGCTTTGGAAATCTCTTGGCCACAGTGCAGAGCCCTGGAGGTGATGGCTCCTGGGTCAGGGGTGAGGACCACCTGCCATCTGCTCTGATGAAGCTCCCTCTAAGGCAGTGGTTCTCAACCTTCCTGATGCCATGGCCCTTTAATACAGTTCCTGTGGGTCGCAACCCACAGGTTGAGAGCCACTGCTCTAAGGGATCACAGTAAGGAGCGATGAAGCCACTCATCCAGGTTAGAAGCCCACCCTTGAGTCAATATTGATGCTCATAGAAAGTGCCTCAAAGTGTATTTATTTCTCTGGGAGCAGAGAGGATGAGAAAACCCAGCTGTTCCCCCAGGGATGGGCCCACGTTGTCAGCGGGGCTCCAGCCACGCATGTGGTCCACAGCAGCAGCTGGCTTTGCTCCTCATTTCAGGAAATTTGGTGACAATTTCTCTCCTTGACTAGAGGAGTAATAAGGTCGAGAATGAGGACCCAAGGAAGAGAAGACCCAGCGCAGCCTTCAGGTTAGAAATGAGGTCAGGACTCTGCACTTTGAGGCTAGGCGTAGCAGGCTCAGTGTTGCTGCCTCTTTCCTGGGGCTCCTGTCTTGAGTCAACCAGAATGGGGGCAAGCATTAAGGCTGTGTTGTGGTGAGTGCTTCTAACTTGGAAGAGCTTCATTTCTCCCTTTGGTGGGTCCTCAGGTGAACCCCCGCAAGGGACAGGTGGAAGATGGCTCCCTGCACTGAGAACCTGCAGCAGTGGGGACCAGGGCTCAGGCCAAAGAGAGAGCTAACGTCTCTGAAGGCTGTCTACCGCCTTGCTTTGGGGAAGAGAGATAAAGGAATATGTTTGACAGGGGAGGCTATTTTCAGTAACAAACACTCCCCAAAGGTCAGTGGATTTATCATAGCAAAAATATTTTTTTGCTAACCTTAGTCCAGTGTGGGCTGGCAGAGGGGCTCTGTTCCATGTGGTCTTTCAGGGACCCAGGCTTCATTCACAGTATGGTGCTAGGTCCTCAGCTTAGGTGAGCAAAAAGAGTGAGAGCATCACCTGGGAGGTTTGGGGGCAGGCTGAGAAGGGGCTCAGGTTGCTCAGGCCAAGGGTTTTACCTGTTTAGTAGGGAAGGAAGTCTCTTTGCAGAGATTCCACTTGAAGCCTGTTGCTCAGAATTGGGCTATGTTGGTGCCCGTATATGCATAGGCGGGGGAGAGAGCATTATTTTAGCTGAGCACATTGCAGCTCTGGACAAAACTGAGTTTGGGACATGTGTGTAAGATGCACAATATGAGGCAGGACACTAGCCATGCTCACTACATCTGTTCCAGATGTCAGTAGGTGGTGGTGAAGGACATTGGATTTCTAGCCAGACATGCTTGGCTTTTAGTCCTAAACAACCAGAGCTTTCTACACTTTTTGATTTGAGGGACCAGGGAAGAGAGGCTTCAGGGGCGTAGATGTGCTGAGGGTGGGTGACTTGGGAGACTTGGCCCAGCTGGCCCACATCTCAGAAGTGCAAGCAGTGGTTCCCTCTGCCTTGAGGAAGCTCCCGACCCCACCTTTGTTAACTAGCATCTCTGCTTGTAACATTTTTGCAGCATTTGGGCAAAATCCTTGGGGTGCTAATGCAAGACTGGTCAGAATGTGACACAGTGGAAACTTGGATATCTACAAGACCCAGGCTGTTCTTTAAATACACAAAGTGGTGTAAGCTGATAGCTGGAGATACCTGTCCACTCAGGCCCCGCTGAGGGAAGTTCTCTGAGGAAACTACTGTTCCTAGACTTTCAGAAACATTGAGAGAAGCTGAAAGTCTAAATTTTATGTTACTCTCCTGTTTTTAACACCAGCAACAAATCACCTAAATGTGCTCAATACTGTGGCTCAAACCAAACGCATCTGCAGAAGGGCTACTTCCCAGGGCTTGGCCCTCACTCCTAGTGTGATGGTAGATCGGGTGCCTGCTCCAGGGTGAGTCCCTCTCTCCACATGGGAGCACACTGACTGGCTTCGGTGACACCCTTCTGGGTGTGCAGAAAATATAGCTGAATGGTAAACAAATACCTGCTAATTACCCTGAGAATATTTATTGAGGTTTCTCCATGTTGTAATAAAAAATTATTGAAACATACATCACCACCTAGGCTGTTAATCATTGGTGAATATATTTTAAATACAGCAGTCCATTAGTATTTTAATTTAGCCTGTCTCCTGGAGAATATGTGCTAGATCAGACAAATGTCCTGAGCTTCAGTGCCAAGGGAAAAATTTCCTCACCTAGTTAATCTTTATGTTCTTCTCATAGGGAGGAAATTCCGGCCACACTAGCAAGAGAAATGTTCACCTGGGGCCAGTATTGTTGGCGAGTGTCCTTGCGGAGCTGATGGGTGAGGCAGGGAGGCCACAGGTCTGGAGAGGAGGCCAGTTGGGTGGGGGAGTAGGGCAGGGCTGGGAATTAGGATTGTTGGCAGCTTAGTCACTTCCCTGACAGTTTCCTGAAATGCAAAATTGTACAGCTGAAAAAAAAGTACAAGTGATGTATTGAGCCTCAACAGACTTGTCCAACATGGATGCTGTGCATAGCATTGCTTCCTTCCTTCCCTGAAGCCCTCCTCCCTGTCTGGGGGGCTGGTTTCAACTTCATGCTGTACCCGTGCCTTTAGCTCAGGTGAGGCCAGGTAGAAAGGAATAGATATAGTGATGATGAACTGAGAGACGTTTCTGAAAAGCCTCTGCCTTGGTGACCACTGTATGAACTTTCAGGATGCAGTTTCTGTGAGCTTGTTCATCCGCAGACACACATTGGGCACCCATCCTGTGCTAACTAGTCCTTTGGGCCCTGGAGACCCGGAGGTGGTGGGAAGCAGTGGAGAACCAGGGAGAGAAGGTGTAAGCAAGTGTGTCCCAGAGAGGGGTGAGTACTGACCACATGGAGCAGGGTGATGGGGCAGGGGTGAGTATCAGGGGTGAGAGGGCAGGAAAATCCTGCTTCAAACTCAAAATCAATATTTTAAAAAATTTCAGATTAGTGTGAGGGTACAAACAATTAGGTTACAATGTTTGAATTTGTTAGATAAGTCCCTGTTGTGGTTGTGTTGCACCCAGGAGGTGTGCCACTGTGCCCATTAGGTGGGAGCATACCAACTCCCTTCCTTTCTCCCCTCTCCCTTCAAAATCTATATTTTTATCTGATGGGTGAGGGAGTGGGAGAAATGAATATCTTTTCAAAGTTTCAAAACTGAATTCAGGAATTCAGGAAAAGGGTGATGACAGTTTGGAATATGTTGAGTCAGTGGCATATGTTGCACAGCCAGCTGTTCAGGAGAAAGGAGTGTGCTGAAAACACTCTTTCCCTTGGTCTGTGGCAGACCTGTGTGATGCACTGGGCTGTGTGGACAGTTCCCTGCCCGTGGGCAGAGTCCTGTAACAAGCGTATGCTGCTGTATCTTTGCTTTGCTACTTGGGTTGGAGGGCCCTCAGCTCAGTGCAGGGCTATCCAGGGGGTGAAGTTAACATCCCTGGGAAACTCTCAACCAAAAGGAGACAAGATGTGGTGCCTAAATGCCTTGGACTCCCCTTTCTCTGGTAGAACAGTTCCCAGGGACAGTCAACATGGTTCCTCAGAGAGTCCCTTATGGACTTAGCACCAGTTGCCCACAGTAGTCACTTGCTCATCCATGCACAGAGGATGGGTTTTCTTCCCTACTCTCCCCAGGCCCTCCTGCTTTCTAAAATAAACTCAAACTCCTTGCACTTGTGTCTTTGTCTCAGGCTCTGCTTTGGAGGCTACCCAAATTAGGAAGGACTCTTCCATCAGAGAATATACATGAGAATGATCATCACGGCTCTGATCAGGGCAGGGGCAGGTTTCCCAGGAGGGATGGGGACCAGATGAGGGCTGAGACCAGAACCTGAGACATACCAATGCTTAAAGGGCAGGCAGAGAAAGTAGAGCAAGTTCTAAAAGCACACAAATGAACAAAACCAAATGTGAACAACCAAATACTTAGACAAAATCCTCATGAGCCCCCTCCTCTTATTTTTTTTTCTGCTCTTCTATCCTCTCTGGGTTCTGAAGTCACAAGCAGTTTTCAGAGGAATTTTCACATCCTTAGGCATAGCCCCATCTGGGACATTTTCCTCCCAGACCCTGTTGGTTTGCAATCTGGTAGGATTTCTTGAAGCATGGTGTGAATTCCACCTACGATGCCACCCAGCTCAGCAGGTGCCTCTGACTCACGTGCAAAGTCATCTCTTCCTTCTGCCAATTTCTGTCTTTAAAAAAAACATTTTTATTTACTTTACTTTTAATTGATACATAATAACTGTACATATTTATCAGGGATGTGTTGTATTTCAATACCTTTGTATACCATGTAAAGCTCATATAATCTGGATAATTAGCAAATTCATCACCTCAAACAGATACCATTTCTTTACGTTAGGAATATTCAAATCCCGTCTTCTAGCTATTGTCAGTTTCTATCTCAATCATCTCTCTCCACAATAATGCCATGGAGCACACAACCCTGAAACTCAGGGGCACATGCAAATAAGCATTTATTTCTTGCCCATGCACCTGCAGGTTGGTGAGGGCAGCTCTGGTTTATGTATTTCCTGATGGGCTCGAGCAGGAAGGGTAAGGACTAATGGAGGCATGTTCTTCTTGAGAAAGAGGTTGGATCGTCTCAGAAAAGTGAGTGGAAATGTACCAAGTGTTGTAAAGCCTGGACTCTGAGTTCATAAACTGTCCATGCACACCTCATTGGATGAGCAAGACCTATATCTCCAAGCCCCTGACATCAGGGTGGAAGGAGGCACATTCTCCTCCTGAGGAATGTGCATGGATGTGTGTAAATGAATACTTGCTAAACATTAATCTCCTATCAGGCCCTGTAGCACATGATCTATGCTTTCCTTGTGGCATTTACAACTTTCTACCCTTCATTATGTGCATGTCAATTATACGCTTTATCTCTCAACCACAGTGAATTTCTTCAGGGCAGCATCCATGTACAACCACTCTCAGTACCTCCCCATCAATTAACTTAGAAAAGGGATATTGCACCTCATAATACGTGGTCAGATTCTGGGTGTATTTTGAAGGTAGACCAGGCAGAATTTGCTGACAGATTGGGTTTGTGCTACATGAGGGGATGAGGGGGATGATGATGTTTTTGACCTGGGCAATTGAGAAAATTGAGTTGCCCTATACGTGTATGGGGGGAATTGTAGGAGGAATTGATGCTCACAAGATTGAGGGTCATTAATATCTATTTCATTGTTTCTAGAAGTGTGGGACGCTCAATATTTATGGGTGGTAGAGGAGATGTTTAGGTGATACAGAGACCCAAGAATAGTTAACATTGAATCTGAGAGTTAGAAAGCTATTTATCTTTCAATTCTCTATCGACTCTTTTGATTAGTTAAAAACAGTCTCAGTTTGGTGCTAGCATGTCTTTAAACACTTGCTGATTTCCCTTTTTAGAAAAAAGAGATTATGCTGCAGGCTTAGAGAATTGGACTGGCAGCAATATCTAGCTAGATTTAATAGCAGCATTTTCATTTCATTGTATTTCTTTTTCTGGATAGCTTCTCTTTATGACTGTTGATGCTGTTTCTTTATAGCCAAGTTATACATTTCCTTCAAAAATGGATTTACTTATGCTAAAAAGGGAATCAATTTACAGAGGAATGTTTAAGTACATTCGTCTCTCTGTTTATTCAGAAAATATTTATTGGGTAGCACCTGTGTACTGGACGCTGTTTTGGGTGCTGGGGATACAGAAGTGAACGAAAACAGACGGAAGCTCAGGCCTTCATGGAGCTTGCTGATAATAAATCCCACAGAATAAGTAAAGCAGAGAAGGGGATTGGTGGTGGCAGTTGAAATTTAAGTAGGGTGGTTGGGGAATGTCAGGTGGAGAAGGCAACATTTGGGAAAAGGTCAGATGGAGCTAGCCATGCTGGTGTCTGAGAAAGATGCTCCTGGTAGAGAGAACAGCGAGGATGAAAGTCTGTGGCTAGAACATGCCTGTTGTGGTCAAAGAAATGTGTATTTGGAATAAAGGGAGCAAAGGAGAGAGCAGGAGAAGATAGTATCTGGGAGGAAATAAGGTGGCAGGATCACTGTGGGATACTGTCATGAGAGGGGCTGCTACTCAGCTGGGATGGGGAACCACTGGAGGCTTTTGAGCAGAAGGGTGAAGGGTTCTGACTTATAGTTTAAAAGCATTACTGCGGCTGGGTCAAGAATGGACTCCAGGGAGCAGGGGCTGTACCATAGATACTGGAAGAGAGGCAGTTACAGAAAGCCAGGTAAGAGATAATGATGGCCTGGGGTTGGGGAGCAGCCGGGTGTCTCAGATTCTCAGTGTAGCCTAAAGGTACAGCAAGCAGAATCATCTGGCAGATCGGATATATGCTATGTTAGAGAATGAGGGGGATGTTGACGATGCTGTTTTTCTTTTTTTCTGAGACAGACTCTGTCACTCAGGCTGAAGTGTAGTGGTGCGATTGTAGCTCACTGCAACCTTGAACTTCCTGGACTCAAGCAATCCTCCTCCCTAAGCCTCCTTAGTAGTTGGGACTACAGGCACACCCTTCGATGCCAGACTAATTTTTCTTATTTTTCATAGAGATAGGGTCTTACTATCTTTATGAGAGTTGCCCAGGCCGCTCTCAAATTCCTGGCCTTATGCCTTGGCTTCACAAAGTTCTGGGATTACTGAAGTGAGTCATTGCACCCAGCCATGTTGCTGTGTTTGACCTGAGCAATTAAGAATAATGAGTTGCCCTATACAGAGATTGAGGAGATTGTGGAAGGAACAGGCAAGGGGCACATGAGGAATTTCACTTGGCTGTGTTGACTTTGAGATGCCTGTTAAGCATCTGAGTGAAGATGTGAAGCATGCTCTTGGTTATTTAAGATTGGAGTTCAGGGGAGGGGTCCTGCCTGGGACAGGAGTCATCAGCACACAGACATTGTTCAGTGAGTGCACACAAGATAGCAGTGGTGACAGAGCTGGGTCTTCTCTTCTTGACTGACTGTGGCAAGCCCCAAATTTGCATCTGTTAGGTTGACAAAAGTCTGGGCCCCAGTATGACAGGTGCAGATGGCACAAGGCCATTTTCTTAGAGATTCTAAGAAAATACTGAGTTTTGTGTGGTTCCAGAGGGCAAAGAAAATTTGCTTCAAAAAAACTTTCATTTCAGCAAAATCACTCTGTATAGCAAGCTTTACACATGAAGCTTTTCACATTGATCTGGCCTGTCGTTTTCTTAAACTTTGCCTTTTTCTTTGCACAGTTCATATTTCCATTGGGAAACAGTTGTCTGAAGCCTGAACTATATATGTCAAAACATCCTGTTAGGGTTTCCTGAGGTTTCTGATCGTGGACAATTCAGGGCATTTGGTTTCCACTTCAGAGGAGATTTTCTTCCTGTTATTACCTTCTTCCGGCAGACTGGGTCTCTACTGCTTCTGGTCGCGGGGCCAAAGCCAGATGTCTAAGATACATAACAGCGTTTGCTACAAGATATGAAACTTCCTCTGTCTGAGAACTGAAGACGGTTTCAAATAATGGTGATAACTACCATCAAACGGACACTAGTGCCCCACCAAGAACCCTTTCATTGGCTGTATACTCCCCGGGGTTGGCTGTAAACAGCTTACAGCTGCCCCCTTGGCTGAATAGGGTCCATGTCACCTGGTTAAATAGTAAACACCTCCCCTGGGTGCATAGGACACACCTCCCCTGGGTGCATAGGACACACCTCCCCTGGGTTAATAGGAAACACTTCCCCTGGGTGAATAGGACACACCTCCCCTGGGTGCATAGGACACACCTCCCTGGGTGAATAGGACACACCTCCCCTGGGTTAATAGAAAACACTTCCCCTCGGTGAATGAATAGAAAACAAGTTCCCTCCGTGAATAGGAAATACCTCACCTGGGTGACAGAATAGGATACACCTCCCTTGGGTGAATGAACAGGGAACACCCCACCTATATGAACAGGAAACACCTCCCCTGCCCCTGCCAAAGGGAGCAGCCTGTGACTGGCTGACTTAGGCAGGCCCTGCCTTCCTTAGGGAGTAGTTCTGCGGTTCAACTTGTGCTCCAGCCGTCCTGCAGGATCAGGCTGAAGGCAGTTTTGGGCGAAGACCACTTTCTTGCCTTTTGTTCTTCTTTCATTCTATTCTGCTTCCCTTACTCCCCTCCTTCCAAAACTCCCTCCACTTCAGAAACCCATCCCAGGCTCTGTTTTTAGGGGACATGGCTTAGATAAGCATTTTATTATATATCATACAGGTTCTCTTAACAGCTCCCTGACGTGGTATATTGTTCCTTCTCCCTGGAAGATATGGACACAAAATCTCAAGAATGGTTTGTGACTGGCCCACAGTCCCACTCTTGGGCAGGTACAATAGCCGGAAGTGAGATCTCCATCTGATCCCAAGCACATGCTCCTAACGACATGCTATGCTGCCTTTCCATGGGGCCAATCTCACATATTGTGAACCTCAAATTATTTCTCCTTTACTCTTCTTTGGAAGTCAAATGTAGATTTCTTCAAGCAGTGTTGACTGCAGGATCAGGGACCAGCTGTCAGTAGTGACCATGACTGAGGGTCCTTTGGGAGGGAAAAATGGGGATTATGCAATAAATGCAGCTATGTTGTACTTATTCTGGCCAAAATAAGTAGATATGGTTGGAAATCCAAGAATCACTCCCATTAGGTTTTGGCATATAGTTGGAGATTTCCCCTTGGCCATTTGTAAAACATTCATACACTTGTTGTCTCCTGTCCTAGACTTGGTCTCAGATGCCCTCTGTGCGGAGGTGTGCAGTGGTTCCAGAGAACAACTTTCCAGGGGTCAGGAGACATAAATATTTGCCTAGGTTCTATCACTCATTAGCAAGGTTTAATTTTGTACGTTTTAACCATGTTAAAAAAAAGCCAACAAACCTATAAATTGGGGAAAATTACTATTTCCCTGGCCTTTATAACATCATCGTAAGTGTTTGAAAAACTACAAGTTGCCCTTTGAAAGAGAAAAATTATGATTGGTGGATTTTCTGGTTGAGGAGAAGGCCCAGATTCCCCTGTAGGACTCCCAAAGGCTCCTGCAACCCGGAGAATCAGCTTGTCTGTTGAATTGAATGCTGCATGGACACTAACAAGGGCAGCTTTGACCAACACTAACAGAAGAGCAAACCTTTGGCTCCCAGCATTTGTGATGCACCTAGTGGATGTGAGAGGGTTGTTGAAAAAACAATCTATGCTTTAAAAGGATTGAAGTTTTTTTTTCTTTTATTTATTTATTTTTATTGTTAAATCATAGCTGTGTACATTAGTGCCATCAAGGGGTACAATGTGCTGGTTTCATATACAATCTGAAATATTCTCATCAAACTGTTCAACGTAGCCTTCATGGCATTTTCTTAGTTACTGTATGTAGATATTTGTATTCTGCCTTTAGTAAGTTTCTCCTGTACCCATTCTAAGATGCACCGTAGGTGTGGCCCCACCCATTACTCTACCTGCACCCTAACCTCCCTCTTCCCTTACCCTTCCTTGGCCCTTTCCTCATAGTCTTGTGCTATAGTTGGGTTATAGCCTTGATGTGAAAGCTACAATTTAGCTTCATAGTAGGGCTGAGTACATTGGATACTTTTTCTTCCATTCTTGAGATACTTTGCTAAGAAGAATATGTTCCAGCTCCATCCATGTAAACATGAAAGAGGTAAAGTCTCCATCTTTCTTTAAGGCTGCATAATATTCCATGGTATACATGTACTACAATTTATTTTATTTTTTTTATACTATACCACAATTTATTAATCCATTTGTGGGTTGATGGGCACTTGGGCTTCTTCCATGACTTAGCAATTATGAATTGGGCTGCAATAAACATTCTGGTACAGATGTCTTTGTTATATTGTGATTTTTGTTCTTTTGGGTATAAATGTAGTAAAGGAATTATAGGATTGAATGGCAGGTCTATTTTTAGCTCTCTAAGTATTCTCCAAACATCCTTCCAGAAGGAACATATTAGTGTGCATTCCCACCAGCAGTGTAGAAGTGTGCCCTTTTCTCCACATCCACGCCAACATCTCTGGTTTTGGGATTTTGTTATGTGGGCTACTCTTACTGGGGTTAGGTGATATTTCAAAATAGTTTTGATTTGTATTTCTATGATGATTAAGGATGATGAGCTTTTTTTCATGTGTTTGTAGATCGTGTATCTGTCTTCTTTAGAGATTTCTCTTCAAGTCCCTTGCCCACCCTGAGATGGGATCACGTGTTCTTTTCTTGCTAATATGTTTGAGTTCTCTGTGGATTCTGGTTATTAGACCTTTATTGGAGGTATAACCTGCAAATATTTTCTCCCATTCTGAGGGCTGTCTGCTTGCCTTACTTACTATGTTCTTGGCTGTGCAGAAGCTTTTTAGTTTGATCAGGTCCTAGTAGTGTATTTTTGATACTGCTTCAATTGCCTGGGGAGTCCTCCTCATAAAATATTCACCCAGGCCGATTCTTCAAAGAGTTTTCCCTGCACTTTGTTCAAGTATTTGTATAGTTTCATGTCTTAAGTTTAAATCTTTTATCCAGTGAGAGTCTATCTTAGTTAATGGTGAAAGGTATGGGTCCAGTTTCAATCTTCTATAGGTCGCCAGCCCGTTCACCCAGCACCATTTATTAAATAGGGAATCTTTTCCCCACTGAATGTTTTTAATTGGCTTGTCAAAGATCAAATAACGGTAAGTAGCTGGATTCATCTCTTGGTTCTCTATTCTGTTCCAGACATCTACTTCTCTGTTTTTGTGCCAATACCATGCTGTTTTGATCACTATTGATTTATAGTACAGTCTCAGGTCTGGTAGCGTTATTCCTCCTGCTGTGTTTTTATTGCTGAGTAATGTTTTGGCTATTCAAGGTTTTTTCTGATTCCATATAAAACAAAGTATTATTTTTTCAAGATCTTTAAAATATGACAATGGAGCTTTAATAGGAATTGAATTAAAATTATATATTGCTTTGGGTAGTATAGACATTTTAACAATGTTGATTATTCCATACCATGAGCTTGGTATGTTTTTCCATTTGTTAACGTCTTCAGCTATTTCTATTCTTAAAGTTTCATAGTTCTCTTTGTAGAGATCGTTCACATCCTTTGTTAGGTATACTCCCAAATATTTCATCTTCTTTGGCACTACTGTGAAAGCAATAGAGTCCTTGACTGTTTTTTCACCTTGGTTATTGTTGGTATATATAAAGGCTACAGATTTATGGGTGTTGATTTTTTAGCCTGAGACATTGCCGTATTCCTCGATCACTTCTAAAAGTTTTGTAGTAGAATCCCAGGTGTTTTCCAGATATACGATCATATCATCTGCGAAGAGTGAAAGTTTGATCTCTTCTGACCCTATGTGGATACCCTTGACTGCCTTTTCTTCCCTAATTGCAATGGCTAAATCGAATTAGAATTCCCTAATTACAATGTTAAAGGGAGACAATGGGCAACCTTGCCTGGTTCCTGATAAGTGGAAATGATTTCAATTTAACTCCATTCAATATGACATTGGCTGTGGGTTTGCTGTAGTTGGCCTCTATTAGTTTAAGAAATGTCCCTTCTATATCAATTTTCTTAAGTGTTCTGATCATGAAGGGATGCTGGATATTATTAAAAGCTTTTTCTGCATCAATTGAAAGAATCATATGGTCCTTATTTTTTAGTTTGTTTATGTGCCGAATTACATTTATAGATTTACGGACCAGCCTTGAGAGCCTGGGATAAATCCCACTTGGTCGTGGTGTATAATTTTTTTGATGTGTTGTTGGATTCTGTTTGTTAGGATCTTATTATTTTAGCATAAATATTCATTAGTGATATTGGTCTATAATTTTCTTTTCTCGTTGGGTCTTTCCCTGGTTGGGGATCAAGGTGATGTTTCCTTTGTAGAATGTGTTGGGTAATATTCCTTCTTTTTCTATATTTTGGAAGAGGTTTAGTAATATAGGTACTAGTTCTTCTTTAAAGGCTTGGTAGAATTGTGACATAAAGCCATCTGGTCCTGGGCTTTTCTTTTTAGGTTGATTTATCCCAGAGCTCTCTGAGAGATTTACCTGTTTTTGCCCTCCATTTCTCTTCCTCTTTGAGAGTTTGGGAGTGTTCGAAAGCTTTGTCTTCAATGTTAGAAATCCTTTCTTCTGCTTGCTCCATTCTGTTACTGAGGGATTCTACTGTGTTTCTCAGATCTTGGAGTGCTGCAACTTCTTGTCTCAATGTGTCAAAATCTTTGGTCATTTGGTCTTTGAATTCATTGAATTCTTGAGATATCTTCTGGGTTACTGCTTGGAATTCTAATTCAATTTTATTTGCTATCCAGATTCTGAATTTGATTTCTGACATCTCAGCTATTTGTGCATGGGATCTTGTGCTGTGTCTGCCCCATTGATCCTTGGGGGAGTTGATCAACTCTGATTATTCATATTACCAGAGTTTTTCTGTTGATTTTGCCTCCTGATTGTTTTTCACTGTTGCCTCTGGCCATCCTCAGAGTTGGGGAGGTGTCTCTCCAAAATTAGACCCCAGCAGGATCAATCTATTGTTGCTGGATCTTTGTAGGGAGTGACCCTGTGTAGTTCCCCTGGGGCTGCCCCAGCCAGGGAGTTCTGGTTGTGGAAGCAGCTCTGGAGTGTGACACACCCAGATCCAGCAACAGGGCAGGAGGTGGTGCGCATGATTCTGGGAGTGCCTGGCGCCCAGTGACTTTGGCACAGAGAGCTCAAGGCTCTAGCTGTGTCTGGCCAGGAGAAGGGCTCCGTGCAGAGGCAGGGAGGGTTCCGGAGGGCATGCAGCTACCAGAGTCCCTGGCCAGACGAGTGGGCCGGTGTGGAGGCAGGGAGGGCACAGGAGGGAGGACACAGGGTTGTGTGGCTCCTGCAGTTCCTGGTCAGGGCATGCGGAGGCCCAGCGGGCATGGGTCGCAGGTCGGGCGTTGCGGCGCAGCTCTTATGGAGGTGTGGGCAGCACCAACTCCAGGAGTTTGAGGTTGCTATGAGCTGTGATGCCATGGCACTCTACCCAGGGCAACAGCCCTAGGCTCCAGTGTGCCAAAACTGGTCTCACTCTGCCCTTGAGGGTTAAGTCTGTAAGGCAGCTCAGTCCCCGCCTTTAGGCTGCTCAGTCACCAGGTTACTAACTCCTGCCTGATCCTTGCTCTGCGACCCTGAGGGCAGAGTTTGCCAGCACAGTTCTCTCACAATGGCTCCCTGAGGCCCACAGCTGTACACTATTAGTTCTGTCTGGCTCAGCACCTCAGTCTGAGGCCCTAGACAATGCCCAAAGTTCTCTGCACTCTTGCTCAAGCTCTCCTCAAGGCAGTTCAACTGAGTGCCAAGTCCAAAAACACCAAAACAGTTCACAGGTAAGGCTGTTCTGGTTTGCAGTCTCACTGCTGCTTGTACTTATGGTTGCCGGCGGGATTTGGTTGATCGAAGACACGCAACCACTTGTCAGTTTTCCACTGTTTTTGTCCTCCTCTTGGGGTTCAGAAGTCCCTTGCTGACTCCCTATATCCTCAACGGGATGATTATAGGCAGATCCCACCAGCCAAAGATGCCTGGATTTTTATCTCCCCAGACTCACCGTGCCCTGTTGCAGGGAAGCTGTTACTCAGCTGCCTTCTTGGATTGTTGTGATTGAAGGGTTTTTGATTGACAAAAGCAAACTCAATATTAGCCAAACAATGACAATGTTGTTGTGCTTGTAAAAATGTTAATATGATTCTCCTTTGCCTTAAGAGAGGTAGAAAATGCATGGTCTCATTCTGCTCTAGATTGGTGAGATTATAGTTGGAAAACAAAATAATAATGATGGAAGGTGGTGTTTATTAATCACTTACACCATAGAAGGCATTGAGCTATCTATCTATCTATCTTAAGCTAGAATATCCCTTTGTCACCCTTGGTAGAGTGCTATAGCGTCATAGCTCACAGCAACCTCAAACTCTTGGGCTCAAGTGATCCTCTTGCCTCAGCTTCCCCAGGAGCTGGGACTACAGGCACCCACCACAATGCTCAGCTACTTTTAGAGATGTGGTATCGTTCTTGCTCAGGCTGGTCTCAAGCTCCTGAGTTTAGGCAATCCACCCACATTGGCCTCCCAGAGTCCTAGGATTACAAGTGTGAGCCACTGTGCCTAGCAAGAGCTAAGTATTTTATGTGGATATATATTTTTTAATTCTCACAGCATCATTTGGTACATGAAATAGTATTTTAAAAAATTCTATAGGTGAGGAAATTGGGGCTTAGATAAATCATTTACCTAGTGCCTCACAATGAGTAAGTTTGTGTCCTTACCAGGGACAAAATGTCTGAGAACCTTACTCAATTGTGGTCATGAGATCAAGTTCATGAGTCATGACCAGATATCAGAAAATGTCAGAGTGCATTGCAAGTGGTAAGGAGTTGCTTTGTAAAGCTTTTGTTCCAGTAATGCATGTGTTGTGGGTGTGGATGTTTATGCATGTGTTTATATGTGTTGGGTTGTGATGGAAAATGGATTTCTTGCTGTAAGTTAGAGTTTTTAAAGCTTGAAAACATCAGCTTACACTGTACTTCTTTCTTTAAGAGGGACAGGACAACACAAAACATATCCAGAGGGGCTGAGCATGATGGCAGGGGGATGGAAAAAACGCGTCTGCCCAGAGCAATGTCTCCAGCCCTGCAGTCTACAAAAGGAAGCTTCCCCTAGGTTGCCAATCCCAGGCCTGAAGATCATCATCAGCTGCCACATTGAGGCAGGCAGTCTGCAGTGTTGTCTGACAGTCTAGGTGATGGACAATGCCGGTGCTCCCTTAGGTGTTGGTCACGACACATCAGGGCATTGCTTATGTCCAGGGGAGGGGTATGAATAGGGAAGACTCTGGCACACAGCCAGGAGGTCAAAACAGCTAGAGGTAGTCCAGGTGTTTCACCATGGACAGCTCCCATGAGGCAGCCTTGTTCTGCAGTCTTTGTTGCCTTTGAACGCCATCATATAGGAAGCCTTGCTGACAATGTGACTTTCCCTTTTTATTGCCAGGAATTCATCCTCAACTTCCCATGACACTTTGCCTCGGAAAGCTGTGTTTTCTGACCTGACATATATAATATATGTACATTGATTTTCAGACATTATTGCACATTTAGTAGACTACAGAATAGTGTAAATGTAAGATTTATATCCATTGGGAAACCAAAAAATTAGTGTGACTCACTTTATTGTGCCTTTCTGGAACCAAACCTGCAATATCTCTGGGGTGTTTGTGTTTGTTGAATGAGGCGGTTTCAATACCTACTTTCTTTTGTACTAGGTATGTGCTCTTTGGCAAACTGCTTAGCATTTCTGAGCCTCAGTTTCCTCATCAGTAGAATGGGGATGTGAATATGTATTCTGCATTTTGTTGTGTTGTTGGAAGAATCAGATATAATGTATCTGAAAGGACCTAGACACAAATCAGGCATTTAATAAATCTTTGCTTCTCTTTCTCTAAGAAAGTAACTGACTTTTTAGCCTTTTGCCTAAGATCAAGTGTAGTATCTAAGGAAGTGACTTTTTGCCCTCCCTTCCATGGTCCTCTGAAGCCTACAGTTGACTGGAGTTCCTTCCTCACCCAAGGCCAGTTTTGCTTCTGCAACTAGAGTTCTACTTTTTGGAACTACATCCTCTGACAAGGGACTAGATGCAAGGATGGATACAAGCTTGTGACTTCTTTTCAGTGGGGAGAGGACACTGTCTGCTTGGGCTATAGCAGATACCACTGAGCTGATATATGCATTTGAGGAGTGGCCCATGTTTGAAAGGCATTTGCCAAGGGAGGTGGACTACCAGAAGCTTGCCAACTTTGTGCCGCTTTTTTCCTCCCCAAATATTTATTTATTTATTTTTTATTAAATCATAGCTGTGTACATTAATGCAATCATGGGGCACCATGAACTGGTTTTATATACAATTTGAAATATTTTCATCAAACTGGTTAACATAGCCTTCTTGGCATTTTCTTAGTTATTGTGTTAAGACATTTATATTCTACATTTGGTAAGTTTCACACGCGCCGTTGTAAGATGCACTGTAGGTGTGGTCCCACCAATCACTCTCCCTCCTCCATCCTCCCCCCACCCCTCCCCTCCCTTTCCCCTTTCATATTTTTTAGAACATAAAATCAGCACATTCTTAAAATAGGATCATCTAACAACTCATTAAAGTCATGATATCTCCCAATACTACATAGCAAGGGGTACACAACTCTTTAATATTTTGATACACATAATACCAAGCATTTTTCTATGACCACACTTATCTTTTATATATTTATAAAATATGATTTTAAATGTGATAATTCTCTTATCTGTACCTGCCTTCTTTCATTTAACATTTTCTAATGTCAAAATAAATGTACTTTGTTCTTTTTTTAAACATCTACATAGTATTCCATTATATCCTGTGTCCTTAATCTGATTAACCAATTAATTTTTATTTGAGTTATATCCAATTGTTTTGCTAATGATGAATATCTTTGTCTACTTAGGACATGCGTGCTATAAGTCTCCCTTGCAAGACAGATTTTTATCTCCCGAAAAATATTTGGACTTTGGAAACAGCTAAGAGTAATTTGGCATCAACTTTGTCATGATTCTTGTAGAAAGTATTTATTCAGCACCATGTGTTCCAGACCACATGCTGGGTTCTGTGAATACAGAGAGGAGTTCAGGTTCATCAACACAGCCTTGTAATGTGGGTTTCATGTGATGAGGGCCCTAAGGGATGGGTGAGCAACCCTTGCTCTGGGGTGGCTGGAAAGGAATTAGAGAAGGCTTTACAGGGAACATTTGATCTGAGCTTTAAGTAGCAAAAAAAGGAAAAAGAAGGACATTTCAAATATCAGAAATAGAGCTTATAAAGCCAGAGAGAGAGGGGATAGCATGCTATGTTTTGTAATTGGCAAATCATAGTTTAGGTCTGAAATAGACATAGATGTTCTGTGCGTGGAGGAGAGAGGATCCAGGAGAGAAGCTGCTAAAGGCGGCCAGGGCCGGACTGCAGAGTCCACGCTGGGTAGTCTGAACCTGGGGGGAGGGAGAAGTGGGAAGGAGTAACTAAGGTCTTGGGCTTTGGAGTCTAGCTGGGCTCCAATTCTCACCTATCACTGCAGACCTTCCCCACAGTGCCTTAGTCCAGGCAAAAAGGACCAAAGAAGGCCCCACTCTGGCCCTCCTTTGGCTGTGCCCCTCACGTGGGATGAGGAGTCAGTGGGGCTAAGGGGACATGCCCACCATGTCCATTCTTCCTTCTGGGCAATTCAACCTGTGATTCCTGTACTAACATCCCCTAACCTGGTTCCGGGGTCTTGCACAAACCTGTTTGCAGAGTGCAGGCCCTGAGGATGCACTGTGCTGCTGGTGTGCACATTTCCCCTCTGAGGTGAGGTGTGCACAGGGGTGGCTGTTACCAGGGTATGTGGGTGGGGCTTTCGGCTCAGGTGTCCACATGCAGGTGGTGAGACCTCTTAGCCAGAAAGGGAGCCAAGACAAAAAGAGAAGGGAGTGGGCTATGGGTTCCAGGCCTGTGCCTGCCTGGGCCCCATAGGTGTCCTGGAAGGCCTGTTTCTTAACTTGCCTGCTTCTTAGTCTCCGTTCTGTAAAGTGGGATGCAAAATAGACCTGGCATCATGGGTATTTGGTAGATAAAATGTCAGATGTAAAATGCCTGCTTAGTATTCACTAGGTGCTCAATAAAGGCTTATTGTAGGAAACAGGTTCTCAAAGGGGCTTTGAGGCTGCAGACAGCATGCGGACATGTGGGTGTGTGTGGAGGATGGGCTGGGCATGGGAGCTAAAGACAGTGGGGTCACAGAGTTGATGGGAATTTGGACTGTCCTGGGCTGAGGCCTGGGGCAAGTCACTGGACATCTCAGGTCATCCATAGTCACTGGAGTTGGGGATGTACAACACCTTCCTGATAGTCATTGAAATCTGCATTTCTTCAGTGTAAAACTGACTGCCAGCACAACAGCCACAAGGGTGGTGGTCTTGCTGAAGTGCAGATTCCCAGGCACAGTTGCTCAGAGTCTCTGGGGATGGGACCCAGAAGCCCTAATAGAGCATGTTGAGTTTGCAAACCACCGACACAGCAAAATAAAGAGCAATTGCTGACTAAAGATTGCACATTAAAATCTGGGATGACATTGAAATCAAAGAGCTATTAAACTACATGGAAGGCAGGAATATTACTTCATATATACCAATTGTTTTGGAGGAAAGAAATGTCTTTCCAAACATAAGGCCAAAAGAAGAAAAGAACAAAAATGTGTTGGTGACAAAGGGGTTGGAAGCCACACAGCGGTGTGTGCGTGTGTATCTAAGGGATTGCAAATCGATATCCCATTTCCCTTGGAGTTTCCACAGCTGCCCACAGGGCGATTCCTGACTCCAGGATGAATAGGGCCATATCGCCTGGCTGGAGAACAATGAATTTTCCAGATGGACCACATATCCTTTCAATGGTCTTTCAGGAAACAACTAGGAGGGGAGTGAATTCCCCCTCCCAGAAGGGCACTGACATACTCCCAGCCTCCTCCCAGCCGGTTCCCCAGCAGTGAGGCAGATCCTCTGAAGTCACATGGGCTGCGCTGTCAACTGTTACTCATGTACTGATTTTTCTATCCACTGGACTGTGATTACCTTGTGGGCAGGGCCATCTGGTATCTCTGTTGATCCTGCCCCCTGTATCCATGAGGACCAGCGTGCTGCATTCATACATGACAAGGGCCCATTTCTTGCTCACAGAATGTGTCCATCATGGGTCCATGTCATCCTCACTCTGGCCCCTGCCTGATCAATGGAGTTTTCAGCACCTGGGCTGCTCCCAGGCTCCAGGGAAGGGAGACAGAAATGTGGTGGGTGTCACACTGAATATTAAAGACACCTAGGAGTCACAAGTGACTTCTCACATTTCACTGGACAAAGAAAAATCACACAGCCCCATTTAAATGGTAGGAGCTGGGAAGTTTGGTGAACTTGGTGTTTTGAAGGAGGAAACCAGAAAGAACAGCTGTAAAAACTAACAGGAGCTTGGAACTGTGCAGGCAAAGGGGTGAAATGGGCTTGTCACGAATCCAGAGCTAATAAGAATGGGGAAAGACACATGGGTCTGAGGATCCAGAGGAAGCCCAGCTCTTATCTGGGCATTGGGTTCCATACCTGAAAAATATGACACATCAGCTTTTCAACTTCAGATTTCCCCTTTGTCTGTAAGCTGGGCAGGCATTTACTGGCTGAGCTGGCATTTCCAGCTCCGCAATTTGAATTCTGAAGGCACTTCATGATCTGATAGTACGCCAAGCCAATCACGTGGGGATGCTTGCCCCAGAACCTGCCAGCGAGGTTCACAGTAGTTATCCCAGGTGTGCACAGTGGACACAGCTGAGCATGGAGCCTGGGGCAGCCTGCAGGCCCCGGCTGTTCCTACTGCAACATGAACTCCCTTCAAGAGAGCCAGACTAGCAGAGCTGTAGGGGCCTGATGGCTTGAGTCCAGATCTCACCTCCAGCACTTACGGGGTGTCCTCAGGTGAGTGATTTATCCTCTGTTGCCTTCCCTGAGGTTGTTTCTGAGGACTAGCCAAGCTTACATAAGTAGAACCTGTCTCATTATGCCTGCTGCTCACAGAGACTCAATGATGGACGTCAGCTGTGAACCTGAATGTTCTTGTTCATTTCTGTCTGCTAAACATCCCAGTGCTTACAGCCTCAGTCTTTCTATCTGTGAAAGAGAAATATTGGTAAAATATCTAGACAGAGTTGCAAGATTTAAAGTTGGTGGAAACATAACATAAGCAAAGTCCTAACAAAGCAGAAAAATGTTTTATGAGCTGTTTCTTTAAAATCTTCTCACCCCTTTTGTAACTAAAACCTGCATTCCTGCTGGAGGACAGTAATAAGAGGGGAATGGGAGTGTTCTTTGGTTTTCTTTTTTCTTTTTGATACTGGAGAAGAGGTCACAAGATTGTCTTTGCTGGAGATGGGGGTCTTTCAGGACCATCAGCTTTGGTTAAAGAGCAATAGCCTGAAGCTGATACCCCTCCCCACTAAGCTCTGTGATTGTGCTTAGAGTTAGTCCATTGGTATGTCATCCAAGTCCTGTCCTCATTTATTCAAGACAGGCACAAAAGATGTCAGCCGCAGTTGCAACCCAATTCCTACTACTCCCCAAACCCTCTCCCAATGTACCCCAAATCCACATAGCTCTGCCAACACCTGACTCATCCCACTGAAAACAACTATCCAGCTAGAAGCAATTTTGGAAGACAGACCTTCGTCTCCATCACTTCTTTTAACAAGAGTAGAGAGTGCTGGGGGGCCTAATGCAGCCACACATGAACCCTCTCCCCGCTTCTTCCTCCTCCTCCTCCTCCTCCTTCCAAGACAAAGGCACAAAGCATCTGGCTAGCCCCACCCTCAGAGAAGTTCATGCCAAAGGACTCCAACTTTCCAGGCAAGCTGGGGAATTTGCCCACCTCCTATGGCCCCATATAAAAGGGGTCTCTAACTGCCCCCAGGCACAGACACCATCTTAGCACTGCCCAGGCGGGTCACCCCCTCTTCAATAAAGCTGACCTGAAAATTTCTGCTCTGGTCTCATCTCTGGGTGCTACCACTTCCACCTTTCAGATGTAACTCCAATTCTAGGGCAGAAACAAACCCTTAGACAATGTCATTAAGCGCACTCTGGTGCTTAGGTCCTCCTAAGTGGTTTGGGAGTAGGGGAGGGGAAGTGAGGCACAAGAAAAGTTGGAAAATTAGTAAAAGGGCTTGCTTTTCCCTGCCCATCTACCCTTGGAAAGACTTGTGGCTGACAGGGTAAGAACTAGAAGTTTGTGGTTTGGGAGAGAAAGCCGCAGGACACGAGTACGTAATCCACGTGTTATATATGTTGTAGTGAAACCAATAGGGCCGCAAAGAAAAGAACACGCCAATTACCTTCTGCAGTGGAAGTTTATTCTACAGTATCGCTGGGGTTGTGGGTTTCTTTGCAGACAGGTAACTTCTGGTGCTTGAGGCGTTATCCACAGTCACTTCTGGGTTAGAGTTGGAGATTTCGGGGCAATACAGTGCAGGGACGGGATGGTGTCTTTCCCTCTCTCTTGGCCTTTTAAAATATTTTTGAGGTCCCATTGAGGGATTTTTTTATTTAATTATTTTTCATTAAATCATAACTTTGTACATCGATGCATTTATGGGATTCAGGGTTGAGGGATGTTTTGAAGGATGTAAGTGTCTGATATAGTTTGGATATTTGCCCCCTCCAAATCTTACATGTTGAAGTTTTGTCCCAGTATTGGAGGTGGAGCCTAGTGGGAGGTGTCTGGGTGGTGAGGGAAGATCTCTCATGAACAGTTTGGTGCTGTCCTCATGGCAATGGGTGAGTGATGCTCCATTAGATCCTGTGAGATGTGGTTGTTAGAAAGGACTTGAACCTCCCCGCTTGCTCTCTTTCTTCCTTCCTTGCCCCATGTGAGTTTGACTTCCCCTTTTCCCTTCTGCTGTGATGGGAAGCTCCCTGAGCTCCTCACCAGAAGCAGATGCTGGTGCCATGCTTCTGGTCCAGCCTGGACAACTGTCAGCCAAATAAACCTCTTTTCTTCATTAATCACCCAGCCTCAGGCATTCTTCAGATCAATGCAAACAGACTAAGATGGTGACCAAGAGAAAGAGTTAGGAAGAGGGTCATTCTCTGCCCACTGTCCCTGTTGGTGCTTTCAAGGCTCAAGGTGACAACCAGTGAGGATCGCTGTGCCCAGAAGATGGCTGGACAGAATAGTACTGTTATGGAAGAGGCTATCAGTGGCCAAGGGCCCAGGGCGCATGGGCAGGTGATGCTCTTCCAGAAAACTGAAGAACATGGCAGGCTCGAACCTGGTACTGCTGCCACCCTGGCAGCTCACTAAATAACTGTAGGAAGGGTTTGCTCTTGAGAATCAGATGGCTGTGATACTGCTACCTAGCTGGTGCTGTTCATGGATGCTGCTTAGGAAAATGCTGCCAGTGTTTGTGTGTGTGTGTGTGAGAAAGAGAGAGAGAGAGAATAATTGCTCTGTTAAGAGCTGACTTTGGTGCTTCTAATTTAGCCCTTTGTTCTAAGACCTAACACCCCTGTATTTGATGGTAGTCAGTGGTTTCCTTTTCTTTTTCTTCCTTTTTTTTTCTGGGAAAGAGTGTCACTCTGTTGCCCAGGCTAGAGTGTTATGATATTAGCATAGCTCACAGCAATCTCAGACTCCTGGGTTCAAGTGATCCTCCTGCCTCATCCTCTGAGGAGCTGAGCCTACAGATGCCTGGCACAATGCCTGGCTAATTTTTCTATTTTTAGTAGTGACAGAGGTCTCACTTTTTCTCAGGCTGGTCTTAAACTCCTGAGCTCAAGTGATCCTCCTGCCTTGGCCTTCTGGAATGTTAGGATTATAGACACTGTACTTGGCCAGCAGTCTCCTTTTAATTTATAGCTCCTTCCTCACTTCAATCAATTTATGTAAGTTGCACCAAAGTTATTGGGTTCCAGGAACCATAGCCATTGTTGAAATGGCTGCTGGAGCTTAAATAAAAACAAAAATTCTAAAATTTATATGGAACCACAAAAGACTAGATAGCCAAAGCCACCCTGAGCAAAAAGAACAAAGCTGGAAGCATCACCTTATCTGACTTTAATTATACTACATGAATGCCATTGGTAGTGATTGCACTGAATCTGTAGATTATTTTGGGTAACATGGATTTAATTTTTTTAACAATATTGATTCTTCCAATCCATGAACATAGAATTTTTTTGTTTTGTTTTTTGGTGTCTTCTTAAATTTCTTTCATCAATGTCTTATAGTTTTCATTGTAGAGATCTTTTACTTCTTTGGTTAAGTTTATTCCCAGGTATTTTGTTTTACTTGTACCTACTGTAAAGGGGATTACTTTCTTGATTTCTTTTTTGTTTGTTTTCGGCGTATAGAAATGCTGCTTATTTTTGTATGTCGGTTTTGTATTCTGCAACTTTATTGAATTTGTTTACTAGTTCTAAAAGTTTTTTTGTGAAGTCTTTAGGTTTTTCTAAATATGAGATTATGTTGTCTGCCAATGAGGATAATTAGACTTCATTTCCAACTTGGATGGATGCCCTTGATTTCTTTTACTTGTCTCATTGCTCTGCATAGGACTTCCAGTGCTATGTTGTATAAAAGTGATGAAAGTGCGCGTCCTTGTCTTGTTCTGGATCTTAAAGGAAAAGCTTTCCGTTTTCCCCTATTTAACATGATTCCAGCTGTGGCATTGTCATATGAAGCTCTTATCATGTTGAGGTAAGTTCCTTCTACACTCAGTTTTTTGAGCGTTTTGAATTTTATTGATTGCTCTTTCAGTATCTATTGAAATGATCACAGGGTTTTTGTTCTTTATTCTGTTGATATCATGTATCACATTTATGGATTTGTGTATGTTGAATCACCATGCTTGTGTCCCTGGGATGAATTCTGATTGATCACAATGGATAATCTTTTTAATGTGTTGTTGAATTCAGTTTATTAGTATTTTGTTGAGGATTTTTTCTTCTGAGTTCGTCAGCGATATTGGCCTATAGTTTTCTTTTGTATGTGTGTCTTTTTCTAGTTTTTGTAGTAGGGCAATAATTGCCTCATAAAATGAGTTTGGAAGTATTTTCTTCTCCTTTAGTTTTGAGACTAGAGTGAGTAGGTTTGATATTAGTTCTTCTTTAAATGTTTGCTTGAGTTCAGCAGTGAATCTATCAAGCCTTGGGCTTCTCTTTGATGGGAGACCTTTTATTACTGTTTCTATTGCATTATTTGTTATTGGCTTATTTAAGCTTTGGATTTCTTCATGGTTCAATCTCAGAAGGTTGTATGTGTCTAGAAAATTCATTCACTTCTTCTAAGTTTTCCAACTTACTGGCATATAATTACTCACAAATAGTCTAATGGTTCTTTGAATTTCTGTATTGAATTTTATTCAACATAGCACTGGAAGTCCTATACAGAGCAATTAGACAAGAAAAAGAAATTAAAGGCATCCATCTAAGTCGTAAATGAAGTCAAATTATCCTTGTTTGAAGACAACACAATCTCAATTTATCAATCTCTTCTTAATTTCTTCATTGACCCATGGTCATCAAGATATATTGTTTAATTTTTATGTGTTTGTATAGTTTTCAAAGTTATTGTTATTGATATCTAGCTTTATTTCATTACGGTAAGAAAAGACATTTGATATGATTTCAATTTCTTTGAATTTTTCAATCTTTGTTTTGTAACATATAGTCTATTCTTGAGAATATTCCATGTGCTGATGAATGAAATAAATGACATGTGTGTTGAATGAAATGTTCTGTAAATGTCTGTTAGGTCTATTTGGTCTATAGGGTAGATAAAGTCTAATGTTTCTTTGTTGATTTTCTGTCTAGATGATCTGTCTAATACTGAAAGTAGGATGAAGTTCCCATGTATTATTGTATTGAGGTCTAGCCCTCTCTTTAGCTCTAATATTTGCTTTATATATCTGAGTGTTCCAGCTTTGGGTTCATATATATTTATAATTATTACACATATATCCTCTTGATGAACTTACCTCTTTATCATTATACAATTACCTTATTTGTTCCTTTTCATAGGTTTTGTCTTTAATTCTATTTTATCTGATATAAGTATGGCTACTATTGCTCTTTTTTGTTCTATTTGCATAAAATATTGTTTTCTATCAGTTCATTTCAGTCTGTGTCTTCATAGGCAAACCAAGTATCTTATAGGCAGCATGTAGTTGGGTCTTTTATTTTAATCCATTTGGCTATTCTATGTCTCTTTTTCTTTTTGAGCTAGGATCTTGCTGTATTTCCCAGGCAAGAGTGCAGGGGCCCTGTCATATCCCACTGCAGCCTCAAACCCTCGTGCTGAAGCAATCGTCTTGCCTCAGCCTCCTGAGTACTTAGGACTACAGGCACATGCCACCATGTCTTGATAATTTTTTTTTTTTTTTGAGAGACAGGGTCTTGCCATATTGCTCAGGTGAGTCTCAAACTCCTGGCCTCAAATGATCCTCCTGCCTCAGCCTCCTAAAGTGCTAGGATTATAGGTGTGAGCCATCATACCCAAACATTTATGTCTTTTGATTGGAGAATTTAGTCCATTTGCATTTAATGTTATGTGTTATTGATTGATGAGGACTTACTACTGCTATTTAATTTTTTTCTGGTTGTTTTATTGGTCCTTCTTTTCCACCCCCTTCCTCCCTCCCTCTCTCCCTCCCTGCCTTATTACCTTCCTTCCTTCCCGTAAAAGTAATTTTCTCTGATAGCATATTTTAATTTCTTGCTTTTTGTGTTTTCTGTTTTTATTATAGGTTTTCATTTTGTGATTACCATAAGGCTTGCAAATAACATCTTATAACCAATTATTTTATTTTATTTTATTTATTTATTTTTATTTTTTTTAAATTAAATTAAATTTTTTTTTTTTTTTATTGTTGGGGATTCATTGAGGGTACAATAAGCCAGGTTACACTGATTGCAATTGTTAGGTAAAGTCCCTCTTGCAATCATGTCTTGCCCCCATAAAGTGTGACACACAGCAAGGCCCCACCCCCCTCTCTCTGTCCCTCTTTCTGCTTTTCCTCCCCTAACCAATTATTTTAAACTGATGACAACTTAACTCTGATCACAAAGAAAAGAAAAAAAGCAAGGAAAGAGAAAACTAAAAATTTCTATACTTTAACTTTTTGACTTTTTCTTCTATTTGTATCTTTTTATATTGTCTCTCTTTTAAAAAATTATTTTAATTATTATTTTTGCTATCTTTGTCTTTTAGTCTCCCTACTAAGGATATGAGTGATTTAAACACTGTAATTACAGTGTTAGAGTATTCTCTATTTGTCTGTGTATCAATGAGTTTTATATTTTCAGATTATTTCTTGTTGCTCATTAACATACTTTTATTTCAGATTGAAGAACTCCCTTTAGGGTTTCTTGTAAGACAGGTCTGGTGTTGACGAAATCCCTCAGCTTTTGTTTCTCTGGGAAAGTCTTTATTTCTCCTTCATGTTTGAAGGATAATTTTTCTGGACATAGTAGTCTTAAGTTGAAAGTTTCTTTTCCTTCAGTACTCTGAATATCTGCTGACACTTACTCCTAGAGTTTCTGCTGAGAGTTTCTGTTGCTGGCTGTATCAAAGTTCCTTTATATGTTATTTGGTTCTTTTCTCTTGCTGATTTTAAGATCTTCTCTTTATCCTTAACCTTGGAGAGTTTTATTATCATATGCTTTGTGGTAGTTTTATTATTATATGCTTCTTTGGGTTGAATCTGCTTGGTGTTCTTTACCTTATTGTACTTGGATATTCACATCTTTCTCTAGGTTTGGATAGTTTTTTGTTATTCTTCTTTGAATAACTTTTATATCCTGATTTCTCTCTCTCTCTCTACATTCTCTTTAAGGCCAATAACACTTACTTTTAAGGCCAATAACATTTGCTTTTTAGTGGCTATCTGAATCTCGTAGGTGTGCTTTATTTTTTTTATTCTTTTTTCTCTTATACCTATGTATATTCATGCAGCCTGTCTTTGAACTCATTCATTCTTTCTTTTGCTTGATCGGTTCTGCTGTTGAGAAACTGATGCATTTTTAACTTTGTCAATTGAATTTCTTGGTTCCAGAAGTTCTGCTTGATTTTTTAACGATTTCCATCTCTTTGTTAAATTTCCCTGATAGAATTCTGAATTAATTGTCTAGGTTATTTTGAAGTTCATTGAGCTTCCTCAAGATAGCTATTATATTTTGAATTCCCTGTTTGGAAAGGTCACATATCTCTGTCACTAGATTCACTCTGTGAATCTACTGATGATAAACACCTGGATTGGTCACTGGTGTCTAATTTAGTTTTTTTTTTTTTTTTTTTGGTGAGGTCATGTTTTCCTGAATGTTCTTGGTGCTTGTGGACTTTTGTCAATGTCTGAGCATTGAAAAGTTAGGTTTTTATTCCAATCTTCACAGTCTTGGTTTGTTTGTAACCATTCTTCTTGAGAGGGCTTTCCAAGAATTCAAAGGGGATTGAGTATTGAGACATAAGCTTGTGGTTACCAGAGACTTTTCAGCACTAGAGGATACCCTAAACCTAGGAAAAGTACAAATCTTGTAGATTCCTAGATACATATTCTCAGTGTACTTGGGGAAGGGGTGACATTGGTACAGCTGACATCTTGCTGGGTCTCACTTGAAGCCCATGGCCTCCCAGACCAGCACGGTACTGGGGTTTATGAGGCCTGTGGCCACTGAGTTTATTCAAGGCTTTTGGCCTTTTTAGCCAGTAGGTGACGAATCCTGCCAGGATTTTCTTCTGGCCCAGGGTGGTTCTAGAAGCACCATCCTGGAACAAAGGCCTGGAATCTGGAGCTTTAGGAATCTGCCTGGTCATATATTTTTACTGTGGCTAAGCAGGTATCCAAGTTGCAAGATGAAACTCTGTATTCTTTGTCTTCTTTCCCCATGTGAGAAGAGCCTTTCCCTGAATTGCACTGAACTGGGAGAGGGATGATGCAGGTACTCCCATGGTCACTATAGCTGGTGTTGCACTGGGTCACTTGTGCCCTCAGGCCACTGCCTTTGACACCAGTGAAGCACTAGGGTTTGACCAAGGACTAAGGTCTCTGTAGCTCAACTTCCTTTCATATTTATTGACGTCTTCAGGCTACTTTATGCAGCTGGCAGTAAAGCTGGCTAGGACTCAGTTTCCTCTTGTTGAGGTAGAGGATTTCCCTCTGGCTAGGGACGGACTAAATGATCCCTCTGTGGTTGCTGAGGGAGTTTTACCCTGTTCATGTTCCCTGTAACAGGGCAGCATTGATCTTCAATGCAAAGTCCCACACTTGCTTCAGTCTCCCTCCCTCAAGCACACCAGTTTCTCTCTTTGGGCTGTGCTGTCTGGGGTTAGGGTAGAGGTGGTGTTGACAGTGCAAAACTGTCCTTTCTACCATCTTCAATGCCTCCTTCCCTGTCATTATGTTATAATCAGGTACAGTGATCATTTGCCTGACTTTTGGTTCTTGCAGAGGTACTCTCTTTCTTGGATAGAAGCTGATGTTGATGCCCCTGCAGGGACCAACTGGAGGATTCTATTTGGCCGTCTTGGTCCATTTCTTCTTTCTTTCTTGAGAGCACATGATCCAGAAAGGCTTATGGAAGAACAAACTTATTGGGACATATTCTATAAAAGGTAGCTGGATGAATGGCAAATAATTTCAGCATTGTTTACTCCTCTTGAGTCAGGTTACATTTTGTATATGAATTCTATACATGATGTCATGGTAGAGTGGAATTGATCTGACTTCATCATGATCTTGAAGTTGATGACTGGTGTGACATAAAGGCAACAAGAACACTACATGGCCTTGTGTAATGTGCTTAGTAGGTGAATCTATTGATGATAAACACCAGGGAGAGACATTAAGATCTCCTGCAGACAGATGGAAATTTTACCTTTTCCTGCATGGATAGAAGATACTGCATAGCACAAAATGCCATGATTCAGCAAGAAGGTGGTAAGATGTCTTGGTGTGGGTGGTAAGGATGTACCTCCAAATGGGTGGGTGAAGGTTGCGATACCAAGTTCCACCATCCTTCTGTTTCTCCAGATAACTTGATTGGTCCCCTGGGCTGTACAGCAGGCAAGCATGTGTCCAAAGTCTTGTGAACATAGCCATTTTACTTTCTGTTTCTGATTCCTGTATCCCAGAAATTCCAAACCAGTTCGTAAGATGTGGACCATTAGGGAGACAGAAGATGCTAAAAGTAGGAGAGGTTATAAAACATCGCAATAGAAATAAAAAATAAAGATACTTTTTGTTAATTCACTTTTTGTTTTTAGTGAGGCTTGAGACATTGTTCTGCTTGCCAGTTGTGAGGTCTGTATACTTGAAGACAGACTCATCTCACCCTTCTCTACCTTGTGCTAGGATGGATGTGGTCATAGCTATTAAGGGGAAGTAGCAGTGGCAACCTCAGCTACATGGGAATTGTCCAGCAGGGGCACACATATTCAAATACTTACAGGCTCAGACAGTTAATGAATTGAGCCTTGGAGTGACTAAAGCATATTAGTGGGTACTTGCCCTTTGCTACGTACAGGGGACAGCACTCCCAAGCACCTGCCCAGTGAGTCCATGTGAAGATATAAGTATCATTACAAGGAAAGCCAGGTTTTGTGTGTGAAATTTACAAATCCTTACTTTCCAAAATCAACCAGAATATATCTGAGGGCTCAATATGGCCTGTGATCATGGGTTTAGATAGCGTTTAAATATACCCAGCCCAGTGCCTGGCATACAGTAAGTCTTTAGTTCTCTGTCTCTCTTTCCTAGTCAGGAGGGCTTTGTATGATCAGGAAGGAAAATAAGATTAAGCCCAAGATGGGTGGAGGTTGTCTGTTTGTTGTCTTAATGGGTTAAGTCTCATCATTAAATTTCCCCGAGCTGAAGCCTTTCTGCAGAAGAAATAACAGCCAAGCCTGAACACCCTGAAAGCTCTATTAATCTTTCTATAACCCCATTAACACTCACTGCATATTTCCTGTGAAAAAGGATTGCAAATGACCAGAGCCCCACAGTATGAAAATATGTCATGTACTCAGCAACGGGGGAAGTCTGTGTAGGCACACATCAGGAGGATTGTTGGAGCACTCTTCCTTCAGAATTGTTAAAGGAGGGGGAACTGAGAGGGAGAGTGAGAATAATTTAACCCCAGGAATCTTATAACTTGACAATCATTACACTGGAGTCACCTGTACTTTCCATCTAGAAATATCTATTACCTTGAACCTGGGGTTAGATGCCTTCTCCCCAGGGGAAATCCAGAAACAGAGATTTATTTGTGCAGCAATAATTGAGGAGTTCATTTGGTTTTAGTGTGGATCTTTCAACCACAATCAATTTCACTCTCCATCATAAATAATGGAGGTTGCCAAGGCAGCTGGGCGGAGTGAGATTTGATGTGCTGTGGACAGTGCTCAAATAGCCTCAACAGAGCCCACTGTGACATCACACTTGGAGAAGGTTTGACTGGCAGGGAGTTTTTCTTGTTTTTTTTTTTTTTTTTTCCAAACAGACCTCCCCCTCTTTGAATGAGATAGCCATTTGGATATTGCAGATTAACTGCTCCCAGATAGCAGCAGTCTCATGTGCCCCAGCAGTGTCTGGGAGAGTGTGCTCTAATAGCCCAACTTCACATTCGGTCCCCCAAGGTACCCCAGGCTTGCTTCTCAGGGAAACCTTGTCGGTAGGTAGAGGAATTACTAAGTGGACTACTGTAATTGGCAGAGTTTCAGAGAGGCACCTAGTTAGGTGCCCTGAGGCAGTATAGGAAATGGCTATTTGAAGTTTGAATTAGTTGAGAATAAATAAGAAAGGGCACACACACATAAAAAAAAGAATCAGTATTGACGTCTTTACAGAGATTTTCTATTTCTAAGAAAATGAGATGTAGAATTTTTAAAACTTTACACCTGGAATACACTGACTTAAACATATCTCCCAGCCTGGCCCTCTCCTCCCGGTGCACTGGACAACTTTCAAGCCTCTGCGAACCTCTTTCAAGCCTCGGGGCCTTTGCCTGTGCTGATTCCTTGGCCTTACTCCTCTTGCATTTCTTTACCTGGACAAGGTTTACCTGATCTTCTGGGTCCAGCTTAAAAATAAGTTCCTCAAGATAATCTTCCAGAGTACATTATATACTCCCATAGCAAGCTTTTCTAGTACTGGTACAGTTGAAATCAAATAATCATTTGTGATTATTTAGTAAATGCCAACCTCCCTCTTAGGCTTGAAGACTTCCTGGGGAGCAGGTATTGTCAGTCTTGTTCAATCTTGTATTCTAAGACCTTAGCACAGCCCTTGGCATGTAGGAGGCATCAGGTATATTTGTTGAATGAGTGAGTGAATAAATAACAGGAGGATGCCTCTTTGTAATGTACTGCTGTGTATTCTTATAGCCTGGCAGCTCAGCTGGTCAAGAGAAAAGGTAATAGGCATCATCTGGGCTTATTTGGGACAAATGAGTCTTTTTTGACTAGTTTACAGGGAAGTGACCATCACTCAATCACCAATGGTCCAAAAGTCAGCTAGGCTGGGCATTAGGGTAAATCCATGAAGTGTTATCAAAGTCAGCTGATGGCATCACTGTTAGACATGGGAAACAAGATTGAGCCACTGTAGAGTAGGGGAGCAGAGAATTGAGATTGCAAACTCCTGGCTTGATCCCAGAGATATGTGGGATAGGGGGGAGGAGTCCATCAGAAAAGCTTAAGATTATGGAAGCTCATGAGCATATAGGAGATTTTCTCCTTTTAGGGGATGGATTTGAACCAGCAAGGTTGATTCCAGAACTGCTGGTGGAGATAAGATTTCTATTATTCATGTCCTGGTCAGGTAGAGTTCAGGGTCCAGGCAGAGGGCGTGGAGACTTGGAGGTCTACACAGCATCCTCTTCCTCTGCCATTAGACCCTGGTTTTTGTTTCAGGAGCCATACCTCATTCTTTTGCCCCATATGACATGTTGGCTCCACACTCTAAGTCTTAGGGTAATTCACATGAGTCAGGCCTATGCCAGTCCCACTGTCTATCTCTGGACTCAGTGATTGGTTCAGGGATGGGTACTAGAGCCCAGTTAGGCCAAGAAGGGTCAATAAGGGTCAAGAAGAACCAACTGTTATGGAAGTAGACTCACGTGGGACCACTGGACTTAAACAAAGTGGGATGTGAAGTTGCAACTTGGGCTATCATCTTGTCTCAACAGGAGAGAACCTGATGATGGATCTAAATAGCACCCAGAATTCTGGGACGATGGCTGACTGGTAGCAACCCTTGGCAGAAGCTTCTGACAAGAGGAAGAAAAATTGGATGGAATTGGACTCTATGAAGCCAAAGGTGAGGAGCTAAGTCAAGAAAGAAATTCGGCAAGCTGTAACTCCAAGGAAGGACATTCAAGGAAACAAATTACAGGTACAAACCCTATCAACTAGAGGACGGGAGACCCCTCCCTCAAGCAGGAAGCTCACCATAGGCTATCTGCGAGTGAGCAGGGGATAAAAGACCTCTCATTATACCTCTCTGGAGAGAGCCACTAAATATCAGGTTTCTTTCTCTAGGGAGGTCCCACTTGTGAACATAGACAGCATTCTGCCAGGCATAAAATTGAACAGATATTTCCCCCCACAAGTCCAAAGTCCCAGTCCACCCTTCCCCCCACAAATGGCGGTCTGAAGTTCTGCCCCTATAGAGCCCAAAGTGTTTGGTCTTTCTGGAGAGATATGAGCATAGTGTGGACTTCCAACCATCAGGATGGAATCTGTGACTAACAGGAAAGAAGAGGGTGTGGGAAGAAAGGGACGCTCAGCAGGAGGATGAGCAGTCCCTTGGTTATGACTATGCCTGGCCACTGGTGGTGTTGACCCTCGGTTCAGGCTGTGTCTGGTGGGACAGGGTGCAGAAACCCTAGGTCTGATGGTACCCACAACAGGAGAGTGGTTGCCATGTGTGAACAGAGTTTGGCAGACAGGGCTGGTTCCCAGCCCCTGCTGGGCCTGTGAGCAGAGGCTTGCTAGGCATGGACTGAGATCTGAGGGCAAGGGCGTGGTTTCCTGGCTCCAGCAGGCTGGTAAGCAGAGGCTTACCAGGTGAGGATTGAGAACTGGGGGTGGGGAATGGTCCCCTGACTCCAATAGAGCCTGCAAACAGAGGCTTGCCAGGCAGTGGACTGAGACTAGCAGGTGGGGTGTGGTCTCCTGACTCCAACTGGTCTGGCAAGCAGAGGCTAGCTGGGTGTGGACTGAGACTGGTGGGTGGTGGGTGGCTCCTGGCTCCAACTGGGCCTGTGAGCAGAGAAGCTTACAACAGTGTGGACTGAGTCTGGTGGGCAGGGGTGTGGATCCCTGGCTCCAATTGTGCTGTTGGAGACCCTTGAATCCCTCTCTGTTGAGTAGGGTCTGTACTGCCTGAGACAATTTAATTGGAACTCGTGTCTGAGGCTGTCCACTTGGGGACATTCTCAGGTTGACCTGCGAAGTTCTATAGTGGAAAAGAACTGAAGGGTGGGGGCTCGGTGCTTCAGCTGTTTGTATCTCTTCACAGTAGAGATTTAAACCTTGTACTGTAGCTTCTTAGAATAGGGTAGAGGTTGGCTGATATTAGAACAGAGCTAGCTTGCACTATCTCACCAAGTAGGTCCTCAGAGTCTCCAGCCAAAACTCTGAAAGGGGTCTTTGTAAGGTTGTAGGAAATAAACCACAATTACAAAGCCTAGCGCTCTGGTAAGGGGCTAGATATCTCTTCTACCTGGGATCCCCAATTCAATCTCACCCTATCAGTTCTAATAACAAAATGGTGGAAAATAAACATGGTGTGGACCCAACAGAAGAACTCTGGCAACATAAATAACCAGAGTAGATCAACCCCCCCAAGAAATGATGAAGGAGATACAACTGAAGATGCCATGCATAGACAAATGGCAGCAATGTCAGGAATTGAATTCAGAATATGAATGGCAAATAAGATAAATAGAATGAAAAAAAAGATGGAAATTGAATTCCAAAGGGTAGTTCTAAAGTTGTCTCAAGAAATTAATGAATTCAAAGACCAACTCACCAAAGATATGAACACAATGAGAAAAGAGATCACAGAGCTCAAGGAAATGAAAAAGTTGAGGAGCTCTGAAATACAGTAGAATCCCTCAGTAATATTGTTGACCAGGCGGAAGAAAGGATCTCTGAAACTGAAGACAAAGCTTTTGGGTTTGTATTTTTTTTTTTTTTATTAAATCATAGCTGTGTACATTAATGTGATCATGGGGCACCATACACTGGCTCTATAGACCGTTTGACACATTTTCATCACACTGGTTAACATGGCCTTCCTGGCATTTTCTTAGTTATTGTGTTAAGACATTTACATTCTACATTTACTAAGTTTCACATATACCCTTGTAAGATGCACCGCAGGTGTAATCCCACCAATCACCCCCCTCCGCCCAACCCCCTCTTCCTCTCCTCCCTTTCCCCCTTCCCCCTATTTTTGGGTTATAACTAGGTTATAGCTTTCATGTGAAAGTCATAAATTAGTTTCATAGTAGGGCTGAGTACATCGGATACTTTTTCTTCCATTCTTGAGATACTTTAGTAAGAAGAATATGTTCCAGCTCCATCCATGTAAACATGAAAGAGGTAAAGTCTCCTTCTTTAAGGCTGCATAATATTCCATGGTGTACATATACCACAATTTATTTTATTTTTTTTATACTATACCACAATTTATTAATCCATTTGTGGATTGATGGGCACTTGGGCTTTTTCCATGACTTAGCAATTATGAATTGGGCTGCAATAAACATTCTGGTACAAGTATCTTTGTTATGATGTAATTTTTGGTTGAAGACAAAGCTTTCGAACGTTCCCAAACACTCAAAGATGCAGAAAAATGGAGAGTAAAAACTGATCATTCCCTGAGAGAGTTGTGGGATCACTCCAAAAGATCAAACATTCTTCTCACAGGAATTCCTGAAGGAGAAGAGAATGATCTTAAAGATACAGATGCTCTATTTCAAGAGATTTTTAAGGAAAATTTCCCAAGCATTGCAAGAGATACAGAACTTCAGATAGCAGACAGTTTGAGAACCCCAGCAATACTCAATCCAAATAAAGCATCTCCTAGGCACATTGTGGTTAACTTTGCCAAAGTTAAGATGAAGGAGAAAATTCTGCAAGGAGCTAGATGTAAGAAAAACATCACCTACAAAGGGAGAAATATCAGAATCTCAGCCAAAATGTTTCAAGCCAGAAGAGGATGGTCATCAACCTTCAATCTCTAAAACAAAACAATTTCCAGCCCAGGATCCTGTATTCAGCTGAACTGAGTTTCATTTGTGATGGAGAAATAAAATACTTTAATGACATAGACATGTTGAAGAAATTTGCCATAAGTAAATCAGCTCTCCTGGATATTCTCAGACCCATCCTCCACAACAATCAGCACAATGCTCTACCTCCAAAGTAAACTCACCCAGAAAGTTTTGAGCAAAACCCAACTTCCACAGTGGTGAAAGGATTAAAAATGTCCACTGGACATTCAAAAATCATGACACCCAAAACACAACCAGGCTTATGAATTCTCTCAATTAACGTGAATGGTTTAAATTGTCCTCTAAAGAGACATAGGATGGCTGATGGGATACATAAACTCAGACTGGATATCTGCTGTATACAAGAATTTCACCTTACCTTAAAGGATAAAAATAGACTCAGGGTGAAGGGATGAACTTGTATAATACAGGCAAATGGAAATCAGAAAAAAGCAGGGGTTGCAATTTTAGTAGCAGATACAATTGGCTTTAAACCAACAAAGATAAAGATAAGTATGGTCACTACATATTTGTCAAGGGAAACACACAACATGGAGAGATTTTGATAATTAATATTTATGCACCATACCAGAATGCTCCTCAATTCATAAAGCAGACCCTAATGGATATGAACAACTTGATATCTTCCTGCACTGTAATAGTTGGAGATTTTAACACCCCTTTGACAGTTTTGGAGAGATCCTCCAAGAAGAAACTAAACAAAGTCATATTAGACTTAAACCTGACCCTAGAACAAATGGAGTTTACAGGCCTCTACAGAACATTTCATCCTAATAAAACTGAATATACATTCTTCTCATCAGCCACGGGTCATCCTCCAAAATAGATCATATGCTAGGACACAAGTCTAAACTCAGCACATTTAAAAGAATAGAAATTATTCCTTGTATCTTCTTGGATCATCATGGAATAAAGGTCAAACTCAACAGTGACAGGAATCTTCATACTCAAACAAAGTCATGGAAACTAAATAATCTTAGGCTGAATTATCTGGGTCAAAGATGAGATTAAGAAGGAAATCACCAAATTTTTGGAACAAAATGATTCAGAAGACACAAATTATCAAAACCTGTGGGATACTGCAAAGGCAGTCCTAAAAGGGAAATTTATAGCATTGGAAGCCTTCATCAAGAAAAAAGAAAGAGAGGAAGCCAACAACTTAATGGATTATCTCAAGCAACTGGAAAAGGAAGAACATTCCAACCCAAAACCCAGCAGAAGAAAATAAATAACCAAAATTAGGGCAGAATTAAATGAAATTGAAAACAAAAGAATCATTCAGAAGATCAACAAAACAAAAAGTTGGTTTTTTGAAAAGATTAATAACATTTATAAACCTTTGGCCAACCTAACCAGAAACAGAAAAGTAAAATCTCTAATATTATTTATCAGAAACAATAAAGGAGAAATAACAACAGACACCTCTGAAATTAAAAAAATCCTCAATGATTACTACAAAAATCTTTATTCCCAGAAATATGAAAATCTGAAGGAAATGGATCAATACTTAGAAGCTCACCACCTTCCTAGACTCAACCAGAAAGGATTAGAAATCTTGAATAGACCTATATCAATCACTGAAATAGCACCAACAATATGAAATCTCCCAAAAAAGAAAAGTCCAGGACCAGATGGCTTCACATCTGAATTCTTTCAAACCTTTCAAGAGGAACTAGTACCTATATGATACATTTTCTAAAGCATAGAAAAAGAAGGAATATTTCCCAACACATTCTATGAAGCAAATATCACCCTGATCCCCAAACCAGGAAAGGATTCAACAAAGAAAGAAAATTATAGACCAATATCATTAATGAATATTGGTGCAAAAATATTCAATAAGATCTTAGCAAACAGAAGTAAATAACACATCAAAAAAATTATACACCATGATAAATCAAGTTGGTTTTATTCCAGGGTTACAGGGTTGGTCTAACATACACAAATCTACAAATATAATACATCACATCAATAAAATAAAAAACAAAGACCATATGATTCTCTCAATTGATGCAGGAAAAGCCTTTGATAATATCCAGCATCCTTTCATGATCAGAACACTTAAGAAAGTAGACATAGAAGGGACATTTGTTAAATTGATAGAGGCCATCTACAGCAAACCCATAGCCAATAGCATATTGAATGGTGTAAAATTGAAAACATTTCTACTCAGATTGGGAATGAGGCAAGGATGCCCACTGTCTCCAATGCTATTCAATATAGTAATGGAAATCTTAGCCATTGCAATCAGGCAAGAGAAGGCAATCAAGGGTATCGAAATAGGGTCAGAGGAGATCAAACTCTCACTCTTCACTGATGATCTGATTCTATACCTGGAAAATCCCAGAGACTCAGCTTCAAAACTCTTAGAAGCGAACAAAGAATACAGCAGCATCTCAGGATACAAAATCAATACTTACAAATCAGTAGCTTTTATATATGCCAATAATAGTCAAGCTGAAAATATAGTCAAGGACTCTATTCCTTTTATAGTAGTGCCAAAGAAGAAGAAATATCTGGGAATTTACCTAACAAAGGACATGAAAGATCTCCATAAAGAGAACTATGAAACTCTAAGAAAAGAAATAGCTGAAGATGTTAACAAATGGAAAAACACACCATGCTTATCGCTGGGAAGAATCAACATTGTTAAAATACTACCCAAAGCAATCTACAGATTTAATGCAATCTCTATTAAAGCACCATTGTCATACTTTAAAGAACTTAGAAAAATAGTACTTTGTTTTATATGGAATCAGAAAAAACCTTGAATAGCAAATACATTACTCAGAAATAAGAACAAATCAGGAGGTATCACGTTATCAGACTTCAGGCTATACTATAAATCTACAATGATCAAAACAGCATGGTTCTACACAAAAACAGAGAGGTAGATGTATGGAACAGAATAGAGAACCAAGAGATGAACCCAGCTACTTATCATCATTTGATCTTTGACAAGCCCATCAAAAATATTCAGTGGGGGAAAGACTCCCTATTTAACAAATGGTGCTGGGTGAACTGGCTGGAGACCTGTAAAAGACTGAAACTGGACCCACACCTTTCACCATTAACAAAAATTGATTCTCACTGGATAAAAGATTTGAACTTAAGATATGAAACTATACAAATACTAGAAGAGAATGCAGGGAAAACACTTGAAGAAATTGGCCTGGGAGAATATTTTATGAGGAGGACCCCCTGGGCAATTGAAGTAACACCAAAAATACATTACTGGGATCTGATCAAACTAAAAAGCTTTTGCACAGCCAAAAGCACAGCAAGTAAAGCAAACAGACAACCTTCAGAATGGGAGCAGATTTTTGCAGGTTATGCTTCCCACAAAGGTCTGATAACTAGAATCTACAGAGAACTCAAACTGATCAATAAGAAAAGAACAAATAACCCCAGTTCTATGTAGGCAAGAGACTTGAACAGAAACGTCTCTGATGAAGACAGATGCATGGCCTACAAATACATGAAAAAAATGCTGATCATCCTCAGTCACCAGAGAAATGCAAATTAAAACCACTTTGATATATTATCTAACTCCAGTAAGATTAGTCCACACCACAAAATCCCAAAACTACAGATGTTGGCATGGATGCAAAGAGAAGGGAACACTTCTACATTGCTGGTGGGAATGTGAGCTAATGCAACCTTTTTGGAAAGAAGTTTGGAGAACACTCAAGGAACTAAAAGTAGACCTAGCTGCAATTCCTCTACTAGGTATATACCCCGATGATCAAAAATTATTTTACAACAAAGACATTTGCACCAGAATGTTTATTGCAGCCCAATACATAATAGCCAATACGTGGAAACAGCCCACATGCCCATCGACCCATGAATGGATTAACAAATTGTGGTATATGTACCCCATAGAATACTATGCAACCATAAAAAAATGGAGACTTCACATCTTTTATGTTTACCTGGATGGAGCTGGAACATATTCTTCTTAGTAAAGTATCTCAAGAATGGAATAAAGAGTATCCAATGTACTCAACACTACTATGAAATCAATATATAATCACCTACACATTCATATGAATGGCAAAACATAACTATAGTCCAGAAAGTAGAAGGGAAGAAGAGAGAGAGGGGAGACAAGGGGGGATATGGGAGGAGGGAGGATATTTGGGGGGACCTCACCCAATGTGCATGATGCAATGGTACATTTCAAAACTATTAAGAAATGAGTATAATTGTGATGGATGTGTTAGTCCAATATAAGCATTTCACATTGTCTTTCAAAGCAGTACACTGAACCACATAAATGTATCAATGTACAAAGTTATTATTTAATAAAAAAAATAAAAAATAAGATAAATAGCACACAGAGTGAGTGGAGAGACAGGTCCTCACCATCATTTGAATCCTTGTGTTTGGTTCTGCCTGAAACCAATCCCTAAGCCTTGGACATTCAAGTCACAGAAGACAGTAAATCTCACTTTTGCTAAGTGTCCTGTTTGAAAGAGATAAATGTGGATATTTTCCCTATTTTATCCCATCTCTCTCTCACTTGACTTACAAGGACTAATAAAACGGTTTGAATCCCTGCCAATGACTCTCAGAACCGAATGCAAGTTGATGGAGTCATAGAATGTTAGAGCTGTTATTACCCAGTCTCATTTCCTAGGTTAGCAAATGGGGATGTTGAGACACACATTCAGGTGTTACTTATTCTATTCATTCATTCATCAAATATTGGTACTGGGCTATGTACCGGTATAAAAGACTGAAAAAAGATTCCTTTACTCAAGAAACATAAGGAGTGGTGGCCATGAAGCCAATAATTGCAGTAGACTCTAGTGCATGACAAGACAATGGTGTCAATTGTAGGACCATCAAGGAAGGGTCCCTGATATAACCTGGATATTGAGTTTGACTCATTCTTGAGCTGATATTTGAAAGACAGTAGGAATTTTCAAAGCACCTGCAGTGTTTAAGGGCATCCCAGGCAACGGAAATAACACACACAAAGGCTTGGAGGTGGGAGAGAACGCGAACCTCTGGGGATAGTTTAGTGTGGTTTAGTGTGGTTGGAAGGGAATGTTCTGTGCTTTCCAATATGGTAGACACTTAGTTACATGTAAGCTATTGAGCACTTGAAATGTGGCCAGTCCATTTAAGGAACTGAACTTTAAACCTTATTTAATTTTAATTAACTTAATTTAAAATTAAACACTAACATGTTGGCTATAATAAAAACGGTAGACAAGTATTGGCAGGGGTGTGGAGAAACTGAAACTCTCGTTCTGTGCTGGTGGGAATACGAAATTGGGCATCCACTTTGAAAAACAATTTGGCAGTTCCTCCAAAAGTTAAATATAGATATGATTCATAAATTCCACTACTAGGTATATACCCAGGGGACTTGAAAACATATGTTCACACAGAAACTTATATACAAATGTTCATAGCAGCATTATTCATAATAGCTAAAAAATGGAACAATCTAAACGCCCATGAAGTAATCAGTATAATTGCATTCAAAATTTAATGTATCTATACAATAGAATTTAAAAGGAAATGGAGTACTTATACATGTTACAACATGGAGGAACCATAAAAAATTATGCTAAGTGAAAGAAAACAGACATAAAACACCACATATTATATGATTCTATTTCTAGGAAATGTCTACACACATTCACAGAGACCATCTTGTTCTCTCCATCTGGATCTTGGTCTCTCAATCTCCAATAAAACTATTCTGTATGACACTGGGGAATTCATCGCATGCCCCTGAACCTGACAGTTGACAACCACAGAGGGCTGCATCTTACTGAGAATGATGTAGTTAATGCCGTTTAGCACAGTGCTGGGCACCGTGAGCCTCAGTGGGTGCCAATTATCAAGGCATCACTGAGATCAGGATTGTCATCTCCACCGTGATTGTGGCCATCACCTTCCTGTCTCAGCCAAGCATTGCACATGTCCTGCCCTCTACCCCTCTGCCTTGGGGATGCCTGTAGCTTGCAAAAGGGGCAGGGGCACTTTAAGAAACCAGCCCTCATGCTTCAGTGCAGCATCAAAGAAATGTCAGAGGCTGAGTCCACTCCAGAATATAATGTGTCCTGTCAATCAGCCCTCAGACCGAAGACCTGCAAGGTCCACTGACGGAAGCCCGAGAAGATTTATTTTGTCTCACTTAATTGCCCTTTTTGCTTTGTAAACATAAAGGTTGCAGCTTATGGTCTGACAGCTAGAGTAGCCTTTCCCTTATCAGAAAAAAAAAAAATGACATTTGGGTTCTTAGAAAATGTTTCCTGCACTCCTCTCTAATAACCCACCCTGCTTCCCCTTTGCCTAGTGCAAGGACTTGGAGGCTTGTCCAGAAAGACCCCAGCATTGGAATCAGATGGCCCCCTTTGACCTTGGGTAAGTGGCCGTTCTTCTCTGGTCCCAATTTCTTCTTCTATGAACACCTATACCTCTAAGAGTTGTTGTGAAAACCCACTGAGATAGTGCTGTGGAGTGACTGAGAGCCAGAGCTAGGAACCAGAGCTTCTGGGTTTCAAATCCCAGCTCTGCCACTTATCAGCTATGTTATTTCACTACTCCTGCCTCAGTTTCCTTCTCTGTCAAATGGAGGTGGCAATAATAGCACTTAGCACACGAGGTTTTTAGGAGGATTAATGAGTGGGTTGTATGTAGAAAGCACCTTGCAATGCCTGGAAAATGGTAAGGACAGTTTAATGGCAGCTCCTTTTACATTATCATGCACTATGCCCTTAGCTCATGCCCAGCACATAATAGCCAGGTAGCTTTCATTATTTACAAAGTGACTCCTCCAGAAATGCTTTACTTATTAGCATTTAATAATTTGAAGATTTCATATAAAATGCAGATTTCTAGTTTCTTTTGAGAAGAATGGAAAAATTCTGGCTTCCACATGGTAACAATTGCTGATCTGGGTGGGGACTCCTTCTTCAAGGCTGTGGCCACCAGAGCCCTTCTTCTCTCTTGAGATGCTCATCCAGTGAAGCTTAGGAAATGCACTGTCCTGCCATGGAATGACTTTCTAGTCTTGACTGAGAAGAGCCATGCTCTTGGCTGAGGTTTTCTGAGTAACTCCACCAGCCTTAGACCACACAGGACCTGCTAAAATCCCCAAAAGGCTCAATGTAGAATTTCATACTGAAAGGTTGTAAAGAATCTCCATGTCACTAGTTTTCAAATATGCCCAGCTGTTAGTCATCCTAACGTTAGTTTAGAGACTAGGTAATTTAAGTCCTTAGATTATCTAGATATGCACATGGGACTTAGTAATATGCTTTTCATTCTGAGTGCAGGAAAAATTGTAACCCATATTTTCCCCCATCAATTGCCCCTTTCCACAGTACTAAAAGTTACTCACCCCTGCTCTGCCTTTCTGATTTGTACTGTCTTATCAGCAATATCAGCCTGATTATGTAACAGCCTGTAAGCACATGCCCAACCATTTGAATAAATAATTTCTGTGACTCACCCTTTACCTGAAAAAGAAAGAGAGTTTTTTATTTTTTGCAAAAATGGTCTAAAACATTGTGGTAGGTGATGGGTCAATGACATAAGTAAAAAGGCTTTGGTGTAGGATAATAGGGAATGGTGAAGAGTGTGGCAAACTGAGGAACACAGATGCTGTCTAAAAGAGGCAGACTCAACTCAGCTTTGGTCAATGTTTATAAAGCAGGAGTGGGAATGCAGTGTACTCAGACAGTCTAATTTTTAAGAAAAGTTTGGAAATCTTGTTTATCAGTAATCTTCCAGTTTTTAAATGCCAACAACTACTGATATTTAAAAAAAAAAGCTCTGTGAGACAAACAGAACATACCTATGGGATCAGTTTGGACTCAGACATGCAGCCTCTTCAGTGTAGAATATAAGCAGTGTGTTTAGAGTATGGAGTGGGAAGACCCAGGGCTTGGCTCCCAGTGTTGTCAGTTGCTAGCTGATTGTCAGGGTCATTAAAACTCTCTCAACTTCGATTTCCTTATCACTAACATGGAGACCTGACTATCTGCCTAGAAGGGTTATTGTTGAGAATGAAATCAGAAAATTCTTGTGTAAAGCTTGCTGTTCTGCCAGCAAATAGTAAGTGGTGGCTGTCAGAGTCCTCCTGTGTGTGAAAGGTGTATGGCTTTTTAGGGCTGATGGTCAAATAGCCTTTTGCCACAGTCAGGGCAGTGGATTGTGGCCAATCAAAATGCAAACGTGATTTGATCTTAGTCATCTCCTGCTACTCTTGCAGGATCACCTCTTTTTTCCTTCTTCTAAAATTTGTTTCTCCAGGGCTGACTGCACAGACCCCACAGGGTATAGCTCTCGTATCCCTTCTCCCACCACTCACTCAGCAGAGAAATGGAAATGCCCCCCGTTTGCTGTGCTCTCAGCTTAGCTACAAATATATTCAGGAAAGCTCAAATGGGAGGCAGTGTGGCATCGCGTTTGGAGCCAAAGAGGCCCTGGGCAGAGTCTGCTGGCTGCCAAGTCCTTCCTTGGCACGAAATGAGCAGTCAGTGGAAGGTGTTTTATACACTGCCCTGAATCCCTGTGAATTAGCCTGCTATTAGCATGAAAAATATTAAGCAATAAACAGTTGCGATATTTAACACTCTCTACAGAGGCCCGTTGCCACAGGCATAACCAATGCAGACTGTGTTAATGAGCAGTGGGGAGCCGAAGGGACGGGGCCAACTCTGGGCACCTCACAAACAAAACGTGCTAGGCTGAGCATATATACCCACATGTGGCAACTCGTACATGAATACAGACCTGCATACGGGCACACCACACAGGCACAGACATGTTTACACATGTACACAGGTCCACATGCAAACGTGCACATAGTAAACACTGGTCCTCAAGTGTGAGGTAAGTGCTCACACGTGCAAATGCACATGCGTGTGCCCTCAGACATCTAAACCAGCCTTGTACTCACAGGCAGACCCAAACACATAGCCACATGCATATAGACACCTCTGTCCCCCGCACACAGAGCACAAACATGTCTCCCAATGATGGATACCATAGTTTTATCTGATTTGATAGCAGATCTATTTCCTGTCCATCTGGGGTAGAGTTGGCTGAGTGATGACTTCACTTGGTGATCACTAATCTTGATGACAGTTTCATGTGATGGATATCACAGTCTCCTGGGCTAGAGTGCATTGATGTCATTATAGCTCACAGCAGCCTCAAGCTGCTGGGCTCAAGTGATCCTCCTGCTTCAGCCTCCCAAGTAGCTTGGACTACAAGTGCGCACCACTATACCTGGCTAATTTTTTTCCTTCATTTATTTCTTCTTTAGAGATAGGGTCTTGCTATGTTGCCCAGGCAAGTCTAGAACTATTGACCTCCAATGATCCTACCACTTTTGCCTCCTAAAGTGCTGGGATTGCAGGCATGAGCACTGTGCCACATGATGGATTTTTAGAGATACAAGATTTAGCATCATCATGACAGTGGCTACGTAAGACCAGGGATACAGATATTTTAGGCTCACAAAATACAATCAGTGGACTTTTCAAGTGTCGTCTGTGTGACTGGAGGCTGGTACAGACTCTAATGATCTTGCTTCCCCTGGGCTCCTAGTAGTGGTGGAGCTCAAAAACTTCCCATGGCTCCCTCTTGCCTTAGGATCAAATCTAGACTCATGAAGTTTGTATTAATATTCCTGGTGTTAATCCATCTTAGCTACTTTTAATGATGTATGTGATTCTCCAAATATTCTGTGCAATTTGCTCTTTCTCTAAAACACCACACTTTTTCCTTTACTGGGGTCTTTGTGCATGCTCCAACATCTTCCTGGCAAGCTCTCTCCCTCTTTCCTTATTATTTAAAGCCCAGTAGAAATGTTACTTCTAGGAATATGTCTGCTTAACGCACCAGGCAGAGTCCACTAATTTATCCTGAGCCTGCTGTGTGTTAGGCACCATGTCAGGGATTTAAAGATAGACATAATATAGTCCAGGGACATGGGGATGTGCACTGTGGCATTTTAACCATTGCACTGGAAGTATTTACATGTCTATGTTTTCTGCTAAACAATGAGATTCTTTTTTTTTAATTTACATCATAGGTGTGTACAATAATGCAATTATGGGGCACAATGTGCTGGTTTTATATACAATTTGAAATACTTTCATGAAATTGGTTAACATAGCCTTCACCACATTTTCTTAGTTATTGTGTTAAGACCTTTGTATTCTGTACTTAGTAGATTTAACATGTACCCTTGTAAAATGCACCATAGGTGTGGTCCCACCAATTACCTTCCCTCCACCCATCCTCGCCCCTCCCCAACCCCTCCTCTTTCCCCTTCATCTTGGGCTATAGTTGGGTTATAGCTTTCATATGGAAGTGTGGGTGTTTATAAATTGGTTTCATAGTAGGGCTGAGTACATTGGATACTTTTATTCCATTCTTGAGATACTTTGCTAAGAAGAATATATTCCAGCTCCATCCATGTAAACATAAAAGAGGTAAAGCCTCAATATTTTTTAGGGCTGTATAATATTCCATGGTGTACATATACCACAATTTTTTTTATTAAGTCATACACACATAGATAATGAATACATTTATGCTTATGTGGGGTACAATGTTAATTTTTTTTATACAATCTGATGTGCTTACATCAAACCAATCAACGTAGCTTTTGCCTCATTTACTTGATTGTTATGTTAAGACATTTATGTTCTACACTTGGCAGATTTGACTTGTACCCTTGCAATATGCTCCATAGGTGTGGTCCCACTGTTTACCCTCCCTCTATCAAACCTCCCTCCTCCCTTCCCTTCCCACTTCATTTCTCTCCTTCATCCTGGGCTATAGTTGTGTTCTATCTTTCGTAAGAAAGTGTGAGTAAGTATAAGTTGGTTTCATAGAAGTCCTGAGAACATTGGATACTTTTTCCTCCATTCTTGAGTTATGTTACTCAGGAGAATATGCTCCAGGTCCCTCCATGTAAATATAAAAGAGGTAAAGTCTCCATCTTGCTTTAAGGCTGCATAATATTCCATGGTGTACATATACCACAATTTATTAATCCATTCATGGGTCAATAGGCATTTGGGCTTCTTCCATGACTTAGCAATTATGAATTGGGCTGCAGTAAACATTCTGGTGCAAATATCTTTGTTATAAAGTGATTTTTGGTCTTCTGGATCTATATCTACTAGAGGAATTGAAGGATCAAATGGCAGATCGATCCCTAAGTGATCTCCAAACATCTTTCCAAAAGGAATGTATTAGTCTGTATTCCCACCAGCAGTGCAGAAGTGTTCCCTTTTCTCCACATCCATGCCAACATCTATGGTTTTAGGATTTTGTGTTGTGGGCTAATCTTACTGGAGTTAGATGATATCTCAAAGTGGTTTTGATTTGCATTTTTCTGATGATTAAGGACGATGAGCATTTTTTCATGTGTCTGTAAGCTGTGTGACTGTCTTCTTCAGAGAAGTTTCTCTTCAAGTCCCTTGCCCACCCTGAGATGGGATCACTTGTTCTTTTCTTGCTAATATGTTTGAATTCTCTGTGGATTCTGGTTATTAAACCTTTGTCAGAGATATCTGTTTGCTTTACATACTGTGTTCTTGGCTGTGCAGAATCTTTTTTGATCAGATCCCAGTAATGTATTTTTGGTGTTGCTTCAATTGCCTGAGGGGTCTTTCTCATAAAATATTCTCCCAGGACAATTTCTTCAAGAGTTTTCCCTGCACTTTCTTCTAGTATTTTTATAGTTTCATGTCTTAAGTTTAAATCTTTAATCCAGTGAGAGTCTATCTTTGTTAATGGTGAAAGGTGTGGGTCCAGTTTCAGTCTTCTACAAGTCGCCAGCCAGTTCACCCAGCACCATTTGTTAAATATGGAGTCTTTTCCCCACTGAATGTTTTTGATTGGCTTATCGAAGTTCAAATGATGGTAAGTAGCTGGGTTCATCTCTTGGTTCTCTATTCTGTTCCATACATTTACCTCTCTATTTTTGTGCCAGAACCATGCTGTTTTGATCACTATCGATTTATAGTATAGTCTGAGGTCTGGTAGCATGATTCTTCCTGATTTGTTTTTACTTCTGAGTAATGTCTTGGCTATTCAAGGTTTTTTCTGATTCCATATAAAACGAAGTATTATTTTTTCCAGGTCTTTAAAGTATGACAGTGGTGCTTTAATAGGGATTGCGTTAAAATTGTACATTGCTTTGGGTAGTATGGACATTTTAACAATGTTGATTCTTCCCAGCCATGAGCATGGTATGTTTTTCCATTTGTTAACATCTTCAGCTATTTCTTTTCTTAGAGTTTCATAGTTCTCTTTATAGAGATCTTTCACACCCTTTGTTAGGTAAATTCCCAAATATTTCATCTTCTTTGGCTCTACTGTGAATGGAATAGAGTCCGTGACTGTTTTTTCAGCTTGACTATTGTTGGTATATATAAAGGCTACCGATTTATGAATTTTGATTTTGTAACCAGAGATGCTGTATTCCTTGAACACTTCTAAGAGTTTTGTAGTAGAATCCCTGGGGTTTTCCAGATATACAGTCGTATCATCTGTGAAGAGTAAAAGTTTGATCTCCTCTGACCCTATATGGATACCCTTGATTGCCTTTCTTGCTTGATCATGATGGCTAAGGCTTCCATTACAATGTTAAGAAGTAGTGGAGATAATGGGCAACCTTGCCTGGTTCCTGATCTAAGAAATGATTTCAATTTAAACTCCATTCAATACGATATTGGCCATGGGTTTGCTATAGATGGCCTCTATCAGTTTAAGAAATGTCCCATCTATACCTATTTTCTTAAGTGTTCTGCTCATGAAAGGATGCTGGATATTATCAGAAGCTTTTTCTGCATCAATTGAGAGAATTATATTGTCTTTGTTTTTTATTTTGTTTATGTGATGAATTGTATTTATAGATTTACATGTACTGAACCAGCCTTGAGACCTGGGATAAAACTCCTTTTGGTTATGGTGTATAATTTGTTTGATGTGTTGCTGGATTCTGTTTGCTAGGATCTTATTAAATTTTGCATCAATATACATTACAGATGTTGGTCTATAATTTTCTTTTCTTGTTGGGTCTTTTCCTGGTTTGGGAATCAAGGTAATATTTGCTTCATAGAATGTATTGGGTAGTATTCCTTCTTTTTCTATATTTTGGAAATGGTTAAGTAATATAAGTACTAGTTCCTCTTTAAAGGTTTGGTAGAATTCTGATGTGAAGCTATCTGGTCCCGGGCTTTTCTTCTTGGGGATATTTTGCATAGTTGATGCTGTTTCAGAACTTGATATAGGCCTGTTCAACATTTCCACTTGATTCAGGCTAAGTTTAGGAAGGTGGCATGCTTTTAAGTATGGGTCTACTTCCTTCAGATTTTCATATTTCTGAGAATAGAGTTTCTTGTAATATTCATTAAAGATTTTTTGAATTTCTGAGGATTATGTTGTTATTTTGTCTTTGTCATTTCTGATTGATGAAATTAGAGATTTTACTCTTTTATTCCTGGTTAGGTTAGCCAAAGGTTTATCTATTTTACTGACCTTTTCAAAATCAACCAATTTTGATTTATTGACCTGTTGTATAATCCCTTTATTTTCAATTTCATTTAATTCTGCTCTAATTTTGGTTATTTCTTTTCTTCTGGGTTGGGGATTGTAATGTTGCTTGATGTGTTCCATTAAGTTGTTAACATTCTCTATTTCCATTCTCTTCAGGAAGTCTTGCAATGCTATGAATTTCCCTCTTAGGACTACCTTTGTGGTATCCCAGAGGTTCTGGTAATTCGTGTCTTCACATCATTTTGTTCCAAAAATTTGGTAATTTCCTTCTTAATCTCATCTATGACCCAGATATCATTCAGCATAAGGTTATTTAGTTTCCATGTTTTTGTATGAGTATGCAGATTCCTGTTGTTACTGAGTTCAACTTTTATTCCATGATGGTCCGAGAAGATGCAAGGAATAATTTCTATTCTTTAAAATTTGCTGATGTTAGACTTATGAGCTAAGATGTGATCAATTTTGGAGTATGTTCCATGAGCTGATGAGAAGAATGTGTATTCAGTTTTGTTAAGATGAAATGTTCTATAGATGTCTGTTAAATCCAATTGTTGAATGGTTAAGTTTAATTCTAAAATTTCTTTGCTTAGTTTCTTATTGGAGGATCTATCCAACACTGGCAAAGGGGTGTTAAAATCTCCAACTATTATGGTGCTGGAGAAAATCAAGATGCTCATGTCTGTTAGTCTTATAAATTGAGGTGCATTGTGGTTGGGTGCATAAATGTTAATAATTGAGATCTCATCATGTTAAGTGTTACCCTTAACAAATATGAAGTGATAAGGAAATTATCTTTCCTTACTTTTGTTGGTTTAAAGCCTATTGTATGTGTGAATCAAATTGCAACAACTGCTTTTTTCTGATTTCCATTTGCCTGAATTATAGATGACCATCCTTTCACCCCAAGTCTATATTTATCTTTTAAGGTAAGATGAGATTTTTGTATGCAGCAGATATCTGGCCTGAGTTTTTGTATCTAGTCAGCCAGCCTGTGCCTCTTTAGAGGATAATTTAAGCCATTCACATTAATTGAGAGTATTGATAAGCCTGGTAGTATTTTGGGTGTTGAGTTTTTCAGAAGTCCAGTGGATATTTTTAATCCTTTCACTACTGTGGAAGTTGGAATTTGATCAAGAGTTTCTGAGTGAGTTTACTTTGGTGGTAGAGCATTGTGCTTGCGATTGTGGAGGATGCATCTGAGAATGTCCTGGAGAGCTGGTTTAGTTATAGTAAATTTCTTCAACATGTGAATGTCATTAAAGTATTTAATTTCTCCATCATAAATGAAACTCAGTTTAGCTGGATACAGGATCCTGGGTTGAATGTTATTTTGTTTTAGGAGTCTAAAGGTTGATGACCATCCATTTCTGGCTTGAAAAGTTTCAGCAGAGAGATCTGCAGTCATTCTAATATTCTTCTCTTTGTAGGTTATGGTTTTCTTTCATCTGGCTGCTTGCAGAATTTCCTCCTTCACATTAACTTTGGTGAAGTTAATTATAATGTGTCTGGGAGATGCTTTATTTGGATTGAGTCATGCTGGGGTTCTGAAACTGTCTGTTGTATGAATTTCAGAATCTCTTGCCATGTTTGGGAAGTTCTCGATTATCTGTTGGAATAGAGCATCTGGGCCTTTCTAAGCAACCTCATCACTTTTGGGAATTCCTATAAGGTGAATATTAGGTTTTTTTTTTTTTTAATTATCCTAGACCTCTCTGAGAGAATGATCCATTTTGCTCTCTACTTTTCTTCCTCTTTGAGTGTTTGGGAGCATTCTAAAGCTTTGTCTTCAATGTCAGAAATCCTTTCTTCTGCTTACTCCATTTAGTTACTGAGGGATTCTACTATATTTTTCAGATCTTTGAGGGCTGCAAATTCTTGTCTCAATGTGTCAAAATTTTTGGTGATTTTTTGTCTTTGAATCATTGAAGTCTTGAGACAATGTTGAATGATTCCTAGAATTTCTAAATCCAACTTTACTTCCATTCTGTTAATTTTATTTGACATCCAAATTCTAAACTCAATTACTTATATCTCAGCCACTTGTTTATGAATGGGATTTTCTGGTGTGTCCACCTTGTTGTTCCTTGGGGGAGTTGATCTACTCTGATTATTCATGTTGCCAGCGTATTTCCACTGATTTCACCCCATGTTTATTTTTCACCATTTGGCTAGATGAGCAGGTAAGGTGAAATTAGACTGGGGGCTCCTGGAGTAGTTATTAATCAGCTCTTTGACCAAGAGCTGGGACTGGTGACTGAAGGTTTTTCCCCTATGGCTTTGCAAAGGACCCTTAAGTACTATAGCCTGAGACACTGGGAACCTGCTTGGTGTGGTGGGACTAGGTGGCTCTGTCTTACATTCAGCTGGTTTCTGTCCAATCCTAGCGAATCAGTAACTCTAGGTTGACGTTTCAGCTATGGAGAAATATAAGCAGCTAAGAGACCTCGCTTCCCCATGGGCAACAACTGGAAAAGGAAAATCAAACCTTCCCACAACAACACAACTAGGGTACCACCTTGGATGGTCCTCAGGTGATAGGCCCAGGTCAAGAGTTCCAAATCAATTGTCCCAGTCAGCACCAAGTCTCAAGTGGGAGAGTTCAAAAGGTCTCAGCAACTAGATAGCAGGCCAATGAATTAGTCTGGGGTGGTTGATGCCTCCTTCCCCACCTTGTACTTCTGTCACACCCAGTCACTGTGGTAACCCCGCAGGGCTGTGGCCCAGTTCCCTCCAATGAGCAGATGCACCAGGCTTTTGCACCTGCCTGAGTCACAGGGAGATCTAGGTCTCCTCGGCCCGACCACCGCACTCTGCCACCAGTCGGCAAAGGGAGCTGAAGCCTGGCTACCTTGTGTGCTTAATGGAAGCTGGGGAGTTTCACTCAGTTCCAGCCCTGCCCCAGACTGATGTTGCTGCCACTTATATTCTCACAGAATTTGCATTTCTGTCCCAGCTGTATTCTACTGAGGGCCAGGTGCTCTTTGAGTTCACAGAAACCGTGACTAAGCCCCGCCCTGTGGTGCTGCCACTGAGCCAATTCTCACAGAACTGGCCCCTCTGCCTCCGCCACACTCTGTGTTGGGGTGGGCATTGTTAGAGCTCACAAAGGGCTTTCAGTTCCTGCCTCTCCCTGAGCTGATGCTGCTGCCATGCCTGCTTTTGTCCCAGCTATGCTCCGCTGGGGGGTGGGTGCATCTTGGGCTCACAAAAGCAGCAATTCTGACTCAGCCCCACCCTGGGAGTATGCCACCTCTGTGCATGTGTATTCTAGTCTCTGTGCCCACTGTGCCCCACCCAGGCAGGTACTACCTCAGGCATACCCTTTGCTCATGGGGCTTGCATTTCTGTGGCTGCCACTCGAGTAGAGGCCCAGCTCCCTCTGGATGCTAAGAAAGATGGGAAATGATTCTCCAAAATATCACTAGGGGTGTGAGCCCTATTGTTCCCATTGCTGCTGCTGCGCTGTGTGGCGAGGCACCATTTATCACTCTCCTGTATGGCTCCTTTGCACCATAGTCCCCGCTTTATACCCATGCCGCTGATTCAGCACTGACTTGTAGCAGGTCACACCTTGTCCATACCTCTTTTTTTTTTTAAATTTTAATGTCTTTTTTTTAATTAAATCATAGCTGTGTACATTAATGCGATCATGGGGCACCATATATACTGGTTTTATAGACCGTTTGACACATTTTCATCACACTGGTTAACATAGCCTTCCTGGCAATTTCTTACTTATTGTGTTAAGACATTTACATTCCACATTTACTAAGTTTCACATATACCCTTGTAAGATGCACCACAGGTGTAATCCCACCAATCACCCTCCCTCCTCTCTCCCCTCCCTTTCCCCCTTTTGAGAAAATGCCCAAGAGTCTGGACTCTGTGGAGGACAGGCTTCCAGACCACTCGGTGGGAGTGGAGGGGAGTGCTGGGAGTTCAGAATTGTGGGTAAGAGTATATGTTCAGTTTTATGCCTGGCAAGAGAGTGCCATGGAACACTAGTGGGTCCTCTCTGGGAAGGAGATCTGATTTTTAGTGGCTCTCTCATAGAATAGAAAAAGAAAACATCTGAACTCTGCTTGCTTATTTGTTGAAAGTACCCTGCAAGCTGTTCTCGTGGGGGAGGAGACTCCTGTCCACTTTGCGATGGGTTTTGTACCTATTGTTTGTTTCCTTGGGGTCACAGCTTGTCTCTGCAGGGATGATGTGCATTCTTCAATCTTCTATCTTTGCTCAGCTCCAAACCATCAGCTTACTTGATAAACTTCTGTTCTTTAACTCTCCTGATGGATGGGAGCCTCTGTGGAAAGCTAGCTCCAGTCAGCCATCTTGCATCCTCCTCCTCTGACAATGAATTTCTTGAAGTCTGCAGCCGTGCCTTTTATTACCTCACTAGCTCAGCACAGTGTCTGGCTTGAAGTAGGTGGTTGATAGATTCCTATCAAGTAAAGGAGGAAATCTATTATAGTGCAACACAGGTGATGGAACCCTGCAGAAAGCAGTCCGTAGACTGTCTGGTGGAAAACGAAGGTGGGATCCAGGGTAGACATGATATGTGCTGGATTATAAGTGCTATGTTGATTGCTTGGGTTAGATAAGGAAGCTTCCTGTAGATGCTACCCTTCCTGCCACCACCAGGTTTCAATGGACTGGGACCATGCTTGGAGTCAGGCTGAGGGGCAGTTGGGATTGGGGATGAAGAAAAATGGACTAAACCAACAGTGATCGGGACAAGGGAGTCTGTTGGTTATATCGTGGAGGAGGTCAGAATGGGTTTGGTGTCTGCTTGGATCAATGACTGGGTAGAGAAAGTACACCCTGAGATGGGGAAGATTGGAGGAGTAGTTTTGGGAAGCAGAGTCTGATCCTGAGAGCACAATTCCTGTGAAGTGTTCTTTTTATCAGCAAGTGATCCCAGGGAACATGGGTAGGAACATAAGTAAGTAGGACAGAGAAAGGCAGGAGAGTAAGCAATAGTGTGTTCAGTAGAAGGTACAGGGTAGCTGTGGCTCAGCCCTGCAGGAGAGCCCTGAGACAGTGAGGGGAAGAAGCCATGTCAACCCCTGAGATGTCCCTGTCATGGGCATGAGACCTGAAGTATTTATATCCCTGCACCTGTGAGTTGTTGGTTAAAAACTGTCCCCAGTGAGGACATAAATTCCTAGCTGCTATGGCCCTGTGCACATAGAGAAATAGTGGGTTCCAGCAGTCTGTGTGCAGCCCCTGATGAAGGAACATGGGCTGCCTGTCAGGAGTGGAAACCACAGGACAATAGCAGTGTAAAACCAGCCATGGGATCCAGTGGTATGGACAGAGCATTGGTGTCTCCTGCAGGGTGGCATAGTCAAGTGTAATTAGGGGCATACTGAGTTTGAATTACATGTGGATCAGTCACCTAAGTGAGATTCTTATTAGTAAGTTGGATATTCATTCATCCATTCAATCAATTCATTGATAGTATAGGCAACAAGGCTATACCTTCTATACCTTCGTGGAATACCCACCTTCTAGGCAGAGGCAGATGATTGATAGAGAACTGAATTCTAACACAGTGTCAGATAGTAACAAGTGCCAGGAAGAAAATGAAAATGGTGAGGAATGGAGAGTAAGGGGAGGAGCTGGTGTTTGGCTAATGTGTCTTTAGGTGGTAACATTTGAGTTGAGACTTGAATGACATGTCAACATCTGATGAAAGAGCATCCCAGGAAAAAAGCATGGAGGTGGGAACGAGTGTGGCATGGCCCTGAGACAGCAGGAAGACCCATACGGCAGAGTTGTTTCGACACCAGGACACAGAGCCAAACCCTTGGCCATGGGTTTTATTCTGAGTGTGTGACCAGGAGCCATTGGTGGCCTGTATTTATTTAGCTACCTATTTAAAATTTATTTTATTTATTTATTTATTTATTTTCTTTTGCCACTGATCCTGCCATAGGTGTTTTTTTTTTTTATTAAATCATAGCTGTGTACATTGATATGATCATGGGGCATCATTCACTAGCTTCACAGACCGTTTACCAAGTTTCACATATACCCTTGTAAGATGCACCGCTGGTGTAATCCCACCAATCCCCTTCCCTCTACCCATCTCCCCCCTCCCTCCCCTCTCTTTCCCCCTTCCCCCTATTCTTAGGTTGTAACTGGGTTATAGCTTTCATGTGAAAACCCTAAATTAGTCTCATAGTAGGGCTGAGTACATTGGGTACTTTCTCTTCCATTCTTAAGATACTTTACTAAGAAGAATATGATCCAGCTCCATCCATGTAAACATGAAAGAGGTAAAGTCTCCATCTTTCTTTAAGGCTGCATAATATTCCATGGTGTACATATACCACAATTTATTAATCCATTCGTGGATCGATGGGCACCTGGGCTTCTTCCATGACTTAGCAATTATGAATTGGGCTGCAATAAACATTCTGGTACAAATATCTTTGTTATGACGTGATTTTTGGTCTTCTGGGTATATACCCAGTAGAGGAATTACAGTATTGAATGGCAGATCTATTTTTAGATCTCTAAGTGTTCTCCATATCTCTTTCCAAAAGGAATGTATTAATTTGCATTCCCACCAGCAGTGCAAAAGTGTGCCCTTTTCTCCACATCCACGCCAACATCTCTGGTCTTGGGATTTTGTGATATAGGTTAGTCTCACTGGAGTTAGATGGTATCTCAAAGTAGTTTTGATTTGCATTTCTCTGATGATTAAAGATGACGAGCATTTTTTCATATGTCTGAAGGCCGCACGCCTGTCTTCTTCAGAGAAGTTTCTCTTCAAATCCCTTGCCCAGCCTGTGATGGGATCCCTTGTTCTATTCTTGCTAATGCGTTTGAGTTCTCTGTGGATTCTGGTTATTAAACCTTTGTCGGAGACATAACCTGCAAATATCTTCTCCCATTCTGAGGGCTGTTTGCTTGCTTTACTTACTGTGTTCTTGGCTGTGCAGAAGGTTTTTAGTTTGATCAAGTCCCAGTGGTGTATTTTTGAAGCTGCTTCAATTGCCCAGGGGGTCCTCCTCATAAAATACTCGCCCATCCCGATTTCTTCAAGAGTTTTCCCTGCACTCTCCTCTAGTATTTTTATAGTTTCATGTCTTAAGTTTAAATCTTTGATCCAGTGAGAGTCTATCTTAGTTAATGGTGAAAGGTGTGGGTCCACTTTCAGTCTTTTACAGGTTGCCAGCCAGTTCACGCAGCACCATTTGTTAAATAGGGAATCTTTTCCCCACTGAATGTTTTTAATTGGCTTGTCAAAGATTAAATAACAGTAAGTAGCTGGATTCATCTCTTGATTCTCTATTCTATTCCAGACATCTACCTCTCTGTTTTTGTGCCAATACCATGCTGTTTTGATCACTATTGATTTGTAGTATAGTCTGAGGTCTGGTAGCATAATTCCTCCTGCTTTGTTTTTATTTCTGAGTAATGTCTTGGCTATTCGAGGTTTTTTCTGATTCCATATAAAACGAAGTATTGTTTTTTCCAGATCTTTAAAGTATGACAGTGGAGCTTTAATAGGAATTGCATTGAAATTATATATTGCTTTGGGTAGTATAGACATTTTAACTATGTTGATTCTTCCCAGCCATGAGCATGGTATGTTTTTCCATTTGTTAATATTTTCAGCTATTTCTTTTCTTAGAGTTTCATAGTTCTCTTTATAGAGATCTTTCACGTCCTTTGTTAGATAAATTCCCAAGTATTTCATCTTCTTTGGCACTACTGTGAATGGGATAGAGTCCTTAACTGTTTTTTCAACTTGACTGTTGTTGGTATATATAAAGGCTACCGATTTATGAATGTTGATTTTGTAACCTGAGACGCTGCTGTATTCCTTGATCACTTCTAAGAGTTTTGTAGTAGAGTCCCTAGTGTTTTCCAGATATACTATCATATCATCCGCGAAGAGTGAAAGTTTGATCTCTTCTGACCCTATATGGATACCCTTGATTGCCTTTTCTTCCCTAATTGCAGTGGCTAAAACTTCCATTACAATGTTAAAAAAGCAATGGAGACAATGGGCAGCCTTGTCTGGTTCCTGATCTGAGTGGAAATGATTCCAATTTAACTCCATTCAATATGATACTGGCTGTGGGTTTGCTGTAGATGGTCTCTATCAGTTTAAGAAATGTCCCTTCTATACCGATTTTCTTAAGTGTTCTGATCATGAAGGGATGCTGGATATTATCAAAAGCTTTTTCTGCATCGATTGAGAGAATCATATGGTCTTTGTTTTTTAATTTGTTTATGTGCTGGATTACATTTATAGATTTACGTATATTGAACCAGCCTTGAGACCCTGGGATAAAACCGACTTGGTCATGATGTATAATTTGTTTGATGTGTTGCTGGATTCTGTTTGTTAGGATCTTGTTGAATATTTTTGCATCTATATTCATTAGTGATATCAGTCTATAATTTTCTTTTCTTGTTGGGTCTTTCCCTGGTTTGGGGATCAGGGTGATGTTTGCTTCATAGAACGTGTTGGGTAGTCTTCCTTCTTTTTCTACCTTTTGGAAAAGGTTAAGTAATATAGGTACTAATTCCTCGTTAAAGGTTTGGTAGAATTCAGACGTGAAACCATCTGGTCCTGGGCTTTTCTTTTTAGGGAGGTTTTGTATGGTTGATTCTATTTCCGAACTTGATATGGGCCTGTTCAACATTTCCACTTGATTCTGGCTAAGTCTTGGAAGGTGACGTGCTTCCAAGTATTGGTCAATTTCCTTCAGATTTTCATATTTCTGAGAATAAAGTTTCTTGCAATATTCATTAAGGATTTTTTTGATTTCTGAGGAGTCTGTTGTTATTTCGTCTTTGTTGTTTCTGATTGATGAGATTAGAGATTTTACTCTTTTTTTCCTGATTAGGTTGGCCAAAGGTTTATCTATTTTATTGACCTTTTCGAAAAACCAGCTTTTTGATTTATTGATCTGTTGTATTATTCTTTTGTTTTCAATTTCATTTAATTCTGCTCTAATTTTGGTTATTTCTTTTCTTCTACTGGGTGGGGGTTGGAATATTCTTCCTTTTCCAGTTGCTTGAGATGTCCCATTAAGTTGTTAACTTCCTCTCTTTCCGTTCTCTTGAGGAAGGCTTGCAGTGCTATAAATTTCCCTCTTAGAACTGCCTTTGCGGTGTCCCAGAGGTTCTGATAGTTCGTGTCTTCATTGTTGTTTTGTTCCAAAAAATTGGCGATTTCTTTCTTAATCTCATCTCTGACCCAGCTATCATTCAGCATAAGGTTATTTAACTTCCATGTTTTTTATGAGTATGCAGATTACTGTTGTTACTCAGCTCAAGTTTTATTCCATGGTGGTCCAAGAAGATGCATGGAATAATTTCTATTCCTTTAAATTTACTGAGGTTAGACTTGTGACCTAAGATGTGATCGATTTTGGAGTAAGTTCCATGGGCTGATGAGAAGTATGTGTATTCAGTTTTGTTGGGATGAAATGTTCTCTAGAAGTCTGCTAAATCCAAATGTTGGATGGTTAGGTTTAAATCTAAGATTTCTTTGCTCAGCTTCTTATTGGAGGATCGATCCAACACTGCCAAAGGAGTGTTGAAATCTGCGACGATTATGGAGCTGGAGGAAATCAAGTTGCTCATGTCTGTTAGAGTTTCTCTTATAAATTGAGGTGCATTCTGGTTGGGTGCATAGATATTAATAATGGAGATCTCATCATAGTGAGTATTACCCTTAACAAATATGAAGTGACCGTTCTTGTCCTTCCTTACTTTTGTTGGTTTAAAGCCTATTGTATCTGCAAATAAAATTGCAACACCTGCTTTTTTCTGATTACCATTTGCCTGAAATATGGATGACCATCCTTTCACCCTGAGTCTGTATTTGTCTTTTAGGTTAAGATGTGACTCTTGTATGCAACAGATATCTGGCCTGAGTTTTTGTATCCAGTCAGCTAACCTATGCCTCTTTAGAGGCCAGTTTAAGCCATTCACATTAATGGAGAATATTGATAAGTCTGGTGAAGCTTTGGGTATCGAGATTTTCAAAAGTCCAGTGGCCATTTTTAATCCTTTTGCCAGTGTGGAAATTGGAGTTTGATCCGAAGTTTCTGAGTGAGTTTACTTTTGTGGTATAGGATTGGGTTGGTCATTATGGAGGATAGGTCTGAGAATATCCTGAAGAGCTGGTTTGGTTATGGCAAATTTCTTCAACATATGAATGTCATTAAAGTATTTAATTTCTCCATCATAAATGAAACTCAGTTTAGCTGGATACAAGATCCGGGGTTGAAAGTTATTTTGCTTTAGGAGATTAAAAGTCAGTGACCACCCTCTTCTGGCTTGAAAAGTTTCAGCAAAGAGATCTGCAGTCATTCTAATATTCTTGCCTTTGAAGGTAATGGTTTTCTTTCTCCTGGCAGCTTTGAGGATTTTCTCCTTCATATTAATTTTAGTGAAGTTAATTATTATATGCCTGGGGGATGTCTTATTGGGGTTGAGTCGTGCTGGGGTTCTGAAGCTGTCCACTATCTGAATTTCAGAATCTCTAGGCATGTCTGGAAAATTCTCTTTCATAATTTCATGCAGAAGGGCCTCTGTGCCCAGCAAGGCCACTTCATCTGTTTCTGGAATTCCTATGATTCGGATATTTGCCTTCTTCGAATTATCCCAGAGCTCTCGGAGAGAATGATCCATTTTTGCTCTCCATTTCTCTTCCTCTTTGAGAGTTTGGGAGCGTTAAAAGGCTTTATCTTCAATGTCAGAAATCCTTTCTTCTGCTTGCTCCATTCTGTTGCTGAGGGATTCTACTGTATTTTTCATATCTTTGAGGGCTGCAAATTCTTGCTTCAGTGTGTCTAAGTCTTTGGTGGTTTTGTCTTTAAATTCAGTACATTCTTGAGACAACTTTTGAATTTCTCCTCGAATTCCTAATTCCACTTTGTTAATCTTGTCTGCAATCCAAATTCTGAATTCGATTTTTGACATCTCAGCCAGTTGTTTATGAAGGGGATCTTCAATTGCATCTGCCATATCTTTCCTTGGGGGGGGGGTTGATCTATTCTGGTTATTCATGTTACCAGAGTTTTCCCGCTGATTCCGCCCCATGGTTGTTTTACTCCCTCTGATTTTTTCCCCTGGGGCTTTGTCGAGGGCCCGTACAGTGTTGTGGTCTGAGAAACGGGGGCCCTGTATGGTGTGGTGGGGCTAAATGGTTCTGCCTTATTTTCACCTGGTTTCTGTTGCACCCTAGTGAAACAGATACTTTGGATTGAAGTCTTAGCTGTGGAGAAATATCAGCAATTAAGTCACCCCACCCCCCACCGGCAAACAATTGGAAAAGAAAAATCAAACCTTCCTACCACCGTGCACCTAGGGCACCACCTGATTTGTCCTCAGGTGATTGGTTCAGTTCAAAAATGTCCAAATCAATTGTCTCAGTCTGCACCTATCTTGGGTGAGAGAGTTTAAGAGGTCTCTGGGAACTGGATCACAGGGGTCTGGTGATTACTCTGGTGTGGCTTGCTCCAGTGCTGCGTGGAGTCAGGAGAAGCCACCCAGCCTATAAATCAGTCTGGGAAGGTTGCTGCCTCCTTCCCCACCTTGCACCACTTCACACCCAGTCACTGATAGCCCTGCAGTTGGCTGACCCAGTTGCCTAGTGAATCAGTACTCCAGGAGTTTGTACCTGCCTGAATCACAAGGAAGTCTGCTAGGCCGCTGCGCTCTGCCTCTCTCCAGCAGGAGGAGGTGAGGCCTGACAACCTCGGGTGCTAGATGAAGGTTGAGGGGTTTTCACTCAGTCCAGTCTCACCCCTGATTAATGTTACTGACAGAACAGAACAGAACAACTCTGCGTTTCCCCTGCAGAAGAGAAGCTGAATTGATTTCCAAATCAGCTTGTCTTTGCTCTTGTATTGTCTATAGGCTGGCGATCCCCTGAGGGCCAGGTGCATCTTAGGTTTAGTAAAGCGGACCTCTGGGTCAGCCCTGCCCTGGGAGTTTCTCTGGTTTGCAAGTTTATGTTGCCTCAGGCAAACTCAGAGTCTCTGGTTGCCCAGGGAGACAGGGGGTGTGGCTTCAGAATATTCTGTAGTGAGCCGTATTGCTAGCAAAAGAGGGCTGCTGCCTTATGGCTCAGGCAACCGTTGCTCCGGTGTAGCTCCCCTCCGGCCAATCGTCCTGTCTCCGCTCTGTACCCCAGAGTCTGCACGACAGGCTGCAGCCCAGCACTGTCTACACCCCTCGAGCAATCGCCCAAGAGTCTGGACCCCTGGGGGACAGGCCTCCAGACCTTGGAGTGAGAGCAGAGGGGAGCGTGGGGAGCGCTAGAAGCCTGGGGTTGCGGGCAGAGAACACACACAGCTTTACACAGTTTTATGCCTGGCCGTATTATCACCAAAAGACGGCTGTCGCACTGTGCCTCAGGGAACTGCCACTCTGGTGCAGTCCCCTCTCCGCCGACCGACCGGGACTGTCCTCCAGACCCCAGTGTGAGCGAAGGAGAGTGCTGGGAGCTCAGGATTCCAGGTAGAGACTATATACAATTTATACAGTTCTATGCCTGGCAGGAGGACGCCGTGGCACCCTAGTAGGGGAGGCAGGTCCAGTTTTTAGAGGGTCTCTCCCGTGGAGTGTAGTGGGAGGACCTTTGAACTCTGCCCAATTGTTTGTGGGGCACTCTGAGCCGTTCTCATGGGGGAGGGTACTCCCGTCCTCTTGGTGATGGATTTTGTACCTTTTGTTTGTATCCTTGTGGTCGCAGCTCGCCTCAGCGGGGTTGACGTGCGTTCTACAACCTTCTCTCTTAGTGCAGCTCAAATCCACCAGGTTACTTGCTGAATTTTTGTCCTTTAACTCTCCTTCTGAACGGGAGCCTCTGTGGAAAGCTGGCTTCAGTCAGCTATCTTGTCTCCTCCCCCCCTATTTAAAATTTATTTAATTTTAATTGACAAATAATGACTGTATATGTTTGGAGTGATATGATGTTTATATTGTGGAATGATTTAATCATGCTCATGGTGGCATTCATCACCTCCCTTAATTTTTTTTTTTTCTTGAGACAGAGTCTCACCATGTCATCCTCAGTAGAGCACTGTGGCGTCACAGCTCACAGCAACCTCAAACTCTTGGGTTTAAGTGATTCTCTTGCCTCAGCCTCTCAAATAGCTGGGAATACTGGTGACTGCCACAATGCCCAGCTATTTTTCTTGTTGTAGTTGTCATTGTTGTTTAGCAGGCCTGGGCCAGGTTTGAACCTGCCTTTCCTGGTGTATGTGGTGGCACCCTAACCACTGAGCTACGGGTGCTCGCTTACATTTTTTTGCGGTGAGAACATTTAAAACCTACTCTTTTAGAAAATTAAAATATATAATACATAATTATTGATCATAGCCACCATTCTGTACAATGCTGTTCATTGCAGTATTATTCACAAAGGCTAAGATAGGGAAGCAGCACAGGTGCTTATAAAAGGGTGGATGGATGAAGAACTTGTGGTGTATATACACAATGGAACAGCACTTGGCCTTAACAATGGAGAAAGGTCTGTTGTCTGTAACAACATATGCGTGTGGAAGACATTACGCTAAGTAAAACAGGCCAGTACAGAAAGACAAACACCACATCATCACACTTATATGTGGACTCTAAAAAAGTCCAATTCATAGACTCAGAGAATAGAATGAAGGTTACCAGAGGCTGGGGGTAGAGGGGAAATGTTGACCATTGATTTTTTTTTTTTAAAAGAAATGTGATTAGATTTATCTTTTATCTTTAAATTTACTTTTTAAATTGATACATAATATTTGTACATATTTATGGGGTACAAGTGACTTTTTGTTATGTGCTTAGACTGTGTGATGACCAAGTCAGGGTATTTAGGATTTCCATGACCTCAAGCATTTAATTTTTCTCTGGGTTGGAAACATTTCAAATCCTCTCTTCTAGCTTTTGAAATATACAATGCATTGGTGTGAACTATAGTCACCCTATCCAGCATTAGATATGCCTTCCATCTACCATGTTTACTGCAGCACTATTCACAATTGCAAAGATATGGGATCAGCCTAGGTGTCCATCAGTGGAAGAATGCATGCAGAAAATGTGGTGCACACGCATAGGTACTGGGTGTACACAGTGAATACTATTCAGTTATAAAAACAAATGGAATCCTGTGATGGATGAAACTGGAGGTCATTATGTTAAGAGAAATAAGCCAGGTGCAGAAGGACAAATATCACACGTTCTTACTTACATGTGGGAGCTAAAATAGTATCATGGGAGCAGAGAGTAAAAGGACAATGACCAGAGGCTGGGAAGGTGTGTGTGCTGCCGATGAAGGGATGAAGAGAGGTTCCTTGATGGCTTTAAATAAAGGGGTGATGTGATTAGTAGTTTTACCTTTTCAGAAGATTACCTCTGGCTGCTGGCTGGAAGATGCACTGTATTAGGTGAGAAAGAGTGGGAGCAGTGAGGCTAAGGAGAAGGCTACTGCTGGGAATTTGGAAGCAGTAGGGTGACTCATAACCTAGAATCTTTCCAGTGTCTTCTCTGGAAATATAAGTTTGAAGCTTTGTTCACTCTGCTCCTGCAACCTTTTTCTTCTTTCATTTAGTCTATTAAGCCAAGTTCCTTCATGCCTCTGGACTTTTTCACCTGGCACCTCTTTACCTTGAACCAGCTTTGCCTAAAACCCCCTCATCACCCCCAGCCTTGTCCTTGTTTCCTTGCCCAGCTCATGGTTGCACCTCATGTCTTAGCTTACTGACATCTTCTTGGGGAGATCTCACCTGATTTCCCAGACTGCTTTTAGGTGTGTTTCCTTAGCACCTTGAGGTTCTTCATAGTACCTATCCAGTTGAAATTAATTACATTCTTTTTTTTTTTTTTTTTTTTGTGAGACAGAGTCTCACTATGCTGCCCTCCGTAGAGTGCTATGGAATCATAGCTCACAGCAAACTCAACTCTTGGGCTTAAATGATTCTCCTGTCTCAGCCTCTCAAGTTGCTGAGACTACAGGTGCCCACCATAATGCCTGGCTATTTTTAGAGAGGAGGTCTCACTTTGGCTCAGGCTGGTCTTGAACCTGTTTCCTTCTTGGCTTGCCTTTTCTTTACGTTACCTTCTGCGGAGGCAGCCTCTCCCCAGGGGCCTGGGGCACTCCAAGTGCTCAATATACCAGTCTCGCAACCGCAGTTGAAGGACAGTGCCTTTTCCCCAACTATCTATCAAAAATCCCAGAATTCACAATTCCAGGACTGAACCGAGTCATGCACCCGTCCCTGAACCAATCAGTGTGACCTGGGTGGGGGCTGGTGAGTGTTGCCTATGAATGCCTGAAGTTGATGGGACTGTGAGGTGAAAGGATGGGTCCCCAAGGCCAAAGTGGAAGGTTGTATCAGAAGAAGGAGAGGTGGCTGCAGGGTGGGTGGATCAACAGCTGTCCACTGCAAGGGCTCCTGGATGAAGCCTGCCAGAACCCCGCCCTGGTCTGCCTTTCTGGAATCTTCCCTCTTCCCATTCTTTGAATGGAATATTCTTTTTCTCAGTTTCCCTTCTTTTGCCAGAACACTTCTTTAACCTTCATCTGCTTCCTGAACAATTCCTTACCCTCAAGAATTGCAAGGAACTGCTCTTTATCACTGTAAGAAAAGTTCATTGTTCCTTCCTCTGTATTCCCATAATGCTGTGCTGTGATCTATAGCTCAGAGCCTGTGATGATGTAATGCAACTGCTGATTCCTTGCCTGTCTTCTTCACGAAGTTGTGAGTCCCAGGGGGCAGTGACTGTGACATTTATCTTTGGAGCTCTAGTGCCTGCAGGAGTCGTGGTGCATAGTAGGCACTTAATAAATGTTTCTTGCATTAAAAGGGTTCAATTAAGCTGCAATTTATCTAAGCCTTGACGGGGTCCCCAATTGCACATCATTTCCCTATATCCTAGAGGATGCTGGGAAAATCAATGTGACAATATTCCAAAGGCCTGGGCAAGGAGGACAGCCGGTGAATACAAGGTTTGTTATTACTGGTGTATTGTTTATTAAGAGACCCTGGCACATAGCATCTGCCAGGGTCTGGACAAAAGAATTGGGAAGTTGTGACTGGAATGCCAAAGGGGAAAAAAGTTTGGTTGGCAAATGCTGAAAACATCATCTCAACACAGCTCACAATTTACATTGGATTAGCAGGTGAAATATTAGGTGACCACAACAACAATTCCTTCTTGGAGTATGAACATCTCATTTATAAAAATATTGATTCCACTTCTTTGGACATAATTGATTAATTATATTTTGGGAGAGAAAAATCGTTTCCAGGTCTCTGCAGTGTTTGGCTCACCTCATCTCACAATGTCTTGTTCTGCTGACTGCTGATAACCTTATTTTTCAAGACCACAACTCCTCCTTCTCTGGAAGTGGGGGGCCCAGTTTATAGGAAAATGGAAAGGTCCTGTCCTGTCTCTGAGAACTTCTTTGGTAGATTATAAAAGGAAATTGTCTAAGCATGGAATATCAGAGTCATAGTCTAAGATTGGAGAGCATCTTAGAAATTAACTCAGAGGTTCTTGACTTTCAAATCTTATAAGCCATCAATTGTATTTTAGGGAAGGATGGCCAGGAAAGTGGAAAATCCTAATCACATTAAAATTAAAATTCCACCTTCCCTACCTTTAACAGCTCAGTACATGTTCTCTAGGGAAAATTAGAATAATAAAGAGCAAAGAAGCAAATAAAAATGATTGTGTATTATCCTATCACATTGAGAAAATCACTGTTACTATCTTGAAGTATGTATTTTCAATATTTTTGACAGTATTAAAATTATTCACTACATATTTCTTTGTAGACTGTTCTTTTACTTATTGTGAACCATGGTGGCAATTTCTCTTTGCTACTGCCTTTTATGTGTACATGATTTTTAATGAATGGATAGTATGTTGTCATATATTGTCTTTAATTATTTTCTCATTGTTGTATATTTAGGGGTCTTTTGTTTTGCTATTAAAAATAATAATACAGGGGTAGTGCCTATGGCTCAGTGGGCGCCGGCCCCATATATTGAGGGTGGCCGGTTTGAACCTGGCCCTGGCCAAACTGCGACAAAAAAAAATAGCTGTTCTGGCTTTTTCTTAGTTACTGTGTTAAAACATTTATATTCTACATTTAGTAAGTTTCACATGTACCCGTATAAGATGCACTGTAGGCTACATTAACCAGTGTGATGAAAATATTTCAAATTCTATATAAAACCAGAGCTTGGTACCCCATGATTAATGTACACAGCTATGATTTAATTAAAAAAATAGCCGGGCATTGTGGTAGGCACCTGTAGTCTCAGCTACTCCACAGACTGAGGCAAGAGAATTAAGCCTAAGTCCAAGAACTGGAGGTTGCTGTGGTACCACAGCACTCTACTGAGGGTGACAGGGTGAGATTCTATCTCAAAAAGAAAAACAAAAAGTTGGCTTGGTGTCTATAGCTTAAGTGGCTAAGGCGCCAGCCACATATATCAGAGCTGGCAGGTTCGAATCCAGCCCAGGCCTGCTGAACAACAATGACAACTACAACCAAAAAATGGCTGGGCATTGTGGCGAGTGCCTGTGGTCCCAGCTACTTAGGAGGCTGAGACAAGAGAATCGCTTGAACCCAGGAGTTGGAGGTTGCTGGGGGCTCTGATGCCACGGCACTCTACCCAGGGCGATAGCTTGGGACTCTGCCTCAATAATAATAATAATAATACAATTAGCCTCATGATACATAAAGCTTTGTGTCTATCTATAGATATACTACCATAGGCTGTAGTTCCTACAGGGGAAATTGATGAAATAAAGGCTATTCACATTTTCAGGATTTTGATATGTGCTTAAAACTGTTCTAGAAAATTGCATCAATTTACATTTCTGCTAGTACTGATTTTCTTGAACCCTTGCCAAGGCATGGTATTAGCATCATTTGGGGAAAAAAAAAGTTGATAGTTAAATAAAAGCGTCTCATTATTTTTCTCTGCTTCTTTTTATAAACAGCTTTATTGAGATATAATTCATCCATTTAACATGCGTGATTTAATGTGCTTAGTATAGTTACAGTATTGTACAGCCATCACTGTAACCTAATTTTAGAATATTTTCATCTCCCTGAGAGCAAATATGTACCCACTAGAGTCACTCCTCATCTCTTCTCCTTCTTCCAAGACAATCGCTAATTCACCTTCTGTAACTCTATTTGTCTATGTTGAATATTTTGCATAAATTCCATTCCATATATATCCTGGAATCATATGTTATGTGGTCTTTTATTTGTTTTTCACTCAAGGTTTATCCATGTTGTAGTATGTATCAATACTTTATTCCTTTTTATGACCAGATAATATTCCATTGTAGATACCTTTTGTTTATCCACTTATCTGTTGATGGACATTTGAGTTGGCTCCACTTTTTGGCTATTGTGAATATTGCCACTATGAACATTCCTTTACTAGTTTTTCTGTGGCTTTCCTCTTTTATTTCTCTTGGGTATATACCTACCAGTGGAATCACTGAATCATATAATAATTCTATATACTTAACTTTTTGAAGGACTGATAAACTCTTGTCCAAAGTGACTGTATCCTTTTATACCCTGTTTTCCCGAAAATAAGACCTACTCACAGGAAAGATAAGATGTCCCCTGAAAATAAGACCTAGCGCATCTTTGGGAGTACACCTTAATATAAGACAGTGTCTTATTTTCGGGGAAAAGGGTAGTCTCATCAGCAATAAATGAGCATTCTTATTTCTCCATATCTTTACCAATACTTATTGTCTTTCTTTCTTTTCATTGTTGGTATAGTCATTCTAGCAGATGGGAAGTGGTATCTCATTGTGGTTTTGATTTGTATTTCCCTGACAGGTAATGGTGTTGAACCTTTTCACGTGCTTGTTTGCTATTTGTATACCTTCTTTGGAGAATGTCTGTTCAGATCCTTTGCCCATATTAAAATAGGTTATTTTATTAAATTATTTTATTAAATAATATTTTATTAAATAAAATAAAAATATTTTATTAAAATAACCTATTAAAATAGGTTATTTTAATATGGGCAAAGCCCATATTAAATGGGTGCCCATGGCTTAGTGGGTAGGGTGCTGGCCACATACACCCAGGCTGGCAGGTTTGAAACCAGCCTGGGTCAGCTAAGCAACAATGACAATTGCAACAAAAAAATAGCTGGGCACTGTGGCAGGCGCCTGTAATCCCAGCTACTTGGATGGCTGAGGCAAAAGAATCGCTTAAGCCCAAGAATTTGAGTTTGCTATGAGCTGTGACGCCACAGCACTTTACCAAGGGGGACATAATGAAACTCTGTCTTAAAAAAAGAAAAGATTATTTATCTTTTTATTTTTGAGTTTGAGTTCATTCTGTGTTTTAGATAGAAGTTCCTTATCAACATGTGATATGTAAATATCTTTTGTCAAATTGTGAATTGTCTTTTTATGTTCTTGGCATTTTTTGCAGTTTTTAATTTTGATAAAGTCCAATTTATCTATATTTTTCCATTTTTATATTGTGCTTTTAGGATTACAGTTAAGAAACTATTGTCTCACAAAAAGTCAGGAAGAGGGCGGCTCCTGTGGCTCAGTCGGTAGGGCGCCGGCCCCATATACCGAGGGTGGCGGGTTCAAGCCCGGCCCTGGCTGAACTGCAACCAAAAAAAATAGCTGGGCACTGTGGCGGGCGCCTGTAGTCCCAGCTACTTGGGAGGCTGAGGCAAGAGAATCGCTTAAGCCCAGGAGTTGGAGGTTGCTGTGAGCTGTGTGAGGCCACAGCACTCTACCGAGGGCCATAAAGTGAGACTGTCTCTACCAAAAAAAAAAAAAAAAAAGTCAGGAAGATTTACTTTTATGTTTCTTTCTAATAGTTTGATATATTTAGCTCTTATACTTAGGTCTAGTGCATTTAAAAATTAATACTCAGATTACACATTCATATTTTTTCTTTTGTGAATTTTATGCTTATCTGACTTGTTCATTTCCCCATTAGGTTGGTTTTTATTCTTACTGATTTTAGTGAGTAATTTATGTATTGTGTGTTAGTGCTTTGTTTTATTTGCTGTAATTTAACATTCTGGTTTGTATTTTGCTTTGTAACTTTAAAAACTTTTTTTAAAACCAATTATTGAGTAAAGGGACTCCAGAGTCTTGACTATAGGAATAAAAGGGAAGATTTTCTTCTTGGGATGCATCTATAATTGGGCTTATGACTGGATCACAGAATTGTATCCCTTCTATAATTTCCTGGTAAATGGGTAATCTTGGATCAGAAGCACTTCATGAAGAATAGAAACTTGGAGTTGTGGTTAGGAATGCAGACTTTGGCATCAGCCATTCTTTGGTTTAAATCCTGATTCTGATATTTACTGGCTGAATAATCTTGAACAAAGTGCTTGATTTCTTTCAGTTTATCTTCCTCATCTGTGAATTTGGGATGATAATCCCTGTGTCACAACATTATTGTAAAGAGTCACTGAGGGAGTGCTGTGTCACCAACAATGTGACTCATCAGAAACCAAAAAGTATTCCCATTAGAAACATCTAGAAATGCTGGAAATAGTATGGTTATAATTTTAAATGCTTAGATGAGCTTGTAGAAAAGGAAAGGGAGATAGAGATGCTTAATTGCCTGAAAACTAGGAGAACAGACATGTAAACAGGAGGATGCCCATCTAGGGTGTGTGTGTGTGTGTGTATTTCAGAATATGAGGAGTGAGTTGTAGTATGCACTGAGTATAGAGACAAGGTCTTTAGCCACACAACATGGGATGCTGGAACTGAGCCTCCAGGACGCTTAAAAGGTTTCATATTTTGAGAAATGATAAACCAGGAAAAATATCTACTCTTTACTCAAGGATAGATAGAAAGTTTGTCTATTTCTAATCTCTGGGTAGAAAAAGACCTTGTATGACTTTCAAACACAGGCCTCATGTTCCTCACATATATCTCGTACTAAGATTTATATTGAGGATCCTCAAGATGAGAAAATAAAATATCAGTCTCGGATTTTTCTTTCATGGACATTTTACTGAGTAAAAACAAAGAGGAAATATTCCTCACTCATTTCATGAGGCAGAACATTTACACTCAAAGCTAATAAGAATAGTATAAGGTAGTAAAATTTAAGGCCAATCTCATTTATGAACATGGAAAAAAAGTTGTTACAAAAAAAGAATCCAGCAATACGTTAAACGGGGAACACATGATGTTCAGGCTGAGTTTATTTTAGGGATGTGAATTTGTATCATAGTAGTAAATCGATTAATTTAATTCACTCCATTACAGCTTAAAGGAGAAATAGCTTGCAACAATTTTAATATGTGTACAAAAATTTGATAAAATTTCTTAGCAAGAGAAGAATGGAAGGGAATTTCCCTTAGACATACCAAAAATACTCTCAGAAATGTCAAATTTAATATAAAATTGAGAAAAACATCCCTTTGAAGATTAAGAACAACAAAATAATATCTACTGTCACTACTTTTATTTAACATTATCTTGGCAGTCCTAGCCAGCACAGTAACATAAAAAAATAAAAAAGCTATAAAGTTAGAGAAGAAGAAAACTGGGAAGATTCTTAGATGATACAATATTTACATAGAAAAGTCTCAAAAGAGCTTATAGATAAATTATTAGAATTAATAAAAGAGAATTTAACACAATTCTTACACACAATTTAATGCATAAAAATAAATTGCATTGTAATAACCAGCCTCCAATGGGTACAAAGTGTAATAAAATATATACCATTTATAACACTGTATTTAAAGAAACCTAATCTAAAGGTTTGCAAGATATTTAAGGAGAAAATTATAAAACATTATTGATAGAAGTTAAAGGAGACATAAAGGGATATTTTATGTGTGGATAAGAAGACTCAATTTTATGTAGGATAAAGGTGTCGGTTCTTCCCAAGCTGATCTAAAGTGTCATGCTATTCACATCAAGATTCCGACAGATTTTTTTTCTTTGTAGAATTTGATGCTAATATGGTACTAAATTTTATGGAAGAATAAAGGACTAAGAATACGTATGACATTCATAAAGAAGAAAAGTAAGGGGACATTTATCTTATCTCACATTAAAACTAATATAAAGCTATATTAGTTAAAATTATAACAAATGCATGCTAATTAAGATAATGTGACATAGGGATGCACTAGTTGTATCCCTCCCTCACAACAACCTTAAAATTAATTACAGGTGGATTCAATCACAGGTGGCTAAATGTGAAAGGCAAACAAAATTGTTTAGAAGAAAATATTGGCGAACTTATTTGTCACTTTGAGTCAGTTAACAATATTTATTTATTTATTTATTTTTTAGTGTTAAATCATAGCTGTGTACATTAGTGCGATCAAGGGGTACAATGTGCTGGTTTCATATACAATCTGAAATATTCTCATCAAACTGTTCAACATAGCCTTCATGGCATTTTCTTAGTTATTGTATGTAGACATTTGTATTCTGCATTTGGTAAGTTTCCCCTGTACCCATTCTAAGATGCACCGTAGGTGTGACCCCACCCATTCCCCTCCAGCCACCCTAACCTTCCCGCTTCCTTCCCCTTCCTTGGTGCTTTGCTCATAGTCTTGTGCTATAGTTGGGTTATAGCCTTCATGTGAAAGCTATAATTTAGCTTCATAGTAGGGCTGAGGACATTGGATACTTTTTCTTCCATTCCTGAGATACTTTGCTAAGAATATGTTCCAGATCCATCCATGTAAACACGAAAGAGGTAAACTCTCCATCTTTCTTTAAGGCTGCATAATATTCCATGGTATACATGTACCACAATTTGCTAGTCCATTCGTGGGTCGATGGGCACTTCAGCTTCTTCCATGACTTAGCAATTATGAATTGGGCTGCAATAAACATTCTGGTACAGATGTCTTTGTTATATTGTGATTTTTGCTCTTCTGGGTATAAACCTAGTAAAGGAATTATAGGATCGAATGGCAGGTATTCTCTAAGTATTCTCCAAAAATCCTTCCAGAAGGAACATATTAGTGTGCATTCCCACCAGAAGAGTAGAAGTGTGCCCTTTTCTCCACATCCACGCCAACATCTCTGGTTTTGGGATTTTTTTTTTTTTTGTTGAGACAGAGTCTCACCGTACTGCCCTCGGGTAGAGTGCCGTGGCGTCACACGGCTCACAGCAACCTCTAACTCTTGGGCTTACGCGATTCTCTTGCCTCAGCCTCCCAAGCAGCTGGGACTACAGGTGCCCGCCACAACACCCGGCTATTTTTCTGTTGCAGTTTGGCCGGGGCTGGGTTTGAACCCGCCACCCTCGGCATGTGGGGCCAGCGCCCTACTCACTGAGCCACAGGCGCCGCCCATGGTTTGGGGATTTTGTTATGTGGGCTACTCTTACTGGGGTTAGGTGGTATCTCAAAGTAGTTTTGATTTGCATTTCTCTGTTGATTAAGGATTAAGAGCTTTTTCCCATGTGTTTGTAGATGGCGCATCTGTCTTCTTTAAAGTTTCTCTTCAAGTCCCTTGCCCACCCTGAGATGAGATCACTTGTTCTTTTCTTGCTAATACGTTTGAGTTCTCTGTGGATTTTGGTTATTAGACCTTTATTGGAGGTATAACCTGCAAATATTTTCTCCCATTTTGAGGGCTGTCTGCTTGCCTTACTTACTATGTTCTTGGCTGTGCAGAAGCTTTTTAGTTTGATCAGGTCCCAAGAGTGTGTTGTTGATACTGCTTCAATTGTCTGGGGAGTCCTCCTCATAAAGTATTCACCCAGGCCGATTCCATCAAGAGTTTTCACTGCACTTTCTTCAAGTATTTTTTATAGTTTCATGTCTTAAGTTTAAATCTTCTATCCAGTGAGAGTCTATCTTAGTTAGTGGTGAAAGGTGTGGGTCCAATTTCAATCTTCTACAGGTTGCCAGCCAGTTCACCCAGCACCATTTGTTAAATAGGGAATCTTTTCCCCACTGAATGTTTTTAATTGGCTTGTCAAATATCAAATAACAGTAAGTAGCTGGATTCATCTCTTGGTTCTCTATTCTGTTCCAGACATCTACTTCTCTGCTTTTCTGCCAGTACCATGCTGTTTTGATCACTATGGATTTGTAGTACAGTCTCAGGTCTGGTAGCATGATTCCTCCAGCTTTGGAGGAATTTGGAGCTTTTTATTGCTGAGTAATGTTTTGGCTATTCGAGGTTTTTTCTCATTCCATATAAAACTAAGTATTATTTTTTCAAGATCTTTAAAGTATGACAATGGAGCTTTAATAGGAATTGCATTAAAATTATATATTACTTTGGGTAGTATAGACATTTTAACAATGTTGATTCTTCCCCGCCATGAGCATGGTATGTCTTTCCATTTGTTAACATCTTCAGCTATTTCTTTTCTTAAAGTTTCCTAGTTCTCTTTGTAGAGATCTTCCACGTCCTTTGTTAGGTATACTCTCAAATATTTCATCTTCTTTGGCACTAATGTGAAAGGAATAGAGTCCTTGACTGTTTTTTTGGCTTCGTTATCGTTGGTATATATAAAGGCTACAGATTCATGGGTGTTGATTTTTTTTTAATTAATTAATTATTTTTTTTTTATTAAATCATAGCTGTGTACATTAGTATGATCATGGGGTACCATACACTTGGTTCATAGACCATTTGACACATTTTCATCACACTAGTTAACATAGCTTTCATGGCATTTTCTTAGTTATTTTGCTAAGACCTTTTCATTCCACATTTACTAGGATTCACATGTACCCTTGTAAGATGCACCGCAGGTGTAATCCCATTAATCCCCCTTCCTCCACTTCCTTCCCCCCTCCCTCCCCTCCCTTTCCCCCTTCTCCCTATTCTTTTTTTTTTATTGTTGGGGATTCATTGAGGGTACAATAAGCCAGTTACACTGATTGCAATTGTTAGGTAAAGTCCCTCTTGCAATCATGTCTTGCCCCCATAAAGTGTGACACACACTAAGGCCCCACCATCCTCCCTCCATCCCTCTTTCTGCTTCCCCCCCATAACCTTAATTGTCATTAATTGTCCTCATATCAAGATTGAGTACATAGGATTCATGCTTCTCCATTTTTGTGATGCTTTACTAAGAATAATGTCTTCCACGTCCATCCAGGTTAATACGAAGGATGTAAAGTCTCCATTTTTTTTTAATGGCTGAATAGTATTCCATGGTATACATATACCACAGCTTGTTAACCCATTCCTGGGTTGGTGGGCATTTAGGCTGTTTCTACATTTTGGCAACGGTAAATTGAGCTGCAATAAACAGTCTAGTACAAGTGTCCTTATGATAAAAGGATTTTTTTCCTTCTGGGTAGATGCCCAGTAATGGGATTGCAGGATCAAATGGGAGGTCTAGCTTGAGTGCTTTGAGGTTTCTCCATACTTCCTTCCAGAAAGGTTGTACTAGTTTGCAGTCCCACCAGCAGTGTAAAAGTGTTCCCTTCTCTCCACATCCACGCCAGCATCTGCAGTTTTGAGATTTTGTGATGTGGGCCATTCTCACCGGGGTTAGATGATATCTCAGGGTTGTTTTGATTCTCATTTCTCTAATATATAGAGATGATGAACATTTTTTCACGTGTTTGTTAGCCATTCGTCTGTCGTCTTTAGAGAAAGTTCTATTCATGTCTCTTGCCCATTGATAGATGGGATTGTTGGCTTTTTTCATGTGGATTAATTTGAGTTCTCTATAGATCCTGGTTATCAAGCTTTTGTCTGATTGAAAATATGCAAATATCCTTTCCCATTGTGTAGGTTGTCTCTTTGCTTTGGTTATTGTGTCCTTAGCTGTACAGAAGCTTTTCAGTTTAATGAAGTCCCATTTGTTTATTTTTGTTGTTGTTGCAATTGCCATGGCAGTCTTCTTCATGAAGTCTTCCCCCAGGCCAATATCTTCCAGTGTTTTTCCTATGCTTTCTTTGAGGATTTTTATTGTTTCATGCCTTAAATTTAAGTCCTTTATCCATCTTGAATCAATTTTTGTGAGTGGGGAAAGGTATGGGTCCAGTTTCAGTCTTTTACATGTAGACATCCAGTTCTCCCAACACCATTTATTGAATAGGGAGTCTTTCCCCCAAGGTAAGTTCTTGTTTGGTTTATCAAAGATTAGGTGGTTGTAAGATGTTAGTTTCATTTCTTGGTGTTCAATTTGATTCCAAGTGTCTATGTCTGTGTTTTTGTGCCAGTACCATGCTGTCTTGAGCACTATGGCTTTGTAGTACAGACTAAAATCTGGTATGCTGATGCCCCCAGCTTTATTTTTGTTACTAAGAACTGCCTTAGCTATACAGGGTTTTTTCCGGTTCCATACAAAACGCAGAATCATTTTTTCCAAATCTTGAAAGTACGATGTAGGTACTTTGATAGGAATGGCATTGAATAGCTAGATTGCTTTGGGAAGTATAGACATTTTAACAATGTTAATTCTTCCCATCCATGAGCATGGTATGTTCTTCCATTTGTTAATATCCTCCGCTATTTCCTTTCTGAGGATTTCATAGTTTTCTTTATAGAGGTCCTTCACCTCCTTCGTTAGGTATATTCCTAGGTATTTCATTTTCTTTGAAACTATGGTGAAGGGAGTTGTGTCCTTAATTAGCTTCTCATCTTGACTGTTATTGGTGTATACAAAGGCTACTGACTTGTGGACATTGATTTTATATCCTGAAACATTACTGTATTTTTTGATGACTTCTAGGAGTCTTGTGGTTGAGTCTTTGGGGTTCTCTAAGTATAAGATCATGTCGTCAGCAAAGAGGGAGAGTTTGACCTCCTCTGCTCCCATTTGGATTCCCTTTATTTCCTTGTCTTGCCTAATTGTATTGGCTAGAACTTCCAGCACTATGTTGAATAGTAAAGGTGACAGAGGACAACCTTGTCTGGTTCCAGTTCTAAGAGGAAAAGCTTTCAGTTTTACTACATTCAGTAAAATATTGGCTGTGGGTTTGTCATAGATAGCTTCAATCAGTTTTAGAAATGTGCCACCTATGCCTATACTCTTCAGTGTTCTAATTAGAAAAGGATGCTGGATTTTATCAAATGCTTTCTCTGCATCTATTGAGAGGATCATATGATCTTTAGTTTTGCCTCTGTTAATATGGTGGATAACGTTTATGGACTTGCGTATGTTAAACCAGCCTTGCATCCCTGGGATGAAGCCTACTTGATCATGATGAATGACTTGTTTGATGATAAGCTGTAATCTATTGGCTAGGATTTTGTTGAGAATTTTTCCATCTATATTCATGAGTGAGATTGGTCTGAAATTCTCTTTTTTCCTTGGGTCTTTTCCTGGTTTTGGTATCAGGGTGATGTTTGCTTCATAGAATGTGTTGGGGAAGATTCCTTCTTCCTCAGTTTTTTGGAATAATTTCTGCAGTACAGGAATAAGCTCTTCCTTGAAGGTTTGATAGAATTCTGGAGTGAAGCCATCTGGTCCAGGGTATTTTTCAGTTGGAAGCTTTTTTATTGTTTCTTTGATCTCAGTGCTTGAAATTGGTCTGTTCAGGAGGTCTATTTCTTCCTGGCTAAGTCTAGGGAGAGGGTGTGATTCCAAATATTGATCCATTTCCTTCACATTGTCAAATTTCTGGGCATAGAGTTGCTGGTAGTATTCAGAGATGATCTCTTGTATCTCTGTGGGATCAGTTGTTATTTCCCCTTTATCGTTTCTGATTGAGGTTATTAGAGATTTTACTTTTCTATTTCTATTTCTAGTTAGTCTGGCCAATGGTTTATCTATTTTATTTATTTTTTCAAAAAACCAACTCCTTGTTTCATTAATTTTCTAAATGATTCTTTTGTTTTCAATTTCATTGATCTCTGATTTGATTTTGAATATTTCTTTTCTTCTACTGAGTTTAGGCTTAGATTGTTCTTCTTTTTCCAATTCCATAAGATCTCTTGTGAGGAGCAGAAGGGTGAGAAGGTTGAAGAGCAGAAAAAAGGGGATGAAAGAAAGGAGGACCGAGTGATAAGAAAAAAAGAAAGATAGAGAAAGGAGAGGGGGTGGGTATAAGGAATATTGACAAAAAGAAGAGAGGCACAGAAAGAGGGAGGCAGGGCAATATAGGTGTACAGTAGGGTACTTTTACACAACCTTAAAAAACCCCACCTTCTGGGGGTGCCCAGTTGCGTGGTTCCCTTGAGGTCAGCAGCTCTTTGCTAACCTGATCAGACACAGTACCCCACCTCCACCAAGTAGAGAGCAAAGACAAAAATGCTATAAATCAAACCAAAACAAGCAAACAGAAAACTTTACAGGGATAAAATTGGGTGAAAAACCAAATTATATCGGTAGAAACACTAGCAAAAATGAAGTTGAAGTTATTAAAAAAGGCAGCAATGGGAAATTATAATTAAACTAGGAAAATTGAGAAAGAAAAAGGGATCTGTGTGGAAAAGATTGAAATTAAAAAAACAAAAGAACATCAGCAACGTCAAAATAAACAAGCAAAAAAAAAACAACCAAACAAAAAAAAAAGTAAAAAATACACAACCAAAAACAAAGCAGTTTGTATATGTTATTGAATATTGTCTGGGCAACACGTGGTCTTCTGGGGTATGAGATGTTAGTCACAGTTCTGATACGACTGGAGGCTGCTGATTTCTCAAACCCCAGCAGGTAGACACCCTAAATCTCTCTTCAGCCTACTTAAAAGGCACTTTGAACTTGTAAACTTGCTGAGCAGAAGCTTTCCCAGCATTCTCGTTGGAATCGCTGCTGAAGTGGCTATCCACTTACCCAGTGTGCCAAAACCAGTCTCAGTCTGCCCCTGAGGGTTAGGGCTGCAAGGCGGCTCAGACCCCACCCTTAGGCTACTTGGTTGCTGGGTTACCAGCTCCCACCCGTTTCTAGCTCTGTGACCCTGAGGGCGGAGCTTGCAGGGGCAGATCACTGACAATGGATCTGTGTGACCCACCGCCAAACACTATTAGCTCTGTCTGGCTCAGCGGCTCAGACTGGGGCCCTAGACAATGGCCAAAGTTCTCCGCACTCCCGCTCAGGCCTTCCCCAAGGCAGTTCAACTCAGTGCCAAGTCCAAGGACATCAAAACTGTTCACAGGTAAGGCCTTTCTGGTTTGCAGTCTCGCTGCTACTGAACTTACAGTTGTGGGCGGGTTTAGACGGATTGAACACACGCGACCACTTGCCGGTTTTCCACGGTTTTAGTCCTCTTCTTGGGGTCCAGAAGTCTCTCGCTGACTCCCTGTATCCTCATAGGAGTAATGATAGGCAGTTCCCACCAGCCAGAGATGCGTGGCGTCCTATCTCCCCAGACTCATGGTGCCCAGATGCAAGGAAGCTGTTACTCGGCTGCCATCTTGTTCCCCTCTCTTTCCATTTTCTTGAGGAAGGCTTTCAGTGCTATAAATTTACCTCTTAGGACTGCCTTTGCAGAATCCCAGAGGTTCTGATCATTCGTGTCTTGATTGTTGTTTTGTTCCAAAAATTTGGTGATTTTTCTTCTTAATCTCGTCTATAACCAATCTATCCTTCAGCATAAGGTAGTTTAGCTTCCATGTTTTTGTATGGGTGTGCAGGTTCCTGTTGTTATTGAGTTCAACTTTTATTCCATGATGGTCTGAGGGGAGGCAAGGAATAACTTCTACTTTTTAAAATTTGCTGAGGTTAGATTTGTGGCCTAGGTTGTGGTCAATTTTGGAGTGTGTTCCGTGGGCTGATGAGAAGAATGTGTATTCAGTTTTGTTGGGATGAAATGTTCTGTAGATGTCTGTTAAGTCCAGATGTTGAATCATTTAGTTTAAATCTAAAATGTCTTTGCTTAGCTTCTTTTTGGAGGATTTCTCCAGCACTGCTAAAGGGGTGTTAAATTCTCCAACTATTATGCAACTGTAGGAGACCAAGTTGCTCATGTCTGTTAGAGTTTCTTTTATAAATTGAGGTGCATTCTGGTTGGGTGCATAAATATTAATAATTGAGGTCTCATATTGAATATTATGTTGAACAAATATGAAGTGTCCATCCTTATCCTTCCTTATTTTGGTTGGTTTAAAGCCTATTGCATCTGTGAATAGGATAGCAACGTGTGCTTTTTTCTGCTTTCCATTTGCCTGTAGTATAGATGACCATCCCTTCACCTTGAGTCTATATTTGTCTTTTAATGTAAGATGCAATTCTTGTATGCAGCAGATATCTGGCTTGAGTTTTTGTATCCAGTCAGCCAACCTGTGCCTCTTTGGAGGACAATTTAAACCATTCACATTAATTGAGAATATTGAGAAGCCTTTCGAGAGTCTGGTGGACATTTTTAATCCTTTTGGACTGTGAAAGTTGAAATTTGATCAGAATTTTTTTGTGGGTTTACTTTTGTGGTGGAGGATTATGCTGGTCTTTATGGAGGATAGGTCTGAGAATATCCTGGAGAACTGGTTTAGTTATTGCAAATTTCTTCAACATGTGAATGTCATTAAAGTATTTAATTTCTCCATCATAAATGAAACTCAGTTTAGCTGGGTACAGGATCCTGGGTTGAAAGTTATTTTGTTTTAGGAGGTTAAAAGTCGATAACCATCCTCTTCTAACTTGAAAGGTTTCATCAGAGAGATCTGCAGTTATTCTAATATTCTTGCCCTTGTAGAAGATGGTTTTCTTTCATCTGGCTGCTTTCAGAATTTTCTCCTTCATATTAACTTTAGCGAAATTGATTATGATGGGTCCTGGGGATGTCTTATTTGGGTGAGTCATGCTGGAGTTCTGAAACTGTCTGCTATCTGAATTTCAGAATCTCTTGGCATGTCTGGATTGTTCTTCATAATCTCATGGAGAAGAGACTCTGTGCCTTGTGAAGCCACTTCCTCGCTTTCGGGGATCCCTATAAGATGAATGTATGGTTTTCTTCGAATTGTCCCAGAGCTCTCTGAGAGAGTGGTCTGTTTTTGCTTTCCATTTCTCTTCCTCTTTGAGAGTTTGGGAGCGTTCGAAAGCTTTGTCTTCAATGTCAGAAATACTTTCTTGTGCTTGCTCCATTCTGTTGCTGAGGGATTCTACTGTGTTTCTCAGATCTATGAGGGCTGCAACTTCTTGTCTCAATGTGTCAAAATCTTTGGTCATTTGGTCTTTAAATTAGTTGAATTCTTGAGATATCTTTTGGGTTACTGCTTGGAATTCTAATTTGATTTTATTTGCTATCCAGATTCTGCATTCGATTTCTGACATCTCAGCTATTTGTTTGTGCATTGGATCTTGTGCTGTGTCTGCCCCATTGATCATTGAGTCAGTTGATCTACTCTGATTATTCATGTTGCCAGAGATTTTCTGTTGATTTCGCCTCATAATTGTTTTTCACCATTGCCTCTGGCCGTCCTCAGAGTTGGGGAGGTGTCTCTCCAAGATTAGACACTAGCAGGATCACTCTATTGTTGCTGGATAGTTGTAGGGTGTGATCCTGTGTAGTTCCTCTGTGGTTGCCCCAGCTAGGGAGTTCTGGTTGTGGAAGCAGGTCCAGAGTGTGACACACCCAGATCTCACAACAGGGAGGGATGTGGTGCGCATGGTTCTGGTAGTGCCTGGCACCCAGTGAGATTGGCACAGAGAGCCCAAGGCTCCAGTAGTCTCTGGCCAGGAGAAGGGCTCTGCAGAGAGGCAGGGAGGGCTCCAGAGGGCACCTGGCTACCAGTGTCCCTGGCCAGACAAGCAGGCCAGTGTGGAGGCAGAGAGGGTACAGGAGGGAGGGAGGACATGGGGTTGTGTGGTTCCCACAGCCTGGTCAGGGCATGTGGAGGCCCGGCGGGCGCAGCTTTTATGGAGGTCCGGGTGGTGCCAAGCCCATGAGTTTGAGGTTGCTATTAGCTGTGATGCCACGGCACTCTACCCAGGGCAAAGGCTGAGGATCCATTGTGCCAAAACCGGTCTCACTCTGCCCCTGAGAGTTAAGGCTGTCAGGCTGCTCAGTCACTAGGTTACTAGCTCCCGCCTGTCCTTGCTCTGCGACCCTGAGGGTGCAGCTTGCCAGGGTAGTTCTCTCACAATGGCTCCCTGTGGCCCACAGGTGAATAGTATTAGCTCCATCCGGCTCAGCAGCTCAGTCTGGGGCCCTAGACAATGCCCAAAGTTCTCCGCACTCCTGCTCAAGCTCTCCCCAAGGCAGTTCAACTGAGTGCCAAGTCCAAAAACACCAAAACAGTTCACAGGTAAGGCCTTTCCGGTTTGCAGTCTCACTGCTGCTTGTACTTATGGTTGCCAGCGGGATTAGGTCGATCAAACACACGCAACCTCTTGCCAGTTTTCCACTGTTTTTGTCCTCCTCTTGGGGTCCAGAAATCCCTTTCTGACTCCCTGTATCCTCAAAGGGATGACTATAGGCAGATCCCACCAGGCAGAGATGCCTGGAGTCTTATCTCTGGACTCACTGTGCCCAGTTGCAGGGAAGCTGTTACTCGGCCGCCATCTTGCTCCACCTCCTGCCAGTTAACAATGTGTTTAAAACAAAACATGACAAGCAAAAATCATAAAGGGAAGGATTAATAAATTGGATGACATAAAAAATAACCTCCTGAGAAAAACAACAAACAAAAAGGAGTTAAAATGCAAGCCATACTGTGAGGATAATGAAAGTGAAAAATGGACAAATAACTTGTAAAGAAATTCACAGAAGTGAAAATATAACTGTCTCCACCACATGAAAAGATGGTACATTTGTCAATATTCTGAGAAATAAAAATTAAAACAACCATAAGATAGCACATTATCTAATTTACTGAGATGAAGACTATGTCAATTGTTGGTGAGTCTAAGGCATGATGGCAAATCTTATATTTCTGATGGGAGGGTGAATTTGTAGCCACTTTGGAATGTAATTTGGTCTTTTCTGGTGAAAGTGAAGATAATTATAGCCAGGAAATTCACCGGGACTCTATATATTTATCCTGGGTAAATACTGGATCATGTGTAGCGTGTGATACAAACAGGAAGGTACACAGAAATATGCCTTTTCAGAGCAGAAGGATGGGGAATACTTATCAGCTTTGGAAGGGAAAATTACATTTTGGTACCTACAATGGGATTCTATAGAGCAGTGAAAATGAGGTGCAGCTACATGCACCCACAAGGACACATCTCAAAAACACAATGAATTGAATGAAAAAATAAAATTGTTGGTGAATAATATGCCATGATTCTATTTATTTAAAGTTGAAAACCTAAGGGAAATAAAACATTATGTTGTTTATGAATATAAACATGGTAAAGTTATAAAGAAAAAGCAATGGAATGATAAATATAAAATGATGGGTAGGCAGAGGCTGAATCTGAGGGAGAATGGCCAGGCTGAGATCAGGGAGAAACCTAAAAACAACTCAAAGGTGCTTGTGTAGTTTTATTTCTTACACTGGATATTGGGGACACAGATGTGCATGGCATTGCTTCCTGTCTTACCCATATGCTATAAATACTCATCTGGATCTATTTAATATTATATCACAGTGGTCAAGAAACTTTTTATGTAAAGAACCACATAATAAATATTTTAGGGCTTTGTCAGCCATAAAGTCTTCATGACAATTGCTAAACTCTGTTGTTGCAGACCAAAAGCAGATATAGGCAATATGGAAATGAATGAATGTGGCTGTGTTCCAATAAAACTTTGTTTACAAAAGCAAGTGGTGATGGGGTTTGGTCTTTAGAATATAGTTTGCTGACCCCTCTTTTATATAATCAATTACAAATGAAAACTATATACAAGCAAATACTAGTCAAAACAAATCTTAAGCATCTATAGTAATAAACCCAAAATATTTATAAAGAGAAATATTAATGAAAAAAGGGTTGTATGTAATGGTAGTAGGAATAATCTGTCAGGAATATATAACACTTCTGGACTTGTATAGTTTATAAAGATAAATTAAAAATAAATAAAGTAGGTTGACAAAATCAAAGTATACAAATTCACAATCAAAATGGATGAGTTTAGCATCTCTCTCAGTACTTGACAGGTGAAACAAACAAAAAATTATAAGAATGTAGAGGCAGAGCATGATGGTGGATGGGACAGATGTGTATCCCATTTCTCCCAAGTCATCAGGTGAGAGGGAGGGGGCTCTAGATCTTTTCCCCAAGTGGATTATTGGTGTGGGTAGACAGCTTGAGACATGCAGCGAATTGGCAGATTGCTGTATTTGAGGTGTTATTCAAAACCACGGACTCTGCTGTAGAGATTTCCCCTGCCCGTCCAGTGGCTGGCGGCTGGCAGCTGCCCCCTCCCTCAAGGAGGATAGTAGTTCACAGTTTGTGGCAAAATCTAATTGATGAAAATTTTGGTGAAGTGTGGATTCCTGAGCGGAGTTTGGTGACTAGAAAGGGGTGCCACTCAGAGCTACAGAGGGCTAGGCAGCCCAATGGAAAATTGAGGGGAGGGGATCCCATCTGGGAAACAGACATTTTGAATTGTCCAAAATGGCAGACACCTTTTTTTCCCGGAACAACAGGAGTGATTAAATAGATCTGACCATTCCTGGTGGGGAATATTGGTGTGGACTGGCAATTTGGGGTGTGTGGTGAACTGGCAAGTTGATGGACTCAAAAATGAGACTCTGAGCTATGGAAACTGAGGAAAAGGCGTCCGCGCACCACAGGGGCAGGAGCGCTGGCAGGAGCCATCCCCTCCCCCACAGCCAATTGCAGTTGCCAGTTTGCGGGAGAACCTGGGAGCAGAGTGGAAAGATTTGTGAAGCGAGGACTTCTGCACCGAGTTTGGAGGTTGGATAGGAGTGCTATCTGAAACAGAGCAGCCAAGGTTGGGCAACAGTTAGGAAATAAACTTATATAGAAACTCCAAAAATGGCAACCAGCCAGAACAAGGGGGTATAGGGGATGATGGCTGGTTGGAGCCAGCTCCCAACAGGAGCTCCAGTCCGGAGGCAGAGATAACAGCAGAACCCAACAAAGCCAAAGGAGGGGAGCCAAGCTGAGAGATGAAATAGATAATTGCTCTTCTTCCCTGCTCAGGCAAGCTTCGACTTCAAAGAAACTATTTTCAGGTTTGGACTGAGCTCTGGTGGAACTTACTTCAGCCACCATTGAGCACCGAGGCAGGCAGACCTCAGCTTCCCCTGCTGGATCGTGGCAGACTGTGGTAACCACGAGGAGGAGGCAACAACCTCACTTTGACTCTGGCAGGCACAAAACCCTGGCACATTTGCTTATTGGACAGAACAGGGCCACAGAGACTGGGTTAACAGAAAGTGCCGGTGGGACTACCAGAGACTGGGGTGACCAGAGTCCAGTGGTGAAGGATGACCAAGGTGGGGTAAGAGGTATCAACCCCCTGGCTCTAAACCTCCTACTGGATGGGCCTTTCTGACCCTTCGGAGCACCAGAGGGAATCAAATCACACTTGAGCTGCCAATATACCCCTAACATCTAGTTGCTGGAGTCTTCTTGAACTTTCCAGCTAGAGAGTGGGGGCTGTCTGGGACAAATGGTCTGGAACTCTTGAACTGGACAAATTACCTGAGGACCCTCCAAGGTGGGACCCAGGTTTTACTGCAGTGGGAAGGTTTTATTGTCTTCTTCCAGATATTACCAGTTGGGGAAGGGATGTCCTAGTTGCTTGTATTTCACCAAAGCTGAGACTGCAGCCCAGAGTCACTGATTCATTAGGATTTGACAGAAATCAGCTGAAAAAAAGACAGAGCCACCTACCCCCACTATACCAAGCAGGCCTCTAGAGTCACACTGTAGTACTGTACAGGTCCTTTGCAAAATTGTAGAGGAAAAGCTGTAGTCACCAGTCCCAGTTCCTAGGTGAAGAGCTGGTCAACCACAACAGTAGAAATTTCCAGTCCAGTTTCACCTTACCTGCTCATGTAGCTAATCACTGAAAAACAATCATGGGGTGGAATCAGTGGAAAAACTCTGGCAACATGAATAAACAGAACAGTTCAACTCTCCCAAGGAATGACAAACCAGCCAAACCAGAGGATCCCGTTCACAAACAGATAGCTGAGATGTCTGATATTGAATTTAGAATTTGGATTGCAAATGAGATCAACAGAATGAAAGTAAAGATGGAGGTAGAAATTGTAGGATTAATTCAGAAGATGTCTCAAGAATTCAATGAATTCAAAGACAAAGTCACCAAAGATTTAGAAACATTGAGAAACGAATTTGCATCCTTACATGATATGAGAAATACAGTAGAATCTCTCAGTAACAGAATGGAACAGGCAGAAGAAAGGATTTCCGACATCAAAGACAAAGCTTTTGAACTATTCCAAACATTCAAAGAGGAAGAGAAATGGAGAGCAAAAACAGATCACTTTCTCAGAGAGCTCTGGGATAACTCGAAGAAAACCAATATTCATCTTATAGGGATCCCTGATGTGATGAAGTAGCTTCACAAGCTACAGAAGCCCTTCTTCATGAGATTATGAAAGAGAACTTTCCAGACATGCCAAGAGATCCTGAAATCCAGATAGCAGATAGTTTCAGAACTCCAGCACGACTCAACCTGAATAAGACATCCCCCAGGCACATCATAATTAACTTTACTAAAGATAATATGAAGGAGAAAATCCTGAAAGCAGCCAGACATAAAAAAAATCATAACCTACAAAGGGAAGAATATTAGAATGACTGCAGATCTCTCTGCTGAAACTTTTCAAGCCAGAAGAGGGTGGTCATCGACTTTTAATCTCCTAAAACAAAATAACTCCCAACCCAGGATCCTGTATCCAGCTAAACTGAGTTTCATTTATGATGGAGAAATTAAATACTTTAATGACATTCATATGTTGAAGAAATTTGCCATAACTAAACCAACTCTCCAGGATATCCTCAGACCTATCCTCCATAATGGCCAGCACAACTCTCCACCACAAATGTTAACTCACTCTGAAACTTTTGGTCAAATTCCAACTTCCACAGTGGCAAAAGGATTAAAAATGTCCACTGGTCTTTCAAAAAACTCGATACCCAAAATTATACCAGGCCTATCAATATTCTCAATTAAAGCGAATGGATTAAATTGTCCTCTAAAGAGGCACAGGCTGTCTGACTGGATACAAAAACTCAGGCCAGATATTTACTGCATACAAGAATCTCATCTTACCTTAAAAGATAAATATAGACTCAGGGTGAAGGGATGGTCATCTATATTCCTGAAAAAATGGAAAACAGAAAAAAGCAGGTGTTGCAATTTTATTTGCAGATACAATAGGCTTTAAACCAACAAGAGAAAGGAAAGATAAGGAGGGTCAGTACATATTTGTTAAGGTCAAGACTCAATATGATGAGATTTCAATTATTAATATTTATGCACCCAAACTCTAACAGACATAAGCAACTTGATTTCCTCCAGCTCCATAGTAGTCGAAAATTTTAACACCCCTTTAGCAGTGTTGGATAGATCCTCCAGGAAGAAGCTAAATGAAGACATTTTCGATTTAAATGTAAACACCCAACAATTGGATTTAACAGACATTTACAGAACATTTCATCCTAACACAACTGAATACACATTCTTCTCATCAGCTCATGGAACATACTCCAAAATCGGTCACATCTTAGGTCACAAATCTAACCTCAGCAAGTTAAAAAGAATAGAAATTATTCCTTGCATCTTCTCTGATCATCATGGAATAAAAGTGGAACTCAGTAACAACAAGAACCTGTATACGCATACAAAAACATGGAAACTGAATAACCTCATGCTGAATGATAGCTAGGTCATAGACGAAATTAAGAAGGAAATAAATTTTTGGAACAAAATGACAATGAAGACATGAATTATCAGAACCTCTGGGATACTACAAAGGCAGTCTAAGAGGAAAATTTATAGCACTGCAAGCCTTCCTCAAGAGAACAGAAAGAGAGGAAGTTCACAACTTAATGGGAGATCTCAAACCATTGGAAAAGGAAGAACATTCCAATCCCAAACCTAGCAGAAGAAAAGAAATAACCAAAATTAGAGCAGAATTAAATGAAATTGAAAACAAAAGAATTATACAACAGATCAATAAATCAAAAAGTTGGTTTTTTGAAAAGGTCAATAAAATAGATAAACCTTTAGCTAACCTAACCAGGAATAAAAGAGTAAAATCTCTAATTTCATCAATCAGAAATAGTAAAGACGAAATAACAACAGACTCCTCAGAAATTCAAAAAAATCCTTAATGAATACTACAAGAAACTTTATTCTCCAAAATACAAAAATCTGAAGGAAATTGACAAATACTTGGAAGCATGCCACCTCCCAAGACTTAGCCAGAATGAGGTGGAAATGTTAAACCAGCCTATATCAAGTTCAAACTAGCATCAACTATACAAAATCTCTCTAAAAAGTAGAGCCCAGGATGAGATGGCTTCGCATCAGAATTCTACCAAACTTTTAAAGAGGAACTAGTACCTATATTACTCAAACTTTTCCAAAATATAGAAAAAGAAGGAATACTACCCAACACATTCTGTGAAGCAAACATTACCTTGATCCCCAAACCAGGAAAAGACCCAACAAGAAAAGAAAATTATAGACCAATATCACTAATGAATATAGATGCAAAAATATTCAACAAGATCATAGCAAACAGAATTCAGCAACACACCCAAAAACTATACACCACAACCAAGTGGGTTTTATCCCAGGGTCTCAAGGCTGGTTCAATATACATAAATCTATAAATATAATTCAGCACATAAACAAATTAAAAAATAAAGACCATATGATTCTCTCAATTGATGCAGAAAAAGCTTTTGATAATATCCAGCATCCCTTCATGATCAGAACACTTAAGAAAATGGGTATAGAAGAGACATTTCTTAAACTAATAGAGACCATCTACAATGAACCTACAACCAATATTGTTTTGTACAGAGTTAAATCGAAACCATTTCCACTCAGATCAGAACCAGGCAAGGTTGCCCATTGTCTCCACTGCTCTTTAACATTGTAATGGAAGTTTTAGCCATCACAATTAGGGAAGAAGAGGCGATCAAGGGTATCCATATAGGGTCAGAAGAGATCAAACTTTCACTCTGCACAGATGATATGATTGTATATCTGGAAAACACCAGGAATTCTACTGAAAAACTCTTAGAAGTGATCAAAGAATACAGCAGTGTCTTAGGATACAAAATCAACACCCATAAATCTGTAGCCCTTATATATACCAACAATAGCCAAGGTGAAAAAACAATCAAGAACTCTATTCCATTTACAGTAGCACCAAAGAAGATAAAATATTTGGGAGTTTATCTAACAAGGAACGTGAAAGATGTCTATAAAGAGAACTATGAAACTCGAAGAAAAGAAATAGCTGAAGATGTTCACAAATGGAAAAATGTACCATGCTCATGGCTAGGAAATATCAACATTGTCAAAATGACTATACTAACCAAAGCAATATACAATTTTAATGCAATCCCTATTAAAGCTCCATTGTCATACTTTAAAGATCTCAAAACAATAATACATCATTTTATATGAAGTCAGAAAAAAACCTTGAATAGCCAAGACATTACTCAGAAATAAAAACAAAGCAGGAGGAATCATGCTACCAGACCTCAGACTATAGTATAAATCAATAGTGATCAAAGCAGCATGGTACTGGCACAAAAACAGAGAGGTAGATGTATGGAACAGAATAGAGAACCAAGAAATGAATCCAGCTACTTACCGTTATTTGATATTTGACAAGCCAATTAAAAACATTCAGTGGGGAAAAGAATCCCTATTTAACAAATGTTGCTAGGGGAACTGGCTGGCAACCTGTAGAAGACTGAAATTGGACCCACACTTTTCATCTTCAACTAAGATAGACTCTCACTGGATTAAAGATTTAAATTTAAGACATGAAGCTATAAAAATACTAGAAGAAAGCACAGGGAAAACTCTTAAAGGAATCTGCCTGGGCAAATATTTTATGAGGAGGACCCTCCAGGGCAATTGAAGCTGCATCAAAAATACACTAATGGGACCTGATCAAACTAAAAAGCTTCTGCACAGCCAAGAACACAGTAAGTAGAGCAAACAGACAGCCCTCAGAATAGGAGAAGATATTTGCAGGATATGTCTCCAACAAAGGTTTAATAACCAGAATCCACAGTGATCTCAAACGTATTAGCACGAAAAGAACAAGTGATCCCATCGTAGGCTGGGCAAGGGACTTGAAGAGAAACTTCTCTGAAGAAGACAGGCACATGGCCTACAGACACATGAAAAAATGCTCATCATCTTTAATCATCAGAGAAATGCAAATTAAAACTACTTTGAGATATCATCTAACTCCATTAAGATTAGCCCATATCACAAAATCCCAAGACCAGAGATGTTGGCATGGATGTGGAGAAAAGGGAACACTTCTACACTGCTGGCGGGAATGCAAACTAATATGGTCCTTTTGGAAAAATGTTTGGAGAATACATAGTGATCTAGAAATAGATCTGCCATTCGATCCTATAATTCCTCTACTAGGTACATATCCAGAAGACCAAAAAAATTGCATTATAACAAAGATATTTGTAGCAGAATGTTTATTGCAGCCCAATTCATAATTGCTAAGTCATGGAAAAATCCCAGTGTCCATTGACTCATGAATGGATTAATAAATTGTGGTATTTGTACCACAATTGTGGTACCACAATTTGTACCATAGTTGCGTGATACCATGCAGCCGTAAAGAAAGATGGAGAGTATACCTCTTTCATGTTTACATGGATGGATCTGGAAAATATTCTTCTTAGCAAGGTATCCCAAGAATGGAAGAAAAAGTACCCAATGTACTCAGCCCTAATATGAAACTAATTTATAGCTTTCATATGAAGGCTATAACCCAATCTCAGTACAAGAATATGTGGAAGGGAGCAAGGGAGGGGAAGGTAGGGGAAGGAAGGGTGGAGGGAGGGTGATTGGTGGGTCCACACCTAGGCTGCATCTTGGAAGGGTGCAGGTAAAGTTTACTAAGTGTAGAGTATAAGGGTTTGAACACAATAATTAAGAAAATGCCATGAAGGCAATGTTAACCAGTTCGGTGAAAATATTTCAGACTGTATATGGAACAAGCACATTGTACCTCATGATTGCATTATTGTACACAGCTATGATTTAATAAAAAAAGAAAGAAAAAATATAAGTCTGTAGAAAATATGGATAACAAAACCAGCAAGTTTTGAGCTAATGAACATAGCTCAAATTTTGTAGAATTTTGCAAGTAATATTTAAAATTCATGTAATGTTTAAAAAAAAATGACTATGATCCAGCCACATAGTAAATCTAAACTATCAATAAATACCACACTCTTTAAACACAATGCCATAAAACTATAAACTGAGAAAACAGATATGTAGTTTAGAATTCAACAACACATGTGTAGATAATCTATGTACCAAAGAAAAAAATCACAATGGAAATTAGGAAATGTATATATGTGAATGATAAAGAAAACCTTTGGACTTGTAAAATAGTAAGCCAGGTGTGGTGGCTCACACTTGTAATGCTAGCATTTTGGGAGGCTGAGGTGGGAAGACCTCTGGAGCCCAGGAGTGAACTATGAGCAGGCCAACCCTCTCCAGCCAGGAACAGCAAAGCAAGACCCTGTATCTGAACAAAAAAAAAAAAAAAAAGGAAAATAAAAGAAAGAAAAGAAATATAGGTAGGGGCAAAAGTGTGTTTTGAGGTTATTTCTTAGAAAAGAAGACTCCTCCAAACATAAGTGCATTTTACCAAACATTTAAGGAACGGATAATCTCTAATGCAAGAAAGAACAAAAGGAAGCTCTCTAATGCCTTTTATGAGGATAATAGAACCTGGAAACTAGAATCATGTAATAGAATAGCAGGGTGACAGAAAATAATTTTCAAATTATACTTAGGAACAAAGATCTTAAAAGTGAAACATCTGCAAACAAACCTCAGCAACTTGTATTAAAGGGACAATATGACCAAGTAGGATTTTTTCCAGCAACATAAGAATAGTTTATTTTTTAAAAATGTACAAAGTTGCAGTTATATAGGATGAGTAAGTCTAGAGTCCTCTTCAATTTACAGCATGAAGGTATTGTTAATAATATTGTATTATGTGCTATTACAATATTATTATACCATAATATTATACTTTGCCAAGAGAGTAGATTTTAGTTACTTTTCTTAGATTATTTTTATTTAAGAATGTTATGGGGTTCATGTTGTGTTTATATACTTTGTTTCTGTACAGATTGAGTCAAAGTTATACATGTAAATGTGCCCTTGACCCAGATAGTGTGCACTGCACCCAGTAGGTGTGCATTTACTCATTCCTTCTTTCCTTTCCCCCAGCTTGACTTTCATTGCGATTTACTTCCACATGTGCACTGAAGTATGGGTGCATTAGTTCCAATTTGGTATTGAGTACATGTGTTTGTTTCTTCCTTCTTGTGATGTTTCACTTAGAAGAATGGTTTCCAATTTGCTGTAGGTTCTCCAAAAAGACACTAGATAACCATTTTTTAATGGCTGGGTAGTATCCCACAGTATGCACCCTTATATTCCAATCTGATTTTTGACAAAACAGATAAAAACATACACTGGGGAAAGGAACCCCTGTTCAACAAATGCTGCTAGGAAAACTGGAAGTTGTATGTAAAAGACTGAAATAGGACCCATGCTTCTTATCATTCACAAAAATTGACTCATGATAGATAAACGATTTAAACCTAAGGCAGGAAACTGTAAGAATCCTAGAAGAAAATGTTGCAGAAACTCTTATAGATAACAGCCTAGGCAGAAAATTCATGAAGACCTCAGCAACAACAAAAATAAATAAATGAGTGGGACCTGGTCAAATTAAAAGGCGTCTGCAAAACCAAGGACACAATCAAAAGAGCAAATAGACAACCAACAGAATGGGAGAAAATATTTGCATGCTGTACATCTGATAAAGGGCTGATAACCAGAATCTGCAAAGAACTCAAGCAAATCAGTGAGAAACAACCAAAAAATCCTATTACAAATGGAAGGAGAGAGAGGAGTTGGGGGTCATAGTGTGTTACAAAAAAAAATACAATAAAATTAAAAACAACAACAACAAAACGCAATAAAGTCACAACCATAAAGCCAAAAAACAAAAAAAAAAAAAAAAAAAAAAAGAAAAGCAGGCAAAAGACATGAGCAGACATCTGGGGGGAGAGTGGGGCAGAGACAAGATGGCTGACTGAAGCCAGCTTTCCACAGAGGCTCCCATCCAGAAGGAGAGTTAAAGGACAGAAATTTAGCAAGTAACCTGGTGGATTAGAGCTGTGCCAAGAGAGAAGGTTGAAGAATGCACATCAACCCCACTGAGGCGAGCTGTGACCCCAAGGATACAAACAAAAGGTATAAAATCCATCACCAAGCAGACAGGAGTCATCTCCCCAATTAGAATGGCTCGAGTACCCCATAAATAAATGAGCAGAGTTCAAAAGTCCTCCCATTATACTCCACGGGAAAGACCCTCTAAAAACTGGACCTACTTCCTCTACTAGGGTGCCAGAGCACTCTCCTGCCAGGCATAAAACTGTGTAAAACTGTATATATTCTCTACCTGCAATTCTGAGCTCCCAGCACTCCCCTCCATTCTCACTCTGAGGTCTGGAGGCCTGATCCCCAGGAGTTTAGACTCTTGGGTGATTTCTCAAGGGGTGTAGGCAGGGTCTGGACTTCAGCTGGTCAGTGCTGATTTTGCAGCACAGGAGTGAGGAGAGGACGGTCGTCTGAGAGGGAATGAACTCGCCAGAGCAGCGGTGCCCCAAGGCGCAGAGCAGCAGCCATTTTTGACAACAATAGGACTCACCCCTGGATATTCTGGAGTTACACCCTCTGTCTCTCTGGGCAACCAGAGGAGGCTGGGCATCTTCTCAGGTGGCAACCACTGGTGGAAGATCTGGGACGGAAATGCAGGCCCCGTGAGTAAAGGGTTGCCTGAAGCAGTACCGGCCTGGGTGGAGCATGGGGACTAGAAAATGCACATGCAGTGCTGCAGACTCCCAGGGCAGGGCTGACCCAGAGGACTGCTTTACTGAGCCTAAGACGCAACTGGCCCTCAGGGGATCGTCAGCCTAGACAAAGGAGGGCAGGAGGCTAGAACTGACAGCTAACTGTGCTGCGAATACAAACTACTGGGCAACAGCAAAGACAGGGCCTGAGGCGCAAGTTCTGTGAACTCAAAACAGCTTCTCTTCTGCAGAGGAATTTAGCAGGGACAGAAAAAAATTCTGCAAAGTTGTTCTGTTCGGTCAGCAACACCAATCAGGGGTGGGAATGGAACTGAGTGGACACCTCCACCCCCAGCCTCCATCAAGCACCCGAGGTTGTCAGGCCACACCTTCGTCTGCTGGATAGAGGCAGACAGCAGTGGCCTGGCTGAAGAGACATTGATCTCCTTGTGATTCAGGTAGGTGCAAACACCTGGAGTATCAGCTCATTGGAGACAACAGGGTCACAGCCATGAGGGGTTATCAGTGACTGGGGGTGACAGAGGTGCAAGGTTGTGAAGGAGGCATCAACCCTCCCAGACTAATCTATTTGCTGGGTGGGTCCTCCTAACCTCACGGAACACCAGAGCAAGTCATATTTGAGTTATCAGCAGACCCCTGTGATCTAGTTGCCAGAGACCTTTTAAACTCTTCCACCTGAGACAGAGCTGACTAAGACAATTGATTTGGACCATTTGAACTGAGGCAATTACCCGAGGACTATCCAAGTGGTGCCCTGGGTGTGTAGTTGTAGGAAGCTTTGATTTTCCTTTTCCAATTATTGCCTGTAGGGGGTGGGGTGACTTAATTGCTGGTATTTCTCCACAGCTGAGACTTCAACCCAGAGTAACTGTTTCCCTAGGGTTGAACAGAGACCAGCTGAAAAGAAGACAGAGCCACTTAGCCCCACCACACCAAACATGTCCCCAGTTTCTCAGGCCATAGCACTGTACAGGTCCTCAGCAAAGATTCAGGGGAAAAGTCAAATGTTGTAAAATAATCATTGGGCGGAATCAGGGAAAAAACTCTGGCAACATGAATAACCAGAGTATATCAACCACTCAAAGGAAAAATATGGCAGATGTAACTGAAAACCCCATTCATAAACAGATAGCTGAGATGTCAGGAATCAAATTCAGAATTTGGATCACAAACAAGATTAATAGAATGGAATTAGAAATTCGAGGAGCAATTCAAAAGTTGCAATTAGAAATAAGAGGAGAAATTCAAAAGTTGTCTCAATAATTCAATGAAATTAAAGACAAAACCACCAAAGATTTTGACACATGGAAGCAAGAATTTGCAGTCCTCAAATTTCTGAAAAATACAGCAGAATCCCTCAGTAACAAAGTGGAGCAAGCAGAAGAAAGGATTTCTGACATTGAAGACAAAGCTTTTGAATGCTCCCAAACTCTCAAAGAGGAAGAGAAATGGAGAGCAAAAATGGATCATTCTCTCAGAGAGCTCTGGGATAATTCAAAGAAGGCTAATATCTGCCTCATTGGAATCCCTGAAAGCAATGAAGTGGCTTCACAAGGCACAGAGGCCCTTCTCCATGAAATTATGAAAGAGAATTTTCCAGATATGCCAAGAGATTCTAAAATTCAGATAGCAGACAGTTTCAGAACCCCAGCATGACTCAATTCGAAAAAGACATCCGCCAGGCATATCATAATTAACTTCACTAAAGTTAATATGAAGGAGAAAATTCTGAAAGCAGCCAGATGTAAGAAAAACATTACCTATAAAGGGAAGAATATTAGAATGACTGCAGATCTCTCTGCTAAAACTTTTCAAGCCAGAAGAGGGTGGTCACTGACTTTTAATCTCCTAAAACAAAATAACTTTCAACCCCAGATCCTGTATCTATCTAAACTGAGTTTCATTTATGATGGAGAAATTAAATACTTTAATGACATTCACATGTTGAAGAAATTTGCCATAACCAAAGCAGCTCTTCAGGATATTCTCAGACCTATCCTCCATAATGACCAGCCCAATCTTCTATCACAAAAGTAAACTCACTCAGAAACTTTTGATCAAACTCCAACTTCCATAGTGGTGAAAGGATTAAAAATGTCCACTGGACTTTTGAAAAACTCGATACCCAAAATTTTACCAGACTTATCAATATTCTCCATTAATGTGAATGGCTTAAACTATCCTCTAAAGAAGGCACAGGTTGGCTGACTGGATACAAAAACTCAGGCCAGATATTTGCTGCATACAAGAATCACATCTTACCTTAAAAGATAAATATAGACTCAGGGTGAAAGGATGGTCATCCATATTTCAGGCAAATGGGAATCAGTAAAAAGCAGGTGTTGCAATTCTATTTGCAGATGCAATAGTCTTTAAAACAACAAAAGTAAGGAAGGATAAGAATGGTCACTTCATATTCGTTAAAGGTAATACTCAATACGATGAGATTTCAATTATTAATATATTAATATTTATGTACCCAACCAGACTGCACCTCAATTTATAAGAGAAACTCTAACAAACATGAGCAACTTGATTTCCTCCAGATCCATAATAGTCAGAGATTTCAACACTCCTTTGGCAGTGTTGGATAGAACTCCCAATAAGAAGCAGAGCAAAGAAAATTTAGATAAACCTAACCATCCAACATTTGGATTTAGCAGACATCTATAGAACATTTTATCCCCCCAAAACTGAATACACATACTTCTCATCAGCCCACGGAACATACTCCAAAATTGATTACATCTTAGGTCACAAGTCTAACCTCAGTAAATTTAAAGGAATAGAAATTATTCTTTCCATCTTCTCAGACCAACAGGGAATAAAAGTTGAACTCAGTAACAACAGGAATCTGCATAGTCATACAAAAACATGGAAGTTAAATAACCTTATGCTGAATGATAGCTGGGTCAGAGATGAGATTAGAAGGAAATTGCCAAATTTTTGGAACAAAACGACAAGGAAGACATGAATTATCAGAACCTCTGGGATACTGCAAAGGCAGTCCTAAGAAGGAAATTTATAGCAATGCAAGCCTTCCCCAATAGAATGGAAAGAGAGGAAGTTAACAACTTAATGGGACATCTCAAGCAACTGGAAAAGGAAGAACTATCCAATCCCAAAGCCAGTAGAAGAAAAGAAATAACCAAAATTAGAGCAGAATTAAATGAAATTGAAAACAAAATAATTATACAACAGATCAATAAATCAAAAAGTTGGTATTTTGAAAAGGTCAATAAAATAGATAAACCTTTGGCTAACCTAACCAGGAAAAAAAGAGTAAAATTTCTAATCACATCAATCGGAAATGACAAAGACAAAATAACCACAGACTCCTCAGAAATTCATAAAATCCTTAATGAATATTATAAGAAACTTTATTCTCAGAAATATGAAAATCTGATGGATATTAACTAATACTTGGAAGCACATCACCTTCCAGGACTTAGCCAGAATCAAGTGGAAATGTTGAACAGGCCTATATCAAGTTCTGAAATAGTATCAACCATACAAAATCTCCCTAAAAAGAAAAGCCTGGGTCCAGATGGCTTCTTGTCAGAATTCTACGAAACCTTCAATGAGGAACTAGTACCTATATTACTCAACCTGTTCCAAAGCATACAAAAAGAAGGAATACTACCCAACATGTTCTATGAATCAAACATCACCCTGATCCCCAAACCAGGAAAAGACTCAACAAGAAAAGAAAATTATAGACCAATATCACTAATGAATATAGATGCAAAAATATTCAACAGGATCCTAACGAACAGAATCCAGCAACACATCAAACAAATTACACATCATGACCAAGTCAGTTTTATTTCAGGGTCTCAAGGCTGGTTCAATATACATAAATCTATAAATATAATTCAGCACATAAACAAATTAAAAAACAAAGACCATATGATTCTCTCAATTGATACAGAAAAAGCTTTTGATAATATCCAGCATCCCTTCATGATCAGAACACTTAAGAAAATGGGTATAGAAGGGACATTTCTTAAACTGATAGAGGCCATCTACAGCAAACCCACAGCCAATATCGTATTGAATGGAGTTAAATTGGAATCATTTCCACTCAGATCAGGAACTAGACAAGGCTGCCCATTGTCTCCATTGCTCTTGAACATTGTAATGGAAGTTTTCGCCATCACAATTAGGGAAGAAAAGGCGATCAAGGGTATCCATATAGGGTCAGAAGAGATCAAACTTTCGCTCTTCACAGTTTATATGATTGTATATCTGGAAAACACCAGGGATTCTACTACAAAAACTCTTAGAAGTGATCAAGGAATACAGCATCTCTGGTTACAAAATCAAAATTCATAAATCGGTAGCCTTTATATGTACCAACAATAGTCAAGCTGCAAAAACAGTTAAGGACTCTATTCCATTCACAGTAGTGCCAAAGAAGATGAAATATTTGGGCGTTTATCTAACAAAGGATGTGAAAGATCTCTATAAAGAGAACTATGAAACTCTAAGAAAAGAAATAGCTGAAAATGTTAACAAATGGAAAAACATACCATACTCATGGCTGGGAAGAATCAACATTGTTAAAATGTCCATACTACCCAAAGCAATATACAATTTTAATGTGATTCCTATTAAAGCTCCATTGTCATACTTTAAAGATCTTGAAAAAATAATACTTCATTTTATATGGAATCAGAAAAAACCTCAAATAGCCAAGACATTACTCAGCAATAAAAAGAAAGCAGGAGGAATCACGCTACCAGACCTCAACTATACTATAAATCGATAGTGATCAAAACAGCATGGTACTGGCACAAAAACAGAGAAGTAGATGTCTGGAACAGAATAGAGAACCAAGAGATGAATCCAGCTACTTACCGTTATTTGATCTTTGACAAGCCAATTAAAAACATTCAGTGGGGAAAAGATTCCCTATTTAACAAATGGTGCTGGGTGAACTGGCTGGTGATCTGTGAAAGTCTGAAACTGGACCCACACCTTTCACCATTAACTAAGATAGACTCTCATTGGATGAAAGATTTAAGCTTAAGACACGAAACTATAAAAATACAGAAGAGAGTGCAGGGAAAACTCTTGAAGAGATCAGTCTGGGCGAATATGTTACGAGGAGGACCCTCTGTGCAATTGAAGCAGCTTTAAAAATACACTACTGGGATCTGATCAAACTAAAAAGCTTCTGCACAGCCAAGAACACAGTAAGTAAAGCAAGCAGACAGCCCTCAAAATGGGAGATGATATTTGCAGGTTATGTCTCCGACAAAGGTTTAATAACCAGAATCCACAGAGAACTCAAACATATAAGCAAGAAAAGAAGAAGTGATCCCATTGCAGTCTGGGCAAGGGACTTGAAGAGAAACTTCTCTGAAGAAGACAGGTGCATGGCCTACAGACATATGAAAATATGCTCATCATCCTTAATCATCAGAGAAATGCAAATCAAAACTACTTTGAGATATCATCTAACTCCAGTAAGATTAGCTCATATCCCAAAATCCCAAGACCAGAGATGTTGGTGTGGATGTGGAGAAAAGGGAACCCTTCTACACTGCTGGTGGGAATGCAAATTAATACATTCCTTTTGGAAAGATGTGTGGAGAACACTTAGAGATCTAAAAATAGATCTGCCATTCAATCCTATAATTCCACTACTAGGCATATGCCCAGAAGACCAAAAATCACATCATAACAAAGATATTTGTACCAGAATGTTTATTGCAGCCCAATTCATAATTGCTAAGTCATGGAAAAAGCCCAAGTGCCCATCGATCCACGAATGGATTAATAAATTGTCGTATATGTACAGCATGGAATATTATCAGCCTTAAAGAAAGATGGAGACTTTACCTCTTTCATGTTTATGTGGATGGAGCTGGAACATATTCTTCTTAGTAAAGTATCTCAAGAATGGAGGTAAAAGTATCCAATGTACTCAGCCCTACTATGAAACTAATTTATGGCTTTCATATAAAGCCATAACCCAGTTATATCCTAAGAATATTGGGAAGGGGGAGAGGGAGGGAAGTGAGGGGGGAAGTAGGGTGGAGGGAGGGTGATTGGTGGGATTACACCTGTGGTGCATCTTATAAGGGTACATGTGAAACTTAGTAAATGTAGAATATAAATGTCTTAACACAATAACTAAGAAAATGCCAGGAAGGCTATGTTAACCAGTGTGATGAAAATATGTCAAATGGTCTATAAAACCAGTGTATGGTGCCCCATGATCGCATTAATGTACACAGGATGATTTAATTAAAAAAAAAAAAGACATGAGTAGAAAATTTTCAAATGAAGATTGTAGGTATACTGTCACACATGCATGTACCCAAAGCAAGGTGGTTACATAAGATAATGGGTGTGTTAACTATGTTAATTTGCTCAATGTAATAATCACTTCACTATGTAGAAGTATATCAAGATTTCAAAACGTCATAGTGTGCACTTTAAATATACTGTATACAATAAAAATTAAAAAATAAAATCCAAAAATATCTAGTTAACGTAGTTCACTGTATTAAGATATAAACACAAAACCACATTATTCTTCCAATAAATTCAGTACAATTTATAAAAATGAAATTCTCAAATTTATAAAAATGAAGGAATTATAAAATTCATAAAAATGTCTTAACACAATAACTAAGAAAATGCCAGGAAGGCTAGTTAACCAGTTTTATGAAAATATTTTAAATTGTATATAAATCCAGTGCATGGTGCCCCATGATTGCATTAATGTACACAGCTATGATTTAATTAAAAAAAAATAATAATCACCATTAAAAAATGAGGAAATTATAAAATTTAGAAAAATGAAGAAATTAAGAAAAAACGTTTTAGTGAGTTGGAATGGAGTAAAGTTCCTTAAACTTGATGAAAAATATTGCTACTTAAGGAGAAAAGACTGTCAGCTCCTTAGGTTGAATGAGGATGCCAACAGCCATGGAATTTATTATACTTCTATCCACAAAAAAGGAAATAACCAAATCCTGCTCCTCTTCTGTCACATGGAAACTTCCAAAGATTTGCACCTTTCAGCAAACAGATGTCAATTTAAATTTTACTACCAGTGCAACAAATTATGGAGGAAGAACTTAAATTGCTTAAAATTGAAGACATTTAAGGTACAGGTTATATTTCACTGGTAATATCTGATGACTGGGTGACTTAATAGATTCCTTTGTGTGACTATTTCCACATACAGGTTTATAGTAACAGGGAACAGAACAGTTTGGTATTTACACACCATTCTCCACCCTCACTAGGGACGTAAAGCTGATGAATGTGTTAATATTCTCATCATTTCACTTTTGCAGTAGTTTCATGATGCAGGTATACAGTCTATTGTTTTTCCCTTAGCTCTTTGGGGATGGAAGAAACATTTACTTCTTCCTGAAATTTCTCTCAATAGCAGTTGAAAGGGTTTTCTGTTTCAAGGTTAGGCACTGGAAATCCCTTAGTTTGCACCAAGAGAAAGAGTAGACCCAAGTTCTTAAAACACACCATAAGATAAAAGGATAGGCAGAAAGAATTTTAACAAGAAGAATACAGGACATATTATTTTGCATCCAAAAGCACTTACCAAAATTCATAGTCACCATATACAAATGGTGAAATGTAAGTAACATTTTTTTTTAGCGTTGGCAACAGTACATCTCTATTGCTGCCTGTGTCCCATAATTTCTGCTATTTTAAAAACAGCTTCACTGAAGTACAATCGATATTTATAATAATAAATAGGACGTATTTAATGTGTGCAGTCTGGTATGTTTTGACATGTGTATATACCCATGCAACCTTTACCACAATCCATCAATGAACATGTCAGTTATCTGCGAATGTTTTCTGGTGCTATTTATTATCTTCCTTCCTGCATAGGCAACCTCTGATGTGCTTTCTGGTTTTAAATGTCATCTTATTGTGTGCTAGATGTTTTTTTTCCTCCTATGACCACTCTTGAACTTTGTTCTTGGATGTTATTATGTTACTTGAAACCCATTTGATCCTCTTGGGCCTTGCATTTGAGTTTTGTTACATGAGACTTAACATTTAGTTGTGGGTGAGTTTTATCCCACTACTGAGGCAAAACCCTTTGATTACACTACCCAGTGCTCAGTGAATGGTGCTTTTTTCCCTCTATGAATGGTGGGAATAGGCATTATTTCCTGGCCTTGTATGATTTCTGAATATTGTATCCTATAATCCTTCACAGGAGTTTTCTAATATTCCTGAGATGATTGGTAGGCAGCTGAAGACTCACCAAGCACCTACTGAATACCTTTGGAGATCTCTTTCTGATTAGCCTTTCTCTCTGGTATCCTGTCCTGATAACTCTGGCTATCCTGGCCTCCCTGGATCAGCTCTATCTCCTTAATTCAGCAGAGTCACTTGCTCTGCTTGGGGTCACCCACCTGGAAAGATGGAAAGATCTCTTGCCAATAAGTTGGGCCATTATAGGGCTCACCTTGTTTATTTCCTGTCTCTCAGAAATGACTGATCTTCTTTGCCTAATGTTCAATGTCTTGAGAACCATTGCTTTGTAATATTTTACATTTTCTTTTAGGTTTTTCAGGTGAGAAGGTAAGTCTGGTATCTGTTTTATCATCTTGGCTAGAAAAGGAAGTTCTTCTACTCAATATTGAACAGAGTCATGGTGACGGTAGTAAGACACACAAACACATGCCTGTACGTGTACAGGCAAAGAAATAACAGGCATAACAATTGTGAAGGAAGAAACAAAACTGTCGCTATTTATACCTAACATGGTTACATAGAAAAATCTATAGACTAAATTAGTTTCATAGTAGGGCTGTGTACATTGGGTATTTAAAAATGTGTCAAATGGTTTATGAAGTGAGTGTATGATGCCCCATAATCATATCATTGTATACAGTTATGATTTAATAAAAAAAAAAAGAAAAATCTATAGACTATACTATCACATTAATAACAAAAACAAGAGTTCAGCAAGTTGCTGGAAACATGTTCAATATACAGAAAAAAAAATAGCTGTGCTTTTAAAAGCCAGCTAGAAACAATTAAAAAAGGTAATTACAAAGATTCAATGTACCATCACAAAAAATTATAAATTAATTAGGAATAAATCTAGCAGATGTATATAAACTTTATGGAGAAAAATATAACATCCTATGGAAAAATAACTGAGAACACCCCCCAAAATGGAAAAATAATGCTGTGTGCATAGATTAGTAAATCTTAGTTAAGATGGTTATTTTTCATATATTTATCTATACATTTGTGCAATTGCTATAAAATATCTCGATGCCTGCTATAATTAATAATATTATTATTTTGGTAGAACATTGCCAAAAGGTCTACAAAATTCATGTGGGAAAAAAATGGCCAAAAAGAACCTAGATAATGTTGAAGAAGAAAAACATTCTTCCTTGTCTCCCTTCCTTCTTTCTTTTCTTTCTTTCTCTCTTTCTTGTCGCTTAGTAGCCATCTAAGTTATCAGATTGAAATATTTCCTTCTTAGGCGTCAAAGTTACTGTAGAGCTGCTGTATCAGTCAGGGCATAGTCAAGAGACAGAAACCTCATCAGTTGTTTGAACAAAGAGGATTTGATATAAGGAACTGTAAACTACATGTACAATTGTTGGTGGAGAGCAGTCAATGGAGGGATAAATGGAACACAAAGGTTTCACAGAGCCAGTGACAACAGAAGTCATCTACTAAGTCTGGGACTAGGGAACAGAGGAAGCTGAAACTCGGAGTTCTGAAGGGATGATGCCTCAGTTGGTGTCTCTGAGGGGGACATGATGAAGCTGGCTCGGCAAGAGTTGGGAAAACTGCCAGCTGGGTAAGCACCTGGTAGAGTTCCATGACAGAACTGCTGCTCCCTGGCTGAAGAAGTGAGGGTGGAGGGATGCTCACAGAAACACACACAGAAAGGAAGGAGTGAGTCCCTTATTCCTCTCCCAGCAAAGTCTAATAGGAGCAACAGGCAAAGCAAAAGTGGGGTTTGCAAAGTCCTTGCCCGAGAGTCACAAAGCAGAGTGTGGGTGGATTTGGTGTAAACACACAACAATAATGTAATATCTGGAGATGCCACACAGAATTAAAACTCAACAAAATAGAGCAATGTTCCCAATCCACCAGACCCAGACCTTCATGTAATAAGGGTGTTTTGTATGAATACGTAACATTATGAATTAGTGAACTATTAGTGCTGAGACAACTTGCTATCCACATGGAAAGAGATAAAACGAGGTGGTTAACTTTACAACTTATGAAAAAGTGTATTCCAGATGTATTCAAATTATACATGTGAAAGTCAAGGATGTAAAACCTTCAGAAGAGTGCCTAGGAGAATCTTTTTTATGACATGGTTGATGGTGAAAAGGATTTTAAATACAACAGAATAAAATAAAGCCACAGGAGAGAATACTGATAGACACCACTACATTAAATAAAAACTTCTGTGTGACAAAGAGCATCTTGTACCCCGGGAGTAGAAGATACTTACAGACCATATAATTTTTAAAGGATTAGCGTCTAGACCAGCAGTTCTTAACCTGTGGGTTGCGACCCCCTTGGGGGTGGAATGACCCTTTTACAGGGGTTCCCTAAATACATCCTGCATATCAGATATTACATTGCAATTTATAATAATAGCAAAACTACAGTTATGAATTAGCAACAAAAATAATTTCATGGTTGGGGTCATCACAACATGAGGAATTGTATTAAAGGGTCGTGGCATTAGGAAGGTTGAGAACCACTGGTCTAGACTGTATTAAGACCCCTCCAAATCTTTAAGAAACAGAGAACCCAATAATGTCAAAGTACATGTAAAAACCATTCAAAGAAAGAAATCTGATATCCAACAAACTATAAAAATGTTCTCAATGCCACTATTGGGTCTATCCAAAATATAACAGTGAAATACCATTCTGTACTTTTCGGATTGACAGAATCAATAAATCTGGCAACACAAGCATTGGTGAGGACATGGAGAGATAGAAGTTCATGTTTCTGATGAGAACATAAATTGGTAAAAACCACTTGGAACAGCAGTTTGGCATTCCCTAGTAAAGTTGAAGATGTCCACATTGATTACCTACCAATTCCGTTTTTAAATGTTTGTGCTAGAAAAACTCCCTTATGTGCCCAAGGAGAACTATCTAAGAATTCTTACTTCTGTACTTTGTAACTGCAAGAATGTAAAAGCCACCAACATTTCTCTCATTTAGGGAATAATAAATAAGTTGTGGTTTATTCACAATAGGATATGATATCGCAGTTTAAATGAGTGAATGAGAGACATGAGAATTAAAAAAAAAGTTTGAGAGAAGTGCAGTTATTAGGTTACAACCTAAGAATAGAGGGAAGGGGGAAAGGGAGGGGAGGGAAGGAGAAGGTGGGTAGAGGGAGGGTGATTGGTGGGATTACACCAGCGGTGCATCTTACAAGGGTATATGTGAAACTTGGTAAATGTGGAATGTAAGTGTCTTGGCACAGTAACTGAGAGAATGCCAGGAAGGCTATGTTAACCAGTGTGATGAAAGTGTGTCAAACGGTCTATGAAGCAAGTGTATGATGCCCCATGATCATATCAATGTACACAGCTATGATTTAATAATAATAAAAAAGAAATATATATTCTTCTTAGTAAAGTATTACAAGAATGGAAAAATAAATATTCAATTTACTCCATACTAATATGAAATCAATACATAAATAATTACATGTTCCTAAGAACAGTAAAACACATTATTGTCCAGTTCAGGGGGTAGAGGGAAGAGGGAGAGGGGAGGATGCATGGCAGGGGGAGGAGGGAGGGCAGGAGGCGGGATCTCACCTGATGTGCACATTGTGAGGCTGTATAACAAGCCCCCTGGGTGAGGGGCTCTTCTACAAATGGAACTTTACCCTGGAAGTGGGAACAATGTAACCTAAATATTGTACCCTCATATTAATTTGAATAAAGTTAAAAAAAAGAAAAAAAAATAAAAGATATCGCACATAAAAATTTTAAACACAAAATTCTACATGTACACGCATATTTTTATGTGCACATGCACATATAAAATATGATATATAGTATATACATCTATACAACAATTAAATTAACACAAACATGTTCATGCATTAACCTTGTTCATTATTGGGGTTACTCTAGGGAAGGAGGAAAAAAGAGAAAGAATAAGAGAAATTGACGAGGGGCAGTTTACTAGTGTTTGTAACATTTTATTTCTTTACAAGGAGTTTTAGTGCAACATGATGAAATGTTAACATCTGTTTAATCTTGGAAAAGAGTATATATGTGTCTGACACATTATTTTCCATATGTCTGAAGTGTTGCATAACTAGAAAGAAAAACAGAAAAGATTAAACGAGATAATGTGCCCAAAGCACTGAGGCCACCTTGGTTTTTAAACTGAGTGCTCAAGGTCGTTGTGATTTTTAAACTGAGTGCTCAAGGTCATTGAGGGACAATTCTATGTTTGTTGGGTCCAAAAGAAGCAGAACATCACATTTGGCAGGGTTTTGTTGGCTGAAAGAGAAAATATCCTCTAGGTTTTCAAAAACCATGTCACTCCTAAACTCCTCTGCTACTGGTTACCACCACTAATTTAGGATAACATTCTCATTTTACAACTGTGGACCTACAGCTCAGAGAAGAATAGTAATTAGTGCACAGTAATCTCATCACATAGCATTTGTTTTGGAACGGGGATACTTTTTAAAATTGGATTTTCAATTGTCTTTCTGGGCTACGTCATAGAACAGAAGATGGAGCCCTGCCAATAAAATTAGTTAGTGTGATTTTGAACATGAGCCCGTGTTGCATGGAGCAAACTGGTTGCCTTTTTGGAGTCTGAGATTCCTCAACAACAACAAAAATATTGGGAGGATCAAAGGTACTTTATGGGAATGCTGGGAAGCTTTATGGGCTGACATAGAAGAGAGCTCCTGGCTCAGAGAGGTAGTCAGTCAATTCTGGTTCCTCAGCATGTCCTCCTTAGTGGAGTGGACTACCCAGACTTTCTCCTCTTCTTGCTACACTGGAAGAATCCCCGATTTCTCACTTTCTGTTATCTGGTTAAGCAAACTTTATTCTGGCTCTAGAATTGAGCTCAAGAGCCAGAGCCGGCCATTTTGAGTTGTGGGAATTGGTAGTTGTAGGGATGAGTATGTGATTGAAACTGCATGAATGAGGACAATTAATGACAATTATGGTTATGGGGGGGGAAACAGAAAGAGGGAAGGAGGGAGGTGGGTGGGGCCTTGGTGTGTGTCACACTTTATGGGGGCAAGACATGATTGCAAGAGGGACTTTACCTAACAATTGCAATCAGTGTAACCTGGCTTATTGTACCCTCAATGAATCCCCAACAATAAAAAAAAAAAAAAAAAAAGAAACTGCATGAATGAGTCAGTCTTAGAACTTTTGCAGTAGCTGTTAGGAAAGACAAACACTCTTTCCATTAGGGCTGCTGAGCTGGGTTGATATGAATCTGGAGATTTCATTCAATAACCTGCCATCATGAGGGTAGAGAATGGAGACAACACAAAAGAAAAAGATGCAAGAGATGGGGAGACAGATTTCTGATGGCATTATTAAAAACACCCAGATCCAGCCACACCTGAAATACACATGGACCTTTCAGTTACGGGATCTAACAAGGCCACTTCCTCCTTTCTTCCTTCCCTTTTTCTTATTTTTGTTTTGTTCTTGTTGGTTTGTTTTGGCCAGTTTCTGCAATTTACAAATGAAAGAGTTAAAGGCCTTTGTGCCTCAAGGTTTTAGTCATATCATTGGCTTTAAAATGATGGATGGGACATCAATAATCCTACCTACAACCTGGTTCATTTATTTTTTGTGCGTTAGCATCAACACCCGCCCAACTGTTCCCTATAGAGCAGCACAATAACTTCTTCAAGTTCTAGCTCAAGAAAATGCTGTCTGGTAATCTGTTCTGGGAGTTAGCTTCAAACTGTCTCCTGCTAGGACATAAGTCTCTTTCATGCAAAGTATTTAGAAAGGAATAGAGAGTATAATTTTGTAAGCCTGTGAAAGCCAGGTGAGTGATGCTGTCATTAACCCTCATCCAGGCAAACATCTGCATAGTCTTCTGGCAGCTGAGGTGAGCCAGCTGATGGATAGCTGACTCCTGGTGTTCATTTAGACGTTTTGGCAGCTGGAACACACAGGTAGAGAAGAATGACGTGCCAAACACAACTGTTCCCAGATTCTTTTAACCGTAGGTATAGATTCCTATGGTCTTCAGGGACAGCTTTATTCCATCCCATAACTTGGCCCATCCAGGAAGAGACAGCTTCTTTACCTGGTGGGATAGAGAATGATTTTGGTATCACAATCCAGGTTATGTTTCTGAGTTGAGCCCTGAAAACTGTAGCCTTTCTAATAACCATGAACATAGTGGTTAAGCTTATGGGTTTTGGAGTCAGGAAACCTGGGTCCCAATAGTATTACTTTCACCACAAATATGGCCAATAATAGTGTCAGTAGTGAGGGTGAACAGATACAACACTGGCAAAGCACTTGGACATGCCTCAGACACTACCAATGTTAACCAACATCACAATGATGACAATAATTGTGTCTCTCTTTTCTCCACTGTGACTGCATTTTTTTCTTAAATTAGGAAAAGAGCCAGAGGGTTGTCTTTGGAGGTAGTAAGGAAGAGCAGAATGGAAGATACTGGGTTCTGCTGAAGCCAAGCTGAGAGGGGTCCTAACAAGGTGAGGGCCAGGGGTTCTTGGAAGAGGAGAAAGGGGAATCCCACGACCCATCCAGGGATGAAGATGTCAATTGTCAGGCCCAGCATCCTTCCATCTCTCCATGACTTTTGTGGTTAGTCTGCAGCTAGCCAGTGGCAACTCTGCTGCAGAGGGACCTTCTTCCAGGATGCTCCTGGATCCTGCCACCCCATCGCCTGTTCCAGCAGAGCCATTTGTTATTGTCATAGGCAGCTGGAGGCAGTGAAGGAGCCAATCTCCCCAGAAATCCAGTCTCTTCTCAGTCTGGGAATCTCTTGGTGCAGCTGAGAGGTGGAGCTGGGCTCTGGGGGTTGAGGGGCCCTAGTTATATGGTGGGTATAAATCTCATCTTATAATCTCAGGAGTAGAATAAATAGAATTTAAAAATATATGTGATTTTGACTCAGCTGGTAGAACTGAACATTAGTCAGGTGGGCATTCTCCCTCTGCCTGGGGTCACGTCTAAATTTGGAGGTGCCAAGACCTCAGCAGGTATCACTGGGAGAGGAGGAAGAAGACAGAGCATTTGGTCTTGGTGTTGTCATCCTTCTCTGCTGGTTTCCCCTGTGACGCGTGGAATCCCCATCTGGCCTTGTCTTCCATCCATAGAGGTCCCTGCTGTCTCTTCCTTCCTGCCCAGCTACCAATTGCTTTAGTTCACACCACCTCTCCACTGAGGGCCCGTAGAGAGATTCTGTGGTTCTTATTCCATGCAGGGTCTGAGGCCAACTCTGCTAGCCTGTCTCAGGCTCACCTTCTCAGGATGTACACAGAAAGCTTTTCTGCTCCCACTATGGCTTGGTACAGGGGCTCTGGGGTCCTGCCATATTCAGAAACTTTAGTTCTGGGATGGAGAACATGGGTCTTCTCTGCTTTTGAGTCCCCACAGCTATCTCAGGGTTCTGCAATTCCTCCGGTTCCTACCCTACAATCAGTCTTGCGGGGAGGGCACATCTTGTTGACTCATCAAAGCCAAACTTTCCTATCCTCTAATTTTCCTTCTTCCCTCAAGCCTGGTAAATGTTTATCTGGTCTGGGGAATGTGTTTTCTATGTTTTTGAGGGTGAATTCTAGGGTCACTGAATGTCTTTGACTCACAAAAGTCTTCGTGTTCAGAGCGTCAGAGCTCAACATGCCTTGGCTGGGGCAGGATGCTGGCACCCCAGCGCTGTGTGGGCAGAGGAAGCACCTGGAGCAGCAGGAACTTCTAGGAATGAAAATACACCCTCCCACACTAGTTAACATATCAAAGCATTGTTCCCCCCAGAGTCTGCAAAAGGCCTTAGCACAAGACAGAAGTAAAACTCCTCACTTTGGTTCCAGGTAGATGGTTCTCTTTGGAGATAAGTTTCTGGGCCTCAGTTTGACTTTCTGGGAAAGGAAAAGCGTAAATTGTGTCTTGAAATGATGCAATTATAATTTCTGCTCCACATTCCCCCTAAAGTTCTTCTGCACCCTGCATGCCTGCATGTTTTTTGAAATGTGGTTATGGCAGAAGGTCCACTGACAGAGGAAGCAAGAGACCTGGATTCAATGTGTCACTTATTGACCAGGTAACTTGGGAGTGTCATGCGTTATCTCTGGGCTTTGCTTCCTTTGTGCACAAGAGGAGGAGCGCCATGACAACTACCCTTTAGGGTTGTAGTCAAATTAGGTGAAAAGAGATGTGAGCACACCATGAAAAACTGGAAAGCACCACAAACAGTAACAAAATGTTGAAGTCACCCAGGAGAAGTCTCCTCAAGGAGGCCAGGCAGGCATAGCTCCCAGTCATTTTCTTGGAGAGGCGACGGGGCACAGCTGTCATAAAGTTAGACTTGCTGGGCTTGAATGCCAGACTGCAAATCAGTGACCTGCGGCAAGTTGTTTAGTCTCTTTTGATGTCTCATTTCTCCCATTTATAACGTGGAATTTATCATAGGGTCTATTTCCCAGAGTGAGAGATTCTGGCATAGAAACGGCATGAGGGTCTGCAAGAAAGGAGAGGAGGCCAGTCCAGCAACAAGGAAAGACTTTAATAGAGGGGCGAAGCAGAGTGGAAACTGACCAGGTAGGTGTCAGCTCAGCTCCCACACATGTTAGACTTATCAGTATAGCTAGAATGGGGGGCAATCCTGGAGTACCACTAAGGGCTCATCTCTACTGTGGGTGGGGATCATGGGCCTATCCTTAGGGTCAGTATTATGGGTAGGGTATTTCCAGGAACTCTGGCCTTGAGGCACTCCCAGAGGCTGGAGAGGGGATTTTTGGTTTCTGGCCTGATTTTCTAAAATGGCTGCATTCCTATCAGGGTTATAAGGATTCCTTTTCTACACAGTTAGTTTGAAAATTAAATAAGATAATGTATGTAAGTGCTTAGGTCTGTGCCTGGAACATAGTAAATGCTAATTATTGGTAACTAACAGGCACACAATGGTTTTTAGTCATGGAGAGATCAGCCTTGCTACACATGTTTTCTTGTCTTAAAAACTTAGTCTTTAAATCAAGTATTGGAGACTTTTTGGCCTTTGATCTTCAGCCCGTTTTGCCTTTCAGAATCTGTGTTTTTCCAGCCCCTGGAATATTGGCATATTGGACTTTGCACAAGCATGGGACCTAACAGTGAGTATTTCCTCTCTGTCTCTCCTGAGTAACACCCCCTGGTTTATGCCTCTGAGTCCTACTCTCCACCTCAGTCTATCCATTTCCCTGAGACTCTGTATCTGACCTCATGTGCCCCTGTGCTGTGGCAGGGGCTGACTCTAAGATTTCCCATGGAGTAGCTTCTGAATTTGCTCCCTGGAGAAGGTCCAGCTTACCTGCTGAGAGCTCCCAGCCATGGGCAGACAACCCCATCCAGAGTGTTTATGGTGGCCTTCAGTAGTTTTAAAATATGCCCTTCAATCTGGTCCTTTCTGCTTAGACCTGTGGCATGGGCTGGAAAACTATTTAGCAAATCCATTACCTCTTCTTTCTGGGGACACAGCTAACTCCATTTCATGTGACTGTGTGACTGAGTTCTCTCCAACAGAACATGAGCAGAAGTGGCTCATGCCACTTACAGACCTGGCCTGTAAGCTGTCTCATGCTTGTTTGCCCATGCACTTTCCCTGGTTGCTGATTTGATATAGATGAGCACAGTAAAATGGGGAGGCAAGCATTGGAGATGGCAGAGCCACAACACAGAGGGAGCCTGGGTTCCTAGAGACTCTCAAAAGATTGATGTGTAGCCAGGAACAACTGTGTTGGGACTGAGCAAGTCATACACTTTCGCTGTACGGAGACATCACAGTTTAAGGGGTTGTGGGAGGGATTAATCCTTAATCTAAATAATCCACATGCATTGCCTGAAGTCTATCTTCACTCTATGTTTAATGCCTCCTCAATGGTTTTCCTTCCCCAAATCTCATTCCGCATGGTTTCCAAAGCAATAACACAAACAGGAAAGATTAACCACAGTTGCTCACTCTCTTGCTCCTAGATCCTTCCCAGATTCCTATAGGATAAAGCCCAAAGCTTTTTATTATCTGGTCCTTCCTACACCTCCTGATTTATTTCCTACTGTCTTCCTGTTGAAGCCTGTAAAGTCTCTAAACACAAAAATCAGAGCACTCTAAAACAGAGCTTTATGCATGAAAGAGAACACAGATATCACCTGTTGTGTATGGAAACAGATATTGGTGGTTCCAATGACACGGGCAGGTAAGTTGCAATTTCACTGAGTTGAGGGAACAACCTCGTCCCCAGCTACCTTTATACTCACCTATTTATATTATTTGCTAGTATCAAGTCTTACAAGAGACAATATAAAAAACACACACAATCACAACCACATGTGAAGACACTGACATGAGTGACAGGAGGCTTTACTCACCATCCTCCACTATTTCCCTATCACCTGCCCCTCTGCTACCACCACACCACATGAGCCATTCCTTTTCATTCCTTCGGCCTCTGCCTGGGAGCCTTTTCATGCCTTACCCTCTGGGGAATGCCCAAGTCATTCCCTAAAGCTCCCCTAGGGGTTATCTTTCTAGCTGAGCATCTTCCACTTCCTCCTAAGGCAGGTCAGTCATATCTTCCTCTGTGTGCAAGCTCTCCAGCTCAGCACTGCCCCTAGTTACCTGATTAGGTATCTATTTCTCTCACTAGACTATGGGCCTGGAGGAGAAGAATATGAGTATTCACATAGCAGTATTCTACAAATATTAAATGACTGAATAAGTACAAGCCTGTATGTCTAGGTGCCATTCAACCAAAATATTGGACCTTATACGCACATATGTTGACAACCTAAAGGCTGGTGGTAAGGTCACTCGCATCTTCCCCCCTGCCTAGAAAGACCACAGATATGGCATGGAAGACAAAGAGAATTTATTCCAGCACTCCTGGCTTCTATCAGTACCTGGAATGTGGAGCCTCATGTCAGTTGAGTTAAAAATGACACATTCTCCTGTCCACTAAAATACATTAGAAAAATTAAGACATCAATCATTGGAGAAGTTCAGAAAATAAACATTCAACTGTATACCTACCATTAGGATGCAACAGATGTTGACATTCTGCCATATTTACTTGGAGCTTCTGTTAAATAAATGTAGCAGATAGAGCTGGAGACCACTCTCAGGTGTCCCCTCTCCTTCCTTCCCCAGAAGCAACCTACTCTGAGGTTGATATGTGTCCTTCCTATATGTTTTCGTACTTTTACTATGCAATATACAACATTTAATAATGTTACATATATACATATAAAATATATGCAGATTTCTGAGTTTGCCCTCTCCCATCTTTAAGAATAAAAAAATAAAATATACACAGGTTAATATATGTATGTGTGCATAGTATTATATTGCACATATCAATATTGTGTTTTTTGAGACATATTTAATTGCATGTAGATACAATGAATTAATTTGAATTGACAAAAACCGCTCCACTGTATGGGTAAATCAGTGGACTCTCCATGTGTCTACTTATAGATAGTTGTTTTCAGTTTTCACTGTTATAAATCACTTGTAAAAAAAAAAATGTTTGTTTTCTGCGTGCCCAAAACAGGTTCTAACAGTCAGAACCATTCACCCATAGAACTGGCTGCTTCCAGCGGTAAGGGGCTGATTATAGAAAAGTTATCAAGAAATTCTATAAAGGGCCCAGCATAGTGGCTCATGTCTATAATCCTAGCACTTTGGGAGACCAAGGAGGGAAGATTGCTTTTCTTGAGCTCAAGAGTCCAAGACCAGCCTGAGCTTGACCTCAGGAGGTTGAGACTAGTCTGAGCAAGAGAAGACCTCACCTCTACTAAAAAATAGAAAAATTAGCTGGGAGTTGTGGTGAGTGCTCAAACTTAGGAGGCTGAGGCAGGAAAATCACTTTAACCCAGGAGTTTGAGGTTGCTGTGAACAAGGCTTATACCATGGCAGTCTAGCCTGGGCAACAGAGTGAAACTCTGTCCACCTCCCAAAAGAATGCCATTAAGGAGTTTCTTTCACTGCTGAGTAAGTCGAATCCAGTGATGCTAAGTTCCCCTTTAATCCTGAAGCTCAAGGTTTCCATGGCTTTAGGAATAAAAACACCAAATAAGTCAGTCCCAGGGCTTTCTCTGAATTCTGGGGTCACAGGGAAAATGCAACAGAAGCTGATTCTGGGGCAGTGGTCCGAAGGGTCTTCGGTCTATGGATGCCTTTGTGCTGGAGGCAGGATCTATTGAAACTGTCATACCAAGCTCTGTTCATTCAGTCATTTGACAAGTGTTTATTAGTACCTGTTATGTACCAGGCATTGTCTTAAGTATTAGGTTTATGTGGTGAGGAAAACAAAGTCTCCCGTGGAGTTTATGATTGCAGATAAATATGTAATATAAAGTGGTGCTATTCTGGACTGAATTGTGTCCTGTAAAATTCATATTTTTAAGCCATAACCTTCAGGATATGATTGTTTTTGGAGATAGGGCCTTTAAAGAGGTGATTAAGTAAAAGTGAGGCCCGTATTGTGGGCCTTAATCCAATCTGAGTATTTTTATAAGAGGAGGAAATTTGGACGCAGCAAGGAGAGACACCAGGGATGCACAGGCCAGGAGAGGCTGCAGCAAGGAAGAAGCTGTCTGCAAGTCAAGGGGAGAGGCCTCAGAAGAAACCACTGACTGATCTTAGACTTAGGATGTGATGACCAGAGCCCTGGAACTTTTTAACTGACTGCTAGACTTTATGAGTTGTTTTCAAGAAATGGTGGCAATTTCTGCAAAGTTTGGGAGCTGAGATTCAGACAGCCTCAGCTACAGACTTCCTGACACCAAGACTGACCATCCCTCATTAACCTGTAACTTCTGAATTAAACAATCTGCCCTGAAGCACACAGCCCCTCATTAGTTTCAGTACAGCCTGCCTCAGAGCACGTAGCCACATTCCTCAATCCTCTCTTCTTCTCCCTTCCCTGAACAATAAAAGGAGCCTAAAGTTCATACAAACGTAGGATGGTTCTTTGGAACACCAGTCCACCATCTTGTTGGTTTTCTGGTCTTCCAAATAAAGTTGCTTTCCTTGCCTCAACACCTTGTCTCTCGACTTCCTGTTGTACTGTGAGTGGTATGAGCTTGGATTCTGTTACCAAGTAATTGAGGTGGGGCACTAGGACTGATTTCTACTCCATTGCTCTTTCATTTTGTAGGGGAAAAGGTTTCCTTTTCAGACAAAGCTTGATGGGCTCCTGAAATGTAGACGGAGCTAAAAGCCTGGTGTTCTTTCTCTTAGAGAAACCTCACTGGATTCCACAGAGACTTCCTGGCTGGTGGGATGCAGGACACTTTGTCCATTTCTCAGGAGCCCAGCTCCATCAGACCCTGTCCCCCATGACCACCCTACCCAGCTATGGGTAAGTACCTACCTGGCCCTTCAAGCCTCCTGCCACTGGATAAATTAACCTAACTGTGGAGAGTTAATTTGTCTGACTCTAAAGTGCATTCAATAAGTGTAAAACAAAACTAATTGGTTCTCTTCCATACAAATTTAATCATACCATAAAATGTGATCAATGCAAATAAAAACCATTGAGTAAGTTAAGTGCTGAGGATCCATAAAGGGGAAAAAATGGTCCATGCACATAATTGTGCAAATCGAAATCCTGATGTGTAGTCACTTATGCATTAATTATATCGCACGCCAGGGTTGACAATAGCTGGGCCATGTTGAAGGGATGCTGAAAATTTCCTTCTTTTGTGCCAATTGTGTGGAGGAGATAATTCTCATATTGATTTTGGGGCACATGTTATCAGCTAATACGTTTTGGATAAAATTCATTTGGACACATATTTGTGCGTCTGCCACACACACATTGCTTGCAGACACTGCTCAACTTTCTTTGTGCTGAGACCGACTGTTGTCATTACAGAGAGGGTCTGGGGTTTGTGAATGGATATCCGATGCACTTCCTAAAGGGTCCAGTGATGCAGATGGGGAAATTGAGGGCTCTTTTGTGCATAATTATTTTGGGAAAGACAAAGGTGGGTAGAATTTGGTGACTTGTGAAATGTCAAACCTAGTGCTTTGTTTCATTGTCACTCCCTACCAGAGAGGCAAAAGGAGGCAGTGACATCATTCACCTTTGTTCATGTTGGTTCCTTTCTATGCCAGCTGGAATTTTCAGGCCTTACCTGGAAGCTCAGCCCTGTTCAGACTCTGAATAAGACCTATTAGTACTGGGTCCATGGGGAAGGGCCGCCTTGCAATCAATCTTCTGTCGTAGATATGCTCCTGGGGGAGCCTCTCCAAACTCCTGCCCAGAGGACATGATTGTGCTTCTGTTTTGCATTATGAACAAAGCTTTTATTAAGCTCATGCCAAATCAGACAGTCCGGTAGAGCCAGGTCATTGCTACCTATGATACGTACGTATCTGTGAATGCTGAGCATCACCATGGCCTGGAATGAGCTGAGGCCATGTACCTGGACCACTTTGATGTGGATCTTACACTGACTATCATGGTTCTCTGATGAAGTCAACTTCCTATTTCTTTCCCTCCTACTTCCCCTTCTTGCTTCTATGCCCCACGGTAATGTGATATAAACTGTGGATTGTCACTAACGCTCATTCTCCTCTTCTTCCACAGCAATAAAATACATGGGGACGTGTAGATGCTCAGTAAGGTACTGCAATTTCAAGCCTCCCTTGCAATTAGGTGTGGTGTGACCAAGTTTCTTTCCAGTGAAATAGAAACAGACAAATGTGAACCCCTTTCAGTACCCACTCAAAATCTCCAATGGGCATGTCTTTATGCTCCTATGCTCCTTCTCACTTCCTCTGCTAATGAATGGTAATGATCACAGAGATCTCTGAAGTGTTTAAGAAGGAAAACTTACCACCATTCTGGGTTCCTGAATGTCAATGTAGAGCAGAGCTCTCCGCCCATGTGAAATACCTTCCCTAAACTGACCACATGAGGGAGAAGCAAACTTCCATTGTGTTTGAGCCATTGTATTTTGTTCTATTTGTTATAGCACCTATGCTAACCAACACATTCCCTTATGCCTTCTCTCTGTAGACTGGTTTGTATCTTTAAGTCTTACACAAACTGATCAGTCCTTCTTACTCCCCGCTGAAATTCTAGTTCTTTGATTTCATCATTTTCCCATCTCCCATGGAAATAGCATTTTTTTCTGAGTATAAAAATAATACAAACACATATTGTAAAAAGAGACAATAAAGATTTGTATAAAGAATGAAGTTTAAGTCACTATTATTACTTTATTCAGGAATAATCACACCAAGCATTTCTCTTTACATTTGTGCATTTGCGCAAAGTATTTTTACTAAAGTATGGTATATATTACATGAAGAAAGTTCAAATATCATAAATAGGCAGGTTGATGAATTTTCACAAGGTGAATGCACCCTTTTAACCAGCATATCAAGAAACAGAACATTCTTGCACTCAAGAAACCCACCTCTGTTCCCATTCTAAATGCTGCTTCCAAAAGTAAATACTCTTTTTTATAAACTAAAAATTGATTAAATATTTTTGTAACTGATTTTTAAATAAAAATTATTAACATAAACTTCTTTTCATGTCAACGTGTATAGACAGCCACCATAATCTTTAAAGATTAATAATACCCCATTTAATCACTGTATAAAAATTTATTGAATATTATAGGTTTTATTTATTTATTCTTGATATTGAAAACAGTGCTACAATGAGGATTATTATATGTAAATATAACTTTCTACACCTTTCCCTCCTAAACCCACAGTCATAGAAATTGAATTCTTGGATCAAAGGTATAAATACTTCAGAGATTTAAAAAAACACATTTTACCTGGATATAGTAGCTCATGCCTATAATCCTAGCACTTTGGGAGGCTGAGGATTGATTGAGGGCAGGAGTTCAAGATCAGCTTGAGCAACATAGCAAGACCCTGCCTCTAGAAAAGGAAAAAAAAAAAGAAAGAAAATTAGCAAAGCATGACGGTACACACCTGTACTTTTGGCTACTCAAGAGGCTGAAGCAGGAAGACTGCTAGAGCCCAAGAAGTTAAGGCTGCAGGTAGCCATAATTAAACCACTGCACTCATTTCCCTGCTTCTGATCATGGTCCCTGACCTTCTTTGCAATTAGGATGGTCATGTGACCCAGATCTGACCAATCACAGTACCTTTGGTGTCAAAACATGATACAGTCAGGACCAACCAGAGTTCTTCCCTGAAATTTATACGGAGTAGAGACTTCTCTCATCTGCTATTTGGGTATGCTGAAAGGAAGTGAATTTGGGGCTGTCTGTGGCTGTTTTTCCCATAATATGGAGAGTTTTGTTGTCATTGCTGTTTTTGAATAAAACTAGAAACAGAGATAAAACACAGGGCTCAAAAAAGTAGGAAAGAGGCACTTGGTAAGGCTGAACCCTTGAAGCTCTGGGTTTTATATGTCTTTGATTGTAGGAGCTACCTTAGTGTCCTTCCTAGTTTCCTAAGACACTGAATTGCTGTTTTTCTTAAGCTGGTTTAGGTTTTTATTTCTCCAACTCATAACCGAAGGAGCTGTGGCTATGACATACTTCTGTATAAAGATTAAACCCCAGACTGGGAGAAGTTTCTGACATACTACTACACAGAAACCATAAACCACTTTAAAAAGATAGATTTTTTTGTTTGCTTTTTGGAACCATAGATTTAGTCATATCCAGTGTTCAAAACATCAAGGTTAGTCCTTAACTAGCCTTAAACTGAGGAGGGGATCTCTCCTGTATCACCCTGGTGATGATGTTCAAAAGGTTTTTTTATAATTTATCCAAATGCAAGGGTATCTAAAATATTCAGAACTTTGTCAGTAGGCAGAAGGTGTAAGAATTATGCTAGTTGTAGGAGAGAACACTATGGTGGCTCAAAGCCGTATTGTTGACTTGTTGACTGACTTTGAGAATGGACAAATAAGACCCCCAGTAATTTCCATATTTCACAAGCAGAATGTCTATCATAGGTTAATCCCAACCAAATGAGGGCTGGTTGCAGCTTCTTTGCACTTCAGAAGATAAGGTTTTGGAAATGGATGCAGCCATAGTAGTTGACTCAGGGTTCAGAAGAGAAGGAGAGGCCCCAGTATATGTGGAAAGTCAGAGGAAGCCCAGGTCCAGCCAGGTGGTCTGCATCTGTGGTGTGTGTGTGTGTGTGTTTAATGATAGCTGGACAATCAGGGGGACATTAGAGAAGTATCCCTGGGAATGTACTCATCTAGGACTCCAGGAGTGTTCTTGTCCCTGACTGGGAATATGGCAGGACAGGGAAGCATCTTCTCCCAGAAGTATTCTGAATAATCAGAGAAGTTCACTAGGCTGGGGCAGAGGAGAAAAGAGGGGCAAAGGCAGGTCTGGTGTATGGAGGATGGTGTCCAGAGCAGAAACACAATCTATGCTCTCCTATGCAGCAACCAGCTCAAGGCAGATCTGGGACTCAATGTTCTCATCTCTAAAATGGGCAATAGAAAACTCACCTTAGTGAATGGCAACTTGTCAGTAATGGACTTAGAAACTTGGAATCAGAAATTCATCCTGTGGGAAGGTTCCTAAGAGGGAGGAAACTGCCTTACCGTAGCATTAGTGGAAGAGCTAAGGTTTCAGGATTTCTCTCCACAAAACTCCCATGTCCCAAGGCCTTCATGCTTGTTATTCGTGCTCTCTGAAACTCCCTTCTCCACTCCTATTCAGCCTTCAGATCTCAGGTTAAGTCTTGTTTCCTCTGGGAAGGTTTCCCTATTCATGTTGTCCCAGACCAGATTAAACCCTATGATCTCCTACAACTTCTACTTTCAGCACATATCATTGCGTGTTTAATTATTTGCTCCCATATCCATCTTTGGTTAGACTGAAAGCTTTTTTAATTTACATCACATGGTTGGCCTTAATATTTGTTGAATAAGTGAAGGAAGGGTGGGTTTGGGATACCTTCTTGTGGTTCATTAGGGATGGGACTCTAGGTCAAGTTCATGGAATGGAGACATTTGAATTCTTCCATCCTCAAGATTGGACCTAGAGCAGGGTAGATCTCAGAAGTGGGATGATACCTGGACCCCGAACTCCCTCTGTAGCTGGGTAGTCCAATACAGACAGGGAGATGGACTGTATTCTCCCTGGACTCTCTTCCAGATGAGCTGAGAAAGGTTATACATTAAGCATTAAATAGTTGCCTCTAGAAAGCCCATCTTGTACAGCTCTTGGCTTTTTCAGATACTCACTCACAGACGATTCTTTCTAGGACTCTAGTCCCTGCCTCTCAGTCTCTCTTTGACTTCCTGGAATCAGCTTCCCCTTGTATTGCTGGGGCTCTGCCTTCTTCCCTGTGATTTATCACCACAACACCTCTTGCCACTGCACTCTTCCATTTGTCTGCTTTCAATAATTATTTAAGCTTTATTAGGTATTTATCAAGTAAACTGTCGGCTTCTGAAGTTTGCTTATTGTAGCCAGAGGTTTAGAAGGGCAATTTGTATGCATCTTGGAGCTCAGATGACAAATCCTCTCTCTGGATTGAAATTATGATATGAACATGATGTTTTATGAGATAATAGAATGAGGGACGCAAATTCTAGGGTTGGAGATACATACAAACAGACATATATATATTTTTTAATTTTTAATTTTTTTTTCAGCTCTGATCTTTCCTGAGAAAGAGATATGTATGCAGCTCAGATGGTGGGTATTGAAAGATGGGTGTGGAAATGTACTCACACGGGGGAGTCGAGAAGGAACAGATGAGTAGTTCAGCTCAGATGGCCTTTAAATTCATGAGGTTGAGTGCAAGCCAAGTTAAACACCACTGAGCTCTGTAGCTCCCTGAACTCTGCTGAAATGGAAGATTAATCTGGCTGCAAGGCACTGAAGGGGTGCTGCCAGACGGGGCGAGCTAGGAAGGCAGAAGCCCAGTGAAGACTCCTTCCCAACAGTGTAGGCTGGGAACAATGTCCTGACTCACCATAAAGGCAGTGATGCAGACTCAGAGGGCAGAGACCTATAAAAGGGCAAACTCTCACTTATAATTGCGGCAAAAGGAGTTGTACTTGTTCCCAGTTTGCAGCAACCCTAAGGGGTAGGAATTTTTAATGTCATCGTGTTCATAGGTGGAAGCGGAAGCTCCAGAAAGTCACTGAAGGAGACAGCTGTTACTTTGGCTTGTCCTGATTGTTTAGCATCTCTTCCTTCCCTTTTCTGGTTACAGCACCCAGGTTCTTTTTGGGAAACTCATTCATTCTCCATTCCCAGTTTAAAAATATAAATATGCCTGAATTTGAATATGCCTCCAACTTCGGAGGTAGGTGTGTGACCAGCCTCAGTCACTTTTCATGTATGGACGCTTTACATGACCGGCACGTATTCCTGGGAGGGCTACAATGTATGTAATCCAGGGGTTGTAAGAGGTCTCCATTATAGGATCTGGCCAACATCAAGGCTGATGGAAAGGAAAAGAGAACTGGGAAGAGTTTGGGATCTAATGAATTGTCTAGGCCTGGACCTAAACATTCCTGAAAAGCCCACACCTATATTTTTCAGTTATGTGAAACGAGCCTGTATTATTGTAACTAGTATTACTATAATTATTGTTTCTATTATTATTATTTTCATATGTCATTTTGAGTGGTATTTTCTATCACTATAGCCAAAAGAACCTTGATCAATACAGTCATTCAGCTAGAGTGGTAGAAATGGAGGTAATGATAACAATGGTCTTTTTGGGATCTGACATTGTGCATACTTCCTGCTGAACATGTTGTGAGGGAGAAGCATGGAGAAAAAGGTACAGCAGAGAACTCAATTCTGGCCGGGCATGGTGGCTCATGCCTGTATCATAACACTCTGGGAGGCTGAGGCAGGAGGATAGTTTGAGCTCAGGAGTTTGAGACCAACTTAAGCAAGACACTCTCTCTACTAGAAGTAGAAAAATAAGTTGTGCATGTTGCATGTGCCTATAATTCCTGCTACTTGGGAGGCTGAGGAAGGAGGATTGCTTGAGTCCATGAGTTTGAGGCTGTAGTGAGCTATAATAAGGCCATTGTACTCTAGCCTGGGCCACAGAGCATGACTCTATCTCAAACACCCCCCACTCGCAGATTCCCATCATGTGGAAATCACTTAGAAGACAGTGCTCAAGGCAAGTGGCCTTGGACCACATCTGCTTCAGAGGCTCATCTGTCAGTGACCCCTTTGTACCTCAGAGCCACATTTTTACCGAGGACATTAATTCATGATTCTACAAAAGTGCTTTATAAATGAAAAGATCTGGAAACACGTTGCTATTACTTTTCTTACTGTTATTACGATTCTCCATTGCTGGGATACCTCAGAAAGGCCAAATACCCATCTGTCCCAGGTATCAAATTGAAGCAACAGACAGGTTGCTAGATTAGATGGTCTGTAAGGGTCGTTTGCCTTCAGGAATCTCTATGAAGGGAACTTATATTTCCTGAGTGGTGCCTAGGAGCCTGGAGCTTGCTGTACTGTACAAAGGTATACCTTGTGACATCTCACTGCAGCTTTGTGGGGTAGAATGTCTGCATTTGACCCCCAAAGAAGCTGCAGATTACTCATTTCAAGATCACACAGGAGGCCAGTTGCAGGTTGGGAGACGGGGTTTATAATCAGTTCTGTTCAACTCCACAGAGCTTGTCTTTGCCTGGAGAAGGTCTGCTTCAGGATTCAGAAAAGTAGTAGTGTAAGAAACTCTAAACATTGATAGAAAGGAGGGAAAATATCTGAAATAAGGGACTACCCCAAATCAGGGAAAAGATAAAGGGTTTTCATGATTTATCTAAGACCAACAAGTAAGTAGAATGCTTAGATTGAACTACTGGCCTGGACTCCCAGAAGTCTTGTCTTTGTGAAAGCCCTTTCATTCATTCATTCACGGGACATTTATTGAATAGCTACTATGTGCAAGGCTTTGGACCAAGCTTGTGAAGGTGAATTGTTTACCTGACTGTCTCTTTCCTCAAGGAACTTGTCCACTGGGAGATGTAGTCCTACAAATAACTCACTCTAGTACAGTGTGGTGAGCTGTAAATTGGGCTGTGATCAAGATGCTTGTAATAGGGACAGAGTAAATATAATGACTCTGCAATGAGGAAATCACAGACGGTTTTTATAAAGGAGGAGGGATGTCTGATAAGGTGGGAGCACGGATGGTGGGATGTGCAGGAGAAGAGCTCAGGGAGTTCACAGGGCCAGAGGATGAGTGAGCACTGGCAGTGAAAGGTTGAATTGCTTGACTTTCGACATTAAGTAACAATGGACTTGAGTCCACATAAAGAAGGGAGGAGATGTCCAAATATCTCCATTTCTTTCTCCAATATCCTCGATCTTCTAAGGGCCACATGTTTTGTTTTGGTGGGTGTTTGGGGATTCAGAGCCTGTAGAGAATTTGGTTGGGATGCCAGAGAAAGGAGGAAGGGCAATATTGAGGCTGCACCTTGATGGTGATTCAGTAGGGTGAAGTTGGTTTAGTTTTGCTTTATCTATTCCCAACTAAGATGTCAACAGCTGAAGTGGGATGGTGTGTAGTCAGAAACCAGAAGCACCTGGTCTAACGTAGCAGGCTGTGAATTCAAACAGACTTCCGGTTTCACGAGTTTCTAGCATATCAGCTTCAATAAGAGTCTTCTACTCTCTGAACCCCAATTTCCTCACTGTAAAATGGGGTAATAGTATTTTCCACAGGAACATTTTCAGTATTAAATGAATTATGAATATAATATATCCCGCATTGTGCTGGGTATATAGTAAGTGCTTGATCATTAGTGGTTATGTTTTATTGCCACATGAAAACAACACATCCAAAGTGATGGCTGCAGCTTGCAGACCTATCTTGAGGTCACGGAATTGGCTTTGTTGTCAGGTCCCTTTTCCTACTAGTGGATGTGCAGGAGGTTATGGGGGATAGGGGACCCCATGCAAGAAGGTGCTTAGCACAGTGGCTGGCACATAGTATGTACTCACTCAGTTTTTATAAATCTGGAGAATGAAGGTCCTAAAGTCCACAGGAGTAAATATTCTAGAAAGCAACATGACAGATGGTTTGCTCAGGAGTGGCAAAGAACAGCTTGTCGACTGCTGCTCCGATTTCCCGCACTTAGTGCAGAAATCAGGGGTTTCTGCTCTGGTGTTTCTGAGGCCTCTGTGGGGTCGCAGTATGCCACTCCTGGAAAATTCTGAAACTCACTCTCCCTCCCTACCTTCCTTCTTTTCTTGCCTACTCTTCTTTCTCTATTTTCCCCTCCCTCCTCCCTGCCTTCCTTCCTCTGTCTCTTCTCTCTTTCCCCTTCCTTGCTCCCTCCTTCTTTTCCTTTGTGCATCACAGCTTGCTCTGTGTTCCTTGGCCAGGAGGATGCCAGGCACGGTTTGCATCGTGAAAGAAGCCAAAGAGACATGTGGAGAGCCTCGGTGACAGAGTGGGTCTCGGCAGCACCAGGGTACAGGCCTTTGCTCTGCCAGCTCTGAGCTAGCATCTCCTAAAAGCTCAGTTGGCCCCAGCTGTGCCTGGGGCAGGCCCATCTTGGAAGCCTCAGGCCTGGTAATTGTCTCCATCCTGCCCTGGGTGACCCTCTTGCCCTAGGAACCACCCTCCCCTTGAAGTTTCCCCAGCATACTGGCTCAGTTTTAGCCCTGACCAACTTGGCTCTTTGGGGGATGGGTGGAAGGGTTGGTTCTAACTTCCTATCTTGTTCTTCCATCATTTACTTCCTTAGAAGATTTGGAAGCTGAGCCACTGTAGTGCTGATGGCCTGACTTCAGGCATCATCACTGGCTGTATCCTCCTGCAGTCCTGCCTCACCTGCACAGATGCTCTTTGATCCTCATGTGCCCAATCTCTACATGGGCTCTTGTCCCTGCTTTCCACATGGCCAGCCAGGGACAACGGCCTGGGCCTGTTCCCTTCCCCAGGGCCAGCGGGCTCCCTCTCAGTCTCTCCTACCTTCCCTGCCCTGCTGGAGGCCAGGGTTCCAGACAGGGGGTAGGTGGTGGGCAGGAGGCTAGGGGCTGGGCAAAGAGCAGATGGGGGCAGAAATCAGGAACTCCTGGTCCAACCGAGGCATATAAATCGCCAGGCTGCTGTGAAGCCTTTTAAATGTTTTGACAGTCCCCAATCCATCAGAGCCTTTAATTGGGTTTTGACTGAGTTGTTCTATATGTAAATACCAGTTACTGGTGAGGTTGTTTATAGCCAAACTGTCTGTTTATGCAAATTGTGTTCCAAGATCACAGCGTTTTCATTGCAGGATAAAAACATTCCTTTTATTTAATGCCAAAAATTGCTTCCTCCTTGGGCTGGAGTTTATTTTCCTCTTTGGCTTTTAAACACAGCAAAGCAATTTGGTAAAGCAGAGGAGAGGCGGGTCCCATCCAGCGGAGGCCACGAGGTCTCCTTCAGAGGGTGAGGGCAAGGAAGATGGTTGTTTGGGTCCCACAGATTCAAAGAATGTGCTCTCAGACCCTCAGCTCACCTTCCTTCCCCAGATAGAGCCCCACTGGATGATGGGAGCTGCTCCTCGAAGCAGCCTGGCCCACATTTGGGCAGTTCTGACAATTATTAAGCTGCCCCTTAGAATGATTAGAATTTGCCTTCTTCAAACTGACTCGCTGCTGCAGTGGGAGCCTCCCAGGATCATCTGATCCCTCTTCTCTCACCTGGATGATTATAACAGCTCTTACTTCTCTCTGAAATAATCTCCTCGTAGCCCAGAGTGAACTTTTGGAAGGGCAGATCTGTCCTAATCTCTCTGGGTCTCTCTACTTTTTGCTTGGAAGATAAAACTCTTCTCTGGCATGGCCTACTCCTGCTCTGTGATCAGGACCCTGCTTTCCACGGCTTCTTCCCAGGTTAGCCTCACCCTCTGAACCACAGCTCTACTGAATTGCCTCTAGGCTCTTATCCGGGCCTGCCAAAGGGTGCTGAGGAGGTAAAAATGTCACATTACTTTTAGCTCTTTGAGAATTCTCCAACCTAATGTGCACAAAGTGACAGCAGACAGCATGCCCCTGGGTGAAGGGCTTGACTACAACTTGAACTTTTCCTTGGAAATGAGAACAATGTAACCTAAAAATTTGTACGCTCGTACTAATTTGAAATAAAAAGTCACACCACATTCATTCATCTCGGTAGTTGTCAAGCATGTGGAATTAAACCCTGGTGGCAGAGCAGTGGCCAGCACAGAGCAAGGCTCTGCACCCATGGTGGAGTTTCCATGCTAATCCCTGGTCTCTGGTCTCAGCTGAGAGTGCCTCTGCTCTGCCCCCAGGGGCACAGTCAACACGAGTCCAAACCTTCCTTCTTATCAAACTCACTGTTCCCATCTCTCCCTTCCTCTTAGAAAACTAACCCCCTCCCAGTTTTACAAAAGAGACTGTGGTCAGTTGGAAAAAGCCCCTCATCTTTCTTTTCTTCCTTACCAGATCCTACATCTTCTCTTTCTTCCCTCCCTTCTTCCCATTTAGAGGAAAGCGCCTCTAAAGGTCGAGGGAATGTGCCTGTGTTCAGCGAACTCTGCCTGTGTTTGAGGTACCAACTCCTCCTGCCCACGCAGGGATTCTGGCCCAGTGACAGTCTTCCATTTCTCTACTGTTGGCCATCACCATTTCGAAGTGCTCAAGAATCTCTCCTGCCTGGAATGAATTTTTGTAACAACACTCTCTTCCTGCTCACATTCCTTTTGCTCAGAGGTTCTGGGACTCAAAACAGCAGAGCAGCACCACCTCGGGGGATTTTAAGAGCAGATGGCCTGGGTCACACCACAGAGCAATTACAACTATCTGAGGTGGCGGCAAGTCTAGGAATCAATGTGTTTGGAATCTTCTCCAGGTGATTCTATAATCAGCCAGGATTGAAAAATCACTGCCATTGTCTTCTTGTTCCTCTTCTTATCATGGAGAATCTGTTTAAAATCAGGCCACCCCCTCCTTCCTACTATTCCTCACTCAATCCACCACCATCCAGCTCCACCCCATCAACCCCTTGAAATTGCTTCGAAAATTCCTTCAATAACCCTGTGTAGCTAAACCCAGCTGACACTTCTCTGGCTCAGCTCCTGGTGCGTTTGTTAGAGTCGGCCTCACCTTCCTCCCTGCAGTGGCCTCTCTGGCCCCCGGGATGCCCACCTGGGCTGATTTGCCTGCAGTTCTTCCTTCTCAGACTCTTTCACAAGTTTCCTTTTTAACAGTCCCTTTCTGGATATTGGAGTCCCCAGCTTTTCATTCTCTCTTTCCCTGGCTGAGTCAATCTACTATTTCCTATTACTATGGTGATGGTTTCCTAAATTCCATTTCTAGCCCAACTTTTTCCAAGTTCTACCTGTTGAACAGCTCTTATGACATCTCTCCCAAACAGATTCCCTCTGTCACATTCATCTCCTTGTAAGGAAACATTAAAGTACCTAATCCTGACACTTAGAAGCCCTCCTTGTTTATCTCCCTAATCCTCCCTTCACATGCAATTAGTGATCAGGTCCTGAAGATTCTGTAGCATAAAACGTACTGAGTCTGCTCCTCTCCAACCTTGCACCCTCACCGCCTTAGTTCACTCTTGGTCGGCTTCTTTTGTCCTTGCTGTAGTCTCACCTCCTTTAAGCTGGTCTCCTCTTAATCACCCCAGGATTTCTCTATAATGCAAATTTGACCAACAACTTTAGTCCTTAAAAGCCACCTTTCGATGACTCTCTGTAGCACAAAAATTAAGACCTCACTGTCCTTAAAATGTGTGTGGCTGTCACAACAGATTAGTTACAGGACTCAGAAAAATATCAGTAGATAAAGCGATGGGATGACTGTGCCTTTAATGCAGGTCTGGGAAGAGGCCTGAGAGCCTGCACTCCTTACCAGGTCCCAGGTGATGCCAGTGCTGTTGGAATAGCAAGGATTAAATGAAATGTGACATTTCTTCCTTTTTAAACCACTTTTTAAGAGTTTTGAAAAAAATTCTTATTGCTTATGTTCTCCTATTTTATCATGAAATATAATTATAATCACAGACATTCTAAGTCCCAAACAGAATGCTGCAAAGGCTGTAAAAATTATTGAGTGTAGTGAGGAAGGGCCCAGAGGCCCAGAGAGAGAATGTGTGTGCTTAGGGCCACAGAGAATCAGTAGCAGATTCAGGCCTCAGTCCAGGTTCTGTGATTCCCCACAAATCTCTCTACGGCAGACTATAAACTGTGGGATCATAGAGAAAGGCTGTGAGCAGTGAATCTGCCCTGATGGCAGGTCCAAAGCCCCAAAGATGACCTCATTAATATTGCACAGAGATTCTCATGCACCTATCCTCATATTCATCAGATCAGCCATGAGTGTGTTCACATTTGGGGTTGGGGTCAAACTGTCCACATAGGCTTGTAAAAAAGTTATATTTAAAAGCTGGACTAAAGGTATGAGTCATTCATAATCTACTAAATATTTAAGAGTGTATGTCTTAAGGCATCTGAAAATTACAGGGATATTTCATGGTCTCATTTTGGGGCATACATATATCTGACTTGGCTAGACATGGTCCCCGGCTATGGGTGGCTCTGTTTCACTTGGGAAAAGCTGGGTATAAGTAAAAGCTGAAAAATCCATTAATTGGCATGCTGAGTGGTGAAGGGTGCCGTTAAGTGGGAAAGTACATGGGACACAAGGTGGCTTGAAAGGGAAGGTGAAGGGCAAGACGGTGGATGGGGCCAAGGTCAGAGGTGAGGAGAGAGGGAGACAGTGGAGACAAAAATGTTGGGGTGAGCTACCACAGGAGGAACAGGACGAACCAGGGATTTATGGAACTACCGGCATCTGGCTCAAGTCCCATGGAAGATGGATTGGCCCCACAAGTATTGGTTTTTGTTTCCTTTTTTTTAAATCTTGATTTATATAATATACTTGCTTAGAAAAAAACCAACAAAACCGAAAACCTCATACAATAAAAGAGGTAATACCAAGAAAATAGTTCTTTCCCCGTGTTTCACCTCCAGTCTTCCAATCTCCCAGACCCAACAGCTAAGTCCAGTGTTTTATGTACCTTTCAAGATATATTACGTGTGTACATTTATTTTTCCATTGATGGAAGTATATTATCAGCTCCATTCTATACTTTGTGTGTGTGTACCAATATACCATATATCTTGAATATTGTTTTGTATCAGTACATAGCAATCTCCTTTATTATTTTAACAGCTACATTCTATTCTATTAAAATGTAGGACTTTCATTTATTTGACCTTTCCTTATAGGTGGATCATTATGCTATTTACAGTCTTTTGCTACCACAAATAATTTTTCCATAAATATTCTTCTGTGTGTGTTTATACATCATGCATCTATATCAGTAGGATGATTCTTGGAAGTGAAATGACTGGGTCAAGTGTATGGGTTCTGCTCATTTTAAAAATATTATTGGCTCGGCACCTGTATCTCAGTGATTAGAGCACCAGCCATGTGCACCAGGACCAGTGGGTTTGAACACAGCTCAGGCTTGCAAAAAAATAACAACAACAACATAGCCAGGTGTTGTGGCAGATGCCTGTAGTCTCAGCTACTTGGGAGGCTGAGGTAAGAGAATTGCTTAAGCTTAAGAGTTTGAGGTTGCTGTGAGCTGTGATGGTACAGCACTCTACAGAGGATGACTGTCTCAAAAAAAAAACAAAACAAAAATTGTCAAAGTTGCCTTCTGGAGAGGTTGTACCACCTACCAGAAATGTATGCTGGTGAATTTCTCATATCCTCACAATCTATTGTCAAACATTGTGGAAGCCTTTAAAAAATTGGTGAATAATTTACAAATAGTAATATGTGCAAACCTTAAGTGTACAGTTCAGTGGGACTTGACAAAACTCCAATCATGACAGAGAACAATTCTGTCACTTTGGAAATTTTTCTCATGCTCCTTTCCAATCAGTTTTTTTTTTTTGTAGAGACAGAGTCTCACTTTATGGCCCTCGGTAGAGTGCCGTGGCCTCACACAGCTCACAGCACCCTCCAACTCCAGGGTTTTAAGTGATTCTCTTGCCTCAGCCTCCCAAGTAGCTGGGACTACAGGCGCCTGCCACAACACCCGGCTATTTTTTGGTTGCAGTTCAGCCGGGGCCGGCTTTGAACCCATCACCCTCAGTATATGGGGCCAGCACCTTACCGACTGAGCCACAGGCGCCGCCCTTCCAATCAGTTTTGACCCTGCTCCAAGAAGCAACCACCAATCTGATTTTTATCACTATAGATGTTGGTCTTGAATTTTATATAAATGGAGCCACACAGTGTGCACTCTTGGGTCTCACTTCTTTTGTGAAATGCCTGCATGTTATTACCAGTACTTCTTCCCTTTTCATTGCTGAGTAGTGTTCTGTTATATATCAAGAATATATATATCAAAAATATCACATATCAAGATTTGTTTATCCATTCTCCATGGTTTGGTTCTATTATAAATAAAGGTCTCAATAACATTTTTGAATAACTCATTATGTGGACCTATGTTTCCATTTATCTTGGATATATGCCCAGTAATAGAACTGCTGGATCACAGAGTGGGTATATTTTTTAACTACATAAGAGACTGCCAAATTGTTTTTCAAAGTAGCTGTGCCATTTTATACTCCCAGCAACAATGCATAAAGAGTTCTGGTTGCTCCACAGACTCATTAATATTTTTAGTTGGCAGTGTGAGGCTGGTTTCACTTCTGGGTTCTCAGTTATGTTCCATAGATCCATGTCTCTATTTTTCTGCCAATACCATGCTGTTTTGATTACTATAGATGTAGTATAATCTGAAGCCTGATAACACAAGGCCTCCAGATTTGTTTTTATTGCATGGAGTTGTGTTGGCTATTCAGGTTTTTTTCTGGTTCCATATGAAACTTTCCAAGTTCTTCAAAGTATGATTTTGGTTTTTAATGGGAATTGCATTGTATCTATAGATTGCTTTGGGTAGTACAGTCATTTTAACAATGTTGATTCTTCTTGGCCATCAGTATGGTATGTTCTTCCATTTGTTAATGTCTTCTGTTATTTTTTTCCCCAGGGTTTCACAATTCCCTCTGCAGAGATCCTTCATATCCTTTGTTAGGTATATTCCAGGGTATTTCATTTTCTTTGATGCTAGTGGGAAGGGTATTGTGTCTTTGATTTGACTCTCAGCTTGATTGTTGGTGTATACGAAGGCGACTGATTTGCGAACACTTATTTTATAACATTGATTTTAGTCCCAAGACATTACTGTATTCTTTATCACTTCCAGGAGTCTTGCAGGTGAGTCCTTGGATTTTCTAAGTATAAGATCATATCATCAGAGGAAAGTTTGATTTCCTCTGTTCCCATTTGGATACCTTTGATGTCATTCTCTTGCCTGATTACATTAGCTAGGACTTTTAGCCCTATGTTGAATGGTAGTGGCAATAGTGGGCATCCTCGTCTTGTTCTAGTTCTAAGTGGCAGTTTTTCTCTGTTCAATATGATATTGACTGTGGGTTTGTTGTAGATGGCTTTTATTAGTTTAAGAAATTCCCATATATGCCCATTTTACTAGGTGTTCTTGTCAGAAAAAGATGCTATATTTTGTCAAATGCTTTTTCTGAGTCTTTTGAAAGAATCATATGGTCTTTGTTTTTGATTCTATTTATGTGGTGAATAACATTTATGGATTTGCGTATGTGGAACCAGCTTTGCATCTCTAGAATGAAACCAGTCTGGTTGTGATGTATTTTGTTTTTTTTGATGTATAGCTGAATTCCATTTGCTAGGATTTAATTGAGTATTTTTGCATTGGTATTCATTAATGATATAGGTCTGTATATGAGGTCTGATAAGTTTGTGAACTGATTTTAGAAAAAGTGCTACATACCTCACTGGTGAATGTCACTACAGTCACCTGTGAAGTACTCCCATTGGAGTACAAACCAATGCCAGTACTTAGTCCACCCTTCAAAAAGTTTCTGGAACTCTTTTTCTGGAATATCATCAGAACTGTTGTTGTATTATCCTTGATGTTCTGAATGCCATCAATGTATCTTACTTTCAATATATCCTTTATCTTCTGGCAAAGAAAGAAAATCACTGGAGACAAGATCAGATGAGTAGGAAGGTATTTCAATGCTGTTATTTGTTAACTGACTAAAACTTCTGCACAGTGTGTTGTAAGCTGATGTATTGTTGTGATGCAAGAGCCACACCTTTCTCATGCCAAGAGTTTCAGTTAAGATTTTCCTGTATACCATGGAATACTATGCAGCAGTAAAAAAATGGAGACTTTACCTCTTTTATGTTTACATGGATGGAGCTGGAAAATATTCTTCTTAGTAAAGTATCTCAGGAATGGAAAAAAATGTATCCAATGTACTCAGTACTACTGTGAAACCAATTTATAATAATTCACACTTGCATATGAAAAATGAAACACAACTTTAGCCTAGGATGAAGGAGGGAAGGGTGGACGGGAGGGTGGGAGGGATAGTAGGAGTAGTAGGGGGACCACAACTATGGAGCACATTGCGAGTACAAGTTGGATCTGTCACGTGTAGAACACAAATGTCCTAATGCTATAATTGGGTAAATGAGGTGAAAGCTATGTTGATTAGTATGATGTAAGACTCCAATTTGTACAAATAATCAACACACTGAAAATGGCATAAATGTATTTATGATCTATGTACAAAAGACTTAATAAAAAAAAATTTAAAAAAGAAAAAGATTTTCCTGTTTCTCTATCAATGTTTACTTGGTCTCTTATACTTCTTAGAGCCAGATGATGATTTCCACACAATTTGACAATTTTTCGCAACGTTTTTGTCAGTTCTGCTTCCTACTGGCCACCCTGACCTCTCTTCATCAGTGACAGTTTCTCTCCCCTCAGAAAAATATTTAATCTATTTGTACACTGCCATTTTTTACATGTCATTATCCCCATAAACTTGGACTAATATGTCCCTGATTTCATTTCCACTCTTGCCAAGTTTAACAAGAAATTAATGTTTGTTCATTGCTCTAATTCAAGCTCTCACACTTCTGCAATGGCACACAAAAACATGCAACAACAATAATGAATTCCACTTAGGCAGACACCGCACCATACATTGACATGAACATAACTGTGAGACACTGACACATGTATACAAAGGTTATGAAAACTTACTGAGTTGTTTGTACAGTGCTGCCAACATAAGCTCATAGTGGCAAGTTCATGAACTTAATGGAAGGACCTCATATAAGGTGTGAGATAGAGGTCAAATTTGTGACAGTTTTGTCCAGATGTTTATCCAGTTGTTCCAATACTGTTGGTTGAAAAGGTGTTTCTTTCCCATGCTGAATTGCTTGGACACCATAGTACAAAAAAAATATCAACTGACTGTGTAATTGTAAGGGTCTTTTCTGGATTCTCTCTCCTATTGTTGTCATCCTTATACTAATGACATGCTCTCTTGATAATTTTTGCTTTATTATAAGTTCTGAAGTCAGATCATGGAGGTCCTCCAACTTTGTTTTTCAAGATTGTTTTGACTATTTTAGAATCGTCTTTACATTTAGACGTAAATTTTAGAATCAGTTTGTAGATTTCTATTAAAAAAGGCTGCTGAGGCTTTGACTGAATCTGTATCAAATTTATAATTCAAAGTGATGAGACTGTCATCTTAACAAAATTAAGTCTTTTAATCCATGAACATAGTATATCTTTCCATTTATTAAGTCTTACTTTATTTCATTCAGCAATGTTTTGCTGTTTTATAATATTATAGCACGTAGTTCTTAAATCGTATTTATTTAATCAACTCATAAACATTTTATGTTTTTTAAACTATTGCAAATAATATTTTATTTCATTTTCCAGTCTTTGTTAGTAGTATATAGAAATACAATTGGATTTTTATATTCAACTTGTATTTTATAATTTTGCTAAATTATCGTACTAGTTATAGAGTTTTTGGTCAGAGTCCTTTGAATTTTTTACGCATACAATCATGTCATCTTTGAATAAAGAGATTTTTACTTATTTTTTAGTATTTATATCTTTCATGGGTCTTTGCACAATGTTGAGTAGAAGTGGTGTAATTGGACATTTTTGCTTTGTTCCAACTTTTGAATTTTGCCAGCCTAAAAAATAGTATCTCATTAAAAAGGTAAATTAAAAAATACTAAAGTTTAGCATATTTTCCATATATTTAAAAGTCTTTTTATATTTCTTTTTATGTGAACTTCTGTCATGAATTTATTCTCTCTTTCTCTCTGTTACAGTAAGTGATCATTTTATAGTATATTTGCTTCCTGAAAGGCATTAGTCTGTCTATATTGGAAATAGTTTTGAAGTCAGACTAATAAACTACTAATCATCGCTCCAACCATTGGGCTTATAATGTGTCAGACACTGAGGTAAATCCTTTGGATATTTTATTATTGAAGAGGCAGAATTGTGTGCTGATGATAGGAGTTTCAATAAAGGTCTTCCTTTTCCTAATGTAGGTAGGTCTTTCTAAGTTACCTAATTTCCTTTTCCTTCAGTTTCCTCAACTGTAAACTGGAGATGATAATGAGTGCCTAACTTATAGCCCTGTTATGAAAATTAAATAAACTAATGTCCATAAAACACTTCTTACAGGGCCTGGTACATAGTAAGTGTCACATAAAATGCTTTTTTTAAAAAAAGTACCTCATTTAATTCTCTTAATAACCATGTGATAAACAGACCATAATTATTCTCATTTTTTTTTTAATTTTCAATTTTTTATTTTTTTCTCTCCTTTCATTCTGTTACAGACACACATACAGGTATACATCCCTTTTTTCTTTTTAATGTATTTATTTTTATTGTTAAATCATAGCTGTGTACATTAGTGCAATCAAGGGGTACAATCTGCTGGTTTCATATACAATCTGAAATATTCTCATCAAACCATTCAGTGTAGTCTTCATGGCATTTTCTTAGTTACTGTATGTAGGCATTTGTATTATGCATTTAGTAAGTTTCACCTGTACCCATTCTAAGATGCACTGTAGGTGTGGCCCCATCCATTACCCTCCCTCTACCATAACCTCCCCCTCCCTTCCCTGGCCCTTTCCCCGTAGTCTTGTGCTATAGTTGGGTTATAGCCTTCATGTGAAAGCTATAATTTAGCTTCATAGTAGGGCTGAGCATATTGGATACTTTTTCTTCCATTCCTGAGATACTTTGCTAAGAAGAATATGTTCCAGCTCCATCCATGTAAACATGAAAGAGGTAATGTCTCCATCTTTCTTTAAGGCTGCATAATATTTCATGGTATACATGTACCACAATTTGCTAGTCTATTCGTGGGTTGATGGGCACTTGGGCTTCTTCCATGACTTAGCAATTATGAATTGGGCTGCACTGAACATTCTGGTACAGATGTCTTTGTTCTATTGTGATTTTTGGTCTTCTAGGTATAAACCTAGTAAAGGAATTATAGGATCGAATGGCAGGTCTATTTTTAGATCTCTAAGTATTCTCCAAACATCCTTCCAGAAGGAATGTATTAGTGTGCATTCCCACCAGCAGTGTAGAAGTGTGCCCTTTTCTCCACATCCACGCCAGCATCTCTGGTTTGGGGCTTTTGTTATGTGGGCTACTCTTACTGGGGTTAGGTGATATCTCAAAGTAGTTTTGATTTGCATTTCTCTGATGAATAAGGATGATGAGCTTTTTTTCATGTGTTTGTAGATTGTGTGTCTGTCTTCTTTAGAGAAGTTTCTCTTCAAGTCTCTTGACCACTCTGAGATGGGGTCACGTGTTCTTTTCTTGCTAATACATTTGAGTTCTCTGTGGATTCTGGTTATTAAACCTTTATCGGAGGTATAACCTGCAAATATTTTCTCCCATTCTGAGGGCTGTCTGCTTGCTTTACTTACTATGTTTTTGGCTGTGCAGAAGCTTTTTAGTTTGATCAGATCCCACTAGTGTATTTTTGATACTGCATCAATTGCCTGGGGAGTCCTCCTCATAAAATATTCACCCAGGCTGATTCCATCAAGAGTTTTCCCTGCACTTTATTCAAGTATTTTTATAGTTTCATGTCTTAAGTTTAAATCTTTTATCCAGTGAGAGTCTATCTTAGTTAATGATGAAAGGTGTGGATCCAGTTTCAATCTTCTACAGGTCGCCAGCCAGTTCACCCAGCACCATGTATTAAATAGGGAGTCTTTTCCCTACTGAATAATTGGCTAGTCAAAGATCAAATAACTGTAAGTAGCTGGATTCATCTCTTGGTTCTCTATTCTGTTCCAGACATCTACTTCTCTGTTTTTGTGCCAGTACCATGCTGTTTTGATCACTATCAATTTATAGTACAGTCTCAGGTCTGGTAGCATGATTCCTCCAGCTTTGTTTTTATTGCTGAGTAATGTTTTGGCTATTCGAGGTTTTTTTCTGATTCCATATAAAACGAAGTATTATTTTTTCAAGATCTTTAAAATATGACAATGGAGCTTTAATAGGAATTGCATTAAAATTATATATGGCTTTGGGTAGTATAGACATTTTAACAATGTTGATTCTCCCCAGCCATGAGCATGGTATATTTTTCCATTTGTTAACATCTTCAGCTATTTCTTTTCTTAAAGTTTCATAGTTCTCTTTATAGAGATCTTTCAAGTCCTTTGTTAGGTATACTCCCCAATATTTCATCTTCTTTGGCACTACTGTGAAAGGAATAGAGTCCTTGACTGTTTTTTCGGCTTGGTTATGTTGGTATATATAAAGGCTACAGATTAATGGGTGTTGATTTTGTAGCCTGAGACATTGCTGTATTCCTTGATCACTTCTAAAAGTTTTGTAGTCGAATCCCTAGTGTTTTCCAGATATACGATCATATCATCTGCAAAGAGTGAAAGTTTGATCCCTTCTGACCCTATGTGGATACCCTTGATCGCCTTTTCTTCCCTAATTAATTATTCCCATTTTTGTGGATGAAAATACTGGGGCTCAGTGGGGGTGAGCAGTTTTCTGAAGAACACTCTGCTCGTGCATAATTTAATCAGGGTTTTAATCCATGAGTCTTATTCTGGAATTTTTAATTGATGGGTACTCAGTTCAGTATAATCCTTGTGAAGTATTATATGTTCATTACTGATAAGAGGGACCTAAGCCACAGACAGTATTAAGTAACCACAACGGTAGGATTTTAACCATTCCTTCTTACTCCTATCCCGTTTCAACCTTGCACTTCACTGCTCTTCATAATACTAACTTACTTCTCCAGAGTTCACTTTGCCCCTTTTCAGCTGTGTGACCTGAGACATATAATCTAAATTATTTGAGATTACATTTCATCATCTGTACCATAAAACATTGGCCAATCAAAATATTATAGATAACTATGTGAAAATAAACAAAGAGCACTCAGATGAGAACAAATAAAAGCTTCTTATCCAGAGCTTAGTGTAGCAAGGGGGTCAGCCCGGTGAGTCATTGCTCATGCTTTGTCAACTCCAAGACTAAGCAGGGAGCCAAGCTGCACAGTAAACAAAAGGGAAGTTTCTGGCACACTCTGTGTGGAGATTGTTGACATGGGGAAACATGGAGGGAGGTGGAGCATGGAGCATCTCTCAAGAGTGATTTGGGAGGGAGCATCTTTGGCTTCGCTGGGTGGTCCTGAGTTAGAAGCTGGGGCAAAAAATAGAGAAGTCAACCAAGTCCTGACAGTTCTGAGACAATTGCTGCAGAGCTTAGGGGTCATAATTCTAGAATTCTATTGTCATATAGCGTCTGGCCATTGTCCCTTTGTATATTCTATCTCTCGATGGTAGCTACCTTATGTGTCTGTTAAGAGGAATTGTATACAATGCTTAGAACATAGGAGGTGCTCAGAAAATATGATTGAATCTAAATCTGATTTTTTTTATCTTCGGAAAAAAGTCCTATACTGACCAAACAAAGGAACCTTCACCTTCAGATGTGCTAGTGCTCCTGGGGTGATGAAGACAAGCCTTCGAGGGAGAATGCAGCACACCTCGCTCCAGTGACCCTCCTCAGAGAGATTTGCAATATCTTGGGAAGAACAAGGCTCCAGCTAAGCTTTGCCTAAAGCTGTAATTCTCAGCTCTGGCTGTGTGTTAGAATCACTTGCAACTCATAAAAAATACTGATGCCTGATTTGGAGTTGTTTGCTCTAGGATAAGGCCTGGGTATGATTTAAGTTTTTAATAAAATTTTAATATGCAGCCAGAGTTGAGAACTAATGATCTAAAACATTTATTCTCCTTTTATTTTGACAGTCATGTATTGTACCTTATGCCCAGGCCAGTGTTAGGCTCAGAGATAAAAGACCATTCATTTATTCATTCAACCATGAGAATGTGGTGCCTCTGGGGTGCTTAGACTGTGCTAGGTTCCCTGAGAACAGTGCAGGTAGCGAATTCTTCCTTCTGCAGCACACGCTGGCCAAGAGCATATACTCTTGGGGCTCAGACAGTCATGGGTTTCAATCCCTCTACTGTGATACCAGACAAATACTCATGATTTACTTGCTTTGTTGACCTAGACAAGACCTAAATTTCTAGAAGCCTCAGTTTTCTGGTCTATAAAATGGGGACATACCAGTTGGAAGTTGGTCAGAAAAATAGAAATAGGTATTTCAAATGGAGGGGATTAAACATAGGGAATGGGTTATGGCTGTGTTAGGAGACTGAAAGAGCAAAAGGGGCAGGTTACTGTGTCCTGGATATTAGAAATGCAGAAAGCGGCAACCACACTTATATCCTAGTGCTGAGGAATAAGACTGAAGAGATAATATTATAGAATTTAGGAGCTCATATCATGATCTCTTGTAAGCAGGTTCTTGGATGGTGGAGGTGGTCTACGGATCATTCTAAGGACTCTGGGGATACCGCGTCGCTGCTGTTTACATCTCTGAGGAAACTATGTGCCTGATGCTGGGAGCAGCAAAAGAAGCTGAAGCCCAGAGTCTTGGCTGTCCTCTGCAGTCAGAGGGACACTGACAGCAGCTAAAAATGAGTGAATCCTTCCTTCCTCCTCCTGTACTTCTCTCAGAAGTGCCCCCTTTTGGCAGAATCTGGAGCCAGGCATCAAGGAATCCTAGGAATTTTAGTGGACATTCAGCTCCAGTGCAAAGCAGAGGCTAGCTAAGTAGGGCCCATAGGCTACATTGGAGTGCTGCCTGTTCAAATACGGCCTAGGATTTAAGAATGTTCTGACATTTTTAAATGTTTGGAAAAACAAACAAACAAGAAATGATGACATGTGAAACTTACATGAAATTCATACTTCAGTGTTCATAAATCCCAGCCACATTCATTTGTTTATGGATCATCTATGGTTGTTTTTATGCTACAACGGCAAATTTGAGCAGTTTAAACAGAACTTAAGGCCTGCAAAGTCAAAAATAATTACTATCTAGCCCTTTCCAGAAAATATGTGATGCCCCCTGGAGTGTGATATAGAGAGTGTTTTAGGGGCTGAGAGATAGTAGGTAAGTGACCAGCACAGGGGATAATGCCCCCTTTAGGGCTAAAATGAGGAACGAATGAGTTAATACGTATGAAATTCTTATTTACAGTTTTTAGCATAGAGTAAGCACATTAACACATTACTGGTCCCTACTGTGTGTCAGACGCTGAACTAGATTTTTGCATGCAGAGATAAATAAGGCATAGTATGATCTCAAGGAGATCCCAGCCTGCTGGTGACAGAGGAGTAAGAGGTGCTCAAGGTCACACATGCAGGGGTGAGGCTTTTGTCTCCTATGATTGTAATACCCAGTACTGCTCAGAGGTAGAAAGAACTTCAAGCCATTGCCTGATATATATATATATATATATATTTTTTTTTTTTTTTAAAGTAAAGAAATGCCTCAGAGTAGGATAAGCAAAATTGTGTTTTTAAAGTGTTTACATTTAATGCTTTTAATAGGCAAAAGCATGGTAAAATATAATTATAGTATTCACATGATAATTACAGGATTTATTTAAAAAAATCAATGCCTGCTATATTCCAGATACAGGGTCTGGTACTGGGACACAGGCTTAAATCCTTTAAATGAATGATTTCTTCTTTTTTATCCTGCCAGGATTTCTCTGCGACTATATCTACCACCCAATTTCGAGATGACATCAAGGTCTAAATTGGTGGCTCTTGAGAAGTATGAAGCCAGGCCTGCCAACCTCCTATCCTCGCCCCAACACACAGAGAAACTTATTAAACTCAGTGACAGTCCCTATTTTTGACTGTTCCAGGCCAGGATAAGAAGTGAGGCTTTGGAATTTATGCTCCTACACCCATTTGTGTTTTGATAGTTTCTAAAGGCTGTGCATACCATCCTGGGCTTAGTTCAGGGCAATTACTGGCCCATATGCCTCTGTGCAAATGAGAAAAAAAAGTGACCCTTTGGAATGAATAAATTAGAAAATAGTGTCCAGTGAGGTTGGATAAATTAGAAAAGGTTTTGCCCTTTGTATGGTTAGATTAGAGAAAAACCTATTCTTTTTAGGGAAGATTTAGCCCTATACCAAAACATATGGCTTGCTGGGCAGAACTCAGGCAAAAGTTTCAGTCCCTACTCATCCCCTTTCAACCAGAAGCCTTGTGCAGTACACAACTTGTACAACCAGATAGGGCAGCACCAACCAGCTTGCATCAGATCTTTCTCCAGTGTCTACCCACCTATACCCATTAGCCTTTATTCTCCATTCCTCTGCCATTTCCAAAACATGTCTTGGGGTACAGATAGATGGGGGACACAATGTATTTACATCTTTGTGTTTGACAAAGATCCAGTGGTGAAAGAGATCCTAAATCTTTCCACAACTGGACTACACATTAATCACTTCTTGTTTCTGGGGCTGGCGGCTGGCATTGCTCTACGTAGCCGGCTGTTGCGGCCTTGCATACATATTCCTGTTGTCAGCATTAATAAGGTACAATTGCCTGGGGCCTTGTTACCCACCAATTAAACTCTGGATTTTATTGTGCAACCTCAAAGATGCTTTATGGTATCAGAAGCATTTGGCAGTTAAATACGACTAATATTCATCGCTCCCACGTGGGCGCTTCATATCCTGCTCCATTCACAGTGTGATTAAGGAATTAATTGATTTGGATGAGATTGGCACGTGCTCTTGACAATAAAATGACGACATTTTTATTAAGCAGTGGATGCAGGGGGCTTGCTGCTGCACTCAAGGCTGCTTAGTGGTAGCTCAGCCCTGGGCATTTGGGAACAGGCGCAGCTCACAGTGGTGCTTGGCCCTAGCCAGAGAAATCTGTAAGTTGTAGAGGAGGCTTTCAGAGAACTCAGCTCTTCTTCTTTCCAAGTTTCATCCTTCCCTGTCTCCCTTCCTTCTTCACTCTCTCCCTCCCATCTTTGCATCTTCCCATCCATCCTTTCTCCATCTTTCTTTCAATCTTCTCTTCCTTCCTTTGCTCCATCCTTTTTACCTATCTTTCTTCTTCCCTCCTTTCCTTCCCTGACATTTTATTAAGATGTCTATTTGCATCCTCTGCTCTAACTTCCCAGGAAGCCCTCGCACCTGTTCTGTCATCTGGTCTGCTCTTCTGGTTAAGAGCATTTGTTTTCCCAGAACAGAAAGCCCCTCTCCTAAGTTAACTCACACAAGAGGGGCAGTAATAGACAAAAACCATGGAGTTGTCAAAAGACCAGCATCTCATAATACTGGGACAGAACCTATATCAGGGTCAAACCCCGTAGGTTCGGGGCTCTGGATACGATTAAAGATTTGGATTCCAGGTGTCTGTAATTTGTAGTTTAAATATTGGATACCATTTCCTGAGTGTTTCCTAAACATCAAGCCCTGTGCTAAGTGCTTTGTATGGTTTATGTAGCAGCAAATCTAATGGGGGAAGCAAAGGCTCAGAGAGGTTGGATGGCTTGCCCTGGGGAGCTAAGCAAGTTAACAAAGTGAACCATCTATGGAGGATGTTGACATTAATGTAACGCATCTACACTCAACCTACCTGTGGCCAATCAGGGTGTCCTCATTGGCTCAGACTCAGCCTGATTATCTTTCAGACCTCCCAGTATTAGTTGGCAATCTCTTCTAATCTTTCTATCTCTGTGAGGGGTCATGGGACTAGTTCTCCTCTAGTCCTCTAGTGCAATATAAACAGAAGGGGTGTATATGAATTCTAAGCTAACATGGTTAAAACATGGATGGGTCTTTTCTTCTCTGTCTTTACCCTTCTCCCGGGATACAGAGGAACTTTGATTCTCTAGGGAGTTGTAGATGTATAAAATATGGAAAATGGTTAAGCTGTCATATCACTCCATGGAGACAAGTTTCTCACCAACCAGGATCACCTGCCCTGAACAATCACATGAGCAAAAAATTAACTTCTATTTTGTTAAGCCTCTATCATATTGGATTAATTTGTTTCAGCACCTAGAGTTACCTGAACAAATATAGTTTGCAAACCCTGGATAAGAAGACAGGGAGTCTTTTTAGCAAGGAGTCTCAAGCCACGTCCCATTCATGACTTAGAACGTCTTAGAGGTCAGGCACAAGGACACAGAGATGACCGTGATATAATTCAGCTAGAGTCACATCTTTACATTGGGGCCTTCCTGTACACCTTGCTTGTTGGAGTGTAACCTCAGATAAAGGAAGGAGGTATCGTTATGACTAAGATGTGAGAGAACAGTGACAATGATGTTGGCTTAAGGGAAATGAGGTGATATTCCTTTTCTTTCTGAATTTGTGGACAGAGATTACCACTCATTGCATTAGAAACCAGCCAACCAACCAACCAACCAACCAAACACGTCATGTCACTTCTTCGATGGAAACCAGTGGCTTCTTAGCTGCTCATGGTGAAGGTGAGGTACTGACCATGGAGTACATAATCTGTCTCCTGTTCCTCTCTGCTCTCATCTCCCATTGGTCTCTGGGCTTCTTTCACTGGCCTCCTTGCTATTTCTCACACATGCTCCTGCCTCAGAGATTTTATACTTCTTGTTCTTTCCATTCAGAGTGCTCGCCATCCTTATAGTTTCCCCTCCCTTTCCCTAAGTCTGCTCAAGTATTGTCTTCCAAACCCATCCCTTCCACTCCGTTAAAAATTGGGTCTCCTCCTCCGCTGTACTAACCACCTTCTAAAGAGAGGTCACCGTGTTCGAAAACTTGTTTGTTTGTTCAATGTCTTCACCAGATTATGAATCACATAAGAAAAAAATTTTTGATTTTCATTTATTTTGTACACCAGACCCTGTAACAGTGTTTAAAAGATCAATAGGCACCTAATAAATATTTGTTGTTTAATTTAACTGTGTTCTATGTTGACATGAGTGTAGGAGGTATTGCTGTTGACTGAGTTAATGAATAAATAGGTGAACTGTTAGATGGATAGGTGGGTGGAAGAATGGATGAAGAGATGGCCCAGTTTCTCCATTAGTCCTCTCTTTATGAAGTATTGGGATTGCCCACGTTACCTCTTCTGCCAAAACTCAGTAGACCAAAATGGTTTGGTGGCATATTGCTTTGTTTTTGTTGCTTTTTAAATATTAATCAACTGTTTAGGAGTAGTTTTAGGTCCATAGGAAAAAAATTAGTAGAAGGGAAAAAGAGTTCCCATACACCACCTGTCTCCCCATACACACAACCTCATCTGTTGTGGAGAACCTTTTGCTTGTATTCTGGATGAGATTGTAGAGAATTGGTTTAATTTCTTTCTTAAAAGAAAGAATTTTCTTGGTAGAATTCACTAGTGAACCCATCTGGGCTTGATGTTTTCCATTTGGGAAGGTTATTGGTTATTAATTACATTTTTTGATGGATATTAGCCTACTTTGATGGTCTGTTTCTTCTTGTGTGAGCTTTGGCAGATTGTGTTTTCAAGGAATTGGTCCATTTCATCCTGGTTATCAAACTTGTGAGCATGAAGTTGTTCATAATATTCTAGTATTGTTTTAATGTCCACAGGGTTTGTAGTGATACTCCATTTTTCATTTCTGATGTTAGTAATTTGCATTTTCTCTCTTTTCTTAGTTATCCTGGCTAGAGGAATATAGATTTGATTGATTTTTTCAAATAACTAGTTTTTTTTTGTTGATTTCTCTTTTGATTTCCTGTTTTAAGTTTCATTGATTTCTACCCTAATTTTTTTATTATATTGCTTCTTCTGCTTACTTTGGATTACATTTGATGTTCTTTTTCTAATTTCCCAGGGTGAAATCTTGGCTTATTGATTTTATATTTTCCTTCTTTTCTGATATATGCATTCAATGCTATAAATTACCCTCTAAGCACTGCTTCCCCTGCATCCCACAAAGTTTGGTAAGTTGTATTTTCATTTTCATCTAGTTGAGAATATTTTAAAATTTGTCTTTGGATTTTTTGTTTGATGTATATGTTATTTAGAAGTTTGCTGCTTGAAGTCCAAGTATTGTGGAATTTTCCAGCTATCTATATATTGCAAAGTCTAGGGAAAACACATTTAAAGAAGAATTTATTAATTTCCAGTTTAGTTCCACTGTGATCCAAAACCAGACATAACATAATCTCTTCTATTTTAAAATTAGTAAGGCATGCTTTATAGCCCAGAATGTGGTCTATCTTGGTGAGTATTTCATACGAGCTTGAGAAGAATATGTATTCTGCTGCTATTGGATGAAGCAGTCTACAAGCATCCATTATACACAGTTGATTGATGGTTCTGGTTGAGTTCAGCTTTGTCCTTACTGATTTTCTACTTCTGATAGGGGGTGTCAAAATCTCTAACTGTAATAGTGGACTTCTTTATTTCTCCTTGTGGTTCATTCAAGCTTTGCAACCCATATTTTTATGATCTATTTTTAGGTACATATATAATAAGGGTTGTTATTTCTTCTTGGAATATATTAACACCTTTATGTCATGCCCCACTTTATCCCTGATTACTTTCCTGTCTCTACTACAGGGATATCCAGCCTGTGGCCCATAAGCTGCATGCTGACTTTGTGAGGATTTTTTTTTTTTTGCTTATTTGTGGTGCCAGATACCAAAAAAGTCTGCATGAACATTTTTTGGGCAAATCAGCTTTTGTTAGTGTTTATGTATTTAATATGTGGCCCAAGACAACTCTTATTCTTCCAATATGCAGCAGAGGAAAAAAAAGTTGGACATCCCTGTTCTACAGTTTGCTATGTCTTAAATTTATAGCATTATTCCTACTTTCTTTTGATTAGTGTTAGTAGGGTATATCTTTCTATATCTTTTTACTTTTAACCAATATGTGTCTCTATATTTAAAGTAGGTTTCTTGTAGAGAACATATATATTGGGTCTTGAGAATGTCTGTCTTTTAATTGGTGTATTTAGACTATTGGTGTTGAATTATTGATATAGTTAGAGTAACATCTATCATAATTTTTATTGTTTTCTATTTGTTGCTTTTTTGTTTCTATTTTTGTCTTCTATGTTTTTCTACCTTTTGTGGTTTTAATTGAGAATCTTATGTGAGATTTTCTCTTGTATTATATTAATTTTACTTCTTTTTCCCTTTCTTCTTTAAATGTGTTTTCCCTAGACTTTGCAATATACATTTACAACCACCCAAGTCCACTTCCAAATAATAGTATATAGCTTCACATGTAGGTAGATAACCTTACATTATAATAACAAAATATTTCTAATTCTTCTTTCCTATTCCGTATGGCACTGTGGTCATTAATTTCAATTACACACTGACAGATGTATACATACACACACAAGCATACATACTCAAATACACTGCTATTACTATTTCAAACAAACTGTTATGTACTAAATTAATTAAGAATAAGAAGAAAATATACATTTTATTTTACTTTTACTTATTCATTCTCTGATGTTCTTCCTTTCTTTATGTAGACCTGAGTTTTTACCTACATTACTTTTCTTTTTTTTTCTGAAGAACTTTGTTTAACATTTTTTGAAAGGCAGGTCTATTGGCAACAAAGTCTTTCAATTTTTGCCTGAGAAAAATCATTATTTTTCCTTAATTCTTGAGAGATAATTTTGAAGAGTACAAAATTCTAGGTTGGTGTTTTTATTTTTCTCTCAGTATTTTAAATATTTCACTCCACTGTCTTCTTACTTGGATTGTGTCTGAAGAGAAGTCATATGTAATTCTTACCTTTTTTCCTCAGTGGGTGAGATTGTTTTTCTCCCTCTGGCTTCTTTCAAGATTTATTTTTTTATGTTTTATTTTCTGAAATTCAAATGCAATATACCTATATGTGTTTTCTTGTGTGTGGGGTATTCATCCTGCTTGGTGTTCTTTGAGTTTCTGGATTTTTGATTTGGTGTCTGACATTTAGTTTGAGAGCAATTATCAATTTCTCTATCACAAATCAATATTTCTCTGCTTCTTGTTTTCCTTCTCCTTCTGATATTCCCAATACATGTATTGGAAATCTTTTGTAGTTGTCCCACAGGTTTTTTTTTTTCTGACATTTTGTTCTGTTTTCTTTAGTATTTTTTCTTTCTTCATTTCAGTTTTGTAAGTTTTTACTGTTACATCCTCAAGCTCAGAGATTCTTCCTGAGAATAGAGATCTCTTCCTGAGATTCTTCCATATTCAGTCTACTTATAAGCCCATCAAAGGCATTCTTCATTTCTGTTAGTGTTTTTCATCTCTAGTATTTCTTTTTGATTGTTTCTTAGAATTTTCATCTCTATCTTTACACAATCCATCTGTTTTTATACGTTATCTATTTTTTCCATCAAAGTACTTAGTATATTAATCATAGTTTTCAAAAATTCCTGATCTGATAATTCCAACATTCTTACCATATCTGACTCTAATTCTCATGCTTGTTCAATTTCTTCAGATTATGTTTTTGTCTTTTTATATGCCTTATAATTTTATGTTGAAAGTTGGACATGATGTGCTGAGTAAAAGGCACAAAAAATGATGGGTCTTTAGTAAGTGTGTTGGTAAGGTGGGGAGAGGAAGCATTCTGCAGTCCTCTGTTAGGTCTAGGTCTTTCTGTGAGCCTATGCCTCTGGTTGGTGAACTTCACCAGTGCTTCTCAGCTCCTCTCTCCCCCAGATAGGACAGGATGACTAGATGGGGTTAGAGTTGGGTATTTCCCTTCCCCCAGGCCAGTTAATCTTTGATAAAACTCTAGCAGGTTAAGTTCTGAAAAAATAATTTCCCCTGAGGGCAGACCTTGTTAAGAACAGAATCCTCTGGTGTATTTAAGACAGTTCCTTTGTCCCTCCTGCTGTTGGAAGCCCAAGGGGATTTTTCTCTGATATTGGCTGTGAGAACCAGGCTGAGATCATAGAAGTTAAAACTCATCAAAGTGTGGTTAAGATACATCAGGTCCCAAGACTGAGTCCCTCTGGAGTTTTTTACTCTCAGACTTGTCTACACTGAGTCTATGGCAACTTATCATTCACAGTTGAGATTTTCCTACCTTTTTTCAAGGTTTTTGCTTATGGGCTTCTGCTCTGGTAATTTGTGATTTTCTGTACCTTGCCTGTACGTTTCTCCACTTTCGGGGCAGCAGTTTGTACCATGACTTCACTTCTCTGATAGATCTAAGAAGTGTTGCTGATTTCTATTTTTTCAGCTTTTAACAGGTTGTTAGGACGGAGTGTTAACTTTTTAAGTTCTGTATGTGCAGGACCAGAAACTAGAAGTCCATTTGTCTTAAAAAAAGAAAAAAAAGAATGAATTGAATTAGTGACTAATATTTGAAAATTAAAAATTTTCACTTAAAATAATCCTACAGATTTCTGGCCTCTCTAGGACAACAGGACAACACTATCCCTTCCTTCTACCTAGTTTGCGTTGAATAGCAGTTGCTTAGTTTAATAGGACATATGTTTTCTAGTTCTCATGAACTTTTTCCAGAATGGTTTATGTAGTTATTTTTCTTGCTTTAGCCCTAAGGTCATTTGAGTCTGTGATTCTTACTTTAGGTTTTGGTATTTTTCCAGCTCTCCCCTTTCTGATGCTTCCTGGGTTTGTTGTTTTGTAGTTGATCTCAGAGTGGATTCCTAGTCCCAAACCACATCATGACAGATACAGCATACCATCTCTCTCTGGTCTGCATCTGGTGTCATTGATCTCTCATGTGAAGCTAAAATTGATCAGTCAATGCTCACCCAGGCTCCTCTTAATGGGAAGAGGTAACTGCATATCAGAAGGTTCTCATATCAGGGCATTTGTAGGTTCCTGGCTCCTCTACCTCTTGTTATTTCCCTCCTGGAGGGCTCTGGGATGGTGGGTGGAGCACTGATGGCATCGAGTGGTCCTATGACTGTAATCATCACCAGATCCCTGCTTCTCCAAACCGTTGACCTGCACAGCTGCAGCCACTTAGCCTCCAGCAGTAGCCTCTGCCCTGCTGTAATTCAGGGCCTTTTGCAGGCCATGCTCAGAGAATTACTCAGAGATCTTGGCAAAGAGCTCTGGCCCCATGTAGAAAATCCCAGCAGGACTGCATTCTAGCAGAGAGACTACTGGTAACTGTGAAATTAGTGCTTTCTCTTGGATACACTTTTTGGGAGCAATCACTCATAGCATCTTGCTGGAGGCTGATGAAAACAAATGCAAACAAAAACAGGGAGTGGTAAGTCATCTTCTGCTGTTGGAGGGAAGGAACATCAGATGCCAGTGTGCTTAGACAGAAAGGGATCAAGACAACCAGCCAGCTTCCTCCTCCTTCTCCTAACACATAAGGCAGAAATTAAAGCTACAGACTGAATGATGGTGACTAAACAGGGTAATCCTGGGGGAGGGCTGGAGAGCCATTGAATCACTACCTATTAGTGCCAGCGTTTGAAAGTAGAGTGGATAGTCCATGACCTTGACTTTCGCTAGTCCTTTTCACTCCTTTTACCAAGAATCTTTCCACACAAGTGGCAGACATTTGGCCCCACATTGTAAGAGAATGATAAGGACATTTATTACCCAAGCCTGGGACATGTGTGGCTTTCAGGGCTCACCTAATGTCACCTAGTTTCTCCCTTTTCCTCCTTCGTGCTTTTTTCTGGACTGGACCCATCTTCAGTCCCCTTCTTTATTGTGGCAACAAGACTTGATCCTCACATCTTTCCAGGTTCAAATCCAGTGTAAAAAAGAGTATCTGTGGGTTTTCCACTGTTTTAGTCCTCCTCTTGGGGTCCAGAAGTCTCTCGCTGACTCCCTGTATCCTCTCAGGGGTGATGATAGGCAGATCCCACCAGCCAGAGATGCCTGGAGTCCTATCTCCCCAGACTCACGGTGCCCAGATGCAAGGAAGCTGTTACTCGACTGCCATCTTGCTCCGCCTCCCCAAAACAACCCTGAGATATCATCTAACCCCAGTGAGAATGGCCCACATCACAAAATCTCAAAACTGCAGATGCTGGCGTGGATGTGGAGAGAAGGGAACACTTTTACACTGCTGGTGGGACTGCAAACTAGTACAACCTTTCTGGAAGGAAGTATGGAGAAACCTCAAAGCACTCAAGCTAGACCTCCCATTTGATCCTGCAATCCCATTACTGGGCATCTACCCAGAAGGAAAAAAATCCTTTTATCATAAGGACACTTGTACTAGACTGTTTATTGCAGCTCAATTTACAATCGCCAAAATGTGGAAACAGCCTAAATGCCCACCAACCCAGGAATGGATTAACAAGCTGTGGTATATGTATACCATGGAATGCTATTCAGCCATTAAAAAAAATGGAGACTTTACATCCTTCGTATTAACCTGGATGGACGTGGAAGACATTATTCTTAGTAAAGCATCACAAGAATGGAGAAGCATGAATCCTATGTACTCAATTTTGATATGAGGACAATTAATGACAATTAAGGTTATGGGGGGGAAGCAGAAAGAGGGAAGGAGGGAGGGGGTGGGGCCTTGGTGTGTGTCACACTTTATGGGGGCAAGACATGATTGCAAGAGAGACTTTACCTAACAATTGCAATCAATGTAACCTGGCTTATTGTACCCTCAATGAATCCCCAACAATAAAAAAAAAAAAGAAAAAAAAAAAAACAAAACCCCACAAATCGGTAATTTCAAATTTTCTAGTAGTCAAATTTAAAAAATTAAAAAGAAATGTGTGAAATTAAAAAAAAAGAGTATCTGTGATTTCAGACTGATGCACAGTGTGTTAATCACAGACTGACAGTATTTCAACATTACAGAGTGGCTGTTCATGCTTTGTGCTGTAACATACTATATTTTCTCCCTCTCCTTTGGTACTATAACAATCTTTCTAAATTAAATATGTAACAATTTTTTTTTAGAGAGAGAATCTCTTTGACTTAACACAAAGCCCACCACACCACTTTGATTAGCCCAACGTGAGCACACACCAACCTCTGACATAATGGCTTAAGTCAGGGGGATTTGGTACTGCTAAATGACCATCTCTGGGCCATATGGTTCTTCCCCGGAGTCTCAGTCAAAAGGGAGGAAGGGATGAATGTTTCCTGAAGCTTCCCTGATGCCCTCTGCTCCTTTTTGTGATCTTTCATTCTATTTTTTTCTTACCCCCAAATTTCTTTCATCAAGGAAACCAATGACCTACTTGTGAAATTCAGTGGATAATTTTGGTGCATTGTCTAAATAAAACTCTTTGCAGACTTGGGCTCTGATTATATTTTGATGTTTTCTCCACATTCTAAGATATCTGCCTCTTTTTCTTTTCCTGCCTATATCACAGACTTTCCCTCTTCCATTAATAAATATCTATTGTAATTTCCTCCAGGTGTAGCCCATAGCTCTTGCGTCAATTAGGAGCACAGTCATCTGTGAATGGCAGATTGTTTGGGTAACAGTTGCTTAAATGGTAAAAATACTGACTGTTCCCCTGAAATGATCTCTGGAGGTATTAGTGTTGTGCAGTGGCGTCATGAGGACCCAAGTTCCTTCTACACTTTTCCCTTAACCTCTTTGGCTCATTAGCCTTTCTTCCTCATATTTGTCAATCTCATAGTGAGTAAATATTGTGGCAGGTGTGTTCTGCTGTGTTTAAGGCAGGGCAGTGAGAAGGAGAAACATTAGCACCTCTTTTACATACATCTACCTATTTACTGGCTAAAAAAAGAAAGAATGCTTTTAGAAGCCCTCCTGAGACATCTTTCCTTTCAACATATTGTCTGGAACTAGGTGAGCAACCCTAGTTGCATAGGAGGCAGGGAAGGGTTTTTAGACTCTTTCATCCCCTGAAGCTTTGATTGCCATCTTTACACCGATGCTCAGACCTTTCCTTGGAGACACAGACCTTGGGATCCAGTGAAGTTCAGACCTTTCTATGTGGGTTTTCCAGTGGCATCACATATTCAATGTACTCAAAACAGAACTTTGCATCCCTCCTGCTCCAGTGTTCTCTCCCTCCTGTATTTCCTGCCTCAGAGAAGGACACACACTTCAGTGTTTTGCACATATAGAAGCCTGGGTACTATGTGGAGTCTTCCCTCTCTCTCTTCCTTTTCTTCTGCTCTTTCTGTGAGAAACGGAATCCTTTTTGCTATTTTTCATACCTTCTCCCCGCTCCCCATTTACCACCATAGATCTGTGTTCTTTGCCATGTGACTCTGTGGTTCCTCCCAGTAGAGGCACAGTGCCTTTTCCCACCCCACCAATTTTGGGCTTGGTCTCATGGCTTGCCTTGCCCAATGGAATGGGGGTGAGAGACTGAGTGTTCATTCTGGGTTAAGGTGCAAAAGTTCTTGCATGTTCCTGATCATCCTCTTGGGCTCAGGTGTTCCATCATGAAAAGGGCATGTCCCAGGTGGCCTTGGCTCTTTGGTGCAGGTCTATAACAAACATACATGAAACTGCTCTAAGTCTATCCAACCTAGAGCCTGGAGTCAATGCAGCCAACCTGCATCTCACAGCAGAGCTATCAGCCACACGTGGCCTTAACTGCAGTCAACCTGCAGACCTGTGCACATAAGGGAAATGATTCTTGCTGTAAGCCACTGAGATTGAGGTTGTTTTTCTTAAGGGTTATAATAGTTCACTGATGCATGTGCTATGATGCAAATCCAACACATTCTTTACGTTCACACTCCCTCTGACTTTCCTTTTCTCCCACTGGCCATCAAGATCTAACCAAAATACTGTCTCCTCTATACTTGAAGCCTTCTCTGCCCAGTGCTGCTTTCTGTCTATCCAGAAAGATTGACATTGAGAGATAACATGTGCTGAGTGGTTAGAAAAGGAAGCTTCTTAGCGTTAACTGCGTAGCTTGAACATATAATAAGAAATGTGTGCCTGCCTTTGGGAGGGGGAGAGGTCCTGAAAGGCTTCCTCAGACACTGGTATTTAAGCAGAGATATGAAAGATAAATAGGATTTGGCCAGAGGAGCATGAAGGCAGAAATCCTCCAGGAAGTTCATCGCAGCATGGTTGGGCTGAGAGAGTGAGAGGGAGAGTCAGAAAAGAGGCCACCACCATGCAGAGCCTCAGGGACTTGGCCTCTGTCCTAAGGACAATGGGAAGGGTTTAAGCAGGTGGTGACTCAACATGGACCTGGATGAAGAAAGGTCAGAGCAGGTCCTTCCCTGGGGCCTTGCTGTGGTTTTGGATCTATTACTACACTGATCTCTTTGCATCGCAGCTCCGTGTTTAAACACAGTCCTTCCTTCTAGACTGCAAGCTCCCCCAAGAGAAGGACAGTGATGGCCATTCCCCTCTGCAGCCTCAGAGCTCAGGTGTGGAAGAAGGAAAACACAAAAGGAAGAACTTAATATTTAATTTGCACCAGACACTGGTGGTTGTTTTATATGTTTTGGGAAACAAAGGCCGAACTTTGGGGAAGATGGAGGGAGGGAGGCAGGAGGGAAAGAAGGGTCCATCACTCATTCTCAGATTTATTCCAAGAACATAATCTGCCCGTAACCCAGAAGATTCAGATTAGATTAGAGGAAGCCCTGCTCAACAGACAATGAGGGATGTTAAAAGCTTAAGTGTGCTTTCAAGGCTAGAGTAGAATTCCCTCCTCTGCAGCCAGAGAGGAACTAGCTGAATTCTCTTGGGGGCAGAGTGGTTGAAGTGTGCTGAGAGGCTTGGGGTCAGGCTGGCAGCCCTGTGGAGTCCTTTTCCATCTCTTTCAGGGTGCGATTCAGATTCCCTGAAAATAATTTACCCACCAGCACTAGGGAGCATCCCTGGGCTATTTTGGAGATGGCAGTCTTGCCAAGTTCAAGGTGAAGGATGGGCAGCACCAGCCACATGAAGCCCAGGTAAACTTGGGGAGAATTATTTACCCTCATTTGCAAAATAGAGCTAAGCACAAGGCATTATAGGGTTGCATGAAGAAGCCGAAGAAGCTGAATGTAACAGCTTTCTGTGTAGTCAAGGAGGGAGATCTTTCCTGTGTTGTACCCTTTGGCCTTTGACCTCTTTTTATTTTATTTTATTTTTTTTTTTGGCCTTTGACCTCTTAACAGTTTCTTCATCATATTCCTGTTTTCAGAGGGAGGGAGGAAGAAAGAGCGGGGGAGAGAGATATCAAGTACACTCTGAGATGATTTTAATTTTCCGTCTTTCCAGAGGGAGAGAGGGAACAGACATCTTTTTCTTTTTTATCTCTGTGCTGCTGTGCTCTGATATAGAATTTCAGAGATATTCATGTTGTGATTTATTCAATTCTTTTTTTCTATTGATTTTAATTAAGTTCCCGAGCTGTCTCCAAGCCTGGGAATGGGAACAAAACATGAAACACTCTAAGCCAAATGCTTTTCTTTTGCAATTGAGTTTTCCTGAGTCCTTCATGTGCTTCACAGGAGAGAATGAAAGTGGAATTTGGAGGCTGAGGTGTTTCCTCTGCTCCATCAGTCCCCAAATAATAAACATAAAAATTAAAATCTGGTTAAAAAAAATCACAGAAGTCATTACAGCTTGGTGGCTGATGGAGACTTTGATCAAATCTTTTATGCAATTTCACAGTTTCTGGGGGAATTCACTGAGCAGGCATTGATCATGTTTGTGCCAGGCAGATTGTTTTCTCCCAGCAGAATTTACTCCCTCCTAAACCAATTTCATCTTTCCATCTAAGCTTGTGTCATGCTTTTCAAGGAAAATGCCATGGTGGCTTCTGGACCATCAGACTCAGCTCATACCCTGCCCCTGACAGGTCCTCCCAGGGATCTGGAAGGCCAACCAAGTTCCCAAGCCAGTCTCTAGTCTCTGACCCTTGGAGCAGGTCAAGGACGCCCACAGTGTAGAACAGCCAGTTGGCTGGTCACCAGCCTGCACATCCTCTTGAGGAAGTGGTAGAGTTGAAAATGCAAATGCCTATGGGCTAGCCTATGATCTAACAAGAGGGATTTCGTAGGTGGGGACTTTGGCAAAAGGGCAAACACAAGTGGGATCTAAGGTGGACATCTCTGGACAACATTTACCATGTAGGGATTGTGGTTTTGGCCATGTTAGATGTTATGAATTTTCTACAAAAGCCAGAAAGTGGGATACTTTCAGTAATATTAAAAAAAAACCCAATACTTAAATATTGGCAATCAATTTAAAAAATTTAATGCACTTTGTGGGTCAAAAAACCCTTATCTGAGGGCTGGGGTTTAGCACTAGGGTAGCCTGTTTTAATATTTGACGTGATGAAACGTGCACGCCTTAGACTAATGTGCAAGTGGTGTGACCTTGGCAAGTATTTGAACTTGTCTGAGTCTCCATTTATAGTAATTGTAGGTATACCATGGGATGCACACAATGTAAGATCCTGGTGCCTAATATGTAACCAACAAATTCTGTGACCATTGATGTTATTGTCATCATCTTCATTGTTATCATCATCACTAAAAGCCAGTTTTCCTGTGATTTCCAACAAGATACTGCGGGTCCCCTTTACATCAGTTGTGTATCTTATTGTTGCTTCATTCTTCATTTCAGAAGGAGATAAAGCTACTACATCCAAAACCCTTACTTTAATTAAGACATTTGTCATCAACTCCTGTGGAAGGGCATTTGGCAACCTGAGCTAAAACTCTCCAAAGGGAAATAAAACAGGCCCTTTACCCATGAGTTGCTCTGGGCTCCCCGTAATCATTCAAAGCCTTGGTGTTTCAGCTGGTGATACATTCTGAGAAAACACCTGAAGCCATCTCTCCACAAATTCAATGACCTTGACTCACTTAGTGTGTAAAATATTTTAGCAACACATGGAATATGAATGGTGCAGTGCAAGTCACCACACAGCAGACAGTGGGGCCAGTGGACCCTGGATGCAGGTTTGACTGTCCTTACCGCTACTGGGCTGAAGGGGCCCAGGGAGACTCTATAGTCATTTTGCTCCCAGTCCAGGACCTAGAGCTCCAAGGTCATTCTATTAAGTGACCCTGCTTTCCACACACCATGGCTCTGGAAGACAGAGAGCACAGGTGCTGGAGTGGATAGGTGGGGTAAGAGAGTTGGAGAGGGAAGGAAGTGAGCCCTGGTAGAGCTGAGCTACATGAAGATTTGCTCCAGAAACCACCTTTTGGGCCATTTTAATTTTAAATTATTATTCTTCTCATGTCCAATGGGAAACAGATGGAAGTAGCAAAGGAACAAAAGAGGATGTGCCAAAGTGTTGGGATGTTCCTGAGTTCTTCCTTGTCATTGCTGGTCTGTGCCCTCTCACTTCTGCTGCAGATGCTCCTGGATCTCAGGCACGCCCTTCCCTGAATGCAGCTTCCTCCCCGCCTGGTCCAGAAGCTGTGTGCACTGGATTTCCCCTCCTCCACCTTTCCCCAGCACTGGGAGGTGGGTATGGCAGGGACCAGGGCTCACAATGCATGTGAAGGGAGGGTGAGGCCACACGTGGAGGGAACCCGATACCCTTGCAGGAATTTATGGAGCAGGGTCTTCCCACCAACCTGGATTGTTCATGCTGGGACTATTACATGAATGCAAAACTTTGTTCTCTTGAAGCTTCATTTAATATGGAATATGAATGGTGCAGTGCAAGCTCTCCTTGATAAATCACTTTAGCCTTTACTCAGTGGCTCTCAGAGTCTGGCCTCTACCCAGTAGCAGCTGCATCATTGTGTGCTGGGAATACAAGTTCTATTGCATTAGACCTAACACAACTCTGGGGGTGGAGCCTAGAAATCTGTGCTTGTTTTGAGATAATGAACAAATTCACATACCGTTTCAGGAAATAACACAGGAGGGAGCTGGGATGGCTGACTGGAGATATCAGTCACCAGATCCTTTCAGAAAGAGGGAAATGTTTTAGATTAAAAAAAAAAAAATAGCCCAGCTGCAATTCTGAGAGAAAAGTGGCAGAATCTATTGGACATTCCAGAGGAAGAAGTTGTAGAGCAGAATAAGAAGGAGCAAGACTTTGGCAGAGTTACACCCCTGAGGAATTTTGCGCTGTGGAAAGGGTAGATGGAGGTGCTTGTTTTTCCTCCCTTTACTCCTCTGGCAGAATACAGGATCCTTTCGCTACCCTCACAAACCCAAAAGCTGCTGCTGCCAGTGAACTGGTAGCTTCTTTCAAAGAAAGCACTGGGCTACCAACCCTTTTGGTGTCTCCCCCCCTCACCATTGACCTGAGCTGGAGTGGTGAGTGTCGTCGTGCTTTTCCACCCATTGTATGCCTTTGTCTGCCCCAAGGAACTTTAGCCTTTCAGTTTTCATGTTCCCACTCAAATATTTCCCACCTCACTGCCCAGACTGTGGTGGTCACAGGAGAATGGTAGGTCCCGGGGGAATGTATGATCCCAAGAGTCTGGACAATCAGAGGAGGCTGTAGTAGAGAAGGACAGTGTCTGCTCTCCTCCATTTAGGCCCTTATCTTGCCCTATCTATCCCATGGCTGCTGAGTGGCAGTTTCTATGTGAGTTGTAATGGGTGTACCAAGGAACAGCCGAGCTGGGGCTCTCAGGAATGGCTGCTTTCTTTCTGTTTGTCCACCACACCAAGCCTTCCACAGAAAGTGGAGCTCACACCTTTCCCCTTAAAGACTTGCAGTGGACCAAGCAATGCTCAGACTGCGAGCTCCCTGCCTGACAGTCTGCCCTGGTGCTGCCCACCTGGATGCTCCAGCAGAGCAGGACATACCCTAAATTGAAGGGACATCAAACTTACTTAAGCACTTCATGGGCAGCTAAGTACCAGCATGCTTCTCCCTGGCAATCAAGCTCAGAGTCAATCAAGAAAGCAATACCAATTACAATAGCTGCAAAGAAAATAAAATACCTAGGAATATACTTAACCAAAGAGGTGAAAGATCTCTTCAAGGAGAACTGCAAAGACACTGATAAAAGAAATAGATGACACAAACAAATGGAAAAACATGTCATGCTCACAGATTAAAAAAAATCAACATTAATATTAGATTGTCCATACTGTCCAACACAACACAATTCCCATAAAAATACACAGTACCAAAACATTTTTCACAGATCTAGAAAAAATAATTCAAAACTTCATGTGGAACCAAAAAAGAGCCCTTAAAAATTAAATTAAATAAAAAAAAATAAGAACCCTTATAACCAAAGTAATCTTAAGCAAAAAGATTGAGAGGCTTCAAATTATCTCACTTCAGATTATACTACAAGACTGTAATAACTCAAACTGCTTGGTACTGGTAGGAATATAGAAATGTATACCAATAGGCCAGAATGAAAAACCAAGAAATAAAACTATATAGCTGTGACCAACTGATTTTTGACAATGCAGACACAAACATACACTGGAGAAAGGATGCCCTATTCAATAAATGGTGCTGGGAAAATTGGATATCCACATGCAGAAGAATGATCTAAGATCCTTGTCTTAGACCATATACAAAAATTAATTCAAGGTGGATTAATGACTTGATTTGTAGCAACTTGGATAGAGTTGGAGACCATTTTCCTAAGTGAAATATCTCAGGAACGGAAAAACAAAAACCACATGTTCTCACTAATAAGTGTACACATGGTCATGAGGTGGTGTGAAGGACTTTGGAAACTAAGAAGGGGGAGTGTGGGAAGGGGATGAGGAATAAAAACTTAACTAATGGGTATATAAAATGTACATCGTTCTGGCGATGGGCACACTAACATCCCTGACTTCAGCATTATACAATTCATCCATGTAACAAGACCACTCGTACTCTCTAATATTTTGGAATAAAAATTATATATAAAAAAGAAAGAACAGGGACGGTGCCTGTGACTCAAAGGAGTAGGACAACGGCCCCATATGCTAGAGGTGGTGGGTTCAAACACAGCCCCGGCCAAAAACCGCAAAACAAACAAACAACAACAAAAACCAAAACAACAAAAAAACACAAATAACATAGAGAAATCCTTTGTACATTTTTTTCCAGTTGTCCCCAATGGTAACATTTCCCAAAAGCATAGAATAATATCACAACAAGGACACTGATATTCATTTAATATGCAGATCTTATGCAACTATTCTCGGTTTACTTGTGTTCACGTGTGTGTATATTGTGCTGTGTGTATTACGTGCTCTATGATTTTTATCACGTGCGTAGGTTTGTGTATCCACCACTGCAGCTGTGATATGGAGTAGGGCCAACAAGGCAGGATCCTTGCTGTTACCCTTTCATGATCACCCTCACTTCCCACCCAGAGCAATCTGTTTCTGACAAGATCTCCAGTTAATTCTGACGTGCTAGAGTTTGAGAGCAACATTTTTTTGTTGGTGTTGCAGTTTGGCTGGGGCTGGGTTCAAATCCGCCATCTTGGGTAATGGGGCTGGTGCCCTACTCACTGAGCCACAGCGCCGCCCAGTGCTAGAGTTTGAAATACAGGGATGCCCTGTTGTATAAGCAAATTGTTACCAGGGTTGTACTAGCCTTGTGTGAGGTACCGATTAAAAAATTTTTTTTGCACATATCATTTAACTTGATCTTTAGAGCAGCCCTGAGATGGGTACTACTACCATACTCCTTCATGGTACTGAGTGAGCACCCTCTATAGGGCGGGCAATGTAATAATGTCTAAGAAGACGGAAATAGTTGCACAATTAATAATTGGCAAAGTCCTGATTTGACTCCAGGAATCAGACTCTTACCCACTAGTCTACACTGAATGTCTCTGGTCACGGCATAGAATTACACATAGGAGCTGCTACCTTAAGGGGGTAATTTGCATGTCTGGGGGACCATGTGGAGTCTGCCAGTTCCGGGATCTTTCTGCCCCACCTGAGATGACCTCTCTGAGCATATCCTCATCTTTCTTAATCAAATTTTAATCTCATGAAATTGTGATACTTTAGTACTCCCGGTTAATGGCAAAGCACATAGATGAGACTCAAGAAAGACTTAAGTGATGATATTTCAAAAGCTGAAATATGATTTTAGAAATTTCTTCAGCTTAGCAGTTCCTTTTACAGGTGAGAAAGGACAGTCTGGAGATGGCAGGTTTCCCAACCCAGGGTGACACTGAGGCACAGACTGGCCACGTGGGTATGACCTCAGGTCACTGGGCAAGGGTTGCCTAGTGAGTGCAGGACCCTTGCGGATATAGTTTTCAGTGAGATGACTCAGGCCTCTGGTCAGCCCTGGGTGCTGGGATCTGCAGCTAGAGTGTCCTGGCTTAACCCTAGACTCCAACCAGGTGCTGACATTACGTGATTGAGATACTCTTGAACATGAACTGATCAACTATTTGGTAGCTTGAGCCTTTAAGAACACCTGTCAAGTTTAGTTTTGAATGTGTTTTTCAGGTCTGGGAAATCCAGTAGTTTTATATTTTGGTCTGTTGGTAAAGGGGCTGAGGACACATTATGACAAAAGGATATGTAAATTCTGTCACGGGATGGATGGGACTTCACACTACTTACATCTTATTTTTCACTGATTGAGTACCATCTGTGTACCTGGCACTGAGCTAAGCAATTGATACACACGTCATCTTGGTTATTCTCATTTGGCCATGACAACAACCGTCAAGATAGAAGTGCTTGTAATTCCCAACTTAACATTTTGGAGAAACGAAAGGGGAGGCCGTGGTGTTGGAGCCAACCCCCCTGTGCGTTGGCTTGGGCTTATAGTCCACCCACTGTGCCAAGCTAGTGGAAAGGCAAAGGATGTACTTTGGTTCCTTTTGTAAGTCAAATCATCAAGTTCCCTGAGTGGAGCCATTTCCTGCAAAGAAATCCTATTTTGCACATTTGACAGGTACTTGGAATTTATTGGGGTGAGAGGTGTCATTTTTCCTTGTCCTTGCCCCCACTTTAAAAGGAGACCTTTTGCAAAGGTCTCTTGTGCTGAGATATCCATTGATTAGGTCCCAGAGAGGGCAGGTGATTTGTCCAAGCTCACACAGCCGGGAGCATCACAGCCAGTATTGATTGGAGCCTGGGTTGGCAAAGCTCTGGAGCCCAGCACTCTCCCTGCCCCCATGCTTCTCCCACCTTATTATTATAGAAACACACTGTAATTAAGCTCTCCTCACTTCCCATAATGCAGAACACACTTGACACCACAATCTATCCAAGACACCATTCATAATGGGGCAATGACAGACAAGCTGCCCTGGTGACAAGTGTGAGATCCTATCAGTCTGATCCAGCATCACCATTAGGTGAGCTGTATCTATATTATATCCCCCGTAAGACATATTTACAACAATATTAAAAGGGAGTTGAAGGGATATATTATCTTCCTTACATTCAGCATATATTATACACCCGTGCCCTGTCACAGCCCATATGATGCCAGACAAGGCAGACTGTGGCAAAGTAATAGCAAGAAAGTCATTCTATTGCAGCCCCACTCATCTGTACAGCCTTCGACAGTTTGTAAAGCACTTTATTCTGCTTTGGCTCGTCTGAGCCTTATAACACTGCCTGTGATGGGAGGAGAAACGTAATCATTATTCTCACTCCTATTTCACAGATGGGAAAACTGAGGCTCAGAGGAGTCAATAACGTGCCCCTTGGTGACTAGTAAAGGCAGGACTTGAACCTGGATCTTCTGAATTCAGATCCCCTGAAACCCTCATATTATAGAATCTCTCAGTATGCGTTTATTCATTTACTTATTTAACACACATTTAACGAACAACTGCCTGGGGCCAGGCATTGAGCTAGGTGCTGGAAGGAGATAGTGAAGGAGATTGAATATGCTCTCTGCTCTCATAGAGTCCAGAGCAGGGGTCTCTACTAGGACATAAGGCAAAGTCTGGGGCATTTACCATTATCACAATCAGAGAGGCATTGAGTGAGGAGATGGTCCTATAAGGCATAGGATAGCTCTTGCAACAAAGAGTTGTTCATCTCCAAAGGCCAGTGAAGTTGAAAAACCCTGGCCTAGAGTATACTGAAGAAGCCGAAATTAATCAAATGAAGGCACCAACCAGGATAAGGTTACAAACAGTGATAAGTTACCTCAAGCAGGAAACGCATGACCAGCAGTAGTGAAGGTACACATGTAGTACTCAAGAGCTAGGCTCTGCTCTAGGAGAGGTCTGTTACTTCTCTCAACTCAGTCCTTTTAACGATCCTGAAGGTTGTCAAATATTATTACTGTAGAGATGGGAACTGAGGCTAAGAGAGGTTAAGTACTTTGCCCAGAGTCACAGTCAGTAAGGATTTGCCCTGGGATTCGAACCTAGACCATTTGGCTCCAGCTTCCATGCCTTGGGCCACTACACTGCACTGTCTCCTTGTGAGACAAAGGAACTTGCTGCAGTTTGGGGTTGAGGGAAGCTTTGGGGCAAGGGATACATGGCCTGTGAGTTAAGGAATAACATGGAATCGAGAGGCAGGAGAGTGTTCAGAGGGAACAGCATATGTAAAAACCCCATGGCAAGAGGCACAGTGGGGAAACCGATTTAACGTGGATGTGACTGGAAGCAGATTGCTGGGGGGAGCTGAAGGCAGGGGGCTTTGTGGACCACAGGCTGGGATGGTTGGTTTTGAGCAGAGCAGCACACGGTCTGACGTAGGGGTTGAAAGGCCCACTTGAGCTGCCGAGGGGACAGGGGGCTGAGGGGGGCCAGAGCAGTGGAGGAGCAGGGTGGGAGGCAGCTGCAGTGCTGGGAGGCTGGGCTGCCTTCTGTGGAGACGCAGAGAGGGGCCACATCTGAGAACTATTTAGGAGGTGAAGCTGTCAAGGTGTGCTGATCTCCTGAGGTGTCTGGCAGAGTGATGAGGAGCACATTGCTCACCACTGGGTGCCTGACCTTCTCCCGAATTCGCCCAGAGGTTGTTCGCGGACCACCTGGAGACAGCAGGGGAGGATGTGGCCTCGCCCACCCCTCTTGGAGCCTAAAAGGCCCATGTTGCTGTTCAAGGTCCCAGCTGCAAGGCGCAGGAGCAATGATGACACCGTTTCGCTTTGCTGACAGCCCCCTGTTTGTGGGCTGAGGTGCCTCTAACTCACAGATAATTAATGTCAGCTGGCTGTCACCGCACCCTGGCTAATCACAGTGTGCAGGGGTGGGGGCACACTGGTCGATAAGCTGCCCGCAGATCTGTCAGACCAGGAAAGGGCGCGTCACCTCCAAGTCACTGGGGAGTGCTGTGAATTTTAGCACATGCCTGTCTGCTTTGGAAGCCCTGACAGTCTTCACCCTGGGGGAGGCAGCCTCTCAAGGTCACGTCTGCGGGTCTGGGAACCCAGACTGGACAGAGGGAGAGGGAACAGAAGGGCAGTTTGCTCCCGGTGGTTGTGGGCACAGCCTCTTCTTTGTACAAGCCTCTACTGCCCACAGGCCGCATTTCAGACTCAGGGGCCGTGCTCAAAATTCAGATAATTAAGTGTATTTGTGCACCTGCCTGGAAACAGTGTTGCTCCCCAAACATCTTTGCCACATCTCTTTGTCTTTGCCCGTGCTGTTCCTTCTCCTTGGTCATGGTCCCTTCAACCCCAATTTCCCTCCCCCGGCACCCACACCCACTGTCACAGGCTCCATGAAGTGAACGTCTATTCATTCTTTAACACTTTGTTTTCCAAGGACCTAGCACATTCCAACAACACATTTACAAACCTCTAGGAGAGTCATTCATTCATTCACTTTCATTTGTTCAGTCATGAGGCCAACACTGAGCACTCACTGAGTGCGGGCCCTGGGCAAGGTCAGAATGGTGATCAACAAATGAGACATTGTCTCTCATGGGCAGCATTTCCTGAAGAATGATGCGACGTGTTGATTAATTATTGTGTGATCCGTTCTTTCCACATTGCATTTTTGTTATTATTTCCATTTCTACAACCCTTATTCTGTGGGACTCTCTCTGAGGTCTCTGGGTTTTCCCTGTGGGCACAGTGGGTTCATGATGGCTACTAATGAAACTAAGCATAAATGGAATAAATGACAGCTGGATTCTATGCCCAGGGTGACTACCACCTCTGCCTTCAGAGAGCCATCACCTCCACCAGCGACCCATGGTGAGCTCTGAAGGCACCAAACACACATGTGTTTAAAGGAATGCTCCAGTGCATCACACAGAGCTCAGGACAAGGGGAAGTTCCCTCCTTTGGGGGTCTGGTCACCTGGGCAAAACCCCAGAGATAGTCATTTTAAATATCAGTCATGTGCCCTGTACTACACTAGGGAGTGAAAGAGCAAAGCTTCCCTCTGAAGGTGGATGCAGGCTGAGCTCAGGCAGTGGGAGGCAGAGTCGGGGTAGCACAGACCCTCCACCTGAGCTGGAAAGAACCAGGGAGCACCTGCTCACCTCCCAGTGTGGTGGCAGGAAGCTGAGGGAAAGAGAGGGAGGGAATTCCCCGTTAGAGGAAGTATTCAAGAAGGTGGGAGGGGATGTCCTTTCTGGGATGCCACATTCCTGGTTGGAAAGGCAACCAGAAGGAGCTGTTCGGGTGGAACTGTCAGTGAGCATGTGCTGGGAGTGTCACAGGGTGGGCCACGTGGGTGCAGTAAGAGCCTTTGTCTTGGAATTAGACCTCTGATTGAATCCTGCCTTTGGCTTTTTAATAGCAATCGTGCAGCCCTGAGAAAGCCATTTAACGTCTTTGATTCATGTATTTCCCCTTTGTAAAACGGGGGAACAACACTTATGTGACAACACCTGCCAAGAACTGGACAAAGAGGAGCTAAGTGTATTATTTGTGAAGACTGAAGCCCAGGGGTGGGGAAGTGGGCTGGTATAAGACTGCATGTGCGGGGACAGAGGCAGGGGGGCGCTACCAGGAAAACTGTGGGAGAAGAGGGCTGTCTGGGCAAGGAGGTGGTGAGCTGCAGGCCAAGGCGCAGGGCACCTCCAGACAGAAGGAAGCGAGTGGGCACGGTCCAGCTCTCAACCATGTGGAACCCCCAGTAGGGATGTGCTGCAGGACTGAGCTCTGGTTTCTGGTCTCTTCCAGTTCAGGGGTGCTCTGCATTTCTGGGGTCTCACTTATCAGCAGGAGCGATTCCTACTGCCCACCGGCTTCTTTTCTCTCTGCTGACTGAGGGCTTCTCGCTCTTTTGCCCCTCACCCCCATTTCAGTCAACAGACCCTCCTGAGAATGGTTTTCCTGCTGGGGTGTAGCTTGGGGCTGGCACTGCAGAAATGCTATGGAGAGAAAGCAGACAAGGACGCCTGCCCTCAAGAACAGGCAGGATGAACCAAGCTGGGGGTGGTGGGGACAGCGTGGAGGTGATTGTCAGTCAATGTTGCAACACGCACTACAAATACCATCACAATGCTGCACTTAAATAGAACTGTCGTGTGATCCAGCCATCCCACGCCTGGGTGTCTGTCTGTCCAAAGGAAAAGAAATCAGCACGTTGAAGAGACCTCAGCAGGGCCTCGCTTGCTGCGGTGCTGTTCACACCACCCAAATGTGGGATCAACCTAAGTGTCCTTCAATGGACGAATGTGGTACATACACAGTGGACAGGATGCAGCCAGAAAGAAGGAAATCCTGTTATTCGTGACAATGTGGATGATGTTATAGTAAGTTATAGGAGGATGTTATAGTAAGTGAAGTAAGGCGGACGTGGGGGAGACAAATACTTCACAATCTCATTCATCTGAGGACTCTAAAAAATTGAACTGATGGGAGCAGAGAGTAGAAACATGGTTACTAAGGACTGAACTGGGGGTAGGTGGGAAGATTTGGGCCAAAGGATATAATTAGATAGGAGGATTAATCTAAGAGATTTATTGTATAACATGATGACTTCAGTTAGTGAAATGTATACTTCAAAATTGCTGAGAGAGTAGATTTTAAGTGTTCTTACCACAAAAACATGAAAAGTAACGTGCATGTTAATTAACTCAATTTAGCCATTCTGTGATGTATATGAATATAAAAACATCATGCCATACACCATAAATATATACAGTTTTTATTTGTCAGTTAAAAAAGAAAAAAAAAAAAAGAAAAAAAGAAAAAAGAAAAGGAGAGATTAGGACACAGACATCCACAGAGGGAAACCCATGTGAGGACACAGGGGGAAGATGGCCGTCTACAAGCCAAGGAGAAAGGCGTCAGAAGAAACTAACACTGTCAACACCTTGATCTCAAACTTCTAGGCTCCAGAATTATGAGAAAATAAATCTATGTTGTTTAGGACAAAAATATTACAGCTAACACTGCATGTTCCTTGCGCCTGAGTTATCATTTTGAATCTTTACTACACCATCCTGGGGGAGAGGTTGGGTCTCAGAGAGGTTAATTCACATTTCCAAGGTCACATAGCTCTTGTTAATCAGCTCTTGTCTTGCCCGACACTGAAGTCCATGCTCTTAACTACTATGCTATGTAGCCTCCTTGCGGCTCCTCCTTCATTGATTCATTCAACCAGTATTTAATAAGCACCTGCTGTGTGCTGGGCAGCATGTGAGGCTTTGGAACTACCACGCAGAGTAAGACATTTATAGTTTTGCCAACAGAGTTTGCATCCTAACCAACGTGCTTTGGGGCACAGACAACATTTCCTGGGTGATATATTCACAAGGAGATGATATGTAAATTGGATTCTGAAACATTCACAGGTGTTTTCCTGGAAAATATGGAAGGATGTATGTGGTGCGGGGTTAAGCAAGTCACCCTGTGTAGGAATGGCAAGTTCAAAGGCCTGGAAATCTGGTACTAAAGTCATGGGAATTCCTTCCTTCCTCCCTTGCTTCCTTCTTTTCTCCCTTCCTTTCTTCCCACTTTCCCCCCTTCTTTTCTTCCTTTTCCTCCCTTCCCTTTCATTTCTGAATGGGTGATGCATTCACATAGTTCAACATCTAGAGGCAAAAAACATTCATAGTCAAATAGCTCCCTTCCTCCCAGTCCATCCTCAATCCATCTTCTCCATGCCCCCCTTTTCTCTTTGCCCCATGTGACCCCTTTCTTTTGTCTCCTAGGTATTCTCTAGCCTTGCTTAATGCAAATGCAAGCATTATGAATATGTTTTCTGGTCTCTCTCCTTTTATTTCAGAGAGAACATACTATGCCTGCTGTCCTGCAGAAAGTTGAGAATTTAATGCCTCCTAGGTTTGGGGTACCTAGGGTGCTATCAGAGAATGGGGGGTTGAGATTAGGTTGTGAAGGGCCTTGAATACCACACCAAGGACCTTACGAATGTGGGCATATAATGGGCCATTTCTCAAATTTTCTCCAAGTCATGACACTTTCAAGGAAACTACAAAGCCAGCTTGAGTTATCAGGGACTATTTGATTGACTTCATTAAAAACAGAACCGTGGCTACACCCCACCCTCATCCCCCACGAAAAATGAAGAAAAATGAAACTCGCAACAAAGGTAAGCACCATGAATTTGTATCACATTGTGAGCTAGCTGCCTCTCCTGTTTTCTCCGTAATTTATTTTCTGGAAAACAGTCACTGACTTATAGAACTGCTCTCTTCCCTTTGTCAGCAACCAGTCCCTGGAACCAAATTGCTGGCTAAAAATAATGTATTTTTATTAAAAATCATTTTAACTTGGTGCCTGTTTCTAAGACAGAGTCACATATGGATAACCATCCAATATCACTTGTTATAGATAAGTGATGAATTATTTTAATCAGAAATGGATTTAACAGCACCACAAAAAATAAATTTGGGAGATTTTTCACAATCTGGTTGTCTTTTCTGATTCTTCATATTTATATTTAGTATTCAATGAAGACTAATAGTGACTATTGGACATTCAATCAAACTTCCCCCAAACAGATTCATCCCACCCATAATAAAGACTGGCATTCTCTCCAGTCACTCTGAGAAATGTCTACAGTCTCTAGGTAGAGAATTAGATGGGAAGATGCATATACAGAGACACAGAAACTTTCTTCCCAAGCACTGGCAGGTGTCCTTGGCCGTGCAGTTGAGGTGCACAGAGCTGTATTAGTCCACTATCCTCAAGCACCTGTGGGTTTGATGACTACTGTGTACCAAGCACTGCATCTGGGGAGAATGAGTCAGAAAGGACACAGATCTGCCCAGGATTCCAGGGCAAGAAAGACCTTAGTTGCCTCCATATTTTTCATTGTCTATGCTTAGAACTGAGCCTTGTTTTATTTCTTGTCCCAGAATGAAATATCTCTGTGGCAGGGGCCTAGGGAGAGCTGATAATCAAGAGATTGTATATCAGTTAGGGGTCCTCGAGTGCAAGCCACAGAAACAGACTCAGATTGAAGTGAGGCACAGGTCATAGTGCGCAGACGTGACATCAAACACTGCTGAAGAACTGATGATGGAACTCACCAGTCTCAGTTGGTTCTTGTACATTGTTAACGGCTTCTCTAATGTTTGCTCCTCTCTCTGTGGGAGAAAGAGTGAATCTCAGGATCGATCTCAGGCTCACCACTTTTATCTGACAACAATCTATAGCTACAGTAATAATGTTTAGTTTGGATTGTCTTTATCGCTACTTTTTACTGGTGACAGGTAGTACCGGCTTTTAATTAATGGTTGAGATGTGAAGTGTCCTTTAAAAATGAGATAAAGAATGAGTCAAATTAAAGATAATAAATTAATAATAGAACAGGGAATATAAGAATGTCAAAAACTGTGAAATGGTGTTCAGTGGAGTAAATAGACCCCATTCACATTGGTTTCTGGAGCAAAGAGGGGGTTGAAGGGTTAGATAAGAAAAGGAAACATTTGTTAGGCATCTACTTTGTTCTACGAATTTCACACTTGAGAGAATGAGAATTTAATGCTTCCTAGGTTTGGGGTACCTAGGGTGTTATCAGAGAATGGGGGGGTTGAGATTAGGTTATCTTACATGAAGTAATCCAACTCGGGCAAGTTGAACTCAACAAAAGAGGTCTCCCCCCTCCTCTTTATATCTTTCCAAGTCACCAGTGAAAAGCTCGCCTGGGACAGGACGAAGAGCAGAGCACGGTGGCACTCTGCTGTAGACCTCCACCAGCTCCACTTTTTGTTATTAGCACCTTTGGCCATGAGAGTGTGGCTTGTTATGACTTTACCTTTCTTTAGGGGACCACGGGGATAAAGGGTCTTCTTTCCAGGGGTCTGGCTCCCTGTGGAATACAGAGGCCTAAGCAGAATCTTCCTCACCTTCTTTTCCCAGTAAACCAGTATCATCAGCTTTTGTTGATCAAGACATCACTCTCTGGGTTGATGGGGCTGACATTAGCAGCTAAGATTAACATGTTTTTTTTCCCCTTTCCATTTATTGGGAGAATCTCATTAAGGCAGGTTTCCTTCAGGAAATTGATGCTTTAATATTCTGCATTGTCAGCTGAGGGCCTGGATTTTATTTCTTGAATAACATTTAATTAAACGTGCAGGCTCCCTTTCCCTGACGCATCAGTGATCACGGCACTGGGCCCACCTCCACTGCTCTTTGGGAAATCAGCAGAAAGCAAAGTTGGGGGTCAAAGCCCTGCTGAACAATAAAGTTTATGGACTGTACCTCTGTTGTAATGAGTGCCCAGGGTCTGGCTGACACGCACCATTTCAGGGGCCTTGACCAAGGTGCAACTGCTTTGCAAATGCTAGTTGCCGCATCATAACTTGCATTTTGTACAAGAAATGTCCTAGAGGGTTCTCTTCTAGGTCAGGAGTTGACAGTCTAGGTCCCGTGGACTAAATCTGGCCCTAACCTATTTTCTTCTCTCTCCTTTTTTTTTTTTTTTTTTAAATTCCACCCCCATTTATTGCTTTTTGATTTTAAAATATTAAGGGGGTCCATCTGCTTTTGGTTACATGGATTATTTTTGTAACACTTGAGTCATGGCTATATGTCTATTTCCATAAATAAAGTTTTATTGGCACACAGCCACAATCATTCATTTATCTATTGTCTATGGCTGCTTTTGGGATGTAACAGCAGAGTCCTAGACCACAGGGCAGCCAGGGCAGCAAAAAAGGACCAGAACAACCTCTAGGCTAGTGGTCCCCAACCTTTTTGGTACCAGGGACCAGTTTCATGGAAGATATTTTTCCACAGATGGAAATGGGGGATGGTTTCTGGATGATTCAAGTGCATTCCATCTCCACCTCAGATCATCAGGTGTTAGATTCTCATAAGGAGCATGCCACCTAGATCGCTCGCAGGCGTGGTTTAGAGTGGGGTTCGAGTGCCTGAGAGAATCTAATGCTGCTGCTGATCTGACAGGAGGCGGAGCTCAGGAGGGGTATGAGTGACGGAGAGCGGCTGTAAACACGGATGAAGCATCACTCCCTTGCCTGCTGCTCTCCTGCTTCTCACCTCCTGCTGTGCAGCCTGGTTCTTGATGGGCTGGGGAGTGATACCAGCCTGCGGCCCAGTGGTTGGGGACTATAGCTCTAGGGAACCTTGGTATGTGTTAGGCTATCAGATAAACATGCTCAGAGTTGTCCGAAACATGAGGGTACTTGCCCAGGGCCAGCCAGTTAGGAAGTGGCAGAGTGCGAGCTTGAACCCAGCTGTCTGACATGGAGCCCCTGACTCAGCCCTTCTGGACTGCTGTCCAGGCCTGCTGGGAGAGAAGGCAAGACACAGAACATGATGGTTTCTGGAGGCCACGTGCACTCACGAAAATCTCATTTAATACCACATCTGTGTGATCCAGCCTACCCACCTCCCATTCCTGGGCAGGGTACCTCAGAGCAAGTCAAAATATCTTTGAGCCTCAGTTTCCTATATCTGTAAAATGGAAGAATAAGGGTTCTTATCTCAAAGAAGATGAAATGCAGGAAGGTACCCAAAGCATCTGAGGCATGTATATTTGTAGGAAATATACAATTCATACTTCCTCATCCACCCTCACAGGGTGCTTTCTGGGACTGCGGCCCACAGAACCAATGCTACATGGTGTTAGAGCCTCTCCCTCAAGGCTCTTCAGGGTCAGTGGTTGGTTTTGCCTGGTGCTGTTAGAAAAGCAACCTCCCAATCCAGCTACCAAAGAATGGTGACCACGATGGATGGAATTTGGGAAGGGAGAATGAAATCTCTTGCTATCTATCTATTTCTTAAATAAGGAGACTGAGGCAGATGGGAGATTTCTACCTAGTTCTCAGCATGAATCAAGTCTTAAGTCTTCAGTCTCCTGTGTCAAGCTTTGATTTCTGGGCCTATGAGCGCAGAGGAGAGCTCTAACGAGGCTTCAATTCTCCTTGTTAGGTGGAGCAGAGAGCTCAGCTTTTAGGCTGTTTGTTTCCCCTGGGCTGTGCCTGGACCTATGAGAACCACCCAGGGGGCCTCACCTCAGCAGTGGAATCAGTCTCCGGGGTGAGGTTGAGAATCAGAATCTTTACAAAGCTTTGCAGGGATTTCCAACATGCAGTGATCAAAGGAGCCAATTCTTGATTACAAAATTGGGGCATGAATGATGAAGAGAGTAGGTTAACCATAAGCCACAAATTTCTGTGATTTTTAATTTCTTCCTTCTCTCTCCCTCCCCCTTTCCCTTCTTTCTCTCCTTCCTTCTTTCATTTATTCGCTCAAAATAATATCTGACACTTGTGATGCAGGTGCTGAGAATACAGCTGTGAGCAAGACCGGTGAAGCTCCTGCCTCACTGAGCTTTCAGGTGGGAGGAAGAGGAAACAGGAATGAATCCCACTGCCACACCATAAACATGTTGGTGAGAACTGTGACAGTGCAGAAGTCCTGGTTACTCCTGGGAGATCTGACTAAAGCCGGAGGTGGGGAGAGGGCTTCCCAGAGGAGATACTGCTGAGCTGAGGTCTGGGGCCTTAGTTGGTGTCACGCAGGTGTCTCAGGGCTCTGCTGCCCTGCGGCTTCCACCCTGTGCCTGGCACCTCTGGGCGAGATCATTTCCAATGGTATGTTTCTAATGAATCAGAAGCCACCAGATGCCAGACTGAAAAAATCCTTGTGTCATTTGTCATTTCCTTATTTCTTTTTGGTTATAATGCTAGCTGTTAGAATGGGATTAGCAGATATGAGGGCAGTTTTGGGAAATATAATGGCTGTAGTGACTCTTAATTTTTGGCCAGGGAGGCTAATTTGGCAGTGAGGGTTTTTGGAGGGGGTGGATTTCTTATCCCACTTTGGTAGAACAAAGATGGAGGGATCCATGGTGACTTCCAATATCAGATGCTCTTTCCTTTGTTTAGATTGTGGATGGACAGTTTTTTCTTTAATCTATTTATAGAGACATTTTATATCCATACATCAGAATATCAAGCAAGTCTAATTCTGAAACAAAGAGTAGCAGGAGCTGTCACTGAAAAGACCTTTAGCTACTGAATAATTCTCCTTCTCCACCACAGATATGCAGAGTTTGTATTAGAAGCAAATGGAGAGTTTAGTTTCCTTTATTCAGCACCTAGTCAGAACAGATTAACCTTACACGACACACGAACACCATTAGACTGTGGTCTTGGTGACAGGCAGTATTTTGAGTATTTTTTTCAAGACCCTACCAGAAGATTAGATGAAGGGAGAATAGCAGAACATTTCATGTGGCAAGGACAGAATATTCAAAGGTCCTGGGGTGGGAGGAAGCGTGGCAAGTTTAAGGAACAGAAAGGCAGCTAGAGTGGCTAGAGCTCAGGAAGGAAAGGCAAAGCGATCGAGTCTGAGGTTGAAGAGGGAAGCAGAAGATGGGCCATCAATGACCACACTAAGGGGTTTGGTCTCCTGTAGAATGGACAGAGTGCATGATCAGATCTCGTCACTGTACAAAGCTCACCTGGAGGGAGGACACTGATGGGGGAGGTGCTCAGCTGGTTTATAGCTGCCAGACACTATGTGTGAAGGCTCCTGGCCTTGGGCCACCCTTCCCCACTCTTTCCCTCCTTTCCAGGGCCCCCCATTTTCTTTAATCACTCCTTTCTTTCTTTAATCACTCCTTTCTTTCTTCCTGGGTCTCAGCTCATGATCTATACACATTACCAAAACAGGGAACCAAAAAGAATGGCTGACTATATTCTGGGAGGTCTACTCCGGGGGGTATTATGCAGGTAGTAAGAAGGCAAAGAATGACACCAGGCGACTTGGAGAGATTGTGGGGAGGCACGCTTGAGTGTGAAAAAGCAAAAGACAGAAACAAATGTATAATATGGCCCCATATTTATAAAACAATGCTCCCCAGATCCACACATATGTATGTGTGCACAGGAACCCCCCCCCCCCACACACACACTTACATGACCAACAGTCACGACATTGAACAAACACAACCATTCAGAATCCTGGGTGAGGAGCTGAGCTGGAGGGAGGCGAGGGGCTCGAGGAACTATTCACTCACTGGCGTGGACAAGTTGCAATATTTTCATGACTAGCACAGTCCTTTATGTGGTATTGGCAGAATACCAACTTTATGCCATGTCTGGGTAGGATTTTATGAATGTGGAGAAAATAGGCAAAGATAACATGATGGGTCGTTACCAGCTTGTCTGGTGCTGGAGGTATGACGTGGGGGGAGGAAAGACTGTAAATAGGGTAAATGAAAGCCTCCCTGTGATTACTCTTGGGCACTTATTTAAGATCTATGCAAAGAGAAAGTAAAGACGAAGACTTAAAAAACATTCTTAGGCCAACAGAAAGTAAAGATGAAGACTTAAAAAACATTCTTAGGCCCTGTCCCCCCCTCCCCTGCTGTCCTATCTTGCTTGGGCCTTGAAAGAAAGGCTGTTCCCACTACCTCCTTCTCTCCTCCTGCCCCTCACCCCCAACCAATACTTCTGTTCCCCTCTGCTGCGGAAACTGCAATTGCTAAGTCACACCTTCCTTCTCCTCCATGACCAGACAGATCCAGTGGGTGCTTTTACCTCCTTGCCCTGGGTGACGCTGCTAATTCTCTCAAGCCTGGTCATCCTCCCAGTGTTCTCCGGAGCTGCTATGCAGTCCCCCCAAAGGCTTTGCTGGCTGCTTCCGTGTCCCTGTGGGTATGAGGAATGGATTAGGATGGCATGGTGTCCCCGATTCACAGGCCAGGATGTGTTCTTGGTCACCCTTCTTCACCTGCTTGCTCCCCCCAGTGCCTTGCTGGGTCTACTGCCAAAGGTCTTCAGCAAGTGGCCTTTTCGGTGATTGGAGCACCGGCTCTGTGTGTTTTTACTTTGTAACATCCTGGCTGTAATTTCCCCTGGAACCTTCATTGGTCCCACAGGTCTTCCGTTAGCTAAGGAAAGTCCTATAAACTCTGGTCTCATAAACGCCTGTTTCTTGGGGGGTTTCCTCCTGTCTGAGGTTGCACAGATGCTGTTACCCACGATTAAGTCCTCTACCCCACAGTGTAGCCTTCCTCCACACTGTGCATCACTGTCTTAGGGATGGCAGCTTCTATCCCTCATTCAGGAGCTGGATGGGCTGCCGTTGTGGGTCCTCTCCTTTATCAGTACACTGCTGGGCTCTGCATTCTAATCCTGCACCCTCTGCCCAGGTACTGCACCAGCCTCCTTCCTAGTTCCCCTGCCTCAAGGATTATCTTTTTCCAAAGCACTTACCTCATTGCAGCTATAAAGAACTTTTCAAAATAAAACTACGAATGTGTCCCTCCTCTCTCTAAACCCCTCGCTGGCTCCCCATTGCCCTTCTCTAGACATCCTTTCATTATCTTGTCATGTCTACCTGTCTGGTGTCACCTCTTGTTCGGTTGTGAACATGACACCATGGTTGTATAAACCACTAGCAGTTCCCATGGTCACTCCTGCTCCCTGCCACATCTCTGCTAACATTGTCCTCTATCTCAAAGCTTGTCCTCCCTGCATATTGTCGGCCACTAAGTCTGCTAACATTGTCCTCTATCTCACCTTGTCCTCCCTGCATATTGTCAGCCACTAAGTCACCATTCTCCAAGATTCCCTCAGAGTGTTCCCTCTTCCAGGAAGCCCTCCCTGGCTCCCACTCCCCTTGCCCTATATACCTTTACTGGCCTTTGCCTCTCAGCCACCCCAGTGCATTTATGATACTTCAACTGATTCTGTTTAATCTTCCCCTGCTTTTCAGGACAGAGGGTCCCTGGGAGTGGGTGAGGTTGGGCCCAGAATCAGATGGGTACTCCTGCAAATCACAGCACCGTGGACTCTAGCCCAGAAATCTAGAATGTGTGTTGCGTCTGAGCAAGGAGACCCAGCCTCACCACTGATTTGCTGTGTGGCCTCAGGCTAATTACTTAACTTCTCTGGCCCACCTCTGCAGTGCGGGAGGTGGATGGCACACTCTCGGAGGTCCCCCCCCCCCACATTTCTGGCTTTATAGCAGAAGGCAGTGGAAGCTTAGCTTAGCAGTAGCTAACTGTTTGCCCTGTAGGCACAAGGGATTCAAATCCTATCTGCATGTGGCAGCCTGGGGCAGCCCTACTCAGATTCCTTCCACTTTCTCTGTAGCCATGAGGAGTGTGGCTGGCTGGTAACACTTTCAGGATCTGTCTCGACTCTTCACAGGAGGTCTTGTTCTTCGCATGGCAGTCCCTACCTCTGAGTAAGGCGGTGGCTCGAGGGTGTGGCAATTTCCACCAGATCCGTGACTCCTCTGCTGAGCACCCTTCACCCTGTGGTTCCTGCACATGGCAGAGACCGTGGGAGGCCTGAAGAGCCGCCCAAGTCTCCCCCCACCCCCTGCCTCTGCCTTCATCCTTTCACAGGTCTGTCTTCCATCTCCCTGTGAGCACCGTGGACCTGTGGGTGTAAGTTTAGCACCACCCTGACATATGAAACCCACAGTGTGCATGGTCTTTGTAATATTTTATTAACTATTTTATTAACATGGCAATTTAAATGTACCTCAAGGAATGAGAGGAGCATGTGTTGAAAACCCTTGCTAAGCCGCCTCTCCCCCGGGGATTTCTGACCCAGCACTTACTGCCTGGCCTGAAGTCTTCCTCCGGATCTGGTGTTCAGGGGTGTGATCTGCCCAGGCCAGAGCCCCCTGGAGCCTGGAGGCCTGGAGCAGAGCCACGAGGAAGGTGGTGGCAGGTCAGTCAGGCTGATCTATGAGGCCTTTCCTGGGAAGGATAGCTTCAATTCTGCCCTGGAAGTGCGGCCACGCTGCATTGCTGATCCATCTCCTGGGCTGTCAAACATTTCACAGGCGCCTGCTCTGGCCGGCAGACAGTTTATCAGCTGTTTCTGCCTCGCGGTCCTGCTGCCCTGTTGCTCTGGGATTCGGAGTCTGGTTGCATTTTGAGTTGGACCTACTTAGGGGCCTGCAGAGTGTCTGTTTCAGCAGGGGCAAAGACAGCAAGTGGGGAGGGAGGTAGCACGAAGGAGGGGATAAAAGAGAACCTTGAACTTGATAAAAGGGGTGTCACAGAAAAAATCTGTGATTTTCTGTGCTAGAGTTTGCTACGTGACATCGGCCTTCCCTTGGAATGTGAATATTCAAGAAATAAAGGCAGATTAGGCTCATGGTTCTTAGAATCTGTGGTTGTCAAGGTTAATTTGAGAACCTGATGAAGGCTGTGGCCCCTGTGCTGGGAAAAACACATGGACCCAAACTCCTTCCTGCTGTAGGATCTCATTCCAGCTGCCCTGGTGCCTGGAAGGTCCCACCCGCACCTGCCTCCCTTGCATCTTGTCAGATGCCAGTGTCAGCTCACCTGTTAGCCCAGCAAAGCTGCCTTGACCTCTATACTTCTTCTCTTGCATAGCATTCTCCTTTTTCTTTTAGAGCATTTACTGCCATTTATGTATGAAATACGACTTAGAACAATTAAGTTCGTGAACTCGTCCTAGAAAAAGTGCTACATGCCTCATTGCTGAATGTCGCTATGATCCCCTTCAAATTATTCCCGTTGGGACCCTACGCACCAGCACCAGTGCTGAGTGCACCCTTCAGAGCAATTTTGGAGCTTTTTTCCTGGAATGGCCGTCAAAGCTATCATCATAAAAAAAGTGACGATTAAGTGTGTGAACTCATCCTAGAAAAGGTGCCATATAGTCCAATGTCAAATAATCACTATGGTCACCAGATGGCCGAGGGGTGTGCTTCAAAGGTGACTGTGGTGACACTCTAGGATGAGTTCTCTACCTTAATTGCCTGACCTTGTATATTCGCTTGGTTGTTTACTTAGTATCTGTTTTACTTGTGGTCTCTTTTTCTGCTAACTTGCACCCTCACTTGAGTAGGAGGCACTGTGTCTGTTTCCTTCAGCAATACTGGATCTAGCATAAAGGAGAAACCCATGATTGGGTGGCTGGATGGGAGGATGAGTGATCAAATAGCTGTTTCTGTGTATATGGGCAAGAACAGGGGAAAGAACTCACTGGCCTGGAGCAGCAGCAAAGGCCCCCTCTCCAGTGTCACGATCTAGCTGTGGCCTTTGAGGTCACTCATGCTGGTTCCCTGGTCTGGATTCTGGGCCCGCCTAACTTTTCTGGGAACTTTCTCCTTCCTGTGCCTCCCCTGCCTAACATGGCTTGACACGGAGCTGGGCACCTGCAGCCTGGTAAAGGACTTGCCTCTCTTATTTCATAAGACCCTCCAGGAACCTGTTCAAACGGTGAGGGTACAGCTTTAATAAGACTGAGATTGTATTTCTCTCCAGCCTGGGGCGATGGGGGGAATTAAAGTCAGATTTAATTTGATTTTAGACAAAGTGCTGTGACATTTATTGCACACCTGAATTGCTAGAGAAAAAATTCTGAGCATCATGTGAGGCTCACAGGGACACCACACAGAAGGTGTGCAGGCTGCATCTGGCACAAGGCACCCAGTGGAGGGGCGTCCTGCTTTCACTCACAGTGGGGGTGAACTTTTCCCTGGTTCAGATAATATTAGCAGTTGTCCCTCCACCAAGTCCCGTGCCTATAGGGTTACCAACCCCCAGGGGGCGCCCTTCTCTAATTCAGAAAATTCTGTATATTCTGGCATCAGCATTGGGTGGGGAAAAAAAAGGACGGACGGATGATGAATGTGCCCAAGTTGCTGTGCTGTGGTCCAGGAGTGAGATGGGGTGTGGCCTGGACCAGGGCGGTGCCAACGGGGGAAGGGCTGGGACTGCAACTGGATGGGCCTAGTCCGGGAAATATTAAAGGGTGGGATAGTGAGATTTTGCCTTGCTCCTCATAGGCCCTTTAGTCCTGTGACTTCAAAACCACTAATGTACTTTCATGTTTTAGTTTTCTCAACAAAGCAGATGTACAAGACTGTAATAAAATCAACTAGAATGTGCCCCCTGCCCCAGGAGAGGACACACCACTTATTTGTTCGTTTACTCATTAATTCCTATAAAAAGTACTTATTGAGCTCCTATTATAAGCCAGCTTCTGTCTTACTAGCTGGAGATATAACCGTGAACACATTAGATGAAAATGCCTGCTCCTGGGGTGCTTAGATTCCAGGGGAGGGAAATACATAAGCAGTGGACATAAAACATAAGAAGATTGGATAACATAATTAAAGTGATAAGTGCCATGGGAAAAAGAGTTGGGTGAAGAGACTTAGGAGTGTGGCACAGAAGGAACAGCAAAAATTTAAGTGGGGTGATTACAATGAGTTTCCCTGAGATGATGCTTATGCTTATGGAGGAGATGAGAGGGAGCTGTGGAGATATCTTGAGGTGCAGTGCCAATGCCCTGAGGCAGGAAAGTATCTGGTACACATAATTTTCATGGTACTTACTTCGTTTATTTTCTGTTTCATTTATGCTTCACAAAGTAGGATATCTGTACTCTGGGGCCCACCTCCATGTTTCAGAAGAACACGGGTTGTTTCAGAATCAGTGAGGCTCACTTTGCTGGAGTCTTAATTTGATAACACTTTTTTTTTTTTTTTTTTTTTTGTAGAGACAGAGTCTCACTGTACCGCCCTCGGGTAGAGTGCCGTGGCATCACACGGCTCACAGCAACCTCTAACTCTTGGGCTTACGCGATTCTCTTGCCTCAGCCTCCCGAGCAGCAGGCGCCCGCCACAACGCCCAGCTATTTTTTGGTTGCAGTTTGGCCGGGGCTGGGTTTGAACCCGCCACCCTCGGCATATGGGGCCGGCACCCTACTCACTGAGCCACAGGCACCGCCCGATAACACTTTTTTTAATATTAAGAAAGTGAATGCAGAGGTTACACTAATTGTTTTTTTTTTTTTTTTTTGCAGCTTTTGGCCAGCGCTGGGTTTGAACCTGCCACCTCCGGCATATGGGGCCAGCGCCCTACTCCTTTGAGCCACAGGCACTGCCTGAGGTTATACTAATTTTTATATAAAATATGAAGCATGCAGGAAATAAGTTCATGTTTATAGATGACTTCAAATGTTTTTCAGAATGCTTTATGTTTTGGACATGAGATAGTTGTGCTCTGTCATGTTTGGCACTTGAATGGGTGTCTCAATCCATTTGCGTTGCTATAAAGGAACACTGGAGACTAGGCAACTTATAAGGAAGAGCGACTTCTTTGGGTCTTGGTTCTGCAGGCTGTACAGGAAGCATAGCCCCAGCAGCAGCCTGACATCTGGTGAGGGCCTCAGGCTGCTTCCACTCATGGGGGAGCTGGCTTGTGCAGAGACCACATGGTGAGAGAGGAAGTGAGGGAAGGAGGAGAGAGGTGCCAGGCTCTTTCAACAATCAGCTCTCCTGGAAACTAGTAGAGAGCTCAACGCATTACAGTGAGGACATACCAAGTCATTTGTGAGGGACCTGTCTCCCTATAAACCAAATACCTTCCATTAGGCCCCACCTCCAACACTGAGGATCAAATTTCAATATGAGATAGAAGTCAAATAAATCAAACCATATCAGTGGGAAAGAAAGAAATGCTGGGATTCACAAAGCTCTCTCCCTTACTAGGCTACAAGCAGAGAATTTGTCTGTTTCACCTTGCCTGGGTACAGAGAGCATCCCCAACAGAGGGAAGTCTTTCTTCTGTCTATTTCCTTCCACATGATCTTCCCTCCCCCACTCTTGGAGGTCTGGGATCAGCGCTCTCACTGTAAAGGTACCATGAACTCACAATTGTGCAGGTGGCAGGCAGGCAAGAAAACTCAGTGGCATGGGCTGGGGTGTGAAACAGCAGGGCATGGTGAGGAGTGTGGCAAACTGGTCTGTGTAGAGGAAGCAGCTGCTCCTTATCTTCTTGAAGACATCTGGGACCAAACTTGCCAGTTTTTAAAGAAAAGTTAAACATCTGGATTTTCATGTGAAAATTTTCGATCGTTATATGTAAAGTAGAGTAGATTAAAAATGTCTACAAGTAAAATTTGGGGAAATTAGACTTTGCGATGTATTCCCAGAGGTTCAACCATGGGAACATCCCTCCAAGGGCCCCGATTGAGTAGCTGAGCTCTGAGCAAAGCCCACCAATTTGTGGTCAGTTGAGTCCTCAGGATAGAGCAGATAAGATCCCTTTGTGTGCTTGGCTGTCTTCAAGAGTGAGGCTCCTGGAGAGGAGGAGGGCAGGAGAGCTCCCAGCTTAAAAAAAATCCTAATTTCCTATTTGAGAATTGAATCTGGAATACATATTAGAATTATGTCTACACTCTATCTCCACTTGTAGCAATGAAACATTTTTAATGTGAAAAGGGGAGTTTTTTTGCTCACTAAAAGATATTTTAGGAGGTTTGAGATTCAGGTATGGCTAGTTCCAGGTGTTCAAAAATGTCCTCAGGGCCAGGCACAGTGGCTCACACCTGTAATCCTAGCACTCTGGAAGGTCATGGCAGGAGGATCACTGGCACTCAGGAGTTTGAGACCAGCCTGAGCAAGAGTGAGACCTTGTCTCTACTAAAAATAGAAAAATTATCTGACTGTTGTGGCAGGCATCTATAGTCTACTCAGCTACTCAGGAGGCTGAGGCTGGAGAACACTTGAGCCCAGCAGTTTGAGGTTGCTGTGAGCCAGACGGATGACACAGTACTCCAGCTTGGGCAACAGAGTGAGACTCTGTTTCCAAAATAAACAAACAAAAAAAATGTCCTCAGAAATATGCCTCTATCCTTTGTCTCTGCTTTGCTCTGTGTTGACTTTGGTGTCAGGAAGACTCTTGCCCCACAGCACCTAGTTGCCTGCCATGGCAGGTTTATGTCCTACCAGCTTAGCAGCCGTAGTGGACACCTTGCATATTTTCTTATAGCCCTAGTGAAAGTCCCTAGGTGTGGCTTTCTTGGGGCTGGCTTGAGTTATATGCTCACTTTGAGAAGCTGGCAATGGGTCAGTCTCTCCAGAAATTCACCAGCTGAGAAGGGGAGGGAGCCTTTATTTTTTTATTTTTATTTTTATATTGAGTTTTATTTTTAATTGTTAAATTGTAGCTGTGTACATTAGTGCAATCAAGGGGTACAATGTGCTGGTTTCATATACAATCTGAAATATTCTCTTCATGGCATTTTGTTAGTTATTGTATGTAGACATTTGTATTCTGCATTTAGTAAGTTTTGCCTGTATCCATTCTAAGATGCACCATAGGTGTGGTCCCACCCATTACCCTTCCTTCACCCTAACCTCCCCCCTCCCTTCCCCTCCCTTGGCCCTTTCCCCATATTCTTGTGCTATAGTTGGGTTATAGCCTTCATGTGAAAGCTGTAAATTAGCTTCATAGAAGGGCTGAGTACATTGGATACTTTTTCTTCCACTCCTGAGATACTTTGCTAAGAAGAATTATTCCAGCTCCATCCATGTAAGAGGTAAAGTCTCCATCTTTCTTTAAGGCTGCTTAATATTCCATGGTATACATGTACCACAATTTGCTAGTCCATTCGTGGGTCGATGGGCACCTGGGCTTCTTTAATGACTTAGCAATTATGAATTGGGCTGCAATGAACATTCTGATATGTCTTTGTTATATTGTGATTTTTGGTCTTCTGGGTATAAACCTAGTAAAGGAATTATAGGATCAAATGGCAGGTCTATTTTTAGCTCTCTAAGTATTCTCCAAACATTCTTCTAGAAGGAACGCATCAGTGTGCATTCCCATCAGCAGTGTAGAAGTGTGCCCTTTTCTCCACATCCACCCCAACATCTCTGGTTTTGGGATTTTGTTATGTGGGCTACTCTTACTGGGGTTAGGTGATATCTCAAAGTAGTTTTGATTTGCATTTCTCTGATGATTAAGGATGATGAGCTTTTTATCATGTGTTTGTAGATTGTGCGTCTGTCTTCTTTAGAGAAGTTTCTCTTCAAGTCTCTTGCCCACCCTGAGATGGGATCACTTGTTCTTTTCTTGCTAATACATTTGAGTTCTCTGTGGATTCTGGTTATTAAACCTTTATTGGAGGTATAACCTGCAAATACTTTCTCCCATTCTGAGGGCTGTCTGCTTGCTTTACTTACTATGTTCTTGGCTGTGCAGAAGCTTTTTAGTTTGATCAGGTCCCGGTAATGTATTTTTGATACTGTTCAATTGCCTGGGGAGTCCTCCTCATAAAATGTTCACCCAGGCCGATTCCTTCAAGAGTTTTCCCTGCACTTTCTTCAAGTATTTTTATAGTTTCATGTCTTAAGTTTAAATCTTTTATCCAGTGACAGTCTATCTTACTTAAAGGTGAAAGGTGTGGGTCCAGTTTCAGTCTTTTACAGATCGCCAGCCAGTTCACCCAGTACCATTTGTTAAATAGGGAATTTTTTCTCCACTGAAAGTTTTTTTCTTTTTTGTAGAGACAGAGTCTCACCTTATGGCCCTCGGTAGCGTGCTGTGGCCTCACACAGCTCATAGCAACCTCCAACTTCTGGGCTTAAGCGATTCTCTTGCCTCAGCCTCCCGAGTAGCTGGGACTACAGGCACCCGCCACAACGCCCGGCTATATTTTGGTTGCAGTTTGGCTGGGGCCAGGTGTGAACCCGCCACCATCGGTATATGGGGCCGGCGCCTTACCGACTGAGCCACAGGTGCCGCCTTCCCCACTGAAAGTTTTTAATTGGCTTGTCAAAGATCAAATAACTGTAAGTAGCTGGGTTCATCTCTTGGTTCTCTATTCTGTTCCAGACATCTACTTCTCTGTTTTTGTGCCAGTACCATGCTGTTTTGATCACTATCGATTTATAGTACAGTCTCAGGTCTGGTAGCATGATTCCTCCTGCTTTGTTTTTATTGCTGAGTAATGTTTTGGCTATTCCAGGTTTTTTTCTGATTCCATATATAACAAAGTATTATTTTTTCAAAATCTTTAAAATATGACAATGGAGCTTTAATAGGAATTGCATTAAAATTATATATTGCTTTGGGTAGTATAGACATTTTAACAATGTTGATTCTTCCCAGCCATGAGCATGGTGTGTTTTTCCCTTTTTAAACATCTTCAGCTACTTCTTTTCTTAAAGTTTCATAGTTCTCTTTGTAGAGATCTTTCATGTCCTTCACCTTGAGTCTATATTTGTCTTTTAATGTAAGATGAGATTCTTGTATGCAGCAGATATCTGGATTGAGTTTTTGTATCCAGTTAGCCAACCTGTGCCTCTTTAGAGGACAATTTAAACCATTCACATTAATTGAGAATATTGATAAACCTTTCGAGAGTCCGGTGGACATTTTTAATCCATTTGCAACTGTAGAAATTTGAATTTGATCAAAATTTTCTGGATGAGTTTACTTTTGTGGTGGAGGACTATGCTGGTTTTTATGGAGGATAGGTCTGAGAATATCTTGGAGAGCTGGTTTAGTTGTGGCCAATTTCTTCAACATGTGAATGTCATTAAAGTATTTAATTTCTCCATCATAAATGAAACTCAGTTTAGCTGGGTACAGGATCCTGGGTTGAAAGTTATTTTGGTTTAGTAGATTAAAAGTCGATGTTCATTCTCTTCTAGCTTGAAAGGTTTCAGCAGAGAGATCTGCAGTTATTCTAATATTCTTCCCCTTGTAGGTAATGGCTTTCTTTCATCTGGCTGCTTTCAGAATTTTCTCCTTCATATTAACTTTAGTGAAATTGATTATGATGTGTCTGGGGGGAGTGTCTTATTTGGGTTGAGTTGTGCTGGAGTTCTGAAACTGTCTGCTATCTGAATTTCAGAATCTCTTTCATGTCTGGAAAGTTGTCCTTTATAATCTCATGGCGAAGAGACTCTGTGCCTTGTGAAGCCACTTTGTCACTTTTGGGGATCCCTATAAGATGAATATTGGTTTTCTTTGAATTATCCCAGAGCTCTCTGAGAGAGTGATCTGTTTTTGCCCTTCGTTTCTCTTCCTCTTTGAGAGTTTGGGAGCATTCGAAAGCTTTGTCTTCAATGTCAGAAATCCTTTCTTCTGCTTGCTCCATTCTGTTACTGAGGGATTCTACTGTGTTTCTTAGATCTTTGAGGGCTGCAACTTCTTGTCTCAATGTGTCAAAATCTTTGGTCATTTGGTCTTTGAATTGTTGAATTCTTGAGATATCTTTTGGGTTACTGCTTGGAATTCTAATTCAATCTTATTTGCTATCCAGATTCTGAATTCGATTTCTGACATCTCAGCTATTTGTTTGTGCATGGGATCTTGTGCTGTGTCTGCCCCATTGATCCTTGGGGGAGTTGATCTACTCTGATTATTCATATTGCCAGGGTTTTTCTGTTGATTTCGCCTCATGATTGTTTTTCACCATTGCCTTTGGCCATCCTCAGAGTTGGGGAGGTGTCTCTCCAAGATTAGATCCTGGTGGGATCACTCTATTGTTGCTGGATCTTTGTAGGGAGTGACCCTGTGTAGTTCCTCTGGGGCTGCCCTTGGCAGGTATTTCTGGTCGTTTGAGCAGCTCTGGAGTGTGACACACCTGGATGCAGCATCAGGGTGGGGGGTGGTGCACATGGTTCTGGGAGTGCCTGGTGCCCAGTGACTTTGGCACAAATAGCCCAAGTCTCCAGCAGTCTCTTAGCCAGGAGAAGGGCTCTGTGAAGAGGCAGGGAGGGCTCCAGAGGGTACATGGCTACCAGAGTCCCTGGCCAGACAAGCGGGCCAGTGTGGAGGCAGGGAGGGTACAGGAGGGAGGACGTGGTGTTGTGCGGCTGCCGCAGTTCCTGTTCAGGGCCTGCAGAGGCCCGGCGGGCACAGGTTGTGGGTAGCAGCGGAGCTCTTACTGAGGTCGAGGTGGGCGCCTATCATGGTTGTGGCGCAGCTCTTACAGAGGTCCTGGCGGGCGCCCGAGAGGTACTGATCTTAAGATGGCCAGGTTACTACAGATCTGGGGAGGATGGGCTTTAGCCTCTGCTCATCAAGCCTAGCAATTCAGCAGCACCTGAGTCTGTCTATAAGATTCTACAACAGCACCCAGAACCTGAAGACCTACCTTAGATTCTTCATTCTTTGGCAATTTCTCGTCCCCCAACAAGAGAAAAATAAAACAAAATCAAACACTGTTCCAGTTCCTTTTCATTACTTAAAGTTCCTTTTTTGCTTAGTAAAAATCACTTTCTCTTCTGGAAAGAGAAAGGAAGGGGAAGTCTTTCTGTGATTATACACAGGAGGCCCTCAGTTTATACTGGCCACATTGTTACCAGTTAGCGGGAAGGAGCCTTTAAAGCAGTGATTTTTAACCAGGGTTTTGCGACACACTGGTGTGTGTGAGAGGATCTTAGGTGTGCTGGGACAATTTTTAAAGATTATTAATTAAATTATTTTTGAAAGAAGTTCAAAACACAGTAAATATGTTCTTTCTTTCTTTCTTTTTTGCTTTTTTTGGGTCAACATAATTTAAGTGTGCTATGGAAGTTTAGGTTCAAACATGCCGTGAAGTAAAAAAGATCGAAAAACACTGCCTTAAAGGAAAATCAGGATGGTGTTGCCAGAAGAAGTGAAGCGACAGATGTTGGGCAGGCAAAGACTACTGGGTTTTCATCAGTTCAAATGGGGGGTAAGAATCCTCAGCTTTCCGGCTAGTATCTGACGCATTCCTCCTCCCACTTCCCATCTCCTCCTGCCGTTCATCACTGTGGCCCTGGGGAGGAGATACTGCTGCTCCCATCTCAGCAGGGGGCCCAAGGCATGCCAGAGTCCAGCAGAGCCTTGGGACTTGCTGAAATCCCCCGCTACAGCAGTGCCAGCCTCCAGCCCCCAGGGTTCCACTTCCACTTCCAGTCAGCCACTCTGAATCCCCTTTTCTGCAAGAGATGAGCTGTCTCATGTGAGTTGGCTCTCACCTGATAGGAGCTTGCTAAGTTTTTATTATTACCACGTCTTCTTCAGATCCATAATTCCTCAACTGCCTGGTGAAGCTCTGAGAAAGGCTGCCATTCTGATACTTCCCAGGCCCCATAGTAAGGGTGACTCTTACCCTATCCTTGATGCAGCAGATTCTGCCCTGTGCTTGCAGGCCTAAGAGTCGTGGGGTGTGCACATATAGGCAAGCATCTTTTGAAGCCAGGGTGCTGTCTGGGCCACAGGGGGCTGAGCAGGAGGACAGAGGTTACTGCCTAGATTGTGCCTATTGGCTACAGGACAGGGAGAAGAAACCTGGGCCAGGCCTGGTGGATTCTCTGAGTTGAAGAAATGAAGTTGGGGGCAGTGCCTGTGGCTCAGAGGAGTAGGGCACCAGCCCCATATGCCGGATGTGGTGGGTTCAAACCCAGCCCCAGTCAAAAACTGCAAAAAAAAAAAAAAAAAGAAAAGAAATGAAGCTGGAAGTGTAGGGAGAGCAAAGCAGCTGGAGTTCACAAGGTGTCCAAGGCGGAAACAAAATGAGGAGGAGGAGAAGATGAGAGATCTGGAGATTAGTGGAGAATCCTTCTCGCATCTTCAGCTGAGTCATGATTGGCACACGTGTCAGAAAAAGGAAACCTGAAATCAGGGAAAGAACCATGTGAGAGGATTAAAAGAACAATTGTGGGAGTTCCCATAGGGCTGGAAAGAGTGCCTGTTCCCACTGGCCAGACTGGAAAACCTCACGAGAATCCTGATGGGGTAGAGAGTCCTCAGAAGGAGTATTCACCAGTCCTACCTGAAAAGCAAAGCTCAAAAGGATCCAACTGTTTGCAGGTAATTTTACTGCATCCCAAGATAAGGAAATTCACAGGAATGCAAAGATATCCAGCACCCAGTAAGGTTAAATTCACAATGGTCTGGCATTCAACAAATAATCATCAGAAATGCAAAGAAGTAGCAAAATATGACTCATAATGAGAACAAATCTCGATCAGTTAAAAGCCGCTGAGAAATGACACAGGTGATAGGATTGGCAGACAAGGACAGTCAGAGTTGTTGTAACTGTATTCCACGTAGTCAAGAAGCTGGAAGAAATACGGAGTGTTTCAAATAGAGTTACGTAAGATGTGAGAAGACTCAAGTTTTCAGCGAAAATGAAAGACTCTCAGTTATATTTGAATTTCAGATAAGTAGTGATTTTTTTAAAATTATGGGTTAATATGAGGGAACATACATTTAGGTTACATTATTTATGTTTGTAAGGTAAAGTCAAAGTCTGAGTTGTAGTTAAGTGTGCCACACGCCCCTACATTGTACTCGACAGGTGAAAACTAACTGAGCTCCTTGCTTCGCCAATGTTTTTAGTGGACAGCCCCAATAGTGCCTATGCTATAAAAATTATTCACCATTTATCTAAAATTCAAATTTAACTGGGATTCTTATATTTTTTATTTGCTAAATCCAACAATCCTACAAAAGACCCAAATTGAACATCCAGAGATTAAATTTACAGTGACTGTAATAAAACAATTACATACACATATCTGGATGAAATTAAGACCAGATTAGATGTAGCAGAAGAAAAGATAAATGAACTTGACGGAGTAGCAATAGAAACTATCCAAAATGAAATACAGAGGGAAAAAAGACAAGAAGTAAAATAAATGGAGAGTAGCAGCCTAATGTGTGGTTAATTAATTGGTGTGCCTTTAGGACAAAAAAAGTGGGATAAAAATATATTTGCAGCAATAATGGCCAGCAATTTTTCAAACCTATTGAAAACTATAAACCCACAGAGTGAGAGAAGATACATATTTCCCATATCGACAATAAAAGAATTAGATGGATAGCATCACAATTGATTCTACAGCTCTTAAAAGGATAGTTAGGAAATATAAACAACTTTGTTCTAACACATTCGACAACTTAGATGAAATAGGAAAAGGTCCTTGAAAGGCCCAAACTACAAAACCTAACTTAAGAAAAAAACCTAAATCACAAGAATAATTCTATGTGTCTTCGAGACTGAGTATGTCAATCACATACCAATAAAAATATTAACCAACACACACACAAAATACACAGAAGGTTTGACCATGAGATTCCTAAGGATTTGTATGCAAATACATTATGCACAAAGATACTCACTTCCACATTGTTTGTGATGTCAAAATATTGGCAACTACTTAAATGTCACAATGTAACTATCTGTTAATAGAAAACCTGTTACAATAACAAACAGAATATCTATATAATGGGTTATGGTGCTTTTGTTTAAAAGCGTTTTATGTACTGAAGAAGGGTGCTTTCTAAAATATGTGGTTGAGGGAAAAATAATGGTGAATAAGAGTACATATAATCTATTCTCTCTTTATATAGACACAGTATATTATATATATAAAATATATATTAAACAAAGAAAATTGGGAATATTTATTGAATATTTGTATAGATAGAGAAAATTTCTAAAAGAATATCTAAGAACTTAGCTATTCTAGTTCTTTCTGGAAAAAGGAACTATGTAATTTGGGCTTCAGGTTAGAAAAGAAAATAAATTTTTTTCTACACTGCAATGCTGGTAGATTTACTTTGTGCAAATATTATCAATTCCTTTTAAAGTACCAAAAACAAACAAACAAACAAACAAAAAACAACCCACATTGACGTTAAAAGCAATGAGTCTCCAAATTTAAATTTCCTTGGGCATGTTCATGCTATCAGCTTATTTCCACTCAGGCTTTGGCATAGGTGTTAGATGAGACCAGGCTGTACTGTAATACCTGATAGACTCAAATATGTAATGACTCAGCACATCAGATGTGGATTCCTCACTTATACTACATATAATAGTCCTGGCTGAGTGCTCGGCTCAGCCAGGTGCCTTATCTGCACAGGACCATTCAACCACTCAGACTCCTTCAGTCTTCCATCCCTCGGGGTCATATAACATGTCTCAACGTCCAGTAGAGGAGAAAGGAGAAGGGAGGGGGCAGGCATGGTGGGCTTTATGACCAGGACTGTGTCACTTTTGTTCTCATTCCATTGGCTGTAACTTATCACATGACCACATCAACTGCAAGGGAGTCTGGGAATTGTAGGACGTTTGGTGTGTAGGAGGAAATAAGATTTGATTTGGTGGCTAGCATAGTAGTGTCTAATAGCCACTCAGAAATCAGCACTGGTTGAGAGATTATACCATCCTATAGGAATGAAGCCCAGTGAGCAGTTTCAGATACTGTCTGCATTCCTCGTGATGTTTCCCAGCATCTGCTTGCTGCGCCCACTTTTAAGACCTCTCGGTGGAGAGATTGTAAATGGAGGCAGTGTCATGACACAGAAAACAAGAGACTGGAAGGCAGGAGACATGGGTTTTACTTTCTGTTGTGATTTCCCGAGTCTTGGTTCTTTGCCCGTAAGATCAGGTAATGACATTTCTGTCTCTAGAAAGTTTTGAGCTGTATCTTAATAGTTTGGTCTTTGGAAAAGGCAATGCCTCCCTCTGGTAGGTGGAGAGAGGAGAAACCTAGGAAGACAGAAAGAAGCTAGTAGGAATGGAGGAAGGAATCTTATAGTCTGGGGCACTTACACATGGCAGACTCAGCTAGTTATCTTATATGCTTTAGTATAGTTAATTCTCAAGCCAATGCTGTCAAATGACATATTACAAGCTCCATTTTACAGATGAACAAATTGAGTCGAGAGTGGTGAACCAACATGACCCTGAGTCACACATCAAGTATATAACAGAGCAGGGATTAGAATACAGATATTTATGGCTCCAAAGTCTATGCTTTTAGCCAGTGAAATGCAGCCCTAGGGCTTTCTAGTAAACCTACTTTCTTTTCCAGAGCTTTGGATCATAATCCTCTCTGCTCATAAACACATTGGCCCAGAGAAGTAGAGGGTTCTCCTCCTGTTGATTTAATATTTTGGAGGAAATAGGTTTATGACCTAAATATATTTCCTCCTGTTAAATGTTACAGCTTCTTTGAGGTTCACATTTGGCTTAACATTGCTTTATGGTGAGGTTGGAGTTTCTGCAGTGGGTTTTGCTGCCAGAGTCCTCCAGAGGCAACAATACCCACTTGTGAATTCTCCTGCCATAATCCACCTTAAATCTTGTTAGGTCTATATCTAGATTAATTAAGGATTGCATGTAACAGAAAATCCAATCTTCTCTGACCACACCAAAAAGGAGGGAGAGAGAGAGAAACTGAAAGAGAGAGATTTATTTTTTCTCAAGTAATAAGAAATTTGGAGTGAGTCATTCCAGGATTTATTCAGCAGTGCTATGATATTATCAATATATGGGGCATTATGCTTCTTACCTCATGGCCCCAAGATGGCTGCTTCCCATCCTGGCATGGCACCCAGGTTCCAGGCAGGACAAAAGGCAAAACATGAAGGGAAATGTAAAAATTGACACCAGCCAAGTCTCTTTCCTTTATGAAAGCTCAGAAATGTCACCTAGGATCTTTTTCTTATTTTTATTGGCCATGACCGAATTATTATACCTAATCATCCACATGTGCAAGGAAGATTGGGAAATATTTTTAAACAGACACCTTACCAACCAGGACGTAATTGGGATTCTATTAGTAATAAGGAGAGTGTGTGCTGGAGCAGGCAACTACTGATGTCTGCCACAATCATCTTATCTTTCGGACGTGTCCATTTCCCTTTATCTGCCCTGACATTCAAGGCCATTGTTATTTTTCTCCTGGACTCTGAAATAACCTTCGATTTGGGATTTGCACATTGCCTCTTGACACCCTCCCCCTTTCCTCTGACCTCCCATAATCTATTTTCTACACTGTGGCTGGAGAGATCTTTATGGAACATAAATCTGGCCATGTCACTCCCCTGCAGGATAATGTATTGAGTTAGCACTATGTGTTTTATTTTTTGCTGCTATTAAAGAAAAAAAATGAAAGAATGAGGATTATCTGCCTTCCTTCGTCTCAAATTGATGTGCAAGTAGCATCCTAACTGGGTTTCAGCAACCTGGGGATTCTTTTGTCCAAGGACAGAGGAGCTGCAGGGATACTTAGTGATCAGAAACTGAAGCGGTCTGAGTCAGGAGAGTGTTCCTCAGAGTAAGGACAGGTTTTGAGGTTCTGATGTAGCAGATCTGATTCCTTGTAGTGAACTTGGGGAGTGGCAGACTTGGGGAAATGGTAACATGGTGCCTCTAGGGGAACTGGGCTCAGATGCCAGGGCACCAGCCTTACCAAAGAGCCAATGCCCCCAAAGCAGAGGGAGGTGTCATTGATATACAGCTTCAAGGGTCCCCAGGGAATTGTAAAAGTAATGTGTATCAGGCTAGGCCAGCTTTGGGGGGGTACGTGGCCTGTGCAGCCACACAGGGCCTCCCACCAGGAAGAGCCCTGTACTTGGTTTAATGCTCTGCTGCCACCATCTTAGAGTTCTTAGAATAATCTTTGACCAAGCGGCCTGATATTTTCATTTTGCATAGATTGTGTAGCTGGTCTTGAGGTCAGGTGACAGGTGTGACCCAGAAGCCTGCTAGGACCTTTGTAAGAGCCTGGGGGTGGTGGTATGGGCAGAGAAGCCCCAGCAGTAACATAGGTATTCAGAGTCTGATTTAATTGGATGGCAGGGACAAAGAGGGAAATGTGCTTGAGTGTTGTGAAGTGACATTCACACTTGCCAGCCCTACAGGGGTTCCTCATAATTAACTCAGCCACCAAGGCATTTGGTTCTGCTGCCCAGCCCAGTTTCATCATCACTCTCCCCTCTTGGTTCTTTGTCCCCAGCTATACTGATGTCCATGACCTCTTGGGACCTCTCTCTCTCTCTCTTTAGGTCTTCCAATGTTCCATTTCCTCTTGGAGTCATCATCCCCCCTGCACCTAGTTCATTGTGGAACTTTTCCTTATCCTTATCCAGAGGCTCTTCATTTAGATGACACTTTTATGATCACTCCACTCCCCAAATCTTGATTCTGCTCACTCAGCACCCAGCACAATCGTAAAGAGTTCAGAATCTCAGCACCTCATCTCCCTAGCTGTGTGACTTTAGGCGGGTTATTTCACCTCTCTGTGCCTCAGTGCTCTCATCTGCAAAAAGGGTATAATAGTCATTTATCTCTGGCTTTCTGTGATGATTAAATGAGTTAATAAATGTAAAACTCTCAGTACTATGCTTGGCATAGAGGCAATATTTGGAAATCATTCACTGTTTCTGATTCTGTTAGGTCTTGTTCTTTTCCTTGCTTCTAGAATTCAACACAGTGCTTGAGGCTTCGTTAATAATCAATGAATATTTACTGGGTTGAGTTGTGTGGCTGGTGGTACATTCAAGGAGAAAAAAGGTGACCCAGAATTCACGTTTGTCACTTAGAGGAAGGCTAGTTCCCTCCCAGCCGCATAGTTGCAGTTGGGCTGAGACAAAATCCTAGCTTTCCAAGGAAACTGTGATCTCTCTCCAGCCTTCAAGGTGTCTTGAGCTTGTTCAACTTTTAATCCTAATCTGACTTCATGAGTCAGTTTCCTGTCTTGCTTCTTCTAAACAAAACCTACCTTATAGCTCTATTGAGAGTTCCTTTTGCCAATTTTCTTCTTTCTCTAATTAATACTCCCACTGTGCCAAAAACAAAGGGTTCCCATCTTTATCTGTGCTGACTTGGAATACATATTTCTGGTCCTGAGGGCCCACCTTGCCTTGTCCTTTTAAGTCAGCCCAAGGTACCCACGTTCGATGGTTTCTATGTCTCCCCAAGTTCACGTGTCGTATATTTAATCCCCCGATTCAACAGTGTTGAGAGGCGGAACCTTTGAGAGGTGATTAGGTCATAAGGGTTCTGGCCTCATACATAGATTACTGTAATTATCACAAGAGTGGGTTTGTTATAAGAGTGAGCTCGGCCCCCCTCCTCTTCCTTTGCTCTTCTACCTCCCACCATAGGATGATGCAACGTGAAGGCCCTCGCCAGATGCTGGCCCCTCAGTCTTAAACTCCCAGCCTCTACACGTACAAGAAATAAATCTCTGCCCTGGATGAATCACCCAGTCTCAGGTATGTTGTTACAGCAGCACAGATAGCCTAAGACTCCACATATGCTCATGAAGCTCTTGGTGCCCTCCATGCTTTGAGGAGCATGTGTCTCCAACTTTGGGCCAGTATCTCAGGCCTTGTTGCTGCTCTCTAGTCTCCTCCATGCTGTTTTTTGAGAGAAACATTTGGACAGCAGGAGAAACAGAGCAGAGAAGAGTCCAGCCAATGCACACACTTGTTCCCATGATGGCTGTCCTGCACACAATGCTGCATTGCTACTCTGGTCCTTAAATCCCCAAAGAATAAGGTAGATATAGGTGGAAGTCCTCTGTAGATACACGGGCAGTTCCTCTAGCGGGTGACCTAAGTATCCATGTACTATTATTTTCAAAATCTAATCAAAATTCCCTTCCACTAGACTTAGCCAATGAATTCCAGGTCCTCTTGGTTCATGGGTGGGGTGGGGGTGCCCAGCCTAAGCCAATCACAGTAAGCACTTCCACAGTCTACACAAAATCTTTGCAGATACAAGTTGACATGTTATAACTTGGGCAGGAAACTTTGTGTGAGCATATGGTCCTCCCAGAGGAATGAATACTGAGAGACAAAATAAGAGAGAAATTGTCCTAGAGGAAAAATATGTACCCCCTTTCCCTACAAGAAACCCAGCAGGGGAGAGCAGGTGTATCCTTAGCCAGATTTGGCGGTAAAGGCTCATGATACCTCACTCTCTCTGACTGATGAACGTCAGATGAACGTTTTGAACAAGTTACTGAGGCCAAGGGAATAATGTGTTGACTGGCTTCTTAAAGCCAGCCTTACCTGTGAACATTTTAGGGTATATAAACCAATAAATCGTCCTTTTTGCTGAAACTGATTGGATTTGAAACTGGTTTGCATTGGGTTTTCTATTATATGCAACCAATAGGGTTGCATCACCTGGAATCCAGGACTCAGGAGACTAGATCTTTCCACAGTACCCCATAGAAATGTTCATCTCTTCCCTGCGCCCCACTGTTTCTGAACAAGACTGATCCCGTAAGGAGGCTGAAGCCATGTCTCCGTAACCCCTGCCCAGTGATCCTGGAGGAGGGCCCTGGATTGTTCTCCTCTCAGCTCCTAACTGCTTCTTTTAAGAACATTATTTCCCCCTCATTTTACCATTTAATGGGAAATATTTTAAAAGATTTAAAATGTTTAAGTAGGTTAATTATTTTCAAAAAGGACAGTGAAATTTTCAAAACTGCTTCTGTCAGTAAATTTAAAATACCATAAATAATTTAGGGCCCAATTTTCCCTCCACAATGAAGAATTAAGAAGCTTCAATCTCTCAAATATTCTCTTTAAAAAAGCTACAATTTCTTCCTGTCCTTTCTGTGGCCTCAGAACTTGGTAGGATAAGTAACCCACAAGACTCAGGGCTGGATAGATTATCTGCTTTGGCAGCTGAAATTCCTTTCCAGTAAAAAATGTCTCTTTTTAATTGGGGTTGGTTTTAGGGTCATTAAAACGCTCCAGTTTTTTACCATCTGAGCAGAAGAGATGAGATTATTTAAGGCCATTTTGCAGATGCAAAAACTGAGACTCATTAAGGTTAAAAATTGGATTAAATTCACTTTTAGCAATTGGGTTTCTTTTCCCTGGAGGAGTGGAATTTAGACTGATTCTACAAAATTGAATCACTCAGGGTAGAGCAGGAAACATAGCTCGTTTGGGGGGAAAGTCAGAAACTTGAAGAAAGGAACATTACATAGACGCGAGCAGGATTGAAGGGGTCAATAAGGGGTCGAGACAACGTATGACTGTTCCAGAGGGGAAAGCAATGAAGACAACAGCAGAGGGAATTGTTTTCCCATGTCACTGGGAGAGCTGGAGTCAAGGGGGGTGGGACCTCAACCTCTCTGTCCTCCTGCCCTGCAGACTCTGGCAAGTGGCGCCCAGACCTCTGTGAAAAAGCAGAGGGCAAAGGAGCCCAAGTGAGGCTGTCCCTGTGGACGGGGACAGAAAGCACAGTGAGCAGAGAAATGTAGAGAATGAAGCAGGGTGTGTAGATGGGGGGCGGCAGCATATGACTAGCACAGAGATCATTACCCTTCTATGTGTCACTGTCCTTCAGACTCAATAGAGATGTATTGTCACTTGTACAATGTCACTTGTGTCTATATATTCTCAACAAATGGCTCTTTCTCACACTAGAGCTTATATCACCAACAAAAAGTAGAGTTATTCTGGTTACAATGTGCCTTTCTTCTGTTTTGGAGTCCTCCAATCCTGCAGGACACCAACATATGACCTTTTGTGATCTTCAGGACAAACCAGGGTGGTATATCCCTATTTTACAGATGAAAAAACCAAAGTTCAAGAGTATAAAGAAATTCCCCAAGGTACAGCAAATGGCAGAGGCAGGAACTGAAGCAGGTGCCCTGATGGATAGCCATAATCAGTACCTCTTTGTGAGGTGGAAAGGGAGGAAAAAAGGGAAGGGGAAAGACCCAAAGGAAGGTGATATTTGCAGCCTATTATATCTGCATCTGAGGAGCACTCAGGTGCATTGTGGGTTCCCCACTCTTCACCTAATGAGTTCTACTTTCATCTGCTGTGCATGTGCTGGGATGCTGTGTCAGATCTCTGATAGCGTCTATGGCATTGATCTGTTACCTAAGTTCTTGGGCGTACAATCTGCTGGTTCTAGTGTCTGCTGACTTTTGCTCATGGTGCTTTGTTTTCTTTCCTTCCTATGTCTATTGTATGAAAAGATTATCTTCAGTGGGACTTTATCTGTGGGAATACTTGTGTGGTCTTGTGGGGTGGTGTGTCTTCTCTGCTCAGTATTATTTTTATTTCTTCTAGGTTGCTAGGGGATATCAGCAACTCAGGGCTCGTTTTTATGTTAAATGATCTGCTTGGGAGTCCAAGATAAAGTCAAACTGCAAACTTATTCCAGGTACAAGATATGAATGGTTCCTTATCATTTACCTGTGCTGGTGGGTAACACTATTCTGGCCCATATCTTCTCTGGAATGTAGCCCTTTGAGCTATTCTGTTTTAGGTATACACATAGGATCCAGTTCCTTTCCTTCCTGTGCCTAGAGCTTCATCTCTCATCCCTCTACAGCAGTGTTTTTCAACCTTTTTTATTTCACAATACACTTAAACCTATAGTTAAAATTTCATGGCATGCTTAAATCATGTTGATAAAAAAAGAGTAAAAAAAGAATATACTTACTGCGCTTTGAACATCTTTCAAAAATAATTTAATTAACAATCTTTAAAAACTGATGAGACACCCCTAACATCCTCTCTGGCACAGCAGTTGAAAATCACTGTTCTATAGCATCAGATAATCTTGCCTGATTAACATATGTACCAGGGACAGTTGCTATGTTTATTTCATGTCTTGTCTCCCCCCCCCTTTTTTTTCTTTCTATTTTTTATTAGATCATATTTGTGTAGATTACTGCATTTCTCTTGTGGTGATAAGGGATATTTCTAGTACTTTCTTGTAAGCCTGAATATGCATTTAGAAGGATGTTATTTATAGTTATCCCTCGTTTTTAGGTGTTTTGTGTCATGAGCATTTTCAAGTTATTCTTTCTTAATTTTGCTGGGAGCGATAGACTTTTTTTTTTTTAACAAAATGTTCTGTGCCTGAAACAGTGTCTGAAACACAGTGGTCTTGCCTAACCCCCCAATCTCACAAATGAGGAAATGTTGGTGTTTGAGACTAGAAATTTTTACTATGTTGAATCCTGCCTATTTGGTTGTTCGGTCTACAGAAAGCCATTTCACATAGTTTATTTGAATATTTCACATAGATTATTTCACATAATTTATTTGAATATAAGATCACACAGTGACTCAACTCATAGAGTTGGAGGAAACTTTAGGAATTATCTAGGGAAATAATTCCTAAACTGGTCCATGGAACTGCTACACAGGAATTATCACAGAGCATAAAATATTACAGACTCCTGGGCCCCACTCCCAGAGATTCTGATCTGAAGCCTAGAAACGAATGTATTTTTATAACTTCTGAGGTGATTTGATGCACAGCCCTATTTGGGAACCCCTGATCTGGACCAGTGATCCACTCACTGAAGATTTACTTACTCTGCACAGCATTGGCAGGGAGTTGCACACAATTACAGTGACAAGAACTCCCTGCAGTAAAAGAGCCGGCTCCCACCTGCCTGTTTTAGTTCCATGCTGGTGAGGCTCCAGACTCTGCACTCCCAGCACCTCCTGCAGAGCTCTGGCTCTCTCCTGCCCTGTGTCATCCCTTCTTGGCCCTTAGAATCAGCTCGGCTCTGGCTGCTTCCGGGTCAGGCAGGTGCTGCACACTCCAGTCCCTCCTTTCCACAGTGATGATGGCCCCGATGCTGGCTTTGCATTGTGACACGCAGAAGGAAGCGAGGAAGGAGAGAGTCATCAGTACACGGAGATACGTTCATCAGTATCCTCAGTCACCGAGGGACAAATGTTCTGGAAAGAGGAAAGCCAGGGAAAGGGGAGGAACTTCATGCATGACTTAGATCCTGTTGTTGGAAATGAACTTTTTTACTTAGGTAAGAGAAGACAAGCCAGGCGGGGAGACACCGGGCCTTCTTGGGAGGTTTGGCACATCTCCCCAGGCAGAGAAACAGGTGGGAAATTTTCCCCAGCGTTTCAGTAATGCCGCCTCGTATAGTTAGAAACAGAGAACGTTCTCTGTCTGATGCTGCTCCCAGAAAGGTTATCATCGATACGGTTCCTGACCTTGCCTTGTGAGTTCCTTCCTTAAAGTGCCGTCCGCACTACCTGTTTTTAATCCTTGCAAAGAACTTCATCTCAGGGCTTTCTACTATTTGGTGATAAGGGGAGTGTGGACATGGGTGCCCACTAGTAAGTGAGCCCCGGGCAGATGGGGGTGCCAGGGGTCGGGGTGTGTTTTGGGTTCTGGGGCACATGGTGCACGAGCTCTGACATTGCCCCTCTATTTCCTGTCCACGGGCAGGGGCTGGGACACAGACGGCATAGACAAAGGCAGGACACTCCCACGGTCAAGGGTTGGCCATGTCCTGATCTTCCAGACATGTTAGGATCTGGACTCCGAATGGGGTTCCCAACAGGGAGGTGATGCAACTATCCCCTTGGTTTCCCACCCTCTTCCCTATAAACAGCTTGCTAGGGCCCTTGTTGTGCATGTCACAGCGTGTGCTGGGGTTGGTCTGTGCACGTCTGGGAGTCTACCTTCCTTTCAGTGTGATGTTTTGAAAAAACAGTGAGCCCGTGCGGGCCGCAGGGAGGTGTGCGTGTGTGGGCATGTGTGTGCATGTGCGTGTCCCTGTGTGTACGTGTGTGTATGCGTGTAGGTGCATGCCTCTGTGTGTGTGCACATGCGCACAGTCAAAAGCTATACCTTGTTTGCTTGTGCTCGAGGAGTGTTTGAACCTACACTAAATGGCTGGAAAATGCTACGATTGTCGAGGTCTATCTATCTACTTGTATTTTCTGCTTCTCTTCGCTGCTGTTGGCTGCCTGCTCTCATTTTGCCTTTTGCCCCATGCCGGCTTGTGGGACCCCCCTCCTCCAAATTACTTATGTTTATCAGACTTGTGCACAATCCATGAGCAAGCAGGCCTGGAGGGAGGGCACCAGCTTGGGACAGAAATTTTGGCTTTCTGGGGGACTTAATTCTTAACTCACTGTGCCTTAGAGGATTGCAGGTAAGTGGTGGGTAGCAATGGCCAGCTCGTAACCAATGAACCTTATCTGATAACAGAGTATGAAAAATTCAATACCCTGAAGAGGAGTTATTTGCACCACCTGTGTCTTTGACCCTTTCTAAAAGGGATCACTTCAGGTTCTTTTTATCAGAATCTTCTTTGATGTACTTAGGGGTTCATTTACATATCATTAATTTCTTGACACAGAAACCAGAGGCAGAAATACCTAAAGGCAGCGTATTATATATTATATACTACAGGCTAAAACAGTGCCAAGAAAGTGGGGGAGAGGGAGAGAGAGCGCCCAGACCAGATCTTTAAATAAAGACGATTCCTCTCTTCCGGGAGGATAGTACAGATGTTAAACCCTAGGGCTTATGCTCAGGATGCCCCCAGTTGTACCCAGCCCCTTATTTCCAGAGTGCCATCTACACTCCATAGAATCAGTGACATCCACCCTCAGTCCATCCAGTGCCTCTAAGGTTTAGTTCTCATGCTTGAAAAAACTGCCTTAGTTTGGTTCTCCCAGAAGCAGACCTGGGGCTGGGATGTGGGTGTGCACTGTTTATGGGAGGTGGGAGGTGATCCTAGGAAGGATCCTTTCTATGCGGGAGGTGATCCTAGGAAGCAGGGAACTGTGGAGTTAGGGAAGGAGGGAGGAAGTCAACAGAGGGTGTGCAGAGGAGCAGACTGTAGACAACTGGGGTTCAACCCCACCCAGAAACTCAGGGGACACCGTGGGGTACATCTCAGTGATCTCGACATGGGGCTGCCGACCAAGCAACCACCCACCCTCTCCCTTCACCTGCAGGGTAGAGGCTGCTCCCCTGGGGGCTAATGCTCTGTGTGTGTAGAAGTGGTGAGTGGATTGTACAGGGAGAGGATATGAGCAGAGCCTTTCAGAATCTGCTGCTTATGGCTTTTTTAAAAAAGTGCCAATTACTAGCAAATCCTCTTGCTCTGATTCAGCACACGCTGTATCAGTTTCTCTCCATATTCCTTTCTGTAACTGCCTGCGGTTCTGGGACCAGGGTGAGCCTTACTCTCTCTCCCCAGTCTTATATTTCGGAAATCACTGAAGACTTCTGTCTGAGGTCCCTGCTTGCAGTTCCTCAGGTGTTAACCTGAATGTCAGAAGCCTTAGCTGGTAGCAGGAGTGGCCTGTGGAATTTGTAGTGTTGTCCCCATGGAGCCAGAGGGCGCTCTGAGCTTCGCTTCCATAATCCCTGCTGCGGAAGTCTCCAATGGGGAGGCTGCAGGATCATATTTAGTCTCCAGACAGTTTTATTTGGTCTGCAAAGTATCTTAAAATATGGGAAACTAGTTGCCAACATTTTGAATGTGTGGGATTTTCATACACACTCTGAATTTCTGGCTTCTCTTGGAACATTGGAAGATCTGTCCATTTGAGGACTACATGAAGGACGGGAGTTGACTAGAAGTGGTCCCCTTCGAGGGGACCTGAGCCTTCCAGGTCACCAGTTTCCACTGGACCACCTGAGTCACTTGGGCTCCTTCCCTGACCTCCGTAGGCATCGGGGTTTTTAATGCTTGCCTTCCCTTCCACGGGGCTGAGTTTGCTTCCTGCTCCTTCCTTGTACCTCTACTCGTCCGCTGGAACTGGATTTCTAATCTTTTCTTCTATTCCTTTGACTTTGATTTCTGTATCCTCTCTGGATTTCTGTGGCATTTTCTCCTGAGAGTACAGGACTCTGTTTCTTGTTCTCTTAGCCATTTGCTAAAATCTTTCTATAAATGAATAGAAATTATGATCTTCCCACACATTAGACTTTTAAGTGCCACCTGCATCCTGCTGCCTTTATCCTCTAATCGCTGCAGACAAGTTTGGATTTTGATGCCAGAATAGAGTCCAAGATAGTAGGGTACTGTGGACTGTATATACCCCATCTATACGTATAGTTTGTGCCTTTGAAGAAAGCACTAGGCTTGTGTCTCTCTCTGGAGTTGCCCATCCTGTCCACCTCAGGGTTTCCACTATTTGTCAGCTCATGTTGCTGAAATTCCAGCACACTTGGCACCTTAACGCAGTAAGCTTATTAATGTTAAATAGACTGTGGTTGTCACTCATTCTGGATGGTTTTGTTGCCATGGAATTCTGAGAAGGTGCAAACCATGCAAGAACTCTCTTTCCTGGTCTCAGCCCAGCTAATTAGATTTGCTCTGAATCTAGAGTTAGAAATGAAGATGGTGCCAATCTAGCAAGTGAACATCACTGTTCTCCTACTTTAGTTATAGAGCTTCCCCCCACCCCCACCCCTGCCCCATACTTTCTGTTGGAGCAGGAGAGAGTACCAGGAGGAGGAGGCCAGGTAATTGGGGACTTTGCATATCATTTAATTTCACTGGTTGAGACTTTTGAGGTGGAAAAGAATTAAACAGAGAAAGTTATTTCTTTCTTTCTTTCTTTCTTTTTTTTTTGAGACAGAGTCTCGCTCTGTTACCCTCAGTAGAGTGTTCTGGCACCATAGTTCACAGCAACCTCAAACCCTTGGGTTCAAGAGATCCTCCTGCCTCAGCCTCCCAAGTAGCTGGGACTACAGGCACCCGCCACAATGCCTGGCTAGTTTTTCTATTTTTAGTAAAGATGGGGTCTTGCTCTTGCTCAGGCTGGTCTCCGAATCCTGAGCTCAAGCAATCTACCTGCCTCAGCCTCCCAGAGTGCTATGATTACAGATGTGGGCCACTGTGTCTGGCCTGGAAAATGATTTCTAAAAGCTCAGTTCACTTAGCATCTCTCCTTGTATAATGCAAATTGCACATGGTCAAGTTCTTCTTAGATAGAAATTGACCGATACAAGGACAGAAACAGAGGAGTCACTTATTTTTGTGAGTTTAATAGCTGGATAGAGTTTGTTAGAATTACAGCATCACAGAATCTTAAAGTTGACTGTGACTCAACCTGACATTAGCAGAAAACAAAACAAGTAAAATATCTGTGTTCAGAGAGAGGATGGGGTTTCATTCATTCATTCATTCATTCATTCAGCCAAACATTCACTGATACCCAACATGTGGCATTCCCGGCCAATGAGAACACACAGGTGAAAGTTATAGACCCCATCCTTTAAGGAGCTGATTTTGCAACCTGGGAGGCTGAACAGGCAGTGTGGTGTGTGGCCCATGCACAGCATTTGTGGAAAGACTGTCTGGATCACAGCTCAGGTCTACTTTGGATCTGGCTGCCCAGCTTTGAGCAACTCACTCTCTATGCTCTGACTTTCCTCCCTTGTAGAATGGAAATAGCAATCTTCTTCCAAGGCAGTGTTTTTTAATCTTTTTTAATCTCACAGTACACTTGAACTTACAGTTAAACTTTCACAGCACACTTAAATTATGTTGGTTAAGAAAAAAAAAAGAATGAAGAAAAGAATACACTTAACTGTGCTTTGAACTTCTTTCGAAAGTAATTTAATTAATGATCTTTTACAAATGTTCACAGCACACCTCAGATCCTCCCATGGCACTGGCTGAAAATCAGTGCTGTAAGGATATGTTCTAAGTGCTAAGGATGATTTGGGTGTCGTGTCTCAGATTTAGGAAGCTCAGTTACTGTATCTATCATCCAAGTAAACAATCGTGATGAAAAGTAACATGTGTTGGGAGTGTCAGGGAGGAAGGAGCCCTTGACTCATTTTAGAGGGTCTGGGAAGGGTTTTGGGAGAAGGGGATAGAGAAAGTCTTCCAAGCTGCAGATGGGGAAGGGAGTCTGCATTTGGTGTGAACAACAGGTTGTGTTGGAGGAGGGAGGAAGTGGGAGAAGGAGAGAGAGACGACATTCAGGGTGAGCAAAGAGGATTTGAGGCTAGTGCCTGTTTCTTGCCCCAATCCCCAGTGAATGACAGTGCCACCCATGAGACAAGACTTGTGGGGGAAGAAACCCTGGAGAGGGAAGGTAAGGATCGCAGCTATAAACAGGCGCATTCTGCAGCTTTGTCAGGAGGTACAGGGGTGGCCCGCATGCACTGGAGATGTCTGGACCGAGAGGAAGCCCACGGATGTGAAATCGAGAGACCTCAGCACATGGGTGGAGACTGGGGGCGAGGGTGATGGGAAGACAAAAAGTCCTTGAAGTGGGCGTAGAATGGAGAGGGAGAAGGCCCTTGGTAGAGGCCTCTGGCACAGTGGTATTCAGGGGCCTGGCAGAGGAGGACAAGCCAAAATAACACGAATGAGGAGGTGATGGTTAAGCCAGGAGATAATTTGTTGGTCCATGTTACTGAAAAGTTGGACACTTATCAGGCTATAGCAATGGCCAGAACAAGGATATAAATACTTTGTCCTTCCCTCTCTTCTCTGTTTTCTCCTCCTCTCTTCCTCCTCCTCCTTTCCCCCCTTTCTTGTGCTGACCACATATCTTGGGAATGCTTGATTTTGGGGTGGCAAAGACGGCCTCATTCAGCCCCAGGTTTTCATCATTTCTGATTCCAGTCCAGCAAACAAGCATAAAACCCATTTACTCCATCAGATCTCTCGGGTTAACTCCTGCTTCACTCACACCTACGCGGCTAATCATTGAGGACCAAGATAGTTGCTGGGGTCCTCAAACTTTTTAAACAGGGGGCCAATTCACTGTCCCTCAGACTGTTGGAGGGCTGGACTATAGTTTAAAAAAAAAAACTGTGAACAAATTCCTATGCACACTGCACAAATCTTATTTTGAAGTAAAAAAACAAAACAGGAACAAATACAATCACACCGCCTCATGTGGTCCGCAGGCCGCAGTTTGAGGACCCTTGGTACAGGGATCAGCCAGGCCTGGGTCTTACGCTCACCACGAATCCTAGTACTGTGTGTAGCACCACCCAAACCAACACACTGGAAAGGAGTGAGACATAATTAAAAAAAATTTAAAACCAAGCCACAAAAGGGATGTTGGGCAGGTAAAAACACCAGATGTCTTCTTAGAAAGTGGGAAGGACATAATCTTAAAATGAACGACTGGCTGTATTTAGCACAATGAAAACCAGACCACATTCTCCTTTGTTTTTTCATCTTGCTCCAGATAATTAGCAACTTTGTCACAGATAGGTCTGTATTGATTGGTGTTTGGAGACCAAAGAGCAAGATGAGGCTCCTGGCTTCTTCCAGGGGAGAATGCTCATCATTTTTCTATTTGCATAAAAGTTAAAAAAAAAAATCCTCCAAGTTTTTACGCTGCTGCAGAACAAACATCACTGTGACTCATGTTTCACAATTTATGTAGCTGGCTTCACATACTTTTGACAGTTCTATCATGGTTTAGATGCTGCGAAATATTTGTTTTCCTCTGTGAAACTGGAGTGGCAGAAATCCACTGGCTTCCTGACGACTGATATTCTGAGCTGGGGTTTCTCAACCTCAGTCCTGTCGACATTTTGGGCAGGATGGTTCTTTGTTGATGGGCTGTCCTGTGTGTCATGGGGTGTTCAGCAGCATCCCTGACCCCTACTCGTGTGAAGTCCAGTTGTGACAACCAAAAATGTCTTCGCACATAGACAAGCGTCCCCAGGCCCTTTGTTGAGAGCCGCTGCTCTGTGTTCTGGTTTCTAGTCATGTAATGTGCTAGGGAAGGGATCCAGGGAGATTAGAAAGGGCTGGGGAATAAGGAAAAAGGACAAAAGGACATCTCTGTCTCTTTGCATGGGTTGAACTTGAAGGGATACAGTTTGGGGACCCTTTTCCCCTGCCCCTTAATTTTCTTCTCTGCAGGTCTCAGGAGAAGGAAGACAGGGAACCTCACCCAGCAGCAGGGTAATTAAAATCTAGGTCTAAAATGAGATGCTTGTAACATAATAGGAGCCCTTTGGAGCTCTTCAGTCAGTGAATGGAATAAGTTTGCTGCCTATAAATAGCACAATTGGCTGCCAAACCCTCTGAAAAGCACTCAACGTGCCAGTGTCAAAGGAAGATGTGTCCAATGCTTTAGACACTGAAAATAAATACCATGAGTCAAAAATAAATGGCATTATTAGCATAAAGGGAGTCCCTAATTAACCAGCAATAGTCCATTACTGTAGCTTTCAATTCATTAAATTGCATAATTACATGAAAACTCGGTTGACGCTTGATTCAGTCAGTGTATCTGGTATTGTCTCCTCAATAATTAGTTCTATAATTGTCAGTTTGACAGGGCAATTAAAAATGTTTGAAGACATTGTGTCAGCTTCCCCGCGTGCGGCTGGGCTCCGTAGGACGGGTCCGGGAGAAAACTTCCATCTGGGCGGCTTGATGCTTCCAGCTCCCGGGAGGAGGAGAAGGAAGGGCAGGAGGGGTCAGCAACAAATGATTGGTAGCATTCTGGGGGAAATTATTCCATCTGGGTGAAGTGGTGTCTTTCCCACCCACTTGGTGGTCTCAGCTGTAAGCCTTGGGGGATGAAAGAGGGGGAGGAAGGCAGCTGCAGGGCTCTGTACATGAGCAAGCATGGGGAGCTACAGTTCTGGGTCTGACTGTGCAGGTGTCACTCCTATTCAGAGTGCCAGGAGTGAGGACCACAGTGCCAGGCACTCAGGAGATGAATGGTGGGGATCATCTGTCCTGGAGTTTCAGTCCCATTTGCATTAGGAGTTCCTTTGATGCCTAGGAGCATGGGGGTACTGTTCCCCATGGGGAGGAGGTGGCCAGTGAAGGCTGGTGTGTATGTGATACAGGGAAGGCCTCTAGCCCATCAATATGTGTTCGAGATTTCTGGGTTTGCACGTTGGCAAAGATCTTGGCTCACTCCCGGGACTAAGATATCAAACCTATGACTACAAGATTGATTCTACTCCTCACTCCTAGTCAGGCCTCTGCTAAATCTCCATGGCTCTTCTCTGGCCAGAAGCGATGCAAGAATGAGGTGGGACAGCTCCTAGATGAGTGGATTTCCAAGCCCTGCAGCTGCACAGGGGTGGGAACACTCAGCTCACTTGGATGAGTTGGACTCTACATGGTAACACCTAATTATTCCAGTCTGCATGGAACTGAGAGAGCTTAGCAGTAGGATGAAACATCTCTTCAAGTTGGGGGACCAGGAAAATGTCTTGAGATTCTAGGTGACTGGTCTCAGATTCCCTTTACTCTTGGGCTTCTCTCTGGGCTTTCTAAAGTTGGGAGGAAGGTGGGATTTTTTCCTCCTAGAAAGAGCAGCTGATGGACATGTGGACATGACAAAGAAGCAAACTAAAAGGAAAAGTCAGATTCAATAGAACATTTTGCACAGAAGAAAGAATGCTTAATCCAACACTCTATGTTCTTGGATCATGATCCAGTTGGATCTTCAATCCACATAGGAATTTCCTATCCTTTTCTAATGGGGCCGAGAAGGGGAAAGGGCTGGAAATGTCTACCCATATTTTATTTTTCTGCTGTGAACAACAGGTTTTATCAACCAAGGTTCGCGATGAGTCCAATAAATGACCTGGACTCTGAATAGGCCTGTTGCTGCCACCTCAGAGGACAATGAAAAGTCTCACCCCCTTTTTGTAGGGTTCTCCTTTAATCTTTAGGAATGATTCTAAATACAAATGAGATGACTGTTCAGTCACTTCTGTGACTTTGTCTCCCAAAGTCTCTACAAATGCACCTGTTCAGTCAATTAAGGCCAATTCCCAGTTCCTGCAGAGTAGAAATAAGAGGACAGTCTCTCTTCAGGGCTCCTGAGCCAGCGATGCATTTAAGGTCCACCTGTGAAGCTAAAAAAAAAAGTTTGGAACTCATCAAAGATCTACTGAATCAACAGTGGAATGGGGGTATGCATGCAGCAAAAGGAGAAAGTTTTTAAATGTATTGGTGTTAATAGCTCCAGGAAGGCTATGTTAACCATTGTGATGAAAATGTATCAAATGGTCTATGAAGCTAGTGTATGATGCCCCATGATCATATCAATGTACACAGCTACGATTTAATAAAAAAAAAAATAGCTTCATCCCTGTCCCACTAAGTGTTCTGACATTGATCATACTCCTCATTCATTCTGTGCCTCTGGCTCTCCCTCACAGATGGTTCTGGATTCTGTTGTGTAAATCAGAGTACTTACAGAACAGCCAAGAATTTATCCTGTAAATAAAATTTATATATTATCTATCTATCTATCTATCTATCCATCCTCACAGCTTCTCTCTCTCTCCCCCTCTTCTCTCTGTGAGGCATAGGTCCCTATACATGTGAGAAAGAGACCAAAATCTATGGGAACAAGTTATGGACTAAGGGGAATTTTTGATAGAAATCACCGTTAAGTCACATTTTGGTTAACGGACTATATTTCTCAGAGGAGATAAATGCCCTGGCTCTATTGGTCAAAATGTCTGGGCTTTGATATTAGACCAGTTCCTTAATCATTCCATAGCATAGTTTCACACTTTCCTCATTTTAAAACTGGAATTAATTCATTCTTTGTACAAATGATTATCGGGTACCCAAATGTGCCAGGCATGTGCCAGGTCCTTGGGCTGCATGCATGAAGAAAGCAGACCCAACTCTCTATTCTCTTGGAATTATATTCTTATGTGAGGAGATAGACAATGAGAAACAAATATAATAAATCAGAAAACTAACTGTCATGTCAAAATAGAGCAGAGAAAAGGAGATGAGGAAGCCTGGTGAGTAGAATGCAATTTTCAAAAAAGGAATTGAAGTAGGCTTTATTAAGAAGGTGACGTCTGAGCAAATGAAAGCCAGGAGCATATTTGAGAAAAAATAAGGAGGCCACTGTGGCTGGAGTGGAGTGAATCAGGAGGGTGGTATCAGGAGTTGAGATCAGACAGGAAACAGAGACTTTGATCATGTAAGAATTTAAAGACCAAAATCAAACAGTTGGCTTTTATGCTGAGTGCACTGGGGAGAGTGTTGAGCAGAGGAGGAACATCATATGATTTGTGCTTTATATTGATCATTCTGAGTGCTACATTGTCAAAAACAGCTATAGGGATTCATGAAAAAAAATTAAGGTGATCAGTTAGGAAATAATTATCATAATTCAAGCAAGAGACAACAGGTGACTTGGGCCGGGTATAATAACAATGCTTATCTTATAGGGTAATTGTAAGTATCACATGAGATAATATACGAATGAATGCAGAATGCTACCTAGCGAAATATAAGCATGACACAAATGGTAGTTATTATCCTCTAAATGGGGCCTCATGTGAGGACTGGGCCGCAAAGAACCCCAGGAATTATTTGGCCTGTGACACCTTTTAGTTTTGGAAAAATTGTCCAGAGGATGCTGTATCAAGGTGAAACTGATGTTCCAGTATGTTTGTAAAAATTATGCTCAGCTATATATTCAAAATTTCCAGAGAGGGTTACAAAATGTTCTTGAAATAATAGTCTAGTCTAATTATAATATTAGCAATGTAAAATGTTTTCAGTATTTTCTTATTTTAATAAGGTGAGCACTATACATTTACTTTTTTTCCAAGTAAGTCTTGTGTGTCCAAGAATCATAAAAAGATGCAAAAAATCACAAAGCCATTTTCTCTTACTCTATAACCATCTTATTTAGCTCTTCCTGTTGAACTGCTGTTGTTCTTTTAACCCCTCAAAGTTAGACAATTCAAAATCCTTGTTTCTCATATAGGTCATCTTTCCAAAGACTTGGAGCTATCAGGACCATAGAATGAACACAGATTTCCTTGTACAATAGGCTAGAAGGAGGGAGAGGAGGAGGAGGAGGAAGAGGAAGAAATAATTTCTAGACAGACTAAAAATTGCTTTTATAATCTCCACCTGATTGCTTCAACCAGCCATAGACTATTATATTAGAGAGCAGAAAGCATATAGAGAAAACAGAGAAAATTAAAAGTGAATAACATTTAAGTTTTAGTACATTCAGTTCAATTGACCAGAATTGTTTGCTGCCCCGTGAACTTAAAACCCAATGAAACATCTCTGATTAGAAGGTTGATTGGGACATCATGCTTCTTGAATCCCAGAGAACATTTTCATGGTCTGCTTGCCTTTTCTATTAAAATATATAACTTATATAGTCCCAAAGATGAAATGGGATGACTGACATGAGTGTACAGGAGTGCCCACGACCTAGTAAGTTCTCAGTAAATATTAGTTTTAGTTATTATTCTAGCTGAGCTTGGAAATGTGAAACAGGAATGATTCAATTTTTGCATCTATTTCCTGGCCCCTATTTCTCATATTGTATATTTTTGAATATTTAAAATTCCTTTATTTCCCTCTGTCCTTTGAACTTTCGGCATCCCAATGCCAAGTTACATATGAACCCTGTCCAGGGTCCTGGTCCCCACGTGCTCAGATTTCAGAAACGTGGCTCCTGTTGGGTGATACTTCCCACATATGTACCTCCTTGGATTCCAGAGAAGTCAATTTTTTCTGTTGCATGCTTCTACCTACAACTTTGCCTTTCTTAGCTTTTGAATTTCTCAGGGCTCTGGGCAACCCTTCTGGCTTATGCATGAGCATAAACGCCTCCTGCAGCCATCCCTTTTCCTTGTGCAGTGAGGGCTTTCCCGGCTTCCTCTCACCTCCCTTTGCCGTATCCCCCTGGCAGTCTTCTCCTTCTGTCAGGTGAACCCTGCCAGGATCTGCCTGTCACACCGGCCTCATGCTGCTTCTTCCACAGGCAGGCCTAAAGCTTTTCCTCTTACATCTCTTTCCTACGGTTTCAGTTCTAACTTTAAAGTATTTTTGTAAAAGCCTATCCATTCATTAGAAGATTTCTTTTCCAGGCCCAAGCCTTAATTTTCTGTTTGACTACTAACACTGAGCCTTCCTTCCTGCTAACGATTTTTCTCTAGGTCCCCAGGCAAACCTGTTTTCCACAGCTAGAGTGGTACCAGAACTTGCCTTTTTATTTCTGGTTTCAGTCCTTGGCTTTGAGGTAACTCTACAAAATCTTTAACAACAACCAAAAACACATGCTATCTTTTCCTTGTCCTAAGCACTGGATTAAACACTATACATTAGGCAGCACTGACCCTAAATTACAGATGCAGACACTGAGGCTCAATCCAATAGGCCAGGATATGCTCTCCACAGTAACATCCCCATCTCTCTTTCTTGTTTTTTTTTTTTATGAGATAGAGTCTCACTATGTTGCCCTCTGTAGAGTGCTGTGGCATCCCCACTCACAGCAACCTCAAACACTTGGGTTTAAGCAATTCTCTTGCCTCAGCCTCCCAAGTAGCTGGGACAACAGGCACCCCCCCATAACACCTGGCTATTTTTGTTGTTGGTGTAGTTGTCATTGTTGTTTAGCAGGCTCGGACTGGGTTCAAACCTGCCTGCCCCAGTGTATGTGGCTGGCACCTTAACCATGGGTATGGGTGCCGAGATCCACATTTCCACTTTATTATTCCCTCTGGTGGTGGGGTCACCCAACCTCATCATCCTGAATAGGGCTTAGCTGTGTGTTAGCTCCGCAGATGTGATTAGAAGCAAAACAGGATAAGGGAGAGGAGAACCTGAAGTAGGGAATCCCCTGTTGCACCCGAAGCCCTGGCTACAACCCGTAATCCAAAGAGTCCTGGCCGAATTGACGTGAACATGGGCTGGTTGTAGAAAGCAGTGCATATTATCACACTGTGGGCAGTGGGCAAGATCTCTCAATCGGCATCTAGCCTCTCTCTTCCAGGAACTTTGGGACACAGCTGTGAGCCCAAATCTAATCCTCCATCTGCTGAACTACACCACATATTAGCATGCTTGAGATGGAGAAAGACTTCAGCAGAGATTCAGAATTGCCAGCTCTTGTCTGTGGACAGTGACTCCCTTGCTAATCCCAGAGGGGCATGGTCTGTATTTCACAGAGCCCATGTGCTGGCTACTTGGTGAGCTGATCTGGATAGCAGCATGAGAAGTAACAGGGGCTATGACAGAAGTCAGCTAAAGTCCACAATCCCATTACGTCTTCAGATGGGAGCCTGAGAGGTCAATACATAAAGAACAATATCAACAACAAGCAACACATCACTTTGCTATTAAGGAACCCAATGGCCAATCCCTGATGGGAGGATTCCAGGAAGAGCTGGAGTAATCAAGAATGTATCACATTCTAAAGGACTGCGAGAGTATCTCCTGCCTCCTAAACCACAATTCCAAGGTGACGACCAGCTGGCCCCCAAGCTGGCAATGATGCACCCTGGTGTGCATGCTTGTGCGTGCGCGCGCACACACACACACACACACACACACACACACACACACACACGCGGGGAAGATGAGCAAGAGAGCCCACAGCATTGAGGCCCAAAGCAGGAGAGAACAAAGACACATCTCTCCAGATTTCAAACTTTGATGTGCATTGAGACGAGGTTAAAAATACACATAGTTTAGAATTACTGAGTTACAGTCCATACTTATAAATCCACCCCATCAGGTGATTCTGATGTGCATGAAGTTTGAGAACGCTGTGATCTAGGCTCCCTCTGTACAGCCCTGGGATTGGCCTCAATCCAACAGGCCCCCAAATTGGCATGAGGTAGGAGATGTTTAGCAGGCTCGGACTGGGAAAAATGTGCTCCTTTCACCTTCTTCAGGTGTGAGCCATAAGGCTTCTTTTTCATAGGTTAGAGGAAGACTTAGCAGACTTCCCTGGCTTCTATTCCTGATCTGATCTGTTTTTTATTTGAACTAGTGAGGGCACAAATTCCAGATTTATGAAGACCTGTTTCAGTAAAGAGTGAAGAGGGAGATCTTCTAGAACTTTAGTCCCCAAACCCTGGCTGCAGGCCTTGTCCTGGTCTGTAGCCTGTAGGAACCAGGCTGCATAGCAGGAGGTGAGTGTCAGAAGAACTATTGAAGCTTCACTTACAGACACTCCCCGTAGCTCACCTCACAGCCTGAGCTCCACCTCCTGTCAGTTTCCCCCAACCCGGTCCATGAGAAAATTGTCTTCCAGGAAACTGTCCTGTGGAGGACAAAGAAAGGTGTTTTTATAAGTGAGCCTCTGCAAGGAAGAATTCACTTGATCCTCCTACTAGAAGGTCCACCTTATAGCACCATGGTCTGGTAGCATCTGTGGTTTGTATTGGAGCTATGAGCCAAAGTGCTTGCTTTGTGTCTTTCCTGGTGTACTAAGTTGCAGGAGGGCAGAGACCTCATCTATCTTTTTCACTGTGCCATCTATGTACCAGGTACGTAGACAGTGTTTGGTAAATGCTAGTTGAATGAATATGTGAAGGAAGGAAGGCATAAATTGGAACAGGCTTGCTGATCTGAAATACAGATTTCTGTGACCTTGGGCAACTCAACATTGATCTCAGTTTTCTCATATGAAAGTAGACATAATAATAGCACCCACTTCTCAGTTTTGAAGATCAAATTAGTTTTTGTGAGTTTTGTATTTGAGACAATGTCTGGTTAGTAACCAATGTTCATTGACATGATCTCATGCCAGTCCTTTCAGAGATAGGTACTCCAGTTCAGCAGTTCAGAGAGAGAAAAAATGCATAGATTGTGGGAAAATATTTCCATGAGTCCTTAATATAATTTTTTTGAAAAATAAAGACAATACAGATAATTTTTCATAAAGTTAAATTTATTAAAACCTTTTTAAAAGAATAACCTTTGCTCTGAGGTTTATGTCTTTCCTCCTTTTTGATTGTGAGGATGTTCTTTCTGTATGAATTGATAATAATAAATGGTAGTTCTTGTATCTTTTTAATGACCTATTCAGCAAAATTAAAGATCAGTAGCCTTATATGAGTACTTCTATTTTTTTGGTTTAATTTTAATGACGGTGCTATAATAATAGCCAATGGATAAACTCCCTTAACACTGAGTGCTATGCTGGGTACTATGGAGAATCCTACAGGATGGGGCCCTGAAAATACGGTATATTCCCTCTCTCTAAGTATAAGTCATGGCACTGTGTTCAAGGAGATGTTCTAAGTGGGTGTGGATGAAGGGGTGGTACAGTGACAACATTCTCCTCATCCCAATTTCCTTTCTCAGTGAATGACTCCATCCAACCCTATCACTTAAGCCAGAAATTTAGGAGTCACATCTTTGATTCTCTGTCCCTCCCTAGTCAGTTGATTACCAAGTGTGGTTGTAATGTCTATCAATGTTTATAATACCCGATTCTCACCACCACAACTACTGCAATGGCCTTAGCATTGATTTCTTCGCCTGGGTTTTTTTGCTTTTCCATTTTTCCTTCATATTTATTTTAGTGGTTAATTGACTGACTAAAAGATCTATTGATTGATTTATCTATATGTCTACCCATCCACATTGCCATCTATCCATCAACCCACACATTCATCCATCCATCTATCCACTATCCACCACCATCCATCTATCCACCTATCCATTCATCCACCATCTATTTACCCATCTATTCATCTACCATCCACCCATTGACCCATCCACTCATCCATCTACCATCCTCCCATCCACCCATCCATTCATGCTTGTATGGTGTACATGCAGCACAGATTTCTAAAACACAGGCTTGAGTCTGTCACACACACTTCTTTCACCTCTTCCTAAAAACCTCAATTCTTCTGTCTGCAGACAGAAAAATATTAAACTTGTTCAAGGTCATTAACGACAAAATATGTAGCAATTGTTCAGTGAAATTTCATATTAAGAGCATTTATGTATATCTTATTTAATTTGTGACAGTGCGATCATTACCCCTCTTTTACTAATGTGGAAACTGCATCTGCGAGATGTTAAGCAACATGTCCAGGGGTGGATCAGATAGCTGGTAGTCAGTCAGAACAGGAACTTCACCTTCTTTTGACTCTCTAAACTACCCTGTCTCTGGACATAACCCTTTTGTCCAGACTCAGTTGTCTCTTCTCAGGGGAAGAGAGAGACACTAAATGTGCTTGGGGGGTGCAAAGGAGAGATGTGGCAATCAGGGAAAAATTCAGAAGGTTAATATGAAGTGAGTCTTGAGGGATGAGTAAGTAGGTATTTAAGATTCAGGCGAGAAGATGTAGGGTTCCCAGGTGGACGGCATAGCATAAGCAAGGTCGTAGAGCCTTGAACCTGTATTAGGAAACCATCCACCTTGGAATCTAAATATGTGGAGTTTCTAAAGAGCAAAAAAACATCACCAAAAGACTCTAAAAGGTGATCATTCACTACATATGTGCATGCATATGGCTGCGTGCACACACCGAGCTATGATTTTAAATGAGAAGAAATTAGTTATTGTGTATAATGTATTCAGTAGTGCTCATGCTAGTAGTGGGTGATGTGGTTGGTCGGTCCCCATGCCAAGATCAGGGGCCAAAAAGAGAAATGAATTATCACAGTGATGACACTGTGCTCACCCTTGTTTGTCAAGAGTTTTGACAGATCTTATTTGTTTATAAATTTTGGTGAGAAGCATTTGCTTTAAAATACAGGGTGGACATAAAGTTCACGTGTAATTTAGAATAGTTTAACACAGTAAATTGCACGTGGACTTTACGGATACCTTGTATTGAATTGAACGGGAGCTAAGCCATGGGGACACACAGTCATATAGTGATATAAAGGACATTGGAAACTACGGAAGGGGGTGAGGGGGGGTGTACCTGACGGGCACAACATATGCTACTCTAGTGATAGGCACACTAAAAGCCCAGACTTTAGCATGATACCATTCTTCCATGTAATGAAAACACTTGTACCCCATAAATATTTTGAAATTTAAAAAGTGTACAATTGTACATTTTAACTGCTAAAGTATGTATTATTGGTGACAGTACTATTTGGAGCTAAAATATCTAAACATCAGGTATATTGTTAATACAGAACAAGACAAGGTCCAGATGGGCAGGATAATGATCTGCTTCCGTGCCTGGCCAGTCAGGGAACGGTCAGTAATAGTGTGGCTGGAATGGAGGGTGCTGTTATCTAGAGGGAGAGTTGGTGGGGCCCCTGGCTTTTGTCTGGCCAGTTACTAGAACCAACTATTACCCCTGTCTGCTTGTTTGATTTTACCCAAATCTTGTCCACTTGTCCATCTTGTCCAGACCTTGGTCCCTGTGGCTTTTCCCACTCAGATCCTCCATTCATGATCTTTAGGATTTGTAATCACTGAAGATCACCTCTTTCCTTGCACTTTGGCCAAATTTGCTTGTAATTATTAATGGAATATACCTACTCTCCTCATGGGCAGGTGCAGATATACAGCTGAGACTAAGGGTGGTCTCCCAGTATTCATTATTACTCTTATTAATAAAGCCTCTGTTATTTATTATTATTATTTGCTGTATACATGGATTCTTAGAATGAAGATAATTATCAGCCTCCTCTAGGAGTATGTGACTTTAATTTTGTGATCAAATATATGTTATTTCCAGGACACATCTCTAGGAGAAGGGGGAACACTCTTATTCACATCACCCCTGATCACTGGAATGCAGACGTCATGTCTGGAGCTGAAGCAATCAAACTAGGCCAAGACTCAAATACTGTGTGTTGAAAATGACAAAGCAAAAGAGTGAAGGGGCCTAGGTCACCTTTGGTCATGACACCTTCTTGATTTTATTTTGCTTGTGAGCAAAACTTCTGATTTTTTAAAAACCGCCATTATTTTGGATTGTCTGTCATTCACAGCACAAATAAATCCTAACAAATTGCATCAGACAGTGTTTCTAGAAATAAACCATCTCAAAATTTAGTAGCTTAAACACCAAACATTTTTTTTTCTTAAAATTTTGTGGATTGGCTTGGTGGTTCTTCTGGTCAGGACAGGCTTAGCTGATCCCTGGGTCTTCTGGTGTCTCCACTAGGACTGCCTGAAACTGGCATTATCTCATTCATATGTCTGGAGGTTGGCTCCACCTGAATGTGGTCTCCATCTTGTGGGCTTCTCTGGACCCATTTATATAACAGTCATAGGATTCTCAGGAGCAGCTGGGAGAGGACTACTATTTATTCCTATTGGTAAGTTCCTATTGGCCAAGACAAATCATATGACCAAGCTCAGAATCAAGGTGGGAGGGGACAACCACAGGGCTTGGTTACAAGGAGGCAGGTGACATGAACAGACTATAGATTACATCTACCACACCCAGAAAGGGAGGATGCTATTTTTAAAAGAGGCTGAATGATTTTCCCCGGGTTAAAACAACTTATTCAGGACAATATTTGGGCTAGAGTTTGAATATCCTGACTCCAAATCCATAGATTGGAAACTATGCTTTCCAAAATAGCCTAGTGCCTAAGATCATGGGCTCTGCATGTAGACTTCCCGAGTTCAAATCCCAGCTTCATTACTGGCTACACTGGCTTCCTTGGGTAACTTATTTGCCTCTCTATTCCTTGGTCTCTACCTCTATAATATAATTATAATGAGACCATTGGGATGTTATGAGCATTAAATAAGTTAATGTATGTACAGTGCTAAAAACAGTGCTTGGCACATAATAAGCGCGCCAAAATGATAGTTAATATTATTGCAACTGAGTATGGCAGCAATTTCAGATGCCTTCATCACTCTCATTGCAGAAGCCATTGGAGCTAACAGATGTGTGAGCCCTTTTGTGTGAAGAGATTTACCCACATGTGAGGTGCTATTATTTTTACTGTTAGAGCTCACACCTCTGAGATTTTCCTCAGATTTAGATTCTAGTTAAATTAGAAGATAACTGTCACTCCAGGACATTTCTGGCCAGAAAGGTATGCCCAGGGGTCTCTCCATGAAGGCTTCTTGTCATCTCCACAAGCCTGCTGCAAAAACAGAAGGCTTGAGGGCAGTGGCTGACTACAGTAAAGCTCTCGTCTCTGCAGCATTGCCTTGGTAGGAAAAAAAAAAAAGATGAAAGGGATCTAACTGTAGGTAATTAATTCTCCTGGTGTTTTTGGGTATGTGCATCTGCTTCAGTGGCTACATTTGTTAATATCAAGTGATGGGGATTTCTTTCAGAGCAATTGTAATAAAAATTAAAAAAAGAAAAGGAACATTTTTGAATCACTAAGCTGGCCGCCCTAAATCTCTGGCCTGTTTGGTATGGGAAACCTTTCATCCAGCATGCATTTTTTATAAAAGGATTGAAAACCCAAGAAATAAAACATGGGGTGTGGAATATCATTATGCAGGAGTTAGAGCTGCCCGGGGAACTGGAATCAAACAGCCAGTTCCGGGGGAGTAGGTTGGTTCTGGGGACCACAAAAGCCAAAAGCAGGGGGATGAGCACGGTTCCAAGAGGATTCGCTGAGCCCAGAAAAAGTCAGTGAAATGCTGACCAGTGGTTAGCTCCTAACTAAGGTTGCAAAAAATAAAAGAGAGGTTCACTCTTAGCTGGCACCCTAAGCTCGCCTGACATCCCCAAGTTGCTGGACAATCAAATTTCCACAACCACTACCCTAGTCTAAGTCATTAGTCACTATAGTCACAGTGATTCTCTAACAAACAAATCCAAACATATATAACAAAATGGGTCAAATGTCATAAATGTGTATTTTACTCCATTTAAAGTCTGGAATGGGTGCCCCTGAAGGGTGGGACACTCTCCTCCAAATAGTGATTCAGGGCTTGGATTTTCTAACGGCTGTGGCTACACCATCTTTGGAATGTGGCTTTCCAGGTTCCTCATCTGCCTGGGGAGGATAACACGTGGGAGGGCTTTATGGGTCAGTCCTGGGAGGGCTGCAAGATTTATGCTTATATCTCATTTGCTGAAACTTAGCCACGTGGCCACATCTAACTGTGAGATGGTCTGGAAACATTGTTTTGCTATATTCTCTGCCTTCCACCCCTCTTCTCACTCCCTGAAAGAGATAAGAATTCTGGCAAATGCGTAGCCAATCTCTGCTATACCTGACATTATTACATTACTTGCATTTTTGAGCCAATCTGTTCTGTGTACTGAAGCTACAGTAGTTGGTTCAGTTCTTGACTTCGAGGATTTCTCACCGCAGTAAGAATAAAACTCAACTCTGTTCCCATGCCCTAAGAAGCCTTGCATGGATGGGAAGCTGGTATCAATCTAGCAGGCCACTCTAGCTCCATGCTCACCCTGAGCTCTTTCCTGCTCTAGGGCATTTGTCTTTGTCATTGAACACCCTTCTCCTTTGGTATCTGTCTCCTTCATGTGCTATCTGTTGCAGTCAAAGTTCACTTTCTAGGAGAGACTCTTCTGGCCATCCTAAGGTCACTGGCCCCTCTTCTTACTACTCTCCATTACCTTTTAGCAATATCACACTCAGGAATAATCTGGGTCCTTAACATGTTTAATTACTGTCTCTATTTTCCACAAGACAAGGAACCAGATAAGCCAATATTTTTTGACAGCATGACATCGCAACTGCTGACTCAACTCTGCTGTTGTAGCAGAAAAGCAGCCTTAGACATTGTGCAGGAGAGTGTTTATGGCTGTTTTTCAATAAAACTTTATTTATAAAAAATATATGATCTGGGCCAGATTTGGCATACTTTATGGTTTGCTGATCCCTGCTCTGGAGGTCAGGGACCTTATGTGTCATTTCTGCATGCCTGTCTGTTAGTATGTGATTCACACATAGTAGACACTCAAAAGTGTCAGTTTAATGAGTGACAAGATAATTCCATGTGGTTCACTCCTCTCCCTCATCTACTGTTTCACACAAGGGAAAACCCAAGGCAGTCCTAGGCTGGGCAGCTGTGCTGCTTCTGGTTTACAACCTTTCTACTGATCTTTACACTGAGTGTAAGTGTATGCTTGATTTTGATGTTTAAATTTTCACCCGACCCCATGTCAAGGGATTTTTTGAACTGGCTCTGAGTTCAATATGGAAGGGAAATAATGGGTATGGACAGACTCATGTTTCACAAACTTAGAGATGCTTGATATGGCACACTGTAGAGTGGTTCACTCCCAGTTCCATTTCCAAGCCCATCTCACATGTTGTCCTTAACTAAAGAGACTTGGAAGCAAAAATATATATATTTTTTAATTTCAGATTACTATGAGGGTACAAATGTTTAGGTTACATTGTTTTCATTTCTAAGGTAAAGTTCAAGTTGTAGTTGAGCCCTTCACCCAGGGGGCGTGCTGAACACCTTCACGTTGTGCACATTAGGCGAGATCCCACCAACTGCCCTCCTCCCTGCTCCCCACTTCTCTTTCTCCTTTCCCCTCCCCCTCTCTAGGCCATACTTGTGTTTTTCTTTCTTGTGGGCTTATAGTTGTTTATATATTGACTTCATATTAGTATTGAGTACACTGGATACTGTTTTCCATTCTTATGATACTTTACTAAGAAAAATGTGTTTTAATTCCATCCAGGTAAACACAAAAGTTATAAAGTCTCTGTCTTTTCTTATGGCTGAATAGTACTCTACGGTATACATATACAACAGTTCATTCATGGCTAAGCAAAAATCTTGATCTTCCCAGACACCCTCTAATGAAGAGATAGTCACAAATGACAACATTGATCAGTGGTACTTCAGTGGAACTCTACCAAGAAGGGTTTCTGAAAAAGCATTTGCTTTCTTCAGGAAAAGCAATAGACTTGACCATGTATCCTTGAATTTTGTCTTTCTTCCTGACTGTGATGCATTTAGGATGCCTAGAGGTGCAGCAGCCACCTGTGGGCATGACAAGAACAACCAAGCACCATGCCTGTTGGAACAGAAGACAGAAGGACCTCAGTGTATCCTAGTGTGGCTAGAGCCACACTAGCCCTCACATGCCCTCTGGGGTTCTTGTTTTTTAAGACAACTAAAGCCCTTACTCAATGAAGCCACTGTGAGTTGGGTTTTCTTTTCCTTGCAGCTGAACACATTCTTAACTTATATACCAGATAACTGCCAATAGCCCTGAGCCTGCCCCTGCCTTTTTTTGTTTTTTTTCCTCTTTGGAAATCTCAAAAGCTTTGTTTCTTTAATAACCTCTGTTATTTTTATGATTGTTCCTTTCTGGTTCATCATTTCTTGTTCAAATTCCCAGCAGAGGAAAGAGTAGCTAGAAAAATGCCCAGTCTTAGGGGACATAATGCATTTGTGGGTGCCACGCAGATGTGGGTACATGGCCGGCAATGCCCACTTCTGTCCTACCGCGTTTTTGCATGGCTCTGAGCTTGTATCTCTGGTTTTTCTGACTCTGGGATGATTCAAATGTCATCTTCTGAACCTCCTTCTGAAATTTCTCCATCTTTAGGACCCTACTTCTGACTGCAGGCCACGTGTATATGTCTTCTCTGGCTTGGTCAGACCAACTTTTAAAAGACAGGTGGCACATGGAATGTGAATCTTAGACAAGGCTCTTCAAAATGACCCACTGTAACATCTTTATCAGAACATTTCCTAGTAAAATAGCAAGCTCACAGGAGGAGCTAAGATTTATTAAATCATCAATTCACCAGATATTTCCTGAACACTCATGTGTGTGCCTGCACCCTGTACTGGGTGCTGAGGATACAGAAATGTGAAAGCTTATTTCTACCCTAAAGATGCTTACAATCAAGTTCAGGTGAAAGACACAAAGACTATTCCAATAGAATGGGGTACATGTAATAGAAGTCACCAATAAGAAAGAGGAAGGATGGGTAATTCTGCCTGGAAGTTAAGGGGTGGGGTTATGGGTTATAGTTTGACCCAGACTCCACTTTGAACATTTGTGCATAGAGTATTATTTCAGATGGAAGAAATAGCTGTGCTGAAGTCCAGACATGTGAGCACTCGTGGGATGTCTGGGCTTCTGTGAGGAGGCAGGCATGGCTATAGTGTGGGCTCCAGGTAGTACTGGAAGGAGCGTTGACTCCGGATGAGGCTAGATAAGAGAGCAAGGTCCAGACTCAGCTGGAGATCTTGGACTTCATCCAAAGGTCCAGAGGCATCCTGAGTGAATAGCCCTGAACACATGAACCCCATGGTGGGGGCCTGCCACTCTCCACTCACAACATCAGTGTGAGTGTAAACACAACACCAGGAAAACAAGTCTCCAGAGATAACTGAGTCTGTACTTACTATACCATGAGCAGTGCCAATGCAACCACTGACTTTCAGTTCACAAATCCTTGCTGTTTCCTTTTCTGTAAGACAACAGTATATGTTGTTTTCTGTTTACTTTAAGTAACATAAACAAATAACTCTCCTTTATATTGGTCTTTCACAGATGGAGGGTTATTGGGTGCAAGGGTCTTCATGCAACAGTAGAAGGATTGATTGTGCCTGAGAAATCACACTGTGCTTTGGAACCATGAGACTTCTCACCCACTGACACCTCTGTGGGGGGACTCTGGCAGACAGTGCATAGAGTGGGACAGCATCTGAGGCCACATGAGACCCCCGTCCCTTACTTGGGTCAAAGAGCTCACTCGCCTGTCACTGTGTTTCCTATCCTTGCTTTCTAAGGTTGAGCAGCCTTGTCCAGGAAGCTCACTGATTATTTGGGATTTTCTACGTTTCCACAATTGTGATTCTAGGATTCTGTGTGTCACTAAACTGAAGATTTGACAAACACAACATATCACAAACATGAGCAAGTCCTGACGGCAGTCTTTAGCCCTCTGATTCTCTGCTGTCAGAGGGAGAAGCATCCCAGTGGCTGAGGGTCTAACACAAGCATTTCTATTATGTGGCTTCCAGAGTGAAACTCATGTCCTCCTGGCTAACAATGCCTAACTCTGTAACAGGAGGAGAGTCGCTAATGCTGGAAAGGCACACAGGCATCCTGGCAGCTGTGTGGATGACCACAAACCAGCTGGCGTGGCTTGGGGACTCTGGTTGATTTTGTGAGTTTCATTTATATCTCAGATGCTGCCTCTTACAGTTTTCATCTTTTTCCTTTTCTCTTGTACTCATGAGAAGAGACACCAACTATTCCTCTTGGACATTGACCCTGTAACAGTCATTTTAATTATGGACATGTCTAGGTGTGGAATATTGAATCTGGAAGGCTTCTTGGACATGTTCATGGTGGAGTTTATAAGACAACTGTAGAGGGAGAATTGAGATCCCAGATTTTATCATTAAGTGTATGGCTTTAGGAAAGCCACTTCTCCTTCTGCGTTTCAGTGTCCCACCTTTATTTTTTAATATTTTTTTAACTTATATATATATATATACACACACATATATATATTTTTTATTGTTAAATCATAGCTGTGTACATTTGTGCAATCAAGAGGTACAATGTGCTGGTTTCATATACAATCTGAAATATTCTCATCAAACTGTTCAACGTAGCCTTCATGACATTTTCTTAGTTATTATATGTGGACATTTGTATTCTGCATTTAGTAGGTTTCGCCTGTACCCATTCTAAGATGCACCGTAGGTGTGGCCCCATCCATTACCCTTCCTCCACCCTAACCTCCCCCCTCCCTTCCCCTCCCTTGGCCCCTTCCTCATATTCTTGTGCTATAGTTGAGATATAGCCTTCATATATATTATTATGAATTATATAAATTAGCTTCATAGTAGGGCTGAGTACATTGGATACTTTTTCTTCCATTCTTGAGATACTTTGCTAAGAAGAATATGTTCCAGCTTCATCCATGTAAACATGAAAGAGGTAAAGTTTCCATCTTTCTTCAAGGCTACGTAATATTCCATGGTATACATGTACCACAATTAGCTAGTCCATTCTTGGGTCGATGGGCACTTGGGCTTCTTCCATGACTTAGCAATTATGAATTGGGCTGCAATAAACATTCTGGTATGTCTTTGTTATATTGTGATTTTTGGTCTTCTGGGTATAAACCTAGTAAAGGGATTATAGGATCGAATGGCAGGTCTATTTTTAGCTCTCTAAGTATTTTCCAAACATCCTTCCAGAAGAACGTATTAGTGGGCATTCCCACCAGCAGTGTAGAAGTGTGCCCTTTTCTCCACATCCACGCCAACATCTCTGGTTTTGGGATTTTGTTATGTGGGCTACTCTTACTGGGATATCTCAAAGTAGTTTTGATTTGCATTTCTCTGATGAATAAGGATGATGAGCTTTTTTTCATGTGTTTGTAGATTGTGCATCTGTCTTCTTTAGAGAAGTTTCTCTTCAAGTCTCTTGCCCACCCTAAGATGGGATCACGTGTTCTTTTCTTGCTAATATGTTTGAATTCTCTGTGGATTCTGGTTATTAAACCTTTATCGGAGGTATAACCTGCAAATATTTTCTCCCATTCTGAGGGCTGTCTGCTTGCTTTACTTACCATGTTCTTGGCTGTGCAGAAGCTTTTTAGTTTGATCAGGTGCCGGTAATTTATTTTTGATACTGCTTCAATTGCCTGGGGAGTCCTCCTCATAAAATATTCACCCAGGCCGATTCCTTCAAGAGTTTTCCCTACACTTTCTTCAAGTATTTTTATAGTTTCATATCTTAAGTTTAAATCTTTTATACAGTGAGAGTCTATCTTAGCTAATGGTGAAAGGTGTGGGTCCAGTTTCAGACTTTTATAGATCGCCAGCCAGTTCACCCAGCACCATTTGTTAAATAGGGAATCTTTTCCCCACTGAATGTTTTTAATTGGCTTGTCAAAGATCAAATAACGGTAAGTAGCTGGATTCATCTCTTGGTTCTGTATTCTGTTCCAGAGATCTACTTCTCTATTTTTGTGCCAGTACCATGCTGTTTTGATCACTATCGATTTATAGTATAGTCTCAGGTCTGGTAGCGTGATTCCTCCTGCTTTGTTTTTATTTCTGAGTAACGTCTTGGCTATTTGATGTTTTTTTCTGATTCCATATGAAATGTAGTATTATTTTTTCAAGATATTTAAACTATGACAATGGAGCTTTGATAGGAATTGCATTAAAATTGTATATTGCTTTGGGTGGTATAGACATTTTAACGATGTTGATTCTTCCCAACCATGAGCATGGTTAGTTTTTCCATTTGTTAACATCTTCACTATTTCTTTTCTTAAAGTTTCATAGTTCTCTTTATAGAGATCTTTCACATCCTTTGTTAGATGAACTCCCAAATATTTCATCTTCTTTGGCACTACTGTGAAAGGAATGGAGTCCTTGACTGTTTTTTTTGACTTGGCTATTGTTGGTACATATAAAGGGTACAGATTTATGGGTGTTGATTTTGTAGCCTGAGACTTTGCTGTATTCCTTGATCACTTCTAAAAGTTTTGTAGTAGAATCCCTAGTGTTTTCCAGATATACGATCATGTCATCTGCGAAGAGTGAAAGTTTGTTCTCTTCTGATCCTATGTGGATGTCCTTGATCGCCTTTCCTTCCCTAATTTCTCCATTATAATGTTAAAGAGAAATGGAGACAATGGGCAACCTTGTCTGATTCCTGACCTAAGTGGAAATGATTTCAATTTAACTCCATTCAATACAATATTGGCTGTGGGTTTGCTATAGATGGCCTCTATTAGTTTAAGAAATGTCCATTCTATACCAATTTTCTTAAGTGTTCTGATCATGAAGCGATGCTGGATATTATCAAAAGGCTTTTCTGCATCAATTGAGAGAATCATATAGGCTTTATTTTTTAGTTTGTTTATGTGCTGAATTACATTTATAGATTTACGTATATTGAACCAGCCTTGAGACCCTGGGATAAATCCCACTTGGTCATGGTGTATAATTTTTTTGATGTGTTGTTGGATTCTGTTTGTTAGGATCTTATTGAGTATTTTTGCATCAATATTCATTAGTGATATTGGTCTATAATTTTCTTTTCTTGTTGGGTCTTTCCCTGGTTTAGGGATCAAGGTGATGTTTGCTTTGTAGAATGTGTTGGGTAGTATTCCTTCTTTTTCTATATTTTGGAAGAGGTTTAGTAATATAGATACTAGTTCTTCTCTAAAGGTTTGGTAGAATTCTGGTCCTGGGCTATACTTTTTAGGGAGATTTTATATAGTCAATGTTATTTCAGAACTTGATATAGGTCTGTTCACATTTCCAGTTTGTTCTGGCTAAGTCTTTGTACGTGGTGTACTTCCAAGTATTGGTTGATTTCTTTCAGATTTTCATATTTCTGAGAGTAAGTTTCTTGTAATATTTGTTAAGGATTTTTTTAATTTCTAGGGGTCTGTTGTTATTTCATCTTTACCATTTCTTTGATGAAATTAAAGATTTTACTCGTTTTTTTTCCTGGTTAGGTTGGCCAAAGGTTTATCTATTTTATTGATCTTTTCAAAAAACCAACTTTTGAATTTATTGATCTGTTGTATAATTCTTTTGTTTTCAATTTCATTTAATTCTGCTCTGATTTTGGTTATTTCTTTTCTTTTGCTGGGTTTGGGATTGGAATGTTCTTCCTTCTCCAGTTGCTTGAGATGTCCCATTAAGTTATTAACTTCTTTTTTTTCCGTTTTCTTGAGGAAGACTTGCAGTGCTATAAATTTCCCTCTTAGGACTGCCTTTTCAGTATCCCTGAGGTTCCGATAATTTGTGTGTTCATTGTTTTGTTGCAAAAATTTGGTGATTTCCTTCTTAATCTCATCTATAACCCATCTATCCTTCAGCAAAAGGTTATTTAGCTTCGATGTTTTAGTATGGGTATGCAGATTCCTGTTGTTATTGAGTTCAACTTTTATTCCATGATGGTCTGAGAGGATGCAAGGAATAATTTCTATGTTTTTAAATTTGCTGAGTTTAGATTTGTGGCCTAGGATGTGGTCGATTTTGGAGTATGTCCATGTGCTGATGAGAAGAATGTGTATTCAGTTTTGTTGGAATGAAATGTTCTGTGGATGTCTGTTACGTCCAGATGTTGAATTGTTAAGTTTAAATCTAAGATTTTTTTGCTTAGCTTCTTTTTGGAGGATCTATGCAGCACTGCTAAAGGGGTGTTAGAATCTCCAACTACTATGGAACTGGAGGAAATCAAGTTGCTCATGTCTGTTAGAGTTTCTCTTATAAATTGAGGTGCATTCTGGTTGGGTACATAAATATCGATAATTGAAATCTCATCATTTTGAGTATTACCTTTAACAAATATGAAGTGTCCACCCTTATCCTTCCTTATTTTGGTTGGTTTAAAGCCTATTGCATCTGCAAATAGGATTGCAATGCCTAGTTTTTTCTTCTTTCCATTTGCCTGGAGTATAGATGACCATCCCTTCACCTTGAGTCTATATTTGTCTTTTAATGTAAGATGAGATTCTTGTATGCAGCAGATATCTGGATTGCGTTTTTGTATCCAGTCAGCCAACCTGTGCCTCTTTAGAGGACAATTTAAACCATTCACATTAATTGAGAATATTGATAAGCCTTTTGAGAGTCTGGCGGAGATTTTTAATCCTTTTGCGACTGTGGAAGTTTGAATTTGATCAAAATTTTCTGGATGAGTTTACTTTTGTGGTGGAGGATTATGCTGGTTTTTATGGAGGATAGGTCTGAGAATATCCTGGAGAGCTGTTTTAGTTGTGGCCAATTTCTTCAACATGTGGATGTCATTAAAGTATTTAATTTCTCCATCATAAATGAAACTCAGTTTAGCTGGGTACAGGATCCTGGGTTGAAAGTTATTTTGGTTTAGGAGATTAAAAATCGATGTTCATTCTCTTCTAGCTTGAAAGGTTTCAGCAGAGAGATCTGCAGTTATTCTAATATTCTTCTCCTTGTAGGTAATGGTTTTCTTTTGTCTGGCTGCTTTCAGAATTTTCTCCTTCATATTAACTTTAGTAAAATTGATTATGATGTGTATGGGGGATATCTTATTTGGGTTGAGTCATGCTGGAGTTCTGAAACTGTCTGCTATCTGATTTTCAGAATCTCTTGGCATGTCTGGAAAGTTCTCTTTCACAATCTCATAGAGAAGAGATTCTTGCCTTGTGAAGCCACTTCATCATTTTCAGGATCCCTATAAGATTAATATTGGTTTTCTTCAAATTATCCGAGAGCTCTCTGAGAGAGTGATCTATTTTTGCCCTCCATTTCTCTTCCTCTTTGAGAGTTTGGGAACGTTTGAAAGCTTTGTCTTCGATGTCAGAAATCCTTTCTTCTGCTTTCTCCATTCTGTTACTGAGGGATTCTATTGTGTTTCTCAGATCTTTGAGGGCTGCAACTTCTTGTCTCAATGTGTCAAAATCTTTGGTCATTTGGTCTTTGAATTGTTGAATTCTTGAGATATCTTTTGGGTTACTGCTTGGAATTCTAATTCAATCTTATTTGCTATCCAGATTCTAAATTCAATTTCTGACATCTCAGCTATTTTTTGTGCATGGGATCTTGTGCTGTGTCTGTCCCATTGATCCTTGGGGGAGTTGATCTACTCTGATCATTCATATTGCCAGATTTCATCTCATGATTGTTTTTCACTGTTGCCTCTGGCCATCCTCAGAGTTGGGGAGGTGTCTATCTGAGATTAGACCCTGGGGTGATCACTGAATTGTTTCTGGATATTTGTAGGGAGTCTGTGTAGCTCTTCTGGGGCTGCCTCAGCCAGGGAGTTCTGGTTGTAGGAACTGCTCTGGAGTGTGACACCCCCAATACAGCAACAGGGCGGGGGGTGGTGCACACGGTTTGGGAGTGCCTGGTGCCCAGTGACTTTGGCACAGATAGCCCAAGGCTCCAGCCGCCTCTGGCCCAGAGAAGGGTTCCCCACAGCTAGGGCTTTGAAGGGCACACGGCTACCAGAGTCCCTGGCCAGGCGAGTGGGCCGGTGTGGAGGCAGGTAGGGTACAGGAGGGAGGACCCGGCATTGCTCGACTCCCAGAGTTCCTGTCAGGGCGTGGGGAGGTCCAGCGGGCGGGGTGCAGCTCTTATGGAGGTCTGGGCGGGTGCCTATTGCAGGTCCTGGTGCAGCTCTTTCCCAGGCCAAGAAGGTGCTCATGGCGGGTCCTGGTGCAGCTCTTCCGGTGGTCTGGGAGGGTGCTGATTGTGGGTCACGGGGCAGCTCTTCCAGAGGTCCCCAGTGTCCCACCTTTAAAATGAAAATGTTGAATTGTTCAGGGATCACAGTGGCCAACTTAAATGCCAACGGGGGCAAGAGATAACAGAACCATGAAATAGGCTGGTTACACGTGCATCAGCGGACTCTGTGTGCTTGGGCGCCCTGGACCGGGCACCAGCTCATTATTTCCACACGGGGATGCAGGCCCAGAGTTTGGAGAGCTTCTAGAATTTCAAGAGAAGGAAGTAATACATATTTTGTGAGGAATCTCCAAGTTTTTAAATATCAATGTAACATTTTTGAAACACTGAGTAAATCAAATAATTTTATCCACTGACCAAATTTCAACCCGTGGATCACCAGTTTCCATCTTCTGGACCTGCTGGCCTGTCTCCCTGCCTGCTGTGCTATGCCTGGGTGGGAGATCCCACCAAGAACTTTGGGTGCTCTTCTGTGGTTCTTTTAAGAATAGACTCTGATATTGAGCTGTGTGATTTGGACAGGTCACATCCCCTTTCGTTTGTAGCATGGAAAACAATGAGATCTATTTCCTGGGACTGTTGTGAGAGGGATATGAAATGATGTGCCTGAACTACTGTGCTCAGGGTATGGCCATGAGTTAAACCTCCTTTTCTTCTTCCTTTTTTCTTTTTTAATTTTCATGGACTCACTCAGTAAATAATAATCAGACACCTATTGTGGAACAGGCACTGTGCCAGGTGCTGGAACACAGCAGTGAACAAGCTAGGCAGACTCTCTGAACTCTCCCAAATGTTCACCGTAATGCAAGGAGCCAGTAGAGAATGCTAATTATGTGCCAGGCTTTAGAAGCATAACCCTTTGCTGCTTGTATCAGTCTCACAAAGTGTTTATCATCATTCTCTACTTTGTAGATTAAAAAAATGAGGCCAGAAAAGAGGTAAATCACTTGCTTTGGGTTACATAACTAATAATGAATCTTGGGTTTAGTTCTGCCAGATTTTATTTATCTATTTATTTTTTGAGTCAGAGTCTCACTCTGTCACCCTGGGGAGAGTGCCATGGCATCATTGCTTGTATCAACCTCAGACTCTTGGGCTTAGACAATCCTCCTGCATCAGCCTCCAGAACTCCTGGAACTATGGGTGTGTGCCATTACACCTGGCTGGGTTTTCTACTTTTAGTAGAGACGGGGTTTCACTCTTGCTCAGGCTGGTTTCTGACTTCTGAGCTCAAGCAATCCACCTGCTTCAGCCTCCCAGAGTGTTAGGATTACAGGTGTGAGCCACCATGCTTGGTCTTTTCCATAGACAGGGTCTTACTCTGTCACCCAAGGTAGAGTGTAATGGAATCATTGCTCACAGTAAACTTCCAGATTTTAATCACTTAATAAACATCAGTGATTTTAGGCTAGTAAGGCAGGCCAGTAAGATAGAGTATGATGCTTTGAGGCTAAGAGAGAAGAAATACAGGGGTTGTGAGATAATGAGGGGTACCTATTCTGGTGGGAGGGGTGTGGATTTAGGAGAGAGAGAGAGATATGGGATGGGAGTGGTAGTGGTCAAGAAAAGTGAGTGGCAGCGGTCAAGAAAAGTGTTCTAGAAGAAATTGCATCTAAATTAGCATCTGAACTCCCTGGAGCTTTTGAAGAGAGTTGTGTGAGCACCTGTAGGAGTGACTGACATGGCAGAATCTTCATCAAATGCAGAAAAATCTTTCTTCATTTTTTTCTGGGCATCCTTGCTTTGTGTCTCTTGTGCAAAAAGTCTCAATGTCTCAAAAACCACGAAAGAAATAATTTGGAAGTAGCAGGGAGAAAGGGTGACCCCTTGATTAGGCACAGAAGAGAAGTGCTCTTCTGTGCAAGGGGGTGACCACCTGCTCTCCCACCCCTCTACTTGTTCTTTCTGCAGAATCTGTTCTCTGGGCCAAGGGCTCCATGACAAGAGCATGGGCAAGGGACTGGGGGAGGCTAGGTGGTCTTGTGGTCAAGCCCTGGGACTCTGGAATCATACTGTTGAGCTCAAAACCTGGCTGCCCCTCTCTACCTCTGGGACGTTGGTCTGGTGGTTACTTTTATCCTGTCTCAGTTTATCCATATATCAAATGGACTTCACAATAATAGGACTTAACTCTTAGGGTAATTGGGATAGTTACATTATAACATGGGGGGGTTCATCCAGGGACCTCCAAATAATACACTCAGCAATTATTTGTGGATTAAGGAATCTGAAAAACCCATTATCATATTCAATTCCCCTTAGTAAGCAAATGTTCTTTGAGAACCTTTTATAGGTTACACGTGCATATGTAATGATTATTTCATTTAATCCTCTTAAAAATCTTGCAGGGTAAGAGTTCTTAAACTTTTTCCACAGATGATCTCTCAGCATCATTTAAGTTATTATGGGCAATTGGGCATCATGGAGCACTCCTGCCTCTGGGCCTTTGTGGTTTCTTCTGCCTGGAATGCTTTTCCTTCCAATATTCATAGGATATACTCCTGATTCTTTCATAACTCTGCTCAAAAGTCACCTCCTCTGAGAAGCCTTCCTGATGTCCTCTTTATGTAAACAGTACCTGAGTCACTCCCTAGCTCCTTTGTCCTGATTTATTTTTCTTCATAGCAGTTCATAATAGCTGGCATTCTTCACCCCTCTCCTCCTGCTTTCTGCCTCCCTCCATCATTTAACTTCACCCAGTAGAACTGAAGCTTGGTGAAGACGGGAGCTTTGCCTTGACTGTCAGATATTGTATCCCTATTTCTAGGAATTCAATAAATAGTCGCTTGATAAATGAATTGATACATGGATAGGTGGACGGAGGGATGGAAGGCTAAATGAGAGGTGGATGGATGATTGGATGGGGAAATAAATGGGCAATGAATGGATAGGTGGATAGATGGGTGGATGAGTGGGTGGGTGTATAGGTATGGGTAAAAAACACACAGAATTTTGAGTCAGATGGGCCTGGGACCAAACCCCAGTGATGTCTGTCTCCTGCACCTGCTCCATACATTCCATCTGTATTCTTAAGTAATTCATTTGGCATCATTTTAAGCAACATTGGACCATTAAGCATCATTTAACCATCATTTACAATGTTCTAGGATGCTCTAGAGTTTAGAGATGGCTCATAGCTCAAGGGCACCTGTTTTCTTTTGACTCTCAGACTCCAAGTACAGAAGCTCCTATTTATCTATCATAAACATGCAGAATCTGCATGTGATTTCAGTTGATGAAGAGGGTTAAACTGCCATAAAATGAAACACATTCTGATACCCAAATATGACCTAATCCTTTCATATTATAGATAATAACTGTCCCAGATATGTGAATGTACATCCCTAAGGTCCTCTGGGGATTGAATGTCAAGACCTGTATTGGATTTAACTCCAAGCCCAAGTTGTCTTTCCATGGGCTAATTTACTAATTTAGTCATTCAGTGTGGATTGACTGGGGGCCTACTCTGTCCTGGATCCCAGCCTCATACCTCAGGTGCTGGAGATACAGAGAACTGGACAGGCAAGTATCCTGCATTCTCAGAACAGCCAATAAACAAATAATGGATATTAAACTGAGACAAGGAAAGTTCTCTGGAAGGATGGCAGCAATGCTGGAGTAGTCCTTCCAAGAACCCACTCAGAAAGTATTAGCTTCAAATAAGCATGGATGCAACCCGGTTCAGCTCCCCCTGTGATAAAAGATGTGCTTCCTTCTGAAGAAAAAATAGTCAGTAGAAGGCCCCACACTCTTATTCATCCATTCCCTTTCCCTGTCTAGGTCTGAGAAACCTTCCCATGCACAGGCTCTCAGGAGCCCCGTCTATCAGTGTGGCACATGCATTTTATTGCTTGGTAAGCTCAGGATATGATTTTGATGAACCTCACTGACATGTATGTTTTATTGCTTAGTAATCTCAGGATTGGATTTTTATCATCCTTGCTTCCCAGTTTCCAATTTTGTGCTCCAAATTCTGCTAGACTCTTTCATGTGAGTTGATGGGAAGTTTATGCTTGGATGGAATGATGGTAAATTGCACTGAAAACACACATACATGTAGAAGCACAGGACAAAACAAACAAACAAAAAAAACCCTTCACTATTCAGGATGACTCTGGACTGCAGATGGAAATAGAAAGCCTTGCAACATGTCTTTAAGTTTTAGTGACAATATTAATAAAGGTGTGGGAGAGGTCATGGAAAAAATACTGCTCGTAGGAACTGCTGCCTCAGAAAGATGGTGGCATCACCATTTTGGAGCCCTTGAAGCAAGAATTTTTAGATAAGTGACAAACAGCTAATTTTGCATTTTCCCAGATCAAACTGGAGACATGTTTGAAATTTTCTTTGTTTTTTTCATTGCCTAAGTTACATCTGGTGATCATTGGATGCTTTTCTTCTGAGATCCAGTTTAACTGATTGCTCAAAAACAGATATGACTCAGGAAGCACTCCTTAAGAATAATTTTTTGATAAAAATAGAGGAAAAGGAAACTACATGATCCCCAATGTCAAAAAGTACCCTGGAAGACAGGCTGTGACTGAATTAAAATGATTCTGCTGAAGAGGGTTTGCTGGTGAGAAATCATTCAATGAAATGTGTGCAGAGCTGTGGTTATGTCCTTGAAGCAGCTCCAATCCCACTCAGGAGAAAACCCTCTCTGACGTCCCCCCGATGCAGACCCTGAAAACTGACATCTTCACACACGAAATTGTTATTTTTCAGGTACACGGGGATCTAGGGGCACAGACATTGCCACTAGGGCTCTGTCTTTTGTTCTGTTGCCTCCACTTTCAGGAAACCTCTTCTTTATGGGTGCACCTGGCAGCTGCACATTAATAATATCTCCCAAGCTGAGCAACTTCAGGAAATACTGGGATCAAATCTTATTGGACCATTCTGAGTCTCGTGCTCATTTCTGATCCAATCACTGTGGCCAGAGGAATAGAATACTTCGATCGGCTAAACTTCTGTATTTACTGCCCTGAAACTGGAGAGTGGATTCTATCACTGCCACGCAGTATGGAGCCATAATGGATAATGGGTGATTCTGCAACGTAAAACCCAGATGTTGTTCTCTAAAGAAGTAGATTCTGGGGCGGTGCCTGTGTGAGAATCTACTCACCCTACCCAGTGAGTAGGGTGCCGGCCCCATATGCCGAGGGTGGCAGGTTCAAACCCAGCCCCGGCCAAACTGCAACCAAAAAATAGCCGGGCGTTGTGGCGGGCGCCTGTAGTCCCAGCTGCTCGGGAGGCTGAGGCAAGAGAATCGCTTAAGCCCAGGAGTTAGAGGTTGCTGTGAGCCGTGTGACGCCACGGCATTCTACCCGAGGGCCATAAAGTGAGACTCTGTCTCTACAAAAAAAAAAAAAGTAGATTCTGCAAGGGCAAACATAGTCAGTGCTCATCTCACTGTCTCCTGACACGTTCCACATCCCACCTTGTGTTATGGTTATTTCTGCTTATCCTGCCTCCCAGGTGTGAGCTCCTTCAGACCAGAACCCACATCTGTCTCAGCATCTCCTGCTTGACCCTGTAGAGTGCCATTCACATGGCAGGTGCTCAGTAAACCCAGCTTTTAATGGATTAATATATATCCAAGCTCTTCTTTTACTTTGCTTGGTGTAATTACCTTAAGAATCCCTGCATGGAAGGAAATGCTCATTTCAGCATTCCTTTCCAACAAATACATCTTCATGTAAAAGGCAAAGCCTTCAGAATTTGCATCATTCCTGGTTTCTATGGTTAACAAATAAAGTTGAACAAAATTAATGAATGTGTCAAAATTTCTGAGGCTTTGATGACTCAGACTCATTGGGTAAATGTTTCCATCGAAGGAAACAGATTTATCTTTCCATTGTTCATAACTGTAGGTCATTTAATGGATGAGGCAGGCTGAGGCTTCTGTGGAGACAGAATACTGAAGTGGGGAGTACAGGAAGATGGGAAGGGTTTTCCAGGCATCTCGAAAGTTTGAAGCTACAAAAGTTTAATTAAAAGTAAGGAGTAGAATTCAAGAAAGTTTTTCTTATAGAGATTTAGACTCAGCTTAGGGTAGCCACTAAAAGATCTAGTCTAGGTAAGGGAATTTTCTTCCTTAGAAGGATTCCCAGAAAGTTTTAATAAACCTCTACCTCGTTTTGGAATAACTATGAAATTCAAGCACTTGGCTAACTATGTAGGAATTATTTGTGGGGCTTGTCAAAAATACACATTTCTGGCCCCAGTCTCAAGATTCTAATTCAGTATGTGTGTGGGATAGGAGGCAGAAATCTGTTTTGGCAAGGTGCCCTAGTGAGCCAGATGTGAGAACCTCTGTATGTGAGCTCCAGTGCACCTGCTCCAGCAGTGCAGGAGGTGGGTAGAAGTTGAGAATTTGGAGTTGGCTAAATCTAAGTGATAATCTCATCTTTGCCCCTTACTGGATGGAAAATCATTAAGATAAAGAAACTTAAATTCTCCAATACTCAGAAAAAAATGAAGATAATCCTAGCTCTTACCTCACAGGGTTGTGTGAGGATAAGGAGAGGAGGTAAAGTAGGTTCAAACACACAGCAGAGTGTCTGGTATAGCACATGTTGCCAATGATTATCAAATACCACAAATGTTGTCCTGCCATAGATGCAGGGGCTATGGGTATATCACACTTTAAACAATCTACTTTGCAAAAGAAATTAGCCATTACATCTTAATAATAATAACAAGAATTTATTGACGGCTTACTATCTGCTAGATGCACTTCTAAGTGATTTTCATCTATTACACTATTTTATTCTTAAGAGATAGGTTCTATTATTATTTCCGTTATGTGAATGAGGAAACTGAGGCACACAGGGGTTAAGTAACTCCTTTAGCACACAGCTTCCTCATAGGAGCCATAGGAGGGGCAAAAAAAATCTTTGCCTACTGAGCTTCATTTGGCTTAGCAGAATTGGGTTGAGAGCACGGACTAGCAATGTGAAATAAATTGCTGGGTAGCCAGGCATTTCTGTCATGGCTCTCAGCCTCTCAAATCCTTGGGTGTGGCTTTTTTTTTGAAGAGGCCCTGTTATTCCAGACATTCAGACCTGTGTAGCCGGTGATTTTAAAAGCTGCTTCATCCTGGGGACTTGTCATCTAAAGCAGCCAGGTGGAGTTTTCTGCCTTTTGTTCTCAATTTCCAGGCAAGGCACTGCTTAGAGAGTCCTGCTCTGAGATTCCTAAGAATGTCATCTGGCCCAGAGATGGTGACCCCAGCTCAACCATGTGCATCTGGGCTGGTTTTCAGGTCTGGGGTTCTCCCGGGTTCAGTGGATTCAGGGAAGAGTGATGTCTGATATCTTCATCCTGATCCAAGGGGGAAGGTTGTGCCTGCAGCTCAGTGGGTAGGGTGCCGGCCCCATATACCGAGGGTGGCGGGTTTGAACCTGATCCAAAGGGGAGCCATGCATCAAAGTACTCCTTGCTATGGCAGCACTAGGGTTGCAGAAGCAGCCTGGGAGCCTATAAGAAAGGGAGTGAGACCACACCTATGGTGCATTTTACAAGAGTACATGTTAAGTATACTAAGGGTAGAATATAAATGTCTTAACACAATAACTAAGAAAATGAGGTGAAGGCTATGTTAACCAGTTTGATGAAAGTATTTCAAACTGTATATAAAACCAGTACATTTTATCCCATAATTGCATTAATGTACACACCTATGATTTAATAGAAAGAAAAAAGAAAGAAAGAGAGAGAGAGAAAGAGAGAGAGAGAGAGAGAAAGAAAGAAAAAGAAAGAAAGAAAGAAAGAAAGAAAGAAAGAAAGAAAGAAAGAAAGAAAGAGAAAGAAAGAAAGAAAGAAAGAAAGAAAGAAAGAAAGAAAGAAAGAAAGAAAGAAAGAAAGAAAGAAAGAAAGAAAGAAAGAAAGAAAGAAAGAAAGAAAGAAAGAAAGAAAGAAAGAAAGAAAGAAAGAAAGAAAGAAAGAAAGAAAGAAAGAAAGAAAGAAAGAAAGAAAGAAAGAAAGAAAGAAAGAAAGAAAGAAAGAAAGAAAGAAAGAAAGAAAGAAAGAAAGAAAGAAAGAAAGACAGGTATCTCTGTCCTGTGGAAATCAATATTACCACGGAGTTGTTGCCTCTCCCCTCAGTATGGTGGTTGGCAACTTGGTCTGCATCAATTCCTATGGACATGTGAGTGGTCTTGCTGCTCACCCTGGCCAGCCTGGCAGGATTTAAGAAATCCAAGGACTCAGACCACAGGGTAGAGTCCCTTCTCTCCTATCTCCCTGACCTGCCTCCTCCCCATGTATAGAGACTCCTCCCATACCTAAAATTCTACTGATTCATCTCTTGGGCTTGAAGACCATCTTTGCTCTTCTGTTCTTCTCTTTTCCTTATCTTCTACTTACTAGATTTCTTTTAAATCTCAATCAACATCGCATGCTTGTATAACTAGACAAATAATCAAAAGCATTCAAATAAGTCAATAACTTCTTCTCTGCCTCTTTCCTTCTAACTTTCTCTCCAACACCTGAGAAAAACAATGCTAGTTATCTGTTTTATATCTTGCCACAACTATTGTCATACTCATAAATGTGCACAAATACATATATACATTTGTAGGGTTTTTTTTTTTTTTGCTAAGCTTGGATCAGTATTATGTATACTACCATGCAGCTTCCTTTTTCTCCCTCTTTTATCACACTAGGAATTTCTGCACATAAATGATTAGATCAGCCCATCTTTTGAAATAACTGTATAATAGTTCACAATTTGGATTTCCATCATGAATTCAACCATTTTTCCACTGATTAACATTTAGGGTGTGTCAGGGTATTGGTGTGTCTGTCTCGTCGCTACAAACAAAATAATATTGCTCATGTTTCTGTACTGTTACTTTTTTTTTTTTGTAGAGACAGAGTCTCACTTTATGGCCCTCAGTAGAGTGCCGTGGCATCACACAGCTCACAGCAACCCCAACTCCTGGGCTGAAGTGATTCTCTTGCCTCAGCCTCCCGAGTAGCTGGGACTATAGGCACCCGCCACAACGCCCGGCTATTTTTTGGTTGCAGTTCAGCCGGGGCCAGGTTTGAACCCACCACCCTCGGTATATGGGGCCGGCGCCTTTACCGACTGAGCCACAGGCGCCTGTAGTGTTACTTTTAATCCTGTGAAATAACTTACTCTAAATTGAGATTGTTGCATCAAAGAATGAATGTGCTTTTATTATAATATCTATTTCCAGATTAATTCTCAAAAAGCAATTCAGGCTTTCAATAGGAACATAAAAATAGCTGTTTACTCACACACACACTTGAACTGGATATTATCAGTCTTTTCTTATTTTGGCTACTCTGACGAAAATTGGTATCTTGGTGGTGTTTTGTTATGCATTTCTCTGAACAATAATGAATTTGTGCATCTTTTAATGTATTTAATTATATTTTTCCTTTAATAAAACCTTGTAACGTGAAATTACTCTTCAAAGGGATAATACTTGAATGCCTTGGACACAAATACTTGTGAGCTCAGAGTGAGGTCTCATAAGAGGAATACTGCAATGGGAGTGAGAAATAAAAAAAATTCTTATTTCAAAATTTGTTAGAGACTTGGAATGTATCAGTGCTAATACCTTGCTTATAATACTGTGTTATAATTCTGCAAAATGTTAACATTGGGAGAAACAGAGTCCCAGGCAAATAGGATTTCTCTTTATTACTTCTTGCAACAGCATGTGAACTTATAATTATCTCAAAATAAAAAGTTTGGTTAAAAATTTGTTAGAAGCCAGCTTTTTCTGGTCACTTAGTTATCACTTTAAGGATTGTGTCTTAAACATGACTTTGCAAAGGCCGTTTGATTTAAGGTCAAGTTTTTTAAATCGGCTCTTCCTGACACTGGCTAGTAATTTAGTTAGTTACTATTTGGTGGATGGTATTGTTCTTGTGGAGTGGCCATTTATGTAGTTGAAGGAATTGAAGGGGATATAGTTCAGACTATGATTCTGGAAACTGGATTTCTATCTCTCATCATATATGAAAATTAGCTCAAGATTGATTAACAGCTTAAATGTAAGCCCATAAAAATCCTAGAAGAAAACCTAGAAAAAGCTCTTTTGGATATTGGTGCAGGCAAACAATTTATGCCTAAGACCCTCCAAAGCAAATGCAACAAAAGCATAAGTAGACAAATGGACTTAATTAAACTAAAATGCTTTTGCACAGCAAAAGAAATAATCAAAATAATAAATAGACAATCTACAGAATGGGAGAAAATATTTTCAAACTATGTCTGACTAATACCCAAAATCTACAAGGAATTCAAACACCTCAGCAAGAAAAAGGAAAAAAAAAAAAAAAGAAAACCCATTAAAAAGTAGGCAAATGATGTGACCAGACATTTTTCAAAAGAAGATATACAAATGGTCAACAAATATGTGGGAAAATGCTCAACATCACATTAAAAGATGCAAATTAAAAGTACGAATGAGACTACTCCAACTAGGATGGCTATTCTTAAAAAGTAAAAACAAACAAACAAAAAAACACTAGATGCTTGCATGGATGCAGTAAAAAGGGAACATTATTGGTGAGAATTTAATTAGTATAATTTCTATGGAGATCAGTATAGATATTTCTTAAAGAAGTAAAAGTAGATTTACTGATATATCCTGAATCCTACTACTAGGGTCTACCTAAAGGAAAATAAATCATTATATTAAGATACCTTCACTCATATGTTTATCACATCACAATTCACAAGTTGCAAAGATATGGAATCAACCAAAGTGTCCATCAACCAATGAGTGGATAAAAATAATGGGATACACACACACACACACACACACACACACACACACACACATATCATGGAATATACTCAGCCATCAGAAAGAATAAAGTAATACCTTTTGAAGAAACTTGGATGGAATTGGAGGCCATTATCTTAAGTACAGTAACTCAGGAACAGAAAAATAAATTCCAATATATATGGAATGGGAGCTAAGCTATGGCTTTTCAAGGCACACAGAGTGGTATAATGGACAGTGGAGGCTCAAAATGGGGAGGGTGGGAGGTGGTAAGGGGTGAAAAATCACCTGTATGACATTATACACTATTTGGACTTCATCACTATACATGTAGAATTCCAGTTGTATCCTTTAAATACATTAAAATAAAATTTTAAGAAGAATATGAGTCTATCACTTGAACTTTCACTTCCGGAATACCTCTTCAACAACCATGCAATTTGGATAGTTCTTTAATTTGGGTTGATCTTTAATATGTGACTAATATATTACAACTTAAAGAAAAGTTTACTCATTGAATAGGTTTTCATACCATGTGTATTATGAATTGAGCACTGATTAAGAGCTGAGGGTACATTGCTGAACAAGACGGCTCATATGGAGCTTCATTCATGTGGAGAAGGACTAGTCCTTTTCAAACTGGTTAAAATTAAATGGGCTTATTTCAGATTATGATAATTCCTATGAAAGAAAAGACGTGGTAGATCACTATAAAGGGGGTAGGTTTGCATTGGATTAGTGGCGTTCTGAAGATATAACATTGGGCTAAGATCTGAGTAGTGAGGAAAAACAAGTTTAAGCAGAATTGTGAGGGTAAATACTCCTGGGTGAGAGTAGAGCTTATGTAAAGGCCTTAAGACAGGATGGAGCTTGCAGAAGGAATAAGGAACAGAACTTGTGTGTCTGGATCCTGGTGTGTGTGGCAGGTTGACCTGGATTTATGCGGGAGAGGTAGGCAGGAGCCAGGTCACATAGGACCTTTTAATGCCACAATAAGGAAACAGGTGCATTCTAAGTAACTAGTGAGCCACTGAAGGATTTTATGCATGAGATGAGGAAGTGAGGATGTTAATTTCATTTGTGTTTTCAGAGGAGCATGATTGGTGGTTATATAGAGGCGGGCAATGCCTGTGGCTCAGTGAGTAGGGAGCCGGCTTCCATATACCAAAGGTGGCGGGTTCGAACCCGGCCCCAGCCAAACTGCAACAACAAAAAAATATCCAGGTGTTGTGGCAGGTGCCTGTAGTCCCAGCTACTCGGGAGGCTGAGGCAAGAGACTTGCCTAAGCCCAGGAGTTGGAGGTGGCTATAAGCTGTGACACCATGGCACTCTACTGAGGGTGACAAAGTAAAATAAGCCTCCGTTTATAGGTGCCTGGAGCAGTCAAGTTCATTGAGACAGATAGTGAGGGTACCAGGGGCCAGGAAAGGAAGTTATGGCTTATGGGTTCAGAATTGTTTTCTGAGAGGATAAAAAAAATTCTGGAAATATTGGTGGTGGTTATACAGCATTGAGAATATACTCGTATCTCTGAACTGTGTGCTTAAAATGGTTAAATGGTAAACTTGTGTTATGTACATTTTATCACAATAAAATTTTTTTAAGTAAAAAAAAAAAAGAAAAAGATAAAAGAGAGAAATAGAAAAATAAATAAGGCAGAGGGTATTGTAATAGTCCAGCTCAGAGAAAGTGGCTTGGACTGGGGTGTGCAACAGAAATAGAATAGAATTTTGGTGTATATTTTGGAGGTGTTAATAGAATGAGATGAAACTGTCAATGGGTTGGCTGTGAAGAGTAAGCCAAGAAAAGTTGAAGATGACTCTGAAGTTTTAGATTTGAGAAACATGAAGAAATGGGGTGTCATTTCATGAGGTCAAGAAAGAGAAGAAAGAGATAAGTTTGTGGAAAATGAGGAGTTTTTCATTGACCACGTTACATTTCAGATGGCATCTAGATACCATCTCATCATTGGCCAATCTCACCATTGGAGGTGTGAACAGAGAGTTAGACAAGAGGGCAGAGCTGAAGCTATAGACTTCGGCATGAGCAGCACATTAAAAAAAAATTATCTCTGTAAGAGAGATGCTCATCTCCGTGAACCATTAGGAAGAAGCAGTTGAGAGAATGGCTTCTTGGAGTCAGGCAGTCCTGAGTTTCAAGTCCACTTTTCAATTCCTTTTATGGAGGGATCTTTGGGCAATTAAACTTCTCTGAACAGACTAAAGAAGTTAATGTAATTGAGATAATCAACATGATGTTTTTTGGCACAGACCTGGCGCATAGTAATCACTCAGTTAATAGTAGTAGTAATCATTTCTTTCCCCTGTTTATTTGACATCACTTTCCTTTCTAAGCTAGAATAAAAATAAGGAGACAGCAACTCTTTTTTAAGTGTGAGATGGGCCAATTCTGTACTTGCCAAAAAAATTGTTTTATCTTATTTGCTCAATCAGACAGGAATATCGTTGTCCATGACCTTATTCCAATGTAAACACTATTTCTTTTTCACTAGGCTACAGTTGAATGGTTCTTCCCCATCCTGAACACATTTATTAGAATTTACCTTTGTTTTCAAGAAAAATGCCACCTTGAGAGATTCAACCTTCTGGGATATGTCGAGTCTTGACTCAGAATTTAGTTATCCATACTAGCAATTTGATTTCTGCAAATAAATTTTTTGAGCCTTCTTTTAATGACTGACTGTGCTGTAGTACCATGTCTAAATATTCCTCTAGGCAAGAGGGCCTGAATATCTGGGTGATGGAACCTCACAAGGCTGAGCAGGTTTGCTGCAGGGAAGGCAGCAGCCAAGTGCCAAGGCTTTGACCTCACCAGCACAGTTTAGTTAGTTGTCTTGTTATCAGAGCAGTGACTCAGCATTTTTACTGATGAAATATAAGAATGACCGAATATTAAGAGATGTTTTGACTTTATCCTTCATTTATTTTTCATGAAGCATTCATTAAATGACTAATGTCTATTAAGTCATTTACTGAGTGCTAAGGACAGGAGTAATAGCAGTAGTGGAAGTAGAAATAGCAACCACAGTAGTAGAAATAGCTAGCAATGCCTTTTTTTTTTGAGACAGAGTCTCACTGTGTCACCCTCCATAGAGTGTGTTGAGGTGTTATAGCTCACAGCAACCTCCAACTCTTGGGCTTGAGTGATTCTCTTGCCTCAGCCTCCTAAGTAGCTGGGACTACAGGCTCCCGCCACAATGCTGGCTATTTTTTAGAGACGGGGTCTTGCTCTTGCTCAGGCTGGTCTTGAGCTCAGGGCAATCTACCTGCCTCAGCCTTCCAGAGTGCTAGGATTACATGGATAAGCCACCATGCCTGGCCCCTGTTTTGGTTTTTAATTTAACACCTATCATGGTGGGAACTTTACAGCTGTTAGCTCATAGCCTACAGATATCCTTATTTTTGAAGAAGTCAGTCATTTCTTCAAAGAGTGTATCTCACCATGGGATGTTATGTTTCTTATGTTGGGAAACGGAAGAAATGAAAAGTTCAAGGACAGCTTTTGTGGAGAGATAGATGAGCTGAGAAGTCATAGGTGAGAGATTTGGGGATCCACCCCTTTCTCTGGAAGATTAAGAAGGAGCAATTCACAGCTGATGACATCTGTAGTACTGTAAGCACAGCTCAGAGAAAGGTGGCGGGTCCTCAGGTTGATAATGATGGCATATTGCTTCGTTAAGGAAGGGTCAAAGTTATATTAACCAGAGTGATTTAATTTCTTCATATAAAACTATGACTGCTTTGCTTGAGGAGAAGTTTTAGGGAGGGTGCATACTTCTCTAGGAATTACAGAGAAAATCTATGGCTAAAGGGAAGACTGAATTAGGATTGAGGCATCTACACATTCTCCACTTTTTGGATCCAGTCCTACCTTTTCTCATTTGGGGCTGGTGAATTCAGCAGATGGGAGTCTGGAGTTGACCCTGTGAATGACTAGATTCTAAAGTGTGCACGCGGTGAGAAGGTGGAAGGACTCCTGTGAAAGGGATTTTCTTCCGTTTTTGGGAGGGGCTGTGGTTTCTTAGGAGAGCAATGTGGGGGTGATACTGAGCTGACGGGCTTAGCTGAGGAGTCCCCAGAAAGAAGGCATTACAGATCAAGGAGAGATCATGCAAGGTAAAGAAAGGAAAAACTCATACAGGGCACTGTATTTCTGAAGGTTCATGCCTCGGGGTGCTTCCTCATTTAGGGTAACCATAAGAAACAGGCGAGTTCAACTAAGTCACGACTTCTGGGTATCTTACACTGAACTGCTGTATGAGTCTTACACGACCTTTAGTTCACTCACCAACCATTTGATAAGCCCCTCTCGTGGATCACCACTGTACTACATGGTGGACAGGGTGGCAAAAAAACCAGTTCTTGGCATCATGGAATTGACATTTTAGTAAAGTGAACAGAGAATAAACAAAGCGTATAAATAAAAAGGGAAACTGCAGATTGTGACAAATTCTAGGAAGCAAATTCCAGGAAATAAAGCTAGAGATGGTTTTTGATAAGGGGTTCTTGGAAACCTTCATTGAAGAGGAGTCATCAGGTTGATCTCTGACAGATGAGAAGGAGCCAGCCTGCCAGGGGCGGGAGCAGAGAGAGAAGAGGTAAGAAAAATGCCAGGGGTAGCAAGTGCTGGAACTTCAGAACAGTGATTCTGATCCTGGCTGCATATTGAAATCTCCTGGGGTGCTTTAGAATTTACTGATGCCTGGTGTCTGTCCTGGAGAGATTGTGATCTCATTGGTCTGCTGCTTCACCTGGGCATTGATGTATTTCTAAAGCTCCCCAAGTGACTCTAAGGTACAGCTAAAGTCAGTGACTGCTGCCTTAGAAGAGCAGAGGGCAGGTTACTTGGCGAAAGCAGAAAGAGATCCAAGAAAAAGGGGACCATGGAGGTGACTCCAAGATCATTCAGGGCCCCGGAGGACATTATAGGGAGCTTGGCTTTTATTTCATACAGTAGAATAAATTTATTCATTTCCACTGGGGCAGTATGTATGCTGGTGGTGTGTGTGCATATGTGTTTGTGTGTGTGTGTGTTGTGTAGGGAAGACTAGAAACCAAGAAACACAGGAGAGAGGGACAGGGTCCACTCTCTGACCTTCCTGCACAGGAGAATGAGGGGATAGCAGCTCTCCCTGGGAGAGTATGTCCTTTGGAGGTGGGGAAAGCTCAGCTCACTGAAGCCAAGATGACTCCTGATGCTTAAATAACAGATTGGATTTCCTGATTCTCCCCACTTAATCCATTAATAAAAGAGTGGAGGGACCTGGAATTTCCAACTTACCAAGAGAGATTGCTAAAGATTACTGTAGGCAAAGGAACGAAGGTGATTTATTCCCCATAGAACAGAAGGAACAGGGCCCCTTGAGTTCCCAAGTGATGCCATCTCATCTGAAGCAAGCTAGCCCCTTGCCACACGATGTGTGGGGCCCCGACCAGCAACATCGGTGCCCTGTGTGGCCAGCTGGACAGGCAGAGGCGTCCCCTCACCCCCCGCCCCACCACAACTGCTGATTCAAATCTACAGTTTAGCATGATCACCCAGGATTCCTGTGCTCCTGGAAGTCTGGAGACTTTTGCTTACCTGTTCCCTGTCACAGGCTCTGCTCAGCCCACCAGGCCTTGTCCCGCAGTTGCTGAGAAACTTCCAGAAAGAGAGATGGGTTTGTGACTCATTGAGAAGTTCTCTCCATATGAGCATTTTTGAGTGTGTGTGTGTGTGTGTGTGTGTGTGTGTGTGAGAGAGAGAGAGAGAGAGAGAGAGAGAGAGAGAGAGAGAGAGAGAGAGAGAGAGAGAGAGAGATATGGATGTAAAGGGCAAGAATGCAAGAATAGCCAGCATTTCTTTCCTAAGATACGACTTAGTCATAGTGTCTCTAAGTCGACTTTGTCTTCCTCCTTCCTCAGCTGCCTTGGGCTCCCTTCTGCCCCCCTCCTGACACCACTGGTCCACAGGGCCCAATAGTACAAATCCGCTTGTCACTCTTCCCTTCCTTGTGCCAGATCTTGTAACTGCTTTCTGGTCTCTGCGAGCTCTCCAGCTGGCTGCAGGTAGAACCCCAAACTCCTCTACATTCTTCTTTCTCAAATTTCAGTTCCCTTCTCTCACCCACTTGCCCACTCTCTGTCCTTCCATCTCCAGGGAATGAAACCACCTCTTTATTTCCTTCCTAGGTGTAGGTGTAGAACCTTGTCAAGCTCTCCACACACCACCCTCCGGTCACTCAGCCCCTGAGCAGTCAGGTGCAGACGTGTTCCTTCCCACTCCACGATGCAACATAGAGGTCTGGGGAGACCATGCCACTTGCTCAAGGTCACACAGCAGTAGCTAGGGGCCCCGGGACTGAACCAAGATCTGTCAGACTTGAAAGCCTGTGCTCTTAATAATGAAGAAATACTGCTCTCTGCATGAACAATTTTATTGATTTTTCTACAGGATGTGCTCATTCCTTCTTCTGAACCTCTCCATAGCATTCTGTGTACGGCAGGATAATATTTATAAGGTATTAACCATGGGGTTTCTCTTTATTTTTCTTTCCTTCTCCACCTTGCTCCTCAAAATTGAGAGAGAGAGAGAGAGAGAGAGAGAGAGAGAGAGAGAGAGAGAGAGAGACAGTGCTTGGGATGGCAAGCAGAAGCAGCCTGCTCGCCTTTGACTTTTGTGCTTGAAAAGCCTGAACTCTCGGTGGGATGGGAGCTCAGAGAACTGACTCCATGACCAGGAAACCACAGAGGATTGTTGATGCCCTGTGTCCTGCCCTGGGCTGGGTGAGGGACAGGAGAGGGGGAATGATGAGAGAGAACTTGGCTCTCAGTAGAGTAGCAGTGTGAAGGGTCAGAGACATTAGGCAGGTCTGGTGGTCCATCTCAGTAGTTGGGACCAGAGACAGCTTTCCCAGGGTTCTCGCTGCTCCTTAGTGCACAGCCACAGTAAAGAAAGAGCCACTGGATGTGGACAGGAATGTGAGGTTTCTTAGCAGCAGCCTGCATCCACTGAGAACTGAGGGTGTGACCAGATGATGGATGGACCAGAAGATACCAGGCTGCTCAAGAATCTCAAGTAGCTGATGGCTCCAGACTCTCAGCTCAGGCCTCGACACCCAGAACTCAGACACATCTCAGGAACGAGATTTAAGATTCAGCCATTCGGGAAGAATGGCAACTTCAAAATAAAAATTTAACTGTGTTTGTAAGAGAACGATTCTATGTCTTGGTAACTTAACTGGAGGCTGAGAGTGGTACCCATGGCCAGCCCTCTTGAGAGCTGGCCAAGTTCTGGGGTCTGCAGGTCTTCTATGCACACCCCCTGCATCCAAGACCTTTGGAGAACAACTTGGAGTCTCACCAGAGCCCCCCTCTCTGTCTCACTCCGGGCATCACACAGACCTCCCTGCTTCCCTGGGGAAGGCGGGGCCTCCCTTAGCATCCCTGCATAATTGGGACAAAGCGCAGGGAAATTAAAAAGGTCATTAATCACCCTGGAGCCAAAGGCAGCTCTCCAGGACCTATTCTTCATGATGATTAATGGCAGGCAGCTCCTCCCCACTCCCCGATTCATTTTCCTGCCACTGTTCACTCACTTTCCCTGCCTGTGTCCTCTTCGTCCCCGTCTGAAGGAACCAGGTTTCCAGGAACCACCGACACAGTGTCAGGTCCTTTCTGGCTGTCCTTCTGGGCCCTCAGGTTGGTGTTGGCTGACATACATGCTGTCCGGACCAGGGTGAGGCTGCATGGTGAATGAGACTGCCTCTCTGCATCTTTTATTATCACTTCTATTACACTGATGAGTATTACTGTTGCCCTTCAGTTCCTTGGAGTTTTAAATCCCCGGGAAGGCCTGAGGATGTGTCTGAAGGAACCCACTGCTCTTTGCTGATACTGACAATGATGACGATCTTGGAGATGATGAAGGACACGCACTGAGCACCAGTGCAGCCACATCGTGAATGAAATAAATTATTCCATTTAAATATTACAGTGACCCTGAGAGGTTTGCACGAGTAGCCTCAGGTTACAGAGAAGAAAACACATTCAAGGAAGGAGAGTAATCAGATCATAGTCACACAGCTAGTGAATGGCAGAGGAGGAAATCAAACCCAACCCCATTAGATGTCAAGGCCTGTTCTCTTCCGAACACTTGGACAGCTGAACATGCCTGCCGTTCTTTCTGGGGATCACAAGGAGTGGTGTGGCTCTCCCCCATTCTATCCCTCCTTTTCCCAACTCCCAGCTGGGGCTGCCCTTCCGTGGCAGTACAAGCCAAGTTCAGGTCATGCTTCAGCAGCCTTCTTTTCTCCTTTTGTTTGCCAATTAGCCTCCCACCCGGCTCGCTGCTGCTTAAAATAAGCAGCTCCTGTGCCCGCTGATGCCTGGAGCCCAGATTCTCACTCTGGCTGGCCCCCAATCAGGACACACTTGATTTTCCTGAAGATAACTATACCTTGGGGGATTACAAGTGAATTTATGAGGAGAGAGCAGAATCTAAAAACTTAAAGCACATTGAAGTATTTTTATGAGGCTGGCAGAATAAAGGAGCATTACTCAGTCTCACACGGAATTATAGGAAGGGTTGGAAAGCACTGGCAGACAGAGGTGGGATCACGGCTCTGCTGTTGACTCACCTGGTGACCTTGGGCAACTCACTCACCTCCAGGTTAATGTCCTTAGGAAAACTGGAGGGTGGAAGTAGAGTCTGAAAGTTTAAAGGTGGAGCTAAGGATCAGGGATGGGGTAAAATTTCCACAAGAGGAATGAGCTGGAAGGACAGAACTCAGAAGGAAAGGGCAATGCTTCAGTTTCTCTTGAGCTTTCTTTAGGAAGCCCGTTGCAGGAGAGGGAAGGTCTGTGGGTCAGTGTGGCTGGCTTAGGGCAGGCTCAGGAGCCCCAGCAGGTGTCTGTGTGACAGTGGGAGGATGGAAATGTAACGAAGACCCTAAAATCACTGATAATAATGGGTGTATTAGGTAACACGTATGAAATAGTAACTGTGTGCCAGTCTTTACATAACCCCGTGAAATAGTTACTCCTGGAATTCCCAAATCATAGATAAGAATAACAAGGTGTGGAAGAAATAGATCACTCATCTCAGACCATGCAGGGAGTAGCTGGCTAAGCTGGACCTCGACCCATATCCTTCTGGCTTTAAAGCTGGAGCTCTTATTCACAATGCTCAATTGGCAGTGACCATGGTATCCTGGATCCAGTATTTGGTGACCTGGAAGAGTCCTAGTTGCCTGCTGCCTTTGTTTACCTGCTTAGAGCACCTGTCTACATGAGTGCCCAGAACGGGTAAAATGATTTTGTGTGACTCAGTGACAAGTGAGAATGCAGAGCTGCTTGTTTATGAATTATTAAAAATATAACATGGTGACAGCAGTGTTCAAGTAAGCACAGAATGCTTCTCAGTGTGGGACCCGGGTTGCACACCCCGAGAGCACCAAAACATTTCCCTACACCCAGCTCGCTTCTTCCTTGAAGGCAGGGCTTCAGTCATTGTCTGGGCCTTGTTTGGAATGGCTGGATCACCTCCTCTGGTCACAGCCCCCACACCTCTGACCTGGGCTTGCTGCTTCTACTTGGTATTTGTTAGATGCAACCCCCCCCCCCCAAACAAAGCAAAACAAAACAAGGCTGTTGAATATCTATTCCCTACAGGCCAACAGAATACATTACTCTCCCTTTATGCCTATGACTTTCCCTGGGGCTTGGGGCTAAAAAGACTTGGCCTTTCTGGACGAAACCTTGACCACTCATTCCTAACCCACCAGGAAGAAATGTTCCGGAATATGAGCAAGTGCTAAAGGGCCTTTTCTAATTAGCTGGCTGGTGGCTAACGAGGGATTTCATTGGGCAGAGCCTTCCGGTGGTTGATGCGTAATTACCATGGAAACCTTACTGCCACACTCCGCTGCCTCCCCCAGCCCATCTCCCTGGGGAGCAGACATTGCTCTGCCAAAGAAGTGTCTGGACTATCAACATTGTTTGTGAGAGGAATAAACGAACAATTAGAGGCAAGACAGGCTGAATCCTTGTTGGAGCAAAATTTTACGTACATTCATCCTGGGGTCTAATGGACACTGTTGTTCCTGCTTAAGAGGAAATCACTGGAAGGTGATGAATTCAGTGAGGATGGATCCCTTTTTGCTAAGCTCAAAATACCTAACAAAGAGCCAGGCATTTCCACCTTTTAGAGTCAGCTGTCGGGTTTATCAGATGTGAAGACTTTTCTTTCCTTCTTCATTTTTAAACATAAATAGGTATGTATTCCATCTACTTGTGGAGTGAAACCCTACCATCACTCTATAAGTGGGGTCCAAATATTTGATCTTGTGAAAGGCAGGGCCACTTTCTCCTGAAGGATTCTATTAACAAAGGAGAATGGGGGCTGGATGATTCTTGAGAGCTGTGACTCAAGCTAGGCTAGGTTTTGCTGTCGTAACAAGTAAACCCTAAAATTTTCAGCTGGCTTAACACAATGAAGGCCATTGAATGGGTCATGCCACCTTGAGTTGTGGTCAGGCAGCTGTTTTACATAAAGTGACTGTGTCACTTGAAACACATGGCCTCCAATTTACAGTAGGAGGAAAGAGAAGGGTGGAGCATGCACCGTGTATTCTGGTCTTTGATGGCCACAGGCCAGAAGGGATATGCAGGAATTTTACTCACACTGCATTGGCCCTGTGGGCTCCAACCTGATCACCTGTGAGGCTGGGTATACAGGGGTAGAGTGGTATGGAATTTTGGTAGCACCCTCTGTGCCAGCCAGAGGAGTCAATTGTATTGTATCTGCATTTATACCATTGTAATGCTCTGACTTTTGAGTCCTTACCAAGTGTCAGGTGTCAGGACGCTGGGGAAAACGTGAGAGGTGGTTCAGGAGACAAACAAGCCCACACACAAATCGATGAGAAAAAAGCAGACTGCAATAAATATTGCAAATAAATAGAACAGGTTGGTGGTGTCTAGGGAGTGCTAAGTTAGATTTGGTAGGCTGAAAGGCTACTGTGGAGGGAAGGTGGCATTTCATCTGAGACCAGAATGCCAAGAAAGATCCAATCACGTAGGAATCTGGGGGTGGGGTGGGGGGGAAGGGAAGAACCGACAGGGGACAAGCATGGTTGGAATAAGTGAGTGAGAAAGAGTCTAATATGAAATTAGCATGTGCATGCAGGTATGTGTTATGAAATAAAACACAATTCTTATTTTAGATTGTGATAAAATGTTTGAAAATTGTCATAAGAAATAACTCAATGCATGTGCATGTGCACACACAGGATTGAAACAAAGTTTTGCAGTAACAATACTTAACCCTTGCTCTAGTGAGATGGACGCGCTCTGGTTCACGCCATTCTACTCTACTTCAATCTTGAATCAGTTAGGATAAGCTGAACTATGCTGCAGTAACAAATAGCTCTCAGAACTCAGTGGCTTAGTGCTATGCAAGCTTATTTCTCAGTCATGCCAGAAATACAATAAGAGTAGGAGGAGGGGAGATCTGTTTGTTGAAGTAACTCAGGGTCCAGAGGTTGACAAGACTTCAGCTGGACATGGGCTTCCACAATCATTTCAGTGGAAGAAAAAGGACTGGATAAATCCCACAGAAGCTCTTAAAAAGTTTCCTCTTTGGAAGTGACACATATGAGTTCTGTGCATATTTCACTTGCCCATGCAAGTGCGTTTGGTCGTGCCTTCTTTATAGGGGGTGGGGAATGTGATTCTGCTACTACTTTGGAAGTCTGGAGGCCAGAAGCAATTTTATGAACAGCATGAATGACATCTTTCCATTTCATTCCATTTTATGACTGTCTGATTGAAAAAACACCATGATAAGCCTGCTGCAAGGCACTCCAAACAAAAGGACAGGCAACACTCTGTTTTTCCCTCTCAGAACTCATGAATGATGGGAGATCCAGGTAGGCATTTACAAGCTGGGTTGCTCTGAGTCCTGGATGGTAGTGATGGTGGGTTCAGGGTCCAGCATGGGAAGAGGAGAATCCTCCCCTGACACAGTGGATGGAGGGTTCCCTTCATTGGAGAGAAATAAAGCCAGGGCAGGGATTTTACTCACCTTGTGATTTGTGTCTCACAGCCTTGTTCTGATATCACTTCCCTTAATAGAATGGTTCTGATTCTGGGATGTGCGTTGGAATAATTTGGGGGAGCTTTAAAAATGATAATGCCCAGGCCTACCCCAAACCAATTGAATCTGAATCTCTCTGGATGAGGCCCGAGATTTAGTACTTTTTATGATGATCCCCAAGGGATCCTAAGACAGCAGAGGATGGAAGCTATTAATTCTCATCAGTTAGAAATTAAAAAAAAAAAACTGCCTTAGCTATATGGGGTTTTTTCTGGTTCCATACAAAATGCAGAATCATTTTTTCCAAATCTTGAAAGTACGATGTTGGTATTTTGATAGGAATGGCATTGAATAGGTAGATTGCTTTGGGAAGTACAGACATTTTAACAATGTTGATTCTGTCCATCCATGAGCATGGTGTGTTCTTCCATTTGTTAAAATCCTCTGCTATTTCCTTTCTGAGGATTTCATAATTTTCTTTATAGAGGTCCTTCACCTCCTTTGTTAGGTATATTCCTAGGTATTTCATTTTCTTTGAAACTATGGTGAAGGGAGTTGTGTCCTTAATTAGCTTCTCATCTTGACTGTTATTGGCGTATACAAAGGCTACTGACTTGTGGACATTGATTTTATATCCTGAAACATTACTGTATTTTTTGATGACTTCTAGGAGTCTTGTGGTTGAGTCTTTGGGATTCTCTAAGTATAAGATTATGTCATCAGCAAAGAGGGAGAGTTTGACCTCCTCTGCTCCCATTTGGATTCCCTTTATTTACTTGTCTTGCCTAATTGTATTGGCTAGAACTTCTAGCACTACGTTGAATAGTAAAGGTGACAGAGGACACCTTATCTGGTTCCAGTTTTAAGAGGAAAAGCTTTCAGTTTTATTCCATTCAGTAAAATATTAGCTGTGGGTTTGTCATAGATAGCTTCAATCAGTTTTAAAAATGTGCCACCTATGCCTATACTCTTCAGTGTTCGAATTAGAAAAGGATGCTGGATTTTATCAAATGCTTTTTCTGCATCTATTGAGAGGATCATGTGATCTTTATTTTTGCCTCTGTTAATATGGTGGATAATGTTTATGGACTTGCATAGGTTAAACCAGCCTTGCATCCCTGGGATGAAACCTACTTGATCATGATGTATGACTTTTTTGATGATAAGCTGTAATGTATTGGCTAGGATTTTGTTGAGAATTTTTGCATCTATTCAGAGGTGATCTCTTGTATCTCTGTGGGATCAGTTGTTATTTCCCCTTTATCATTTCTGATTGAGGTTACTAGAGATTTTACTTTTCTATTTCTCGTTAGTCTGGCCAATGGTTTATCTATTTCATTAATTTTTTCAAAAAACCAACTCCTTGTTTCATTAATTTTCTGAATGATTCTTTTGTTTTCAATTTCATTGATCTCTGATTTGATTTTGGAGATTTCTTTTCTTCTACTGACATTAGGCTTAGATTGTTCTTTTTCCAACTCCATAAGATGGCTTGTGAGTAATGGAGAAGCATGAATCCTATGTACTCAATTTTGATATGAGGACAATTAATGACAATTAAAGTCATGGGGGGGGGAAGGAAAAGCAGAGAGAGGGAAGGAAGGAGAGGGGTGGAGCCTTGGTGTGTGCCACACCTTCTGGGGGCAAGACATGATTGTAAGAGGGACTTTATCTAACAAATGCAATCAGTGTAACCTGGCTTATTGTACCCTCAATGTATCCCCAACAATAAAAAAAAAAAAGAAATAAAAAAATTATTATATAATAAGTCTCTGTAAGGGACTATAACAAAATGGTCAACATGCAGAAGTGGTTAACATAAGGAACTAGGCCTGCTGTACTGATATGTACATGTGGTGCATGTCTGGTCTATGAAAATTAGGATAATTTAAGGAGGTGGTCAATGTAGGGAGGTGGTCAACTGTGGAGGTTCTATTGTATATTGAAAAATTATAGTTGTATATATTATGGGATACAGAGTTGCATTATTATTTTTGAATGCAATGTGGAATAATTAAGCTAATTAATGTATCTATTATTTCAAACATGTAACTTTTTGATGTGAACATTAGAAAGTTATTCTCTTAGCCATATTAAAATTATAAAAATTTTATAAAAATTATAAAATTAAAAATTATAAAAATATTAAAATTATAATATTAGCTATATTCAGCATAGTGAATCCAACTTATCCCTCCTATGTAACTGATTATTGGCTATCATTTCCCCATTTCCCCCCACCCTCCAGCCTCTGGTGACCACCATTCTACTTTTCGCTGCTATGAGTTGGATTGTTTTAGATTCCACATATAAATACACATGTACTATTTGTCTTTCTGTGTTCGGCTTATTTTGTTTAGCATAATGCTTTCTAATTCCATCCATATTGTAACATGGATGTAACATATTGTAAAAGGGAATTTCCTCCCTTTTTAAGGCTAATATTCCATGTGTACATATATCATGTTTTCTTTGTCCATTCATCCCTCGTTGGACACTTAGGTTGATTCCATGACTTGGCTATTGTGAACAGTGCTACAATGCATATGGTAGTTTTTAATAACAATCGCACTACCAGGTTGCATTTAAAGAAACAGTCATAAATGTATCCCTTTTGGGGAATGTGAACAGAGAGAATGGCCAGTCTCTAGATCCGTGCTACCTTGTTTTGCCCTGCTCTGCCTCCAGGATTCACACTAGGTGTTACACCAAAGAATGGCAATGGGGTCCCCTCCCCAGAAAGCCTGGCTATTGCTTATTATTTTCTCACCTATATCTTTGGAACCAGACTGTGTCCACTTCACTCCCAGCCTGGCTTCCCTGGCTTCTCCCTCAGAGAATCGGCAGAAGAAAGGCAAACAGGAATACAGAGAGCAGTTGTGAGAGCCTCAGCCCATGGGGAAAGAAACCACAGGGCTGAGACAAGGGGAGCAGAATCTAGAAAGGCCTTGCAAGAGAGAAGGCATCACTCTAGGCATCACTCTGCAATTCTGAAGAGTGGAGGATGACTCCATTCATTCCCTCACTTATTCATTCACTCATTCATCCATTCATTCATTCATTCACTGACTGTTGCCTGCAGGGACTAAGCAAGGCCCCTTTTGCCTTCCAGGAACATTTGCCCAAGCAGAGAGACCTGACCATCTTCAGCGGTGGCTCACAGACACGAAGCAGAATAAGACACAATAAACACCTTCAGAAATGTACAAAGATCTTTGTAGGCTCTACAAAGAGAGGAAAAGGGGCAAAGGAATTTCTGTGTGAGCCAGGGGTAGAAGTGGAATTTGAACCGAACCTTAAAAAATGGGTATTAATAATGTTATGTCAGTGCTAACATTCGGATTGTATCAATTTTATCAGACATGGCATACATGTTTGTGGTGAAAAAACGTAGAAGACACAGAGAAGCAAATTAAACAAAAGAAAATTGCCCCCAAACTATTAATATTTTGACATTTCTATACCTATTAACTTACCTACCTGTAAAATATGGCCATATTAAGGATATTCTTTTATGATCTACTTTTCATTTTCTAATGTAGTGATAGAACTTATATCTATAAGTACAGATGTGCATTATCATTTCAAATAGGGAAATCTGATTCTGTTGTGTGGCTATGCCTTACTTTCTTCTTTCATCAGGTCTCTATTGTTGGATATTTATATTGCTTTCAATTTTTTACCATTATAAATACCATTTTGATTAAAATCTTTGTTCAGGAATCATTGTGCAGTCGTGCAATTGTTTCCTTGTGAAAAATTGAGTGTGTTTTCAATGGGGTTGAGTTTTGAAATGAAGGATGTCCTTGTCAAAGAGGCAGAGAAAGTAAAAGCACAGGACTGGAGGTGCACTGGGCAGGTCTGGGAAGCCACAGCTGAAGGGTGGAGGACAAGTGATAGCTTCTGCAGGTCTGTTGTGGGCCAGGGAGGGTGCTGAGTGTTCACCTCCAGTGACTCATGTCATCTTCTTGAGACTCATTTGAGGAGGATTTGGCTATGCCAACGGGGTGAGAAAACAAGCGCAGAGAGTGTAAGTCACCTGCCCAGAGTTACCCAGTAAGTAGCTGAATCGAGAGTGGCTCTCAGGCTCATTCACTACATTGTAAATGTTTTAAGTGCTGTTCAAGGTTATCACACTGGTAGGTGTGTGGAAAGAGCCATAACAGAGACTCTCCTTTTTCAGTCTGGCCCTGACTTCAGCGTGAACCCACAAACCTTCCTTCTCTTCTCGTCAGGGTAGGTGATGTCAGCAAAACTTCTTGCTCGGAAACATATTGTTTTGAACTTGACAACCTGTAAGCTGGGTTGCTATGGTTACCAGAGAGCCTTGGGGAACAATGAACATGAAGGGTGGGCTTGAAACACAATCCAGCCCTCCCCCTTCAGCCTCAAACCGAGCTGGTGACAGTCTTTGACAGACCCTCATGTGCCCAGGGATCCCCATACCACAGCGTCCATGCACAAGTAGGCTGACAAAACCCCCCTGTGTTTGCATGTGTGATAACTACCACTATTAATTGAGCACCATGGCAAAGCACGTTGCATGAATTATCTTATTTAATCCTCTCCTGAATTATACATGCTAGTACAGCCCCCATTTTCTGGTGAGGACACAGAGATACAGAGAAGCTAAGAGTGCTCCAGCATTTCATAGTGGACAGGTAGCAGTCCGGCTCCAGAGCCAACGCTCCCAAACAGCTCACCCCATCTAGGGCCGCAATCTTCATGGCAAGTCGCAGCACATGGCATCTCCAGGTATCTGCTTGGTACCCAGCTCCTAAAGAATCTCGGAAAGGAATGTGACTTCATAGAAGGGCCATAAAAGGCTTAAGGCCAGAGAGATACAGGACAGTGGCGGGGATGCCTTCAAACCACTGTCTGGCAGATGAAGAGAAGGCAAAAAGGAAAGTCCAAATTCAAGTGTCTGCAGCATTCAAGCAATCCTGTCCCAAGGTCACTGTGAAAATATTAGCAGGAAACAGAGGATGGCAGAGTTGGCAGAATTGTAGATGTCATTGCTTGTAGAATTTGCCTGTTTCTTTTTTAATATTAAGGTCCTCAACCAGACCTAGAATAGCACCCAGGTGGGAGTAAAATGAACTGGAGTGAAATAAGGAAGAGTGACAGCCTGGAGTCCCACTGGTACTGGAGGGACTGAGCATGGGGCTGTGGGCGCTCAGCTCTGTCTTTGCAGGTGACCAGGATGCTTCTCCACCCAGCTGGCCCCCCAGAGTTGCCAGATCTGATCATTCAGAAGCTGGGGATCTGGATGGTTCTTTGCATCTCCTTTGATTTCTATTTTATCTTATACTGTATTTTGGGCTTCTAAGTCTCTCTCTCTCTCTCTCTCTCTTTTTTTTTTTGAAGCTTTATTTTCTTTTCAATTGACAACTAATAATGATGTTACTTATGGGGCACAATGTAATGTTTTGTTTCACACACACACACACACACACACACACACATATATATATATATGTTGTGAAATGACCAAATCAGGCAAATTAACATAGTCATCACCCCAAATATTTGTCATTTTCTGGTGATTAGAACATTTAAAATCCTTTCTTTTAGCTGTTTTGAAGTACACAATGAGTTATTATTAACTAGTCACTATGCTGTGCAAGAAATAAGCAGAGCTTATTTCTCCTGAACTCTTGATTTTCAAATGTTCTCAATCTTTCAACAAAAATGTAAGCTCCATTCAGGCAAAATAAAATAATCCTGTGGGTTAGATTTACGCTCTGGGCCATCCATCTATGACTTTTGCTCTGAACCTTCATTCATGTTTAAACATTCAGTTGGGGAAACAGGGACGGAGAGTCTTCTGTGAGCCAGATGCGTCGCTGAGGTTAGCGATAGTGAGAAAGCTCTACCCATTTATAACTTGAATTCTGGCATGAACTTTTTCAAATTGTGGAGTATGATTAATCAGTGCATCTTGAAACCAGTTTAGCAGGTGGCAAGCAGCATTTTAAAATAATATAAAATAAAATAATATAGAATATTATAGAGGATATCAAAGCACATTGCATGTATTAGTATTAAAGGTTGGGCTGATTTGTAGAATATTTGTTAATATTTTATGTGCTATGAGTCTTGGACAAAAAAAGATGAGAATTGGTTTAAGAGAGTTTTTTTTTTTAATTTAGAGACAGAGTCTCACTTTGTCACTCTCGGTAGAGTGCTGTGGTGCCACAGTTCACAGCAGCCTTCAGCTTCTGGGCTTAAATGATTCTCTTGCCTCAGCCTCCTGAGTAGCTGGGAGTATAGGTGCCTGCCACAACGCCCAGCTATTTTTTGTGGCAGTTTGGCCAGTGCCAGTTTCAAATCTGCCATTCTCGGTATATGGGGCCAGCGCCCTACTCACTGAGCCACAGGTACCGCCCAAGAGAGATTTTTTGACAGGGAAAAGAAGACCACTGAAATGTTCCACTTCTGTAGAACATGATTGAGTGGGCTTTGTTATCTGTTACACAGTGATGAGAGTCCTGAGCTTTGCTACTTACTAGCTGTGTGTCCTTGGGGAAATTGCTTAACCTCTCTGTGCCTCTGTTTATTCATCTATAAAATAGGGTGGGATGATTAAATGAGGTAATACATGAAAAATACTTAGAACAGTACCTGGAACATGAGACGATCTCAAAGGCTGTAATTGTTGTTGCTGCCACTTTTCATATAGTCCTGTACTTAACGGTATTCTTTGATAGTTCTCTTCGGACAGAACAGTGTTTTCACTTCCTATCAATAATGAAATCTCCTAACTTGTCCTAAATAGTTTGGAATTTTTAGCAGGAAGAGTCTGGAGAAGGATCTTGAATTATGATGGAATTTCTATGGTTTTCTTGTATAATCAGGAATGCCCATCAGGCCTTCCCCAAACTTTAGCCCATCAATCTTCTGTCATTGCTGTTGGATCACAGGGATTTGTAGGTGCCCACATCCAGGCTCATCTGAAGCTTTCTGAGCATCCAGCAGGCCTTCTTCTGGGCACACATGCACACATGAGGCCCCAGTGTGTCCCTCTATCTTCCTGTGAGGAAACATTTTTCCTGTTGATGGATGAAGAGACAGCAGCATGAAAAGCCACAGTGATGTGACCATGGCTCTCCAATAGGGGACACACAAGCAAAGCCACAGAAGTGCCGTGCATGGGCCTGGGGCTCAGGAATGTGGCCGTGAGTGGAGCCTGCATGGGAAACAAGTGGCCAAAAATATAGTCAGGAGCCAGGATTTGATGGGTCTGATCTGTGGGCAATGGGGTCCCTCAGGGCATCTTTGGCAGTGTTTCTATGACATCCTAATTCCAACATGGTGAATGTGGTGGCCCCTTATTTGATTAACTCTGATTTCTTCTGTATTTGATTAACCAGTCTCCTCATTCCCCAGTGATAAGAGAGTTTACTGAGTTACTTTTGGAAATTCAAATTCTGTTCTCCATTTAGCTGGAAGGATCCTCAGGGAGGTAGTTTTACATACCATTGTTAAAAAACCACTCAGTTATCTTAATTTTTTTCACTTTCTCAACTGAATTAAAGGGAAAAAAAGCCAAAAAAATTGTATGAGCCTGGGAGCTGGAAAACAGCCGGAAGGTGTATTACAGGTGACTGCAAAGACTGCTTCCAGCTTTCCAGCACTAGGTACACGTCGGGCTAAGTGCTCTGCCTACCTCATTTCTTCAGTCTTCACCATGACCCTGGCGGGAGTTATCGTTTCCCTTTTACAGATGAAGAAACCAATCCACAGAGGTGAAGTCATTGACCAGAGGCCACAGGGTTAGCATGTAGCAAAGACAGAAGGTGGACACAGCAGTCTGATTCTTGGACTCTGACGGCTGAGAGAAGTTGCTCTCAGTTTGCTGTCAGGACACTCCTGATCTCTGACTTCAGACAAATTCCTTGCCTGCTTGTTATCATTGTGGTGATATGACAGATCTTCAGTTCCATCTCCCCTTCATCTATGTCCTTATGGTTAAAACAGACCAGATGCCTACCATCCGAAAGAGAAGAAAAAAGTTAGACTCCTGACCTCCAATCCAGAGGTGGCAAACAGTTCTGAAACCAACCAATGGCAACATCCAGAATCCAGAGAGATGAGAGCTGGGGTTGATTAGCAATGAACCAGTCATCATGTCTGTTGTAAGCATCAGAATTGCAGTGATAACAAGGGTGTCCACATTTGCCATCCCTGCTGTACTTTTTTCCACACTGAATCCACATTATTTTTAAAAGCTCAAATAAACTTAGGGCATATATTATTTTTTGCTTACTTAGAATCCATTTTCCTTATTCTGCTAAAATAACCACAACAAAACAGACAATATAAAGCCATTAAAAAGTAAAGCAAGTGAATGATGCCTCATGATTATATCAATGTACACAGCTATAATTTAATAAAAAAAAGAAAAAAAAAGTAAAGCATGAACACACACATACACACATAAACACACACAAGTTTTTACTGTGCAGAATGATCTCATGCCCTTCTCCAGGAATAACCACTTGAACACAGGGATGACCAGCTCTGGCCACACAGGGACCAAATCACCCACCCTTGGTCTTGGTGATTGGTTTAGGGAATCACACTTGACTCAAACCAGAAGAGGGATGCCCAAGCCTGGGGTGTTCCCTCCCGCAAGAGGACATAACTAATAGCCTGGAGCTGGTTGACCTGCAGGCTTTGTTACTTGTCAGGAGCACTTGCTGCTGAATGAAGCCAATGCTGAGAATAGCAGAGTTAAGAGATGGAGGGAGCTGTGTCCTGAAGAAGTCACTTTAGCATCTGAATCTTGTCTGGCTAATCTAGAGCTAATGTAGTCTAATCTACTCTAGGGATCACTTTACTGTAGGAAGTTCCAGTTGCATGAGCTTATACACAGAGGGTGCCACAAATATGTATGCATTTTAAACAGTGTTATCTATGTATGACTTTTCAAAGTTGATTTAAAGGTACTGTTACTGGGCAAGTTATCTAGACACGCTATATGCATCCATTTTACTTGGCAATTCATTTACTTTTGGGGAATGATTGATTCTACTTCAAATAAGAGCACTTACAATGTACATACATTTTTTGGCACCCTTGGATTTTACGTAAACTAGTGTGAGTACTATTTCTGACTTTGGGGGCAAAAGTATAATTAATGACTTACTTATGTTCTAAAATCATTGGGTGATTTCCCATGCAATGGGTTGAATGTGTTCTGTGCATCCCCAAATTTATGTGTTGAAATCCCAGTCCCTACGGTGACGGCATTGGGAGGTGGGGCCTTCAGGAGGTAATTTAGGGTGTGGAGGATGCAGCCCTCATGAATGGAATTAGGAGCCTGGAGAGCTATCTCAACCTCTTTCCACCACCTGATAGTACAACAGGAAGAGAAGGTAGGGTTCTGCAACCTGACTGTCTGCAACCTGGTGGAGGGCCCTCACCTGTGCCCTAGCATGCTGGCACCTGACTTGGGACTTCCAGCCTCCAGAACTGTGAAAAATAAATTTCTGTTGTTTATAAGCTGCTTTGCCTATGGCGCTTTATTACAACAGCTAAAACTGACCAAGACACCTAAGCCTCCTTTCCATTTTCATCTTCAGCTGCTCCAGGTGCTGTAAACTTTATGCTCTTTCTGGTAAATGACTTACCATTTCTCCAGCACACTGTGCCCTTTCATGCTTCTTGTCCTGCCAATTTACCCTTCTCATAGCAGCGAGGCCGATCGTATCTGTTTAACCCTTTATCTCCTTAAGACCTTTCAAGAAATAACCATTGCCCATCAGATCAATTTCACAACTCTTAATATGGCATTTATTGTGATGTATTCTCTGGTATATATTCAGCGAAAGGCAGCTAATAGTTAATATTATTGAGCTCATACTATATGACAACCACTGTTCTAAGTATTCCACCTGCACATCTCATGCAACTGGCCCGATAGCCCTCAGAGGTGGGCTGTGCACCGTGTAACAGGGGTGGGGGGACTGCAAATGGGTGAGTGATTTCCTGGGCTCAGATGCTATGGCTTCACAGTCTGAGATCTGGGAGTCAGGCCTCATGGCTCATCTGTCCAGATTTAATTTCTTACTCATCCTGGGTGCTCCATAGGTGCCCCTCTCTTTTTTTTGCACTTGTTCTTAGGGCTATAAAAGGTTAAGAGTAAGTGTAACACTTTCATGGAGCAGTGAAGGCTACAGAGCATATCATGATAATTGGGCTTGTTTTGTGGGGAGGAAAAGCCTGTCTTGGTGTCAGGGCACCGTGTAAAAATATGTTTTTATTTCACATAAATTAGTCTGTGCGCTCACTCTGGGCTGGCGATGGCCTGGTGGCTGAACAGGCTTGGCATTACCTCTGCCCACAGAGATCACTCATTAGTCTAAGCAGGGCCCTGTCTGCGTTTCCCTTTGTCTCTTTTCCTGGAGCAGAGAAGAACACAGGGTCTAATTGGGAGGCAGATTGCAGAGCAAATGTGCGTGGGCTTTTTCTTCCAAACACTTCTCTTTAGCCCTGTCTACAGTAGCGGAAGATTGATCCAGGACAGATGTAGATTCATTGGGCCTGAAAGCTGGAGACTTAGAAAGATGTATTCTCGATTCTTGGAAAACTAAATTCAGAGAATCTTAATCATAAAGAGCTGTTGAGTCAGAGATGCTCAGAATTACAGGATCTTAGAATTTCACATTCTTAGAATCCTAGAAATAAAGAGCTAGTCCGATTCTAGGACCACAACTACGTTTCAGCTGGTTTGCTTTCCCCATTTGCTCCAGTGGTCTCTGCCTCTCTCCCTCCAACTGTGCCCACGCCCATTCTCTAATTGTCTGGCTAACTCCAGCCCTCCTTACTGTCTCAGCTGAAACAGCCCCTGCCAAAAGACTGCTCTTCCTCCACTTAGACTAAGTGGGCCCCTAGGGATGAAAACAGAGTGCCCTCAGGGGGGACTCAGGGTCCCTCCACTGAGCTTACTTAAAGCCTTCCTACCAAGATGATTTATAAGGTCCATAAATGGGATCCTGGTGGTTTTGTTTCCTACTGAATCCCCATGCTTGACACGGAGAGGTACTCGGAGTGTTTTTGTTGAAAGAATGGAAGGGTGGATGACGATCTCGGATTCTTTGCCTCTCAGGACTGGAAGGAACTTTCATGTTATCCTGCTCTGTTCCTTCTCCCAAGCCCTTTGCAGAATCTCTTACAAATAGTTGTCTATCTCTGAATTCCTCCAGGGAAGGGGAGCTCTGTCCATTCCGTGCAGAGGCTCTCTGGGATGCAGAGTTCCTGATAGGATCAAGTCACATTGTGCATCCGTGCTACCGCTGTGCCTCTGGACATAACTCCCGGCATGATTCAGCACAGACAAGCAGGGCATTATGGCCCCAAATAACGCAACAGAACAGAATGAATAGTCCCAGAAAGGTTTAAAAGAGCTGCCTCGTGCTGGCAAGTCAGTGACCCAAGATTTGTATTTGACATGGAGTATTATTTTCTAGATCCATGACTTAAGAAAAACAAAACAAATAATGCACACACAGAAAAGAGCACCTATCGCAAGCACACAGCTCAGTGAATTAGCACGAAGTGAGGGCTACTGTGTGGCTAGTGCAGGATAGCACTGGCACGTCCTGCGTCCTCTGGTTCTACCCTCTGCTGGAGATAGCTCTCTTGAATTCACAGCACACAGACATTTTGCCTCTTTCTAAACTTTATGTAGACAAAATCACACGGAGATATTCTGAATGCTTTACAATGTGGAAGAATCTACAGTAAAGTCTTGCAATACTGTGCCCCCAGTTCCTTAGGCCCACACATGGCTTGGCACCCGACTGGCTTCCCTTAGCTTGGCCTCTGTAGGCAGCTAAGAGTTTCCAATTCTGGTCAGTTTCTTTGTTCTAGATATTGACACCTCTAGTAGCTACATGGCTTCCTCTAGGGAAGGAGTTTGGTGGAGCAGAGCAAAGGTTTCACTTTGAAAACAGATGTTGGAATCCTGATTTGCTACTAACTAGAGCATCTACACAGGACTGTGCTTAAGATCAGGGATCCAGGACCAGATAGGTGGGTTCAGGTGCGTATCAGGGTGACCTTGGGGAAGTTATTTTGCCTCTCTGTACCTCAGTTTTCTTACCTGTTTAGGGGAAAAATAATGGTCCCCTAAACAATGTAGGGACTTTACAGTGTTGTTGTGAAGTATAAGTGAGTTATGAAGAACTTAGAACACTGAATCCTGGCACACAATTGGATACATAACCCGTAAATATGTTTTGTTCTCCTTGGAAACTCAGTTATCCCATCTGTAAAATGGGAGTAATAACACCAGGTTCTCAGGTTGATTATAAGAATTAAATAAGGGGCTTCATAAGGTTATTGCCAAATAAGTATATTTGTTCTTGTTGTTCCCCTCCACCTCCAAACCATTTATCCCGTTTGGCTTTGTTTTTCATGTTAGTAACATGGAGCTGTTCAGGCCATCCCTTTGCCCCGGGTGTAGTAGTCCCAAGACCACCCTCCCCCTTTCTCAGCGCCAGCGCCCTGGAGTGGCCTGGGTCTGCCAGTTCCTCTGGCTTTCTCTGCTTAAATATTCATGGCTGTACGTTGCCTTTATTGTCACACGTTATTTATGTTGGAAGTTGAGGCTGGACAATGTTTTACCATCTGTCTTGTTCCCAGTTCATTTTTATAAGAAAAAAACTTTAAAATGTCCATTTCAAGAGTGATTTTTCATGCTGTTCAACATTTTGACACATCAGATCTGTTTTCAGGAGGAATCATGCCACACAGAACGGCATGTTAGTCATTCGTTCATGTGTTCAGAAAACACAGCTTTAGCACCAGTTTGTTTATCAGGAGCTAAAAACAAATTCTTAGCACCTGAGTGGTATTACTTCCTTTAATATAACAATACTCTGTGCGCATTGATAATTGGAGCACTGGCTTTTGTTAAAGGTATGCTCTGCGTTATTATCATATATGGCACTAGGTATTTTAGTCGCAGCTATGAATCCTTCTAGCAATCCAGCACATAAGTGCCATTGTCCTCTGTTACAGATGAGGAAACTGAGGCTAGTGTGAGGTTGCTAAGGTAGGCCATGAGAACTCGTGTCTCTGTGGTCTAAATCCAAGGCTCTCTGCTCTTTCCACTCAGTCTTTTCGCCTTAGTCAGCAAAGACTTTATTACTTAGTGTGGAAGATCAAGATTTCCACCTGGAAGCCACCCAGGACTTTCTTGGACCCGGGATTATAGCTTCCGATTTTTTTTTTAAAAGCACATTTTAGTGAGATATAATTCACGTAGCATGTAAATCACCCACTTAAAGTGAGCGATTCCATGATTTTTAGCATATTTGCAGGGTTGTACAGTCATCCTAATAATCTAAGTTCAGAACATTTTTATCTCCCTAAAAGGTATTCCACACCCATTATCTGTCAATCTCTCTTTCACCCCTACCTGCCTTCCCTCCAGGCCAAAGCAACAGTTAATCTAGTTTTGGGGCCTTAAATCTGCCTTTTCTAGATGTTTTGTATAAATGGAATCATACAAAATGTTGGTCTTTTGTAATTGGCTTCCCTTACTTGGCACGTGTGGGTTTCTTCATTTAATTGATTCATTAGTCAGCTGGTGAATGTTTAGGGTGTTTCCATCTTTCGGCTATTATGAATAATTAGTGTCTGTCTGAGAATTTGCCCCATTTCACCTAAGTTTTCTAATTTTTGGTATAATGTGTGTTCATAGCATTTTCTTAAATTTTTTTTTTTTTTTTGTAGAGACAAAGTCTCACTTTACCACCTTCAGTAGAGTGCCATGATGTCACAGGACTCACAGCAACCTCTAGCTCTTGGGCTTCAGTGATTCTCCTGCCTCAGCCTCCTGAGCAGCTGGGACTACAGGCGCCCACCACAATGCCCAGCTATTTTTTGGTTGCAGTTCAGCCAGGGCTGGGTTTGAACCTGCCACCCTCGGTATATGGGGCCAGCGCCCTACTCACTGAGCCACAGGTGCCACCCTTAAAATCTTTTTATTTCTGGAAGCTCAGTGGTGATAACTGCTCTTTCATTCCTGACTTCAGTTATTTGAGACTTTACTCTTTTTAGAAAAAGATTGGTCTAGCAAAAACTGTTTTTATAAAAATTAAGAGGAAAACATTTGTAAATTGTGTTAATCTTTTCAGAGAACAAATTTTTGTGTTTTACTGATAATTCTGTATTTTTCTATTCTCTATTTCACTTGCATGCACTGTAATCTTTTTTTTTTTCATTTTCTGTCTGGGGCTGGGTTTGAACCCACCACCTTTGGCATATGGGGCCAGCACCCTACTCCTTTGAGCCACAGGCACCACCCCATGCACTGTAATCTTTATTATTCTTGTCTCTCTGCTTACTTTCAGTATATATTTTTTCACTAGTTTCTTAGAGTGTGAGGTCCAGGCATTGATTTTAGAGCTTTATTCATTTTCAGTACTAATGTTTACAACAATAAATTTCCTCTGCAGTAGCTGCATCTCATAAGCTGTGGAATGTTGTACTTTTGATTTCATTTGTCTTAAAATATTTTCTAATCTTCCTATAATTTCTTTTTGATCCATTCGTTATTAAGGAATGTGTTTTACATTTCCACACATTGGTGAATTTTCCAAATTTCCTTTCGTCATTGATTTCTAATTTCATTTATTGTATTTGGAAAACATATCTTGTATGATTTTGGCCCTTTACTAAGAATTTTTATGGCTTAGTATATTGAATTTTTCCTGTGCTCTTGAGAAGAATGTGTATCTTGCTGCTGTTGGCTGGAGCGTTCTGTTTAGATGTAGATCTCTTAGGTCTAGTTAGGTTTCTTAGGCTTAGTTGGTGTGTAGGGTCATTCAAATCTTATATGTCTTCAATAATATTTTACTTAGTTCTTTTTAAAATTGTGTTCATTTAAAAAATTATCATTTTGAGAGGACAAGATGGCTGACTGAAGCCAGCTTTCCACAGAGGCTCCCATCCAGAAGGAGAGTTAAAGGACAGAAATTTAGCAAGTAACCTGGTGGATTAGAGCTGTACCAAGAGAGAAGGTTGAAGAACACACATCGACCCCACTGAGGTGAGCTGCAACCCCAAGGATACAAACAAAAGATACAAAATCTATCACCAAGCAGGCGGAAGTCCCCTCCCCCATAAGAATGGCTTGGAGTGCCCCACAAACAAATGAGCAGAGTTCAAAGTTCCTCCCACTACACTCCATGGGAGAGACCCTCTAAAAATTGGACCTACCTCCCTACTAGGGTGCCACGGTGTTCTCCTGCCAGGCATAAAACTGTGTAAAACTGTATATATTCTCTACCTGCAATTCTGAGCTCCCAGCACTCCACTCTCACTCTGAGGTCTGGAGGCCTGTCCCCCAAGATTCCAGATTCTTGGGTGATTTCTCAAGGGGTGTGGACAGGGCCTAGACTGCAGCTGGTCAGTGCTGATTCTGCACCACGGGAGTGAGGAGAGGAAGGTCGGCTGAGAGGAAACCACACCAGAGCGGTGGTGCCCTGAGGCGCACAGCAGCAGCTGTTTTGGGCAACAATAGGGCTCACCCCCAGATATTCTGAAGCCACACCCCCTGTCTCCCTGGGTAACCAGAGGAGGCTAGGCATCTTCTCAGGTGGCAACCACCACGGAACAGATCTGGGACAGAAACGCAGGCCCCGTGAGTAAAGGGTTTGCCTGAGGTGGTACCGGCCTGGGTGGAGCGTGGGGAATAGAAAACGCACATGCAGAGCCAGGAAATTCCCAGGGTGGGGCTGACCCAGAGGACTGCTTTACTGAGCCTAAGATGCATATGGCCCTCAGGGGATCATCAGCCTATAGACAAAGGAAGACAGGAGGCTAGAACTGACAGGTAACCAAATATAAACCTGCAGGAGCAAAGACAGGGCCTGAGGCGCAGGTTCTGGGAACTCAAAACAGCTTCTCTATTGCAGGGGAATTTAGCAGGGAAAGAAACAAATTCCTGCAAAGTTGTTCTGTTCTGTTTTTTCAGTAACATCAATCAGGGGTGGGGCTGGAACTGAGTGAACACCTCCCAGCCTCCATCAAGCAACTGAGGTTGTCAGGCCTTACCTCCTGCTGCTGGAAAGAGGCTGAAATAGATTTCCTTATAATTCAGGCAAGTGCAACCCCCTGGAGTATCTGTTCATTAGAGACAACTGGGTCAAAGCCCTGCGGGGCTATCAGTGACTGGGTGTGAAAGAGGTGCAAGGTGGGGAAGAAGGCATCAACATTCCCAGACTAATTTATTTGCTGAGTGGGTCCTCCTGACTTCACGGAGCACCGGAGCAAGTAATATCTGAGTTGTCACCAGACCCCTGCAATCCAGTTGCCAGAGACCTTTTAAAAATCTCCCACCTGAGACAGGTGCTGACTGAGACAATTGATTTGGACCATCTGAACTGAGCCAATCGCCTGAGGACTATTCAAGTGGTGCCCTGGGTATGTGGTTGTAGGAAGGTTTAATTTTCCTTTTCCAATTGTTGCCTGTGGGGAGCAGGGTGACTTAATTGCTGGTATTTCTCCACAGCTGAGACTTCAACCCAGAGTAACTGTTTCACTAGGGTTGGACAGAGACCAGCTGAAAATAAGACAGAACCACTTAGCCCCACCACACCAAACAGGTCCCCAGTTTCTCAAGCCATAGTACTGTATGGGTCCTCAACAAAGCTGCAGTGGAAAAATCAAATGGTATAAAATAATCATGGGGTGGAATCAGTAGAAAAACTCTGGTAACATGAATAACCAGAATAGATCAACCCCATCCAAGGAAAGACATGGCAGATGTAACTGAAGATCCCATTCATAAACAGCTGGCCGGGCGGCACCTGTGGCTCAACAGGTAGGGCACCGGTCCCATATGCCGGAGGTGGCAGGTTCAAGCCCAGCCCCGGCCAAAAAAAAATAAATAAATAAATAAATAAACAGCTGGCCGAGGTGTCAGAAATTGAATTCAGAATTTGGATTACAAACAAGATTAATAGAATGGAGGAAAATTTGGAATTAGAAATTCGAAGAGCAATTCAAAAGTCAGAATTAGAAATTCGAGGAGAAGGGCAGCGCCTGTAGCTCAGTGAGTAGGGCGCTGGCCCCATATGCCGAGGGTGGCGGGTTCAAACCCAGCCCCGGCCAAACTGCAACAACAACAAAAAAATAGCTGGGGGTTGTAGCGGGCGCCTGTAGTCCCAGCTGCTTGGGAGGCTGAGGTAAGAGAATCGTTTAAGCCTAAGAGTTAGAGGTTGCTGTGAGCCATGTGATGCCACGGCACTCTACCCGAGGGCGGTACAGTGAGACTCTGTCTCTACAAAAAAAAAAAAAAAAAAAAAAGAAAAGAAATTTGAGGAGAAATTCAAAAGTTGTTTCAAGAATTTAATGAATTTAAAGACAAAACTACCGAGGATTCTGACACACTGAAGCAAGAATTTGCAGCCCTCAAAGATCTGAAAAATACAGTAGAATCCCTCAGCAACAGAGTGGAGCAAGCAGAAGAAAGGATTTCTGACATTGAAGACAAAGCCTCTGAATGCTCCCAAACTCTCAAAGAGGAAGAGAAATGGAGAGCAAAAACAGATCATTCTCTCAGAGAGCTCTGGAATAATTTGAAGAAGGCAATATCCTCCTCATTGGGATCCCTGAAAGTGATGAAGTGGCCTCGCAAGGCACAGAGGCCCTTCTCCATGAAATTATGAAAGAGAATTTTCCAGACATGCCAAGAGATTCTGAAATTCAGATAGCAGACAGTTTCAGAACCCCAGCATGACTGAATCCCCCAATAAGACATCCCCCAGGCATATCATAATTAACTTCACTAAAGTTAATATGAAGGAAAAAATTCTGAAAGCAGCCAGACGTAAGAAATCCATTACCTACAAAGGAAAGAATATTAGAATGACTGCAGATCTCTCTGCTGAAACTTTTCAAGCCAGAAGAGGGTGGTCATTGACTTTTAATCTCCTAAAGCAAAATAACTTTCAACCCCAGACCCTGTATCCAGCTAAACTGAATTTCATTTATGATGGAGAAATTAAATACTTTAATGACATTCACATGTTGAAGAAATTTGCCTTAACCAAACCAGCTCTTCAGGATATTCTCAGACCTATCCTCTATAATGACCAGCCCAATCTTCTACCACAAAAGTAAATTGACTCAGAAAATTTTGATCAAACTCCAACTTCCACAGTGGCGAAAGGATTAAAAATGTCCACTGGACTTTTGAAAAACTTGATACCCAAAATATTACCAGACTTATCAATATTCTCCATTAATGTGAATGGCTTAAACTGTCCTCTAAAGAGGCATAGGTTAGCTGACTGGATACAAAAACTCAGGCCAGATATTTGCTGCATACAAGAGTCACATCTTGCCTTAAAAGATAAATATAGACTCAGGGTGAAAGGCTGGTCATCCATATTTCAGGCAAATGTTAATCAGAAAAAAGCAGGTGTTGTAATTCTATTTGTAGACACAATAGGTTTAAACCAACAAAAGTAAGGAAGGATAAGAATGGTCACTTCATATTTGTTAAGGGTAATACTCAATATGATGAGATGTCAATTATTAATATTTATGCATCCAACCAGAATGTGCCTCAATTTATAAGAGAAACTCTAACAGACATGAGCAACTTGATTTCCTCCAGCTCCATAATAGTCAGAGATTTCAATACTCCTTTGGCAGTGTTTGATAGATCCTCCAATAAGAAGCTGAGCAAAGAAATTTTAGATTTAAACCTAACCATCCAACATTTGGATTTACCAGACATCTACAGAACATTTCATCCCAACCAAACTGAATACACATAGTTCTCATCAGCCCACAGAACATAATCAAAAATTGATCACATCTTAGGTCACAAATCTAACCTCAGTAAATTTGAAGGAATAAAAATTATTCCTTGCATCTTCTTGGACCACCATGGAATAAAAGTTGAACTCATTAACAACAGGAATCTGCATTCTCATACAAAAACATGGAAGTTAACCTCATGCTGAATGATAGCTGGGTCATAGATGAGATTAAGAAGAAAAATGCCGAGGCGGAGCAAGATGGCAGCCGAGTAACAGCTTCCTTGCATCTGGGCACCGTGAGTCTGGAGAGATAGGACTCCAGGCATCTCTGGCTGGTGGGATCTGCCTATCATCACCCCTGAGAGGATACAGGGAGTAAGCGAGAGACTTCTGGACCCCAAGAGGAGGACTAAAACCGTGGAAAACCAGCAAGTGGTCGCGTGTGTTCAATCCGTCTAAACCCGCCCACAACTGTAAGTTCAGTAGCAGCGAGACTGCAAACCAGAAAGGCCTTACCTGTGAACTGTTTTGATGTCCTTGGACTTGGCACTGAGTTGAACTGCCCTGGGGAAGGCCTGAGCGGGAGTGCGGAGAACTTTGGCCGTTGTCTAGGGCCCCAGTCTGAGCCGCTGAGCCAGACAGAGCTAATAGTGTTTGGCGGTGGGTCACACGGATCCATTGTCAGTGATCTGCCCCGGCAAGCTCCGCCCTCAGGGTCGCAGAGCTAGAAACGGGTGGGAGCTGGTAACCCAGCAACCAAGTAGCCTAAGGGTGGGGTCTGAGCCGCCTTGCAGCCCTAACCCTCAGGGGCAGAGTGAGACCAGTTTTGGCACACTGGGTAAGTGGATAACCACTTCAGCAGCGATTCCAGCGAGAAAGCTGGGAAAGCTTCTGCTCAGCAAGTTTACAAGTTCAAAGTGCCTTTTAAGTAGGCTGAAGAGAGATTTAGGGTGTCTACCTGCTGGGGTTTGAGAAATCAGCAGCCTCCAGTCATATCAGAACTGTGACTAACATCTCATACCCCAGAAGACCACGTGGTGCCCAGACAATAACATATACAAACTGCTTTGTTTTTGGTTGTGTATTTCTTTCTTTTTTTTTTTTTGTTTGTTTATTTTGATGTTGCTGATGTTCTTTTGTTTTTTTAATTTCAATCTTTTCCACACAGATCCCTTTTTCTTTCTCAATTTTCCTAGTTTAATTATAATTTCCCATTGCCGCCTTTTTTAATAACTTCAACTTCATTTTTGCTAGTGTTTCTACCGATACAATTTGGTTTTTCACCCAATTTTATCCCTGTAAAGTTTTCTGTTTGCTTGTTTTGGTTTGATTTATAGCATTTTTGTCTTTCCTCTCTACTTGGTGGAGGTGGGGTACTGTGTCTGATCAGGTTAGCAAAGAGCTGCTGACCTCAAGGGAACCACGCAACTGGGCACCCCCAGAAGGTGGGGTTTTTTAAGGTTGTGTCAAAGTACCCTACTGTACACCTATATTGCCCTGCCTCCCTCTTTCTGTGCCTCTCTTCTTTTTGTCAATATTCCTTATACCCACCCCCTCCTTTCTCTATCTTTCTTTTTTTCTTATCACTCGGTCCTCCTTTCTTTCATCCCCTTTTTTTTTTTGCTCTTCAACTTTCTCACCCTTCTGGTCCTGTAACCCTTAGTCCACAGGCACAAGAACTTAAAGAGCAAGAGGAAGTGAAAGGAAAATTAGGGCAAGGAAACAGATAAAAGAAATCACTCATGAGGAAGAATCAGCAGAAAACTCCAGGCAACATGAAGAACCAGTCTAGAACAACCCCACCAAGGGACCATGAGGTAGCTACTGCAGATGATTCCACCAGTATAGAAATGTTAGGAATGACAGAAAGGGAATTTAGAATACACATGTTGAAAACAATGAAAGAAATGATGGAAACAATGAAGGAAATTGCTAATAAAGTGGAAAATAACCAAAAGGAAATCCAAAAACAGAATCAAATAAGAGATGAACGCTATGAAGAATATAAAAAGGATATAGCACACCTGAAGGAACTGAAACAGTCAATTAGGGAACTTAAAGATGCAATGGAAAGTATCAGCAACAGGTTAGACCATGCAGAAGAAAGAATTTCAGAGGTAGAAGACAAAGTTCTTGAGATAACTCAGACAGTAAAAGAGGCAGAAAAGAAGAGAGAGAAAGCAGAACGTTCACTGTCAGAATTATGGGACTTTATGAAGCGTTCCAACATACGAGTTATAGGAATTCCAGAAGGGGAAGAAGAATGCCCCAGAGGAATGGAAGCCATACTAGAGAATATTATAAAAGAAAATTTCCCAAACATCACCAAAGATTCCGACACACTGCTTTCAGAGGGATATCGGACCCCGGGTTGCCTCAACTCTAACCGAGCTTCTCCAAGACACATTGTGATGAACCTGTCCAAAGTCAAGACAAAAGAAAAGATTCTGCAAGCTGCCAGGAGTAAGCGCCAGTTGACCTACAGGGGCAAATCCATCAGAGTTACCGCAGACTTCTCTAATGAAACTTTCCAAGCAAGAAGACAATGGTCATCTACCTTTAATCTACTTAAACAGAACAATTTCCAGCCCAGAATTCTGTACCCTGCTAAGCTAAGCTTCAAAATTGACGGAGAAATCAAATCATTTACGGATACACAAACATTGAGGAAATTTGCCACAACAAGACCAGCTCTACAGGAAATACTTCAACCTGTTCTGCACACTGACCACCACAATGGATCAGCAGCAAAGTCAGAACTCAGAAATCAAAGGACAGAACCTAACCTCCACACAGATGCAAAAGATAAAGCTAAGCAATGGACTCTCACCAAATAAGACGAATAGAATACTACCACACTTATCAATTATCTCAATAAATGTTAATGGCTTGAATTCCCCACTGAAGAGACATAGATTGGCTGACTGGATTAAAAAACACAAGCCATCCATTTGCTGTCTGCAAGAAACACACCTGGCTTCAAAAGACAAATTAAAGCTCCGAGTCAAGGGTTGGAAGACAATTTTTCAGGCAAACGGAATTCAGAAGAAAAGAGGAGTTGCAATCTCATTTTCAGATACATGTGGATTTAAAGCAACTAAAGTCAAAAAAGACAAAGATGGTCACGTTATATTGGTCAAGGGAAAACTACAACAAGAAGACATTTCAATTCTAAATATTTATGCACCCAATTTAAATGCTCCCAGATTCTTGAAGCAGACCTTACTCAGTCTGAGCAATATGATATCTGATAATACCATCATAACAGGGGACTTTAACACACCTCTAACAGAGCTGGACAGATCCTCTAAACAGAAATTAAACAAAGATGTAAGAGATTTAAATGAGACCCTAGAACAATTATGCTTGATAGACATATATAGAACACTCCACCCCAAAGATAAAGAATATACATTCTTCTCATCACCCCATGGAACATTCTCCAAAATTGATCATATCCTGGGACACAAAACAAATATCAACAGAATCAAAAGAATTGAAATTTTACCTTGTATCTTTTCAGACCATAAGGCACTAAAGGTGGAACTCAACTCTAACAAAAATGCTCAACCCCACCCAAAGGCATGGAAATTAAACAATCTTCTGTTGAATAACAGATGGGTGCAGGAAGAAATAAAACAGGAAATCATTAACTTCCTTGAGCATAACAACAATGAAGACACAAGCTACCAAAACCTGTGGGATACTGCAAAAGCAGTTTTGAGAGGAAAATTCATCGCTTTAGATGCCTACATTCGAAAAACAGAAAGAGAGCACATCAACAATCTCACAAGAGATCTTATGGAATTGGAAAAAGAAGAACAATCTAAGCCTAAACTCAGTAGAAGAAAAGAAATATCCAAAATCAAATCAGAGATCGATGAAATTGAAAACAAAAGAATCATTCAGAAAATTAATGAAACAAAAAGTTGGTTTTGTGAAAAAATAAATAAAATAGATAAACCATTGGCCAGACTAACGAGAAATAGAAAAGTAAAATCTCTAATAACCTCAATCAGAAACGATAAAGGGGAAATAACAACTGATCCTACAGAGATACAAGAGGTCATCTCTGAATACTACCAGAAACTCTATGCCCAGAAATTTGACAATGTGAAGGAAATGGATCAATATTTGGAATCACACCCTCTCCCTAGACTTAGCCAGGAAGAAATAGAGCTCCTGAACAGACCAATTTCAAGCACTGAGATCAAAGAAACAATAAAAAAGCTTCCAACTAAAAAATGCCCTGGTCCAGATGGCTTCACTCCAGAATTCTATCAAACCTTCAATGAAGAGCTTATTCCTGTACTGCAGAAATTATTCCAAAAAACTGAGGAAGAAGGAATCTTCCCCAACACATTCTATGAAGCAAACATCACCCTGATACCAAAACCAGGAAAAGACCCAAGCAAAAAGGAGAATTTCAGACCAATCTCACTCATGAATATAGATGGAAAAATTCTCAACAAAATCCTAGCCAATAGATTACAGCTTATCATCAAAAAAGTCATTCATCATGATCAAGTAGGCTTCATCCCAGGGATGAAAGGCTGGTTTAACATATGCAAGTCCATAAACATTATCCACCATATTAACAGAGGCAAAAATAAAGATCATATGATCCTCTCAATAGATGCAGAAAAAGCATTTGATAAAATCCAGCATCCTTTTCTAATTAGAACACTGAAGAGTATAGGCATAGGTGGCACATTTCTAAAACTGATTGAAGCTATCTATGACAAACCCACAGCCAATATTTTACTGAATGGAGTAAAACTGAAAGCTTTTCCTCTTAGAACTTGAACCAGACAAGGTTGTCCTCTGTCACCTTTACTATTCAACATAGTGCTGGAAGTTCTAGCCAATACAATTAGGCAAGACAAGGAAATAAAGGGAATCCAAATGGGAGCAGAGGAGGTCAAACTCTCCCTCTTTGCTGACGACATGATCTTATACTTAGAGAACCCCAAAGACTCAACCACAAGACTCCTAGAAGTCATCAAAAAATACAGTAATGTTTCAGGATATAAAATCAATGTCCACAAGTCAGTAGCCTTTGTATACACCAACAACAGTCAAGATGAGAAGCTAATTAAGGACACAACTCCCTTCACCATAGTTTCAAAGAAAATGAAATACCTAGGAATATACCTAATGAAGGAGGTGAAGGACCTCTATAAAGAAAACTATGAAATCCTCAGAAAGGAAATAGCAGAGGATATTAACAAATGGAAGAGCATACCATGCTCATGGATGGGAAGAATTAACATTGTTAAAATGTCTATACTTCCCAAAGCAATCTACCTATTCAATGCCATTCCTATCAAAGTACCTACATCGTACTTTCAAGATTTGGAAAAAATGATTCTGCGTTTTGTATGGAACCGGAAAAAAGCCCGTATAGCTAAGGCAGTTCTTAGTAACAAAAATAAAGCTGGGGGCATCAGCATACCAGATTTTAGTCTGTACTACAAAGCCATAGTGGTCAAGACAGCATGGTACTGGCACAAAAACAGAGACATAGACACTTGGAATCGAATTGAACACCAAGAAATGAAACTAACATCTTACAACCACCTAATCTTTGATAAACCATACAAGAACTTACCTTGGGGGAAAGACTCCCTATTCAATAAATGGTGTTGGGAGAACTGGATGTCTACATGTAAAAGACTGAAACTGGACCCACACCTTTCCCCACTCACAAAAATTGATTCAAGATGGATAAAGGACTTAAACTTAAGGCATGAAACAATAAAAATCCTCCAAGAAAGCATAGGAAAAAACTGGAAGATATTGGCCTGGGGGAAGACTTCATGAAGAAGACTGCCATGGCAATTGCAACAACAACAAAAATAAACAAATGGGACTTCATTAAACTGAAAAGCTTCTGTACAGCTAAGGACACAATAACCAAAGCAAAGAGACAACCTACACAATGGGAAAGGATATTTGCATATTTTCAATCAGACAAAAGCTTGATAACTAGGATCTATAGAGAACTGAAATTAATCCACATGAAAAAAGCCAACAATCCCTTATATCAATGGGCAAGAGACATGAATAGAACTTTCTCTAAAGATGACAGATGAATGGCTAACAAACACATGAAAAAATGTTCATCATCTCTATATATTAGAGAAATGCAAATCAAAACAACCCTGAGATATCATCTAACCCCAGTGAGAATGGCCCACATCACAAAATCTCAAAACTGCAGATGCTGGCGTGGATGTGGAGAGAAGGGAACACTTTTACACTGCTGGTGGGACTGCAAACTAGTACAACCTTTCTGGAAGGAAGTATGGAGAAACCTCAAAGCACTCAACCTAGACCTCCCATTCGATCCTGCAATCCCATTACTGGGCATCTACCCAGAAGGAAAAAAATCCTTTTATCATAAGGACACTTGTACTAGACTGTTTATTGCAGCTCAATTTACCGTTGCCAAAATGTGGAAACAGCCTAAATGCCCACCAACCCAGGAATGGATTAACAAGCTGTGGTATATGTATACCATGGAATACTATTCAGCCATTAAAAAAAATGGAGACTTTACATCTTTCGTATTAACCTGGATGGACGTGGAAGACATTATTCTTAGTAAAGCATCACAAAAATGGAGAAGCATGAATCCTATGTACTCAATCTTGATATGAGGACAATTAATGACAATTAAGGTTATGGGGGGGAAGCAGAAATAGGGATGGAGGGAGGAGGGTGGGGCCTTAGTGTGTGTCACACTTTATGGGGGCAAGACATGATTGCAGGAGGGACTTTACCTAACAATTGCAATCAGTGTAGTGTAACTGGCTTATTGTACCCTCAATGAATCCCCAACAATAAAAAAAAAAAAAAAAAAAGAAAAGGGGAAGATGAAGGTTGTTATTTTCACAGTATATATTTATATAGATGGAAACTACAAAATAGCCAAACCAGAGAACATTTGTTTGTTTGAAAAATAAGCATATAAATGAAAATAGTCAACATTACATAATTAAAAGGCAGAATGAAAAAAGAGATAGCATTCACAACAGAATCTATTGTGTACATTTCCCAGGAAGATTTTTTAAAAGTTTGTATTAGGTTGAATATTCTCTACTTCATATTAAACTACAGAACTTCATGACTGAAAAAAAAAAAAGAAGAAAAATGCCAAATTTTTGGAACAAAATGACAATGAAGACACAATTATCAGAATCTGTGGGATACTGCAAAGGCAGTCTTAAGAGGGAAATTTATAGCATTGCAAGCCTTCCTCAAGAGAATGGAAAGAGAGGAAGTTAACAACTTAATGGGACATCTCAAGCAACTGGAAAAGGAAGAACATACAAACCCAAACCCAGTAGAAGAAAAAAAATAACCAAAATTAGAGCAGAATTAAATGAAATTGAAAACAAAAGAATTATACAACAGATCAATAAATCAAAAAGTTGGTTTTTTGAAGAGGTCAATAAAATAGATAAACCTTTGGCCAACCTAACCAGGAAAAAAAGAGTAAAATCTCTAATCTCATCAATCAGAAATGACAAAGATGAAATAACAACAGACTCCTCAGAAATTCAAAAAATCCTTAATAAATATTACAAGAAACTTTATTCTCAGAAATATGAAAATCTGAAGGAAATTGACCTGTACTTGGAAGCATGTCACCTTCCAAGGCTTAGCCAGAATCAAGTGGAAATGTTGAACAGGCCAATATCAAGTTCTGAAATAGCATCAACCACACAAAATCTCCCTAAAAAGAAAAGCCCGGGTCCAGATGGCTTCACGTTAGAATTCTACTAAACCTTTAAAAAGGAACTAGTACCTATATTACTCAACCTGTTCCAAAATGTAGATAAAGAAGGAACACTACCCAACACATTCTATGAAGCATACATTACCCTGATCTCCAAACCAGGAAAAGACCCAACAAGAAAAGAAAATTATTGACCAATATCACTAATCAATATAGATGCAAAAATATTCAACAAGATCCCTACAAACAGAATCCAGCAACACATCAAACAAATTATACATCATGACCAAATTGGTTTTATCCCAGTGTCTCAAGGCTGGTTCAATATACATAAATCTAAAAGTATAATTCAGCACATAAACAAATTAAAAAACAAAGACCATATGATTCTCTCAATTGATGCAGAAAAAGCTTTTGATAATATCCAGCGTCCCTTCATGATCAGAACACTTAAGAAAAATTGGTATAGAAGGGACATTTCTTAAACTGATAGAGGCCATCTACAGCAAACGCACAGCCAATATCATATTGAATGGAGTTAAATTGAAATCATTTCCACTCAGATCAGGAACCAGACAAGGCTGCCCATTGTCTCCATTGCTCTTTAACATTGTAATGGAAGTTTTAGCCATCATAATTAGGGAAGAAAAGGTGATCAAGGGTATCCATATATGGTCAGAAGAGACCAAACTTTCGCTCTTCACAGATGATATGATTGTATATCTGGAAAACACCAGGGATTCTACTATAAAGCTCTTAGAAGTGGTCATGGAATATAGCAGTGTCTCAAGTGACAAGATCAACATTCATAAATCAGTAGCCTTCATATATACCAACAATAGTCATTTAACAAATGGTGCTGGGTAAACTGGCTGGCAACCTGTAGAAGACTGAATCTGGACCCACACCTTTCACCATTAACTAAGATAGACTCTCGCTGGATTAAAGATTTAAACTTAAGACATGAAACTATAAAAATACTAGAAGAGAGTGCAGGGAAAACCCTTGAAGAAATCGGTCTGGGTGAGTATTTTATGAGGAGGACCTCCCCGGGAAATTGAAGCAGCTTCAAAAATACACTACTGGGACCTGATCAAACCAAAAAGCTTCTGCATAGCCAAGAACACAGTAAGTAAAGGAAGAAAATAGCCCTCAGAATGGGAGAAGATATTTTCAGGTTATGTCTCTGACAAAGGTTTAATAACCAGAATCCACAAAGAACTCAAATGTATAAGCAAGAAAAGAACCAGTGATCCCATCGCAGGCTGGGCAAGGGACTTGAAGAGAAATTTCTCTGAAGAAGATAGCCACATGGCCTACAGACATATGAAAAAATGCTCATCATCTTTAATCATCAGAGAAATGCAAATCAAAAGTACTTTGAGATATCATCTATCTCCAGTATGATTAGCCCATATCACAAAATCCCAAAACCAGAGATGTTGGTGTGGATGTGGAGAAAAGGGAACAGTTCTACACTGCTGGTGGGAATGCAAATTAATACGTTCCTTTTGGAAAGATGTGTGGAGAACACTTAGAGATCTAAAAATAGATCTGCCATTCAATCCTATAATTCCTCTACTAGGTATATATCCAGAAGACCAAAAATCACATTATAACAAAGATATTTGTACCAGAATGTTCATTGTAGCCCAATTCATAATTGCTAAGTCATGGAAAAAGCCCAAGTGCCCATCGATCCACGAATGGATTAATAAATTGTGGTATATGTACACCATGGAATATTATGCAGACTTAAAAAAGATGGAGACTTTACCTCTTTCATGTTTACATGGATGGAGCTGGAACATATTCTTCTTAGTAAAGTATCTCAAGAATGGAAGAAAAAGTATCCAATGTACTCAGCTCTACTATGAAACTAATTTTTGGCTTTCATTTGAAAGCTAAGAATAGGGGGAAGGGGAAGAGGGAGTGGAGGGAGGAGGGAGGATGGGCAGAGGGAGGGTGATTGGTTTGATTACACCTGCAGTGCATCTTACAAGGGTACATGTGAAACTTAGTAAATGTAGAATATAAATGTCTTATCACAATAACTAAGAAAATGTCAGGAAGGCTATGTTAACCAGTGTGATGAAAATGTGTCAAACGGTCTATAAAACCAGTGTATGGTGCCGTGTGATTGCATTAGTGTACACAGCTATGATTTAATAATAAAAAAATAAAAAATTATCATTTTTTATTGATACGTATTCTCATATGCATGTGATCATTTGATACTTTTATATAATCATATCAGGGTAATCGGGGTATTCATCACCTTAAACAATCTTTTCTTTATATTAGGGAGATACAAATTGGCCTTTAATGAAAGTGGGCTATTGAAGCTTCCAAGTATTATTTCTAAATTGCTGCTTCTTTTGATTCTGTCAGTTTTTGCTTCATGTATTTTGGGGATTTTATTAAGGTGTATGTATATTTGTAATTTGTGCTACCTTCCAAGTAGATTAGCATTATGTAAGAATTACTTGGTTTCTAGGAACTGTTTTGGTCTTAAGTCTTTTTTGTGTAATATTAGCATAGCCACTCCAGCTCTTTGATGATTATAGTTCATATGACATCTCTTTTCCTTCATTTTACTTTCTTTCTTCTTTCTTTTTTTTTCTTTCTTTCTTTTTTTTTTTTTTTTTGAGGCAGAGTCTCAAGCTGTCACCGTGGGTAGAGTGCCATGGCATCACAGCTCACAGCAACCTCAAACTCTTGGGCCTAAGAGATCCTCTTGCCTCAGCCTCCCAAGTAGTGGACACTACAGGTGCCCACCACAACACCTGGCTATTATTTGGTTATGCTTGTCATTGTTTGGTGGGACGGGGTTGGATTTGAACCCGCCAGCTCTAGTGTATGTGGCTGGCACCCTAGCCGCTTGAGCTATAGGTGCTAAGCCTCCTTCATTTTACTTTCAACCTATTTGTGTTTTTATTTTTTTAATTCTTTATTAAATCATAACTGTGTACATTAATGCATTTATGGGGTACAGTGTGCTCATTTGATATGGAATGTGGAAGGCTTACATCTAATTGATTAACATAACCATCTCCTTGCTTACTTGTTTGTTGTGTTATTTGTATTTTTAAATTTAAAGTGTTTCTCTTGTAGACTGCATGTAATTGATCTGAGATGACATTCTTTAGCTGTCGATTGGATTGTGTGATACATTTACATTTAGTGTAATTATTCATAGGGTCCAATTTACATCTGCTGTTTTATTTTCTACTTGTCTTAGATTTTTTTGTTTGCATATTTCTTCTTTTTTACCTTCCTTTGTTATTAGTGGATATTTTCTAGTGTAATAGTTTAAATTTTTTGATAATTTTTGTTATATTTTTGTTTTACTTTCTTAGTGGTTGTTATAGAACCCGCCAACATACTTTTTTTTTTTTTTTTTTAAGAGACAGGGTCTTACTCTGTCATCCAGGCTGGAGTAGAGTGGCTTACAGCAGCCTCAAACTATTGGGCTTAAGCAATGCTCCTGCTCCAGGTTCCCAAGTTGTAGGACTACAAGTGAGTGCCACCCTACCAGGTTAATTTTTTAAAATAATTTTTGCAAAGATGAAATCTTACTATGTTGCTCAGGCTGGTCTCAAACTCCTGGCCTTGAGTGATTCTCCCCTCTCAGCTTCCCAGAGTGCTGATATTACAGAGTATGCCATACATGTGGCCAATATACATCTTAAATTGTCCAAATCTACTTCAGATTTATACTGACATCATTTCATTGAAATACAGAAACTTTATTTCTAGGCAAGCCCGTTCCTGCTTCACCTTGTTTGTATTATTACTATTACACATTTTACACCTATATATGTTACAAACCCAGTAATACAGAATTATTAATTTACATAATCTAATGCCTTTTTAAGAAATTGAGGGAAGAAAATAGAGCAAGCATGCATTTACAGAGATCGTTGTATTAGCCTTCTTATTTGCTTGTTCTTTTCATTTCTCTTGTGGTTTTGAGGTACCATCTGTTGTCATTTTCTCTTTCAAATACAACTTGTTTCTATCTCCCTCCCTTGTGCTGCTACTGTAAAAATATATTACCTTTCTGTATATCATGGGTCTAATAATACTATCCATTTACACATATACACCTGCAGTTGGCCATCTGTATTGATGGGTTTCATATCTGTGGATTCAACCATCATGGGATTAAAAATAATTTAAAAAAAAATCGTGTCTACTCTGTACATGTGCAGGCTTTTTTCTTGTTATTATTCCCTAAACAACACGGTGTAATATCTATTTAATAGCACTTGCTTTCTATTAGGTATTATGAGTAATCTGGAGATAATTTAAAGTATATAGGAGGATGTATGTAGATTATACGCATATAACACAACATTTTCTATCCAAAGACTTGAGCATTTGTGAATTTTGGTATCAGCAGGGGGTCCTGGAACCAATACCCCATGGATATATTACCAAAAGAAAACTCTGTGTGTGTGTGTGTGTGTGTGTGTGCGCGCGCGTGTACATTTGACCCTCCAACAACATGGGTTTGAACTGTCTGGATCCACTTATATGTAGATTTTTTTCAGTCAGTATATTAGAAAATGTTTCGAAGATTTGTGAAAGTTTGAAAAAACTCACAAACAGACCACCTAGCCTAGAAATGTTAAAAAAAAAATGCGTAAAATATATGTAGATAGTAGTCAATTTTATCATTTGCTACTATAAAATATATACCAATCTATTATAGAATTTATTAAAACTTGCACACCCACTTATAGACCATACATGGTACCATTTGAAAGAAATGTAAACAAACATAAAGATGTAGTATTAAATCACAACTGCATACTATTAACTGTATTGTAGTAATTTTGTAGCCACCTCCTGTTAGTGTTACAGTGGGCTCAAGGATCGCAAGTGTCTGCTTAAAATGCTGTATGATGCTAATCATCTCTGTGTGAGCAGTTCATCTCTCCAGTAAATTGCTTATCACAGTAAAAAGCAATCTTTCATGGTCCTTGCATATTTTTCATTGTGTTTAGTACAAGACCATAGACCTTGATTAGCACCATGGGACTCAAACAAAATGCCACTAGTGTTGCTGGAAGTGTTCCCAAGAAGCAGAGAAAAGCCATGACACTACAAGGAAAAGTTAAATTTCTTGATATATAGTGTAGAATGAGGTCTGTAGCTCACCATTTGCAGCCCGAGGACTTATACACACACGACTTCAACTTACTCTATTGATAAATACAATACAGTACTGTGAATGTATTTTCTCTTCCTTATGCTTTTCTTTATAACATTTTATTTTCTCTAGTTTACTGTATTGTAACAATACATGTAATGTACAAAACATGTGTTAAAGGGCTATGTTATTTTAACTGACCATAGATTGTTAGTAGTTAAGCTTTTGGGGAGTCAAAATTTATATGTGTATTTTTTTTTAGCTTTTTTTTCTTCTTTTTTTAATGTTTTATTTATTTATTTTTATTAAATCATAGCTGTGTACATTAATGCAATCATGGGGCACCATGCACTGGTTTTATATACAGTTTGACATGTTTTCATCACTCTGGTTAACATATGCTTCCTGGTATTTTATTGTGTTAAGTTATGTAGGATAATATGTAAAAATAAACATATCCTACATCAAGCATACAAAGTAAATTCAGTGTGAGTTTAAAATGACATGCTTTTCTTCCAGAGGCTTAAGAGGCTTGGACCCCCCCTGGGTTACTCACAGAGTTAGGCTTTTGGAGTTTCGAATTTCTTAGGCCTTTTCTCTGAAGCAGTACACCCCGTGAAGCCTGAGATCAAAGGGCATGCCGCCCTTCCTCAGAGATATGGGCCAGAGGGTTGACATATGTTAACAACATATTGTCAGAGGTCTATAGGTGCTCTGCCCTGAAGGAAGGTCACAGTCATTACTTCATACTGAGTAAACTGAGTGAATGCTTGAAGATATTCAATTCCCCTGTGGCTACTTTCTTCTTTGTGATCTCCTTTTAGCTACCTCCTCAAAAGCTAGTCACTGTTTGGAGGAAGAGATTTACTACACAAGTGATTGCATTGATATGATAAATATTTCCTTTCAAGTTAAATTACAGATATGTAAAAAAGAAGATAAGATGATGAAACTAATAGATAATAGATTAGGTGTGTACGTGACTGGAAGAGTATAAAACTAAAACTTGGAATAAAGAATTTTGCTATATGCCATCCCACGGTGTATAGTCTGTTTCTTGACTTAATAATTAGAGGAGCGAGTTTACACCCACGGCAAAGCTGCTGCTCGTTGGCGTCTCCGATCATGCAACAAGTTATTGTGTTCAGTTTATTGTGTTAAGTTATTGTGTGTTAAGACATTTATATTCTACATTTAGTAAGTTTCAGATGTATCCTTGTAAGATGCACCATAGGTGTGGTTCCACCAATTACCCTCCCTCCACCCCTCCTTCCCCCCCCCTTTCCTACATGTGTATTTTTTGACTGCACAGGTGAATCAGAATCCTTAACCTTTGCATTATTTAAGGGTTAATTGTGTGTTTGCATATCTTATATGTATAATTTTATGCAACCACTTTTTAAATAAGTTAGAAGAAAAGAGAATAAAATGCAATTATGTTGTCTTTTGTAATTATCTATGTAATTACCTTTTTGTGCACTTTTTGTTTTATGCTGTGGTTTTAAGTTACCATCTGATCTAATTTTCTTTCAGCCTGAAGGATTTCCTTCTGTATTTCATGTAAGGCAGGTCAGTTAGCAACAAATATTTAGTTTTTATTTATGAGAGAATATTTTTATTTCATCTGTATTTTTGAAAGATGCTTTAGCTGGATATAAGAATCTTGGTTGACAGGCATGTGTGGTGTATTTAATAGTTAGCACTTTGGAATATGTTGCCCCACTGCTTTCTGGCCTTTATTGTTCAGATGAGAAATCAGCTGTTAATCTTATCATGATTTCTTTGTATATTGATGAGTTCTTTTTATCTTGTTGCTTTCAAAGTTTGCCTTGGATTTCCTTTTCTTTGGGTGTTAACATTTTAACTATAATGTGTCCAGTTGTAGATTTCTTTGTATTTATCCTATTTGGAGTTCATTGAACTCCTTGGATATGCAGATTAGTGCTTTTCATCAAATTGGGAAAACTGTCAGGCATTGTTTTCCAAATATCATTTCTTTACCTTAAACTTCCTCCTCTCCTTCTTCTCCCTTTATGGTGTACTTGATGGTGTCCTACATAACTCTGAGGCGCTATTCATTTTTTCTTTAATTCTTTTTCTTTCTGTTATTCAGAATGCATGCTGCCTTCAAGTTTGCTGACTCTTTCGCCTGCTCAAATCAGTTAAGCCCACTGGTATATTTTTTCAAATTTCAATTTTTGTCTTTTTTAACTCTAGGATTTCCATTTGGCTCCTTTAAATATTTCTTCTCCTTCTGTCTCACTCTGTCACCCTCTATAGAGTGCTGTGGCGTCACAGCTCACAGCAACCTCAAACTCCTGGGCTTAGGTGATTCTCTTGCTTCGGTCTCCCAAGCTGGGACTACAGGCATCCACCACAATGCCTGGCTATTTTTTGTTGCAGTTTGGCCGTTCTATCTCTTCCTGATGAAACATTTTCATCATACTTTATTTTTTTCCTTTGGCTTTTTAAAGCATGTTCATAATAGCTATTTTGCTATATCTGTTTGTTAATTCTACAATCTGTAATACCTTCAAAGTCATTTTCCATTGCCTATTTTTATGCCTATGAATAGCTCACACTTACCTGTTTCTTGGCATGCCTTATAATTTTGTTGAAAACTGGACATCTTAAACAATACACTGGATTATAACAACACTGGATTATGATACACTTTGGCTTGGTCCTTTGTTTATTTCTACGGTGGCTTGGCTGAACTTATTTTGAAAAGTCTGTTTCCCCCCCAGCATGTAGCCTCTGATGTCCCTGCTAAGATTTCCCATCCTTATTTTTATGTTGTAGCCTGGGTACGTAGAGTTTGCCCCTGGGTTGGCAGAGTCACTAATTGATCGGTGTCATGCTGGCATCCCCTGAGTCAGTTAAATGTTTACTTTTGCCATTGTGTATGTGTGTGGCTTGGGGCTGCCATCACGATTCAGGGAGTTTATCATTTTTGTCCCAAATTAGCCAGAGGCTAGTTGCTTAGTGTTTTCTTTCTGACTGACCCTAAGAGGGTAAAGTCTTAGGTAGGCACTAGTATCCCAGACTTCTAGCAGTGACTCATTTTTTAAAAAAATAGTCTGGTTTCCTAAGAGTCACCCCTGGACCCCAAGTAGTCTATTGTTCAGTCAGTGTTTGGTCAGAGGTCATGTTTAATCCCCGTGTGTCAGTGGCTTCTGCCTGTGCTGATGGTCTTTGTGTGGCTTGGGAATGCTTCCACGCCTGCACTACTTGCTCCTGACGGGATGCAGCCTGAAACGCAACTCAGGCATTTCAAAATCACAGCGTTGTGGGTGACGGTAGATGGCTCTTCTTGTCTCTCTCTTCCTGGTTTCTGTATTACACTTTTCCTGCTTTGCCTTTTTTCTTGTAACAGACCTACCAGCCTCCTTTTCATTGTTCTTCACCAAAATCTCCATCGTTTTCCACAATGTCCTTAGGCATGGAATTCTCCATTCTCTATTCCAAATAAAGTTGATCCAGTTAGACAAAGCCATGGGGCCCTTTGTCCTTGTGGCCTCCCTTGTTCCCCAGGTGTATCCCATGTGCCAGTGCACTGAAGCTGGGAATGGGGGCCTACTTTTCCTGCTTTTCAGCAGAGTGACACTCTTACTCTACGAGGGGGTACTAGGAAGTGATGGTTTGTCTCTCCTGGTGTGGAACCTCTGTCCTGTGACCCAGCTGGGTCAGAGGGTGCTGGGGCCTCAAGATTCTTGGGCTGCCCTACCAAAAGCTTCCACCATATGAGTGGAGGCTGGATATGGAATGAGGCACTGCATCCTCTCAGCTGCCCTTACTTGGGATAGAGCTTCTGTAATGTGGGGCTGGGGGAGACAAGAAATGCCAGCAGCTTGGTCTTCCTGGCATGCAGCTATAACCCTAGCTGGGGTTGGGGGAGCCGGAACCTCTGTCTTCTTGGTTGTGGAGCTCTATAATGCAGAACTGGAGATGGGGGACTAGTGGAGGGGGTTGTGGTCTAAATGTTTTTAGGGAGATACAGTGGGTTTTCTTGAGTGAATATTTCTGCATTTGCTGAATGTCTTCAGGACAGTTTCCAGAGATGGCTGGGGGCTCTCCAGGTCTCTTGCTTATCTGAGGGGCAGGCATGTTGGAATTAGCTCTGAGCTAGAATTTGGGCCTGGTGCTTTGGCCATGTTTCTCAGCTATCTCCTGCCCTGTGAGGTTGGAATGACAGCCTCCAGTGGCCAGAGCCACTGGGAGAGGAGAATCAGATATTATAGATGAAACACTCAGCTGAACACCTGGCTATGAGAAGGTGTCTCAGAAAGGGATCCTTGCTTTTACTATTCACAGCCCTCTGCCTAGCATTTATACCTCAGCAGACTCACCCAGCCTTAGTTCCCCTTATCTGGGTATGGAATTTTCTTCCACAGCCTTTCTGTTCTTTCTCTGTAGCCTCAGCCTGCCTAAGACTTTGAAATGACCCACTGCTCTCTTTGCCATCTGGGAAGAGTTTCTCTACTTCTCCACTTAACTCTGGAGGGTCCAGCTCTGTTGGATGGTCTTGGACTCCTGTGGCCCAGCTGGGTCAGGTCAGGGATATATCTCCCATACCAGTCCTTCTGGGTGCACATTTCAACTCTCTTGAGTTGGAAGCATCAATGAGGAGAGAGCAAACAAAGACCAGAGGCCAGCGTTTCTGCTTCTGCAACTCTCTGGGCTTCTAGTTTTACATTTTTAGCACCAGTGACCATTACTTACCTCATAGAAGTGTTATAAAGATATATTATACTTCCCTGGTTAAAACTGGTTCAAGACAAATTTCTTATTTCCAATGACAAAACCAAGAACAGGTCTTTTCCTTTAACAGAGTGGGCACCCATACAGAATAACAACAACTGACATTTACTATGTGCCAGGCACAATTCTAATTGCTTTTACATTACTTAATTTTACATTAATCTTAAACTACAACCCTGAAAGGTAGATACTATAGTGAACCTCGTTTTACAGGTAAAGAAACTGAGACATGGAGAAGCAAAGTGACTTGTCAAATATCATGGCATGGATGTGGCAGAGCTGGGACTGAAACCCAACATTCTCCATAGCCCGGCTTCCTGGCTGGGGTAGACAGCTATGCCCCATCTTCCATTTTGGTAGAACCTGGGTTTTGTTTAGGTATCAACCTTTCCCCATCATGACTTAGTATTAAATGCTAACAAGTCTAAAGATGATTAAATTTATCCTATTTCTCTTCCTGGAGTTTGGTTTAAAAGGGACAAATAATACAGTTCTGGCCAATGAGATAAGGTGTAAAGGGAAGCAAACAGGAGTTTCTGGGAAAGAGGCATGAGAAAAAGCATAACACCCGGAACCATGGCAGCCATCATGTGCTCTGAGGAAGCCAGCTTGAGAAAAGCCGTATTTGAAAGAGAAAAATTAGAAAACAGAAAACAGTTGTTGTTGCTGGAATGACCTTCTGACTAGACTTCCCTGTATGTGAGATAACCAACTTTCCTTGTTGAGATTTTCTACTGTTCGCAGCTAATGGCATTCTCACTGTTACACCTCTGAATGAGTAAAACAGAAGCTTGCTTCCTAGTGGGGAAGAAGAGAAAGATACTTAACCCAGGACTGCAGAGACAGGAGGGTGAGGCTGGTGTGGTTGGCAGGAATCTACAGGCTGTGGTAGGAAAACTGATTCTATTCTAAGAGCAGTGAGAAACCTCTGGAGGCTTAATGAAAAGAGTGACATGGTCTGATGTACCATTCGAAAGGTAAGAGTAGAAGCCAAGCCTGGGAGGTCTTTGCAGACATTTAGATGAGAGATGAAGGTAGGGGAAGTGGAAAGGAGATATGTGGGTAGATTCAGGGAGTATTTCGGAGACAAGTCCACCAGGACTTGCTGATGGATTAAATGTGGGGATGAGGAGCAAGAGGAACAAAGCCAAAGGGAAGAGCAGGGGGCGCATGAGGAGCAGCAGGGTCTTGTGCTTGGGTTATCACAGGGCCCAATCCGCCACCGCTGCTCACTAACGGTGGGAACTTGTGTGAGATTCCAGACTCTGAACCAGACCCACGCTTTCTGTTTCTATTTTATTCCCAACGGAACACACTGTTTCGTACACAATAGAGCTAAAAGCAACAATCTGTGGCGTGAACACACACATGTATTTACTCACTCCCTGCCTGCTCATTTGGGGCCCGTGCTGTCTCGTGGGCAGTCGGTTCTCAGTCAGGGTTTACTGGGTGAATGAGCCAGTATCCTCCCATCTCCTTCATCATGTGCTGCCACCTGCCTGCATCATGACAAGTTAGAAAATGGCAGAAATGCACTGAGCTCTCTGCTATGCGAAAGACCTTGGTATCGTGGCATCAGCCATAAAGACTCATAAAGACGGCAAATTTATGGGGTCATAAATTTGACTGCAAACTAATATGCTAGCAATAATAAACATTGATTAAACATTTAATTCACCATCATTTTGCTTGTCATAATATATTTTAAAAGGGCATGAAGGGCTGACTTTGATGGGTTGAAGATCTTAAAAAAATACAGGGAAGTTTGAACTTGTGCACTTCTTTTCTCTAGATAGAACTTTCTGTAGTAAGCAGAATGTACTTTTTTGATAATTTTTTTTCTCCATGCTGTGGCAACAAATTATTTATTTACATATTTGTTCATTCATTCATGTATTCATCCCACAAATATATACTTAATACCTCCAAACACTTCCCACTCTAGAGATACAGTGGTAAACATTGTGGGCAAGGGCTTTGCCTCATGGAGATGCATTTTCAGCAGAAAGACAGACACAAAGTAAGCAAATAAATCAATAGTGCAATTTAATATATAGTAAGTCCTCATTTAACCCTCATTGATAAGGTTATTGGAAACTGTAACTTTAAGCAAAGCAACGTATAACAAGCCATTTTTTTCTTTTTGCTCATCAATGTTATAAAGAAATGAAGTTGAAAGAAACAACATTATTTGAGGATCTAGTATATGATGTTGTTTGACTTAAAGTCACAATTTCTAAGAAACTATCAAAGACCTTAAAGTGAAGACTTCCTATGGTGATTGTCTCTGTGGAGAAAATGAAGCAGGATATGAGAATAGAGAGGGCTGTGTTCATAAAGCTCTTCTAAATGAGGTGGTCAAGGAAGGCATCACTTATTGTCACATTTCAGGGGAAGTGTTCTAGGGGAAATATAAAATACCCAGCATGTGCAAAGGCCCTGTGGTGAGGAGACTGAGTCTGGAGAGTTTGTAGATGAGAAGAAGGCTTGCATATCTGGGCAGTCTGCCACATAGCCAGTTGTCTGGTGCAAAAGGAGGGTGGAGGAAAAATTCTGGTCTGGACTTTATTCAGGCATGTCTTTATTGATGCATCTGCTCAGTGTATAGATGGTGGATGCCTATTTGGTACAGGTGCTGTGCCAGCTATTATAATATCCTGAAGTGAAGGCCAAACCCAGAGAGGTTCACAGCACAGAAGTCAGAGAGGCCACCTGTCCATTGTGTTGCAACATTATGAGAAACATGTTAATAAACATATTTACCAACATAAGGGAGGGACAAGGGGGCTATGCCTCCCTGCCCCTTGGGGTCTGGTTTGGCCACATGATTTGCTTTGGACAGTAAAATTGAACTGAGAGGACATGTTCTGCCTTATGAGCCAGTGCGGGCTGCATCCCTTGCTGCCATGGTCCTTACCATGCTACCATCTGCCACAGTGGCCAAAAGTGGCCAGGATGGAGACTACTCTGTTGATCTGGCCCCTGAGCAAACACAGAGACCCTGGATGGACAAGTGGTGTGTGAAAGAAAGAAAGTGTCATAGCTCAAGCCTCTGAGGTCCTGGGATTGCTTGTCACTGCAGCATAGCCCAGCCTATCCTGACTGATGTGGCCAAGTTAGGGTAAGCACAAAAGTGGAACATGTGCCTTAGCTGGAGGAAGTCAGGGGATGCTTCCCAAAGAGGTGCCTTCTTTGGGTAACAGGGATTACTGGGAAGAGGGGAGGGAGCAGGTGTTTTTGAGAACAGGAGAGAGAGAAATCTCCTCCTAGTGGTGACCACCAAGAGGGACACATCATGAAGCTTAAGACAATGTAGTTGAAAGAACAGGCTTTGGGGTCACACAAGCATGGGTTCAATTCCTAACTGAAATTCGGCAGAAGCTGCTGCCACTTTTTTTTTTTTTTAGTATAATCATCCTCATCGTGTAATAAACAAGATAGCACCTACATTTCCTGTGCCCAGTACCACATTATAGATCGCCATTTAAGCAGTGGCATTATCATATGTAAGTATAGAAGCCCCCATGTCACTGGACCCAGTTTTGCCATGGCCCCTGCCAAAATGCCAATGCCATAACAATGACAGCTGTCACATACATGGTATTTGGCACATGCCAGGCTCTAAGCCCTTTACCTGTACTGCAGAGCCACAACATATTAGAGTGACTGTTACGCCCATTTCACTAAGGAGGGACGGGGAACACAGAATGTACATGATTTGTCTAAAGCCACTCAGCTGCAAAGTGGCAGAGCTGGGATTGAGACACGGTGGTCTCACTCCAGGGTCTGCGCTTGTAACCATGGGACCATCTTCTGTTTCTGGGCTTACACATCTACGAGGTTCATGCTAATCCATACTGTTGCATGACTGAGATGTGAATCCCAGTCCCAGAGGCATTGCTGAAACTCTCCACCTGGCACAGAAGGGAGAGAGGTTGAGTTCCTGGTCAGAGACTCAGGCAGGGGCCATGCTGTGATCCTAAAATGCAGTTGGCCAGTGAGGCCAATGAGGTCCTGGGAATCAGAAAGCTGACATCTACTGGATGCTGGGTCCCTGTTTGGGACTAGGTTCTGAGCTTTGTGGTCTGTATACAGTGGCAAACACATCTTCCTAGAGACCCTGAACCTGCCACCCACTTGCCTTCAGATCCAACACTGCTGAGGGGACAAATCAGCTGGTGCTATAGCAGGTGGCCTGAAGGAGAGTCCTAGTGGTTATACTGGGCCAAAGGACCTTCCCTAGCCTTCAAGGTAACAGCAGGCTGGGGGCACAGTGGTGAGGCAGGGATGACCCTGAAGAAGGAAAAGAAAGAAGGATATGCATTGATCTGGAAGAACATGGGGTTGTTTGTGGATTGGAGTTTCCTGCAAGAGCAGAAGCAGGAAGAGAAAGTCCTGGAGTATTAAGCCTCACCCCGCCCCCTGGCTATATTCTGAGGGTGGTGGGAAACTAACTTCAGGCTTCAGGCAGGGGAGCAATAGGATTAGAGTTTATCTTTTGAAAGACTCATTCTGGTGCCCATGAAGATGGCAAAGAAGCACAAGGAAGGCTTGAGGGGAGGTGGGAGTGGGGGAAGGAGGTTGGAAAACCATTTAGGAGGCTGCAGCAATCATCCAGGCCTGAGGAAGAGAGATCAGGGGCATGGGAGGCAGAGCCAGTGGGTGGATCCACACTTCCTGAACTTGTGACCCTGGATTAGTGCTCCAGTGACATTTTATCCCTGTCCTCCTTCTCCCCAGTCAAAAGGGCTGCTCAACCTGTATTTATCTTTCCAAAGTGGTGGTTCTGTAAATTGCAGCTCTTGAGTGAAATTGCAGCACTGCCCACGTTCCTGAGCACGCTGTGTTCTGGGTCATGGGCATGCAGCCCTGGTAAGCTGTTGTTAACTGTGCTTCTTACTTTGTTTTGTTTCTGGGAATTTCTATTTGGTTAGTGATTGTGCTCTTTATGGGTTTGTGTTTATGAGGCCGACTCTCCGGGTCCCGCTTGGTCACAGGTCAGCAGCTTGGATAAACTGGCCCCAGGTGAGTAGTTTTCTGGATTCTGGGCATCTGCTCCAAGTGAGCAGCTCTTCCCCCACACAAAAACCGAGGGAGGATGGGTTAACTCTCTTTTCCAATTAGCTTTGCACTTTCTATGAAGACATGATCCTTTATTAAGTTAATGGGGCATAATAATTATTAATTGCTAATTATTCATCGTTGCTTAGTCTATTTAAAAGAAATGATACCATTTAGAGTAAGATTTAAAGATATGCAAATATCAAATGGCTTCCTTGGGATACTCAGCTATTCCGTGGTATAGCAGAAAGTTCCCTGATTTTTTGTGTAAGTTACTGGTTTTGTTCTAAATTCTGCGACTTGGTCTGCTAGTAGCACCTCCTGTGTGTCCTTGGCCAATCTCTTCAACTAGTGTGAGTGTCAGTTTCCCTGTCTGTGAAAGGGAGATACGAACCCCTGCTTGCAGCACTGTGGGAGGTTTACATGAGATAATGTGAGTAAAATGCCTCGCATAGGATTTAGTGTATGTTGACAAAGTTAAGAAATTTAAGTTATATGTTAGATTGCTTCTTAATCTAACCCTAGATGTATCTCCCAGTTCTCCCATGTACCTCCCTACACGCACACATGTGTGTACGTCTGTATGTATGTAGGAGTCTGTGTCTACTTCTGGGTCTTCACCCTCTTGTCTTCTAAACTTCTTACTGATGTCCATGGAAGTTGGTGCAGGGTTCCAAAGTCTCGAGTATTTAGTACGATTTGAAGTTAAAAAACACTTGCAGACAACTCTAATGTCTTACTGAGATGTTCAACTCCCTAGGCCCTTTCTCTGTCTTGGAAGATGGGAGCCGATAGCTTCCTATTCCACATTCTGCCTGCTATGTTCGATGAAGCTAAGAGTCGGATTCTTATACCTCCTTGTTGGTTAAGGAGCTACAAGTCATTCAGACTCTGAGGCCCAGCAAGAGTGACCTACTGAGGTCACTGGACTGCACAGACAGCCTGAGTCGCCCTCCTCGCAGCTACTCCAGTGTAACTCTTGTAGTGCTCACTCTTGGGCCCCTTGTTGCGCTCCAGGTAGTTTGCGGTGGGGGCTGTGGTTCACACTTCAAATTCCACTCTCTGGATCCAGCGACTTACAGAGAGAAAGTCCTATTAGTGTAAGAAGCCTGGTTACAGGCACCCAGGGGGATGGGGAGGCCCTCTCTTGCCGTAGTCAGAGCTGATTTTACTGACATGAGCAGGGTGAGACCAGCACCACCATCTACAGAAACAGCAAGTTCTACCCTGGCAGCTGTGGCAGCCAAATCTGATGATGATAAAAGAAAGTCAGGCTCTGCAGGGAACAAGGGCAGCAGTTGGGCAGGTGAGGCCAGGGCAGTGGTTGGGAGAAAAACGTTGTCTTGTTAATAGTGGCTACCAGTGACTGAGAATGTTCTAGGTGTCCCTTCCAAACAGTGCAAGGCATCATCTAACTTGCCCAGAGCTGGTGATCATTCTCTTCACTTTCCTCATGAGGCCATTGAGGGCCAGGGAGGTTAAATGGTATTTCTATGCCATGCAGCCAGCAAGTGTGAACCCAGAATGTGTGCCCTTAGCTGCTCACACTCTGTTGCCTCCCTTCCCTTTCATGGGGCCTAAGGACAAGTTGGGGGTCCCTGAGAATGGGGCCAGAGAAATCAAAGGTGAGCAGGGGGCGTGAGGGGGCTGAAGGTCTATGGCTGCTTCTTGTGGCCAAGATAATTCCTACCCACTTGTCACTTCTCCCAAAGGGGAAGGAAGGCGCAATTGATTTCAGGATGTAAGTCAGCCACAGTTACACCTGGGCAGGAATGGGAGGCAGATTAATTACCATGTCCTGATCTCCAGAAACTTTGACTATGTTAGGTTGTACTGAAGGGGGGATTAAAGTTGCTGTAGGAATTTAGGTTGCTGATCAGATGACCTTAAAATATGGAGATGATCCTGAATTATCCAGTCACAGGGGCCTTAAATGGGGAAGAGGTGACGGAAGTGAGATAAAAGGAGGTGGGATCCAGATGAATAAGAGGATCATGAACTATGGCCGGGAGTAGTGGCTCACGCCTGTAATCCTAGCGCTCAAGGAGGCTGAGGAGGGTGGATTCTCTGAGCTTAGGAGTTCGAGACCAGCCTGAGCACGGGTGAGACCCCTGTCTCTACGAAAAATGGAAAAACTAGCCAGGTGTTGTGGTGGGTGCCTGTAGTCCCAGCTAGTCGGGAGGCTGAGGCATGAGGATCACCTGAGGTTGCTGTGAGCTGTGATGCCATGACACTCTACCGAGGGTGACAAAGTAAGACTCTGTCTCAAAAAAGGAAAAAAAAGAAAGAAAGAAACAGCAACAATAAAACCCCAAGGACTGTGGTAGAGTCTACAAGCTGGAAAATATAAGAAAACAGAGGATTCCCTAGAGCCTCCAAGAGGGAACGAAGCCCTGATAGTATTTTTTCTTGGCCCAGTGACACCAGTTTCTGATTTCTGACTTCCAGAACTATTAGGTGAAAAAGCTGTGTTTTCAGCCATGTTTGTGGTGTTTTTTTTTGTTTGTTTGTTTGTTTTGTTTTTTAGCAGCAATAAGAAACTAATGCAGTGGGTATATGCACATTTGAAAATCGCCCACAGATATAATCTAACCAGACCTTTGGGTCCCAGACTTCTTACCTGTAAGAAGAATGCAGAAAAGAGGAACATGGGAAAGAGATCCATAGGAAACAATGGATTAAAGCTATAATAAGCATCATTCCACAGGACAACAGATACAGACTTTTATTAAGGCATTAAAAAGGGGGGAAATGGTGTGTAAAGGTGGGGTCACCATATGGTTTTCCCTGGAAAATCTTTATGCTTTCTGTCCTGATATCTTGTTAATAATATCCTTGACTGGTTTAGATGTTTGGCCCTTCCACATCTCATTTTGAAATTTGATCTCCAGTGTTGAATGTACGACCTGGTGGGGGGGTGTTTGGATCCTTGGGGGGCTCGGTGTTCTCTCTGAGTACACCACTCTCATAAGTATTCGCATTTAGATGGCGGAGTTATGTCACCCTATTAGAGGAAGCTTGAGAGACCCAATGACCAAAAACAGGCAATGAACCCTCATGAAGTTTTATTCGGTAAAACTGACTAAAATGTAGATGTTTTCAGACTACTGAAACCTTTGAATATGAATTGCTTATTAGATGAAAGTATAATTTTGTGAGGTGTGATAACAATATTGTGGCTAGGCAGAAAAAGTCCACTTTTTATGTGATTTGAGTATTAGGTGCAATGGCCCAATGACTGGGATTTGCTTTAAAATAACCCAGCCAAACAATGAGGCACAGATGAAAGAAAATATGACAAATGTTGATAGATGTTGAAGCTGGTGAAGGATGCATGTGGGCATGGTATACTCTCACTTTCTAGATGTTTGAGAATTGTCATATGGATCTGTAGCCACTTAGCTTTCTCTTAGCTCCTCTTCTTATATTAGATCAGTCTCACAAGTCTGGAGGGAGGACAGACTGGGACATGGATGGGGGAAATGCCTCCAAAGGTCTTTAACATTTTTTTTATTAATGCATAACAGTTATACCTACTCATTGGGCACATATCATATTTTGATACCTGTGTACAATGTGTGATGATCAAAACAGAGTAATTAGGATATCCATCACATTAAATATTTATCATATTTTATGTTGTAGATACTCTAAGTTTTTCCTTCTAGCTATTTTTTTGTTTGTTTGTTTTTTTATTAAGTCATTTGTACATAGATCCTAAATACATTTGTGCCATTATGGGATTCAATGTGTTGATTATTTGTACACATTGGAGTGCTTACATCCTCCTAATCAACATAGCCTTCACCTCATTTAACCAATTACAGCATTAAGACTTTTGTGTTCTACACCTGATAGATCCAGCTTGTACTTGCAATATGCTCCACAGGTGTAGTCCTCCTACTAATCTTCCCTCTACCAATCCACCCCCCTCCCTTCCCCTCTCCCTCCCCTTCCATCCTATGTCCTAGTGAAACCAATTTATAATAGCTCAGGAGGGATTCTTAAGCCAAGGGATGCAGGCAGCCTCACAGGGGTCCTCAAACTACAGCCCGCGGGCCACATGAGGCTGTGTGATTGTATTTGTTCCCGTTTAGCTTTTTTTTTTTTTTTACTTCAAAACAAGATATGTGCAGTGTGCATAGGAATTTGTTTATAGGTTTTTTTTTTTAAACTATAGTCCGGCCCTCCAACGGTCTGAGGGACAGTGAATTGGACCCTTGTTTAAAAAGTTTGGGGACCCCTGTGACGCTGGAAAAGGCAAGTAAATATATGTTCCCCTAGAGCAGGTGTCCTCAAACTTTTTATTTATTTTTTTTATTTACTTTTTAATTAAATCATAGCTGTGTACATTAGTATGATCATGGGCTTCTAGCTATTTTGAATTATACAATAAATTATTGCCCCGAGGTCCAGCTCAGTGAGTTATTCTTTTGTGACTAAGATGACAAAGAGAATGAGCAACACATTGACACTTCGCTTCTCAGTCACCATTATTTCTGGTAGGAAATCTTATGGGGAGCTGTGGCTCTGGTTTGGGGTAAAATTGAGGCATCCCTAGAGATAGAAGAATATAGGATCAAAGGCTAACTAGGAAATGAGTCCAAAAGTCTTGTTCTGATATGTCACAGCTGTGTGACCTTAGGCAAGTCACTTACCCCCTCTGAATCCTAGTTTCTTATTTGACTATTGAGAAAACCAATTCTTATTTATCAGGGTCATTGGGAGGATTAAATATCATAACATTTAAAAAATGTCAGACCCATAGTAGAGGCTTAGTGAACATTTGTTCTCCATAACTTCTTGAATCTTCTTGAGTGGTAGATATTTTGGATATCAGTAATTTCACGTTCTGTTTGGACACTATTGTAGGTCCAAAGATGTACTATTTTCATAATTATTAAATTGTGTTTACTCCTTGTAGAAAAACTAATAATGTTTATTCATTGCAGAAAATCTAAAAGATCATAGAAGCACATAAAAATAAAATAAAAATTTTTCATAAAACCACCAAAGATTTTAATTGTATATATTGTGGTTCATTTCTATTCCTTCTCTCTCTCTCTGTGAAAATCATTGGTATCTTCTGATATAAAGATTGTCCTTCCAGTTTTTAGAATATACAGAGTTGACATAAAGTTCATGTGCAATTTAAAGTAGTTTAACAGTTTTGGCACCCGTAGCTCAGTGAGTAAAGCGCCAGCCACATGCACCAAGGCTGGCGGGTTTGAGCCCGGCCTGGGCCTGCTAAAGAGCAATGACAACTGCAACCAAAAAATAGCCAGACATTGTGGCGGGTGCCTGTTGTACCAGCTACCTGGGAGGCTGAGGCCAGAGAATCACTTAAGCCCAGTAGTTTGAGGTTGCTGTAAGCTGTGATACCACAGCACTCTACTGAGGGTGACATAGTGAGACTCTGTCTCAAAAAAAAAAAAAAAATAGTTTAACATAGTAAATTTCACATGAACTTTATACCTACCCTGTATTATCAGTCTTTCTCCATGTGGGTTTTTTTTTTGTCAATGTTTATTAATAAAGCATATCATATTTTGGAGTTAGATCAGCCCACATAGGAGAATTTATAGTTCTGTCATATCTTAGGCATTTGTCCCTGGAAAATCCTGAATCTTCTCTCAGAGAATTTCTGGTGGAATTTAAATGACTTAAAATCCCTAGAATTCCAAGCACAGTTTCTGAAACAGGGCTTATAAAATAATGCTAGCTATTATTGCTATGATTAGACTACTGTGTCAGGTTACTCTGCAACAACAAAGAGCACTGAAATCTCAGTAATTTAACACAATGAAAGTTTGTTCCTTCCTGCAGATTGGAACCACTCTGTTGGGCAGTCCCCGTGGTGACTTAGAGCTTCAGGGCTTTTCCATTGTACCCACACTATGTGTTTCCGTGATTGCCATGGCAGAGGAAAAGAAACTAGATAGTTTCTCACCAGTAATTAAATGCTTTGATCCAGAAGAGATACAATTTATTCTTTTATTCTTCTCACAACCAATCAGCCAGAATTAATTACATGGCCTCACCTTGCGGGGAGGGCGGCTGTATGTAAAAAAAAAAAAATATATATATATATATATATATGTATATATATGTGTGTGTATATATATATATACTTCCTGTGTTCTCAAAAATCCCAAACACAAATGAGCACAGGGAATCTCTACTCTGGTGTAATCTCCCTATTATAGATCCAATAAGCTTGGGACCAGAGATGTTTCAGATTTGAGATGTTTTCAGATTTTGAAATATTCATATGTACATAATGAGATATCTTGGGAATATAACCTAAGTTTCAATATAAAATTCATTTTTATGTTTCATATACATGTTATACACATAGCCTAAAGGTGATTTCATACAATATTTTTAATAACATTGTGCGTGAAACAAAGCGTGTGTGTGTTAAACCATCACAAAGCAAAGAAGTCACATCTCATGTCAGTACCCCACAAGGTTCGTGTTTGGGAGCCTTTATGATTTTGGATAAGGGATGCTCAGCCTATATGAGATTGTTTGCTCTCTTGGAAGTTAGTGGACTTGGATTTAAGGTCAGTCCTCAGCACGAGTGTGTGTGGTGACATCCTCAGTCCCTGAGCTGGGTGAAGAGAAGGTAGCCAATCTCAGATGTGCTCTCTCCTCCTGGGGCTGCCTCCGCTGATGTCTCGCTCCTTGCCCCCCAGCTCCTCCGTGTGCGTTGATGCCAGTTCTCTCTGTGTGTCTGAGAGCCACTGGTTGGTGCTCAGTGCCATGAAGAGTTCACTGAAGCAAAGGCTCAGATTGGCCATGGGGGTATTTCATTGGTGCTTTCTCATCACCCTGATGCACACCGCATCCTGTGGATCATCAGTCCTGGCAAAAAGTCACATGTAGTCCAGTGTGGAGAATGCTACGCAGACCTGAGCCCTGGAGAGTTAGAGGCTGGGCAAGTGCCAAGGGGCCTGGGACTTACCAGATCTCCCAAAGAAACTATAGAGATGTTTTATTTCTTGGTTTTTTTTTTTTTTTTTAATTTCCATATAATATCAGCCTTTCTTTTTCCCAGATGCTGGCAGTGGGGTACAAGGAAAGATGGATTTAAGGGTCAAAGACAACCTGAGTGTGGATTATGGCTTAGCTGTCTCCTAGCCTGCATCTTCTAGGGGACAAAATGAGCTCTGTGACTCCTGTCATCCTGTGATTCCATATCTGAGCTGGGCCAAGGGCTTGGATATTGGAGGAGCACCACGTCAGAGATCATCTCTGTCAATTAAGATAAACTCTTGGTCACAGCCAACATAATCATCAACTTTAACTGCCTCATAAAGTATAGAAATGTGCTGCCCTATATGACAGCCTGCTGCGTGGAGGGGGTTTTAGGGTTGGTTGGTTGACCAACAGCTCAACCACGTCTTCAAACACTCAGGTTTCTCCTGCTCTTCTCTGTGCAACCCTTGAGGCCAGCTTCCCCCTCAAGCTGTAGGAAGATGTCTATAGCTGTTTAAGCTGTCAGTCAGGCATGAAAACATCTAGACCAGAAGAGAGCATCTCTTCCAGTGGGGCTGTCCTGGGAGAGAGAAAACTTGACCGATAGCCACCCATCAGTCTTCTCTTATTGGCACAAGCTAGGTATAAGACTTTATGGTTCACGATGGAGGGTGAGATTACCTTACAGCAAACAGGTCCATCTTAGAGTCTGAGGTGAGCTCAACTGGGGATGGGGTGTAGCCCAGAGGTACCTGAAACAAAATAAGATTCTGTGTGAGAGGAGAAAGGAAGGCTGAGGATAGTGGAACTATAGTATCCTTTCCTCATTGGCTGTCATTTTCTCTTCGGATGACTAATTCACCATCAAAAGCAATAGCTAACATACACTGAACATTCACTATGTACTGCCTCTGTGTCAAGACCTCAAATAATTTCCTTCTCGGTCTTCCCAACAGCCCAGAGAGTCACATGCCCATTTATAGGTAAGGAAAACAAGATTTCCGGAAGATGACTTGCTCAAGGTCACAAGTGTCAGAACCCAGATTGAAGCCCTTGTCTGAGTGATTCCAAAGCCCAAACTTTTCATCTAATGTTAGACTGTATTTGGAGAGAAAAAGGTAGGGACACAAGCATCTATAAAACACTCTCTGTGGCTCCGATGCGTGCGCCTTTGCTATCTTGTTTAACCCCCATAACAAGCCATCTGGGTAGTCATTGCTCCTCCTGCTTTATACTTTGTCAAGTTAAGTTTTAGATGACGGGTTTAACGTGTCAAGAATTTCATAACAAGTAAGAGGCAAAGACCTAAGTCTATTTGACATAACTCTTTTTTCCAGAAAAGAATGCTTTTATCTGTAAGGAACAGAACACCTAACGGAAAGTGGCCTAAACAATAGGGGATTTTATTTCCCATCGTAACCAGAAGAGAAGTGGACCACTCCAGGAATGGTTCAATAGCTCCACAGAGAAATTGAAGACCCAAGGTCTTTTTCCATCTTCCTGCAGCACCGTCCTCACTGTGTCAGCCATGTTTCTTCTCATGCCCTCTACGCCTCTGGTCTTCATCCAAACTGTTTCTAAAGCAGGAAGGGGACAGGCTAGTTCAGTGGATGAAACTTTCCTAATGCACCTCTCTCTTTTTATCCGGAAAAAAAAAAAAAAGTCTCCTGATGATCACCAGTTGATTTTCTCTTGTATTCAAACAACCAGAATGGAATCACATGGCCAGATCCTGGCTGCAAGAGTGGGTGGCAAAGTAAGCATCTAGTTTCTGGTTTGTGCTGTGGAAGGCAGGTTCAGGCAGCTCAGAAGAGGAGCCACGCAGTCCTTGGAACAACAGCCCACTGTGTCAATCACAAACTCCCAAGGTGTTCTAAGGTCTCCAGTTTGTGTTTCAACACTTTTGTGTTCTTATAGCTTAGTGAAGCACACAAGTTTTCGATAAATGCTATTAGAATAATTGAGGATTTAGAAACTTTGGACTAGCTGGGGAATTTTGGAAAAGTGACTGTGGATGACAGTTGGAATTATGGTTGCATCTATGATCAATAGATGGAATTATGGTTGCCACCCTCCATGGCTATTTTTAAGACCCTGCCTTAATTCTTTTCTCTCTAGTGCGAGTGCCATGAATGGCGGGCATTTGGAGCTAGGCTGGCTCTGACAGCCTATGTTGAGCTCCACATCCAATGCTTCCCACATCTGTGTGGCCAGGCTCTCTCTGGTAAGGTGAGAATCGTCCACATTCTCAGAGTGAACCAGGACTGCAACAAAACCCTGGGTTATGTTAAACAGAGGTATGGACCCAGCAGAAAGGAGGGGACCATGCTGCTGCTGCTACTGTGCTCTTGGCTGGCAAGATCTCACTCGCGTTCTTATATCTGGGTCTGGGTGTTGCACTGGAAAATGGCTATTGACCAGCAAGGGGACTGTGACCCTGAAAAGACTTCAAGTGATGTTGTATGAGAACAGATGGATGGCTCTGGAGAGAAAAGGTAGCTTGCTTTTCATTCTAAGGAAGAGTTTTTAAGTTAATCCACGTGATCAAGGAATAGACTAATTCACCAGGTGGTGAACTTTCCATCACTAAAGGTATGCAAGTTGAAATAGGCCAATTGGCTGCCATGGGTATTGAAGAGACTATTTTCAGAACATTGAATAAGTGCTGCCTTAGTTTGAGGCCCCTAGAAACAGATCTTGAGGCAAAGATTTTGATGCAGGCAAGTACAGTTGACTATCGGGCAACCCAGGTTTGAACTACACAATTTTTTTCCCTATAAAAGTTATATGAGTGTGCCCGTCTCTCCTTCCTCCTCTCCCACCTCTTCTGCCCAGGCCCCGGTGAGACAGCAAGACCAACCGCTCCCCTCCCGTCTTCTCCTCAGCTCGCTCAATGTGAAGACGCTGAGGATAATGACCTTTATGATGTCTTCTTCCATTTAGTGAATAGTAAAAACATTTCTCTTCCTTATGATTTTCTCAATAATATATTCTTTTCTCTAGCTTAAATTATTGTAAGAATACTGTATATTATATATATAACATACAAAACATGTTTATGTTATCAGTAAGGGTTCTAGTCAATAGCGGGCTATTAGTAGCTGTTTAGGGGAAATCAAAAATTTTGCCTGCATAGGGGTTCTGTGTCCCTGTGGGGAATAAGGACACCAAGGGGAATAGGGAAGGGAGAGAGGGAAGGGCAGGAAGCCGATGAAGAGTGCATTGGTGAGCCCTTCACTGCAGTGTGCAAGTGGGGGCTGCTGTGGACCCTGAAGGAACACACAGGACACCCCCCAGGATCTCCCTCTTGTAGGCTGAGGGAGCTACAGTGTTTATGACTAAACCCTCATTGTTTGGGGTTTTGTTCCAGGGACATTAACGCTCAGGCCCTTCCAGACTGCCCCAGCACTGGCTGAGCATTCAGACCTGCCAGGGATTGTCCTCAGGGGGAGAGACCTGGGAAATCATTCTTGTGCTGGGGACTGTCCCTGGGTGACTTCCAAGAAGGCCTAGGGGAATGTGAACAGAGCACAGGCCTCTGCTGTAGGAGCAGAACTCAGGAGTTTTAAGTGAATTCTCCTGGGCTAGATTCTGCCTGTAGGGTGCATTCCTTAGCATGCTCAAGGGTTTTAAGACAAAGAATTTAAAAGAAACTCTCTAATTCCCTGTACTGGGATATCATTTCTTCTTGTCTGGACCCTGAAGGCATGAAGCTGCAGCACCCTACTACAGATAGTCTGTGATACCCCTTCTCACACCACCTGCACCCGGAGGGCTATGGTTGAGAAGAGTTTGGGTAGCTCTGAGCACACCTGGGGTCAGAGCAGAATGTCTCTGAAGCAGGGGAAGTTCCTGCACCTCAGTGTTTCCCTGTTTAGCTGTTGCAGCTGCTGGTGACTATGGAGTCAGCTCTTTCCAAAGCACACTGATAAGAACAATATCTGTATAACACTTCATAGTTTGTCACGCACTTAACAGCCTGGGCAGAAACTGGGAGCTCTTTATACCTCCAAAAGAACCAGTCAAGAAAATAATTCAAACTGAGCCCATTTTAAAGATGAACCAACAGAGGCCAGGAAGAGTGAGACATTTTGCCAAGCCAGGGTTTGAGCCCAAGTTGCTTATTTCCCCCCTACTCAGGCCACGGAAGGCTCTGGAGCCCCAGCTTGGACTCAGAGGCAGGTTGTCAGGGTATGTGGGCCAACAGGCAGGGAGTGGCAGAGACTGGTGGGCCTCAGGAGCTGGGGGAGCCACACAGAAAATGGGAAGAACCAGGGGGAAGGTGAAGGAGGAGGCATTTTGCCATAGTGAATCACATTTTCCACTTGAAATAGGAGCCGAGAAATAGTGAGGGGACAATGTGCAATATACAAGAAAGGTGAGTGGGTGGGGAATTACATGGCTCATATTTAATTATGTAAAAATCCCATAATCTCCCAGGGAGCACGGAGGACATGAGGTGGTGATTTTATTTCTCTCATAATCTTCCAGGCACTTTATTAAATGACAGAAAGAATAATATGGTGGGGAAGAAGGAGAGAATTATGTGGTCAAAGAACTAAAGATAATTTCATAGCCTTCTTGCTCTCTTCTACGCTGCCCCTGTTGGCTGTTTCAAGCTGCTATTCTTGCCTTGATGTGGGGAAGAACAAGTACGCTTATAGCATCACAGACCAAGGACAGTCCCTTCTACAGGACACTATATTCCCTTGTTTTGCCCATGATGTTGGGAGAGAGAGACAAGGACAGAGACAGAGACAGAGAAAGTGAAAAGATAGCTGTTGCTGATTGTCCTGGGCTGAACTGTATCTACCCCACCCCTAAATTCATATGTTGAAGCCCTAACCTGCAGTACAACAGAATGTGACTGTATTTGGAGTCAGGATCTTTAAAGAGGTCATTAAAAGGAAATGAGTCCAGTAAGGTGGGCTCTAATCCAACATGACGAATGTCCTCATAAAAAAGGAGGGATTTAAACACCCAAAAGGTGCCATGGATGCACCCACAGAGAAAAGGCCATGTGGGGACACAGCAAGAAGGCTGCCGTCCACAAACCAAGCTAGGGAGACCTCAAAAGAAAGTAAATCTGCTGACATCTCGGTTAGATTTTGAGGCTCCAGAACTATAAGGCAATAAATTTCTGTTGTTTAAGCCGCCTAGTCTGTGGTATTAGTCAGGGCATCCCTAGCAAATCAATACAGAATTTTGGTCCTGAGAAGCTGGGTGCTGATGTAACAAGTACGTGAAAGTGTGGAAATGGCCATGGAGCTGGGTATTGAATAGAGCCTGGGAGAGTGTTGAGGCACATGTTAGAAAAAGCCTAGATTGTGTTGAAGAGACTGTTGGCAGAAATATGGGCATTGATGTTGCTTCTAGTGAGGCTTCAGATGGAAATAAAGAGCTGTTGTGTTTTGTGGAAGGTAGAACTTGTGAGTGAAGAACTTGGGTGCTTGGCAGAGAGGATTTCAGAAATCTAAGCTGTGGAGGCAAAGTGTTGAAGGTATAGCCTGCTTTCTCCTTATTGTTTATAGTAAAATGCAAGAGGAGAGAGATAAATTGAAGAAGGGATTGTTATGCAAAAAGGAACTGACATGAAAAAGATTTGGAAAATTCTTTCCAAATTGCAAAAAATGAGCAAACATGTTCTAGAAAGAAGACCAAAGGTGTAACTGGACAATTGTTATGGAAAAGAGATTAGGGTCGTGACTCACTGAATCCAATTAACATTCTCAGTAGAAATGCTGCCATCTTTAACTGAGGGCTCAGAGATTAGATGAAAATAAGGAAGATCATCAGACCTCTGGGCCAATAAGGCGATCCACATGACAACATGTGTTATCTTTCAAGAAAAAGAAACAGTGACCTCAAAGGCAGGGCTACTTCCTCTTCAAACCCAGAAGTTAGGGATACCTCTGTGGTTTTAGTCAGCTGGGCTTGCTTGCGACCCATAGATTTTTCTTCTTTCCAGTTTCTCTCATTTGGAATTATCCTGTGTCTGTCTGAGCAGATAACTTGCCTTGTATCACAGGTTAACAGCTGAAGAGGAATTCTGCCTCTGATGAAACCTGAGGCAGAATTTGTCTCGGACACACTTGATTTAGTTGAGATTTGGGACTCAGAGTTCATGCTGGAATGGGTTAAGAAATTTGGGCTCCTGGGATGAGGGTGAATGCATTTTGCATGTGAGAAGGACATGACTTTGGGGAGCCTTTGAGGGAAGAGCATTACCCTTTGAGGGAAGGCTAAATTATGGCCCCACCAATGGATATGTGGAGGCTTAACTCCAGTGTCTCAGAATGTGACTGTGGAGACTGGGTTTTGGTAGAGGTGATTATGTTAAAATGAGGCTGTTAGGGTGGCTCTTATCCAGTCTGACTAGGGTTTTTATAAGCAGCAGAAATTTGGACACATTAAGTGTGTGTGTGCACAGAGCAAAGATCTGGAGGTACGGACACATCCAGAAGGTTGACCTCTGTGAGCCAAGGCGGAGACGCTTCAGGAGAAACTAAACCTGCTGGCACCTTGATCTTGGAATTCTGGCCTCCAGAACTGTGAGAAAAAAAATTTCTCTTGTTTAAGCTGGCTGGTCTCTGGTGTTTTGTTAAGATAGTTGCAGCAAACAAATACATTGAGAAAGAGAGAACTGGATTTAGACTTGCACCTGCATCTGCCTTGACCAGCAGTGTGGCTTTACCTCTCTGGGCCTTAGTTTTCTTATCTATAAAGTGGAGTAAATAGTCCTCACCTCTTGGGTTTGCTGAGGCAGGAAGGCATGTGGTTTCAGGCGTTCTCTTTCCCTCTACCTTCAAAATGTGTTCTGAATCCATTTACAATTGATTATTGCCATTCACGAGACTTTATATAAAGTCACCAAAGACATAGATTTAGTCAAAACTGAACAGTATATTGCTGTAAGGGACACATGTTTAGGGTTAGGTTCCTGGTACCCTCCGGCCAACATGTTTCCGTCAGTCACTCAATACTAAACTTAGTTCTGTGAATGTTTCTATTTAAGGAGACCTTATTTAATATACACTGTTGATTAATTAACGTTGAACTCATGGCTCATAGCACTAGAACCCAAGCTTAAAGGAAGCTTATCAAACACACGATTTTCCCCACAAGGCACATCACAGTATTCTTGCAGAAACATCAGCCAGAACTTCAAAACTAGCTTGGGGGATGGGTTTAAACAGAAAACTTACAAACGAAAAGCACAACGATGTGGAAACGAGGCATGAAATGGACAGCCAAAGAGAGTTTGTTTATATACAAGAGCTGAAACAAGAAGTCTCAGCATCACTGTGCTCAATCCAGCCAGAGACACCTGCGCTAGGCAGTCCAACTTTGTCCTGCTCTGTGCATGTTTGTGAATGACAGCAAAAGATTAGGGGCTTACAAATAAATGTTACCAAGTAAGCAGATTTGCAAATACAGAACCTGTTTATAATGAGGACTAACTATACTTCCGAATCCTCCCAAGATGTTTCCTCCAAGTCAGCAGAGTCTCCTACCTGGATTATGTGCCAGGTCTAACTAGTCTCCCGGCTTCCCTTCTCTTGAACCCCTCACCTCCCCCACCACCGAGAAAGGATTTCCCATGAAGCAACCAGAGTCAGCCTGTAAAAATAGATGTCACCTGCTCTCCAGTCTGCAGGGGCTTCTTAATCCACGCAGAAGGAAGCCTAGGTGCCAAGGCTCCAGAATCAGCCCCTGCCCCTCCTTGCCCTCCCTCTTGTCACGCCCTGGCTCCCGCTCACTCTGCTCCTGTCTCCCCTTCTCCCCCTGCCTTCCTGCTCGCCCGCGAACACACCAGGCAGGGGCTATCTCTCTGGGTTCTCCTCTCTGAGAAGTATGAATTTCTCGCTGACCTCTTTGTTCAGGTGTCTGGTTAACAGGAGAGGGAGGCTGATCCTCTCACTTCCCTTTCTGTCTCTGTCCTCTCTTTCATTCTTTTCTATAGAATTCGACACCGGCTGCTGTCTTTATCACCTATCTGCATTAGAAGGTAAGCTCCCCAAGGGCAAAGACCTGTTGGTTGTTTTTTATTTTGTTTTCTGATCTTTGTTTTATTGCTGGTACTCCATGGAGACATCCTGAACAGTACTGACACAGAATAAATTCTCTGTAGATAAACGGAGCTAATCAGTCAGCCATATGGTCCCTGGGAAGCGACCTGTGTCAGGGGTGGAGAAAGCCCAGGGAGGCTTCTGACTACATAAAAGAACAATCTCCACTCTTCTCTGCACAGCTCTTCTGGCTGGGCCTAGAGGCTTGACTTTGGCCAGTGTAGACACTTCCTTATAGTCCTGGACAGCTAGCATGGGAGGGGAGGTGGCCTCTCCACACTCATCCTGGGTAGGGTGAGTGAGAAGGTTGGAGGGCTAAGCTGGGATGCTGGCCTGCAGTGGCCCATGGCCACTCTGCATGACAAATGGGAGCTGGGCTAAGGAGTTCCTAAGACCCAGGGAGAAACAGATTCCTTCTGTGACACGAAGGATTTAGGTTAGACACAGAAAAGGCATACATCCTGGATGAATGCTGAGGGGTTTGTAAGTAGCCAAGGTGGCCCTACAGTGGTGGGGTCATGACACATGCCTTGGCCCTTGGGTGCAGAGGAAGGTTCTGGGTGGGCTTGATTCTCTAATGTCTCCCCTGAGTACAAGTTCAGAATTCTTTCTGCTCTGGTTGGAACCCTGGAGAGGTGTGATGCACTTTTCAATCATTCTAATTCCACATTGATTATTTAAAAGTAGGCCCTTTCTTTACAGCATGGCAGCTGAGCAGGAATTGACTGTGTGTGAGGAAGCACTCCGTGCTGGGCAGCACTAATAAGGCTTCGTCTCCAGAAATGTGCCTGGGCAGCAAGATGCTGGCCGACTGCTCCTGCACTTTTCCTGGATCTGCCAGGAACCCATGAGCAATTGCAAATTTGCCCCATCAGTGCCTTCCACTTGTCACAGTCCACTTGCTCGTGTGATATCATGATTATAGAGCAACAGTAAAATATTTGCATTGCAAACAGCAACATTTCTCTGGTATCATTAGAGAGAGAGAGAGAGAGCCTGAGAATGTGTCAGCTCAGAGATAGCGCAGAAGCACTCCTGAGCTGTCACTTATCCTATGCCCATTGTGTGCTAAGTGCTTGGTAAAATAATGATGAAAATCACCCCCACAGTAGCTGCCTTGTTTTGAGTGCTGATGGTGTGGCAGGCATTGTCCTAAGCACTTATCATGTGTACATTTATTTCACTCTCCCAACAACTTTCTTAGCTCCATTTTATGGATAAGATAATTCAGGCACAGAGAAGAGAAGTGGCTTCCCAAGATGACACAGATCATAAAAAGAAGGGTGGATTTGAAGGTAGGTCCATGAGATCCCAGAACTTTACATTTCAGCAGTTGAGATCAGACAGGGGACGTGTCTGATGTACTTTGAGAACAAGTTATTACTATAGATTAGTATTGTAGTGTTTATCATCTCTTGCCCAAATTGCCCCTCCTCTGTTATATTTTCATACCACGAATACGCTGCAGGTTTATGTATGTAATGTTGTGGCCCTTGGAGGCCCTCTCATCACTGTACTATCCAGATCACAAAACCATTGTACTATCTCGATTTCCTTGCTTCCCTGTTGAGAAAACATGCTATAGATAAGACTTGTAGGAAGACTGTTATGTGCTCTCCATACATTCTAAACAATTTGGATGTATTGATTAATTTATTCGAGAATCCTATTCAGTTTGTAAGAGTTGAAGGAAGTGAGGCACAGAAAGATTAAGTGATTTGCCTGAGTTGACACTGCTAGCTAATAAAGAAGGCAGGATCTGAACTTGAGCAGTTTGGCTTCTGAGTAGAAACCCTTAACCACTACACCACACCACCAGATTTCTGGTGTGAGCTGTTTTGGCATAGAGAAAATATTTTAATGCTTACAAAAATCTTTGAGAAAAGCATGAACATCCTCCTCCTTGGATGGAAGCGGAAAGTGAGGCTGAAGAAGAGGAAGAAAGAGCCCCAAGGACTCCTAGTCAAGAAAAAGCAGAACGGAGTCTGGGTGGAAGTCATGGCTTCCAGGCTCCAGGTCCAGCCCAACCTGAGCAGAAAGGCTTCCTTCTTTGTCTCAGAGCTGCGTCATTTCCCAGGACTTTTAGAGAATACCACCCTCTGTGTAACAGAGTGACATTTGTACCCACAGCCTACACTCCGCAGAGAAAGTTTTATCTCATTAGTCAAATTAAAACTTACTTCTGAACTTGGTATATCTGTGTGATAGACTTCAAGTAAATTACAATTTTATTTATAGCTCCCTGTCTTCCAGAAACCTAAGCAGCAATATGCTATTTGAGCTCATAAAAATACAAAAATAAAATAAAATAAAGTGACACCTCAAGCAGAGCTGTAACTAATTAGGGAGACTTCCCAACTGCTGTTAATTCAAGATGCTGAAATGTGCCCCAGCAGCCAGACTCCAGCCTGTGTTCCCAGGGAGGACAGATTCACGCAGCTGCGGAGCTCAGATTTCACATTAAGTCAAACAATTATTTTTGACGGGTTGAGTGAGTGCTGCAAAGTGCCATTATAATAAAATCCTTCAATTGCCTTGCTGAGCGGTTGCACAGGAAGGGGAGGCTGGGCGAAGTCAGGGAGTTCTCTGTGAGTCTGGTGCTAGGCGCTGTCTACAGAGGCCTTCCAGATGTTTGTCCCAGAGGTTCACATCGACAGTTCAGAGCTTTAAGTGAGGCTCAGCAACGACAGGAACAGCAAGCCAGGTTTACATTTGTTGAAATCCACTTTGATTTTCTTTCTTTTATTGCTGACCTGAACTATTGTTAATTTTTTTTTTTTTTGAGACGGAGTTTCACTTTGTCACCCTCGGTAGAGTGCTGTGGCCTCACAGCTCACAGCAACCTCCAACTCCTGGGCTTAGGCGATTCTCTTGCCTCAACATCCTGAGTAGCTGGGACTATAGGAGCCTGCCACAACACCTGGCTATTTTTTGTTGCAGTTTAGCCAGGGCCAGGTTTGAACCCGCCGCCCTGGGTATATGGGGCAGCATCCTACCCACTGAGCCATAGGCACCACCCATATTGTTCATTTTAAAATTTGACATTATGTAAGATGTACAGAAGGGCTGTTGTGATAGTGCAAAGAATTAGAGTTCCCATGTATCTATCCCTTACCCTATATCCCCTAATTTTAGCATTTTACATAATTGTGGTGGGTTCTTCTGCCAAGCAGTCTTCCAGGTGAGGAGGATACATCTGTCAAGAATGTCCCTGTTCTCACAGAGCACACAGTCATCAAGGAGAGACAGGGCTAGGACAAACCCCTGCGGGTGGCCACCAGTGCTGGGGTGCTGCTGCTACACCTTGCAGATGCCACAAAGTTCCCCACGATGACTAGTAGCCACTGCAGCAGACCCTTGCAATTGACGGATGTGTGGACCACTGTGAGAATCTTCCCAGGACTCTGGACCACAGAGGGAGGGCAGGGAAGGTGGTTCTGGGTAAGTTGTGAGGGGAGCTGAAGACACAATGTCTGGAATCCTGAAGACCCACATCTGGATCCTCATATGTGCATGGTTTGGGGCAAGCCATGTGACTTCACGAGCAGAAGGTAGGGATGACATCTTTTCCTTTTGACTGAGGCGAGGAGGGTGCAGGGAATAAGTTTTGTGAAAAGCACCCCTGCACAGCGCCTTACTGAGTACAGGCAGTTAATGAATAGTGGTGCGGGCTTTTATCCATCTGGACTATTGCAGTAGCAACCCAACAGCCCCATGCTCTGTGCTTGTCTGCCTTTATCTCATCTCCACCTGGCAGCAGAGGAATCCTGTTGAAAATGTTCAGTCAAATCACGTCCTTCCTCTGTGCAGAACCTTCCACAGCCTCCTTCTTAATCTATTAAGAAGGAAGGTTTTGCAAGAAACCTTGTAATCTTGCCTCCTGCTGCTTCTGGGCCTTCTTTCCCAGCCACTCTTTTGCTCCTCGTCCTCCTGGGCTGCTCCTGGAGCAGGTCATGCAGCTCCACCCTCCAGGCCTTTGCCCTTACTGTGTCCCCTGTCTGGGCGCCTCTAGCCCCAGGTTTTCGCATAGCTCACTAACTCACTTTGTTCTTATCTAGCCTGCAATGTCACCTCCTAAGAAAGCACTTTCTGAACATCTGAGAAAAGCACAGTGCCTTCCCTTGTTTTTCTAACCACTTTTTGCAGGTTATGAATTTGATTGTTTTCTTTCTCTGCCTTCTTCAGCATAAGCTCCTATATCCCTGAAGTCAACACCGTGCTCAGCCTGTAGGAGGCATTTAAATATTATTTGCAGGGCAAAACAAAGTCTGCCTGTGTGTCTGAATCAATCAGTCCTTCCTTTCTTTTTTCCCAATAAGCAGTTGTGTATTGTTGCCATGTCACTCCTGACATATAGAGAAGGGGCCTTTTTAAATACGGTAGTTTGGACCTGGCTTTTCTCCACCAAAGCCACTTGGCCTTGCTGGAATGAAATACTGGAGCTCAGATGGGGAAGGTCGTCTGCCCTGTTGGGGTCCAAAAGCCAGCATCTCCCAGCCAAGCCCTTCCCACCTGTTCTCCTCCGAGCCTGAGTATGAACAGGACAGTTGTGCGTTTGCCAAGGCCTCTGGCTCACTCACTCCGAGGGCCATTTTCAACAGTCACTTTCTTTTTGGCCTGTGCTAAGAGTCTTAGGCCATGAGAAAATTCAAATCAGCACCTGCTTAATCTGCTCTTCTTCACTGCTTTCAGCACAATGCAGAGAAAAGCAGGGCTAAGGAAATGTGGCAGAATGAGGAACAAGGCAAGGCTGATATCACTGTTTCTTTTATTTCTTTTTAATTAATTAATTTTTGTTTTTGAGACAGAGTCCCACTCTATCCCCCTGGGTGGAGTGCCATGGCATCAAGAGTTTGGTGTAGCTGGGCTACACGTATCCACCAAGATACTTGGCTAATTTTTCTATTTTTAGTAGAGATGGGGTCTCATTCTTGCTCAGGCTGGTCTCAAACCCCTGAGCACAAGTGATCCTCCCACCTTAGCCTCCCAGGCTGCTAGGATTACAGGCATGAGCCACCACACTTGCCTGGCCTCACTGTGCCCTTTATCTAATGATATGCTCTCTACATGGAAAGACCACATCATCCCTTCAGCCTGAGGCTTCTAGGTTGTCTGAACTGCAGGAGGGAAATGTGCCCTCTGTTGACCTTCTGCACCCAACCATTCCACTTCCTATAATGGTTGCAGAAGGCATCCCTGGCCAGAAGTGAGCAACCAAGCTGGACTATGCCTAGACCAGCCTTACAAGGTGGCAATGTGAGCATCCACCTATCTGGGTTCATCCTGGTAGTAACGATAACCACTCTGTATGGAACAGGACATGCATTCCAGCCACCACGTTAACACAATCTCATTAATCCTTACAAATACTCCGTGACATATTAATATTATCTCCTATTTTATAGACAAGGGATCTAAGACTTGAACACTTCCCCCGGGTCTTAGAATTAATAAATGGTAGAGACAAGATTCAAATAGCCTGACAGTAAAATTCATAATCATGATCCTGAACCGCAATGTTGTCAAGTGGCGGCCCACAGATAAGGTTTGCTTCATCGGCAAATACGTGTGCTTTTTGATTGAATTCATTTGCCAACGTTTAAAAATTGAGTGAGTTTTTTAAAAAGTGGGAGTTTCTTATTTTTATCTTTGTATTTTGAAATATTTTAGACTTATAAAAAAGTTGGGAAAATTTTTTCCCCTGTGATGGCATCTTGCATAATCATAGCACATTATCAAAACCAAGAAATTGACATTGGTATGACGCTATTAAGTAAACTACAGAAGTTATCACGTTTCACCAATTTATACATGCATTCCTTATTTTGGCTAGGTGATTTTTTTTAAAAAGTATGAAATTTGGATACTTATTTTTTAATCTATATATATGATAATAGTATGCCGAATTTCCACTGGGGAAACAGGAGTTGGAAGAGAGTGGAAGCTCCGTTTTTTTAGAGGGTTGTCAAATCTTCATTAGTTTGACATTAGTTAGCTGACCTCACTTGTTTATATGTGTGTATTACCTACCATCCAGAGACACTTGTGTTTATGACTCTTCTGTACTGCTGCAAATCTAGGAGCAAAGCAGGTTGTCACATTGAAAGAATTCTATATCATGATACACCACCCGCTAGATAGTATATTTTTCTGCCGTTATTGTTCAATGAAAGTTTGATTAACCAGTAAGACTGTGAGGTAGGAAGGGGTTTGTCTCATTCTTTAGGGCTCTAGAGGAGAGATGAGAACCAGTGGTAGAAGCCAAAGGTGAAAATATTTTAGTGCATCCTAAAGGAAGAACTTTCTAATAATGAGCTCTTAACTGGAGAACAGGGTTGCCTTGTGAGGCATGAGGCACCTGGCATTGGAGGCATTCAAACAGAGACTCAGTGGCCACCTGTTCAATAGGTGGGGAACAGATGTCTGTTAGAAGAGGTAGGTGAGATGGTATTATTCTTAAGATCATTCTGATGCTGAATTCTTGGATTCTGATTCCATCACTGGAAAACTGGGAATGTATGGTATAGCAATAGTGGGGTGTGTGTGTGGGGGTGCACACACACATGTGCGTGTTGTACATATTGGCTTATTTAATCCTCCTGGCAGCTATCTGGGCTAGATACTAATATTCATCCCATTTAACAGAAAGTGGGACCTTTCAGAGAGACTAAATAATGCGTCCAACTCAGCTAGTGAGTAACTGAGTCTGAATTCAAATGTCTGTTTTCTTTGGCTTCATAGTATCCACTCGCTAATGTACATGTATTACACTGCCTCCCCAGGCATCCTGCTGATGGTTATTTTTCTCCATTCCTGTTTCTCTGAGGAAGGACACATGGATCCACAGGCTGCTTGCACGAGCTCAGGTCCTGCACTCTGCACCTTCTCCGCCACTTGCCTACCTTGATGATTAGAAACTCTAGCCTCTGTACCAGGGTGGAACTAATTATATAAGAACTGCCAGGAGTGTTGATAAAAAATTAATAACCTCAGGACTCATACCTGGAGGTTTTGATTCAGAAGATCTCTGGACTGGAGCCTGGGAATGTATATATTTAACGAGCTCCTCAGGTTAGTCTGATGTTCAACAAGAATGAAAATTTCTGTTCTATATCAGCAATAGAATTTAACATGATGGCCCTCAGCGATTTTTCTATGCATTTGTGCGTTTCTTATTTCATGTACTTATACGCATAGAGATGAATATGGAGCAACTACTATGCACCAGCATCTGTTCTGGGCACCAAGGAATTCAGCAATGAATAAAATAGACTGGCTAAATAAATAAATAAATATAAATAAAGCCCCTGACCTCAGGAAGCTTACATCCTATTGGGTGTGAGTTAATTTATTTTCAATTAGATTTTGTATTCCAAGGGAGGAAAAAGAATTTAGACCTTTTATAAAAAAAATTCAGAAGGGATGAGGGGAAATTTATGAAGTGTTAATAACTAATGGTTTCTAGGAAGGAGGATAGAATTGGAAATGACTGCTGAGGGGTGTGTGGCTTCTTTTTTCCATGATGAAAATATTCTGGGATTAGACAGTGACAATGGTTGTGGAACTTCATGAGTATACTAACAACTGCTGAATTGTCCACTTTAAAAGACTGGATCTTAAGGTATATGAAGTAGAGCAATACAAAATGAGTAAAATGAATTTAGTGAATGAGGATGTGGTGGAACTGGAACACTCATGCATTGCTCTTGAGAATGCCAATGGGGCAACCACCCTGAAAAATTGTTTGATGGTTCTTTTCAAAGCTAAAAATGGACTCACCATGTGAAATACCAATGGCACTCATGGCCATGGATCCCAGAGAAATGAAGCTTATTCAGTCACTTGAACACAAATATTCATAGCATCTTTATTCAGGAAGCCTCCAGTTGAAAACTTCTCATGTGTGCTTTGATGAGTACTCATTAAATAATCTGTGGTACATTCATACTGTGGAATACCACCCATTAATGCATTCATATCATTTGGTGAACCTTAATAAAAATCATGCTAAGTTTTAAAAAATATCTCATAAAGAATAATCCCATTCACATAACATTCATAAAATAATTATAGAGGTGGTTGAAGGGGTGAGAGGTGGGGGTGACTTTAGAGGGATAAAATGAGGGAGCCTTGTGGTGATGGTGCACTTGGTGATTACACAAGGTATAGATATGATGTCATTGCAAAGAACAACACATACACCCCACCACCACCTAAATGCATGCATAAATGGTGAAATATCAATAAGCCCTGTAAAGGTCTGTGGATTGAGCTGATGTGAATTTCTTGGTTTTGGTATTGTACTACAGTTCTAAAAATGTTAACACTGAGGGATACTGGAGAATGACACATAAGATTTATCTGTACATATCTTTCCAACTGTCTATGAATCTAAAGTTATTAAAAAAGAAAAAGTTCAATGAAAGTGGTTAATAGTCATCTTTTCTTCAGTTAGTCAAAATGCCAAGCACCACATCAATGTGTTCAGGATTTTACTATTTACATAATATAAGCAGAACATTTTATAATTTCATATCTGGACTGCTTATATATGCATAAACTCTCTGAAAGGGGATATATGAAGCTAAATAACATTCATTTAACTTTAGGAATAGGATCTGTGTAGCTGGGGAACAGAGATTTTCACTGTACTCACTCTACCCAGTCTCTAGTTGAAAACTGGAGGCTGCCCTGAATAAAGCTTTTGAATTTTGTTTTTTGAATTTTGAACCAAGTGAATATATTACCTATGATAAATGCATACATGCATAAAGACATAATAAAAATAATTTAATCAGGATGCTTCTGATAAGGTGGAGTTGACAGGATTTTCCTTATTCCTCCCACTAAGAATAGCTAAATGCTCCTGGACATTGGATATAAAGTGAACATAAAAGACTCTGAAAGATGAAGAGAAAGCAGCAGACTGGCTAGGGACTTCAAAACCGGAACAACAACATGATTATGAGTTCCTTGGGGTTTATTTTTGCCTCATCTATCCAAGACTGTGTACTGAAGAAACCAGCAACCCAGAAATGCCAATTGACACAACGTTTCAAGCAAAGGCTATTCTTTCTAGTCAAAGGACTGAGATTAAGCAGAAATCCTGGAAAGACTTTTAGATAATAATTGTTGTGTTCTAGCCAATCTCCATAGGAACAAATTATGGACCCATTCTCATTTCCATCAGCAAAGATTGAGTTGAGAGTCACTACTTTGTGAGGCTGTAATGAAGTGCCCCAACTCCTCTGCCATGGCACCCAGTAAAGTACCCATCTCCCTCCTCACTTGGAAAGGAGAGCAATAGATTTCTCCACTGTTCAGCAGTGGCAGTGGAGAAACCACATGGGAGCAGACACCACCTTCCCTTCCCAGGCAGGGTGGTGTCATTAGAGACCTAGTAAGGATCCTGAATTCCTAGGAATAGCAAGGAACACTCTTCCCATTGGTTGTCAATGGAGGCCAAGTAAAAAAACAAAAATGCCATCCAAGTATGGCAGTAATGAGGTGGTGTCCCCAATTCCTTAAATCTTTAATGAGCTCCTCAGGTTAGTCTGATGTTAAACAAGAATGAAAGCAGTGTTTGAAGCAGTGAATGAAGCATTGTCTGAAGAGGCCTGCTAAAACATAAGATTTAAATAAGATCCAGAGTCTTAATATAATATCCAAAATAATCAGGTATCAACCAAATATCACTTATTATACCAAGATATGTGTATCTAATGCAATACTTAGAGACACCACTTAGAAAAATCTATACACACTTAAAAACACTACATAAATTAAAATGGAATTATTAAAAAAATGTGTAGTGTAGGTAATCCAGAAGGCGGTAGTAAGAGAAAGCAAAGAAACTAAAAACAGAAAGAACAAAAGAAAACAAAATTTAAATGATAGACTTAAGCCCTAGCGTGTCAGTAATTACATTAAATATGAATGGCCTAAATATACTAACTAAAAGACAAATTAACACAATGGGTTAACAAAAGACAAAATTATGTACTGTCTATAAGAAACTAACTTCAATATATGGGTAGATTGAAAGTAAAAGGATAGAAAAGCATATACCACACAATAATAATCAAAAGAAAGCAATAATTGCTATATTAATAACAGATAAAAATATTTGGAATAATGAAAATTGCCAAAAGTGAGGGCCATTACATAATGATGAAATGGTCTATCCACTAGGAACACATAGCAATCCTAAATGTGTATGCACAAAAGAGCTGAAAAATATGTAAAGCAAAGTGATGGAACTGAAAAGAGGAATAGAAATATATGCATTTAATATTGGATATATCAACACCCTTCAACACCTTTCAAGAATTAATAGAACAACTAGAAATAAAATCAGCAAGGGTACAGTAGAACTCAACAACACCATCAACCAACAGGATCTAATTTCTTTTCATGGAACACTGATGAAGAGTTTGTACCTATAATGCAGAACGTATTCCAAAACATTGAGAAGGAAGGAACCTTTCCCAATACATTCTACCAAGCAAACATCACCTTGATACCAAAACCAGGGAAGGACCCAACTAAAAAGGAAAAATACAGACCAGTTAGGAAAGGACCCAACTAAAAAGGGAAACTACAGACCAGTTTCACTAATGAATATACATGCAAAAATACTCAATAAAACCCTAGCAAATAGATTGCAGCTACACATGAAAAAAGTTACACATCATTATCAAGTAGTATTGTTTTCCTAGGGGTGAAAAGCTGATTTAACATATGCAAATCCATGAATGTAATTCACCATATATCAATAGAAGCAAACACAAAGACCATATGATCCTCACAATAGATGCAGAAAAAGAATTTGACAAAATTCAGCATCCATTTCTAACAAGAAAATTTAAGAATATAGGCATAAATGTCGCATTTCTTAAGCTGATTGACGCTATCTATGGTAAATCCACAGTTAATGTCATACTGAATGTAGTACTACTGAAAGCTTTTCCACTTGGAGTTGTAACCAGACAAAGATACCTACTATCACCACTACTATTCAACATAGTGCTGGAAGTTCTAGCCAGTGCAATCAGGCAAGAGAAAGATATAAAGGGCATCCACTTGGGGGTAGAGGATGTTAAACTCACTTGTCACCCATGATCTGATCTTAGAGAACCCCAGAGATTCAATCACAAGACTTTTGGAAGTGATTGAGAAATATAGTAAAGTCTCAGGATAGAAAATCAATGTCCACAAATTAGTAGCCTTTTATATACCAATAACAGCCAAGTAGAAAAGCTAATAAAAAATATAATTCCTTTCACAGTAGCTTCAAAGACAATGAAATACCTGGGAATATACCTTAAAAAGGAGGTGAAGGACCTCTACAAAAAGAATTATGAAAGCCTAAGAAAAGAAATAGCAGAAAACATCAACAAATGGAAGAACATATCATACACTTGGCTGGGAAGAAGCAACAGTGTTAAATTGTCTATACTACCCAAAGCAATCTACCTATTCAATGCAATTCCCATTAAAATACCTACATTATACTCTGAAGAACTGGGAAAAATAGTTCTTCATTTCACATGGAACAAAACAAACAACAATAACAAAAAGTCCTGTATAGCCAAGACTATTTTTAGTAATGAAAACAAGGCCAGAAGCCTCATTCTACCAGACTTCAGGTTATATTAAAAGTCTACAGCGATCAAAACAGCATGGTATTGGCACAAAAATAGAGACATAGACATATGGATCCAAGTAGAAAACCAAGAGATGAAACCAGTCTCTTACAGCCATCTGATCTTTGATAAACCAAAGAAAAGCATATACTGTGAAAGAGAATCCCTATTCAATAAATGGTGCTGGGAGAACTGGATAACCACATATAAAAGACTGAAACTGGACCTACACCTTTCACCAGTTACCAAAATAAACTCAAAATGAATAAAAGAGTCAAATCTTAAGATATGAAATGATAAAAATCCTAGAAGAAAGTGTAGGGAAAACTCTTGGGGATGTCAACCTGGGGAAAGATTTTATGAAGAAGACTTTAGTGGCAATTGCAACAACAGAAATAAACAAATGGGACTTAATTAAACTGAAAGCTTCTGCACAGCTAAAGACACAACAATTAAAGCACATAGACAACCCCTTCGGAATGGAAAAAGATATTTGCATGTTACAAATATGACAAGGTCTTGATAACTAGGATCTAGAAGGAACTCAAATTAATCAACAAAAAAAGAGTTAACAATCCCATCTATCACTGAATGAGAGACATGAACAGAACCTTCTCTGAGGAAGACAAATGAATGACTAACAAACATGAAAAAAATGCTCATTGTCCCTAATTATCAGAGAAATGCAAATCAAAACCACCCTGAGATATCATCTAATCCCAGTGAGAATATCCCACATCACAAAGTCCCAAAGTTGCAAATGCTGGCGTGGATGTAGAGAGAAGGGAACACTATTACATCATTTGGTGGGACTGCAAACGAATATAGCCTCTTTGAAAAGAAATATGGGGAATCTTCAGAGAACTCAAATTAGACCCCCCATTTGATCCCATAATCCTATTACTAGGCATCTTTCCAGAAGAAAAAAAATCATTTTATCACAAGGACATTTGCACTAGATTTTTTGTCACAGTTCAATTTATAATCACCAAGATACAGAAACAAATGCTCATCAATCCAGAAATGGATTAACAAACTGCGGTACATGTATATCGTGGAATACTATTCAGTCATAAAAAGATAGAGACTTTACATCTTTTGTATTAACCTGGATGGTGTTGAAACACATTCTTAGTAAAGTATCACAAGAATGGAAAAGCAAATATCCAACTTACTCAGTACTAATACGGAGACAGTAGATGATCTAATATATGCCCGTATAAGAGAAAAACTCAATTCGATTCAGGTTGGGGTGAGGGGATGTGAAGGAAGGGGGTAAAGGGGAGGATGGGAAGGGCTTGGTGTGCTCCCACTGATTGGGCCCAAGTAAGGGTATATGGCATACCGTTTGGGTGTAGGACACGCCTACAAGAGGGAGTCTACCTAATATATGCACATGCAAGTATTGTAACCTAGTTGTTTGTACCCTCAAATTAAGTTGAAATTAAAAAAAAAGATAAACTACACTATCTCTTCCAGAGAATATAAGAGAAGATGACTTTTCCAACTCATTCCAGCAAGCCAACATTACCCTCTCAGTAAACTCAGGCAGAGCCAGTAATAAACATTACAGAGAGATATCCCTTATGAACACAGATGAAGACAATTCTTACTAAATATTAGTAAATATCAATCATTAATATATTTGTGTCATTGTTGTTTTTATTATGAATTATTTTATTTCTGGAATGGAAAAGTAGTTCAAATTTTGAAAATCAATGTAAGTCATCATCATATGGATAAGCTGAAGAAGAAATATTCCATGGTCATATCAATTAATGTGGAAAAATCTTTTGATAAAATTCAACACACATTCATTATTAAAACTCTCAGGAAAAGAGGAATGAGAAGAACTTCCATAGATCATATAAAAATTCTACAGCTAACATCATACTTAGTGGTGAATGGCTGAATACTTTTCTCTTGAGATCAGAAACAATATCGGAAAGTTAATGCCTACCATTATGATTCAACATTGTGCTAGAAGTTCTAGCCAGGATAATAAGGTAAGAAAAAGGTAGAAAAGGCATACAGATAAGAAGGGGAAAAATAAAACTATTCCTATGTGTAGATGAAATAATTGTTGACACAGAAAATCTCGAGGAATCTAGAAAAATGTGTTAACATAAAAAATGAGTTTACAAAGGCAGCAGAATGCAATTATCAACATACCCAGATTAGTTGTATTTGTATATACAAGTAATGAACACGTGGAAAATAACAACGTACAGATGCTCAACATGCTCAACACAAAGAATACTTTTAGTATAAATCTAACAAAAGCATGCTGAACACAATAAAATGCTAGTGAATGAAAGGAGATACAAATAAATGAAGAGACAATCTGCACCTAAGGATTAGAAGATTCAATGTAGTAAAGATTTCAGTTCTCCCCAGATTGGTATGTAGGCTTAACGTAACTTTTATCAAACCCCCAGCAGAATATTTTGGTATATAGAAGGAATTTTCTAAAATTGATTTGGAAAGGGAAAAGAACTGAGAGAGCTAAAATCATTCCGAAAAGTAAGGATAAAATAAAAGGAATCACTGTATCTAATTTACTTATTACATAAAACTATAGTAATCAAAACTTTGCGATTTGAGGAGTTGAGATAGAAACACAACTCAGTGGAATAGAATAAAGAATTCAGAAACAAACCAATGCAAATGTGGTCAATTTGTTTTTGATCAAGATGTAAAAGTAATTCAAGGGAGGAGGACAGATTTTTCAGTAAGTGGTACTACAACATTTCATAGTTTAAAAAGCAACTTAGACTTAAACTTCTTACCTTACACAAAAACTAATTCACAACGTATCATAGATTTGAATGCAAAATACAATGTTTAGAAATAATATAGGATAAATTGTTTTTGGACATAGCACTTGGTAAGAGTTTTTATACACAACACCAAACACATTAGATGTTTCAAAAAAAAAAAACAATAAATAAGTTCATGAAAATGAAACATCTTTGCTTCCCAAAAGACCTCCTCAAGACGAAGAGGCAGGCTACAGACTGGGAGAAAGTATTTGTAAACCATACGTATGACTAAGTATTAGTATCTAGAATATATTTAAAAATGGTCAAAACTCCACTAGTTGCGTTAGTGGAGTTAGAAAACTAATTAGAGACTAGAGCAATTAGAAAACTAATAAGAGACTAGAGCAGACTAGATGGACATTTCTCTGAGGATCTACAAGATGGCAAGCAAACACATAAAGCAAGGTTTGACATGCCTAGGCTTCAGGGAAATGCAAATTTAGAACACAGTGACTAAGTTTGGAAGGTTTTTTTCCCCTTTAAACTAAACATAACACTTATGATACTACCCAGTAATTGTATTCCTGGTGTGATCCCAAAGAAATGAAAACGTTATGTCCACATAAAACCTGTATACAACTGTTCATAGCAGTTGTATTTGTAATAGCCCCAAAGCAGAAACAAATAAAAAGTTTCCCTACATATGAATGCTTAAATAAAATGTGGTACATCCATTCTATGGAATACTATGCAGCGATAAAAAGGAATGGACTGTTACACTCAACAACTTAGATGCATCTCAGGGGCATTATGCTAAATGAAAAAGACACAATCTCAGAATGTTGCATATTGTGTGACTTCACTGCGTAACAGTCTTGAAATGATAACACTGTCTAGTTGGGGAACAGATTAATGATTACTCAGCCTGAGGGCTATTGCAGAAGTAGAGACAGTGGAAACAAGAACTGACACTACAGGATGGAGAAGCAGGATCCTCATGGTGATGGAGTCATTCTCCATCTGGACTGAAGTAGAAGTAGGAAGCTGTGCTTGTGATATTGTACCAATGTCAAGTTGCTGGTTTTGATAATGCAAGATGTAATCATTGGGGAGAAGGAAAGGCACACAGGACCTCTCAATATGATTTTGCATCTTCCAGTGAGTTTATATATTTTTTTAAGTAAAAAAAAATCCAATCAAGAAAGTACTAGGTACTAGAGATATTTTCATAATTGGGAATAACTGAATTAACATTTTTATTGGGTATCTGCCATGTGCCTTGGGTAAGGACCTCTGATGGGGTGATACACCTAAGGTGATCGTTTCTGAGATGGAGGATGAGTTCAGACCACAGCTGCTCTGAAGACCAGAAAGACTATTGCGGTGGACGCCATTTATGCTGGACTTGAAAGATTTTTCTGAGTTGGCTGGGTTTTAGGAGAAAAGGGGCTCAACGTCTTAAAAAGTCCTCCAAACCTAAAAAGCACAGGCCCCATTTGGAGAAAGCCTGGGGTTGAACATGTGTCCTAGAGAGAAAGATGTAGTTGGAAAGAAAAACAGGCCAGAGAGGGATAGAGTTAAAAGGCTGTGGCCATCTCTCAGCCTGGGCTATTCCTGTTCCTACCTTCACAGGCCAGGGTGTGTCCAAAGAGGTCACAATTCTTTGAACAAGCCAGCCTTTTTCCAGCTTTCCGGCCTTTGCACATACATACTGTGTGGTCTACCTGGCCAGCTTCTATAGGTTTCACAGGAAATGGTATGTCACTAGGAAGGCTTTTCTGACTTCTCTCCAGGAGTGGGTTAGTTGCCCTTGCCATGGGCTGCACCAGGCCATTTCCTCCTTCATAGTACTTTTTTTACTGGAAATGGGCGTGAGCTGATAGAATGTTAGAATATAGGAAGGGTGAGAACTATGAAAAGATAGAGGTAGTCTCCAAAGGCTTGGTATAAAGGAAGGAAGATTGCTTATGTGTGGATTTTATATCAGCATTTGTTAATAAATGCATAAAATATCTCTGGAAGGATACCCAAGAATCTGATAATACTTATTAATTCCAAGAATGGGCTTACCACAACACATGCGTCTGGGCTCTAGACAAGATGCTCGGGGAATAAGCAGGCCTGGGATGGTGGGTTGGTTTGGGTTCCTCTACCATAGACCCTGGGACCAGGATTTGGATGCAGGTAGTTTACCTGGGGGGTGATGCCAGGAAGTCCAAGTGAGGGAATGGCGAAGGTAAGGGAGGGGCAGGGAGAAAGTGCAATAGGGGTGTGTTCATAAGGTACTTACTGCCGTGGCACCTCGTGCTCAGTCCTGCTGTGGTCTCTCTGAGAACCCATCTCCATGTCATACTGCTGGGGCTTTAGGAGGCTGGGTACTCACCTTTCACTGAACTGCCCCACTGCTCTTGGTCTTTGTACTCTCACTGTGCCCGAGCAAGTCATATGGTACCCAGTGCTACAGCAAGCCTGGCAGAGAAGAGGGATTCTCCACATCCTCTACTGGACATTGGGTGGGGAGGCTGGCAGCCCGCTTCACCTGGAGAATCCAGGTGGGCTGATGGGACGCCTGGTGGAGCACAGATAGCACTTGCCCGGCAGGGCATCTGCAGCCCTGCGTTAGTGCACATTTACATGGGAGCACTGTGCATCTGCAAGTGATCTCACAAACACAAACCCCATCTTCTGTTGACAAAAAACTGCACAACATTGTCCTCTTGGAGATGAGATTCATTTCAGGGCATATAGAGGAGGGATTACTACCTACCACCTCTCTTTTTCTAGTGAAGCACTGAAGCTCAGAGATCTTTTGTCACCTGCCTTAGGACACCCAGTTCCCATCAAAGCAAGGCACATTAAAACCTCCTAGATGGTTTTGGTTGTTGTTGTTATAGTTGTTATTGTCTGTCTTGGAGGCCAGGACCCAGAGAACATTTGCTAAGTACACACATTAATGAACCAGTCCCTCCTCATCCCAGTGAAACTTTAAGACATTCTGCTTACTCTCTTCTAACCAGCACTCCACGAGGAACAGCTGGAATGTGTGTGCCAGTAGCCGTTTCCTAGAGTTGAAATTTGTCAGTATCAGGCAGAGAGTTAGTTCCTTCAGGCACAGAAAACTCCCCAAGCAGAGAGAATCAAAGATGCCTTCTCTGAGCACTGCGGGAGCTCTGTGGGGGAAGCGTAAGGCTTGGTCAGCGTTAAATGTTGGTACTGGAGCCCCAAGGCTGGTGGGAGACAGCTCCTGGGAAACCTGGAGCAGCAAATTCATAGGGGTTACTGCTGGCCTTGTGGATAGGCCACTTGAACCCAGGGAGAATGTAGTAGTAATGATCTGGACTCCTCTTGGATAATGCCCTCCTTCAGTCCCCAGTGGACAATGATTGTGTTTGTATTATGTGATCTCATCTTTCTGGCTGTAGGTTATCAGGCCAGGGGTAGATCAGGAGATTTTAATCGTTCACTAGGATGATTGAATCATACTCTCTCTGGGAAATATGAAAACACACAGAAACAGTCATCATTAGACAGTGGTGCTCAGACTGGAAGTCCATATAGACTCAGTTCAGAGCTGGGGTCTTTTCCATTCAAAGGAAATTTCAGTGGGAATTCTTTCTATCACAAGTGATAGAATATTAAAAACAAATTAACTTACACACAAAAAAGGGGATTTATTGTAAAATCCAGGATAGTGTAGGCATCAGGCATCTGTTGACGCAGGGGCTGGAATAATGTTACACAGTCTATTTCTGTCTTCATTGCTAAGCCCTGCCCCTACTTCATGTCTCGCTTTATTCTAAAATAGGATTTATCTTGGTCACTGCAAGGTGATTCTAGCATCCCTCTAACCTACACACCACATTTGGAAACCTGATGGTAAAAGAGAGGCAGTCTCTTTCGAAAATGCACCAACAAAAGCCTCGGTGCACCAGAAGTCAAACCCTGAACCAACTTCTATAACCAGGGAGAAGCAAATGATCTGACTGGCTAGGTCCTGGGCCAGGAGTTGCATCTCGAGTGTTGGTCAGTGGGACCTTAGCCAAGTCGTATGAACTGGCAAAAGGGAAGGAGACGGTCCTGAACGTCTGAAAGAAGAATGAATGGATGCTGAGTAGTCCACGACACCATTACCAAGTGGAGATAGTTGTGCGCAGAGAGGGAAATGGAATTGGTACCAAGGGCACAATAAATAAAAAACCATGGTTACATAGGAAGGGAGAAAGGAGGGAAGGGGATGAATTAGAAAGAAACCCCCTTAGCTTCTTGCTTTCTAGGTTCATATGTCTTGGTCCATTTGGGCTGTAATGAAATGCCTTAGACTGGGCTGATTACAAAGAACAGACATTTGTTTCTCATAGCTCTGAAGGCCAGGAAGTTTAAAATCAGGGTGCCAACAGATTTGGTGTCTGGTTCCTTTTTGAATAGTAGGCTTTGTTTGTGTTTGTTTTGTCTTATTTTGTTTTCTGCTGTGTCTTCATGTGGGGGCAGAGGTAAGATTAGTTCCTGGGCTCTCTCTGTGAGGGCACTCATCTCATGGTTGACAATTCCCCCTTCATGACACATCTGATCCTAATTACATCCCAAAGGTCTTAACTTCTGACATCATCATGCTGGGGGTTAGATTTCAACATACGACTTATTTTTTGGCAGGGGTGGGGTGGGGGGGTGGACACAAAACATCCATTCCTGCCATTTCCCCATCCCTAAGAGGCCCATATGGAATTGCTTCTGTGTCCTCACAAGGAACCTCTGTTTTTTCTCAAGGGGGTTTCTGCTTTTTACCACCACTAGCCCCAGACTCAGAGAAAGAAATGCTGAAGTACCCAGGCCACCGGGACAGACAGCTGGGCTGATGCTGCTGCGGGGCAGACGCTGTGTCTAGATGCACTTTAATAGATGAATCATGAGCATTAATTTCTCCAACGGCAATTGTCTCCCCAGTTACTAAGCACTGTTAGTCCTAATTAACCAGTTTGCAGGCAATTTTTCAACCTATCAAGTAGTCAAATAAAATAATGAACTGAGCTGAGGAGGACTGGAAAGGCAGTGAGTTCACTGGGGAACTAGTATTTTATTACCGATTCCACTCAGGGACGAGATGTGCAGGTTTTTTTTTTTTTTTTCCTTCTTTTTACCTTTTTCTTTTCTTTGTCACTTTCCTCCTAATCATACCTTCAAGTCAGGAGAATCCTGTCAGGATATTAAGATGAAAGACGCCTCTTTGTTTCCCTTATAAACGAGCTCAATTTAATTCATGATTACACCCAGTTAATTTAGATGCCTTAATGATCCCGTTTGCAGGGAAAGGAATTCAGATGAATGTGTTATGCCCACCTCGTTTGATATCATCTCTAAGGAGTTTTTCGATTAGGGAACAAAATGTTAAAAACCTCACTCCTTTGATTCCAGATGTGTGTCTGAACTTGGACTTTCTTTCCCTTGTGTCAACAGGAAGCGAAAGAGGAAGTACAGGGGCAGACCGACTCATTGAAATTCCACGATGTGGCTTTGTCTGTCTTTGCACTCTCCTCTTCTTCCAGGCCTTATTTAGAACCCATACATCAGGCGCTCAATAGGTGCCTGTCAGGGAAGGAGCGCGCCCGCCACTCCCCAGCGCCGCGCACAGCCGCCGCTCCGCCCTGCTGGCCCCTAGGGGGCGCTGCTCCCTCTCAAACTCCAGCGTCTCTGCTCCGGGTTCCCCTGAGCAGAGCGGAGATGGCCGACACTTCCACCAAGGACACCGCGGAAAACGTGCGATGGACTCCATTATGTGGAAGGAACGGCAGTCTCGCCATTGCCACAGTCCTCAGAGGCCCGCAAAGAGGGGCTTGCGTGAGCAGGGACCCTGGAAGAATAACTCTGAATGTGAAGGTATCAGAAAGAACCCCTGGGGTCCCGCAGAGACAAAATCACCCCCTGAGTCCCAAAGGTAACTTTATGGCCAAAGTTGCAAACTTTTGGATACGAGTTTTCCTGCAGTGCATCAAATGACTTCAAACTAATTGATCACTTTACAAATTGGAATATTCCATGCGAAAACTCGAATTTCTGGCTTCTTCGGAAAAATCAGAACATCTGACAACTCTCATCTGCCCTCCACTAGCCGGAACGGAGTAATGACTTACTCTTTAGGTGGCCCCTGCCTTCTGCAGATCGGCTTGGGTCTCTACCATGCCCTGTTTTATCTACCAAATTGAGGTTGATTGTTAGTTGCTGTTTCTCTTGTGCTTGTTTAAAGCACGGAGTTGTTTTATTTGTATTAAGAGAAAACACAAATCTTTCTTGGATCCACGCTGTTTTTATCAAAAGGGAAAAGATACAGACTGAAAAAGGTTTTAAGAAAAATGCTGCAGGATTAATTTCACTGTAGAAGTGAAGGGTAAGTGTAAATGTTTAGTCTGAAAGGCAGGTACGGCTTTCACTGAAAGAACGCAAATTAAGATAGCAACTAAATGTACACATACATACTACACCAAATCATTTTTAAAATTTTTATCTTTTTGTCTTCAAACTAATTGATCACAACCAGTTACATTTGAGAATGACTCCTGTATTATGATTTTCTATGTCTCCTTGATAGGAGTCTTGTGTCTTGTAGTGAGTTTTTCCTCTTGGTTCTGCTGCTACATTATTCTCTGTTGTTGAGTTACAGACTCAAATAATATCTGCTGGATTCCTGGGAACACGCTTTCTGCCAGGCCCATCAGCAACATGGATCAGAGACGAGATGGTGGCCAGGATCTTACAGGGCAGGTTAGCTCATTTGTAGATACTTCTTAACCAGAGTCTCAAGAGGTTTGGTGGACTCTGGCTCTGACCTAGCAGGTGGTTACAAACCTGTGGGGATCCAAACTAGCAGGTGGTTAAAATTAGGCAAAAATTCTGGTGCAGTCAACATGCAAAGTCATATGGTCAGAGATGATGTTAGTCATGTGCCATTGTCAACAAACCACCTCCAAACTCCAAGCATTGGTTAAACTGTCCCTCTGTTGTTTTTGCCTGAGCTCACTCATGTGGCTATGTTCCACGGGGAGAGTTGTCTTGGCTGGAAGATCCAAGATTGCCCAGGCACATGCCTGAAAGATGGTGCCAGCTGGTGACTCAGGCATCTTGGCTCTCCATGTGGCCTCTTGTTCTTCAGTAGGCTAGACCAGCTTCCTTAAGCAGTGGTTTTCGAGAGCCAGATCCACTGCATAAGCACTCACCATCCCTCTGCCTGCACCAGATTTGCACAAGTTCCATTAACCAAAACAAGTCACAAAGCCAAGCTCAGTCAATAAGAGGAGGCGGACACAGGACATGGATCCTGGGATGTAGGGCACACTGAAGCCTTTACTGCAGCAGACTTTCTAGGACAGCACAGCAGTGGGAACCCCCATCAAGATGCCACAGGAAACCCTTTGGTAGGGAGACCAATAGAAATATTCTTTTGTTTCTTGGATCTTATTAGATCTTCTTGATCTTGTTGAATTCTAGAAAGAAAGACAGAAAGAAAGCTCCAGGGGATATAGAGAGACCTATGCTCTAGGATTTACGTGGGACTTACCTCCTGCAGCTCAGAGGGGATATGAGTGAGAGGAATCCATCTGAGCCTCAACTCAACTGTTAGAGACGTTCTTGCAGGTCCTGTCTGTGTCTGTGCAGGGTGAGGTCATTTCTGGAGGACATTTCAGTGGTAATTCTTTTCAATGGAAAAACAACAACAAGAAAAACATACTGAACTGGGCCATCAGAGTGTGTCTAACCACATTTGTGTGTTGAAAACCAGATTTAAGGCTCATTTCCTAAAACAGGGAAGAGTTGTGTGAAGCCACACAGTATGAGACAAAGTACCCTGAGAAGAGATCACCATCCTATCTGGAACCTCATGTGCTATTTTATCTCCATGTGACTGATCACATTAGTGTGTATGTGTGAGTATGCATGAGGGAGAGTGAGAGAGAAGATTATGGAATGTGCAGGAAACAGGGCTGCTAGCTCTCCCAGCACCCCACAGAGTGTAACCCACTGGCAGACCTTATAGGGCCCCCAGGCCCAGCACGTCTCTCCCTGAGGAGTCTTCCTGAGAGGGTCTCCTAGGGAGTGTGCCTCACCCACACATAGGGTCAGACCAGAAGAACTGAAAGGGTAAGGCCCCAGGAGGGACTCTCAATCCTGGAATTGACGGGTAAGCTTCCTCCCTGAAGCACATTCTGTGCAGTGTCCCACAGAGTCCCCCTTGCCCACTGTGACAGCCCACTCAAACACACACTCCACTGGCCACCTTCTCTTCTCTCACTCACGTCTCCATTCCTGCACCTTGCTTCCCAGGTAAATGACTTGCACCCCAGAACTTGAATCAGGGTCTGCTTCTCGGAAATCCACCTGAGACAGCAGATGAGAGATCATCTCTGTATTTGGGAGACAATAATGTTTATGAATTGAGAAAGGCTGTGTGTGTGTGTGTGCATGTGTGTGTGTGTGTGTGTGCGTGCGTGTGTGTGTGAGAGAGAGAGAGAGAGAGAAGGAAAAGGAGGAAGAAGAGGAAGGGGAGGACAGAGAAAGGCCATGGAGGAGAAGAAAGACGAGAAGAGAAGAAAGCTAGAATTTTGAATACCCACCCATACTTCTTGGACCTATGAAATGTCACTTGCTCCCTGAAGGGGCCCTGATTCCTCCACCCCCACCCTGACCCCCACTCCCCCACCCCCTGCACACACAGAACTGCCCACAAGCTCAGTAGGGTTTACCCCTCCACACGTTCTTCTAGTCTATTGGTGGTGGCTGTTTTCAGATCCAATATTTGCATTTCCCTGGTCCTGGGCCTCACTTGGCCCTGGCACATATACGGTGTCAGTGAATACATGAAAGGAAGATTGAATGGATGAAAGAATGAGTGCTGACAGAATAAAAATAATTGGAATTTGAAAAGGTATCCATGCTTTTGGAGGAAAAAGACTGGTAAACTGGGTGGTGACCCCAGGGCTCAGGTATCACCACACTCATCTCCAAGGACTCGGCTTGAAGAGGGACGAAGCGGGTAAGAAAGGGACATGAGAATGATAAGCTGAGGTTTTAAGAGGCCCTTCCAGGCACACTTCCAGGGCAGTCTCCATTCCCACCTCCCCTCTCCTCTTTTTTAATGTGGTTCAGTTCTTTTTCTTAAAGTATGTGGAGTAAACTGATAATTAAGCAATTAAGCATCAAAGAGAGGCTCTGACAGCCCTGGCACTTGTTCAGAAACCCAGAGAAGAAATTACAATGGAGATAAAGGACAATTAATCTGAGCCCTCCTTTCAAAGGTTGTGTGGGTCCCAGAGGGCTGGGACTCAGGTGGTTCAGTGCCCTGAGAGCTCTGGATGCAGAAGTACAAGCGAGTCCTGGCCATGCCATGGCCTTTGGGGTCTTGATGTCCCCAGCATTGGCATATCTACCTCTGCCATCACATGGCTAGTGTGGAGGTGAACTTCTTAGACTGGGATCTGAGTAGTCCTGGAGGTCTCCTCAGCTCTGCGGGAGGGCTGGAAATATGGCCCATCCTTCTGCCATGTCAGTTGTCCTCAAGGTATTGAGATTGTAGATGTTTAAATTGGTAAATAATTAAAAACATCACTCTTTAATCTAAAATAAATATCTCTTTGTTAAAAACATTCGGCACTGGGCACTTTTCTGAGCACTGGGAATACAGCAGGATGTGAAACAAAATTCCTGGCTACCTGGAGCTTCTGTTAACATTGGAGAAGATCATGAACAGATGGGTATGCAAAGCACCTGGAATGTCAGACAATGATTAGTATAATGCGGACAAATCGGGCAGAGAAGGAAAGAGTGACAGGGATGTAATTTTAAATAGTGTGGTAAGGGAGGTGCTACTGAGAAGGACAGTTTGCCATGTCAAAGAAATAAACCTTCCAGCCAAGTCCCTTGCTTCTCTAATCCCACCTGGACAGTCTCAAAACTGGCTTCTGTTTCTAGCTTTTCCCCTTTTGGTCTGTCCTTCACCCTCCAGACAGAATAGCTGGGGACTATTCAGACCTAAGCACATCCCCCATCAGCTTCGAAACCCACGATGGCCCCATTCATCAGCGATAAGATCTCAAATGCCCACAGGTACCAGGCTGGGAAAGGAAAGTGAGTGTGCGGGGGGCGGCCAGGTACAGGCTGTGTCAAAGAGAAGAACATGAGATGGGTCTGAGGGGTGCACACACACACCCACTCCCACTACTGCCCCACGACTCTGGTCCAGTAGTGGTGATGAAATATAGACCCAGACTTGCCAGGCTTAGAATTTTTAAAATGAGAACTGAAATTCAGGTGGTTATGCAAAATTCTTGTCACTTTCAAGTATTGGCAGTCCATTATGATAATTTTAAGCATGAATGGGCCAAAGGAAACATGTGTGTGGGCCAAATTGGTACCCTGGGGCTACCAGTTTGCTAGTGTTAGTGTAGAGGATAAAAATCTTCTATCTTTACCAGAGCACTCCTGGCCCTTCATAGTCTGCACAAACGTAGCCTGCCAGCATCCTCTGCCTCTGCCACCCACCTCCCCAAACACACACTTGCCTTTCAGCTATGGTGAGCTGCTGTTTCCCTGATCCACCACCCTCCCACTTGCCACTGGACTTCTTCTCCCTTTGTGTAAGATGGCAAACTCTACTCCCACTGCAAGACCCGCTCAAAGTCACCTTCTATGTGCATACTTCCTCTATCCCCAGACGATGGTAATTTCCCCTTCCTCGTATGTTTGCTGTTAGATACAGCACATGGCAAAGTAAGTTGTTCACATGTCTTCCTTCTCTACCAATCTGCAACTTCCTCGAAGCAGGAATGGCTGTTTGCATTTCTATTACCCAAGCCTCTCATGAGGCATTCCAGGAAAAGGTGCTCAGCAGATGGCTGGGAGAGCAGCAAAGCACCGAGGTTGGGAGTTCAGTCTCTGGACATACCGGTCAACTCTCACCTCTGCCATTTAGATGTCTACATCTGCCTTTGCTCATCTCTAAAATGGGGGTGATGATTCAGGGAGCTTGTGCCTATGAAATACTGTTTGATGCCTGGCCCATAGTCAGCTGTCAATAAATGTTCAAAAGAAAGATATAGAGTGGTGGATATAGAGTGGTGACTTTCAAAGGACCACTTTTCTCCAAAACCTACAGGCCTAACTTTCTTGAAGACAAATCTCCCATGGCATGGAACCCCCAGCCTATGGGGTAATTCCATAGTGGAACCTGAGCCCCAGAAGATGAAGCCCAGGCAGGACACCAGATTTTCACAATCCTTGTCTCAGACCCCTCCCCACTTCTGGGCCAAAACATGGTATTCCTATAGCTTTAAACATTTTCTTTTTTAAATCTTGGATTCTTTGCTCTTCTAATAGCACTTATTAGAAGGTACAAACTGTTTATTAAATACATACATATGAGTCTTAATAGTTCTAAACATTGATTATCTAGTCTCTAATTTGATCTTCACACCAGTTCCTTGAAATACTAGGACAGTTTTTAATAGATCCCTTCTAAGGATAAGGAACCCAAGACCCAGGAAGCATCAGTGACTTTCCTAAGCTCATTCAGCAAATAAGTGTCATTTAGCACCTAAGTGTAGAGCTGGTACTAGAATGCCATCTATGTTCCCTGAAATATTATTATATTTTATTTTATCATACTGAATCAGTCTTAAATGCCCTTTACCTCATCTCCAGAATCACTCATTTTGACAAATTCTCATTGAGCACCTACTCTGGGGTGTGCAGAGAATACAACAGTGGGCAAAGCAAGTCTCATGTCCACTGAACTTCCATTCCACCTCAAAACTTGAGAGGTAGAGTTCTGAACCATGCTGTCGGCATAAACTGAACTAAGTTGGGAATTCATGGATTAATTCAATGCATGCTAACTGAGAATTCTGCTGGGAGTGGAGGAATGGATATGTATAGTTTAGCTAGCTTGGGAATGTATTCATCTCTGAGGGCTTCTGTAACAAGTTACCACAAACTTGGCAGCTTACATCAAAAGAACTGTATTCCAAAAGTCCAAAATCAAGGTTCCAGTAGGGTTGGTTCCTTCTGGAGCAGAATCTCTCTGAATTCCTCTGAGGTGGCATCTTTTCCATGCCTCTCTGTCTTGGCTTCATGGTGACTGCTGGCAGCCATTGGTGCCCCTTGGCTTGTAGACTCATCACACCAGTTTCTTCTTCAGTCTTCACATCACTTTCTCCCCTGTGTATCTTTCCCACTCTCTTCCCTTATCAGGCCGCTTGTCATTGGATTTAGGGCCCCACCTCAACCAGGGTGATCTCATCTTGAGAGCCTTAGCTTATTACAACTGTAAAGGTTCTTTTTCCAAATAAGGTGATATTTGCACATTCCGGGTGGACATGTCTTTTTGTCATTGTTGTTGGGGATGGGGTCAGGAGCTACCATTTAATCCACTAGACAGATTTTCACAGAAGGCCTAATAATTTGGACTTGAGGGGCAGGCTGTTGAAATTATATTTGGAATGATTGCACCCCACATTCCTGGTAGGACAGGTTGCTGCTTACCTGTGGAGGCTTTGCATAGGCTTTCCATAGCAGCCTTTGGGGATGAGATGAACCAGCCCCAGACTCCTGGGCATAGAGAACCTTAGAATCTAAAGCTAGCCTCCTGACAATGAAAGCAGCTTAGCAGCCCCCAGTGATAAGTAAGAGAGGATATTATTTTCTCTAATATAATTATGTGCAATAAAAAAAGGGAGAGACTGGGCATTGACCAACACGTGATGGTCATGTCTGGAAATCATCCCACTGCAAAATACTTTCGTGAGTTATGAGCAGACATGACCTTGCTCTAATGTAAGGGACACGATATGGCCATTTTTATGGGAGACTAACAGCCTTTGGGAAATTTAGGCATTTCAAACCCACTGAGGTCTGGATTCTGCGTCTTCTTTTACAAATTGGGTTGCAGAGTGGTTACAAACTCAGGTTTGGAGTGAGAATATCGACTCTGCCACCTCTGGGGTAGCCCAGGGCAGTCTCATTATGCATAATATTATGAGTAATAACAATAACTATTTTACAGGATTATGGTTATAATTAAGTTAGAAAAATCAATGCATAGTTCTTAGCATTGTATCTGGCTCATAGAAATACTCAATATATTTTAGCATTTTATTGCTTTAATTCCTTGCTCATTTTCTTGTGAAGGACTTTTCCTTTCTGTGACACTGATAGTTCTCACTTTTCTTTCCTGAGTTCTCTGCTCTGCCATCCTAAACTCATAACACATCTGGCCAGAAATGAGTCTTGGAATGTTGACATTAGACAAAGGATTCCGCTTACCTGGCTTTGTTTTGTCTGCTTATCCAGAAAAAGTATCATTATATAGCAACGCTCATTTGGATTCCTTAGTTTTTAAAATAATGATGGTATTTTAAAAACTATACCTGCTCATTATAAGTAATTCAAACAGAACTAAAGTAGCAAGGAAGAAGTAAAACAAGTCACCTTGAAAATCTTAAAACCTAAAAATAACCAGTGTCAACATGGAGTGTATGTCTTTCCAGACAGCAATTTAGCATGCACACAGAAAGACAAACAGAAAGGAATATTCTAATAAATAGAATTATAATATATTTGCTATTTTAATAAGAGTTATTAAATTAAATTTTCTGAATTAAACAGATGAAAGAAAAAGCAATTAAATAAAACTGAAGGTTTTGCTGAAATGTAATTTTTCACCACAAAATATGTAATTCCTTTAAGAGCCCTCTAAGGTTAAGACAAAAGCACTGATGGAGCTAGAAGTTAATTTTTTCAATTCATATTTTAATTTTGACAATATGAATGGTTCCTGATATGAAGGATGAAAAAACATTAGTGTTCATACATCCAACCTAGTGTTTCCGACCCTCTTGATCTGTTAATTATGTTTTTACTTTTACCCCATCACCATTTAGTAACTTATGCTTTGTTCTTGGAACACAACTTTTGAATCTAGAATCTATAATTAAATGGATTCAGTGCACAAAAGGCTGTTTACGGAAGTTCCTCATTCCCCAGTTGTTTGTTTTGTCTTAACTGGTGAGATGTTTTGTTTTGTTATTATATCATTGTTTCGATGAGCTCAGGAATGCTATAGTCTATTGATTTATTTCATCTCTGGGAAAATTGTCCTTATGCTGAATGGCATGACAGAATTTTCAAGAATTATAGTTCCCTCTACTAAAATCTAAGCAAATATTTCTTCATTTTCTCCTTAGTGTTGAGCACTGTGACAGAAAATTCTGAAGCCATTCTCACTTTTCCTCTTGTACATGATTTGCTTTTTTTCCTATAGCATAAACTTTTTCTTGTTTTTGAAGTTCAGCAAGGTGCAAACATACGACCTGGGGTGGTTTGCTCTGTACCAATTCCTCCTGGAAAAAAATATGCACTTTCATTCTATAGATTTATTTTTTTCTTTTCATTTCTGGAACATTTCTTGCTACAGTTTAGATATTTGTCCCCTCCAAAATTTATGGTGAAATTTGATCACAAGTGTTGGAGGTGGGACATAATGTGAGGTGTTCAGATCATGGGGTAGGACCCCTTAAGAATAATCACTTTCCTCTCCAAGGGGCGAGTAAGATCTCACTCTATTAGCCCTTGTGAAAGATTGTTGCTAAAAAGAGCCTGGCACCTACCCCCTCACTCTTTTGCTTCCATGCTTGCTGTGTGACCTCTGCACAGCCTGCTCCCCTTTCCCTTCCACCATGGGTGGAAGCAGCTGGAGGCCCTCATCAAATGCAGATGTTCAATTGTGAACTTTTCTGAAAATCAGAATTTAATATGAAAAACCAGAATTGTGGCCCAAATAATTTTTTTTCTTTATAAATTAGCCACCCTTAGGTATTCCTTTGCAAGAAAACTATGAACTAAGACATTTTTCTTTTTTTCAAATTATTATTAAATTTTACTGTTGGGGATTCATTGAGGGTACAAAGAACCAGGTTACATTGATTGCTTGTGTTAGATAAAGACCCTTCTGTAATAGTGTTCCACCCCCAAAAGGTGTACCATCCCTTATAGCCCCCTCCCCCTCCATCCTTCCCTCATTTTTTTATTGAGTCATATACACATAGATCATGAATACATTTATGCATATGTGGGGTTGATTTTTTTTTTTTTTTAATTGTTGGGGATTCATTGAGGATACAATAAGCCAGGTTACACTGATTGCAATTGTTAGGTAAAGTCCCTCTTGCAATCATGTCTTGCCCCCATAAAGTGTGACACACACCAAGGCCCCACCCCCCTCCCTCCATCCCTCTTTCTGTTCCCCCCCCATAACCATAATTGTCATTAATTGTCCTCATATCAAAATTGAGTACATAAGATTCATGCTTCTCCATTCTTGTGATGCTTTACTAAGAATAATGCCTTCCACGTCCATCCAGGTTAATACGAAGGATGTAAAGTCTCCATTTTTTTTAATGGCTGAATAGTATTCCATGGTATACATATACCACAGCTTGTTAATCCATTCCTGGGTTGGTGGGCATTTAGGCTGTTTCCACATTTTGGCGATTGTAAATTGAGCTGCAATAAACAGTCTAGTACAAGTGTCCTTATGATAAAAGGATTTCTTTCCTTCTGGGTAGATGCCCAGTAATGGGATTGCAGGATCAAATGGGAGGTCTAGCTTGAGTGCTTTGAGGTTTCTCCATACTTCCTTCCAGAAAGGTTGTACTAGTTTGCAGTCCCACCAGCAGTGTAAAAGTGTTCCCTTCTCTCCACATCCACGCCAGCATCTGCAGTTTTGAGATTTTGTGATGTGGGCCATTCTCACTGGGGTTAGATGATATCTCAGGGTTGTTTTGATTTGCATTTCTCTAATATATAGAGATGATGAACATTTTTTCATGTGTTTGTTAGCCATTCATCTGTCGTCTTTAGAGAAAGTTCTATTCATGTCTCTTGCCCATTGATATATGGGATTGTTGGCTTTTTTCATGTGGATTAATTTGAGTTCTCTATAGATCCTAGTTATCAAGCTTTTGTCTGATTGAAAATATGCAAATATCCTTTCCTATTGTGTAGGTTGTCTCTTTGCTTTGGTTATTGTCTCCTTAGCTGTACAGAAACTTTTCAGTTTAATGAAGTCCTATTTGTTTATTTTTGTTGTTGATGCAATTGCCATGCAGTCTTCTTCATGAAGTCTTCCCCCAGGCCAATATCTTCCAGTGTTTTTCCTATGCTTTCTTGGAGGATTTTTATTGTTTCATGCCTTAAATTTAAGTCCTTTATCCATCTTGAATCAATTTTTGTGAGTGGGGAAAGGTGTGGTCCAGTTTCAGTCTTTTACATGTAGACATCCAGTTCTCCCAACACCATTTATTGAATAGGGAGTCTTTCCCCCAAGGTATGTTCTTGTTTGGTTTATCAAAGATTAGGTGGTTGTAAAATGTTAGTTTCATTTCTTGGTTTTCAATTCGATTCCAAGTGTCTATGTCTCTGTTTTTGTGCCAGTACCATGCTGTCTTGAGCACTATGGCTTTGTAGTACAGACTAAAATCTGGTAGGCTGATGCCCCCAGCTTTATTTTTGTTACAGAGAACTGCCTTAGCTATACGGGGTTTTTTTCCGGTTCCATACAAAACGCAGAATCATTTTTTCCAAATCTTGAAAGTACGATGTTGGTATTTTGATAGGAATGGCATTGAATAGGTAGATTGCTTTGGGAAGTATAGACATTTTAACAATGTTGATTCTTCCCATCCATGAGCATGGTATGTTCTTCCATTTGTTAATATCCTCTGCTATTTCCTTTCTGAGGATTTCATAGTTTTCTTTATAGAGGTCCTTCACCTCCTTCGTTAGGTATATTCCTAGGTATTTCATTTTCTTTGAAACTATGGTGAAGGGAGTTGTGTCCTTAATTAGCTTCTCATCTTGACTGTTATTGGTGTACATAAAGGCTACTGACTTGTGGACATTGATTTTATATCCTGAAACATTACTGTATTTTTTGATGACTTCTAGGAGTCTTGTGGTTGAGTCTTTGGGGTTCTCTAAGTATAAGATCATGTCATCAGCAAAGAGGGAGAGTTTGACCTCCTCTGCTCCCATTTGGATTCCCTTTATTTCCTTGTCTTGCCTAATTGTATTGGCTAGAACTTCCAGCACTATGTTGAATAGTAAAGGTGACAGAGGACAACCTTGTCTGGTTCCAGTTCTAAGAGGAAAAGCTTTCAGTTTTACTCCATTCAGTAAAATACTGGTTGTGGGTTTGACCTAGATAGCTTCAATCAGTTTTAGAAATGTGCCACCTATGCCTATACTCTTCAGTGTTCTAATTAGAAAAGCATGCTGGATTTTATCAAATGCTTTTTCTGCATCTATTGAGAGGATCATGTGATCTTTATTTTTGCCTCTGTTAATATGGTGGATAACGTTTATGGACTTGCGTATGTTAAACCAGCCTTGCATCCCTGGGATGAAGCCTACTTGATCATGATGAATGACTTTTTTGATGATAAGCTGTAATCTATTGGCTAGGATTTTGTTGAGAATTTTTGCATGTATATTCATGAGTGAGATTGGTCTGAAATACTCCTTTTTGTTTGGGTCTTTTCCTGGTTTTGGTATCAGTGTGATGTTTGCTTCATAGAATGTGTTGGGGAAGATTCCTTCTTCCTCAATTTTTTGGAATTTTTTCTGCAGTACAGGAATAAGCTCTTCATTGAAGGTCTGACAGAATTCTGGAGTGAAGCCATCTGGACCAGGGCATTTTTTGGTTGGAAGCTTTTTTATTGTCTCTTTGATCTCAGTGCTTGAAATTGGTCTGTTCAGGAGCTCTATTTCTTCCTGGCTGAGTCTAGGGAGAGGGTGTGATTCCAAATATTGATCCATTTCTTTCACATTGTCAAATTTCTGGGCATAGAGTATCTGATAGTATTCAGAGATGAACTCTTGTATCTCTGTGGGATCAGTTGTTATTTCCCCTTTATCATTTCTGATTGAGGTTACTAGAGATTTTACTTTTCTATTCCTTGTTAATCTGGCCAATGGTTTATCTATTTTATTTATTTTTTCAAAAAACCAACTCCTTGTTTCATTAATTTTCTGAATGATTCTTTTGTTTTCAATTTCATTGATCTCTGATTTGATTTTGGATATTTCTTTTCTTCTACTGAGTTTAGGCTTAGGTTGTTGTTCTTTTTCCAATTCCATAAGATCTCTTGTGAGATTGTTGATGTGCTCTCTTTCTGTTTTTCGAATGTAGGCATCTAAAGCGATGAATTTTCCTCTCAAAACTGCTTTTGCAGTATCCCACAGGTTTTGGTAGCTTGTGTCTTCATTGTTGTTATGCTCAAGGAAGTTAATGATTTCCTGTTTTATTTCTTCCTGTACCCATCTGTTATTCAACAGAAGATTGTTTAATTTCCATGCCTTTGGGTGGGGTCGAGCATTTTTGTTAGAGTTGAGTTCCACCTTTAGTGCCTTATGGTCTGAGAAGATACAAGGTAAAATTTCAATCCTTTTGATTCTGTTGATATTTGTTTTGTGTTCCAGGATATGATCAATTTTGGAGAAAGTTCCATGGGGTGATGAGAAGAATGTATATTCTTTATCTTTGGGATGGAGTCTTCTATATGCGTCTATCAAGCACAGTTGTTCTAGGGTCTCATTTAAATATCTTATATCCTTGTTTAATTTCTGTTTAGAGGATCTGTCCAGCTCTGTAAGAGGAGTGTTAAGGTCCCCTGTTATTATGGTATTATCAGATATCATATTGCTCAGACTGAAGAAGGTCTGATTCAAGAATCTGGGAGCATTTAAATTGGGTGCATAGATATTTAGAATTGAAATGTCTTCTTGTTGTATTTTTCCCTTGACCAATATAAAGTGATCATCTTTGTCTTTTTTGACTTTAGTTGCTTTAAATCCACATGTATCTGAAAATAAGATTGCAACTCCTCTTTTCTTCTGAATTTCATTTGCCTGAAAAATTGTCTTCCAACCCTTGACTTGGAGCTTTAATTTGTCTTTTGAAGCCGGGTGTGTTTCTTGCAGAAAGCAAATGGATGGCTTGTGTTTTTTAATCCAGTCAACCAATCTATGTCTCTTCAGTGGGGAATTCAAGCCATTAACATTTATTGAGATAATTGATAAGTGTGGTAGTATTCTATTCATCTTATTTTGTGAGAGTCCATTGCTTAGTTTTATCTTTTGCATCAGTGTGGAGGTTAGGTTCTGTCCTTTAATTTCTGAGTTCTTACTTTGCTGCTGATCCATTGTGGTGGTCAGTGTGCAGAACAGGTTGAAGTATTTCCTGTAGAGCTGGTCTTGTTGTGGTGAATTTCCTCAATGTTTGTATATCTGTAAATAATTTGATTTCTCCGTCAATTTTTAAGCTTAGCTTAGCAGGGTACAGAATTCTGGGCTGGAAATTGTTCTGTTTAAGTAGATTAAAGGTAGATGACCATTGTCTTCTTGCTTGGAAAGTTTCATTAGAGAAGTCTGCGGTCACTCTGATGGATTTGCCCCTGTAGGTCAACTGGCGCTTACTCCTGGCAGCTTGCAGAATCTTTTCTTTTGTCTTGACTTTGGACAGGTATATCACAATGTGTCTTGGAGAAGCTCGGTTAGAGTTGAGACGACCTGGGGTCCGATAGCCCTCTGAAAGCAGTGTTTCAGAATCTTTGGTGATAGTTGGGAAATTTTCTTTTATAATATTCTCTAGTATGGCTTCCCTTCCTCTGGGGCATTCTTCTTCCCCTTCTGGAATTCCTATAACTCGTATGTTGGAACGCTTCATAAAGTCCCATAATTCTGACAGTGAACGTTCTGCTTTCTCTCTCTTCTTTTCTGCCTCTTTTACTATCTGAGTTATCTCAAGAACTTTGTCTTCTACCTCTGAAATTCTTTCTTCTGCATGGTCTAACCTGTTGCTGATACTTTCCATTGCATCTTTAAGTTCCCTAATTGACTGTTTCAGTTCCTTCAGTTCTGCTATATCCTTTTTATATTCTTCATATCTTTCATCTCTTATTTGATTCTGTTTTTTGGATTTCCTTTTGGTTATTTCCCACTTTATTAGCAGTTTCCTTCATTGTTTCCATCATTTCTTTCATTGTTTTCAACATGTGTATTCTAAATTCCCTTTCTGTCATTCCTAACATTTCTGTATAGGTGGAATCCTCTGCAGTAGCTACCTCATGGTCCCTTGGCGGGGTTGTTCTGGACTGGTTCTTCATGTTGTCTGGAGTTTTATGCTGATTCTTCCTCATGGGTGATTTCTTTTATCTGTTTCCTTGCCCTAATTTTCTTTTCACTTCCTCTTGCTCTTTAAGTTCTCGTGCCTGTGGACTAAGGGTTACAGGACCAGAAGGGTGAGAAGTTTGAAGAGCAAAAAAGGGATGAAAGAAAGGAGGACCAAGTGATAAGAAAAAAAAAAAAAAAGAAAAATAGAGAAAGGAGAGGGGGTGGGTAAAAGGAATATTGACAAAAAGAAGAGAGGCACAGAAAGAGGGAGACAGAGCAATATAGGTGTACAGTAGGGTACTTTGATACAACCTTAAAAAAAAAACCACCTTCTGGGGGTGCCCAGTTGGGTTGTTCCCTTGAGGTCAGCAGCTCTTTGCTAACCTGATCAGACACAGTACCCCACCTCCACCAAGTAGAAAGGAAAGACAAAAATGCTATAAATCAAACCAAAACAAGCAAACAGAAAACTTTACGGGATAAAATTGGGTGGAAAACCAAATAATAGCGGTAGAAACACTAACAAAAATGAAGTTCTAATTATTGAAATAGGCAGCATTGGGAAATTATAATTAAAGTAGAAAAATTGAGAAAGAAAAAGGATCTGTATGGAAAAGGTTGAACTTAGAAAACAAAACAACAATTAACATCATCAAAATAAACATCAACAAAAAAAACAACCAAACCAAAAAAGAAAAAAAAACACAACCAAAAACAAAGCAGTATGTATATGTCATTGAATATTGTCTGGGCAACACGAGGTCTTCTGGGGTATGAGATGTTAATCACAGTTCTGATACGACTGGAGGCTGCTAGTTTCTCAAACCCCAGCAAGTAGACACCCTAAATCTCTCTTCAGCCCACTTAAAAGGCACTTTGAACTTGTTCACTTACTGAACAGAAGCTTTCCCAGGGAAGTGCTTGTCGCTGGAATCACTGCTGAAGTGGCTATCCACTTACCCTGTGTGCCAAAACTGGTCTACCTCTGCCCCCAAGGTTTAGGGCTGCAAGGCGGCTCAGACCCCGCCCTTAGGCTACTTGGTCGCTGGGTTACCAGCTCCCACCCAATTCTAGCTCTGCGACCCTGAGGGCGGAGCTTGCCAGGGCAGATCGCTCACAATGTCTGCTTGTGACCCAGAGCCAAACACTGTTAGCTCCGTCTGGTTCAGCGGCTCAGACTGGGGCCCCAGACAAAGGCCAAAGTTCTCCGCACTCCTGCTCAGGCTCTCCCCAAGGCAGTTCAGCTGAGTGCCAAGTCCAAAGACACCAAAACAGTTCACAGGTAAGGTCTTTCCGGTTTGCAGTCTTGCTGCTACTGAACTTACAGTTGCGGGCGGGTTTAGACGGATTGAACACATGCGACCACTTGCCATTTTTCCACTGTTTTAGTTCTCCTCTTGGGGTCCAGAAGTCTCTTGCTGACTCCCTGTATCCTCTCAGGGGTGATGATAGGCAGATCCCACCAGCCAGAGATGCCTGGAGTCCTATCTCCCCAGACTCATGGTGCCCAGATGCAAGGAAGCTGTTATTCGGCTGTCATCTTGCTCCACCTCCGGGTTGATTTTTTTTATATAATCTGCTGTGCTTACATCAAACCAATCAACATAGGTTTTGCCTCATTTACTTGATTATCGTATTAAGACATTTATGTTCTACAGTTGAGAGATTTGACTTGTACCTTTGCAATATGCTCCATAGATGTGGTCCCACCATTTATGCTCCCTCTATCAAACCTCCCCCCTTCCCTCCCTTCCTACTCCATTTCTCTCCTTCATCCTGGGCTATAGTTGTGTTCTATCTTTCATAAGAGAGTGTGAGTAAATATAAATTGGTTTCATAGAAGTCCTGAGTACATTGGATACTTTTTCCTCCATTCTTGAGATACTTTACTCAGGACAATGTGTTCCAGTTCCCTCCATGTAAACATAAAAGAGGTAAAGTCTCTATATTTTTTAAGGCCACATAGTATACCATGGTATACATATACCACAATTTATTTATCCATTCATGGGTCAAAGGGCACTTGGGCTTCTTCCATGACTTGGCTATTACAAATTGAGCTGCAATGAATAATCTTGTGAAAATATCTTTTTTGTAAAGTGATTTTTGGTCTTTTGGATATACTCCTAGTAGAGGAATTGCAGGATCTAATGGCAGGTCTATTTTTAGATCCCTGAGTGTTCTCCAAACTTCTTTCCAAAAGGAATGTATTGGTTTACATTCCCACCAGCAGTGGAGAAGTGCTCCCTTTTCTCCACATCCACGCCAACATCTGTAGTTTTGGGATTTTGTTATGTGGGTTACTCTTACTGGAGTTAGATAGTATCTCAAAGTAGTTTTGATTTGCATTTCTCTGATGATTAAAGATGATGAGCATTTTTTCATGTGTCTATAGACCATGCACCTGTCTTCTTTGGAGAATCTTCTGTTCAGGTCTCTTGCCCATAGTGAAAAGGGATCACTTGTTCTTTTTTTATTAATAAGTTTGTGATCAAGGAATATAGCAGCATCTCAGGCTACAAAATCAATACTCACAGATCAGTAACATTCATATATACCAACAATAGTCAAGCTGAAAAAACAATCATAGACTCTATTCCCTTTACAGTGGTACCAAAGAATATGAAATATCTGGGAATTTGGGCAGTGCTGTGGCTCAAAGGAGTAGGGCACCAGCCCCATATGCCAGAGGTGGCAGGTTCATACCCAGCTCTGGCCAAAAACTGCAAATATCTGGGAATTTACCTAACAAAGTATGTGAAAGACCCCTATAAAGAGAACTATGAAACTCTGAGAAAAGAAATAGCTGAAGATGTCAACAAATGGAAAAACATACCATGCTCATGACTGGGAAGAATCAATATTGTTAAAATGTCCATACTACCCAAAGCAATATACAGATTTAATGCAATCCCTATTAAAGCACCTCTGTCATACTTTAAAGATTTGGAAAAACTAGTACTTCATTTTATATGAAAACAGAAAAACCTTGAATAGCCAAGACATTACTCAGAAATAAAAACAAATCAGGTAGAATCACACTATTAGACTTCAGACTATGCTATAAATCTATAGTGATCAAAATAGCATGGTATCGACACAAAAATAGGGAGATAGATGTATGTAACAGAATTGAGGACCAAGAGATGAATTCAGACACTTATTGCTATTTGATCTTTGATAAGCCTATCAAAAACTTAAATTGAGGGAAAGACTCCCTATTTAACAAATGGTGCTGGGTAAATTGACTGGTGACTTGTAGAAGACTGAAACTGGACCCATAACTTTCACCTCTAACAAAAATTGACTCACTGGATAAAAGACTTAAACCTAAGACATGAAACCACAAAGATTCTTGGAAAGAGTGCAGGGAAAACACTTGAAGAAATTGGCCTGGGAGAAAACTTTATAAGGAGGACCCCCAGGGCAATTGAAGCAATACCAAAAATACATTACTGGGATCTGATCAAACTAAAAAGCTTCTGCACTGCCAAGAACACAGTTAAGTAAAGAAGTAGACTGTCCTCAGAATGGGAGAGGATATTTGCAGGTTACGTTTCCGAAAAAGGTCTAAGACGTTTTTCTTTTTATATATTTGTGTTTCTTTTTCCTTTTTATGTCCGTTGGGTTCTCTACTGTAGGCACATCAATTATCTTTTTTTTTTTTTGGCCGGGGCTGGGTTTGAACACACCACCTCCGGCATATGGGACCGGCGCCCTACTCCTTGAGCCACAGGCACCGCCCTCACATCAATTATCTTAATGATGGTTTTTTCACGTACATATTTACCTAATACTTGACTGTAAACACTTGCATTTCATAGTCTTATCTCTCTACTTTAACTATAATTATGTCAAGGATTTCTTTGTTATGAGTAAATAAATTTTTGTCTTAATGTTTTTTATTGTTTGATGCCTCTAACCCTGAGCACTGATTTCCGGATTACGATGATCATTTGAAGCCACATGGTCTGTGGTGCAGTGGTGCAACATGGAGTGGAGGAGATGTTACAGTTCCTGCACACACCTACATACCCTCAATGATGATCATGCAGGTCAAGTTGATATTCTTAAATTAGGGACCTTTACCTTTTTATAACCAGACTTGTATGGAATCTTATTTCTGTGGCTGCTCATGTTCACCTTTTGGATTTGTGTGATTCTTGTGTTCTGAGCAAAGTTTCAAATGCTTTAGGAGCCCCAGTTCAGAGTACAAAATAAAACAAAATGGCCCCATCTTTGTATCTTCCTTAATCCAGTGCAGGCCTTCTGAGGTTGCTGTGGATCCAGAGTATTGCATCGCTCATCTTCTTGAACTTTGCCCAGGTGATGCCAATGAGCCCTGCCCCCAAGAATCCCCTAGCTTAAGTCCTGAGGTGGTGCTGCCAAGGCAGGGAACACTTCATCAGCTCAGTTCAATTCAACATGGGCTATAAATTAGTCTTGCTGTAGTGAAACTGACATTCTGATTATTATGTACTTTGAAGTCTAGGCTTCTTACTGTTTCCCTGTTTCCTGAATTTTCCATCTTCTAAGTTATACTGAAACCTCACCTGAATGGCTGAGACCATGGTGCCATATTTCAGTGATACATGGTCTTTCTCCCTAGATTTTGATTCTGAATAGCCTTTATCTCTTCACTTACATCTTTACCTACCCTCTGGATGTCCCTTGCATGGCTCTGATAAGTGGGGTTATTGTTCAGCAAATATTTATTATCTTATATCTTCCACTGAGGATGATATAGACTTCTCTGCCCCTGGATTTAAGGCTGGACTATGTGAATTCTTTGGTCAAAAGTTTATTGGCAATGGCAAACAGGAAGTGAACAGAGACCTTAAATGTGCTTGCTTAGTTTGGTTCTGGAGTTTCTGTGATATCTATGAGAAAAACATGTACTCAATCATCACTGCCCCTTAGCCTGGGCCTGAGAACATGATCAGACCTGAACCCAACAAATAGCCTGGAAGCCAACTCAGATAACCTGAAGCCTGACAGAGACATATGAGCTACCATTGGTCTGCAAAATTCACAAGCATGAGAAAAAACACTGGTGTTTATAAGATGCTACGAGTTTTGAGCTCGTTTGTTATGCAGCATTATTGCATCAGCAACTGACTAATATATTGTACTAGGATGATAACATTATACCTTGTCCTGTAGGCCACACCTATGTTGAGAAAAACCATATAGGCTTCTTTTCCCAGTCTCAATTCCACATTCTAGCAAGTGTCTCAGTTTGCCATGTACCCAATTCTATCTGAGGTGTTACTTGGCCAGTCTCTGGAGTAACTGAAAATGATACCAGTTACTTGTGCTCGTACCAAGAATTTTTTCCTCTATTTCATCTCCATAAGGTCCAGGTGTCTCTGCAGCAACTTCTGTCATCCTGTGATCTACAAGCATTGGGAGGTTTATAAGGAGAACACTGGGACTCTCTGAAATCTAGGAAATAATATTTATTTAGAGGGAGGCAAGATGGCCAATTACAATCATCACTTGCCAGATTGACCCAGTGGGAAGAATGGATTTCAGACGAAGGATAAGGGAGAAAAAATGTAGATCATAAAGAGAGATGCTGAGCCTGCTGGGAACCTCATGGAGGAAAATTGTGAAGCAGAGAAGGAATAAGATAAAAGAATAAGAGATAATGATGTGGATCAAACCCAGGCAGGCTCAGAAACCAGCCAAAGGTAAAGTGAGAATCTTCTCTCCTTTCCATAATCCTTGTAAGACCAGCAGGCTACCAAGTTTCTTTGAGGCTTTTCCAAACCCTTGACCCCAGGCATGGGCAGAACTTATGTAATCCTGAAGTTTAGTCATTCTGTGTAGGGCTCCCTCCAAGGAGAGTGCCATGAGAAGCCAGAGAATTGGCTTCCTTCCATTCACTGCTTCCTCCCTCGCCCTCCACCAACCACTGCAATGGAAATTACAGTTGGAGCTAAGAAGTGATTGAGTGGCTCCGTGTTCCCAGTGGACATAAGCTATAGCTTGAGGTTCCCACAGAGAGTGAGTCCCCTACCTTCTCCCTGGGGGACCATAGTGGATGTGGGGTGCTTGATTTGGGAGTCCTCTGCCTACCAGAATTTTACAGAGTCTCAAGCCAGCAAGTCAGACAACTGGGCTGAGAGGAGGTTTGAGATCTGGACAGCCAGATTATGAATCCCAGACCCCTTGTCTCCACAAGCAGACTTTCTGGTTGGGTGGAACCACTTCAGCCCCTTCCTGGTGGCTTTCACCAGAAACTGGGAGAAGACCTTCAAAGCCTGTGGATTCAGCTGCCTAACAAGCTTTTGTGGAGCCTGAGGGCAAGCTCACCAACCCAGCCCCATCCAATTTCACTCCCCCACCTGCCTCCATGAGAGAATAAGAACTTACCTGGAAGCTCCAGGGATCCACACACAACCTGGGGGATTTGAATGCTTTATCTGAGAGGCTAGAGCCAGTCACAGGTCCCCCAAACAGTGCTGTAGCCTGTCCCTTCCAGCAAGCACCACCTACTTTACTGAATCAGTCTTACAGAGTGAGATGGATTCTCACCCACAATGCCACCTACTGTATCAGAGATTAAACTGGGCTTGCTGGTAGAATTCATATGGCTGAGGAGTCCACAAGGATGGGGAAAGAGAAAGGACTCCAAAGATCTCTAACCTTTCTCATCAAAATGAGACAAGGAATCTTCCCACTTACATAGCTCATCACTGTTACAGCCTATAAATAACTGTCAACTGAGGAAACCACCACACTAAGGATATCCATAACCAAGACATCTATCTATCTAGAAACTAGACCATCATCAAAGAACCCACAAGCAAAGCCAAAAGTTCTTACTCACCATATGTTATAAATGTCTTATGTCTGATGAGGGTGAAGTTCCATCTAAACAAAAGAAAACCCAATAATAAGAAGTAACGACTGCTCTAGATGAGAAGGAATCAGAAAAAAAAAAATACCCTCCAGAAGTATGAAAATCAGAGCAAGAGGACACTCTAAAAAAGAACCCCAGCTCTCTAGCAACACATACCAACCAAAATGAAAATATTGAAATGACAGATAAAGAATTCCAAATATAAATCGTAAGAAAAGTTAATGAAATTCAAGAGAAAATAGAAAACCAACACAAAGAAACTAGGAAAACAATTCAGGACATGAATGAAAAACTCACTAAAGAGATAGACAAATTAAAGAAAACCTAAATAGAACTCCTGGAAATAAATTTTTTAATTAAGGGAATGAATGCGAAATACAGTAGAAAGTTTTAAGTATATGCCAGGCCAGACAGAAGAAAGAATATCAGAGCCGGAAGACAACTTCTTTGAATGAACTCAGTCAAAAATAATGAATGTACAATTAAGAGGAACGAACAAAGCCTAGGAAAATTACGAGATTATGTAAAATGGCCAAATATAAGAATCATAGGCATACCTGAGGGTGAAGCACAAAGGCTGGAAAATCTATCTGAGGGAATAACTGAGGAAAACTTCCCTGATCTTTCTAGAAATTTAAACATCCAGAAATAAGAAGCTCAAGGAACACTTAAGAGACTCATCAGAAAGGCAATCATCAAGACACACCGTCATCAGATTCACTAATGTCAACATGAAGGGGGAATTTCTGTGAGCTGTAAGGAGAAAACATCAAGTAACTTACAAAGGAAAACTCATCAGGCTGACTGCAGACTATTTAATGGAGATCTTATAAGGCAGAAGGTAGTGGAGCCTCATCTTCAGTCTCCTTAAGTAGAACAATGCCAGCTTAGAATTTTATCTCCTGCAAAGCTGTGTTTCATAAATGAAGAAGAAATAAAGACCTTTCCAGACAAGCAAACACAGAGAATTTGTCAAGACCAGATCAGAATTTTAGGAAATACTCAGGATTGCATTATATGTAGGTCACTGTAAAAGTTTTGAGACGGACTGCTATGGTCCATTATTTCACTTCCAAGGAACACAGTTGACAGCATCCTTTCTGATCTACCCTTGCAAGTTTAACTTGCTTGGCTGATCAGTGTTGCTGAGAGGGCTTCATTTGTTTCCGTCTGTGCAGATTTTATGTTTCTTGATTTCTGTGTATCTCAAAACTTTTATAATTACCCATGTACATGGATAAGCACAATGATCACTCACCCACAGGTGTATAATCATACAAAATCTAAAGCACAGGGCTGATATAAAACAATATTACAAAAAGTAAAACAAAACAAAAAACTACTACCCAATTGGGTGAACAGAACAGTATCCTACATATCAATCCTATCAATCAATGTAAGAAGTTTCAATTCTCCACTTAAGAGACATAGGCTAACTGAATGGATATGAGACAAGTCAAGTGTCTGCTGCCTCTGGGAAACATAACTAATCCACAAAGACTATTTATTTATTTATTTATTTATTGGTAAATCATAGCTGTGTACATTAGTGCAATCAAGGGGTACAATGTGTGGTTTAATATACAATCTGAAATATTCTCATCAAACTGTTCAACGTAGCCTTCATGGCATTTCCTTAGTTATTGTATGTAGACATTTGTATGCTGCATTTAGTAAGTTTCACCTGTACCCATTCTAAGATGCACTGTAGGTGTGGCCCCACCCATTACCCTTCCTCCACCCTAACCTCCCCCGCCCTTCCCCTTCCTTGGCCCTTTCCCTATATTCTTGTGCTATAGTTGGGTTATAGCCTTCATGTGAAAGCTATAAATTAGCTTCATAGTACGGCTGAGTACATTGGATACTTTTTCTTCCATTCCTGAGATACTTTGCTAAGAAGAATATGTTCCAGCTCCATCCATGTAAACATGAAAGAGGTAAAGTCTCCATCTTTCTTTAAGGCTGCATAATATTCCATGGTTTACATGTACCACAATTTGCTAGTCCATTCGTGGGTCTATGGGCACTTGGGCTTCTTCCATGACTTAGCAATTATGAATTGGGCTGCAATAAACATTGTTACAGATGTCTTTGTTATATTGTGATTTTTGGTCTTCTGGGCATAAACCTAGTAAAGGAATTATAGGATCGAATGGCAGGTCTATTTTTAGATCTCTAAGTATTCTCCAAACATCCTTCCAGAAGGAACATATTAGTGTGCATTCCCACCAGAAGAGTAGAAGTGTGCCCTTTTCTCCACATCTACGCCAACATCTCTGGTTTTGGGATTTTGTTATGTGGGCTACTCTTACTGGAGTTAGGTGATTTCTCAAAGTAGTTTTGATTTGCATTTCTCTGATGATTAAGGATGATGAGCTTTTTTTCATGTGTTTGTAGATTGTGCATCTGTCTTCTTCAGAGAAGTTTCTCTTCAAGTCCCTTGTCCACAATAGATGGGATCACGTGTTCTTTTCTTGCTAATACGTTTGAGTTCTCTGTGGATTCTGGTTATTAAACCTTTATCAGAGGTATAACCTGCAAATATTTTCTCCCATTCTGAGGGCTGTCTGCTTGCTTTACTTACTATGTTCTTGGCTGTGCAGAAGCTTTTTAGTTTGATCAGGTCCCAGTTATGTATTTTTGATACTGCTTCAATTGCCTGGGGAGTCCTCCTCATAAAATATTCACCCAGGCCAATTCCTTCAAGAGTTTTCCCTGCACTTTCTTCAAGTATTTTTATAGTTTCATGTCTTAAGTTTAAATCTTTTATCCAGTGAGAGTCTTAGTTAATGGTGAAAGGTGTGGGTCCAGTTTCAGTCTTTTACAGATCGCCAGCCAGTTCACACACCACCATTTATTAAATAGGGAATCTTTTCCCCACTGAATGTTTTTAATTGGCTTGTCAAAGATCAAATAATGGTAAGTAGCTGGATTCATCTCTTGGTTCTGTATTCTGTTCCAGAGATCTACTTCTCTGTTTTTGTGCCAGTATCATGCTGTTTTGATCACTATTGATTTATAGTACAGTCTCAGGTCTGGTAGCATGATTCCTACTACTTTGTTTTTGTTTCTGAGTAATGTTTTGGCTATTCAAGGTTTTTTCTGATTCCATACAAAATGAAGTATTATTTTTTCAAGATCTTTAAACTATGACAATGGAGCTTTGATAGGAATTGCATTAACATTATATATTGCTTTGGGTAGTATAGACATTTTAACAATGTTGATTCTTCCCAGCCATGAGCATGGTATTTTTTTCCATTTGTTAACATCTTCAGCTATTTCTTTTCTTAACGTTTCATAGTTCTCTTTGTAGAGATCTTTCATCTTCTTTGTTAGGTATGCTCCCAAATATTTCATCTTCTTTGGCATTACTGTGAAAAGAATTGAGTCCTTGACTATTTTTTTGGCTTGGTTATTGTTGGTATATATAAAGGCGACAGATCTATGGGTGTTGATTTTGTAGCCTGAGACATGGCTGTATTCCTTGATCACTTCTAAAAGTTTTATAGTAGAATCCCTAGTGTTTTCCAGATATACGATCATGTCATCTGCAAAGAGTGAAAGTTTAATCTCTTCTGAGATCGCCTTTTCTTCCCTAATTGCAATGGCCAAAACTTCTATTACAATGTTAAAGAGCAATGGAGACAATGTGCAACCTTGCCTGGTTCCTGATCTAAGTGGAAGTGATTTCAATTTAACTCCATTCAATATGGTATTGGCTGTGGGTTTGCTGTAGATGGACTCTATTAGTTTAAGAATGTCCCTTCTATACCAATTTTCTTAAGTGTTCTGATCATGAAGGGATGCTGGATATTATCACAAGCTTTTTCTGCATCAATTGAGAGAATCATATGGTCTTTATTTTTCAGTTTGTTTATGTGGTGAATTACATTTATAGATTTACGTATATTGAACCAGCCTTGAGACCCTGGGATAAATCCCCCTTGGTCATGGTGTATAATTTTTTTGATGTTGTTGGATTCTGTTTGTTAGGATCATATTGAGTATTTTAGCATCAATATTCATTAGTGATATTGGTCTATAATTTTCTTTTCTTGTTGGGTCTTTCCCTGGTTTGGGGATCAAGGTGATGTTTGCTTCATAGAATGTGTTGGGTAATATTCCTTCTTTTTCTATATTTTGGAAGAGGTTTAGTAATATATCTACTAGTTCTTTAAAGGTTTGGTAGAATTCTGACATAAAGCCATCTGGTCCTGGGCTTTTCTTTTTAGGGAGATTTTGTATTACTGGTGCTTTTTCAGAACTTGATATAGGCCTGTTCAACATTTCCACTTCATTCTGGCTACGTCTTGGTAGGTGGCATACTTCCAGGTATTGGTCGATTTCTTTCAGATTTTCATATTTCTGAGAATATTTATGTACCCAACCATAGAGAATAGAGTTTCTTATAGTATTCATTAAGGATATTTTGAATTTCTGTGGGGCATGTTGTTATTTCATCATTAACATTTCTGATTGATACAATTAGAGATTTACTCTTTTTTTCCTGGTTAGGTTGGCCAAAGGTTTATCTATTTTATTGATCTTTTCAAAAAACCAACTTTTGGATTAATTGATCTGTTGTATTATTCTTTTGTTTTCAATTTCATTTAACTCTGCTCTGATTTTTGTTATTTCTTTTCTTCTTCTGGGTTTGGGGTTAGAGTGTTCTTCCTTCTCCAGTTGCTTCAGATGTCCTATTAAGTTATTAACTTCCTCTCTTTCCGTTTTCTTGAGGAAGGCTTGCAGTGCTATATATTTCCCTCTTAGGACTGCCTTTGCAGTATCCCAGAGGTTCTGGTAATTTGTGTCTTCATTGTTGTTTTGTTCCAAAATTTGGTGATTTCCTTCTTAATCTCATCTATAACCCATCTATCCTTCAGCATAAGGTTGTTTAGCTTCCATGTTTTTGTGTGGGAATGCAGATTCCTGTTGTTATTGAGTTCAACTTGTATTCCATGATGGTCTGAGAAGATGCACGGAATAATTTTTATTTTTTAAAATTTGCTGAGGTTAGATTTGTGGCCTAGGATGTAGTTGATTTTGGCGTATGTTCCGTGGGCTGCTGAGAAGAATGTGTATTCAGTTTTGTTGGGATGAAATGTTCTGTAGATGTCTGTTAAGTCCAGATGTTGAATGGTTAAGTTTAAATCTAAGATTTCTTTGCTTAGCTTCTTTTTGGAGGATCTAGCCAGCACTGCTAATGGGCTGTTAAAATCTCCAACTACTATGGAAGTGGAGGAAATCAAGTTGCTCATGTCTGTTAGAGTTTCTCTTATAAATTGAGGTGCAGTCTGGTTGGGTGCATAAATATTAATAATTGAAATCTCATCATATTAAGTATTACGTTTAACAAATATGAAGTGTCCATCCTTATCCTTCTTTATTTTGGTTGGTTTAAAGCCTATTGCGTCTGCAAATAGGATTGCAACATCTACTTTTTTCTGCTTTCCATTTGCCTGGAGTATAGATGACCATCCCTTCACCTTGAGTCTATATTTGTATTTTAATGTAAGATGATATTTTTGTATGCAGCAGATATCTGGCCTGAGTTTTTGTATCAAGTCAGCCAACCTGTGCCTCTTTAGAGGACAATTTAAACCATTCACATTAATTGAGAATATTGATAAGCTTTTTGAGAGTCCGGTGGACATTCTTAATCCTTTTGTGACTGTGGAAGTTGGAATTTGATCAAAATTTTCTTGGTGGGTTTACTTTTGTGATGGAGAATTATGCTGGTCTTTATGGAGGATAGGTCTAAGAATATCCTGGAGAGCTGGTTTAGTTATGGCAAATTTCTTCAACATGTAAATGTCATTGAAGTATTTAATTTCTCTGTCATAATGAAACTCAGTTTAGCTGGGTACAGGATCCTGTGTTGAAAGGTATTTTATTTTAGGAAATTAAAAGTCGATGACCATCCTCTTCTAGCTTGAAAGGTTTCAGCAGAGAGATCTGCATTATTCTAATATTCTTTCCCTTTTAGATGATGTTTTTCTTTCATCTGGCTGCTTTCAGAATTTTCTCCTTCATATTAACTTTAGTGAAATTGATTATTATGTATCTGGGGGATATCTTATTTGTGTTGAGTCATGCTGGAGTTCTGAAACTGTCTGCTATCTGAATTTCAGAATCTCTTGGTGTGTCTGGAATGTTCTCCTTCATAATCTCATGGAGAAGAGACTCTGTGCCTTGTGAAGCCACTTCATCGCTTTCGGGGATCCCTATAAGACAAATATTGTTTTTTTCAAATTATACCAGAGCTCTCTGTGAGAATGATATGTTTTTTTCCTCCATTTCTCTTCCTCTTTTAGAGTCTGGGAGCATTCAAAAGATTTGTCTTCAATGTCAGAAATCCTTTCTTCTGCTTGCTCCATTGTGTTACTGAGGGATTCTACTGTGTTTCTCAGATCTTTAAGGGTTGCAACTTCTTGTCTCAATGTGTCAAAATCTTTGGTCATTTGGTCTTTGAATTCATTGAATTCTTGAGACATCTTTTGGGTTACTGCTTGGAATTCTAATTTGATCTTATTTGCTATCCAGATTCTGAATTCGATTTCTGACATCTCGGCTATTTCTTTGTGCATGGGATCTTGTGCTGTGTCTGCCCCCTTGATCCTTGGGGGAGTTTATCTACTCTGATTATTCACATTGCCGGAGTTTTTCTGTTGATTTTGCCTCATGATTGTTTCTCACCATTGCCTCTGGCCATCCTCAGAGTTGGGGAGGTGTCTATCCAAGATTAGACCCCAGTGGTATCACTCTATTGTTGCTGGATCTTTGGAGGGAGTGACCCTGTGTAGTTCCTCTGGGGCTGACGCAGCCAGGGAGTTCTGGTTATTGAAGGAACTCCAGAGTGTGACACACTCGGATCCAGCAACAGGGCGGGGTGGTGGTGCACACGGTGCTGGGAGTGCCCGACGCCCAGTGACTTTGGCACAGAGAGTCCAAGCCTCCAGCAGTCTCTGGCCAGGAGAAGGGCTTTGTGCAGAGGAAGGGAGGGTTCCAGAGTGCACATGGCTACCAGCATCCCTGGCCAGACAAGCAACCCATTGTGGAGGCAAGGAGGGTACAGGAGGGATGACGTGGGGTTGTGCAGCTCCTGCAGTTCCTGGTCAGGGCATGTGGAAGCCCGGGTGTGGGTCACGGGCCCTGGTCGTGGTGCAGCTCTTACCGAGGTCTGGGCCAGGTGCCGATCATGGTTGCAGCTCAGCTCTTATGGAGGTCTGGGTGGTCGCCGATCACAGTTTTGTCAGGTGCCAGGAAATAAGGGCTGCCTTTCCAAACAGCTCTCTCTAGTCAGAAAGTCCCAGCAATCTCAGATAGCAAGATTTAATCCTGCATTCACGTCTCCTTTGGAGACTAATTCCATAAAACACAACAGGTGGCTCACCAGACAGCCTTCATTTTCAGTTGAACAACTTTGAGGCCAGTTCTCAACATTTGTTTTACTAGCTTAACATGGTAAACTTGAAACCATTCTTCCTGCAGAAACCTCAAAGTGATTTTAATATATATATATATATATATATATATATATTTTTGTAGAGACAGAGTCTCACTTTATGGCCCTTGGTAGAGTGCCATGGCATCACACAGCTCACAGCAACCTCCAACTCCTGGGCTTAAGTGATTCTCTTGCCTCAGTCTCCCAGGTAGCTGGGACTACAGGCGCCCACCACAATGCCCGGCTATTTTTTTGGTTGCAATTCAGCCAGGGCCAGGTTTGAACCTGCCACCCTCGGTATATGGGGCCGGCACCTTACCAACTGAGCCACAGGCGCCACCCGATTTTACTATTATTGTATTATGATCGACCCCTTTCTTCGGAGACTTTGCCTGGTCCTTCTGCAATTCTGAGCTCCCAGCACTCCCCTCCACTCTCACTCTGAGGTCTGGAGCCTGTCCCCTACTAGGAGTCCAGATTCTTGGGTGATTTCTCGAGGGGTGTGGACAGTGCCTAGACTGCAGCTGGTCATGCTGATTCTGCGGCACAGGAGTTAGAAGAGGACGGTCAGCTGAGAGGGAACCACACCAGAGCAGCGATCAATCCGCAAGGACTCTTATATATTCAAGGTCAAAGAGTGGAAAAAATTATTTCATGCAAGTGGTAACCCAAAGTAAGCAGGTGTAGTCATTCTCATATCAGATAAAATTGACTTTAAGTCAACAACAGTAAAGAAAGACAAACATTGTAATTATATAAGGGTACAGAGAACAATTCAATAAGAACACATAACTATCCTAAATATTTATGCACCTAACACAGGAGAAACCAGATCCATAAAGCAAACACTATTAGATCTAAGCAAAGAGAAAAAGCATCACAATTGCCATGAACTTCAATACTCCACTAATAAACTGGAGAGATCATCCAAGCAGAAAATAAATAAAGAAACACTGCACTTAAACAGGACACTAGAACAAATGGGCCTGACAGACATTTACAAACATTTTATCTGAAAACTACTAATTATACATTTTTCTCATCAGCACATGGAACATTCTCCAAAATTGATCATATTTTAGGCCACAAGTCAGGCTCAACAAATTCAAAAAAATTAAATTCATACCTTGTATCTCTTCAAATCACAGTGATCTAAAACTAGATTTAACACCAAAAGAGACCTTTAATTTTACACAAAGTCATGAAAATTAAACAACTTCCTACTGAATAATTATAGAATTAATGATGGAATTAAGATGGAAACAAAGGATTACTCAAACTTAATGACAGAGGTGACACAAGTTATTGAAATGTGTGGGATTCAGCAAAAGCAGTCCTAAGGGGAAAATTTATAGCCTTAAATATCTACAACAAAAGTACAGAAAGTTCACAAATTAACTACTTAATTGCACATCTCAAGGAACCAGAAAAAGAACAAGCCAAACACAAAGCCAGCAAAAGAAAAGCAATAACCAAAGTCAGAGAAAAACTACATGAAGCAAAAAATAAGAAAATAATACATAAGATCAACAAAACAAAAGTTGGCTCTTTGAAAATATAAACAATACCAACAGACCCCTTGCTAGATTAACTGGGAATAGAAGATAAAGTACCCTAACAAGCTCAATCAGAAATGTAAAAGGAGATATTACAATTGATACCATATAATTACAAATTATCACTTGTGAATACTATCAAAATCTCTATGGAAATAAACTCAAAAACTTAGAGGAAATAGAAACTTTTGCAAACACACAACCTCCCAAGGCTTGATCAGAAAGAAATAGAATTACTAAACAGAACAATAACAAGCAATGAAATTAAAACAGCAATAAAAAAAGCCCTGGACCAGATAAATTTACAGCCAAATTTCATCAGACCTACAAAGAAGAATTGGTACCCATACTGCAGAAATTATTTCATAATATTGAGAAGGAGGGAATCCTTCTCAACTCATTTTATAAAGCTACTGTCACCTCGATACCAAAGTCAGGAAAGGACACTACAAAAAAAGAAAATTACAGGTCAATATCCCTTATCACTATAGATGCAAAAATACTCAGCAAAATGTTAGCAAATGGGATTCAATAGCACATGAAAATAATAATAATAGTAATAATAATAATAATGATCCACTATGACCAAGTGGGCTTCATCTCAGGGATATAAGGATGGTTCAACATATATAAATCCATAAATGTGATTCACCAGAGAAACAAAAATAAAAGCAAAGATTATATGATCATCTCAATAAATGCAGAAAAATCATTTGACAAAATTCAGTATGCTTGCATGATAAAAATCCTCAACAAATTAGACATAGAGGAACATATCTCAAAATTATAAAATTCATATATGACAAACCCACAGCTAACACCATAATGACTGGGTAAAAGCTGAAACCATTCCCATTAAGAATTGGAAGAAGACAAGAATGCCCATTGTCACCACTTCTATTTGATACGGTGTGGAAAGTGTTACTCAGAGCAATGAGGCAAGAGAAAGAAATAAAGGTTATCCAAATCAGGAAGTAGGAGGTCAAACTATCATTTTTTGTTGTTGCTATGAACCTATACCTAGAAAACTCCAATGATTCCACCAAGAGACTCGTGGACTTGATAAACAAATTCAGTAAAGTCTCAGGATACAAAAATCAGTGTACATAAATCAGTAGCATTCCTATAAATCAATAACAGTCAATTTGAGAGTGAAATCAAAGACTCAATACTGTTCATAATAGCAACAAAGAAAATAAAATACCTAGGAATATTCTTAATCAAGGTGGTAAAGGATCTCTACTATGAAACACTATGAAAAGAAATTGAAGAGGATACAAACAAATGGAAAAACATATCATGCTCCTGGATCAGTAGAATCAAAATTGTTAAAATTTTCATACTACCCCAAATGATGGACGGATTCAGTGCAATCTCCATCAAAATACCAACATTATATTTCACAAATCTAAGAAAAATAATTCTATGCTTCATTTGGAACCAGAAAAGAGACTGAATAGCTAATGCAATCTTAAGCAAAAGAAAAAAATCTGGAGGCATCACTTTACCAGATTTTCAGGTATATTACAAGGCTGTAGTAACTGAAACTGCAGGGTAGGGGCACAAAAATAGAGACACAGACCAATGGACTATAATAGAAAATGCAGATATAAAACCATCCACATACAGCCAACTGATCTTTGACAAAGAAGACAAAAATATACACTGGGGAAAAGAATCCCTATTCAATAAATGATGCTGGGAAAAAATGGATAGCTACACGGAGAAGAAAGAAACAGGATCTGTATCTCTCACTACTCACAAAAATGAGTTCAAAATGAATAAATGGTTTAAATGTAAGGCATGAAATCATAATTATTCTAGAAGAAAATGTTGGAAAAAATTTCTAGTTATTGCCTAGGCAAAGAATTTATGACTAAGACCTCAAGGGCAATCACAGCAACAATAATGACCACAAAAACTAATGAGACTTGAATAAATTAAAAGCTTCTGAACAGCCAAGGAAATAATTAACAGATCAAATAGACAATCTATAGAATGGGAGAAAATATTAGTAAGCTATACACCTGATAAAGGGCTAATAACCAGAATCTACAAATAACTCAAGCACATTAGTAAGAAATAGACAAACAACCCCATTAGAAAATGGGCAAAAGACATGAAGAGAAGCTTTTCAAAAGAAGATAAACAAATGGATAACATATGAAAAAATGCTGAACATCACCAATCATCAGGGAAATGCAAATTAAAACCACAACGAGCCCCTGTTAGAATGGCTTTTACTTACATTAAAAAGTCCAAAAAAAAAAATAAATAAATGCTAGAAGTCAATAGATGCTAATAGAGAGAAAGGAATGTTTCTACACTGTTGGTGAGACTGCAAATTAATATAACCTGCATGGAAAACAGTATGTAGATATTTCAGAGGACTAAACATAGACCATTTGATTCGGCAATCCCACTGCTGGGTACTTACTTAAATGAAAATAAGCCATGTTATTAAAAAGACACCTGCACTTGAGTGTTTATTGCAGCATGATTTAGAACTACAGAGATGTAGAATCAGCCCAAGTGTCTAGTACTTCTGGAATGGATTAAGAATATATGATATATATACACCACGGAATACTACTTAGCCATGAAGGAAGACGATTTAATGTCTTTTGCAATAATTTGAATAGAACTAAAGATCATTATCTGAAGTACCTCAAGACTGGAAAAACAACTACCACATGTACTCACTATTAAATTGGAACTAAATCATGAGCACATGTGTGCACAGAGGGACATGAAACTCAGTGGAAATCCAGCAGTGAGGAGAAGGGGATGGGTGAAAACATACCTAATGGGTATAGTGAACACTATGTGGGTGATGGGCACACTTATAGCCATGACTCAGGCATTATAAAAGAGATCCATGTAACAAGAAAAAATGATGTACATAAAAAAGGTATTTATTTCGCTTAAAAAAAAAGATGCTAAAAGTACAATTCCCCCAAAGTAGTCAAACCTTCTGTAGAATACATATAAGCACATAGATGTGAAAATAAATCTAAGTGGAAGCCCAGGCACTAAACCTCAGAAAGAAGACACAGGAAAGAGGTTTTAGTTGAAAAGCCTTGAAGCCACTTATGTAATATTCTCATGCCTTTTGTAGGTAGAGGTATAATTATTTCATTATGTTTTCCTGTGAAGTGTGAAAACTCTCTTTACCAATCCTTTTAAATTAGTTAAATATAATATTCAGCAAGACAGGAGACAGAGCAATGTTAATTGAAAATGGAGAGGTGTTTATAGGTTGATATGGTGCAGCCAACTGTGACTAAAATTAATGTTTGGGGGTTCCTGCAACTGCTGGTTACCGTCAAGCTTATTCTATATAGTAGCTTCTGGCACTCAGAGAGTGTTGCTCAATGTTCTACAATTCCAGCATGCCTTGGAGATTTTCTTGAAATAGGTAAAAGAAAATGAAATTTTAATTACATTCCATTTGTAAGTTTTTTGCCTGATGAGGTGCTGAAGATAATGGAAGAATTTTTTTTTCTTCCTGTAAAGACATCTCACTTTAGGTGGGTCATTGGTAAAATTGTCACTGAGCCTGTCTCTGGTACTACCTTGAGGTCTATCCAAGTTAGATTTTCTCTCTCATCTATATCAGACCATAGTTGAAATCTTTTGGATTACAGTAAAATGAAAATTCTAGATCAATAAGACACAGAGATTGGTCAAAGGGTTTAATTCTACCTTTTTAATTTTATTATATGCACTTTTGAGCAATTTCTAGCATTGCTCCTGCTTGAAGGTGGGTTCTTCAACTTTATGGCCATCCTAGATTCTGCAATGGTTTATGGAGGAAATGTCAGCAGAGGAACCCAAGAGCCCAGCTGAGCCTGCCATACTGAAAGAATGAGAGAACATTCTGAAATCCCTTTCATTACTTTACTCAGAGCTGAAATTATGGGACAATGCTAGAAGTCAATAACATTTTCATTTGTTTGTTTGTTTGTTTTTCAAGACAGAGTCTTACTCTGTTGCTCCAGGCTAGAAAGCCCTGGTATCATCATAGCTCACAACAGCCTCAAATTGCTGGGCTCAAGCAATCCTCCTGCTTCAGCCTCCCAAGTAGCTGAGCGCCTGCTATAATACCTGGCTAGTCTCTCTACTTTTGCTCAGGCTGGTCTTGAACTCCTGAGCTCAAGTGATCCTCCCACTTCAGCTTCCCAGAGTGTTAGAATTACAGGCGTGAGCCACCGCGCCCATCTTATTCTTTCTTTATTTCAAACATATAGGGGTATGTTTGTAACTATTATAGAACAGTCTGACAAGTCTGTTTTGCTTTTTTTCAAAAAAGAACCTTTAAACCAAAAAAAATTAGAGATGATTTAATTTTCTTCCCTTTTAAGATATGTAGTCTATATTTTGGAAAGGAAACAAAGATACTAGTATAGCTTGCTGAAGAACAAGAGGTAATGATCACAATTGTTAATACAATTTATTCTCCTGAAAGAAGAAAATTGTTGCACAGTGGTGTCCTCAGGTCCTAAACTTATGTGAAGGATAAGTTTCCAAAAGATTCCGTGACCACATCTCTGTAATGTTCAATGACCATGGTTTTGTAGTTGAATCAAAATAGCATTTCCCTCTGGGCCTGTCTTAGCATGCTGATGTTTATGTTGGTTACTGATGTACTGAGCTTCAGGATAACTGCTTGGCCACACTCCCATTTTTGAAAGTTTTCTGCATGTTACAGCTCAGGAATCTACTCTTGTTTGAATTTAATTTCTTGATGACTTTGTTCTTTTTTTTATTAAGAGATGTTTCCTTGCAGAAGTCTTCATTAATCACCTAACCTAAAGTACCTCCTATGATCACATTGACCTATTTTATTTTGTTAACTTTACAACTATATACATATCACTTTTATTTATCTTCTTGTTTTGTGCCTGCTAGAATGCAAAGTCCTTGAGGCAGGGGTCCTTTCTCTCTTATTCACCGTCTCCATAGTAACCTTGCAGGATGCTAACACCTTATAAGTGTTAGCACTTTGGGTGGCCAAGGCGAGAGGATCCCTTGAGCCCAGGAATTCAAGGCTGCAGTGAACTATGATCACCTTCATGCACTCCAGGCTGGGTTGACAATTTGATTGTACCCTTCAGGAAGATCTAAGCTTTTTAGTGTTCTATGTTAGAATGTGCACCAAGCAAACATACATATTTCAGTATTGGCCTGAAGAGGCTGAATAGATAGTTGGCTGAGAGATTCTCACTAAGAAAGCAAGCGCCTTCGTGTGTGTCACACTTTATGGGGGCAAGACATGATTGCAAGAGGGACTTTACCTAACAATTGCAATCAGTGTAACCTGGCTTATTATACCCTCAATGAATCCCCAACAACAAAAAAAAAAAAAAAAAAAGAAAGCAAGCTAGAAGAGAAATGAATTGCAATAGAAAAAAACTGGGGTCAAATCAAAAAATTCTGGAAAGTCCCTGAAATGAAAGTCAGCACAGAAGGACTTCTTTTGGTAGCTGCTCTGGACAGCCTATTGGTGGAGGACCCCTAAAATGTCCAGATCTGGGATAGTGAGGTATTTACAAGAGGCTCCCAAAACTTGGGGGAGGATAACTAAAAGGAAAAAGGCTGTAGTCCATAGAGTCTACCAGGTGACTACAGGGAACCCAGTATTTACAATTAATTTAAAAACAAATATCCCATTCATGGAAATAAAAATATGAAGACTTTTAAAAATCTGTAGCCAGCACAAAAGTCTTGGTAAAGCTTAACCCTCCAGATTATTCTATCTTGATTTAAGAGTCTTTGGTGGTGGAGTCAATTCTCTTATGGAAAACTCACTTCACACGACTGAACAAACCAGGTTGGACTACCCTTAGAGAAATTGGGAGGGAATAGTCCTATAACACTGTAGTTTACACTGATGTAACTGTCTGCTGATTTCTCTTTCTGCCCTAGAGGGCTGAGATGACCCCAAACAAAACGAGGGGCTTCCAGGTGCGGCCTAGGGCGGGTTGGGCCAATGCAGCCACAGTGCTCAGCAGAGCAGCCATTCATAAAGGTCTGTTTCACATTTTTGCCAAGACTTCCCCAATTTCATCCTTGAGTTCTTTCAAAACACTTGGGTGGATGCCATCCCGGCCTGCTATTTCTCTCTATCTGTGCACTGCTTTGGATTAGATCTCCTGCTTCAAATCCACATGTCCCAAGAGATGATCAGACGAGAAAGGTCTCCCATACCTTCCTCTGTTCTTCCCATACAACTTTAAATGTTCTTGAGGTTGTCAGCAAGAGGAAATTTGCATTAGCAAGATTAAGAATTCCCTTAATACACACGTCTGCTCCTCGTCCTTGTGTACCTAGAGAATGTCCTGGGATCTTTCAAAGGCCTCCTCTCCTTATGTTCTGGGCTGACTAGCTCAGGGTGGAAGACAGGCCAGTGTGAGAGAAGATACCCTTTCCTCTCTTGCCCTCTGTTGTCCTGAGCATCCCATCCTTGGCTTCATGAATACATTGCTCCGGGGAAGAAGAATCTCTAAAATCCTTTCAAAATCATCCCTATGCGCCAAGATTATCAGCCTTATTTCTGGTGTACTGCTCCTAAATTCTTCCTCCATTTGCACCTGCGTGTGAGATGGACATGTTGTGTTCAAAAGATCTTAGAGAGAGGAGTAATCCAAATCATAAATAGACATGGGAAGTGGGAACTTGAGATTATTAAAACAAAGGGATGAATTCAGGGGACTGATAAATCCCTGTTTAAATTTTGTCATTATCTCCTGTGAGGAATATTATGATAATTCACCTAGTTAACAGAGACAGAATACTGCCCAGATCTTTGAATGCTGTGTGCCAAATGATTGTGTGTGTGTCTTTGTGTGAGTACGAAGCACTGGAAACAAGCCCTGAACATCCCACTCCCCAAGCCTTCATTCACCCTGAGATGCACCTATACCCAGCACTCCTGCACGCAGAGCACGCATTCGGGCTGCCTGAGCACAGGGGCCACCCCCTGTCTGAAGGCCTCCTCTCTTCTCTACCCAGCTCATCTCTCAGGCACGTGTCCCTTCCCCTATGTTTTCTCCACTCTTAGCAAGTCCATCCTACATGGTTCCTAGTGTGTCAGATGACGATTTATTTAAGTATGATTGCTACTGTACAAGTGAGTTGTGTCCTCAGAGACTTCAACATTGGACAAAGATGGGCCATTTCCCATATAGGCTGAGTGGCTCTGGCCTCTTAGCCCTGATCTTCCCCAGCCTCGCCCAGCTGCAGTTGCCTGAGACCTCCAGCAGGCCTGGTCCTACCCCATTTCCTGAGCCAGTCTGACCAGACCAGGGGTTCCTATTTGAAACAGGCCACTAGATGGAGTCTTGCTACCATAGAGCTGTCTCTGTGGGAGTGTGGAGCCTCTGTGTGTCCTGAGCCACAGCCTTGTCTATTTCTCTACCATGTTTGCACTATTGGACTTCTGCCTCTTCTTCCTGTGTGGCTCTCCTTTTAGTCTATGCCCTGACACCTGCTTGGAAGAATCATGTCCTTTATATAGACGTCAGCTCTGTGTGCTCAAACCACAGTCCGAAGACCTCTAAGAATGAACAGATTACCCCAAAGCTCCAGCCTCACTGTTTTCACACAGCTTCACTCACAGGCTTGGATGCCCATGACGTGTGAGCCAAACTCTGCTGCTTAGAAGCAGCCTTGCTGACATGATTGCAAGAGGGACTTTACCTAACAATTGCAATCAGTGTAACTGGCTTATTGTACCCTCAATGAATCCCCAACAATAAAAAAAAAAAAAGAAGCAGCCTTGCTGCTCCCAGCTGGGTATTTAGGAGCCTGAGGAAACTGTGGGGAAGCTGTTCGATGGTAGTCCTGGATCTCAGGAAGATCTAGGTTCAAGAACCACGGCATTATTTAACAGCTGTGTGACCTTGGGAAAGCCCCCCAAGTCTCAGTTTTCTCAATTAGGGAATGGGGTAATATCAGTGCACCCTCATAGCACTGAGGTGAGAATTAAATGATGTAAAATAGGCCAGGTATGGTGGCTCACGCCAGTGATCCTAGCAGTCCTAGCCTGAAAGAGGGGCCTGGGGCACAGAGTGTAAGTGTATGCACAACTCTGAGAGTGAGCGCCTCTGTGTGTTTTACATCTTGGGAACTTCACTTGCCTCTGCTGAGTCCTGGCCTTATTAAAGAGGAGATGCTATTAGAACTAGATCTTGAAGATAAGTAGAAGATGGCCAGATGCATAACCCAAGCAAAGGGGATGGCATCTCTATAAATATAAACCAAGGGCCTGGCACAGTGGCTCAGGCCTGTAATCCTAGCACTCTTGGAGGCCAAGGCAGGTGGATTGCTTGAGCTCAGGAGTTCAAGATAAGCCTGAGCAAGAGTAAAATTCCATCTCTACTAAAAACAGAAAAATTAGCTGGGCATTACGGTGGGTGCCTGTAGTCCCAGCTGCTTAGGAGGCTGAGGCAAGAAGGATCACTTGAGTCCAGAAGTTTGAGGTTGCTGTGAGCTAGGATGCCACAGCATTCTAGCCTGGGGCAACAGAGTGAGACTGTCTCAAATAAATAAATAAATTAATTAATTAATTAAAATATTTAATACAATGTCTAGCATTAAGAGGTCGAATAGGGGGATAATGATGATGATGATGCTGCTGATGGTGCCCTGTTAGCCAGGTTCCTTGGGCCTTTGCCTCCTCTGCAATCAGCTTCTTAGCCAAGTTGGTTTGCCTGTTTCTCTTTTATCTTTTCTGATGCTCATTCTCTCCCGCCTTAGGTCAGTATTCCTGGCTGGGAAGTTGCCTCGTGACCCTGCTGGCCTCAGGTGCACGGTAGCCCACCCTGCCCCTTGGCCAAGTCTCCCAGGTCCACCTGCTGGCTCAGGCTCCTGGCATTTCCTGTGCGGAGCAGCCCCGATTCAACTGCAGCATGGACACATTCATATCTCCTTGTATATCCAATGCTGCTTCTCAATGGGGAAAATTCAAGGTCAGAACAAACAAACACACAAAATCAATTTTACCTTGGGAGCTAGCTCCTTTAGGAGCGCCTGGCTGATAGGCATCTCCTTCGCCCCGGCTCAGTGCGAGGGCGGCGCTGCAGACGGCTGCTCCCGGGATCTGTTCAGAGGAACACAGCACAAAGCAAAACACACCACCGGAGTGTCTGTGCGGGGGGCTGCCTCTTAGTCCCTCTCTCCCTCCTCTCCTGCTGTCTGCCTTCTGTGTTTTTCCTTTTGTTGCCTCTTCCCTCTTCCTCTCTGATTTCCCGTGTCTGCCTCTCTACTTTTTCTTTTTTCCCCTCTTTCTCCCTCTACTGTTCTTGCTGTCACTTTCTCTTCTGTCCTCAGCTCTTTTTCCTTTGTTCCTTCGCTTCTCCTCTCTTCTTTTTCTTTCATTCATCATGTCTCTCCTCCCCCCTTCCCTGTCTCCTTCTATATTTGCCTTTTTCTTCATTCCTCATTATCTCCCTGTCTCCGTCATCATTGTCTCTATAGCAGGTAGCAGTTTCTCCTTAGACAATTGTAATTAGGTCTTCACCTCCCTGGAAATGTAGGAGCCCCCACATAGTCCATGACAAAGGGTGGGGTCACCTGGGCTGCCCCATCTGCAGCCAGAGCACCCTGGTTATGTGTGCAGCTATTTTGAGGTCCGGGACGCTGTGCCTAAGCTTCAGGCAAGACCAAGAAAGCATTGCTTAGGTCTGGGGGCTTCGGACATAGGTGGATCTTAGCCTGAACGCTGCTGCCTCTCGGTCCTATCTGATACAAGTCACAGCCTCCCTGCCTGTGAGATGAAGCTGATAATAATCCCTACCTCGGGAGATATATTTTTCCTCAAAATGAGAATTCCATGAAATAATGCACAAGAAGTTTCCAGAACTCTATAAACTACTGTTTCAATAATTATTATTGAAATTCAATTAATATTTGTTGAATGGCTGAATGAACAAATTAATGAAAGATTTCCTGTGGCCCCGGGGAACTTGCGCTGAGACTCATTAATATCAGCTGGGAGATTTATCCGTTTGAGGTGCTCTGTCACCAAACTCCACCCAGCTGGGCACAGAGGGACATGGGTATGCAGGAGAAATGGGCTGGGTGATTCATGTGTTTCCGCTTCCGTGGTCTTGATCTTATGCCAGCTTCCCTGCAGCCTATGCCCAGCAGGAGGTAAACTGGCACAGGAGACTGGGACTGAGCGCATTTTCTGAGCAGTCAGGTTTACCCTGAAAGTTGACCTCCTTCTTGAAATTGAAATGAATTTTTCCCCTAAGCAAGCAAGACGTAGTGGCTGTATAGACTTTGAAATCATTTTAATCTTTTAAATGAGTCAGTTATCCTGGTGGTACCTTAATCTGAAAAATGAGATTATTCCTTTTACTCACCTCCTGGGAAATCCTATTAAAATGGCAGTTGCTGTTGCATATTTTTTTTCTCTTTTAAATTTGAGATTTTCTGCTACATTTTTTGGAGTTACCAAAAAATATAGGAAGGGGAGGAAGGCAACTGACATAGTCAGTTAAAGCCTTAATAGGGAGCTTTTTCTTAGACATTTCCTGCTAAGGATTTCCATCAGCACTAAACATGGTTGAAAAATTAATATATGTACACACACATAGAGTATTGTCTATTTATATAATATTTAGGAATTTTATTGGGGAGCTAAACATCTTATAAATTATGAGTGAAACTGTCTTTCCAAAGGCCTGCTTCCCACAGGAAGCAGAGGTTCAGAAGCCATCTGAACAGGTCCGCTGGCACTTCATAAAGGCACTAGCTCCCCTTAACAACGGCTCAACCCTGCGGGGAAGAGGCCTCTAGGCCTGTCACTTGACAGGCGTGTGTCCCAGCTGTGTCCTCCTCTGCTGGTCCTAACAGAAAGCATCTTCAGAGTAAGACCTGAATCCAGCCACACCCCTTATCTTGACCTGATTAAAGAAATCAAGGGGGATATAAGTCCCCTGGTTTGAGCACTTACAGCTGCATTATTTGGGAATCAGCTTTGGTCCTCTGATAATAAGAGGCTAGAAGCTTGTGAGTGGAGCCGAATGGAAGGCTGGTTGCCCCTTCATTCCAGGAGCACCTTCTCTCTTTCTTGGTCTACTGATCTCTTTGCATCTTCTTTATTGGCAACCCTGGGTGAGTTCGAAAATACTCACATCCAGATTTCACCAGTTGAATCATAATCTATGAGGAATGGGCCCTAGCTATCGGCTTTTAAAAAAACCTCCCCAGGTGAGTGTAATGTGACCCAAGCTGAGAACCATAGCTCTCAAGGGACCCCTAACTCTGGCCCTGGCTCTGACCCCAGCCTAATCCCAGTCCCATCTAGAGCCCCAGTGCTAGTCGTACCCTGTGTCCCGCCCATCCCACCTGCCTTCTCCTCTGTCATCTTTTCCTGCCCTCACACAGCTCCAGACTGATTGTCCACTCTTCCCTCCATCACTCCCAGGGCTGGCCAGCTTTAAGACTTAAGGCAACAATCCTCAGCTGCATTGTTCCCACAAAAGACGTGACAGAGGGCTTTCAGCTGTCCGGTGCACCCCCGTGATGGGACCAGATTCTGACAAAACCCTGCCCCTATTTTATACTTAGGGAAAACCCAGCTCCACAATCATGTGAAAGTGCTGGGTTTCTTGGGAACATCAGTGGTGGCAGCGCAGACAGGAGGGCAGAGGGAACTGCTCTGCGGCTGTGCAATTCCCTGTGTCCTGCACTGTGGGCAAAGGTCCCTCATCTGTGAGAATGCTCCCACAATGCAGTGAGAGTGCACCCAGCATAAGGTTAACTTGATCTGCTTATACTTTCCTGAAACAAAAAAAATGGAGGGAGTAAATAATTCACAAATGTGGATGCTCCGTTACTAGAAGCAATTCACTAGCAGTGGCAGACTAGCTAATCTGCACTAGGTCTCAGCACATGGCAGCAGCTGGGGTGAATACCTTGTTCATTGCATTGGCTCATTTCAACCTTCCAAAGCCCCAGGAAGGGGTCCTTTCTTCCTCCATATTTGAAGATGGAGAAGCTGAGGTTCAGAGAGGCCAGAGTGATCCAGCTGGAGGGGAAACCCAGGATTCAAACACTTGTAAATTCTGCACTATGGATGCCTTCACATCGCAGTCACAATGGACAAAAACAGCTGTGGTTCTCCAGAGAAGCAGGACCACACACACACACACACACATACACACACACACACACACGGTATTGCCTCTTGCAATTATAGAGGCTGAGAAGTCCCACGGTCTGCTGTATGCAAGCTGGTGCAGTCTGATGGCCTGAGACCCAGGGGACCAACAGTGCAAATTTCAGGCCAAGTCCAAAGGCTGGAGAACCAGGATAGCCAAGGGCAGAAGACTAAAGTTCCAGTTGAAGCGGGTAGGCAGAGGCCAATCCCATCTTCCTCAGGCCCTCCACAGAGTAGATGATGTTCACTCACATTAGACATCTGCCTTACTCAGTCCACTGACTCGAATGCTGATTTCTTCTGGAAGCACCCTCACAGCCATGCCCAGAAATACATTTAGCCAGCAACCCAGATGTCTTGTGGCTTAGTCAAGTTGACTCATAACATTAACCGTCACAGCAGGGCGCTTAAATTTCAACAGGCACATTCTGAGTTGCTGGTCTGGGGTATGGCCTGAGAGTTTGCACTTCCCTTGAGGACCAGGGGTCGGGGGGCAGCTATTGAGGCTGCCCGTCTGTAACACCACACTCTGGATGGCCAGGCTGGGAACTCTGGTCTCAGAAGACAAGGAGAGGAAGAAGCAGATGATACGTCTATGTTCATGGCGGTGGTCCAGGCCAAAGCAGGAGTTGTTCATAAAATGTTAAGTGTACCTCTGCTGTCATACTTAGAGAATCTCAGCGAATTGTCTGCTTATGTCTGTCTGCAAGGCCATGAAAGACCTTGAGCCTTCTGAGAATCTACAAGAAGACAGTCCTGGTCTAAGGACGGTCCCCTGTCCCTCATCCTGGCACACCCCTGCCCTGCTGTGACTCCCACCTGGGCCCTGTCTAGAGCCAGCCCCTGTAGGGCTGACTGCAGAAGTCACCTGAACCTTTGCTCCCACCCCTGGTTTTCACACCAAGTTAATGAGTTCTCAGCCTGGGCACCACTTCCTGCCATGGCCCCCAGATATGAGAAGGACACTAATGTCTTTCCTCCCTCCTGCGAGCCCCATCATCCCTGTAGCTACACCCGATGGTGAAAGCAGGAGCTCCTCTTTCCACTGCTGTGCAGAGAAGCAAGAAGGTCAGTGGTGTCTACAGGAAGGGAGACAATGCCTTCCAGGGACATTAATTTTTCAGTTTGTGTATTTAGATGTGTGGCAGCTTGAGGCTGACAGGCAGGGTTGTCAGCCTCGCAGATAAAGGACGGCTCTGGGTTTAGATGTCACTTCAGTCCAGTCACAGCTCCCCTGGCTGGGATTGCTGAGGTTATATTTGGCAGTCAGGCAGGCAGGTGGGCAGGATGGCATCAGCTCCACTGTGTCCCCACCCACTCCACCCTACGGGGCCAGGGGTGTGGAAGACAGGATCTCACTTAATTATCACTACTTTCTGAAGGGTGGTTTCTGTCATCCCCAATTTAGAGATGAAAACGGGGGGTTCAGGTAGGTTGCTGTCAATGTCAAGTGACTGTTCTCATTCATTCTAGGCATTGAGGATACAGTGGCCAGGAAGACAGACACTATCTTTCCCTCGTAAGGCCACCTTTTCTAGTTGGAGAGGCCAAAAATGCAACAAGACAACTAATAAAAATAATTCAAGTTGGGAAGCAAATAATCATGAGCTGAGAAGGTAGATGACAGGTGGAGATGTACTTTAGACAGAACGTCCTAGACAGCCTCTGTGAGAAGTTTTTTTTTAAATTAAATCATAACTGTGTAAGTTAATGCATTTATGTGGTACAATGTGCTGATTTTATATACAATTTTGAATGCTTACCTCAAATTTGTTAACATAGCCTTCATCTACCTTTCTTAATTATTGTGTTAAGACATTTATACTTTACTCTAAATAAATCTGACAAGTACCCTTGTAGTATACACCCTAGGCGAGGTCCCACCTGTTACCCTCCCTCCATCTACCTTCTCCCCTCTGCCCCCATCCTCTTCCTTCCTTCATCCTGGACTATAGTTGTGTTTTATCTTTCGTATGAAAGTATTGGTGATTATATATTGGTTTCATAATAGTACTGAGTACATTGGATACTTTTTCTTCCATTCTTCAGATACTTTACCAAGAAGAATATGTTCCAGCTCCATCCTTGTAAACATAAATGAGGTAAAGTCTCCATCTTTCTTTAAGGCTGCATAATATTCCACGGTGTACATATACCACAATTTGTTAATTCATTCATAGGTTGATGGGCACTTGGGCTGCTTCCATGACTAGGCAATATGAATTGGGCTGCAATAAACATTCTGGTGCAAATATCTTTGTTGTAAAGTGATTTTTGGTCCTAACTCCAGTAAGAATAACCCACATAAGAAAATACCAAAACTATAAATGTTGGTGTGGATGTGGAGAAAAGGGAACACTTCTGCGCTGTTGGCGGGAATGCAAGCTAATATGTTCCTTTTGGAAAGAAGTTTGAAGAATGCTTAAGGAACTAAAAGTAGATCTTCTGTGTGAGAAGTTATTGAACAGGTGCTTAGAAGTGGAGAAGAAGCCAGTCATATAAAGCAGTAGGGTGTGTGTGTGGGAGAACATCCCAGAAAACTGCATGGCATGTGCACAGGCTGTGACAGAGGAATGACCTTGAGAAGCCCAAGAACAAGAAGGAAGGTGCATGTGGCTATCAGTGGTGAGCAGGGGGAGGCTAGAAAGCAGGCAGAAGCCACAGAACAAGGCTTAGTAGGCTATAGTGGTTAGGTTGCATGTTTTGGGCATAAAACCCTTCGGTATTGGATTTCCCCGAAGATCTCCAGATTTCAAAGCCTTGCTTTACTCATTACAGGAATGGTATGCAAAGATATCTTTTCATGGCCATGTAATCCTTTTATCAATGAAATCTCTTATAAATAGCCCTCCAAAATGCAAAGCAATTATGGGATGTTTTGATTTGGTTTAAACAGGAGTTTGTGGACTCCTGGATCTAATGACTTACCCCCATCAGTGAGATATCCATAGACCACTGGATAGACCATAGACCAATCGGTTGGCAGATTCCTTCATTCCTTCCTTGCTTACGTATGTGTTCGTTTGACCAGCATTTATTAAGTATGCATATGTGTCAGGCACTGTGTTAGACATAGGGATAGTGTGATGGACAAAAGAGACACAGCCATTGACTTCATAGGTATTACAGTCCCATGGAATGAGGACTCCCGCATGGAACAGGAAATGACAGGTGCAGTTCAGCCAGTGCAGTGGTTGGAAAATTAGAATCAAAGAGTGAGACTCTAATGGGTACTTGTCACCTCCTCGATATTCATCAAAATTTATTTGTCTCTCCTGCTTTCCAACAGCACCCATAATTTCCGAGCCTTGTCATTTGGAGAGTACTGATCCTCTTGCTTAACTCCACAGGGGAGCTCTTATTGGCTATAACTGGAGTGATTTCATTAGAGATGAATATATTATGCAAGTTTGATCGATAACATCCAACCAGATTCACATCAGAGATATTGGTTAGAGGTGTTGAGAAGATGGAGAATGTCTATTTTACTTGATTTTTATCCAGAAGTATTTAGCCATGGGAGCTGCTGGCAGTCGTTTTACAGCCAAAGAGAAAGCCTGATGGAAATGGAACATATCATTATAGAGTAACCTGAGAAACATAAAGGGCAAGAGTTATGACTTAGTTATAATGCTTACTGCTAGATCAAACTTTACCTGAAGCTGAAATGCCTCAGAAATGTTTTTATAACATAATTTACAATTGTTTTATTTGTTACTTAGTGTAGGGTGGATTTCTATTATTTGCAGCCAAATCTTTCAAAAATATATCTTGGCCTAGTTTGGTGAGTCAGGGCAGGCCTTCTTGAGGAAGCTGCCTGCCTCTTAGATGAGCCAAAGAAAGTATGAAAAAATTATTCAAATAGATAAATGAAGAAAAATAGCATTTTAGACAATGGAGAAGGCAGGTTTGCCTCCAAGCTTTACAATTGGGTGAGGAACCATTTTGTATTTTTTCCCCTGGAATCTTATATTTTATTGAAATGAGATGTAAAAAATGTATGCCAGGAAACCTGCATGGTGTAATGGAAAGCTATGAAGAACTCATTGAGGGCCAATAGATCTATCCTAAAGCTTACTTTGCAAGTTCCCTTGAGGTTTAAATGACATGAGGCACTCAAGAACAGAATATTGAACAGAAGACATTGGCTGTGAACCAGAGGCTTTTGAGGAGTGGATGTCTTCAAAATCATGTAGCAAGGTCATACAAATGCATGTGGGTTAGCTGGTTGCAAAATTATCAGAGAGCAAGTGAAATGGATTTGTGTGGGCAATGATGGCTGCTGATGGCATCCTCTGGATTTCAGAACCTTGGGCTCCCTGGTGTTGAGGTGAGCTGGGGCATGTGATGAAGGCAACCAAGTGGACAGGGGGAAGTCGGGCGGGAGGGTCTCTGAAAGAGAAAGATGTGGAGGTGGAGATGGCTGCCTGGTGTTTGTTGGCCAGTGTAGCTTGAGGCCCGAGGAGATGAGGTGCATGAATGAGAGCTGGAGGACTCTGAGATATAGGGCCTGGGGGACAGAGGCCATCCTAGTGAGGGAGAGAACCTTATTTCCCCATTTTTGCTTAGAATAGGGGTTCTCAGTTGGGGGTGACTTTGCCCTATAGGAGAGGGCAATGCGTGGAGAGATTTTGGTTGTCACAGTGGGGAGTGGGCATTGTTGCTGGTATCTAACATGTAGAGACCAGGGAAACTGCAAACCATCCTACAGCTCACAGAACAGCCTGCCATAACAGAAAATTGTACAACCCCAAAGCCAACAGGGTTGTGTCTGAGAAACCCTGAGGTAGGATGCAATATGAGGAGACAACAGGAGCAGACTGATCACTTAGTGGTTTTCAATTTAGGAGGTTCCCTTATAAAACACTCCAGCTAGAGAGACCTTCTTAGATGCTTTCAAAGCAGCAGCTATCAAGGAGCCATGCATATATCTAGAACGTGGGCATCTTTCTTTCCAAGTGAATGCTGATGCATGTATTCTTGAAACTAGGCCTAGTCTGACATTTCTGGTGTCCTCAGAAGAGAGTATTTCTGAGAAACAAGTAAGGACAAAACAAGAGGGGAGAGGTTTAAACTCTATGATGAAATTTGTGTGCCTAGATACAACCACACCTGAGCTAGTTGACCATCAGACTTGTCAGTTCATCTAAGACAATACATTACTATTTATGGCTAAGCCAGTTTCAATTAGATTCTCCACTTGTAAATGAAATTGGGCAAATGAAGGTCAAAATAGAGTTTCTAAGCTGAAGGGAAGGGGTGATAATAATGAGTCCAAGAAAGATGTCCTCTAAATCAAGGATAAGGAGGAGATAAGAGAAGGTAAGGTTTGAAGTGAATGATGAGGAGTGAACTTGGGGCCACAAAGAAGGCAGATCTTGGTGCTCTAATTCATAAAGGGAGAGTGAAGCAGGGATGTGTGTGTGAGGCTGGCTCAGACTCTCAGTTTCTGAGTGAGGACCCCATTCATCAAGTCAAGGCAATGTACTAAGCATCTACTACCCTGTTTCCCCGAAAATAAGACAGTGTCTTATTTTAAGGTGTGCTCCCAAAGATGCGCTAGGTCTTACTTTCAGGGAACGTCTTATCTTTCCTGTAAGTAGGTCTTATTTTTGGAGGATGTCTTATTTTGGGGGAAACAGGGTATGTGCCAGGCCCTGTCCTAGGTGCTGAAGATGCGACAGTGGTTGCAACCAAAGTTCTGCCTACATGGACCACCAGGGAGAAACACTTGAAAAAGTTAAAAAATAACAATAAGTTTTATAAATATTAGAATGTGATAAGTGTAATGAATGAAAATATAACAGGGAACGTGGGAAGTGCTGTGGAAAGGTGGAGATGTCTAATTTTATGTAGGATAGTCTAGAAAGCCTCACGGAGAAGGTGGTCTTTGGGCACAGGTATTCCAATCACTTCTTTGAAGCTCATGCCTGTGACTAAATGTGCTTCCTTGCCTCTGTGGTATTTACTTTGCATAATATTTCACTGTGGCTACTTAGAACTGTCCTACCTCCCCATGTGAGATGTTATATAAAGGCAGGGATTGAGGGTTAATTCCTTCTGCATCCCCATGACTGTTCCCAAAGCCTAGTGCATAGTAGGCTCTCAGTACTACTGAGTGAATGAATGAAACCCACATATCCAGAACACTCATATCTTGGCCGCTTTGGACAACAAGCTATTTATATTTTAAAGAAATAATAAGTTGTGTCCTGAGCTCCATCCATATTCCATTCTGCTGTATTTTTTCCTCCACCTTCAGGCAAGACCTGGGTAATGAACCTGGGGCCCTTTTGCTATATGTACTCCCATGGCTTTATGAATTGAGTAGGAGTTGAGAATGGATTTTAGACAAAGACAAAAACATTCTGGTAAGTGTCAAAATGAAGAAGAAATTGATGTTCACCTTGAGATTACATTCTCAGACCCTCTAATTCCAAAAGGTTAGATGTGAGATTAAGAAAAAAAAGCCTCATCTTTGTTTTGCCTTCAGAACAGCAGACATGAGTACCAGGCAAGCTGGATCCTTGGCACCAACAGTTTGGTGAAATAAAGATTTTGGCGATGGTCAGAGTACTGCTCTCAGGGTGAGGGGCTTACAGGGGCTGGACCTAGAGAGAGATGCCAGGGGCGACAGTGATCAGGGTGGGTGTGAATGGTCAGCTCGGGGAAGCCAGGCAGGCTGTGAGGCCCCAAGCAGGGATTCCAGGATTAAAGAATTCAGACTTATTTGGCAGAGTTGTGGGGCTGTGCCAGAGCCCTTTCTGGCTTTATGGTTACAAAACATGGGTTCATGCCCTGACACTGCCACTGACCTTGGGAAATGGCTTAATCTCTTAAAGCCTTGGCACATCCATCCATAAAATGAAATAATGGTACTGTTTTCCAAGCACTGTAGTGAGGCCTTAAATAATATGCTGTGGGAGCTCAATGAGTCTTAGTTTCTTCCTTTCTGTCCTTGTTCCTTGCTCTCCTTCATTTCCTCCTATTTGCAGCTCTGTCTAGCAAAGGCACCGAGGCAAACAATTGTACAATCCTGGGGCGCAGTTCCTGGATTTAGGCATTGGGTACACAGGGTAGGAAGGTGTCTGAGCTGCTGCAACTCAGAGTATTAGGACAGCCTGGGCGGTTCTGGAACAAGACGTGTGGGTTCTTTCCACACCAACAATCAGTTCTTCAACTCTCTGAATGCCAATCGGTGTCTTATAATTCAATTCGGTTCTGACACTAACCCAGTATGTACCCAGTATTGGCACAGACCCCACAGGGTAAGGGCTAGGTCACCACCAGACTGTCCCACTACAGGTGCTAGTTACAAGTCCCAGATTGTCACCCATATTTCTGACCCACCTGTTATAAGTTGGAGGCTCCCGTAACCCTTCTCCTCCTGTTTGAAAATTTACTAGAATGGCTCACAGAAATCAAGAAAATGCTTTGCCTATTATTTGTTTGTTATAAAGGAAACAACTCAGGAACAGCCAGATGAAAAAGATGCATAAGGCAAGGTTGGAGAGGAGGGGTGTGTGAAGGTCTCCATCAGGTCTACCCAATCATCTAGGCCATGTGCAAATTGATCTTTGCAGATAGGCCTTGGGCAGCTTCTGGCCCCACTGGCTCATTATTTATACATAAACAAGTCTGAATCTTTGTTTAGGCTGAGCTATGACAGCAGGTAAACACATGTGTGCTTGAAGGCAGGCATATATTCGCGCGCATGTGCACACACACACACACCCAGAGGCAAGCAGAGCTCTCTCAGTCAATCATGTGTGAAATGTCAGCCTGGCCTTCCTCTGAGTGTTTAGAAACAGCGTGAAGAGCCCTTGATGAGAGAAGTTGTTGGGGATTTTGTTTCCCGCAGAAGCTTCTGTCGGTAAGCCTGGCATGTTATTTTTTTTTTCTCCAGACAATGAGGATCTTCTTTCTACAGAGAGGAAAACAAACACATGCTCGTTTATTAGGTATGTAAAGTCACATAATTGAAGGCATATTGTTTGCGGGGAGTCAGTCTGGCTTTGACACACACCCTTGAAAACCTTGGTTCATTCTAGATTCTTTTGGCCTGATCATCTCCTCTTTGTTTGAAGAGATAAGGGTGTTCCCTTCTTCCCCACACATCCCTGCAATGCCCCCCACTGCAAACCACAAAATGCGTTCTTCCTCGAATGTTCTTTTCTAAAATATATACTGGCTTTGGCATTTAATTTAATAGTAGCTAATAATTATTAGCAACAAAGTGTTGGGCACTATGGTAAGTATTGCACATTGCGTAAAGTCATTTAATCCTTCATCAGCTCTGTGGAGTAGGTATTTTTATTATAAATCCATTTTGTACCCAAAGAAACCGAGGTGCAGGGAGACTCAGCTACTTTGCCAACACAAGTAGCCCGGATGGATCTGCCGGCTTCAGTGTCTGGGTGCTTAAATGCTATAATTCCTTATGGGTGGTGGGAAGGCTGGGGTCTAGGGATGGAATTTCCCTAACATGACCCCTTCCCAGTGTTTCTGGGAAGACACAGTGAGCAGAATGCTCATGTTACTCTCCTGTGCTTGCCAGTAGGCCCCCCTAACTGTCAGCTGAATCGGCTGCCCGAAGCCCTGAGTGATTCCCTCCCTCCTGGGCTGCTGCTTCTCACTCATCTTCCCTCAGCACAGCTCCAAAGAAATCCTCCAGCTTATGTAACTGTTTCTGGGAAACTCCAATTGTCCTGTTTTCTAATATGGGCGTTTTCACATCATTACCAGTGCTGGGCTGTTCGTATTATTGCTTTGGGAGGTTTTGCCTGTGAAGCAATTGTGTGGCGTGTCCTTTCTCTTCCTGTGAGTTTTTTCTGTTGTCATGTGGATGAGATCCTGACAGCATCTCTCAGAACCTGTGTCCTACTGACCTTGGCTCCTTCTCTGCTGGCCCCAGCTCCTTTCCCCATGTCGTTTCCAGGAGCCCAGATGACCCTCCTTGGGTGATTCTGATTCATGGAACCCTGGGATCAAGATGGAAGGGTGGGGAACCTGCAGCCTTGGGGCCACGTGTGGTCTTCTGCATGCTCAAGCGTGGCCTTTTGATTGAATCCAAGTTTTAGAGAACAAATTCTTTCATTAATAGAGGGGCAGCAGAGAAAGATGAAGCTTTTCTCGCTTTATTGTTGGTACTTAAAAAGGAATGATCTTGAAATCAGAAGACTGCAGGTTCCCCACCCAAACAAACCACAAGCACCACTCTCATTCTTCGGCCTCTTGACTCCTCTCCTTTCTGTCCCTTCAGGGAAGCCCCTGGAGACCCAGAGCTCTGCATTGCAGCATTTAAAGCCACTGTCCCCATGAGGTGAGGTCCCCCAAATACCTTCACCTAAGGTGCATAATGCAATAATACATTTCAAAACTATTAAGAATAGAGTAGAAATGTCTTACTGCAATAAATAAGTGAGGAGATGGTTATGTTAATCAGTTAGATGTAAGCATTCTGCATAAATGCATTAAGGTATGCAGTTACAATTTAATAAAGAAAAAAATAAAGCCACAGTTCTGTAGATGGCGGGCTCCCCAGGGAAGGGCCTCCTGCCGGCTAAGGTACCCTCCATGACTTGGTCCCCAGTTCCAGTCCTGCCCAGCTCTAACCCACTGGGCATGCTACGGCCATGCAGACCCTTCTAAAGTACACGTCTGGTCATGTCACATGCCTATTTTAAAATCCCCCTGCCCTGTCACTTCTTATTGACCCATGGACAAAGTCTAAACTCCTTGGCAATGTACAAAAGATCCTTCTTATCTGGGCTATGGCTCGATTCTCCATCTCCTGACATTATGTTCTGTGTCCAGCAGGACGAACTTTGAGCTGAACTTTCAATGTGCCTCATTTGCTCTGCATTGAGGCTTTGCTTAGGATGGCTTTTGGCCAGGGATGCCCTTCCCCCTCACTCTCTCCACTTCACTCCCCTGAGCTTGCAATCTCCACTAACTTCTCCACCTCTTCTGCAGCACTGGCAGCCTGCCTTTCCCTTACTTCCAGAGCCTGAGTGGGAATCACTTGCTTCCTTCTAAGTCACCCTCACTAAACTGTACTCTCTGAGGGGAGTGACCAGGCCCATCTTGGCCCCTGTTGCATTCCCAGTGCCTGCTAATACTTGGAACAAAGAGATGCTTGGGGATATATGCTGAACATGATAACGAGAAAAACTCTGGCCCTGTACCACATCCAGAGATTTCCAGGCTCTGCTCATTGCCAGATTATTGTGAATTTTGATTCACTACTTGTGATTCTTTGTCCTGCCCAGAGACTTCACCAGTGACCTCCTGGTTCCTTCTAGGTTCCACAGTTTGCTTTTCCTTTCCTGGCCATGACCATCCAGCCATATACCTTGCTTTATTCCTTGTGGGGCTGACAATATCCCCAGCTCCCCAGGGACAGGGGTGGTCTCTGTCTTGCTCATTGTGCTGTTCTAGTGGTTGGCACTTAGTAGGAGCTCAATAAATGTTTGTTGAGTGAATAAAAAAATCAGTTCTGCAATTCCTAGAACAGCACAGGGTCAACATTCCATGGAGAACAGAGGGGCTTGAGCTCCTCTCTGCCCAGCCAGAGTTGTCCTCAACCTTTTGGGGCCACTCACAGAACTGCCAGTGCATAAATGCTTCTCCTGGAAACTCTTCTGATGAAATTAAGGTCCCAGATCTGATTCCCTGGACCTGAGGGAGGGATACAGATGTGTCTTTCCCCATTCTCCTCACAGCATCCCCAGCACAGGCCATTTAAGAAGCCCCAGATTCCACAGGAGAGGAGATTTCAACTCTTAGCAGAATTTATTGCAGAGATTAGATGCCGCCAAACCTATCGATATCAGCTCTCATCTAAACACAGGCTCATGAACAGGAATGAATTCAAGTTGTCTCTTCAGAAGGCTTCTGCAGGCTTCAGAAAGTCACTGCCTGTCACAGACGATTGATTCATAGGAATGTGGCAAGGAAGCCTGGGCACTCTGTGCCAAGGGACATCTCTGCCAAGTGTCTCCAAACAGCCCAGGCACAGACTTCACCCAGGGAAAGATGATACTGTCACCTCTGTTTACAGGTCTGAAGTCTAAGTCTTTATAACTCCCTGACCACAAGACCCCCCAGTTCCCACTTAAAATCAAGACAATTTTATAATTTAGTAACGTGATGAGAACAGGAAACTCAAGAGTGTCTTTTTTAAAAATAGCAAAGAATATACAGTGTGCACCTCAGCTTTGGCTACAATTTTTTAAAGGAGAAAATGGAATAATACATAGAAAACAAATAAGATAGCTCATCTTAATAGGATATTCAAATGGAGTAAGAAATTATCAAAGCCAAAGCAATCATAGGAGTGAAAGGTTCTCAGGAGAAGTGAGATGGAACATGTATTTGGCTTTGGTAGAAGAAAGATCTGGGCTCCCAAAACAACCTTGCTGGCTTCCACCTGCAGCCCTCAAGGTCATGGGTCTTGTGTCTCCTTCTGCCTCTGTAGAGTGGGATATTGCAGATACTGTACTTCATTGGTTTAGCACCACAGTATTCCTCTGGGGGACAACCCTGTTCCACTCATCCTCTCCAAAAGAAGTCAATTCTCATATCCCAACTCAGAGATAGCCGGGAACATTTCCCAGTCCTTGGGGTTCGGTGGGCTCAGATGATTGCACCTGTGGAACTAATTCTTCACCCCTCCCCGTGTAAATGCCATTGCATTTCTTTCATGCAAAGAAGGGATCTCTTTTTCCATTCTTGACACAAGGGCTGCCAATTATATGTAGCAGAAGTAACGGTGAGTCACTTGCTACTGAGCCTGTTGTGTTCTCACTTGCTGCTGTCAGACCCCTGCCATCACCGTGGTCGTACACTTGGGCCAGCCTGCTGGGGGAGGAAAGATGGGTGGAGCAGAGCCACGTCACTCTAGTTCCCTTGCTGGGAGGCAACCCACCCCAAATATGTGGGCAAGAGTGTTCAAGAGATGAGCAGAGTCCCCAGCTGACCCCCAACCAACCCTGGCCACGTGAAAAACACATTTATTTTTATATGCCACTAAGACTTCATTGCTTAATAATTTTTCTGGCAGTAGATAATTGATAGAATGTGTGAGCACATTTTGGCTGATCAAAACTAGAATTAAAACTTTTGCTGGAACAATTAACCCAGAGGCGTTTGTTTTTCTTCTGATATTTGCAATGAGCCTAGATCAGCTGGAAGGACCATGTCAACTTAGGGAGAGTCTGCCTGAGACTGAAGCATTGATTCTTCTGATACAGAAGAATCAAATTTTTTAAATAGGAAGGAAGAATTCTAGTGATGTCTTTGGAGCTCCTGGATCTGGCTATGTCTAAAACAACTACACTAGACTTTTCAGTTAAATGCAATGAGTGATCATCTATTCTTTTTTTTTTTTCCTGGAGTACAGTTAGGCTGGATTTGAAACCCTTGTGATTAAGAGAGTCCTGACCAGTGAAGTATCTCAAATAATGAACATTATCAGGATTAATGAATTGTAAATATGTTCCAGTTGGAAAGACAGTCTAGGAAAACACTCCTGTTTCCATGAAGTTCTAAGTAATAATAAAAGCAACTTTTTCTAGTCTTTCTTGCGCAGTCTACTTCCTAGGGTGCCAGGGGTTTATGTAAGGACATTTTTTGTACCTTGCTGAGTTGTAGAGAAGTGAAGATGACTGTTGCCCCCTTCAAGATTTCACCAGTCCCTGGAAATAAGTGTGATTCATTTCTTATTCAGATTTGGTGACTATAAGGACACAGCAATTCAGAGAAAGATGTGGCCAGGTTGTTGTCATGTGGTAGTGATTTATCAAAATAACTCACACCATAGATGGTAGGAACCAACCAACCATTTTAGAACTGAAGGAGGTGGCAAAGATTTATCCCCTCAAAGATTCATGATTTACCAAAGCCAGAAAAAGGAGAAAAAGCATTGCTGGTCAAGTCTGGCACCCCATACATAGAAAGAAGATGGGCTTTGGGGGCAGACAGATGGAGATTGGACTTAAGCTCTATGAACTACGAACTTGGCCATCTCAGGCAAGTTGCTTTAACCGTCTTGGGCCTTCATTTATACTTCTGTACAGTGCCACGCAGGAATGACAGCTTGTTGCTTACATTCATTATATTCAGATTCTTAATACTTAATGTTCCCTGTCTCCCTGCCCCTGGCCCAGAGTGGTTTACTTTCAAAGAATAAAGTATGAGGAGGGAAAACATTCTAACCTGACAGTGGAGAATCCTGGCATCAGTTTCATTGTTTACCCACAGGACCTCATGACCCTTAGTTCCCCAGATTTAGGGATCCAGGAGATGGACTTAAAAGCAGCCTGTCCCCTGCAGTAGCTGTCATGAAACTGCATCATCTGTGTCTCAGCCAGTGCTTGCTCTGGGGAATTTCCCGCTGTGCTTCCCGGCGGAACCCATGCAACCAGAAGTTCATTCAATTATTTACTTGCTCAGGGTCATCTGGATTTAAAAGTATGTGGCTAACATATACTGGTAAGGGCAGAGAATGCTAATGATTGCCATTTACTGAGCATGTACTCTCGTGCCAAGCACAGCAGGGGACATTTTGTGCGTATTTTCTCATACCGTCCCTGCAGAGACACACTATAGGGGTGTATACTGAAGCTCAGAGAGGTTAAGAAACTTGTCCAAGATCACACATCCGGAAAGAGAAGGAGTTCGAACTTGGTTTGAATCAAGTTCTTTCTGACTCTAATGGCTATCTTCTAAACTCCTATGTCAAACTTTTTAAACATAGAGCATTAAAGCTTGAGAGATTCTTTAGGTATTATCTAAAACCGAGATTGGAAAATGGTGGTTTGCAAGCTGAATCCTGTTTTCAACTCACAAACGATTTTAGTTTGAAGGGGTACTATGGGTACGTCATTGTGTTTTCTTTGGTTGTTGCTGTTGTCTTCTTTTTAGAATGAATGAATTGCCAGGATTTGAAAGTAGGGAGATTTCACCCTCAAATATCGAACTTTCATTTTCTTCAGGTAAAAAAAAATGGAAGCACTGGCCATATTGGGCGTTCCTTCCTGCCTGGAGCTGAGTCCTGACTCCCACCTACATCAAGGGTATGTTCCTGCACTCCCCTCCCACCCCCCACCCACAGCCCACTTTAATTGTTTCCTGCAGTTTGCAGCATCTAACTTAGTCCAATTTACTGGAGAGAAAACAGCCACTCAGGGAGAGGTAGTGACTGGCCAGAAGTCACATAGCAAGCATAGGTAAAGGCCGTTCTGGTGGGCACTCAGTTATGTAGCTGGAGGCTGGCCCCAGGTGTGGCCACTGCTGTCTGGTTCTCTGACTTCCAGTGCCTCTCTGTCTCCTCTATGGCTGAGCTGTTTCAGCCTCTGGCTGGGTCACATCCCCTGGTTACATCTTCTGTGCTTGGGCACGTCAATGGAGGCTGCCTGCTCTCAGGGTGTTTTCACACTTAACATGAAAGACTTGTTTTTATTAAGTGTCCTCAAAATGAATAAGGGTTGAATCTCTCCTCTTGGGAAGATGGAAAGCTAGTTGGGGGTTTGTGAAATTTAACTTCATCTTGAGAAGGAGAGGGAGAGGAGGAGAGAGAGAGAGAAAGGAAGGAAGGAAGGAAGGGAGAATCACACGCCTGAGAGTATGATGTCTGTGATGTTTATTCCCTTCCTCGGTTAGTTCTTTTTAACTCCCACCACCAATAACTCTGTTTCATCTTCTTCCAGGAAGGCAGGTAGAGGTGAGTCAGCTCCCACATCTAGACTCCAGGGCAGGCCTGATTTAAGGCGGGACATATAAATGGCAACTCCCTGGGAGCTCAGTGCCAAGACAAAGATTTTGCAGGGGGAGAACTCAAACCCTCTCTGACATTCTTGGACCTTAAAAAGAAGTATTTTTGCAATTTATGTTTGTATCATAAATAAAGGCGAACTGAGCATACGTTCACAGTTTATGTGCCATTAATAAAATCAATATCTGTGAGTGCGGCACCCTTTGTAAGAAATGGAACTTTTCTCATAACTTAGTAGTTCCGTTTTTTTTTTTTTTCTTCTATTGAGACAGAATCTCACTCTGTCACCCTGGGTAGAGTGCCATGGTGTCATAGCTCACAGCAACCTCAAACTCTTGGGTTCAAGAGAGTCTCTTGCCTCAGCTTTGCGAGTAGCTGGGACTACAGGTGCCTGCCACAATAATTCCTGGCTAGTTTTTCTATTTTTAGTAGAGATGGGGTCTCTCTCTTGCTCAGGCTTGTCTCAAACTCCTGAGCTCTAGTAATCCACCTTCCTAGGCCTCCCAGAGTGCTAGGATAACAGGTGTGAGCCACCCCACCCCACCCCACCTAAGGTGCTAGTGCTTTGTGCTTCTCTGTGATCCCATTTCTACCCGCTCTCTGCAAGGTACAGCTTTCCTAGATTTTGTATTCATTATTTTACTTATTCACTCATGTGGTCATTCATTTTTAATCTTTTATTAAGAAAATGATCAAATATGTACAAAATTAGAAGTAATAGTACTATTGAATAAAATATACCTATGCTGGATTACTAGATTCAAGAATTTTTAAATGTTTTGCTTTTTAAAATGTTTTTGCCTTTATCTTTCTATTTGATGACCCACTATTTAAGCATTTTATTTTGTAAACAATCATCTCTCCATAAAAGCAGAGAGACAGGTAAAGTGTATCCAACCCTGCTTCAGCATCCTCAATTTGTGGGCGATCTTATTTCATCTGTTCTTTCAATCACTCCATACCTCTTCTGCCCCAGCTCTGGATTGTTTTTGAAGCAAATCTCAGACATTATGTAATTTCATCTGTAAACATTTCAGTCTGTATCTGTGAAAGATAAGAACTATTTTAAGAACAAAATCACAATGTTACTCTCACATCTAAGACGATGAATAGTTTCTCAATATTACCAAATTACCAATATTGTCCATGTGCAAATGACTTGATTCTGTCCTTTCCCTTTCCCTCTCTCTCCTCTCTGTTTTTAGAGTTGCTACCTTCAAGTTGGGATTCAGACAAGATACCCGCAGTGTGTTTGGATGATAATTGTTAAGTCTTTGGGTTCCCTCTCTCCCTCTCCTTTTTAATTTTGTTTCTCCCAGTGCTATTTATTTATTGAAAAATCTGGGTTGTTTTTCTTGTACAATTTCCCCACATTAGAGATTTTGCTGAGCCAGCCTTTGGTTATTATTCAACATGTTCTTTCACTTTTAAACTGAGTATTAGCTATAGAGGCTCAATCAGATTCACATTTGATTTGGGGCAAGAATAGTTCCTAAATAACACTGGTGTAGTTTCATTAGGAGGAAAGTAATGGCTGGCTGTCTCTTTTGTGCTGTTATTAGGTTCTGGTGTTATATCATGTAATCCACCCATTATAAAGTCCCAACAGCTTTTAACTTAATAGGTTTAAAAGGCATTGACTATCTGTCCTAGGAGTTGGAGTACATCAGACATCAAGTTTCTTTATCTTTAAACACTTTCATATCTCTTAATCTTTTTATTATCTCTTTATTAATGTGTTTAATGAGAGGGCACTGTCCTCATGATGCAACATCTTTATCCTATCTAATAAAATAATACTTATCTTCTAATATTATTTAACATCCAGGATTTTAATAATACGGGAACTAATATGTGGTACGTAAGAGCCAACCATGCTACCTTCGTTATTTTGTTAGTTTTTACCTTCTGTCCCTTTTCTGTCCCATGATATTATTCAGGATCCCACTTTACATTTAGTCTTCACGTCTCCTTGGGTTCCTCTGAGCTGTGACAGTCTCCAGTTGGTTTTTCTTTTCCTTTCAATCTAGAACAGCATCTCCTCTGTAATTGTGAAGAATGACCCATATTTTGTATTTCTCTACATATTACCTTTTGGTGGCCTTGAACTTGCTCCTCTATCCTTTGTGTTTCTTAGGAACTGAAAGTTAGAATAAAAGACTCCATGAGACTGGGGTCAAACCTTTTTGCCTAGAATATTTCATAGATGACACTGTATCTTTTATATGCCACCTCCCAGGCTTGCTTTAGCAGCACATATAACAGGTACTGCCTTACAGCTGTGGAGAGTTAGGGTGGAGAAGGTGCGAGAAGGAAAGACAGGAGTAATGAGAGAGAATGAGAAGCCCACACCAAAAGTGAAGACTTCAGACTGCACCTCCCATGGGACAGGAAGCTACTCCAAATGCCCCTCATGTCTTGCTTTTCTGCCCTTGAACCTTGAACTCGGTAAAATTCACCCAATTCTACACCCTAATTCATATCGTTTGTAAGATAGCATTATTTTTGTCTCCTTGTTGTAGACTTTGGTTGGATGAGTTTGCATTAACTTGGGCCTAAGTCACCTAAAAAAACTGCATGTATTCGTCTCAAGACTTTCTAAATTTCTGGGGCTGATTGGATACCTTTATGCGATGTTTTGTTTTATCTTTTTAAGTGCTCCCAGCTTAATTTCTGTTTTCTTTTCACTGATTTAAAAAAGTAAATGGATTATAATGTTAGTCGTATAAAGCTTCCCAGGTATGCAATTGCATAGAAAGAAACACACACACATACACACACCTGAGTGGGTAAATGGTAAAATCTGAACTATTCTCTGGATAGTGCCAATGACAGTTTCCTGATTTTGTTTTTGTCATACAGTTAGGAAAGATGGCAACACAGGGGTGGAGGGTGAAGGATACACAGGGTTTCCAGGACTGTTCTCTGCATTTTCCTGCAAATCTATAATTATTTGAAATAAAACGCTTAGAAAATTAATTGGAACAATTCATATTCCGAATTTTGTGGCCAGTGAAGAAAGACAAGATAAAGGAATCAGTTAAATTTTCAGACGGAAAGCAATGCAATTATCATTATTTGTAGATAATATGGCTGTCTACTTAGAAAATTGGATAAAACATATTTTGAACTAATGTAAGATTTCAATAGGGTACAATATAAAAGATTAATAGATATCATTCACAACAATAGCAGCAAAAACAAATTAAAATACCTGGGAATATACTTAACTGGCATTGTACAGAACCTACAACAAGAAAACCACTACATTTATCAAGAGACACAAAAGATGTCATGAATAAAGCAAATGTAACAGAGATGATGATCTACATTTATTCTTTAAAGTTTAAAAGGCAGCCAATCATATTTGATTGTGTTATAAAAGACAATAGTGGGCATTTGGTGAAATTTGAATAAGGTCTGTAGATTAGATCAGAGTATTGCCTCAATGTAATTTCTTGATTTTGTTCATTGTATTGTGGTTATATAAGAGGATATCCTTGTTTTCAGAAAATATGCACAGATGCATTTAAAAGTAATAGGGCATTATATTTGCAACTCAGTTCAAACAATTCAGAAACTAATATATAATAGTAACATATAGATCCTTATCTGTGTCTACACAATTGAGTATTTTTACGTACACATATTTAGAAAAAATCAGAGCGTGATTTGGGAAATCTGGTGAAGAGTGTACACATTTCTTGATCACAACTTTTCTATAAATTAGGAATTATTTCACAGCCAAAAGTTTTTTAAAAATAGCAATAAAAGAACAAGAAAGAATAATGTAACTATGAAATATAGAAGGCTCAGGAGGAGAAGGAAATGATATAGCACACACGATATGAACTATAACAGTAATTGCAACATGACAGTAAGTACATCCTAAATAATACACATTAGTAAATAGAAGTACAAAGCAGTAGGCATCACTTTACCAGACTTCAAGCTATACTACAAGGCTACAGCAACCAAAACAGCATGGTACTGGTACATGGTATGACAAAAACAGACACAGACCTGTGGATCAGGACAGAGAATGCGGAGATGAAATCATTCTCATATCTCATCTGATTTCTGACAAAACACATAAAAATATACACTAGAGAAAAGAATCCCCGTTCAACAAATGGTATTAGGAAAATGGACCGTCACATGTAAAATACTGAAACAGGATTCCTCTCACCATTCACAAAAATTAACTTATAATGGATAAAAGACTTAGACCTAAGGCAGGAAACTATAATAATCCTAATAGAAAATGTAGGAGAAACTCTTATAGATATTGACCTAAGCAAAGAATTTATGAAGAGGGCTCCAAACGCAATCTAAGCAACAACAAAAATAAATAAATGGGACCTGGTCAAATTAAAAAGCTTCTGCACAGCCAAGGACACAATCAAAAGAACAAATAGACAACCCACAGAATGGGAGAAAATATCCACATGCTGTACATCTGATAAAGGGCTGACAACCAGAATCTGCAAAGAACTCAAGCAAATCAGTGAGAAACAACCAACCAACCTCATAAAAAAGTGGGCAAAATACATGAACAGAAACTTTTCAAATGAAGATATACTAAGGGGCAAAACCTCATGAAAAAAATGTTCAACCTTCCTAATCATTAGGGAAAAACCGCAATGAGATATCACCTAACTCTCATGAGAATGGTTTGTATTAAAAAGCCCCCGAAAAAACAGGTGCTGGCACGTGCAGAGAAAGGAATGCTATATACATTGTTTGTGGGACTGCAAACTAGTGCAACCTCCATGGAAAATTGTATGGATAAACTTCAAAGAACATAAAGGAGACCTATCATTTGATCCAGCAATCCCATTACTGGGTATATACCCAAAGGAAAAAAGGTCATTTTATAGAAAGGACACCTGCACTCAAATGTTTATAACAGCACAATTATAAAGATGTGGAAACAACCCAAGTGCCCATCAATAACTTAATAAAATGTAGCATAGGGAGTACTACTCAGCCATAAAAAGATGCTGATATACTATCTTTTGGGACAAACTTCAGAGAACTAGAAACCGTTTTTTAAAGTAAAACATCACAAGAATGGAGAAAAAACAACATGTACGCAATGTCAAGTTGGAACTAATTGATCAACACTTAAGTGCACACAGGGAAGTAAATCTCAATGAAGATCAAAGGGGGAAGGGAAGGAGAGTATGGGTAAATTCATACCTATTGGGTACAATGCATATCATCTGGGTGAAGGACTTACATGTATAACTTTGACTCAATCTGTACAAAAACAAAGTATGTAAACAAAACATCTGCACTCTCTAACATTCTGAAATTAAAAAAAAAAAAAGAAAGCTATGTGGGGTTGAGGAGATGGTTATTTTTCTACTTACATGCTAATGGGAATGTCCAAATCCACAACTAGCTAGTGGGGTAAACTTTTTGATGCCTACCCGCCCCCAAACCCCCACAGCTATGTTGTTTGAGTGAGTCTAATCTCTGGGTACTTGTGAAACTTAATAGAATTCACCATTATCTACATTTACATTGTCTTCAGGAGTTCAAAGATGAGAACTGTCTCAGAAAACACTAAATGCACCACATCAAAATAAGAGTAAAAACAAAGTGTCTGTGTATCATACCATGTTATGTTGATGATCACTGGAAGAAATAAAACCATGATGACTGAAGAGGTGTCCATGGATCATTGAACGCTGGATGCAGAGCAGTGAGGTGGGACATTTTTGCTTTTCTGTCATTAACCCTTCTGTCTGTTTTCTCATCCATGCATTGTGTTGATAAAAATGACAATGTCCTACTATGAGACTAATTTAGGGTTCTCACATGAAAGCCATAACCCAGTTACAACCTAAGAATAGGGGGAAGGGGGAAAGGGAGGGGAGGGAGGGGGAAGGTGGGTAGAGGGAAGGGGATTGGTGGGATTACACCAGCAGTGCATCTTACAAAGGGTATATGTGAAACTTGGTAAACGGTCTGTGAAGCTAGTGAATGATGCCCCATGATCATATCAATGTACACGGCTATGATTTAATAAAAAAAAAAAAAATGACAATGTTGGTTGGCAAGCAAAGGATGAACTATTCCGCTACTAGTCCTGGTGTAAGTAATTAGGAAATGAAAAGGCAATACAACAACCGTAATACACCTAACTGATCAATGGCAGGGCATTACATAGGTGAATTTACAGTACCTCCGTTTAAGGTAGCATTAAAGTTTGAGTTATTAGAAAACTATTGAATGACAAGAGAAATCATTGAAGTTAGTTATTTAAATCACACTGATAGTATGATGTTTATGCTGTTTAAGAATTATGCATTTTCATAAAACAAAAGACTAGAATGGAATATAACAAAATGTAAATGGCGATTATCTTATGTGGTGAATTCTGGGTGGTGTGTGTGTATGTGTCTGTGTGTTTTCTTGTAGCATATTGTTACTTTTTTGGCCATCAGAAAAAATAAGTCTTCAGGTAAGAAAGATCTAGTGCTAGGACAAAAGTAGGGTGCTATGTTTGTCTCCCTGGAAAATGCTTTACGAATCAATCAATTACTTTAAAAATCTTCTCACATCCCCCACGTAACCAAATAAGATCAGGTGAATGGTAAAATCGGTGGTGACCACAGAAGTCATGCTTCTGTGATGGGAGGGAAGTGGCTTTGTTAGAAACCACCTGGCTCAAAAGCAGGAGGTTTCCTGATTCCTACCATCAGTCTGTGGCAGGATTTCACAGTGCCCCCACCCCCTCTTTCCAGCCTAACACCAGTGTTCCAGTTTCGAACCCTGAAGCCAGATGTTCCTTCACCGGGGCCAACTTGGTGCCCCTGTTTTCTTCTCTGCTTCTCCCTCCTTCATTCGTGATTCATACATTCAGCACAAGCTTGAGTGTGCACCTGCCATGTGCCAAGCACTGTGTTGGTGTGGATGTATCCTGTGGAATAAAATGGACGTGGTCTTTCTTTTAAGAAACTTGCAGTCTCTTGGAAGAGGCAGGCAGTACGCATACATAAGAAATATGTAATTTCAAATTGTCAAAAGTGTGACAATGTCAAGGACCCCAGTGCAGCCACAGGGAATGTTACTGAGGATGACGGGGTGCATTTTGTTTTTTCCAGCCACACAAACCTGGCTGTTGTCAATGAGCACCTCAAATAAGTGCCAAGCTCAGGGACTTTGTATTGGCTGCTCCCTCCCTGAGAGCATTCAGGCTCTCACTCACATATCTGCATGAGTACCTCCCTCATTATAGTTATATTGTTGTTAAAAAATCACCTCACAGTTGCTTTCCTTGACCACAGTCACCCAAAATATCCCCTTTACATACACACGTCACCCTCTGTGCTCATTCTGTGCTTTATTTTTCTTCTCAGCACTTAGTGTTTCGTATATTATAATATATACCCATGCCCTTGTATGTATATGTGTGTGTCTATTAATATATGCATAAAGTATACGAAACACATATTTTTATAAATTAAACACTTGTTTGTTGGGAAGCTATTATGTACCAGGCACTATAGGAGGTGTTGAGTTTATGGAGACAGATGAGCAAAGTTTCTACCCTCACAAAGACCTCCTTTCTAGCTCTGGAATATAAACAGCAAATGATTCAGGGAATAATTTCAGGTAATGATAAGCTACATGAAGGAAAATTAAAAGAGAGGAAGGGTATTGTGAGTGATGAAAGGGGGATGCCTCCTCTCTGGGGAGGCGACAGTTGAGCAGAGACCTGGTTGCAGTGAGGTCAGGGGCCAGGAAGACCAGTCTGTTTGTTCTCTGTTCCCATAGATTAGTTGGCACTTTCTAGATCTTCAAATAAATGGAATCATATAGTGTATAGTTTTTTAGATTTTTTTTCACTCAACATTACCTTTTTGAGTTTTTTCTATATGTATCAGTTTTTGTTCTTTTTTATGAGCATATCTTTTTTATGATATGCTAAGGCATATCTCATGATTTGGATATGCCAAAATTTTTTTTTCTATTTATTTGTTGATAGGTACTAGAGTTTGGGGCTATTAAGAATAGTGCCATGAACAGTTTTCATGTATAGATCTTTTAATAAACATATGTTTTCATTTCTTTTGGGTGAGTTCCTGGGAGTGGATTTGCTAGAACATATAGTAAATGTAGGTTTAATTAATAAGAAAATTTCAAGCTATTTTCCAAAGTACTTGTTCCATTATACACAGCAATGTATTAATATGAGCATAATTATTAATATGAGCATAAGGAGCTGGGTGATCAACATGGTCGGATTCATATTTTTGAAATATCACTGCAGCTGCTTTGTGGAGAATTGGCTCTATAGGACCAAGAATGGAAATCATAAAACATCTGTAGAATTGGCTTGTGTTCACCCTTTATTCAGCCACATCAATAGAGCCCATTCAAATTTTATATCTCCTATTTGCACTTACAGGATTTTGTCACAAATGGGATCCCTATTTCCTTTTTTTTCCCAGTACAGAGCTAGACTTCACTTTCCAGATTTCTTTATAGTTAGCCAGGGACATGACACTAAATCTGTTCCAGAGAATATGGGCAGAAGTGATACCTCCCATGTACCAACATGCCCATAAAATCCTTCCATGTAATCATCCCCATTCTCTGGGGAAACTACTTGCTCCAGAAATAGAGAATTCCAAGGATCTAGAGCATGTTTTTCTTTCTTTCTTTTTTTTTTTTTTTTTGCAGTTTTTGGCCGGGGCTGTGTTTGAACCCGCCACCTCTGGCATATGGGGCCAGCGCCCTACTCCGTTGAGGCACAGGTGCTGCCCTAGAGCATGTTTTTCAACCTTTTTTTTTTTTTTTTTAAGTCTCACAGTACGCTTGAACTTGTAGTCAAATTTCCATAGCACACTTAAATTATGTTGATTAAAAAAAAGGAGTTAAAAAATATACTTACAGTGCTTTGAACTTATTTTGAAAAATAATTGAATTAATGATCTTTAAAATTTTTTTCAGCACACCTAAGATCCTCTCACAGCACCCCAGGCTACCGCAGCACATTGGTTGAAAATCACCAGTCTAGAGGCAGAAAAAGGTACCACGTGGAAGAAGCCTGAGGCCCTGAATGACTGTGTGGAGAAGATCCCTCTGCTGACCCACGTGTGTGATATGAAGAACTAACTGAGAAAATTGTGGTGTAGAGATTAGTCCAGCCCAACTAATCGACCTCATCTTCTGTTCCTTTGGGCTTGCATTTGGTGCTTTACTTGCATCCTTTTGGTTTGACCTGGTTGTTCACCTGCTCATTTTCAACTTGATCTTTCTCTGCTCAACATCAATAGAGCATGATGGGAGTAAAACATTAAACACCGTTTAATATTATTTGCATGTTCCTTTTGCTTTGAAAGTAAACACTTGTTTCAGAAAGGACAAAGGTACTAGTGAACTTTTACTTTATGTGAAGGTGATAACTAGGACTGGGGGACATGAATGAAAGGGAGAGCTATTCTTTTTTCACTTTTATCCTTTTCTATTTTTAATATTTGAAACCATGCAACTCATTTAAAAATAAGTACCTTTTTGAAGTATAAATACCAGTGTCATCCCACTTACTATGATTCAGCTTTGTCTAGGGCAAGGCCTTCCTACCATTAATGACTACATATTAAACTCCCATCATAGGGTGTGGCATGAAGCAGGTAGCACTGTGTAGTGAGTTAGGACTGCAGCTCCAGAATCAGGCAGACCTGGATTAAAAGCTTGCTCCTGCCAATTACTACGTGTGTAACCATGAGCATGAGTCTTCATTTCTCCACACCTCTGTTTCTTCACCTACAGTGCGGCATAATACTAGGACCTGTGTCAGAGGATTGTTGGAAGGTTGATGTCCTAGTGCACTCCATGCTGCTATCACAGAAGACCACGGACTGGGCAATTTGCAATGAACTGACATGTATTGGCTCATGGTCCTGGACGCTGGGAAATCCTTGAGTAAGGGGTGGGCGTCTAGTGAGGGCTTTCTTGCTGAGTCATAACACATGATGGAGGGGCAAAAAGAGAATGAGAGAAAGAAAGAGAGGGTGAGTTTGAGAGGGCAAGAGGGGGCCAACTCACTTTCTAGATCTTCAAATAAATGGAATCATACAGTATATATTTTTTTAGATATGGCTTTTTTCATTCAATATTATGTTTTTGAGGGTTTTTTCCCTATATGTATCAAGGTTGAGCTCTTGACATGTTGGAGGCCCTACTTCACAATGGCAATTAAATTTCAACAAGTTTCAGTGTGAATTTTGGAGGGGACAAACATTCAAGCCATAGCATTCCACCCCCATTCCCTGCAAAATCATGTTCTTCTCATTTACAATATACATTTATTCCATTCCAGCAGCCCCTAAAGTCTTAAGTCATTCCAGTGTCAACTCAGAAGTCTGAAGTCCAGAGTTTCTTCTAAATATTATCTAATCAGATATGGGTGAGACCAAAATCCTGATTCATCCTAAGGAAAAATTTCTTCTAGCTATGAGGCTGTGAAATCAAACAAGTTATCTGCTTCCAAATAATAGTGGCGGGACAGGCGTAGGATAGACATTCCTATTCCAAAAAGGAGAAAGGCAAAGAAAAAGAAAAGGTCCCAAGTAATTCAAAACCCAACAGGGAAAACAACATTCAATCTTAAGCCTCCAGGATAATCCAGGTTTCTGTGTCCCACATGGGGCCTCAGGCAGCCCTTCCTCTCTGGCTTTGCTGAGCTCAGTGCCCCCAGCAGCTGTCACAGGCGCAGTCTTCTGTCTGCAGCTCCCTCTAGGCTGGTGCTCAGGCATATAGCTATATAGTTTTGGGGGGAAGGGGAGCCCACCCTCTTGGTTCTGCTGGGCCTAGTGGGGACTCTCCGTAGCAGGTCTGACCTGCCAGTTCTGCTAAGCATTGCCCTGTTGGGAGCTCTGCAATGCAGCTCTGCTGCAGAGACAGGTCTGTGCCTGGGCCCCTAGTCTGCCAGTGACATCCTTCCCTGTAACCTAGCTCTGTATGACTGAAGAATTAATAACTCTTGGTTGCCATGAAGGCTTAGTGGTTGCTTCTTCCTAAGTGGTGTGGCCCAAGCTGCATCTAGGGCCACTTGACCCACAGCTGGGGTAGCCAAGAAGTACTGTGCCGAATGCTAGGAGCAGAATCTCAAAGCATCCTTGAGCAGGGAGCCTGTGGAGGGGACCCCCAGCCCTATCCCCTGAAACCTCTCTGCCCTCCTAGAGCTCTGGGCCTATGGTGAAAAGGGAAGCCAAACTTCCAAACCACAGCAGACTATATGCATCCCTGGGTGCCAACTTGGCTTAGCACAGTACCTGACGTGGAATAACAGTTCAATAAAGGTTGGCTATTGTAATTAGACATTGAGTAAATGCTTTTTGAATTCCTGCTGAACTGAACAGCCAGATCCTGTTCAAAATTAAATAAACAAACAAAACATAATCCAAACATCCACACATCCTGAATTAGTGCTGCCTAGGTTAGTTTGTCTGAATTTATTTTGACTGCAATACAATCAAACGGCCATAAAACAGTGTGCTTCAGAGGTCTCTCCCCTACTCGGTCCTTTTCATCCTATTTGACATTATTGATAGCCATTTAGAAATAGTGTTTATTTCCTATGCAATCATATTTTCAGAAAGAGCGAACAAAAAAGGAGAGTGGTACTATGATGGGGAAATTTTATTAAGAGATTATTTCATGTTATTGATACGTTGCACCAAGAGTCAAGGAAATATGCCAATCAATAGATGATTACATCAATGTTTAATCTACTTTTAGCCCTTTGCCAGAGTATTTAATTAGCTTGTGATTTGGAAAATTGCGTGGAGTACACAAGGCAATGAATGTCTTGGAACTAAAGGCAGAAGTGATTATTTTGCTTTTAGCATCTTATGAAAAAGAATGACTGCAAAATGTAATGATGTATAGAGAACTTGAAACAGGCAAGATGAGGCTTAGGAAACTCTGAAGGGAAGGCTTGCTTTGGGATTCCCATTCATGTCTGTGTTTGTATCATTTAAATCTTTTAATCTAGGGTTGGTTGTTGGTTTTGTTTTGTAGACGAGGCAATAAATATTTGTTTAGGGATTTTAAGCAGCTTGCCCTGAGTTTTGCTGTTGGTAAGAGCAGTACTTAGGTCATGCCCTCTGTGGAAAAGGTTCCTTCTACTTTGAATGTCAACGTCATTTATTTTGAGATCTGGAAAAGGGTTCTCTGACCTGCTGTTTTACTCATCAGTGCCCCAGGGAATGAATGGCAGGGAGCTGGAGTGCTGGAAGGTCTGTTTTATGGGCTAGGAAAAGTAATAGGTGGAGCACAGGCCTTGTAGGCCTCATCCTAATCCCTGTGAATATATTATGCTAGTTGGCAAAGGGGGACTGAGATTCAAGATGGAGCTAAGGTTCCTTATCAACTGACTTTGAAATGATAGTAGCCTGGATTATCCAGGTGGAACCAATGTAATCACTAGGGTCCTTACGAGTGGAAGAGGGAGGCAGAAGAGAGGATAGACTGATAGCAGCATGAAAAGGACTTGGCTTGACATTGCTGACTTTGAAGATGGAGGAGGAGGCACAAGCTAAAGAATGTGTGCAGCCTCCGGAAGCTGGAAATGCAAGGAAACAGATTCTTCTGAAGAGCATCTAGAAGGATGTTTTAGTTTTCGTTTTAGCTCGGTGAAGTACAGCTTGGACTTTGGCCCTTTGGGACTCTAATAACTCTGTGTTGTTTTAAGCCACTAAGTTTTGGTAATTTGTTATAGAAGCAATAGAGAACTCATACATGCTACATGGCTTTTTGCAGCCACTCTAGTTGTCCTTGAATTTGCTCTTCACACAGTCCTGCCCATCTCTTAGAAGAAGAAATTTCTAATCTGATCAGGTTCTAGTCTAGAGCAGAGGCTGGGCCAAGTTTATTAGTGGGTGTGATAAAAGCAATGAATTGAAGTCTTTCTGGTGCTTGTTTCTGCTCTTTACTCCTCGTGGAATGTAAGTACAAAATATAGTCATATATGGGAGAGGGTTTGCCCAAAGCACATGCTTGATCTCCCTCTCTCTGTTTTTCTGCTTCTATGCACTCTCACCTCTTAGATATACTATCCCAGGCGATGGCTGGTTGGTGGCCAGGAGGTAGCATTATTTGGGCATAGGTTGAGAGGAAGAGGAAGGCTCACAAAGGTGACAGGCTTAAATTGCATTCTCCAGCTAGTTTACCTTTATGATCTGCTCTGCCATTTCACGTTCATGTCCAACTTATACTGAGTGTGCTCTAATTCCTTTTTTTCTTTATCCTTTGTGTTTATGATTCCTTTGAGACTCCTGTGGGAGAAGAGTTGGTGGTTTGGGACAGTTTTTAGGCATCTGCCTCAATGCTATCTTAATTTCATTGAGATCCCACTTTAACCCTGAGATGTTCTCACTCCTTTCTTCCTTTTTCTTCCCAGTCCACCAGCTAATGGAGGAGGCTGCCTTCTTGTCAAAGGGCCTACAGTATGAGGAATTGGCTCATGTGATAAGCCAATTGGCTCATGGAGGCTAAGAAGTTCCACAATCTGCCTTGTGCAAGCTGGACCCAGGAAAGCCAGTAGTGTCCTTCCAGTCTGAGTCTGTAGGCCTGGGAACCAGGAGCTGATGGTGTAGATACCAGTTAAAGGGCAGGAGAAGCCTGATGTTTCAGCTCAGAAGGTGGGTAGGAAAAAAGGCACAAATTCCTCCTTTCACTTTTATGTACTAAACAGGTCCTTAGTGGGTTGAATATTGGCTGCTCCCATTGGGGAGAGCCATCTTCCTTATCTGAGTCCACTGATTTAAATGCTAATCTGATCCTGAAACACTCTCACAGAGGAACCCAGAAATGAGGCTTCATATGAACACTTCATGGCACAATTGAGCTGACACATAAAATTAACCTGCAAACCAGGTCCTTGGAGGGTGGTCAAAGGACAGTTACATTTCCAGCATTCTCGCATCCAGCAGTATTGTGACCTTTATCCCACCTGTTCACATCTGACCTGTCCTTCCAGACAAAACTGAACTGTCACCTCCTCTAGGAAGCATCCCTTCCTCCTCTGATCAAGTGTGAGGTCTCTGCCCATGACCCTTTCTCCACCTCCGGCACCTTTTGCATTCCTTCAAACAATGCTCGTCAATGAGAAACAATGCTTCTAAATATTTAGAAACAAAACCAAAACTAAAGATAAATCAGGCTTTGTAGTCACATGGCCTAGGGCTAACTTCTGGCCTCCTCACTCAACTGATAGCGTGTTTTTACAAGTTACTTAAAGTCTCTAAGTGTCAGTTTCCTCATCTGTAAAGGGATGATGTGGATATTATGAGAACAAAACGATACAGTACCTAGAAGGCTAAGTACTGGGACTATTAGGAGATGCTTGGTCATCGTCAGTCATTCGAGAAAATACTATTATTTAAGGAACTTGGAAACAGAATCTAAATCTTACTATGTTTCTTGTCTACCAATTTTTAAGTGAATAAATGAATGTACTCATTGTGATTTCTGGGTATTACTTCTACAGGGTACCTTAGGACCTCCGTTGGGCACCTGCCTGGGGCCTCTGTCTCCCCAGGCTCCTTGGCACAACCCTTCATCCCTGACATCCTTCCTGCTTTTTCCCAGGTGCCCCTCTCTGCCACCTGAGAGGCTGGAGGATCTGTGATACAGCCGGCTCCGTCACTCTGGCGAATTACCTTGTTCCCGCGCTGTTTGTCAGCAGGAAGAATTTATGTCAGGGACAGAACTCTTCTTGGAGACTTTCATCTTCCTTTTGCTCACAGGCGCCCCACCACTCCTCCTCCCAGTCCCCATCCATCAGCTGCCCTAAGCATCTGTATATTATCCCACTTGCGCCCTCTGTTACCTTTTCTTTCTTGTTTGCTTCCTTTGAGCCAAACACAGGTAGGTGATGGCAGGGAAGATGCACAGCCTGGTTTGCCTTGGCAGGGGAGGGTTGGGGGGATCTTCAAGACTCTTTAGGAATAAGCCTTCTTATTCACGATTCTCCGCTGCTGAAATATGATCACAAGGAGCTCTGGAAATAGGCCCCATCCTCTCTTCCCGAAAGAATTGAGCCATCTTTTTCCTGGTTGCTGCCTGCCACCTGTGCTGAAAGGTTAATCTGTTCCTCTTCTCAACTAGTCCATTTATCATAGGGAAGTGGTCTGTTGTGGAAAATATTGATCAAAGGCCTGCCAGGTCCTCTGCTGGGTTGAAATCGAGTGTTGCAGTCAATCAATGGCTTGGCATTTGGTGGTGTGGAGAGAAGGCGGTGGCCTCTGCAGGGGTGAGGCTGATGGATGAAGAAGGGTGCTAGGAGGGGGGTTCTCTCCACCGCCTCTCCTGGTTGGCATAAAGGGCAGGTACAATCACTGTGGCTGGGTGGGATTGGGAATTACTGGTGGGTGGTCTTGGGAGTCTCAATATCCTCACAGACGGGGATAGGCTTTGTGTGTTGACATGAGGGGAAGCAGTCTCAACAGAGTCTGTTGGAATGACCTCTTGCTGTATAACTGACACTCAGAAAATTCAATTCAGTTGAAGTGATAGAAGTGGGCTATATGCAAGTGAGTCTTTATTTCCAGGAACCCTGATAACCTCCTTGCACAAATTATGCCCTAATTTATTATTAATTGAGCAATAATTTGAATCCCTCCTTCCTTTTCTCCATCTCTCCCTCCTTTCTTCCTTTCTGCCTTCCTGTCTTTCTTCCTGATTGCCTGCCTGCCTCAAATACTTGCTACCAAGTAATAGATTCATGCCTGGCACTTTGCTAACAACTAGGAATAAAGAGAAAGACCGGAAGCAAGGACATTCTCCTCAAGTTGCTCCCATTCATACCTGGAGAAAGAGTCTTACATAGGAAATTGTCTTACAATTCACTAAGCTCTTTGGTGAAGGATGGCCAAGGTGAAGCAACTGAAATGGGAAGATATACTCTGCTTAGGGGAGCAGCAGAGTCAGGAGGGCTTCAGGGAGGAGATGGCTTTGAGCAGTGCCTGGAGAAAAGGACTAGGGACAAATCAAGAAAGGCAATATGGGGTGGAGAAGGGAGTGTGTGGGAAGAAGGGATCATTAAGGCAAACAAACCCAAAAGTAATTCAGTGTGGCAGGCATTAAAAAAAATCAGGCCAGACGCTCAAACGGGGCCATTTTGTGGAGGTCTATGTGAGAAGCTGAGGGAAAGGGAGGGAGTTGTGGGAGTGCTGCCAAAAAGTCGCTACTTGAATTATTTTATTTCTTGTAATAATTGGTATTATTGGTCATAAGAGAGAGAGAACTATCTGCGTCAGTCAGAGTAGAATTTAAGAAAGGGACTATTTACAACAGTGTGAGCACATGTACAGAAAACCACAGGGATTAGGGTAGCACCGCAGGATAATAGGGCACTGTTACTACACCAATACTGGAGTGTCAAGAGAGAATAGTTGTTAACAGACCCCGAAAAAAAAGTGGAGAGAGAGGAGAAATGGGGAGAGGCATGTTTGGGGACCTTTGGTGGAGGTTACCCAGCCCACCCTCAGCAATACCATGGGAATCAAGGAATAAATGTCACTCTCCTCCCTCCCTTCAATCTCTCCCAGTGCTCCCTGCTGACCAATCCTGCTAGAAGCTAAAAGCTTTGGGAGCTGGTGATGAAGCCCATAGCTCAGGGTGCCAGGGTAGTGGTCAGGTTGGTGTGGGAAGATGAATACAGATGGCAAATAGAAGCACCAACTCAAACCAAATTAAGCCAGAGAGTTGTCTGATCAGCTTGCGAGAGCAGAGCTGTTTAAGGCATGCTTAGCCCTGCTTGTCTAGGTTCTGGCTGAATTTTCAGATCACATAAGATGGTCCGATTCCTTGGAGCTTATCTATATCCAGCCAGTTTAGCTGAATATAGATATAGATTATTGTTGAAATTAGATATAGATTATTGTTGAAATTCCAACAATAATCTAGGTTTAACTTGGGTCCTACTTGCATTGGTGAAATGACCCTCGCTTAAATATTCTGAGCCTCATTTATTTCATCTTTAAAGTGGAAATAATATTATCTTTGCCCAGTTGTGGAAAGAGAGATTAGAGAATAACAGTTAAAATCATGGACTTCAGAGCCACACTACCTGCATTCAAATTCCAGATTGTCCACCTACAGGCTAGCAGCCTTGGCTACCTCTTAATTCCTGCAAGTCTTGCTTTCCACATCTGTAAAGTGGGGATGAAAATATTGCAAAGATGTGGAATCAACCCAAGTGTCCATCAATTCATGAGCGGATTAACAAAATGTGGTATGTGTATACCATGGAGTACTTATCCATAAGAAAGGATGAACTAAGGTCTTTTGTAGCAATTCAGAGGGAAAAGAGACCATTATCCTAAGTGAAGTCTCTCAAGAATGAGAAAACAAACATCACAACTTTTCTGTGATAAGTTGGAACTAACTCATGGATGCACAAGGGCATAGACTAGAAAAAAGTAAAAGCCATTGGAACTCAAGAAGGGTTTGGGGGGAGATGGTTGGCAAGAACCCACCAGCACAATGAACACCATTTGGGTGATAGCCACAGCTACAGCCCTGACTCAAGCCATGTATAAAAAATTCTGTATCCGTGTACTATTAGCCCTCAGCAAAGTTCTCAAAGGCCATAAAAAGAGCAGAACTTCACCAGCTAGAAACAGTTGTCTCCATAGACACCATTTTGCTATCACTGGTCATCAGCACCTAGCTTGTCTCAAAACTGCAGATGCTTGTCCAAAAACTGCAGATGTGGACAGAAGGGAACACTTTTACATTGCTGGTGGGACTGTAAACTAATACAACCTTTTTGGAAGGCAGTTTGGAGAACCCTCAAAGAACTCAAGCTAGATCTCCTATTTGATCCTGAAATCTCATTGCTAGGCATCTACCCAGAAGAAAAAAAATCCTTTTACCACAGGGACATTTGCACTAGACAGTTTTTTGCAGCTCAATTTACAATCACTAAAATGTGGAAACAGCCAAAATGCCCACCAACACAGGAATGGATTAACAAGCTGTGGTATATGTATACCATGGAGTACTATTCAGCCACTAAGAAAGATGGAGACTTTACATTTTTCATATTAACCTGATGGATATGGAACACATTATTCTTAGTACTGTATTCAAATGTCAGATTAATTTCAGTTGAAGGACATGCTATAAAATAACCATGAGTAATTCTTAACACTTTTAAAGTTATCAAAAACAAGAAGAATTCGTGATGCTATCACAATCAAGAAGACCCTATGGAGGCATAACTACTAACTGTAATTTGGTATCTTCAATGAGATCCTGGAACAGAATGAAAAAGGACATTAGGGAAAAACTGAAGAAATCTGAATAAAATATAGATTTTGGTTACTAATAATGTACCAATATTGCCTTATTGTGACAAATGTACCACAGTAATGTAAGATGTCAACAATAGGCTCAGTGCCTGTAGCACAGTGGTTATGGCGCCAGCCACATGTATTGAGGCTGGTAGGTTTGAACTCAGCCTGGGCAAGCTAAACAACAATGACAACCATTAAAAAAAAGAAAAAAAGAAAAAAATAGTTGGGCATTGTGGTAGGCACCTGTAGTTTCAGCTACTTGGGAGGCTGAGTTAAGAGAATTGCTTGAGTCCAAGAGTTTGAGGTTGCTGTGAGCTGTGATGCCATAGCACTGTACTGAGGGTGACAAAATGAGACTCTGTCTCAAAAAGAAAAAAATACAAGCAATAACAAATGCTAGAGAGGATGTGAAGAAAGGGAAACACTCCTACTTCATTGGTGTGTATAGAAATTAGTGAAATCACTATAGAGAACAGCATGGAAGTGCCTTAAAAAGCTAAAAATAGAATTACCATATGACTTAGAAATCCTGTGGCTAGATATATATCTAAAAGAAGTGAATTCAGTATATCAAAGATACCTGCACTCCCATGTTTATTGCAGCACTATTTACAATTGCCAAGACTAGGAATCAATCTCAGTGTCCATCAATGGATGAATGTATAAAGAATTGTGGTACATATACACAATGAAATAATATATAGCTATAGAAAGGAAAGAAATCTTGCCATTTGCAACAATATGGATGCAACTGGAAAACATTATGTTAAATGAAAGAAGCCAAGCATAGGGGAGAAATCTCACATGTTTTCAGTCATATGTAGTAGCTAAATACTAAAAACAACTGATCTGCTGGAGACAGAGAAAAGAATGAGTGTACCAGAAGTTGGAAAAGGGTAATGAGGAGGTGGAGATAAAGTGGGGATGGTTAATGGGTACAAAAATATAATGAGAGGGCGGCGCCTGTGCCTCAAAGGAGTAGGGTGCCGTCCCCATATGCCAGAGGTGGCGGGTTCAAACTCAGCCCCAGCCAAAAACTGCAAAAAAAAAAAAAGAGAGATGAGTAACAATATTTGGTAGTACAAAGTGACAATAAATTAGGATATACTTTAAAATAACTAAAAGAGTGGAATAGGAATGTTCCTAATATAGAGAAAAGATAAATGTAACCCCATCAGTAATCCTAGTTACACTGATTTGATTAATACACAATTCACATTGTGTGCCTGTATCAAAACATGTACCCTATAAATATATACAACTACTATGTAATAATTGTTATAATTATAACCTATAATTATAAAAAGTAAAAAATATTAGGAAAAGAAAAAAGCAGAAGAACTCTCTTTAGGAACAAAATCAAATAAAGACACTAGCTAATGGAGTAAAATAAGAGAATTAGTTATCAGTAGATATGCTTTATTTTTATTTATTATTATTATTATTTTTTGAGACAGCGCCTCACACTGTCGCCCTGGGTAGAGTGTCCTGGTGTCATAGTTCACAGCAATCTCAAACTCTTGGGCTTGAGTAATCCTCTTGTCTCAGCTTTCCTAGTAGCTGGGACTACAGGTGCCAAACAATGCCTGACTTATTTTTGTATTTTTAGTAGAGATGGGGTCTTCCTTTTGCTCGGGCTGGTCTCCAACTCCTGAGCTCGAGCAATCTGTCTGCTTTGGCCTCCCAGAGTGCTAAGATTATAGGTATAAATCACGTTGCCTGGCTAGTAGATATGCTTTATATTGAAATGCCAGAGGAAGGTCTTGGGAAGAAAGTAAAAGATAACTTGGTTATAGCTTTCATGTGACGGTCCTAAGTTAGTTTCATAGTAGGGGTGAATACATTGGATATTTTTTCTTCCATTCTTGAGACACTTTACTGAGAAGAATATGTTCCAGCTCCATCCATGTAAACATGAAAGAGGTAAAGTCTCCATCTTTCTTCAAGGCTGCATAGTATTCCATGGTGTACATATACCACAATTTGTTAATCCATTCGTGGATCGATGGGCACTTGGGTTTTTTCCATGACTTAGCAATTATGAATAGGGCTGCAATAAAGAACCTGTGGTGCATCTTACAAGGGTACACGTGAGCCTTGGCAAATGTGGAATGTAAATGTCTTGGCAAAGTAACTAAGAAAATGCCAGGAGGGCTATGTCAACTAATGAGATGAAAATGTGTCAAATATTTTATGAACCAAGTGTATGGTGCCCCATGATCATATTGATGTACACAGCTATGATTTAATAAAAAAATAAAGAAAGAAAGAAAGTAAAAGATAAAAATATGGGGAAATCTAGAGCTTTAGGAATAAAGAGTAACAGAAATGGTAAAAAAAATAAAAAATTCTGTATCCTCCTCATATGTAGTGTTTTGAAATAAAATAAATAAATCATAAATACAAAACAAAAGAAAAAGAAAAGAATACCCATGGTTGTTAAACAACAGTGCATGAGGATTTTGCAACTGGTCTGAAACCTAGACAGAGTGTAATGAAAGTCAGCTGATGTTTTTGTTGTTACTATTATTAGCCATGCTTAGATTCTATTCAGGTGTGATAAACCCTTTTCCTTTGAATTTTCGGAAAGAGAATCCTTCCAGTCTTTCCACATACCTTGTGAAAGACTCCCCTCTGCCATGCTGAGAATGGTAACCAGGTATAAATTTCTAAGCTCTAATCATGGGAGGGAGCGATGATGGTAATTTGCTCTGCCTCTCACTTCCCTCTTCTGCCTTCTTCCATGAACTTATTTCCTGTTGATTTCAACTCTTCCAGAATTGTTAACAGAATCTGCTCAGCTGTAATTGTTGGTTTCTCTGGCCTACAAAGACCAGGTCGTGGTGACATGCTGGTCCTCCCACGATGCCCGGATTTTCACTGTTCATTGTTGGGAACACATCCCTGACAGCATCTGGTAAGAGCCCCAAGGTATGTGACAAGCATGTTAATGTCATTAGGGAGGACAGGCAGGTTGGGGTCCCAGGTCAGGCTTTCACATTCTAATGGACTTCCCTTCCCTGGGAAATGTCCATGCTGAAGAAAGGGGAAATTTTCTTTCTTATTTTCTTTTGCTTTGTAAAAGAACCAATTGTCCATGAAATCAAGGGAAGGTAAAATACATATTAAAATACTGTGGGTTTGCAAAAATCAGTTAGATGAAAAAAATAAAAGCTCCAAAATAATGCCGGTCCCTGCCTCTGAGATTTATAATCATATTACATTGCTTGTAGTTCTGGTAACAACAACAACAAAAATATAAGTGTATAAGTTTAAAATATGATTCTGAGCGGCATGGTGTATTGTGAAAGAAAAAATTCTCAAGCAGAAATTAGGTGACCAGATTCCATTCTGCATCCATCCAGCTCTATGCTGAAGAGATCCCAGCCCCCTCAAAGACACAGTTCTCCCATCCATAGGATGAGAGAGTGTGGCCTGACACAGTCCAGAAACCACCCAATATCTATATATTTTTTCTATTATTGTTTGGTTGCTGAGAATATTCAATGGTATTTCTTTTGCCTTGAAAATGAAAGTGATGGCTGAAGCCAGTTGATAACTTTGCAAATCCACCTGACTTCTATGACACTTTTAGGTTCTAATGCCTCTTAGTTGCAAGGATAGTTGCTTGCCAATATTCCAGCTGGGCTTTTTGTTTCTATGTACATACAGGCAGAGTACAGGGTTCTTTTCTGTCCCTTCCAGGAACCCAAATCCAACCTCCATCTTGTCCTCAGAGTTGACGGATATGATTCCTTAGGTTATAAAGAAGTGACTTTCCGTGTTACGTGTGGACTGAACCACAGAGCAGAATGACTGTTAGAAGATCATTAAGTCATTGGATGCTGCCGAGAATAAGAGGCCCCTCCAGAGTTTCCAGAAAGGCCCACCCCAGTGGGGAACACACACCTGGGAGCAGTGATTCAACACCACTTACCCTTGGCCTTTGACAGCCCCCCTGAGAGGTGATTAGGTGGCTCTTTTCTCCCCATGGGAACCCTCCCTGTGTTGCTTCCCTCTAACCCCCATCTCTATTTATCTCGCCCCTGAATTAGTCTATCATTTTTCTATAACAAATTAGCTCAAACAAACTGGCTTAAAACAACACTAATTTATTGCCCTATAGATCTGGAGGTTAGAAGTCCAAAATGATTCTCAATGGGACAAAATCAGGCTGTCAACAGGATTGGATTCCTTCTGAACACTTCTGGAGAGATTCTGTTTTCTTGCCTTTTCTACCTTCAAGAGGAGACCTGCTTTCTTGGTTCATGGCCCCTTCCTTCACCTTCAGCCTCCAATTGTATCATTCTGGCCTCTGCTTCCATCATTAGACCCCAAACCTGCTACTCATATGAGGACCCGGGTTTTTACACTGGGCCCATTCAGATAATCTAGGATAATAACCCCTTCCCAAAATCTTTAACTTAACCACACCTGCAAGGCCACTCTGCAAGGTAACATATTTACAGGTTACAGGGATCTGGAGATGGACATCTTTGAGGGGCCATTATCCTGCCAATCGCTCCCTTCATCTCAGTCTTTCCCCTTTGTTGCTTCTCCCTGGTCCTGGAAACAACTTCCACTACTCCTGGAGTTTTGGGGTAAAAAAACCTTATATGGATTGTTTAGTCTTCCAAAACTCCTAAGTTCTGGCTTTTAATACAAAAGCTCTTCCTCTGCTTTTTCTGCCCTAAAAACTTTTCCTGAGACCATTGATATCTCATTGAGTTTAAAAGAATGACATGCATGGGATAAAATTATAATTACTGGGGACAGAAAAAGTGTTCATAAATGCATGACTACATTAACCCCAACACAGAAAAATCCATCAGTCTGTACTCCTTCCTTCTTACTTTACATTTAAAAGAAGACTGGGGGAGGCGGAGCAAGATGGCAGCCGAATAACAGCTTCCTTGCATCTGGGCACCGTGAGTCTGGGGATATAGGACTCCAGGAATCTCTGGCTGGTGGGATCTGCCTATCATCACCCCTGAGAGGATACAGGGAGTCAGCGAGAGACTTCTGGACCCCAAGAGGAGGACTAAAACAGTGGAAAACCGGCAAGTGGTCGCGTGTGTTCAATCCGTCTAAACCCGCCCCCAACTGTAAGTTCAGTAGCAGCGAGACTGCAAACCAGAAAGGCCTTACCTGTGAACTGTTTTGGTGTCTTTGGACTTGGCACTCAGCTGAACTGCCTTGGGGAGAGCCTGAGTGGGAGTGTGGAGAACTTTGGCCTTTGTCTAGGGCCCCAGTCTGAGCCGCTGAGCCAGACAGAGCTAATAGTGTTTGGCTCTGGGTCACAGGCAGACATTGTGAGGGATCTGTCCTGGCAAGCTCCGCTCTCAGGGTCGCAGAGCTGGAATTGGGTGGGAGCTGGTAACCCAGCGACCAAGTAGCCTAAGGGCGGGGTCTGAGCCGCCTTGCAGCCCTAAGCCTCGGGGGCAGAGGGAGACCAGTTTTGACACACAGGATAAGTGGATAGCCTCTTCAGCAGTGATTCCAGCGATAAGCACTTCCCTGAGAAAGCTTCTGCTCAGTAAGTGAACAAGTTCAAAATGCCTTTTAAGTGGGCTGAAGAGAGATTTAGGGTGTCTACCTACTGGGCTTTGAGAAACTAGCAGCCTCCAGTTGTATCAGAACTGTGATTAACATCTCATACCCCAGAAGACCACGTGTTGCCCAGACAATATTCAATAACATATACATACTGCTTTGTTTTTGGTTGTGTTTTTTTTTTTTTTCTTTTTGGTTTGGTTGTTTTTTTTGTTTATTTTGATGTTGTGGACTGTTGTTTTGTTTTTTAAGTTCAACCTTTTCCATACAGATCCTTTTTCTTTCTCAATTTCTCTAGTTTAATTATAATTTCCCAATGCTGCCTATTTCAATAATTAGAACTTCATTTTTATTAGTGTTTCTACCGCTATTTTTTTTCCAGCCAATTTTATCCCGTAAAGTTTTCTGTTTGCTTGTGTTGGTTTGATTTACAGCATTTTTGTCTTTCCTCTCTACTTGGTGGAGGTGGGGTACTGTGTCTGATCAGGTTAGCAAAGAGCTGCTGACCTCAAGGGAACCACGCCACTGGGCACCCCCAGAAGGTGGGTTTTTTTTTTTAAAGTTGTATGAAAGTACCCTACTGTACACCTATATTGCTCTGTCTCCCTCTTTCTGTGCCTCTCTTCTTTTTGTCAATATTCCTTTTACCCACCCCCCCTCTCCTTTCTCTATTGTTCTTTTTTTTTTTCTTATCACTCAGTCCTCCTTTCTTTCATCCCTTTTTTGCTCTTAAACCTTCTCACCCTTCTGGTCCTGTAACCCTTAGTCCACAGGCACGAGAACTAAAAGAGCCAGAGGAAGTGAAAGGAAAATTAGGGCAAGGAAACAGATAAAAGAAATAACCCATGAGGAAGAATCAGCAGAAAACTCCAGGCAACATGAAGAACCAGTCCAGAACAACCCCGCCAAGGGACCATGAGGTAGCTACTGCAGAGGATTCCACCTATACAGAAATATTAGGAATGACAGAAAGGGAATTTAGAATACACATGTTGAAAACAATGAAAGAAATGATGGAAACAATGAAGGAAACTGCTAATAAAGTGGAAAATAACCAAAAGGAAATCCAAAAACAGAATCAAATAAGAGATGAATGATATGAAGAATATAAAAAGGATATAGCAGAGCTGAAGGAAATGAAACAGTCAATCAGGGAACTTAAAGATGCAATGGAAAGTATCAGCAACAGGTTAGACCATGCAGAAGAAAGAATATCAGAGGTAGAAGACAAAGTTTTTGAGATAACTCAGATAGTAAAAGAGGCAGAAAAGAAGACAGAGAAAGCAGAACGTTCACTGTGAGAATTATGGGACTTTATGAAGCGTTCCAACATACGAGTTATAGGAATTCCAGAAGGGGAAGAAGAATGCCCCAGAGGAATGGAAGCCATACTAGAGAATATTATAAAAGAAAATTTCCCAAATATCACCAAAGATTCTGACACACTGCTTTCAGAGGGCTATGGGACCCCAGGTCACCTCAACTCTAACCGAGCTTCTCCAAGACACATTGTGATGAACCTGTCCAAAGTCAAGACAAAAGAAAAGATTCTGCAAGCTGCCAGGAGTAAGCGCCAGTTGACCTACAGGGGCAAATCCATCAGATTGACCGCAGACTTCTCTAATGAAACTTTCCAAGCAAGAAGACAATGGTCATCTACCTTTAATCTACTTAAACAGAACAATTTCCAGCCCAGAATTCTGTACCCTGCTGAGCTAAGCTTCAAAATTGATGGAGAAATCAAATCATTTACGGATATACAAACATTGAGGAAATTCGCCACAACAAGACCAGCTCTACAGGAAATACTTCAACCTGTTCTGCACACTGACCACCACAATGGATCAGCAGCAAAGTAAGAACTCAGAAATTAAAGGACAGAACCTAACCTCCACACTGATGCAAAAGATAAAACTAAGCAATGGACTATCACAAAATAAGACAAATAGAATACTACCACAATTATCAATTATCTCAATAAATGTTAATGGCTTGAATTCCCCACTGAAGAGACATAGATTGGTTGACTGGATTAAAAAACACAAGCCATCCATTTGCTGTCTGCAAGAAACACACCTGGCTTCAAAAGACAAATTAAAGCTCCAAGTCAAGGGTTGCAGTCAATTTTTCAGGCAAATGGAATTCAGAAGAAAAGAGGAGTTGCAATCTTATTTTCAGATACATGTGGATTTAAAGCAACTAAAGTCAAAAAAGACAAAGATGGTCACTTTATATTGGTCAAGGGAAAAATACAACAAGAAGACATTTCAATTCTAAATATCTATGCACCCAATTTAAATTCTTCCAGATTCTTGAAACAGACCTTACTCAGTCTGAGCAATATGATAACTGATAATACCATAATAACAGAGGACCTTAACACTCCTCTTACAGAGCTGGACAGATCCTCTAAACAGAAATTAAACAAGGATATAAGAGACTTAAATGACACCCTAGAACAACTGTGCTTGATAGACGCATATAGAAGACTCCATCCCAAAGATAAAGAATATACATTCTTCTCATCACCCCATGGAACATTCTCCCAAATTGATCATATCCTGGGACACAAAACAAATATCAACAGAATCAAAAGGATTGAAATTTTACCTTGTATCTTCTCAGACCATAAGGCACTAAAGGTGGTACTCAATTCTAACAAAAATGCTCAACCCCACCCAAAGGCATGGAAATTAAACAATCTTCTGTTGAATAATAAATGGGTGAAGGAAGAAATAAAACAGGAAATCATTAACTTCCTTGAGCATAACAACAATGAAGATACAAGCTACCAAAACCTGTGACATACTGCAAAAGCAGTTTTGAGAGGAAAATTCATCGCTTTAGATGCCTACATTCGAAAAACAGAAAGAGAGCACATCAACAATCTCACAAGAGATCTTATGGAATTGGAAAAAGAAGAACGATCTAAGCCTAAACTCAGGAGAAGAAAAGAAATATCCAAAATCAAATCAGAGATCAATGAAATTGAAAACAAAAGAATCATTCAGAAAATTAATGAAACAAGGAGTTGGTTTTTTGAAAAAATAAATAAAATAGATAAACCATTGGCCAGATTAACGAGGAATAGAAAAGTAAAATCTCTAGTAACCTCAATCAGAAATGATAAAGGGGAAATAACAACTGATCCCACAGAGATACAAGAGATCATCTCTGAATACTACCAGAAACCCTATGCCCAGAAATTTGACAATGTGAAGGAAATGGATTAATATTTGGAATCACACCCTCTCCCTAGATTCAGCCAGGAAGAAATAGAGCTCCTGAACAGACCAATTTCAAGCACTGAGATCGAAGAAACAATAAAAAATCTTCCAACCAAAAAATGCCCTGGTCCAGATGGCTTCACTCCAGATGGCTTCACTCCAGAGTTGTATCAAACTTTCAAGGAAGAGCTTATTCCTGTACTGCAGAAATTATTCCAAAAAATTGAGGAAGAAGAAATCTTCCCCAACACATTCTATGAAGCAAACATCGCCCTGATACCAAAACCAGGAAAAGACCCAAACAAATAGGAGAATTTCAGACCAATCTCACTCATGAACATAGACGCATAAATTCTCAACAAAATCCTAGCCAATAGATTACAGCTTATCATCAAAAAAGTCATTCATCATGATCAAGTAGGCTTCATCCCAGGGATGCAAGGCTGGTTTAACATACGCAAGTCTATAAACGTTATCCACCATATTAACAGAGGCAAAAATAAAGATCACATGATCCTCTCAATAGATGCAGAAAAAGCATTTGATAAAATCCAGCATCTTTTTCTAATTAGAACACTGAAAAGTATAGGCATAGGTGGCACATTTCTAAAACTGATTGAGGCTATCTATGACAAACCCACAGCCAATATTTTGCTGAATGGAGTAAAACTGAAAGCTTTTCCTCTTAGAACTGGAACCAGACAAGGTTGTCCTCTGTCACCTTTACTATTCAACATAGTGCTGGAAGTTCTAGCCAATACAATTAGGCAAGACAAGGAAGTAAAGGGAATCCAAATGGGAGCAGAGGAGGTCAAACTCTCCCTCTTTGCTGATGACATGATCTTATATTTAGAGAACCCCAAAGACTCAACCACAAGACTCCTAGAAGTCATCAAAAAATACAGTAATGTTTCAGGATATAAAATCAATGTCCACAAGTCAGTAGCCTTTGTGTACACCAATAACAGTCAAGATGAGAAGCTAATTAAGGACACAACTCCCTTCACCATAGTCTCAAAGAAAATGAAATACCAAGAATATACTTAACGAAGGAGGTGAAGGACCTCTATAAAGAAAACTATGAAATCCTCAGAAAGGAAATAGCAGAGGATATTAACAAATGGAAGAACATATCATGCTCATGGATGGGAAGAATCAACATTGTTAAAATGTCTATACTTCCCAAAGCAATCTACCTATTCAATGCCATTCCTATCAAAATACCAACATTGTACTTTCAAGATTTGATTCTGCGTTTTGTATGGAACTGGAAAAAAGCTAAGGCAGTTCTCTGTAACAAAAATAAAACTGGGGGCATGAGCATACCAGATTTTAGTCTGTACTACAAAGCCATAGTGGTCAAGACAGCATGGTACTGGCACAAAAACAGAGACATAGGCACTTGGAATCGAATTGAAAACCAAGAAATGAAACTAACATTTTACAACTACCTAATCTTTGATAAACCAAACAAGAACATACCTTGGGGGAAAGACTCCCTATTCAATAAATGGTGTTGGGAGAACTGGATGTCTACATGTAAAAGACTGAAACTGGACCCACACCTTTCCCCACTCACAAAAATTGATTCAAGATGGATAAAGGACTTAAATTTAAGGCATGAAACAATAAAAATCCTCCAAGAAAGCATAGGAAACACACTGGAAGATATTGGCCTAGGGAAAGACTTCATGAAGAAGACTGCCATGGCAATTGCAACAACAACAAAAATAAACAAATGGGACTTCATGAAACTGAAAAGCTTCTGTACAGCTAAGGAGATAATAACCAAAGCAAAGAGACAACCTACACAATGGGAAAGGATATTTGCATATTTTCAATCAGACAAAAGCTTGATAACTAGGATCTATAGAGAACTCAAATTCATCCACATGAAAAAAGTCAACAATCCCTTATATCAATGGGCAAGAGACATGAATAGAACTTTCTCTAAAGACGACAGACGAATGGCTAACAAACACATGAAAAAATGTTCATCATCTCTATATATTAGAGAAATGCAAATCAAAACAACCCTGAAATATCATCTAACCCCAGTGAGAATGGCCCACATCACAAAATCTCAGAACTGCAGATGCTGGCGTGGATGTGGAGAGAAGGGAACATTTTTACACTGCTGGTGGGACTGCAAACTAGCACAACCTTTCTGGAAGGAAGTATGGAGAAACCTCAAAGCACTCAAGCTAGGCCTCCCATTTGATCCTGCAATCCCATTACTGGGCATCTACCCAGAAGGAAAAAATTCCTTTTATCATAAGGACACTTGTACTAGACTGTTTATTGCAGCTCAATTTACAATCGCCAAAATGTGGAAACAGCCTAAATGTCCACCAACCCAGGAATGGATTAACAAGCTGTGGTATATGTATACCATGGAATAATATTCAGCCATTAAAAAGAAAATGGAGACTTTACATCCTTCGTATTAACCTGGATGGACGTGGAAGACATTATTCTTAGTAAAGCATCACAAGAATGGAGAAGCATGAATCCTATGTACTCAATTTTGATATGAGGACAATTAATGACAATTATGGTTATGGGGGGGGATAGAAAGAGGGAAGGAGGGAGGGGGGTGGGGCCTTGGTGTGTGTCACACTTTATGGGGGCAAGACATGATTGCAAGAGGGACTTTACCTAACAATTGCAATCAGTGTAACCTGGCTTATTGTACCCTCAATGAATCCCCAACAATTAAAAAAAAAAAAAAAAAAGGAGACTGGGATCTAGAAGCTCATGTTGATTATTCCTGCAGCTGTCCGAGGTATGTAAGTGGCAGTATCCAATCATTCTTTTATTTGCAAACTTGAAAAAAAGTATCTACAATATGCAGGGTATGGTCTCAGGTAAAGTAGAATTGGCTTGATACCATTAAAAAAAACAACAACACAGGATTGTCATCCCCATCAGAGTGGCCAAAACAGAAGAGACAGCAAATATAAAGTGTTGATGAGAGGTAGGACACACGCCCTTGGAGCCCCTGAACTGTTATGTAAGGTTTACTCTGAAGGTTCTGGGCTGGAGAGATCACAAAGGGGTAACAGAGATGTCAGAGGAACACAGCCATGGTTTGAGTCTTCCCAGTCCTGACACTGGTGAGTCCAGCTCCCGGCCTTTGAGTTGTCTCCCCGGAGACTGAACAAATCAGAAACGAGCTGTCCAGGCTCTGCCCAGAATGCAAATTAGTGGACAAAATAGAATAAAACCAACCAACCAGCAAACAAACAAAAGGCAAAACTAACTGTGATGTTAGAAATGAGAACAGAGGTTACCCTTGTAGGGATAGAGGCTGGATGCAGGGATATAAAGGAACCCCGAGGAGTGGTGATGTTCTGTTCCTTCACTGGGATGTTGGTTTTGTAAGTGTGTTCAATTTTTAGAAATGTATGGAGCTGCACATTGATGACTTGTATACTCCAGATAGATAGATAGGGACATATGTACATGTTACACTTTAACAAAAAGAGAAAAAATTCACTGGACTGAGATCTGGATGCCTGTTCCAGGTCTGGTTTAGTCCCTGACTTAGACAAAGAACTGGGGCTCTGTGCTACTTGTGTTTCTGAGAACTAAATGTTTCAAAAATAAATAAATACCAAGAAAAAAAAAAAAAAAACCCAGAAACTCAATTGCAACTGGCTTATGGAAGAAAAAAGTTTCTTGTATTATCATGTGAAAGAAAAGATCAGTCCTCAGGCAGGGCTGGATCCAGAGGTTCTAACTGTGCTAGTCAAAGTATGCTAGGACTAGATCTCTTGTGTTCCGTTTCTCTGCTTCTTGGCACTGTTTTAGTCAGACCATTCTTGGCTCCAGGCTGAATTTCTATACTGGGTATCCACTGTGACGTATTCATGGCCTACCAGCCCAACAGTGAGAGGGCTCTTCTTTCCCATTTGTTTCCACAAAGAAGGAGAACTCTTAACTCACTGGCCAAGAGTGGGTCGTGTGTATAATCCTGAACCAATTGAGAAGGCCAGGGAGATTGGCCAGACCAATGTCACATGGCCACTCCTGGAATCAGGGGTTGTTCACATCCAGATAACTGGGAGAGGATGATTCCCTGAGGGAAGTTAAGACACTGCCACCAGTAGAAGGGGCGTTAGGTCTGGAAAGGTAAACAAATAGATATCTGTGATGTACATTCTGTGCCTCAATGTCTCCACCTGTAAATTGGGTGGAATGGTGATCCCTAAGATTTCCTCCTCTGCCCTCAAACACTAAGTTTTCAGGATTTTGATCTTGATGCTAAAGGAGTTCTTGGTGCAAGTCAGGATGTGTAATGGCTGTGATTAGTAGAACTGACCAATTAACTTACCCATGTCTTTAACTTCTGGTAGTACACCTGATTGGTTCTAGAGAGAAAGACTTAATTAGCATAGTCATTCCAGGGTATTCAGGGAAAATTGGTCCTGGGACCCCACCCCATCCCCCAATACTAAGTCTCATTAAATGCTGAAGTCTCTGACATAAAATGTCATACTATTTGCATATAACCTATGTATATCCTTCTTTATATTTTAAATCATCTCTAGGTTTCTTATAATACTGAATACTATGTAAATGACATACAAATCATTGTTATATTGCATTTTCATTTCTATTATTTTCAATTTTTTACACTTCTTTTTTTTTACTTCAGATTAATAGGTAACAATTAGGTTACAATGTTTGCATTTGTTAGGTAGAGTCCCCATTGTAGTTGTGTCTCACACCTGGAAATGTGCCATATACCCTTACATTGTACCCATTAAGTGGGAACACACAAATCCCCCTCCCTATTCCTTCTTCCTCAACTTGAATTTAATTGAGTTTTTTTTTTTATTGTTGGGGATTCATTGAGGGTACAATAAGCCAGGTTACACTGATTGCAATTGTTAGGTAAAGTCCCTCTTGCAATCATGTCTTGCCCCCATAAAGTGTGACACACACCAAGGCCCCACCCCCTCCCTCCTTCCCTCTTTCTGTTCCCCCCCCATAACCATAATTGTCATTAATTGTCCTCATATCAAAATTGAGTACATAGGATTCATGCTTCTCCATTCTTGTGATGCTTTACTAAGAATAATGCCTTCCACGTCCACCCAGGTTAATACGAAGGATGTAAAGTCTCCATTTTTCTTAATGGCTGAATAGTATTCCATGGTATACATATACCACAGCTTGTTAATCCATTCCTGGGTTGGTGGGCATTTAGGCTGTTTCCACATTTTGGCGATTGTAAATTGAGCTGCACTAAACAGTCTAGTACAAGTGTCCTTATGATAAAAGGAATTTTTTCCTTCTGGGTAGATGCCCAGTAATGGGATTGCAGGATCAAATGGGAAGTCTAGCTTGAGTGCTTTGAGGTTTCTCCATACTTCGTTCTAGAAAGGTTGTGCTAGTTTGCAGTCCCACCAGCAGTGTAAAAGTGTTCCCTTCTCTCCACATCCACGCCAGCATCTGCAGTTTTGAGATTTTGTGATGTGGGCCATTCTCACTGGGGTTAGATGATATCTCAGGGTTGTTTTGATTTGCATTTCTCTAATATATAGAGATGATGAACATTTTTTCATGTGTTTGTTAGCATTCGTCTGTCGTCTTTAGAGAAAGTTCTATTCATGTCTCTTGCCCATTGATATATGGGATTGTTGACTTTTTTCATGTGGATGAATTTGAGTTCTCTATAGATCCTAGTTATCAAGCTTTTGTCTGATTGAAAATATGCAAATATCCTTTCCCATTGTGTAGGTTGTCTCTTTGCTTTGGTTATTATCTCCTTAGCTGTACAGAAGCTTTTCAGTTTCATGAAGTCCCATTTGTTTATTTTTGTTGTTGTTGCAATTGCCATGGCAGTCTTCTTCATGATGTCTTTCCCCAGGCCCATATCTTCCAGTGTGTTTCCTATGCTTTCTTTGAGGATTTTTATTGTTTCATGCCTCAAATTTAAGTCCTTTATTCATCTTGAATCAATTTTTGTGAGTGGGGAAAGGTGTGGGTCCAGTTTCAGTCTTTTACATATAGACATCTAGTTCTCCCAACACCATTTATTGAATAGGGAGTCTTTCCCCCAAGGTATGTTCTTGTTTGGTTTATCGAAGATTAGGTGGTTGTAAGATGTTAGTTTCATTTCTTGGTTTTCAATTCGATTCCAAGTGTCTATGTCTCTGTTTTTGTGCCAGTACCATGCTGTCTTGACCACTATGGCTTTGTAGTACAGGCTAGAATCTGGTATGCTGATGCCCCCAGCTTTATTTTTATTACTAAGAACTGCTTTAGCTATACAGGGTTTTTTCCGGTTCCATACAAAACGCAGAATCATTTTTTCTAAATCTTGAAAGTACAATGTTGGTATTTTGATAGGAATGGCATTGAATAGGTAGATTGCTTTGGGAAGTATAGACATTTTAACAATGTTGATTCTTCCCGTCCATGAGCATGGTATGTTCTTCCATTTGTTAATATCCTCTGCTATTTCCTTTCTGAGGATTTCTTAGTTTTGTTTATAGAGGTCCTTCACCTCCTTCATTAGGTATATTCCTAGGTAGTTCATTTTCTTTGAAACTATGGTGAAGGGAGTTGTGTCCTTAATTAGCTTCTCATCTTGACTGTTATTGGTGTACACAAAGGCTACTGACTTGTGGACATTGATTTTATATCCTGAAACATTACTCTATTTTTTGATGACTTCTAGGTGTCTTGTGGTTGAGTCTTTGGGGTTCTCTAAGTATAAGATCATGTCGTCAGCAAAGAGGGAGAGTTTGACATCCCCTGCTCCCATTTGGATGCCCTTTATTTCCTTGTCTTGCCTAATTGTATTGGCTAGAACTTCCAGCACTATGTTGAATAGTAAAGGTGACAGAGGACAACCTTATCTGGTTCCAGTTTTAAGAGGAAAAGCTTTCAGTTTTACTCCATTCAGTAAAATATTGGCTGTGGTTTTGTCATAGATAGCTTCAATCAGTTTCAGAAATGTGCCACTTATGCCTATACTCTTCAGTGTTTTAATTAGAAAAGGATGCTGGATTTTATCAAATGCTTTTTCTGCATCTATTGAGAGGATCATGTGATCTTTATTTTTGCCTCTGTTAATATGGTGGATAACGTTTATGGACTTGTGTATGTTAAACCAATCTTGCATCCCTGGGATGACGCCTACTTGATCATGCTGAATGACTTTTTTGATGATAAGCTGTAATCTATTGGCTAGGATTTTGTTGAGAATTTTTGTATCTATATTCATGAGTGAGATTGGTCTGAAATTCTCCTTTTTGTTTGAGTCTTTTCCTGGTTTTGGTATCAGATTGATGTTTGCTTCATAGAATGTGTTGGGGAAGACTCCTTCTTCCTCAATTTTTTGGAATAATTTCTGCAGTACAGGAATAAGCTCTTCCTTGAAGGTTTGATAGAATTCTGGAGTGAAGCCATCTGGACCAGGACATTTTTTGGTTGGAAGCTTTTTTATTGTCTCTTTGATCTCAGTGCTTGAAATTGGTCTGTTTGGGAGCTCTATTTCTTCCTGGCTGACTCTAGGGAGAGGGTGTAATTGCAAATATTTATCCATTTCCTTCACATTGTCAAATTTCTGGGCATAGAGTTTCTGGTAGTATTCCGAGATGATCTCTTGTATCTCTGTGGGATCAGTTGTTATTTCCCCTTTATCATTTCTTATTGAGGTTACTAGAGATTTTACTTTTCTATTCCTCGTTAATCTGGCCAATCTTTTATCTATTTTATTTTTTTTTTCAAAAACCATCTCCTTGTTTCATTAAATTTCTGAATGATTCTTTTCTTTGCAATGTCATTGATCTCTGATTTGATTTTGGATATTTCTTTTCTTCTACTGAGTTTAGGTTTAGATTGTTCTTCTTTTTCCAAATCCATAAGATGTCTTGTGAGATTGTTGATGTGCTCTCTTTCTGTTTTTTGAATGTAGGCATCTAAAGCGATGAATTTTCCTCTCAAAACTGCTTTTGCAGTATCCCACAGGTTTTGGTAGCTTGTGTCTTCATTGTTGTTATGCTCAAGGAAGTTAATGATGTCCTGTTTTATTTCTTCCTGCACCCATCTGTTATTCAACAGAAGATTGTTTAGTTTCCATGCCTTTGGGTGGGGTCGAGCATTTTTGTTAGAGTTGAGTTCCACCTTTAGTGCCTTATGGTCTGAGAAGATACAAGGTAAAATTTCAATCCTTTTGATTCTGTTGATATTTGTTTTGTGTCCCAGGATATGATCAATTTTGGAGGATTTCCATGGGGTGATGAGAAGAATGTATATTCTTTATCTTTGGATGGAGTGTTCTATATGCGTCTATCAAGCACAGTTGTTCTAGGGTGTCATTTAAGTCTCTTATATCCTTGTTTAATTTCTGTTTAGAGGATCTGTCCAGCTCTGTAAGAGGAGTGTTAAGGTCCCCTGTTATTATGGTATTATCAGATATCATATTGCTCAGACTGAGGAAGGTCTGTTTCAAGAATGTGGGAGCATTTAAATTGGGTGCATAAATATTTAAAATTAAAATGTTTTCTTGTTGTATTTTTCCCTTGACCAATATAAAGTGACCATCTTTGTCTTTTTTGACTTTAGTTGCTTTAAATCCACATGTATCTGAAAATAAGATTGCAACTCCTCTTTTCTTCTGAATTCCATTTGCCTGAAAAATTGTCTTCCAATCCTTGACTCGAGCTTTAATTTGTCTTTTGAAGCCAGGTGTGTTTCTTGCAGACAGCAAATGGATGGGTTGTGTTTTTTAATCCAGTCAGCCCATCTATGTCTCTTCAGTGGGGAATTCAAGCCGTTAACATTTATTGAGATAATTGATAAGTGTGATAGTATTCTATTCATCTTGTTTTGGGAGAGTCTATTGCATAGTTTTATCTTTTGCATCAGTGTGGAGGTTAGGTTCTGTCCTTTAATTTCTGAGTTCTTACTTTGCTGCTGATCCATTGTGGTGGTCAGTGTGCAGAACAGGTTGAAGTATTTCCTGTAGAGCTGGTCTTGTTGTGGCGAATTTCCTCAATGTTTGTACATCCGTAAATGATTTGATTTCTCCATCAATTTTGAAGCTTAGCTTAGCAGGGTACAGAATTCTGGGCTGGAAATTGTTCTGTTTAAGTAGATTAAAGGTAGATGACCATTGTCTTCTTGCTTGGAAAGTTTCATTAGAGAAGTCTGCGGTCAATCTGATGGATTTGCCTCTGTAGGTCAACTGGCGCTTACTCCTGGCAGCTTGCAGAATCTTTTCTTTTGTCTTGACTTTGGACAGGTTCATCACAATGTGTCTTGGAGAAACTCGGTTAGAGTTGAGGTGACCTGGGGTCCGATAGCCCTCTGAAAGCAGTGTGTCAGAATCTTTGGTGATATTTGGGACATTTTCTTTTATAATATTCTCTGGTATGGCTTCCCTTCCTCTGGGGCATTCTTCTTCCCCTTCTGGAATTCCTATAACTCGTATGTTGGAATGCTTCATAAAGTCCCATAATTCTGACAGTGAACGTTCTGCTTTCTCTTTCTTTTTTTTCTGCCTCTTTTACCATCTGAGTTATCTCAAGAACTTTGTCTTCTACCTCTGAAATTCTTTCTTCTGCATGGTCTAACCTGTTGCTGATACTTTCCATTGCATCTTTATGTTCCCTAATTTACTGTTTCAGTTCCTTCAGCTCTGCTATATCTTTTTTATATTCTTCATATCATTCATCTCTTATTTGATTCTGTTTTTGAATTTCCTTTTGGTTATTTTCCACTTTATTAGCAGTTTCCTTCATTGCTTCCATCATTTCTTTCATTGTTTTCAACATGTGTATTCTAAATTCCCTTTCTGTCATTCCTAACAATTCTTTATAGGTGGAATCATCTGCAGTAGCTACCTCATGGTCCCTTGGCGGGGTTGTTCTGGACTGGTTCTTCATGTTGCCTGGAGTTTTCTGCTGATTCTTCCTCATGGGTGATTTCTTTTATCTGTTTCCTTGCTGTAATTTTCCTTTCAATTCCTCTTGTTCTTTAAGTTCTCGTGCCTGTGGACTAAGGGATACAAGACCAGCAGTGTGAGAAGGTTGAAGAACAAAAAAGGGATGAAAGAAAGGGGGACTGAGTGATAAGAAAAAAAAGAAAGAAAAATAGAGAAAGGAGCTGGGGTTGGTAAAAGGAATATTTGCAAAAAGATGAGAGGCACAGAAAGAAGGAGAAAGAGCAATATAGGTGTACAGTAGGGTACTATGATACAACCTTAAAAAAAAAACCACCTTCTGGGGGTGCCCAGTTGGGTGGTTCCCTTGAGGTCAGCAGCTCTTTACTAACCTGATCAGACACAGTACCCCACCTCCACCAAGTAGAGAGGAAAGACAGAAATGGTATAAATCAAACCAAAACAAGCAAATAGGAAACTTTACAGGATAAAATTGGGTGAAAAACCAAATAATAGTGGTAGAAACACTAGCAAATATGAAGTTCATGTTATTGAAAAAGGCAGCAATGGGAAATTATAATTGAACTAGAAAAACTGAGAAAGAAAAAGGATCTGTATGGAAAAGGTTGAAATTAAAAAACAAAACAAGATCAACAACATCAACATAAACAAAAAAACAACCAAACTGGAAAAAAAAACAAAAACAAAAACAAAAACAAAAAAAAAAAACACAACCAAAAACAAAGCAGTATGTATATGTTATTGAATATTGTCTGGGCAACACGTGGTCTTCTGGGGTATGAGATGTTAATCACAGTTCTGATACGACTGGAGGCTGCTGATTTCTCAAACCCCAGTGGGTAGACACCCTAAATCTCTCTTCAGCCCACTTAAAGGGCACTTTGAACTTGTAAACTTGCTGAGCAGAAGCTTTCCCAGGAAAGTGCCTGTCGCTGGAATCACTGCTGAAGTGGCTATGCACTTACCCAGTGTGCCAAAACCGGTCTCACTCTGCCCCTGAGGGTTAGGTCTGCAAGGCAGCTCAGACCCCACCCTTAGGCTACTTGGTCGCTGGGTTACCAGCTCCCACCAGATTCTAGCTCTGCTACCCTGAGGGCAGAGCTTGCTGGGGCAGATCACTCACAATGGCTCCCTGTGACCCACAGCCAAACACTATTAGCTCCGTCTGGCTCAGCGGCTCAGACTGGGGCCCTAGGCAATGGCCAAAGTTCTCTGCACTCCCATTCAGGCTCTCCCCAAGGCAGTTCAACTGAGTGCCAAGTCCAAAGACATCAAAACAGTTCACAGGTAAGGCCTTTGTGGTTTGCAGTCTCGTTGCTACTGAACTTACAGTTGCGGGTGGGTTTAGATAGATTGTACACACGTGACCACTTGCTGTTTTTCCACTGTTTTAGTGCTCCTCTTGGGGTCCTGAAGTCTCTCGCTGACTCCCTGTATCCTCACAGGGGTGATGATAGGCAGATCCCACCAGCCAGAGATGCCTGGAGTCCTATCTCCCCAGACTCACGGTGCCCAGATGCAAGGAAGCTGTTACTCGGCCGCCATCTTGCTCTGCCTCCAGGCTAGGAGACTTTTTCCTGGAACGGAGAGGCAACTTGATTTCACACACATACTCGGATTCTAGAGGTCCAGGAAACTGAAATTCATCCTCCACCTGAGATCCCAATGCTCTAAAAAATATGTCTCATAAAATTTCAATCATTACCTCCCTTAATATTCATCAATAGACATCGTCATAGCAACAATAACTATACTCCTAATATTACTCTTTAAAATTAATCCAATCACAATTACTCCACCATAATAATCACAAAAACAAAATACTCTCTATCCCTATGCTCCATATTCATAAAGTATTCTCTTATCTTCCTAAAATGCCTCTCATAATTTTCTTATTCCTAATAACCTTTCCAAAAACTTAATGGGTGTCAATTACAAAACCTTCAACTTCTCCTTGAATTGAATTTTTCTCCCGTGTGGATGTGTATTAATTTATCTGCTGTTTAGTTTATTAGTTTATCTTCAAACTAATATGAAGCCATATCTAATCTCATGATATTTTACTAAAAAGGATGTGTTTCAACTCTATAGAGGTTAGCCAAAAAGAGGTAAAGTCTCTATCTTTTTATGGCTAAATAGTATTCCATGGTATACATATACCATAGTTCATTAATCTATTCCAGAGTTGATGGGCATTTTGTTGTCTCTATATCTTGGCAATTGTAAATTGAGCTGTGATAAACAATCTAGTGCAAATGTACTTATGATAAAATAATTTTCTTTCTTCTGGGTAGATGCCTAGTAATGGGATTACGGGATCAAATGGAATGTCTATTTTGAGTTATTTGAGGATTCTCCATGCATCTTTACAAAGAGGCTGTACTAGTTTGCAGTCCCACCAACAGTGTTAGAAGTATTCCCTTCTCTCCACATCCATGCAGCTTTGGGACTTTGTGATGCAGACTATTCTCACTGGTGTTAGGTAGTATCTCAGGGAAGTTTTGATTTGCATTTCTCTGATGATTAGGGATGATGAGAATTTTTTCCTATTTTTTTAGCCATTTGTTTGTCTTCTTCAGAGAAAGTTCTGTTCATGTCTCTTGCCCAGTAGTAGATGGGACTATTTGCTCTTTTGGGGATTCTTCTTCTCCATGGTCTAATCTGTATTGATACTTTCTACTGCATTGTTAAGTTCTCTGATTGACTCCTTCAATTACTTAAGCTCTGATATATCTTTTCTGATTTCATCACACTTTCAATCATTTGGGGGGTCAAGGAAAAAGAAAAAAAATTCCTTTTTGTGATTTCCACTTTCACTTAGATTCTTTATTTTCACCATCCATACTGTAAATTCATTTTCCGTTATTTCCATATTTTCTTTATACATGGGATCCTCTGTGGTAGCTACCTCATGATACTTTGGGGGAAGATTGATCTCTTCTGGTTTTTCATGTTGCCATAATATGTTTGTTGGTTCTTCCTCATATGTGTTTTCTCCTCATTCACTTACTTCCCCTACTTTTTCTTCTTGCTTCTTCCTTCTTTTTAAATTACTTTGTCTCTTTGCTTGTGTGTTGATGTGGCCTTTTGTTATACGGCCAAAAGGAAGAAAAGAATAAAGAACAAGAAGGGAGAAAAGAAAGAAAAATAGAAATAAAAGGAGAAATGAAAAAATATTGAATAAAAGGAGAAAAAAGGATGGAAAGAGAAAGACAGTAGTAATAGTGGTGTTCAGCAGGTTGCTTTGACCCACACTCACACTTCCAGGACTCTGGGTGTGTGGTTGGGTGGATCCCTAGAGGTCATGAGCTCCTTACCAGACTGAGCAAAAGCAAAATGCCATCTCTGCCAAATATAGAAGAAAATCAGCAGTATGCCATAGTAGGTACCCACCAGTATCATCCTTCTAAAGACCAAACTAGAAGCACACCCTAGTCCAGGGGCTTGAAGACCTCCTTGAGCCAGGCCAATGCTGTGGCACCACAGGCCAGGCCTCAGAGTGAGGCTCTGTCCCATAAATAGAATGTGGAATAAAATATAATGAAACAAATCAGATAAAATTAAAAATTAAAAAAAGAAAATTTAAAATAAAATTATATAGATGTAAAAAAAGGGATATCTTAATTATTGTTTGAGAAATTTATGAGGGAAAGATGAGGAAAGTAGAAATATATCTATAAAAAGAAAGAAAAAAGAAGAGATATGGAAAAGAAAGGAACAGAAAAAGCATAACAAAAATGGAGCCTTGATATTAAAGAAAGTAAAAATGAAAAAATAAAAATATAAAAAACTAAGAAAAAAGTTTAATGTATATATTTTATAAATATACATTATATATAATGCATTTATATATAATGCAATATGTTGCCTGGACACCAGTTGGTGCTCCAAGAAGACAGGAAAAAAGAGAAAAAAAGATATATACTGAAATATATTGCCTGGACACTGGGTGGCACACTGGTTTTAGGAGACACAAAACAAGTGCCCTGATTCTGTTGTACTAGATGGGGGCCAGAAGCCACTACCTAGTTTCTGAGGAGACCCAGTCAGTCCTGTTTTCCTGATTTATTTGCCCTCAGTCAGGGCTTGGTTGCTTTGCTAGCATTCAATCCCTGCAGGATTAAGAGCCTGAAACTTTTACCAGATTACTTAGAAGACATGCCTTGACCTTCCAAATCGTACACCTTGGTCATAAAGTGGCTTTGTCAGGAGTATGAAAGCTGCTCAACTCACCCCATGGTGGCTGCCCACGGTCAGCAGTTGCACTAGAGCTGACCAGGTGCTGGGACCCTGCAGGCTGTTCCTCCCAGTTGGTTCTTCCACAATGGTGGTCCCCTGTTAGCAACTGAACCAATGAGAGTTCGCTGCCTGGTAATTCAATCACCACCACTGAGTGCTGTTCAAGGTCATTCACTTGCTTAATCCCTCCCAAGGCAGCTCCTGCAAGCACCCACGTCCAAACAATAACAACAACAACAACAAAACCTGCAGGACATGCCTTCCCTATCTCTAGCCGTCCTATCTCTAGCCCTCTACTGGAGGGCCAGCAAGCCTCTGCCTACACCCAGGCACTCACCTTCTGTGCCAGTCTTCCACTGTTTCTGACCTCTTCATTGACTCCTAGAGTCTTCTGCTGTTTTGCTGTGCCCCTAGAGTGACGTTTTGGGGCAGGACATCCCAGCCAGAGGTGGCTGTAGTCTTCTCTCCTGGTCTCACTGAGAGTGACTGCTAAGGCGATGTCTCTAGTCTGACATCTTACACACCCTTTTTTTTTAAGAGATGAGTTCTTGCCCTCTTTCCTAGGCAGGAGAGCATTGCTGTAATCATAGCTCAATGTGACCTCATATTCCTGGGCTCAAGCAATACTCCCACCTTTCTGTCCTGAATAGCTGGGACTATAGGTATAAATCGCCATGACAGGATAATTTTTTAAATTAAAAATTTTTTTTTTTGTACAGACAGAGTTTTTCTTTTTTCCCAGACTAGTTTCACACTCCTGGCTCAAGAAATGTTCCTGTCTTGGCCTCCCAAATTACATGCATAAGCCTAGCCTTTTTTCAAATGTTTTTCATCTGCAGTTGTGGAAACCGTAGATGTGGAACTGTGAATGCAGAGGACCACCTGTGTGTATGGGGAGAGAGCGGAGGAGAGCCAGAGAGACGAGAAGAGACAGAGACAGAAAGACAAAAGACAGAATACACATGAGAGTAACTTTCACTTATGTTATCTTTCATATTCTTCATGAAAAGAGATGATAAATGAGGCACAGAGAAGGTAAGCAACTTTCTCTAAATCATGCAGTTGATGAAAGGCCAGGAGATTAAAAACCTCTTCTTTCTGGCTCATTATATATATATGTCAGGGTTTCTCAATCTTGGTTCTGCACTATTGACATTGACATTTTGGGTCAAATAATCAGTGTTGTGGGAAGCTGTCCTTTGCATTGAAGAATGCTTGGTAGCATCTCTGGTCTCTACTGACTAGAGTTCAGGAACGTCCCTTCTGTACTCAGGTTGTGACATTCCAAATGTCCCCTGAAGGACATGGTTGCCTTTATTAAGAACCACTGTTGTAAATCTAATTATTGAAATCTAGACATTGCCCCTAACCAGCTGTGTAGCCATGGGATAAGTATTTCCTTGTACTTGAGCCTCAGTTTCCTTATCTACAAAGTGAAGATAAACACAGTGCCCACCTACATGTGTGTTAGATATGCAGCAACTACCTGGTAAGACACATAGAAGATGTATGTAAGCATTTCACAAATGGTACTTGAATTAGCCTCTCTCACCAACCTGGATATAATTTTATAGAGATGATATTTTATTTTTTGGCAAATTAAAGACACCATGAATTGCAAATGAGGACAGGCATTGAGGCCACTCCTGTTGCCTAATTAGTACAACTCCATTGACAGCCGTGGCTCCTTCAAAGGATGCTCCCTGGGATGTGGGTCCTCTGCAGAGCTGACTGGGAACTTGGAACAGAGTCAAGTGTCCAACATCAAACATTTCAATGCCCAGAAATGAGGCCGTGTTCTCCAACAGGGAGCTGTCTCTGTAAACGTTCCCGTTCTTATTAAATTCCTTCAGTGGCCACTTTAATTGGACCCACCTCCCTCACTTGTCTAATCACAGCTGCACAGCCCTGTTTTGGTTCTGTCTTCAGAGCAGGATCACAGGCAAGGGCTCCTGTTTCAGTCTTTCTCAGGTCCTCCTGGCTGACTCAATCCTGCATTTACTTGCTCTTCCCTGAGCCAATACCAATCAATAGTCTTGGTTCCTACCCAAAGGTATTTGGAGAAAAGTAGCCTCCCTGAGCCCACCTCTGTCCTCCCTGTAATGAATGAGACCTTGTTGGTCTCTGTGATCCTATTCCCAGCACAGAGTAGCTGATGGATAAGCGTTGACTAAATGAACAACTATTAGGTGTTTGTGCATCCTGTCCTTGGATCTCCTGAGCTGCTGGATCCAAATTCAAAGCCTGGGGATCAAGGTAGTCTCTCCCAAACTACCCACCTACTCAGAGATCGCTGTGCTAGACCTCACCTGCAGCTGTCTTTTATTTATTAGGCCAGATTGGAGTTTGGCAAACTAGTACCTGGAATATTCTCAGTTAGGACACATATCCTCCAGTTCACTGCATCTCCACCGTCTTACGGCTGTGCTCCCCATCATCTCTGCTTCCCTCCTGCATGCTCTGGGCATCTGAGTTGGGGTCTGTGATAGAACAAGACTCACCCTGTCCCCCTAACTGGTGGCTCTACCTAGAATCCAGGGCGCCCAGCCTGGTCCTTGACATCCACATGGCCTGAGTCTGCGGGGCTAGAATCCTGGTCCATTGCACATGCCTATGCAGCTTGGTCCCACTTCCCTCCAGTTCTTTCTGCTCTAGTCTCTTGCTCCTAATTTCAGTAAAGGCTAACAGAAACAAGTCAGCGCTGCTCACCGGGATTCCTGAGCACCTTGCCCTTCACTCCTGACCTTGTCTCTGATTCTTCTAAGAAACTGTTTAAAAGCAAATCTCCAAGAACTGTGAAAAGTGGTTCCCAGAGGGAATGTTTCTCTTCTTTCAGAGGCCCCAATATGGTGGATCTGGACTGATGAGAGGACTTGGTAATGGGGGCCTTCATAATAGGCCCTGGGGTAGTTTTTCTCCTTGGATTCAGTTCCCAGACCACACAGCCGGTCCGGCCTGGCACGGTCCTCACCTTGCTCTCTCTCTTGACTTAGCCCAGTGAAATTTACCCTCTAGCTGGCCATGGAAGGACATACTCCCAGGTGACTTGGATCAGGGCTGGGGTAGGTCAGGAGCTGGGTGTGGCATCAATTTCCACCGCAGTGGGTGGGTGTGGGTAAAGGTGAAAGAAATACAGAGAAAACACTTTAATCCTTTTTATTTCATACATAAGCAAACTTTTGGCACCACATTTGGCAGTATCTCATTACATCCAACCAAAAATAGATTGTGAAAATTCCTTGAGAACAAACGTCCCAGAGAGAAAATGGTTATTGCTCAGGAGCAAGGTAAATGCAGCAAAATCCCATTTTAATGAACTTGAGGGGATGCCAGAATTTCTAAGTCAATGGGAGTGCTATATCTGTGGAAATGGTGCCGGATGCGTATGAAGGGCCTGTCTGATACCCAGAAGGCTGATTTCTTAGGATAATAAAGCCATAGCATTTGCAATGCACTCTGTTTTATTTCATAGGTAGAAAGTCTTGAAGTACTAGGGGTGAAATCGTGGGCATCAGAAGGAGTCAGGAAACCTGGTTCATTATGCTGGTCTATGACCTTGAGCAAATAATGTTCTCTCTCTGTTAACTCATCTGTTTCCCTCTCTGTAAAATGGGAAGGTTGTAATATTTCTAAATTGGAAGTAGAAATTTAAATTAGAAGTTTGAAATCATTTCTAAAGACAAGTGATCACATCCATTAGAAATCCTTGACCACTATTGACCATACTCAGTGTGGTGTCATTTTTTTTTGTAGAGACAGAGTCTCACTTTATAGCCCTCGGTAGAGTGCCGTGGTCTCACACAGCTCACAGCAACTTCCAACTCCTGGGCTTCAGCGATTCTCTTGCCTCAGCCTCCCGAGTAGCTGGGACTACAGGCGCCCACCACAATGCCCGGCTAAGTGTGGTGTCGTTTTTAAACGTGTGAAGTCCAAAGAGAAATTTCAGACTTTACTCATGTATCTTTTAGATATTTAATGGTGCTTCATGGTGCCATCATTCCTATTAATACCTCCTGATCTCATATATGCTCAAGTGGGCTGAGAACCCAGTGGATCTCTAACTACTTCACGTTGCTTTTACTGCAAACAGATAGTTCTTACTGCAAAAACTATCCCAGGGCCTCTCTGTTTACAGTGCCTTAAACAAAGCAGGGGCATACCCTTTCACATAAAAGAGATCCAGACATAAGTAGTTCAAGGCTGGTTTGATGGTTCCCAAAGTTATTAGAGATCCAAGATACTTTCTCTTCTATTTCACTATCCTCAAAGTCATACAGTGGATATTGGGATACCAGCCTTCAGGCTACATTCCAAGTGTGAAGAACAAAAAAGAGCAAGGGACAAGTCTATTTTTCCTGAGTCATCCTTTGTTAAAGAGATTTCCCAGAAGCTATACCCAAATGACTTCTTCTAACAATTCATTGGCCAAGGTAAGGTACCAAGGGAGGCTTGGAAAAATAATATTTTCAATGCATTCATGGTCATTCCAATAAAAAGGGTTCACTTTTAAATAAAGAAGAGAGAATTAATATCAAACAGGCAAACAGCAGTCTCTGCCACATCGCACCCCTCTCATCTAACCAATACATCCTTGTCATCTTGGTCCTTCCACATCTCTGCTCTTCTGTGTTAGGTACAGCCCATAGCACCTGCCTCAGATGGGCTTGTCTCCTCCAGGAGGTGCTGGTCTCTAGCTCTGACAGCATTTCTCCTCCTCCCGCTTTGTCTCATGAGATGTTACTCCCTGGTTCAGAGATGCCAACCTGATAACCATCAATTTGGTTAATGAGAAAATCATTTTTTAAAAATATGAGGACCCAAAGCATGCATACACACACACACACACACACACGCACGCACACACACACACAGAAAGAGAGAGTACTCCCTCTCCTGAGCACACACAAAGTATGAAAATATATGGCCAAAGGAGTGCCCAGAGATTGAAGCGAAGGTGACAGTGAATTGCTAAAAGATTCGAAATGTTATGAAAAAAATTAGACATTGAATAGAACATATTGCAAAAATGTATTTCCTTGAATATGTTTGAGAATCTGCTTTACCTGCTAGCTTTATCAAAATTGCTGATATTTTGTCATGAAATAATAAAGGGTTATCAGATTAAAAAAAAAAAAGACTAAACTGTCCCAACCCGCGGGACAGCAACGGGGGGCACAGGAACCACCTAAGGAGAAAAACGAACAAGGGGCGCGAGAAAGGGAGACAAGACAGTTTTCTGATCAAGTCTCAAACTTTATTGAAAAACCTGTGCCTTATAAGCATTACGGGGAAGGAGGGTGTGTCTTGTTGGGAGGTTCAGAGGAGTTGTCAACTGGGGATTGGCTAGAGTAAATAAGATGGGGCATAAGGTGATTGGTTGGCTAGTTGCCGGTAAAGTTACTGGGAAAAGGTGAAACTGTTTTTTACTTAAAGAGGAAGTAAGGCCGAGCTGTGCCTTATATGGCTTCTGACACTAAACAAAGGCAGGTTCTCTTTGTTGCTAGTCCTGCCACACCCAGCTTCCCAAATTTCTCTCTAGTCAGGAGTTTAATTTGTAAGCCACTTTTGATTCCAATTTCAGTTTAGAACCCCTAGAATCTTGTTTGGGCCTTGGCTGGAGTCCAATATGAAGAATCGATGTCCCCATTTGCTTATGGCTCCTGGTGTAGAATTTTGGTTTCTTTGTTACCCCTCCACCTGGCTCAAGCATTGGTCCCTCAATTCTGGCTCAGAGGACCCTGGTATAGATCCACAGTCTCTTTATAGAGAACTAATTGCATTTTTACTGTATCTGGGGAGGCTGATTGTCGTAGATGAATGGAATTTTCTCTTGCATAGATCAAAACTCATAGTAATACACTGGATAACACAGTTATACACGAACATTTCCTTTAAGATTCTGGGAGTTTGTGAATGGCTAAAAAACATGTAAAAAAGATGTCCCTCCCTTCAGCCATCACAAAAATTCAAAGTACAACATCAACAAGATACCATTTCATACTCTTTTAATTGCAGAATACTAAAAAGTCCCTAGATATTATGTGTTGGTCAAGATACTGAAAAACTGAAAATCTTATCCACAGCTGGTGGTATTGTAAATTCAAACAACAGCTTTGGTACGCAATTTGGAAATATGTAGCAAAGTTAAAAATGTGCATACTTGATGGCCCTGGTCTCATTTCTAGATTTATACTTCAAAGAGACTCTTATTACACACTTGCACAAGAAAACCTGGATACATATGTTTGTTGCAGTAACGTTTGTGTGGGGATTGCCCCAGGGGACAACATGGCCTCCGTAGCATCTTAAGCTGAGCACAGATCCCAGTAAGTTCTCTATTCACTTCTAGCAATGGTCCTTACAGCAATTTTCTGCTAAAGGGGACTATACAGCTGGTACAGAGGTCAGAGAGGGTTGGTAAGAAGGGATCTGCCAGCTCCTATGGAACCTGGGAGATATGAAAGACACGTGACACTGGGAAGAGCCTGGTTTCTTATTGAGGCTCTACCAGCAACTTCCCAGGAGAACTCATGTGCCTGGCTAGTCCTCGGATGATCCAGGATACTTGAGAGGCTGATTAGGCAGGTGGAGCAGTGAGGGCCTGGTAGCAAGTGATGAGACCAGGAAGGGCTATGTAGTAGTTCTTGGAGGTACACTGAAGACCATAGCAGTGACTAAGAAAGAAAAAGGACCCCATGCTCAGGTGATGCTGGCAGGAGCTCAGTAGAATGACAGAGCCTGGATATAAATTGGGTAATTGTGGTTTTGTGGTCAGATTACAGTACCAAGAGAAGACAGGATTGTTAAAAGTCATAAATGTTATCATCATAGTAGCTAACCCTTATTAGGCATTTACTGTGTGTCAGGAACTATATAAAATGCTTTTCTTATTATGGCAGATAATGCTAATTGCATACTTACATTCATTCTCTCTTCTGGTTACTAACAAGTCTGTGGTTTTCCTCAGAATGCAATGTATGCCAAAAACATATTCCCATGATCCTTGTGGCTAAAGGTGTCATGTGGTACAATTCTGACCAATGAGGTCTACCTGATGGTGCTTCCAGGAGAGCCAGCCTTTTGCCTTCACTCTCCCCCCTTGCTCTGTCTGGAATGTGGATGCAGTGATCAGCATACAGCAGCCATCAAGAGGAAAAGACACTCCTGCTAGGATGGCAGTGCAGGAAAACAATCTGAGTTTCAATGGTGATGGCATCAGGTGCTGGCTACCTGCTCATTTCTTGCTTTATGAGAAAAATTCACCTATTTTGGTTAAGCTACTATGACAAATAAATGCATCTTTGAAGATAAACGTTCTGACATTAAAATCCTTATAAATAAAAAGACTTGTGAAGTAGGTACTCTTTTTACTATCCCCATTTTACAGATGAGGAAAATAAAGCACAGAGAGGTAAACTGCTAGGTAATAGAATCGTGGCTGGACCTAAATCTGTGTCACTCTAAATCCATCTTTTTTTTTGAGACAGAACTTCAAGCTGTCACCCCGGGTAGAGTGCTGTGGCATCACAGCTCACAGCAACCTCCAACTCCTGGGTTCAAGTGATTCTCCTGCCTCCGCCTTTCAAGCAGCTGGGACTACAGGCGCCCACTACAACACCGAGCTATTTTTTGGTTGCAGCCGTCCTTGTTGTTTGGCGAGCCCGGGCTGGATTTGAACCCACCAGCTCAGGTGTATGTGGCTGGCGCCTTAGCCGCTTGAGCCACAGGTGCTGAGCCTCTAAATCCATCTTATATTTACCATGTGATTCTGCCCCTTCACCATCCTTTGAGTTTAAGCCAATTTTTGTGGACTGAGTCAACAAAGAGCCAGTATGTTTGTGGGGAGGGAGGGGAAAGAAGGACAATGGAAATGGAAATAGTAAGTCGTACCTTTTGCCCTTCTGCATGGCCACCACCCACTGGGTGGAGCGTGTCTTCAGGGATTCCAGGGAAGGGGATGGTAGCAGGGTCTTCAGAGGAAAAGTACTTATCATCCTTCCAGCTACAAAGCAGCATTAGGATGTCAGGGAATTGAGAGATGGGATAAAGTGAGCGTCTGGGCAGAGAACAATCAGACTGCCTTGAGCAGGCAAGGGGCCTAGCCTGGAAGCAAATGTTTCTTGATTGTGCATCAGTACTTTGGACAGTCTAGTTATTAATGAAGCTTGACAAGAGCAGTGTCTAGGATACTTCTTCCTACCTCTGCTCCTATTTATCCCTGAGACATAAGGACATCACCTTCATGGACCCTGGGATGACAGACTGAAATTTGAGTAGTGGAAGTTTATTAGAAACTTCACAGAATGATGCAGAGAGGGCCAAATTGGGGTTCTTGCACTTAAAATCTTTGAGATTTTAAAAGAAATCATGTAACATCTTTTGCTATCAGTTAATGACCCACCTTGCTGTCAGGATGTAAAGAAAATATGTGATCACACCTGGCACATAAATGTCAGATGCACAGAACATAAAATGCCTCTGCCTTCTTTCTGTGGAGTCCAGAGCAGGAAAGGGAGTGCCCTCATCCCTCTGTTTTCCTTTCTCTCCTGGAAGATTCACATAGCTCCCCAGAGGAAACAGCAGGGCCTGCCATTTCTGCCAGACACTTAAGTGCTTTACGTTCTTCATGGACTTTAATGTGCCCATAAAGCCTTTGAGGTAGAGGCTATTATCTCCCATTATGTATAAAACAAAACTGAGGCTCAGGGAGGTTTAAATAAATTGTTCTTAGGCATAGAGCCAGGTTGAGGAACTGGAGTTTGATTCCAGTGCCTGACCTGTAACCAATAATCTTTTTTCCTATCAGAAACTCAGAATTTGAGTACCAAGTCCAAATTAGACACCTATGTTTTAGCAATTCGTTGTTCAAAGGTAGAGCAAACATACGCTGGATTGCATGTCAGAGTCTAGGAGTAATGCTGTTTGTGACTCACTCTGTGTCTCGTGGAAATTGCTCCTTCCTTCCTTCCTTCCTTCCTTCCTCTTTTTTCCCCTCTCCCCTCCTCTACTATTCATCTCTATCTTTTCGTCTTTCAAAAGTATTTAGGAGCATCTTTTGCTTAGTACTAACTCCAGTTTGTTATGCTAAAAGGCGCACAGGGATAAACAAGGCACTATTTTATAATATTGAAAGATTATTTTTTTGAGACAGAGTCTCAAGCTGTCACCCTGGGTAGAGTGCCATGGTGTCTTAACTCACAGCAACCTCCAACTCGGGCTCAAGCAATCCTCTTGCCTCTGTTTTTCTATTTTTAGTAGAGATGGGGTTTTGCTTTTGCTCAGATTGGTCTCAAATTGGTGAGCTCAAGCTATCTACTCATCTTGGCCTCCCAGAGTGCTAGGATTATAGGCATGAGCCACTGTACCCGGCTGTAACATATGTTGACTCTCAAAGAGATAGAAAACAGAACTCTGTTATTTACTGCTCCAAATGGGAGAAGGCTGCCAGGCAGGGCCACATGGAGGTAGTACCTAGGAAAAGAGTAATGGCAAGCTGGAACTCCAGGGACAACTTATAAATGGCAAGCAGTGTGGGGTTAGCGAGGTTTGGGGGATCCCTATGGATTGGCTAATACTATTGGTAGGCTCTGGCATACCAATATGAGCATAAAAACTGTTTCTAGTTGTCTTTCTGCCTGGCCCAGGACAGTCTCAGAGTATGAGAGTCCAAAAAGGGAAGTGGTTGGAATGTGAGCTCAACTGGCTGCTCAGGAAAAGGAACTGACCAGCATCTTGCAAAAGACCCAAACTGAGTCAAAAAAGCACTATAAAAAATTGTATTACAGGCACTGTCCCTACCTGCATTGGGCTTATTTATCTATTGGGAAATGCTAGCAGCAGAATTTACTATCTTTTTTTTTTTTTGAGACAAAGTCTCACTTTGTCACCCTTGGTAGAGTGCTATGGCATCACAGCTCACAGCAACCTCCAACTCCTGGACTTAGGTGGTTCTCTTGCCTCAGCCTCCAGAGTAGCTGGGATTACAGGCACCTGCCACAATGCCTGGCTATTTTTTGTTGCAGTTTGGCTGGGGCCAGGTTTGAAACCGCCACCCTTGGTATATGGGCCCAGCACCCTACCCACTGAGCCACAGGCACCACCCAGAATTTGCTATCTTGAAAGACACTGTAGCCTTCGAAGAACAGCCTCTGAAGCCAGTTTTATCCCCATTTCCCCTACACACTGGCTGTGTGACCTCACGCCAAGCACTTTACCTGTCTACGCCTCAGTTCAACTTCTGAGTATTGGAGGTGATAATAACAACTGCCCCTGCCTCATAGGGTGAGTGCCAGGGAAAAACGAATTAATATAGCAAAGCATTTAAAAGAATTCCCAATAAAATTTAGTTAAATGTTAGCTACTGTTACTAATATTATTATTGCTATCATTAAAATGCAATGTTTGCTCTACTGGAACAAAAATTTATGAAAGACCACGAGAGTAAAGAGATTAGACAAAAACTGGTGTTGGCAGTGAACTGGCTGCAGTGCCTGGCTGCCCTCTCTGCAGTCCTGGTTGATGGAGCACATGTGAGTCCTCCTGGCTGAGGACCCAATGTTGGAGTGGGCTGACCCTCAGGGATTGTTGCCTGAAATCTGAGACAGCTAGGGTTGGAGGGTAGAGCAGCACCACCACCTGGGGAACCACAGGAGAGGACCTGGGAGAGTGGCTGGGGAACATAAGATGTCCACACACTGACAACCGGGATGGCTGATGCAGCCACAGACGGAACAGCTACTGAAAGCCCCCTCAGGACACATTGCTTGAAAATCCATTAGCATTTCTACTTAATTACATTTGTAGGCAGGTGCAATTTCACAAGAGTAAGGCAGCATTATGTCACCATGAGGGATTAAATATTAACTCCTGAGGGGTGAACTACATGGATTACAGGGGTGCTGGGTAGCTCCAGCCCTCCATTGTTTCCTGGCGAAAACACTGTGGCTTACACTCTTGGAACAAAAAGAAATCTGGCTCCTAAGCAGAGCTGGCTTGACTCTTCCTCCCACTGACACCTGGCACCTAAGAAATGTATCTTGGTGGATATTTACATGGAGGCCTAAAGCACAGAGTGTAGCACTGGCCTGCTCACCAAAACTTTCTAGGACAGTCTTAGGAGTTTCTTCATGCATTCATTAATTCATTCAATCAACACATTTCTATGAAGAACTGGTAGGCTCTGGTGATAACACTGCTATCAAACCCTTGTCATCAGGGAGTCCTTAGTCTGATGACTGATGACTAAGTGGAAGAGATGAACATCACACAAATAGGGCCATGGTTGAGTATAGATAGTACAAGGTTATGCTGGCTTCAGGCAACTTCCCCTGCATCGTGACCCTGGTCTTTCTGTATTTCCATTTCTGGGCTCTGCTTTCCTTTGGCTGGCTTAATTCTTAGTTTGTTATCATGCAACAATTCCTGGTTGTTTTAGATTTACATGATACAAACCCGTTTGGCCCTCCCATGGAGTGTCTCTCCTTGTTCCCACAGAAAGCTGACTGTCATAGGGTACACTCAAACAGGTAAAATTAGCTGACTGGACTAGGTCTAAATCTGATGGCTCTCCCTGGAGCCCAGGAAGTCAGGTGTAGTCAGCCTGACATACAAAGTCAGACAATTAACTTTGCAAACTTACCCTAGAAAAAATGTTACCTACCTCACTGATGAATATTACTACAGTCACCTTTCTTTGTCAAGTACGATTGTCCTTTAGGGTTCCTTGGACTAGATCAGAGTGGGAGTGGCTCTTAGAAGTTTAGGAGACATTTTCCTTTAACCTTACGTGTTTTTCATATAATGAAAAAATAAAATTCTGCAGATGCAAGGGTGACTCATTCAAATTTTATAAATCCTGGTATTAGAACATCCCTCCCTGCTCTCATTTTTGCATAAATGTCTTAGAGAAGTTTCTGATAATTATTTCAAGAGCAAGAGTGGAGAAATGATTATCATTTGATATTTCTTGGTTTACTTCTAAAATGAATGGGCTGGGACCCCAGGTGTGCTTAAAGATCCAAGCCAATCTCAGAAATCCTGACTTGCATAGGTCACATTCACCAGATGAAGGAAGTGATCCTTCTCTCCCCTTTTCTGCCCATGTCCTGGTCTTCTAGGGGCTGCAACCAACCCAAAGATACAGATCTGTCTGCTGTTGGCAAGGTCGCTAATGAAGAAAATAGGTGAACCTTGAAGAACCACAGAGAGCAAGTCAGATCCCAGACAGAGTGTGCAGGCAGGAAAAAAAATCACACAGTCAGTTGCAGACCTGCCAGTGCTGTTTGATTATTAGGCTTCCAGTATTGATACTCCAACTCTTTGATTCAAAGACATATTTTCCAAGATATTAAAGTGTCTGGATCAAGATCTATCTAACAACCAATGTATGTATGTGATGAGATTAGATCCGTGTGCACGTGTATGTGTGTGTGTGCGCATGCGTGTGTTGTTCTGTTGCTTGTTTTCCCCTGAAAAGCTATTAATAAACCTGTGGCACATCTTAAAATAAATGGTGTTTCAGAACCAGGGAATATAGTGATAAAGTGTTTCTGGAGCACACAGGACTGTGCGATCTTAATTAGATAATCCTTATATTTTTCATGTCTGTAATTTTTTTTCTGCATTCTTTCTTCCTCCATCCATCCACCCAACTGTCTATTCAGTGGAAACTTAGAAAAAATATTTAATCTTGATCTATCTTAGTTACTTCACCTTCAAAGGGCAAATGTGAAGATTAAATAAAATTATGTCATGTTCATGTAAAGACTTTAAAAGTGCCTGGTACAAAATAAGGGCTCCACTTGTATTAATTGCAATAGCCCAGTGGTTTACATTTTAGCTTTCTTGAGAGTTGTAAGCAGCTACATAATAAGTTTGCTTTTGCTGCTGAAGAAACTGCACAGGGAAAGACTTCATGGAGAAAGAATAAAGAGGCCCTTGGTGGCACCTGTGGCTCAAGGAGTAGGGCACCAGCCCCATATAGGAGAGGTAGTGGGTTCAAACCCGGCCCTGGCCAAAAACTACAAAAAAAAAAAAAAAAAAAAAAACAGGCCCAGTCGGTATAGCCTTTTAGCTGAGTCCAGGCCCCACTCCATTTGCCTGCTGAAAGCTCCCACATGAAAGACCACTAGAAAGACCCACAGAAGAACCCCCAACTGAGCTCTTCCCAGCTTGCAGAATTGGAAAAATGCTACGAATTGCGATAAAGCCATGGCAGTTTGGGGTGGTTTATTACACAGTAACACATAACTGATAATGATACCATTTTATAGCTTGCATTTTCAAACTCAAAATTAAACCATATTTCTATGTAGTTGTGTTGTAGTTAATAGTATATTCTGGATCTGATTTTCTGGGTTTAAATTCTGACTTCTCCACATACAAGCAATGACTTTGGGCAAGTTACTTCACCTTACTTATAAAATGGACTTGAAAATAATATTAATACCAAACTTGTAAGGTTTGGGGGAAATTAAATAAACTGATATAGTTAATGCACAGTGCCCTAAACAGAGTTAAACACTCAATGGATTTGCATTTCACCAAATTATTGGTTAATGACCATTATATGTTACTGCAGGGGCATGTCTTAATTTAATCAATCCCCACCTGTTGGGCACTTAATTTGTTTTGAATTCTTTTGCTATAGAATAGGCAAAGCAAAAATTCTCAGATCCATTTTTAAAGGAGAAAATGGAGTGAGACAGAACAGGCTAAGCAACTCGTTCCTGGTTTGACTGTGGAGCTGCGGCTGTGAATTCTGCATTCTCATTCCTAGGACGCTACTTGCTTGGATCCACAGTTTGAGCATTTAGCAATCTACCTGCATGCAGGTTTTGTCTACTGCCTCTGGCTTTGCATTTATAACCCTGTTTCCCTGGAGACTACAGTTATCATGAACAAGAAAAGATCTTTTGACATGCTAATTTTTCTAAGAGAGTGAACATTCTAAACTTCTTAACTCGGCTTGCTTTAACCTTCCCTGTCTGTGAGAATCATCTTTGGACTGGGAAAGGCAGCTCTTGGTAAGAAGGAACTGAGCCAGAGATGAGAGATGGTGTTGTACGGTGGAGTGAACTTGAACCTGCTTCTAATAGCCCTGCATTTGAATTTTAGTTCCGTCTATTCCAAACTGTATGACCAAGGACAAGTTACTTATCTTTTTGAGGGCCAGTTTCCTCATCTGTGAAAAGGCAATGCTTACCTCCCTTCTCCTCCCCTTCCACCTACCCTATTGTTGAGAGGACTAAAGGAGATAATTGATGTAAAGTGCCTGACCCAGGTGCTCTATACATAGTAATTATTGCTGGATTCTTGGTATTATTTAGGAAACCTCTAAGGAAGGCTTTAATAATAATTTTTATCTTCCTGGCCTGAAGAAAGTACAGCCCTGGGAACTGAAAAATATTTGGATCAGAAATCTGAACTTCTTTTGGTGCTCTCTGAGGTGCCAGGAAAGATGAAACTAAAAGTAAAAGTTATTTCTACAAACAGGAAGACTTAAGGAAGTATAGCTCATGCCAAATCATTAGCAGGTGTGAAATCCTGATTTCTAACACACCTCCCCGTTCATCATCAATTTCCTGTCACTGAAGCCCACTCAACTTTTGCGTGTGGGCCTCAATGTTAAACTCATCTCCGTGTGGGCAGGGTTGGCAAAGGAAGCAGAAGGTCATTGAGATGGTCACCCCCGCGGCCCCAGGAGAATTTCTGCCGCACGTGCCTTGCCCAGTCTTCTGTTGCCCTCTTCAAGAGATGTCAGTGTGTCAATCAACGTCCAGCCCCTGCCAGAAATAATTTCATCTCTGTAGGACTTGGACAGCCTCAAAGATGGTGAAATAGCCTAGTTTCAATCTTTCCATAATGAATTTAGGTTGATAGATGGCCATTTTGGTAACTTTTCATTTTATTTCTTCCTTTCTGCATCTTTCCTGACAGTTTTGTTGGCAAAGAGCTTAATCATTAAATTCAAGTGCCAATAAAACCCTATTTTAGCAAAGGCTTTTATGCTTTACTGAGAATATCATCATACTTTTTCCCCTTCATTCCTTCCTCCCTTTTTTCCTCTTGCTTTCTCTTCCTTCCTCCTTCTTTCCTTTTCTCTTTCCTTCCTTCTTTTTTCAAACTCACATCAGGCATTTTTTTTTTTTTTTGAGACAGCCTCACCCTGTTGCCTTGGGCTAAAGTGTTATGGCATCATAGCTCACAGCATCCTCAAACTCTTGTCAGTGGGCATTTTCTACATGCCAGGTCACAGGTTGCATGTGTGTGTGTTGGGGGGCGGGCGTAGCTTTATAGTATGTAAAAGATGGTCCTTGCCCTTTAGTTACTCATAGTTTTAGAGATGTTAAAACAAATATTGTCATCTATTGTGACATAAACCTGTGTATTAAACCACTTGCTTATAATAAGTAATTGTTTTAATGTTTGCAGGCCTACAAGAATATTCTAGTTTAGAATATAATAGGCAAGATTATTATATAGCTGGGCTTAGTTATGCTTTAAGTTGCCAAGCAGCTGGGTTTGGCTCTAGGCTGAGGATCTGGTTTAGGTCTGTATCCTGTAGGCTCATTTTGAAGCCAGACTGAGGAACCAGTGATTACCCAAGCATTCTCTTGCCATGATGGATCATAAGAACACAAGAGGGCAAGGCCAGTCATGCAAGGACAATTAAGCCTCTGATATATCAACCCTGCTAACATCCCATTATCCAAAGTGTGTCACATGGCCAAGGCCAGCATCAGAAGGGCAGGGACCTGCTCCTGTCCCCACCGGGGGAAGAGAAGAGAGTGGATATTTGCTGAACAGTATTTTCAGTCATCACAGGAGGGATCAACAAAGGGACAGGAGTGGCCAGAGCACTAAGAAGGGTGCAAAGGCAGAGTACCTAAACCAGAGCAGTCCCGGGAGACATCCTGCAAGGGCCCAACCTTCAGGGGAGCACACAGGAAGCAAGTTGAGTGAAGGCATAGGATTGTCTGCTCAAGGTAGAAGAGTTGTCCATTTAAAGGTGTAAGAATTGGAGATCACAGGGCCTGTTTGTTTGCTAGTGTTTTGAGCACCCATGTAAGTGTGGGAAGAGCCATTTTTTGAAAGAGAACAAAGACCAGATCTCAAGGTCATGTCTTCAAGGACAGAAAGTGTTGGAATATGGTAGTCAGAAGTGACAGTGAGACAGAAAAGGGAGTGAAGCAGAGGAGGGACAAGTTCAGAAAAGGGAGTGAAGCAGAGGAGGGACTGATGTTGATGATGACTACAGAGGTGAGAACGTGAGGGTGCTGAGATCAGGTAAGAGTTGATAAGGTCACAGAAGGGAGAGGAAATGGTAGGATGAGGTATTTAAGAGACAGGATTCTTAACCTAAATAATGGAGGAAAGGGAGAGTTGAGAAAGACTTCCAAGTGTCTGTTGCTATTACAGTGGCTCTAATAAATTGTCACTGCTACTGTTTTTCTCCAGAGGACTCAGATGCCAGTGAACTGAGGATGAACAGAAAAGGGGACAAAGTGAATGAGGCAAACTATAGCCTGGGAAATTGATGCTATTCAGGGGTGTGCTCCTTGATTGGGTTACAAAAGGATATGAACACTCACAAAAGAAAGCAGTGATCATCACAAGGCATCACAGAAGACTACCTCAACAAGGGTCTGAATTTGCACATTTCAGTACCTACTGGTTCTGTGAGTTTGAACAAATTTTTTTTACCACTACTCAGCAGCCCTAATTTTATCACTCTGGGATTCAGCTTTTTCCTATATTAAATGGGGAAAAAATTATTGAATGTGGTTATTATGAAAATTAAATAAGATAATGGATTTACAGTGTCCTAACTCAGCGTTTTCAGCTCTCAGCAGACATGTTAAGTGGTTTACATGAATTAACTTATTTAGTTTTGTCAAACAACTCTATGAGGCAGGAACTATTTTTATTAGCACCTTCATTTTACAGAGTAAGAAATGAAGCTCAGGGAAGTTACAGAACTTTCCCAGGACCAGGGAGCAAGTGGGTAGTAGAGCCAGAATTTGGATAAGGAAATCTGACCCAAAGATCATGCATTTCTCCACCATGGGCACATTCTCCTTGCAGTGAATGAGTGCAGTTAGGGAAGGAGGATAGGCTGGGCCAAAGTTTGCACCAGAACCTGCAGTGAGCACTGCTCCAAGCTCTCCTTTGCCCCGGCTTCAGACTCCTCCTTCACATCTTCTGTGCATCCCCAAGAGCCTATAGATGATAGCATTTAACCAAACCATTCTGTAGGTTGTATTTTCACTTTTTGGTAACATCCTTTGATACATAAAAGTTTTTAATTTTTATAAAGCATAATATGTCTTTTTTTTTTCTTTCCTAATTTATACTTTTGGTGTCATGTCTAGGAATCCATTGCCAAATGCAAAGTTATGAAAATCTACCCCTATGCTTTCTTCTAAGAGTTTATAGTTTTAACATTTATATTTAGGTCCTTTATCCATTTTGAAATAATTTTGTATATGGTATGAGGTAGAAATTTTTTATCATGCTCTTATAATTTTTTTTTTTTGCTGTGTATTTTCTTTATAATATTGAGGACATTCCTTTCTAGTTCTAGTTTTCTGAGTGTTTTTAATCAGTAAAGGTGTTGGATCTTGTCAGATACCTTTTTTTCTGCATCAGTTGAGATGATCATGTGGTTTTTGTTGTTTTCCTAATGTGGTATATTAATTTGCTTTATTATGTTGAATCACTCTTGCATTCCTCGGATAAATTCTACTTGGTCACAGTGTGTAATCCTTTCAGTATGCTGTTGGATCTATTTTGTTGAAGATTATCACATGTATATTCACAAATGACATTGGTCTATGGCTTTCTTTTCTTTTGATGTCTTTACCCTGCTTTGGTATCAGAATAATCCCAGCCTTATAGACTGAGTTAGAAAGTTTCCTTTTCTTTCTGTTTTTTGAAAGAGTTTATGAATGATTGGTGCTAATACTATTTTAGAAAAATTGAGTATAATATACTAGTGAAACTATACTGAACTTTTCTTTGTTGAAATGTTTGTGATTACTGATTCAATATCTTTACTTGTTACAGGTCTTTTGAGGTTGGTAATTTGTATATTTCTAGAAATTTTCTTTATCTAGCTTATCCAATTTGCTAGCACACACTTTTTCATACTGTTATTTTTCTAATCCTTTTCCTTTTTTGTTAGTTCAGTAGAATCTTCACCTACACTTCTGATTTTATTTATTTGAGCCTTTTCTCTTTTATTCATTGTCAATTTAGTTAAAATTTAGCATTATTATTATTTTCAAAGAATCAATTATTGTATTCTTCTTTGTGTCTTGCAACAGTTTTTGATTTAAAGTATATTTGTCTGTTAGCAATGTAGCCTCTGCAGGTCTCTTTGGTGACCATTTGCATGGAGTGTATTTTCCATCCTTTATTTTTAATCTATTTGTGTCTTTGCACTTCAAGTTTACAGCATACAATTAGATTTGTTTTTATCGATTCTGCCAATTTCTTCCTTTGGATTGGACAATTTAATCCATTTACATCTAATGTAATCTCTGCTTATGAAGGGATTATATATTTTGTTATTTATCTTTTCTGTGTCTTAGACATGTTTTGCTCCATTTTCTTTATTGTTACATTCTCTTGTGTTTAGCTGAATTTTTATGGTGAATCATTTTGATTTTCCTCTCATTTGGTGAAGCACTTGCTGATTCTCGTTTTAGATGCTGAAACACAGAAAAGACCTTATTTGCATGGAACTGATATTCTGGTGCATAAAAGACAGATTAAAAATAGACAGAGCAACAAACGAATATCCACAAGAAAGCTTGAGATACTGAGGAGTGCTCTGCATAGAAGGAAGTGATGTGGTAGGTGTGATTAGTTGGCTACTTTAGACAGGGTGGCCAAGGAAGTTATAACTGAAGAGGTGGTAATGTACAGACTAAGATTTGAATGACAGAGGGACTCAGCCATGTAAAGATCAGGGGAGGCAGTGTTACAGATGGAGGGAGCAGTGTGATGTAGGTCCCAGTAGGGAATGTAGTCATATGGAAATACTACCCTGATACATGCCCATGTTCATGCCCTCATGAACTTTGTATTCTAGTGGATGCAATAGACAATAGCCAACTAGAAAAACAAATAAGAAAGCTAATTTGGATTGTGATAAAGGATATGAAGTAAATAGATGCAGAAGTATAAAAGAATGAGGGAAGGGTACTTTAGGTAGGTTCCAGCTCCTTGAGGATTGTGGTTTTGATGCTGGCAACAAGAATTTCTGAAACACTGAATATCTTTGCCTGAATTAGCCTTTCTTTGAGATTTCTGAATAATTTTTGGGTTCGAGCTGACTTTTTATTCCTTCTTTTTTTTTTCTCCCACAGGTCCGAGGGCCTCTGTCTGTTTCCTCTCCTTCCTCTCCCTAACATTGTCTTCCCCTTCAGTCCATTTGAAGCTACCAGAATTCCTCCTCCTCCTCATAAAACAGACCCTGAGTCTGGCTGGAGTGACTTCATCTCCTTCAGAATCCTCCCTCAGCCTGATGTAAAACAGGCTCAAATCTCAATAGTTTCTTAGTTCCTGGTTGTATTTTAACCCCATACTTCCCTCCAAAAAAATTCCACTGGCACTTTCCCCAAAAGGATTTTACTGCAGATCACCTGATATTACACTATCAAGGAGAAATAAGCTTGCAAATATGGGACTTTGAAAGTTTACATACTATAACAGGCTTTTCAGCTAACATACATGGCTCTTCAGTCCCTCTTTTAGATAGTTGTAAAAGTCCCTTTAGATTCATGCCTTTAAAATTATTTTTTTCCTTGAATGTAACCTCTTCCATGAGGTTACAGAAACAACTCCTCTCAGCATAAAACCTGAGAATAAACGTCCTCTCAACTCAGCTAGGGGAATTATATTTCCTGTAGTATAATGGAAATAGAATTATCATTGGAATCATTTGGCCTTAGAGTCATATCTGAGCTATGAAATTTGAGAGTGACATAGACTAGGTATCTTCTCTGTATCTCAGTATCCTCATCTGTAAAAGAGCAATAGTGCCAACTTCACCAGATTGCAAAGGGAATTACATTGATTAACAGATATGAAGTGTGTAAAATATGGGGGTCTAGTATGCTCCATTCCTTCTTCCTCAGTGTCTCCCTTTGGGGCCATTAACATCCTTGCTGTCCCCAGGGTTGTCCTGGATTGAGCTACAGGACCATTACTAGTCAGAAGCATCAGAAGCATCTAGAATTAGTCTTAATACTGAGGGTATTCAGAATTAGTCTTAATACCAGTATGCAGGGTTCCAAGTGGTGATCAAATTCTTACCTCCTCAAAAAGCTATTTGCAAATGACTTTACATAAAGTATGCCCCACTCTTTCTTCCACATGATCATGTTAATATGACATCTATTTATTTCATAACCCTCATCACAATTTGGCAGTACTCTACTTATTTATTTGTTTATTGGGCTGTGGCCTATTGCATCAACATAAATTTGAAGTACATTAAAGCATGACCTAGCCCCACTGTTTTATCCTTACTGTGTCCCCAGTGTTAACATGTAGTAGATGTGTTATAAATGTTTTCTGGATGAATAAACTATTGCTTAAGTGGGCTTGGGTATCCACTATTTCAGTTGCAGCTTTTCTAACATCTTCTGTCCATTGAGCCAAGTCTTATGCTTGGTTAGCTGTCTTGGTTTCCTTACTTGGCTCCTAGTCTCCCACTGAGTCTGTGGCCCTGTCCTAACCTGTGGCTGACTTGGCTGGGACTCTAGCCCTTTGCCTATATCTTGCCATGTTCTTGCCTTAGGGAGCTGGTTCCTGAGTCCTGAAACATTATCACTGCCTGGAATCTTGCAGCATCTTGAGTGTTCAAATGGGACAGCCTGGGACCCTCTAGTTTCTTCAGTTATATCTTCATCTTATTCTCTGCCAGAAGGCAACTGTGGCCAGAAATCACAATGTAGGCTGGGCACTGTGTTTCTCAACTACTTTGTTAAGACCAGCCTTAGGAGAAAGTTCATGTCTTCCTCTTCCTGCTTCTTCTTCAACATTGTGATTTTTATCATCATCATCATCACCACCAACCATTATCCTCACCAGCATCACCCCTATCTTTGTCACTGACACTGTCATCATCACTAACATCATCACCAACATCTTTATCACCATCATCATTATCATTATCCTCACCAGCATCATCCATATCTTTATCACCAACACTGTCATCATCACTAACATCATCACCATCATCACAAACATCTTCATCACCTTCATCATCACCATGATAATTACCATCACCATCATCATCATCATTATCATTATTTGTGTAACATAGAGTTTAAGGACTCAGTTTCTTTATCTAGATTTGCTCCACCATTATCTTTGTAAAACTAGGTCCATCACTGAGCCTCTCTGGTTCTTCCTTTTTGATCTATAAAGTGAGAATAATAAGATATTTTTATAAAGATCCAATAAAACAACACAAATCAGACAATGAGTACAATGAGTACAGTGATGCTTAGTTAGTGTTACTGTCATCAATATTATTATCCCCAATAACATCTTACTACCATTTATTATATAAGCACTTTTACTAGAAATCAGGGGCTGAACTTTGCTGAACTATTTCCACTCATTAATGCTTCAGTATGTGGTGAGTTCCTGCTCTATGCTGGGCATTATTCTGTACTGTAGAATGATATGCTGAGTTCTTTAGTAGTGAACACAACAGACAAGGCCTCCAATCTCATAGAGTTTGCATCCCATGAGAAGAGAAGAAAATGAATAACCGCACAAAAATACTTTTATCTAGAAATATCACTCCCATTTTGTAGATTACAAATATAGCTTGAACAAATCGAGATTCGGTGTCCAGCCCCTGCAAAACCATGTGGCCAATGTCCCTAACCTCTCTCAAATCGAGCTCGACTAAATTATCTTCAGAAGTCTTCCTTTCTTCTGCTCCCTCTGCCTCACAAGACTCCCACCTGGTCTCAGAAATTCCTCTGGGCTGCTTCAGAATGGAGGAATAGCCTAGTCTCTGACGGGTATCTGCTTTCCTCTGTGCACAAAAATATACAATGCTGATTATCTCTCTCAGTGGGAACTGCATGTCTCCTCAGTGAAGGACAATTTTCAGCTAAGTGCATCTTATGTAAGGCTCTAAGAATGGCAGTTTAAGCAAATACTGGGGGAGAAATGTATATGAAAACCATCCATTGAAAGCCTGTGGCTAAATATATCAACTGTTGAGGGATTGTTTCCAGGTAATAGTGCACAATCACCATTCTTCAGCAACAATAGCATCTGGGGAGGGGGAGAACAGCTTTGAGGTTTGATTTGCGCTCATCGATTTTCTTTATAGATCAGTTTGATACTAGATGTTATAAGGTTAATTTTGGATGATTAACTCCTCCATATTGGGAGATTTGATTTAGTTCCCTTCTGACACATTCTCCTCATTGATTTTCAATATCATGCTTTCTAAGAGGGAGATAAAGGCTTTAGTAAGGACTTGTAGAGTCGCTCCCCATGGCTGTCCAGTCTCCCACCCAAATATGTTCTCTGGGAAGGATAAATAATTAGTGCGTGCTGTGGGCGCCTGATCTCATGCCTGTCTGGGGAAGTGGACGGGGACTACTTAACACTTGACTTGGTCCAAGCAGTAATGGGCAACAACGAGAATTTCAAAGTATGTCATCCCTTCCCTGGGTTTGAATTCCAGTCTTACCACTTACTGGACGATTGGCCTTGGCGGGTCATGTGACTACTCTGGGCCACAGTGTCCTTAGCAGTAAGTACAGGAGTGCTTGCTTGTACCTAGTACCTCATCCTCTGGTACTAGCATGCTTGCCCCCTCCAGAGGGCCACGCTGCCTCATACCTCTGGTCTTTGGCACATGTCGTTCCTTTGTCTTTTCCATGCTCTTCTCTCTGGAGGCTCCAAATCTTCCCACCTCATACCTGTTCTCACTGGCTCCTCCAACAGATGACTCCAATTCTGTACCAGGATCCCTCCTTCTTCTGGAAGGCTTTTATTGTCCACTGGACTGTAAATTTCATGGAGGACAGATAATGTCTGTTTTGGTCAACTGTGCCTGCATACAACCTGACATATTGCAGACCCACACTGAGTACTTCTGAGAAAATAAGGAAGATCAGTGAACACATCTGGAATATGGCTGCAGATTGTGTGTGTGTGTGTGTGTACACACATAGACGTCTGGATTCTATGGTGCTTCTACCCAAGATTTGGGCCACAGCACAGATGGAGATACCCTCTTCTCAGCTTGGCTGAGCTGCCCATTCCCTGCTGGCTATGCCTTTCTTACCTAACAATCCATTCTGGGCACCCTTCCTCCCTGGGAGGCACCAGCTTCCCAGCTAGGGCTTCTGCCCTCCATCCCCTTTGCTTTCTTACCTGGTGAGCCAGAAAGAACACAATGGAAGCATAAAGTACTCCCTTCAACCCCATACTAAAAATCCTAGAGCCAGAGTTAATCAAAAATAGTAACAACTAACACTTACTGATCACTGGCTGTGTGCCAGATACTTTCAAATGGTTATTCACTCCTGGAGTCTTCATGCAACCTTAAATGTTAGGTAATAGTATTATTTCCTTTATCCTCACTTTATAGGCCATGATGACTCCAAAGCCCAGAGAGGTTAATTATCTTGCCCAAGCTCACACAGCTAGCAAGTGGACAGCTAAGACTCCCTAATAGTTTATTACTAGACTGTCATCTCTAGGCCAAAGGTATAACACTTTGCCCCTACCCTCCATCATCCAGTCTTTTGCCTTGCTCCTTGCAGCTTTCAAAGAGCTCAGGTTTCATAATCAAGTCTTCAAATCCCCTTTTCGGCCCTATCTTCTCCCAGCTCAGTTCTGTTGTTAGATATTTGATAAAGTCTCTCCAGTGTCCAACCTCGGCCTGTGGCTCAAAGTAGAGCACTCTCAACCTGATTTTTGGGTTTTGCTTAGGGCTGGACCTGCCCACCTGGCGTATAGCCCTGGTAGTCATTGGTCTCATAGTCACAACCCTTCCCAACTAACCCCTGGATACCCAAACCCACCTGTTCTGCACTTCCCTCCATCCCACTCCTTAGGACTGGGAGCATCTGTATTACAGCCCCTCTGTCCCCAGCCTGCCCATTGATGTCCTGTATGTGACCCACTTTCCCTGCCAGGAGCCCTCAGTAGGAGGCATAATCTCAGATACTTATGATCAGGTCCCATGACTCTGTGTTAGGAGTGAGGATGCTGAGTTTCAGCAAAGTAAAATAATTATATGTTTTATATGCCAGAGCTTGTTTTAAACCCTGACCTGTCAGACTTTTAAGGCTGTGTGCTTTCCGACCATCACCTGAACCTGAACAGACCCTACACTCTAGTCTGGGGTTCCCCTCCCTCACCTGACCTTTCCTGCTAGCACTAAAGCTTCAGACTTCAGCCAGCACCCTCACATCCTCAAGGATGTGGTGTGAGGTTTTATTTCTTCTCCACGATTCTACAACTAGAGTCTCTCTCATTTCCATAAAGGGATAAGCCAGGAGTTCTAGAGTGACAAGGGTGGGGAAGTGACTGTTTCCAGAAACTCACAGAGGAGTAGGCCAGCTCCCCAAACCATCCAGCCCCTGGTTTGTTTCATTCCTTGGCCTAGTTATTGGAAAGTCCCTAGGGCTTGAGTCCTTCAAGTCTGGAGATCATCACATCCCTCCGTCTTCTTGATGCTTCCTGCCCATTCACGATGGTCAGAAGACACTCCCTTCTTGATCATTTAGCATATTCAGTCAGCAGCAAAACATTTTTGAGATTTGTAGAGTTCCTTCTCTGTGCCTTGTCTTCCAATAGACTGGTCCTAGCAGAGCTGGAGAGGACACCATAAGAAGAGAAAATCACAAAACCACATGTAGTTACTTACCTTGCAGGACTTGGTCAAGTTAATCCATTGATCTAAGTCTCAATTTCCTCATCTTGGGCAGAGTAGAGTAGAAGGAGCGTAAAGACAGGACTATGCGGTAAGGTAGTTGTGAGATAATGCGTGTAAAACCATTCCTCCCAGTTGGCAGGCACATACATCAAAAGGGCTTAAAAAAATAGTAATAACAATAATAAATTATTGTGAAGGTGATGATGATGATGACATTGATGCTGATGGTGGTAGCAGTGGTGGTGATGATGGTGATTAATAATGGTTATGGAGCTGGTGGTGATGGTGGCAATGGTGGTAATAACGACAGTGGTGGTAAATGAACACAGAAGGAATCACAGAGCATTCTAGAAATAGCACAAAGGAGGTGCACCTAAGTTGAGATTGGGAGAAAGATGCTTAGTGGGAGTGGCCCAAGAGAAATAATTCTTAAAATCAATTTGAAAAATAAATAAGAGCAAGGAGGGAATCGGGTCAAAAATTGAAAGGGTTTTATGGGCAGAAAGAAGATCTTTTGCAAAAGCCCAGATGTTAGAGAAAATATGTAATAGGCAAGCCACTACCCTACAAGACCCTAAAGCAGGGCTGGGTACCTAGTAGAAGTAAAACCTTCTTCCAACTTTGGATCTAAATTTAACTCTTTGCTCTTCACAATTACAGGATTATATTAATAGTCCCTCAGATAATTCAGAATGCAGAGCATCTCTTTTGCGGTATTATCTTTCTGCTATCCGAGCTCAGACTTGGTTCCAAGTCCCTCCTCTCCAAAGCAAGATGTCCAGATTCTTGAACCACTTCTGGCTTCTGACTTTGAATGCTCTCACCCACCTGGTTGTCACATAGAACCTCTGCCTTTCCCCCCATTTCTTTTCTTTTCTTTTTTCTTTTAGAATATGAGGGTACACACAGTTAGGTTGCGTTGTTTGCATTTGTTACGTATGTCCCTGTTGTAGCTGCATCCCTCACCTAGGAGGTGTGTCATATACCCTTACATCATGCCTGATAGGTGAGAGCACAGCAACCCCTCCTTCATTTCCTCTGCCCCCTCCTTCCTCCATGCTCCTCTCACTTGAAATTAATTGAGTTTTTCTCTGTGTGGGTGTGTATTTGTCCATCTGTTGGCCTTTAGTATTGAGTACATTGGATACTTGCTTTTCCATTCTTGTGAAACTTTACCAAGGAGAATGTGTTTTAGTTCCATCTAGGTTAATGCAAAAGTGTAAAATCTCCATATTTTCTGCTGGCTCACAGTTCATTAGTCCATTCATGGGTTGTTAGGCACTTGTCTTGATTTTACATCTTGGCAATTGTGAATTGAGCTGCAATGAAGATTCTAGTGCAAATACCCTTATGGTAAGATAATTTTTTTTCTCCTAGGTAGATAATCTCCCCCACCCCCAGTAATAGGATTGCAGGATAAAATGGAAGGTCTACTTTGAGCTCTTTGAGGATTCTCTATACTTTTTTCCAAAGAGGCTGTATTAGTGTACAATACCACCAATATTGTAAAAGTGTTCCCTTCTTGATTTCTGGCATATTCCTTGGGGAAAATGTTAAGTGATTCACTTTCTCCCCATAGTAATCCTGGGCAGACTTGAGTGTGTTTAAATGTGGTACCTCTGTGATGCACAATCCCATGGGGCACCTTTACATCACAGGGTATACAATCAGTGGCCACCATTTTGTAAAGTCCTCAAAAGACCAAATTTGACTTGTAAACCTGTTAAGAGGGAGTTCCCAAGCCCGTAAAAGCTGGTTCCTTCCTGCTCCTTTGCTTCCAAACCACCCGGCCAGCCTCTACCCAGGCCTCCCATATTAGCGGCTGTTAGTGCTAAACAAAGTATACTAGCTTGCTCCCATGTGCAGCTTGAGAAATTGAGATCACTTGGCTCCTAATCAGAATTCAGTCACCAGCTCAAAGCTGTAAACAATTCCCTCCCAGCGCATCGCGTCAGAGGAGACGCAGAGTGCAGGGAAGACAGCAGTAAATTGCCCACCCGCACAGGTGACAGTGTGGAAGGAACAGTGCCTGAGGCTGAGGGAGGGGTGTCAGAGGTCCAGACTGGACAGCAAAGCAGGGGAGCGTACAGCCAGCAAGTGTCCTACTACCCAAGGCTGCAGTTCTCATCATTGACAGTCTCAGCCTGCCTCCTGCCCCACCAACAGAATGAAATTCCCATTTGCAATACAGACCCTGGATGTGCCCCGAGTTTGACTTGCCCCTATGCCCAGACAAATAGGTAAGTAAAGCACTAAAACGATGCATAATTTTGAAAAATGTTTAGGATGGTTCATCGGTAATGATTGCTTTTCACTGGCCATATCAGAGAACAAAAGCTGATTTTAAGAATATCTGGAACTTATCTTTTGCTGTTTAAACGTCCTCCATCTGGGAAATTACCCTTTCTCTGTCCTCTGGGCTTGTGCTATGGTGGTGCTGAGGCTTTGTTCTGACTCTGGGATTGCACATAAGACTGTAATCCTTATCATTGCTGGGGCTGTGAGTAATGATCCTGGAAAGTCTTGCTTTAGGGTGAACATAACTCTAATCTTTGCCTTCACCTAGAGAAAGCCCTTCTGATAGAGAAGGAAGCCGATTCAATAATTAGAAAGATACCTGTTAGTACAGAATTTTGAACCAACTCATCCATTTTCCACATGAGTTCCACACGTTGTACCTCCAGGGAACTCAATATGAAGTAGCAATGTTGGTGGCTTACTTACTAAGCCACCAATAAATTAATTTCTATTAAAGACATTGAGTTGGATTTACCTTGCTTGCATCCAAAGATTGCTGATGAAAATGCCACTTTTTAAATTGAGAGAAATTCCCCAGAATATGGGAAAACAGGGAATGAGAGGAGAATTTGCAGGTGGCATGAGTGGTAAAGGGCTGGATGCTGAACAAATGCTGAAGAGGCCTGAATTTGATATTCTAAAAATGGTGGTTATATAAGAGCCTGGTAACTGTAGGGTAACTGGATGAGACTTTAAACCGAAGTTTGATGATGCTAAAATTTCAGTTATTTGCCTTCCTGAAATGTAAATTCTACTTTTCCTCCAACATTCAGGAAAGTCTTTTACATACACTTCACTAGGTTAATGGTTTGGGGAAATAATCAGAGAGAAAAAAAAAAAAAAGCTGCTCCACAAAAGTGTCAATAAACAAAAAACATCCAGGGGAGGCAGGATGGGATTTGTCTGAACTTGAGAGTTTATCAAGAATGGTTCTGCAGTTTCCTTAGGATATTAAAAATCTGCAAGATAATGTTACTCTTATGCTAATAATGAGAAAAAAATTATAATCTGTATAATATTTTAAAAGTCTAACGGAGAGTTTTGTAAAAAAAAAATAAAAAAGAAAGAAAAGAAAAAAGAACTATTGTATTTTGCTGCGTATAGTGTACACTTTTTTTTGCCCAAAGTTTTGAGAGGAAAATAGGACACACATTATAAATGGGCAGCACTAACTCCATGTCTATATAAATGTTCTTAATTCTTTTATTTATGCATATTCATTAAAAGTATAGCTCAGAAAGCAATAACAATATCAGTATGCAAAATAACAGAATGTGGTAATTGTTTTGGTTGAACTTACCACAAACTTGCAATGAAAGCCTTTTTGTCCAATAAAGAATGACCCATTCCTCTTCATACACTTTAGGTGGGAAAGTAGTAGTCTAGTTGATATATTTATAAAAATTATTGGAAAATGTCAAAACAGCTTTTGAACACTGTAAGCTTTAAACTTTGAATTTGAATTAAAAAATTAAAATGAAAGATTTTTTTCCTGAAGGTTTCGGCCAAAAACACAGTGCGTTATACACGGGAGCACATTATACAGGCAAAATATGGGACGTATAATATATAGATCACTGAATTCCAAAAGGAAAAAGGCAACGAGCTCCTCTGAGGAGAGACGGGTCACACAAAAGGTTACATCTTTGGCAGTATGTGGGGAAGGGGTGGTCACCGTAAAATAGAATAGGAATAAAACAAAGTTTTTTTCAGATTCTCAGGGACAGAGTAAGGGCAAGCATTATACCTTAGAATCCCTGGGCTGCCTAGACCTAGGCAGGGTGAGTCTTCACCTATTAATGAGGTTTGTTTCCATGGACCTCTGGTGGTTTCTCTCTAGGACCTCCTCAGTGTCTTGGGCCTGTAGGACTTGCCAAGGTTTGAGGGTGGAGCTAGAATACCCAGCAAAGCTTCCATGCCTCGGGCGCTACATGAGTGCCGGATGGTCATCACTTGTCTCCTAGAGACCAGTACAGAACCCTCTATGCCACACACCTCCTAGTGACACAAAGCAAAAACCTGTACTCCACTAGAAGAGGGGAGAAGGCCTATCCAGGACCTAATTTTGACCTTTCTTTGAACACAAGACTAAAGCTAGGTGTCTCTGAGGAAGACATAGTCAAAATTACCAGTCACTTGGCTCTTGCTTGCCACTGGAAAAGTATTGACTGCCAATGTGAGAGGCGTAGAAAATCTATCCCTCTACACTTGACAAACACTAGGCAACAGCCACCTATTTCTGATACAGTAGCTGAAAACCTGCTCTATACAAGGCACAGTTCAGTTTGCATGAATGGGAAGTAGAAGGCAGGAAACCGCCCTGCGCTCTAGACCCTGCCCGGTGAGGTGTTTTTTGCCACAAGGGAAGGGAAGGTGTTTTGAGAAAGTGCCATCTTGAGGTTCAGGTGCACAAGTCTACCTAAGGCTGAGGCAGGAGCCAGAGAAGATCTGAGAAAAACCCTGCCCACCAGAAGCCTTGCAGGAGCAACAAAGGATACAGGAGGTTAATCACAATAACAATATAAAACCTGATTCAACTCCAGACTAGATGGACTCAACACACAATTCTACAGGCCTAACAGAAGAAGGGGTATACCCATTTCCAGCTAGACATATAATTTACTTCAATCTCTCTTTTATAAATAGCAATCACCATTCAATAAAATTATAGATATATATACATAAAATAAAAAAATCTTGTCTAAAGATAAGACACTCAACAGAACAAGACTCAGAGGTGAGTACTATTGGAAGTATCAGATAAGGACTTTAAAACAACTATAATTACTATTTAAAGGATCTCATAGAGAGACAGCATGCATGAAAAGATGGGGGAATTTCAGCAATGGAGATGAAAACTATGAGACAGATGAAATAAAAATGGAAACATTACAGAAATGATAACTTTTTTAACAGGCTGATAAGCAGAATGGACATAGCAGAGGAAATAATTAGTGAACTTGGATACAGGTTAATAGAAATTATTTAAATTGAAAGGAAGAGGACAAAAATAATGGAGGAAGAGAAGCAACAGAAGAAGGAAGAGAGTATCTGAGAGCTGAGGGCCAATGTCAAGTAATTGGAGTTCCAGAAGGAGGGAAGAAAAATCAGGCCAGAAAAAAATACTTAAGGAAATAATAGCTGAGAATTTCATGATTCGAATGAAAGACGTAAAACACAGTTCTACAAGATCTTACTGAATAGCAGGAAGAATAAATAAAAAGAAAAACAAATTTAGACAAATAATAGTCAAACTGCTGAAAATTAAAGAAGAGGAGAAAATATTGAAGGCAGTAAATAAAAAAGGAAAAATGACTTAAATAGGAACAAAGATAATGTAAGAATAACAAAATTGCTCCCTGCAAACCACAAATGCTGATGGACAATGAAGTGACACCTCTAAAGTGAAGAAAAGTAATGAAACTATTACCTTATAATCACAAAGAAAATATTTCTCAAAGATGAAGACTAAATAAACGTTTTTCTATGAAACAAAATCAGAGGGTAGACTTTTTAACAGACCTCCCCTACAGAAAATACTAAATTAAATTCTTCATACAAGAGAAATATGACACCAGATAGAAAACTGGCTATACATAAAAGAAACAGAGATAGTTTTCTCTTTTTAAATTTCTATAAAAGATAATAGATTGTATAAAGCATAGGGTTTTTTTTTACTGTATATAAGATACGCATAATAAAGTTTGGAAACTATGTTTAACCTTCTGCCAATATTTCTTATAAACATGGGTGCAAAAATTCTTAACAAAATATTAACAAATAAAATCCAACAGTATATAAAATTGACAGTACATAATAAAGTGGGGTTTATCAACTAAGATTCATGTAACATAATACAGCAATAGACTAAAAAAGTAAGGTTATGTAAATACATGCAGAAAAATATTTATTGTGAGTTGTTTAACATGTAGACATAAAATGTTTGGCAGCAGTAGCACAAAGGTCACAGAGAGGAACATACTTCATTATGTGACCACTTGAATGTAGTCTATAATAAGTTAAACACAGACTATAAATTTTAAAGAAAATATGGAGAAGATGGAGAAAGAAAGAAAAGAGAGAGAGAAAGAGAATGTAAGCCAGCAAAACAGATAGTAAACCTTTAGACATTTGATTAACAAAAAACAAGGCTGAAAGAGAGTAAAGAAGGAAAAATCAGATGGAGCAATTAGAATAACAAAGAGATAATATATTTTTGACCACCACATATCACATTAAATACTTTAACCATTAATAAAAGGCAGATATTTTTAGATTAAATTAAAAGTATGACTCAACTATATACTAGTTCCAGAAACACACTCCTAAAATATAAATAAATGGGGTAAAGGTAAAAGAATAATAAAATATATAACATGATAATACTAATAAAAGAAAGCTGGAGTAACTATATTACTATCAGACTAAGTAACTACCCAAGTGAATAATATTTGCAGAAGGACAAAAGAGTAATTTAATAATAATATTTAAAGGGTCAGTTCATAAATAGGATATGCCAACTATAAATGTTCATGCATCTAATGATAGAACTTTAACACACAGGAGGCAAAAACTGATGAAACTGGAAGGAGTGGTAACTGAATTCACAAGTCTTGCTGGTGATTTATCACTCTTCTCTCAATAATCAATTGAACCAGTAGAGTGAAGATCAGTAAGAAAATCAAAATTACCTAATTGTCAATTAGAAAGCACTCCTCTCAGTTAAGATCAGAATGCACAATATTTACAAGTCCACACAGAATATTTTCCAAATTGATGCTCTGGGAGGTAAACAAGTCTCGATAAATATAAAAGAATTCAAATTATACAAAATATAGCCTTCTACTACTCTGGAATTGAATTTGAAATTAATAAGAGAAAGATATTTAAAAAAAGCCCAAATTATGGAAGTTCATTAACGTACTTTTCTATAACCCAAGAGCCAATGAAGAAATAAAAATGGAAACTAGAAAATATTTTTATATTTATGAAAACAAAAACCCGACATATCAAAACCTGTGGAATCAACTTAAGCAGAAATTACAGCAAACTTTGTTATATTACACACTTATATTAGAAAAAAAGGCTCAAATCAATACTTTAGATATTATCTTTAGAAAACCTGAAAAAGAAGAGAAAAATAAGCTCTAAATGGGCACATAAAAGAAAATAATAAAAGAGAAGGAAACACTGTAATAAAAAAGAGAAAAAGCAATAAAAGAAATGGATAAAACCGAAAGCTGATTAGTTTGCAATATCATATGAGGAATAAACCATTACCAAGACTGATTAAAAATAAAACAGAGAGGGCATCAATTACAAATAACAACAATGAGTAAAGGCACCACTACAGATGTACACCCATTAAAAAGATGATACCGGGCGGCGCCTGTGGCTCAAGGGAGTAGGGCGCCGGCCCCATATGCCGGAGGTGGTGGGTTCAAACCCAGCCCTGGCCAAAAACTGCAAAAAAAAAAAAAAGATGATACAAAAATTTAAAAACTCTGTGCCTATAAATTTGATCACTTAGATGGAGTGAAAAAATTATTTGAAAGACACAAACCTATCAAAGCTCACTCAAAAACAGATAAAGCTTCAATTGTTCTACACATATTTTAAAATTTGAATTAATAGTTTAAAATCTTGTAACAAAGAACTCTCCAGGTCAAGAGGGCTTCACTGGTGAATTATGTCAAATATTTTAGGAAGAAATCATACAGATTCTACACTGACCCTTTCAGATAATTGAGGAAGAAGGAATACTTCTGAACATGTTGCGAGACCAATATTACTCTAATGGCAACACCAAAGAATAACATCACAAGAAAAAACAACATACAGAGAAAAATCCTTAATAAAGACGGTACAAGAATTTTAAACATAATTTTAATAAATCTGATCAAGTAAAGATAGTATGTTATGAGCAAGTGGTCCTTATCCAAGGAATGAAAGGTTTAGCATTAGGAATTCAATCAGTACAATTTATCATATAAACAGTCTATAAACAACAATACAGAAAAAGTAATATAAAATGTACTCCATCAAAATTAAAAAAAACTCTGTGAAAGACACTTTTATTTTTACTTTTAAATTTTTTAAAGAAAGAGTTTATTTTTCCATTAAAAACCAGACCATATTTCAAGAAGTTTAGATTTACTGGAAAACTTGAGAAAATAGTAGAGTGTTTCCATAAGCTTCATACCCTGTTTCCTCTCTCATTAGCATTTTACATTATTATGATATACTTGTTACAATACCAGTATTGATACTTTATTATGAACTAAAGTGAATGCTTTAGTCAGATTTCCTGGTGTTTTGCTTGATGCCCTTTGCCACTTCCAGAACACCATGCAGGATATTATATTTCATTTATTTGCACTACCGTATCCTTGCTTCTCTTGGCATGTCTTTATACTTAGACCTTCTCAGAGCAAGGAAATAAGTGTATGTATACTAACCTTGGTACGTTTACATGTCTATAAATATGTGTATATGTAACAATCTGTATCTACAATAAACTAAACAAAAAATTGTACTGATGTCTCTAACCCTAACCCATTACTGTAGAGATCATTCTGGATTTTCTTTTGCTGATCTATAAATTCCTAGTCAACAGTGAGAAATGTGGTTCCCATTATCCACTATCCATTTCCTTAATCGTTCAATTCCTAAGAATTTTTATTACAAATGAGGATCGGATATTGGCTTTTGTTAAAGGCTTTTTTTTGCATCTATTGATAGGATCATGTGATTTTTCTTTATTAGCTGTTGATAAAGACATTATATTAATTGATTTTTGAATGTGAACCAGTCTTTGACCCTGGATTAAATCCCACTTGGTCATACTGTATAATATTTTTCACACATTGCCAGATTCAATATGCTAATTTGAATCTTGTTGAGGATTTCTGCATCTATGTTCATGAGAGATGTCAGCCTATAGTGCACCCTTCTTGGATTTATTTGGTTTTGATATCAGGGTATGAGATAGAAATTTTGCTTCTATGTCTGTTTTCTAAAAGATACTGTGGAAAATTGCTATCATTTCTTTTCTAACCGATTGATTGATTTAAACAGTGATACTACCTGAGACTGGTGTTTCTTTTGTGGTTATTGACTTTAAATTTCCTAAGTGTACATAATGTGAGGATGTTCAACATGCACCCCAGGGTGAAGGGTTCAATTACAACTTGAACTTTACCTTAGAAATGAAAACAATGTAACCTAAACATTTGTACTCTCATAGCAATCTGAAGTTAAATAAATACATAAACAAACAAACAAATAAATAAATTTCCTTAATAGATATAGGCCTATTGAGATAACCTGTATCCATTCGCATGAATTTTGGTATTTGTGTTTTCTAAAGAATTGGTCCATTTCACATAAATTATCAGGCATAGAGTTATTCATAGTATTCCCTTATAATCTGTCTTATTTCTGGTAGGTCAGTAATATCTCCTCCTCTTTCATTCCTGGTTTTAGAAATATCAGTAGTCTTTCTATTTTTCTTTTTCTTTCTTTCTTTTTTTTTTTAAGTCAGTATAAAGTTTTGTTCTTTCTGTTGATCTTTTCAAAGAATCAACTTTGTTTTATTGATTTTCTCTATTGTTTTTCAAGTTTCTTCCCTTTCATTCCATTCTAACCTTTATTATTTCTTTACTTCTGTTTGCTTGGGGTTTAGTTTACTGCTGTAAACATCCACTGTTTTTGTTGCATTGGACAGGTTTTGTTATTTTGTGTTTACATTTTCTTACTCCTTGAAGTATTTCCTCATTTACCTTGTGATTTCTTCTTTGATACATTGGTTGTTTAAGATTATGTTATTTAATTTCCAAATATTTGTGCTTTTTCTAGTTTTCTATATGTTATTTATTTTTAATTCTATTCTGTTATTGTCCAACGAATGATATAAATCCTAGATTTATAATTGCAGGGTCCTTCATGTAGTTTTCCTTAAATCAGAGCTAAGAATGGAGTTGCAAACAGAAATTCGCTGTACTGTCTTCCATATTTGTCTAAATAGTTAGATTGTCCAGTGTTCTTTATTGTTTTATATGGAACTGAGTTAGTATCTAGTGACCTTTCATTTAGCCTGATGGATTCTTTCAAAGCATTTTGTTGTTGTTGTTGGTATGGAATGTTTAGTAGAGCACTTTCAGTTCTTATTTATCTTGTAAGGCTTTAGCTTCTCACTTATTTTCAAGGGAGAATTTTGCTGAATATAAGAGTCTTGATTTCACTGCAGGGGTGTCAAACCTTTTTTGTTTTTTTTTCTCTGCTACACTTTGGAAGATGTCTTGGGGCATGCACTGAATATATAAACACTAATGGAAGCTGATTAGCACCAAAAAAAAAAAAAAAAGGCAAAAAACATTTTCAAAAAGTCAGCATGTGGCCCATTGATGGTCTTGGGCACCCCTTGTGCTGATATGGCTACAGTGACCAAAGATTTTAGGTCACAACACTCAATTCCCTTTGAATAGCTGGAAAAAATTTTCAAGGAGGATGGGTTCAGACAAGCCCAGACTGTGAAGATTAAAATAAATACCTATTGGGGAGAGTGCAAGATGGCGGACGAGTAACAGCTTCCTTGCATCTGGGCACCATGAGTCTGGGGAGATAGGACTCCAGGCATCTCTGGCTGGTGGGATCTGCCTATCATCACCCCTGAGAGGATACAGGGAGTCAGCGAGAGACTTCTGGACCCCAAGAGGAGGACTAAAACAGTGGAAAACCGGCAAGTGGTTGCGTGTGGTCAATCAGTCTAAACCCGCCCGCAACTATAAGTTTAGTAGCAGCGAGACTGCAAACCGGAAAGGCCTTACCTGTGAACTGTTTTGGTGTCTTCGGACTTGGCACTCAGTTGAACTGCCTTGGGGAGAGCCTGAGCAGGAGTGTGGAGAACTTTGGCCTTTGTCTAGGGCCCCAGTCTGAGCCGCTGATCTAGATGGAGCTAATAGTGTTTGGCTGTGGGCCACAGGGAGCCATTGTGAGTGATCTGCCCCAGCAAGCTCCACCCTTAGGGTCCCAGAGCTAGAACCCGGTGGGAGCTGGTAACCTAGCGACTGAGTAGCCTAAGGGTGGGGTTTAGAGCCACCTTGCAGCCCTAACCCTCAGGGGCAGAGTGAGACCGGTTTTGGCACACTGGGTAAATGGATAGCCATTTCAGCAGTGATTCCAGCAACAAGCACTTTCCTGGGAAAGCATCTGCTCTGCAAGTTTACAAGTTCAAAGTGCCTTTTAAGTGGGCTGAAGAGACATTTAGGGTGTCTACCTGCTGGGGTTTAAGAAATCAGCAGCCTCCATTCGTATCAGAATTGTGATTAACATCTCATACCCCAGAAGACCACGTGTTGCCCAGACAATATTTAACAACATATACATACTGCTTTGTTTTGGTTGTTTTTTTTTTTTTTGGTTGTTTTCTTGTTTATTCTGATGTTGTTGATGTTGTTTTGTTTTTTAATTTCAACCTTTTCCATACAGATCCTTTTTCTTTCTCAATTTTTCTAGTTTAATTATAATTTCCCATTGCTGCCTTTTTCAATAACTAGAACTCCATTTTTGCTAGTGTTTCTACCACTATTATTTGATTTTTCACCCAATTTTATCCAGTAATGTTTTCTGTTTGCTTGTTTTGGTTTGATTTATAGAATTTTTGTCTTTCCCCTCTAATTGGTGGAGGTGGGGTACGATGTCTGATCAGGTTAGCAAAGAGCTGCTGACCTCAAGGGAACCACCCAACTGGGCACCCCCAGAAGGTGGGTTTTTTTTTAAGGTTGTGTCAAAGATCCCTACTGTACACCTATATTGCTCTGTCTCCCTCTTTCTGTGCCTCTCTTCTTTTTGTCAATATTCCTTTTACCCACCCGCACTCTTTTCTCTATTTTTTTTTCTTTTCACTTGGTCCTCCTTTCTTTTATCCCTTTCTTGCTCTTCAACCTTCTCACCCTTCTGGTCCTGTACCGAAAGGACTCATCGAACCTTTAGTCCACAGGCACGAGAACTTAAAGAGCAAGAGGAATTGAAAGGAAAATTACGGCAAGGAAACAGATAAAAGAAATCACTCATGAGGAAGAATCAGCAGAAAACTCCAGGCAACATGAAGAACCAGTCCAGAACAACCCCGCCAAGGGACCATGAGGTAGCTACTGCAGAGGATTCCACCTATAAACAAATGTTAGGAATGATAGAAAGGGAATTTAGAATACACATGATGAAAACAATGAAAGAAATGATGGAAACAATGAAGGAAACTGCTAATAAAGTTGAAAATAACCAAAAGGAAATCCAAAAAACAGAATCAAATAAGAGATGAATGATATGAAGAATATAAAAAGGATATAGCAGAGCTGAAGGAACTGAAACAGTCAATTAGGGAATTTAAAGATGCAATGGAAAGTATCAGCAACAGGTTAGACCATGCAGAAGAAAGAATTTCAGAGGCAGAAGACAAAGTTCTTGAGATAAATCAGATGGTAAAAGAGGTAGAAAAGAAGAGAGAGAAAACAGAATGTTCACTATCAGAATTATGGGACTTTATGAAGCGTTCCAACATACGAGTTATAGGAATTCCAGAAGGGGAAGAAGAATGCCCCAGAGGAATGGAAGTCATACTAGAGAATATTATAAAAGAAAATTTCCCAAATATCACCAAAGATTCTGACACACTGTTTTCAGAGGGATATCGGACCCCAGGTCACCTCAACTCTAACTGAGCTTCTCCAAGACACATTGTGATGAACCTGTCCAAAGTCAAGACAAAAGAAAAGATTCTGCAAGCTGCCAGGAGTAAGCGCCAGTTGACCTACAGGGGCAAATCCATCAGAGTGACAGCAGACTTCTCTAATGAAACTTTCCAAGCAAGAAGACAATGGTCATCTACCTTTAATCTACTTAAACAGAACAATTTCCAGCCCAGAATTCTGTACCCTGCTAAGCTAAGCTTAAAAATTGACGGAGAAATCAAATCATTTACGGATACACAAACATGGAGGAAATTCGCCACAACAAGACCAGCTCTACAGGAAATACTTCAACCTGTTCTGCACACTGACCACCACAATGGATCAGCAGCAAAGTAAGAACTCAGAAATTAAAGAACCGAACCTAACCTCCACACAGATGCAAAAGATAAAACTAAGCAATGGACTCTCACAAAATAAGATGAGTAGAATACCACCACAGTTATCAATAATCTCAATAAATGTTAATGGCTTGAATTCCCCACTGAAGAGACATAGATTGGTTGACTGGATTAAAAAACACAAGCCATCCATTTGCTGTCTGCAAGAAACACACCTGGCTTCAAAAGACAAATTAAAGCTCCGAGTCAAGGGTTGGAAGACAATTTTTCAGGCAAATGGAATTCAGAAGAAAAGAAGAGTTGCAATCTTATTTTCAGATACATGTGGATTTAAAGCAACTAAAGTCAAAAAAGACAAAGATGGTCACTTTATATTGGTCAAGGGAAAAATACAACAAGAAGACATTTCAATTCTAAATATTTATGCACCCAACTTAAATGCTCCCAGATTCTTGATACAGACCTTACTCAGTCTGAGCAATATGCTATCTGATAATACCATAATGACGGGTGACTTTAACACTCCTCTTACAGAGCTGGACAGATCCTCTAAACAGAAATTGAACAAAGATATAAGAGATTTAAATGAGACCCTAGAACAACTGTGCTTGATATACACATATAGAACACTCCATCCAAAGATAAAGAATATACATTCTTCTCATCACCCCATGGAACATTCTCCAAAATTGATCATATCCTGGGACACACAACAAATATCAACAGAATCAAAAGAATTGAAATTTTGCCTTGTATCTTCTCAGACCATAAGGCACTAAAAGTGGAACTCAACTCTAACAAAAACGCTTGATCCCATACAAAGGCATGGAAATTAAACAATCTTCTGTTGAATAACAGATGGCTGCAGGAAGAAATAAAACAGGAAATCATTAACTTCTTTGAGCATAACAACAATGAAGACACAAGCTACCAAAACCTGTGGGATACTGCAAAAGCAGTTTTGAGAGGAAAATTCATCGCTTTAGATGCCTACATTCGAAAAACAGAAAGAGAGCGCATCAACAATCTCACAAGGCATCTTATGGAATTGGAAAAAGAAGAACAATCTAAGCCTAAACTCAGTAGAAGAAAAGAAATATCCAAAATCAAATCAGAGATCAATGAAATTGAAAACAAAGAATCATTCAGAAAATTAATGAAATAAGGAGTTGGTTTTATGAAAAAATAAATAAAATAGATAAACCATTGGCCAGAGTAACGAGGAATAGAAAAGTAAAATCTCTAGTAACCTCAATCAGAAATGATAAAGGGGAAATAACAACTGATCCCACAGAGATACAAGAGATCATCTCTGAATACTACCAGAAACTCTATGCCCAGAAATTTGACAAAGTGAAGGAAATGGATAAATATTTGGAATCACACCCTCTCCCTAGACTTAGCCAGGAAGAAATAGAGCTCCTGAACAGACCAATTTCAAGCCCTGAGATCAAAGAAACAATAAAAAATCTTCAAACCAAAAAATGCCCTGGTCCAGATGGCTTTACTCCAGAATTCTATCAAACCTTCAAGGAAGAGCTTATTCCTGTACTGCAGAAATTATTCCAAAAAATTGAGGAAGAAGGAATCTTCCGCAACACATTCTATGAAGCAAACATCACCCTGTTACCAAAACCAGGAAAAGACCCAAACAAAAAGGAGAATTTCAGACCAATCTCACTCATGAATATAGATGCAAAAATTCTCAACAAAATCCTAGCCAAAAGATTACAGCTTATCAACAAAAAAGTCATTCATCATGATCAAGTAGGCTTCATCCCAGGGATGCAAGGCTGGTTTAACATACACAAGTCCATAAACGTTATCCACCATATTAACAGTGGCAAAAATAAAGATCATATGATCCTCTCAATAGATGCAGAAAAAGCATTTGATAAAATGCAGCATCCTTTTCTAATTAGAACACTGAAGAGTATAGGCATAGGTGGCACATTTCTAAAACTGATTGAAGCTATCTATGATAAACCCACAGCTAATATTTTACTGAATGGAGTAAAACTGAAAGCTTTTCCTCTTAGAACTGGAACCAGACAAGGTTGTCCTCTGTCACCTTTACTATTCAACATTGTGCTGGAAGTTCTAGCCAATACAATTAGGCAAGACAAGGAAATAAAGGGAATCCAAATGGGAGCAGAGGAAGTCAAACTCTCCCTCTTTGCTGACGACATGATCTTGTACTGAGAGAACCCCAAAGACTCAACCACAAGACTCCTAGAAGTCATCAAAAAATACAGTAATGTTTCAGGATATAAAATCAATGTCCACAAGTCAGTAGGCTTTGCATACGCCCTTACCAGTCAAGATGAGAAGCTAATTAAGGACACAACTCCCTTCACCATAGTCTCAAAGAAAATGAACTACCTAGGAATATACCTAACGAAGGAGGTGAAGGACCTCTATAAAGAAAACTATGAAATCCTCAGAAAGGAAATAGCAGAGGATATTAACAAATGGAAGAACATACCATGCTCATGGATGGGAAGAATCAACATTGTTAAAATGTCTATACTTCCCAAAGCAATCTACCTATTCAATGCCATTCCTGTCAAAATACCAATATCGTACTTTCAAGATTTAGAGAAAATGATTCTGCGTTTTGTATGGAACTGGAAAAAAACCCGTATAGCTAAGGCACTTCTTAGTAATAAAAATAAAGCTGGGGGCATCAGCATACCAGATTTTAGTCTGTACTACAAAGCCATAGTGCTCAAGACAGCATGGTACTGGCACAAAAACAGAGACATAGACACTTGGAATCGAACTGAAAACCAAGAAATGAAACTAACATCTTACAACCACCTAATCTTCGATAAACCAAACAAGAACATACCTTGGGGGAAAGACTCCCTATTCAATAAATGGTGTTGGGAGAACTGGATGTCTACATGTAAAAGACTGAAACTGGACCCACACCTTTCCCCACTCACAAAAATTGATTCAAGATGGATAAAGGACTTAAATTTAAGGCATGAAACAATAAAAATCCTCCAAGAAAGCATAGGAAAAACACTGGAAGATATTGGCCTGGGAAAGACTTCATGAAGAAGACTGCCATGGCAATTGCAACAACAACAAAAATAAACAAATGGGACTTCATTAAACTGAAAAGCTTCTGTACAGCTAAGTAGACAATAACCAAAGCAAAGAGACAACCTACAGAATGGGAAAGGATATTTGCATATTTTCAATCAGACAAAAGCTTGATAACTAGGATCTATAGAGAACTCAAATTAATCCACATGAAAAAAGCCAACAATCCCATATATCAATGGGCAAGAGACGTGAATAGAACGTTCTCTACAGATGACAGATGAATGGCTAACAAACACATGAAAAAATGTTCATCATCTCTATATATTAGAGAAATGCAAATCAAAACAACCCTGAGATACCATCTAACCCCAGTGAGAATGGCCCACATCACAAAATCTCAAAACTGCAGATGCTGGCGTGGATGTGGAGAGAAGGGAATACTTTTACACTGCTGGTGGGACTGCAAACTAGTACAACCTTTCTGGAAGGAAGTATGGAGAAAGCTCAAAGCACTCAAGCTAGACCTCCCATTTGATCCTGCAATCCCATTACTGGGCATCTACCCAGAAGGAAAAAAATCCTTTTATCATAAGGACACTTGTACTAGACTGTTTATTGCAGCTCAATTTACAATCGCCAAAATGTGGAAACAGCCTAAATGCCCACCAACCCAGGAATGGATTAACAAGCTGTGGTATATGTATACCATGGAATACTATTCAGCCATTAAAAAAAATGGAGACTTTACATCCTTCTTATTAACCTGGATGGACGTGGAAGACATTATTCTTAGTGAAGCATCACAAGAATGGAGAAGCATGAATCCTATGTACTCAATTTTGATATGAGGACAATTAATGACAATTAAGGTTATGGGGGGGAAGGAAAAGCATAGTGAGGTAAGGAGGGAGGCGGGTGGGGCCTTGGTATGTGCCACACCCTCTGTGGGCAAGACATGATTGCAAGATGGACTTTACCTAACAAATGCAATCAGTGTCACTTGGCTTATTGTACCCTCAATGAATCCCCAAGAATAAAAATATTAATAATGATATTTGCAATGTATCTCACAGCTCGGCCAAACCTATCAGTGCTATGATATCCCAGGACTCACTCTGAGGCATGAGGCTCCTTTGGATGCTTCTAGAGAGTGTAGATCCCGGAGCCCCTTTTCATAGAGTTTCATTTACAATGTGAGCAGTTTTGAAGGCATTCCTGACAATTCCTGCTAGAACTCAGGGTCGCCAAGGTGAGGGATGAATTTCATGACATTATGCAGCTCCTGATTTATCAAAAGCCAGCACAGAGGCCTTTGATTTTTCAAGGGAAATAAATATCAACTGTCTTATACCAAAACTCCACCTTTAGATTCTCTAGAGGCCCTTTCTCACTCTGCAAGTTTTCAGCCTCTCTGAAATTCAGAGCCTACAGGCTTAGCGCTGACAGATGGAGCTTACCACACTCTCCAGGGTTAAGTTCCATGGATGTGAACTGAGGGGTTCAAAAGTTATAGGGTGAAATATGTGAAATGTGATCTTTCACCTGCAATAATTAGCTTTTGCTACTTAGAAAACAACTTTAAAATCTTAATGGCTTTCAGATGGGCAAGACAATTGCAGTTCAGCTGTTCTAGATGGGGTTCAGCTGGCGGCTCTGCTGCAGGTCGTGAGTCAGCTGGGCTTGGCTCTGCTTAGGGTTTGGGTTCATTCTGCCCCATACCTCTCATCTTCCTGTTCAAGTAGCAACCAGGGCACATTTGTGTGGAAAATCACTATAGTGTTAGAGCTAGGCCAAAGCACACAAACATATTTAAGTTTTCCTTTTGTCTATAACTATCTCCAGGCAAATCAAGTTACATAACTGAGTCCAAAATAAAGGGGATGGGGAATATACTCTTTCCACAATGATTTTTTTAAATCCAAACACTTATACTACCCAGGGGAACGTAGACCATTTTGTCATGTATAATGTACTCCCATGTATATTACTCACCCATGTTTTTGGCCCAAACTTTCAGGAAAAAAAAATCTTTAATTTTTTAATCCAAATTGTATTTGTTTACATTTAGGTACGTGATTTTTGTATTATAAGGGAATTTTAGCATTTATTTTTAACATATTGGGGTATGAGAGTTACACTTTCAATGCATAAGCATAAATAAAATAATTAAAAACATTTGTATAGATTCAGAATTAGTACTGCCATGTGTAATGCGCATCTTTATTTTTTCCCCTTAAAAATTTGGGTAAAAAGTGTACACTATACACAGCAAAATACAGTACTTAACCTCTTTTTGCTGTAATTTTCTCCTCTAAAAATGTGACTATTACTTATGACCCTAAAGTGTTTGTGTGAAATTTCAATGAGGTAAAAATACAAAGCACTTACCCCATCATGGCAGATTTTCAATATATGTGTTTTCTCCCATCCTAAAATTGACATGTTTAATAAATATCTGTAGTGGGATCCATTGATAAAGAATTTTAACATAACTGTGATTATACAGAGCTTTACGATATTGGTGAGAAAATAATTTTTCTCTTATGATAAATGGATTTGTAATACCCCAACACTTCTCTTGACATTCAAATTTAACTAAAACCTGCCAAGATGTTCATTACCATGGCTAGGTAGCAGGGCAAAACGCAATGATACTCTTGAGATAAAATTACCCTGGAGATAAAAATTGCAAAACTATTGTCTAGTCTGAAAGTGTACCATGGTTTTGGGTCCCCAAAATGGTACCCCGTTTCCCCGAAAATAAGACATCCTCAAAAAATAAGACTTACTTACTGGAAAGATAAGACATCCCCTGAAAATAAGACCTAGCGCATCTTTGGGAGCACACCTTAAAATAAGACACTGTCTTATTTTTGGGGAAACAGGGTAGCTACAATGGTTTGTCTCAGCCTAGCCTCAGCTTCAAGGCAGTTTTGCCATAGAGTGTATGTAGGAGATTTGCACTAGAGGAAGATTTGTTCTGCTTTAACCTTGAACCAAGGGTGGCTGGATATTGGAGATGAGCCACAGCTCTGTTTGTTGGATTGCAGAGGTGGTAATACCCAGACTCTGATTTTATTGTTAACAATGAGATGATGGTAAATTCAGGAAGAACCAGGTTTTGGTAGTTGTCATTAAGTCTTTCAGTCTAAAATCCTAAGGCTTATGAGTACCATCTCCAGCAGGGAGACAACCAAGCTTCTTCAAAGATGAATAAGCTTTTCAGAGTTACCAGGTAAAATAGAGAATGCCTGGTTAAATTTGAATTTCAGATTAATGGCAATAGAGAATGCCTGGTTAAATTTGAATTTCAGATTAAGGACACTCTTTTTAGTAATATATTTTTGCTAATTTTTTACTATAAAATTATTTATTGTTTATCTGAAATACAAATTTAACTAAATATTTCAAAATTTTATTTTGTAAATCTAGCAAATCTAATTAGAAAACATCTTTGGAAAAATTAAGGTAGGGAAACCCTTGGTAGGACTGGGAGAAAGAAGAATAAATATGGTGGGACTGGAAACAGTCCTAGCGGGGTATTTAAAATGGTCTAGCAGTGACCAACCTCTGGATGGTGACCCCTTTGTAACAATGAAAATACATTGTGGCATTAGGAAGGTTGAGGACCACTGGTCTAGGGGAGTCAGAGAAGATGCTAAAGGGAGTGCCAAGTAAGGAGAGACACAATGGACACAAAATTGTCAGATGAGAGAGGAGGATGAGTGAGGTTAGTGTGCAGGAGTGGCTAGTTATCAAGGCAGCAGAATTGGTCAGGTGCAGGGCTCACACCTGTAATCCCAGCCCTCTGGGAGGCTGAGGTGGGTGGATTGTTTGAGCTCAGAAGTTCGAGACAGTCTGAGCAAGAGTGAGACCCTGTCTCTACTAAAAATAGAACAATTAGCCAGGCATTGTGGCATGGACATATTGTCCCAGCTACTGGGAGGCTGAGGCTACTGGATTGCTTGACCCCAGGACTTTGAGGTTGTTTGGAGCTGTAAGGCTACAGCCCTCTATCCAGGGTGACAAAGTGAAACTCTGTCTCAATAAATAAACAAATTAATTAATTAATTAAAGGGCAGCAAGAATTCCATGCACAATTTTAAGAAAATGGAAACAACCCAGCATGCTCAAGACACAGCATAATTTTGATGCAGATGGATTGTAGGATGCAAAAGAGGAGCACTGAGAGGTGAAGAGGAAGTGGACAGATCCTATCCAAGGATGTTCTTAGAAAGTCAAGGTATGGCTTTTATAAACACAATACAGTACACTCAGGGATGTTATCTTATCACACAATGAACTTGGGCAGCGATTATAATGTCCTCTTTACAGATAGGAGAACTGTAAAAGAAAAAAAAAGTGGTGATAACAACAGCTTCTAATTAATGACGTTTACCATGCAACAACAGGTATAGTGATAGTATTGTCAAATGGATTTCCCCCCTCTGACAATGGCACTGTGAGGTAGAAGGTGTTATTATCCCAGTTTTATGGTTGAGGACCTGAGGGGCAGACCTATAATTTCTTACCTGATGACATGCACTTGTGGACAGGATATACAGCAGAGCTCAGTAGCCTCATCCTAGTGGAGATGGGTCACACCACACGACACCAACGGGATCACTTTCTCCCTTCTGAAGGGACAGTGGGTGAGGGGAGTGGGGGGGAGGGTCTCTAAACTGTGTTGCTATCCTCAGTAGGGTTTGGCAATCTTCTTGGCTTCTTAGGTGGCCTGATATGCATCCAAGAACCAGGGAGGCTGAGGAACTGTGTGACTTCTTGGGCAACGGATGAAGTTTTCTTGCACTTTATGATCCTGTCTATTCTTAAACCCTTTTATAGGAAGCTAAGTGATCTCTTAATGTCTTGTCTTTAAATCCTAGGAGATAGACCTCCTGAATTTCTGTCCTTGGGGTCTCTTGGCAGCCTAGCTATCTGAAATAAGAATGTACCCTCTCATATAGCGGTTCTCAACCTGTGGGTTGCAACCCACAGGAACTGTATTAAAGGGCCATGGTGTTAGGAAGGTTGAGAACCACTGCTCTCATAGAACAATGTTGCAAATTGGAGTTAGACTCACCTGAGCTCCCTTTAACCTATAATGAAATCAACTAATTATACTCCGTTAGATACTAAGCAGAATATTTACTGTTTATTGCCCTAATATTTTGATTTCTACCAGTGTGAACTTCATTGTCTTATTACAGCCAAAACTCTTCAACTTTTCTGATGGTGAGGGCAGAGATCAGTTGGAATCAGTTTGCATAAAGCTTAATTCAATTTGATTTTCTCAATATTTTCAAGAACCAAATCCATGTTCAGGATAAGAATGAGTGGCAGAGACTCAAACATAGTGTTCCTACTTTGGGACACTATTTAATCTTTTACTCTTACTGTCAACCAAAAGATGGATGTTTTAATCCATTCATGCTTCTATAACAAAAATACTATAGATGGGGCAATTTATAATAATGGGCATTTTTTTTTTATAGTTCTAGAGGCTGGGAAGTCTGAGATCAAGACACCAGCAGATTCGATGTCTGATAAAGGCTTATTCTCTGCTTCAGAGAAGGTGCCTCTTGCTGCATCTCTATGGAGAAAAGACAGAAGGGAAAGAGGACTGAGCTAAATCTTAGATGCCTCTTTCATAAGGGCATTAGTCCCACTCAGGCTGGTGGGTTCTTGTGGCCTAATCACCTCCTACAGCCCCATCTCTTAATACTGTTGCATCAGGGATTAACTTTCAGCATGAATTTTGAAGCGATACACACATTCCGACCATAGCAACTGGCTATGCCATATCTTTTCCTATAAGGAAGTCGGGTGATTCTGATATATCCAGATAGGAAAATGCACCTGGCCAATGCTTCAGGCAGTACAGGTGCTGTATAGTATTTTAAATGAATATATGAATGTGAATCAATTGATGCTCTTTAAAAGCTGCCATCTTATCATCATCCTGGCCCCAAGATGAACATCATTTCTTCAGAGAAAACTTCAGGAGCCTGGGATGGAGTGAGAAAACAGGGAAAGACACATTTGTTCTGAAAGATCTTTTCACTCATGAACTGTTTGTCCAGGGCATAGTCCAGAGGCTTTTGGTGAATTTGACCTTGATCCAAGATAGAGTTGATATTTAAAAGGAGTGGGGCAAAGTGTTTTGGCAGCATGGGGCTCTACTAGTGGAGCAAATATCTAATGATCCAGGATCTTTCTTCAATAAATTTTGGGGAAATTGTTTAATTGTGTACATATCTTGGCCTCAGTTTTCTTATAAGTAATGTGAGGATTATGATATCACCTTCATCACAGAGTTGTTCATTCATTCCACAAATGTACTTTGAGTCCTGATTTTGTTCAAAGTGCTCTTATGGGCAGTGAAGATACAGCAAAGAACAAGACATAAAAGCTTCCTTCTTCCCACCGCCCCCAGCCCAGCTGCTTACATTCTACTAGGGGAGACAGACATAAACAGATACATCAATAATTGTGACTTCTGCATAGTGCTGAGTACTATAAAAGGAAATGAAAGAATATACTATGGCTGTGAGTGGGCTAGATGATGTCTCACCAAAACTGAGGTCATGAGGGAAGTTTTCTCTGAAGAGAGAAAACTGTTCATCTTTGGGTCAGGAGCACTCTAGGAAGCTGTTGCAAAGTTCTTGAAAATGGAAGAATTAGTATACTTGAGGATTAAATAAGATTATGTCTGTGGAGTATTTAACATAGTGCTGAGCACATGATGGATGTTATGAATAGTAGCAGTGATGATAATGGTGATGTTATATAATAGATGGGAGGCAAGGGGGATTATGAATCATCACTAGGGTCTGGCCATAGTGGTAGGAGGCCACCTTTCTGGAAAGAGATTAGCTTGAACCAGGCTATATGTGCTGTTGTTTGGAGTAAATTACAGAGCAGATACATCTACAATTTTGGTGAGGTACATGATGAGGTTCCCACTTGGTAGGAAAACATCCCCTGACGTCATCAGACCCTCATGTGTGGAATCGGGAGCAAAGGGGTTCCTAGTAGCCCTTCCCATTATGGTCAGTTTGTTTCTGTTGGAGTTGAAGCTGCAGGTTGGAGGTGATCATTCTGTGGTTGAGCAGAGCTGGAGAGCCACTCCCTGCATGCAATTTACCAGTCTAATCTGCAGCCTAGGAAATCTTCATTCTGTACTCTTCGAAAGCTCTGACAGCCCAGCACCACCTCAGAGGGAATCCGGAGCTGAGTTTATAAACATCCAGGTGTCCACGCAGAGGCTGGCAGGAAAGCATCACAGTTGAGCATGTCCTCATCTAGGACCTGTGTTGGCTACACTCTGGTGCCAGATCTCATTACTGTTCTGAGAAAGTCCTTGCAAGGCTTGTATCTCTTCCTGACATCTCCTTCTACATGGGCTCGGACTTTGGTGGTGCTGGCTTCATTTTCCCTGACACTGGAACATTTATATTTGATCCTGTTGGGATGAATTATGCACACACCCAACTGAACACAGATTTAATGAGGGGATTTGTTTCCCGTTCCTTATTTTGACTTTTAATGGAGTCTAGCCTTTGAATTAAGCATTGGCTCACCAATTTGAGGCTTCAGGAGATACAGAAAGAGAAACTATCCCTCCAGCTAGGACTCAGAGGTGCCCATTTTGATAACAAGCCCTATCTATAGATTTTCTTTATGTGGATCATATTTCTGGGTCTCCAGTGAATCCAGTGGTGAAGTTCTTCATTAGAATCAGAGAACAAAGACTGTGTTGGACCAGGTGAGGAGTTATACTGAAATTCCAGGAAGCAGGATGACCTAAAGGCCAAGTGTAAGCCAAAGCTGAAGAAATAACAATTCTTAAGGGAAATTATGATGCTGCAAATAGAAAAGGAATCATGGGTTCAGAAACTCTAGTAGCCACTGTCCTGCATCTGTTCCCTTTTATTTTATTATTAATAACTTTATTTTTCATATGGAAAAATGATGTCTCTGGTTTAAATTGATATGATACAAGCAAGAATTTACTGTATTCCCTGCTTTAGAAAACGAACTAGCCAGTGAAATATTTAAATAACTTTGGTTAACTAACTGGTTCAGGGGTGGGTGTATGGCCCAAAAACAGAAGTTTGAAAGGAAGATGTTTCCTCTCTCTCTCCCTCCTTCCCTTCAGTTGCTAAATAGTAAAATGATAGAATATACATCTATGAGCTTCTATTGGCCACCACATGGAAAGGGCTCTGGCCATAAAGTGACAGTTCAAGAGAGATTAAAGCATATCTTAGAGAAATAGAAGGGAGTATTGAATGTGCATGGCATTATTCAAAAGCCCTTGGATTCAGCCATACCTGAAACTATCATAAAATAATAAATTCCAATATTTATTACACTATTTTTAGTTGACATTATTTCCTTTAAAACAGAAATATTTGACTTATAAGAAAACTGAAAAGAAAACAAAAAAAAAAAAATCATGAAAAAAGGCAGAAAGAAGTTAAGAAGAGATGGACCAGGTCATAAGAAAGAATGAATAACTATCTATATGAGATGCTGGTTTGGGCATAAAGATAAATCTCCTGCTTGTAATTGCAGGACTGGTTTGGCCATATCCCAGCTTCTGTGTCAGAGCCATTTCTTGTAACTGTAATAAGAGTGAAATCTTTGCTGTGAAATTGATCCATATAAAAATAACTTCAGTAAAATTAAAACAGAAAATAATTGGAAGCAGTTTAACTGTACTGTACAGAAAATGATCCAAGAGTTAAATAGGTTTGAAGAGTTAGTTCCAGAAATAATTTCTCCATGAAAATATAGCAAGTTAACCAAAATTTTGATTAAAATAGTTGTTATTCCCTTGTCTTAATACTTATGCAGAAGAAAAATAACCTCCATAGGTTCTTAGTTGGAATGGACCCTTATTATCCAAGATAGGTTAGCAAGAGAAAACCAGCAGTTTATTAACATGTACATTTCATATACTCATGGGAGACATCAGGAAATGAATGATTCTCAAAAAAGCTAGTTTTGAATTCTAATATAAACTAGAATAGCATATTCAACAAAATACAGTAAATTTTTAGAAAAGTGACAGGACAAATAAAAAGGACTGAGGTTCTAGGGGTGGAAGGCAAAGTAACCAGCAAATAAATTTCCAGGCTGAGAAAGATTTAATGTTTTCAGTGGTTAACTTTTGGGTGTGGGTTGAAGTGAAAAATCTGGAGGTTCTCCACAAAGGTAAGTAGGGAAATTGAAAACCACACACAAACACAACACGAGGGAGATTGTAAGGAACAAAAGCTATTCCATTAGAGAGGAGCTACCATGGAGGCCTTGATAACTGTCTTCAGATGTTTCAGTGAGGATCATGAAAAAGGGGGATTTCACTTGTTCTGCGCAGCAGCTCCCAAGGGCTTTACATGTGAAGAAAGACTCTTGGCTGCATAATAAAAATATAATTGAACATTAACCCAGGAGTTAGTATTATATTTGCTCCCTTGAAGTACATGGGCAGAAGCTTGCCAGCCATCAGGAAGACTGTGACAAGATTTCTCTCAGTTGTTCAAGTATTGATGGCAACTACTATGATTTGCTAAGCAATCAATAAAAGGAGAGATGATTTTTGGTTCCCATGAAGTTTACCTTCCTTCTCAGTTTTGTGATGTGGGAAGGAATGAAGCTCCACATGGCATTGGAAGGCTGGCACCAAGATCAATGTCAAGGAGAGAACTGTGCATAGGTAAGAGAGCTAGACATCAAAAGGGGGTAGAAGTATTCTTCTGAACCCTGATATCTATGGATTTTATAATTTGGAGCAGAGTTATGAACCTCTTTGGCTCTTCTTCTCCATTAGTAAAATACTCTTTTGAATTTTCGTTCAAGCATTACTTCTTTCTTGAGGTCTGTTCTATCTAGAGAAGGTTCTGAGAAACTCTATATTTCTTACATGCCTAGAGATTTATTCTAAGGAAAGCAATCTCAGGTGGCTCTTTACAGTATAAAGAATTTATTCCAAGTGTGAGAATTAAACCAGCCCTCTTCTGAAGGCTGCAAATAATTGTTTCAGGTGTTTGTTACTAGGCAAAAGCAATCAGTAATAATTGGAAGGCTAGAGATCAATACTCATGAGGGACCTTGATGACAATTCTACCCAATAGACCCTAGCACAATGAATGAGAGCAAACAACTTGCCAAACTATCTGAGGCAGATGGCCCCAGAGAAGGTGAGTCATTGAATTTTCGTTTATCTTCCTGGTTTTTTATGCGTCTTTCCCTGTCAAATCATGGAACTGTTTAGGTCACCAAAGATAATGTCCCTCATGTTACTCCCCTGATTTTCCATTGCTCTTAGAAGAAAACCAAGAATGGTGGATGAACTACAAGTCTAGATATCTAGATTCTGCCCATCTTAGCCTTGGCTAACTATAAACTGGCTCTCGTACTTTTGCTCTGGTTTTATTGCTCTTCTTTGGGTTTTGTCAGCATGCTACTGGGGCTTTGCTTACTATGTTACATCAAGTCAGGGTCCCTGTCATTTTGTTTGTTTTTCCTGTTTAGCACTGTATCTATACTGTGTCTAGCTGCTGACACAATGTAGGCCTAAGAAAATAGATATACATGGACATTTCTTAAACTGATAGAATCTATCTACAACAAACCCACAACCATATCATACTGAATGGAGTACAACTGAAAGCATTTCCACTTAGAACTGAAATCAGACAAGGATCCACTATTGCCAATACTGTTCAACAGAGTTCTGGAAGTCCTAGCCAATGTAATCAGGCAAGAGAAGTATATCAAGGGTATCCAAATAGGGACAGAGTGGGTCAAACTTCAGCTGTTTGCTGATGATGTGATCTTATACTTAGAAAACCCTAGTAACTCAACCACGAGACTCCTGGAAGTGATTGAAATATAGTAATAGAATATAAAATCGATGTCCACAAATCAGTACCCTTCATATATGCCAGCAGTCAAACTGAGAACCAAATCAAAGTCACAGTACCCTTCTTAGTAACTTAAAACAAAATGAAATACCTTGCAATATACTTCACAAAGGATGTAACAATATCTCTACAGAGAAAACTATGAAACCCTAAGAAAATAAATAGCAGAAGATGTTAGCAAATGGAAGAACATACTGTGCTCAAGGCTGAGAAGAATCAATATCACTAAAATGTCCATACTACCCAAAGAGGTCTATAGATTTAAAGCAGTTCCCATTAAAACACCACCATCATACTTTGAATAATTTGAAAAAAAATAGTTCCTTGACTCATATGGAACAAACAAACAAACAAACAAAAAACCCAAAATAGTCAGCCTGATTCTACAAAATAAAAACAGATGTAGAGGCATCATGTTACCAGACTTCAGGTTATACTACAAGTCTATATTGATCAAAACAACATCGTACTGGTATAAAAACAGAGACATATCTATGGAACAGAGTCAAGAGCCTAGCAATGAAACCAGCCTTATATCAACCACCTGATCTTTGACAAATTAAGCAAAAGAATGCACTGGGGAAAAGAATCTCTTTTTAATAAATGGTGCTGGGAGAACTGGTTAGCCACATGTAAAGGACTGAAACTGGACCTATACTATCACGTTTACAAAAACCAACTCATGCTACACAAAAGATTTAAATCTGAGACAGGAAATGATAAAAACTCTAGAGGGAAGTGTGGGAAGAACTCAGGCAAGAATTCATGAAGAAGACCCTATTGGAAACTGCAGCAATAAAAAAAAAATAAGTATATGGGACCTGATCAAGTTAAAAAGCTTCTGCAGAGCTAAGGACTCAATCAACAAAGCAAATAGATAACTTTCATAATGGGAGAAGATATTCATATGTTATGAATTACACAAAGGGCTAGTGACCAGAATATACAAAGACCTGAAGCAAATCAACAAGAAAAGAGCAACAACCCCATCAATCAGTAGTCAAGTGATATGAAAAGAATTTTTCTCAAGAAGACAAATAAATGGCCAACAAACACATGAAAAAATGCCCATCATCCCTAATTGTCAGAGAAATGTAAATCAAAACCACTTTGAGATATCACCTAACACCAGTGCAAATAGCTTACATCACAGTGTCCCAAAGCTGCAGAGAGGGGGGCACAGTTATGCACTGTTGGTGAGATTGTAAACTAGTATAGGTGTTTTGGGGAGATGTATGGAGAATCTTGAAAAAGGTAAAAGTAGAACTCCCATTTGATCCCACAATTTCATTACTAGGTATCTACCCAAAAGAAAAAATATTATTTTACCATAAGGGACATTTGCATTCAAATATTTATAGCATCTCAATCCACAGATGCAAAGACATGGAAACAACCCAAGCATCCATTGACCCATGAATGGATTAATAAACTGTGGTATATGTATACCATGGAATACTATTCAGTCATGAAAAAGATGGAGACTTTGCCGTTTTTCTATTTACCTGGATGGATTTGGAGAACATTTTCCTAAGTAAAGTATCTTAAGAATGGAAAAGCAAGTATTGTATGCACTCAGTACTAATCTCAAAATAGTAGATCAACAACTTTAGGCCCACATGAGAGAAAAACACAATTAAGTTTAAGAGAGGGGAAGCGGGAAGGGGCTTGGTAAGCTCCCACCCATTAGGTACAATGTAGGGATATATGACACACTTCTTGGGTGAAGGATTCAACTACAATTCAGACTTTTGATTTTACCTTGTAAATTACTTTACACAAATAATGTAACTTAATCATAGGTACCCTCATATTAACCTGAAATAAAAAAGAAACAGATATCACTCTAATTTTATAAAAATAGTTACCCATCACCAAAAGCCATCTGAACATGTAGTTCCCTGCTTGATATACTAACACTTTTAACATACATGAGACAAAACAGCATGGTGGTTAAATTTTTGGGCTCTGGAATAATTTTTTTTGGGGGGGAGGGGTCTGGATTACATTCCTGATTCTCCATTTACTAAGTGGATGAATTTAGTCAACTTCTCTAAACTTTATGTGCTTTTGGTTTTTAATCTTTAAACGAAGGATTATAACAGTAAATTCTAATAGATAGACAGTAGAACCTCTGTAAGCTGGCCAACCAAGGGACTGTAACAAACTGGTCAACATACAGGGATGGTCAACATAAGGAAGTAGGCCTACTGTACTGATATGTACATGTGGTGCATGTCTGGTTAATGAAAATTAGGTCAATGTAATGAGGTGGTCAATGTGGAGAGGTGGTCAACTATGGAGGTTCTACTGTATTTGTTGGGAAGATCCAGTGATCTGATAAGAACCATGCCTGGAACATAGTTAGCAGTCAATAAATTGTACATGTTGCATATCAGCTTCCAGGTAGAGTTGACTGAACTGCTTCATGCAATGGAATATTGAATATTGGAAGTTGTAAGTATAACATAACCACATACTTTTATCATTAATTTTAAATACACCACTTCCTTGCATCCTAGATATTTTACCATATTCCTGATGTGTGGGATGTAGGAGTAACCATGCTTTTCAATGGGTCTGCAGATTGTCTCCTAAGTGAATTGTCTATAAAAGGGTTGGGAACATGGTCCTATAGATGACTCTCATACCACTTGTACCTAGAGAGGAGACTTCATCTGCTCAGGTTGCTATAAGAACATGCCATAGACTGAGTTGCATAAACTGGGGGTTGTTTCTCACATTTCTAGAGAATAGGAAGTCCAAGATCAGGAGACTAGCAAGGTCAGGTTCTTGCATTGGCCTTCTTTCTCACTTGTAGACAGCTGCTTTATTGCTGGGTCCTCACGTGGTTGAGAAAGTGAAAGTTCTTGTTCTTTCTTTTCTTAAAAAAGGATGCTAAACCCACCATGGGGATACTACCCCATGCCTGCATGTAAACATAATCACCTCCCAACATCTCCATAACATCAGGACACATGAATTTTGGCAGGGACACAAATGTTCAGGCTATAAGAAGTGTCTAAGAGGAATCTAGAACATAATGCATGTAGAAGTGCCATGCATAGGATTTTGTACATAGTAGGTGTTCAGGAAATGTTTATGAATCTGCATTTGAGTGAAGAGAACTTCTATTAACTGGGGCTGATGTGATAAGGGCAATTCTAGCTGACTAAGTCCCTTTGGGAGCCCCACACATTGTTAAAAATTCCATAGTTACATGAGAGGCATATATTGTGTAGATTCTGCAAGTTGTTCATTAATTTAAAATCCCACATTTTATTAAATTAATTTGAATTTTAATGAAAAAAACTAAGCCAAAGTGATTTCTGTCTTGAGGAGGAACTAGCCCTTCCTTCCTTCCTTCCTTCCTTCCTTCCTTCCTTCCTTCCTTCCTTCCTTCCTTCCTTCCTTCCTTCCTTCTTTCTTTCGAAATACTATTTCTATTCAAGTTTGGGAATAAGATGCCAGAAAAGAGATGTGGAAATAAAAAATGTTCTAAATTTTCCCAGAGGTTATAGTCTATTGACCTAAAAAGTTTAAAAGGTTGATCTTCTATACCAACATAGTGAGTCTGTCCTTAATGGGGGTATCTCACCTCAAACACATGGTGGGACATTAGTAATGGGACTGATAAATAGGAAGAAAGAACTGGGATTAGGGAGGGTGAGGACCAAGATGTTCAGCTGAGCTACAGGGATAGCCCCAGAGAGTCTTCAAACTCCCAAACCATAAATAAATTTGGAAGTTTGAACTTGTTTCTGGAGAGGGTGAGCCCACCAAGGGCACTGTGGTGGGAAAGGCACCATGTGCTATTTCTGCTTAAGTGGGTGAATGATGCTTCAGACCATTTAAAATCTCCAAAGCTAATGCCAAATATTTATTACTCAGGAATATTCTGGCTTCTAGGATCTAGCACCAGGTCAAATTGCCTGAAGCAGTGAATTTATTTGGCTGCATTAACTGAAAACGTTCAACAGCAGAATTGAACTTTTTTATATTTGTCTTAGAAATAGTTTTTCAAAACGACACCCTTAGGAACTGTGTTCTTTATTCACTTGATTCAATGTTTCCCATTTCCTTTATCTCAGGTGAGTACTTACTGCATGGTCACAAAAATGGCCACAAGTAGGCCAGGGATGGTGGCTCCCACCTGTAATTCTAGCACTCTAGGAGGTGGAGGCAGTGGATTGCCTGAGCTTAGGAGTTTGAGGCCAGCCTGAGCAAGAGCAAGAGCCTGTCTCTAAAAACAGCCCAGCGTTGTGGCAAGCACCTGTAGTCCAAGCTACTTGGGAGGCTGAGGCAAGAGGATCTCTTGAGCCCAGGAGTTTGAGATTGCTGTGAGCTATGATGCCACTGCACTCTACTCAGTGACAGAGTGAGACTCTGTCTCAAAAAAAATCTACAAACAACTCTAGAACTTCAAGAGTACCCTACCCACCTAATAATCCTAGCATGATAATCCTAGCATGGAGAAGCAAGCACCTCTCAGTCAATATTTTTGTGGAAGTCCTGAGATTTAATTTTATTATCTCAAGCTATCTTTTTCATTATTGTCACAGGGATTGTGGAGGGCTCTGCCTGGTCAGCTTGGGTCACATGCCTATCCCCTAATTACTCTTCTCAGGGATTGTGAAGGGCTTTGATTGGCCAACATGGATCATGTGTTCACCCCCCAAAGCAAGAAACTCTATATAGCCAGCTCCAGCAAAAGGACACAGTTACAAAGTGAGGTTGGGGCAGTTATTCACAGGATAATTGGGATGGTAGTATTAGAAAAATGGTGGCGAATTTGGGGTAGACCAAAACAACGAGTATTGTCTTTACTTAGAATACAGCTTCCTGGTCTCCAATGCCAAGGGAAAGGAGCTGGCTTCAGTGAAACAAGCTGAGGTTGGGTATTCTAGTCATTCAGGCAGAATAAGATGTATGTGAGGATTTGTCTTATTTACCACTGTATCCCCAGTATCTCTCACTGAGCCTGACACATAGAAGGTGTTCAATAAATATAAAATAGTGAATGAACGTCTATTATAACAAGAACAATATACTGCTGCTGCTACTAATATGGCGATGGTAATAGTAGTACATAAATGGCAAAATAAGCCAGATTTTCTTTTTTTTTTTTATTGTTGGGGATTCATTGAGGGTACAATAAACCAGGTTACACTGATTGTATTTGTTAGGTGAAGTCCCTCTTGCAATCATGTCTTGCCCCCATAAAGTGTGACACACACCAAGGCCCCACCCCCCTCCCTCTGTCCCTCTTTCTGCTTCTCCCCCCTCATAACCTTAATTGTCATTAATTGTCCTCGTATCAAAATTGAGTACATAGGATTCGTGCTTCTCCATTCTTGTGATGCTTTTCTAAGAATAATGTCTTCCACTTCCATCCAGGTTAATACGAAGGATGTAAAGTCTCCATTTTTTTAAATGGCTGAATAGTATTCCATGGTATACATATACCACAGCTTGTTAATCCATTCCTGGGTTGGTGGGCATTTAGGCTGTTTCCACATTTTGGCAATTGTAAATTGAGCTGCAATAAACAGTCTAGTACAAGTGTCCTTATGATAAAAGGATTTTTTTTTTCTTCTGGGTAGATGCCCAATAATGGGATTGCAGGATCAAATGGGAGGTCTAGCTTGAGTGCTTTGAGGTTTCTCCATACTTCCTTCCAGAAAGGTTGTAGTAGTTGGCAGTCCCACCAGCAGTGTAAAAGTGTTCCCTTCTCTCCGCATCCACGCCAGCATCTGCAGTTTTGAGATTTTGTGATGTGGGCCATTCTCACTGGGGTTAGATGGTATCTCAGGGTTGTTTTGATTTGCATTTCTCTAATATATAGAGATGATGAACATTTTTTCATGTGTTTGTTAGCCATTCATCTGTCATCTTTAGAGAAGGTTCTATTCATGTCTCTTGCCCATTGATATATGGGATTGTTGGCTTTTTTCATGTGGATTAATTTGAGTTCTCTATAGATCCTAGTTATCAAGCTTTTGTCTGATTGAAAATATGCAAATATCCTTTCCCATTGTGTAGGTTGTCTCTTTGCTTTGGTTATTGTCTCCTTAGCTGTACAGAAGCTTTTCAGTTTAATGAAGTCCCATTTGTTTATTTTTGTTGTTGTTGCAATTGCCATGGCAGTCTTCTTCATGAAGTCTTTCCCCAGGCCAGTATCTTCCAGTGTTTTTCCTATGCTTTCTTGGAGGATTTTTATTGTTTCATGCCTTAAATTTAAGTCCTTTATCCATCTTGAATCAATTTTTGTGAGTGGGGAAAGGTGTGGGTCCAGTTTCAGTCTTTTACATGTAGACATCCAGTTCTCCCAACACCATTTATTGAATAGGGAGTCTTTCCCCCAAGGTATGTTCTTGTTTGGTTTATCAAAAATTAGGTGGTTGTAAGATGTTAGTTTCATTTCTTGGTTTTCAGTTCGATTCCAAGTGTCTATGTCTCTGTTTTTGTGTCAGTACCATGCTGTCTTGAGCACTATGGCTTTGTAGTACAGACTAAAATCTGGTATGCTGATGCCCCCAGCTTTATTTTTATTACTAAGAAGTGCCTTAGCTATACGGGTTTTTTTCCAGTTCCATACAAAATGCAGAATCATTTTTTCCAAATCTTGAAAGTACGATGTTGGTATTTTGATAGGAATGGCATTGAATAGGTAGATTGCTTTGGGAAGTATAGACATTTTAACAATGTTGATTCTTCCCATCCATGAGCATGGTATGTTCCATTTGTTAATATCCTCTGCAATTTCCTTTCTGAGGATTTCATAGTTTTCTTTATAGAGGTCCTTCACTTCCTTCATTAGGTATATTCCTAATAAGCCAGATTTTCATGAGCAGCAGTCTATTGCTTAATCTCTATGAGTCAAAATTTACTGAATGACTACTATGTGCCAAATGCTATGCTACATACTATATTTGCAGTAGATCATTTTATCTTTATAGTGATGCCACAACGGCAAAGATTTATTATCCCATTTACAAATGAGGCTCAAATATGGTGGTTGTGTTAGTTAAGATAATTTGTGTAAGCAACCCCCAAATTTCAGTATCCAGATAGCATGAAAGTTATTTCTTGTTCATTCCAAGAAATGAACATAGGCTTCCACAGTCATTCAGGCACGTGGATCCTTCTGTCATATGGCTCTGCCCTCTGCCAGAGATGCATCCTGCTTTGCAGTATCTGGCAGACAGGAAAGGGATTCTCATCTGAGGATATTTTTTTTCTTTTTAGTTTTCCAATGTCTTTATTCACATATCAGTATAATATTGGTTAGTTTGTACCTATATGATAAGACAGATTATGAAAAGTGTCATATTTGCTACACAAAAGTTATTTTCTATAAATGAATCATTGAATATGCAACTCCTGCAATAGTAACTCAGTGGATCTGACTGTGCCCTTTGAAGGGAGCAATTTTACACTGTTCTCCTAAAATATATTGACTTGGGTATAGTTTCTCATTGCCTTGTTCTGTGATCCAAGGTTTAAAAAAATAGTTTTTGGAAACCAGCGATTAGAACCAGGCCTCACCAGGATTGAGGAGAGGCAGGAATGCTAAAAATGACACTAGATATGACGTCCAGAAGTCTCAACCACCGTGCCTGCTGTATGCTTGATTTTGGAGCAGTAGGCACTCAAGGTCAAGTGTGGAGCTGTATGTATCTATATCCTGTCACATCTCAAATGCCCACAACTCCTACGCTGAGCAGGATATGGGGTCAAGGGGCATGCTGCAGAGGAGGGAAGAGTCAGTCCCAACAATTAAACTAGATGATATTTCTACGTTTCCAACAAGGATTAACTTCTAAAATACAAGCATCTAGACAGAAGCTATAGAATGAGCCATGAACTGAAATGTGTGTGCAATATAGTCAAGGAATTGCTCTGCTTACAAAACACATCTCATCTTATTTATCCCTAATTTTAAAGTAATTCATTCTCTTTTGGGCATGCAAGTGAGCAGTGGAGAAAGTGGTGCATCTGCAATCCCAGCTGGAGCTAAGGATTTCAATGCTTCCAAAAGATGTGGGCTAGAGAACTTTATTAGGCACTGGAGGGGTTCTTCCCTTTCAGCCAAGATGCTTCCATTTAAGTCACTTTTGAACTTCATTTCAAGCTTATACTGTGCAAATTCTAGTTGTGGTTGAGGATAGTCTCCAAAAGTTTCTAGGGTTATTCTTTGGACTTTCTCTTTTTCTGTTGTGTTTTCATGAATGATCCGTGAATCCATGTTTATATCTAGCCCAAGGCTTCTTTCTTGTAGAGGTGTCCCAGAGTAGTAAGTTTCAAAGTTCTGATTATACTGCTTAAAAACCGTAGCCTCAAGAGAGTCCAGATATCGGCTTCTCAGGTCTGTTTTCACAATCTGGTGGTGTTTGCTAGCAATCATCAGTGCCTGCCCCAGAAGGGGTACATTGCACTTTAACATGGAGACAGAAGCAAAGGCATAAGGAGTTTGGGAATGATGCACCACGTAAGTGGGTCTGTACTGGTTTGGCTTTGTGTACTGCGTTCCCTAGGCGATTCTTATACTCAAGTTCATCGGCACCAGAAAATTTGGGATGTTTTTCAGATGAGTAAAGGACCAGATGAAGAGGTTGACCTTTTTGATATGAAACAATTCAGAAGTTCATTTATGAAAATTCTGCAGAGAGCATTAAAAAATGTGACAGTCAGCTTCCGAGACACTGAGGATAATGCAGTCTGGATTTGATTCTCATCTGAGGATGTTAATCATCTTGACGGCAGGTGGCCCACCTCACTCCTGCTCACAGTCTACTGGTAAAATGTGGTCGCTCCTACATCCAAGAAGGCCTGGGGAATATAGCCTGTGTTAAAGAGCTGGCATACTACACAGCTACATTAGTAAGCAACAATGGTCACATGTTCAGCGATGCTCACACCCTTCCCCAAACTTAAGTTACATTCACCTCCTCCCATCTACCTACCTACCTATACTCTTCTTTCCTTTGAGCATTATCCAAATTCCCTCCACTCTTCACCTGGCCTCCACATTATTTCTGTATCTTTGCCCTGATCTCTGCCTTCACTGCCCCCACCGACAAAGGGAATTTTATGAGCAAACTCCAGGACCAGAGTTATCACAAACAGGGCGTTTAAATAAGCTCTCTGGTCAGGCTTGGTGATTTTGACTCTTCATTACAGTCAAATTCTACCTGCAGAATTCCTCTGTGCTGCAATGGCCCCAAAGCTGAAATAATTTGATGATTTGATTCTAAGGAGGTTCAGTGAAATTAGTTGACTGAATATGAAATGTGTCTTTAAAACCATTCCCTTCCCAATCTTTTTGATCATTAGATTTGCTCTTAATCTCACACACAGACATTCTGTGATTTTTTTTTTCCTTTTGGCAGGTTAATTAAACCTGTCTTTAATTTTTTTTTTTCTTTTTCCAATTCTGTCTGAACACCAGAGAAAAGATCTAAGTCTCTAATCTCTGGTGGCATTTGTTATGGAATATTCCAAACACCTGGGACCATACACCATTCTCTCATTGAACTCCAGCTCTGCTCATTTCAAGCTGCCAGAACTCACACCTCGTTGTGTGAGCAACTTTAACTTGGGGGAAGGGAGGGTCACTTAACTAGAAAATTGAACAATAAAAATCTCAGGAAATTGGATATTTAAGCGTTCAAAGTAATTGATATTGAAGAAAAAGTATGATTTACTAGAATTATATCCACACAATCTATTGCCCATTAGTTGGGACATCCATATAACCCTAATCTAAAATTATGAGAGTTCATTACAGATGCAATCAGACACAATCATCTTCATTCCATACATCAACAGTCCATGTGCTCCAAAAATCCTCTTTGTCTTTGCGTTCCCCACATTCTTAAAGCAGAAATTTGAGATCTTATTTTTTTCATATTAGATGGCAATGCCCTAGAAACCCTGCATTAAATACAACACTAAGAAAAATATAAAAAGAAAGGTTGAAATACCATCTGGATAGCTGAAGGTAAAAAAAAAAAAAAATGAAAAATGATGCCCTTAAAGGTGAAAAAAAAGTTAAAAGGTAGAAAGAAAATTTTTTTGTATTAATGGCTGGAGGAGACTGAAGAATTCTTCACTCAGCTGAGACGTACATAGAGACTTTTCATGGTTTTTCCAAAATGTGGTTGGTCAGCAGGCACTGTGGTGCTTACTTAATCTTAATGAGTACCCCAGGTAATATGGAAAAACCAAACACCAAACCAAATCAAAACAGGATAGCTGCATCTGAGCAGAAGCCAGAGTTCTTGATTCATACAACCTTCCCAAATGTCCCAGGCATAACTTTGATGTTATTCTGTCTTTCTCCCTTTCTGGCTGGCTCCGTTCTGAAGGTTTTCTAACCTCAAGTGGTAGACAGGCCCTCTGTGAATTTCATATCCTTCTTCTGGTAGTCACTAAGTGTATCTTTCTTTCTACCACCTTAGGACCAGTCATTTTTTGTCTGTGCATTTATGGCACCCAGATCCTCCCCTATGAAAAGGGCTATATACTTCATTGTCATTGTCTGTTAGGACCTTTCTCTTTCCTGTTAAGAATTGAGATCAAGGCTGAGGACTGTGTTTTATTCATAACTGCATCTCCAATACCTGATATACATAATTATACCTAGTAGTAGAATACACAATAATTACAGACTAGACTTAATCAATTTCAATCATTCATTGTTACTCAATGGATGTTTATAAAGTGCTGTAGACACTTTGTCTTTGATGTCAAGTTCAATGATTTTCAAAATGTGTATTGCAACTCAATACTTGGTGGTGAAATCATTTTAGTAGGTTGTAAGTAGCATTAAGATAAATAAGTAGAGAACTATGAAATAGGATAAGAATGGAAAGTGTAGGGTAGGCTAGGCTAAGCCATTAGCCTTGAGAAATATAGATGATAATGATGCATATGTAAAAATATAAATATGAAAATACACTTGAAACTGTATATTGGGGGTGGCAAGTATATTCTGGATCACAAGTATGTGTAATTCCCTGATCTTGATAACCTAATTTATGCTAAGGCTTTTATAGCAGAATTAGATAGCTAATGACCATTTTGTCAAACCAACATGACCATAAAGAAATTCAGAGTCAAACTTTTTTTTTTTTTGAGATAGAGTCTCAATCTGGGTAAAGTGCGGTGGCATCCACCTACCTCACAGCAACCTCAAACTCCTGGGTTCAAATGATCTTCCTGCCTCAGTCTTCCAAGTAGCTGGGACTACAGGCACCTTCTACAATGCCTGTGCTAATTTTTTTTTCTATTTTTATAAATATTGGTGATTGTTCTTGCTCAGGCTGGTTTTGAACTCCTGAGCTCAAGCAATCCACCCATCTTAGCCTCCCAGAGTATTAGGATTACAGGCATGAGCCACCATGTCCTGCCCAGAGTCAAACTTTCAACACCAGCAGGGCAAGTTAATTAGCTTTCACAGGCCGCTTATTTGTGTTCTGTTTTTTATCTCTGGTCTTGACTTTCTATTCCAATTTACATCTTCTTTGCTTCAGAGACATACTTCTGTGTAGATTTGTTAAAAGCCACTTTAATAAAATCTGTTGTTTTTGACTTTCCAGCAACCCATCTTCTGCTATAAGCATCTTAATTTTCTTTAGGGAAACCACTGGTTCCTCATTCTTAGTCCATATCATTCAGGTTGGGTGGACCATCCCTGCCTCCCCCAGGCTCTAGGAGTCCTCACAGAATCCATGCATAGGCAATCTCCATGTTTTAGTTCTTGTCTACAGTAGTAGTTTAGGTCTGTTAATGTCATTCAAGTTGCTCCAATGACATCCAGTCCTAAAACTTGGGCTGGAACTTTGGGTAAAGAGCCACCCTCTCTTTACAGGACTGAAGATTGGAATTGCAACAAGTCATGCCATGGAGGGAGCCTATCTGAGAATAACACTACACAGAGAAACACAGACCCAAGACACAGAGAGACCTTGACTTTGGACAATGACACCCAGCCAGCCATAAACTCCTCTAGTAGTTACAACTACAACCATCCTGGTTAATCTTAATCACCTCAAACTTCTATGGAATGGGGAGGGTGGAGCATTTGCATCCTTGTTCTCAACTGTTTGCTTTTCCTCCTAGGAGAGGGTGATACTCCTCCAACATTTGCCATTTGATGTACAAAGACTGAGGAAGAGGCTGCTGCTCCACGCCATGGACATCGGGTGTGGTCATGCAACTTGCTTTGGTTAGTGAGAAGTGATAGGCTATCTGCCAGCACCAAGCAAGAGCTTTTGGAGTCTTGTGTATGCCTGAAGGCCTCTGACTATTTTTTCCTCTGCCCTCAGAAAGATAACATGTCCCAGATGTTCTTTCACCTGGATCCTGCAATGGGAAGACCTATGGAGCAGAGCCAAATTGACCCACATGGAGTCAACAACATGGAGCATCAGCGAGAAATAAATTCCCACAGTGCCTCAAAGGCACTGCGATTTGGTGCTACTTTGTTTTCGTGGCCATAAATATTGATTTATTTTGCATTCATCACTACATTCACCCCATAGTCCTTTTCCAGCATGCAGTATGGAACACACACACACATACTGAGATCCAAATCCCTTATAGTTCTTCTCCACTGACATTTTCCCTCACACTTCACAAGTAGACCTGAAATAGAAGAAACATTTCAAAATCCTCTGTACAGATTCCAGAATAACAGTGTGGGTAGAAGAGAGCGCTGTGGTAGATGCTGTAAAACAGATGAAATGATCTATCCAGAAAGCCTGGCTTCAGGAGACTGGTAGCACAGACGCTGCTGGACATCTTTGCCCTCAGCACACAGACCTTGGGGCCACACCGAGGATACTGGACAACACGGGTGGGGAGATCCAAGGGCTGACATTCAATATTTGGTCCCTGAAGAATCAGAAAGGCTTTATGTGATTGGAATGAACTTCAAATCCACTAACTCAACTGGTCTGTTGTGGATTTCACAAATTAGTATATTGATAAACAACATACACATGGTTTCTGTTCTAACAGAGTTTATATTCTGACTGAAAGGAGGCAGTAGAGCTGTAAAATAGAGAAGAAATGAATAAATTCTTTGGATGGCAAGGTGGTAAATGCAGAGATGGACCAAAGTAGTAGAGAATGTGGGGTGAGGGGTGGGGAACACTGTGTGTAAACAGGTATGTCAGGAAGGTCGGTGTAAGGAGGTTTTGTGCTGAATGGTGAAGAGGGAGATGGTGAGGGGAAGAAGGCTCTTGGAGAGAGAACAGTAAGTGCAAAGACCCTTTGGCAGCAAATGCTGGAGTTCACTTGTCTCTGAGTTTCACCCCTTTCCTGGGCACACCACTGGATTGTGTTCCTAGTCTTTTGTGGTGGGGAGGGCCACCTGGCTGAGCTTTGGCCAATACACCATGGGGGAAGCAACGGTCATTCTTCCCAGGGCTGGCCCCTTTAACTCCAAAGGGCTCCTTGGTGCTCTCCCTTGGTTCCTGCCAAGTGGATGAATGTTAACTGCCCATTAAAGCCTGCAGGAGCCACATGTGAAAGATGGCAGAGCCTCCATCAGCTGAAGGTTCCCCTCCTAATCATGCCATTGACTTATAATGGTCTGAGATGAGAGTGAACAAGACATAAACATATCATGCTAAATCATTCAGTTTTGAGGAAGGGATGTTTGTTAGAAAAGTGAATGATAATCACCCTATCTTATAAGACCCAAGATGAGAAAAGAACTTCCCATTATCTATGGATAGAAAGATAATCTGTGCAGGTCATAGAAAATCGACCCTTCTCTTATAACCACAGTGACAGGGATGTGTCCTGAGCACCTTAGGTCCTCTGCTCTCTTGGTCCCCTTGAGTGTGTGCATTTGCTGTGAATTTCACTCTTGTGTGAGATACAGTAGTGAATAAACTCAGTTGTCATAGGAAGAAACTGAGTCTCAGGAAAAAAAGCCCATCTGAGTTTCCAGCTTACAAACTAACAAAAAAAAAAAAAATTGAGAAATTTGGCAAAACAGTGCTAACACTCTACCTGGCAAAGACTAGTAGAGCCAGTCTGCCTTGTCTCTCATCCTCCTGCAAAGTTTGAGTGCAAGTCTCCAGTGTTATCTATCTCATCCCCCCATATTTTGTTCTTACATTTGTTTAACAAGCACATACTCAGTATTTATTACTTGCCAGGCACTATTCTATGAGCTTTGAAAATATTAACTCATATAATTATCTTAACCCTATGGAAAGGTTAGAATTATCATGCCCACATTCCAGATAAGGAAACAGGCATAAGGTAGCCAAGGCACTTGTTGAAGGTCTTACAACTAAGAAGCAGTGGAGCAGGGATTTGAACCCGAGTGGCCTCCAAATCCACACTCTTCCCCACTTTCTTATCATAGATCTATTGCTTGCTGGATCTCTGCATTTGCATTTATGGCCCTTTTATTCAGGTGAACAGGACACAGATGTCATCCAGACTTTGTTATTCCCTTTTCGCTCCATTCTCTGATTTCAAGTTATCAGCTGAGTCATTCTAGTAACTTCCCATCTCTGTGCCTCTCCCATCTCAGCTACTTCTTCAGTGAGGAGGTGGATAAGTGATATCCATGGAGAACCCTTTCCTAAGTAACGTTTAGAGAAGATTGAGGGATAATTCCCAACGTCTGAGCCACAAAACCACACTCAGGTGGCTGTATATGGAAGGAGTCTCACCAACATAGCAGGGTGAGACAGCGCTGTGCTCATCATCTGAAATTATCCTCTCTCTGCCCTTTCACTTGCAGAGTGCAGAGATTCCCAACATTTTGAAAAGCTGTCATTTTATTTTTCCCAGCTCCTCCATCTCTGGCTATAGCATCATTCATAGTGACTGTTTCTTCTTCGAAGTGCTCCAGGGAAATTCCCTGGGAGAAGTGATTCCTTTACATTTTTTTTTTTTTCCAGAACCAAATGTTTAGGCTGTTCAGAGAATGGCCTTCCCTAGAGGATACAGAATCCTACAGCTTCATTTGGCCTCCATCTGGTGTTCCAAGCTCTGCAGAAAGAATGTCAGTGAGATTCAACCTGTAAGTTATCTGAGCCAATTTTCCACCCCATCCAAAGTCTGTTTCTACAATGTCTCTGACAAACAAGCTGCTCCACCCTGACTTGAAGATGCTTGAATGATGAGTGACTTGTTCCTTTTCCCTTCCCACACAGCCTGTAAGCTTTGCCGTGAATTCCTCACGTGGAGCCCAGACCTGTCTCACTGTAACTTCAACTCCCAGCTCTTGCTTCTGTCCCATGGCCCACGTATAATTAAACAGCCTGATTCCCTTTTCTACTCCTTCTCCTCTTCCGCCCCTTCCAGCCAGTTACCAAGCACCCACGGTGTGTCAGGCACTGTTCTCGTGCCTCACACACAATCTCATTTAAATTTTCAGAGCAGCAACACGAGTTTAGTGCAATTAAGATCGCCACTTTACATATGAGGAAAGTAAGTCTCAGAGGTCACGCAACCTCTTGTTGCCTTGTCACTTGTCCTGGATTGCATAGCTGGTAAGTGGAAAAAGCCCATCTCTTGATAGAAGCTTATGTTCCTGCCAACCACCCTCTTGGGACTAAAGCTGGGGTTTAACAATATTTGATAGCATATGATCAGGATCCAGGAATGGCCAAATATAAACATGATACTCCCTCTAATTTCTCCCTGAAGCTTCTAAGGAAGCAACACACAGATGTAAGGACTTTGGTGAGGGTGGAGCCAGGGCAAGTGTGCTGGAGACATTGCTTTCTTCTTCCTGAGCACGGCCATGTTTGCAGCTGCTTGCTTTGTCAAAAAAGCCCTCCGAGGATCTAAGAGGCGTCCTCCAAAACTCCAGGGTTTTTTTTTTTCAGACATGAGAATAACATCTAATCCCTCTTTCTTAGACATAAGTCACCACAAAAGTTTTAAGACAGTCTGTGTATGGTCCATTCATTATTTCACTTCCTAGAAACATAGTCGACAGTATCTTTTCCGATTCACCCCGGCAAGTTTCAATTTGCTCAGCTTCTTATCATTGTTGCTGGGAGGGCTTCATTTGTTTCCATCTGTGTGGATTTCATATTTCTTGATTTTTGTATCTCTCAAAACTTTTGTAATGATCCAGGTAATTTTATGCTTGTATTCTTGGATTTAGATGTAAGTTACATGTGGAGTAAAAGGCAAGAGAGGCCCTGCTGACCTCAAGTTACCTTTTCTGGATTATCCATACTGTTTATTTTTTTATCCTTGTTGTTTAGACCAAGAGTTTGAAAGATCCATACTGTGTACTCGAGTTTATATTCCTGTATGGAGAGGAAGCAAGTGCCTACCATGTGCCTGGCATTATGTTATCATTTTCCATTTATTATTTAATGGAGCCTGCACAGCATCCTCACCACTGAACTGATACTACACACACACACACACAAACACACACACACACACACACATTATTTTGTGGATGATTAGATAAAGCCTCAGAGAAATAAATTTTCCAAGGTTAGAAAGTGGCAAAGCTACTTTTCAGACCCAAACTGCCTACTCTAGAGGAGAAGATTTCAATCACTTGGATATCCTGCCTTTCATGAAAATTAGAATTTGGGACCCAGAGAAACCCTCTCCTGTCTCAGCTCAATTCAGGCAAAATCAAATGGGAAAAGGGATCAGTGTCCCTTGGTCCTCTCATTTCAGCCAGCCAGAGCCGTTCAACCTTGAAAATCCCTCCTCGTGTGTTCTGAGCCTGTTTTTCTCTAATTTCCAAGAAGCTGCATTTGGCACCCAGTAAATGACCTGAATCCCTGCCATTGCTGGTTTTGTTTCCACAGGCACCTCATGAATTTTGAGTAATAGCTGGCATTTTCTCCAAACCTTACCCTTTAATTCCCTGGAGATGAAGGTCCAAACCAGAGAAAACTCTGTTTCTAAGGCAGACTTCACCTTGGCGATTCTAGGATACAACCACCCTGACCTGTGCTCCTCAGGGGCAGAGACCTAGGGAGCTCAGCTGCCCCAGCATATGTCTCCAGGGACAGAGAGGAGAGAGGCCTAGGATAAACAGCCAAACATGGGAAATGTTTCATTCATTGTGTATTGCTCCATTGATGTGCGTTGCCATGGTGACCTCTGGTTATTTTAGAACCAGGAGAATTAATCCTATTGAATTTTCTGTCCTAATAACTTAAGAAATTAATTTTCCGTTTTATAAAATTGAAATGCACAATCTCATAAACCAAGCCTTAGTAAGTTAAACTAATCCATCCAATTGCATTCTGGGCCCACAAGTGCTGTTTTTCAGATGGCAAAAGGGCAGGACCTGTCAGCAAATGGACATTGTGGTTGGTGCTCTTACTCTCAGAGGGAGCTATTTATTCCCAAAGAGCTGGTTGGTTAGAAATTTCCAGAAAGGGAAAGGCATGTTGAGTTGCATAGAGCCTTATTTGTGCTTATTTATGAATTTTCAAAACCTACCTAGTCAGTGTGAGAGTACATCAACCCCTGTCTGTGTTCCAATCTAATCTCCTCCTTTCCTAGTTTCTGAAACAATAGTCAAAGGCCTCGAAATGAATGAGTCTTAGGGTTAAGTTTATTGAACTGGACTCTGGAGTTTGGTGACTCAGGTTCAGGGACCATCTTTTGTGCTGCTGCCTTGATTTCCTTCATGGCCAATTTTGGTCCAAATATTCTCAAGTGGCTAAAAAATAACAACCACCACCATTCTGTCCCCTGATAACTGAGCAGTCATGTTGTTCCCACATTTTTCCCCAATTCCAGACATTTGATTCAGACCATAGCACTCACTTTTTGCCTTTGTCCCTGCCTCATTGGCAGGTCTCACTCCATGATAAATTTTAACATCATGGTCCCAAACTGTTACCCACTTGCCAGCCTCTCAAGGTTTGGAAAATCCCCAGAGAAGGTTTTCTGGGCTTTTTGACTGATTGTTTTCTGGTTTTTTTTTTTTTTTTTTTTTTCAGTTTTTGGCCAGGGCTGGGTTTAAACCCACCACCTCTGGTATACGGGGCTGGCACCCTACTCCTTTGAGCCACAGGTGCCACCCGACCCATTGTTTTCTTGACTGCTACATCTCTGCTCTTTCGCTACTGTGACATGCCCATCTGTTTTCAGAATGAGGACTAAAACTCTTGAATACTGGGACACAATGTGTCACCAACCTGGGAGAAAATCCTTAGCTGGCCTTTGCCAAGTGATCATCTCCTCCAGTTCCTACTCTGAACCCATGTACAGGCTCTTACCAGACCCCTGGATCACCCTCCTGCCCCCTACCCCATGTTGCCTTAATCCTCTTATCTTTCTAATAGAAGGATGAAATCTGAACAAAATCCATAGTTAGCAGTTTCAGACCTTGTTCTTTTTGTTTTAAAGAGCAGAAATGCACTCAAAATTGCTCATGAACAGAGGCTTGTCTCTTATTGCAAAGGTGCTCAAAAAGTTCTCAGGAATCACAGAGGAATGGAAATAGATTCAGGCCTTGCAGACAAAGGAGATGCTTGAACAGAAGCAGATCTATCTCCTGTTCTAGGGTGGCTGTTCTCTTCCATACTAGCTGGTTTGCTCTATTTACTCACTCACATGGTGAGTATCTCTTTCAATTTAGACTTGTGCATTGTCCTTTAGGGGCCACCCAGGCCCAAGACTCCATGTGGATAATTGAACTCAGTTCCTAAATACACCTTAGGAAGAGATATGGACAAGGTACATGATACCTACTGAGGATAGTAGCGTCCTTCTCCTACTTCATATCCTGAGAATGGGGGATGTGGAACAGAAGGTCAAGGTGAACATTGCCCAAGCCAGAGGTCCTAAAGGGGGAATGACTCAAGAGCGGGCTGAGAGGAACAGAAGTCCAAGTCCTAGATGCATCACACATACTGAGAAATGTAACAGGGCAAGGACACAACATGAATCAAAAATGAAATAACTGGAGATATTGGAGCAAGACGTTCTGATAGGGTGATCCTGAAGGGACCTGTTTGAGTGTTCTGACCCTGGAAAGCGACAGAGAAGCTCCTTGGAGGACCAGTGTTGGGTTTAATATTAGCCAATCATATTTCATGGAAGTTCAAGGTAGTATTTCCCAGAGACCCTCATTTTTTTCTCTCATGGCCTTTCAGGGTCCTCAATTTATGATTCATTTAAGTTCTAGTCTGTGTGCACATTTGGGTAGACTGAGACTCCCATCACCTGACACACTATCCTGACACTCAGATAATGTTAATATTTTCTGAAATCTTTTCTTCTCTGGTGGCTCTGAGCTACACTATGTATTTCCTGTAGAATTACTCATTCATTCAAAAGAAGAAAGTTATTTGTTTTTACAATGCCACAGATCTTGCACTAGCTGATGAAGTTAGAAGGATGAATAAGACTAACTTGGCCATGTTCTATTGTGGGGGATGTAGACACCATTTGTATACTGTTAATACAATGAGATTGATGCTTCCATAAGGGTTTGCACAAGATGTTGGTGGACAAAGAAGAGGAAATTGCTCACCAGAGATTCTGAGAAAGTTTAAATGAAGCAGTGAGTGACATTTGAATTGGCATTGGAAAGATAAAAAAGAGTTCATTAGTTAAGGAAGGCAGGAAAGAAATTCCAGGTAAAAAGAACTTGAGCAAAAGTGTGGCTGCATGAAAGAAGATGGCAAATATTAAGAGCATCCATTTTATGTGGAAGTGACAAAAAAAAAACAACAAAAAAAAACCAAACCCAGTTCAAAGTAGTGTAAACAACAATATCAGAAGACTCACTCCAAATCAAAAGGGATTTAGTGATCTACATAACAGCAGAATTCCAGAACATATTAGAATCTGGCCTGAGTAGATGCAGATATGTAAACAGTATCATCAACATGTTTCTGTTGTCTTTCTTTCTCCTGTGTTTCTCCTCTCTCTCTCTCTTTTATTCTCTCTCCCCTCTCTTTCTTTCGCTCTTCATATTCTCTCTCTCTCCCCACCCCACCCCCATGTTCCCTCTCCATCTTTCTGTTTCTTTCTTTGTGTTAGAATAGTCTTCCCTCAAGTCATGGCCATGATGACACTCATAGCCACAGACTTGTTTCATCAAACAGGCAAACAAAAAGAACCCTTTGCACTAACAGTTACAGATAAGGTTGCTTTTGGCCTACTTGGGCCAGTTATCCCTCCCTGAACCAATCTCTGATTCCAGGTGACTGGTCTGGATAGCCGGACATGAGTCACATCCCAGAGGTCCTCAGAGTGGGACACCTCTTCATTCACACATGTGTAAGGTCCTTGCAGCTATGGGGTGATCCTGGTACATCCCTTCGGCATCTCTGGCAAAGCTTCCATACTTACAGTGTTCAATTATTTATTTCATTTCTTTAACAAAGTCTCCTATGGGGCATTTTTCTACACCCTCTATGCATTGTGCACACTACACACTAAATGGTCATATCAGCCATATGAAATACACATAAATATTAACCCCACTGTACACATGAGGAATGAGAGACAGAGAGTTTCGGGTGGCTTTTGAGTAACATTTGTAAGTCTGAGTCCAGTCTTAGGGCTTTGGGACGTGGGGACTTCCTGTTTTTCTAAGACCCCCTCTTAGGAGTAAAAGGAGCACTGGGCATATTTTGGAAATGGGGTTAGGATGGAATATAAAAAGAGACTAACAAGTACTAAGTGGATCTTGAGTCATGATTATTATGATACGATGGTGGTGGTGGCGATGATGATAATAGTATCCTGAAGTGGAAAATTTTCTTTGTCCTATCCTACTGCACTACCCAAACACCAGGAATCTTAGTCAATAATGTCCAAACCATTGGTGAAACATAACACAATGAGGTTACACGTCCACATCTGAGCGATGTCACACTATGTGACATGACATGACACTATGGGTAAATGACATGATATAATGCAGAATACAGGTGGACATCTTCAGAGACAATTCTAATATAGGCATTAATATTAATGTACTTAACTAGCATATCAAGTCTATGTTGTTACGGATATGGTTGCTTAAGATAAGGGTAATGTGGATACTTTCACTTTAAAAAGTGAGCCAATTTTAGAAAAATATTAAGTATATAGTAGAGTAGGTAGTGATGGATCTGACTATCCTAGATAAGTCATCCCAAGTTCTCTGAGGATGCTTCCATGATAGAAACAGATGTAAAAAAGAGCAATATCCTGAAATCTTCTGAGTAGCAGCATACAGGCCCTTCTATATTAATATGGCATGTAGACCCTGAAACTGAAATTGTCAATAGCAAATAGACTCCAAATGACTTCAGAAGGTTCTTTCAAAGAGCCTCAAAACAAAAAAAAAGGCTGCTGCTCCTCAGATCCTGCTCTGGACCTTTTCTGCACAAACTTCCTGGGATATTTGCACCCAGGATAGGTGTCCACCTCCACTCCAGCCTGAACTTCCATCCTGTGGATGATTGGCCAGCACCTGGACTCAGTTACCCACAACTGATCTCATTTTTCTTTCGAAGCTTACTTGTCTCCATTTCTTGTGTCAGTTGAGTCCTCTCCAGTGAGTCCTCTAGGGAAGAGTCTGGATGTCCCCCAGAACTCCTGGTCTTCCTTTCCCCACCAGATTCAATCAGTAACCAAGTAGCAATGTTCCAGTTCTGTTCTCAGCATCTCCGTTCTGGGCTACTGCAGACATCCTCAAAGTCCCTTGGATTCCACTAGCTCATTCTAAAGAGGCCCCTCCCTGCAATCTCACTCAGTCTTGTTCCTGGAGCTCTCTTGCTCAGGGGGTGGCTCCAGTGTAATTCTCAGGGCATCCTCTTCAATTACAGTGGACCAGGAACACCTTGAATTAATGTTTTCATTTCCATATCCTATCCTGAGAAGCCAGGCATATGGAAAATCTCAGAAATTCTTTGTCGAATTAACCTGGGGCAAAAATAAAGAATGAAAGTGCCCAACATACTGTTTTTGTGGGTGAAGAGTTTTCCAAGTATTCTAAATTTATTAATTTATCATAAATGTCCTTTTTTGTTTACAACGTGTAAAGTTCACGTAGGGTACTTTGGCATGGTCTAAGAGTATGAGCATCAGTGTTTAGACTATTCCCCGACCCTCTGTCTATTAGTTCTCCCTTTCTCTGATTTTCATATTCCATCTATGCAACCCTTGAGCTCCTTTTCTCCCTTTGTCCCTTTCTTTGCCCCTAGTCCCTCTTCCCACGGCCTCTCAGACTTTCACCTCCTCACTGAGGTGCTCTGATTCTCTTCTCTTTTCCCAGCAGAGTATAATTCCTTTTTGTTCCAGCAAAAACCAAGGGCCTGGCAAAAGAAAGCAAAACAAAACAAAATGACAACAACAAAATACCCCTTTAAATATTATTTAGTAACACAAAATGAAAATTAACCAACTAAAACTTTAGTAAAATATCCAAAGGCTATTTTAGTATAACTGGCTACAAACATTATAAATATTTTAAAAACATGGATTTCTGGTACTTAGATGAATATTATCATTTTCTGGAATAAATAATTTGGTGAGTTGTCTGTTGGGGATGTTGACCATTTGTTGACCTGATTTTGGGGCATTTTGTATTTTCTTTGCTATGTTCTCTACAATTCTGTCTTTGCCCAGACTATCACCTCCACTGTCTCAGACACACTCATATATACAGAATTTTTAAAGCCTTCTTGTTCCATTTGTATGTGCCTGTTTGTATCTCTTCTCAGGTTCTTTTTCCACCATCTCTTCCTCTCCTAGGCAGACTTGGACATGTATGTACACATGTATGCACAAAAGTTTGCTCTCACACTGTTTTTTTTCCATAAGCTTGTTGTTTTTATCTCATGAGTAATTCTCACACAGAGTCTGTTCTCTCACTTTCTCTGTCTTTATTTCTCCTTTCCTCTGACATATTTTCTCTTTCCCACTCTCTTCCCCTCCATTTTCCCCTCCTTTCCATAGCTCTGTCTCTGTGTTTCTCCCTTTTTGTTTTTGTTTCTTTTTTTTTAGCATGATGAGTAAATTTTATTTTTTTATTTATTTTATTTTTTATTGTTAAATCATAGCTGTGTACATTAGTGCAATCAAGGGGTACAATGTGCTGGTTTCATATACAACCTGAAATATTCTCATCAAACTGTTCAATGTAGCCTTCATGGCATTTTCTTAGTTATTGTATGTAGACATTTGTATTCTACCTTTAGTAAGTTTCGCCTGTACCCATTCTAAGATGCACAATAGGTGTGGCCTCACCCATTACCCTCCCTCCACCCTAACCTCCCCCCTCCCTTCCCTTTCCTTGGCCCTTTCCTCATAGTCTTGTGCTATAGTTGGGTTATAGCCTTCATGTGAAACCTATAATTTAGCTTCATAGTAGAGTTGAGTACATTGGATACTTTTTCTTCCATTCCTGACATACTTTGCTAAGAATATGTTCCAGCTCCATCCATTTAAACATGAAAGAGATAAAGTCTCCATCTTTCTTTAAGGCTGCATAATATTCCATGGTATACATGTACTACAATTTATTAATCCATTCGTGGGTCGATGAGCACTTGGGCTTCTTCCATACTTAGCAATTATGAATTGGGCTGCAATAAACATTCTGGTACAGATGTCTTTGTTATATTCTGATTTTTGGTCTTTTTGGTATAAGCATAGTAAAGGAATTATAGGATCGAATGGCAGGTCTATTTTTAGATCTCCAAACATTCTTCCAAAAGGAACGTATTAGTGTGCATTCCCACCAGCAGTGTAGAAGTGTGCCCTTTTCTCCACATCCACACCAATGTCTCTGGTTTTGGGATTTTGTTATGTGGGCTACTCTTACTGGGGTTAGGTGATATCTCAAGGTAGTTTTGATTTACATTTCTCTGATGGTTAAGGATGATGAGCTTTTTTTCATGTGTTTGTAGATCATGCATCTGTCTTCTTTAGAGAAGTTTCTCTTCAAGTCCCTTGCCCACCCTGAGATGGGATCATGTGTTCTTTTCTTGCTAATATGTTTGAGTTATCTGTGGATTCTGGTTATTAGACCTTTATCGGAGGTATAACCTGCAAATATTTTCTCCCATTCTGAGGGGTGTCTGCATGCTTTACTTACTATGTTCTTGGCTGTGCAGAAGCTTTTTAGTTTGATCATGTCCCAGTAGTATATTTTTGATACTGATTCAATTGCCTGGGGAGTCCTCCTCATAAAATATTCACCGAGGCCGATTCCTTCAAGAGTTTTCCCTGCACTTTCTTCAATTATTTTTATAGTTTCATGTCTTAAGTTTAAATCTTTTATCCAGTGAAAGTCTATCTTAGTTAATGGTGAAGGGTGTGGGTCTAGTTTCAATCTTCTACAGGTTGCCAGCCAGTTCACCCAGCACCATTTGTTAAATAGGGAATCTTTTCCCCACTGAATGTTTTTAATTGGCTTGTCAAAGATCAAATAACGGTAAGTAGCTGGATTCATCTCTTCGTTCTCTATTCTGTTCCAGACATCTACTTCTCTGTTTTTGTGCCAATACCATGCTGTTTTGATCACTATCGATTTATAGTACAGTCTTAGGTCTGGTAGCGTGATTCCTCCTGCTGTGTTTTTATTGCTAAGTAATGTTTTCGCTATTTGAGTTTTTTTTCTGATTCCATATAAAACGAAGTATTATTTTTTCAAGATCTTTAAAATATGACAATGGATCTTTAATAGGAATTGCATTAAAATTATATATTGCTTTGGGTAGTATAGACATTTTAACAATGTTGATTCTTCCCAGCCATGAGCATGGTATTTTTTTCCATTTGTTAACATCTTCAGCTATTTCTTTTCTTAAAGTTTCATAGTTCTCTTTGTAGAGATCTTTCACGTCCTTTGTTAGGTATACTCCCACATATTTCATCTTTTTTGGCACTACTGTGAAAGGAATAGAGTCCTTGACTGTTTTTTCGGCTTGGTTATTATTGGTATATATAAAGGCTACAGATTTACGGGTGTTGATTTTGTAGCCTGAGACATTGCTGTATTCCTTGATCATTTCTAAAAGTTTTGTTGTAGAATCCCTAGTGTTTTCCAGATATACGATCATATCATCTACGAAGAGTGAAAGTTTGATTTCTTCTGACCCTATGTGGATACCCTTGATCACCTTTTCTTCCCTAATTGCAATGGATAAAACTTCCATTACAATGTTAAAGAGCAATAGAGACAATGGGCAACCTTGCCTGGTTCCTGATCTAAGTGGAAATGATTTCAATTTAATTCCATTCAATAGGATATTGGCTGTGGGTTTGCTGTAGATGGCCTCTATTAGTTTAAGAAATGCCCCTTCTATACCAATTTTCTTAAGTATTCTGATCATGAAGGGATGCTGGATATTATCAAAAGCTTTTTCTGCATCAATTGAAAGAATCATATGGTCCTTATTTTTTAGTTTGTTTATGTGCTGAATTACAGTTATAGATTTACGTATATTGAACCAGCCTTGAGACCCTGGGATAAATCCCACTTGGTCATGGTGTATAATTTTTTGGATGTGTTGTTGGATTCTGTTCATTAGGATCTTATTGAGAATTTTTGCATCAATATTCATTAGTGATATTGGTCTATAATTTTTTTTTTTTTTCTTTTTGGGTCTTTCCCTGGTTTGGGGATCAAGGTGATGTTTGCTTCGTAGAATGTGTTGGGTAATATTCCTTCTTTTTCTATTTTTTTGGAAGAGGTTTAGTAATATGGGTACTAGTTCTTCTTTAAAGGTTTGGTAGATTTCTGACGTAAAGCCATCTGGTCCTGGGCTTTTCTTTTTAGGGAGATTTTGTATAGTTGATGCTATTTCAAAACTTGATATAGGCCTGTTCAACATTTCCACTTCATTCTGGCTAAGTCTTGGTAGGTGGCGTACTTCCAGGTATTGGTCGATTTCTTTCAGATTTTCATATTTCTGAGAGTAGAGTTTCTTGTAGTATTCGTTAAGGATTTTTTTGAAATTCTGAGGTGTCTGTTGTTATTTAATTGTTACCATTTCTGATTGATGAAATCAGAGATTTTACTCTTTTTTTATGGTTAGGTTGGCCAAAGGTTTATCTATTTTATTGATCTTTCGAAAAACCAACTTTTGCATTTATTGATCTGTTGTATAATTCTTTTGTTTTCAATTTCATTTCATTCTGCTCTGATTTTGGTTATTTCTTTTCTTTTGCTGGGTTTGGGGTTGGAGTGTTCTTCCTTCCATCTCAAATTGCTTGGGATGTCCCATTAAGTTATTAACTTACTCTCTTTCTGTTTTCTTGAGGAAGGCTTGAAGTGCTATAAATTTCCCTCCTAGGACTGCCTTTGCAGTATCCCAGAGATTCTGGTAATTCGTGTCTTGATTGTTGTTTTGTTCCAAAAATTTGGTGATTTCCTTCTTAATCTCATCTCTAACCCATCTATCCTTCAGCACAAGGTTGTTTAGCTTCCATGTTTTTGTATGGGTATGCAGGTTCCTGTTGTTATTGAGTTCAACTTTTATTCCATGATGGTCTGGAAGAAACAAGGAATATCTATTTTTTTTTTTTTTTAATTTGCTGAGGTTAGATTTGTGGTGTAGGATGTGGTCAATTTTGGAGTATGTTCCGTGGGCTGCTGAGAAGAATGTGTATTCAGTTTTGTTGGGATGAAATGTTCTGTAGATGTCTGTTAAGTCCAGATGTTGAATGGTTAAGTTTAAATCTAAGATTTCTTTGCTTAGCTTCTTTTTGGAGGATCTAGCCAGCACTGCTAAAGGGGTGTTAAAATCTCCAACTACTATGGAACTGGAGGAAATCAAGTTGCTCATGTATGTTAGAGTTTCTCTTATAAATTGAGGTGTATTCTGGTTGGGTGCATAAATATTAATAATTGAAATCTCATCATATTGAATATTACCTTTAACAAATATGAAGTGTCCATCTTTATTTTTCCTTGTTTTGGTTGGTTTAAACCCTATTCCGTCTGTGAATAAGAGTGCAAGACCTGCTTTTTTCTGCTTTCCATTTGCCTGGAGTATAGATGACCATCCCTTCATCTTGAATCTATATTTGTCTTTTAATGTAAGATGCGATTCTTGTATGCAGCAGATATCTGGCTTGAGTTTTTGCATCCAGTTAGCCAACCTGTGCCTCTTTAGAGGACAATTTAAACCATTCACATTAATTGAGAATATTGATAAGCCTTTCAAGAGTCCGGTGGACAGTTTTAATCCTTTTGCGACTGTGGAAGTTTGAATTTGATCAAAATTTTCTGGGTGGGTATACTTTTGTGGTGGAGAATTACACTGGTCTTTATGGAGGATAGGTCTGAGAATATCCTGGAGAGCTGGTTTAGTTATGGCAAATTTCTTCAACATGTGAATGTCATTGAAGTATTTAATTTATCTGTCATAAATGAAACTCAGTTTAGCTGGGTACAGGATCCTGGGTTGAAAGTTATTTTGTTTTAGGAGATTAAAAGTCGATGACCATCCTCTTCTAGCTTGAAAGGTTTCAGCAGAGAGATCTGCAGTTATTCTAATATTCTTGCCCTTGTAGATGATGGTTTTCTTTCATCTGGCTGCTTTCAGAATTTTCTCCTTCATATTAACTTTAGTGAAATTGATTATGATGTGTCTGGGGGATGTCTTGTTTGGGTTCAGTCATGCTGGAGTTCTGAAACTGTCTGCTATCTGAATTTCAGAATCTCTTGGCATGTCTGGAAAGTTCTCCTTCTTCATCTCATGGAGAAGAGACTCTGTGCCTTGTGAAAGCCACTTCATTGCTTTCAGGGATCCCTATAAGATAAATATTAATTTTCTTTGAATTATCCCAGAGCTCTCTGAGAGAGTGATCTGTTTTTGCTCTCCATTTTTCTTCATCTTTGAGAGTTTGGGAGCGTTCAAAACCTTTGTCTTTATTGTCAGAAATCCTTTCTTCTGCTTGCTGCATTCTGTTACTGAGGGATTCTACTGTGTTTCTCAGATCTTTGAGGACTGCAACTTCTTGTCTCAATGTGTCAAAATCTTCGGTCATTTGGTCTTTGAATTCATTGAATTCTTGAGATATCTTTTGGGTTACTGCTTGGAATTTTAATTTGATCTTATTTACTATCCAGATTCTAAATTCAATTTCTGACATCTCAGCTATTTGTTTGTGCATGGAATCTTGTGCTGTGTCTGCCCCATTGATCCTTGGGGGAGTTGATCTACTCTGATAATTCATATTGCCAGAGTTTTTCTGTTGATTTTGCCTCATGATTGTTTCTCACCGTTGCCTCTGGCCGTCCTCAGAGTTGGGGAGGTGTCTCTCCAAGATTAGACCCCAGCAAGATCACTATTGTTGCTGGATCTTTGTAGGGAGTGGCCCTGTGTAGCACCTCTGGGGCTGCCCCAGTCAGGAAATTCTGGTTGTGGGAGCAGCTCCAGAGTGTGTCACACCTGTATCCAGCAACAGGGTGGGAGGTGGTGCGCACGGTTCTGGGAATGCCTGGCACCCAATGACTTTGGCACAGGGAACCCAGGCTCCAGCAGTCTCTGGCCAGGAGAAGGGCTCTGTTCAGAGGCAGGCCGGGCTCCAGGGGGCATGCGGCTAGGGCTCCTGGCCAGACGAGTGGGCCAGTGTGGAGGCAGGGAGGGTACAGGAGGGAGGACTCAGGGTTGCGCAGCTCCCACAGTTTCTGGTCAGGGCATGTGGAGGCCCGGCAGGCATGGGTTGAAGGTCGGGGGTCACGACGCAGCTCTTATGGAGGTCTGGGCAGTGCCCACCCCAGGAATTTAAGGTTGCTATGAGCTGTGATGCCACAGCACTCTACACAGGGCAACATCCCGAGGTTCCAGTGTGCCAAAACTGGTCTCACTCTGCCCCTGAGTGTTAAGGCTGTAAGGCAGCTCCGTCCCCACCTTTATGCTGCTCAATCACTAGGTTACTAGCTCCCACCCGATCCTTGCTCTGTGATCCTGAGGGCGGAGCTTGCCAGGGCAGTTCTTTCACAATGGCTCCCTGCGGCCTATAGCTGAACACTATTAGCTCCATCCGGCTCAGCTGCTCAGACTGGGGCCCTAGACAATGCCCAAAGTTCTCCACACTCCTGCTCAAGCTCTTCCCAAGGCAGTTCAACTGAGTGCCAAGTCCAAAAACACCAAAACAGTACATAGGTAAGGCCTTTCCGGTTTGCAGTCTCAGTGCTGCTTGTACTTACAGCTGCCGGCGGGATTAGGTCGATAGAACAAACACAACCACTTGCCAGTTTTCCACTGTTTTTGTCCTCCTCTTGGGGTCCAGAAGTCCCTTGCTGACTCCCGTGCCCAGTTGCAGGGAAGCTGTTACTCGGCCGCCACCTTGGTCCACCTCACCTCTTGAGTTGTTTCTCCCTTTTTCTCTCCATCTCTCTACCAAGACATGTCTCTCTCCCAACTTCCCTGTTTACCCTGCTCAGTCCTGTCAGGCCCTTTTCTGATAAGTAATGGAGGGAAGAAATAATGAGGCCAGAGCTAACAGCCCCAGCTTTCAGCAGGAAAAATGACTTTGAGAGGATTTTCTAGTGAGACCCCAGGCACTTGCCACCCCTCTCATTGTGTCCACAAATTAATAACAATAGCTACAACAAAAACTTTGGAAGAAAACATAGTCCTTCGGTCATATAGGCTCACAAATAATTGTTGAAAGTAAGGGAAAAAATAATTTTACAACTTTTCCCTCTCTTAGTCACTGGCATAGCTTCCTGGCCCTTGTGCATGAAGGTGAACTTTCTGAGGCCTGAAAATTATCAGGCAAATTATAGGACATTTTGAGAAGTCTATTGTCAACTTCCACCAGTGGATTGGTCACTCTGTTGGTTTTCTGTGACTTCCCTTTCTCCAAGGTGAAGCCTGTGTTACCCAGAGAAGCCAATGTGTCCACAGCTGAGGGTGCCTAGGTCTGGTGGTGTATGTTTTTATATGTGTAGTTGTTGTGGCATATGGGCATCTGAGCCCCTCTGGTTGCTGGAGTCTCCATATGTATATTATTATGAAAATTTTGAGATATGCAAAACTCAAGATACATAAAATCCGTGGGGACAGAAACAAATGAAGCCCTCCTGGCAACATCCATAAGCTGAGCAAGTTCAAACATGCATGAGTGAATAAAAAGGAACACTGTAGACTGTGTTTCTTGGAAGTGAAATAACGGACCATAACATAGTCTGTCTGAAAACTTCCACAGTGACTTACGTGTAAGCCTCAGGGTTGGTGAGGCTAAGGGCTTGGGTTTCTAAGAGTATCTTCATATGGTTCTTTGTCTGGGCTTTTGAATGTATCTGAGTGTTTGTGTGTGAAGAAAGTTTATTTGACTTTCTAGTCAGCTGGGAACATTATTTTGAAATTCAATACAAAAGATCCGGAGATCATTTCTCATTTGGAGCATCTATTCTCGTTGTGAATACTCAAAATGCATTGATAATTGGATATTTTAGTCCCTTGTGAAAGAAAATCAAGGAATTCACTCCCAGCATCCCTACCTCCTGAGAACACAAGTATTAGTTCTGTAAAGAACCGAAAGCAGAAGGCAAGATCCCCCTGGGCTTCCCAATACACACTTTTAGATGTTAGAAGCCACACAAGCGGAGGCTGAAATAATCAGGGGAGGGTGCAGGGCTGGGTACCAGGAGAGAAGGAGGAGTTCTGTATTTAGGAAGTTTTCTTATCAAGAGCCTGGATTCAGGGGTTTTCTCTGACTCCAAGTGGCAAGCAGTTTCCTCTGTTTGGTTTCTCCCTTTGTCCCATCATTCAGTGAAAGCTCTTTCAGTTTTCCAGACAGAGGATTAAAAGCAACATTTTCAAGGTCACCCACAGCACAACAGGATTCAAGCTTCCCTTTGAGTTTTGTTATGTAGAATCTGTTTGTACTGCATGTTTCTGGGAGTTCACCTCCAAAGGGCATGCCTGGGGGTAGTGTGCGTGTGTGCGTGTGTGTGTGTGTGTGTGTGTGTGTGCCTGCGCAGAGCTCTTTGTACGGGTTTCTAATTCTGACTGATACCATGGGCATTAAAGGATGCAATTTGTCAGACATCTGGTTGGTTATGTGGCATGGCTTTATGTGGCTATTGGTCTCTAGTGTGAGATCTTTGGTTGTATGACTCTATTGTGTGCACACACACGTGGGTATTGCTTCAGATGATTCTGCTATGCTGTCCATGAACCACAACCTGGGCCAAAGGCAGGGCTGCAAAGGCACCAGCACTTGCAGAGACCAGTATGCTCACATACTTATGCCAAAAGGATTCTCCCTTTAAGTACAAGCTCTTACCATCATCCCCCAGCACACTTTTCACACAGAGATCTACTCAGCTACAAAGGGACTTGCAGCAAAGATCCAATCTTCTCCTTCATAGGCAATGGTTTTCACCCTTCTCATGGGCTTTTGGAAATATGTGGGGACATTTTTGATGATAATATGACTTGTATGTGCTACAGTATTTAGTGTCCATGGTCAAAGGACCTTACTTCTCCCATGAAGTAGATTACAGAGCCACCCTGGAATCAGCTGATCCAAAATGCCAACAGCGCCCCCCCCCCCCAAGAAACTCTGAGGAGAAAAACACAAAAACAGGTAACCATTCAGAATCCCTCAAATATCCAACACAGAGCAGGCCATACTAACACAATCGTTTAAACAGATAGTCAGACAGATTCCATACAATATCATGCAAACCCAACAAGGCAAAGATAATAATAATAACAAAAGCCCACAAATATTCACACTCAACACACACACAGAGAACTAAGCAAACCAGACAGATGGTGACCAATGAAACCATACAGTTACAAATCAAAGGGAATTTAATATGTTGTTAAATGTCTAAAATATTTAAAAAATTGTAAAATTTATTTTATCTAGTGTTGATATTGGCTTTTAAAATATCTGTGGAACAGCATTTCCTGGTTCTTAATATGTATACCCTCATTATAATACAGGGTTCTGACTCAATAGGTCCGGGGTAGAGCCTAGAATTCTCTATTTCCAACAAGCTCTCAGAATGCTTTTGAGACACTGTTGGTTGAAAAACTTCTCAAACTTGGCTGTTAGAGCAGGAGACCAGGAGAGAGGGCTGAGACCCAATGTGGGGGCTTGTAAATGAGGCATGCTTATTAAACAACGTCTAGGTAGAAGCTAAGTAGAGGCTGGTGGGGTGGGGTGGGGTGCTGGCTGATAACCGCAGGGAAGAACCAGGCTTGTCAGCTATCTCTGCCACATCACATGACCTTTGGCTAATTACAATGTCATTTACATTGTATTTTAAAATGTCTCAGCCCTTGAAATCACCATGACATCATGGAGTTTGAGGTCACCAGATGAGGGGATCTTGACACGAGGAATGAAGAAGCTTGATACAGTCTGTGTTGAGGGACTGAGGGACTTTGGGAGGAGCCTTCTCCAGTAAATCTCGGGTCCATATTTATTATCATAAAACAGAAAGAATTAGACAAAAGCTTGACATTAGCACTGATTAGGGAGGACAAGCAGAAGGTCAGAAAGAATGTATCCACCTTTGTTTTTGCAAAACCATAGACCTTGAGTACAACCTCTGCCTCCAGCATCAAGAGACCTTTGGAATCTAGAGAATCTTTACTATAATTATTATTGCCATGACTCACATATACATTCTCTCTTGGAGGCCAGTTTTCTGATCTCTTGCACATACACAACTCACATTCTTTTCTCATGGTGCTCTAGGTCTCTCAAGGAGGAAGTGAGTCATACGCTAAAGATCAGGGCTCAATTTCCCCCACAAAGACGGTTTGGAGCAACCAAATAAAGTATAAAAATGGGAGGGGATCCAGTTCTAGGGATGAACACCCAAATTCTTAGTAAGAGCCAATCCCTTAGCTTTGAATATTCCTCCCCTCAAAGCACTAAGACTTCAAAAGAGCAAAAACCACTTCTTCCCAGTGCAGATGCTCTTCTTCGAGCCTATCTGCTCTCTCCTCTGACAGTGTACTTTTGCTTTCAAAGAAAGAAAACCTGCCACTTGTGTGGCTTACATGGTGTGTCCTGAAATTTCATTCCTGGCAATCACCCAGAACATGGACAAACCTCCACTTGGGGGCCATTAACATACAGACATCACTTGGGGGCCTCAAAGAGGTTGATGCTTAGGTTTCATAATCGGACATTTTGACTTACTTTTATGGGGGTGGCGCTTAGGTATGGGAACTTCTCAGATCTCTCCAGATAGTTCCAACATGCAGCAGACTTTGGGAAACGCTGCTCCAGGCAACAACCCATTGTCTCTGACATCACAGCCAGGGCAAGAGGGTCTCAGACATTATAATGCCCGATTGTACATCTCTCACACAATACATGCTAATACACTCCCCAGAGGGGTCATTGCAAACAGCGATCTGATTCTGATGCTCCCCTCCTGCTCCTGCATTTTTAAGGGTATAGACCTTATTATTCTATATTTGACAACATTTGAGTTTCTCTTAGAATAGTAGTTTCCTACCTTGACGGCACATTGGAATCACCTGGGGTCCCACTAGCAAAGATTCTAATCCATTTGGACTAGAATTTATATTTAAAAATATAAAAACTAAACTAAAATCTGCCCCAATGATCCTGATGTGCATCCAGAACTGAGAAAAATCGACTTATCCCGGGCCACTTATTTCAGCAGTGAACACGTCAGCTCTGCCGGCTGCTTTCTCTCCAGCCCCCAGCCAGGTCTTCCATCTATGGCCTGTACCAGGCCATCCTTTCTGCATTTCTGGGCATTTTTGTATGTGTCATACTTTTCAATACCCCTGGGTTTTTTTAAACACAGTGCTCCTTTTTTGAAGCACCTTCTCACATTTTCTTTATTTGGAAAATTCCTATTATCCACTGTGACCTGCTTTCTGAAATTTTTCTTGCTCTATCATGACAGATTTAATTATTCCTTCTTGGGTGCTACCTCTGGGCTTTTAGCATATCTCTATTATAGCTCATTGTGGTTATGTTTGCACAGACAGAGAGGATCCCACACTAAGCTGGAACACCTCCAGGGGAGAGATGATACCTTATTCATGGGTGACAGTGTGGTCGAAAAGAAACGGCTCTGCCACGGCTGGGTTGAATCCCTCTTTTGCAGCTGGGTAACTGGGATTGTGGGTGGGATATTGATCTCTTGTGGCTCCGTGTCCTGTGTTGTTCAATATAAATAAGAACTTGTGCCAGTGTGGGCTATTGTAAAGATTAAATGAGAAAATGATTAAATGAGAATAGTTATCTGACAAGGGATAGATTTTACTCCTATCACATCATCTCTGTGTCCTTCCTGCTTAGCCCTGTTCTTAGAATGTAGTAGAAATCAAGGCAGTTTCATGAATTTGAACTGGAAAGACAATATGGGGCCCACACATCAGATGAGGATTGCAGTAATAATTGGAAAGTGAAGTGAAAGTTCTAACCACTAACTACAAGGAGTCTATGCCCTTTGGCCCTTTGATCTAAGGATCTCAATTCTGGGAATGCAGCCTGAGAAAATGAGACAATTTTTTTTTTTTAAGCATAAAGATGTTCATTGCTGTATTATTTATATTGGCAAAAAGAAACAAAATAAGCATACCCAGAAGACTTCTAAATGGCCAAAAATTGAACTGGTAAAGTGAATCCTTAAAAAGCCATATTGATCAGCTATTTAAAAGCTCAGCACAAAAAAATCTATAGAAACTTTGGGAAATGCTTACATTCCAATATTAAATTTTAAATAACAAATAAAAATGATTATCTTGGGATCATGATTGGTCTGCATTTCATCTGCAGGTAAAGAATACTAAAAGGAAATATATAGAAATAAGGAAGATGTGCATATATTTTATGGCTATACATTACTTGTTTTCCTGTCATTTTAAGAAAGAAATCTTTTGGAAATTTGGGGGTTTTATTTGCATACTTTTATGCGGTGCAAGCGCAATTGTGTTATGCAAATGGTTGTGTAGCAGCCAAATTGGGGCTTTTAGGTCATCTGTCATCTGAATAACATGCATTGTACTCAATTAAGTAATTCCTCACCCTCCACTCTCTACATATATGTGTAAAAATGTTTATAATGTCCACTTATAAGGAGAACTTGCAGAGTTTGTCTTTCTACTTCCTGTTTGTTTCACTTAAAATAATCACCTCCAGTTTCATCTGTGTTGCGGAAGACAGGATTTCATTCTTTTTTACAACAAAGTCATTCCTTTTCTTTCCTTAGGTACATACACTGGTCTAGTCCATATGTTTTTGCTGAGTGCTTTACGTTATGTGAGAACTAGAGAATCTGCTCAGAAGATCAAAATTCAGGCTTTGCCCTTGGGGAGCCTCAGTCTCATGATACAGACAAATGCAGACACAAAGAATTATACTGAAAAGTAGGAGGAGGAAGTAGCATCAGAATAGGGAGAAAGGCATAAGCTTTTGGATAGAGAGAACTGGGCTCCAGTGGCAGACTGCATAGATCAAGTCATATCACTCCTTCATGAAAACCCCCTGATGCCTTCCACACTCTCAGCATCAAAGCCAAGGTATTTACGGTGGCCTTGAAGGTGCTGAGTGACCCAAGTCACCTCCCCGACTTCATTGCACTGCACTTTTTGCCTTGCTTGCCTTGCTCCAGTCACCCTGCTGCTCTTCCCTATGTCAAGTGTTTTGGCCACAGGGCCTTTGCACTCGTAGTTTCCTCTACCTCAAAATGCCCCTTCTCCACCTGCAGATATCTATATCACTAATGCTATCATGTCTCTCAAGTCTTTAATCCAATGCTACCATTTTAGTGAGTCCACTTTCCATAAAACCGCAACCCTCAAGTCTCCCTATGAACCTCCCTGCTTTGTATTTTTCCAAAGCACTTGTCATTATAAAAGATGTGGTTTCTGCCTCATCCCATAGCAATTTAAGCTTATCCTGGGGGGGGGGATTTTTTTGTCTGTTTTGTTCATTGATACATTGCCCGAGCCTAGAATGATGTCTGACACATAGTAGGCCTTCCACACATGTTTATTGAATAAATGAATGAAAGAAGGAGTGAGCCTCCACATCTTCATCTATGAAAGGTGGCATAATGACATCTCCCCCTTTACTATCTCAAAGCAGCTGGCACCTAGCAGACACCCAGGAGATGTGGGCAGAATGTGACTACTGAGATGTGTCAGTAAAGGCCAGTGGAGCCCCATCCCACTAGAATCCACTGTGTCTCCAAACCCCCGGTACCCACCGTGGAGACTCAGTGTATTTTAATAAGAAAGCAGGCTTCATTTCTGCACTCAGCAGCACAGGCTGTCAACAGTCAAAAATAAATAAATAAATAAATAAAAGAGAGAAAGAAAAGAAAAAGAAATGCACCTTGGCTATTTTTGCATCCAAGAAAGTAAACCAATGGAAAAAAAAAATCATAAAACCAGAAAAAACAAAAGCAACCCATTTAACAAATTAGATCTAGCTCTTGTCAAAGGCAAAGCCAATACTAAACAACTCTCCTAATGCGGTAAAAGTCTCCAAATGTGAAACTCCTGGAGCTTGAAAAGGTCTTTCTCGCCAGCAACAATGCTTCCAATAATACCCAGAAAAAAGATTCATTAAAAGCTATCTTTAGCATTATCAGCGATTTTGTTATTATCCTGTGTCCTTCATAAAGTGCACTGTGGGCCTCCACTCGGAATTACAAAAGTGAGGGTTGAGGGAGGGATGGTGAGAAAAGATGCCCTGGCCCTGGGGAACTGCCTTACTGTGCTAGGGGAGGGAAAGAAAATGGGGAAGAGAAGGATCTAGGAATTTCAAAATTTAAATTCACACAAGGAGCAGTAGGATCTTTAAATAAAATAATAGCATCATGCCACTGGGATACATTTCTAGAGTTTCGTGTGTCTTCCAGAAGTCAGTGAAGTAACCCTTATAAAGTTTTGATTGCATTTGAGAGCAGAACTAAAAAAGGAGGTGGAGGGAACCCCTGGGATTCAGGAGAAGGATGGGGGCCAGTCCCTAACCTGGAATTGGCATTTGTTTATTAACAAATAAATGAGCAAATAGGAGGACACAAAAATGAAGCAATGGACGGCCAAAATACACACACTCGTGCATAACATTCTACAGACTCGCTGACTCAGTGGGAGGAAAGAGTCCAATAGCTGGACATACAAAGTGCAGTTAATTACCAAGAGGAGGGAGGGCTTGGTCATCACAAGAGACAGCAGAGACTTCTGAGATTGGTCTGAGTCACATGGTGATGAATCAGCCATAAGTTCTCAATGCATAAAATTGATAGGCAAAACTACCTAGAATCTCCACCTTTAGGAAACTGTAATAAAACCTTTGTGTTCCTTTGGGAGAATAAACCCATCACTGGGTGTGTGTTCATTAATTGCCCAGCACTTACTGTGTCCCAGATATTGTGCTAAGCAGTTTACGTGCATGAACTCCATCCTCCCAACAGCCCCTTAGGACAAGTCTTATTATCCCGTAGCTATGAGCAAGGACTCTGCGGCTGGAACCCAGCTCTACCACTTGCTAGTTATATAACCTCCCTGTGTGTCAGTTTACTCACCTGCAACATGAGGATAATAATAGGACTATCTCTCACCTTTGTGTTAAACAAGTTAATTCATGTATTACATGTAGCACTATGCCTGGCACAGAGTAAATGCTATAAATGTATTAGGTAATTTATTCCCATTTTCCGGATGAGGAAACTGAGACACAAAGTGGCCACGTAAACTGGCTAAAGTCACACGACTATTACGTGAACATGCCAGCATTGTGAGCAGGGGCCATTTGTCTCCTGTGTGCATTCTCTTGAACATCATGTTATCCATTTGTCAGATTTTTATAGCTAGGAGCCAAGAATCCCAAATCATATAAAAACAGCTCATCTCTGCTCTTTTTTTATTCTTTATTTTTTAATTGTTTTTTATTAAATCATAACTTTGTACATCGATGTGTTTACGGGGTCCAGGGTACTGCTTCCATATACAATGTGAAATGCTTACATTGAACTAAGTAACACATCCATCATGATATATTATATTATCTCTGCTCTTCTGCTGCTGTACCATAATCTGGAGAAACCTAGCAATGGAGACAAAATAAATACCAAAAATTGGGGGACTGGAGTTTTGATGGGCTGTAAAGGAAACATGCAAGAAAGAGATCAGTGTGATGCCCAGTTTGCAGGCTTGGGTACCTCGAAATGGAGAAGACAGCCTCCATTTGGGGAGACGGGCTGGATAAAGGGTAATAAGGGCTGAGCTGGACCTCTGAGGTTAAACTCTGTGTGGTGCATGCAAAGAAGCAGCAAGAGATATGGGTCCTGAACCAAGCTGAGAATCCCAAGCACAGACAAATTTGAGAGTCATCAGCACATACAGGGGGCAAAGCTGGAGACATGACTGGGGACTCTCTCCCAGCAGAGTCTTCACAAGATCCAACAGTAAACTCTCAGAAAATGCTTCAGTGTACAGGCAGAGGAAAAGAAGCCCAACAGGTGGAATGAGATGGTCGGATTGGAAATGAGGGACTCTGTCCCCCGGCATATGCTTTGCCCATAATGAAATGTGTGCAATGCATGACAATTCAATGATATAATTCAGGGTAGAGAGAGAGGGAGTGAGGGAGGGATCAAGGGACGGAGGGAGAAAAATGCAAAGACTGGAAAACAGAATCAAAGTGAAGCATCCTAATGATTCCACCTGACATTTGCTCAGTGAACAGACATACTTGGAGTGAGTATGAAATAGAACATACAAATTCATAGGTATTGGTTGATGTCACCAGCCACATGCTTCACAGATTGTAAATACCTTGCAACCCTGGATGGCGCCTACACAAAACAAACTCTGCTTTGTACTTCAGCTAAGAGATAGCAGTGGGGTGGGGGAAGAAAGTTCTGACCTCAAGATTGAGGTCTCTGAAATCCAGACTGTATCACAAGATAGCTGTCATGGTCGCAAGAATGGGCTCACTGCAAGAGAGAATGAAATAAAACCAAGTGGACAGACCAAGTTGTGATTACTTCTCAGCTGTTGAGGAGCTGTAGACATTTGGGGGAAAAAACTTGAAGTGAGAAATTAGGATGTTCCAGCCTCCAAAACTTGTTACTGAGGACTCAGCCACTCCCACAGCCCAGGTGCGGGCTCATCCCGGAGCACGAAAATTTAGAAAAGACCCCTGCAAACCCTATTCGCAGTATGAGGCAGATAACTTGGCTTGGATACACTTTCGAGAGAAGGGAAGGGGGGCGGAAGCATGAGACCTAGAATCAGGAAATTCCAGTCCTTATCTCATAACACACTAACTGGAATCCCAGGCAAGCTCTTAACCCAGTTTCAGCCTCAGTCTTCTCTTCTTTCTGGATGTGGCCATGACAATCTCACACTGCTGTTGGGAGGATGAATGGTAGAATCTGAGTACCTGGCTGACATTATCATTAGTTCTTCCAGGAGGGTGCGTAGACTGACGGACAACTGCAGACTAATTGAGAAGATTTACTGGCTTCCTTATAAGCAGGAACTTTGTCAAAATACCAGTGCAAAGTACTTTAATAAATTTTATTATGCTTTAAAATGGTAAAATGTTTCAAATAGAAGGAAAACTTGTATAAAGAAAACTTCCAACTATTGAATGCTTACGTGGTCCATTACATTAACTCCTTTAATCCCCAGAGCTAGGATGAAGGCACATGTGGTGGGAATAGGTCAGGATGGGTGGTGCCTGTGGCTCAAAGGAGTAGGGCACCGCCCCATATGCTGGAGGTGGTGGGTTCAACCCAGCCCCAGCCAAAAATTGCAAAAGAAAAAAAAGAGAGAGAGAATAGGTCAGGATAAGGCTGACGGGACACAGCTGGTCTGCTCAGTTTCAGTCCTAAGTGACTTTTACCTACTGTCTTCCATTCTTATTGTTTTGTAAATTTAGCTCCTATCCTAAAGATGGCTATCTTGAGTGGTTTATGTGAATTGATTAAGGAGATTAAGTTTTGAATTGCAATGGTGTAATAGGTCACTGAGTTATGCTGATTATTATTTAAATGAAGGGTCAATGAGGTCTTTGCTTTGAACTTTTATGTACTATAAAACTGTAATTTTGGAAATGGAAGAACAGAACAGTCTTGGAGAGGCTACTCTCACTGTTCTCCAGAACCTATATGGCCTTCTGACAGAGTTTGCTGGACCTAGCCCCATCTCCGCATATTGGCTGACAAAGACAGGCAGCTGGACCCTCTTCCTCCAGTAAGAAGGAGGTGAGTAAATCATCCCTAGCTTAAAGATAAGGACTTGGAGTAACGTACCTAGGGATGAGAAGTGCAGCTCATAGCTGAATTTGTGGGATGCCAGAATTCACGTTGCCTCCCACTACGTCTTTAAACAGCCCTTGTTATTCCTAAGGCGTTAGTCCAGGACATTGGGTACTTGGGTGGCAAGGAGGCTTTTCAGCTGCTAAGAATTGTTTTCTCATTTAACTCCCATCTCAATCCTCATATTATGTACCTTTTGCATAAAACATCTCAAATCCTTTTTGGAATGACAGAGTAGAGACACCATCAATAACTAAAAAGATATATTTGCACACACGTTTTACTATGTATCTAACTATGTACTTGCAGTTATATGTGGATTTGAATGTTTGTACAGCCTGGTGCACAGTAGGTGGTTTTTATGACCACGGTGTTTAACCCCTGAGTCCACTCTGGTGAACTTGGCATTGTGGTTATCACTGGGTAGTATGGGAGGGAATGTCCTAGGCTCTGGGCTCCTCTTGCCCCAGTCCTGTCTTCTGAATCAGTCAACAGCCGTTTCCAAAGGGAAAGGATTTTATTCTTCATCTGAGGGCTGCCTCTGCAGGAAAATCTTCTCTGGGCTCTGGAAGCTTTCCTCACAGTGGGTAGAAATTGTAGGTCTCAAGATCCAGAGGGAGGTAATGAGACACTGAATGTCAGTTAGCAAATATTCCACTCACCCATCCTCCGGGACTGGGCAGATTTTCCAGACAGCATGTGAGCCATTGTTTTGCCAGGACTCTCACTGACAATGAGGCCTCTAACTGCAGCTGCAAAATCTCTCTCACCTGGAGCGGTTGGGATAAGCGTCCTTAAAGCGCTCTCTCTCTCTCTCACACACACCCTTCTGATCTCTGCCTGTCCCCTTGGCTCCTGCAGCCTCCTTGCCCCTCTCTGCCCTCCTGCCTCCTTTGCCAGCCCCCACTGTGTGAACGCAGAGCATGATGGAGCTACACAGTGTCATCCCCCTTCAAGAAAGAACTCATTGTTTAAGAGTACATCTGATCTAACAGGAAGGCCTGAGGGGTAGTTGATCCCACGGATTCATGCTGAGCACCTACTGTGTTCCAGATGCAGTTGTGGGTGTTGGTCCTGGGGGTTCACCTGTGAACATGATGAAGATGGTACCTATCTTCACAATGCTGGATTCTCACAGGGCAGGGGAAGAGGAAACAGGCAATAAAATACCTAAGTATGATATTTCAGAGAGTGGGAAGGGCTACAATGAAAGTGATCTGGAGTAAGGAAATCCAGAGGAAAACGTGTGTGTGTGTGTGTGTGTGTGTGTGTGTGTGAGTGGTGCCTTACCAGTTTAGCTACAATGGTCCAGAAAGGTCTGTCTGAGTAACCCCAAAGAAAAGAAGAAAGCAGAACTTACAAAGACCTGGGGAGGAGCATTCCAGGAAGACAGAACAGGAAGGTAAAAAAATCCTTGATAACTGTCATCAACTAGTTTTCTCAAAATGGCATTTGATGCTCCATCTGCAAACCATCTACATTCATCTTGTGTGTCACCATTAGCTTGCCTCATAGTTTGGGCAACACTGTGTCAATGGGAAAGAACCCAAACTCTGTAAAATATTTTAAAGAGATTTATTTTGAGCCAAATATGTGCAAGTGTGGCCCAGAGAACCCTGGCTAAGAAGCTTTGAGCAAGTGTTCTCACCATAGTTAGGTTACAGTTTGGTTACATTTCAGGGAGACGGGAGTTACACATAAAGTCATACATCAACACACGGAAGATTGTTGATTTATGCAGTCTCCAGGTGACAAATGAGATAGGTTCTGTAGGTTTGTTCTTAAGTTGAATTTGTATGTAAGTGGGAACAGGTACATTTGCTTATTACCTATAATTGCCTCCGTTCCTAAGTGCGAGTTTTACATAAATAGGATGTTTATGACTTGTGGACTGCCTGTATTGTGTTGGTTTAAAAAGGGAACACATCTCAAAGCAAGGGATTAACGATGATAAGTGTAGTTAAAGATTCTTTGATTGATGATTGGTTAAAGAAAGGAAGCTTAGTCTTAAGGCTTGGAATGTTTTAAGTTGAGGGATTCTGTCCATCAGAGACAAACCACTGGACATCGACCAGACACATACCCAGACTCAAGCAATCTGTTAAGTGACATGGTGACCTGCAGGTGTGGTTCAAGTTTTGCCTTGCATGGCCCTAGGCATGTTAATGAGTGGCCAAGGCTATCTCCAAAAAGGGAGGTGGTATGATAAGGCACGTCTGACCTCCCTTCTCACAACCCACACCTCAGCTTTAAGGTATCTCTGGGGTCTTTCTGGCCAAGATGTGTACAGTCAGTCATCTGGAGGGGACTTAATGATTTTTGTTTCAATTCACAACTGGGTGAGATAATCTCTAAATTCTATGACTCACCAGCCACACTAAACCTGCATGCAGAGAAAGGTATGAAGGGAGAGAAGGGACTCTGGGCTCGGGATCCTCCCCTCCATCAATTTCCATCCTATCCACCTTTTCTCCTCCTCACTCATTTTTTAGGGTTCTGAGAACAAGGATGAAAACCATGAAGAAGATGTTATTTCTTCTCCTCTATCACCTCTTACCGTCCACCTGGTTCCCCATCCTCTGATCTGGGAAGGAGGAAGCGAAGGGGGAGGATACTGTTTATGAAACTCATGGTTAAGGTTTTGAAGATTCGTCCCCCCATGTGTCATTCACCTCCTGGCTGGACCCGGCAATGCCTCACTCTCAGCAAATGACCATAGCTTTTCTCCAGGAACAATTTCTTCTATATAGATTTCAGTTAGCTTCTGATGTCTGTTGATGATTCTTGGGGGCCAAGTTTCAATCTGCTTAAGGACTAGTCAACACCTTCTGTGGGTTCGTGTCTTCTTCTTCTTCTGACAGCATGCAAGCAAGTCCTCACAAGTTTTGTGTAGAGTTTTGGATTTGCAAGAAGAATATGTCTCCTGGACTCCTGGTCTCTTAAACCATGCAAACAACACTAGCTTCAGCACGCTTGACGATATGGTCATTCTTTGCTGGGGAGACTGTCCTGTGCCTTGTCAGATGTTAAGCAGTATCTCAAGTGGCGTCTACTCCCTTGATCCCAGTAGCAAACCCCATCCCCCACCCCATCTATGAAAACCAAAAATGTTTTCAGCTATTGTCAAATGTACCCTGAGGAATGTAATCAACCTGCCTAGAAACTACTGCTCATGCCTAACACTGGAAAAAAACAAAACAAACAAAAAAAACATTTGATGGAAGACAAAGACATTTCTACTTCATTCACACAAACTGCAATTTGCACTACTTCGCAATATCCATGTAAGAATACTTTCAGCCATTTTTAGTAGAGACTTGTTGAGACATGATCTGTAGAATTCATTCAAGGGGATGTCATCGTATAGTCACTGAGGAAAAGCTGAAATTAAAGCTTGTATACATAGTATCTCAAGAAATATTAAACTTGTTCAATGTCACAGCACTGCAAGAGGTGTTACCAGTAATCCGTGTGCAGGGAAATTCTCCCCTTTAAATGACATGAAGACTTATCATACCACGAGTGAATTCAACTAATTAAAATTTATCAGTGCTCTAATTCTTCTCTGGTAAAACACACAGGAGCTGTCTATTAGGAGAACATTCAAAACGCAGGCACCAAGCCATAACCATTATGTAATGGAACATTTTTTTTTTTTTTTTTTTTTTTGTAGAGACAGAGTCTCACCCTATGGCCCTCGGTAGAGTGCCGTGGCATCACACAGTTCACAGCAACCTCCAACTCCCAGGCTCAAGTGATTCTCCTGCCTCAGCCTCCCGAGCAGCTGGGACCACAGGCGCCTGCCACAACGCCCGGCTATTTTTTGGTTGCAGTTTGGCCGGGGCCGGGTTTGAACCCGCCACCCTTGGTATATGGGGCCGGCACCTTACCGACTGAGCCACAGGCGCCGCCCCTGTAATGGAACATTTTATAAGGCTTGTAGATCAGAGGAAAACATGAATTACCTTGAGATTGGTAACTAAAGATAAAGTATCACATCATTCTATTGTTTCTTTTGTAGCTAATCTTCCTCCTTATCAAATCGTCTTGGCTTCCTTCTTCATTTACTTGCTTCTTTTCTGTCTAACCTGCGCTTAGCTGCAGGGATCTTGCTGTCTTCCTCACTGCTATGTGCTTAAGACCTGGAACAGTGCTTGATACATAGTATAAACTCTATAAATATTGGCAAGTAAATACAAACAGAGTGAATGAAGGATCTAAAGGCAAATAAGGCAGCTTGATAGTCACCAGAAGTAGAGGTAGAAAGCTTTGAGAAAATGGACAAAATCTAGGCCCCCCCCGCCCCCAGTCCAGATAAGGAAGATCGCTTTGAATTGCTCCTAACACCATAGGTGAGCTTATAGGAAGGAAGGAAAATTCAATGATTAAGCCCAGGAGATTTAGCATCAAACTAATCTGGGTTCGGATCTCACCTTTTTCCCTTTTTGTCTTTCTAAGATGTCTCACCTTCACCACTTGTAAGCTGAGCATCCTTAGTAATCTGAGCTCAGTTCCCTTGTGTATAAAGTCGGAATAATAACACAGGTGAGGATAACCTCTGCACAGCTCTGGGTCTGGCCATCAAGATTATGAGCTCTGACCCTTAATTTTGCAAATGCATCCTAGAAAAAGTGCTATATACTTTACTGCTGAATATCACCATGATCCCCTCTGGAGTACCCCCCTGGGCCATTGGGACCATAGTGATATTCAGCAGTTTTTCTGGGACGAGTTCAGAAATTTAATTGGCAGATCTCATATGAAGTCAGCTCTGATGGCCATTCCAGAAAAAAAGTTCCAAAATTGCTCTGGAGGGTGGACAAGGCACTGGCATCAGCGCATCTCTTCCCAGGGGGAGTACCTCAAAGATGATCATACTGATATTCTCCAGTGAGGCATGTAGCCACTTTTCTAGGATGAATTCTTGAACTTAATTGTCAGACACATATCAAAGGCTCTTTATAAATGGTTTCTATGATCCTTATAATAAATAATATTCAGAAGCGACTAATTATTAATACATTGGAATGGGTGTCCTCCTGAAGCAGGTATCCTCCTGACTCCGTGTTCCTTCACTTTCACACCTGTCATGACCAAGGAAGGTGTTAGGTGTGTCATCAGAAGGAGGGGTGCACATGGGCAGGGAATCGTACACAGCTGCCAAGCTGGACACCTATGGTATAAGTGGGGAGTCACAAAGCTTCCAGGTTATGTCATGACCATATATATTCATCAAACGTGTATCAAATATTTCTCCCTTATCCTTTTACTTTTTTTTATTATTTATTTATTTTTTTTGTAGAGACAGAGTCTCACTTTATGGTCCTCGGTAGAGTGCCGTGGCCTCACACAGCTCACAGCAACCTCCAACTCCTGGGCTTAAGCGATTCTCTTGCCTCAGCCTCCCGAGTAGCTGGGACTACAGGTGCCCGCCACAACGCCCGGCTATATTTTGGTTGCAGTTTGGCTGGGGCCAGGTTTGAACCTGCCACCCTTGGTATATGGGGCCGGCGCCTTACCGACTGAGCCACGGGCGCCGCCCTCCCTTAACTTTTTATATTTTAACATAAGATGCATCAGTAATAGTCAACGTTGTATCTTAGTGTTTATATTAGAAGATATCAAAGGAGTAATTTGAATTAAGCAGAAGCGTAAAGATAACCCAGGACCAAAAAATAAAATAAAGGAATTTGTAACTTTGTATCCTCTTGTGAGGAAGGGATTAATGTGGTTTCTGTTATACAGATGATACTTGAGTCTTGTTATTCAGAAGTTTAACTGTTGTCATGATTTGGAGATTAAGTGTGGTTTAAGGAGTCCTGTGTGGGAGCTGACTGACAAGAAGGGTCTATTTTCTCCTTGCAAAGTGTCGATTTGGTTAGGGTGAACTATACTCCCCAGAATTATTTTCTTGTGTGTTTCTGATTAAAGCAGGTCACAGGGAAGATGCTTGGAGATGTGGATGGCAGAGGGAGGCAGTAGCCACTTTATAGCTCATGATTAATTGCTGATCTGCTGAGCCACCCCCGCAGTGTGAGCAGCGTCTTGGCCTACAAGGGCCTTACCTTCCTCTGGATTCTCCTCTAGCATCTCTGACTCCTGGTCTAGAAGTATGGTTGGGCTCTGGCTTCTTTAGGAAACCCTCATCTCCAAGGTCAGAGCCAGCAAGAATAGACACAGCTTTCAATCCAGCCTCATGGGGCTCCATTCTTGAGTGCCTGCTCTATGAACTCCATCCTCTAGCATCAGACGTGGACCCAGCAGCTTGCATAGACGTCTTAACCAGCTTCTGCAATTTCATGCCAGTTTTCTAACAAGGCTTTCTCTCTCTCTTATCTGGAGTGAGACACAACCTTTCCCTCATACTGATTAATAACTAAATGGCATCCAAAAATCTGTCCATAGAAGATATTAGAACTCTTTCTTTTTTCTTTTCTTTTTACTCACCATTATACTAATGAGGAGAATAAGAATTCTTGATCTGGCATTCCAGGGAGGCATTGAAAGGAATTTAAAGGATAACTGCTTGAAGCTCAGAAGCCATCTTAATCATCTTAAAGCACACAGTTTAATGGTATTAAATATAAGTATATTCAAAATATTGTGCAACCATCACTGCCACCCGTTTTCAAAGTACTTTTCATCTTGTAAAATAAAAACTTCATACCCATTAAATAATAAATTCCTATTGTTCCCTTTCCCCAGATCCTGGAAACCATTGTTGTACTTTCTGTCTCTATGATTTTGACAAAGTATATTTATAATTGGATTCAAACAGTGTTTATCCTTTTTGAGTGGCTTATTTCACATGGTATATAACGTCTTCAAGGTTTATCCATATTGTGACATATGTCAGAACTTCCTTTTTTTTTTTGTTTAGAGACAGAGTCTCACTCTATCACCCTCAGTAGACTGCTGTGGCATCACAGCTCACAGCAACCTCCAGCTCTTGGGCTTAGGCGATTCTCTTGCCTCAGCCTCTGGAGTAGCTGGGACTACAGGCACCCGCCAGACACCTGACTGTTTTTTTGTTGCAGTTTGGCCGGGGCTGGGTTTGAACTCACCACCCTCGGTATATGGGGCCGGCACAGGCACCACCCAGAACTTCCTTCTTTTTTAAAGCTAAGTAATATTCTATTGTATGTTTGCAAATACTACGTTTTCCTTATCCATTTATCTGTCAATGGGTATAAATGTTCCTTCCACATTTAAGATACTGTGACTAATGCTGCTATAAATGCAGGTGTACAAATGTCTGTTTGAGATTCCACTTTCATTTCATTTGAGTGTGTATCCAAAAGTGGAATTGCTAGATCATATGGTAATTTGATTTTTCCGTTTTTGAGGAACCGCCATACTTTTTTGCACAGTAACTATACCATTTTATATTCCAACCAACAGTGTCAAAGCGTTCGGATTTCTTCATAGTCTTCCCAGCACTTGTTTGCTGTTGTTACTGTTTCTGTTGTTGTTGTTGTTCGGTAGTTGACATCCTAACCAGCGTGAGGGAGTATCTTGTTGTGGTTTCAATTTGCATTTCCCTAATGATTCTTTTCACAAGCTTATTAGTCATTTGTATACCTTCCTTGGAGAAATATATATTCAAGTCCTTTGCCTATTTTTTAATCAACTTGTTTGTTGTTGTTGAATCTTATGAGTTCTCTATATATTCTGGATATTAATTCTTTATCAGATACCTAAATTGAAAACATTTTCTCCCGTTCTGTGGGTTACATTTTTACTTTGTTGATACTGTCTTTTGATGCACACAATTTTTAAATTTCATGAAGCCTAATTTATCCATTTTTTCCTTTTGTTGCTCAGGCTTTAGTGTTTCATATCCTAGAAATATGCTAAATACCACGTCATGAAGCTTTTGTCTTATATTATCTTCTGAGAGTTGAACACTTTTAGGTCTGACTTGTAGGATGCCTTTTTCTATTTCTGCAGAAAAAAAATCATTAGGATTTTCATGAGAGATTGCATTAAATCTGTAGATTATTTGGGGTGGTATTGACATCCTGGTCATTCTCCTACCAACCACCAATTCCCCAGCTTCTGCCAGTTAGACAAGGCCATGTAACTAATTCTGCTGAGTGAACTGTGAGTGGTGGTGATGTATCACTTCCTACTGAAATACTTAAAAGCCAATGGGTACCTCTTTAGTGCTTGTTTTCTTTGACAGAGCAATTGTGGAGGCCAAAGGAAGTATAAGCATGGGTTCCTGGGTTACTATGTGGAGCGGAATTCCCCACTGATGAAGACTGGGTGCTTAGCATGTGAGACGTGAACTGCTCACTGAAATTTCAAAGTTCCTTAGTCAACTGCCACGTAACCTAGAAAATAGTGACTAATGGACAATGCAGTGTGATTGTTTTGAGGATCAAGTGAAACTACTCAAGGGAAAACAGCTGTCAGGGTCCTAGACATACAGAAAGCATGCAATAATAATTTTTGCCTATTTCTTTAGATCCAATTTTCTATTTGGGTGGGGTGCAGGCATCCTTTCGCATGCCCTGTCCTTAGTGCTTCTTTCTTCATGCCACGTGAAAGCCCATTCAGGAACATGTGAATCTGTGAGACCTGTAAATGAGGGTGGAAGAATTTTTAGCTTTGCAAAGTGTTCATTCTTTTTAAAAAGAGTTCAGTGCAGGAGTCCTGGGAAGCAGCAGGTGCATCTGCACGATGGAAATGTTTGCTGATAAACAGTGGGTGAAGGCTCCCTGCTCTGGAATCTACTGACTGTATCTCACCAAAGGAGCAGCTCGTGGAGGGTATTGCTGGAAATGTGCGAGCATCTTGTAATGACAAAAGCCTCAAGGCCTGAATAACAGCTTCTTCCTGAGAGACAGATAGCATGGTCTCTGTGTTCTGAGATCTCTAATAGCACAATTTTACTATCATTGAACTGCATACAGAGCACATTTCATTGGCATCATTGGTGTGCTTAGTACCTGGCAGAAACCAAGCACTCAGTTCCAGCTCAGCGTTATTCACTGTGTGACTGTAGGCAAAAGACTTAACCTCTCTGACCTGTGGCTTTTATATGAAAGATAAGGATAAATTATAGTACGCAGCTTATAAAGTATTGGAAAGATTGAGTTAGATATAAATGGAAAGCAATGAGTGCATAGTCCGACATACCCCAAATTCCCACTAAGTGTTTATAATAATGATTATGATCATTATCATCTCCACTATGCTTATTACGAGAACTCTGTTGTGTTCTTTCCATGATCACATTACATTGGAAGTAATAATTAAGCTTTTCAGAAAATTCAAGTTATTATTTTTATTATATCTAGCCCCAATTTAATTTATTTTTTATTTTTTTTAATTTATTTTTATTCTTATTTTTACATATATGTGTGTTTATTAGGTTTCCATTTGTTGCCTTCAGAAAATTAAAGAGAATTAAAATTTAATAACAATAACAATGTTTAAGATAAGGACTAGAAACAAAAACCTCGTAAAGAATGAACGAACATAAATACATTCAGAAAAGAAATCAGAGAATTGCTGCATCAAAATATTAAGCAATAATAATAATAATGCAAAGAAAGTAACATTCACATTGTCAAATAAGAGTATGTCTATTATAGAATGCTTTAAATTTAATTTATCACATAAACTATTTACTCAACGGACACCAGTTCTTTACCACTAGTTATTTCAATTTATTCACATATAATTTCCATATAATCATTAAAAATGGATAGCTAGAAAAACATAAGTTCAAAGGGTTTAAGTAGTTTGTCCAAGGTTAAACAGTTCATATTTTTTATATTTTAAATTGTTGGAAGTACAAACTAAGATTTGCTGATTCCATAGTCTTGGTTTTGGCCATTCCTCATTACAATTTCAGGTGACTTGAGATGGCGACCTTGAAAGATAAGTGTTTTCCCTACCTCAGTCTGTGTAATTCTGGCCAGAGTACATCTCTATATCCCCTGTTTCCATGAAATTAAATGTTTAATAAAATTAACATTTAGGTATTATTTTCCACCACTTTGTTTCAAAAATATATTTCTAGGCATGATCAAATTTGAATCTTTCATAATTGTCTAGTCCAACAGAGGTCCATTCATTCTTTTTCTCCAGAGGGGAAAATTAAGGTGCAAAGCAAGCGGGTAACCTTCCTGGGGTCACAAAGACATTCATTGGCAGAGACTACAGGTTAGGTCTTCTGATGTCCAGCCCATCACTCCTCCTCTTGTATCTGTAATTTCAGATGTCACCTATAAGCTACTAATCGTCACCATTAGAGAAAATGGTATTAAATTATTATTTCAAAATATGGTGGTCTTCCTTTATATGTGGGGAATACATCCCAAGACCCCTAGTTAATGCTTGAAACTGTAGATAGTACCAAACCTGATATATACTTTTTTTCCCCACATACATACCTGTGATAAAGTTTAATCAAGAAGCCAGGTGTGGTGATGCATTTCTGTAGCCTCAGCTAATCAGGAGGCTGAGGTGGGAAATCACCTCAGCCCAGGAGTTGAAGCCCAGCCTGGGAAACACATCAAGACTCTGTCCCAAGCCCCCACACCCCCCCAAAAAAAAATTACAAATTAGGTATAATAATAGGTTAACAACAATAACTAAATATAAAATACAACAATTATAACAATATGCTGTAATAAAATTCAGGTAAATCTCTCTCTCTTTCCCTGTCTCCCTCTCTCCCCCTCCCTCCCCCCTGAAATATACTAATATTTTCAGACTGTAATTGACTGTGGGTAATGGAAAGTACAAAACTGTGAAAGCAAAGCCAGAAATACACAACCACATAGTCCAGGAAGGACAAAGCACTCTAAACTTTTATGTAGCCAAGCTCTTTTCCAACTATTTTGTTTTCTTTGCAATGAACAAAATGCAAAAGAAAATACTCAGTGCTAGGCAATAACCCCCAAGGGTATACCAACGAACTCTTTGCCTAAAAATAAACTCAATTTGGCTAAAGCCACCTGCTGTTTGGGGAAACACACCTTGGGGAACCACAAACCCCAAGGCTTCAGGGACTTGTTCCCTTTCATATTTCTTTCCAAATTCTCCATACTCCCTCCATTTTAAGACCAACAGCACTGAGGCATAATATAACATACACTAAAAAGTACATATTTTCAGCATCATAAAGTTCTATGATTTGGCCTAATAAATAGACCTTTGTGAACATCATCCTGTTAAAGATACAGGATGTTTATCTTACATCAGAGAGTTCGCTTATGAGCTTTTGTAGTAAATCACCTCTGACTCCACAACCCAGGCAGTTGCTGATCTGATTTCCAACTGTATACATTAGTTTTACCTGTTTTAGAACTTCAAATAAGTAGAATTCTATGTTTTGTTTTGTATCTTACTTTTTCCGCTCAGCATAATGTCTGCGAGTTTCATCCACGTTATCGTGCTTGTCACTGGTTTGTTCTTTTACATTGCTCTAAAGTATTACTGCACAAATATACTGCTTTTTTCATGCATTGACTTGTTGATAGACATTTGGTTTACAGCTTTTGGTTATTAGGAGAACTGCAGCTATAAAATACTGGTATACATGGCTTTTTGTGAACATGTAATTTTATTTCTCTTGTACAACATGTAATTGCTAGGTAATGTAGGAAGTATATGTTTGACTTGGCAAGAAACCACCAAATCCTTTTCCAAGGCAGTTGCAGTGTGAGGGTTGTAATTGTACCACCTCCATCTCTCCTTTCCCTCAGCCTATCCTTAGACAGCCACTGATCAGACAGCCACTGTCTGTCCCTATAGATAAATTTGCATTCCATAGATGTTTTATAAATGGAGTCATACAGCACATACATATGTACTCTTTCTGTCTGCTTCCTTCCCTCAGCATAATAATTTTGAGATTTCTCCATGTTTCACACGTATCAATATCTTGTTCTTTTTCATTGCTGTGTAGTATGCCATTGTGTGGATATACCATAACTTGTTTATTCATTGATGTCTTCATGGATTTTTCAGTTATTTCCAGTTTTTGGCTAATCAATAGCCAAGCAATGCTGCTATGAACTTTCATTTAGAAGTAATTGTGTGGACAAATGCTTTCATTATTTTTTTTCAGTAAATATTTAGAAGGGGACTAGTTGGACCATATGGTAGGTATAGGATTAATTTTTTAAGAAACTGACATATCGCTTTCCAAAGTGGTTATACAATTTTATATTCCCACCAGCAGTATAGGTCTAGTTGTTTCAGATGTTTACCAATATTTGGCAAGACCAGCTTTTAATTTTAGGCCTTCTAGGGGGGTACATGATATTATCTTGTTATGGTTTTAATTTGAATTTCCCCAGTGGTTTATGATTCATGTACCTTTTCATATACTTGTCATCTGTGTATCTTCTGGTGTGACGTGCCTGCTGAAATCTATTGCCACCCCCTTTTTAAAATGAAGGTATACGTCTTCTCATTGATGTCAGATTCCTTATATTTTAAAATGTAAGCCCTTTGATAGATGTAAGTGTTACAAATATTTTCTACCAGTCTATTGGTAGTCTTCCCATTTTTGCTGGTGTATCTTTTGAGGGGCAAAATTCTAAATTTTGATAAGTCTATGTATTAATTTTCTTGTATGAATTGAGTTTTTGGTGTCATTTATAAGGAACATTTCCCTAATTCAAGTATGCAGCAATTGTCACCTATGCCACCTTCTAAAAGTTCCATGATTTTAGGTTTAGGTAGATTATTCATACTGACTTCATTTTTTTTTAAAATTAAATCATAGCTGTGTACATTGATATGATCATGGGGCATCATTCACTAGCTTCACAGACCATTTGACACACTTTCATCACACTGGTTAACATAGCCTTCCTGGCATTCTCTCAGTTACTGTGCCAAGACACTTACATTCCAAATTTACCAAGTTTCACATATACCCTTGTAAGATGCACTGCTGGTGTAATCCCACCAATCCCTCTCCCTCTACCCACCTCCCCGATCCCTCCCCTCCCTTTCCCCCTTCTCCCTATTCTTAGGTTGTAACTGGGTTATAGCTTTCATGTGAAAACCCTAAATTAGTTTCATAGTAGGTCTGAGAATGGAGAAAAAAGTACCCAATATACTCAGCCCTGACTTCATTTTTATGTGGTGTGGAATATCGGCCAAGGCTCTGATTTTTGCCATGTTAATATCTGATTGTTCTGGAAATGTTGTTGAAAAGACTACTGCATTTTATTGAATTGCTTGTGCACCATTCTTGAAAATCAATTGATCACACATGTGTGGATCTAGTTCTGGGCTCTATTCTGTCTCATCAATTTATACAAATTCATTAATATTCATTTATCCCACATTGTCTTGATTATTGCAGCTTTTATTTACTTTAATTTTTGTTATGTTTTTATTAACTAATTTTAAATTTATGCTTGACATATAAAAATTGTACATACTTACGGGGTGTGGTGTGATTGGTGCAATGATTTAATGGCTGTATATGTTGTATAGTAATGAAATGAGGGTAATTCCTACATCTATCACTTTGAACATTTATCATTTCTTCATAGTGATAACATTCAGAATTTTCTCTTCTAGCTATCTTGAAATATGCAGCACATTGTTATTTGCTATAGTCACTCTACTGTGTAATATAACATCAGAATTTATTCTTACTATAACTTTGTACCCGTTGACCAGCCTATCCTGTTCTGCCCTGCCCACTGCCCTTCTCAGCCTATGTAGTAACCACTATTCTACTCGCTGCTTTTATAAAATCAACTTTTTTAGATTCCATTTGATAATAGCCATTCTAACCATGATGAAGTGATGTCTCATTGTGGTTTTGATTTGCATGTCCCTGATGATGACTGAAGTTGGCCATTTTTTTTCATCTGTCTGTTGGCTATTTGTATGTCTTCTTTTGAGAAATGTCAGTTTAGGTCTTTGGCCTGTTATTTAATCAGATGATATGGGGTTTTTGCTGTTGAGTTGTTTGTGTTCTTCTTATCTTCTGGACATTAGCCTCTTGTTAGAGATATAGGTGCAAATACTCTTCAGTCTATTAATTGTTTCTTTTGCTGTGCAGAAGATTTTTAGTTTGATGTAACTCCATCTGTTGCTTTTGAGTTCTTATTTTAAAAAATCTTTGCATAGTCCAATTTCATAAAGCACTTTTCCAATGAATTCTTGTACTATTACTAGATTCATAGTTTTAGTTCTTACTTTTTAAATGTTTGGTTCATTTAGAGTTGAATTTTGTATATTATGAGAAATGGGTCTAATTTTATTCTATTTGTGTAGAGACTCAATTTTCCTATTTATTGAAGTACCATTTATTGAAGAGACTGTCCTTTTCTCCAATGGTTGTTTTTGGAGTCTTTGTTGAAAATCAGTTGCCATAAATATATGGATTTATTTTGGGGTTTTTCTATTCTGTTTCATTGATCCACATGCCCGTTTCTATGACAATACCATGCTGTTTTGGTTACTATAGCTTTATAGTATATTTAGTATACTATAGTATAGAAGTCAGGCAGTGTGATGCCTTCAGCTTTGTCCTTTTTGTTCAAGATCAATTTGGCTATATGGAATCTTTTGCATTTTAATATAAATTTTAAGGTTGTTTCTATTTCTGTGAAGAATATTATTGGTATTTTAATAGGGATTGCATTGAATCTGTTGATTGCTTTGAGTAATATGGACATTTTAACAATATTAATTCTTCCAATTCATGAACACAGGATTTTTTTTCCTTTATTTTATGCCTCTTAAATTATAAAACATTGATGAATGTTTTATAATTCATTCATCAATGTTTTATAATTTTCATGGTAGAGATCTTTCACCTTTTTGTTTAAGTTTATTCCTAGGATTTTTATTTTGTGGTAGCTCTTGTAAATGGAATTGCTTTCTTGATTTATTTTTCAGTTAGTTTTCTATTGGCATATACAAATGCTGCTGATTTTAATATGTTAATTTTGTATCCTTCAACTTTACTAAACTTATTTGTTACTTCTAACAGTTTTTTAGAGGATTGCATGTGTACAATAATATTTTTTGCAAACAAGTGCAATTTGTCTGCTTCCTTTATTTCCAGTGTGGACCCCTTTATTTCTGTCTCTTACCTAATTGCTCTGACGGGAACTTCCAGGACTATGTTGAATAAAAGTGGCAAAAGTGGGCATCCTTGTGTAGTTCTTGATACTAAAGAAAAAGCTTTTCAACTTTTCTTTGTTCAGTATGATGTTAGTCATAGGTTTGTCACATATAGCTTTTATTGTCATATGTTCCCTCTATACCCAAATTGTTGAATGTTTTTTTTATCATGAAGGGATGCTGAATTTTATCAAGTACTTTTCCAAATCTATTGAAGAGATAATATGGCTTTTGTCCTTCATTCTGCTACTAGGATGTGTTGTGGTTAGTGATTTGTACATGGTCAATCATCCTTGCATTTTTAGGTTGAATCCTACTTGATCACAGTGAATAACCTTTTTACTGTTTTTTCGAATTCAGTTTGCTCGTACTTTGTAGGAATATTGGCCTATGGTTTCCTTTTATTATTGTGTCCTTGTCTGCTTCTTCTTTTTTTTTTTTTGTAGAGACAGAGTCTCACTGTACCACCCTTGGGTAGAGTGCCATGACGTCACACAGCTCACAGCAACCTCCAGCTCTTGGGCTTACGCGATTCTCCTGCCTCAGCCTCCCGAGCAGCTGGGACTACAGGCGCCCGCCACAACCTTGTCTGCTTTTTGAATTAGGGCAATGTGGCATTTGTAGAATTAATTTGGAAGTATTCATTCTTCTTCAATTTTTTGAAGAGTATGAGAATAATTGGCATTAGTTCTCCTTTAGATGCTTGTTAGAACTCAGCAGTGAAGCTATTAAGTCCTGGGCTCTTTGTTGATGGTAGATTCTTTTTCACTGTTTCAACTTCATGACTCATAATTGCTCTATTTGTTTTCTATATCTTCATGATTCAATCTTGGTAGATTGTGTTCCCAGGAATTTATTAATTCCTCATAGATAGATAATTCCTTTATAACAGTCTCTTATGATCCTTGGTGTTTTTGTGTTAGTGGTTCTTATCTCTCCTCTTTCATCACTGCTTTTATTTATTTGAGTCTATTCTTTTTTCTTAGATATTCTAACTAAAATTTCATCAATTTTGTTTACCTTTCAAAAAACCCCAACTCTTTGTTTTGTGAATCATCTGTATTGTCTTTTATCTCCATTTTATTTATTTCTGTTCTGATCTTTGTTATTTATTTCTTTCTACTAATTGTGGATTTGGCTTGTTCTTACTTAAGGTACATCACTGAGTTGTTTGAGATAATTCTACTTTTTTGATGTAGGCCTTTATTGCTGTAATCTTTCCTCTTAGAGATGCTTTTACTGAATCCCATAGGTTTGCAATGTCATATTTCCATTTTTTTCAAGGAAGTTTTAAATTTTCTTATTAATTTCTTCATTGACCCCTTGTTGTTTAGGAGCATATTGTTTAATTTTCATGAATTTGTATAGTTCTTAATGTACCTTACTATTAATTTCTATTTATATCCTATTGTGGTCAGAAAAAATAATTATAATTTCTATTTTTGTTTTAATTTGTTAAGACTTGTTTTTGATCTAACATTTGATCTTGTCTGCTGAATGTTCCATTTGCTGTTGAGAAAAATATATATTCTGTGCCTGATAGGTAGCCTATTCTGCAAATGGCTGTTAGGTCTATTTAATCCAGAGTGCAGTTTAACTCCTGATGTTTTTTGTTTATTTTACGTCTGATGATTTGTCCATTGCTAAAAGTGTGGTGTTGAAGTCCCCTATTATTATGGTAGTCTCTCCTTAGATCTATTTATTAATATTTGTTTTATGTATTTGGATGCCTGGTGTTTGATGCATATACATGTACAATTGCTTTATTCTCTTGATGTATTGGACCCTTAATCATCATATAATGGCCTTCCTTGTCCTTTATTTTTTTTACCATTACCATTCTTGTCTTTAATTCTATTTTATCCAAGTATAGCTATGCCTGCTCTTTTTTATTGATAGGGGTGAGAATTCACCTCTGAGCTGTTCAGTGGACCTAATTCTGTTTTCCCAGCAGAACTAGCAAGTTTGGCTGCGTCAAAGGGACAGCAAGCAAAGGGGGAGTGGAAAATCAGGCAGCTGGGACTCCAATACAACAGAATAGAAGCAGTTTATATAAAGTTTTAAAAAAGAGTAAAATAAAGATAAGCATAGACTTTTCTAGGAAAGTAGAAAAGGGTCCCCCTTAAGAATGTGAGGAGACAGCACAGAGAGGCAGTATACAAATGTAAATACTTCCATCCCAATTCCTCCTACATTCATCTATAAGAATTCCCACTGGTTCCTGTTAGGCATTCATAGGTGCTGTCTTAATTTCATTGGTTGTGGATTATGTCAGTTGTCACATAAATCCCAATTTTTAAAATTCTTCATCAATAATTATTAACTGTTATTTTACTAATGATGGTATGACAGTGTCTGTTAGTCTCATGATGTTTGTGCCAACCATGGTGTGCATTTGTACTGTGATGAGGATCCTTATCTTTGTTTTATGGGGATTATTCATGGACTAGAGGTCATGGGTCATGGTCACAGGCCAAAAGTTATATTTTACAGGAAAGCATGTACTTGATTAATCGGGTCACACCCACCCAAAATTTCTTATTTCATTCTAGGGTCCTTTCCAACTTGCTTGTAATTCTCTCCCACCTTCCCATAGTCCCTTTAACTTCTTATCATCCCAACTCCATTTGCATGAAGTATCTTTATCCATTCTTTCAGTCTATGTGTATCTTCATAGGTCAACTGAGCTTCTCGTAGACAGTATACAATTGGATTTTGTTTTTTCTTTTAATCCATTAAGCCACACTGTATCTTTTAATTGAAGAATTTAATCCATATATACTCAAGATTATTATCGATAGGGAAGGGCTTGCTATTGCCACCTTGTTACTTGCTTGCTGGTTGTTTTGTAGATTCTTACTTCCTTTTTCCCCTCTCTTACTATCTTCTCCTATAGTTAAGTGATTTTCCCAAGTAATATGTTTTGATTCCATACCATGTATTTTCAGTATATCTATCATATGTTTTTGCTTTGTGATTATTGTGAGGATTACAAAAGTATTATAAAGATTATTTTAAACTTATAACAAATTAACTTTGATCACAGAGAAAGAAATGTAATAAAAATAAATCTTACACTTTCACCATTCCCACTGCTATGGTTTGGGTATAGTTCGTTCTGACCAAAATTCATGTTGAAATCTGATCTCAGATCTGGCAGTGTGTGGAAGGTGGGGCTTTGTGGGAGGTGCTTGGATTATAGGGACAGATCCCTCATGAATAATTTGGTGCTATTCTCGTGGTTGTGAGTGAGTTGCTGGCTCTCACAAGGCTACATTGGTTCTCATGGGGATGAATTAGTTATTATAAAGCCCCTCTTTGCATGTATCCATTTCCTTTTGGAACTTTTCTGCCATGTTGTGATGTAGCATAAAAGCCCCCACCAGAAGCCAGTACTATGCACTGAACTTCCTCTCTTGCAGAACTGTGAGTTAAATAAGACCCCTCTTCTTTATAAATTATCCAGTTTCAGGAATTCTTTTATAGAAATATAAAATGGATTATGACAGAAAACTGGTACCAAGGAGTGGGGCGTTGCTATAAAGATAACTGAAAACTGTGGAACAGCTTTGGAGCTGAGTAATGGGCAGAGTTTGAAAGACTTTGGAGGAGCATGGTAGAAAAAGACTGTGCATTGCTGTGAATGGGGCATTAAGGGTGATGTTGCGGTGAGGTCTCAGAAGAAGACAAAAAGAGGAAGGAAATTTTAGAACTTCTTCAAGATGGGTTAACTGGTTGTGACCAAAGTGCTGATAGAAATATGAACAGTAAGGATACTTCCAAGGTCTCAGATGGAAATGAAGAGAAACCTAGTGGGAACTGGAGCAAAGGTCACAGTGTTCCATGTTACCATTGTAGCAAAGAAATTGGTTGCATTGTGTGCATACCCTAGGGCTTTGTGGAAGGTGAATTTAAAAATGGTAACCCAGGGTATCTTGGGAAGGAAATTTCTTAGCAGCAAAGTACTCAAGAAGTGGTATAGTTACTTTTAATAGCCTACACTCATTTACAACAGAAAGGAAATGACCTAAAGGCAGAATTTAAAATTAAAAGGGAACCAGAGCATAAAAATCTGAAAAAAATTCATAGCCAGGCTGTGTGGTAGAGAATGAAAGAGCATTTTCAAGAGCAGAATCCGGGAGGTGAGGCCAGTGACTGTTTGACAAAGAGATTAGCATGGATAAAAGTCAGCCAGGTGCTACTAGAACTATGGGAACAGGGCCCCAAAAGCATTTCCGAGATCTTCGAGGCTGCTCCTTCAATCACAAGCCCAGAGACCTGGGAGAACAGACCAGTTTCAGGGGACAAGCCCAGGGCATTATTGCTCCACCTCCAGGCATGAGTCAAAAAAACCCAGCCCAGGTATTGCTCAGGCTACCTCTCCAAACTATACATGTGGTAACCACTAGGGGGCCTAATGCCTACACCAAACCTCCCTGTCCCTCTTGAAATAAAGAAAACAAAAGACCTAGTTAGCCCCACCCCAAAAGAAATTCATTCTGAAGGACCCTAATTTCACCAAAGCTCTACAAGCTAGCTGTGCCCACTGTCTATAGCCCCATACAGAAGGGATCTTTAACTGCCTGTGGGTGCAGATGCCATCTTTGCCCTGCCAGGTGGGTCGCTGTCCCTTTCAATAAACCTAGCCTGAACATCTCTGCTCTGATCTCATCTCCAGGCACTGCCACTTCCACCTTTCAGTAACCTTTGGTGGCTTTCTAGTGGTTTTAAGTCTACAAATGTCCAGAATTCAAGAGCCAAGGAGCCTTGGTGGCTTCCTCCTAGATTTGGAGTATGTATCAGAAAGCCTGGAAGCTCAGGCAGAAATTTGCCTCAGGGGCAGAGCTGCCACAGAGAGTCCCCAGTAGGGCAATGCTTCAGTGAGCCACGGAAGCAACTTCCACTGACACTTCACACTTATGGGACCACTAGCAGCATATAACCACAGCCTGGCAATGCTGCAGCCATGTGGGCTGCACCCAGAAAAGCTATAGCAGTGGGGTTGCCCACGGCTTTGGGAGCTCAGCTCCCACTCCAGTGGTCTCAGGACGTGGCACATGGAGTAAGAGATTATTTGGAAGCTTTAATATTTAATGACTGCTTCATTTTTGACTTGTGTGGAACCTGTTACCCCTTTCTTATCGCCCATTTCTTCCTTTTGGAAGTGGAAATGTTTACCCAACACCTGTACAACCATTGTGTCTTGGAAGTAAACAACTTGTTTGTGATATTACAGGCTCATATCTGGAAGAAGTTTGCCTTCAGACCCAGAGGAGACTTTTGACTTTTGAATAGGTGCTGGAACAAGTCATGACTTTTGGGACTATTTAGATGGAACGTAAGAAGGATGTGAGTTTTTAGTTGCCAAGGGCAGAACATGATGGTCTGAACAACATTTGTTTAATCTCCACCAAAACATGGGTTGAAATTTATTCCCCAATGTGGTGTGTTGAGATAGGTCTAGTGGGATGTATTTGGTTTACAGGGATAGATCCCTCATGAATGACTCGGTAAGCTTCTCAAGGTAGTGAGTTCTCACTGTCACAAGACTGGATTGGTTTTCACGGGAATGGATTAATTCCCTAAGGGTCGGTGGTTATAAAGCCAGGACACATCCATTTCCTTTTTGACCTTCTCTACCCTTTTGTGATGCGGTGAAAACAGACTTTAGGGCTTTTGCTTGTTTTTAGTAGATGCCCTTTGTAAGTTTGAGAAAGTTGCCTTCCATTTCTAAATTCTTGTCAATTTTCATCATGCATAGATGTCAAATTTTATCAAATACTTTTTGTTTTTACAACTATTGAATACTATTGAATAATCATATGGCCATTTTTGCTTTTTTATTTTGGTACATTAATACATATGTAGTGAATTATATACATATTTTTTCTTTTCTTTTCTTTCTTTCTTTTTTTTGAGACAGGGTCTCTCTTTGTCACCCTGGTTAGAGTCCTGTGGCATCATAGCTCACAGCAACCTCAAACTCTTGGACTCATGCGATCCTCTTTCCTCAGCCTCCTGAGTAGCTGGGACTATAGGTGCTTGCCATAATGCTTAGTTAGTTTTTCTATTATTTATTTATTTTTTTAAATAGAAGCAGAGTCTCGCTTTTGCCCAGTCCATCTCAAACTCCTTAGCTCAAGCAATCGACCCACTTCAGCCTTTCAGAGTGCTAGGATTATAGGCATGAGCCACTGTGTGTAGCCTACAGTGAATTATATTGACTAATCTTTGACCATTGAATCAACATTGTATTCTTTGAACAAATCCAACTTGTTTATCTTGTATTTTCCTTTTTATATATTACTAAATTCATTTTTGCTAATATTTAGTTCAGCATTTTTGTGTATTTCTTCATAAAGGACATCAAATTGTGGTTTTCTTTCCAAGTGCAGAAGTTTCGAATTCTAATGAAGTCAAATTTAAAAATTTTTGATAGAACATCATTTTGGTGTTGTATCTAAGAAATCTCTGCCTAACCCTAGGCCTCAAAGATCTTCTAGTTTTTTTCTAACATGTTATTGGTTTTACTTTTGTATTTATACCCATATATCTTTTTTTCTCTTTGTTCTCTTTGTACTTTCAAGTTTTTCTTGTTATTTTTAGATTTCAATAATTTGCCCATGATATGCTTAGGTGTGCTTTTCTTTGTATTCATCATGTTGGTTTTTCCTGAAATTCTTGGATTTATAATGTTTTCAATAAAAATTAGGAAATTTTTGACATTTTTTAATCGGTGATTTTCATCTTATTCTAACTTTCTGCTATTTAAGGGGGTGTAATTACGTGTTACCTATATTGTCTCATAGTTCCTTGAGGCTTTGTTCAATTTTCTTCAATCTTTTTCCCTATTTTGCTTCTTTTCATGTCTAGAAATTTTTTATTATACATTCAAAATTGTATATTACTTGAGATAATTGGGATTCTGTTTTCTTTATCTAAACACTGATTTTTTTTTTTTTAACTAGGCAATTTAATTACTGACTTTCCACCTCAAACTTGTGTAGAATTAGTTTCATGTTTTGTTAGGACAAATCAGTGCAATGTCCCATGTTTTTCTAGGTCCTGCTGATAGCTTGTAAGAGCTTGCCTCCAGTATCTGTCTCCCCTTCAGTGCTGTTAGTACAACAATATAGGATTTGTTAGGTCAGATATAGAGTAGGCCTTGCAGGGGTGTCCAACCCATGGCCTGTGGGCCACATGCAGATTATGTGAGGACACTTTTGCTTATTTGTGGTGATGGATATCACAAAAATTATGCCCAGAATGCATAGGCCTTTTTTTTTTTTGTCTCATCAGCTAGCCTCAGTGTTTGTATATCTAATGTGTAGCCCAAGACAACTTTTCTTCTTCTAATACAGCACAGAGAAGGCAAATGATTGGATACTCCAGGGAGAGTCTAGTCTGATTTTGTTACTCTTAAGGTATGCCCTTTCTAAAGTCTTTTGCTAAAAGGCTATGGCAGGGAGCAAGGAGAGTACCAAGGTGTTAATGAATGAAGTATCACTGTTCTGATTAGGCTAGGATAATAACCACCCCCTTCACATTTTGACCTCAAATTTCTATTTCACTTTCATTACCATAGCAGCCACTTTCTTATAAGCCTCACATTTTCTCACCCTGAACACGTTCAGCCCCTCTTTTAGCTAAAGACTCCTTGGGGACCCTCACATAGATTTCTGGGGTATTAATTTTTCATAGCTCCCTATTCTATCCAGGGTGTCATAGATTTCAACTCATGCAGCCTCCCCATGTGTTATTCTTTGCTTCCTCAGCCCAGTGCAAGTGAAGTATTCTGCAGAAACTCCAGGTTACTCTACCACAGTTGGAAAATTATCTCTGGAAAGAAAGATAAGGCAATTGTGGGAACTGAAGGAGCTCAAGAAACTTTACCCCAAAATATGACTCCTTGGTATAAAGAATATTTTGAATTTAGGCCCTTAGAGATTAACTGGCCATTGGAAGGGGCTTTCCCTCTCTCTATGTAAACTCAACTGACCTGATCATAAGATCAAAGGGAACATTCGGCTTCCCTTCCTCTCCCTATCTCAAGATATTGCAGGAAAGAATATCAAGAATGGAAGCAGACTGGCCCCAAATCACTTAAAACATAATGCCTGTTTCTCAGGTTAACTTAAATGTCAATGTGTTTCTCCCATCTATGTATTCTCCTTAGCACCATTTGTAACCCCTGAACAGAATTATCTGTTCTCTTCATTTCCTTCCTCCCCTCTAAAAGACGTGTATAAAAATATCTGAACTGCATTGGGTAATTGGATAATCACTCTTGTGATTCTCCCCATTGAATTGTATTTGGAAAAAAGACATTTCTCTTATTAATCTGCCTTAATTGTGAGTTGATCTTTGAGCAAATTTTCAGGGGAAAGGGTGAGTTTCCCCTCACCCCTACAGAATCACTTTGTGAGTTTTCCTTCCTTTAGGGATTGCAGTCTTGTGCTGCCTGGTGTCTGATCCCTGAAAACTCATTTATGTTGTTTAGTTAATGGTTGGTTATGTTAGGAAGAGAAGTCTGTTACCAGCTAGTCTGTCATAATTGGGAGCAGAAATTCTCTCCCCTTTTTTGTTTTTGACAAATGGGAATAAAAAAGGCAAATGGGTTCATCTCAGCTGCCTGACTTAATTGATTGGTCATGGCTGATTGCACGGAGAGAAATTTTGTTCTGGGTCCTGAATTTTAGAATTAATTATCACATTCTTCAATTGTTGATGGTTATTAAAGTGGAGAATCGTATTACTTACCAGTTACTAGCCATTTTCTTGAATCTTAGCCCCTCAGATAGAGAGAAAGAGCCTTAAAGACATCTTGATTACATATCTCACAGGACAAGAAATCCTTTTAGATAAATGAGGCTGCATCTTATTTTCTTATTTTGGCCTAGGTGCTCTCTTGGGCCAAAAGTCACTTTGAGATTTTAATACTTGGCTTCTTCTTTTTCTAGAGTTCTTGTAGACAATTCCTAATAGGGTAAAGATTGCTAGCGCCCACATATTTCTGGTTCTGTTCTACCTGGGAACAAAGACAGAGTATAATTCATAGATCATGCCAGTTAGGCAGAAACCCATGACTAGATCTCGATGAGGAAATGTGAGCAGAAGAGACAGGTGTTACTTACAGATTGAAGAATTAAAGAGCAGATGTGATATCTAACACTTATTCTTATGCCATGGTGATCTCAGAACCACATGTTAAAGTGGTGGCAACAGCCAAAGGAAGAAGGCAGAATCCCTGAGTCATTGAATGGATTAGAACTTTCACCAACCTACATGGGCCCTTTTAAAGGTGAGAAATAAAATTATATTTTGGAGAGTACTAAGATTGAGGGTTGTTATTTATTCATTATTTAACTTAATATACTCTATTTCTTCGCAAATTCCATCTTCTGTTTTATTAAATTATCCACACTCAATCCTTCTTTCTAAAGTCTTAGGCTGACTTTTGCAAATGGTTCCACTCCTATTATCAGTGAACTTTACTAATTTTAACCTCAGAAATACTCAGCCCTGCATTCCTATGCCATGGCATGCATCTGCCACTTGTAGGTTTGCCCTCTTGATCAGGTAGTGTGTCCTTGTTTCTCAAGGACCTTATTTTTAAACTGGAGTCTATTCAGGATTAAGATCTAAACAGAGAAAAAAGAAGTTGGGGGGTGGGAATCAACTATTGCCTCTGCGTGGCAAAGGGAAAGCTCCCGAGACAAATTCCTTGAGTGCTTTGGCATGGCTTTCCTAAATTTGGAACTTTTATAAGTTTTCTGAGATGCAGGCTGAGACATAGCCAGGGACTATGGCCAGGTGTATGATATATTTACCAGATTGTCCTTGTCTGATTTAAATTATTCTGAGAAAATGCATCTAAAAATTTTGACAAATATAATCACCATATATATCATCATACATCTATCACTATTATCACTTTCACCACTATCACTACCATCAACTTAAATAGCATTTCCATCACCACAAGCAGCATCAACATTACAATTAAAACAAGTACCACTACTAACTGCTAACACTAAAGCCTTCTGCCTTATAATAATCATATCCATAGCTGTTTCTAGCATTGCCCTATCATCTTTGTAATAATCACCTTTAAAACCAGTTATGATGATTGATCCTTTGCATATAGGAATTGCCACCAGGATCATCATTACCACAATTACCTTTACCACTTAATTCATTTACTAAAAAAGCCTTTATTACTATCTACATGGCCAGGCAATAACCTAGGTGTTTAAGGGACAGGGAGAACAAGCCAGAAATGACACCTGTCTATCAGAGAAGAAATATATGTACACAAATATTTGCAGAAAGTAGGATTTATGTTGTTATAAAGTAAGCAAGGCACTGGGACAATTTTTCCTAGATAAATTATGGATTATTTCTGGGGAAAATATTAAGCTGAACCTTAAAGGGTAGGTGGGAATTAGCTAGATAAAGACAGCGTAGAGACAGAAGAAATTCAAGTCAGAAGAAAGTGTAATTCATGAAGAAAACCTAAAGCAAATGGAAAATATAGGATGCTTTATCTTCATTAGTAATAAGCATTTAATTAAAAGGAAATATAGTCACCTATCAAGTTGCCAAGATTACTTAAATATTAATGCCAAGTTTATTAAGGAGTATCACTCTCTTAGAATACAGAGTATATAAAATTTTCACATTCTTCTGGTAGGCAATGTAGAAATATATAAAAGTTTCAGTCTTTCAAATTATCTTCCATGAATTTATCCTATGAAAACAAGAAATCCATAGATAGGAAAACAGTCAAAAAATTCTGGTGTGGCAGTATGAATACATAGTGTATAACCAGTAAAATTACAAATTTTGAGGAATATTCATTGACATGAGAAATTGCATGTGATATACAAGTTGGACAGTTAAGCTCACAAACTCAACCCAGAAAAAGTGTTATGTACCTCATTGCTGAATATCACTACAGTCACCTTCAAAGTACTCCCCTTGGGAAGCTGTGCACTAATGCCAATGCCTCGTCCACCCTTCAAAGCAATTTTGGAACTCTTTTCTGAATGGCCACCAGAGTAGTCATCACATGGGTCTGACGATTAGGTTCATATACTCATCCTAGAAAAAGTGCTTTGAAGGGTGGACTAGATGCTGGTGTCAGTGCATAGCTTCCCAAGGCGAGTACTTCAAAGGTCACATTCAGCAATGAGGTATGTAACGCTTCTAGGATGATGAATATGTGAACTTCATTGTCTGACCTTGTAATTTAAAATGACTAAAAATAGAATATGGATCAGTGTATGCAGTGTGTGTTGGTCAGGGTAGGCTAGGGTATACTGTGGTGTGGTGATAAACAGACTCTCAACTCTTAATTGCCAAATACAGCAAAGATGTCTGTTTCACTCATCACCCAATGGGATGCAGATCACACAGCTCTCCTGTATGGCTCCTGTTTGAGTTGTGGCCCAGGGTCTCAAGGATGTTTCTACCCTGAGACAAAAAGTGCAGAGATAGGGTTTGGCTGACTGTACAGGGTGTGGGTCACCAGGACCAGAAATGGTATGTATATCAGTTTGACCAGAAAGGGATAGGGTTAGTTGTGGACCAAATACCTTCAAGGAAAGTGGAGAAAAGGTAACAGAGTATACATATATTTGATGAGAATTAATCTCTGACACACTATGAGCCCAATGTTCATAAAATCAATAAGTGTCTGCTTATAATCAATCCAACCATCTACCTATTCATCCATCCATGTCTCTCTCCATCTATTAATTTATCATGCTGTATTTAAAAGGACATAGAAAAAACACATCAATATGCTCACAGTTCTGTTCTGAATTTTCTAAATTTATTATATTGTAGGTACATTTATATAATCAGGAAAAAAAGGATGTTCCACTTAATTTAAAAAAGAGCAAACCAACATACTTCAGTAATCTCCTTGATTGAGGGGGAGGCTAATTTGAATTAGCAACATCCTGAATTATAGACTGTTTGCAAAGAGATGCAGCTTTATTACTTTTAACTATCATCTTGGACCTGCTTTAATGAATAGGTAGGAATGATTTATAATTAGCCTAGTAATTGTTTGTATCTAATTGAATGCTTCTAACGTGGCTTGAAAACTTTTTTATGTGCTTCCTAATGTTAACTCAATTTTTCTTTTAGCATTGCAAATTCTTGAATGCATTGAATTCAAATTCACAAGCTGTCCTTGTGAACACGTCAAAGTAAACGCACACACTAATGGCAAAACAAAACTTTACAGGTGACTGGGAGAAAAGGGCTGACCAGCAGCAGCTTTGTACCAATGTCAAGTCTGTGTGATATCCAGAGGTGGACATAGGCACATGATTGTTACCATGTAGGAACTCACGATGTATTGTGTTCTATAACCCACAGACACAAAAGGGTCAGACCCTAACACCTGCCCCAGGACAGAGATTCAAGGGTACTAATTATGCTCATTTCATTAACCCAGGGAAACGTCCTGGAAGAAACTCTGAATGTGTTAGAAAAGTCCCTTCTATGTTGTCTCAGAACACACACTGTCAATCTACACTACAACCATAATGGCCTTCCTTGAGCGCTTTCTAATCAATATCCTTTCTGCCATCCCAGATCCTTTAATGAGATATGTATCAAGAGAAATAGAAAAGAAAATAATAAACAGCAGCTCACATTAATAAATAATGCTAGAGATGCCAAATAAAGATCACCTCCATTCACTGTCTCGAGCACTGTGCCAAGTGCTTAATTATGTTACTCAATTCTCCTGGGACCCCTGTGCTTGCTGTTATTATCCTGATTTCGCAAATAGAGGATCAGGGATGTTGAATAATTTGTTCAGGTTTATAAGGGTTGTTTTGTTTGTCTTCTAAGTATGAAATATTTTGAATTTACAGAGAATAATGTGAAAATGCCATGAGGTCAGATGGCATTCATTGGCAGAATAAAGCTTCAAGTTCACAACTGCCCGAAGCCAGCCTCCCAAATTTAACTCTCGTGTGGACTTCCCTCCTAAAACTCAAGCAAAGGTAACTGAGATGCAATGTAGAGAATGAGCAGAGAAGAGCGGGACTACTGTGAAAATTTAGAGGATGAAGACACAAGTCTTGGCTGGAGTAATCAGGGACTCAATGAGTATTTGCCACTTGAGCTGGTCCACTTGTGGAGAGGTGCAGGGATGGGCAGCCTAAGCCTAGGAATGGCATGAGCCAAGGCCTACAGGGGGGCAGGTGCAGGGCAGGGGGCCAGGGCTGCAAATGCCATGTGGAGGCATATATAGCTGCAAACAAGCAGGGCTCCTCTATGGTGGAATTGAACAGACTGGGAGGGATCAGTGGACATTCAGAAGGCCAGGTAACTCCACAAACTAGATGCAAGATTCTCAGACAGGTACCCAAAAAAGAATCGATCTGGTGGACTAATTTTCCATTTGTTATTTGCCTGGGCAGTCATTATGGGTGACATTCATATGAGCAAAAACACAGTCTGTCCATTGTGCAAGGGTGGGGGGGGAGCTCTTTTATCACACAGGCTGCTGCATAGGAGGCACTGCTGTCCACCTGCTGAGGGAGTGGTAACTCCATACTCTTGTCCTACCTCTCCCAGAATCCTCTGTGCTGCCGGAAGGCATAAGGGTCAGCCAATGTTCTAGGGCTCTCCAGACTTCTACTTCAAGGATGGAATTGGACAGTGTAAACATTTCTTCCTTGAGAGATCCAGATAAAGCCACAGTCCCATAAAGGCAAACCCATATAGGATTGTAAAGGACACGGGCTTTATAGAATGAAAGACCTGGATTCGAATCCTGAATCCACCACCTCACAGTTGTTTGATTTTGGAAAAATATCTTAACCCCTCTGAACAACATGAGATGTGGTTGTAGTATGGCTCACTTTATAAGATGCTGTGGGATCATATGAGATGTATGAAATATGTTAATACAACACCTGGAGTAATTTGGTTTGCTACTACTTCAATTGGTGTCCTAAGAATGTCACCTGGGCATCCTTTCTGGGCCAGGTCAGAAGGCAGAGAGTAAGATATTTAAGCTAGGGTACTAAAAGGAGCTTGGATTTGGTGATATCTGCTGAAATTAAAAGTATGCATTCCCATATTACCTAAAAATTTCATTTTTCAGTATTAGATCTTGAGAAATACATAATTGTGCAAGAAAGCATATAAAGGGATGTTCGCTGCAGGATTATTCATAACTTTAAAAAATAAAAAATCCATATGTTCACAAAAAAGAAATCAGCTAAATAAACTACAATGGCACACTATGAGAAGTAAGCTATAGTTAATAAAATAAATCTATAATATGTAATTACATGGAAAAGATATCAAACACAAGTGTTGGGTAAAAATAAACAAATTAAAAAGTGATACTTGCAGTATAGTAACATTTATGTGAAACACACACATAGTAATTCTATACTATAATTATGAGAGAAAAAGGCAGACAGACAGATTGGGGACATGGTAGGGAAATGTTCACATAACTGATAACATGGTTACCACCAGGGAGAAGAAGTAGATGGGTTGATATTAAGCTTTAGATTTTTGGTCAAAAGGAATGTTAGAATTATTTCTTGCTTTATTGTGAGGAGAAGACATTCCCATAGAATTCATGTAATAGAAGTTTAATTTTAGAAAATATATAGACCAGGTTGTCTCATGAGACTATTTTGAAGCCAGAAAGCTCTACTCTGTAGACTGAGGCTTGTGATCAGAACAATGAAGTCCCTGGAAGGCCAAGCTTACAAAGTAGAAGTTCACTGGCTGGGGCTTAGGTGAGGAGCTTGTCAGACCTTGTGGGTGAGAGAGGGAAGGAGAGGGTGTACAAAGGAGCTAAGGAAGAAAAAGGCTGTTTGTGGCAGCAGTGTAGATGTTCTGGATAAGCCTAACAAAATGCCTGCTGGTTACCCTGCCTCATTCTGGAAAGCTCATCATTTCTAACATCACACACAAACTTTCTCTTGAAGGACTTTGTATATGAACCTCTTGGCCAGTTAGCAGGTGACCCAGTCTTCCAGGTAGCTGTTTGGAGCAGTGGTAACCTCCTGAATTCCTGCTCCATGGTACTCTGGTCAACAATCTACAAAGTGTCCTTGAATGTTCTGAACCAAGCAGATACTCATTCATAGGGAGTTTAAAATCTAAGTAGAGTGATGGGGAGTTTTTAGAAGCCACCATCTGAAGAGAAGTAAAAGCAATGAAGTGAATAGGGGATAGAAAGAAAAATCCATGAGTAAAATGAGTAAAGATATTTCCCAGGGAGGCAGGTGCTATGGCAAGGCAGGTGCTGCGTGAAAGCAGAGCCAGGACATAGGCATGGGAGTAGAGGGTCAGGACAGGCTGGAGACAGAGCTGCTCTGTCACCAGTGTGGCAGAGCACTGGAGTAGAGAGCTGTGGAAATAGATGCTCAGAACTGTGCTCATGATGAAGATTTCGCTGTTGGGAGGTTGACTAGATACCTTGGACTTTACAGAGAAGCTTTATCCCAAAATTTATAGTTCCTGCTCACTTGCTTTTTGTTCCTTACTTTCCCATGTGCTTTTACAGAGAAAGACAGAATTGCTAAAATTGTAGGCTTTGAAACCAGATTATCTGCATTTTTCATCATGACTCCTCTAATGTATCAGCTACATTGTTTGGGTTATGGGTCAGTGATAAAAAATAAGCTATACATTTTAGAGGCTTGAGATAATAAAATAGCATTTCCTGCTTCTTTTGTACATGCACTGAGAGTCAGTGGGAGGCTCTGTGCTGTGTCATCCTTACCAGGCTCATGACATCACCACCACCTGCAGATGGGAAGAGTAAGCATGGTGGATTGAGCCCTGGCCCCAGAGCTTCCCCTCAGGGTGACACAAGCCGCTTCTATTCCCATTTCATTGACCAAAGCAGGTCATCTGGCACATCAGCTCCAAAGGGCAGGGAAATACTTCATCCTGTCTAGAAAATGAAAAGCCGAGCACACTTGGGTGAACACCACACATAACAAGTGTGACTACTATCCGCTATGTGATCTTGAGCAAGTCTCTTTTTTTTTTTTTTTTGTAGAGACAGAGTCTCACTTTATGGCCCTTGGTAGAGTGCCGTGGCCTTACACAGCTCACAGCAACCTCCAACTCCTGGGCTTAAGCGATTCTCTTGCCTCAGCCTCCCGAGTAGCTGGGACTACAGGCGCCCGCCACAACGCCCGGCTATTTTTTGGTTGCAGTTTGGCCGGGGCCGGGTTTGAACCTGTCACCCTCGGTATATGGGGCCGGCGCCCTACCAACTGAGCCACAGGCGCTGCCCTTGAGCAAGTCTCTTAACTTCTCTGTGCCTTGGCTGTCTCATCTTAAGGATGGAATTAATTATAATACTCAATAAAATGTTACGCGAGACACATGAACACCCACAGAAGAGCTTAAGTATAACAATGCATAACTCATAATACATCTACAATCATTATCAGCATTATTATGATTAGGAATTAACCAGTTCCTATGACCTGAAGTGATTTGGCTCAACTTTTCTCCTAGAGTAAGCCAATACAGCGGACATCACTTCTAAGTGTTTGGGCAGGCTACTTTCTCTTTAATTTGCCATCCTTCAGGATCTCAAGAAGTTACCACCAGGATTTTATGGTATTATAAGGAGATTCAAGTCAGTGAATTCAGAAATGCAGCTAAGACTTTTTAATGGGTCATCTGTTGAGCCAAGGAGAGAAATGCATGTAATTTTGAAGAGCTAAAAATTAGACAGAGGGAAAGCACAACTGGGGGATTGGTTCAGTGAAGTGTATCTCTAAAGCTCACTAAATGCCAGAGATAAAGACCAGGGACGCTCACGATGCAGAAACGGGAGGATAAGCAGGAGGCAGATGAGTTATTTCTTTATTATTAACTCATAGCTGTGTACATTAATGCAGTCATGGGGTACAATGTGCTGGTTTTGTATACAATTTGAAATATTTTCATCACACTAGTTAACATAGCCTTCATGGCATTTTCTTAGTTATTGCGTTAAGACATTTATATTCTACATTTAGTAAGTTTCACATGTACCCTTGTAAGATGCACTGTCAGACAATATGGTTAGAAGCCCAAAAGAGAAAAAATGTTGATCTGGGGTGAGAAGCTACACTCAGAAAGCCTGAAAAGAAAATAGATTATTTCAGACAATAATAAAAATAGTCCCACAAGTACCTTCTAGTTTCCATGCCCCAAGCTTTTAAGAAACAAATCATCACTTGAGTCAGGAAAAAATTTTCAAGTGACAGAAAGCCACCTTGGAGGTAGTTTAAACAGCAAGGGAGCTTTATTGGCTGACATAATTGGAAAGTTTAAGATTGGGCACAACTTCAGGCAGAGCTGCATCTGGGTGCTAAAACGGTGTCATCAGTGTTATTTATTTCTCTAGCTTTCATATATTTGGTGCTGGTTTAATTCACCTCTCACGCAAATTCTTCCTTCATGGTACTAAGATGTCAACAAGCATCTCCAAGCTTTTATCCTGTCTTCCCATCCTTCTTATTAAAAGAGGGGATTTCTCTCCCAGCCACTACAGAAAGAGTTCTGGATTTTCTTTGCTTGGGAGGCAAGCACAATCCAGGACCGATCGCCGTGGCAAGGGGGATATGATTTCTGAATGGCTAGAATAGAGGCACGTGACAAACTCCAGCCTATATGTGAGATCAGCTACACTTGAACTATATGGACTGACTGGGAAAACAAATTCTCTAAGGAAAAATTGTAGTGATTGAAAGTGAGCAGAAACATAAGTGGGCAGGAGAATGTGAAATTTTGGGAATGATTTCTCAAACAATTTTTATACACTCTAGTGACAGCTGCAGTCTTCATCAGCACCCCTCCCTCTCTCCACACCCTCTCCAATTTTATTAGCGCCACTCTCAGCAGGCATGGATGACTTTCAGCACGTGAGCGCTTCTGCAGCCTGGCTGGAGTTATAAGACTCCTGCTCTCATGAAGCCACTATCTCCTACAATCCTACAAAAGAGCCTTTCCCCCTGCCTCATTCTTTGACTTCCCAGAGGAGCCTAAACCTGTTCTCAAATTCCAGAATGATGGTTGAGAGTGAGAGAGCAGGTTGAAGTCTTCCTTGTCTCATATCCCCAGATCTGTACATCTTTTCCTAAAATACTGGCTCGATTTTTGCTCTATATGTGAGTAAGAGAAGTATCCCAGAATTAAGACATGGGATATTGATATTGACTGCCACTACTTTGGAGTGGAACTTAAAACACAAAATCTGATCTTATTTGGAAATGACACTTAGAAATGTTCCTCTAAGAATGGGAATTTTCCTATTCTGGTTAGATCCAACCTAAGTTATACAGAATCTGAAGTGAAATAATAAACATCATGTTTGTTACCAATCCTTCTTCATTGGGTAAATCTATGCTGGTTTCAAAGCCTATTTCAAGTATCTCCTGCTTCCTAGGCCACTGACAGCTTCTCCCCAAACACGCAGTTGCTTCTTTTCACATTGTTCATAGCACTTACATTCCTTAAAATTCATCTTTCTTATTGATTTTGGTATCATCACTCCCTGGGTGGAAGGTAGGTATTTAACAGAAGTGTGATGGACAAATGAATGAATCATTTATGCAGATTCAGCTGGAAGAAACATTAGGAATTCATAAAATCCTAACTATCAATTATAGAGATGGAGAAACAGTCAGCCAACGAGGGTAAATAACTTGCACAGCACACGGAACATTTACAGCTCCGTGAAAATCGAGGCATCCTAACTCAATCCAGAGATTTTTGCATTACAGTCCTATGGGGGACACTTAGTCTTAGCATTTTACATTCATCATTTTATTCACTCTCCCTGTTCAGCCTTAGTATTCCCATTTTAACTGTGAGGAAGCAGAGAGTTAAAAAAAAAAAATCATTGCTGAAGGGTTTTCCCGGCTCTATGAGCTTCTGACAGCCCAGCTCCTATCTCTGATACTCTCTCTGCTTGGTAGAGAAACTAAAAAGCATCTGGAGCCCGTCCTCCCTAGTGGGACATGCAGTCTGTCTCACCCCTTCTCCCAGGCAGTGGGCCCAGTAACCTGAAATAGAAGTGCTGAAATACAAACCCGTATTATGCTGCCCATAGCCTGGAAGCCTAATTCTAGCTTCCAGAGAGAATAGGAAGGCTTTGGAAGTTCCCACAACTGATTCTATCCTGTTGGTAGAGAGGAGGAATCTTGCTATGGTAACCAGACCCTGAAACCAGCTTCGACAACTCCCAGCGTAGGCCCATTAGAGAGAGTATACCCCTATTAAGGAAGGGGATGTACTCCAGAAAATAGGTGGCTTTATCTTGAACTTTTCCACAAAATATTTTCATTCTCTTCCCTAGAAACCCTGTAACTAAGACAGGATATATTCATTCTCAATCACAATAATAACATCTCATATGTTATCTGCTATATGTTAATTATATATGTAATCTCACTTAATCCTCATAACAACCTTATGAGGAAAGTACAAAGAATATTAACAGTGGCAAATCCTCACAACAACCTTATAAGGCAGCTGTTCTCGACCTGTGGGTCGCAACCCCTTTTTAACAATGAAAATACATTGCGGCATTAAGAAGGTTGAGAACCACTGTTATAAGGACTTTAATGATGAAGAAAAAAAATAAGCCATACTGTGGGTAAGCGACTTGCCTGAGGTTACTCATTTAAAAACTGTTGGTTATTTCATCCAAGTATTTTGAAGTGTCTGCTTACCTCGGCCATATGTATATAAATAAAACATTTCAAAATTAAAAAAAATAAAAAATAAAAAATAAATAAAAACTGTTGGGTCACACAGAGGAAACTTGCAAGTCTGTCTCCAGATCCTGCACGCTCAGCCCCTGAATGAAAGTGTCTCATGATAAGATCAGAATATTTGAGGTCATGTACTGTTTTGCAATCTCTTGAGCTGTATAACTCTATGCAAATCTTATTTTTCTCATCCATAAAATGGAGCTAAAAAAACCTATCTGATACTCGTGTATGATTGTCAAATAAGTTTATATAGGTGGATACACATATTAACAAACTTAATATTGTACAGAGGTAGCATATAGAGTTTAGGAGTGAAGATTTGGTTTTAAATCAAATCTCAATTTGTTAACTTCCACCCATAGGCAAATTATTTAAGCTCTGTGAGCCTCAGCCTTAAAATTAGAGGTGAAAAATTTTTGTCTGTAAATAATTGAGTAATAATCGTTACTTACTAAGGATGGTTGTGAGTACTGAGTGAAAAAAACACATGAAAACCCTGAACACATAACTTGCATATACTCAGCTCTCAGCAATGCTGGTGTTCATTCTTTCCCCTTTGCCAATTCATTGCCTGCCACTTCTTTAATTACTGAGCTGAACTTCACTGTAGGATGCCCGAATCCAAGCTTTGAGCTGTCAGACACAGACTGGAAGGTGGGAAGGTAATTAGAGGATAATAACATTTTGAGAGTACAGATAAATTCAGAGAGATGATAAGGAAATTCGGACATCGAAGGGCACAAATATGAAAGGCTCAAAAGCTGCTTAAGAGAAGCAAGTTGAGTAAACAAGAGCTGAGGATAATTTCCCTAGCTTTTGTGGCTCCTGGAAGCTCAGAAGCTATCTTAAAAGTAGAAGTATAGAATTTGGCCAGGAATTTCATCACTTGCAATAACTAATACAGCCGAGGGGCAGTTTCACGGTTTGAAAACAGGTGTCAGTGCTGGTCATAAGACACAACATCATGAAAATGCCTTACAAGTCAAGCTGTTGGTTCCAGAAAATAAATTAATTATAAGTTCATAAATCAATAAAACTTTCATTTGCTGACAGGAGCCTCGATATTCTTCCACCAGGACTATTATATGTGATCATAGAGGAGTAGACCCTCAATTTTCTCATGATTCCTTAGAAATGATTGTTCTGATTGTGGGCTGGGAAAAAGTTGTAAATTCGTAAACCTTGCATACAGTTTGACCATGGAGATTACTCCACTAATATATCTCCAAGAGACTGGAGTGGAAATGGAAAAAAGGACAAGGGGGGGAGATAGTGGAGAATATTCAAAATGGCCAATTTTATAATATATCAGAATCTGAAGCCAAGCTTCATGTGTGTGAAAGTGTAACTATGACAGGGAATGTATAGACACACATAGAAAGAATTATTTTGTTCTTATAGAATATGTGCATATGTTAGAAAATTTAGCATAGTGATTGAGAGTGAGGACTTTGGCTCAGGTGTCTGGGTTCAAATATCGAAGTCATACATGCTAGTTGGGAGACCTGGTATATGTTCATTAGTTTTTCACGTGCATCAATAAAATGTAGACAGTAATAGCACCTACTACACAGATTTGTGAGGATGTAATCTTCCATGCTAAGTGCTAAACAACATGTCTAGCACATAATAAGTGCATTGTCAACATTAGCTATTACATTTGCATATAAACTTGTGCTTAGTTTTGCAGGTAGAATGTCTAGAAGGACAATAGTCACAAGAATTTGTATTTGTTTTCATATTAGCTTTTCTGTTACTGAGTACTAAACAGCAAGTACTATTTGTGTTATATATCTATTTAAAGAAGAATAAAAACTTCATCAATATGTTATTTTTTGAAAGGTAACACAAGTTGGAACAGCTGAGCTCCGAAATGTATCATTTGTTTTCATCTAGAATAGAGCAACTTTTCCAGGGCTGAGGCCTCATATCCGCTCTGCAATATGAGTACCCTTTCTTTCTTTTTTCTCTCTTATGGTACTTTATACAGAAATCAACTACATAACCTATCACTAAAGACCGTAATAAGTAGATATTAAAAACAAGATTTAGAGACAGAGAAAGTAATATGTGCAAATAAAACTCTGCCATTCTTGGTATAATGCCCTTTAAAGGCAGATTGTGATAATATTAATGCAACCAATAAAATAACAAAATTATAGATAATAAGCCAGCAAAGAAGATAAAGTGGAATCATACAAATTCAATTAATTAAAAAGAAGTCACAAAGAGGTAAAAAGAGAACAAAGAGCAGAAGGATTAAATAGGAAAATAGTAATATGATGGATTTAAGCATAATAATATCAATAATAATATAAAAGTTAATAGTATAAATCTGAATGTTAGAAGTAATAAGGTTTCCAAATTAGATTTAAAAAGCAGTGTCCAAGTATCTTTTGCCTACATGAAATCCACTTCAAATGTGAAGACATGATAGATCAAAGTAGAAAGTAGAAGGGTAGAAAAAGATATACCATGAAAACACCAATTCAAAGATAGCTTATATGGTTATATTAATATCAAACTAAGTTTGAGAAAAATACCAGTGGCAAAAAAAGGATATTTCCTTATGACAGAGGAATCAATTCATTAAAAGGACATAATAATTTCAAACTTTCATGTACTTAATAATAATTTTAAAAGAAGCAAAACACAATTATATTGTAAGTACAATTGGACAAAGCAACAATTATAATAAGAAATTTTAATACTTTTATTACAATAATCGATAAAGTAATTCGAGAGGAAATTGGGAGGAACACAGAAGATTTGAATAGCATTATCAACAAACTAGATCTAATTGACATTTATGGAATATTCCACCCAACAGCAGAATATATATTCTTTTCAAGGGCACATGTAACATTTACCATGATAGCCCATTCTGTGTGCCATAAACAAACCTCAATAAACTTAAAGGGACTCAAATCATGTTCTTTGATCACAATGGAATTAAATTAGAAATCAATAGCCAAAAGATTTCTGAAAGATCCCCAGATATTTTCAAGTTAAGTAGTGTACTTTGAAAGAACACATGCGTCAAAGAGGAAGTTAAAAGGCAAATTATAAAGCATTTTGACATGAATGAAAATTAAAATTTTAAATATAAGAAATTAAGCAATGCCCTGAAAGCGGACTTTTGCGAAAAGTTGACAGCACTAAATGAAAGTAGAAATGTCTCAAAGCAATGACTTCAGCTTCCACTTGGAGGAGTGGGAAAAAGAGCTAGTTACATACAAAGAAAAAAAGGACATAATTAAAAAGGGAGTGTAAGAAATACAACAGAAAATGGAAAACAATAGAGTAAATAAAAAAACAAAAGCTGTTTTTTGAGATCAATATTGTTGATTTACCTCTTAGGATTACTTAGCTAGGAATAGATCTGAGAATACAAATAATCAATAATGGGAATGAAAGAGATGCCATCACCTGAGGTTCTACGAATATTAAAGTATTCAAATGAAATATTATAAAAAATGTTATGGCAATAAATTTGACAACCTTGATGAAGTAGAAGAATTGCTTGAAAGACATGAACAACCAAATCACATCGAAAAAGAAGTGATTAATCTGAATTAATCTCAGGCCTTTTAAAGACATTGAATTTCCAATTAAAAACCATCCCAGAAAGACAATTTTAAGTCTACATGGTTTCTTAGGTGAATTTAACCAAATATTTATGGAAGAAAATGCTAACAATTTTTACACAATCTTTTCCAGAAGATTGAAAATAGGGGACTATTTCCCAACTCATTCTATGAAACAATCATTACCCTGATACCAAAACAAAAGACATTACAAAAGTGGAAAACTGCAGATCAATTTCCCTTATAAATACAGGTATAAACATTTAAAACAAAATTTTAGTAAATGGAATCAAACCATATTTAATTAGGATGATGAATACTAACCAATAAATATCCTGGGTGATTATTTCAAGATTTCAAGTTTTGCTTAACCTTCAAAGAGCAATCAAGTACAATTCACCATATTAACAAACTAAAAAGAAAACAAAGTATGATCATTCTAATAAATGCAGAAAAGTATCTGACATCCATTCCTGATAACAATTCTCAGTCAACAAGAAATAGAAAAGAATATTCTCAACCTGATAAATGCCTTCTACAAAAATCTAAACTACCATTATACTTAACAAAAACAAGTTGAATGCTTTCCTGAATGTAGCATCTCACAAATGCTCATGTTAAATTTTCATTTTAATTCCTTTCAAAATATTTTGTAATTCTTATTTTAACTTTCTCTTTGATACATGTATTGTGAAAGGCAAGGATATCCATTCTTACCACTTTTATTCATCATTGTGTTAGAGCTCTTAGCCAATGCAGTTAGACAAGAAAAAGACAGCAGGAATGGCATCCAGATTGGAAGGAAAGAACAAACTGTTTTTATTTATAGATGACAAAGTCCTGTGTATAGGAAATTCCAAGGAATAATACACACACACACACACACACCCCTTCTAGAAGAGATAAACAAGTTCAAGAAAGTCACAGGATACAAGACCAATAAATAAAATCTATTATATTTATGTGTACTTGCAAAGAATAATTTCAAACCAAAATTAAGAAAACCAGTCCATTTTCAGGAATATTTTTTAACAGAATAAGTTCAAGAATTGTACACAAACAACTACAAAACATTGGTGAGAGAAATTAAAGATGACATAAATAAATAGTGAAATATATCATCTTAATGAATCAGAGTATTCAATATTGTTAAGACCTCAGTTCTTCCCAGATTTATCTACTGCCTTGGTCTAATTATTTAAACTTTCTATGACTCAGTTTTCTCCCGAACAAAACATGAATATGGCGTGTGTGTGTGTGTGTTGATTGGTTGGGAAAGTAATAAAAATAACATGTTAAGAATGCTTCTAATTTCCTGGCATGAACAACAGCAAGTGAATGATGATGATACCTTTTACTGAGAAGATAGAGGCCAATGGAGAGCTAGATTTGGATTCCTATTAACACATTTAGCTGTTAAGAAGTGGAGACGTAGAAATGTAAAAAGATCAAGAGCAAACCCACATCACCTGAACTTTTTGCCCTCTCCCCAGCTGCCTATACCTTTTGGTATCTCATTTGGCAAAAGGGTATTTTGATTTCTAAGAGCTAGAGGAGCCCTTGCCTACCTCATTCCTACCAGCTATAGGGCCTGTTTGTGATTGTCTACTCAAGAACACAGTTTATAATCCACCCAGACATCTACCATCAATTCCATAAGTCTACTCCTTAAGTACCTTAGAGAATTCAACTGGGAAAACCAAAAATTATGCAACTGATCTAAAATGATAAAGAGATACAGCTTTCTAATAATTTTTTAAAAATTCCTCATCTTTGAATCTGGGTCCCCGGCATGAATCTGTGTGTCCTTGGCCCCAAGCACTCTCTTTCCGAAGGCTATTTATCCCCTTACAGAGAGGTTAGTGAGGATGGATGGGCAACTGTATAAAATATGGGCTGATTTTTAAACACGAAGGTGATAAATGAACAGATTTTCCCCAGATTGCTGAGCAAACATCAGCAGAGCAAACTAATGTAAAGATATAATCATGATTAATCTCTTGATTAAAATAATTAATCTTGGTTAATTCTGCATTTAATCATTTCTTTTTATCAATGTCTAACATGCAGCTTTATAGAAATATTCATTTAGACTAATGGGTATTTCATTCCTCCAATTAGTCTGTTTATTCTGAGCTTCTAAATGACTCAAATTCCACCACTTTCATTTGTAGGAAACTTCAGTCGTATTATCATAGCTCTGGGCAGAATGTTCTTTTCATACCCAAGAAGTTCCTACTATGTCTCGTTAATAACAAAAGGAAGAATATCTCAGAGGGTATCCAGGGGATGTGGTGGTGGTAGAAAGGGGATTCGGGGGGAGTTCGGGGCCTGAAGGAAGCTGGAAGAGCTATACTTATCCAATATCGCCTTGGGGATGCAGAATTTTTCTCTGGCTACTAATTGTTTGTCACGGTAATAGCAATGTCATGCATTTGGTAAGAATTTATAATTTATTCTTTCACGTTTAACCTCTATTGTTATTCCTGCTAAGACACAGAATTAGCTTTCCTATTTTATTGATGAGCAAGTAGAAGTTCAGAGGAGTTATGTGGTTTGCTTAAATGTATGTATGTATGTGTGTGTGTGTCTATATATACATATGGAGAGAGACACGCGTATAGTGAATGGCAAAGGCAACACTGAACATTGGATCTTGGCTTCTCAGGGGCCCTTTGGTTTCTCCTAGTTTGAATCACTTATGCCAAAAATAAAAGTGGCCTAGTAGAGAGCCAGGGGCTGTGAATTCTCGGGGGACATACTGAAGCAGATAGAACAAGTATTTCTCTCAGCTGTTTAGAGAAGCAGTAGATCATTCATGCCCCTGATTTTGGCCTCATATATTCAACAAATGTTTTTTAAGTATCTTACTCAATGCCAAACCTTTCCTTAGGAGTAAGGAATACATCAGAACATGACAAAAGATAAATAAATAAATAAATAAGCTGTGACTTCCAATCCTAGTAAGACCTCATGGATTTCAAGTTTAATGCCTCTATTACTGAAGTAAAGCTCAACCAGCCCAGGGCTATAGGAATGCGCAATAGGAGAGGGGTTCAGGGAAGGAGGTGGAGGAGAGAGAGAATGTATGGTTGGGTTGGGGACAGGACTAGGGGAGATGAAGTTTCCCCCTCTCGGCCACTTGCTGTAACATCGCCTCTCCTCCCATTTACTTGCACCATTGCACTTTATTTTCACCAGAGTCCTTGTGAACTTATCTGATTTATTCAGTGCTCTTCTCATTTTTCGTCTCTTTCTCCCTTCTGGAAGGTAAGTAAGCCTCCGAGAGAAATGAATTGTATCCTATTACTTGCTGCTTGCTCAGAACATGAAACAGTCCTTATCAGAGGTGCTGGGTGAATCCTGGATGAATGAATGACAGGGAAAGCTCAGGGTAGGATGATAGTAACTAACTCTGATCGAGCACTTATGTAACTGCACTATACAGAATGCTTTGCATGCATTGTTTCATTTTTGCCTTCACTGTATTCTTTGTTATGGTTCCTTCCCATTTTACAAATGACAAAATTAAGACACAGAACACAGGTTAAGTAGCTTGCTGAAGGTGTTAGAACTACCAGCCAGCCTGATTTGAGGGTGTGTACCCTCTTGACTGCTACATGCTACCATCCTGTGTGGTACCTAAGAGGTGCTCTTGTGGGATATGTGTCCACTGTACAGTGTCCTTGGAGCTGGACAGTCCCTGAGTGCTCCTCTTGCCTGGAAGTTCTCCACCTTAGTATTGTAACCATTGCAGTGGGAGGGATGTTTCCAGCACCATGAATTTTGATGTATTTACTCTTTCTATAAATTATCACAGGTTCAAAGCTATCATTCTATGATACATCCCTCTCTTACTTATTTTCATTTTGATTTTCTTTTTAGAGAAAGCTGATGGTGATGGAGTTTAGCTGAAAAGGCAAGCCTTTCCTGCCACTGTCCTTCTACAGACCTCATGGCCAGCAGGTATAGCTATCCTAAATAAATAGCTTGATCACCCTGAACAAACTTTCAGTTGGAAAGAGATATCATCACCATACAGGTGCACCCTTGCAACTGTGTCACACATTCATGTACCTTCTGTTACACAGAAGAAAAGAAATGACTCTGATTAAAGCCAGTCCTCACATTTAGCTAGTAAGGTATTGGAGCCTCAGAGAGGGAGTCATACCGCAGTTTCAGTGGCAGCCTCCTATAGGCAGTTGTCTGTAAGGCCTGCCTCCAGTTCAAATTGTACCTGATGCCTATGAACTGGCTGGATCATTGGTGACCTTCCCAGCAGGCCACCTGCATTCTACTTAGGTCACTGCCCTTCCAAAACCTCCTCTGCCTTCCCTGGATCTGCCTTTGCTCATAACCCTCCCTGGGACTTTAGATACCTCTACTTTTATAATAAGACACAAGTTTATAATGCAATAATAAAGTAGATTTCAAACTAATTTCAAAACTGCCAACAATCCTATTACTCCAGTTCATTTAACTGCCACTGCATCACCTCTACCAGGGTTTCCCTTTCCTTAAAATGACTAGATACGGTCCCCTGGCCCACAGAGCTCTCACTCATTGGTCCTATAGCCTGAGGGGCCTGCCAGTGAGGCCACCAAGATGAAGGCAGAATGATAAACTCTTGGATGGCACCTGAGAAGTCATTTAATGTGACCCCTGACTTCTGCAGATAGAGAAGCAGAGGCCAAGAGAGACGATAGGAATTACTGAGGTCGCAATGTCAGGAGGTGGTCTATTCAGGATTTGAACCCAACTCGTCTTTCTAGCCCTCATGGTTTTCTTTCCAAATGTGCCCACATATTCTCAAGAAGACCTTCTCTGGCCACCAAAACCCTTTGTCTTAGCCCATTTGGGGCTGCTAGAAGAGAACACCTGAGGCTGGGTGATTTATAAGGAATTGAAACATCCTTCTCATAAAGAACAGAAATTTCTTTCTTTTCTTCTTATTCCTCTTTTTTTTTGTTTGTTTGTTTTTGAGATATACTCTTGCTCTATCACTTAGACTAGAGTGCTATGGCCTCAGCCTCACTCACAGCAACCTCAAACTCCTGGGCTCAAGCAATCCTCCTGTCTCACGATTCTGAGTAGCTTGGACTGCTGATGCGCATCACCATGCCCCGCTAAGCGTTCTATTTTTAGTAAAGATGGGGTCTTGCTACTGCTCAGGCTGGTCTCCAACTTCTGACCTCAAGCGATTCTCCTGACTCAGCCTCCCAGAGTGCTAAGATTATAGGTATGAGCCACTGCATCTGGCCAGAAATTTATTTCTAACAGTTATGGCGGCTGGAAAGTTTAAGGTCAAGGTACTAGCAGGTTCAGTTGTCTAGTGAGGGCTACTTTCTCTTTCCCAGATGGAGCCTTACAGCTGTGTCTTCTTCAAGAAAGGAGTGCTGTGTCCTCACATGATGGCAGATGTAAGGGTGAAGAAAGCTGAAGGATGAGGAGCCTCTGGGAGGAGTCTTTTCTACTTGTAAGGGCCTCAACCTCATTCATGATGGAGGAACTCTCTTAAAGGCTTCACCTCTTAATACTATTGTACTGGCAACACCTGAATTTTGGAAGGAACATATTCAAACCATAGCACCCTTCAAAGCATCCTTGGGGCAATCAAGCTTCAAAAATGTTCAGTCCAGCTAGCAAGGACTCTCCCCTGTACTCAAAGCTTTAAAAGCCAACCAGGGTCACGGTCTCTTGACTTCTGCCATTTATATAATGCCTACTGTGTACAGTTATTGCATAAAACTCAGCAAAACACCCGCGATAGCCCCATGAGATACATGCTTTTACCTTCCATCTGCAGATACTGAAACTGAGGAATGGCAGAGCAAAGTGACTCGCCAACATCACACAGCTGGCGAGAGGTGGGGAAAATTTGGAGTGGTCTGACCTACCATTCATTTGTGTTCTCTTGTTTGTATCAGTGTCCATCTCTTATGAAACAGAGGTTGGGATGCTTCTTCTTAGGTAGTATGTCAAAGTAACTTGGCTCTTCAGATTAACCCTAAGCCAGAATAGGAATTCAATGAAATAGGGCAAGAGACAGATAAATTCACTTTCAGTGGTTTTTATTTATTTTTATTTTTTTTAATCTCTCTAGCATGATTTTAAGGGAATTTACTGAGAGCTGGTTCTGTCTTAGGGAACAACAGTGGGCAAAGCATGTGCCCTACAGACATGGTTCATGCTTTGGGTCCCCAAGTGGAGGGTTCTCTTAGGACTTTATTTTTGCTTTTTTCTTTTGAGTCTTTGGAATTCCAGTGTTCTTTGTGGTTAATACACCTGCCAGAGGGACCAAGTACTTCCTTCTACTCGTTGGGAACTATTCTCTCACTCCAGAAAGGAAGCTCAAGTAGTCCAATTCTAGTCTATGTGGAGAAACACTCCTCTCCAACCCCACCAAGAGGTGGTGAGTACCGTGGGCCACAGATAAGGGGACCAAGACCCTGCCTGACCATGTCTGAAACTGAAGCCTTCCGTTTTTTTCTGCCTTGGCCACAGACATCTTAGAGCTATTTATAATATCCAGTTCAGTGAAACCTTGAAATAGCCTTCAGAGAAAAATCCTGATACAAATGGTTCTCAACCCCAAATGATCTTAAGAATCATCAGAATGAAACAAAAGCAGGAATGTCTGTCCTTTTGCCAGCGAAGTTTGAGATAGTGGTGCATATTCAGGGCTGGGAGCCATTATGTTTAGAGCAATAAAATGAATTATTTTTCTCAGGGTGCCCCTTCCTCATGTCCATTTTTTGATTTGATGGCAGAATAGGCATCTGGCAGGACAGGGGATTTGAGCATTTGGAGGTCCTGGGATCAAGCCAGATGTCATCTCATTATTGCTACGGAGGTCGTATGAAATACTGAGCTGGCCTCCAACACAGCCCAGGCCATAAAGGACTTCATATAGTTGCAAGCAGTATGGTGACTCTAGAAAGCAAGGATGAGCTGGAAAAAGATGAGGTGGTAGCATTGCCTGCCCTCTCTTGCCCCACCTCCAAAAACTGAGATCTAGAAGGAAATTTTACCTTTTTCTGCATCAGAACCATCTCCAGCAAAGAGAATGCCCCAGCTTCTCTTTTAGTGAGTCATAGAAATAGCATTTTGTGGCTAAATTCCTCCAAGGTCAGGAGAAGGGCTGTGACACTCTTTTTCCTGGGGAAGAGGAAATATAAGACATGCCTCTCAGAGGCAGAAGGATGGACAGGATGACCTCTTCTCTCTCTGGCTGTAGATGCACTTGAAATTGTTCCATCTTGAGCAGCCAGCAGTCCTGCAGGTCTACCAGTCTGCCTGGGACTGGTGTCCTTTAATTAATCTCATAATACTTCTTGTTCAGGGGGCACAATTGGAACTTTGGGAGCCATCAGTAAAATAGATGTGGAGTATTATCAGTGTCCAGACAGAGAGCCAGCTGTGTTGCTGAGGTGACTGCACTCTGAGGTCTGGAGCTGCAGGGCGGGCAGCAGGGATTAGGGGATGTAGGTGCCATTTACAAGATTGAAATTGGATTCTTCCTGACTGGGGACCCATCACCCTGTAGCATCAGATCAATGTTCAGAATATGATGCAAACTCATGCTGGGTCTCCACATGGGCACCACCCCCTGGCTTTTGACAGTCACTTGTTCAATCAATAAACAATTACTGGGCACCCTGCTGTGTTGAAGCCTTCAGTTTTTTTCTGCTTTGGCCACAGACATTGGGCTGGAGAAGTGTTTATTGCTGCTAAGTTCAAACTGTGCACAGGGCACTTGGCTAGGTGTTCATTCATTTGCAAGTACTTACTGAACCTCTGTAATGGTAACTAATTATCTCCCAAAGTTATGCTCAATTTTTGCCAGGTGTTCTAAATGCTTTATGTATATTTAGTCATTTGATTTTTCCAACAATTCTCTGAGATGGATACTACTGTTCTGATCTTACAGATGAGGAATCTAAGCCTGAATAGGTCACAGGGCTAGTAAATGAGAAAACCAGTAATTGAGCCCAGGTGATGTGATAGAAAAGTCAACACTCTTAAAACTGCATAGTGTGTGTCTGGAACAATGTTAGGTTAATATTACAATGTGGAAATAAGGACTCATAGTTCTGAATCTGGGTTGCAGAGGTAACACTGCCTTAGTCTGAAGCATGTGTCCACTGCTTGCTAGACAGATAACTTCTTGCAAGTAATTTACACTCTGGGTGCCTCATTTTCCTTATTTATAGAATGGCAGAAATAATAGTGCTAATGTTTAAAATCACTGGAAGGATTGAATGACATAATACAGGTGTTACATGGTATTTTACTAAGCATAGGATGTTAGTTATAAATTGGTAAATACTATGTATTAGTGATGATAAGTAACTGATCAGTCCTCAAAAAATTCATAATCTGGTCACAAATAAAGAATTTCCATCCCTGAATATTTTCTATTCCAGGTAATTTGTGTGCAGGAATGGGGGGAGAGAAAAAGATGATCAGACAAATGGTTTTCAATAGGTTCCTTGAGGGCAATGACTTCCTCTTTGCCGCAGCATCCTCAGTGTCCTTCAGGTGTCCGCTAAAAATGTGTATTTCATCAGTTAATCATCTCATTAACCAGTGGGTACAAATACCAGATTAGATGAGTCCCTGGCACATTCTAACTCAGAAACCCAACAGAATCTGATCTTTGTTTAAAAATCATGCTTCTATCACATCAGTGTTAGGGTGAAGAGAAAGGAGAGAAAATATGTGAGTCATCTTGAGACTTGGTCCTTGAAGGACTAAATAAGACTGCATATAGGCAAAGGAATGTGGTGGATGTGTTTGACATGAGTAAATGACAAGAGACATCAGAAAATGCAAAATACATTTGGAAGATAGGGCTAGGTCAGTGGGGCTGAGACAGTAGAATGTCATATGAAATATAGAGAATGAGAGTGGAAAGAAGGCTTGGAGCCTGGCTGTGAAGGAATGTACAGGTTGAACTTTACCCAGCCAGCATGAAAACATTTCCACTGGTTGTGACATAGCTGAACAGACCCTGAAACTGGCATGGTGGAAGCCTGGGCTATTCAATAAGAGACATTTGGAATAACTCAAGCAAGAAGTGACAGGGTCCAAAGAAATTGGGTAAGAAGGCAAGCACGCCTCAAATTAGTGACTGATTAGACAGTGAGATGAGCAAAAGGGAAGTGGAAGATGCTGAGGGGCTCATCATCCTCTCATATCTCAGGACAGTTTTCTATTGAACCTGATCTCCTACAGTTGCCTTGGGATATGGGGCTAGACCAACAATTAGTCATCTCGCTCTATCTTGGTTTAATAGATGACTTAGGGAAGACCCTAATGCCTCTTTGTCCCTGTTCCTCAGGGACATCATGCAATAGAAGGTGAGGCTGGGTAAAGGTACAGACTCTAATTCCACTATCACCCAAGTGCTCTCTTGACTAAATCAGGTGTCTTTCAAAAGTTTGTGGAGATGCCACTCTGAGAGTAAATGGAAGGTTTCAGGTCCCCTCCCTGGGTCTAACCAGATTCATCTCTTAAAGTCAAATTTTATAAATTTTTTATTAAAAATGAATAAAAGAATGAATAAAATAATTCTTGAGTACTAAGCTCTTATAAGAGGTCAGACAGTTCATACTACCCAAAGCAATCTACAGATTTAATGCAATCCCTATTAAAGTATCTGTCATACTTTAAAGATCTGGAAAAACTGGTACTTCATTTTATAGGGAAACAGAAAAAGTGTCGAATAGCCAAGACATTACTCAGAAATAAAAACAAATTAGGTAGAATCACGCACCAGACTTCAGAATATACTATAAATCTATAGTGATTAAATGAGCTGGTACGGGCACAAAAATAGAGAGGTAAATGTATGGAACCGAATTGAGAACCAAGAGATGAATCCACACACTTATCATCATTTGATCTTTGTTAAGCCTATCAAAAATATAAATTGGGGGAAAGACTCCTTATTTAACAAATGGTGCTGGGTGAATTGACTGGCGACTTGTAGAAGACTAAAACTGGACCCACACCTTTCATCTCTAACAAAAATTGACTCTCACTGGATAAAAGACTTAAACTTAAGACATGAAACTGTAAAGATTCTTGGAGAGGGTGCAGGAGAAAGAAACACTTGAAGAAATTGGTCTGGGAGAAAACTTTATGAGGAAGACCCCCAGGGCAATTGAAGCAATCCCAAAAATACATTACTGGGATCTTATCAAACTAAAAAGCTTCTGTACTGCCAAGAACACAATAAGTAAAGCAAGTAGACAGCTCTCAGAATGGGAGAGGGTATTTGCAGGTTATGTTTCTGACAAAGGTCTGATAACCAGAATCCACAGAGAACTCAAACTTATTAATAAGAAAAGAACAACTGATCCCATTTCTTTGTTGGCAAGAGACTTGAAGAAGTTTCTCTGAAGAAGACAGGTGCATGGCCTACAGACACATGAAAAAATTCTCATCATCCTTAATCATCAGAGAAATGCAAACCAAAACCACTTTGAGATATCATCTAACTCCAGTAAGAGTAGCCCACATGACAAAATCCCAAAACCCGAGATATAGAGAAAAGGGAATACTTTTATACTGCTGGTGGGAATGCAAGCTAATACAGTCCTTTTGGAAAGAAGTTTGGAGAACACTCAGGGATCTAAAAATAGACCTGCCCTTTGATCCTGCAATTCCTCTACTAGGAGTATATCCAAAAGACCAAAAATCACTTTGCAACAAAGATATTTGCACCAGATTATTCACTGTAGCTCAATTCATAATTGCCAAGTCATGGAAGAAGCCCAAGTGCCCATCAACCCATGAATGGATTAATAAATTGTGGTATATGTATACCATGGAATACTATGCAGCCTTTAGAAAGATGGAGACTTTACCTTTTTTATATTTACATGGATGGAGCTGAAACATATTCTTGGTAAAGTATCTCAGGAATGGAAGAAAAAGTATCCAATGTACTAAGCACTATTATGAAACAAATTTATATTTACTCACACTTTCTTATGAAAGATAGATCACAACTGTAGCCCAGGATGAAGGAGAGAAATGGAGTGGGAAATGAGGGGGGAAGATTTTATAGAGGGAGGGTAAATAGTGGGACCACTCCTGTGGAGCATATTGCAAGGGTACAAGTCAAATCTATCAAGTATAGAACATAAATGTCTTAACACAATAATCAAGTAAATGAGGCAAAAGCTATATTAATTAGTTCGATGTAAGCACTCCAAATTGTATTAAAAAATCAACATATTGTACCCCACATATGCATAAATGTATTCACGATCTATGTGTATATGACTTAATACTTAAGGAAGAAAATGATAAAAAAAAAAAGAGGTTGGACAATTAACTTCATAAACTCATCCTAGAAAAAGCACTATGTAACTCATTATTGAATAAAACTCTAATCACTAGATGGCCAAAAGGTGTACTTCAAAGGTGACCATAGTGATATTAGCAAGGGTATGTAGAACTTTTCTAAGGTGAGTTCACGAATTTAATTGGGATAACCTTGTGCGATGACAGCTCTGATGGCCATTCAAGGAAAAGAGTTCCAAAATTGCTTTGAAGGGTGGACTAGAAGTTGCCATTGGTGCATGGCTTCTCAAGAGGAATACTTCAAAAGTGACTATGGTGATATTCAGCAATGAAATATGTTGTGCTTTTTCTAGGATCAGTTCATGAACTTAAATGTCAGACCTTATAATTAAAGAAAATAGATTTCATCTGTGATAAATACCCCAGTGTAGGTACATGTTTCGAGTTGAACTGTGTCTCATCCCCTGAAATTTATATAGGGAAGTCCTAATTCCCAGTACCTCAGTATGTGACATATGTAATCAAGTTAAAATGAGGTTCAATGTAACTAGTATCTTCACAAAAAGGAAAGAAGTTGATGCAGAGACACCCATAGAAGGAAGGTGACATAAGAGACAAAATGGGAAGATGACCATCTATAAGCCATAGAATGGGGCCTGAAATAGATCCTTCCTTTATGGTACTCAGAATGAATCAATCTCACTGATGACTTGATTTTGGACTTTAAGTTTCCAGAACTGTGAGACAATAAATTTCTGTTGTTTAAGCCATTTAGTTTGTGGTACCTTGTTATAGCAGCCCTAGAAAAATGATACAGTAGAGTAATACCTAATAACTGTTTGGCATTTTAAAATATAGGAATAACATTTATATATTCTCCTTTGATTACCATGGATTTTTAAGGGGGAAAAGCATATTAATTATCTTGATAGGATAGTTGAGAAAATAAAGGTTTAGAAATTATGGTAATTGTTATAATGATAACAGTGTTGCTGATTATAATAGTAGTCATCATTTCTGGATTAGTATATGCCAGGGATTCATCCAATGATTTCAAATCTTGAGATAATTTAATATTATTTGCCCTATTTTACAAATGAGACAGAGATAATAATCTTCTAATGGCCACACAGCCAGTAATGGGCAAAGTCAGGACTTGAATCGAATCTTCATTCAGAACTCTGTCTATGACAGTCTTTCTATGCATAGCAAACAGAATTGAGTTGAGTGTTCACTCACGGTTGCAACAGATGATTACTGGTTACCTGGGATACTGAACAAAAAAGAATTCAACCTCTAGTGGGAGAGATAAAATTAAATAAGCAGATACATGTATAATATGATTTCTATAATGATAAATCCAATGAAGAATATAAAGTAGGGCAAGGAGGTTAGCGTAGTAAAGGCTATTGAAATAGAATGGCAAAGTAATGGCTTTCTGAGAAGGTGACAAAGGTTCACAGCCTAAAATGAAATGAGGAGTGGATCATGAAATCACCTTTGACAAAAATAAGTTGACTGTAAATGTATTGATTTATTTATGTGTTCTCTATTCTGTACAATGGTCTATATGTTTTTTTTTTTTTTTGGTTTTATAGTTTAATACATTTTATAGTTTAATAATAAAAGAATTAAATTTTATAATTTAAGGTGAATATTTTCTACTTTTTGGCTAATGCTTCCTTTTCTAAATATCACATTATGAAATACAAAATGAAAAGGCAATTAAATATGATTTTTTTAAAATTTTTAGAAAATGACTGAAACATTAACAGCAACAAATTGAGCAACAATTGAGAAATTATATATGTTTGTTTTTATGCTAGTACCATGCTGGTTTGGTTACCATATCTTTGTAGTATAATTTGAAATCAGATTTTGAAATCAGGTGATGTGATACCTCTAGCTCTTTTCTTTTTCTTTTTTTTTTTTTCTTGTTTTGTTTCATTTTGTTTGCTCAGGATACCTTTGGCTATTGTGGTTCCATATGAATTTTAAGATTTTTTTTTCCTATTTCTGTGAAGAATACCATTGAGTCGGTAAATCTGTAGATCACTTTGGGTAATACAGACTTTTTAACAATATTGATCTTTCCAATCCATGAATATGAAGTATGTTTGTGTGTCTTCTTCCATTTTCTCATCGATGTTTTATAATTTCATTATTGAGATCCTTCACTTCTTTGGTTAAGTTTATTCGTAGGTATCTTATTTTTTTCTAGGTATTGTAAATGGAATTGCTGTCTTAATTTTCTTGATTTCTTTTTCAGATTGTTTGCTCTTTTCATATAAAAATGCTACTGATTTTTGTATGTTGGTTGTGTGTCTGTAACTTTATGATCGACGCAAACTAAAATATTTTTACTCCCTTATTATTTTGAAATAAAAATAGAAAAAGAGACAGAAAAGATGGAAGAAGGATGAGGAAGAGGAAGAAGAGGAGGAGGGAAAGGGGAGTTGGAAGGATAAAAATTGCCAGTAATAACAATGAAACTTTATAAACACTTTATATTTATAAACACTTCATGTTTCAGTACTAATTGCTTTTTGGTGAAGACTTTAGTGTTTTATTTTTCTAAATATAGCATCATACTATCTGTAAAAAGGACAATTGAACTTCTTCCTTTCCCATTTTGATTCCCTTTACTTCTTTCTCTTGTCTAATTTCTCTGGCTAGGAATTAAATTTTCTTGAGTAAGACCTCAAGAGCATGGGCAATCAAAGCAAAAATTGACAAACAGGATCATATCTAACTAAAAAAACTTCAGCACAGCAAAAGAAACAATCAACAAAGCGAAAAAACAACCTACAGAATGGGAGAAAACACTTGCAAAATATTCAACTGACAAGGGATCAGTAGCTAGACTACATAAGGCATAAAGAACTCAAACAACTCAATACAAAAAAAAAAAATCCAATAAAAATTGGGGAAAATATCTGAGTGGAAGTTTCACAAAGACATACAAATAGTCAACAGATAAATGAAAGAATTATTAAAATCACTAATCATCAGGAAAATTGCAAATCAAAACTACAATGAAATGCCATGTCACACCTGTTAAAATGGTCTTGATAAAAAGAAAAAAGACAGAAAATAACAAATAATGTCAAGGATGTGGAGAAAAGAGAATACTCATACACTTATGTCTAAGAATGTAAACTAGTATGGACACTATGGAGGTTCCTCCAAAAACTAAAATCTGACATACAGTCTTCCAAATGGTCCAATGATCCCACTCCTGGGTATATATCCAAAAGAAAGAACTCCGTACATCAAAGAGATGTCTGCACTCTCATATTTACTGGCAGAATTATTTGCAATAGCCAAGATATAGAGTTAACATACGTGTCCACCATCAGATGAATGATAAAGAAAAAGTGCTGCATATACACAATGGAGTATTTTTCAGTTATAAAAAGAATTCAATTCTATCATTTGCAACAACATGGATGAAACTGGAGGTCACTATGTTAAGTGAAATAAGCCAGGCACTGAAAGACAAATGTCATATGTTTCCACTTATACGTGGGGGCTAAAAAATTTTACCTCACAAAAAAGAATGGTGGTTACTAGAGGCTAGGAAGGATACTGAAGAGAGAGGAATAAAAAGAAGTTTGTTAACAGGTACAAAAATACAATTCGATAAAAGAAACAAGATCAATTCCTTTGTAGCACAAAGGAATGTGTAACACTATCCTGGTAGCACAATAGGGTGCCTATAACTAATAATAATTTATTGTGTATTTCAAAATATCTAGAACAATAGATTTATAACATTCCCAACACAAAAAAATGACAAATATTTGAGGTGATAGATATTTAAATTACCCATATTTGATCAGTACACATTGTAAGGCATGTCCCAGAGGTTGCCCAAGCAGTTGCCATACATAGGGAAAATTGTAGCTAAATATACCTTTATTTATAAAATAGTCATTACAAAATATTTACAAAATATTCTCTAATGTTAGCCACCTCTTTATAAAATTTTGAAATGAATATTTTGTTTTTTTTTTTTTTTTTTTTTTTTTTTTTAATTTTTTTATTAAATCATAAGTGTATACAATGATATGATTATGGGGCATCGTACACTCACTTCATAAACCATTTGACACATTTTTATCCCAGTGGTCAACATAGCCTTTCCGGCGTTATCTCAGTTACTGTGCCAAAACATTTATATTCTACATTTACCAAGTTTCGCAAATACCCCTGTAATATGCACCACAGGTGTGATCCCACCGATTCCCCTCCCTCTACCCACCCCCCCCTTTCCCACTTCCCCCTATTGTTAAGTTGTAGCTGGGTTATAGCTTTCATGTGAGAGTCCCAAATTAGTTTCATAGTAGGGCTGTGTACATTGGATATTTTTTCTTCCATTCTTGGGATACTTTACTAAGAAGAATATGTTCCAGCTCCATCCATGTAAACATGAAAGAGGTAAAGTCTCCATCTTTCTTTAAGGCTGCATAGTATTCCATGGTATACATATACCACAATTTATTAATCCATTCGTGGATCGATGGGCACTTCGGCTTTTTCCATGACTTAGCAATTATGAATTGGGCTGCAATAAACATTCTGGTACAAATATCTTTGTTATGTTGTGATTTTTGGTCTTCTGGGTATATGCCCAGCAGAGGAATTACAGGATTGAATGGCAGGTCTATTTTTAGATCTCTGAGTGTTCTCCATATATCCCTCCAAAAGGAATGTATTAATTTGCATTCCCACCAGCAGTGCAGAAGTGTTCCCTTTTCTCCGCATCCACGCCAACATCTCTGGTCTTGAGATTTTGTGATATAGGCTAGTCTCATTGGAGTTAGATGATATCTCAAAGTAGTTTTGATTTGCATTTCTCTGATGATTAAAGATGATGAGCATTTTTTCATATGTCTGAAGGCCGTGCGCCTGTCTTCTTCAGAGAAGTTTCTCTTCAAATCCCTTGCCCAGCCTGCGATGGGATCCCTTGTTTTTTTCTTGCTGATGCGTTTGAGTTCTCTGTGGATTCTGGTTATTAAACCTTTGTCAGAGTTATACCCTGCAAATATCTTCTCCCATTCTGAGGGCTGTCTGCTTGCTCTGCTTACTGTGTTCTTAGCTGTGCAGAAGCTTTTTAGTTTGATCAAGTCCCAGTAGTGTATTTTTGAAGCTGCTTCAATTGCCCGGGGGGTTCTCCTCATGAAATACTCACCCAGACCAATTTCTTCAAGGGTTTTCCCTGCATTCTCCTCTAGTATTTTTATAGTTTCATGTCTTAAGTTTAAATCTTTAATCCAATGAGAGTCTATCTTAGTTAATGGTGAAAGGTGTGGGTCTAATTTCAGTCTTCTGCAGGTTGCCAGCCAGTTCACCCAGCACCATTTGTTAAATAGGGAATCTTTTCCCCACTGAATGTTTTTAATTGGCTTGTCAAAAATCAAATAGCGGTAAGTAGCTGGATTCATCTCTTGGTTCTCTATTCTATTCCAGACATCTACTTCTCTGTTTTTGTGCCAATACCATGCTGTTTTGATCACTATCGATTTGTAGTAAAGTCTGAGGTCTGGTAGTGTGATTCCTCCTGTTTTGTTTTTATTTCTGAGTAATGTCTTGGCTATTCGAGGTTTTTTCTGATTCCATATAAAACGAAGTAATGTTTTTTCAAGATCTTTAAAATATGACAGTGGAGCTTTAATAGGGAGTGCGTTGAAAGTATATATTGCTTTGGGTAGTATGGACATTTTGATAATGTTGATTCTTCCTAGCCATGAGCATGGTATGTTTTTCCATTTGTTAACATTTTCAGCTATTTCTTTTCTTAGAGTTTCATAGTTCTCTTTATAGAGATCTTTCACGTTTTTTGTTAGGTAAATTCCCAAATATTTCATCTTCTTTGGCACTACTGTGAATGGGATAGAGTCCTTAACTGCTTTTTCAATTTGACTGTTGTTGGTGTATATAAAGGCTACCGATTTATGAATGTTGATTTTGTAACCTGAGACGCTGCTGTATTCCTTGATCACTTCTAGGAGTTTTGTAGTAGAGTCCCTAGTGTTTTCCAGATACACAATCATATCATCTGCGAAGAGCGAGAGTTTGATCTCTTCTGACCCTATATGGATACCCTTGATCGCCTTTTCTTCCCTAATTGCGGTGGCTAAAACTTCCATTACAATGTTGAAAAGCAATGGAGACAATGGGCAGCCTTGTCTGGTTCCTGATCTGAGTGGAAATGATTCCAATTTAACTCCATTCAATATGATATTGGCTGTGGGTTTGCTGTAGATAGCCTCTATCAGTTTAAGAAAAGTCCCTTCTAGACCAATTTTCTTGAGTGTTCTGATCATGAAGGGATGCTGGATATTATCAAAAGCTTTTTCTGCATCAATTGAGAGAATCATATGGTCTTTGTTTTTTAATTTGTTTATGTGCTGAATTACATTTATAGATTTACGTATATTGAACCAGCCTTGAGACCCTGGGATAAAACCAACTTGGTCATGATGTATAATTTGTTTGATGTGTTGCTGGATTCTGTTTGTTAGGATCTTGTTGAATATTTTTGCATCTATATTCATTAGTGATATTGGTCTATAATTTTCTTTTCTTGTTGGGTCTTTTCCTGGTTTGGGGATCAGGGTGATATTTGCTTCATAGAACGTGTTGGGTAGTCTTCCTTCTTTTTCTACATTTTGGAACAGGTTGAGTAATATAGGTACTAATTCCTCTTTAAAGGTTTGGTAGAATTCTGACGTGAAACCATCTGGTCCCGGGCTTTTCTTTTTAGGGAGGTTTTGTATAGTTGATGCTATTTCTGAACTTGATATGGGTCTGTTCAACATTTCCACTTGATTCTGGTTAAGTCTTGGAAGGTGGCGTGCTTCCAAGTATCGGTCTATTTCCTTCAGATTTTCATATTTCTGAGAATAAAGTTTCTTGTAATATTCATTAAGGATTTTTTGGATTTCTGATGAGCCTGTGGTTATTTTGTCTTTGTTGTTTCTGATTGATGATATTAGAGATTTTACTCTTTTTTTCCTGATTAGGTTGGCCAGAGGTTTATCTATTTTATTGACCTTTTCAAAAAACCAGCTTTTTGATTTATTGATCTGTTGTATTATTCTTTTGTTTTCAATTTCATTTAATTCTGCTCTAATTTTGGTTATTTCTTTTCTTCTACTGGGTTTGGGGTTGGAATGTTCTTCCTTTTCCAGTTGCGTGAGATGTCCCATTAAGTTGTTAACTTCCTCTCTTTCCGTTCTCTTGAGGAAGGCTTGCAGTGCTATAAATTTCCCTCTTAGAACTGCCTTTGCGGTGTCCCAGAGGTTCTGATAGCTTGTGTCTTCATTGTCATTTTGTTCCAAAAAATTGGTGATTTCTTTCTTAATCTCATCTCTGACCCAGCTATCATTCAGCATAAGGTTATTTAACTTCCATGTTTTTGTATGGGTATGCAGATTCCTGTTGTTACTCAATTCAAGTTTTATTCCATGATGGTCCGAGAAGATGCACGGAATAATTTCTATTCCTTTAAATTTACTGAGGTTAGACTTGTGACCTAAAATGTGATCAATTTTGGAGTAAGTTCCGTGGGCTGATGAGAAGTATGTGTATTCAGTTTTGTTGGGATGAAATGTTCTGTAGATGTCTGCTAAATCTAAATATTGGATGGTTAGGTTTAAATCTAAGATTTCTTTGCTCAGCTTCTTTCTGGAGGATCGATCCAACACTGCCAAGGGAGTGTTGAAATCTCCAACGATTATGGAGCTGGAGGAAATCAAGTTACTCATGTCTGTTAGAGTTTCTCTTATAAATTGAGGTGCATTCTGGTTGGGTGCATAGATATTAATAATTGAGATCTCGTCATATTGAGTATTACCCTTAACAAATATGAAGTGACCATTCTTGTCCTTCCTTACCTTTGATGGTTTAAAGCCTACTGTATCTGCAAATAAAATTGCAACACCTGCTTTTTTCTGATTACCATTTGCCTGAAATATGGATGACCATCCTTTCACCCTGAGTCTGTATTTGTCTTTTAAGTTGAGATGTGACTCTTGTATGCAACAAATATCTGGCTTAAGTTTTTGTATCCAGTCAGCCAACCTATGCCTCTTTAGAGGACAGTTTAAGCCATTCACATTGATGGAGAGTAAGGATAAGTCTGGTGGAATTTTGGGTATCGAGTTTTTCAAAGGTCCAGTGGACATTTTTAATCCTTTCGCCAGTGTGGAAGTTGGAGTTTGATCCGAAGTTTCTGAGTGAGTTTACTTTTGTGGTATAGGATTGGGTTGGTCATTGTGGAGGATAGGTCTGAGAACATCCTGAAGAGCTGGTTTACTTATGGCAAATTTTTTCAACATATGAATGTCATTGAAGTATTTAGTTTCTCCATCATAGATGAAACTCAGTTTAGCTGGATACAAGATCCTGGGTTGAAAGTTTTTTTGCTTTAGGAGATTAAAAGTTGATGACCAGCCTCTTCTTGCTTGAAAAGTTTCAGCAGAGAGATCTGCAGTTATTCTAATATTCTTACCTTTGTACGTTATAGTTTTCTTTCGCCGGGCTGCTTTGAGAATCTTCTCCTTCATGTTAACTTTAGTGAAGCTAATTATGATATGTCTGGGAGATGGCTTATTGGGGTTGAATCATGCTGGGGTTCTGAAGCTGTCTGCTATCTGAATTTCAGATTCTCTAGGCATGTCTGGAAAATTTTCTTTCATAATTTCATGTAGAAGGGCCTCTGTGCCCTTGGCTGCCACGTCATCAGCCTCCGAAATTCCTATAACCCTTATGTTATGTTTTTTCGAATTATCTGAGAGCTCTCTGAGTGAGTGATCCGTTTTTGCTCTCCATTTCTCTTCCTCTTTGAGAGATTGGGAGCGTTCGAAGACTTTATCTTCAATGTCAGAAATCCTTTCTTCTGCTTGCTCCATTCTGTTACTGAGGGATTCTACTGTATTTTTCATATCTTTGAGGGCTGTAAGTTCTTGTTTCAGTGTGTCTAAGTCTTTGGTGGTTTTGTCTTTAAATTCGTTAAATTCTTGAGACAGTTTTTGAATTTCTCCACGAATTCCTAATTCCATTTTATTAATCTTGTCTGCAAACCAAATTCTGAATTCAACTTCTGACATCTCAGCCAGTTGTTTATGAATGGGATCTTCAATCACATCTGCCGTATCTTTTCTTGGGGGGGTTGATCTATTCTGGTTATTCATGTTACCAGAGTTTTTCCGCTGATTCCGCCCCATGGTTTACTCCCTTTGGTTTTTCCCCTGGGGTTTTATCGAGGGCCCGTACAGTGTTGTGGCCTGAGAAACTGGGGCCCTGTCTGGTGTGGTGGAGCAAAGTGGTTCTGTCTTGTTTTCAGCTGGTTTCTGTTCTATCCTATTGCAACTTCTACTCTGGCTTGAAGTCTCAGCTGTGTGGAAAAATCAGCAATTAAGTCACCCCGCCTGCCCACCTCTGGCCCCAGTTGGAAAAGGAGAATCAAACCTTCCTACAATCGCACACCCAGGGCACCACCTGAAAAGTCCTCAGTCTATTAGCCCAGTTCAAAAGGTCCGAATCAACTGTCTCAATCGGCACTTGTCTCAGGTGGAAGGGTTCAAGAGGTCTCTGGGAACTGGATCACAGGGGCCTGGTGACTCCTCTGAGACAGCTCACTCCAGTGCAGCGTGGAGTCAGGAGGAGCCACCCCGCAAACAGAGCAGTCTGGGAAGGTTAACGTCTCCTTCCCCACTTTGCCCCTCCGTCGGACCCAGTCACTGGTATCTCTGCAGATGGCTAACCCAGTTGCCTGCAGTGAACAGACACTCCAGGGGTTTGCACCTGCCTGAATCGCGAGGAAGTCTGCCAGGCCCCCGCAGACTGCCGCTATCTAGCAGGAGGAGATGGGGCCTGACATCTTTGAGTGTTTGATGCAGGTGATGGGAAGGAGGTGTTCACTCAGGCTTAGCCCCGTCCCTGATGGATGCTGCTAACAGAACAGAACAGAACAGACAACTTTGTGAGGTTCTGTCTCTGTTCCTGTCGTCGCCTACAGGAGACGGGCTGTTTTGAGTTCAAACGTCTTTGCTGCTGGAGAATTGCGTCTGAACACCTCTCTGGGTCGGCCCCGCCCTGGAGGCTTCTGGGTTTGTGAGTCGTGACACAGGTGGCCTCCTCTGGTTGCCCAGGGAGACAGGGGGTGTGGCCTCAGAATATCCAGAAGTGAGCGTTCTGCCGTTAAAGAAAAAACGGCTGTTGATCTACCTCCAGGGAACTGCTGCTCTGGTGTGGGCACTCAGGCGACCCTTTTCTCCTCTGTCCCGCGCCCCAGAGTCAGCACTGAGCGGCCGCAGTTTGTGCTGGGTCCACACCCCTTAAGAGATCCCCCAAGAATCAGAACTCTTGGGGGATGGGCGCCCAGACCCGGATTGGGAGTGGGGCGGGGGGAAGCTAGAGTTTCATTCAGTTTCACGCAATACTACGGTCCGGGGAGGGCTCCTGCACTGCACCGCAGGGAAGTGCCGCCAAGGCTTGATTTCCCCTCAGCGGAGTGCCCTCTCCTCGCTCACGTATCCCAGAGTCAGCGCTGACCTGACGCAGCTCAGGCACTGTGCACTCCCCTCGAGAAATCACCCAAGGAGCCGAACTCCGGAGGGATAGGCCCTCAGACCCCGAGTGAGAGTAGGGGCTCTCAGCTCTCAGCGGGGAGGCCAGAGTCTTATTCAGTCTTGTGCCCGGGGAGGGCTCCTGCACTGCACTGCAGGGAAGTGCCGCCAAGGCTTGATTTCCCCTCAGCGGAGTGCCCTCTCCTCGCTCACGTATCCCAGAGTCAGCGCTGACCTGACGCAGCTCAGGCACTGTGCACTCCCCTCGAGAAATCACCCAAGGAGCCGAACTCCTGGGGGATAGGCCCTCAGACCCCGAGTGAGAGTAGGGGTTCTCAGCTCTCAGCGGGGAGGCCAGAGTCTGATTCAGTCTTGGGCCCCCTATGCCCGGGGAGCTGCACCGCAGGGAAGTGCCGCGAGGCGTGACTCCCCCTCAGCCCGGTGCCCTCTCCTCACTCGGCGCGCCTCAGAGTCAATGCTGACCAGACGCAACTCGGGGACTGTCCACTCCCCTTGAGAAATCACCCAAGGATCCGAAGTCCTGGGGGACAGGCCTCCAGACCTCAGTGGGCGGGAGGGGAGCGCCGGGGATTCAGGGTTGCCGGCAAAGGATTCCCAAAGTTTTATTCAGCCCTATGTCCGGCAGGAGAACGCCACGGCACCCCAGTAGGGGAGGTAGGTCCAGTTTTTAGAAGGTCTCTCCCGTGGAGTGTAGTGGGAGGGGCTTTAATTTCTGCCCGCTTGTTCAATTGTGGGGCTACAGAGCCGGTCTCATGGGGGAGGGGGACTCCCGTCCGCTTGGTGGTGGATTTTGTACCTTTTGTTTGCGTCCTTGTGATCACAACTTGCCTCAGCAGTGTTGATGTGCGTTCTTCAGCCTTCTCTCTTGGTGAGGCTCAAGTCCACCAGGATACTTACTAAATTCCTGTCCCTTAACTCTCCTTCTGGACGGGAGCCTTTGTTGAAAGCTGGCTTCAGTCCGCCATCTTGTCTCTCAGTCCGAAATGAATATTTTGTAAATGAAGGTACATTTAACTACAATTTCTCATTTTCTCTATGTATGGAGATTTTTTTTTTTTTTTTTTTTTTTTTTTGTGGAGACAGAGTTTCACTGTACCGCCCTCGGGTAGAGTGCCGTGGCCTCACACGGCTCACAGCAACCTCTAACTCTTGGGCTTACGCGATTCTCTTGCCTCAGCCTCCCGAGCAGCTGGGACTACAGGCGCCCGCCACAACGCCCGGCTATTTTTTTGTTGCCGTTTGGCCGGGGCTGGGTTTGAACCCGCCACCCTCGGCATATGGGGCCGGCGCCCCACTCACTGAGCTACTGGCGCCGCCCTATGTATGGAGATTTTATAGGTAACTTTGGGACACCCCCACATACTTGTATCGAAATATCACATGTACCAAATAAATATGTACAATTATTACATATACATAAAAATTTTCAAAATTCAAAAAAATGAACGATTCACAGAAAACATCTGAGTAAAAAAAATACTGACAAAAAGGCTATGTGTACTCCATTTATAGAAAATTCTAGAAAGTGAAAAATAATCTATAGAGACAGAAAGAAAATCAGGCGTTAGCTGGGAATGAGAGTGAGGTTACTCAAGGACAGAGGGAGGGATTGCAAAGGGACATGAGGAAACGTTGGGGAACTATGGACTATTTGTAAATTATACTTCAGTAAAACTATTTAAAAAGGACAAAAAGAAAATATAGGGGAAGAATAAAATGAGAAAAACAGGCATAAGTGCTGGATTAAGTAGAAAGACTCATCAGAAACAAAGCTGAACTGACAAGCAACAGCCGAAGTTAGGAATCTACATTTCACCCCGAAGGTAATGCATCAGTTAGAAAACTTGACAAATCTAATTTTTCTTTATGTAACAGGTCTGGAAATAAGCTTTATAAAGCTGGTGAACAAGTTCTTGGAAGCTTTTAGAACTCCAGCTCCTCCTTTGTGCCCCACAGTTCTTAGCTTGTGGTGCTGCAGAAGGAATGGCCTGAAAATCAAAATAGCAAAAACATTTTCTGTCTTCCCAAGTTTTGAGGAACTGGAAACCCACATCCCTGCCTCAGCCAGCGATTAGGAGGGGCAAGGAATGTCTCATTCTTTATGCCAGAGGAGAGAGCTCAGGGACTTCCCTGGTTGGAGGTCACAAGACCTTAGCTGAAGATGGGATGGGTGGAAGTCATGAGATCCTCTTAGCAGAAGACGAGATTGATCAGGGTGGAGGTCACAACACTGTGACCGTGAGATAGCCATGGCCCAAGATGGGATTATGGGATCAGAACTTTTAAAAGCTCTGTGCTTCTTTTCAGAAGGAGGAATTTAGATTTGAAACCACTATCTGCCATTTTCCTCTTTTGCTGGAAAAGTACTAAACTCCCCTCACCTTCTCTTCAAACTGCTTGCCCCTCTTTTTCTGAGGTGGTTTTGGGGACAAGTGCCAAACTTTTTGGTAACAGTAGCTCCCATACTTGGAAATTCCAGATAGATTTTGACTTCCAGTCATGACAGAGAAAAAGGGGGAGGATGAAGGAACAAAAGTTTTCTTTAGGGGAAACATCTTCCTGTTTTATTGGAGAAAGATGGGATTTTTCACCTACATCTCATTAGTGAGAACACTCAGATGGGCATCCCATCTGCTGGGAGTCGGATGAACTGGACAGAAAAAAAAACTAGTTCATTTCTGGTGTTCTGTGCATAAGAACAATTAGGGGAAGAGACATTGGGTGGACACCTAGCAGAATATGGCACAGTTCAGCCACCATCTCTGGAAGCTGGACCTTGGGAGGAGTTTGGTGTCAGATCCTTTGGGAATAGAACCCAGCTCACCTCCTACTGGCTATATGAGCACGATAGGGTCAGTGTTCTCTGTGAAACCCCATGTTCTTATCTTTAAGAAATGGGTTGGGGCTGGTGTGTATGCATTGTATTTGTAAGTGCGTGTGAGAGAGATGTACACGTGTGTAAATCACAGTGCCTGGCCTATGTGGAAATATTCTATATCTGTTGGGTACATTTCAGTCTTCTCTGTCACTGGTTATTATACAATTATAGAACAAAGAACAAGACGTGTTTTGCCTTCAGAGGCCAAGTACTGATGCTGAGAATAGAAATGCATTTAGGAGAAGATAATTTGGAACAAATATGAAAGTCCCTGGACCTTAGTTTATTTATTTATAATACAAGATAATGTTACCCACATCATAGGGCGGCTGAAAATGTAGTTGGGATACACATCAGTGCCCAATCCCAGGCCATGTGATCTGCCTGTGGGCCATAGACCTACTGGCATTAGAATTCTGCAGCACCAAAATCTTATGTATTTGACAAACAATAAAAACAAAAGCTAAGTGAACATCTTTTTATTCCTCTCTGGAGCTGAGCTTTGTTCTGGATTTTTCACAAAGTTGCAACATGACAGGGAGAAATCTATTTTGGGAAGAAAAAAACAACCCCCAGTTCTTTTTTTATCATGGATGTCTATGGAGCGGTGTCCTCCCTACCCCTACCCCCATGTGTTGCCTTTTCCCCCAGAATCAATCACAGGTTATTTTGGCACCCTATGCCTTTATCTTGTAATCACTGCCCCAAATATAGGTGCAAATATTGTTTTCTTTGTCAAAAGCACCTTCCACGCTCACATGGTGACTTAGCAGCTCCAAGCCTCCCCAGTGCTGGTGCAAATCTCCCATTTTCTTTTAAGCTGCGGTATTGTCTTGTCCTAGTTCCCTGAATAGGTCAGGCAGGGCAAGAACGCTGCTGTCTCTGGTGCTGAAAAGATCTCTCTCTCTCTCTCTCTCTCTCTCTCTCCCTCTCTCTCTGTCACACTCTCTCTGTCTCTCTCTCCCCTCCTTCCCTTCCCCGAACACCTCCATGCCCCACTACCACTCCTAGAAAGGGAAAAAAATGTATGAAGGGCTAGAATAGCTCTGATTCACTTTGATATTCCCCAGTATTCCCTGGCAGGCTCTGTCTTTCCTAGATCATTCTGTCTGATTTACTGAGGATGCCCCTCATCTGTCCTATAGTTTCAGGCCAGTGTCAGTCCTGACCCAAGCTTTCTCTAAAGATTGGAGTGAAATGGTACAGCTGACAAGAACTAAGATGTTAGAGGAAACCCTTAATAGTGACATAGACTTTGTCACTAAACCCTTCCTAACCCCCATGTGGGCACGAACCACAGAACCATAGCTCTCACTCCAAGATTTTCCATGTATTTTCCTTGAACACTGCCTCCCCCAGGAGCATTGCTCTTTCCAAGGTCACTAATGTGTGTGGAAAATAAAGACATCAGACATGATTTCTTCCTTTGATGGCTCACACTGTAGCATTGTAGTGTCGGAAACAGATACATACTCTAAAAACTATAGTATATAAAAGAATATGTGTATATAATACACATACACATATACACACACAAACACAAGACATACACACGTACAAAGACATGAGGGTATGTATGTTCATAAGCATTTCCTGTGTGTGTCCATACATCTATAATTTATAGTAAAGTTATGCTCAACACACAAATGTGTTGAATATAAGCTGAAGAAGCTGGTAACTTTGTTAGAAGCAGTAATTAGAAGTCTTTCCAGAACCTAACATTGGAGTTGAGCTTTTAAGGATGAGTAAGAGTTCAACATATGGCCAAGCTGGCTAAAATCTTTTGGGGAAGAAGCTATAATATTTGAAAGAAACATACATAGGGTATAGATTGCCAGCCCATGTGACTGTACTGAGCACAAGAGCCATCAAGTCGAAATAATAGAAAGAAGGTTCTGGCATGTGAATAAACACTGTTCAGGTAGAGTCTAAAGAGGAAAATTGAGATCAGATTATGGAAGCTTATTTCTGCCAGGCTGAGGTCCTAGAAATCCATGGGAAAATCTGTTAAGGGGTCCTGTACACAGATAGTTTAGGTACAATGTAAGTGACATCCCATCTCTTCTGCTGTATTTTATTCATTAGAAATGGTATTACACAAATGTGTAAGTGTCAAGAGGTGAGAATTGTTGGGGACCTCTATCTGGCTTCTTAGTAAGCTGTCTCATCTTAGTTGTTTTCCTCTTCATAACGTTTATTAAACTGTGACTCAGTGAGTCACAGGCGTTGGCCCCATAAACAGAGGGTGGCGGGTTCAAACTTGGCCCCAGCCAAACTGCAACAAAAAATAGCTGGGTGTTGTGGTGGGCACCTGTAGTCCCAGCTTCTCAGGAGGCTGTGGCAAGAGAATCGCCTAAGCCCAAGAGCTGGAGGTTGGTGTGAGCCGTGTGACATCATGGCACTCTACCGAGGGTGGTAAAGTGAGACTCTCTCTACAAAAAAAAAAAACAAAAAAAAAAACTATGTACATCTATTAGAAATGGAGTCTTTTATTGTCACTGTCAGCCACACACAAAATTTCAAATACATATTATTTGAATGAATGAATAAACTTAATGCAACAGACCATAAGTAAACTCAGCAAATATTTACTGCTTCAAAAATAATAGATCAGAGTAATATTCAGTCTCTGTGTCTAGAAAATTGATGATTGCATTTGTGGGAAAGAGACAGACATGTAGAGTATTCTACAGTGGGAAAGAAATAATGTATAAGATGAAATAATTAAGTGCCATGAAACTGAAAATGAGCAGACACTCATGTCAGGGAAGTTTCTGGAGATGTAGCACCTGGGCCAGGCTGCCAAGGATGAACAGAATTTGGCACTACAGAGAAAGAAAGGTGAGCATTATGGGTGAGAAAGGTGTGCATGAAGATACAGAAGTGTGAAAGCATATGTAATATACAGAGATCAAAACTGAGATGGATGAAGGAGTTAAAAGATAAATTTATTCAGATCATGGAGGGCCTTAATTGACAACATAAGTTGCTACATTCTCCGGTATTGTGTGTGATCACCATACATATAATTGATTCAAACACACACACACATACACACGATTAAACCACATAAAATTGCCAATATTTGATAACTTTCACATATGAAAATTTCCTACATATCAATCTACATTATTTCAAAATAACTCCCATGAGGTATTATTCTAAATTTAAAAAGTAATAAAGTGGAGCTTTGAAAAAGGGAAATAACTTTCCTAAAGAGAGAATATATGAAAGTGGTAGAATAAGGTTTTGAAGGCAGGTATTTCTTGTACCAAAGCTTATGCTCATAACTGTTATGATATTCTGTTTTCCATCCATATTTAATCTATGCACACAGGGGATTCATTGACTGCTTTGCATTAGAAGCATGACACGACCTAAAATGTGTTTTTAAAATTATCACATTAAGTGAAAAGATTAACAACAAATCTAGAAAGCTACAACAACCATATAGCACATAACACAAAAAAAGTTTCTAAATACTGTGTATCAAGAGCTCCTAGATATTAATAACAGAAAAGGCTCTACATTCCCAAAGGAAAAACTGGGTAAAGGATATGAATACAGGTTCCACAGTAGAGAAAATTTGAATGTCTCTACAAAATGGAAATGATGCTAAATTTCATTCATAAGAGAAATATTATTTATTTTAAAAATAAACTTTATTGAGGAATAATTTATGTACAATGAAAGGCACACATTTTAAATGCATAGATTGATGACTTTGGACAAACATATACATTCAATGACTATGATGTCACGTACTGAGTACTTTCATCTTCATAAAAATGTTTGCTTGTGAAATTTCTGTTAATTTCACGTCTGTCCCAGGCAACCACTAAGTTGCTTTCTGTCACTAAGGATTAGATTTATCTCCTCCAGCAGCATAGGAATAGAATAAAATAGTGTATACTCTTTTGTATCTGGCTTTGATTTTTTTGCTTAGCATGTTTTTTGAGATTCATCCATGTGCACATGTGAGGTATTTGCTTCTTATTTCCAAGAAATGTCCATTATGTGAATATGACACAATTTTTTTGTCCAATAGCCTATTTATGAAATATTATTTATTTCTAGTTGGGGCTGTTAATAAAACTGCTATAAACATTTGCTTACAAGTCTTCATGTGGGCATGTGTTTTGTTTTTTCTTGAATAAACATCAAGGAGTGCAATTGCAGAATAACGTAGCGAGTGGAGACAGAACTTCAAAATTACTACCAAACAATTTTCTCAAAGTGATTGTAATATTTATACTTCTACCAGCCAAGCGCCAGAGCTGCAGCTATTCCATGCTAAAACTTAGTCCATGCTGAAACTTGATATTGTTAGCCTCTTAATTTTAACAATTTAAGTGCATGTTTAGTGGCCTCATTATAGTGTTACTTTGAATTTTGGTAACTTCCGCCTGTCAAAGAATTTGTCCATTTCACCTAGATTGTCAAATATTTTGAAAAGGTAATTCATCTATTTCCTTATTTTTCTATAATGTCTGTATGAACTGTAGTAATATCTCTTTTCCAAGTATTGCTGAATTGTCTTTTTTTTTTTTTAATCAGGCTGGCTACTAATTTATTAACTTCATTAATGTTTTCAAACAGCTAGTTTATATATCAATGATTTTTTTCCTGTCTTTATGTTTGTTTTCTTTCCTATTGATTTTCAGTCTTCATTCTTTCCTTTTACTAACTTTGGGTTAAATTTTCTTTAAATGAGACAACTGATTTTACATCTTTCTTCATTTTCTAACATAAGAATTTAAAGCTATCAATTTCCTTTTATTCACTGCTTTTAAGTTGGATCCCAAATATTTTGGTATTTCTAATTTCTCTTGTGCTCTCCTTTTATATCTATAAATTATTTTAGAAATCTATTGTTTAATTTCCAAAATTTAAAGATTTATAAGACCTATTTCTGTGATCGATTTATGTGTATAATTTAATTTCATGTGTTTGTTGAACACAGTATGCACATCCTTCGTATTAACCTGGATGGAAGTGGAAGACATTATTCTTAGTAAAGCATCACAAGAATGGAGAAGCATGAATCCTATGTACTCAATCTTGATATGAGGACAATTAATGACAATTAAGGTTATGGGGGGGGAGCAGAAAGAGGGATGGAGGGAGGGGGGTGGGTGGGGCCTTAGTGTGTGTCACACTTTATGGGGGCAAGACATGATTGCAAGAGGGACTTTACCTAACAATTGTAATCAGTGTAACTGGCTTATTGTACCCTCAATGAATCCCCAACAATAAAAAAAAAATAAAAATAAAAAAAAAAATAAATTATTTTAATTTCATTGAGTCTCACTTTATGATTTAGAAAATGGTCTCTTTTTAACATAGTCTATATGTACTTAAAAAGAGTGTTTTCTATTGCTGGAGGAAGGATTCTACTATTGTTAATAAAGTCAATTTGTTAGTATTGTTTTCCCATATACTTTATACTTACTGATTATCTGCCTACTATCGTATACTTTTTTCTTAATTGAGAGAGGATTATTAAAATTTCTAGTTATCTGTGTATTGATTTATCTATTTCTCATTTTAATTTTGTGAGATTTTGTTTCATGTGTTTTACAGTCCTACTGTTAGATGAATATACATTTATAATTATTTTTATATCACATAAACTTGGTCCTTTTATCATTATAACATATCCCTTTTGTCTCTAATGAACTTGTTCTCTTAAAGTTCATTTATCTGATATTGGTATAATAACTTCAGCTCTTTTATGCAAACAATTTACATGGTATATCTTTTCTCATCTTCTTAATTTTAATTATATCTTTTAATTTAAAATGCAGCTGTGATCTGGGAAAAGTGGCTGATACCTGTAACCTTAGCACTTTGGGACTCTGACATGGAAAGATTGCTATAGGTCAGAAGTTTGAGACCAGCCTGAGCAACATAGAGAGACACCCCCCCCCCTTCCCCATATCTACAAAAAGCAGAAAAATTGGCTGGGTGTGGTGGCATATAACTGTAGTTGCAGCTACTTGGAAGGCGGAAGCAGAAAGATGACTTGAGCCCAGGTGTTTGGGGCTGCAGTGAGCTATGATGTTGCCACTACACTCTAGCATAGGCAACAAAGCAAGACTCGTCTCAAAATAAATACATAAATAAATAAGTAAATAAAATGCAGCTTTTCTCACTCTCTTTCAGCTGTATATCACTTTCTAAAATCTGGTCTGGCATCCCATGCCATTTGATTGGAATATTTAATCTATTTACATTTGATGTAATTATTGATATTTTTTGCTTAAGTCTGATACTTTACCATTTACTTTCTTTGCCTCATCTTTTTTGAACACTTCTTTTTCCTCTTTCCTGCTTTCATACAAAACAAACATTTTAAACACACTATTTTAATTTATTATTTCACATTTTATCTTTATTTCTTCATATCAATGCCAAATTACTTGTGGTAATATGCAGGAGACTTACATCTAGATAGTTCTATTTCTTTCTTCTTTGTGTTATTTCATACAGGGTGGACATAAAGTTCATGTGCAATATAAAATATTTTAACATAGTAAGTTACACAAAAAATTTATTGACATCTGGTGTATACATATATACACATGTGTACATATATATACCCATCAATATAGTATTAACTTTTTGCTTTAAACAGTTATTACATTTCCAGCAAATTAAAAGATGAAAAAAATCATCTTTAATTTATTCACACATCTACTATTTTGGGTGCTCTTCTTCTTCTTTTTTTTTTAATATCTGAGCTGCCATCTGATGTCATTTCTTTTTAGCCTAAAAGAATTTTATTAGCATTTTGTGAGTGATAGCAATCTGTAAATACTTTTATTTTCTTTTTATTCCTGAGGGATAGTTCTGATATATATATAGAATTCTTAGTTTATAATTTTCCTCCTTTTGGTTTTGTTAAGCACTTTGAATATGTCATTTTAATTATCTGAAGCATTTGTTATTTTATCTGAGAAGGCCAATATTAGTTGTTATTCTTCCCTTAAATGTAATTTATCATTTTTCTCTTTCTCTTCCAAGATTTTTTCTTTATTTTTGGCTTTCACTAGGTTTCCATGACAAGTTGCATAAGGTTTCCTCTGTTTATCCTTCTTGGGATTTATTGTGTGTTTCAAATCTACGCATTAGTGTTTAATTACCTTCCACTGTCCCCCTCATTACCTTTTTTTCTTGAAAGTTCGGTAATACTTATGTTAATATACCTAATATTGTTTGCATACCAATGGCTCTGCTAACCAACCTTTCTTCATAGCAATGGCTCTGCTAACCCACCTTTCTTCATGCACATGCTTTCTTCAATGTTTCTCCCTCCCCTTCCCCACCATGCTCTCCTGTTCTCTGTATTTTTGGACTCTAATTTCTTTTGGTTGTTGTTTGTTTTTGTCTTTTGAGAAAGTTTCTCACTCTGTTGCCTGTGCTAAATTGCAGTGGTGTCATCATAGCTCACTGCAACCTCAAACTCCTGGGCACAAGCAATCCTCTTCCTTCAGCCTCCTAAGTAGCTGAGACTACAGGTGTATGCCACCACACCTAGATTATTTTATTTTATTTTTTTTGTAGACATAGTGTCCCACTATATTGCCCACAATGCTCTTGAATTCCTGGACGCAAGCCATCCTTCTGCCTCAGCTTCTAAAGTTTTGGGACTATTGGCATGAACCATCATGACAATAGTCTAATTTCTATCATTCATATTTAAGTTCACTGAGTCTTTCCTCTGCCAAGTCAAACATCCTACTAAGCCTGCCTAGAGAATTTTTTGTTTTAGTTATTATAATTTTCTACTTTAAGATTCCTATTGATTCCTTTCATAGTGTTCATTTATCTCTTGAAATATCCTATCTAGTCATTGACTGTTAGCATATTTGTCTTTAATTCTTTGAACACATTTCCTTTCATTATTTCACTGTATTTGTACTAGTTGCTTTGAAGTCTTTGTCTGCTAAATATATGCCCACTCAAAGTCAGTTTTAATTGGCTAGAATTTTCCCTAAGTATGGATTACAATTTTCCATTTCCTTGAATGTCTAGTACTATTTTGGCAGAAGAAATGTTGGAATAACTCTGGATTCTGTTTCATTCTTCCTGCAAGTGTTACTGGTGTTTCTATTATTATTATCATTATTATTTTGTTGTAATTGGCAATTGACTTGCTCAGACTATAACATTTATCTTCCCCACATGTGCAGCTACTGATATTGTGGATCAGTTTTCCTTTTAAAAATTTATTATAGCCATTTTATTGTAGTCTGACCCTCTAGGACTCTCACCTTACATGCCTACTTTAATAGCCAGCCAATTATTTGCACAGAGTTAAACTCAGCCTAAACTGTGTGTGAGTTAGAGAATACTTTCAGTTAAAAGATCAACAAACCCCAAATCTCATGAGAAGTAGTTCTACCTTCAAAGATAGATCTCTCACTCTCTCCTATGTATTGTTGAACAACCTGCTAATAATTTTAGTGCAGTTTATTATTAGATTTTGGCTCTAGGCCCACTATATATAACTTACAAAATTCCCACCTTGCATTTCCTAACATTCTGCCATTTCAAGCTCCAAACTCTGCTTTCTATCATTTTCAACCCATATAGTTGCATTTTCCAACACCTTTAGGCAAGAAACCCACAAATCCATTGTTACTACCTGAAGCAGTGGCTAGCATTCTTCCATGAATAATCTCATTTCAAAGTCTCTGTTTACCTTTTTTTATTTTATTTATTTTTTTTTATTAAATCATAACTTTTTACATTGATACATTTATGGGGTTCAGTGTACTGCTTTGATATACAATGTGAAATGCTTACATTGGACTAAGTAACACTTCCATCACAATTATTCTCACTTCTTAATAGTTTTGAAATGCACCATTGCATCATGCACATTAGGTGAGGTCCTCCCAAATGCCTTGCCTTCTCCCTTTATCACCCCTCCCCTCTCTCTCCTCTTTCTGTTTGCTTTTGTATTTAAAGTAGATCAGTTGTAGTCAGCATTTAATTGTGTTTCACTACTCTGTCTAATCTAACACTATCTGCTCTTTGTTGGAGTGTTTATTACCTTTGTATTTATATGGATTGATATTTGTCCTTGAGGATCACATTTTCTTCATTTTTGTCATGTCTAGGAATTTTCTACTGAAGGCAGAACCTTGCAGAAAAGGGGTCCTCAAACTTTTTAAACAGGGGGCCAGTTCACTGTCCCTTAGATTGTTGGAGGGCCAGATTATAGTTAAAAAAACAAACAAACTATGAACAAATTCCTATGCACACTACACATATCTTATTTTGAAGTAAAAAAACAAAATGGGAACAAATACAATCACACTGCTGTATGTGGCCCACGGGCCGTAGTTTGAGGACCCATGTATTGGGAACTTTTTATTTATATGTTTGTATAATGCTGGGCTCTGTTCTAGCAGATAACTAAGTTGCTTGTGGAATAATTCTGTTAAGATTTGTATTGAAGTTTTGCTAGCTGTGGTCTAGAGTAGGCTACACTCCAGGGATAATTTATTCCTACTATTAAAACATCACTCTTCTGGAGTTTCCACTGAATATGCACAGGAGAACACTGAAGTTTCTTTTCTATGGCTAACCAGCCTCCAATATCTTCATTCTGGGAATTGTTTAGCTTATCAATCCATAGTTTTGGCCAATCTTGTGAAATGTCCCGCTGCACATCCTAACACTTAGCAAGGCTTAAGAGAATCTTTACACTAATTTCCTGATTTCTTTCTCTGCATAACTTTCTCATTTTCAGTACTCTTTCAGAGCTTCCAGCCACCTCAGCTCCCTTTTAAAACTGAATCTTCTCCTCAACAAAGTTAGACCAATGGGATTTGGCTGGGTTTCCATTTTCATATCTGTGGCCTGAATGTTACATCTAGAAATCAATGTGGTGTAGTCATGATCTTCTTATTTGTTGCCTTTCTTTCAAGAATCATAACCCTGCAATGATTGTTGTCTAGTGGTCTAAAAATAGCCATTTTATATTTCCCCCCAGGATTCTACATACTTATACAAGTATAAAAACTACAATTCTTATTATTCTATCATGTCTGAAAGTAGAAATCACAGAAAATAGAATTTAAAGCTACAATAAGAGAACATTTTTACTTACCTTACGCGTAAAAGATTAAATATATTGATAAGAAACTGAAGTATTACAAGTATATTTTTATTTTACATTTTAATATCATAGACTCAGATATGAAGTTACCCCAAATATTTGGACTATATTCTACATCACCTAACTATCTCTATAGTTTTGAGGTTCTTATTGCTTCAGCTTGTGTTATGAATAAATTCTATTTTTATGAAGTAGGAATATTGAACCTGGGCCCCTTGTTAAACTTCAAAAAGAAATTGGAGTTCATGAAATATTATGCAGCCTTAAAGAAAGATGGAGACTTTACCTCTTTCATGTTTACATGGAGCTGGAACATATTCTTCTTAGTAAAGTATCTCAAGAATGGAAGAAAAAGTATCCAATGTACGCAGCCCTACTATGAAATTAATCTATGGCTTTCACATGAAAGCTATAACCCAGTTATAACCCAAGAATAGGGGGCAGGGGGAAAGGGAGGGGAGGGAGGGAGGGGGGAGGTGGGCAGAGGAAGGGTGATTGGTGGGATTACACCTGCAGTGCATCTTACAAGGGTATATGTGAAACTTAGTAAATGTAGAATGTAAATGTCTTAACACTAAAACTAAGAAAATGCCAGGAAGGCTATGTTAACCAGTGTGATGAAAATGTGTCAAATGGTCTATAAAACCAGTGTATGGTGCCCCATGATCGCATTAATGTACACAGCTATGATTTAATAAGAAAGGAAAAAAAAGAACGAAATTAGAGTTCAAAAATATAGAGTGCAGGAGAGCATGGTGGGGGAGGGCAGGGAGAAAGATTGAAGAAGGCATGAAGGCATGAAGAAAGGTTGTTTAGCAGAGGAGTTAATAAGAATTCTGATAACAGGAACCACTAACCTGGAACTTTGTCCGTTTGATTTCTGTTTTAAATTACCAAGGATAATTATTTTAGAAGACTAATTTGGGCTCCATTGTGCATAAATGAGAGTTGTAAAACACATTTTGTATCCCTGAGAATTTGCCAATAAAATTCTTGGGTGAAAATACAATTCAAATAATTGAATTAAAAAAAAAAAGGAAGAAAAGAAAGTACAGTGGTAAAGAATAGGATAAAGAAAGCATAAAGCAATATTTATGGATGATTAAGTTGGTATAATTTCCATCAAGAATAACTTGGAAATACTAAACTAAAAATAAATATGTCACATGTACCCCATAAATATATACTAATTACTACATATAAACAACAAAACAAAATAGTAACAAGGAATAAAGTACATATTTAATTCAACAAGTCCATTTCTAGAAATTTTATCCTACAGATTTACTTAAATATGAAACTGATACACATATACATATAGAAAAATATTTAATTTGGCATTGTTCATAGGAGCAAGACAGTAGAAACAATTTAAATGTCCATCAACAGGAAGCTGATTAAATGATATATTCATGTAATAAATTCATGTAGAATGTAAATGTCTTAACACTAAAACTAAGAAATACAGTTTTTAAAAATAATCAGACATATCTATCTGTAGACTCAAACATTTAGGGTTAAGTGATAAAAGCAAGATGTCACACAATGTGTAAAATATGCTACTATGGATAACCCCCATATTTGTATGTAAGGAATAACAAGATTTAGAGTTAAAAAAAATAGTATTCCTAACTGAATTATTTTTTTTTTTTGAAGACAGAAATAGCTTCTCTTGTAAACCTTGCCATTATTATTGAGCGATATATCATATGACAACATTAAATATGTATGTATATGCGTCTGGGAAAATTTTTTTGATGGTCTGCTAAGGATAAATTAGAGAACATAAGAGTAAGCCAGTAGAGTCCCAACACATGGTATTTGTTTAAAAATGTTTGGAAATAATGGATAAAATATGGAGACAAGGATGCTGTCTTGAGGTTATTCCAAAAATCCATTAATGGGACAAATGTGAGGATATTTCAGAAATAAATCTGGGTGCCCCAGAAGGATTGTTACATTATGTGAGATGGAAGTCAAGGACAAGAAGATTTGAAGAAGAAGATGATTTAATTTGTAATGTTTTTACCCTATGGCACTCATGGGAAATTCAGTAAATGGATAGAAAATTAGAAATTTCAATATGGAGCTCAAGAAAAAAAGGTGGGAATATAAATTCTCAATTTTTTGCTAACTGAATATATTGATATTTGTTTTTTTTTTATTATTAAACCATAGCTGTGTACATTAGTATGATCGTGGGGCACCATACACTTGGTTCATAGATCGTTTGACACATTTTCATCACATTAGTTAACATAGCTTTTGTAGCATTTTCTTAGTTATTTTGCTAAGACCTTTACATTCCACATTTACTAGGATTCACATATACCCTTGTAAGATGCACCACAGGTGTAATCCCATTAATCCCCTTCCTTAACCCCTCGCTCCCCCCCCTCCCCTCCCTTTCCCCTTTCTCCCTATTCTTAGGTTATAACTGGGATATAGCTTTCATGTGAAGGTCCTACATTAGTTTCATAATAAGGGTGAGTACATTGGGTACTTTTTCTTCCATTCTTGAGACACTTTACTAAGAAGAATATGTTCCAGCTCCATCCATGTAAATGTGAAAGAGGTAAAGTCTCCATCTTTCTTTAAGGCTGCATAATATTCCATGGTGTACATATACCACAATTTATTGATCCATTCGTGGATCGATGGGCACTTGGGCTTTCAAAAATCACACCATAACAAAGATATTTGTATCAGAATATTTATTGCAGCCCTATTCATAATTGCTAAGTCATGGAAATATATTGATATTTGAAACAACAACCAAAACAGTGGAAGACTTCTTCCAGGTAGAATGTGTAGAAACAGTATCCTAAAAGATTAAAGGCATCTTTTGTACCAATAATATTTGAATATAAAGACACAAAATATATTATAATTGCAAGGGAAAATTTATTACAAAGTTTGGAAAAGAACCAAATGAATGAGAGTGTGTCATAGAATTTATTAGTATTTTAATAATGAAAAAAAAAGAATTTATTAGTATTTGCCATACCTGCTTTTCTTCTCTTTGCAGTGTGGACAGTATGACTGGTTCTAAAGAATGGACTGTGAGCAGAAGTGAAATATGTTAATACTGATCTGAAGTATTCATTTCCAGTGGGCAACTCATTACTTTTGCTCTATGGCCCTGGTCATATAGAAAGCTATATATATTTTTTAATTAATATTGTCTGGATCACTCAGACACTAATTGTAGAACAGTAGCTTCAGAGAATCGCCCAGACCTTCCATAGAATCTGGTGAGTGGTAAATAAGCTTTCATTATGTAAAGTCCTTGAGATTTTGGGTTTATTTGTTATTGCAATGCAACATTACTCATACTGACTGACACAAATACCACCCTCCTCCCAACAACCCTTTCCTTCTTGCAACAATTGCAAGTCTTGAGACCACTGAATCTACTCTAGGCTTTTCAAGTAGTAAAACAGTTTATCCAAGAGTGTCAATAATATCACAGAATTTTCTGTAGTGCCAGAAAGTTGTGCATGGAACTTTGCACTTGGAAGAGGGCAAATCACACACAGGAGCTCCTGTGGCAAAGACAACACTGCCACCATTACTGCTTAGCACTGCCATTGACTGTTACACTAATAATGTTTTTATGTAAGCTATTTGCTCATGTTTTTAATCCATTTCTATGTGGTTTTGTTGATGTTTTTCTTATGAATTTATAATAACCTTATATTTTAAATAAATTAGCTCTGTAAAAGGCCATGCACTATAGATATTTCTGAAAGTTTTAATTTGTCCTTATATTTGCTTTTTATGCTGCCATAGTTTTCTTTTGTTTTTCCTTTTTATTTTATGCACAAGATTTTATCATTATCAATATTTTTTCTAAGCTTTTCATAGTATTTTTCAGCTTTGTTAAAGTATAACTGAAAAATAAAAATTTTGTGCATTCAGTGTGATTATTTGATACACACTGATATATGTAGTGAAATGAGCCACATATTGCATGATTGAATTAATATGAAATACCTAGAATGGCCAAACTTGTTCATAGTCTTAATAAAAACTCTACTACTGTGTGATGTTTTTAATTTTTTTCTATCTTTATATTTTATTTTTTGATTTTTTTATTAATAGACTTTATTTTTGAGAACAGTTTTTGATTTAAAGAAAAATTAGAAGGATATTAGAGACGGTTCCCATGTACTTTGTACTAATCTTATGTCTTCCTGGCCTGCACATTTTCCCTCACCCACTTTAGGGAGCTTGTTTCACCCATTTCCAATATAGTCATATTTTCTTGTTATAGTGTCTCCAAACTTTCTGAGGTCCCCTAACCTCTTAAAATGATTATTTTTAATTTGCATACGTTGAGATTCACTCTTTGTGTTGCAAAGTTCTATATGTTTTGACCAATTCACAATATCACTTATCTACCATTACAATATCATACAGAATAGTCAGATGATCTTAAAATTATCCATGCACAAATTTATCTACCTAAATCTCTGGCAACTATTAATTTTTGTGTTCCTTTACAGTATTTCCTTTTCCAGAATGTCACATAATTGAAATTATACAGTATGTGGCCTTTTCAGTGGCTTCTTTCACCTAGAAATTTACATTTGTTTTTCTCCATGATTTTGTGTGACTTTATACTCATTTTCCTTTTAACAAACCTTTTTTTAGTTAAGGTAAAATTCATGTAATATAAAATAATGGCTTTTTTAAGTGTATAACTCAGAGGAACTCAGTGCATTCACATTGGTGGTCACCTATCACCTTTAAAAGGTTTCAAAACATTTTTATCACCCCAAAAGGAAATTTCATAGTCATTAAACAGTTTCTAAATATACCCCTCTACCCTCAGCTCCTGGAAACCACTGACTGTTTTGTTTTCTGTATGTGTGGATATACCTATTCTTCATACTTCCTATATCAATACATGGAATCATACAGTATGTAATCTTTGTGTTTGGCTTCTCCATTTAACATGTTTGCAACATTCATTCATGTTGTAGCATGTATCTGCACTACATTACTTTTTATTGAGTAAGTAATATTCCACTTTATGTCTATCCCACCTTGTATTTCTTCATTCATTAGTTGATGGTTTGGGTTGGTACCACCTTTCGGCTCTTGGGATCATGCTGTTATGACATTTATGTACATATATTTATTTTAGTATCTCCTTTCAACTATTTGAATATGTACCTAGAAGTGGAATTTCTGGATCATATGATAATTCTATATTTAACTTTTTGAGAAATCACTGAACTATTTTCTATAGTGATTGCTCCATTTAAATTCTCAACAGCAATGTGAAAAGTTTCCCATTTCTCTAAGTCCTTGTTAATAATTGATATTTTTCTCTTTCTTTGTCTTATCATAGTCATCTTTGTGGGTATAAAGTAGAAACATATTGCGGTTTTAATTTGCATTTCATTAGTGACTAATTATGTTAAGAATGTTTTTATGTACTTGGCCATTCGTATCTGTTCTTTGGAGAAATATCTGTACAAGTCCTTTGTCACTTTTTTTGACTGGATTATGTATCTTCTGTTATTGACTTTTAAAAGTTCTTTATATAGATTAGGTAATAGACCCTGATCAGATATATATTTTGTAAATATTATCTCTTTTTCTATAAGCTATCTTTTCATTTTCTTGATGCTGTCCTTTGATGTACAAATTTTTAATTTTGAGGAAGTTCGATGTTTCTGTTCTTGTTGTTGCTCATGTTTGTGGTATCATATCTAACAATTGCCAAATCCAATATTATAAAGTTTTATCTAAGATTTTTATAATTTTAGCTGTTATATTTAGGTTACTTATGGATTTTTAGTTAACTTATTACATAGTCTGAAATAGTGGCTATCAAGTTGTCCCAGTACCTTTTGTTGAGGAAATTATTATTTCCTAGTGGATGGTCTTGGCACTCTTGTTGAAGATCAATTTGCCATGGATGCATGGGTTTATTCTAGGATATTTAATTCAATTTCATTGATTTGTATGCCAATTTTTGTCTACTACCATGCTGTTTTGATTAAAATATCTTTTAAAATAAGTTTTCAAGTTGGAAATTTGAGTCCTCCAACTTAGTTCTTTTTCAATATCATTTTGGCTATTCATGGTCTCTTGCAATTCTCTATGAATTTGAGAATCAGCTTTTCTATTTCTACAGAGAGGATTATTGGACTGTCAGAATTTTGATAGGAATTGTGTTGATTTTGTAGGTCACTTTGGTTAGTACTGTCACCTTAAAACTATTAAGTCTTTGAAATCAATGAACATGGGATCTCTTTCCATATATTTATGTCTTCTTTCATTTCTTTACCAATGTTTTTGTTTTCAGTATGTAAGTTTTTGCTGCTGTGACATTTGTATGTACCTATTTGTTTAATCTCCTTGGTTAAATTTATTATTAGTTTTGTATTTATCGATATTACCATGGGTGGGATTTTTTTTTATTTTTATTTTAGGTTTATTCTTTGTTGCTATATAGAAACATAACCGATTTTTTTGGGTTTCCATCGTACCCTACAGCTTTGTTGAATTCATGTATTAACTCTAGTAGTTTTGTGTGTTTGTGGAATTTGGGGAATTGTTCTATTTATAAGATCATGTCATCTATAAATAAAAATAGTTTTACTTATTCCTTTACAAATTCTTTTCTTTTCTCTTTCCTCCTCCTCCTGTTGTTCCTCTTCCTCCTCCTCCTCTTGTTCTTCTTCTTCACTCTTTCTCTCTCCTCACTTCTGTACCTTGAACTTCTAGTACAATTTGTAGTAGCAGTGGTGAAAGGAGACATCCTGGTCTTGTTTTTGATGTTAGGTAGAAAGCTTTTAGGTTTTCACCATTAAGTATGATGTCACTCATTTGTTTTTATCTTTGAATAATATTCCATTATCTGTTTTATTTTTAAGTTAAAATATTTATTTGCCTAGAATGTACTTATTATAGGGAGTGAGGGAGGAAACCAGGTTATTTCTATATGGCTTCCATTTTTCTTAACAAAATTATTAACTTATCTTTTTCTCACTAGCATAAAATTTCTCTATCATTTGTTGAATTTGCCTGTGTAGTTGCTTCAATTTTTACATGATCTATCTTCTTCTATGGATCTGTCTTTATTCATGTGCTAGAATCATATGATTTTAGTTGCTGTAGCATTACAATATCTCTTTATACGTGATAGCATCAATCTTTAAAACTCTTATTCTCTTGGTATTTCAATATTTAAACTTTGATACCAACTTCTTTGGGTCAAAACCAAGCCTCCTGTTGGTACATTTTAACAAACTCAATTTAAATATATAAATTAATTTAGGAAGAGTAAGTAATTTATATTATTAGTCTTACATTCCAAAAAAGGAGATACCTTTCCATTTTTCATGTATAGTTTGTGTTTTCTACTATCTTTCAAAATTTTCCTTCTTGTATGTCACATGAATAATTTAAAAAAATTTGTTTCTAGGCAAATTGAATCATTTTCCCACAAAAAGTTTTAATCTTTCTTGATTTTTCAGATTTGGAAGATCTTTATAAACACCCTCATAAGTCAAGTGTTATTATTCTTGTGTTATGTAGTTAGGAAGTACCAGAGTTCATATTCATACTTAATTCTGTCTGACACCAACACCTGTGTTCTGAATCACAGTGTTATAGCCCATGGCTGAAGAAGATGGATTCAGTTGCACCTGACACATCAGTCTTTCCTGAAAAGGTCAGGACTTCTCCCCACCCCCCTTATCTGCTCATGTAACTGGATCCTTGAGGCTTATTGAATAAAAGTAAAGGTGCAAGTAGTCATTCCTCTCCCACTTGTTTAGGAATTGACTTCAAAACAAGCCAGCCAAGGTTCTCCCCATTTCAAACCCCCTCAGCTTCATAGTGACTTGTATCTCTTTCAACAGTGAGGCCTAGGAGAAGGAACACATCTTACTCATGTTGATGAAGGCAGAGTGGAGGGAGGAGATGATCTTTGAGCTGAGGTTTCAGGATTAAAGAAGGTAGAGAGGAAGAGATTGGGACATTTAACACTCTATAGTTTTTAGTAAAATTAGATTTTGTCCTTTAAATGGTAATATTTGTACTACCAGGAATATGAGTCAGTATGAATAGTAGAAGGAGGTGGGAAGTTTTAAAATAAAAATGGGAAAATTTCTTGGATAGTTAATTTTACTAGAAATATGTGAAAAAAAGCATTTTTTTCAAATGTATATCCACATCTTGGCTTCTGAAATTTTTGCAGCAACAGTGCAGAAAAGAAAATGTGCCTATATACAGAATATATGTGTGGAGTTCCTGCTCTTAAATGCAGCTCAATTAATCTAAAATTGCTAGATAAATTCTACAATACGTCATTACCTAGTAATAGAAAACTAACTTTCTTTGTGTTCTGCTTTTTTGTCTGATTAACAATTTAAATAACTTCATATCTTTAAAAAAATGACATACTCTTGAATAAAAAATAAAATTCACAGAAATTTCAAGTTAAAAAATGGTACTTCATAGACATTTCTCCACTTGGTGGGGCACTTCAGACTGTGCTTAAGGACATGGGTTCTGTCTCCAAGCATCTAGAGAATCTTTGATGTATAAATCTCTCACTGAGAAGTAGCTAAGGTTAGTATTTCTGTACATTTTCCATTCTTTTATCAATGTGTTTGTGTGTGTGTTTCTGCATTGGTATCATTCTGGCTCTCATTTTAATTTTTAATATAACAATGTACTTCATATTACAAAATTTATTTTCAAAATATTTTTATAAGTATATAGGATTCCATCTTATTGACATATACTTTCTTCATTTGCTGTCCTTGTGTGGGGTAATGTTTCATTATTAAAAATGAGGTTGTGGCCCATTAATCCAGGAATAGAAAAATAGGCTGCGGTATATGTATACCATGGAATACATACTATTCATCCATTAAAAGAGATGGAGATTTTGCATCTTTTGTATTAACCTGGATTGGAGTGGAACACATTTTTCTTAGTAAAACATCACAAGAATGGAGAAGCAGGAATCCAGTGTACTCAATTCTAGTATGAAGGCAATAGATGACTTAATACATGGTGGGCCGTAGGGGAATGAGGGAGCAGGGAGAGGGAGGAAGGAGAGGGTTGGGGGTCGTGGTGTATGACACACTCTTGGGGCAGACATAATATTAAGAGGGAATTTACCTAACAAATGCAGTCAATGTAACCTAATTCTTTGTACATTCACTGAATCCCACCACCCACGCCTCCAAATGAGGCTGTTGAACACATATTTGTAGTGTGGTCAACTCTGTAGACAAAAATCTATCCAATATTTATTTATTGCCCATACCTTAAAATCCAAGCTTTGGACAAGCACATGAATCCAGGGTCTTTGTGACCCCTATGTGCCAAAAGCTTTGCTCTGTACTCTGAGATGAACTGGTTGGCAAGATAAACTAGAGAAACAGAGAAAATAGAATAATAATAATAATACAGTAATAGTACTATGAACACTTACAAAGCACATACCATGTCCCAGGCATGACCCTACACACCTTTCTACATTGGCTGACTTAATCATTACAACAACCCTGTGAGATGCATTTGGTGGTTATCACCACTTAATAGGTAGGGAAACGGAGGTATAAAGAGGTTAATTCACATGTCCAAGGTTGTTTTACCACTAAAATAGTGGAACCAGGGTTCAAACCCAAGCAGTGTGGCTCCAGAGTTTGTGTTCTAACAGAAAAAAATTTTGACCAGACCTTCCTTCACATCAGATAGACAAAAACAGCTGATAAAGAAAACAAAGAGAAGAGAATGCAGGTGGAATGACAGAGGTGGGACGGAGAAGCCTACAAACATGCACTGCACTGTCCTGGTCACTTCATGTATTTATTTAAGCTTCCAAATAACACCAAGGATAGAACTATTTATCACAATTTATAGATAGGGAAACTGAGGTTCAGAATATTGATTTAATTGCTTAAACAGAATGAGTTTGTGTTAGATGGAGCCTAGATTCTCTCCAGGAGAGCCTCATACCAGAGATTATCCAATAGATGCCCACAAAAGAGAAAAACTCAAATCAATTCACATTAAGGAGAGGGAGAAGAAAGGAGGGAAGAAGGGGGAGGGGGAATTGGTGAACTCCCACTTAATGGGCACAATGTAAGGGTATATGGCACACCTCTTGGGTGCGGACACAAGTACAAGACGGACTCTACCTAACAAATGCAAACATTGTAATCTAGTTGTTTGCAACCTTCACTTTAACCCGAAATAAAAATTAAATAATGAAATAAATAAATAAAAGCTTTTAGGGTCCAGATTTGATTTTCATATGGGTGTATGTTTAAGTCATGTAGGATGTTTTGCATGCACATCCAAAGAGCATCTCCCAGGCTCGCACAGCTGACAAGAAGACATTTCTCGGTAAAAATGGCTCTCTGGCCACCCAGCCTTGCTGCTGAGGACCAAACATACTAAAGAATTGCTTACCACCTGATTTTATTGACTCTAACCCCAAATCATCTTTCTTTAAATAGACTGTTTTCAAAGGGTGAGTGGAAAGAAGTGACATACCATTGCACAACAGCCAAGACAAATCATCACAGAGGCTGGCAGGCTGGCAGAAAACCTTCCCTGAAGTTACAGATGTGGAATTAACCTTTACATCCATCCTGAAAAGTGGGAAGACACAGGCAAGTGAGATGTAACTGGGGAAATGAAAAAAAGATTATTACCGAATGTTCAGACAGAAAGCAGAAAATGCCAGAGGAATCTATTACGGTCTTGGGCAGGCGTCTCAGAATGTAAGAACAGTCATAGGCCCACTTTCTCCAGCACCTTTCATCTCGGAGCTCCTTACCACACATAAATACACTGAGCTCTTTTCACTTAGTGCAGCAAAGTTGCCACCTCGAAGACAAAATGTAGTGGTCAGTTAGCACCAGGGCTACCACCTCCAGCATCTCACATTTTCTCTTTTTGCAGCATCTCTTCCTCAGGAAGCCACTTGCCTGCCTGACGATGGGTCAAATCCTTCACCATGGTGCTGCTTGACATGGTGGTGTTGCATGACGTGGCCTCTGCCTGCTGCTCTGACTTCATCCCTTGCCATCTGCTCTGATTTGTTCTCTACACTTCAGCCACCATGGTTCTCGCTTGTTCCACTTCCCCAGAAGCAATTCTGCTTCTTCTGTCTGGATCATTTTTCTTTTCCATTATATGTGATAGTGGCCCTCTCTCAACCCTTGAATCTCAAAATATCACGAACCCTTACTGAGTCTACACCATGTCAAGCAGCACCCTGTCCCCTGTCAACCCTAGTTACTTTCTATCATGTCACTTGCTTGGTCTCTTTATAGAAAATGGGCTCTATGTATCAACTTGTTTATCTTCTGTCTCCCCCAGTAGACCAGAAACTTCATAAGGGTAAGGGGCCTCTCTTGTTCCCCTTTCCCCCTTTCTAGCACATAGCAGAGTGTTAGGTCCTATTAGACACTAAATTTAATAAGAGATTTGAATGAATCCATGAATAATAATAGTAAGTAGTTCTGTAGTCCAGCCTTCCTTTTTCATCCTGTACCTTCAGCCCATTTCCCATATTTTAGTTCCCAGAAGAAGCAGAAAATATTCACTGCATGAATGTAGGTAAGAGGAAAAGCTTGCAAGAATTGGAATTAAAAAACAAAAACAAAAACAGATACTGTCTTACCCCTGCTATCTAATTACTAAATATTTTAAAGAAATCCAAACTTTTAGGCTCTCAGTATGTCAGATTTCTTTCTTTCTTTTTTTTTTTTTTTTGTAATAAGGGAATTAATGGTGCTTTGGGGTAAAGGTAACATGCTCAAGTGGAATCACTGATCTACATTTCCCCAATACTCATGAATTTAATAAAAATAGTAAAAAGACACACAAAAATTGCTAGCAGCGACCATATAATGAAAGGGGTCCAACGAAATGTTCTAAACCTTAAAATGAGAGTGAGAAATAACTATAGAAAAACAGCTTTGGTGTTGGGACTGAGTTCTGTGAAAAAGAAGAAAAAGAAACAGAATATTCTATCACTGTGGAGCAGAGCTTCCAACCCTACTTTCCTTTATTTGTGCTAGACAAGGCAGGCAGGGAATGAGGTATAAAATGGTTATCTGTACCCCCCACTTTGAGACGTGGCCTGACCTGCTGCCCATTGGACGTCACAGAACAGCCTTCAATCCTAGCTACTTACCAGAAAATGATTTTTGCTGAGACAGGTGGAGCCATCACATTCTGCCTGTCTTTTTTTAAGCCCTTAGACCTAATTAGGCATAAAATTCAAAGTATGAATTAATTTTTCTCAAGTCATTGAAATGCATCTTTAACTAAGGAGGAGAAAACCTAGGCCTTCAGCATCTATCTTGTGAGGGGGAAAGAGAAGAGAGAGACAAAACCTTGATGAACCAACAACTTCTGCAGCTAGGTTTTCTCCTGTCTCATCCCACGCCTACCATTCTATGTATGGAAAAGTGTATGTAAACAAGACTTAGACTCAAGCTCTTGCTTGTCAGAAAGACAAACAGTTTTTAGATAAAAACCAAAAAAGGCAAAGCAAATTCACCCACACATACATATTTTTACTTCAAATAATAGGTGTGGAAAGAGTGTCTATGGCTAATACATGAGGCTTATAAAAGCATTGCAACAGTGAAAAATCTACTAATATAATTAAAAGGCAAGAAATAGAGAATGTAGTTCACCAAAGACAGAGAAGGAAATCTTTTGGAAAGAAAATATTACTCACAGAATTGCATGAGGAGTCCTTCAAGCTGTAGAAGGAAACACTAATTAAAAAAAGATTTTGATAATATTAGACACAACGTTGAGATAATACAACAACAGAATGGGATGAAAGGGGTAGTGCAGATTTAGAAAACAAATTGAGAGCAAAAAATTTCTTATAAAATCATAGAATTTATGAATTGAGTTGAGAGTCAAATAGGCTCTGAGACAAGGAAAAATAACTATAGAAAAACAGCTTTGGTGTTGGGACTGAGTTCTGTGAAAAAGAAGAAAGAAAAACAGCTTTGGGCAACTCTCTGAACAAAGAGGAAAATACACAAGAGATTACAAAGTTAAAAAGAAGATCATAAGTCTATTTCTTTCTCTTATTTTGTCATAATGTGGGGAGAGCCTGGTTTAGTACAGGCCAAAAGAGAATGAAGGGGTTGTGAGAAATAAAGACAGAGTCCAGACAATATCTCTTCATCACTTGGTTCAACTGTGCCTGAAGCTCGAAGTTCCCCTTTGGACTTCCCGGTTACCCGAACAATAAATTTTTCTAATCCTTTGCATAAGACAGTTTTAGTTAGGCTTTTTTTCACTTGCATCTAAAAGCGTCTTTCTTGATAAAATACTTAGAGCTGAAGGATCTAAAAATCACATTTTTAAGCTTTCAGTGTCTTATTTCCTCACTTAAAACATGAAGATGGGATAATTATATCTATCCCAATGGGTTATTGTGCAGAATATATCTCTATCTGTAACTCCGTCTCTACCTACCTATCTACACATCTCACATGCACAGTACCTGGTACAATAGCTGGTGCGTAGAGAGTGCTGTTCATGGGAGCTAGTGTCATATTATTGAGTTCAAAATTAATTCCAATATGCCATCTTACCTAAAGTGGAGTTATAAATTGCTTTCATGTTATTTGGTCTTGAGAGATTTTGCTGACTACCTCTTACATGCCATTTTACATACATTACTTCATTTAACCCTTTCAAAACCTTTGGGTAGACACGTTATTCTTTCCATTTCTTCCCATTTTTCAGAGGTGCACAGAGGTTAAGTAATTTTCTCAAAGCCCCACAGCTAGTTAGTTATGGAGAGAGGCTGGCCAAGAGGCCACGATCTTTGCCAGAACTTTACGCTGTCAGAAGAACAGAGCTGTAAGGACTTGATGCAGTAGGAAATAATCGTTAAAGATTTCTAAGCTGGGAAATAACATTATAGGAGTGAGGTATAAATTACAGGTAACATAATTGAAAAACTTCAAAGAGAGAAGCTGTTGGAACTGTCTGTCAGGCGTGCCTGTGAATGAGTCTCTCCTGTCCACCCTCTCAAAGGGAATTAAGGGAAGACGCCCTGTGGGTTAAAGTTTCAGAACCTTGGAGAGAACTTTAGGTGGGAGCCAAGTTCTGCCTGGTGGCTTCCAATCAATCCTGCCTCGGGCATCTAAAATAATCCTTCGACAAAGATAATTAAAATGTACATAGAGCAAGTATGTCTTTATTGAGAATGTTTCCAAGGTTCATGAAATGTGACTTTTTTCTCTTGTGATATATAGTCAATCATCTTAACAGTGTAACAAATTACCACCCTGTATCTCAAAAGAAGATGGAACAATACTAAAGCTGAGGAGGGGCTGTTAACTGGTTTGAATGAAAGCAGCTGCCTGGCTGAGCTGTGGGAGTGAAGAGGGTGCTGAAACAAACCCGGTATCAAAGGTGGGGGTGGAAAGGCAGAGTGCAGATGCTGATGCGAAGAGCTTTCCTTTCCTAAGTAAGGAAACGAGAGCAAGGAAAGAAAAGACCAGATTCAAAGGAAAAGGACAGGGAAGGAAAACATCTTCCATTTCTTAAGAGCCTACTGCATCTGGGCAATGTTAAGAATCTGAAAAGGGTTTTTCTAAGCCTTAAAACCATCATGATGATACAGTTATATTTTTTCTTATTTTATATATGTGGGAATGGCAAGAAAAACAAGGATGAGATGTGGACAGAGGCAGATGTAAGGCAAGGTGGGAGGGGGAGAGAGGAAGAGAAGAGAGAATCAGACTTTCAGCTATGAAAATGAAGAGTCAAGGAAAGAAAGGAAAGGGAGAGGAAATAGTGTTCTTACTGTGATACGAAAAAGGAGGGGAGAGGGAAATGGGAAAATCAACCCAACTCTAAACCTAAAGACAGGACAAGTCGAGCATGTTTTTTCCAGGAAAATTTCCATGGGAAGAGAAAATTTGTTCCCATTTTTTGTCTATGCAGAGGGCCCAGAAGGAGGCAGAGACACTGTACTAGATGAGAAGGGAGACAGAGATTTGGAAGCTTTATATTTTTCTACAGAAAAATACAACAATGGATCTGCAATACTGGCCTGGATGGAACGACTTCTTTCTGTAGTGATTTTTTTTTTTTAATTGTTGGGGATTCATTGAGGGTACACAGAACCAGGATACATTGATTGTTTTTGTTAGATAAGGACCCTCTTATATTTGTGTCCCACCCTCAAAAGGTGCATCACACCCCTTGACACCCCCCCATCCTTCCCTTTCTCAGCTCTCCCCATCCTGCACCCTCCACTGGAGACTTTCCATCCTTTGTGACCTTCTGTCTTGAAGGAGAACATTGGGGAAGGCCTTAGGGCCACATATCACTATTACAAAGCCAGGAAGCCCATGAGATGAAATTAAAATCTGATGTGTTTAACTCTAAACCTGAAGTTGTAAACACTGCTGTTTTTCTTGTTGAATGAGTGGAAAGAAAATTACCATTATTTACTCATCCTGTGAGGCTGGCTGCATTAAAATGCCCAGTAGTCTTTTTTAAATGCCCTGCTCAGACAGCTCTGGTCTACAAGCCTATCAGCTACCAATGGTTTTAAGTATCCTGAGATATATTTTGTCTGGACCATGCATTGTTGACGGTTAAAACTGAATTAATTGAAAATGTTAAAATATTGGGATTTTTCATATAAAATTCCAGATACTCCTCTTCACAGGGTAGTCACAGGAAGCTCCAGGAGTCCCTAATAAACAGAATCTTTCTCTTTTATAGCAAGGCCAGTAAAATTCTAGAAGCTGATATCTATTGGCTTTGAACTGGCCAATACCTTCTTGTGGATCAGATGTCCAGGTTTCAGACATATGTCTGGGGGAGGGGCTTTCTCTGGGGCAATTACCTACCATGTCCACCAGCCCCATAGCTGGGCTCACAGTCATCCCCACTAATACAACAGTATGGATGAATGGGGAAGAAGTGACATTGCAAAATAATAGCTGGATACTATCATAATAAGAGGGGAAAATGGTTGTTGTAAAATTGGACTTTCACTATAATTCTTAGTAACTACCCCAGGATACCAACATTATATTTCTTTAATGAATAAATACAAGTAGGGCACTAAACAAGAACCATCACAGGTTAGATCTTTGTGATCTGTAGATATGGTTGTTAAAGACTTGCTGAGACCTCACTTGTGATAGACACTGTCCAGGTGATGCAGGTCCATTCTGGGCATTTTCATATTCTTAGAGATGAAGGTTTTCTACATTAAAAAGACCACAGCATCCATTAGGACACACCTATTGGTTAATACTATTCAGTAGCAGTGGCCATCCCATTTACTCTCAAAGGGTGAAACTGTAAGAGGGGAATGGATGCAGGCTTGGGAAGATGCTTGCATGCTGCCTAATTTTGGACTAAGGGTATAGGATAGTTATTCAAACAGAGAATATCAAAGGTATCTTATTTTACCAAGATCCTGCTATTTTTCAGGTACTGTGATGGGCAATTTACAGTTACTATTTTCTTCAGTCTTTAGAACAACCCCCAAGACTCAGCCACAAGATGCCTGGAAATACAGTGACATCTCAGGGTACAAAATCAATGTCCATAAATCAGGAGCCTTTGTATATACCAACAACAGCCAAGTTGAGAACCTAATCAAAGATGCAATTCCCTTCACGATAGCTTCAAAGAAAATGAAATACCTAGGAATATACCTATCTAAAGAGGTGAAGGACCTCTTCAAAGAGAATTATGAAACCCTAAGAAAAGAAATAGCAGAAGACTTTAACAAATGGAAGAGCATACCATGCTCATGCCTGGGAAGAATCAACATTGTTAAAATGTCTATACTTCCCAAAGCAATCTAGAGATTCAATGCAATTCCCATTAAAATACCAACATCATACTTTGAAGAAATGGAAAATATAGTTCTTTGTTTTGTATGGAACCAGAAAAGATTCCATATAGCTGAAGCAATTCTTAGTAATAAAAACAAAGCTGGGGGCATTGCTTTACCAGACTTTAGGTAGTAAACTATATTTACTATTTTCTTCAGTCCTTACAACAACCTTGCATGTTAGGGAGGGAACACTGATTAAATATGGGGAAACTGAGTCTTGAAACGGCTATGCATCAGAAAGTACAGATTTTATTTTTCTGGGTTACTACTATATTACCAGGGTTTAGCTAGGTATTTGGCTCAATAGATAAATTAGTACATGGCTGAATGTTTTAATTCATGGTTAGAAAATCCATGATATTTATTTTGTTTTATAACTGTTATGTTTGTTTGCAATACCCCTTGGTCACTTCAGTCCTAGAACCCACTGTCCACAAGCCATACTCAGCCAATCACATGTGAATATATACACAAAAGAATATTTTAAGAGGCTTGTTTTATAAAATGAGGCCATACTCAAATCAGTTCTTGTACTTTGCTTTTCTCACATAACTATATATTGTAAACATAACTCCAGCATAACATGTTTAAATCTAATTCCATCTTTTTTTTACATTTACAACTGAATAATATTTCATGGAATAATGTGATTCATTCAACTCTTCCTTTATTGGTGGAAATCTGATTTTTCTTGGTTCTTTTAAACAAGCTGCAAGCACATCTCCCATTACATATTTTTATTTACTTACTTATACATTTGTTGTCATGGAATAGGATTACTGAAGTGAGATTTCTGGGTTCAAGAATATATGTGATATTTTAAAAAGTGTAATAGATACTGTTAGCCAACTTTCCAAGAAAGCTATGGCATTTCCTCGTTCTACTAGAAATACATGAAAATATCCCTTTCCTTCCTATCCTTGCCAAATTTGTGCTCTTTTAATTTTTCCAGTTTGTTAAATGAGAAGTGATGTCTTAATTTTTTTCCCTAGTGCTAATAAATTTGAGCATCCTAGAGTGTGTTTATGGGTCATTGATTTCTGCTTCTGTGAATTGGCAAATTGTGGCAGAGTTTCCCAGCTGGTCACCAAATCTCATTTTCTCTTGAGTTTTTTTTTTGTAGTTCAGAGATCACATAGCTGATTTCCAGCCAATGGAATGCAAACAGAAGTAATGTCCTTTGTTATTCCCTGGCATGTCCCCCAAATCCTTCCATTTGTGATCCTTCATTCTCATTCCTCAAGTGCCAGACTAATAGAGAGGACACTGAAGTCCTCAAAAGGGCAGAGCTACAATGTGGAAGGAACTTGGGTCTGTAAACTACTATGTTAATGACCACCTGTTATACAAGAAGACCTGTTGTAGTCTCCATGGAAGTGAATCTTGCTAACACATTAAGCTATGGAGATTGGATTTTACAGAGCAATTACCAATACCTCTGCAAATATCTAGTAATAGCATCTGTCCATATTTTTGTTTTACTTTCAAGATGCTTGATTTTTTCCCTCAACATTTCTGAATCAGCTATTTATAAACATTATCAACATTTGCAGTGTCTCAAATTTCTGTTTTTCCAATCTATTATTTGTCTTTTGATTTTATACTAATATTGTTTTCCTTCATTTTTTTCCCCCTCGAATGGTTTTTGAATGCTTTTTGTTATTTAAGAAGTTTCCCTTCAACCTGAGGTGTTATAATTATTTTCCTTAAATGTTTATTCATATTTTATTACATACATTTTAATTTTAAATGCTTTTATCCATCTTGAGTTTATTTATATGTTGTAATTGCAGCTTGGATTTAGCTTTGTGTCTTCCCAGATGCATGGCCTGTTATACTAGAATCTTTTGTTAAATGAACTTTTATTTCCTCATTTGAATTGGAATGTTACCTATGTCACATATTGTATTTATTTATATATGTAAAGGATATATTTCTGCATACTATATTGCTTTCTATTGCAATATCTATTATCTGTGTATTTTTATCCCAGTACTGTTTTGACTAGAGCATTTTCAGAGTATGTTTTTATGTACGTGGTAAGACAATTGCCTCCCAGAGGTTCCTCTTTTTCAAAAATGTCATGAAATTATTCTATATGTGTTCTTTAATGACCTTGTTTTATCCCATTCCCCTAAAAAATTCATAACAAATAAGAAGAAAAAATAAAAATATAAAACATAGGAATTCTCATGGAAATTTTGGTAAATAGTTTTATTAATCTAGAAAGAGTGGATGTTTTATGATACAAAGTCATCCCATTCAGTAGCATGCTATGTCTGTCCATTAATTCAGATCATGTTTTATGCTCTTTAATAAAATTTTATAGTTTTATTCAGATAAGTACCACGCTTGCTAAATTTATTCATAGATATTTTATAGTTTTTATGACTATTGTGAGTGGGTCTCCCCTTCTCCTCCTTTCTTGTCGAACTGGATATTTTTGGTAATGAATGATGTTTGATTTATTGCTTCTATAACTTACATTATACAAGGAAGCCCTTCCCGTAATCATTGCCATGGAAAATGTAAAGGAATGTAGGCTTCCAATGTTTATTTTATTCTGAAAAAAACCTAGATATTTGCAAACTATGTGTCCTAACTGGAAAACTGGGAAACAAGGGGCTGCGAGTGTCTAGAATAGATGAATGAGTGATCAGGCAGGGGCACAAGTTGAGCCAAACCAACTTCTCTGCTGCAACCGAGCATACTTGTCTTTAAAAGGCATAGTAAATTTCTAAGTGCCTTGGGGAAGAGTCAACACTAGGTGTTTATAATTCAATGATTGGATCAAGTTTCAAGCAATAAGCTCAGGATGAGCTGGGCCTTCATAATGAGGATGTGAGAAAAGGCTCTGAAAACATGATGCAAAAGACCCGTAAAAGGACAGGGACCAAAGCACTAGAAGTAGAAATGAAAATGCCCAGCACAATAATTGAGATAAATAAGAAATGAAAGCCAGGAGGGGACCCAGACTCACAGACTGTTTCAAAGTGCTGTTGTAAATATTCCAGGATCAAGGGCGATTGTATTTCTATATACTGTAATAAGCCATTGGAAATTTTTTAAAAAAGAAATACATAAGAATAATTTTGATTAAAAATATGCAATACTCATACACTGAAAAGGATATAAAAGTTAACAACAAAAATTAAAGAAGACCTAAAACATTAGTAAGATACACTGTGTTCATAGATCAGAAAACTCAATGCTTTTAAGAACTTGCCTGTTCCCCTCGAACTCCAATTATAATCTCAGTCGCTTATTTTTTATGTGGTAATTGATATGTTGATTCTAAAATTTATATGGAAATGCAAAGGACTTAACAGTAGCCAGAACAACTTTGAAGAACAGAGTTAGAGAACTTACACTATTTGATTTCAAGACTTACTATAGAGCTAGAATGGCATTGGTAGAAAGATATATAGATCAATAGATTGAATAAAGAGTCTAGAAACAGGCTCTGTGGTGGATATGTGGTGGATAGATTTTTCACAAAAGTTCCAAGTCAATTTAATATGGGAAAGAATAATCTTTTCAAGCATATTTGATTAGCAAACAAACAAATAAAGGAAAGAAAGAAGGAAAAACAAAGGACACCAACCTTTAGACACATAATATACAAAACTTAATTCAGAATGGGTTATGGATCTAAATGTGAGAGCCAAAAACCTAAAACTTTTTAAAGAAATAACAGGGGTAAATCCAGGTGACCTTAAATTTGACAAAGATTTGTTAAATACAACCCCCAAAACTCAGAAACTATAAAATAAATATCAATAATTTATTAATTTAATTAATTTTTTTAATTTATTAAAATTAAAAATTTTTGTTCTTCAAAAGATAGACATCAAAAGACAAATGACAAACCAGGTAGGATATTTGCAAAGCACGTATTTGTCAAAATACTTGCACCCAGAACATACCAAGAACTCCTATCTTTCAATATGTAGAAAACAAGCAAAAGTTGTGGCAGATACTTCACCAAAAAAGATACATAGTTAGCAAATAAACACCAAAAAATACATGTAATGTTAGTCATTATGTAAATAAAAATCAGAACTATTATGGGATGCCATCATTGAAATAGCTAAAATCAAAGACTGCCCATACCAACTCAGTGTGGAGCAAGTTGAATCCTCACTACTGGTGAGACTATAAAGTCATGAGGTATAGCCACTTTGCAAAACAGCTTGGCAATTTCTTTGAAAGTTACACGTTCAGTTCTCACACAGTCCTGTTATTCCATATCCGTTCCCAAGACAAATAAAGGGAATTCGCAAACAAAGACACGTACATGAATGTTCATTGCAGTTTTACTCACAGCAGACCTAACGGGAGACAATCCAACTGCCCATCTCGGGGTGAATGGATAAAGACAACTAAGTTATATCTACACAATGGACTAATATTCAGCAAAAAAGGGGTGGGAACCCATGAGACACACAACTATGTGAATAACACTTAAAATAATTATCCTGAGTTAAAGAAACCAGCCCCTGAAATAGAGTATATGCTACATGATTCTATTTACATAAAATTATAGAAAGTGAAAACCATTCTATCATGGCCAAATAGGCTGCTTGGGAATGGGATGGATTCTACAACGGCTTAACAAAACTTTGAGGATGATGGTTATGTTCATTAGCTGGATTGCGGTGATAGTTTTACTGGCATATACATATATGGAAACTCATAAAGTAATACACTTTAAATAGCACAGCTATAATGTCAATTATAACTTAATAAACATGTAAAAAGAACACAGAGAAACAAACAATGCCCCTCTCCATTTCTTTCCTGTGATTTCCTCTCAGGAAATCAGTAGTATCTTCCTATGAGCTGGAAGGGTTAGCTCAACAGTTTCAAGTCTCCATTCTGTATGTTTAGCAATCGCTGTGGAGAATGTCTCTTTCTCAGTAGTTCCGACAGAACTCCCCATGACATTGGACAACTTGGTCACATATCCATCTCTGAAACATGCCTGTGTAAGTCAACTCGGTCAAGGCTTGCCATGGGCACAACTGTGTCACAGGCACTGTATGGAACCAGGAAAGAAGATCAACCTGATGCTAACTATAAGAAGTAAAGTTCACCAAAGATTTCACAAAGGAAAACTGGAGAACTGTCATGAGAAGTATTGGCAGAATGGGTTCAAGGCACACACAGTGAGGAAGTAGCTGCTAATATTTCTTAAGATGGGATTTGGGGTAGATACGGAGATAATACAGCCCCACATCCTTTCTGCTCTTAAAAGCTAGGGACGGCTACAACCTGCAAGTGTGGCTTTTGTGAGGGACCACTCTTAGATATGAGTAAGCCCACAGCTGAGTAATTTGGGTTAAAACCCAAACTTCAAAATGTTTTTTTCTTTGTTTTTCCGTGGTTTTTGGCCGGGCTAGGTTTGAACCCGCCACCTCCGGCATATGGGACCGGCACCCTACTCCTTGAGCCACAGGCGCCTTAACTCCCCTAATACTTAGGCTCTACAATAAATAATGTGAAAATATGTTATCTTCCTGGGGCCATAACAGCCCCAAGATTAGCAAATCAGAACTCGAAACATTAACAATAACATGGAGGCTAAAATCAAAAGTAGTAAGAGTGCTATATGTTGGTGAGGACACGAACACCTGAAACTCCTTATATTGCTCATGGGGGTGCAGAACGGTACAGCCACTTCAGCAAACTGAATAGATAGCCGATTGTGGGAAAGTTACAGCGCTGGAAAGCTACACAGCAATAAAAAAGAGCCCAGTGACTGACCCAGGCACATGAACGCAGCCCAATATTAATGAATCCCAAAAGTATTATCTTTAGGAATAGAAGGAAAATACACACTGACAAATATTTGTGATTCCATTTATATGGAATAAAGTCAAACCCGGCATGGACCATTGCTGATGGGCATATTAAATTTCCAAGAAAGTGTCTCTAAGATACCAGAGATATGAAAGAATGGGTGCCCTTTCTCTCAGAGACAGAGGATGGTGGTAGCATCATGGCCAACCACCAAGGCCAGTTGGACTAGGATGCCCCAGCCTCTCCTTGGTTGGCCCTATGCCTGCTCCTGTAAATTCACAGAGCCAACATTTGACCAGATTAAGATTTGATTTGACATCCCACTGGGGCATTGTTCAGGAGCTCAATTGTGCCAAGCAATGGAGTAGCACTTATTGGTTTCAGAGGAGATGGAAAACAATTTAAGCAACCCTCTGTTCTGTGCAATCCAGATACACGCCATTGCTCTGTTGACTTAGGAGCAGCTGCTGACACTGAGCAGATAGCAGCTAAGTATGAAATCCCTCTCTCATCTGTCTCCTGCACATAAAGGGAAAACTGCATGTGTGGATCAGGCAAAATCCTTTCCTTGAATGATCCTTCTAATTCAAGTTCTGGCTACTTTCCCCAGGAAAGGCAAAGTGAGCCAGGCAGAAAGCAAAAGTCCTTGAGTATTAGGGGAAAGGACGCCGGGAAGAATGTTGAAGGGTTTTTCCTTTGAGGATATAGCGTAGGCTGCAGGGAAAGCTGGAAAACCCTGGAGAAAAGTAGGAAGTAAAGAAGTGACCCAGGAATTTGTACTGAGACAGAGCAGGTGCAAGGCTTCTTGTAAGCAGGAAAAGTAGCTGGTCTAAATCTACTTGTCCAAAGAACAAAAAGAAATTTGAGAAAAGCAAAAAGTATAATTTAAAAAGCAGTTTAGTGCAGGCTAGAATAAATATCCATGGAGGGGAGTCTGAACTATCAGGATTTGTATAGCAGAGATTTTCAGAATCAAGTAGATGTGTGGATTGTGGGTTGAAGAAACTGAGGTGCCAAAAAGACATTTAAAATCTTGAATCTGCTCAGGTTGGGATGTGGTGTTGGCAGGAAATGGTGAGATGTAAGGACAACCACCAGAAGTCCCTGGGTTGTAGAATTAGGTCTCTAGGGTTAGATTTTTAGGTCTATATATGATTCGGTCTTCGGGGATTTCAAAGTCCAGTGGGCTGGATACGTGAATATGTTGACAAACACACTGAGCTGGGGATGTGCAAGAAGCATGGGGCATGGGGCAGAGGAGGTCAGGTAAGCCTCCCTGAGGGTGTGAGCAGGAGTCAGCACAACAAAAGCATATGGATGCGTATGGGTGCACATGCATGTGGTGTCTGTAAGCATTTTAGAGAAAAGTGACAACTGGAACAATGGCATGGAAGCAATACACACTGAAGTCCAGGTAAGAAACTAGAGCATTCAGGGGAGAGAGTCTAGAGCATTGGTTTTCAAACCTGAAAAAGCAAATTAGAATAACTGAGAATGCTCTTAAAAATATTAATGCTCAGATGCCACCTCTAGAGATAGAGATTTTTTTTTTTTTTTTTTTTTGGCCAGGGCTGGGTTTGAACCCACCACCTCCGGCATATGGGACTGGTGCCCTACTCACTGAGCCACAGGCACCACCCGATAGAGATTTAATTGGGTTTTGGTGGGACTTTAGAATTTGACATTTTGTAAAACCCATCAGGTGATTCTAATGAGCAGTTTGAGTTGAGAACTACTGGTTGAGAATAACTGTTGGACATAAGTGGATTTGTTTTCTGTTTGTTTATTTGTTTTGTGTACTCAGCATATATCCTCATTTTAAAAAAATATTCTAAACTGTCCTCATTTTATTAATGGCAGCTTTTTATTCTCTTTGGGGAATCTCTTTTTCATCTGTGAACATCCTAGCTAGGTGGCCACATGTAGTTGTGCAGGTTGCACACTGCACAAGTAAGCCTGGCCAAGGCTGGGTTGGGGCTGAAAAGCAGCCCCCAGTTCTCTTCATTCACTGTGATGGAGAGCTGTACCTGTTTCAAAGAAGGACATCTTCTCCCAGCTTTCTCCAAAGTACCAGCCCCTGCAGTTGTCAATAAAGATGCCTTTCTCTACCTTAGTCAAGAATGCAATATATGATACAAGAATCTCTCTCCCCTTGAGCTTTGCATATCAAGGATGGAAATACCATGAGAGTTAATTCATTCCAGTGCCTGGGGAATGTCCTGCATTCCCCTGCAGGAACCAATGTAGTTGTTTTGGGACACCGGAATGAATTAACTCTTTGGTTTTGTATGACAAACTCTTTGGTTCCTACCCTTTTCAAATCATCTTTTGCTGCCTTCCCATTGATTTAGGGCTTTGGAGAAAAATATTGTCGTTTAGAGGGACAACCTGTTATAGACAGGAAGCCCCTGGCAATCCTCTTGGTGGAGGTGTTACCTGTTTAAGGAGCCATGCAAAGTTCCAATGAAAGGATTTCCAGGTAGGGGGATAGCAGAAATGAAGGCCCTGAGGTTGGAATAAAGGGGGAACATTTGAGATGCTATGGTTATGTTAATTAGTTTGATTTAAACATTCCACATTGTATATCAAATCATCACATTGTACCCCATAAATGAATACAGTTATTATTTAATAAAAATTAAGTTAAAAACCAAAGTGACAAATTTATAGAACAGCAATAAGATGTGTGAGACTAGAACAGAGAGAAAGAGAACAGTGCTAGGAAACCACAGACAGGATGTCCCTGTAGTTTAGTGGATAAAATCATGGGCACTGGTGTCAGACTATCCTTTTTTTTTTGGTAGAGACAGAGTTTCGCTTTATCACCCTCAGTAGAGTGCCATGGTGTCACACAGCTCACAGCTTAGGCGATTCTCTTGCTTCAGCCTCCCAAGTGGCTGGAAATACAGGCACCCACGACAACGGCCAGCTATTTCTTTGTTGTTGCAGTTTGGCTGGGGCCGAACCTGTCACCCTCAGTATATGGGGCCAGCACCCTACCCACTGAGTACAGGCACCACACAGACAATCCTTTTTGAATTCATCACCTTACAGCTGAGTGCTATTGGTCAAGCTACTTGACTGTTCTATGCTCCGGTGTTCTCAATGTTAAGCGGGACAAGTGATAGAACCTACCCTACAATATATGTTAAAATATATTAAGCTTAAGTGTTAAGAAAAATGCCTGGTCTGCGAGTGCTTAATAATTGTTAGTTACTGTTGTAAATCACAAGGAAGATTTGATTTTTATTCTCAGTGAAACAGGAGCTCCTTAGAAGATTTTAAGCAGAAGGGAAACATGGCTTAGTTCAAGGTTACAACAATTGCTCTGATTATCATACTGAAAGCAGACTGAACTGAGCAAGTGGAAAAGCTGAGATCCAGATAACAGACAATGTGGTGGCTTAGCGCTGGGAGAAGGTGGTCTCCCACTCTGCTGCTGTTACTCAGAGCCACTTCCTGCTGCTTCCAGGCAAAGATTCCTCACTGCTACAGAATGCAAGGCTAAAGGTGGTGGGCAGGTGAAGTGGGAGGTGAGGTGGGAGAGATGGCAGACCCTAACTACCATTCTAAAGAGGCTGAACAGGATAAGGCAATGGAGAGTCTACAGAAGATTTTGAGCAGTAGAATATTACAATAGTATTTGAATTTTTTTAAAGATTCCACTGGTAGAAGATGAAGAGCAGTAGAGATATTGAGAGATCAGAGACCCAGAAATGCGTGTCACTGTGTAAATGACTGGGGGAAGAATACTCTGGTGGTGACATTAAAGTCTTGGGAATAACAACGAAATCAATTTTTTTTCTTTCTTTCTTTTTTTTTTTTGCTCCTCTCAATGGTGGGGAGGGACTTCTTAGAAGAGCTTCAGATTTCCAGGATTGCAATGAATGGGCCCAGTTGGCTAGAACCTGAATAAATCCCATCACAGGTTAACTGGTTTTACACCAGCACTAGAAGAATTCTACAAGGCAGAGATGGCAGGACTTCATCAGAGCCACCAGAAATAATTTCAGACTCCAGCTTCTAGGCCAGAGGTTAGGATATGTGGCAGCATGCGGGCTCAAAATGACACAGACATGCTTTGTTTGACCCTTTCATTACTTAAAAATGTGAATTTGTTGCTATGGAGATTTCACATTAACATTTGAATTCTCTACACCAAAAAAAAAAAAAAATCTAGCTGACCACTGGCAGTAATGAATCAGAGGCCAGAAGTGGTGGTGCCTGATCCCCAGGTACCAGAGTCCCCATGTGGCTGATCTACAAACTTCCCTTACTGAAGAGTCCTTGAAGACATTTGACTTTGTGACTCAAACTCAGGGTGAGCTCTGCCTATGACCCTTGACAAGGAGGAAGAGTGAAGCTGTGGTGAAGCCCAGTGCTTACCTGTCAATGAAAGTACCTGGGGTGAGTTAACTGCTCCTTCATCCCCCAGATGTGCCCAGCCCCCACCAAGGCATCATGCTTTGCACCCAACAGCAGTCCTGACAATGGCTTTCCCGAGCCAGCTTCCCATAGTGGCCTCTCTCCTTCCCTTTCCCTACATGCATTCGTGCCCAGCTTCCAGGACCTCAGAATAATTGGGTCTGAGCAAGCATTCCCTCTATAAATATTAATTTGGATATGCTTGGAATCCTCTGCTTCTTTTAGATGAATTGTTAACTAGCTTTCTAATCCGGAGCTTCTTGACAAGCAGAGCAAGATCTCTCTGCTTGCTGCCTCTTCCTTTATTGGCGTGGGGGAAAGCAGAGTTCATTGCAAGTTGCAAGGGCTTATTGTAGGAAGTGAGCTGTGTGTAGTCAGCTCCCTGAAGCTGCAAACACCCCATGTTCTTCTGAGTGATCTTAATAGGTAGAACCACCCTTGGCAGAAAATCAGTATTGGTTAGGATGATGTTTTTCAACCGTTTTTTTTTTTTTTTTAATCTCATGGCACACTTGAACCTGTAGTTAAACTTCTGTGGCAGACTTATGTGGATCAAAAAAGAAAAGACTAAAGGGCGGAGCCTGTGGCTCAAAGGACTAGGGCTCCAGCCCCATATGCCGGAGGTGGTGGGTTCAAACCCAGCCCTGGCCAAAAACTGCAAAAAAAAGAAAAGAAAAGAATAAAAAATATAATATATTTTTTACTATGCTTTGAACTTCTTTCAAAAATAATTTAAATAATGATCTTTAAAATTTTTTGTGGCACACCTAAGATCGTCTCACAGCACACTGGTTGAAAATCACTGGGTTAGAGCATAGCCTTGAGCAACCGATAGATGCAATTTAATCAGGATCTCAGCTCTGCCACTAAAATAACTGTGAAAACTGTGAACCTGGGCAAGTTGCATAGGCTCTTTGAGCCTTAATTTTCTCATCTGTAAAATGGGGGTGATAAGATGTGTCTCCCATGGCTATCATGGAAATCAAGTTAGGTAATGCACAGTTATTTCTCAAAAATATACTATAGAAGGAACATTTTAGAGTAACTACGGAGAAATCAATGCATGTAGACAGTTCTGGCCACCTCTACATCATTTAGGGTACATCATGCAGTTGAAAGGTCTTTCCTGGTTTCTAGTTAGTGGGTGGAGGAGGCCCTACTGCACTATTGTGCCATCTAAGTCACAATTGTATCTTGAGGCAGGAAGTCTATCCATTCTTCTGCTCATAAATATATAGGAGAAATACACTGAGCCTTATGTATCTTATATGGTGACAGCACTGAGACTGCAGCAAAAAGCAGGTGCAGAGCATGAAGCCAATAACAGGAAGGCATTTTTTTTGTGGGGAGCCAGCGGTGTCTAATGATTGATGGTGTTAGATTTTGACTAGAGATTAGTGGTCCAACTGTGTGACCTTGGTCCAGTGACCTCAGCTCACCAGAATTCACTGTCTTTGTCTATAGCATGGAAACATCAAGATCTCCCCAATGGAGTTGGGAATAGTAGTTTCTGCTTTGCTTGTCTGCCAAGACTTATTTTCTGTGGTTCATACTGAATGAACTAATACATGTGAATCTGCTTTGTAGTCTGCAAGACACAAACAAACATGCAGTGCTCCTTTTCTTAAAGGAAGTTCACCAAGCCTGCCTTTCTCGGGATATGCACCAAGTTCACATCACTGTCAAGAGCAGCTCCTTCCAGGTCTTACCTGAGAGCCAGCACTCCCTTGTTCAGCCCACTCCCTGACCCTCCTGGCAACCAGCTTTGTTTCCAGTGAGGGAGTGTAGAGGAAGGGGTTTGTTGGCTGGCTCACTTTGCAAATGTGTCTCTCAGAAAGGCAGAGAACTTGAACCCAGGTGTCTCCTGCCATCCAGAGCATAGCCACTTCTACATAGGTGAGTTTTTCCTTCTCAGGGGAATTCCACGCTGTGCCACAGTACTGCCTTCCTGAACAAAATATCAAGGGCATTTATGGCCTTAGACTGTGAACCCTTCTGGAGACAGTTCTAGACTGTCATGCTTCTGGCAGTATGGGCAGTTTAGTAGAGGTGTTAATGTGCATAGGCTCTGATGCCAGGCTACTGGGCTGAGTACATGCGTGCTCCTTGGCTGTGTGACCTTTGACATGTTAGTTAAACTTTCTGAAACTCAGTTTCTTGGTCCTACAGGAATACTAATGGTATTTAAGTAAAAGGTTTGGTGTAAGTCTAGCAAGCTAAAGCAGTTAGCATGGCACCTGACACACAGCAAGTGCTCAATTAATCTCAGTATTGTTTCATAGAAATATGAAACATGTGTTGCCAACAGCTGAGAATGGGCCAGGGATAGTCTTGAGATTCAAGGAAATAATATAAAGTAGTGGTAGAAATGCCTCAATAAATGGATTTTGTTATTATCATTAATACTATTTATCACACTATTATTATTTACAATGGAGTGATGCTACAGCTGGTGCCAAATTTGAAGGGCAAGTAGCCTCTATTCTCACCCACAGTGTGAGAGTGCTGGTAAGCCTTCATCCCAGACAGCTCAGGGAGAGACTGCTGGGGAGATATAGAAGCAATTGCCACAATGACCTAAAAATCAGCAGGACCCCTGCCCACTCTGTGCCCTGGGCTCAGATGGACATTCATGTCAAAGGCGTCCCTCACCACATGAGCACAGCCAGCTCATACCACTGTAAGATGTCACCTCCCCCAGAATTGTGATTAGTGGCTCTCCTTAAGGCAATTGGGGAAAACTCCGGCAGGACAGCCCTTTGGGCTATCCCAGTGCCCCCTGGAAGGACTGCTCCATCAGTCTCTACCTGCCAGAAGTGCAACTTGGACGGCTATGCCAAAAGATTCTCCAAGGTGGATCTGCAGGGTGAAGGAAGCTGCAAGGTGTCTATATCCCTTTAAGAAGTATTGACAAAAGAAGAAAGTATCAGTCACCCCAGCCCTCATTTCACTAGCCTTTGAGTGCCAAGAAAGGCAGAACCCATGTCTGTTCAGTTGTTATCTGTAACCACAGTGCCCAGCACGTAATGGGTGTTGGGAAGTGATGGCTGGATGAGTTTCTCTTTTTTTTTTTTATTGTTGGGTATTCATTGAGGGTACAATAAGCCAGGTTACACTGATTGCAATTGTTAGGTAAAGTCCCTCTTGCAATCATGTCTTGCCCCCATAAAGTGTGACACACATCAAGGCCCCACCCCCCTCCCTCCGTCCCTCTTTCTGCTCCCCCCCCCATAACCTTAATTGTCATTAATTGTCCTCATATCAAAATTGAGTACATAGGATTCATGCTTCTCCATTCTTGTGATGCTTTACTAAGAATAATGTCTTCCACGTCCATCCAGGTTAATACGAAGGATGTAAAGTCTCCATTTTTTTTAATGGCTGAATAGTATTCCATGGTATACATATACCACAGCTTGTTAATCCATTCCTGGGTTGGTGGGCATTTAGGCTGTTTCCACATTTTGGTGATTACACTGCTGGTGGGACTGCAAACTAGTACAACCTTTCTGGAAGGAAGTATGGAGAAACCTCAAAGCACTCAAGCTAGACCTCCCATTTGATCCTGCAATCCCATTACTGGGCATCTACCCACAAGGAAAAAAATCCTTTTATATAAGGACACTTATATAGTAGTACTAGACTGTTTATTGCAGCTCAATTTACAATTGCCAAAATGTGGATGAGTTTCTCTTACATCTCCTCATAACAGAATGCCCATAGCTGTGTCTCTTGACATCTATGGACATTTACAACCTGCATCTCAGACTTTCTTTCCAAAAGTAGAGGTTTAACAGCCTAGTATTTCCTTGGCACTCCCATTGCGAGGCTTGGTCTTGTCTGTTCCACCCTAGCTCCTATTTTCTGGCAGCCCCATTCTCCCGGCTTAGATTCTGAGCACAGGTGTACTAGGCATAATTTACTCCAGTTGTTGTAACAGCCCCTGAATCTCACAAGCTTGGTGCAATTGTCTGTTTCTTACTCATGTCACAACCCAATCAGGCATGGATCCAGCAGTCTAATGTGCAAGGGTTGGGCAGTCTACTTTCCTTCCATCTTGAGGCTCAACCTTTCACATAGGGTTTTGCAATTTTTAGCTTGTTCCTTATGCTATGAATAAGAAGAGTGAACCCCACTTTATGGGGGCAAGACATGACTGCAAGAGGGACTTTACCTAACAATTGCAATCAGTGTAACCTGGCTTATTGTACCCTCAATGAATCCCCAACAATAAAAAAAAAAAAAAAGAATGAACCCAGGATCTCATGAGAGATGCAGGGCTGGGCCTTGAAATGATGGGTGTCTCACTCACCCACATTGCATTGGCCAGAAACAGCAGGTGGTCTTGACTTAATTGCAAGAGAGGCAGAAACTGTGGTCTCCCTATGTTCAGAGAAATGGGTGTGGTGATCATCTAGGCCTTCTCTGTCACAATACACCCTTTTCTTCCAGCTCATGACTGCTGCACAGGTTAGGATGTCTGCTCTGCTTCTTGTTCTGATGACCAGTTTTGCCACTGGTTAGATGGAGGCCACGCCATCTTCCCACACCAGGGCCTTCAGCTCTGTTCCCTGAATGTCAAGCGAGGACTGAGATTCTGCTTCCCAAGGACTATGACCCCTTCTTCATCACTGTGCCTGCCTGTTTGCTGAGGGACCCTCATGTTTCCTTTACCCTAGACACCAGAGTCCACAATGACCTGAAAAATGAAAGGGAAGTGGCCAACATCCTTAGATAGCATGGCTTTCCCACCCAGTTATCAAGCAATCCAATTTGTGACATCATCATCCACCCAACTGTTTAAGCTACAAACACCAAGGTAATACTGATTCATCTCTTCTCATACCCTACACCAAATCTATCAGCAGATTCTGCTGTATCTTTGGATCTGTCTCAAAACATGTCCCTACTAAACCATGTCCATGAACTGTATCATGTAGGTTTAATTTACACAGAAAATTATATACAAATCTTAAATGCTGAGGTCTCATTCTTATATATGAAGACACTTATACCACCATCTACAAGACACATATTTCAAGCATCCCAGAAGGCTCCTCTGTATCCCAGTTGGGTTACTAATCTTCCAAAGGACAATCTCTATCGATGATGAGACCTCTGTCATCTGTTCTTGACTTGTATATTCATGGACTCAGACAGTAGATACTCTTTTTTTTTTTTTTGCATTTAATTTCTTTTGTTCAACATTATCTATGTGAGTTTTGTGCATATTACTAGGTGGTTCAGTAGTTTATTTACTTCTCCATTTTCTTGTTGCCGGGGATTTGGTTTTCCAGTTTGGGGCTGCCATGAATAAAGCTGATATTTATATTTATTTTGGCAGGCATGAATGTTCATTCCTGTTGGGCATATTCTCAGGAAGGAACTTAGCCAGTTCTTGGGATATTTAGCCCAAGAAAATTCTTTCAAGCTTTTTTTAAGGCTGTATAATATTCCATGGAGTACATATACCACAATTTATTAATCCATTCGTGGATCGATGGGCACTTGGGCTTTTTCCATGACTTAGCAATTATGAATAGGGCTGCAATAAAGATTCTGATACAAATATCTTTATTATGGTGTGATTTTTGGTCTTCTGGGTATATGCCCAGTAGAGGGATTACAGGATTGAATGGCAGATCTATTTTTAGATCTCTAAGTGTTCCCCATATCTCTTTCCAAAAGGAATGCATTCATTTGCATTCCCACCAGCAGTGCAAAAGTGTTACCTTTTCTCCACATCCCCCAGCTATGATTTAATAAAATCATCACACAGCTATGATTTAATAAAAATAAATAAAGAAAGAAAGAAAGAAAGAAAATTCTTTCAAGCATTTTAAAAGCTGCTTATTGAAATTTATAGTCCAGCTAGCAGCGTACGAGAGCCCCATTTGCTCTACCTCTTTGCCATCACTGGGTATCATTAGTCTTTTTAATTTTAGCCATTCTGGTGGGCACAGAGACAACCATTTCTTCTCATCTCTGCTACTGACACTCTACTGTGAGGCACACTTATCTATTGCCTGGACAGCTGCCTGAACTCCTAATTGGTCCCTTTGCTTTCTTTTCCTCCCAAACCTCTTCAATCCATTTTCTACTCAGCATCCAGGGTATTATCACTCCCCTGCTAGCACCCTTCACTGATCCATGGTTGCCTTTAGAAATAAATCCATGTTCTTCTTCAATGTTCCATGTATTCCTTCTCCTCATTCATATTTCAGCCCAAATAAGGCCTCCTCCATGGGCCTTTCCCAAACACTCCAAAAATAACATTCCCAGCCAATTACTCTCTGTCCCACCCATTGCTGTATTTTCTGCACATCTTCATCAGGTCACCTCCAAACTTCTTTTCCCACATATCTGTAAGTCCCACGAAAGCAGGACCTGTTGTGTCGTGTCCCCCACTATGCCACAGCAGTGCTGGGGACACTGGAAATCCTTGGAACGTTGTTTGCCAAGAGCACCTGCTCCAGCTTGGGAATCTGGACTTGTGTAGCCCAGAGTACATGTTCCTATGACTTTTTGCTGTGGAACTGTCACTAAGCCATTGCATTTCTCACTAAACCCTAAACTGTGCTTAGTGATACTTAAAAGCATAAAAGGCCTTGTGCTTAATTCTCCAGCCAGGTGAATTGATTGGACTTCAACTCCACAGCAGATTCTGACCGTAAACAGACTAAGTGCACAACTTGACAGCCCAGGTCTCCTCATTCAAGGGTTTTTACCTGTGTCCCTTGAACCATTCTCTGACTTCTCAATCTAAATATCTGCCCTTCTCTGAACACACACTCCCCCTCCCCCACATCCACAGCTTCTTTAAAACCTGCCTTCCAGGGAACTCCTGCAGAGTAAAGATTACTCTTCTCTTCCAGGGTCACCCTGTGAGGGCAAGAAAGGTATTATTATTATTTTCCCCATTTTTCACTTGGACAACCTGGGGCATGGTTTAATAGAAGCCCTCCCTCCTCTCCACTCTTCCCAGCATAAGCTGCAGGCTTTTGCTACCTCACCACAGTGCAGAGATAGGCTGAAAAGAATCCATCTACCTTTTGGAGACCATATTTAAGAAAAAGCACAGAGAAGAGCTGCTTTTAGCGGTTTGGAAAAAATGAGGTCTTTTTCTTAGTAATTTCTAATGGTATAGAGGCCTGACATTCCATCAAACAGGCAAAGTAATCACAGCATTCTGTGAACAAAACTGTTCTGGGATAGCAGAGATCCTCTGGGTGGGCAGGGTAGGTCAGGACAAGCTGGTGGCCTCTGTGCTGGGCAGTGCCCCTCTCTCCCTATCTCTCAGCTTTATCTGTCTCTCTCTGTTTCAGTTTCTCATTCTGTTTGTTTGCTGTCTTTTTTTTTTTCTTTTACTTTCTTCCTTTCCTGAATCTCAATATCTCTTACTGCAAGCCTACATGGCCCTACATTCTCAAATGACAGAGATAATGTTCCCTCCCTCCCTAAAGTGCAATGCACCCCTGAAATGAGAAACCTCAGAGAGATTCTTGAATTCTCTCTTGCTCTTTCAACATACGCCATCATACACAGTTTCTTTAAAATCTGCCTTTCAGGAAACTCCTGCGGAGTGCATAGGAATAAAAATACAAATAAATACGAATGCACACCACCATTGGTGGAAGCCCCAACGCTCATGCACGCCCCTGTATGCACAGGGAGGAACTCTCACTCTGTCGTGCATTCACTTCCTTTCTGCCCCCTCTGTTTCTCTTCATTACTTAACACATACCCAGACCTAGGAAATGATCAAACCTAGAATGTTTTTTTTCTGAGTGCTTTGATTCTCTCTGTCTCTACTATAGAGATACACCCACACATCATGTATCCTATTTTGTCTCCTCTCCTCTTCTCTCTCTCTCTTTCTCTCTCAACAAAGGTTGACTCTGTTACCCAGGCTAGAATACAGTGATATCAGCCTGGCTCACAACAACCTTAAACTCCTGGGCTTAAGCAATTCTCCTTTTTCAGCCTACAGAGTAGTTGGGATTATAGATACCTGCCACAACTCCAGCCTAATTTTTTCTATTTTTAGTAGAGACAGGGTCTCACTCTTGCTCAGTCTGGTCTAGAACTCCTGTGCTCAAGCAATCCAGCCACCTCAGGCTCCCAGAGTGTGAGGATTACAGGCATGAGCCACTAGGCATAGCCGGTCTCCTTCTTTCTTGCAGAACCTTCGTACATATCTGTGGAATGGCAGCCCTTGCACTTTGGTCCAGAACAAACCTTAACACATTCTTTCTTCAGAGCAGCTGTTCTCCTAGGAGACAATGTAGACAGGTGACTTTCATCAGCCTCTTTGCAAAATGTGACCTTGGCTGACAGCAGTAACAGAAGCCCTGGTTTCCTTCCCTGACTGTCTTCTCCTTATGGGAAAGAACACAACAGCAGGAGTTGTGTGCAGTAGGACAAGGACTCCTGGAGCTGAGTGGGATTCTGGACCCATTCCCCCTCTGTCTGGACTGTATGTTCACAGGCCAGCTGCTTTCCCCTGTGGACTCAATAATCTCATCCACAAGCTGGAGGTGGCACAGTGTCTGTTTTTTTTTTATATGCCAAAGGCCTATTGCTATCATTTTTCACTCACTCTCTATTGACTGAGAAAATATTAAAATCAATGAGCTTCTTCAGAAAAATCAAATATCTCCATGGGTTCAAGCAGCAAGAAATCATGGACAAAGGGCACAAAATGTGTGTCCTCTGCCATTGAATTAATTATCTATACCTCTACCCATCCATTCATCCACCTACCCATCCATCCATCCACTCTTTACCCACTCATGCAGTCGCCCATCCATCTATATACCCAGCCACCAATACATTCATCCATTCATCTATTGAGAAACCCACCCTCTCATTCACCCATCTATTCACCCACCCACTCATCCATCCACCACTCACTCTCACATCTATCCATATGTCCATCTACCCACCCATTCATCCATTTCTTTTCGCCTTGGGCTTCCATCTCCCTGGTGAAAGCCAGAATCACCTTCACTTATCACTATTTCACTGTCTTTCTAACTGGTTCCCCTGCTTCTTTTCCTCCCCACCCTTCCCACAATCAATTTCATCTAGCAGACAGAATGATTTTTAAAAATGTAAACCAATTCTTGTCATTTACTGTCTAAATTCCTCCTGTCATTCCCTACTGCGTTTTGGTTATAATCCAAATTCTTTACTTAACTCAAAGTTCTATACCCTCTCTCTGCCTCTCTTTTTTGACCCAGTTCCTCTATTCTGCTATTCTTTAATCACTTGAGAATTCTCTCTATACCATACCGCTTAACATACCAAGGTCTCTCTCATATAGGGTAATTCCCTTTCTGCTTAGATTTCTAGGGTATTTCTCTTGAGCAACATGGTCTGGTTGCATACCTATGATTGCCAATTCCCAACTAACCAAGCCAGCACTGACCACAGACCCTGGGCTGGGTAACATTCTCAATTCTCATGTGTAAATCCTTACTGTTTTCTCTTTCTCTTGGCCCCAGTTGATGAACTTCCACTAAACATGATTTATTCAGATTATGAAACTGCTTGATGCAAATTCAAGTCACAATAAATGCATTTGGGCATATGACTCAATAGATCAGGTCTACCTATAAGACATTCCATTTGGTAGAACTTTCTGATACAAATAATGATGTCTGTAACTAGTCTCCCAGAAGGGCAGCAGGAGCTTCTACATCAAGGAAGGTTGGCTTTTCTTCTAAGAGCAGTAGATTTAGCCTTAACCTGGCTAAAGCCAGAGCTTGGATTTCATGTCCTCAAACTTGCTGAGTCAGAATTCCATTGGGAGTTCTCTGCCTCTTGTCAAGCTTTACATATCATTGCCTCAAATGTAACCCAGACCCTGGGTTCTCAACTCCTCGTAATCTTACTAAACTACTGCTTTTGCAAAGTAACTGGGTGATATTCAGTCCATGCACGTAGAGATTTAGCACAGCATGCAAGCAGCCGAGCTGATGTCAACTTCTGAATCATAAGCAGCCAGATACACCCAACCTCCCTTGCCCCTGCCTCAGCCAAGGGCCTCACTTGTCCAGGTTTGATGGCTGAGTATCTCTGAGGGCAGCAGGGGTGCCTGTCTCTCTGACTCTTGGGAACAGAGTAAATAGGAAGGTCAGAGGTGATGGATGGGTGACAGAGGAAAAGGGCTCTCTCCTGATTCTGTTGTATGATAAAAAGAAAAGACAACTGGAAGTTAGGAAACCTGAGTCCCACCTGCCACTTTCACCTTCCCTTCATAAGTGACATTAGCTAGTCCTTCTGTTACTGGGTTTCAGGGTGGCTCCCAGTCCCTCAGCTGTGAGAAAAGCTGGGCCAGTAGTTTTGAGTCTATTGTACTCAAACAGAGATCAAGTTGTTTAAACTATGACCTGCTCCTTGCTTGGTAAATCCAGAGGCAATGACAAGTCTGACAGAGTAGTTAAGTAATCTCTAATTACTAAATGTAATTTTACATGAAACTCAGAGAATGACCGAGTTGATCTCTTTTTTAAAACAGTTTACATTAGATTCTAAAGCAACAACAAAAATCTAGTTAATTTTCTCCCCCTTCCCTTCTTTTTTCCTCCTCCTTCCTTACTTTTTTCCTTCCTCCTTCCTTCTTTGATTCAGTCTTGTCTTTCACCCTTCCTTCCTTCCCACCCCATTTTTATATGTACGTTTTTTATGTTATTTGATAAATGTGAGGCAGCCTTATTTTTCTCTGGGCACCTACTTGCCTTCAACACCCTGTTGTTACTGGGAGGTTGGAGAACATCACTATCTTCCAGGGCTCTCCTGTGTGTGTGTGTGTAGATTAAGATATTTATTTTAAGGAATTGGCTCACATGATTGTGGGGGCTGGCAAGTCTGAATTTGTAGGGCTGGCTGACTGGCAGGCTGAAACCTCAGGCAGGAGCTGATATTTCAGTCTTGAGGCAGAATTTCTTCTTTTCTGGGCAATCTTGATTTTTGCACTGAAGATCTTCAACTGATGAAATGAAGCCCACCCACGTTGTCAAGATTAATCTCCTTTTCTTTAAGTCAATTGACTGTAGCTGTTAACTCCATCTAAAAAGTATTTTCATAGCAACTCCTAGGATAGCATTTGATCAAATAACTGTGTACTCTAGGCTAGCCATGTTGACACACACATAAAACTAGCCACTCTGACATATGACTACTGATGGTATTTAAGATGTCTAGGACTTAATCAAAATAATATAGGCTCACCTTGACCTGGGTCTTCCCTGAGTCCTCCTCTTACTCTGGCACAAAGGACTAGAAGACAGAGATGGCTCTATGGCTGCAGCATGGTGCATCCAGCTCAGGGAAACTCAGGGACCCTTTTAAAAACCCACAATTTGTGAAGCATCTCTCGAAGGCATTGGGGGGCCGAGGACAGAAGCACAGCTATGTTGTCCTGGTTGGGTCCTGAGTCAGCAGGGAAGAAGCCACTGGGAAAGGAGACATTTCTTCTTAAGCTAAACTCATGTTGATATACCACCCTTGCCAGCAGGAAGATATGGCTGGTGTTCATAATTTGAGGTAAGGATAATGCAAGGCAACTACAATGGTGGGATTTCAAGGGGACACTTAATCACCATAGGCACTAAAATAAGGGAAAACTTGCATGCCCTCATGTTTGATGCAGGCTGAGACCTCAACAGGGAGAATTAGAGAAGAGAACTTGTTGAAAACAGGCTCTATAACCACAAGGCAGCCAGGCTATACTTCACAGTGACAGCAGTAGTAGTAACAATAGTAGCTGTAATGGTAATAGCTAACACTTGTTGATCTCATATTATGTGCTAGCATTGATTTACTTTATTTTTCTATTTTTAGAGACAACGTTTTGTTTTGTCACCCAGGCTGGAGTGCAATGGCACAATCGTAGCTCACTAGAGCCTCAAACTCCTGGGCTCAAGCCATCCTCCTCAGCCTCTCAGGGAGGTGGGACTACAGGCACGTGCCACAAACCTTGGCTATTTTTTAAAAATTTTTTTAGAGATGGGGCTTCACTGTGTTGCCAAAGCTAGTTTCAACCTCCTACGCCAAAGCCATCCTCTTGCTTCAGCCTCCTGAGTAGCTGGGGCTATATGCACCCATCACCATGCCTGACTGGCACTGTTTTAAGTGCTTTACATGTGTTAGCTCATTTGATCCTCATAGAAATGTTATGAGGTAGTTACTATTATCATCCACATTTTATGTATGGGGAAACTGGAGCACAGAAAGGGTAAGTAACTTACTCAAGGCCATACAGCTAGTCAATGGCAGAGCTAGGATACAAACCCAGAAACTGACTTCAGACACTCTGCTTGTAACCACCATACTACACTGTAAGAACACAGGATTTGTGGCCAGGCATGGTGACTCATGCTTGTAATCCTAGCAGCCTGGGAGGCCAAGGCACAAAGATTGCTTGAGGTTAGAAGTTTGAGACCAGCCTGATCGACAGTAAGAAACTGTCTCTACTAAAAATAGCAAAATTAACCAGGCGTTGTGGCAGGCACCTGTAGTCCCAGCTACTCTGGAGGCTGAGGCAGGAGGATTGCTTGAGCCCAGGAGTTTGAGGTTGCTGTGAGCTATGATACCATGACTTGCCCAGGTGACAGAGAGAGACTCTGTCAAAAAACAAATAAATAAAAAACAAACCCACAGGATTCAAGAGGGGTGACAATTTGGGCTTGGCCATGGCCAGACACCATATTCAACAACAAACATTTATGAAACAGTGATCTTGTTTCAGGTGTTTTTCTAGGTATGAGCAACACAACAGTGAGTAACATAGGGCCATTCTAGTCATGATGCATGGGACTTGGCAACTGGAAGACCTAGTACTACTCTAAATTTATTAGTCCTAAGCATGGTATAGATCTAAGTGAATTGACATGTCTTGGTATGTACCTAAAATTAGAGGCTTTGGGGACAATACAAGTCATTTTCTTCTATCAAACTCATGAATTGTGAACAGCTCAGTCATTTGTACATCACTGGTTTAATATCGATATTCACAAAGATGATTCTATAACATGATTGAGAAATGAACTTCATAGCAAGAATTTTAGGGTCCAAACCCATGGCTCTGATGCCCACCAGCCACATGACATGGGGAAAGTTGTTTAACCTTTGCATGTCTCCCTGGTCAGCAAAACAAGGGCAACGACAGAAAACTTTCCTCCTAGGATTATAAGTGTTTAACATGTCAATATTTATGAAGTACTTAGAATTGGACCTGGTCAATAACAATGCTGTGAGAGTGCTTGTAAAATAAATTCCTCCACCTTCTATTCCTTTCTGTCTACAGCCATGTCAATCACCTCTTTAAAATAGTTCTGTTTTCTACCTGTAAATTTTGAATTGCTCACTGACTTTCATCCTAATGAGCTGGCACCTTGAGGGGATTCTCCCTAACCTCTGACTGGTCAAAGACCCTATGACCACTAAATATTGTGGATCCCATCAATTGAGATCACTAGAAGTAACACAAGCAGTTGCAATTTTGCACTGAAAAGGATTCTGATTCTGAGGCACACAGTCAGTCAGCGAGAAGCTTAAAGGCCACCTTACCTCAATTAACAATTGCAGGTGGCCTCTGTTCACCTGCCACTCTGAAATATGCTTAAGCCATGCACATTAGCATGATGACGGTTTCAAAGTATGCCCTTCACACTTTCTGAAAATGTTGAAATTTGCTCAACAAGTTTCCCAACTAATGCAAGTATTTCATTGACAGAGGTGGAACACTAAATAACCTAATCTTTGTCCCAGGTTCACCATTGGGTTACTCTCTTGGGAATTTAAATGGTGCAAATTAGTCGCTATTCACTGAGGTGATAACGTTAAGGTTCTGCACTTAAAAGGCTCTTTATTTTGCCAAAAGCTAACCTGTCCCTTCTCTGGATATATATATATTTTTAAGAGTAATTTGGGCAAAAGTATTCCCAGAGAAAAAGAATTGATCCTGTATTCACTTAGGGAATTGTGTAAATTGTGGCATTTAGCTTTGAGAATATAGGAGGCAAAAAAGCAGAGCAAGAATCTATGTCATACATCAACAAACAAAAAACCTGGTTGCCTTGGGAGGACCAGGAAAGGTAAGGCAATGATCAAAATAGGAAGACCCTCTATAAAGAGATCTTTATAAACAACAAACATAAAATTCAACCTGGACCCCATTTATGAAACTATTTTTCAAAACAGTTTTTATTGTAAATGTAATATGCACTCTTGATAAAAAATAAAATTAAATATAAACAACACCAAACACATTGTAAAAAAATAAAAATCCCACCACCCATACAGTATAACAGCTTGGTGAGTATTTTTTCAAAGATTCTCCTCTAAACATGTGCTTTTTAAACATACACCTTTTATCATTAAAAATGTAGCAATATTTTAATATCAATAACTACAGATCTTCATGATTATTTTCATAGCTACATAATATTTGCTATGTGGGAGTTATCAATTTAGCCAAACCTCCCAATTTTGTTCTACTAAAAACAATGCTGCAATAAACATCTTTGCATAAAAAAAAAAAATAGTTCTGTTTTCTATCTTCACTACTTCTATGAATGGCATCACCTTTTCCCAGTCAGCCACAGCCACATGGACAGGGCACCTCCTAGCACTTTCCTGGTGGGGCTTTGATGAGCCAGACCTGCAGGAACCCAGGTCTCAAGGAACACTCTCTGGATCCCCAGAGTTTGTCTCTACAATGCCACTAACTGCTTTCTACTACTTTCAGGATGAACCTGTTTAATGACTCTCTATCAACAACTCTTGGGTTTAGTATTTTAGATCCATTATGGTCTACCTTCTCAGCCTCTTGTCCCACACCTCTTTGAGAGTTTCCCAAAGTTCTAGCCTTCCTTCACTGCTCAATTTCTGCCTTCCCCATCTTGGGGTTTTTGCTTGCAATATCATGTACATTTAGGATGCATCCTCTTCTCTCTATCTGACCAAATGCATCCCTTTTTTCAAAGGCCAACATGCCATCACTTCCAGGATGAAGCCTTTCCTTATTTACTGCTGATTGGCAGTGGTCTGTTCTGTCCTTCTGAACCTCCAGGGTCAGATATTTGCACCTTGTACAATGAGGATGGCTTTTGCGCTTTCACTGAGATGATAGACAGAGGGGGCTAATGGCAGAGAAGCTGGAGCCAGAGTAACCTGGCTTTGTCTTCTTATTCTTCCACTCACCAGCCTTGAAGCTAGAGATAAGTTCCAGCTCTTCTTATCCCCTCTCTCTAGGAATCGTGGTGGCTGCCCTCAGGACCTCCTAGTACCTGCCTTCCACTCTTGACCCTGTGGTCTATTCCCACATTGTCCTCAGTGACTTTCTGAAAACTTAAATCGGATTATATTACTTCATTGTCTTGAAATCTGCCAGTAAATTTTCATTATTCTTGAAATAAAATCCAAATTCTTCCCTTAGCCTGTATCACTTCTTTAATCTCTTTTCCCGCTGTCCTCAACAACAAGTATTTATTAGGCTGTAATCGTGTTTCAGGTATTATTCTAGGAACCAGCAATGTCATGGTGTGCAGGATGAAGCAATAGATCCCAGTCCTAAAGTTCTGATCTCATTTCCTACTGTCCCTCTTTCTCACTCGGCACAGTTCGGGGGTTGCAGGCTTTCACTTACCACGTCCTCAGCCTGGAAGTTTCCTTCCCAGACTCCCCCACGATTCACGAAGGAGGCCTGGGAAGGAAACTCTTATTTCATTCATTCCCTGGCGAGGTTTCCCAGACTCACTCACCGTGAAACGTCATCCCTGTCCCTCTCCATCTACTTTGTTATCACAAAGTAGATATCGCAAGTTATCACATCTGGGTGTATTATAGATTTCTTTGTTTATTTATTTATTGTTTGTCTTTCTCCTAACCACCACCCTCCGAAGTGACGGACCTCACAAGGGTAGAGGACCTTTGCGCTGTGCATTATTTAATTCCAGGAACCGGAAACAACACGTTCTTGGCACATCCGGGGCATCAGTTAGAAATCATTACAGGCATGAACGAGGCTTAGCACAGTTTCCATCTCCAGGTGAGCATTCGATGTGCAACAGACATTAGTATCTAACTGCTTGAGCTCACGTCGGTCTCCCTCTGGTTCGTGGCTCTTTAAGGGCAGTGGCTGCGTCTTATTCATCTCTGTATCCTCCATAGAACTCAGCACAGAGTAGGCGCCAACCCGTGCATGTTAATGTCAAAGACCTCTGCAGACATCAGAGGGCAAAACTGGAAAAACGGAAAAAAAAAAAAAATAGAGCGAAGGCAGCCCCTTGTCTGGGTGTGCAGGCGCTTGATAGATTGGGAACATTTCATCACCCTGTTATCTCTGGCAGCGACGACCCAGGGGCTTGACGGAGGGGAGAAAGAAGAGCTAGCTGCAAGGGCTGCCGCGGGGACACGGCCGCCGTTCCCCTAGGAGTCTGTACAATGAGGATCGCTTTTGCGCTTTCTGCGCGCCTCCCCGCAGGAGCGCACGAGTCCCGGCGGCCACCTGCCTCCGCACCTCCCATCCTTCCTCCCGCAGTTCCTCTGCTCCCAACACGCGGCCTCCCCTGCTGTCTCAGTCCCTGGAGGGGCAGAGACACCCTCTCCTTCCTACGTGAGCATTAGTCACCCTGCAGGAGAGCGCTCTGACAAGATCCCATCTCAGCCGTGATCCCATCTCAGCGTGCCCGGGAATCCGACACCTGGAGAGCCATGTGTGTTTTCTCCCAAGTCTTTGTCGTGCTATGAATGTTATTAAAATGCCCTATTTATCAGAGTGAGAAAAGAATGCCAGCTTAAGCCAAACAATATATAGGACTAAAAATACAGGCTGTGCATTTAATTTCCACGGGAGCAGTGGTGAGCAAATAAAGGAGCGTAATTTATGATTCTCCTGAGGGAAAGCAGAAGGCAAAGGGGACAGTCAGAGGCGCCTGTTTCCTCTTCTCCTGCCCTTGCACCGGCCCTCCCTCCCCATCCTCCCAGGCCTGTCTGCTCACAGTTGTCCTGGAGCACCACAGTTCCCTGAGGAGGTGGTGAGCCCAGCTGGTGATGTGCCTGTGTTGGGGGGAGGGAGGGGAGTTCCTGCCATCACCAACTGCTGGGACATCTCCAGGTGTGTTTACCCAAGGGCGGAGGGGATGGACTAAAAAGAAAAACAGCGACAGGAGACGTTTGCTCCCCAAATGTGGCACCTGTGCAACTAAACTGAGCAGAACCCTGTTCAATAATAACGGCTTGCCTTCATGGTTAGTCACTGTGTATCATGTACCAGGCTATGTCCTGAATGTAGTAATTCTTCTGTGTTACTTTATTTGATCTTCAGTCACACTGAGTCAGGGGCTAGTTTTATTCTCCTTTTATAAATAAGAAAATCAAGGCTCAAAAGAAGAATTTACTCAAGGTCCTGGAGCTGCAGGTGGCAAGTGGATTTGTCTCCAAGCATTTGCATCAGTTGGGCCCCACGTTGGAGGGGAGAGGTTGGATCCCGCAACTGCTGTGAACATCAACTTGTCCTTGAAGAACAGCTTTCTATAACGCAGTTTCCTATAATGCCTAGAATAATGGTAACAATAGCTAATATTTACTGGCACTTAGCAGGTGCTGTGCCAACGCCCTTCTTGTGTATTGTCTCATTTACTACACACAACAGCCTCAGGAAGTAAGTTCTGTTATTATCCCCACATTTCAGATACGGAGACTGAGGATTGGAAATATGGAGGGATATGCTCAGCGTTGCATGACCGGATGGGTGTGCCCAGAAGGCAAAGCCAGGCAGTCTGGCTCCAGAGGCCACTTTCCTAGCCATTATGCTCCATTCCTCACAGGTACTCAGACACAAGGTGACACTCCCATGCAAGAGTCTGAACTTATTTCCTAACACATCCAGAATATCTAAAGGCACACACGGTGCAGTAGGGGACAATGGAGGAATCATGCTCATTTCCACAAGAATGTATTGTTTTGGAGTGAGCACTCAGGAAGAAAATGTCAGCTAAGTCACCTGCTAACTGTGTGAAAATGGCATATTTCTTCTAAGCTGCAGCCCCTTTGTTCTCACCTGTGAAACGGGAAAACAGGACCTAAAAATTTCTTGTGGTGTAGGAAGGCTTCTGGTGTGTGAAAGGAAGACAGAAACTGAGGAGGGAAGAAAGGGATGGAGGCGGGGAGGAAGGCAAAAAAGGAATGGAGGAAAGAAGGAAGGCATAGGAAGGAAGAGAAGAAGGATGGCAGAGGAAGGAAAGAGGGGACCAAGAAGTAAGCAAGGGATGGAAGAAGGAAGGAAGGAAGGAGGAAAGGGAGGAAGGAAGGACAGAGGGAGAGAGGGAATACAAACTCAGGTGTGTCTGCCTGTCTGTACATGCCCCTTTAGCTTAGCAACCCTTCAAATGGCACTTTTTCTGCAGTGTGCACACTCCCGTCACTCATACAACAATCTATGATGTAGCTAATATTCTCTCCATCTTGCTGATGAAGAAACTGAGGCTCAGAGAGGTTGGATGTCTGCTGAGGGTTGCTCCACTTCCTAGCCCCAGCTGGAGCCCAGACAGCCAGACTGCTGGGTCAGTGCTGTTAACGCAGAGCTGCGACATTCAGAGAGGCAAGATGTTGGGAGATAGTGGCCCTCGCCAACACTGGGGCTGATCCTATTTCCTCGAGGTGGCTGAGCTGTGCCCCCCTCATCCTAGACTGGGCACTTTGTAGGTGCATTTAATCAATTTTGCCATGTTAGAATCTTTCTTGCATATGAGGCTGGAATTAACAAGAGGCTGAAACAGTGGTTGTCAACCTTCCTAATGCCACGACCCTTTTATACAGTTCCTGTGGGTTGCTACCCACAGGTTGAGAACTGCTGGGATGAAACAAGTAAGTACTGAATATCTTCCGTGAGCTGGTGCTTGGCCTGTGGCCTTGTCCTGCTCCATGTAGACTATCCCCAAGGATGGTCTACATACCACCAAGGTAGCACATGGAGGAACCTGTTCTGTTTTCAAAGTAATCTATTATTGAATATGCATTAGAAAGGGACAATGTTATTGTAGTTTGTGGTTATTAATAAAGTCTTGGATAAATAATATTTATGTTAAAAATGCAAGTGGTTTAATTGAAAGGGCAACAATTAAGCAGCCAGTGTCCCTGAAAGTACAAGCATATGAAGGCAAATGAAAATTATGAAAGTTTAGGAAATTGCATTCTTTCATCTCGTTCTCTCTATGCCCTGCCAATGAGTCTGTTAATCCCATATTACGGGTGGGAAACAAATTTTAGATCAATCAAACAGCTTTCCCAAGAATACAAGATGGTGTAGCCACTACCTATATGGTGAGGCTTCAAAAAGTTAAAAATAGAATTATCATAGGAGCCAGTAATCCCCCTTCTGGGTATTCACCCAAAAGAATGGAAATCAGAATCTTGAAGAGATTATCAGCACTCCCATGTCCAAAGCAGGGTTATTCACAACAGTCAAGCTGTGGGAATAGCCTAACTATACATCAGTGGATAAATGGATAAAGAAAATGTGATCTTTACATGGAATGGAATACTATGCAGCCCTGAAACAGAGGAGGCATGCTGCCGTCTACAACCATACAATGGACCTGCAGGTTATCATGGTAGGTGAGATAAGCTAGGCACAGAAGGATAAATAACCACATGAGTCCCTGGGAGGTATCCAAAATAGTCAATCACATATGAATGGAATGGTGGTTTCCAGGGGATAAATGAACAGTGACTAAACACAAGAAGTGAAGAAGCTCTAGAGATCTGCTGTATAGCGTTGTTCCTATAGTCAACAAAATACCAACATTGTACTTTCAAAATCTGGGAAAAAAATGATTCTGCATTTTGTATAGAACCAGAAAAAAACCTGGATAGCTAAGGCACTTCTTAGTAATAAAAATAAAGCTGGGGGCATCAGCATACCAGATTTTAGTCTGTACTACAAAGCCATAGTGGTCAAGACAGCATGGTACTGGCACAAAAATAGAGACATAGACATTTGGAATCAAATAGAAAACCAGGAAATGAAACTAACATCTTACAACCACCTAATCTTCAAACCAAACAAGAACATACCTTGAGGGAAAGACTCCCTATTCAATAAATGGTGCTGGGAGAACTGGATATCCATATGTAGAAGACAGAAACTGGACCCACACCTTTCTCCACTAACAAGAATTGATTGAAGATAGATAAAGGACTTAAATTTAAGGCATGAAACAATAAAATCCTCAAAGAAAGTATAGGAAAAATACTGGAAGCTATTGGCCTGGGGAAAGACTTCATGAAGAAGACTGCCATCGCAATTGCAACAACAAAAATAAACAAATGGGACTTTGTTAAACTGAAAAGCTTCTGTACAGCTAAGGAGACAACAACCAAAGCAAATAGACAACCTACACAATGGGAAAGGATATTTGCATATTTTGAATCAGACAAAAGCTTGGTAACTAGGATCTATAGAGAACTCAAATTAATCCACATGAAAAAAGCCAACGATCCTATATATCAATGGGCAAGAGACCTGAATAGAACATCCTCTAAAGAAGATAGATGAAGGGCTAATAAACATATGAAAAAAATGCTCATTATCCCTATTTATTAGAGAAATGCAAATCAAAACCACCCTGAGATACCATCTAACCCTAGCAAGAATGGCCCATATCACAAAATCTCAAAACTGCAGATGCTGGCGTGGATGTGGAGAGAAAGGAACACTTTTACCCTGATGGTGAGACTGCAGACTAATACAAACTTTTTGGAAGGAAGTATGGAGAAACCTCAAAGAACTCAAGCTAGATCTCCCATTTGATTGTGCAATCCCATACCTGGGCATCTATCCAGAAGGAAAAAAAAAAACCCTTTTATCATAAGGACACTTACACTAGACTGTTTATCGCAGCTCAATTTACAATCGCCAAAATGTGGAAACAGCCTAAATGCCCACCAACCCAGGAATGGATTAATAAGCTGTGGCATATGTACACCATGGAATAGTATTCAGCCATTAAAAAAAAAGGAGACTTAACAGCCTTTGTATTAACCTGGATGGAAGTGGAAGACATTATTCTTAGCAAAGCATCACAAGAATAGAGAAGCATGAATCCTATGTACTGAATTTTGATATGAGGACAATTAATGACAATTAAGGACACTGTGGGGGTGGGAGAAGAGGACAGCAGATAGAGAAAGAAGGAGGGAGGGGTGGGGAAAGGAAGAGCAGAGAGAGGGAAAGAGGGAGGGGGTGGAGCCTTGGTGTGTGCCCTACCTTTTGGGGGCAAGACACAATTGTAAGAGGGACTTTACCTAACAAATGCAATCAGTGTAACCTGGTTTCTTGTACCCTCAATGAATCCCCAACAATTAAAAAAAAATTATATATTGTGAACTTAAAAATTTGTTGAGAGTTGATCTTATGTTAAATGTTCTTATTACAATGGAAAAAAATACATATTTTTAAATATTATCTTGCCTAAGGTCTCAAAACATGTAATCTGCAAATTGGAGCTGTGAGTGCAAGTTCCTGTCAAGGGTGGAGGTCTTTTTCCACATTGCAATGGTTTATCCCACCTGATGCACTTGACCTGACCACCCAGAGCAAACACTGACTGGCTTCTCATCCTATCCCTGACTTCCCTTTCTGTCAACCTGGTGGAGTCACTAAAGCCAACAGAAGTATATTTATTTAAATTGTTGAAATAAATTAACTTTTAGAGCCCCACTGGAGGAGCCCTGCGAGCCTGGGCTGTACGTAGGCTGGGAGCCATGAATATGCAAGTGCACGCAGCCATTGAATTAGGCGGCTGCAAACATATTTGAAAGCAGCTGCTCATTTAATAATCTGGGACAACCACAGGAATAGACAACCAGTCACTCTGGCCCATTTGCATGGGAAAAGTGATAATTTTATAACACAATTGCAGCAATTAGGTTTCCCTAGACAAAGCCAGGGGAGCACCATTTGGGAGCAATCTCGGGTGTTGTCAGCCAAAGCCTACTGCAGCCTCCCCAGCTGTCAGGCAGAGCAACCTGTTTCCTATAGATGCAGCATGAGAGTGTTGGGGTCCCTGGGAGCCACACAGGCCCAGGTGTTAAGCTGAGCATTACTCCCTGTTAGTTATCTCACCCCTAGCTAGTTGCTTAACCTTTCTGAACCTCAGTTCATTCATCTGTGAATGGGGAAACTGATGGTACCTTCCTTTAATGGGTGGTTGTGAACGTGAAAAGTACATCTCTAAATTCTTTGGAACACTGACTAATACAATGGTTTTCAAACTTCTCCTGCATATCAGAATCACTGGGGAACTCCTAAAAACAAAAAAAAATCACTGATGCCTGGAATGCACCTCTAGAGAGTTTAATTGGAGCATAAATCTTTTAAAATACCCCAGGTGACTGCAATATATGGCCAAGGCTGAAAACCACCGTTCACATACAAAGGAGATACTCTGTACATGGAAGCTAGTATAATTATTTCCTTAGTCTCAGCACCCAGGGGAGTAACTATAAAAACTGCTTTATCACTTTAAAAGAGACTTGAAATTCACCAGCAATTCAACTGTGGTCCGCATATCTAACCTGGCCAAAGCCCTCTCTTCCTAGAAGGGAGCACAGTGGGATGTAGTGTGGTGGGGGAAGCAGAGTTTTCAAGGGAACTGTATGAAGATGGGTCCAAGTGAAGCCATAACACATGTGGATGAAGTGATGAAAAGGTATTACCTTCTTATATGCACATCCCCTCACTCCCCACATACACTAAGTGATGGGCTGAATCAGTTACCCTGACCCAGATGCTCTAACAATCTCACCCAATGCTATAACCTGACTGCTCTTTCCAGAGGGGCATGGGGCATTAATTTGATCCCTAGGAAGCTTCCTGGCCTAACTACCTGCATCCTTGGTCCTGGCCATCTGTTCCTCCCACTGCAGTTCCTTTATAGGACTGAAATCCATCTCAAATCCTCAGCTGCATTCTCAAGCTATCCCTACCTTCTGCTTCTGACATTATTTCTTTCACCTTGACTAGAATACTCTGTTCTAAACTGTAGATACATGTTGAAGGGATAACCAAGAGCCATTCTCAGATCTCTTTTTGCTGGCAGAACCGTCTTTTCATGTTGGAGAACAGCATGCCGCGTCCTCGCCCTCTCAGACTTCCTTGCAGTTAGTGGTGACCCAGAGCTGGTCAATGCAACATAGGAGAAATGTCTGGGAGCCTTTAGAGAAAGATGCTTCTCTCTGATAAAAAAGAAAGGAATAATAAAGATAGCCCTGTGATTCTTGCCTGTGTTTTTGCCCTTGAATGCTATTGTATGAACACACGGTGCCTAGAAATAATAGGGCAGACTGCAGAGCTCTCTAATATCTGGGTTCTTTGCTGTCCAAGCAACATAGCTATGCTACATACCCCAGTTCCTTTGGAGTAGATGTGGTGCTTTCCCAAGTTCTGAATTGTTGACAGAAGTGATGCTTTCCACATCCAGGCCTGGCCAATGAAATATTTCCATTATGATTGTTGCTCTTTCTTTACTCCTCCACGTGTTGAGGTGGATTTCGAATTTAGAAGAAGGCAGAGCCAAGATAGAAGGAGCCTGGGCTCCTGAGTGACAGAGAGGGAAAGAGATCCTTTCTCAACTTTCTCTCATCAGCCCAAATTGGACTACAATGCATGGGAGAGAAATATCATTGTATCAAGGATATGTTTTATTGCTACCAAAATTCTAGGGTTGTTTGTTATAGTAACTATATAACCTCAATGAATAGGGAATGATTGTGGTTGTTTTTAACACCAGGTGATAGATAAATCTGAATGACAGATTTTTAAGACAGAAGGAACTTGTGATCTGATGAATTCTCTGAGGTGCTACACCAGCCTACCTCAGGGCTTCTTGTTTTGTAAGGTAATAATAAACCTTACAAAGTAAGAAATAAACCCCCCAGCCATGTTCCCGTGAAACTAGGCAAGGGCCAAAAGTGAGCCTGGCCATCTGAACCTGGGAGTTTTGGGGTGAAGAGCGATGTGTCAGTTCATGGCAGCTCACAGGGTATTTCATTGAGGAGGAGGTGAGATGGGCAGTGCAGTAGTTTGGTCTCTGATGGACAGAGCAGAAAGGAGCCCACACAACCGTACATTGTCAATCACTTATCCTGGAACTGGTGCCTTTGTGACTGTGGGAGCTCATCTTTGCCTTCTGGTTGGGACCCAGCATGTGCTCTACCAGTGCCTATCCTTCACCTTGGTTTCCATTCATTGCCTGCCTTGGGGCTCCCAGACCCACAGAGGAGGGAGAAAGGTGTAGCTGCTTTGGGAGCTGTAGCACTCCAGTGAAAGGGGGTGATGATCTCCACTGGGGCTGCTCTGACAGTGAAGACAGTTCAAGTATGAACTTTAGTGACAACAAACTGTTTGTTGCTGCTCTAAATACACTTTCAATAATGGAAATTAATCTGAGTTCCAGAAAGCTGTGAGACTAATAATCAACACTGCTTTTTTTCACAAATACTCTGTCTTCTGAATTTTCAAAGCTGTATTGAGAATCCTAGGAAGCTTCCAGTCTGACCCAAAACAGCCCATTGAGAACAGGACAGTTAAAAATTAGCATGATGAGATATAGCACATGGATCATAACCTAGACATGTGATCACTCCCTGAATTTTAAAACACCAAGACAAAAATTACCCTGTATTCTGACTCATAAGCAGCAATAGCACACATAAGATCTGGTTTCCTGTTGGTAGAACTTGGGATTCTTAGCCAATTCCTAGAGAAGTCCACATAAAGCAAATCTCTGGAGCAGTGATATGGGATTATAAAGGAATGAGTGAACATTCAGTTGGCACACTGGGTTGGAAATCACAGGGGCTTTAATGCTGGGCTGGATTTCTAAGATGACATCTTGAAATCTTTTCTTTGGAAAAAAAAAGAATACTTACAAATATTTAATGCTACTGCAAGGGACTTAATTGTGTGCCCCCCAAATTCATATGTTGAAACTCTAACCTCACATGTGACTATATCTGGAGATAGGCCCTTTATGACCTTTAAGGTCATAAAGATGGGGCCCCAATCTGATAGGATTAGCATCCTTGTAAGAAGAGACATTGGAGAGGTCATTCTCCTCTCTTTCTCTCTTCACCATGTGAGGATACAGCAAGGAGATAACCTTCCAAAAGCCAGGAGGAAAAGTCTTCACCAGGAACTGAATTGACTAGAATGCTGATCTGAGACTTGTAGCCTCCAAAATTGAAAGAAAATACTTTTGTGTAAGCCACTGTGTCTATGGTATTTTGTTATGGCAGCTGGAGTTGACTGAGATAGTTACATGTCAGACTATTTGGACTCATTTACACAGGAGATGGCCTCTTCTACGTCAAGGTACATTTATCAGTAGCTGGTAAACTCCTGGACTCACTTGTGGAAGGCCTGATACCCTGGGTTGATGTTGGAATATTGATTGGCATTGCCTCCATCCCTTTATCTTACTATCCTGTTTGGAAAAGATACAGAGCCCTTCATAGGAAGTTTAATTGGTATCTCCAGGTGTCTGATGTTTTCTTCTATCCACTGAGACCAAAGTTAGTAGAATCTCCATTCTACAAATCTGCCCCTTTGTTAGGAAGCCAAGAATCCCTTCTACTTTTATGTGGAAATGGATGTTCTGCAGAAGCTGAAAAGAAAATGCAAAAATTGGGTGGTGCCTGAGGCTCAATGGAGTAGGCCCTATATGCCAGAGGTGGTGGGTTCAAACCAGCCCTGGCCAAAAACTGCAAAAAAAAAAAAAAAATTCCAATATACGTGGGCAGTTACGAAAGTTTTGAGATACACAAAAATCAAGAAACAAAATTTACATGGATGAAAACAAATGAAGCTTTCCCAGCAACAATGATAAGTCAAGCAGGTTGAAACTTACATGGGTGAATCAGAAGGGCCACTGTCAACTATGTTTCTTGGAAGTGAAATAACGGACCATAACACAGCCTGTCTCAAAACATTTGTAGTAACCTATGTACATATGTTCTACTACATCATAGCAAAAGCAAGCCAAAAAAGAGGATTAAATGCAAGTTTCTTTTTCAAGGATGTATGCGAATACTTACATCTGCCAGTTGTAAATGAGAATCCAGTAGATAGGTCTGGAAAGCAATGCCTTATTATATCTGTGGACAGACATCTTTGGGAATGACCATGCAACAACTTCTTTCCTGGTCTTGGAGGAAAGAGGTCTTGGAAGACAAGACAAAAAGCAAAAGCTGTGCACGGGCCTAAATCTCACACATTAGCAGTCATTGCTTCCAGCTATAATCACATGTGTGTTCCCAATGACAGGAGATACTTCCTGTCCTCAAAGATCACATGCATGAGACAGACTGCATATTTGGCTTTACTTTACTTGTTAACTACCCTGCTCCCTCACTTAAACCAGACATCAACCTAACCCAAACTTCACCAAAATCCAGTCTGAAGTGGAAATCAGAGAATGGAAGTCCGCCTCTGATTAGTGTAGAAATTCCTGTCTCGCTGTACACCCAGCAGGTAACAAAGTCTTTCTTACTTCAGTGTTTTCTTGGGTTTAAGATGCACCATATTTTTCTTAAGAAATAAAAATGAATAAATCTTTTTTTATCAGTTGGGTTTTCTGTTATTTGTAGCCAAATACAATATAACCCCAAGTAACACAGACAATAGGTTTCTTTCTTAAATGAGATTCCATTCCAGTCAACCATTCTCAGCTACTACTCATTTTCTCCATCTTATGCAGTTCCTAGAATATAAGCCTGACTAGAATAAACGCTTCATCAGGAAAAAGATCTTGTGTGTCTTCCAACCATCACCACCATGGCATGCAGAATAACTCTTAACATATAGTGGGCGCTCACTGGTGTTTGTTGAGGGAGAGGTGTTTCTCACATCCTTCTACCAGAGTTGCCATTTCCTTGACCCAGAGCCTTCCATTCCTTCATCATCTACCTCACCACTTGCATCCCTAGTTGGCCTCAGGAGAGAAGTGTAGGCAAAGTGAGGCAGTGGGCAGGAAAGAGAAAGCATGCTGATCTGGGAGTCAGAGGAATTGACAGTCCACTGCCAGCCATGTGGCTTTGGATGGTTTGCTTAATTGTTTCCAGTCTCTTTCTCTAGATGATAATGGGGATGCTTTTGATGGACAGTGTGGAATTCTGCCCCGATCCCTTCATCAGGGCTGACACATCTGTCTTACACATGCTGAGAATATTGGCTGCTGTGTCCCTTACTGAGCACTGCCCTCTGCAGCAGGACACCGCCTTGTCCAATGTTATGCCCCGGCTGACATGCGTGCATAGACGCTGGACCAGATCCCTTATGTCAGTTTGGAAGAACCCTGAGGCCATTCCACTCCAGCGTTCCCTGTAGGAACATCTCATTCTAAGCCACATTGAAGGTCAGCTTCTCTGTCTGCCCAATCCTGCCTCCCTCACTTGCTTACAGAGGTATCTCTAGAGAGTAAGCCCCAGGAAACCTTCTGCATGCAATTCTCCATTTCAGAGTCTGTTTCCAGGAAACGATATCTAAACAATGCTGATGAAGAGGAGCATATTAATGATAACTTATCCAACAGGCCTGTGGGAGAACAAAATGTGATAATGAGCATTGAGAGTTGCCATCCAGTATGTGCTAGTTAACTCCAATCTGAAGCCTTCCTTTAAGCAGGTAAAAAAAAAAAAAAAAAGTGAATCCCCCTCCCAAAATGTCTGGCCTGATTTATATCTTCATATGTTGTTGTCCCAAGAGGAGCTCCATTAGTCTTTCTGTCCTGGATGTTCTGGCCCTGGGTTCCCATAGGGAGAGACTCCACAGGGTGGGGCCATACCCCATAATGTGTTCCCTGAGTCCTTGGCATTCTGTACTCTGTGAAAGTTTCACTCCCTCTAGGCTATTTCATCAGAATCCTTCCCCACGAGCTATAAACAACCCCATCACCTCCTTTCTTAGCTTCCAAGAGAGCTAATCCTCTGTCTAGTACTTTATCAGTCTATTGAGAAATGCCCAGAGAAACCTGCCAATCTAAACAGAATATTGTGTGGGAAATCATATTAGACCTCCCTATAATTCACCAAACATTGCAGGCAGTAAAAGTCTAATACCACACTGATTCTTTTATTGTAATGAGAATAGAAATTGATGCAACATCAATCCACCCTTATTGTGGTATTAAGATTCTCCTAAAATACTATGCTGAACTCAAACTCTGGGGAAATCCCATGATAACCTACTCAAAACTGTCCTAGAACCAGCCCCAATATTGTTCATGACTTTTAGCCTGACAATACCAACAGAGGATGTGCCTCCCCAAAAATAAAAATTCCCATTAGGATCTCGAAATAGAGGCTCTTAGAACATTTGCTAAAGGAAGGAGGCCTGATGATAGAAATGCAGATAGATGACTAGAGATAAAATGCATGTGAGGGGACGCTGGTTTATACAGAGGAGGCCAAAAAATGTATATCCATTTTACAAAAAGAAAAATCCTGTCTTAAAATTGTAATACTCAACATATATCAATAACAAAAGATGAATACAAGTCACGTTGAGCACCTCTTGTAATTGCAGAAGTGAAACATGACTTGAATATTTTAAGATAGCTTTTTCCTTTTTAAAAATGTGTATACATATTTTTGGCACCCTCTATATTTTTTGTTGCCCCCTGTCAGCATCTTCAGGGCCTCCTGTCAAGAAGAGCTCATGCATGACTCTGGCAAAAAGGACACAATTAGAGACAGAAGCTGGGTGAAGGGCAGGTAGGTAGTGATAAGGAAGAGACCCCACTTATGGGCAAGGTGGAGTAGTGGGAAGTTGAGTGGCAGTGATATGAGTCCAGACAAACCCACATGTCGTGAAAGAACCTGAGCTAATCATCTGGGGGAAGTGAAAGAGTATGAGGGTGCCCACCAGACACCATTCCTATTTCTTCCTTGTTCCCAGAGTCCTGATTTTGACTAAGTAGCTCCAGGGAAAATAAGTCACAGTGCTAAGTCAATCAAGGTAATCTAAGGTTGGTGGATTGTTTCAGTTTTGTTACTAACCAATTAAAAAGAGAGGGATATCTTTCTATGCTATGATATATAACATATGTACTTTCTATGTTATGATATATAACATATGTGCAAACATGCAAGATCTGTGGGCACAACTGCTGGCTATAAATCACCTAATACAGGTATCTTCCATTCTGCTCATCTTTGCCTAAATGTAACCTCTTCTTATCCAGAGCTGAGCTCACCAGAGCACCAGACTTGGAGACTCTTAAGAAGTCAGAAGTGACTCCTTCCCTCTCAGGATGGCCTCAGCATCCATCACAAGGCACAGCATGGATGATCACAGGGATGCTCATAGCCACTGTCTACTGAGCACTCGCTATGTGCCAGTTACTGTGAGAGATCTTCTCATCCTGGCATGCATTTCTCATAATCATCCTTGCATGATCTCCTTTTATAGACAACATTGAGTGTGGTGACCTAACTTTCCAAAGTCCCATGATAAGTGGCAAAGCAGGGGGAGCAGACATTTCCTCTCCCCTCCGCATCTGTGGAACGCAAGGCAGGAGAACAACCATGGTGGCAGTTGCAACAGTGGGAGCATTGATCTGATTCTGGGCCATGTATCATTGGAAGATTCAGCAAGTGCCTTCCCCTTTGAGTCACTGAGTCTCCACCTGGGGAATAAGAATTTTAAATAAGGCCCTCAGTTGGAAGCATTTGTAGTTCAAACTTCTAGAAACCAATGATTCTGTGATAATGAAGAAGGTCCTTTGGGCCACAGAGAGGGAAGTGTAGAGAGTGCCAACAAGGGGAGATAGATCAGAAAACAGGAACCTGAGGGGCCAGAGGGAAACGTGCACCTGCTGGGTGTATTATGTTACCAATGGGTCCCCTCAGATTTGTACACTAAGTCCTAACCCCCAATACCTCAGAATGTGATTTTATTGGAAGATAGAGCCATCGAACAGGAAATTAAGGTAAAAATGAGGTCATACAGGTGGGCCCTATTCCAACACAATTGGTGGCCTCACGATAAGAGAAGAGAGGGATACAGATGATGTTAAATAGGGGACACCCCTGTGAGGACACAGCAAGGAGGCCATCTGTAAGCCAAGGAAAGAGGACTCAGAAGAAACCACCCCTGCAGAAATCTTGATCTTGAACTTCTCTGCCTCTGAAAGGGTGAGAAAATCAATCTCTGTTATTTCATTCACCCTGCCTGTGGTATTCATTATAGTGATACTAGGAAACTAGCACAGTTGCTACCAAATATTGGCAGGATTATACCCCTGGGATCTTGCATATGGAACCTGCTTAGTCATGGGCAACCTTCATCATGCATCAAAATCACCTGGGGGCATTAAAAATTCATACATGTAAGTCCTCCCCCAAATACCATTTCAGCTGGTCTAGAGGTGATGTCCAGGAAACCCTAATGAGTAATCAGCATTGAGAATCATCTTCCCAGATCTTTGAGTCTTTGGTTTTTCTTCTTATTCAGGTCTGAACTCCAAAGTTGTGTCCACAGGAAGCTCCCTGGACACTTCCCATGCAAGGTAGCCCCTCCATCATCTTTATTCTTTATACTGAGCACTCCTTAGAATGGTCTTTAATTTATACGTTTATTTGTTTATTATTTTCCCTGTCTAAAAACATAAGCTTCATGAGGTTGGAGATCTGGACACTTTTTTACTGCCAACAGCAGTTATATGAGTCACATCTTACGATTTCTATTTGTGGGAGAGGACAGTGAGGTGCAGAGAAGTTAGTGACTCACCTCCCCCACTCCAACAATTGGGTCAGAGGTGGTAGAATTTGAGTCTGAGCCCAGTTTTGACTGAATTCATAGCCACCCTACTGAACTACTTACACATAAGTGATTTCTTCACCAGCTCAAACATTATGGACCATTTTTTCATCACAGATTCTCATTTACCCCTCACAATGGAACCCCAATGTAGGAACTAGCTATTAGCCCCATTTTACAGATGAGAAAACTGGGGTGTAGAAGGGTGTCGAGTAACTCATGCATGATTTCAAAGCCCGAAAGGGCAGCTTAGTCTTCCCACAAATCCCATTATCTCCCCCCATTCTATTACCCCGCTTCCTTTGCCTTCCCTCCCCTACCTAGCAAGCATCCTCTGCTTTCTGGAAAGGTGGAGGGGCACTTGGCCCATCACTGCAACGAAGCGGCAACTTTTCTGTGCAGACAAGTCAGGAGGAGGACCAGCCCGCCAAGGAACACCCCAGCACAACTGTTCCCAGCCTCAAGCTGTGCCCGGCTTCTCCCTGGCAGCTCTGCCAGCTCAAGGCTGCCTGTTGACACTTGAGCACTGAATTAGAAAGTGATAAGGTTAGAACATTCTAGGAGAAGGTAAAAGGGATTAGAGCCCCAGCCCTACAGGGTGTGAAAGAGTCAGTGGGAATCAAATGGCAATGAATTTAAGAAACCGGAGGATAAGAACTGGCATTTACTGGATGCCAGCGGTGTGCCAGGCACTTGTCACACACGCATTCATTTAATCCTGAAGTGGCCTTGTGAGGTATAAGCAGGAAATACGACTGCCCCAAATCTGTTCCATATATGCCTAATCGCACTTCTCACACTGTCCTCTGCCTTGACCCCCAGACAAGCTTCCCTTCTTTCTACACCAATTGCCTTTTAACCAGTCCCTCAACATCCTTTCTGGGCCCCCTCCAATATAGCTATCACCCCCACTGCAACCAGAGCCATTTCTTCAAAATGCAAATATGATAGAGTCTTTCCTCTGCTTACAACCTTAGACAGCTTTCTATTTTTCTCAAGATAAAGACCAAATCCTTAACAAGGTGTCCCAGTACAAATTCCTGGAGGATCCAATTCCCGCCCACCTTTCCAGCCCTTCCTTTTCTGCATGCCAGTCTGTCTGGCTCTCATTCAGCTTCTGCAACACACCACGTTCCCTCCCGTCGCCAGGCCTTCTCACAAGCTGTTCCTGCTGCCTGGCGCACCTCCCCACCTGCCGCCCCCACCTCCTCCAACCGAGTCTCGCCTGCTCCCTTCAGATCTCAGCTCAATGCTCACTCTCAGAGCCTTGGACAGGGACATGCCCCTTGTCATAGGTTCCTGCTTCTTGCCTTCCTTGCACCTGTATGTGCCTGAACTGTGCATTCATTAGGCGATTCACTGAGTTTTTCATCAATGTTTGTAGGATCAGAGACCTTGCTTGATGCTGCCCCCCTCCTTGGAAACCAGCACAGTACTGAGCACACAGTAGGTCCATACCAAATTTATTTTTGCATATCAGGAGAAGTTTACACTGAATTTTCTCAAACATATGTCTTTACTTTATTAGAGAGAAAACTGGGATTCAGAAAAGTTAGGCTACTTGCCTAAGGTTGCCCAGCACAGCCAGGACACAAAACCCTCTGAATGCCTTAGGCACAGCCCTGCTTCCCTTCCAAATATGTCAGCTGAGGGAACTCTTGATGGGGTGGGGGCAGAGAAAGGAGATTCTGGGGAGCATTTCAGCTCTTGGAGAAACAAATGGGTTGTTCTAGACTTAGCCCCTCTCTACTCCATCACCAGCCAGTTCAGAGGCTGGACTTCTTAGAGCTGTCCTCAGGTGTGAGAGAGGAACTGATGGTCCCTAAAGACCCATCTCATTATCCAGGGAGCCAAATTGGGACCTGTTAAAGGATAACTGGCCCATCAATAAACCCTGCACTACTTCTGCAGCTTCATGGAGCAGAGAAACTGATCAAAGCCCCACTAATGCAGGCTCTCAGCACCCTCCCATCCACCCACCCTCCAGCTAATGTAACTCCGGAGCCCCCAGAAGCCATTTGCCATAATATGCTGTAACCTTCTTAAGTGAGTGCCTGATAAATTAATGGTCCTGTTAAGCACAGTCCATTGTGCGTTTCCACTCACAGGCAGTGTGCACTGGTCATCAGCAGGAAGTACTTTGAGGACAGGTGACAGATAATATCAGGCAAAAACAACTGGCAGCAAACCCGAGTCCACAGCAGGTGTGAGCTCTGCAGACACGTGTCCCCGTGAGTGCGTGTGCACATGAGTACATCACAGCAGATGGAGGCTCCTGGAGCAGGCACGCTTGCAAACGCTTACCCCTTAACAATTTGCACAATTGAACAATTATCTAGTACTTGTGGGCCTGCTTGGGCTGGCCAGTGTGACAAACTGTCCACACAGTAAGAAATGGCTCATTGTAGTTAATAAATATTTGCTGTTTTAATGAATAATAAAGGCCACCTTATTATTATAATGATGATAAGAATAATATAATAAACAGAAGGAAACATTCCCAGGGAGCCTAAAAAAGTGGCAAATTCTCCATTGCAGCCATGAGCTAGCTGGGGCTGCCTGGAGGGCACTTGCTTCCTCTGATTCTCATTTTTCACTTTCAAAGGAGGGCCGCCATTGGCGGAGCCAGTTGGAAGTTGAGGAAGTTTATCCCTACAGGGCTCCTTTTTACTGAAAGAGAGAAGGTGGGTCCTTGAGAAAGAGGTTAGCTAAAGGGTCATTTGGGGTTGGGGGAGCTCTGAGCAAGGGTGGCTAAATTTTGGAGGCTATGCCAAGACAAACAGGAAAGGAAGACGGCAAGGTCAATAACACAATTACTAAAGTGTTTGGGCATCTGAGTGAGATTCCATCCCAGGAATCTGTAGGGGTGTAGGTGCATTTATAGGTCTACAGAAAAGACAAAACACCTGGGAAACTGGAGAAGCTGGTGAGAGGGCAGCTGAGTAATTGACCTTGGGTCTAGACTGAATGTGTAGGGAGCCACGTCAGGAGGATGAAAGGCAGTAGGAGAGAGAGAAGAGGGAGAGGCCTAAAAGCTTCAACCAGCTGGGAGAGCAGAGTGAGCACAAAGAAGGAGGAAACTGTTGGGACTCAAGGTCATGGTAAGGGAAACTAGGGACTTCTATCTCAGGGTGAGAGCAGATGGGGATGAGGACACGGAAGTTCATGATGAAAATCAAGTGGAGGTGAATGTTATTGAAGAAGGAGCAGGGGCTGGGACTGCGAGCCTCAGGCAGTGAGTGGTACTTTTTTAGGATAAGTGGAGATCTTGCTACCGTTTGGTAATCTTGTAAAGGTATAGATCCTTCCCGGCAGGAAAGCTACAGACACATCGTTTCACATAAGATACAAAGAGCCCCAACTCTCTGGATCTGCTGGCCCTCTGATCTGAAGACTGTCGGATGGATGGATGGTGAACTCCACAGTGAAGACGTGGCTTGGAAGGAGGAGGAAGGCCATGGAGCAAGGGTCAAAGTGCCTGGTGAGGGTCAGGTGGTGATGTGATAGTGAACCGACAAGGATGGAGAGGATGCCCCCACCAGGGGCCAGGGCTGCAGGATTCCCGGTGGAACTCCCTGACGGTCTTGCACAGGACACAGGCACTCTCAGTCCTGACTCACTTGCAGCCATTGCCTCAGGTGGTCTACAGGCAGTGGCTGGACAGGAGTGGATGGTCCCAGGATCCCCTACCAGCAGCTGCTGCCTTCCGCTCCGTGCGCAGACATCATTCTCTCAGAGTTTTGAGCATGACTTCTTTCCATCTTTTATTTCTGTGACTTCTATTCCAAGATCTGCCTCCAGCTGTCTGTCTGCCACCTCAGAGTGCTGTAGTGTTCTCATCCAACTTCCAACTGTGGCACTCCTGGCCTGCGCCTGTTCCCCGGGGTCTCCAGGGAGCTTGTCTTCTGGGACTCCTTGTTATCGGCCTTACTTGAGGTCCTGATGCCTGTCTCCAAAGGGACCCCGTGCTGTACTCACAGCTTCAGAGCCTCCTGCCTCCTCCCGGGGGATTCTCCTCACTCTTCCCTTTTCAGCACATACTCAGACATGCCTGGAAGCCTATAGATACTGATGGTGCCTCACTGTTCTTCTCTCTGGTTCCAGCAGTGCCACGTGGCTGCTCAGAGGGGCCTGGTCAGAGCTCAGACAAGGAAGAGCCTTGGCTGTTCCTCCGTGGGCCACAGGAGCGGAACCCAGAGCACAGTTGCCACCTACTCAGAAAGCAGGCAAATAAGGCTCTGCCACTGAGCAGATGGCATGGGCTAAAGTTTTCCTGCTGTCCTGGTCATAGATGCTCAGCCTGTGGGCACCACTGAGCTGGGATGCGATGACCAATTTCGGGAGAGTCTGAAGAGTTTGTCAGCCAGAAAGCAAAGATGAGGAAGTCCTTGGTTTTCTTGTCCTTGTCCTCAGAGGGTGTTTTGGCTCCAAAGATGAGGTCATAAACCCCCACAACTGGCTCAGGTGTTTTCCTTGGGTACCCTCTGCCTGCTACCACCCTGCACGGGCTTCCTTTCACCACTGATGATGAGTCTTTCTGTCTTATCATCACTGTAGACCAGTTGGTCTCCTCATTAGACCCTGATTTACCCATGGAAATGTATCTTGTTCACTGTTGCAGCTCCAGTGTCTGACACACAGCCTTGGTGTGTAGTAGGTGCTCGGTTAGTGTTTATTGAGTGAATAATGAAGAAAACAAATGATAAATGCCATAGTCTATAATTTATAGTCTCATAGTGCATTCAGGAAGAATTCAGTGGTATGGACCACTTTGTGTAAGTGGTTAGAATTTAGGTGTAAGGGGCGGCGCCTGTGGCTCAGTGAGTAGGGCGCCAGCCCCATATGCCGAGGGTGGCGGGTTCAAACCCAGCCCCGGCCAAACTGCAACCAAAAAATAGCCGGGCGTTGTGGCGGGCGCCTGTAGTCCCAGCTGCTCGGGAGGCTGAGGCAAGAGAATCGCGTAAGCCCAGGAGTTGGAGGTTGCTGTGAGCCGTGTGACGCCACGGCACTCTACCCCAGGGCGGTACAGTGAGACTCTGTCTCTACAAAAAAAAAAAAAAAAGAATTTAGGTGTAGGAGAATGATCAACTTTATTGCCAAATGAAGTTTATTGATTCAGCATCTGCTCTATGCCGGGTTCAAGGTGCTGAATTGCACAATGAGTAGACCACAGTTTGGAGTATAGAGGGATAAACCTCTGCAGGGTTTATCTCAGGAACTTCCTAGGGACCAGGGAGCACAGACACAATGGACCTCTCTAGAAGGGAACACGGGCACACAGACACATCATTCACATATGTACATACACCCCATTCCCACTTGCATTCATTTATTTATTTATTTAGAGGCAGGGTCTCACTCTGTTTCCCAGGGTAGAGTGCTGTGGCATCATAGCTCACAGCAATCTCAACCTCTGGGGCTCAAGCAATCAGCCTCTCAAGCAGCTGGGACTACAGGCGCCTGTCACTACAGCCTGCTAGTTTTTCTATTTTTAGTAGAGATGGGATCTCGCTTTGCTCAGGCTGGTCTCAAACTCTCAAGCTCAAGCAATCAATCCACCCACCTCAACCTCCCAGAGTGCTGGGATTACAGGCATGAGCCACTGTGCCCGGCCCACACTTACCTTTCCTATAACACACCCAGGTACACTTTCACACTTACATAGAGGTCTGAACACTCTTAGGGAGAGATTTGTGAGACTGTTTCACTTATACTCCACACAACACACCCCTCGCCTCAGGCCAGAGGAGCAGACAAGGGCATTTTCTCACTGTCATTCCTAAATTCTGGAGAGAGGATGAATTCCAAAGGATGACATTAACAGATAGAAGGAATAAATATGATGACCACCTTCCCTGAATTTTCGAGGGAAATTCGAATTACCAAGGGAAGCATGGGAATTGGAAGTATGGGAAGTAGTCTTCCACAGAAATATCAAAACAGATGCTGAAAATTGGGCCTGATTTGGAGCTCATGAATTATAGAACTCAGGTTAAATCAAAACTTCCACCATCATCTACAGTGTGGGAGGAATGTTTATTTTTATTTTTCTCACACTCCACCTTGAACGCAGAAGTCACTGCCAAGAGAAGTTAAAAAACAGCTCCAGAAAAACAGTAGGGATACTCCAGCCACCTTGCTGGGCAGAATAATTCAGTGTGAAGATAGAGGCAATCAGGGTGATAAGACGGTAAATCACTGCCAGTTTTTCCCTTTCCATAGCCAGAGGCATCCTAGGTGGCATCCTTCTCTGAAAGTCCTTTTTGTTGCTTCTTGCTGAGGTCATCAGGTCCTGCAGGGACAGAGGCTGAGATTAGCAGACTTAAGTGGGATGCTGTGCAGCACACAGAGGTAACAGGGGGTTCATTCAGTATGAAGTTTCAGGCCAACAGCAGCCAGGGAGGCACAAGGTTGAGAGTTTTCAGGAAAATCGACCCCAGCACAGAGAAGTGACAACCAAAGATGTGAGGGAGGGCTTGGAAGAGGGCCTGCGATCAGAATCAGGTAGGTCTGAATGGAAACCTTGCCTGAATCAGTCTTGCTGTGAAAACCCAGGCTATTTTCTTCACGTTGCTCATAAAATGAATGAAGTCATATCTACTAGAAGAAGTAAATCGAATCTATGGGGGAAAACACCTGATTCATTCATTCAACCAGCTTATAATCAATGATAATAACTAGTATTTGTTGAGTGCTTACTATTCAAAACACTGTATGTGCATAAGCGTCTTCAATCCTTAGAACAATGCTGTGAACTTATAATTGTTACTATTATCGTCATTTTAAACGTGAGGCACAGAGAGTTTCAGCAACAGGAGAAAAGTCACACAGCTCATGAATGACAGGGCTAAAGTTTGAATGCAGAGAAGCCGGCTACAGAGGCCATGTTCTTAGTCACTATGCTGCCTAAGGGGCAGCATAACTCCCGGTGCAGGAGATAACATGTATGCTGGTGAATCAGACTATCAAGATCTCTGTTCTTACAATGCTTACATGACAGTGGAGTACAGAGATGGTAAACAAATAAATGAAGACAAGGACTGCAGATAAAGGCGAGAGCCATGAGGACAATAAAACAGGCTGAGGGGGTTTGTAAAAGGAAGGGCTATTCTGACAGAACAGTCGGAGCCCGTTTCTCTGAGTAAATGGAATTTCAGTTGTTGAGTTGAGATTCAAAAGACGTGGAAAAGGCAACTAGATGGTGATGTAGGGAAAAGCATCCCAGACAACAGGAACAAGAAGGCACCAAGGCTCTGGGGTGGGAATGAGCTGGGAGCCATCTAGAAACAGAAAGAGACTGGGCTATGGTGAGCAAGGCGAGCTGTGGGAAGTCACGAAGTAGGTAATGAGAAAACAGTGATCAGATCAATTATGTGAAGACAAGAAGTTAGATGTTTTTCTGAGTGTGAAGGAAATACCCCTTAAATAGTTTTTTAAAGAATAGAATGATCTAATTTTACTTTTAAAAGATCTGTCAGGTGTGTCAAAAATAGATAAAACTCCTGCGTGGCAAAGATTAAGCACTCAATAAATATGAGAATTCCCTCCTCACACTGGGAGATGCCATGGGGAAGAGAAAAGGACGCTAATGTTCAGTGGAAAAGTCCTTTCTTTGCCAAGAATCATAGAGGCTATCAGGCTCCTACAGAGAAAGAGGATTTTGAAACGATTTGGCCTGACCCTCTAGTATAGACAGGATGCTGCTCACAGACACGAGGCACATTCTATTTGCCAAGCCCCATCCTCTTTGTAGAAACCTCTTGCCTTATTCATTCTGGCTCCGTGCACTGCTTATTGTGTGTTGTCACCTGTAGCAGCAAGCTCTCAGGGCAATATTTGCTAAACATCTGCAGGACCAAACAATTTGGCAGGAGGCAAAGGTGGTAACTTTATGTTCACTGGCCATTAAGACATCTCTAATTAAAAGTCTTTTCTCAGGAAGGCTGCTGAGATATGAATCTCTAATTCTGATATTGTTTTCTTCCTGCTCTGGACCATGAGGACTGAGTCATTCTTTTGGTTGCCAAAGACAATGATGACGGAAACACATTTTCTGTCTTTAAAGAAAGAGGCATGAGACTGAACAGCGCCTGGTGACAGGGATGTGATACATGTCACCCACGGGCAGCCCCAAAGTGTTGGACATTCCATTCCATGAGCAGCAGCCTCCCTGTTTTCTTTTGTTTTATTTCTTTCACTTTTGAGTAGCTGCCCATGGGACCGAAACTGGACTCTGGTTAACAGTCAGAGCTCAATTAGGTGCTTACCAAGCCTCACACAAATCTTGGTTCCCCAAACAAGCGTTGCTCAAAATGGCTTTGGAGCTCTGATTTCGTAACTTCCATGCCATATGTATTTGAAACCAATGATTGACTGGCGTCCTCACTGATAAGAGATTTGATAATTGGTTACAGTTGCAAGCCTGGATGTTACCACAAGCTTCAAAGAGGAAAGAAAAAGTTGCAGGGGCAGCGCCTGTGGCTCAGTGAGCAGAGTGCCAGCCCCATATGCCAGAGGTGGCAGGTTCAAACCTGGCCCCCGGCCAAAAACTGCAAAAAAAAAAAAAAAGAAAAAAGAAAAGAAAAAGTTGCAGAAAGCTGCAACAGTGAGCACAAACATTCTTGGTCAGCAAGGTGAAATCCAGCCTTGTGCAAGGCCTTCTCTGTGTTCTAAAGTATAAAATGATTCGATAAAATAATGTCAATTAAATAACACACAGAGCTCCAGGCAGGATGGGGTGATCTCCATGTGACCCAAAGATGAGGAGAGATTTCCCAGGCTGTGTGGGAAGCAAGATCTGACGCCCTGGGCCTGGGATAGTAACGCCCTTAGAGAGAAACTGTAGTCAAGGCTGTGACATCTAAGGGCTGAAAGGAGAAAGAATAAGACTCTGAATAAAATAGGGCACCAGGGAACATAGGCTAAGTCTATAAACAGGAAAGAAAAATTTCCCTTCCTGCCCCAGGATGGAGCCCAGAAGTGAATGTCTGTCTAGGTTGCTGATAAAAAGTCGTTACAAAAGGTTAGAATCCTGGAACTTCATGCAATGCAGTGGATAAGCCTGAGTTCTAACTCCTCATATAGTGTAGAAACTCCAAGGCATGAAAGAATGTGGAAGCTAGCCAGAAAGTGGGGGAGCTCTGCAGAGGCAATCGTAGAGCCAGACGGTAGGAATCCTCCCAAACATAGCCACGCGCACAACCCTGTAATGACACCTCCTGCTAAGAGTGAGCCTACAGGCAACAGCTACCAAATGAATTATATGTGGTCATTACGAAAGTTTTGAGAGACACAAAAATCAAGAAATGTAAAATCCATGCAGACAGAAACAAATGAAGCTCTCCCAGCGACAGGACAAGCTGAGCAAGTTGAAACTTACACAGGTGAACCAGAAAGGATGCTGTGGACTGTGTTTCTTGGACCCTGTGATTTTAAGAAATAACGGACCATTACACAGTCTGTCACAAAACGTTCGTGGTCACCTGCATATTAAAGACTACACAAAGACGAGGGGAATTTACGAGCAAAGAGACACTTGCTGAGAGAACCTGTAAAGAAGATAAGCCAGAAAGGAGAAATTAAATCCAGATGCAAGAAGAAAGATGCAAAAAGCAATAGGGAGCAAAGAAACAGAAAGAAAAGGAGCAAAAATAAATATGGTCCCTTCTTGGCCCGGCCACTGACAAATTAGCAAGTGAGCATTGCTGTGACTGGGGGGAAACTATCTTTCCGGTGGTTTCCTTTTTCACGTGGGATTGCTGGCTGCCCTTTGTCTTTGGAGTTACGAGATGATCCTGGTTCTGCTGGCTACAAAGTCTGTTTACTCGCAAAGCCAAAGGTTAAATGTGCTTGCACCAGATTGAGTGCACAGGAGAGGCATGCCAGCTTTCCTCCACCAATGGGGGTGGGATTCTGATGCTGACACACCCACCTGCTTTACCAAACAGACCTAAGTGCATCATTGTGTTTAGTGCATTAAGATATTTAAGGAAGCCAAACTTTTTTTCTTTTTTTTTTTTTTCCTGCAATATCTGCTGACTTAAGCATGGCCTCCTGTGTAGCACATGTGAGCTGGAGATGGCAGTGGTAGAAAAATCACATGATGTCAGCACTAACCTATGCGTTTGGATGTGAACCTGTTGGCAAATTATAGCCTGTCACTCTCAAATGAGCGAGCGGAGATGGAAATGTCAATTTGAACAGATGCTTTTTTTTCTCCTTTTTTTCCCCCTTTGCATTACAATTTAGGAGGTGACACAAATATCATAAAGCACAAGCCTAATGTATGAGTTTTAAATTCAATAGTGAAAGGGGGAAGAGAGAGAAGAAGAATGGGAGTTGCAAGAGGATTTTTGTGGTTTATTGAGCAATAAATGTGGCAATGTAGGAGGAATAAGAAGGAAGGGAGAGATCAGCTTTGTTTCTTTATTTGGGGAAGATGCGAAGAAAGGGACCACGGCTTGGTTACAAAAAGCAGCCTGTAAAAGATGGGTGAGAGAAGAAAACCCTCCAGGAGCCACATTGCTCAGGAAGCACAGCCTGAGGCAGCAAGGCACCAGGATCTTGACAACAGGAGCAAGTCTCCAACATGAGGGGCAAGAAACTATTTGGCAACACATCTGTGGAGGGGCCCACAGTACCATAATAAAGTTCTTTCAGGTCTCTTTTGACCCCTGTGATTTAAGACTTGAGGGAAAGCAGTTTCTGTGCTTTAAGCTCCCCAAAACGAAGAAACCAGATTACATTAACAGCTTCTGGCCAGCAAAGCACAAGACAGCAACGTCGTTTATTTTCCGACATGTTCCTCTCCCGGTGATGGGCCCCAGGCGTGTGGAGTAAAATATAAACAGCAAGAGCGATCCCAGTAAACAAGCACTTTGTTACAGGCGTTGATCCTTCCGGATTGGGGTTCCAGAGGTGGAGGCTCCGGCCAGAGGTTGCAGAGGACCTTGGAGGAAAGGCTGAAGACTTTATCACTATTTTACGCCCAGGAGAGCACAAGGTTAGGGTCAAGTTTGCAGAGGGGAGTATTAAAGGGATTTGGGGTGAGCTATATCAGGCACCCAGATAAAGGGCAGAAGAGATTTCAAGCCATTCTGACCTGTATTTCCCACCTCCCACTTTTTATTTTTCCTCTGGGCTGTGTTTCCACAGCTTCTAAGCATCCTATCTTAGCTTTGCTTTTATGTACTTTGACAGTCCAGAAATAATTTGAGCTGGAATCTTTCATCTTTCCCCTATTTGATGTGAGCATTGGGTAAGACCTATATAAATAATAAAAATAACAGCTCACACTTATGGAACATTTAATAGCAACCAGGGATTAGCTTATTTAATCTTCATAACCATCATTGAGGTAAATACTCTCGTTTCCTCTGCATTATTTGTTAAAACTCAGACTCTCACGCTTGTTAAGGGGTAGGGCTGAGACTGAACCCAGGCAGACTCACTCCAGAAACGTAGGCTTAACCACAAGTTGTCCCATCAAATGGCACTCTTGACTGCCAAATTGATTCGGATGACAATTGCGGCTCTTTGTCACCAGCTGATAAAAGAGATGAAATGACAATTAAAGCACCCAGTGAAATATTGGAGAAGAAATGCTAATAAATTTGAAGGAAGGATGCATTTGCTCGGTAGCTTGTCCCTACCTACCAAATAAGATACAAATGATAAGCTTTAAAAATATTAATATTTGTTTCATTTGTATTTCCTGCTGTGCCTCTTCCATAGTTTGTGCTTGGCTTTTTTTTTAAGTTTTTTAAAAATAGACTTTATTTTTGGTGCAGTTTTAGACATATAGAAATATTGAGCAGATAGCAAAGACTTCCATATGCACTCCCCACTTCTAGTCCCACCCTGAGCAGACCATGTCCCCTGTTATTAAGATTTTGCATTAATGTGGTCTATTTCTTACAATTACATTATAAATCACTATTCACAAAAGCCTTAGTTGACATTATGATTCATTCTTTGTGTTGCAAGGTTCTATGTGTTTTGACAATGCATAAAGACACATCTCCACCGTTATGATATCATATGAATAGTGTCTCCCCTCACAAAAAGCCCCGTGCTTCATGTATTCATCATGTCTTCCCTTCCCACAAACACCTAGCAACCACTGATTTTTTGCTGTTTCTATAGTTTTATCTTTTCCAAGAAATGTCATATAGTTAGAATTATTTAATGCACAGGCTTTTCAGACTGGCTTCATTCACTGAGTACAGTACATCTCCGAGCTTCTCCCTGTCTTTTCACGGCTTGCTAGGTCATTTCTTTAGAGCCACTGAAGAATAGGCCATTGTATAGACATACCACAGATTATTAATTCACCTATTGAAGAGCATTGTAGTTGCTTCCAGCTTTCGCCTGTTATTGAAAAGGGGCTGTAAATGTTCACCGGCAGGTTTTTGTGCATAGAAATGTTTTCCACTATTTTGGGTAAATATCTCAGAATGTAATTGCCACAGTCACATGTATGGCTATGATTAGCTTTGAAGAAACTGCCAAGCTGTCTCACAGGACGGGAGACGTACTCCCACCAGCAGCACATAAGTGTTCCTGCTGCTCTGCATCCTTGTCAGCATTTGGCATTGTCAGATATTTGGATTTTAACCATTCATATAGGTGTGTAGCTGTACCTCATAGTCTTAATTTGTGATTCCCTAATGACATTGACCATCTTTTAATATGTTTGTTTGATATCTGCATATCTTTCTTGGAGAAGAGTCAGATATTTTGCTCATTTTTAATTGTGTTGTTTGTTTTCTTATCGCTGGGTTTTAAGAGCTTCAATTTCTAATATTTGGTAATTTGTTTATTTTAGATGAAAGTTACTTAACAGATAAACGTATTGTAAATATATTTGTCCCGCCGGAGGCTCCTCTCTTCATTCTCTTAAGAGTGTCTTTCTCAGAGTGAAGTTCTGATTTTAGTAAAGTCCAACTTACCATTTTTTAACAAAGTATGATTTTGATATCACTTAAGTTTTCTTCCCAAAATTTTGTAATTTTGTAGTTTAGATCTAAGATGTATTTTGATTTAATTTTTGTGACATTTGTTTTTGCATATTAATGTCCAATTTTTTGGAAAAGATTCTCTTTTCTTTGTTGAATTTTCTTTGTTCCTTTGTCAAAGATTGCTTTATTATAAAATCTACAAAGACAGCTTATTTCTTCCCTCCCTTTTGTATACCTATTTCCTTTTCTTGTGTTATTCCATTAACTAGAAGTGCCAGAATAACATTTAGAATGAGTGGTAGAAAGAGATATCATTTCCTTATTTCTTAGAAGGAAAGTTTCAAGTTTCTCACAATTAAGTATTAATAGATATTAACTGTAGATTTTTTGTAGATAGTTTTTTTTTTTTATCAAGTTGAGGACGTTTGAAAGGTTCCCTCTCTTCCTAGTTTTCTGAGAGTTTGTAATACAAAAGCATGTTGGATTTTGTCAAATGCTTTTTCTAAATCTATTGATATAATCATATGATTTTTATTCTTTAAGCTATTGACACAATAGATTAGATTGAGTTTTGATGATGAATCACCCTTTAAGGCTAGAATATATCCTGCATGTTCATGTGTGTCATTATTTTCATGTATTTTCAGAGTCTATTTCATGAGGTGTTGAGGATTTTTGCGTCCATTTTCATGCCAGATACTGACCTGTAGTTTTTCTTTCTTATAATGTCTTTATTTGGTTTTGATATTAAAGTAATGTTGGCCTCATATAATAAGTTAGGAAGTATTCACTTTGCTTCTATCTTCTGGAACACATTGTCATTTTTTTCCTTCGACACTTGGTAGACGTCACCAGTGGAAACCATCTGTGCCTTGTTCTTTCTATTTAGGAAGCTTATTAACAGTAAATTCAATTTATTTAATAGATATAGGCCTATTTAGATTATTCACATGAAAGCTATATCCCAGTTATAACCTAAGAATAGGGAGAAAGGGGAAAGGGAGGGGAGGGGGGAGGGAGGGGGATGGAGGGGGATTAATGGGATTACACCTGCGGTGCATCTTACAAGGGTATATGTGAATCCTACTAAATGTGGAATGTAAAGGTCTTAGCAAAATAACTAAGAAAATGCTACAAAAGCTATGTTAACTAATGTGATGAAAATGTGTCAAACGATCTATGAACCAAGTGTATGGTGCCCCACAATCATACTAATGTACACAGCTATGGTTTAATAAAAATAAAAAAAATAAAAAAAATAGATTATACATTTCTCTTTGCGTGACCTTAGGTACTTTGTATCTTTCAAGGAATTGATTTATATTGTCCAAGTTATCAAATTTGGAGGCATAGAGGTGTTCGTAATACCCTTTTATTAGCCTTCAGCATCCACAGGATCAGGAATGATGTTGCCTCTTCAATTTCTAATATTTGGTAATTTGTGTCTTCTCCGTTCTTGGCTAGGCAGACTGGAGGTTTATGAATTTCATTAACATTCTCAAAAAGCTAAATTTTTATTTCATTGATTTTCTGTATTAATTTCCAGTTCTCTGTTTTAATGATTTCAGTTCTATTTTTTTATTATTTGTTTCCTTCTGTTTCTTTAGATGTATCTAGTTTCCAAAGACAGAAGCTTCAATTATTGATTTTGATTATTTTTCTTTTCTAAAATGCTATGTATTGCTTTTTAAGCACTGTTTTCTTTATGTCTCAATATTTTGATTGGTTGTACCTCCATTTTCATTCGGTTTAAAATATTTTTAAAATTTATCTTGAGATATCTTTGACCCATGTGTAATTTAGAAGTTTTTATTCAATCTTCACATTTCTGTTATATTATTCATTTTTAATTGATTCCATTGCTGTTTGACGGCATACTCTTAAAGGTGTATTTTATAGTCCAGAAAATTCACCAAATTCTATCTAGTGGATTTTTTAGTGAGGTTGAGAAGAGTGTACATTGTGATGTTATGTACAAGAGGTCTTTTAAAAGTTTGTGGAAATTTTCTATTATGAAAATCCTATGCATGGTTTGCAATTTTTTTTTTGCCCCCAAATAAATTTGGACTAACCTGTTATAACATGTCTGTACAGGAGCTCTGTCTGAGGCATTAAGAAGTATAAGACATCAGTTTGAAAAGAGCCCTTATAGAGCAACATGAATGCTACTAAAATTGAAGCAAGAACAAATATCAAATTTATGGTGCAACTTGGGTGGAAAATGGTGAAATTTATAAATGATTTATTAAAAGTGTGTGGGAACAACACTCAAAAAAAAGTAGCAATGGATAATTTAGTTTTCAAAAGAATAAGATAATATTGAAGATGAAGCCTGCAGCATCAGACCACCCATATCAATCTGTGAGGAAAAAAAATAATCTTGTCCATGCTTTAATTGAAGAGGAGTAACAATTAGCAGCAGAAACAACGGCCAACACCACAGACATCTCAATTGGCTGAGCATATACATTCCTAGTGAAAAATTAAAGTGAGCAAAATTTACACTCAATAGATGCCCAGACTGTTGCACCCAGATCACCTGCAGACAAGGGCAGAACTTCAATGGAAATTCTAAATAAGCAAGATCAATATCCCAAAGCATTTGTTCAAAGAATTGTAACGGGAGATGAATCATGTCTTTACCCATATCATCCTAAAGATAAAACACAATCTAGGCAATGACTACCAAGAAGTGGAAGTGGTGCAAGAAAAAAATGGATCAGTCAAGAGCAAAGATCAGGGCAAAAGATTTTTAAGATGCTTAAGGTATTTTGTTTGTTGATGTTCTGAAGGCTCAAAGAATAATCATATCTCCTTATTATGAGATTTGCTGGGAAAGTTAACCAAAGCTCTAGCAAAAAAGTGCCTGGGAAAGCTCCACCAGAGTGTCTTTTTCCATGAGGGCAATGCCCCTACTCATTCTTCTCAATCAAACAGGAGCAATTTGGAGAGATGTTTGGGTAGGAAATCATTAGCCATTCACCTCGCAGTCCTGATATGGCTCCTTCTGCCTTTTTTTTTTAATTATTAAATCATAGCTGTGTACATTAATGCAGTCATGGGGTACAATGTGCTGGTTTTATATATAATTTGAAATATTTTCATCAAACTAGTTAACATAGCCTTCATGGCATTTTCTTAGTTAATGTGTTAAGACATTTATATTTTACATTTAGTAAGTTTCACATGTACCCTTGTAAGATGCACTGTAGGTGTAGTCCCACCAACTACCCTCACTCCACCTATCTTTCCCCCTCCCCTCCCCTCCCTTTCTCCTTTCCCCATATTCTTGGGCTATACTTGGGTTATAGTTTTCATATGAAAGATATAAATTAGTTTCATAGTAAGGCTTAGTACATTGGATACTTTTTCTTCCATTCTTGAGATACTTTGCTAAGAAGAATATGTTCCAGCTCTATGCATGTAAATATGAAAGAGGTAAAGTCTCCATCTTTCTTTAAGATTGCATAATATTCCATGGTGTACATATATACCACAATTTATAGATCCAGTTGTGGGTGGATGGGCACTTGGGCTTCTTCCATAACTTACCAATTATGAATTGGGCTGCAATAAACATTCTGGTACAAATGTCTTTGTTATAATGCGATTTTTGGTCTTCTGGATATATACCTAGTAGAGGAATTATAGGATCTAATGGGAGGTTTATTTTTAGTTCTCTAAGTGTGCTCCAAACATCTTTCCAAAAGGAACATATTAGTTTGTATTCCCACCAGCAGTGTAGAAGTGTTCACTTTTCTCAACACCCACGCCAACATCTCTGGTTTTGGGATTTTGTGATATGGGCTAATCTTACTGGAGTTAGATGATATCTCAAAGTAGTTTTGATTTGCATTTCTCTGATGATTAAGGACGATGAGCATTTTTTCATATGTCTGTTGGCTGTGCACCTGTCTTCTTCAGAGAAGTTTCTCTTCAAGTCCCTTGCCCTGAGAATGGGATCACTTGTTCCTTTCTTGCTAATACGTTTGAGTTCTCTGTGGATTCTGGTTATTAAACCTGTGTCAAAGACATAACCTGCAAATATCTTGTCCCACTCTGAGGGATGTCTGTTTGCTTTACTTACTATGTTCTTGGCTGTGCAGAAGCTTTTTACTTTCATCAGGTCCCAGTAGTGTATTTTTGATGCTGCTTCAATTGCCTGGGGGGTCCTCCTCATAAAATATTTGCCCAGGCTGATTTCTTCAGGAGTTTTCCTTGCATCTCTTCTAGTATTTTCATAGTTTCATGTCTTAAGTTAAAATCTTTAATCCAGGGAAAGTCTATCCCTAGTTAATGGTGAAAGGTGTGGGTCCAGTTTCAGTCTTCTACAGGTTGCCAGCCAGTTCGCCCAGCACCATTTGTTAAATAGATAATCTTTTCCCCACTGAATGTTTTTAATTGGCTTGTCAAAGATCAAATAATGGTAAGTAGCAGGGTTCATCTCTTGGTTCTCTATTCTGTTCCATACATCTACCTCTCTGTTTTTGTGCCAGGACCAGGTTGTTTTGATCACTATCGACTTGTAGTATATTCTGAGGTCTGGTAGCATGATTCCTCCTGCTTTGTTTTTATTTCTGAGTAATGTCTTCACTATTCAATGTTTTTTCTGATTCCATATAAAATGAAGTATTCTTTTTTCGAGATCTTTAAAGTATGACAGGGGAGCTCTTAATAGGAATTGCATTAAAATTGTATATTGCTTTGGGTAGTATGGCCATTTTAACAAGGTTGATTCTTCCCAGCCATGAGCATGGTATGTCTTTCCATTTCTTAACATTTTCAGCTATTTCTTTTCTTAGAGTTTCATAGTTCTCTTTATAGAGAGCTTTCACGTCTTTTGTTAGGTAAATTCCCAAATAGTTCATCTTCTTTGGCACTACTGTGAACGCAATAGAGTTCTGGCCTGTTTTTTCAACTTGACTATTGTTGGTATATATAAAGGCTACCAATTTATGAGTGTTAATTTTTGTAACCTGAGACGCTGCTGTATTCCTTGATCACTTCTAAGAGTTTTGTAGTAAAATCCCTGGTGTTTACCAGATATACAGTCATATCATCTGGGAAGAATGAAAGTTTGATCTCTTCTGACCCTGTATGGATACCCATGATCACCTTTTCTTCCCTAATTGCGATGGCTAAAACTTCCATTACAATGTTAAAGACCAGTGGAGATGATGGGAAGCCTTGCCTGGTTCCTGATCTGAGTGGAAATGATTTCAATTTAACTCCATTCAATACAATATTGGCTGTGGGTTTGCTGTAGATGGCCTCTATCACTTTAACAAATGTCCCTTCTATACCAATTTTCTTAAGTGTTGGGATCATGAAGTGATGCTGGATATTATCAAAAGTTTTTTCTGTATCAATCGAGAGAACATATGATCTGTGTTTTTTAATTTGTTTATGTGCTGATTATATTTATGGATTTATGTATATTGAACCATCCTTGAGACCCTGGTATTAAACCAACTTGGTCATGGTGTACAATTTGTTTGATGTGTTGCTGGATTCTGTTTGTCAAGATCTTATTGAATATTTTTGCATCAATAATTATTAGTGATATTGGTGTATAATTTTCTTTTCTTATTGGGTCTTTTCCTGGTTTGGGGATTAAGGTGATGTTTGCTTCATAGACTGTGTCAATAGTATTTCTTCTTTTTCTGTATTTTGGAAAATGTTGAGTAATATAGGTACTAGTTCCTCTTTAAAGGTTTGGTAGAATTCTAATGTGAAGCCATCTGGTCTCAGGCTTTTCTTTTTAGGGAGATTTTGTATGGTTGATGCTATTTCAGAACTTGATATAGGCCTATTCAACTTTTCCACTTGATTCTGGCTAAATCTTGGAAGGTGGCGTGCTTCCAAGTATTGGTCAATTTCCTTCAGATTTTCATATTTCTGAGAATAAAGTTTCGTATAATATTTGTTAAGGGTTTTTTGAATTTCTGAGGAGTCCGTTGTTATTTCGTGTTTGTCATTTCTGATTGATGAAATTAGATATTTTACTCATTTTTTTCCTGATTAGGTTAGCCAAAGGTTTATCTATTTTATTGACCTTTTCAAAAAACCAACTTTTTGATTTATTGATCTGTTGTATAATCCTTTAGTTTTCAATTTCATTTAATTCTGCTCTAATTTTGGTTATTTCTTTTCTTCTACTGGGTTTGGGATTAGAATGTTCTTCCTTTTCCAGTTGCTTGAGATGTCCCATTAAGTTGTTAATTTTCCCTCTTTCCGTCTCTTGAGGAAGGCTTGCAGTGCTATAAATTTCCCTCTTAGGGCTGCCTTTGAGGTATTCCAGACGGTCTGATAATTCATGTCTTCATTGTCATTTTGTTCCAAAAATTTGGTAATTTCCTTCCTAATCTCATCTATGACCTAGCTATCATTCAGCATAAGGTTATTTAGCATCCATGTTTTTCTATGAGTATGCATATTCCTGTTGTTACTGAGTTCAACTTTTATTCCATGACAGTCCAAGAAGATGCAAGGAATAATTTCTATTCTTTTAAAATTGCTGAGGTTGGACTTGTTACCTATGTTCTGATTGATTTTGGAGCATGTTCTGTGGGCTGATGAGAGGAATGTGTATTCAGTTTTGTTAGGATGAAATGTTCTGTAGATGTCTGTTAAATCCAGTTGTTGAATGGTTAAGTATAAATCTAAAATTTCTTTGCTCAGCTTCTTATTGGAGAATCTATCCAGCACTGCCAAAGGAGTGCTAAAATCTCTGACTATTAAGAAGCTGGAGGAAATAAATCAAGTTGCTCATGCCTGTTAGAGTCTCTCTTATAAATTGAGGTGCATTCTGATTGGGTGCATAAATATTAATAATTGAAATCTCATCATATTGAGTATTACCCTTAACAAATATGAAGTGACAATCCTTATCCTTTCCTACTTTTGTTGGTTTAAAGCCTATTGTATCTGTGAAGAAAATTGCAACACCTGCTTGTTTCTGCTTTCCATTTGCTTGGAATATAGATGAACATCCTTTCACCCTGCATCTATATTTATCTTTTAACGTAAGTTGAGATTCTTATATGCAGCAGATATCTGGCCTGAGTTTTTGTATCCAGTCAGCTAACCTGTGTCTCTTTAGAGGAAAATTTAAGTCATTCACATTAATTGAGAATATTGATAAGCCTGGTAGAATTTTGGGTACTGAGTTTTTCTAAAGTCCAGTGGACATTTTTAATCTTTTCACCACTGTGGAAGTTGCAATTTGATCAAAAGTTTCTGAGTGAGTTTACTTTTGTTGTGGAGGATTGCACTGGTCATTATGGAGAATATGTCTAAGAATATCTTGAAGAGCTTTTTTATTTATGCAAATTTCAACATGTGATTGTCATTAAAGTATTTAATTTCTCCATCATAAATGAAACTCATTTTAGCTGGATACAGAATCCTGGGTTGAAAGTTACTTTGTTTTAGGAGATTAAAAGTTGATGACCACCCTCTTCTAGCTTGAAAGGTTTCAGGAGAGAGATCTGCAGACATTCTAATATTCTTCCCCTTGTAGGTTATGGTTTTCTTATGTCTGGCTGCTTTCAGAATTTTCTCCTTCATATTAACTTTAGTGAAGTTAATTATGATGTGCCTGGGGGATCTCTTATTCAGGTTGAGTCGTGCTAGAGTTCTGTCTGTTATCTGAATTTCAGAATCTCTTGGTATGTCTGGAAAGTTCTCTTTCATTATCTCATGAAGAAGAGCTTCTGTGCTGTGTGAAGCCCCTTTGTTGCCTTTGGGGATTCATATAAGGCAAATGTTAGTTCTCTTCGAGTTTTTCCAGAACTCTCTGAGAGAATGATCTGTTTTTGCTCTCCATTTCTCTTCCTTGTTGAGAGTTCGGGAGCATTGGAATGCTTTGTCTTCAATGTCAGAAGTCCTTTCTTCTGCTTGCTCCATTCTTTTACTGAGGGATTCTACTGTATTTCTCAGATCTTTGAGGGCTGCAAATTCTTGTCTCAATGTGTCAAAATCATTGGTGATTTTGTCTTTGAATTCATGAGACAACTTTTGAAATGCTCCTTGAATTTCTAATTCAACTTTGCCTCTATTCTATTTATCTTATTTGCAACTTATTTGCAATAAAATTCTGAATTCGATTTCTGACATCTCAGCCATCTGTTATGAATGGGGGTTTGATCTACTCTGGTTATTCATGCTACCAGAGTTTTTCTGCTCATTCTGCCCCATGATTATTTTATACCGTTTGGCTAGATAAGCACATAAGGAGAAGTTGGGTTGGAGCCAACTTCCAGGAGTAGTCATTAACCAACCCTTTGCCCAAAAGCTGGGACTTGTGTCTGTATCTTTTCTCCTAGAGCTTTGCCAAGGACCTGTACAGTGCTATGGCCTGAGAAACTGGGGGCCTGCTTGGTGTGGTTGCACTAAGTGGCTCTGTCATGTTTTCATATGATCTCTGTCCTACCCTAGTGAATCAGTTACTCTGGGTTGAAGTCTCAACTGTGGAGAAATACCAGCAATTAAGTCACACCACCCTCCAGAGGCAACAATTGGAAAAGGAAAATCAAACCTTCCCACAACCACACACCCAGGTTACCACTTTCAATAGTCCTTGGGTGATTGGCCCAGTTCAAGAGGTCCAAATCAATTGTCCCAATCAGCACTGGTCTCAGGTTAGAGAGTTCAAAAGGTCTCCTGGAACTAGATAGCTGGGGTCTGCTGGCAGCTCAAGTATGACTCGCTCCAGTGCTCCGTGAGGTCAGAAGGACCCACCTAGCAAATAAATTAGTCTGGGAAAGTTGATGCCTCTTTCTCCACTTTGCACCTTTGTCACACCCAGTCACTGTAACCCCGCAAGGCTGTGATCCAGTTCCCTCTAATGAGCAGATGCTCCAGGGGTTTTCACCTGCCTGAGTCACAAGGGAGATCTATGTCTCCTCAGCCAGGCCACTGCTCTGTGCCACTATCCGGCAGGAGGAGGTAAGACCTGACAACCTCGGGTGCTTAATGGAGGCTGGGGCGGTTCACTCAGTTCCAGCCCCGCCCCTGATTAATGTTGCTGATAGAAGGGAACAACTTCACAGAATTTGTTTCTGTCCTGGCCATATTCCCCTGCAGATCAGACACTGTTTGAGTTCACAGAAACTGCAACTCAGCCCTGGTCTATGCCATTGCCCGGTCTTGGCTGCAATTTGTGTTGGGGAAGGTGTGGTTAGAGCTCACACTCAGCTGTCATTTCCAGCTTCTGCCTGCCTTTGTCTCAGCTATGATACTCAACCCTGGTCTGTGCCATTGCCCTGTCTTGGCTGCAGTTTGTGTTGGGGCAGGCATGGTTAGAGCTCACACTCAGCTGCCAGTTCCACCCTCTGCTTGTCTGCCTTTGTCTCAGTTATGATCCCTGAGGGCTGGGTGAGTCTTAGGCTCAGTAAAACAGTCCTCTGGGTTAGCCCTGCCCTGGGAGTCTGCCATCTCTGCGTGCATGTATTCTAGTGCCCACACTCCACCCAGGCTGGTACTGCCTCAAGTATACTCTTTACTCATGGGGCTTGCGTTTTCATCCCAAATCTGTTCTGCCAGTGGCTGCCACTGGAGAAGACGCCCAGCTTCCTCTGGTTGCCCAGAAAAACAGGGAGTGTCTATATGGAATATCTCCAGGGGTGTATAACCCTATTGTTGCCGCTGCAGCTGCTGCTCTGTGCCTTGGGGCACTGCTGCTCCTGTATGATTCCCTCTCAGCTGACCATCCTCTCCCTACCCCTGTGCCACAGAATCAGCACAGACCAGCAACAGGCCTTGTCATATTCACACCTCTCAAGAAAATGCCCAAGAATCTGGACTCCATGGGGGATAGGCTTCCAGACCTCGGGGTAAGAGTGGAGGGGAGTGCTGTAGTTCAGAATTGCAGGTAGAGAATATATAAAGTTTTATACTGTTTTATGCCTGGCAGGAGAGTGCCATGGCACCCTAATAGGGGAAGGAAGTCTGGTTTTGAGAGGGTCTCTCCCGTGGGATAAAATGGGAGGACGTTTGAACTCTGCTCGCTTGTTTGTGTGGAGTACTGTGAGCCCTTCTCATGGGGAAGGGGACTCCCAGCAGCTTGGTGGTGGATTTTGTACCTTTTGTTTGTATCCTTGAGGTCTCAGCTTGCCTCAGTAGGGTTGATGTGCATTTTTCAAACTTCTCTCTTGGCTCAGCTCCAAACCATCAGCTTACTTGCTAAACTTCTGTCCTTTAACTCTCTTATGGATGGGAGCCTCTGTGGATATCTGGCTCCAGTCAGCCATCTTGTCTCCTTCTGCCTTTTTTGTTTTGTTTCCTAATCTTAAAAACTCTTTATTTTTTTTTAATTAAGTCATATACACATAGATCATGAATACATTTATGCATATGTGGGGTACAATGTGTTGATATTTTTATACAATCTGACATGCTTACATCAAACCAATCAACATATCTTTTGCCTCATTTAATTGATTATTGTGTTAAGACATTTATGTTCTACACTTGATAGATTTGACTTATACCCTTGCAATATGCTGCATAGATGTGGTCCTGTCATTTACCCTCCCTCTATCAAACCTCTCCCCTTCCCAGCCTTCCCACTCCATTTCTCTCCTTCATCTTGGGCTATAGTTATGTTCTTTCATAAAAAAGTGTGAGTAAATATAAGTTGGTTTCATTGAGTACTGAGTACATTGGATAATTTTTCCTCCATTCTTGACATGCTTTACTCAGGAAAATATGTTCCAAGTCCTTCCATGTAAACATAAAAGAGGTAAAGTTTCCATCTTTTTAAAGGCTGCATTGTATTCCATGGTATATAGATACCACAATTTAATAATCCATTCATTTTTCTTCATTTAATCATATAAAAAAGACTGCATAGACATGTTTAAATTTTGCTTAGTTCTTTGAGGATGGAGAAAATGGCTTATATCATTGCTTATAAAAATGTGTTGACTTTAGTGGATCTTATGTTGGGAAATAAAATTTACATTTTTATTTTCATCCTTTAATTCCATCCTTCCATATTTTGAAGTCCTCTCTTATTATATAAATATAATTACATGTGGTTAACAGGTGCTGTTCAGCTCAATAATATCCTCACTGATTTTTTTGTCAGGTGACTCTGTCTCCAGTTTAAATGGTGGATTTATCTGTTTCTCCTTTCAGGTCTACCTGTTTTTGCCTCATGTAATTTTATGCTTTGTTGTTAGGTGCATATACCTCACAGATTATTACGTCTTTATGTCTTCTTGTAGAATTGATTTTTTTACCATTGTGTTATGCTTCTTTTTATGTCTGACAAGTTTCCTTGCTCTAAAGTCTTCTTTGACTACAACTAACATAAGACCTTCACATTTCTTTCTATTAGTGCTAGCTTTCCCCATCCATTTGCTTTTATTCTGCATATTAATATTAAATTGAGTTTCTTAATGGAGAGCACATAGCAGTGTCTTTCTTATTTTACTCTACTGTGACAGTTTCTTTCTTTTAGTTGGTATATTTCAGGAATTCAGATTTAAGTTTATTTTTTATGTAGTTGGATTAATATCTACCATGTTTGTAGCTATTTGACCTTTATTAAATGTGCTTTTTATCTTTTTTCTCTCTTTTCTGCCTTCTCACCTTTTAGTTGAGCATTTTATATGACTCTGTTTTCTGTCTTCTGTTAGCATATTAATTATATGTGGTGGGAAAGAAAGGTCAGTTAAGGGGTACAAATATAGTTGGGTAAGAGTATGTTCTAAAATTTGATAGTATAGCAGAGAAACCATAGTCAATCATAATTTATTATATATTTCAAAGTATCTAGAAGAGAAGAATTTTAATAGTCCCACCACAAAGAAGTTTGAGGTAGTTGATATCCCAATTACCCTAATTTGATTATTACACATTGTACATGAGTATAAAAATACCACATGTACCTCTAAAATATGTACGATTATTATGTATCAATAAAAGATACTGACTGCTCAAGAGTGCAACATACACTTACAAATAATCTAAGTACTCTTTTAAATAAACTAATACTACTTCACATGTAGTGAATGTACTTTATAACAATGTAGTCCCAATTCATCCCTCCCATTCCTGACACTATCACTGCCATCCACTTCTACCTGTCATAATCACCCAATCCATTCTTGTTATTATTGCTTTGAACAGTTATCTTTTAGATAAATTATAATAATAAAAATAAAAGATTTTACTTTTCACTGATTCCTTCTTTGATCTTCTTCTTTTCTTAATGTAGATTTGAGGTTTTTAAAAATATATACTTTATCTCATTTACTTAATTATTGTGTTAAGATATTTGTATTCTATACTAATAGATGTGATCCCACTATTCACCCTCCATCTATCTGGCTTCCCCCCTCCCCGCCCAACCCCCTTCCTACCTCCTTCATCTTGGGCCATAGTTGTGATCTATTCTTCATATGAAAGTGTGAGTGATTGTAAATTGGTTTCATAATAGTACTGAGTACATTGGGTATTTTGTTCTTCCATTCTTGAGATAATTTACTAAGTAGGATATGTTCCAGCTCCATCTATGTAAATGTAAAAGAGGTAAAGTCTCCATCTTTTTTTAGATTTGAGTTTCTGACCTGCAATATTTTCTTTTTCTCTGAAGTACTCCTTTAAATATTTCTTACAAAGCAGGTCTATTGGCAACAAATATTCTCAATTTTGTTTGTCTGAGAATATTTCTGAATACAAATGTCTATATTGGTGTGTGTACATGTGTGTGTATGTGTGTATGCATATGTGTGTGTGCATGTGTATGTTTAATCTACACTGAATTTTTTATTCCACTCTCTTTTTGCTTGAATAGCTTCTGATATGTGGTCTTTTGTAATTCCAATCCTTGTTCCTCTATAGGTAAGATGGTTTATTTTTCCTTATGGCTCTTTTATTTATTTATTTATTCATTTATTTTTTATTTTTTTTTTTTATTAAATCATAGCTGTGTACATTTATATGATCATGGGGCATCATTCACTAGCTTCACAGACCATTTACCAAGTTTCATATATACCCTTGTAAGATGCACCACTGGTGTAATCCCACCAATCCCCTTCCGTCTACCCACCTCCCCCCCTCCCCTCCCTTTCCCCCTTCCCTCTATTCTTAGGTTGTAACTGGGTTATAGCTTTCATGTGAAAACCCTAAATTAGTTTCATAGTAGGGCCGAGTACATTGGGTACTTTTTCTTCCATTCTTGAGATACTTTACTAAGAAGAATATTTTCCAGCTCCATCCATGTAAACATGAAAGAGGTAAAGTCTCCATCTTTCTTTAAGGCTGCATAATATTCCATGGTGTACATATACCACAATTTATTAATCCATTCATGGATCGATGGGCACTTGGGCTTCTTCCATGACTTAGCAATTATGAATTGGGCTGCAATAAACATTCTGGTACAAATATCTTTGTTATTATGTGATTTTTGGTCTTCTGGGTATATGCCCAGTAGAGCAATTACAAACTCCTGGAGTACTGGTTCACTACAGGCAACTGGGTCAGCCAACTGCAGGGCTATCAGTGACTGGGTGTGACAGTGGTGCAAGGTGGGGAAGGAGGCAGCAACCTTCCCAGACTGATCTATTGGCTGGGGGGCTCCTCCTGACTCCACGCAGCACTGGAGCAAGCCACACCAGAGTAGTCACCAGATCCCTGTGATCCAGTTCCCAGAGACCTCTTAAACTCTTTCACCTGAGACAGGTGCAGACTGAGACAATTGATTTGGACCTTTTGAACTGAACCAATCACCTGAGGACAAATCAGGTGGTGCCCTGGGTGCACGGTTGTAGGAAGGTTTGATTTTTCTTTTCCAATTGTTTGCCGGTGGGGGGTGGGGTGACTTAATTGCTTATGGTTCTTTTTAAGCTTTCTGTTTGTCTTTGCTTTTTTGCAATTTGAATATGATATGCCTAGGGGTAGGGTAGATATTTTGCTATTAAAGTTGCACCCTGAGCTCCTATATCTGTGGTTTAGTATCTATCATCAATTTTGGAAAATTCTCCACCATGTCAAAAATTTTTTCTGCTTCTTTCTTTGTCATTTACAATTATGCATATATTACATCCTTTATAATTGCCTCACAGTTTTTGGCTATTCTATTCTGTGTCTCTCATTCTTCTTTTTTTTCTGTTTGCATTTCAGTTCAGGAAGTTTCTGTGGGCATACCTTCATTTCACTGACCCTTCAATCACATCTAGTTAACTATTAGCCCATCAAAATGTTCTTCATTTTTGCAATCAGTTTGATTTATAGCGTTTGCTTTAGTTTCCATCTCTTTGCTTACATTATTCACCTAATTTTGCATGTTCTGCACTTTTTCCATTACAGCCCTTTGCATCTATGTAGTTATTTTAAATTTCTGGTTTGAATAAATTCCAATCTCTTTTCCATGTTTGAGTCTGGTCTGGATGCTTGCTTTGTCTCTTCAGACTGTGTTTTTATACACGTTTTAACATGTCTAGTGCTTTGTTGTTGTTGAAAGTTTGATATGATTTATGTATTGGTGTAATACTAACTAATATGGATAAGCCTTCAGAGATGTTTTATGTTTATCTAGCTAGAACTTATATTATGTTTACTTTTTCTGTAGCTATAAGGGTTAGAGGCCTATATTCACTTTAATGTCCAAGTTTTTGTTTGCATGGTTGTCTCCAGGTTTCTCTAGAAACTCTTTCTTAAATAGACTCTGATCCTTGTAACTCTTTCAGCAGTAATCCATTCTATAGGAACTCTGATAATGTGGTAACTTGTGAGGAAAAGTGTTCTATAATCTTATGAGTGATTTTAGTCTTTGGGGAGCCTGTTAGCTTCATAGATGCTTCTCAGCTTATATCTTCCTTTAAGTGAGACAGGAAGACTACAGGGAGCTGCAGCAAGGGATCTCCCTTCCCCCAGCTGGGGTAAGACAGTGGTAATGTCTTTTCTCTTGCCAGGTAGGTCTTGTTATGGAAAACGCTATGGCCTTATTTCAAAATGGTTACCTTCTCCTCCCTTGACCAAACATAAGAGGATTTTTTACTGTTTATTGTTGATCTTCACTGTGAGAACCTAGTGAGACTGCTAGAGACAAAATCCATAAAAGTGTGGAGATCTTCCTTAAACTGGGCTCCCAGGAGCTTTTAACTCCAATCTGTTCCATACTCAGCTTCCAGAGAGTCATCAGAGTTACAGTTTAAGAGTTTCTACCTTTTGTGGGCTCCAGGGGCCTCTGCTTCAGTAAGCTGATCTATTTTCTCTTTATTTGTCTCTCTCCATTTGGGGATGGCAATTTGTCCTGCCATCTCAATTAATTTTAATGGATCTAAGGAAAGTTGTTACTTTTCAGTATGTTCAGCCATTTTCTTGTTGTGACGGCAGGATGATGACTTCCCAGCTTTTGATATATTGGAGTTAAAACCAGAAACCACAAGTTCTTTCATTACATGAGTCAGATCAAGATAGTGGTTCGTTCATGTAATGGAAATGAATGAACTATCTATATGTGCAAAACTATGGATGACTATGTAATTTTGTATGGAAGAAGCCAAACAGACAGGAATACCCATATGTGATTCCATTTATATAAAGTTCAAAAACAGGCAAGACTAAACTACAGTACCTGTTTGGAATTCATAATGATGGTATACTAAAAAGAGGATAAAATGAATAATGATTGAGAAGGGAAATGAAGGTAATTCTGAAGCACTGAAAAAATTTCTATATACTGAATTCTAGATATTAGGTTTTCTATACTCTGAATTCTAGATACTAGATTTTCTATATACTGAATTCCTTAACCAACTTTCCACTGTTTCTTTTATAGGCTCAGTCCTCTGATGTACTTTTGCCTCAGTTTCCAATTTTGTCATATAAGATCTACATTGGTTGGGGCAAGGAATGGGTTTGGGAAAACTACAGCCCCTAGCCGTCTTGGATGAATTCTAATAATACCTGATTCTGCCTTTCTATAATACTAACATTACAGAAAATTTCAAAATCCTACCGCCCGAAATAACATAAAATTTTAGACACTTTTAGTTTTTATCTTTTGTCATATCCTCTTAAAAATTGTGATAAATACACATAACATAAAAATCACCATTTTAACTATTTTAAGGTACAACTTAGTGCTATTATTACATTTACAACATTGGGCAACTTTTACCAGTATCTTATTCCAGAACACTTTCATCACTGCAAAAGGAAACCCTGCACGCATTCACAATAACTCCCCATTCTTTCTTTCCCCAGCCTCTGGCAACCACTCTGTCTGTCTTTCTGTCCATATGAAGTTCCCTATTCTGGATATTTCATGACGTCATATATTTTTTAAAAGGGTAGTTGCAATATGTAAGTTTGTTTATATTTGCTTTAACTTAAAATTACACTTCAAATAATCTCCCACATAATCTTTGTAACCCTCATGTTAAGTGCTGCATAATATTCTATAAAGAAAGTGTCATAGCTAGCTTAATCATTTACCATTTGGGGAATGTTGCAAAAATTTTGTTGCAGTTTATTGATTTTGCTGCTATAGCTAACACTGTAGTGAACATCTTCATGCATGTAGCTTCTTTCCAAGTTGGAATTATTTATTTAGACTTGAATCCCATATGTGGGATATGAGAATGGAAGCTTGGAACCTAGTGATAATCTTCAAGCTCTCTTTTAATGTCTCCAAATTGTTTTTTTTTTTTTTTGATAGAGTTATACTAAATTTCAACATTATTTGGTATATGTGAGGTACCTATTTTACCAAACCCTTGCAAACAGCGGTCATAAGCTTAGTGTCTATGGTTTGTGACATACGACTTTGAGAACAGAGATGTTTTTAGCCCTTCTATTCCCTCACTACTGGCAGAGTGATTTTCTCAGAAAAACTGGTGTATCAAGCCAGATAACATTTCCAATTTATTGCTCCCGTGAAAGTGACTGTAGGATAAGAACAAATAAAGTCTGTGTTCAATCTATTCAATTAGAACAGAACAAGGAATTTATTTCAACACATACAAATCAGCAAATCCCATTCTGTTTGAATCCCATTTAGCATTTATGTAGGCTTAATTAAATCACCGATGGGGTTTCTTACAAAAAGAATGGCCTTCAGGAAATATACTTGCTAAATACTCTTCAACAATGGTTGGGGGAAAATAAATAAATGATGTGAGGCTGGTTCTATGAGTTGCTTGCATCTCTTCCAAGTTTGCAATTTCCGCTCTGGCTCGGTACTTGTAAGCAGACAAGGGGCTGATGCTGGGGCATAGGACAGGCTAGTGGAGGGGGCATTGTGTTTCTTAATTCATGAACAGCAAGCGCTGCTCTTATGTTATACCCTTCCGGAGCAAACAAGCCTTCTAATGCATGGCCAGGATTTCTCTGCATAAACAACTCCACCCTCATCCAAGTGGAGAGCCAGTGGCAATGGCACTACTTATGAGTATCAAGGTCCCTGTGCTTCTAAGATAGTATAGTAATACTGAAATATGGCCATAAACTATCCGAGCCAGTACGATAATAGTGTGAGGAGCCCAGACACATTTATGACCCTGTAGACTTCACTGTTGATCATTGAGTATCTCAGTATCTTTCTGGTAGGGGCTAAGTTATACTCACATCAACTTGTTTGATCACACCCAAGGAGGTAAGTACAATAATTATTCTCAAGATACAGGGAAAGATACATGCTAAGAGGAGTTAAGGGATAAGAGTTAAACTCATAATCTCTCCTATCTGGTTTTTTAGTTTAAACTTTTAACTACCACCCCATGTCCAGATTCTGAAGAAGAGAAGCCTAAGGACAACTTTCCTTGAAGCATTTTTTTCCTGGATAGAGCCTCACAATGCTCAATCAACACAATTGTCCACATGGGTTCTCTCCTGAGTAAACCTGGGTGTCTGTATTTCAAAGCCTTTAGGAGAACCTTGCAGCTAATTAGGCCTGAGGGTACAATCCAGCATTTGAAAAGATTGGCAGAATAAGAGGAGTTAAAAAGATTGTGCTTCAATTAGTCAAACCTTGTGTTCCTAATTTCTTTTCGTCCAACTCCAAGTCTTCAAGCATTTTGGACTACTAGTTTTGGGAGAACTTCTGTAAATAGATTCCTTTTCACAAAGGCTAAAAGGACCTTGGAACCAGCTCATCCATCCCTTTCCATTTACAGATGAGCACCTAAAAAACAAAGTCATCCTGCCAGGATCACACAGAGTGATCACACACATACACTTCAGTCATTTTATCCCAAACCCCAGCCTTCTTCCAGAAGAGCAATATCATTTCTACTGTCTTTGAAAGACAGGGGATAGCAATTCCCAGGGACCAATTGAGTTTCAACTCAGGCAATGCGTATTTGCAAAGATGCTAACTCCATTTGCTTTGCTTTGCAGGACCCAGGTGGTGGTGATGTGGTAGGTTAATAGCCTCTTTGAATATGAAGATATATGAATTGGGAAGCAGCTGAGTGCAATAGCAAAATAAAATTGAAAGTTGAAGACTAGGACTAGGATCTTAGTTCTGCTGCTTGCTACCTGTCTGTCCCCGGTGTCTGCCGCAACGCCTGACACATATTAGGTGACACCTACATACATTTAAATGTAACTTTTTTTTTTTTTTTTAAAGAAAGCCATCAAGTAATCATCATTACATTTTCTGATACCAGGCTGCATGGCTCAACTTCATGCTTAATCTGTGACTCTAGACAATACAATATTGCTAAGCTTCAGTTTTATTGTAAAGAAAATGAGGGTTATATTAGAACGTATGCCAGGGTTGTTGAGAAGACTACCAGAGAGGATGCAGACATAAAACCCAGCTCTTAGTAAGCACTCAATAAACATTTTATGTCGCTACACATGAGGATCTGACTGAGAAGGGACATCATCCTGCCAGGATCTCACAGAGCCAGAGCCGGCACTTTAGTCATTTTATCCTGAACCCTGTGTTTCCTCCAGGAGAGAGATATCATTTCTACTGTCTTTGAAAGACAGGGGATGGCACTTCCCAGAGACTAATGGGTTCTGACTCCGGCAGTTTGTATTCACAAAAATGCTAATTCCATTTGCTTTGCTATATTTTTCTGTGTACATGAGGGGATGAGGTGGCCAGAGATGGGGATAGAGGGTTCAGGAGGGACTATATTTTGCATGACTTGAGTGTCACATTTTGGAATTGAACTTTTTCTCATGAAAATCCTATTTTATAAAAGTAATTTCTAATTGCAAAAGTCTTGGGAAGCCTGTTTTCAAGCATTTCAGAAGGTCAATGAGACAGGAAGATCCATGGGACGTCTTTTCCTTATTCCCTTCTTTTTCATCGTTCTTCCTCCACTTTTCTTTCCTTTCCTCTTTCAGTGAACTTCAGATGGCAGATCTCATTTGTAGTTTTCCCTTTTGGTTGCCAAATCTCTGCTTGGCTGCCCCTCCCAGCAGCTATTAGCCTAACCCCAGCATATTGGGTGGCAAACACAGAGAGAAGTTTAAACCCATCTCACCTGAGAGGAAAACAGCCGTCCCCCTAATCTTATACTTTTCTCTCTTCCATTCCTTTCACCTAGGTAGTCAGAGCTTCTGTCTTCAGCCTCCTCCTCCTCTCATCCCGTCTGATTCATGTGTTTTCTCCCCACTGAGCCAGCTGTTGCAATGAACTGTGAGATCACAGGCAGGAGTTATTAGCAGCAAAAACATGTGTCAGGAGAGAGTAGGAGAAGGTAGAGAATGTTCCACAGGGGAGAGGTAGGCCAAGCTCACACTGGGACCAGGAAGAAGACCATGGCTGCACTGTTATTTATAATACTTAAAAAAAAAAAAAAACTTAAAAAGCTTATGAACTAAGTGCTTTTAAGCACATTAGCTTCAATTTTCTTAATAACTCCATGAGGCATGTATTACTCTTCCTATTTTAGTGATGAGGAAACGAAGATTCAGAGGCATTAGCATATTGCTCAAAATTGTATATCTAGTCACTAACAAAGCCAAGGTTTAAACTTAGATCTGAGGAAATACAGAGTCTGTGCTTTTACCTTGAACTCTCTCCCATTCAAAGATTCCGCTCCCCCCCGCCCCACCGCCTGCAGAAAAAGGATTGAGGAATAATTTCTCGGACATTCTCAGGGGTGAAAATAAGTATCCCATACACGTATCAAGGCATGTAGAAACAGATCTGAGGATTGGTGCATTGTGTATGCAGGAAATGGGTAGACGGTTCAGGGAGGACCCTGGCTGAGTTGGGGCAGAAAGTTTATTTACCCTGGAGGTCAAAACAGTTACTGAGAAACTCAGTCTGGTTTCAGATACTGACCCCAGAAGTACAAATAAGAAACTGAGACCTTTTACTAAAGCATAAACTTAATTCTGACAGTCTTAGAGGGCCACAGACTCTGGTAATATAGAGGTCAAGGAAGCAGGTAGCCCCATCTAGCACCTCAGGCCTAGGAGCAGTGGATCACACTCACACTATCATGAGCAAGGCTGGTTGCAGCCAGGCAGGACAAGGTGGCCAGCACCTCGGATAGTGACAGGGCCTCTGGGAATAATAGGATATTTTAATCAGTTTAACCAGTCAAAATCTAGGAGTAAGGCTGAGTCTCTTTCATGGCCATTCCTGTACTGAATACAAAAAGATCAAAGATAGCTGTCTCTGTACTTGAGGAGTTAGTCCATCGTCTGTTGGCATAGACAATTGAAATGCAGTGAGAGTACCAGCTTTCATGGAGATGCATAAGACAGTTTTGTAACCCCAAGGAAGGGCAGCTAATTCAGCTAGAATTGGTGGAGCTGAGAAAAAGCTTTAGTCAAGGGAACAAAGGGATAGGAGATGGAGGGAAGCCTGAGTCCCAGCAGGAACAGGTGCCAAGGCATGGAGGTGGGAAACAGCCTGACACAGATGGAAAATAACACTTTGATCACCATGACTAGAAGGTGAAGTGAAGGTAGTGATGTGGGAGAAAGGAATTTGGAAAGATGGAAAGAAAAGCAAAATCTAAAAGAGCTTCAAAAACCCTAATAAGGAGTTTGAGAAATTTTAAAGATGAAAGAATCTTGGTTGAGAGGCCTTTATTTAAAACAAAGGATCTGGCAATGCCAGACCTGCATTGTTGGATACCTTGGAGCCAAAAAATAGCTGTTCGTTTAGAAGGACACTTCAGTGTCCTGTATCTTCCCTTCCCACATGTTAGCATGTCTTGGCAGGATATTTGGGTTTTGTTTTGAGTCATTTTTAGCAGAAGAGGAACATGATTTTGTGTTTACAAATATTACTATGACTTCTCCCGGGCAGAGAGATTAAAAGGATATTAATTTGCTGGCTACCAAACTTATATACATATGGTTCAAACCACAAAGAGGGTTGAGTTTCAGCAAAGATTATAGCATGGAGACTGGGGAGGGTGTTAGAGTTCTCCAGATAAACAGAGCCAATTGTGTGTGTGTGTGTGTGTAGAGAGAGAAATTGATTTCTTTTCAAGGAATGGATTCACACAATTGGTGGAGGCTAATAAGTCACAATTCTTCAGAGTCAATCAGCATCCTGAAAACCCAGCGACATGTCATAGTTTGAATCTGAAGATACTCAGTCTGCTGGCTAAATTCTCTCCTTGTCCAAGGAAGTAGGTAGGCCTCAAGTCTTTGGATAAGACCCACCCACATTATAGAGAGTAATCTGCTTTACTCAAAGTCTACTGATTTAAATGTTAATCTCATCTAAAATAATAGGTTTTCCATAAAGAAACATTTAGATGATTTGGCCCAATATCTGAGTGCTATGGCCTAGACAAGTTTACCCATAAAATTTACCATTACCAGAAGGAATATTTCAAACTTGTTGATATAAAAACACCGATTAGAGATTTAAGAGTGAGTATTCTATAGACCAGGGAGCAACAAACTATATAGTCCTTGGGCAAAATCTTGCTTGTCACCTATCTGTGTGAAAAAGTTTGATTGGAAATAGAGCCATGTCCATTCATCTAGGTATTGTTGAAGGCTGCTTTCATGCTACCACAGAGCTGAGTAGCTGTGACAGAGACCATATGGCCTGCATAGGCTAAGGTATTTACTATCTGGACTTTTACAGAAAGTGTGTGTTGACCCTTGATAGAGACAGTTAAGCAAACATGTCTAGAACTCAACTTTCAATCCTGAACTGGAGATGTGAATGCAGGAAGAGTTTGAATTACAAATGACATGAGTATCTGGACAGGGTTCCAGGGTCCTCCAACATTTAGAGGTCAAGCAGAGGAGTGTGAGTAAATAAAGGAATCTGCAGAGCAGCAGCTAGTGAGATGAAAGGAAAACTAGAAGAAGGGGGCATCACAGCAACTCAGAGAGGAAACTGTCTCAAGATGGGGGTAAGCTGTGGTCCCAAAATGCAAAGTGAGATGGGGACCCATCTGGTACTTGCATTTTACAACATTGTTGGGGAGGGCAATGATGATTTTGAACAGCATCGATGAAGTTGTAGAAAAAGAAGCTAGGCTGATTTGCATTTCCCTGGTGAGCATTTTTTTCACCCTCCTGTAGGTCATTTGAACATGTTTTTGAGAACTGTCTATTAAGGTCATTTGCCAATTTTTTAAAATGAATTATTTGGGTTGCTATTGAGTTGCTTGATCTCCCTGTACCTGCTGAATGTTAACCCCTTGTCAAAGATATAGTTTGCACTTATTTTCTGCCATTCCGTACGTTGTCTCTACCCTTTGTCAATTGTTCCTTATGATGTACAAAAGCTTTTTAGTTTATCATAGTCCAATTTGTTTAGTTTTGGTCTTGTTGCCTGTGTTTTTGAGATCTTATATTTACAGTACTTGATTAGCCCTGTGTTGTAAAGCATTTTTCCCATTTTCTTCTAGTCATTTCTGGATTTTGGATTTTCAATTTGAGTCTCTAATCCTTCTAAGTTGATTTTTATATATGGTGAGAGGCATGATCTCACTCATGTGGATTCTAACCCCCCCCCCAAATGAGTTGATCTCAGAGAATCAGAAAGTAGAAGTATGGTTATCAGAGACTGAGGAGGTGGGACTGGGGAAAGGATTGGGGACAGATTGGTCAACAGATACAAAGTCACAGTGAAATAGGAAGAATAAGTTCTGGTGTTCTATTATTTTATAGCTGGGTGATGATGGTTAACAGTGAAGTATTTTACATTATAAAATGGCCAGAAGAAAGTCTTTTGTATGTTCTTACTACAAAGACATGGTAAATGCACTTAGTTCTTTCCACGGTAAATACTCTGATTTGATCATTGTACAATATATACAGAGTCCAGCAGAAGGAAGACCCTTTTGTGCTTGAGTATGACATTGCTGTGTTACAGAACTCCATGCTAATGGTTTTGTAATAAAAGTGTGGCATAGACTAGCAGCTCATAAAAAGGGAGTTATTTGTGCCATTATTTGTGTATGTAATTCTGTAACTAACAATATCCCACGGAAGCACAAAAAGGGTGTTACTTCTGCCAGACCCTTGTATATGCACAAAAACATCAAATAGTACCCCCCAAATAGGTACCATTAAAATGTGTCGATTAGTAACAGGTGAAGTGTACAAGGTGTCTGTGTGTTTTGTGTAGCTTCAGAGTTAGATTGAAATTACCAGGCACAGATTTAGTCTTGTTATTTTGTTTATGCTTTGGGGAAAACAATTCAGTTTATTAAACATTTCATGTAACTGCACCCAAGTTTTGCCAAGCTGGAAACTTGGATCTTTTCTGTGTAGTGGGTTTTTAATTCTAGTTTTCATAACCTGAAGATCAGACTGTTGCTTTCACATGATGTATGTAGTGTCTCATGACTGGAGTTTGCTTTGTTTTATAGTATCTGTACTCTTTGTATTTTTCAAGAGCTATTTTGTAAACAGATGATGTATTTCTCCATTGAAAACACAATAAAAAAAAGCACAAAAAAAGGTGTCGATTAAAATATAAAAGGACAAAGAAACTAGATTGAAATAAAGTGAAAAGAAAATGAGACGTGAAGTTGATCTATCAAGAATAGACGATGTTTCCAAGAAATTTTACTATGAAGTAAGTATAAAAATAAGTTGTTATAGGAAGGGAGTCATGTATTTATAATTAAACAATCAATTAAAGTATGTAACATATAGAGAAGAGAGCATAAATTATAGGTATGCAGATCAAACATTTTATATCAAGTGGATGCATCTGTATAATCACCACTCAAGATTGTAACAGAGCATTACCAGCAACCCAGAAGCCCTCCTTGTACGTCCCACGGCCACTGGTGCAATATGTTTTCAAGATGAACTTGCTGGATTTGTTGTTGTTGTTTGTTTGATGTCTTTATTTTACCTTCATCTTTGAAAAATATTTCCATAGGGCTTAAAATTATTTTTCTTCAACACTTGGGAAAATCATTATATTATCTTCCAGATTCCATCATTTTAGTTGGGAGTTGGATCATCGTTTTTATTATTACTCCTTTGAATGCAATCTACCCACCTCTTCACAGACAGACATCCCCATTACAACTGATTTTTGTAATTTCTTTTTGTATTCGGTTTTTACAAGTTTTCTACAAAGTGCTTACATGAGTAAGCACATCAAGTAGTTGTTTGATTGTCTTTATCCTGCTTGGAGTTTGTAGTGATTCTTAAATCTATGGACTTTGTGTATTTTGAAAAAATCTTCACTGATTTTTCAAATAGTGATTTTTACTACATTTTCTCTTTGTCTCTTTCTGTGTCTCTTCTCTGCCTCTCTATTTTTTACATATACACACACACACAGGTGTGTGGGTGTACATATATGCATAAACACACACATATATATGTCTTTCCATCCTTATGAAAATTCAATTACACAAATATTAAATTATTTTCTTTTGCCCCACAGATCTCATGCCTTTTTTTTTTTTTTTTTTTTTGCAGTTTTTGGCCGGGGCTGGGTTTGAACCCACCACCTTCAGCATATGGGGCCGGTGCCCTACTCCTTTGAGCCACAGGCGCCACCCAACCTCATGCTTTTTTAACTTTTAAACTTGTTTAACCATTCTAATACAGTATGAATTCTTTTTTGTGAAGTTCTTTTTCTGAGTTCAGTGATTTTTTTTTCCCTTTAGTTAGTTCAAATTTGTTATTAAACTCATCCGTTGAGTGCTTATACTTTGTTGTTTTATTTCGGTTTTCAATTTTTGTTTTGATACTTTTGAAAATAGATTCCATTTCTCTAGAAAAATTCCTCATCCTCTTGTTTATGACTGGATATGCTGATCAGTGTTATTTTACAGTCTGTGTTCCATCTTCAACATCTGAATTCACTGTTTTTTTTTTCTACTATGGTTCTTCTTGGTTTCCTTTCCTCGCATGTCTAATAATTTTTCATTGCATGGAAAGATGGACATGAAAAGATGTTATGTCTCTGGGTGATGATATTTTCCTCTAGTCTAGCTATTTTAGACTGGGGCAGATGACCTTAATTGCATCAACATTGGCTAATGTAGGACTGAGTTTCAGACAGGGAAGGTGGGTCTGAATTACCATTTACTTTTAATCCTAAGGTGTGGCTCTTCAGGAGTCACTGCCGGAGACTCCCAAATGCTTTCAGGGCCCCGAATTCCAATTTTTGTCTTACAGCTCTGTGAGTCTGCCAAAATCTGTGCTTTGATCCTCAGTCTCTTAACAGAAATTTCTGCCCATTTTCTCAATCTTGCTTGGTAATGCTTGTGGATTGGCAAATGCCTCTGGGGTAAAAGCAGCCTAGAGTTCCAGGCTCTCTTCTGTGGGCCTTCCTTCTCATTGGCCCCTCAAATGGTGATCACTTTGATAACTTTTAATTTCAGTTTTCATTTATGTAGCTCTAGGAGACTGCAAGATGTCTGTTCGGCTTTCACTTTCTAATTCAGTCCTTGATCTCTTCTCTTATGCTCTTATAACACTTAAAATACCTCCAGGGATAAGCTTCTATCAAAAAAGTTTTCATCTCTCTGGGACCTTGCTTTATCAGATCCTGTCTTCTCTTGATGGCTCTCCTCTGCCATCAAATAAATGAGATATTTTTCAATTTTTATTCATACACAGTATACTGGGAAGTGTTTAAATATTTTCTTATTTCATGGAAATTATTAGAATATGTTTGTGTGTGGTTGGAAATGATTCTATGGCATTGAAGAGGATGACAAAGAATGGGAGAAATATCTTTTAGGGTTTTGGCAAGAAACACTTGGGACACCCAAAGAGTAAATGTACAGACCACTTATGAAGATGAGGGCTGGTGAAGTCCCCAGGGATAGCGGTGAGAGGAAAGTGACCACGTGGGCCTCTGAAAGAGAGGGGGAAGGGAACAATTAAAGTGGAAGCCAAAAATATTGTGGCTGTTTAGCAGAAGCTGGGGCTATAGAGGAGAAGTACTCTTGCCAGACTTGTGGTCAGGCCATTCAGAATGTGAAGCCCAGGGAGTGTAGTCTCTCTAATCACACCCTGTGATGTTCTGTGCTCCCAGCTGGCCCAACTTAAGGGATCATGAATAATGCCTTCTGTAGACATCAGTCTTACAGCACACAAAGTGAGAAAATGGATATGGGGCAGAAGCAGCAGACTATAGTCAGCACATGGGAGTAAGGTCTTTGATAAAACAAGAAGCAATGAAATCCAGAGTATAAGGGATTAGCCTAAAGATCAAGGAAGGATATTTCCTCCACCTACTTACTTCTTGTGATGGAGTCCCTGCTATGTAGTTACTCTTTTCCCTTTATAATTAATAACGTATTTTATTATGGTAAAATACACATAGTGTAAACTTGATGATGTTAACCTTTTTAACATGTACAGTTCAGTGGCGCTAAGTCCTTTCATGTTCTTGTACAGATAATAGCACTAGCCATTTTCAGGGATTTTTCAGCCTCTCCCTTAAACCCCAACTTGAATTTCTCTCTCCTCTTTCTCCTCCTTCTTAAAAGAAGGAAGGTCTACAAAAGAGGGAACAGTTGTGGGCAGCTTTGTGTGAGGTGATGAAGAATTTCCTTCAATGACTTCAATAACTACTATCTTCCCAACATATATACAACCAAACCATGATGTGAGAATGGAAGGCGTGGGAAGCAGAAAAGCAAGGTTTGAAGAGAGAAGGGAAAGGGAACAGCCACCTGCGAGCAGGAGATGGTCTTACCAGAGTTGCACTGTCAGAGAGAAGTGCGGCACCAGTGACCATGTGGGGTCTGTGGGCATGAATTTTAAGTGAAGCTAGTTGATCTGCTTATTTGATTTTTCTTCACTAATGTTTAGCTAGCCATCTGAACAATGAGAGATGAGAGAGTAAAGGGATTTAAGGTGTTTTTAAGGGAGTCATTATAAAAATGGGTCATGAAATCGAAGCTGGTTAAAGAGGCAAGAGAAAATAGGAGAAGGTTAATGAATAATGGAAATATGATGCAACCAATGGACTGGAAGATTATGAAGATAAAAGTATTATTGCATTGAAGGTCCTGGAATGATTGAGCAAGAATATTAAAGTGATAGTCTGAGTTTTCTTGAAATATACAATGTCTTAGAAATGGAGAAGGGGTAATAAAACCATCAGTGGTGCCAAGTTCAGGGTTTCAAAGTGGAGTGGGTGACAGAGGTGAGGTAGAATTAGGTAGAATAAGTGCCCAGTCACATGCAGGAATTTAAAGTCACAAAGAATGATGAGAAGAGTTGAGATGGGTATACTAGCCACGAGCTAATATACTCGGTGAATACAGAAATCCAGGGAGTTGCTGCCTCCGCTTTCATACTTACGCACACCCCTCAACTCTGTCAGAGGTTTCCAATGGCTAGAAAACAAGCCTCCTGTATTATAAAATAGCTTTGTGCTGCATAGGATAATTCTTAGGAATTCACTTAGATTTCCATTGTCTCATTTTGAGAAGAGACTCTTTAAGGTGTTGCCAAACCCAATATTGAACTGGTTTCAGAGTTTAGCTTACACATACTCAGATTCTCTTATTTAAAAAATATATATTTATGGGCGGCGCCTGTGGCTCAAGGAGTAGGGCGCCTGTCCTATATGCCGGAGGTGGTGGGTTCAAACCCAGCCCCAACCAAAAATCACCAAAAAAAAAAAATAAATAAATAAATACAAAATATATATTTATTATTTATTTTCTAACACTTTATGGGGGCAAGACATGATTGCAAGAGGGACTTTGCAATCAGTGTAACCTGGCTTATTGTACTCTCAATGAATCCCCAACAATAATAATAATAATAAAAAAAAAGAGCTTGAGAAAAAAAAATAAGTACATAGGAAATTTTGGCATTCTCCACAATATCCATTTACTTATTGAGAAGTAGCTATGTGGTTTGGGTGGAATTGACTCTGCTGTCAGGATGATTTGCATAAGGTCATTCCCTTTGAACATGATTGGCTTAGAGTTAGGCAGGCAAAATAAGTTCTACCAATCAGAGTGAAGCTAAGGACTGAGCCGCTTTCTCAGACTTGACAGAGCTTGTGCAGAGATGAAGCCTAGACCTACTTCAACTATTCTACTACTGTGATGGCAAAGTCAGGAGGGCAAGCCTAGAGGGAGGACAGAAATTGAAAAAGAATTTCTGGGCATCAAGAGCCATGCATGAACCCTAATGACTTTGGACTTCTTTGTTATGTAAGCCCGTAAATTCTGTCCATATTTAATTAAATTTGTTTAGGTTTTCAGTAGACTGCTCCTGAAAGCATCCTCACTAATACTAAGAATATTTGACATGTTCCTTCTCTGGCTAAGTCAAATATAGCAAGGACCAGGGCATCTTCAAGATGGAAGCTGATATTTAACTAGGGCTGAAGCCTAACCAAGCACACACAGATGATAAGTTAATGCTGTCTTTCTTGCAATGCTTTGGCAGAAGTTCCTCAATAAGAGTTCTCCAGTTTAAAAAAAAAAAGGAAAGAACAACTCAATGCCAAGTGAACTCAGTGTTTAATTTGAATGTAGATGCACCTGTTCTCACAAACATCACTCGGGCACCGCCAACTGAGGCTCATGTACTGTGCAAACACACTCACCATCATCAGAAAGCTTCTTCTCTGCATATACAAGTTTCATCCAACATGCTTTTCTTCTTCGGGCCCGTGCTCCTTGAGATCGGAGCTGATTTAAGCTGTTAGATTGTAAAATATAGCTTGCTCTGATGCCCTGAGGGAACTCAGTGGAGAGACCGCTGGCAGTTGATTAGGTCAGAAATGCAGCCGAATCAAACATGCCTATTGACAATCTAGCTTGAAAGCCAAGAGCTTTCCTTGCCTATTAGACTGGCTCCAGTCAGCCTCATTGCTGTGCGCACTTAATGAGGAAGAAGACTCAGGGAGAGTTCATAGAAGGACAGCTTCCCCCTGTAAGCTGGCAACCAAGCTCACTGTTGCATAAAGTACCATTTGATTTACCTACGGGAGGAAAAAGTGGCGTTCAAACAGCTGCAGGATGTAGGGAAGAAAACAGCCTACCTAGGATCCCATTTAGAAACCCCAGGGTTGTCAGACAAGAGAATAAGAAATAGAAAGTGTAATCCTCTTGGCCAGTATTTCACTTAATAAAAATTTAGTTATAGCTCCTTATTTTCTCAGCTTTATCTGGCTGCAGATTTTTTTTTTTAACATCAACATGCAAAACAATCCTTCCTAGCAACTGAGACATAAGGCAGGGAATACATCAGAAGCTACAGGATTTGCCTAAAAACAATAGTTTTGATATGTGTCTACTTTACAAATTAGGAGGCTAAAGGTATGGAGTTATATAACTTATCCAAAGTCAGAGAGCTACTGAATGTTGCCCTGAGGTTGAATTTGGAGCCCTGAGAGAAGCATACCCTTTTTTTTCTGTAGCTGTGGCTCTCAGTTCAGCCTTGCATACAGGAATCACATGGGAACCATTTTAAAAATTACTAATAATGGGCGGCGCCTGTGGCTCAGTGAGTAGGGCGCCAGCCCCATATGCCGAGGGTGGCGGGTTCAAACCCAGCCCCGGCCAAACTGCAACCAAAAAATAGCCGGGCGTTGTGGCGGGCGCCTGTAGTCCCAGCTGCTTGGGAGGCTGAGGCAAGAGAATCGCGTAAGCCCAAGGGTTAAGAGGTTGCTGTGAGCCGTGTGACGCCACGGCACTCTACCCGAGGGCGGTACAGTGAGACTCTGTCTCTACAAAAAAAAAAAAATTACTAATAAAGAGATTCCACCCAGAATTCCACTCAGTTAATCAGAGCACAAGATCTGGCTGCATACCTCATGGTTGAATGTCACTATGGTCATCAGATGGCCAAGGGGAGTACTTTGCAGGTGATCATAGTGATATTTGACTATGAGGTATGTAGCACTTTTTTCTAGAATGAGTTCATGAATTTAATTGTCTGACCTCGTATCTTGCAGTGGAGCTTGATATTTTTTAACATATCCCCAGAGGGGTTTGTTGCTACTAGGAGCAAGAAAAGTGAGACTGTAGCACAGATGCTCAAACTTTAATGTACATCCACCTCACCAGGGAATGTTGTTAAAATGCAGATCCTGATTCAGTAGTCAGAGGTGGGTCCTGAGATGCTGCTTTTCTAACATGTTCCCATATGATGTTGATGCTGCTAATTGGGCACCACACTTTAGTAAAGCTCTATAGCAGTGTTCTGAAAACTTTGGTCTGTGCAACAATCACCTAGAATGCTAATAACGATACAGAAGGTTAGGCTTGTTAAAGTAGACTAGGGTCCAAGCTTCTGTATCTTACCAAGTTCATTTGAACAGCTGCTGTGCTATAGAATGCATTGATTCTCAAACTTGGCCATACAGGTTGGCCATGAAGTTCATATGTAAGCACACTATTTTAAGTTGCACATGAACTTTATGGCCAGCTCGTATATTGAAATCATCTGAGAACGTAAAAAAGAAAACAGACAAAAAAACAGGTCTGAATTCTACCCTAAAGAAATTCTGAGGGATCTGGGTTAAGAGACCAGGCATTGGGACTTTTAAAATCTGTTCAGATGGTTATAATATGCAGCTAAGGCTGCTAACCGCTGACGTGCAGCATTCTACCAACTTGTCCAATAATATAAATAGCAGACCTCAGGCATTGTATGTTCTAATCAATGGGATTAGTAATCTAAAACACAATATTTCTTACAAGCATCACAGGTTGTTGTTTTACAAATAAGTAAGATATAAAAATAAACACCAGTCATAAAACAAAATGACTCCAAGAATGTAAGAAGAAAATATTTTCACATTTCTTGGGGTGTGGTATTAATGTCATCTGTCTCTCTGAATATTAAAAATTTGAATTCTATCTTCTAAAACTTGAAAACTAAACTCTGGTTAGTATTCTCTCTCTCTGATTAACTATAGTTGTTATTTGTTAAGTTTCTAAGGACTTTTCTATAAATACATTACAGGAAGAAAGTTAGTGAAGTAGATTTCTTCTGTTTGCTCCCCCGGAAACTATTCCAGCTTCTTAGAGTGAAAAAAGCCAGCCCTTGTTTTCATATGAGGATATTTCTTTTCTCTTACTTTCTGCCCCAACGTCAGGAATTGGCACATAAGTTCAATCTAAATCAATATATTCCACACCTGTGGCTCAAGAATAGGTATGGGCATAGGCTTGTGACTTAAATAGAATACAAAAACAAAGCAAAACAGAGAAAAAAAAGGGTCTTTTGCTGCTGGGGGACAGACACGTTTTCTTTCCCCACTAGGACTGACAGCCTGGGAAGAGGATCTGTTATATTCATCTTGCCTTCTGAGGGAGCCTGGATCATTGAGCCTGAGAATGAAAGTTTATGATGGCAGTAAATCTGAAAGATGGAGACAAGCCAAATCCTGGTTACATGGCTGAGCTCCTGGATCAAGATGTGCCTGAATACATTGCTTATTGATTTTCTATTATGTGAGTCAATTTTGCACAAGCCAAATTTGTAGATTTGAGTGTCCTTCCATATAGAACCAGATGCAACTTCACTGGAGCAGTTAGCATTTTGAAGATGACTCACTTAGACCCCACAAGAATGTGGAAACAGACATAAAACCTGCAAAGATTATATGTGTACATAAAATTGACATGTTAGCAGACAAGTGTACTTAATAAGGCATTGGGAGGCAAATAAAAGCATGATTGCAATGGTAGCTATCTTACATAATGAGAAGGAACAATTTACATTATACACCATTAAAATACTCGAAAAGTTTGGAGCACCTTCCTAGAGCTGAATCTCTTCACCTTCCATCATCACCAGACCACTTTGTGGTCATCCGGTGTTCACCAGGGTGAGCTCTTATTATTCTTTAAAAGATTGCTCATTAGCTTCAAAAGAATAGAACTAGCATATACCATTTCATTAATTATTTGATAAAATTTCCCTTTTTTATTTCAGATGAATATAGGGTACATACGATTAGGTTACATTGTTTGAATTTATTAGGAAAAGTCCGAGTTGTGGTTGAGTCCTTCACCCAGGAGGTGTACCATACATTCCCACATTGTGCATGTTAGGAGGGAGTTTACTGAGCTCCTTCCCCCTCTTACCCCCCTTCTTGAATGTCATTGTGTTTTTCTTCTCCTGTGGGCCTTTAGTTGTTCATCTACTAGTTTCAAATTAGTATTGAGTACATGGGATGCTTGTTTTTCCATTTTTGAGATACTTCACTAAGGAGAATGTTCTTTAATTCCATCCAAGTAAATATAAAAGATGTAAAGGCTCTATCTTTTTTATGGCTGAATAATATTCCATGGTATACATATACAACAGTTTATTAATCCATTCATGGGTTGATGGGATCTTGGGTTGTTTCCACATCTTTCCAATTGTGAATTGAGCTGCTACAAATCTTCAAGTGCAAATGTCATTATGGTAAATGATTTTTTTTTCTTCTGGGTAAATACTAATGAGATTGAGGGATCAAATGGAAAGTCTAATCATCAGGGAAATGCAAATCAAAACTACCTTAAGATATCCTCTAACCCCAGCGAGAATAGCCCCCATCACGAAACCAAAGCTGTAGATGCTGGTGTGGGCACTGAGAGAAGAGAACACTTCTATATTGTTGGTGGCATTGAAAACTAACATACCCTTTTTGGAAAGAAGTACGAGGAATCCTCAAAAAGCAAAATTTTCTGTTCTAACTAAAACAGAAGCTCTCAAACAGGGGCTCTTTGGTCTCCGGGGGAAATTTGGCAATATTTTGGGGCATTTTTTGGCTGTCACACTGGGGGAGAGGTGCTGCTGTCATCTAGTGGACCACAGTAGCCAAGGATACTGCTCAAAACCCTGTCGTGTACATGAAAGCCTCTACAAAGAACTACATAGCCCCAAATCCTAACAGCATCAAGCTTGAGAGTTGCACATCTGGAGATCCGATCATGGGTTCAACGTTTCAGTGAGCTCTCACCTACACTCATGGCTGAATCAGTGTGGGTGAGATTCAATATCCAGATCTGTTATCACTTTCTACTGAATCAGAGAAACCCAGTCCACTATTAAAGATTTAGTGGAAATGATACAAGGTATGTAGTACACAGAGATTTACAGAGTATAAATAGACCTACAGGGCCATGTTTTTTAGGAGTGGGTAATGTCTACACCAATGATACAAGTTACAGAACCACCTTTAGTCCTCAAGGGTTTCAAAACCAACTCATTAGCTGACATAATTTAGCAGTAACAAGTCCTTCAATTTGAATAGTTCTTCAAGGTCATGAAAATAAGTTCACATACCTTGTCTCTATTGGTCTGGGGTGTAGCTATGTAAGGAAGATAAATGAGGGCCATTAGATAGAATCTCTAGGTAAAAAGACAGAGGCTCAGAGTATACAAATTATTTTCCTGATGTCACACAGCTCTTAAGAGGAAGAATCAGGAATAGATCCCAGTTTATGCGTCTGCTATTCTCATCTTTCTTGTTTCATTTTAAGTATCTCAAGAATGGAAGAAAAAGTATCCAATGTACTCAGCCCTACTATGAAACCAATTTATAGCTTTCATATGAAAGCTATAACCCAATTATAGCCCAAGAAGAAGGGGTTAGGGGAAAGGGAGGGGAGGGGAGGAGGGAGGATGGGTGGAGGGAGGATAATTGGTGGGATTACACCTGCGGTGCATCTTACAAGGGTATATGTGAAATTTACTAAATGTAGAATATCAATGTCTGAACACAATAACTAAGAAAATGCCGTGAAGGCTATGTTAACCAGTTTGATGAAAATATTTCAAATTGTATATAAAACCAGCACATTGTACCCCATGATTTTACTAATGTACACAGCTATTATTTAATAAAAAATAAATAAACTATAAATGAGCTGATTTTCTTAGTAACTTAGAAGCAATAAAAAAATTACTTGACACTATTTCCCTTTATTTCTAATTTCTGAATTAGTGATTTTCAATGGTTTGGAAACAACAGACTTTCCTGAAGTTCACTAAAATTTTCATTTTATTTTTAATTGACAAATTATAATCATGCATATCATATATCTATGAGGTATAATGTGATGTTTTGATCCATGTTTACATTGTGGAATGATTTAATCAAGCTGATTTACAAATCCATCACCTCACATGCTTTGATTTTTTGTATGAATGGCCAAAATATTTGCCTTATGTATTTTGAAATTATTAATGGCTCAGCACCTGTAGTGCAGTGAGTAGGGCACCAGCCACATTCTGAGGCTGGTGGGTTCCAGCCCAGCCCTGGCCTGCTAAAACAATAACGACAACTGCAACCAAAAAATAGCCAGGCATTGTGGAGGGAACCTGTAGTCCCAGCTACTTGGGAGTCTGTGGCAAGAGAATCACTTAAGCTCAAGAGTTGGAAGCTGCTGTGAGCTGTGATGTCACAACACTCTACCCAGAGCGACATAGTGAGACTCTGCCTCAAAAAAAAAAAAAGTTAGCACCAGGGACACACATCCTAGGATATTAGAGTGGTCTGGGTTAGGCTGAGGGTATCAGTATTTTTTAAAAGTTTCCCCAGAAGTTGATCTTGGTAACCTTGGGAAATAATATTTTGACTGGAAAGTGTAAGCTAAAGACAAAGAATTTTACATAAACATTAAACTCTATTTTTAAAATTTGTTTTTCATAGAGGTATATACCTTCAGTCCTTCTCAATGTACTTTACATCTACACCACAGGTAAACAAGTAAGAAACTGAGTGGTAGACACTGGGAGCCCAATTTTTCACTGTCAGGAAAAGAAACTACAAATAAGCAAAGAAGGGAAGAGAGAATGAATCCTAGAGTCAGAGATCTCAGTGTGAACTCAAGTTGAATTAAAATAATAACAATACATAAAAGCCATGTGTGGGCTCATGCCTGTAATCCTAGCACTCTGGGAGGTTATGGTGGATGGATCATCTGAGCTCAGGAGTACAAGATCAGCCTGAGCAAGAGTGAGACCCCATCTCTAAAAATAGCCAGGTGTTGTGGCGGGCACCTGTAGTCCCAGCTACTTGGGAGGGTGGGAGGCTGAGGCAAAAGAATCACTTGAGCCCAAGAGTTTGAGGTTGTTGTGAGCTATCACACCAGGGCACTCTACCCTAGGGCAAGTGGATGAGACTCTGTCTAAAAAAATACCCAACAATATATATATGGGTGTGTGTGTGTGTATACGCATATATGTACATAATTATATAGATGTGTATATGTACATATGTAAAAATACTTATATATTTATATAGAGAGGGAGAGATGAGAAAGTGAGAATGAGGGGAAGAAAGAGAGATATTCACAAATAATTACAGACATGTGTGCACAACAGCTGTACACATATATATACTTCCTTGCTTGGTCTGCTGCGAGATCTCAAAAGCAGCGGGAGCCACCACGGGGCCCGGCGTCTGCGGCACTCTACTGAGCACAACAAAGTAAAACTCTTTCTCAAAAAAAAAAAAAAACCACATTATTTCAAAATATTAAAATTTAAAATACAGAAATTAAAATATATAAATTTTATTCAAAATATTAACCTTCATGGTAGTTACGGGGAAAAAATTTCTCAGTTCATTCTAATATTGAGTCAGAGTTACCTTTCTAAGGAAGTTTATGAAGGTAACGTTTCACACCAACCCCCATAATCATATGTATGCAGACACATAAACACAGACTCAATTGTTAAGTCATCAATGTTTTCTCTAAATGGGTCACATTATACACAGCAATTCGACCCCAGTTAGCGGAATAATATCTCTCAGTAATCTTTGTGTGCCACCATTTAGTAGACCATTGTTTTTTAATAGATGTTCTGTTTGTCACATTGTTTGCAAAACGACCCACTATCTTGTTCCATCAAACACGCCTGTGATGTTGATTTCCACGCTTTGAGTTATTATTCTTATGGATGGTTTTGCGATCCCTCCTGGACAAAAGAAGTCTATCTTCTCTTTCTTTCGGGCCATATCCCGTTGCTGTTCCCCGTTGAACAAAGGCACATTCTGATGAGGTGCCCACATTTCTGTTTTTGGGTTCACTCTGTGCCATCCTGAAGCCTTAAGCTGGGATTCCATTGTCCCCTGCTCACTGAGGCAAGAGGCACGGTGGGCTGCTCAGCAACTCAGGGGCAGGGAGAAAGAAGGGAGAGCTGGCCCAGGCTGGTCTGAAACACACACACAGGGCAGGAGGGTGGGGCAAGGGGAAGTTAGGACTGGGCTCAGAGAAGGCAGAGGGGTTCCAGGCACAGATTCCCAGGAGAGAGTCCTTTCTTTACCCAGATGCTAGGGGATTGTTACAAGACACAAATCAGGAACCCTGCCCCTCTCTACTCCTATATCTACTCTGATTTCCCTCTCACTTCAAATAAAATACAACCTCCAAACTGTGATCTCTATTTTCTGCTGTTTCTCTGACCTCCCCACTCTCACTTGTCTTGCTCTGCTCTGGTCACTTGGGTCACCTTTCAGTTTGTGAAAAGTACTGAGCCTCCATACCTGTGTTTCTTTGAGCATTTGAATGGCCAGCACCAGCTCATCTCTGAATTCTCACCTCCGCGGTCACCTCCACAGAAGGCCTTGTCTCGCCACCCTATCCTAGTATGCCTGTTGGTCTGTACTATTTCACATTGCTTAGTACTTTCTGAAAACATCTCATGGTCTGTAAATGCCTCTCTTTTTCATGCCTTCTTCACTACGTGGAAATTCCAGGAGAGCAGGGCTCTGACTATCTGGTTTATCCCTCTATCCCTAGTATCTGACATATGGCAGATGCTCAATAGATACTTTACTGAAGGGATAAATAAATGTATCCAGAACTGTGAAATGTCTAAGATATTTCCCTAATTGCAACTGTGAACTGAAATAACATCTTAAGGCTCCCCAACAGCAGCTGACTGACCGATAGACTGACCAGGCTCCCTCTTGGTCAAGGGGATCCCCTAAAACTGAGTTGTGGCCATGAGAAAGGAGACCAGCCAGGCCTCATTATGTCCCCCTGCCTTCTTATAGAAGTCCTTTATGACTCATTAATAGGCCTAAGGCTATGCAAGACATATCTGCAGGTCCTCAATATACATAACAAACCACTTAGTCTGGGCATATGTCCTGTAGTTTGTCTCTGATTAACAGATCCTTATCTTAACACAAGCTTTTCTTTTTTGCTGTCATCCACTCTATTAGGCAGAGCCTAACTCTTTCAGCCAATTGTCAATCAAAGAGTTTTTAAACCCACCTATTCCCTGTGGGCCCCCACTTGGAGATGTCCCATTTTCCATCTTCTCAGGCCAAGGAAATGTCTGTTTTTCACATATTGACTTTGGACTTTACCTGTAATTCCTGTCTCCCTGAAATGTATAAAACCAACTCGTAACCCCACCATAGTGAGTCCACTTGCTCAAAGCTTCTTGGGTGTGGCTGTGGGTCATGGTCCTCAAATCTGGCTCAGAATGGACCTTATAAAATCATTGCACAGAGTATAGCTACTTTTATGTTGACACAAGCTAGAAAGTTAATCTGCCAGAGTTTTACTGGTACTGGTAGAAGACCCAGACTCCAGAGCCAGAAAGGAAGGCCAGTGCATCACACACAGCAATGGGGATAGGCAGACTACCGGCTCAGGCCATGGTTCCCTGAGACTTGGTGTCCACAGGAGGATGCAGAGAGTGGAATTTGCACATGCAGTAGGGTGCATTACAGGAGAAGAGCCCAGAGCTTAGGAACTCTGAATCTTTTATGACCAGCACACTTAGTAAGTACACCCATTCTTTGCTCCAGAGGAAGTAGGTTCTTTTTTGGATGTCTTCTGACCAATTCTCCATTTCTCTGATTCTCTGGGTGTCCAACAATCCAACTCATTTCTGACACAAACTACATGTAGTTTTGCACAAACCATAGAAATTAACAGCTCCATTCCATAGCATTATTTCCTACCTTCGGATGTTCCCCCAGACCCTGTTTAGGGGTATATGGAGGTTCTATTGTGCAAGCAGAATTGATTAAAGCCATTGGCTATTGATGATGGAGCTCAATCTTCAGTTCCTCTTCCTTCCCAGAGATGGGAGGAGGGGCTTAAACTTCCAATCCTCTAATTACATAGTTTGTTCCCTAGTAACCAGCCCCCATTCTTAGGCTGCTTAGGGGACCCACCTACAGTCACCTCATTAGCATAAACTGAAGCATGGTTGAAAAGGGCTTGTTATAAATACCAAAAGATGATCCTATCACTCAGGAAATTCCAAATATTTTAGAAGTTCTTTGTCAGGAACCAGAGATAATGACCGAATATTTTCCAAAGCCTATGCTCTGCAGAGGAACACTCTGTCTTTCAAGGATTATCACTATACAAACACCCTGGAAAAGATCATGTGAGCAAAGTTCGTTAGTCTATCTGCACTTGAGATGTGCAGAAATGCAAGAGGCTCAGGAATGGTCTCCTGTCAGAAAGAATGGATATTTCATTTCAAGGTTTGGGACCAGTTTATCCTGAATTATCTTAACAGATCAGGCATAATAGTATTTCTGAATTATTCACATATTAATAATATATCCTGTAGCAGTCTCACAATAGGAGTTGAAATTGGAGGTAGGACCCTCAGGGGTGGGAACTGGGTGCTTTACAAAGCAACAGGGCCCCAACACAGGGCCTTGAATTCAAGGTGAAGTTCAAGGGAGGTCACGAGGTAACAGCATAAAGGAAAGAAGACCAAAGTGGGCATTTGAGTCTGTAATTCACAGGGGTATGGAACTCTATGAGGAAGGAGATGGCATTTATTTTATTCATCCTTGAGTCTCCAGCTCCATGTCTGCACATAGAAAATTCACATTAATTATTTATCAAATCAAGGGCTAGGTACTGAAATGAATGAATAAGCCAACAAGGAGAAAGTTTTAATTGTGCTGGGGGGATCTCATAGCCTAGAAATCTCAGCAGCTGCAATCTGGCTTCTGCTCGCCAGGCCTCACGGTGGAGAACAGACATAAACACATTGTTTTTTTCTGAATTTGCCCCAGAACCAAGGAAAACCCGAATTTAGGCTTTAGCAGGCCCAGCTGTGTGGAACTGGAACTTGCAAAAGCAGGGGCCGGGGACCAGAGAGAAGCACGCATAAGGCTGCCAGGCATGTTTTAAAGTTTAATTATGAAAAATGATAGAATAAACAAATAGCAACTTTCAGGTACTTCTATTATAAACATTTAGTTGGCAGTATCTATTACAAAACAAAAATGACCTATGTTAATTCCATTTTTGCAATCTTCTCTAAAGACGCACTTCCATATATATACGACAGCATTATCAACTTTGGTGAAAAATTAAAAGCAACTTAAATATCTATCTAAAGGGAATAGCTAAATAAAATAGACTATTACATAAGCATGAAATGAAATACGTTTGAATGAAAAAATAACAGAATGGTATCGTTGATTTAAGACACAGCGATTCTATTTATCTTCATACATGTGATAAATGATGAATTCTTCCCAAGTTGATGATAATAACTAACTTTGGGTATTATGAAGAAGGATGCAGGGATTGATCAAAGCAGTTTTAGCTTTATATGGAAAAACTCTATTCTGTGGGAGAAGAAATATCTGTTCTGTGTAACATGGCAGTTAGGTAGGTGCCCGAGCTTTAGGATCAGTTAACTCACTTTGAATCCTGGCCATTTACTAGCTGTGTGTCCTTGGGCCCACTGCTTAACCTCTCTGTGCTCCACTTTTCTCATTTGTTATATGGCAATAAAAATAATACCACCTCCAAGGGCATTGAGAGGATTTAAACTGTTAACACAGGTTAATAGTTACAACAATGCCTGGCACATAATAAGCCATCGATAAATGTTAGCTATGAATATTGTTATAGTTTGAATATGCCTTGTCCCCACCAAAACTCATGTCGAAATTTGATCCCCGATGTGACAGTTTTGGTAGGTGAGTCCTACTGAGAGTTGTTCAGGTCATAAACTCTCATTCATGAATGGATTCACGCCTTCACTTGGGGGTGGGGGGATGATTTCACTCTGTCTCAGGAATGGATTAGTTCCCATAGAAGACTGTCAACAAGACTCTGCCTTCCTTGGTTTCTGCCCCCTGCATCCTGGCGTTCCAGGTGATCTCCTTATACACTCCCACACCCCTTTTTCACCTGCTTTCCACCATCAGTGAGAGAAGCCTGGGACCTTCATCAGATGCAGCTGCCCAGACTTGAACCTTTCAGCCACCAGAATCTTGAGCCAAATGAACCTTTATTCTTTGTCAAGTACCTAGCCTAAGGTACTCTGGTACAGCAACACCAAACAGATTAAGACAAATATCGTGTGTTACTCATATAATTAAGATTAATTTAAAGTGCCATTCAGGAAAAGAAGGAAGGGAAGGAGAAATGAAGAAGGAAAGTTCATGTTGCTCTTTCCAAAATAAAGAGGCTTTGATCAGAAGAGTGTGTTTACCAAACAAGACATTCTCTGGTAGCTTTTTGAAGTATCCTCTTCCTCCCCCAGCTGAGCAATTATCACAGCTGAAAGCTATTTCTTCAGCACATACCCAATCAAGATTTGGCATCCCAGGTAAATGTGAAGCACCTGACCAGTGAACACCTGACCATTTGGAAGACTCCTCCAACATGAACAACAGACTGAGACAAAAAAATGAGGAAAAACAGGGACTTGGAAGAAACAGAGACAGAAAGAGAAGAAAAAAGCTATTACATTGAGGGGGAAAAGATGCCGTGTAAAATGACGATAATTTAAATATATACATTTTATAAAAAAAAAAAAAAAGATTTGGCATCCCAAAAGTTCCAAGATAGAAGAATGTCTTTCTCTCTTTTTCTTTCTTTTTAATATAATCTAAATTTAACAAGCCTATTAAAGCAAATGGTTCAACAGGCAACATTGAACTGCTTACAATATTTAATAAGTCTTACTCCCAAACGAGGGCTTTTAAACGCCAGCAAGGAACCAAAGTTGCACTCTTTTCATCCTTTTGTGCCAAGATTTTGCAGGCCTGTTAGGTGGGGAAACCACCTTCTTGCTCCATCAAAAAGAAGGAAATTATTACGATCACCTTTAAAAGTGCCATTTATAGTTCCCAATTCACTTGATAATGGTGCTTGGATTCTGGGACCCAGCTTACAGCATAGTAAGATGCTGTTTCAAGGGAGAGGCAAAATCTCATAGACCTGAGAGCCTAAGGCAGTGTTTTTCAGCTTTTTTTTTATCTCCCAGCACACTTGAACCTATCGTTAAACGTCTATGGTACATTTAAATTATGTTGATCAAAAAAAAAAAAAAGTGAAGAAAAGAATATACTTACTGTGCTTTAAACCTCTTACAAAAATAATTTAATTAATGATCTCTAAAACTTTATGCAGCACCCCTAAGATGGCACACGGGTTGAAAATCAGTGCCCTAAGCCATGGCCAGAGACGTCTCCGTCTGCTTTCCAGCAAGCATTCTGCACTGAACTTTTGACATTATTGGGCTATACTGGCTTTGTATACTTTGTTTTTTCAGCTATAGAACAGAAAGTTTTGACAGATTAGGATTTCCCTTTGCTATATATGCCTTTGTAATTGCAGTTATAGAATCACTTCTTTGATGAGTGACTGAGGGAGGGAAAACTTTCCCATAAAAATTGGTTCTGAGAATTCACAGCCTTCTGTTTCCTGTGTTTCTCGTCTACATAGGGAAATCTTTGAGTGGAGTTAATACTGCTTGCCTGCCTGGGTCTGCAAGTGGGAGGAGATCTGATTACTAAGAGTGACAGGTGGGGGGAAATCCCCATTCTGGAACGTTCTTTCCTGTTATGAGGAAAAGGTGACTTGCAGCCTGGGATCTGGTCTGTCTTCAGGAGGATTGTGTCTCTCAGGGGACCGCTCATCTCTTCCCATGAGTCCAGCCCTCTCCGGTGAGTGTCTGTCCCACACCGATGGCATTTCTGTCTCTCAGGGACAGCTCTGTCTTGCTGTTCCTTGAGGGCATCTCCTGGGTGTCTGTCTCTGTGGCATTTCTCTCTCCCTTGCTTATTTTTTGGTCTGAAATGTACTGACCTTTGTGGCTTATCGCTCATGTAAGTGTTTATAATAGGGCTTTTAAAGAGCACAGCCAGCCAGATGAAAGAAAGAAAAAATCAGCTTCTATCAGAAGCAGCCTAAGTGTGACCAACCTCAGACAGTCCGCCCTCACTGCCCATGGGGAATCCTTCCTTCGGAGGCCCTTGGCCAGGGCCTGATGCGAGGCACTAAGATGAATCACCCAAGCCCCCAGCTCCCCAAAGGGAGAGAATGCCAGAAAGCAATGCATCATCTGTGTTTTCCTGCCTTGTGGCTGTGGGCTGCTTAGAAAACAGCCAGGGAGGTCCTTATATCAGACACGCTGACGGCCTCATGCCCCTCCAGTTCCCAGGGAAATCATGCTTTGCTTGATCGTGGGGTTTTCTTGGAACATGAGCCTGGGCGTAAATGCACAGCCGGAAGGCAGATGCCCTCCTGGAAGGTGTACAGTGTGTTCCTGGGGCCAGCAGCCAAGCCGCGCTCTCCTCCCCCCACCACAAGGCCCAGCTGCACAGGGAGGGGGCGGAGGTGCGGCCTGGCTGAGGTGCAAGTGGAACTGTGCTTGTTAAGGCCACACTCCCTCCGGATTAGCCATCACCGCATGTCCCCTCACCCCCATATCCGAGGCCACCTCAGGGCACAGCCTGATTTGTACCCCAGCATCTAACATGATGCTTGGCCCACAGTCAGGGAAAATCTACATTGGCAGCATCTGTGAAAGATTCAGAATCCCAAAGGGAACCAGATGGAGGTCTCAATCCAGGCAGAAGCCTTTGCAGCAGCCCACCCCATGCCCATTCTCACTCAGGGCTATATCCTCCCTGGCCCCCACTTTTCTTCTCCGGAAAATGTAGACTGATACATAAGAAATTAGTAAGATGGCTGCTTTTGAGGAGGAGATGGCATGTGTCATTTATATTTAGCCTGTATGAAAATGATGTTCAGTTTTTAAAATCATCAATATAAATATACCTTTAAATTTTGGATCAGTAATACTACGCGTGGTAACACATTTTAAAAGTACAACTATACCCAGTGGCAATGAAGGTTCATTGGGTCCTTGTGGGAGGCAGAGAAACAGTCCCCAGAGATGTCCGAGTCCTTATCCCTGCAAGCTGTCACTATGCCACCTGACACGACAAAAGTGACTTGGTTAAGAACATAAAAATAGGGAAATCATCCTGGACTATCCAAGTTGGTCCAGTACCATCAGAAGGGTACTTTCCAGAGGGAGGAGGGAAGGTCAGAGTGGGAGAAGAAGAAGTGAGGCCGGGAGCAGGTGACAAAGATGCGGGGCCGGCAGCGAAGGAAGGGAGCAGTTTCTAAAAACCAGGGAAGGCAAGGAAATGGGCTGCCCTCGCAAGCCTCCAGTGGGAAGGTGGCCCTGCAGACAGACTTCAAACCTCTGACACCCAGAACTATAATAATGTGCATTGTTGTAAACCACTAAATGTGTGGTAATTAGCTACAGCGGCAATAGGAAATAGTACAACCCCTGACATCTCAGCTCTCCATCCCAGAGGCAATGGTTCCTCGTTCATCCTGTTTCTTTCCATAAGCAGGTAAATGTGTATATGATAGAAACAGACCAAGAGAGAGATGGATATATAGACAGATACATAGCCAACATAGATATGTAGATATCGTCTATATAAAACATAAGCCATTCTAAGCACACGTATGTAGGTGTATCTGTATTTGCCTTGTCATACAAAGTCTACATACTATACATCATTCTACACCTTGATGTGACCTCCTAATAGTCTATCTTGGAGACCTTCCTGTGTCACTGCACACAGATAGGCTTTGTCACTCAAAAAACATTTTAAGAGAAAACAGAAAAAGTCAGCAAGAGATTCCTTGAGAATCAGTTTGTTTTACTTTCTTGTTTCTAGCTACACTTGTCTGTGAGGGACACTTGCTTCTGGATTTGCGCCTTCGTTAGATCCAGGGAAGAATGTATAGATAATTCAGCAGGTGGTAACTGAGGGGAAGAAGGCTGCCTCATTCCTGATACTCTGTCTGCCTCTCTGTGCCTCCTCATATCTAGTGTTTTCTTCTAATAGAAAGAAGACAATTAAGCCAGAAGAATTGGTGTCATTAGTGCTTAGACACAAAGTGCTTGTCCCATATTTAGTCTATTTTTGGGAATGACCAGCCCAAGTGACTTCCATCTCTCTGAGTTTAAGCTCTGAACACTTCCTAGATGGGTGAATCTGCCTCACAGCTTCATCTCGGACTATAACCTCCATGATTATTAGTTTAATTACTTAACAGTGATATGGATTAAATTAAATAAGAAAGCATGAACATAAAGCACCTATCACAGTACTTGTGCTGGGAAAACCAGGCACTACCCTCAGGGTTAAGGACTCACTGAGGAGTCATGGAACTCAGAAAAGCCATTATACGCACAGTTCTGGTTTCTTACAGTGGAAGGATACACATTAAAATGAGCAGAAGAAAGATTCACATAGGACAGAATCTAGGAAAAACTACATATGAGCTTCTAGTTCTCCTTTCTCAGTGGAATCATATGGAGAGCACCAGCCGCCCAGCAATAATACCTGACAACATCTGTGAAGTTTTGCCAACCAAGAAAGCTCATCTGAGCCTTGGTGTCCAGTGTTTTTAGTGGGGATCAGTTACGTAGGCATGAAGCACCCAAGTGACTGGCCTTAGCTACTCAGTATCTAGCCCTCCCCGCCCCCCAGCATGATATCAAATTGATATAATACGGCTCAAACTCCAGGCACACAAAATAGTCATTCACTGTAAATCACATTGTTTGCATAAACAATCTGACATGCTCCAGACCTCAGGCACACAAAGAGGCAGGAAATTTCATGGGCTTAAAAACCAGAAACAGGTGGATAGCCAATCCTGAAGACCTTTGAAATGTGCAAGGTTTGGGCAAGCCAGGCCTGCTGAGTTAACCCTTTTTGCACAATGCCTGCCAGAGTAGGCAAACAAGGACTTGATTCCCCCCACAGTAAACCTCCCTCTCTCCTTACCCAAACAAGATTGCTAATAATCTAATAATAAGTTACCAACTGAGCTTTGTTGTTGTACCAAGCACCGTGTTTAATGCCATCGTATCAGATGATTATACTAAGTCTCAGTGGTGTCACCTGTTCCTTATTTTACATAAGAGGAAACCAAATTCAGAGTGTTTGAGTAATTTATTTATTACCACACTGCAAGTGTGTTCAGGAGGAGGATTCAAGTCAGGCCTCTGACAACAGAGCTTATGCTAAAATCACCTCGACTTCACCCACGTTTACTAAAATCGGCACCCAAGAGAGACAATTGGCATGGCACTTCTGCATGGATGCCCAACAGATTCATAAAGTTTCACATCTTTTTCTTAAATGTCACTTCCCCCAGGAAGAATTCTGTGGATCCTCAAGCTTAATTCAATCCACCTGTCAGCACAGTCACAAGCAATTTATATGAAGGACCGTCAGGAAGAAATGGAGACTTAACATCATGAGAAGTAGATGAAGACAGGACCCCCTGTTTGCTGCCAAGAGCAAGTGAACACTCTGCCCTTGGCCAAGAAAGTAGGCACAATTCTGCCAGCTGTCAAGGAAGCTCAGCCTGGACAGTCACCTGGATTTCTTCTCTGACTGGGGAAGAACGCCTGAAGGTTTGGAGAGAGAGGCATTTGCTGAGGGAGAAAGGGCATGGCATTTGTACAATCTTTTAAATCATTATTTTAAATGTTAAATGTTTAAACTTTTTAGACCCTGGGCCAAATCCCAAATCACCCTATTATTTAAAGCTCTCATAGTAGTACGTTTTATTGCTTTTTTAAAGTCCATAGGAAAATAATAATAGCCATTATTTAAAATTTATAATAGCTATTTTCCTAATACATATAATAAGCTGCTTGAAAGCAGGAAGAATTTCTGATTTGTTTCTCATTATATGTCAAATGTTCAAAACAGGGCCCGGGACTTAGCAGGCTTTCAATAAATATTTGAATGAGTAAATGAATAAACAATATGATACAGTATGATAGGAGGTGTGTTCTGCTTAGGATGGTTTCTTCCCCCCTCTGGGAGAGCTGACCATTTAGGGAGAACGTGTTGTCCCATCTGGGTGTACAGAAGAGGGCAGAGGTTAAGCACAGAGGCTTAGAAATCAGATTTGCTCAAGCATAAAACCCCACTTTGCAATTTACCAGCTCTGGAACCTTCATCGTATTAGTTATTTTGTCTGTGCCCATATTCCCTCCCCTGTAAAATGAAGATAATGTTAATCTATCTCAGAGGGTTTGAGGATTAAATGGCTTGTTATTACATGAAGTGAGTTGAGGGCAGATCCTAGGACACAATATGTGTTCTACAAATGAGGCAGGTCCTCATTCCAGAGATGGCTGCAGCAATGGCTCCCAGCTTACATACTCTTTTTGCACTGTGGCCTTGCTACTCCCTCATGAAGAGATGGAATCTGTGGTCCCTTTCCTCAAAGCTGGGTTTGCCCTAGGACCCAAAAGAACATGATAGGGGAGAGAGATGTAAGGTCAAGACCATGCCTTAAAAGAGGATTTTCAGCTTCCACCTGCACCTGTAGGAAGCCTGCTTTTATGGAATGAAGCCTCCCTGCTGGGAGGAAGGAGGGGATCCAGAAGGCCTGAGGTGGCATTTGGCTTTGGTGTTGTAACAGGCAGAGGCTGAAGGGCGATGATGAGACTCTTAGTAGATGCTTGAAAGGCAGTAAGAAAATTGTTGTTGGAGGTTTAGGAAAAGGGGCCACCGACTTACGTAACAGCACAATTATCTGGCAATACTTTATGTATAGTAAGATGGAAAATAGAAAAATGTCCTCCACAAATGTGTGTGTGTGTGTGTGTGTGTTTAAGATTTCCAGAAGACTGATGAAACTATTGACTGACTCTGTGTAGCTGCCCATGGTAAAGTAACCAGAAGGAGGGTGGGATAAAGCAGGGAATGCTCAACATTTAAGCAGAATTTAGAGGCCATATTCTCAAACTAGGATTTGCAGGTTTAGAAAATAAAACTGTTTCTATTTGCTGCTTCTCCAATGGAGTAAAAGAGCCTCTGAGTAAATAAAAACCCATGGGAAAAGATCAAATCTAGGGCAATGCCACCAAAACTCAGCCTCAGGCTAAGGATGAAGTAAAGAGCATGGTTGTAGCAGACTCTGTGAAGGCCTCGAAACCCGCAGGTGTGTTGCTTCTAGATTCCATCAGCAAGACAAAAAAACTCAGATGAATAGTAAGGATGTTGTTATACAAGATCTGACTACAATCCAAAGGAGAGAGACATCTTTCTTGTGGAGATCTGTGGGCATTCATGTTTTTTTTTGTCTAGTAGTGTGAACCTCAACAAAATTCACAAAAAACCAACAGTTTGTAAGAGACTATACCAATGGGAGCCACACTAGCCTGAACTAAAGAGACAGATATATCAGAATGAAGAAAGACCTCTGAGCTCCCAAATGCTATGGATAAGAAGTGAGCCCAGAGAGCTACTCAGCTATAAAAATAGATTATTTCTAATGAAAAAAAAAATATGTATTCAAGGTGGTGCCTGTGGCTCAAGGAGTAGGGTGCCGGTCCCATATGCCGGAGGTGGCGGGTTCAAACCCAGCCACGGCCAAAAACCACAAAAAAAAAAAAAAAAAATGTATTCAGAAGACAAAATTCAAAGCCCAAAGAGCAAAGCCAAAGCTACTGAGAATGATTCCCAGAAGCAGAAGTGGACCCTCAATGATACTTGCATTCTCTGCCCATGGAGCAGAGAGGATTGGTAACAGCCACTCTGTATTTCAGAATTGCTATGGACCAGTGACTACCATGAGCCTCCCCACAGTCATTCTGTTTTTGTTTTCATTTTATGTTGAATGTATGGAAGGCAGATGGATCGTCTTTCTGTTTAACAGGACTCTTCATCTGAGGAACTACATCTAAGGAGCTGCACTGAGGGTTCTCATCTAGATTTAGATGACAGTATCTGGAACCTCAAGGTTGAGCTTGGTGCCATAATGCAATGGGGATATCAGTGGTCTTAGGAGGAAATGGATGTAGTCTGCACTTTAGAGAAACATAAATTATGGCCACAGGTAGACTGTGCTAGATTTGGTTTCTAATAGTGGCCCATAGCAATACCTTCCATCCCACCTGCCCTTTTTCAAACTGACCCTGAAGGGCATTTGCAATATTGACTGACCAGAAGCAACCTAAATGGCTAACACCAGAGGCTGGGTAAATTGTGGGCACTACAAAAATGTAATAGTTGAAAATTTAGTGGCATAGAGTAAATGATGGTCATAACACATTTTTTTAAATGAAAAAAAAGTACATAAAACAAGCCTGTGTGTGTGTGTGTGTATTTATACACATAAACTGGAAAGATAAAACCACAAATATGAGGAACACTCTTTCTCAAGTAGGATGATGGAATTTTTAGCCGTGTACATTAACGTGATCATGGGGCATCATACACTGGTTTTATAGACCGTTTGACATATTTTCATCACACTGGTTAACATAGCCTTCCTGGCATTTTCTTATTTATTGTGTTAAGACATTTACATTCTACATTTACTAAGTTTCACCTATACCCTTGTAAGATGCAACGCAGGTGTAATTCCACCAATCACCCTCCCTCCGCCTCCCTACCCCCCTTTTATGTTTACATGGATGGAGCTGGAACGTATTCTTAGTAAAGTAGCTCAAGAATGGAAGAAAAAGTATCCAATGTACTCAGCCCTACTATGAAACTAATTTCTGGCTTTCACATGAAAGCTATAACCCAGTTATAACCTAAGAATAGGGGGAAATTTTTGTTTGCTCTTTGTGTATTTGTAGTTTCTAAAAATGAACACTTGTAACATTTGGTTATATTTTTATTACTTTTTAATAATAATGTATACACATACACACAGTATATGGACACCGTGCCTTCTGAATTCTGGGATCTCGGAGCTTATTCTCTTTCTAATAAAAAGTCTTAGGGGCTAAGTGTGTAACTTATCATTAAGGCTTAGTTTTCTCATCTGGAAAATTTGAGCTGGCTCTGTGTCCTTTTATAACCAAGAGCTGTGTAGCTTCCAAGGCTGGATCTTAAGATGGCTAGAGCTGCTCCCTATCTCTCTTGGAAAATTGACCTCGATATCCAATTTCCATTCTGTGAAGACGCTAAACAGCTGTGTGGAGAGGCCCACTCAGAGAACAGAGGCCTCCATCTTAAGTGCCACCTGAGCTTCAGGTAACATCTGGCACCAACAATTCACCTTGTAAGCGAGGCCATTTCAGAACTTGAAGCTTTTCTGGTGTCTCCATCAACATTATATGAAGCAGAGTCCAATTACAGAATGTAAGAATTTGTTTTAAGCAACTGTGTTTTGCTGTGATTCATTACATAGTCACAGACAAAAAACAATGTCTGTTTGTTATTATTGGGATCATTACTTTTTGTATTTCTGTATTGGTTTCATTTTCCCTTGCCTTGGTTTAGGCCCACACTGGAATCAGTGGAGAAATGGAAACTTGGTATGTTAAGTTGTCACTTGCCCTTTGCTCATAGCAAAGCAACTCTGCAAATCACCTCTTACACGGTCTGCCGGAACTCAAATAGAGTTACAGATTGAGAGATGCACAGATGACACAAATACCTGTCAGAGGACATGATGAAGTTTAACAAGGATGAATGCAAGGCCCGGAATTTATATGAACAAGCCAGCTGCCCAAGGACATGTGGCTTTAGCAGAAAAGCATGTTTAAGAAACTTGGCTTTTTTTTTTTCTTGGACATTAAGCTAATAAGTACTGCAAGAGTGGTGAGGCTGCCAAAAAATCTGATATGGTTGTAGATTCTATCAATGTAAAGCCCTCAGAATAAGGAAGTGTATATGCTTACTCTAATGGAGGCAGACCACTTATAGAAGATCCAGCTTTGCCTGAGGCACTTAAAAAGTAAGATGGATAAACTTGGGTACATTCAGGGGAGAGTACAAAACAGTTTGACATACTTAAGCAGATATGTTACTCTTTTATTATTATTATTAAATCATAGCTGTGTACATTAATGCAATCATAGGGCACCATACACTGGTTTTATATACCATTTGACATATTTTCATCACACTGGTTAACATAGCCTTCATGGCATTTTCTTAGTTATTGTGTTAAGACATTTATATTCTACATTTAGTAAGTTTCACATGTACCCTTGTAAGATGCACCACGGGTGTAATCCCACCGATCACCCTCCCTCCACCCATCGGCCCCCTCCCCTCCCCTCCCTCTCCCCCGTCCCCATATTCTTAGGTTATAACTGAGTTATAGCTTTCATATGAAAGCCATAAATTAGTTTCATAGTAGGGCTGAGTACATTGGATACTTTTTCTTCCATTCTTGAGATACTTTGCTAAGAAGAATATGTTCCAGCTCCATCCATGTAAACATGAAAGAGGTAAATTCTCCATCTTTCTTTAAGACTGCATAATATTCCATGGTGTACATATACCACAATTTATTAATCCATTCATGGATCGATGTTACTCTTGATTAAGCAAACATTTTGACTTAAGGAGCATATAGATATGTAATCTCAATGATGGAGGGAATAAGTTTTGAAAATTTGTAAATATCAATGCCGGGTCTTGGTTTTATCCATTCATTTAACAAATACCAAATGGATACTGGATTCTTGGTACTCTTTTAAGTATTAGAAATGGGGCAATAAGTTCCCTGCCATCTTGTAGCTGGTATGTTTATAAAACCAAGTAATACTAACAAGATAATTTGGAAGAGTGAAACAAATAAAGGTCATTGGTTGGAAAGTCTCTGTGGAAGAGGGTCATGAGAAAAAACTAGGAAATATCCTTCTAAGGCAGTAGAACAGAATGTGGGAAGATCACCAACAGGAAGAAGTTGACACATTAAAAAAAAAAAAAGTGGAGAGAGAAAGTCTGTGTGGCTGGAACACATTGAGAGAGTGAGGTGAGCTGAGTCCAATGACTTTAAATGTTCCACTTTCCAAAGTATTGTTGCTCCGGACAACTAGTGGGGAGGAAGGGGGTTTTAAAGCCAGTTTGAGGGCTTAACTAATATAATTATTTTACATAGAATATGTAAGGATAGAGACTGGAAGAGCAACTGTTGTTCCCACAGGAGCCATTCTCAGGTCACTGGAAGGCTGGCATGTGGAATTTGGGCAAGGTCATGGTTCGTGTGTCCCTAGGAAACAGCATTATGATTTTATTCCATAGAAGCTGCAGGGGTTGCAGAAGTTTCTAATGCATAGCTGCATCCAGTGACAGATCCGTGGTTGTAGATAGTGAATTTCTAATCATAGGAAAAGTCCACATAAAGTCTTGGTAGTGCCTTGAAATTATAGGACACGGAAATTACACAGTTGGTGTTAGATAGGAATTAGGATTTCCTAAATTGTGTGGCATATCCACAGTCAGTAATGGTAGGTACTAAACAGACATATTGTTAAATAACATCAAATCAAAGCAGTAAAAATATTATTTCTTTTTAATTTCTTTTAAATATAATTTTTTCAAAGATAACATCTTATTTGGCCTTATCACCTAATATTTACTTTGTATCCTTTCCTTAAAAAGGGAAATACAGGTGGTGCCTGTGGCTCAGTGGGTAGGGTGCTGGCCCATATACCGAGGGTGGCGGAATCAAACCCAGCCCCAGCCAAACTGCAACAAAAAAATATCTGGGTGTTGTGGCGGGCACCTGTAGTCCCAGCTACTCGGGAGGCTGAGGCAGGAGAATTGCCTAAGCCCAGGAGTTGGGAAGTTGCTGTGAGCTGTGACACCACGGCACTCTACCAAGGGCGATAAAGTGAGACTCTGTCTCTAAAAAATAAATAAAAAGGGAAGTACGTTCTTAGACATAGACAATTTTGCAGGTGATACCTGATTTTTGAGATAATGTAAAGTGCACACGGATGGAAACAAATGAAGCCTTCCCAGCAATAGCAAAAAGCCAAACAAATTGAAACTTGGAGGAGTGAATCAGAAATATTCACTATTGACTTAGTTTCTTAGAAGTGAAATAATGAAACATAACGCAGTCTGTCTCAAAACTTTTGTAGTGACCCACCTATCATCTTGCAAGTCTTATAAAACCCATATTAACTTATGGGCTTATTAGAGAGTGTAGGTATGTAGGCAATATGGGACATGGAATTTATTGCAGTGACATAGATTATTTTTATAAATATTATTAACACATTATAGTTCTTTTAAAAAACACCATGTACATAATCATGGGTGTTATATGTTGTGGACCATTGCTAATACACCAACTAAAACCAAGCTGTAATCAGACAACATTACAAACAGTAACAAAAAGCTTAGAACTTAAAAAGTATTTTTGTTCTGTACTAAAAATATGAATGTGGGCTTTAGGCAATACTTGATCCAGGGCTAAAATGAAAACACAAAGATTCATTTTTATTTATTTCTTGCCTTTAATTTTTGATTGTAGATTAATCAACGGGGTCTCCAAGTTGGCCCTTGGCAACTAACAAGTTCAAATATAAAAGTAAGGATGGTTTCTCATCCCCAATAGTTCAAGCAATTATCATGGGGGACTGAATGCCTTTGCCTCCAATTAATCACATATCCATCCCTGAACTAATGACTGTGGTCAGAGAATGGAGCCCATTGATTTTCTCACCCTGAAAAAGGGTCTGAAGGTGGAGTGAATTGGCTCCCCCCACCCCAAAATGCATTCAGAGTATTATTGTCAGAATAGGGTGATAGTATTTGGGATGGGACTAACAGAGTTACATTACAACGGTACTTCTCAAACATTAATGTGTACAACAACCATATGGAGATTGGTTAAAACAAAGATTCCTCTTCGTTAGGTCTGGGATGGGAATTACAATTTTGCCCCTGTAACAAACTTCAGGTCATTCTAATACTGCTGGTCTGTGGCGTCCATGCTTTGAGTACTGAGGCGTTATACCATCTACTGCAGAAGCTGGAAGACAGCCATTCCTAATAATGTAAGTGGTCAGACCAGGAGGAAGGTGGTTTTCTGCTCAACACAGCATTTTACCAGCATCACTCATAACCATGACAAAGCCCTGGTTTTCACATCCAGAAAGAGTTCATCTCTTCCTTGCCTGCTGGAGGCACAGACAGGAAGGTGGTCAGATGCATACATCATGTAGCAGGGGCCCCTGGGGATGCTTGGTCCTGCTCAGGGTAAGTAAGGACAGATAAAGATGTCCCTGTTACTTGGATGCCTTTGTATAGAAGTCTGCATTCCTCAAGATTTACACAATTCACTGGATGGATCAGAGAAACAGCCCAGAGCTGCTGTTTGTATTCTATGAGTGAGATTCACTGGAGAAAACCAGAGGTCAAGGTAGAGTCATATAATTTCATGGTTGAAGACTTTAGCCCATACTGCATACTTCTCAGATAAGGTGTTTATTGCTGTAGGGGAAATTTGAACTTTGTTGGACAAAAGAGACCAAAGTCTTTTACTTTTTAAATACCATGTTAGTCTTTCAGCCAAAAGCTTATAGTCAGGCTTCTGTGTGAGTGCAGGATTTGGAAGGAATCTGACATGAGAGAAGCATTGAGCTTCACAGGAAATGTCTGCAGTTGGATCAAGCATTCCAAGGTATATTCCAGACAATCAATAGCGCATTCGATCAGGATTTTAGCTATAACAAGAATAGTTATGCCTTTACCATGAGGGGAATTTGATTAATCTTTTCATGGTTGAGCTAATGCTCAGATATTGACAAAAATGACTGTCAAACAAATTCATAAAGTAAGCACACACATAAAATCTTGGTATTCTTAAAGTAGTGGTAATTTAGATCACAGAACCCTGCTATGACTTGCCATAGCATTTTCTTGTCTCATTTCACAAAAAGATCAAATGTAGCCCAGCCAGGTACAGGAACCACTGTCTGAGGGTAGGCGTGGTGGGCTCACCTCACCTATTCCATCTTCTTTATAGGTGTTAAGTTAATCTTCCTTGGTAAAATAAATTTAAATATAGAGATAGAGACCTTATTTCTAAAGTGTTTTGTTCCATTTCATTTAATCATTTGATTTTTTAGTTTATCCATGTTTTCATGTATTGATTTCCAAGAGGAAATCAAATCATCTACCATGGAAAGAATAATTGATCAGGAATATTTGGGTATTTTCCTTGCTTGAATATACTATCCATGAGGGCTGAGAAAGTCTATTTTGATCAGTATGGATAGCTACCACCTCTCATGGTGCCTGGCACATTGGAAGCATCCATTGTATGATATGAGCGATAGAATAGAAAACTGAATTAAAATACCTAGAAAGACATATTTTTCCTCTCACAGATTTATACCCAGTTGGAGAGAGAGAATTGTATAAGGAAATAAAAATGTGTGTACATAGGAACAGAGGCATAAGAGTGTGTGATGTGTTTCAAAACAGGCAAAGATTTTGATACAAATAAAGCTATTAAATGCATGGTGGGGAATAGTGAGAGGTAAGAATGAAAAGGGAGAGGGGGGCAGATTATGATATTTATTTTTCAGGCCCTTTTATTTTTACATAGCAAAATTTAATTCAAATTGGTTTAAGCATAAACTATATCATATTGGCACATGTAACTGAAAAGTCCAGAATAGCTACATTCAGGCACAGCTAGATCTAGGTGTCCAAATGATGTCAACAGCAGTCTGTCTTCCCATACTTCTTGGCTCAGATTCTTCATGTCCATCAATTCATGAGTGGCTTAACAAAATATGGTATATGTATGTGGTATACTATGGAATACTAATCAGCCATGAAGAAGGATGAATTAAGGCCTTTTGCAACAATTTGCATGGAACTGGAGACCAGTAACCTAAGTATCTTCCAAGCCGTTATCATTTTCATTCAGGCTGCCTTACATAATATGATGGAAAGAGTGAGCCTCAGTAACCCTAAGCTTACATTCTTGTAGTTGAGGAACCCCCATGGAAACAGGATACTTTTTACACATGGTTCAAACAAAGCACCAGGATCTGGTGCTCACTGGCTTCAATTTAAGCTCAGGTTGGTTCACATGCCCATTGTTAGCCCATCAGTGTTAGCCCAGGGAATGTGGCCTTCTTACTGGCCAGTACCAAACATGTTCTTATCCCTATTTCCTGGAAGTGTGATGGCATGGATTGAGTTTGGAAAAGGTAGGGATTCTATTTTTTTTTTTTTTAATTTTGGGATAATATGAAGGGACATACAATTAGGTTACATTATTTGCATTTTTTGAGGTAAAGGCCAAAGAAAACAAGATCGAGTGGGGAAATAGCAAGAAAAAACTCATAGAGGCAGAAAGTAGATGAGCAACTGCCTAGGGATGGAGGAAGGAGTGGACAGGATGAATTGCAAGGGAGCAAAAGGAATCTTTTGAGGCAATGGGTATGTTCATCATCTTGGGTGTTTCTTGGGTATACCTGTTTATCAAAATTTATAAAATTGTATACTTAAACATGTGCAGTTTATTGTATGCCATTTATATTTCAATAGGATGATGGTTGGGCAAAAACAGTCGCCTTTGATAACGTGCCACAAAGCGACAAGTTGGCACTAGTTTTAATCAGAAGAGTAATAACGGGGCTTTGAAAATCATTATGGAAACCATGTGGAGAAAATGTTGGAATGACAATGGTTAGCATAGAAACAAGGAGAACTATTAAGGGGCACATTGGCTATTTCCTGTGACCCACCTTACATCTCTCAGTCCACCTATGGCAGCCACCTTTGTGCAGCGTAGCCTAATGGCATCTCAGCTCAGTTCTGTCACTTCAGTCACTGGAAGTCTGTAACACCTGGCCTGGAAGAAGTATCCAGGTGCTAATGCTCCATGGGGGATAAAAGTTCAAGGGCACGGGCTCTCACCACCCTTCATCATGCTCTAATCACTCCTTGGAAGGAGGTGCCCACCATGATGCCAGCTCAGTGGTTTCTCTCTGTTACCCTTTTACCCCCCCTGGTCTTTTTACTTCTGTTCCCTGGGTCACTTCCTGTGCTAAACGACCTACATAAAAATTGCAAGGTCTGATTTCTTGGGGCTTGGGGAGCTCAGATAGGATGGTGGGTGAAGTTGATAGTTGGAGCCATGCTGAGAGCCTGAACGAAGGCAGTGACAGTTTGAATAGAAAACCAGAGAATGATTTACCCAAAAGACAAGTGGTAGGACATGGTGATTGGATTTGAAGGGAATGGGAGACATCATGAACACCTAATTAATCCAGGAAGTCAGCGTAACCCAGAGGAAACAGGAATGAGTATTTTACCCCCCCCCAAAAAATCAAATACATGCATGCATATATGTATTTATCTATATAATGCATGCATATATATTTTTTAAGACTCATGAATATATGTATATATATATATATGCATTTAAGACTCATGATTTTGAGGAGTTAATGTTTTAGATTGCAGGACATTTAGATTTTGGAAAAAGTCTAAATTACTGTTTAAGTGCTAGCTACAGTGATGGTTCACCAATTATCCCAGAACATTAAACAAGCCGCCTTTCATACACTGATACGGAAGGTAACAAGATGAAAGAATTCAGACAGCGCAGCGGGGTTAGCTTGTCTTGGTACTCACTGTGTTATCTATGTTCTCACCTGGAACACTCTAAGGCCAAGGCCTGAAATTACCGATTGGCTCATTGACTCCCATGGCTGTGCTCCAGGCCTTTTGGAGAGAGACAGCAAGGCGGGCAAGTGTTGCTCTGTTGGTCTAGGTGGTCACAAAAGTTTGCCTGTGTTTAAGAGAGTGGATCATAGACCTCCCCCACGTTGATAAAGGCTTGCCAATATCACATTATAAAAAGAGTACATGTGATTATTTATTCATTTTCTATTGCTGCTATAATAAATTACCACAAATTTACTAGCCTAAAGCAATGTATCTTTAATCGCATAGACAGTGCTGTCCAGGAGAAATAGAATGCAAGCCACATGTACAGTTTTAAATTTTGAGTAAGCATATTTAAGAAAGTAAAAAGATACAGGTAAAATTAATTTTAATAATATATTTTGTTTAACCCAAAATATCTAAATTTTATCCTTTTGACATTAAATCAGTATAAAAATAATTGAGCTATTATGCAATTTTTTGAGACAGAGTCTCACATTGTAGACTCTACCCTTGGTAAACTACCGGGGAATCATAGCTCATAGCATCCTCAAACTTTTAGGCTCAAGCAATCCTCTTGCTTCAGCCTCCCAAGTAGCTGGGACTATAGGCGCCCACCACAATGCCTGGCTATTTTATAGAGACGGTGTCTTGCTCTTGCTATACATTTTAATAACAAATCTTGAAAATTCATCACACATTTTTTTTCACTTAAATCACACCCTAACTTGGATTAGTGCAATCAGGTTGTACAACTTGGCATGTTTGAAGTTATTCTGGTGGTAAACCACATACACCATTAAATGCCAGAAAGAAATTTTTAATTTTTGACATAATTTCACCAGCTTCTGTCTGAATCTACTACTGAATCAAAGGTAGAATTGGGGAAGAAGGAAGATACTGCAGGCTGACTTTCAACAAAGGAGCCTTCGTCATTTGCTGGAAGTTTGGCCCTGTTCCCACTTCTGTTCTCTACAGCAGTGAGCTGTGTTTGGAGTAGATCACTGGAGAAAGTCAAAATGGATCTGTTCTGAACAATAAAATTCTAGTCTTATTATCATGCTTTGGTGCTGGTATTCTATTAATCCCTGAAGGGCAGTCCCCGAGGAGGTTAGCTAATGAACAGGGTTTACCTTCAGCCCTTTGCCTCCCACAGCTGTCCCAGGAGCTCTTGAATAATGCCAACATAACTGATCCTACTCCAGGAAAAGATGGTCAGTCCTTTTGCACACTTATAGCATAGAACATGTTTCCCTGCCCTGCAGGTTCTTCTTGTTCTAGCTGTTTGGAAAGCCCCCACTCTTCCTTCTTGACCTGACACAACAGTATTCTCCTTGGGAAACCTCCAGCACCACTAATCTCTGCCTTTTATCATTCCAGATTCTCTCGTACATCTTCTCTCAGAGCCTCTAACACTTTTTACTACAATGCTTTATATTGTTACATTCCCCAAGGAAAGACTATGCCATTTATCTCCTGCTTCTTTGTGATTATCACAAGGCTTTTCCTACAGTAGATAGTCATGGGGGTTGCTTTGGTTCACTGAAAAGAGGAAAGCTAATTGGCCCATATGGGGGAATAATCATGTGCCCTTGGCTTTTTCTGTTCCCTGAGGTCTAAGGAGACAGGATTTGCATACTTTCTTGTCCTGGGTCAAGAGAGTCACATACGGTTCAAAGTACTAGGAGTTGAATACAGGGATATTTGACAATTTATCTCTTTAGTTAGATAAAGAGGACTTTTCATATACAGTGGGGAAAAAAATCAATGAAGTTCCTGGCCCCTTTGCCTTTAACAATAGTCTTTCTGAGAAGCAGAGAGAGAAAGCCTCTAAGAAGGTGATTAATGTGAGCTCCTGCTGAGAACTTCAAATTGATCTTGGCAAGGAAAATGTCATTTCTCTGCCTGTCCCTTAGCTTCAGAGAGAAAACATGGAAAGCACAGTTTCAAACAAACTGAAGAGTATACAGAAGATATTTTGAAAGAAGACAGAGGGTACATCAGGCCACCCTGGAGTAAAAACAAGTGGGTCCGTCCCCTCAATAATCAAAGTTCATTTCTATTATTACATTGCCTCCACTTCAAGTTACCTCATTGCTTGCTCCTCTTTAACACTGGCACACCTGTTCCTCCAGGTGACACCCTGATCTCACAGCTGGCTGATGTCATAACTACTGTGGCATTCTTTCATTTTTTTCATGTATTTATAGAGAATATACTATCTGCTTGACATTATCCTCAATTCTGAGGAAGTAGAAATAAATCAGACTTGGTCCCAATCCTGGCGAAGCTCCCATTCTAGGGGAGAAAACAGGTAAGAAACTTGAAATTATCATTGACTGTCATAAATTCAGTACTACAGATGCCTTTGAAACATTTGGTGATGTGAAAAAAGAGAAGAATTTACTTCGTCTCTTTGTTTGCTTCTTTAACACATATATAATAACAGTGACCATGTGGTGGACCAGTCTCTGGTGTTACAACAGTGAAAAGAAAAGACAGAGTTGCTATTTTGAAAGGTTTCTAGACCCATAAGAGCTTGAGTTGTGCAGAGATCTGAAGAGATAATGTGGCTGGAACTCAGGGGCCAAAGTGCAAAGTGGCACAAAATGAGGGGGCAGAGCTGGGCAGAGGTCACATCACAAAAGGCTTTGAAGTTCGTTTTTGTGTTTTTATGATTTTTTTTTTTTAATTTGTAAGGTAAAGGCATTCAGGCCCAGGCAGCAATGATACACAAGTTATACTTTTTTTTTTTCCACGGGTTATACTTTTGATGAATCATTCCAGCCATCCAGTGGAGAATGGCTCTGGGTAAGGAGTTGAGGTCAAAAGGAAAGTCAAGATTAGGAAGCCGAGAGATCAATGGGGAAGAGAGATCAATTGGGCAGAAGTTCAGGTGAGAACTTACCATGCATCAAAATAGGAAGTGACAGTAAAAATGAAAAGAAGATGATAGGTAGAAAACCATTCTTAGACACACAATAAGGCAGGAATAAGCAATAATGCTCCAGGAGGAGGGGAGAGCATGTAGAAAGAAAATGGGAGCAAGAAAGATTTGAGAAAACTGTATTTTCTTCCTTGTTACTAGGAGGAACATTCACCACCACCATCACCACCATCACCTCCATCACCTCCATCCTCACTATCAGGTCACTTCCACTACCGTCATCTTCACTGTCACTGCCATCATCGGCATCATCTTCATTCTGAGTACCATAGTAATGAGTAATTATTTTTATCGTATAATAGTTTTAGTTTATAGGGAATTTCCATCAGTATTAACTTGTTTGGATTTCTCAAGCTGGATCATCAGTGCTGAGTTCTCAGTCTCAAACTCTGATGTACAGCAGTCAGAAATGTATTCTTGTTAGGCCCCTCGGCATCTCTGCATCTATACGAGGATTCTAACACTTTCTTGAGGTCATCCGTCTCTTAAATCATAGCAAGGAGATGAAGCTACATTATCTTTCAAAATGTCCCTGAATAAACTCTTGGAATCAACTCAATATATCAAGACACTAATTAAGAAAAATTCTTACAGAAAGTTACTTAAAAGATACCATGGATGATTTTGAAAATTTCAGACTATGTCTCTGGACAAAGCCAAGTCACTTGATTGCTGGGAAGATAGAGGAGGATATTGTACAGATTCAGGAAAAATTGCTTTTCAAAATTATGCTTTGGTGAGATAACTTCAGATTCCATTGAAAAATCATTAAAAACAAAACAAAAACCCAAAATGTTATTAAGGGCATTATTCTTAAGATCACATATATTAATAATGATCTAAGAGATAAATTCCAATCTGATTTTTTATGCCAAGAACATTTGTACTTCTCCTGGAAAAGGGGCTTGTTTTTATTTGATAGGGATTGTGAGTAAAGGAAAAATAGTCAAACATTTTTAGGAATTAGAAATTCAAATATTTGCCTCACCTGTTTCTGGAATGCACACCATGTTGGGCTGTTGTTAACTCTACACCAAGTTCTAGTGCACACCCTCTGCCTTGTTTTCCTGTTAACTTTCGCTCTGTTTTTAATTTCCACTATTTTGTGATGTCGTATGGGAATCCTTTCTGGAAAAGACAGATGCATAATTAAATAAAAGATTTCTTAGTTTCTAGTGTCATTGAAATGTTATATCTCTTTTCACACTGTTAAAAATCTTCAAAAAAAAAGGTGACAAAGGCAATCAGAACCATTTTGTTTTTGCATAAAACTCTGAACCCAGATTCAGCATTTTGCTGAAGTAAATATGTTGATGCTATCTAACTCGGAGATGAGAAAGACAAAGCAGGTCCCTGGGAATCTTCCTCTGGAGATTTTTTTTTTTCTTTCTTTGAAATTGACTGAATCTGTATTCATACTTACTGGGAGGGTTTAGATTCTGAATATGTTTCAGCCAAAAAAAAAAAAAAATCATGAATCAAAGAATGACTTTATACTAGTGAGCCAGGCTCAGCCAGAAAGAAATAGAGTTGTGAATTATTAAATCAGTCTCCCAAAGCAAGGCAGAGGAGTAGTTGCAACAAAAACAACTGTACTGCTTCTTCTCCATTTGGGTCTCAGAAGGCAATGAGCATCCCCAAATCTGAAGTAACAGTATTAGAGGCAGGGAGGGAAAGGAAGCTGATTGTACTGTGATAGGGTAGGAAGGTCAGGACAGAAGTCAGTTCAGAATCTGTGAATGCCATCACTCCCCATCCTGTTGGGGTAATACATAAACATTCCTTTGCTCTTCCCACACAACCAACGTGGCCATGATCTAGGAGGAATCTCTAATATCTTATCAGTTTTCAACCATATCCATCTGAAGAGAGACACACCAAGATCCATCAGGTTGCTGGTAACATTTTATTTGCCCCATTGTTCAAAGGCTGCCAGTTAAGTAAACCAAGAGAGTGATCCAGAGGAACAAAAATAAGCTGTAATCATTATAGTTGGCCCACAGATGTCATTCTGCATAACACAAAGTTCTCCTTCAGAGTGAGAAGAAAGGATATAAAATACATTAGGCACTAATATAAACCAAACACCATCCTTGTGTATCACAAATGAAGGCTCTGAGGCAGGACAATCTGGGTTGAATTCTAGTTTTGCCACTTTCAGACTTTGGCTAAATTAATTTGACTGTATTATTCTTCAGTGCTGTCATTTATGAAATAGGAATGGCGACAGTGCCTGCCTCACTGGGTTTACCTAGAGGTAAAAATGTATGTCAAGGTATAAAAGGTAAATGAAGTAGACTGGAATAGCACCTGGCACATACAAAGCATATGAAAAGTATTTGTTGCTATAATACTTGGGAAGAAATTTTTAATTTTTTTTTCACATATAAGTAACTGAGGCTCCGAAAGTTGACAAAATTTGTTTGAATTTTTTTTCCACAAGCGGTGTTAGTGCCGTTATAAATGCATGTACAGGCACTCAAGCACACAATAACTCAATCATTATAAATGGCCATTAATGCTTTGCTTGAACAACAGCAATATCACTGTCCCTATGTCCTTATTATACAAACCTCTGAATACTGGAAGGTTACCCTTATACTGGAAGGGACTTCATTAATGTGTTGAATATGTCTTTCTTTAAGCCCCAAAACACCAACGAGGAGTGAGTTGTCAGAAACCAACTTCAGAAGTAGAGGAGCTGGGGAAGTTGAAATTCTCCAGACAAGCTCCTCCTAACTGTGGTGTGTGGTTTCCAGTGTTCAAATATGAAACCATCAAGAGCAGCGGTTCTCAACCTGTGGGTCGCAACACACAGGAACTAAATTAAAGGGCTGTCGCTTTAGGAAGGTTAAGAACCACTGATCTAGAGGAAGTTATAGGGAGGATGAGAACCACAGACCCCAAAATATTCCATAAAAGCCAGGTAGACCTAAAAGATGTATTGGGATTGGGAACTAGAGCCAAAAAGGGGCCAAAGAATCTATAGTTAGGTGAAGAGCAGAAGGCTGTGTGGCTTTGCAAATGTTATTTAACCTTTCTTATACCCAGTAAAATGCAAATTGGGTGAAATGAAAGCACACGTAAAATAGGGAGAATATTTTTGCCTTAAAAAAATATATATATATATTCCCATTTTACTTATTTATTCTTATATTTTTGTCATAGTCTACACAAATAGTCCTCTAGCTACTTCCTGGTACTCACTCCCTACTCTTTTACCCTTTTCTCCCTAAACTGCATTCATGTGGTTTTCTTTGTTTTTGAAAATGTTGAGCTCATCATGCTTCGAAGTCTGAATTTGTTCTTCCTACTGCTTTGAACCTTCTTTCTCCACTTCAGATCTAATCTAAAGACTGCCCCTGACTGTCCGCTCCAGAGAAGCCTCCTCTCCCCTCCAAGTCCAGTCCAATCACATTCCCTCCTGTATCTTCTTCATGACACTCCTAGAACTCTGTAATTACTTATGCAGTTATCTTGGTCATCAGCAGCCTTTTCCTATAGAATGTGAAATCTAAGAAGACAGGGTCATTTTACATTCTGTTTCTACAGACTATTCAGCTCCTATCATAAAACCTGGTACACAGTGGAATCTTTTAGGAATAAGAATAATTAACATTTATTGTGTCCTTACACATTGGAATAATTCTAAGTAGTTCTCATATATGAATATTAACCCTATCCTCACCATCACCCAAGGAGGTTTTTGGTAAGTTTTGTTACTAGCATGAATAGTATTTTTTTAAATTTTGGGTTAATGTGAGGGTACACACAATTAGATTACACTATTGACATTTATAAGGGAAAGTCCAAAGAGTTGTAATTGAGTCCTTCACCCAGGAAGTATGAAATATGCTCCTGCACTGTATCCAATAAGTGGGAACTTACTAAGCCCTCTGCCCCCTCTTGAATTAAATTGTGTTTTTCACTCACGTGAGCCTGTAGCTGTTAATCTACTATTTTCAGATTAGTACTGAGTACATAGGATGCTTACTTTTTCATTCTTGAGATTCTTTACTTAAGAGAATGTTCTCCAAATCCATCCAGGTAAATATAAGAGTCAAAGTCTCTATTTTTATGGCTGAATGGGATTCCGTGGTATACATATACTATGGATTATTAATCCACTCATGTGCCAATAGGCATTTGGGTTGTTTCCACATCTTTGCAATTGTGAATTGAACTGCTATAGATATTTGAGTGCAAATGTCCTTATGGTAAAATGATTTATTTTCTTCTGGGTGGATACTTAGTAATGGGATTGTGGAATCAAATGGGAGGTCTACTTTTAGCTCTTTGAGTGTTCTCCATACTTTTTTACAAAGAGGCTGTACTAGTTTCCAATCCCGCCAACAGTGTGTTAAGTGTTCCCTTCTCTCCACACCACACCAGCATCTGTAGTTTTGGGACTTTGTGATGTGAGCTATTCTCACTGATGTTAGGTGATATTTCAAGGTAGTTTTGATTTACATTTCTCTGATGATTAAGGATGACAGGTATTTTTTCATGTGTTTGTTAGCCACCTGATGACTTCTTGAGGAAAAGTTCTGTTCATGTCACTTGCCTTTTGACTGATGGGGTTGTTTGCTATTTTCTTGTTGACCTGCTTGAGTTATTTCTATATTCTGGTCATTAGCCTTTTGTCCGATTCAGAAAACATAACTATCTTCTTCCATTCTGAACATTGTGTGTTTACTTTGCTTGTGTCTTAGCTGTGCAGAAGCTTTTTCACTGATTACGTCCCCTTTATTTATTTCTGTTGTTGCTGCAGTTGCCAATGGGGTCTTCTTCATGAATTCTTTCCTAAGAGTTTTTCCCACATTTTCCTCTAGGGATTTTGTTGTTTAATATCTTAGATTTAAATCCTTTATCCAGCATGAGTTGATTTTTGTAAGTGGTGAGAGGCGTGGGTCTAATTTCAATCTTTTGTAAGTGGCTAAACAGTTCTCTCAGCACCATTTATTAAATAGATATTCTTTTCCCCAGTATATGTTTTTGTTTTGTTTGTCTAAAATTAAATGGTGATATGAGACTGATTTCATCTCTATGTTTTTTATTCTGTTTCATAGATCTATGTCTTCATTTTTAACTAGCATTAATATTATTATCACTCCTATTTTACAGAAGAGGTAATAGGTTCATATTTGCCCCAAGTCATCCTGCTACTGAGTGATGGAGCTGAAATTCTGACTAGAGAAGTTTGGTTTCAGAGTCTAAGCTCTTATCCACTATCCACATTAATGTTCACAATCATTCTTGATATTGAGAATGAAATAATAAATGAATGAATGAATATCACATCAGAAATGATTGGATGTTTTAAGATACAGATTATTTTTTCTGAGTTCCCAGTTTTTATGGACTGAAAGTTTTCGTTCACCCAAAGTTCATATGTTGCAATCCTAACCCTCAATGTAACGGTGTTAGGAGGTGGGACCTCTGGGAGGTAATTATATCATAATGTTAGAACCCTTACTGATGGAATTAGTGCCAGTATATGTCCCATAGAAAGGTCCCAGAATGCTTTTTCACACCTTTCCCACCATAGGAGGATACAAGAAGTTGGCAGTCTATAACCTGAAAAATAGCCCACACAAGGAGTCCATTATACTGGAATCCTAACATTATAAGATATGAATTTCTGATATTTATAAGCCACCAAGTCTATGGTACTTTATTATAACAGCTTGAACTAAGACAGTACCAACATTTATGGGGGCTTGAAAATTTATTTTTAAAATGGTCCTGTGCCTATAATATTGAGAAGGAGGGGATTTTCCCTATCTCATTCTATTAAGCCAGTATCATCTTGATACAAAAGCCAGGAAAAGGACACAAAAAAGGAGGAAAGATACAGATGAATATCCCTATAACTAGAGATGCAAAAAATCCTCAATAAAAACTAGTAACTTGAATTCAACACCATATCAAAAATAACCCACCAGAACTAACTGGGCTTCACTCTAGGGATAAAAGGATGATTCAACATATGGAAATCAATAAATGTGGTTCACCACATAAATAAAAGTAAAAATAAAGACAATATGATCATCTAAATAGATGTAGAAGAAACATTTGAAAAAATCCATCATATTTTCACAATCAAAACCCTAAACAAATGAGGTATAGAAAGAATATATCTTAGAATTATAAAATCCATATTTGACAAACCCACAGCCAACATAATATTGAATAGGAAAAAGTTGAAAGTATTCCCTCCAAGAAGTGGAACAAGACAAAGATGCCCACAGTCACCATTTCTATTTAACACAGTGCTGGAAGGTCTAGCAAGAACAATCAAGAAAAAGAAAAACATTCAGTGTATTCAAATCAGAAAAGAGGAGGTCAAACTATCATTCTTCACTGATGATAAGATCTTGTATTTAGAAAATTCCGAAGTTTCCACCAAGAGTCTCTTGGAATTGATTAATAAATACAGCAAAGTCTCAGGATATAAAATCAATGTACATAAATCAGAGTAGCATTTCTGTATATCAATGACTGTCAAGTTGAAAGTAAAATCAAAGACTCAATACCATTCACAATAGCTACAAAGAAAACAAAATACTTGGACTATGCTTAACCAAGAAGGTGAAAGATTTTTACCAAGAGAACTATGAAATTTTGAGGGAATAAATCAGAGGATACAAACAAATAGAAAAACCTATTATGCTCATGGGTAGGTAGAATCAAATTGTTAAAATGTCCATATTACCCAAATAATTTATAGATTCAATCCCCAGATGCAACCCCATCAAACTACCAATGTCATACTTCATAGATACAGAAAAAAATAATTCCATGCTTTGTTTGGAACGGGAAAAGAACCTGAATAGCCAAAGCAATCTTAAGGAAAAAGAACCAATTTGGAGGCATTATATTACCAGGCTACTAACTATACTACAAAGCAATCATGACCAAAATTGCATGGTATTGATACAAAAATAGACATAGAGCAAAGGAACAGAATAGTCAACCCAGATGTAAAATGATCTACCTACAATCAACTGATCTTTGACACACCAGACAATAATAAACATTGTGAAAAGAAGTTCTATTCAATAATTGGTGCTGGGAAAATGGGATAGTCACATGTAGAAGAATGAAACAGGACCTCTACCTCTTACCACTCATAAAAATTAATTTAGGATGGATTAAAGACTTAGATCTAAAGCATGCAATCATAAGAAGTCTAAAGGAAAATATAGGAAAAACTCTTCTAGATATTGGCTTATACAAAGAATTTATGACTAAGACTCCAATGGCAATCATTACAACAACAAAATTAATAAATGGAATTTTTGTTCATTTTGTTAAACTAAAAGTTCCTTAGCTTCCTGCACAGCTACGGAAGCAATTAAAAGACCAAATTGACAGAATGGGAGAAAATAATTGAAAGCTACACATCTGAGGGAGGGGCAAGATGGCTGACTGGAGGCAACCTCCAACAGAAACTTCTGTCCAGAGGGAAGGATAATGTCCAGAAAGTACCCAATTAAGCTGAAGACTGGGAGCCGAGCCAAGAGAGAAAAGTGTAACTGCAGATCACCTCTGCTGAGGCAGGCTGCAACTTCAAGAAAGCAAACTTCAGGTACAAAATTCACCTGGAAGGAAAAGTGTCCATCTCCTTCCCCAAGAAAGCTGTGTGTGTGTGTGTTTTTCCTTTTTCTCTTTGTTTGCTCCTGTAGGTTTTCTATAGGTGATCAGTGAACTGAGGACCTCTTGTCTCACCTCACGGGTGAGAGCTGTAGGAAGTGGGGACTACTTCCCCAAAGGGACCCTGCTGTGACTCTGAACACTCTCTTGCCAGGCACAGAAAAATTGAACTAATGTTTTCCCTGCCATTCTGAACTTCCAGTCCACCCTTCCCCCCTCACCTGATGAACCAGAAGCCTAACTCCTGCAGAGACTGTGGGAGGAGGCTCATGAGCAGTGCCACCCCTCCCCATCTCCTGGACCAAGCGTCCTGCCCCCCACCAGCCAGAGCCTGCTAGAGCCGCATGTCCTGCACCCTGCCCCCCTGCACCTACCCTACCTCAGCACTGTGCCCTAGCCAGGCCAGAATCATGAGCTGAGCACTCTCCTTGCCAAAGTCACTGGGTGCCAGGCACTGCCAGAATCTTGTGCAGTGTGCCCTGCCCTGCAGCTGGATCCATGTGCCCCACACTCTCAAAGCTGCTCCTACAGCCAGAACTCCCTGACTGTGGCAGTCGCAGGGGAGCTGCGCAGGGTCACTTCCCACAAAGATTCAGCAACAATAGAGTTATCCCATCAGGGTCTAATCTTGGAGAGACACCTCCTCAACTCTGAGGACTGCCAGAGGAAACCAGAACTCACTCTATAGTGATACCAGTGCTACAGAGCGGCAAAGGCAAAGGTGCAGTGGCTGAGGGAGAAAAGCATTTGCTGACTTGTTACCCTCAGAATTAGACTGAGTCCAAGTGGAAAACTTGCCTGTGGCTATTGAGTACCTGAGGCAGGCAGGCCTGTAGTGGCTGGGCTGCGGGAGCATTGAACTTCCTTTGACTCTGACGGGCACTAAGCCATTGCACATCTGTTTATTGGAGGGAGCAAGACCGCAGCCCTGTGGGGTCACGGTCACCAATGACTGGATGTGAAAGAGGAGCAAAGTGGAGAAAGAGACTCAGTCCCCTGGTCCAAATCTGGTACCAGGCAGGCCTTTCTGACCCCATAGAGCACCGGAGTAAGCCAAATCTGAGCAGCCAGTAGAACTCTGTCATCTAGTTGCTGGAGACCTTTTGAACTCTCCCACTTGAGAGTTTGTACTGACTGTGTCAATTGGTTTGGAATCCCTCACCTGGACCAATAACCCAAGGACCCTGTCAGGTGTAGTAATGGAAAGGGTTGATTTTCCTCTTCCAGTTGTTGTCCATGGGGGGTGGGGTATCTTAGTTGCTTGTATTGCTCCACAGCTAAGACTTCACCAGAGTCACTGATCCACTAGGATCAGACAAGAACCAGCTGAATACAAGACAGAGCCACCTAACCCCACCACACCAAGCAGATTTCCTCAGTTTCAGACTGTAATACTGCATGGGTCCTTTGCAAAGCTAAAGGGGAAAAAGCTGCAGTCATCAGTCCTGGATCCTTAACAAAGGGCTGGTTAACCACAACTCAAGGATTTCCCAATCCAATTTCACCTTACCGGCACAGCTAGCCAATGGAGAAAAACAATCACGAGGCAGAATCAGTGGAAAAAATTCCCCCGAGAATGATAAAGCAGACACAGCACAAGATCCCATCCATAAACAAATGACTGAGATGTCAGAAATCAAGTTCAGAATTTGGATAGCAAATAAGATCAACAGAATGAAAGAAAGGATGGAATCAGAATTTCAAGCAGTAATTCAAAAGATGTCTCAAGAATTCAATGAATTCAAAGACAAAATGACCAAAGATTTTGACACATTGAAGCACAAATTTGCAGCCCTCAAAGATCTGAAAAATGCAGTACAATCCCTCAGTAACAGAATGGAGCAGATAGAAGAAAGGATCTCAGACATTGAAGACAAAGCTTTTGAATGCTCCCATACGCTCAAAGAGGAAAAAAAGTAGAGAACAAAAATGGATCATTCTCTCAGAGAGCTCTGGGATAATTTGAAGAGATCTAATATTCACATTATGGGAATACCTGAAGGTGATGAGGTTGCTGCAAAAGATACAGATGCTTTACTTCATGAAATAATCAAAGAAAATTTTCCAGACATGCCAAGAGATTCTGAAATTCAGATAGCAGACAGTTTCAGAACACCACCACAACTCAACCCAAATAAAAATTCTAATAAACATATTATAATTAACTTCATGAAAGTTAATATGAAGGGGACAATTCTGCAAGCTATAAGACGTGAGAAAACCATAACCTACAAGGGGAAGAACATTAGAATGACTGCAGATCTCTCTGCTGAAACCTCTCAAGCTAGAAGAGGGTGGTCATCGACCTTTAATCTTCTTTTTTTTCTTTGTTTTTTTCCTTTTTTTTTTTATTAAATCATAACTGTATACATTGATATGATAATGGGGCATCATACATTCACTTCATAGACCATTTGACACATTTTCATCACAATGGTTAACATAGCCTTCCTGGCATTATCTCAGTTACTGTGCCAAAACATTTACATTCTACATTTACCAAGTTTCGCAAATACCCCTGTAAGATGCACCACAGGTATGATCCCACCGATCCCCCTCCCTCTACCGACCACCCCCCTCCCTCCCCTCACTTTCCCACTTCCCCCTATTGTTACGTTGTAACTGGGTTATAGCTTTCGTGTGAGAGCCCCAAATTAGTTTCATAGTAGGGCTGAGTACATTGGGTACTTTTTCTTCCATTCTTGAGATACTTTACTGAGAAGAATATGTTCCAGCTCCATCCATGTAAACATGAAAGAGGTAAAGTCTCCATCTTTCTTCAAGGCTGCATAGTATTCCATGGTATACATATACCACAATTTATTAATCCATTTGTGGATCGATGGGCATTTGGGTTTTTTCCATGACTTAGCAATTATGAATAGGGCTGCAATAAACATTCTGGTACAAATATCTTTGTTATGATGTGATTTTTGGTCTTCTGGGTATATGCCCAGCAGAGGAATTACAGGATTGAATGGCAGATCTATTTTTAGATCTCTGAGTGTTCTCCATATCTCTTTCCAAAAGGAATGTATTAATTTGCATTCCCACCAGCAGTGCAGAAGTGATCCCTTTTCTCCACATCCACGCCAACATCTCTGGTCTTGAGATTTTGGTCTCTTTGGTCTCTTTGGTCTTTCTTTTTGGTATAGGCTAGTCTCACTGGAGTTAGATGATATCTCAAAGTAGTTTTGATTTGCATTTCTCTGATGATTAAAGATGATGAGCATTTTTTCATATGTCTGAAGGCCATGCACCTGTCTTCTTCAGAGAAGTTTCACTTCAAATCCCTTGCCCAGCCTGCGATGGGATCCCTTGTTTTTTTCTTGCTGATGCGTTTGAGTTCTCTGTGGATTCTGGTTATTAAACCTTTGTCAGAGATATACCCTGCAAATATCTTCTCCCATTCTGAGGGCTGTTTGTTTGCTTTACTTACTGTGTTCTTGGCTGTGCAGAAGCTTTTTAGTTTGATCAAGTCCCAGTAGTGTATTTTTGAAGCTGGTTCAATTGCCCGGGGGGTTCTCCTCATAAAATACTCGCCCAGACCAATTTCTTCAAGGGTTTTCCCTGCACTCTCCTCTAGTATTTTTATAGTTTCATGTCTTAAGTTTAAATCTTTAATCCAATGAGAGTCTATCTTAGCTAATGGTGAAAGGTGTGGGTCCAATTTCAGTCTTCTGCAGGTTGCCAGCCAGATCACCCAAGCACCATTTGTTAAATAGGGAATCTTTTCCCCAGTGAATGTTTTTAATTGGCTTGTCAAAGATCAAATAGCGGTAAGTAGCTGGATTCATCTCTTGGTTCCCTATTCTGTTCCAGATATCTACTTCTCTGTTTTTGTGCCAGAACCATGCTGTTTTGATCACTATCGATTTGTAGTAAAGTCTGAGGTCTGGTAGTGTAATTCCTCCTGTTTTGTTTTTATTTCTGAGTAATGTCTTGGCTATTCAAGGTTTTTTCTGATTCCATATAAAACGAAGTATTGTTTTTTCTTGATCTTTAAAATATGACAGTGGAGCTTTAATAGGGAGTGCATTAAAATTATATATTGCTTTGGGTAGTATGGACATTTTGATAATGTTGATTCTTCCCAGCCATGAGCATGGTATGTTTTTCCATTTGTTAACATTTTCAGCTATTTCTTTTCTTAGAGTTTCATAGTTCTCTTTATAGAGATCTTTCACGTCTTTTGTTAGGTAAATTCCCAAATATTTCATCTTCCTTGGCACTACTGTGAATGGGATAGAGTCCTTGACTGCTTTTTCAACTTGACTGTTGTTGGTGTATATAAAGGCTACCGATTTATGGATGTTGATTTTGTAACCTGAGATGCTGCTGTATTCCTTGATCACTTCTAGGAGTTTTGTAGTAGAGTCCCTAGTGTTTTCCAGATACACAATCATATCATCTGCGAAGAGTGAAAGTTTGATCTCTTCTGACCCTATATGGATACCCTTGATCTCCTTTTCTTCCCTAATTGCAGTGGCTAAAACTTCCATTACAATGTTGAAAAGCAATGGAGACAATGGGCAGCCTTGTCTGGTTCCTGATCTGAGTGGAAATGATTCCAATTTAACTCCATTCAATATGATATTGGCTGTGGGTTTGCTGTAGATGGCCTCTATCAGTTTAAGAAAAGTCCCTTCTAGACCAATTTTCTTGAGTGTTCTGATCATGAAGGGATGCTGGATATTATCAAAAGCTTTTTCTGCATCAATTGAGAGAATCATATGGTCTTTGTTTTTTAATTTGTTTATGTGCTGAATTACATTTATAGATTTACGTATGTTGAACCAGCCTTGAGACCCTGGGATAAAACCGACTTGGTCATGATGTATAATTTGTTTGATGTGTTGCTGGATTCTGTTTGTTAGGATCTTGTTGAATATTTTTGCATCTATATTCATTAGTGATATTGGTCTATAACTTTCTTTTCTTGTTGGTTCTTTTCCTGGTTTGGGGATCAGGGTGACGTTTGCTTTGTAGAACGTGTTGGGTAGTCTTCCATCTTTTTCTACCTTTTGGAACAAGTTGAGTAATGTAGGTACTAATTCCTCTTTAAACGTTTGGTAGAATTCTGACGTAAAACCATCTGGTCCTGGACTTTTCTTTTTAGAGAGGTTTTGTATAGTTGATGCTATTTCTGAACTTGATATGGGTCTGTTCAACATTTCCACTTGATTCTGGCTAAGTCTTGGAAGGTGGCGTGCTTCCAAGTATCGGTCAATTTCCTTCAGTTTTTCATATTTCTGAGAATAAAGTTTCTTGTAATATTCATTAAGGATTTTTTTGGATTTCTGACGAGTCTGTTGTTATTTCGTCTTTGTTGTTTCTGATTGATGATATTAGAGATTTTACTCTTTTTTTTTTCTGATTAGGTTTGCCAGGGGTTTATCTATTTTGTTGACCTTTTCAAAAAACCAGCTTTTTGATTTATTGATCTGTTGTATTATTCTTTTGTTTTCAATTTCATTTAATTCTGCTCTAATTTTGGTTATTTCTTTTCTTCTTCTGGGTTTGGGGTTGGAATGTTCTTCCTTTTCCAGTTGCTTGAGATGTCCCATTAAGATGTTAACTTCCTCTCTTTCCGTTCTCTTGAGGAAGGCTTGCAGTGCTATAAAATTGTCTTAGAATGGCCTTTGGGGTGTCCCAGAGGTTCTGATAGTTTGTGTTTTCATTGTCATTTTGTTCCAAAAAATTGGTGATTTCTTTCTTAATCTCATCTCTGACCCAGCTATCATTCAGCATAAGGTTATTTAACTTCCATGTTTTTGTATGAATATGCAGATTCTTGTTGTTTCTCAATTCAAGTTTTATTCCATGATGGTCTGAGAAGATGCATGGAATAATTTCTATTCCTTTAAATTTACTGAGGTTAGACTTGTGACCTAAAATGTGGTCAATTTTGGAGTAAGTTCCATGGGCTGATGAGAAGTATGTGTATTCAGTTTTGTTGGGATAAAATGTTCTGTAGATATCTGCTAAATCTAAATATTGGATGGTTAGGTTTAAATCTAAGATTTCTTTGCTCAGCTTCTTGCTGGGGGATCGATCCAATACTGCCAAAGGAGTGTTGAAATCTCCGACTATTATGGAGCTGGAGGAAATCAAGTTACTCATGTCTTCTACCTTTATGTTTCTCTTATAAATTGAGGTGCATTCTGGTTGGGTGCATAGATATTAATAATTGAGATCTCATCGTATTGAGTATTACTCTTAACAAATATGAAGTGACCATTCTTGTCCTTCCTTACTTTTGATGGTTTAAAGCCTACTGTGTCTGCAAATAAAATCGCAAAACCTGCTTTTTTCTGATTACCATTTGCCTGCAATATGGATGACCATCCTTTCACCCTGAGTCTGTATTTGTCTTTTAAGTTAAGATGTGACTCTTGTATGCAACAAATATCTGACTTGAGTTTTTGTATCCAGTCAGCTAACCTATGCCTCTTTAGAGGACAGTTTAAGCCATTCACATTGATGGAGAGTATTGATAAGTCTGGTAGAATTTTGGGTATCAAGTTTTTCAAAGGTCCAGTGGACATTTTTAATCTTTTTGCCAGTGTGGAAGTTGGAGTTTGATCTGAAGTTTCTGAGTGAGTTTACTTTTGTGGTATAGGATTGGGTTGGTCATTGTGGAGAATAGGTCTGAGAATATCCTGAAGGGCTGGTTTACTTATGGTGAATTTTTTCAACATATGAATGTCATTGAAGTATTTAATTTCTCCATCATAAATGAAACTCAGTTTAGCTGGATACAAGATCCTGGGTTGAAAGTTATTTTGCTTTAGGAGATTAAAAGTTGATGACCACCCTCTTCTGGCTTGAAAAGTTTCAGCAGAGATATCTGCAGTTATTCTAATATTCTTTCCTTTGTACGTAATAGTTTTCTTTCGCCAGGCTGCTTTGAGAAACTTCTCTTTCATGTTAACTTTAGTGAAGCTAATTATGATATGTCTGGGGGATGACTTATTGGGGTTGAATCGTGCTGGGGTTCTGAAGCTGTCTGCTATCTGAATTTTAGATTCTCTAGGCATGTCTGGAAAATTTTCTTTCATAATTTCATGCAAAAGGGCCTCTGTGCCCTTTGAGGCCACTTCATCATGCTCAGAAATCCCAATTATTCATATATTGCTTTTTTTCGAAATATCTGAGAGTTCTCTGAGTGAGTGGTCCGTTTTTGCTCTCCATTTCTCTTCCTCTTTGAGAGATTGGGAGCGTTCGAAGACTTTATCTTCAATGTCAGAAGATAAAGTCTTCTGCTTCCATTCCGTTGCTGAGGGATTCTACTGTATTTTTCATATCTTTGAGGGCTGCAAATTCTTGCTTTAGTGTATCTAAGTCTTTGGTGGTTTTGTCTTTAAATTCGTTAAATTCTTGAGACAACTTTTGAATTTCTCCTCGAATTCCTAATTCCATTTTATTAATCTTGTCTGCAATCCAAATTCTGAATTCGATTTCTGACATCTTAGCCAGTTGTTTATGAATGGGATCTTCAATCACATCTGCCATATCTTTTCTTGGGGGGGTTGATCTATTCTGGTTATTCATGTTACCAGAGTTTTTCGGCTGATTCTGCCCCATGGTTATTTTACTCCCTTTGATTTTTCCCCTGGGGCTTTATCAAGGGCCCGTACAGTTTTGTGGCCTGAGAAACTGGGGCCCTGTCTTGTGTGGTGGGGCTAAGTGGTTCTGTCTTGTTTTCAGCTGGTTTCTGTTCGATCCTATTGTAATGTTTACTCTGGCTTGTAGTCTCAGCTATGTGGAAAAACCAACAATTAAGTCACCCCACCCGCCCACCTCTGGCACCAGTTGGAAAAGGAAAAGCAAACCTTCCTACAACCGCATACCCAGGGCACCTCCTGAAAAGTCCTCAGTCTATTAGTTCAGTTCAAAAGGTCCAAATCGATTGTCTCAATCGGCACCTGTCTCGGGTGGGAGAGTTCAAGAGGTCTCTGGGAACTGGATCACAGGGGTCTGGTGACTCCTCTGATATGGCTTACTCCAGTGCTGCATGGAGTCAGGAGGCACCACCTAGCAAATAGATCAGTCTGGGAAGGTTGATGTCTCCTTCCCCACTTTGCCCCTCCGTTGGACCCAGTCACTGGTATCTCTGCAGATGGCTAACCCAGTTGCCTGTAGTGAACAGATACTCCAGGGTTTTGCACCTGCCTGAATTGCAAGGAAGTCTGCCAGGCCCCTGCAGTCTGCCGCTATCTAGCAGGAGGAGATGGGGCCTGACATCTTTGAGTGCTTGATGCAGGTGGTGGGAGGGAGGTGTTCACTCAGGCTTAGCCCCATCCCTGATTGATGTTGCTAACAGAACAGAACAGAACAGACAACTTTGTGGGGTTCTGTCTCTGTTTCTGCTAAAATAGCCTATAGAAGACGGGCTGTTCTGAGTTCAAATATCTTTGCTGCTGGAGGTTTGTGTCCAATTACCTCTCTGTGTTGGCCCTGCCCTGGAAGCTTCCCGGGTGTGTGAGCAGCGTCAGGCAAATTCTTTGCTCACTGGTGGCCTCCTCTGGTTGCCCAGGGAGACAGTGGGTGTGGCTTCAGAATATCCAGTAGTGAGCCATTTTGCTGTTAAAAAAAAAAAAATGGCTGTTGATTTGCCTCCAGTAACTGCCGCTCTGGTGTGGGCACCCAGCCGACCCTTTTCTCCTCTGTCTCGCACCCCAGAGTCAGCACTGAGCGGCCGCAGTTTATGCTCTGTCCACACCCCTTGAGAGATCTCCCAAGAATCCGGACTCCTAGGGGGCAGGCCCCCAGACCCCCGAGTGAGAGTGAGGGGAAGCTAGAGTTTCATTCAGTTTTATGCCTGGCTGTATTGTTGCCCGGGGAGGGCTGCTGCACCGCACCGCAGAGAAGTGCCGCCAAGGCGTGACTCTCCCTCAGCCGAGTGCCCTCTCCTCGAGTGCCCTCTCCTCACTCGCGTGTCTCAGAGTCAGCGCTGGCCAGTCGCAGCTTGGGCACTGTGCACTCCCCTCAAGAAATCACCCAAGGATCCGAACTCCTGAGGGACAGGCTCCCAGACCCCGAGTGAGAGTGGGGGGGAGTGCTGAGAGCTCAGCGGGGAAGCTAGAGCTTCATTCAGGTTTATGCCTGGCTGTATTGATGCACAGGGAGGGCTGCTGCACTGCACCGCAGGGAAGTGCCGCAGAGGCGTGACTCCCCCTCAGCCTGGTTTCCTCCCCACAATTGCATGCCTCAGAGTCAGTGCTGACCAGTTGCAGCTCGGGGACTGTCCACTCCCCTTGAGAAATCACCCAAGAATCCAAACTCCTGGGGGACAGGCCTCCAGACCTCAGTGAGTGGGGAGGGGGGGGAGTGTTGGGGATTCAGGGTTGTCGGCAAAGGATTTTTAAAATTTTATACAGTTTTATGCCTGGCAGGAGAACACCACGGCACCCTAGTAGTGGAGGTAGGTCCAGTTTTTAGAAGGTCTCTCCCATGGAGTGTAGTGGGAGGGCCTTTAATTTCTGCCCGTTTGTTTAATTGTGGGGCTCTTGAGCCGGTCTCATGGGGGAGGGGGACTCCCGTCCACTTAGTGGTGGATTTTGTACCTTTTGTTTGAGTCCTTGTGATCACAGTTTGTCTCAGTGGTGTTGAAGTGCGTTCTTCAACCTTCTCTCTTGGTGAGGCTCAAATCCACCAGGATACTTACTAAATTCCTGTCCCTTAACTCTCCTTCTGGACGGGAGCCTCTGTTCAACCTTTAATCTTCTTAAACAAAATAACTTTCAACCCAGGATCCTGTACCCAGCTAAACTGAGTTTCATCGATGTTGGAGAAATTAAATACTTTAATGAAATTCACATGTTGAAGAAATTTGCCATAACTAAACCAGCTCTCCAGGATATTCTCAGACCTATCCTTCATAATGACCAGCGCAATCCTCCACCACCAAAGTAAACTCACTCAGAAACTTTTGATCAAATTCCAACTTCCATAGTGACGAAAGGATTAAAAATATCCATTAGACTTCAGGAAAACTCAATACCCCAAACTCTATCTGGCTTATCAATATTCTCAATTAATGTGAATGGCTTAAATTGCCCTCTAAAGAGACACAGCCTGGCTGATTGGATACAAAACTCAGGCCAGACATCTGCTGCATTCAAGAATCTCACCTTCCTTAAAAGATAAACATAGACTCAGGGTAAAGGTATGATCATCTATAATTCAGGCAAAGGGAAATCAGAAAAAAGAAGGTGTTGCAATTTATTCACAGATAAAATAGGCTTTAAACCAATAAAAGTAAGGAAAGATAATGATTGTCACTTCTTATTTGTTAAGGGCAACACTCAACCTGATGAGATTTCAATTATCAACATTTATGCCCCCAATCAGAATGCGCCTCAATTTATAAGAGAAACTCTAACTGACATGAGCATGACATGATTTCCTCCAGCACCATAATTGTTGGAGACTTTAACATTCCTTTGGCAGTGTTGGATAGATCCTCCAAAAAAAGCTAAGCAAAGAAATTTTAGACTTAAACTTATCCATTCAACATTTGCATCTTTCAGACATCTACAGAACATTTCATCCTAACCAGACTGAATACACATTCTTCTCATCATCCCATGGATCATCCTCCAAAATTGATCACATCTTAGGTCACAAGTCTAACCTCAGCAAATTTAAAAGAATAGAAATAATTCCTTGTATTTTCTCGGACCACCGTGGAATAAAAGTTGAACTCAGTAACAACAGGAATATCCACATGCATACAAAAACATGGAAACTAAATAACCTCATGCTGAATGATAGCTGGGTCATAGATGAGATCAAGAAGGAAATTACCAAATTTTTGGAACAAAACAATAATGAAGACACAAACTATCAGAACCTCTGGAAGACCACAAAGACAGTCCTAAGAGGAAAATTTATAGCATTGCAAGCCTTCCTCAAGAGAAGGGAAAGAGAGGAAGTCAACAACTTAATGGGACATCTCAAGCAACTGGAAAAGGAAGAACTTTCCAACCCTAAACCCAGCAGAAGAAAAGAAATAACTAAAATTAGAGCAGAACTAAATGAAATAAATTGAAAACAAAAGAATCATACAACAGATCAACCAATCAAAGAGTTGGTTTTTTGAAAAGGTCAATAAAATTGATAAACCTTTGGCTAACCTAATCAAAAGTAGAAGAGTAAAATCTCTAATTTCATCAATCAGAAATGATAAAGGCCAAATAACAATGAACTCCTCAGAAATTTCAACAAATCCTTAATGAATACTACATAAAACTCTACTCTCAGAAGTATGAAAATCTGAAGGAAACAAATCAATACTTGGAAACATGCCACCCTCCTAGACTTAGCCAGAAAGAAGTGGAAATGTTGAACAAGCCTATAACAAGTTCTGAAATAGCATCAACAATAAGAAATCTCCCCCAAAAGAAAAGCCCAGGACCAGATGGCTTCACAACAGAATTCTACCAAACCTTTAAAGAGGAATTAGTAGCTATTTACCTAACCTTTTCCAAAACATAGAAAAAGAAGGAATACTTCCCAACACATTCTATGAAGCAAATATCACCCTGATACCAAAACCAGGAAAATACCCAAAAAGGAAAAGAAAATTATAGACCAATATCTCTAATGAATATTGATGCAAAAATATTTAATAAGATCCTAGCAAAGAATGTCCAACAACACATCAAACAAATTATACATCACAACCAGGTGGTTTCATCCCAGGGTCCCAAGGATGGTTCAATATACATAAATCCATAAATATAATACATCACATAAACAAATTAAAAAACAAAAACCATACGATTCTCTCAATTGATGCAGAAAAAGCTTTTGACAATATCCAGCATCCTTTCTTGATCAGAACGCTTTAGAAAATAGGTATAGAAGGAACATTTCTTAAACTGATAGAAGCCATCTACAGCAAACCCACAGCGAATATCGTATTGAATGGAGTAAAATTGAAATCTTTTCCACTCAGATAAGGAACCACACAAGGATGACCACTGTCCCTACTGCTTTTTAACATTGTAATGGAAGTCTTGGCCACTGCAATCAGGCAAGAGAAGGCAATCAAGGGGATCCAAATAGGACCAGAGGAGATCAAACTATCACTCTTCACAGACGATATAATTATATATCTGGAAAACCCCAGGGAATCAACTACAAAACTCCTAGAAGTGATCAAGGAATATAGAACATCTCAGGATACAAAATTAATGCTCATAAATCTGTAGCCTTTATATATGGCAACAATAGGAAAGGGGAAGAAACAATCAAGGACTCTATTCCCTTTACAATAGTTCCAAAGAAGATGAAATATCAGGGAGTGTATCTAACTAAGGATGCAAAAGATCTCTATAAAGAGTACTATGAAACTCTGAGAAAAGAAATAGCTGAAGATGTTAACAAATGGAAAAATATACCGTGCTCATGGCTGGGAAGAATCAACATTGTTAAAATGTCTATACTACCTAAAGCAATCTACAGATTTAATGTGATCCCTATTAAAGCACTTCTGTCATACTTTAAAGACCTGGAAAAATTAGTACTTCATTTTATATGGAAACAGAAAAAACCTTGAATAGCCAAGACATTACTCAGAAATAAAAACAAATTTGGAGGAATCATGCTTACAGACTTCTGACTATACTATAAATCAATAGTGATCAAAACAGCATGGTACTGGTGCAAAAATAGAGAGGTAGATGCTTACAGACTTCCGACTATACTATAAATTGATAGTGACCAAAACAGCATGGTACTGGCACAAAAATAGAGAGGTAGATGTATGGAACAGAATTGAAGACCAAAAGGTGAACCCATACACTTAGGGTCATTTGATTTTTGATAAACCTGTTAAAAATATAAACTGGGGGAAAGATTCCCTATTCAATAAATGGTGCTGAGTGAATTGGCTAGCGACCTGTAAAAGACTGAAACTGGACCCACACCTTTCTTCTCTAAAAAAAATTGACTCTTAGTGGTTAAAGGAATTAACCTTAAGACATGAAACTATAAAAATTCTTAGATTCCACTCCTGAAAATATATTCTAGACTAACGGGTTAAAGATCAACATTACCCTTATAAACCTTACTCTAACTCAAGATTTACTTAACCAACTGTAATTTTACTACTGCACAGATTCAATCTGTTGAGCAAATAAAGATCATTTTGAAAATGAAAAAAAAAATTCTTAGAGAGAATGCAGGGGAAACACTTGAAAAAATTGGCCTGGGAGAATGCTTTATAAGGAGGACACCCCAGGCAATTGAAGCAACATCAATAATACATTACTGGGATCTGATCAAATTAAAAAGCTTCTGCACTGCCAAGAACACACTAAGTAAAGCAAATAGACAGCCCTCAGAAATGGGAGAGGATTTTTGCAAGTTATATTTCTGACAAAGGTCTAATAACCAGAATCCACAGAGAACTCAAACTTATTACTAAGAAAAAAAACAAGTGATCCAATTTCACTGTGGGCAAGAGACAAGAACAGAAGCTTCTCTGAAGAAGATAGGCGCATGGTCTACAGACACATGGAAACATGCTCATCATCTTTAGTCATCAGAGAAATGCAAACCAAAACTACTCTGAGATACCATCTAACTCCAGTAAGAGTAGTCTACGTCACAAAATCCCCAAATTACAGATGTTGGCATGGATGTGGAGAAAAGGGAACACTTCTGCACTGCTGGTGGGAATGCAAGCTAGTACGTTCCTTTTGGAAGGAAGTTTGGAGAATACTCAGGGATCTAAATGTAGACCTGCCATTTGATCCTGCAATTACTCTTTTTGGTGTATATCCAAAGGACCAAAAATCATTTGACAATAAAAATATTTGCACCAGATTGTTCATTGCAGCTCAATTCATAATTGTCAAGTCATGGAAGAAGCCCAAGTGCCCATAGACCCATGAATGGATTAATAAATTGTGGTATATGTATACCATGGAATACTATGCAGCATTAAAAAAATGGAGACTTTATCTCTTTTATGTTTACATGGATGGAGCTGGAAAATATTTTTCTTAGTAAAGTATCTCAAGAATAGAAAACAAATCCAATGTACTCAGTACTACTGTGAAACCAATTTATAATAACTCACACTAGCATATGAAAAATGAAACACAACTATAGCCTAGGATGAAAAAAGGAAGGGGAGGGAGAGGAGAGGGGAGGGGGGTGGATTGATAGAGGAAGGAGTAGTAGGGGGACCACATCTATGGAGCACATTGTAAGTACAAGTTGTATCTATCAGGTGTAGACCACAAATGTCTTAATGCTGTAATTGGGTAAATGAGGTGAAAGCTGTGTTGATTAGTAGGATGAAAGCACTCCAATTTGTAGAAATAATCAACACATTGAATCCCATAATGGCATAAATGTATTTATGATCTATGTACAAGTGACTTTAAAAAAAATGCTACATATCTATTAAAGGGCTAATAGCCAGAATCTACAAAAAACTCAACAAACCGGCAAGTAAAAAACAAGCAACTCTTTTTAAAACTGGGGGAAAGACATGAATAGAAGCTTCTTAAAAGAGGAAAGACAAAGGGCCAATAATTTATGAAACAAAGCTCAATATCACTAATCATTAGGAAAATGCAAATAAAACTGCAATGGAATATCACCTTATCCCAATTAGAGTGGCTTGTATCGAAAAGTCTCAAAGCGACAGATGCTGAAATGGATCCAGAGAGAAAGGAATACTCATACAGTGTTGGGTGGACTACAAATTAGTACAACATCTTTGGAAAATAGTATGGAGTGTCCTCAAAGAACAAAAGCAGACTTATTCTACCCAACAATCCCACTACTGGGTATTTACCCAAAAGAAAAGATGACTTTTCATCAAAAAGATACCTGCACTCAAATGTTTATTGCAGCACAAGTCACAATTTCAAAGATGTGGCATCAACCCAAGTACCCATCAATTCATGAGTGGATTAATAAAATGTGGAATAAGTATAACATGGAGTACTACTCAACCATACAAAGAAGGAATTAGTACTTTTGCAATAATCTAGTTGGAACCGGAGACCATTCTCCTAAGTGACTGTCTCAAGAATGGAAAAACAAACATCATATGTACTCGTTATTAAATTGGAACTAACTGATAAGCACCCATGTGCACAGAGGGATGTAAAATTCAGTGGGAATCAAGCTGCGGGGGAGGGAGACAGAGGAGAGGGGAAAAACAACCCAATGGGTAGTACAAACACAGTATTTAAATGTCAGGTACACTATAGCTGGTGTTCAAGCTTTGCAAAAATGATCCAGGAAACCTGAAACATTTGTACTGCCTTATTATTTTAAAATAATAATTTTATAAATCCTGTCCTGGTAAGGCTCAGGTACTGAGTGGTCCCAAGGTTTTTACTTTCCTGGGACAACACACCCATACAGCACACTGACTCATCAAGGCCAAATCAACCTCTTGTTATAGGACAGATTATGATCCCTGCAAAGAAATTGCATCGTTAATGTCTGCAAGGTGGTTCCTCGGGGGATTGACTATTTAGAAATTGGTATTGAATTTCCTACATCCTCAGTTCCAGTTGCCCTGGGAAATTCTCAGGCCTTGTTCCTTATTCTCTCTAGGTGTACGAAAGCAAAGAGTCAGACACTGTCTCCAGGCTTTCTTCCTTTTCCCTTTGCTTCTTCCCCTGCTCTTCTCTGAATAGAACAGGAGCCAAGAACCATGGGATTATTTGTGCCCCCGTGTGACAGGGTCAGCTTTACTACTTTATCACAATTCCTTCCTAACTGTCTCACAGAATGCAAGTCTGAATGAATACCATTGAGTGAGCCCTGGGAGAATTAACTCTTTTTACTTCCAATTCTTGGCAATTTTATTTCAATAATGTCATCAGTATTGATTATGTGTCTGCTCTATGCATAATAATAATACTAATAACCTACATTTATACAGTCCATATAAACCTTTAAGTTTGCAAGGAAGCTTAAAGGTCACCAACTCTAACATGACCCATTTTGCCCATCCTCAGCATTGATTTTATCTTATTCAATTCTCAGAACCATGAGAAGTATATGGGACTATTACTTCTAATTTAAAGATGTATAGAGACGTCATGATTGACTTACTTAAGGTCATGCAAGCATAAATGACAGAGTTGATACTACTCAAATCGTTGTCCTTGATAAATGACACAAAGTGATAAACAATACCACCTGCTGACCCTACCTGGTATGTATTATCTAGTTTTTACTAAGTAACAAATTTCAAAATTTAGTGATTTAAAACATCAGTCTTCTATTTGGTTCACAACGATATGGATTGGGAAATCAGGCTGAGCTAAATGGAATGGGCCTTTGGCTCTCAGCTGGGCTAACTTGGAAATATACGGTCACCTGGGCGCTGGCTGGCTAAGGATGAGCTCAGTTGATATGATTCATTTCTAATGGTCTGTCATCCTCCACAAGGCTAATCTAGGGTTTTAAATGGTGATTGGCAGAATCCCAAGATGGGAAGAAAGCTACAAGATCTTGTGAGGCGTAGGCTCATAACTAAAATAATTTTGTGTTTGCTACATTCTATTGACCAGATCAAATCACAAGTCCAGCCTTGATTCCAGGGGAGAGGAAACACACTCCAAGTCTTGATGGAAGGTGCTGCAAAGTCCTCCACTGAATGGGCTTGGAAACAGGGAAGGGAAGCATTTGCGGTCTTCTGTTTCTTTGTTTTGTTTTTTTTTGTTGTTGTTGTTGTTTTGTTTTGTTTTATCTACAACAAGGTGTTAGTAAGAAAAATCTTTTAATTTGTAAAGTACATAATCCTTGCACTCAGGACATTTATATTCCAAAGATTACATACCTTTTTAAGTAGAAATATTTGATGCATGAAAATAACATGTGATGGTGTCTTACTCTTTTCAAAGTACTTTCAAATCTCTTTCATCCTTTAATCGAAAAGCAATCCTGAAGGGAGGCAGAAGAGTTACTGCCATGTTCTGCCACATCTGAGAAAGTCGAAACTCAGAGAACATCAGTGACAACTGAAACCCATGTAATAATTTGCAGCACTGGCTATTGTACCTTTATTTACTGAGTTGGGCACACTTTTTGCTACACCTAACTTCCTCATGTTGCATGCAGGATTTTTGAATGCCATGCTGAGGGGGAAAGGATGTGAGAGTGCCTTTGCATTGAACAGGCATGTACAGTTCTGACAACCATTTAACTGGCCACTGGGAGAGGTCATGTAGTCATGTAGTCACTCACCCGTTGAGTGACTTCAGAATGGCTAAGAAGCTTTCAGTTCCTGAAGAATTCCCTCCATTATTTCAAATTGTTGCCTTTTTAGTTTGTAAAATATTTTATGCTTTGCATAAATGTTATTCAATTTGACCTTCACAATTTGGGATTATTATTCTTAATTCACAGATTTGTAATCAGGACACCTGTGTCTGCAAGTGAAGTAATCTAACTCAAACTGGTTAAAGCTAAAGAACAACAAAAAAGGAATTATTGGTTCATGTAGTGAGAACACATCTAGGTCATGTGGCTTCAGTCATGGCCCGGTGCTGTAAAAAAATTCCCCACTTCCTCCTTTCAAGTCTGTTTCCCTAGCATGCTTTTTATTCATAGGTGGAGTCTTTGCTTATGATGGTGAAGATGCTGCCACAAACTTCTAGCTCACAAGCTAGCCATTCAGGGAAGCCATAAGGAAAATGTATCTTATTCCCTGCAGCTCTAGTCAGATTCCTGGGAGGATGCTTACTGAACTGGCCTGAGTCATGTGCCCATGCCTGAGCCAATCATCATATTCAAAGGCATGCTGAGATCTGATTGGTCAGAGCTGGATGGATTTCCTGACCTTGGAGCGCAGGGCAGGGCCAGACCTTTGGAAACACACAATAACTAAGAAAATGCCATGATGGCTATGTTGAACAGTTTGATGAGAATATTTCAGATTGTATATGAAACCTGCACATTGTACCCCTTGATTGCACTAATGTACACAGCTATGATTTAACAATAAAAAAAAGACTGGACAAAGTCAGTTATCAAAAGAAAAGGCTGCCAGAAGACGTTAAGGATACTAGTCAGAAAGGCAATGGCAGCTATCCATAATAGTCATCAAGAAAAGAAAGATTTGTATTAATGAAGCAGTTTCTTTAACATGACCCAAGTACTGGAGGCCTTGACCAAAATTTAAACTGTGCTTCTTACATTTTCATTAACTTCCTTTTCCCATAGCCCTTCATGGTTCCCAGATATTTTATTCAAAAAGAACAACAACAATAAAAGTAATAGAAATAATAATAATATTAATCATCATCATCATAGTAATACTGACATAATGGCTTTATGTCCAGTACTAGTCTAAGCCTTTTATATGCATTAACTTATTTACCCTTCACATCAACCCTATTAGGTGACTACTATTATTCCCATTTCCAGGTAAGGAAACCGAGCCACAGACGATTTAAAAAATTTGTCCTCAAGAATTAGTGAATGCTTAAATCCTACCCTGTCAACAATAAACTTCTCTAAAGTGTTTTGTTACTTTTTTTTTTTTTAATTTGTAAATCTGTGCTTTATGGTAACTGAAAACAGCCAAACATAAACAATTCCATTTATGTGATATTCTGGAAATGGCAAAACTATAGAGACAGAAAATAGATGAATATTCTCCAGGGGCTGGGGAAGGGAGAGAGCTTGATTACAAAGGAACGCAGGGGAATTCAAGGGAGTTTTGCCTCTTGCTAAACAATCACTGCAAAGACTTAATACATAGTGGTATATGCTTGTCAAAACTCACAGTACTGTGCACTAAAAGGTTGAATTTGTATGTAAATTTTACCTTAATAAAAAAGAGACTGATCATTCTCCTCTATAAGCATGTTAGTATTTAATTTGCTAGAAAGCAAGTATTTTAATATGTTGACCAACAGATAAAATTAGCCCTGTTGGAAAAATGCCTATGGTTTCTTTTTGTCTACATGTAAGGCGTTAAAACCATCAACTTTGGAGTCCATCTGACCTTAGGTCAAATGCTGGCCCAGCCCTCTGAGAATGCCACCTGGGAGCAGGTCATCTAACTTTGCTTAGCCTCAGTGTTGCAGCCCCTCAGCTGCAAAGGGGCTGATAGCACTTACATAACCAAGCGATTGCCTGGAAGAATTCCAGGCCTTGGTAACAGATATCTGACCACAATATTAACACATAGCCTATGAGCCTATGATCAATGGACAGTAGTGATTATTATGGTGCTGCTGGCTCCAGACATCATAACCCTCAGACTGGTTTCTTGCCCTTCTGTGTCTCTGCCCTGTGTGATTATGGGGCTTTCCTGGTGCACCTGCATTTCCTAGGCCACTGGCTTCCTATTGGGTTCAGCCAATTGCAGGCACTGGCAAGAAAATGAAAATCAAAGATGAAGAAAAAAGCAGGGCTTTCCCCCCTTCTATTCAGGTGACCTCTGGGGCAGGGCTTGTGTATCATCTGTGGTGTTAGTTCTTCTGCAACAGATCTACCATGATTCTCGCTTCTGCCAGGTGGCCCTGGGATCCAGTGATACCACCTCTTCCCTTGCTTTCTCTGGCCTAGAGTCAGCAGCAATTTCCTGCTGTTGCCAATCTCTGGGTGCTATGGTGTGGCTAAGGTTTGCTTCTTCTCACCAAAGCTCCTGTTGAAATTTGATCCCCAGTGTGGCTGTGTTTGGTTTATGGAAGTGGATCCCTTGGAGTGACTTGGTGCTGTTCTTGTGGCAATGGATGCCTTCTTGCTCCCCTGAGACTGTTTCGGTTCTCCAGAAATGGATTACTTCTGAAGAGAGAGTGCTGGTATAAAGCTAGGAGGCTCTTCAAGTTCCCCCTGCTGCCTTCTTTGATCCTCTCTTCCATGTTGTGACCAGCATCTAAGCCCTCAAAGAGAAGCCATGCCATTGAACTTCTCAGTCTACAGAACCTCAAGCTAAATAGACCTCCTTTCTTTGTATGTTATACAGAATGGACTAATGCATTGAGTTACTACTTTATCTTATGCTTATCCTAGGTCCTCTATCATCTGGAAAAATAATGCCTTTTACTAAACTCCTTCTTCTGTTTTAAATATTTGAAGCCATTTCTGTATTTCTTCTTAGACAAACTTGATAGAGTTTTCATTCCTGAGATTTCTGCAGACCTCAATTTGAAAAGCATGGATCTGATTTCTGACTCCTGATGTGTCATGAATTCACTGCCTAGTCTTTACCAAGGCAATAAATATTACTATTTTCCCAACTGTAAATAAAGGTTTCCAGAGTAGCAGTCACTAAAGGCTGCTATTGGGCTAGCAGCCTCTTATTCTAACATATCCTGCACTAATTTTCTCATCCTTAGTCTTTGTAACATACGTCCGAATGCTCTTCACTGGTAGTTTTTGCTTGTATGGTTCTCCAGATTGTTGAGCCATTTTCTAAATGAGCTTGGCTGGTTGCAGGTGGTGGAGAACAAGTGCAGTGGCTGAAGGAGGCGGAGACAGCTTCCTCATCCCACCCCTTGGGGAGGATCAGACAGCGGAGCATCCTCAGACCACACAACTGAGGCCTAGCCTATCATGAGACCACCTGCTCTCTATCAGAAGAGTCACTACTTCTACTCTCATGCACTGTAAAAGGCACATGGCCAGCAGTCCTGCTGGATCTGCCAACATCACACATTGAAAAAGCCTAGAAATGGGGATATTCTCCTGTCTGAGTTAATTAAGATTTCAGCCTCTCACAGATGCTACTGTGACTCTGAAAAACAGAGTCTCAGATTTCTACTTCTTCCTGAGTAATTCCTTCCCTTAACGGAGAGATACTCCTCTGAGACTCTTGTGGAAAGAATACTGATTTTGACTCAGCTTTTACAAACCACTGTTAAGAACACTGACCTCCACCCAAAGTAGTGGTTATTATTGTTATAATAACAACAATAATAACATCCTGGGCTTCTGCAATGTGTTCTATGTTCTAGTCACCTGGTCAGGCACATTCAAATTTAGCACCTCATTTAATCTTTATTACATCTAACAGCTAAATCCCATGTTCCACATTTTCAGCAGAAACTGATTTTAGAAGCCATGTCACTGCTTAAATGCCTGTCACTTTATCAAAGAGAACTTTCTTCACCCCCCTGTCTAAAATAACATGTACATATGAACACACACATTTTCACCTCATCGGCTTTGTCTTCACAATTTTTATCCCCATCCAACATATATGTTCATTTAGTTTTTATTGTCTGTCTTACCCCACTAGATTGCAGATTGTGTAAGAATAGTGTCCATTTTCTTCACTGTATCTCCACCCAGAACAGTGTCTGACACATAGTAGGTGTGCAAAAATATCTGTTGTATGAGCTCTTTAAATGAACCAACCATGTCCTTTGTAGAATTTACTATTGCCTGAAATGGTTCTAGTTTTATGTCAATTATTACTGTTTGTCCCTCTTCATTAGACTGTTAGGCCCTTGCCTCTTTTATTCACACCACTTTCCTGGTATCTGAAACAGTACCTTGCATCCAGCAGGTGGTCAGTAAAAGTTTATATGGGACATGGTAAGAACTGGTAAGGAACAGAATTGTTCTCCCAGATCCCAAACAGTTCTTTTTCCTTTACCTTTAGCTTAGTCTTTGGGTCAGTTGTATCAAAAGCACCCTTGGAATACGAATGAGAAGGTACCGTCTCAATGCCCAACCTCATGGAGATCTCCAGAGAGGGCATCTTATTCTCATAGTGTGTCTGTCTTCCCTTCCCCTACGTTGGCAGAGCCACAGCAACACGCCGCAGGTGGGGACACTGAGGATGTGAAACAACCACCAACATCATCATCTCTCAGCTTTTGGCATGTGAGGCATATCTTTGATGGAATAAGTGAGAAATGAATCTGTTCATTTTTTCACAAATGCTTACAGGACACTTAACTCACAGCAGACCCAGGAACACACATTATCACAAGATCCCAAAGCTGGGACCTGAAAGCAGGAACATCCAATCTCAAAATGCATACTTTCCAGCATTGTCTAGATAAAAGTACATGGGTATAATCTTTTCAGAGCAAAAGTGAGACCTGAGAATCAGAAAGGCTAAAAATCATGTGCAAAGTCATCGAATCAAGGCCCAGTCCAGTGGGCCAATGAGTTCTGGGTCCAGTGGCACTGAATTAGCATTGCAGATGTGAGAAACAAGGCTGGCGTGGCCCCCGCCCTCCTGGAGAAAACGTCATCGCCCCTCACTCCTCCTTTGTACTCAATGAGCTCAAGCAATGCACTCAATGAGTTCTGTCTTTGACTATCAGGGCTGCCGTTTTCTTCCCAACTGGAAATCGGAGTGATCCATTAAATGGGGTGTCCATTGCTACCAGGTCAACTTTTCCAAGAGGAAGGCCACCCATGTCTAAGAGGTAAACATCTTGTAACAACTCATCTTCCCCCAAATTATTGCTGTCAGGAAGGAACGACCTAGAAAAGAAGAAAAGAGAAGGGGAAAAGGGGCGCGGAAGAAAATCAGCCCATTCACATTCAAAACTGTTTTTTGCGGGGCGCGGTGGCTCATACCTGTAATCCCAGCACTGTGGGAGGCTGAGGAGGGAGAATCGCTTGAGCTCAGGAGTTCGAGACTCACCTGGGCGACAGTGAGACCCCAACTCATGAAAAAAATGGAAAAACCCAGCGGGGTTCCGCGGCGAGCGCCTGTAATCCCAGCGGCAGCGGGGTGCCCGCAGCCCCAGTCTGAGGTTGCGCTGAGCTACCACGCTCAGGTGCATAGGGTGGGATCCTGTCTCAACAAGAACAACAACAAAAAATAAAGAAATAAAAAATAAGCAACGAAATAAAATAAAAAAGCCAAAAAAAATCAAAACTGTTTTTTTTCCCTAAAAAAGCCTTGATGAAGATCTCTTCTTCTCACATTCTCTTAGAGAACTCTCTAGTCACTGATGCTGTGCCCCATAAACCACAGAGGCAGGATCACTTCTCAGGAATGGGGCTTTCTCCACGAGCCTCTAACTCCATGCAGTCCTCCTCTTCGTAATCTAAAGTCCACTTTCCTGGCCCCTCAGAGCTCAGTTCAGGTCCGCCCTCAAGTCCACGCAAGACGTGGCCTCTCTTTCCTCCTGGTTCTAGAATTTGCAGGCTACAAAGACACATAAATGATTCTTCAAATGCCCTGTGAAAACCCTGACATCCCTTCTAAGTCAGATTTGATTCAATCTCCCCATTTTCCAGATAAAGAACTGCAGAGGCTGGTCCAAGGTCAGGCCTCTAAGAAGCTGAACCCTGATTCTAATCCAGGCTTATTAGGTATTGACTGTCCTCAAAGCATTTGGCCTGAGCCTGAAGGTTAATGACACAGAACCTCCATAACCCTTTTTTTATTAAATATTTATTTTTAAATAATTATAGATTTATATATAATTGCATAAAATAATGCAGAGAAAAGTGTGTAATATCCTTCAGTTGGTTTCTCCCAATGGCCACATCTTGCAAAACTATAGGATGATAACAAAACCAGAATATTGACATTATCACAGTCAAGATAGAGCATTTCTATCACCACAAGAATTCTCTCATATTGCTTTTCAACAGCCACACTCACTTCCCTCTCATTTCTCATCACCTCCTTAACCTCTGGCAGCCACTAACCTATTCTTTATTTCTGTAAAGTTGGTTATTTCAAAATATTACCTAAATGGAATCATACATTATGTGACTTTCTGTCATGAGTTTTGATCATTCAACATAATTCTCCACATTCATTCACATTTTTATGAGTATCAATAGTTCGTTCCTTATTATGGATAAGTAGCATTCTATGACATGGCTGTACCACAACCATTCAGACCCTGACGGACATCTGGGTCATATCAAGTTTGGCTACTGTGAACAAAGTTACTATTTCTCTAAAATAAATATGCAATAGCATGGGATAACAGGAAGGACTCCTCTTTGGGGCCTGATGGGTCCCCCAAATATGAAAATAAAAATAATCTTGAGTCCCTTCAGGGGAAGTTCTAGGTACCTAGCCTTGCAAAGTCAGTGAGCAACTCGATAAACAGGAAAATGGTAACACCAGTTTCCCAAGCAAGCCAGAGTCACAAGGTGTTTTGATTCCCTGTAGAAACCAAAAGATAACATCTTAACATATGTTCTTGAGTTTTTTAGAAACCCCCACAAAATGCAAAATGCTGACCACTATCATCTAGACCTCAGAAAAGAGAAATTAAGGACTGAACTCTGACTGCTATTCTTTGTTCTAAATTTCTTCCTGAGGGGCTAAGAGTCACACCCACAGGCCAAACTAATGTACAAACTCCATATGTTGATTACGATTTTGCCTAGAACTTCTACTTTCCTGAAATGTCCCCCTCCCTTTAAAACCATTGCTTGGGGCGGCGCCTGTGGCTCAAGGAGTAGGGCGCCAGTCCCATATGCCAGAGGTGGCGGGTTCAAACCTAGCCCTGGCCAAAATCCAAAAAAATAAAAAATAAAACCATTGCTTGTAGGCCATCAAGCTGTTCAGGTCTTTAGCATTAGCTGCCCACTCTCCTTTCTTGGAAACCATCCAATAAAGGCCCTTTTCTCTCTTTGTAAGACTCAGCATCAGTGCCTGGTTTTACTATGAAAGACAAGCAGACAGATCCCAGTTCAGTAACAAATGTAAGTGGTTGGGTTATATAGTAGTACCACAAAAGTGATTTCCAGAGTGGCTGTGCCATTTTATAATTGGCACAGCCACTCTGGAAATATATTTTGTGATTGATCTAACTTTTCCACATCTTCACCAGCTTTTAGTCTTGTTATTAATATTTAATTTTAGTAATTCTGACAAGTATGCTGTAATATCCAATTATTTTAATTTACATTTTCCTAATGGCTAAACATGAATAATATTTTGTTATATTATTTGCTATCCACATATCCTCTTAAGTTAAATGTTTCTTCATGTTTTCTGCTCATTTTGTAATTGTACTTTTTTTTAACTGTTGACTATTGAGAGTTCTTTATATAATCTAAATACTACTCCTTTATCATATGTGGCTAACAAACATTTTAACAAATAAAAAGTTATTAATTTTGATGAAATTCGATTGATCAATGTCTCTGTTCCTGGTGTGCTTTTGATATCAAATTTGAGAATTGGATCTAAGTCTCAAAGATTTCTCCTCTGCTTTTATCTAAAAAATATTTTGGCTTTATCTTTTACATTTGAATCTATTATCCAGATTAACTTAATTTTTATATAAGGTATGAACCTTAGATGTTCTTTTTGGTTCTTTCTCTCTCTCTTTTTCTATAAATGTCCAGTTTCAATGGTTGAAAAGACTATCTTTCTCTCTTTCATTGAATTGTTTATCCACCTTTTTCAAAAGTAAGTTGCCCATACTTGTTGAAGCTGCTTTTGGACTATTTTATCCCATTGATCTATGTGTATATCCCTCCACCAAGAACAGTCTTTATCACTGTATCTACATAATAAGTCTTAAAATTGCATAGAATTATTGCTCCTGCTTTATGTTCCTTTTGCAGAATTGTTTTAGCTATTTTGGTTCAGTTGTCTTTCCAGATAACTTTTGGAATAATTTTATCCATATCTACAAAGTATGGTGTTTATGTTGTTGGAATTTTTTTTTAATTAAATCATAGCTGTGTACATTAATGCAATCATGGGGCACCATACACTGGTTTTATATACCATTTGACATATTTTCATCACACTAGTTAACATAGCCTTCATGGCATTTTCTTAGTTATTGCGTTAAGACATTTATATTCTACATTTAGTAAGTTTCACATGTACCCTTGTAAGATGCACTGTAGGTGTGGTCCCACCAATTATTCTCCCTCCACTCATCCTCCCCCGTCCCCTTCCTTTCCCCTTTCCCCATATTCTTAGGTTATAATTGGGTTATAACTTTCATATGAAAGCTATAAATTAGTTTCATAGTAGGGCTGAGTACATTGGATACTTTTCCTTCCATTCTTGAGATATTTTGCTAAGAAGAATATGTTCCAGCTCCATCCATGTAAACGTGAAAGAGGTAAAGTATCTTTCTTTAAGACTGCATAATTTTCCATGGTGTACTATACCACAATTTATTAATCCATTTGTGGGTCGATGGGCACTTGGGCTTCTTCCATGATTTAGAAATTATGAATTGGACTGCGATAAACACTCTGGTACAAATATCTTTATAAAAGTGTGATTTTTGGTCTTCTGGATATATAACGAGTAGAGGAATTGTAGGATCGAATGGCAGGTCTATTTTTAGATCTGTAAGTGTTCTCCAAACATCTTTCCAAAAGGAACGTATTAGTTTGCATTCCTACCAGCAGTGTAGAAGTGTTCCATTTTCTCCACATCCACGCCAACATCTCTGATTTTGGGATTTTGTGACGGGGCTAATCTTACTGGAATTAGATAATATCTCAAAGTAGTTTTGATTTGCATTTCTCTGTTGATTAAGGATGATGATCATTTTTTCGTATGTCTGTAGGCCATGCATCTGTCTTCTTCAGAGAAGTTTCTCTTCAGGTCCCTTGCCCATCCTGAGATGGGATCACTTGTTGTTTTCTTGCTAATATGTTTGAGTTCTCTCTGCATTCTTGTTATTAAACCTTTGTTGGAGACATAACCTGAAAATATCTTCTCCCATTCTGAGGGCTGTCTGCTTGTTTTACTTACTGTGTTCTTGGCTGTGCAGAAGATTTTTAGTTTGATCAGGTCCCAGTAGTGTATTTTTGATGCTGCTTCAATTGCCTGGGGGGTGGTCCTCCTCATAAATATTTGCCCAGGCTGTTTTCTTCAAGAGTTTTTCCTGCACTTTCTTCTAGTATTTTTATAGTTTCATGTCTTAAGTTTAATTCTTTAATCCAAGGAGAGTCTCTCTTAGTTAATGGTGAAAGGTGTAGGTCCAGTTTCAGTCTTCTACAGGTTGCCAGCCAGTTCACCCAACACTATTTGTTAAATAGGGAATCTTTTTCCCATTGAATGTTTTTAATTGGCTTGTCAAAGATCAAATAATGGTAAGTAGCTGGGTTCATCTCTTGGTTCTCTATTATGTTCCATACATCTACCTCTCTGTTTTTGTGCCAGTACCATGCTGTTTTGATCACTTATTGATTTATAGTATAGTCTGAGGTCTGGTAGTGTGATTCCTCCTGCTTTGTTTTTATTTCTGAGTAATGTCTTGGCTATTCAAGGTTTTTTCTGATTCCATATAAAACAAAGTTTATTTTGTTGTTTGTTTTTTTGAGAGAGAGAGCTTTAAAGTATGACAGTGGAGCTTTAATAGGGATTGCACTAAAATTGTATATTGCTTTGGGCAGTATGGACATTTTAACAATTTGATTCTTCCTAGCCATGAGCATGGTATGTTTTTCCATTTGTTAACATTCTCAGCTATTTCTTTTCTTAGAGTTTCATAGTTCTCTTTATACAGATCTTTCACGTCCTTTGTTAGATAAACTCCCAAATATTTCATCTTCTTTGGCACTACTGTGAACGGGGAATAGAGTCTTTGACTGTTTTTTCAGCTTGACCATTGTTGATATATATAAAGGCTACCAATTTATGAATGTTGATTTTGTAACCTGAGATGCTGCCATATTTCTTGATCACTTCTAAGAGTTTTGTAGTAGAATACCTGGTGTTTTCCAGATATACAATCATATAATCTGCGAAGAGTAAAAGTTTGATAGAGGCCATCTACAGCAACCCCACAGCCAATATCGAATTGAATGGAGTTAAATTGAAATCATTTCCATTCAGATCAGGAAACAGGCAAGATTTCCCATTGTTTCCACTGCTCTTTAACATTGTAATGGAAGTTTTAGCCATCACAATTAGGGAAGAAAAGGCGATCAAGGGTATCCATATAGGGTCAGAAGAGATGTTGTTGGAATTTTGTTGAGAATTTTATTAAATTCATCCATCAATTTGGGGAGAATGGGCATTCTTATCATCTGGGACTGTAGATTTCTTTTTTGAGTGGTTTTAAAATTATAAAGTCAATTTTCTCATTAGGTATAGGATCACTAAACTTACCTATTTCATATTAGGTGAGTTCTGACAGTTATAATTTTCCAAGGAATTGTTTCATTCATCTAAGATGTCAAATTGATGTTTAGAGTTGTCCATAGTCTTCTCTTATTATCATTTTATCTATATTGATATGTTTCTTAATCTATATTGATATGTTTCATTTCTGATGTTAGAAATCTATATCTACTCTTTTTTTTCTTTGTTGGTCTTGCTATAGTTCTGTCAATTTTATTGAGTGTATGTTCAAAGAAACCAGCTTTTGATTTCATTGATTCTTTCCCTGTTGTTTTTCTGTTTTCAATTTCATCAATTTTAGCTCTCATCTTTTTTATTTCCTTTTTCTGCATGCTTTAGATTCATTTCACTTTCCTTTTTCTACATTCTTGAGATGGGAACTTAGATTATTGATTTGAGTCTTTTCTTATTTTCTACTGTATGCATTTAGTGCTATAAATTCCCCTCTCAGCACTGCTTCAGCTGTTTTCCACAAATTTTTATATAATGTATTTTCATTTTTATTCTATTCAATATATTTTTAAAAAATTTCCCTTGATACTTTCTCTTGGACTCAAGGCCTATTTAGAATTGTGCTGTTCATTTTCGTTTTTTTTTTTTGTAGAGACAGAGTCTCACTGTACCGCCCTCGGGTAGAGTGCCGTGGCGTCACACAGCTCACAGCAACCTCTTAACTCTTGGGCTTACGCAATTCTCTTGCCTCAGCCTCCCGAGCAGCTGGGACTACAGGCACCCGCCACAACGCCCGGCTATGTGCTATTTATTTTCTAAGTGTTTGGTGTTTTTCTATTGTCTTTATATTACTGATTTCTAGCTGAATTCCATTGTTATCAGAAAGAAAATTCTGTATGATGTTAATTACATTAAATTTTTGACTCTATTTTGGTATATGTTCCATGAGCACTTGAAAAGAATGTGTATTCTGTCAATGGGCAGAATATCCTAGAAGTGCCCATTAGATTCTATTGGTTTATAATATTGTCAAGTTCTTCCATATCCTTGCCTATTCTCTGTCCATTGTATTATCAGTGTTTCAGAGAGGGGTGCTGAAATTGTCAAATACAATTGTGAAGTTGTCTCTTTCTGTTTTCAGTTCTAAGAATTTTTGCATTGCATATTTTGCAGCTCTGTTGTTTCGTGACTCACATCTAGGATAGTTATTTCTTCTTTATAGATTGACTCCTTTTCATTATATACTATTCTTGTGTGTCTCTGACAGTTTTCTTTGGTCTGAAGTTCATTTTATCTGACAGTAATATAGCCAGTTTTGCTTACCTTCATTAAATGGTTTTTCTTTCCCTCCTTTTTTTTTTTTTTTGGCTGGGCTAGGTTTGAACCCACCACCTCCAGTATATGGGGCCAGCACCCTACTCCTTTGAGCCACAGGTGCCACCCCTCATTAAATGTTTTTAAAGATAAATTATTTTTCCATACTTTTACTTTCAACCTACCTTTAGCATTGCATTCAAAGTGGATTTCTTGAACATAGACTATATTGGTGGTGGTGGTGTTTTTTAATCCATTGTGCTAATCTTTTGCTTTTATTTTGTGTATTTAAACTATTTATAGCCATGACATTTGGGTTTAAGTCTGCCTTTTAGTTCCTGTTTGTTCTGTTTTTAGTTTCTGCTTTCTTGTTCCTAATTCCTTGTGAGTTACTTGATTAATTTTTGGAATTCAATTTTGATTTATCTCTAGTTTTTTAAAGAGTATTTCCTGGTGTGACCTTTTAAATCATTGTTCTAGGTATTACTTTATATGTACATAAATTATCACAATCTCCTAGTGCTATTTTTCCAATCAAGGTGAAATTTTTCCTCCTTTTACTTCCTTTTGCCCTTCTCCATTTATAATGTAATTGTCTTAAATATTTCTTTTACACATATTTAAACCACATCATTGTTAAAATTTTTGTTTCTAATGTCAAGCACAACTTAGAAAACTCAACAGGAAAAGGAAAATCTATTATACTCACTCATATTTCTGCTTACCATGTTCTTTTTCCTTTCATGGTATTCCAAATTTCTTTCTTTTATAGTTTCCTTTTTTATTTACAGAATGCCCTTTAGCCATTCCTTAAAGGTAGATCTTCTTTGCCAACTTCTCCCAGTTTTGTTTCATCTGATACTGTTTTGATTTCTCATTTATTCCTAAACAATATTGTTATTAGATAGGATTCTGAGTTGACAGATTTTCTTTCTGCTTTGTAGAAAATGTTGTGCCACTTCCTTTTGGTCTTCTGTCTGATGAAAAATCTTCTGTGATTCAAATTGTTTCCCCTTACAGTTTGTAGCTTCATTATTATTATGTTCAAGGAATAAATTCCTCCTTTATCTCTTTTTTGACCAACTGTCATTCACTATAAGGTTGTTTAGTTTCCATGCCTTTGTGTAGATGAAAATTTTTGTTTGAGTTGAGTTCCACATTATTGCCTTGTGGTCTGAAAATATACAATGTATAATTTCAATAATTTTAATTTTGGTGAGGTTTGATTTGTGTCCTAGGATATGATCTATTTTGGAGTATGATCCATCTCTTCTATGATGAGAAGAACATATGGTCCTTAGCTTCAAGATGGTGTATTCTGTATATTTCTGTTAAGCCAAATTGTTCTAGGGTCACATGTAAGTCATTTATATCTTTGTTTCGTTTCTGTTTAGAGGATATGTCCAGTTCTGCCAGTGGGTTGTTAAAATCCCTAGATATTATGGTCTTATAGGATATCATCTTGTTTAGACCACTTAACGTAGGTTTCATAAATCTGGGAGCATTTAAGTTGGGTGCATAAATATTTAGAATTGAAATATCCTCCTGTTTTATTGTTTCCTTGACCAGTATGAAGTGACCATCTTTGTCTTTCTTAACTTTAGTTGCTTTAAATCCACTTGTATCTGAAAATAAGATTGTGACCCCTCCTTTCTTCTGATTTCCATTTAGTCTTGTTTTGTCCTTCGTGGTTAGGGGTGTGTCCTGGAAACAGATATGGATGGCTTGTATTAAAAAGACATTTTTCTCAAGCTGCTTTCAATTTTTAGTTTTTCAGTATTCAGAAGTTTTTCTTGATGTAAATTTCATTGGGTTTATCTTGTTTGGAGTGCTTGCAGCTTCTTGAATTATAAGTTTATGTCTTTTGTCAATTTGAAAATATTTTCAGCCATGATTTCATCTAATATTTTTTCCATCTCCACACCTCTTTCTGCTCTCCTTCTGAAACTCTGATGACATGTATGTTACATCTTCCGTTACAATTTCATGAGCCATAGAGAATTTGTTCATTTTGTTCAGCCATTTTTTCTCTATTGTGCATATTGATGATTTCTCTTGTTTTTATCTTCCAGTTTACTTTTTTTTCTTCTGATCTTTCCATTCTGCTGTTTAGCCCAACCACTCAGGGGTTTTCTTTTTTTTATTTAAGTTACTGTATTTTTCAGTCTTAAAATTTCCATTTGGGTCTTCTTTAGATCTTCTATTTCTTTTTCTTTCTTTCATTATTTCTGTTTGTTTGTTTGGGGGGTTTTGTTTTTATTTTTGTTTTTTTTTTGAGACAGAGTCTCACTATGTCACCCTGGGTAGAGTGTCATGGCATCATAGCTCATAGCAACCTCAAATTCTTGGATTCAAGATACCTTCTTGCCTTTTGAGTAGCTGGGACTACAGCTAGGACTACCAGTTGGGACTACAGCTGGGACTACCAACTAGAATCTTGGGTAGTTTGTCTATTTTTAGTAGAGATGGTGTCTCATTCTTACTCAGGCTTAGATCTTGTATTTCTTTGCTTAGATTTTGCTTTTTTTTTTTTTTTCTTCATTGGTTTTAAGCACAGGCATAATTGCTCATTGAAGTGTTCTTATGGTGTCTGTTTTAAAATTGTCATTAGGTAATTTTAACATCTTTTCCATTTTCATGCTGACATTGATTACCTTTTCAAAATTTCAGGTGAGATTTTCCTGGTTCTTAGAATGATAAGCATGTTTCCTTTTGAAACTTGGACATTGTGGATAGTCTGTTAAATGACTGTGAAACTTGTATATCTACCTTCTGTTTTAGGTGGCTTTCTGTAACACTCTGGTAGAGGAAGAAGGTACTGCATCATTACTATCATTACTGCTGAGTGGGGTTAGAAGTTCAGGTTTCCCACTGAATGTCTATGGACACTCATGTGAGACACAGTCTCCTGTTACTGCTAGGTGGAAGTGAGAGTTCTGATCATCACTAGATATTTGGTGCGGCAGGGGAAAGACAGGTATGCCATGCTACTATCCCCCACATGGTCTCCACTGACACCACAGGGTATGTGGCAGAGCAATAGTGAGTTTCTTGACACCTCTACCCCAGTAAGAAGGTACATCTCATTACTGCTAGGTGAGGGTGAAATTCCAGATTCCCAGGGTGGTCTACTGATGCCTCAGCATTCTGATAAGAGTAGAAATTTAGGCTTTCCACTAGGCCTTTGCTAACTTGAATGGGTGTGGAACCATAGTTTTTTGTTTTGTTTTGTTTTCTGCAGTGCTTACTTGAGTAGGAAAAGTAGAGCAGTTACTATGTGTAATATTTCCATTCTGTTAGGCTCCCTCTTTGACTAGAGAGAAGAATTTTTCTTCACCTCTTGGTGTTTCCATGTTTCTGGTTTCTTTAGCTCCTAATAGGCATATATGAGACAAAACAAAAACAAAAATCAGGCAACTTACCTGGTTGAAGTATTCAATTAGTCTGTCTAGGTGTTTAGCTATACAGAGTGGAAAGAATAGAGGAAAGTGCATCTGCTCCATCTTCCCAGAAATATAAGTCCTTATCTAACCTTTAAATAAGGTACCAACTCAAGGCCTGCATTCCAAATTCTTGTATGATCACATCCCTAACCACAGTCTCCAAAAATATCCTCCACTCCCCTTTACCCACATGCTCTATACTCCCCCTGGGAATCAAGCTGCTTACTTGTGGGTAAGGAGCTGGGTTTAGTGTCACCCTGTCACTTACCTTGCATAAGTTGCTCTACCTCTCTGTAGCTCAGTTTCCCTGTCTAAATATGAGAGAAACAATACTGTATATATCTTAGGGTTATTTTAAAGAATAAAGGCAATAACTCGTATAAAGTAATTAGCAGTGTGTAGCATCTAATGATGTTCTATATGCATTTGTTATTTCCATTATTGCTATTTCTTTCCTCCATACCTTTGCTACTTCTGCAAGTCTTGGATTTGACACAACCTTTAAGGGGCACTTCTCCCATGAAGACTTCTTGCATTCTCTCAGCTACCAGTGATTTTGTTCCCCTTTGCAAATCATATAACATTTTCTATCCTTTTTCTCCAGTGTTGGAATTGGTTTTATATTTAGATATTATATGTAATATCTTTATAGGATCTGTTTAAGGTAAAGGCTATGCTATGCTCAGCTCTAAATGCACATACTTCTAGCTTATTATAAACCCTCATAGTGACTGAACAAATGAATGAATAAGAACAAATAAATGAAATATTTTTTTTAAAAGAGAAACCTATTAAGACCTAGGATCCTGTGATAGGCAGAATAATGGACCCCATTATAATTGTAATTAATCCCTGGAACCTGTGACTATGTTGCAATTCCTATGACATAGGAAAGGGGATTTTCAGACATGATTAAACTAAGGAGTTCCAAATGGAGAGTTCTCCTGGATTATCTGTGTGGGCCCCATGCAGTTATAAAGGTCATTATAAATAAAAGCAGGAGGCAGGAAAATATCTGAGTCAGAGAAGGAGATGTAAGAAAGAAAGTAGAGGTTGGGGCGATGTGTGTGCTGGTGTAAAAGATGGTAGATCAGAAAGATCTACCAGCCAAGAACTCAGGCAACCTCTGTCAGAGATATCCAACCTTCTTTATTTTCAGCCACACATTAAACAAAGAAGAGTTAACTTGAGCCAAACATTAAATACACAAACACTAATAAAAGCTAATAAGCAAAAACAAAAAAATAGGTCCATGCATAATTTTTGCTGTATCCGACACCAAAAGCAAAACAGGCTTCAAATAATCTATATGAGGCCCATGGGCCATAGGTTGGACTCCCCTACTAGAACCTAGAATAGACAAGAAAACAGACTGTCCTTCAGAGCTCCAAAAGGAACATCCCTCTACCAGCACCTTGATTTTAACCCAATGAAACCCATTTCAGACTTTCAACTTACAAACTTCAGAACTGTGAGATAATAAAATTGTGCTGTTTTAAGCCACAAAGTTTGTGGTACTTTATTACAGTCAATAATAGGAAACTAATGCTGTGCCCATAGACGGCATCTAATGGGCAAGCTCTTTAACAAGATGATGATAAAAAAATAGATGCATTTACTTGATCATTAATTTGTTTAAAAGTTGTTGAATACCTACTATGTATTGGATACTGTCTTAAGTGTGGTAAGTTGACAGGGTGGACAAATTTAAACATGAACTGGAATTTATTCCTGCCCTCAAGACCCTCACAGAATAGTGCAAAGAGTCCTTTCTATGCAGAGAGAATTCATCTTTGTCCAGCACTGACTTCTCTCTTTCAAGAATATCCTATTTTTTAAGATTGAATTGAAGCAAAGTTGAAGTGTTTTCCAGAAGTGTTCTAGTCCAGTGGTTTGGAAATCTGACCATGCCTCAGAGCCCTTGGTGCATCTCCTATCCGTGTTCAGTCTAGGCTGCAACATTTACAGTCGATATGACCTTGAGCACATTGCGTGACCTTGCAGTGCCTCAGTTCACTCATCTATAATATGAAGAAAATTGGGTTGTTATGAATATTAAATGAGTCAATATGTATAATTATTTAAAATAGCACGTGAGCTATAATAAGTAAAATGTATGAGATTGCTAAATTCAAAAAGGAATGCTGAGTCCAACCCCAAATCAGAATTCCTAGGAGCAGTATTTGAAAATCTTCATTTTAATCTCATACCTGCTCAAGAAAAGGAAACTGAGGCATTAGACTCACCTCACGCCTCAAAGTAAACTGATCATTTTACCACTCCACGGGTGGTTTTGATTTTGTTTTTGTTTTCCAGAGAAAGCCTTTATGAAGGTTACTCTGTCAACATTTGCCTTCCCAGATTAATGAATTTTCTGACAAGCTACCTCAAAATTTGTTCATTGTAATTTTACCCTTTTGTATATGTCTAATGTTCGTGAGGTGAGAAAGATCTGCATGTTTACCATGTTCGCTCATTCATTTGTTCGTTCATTCATCCAGCAACTTCTTTAATGAGTCATACCCTGTGCCGGGTGTGAGCATGTGTGTGTATCTTTGTCTAGGCCTACAAGAAACTCACTTTTTAGTGGAATATACATATATATATGTATGTATGTATGTATGTATGTATGTATGTATGTATATATATATGTATGTATATATACTGCAGTAAGTCATAATACAGAGTGGGGAGTGCTAAAATAGAGAAATAATGACGCATTCCGATATCAGAGGTATCATGTGTGTGTCTGTGTGTGCTCATGTGCACTGGAGTTACATTCATTTCTGGAAGAGTCCAAATCTTTAATAGCAAATGGAAGTCAACCAGGAAAAAGGGAGGTAAGGGTTAGGGAAAGACATATTTCAGGCAGTCAAAAATAGTCTTTAATTCAGAAAGCTCCCCAGCCTCAACTCTTTCTAACATGAGTGGAGAGAAAAACTATACGCAGTGCCTTGATTCAGCAGGGGCACTAGGAGACACAAGCAGATTGGAAGTAAAGATACACTCTTGGCTAGCACCTGAGGCAGCAGAAATTCTATATCAAAGTCCATTTCTGGTGCAGAGAGGAGCTGAGAGGAAGAGCAAGCAGCAGCAAAGAGTAGCAGGATAGAGTTCAGGAACTGGCAGCAACATACTAAGGTCATTAATATCCCAGATTTGAGAGCCAGACAGAAATTGACTTCAGATCCTGACTCTGCTTTGTACTAGCTCATGAACATGGATGATTTATTTAAGCCTCTCTGATCTTCTACAATAAAATATAGACCGTAATTATACTTTTCTAGGGATTTTGAGAGGATTACTGACATAATGCTTATAAATATTTAGCCCAGGGTCTGGTACATAGTTCTTTAAAAAAGGGGGAGCTGATTATTGATAATACTGATATTGATGATAATTATGAGGTTGGGATTGATAACGGCAATGCTAAGTTTTCTTGTTTGGTTGGTTTTCTTTGGTTTTGTTTTAATATTTTGTTTATTATCAAAGTAATAAACATAATATGAGTTCATTACAGGCAAGAAAATACCAAGTGTTTATGTTGCCTTTGGTCCCTTCACCTGGCCACAACAAGCGCATCTGCAGCGCTCTCAGGCAAATGAGGCCTTCATGATGGGCTCGGGAAGGCCCCAAAGTTTCTTAAACCACCAGCTGCCTCCCCATTCCACTCACTGCTGGCATGACCATCAGATGATGGCGACCTCCATGTGGCTCATTTTCTCTGTTACAAACAGGGACCATGTTATTATCATGACACAATACTGCACAGTTCACACAGGTCACGTGAAGATCAAATGAAGTTCTTTTTTGCATCCATGTGATTAATTTTTATAAGCTCTATTTGGGAATTCCCTGACATAAGAGACCTCAGGCTGTGATGCACTTGCTTGTAGGCTAAAGCTTTTAGTCATAGATTCCTAAGTCTCAGGCTTAGAGGGCAGGGAGAGAAAGCAAAATTTACAGAAAGTCAAAGGAAAGCACTCTGGGAGTCTATTAAGGATTTCCCACATATTGCAAAGAAATAGGTACTTGAAAAGCAAATATCTATTTCTTTGCAAGAAATCAATATGCTGAGTCACTCAATAGCTTCACTCACTTATTAGTGCATAGCCTTGGCTCTTGGCATTTGGTAGGAGAATGGATTTTTATTGCTTAATTCCCTGTAAGTGAAGGACTAGTGAATTATAAAATCTTGTTGTTCATCATGTAACATTAAATATTGAGCTAGCAAAAAATAAAAAATTCTCTAGGAATTAAAAGTAAAGTGCCGTTATTGCTCATGTCTTTGCTTTATAAGTCACCAAGTGTGAGAGACCTTAGCAAACATGTTTGCCACCACAGAGCACAATTTCCATGCAAGGGTTGACATTCTAAAGACCTTATGTGGGTTCACTCAATACATAGCCCAGTGGCTGCTCTCAGGGAGAAAATCAGTTCCTCTGTGTGGAATGCACAGAGATTCTACCACTTTGGAGTGACTGTTCCTTCTTGGGGGGTTTTCTGTGACCATCAGACCCTTGCCCAGTCCCAGTTAACTGTTCAGTTTGAAATACTTTATTTAGGCATAGGACCTTCATCTCTGCCTACAGGTAGCCTCCAAAGTTAGTTTTTTCTCTGCAAACCCTGTGTTGACTATCTGGACAATAAGAGTCAGACTCCTACCTGCCCATGAACTCTCTGACCTCTGCATAGCAACCCAGTTCACCTGATTTGGTCAACTTTTGGTTTCTCATCCAGTAGCCTATATCAAGAGAAGGGATAACTTAAGATTTTTATGGTTGTCTATTTTTAATTACTTAGGAGAATGGATTTTTGTTGCTTAATTCCCCATAAGTGAAGGACTAGTGAATTATAAAATCCTGTTGTTCATCATGTAACATTAAATTATTATAAACTCTGCTTCACAGAGGTTACAATTAATAATTGTTTATGATTACTATTGACTTTATTTTAGAAAATGTGGCAATGATTTGGGAGCCAAATAAAACATACCAAAGGCTAAATTCAATCAAAATATTGTGTCCTCTGGCATAAGACTTTCTATGACCCAAGAGTTCTTTCCCTTTTAACACAGACAGCCCAAGGTTCTCTCTCTCCTCTTGAAGTATCTCAATGTAAGTGCATTGATTAATTCTATTACTGCAACATTCTATTATCCCAAGCCTCTTTTTTTAATTACTTCTAGGATTAGTAAGTTAAACTATATTATTTCTGCATGTGCTAGTCTGTCCTATTGAAATCCTCTCTGCCTGCCTTCCTTTGCCTCTCTAAAAATAGTTTAAGTTCTGTGTGCCAAGCACCAAGTTTGAAAGATGAACCAGAACGCAATCTTGGATTTTGAAGGCTTCATAATGAATGAAATAGAGAGGCAGAACATTAGGGCATTGTCATATAGTAGGATGGCAGGCATCCTACAGCAGTGGCATCACAGGATTGGAGTCCAAAAAATAGGAATCTTCAACTCCGCCCTCAGATGGGCAGAGAAAGCTTTTTCCAGGAGGTGAAATGTAAAGTGACTCTTGACTGATGAGAAAAAGGAGAAAAACAAAGAATTTCAGGCGGCCAGGAAGTTGTTAAGGAAGATCAGATACATTCAAGAGGTGGCAAGTAGCTCCTTCCAATGTATATATGACCTAGAAGTCAACAGATAGGAGATAAAGGACCGAGGCAGAGTCCCCTCAGAAAGTGGCATATTCTTCACGTGAGATCGTTCTTGATCCTGCCAGAGATGGAGGTCATTTGTGAGTTCCTAAGCTGGGAGTGAACATGTTGGGGTTTGCTTTTAAGAAACTTTCCTATGGCAGTGACTTGGAGGGTGATTTGAAGGTTGAGAGGAGATTGGAGAATGTGGACAAGGTCAGAATAAATAAGGAAGGGCAACTTGTGGCAGGATGTAACAGTAACTATAGAAGAGGGCAATAGATTTGGGGGGAATTGATAGCTGCTGCCCCTGGTTGAGACTGTCCTCAATCTTTTCACGGATCACTGTAGCAGTCATCTCCCTGTCTCTATGTCTACCTCTCCAGTCTGTTTATGGGAAAAAGACAGTTACACTGCAAGAATCAGTATAAATCCAGTTGTTCAACTGCTTAAAAACCTGTTTACACTCCGTAAGCTGTATCAGTGGTCCTTAAGGAGATGAAGGGATATTTCATCCCTAAGGTGGAATTAACAATGGAGATATTTTGGATTTTTACAACTGTCTAGGGACAAGAGTAAGGGAGAATTGCTACTGGCAACTAATGGAGCTGCTGGTAAGGATCCTACTATGAAAGGATCAATGTCAATGATGCTGAGTTTGAGATCCCCCAAACTACAGTGTAAAAACCCAGGCTCCTCAATGTGCCATGACACAGTCCCAAATGACATCTTTCTTCCCAGTCTCATTACATTTTAGGACACTTTTTATCATATCTTTGTGCCTTTTCACATGCTGTTCTTCTACCCAGAATGACATTTATGTACTGCTCTACTGGAGGAATGTTTTCTTTCCTTGTAAGGTGTGTTTTAGACAGCTCCCCATCCAGTCTTTCCTATTTTCCCTAGGCAAAGTTAATATCAACCTTCATAAACTCTTTGCAATTGTCTTACCATAGGACTTCTCTCTCTTTTTTTCTCCTACTTTTTAAAAATTATATTGTTTTTTAGATGATAAAAATAATTTGAGATAATACAAAGTATAAAGTTACACATGTGCTGTGTGCAAAGCAATGATTTCTCTGTTACCCTGTCCCCCTTCACTTCCCTTCTCCCTTTCCCCTCCCCCTATAGGAATAATTTGGAATGCATCCCATTTTTCTTCTAAGTTATGCAACTATCCATCAGTGTATGTTTATGTACAGATAAAGGATTTTCTTGGTTACTTATTTACACTTTATTCTGAAATTTGGCCCTTGTCCTTGACAATCTATCATGTGCCATGACACTTTTATACTATCGTGGACACTTTTATAAGTTAATGGATATAGATCTAATCCTTTAAAAATTTTATTTATGAATAAACATGCAGATTTCAGTTATGATATAATGATATAATAATAAATGTGTATTTGTTCTTCCTCCCATTTCTGGTATAGATCTCCTAAAACCCCTGGAATTTCCTGAGTGGTAGTGGTGAGAGGAGTATCTTTTGTTATTCTTTTTTGTTGTAGTTGTTGTTGTTTTTAATTTCAGGTTAATGTGAGGGTACAAACAATTAGGTTACAATGTTTGCATTTTTTAGGTAGAGTCCCTCTTGTAGTTGTGTCCCATACCCTGGAGATGTGCCATTTACCCTTACATTGTGCCCATTAGGTGGGAGCACACCAACACCCCTCCATCTTCCCTCTTTCCCCTTCCCCTAACTTGACTTGAGCTGAGTTTTTATCTTATGTGGGCTTGTATTAGATCATCTACCAGCTTCATATTAGTATTGAGTACATTGGATATTTGGTTTTCTATTCTTGTGATAGTTTTGTTATTTTTATTTTTGTATTTTTTTTATTGTTAGATCATAGCTGTGTACATTAGTGCAATCGCCTGTACCCATTCTAAGATGCACCATAGATGTGGCCCCACCCATTACCCTCCCTCCACCAAAACCTCCCCCCTCCCTTCCCCTTCCTTGGCCCTTTCCGCATAGAGTTTTGTTATTTTTAATAATCCTCTTTCAACCAACCATACCTAAGTTTATCCTAATGAGGTGACTCCTGGAGGATAGGCCTATCACCAGAGGAACCAACCATGTGATTAGGAGGTTGAACCTTTCCACCCCGTACCTGACCTCTGAGAGAGGGGAGGGTCTAGAGATTAAGTTCAGTCACCAATGGCCAATGATTCAATCATGCGTGCCTATTGGAACCTTCATAAAAACCCTAAACAACAAGGCTGAAGAGCTCCCAGATTGGCAAATGCATCCACAAGCCAAACTCCATGGAGACAGGTCTTGAGCTTGGGATCCTTCCAGATTTCTCCCTGTGTACCTCTTTATCTGCTTGTTCATCTGTATTGTTTATCATACTCTTTATGATAAACTGATAATAGTAAGTAATGTGTTTCCCTGGGTTCTGTGAGCTGTTATAGCAAATTATAAAACCCGAGGAGGGGGTCATGGGAACTCACAATCTGTAGCTGAGTCACACAAAATTGTGGGTCACCTGGGGATGTACTAGTTGAGACTGGTGTCTGAAGTCCTGTGAGACTGAGCCCTTCATCTGGAAGGTCTGTGCAAATCAGGTGGTAAGTATCAGAATCGAATTAAATTGTAGAACCCTCAGTTGGTGTTGGCAGAGAACTGAAGCATTGCTTGGTGTAGATGGTTCACATATTTGGTGTCAGAAGTGTTGTGAGTAGACAATGAGTTTTCCTTTATAGTAAACAAAAAACAGATCATATTATAAGTGGGCAGTTTTACTTTTCTATTACAGTATTTTTCTGGCCCAATTACCAATTAACCTGTGCTAACAAAACAGTGGTAAGTTCTTCTCTTCCATTTTCATGTACCTATTTGCAAATTTACACACACACACACACACACACACACACCTTTTTGCCATTGTTAGCTTAATAAAATGGCATCTTCTGAAATACATTTCTATGCCTTTCTTTTCTTACTCGACAATACCTCACAGAAATCCTTCTAACTGTTGCAGCTAAAATTAATTCCTTTAAACAGCTGCAAACTATTCCATAACACAGAGTTTTCAACCCTTTTCTTTGTAATTGGCATTTATTTTTGCCAGCAATGCTGCAATAAACATCCTGGAATATGTGTCCTAAAGAATTGATGCTTTTATTACTATGGATTGGATTCCCAAAAGTAGAACTGATGGGTTGAACAGCATGCATACTTTTAATTTTAAGAGCTATTGCCATTGTACTTTCCAAAAAGACCATAAAAATTTATACAGCTCCAGTAACTTCAGAGATAACAATTTTCCCTATGCCCACCAGGAATAAGTTTTATAATACTTTTTTTGCCAAATTCTTGGAGTATAATGATATTTTGTTGTTGCATTAATTATACTTTTCCTGGCTATGGAGGATCCTGAGCCCCTACCTCACATTTTACACACAAAATAAATTTTATATCCATACAAATAGTTTTACTTGAATGTTATTGGCAACATTATTTGATTATTTCCACAAGTTGGAAAGAACCTAGATGTCCATTAAATGGAGAATGAATATACTTATAAATAAAACCTAAATTAAAACATTAAAAACCACTTAAAGATACTACATATATAATTGTTTAGGATAATGAAGGTTTATTAATCAAGATGGCACAGCCAGAGATTACAGAATGATAAATAGGCAGGTTTGTACACCGAAAGACATTTTAAACAAAATAAGAAACAAATGATAGATCTGAGAGAACTTTTATAATATAGATAATATGCAATGGCTAAAAATCTATAATAGTCAATGTTCTCTTACAAGCTAGTAATAAAGAATATATATTAGAAAAGTGAACAAGACTTATCAAATCCTAAAACAAGCAAATACATACATGTGACCAGGGAGAAAAAGCTAAAAGGATTTTTAGTTACAAAATCAATACATAATTATTGTAAAAAAAAAAAAAGGAAATCAACAAACACTATGGGGATATCTGGAATGAAAAGTTAATCCCCTCCTTTGTGAGAGAGGGTTCTGCCAGGAGGCAGATGACAAGGAAGTTAAGGCAAGGAAGTTAAGAGGAGAGTTAAATAAAGGTGAGATCTAAAGAGAATTGGGTGGTAGGTGAAGAGAACAAATGGAAGATGGGGATGGACTAAGGGCCAGCAGTGGGAAGTGACAGCCACTTTGGTTTAAAGTGGGGAGAGTTGATGTTTCTGGATAAACAGTTGGATCTTTGGAAGCAGGGCTTCTGGCAGAGCAATGCAAGCTCTGACAGCATCCCAACAACACAGGCAGAGTGTGAGAAAGAAGATACAAATATCTCACCCTTCTCTTCCTGCCCTCTGTTCTACTGTTCCTTAGGCCTATAAGCCAAAAACAGGTGGAATGAGAGGCCCTGGCAATCAGGTGTGCGGAGGTCAGCCTCTTGGGACATAGAGTAAGACAGGAGCCAGTGGAGAACACGTCAGGTTGGGGGGTGGGAACTGAGCATAGCTAGCACTTCCCTCTGGCCACTTACCCTAATGCCCAGAGATGAAATAACCATCACTAATGCTTTCGGACTTATAATATCAGAATATTTTTGATGTACATTCTCATCACCAGTTTTCCTTCCAAAGCTAATATGTTTGTTCTTTAAATCATTTTAGTAGATCAAATAAAAAAAAATAAGAGAGCATTAGCCAACAGAAATGAAGCAAAGGACCTAAATTGATGTTTACAGGCATACATATGGATAATATAGGTATAAAAGAATTGGCCTTTTTTGTCATCAAATACTCACAAATCAAAACAATCATGACATGCCATTATTCATCTATCAAATTGACAAAGAATAAAATTGCATGTGGGATACCTTCTGCTGTCAAGGGTAAGGTGGGATAATGCTAACATTCACTGATGAGAGGGGAACAGATTGTTTTATCATTTCTTGAAGGTGATTTGGCAAGATATATCAAAGGTGTTTATAGAAATGTTTATTACTCTTCCCTAGTAACTCTACTTCCAGGAGTCTGCCCCAAAGGAAATACTCAGAAATGCACATGGGATGTTATCACATCATTATTTATAATAATGATAAGTTACAACAGCATAAATATTCACATTAGGAGATGTGTGAAATAATTATGATATGGCCATGAAATGAAATATTATAAAGTCATTAAATTACATTGCAGAACACTTAGTGACATGAGATAATCCATATGGGATTCTATTAAGCAAAACTATCTGAATGTAAGCCAGGACATATGATACAGTCTATGATTTTAATTTTGTAAACGTATTTTATCTGTGGGAAAAGATTATAGTTTCCGTATCCTGTATATTTTTCTGTATTTTCCACAATGAGTATATTTTAATATCTATATACATTTTGTGAAACAGGTAGTACTATTTCCCGTATAATTTATGTTCTAGTTGGCTTTATACAGAGTTCATTTTTCCTCGTATCAGGCGTTATGTTAAATTCCCACATAGATGAAAAGTTCCTAGAATTTGAAAGGAAATGGCAGTGTTCTTTCAAATACATTGGTATGCCAACCTCGATGGAGTAACTCCTTGGATGATTTTCATATCAATTTTAAAATAAATAGTTGGATTTTTTATTTTGGAATCTGTATTCTAGAAGATAAAATGAAATCATCCCTTGGCATGTAATGCAGCCTCAGAACTCTGTGTTTTGCCTTCTCTCTAAACCGTGATTGTTAATGGATAAACCAAATCTCTAATTAATGGAACAGGATTTGTTGGAGAAAATTTGGGGGTGAAAACTTCGCTTTAGAACTTTGTGAGTTGGAGCTTGTGAGTATTTCGGATGGTTATATGCTACAAAATGTTAAGTAGGAGGAATCACGTCTCCCAGGCTTCTAAAATGGACTTGGTGAATTATTTTATTTTTATTCTTATTTTATTATTATTATTATTATTTTTTTTTTTTGTAGAGACAGAGTCTCACTTTGTCGCCCTCGGTAGAGTGCCATAGTGTCACAGCTCACATCAACCTCCGACTCCTGGGCTTAGGCGATTCTCCTGCCTCAGCCTCCCGAGTAGCTGGGACTACAGGCGCCGGCCACAACACCCGGCTATTTTTGGTTTCATTTTGGCCGGGGCCGGGTTTGGACCCACCACCCTTGGTATATGGGGCCAGCGCCCTACCCACTGAGCCACAGGCGCTGCCCTGGACTTGGTGAATTTTAAACTGTGGCATCAATACAGGCATCTATATCTATACACATATCCTTATTTATGAGCATCAATTGATCAGTTGTGATCAACATAGAGTAAAAAAGGAGAGAGTTCAAAAGAACAAAACAGTGTGAATTTAGCACTGTTCACTGTTAGAATGAGTGGCAAAAGAAATTCAGTGGTCAAGAATAATTTTCTACTTTGTGGGAAGAATTTATCAAGTTTTCCCATAAATTAGAATTAAAATTCTTCAAACCTAATCTACTGTTCCCCTTTTTGTAATATATAACTATTTAGTTAGAGTATATTATTTAGGTGTCATAGTCATGGGAGAGATTATGCCCTGGATAGGGGCTGTGACATTCTGGTCCATGACGTCCATAAAATAGTGACTGCAACAGATTCATGGATCTGTCCGATGCAAATTTTAGTGGTTAAGAACAAAAGCTCTAGGCATGATCTGGAGAAAGTTGCTTGATTTCCTTTTGCTTCAGTTTATTCAACTATAAAATAGGAATAGTTACAATATTCAGAGAATAGGATGACTTTGAGGATTTAATTAGTTAGAATTGTAGAACAAAGTCCAGTATTATTTTCATTTTTTGATTAAGGTATGATTACATGCTATAAAATTTAGCCTATTTATTGAGAAGGGGCAGAGAAAGGGGCTTCAAAGGGGATGGTAGGGAAAGGCTGGCCTGCTGAGCAAGGAAGTCTGGAGGGTGCAGAAGAACATTCACCACTCAACAACTCTCACCAAGAAAGGGAAAAGAATGTGGGTATGAGGTGACCTGGGCAGCTAATGGCCAATAGAAAAGGGCAACAATGCCTAGAGGCACAGAGAGACCAGTGAAAGAGTTATAACCAGTTGCAAGTGGAGAGAAAGGGTATTTATACCCTTTGTGTCTCCATCTCTACCTTTTCACATTCATGAGAGAGAGGGACCCACTTCCAACTCTCTCTGGAAGGGCTCTAAGTTTTATCTTTGTTTTTAAATAAAATTTCTCTTCATTATACTAAAGCTTGTGCAAATGACTTTTGCTTTCTATTCACGCTGCCTGTGCTGTGCCAGTTTTACTTTCTGCTTTTGACTTTTGCATGTCAGTTGAACTTTCTACTTCAACCGAGTAATCGAACCTGGTCAACTGGGGTTGTGTAGTCCTTTGAGTGTGGGCAAGTGCACACAGTCATGTATTCAACACACAGTCATGTATTCAACACCACACTCAAAATAGGGAACTGCTTTGATACAAATGATTGAAAGTGAAATAAATAAAATAGAATAAAACTTTTCACTGTCTCTAAAAGAAAAAAAAAAAAAAGGAAACCATTTATTATTTCTCTACTTCTTCCCCGACCCAGACCCACTGGCACCCACAAGTTGTTTTTTGTGTTTTGTTTGTTTGTTTGTTTTTGTCTGTATAGTTTTGCCTTTTCCAAAATGTTGACATAAATGGAATCATATAGAATGCAGGCTTGGGTTTTGGCTTCTTTCACTTAGCATAACCAATCTGAGATTCACCTGTGCCATTAGGTATATGAGTAGTTAAGTCCTTTATATTACCAAGCTGTATTTCATTGGATGTATTCACCACAATTTATTTACGCATTCATCTGTTGAAGGAGTTGTTTCCAATTTGGGACAATTACAAAGAAAGCCATTATCATTCTCATAGAGGATTTTTATTTTGAACATAGAGTATTTTTTTTAACATTGTCATAGAGGATTTTTGTTTTGAACATAAGGTTTTATTTTACTTGGGAAATATTAATACATAAGAATGGAACTATTGACCTGTACAGAAAGTATATAAGAAACTTGTAACATTTTCGCAGAGTGACTTCACTATTTTGCCTGGGTATTGTCAATATTTTTAGCCAAGTTCATTGCTATGCAGTGGTATGTCATTGTGGCATCTCATTTTCCCAATGACTTATGATTTTTAGAATCTTTTTGTGTGCTTATATGCTATCCTTATGCTTCCTTTGGTGAATGAATGTTTGCCAATCTTTTTGTTTTTTCATTGAATTTTGACAGGTTCTTAAAATGTATGTATTCTGGTTACACATCTTCTATCAGATAAGTCATCTGGAAATATCTTCTACTCTGTGACCGGTTTCTATACTCTCTTCATAATGTTTATTGAAGAACAGAAGTTTTTAATTTTTGTTATGTTTTAATTATGTTAAGTCTAAAGAAGGTAATTAAAAGATTGTTGAATAGGTAATAAAAATTTAAAAATTCCATGTATTATTTAAAATACAAATAGTTAAAACAATAATTATAAATATATATTGATTGGCATATGATGTATTTTTGATGATAAAAGCACAAGGAGAATTTAAGATATGACAATTAAGTTTGTGAACTCATCCTAGAAAAAGTGCTACATACCTCACTGCTAAATTTATCATCACTACGGTCACCTTCAAAGTACTCCCCTTGAAAAGGCAAACTATGCCCGCACACCAGTGCCTACTGTGTCTTTCCAAGCAATTTTGGAACTCTTTTCTAAAGTGGTCATTAGAACTGTTGTGATATTACCCTTGATGTCCTGAATGTCATCAAAATGGGTAAAGAAAAAAGTCACTGGGGGCCAGATCGGGTGAGTAGGAATAGTGTTTAAATACAGCTATTTGTTTATTGCTAAGATCTCCCTCACAGACAGTGCCATGTGAGCTGGAACATGGTCATGATGCATGAGCAATGAGTTGTTGGAAATAGTGCGGGTCATTTTTCATCTAACTTTTTCATGCAGTCTTTCCAGCGCTTCCAAATAGTAAATTTGGTTAGCTGTTTGTCTATTTGGTACAAATTCATAATGAACAATCCCTCTGATACCAAAAAAGATTAGCAACAACATTTTGACTCTTGATTTGGACTAATGAAACATTTTGGTCATGAAGAATTGGCTGACTTCCGTTGTGCGCTTCGATGCTTTGTTTCAGACTCATGGTGGTACACCCATGTTTCATCACCAGAAATAACATGGTCCTGAACATTGTTTTGCTTCTCCACAAGATCTTAGCAAACTTTGACTCTCCTTTGCTTTTGTTCATTGGTAAAGCTCCCGTGGGACCATTTTTGTACACACCTTTCTCATGGCAAGATTCTCAGTTCATTTTTTTCTGTTTTTTAATCATTGTTTACTTGGTTTATGTTTCTCACAGTCAGTCGACCTTTTTGGTACACAATTTGATGAATTTTGGCAATATTTTCATCAGTTCTGCTTGTTACTGGCTTCCCTGATCTCTCTTCATCAGTGATTCTTTTTCCTCAGAAAAACATTCAATCCATTTGTACATGGCCATTCTCTTCATGACATTATCCCCATAAACTTGGACTAACATGTCCCTGAATTCACTTCCACGCTTGCCAAGATTAACCAGAAATTTAATGTTTATTCATTGCTCTAATTAAAGCTCTAATATTCTCTGGACAGCACACAAAAGCACACAACAACAATAATGAACACCATTCAGTGAGACACTGCCACATGTCAACACAAAGACAACTGTGAGATACTGACATACCAAGGTGATGAAAGCTATTGCAAGCTGTTTATGGAAGAATATTTTTTATATCTACCATATTTTAAATATATATAATTTAACATTCTTATTTCATGAAACTTTAGGAATATAAGATTTATATAAGCATAATCTATCTACATATACCAGCAAGAACAGAGCTCCCTTAAGAGATTTTATACACTAATATATTAGCCATCCAGAGATGGGAAAAAATTATTCACTCACATTATAAGAGGTAAAGGCAGTTCTTTCAGACATGTAGACATGCAGATACATTAAAATAGAGCTGTCGCTTCAATTCTACAACTTCAGCCATGGATCAAATGTAAACATGGAAGAAGAAAAGTTCGTGGGTCACGTATCAGAGAACTGTTCTGTTCCTGGAAGTTATGACATTCTTAACTGATTTGAGCTTAAAAAAAAAAAAAAGACAAGCAAACCTGTTTTCTGCTATCTCTCACCCAACACAGACTATATTTCTACAAAGCGTTAATCCATTTACAAAGATTTCCAATGATCAGACCATAAAAATAAATTCCCAACCACTGTTGCCAACAATTGGAAATAATTTATTGGCTGCAAATGTACCAAAAATACAACAGAAATTCAAAATTAGTAGAGAGGAAAATTAAATTAGAAAAACAGAAAGTCAACAAAATTCTATCAGTAGTTTGGATTCACTTAAGGAGAGAGGAAAAAAAAAAAAAAGAAGAAAGAAAACAATCCTGGGCTTGAACCATGCATGAAGTACACTGCTCTGTCAACAATGTTTATCTGGCTCTGGCAGATAAATTCATCAGGAATGTTCCGATGAGTTTCAAGAGAGTTAAAGGATAATTTCAAACAGCTTAAAACCATGCCAGGCATACAGAAATGAAATGAACATGTTTTAAATATTCTATTCAATTCATGAGAAAATGAGCAGATTTTATAAATGGTTCAAAAGAAAATTTTTAAAAATAGACACAAGAATATTGATCAAGAATATTGGAATGAATACATAGAGGCAAATTGTTTTTTTACAGCACGATAGGAAGACAACATATTTACCAGTGATCTAATGCTCACAAAGGTTGGTAAGATTTCTCAGACAATGAAATGCTTCAACCAGATAAGCTAGAGTGATGTCCTCTAGACAAGGCAAGCTTTCCACTGAAATACACATTTATTGTTACAAAGTTAAAGTCAAGTAGAAAATTAGTGTTCCTTCCAAAAGAGGTCCAGTCATTAGAGTGACCAAATGCCTTTTGTGTTTAATTGTTGGGGATTGTTTTTTGGTTTTTTTTTTTTAATTGTTGAGGATTCATTGAAGATAAAAAGATCCACGTTACACTAATTGCATTTGTCAGGCAAAATCCCTCTTATAAACGTGTTCCTCCCCCAAGAGGTGTACCACACAGCATGATCCCCACCCACCTCCCTCCTTCCTTCTCTCTGTTCCCCCATTCTTCTACCTCCCCCATGTACTAGGTCATTAATTGTCCTCATATCAAAATTGAGTATTCTTATTTCTCTGTTCTTGTGATGCTTTACTAAGAAGAATGTGTTCCACCTCCATCCAAGTTAGTACAGAAGATGTATAGTCTCCCTCTTTTTTAGTGGCTGAATAATATTCCATGGTATACATGTACCGTAGTTTGTTAATCCATTTCTGGATTGGTGGGCATTTAGGTTGTTTCCACATTTGGGGAAACCTCAGGTCTGATCATGGCCAAGTTGATACCAATGATTAGTCTGTGTATCACAAGTTAAATATCACTAACCCATGAGTTGCTGGAAAATGGGGTTCCAGTGGACTGAGAACTAGCATCTTTAGAATCCAGGCTAGCCGAAAAATTGAGCTGGGTCAATCAGAGAAAAATTCATCAAAGACCATATTGGAGAAAAACAGCCCTTGAAGCTGTGATAGGCCTGGAAAGCAGACCAGCTCTCACTCTATGCATGCTGAGGTACAGTTCTTTGTAAGCTATGTGGACCACCTTCTACAGGACAACTATGCCCAGCACCTGTCTTTGTTCACAACTGTTTTCCTTGCTGCCATTCTTTGCTGCCTGGAGCTGGTGAACAAGAAGACTTACAACCACAGCTAGAGGTATATCACCCCAATACTTGTGGTCATGGTGTCTACAACAACCCCAAGCTTACCCACTTATTTGAGAATGTAACCATCATGCAGTTAATAACATGCCTTGATCCATGAAGAACTGTTGACACCTGAGTTCCACATCTTGGTGTGAATCTCTGCAGCCTCCTTTAGTCATCAAACACCCACAGACAAGGGAACCTCAATCTTCTGATGTCAGCAAATTTGATTACAATTTAAATGTATGAGCATACATGTGACTCCTCTCAGTTTCACTAATTGAAGGTATTTGTGAGACATACAAGCAGAGGGAGTTGGAGGAATAGAAGATGGTGATCGTGAGGTGTTTGAATCAGTGGTTCTGGTGATTCCAATGGCAACTACAAAGGAGATGGCTCTGGGTGGGTGTTGTGGGCTGAGGTGGTGGGATACAGGAGACTCGCTCCTTACTTTTAAGGAAGTTAAGGCCTTGTGAGACCAGTACAGTGGCTGGGAGCCTCCTTGGTGTGTTGGAGTCCCAGGATGATGGTAGTAATTAGGGTGAAGCTGAAGATAACTGTGTTCCCAATGACTTTATTCACCACAGGAAATGTCTGAAGGTGTTAGATATAGAGAGGATGGCACAGCAGTTGATATGGATTAAAAAGACATAGGGAGTTCCCAATGAATACTGACGGGTAAAGGAGGAAACAGTAAGTGCACACAAAATGGAAAAATGAAAAAAAAAATCACTCACCATTTCACAATACAAATAAGGCCCCAGCTTGTCATCTATCCATCCATAACTTTTCCTAAATACATATTTTTTAAAACATGGGCACATAGCAATATATCATGACTATCTTTCCATAGAAACTCTTGAAGAGTCACATTATTATTCGAATTAATTCTATACCATGGATTTAATTAAATTCTTTTTTTTTCTTTTTTAGAATTTTATTATTTTATTTTAATTTTATTTTTTTGCAGTGTTTGGCCGGGGCTGGGCTTGAACCCGCCACCTCCGGCACATGGGGCCAGCACCCTACTCCTTTGAGCCACAGGCGCCTCCCAAATTAAATTAATTAAAATTAATTAAATTCTTTTCAATAATCTCTTAATGTTGAACCTTTTGGTTCAACCAAAGCTTTTTTTTTTTTTTTTTGGTTTATTTTTTTTTTATCAGATCATAACTGTGTACATTAATGCATTTATGGGGCACAATGTGCTGATTTTATATATAATTTGGAATGTTTACATCAAACCGGTTAACATATCATTCACCTCATTTATTTAATTGTTGTGTTTAGACATTTTTACTCTACTACTAATATATTTGATGCTTGCAATATATACAGTAGGTGAGATCCCGTCAATTACCCTCCCTCCCCCCAGCCCTCACCCTCCTCTTCTCTCCTTTCCAGGCTATAATTGTGTTTTATCTTTTATATGAAAGTGTGGGTGATTATATATTGATTTCGTAATAGTATTGAGTACATTGGGTATTTTCTTCTATTCTTGAGATACTTTACTAAGAAGAATATGATCCAGCTCCATCCATGTAAACATAAAAGAGGTAAAGACTCCATCTTTTTATGGCTGCATAATATTCTATGGTGTACATATACTACAATTTGTTAATCCATTCATGGGTCGATGGGCACTTGGGCTGCTTCTGCAACTTGGCCATTATGAATTGGGATGCAATAAACATTCTTGTGCAAATGTCTTTGTTGTAAAGTGATTTTTGGTAGTCTGGATATATACTTAGTAGAGGAATTGCAGGATCAAACAGCAGATCTACTTTTCGTTCCCTAAGTGTTCTCCAAACTTATTTCCAGGAGGGACTTATTAGTTTGCATTCCCACCAGCAGTGCAGAAGTGTTCCCTTCTCTCCACATTGATGCCAACATCTGTAGTTTTGGAATTTTGTTATGTGGACTAATCTTACTAGAGTTAGACGATATCTCAAAGTGGTTTTGATTTGCATAAATGTTTTTTTTAATCTGAGGAATATTGACATGATCAGAACAAAATGTAAACTAACATTTCACTTCTTCAAAAAGAGCAGAGATAATTCATTCACAATAGAACTGATATTGGATACTGCCAGTGTTGCAAGCAGAATCTTGGCTGTTAGGGCTGCTGTCACTATAATCTCTTCTGTACTGTCACCTCTCTGCCTCTCTGCCCTGCAGTTGCCTTCCTTGATGTGGCTTCTTTCTTCTCAAGGTACTACTTTTCTGAGCCTAATATAACAATGCCAAGTCTCACCATGATGGGAACTTCAGGAAAAGGATATCTGTGTGCCATTTTCCCTTTTTATTTAAATTCATTAACAAACATGTCATCCTGGCTCTATGCCAATGGTCTAAGCATTGTACGAATGAAATATCCTCCTAACAACTCTATCATATGAATTTTATTATTATCTCCCATTTTCAACATGGCACAGAGAGGTTACTTTACTCAAGCCCACCTGACCAGTAAGTAGAAGAGTCAAGATAAGAAACCAGCACCGGCCACTTTTCCTTCCATATACCTTGGCAGATAGAAAAGAGACATATGAAGGATCGTTGCACACAAGTAGCATGAATCACAGACACTAAGGTTGTCTATGTATGTATTTTTTCATAAGAGAGTGTTTTTTTTTAATAGTTGAGAGCCCCTTCATCCTTACATTTTTGTATGAGATAATAAGTGGTGGTGGCAGTGATGGAATCTGAGGGGCCACAGAACTGCGACTTTTCCAGCCTTGCTTCATTTCAAGAAACCATATCCTTTCTGTTATCGAGTCCAAACTTATTAGGATATAACCTTTCAAACATGAGAGAAAAGGTCAACTTTAACTAGAGAGCCAAAACAGTTTCTGAATTTAGGGAGCTTTCATTGTGTCAGATTCCCCATTTTTATCTCCATCTCAGCGCTGTTGAAAATGCAGCCACGTTCGTAGGAATCCAATTACTCCCATAGATTACACAAAGATTATCAAAGTTGTAAACAGCAGAATATTTGCAGAGATCGATGGAGCAGAGCAAGGCTCATATTTAACAAGAGAAATAAAAGAAAGAGTACAGCAGTGACAGAGGAGTATAATGTCACATCATCATGCTGAAGGTTAAGACATAATTGAAATCAATGTTATAGCACAATGTATCCTCCAGCTTCCATACATTTTGAGAGCGCAATTCTAATTTCGTATCTGAGCAATTCATTTGCCTTAAGCAGGTACACTATTAGAAGGGTGTTTTTATTATGTTGCCTCTCCATGAAGTTTGAATTCTGTTTGAGAGTGGCAAATTAGGTCATCTTTCAGCAAACAAAATTATGATAGATTAGTCACAAAACCACTGCGTCCCTGTCTTCCCAGAAATTTAAGGGCAAAGACTGAAGGCAGGATTCTAGAGTGGTTGCAGGCATGGGCCATGATTCTGGAGGGATGTAAGCACCAAGCTCATTTGCATTCATGCTCCTCGGGTAGCTTTAAGGAAGTCACTTGATATGTGCACACAGGCTGTCTCATCTGTAAAATGGAGTTATTCTGGGAATTTGGTGGGATGTCCTATCAATGGCTCACAGTAGGCATTCATAGACATTACTTAGCATTCAGACCATTCTAATTTATCAAGCCCATCATGCATGCCACTGCTTCTGGGAAGCCTTTCTTAATTTTCAGAGCTAGAAACTCATCCTGAATTGTCTTTACATTTCATTTCTTAGTAATGATTTTATTGAGATATAATTTACATATCATTAATGTATCTGTTTTAAGTACATACTGATTATGAATAAAGTTATGTAACCATCATCATAATCTAGTTTTAGAATGGTTTTATTACTCCAGTAATACATAGTATTTCTCGTGCCCTGGTTACAGTTCATCCCCATCTTCACCCTCAGATCCCTGGTATATTCATACAATGAAATACTATTCGGGAATAAAAAGGAACACACTACTGACGCATACTACAACATGGATAGACCTTGAAAATATAACTCTAAGTGAAGGAAACTGAACACATACACACACAGCACTTATTATGCACTCCTATTTATATAAAACATCTAGAAAGTCCATTTTTTCTTTCTACCCTCTTTTGACTTTTAACCATTTATGGGCTCCTATTCCTTCCAACTGACCTAAAAGAGGGAAGTCAGATTCATCACTATCTCATCTAGTAAAACACCTAGGTGAAATTAGATACTTAACTAATTTAAAATCTATTGAAAAGCTGGGGAGACTGGAAACCACGTAAGCCATATTGCCTATAGCAGACAGCATTAGTGCTGAAGCTATGGGTATGTCTTTTTGGTACCAAGAAAGACCTTTGGAAGACCATTTCCAGTGGTTGTCTAGAGAAAACCATTTCCTTCAGTTGGAAAAATATGCCCATTTCTTGGACACCACTTCTGTAAACAGCTACCATGAACTATAGTCTTATTATGTATCATGAAATGTTGGATGTTTTAACTCCTAAAAAAGTCTATGAGATAGGAATTACTACTATTCCCATATTTCTAGGAAGGAAAGTAAGGCTTAAAGAGGATAATAAACTTGTCCACGTTCACGCAGCCAGTGTGTATGAAGACAGGTGGCAAAAACATATAGCAGTTCTTGTTCCCTTAACTACCCACAAAAAGGTAAGAAAATGGTGCTGGGCAAAAAGAACTATCCCCGAAGTAAACTTCTATCCAATATTTACTTGTAAATAAAGTAATAATAGTTTATACTTAAATAGTGTTTACCACAACCCAGGCATTATTCCAAGTGTTTTTACAAATACTGACTATTTAATCTTCATGGCAACCCTATGAGATAAATACTGCTATTATCTCTATTTTACAGATAAGGAAACTGAAAGAGATAAATTAAACAGCTTGTTCAAAGTCTCATTGCTGAGAAATTATGAAGTTGAAGTTTGAACTCAAGCAGTCTGGTTCTCAACTATGCTTCCTGGTCCTACTTAACAATAATCACTTCAAGAGTGGTATTCACACCCTTGTGCCTTCCCTCAAGCTAGGACATGCCCCCATGTAGGCAATAAATACTTGGGAAATTCACTGAGAAATTCATTATGAAAGGGACATTCACATGAGAAGGAATGATGATAGCATCCTCTGGGTATCTTGGAGAAGAGCCCCTAGAGTCCTAAAATGAATCCAGCGCGCAGGCTGCAGATTTGGCTTGCAGATGCAGGCAACTTTATGGTAAATGATAGTAGTTAAGGCTGCGTGGTCAAATAGACTTGGTTTTGAATTCGACTCTTAATACTGACTTCTCTTCTCTGAGCTGCTTTATGACAATTGCAATCCAGAAACTGAGCTGGAGCTCTATTGTATGGTTGCTTCTGGCTTGGTAATTTTTAAAATTTGCTCTCTACAACCAATTAAATGAATAAAGGCAACGAGTCCTCTCTTGGCTATACAGATCCAGGTTGCACTCTTAGCTGCTGCTCTAAGATCATTTTGTAGTTTATCCAAATTGGATACAATTCTAAGTAAGATCTAGGCTCTAAAGAGTCATTTGTAGGGCACTCCTACATCCTGAAGGAAAAAAGCACCTAATCATCAGAGCCATCATGGTAATTCACTCATGGCCTTATCTTCTGCAATTCCTACCATACCACAGTGGATTCTGGCTCCTGAACAGAGACAAATATACACATGTTCATATACACACAAATACATATACAGCGTGACTCAAAGGTCACACATGAAGTCACCATATGTAAGGAAAAGGGGAAATTATACCTACATGTACCTTTATGTAAAATATTCATTATAAAAGTTTACAAAATATTTACAAACTATTCTCTAAATGTTGTCCACCTCTTTGAAACAAAAATTTAATGAATATTTTGTAAATGAAGGTACATTTAGCTGTAATATCTCATTTTCCTTATGTCTGGCAACTTTGTGGGCAACCATTGGGACATCTTATACACACACAAAAGTACATGCATACATGTAGGCTGATTACAGAGTTTAAAAAACATGCTACAACATTTTTTTTTTTTATTGTTGGGGATTCATTGAGGGTACAATAAGCCAGTTACACTGATTGCAATTGTTAGGTAAAGTCCCTCTTGCAATCATGTCTTGCCCCCATAAAGTGTGACACACACTAAGGCCCCACCCCCCTCCCTCCATCCCTCTTTCTGCTTCCCCCCCCATAACCTTAATTGTCATTAATTGTCCTCATATCAAGATTGAGTACATAGGATTCATGCTTCTCCATTCTTGTGATGCTTTACTAAGAATAATGTCTTCCACTTCCATCCAGGTTAATACGAAGGATGTAAAGTCTCCATTTTTTTTTAATGGCTGAATAGTATTCCATGGTATACATATACCACAGCTTGTTAATCCATTCCTGGGTTGGTGGGCATTTAGGCTGTTTCCACATTTTGGCGATTGTAAATTGAGCTGCAATAAACAGTCTAGTACAAGTGTCCTTATGATAAAAGGATTTTTTTCCTTCTGGGTAGATGCCCAGTAATGGGATTGCAGGATCAAATGGGAGGTCTAGCTTGAGTGCTTTGAGGTTTCTCCATACTTCCTTCCAGAAAGGTTGTACTAGTTTGCAGTCCCACCAGCAGTGTAAAAGTGTTCCCTTCTCTCCACATCCATGCCAGCATCTGCAGTTTTGAGATTTTGTGATGTGGGCCATTCTCACTGGGGTTAGATGATATCACTATGGTCACCTTCACACTACTCCCTTGTGAAGCTATGCACTAATGCCAGTGCCAACTCCACCCTTCAAAGCAATTTTGGAGCTCTTTTTCTGGAATGGCCATCAGAACTGTTGTCATATGACCCTAATGTCCTGAATGTCATCAAAATGTCTTTCTTTCAAGATTTCATTTCTCTTTGAATAAAGAAAAAAGTCAATGGGGGACAAGATCAGGTGAGTAGGGATTGTGCTCCCATACAGTTATTTGTTTACTGGTTAAAAACTCCCTTATAGACAGTGCCCTGTGAGTTGGTTCATTGTCGTGATGCAAGAGCCATGAGTAGTTGACAAAAAGTTCAGGTCATTTTCATACAAGTTTTCCACACAGCCCTTTCAGTAATTCTCAATAGTAAACTTGGGCAACTGTTTGTCTATCTGATACAAATTCATAATGAATAATCCCTCTGATATCAAAAAAAATGTTAGCAACCTCGTTTTGACTCTTGATTTGAACTGATAGAAGTTTTTGGTTGTGGAGAAATGGCTGACTTCTGTCGTGCACTTTGATGCTTTGTTTCAAACTCGTATGGGTGCACTCATGTTTCATCACCAGTGATAATATAGCCCCAAAAACTGTCTTGCCTCTCCAAAAGGTCTTGGTAAACTTTGACTCTCCTTTGCTTTTGTTTATTGGTGAGCTGCTGTGGGAGCATTTTTGTACACACCTTTCTCATGCCAAGATTTTCAGTTAAGATTTTTCTATTTCTGCATTGATATTTACTTGGTCTACTATACTTCTCACAGTCAGCTGACCATTTTGATGCATAATTCGAGAAATTATAAATTTTGGCAATATTTTGGTGAGTTCTGCTCCTCACTGGCTGCCCTGACCTCTCTTCACCAGTGACTCTTTCTCTTCCCTCAAAAAAAAAAAAAAATTAATCCATTTGTACATTGCTGTTCTCTTCATGGCATTATCCTCATAAACTTGGACTAAATGTCCCTGATTTAACTTCCACTCTTGCTAAGTTTAACAAGAAATTAATTGTTCTAATTCAAGCTCTGACATCCTCATGACAACATGCAAAAACACACAACAACAATAAACACCTCTCAGCAAGATGCCTGTACATGTTGAGGGAACACAGCTGTGAGATACTGATGTAACAAGGTTGTGAAACCTTCACCAAGTTATTTGTACAGTGTTGCCAACATAAGTGCACAGAGGCAAGTTCTCAAGCTTAATGCTCAGACCTAGTATTTTGGAAGCAGATTGGAAGAGGCGTAGACAATGAGAACAGATATAGAGTTAGTCCCTTATTTTTCTTTCTTTCTTTCTTTTTTTTTTTTTTTTAGACAGCATCTTACTTTGTTGCCCTTAGTAGAGTGCCGTGGCATCACAGCTCACAGCAACCTCCAGCTCTTGGGCTTAGTCAATTCTCTTGCCTCAGCCTCCCAAGTAGCTGGGACTACAAGCACCCACCATAATGCCCAGCTATTTTTTTGTTGCAGTTTGGCCAGGGCCGGGTTCAAGCCCGCCACCTTCAGTGTATGGGGCCGGCACCCTACTTACTGAGCCACAGGTGCTAGCCCATCCCTTATTTTTCAAACAAGTCAAAGAAGGGCAGGTGGTCATGAGTCTAAGCTGTAGGTTTTTCCTGGTCACCTTAAAGTTTCCACATTAGCCACATACATGTGTTGTAGACATATCTTGGTCTCTAATTCAACAAATAGGGCTCATGGGGCTGGTGATCTTCAAAGCCTGGCTCTGGATCATCAAGGCAATTGAAAATGGTCTAGGCCAATATCTGAGGACAACAGAAGTAGGAGTAAGGCACTTAGGTAAGATGCTACAAGTAGATGGGCTAAGACTCAGAATTGTTATTTATTCTTTTCAGAGAGAGAAAGAGAGGGAGAGAGAGAGAGAGAAAGAAAGAGAAAGAAAGATGTCATATAGCAAAGCAATGTTTCACCATTTAGGTGGTGAAATCAATGAAAGGATTGAGTAGATTTTGTCTCAGAACCCATTTGGATACTAAGGTCCCATTTCATTTCTACAAATACCAAATCTTTAACATAAAAGAAATGAAAGGGTAAACTACAAAATGGGAGAATATATCTGCCCCACAAACCAAGGAAGATTTCATGTCCAGAATATGTAATGAGCCTTTACAAATCAATAATAATAATAATAAAACACTAGAAAAAATGAGTTTTGAAAGAAAGGAAAGGAAATATGGATATCCTAAAAACTGTAAAATGTTTTAATAGTGTTAAAGTAGTCCATTGGTCTATTTTCACTTTTGTTGCCCATGCTCTTTGTATCATAAGCAAAAAACATCGTCAAATCCAAATCTAATGTCATAAAGATTTTTCAGTATGTTTTCTTCTAGGAGCTTAATAATTTGAGGTCTTATGTTTAGGTCTTTCATCCATTTTGTGTCAATTTTTATACATATTACAAAACAAGGGTCCACCTTCATTCTCTTATTTGTTAATATCAGATTTCCCAACCCCATTTGTTTAAGAGATTGCACACACATATCCTTCAAAGTATTTGTATAATAAGATATATTTGTAAATAATAAGTAAAAAATAATTTTTATAGAAATAATTTTTATTTGTGTTTCATTTTGTTAATATTCAGTTGTCATTTTATATATTTATACAATTTTAAGTATTTTACTTGGTATTATACATTTTTTCTAACTTTGCAATAATCTATACATTCAGTATTTCAACTTCTCTTCTACCTGCTTTTAGTCTTTGAGGGAAACCAACATTAGTAATTTTGTACATATCTCTCCATAATTTTCCATTCTGAATGCCATCTTTTCTTTACAAAAAACATACAGAAAGCTACAAACAATGTTTGATTTTTTTCACAAATAGTTACAGTGTTTTGAATTAGCAGGTTTTATTTGATAATTCATAGTGTCGATTTTTTGCTGTATGTGTGTATACTAACACACTATTTAATATATAATATTCCACCATATATATAACACTGATATATAATAAAAAAATTTCCAGGGTGGCGCCTGTGGCTCAAAGGAGTAGGACGTCATCCCCATATGCCGGAGGTAGCGGGTTCAGACCTAGCCCCGGCCAAAAACTGCAAAAAAAAAAAAATTTCCAGTGATTGTCACTATAAACTCCTATAATACATTTTCATATATTCTTACATACTGCAGCTTTTGTTTTATAGGCTTGGTAGCAAGAAGTGGGTTTCTAGATCAAAAATTAATAATAATAATATATATCAGCAAAAAGTATTGATATTTACTGAGGACATATCATTTGCTAGACGTATGTATTATGTGTATTAACTGATTTAACTTTAGCAATAACTAAAACAGACATTGTTATTCACATTTCATAGCACATTAAAATTTTGAGATATATTGCCAGATTACTTTCTGAAAAGACCATAACAATTTAGATCTCCAAAAGCATGTGTAGTGTGCTAAAACTTTTTTTGTAAAAAGTAATTTTTAAATGAAGTATAGTTATGAGGCTGTAAAACTCTTTCCAAACCATTACGAAGATGACTATTGTTTGTACAGTAGCTGCTAAGGAAGGAGCTTGGCTGAATAATGCCACCCAGGAGAGGATGGACTAAGTGAGATTTATCCCATAGTACTGTGTGAATATCCAGCAATTCCCTGGCAATTATGTTGGCCAGTAGTGGTGTGGATGATAGAGAATTCTGCATTCTTCTAGAAAGGACTGAAGCCATATCACTCCACTAGTAACAAATCAAAATATAATTTACTTTTTAATTTTTGAAGTTCTAAGATTCCTTGAACACTTATAGCCCTGTCACTCTCCTAAGTGTCTTTATATAAATTATTTAATGTAATTTAATCTTGACAATGATAATATTAGACATATTTTGCCAATGAACAAATTAATTCTCAAATGTATCAACAGTTTGTTTAAAGTAAAGAAGCTAGAATGTTGAAGAGCCTTGAAAGCTACGTATGTTTGAACCCAAAGCCTTTATTCTTAACCACTGTGCTAACTTTCCCTGAGTTGGATCCGAGTCCAAAAGGTTTCACTTTTTTCTTTTTTTTCACAATGGAATAAAAGCACTTCCACTTCTGTGTTTTAGACCTCCTATTTAATTTTTATTTATTTATTTATTTTGAGACAGAGTTTCATTATGTGGCCCTCGGTAGAGTGCCATGGTGTCACAGCTCATAGCAACCTCAAATTCTTGGGCTTAAGCGATTCTCTTGCCTCAGCCTCCCAAGAAGCTGGGACTACAGGAGCCCGCCACAATACCCCACTATGTTTGGTTGTTGTTGTCATTATTGTTTAGCAGGCCTGGGCAGGGTTCGAACCCTCTTGCCCCAGTGTATGTAGCCAGCACCCTAACCACTGAGCTACAGGTGCCAAGCCAGACCTCCCATTTTATACAGTACCTACATACATGCATATTTCATAAAGCACAGAGTGATGAGTTTTGGCATAAGATTCTTCACATATTCCCTCTGTCTTTGGTAGTAACTCTAGAAAATGAAAACCAAGCGAGACAAGCCTCCTGAGCCTTTTTGTAAACAACCTATTATAAATCTATTATCATGAATAAGTTTTTCTATTAGCTCTTCAGCTGTCAATTTTTTTTTTGCATTATGTAGATTTAAAAAATGAGTGTATATCATCCTAACTAATCACTTTTATTTCTAGGAGTTTAATCGAAGAAACAACCACACGAGTGTATTATAGTGTTGCTTTCCATGGTTTAGCATTCACTCCCTATTTTTCTGATTGATGCCTTTAATTTATTTTTTAGAAACTACTCTTTCTCTTTGTTCAATGGAACTATAAATAAATATGCCACATATTCTCTTGACCAAATGGTGAACATGGACCCCAAATAAACCTTATGGAGCCTCTTTACTGACTTCAGCAGAAAAGAGTTGAAGGTGATTCAACTTCGTCATAGTGGCTTCAACAGACTTTCCTCTACTTCTGCTATTGGATTTTTTTTTTTTTTTTTTGAGACAAAGAGTCATTCTTTCTGCCTGGGCAGAGTGCTATGGCATCATAGCTCATAGCAACCTCAAACTCTTGGATTGAAGTGATCCTCTTGCCTTAGCCTACCGAGTATCTGGGACTACAGGCCCCACCATGACAACCAGCTAGTTTTTCTATTTTTAGTAGAGACAGAATCTCATTGTTAATTAGGCTGATCTCCAACTCTTTTTTTTATATTATTAAATCATAGCTGTGCACATTAATGCAATTATGGGGTACAATGTGCCGGTTTTATATACAATTTGAAATGCTTTCATCAAACTGGTTAACATAGCCTTGAGCTCAAGCCATCCACCTGGCTCGACCTCCCAGAGTATTAGGATAATAGACATGAGCCACTGCCCTTGGCCTGATGTTCATTGTTTAGAACCTCCCAGATCCATCTCCGTTCTTATGTCTTGTTATTCAGTTCATGGTCCAAAGTTGTGAGTGATATCAATCTTTCCAATAAATTCTTTCTATCTCCCTTCGAGCTAGCCATGTTTGCCTTGTTTCTTAAAAATTATGAGATTCCAATTGAAATATGGTTCAAAAACATAATGCACTCATCATCGTATTATTTATAATAGTGAAAAAATTGAAATGATCTAAATGTCCTACAACATAAGAATAGTTTAAATGAATAAGGGTTTATTCAAACAATGAACCACTCAAATTGGTGATGTAGTTTTATAATTATTAGCTTGCAAAATGTTTGTGACACAACATGAAAATCACACAAGCAAGAAAATCAAGTTATAGTGAAGTAAGTGTAATATGGTTCTATATATGATATAATTATACACCAACATATTAGTAGGAATTATTCCTGAGTAATCGGGTTATGATGATTATGCTGCTTAACTCTATTTTCTAACGTTTCTTCAATGAACTTGCATTTTTAAGAGGAGAAAATATTATTTCAATCTATGCTCCTACAAACAAATAATAATATTTTTTCCAGAGAAATCAAAAAGTGACAGCTCTGGGAAATAAAAATAAGAATCCCAAATATGTTATTGTTGAGAGTTTTAATAAAGCACCGTAGATTTTCATGTTTGCATGGGGCTAAGGGCCTGTTCCATGATTTTTGATGCCTCTGTGATGTGCCCAATCAAAAACAATGAGAATTTGGAGAAAGGACACAACTCAGGTGCCTGTCGGAGGAAGACATAAAAGAGCCTGCCAGAGACCTCACAGAGGAAAACTGAGAAGCAGAGAAGGAAGAGAAAAAATGGGGGAAAAAATATACTGGCAAGGTTTAAAGCCAGGGAAGCCTGGAGCCCAGTGAAGGGGTGAGGGAGGATCCCTTTCTCCTTTCTACACTCCTTCAGTGGGTTATCAGGCTACCAAGTTACTTGGAAGCTTTCCCATGCCCATGAGCCCAACCAGTGTGGCAACCACAAAATTGTGGGGACAAATTGTGTGATCCTAAAACTTGGGTACCCCATTCAGGGTTCCCCTCCAAGGAGAATGACCCAAGCTGCCCAACAGCCATATTTCTTTCATTCAGACTCTTATCCTCCCTCCCCCTCTCCTTAGCTGCAACTGGAGAGCTGTTTCCCACTGAGAATTTGGTGAGTTGCGGCCTCTCCCCAGCTGGTGGGTCTTCCAGTCTGAGGTTTTCACAGGGAATGGGGCTCATGCTTTTCCCCTTGAGGACCTGAAGTGGAGCCAGGGTGCTCAATATGGGAACTCCCTGCCCAACAGCATTTCCAGGAAATACATGCCAGTCCCAGCTCAAACACATGGGCCAGAGACTGTGCCCCCTGGACTCAAGCAGGTTGTTAGGGAATATAGGGAAGAAATTTGGAGCTGGACTCTGGAGGTGAGAGAGCCCACATGGGGTATAATTAACTGATGGGATAACACAGTGAGGGTCTGAGTTGTAGTGATCTGAGGGAGCACCCATCTCCCTCCACAGGAAAACTAGACTATCTACTAGGGTAGGTTCTTTGGTGGGGGAGATCCAAGCCTGTGCCACCATAGCCACCAAGTGCATTCAGGCACCTGTTTGCAACTGGACACTGGAGGACAGGAGTAACACAAGAGGGGCAGAGCACACTCTTGATAGCCAATTGAGGAACTGCAACCCCTTCATTGTGAGCAGCCTTTGTAGTTTGGAGAGCCTGCCTGAACTCTCCTCACAGCAGGTCTCTCTGGAACCCAGGAAAATAACCTGCCAAAGCTTTGAAAATTCTTTCAGGTTCCTCCAACCTAACCAATCCCAGCCTTGCTCCTCCACTCACCCCTGCTAGAGTGCAGAACAAGCAACTCTACAGGCCCTGGGAGCTACAGGGCCTGTGCCAAAGCCTGGGGAATTCAAGTGCTCCTCCTGAGGGACTAAGGCTTATTACACAAAAGGCACAAAAGAATATCCCTGTACTTGATTCTTTTTGCAAGCATCAACCACTGACAAGGAGAACAATTCTGTAACTCATTACAGCATCTATCAACTCAATCAAATAGGGAGCAGCTGATTGTTACAAGCATCACCCATCACCTTGGGGAATAAGCTGGGGGTTGGATATAATTCACATGCTGAAAAGAGGTGAATATAGGACAGAAGCAACCAGGGGGAGACACTGCTTTTAGGAGAGAAACTGAAGTTGCAGGCAGTTTGATCTGTGAGGGGTTTTCCTTTTCTACTGTAGAGACATTCCAGCAGATAGCAAGTGTAGCAGAGATCTGGTCCTGCGAATCCCAGGTTTCTATGCCAACACCATCCTGACTGCTCTGACAGATGGACCCACATCCATTTGGTACCCACTCTTCCAGTAATAGCCTTTGTGTCACCCCCATTACGCCAAGGAGGGAACAGATATTTCCTCATTATCATGCCCTCTGACTGGGCCCTGACCATGCCCCCATCCTGGTATGAGAACCAACAGAGGAGGTACTCCAAATTCCACAGGTACCACTTTGGAAGCCCAGAGTAAGTGTCTCAGTGGGTCCTAGGTGTGGGGGGAGACACCTTAGTTGAGCAGCATCTCTGGCCTGTCTACATAGACACCGGGTAACTGAGGCAAAACTTTGCCTGCATGAGTAGGCCTTAGAAGTGTCATACTGGGGAGGCGCCTGTGGCTCAGTCGGTAAGTCGCCGGCCCCATATGCCGAGGGCGGCGGGTTCAAACCCGGCCCCGGCCAAACTGCAAAAAAAACAAAAAATAGCTGGGCGTTGTGGCGGGCGCCTGTAGTCCCAGCTACTTGGGAGGCTGAGGCAAGAGAATCGCTTAAGCCCAGGAGTTGGAGGTTGCTGTGAGCTGTGTGAGGCCACGGCACTCTACCGAGGGCCATAAAGTGAGACTCTGTCTCTACAAAAAAAAAGAAAAAAAAAAAAAAAAGAAGTGTCATACTGGTGGAATAGCCCATAATATGAGCAGCTCTGCCTCCAAAATTCCCAGAGTCAGGTCTGAAGCTCTTGCTGTGCCCAAGTCCAAGGCTATGCCCTTGTAGTTCCAGGATCCCTGCCAGGCCTGGGTCCCTGCCAGACTCACTTCTGAGTCTCCAGAGCTTTGCCTAGATCCCAAGCCCCCACAACTGAGTCCCCACTACAACTACTGGGCTCGCAATACTTCTCCAAGGTGGAACACTTTACTCAGAAACACTCATTACTCCTGGACTTAGTTCAAGAGAGTTCCCAACAAGGAGAAAGGTGGCCCTACAATCTTATAACTGAAATAAGAGGAGCCAGATGAGAAGAAACCAGAAAAAAAAAACAAACCTGTAAACAAAAAACCCCACAATAGTCTGACACCCCAAGCACCCCATGGAGCTACAATAGTGGACTCCAAGGAAATTGCTAAAATGGCAGAAATGGAATTTAGAATATGGATGATAAATGAGATTAATGGATTTGAAGAGAAAGTTGACAAGCAATAAAAAGAAGCCAAAAAATATTCCAGGAAATAAGTGAAAATGGGGTAAAAAAGAAAAATCCAGTAGAGAGCCAGACAATGTAAGAAAAGAACAGAACTTAAAGAGATGAATGAGTCATTTAGGGAATTTCAAAACACAACAGAAATTTTTAACAACAAGCTATCCTTAGGAGTAGAAGGAATCTTGGACCTTGAAAACAAAGCTTTTATGATAATCTAGTTATTCAAAGAAGCAGAGAAGAACATGAAAAAAATCTAAGAAATCACTGAGAGAAATATGGGACTATGTGAGGCAAACTAATATTCAAAATATAGGTATCCATGAAGGATAATGAGAAAGAGCTTTTAGCTCTTTATGGTATTACCAGAAATTTAAACATAAAGATACAGGATGGACATCAAAAACTAGGAATATTCATAGCAAATAGATCATCTCCAAGACACATAGTAATAAACTTGGCCAAAATCAAAATGAAGAAGAACTTCTGCAAGCAGCAAGCCACAAGTATCAAATAACTTACAAAGGAAACGGTATCAGGTTAACTGCAGAATTCTCAGCAGCAACATTGCAATCCAGACAAAAGGGATTAGGGCCCCATCTTTAATCAACTTAAACAGAGCAACAGCCAACCTAGAATTTTGTATCCTCCAAAACTAAACTTCATAATTGATAGAGAAAATATTTTCCAGACAAGCAATCAACAAGGAAATTCTCCATGACTAAATCTGCCTTGCACAATACTCAGAACAGCATTTTACATAAATCAGCATGGCAGATACCCACCAGTGCAAAATCATCTCCAAACCCTCAAAACTCTTAATTCTTACAAAACAATAGAATAAGAGGTAAGACAAAGCAATAATGGGCTACCCAACAGGATGAACAGGTCAATATCTCACATATTTATGCTAATGTTAATGTACTAATAATCCGATCAAACATGGGGTGGCTGAATGGATGATAAAACACAACCTAAGTAGCTGCTAAATCCAAGAAACACACCTAAACTGCAAGGACTCACACAGACTTGTCATAAAAGGATGGAAAAAAAATCTATCTTCATGGAAATCAAAAGAGACCAGATGTAGCCAATCTCATATCAGATAAAGTTACCACCAAAGGTAAAAGAAGGCCAAAAGCTTGTTATGTAATGGTAAAGAGAGCAATTCAATAAGCAGATATAACAATCCTAAATAAACATGTTCCCAACACATGTTGGAGCTCCCAGATACACAGAGCAAATTTTATCAGGTCTAAGCAAAGAAATAAATTGCACTATTATAGTTGCTAGGGCTTCAACATTCTTCTGTTAGAGCTCAACAAATCATAAAGTAGAGAATAAATAAAGAAATGAAGAACTTAAATTAGACTCTAAATCATATGGACATAGCAGAGATTTGCAGAGCATTCTGCTGGCCAGACACAGTGGCTCATACCTCCAATCCTAGCACTCTGGGAGGCTGAGGTGGTAGGATTGTTTGAATTCACCAGTTTGAGACCAGCCTGAGTAAGAGTGAGACCCCATCTCTACCAAAGATAGAAAAATTAGTTTGGCATCATCATTACTGCCTGTAGTCTTAGCTACTCAGGAGGCTGAAGCAGGAGAATCACTTGAATCCAGGAGTTTGATGTTTCTGTGTGCTAGGCTGACCTGTGCAACAGAGTGAACAGAGTGAGACTCTGTCAGAAAAAGAAAAAGAAAAGACAAAAGAGAAGACAAAAGAAAAGAGAAGAAAAGGACTCTATCTAAAAACTACAGGATGTACATTTTTCTCAGCAGCATATGGAAAATTCTCTATGATTGATCATATCTTAGGTAACAAAATGAGTCTTAACAAAGTAAAAAATATATGAATCAAAATCATACCATGCACCACTCACACCACAGTTGAATAAAACTAGAAATCAATCATAAGAGAAAAACCCAAATCTGCACAAAGTCATGGAAATGTATCAATCTGCTGTGGAGTGATTATTGGGTCAAGAATGGAATTAAGATGAAAATTTAAAAATTCTTTGAACTCATGCTTCTCCATTCTTGTGATGCTTTACTAAGAATAATGTCTTCCACTTCCATCCAGGTTAAAATTTTGATGTGAGTACAATTAATGACAATTAAGGTCACAATGGGGGTGAGGAAAGGGGAGAGCAGAGAGAGAAAGAAGGAGGGAGGGGGTGGGGCCTTGGTGTGTGCCACGCCTTTTAGGGGCAAGACAAAATTGCAAGAGGGACTTTACCTAACAAATGCAATCAGTGTAACCTGGCTTATTGTACCCTTAACGAATCCCCAACAATTTTTTTTTTAAAGGTTTAAGAAAAAATATGGAACACTTCACGAATTTGCGTGTCATCCTTGCGCAGGGGCCATGCTAATCTTCTCTGTATCATTCCAATTTTAGTATATGTGCTGCCGAAGAGAGCACGAATCCCCAACAATTAAAAAAAAAATTCTTTAAACTGAATGATAAACAAGACACAGCTATCAAAGTCCATATAACACAGGAAAAAAATTCATAGCCTTAAATGCCTACATAAAAAAACAGAAATATTATAAATAAATAACCCAATGTCACAGCTCAAGGAACTAGGAAAGGAAGAACAAACCAAACCCAAAGCCAGCAGCAGAAGAGAAATAACAAAGGTCAGTGCCAAATTAAATGAATTGGAAAACAATAAGCACTACAGACGATTAATGAACAAAGAGTAGATTCTTTGAAAACATACACAAAAGCAGGAGACCTCTTCTAGATTATCCAAGAGCAGAAACAAAAGGACCCAAGTAAGCACAATCAAAAATGGAGAAGATTCCATTACAATTGATACCACAGAAATACAAAACATCATCCATAAATACTACATAAATCTCCGTGTATGTAAACTAGAGAACAGAGGAAATGGACAAGTTTCTGGAAGCATACAACCCACCAAGACTGAACCAGGAACAAATAAAACTCTTAAATAGAGCAATAACAAACAGTGAGATCGAAACAGTAATGAAACAATACTGAAACTGCCTCTCCTCCCCCAAAACAGACTAGACACTAGACCAGATTTATTCTATCTTGGTATTCATAATACAGAAATTACTCAATAATATTGAGAAGGAGGGAATCTTCCCCAACTTATTCCAAAAAGCCAGTATCACATTGACAACAAAGCCAACAAAGAATACACCAAAAAAGAAAAACTTTAGACCAATATCCCTTATGACTATAGATGCAAAAATCCTCAATAAAATATTAGCAAACCAAATTCAACATCACATCAAAAAATAAATTCATCCAGATCACGTTGGATTCATTCCAGGGATGCAAAGATGGTTCAACATACATAAAATAAATGGAAGTGATTGACCATATAAATGAAAGCAAAAACAAAGATCATATTATCATCTCAAAAGATACAAAGAACTCAAGCAAATCAGCAAGAAAAATAAACCTATTAAAATTTGTAAATTCTGGACATTAGCTCTTTACTGAATGTATAGCTTACGAATATGTATATTCTCCCATTTTGTAAATTGTCTATTTGCACTCTTGATTGTTTCATTAGCTGCAGAGAACTTTTAAAATTAATCAAGTCCCATTTATTTATTTTTGTTGTCACCATGATTGCCTTTCGGGTCTTAGTCACTAATTCTTTGCCTGGGATGATATCTAGGAGAGTTTTCCCTATATTTTCCTCTAGAATTATTATGGTTTCATGCCTTAGATTTAAGTGTTTTACCCATCTTGAATTAATTCTTATGAGTGGTAAGAGGTACAGAGTCCTGTTTCATTTATCTTCATGTGGCTGTACAATTTACCCAGCACCATTAATTGAATAGAATTTCTTTTCCACAGAATTTCAAAGATCAATTGATTGTAGGTAGATGGTTTTATATATGGGCGCTGTGTTCTGTTCCATTGGACTATGTCCCCATTTTTGTATCAATACCATTCTGTTTTGGTTTTTAAAAAAGTCCAAAAACAACAGATCCTGGCATGAATGCACAGAGAATGGAATACTCGTACATTGTTGATGGGACTGCAAATTAGTATAACCCCTATGGAAAACAGTATAGAGAATCCTCAAAGAACTAAAAATAGACCTACCATTCAATAGACCTACCAGTCCCACTATTGGGTATGTACCCAAGGGAAAAGAAGACTTTTCATTAAAAAGACTCCTGCACTGAAATGCTTATTGCAGCACAATTCACAATTGCACAGATGTGGAATTAACCCAAGTGTCCATCAATTCATGATTCAATTAATAAAATGTGGTATATGTGTACCATGGAGTAATATTCAACCACACAAAGATGAATTCATACTTTTGCAACAATCTGGATGGAAGTGGAGACCATTCTCTGAAGGAATGTCTCAACAATGGCAAAATAAACATCACATGTACTCAATGTTCAATTGGAACTAACAGATGGGCACACGTGTGAACACAGGCAAGTAAAAGCCAGTAGAAATTAACCAGGGAGAAGGAGATAGGAGGAGGGAGAGGCAAAAGATTACCTAATGGGTACAATGAACACTATTTTGGTGATGGGCACACCTATAACCAGGACTCGAGCATTACAAAAGAGATCCATGTAACCTAAAACATTTGGGCCCCCTTAATATTTTTAAATTTGAAAAACACAATGAAAACGATTCATTTAGAGAAGTATCAGCGGTCGTATGGAAGCAAGCAAATGCTATTGATCAGCTTTTTCACAAATCAAGTTATGATTCATTCTCCTTTAAAGCGAGTCAGAGTTGTATGGTGAGAAAAATAACTGGAGTCAAAAGAAATGTGTTTTCTCCCTGGATCTGTCACTAACCAGCTCTAGATGGTTGGGCAAATCACTTAACCTTTAGTCCTGATCATATATAAAATGAGGGGCTGAAATAGATTATCTCTGTAGTTTCTCCAGACTCTAAAAGTCCTTGATTTATAAAAGGGCATAGAAACAAATTTCTTTGTTCAAATTATTGCCTTATCTATCTAGCATCTCTCTGATCACAGCACCCGCTGTTGAAATGGGAAGCAAATATCAAACCTATAAAGTGGTTGGTAGATCAGAATTAGTCAGTAAGTTCCAATTTCTGCATGTGCCCCAAATAGAGATCAACACCAAGAACAACCAGGCTAAATTGGGAAAGAGACATTTTTATTTATGCTAGAATTGCTAAAAGGTTGAGATGGTTGCCCTGAAGCCATCTGTGTCAAGAGAAGAGAAGAACATGGATGAAATTTTACAAATAGAGCAAAACACAGATCAAAGACAAGAAGAGAGAGAAAACTCATCTGTATCCCAAATGTTCTTGAAACCATTAAGATAATCCGTTAGCTCCCTTTTATGAAGCTAAAGCTTGTTTAAATTAGGTTACATTTGCTCAATGAGCAAAAGGGCTCTAAGCTTAAATTATCTCTTTATAGGTTTATAAACATCTGTATGAAATAAACTTGCATGATACTTATTCTTAAAATCAAATCTACTGCAACAAATTTGCTTGCATAAGAAATCAGGGATTTCATTCATTTTTGCAAAAATCTTGTAAGATAGGCCTTATTACCCATATTTTAAAGACAAATAATATGAGACTAAATATTTTCCCAAGGTAAGTCCATAAATTTGCCTCACTTTGGAAATAACAGAGTGGTTTGTAATTGGAAGTTTTGGGATTATTTGTTTCTCACAAGACTAGTTAATTAAACTGAAATTTAGAATACCTATCGCACTTTTCCCTTGGGTTATGATCTAACATTTGTAGAACATTTAGTATTTAGTAAATGCGTTGGTCATTTTTTTTTTTTGTAGAGACAGAGTTTCAGTTTATGGCCCTCGGTAGAGTGCCATGGCATCACACAGCTCACAGCAACCTTCAACTCCTGGGCTTAAGCAATTCTCTTGCCTCAACCTCCCGAGTAGCTGGGACTACAGGCGCCTGCCACAATGCCAGGCTATTTTTTTGTTGCAGTTTGGCCGGGGCCGGGTTTGAACTCGCCACCCTTGGTATATGGGGCCTGCGCCTTACCGACTGAGCCACAGGTGCCGCCCATGTGTTGGTCATTTTATTACTTAAAATCAAGAGTGTATGTTAGAAACCCATACTCACCTCCACTGTTTATCCCTTTCATTGATAATTGGGTATTTGGCTGGACACGTGACCACCCCAAGGGAAAAAGGACTGCCTTTCCCAGCTTCCCTTTCAATTAGGTCTGGTCATGTGACTGCATTCTAACCCATGGAATGTGGAGTGGAAACACCATGTGGAAGCTTTCTTAAATGATAATTATGCTTCACTTTTTTCCCTTCTTATCTTTGTTAATTTATGCATCCTTCCACAGGGATCATTGATGAGATGTTTGAAAATCTAACCACCATCTTGGATCATGGTGGAGATCATGGAGAAGAGTTTGAGCCCTTGAAGATTTTATGGAAGAGAACCAAGCTTGAATGGTCTTCTTGTCAATAATTACATTAGAGAGATAAATTTATATCTTTTTATAAGCCACTATTATTTTTTTCAGTCTCTCTCAGTTAGTGCCAAATCTAATCCTAACTGATCCAGTGTATTTACTGGACCAACTGATTTGTCATGGAACTGCACAATTTTAAAACTAGAAGGAAATTTTCAGGTCATTAAGTCCTACACCCACATTGTAGAAATGGGGAAATCAAGTCTTTTAAGAGAGATGAGTGTTCTTTTAAAGATGAGTCAATTATTATTTTTCCCCCTTTGGTATGTAATCCCAAATATTAACCCAGTGGCATGAAATACATGGCACCCTAATTTCTCTAATTATTTAGAAAATTGGTTTTTGAATTTTCTTAGGGAATCAATAGGAATAGTCACAAAATAGAACATAAGTTTGATAGCAGATATTCATGAATTTGTATTTTAATATCAACCCCTTTTTGACTCTAGAAATTCCTCATTCTTATTCTGTTTAATTACTTGTAAACTGGGCTTGATAATACCTAATTGATAGGATTTTATGAAGTTGAAATAATATTATGTAATGAATTGATATTTATGAAAACACCAGTGTCTGACACTTAGTAATTGTTCAACTAATATTCTTTTATTCTTTCATCCAGAGCTCTAATCTACAGTTTGAATGTCATAAATATTTGTTTGCCGGCAGGTTGCAACCTAGGATTGAATTTCAACTACTTATCCATTGACTATAGGATGTTTAACTTTACTTAATCCCTTAGAGTAGACTCTAATCTTTTAAGATGTAAAAGATGGTTAATTGAATATCATATTAATCATAACAATGATTAGACATTATGTGTATAAAGAGTTTGATATACAGTGGGTGATCAACAAAATGATGCTATTATTAATCCTGTGGCTCATTGCTAACCTCCTGCAATATACATACCTTACTATAACAGAACTTTCTCTCTTAGAGGAGGACTAATAACAGTCTGATTTGGGAGTCTTAGAAACTTTTTGTTGTTCTTACTGAAAGACATGATAAGATAATTCAAGTCCATTTTAAATACATTTAGTAGTATGTTTAGAAAAAAAGAAAATAATTCTAATTAGCTTGTTTTCTTTTGAGTAAAAATAGGGTAAAATTTGAGAAGACTCAATGGATTCCACCATGAGTACAGAAAAAGAAAAAAAAAACTACCATCTCACTTAATTGAGAACTCAAAAAAGCTTCAGGGCTATGGCCAAATCAACATCTTTAGTTTGCAAACATCAGGATAATATGTGTGCACTCTTTCCCTCTCTCTCCCCAACTCTCTCTCTCTCACTCCTTCTCTCTCTCTCTCACTCTCTTTCTGTCATAGCTCTGTCTTTGTCTGTTTTGGTATTTTGATTAGATGGGATACTCCCAGAAGATGACAAAGATGTCTACCAATAGTGTTAAGCTTATATTCTATCTGCTTAGCCTAGCTATCAAAAATAGGATGTCGTTTTCCCCAAAATGTTTGAAAAATTAAAATAGAAGAGAAGGAGTAGATTATGAAGGCTTTATGTGTCATATCAATGACTTAAGGAGTTTTGACTTCATCGTGAAAGCTATGGCAAACCACTGAAAGTTTTCAAGTAGGAAATGTCATTCTATGTCCTGAAATGAAAATGTAATCAAATAGCAAAAGTAAAGGTTCAGAAATAAGCTAGGAATTTAAGTAGAATATTAGATTGTGAATTAAATGATGACAATGGCAACAGAGAAGAGAATTCTGAATCAAGAAATATTTTTGAGATCAAATTGACAGTCTAGATATGACTACCTGTAGGAGAAGGGAGACACAGAGGGAATTGTTCAGGATATTTCTAATTTGGGCAGCTGACTATCTGTTAATGGAGTTATGCAAAATTGGTAATATAGGAAGAATGTTGGTGAGAGGAAATGAGGAGTTCAATGGGCACTTTGAGTGTAACTTGTCTGTGTCCTCCAAAAGCAGAGATGTTTGCAAATGGGAATTTGTCCAAAACATCGTACCAAACTGGAATCTGTAGATATCATGTAATACCATATTGGAGACAATTCTCAGAGTCACTCTTCAAGTGCACAATTGATAAATTAGAACACATTCAAGAAAGGAAGCCATGATGAGGAGGCGTCTCACAGTTGTGTCAGGTGGCAAGGTATTTTATCTATTTGCTTCTTAGTATTACTGTGAATAAAGTGTTTCAAAAATGTGCAGGACTTACCTTGATAGTACTAAAAGCTCAATAAAAGGAAATTGTTATTATGAATCAGGGAAGCAAAAAGTTAGCTTGGCTCCAAAAGGCAAATAATATGGCAGCTACTAAACAATGAGGTAATATACTATTGTATTTTTCAAATATCTTCAAGGAGTAGAAAAAGAAATTCTTGGCCTACAAGAAAAGAGGGACTTGAGAGCACTCTTCCTGACTAAAGTAACCCCACTCGTACCCTTTGAGACTCTATAGAAATATATTTACAAAGTTAAGAGAAAAGCAAAGTCTAGTAATGTGCATTAGACCCAGAGAAAATTGGGAAAAAAGTAATGTCAATTGTCCTTTATGTGCAATTCAATACCTTCTGCTTATGCCTAGCGAGGATTGTCAGCCAAATGGAATTTGGCACTTGACAAAAACATTTCCGTAGGAAATAAACCGGAGATCAAGCCTGTGGAAATTTTAGTTCTAGGAAGTACCTCAGAGATGTTTGGTATAACCCACTTATTTTATAAATGTTAAAGTGAAGCCCTGAGAAGTAAAATGACATCCTCAAACTATCGCAGCTGGTTTAGAAGAAGAGTATGAGGTAAGTGCCAGATTGAGGCCATTTTGAAAATGTCTTTTCTCCTTTACTCTATAGAAAACATACCACAATTATTGGTGGTGGCCCACAGGAAGGGGTACACATCCACTGATGGTCACACACACATACATACACACACACAAGTGATTTGATTTTATAGTAAAGGAAGGTCTTTCCTTTCTCCTTGGTTTGAAAGAAGGATATAAAGCATTCAACTTATCTACTATAAAAATGAATAATGAGAAGCATATTCTTTTCATGAACAAAATATTTAAGAACTTCTTTGGACCCCTGAAAAAGTCATAGAGGCAGAAAAAAAAAAAAAAAGAGAGAGAGAGAAGATGGAAAATCAGAAAAAGAGATGTATGTTAGGACTTAATGCGGAATAGGAAAGCGAGAAGATGAAGAGGGGTAAGGGTCAGAAAAAGAGAAGGGTGACAAGGAAAGAAGAGAGGAAGTCATAGAGAAAAAAAGGAAAAACATAGATGGAAACTATTAATTTGATTATGAGGGAGCAAGGAAACATGGAGGGGAAGGGAGAAAATCCCCAAACCATGAGCATAGGGGATGTCAGATGACCTTACAGGATGAACAGTGGTTTTCTAGCCATTCACCTGGGAAATAGCACCAGAGAAAATAATGGCCAGTTAATACTATTCTTTGGACACTGTATTCAAGATTAAGAATGCATTATTAATATTTACCACTTTAAAAGCACCTACTGTGTACCAGGTACTCTGCAAGGATCTGGGCTGATCCTCACAGCAGCCTAGCAAGTGAGTATCATCATCGTGTTTCCTAACCAGAAAACCAAGATCTTGAAAAGTAATTTGCCCATGTTCCCAGAAAACAATTTGCCTCTTTTCATTCAAACATTTCATGGTATGTGAAGTGAGGTTAAGTATTCCCCCCAAATAAGAGAAGATTTTATAAATGTGGAAAGAAGAAGTTAGATTTTTGAAACCTATTTTGGGGTATTGGCATATCCTTCCATTCTGTAATTCAGCCTTAAAAAGATGCAGATTTAGAGGTCTTACACCCTGAATTTCAGTTTCACAGGGTGAAGGGCCACAAACATGCAGTGTAAAAAGTTCTCCAGGTGACTCTCATACATATTAAAGTTGAGAACGACCATTTGGTACAGAGTTTTCCAAATTTGCCCAATCACAAAAATTGCCCATAGTCCATGGTCACAGAAGGAGAATATTTAGGAGAGAACAACAGTGGCTAACATTCATTTCTTTCTTGGTCAGCCAACTGGGGGTGGTTGGATCTTTGATAAATTGTCCCAGTCCAAAGGGCAAGAGTTGAGCAGAAAGTCAAAGACAAATTATAGGGGTGAATATTTCCCAGCTATACTGAGGACTCCCTTGGTTGAGATTTTCTTCTTTAATATGACTCCAGAACGAGAATTCCTAATATAATTATAGTAATCATTAATTAGGAGTTTTCTCAGTATAGGTCACAGAGTTAAGTTCATTCCCCCAAATAGCAGCATCTCATTAAATTCTCACCATAACACTAGGAAGTCAACATTTTAGCATACCCTTGTTAGAAATGAAGGAAACTGAGGCTTCAAAGGTTTAAGGAACTTGTTCAGGTCACCCAACTAGGACTGAGAGATCTGGAATTTAAATCCAGGTTTAAATAGTTAGAAGTCTCCTTCAGTAATTCATCACTATAATCCTTTCTCAATCACGTTTCTGCTCTAAGTTCCCCCACTCTTTTACCCTGTATCTCCAGATTTCCACCCACTGCCCTGCGACCTTTCCAGAAACTTTTCTTGCCCCTGGCTACTTGTTCCCTTTAGCTCCAGATAAGATCTATTAGGGTCACTTCACTTTGGGGTAAAGATGGATTAAAGGTAGAAATTGGATAGAGGATGTATCAGAAATTAAACTGATAAGAACAGATACTACACTTGATCTTAGCCAAAAGGCCGAGAAGCGAAAAAGGTAGAAATTGGGAGGCCAGTTAGGAAGCCATAGGGTCTCCCACAAGTCACTCAACCCTTGGTTATCAGTCAAATGGGGATATGAAAGTATACATTGCCAAGCTGTTATGAGAATAAAACAAATGGCATAAATAAACTGGCATGTGTCTGGAGCAGCTCTGACAAAAATTAATTTTCTCCTCTTCTCCCACTGCCTGAGCTGAACTTCTCACTAAATCTGGCAGGAAGTTTCTGCTGTCACCAGGAACTAGCCAGTAGATGAAAGATGGTGTTCTCACAGAGTGCTTCCAGATGATATTTTAATTTCATTAAAGACCATGACCTTCCTCTCATCCATCTGTATCTCCCAGGGCTGTGTCTGGCATATAGCAGGGATCAAATAATATTTGTTGAACAAATCAAATCGACTATCTCCACTCAACATCGACCATCTCCATTAAGTCTCCTTACTATTCCAGAAAGCTTAGCCTAGTGGTTTAAAGCGTGGAGTTAAGAGGTAGACAGCTTGGAATTAAACCCTGTCTCTGCATCTACTATCCCTGTAACCTGGAACACTCTGTGTCTTAGTTTTCTTATCCCTAATATGGAGATAATATAGCAATATAACTGGGTTATCATGAGAATTTAATGAACTAATATAGGTAAAGTGCATAGAATACTACCTAGTACATGTCACACATGTGACGAAGAGTCATTTACTGTCATCCATATAATCTTCCATTTTACAGATGGGAAAGTTAAGTCTCTGGTGTTCCAGTTACTTGTCTGACATCATAAAGTGAGTCAGTGGCACAGCCACTGCCTTGGAGATCTAACCATAACTTCTGGCCATCTATCTGGACTTCTCAAGTTTTCTCTTAGGCTCAGAAAGGACCTGCAGGGGGCAGAAAGCAGGAAGGAAGGCAAGAGTGAAGTATTTTCCGCAAGGGAGCTCCTTATGCCTTATCCCAGGGAGGCTATAAGCTCTCGCCCCACCCCCATCTTCCTCTACCTCCTCCCTGCCCCCACCCACACATTTCAAGCAGCAAGACCCAAACATCCATTGGAAGAAATGACCTGTGCTAAGTACCCATGGTCTCAACACAGCTTTATTAAAAATTAAGTCACAAATTATAACACTCACTGGGGAAGACTTGCTTTCCTCCCAATTACAGTTAATAGAAGAAAATTAATGTAGCAATTAATGTGGCTGTTCTTACAGCCCACTGTAATATGTGCAGGGCACAGTTCCTCGTCTCACCACAGCCTGATTACAGGAGAACTAGGGCCTGGAGCTTAATAAAGTTTTGCTTTTCCTGTGTTTAAACTCGCAGGCCATAACTTACTTAAGAAATACTCACAAAAAAGAGATTATTTAACATTTTAGAGGTTCCCATGAGCCGTAAATCATTTTCACACACGCCATATTTGTTGAAAAGGACAGAATACATTCAATTTTACAGTATATTAAACTTCATCTAATTTGAACGTAAGAACAGACCAGCAAAATAAATGACCAATTTCTGAAGCAGAAATTACCATTTGGTTGGTGCCATTACAGAGCTGCTGGTATTTTATCATGTTCTTAACATAATATTGCTTGTCTAGCGATGCATAGTTATAATGCTATTCCAAATTAGAAGGCGGTGAAAGAGAAGTGCACACAGTTTTTTTTAATAGGCATCATTTGTCAGATGTTATTCTGAGGGCTTTGTGCTGATGATAATATGCAGATTAAAGGAGAAGTAAATAGGGAAAAAAGAAGGTGCCGCCAGGAGGAAAGAAGTTCCCTCTTTGGAACTTACAGGAGCCTCGACTGTCAGGAAGAGAGGGATGGCCAGGTGGCCACAGCCCCTGGACACAGATAACAGTAATTAATTTGTGCTGAAGATTTCCAGGGAAAAGGAAGCTGTGGTGTTCGACAGAAAGGAAAATGCAGCCTGGAATTCCAGTGTGGGGTCTCAGCCCGCACAATAGCAATTATCATAACCGCACTGGCAGAACGCCATGTCATTTAGGAAGCACTTTCACGTCTGTTATCACACTACGATGCACAAAGAAATGCAGAGAGGTAGTCACCTCGTTGCCTAATTAAACCTCTGTTAGGAGAGGACTGAGGCTTGGCAGAGGAAAAGGGACTGCTGGAGGGGTCAGAGCTAGGAAATGGCAGGGCAGTGATGCAAAGGCAGGCTGGCTCGCTCTATTAATCAATTCGGTCATTTCTTCAACAAACAGCAATTAATCACCTCTCAGGTGCCACACTTTGTGCCAGGCGCTGTGAATAACAAACCTGGGACCTTGACTTTCTGGAAAGCTCTTTGTTTGACAAGGCAGCAGAGCACACAGGTTACATTCATGGATCTTGGAATTAAACAGTTTGGGTTTGAATCCCAGCTGTGTCACCTACAAGCTGTTTGGCCTCAAGAAAGTTTCTTTCCTTTTTTTTTTTTTATTGTTGGGGATTCATTGAAGGTACAAAGAACCAGGTTACACCAATTGCATTTGTCAGGTAAAGTCCCTCTTATAATTGTGACCTGTCCCCAAGAGATGTGTCAAGAAAATTTCTTTTTTTTAAATTAAATCACAGTTGTGTATATTAATGCAATCATGGGGTACAATGTGCTGGTTTTATATACAATTTGAAATATTTTCATCAAATTGGTTAATATAGACTTCATGGCATTTTCTTAGTCATTGTGTTAAGACATTTACATTCTACATTTAGTAAATTTCACATGTACCCTTGTAAGATGCACCATAGGTGTGGTCCCACCAATTACCCTCCCTCCGCCCATCCTTCCCCCTTTCCTCCCCTCCCTTTCCCCTTTCCCCATATTCTTGGGCTATAATTGGGTTATAGCTTTCATATGAAAGCTATAAATTAGTTTCAGATTAGGCTGAGTACATTGGATACTTTTTCTTCCATTCTTGAGGTACTTTGCTAAGAAGAATATGTTCCAGCTCCATCCATGTAAACATGAAAGAGATAAAGTCTCCATCTTTCTTAAATGCTGCATAATATTCTATGGTATACATATACCACAATTTATTGATCCATTTGTGAGTCGATAGGCACTTGGGCTTCTTCCATGACTTAGCAATTATGAATTGGGCTGCAATAAACATTCTGGTACAAATATTTTTGTTATAGTGTGATTTTTGGTCTTCTGGATATAGACCTAGTAGAGGAATTGTAGGATTGAATGGCAGGTCTATTTTTAGTTCTCTAAGTTCTCTAACTCCAGTAAGATTAGCCCACATCAAGAAAATTTCTTAACCTCTCTGTACCTCACATTCCTCACCTGGAGAAGTGGCATACTCATAGCACCTACATCATAAACTTGCAAAAATTCAATCAATAATGCTGTGCTTTAGATAGTAACTGACCCAGTGAGTGTTAACTTATTGTCTGCTTTATGTCCAATCTGTAAACTCCCCTGCCACATCCCAATTAGGGCCACCATCACCTCTCACCTGGAGTTCTCAGCCTTCTACTTGGTCTTCCAGCCTCTACCAGTCAATTCTGCATACCAAAGTCAATTGTGCATAGAAATTCTATAAGGTTTCAGGAGAGAAATTCTATACCACTGGCTCAATGGTGTCCCACCTTCCTTAGCAGACTCTTTAGTGTGGTTTGAAGGGTCTCTATAATCAGATCCCCATCTGCCTCTTCAGCATTACCTCTCACACTCCTTGGATTCTGCTTTCCCACCATACAGCATGACTTTCTGCTCTAGAATTTTCTGTCTGGATCTTCTTGTAGCCTCCTGCTCATTTCTTTGATTTTGCAGTCACCACCCCCCTCTTCCTAGCAGTCTCCTTTATGTCCTAGCTGGAGATTCCCTCTTCTGGAAAGCCAGCTCTCATGCTCTAAGACTACTTCATGTGGCTCCCTCTGCCCTGGCTGTGTCTTGCGTTACCTTTATTACAGCCCTTCTCACATTGTAATATAATTATTTGCCAGAGTAGGAGAATCAAGAGAGTATGATTGTGCCTTTCACATTCACCACTTATATTTCAAGTGTTAAGCACAAGGCCTGGTGCATAAAGAATGTTCAATAATTACTTGTTAAATAATAATGAATAAATGTGACCCCCCAGCAGCCTCCGAGCCTGGGCCTTGCCCTCACCTTTGCAACATCAAGACCCTACAGTAAGATGAAAGGGGAGCTCAAGACTGGTGCTTTGCCAAGGTGTGCTGAGCTGAATCAGGGCTCACTGCATGCCTCAGATCTATGCCCTATGCTCATGGCTGTGGGGCCAGCCTCCCAGATCACATAAATCACTATGCAGAAATCTGGCTCCTGATCTGGGGAGCCACTGAAACTCACAATACTTTGCAGAGGAGCCACCAGAATTAGGCATAAATCCACTTCTTGATTGAATAAGCAAACATCCCACTGCTTGAAATGATTTACTAAATTACAATGCACAGAGACAGACTTGGGGGATTCAGAGCATGGTCCTGCTTAGCAATTGGAGGCCTTTTCCAACCACACGGCTTCCTCCACCTCTACCCCTCCCTGGTTTCACTTGTGACTTCTTCTCATTCTTTTGATCAACTTTCATTGAGCACCCACACCCTTCCAGGTTAAATGCTTACACATAACATATCTCATTTAAATGTAATCTATTCATCCACCTCACAACATTAGTATCAAATTTTCACCCATTTTTAGATGAGGGAATTAAAGCTTAGAGACATTAAAAATCTTACTCAGTAATCACATAGCTAGTAAGTGGCAGAGCTGAAATCCGACCCCCAAAACATGTATCAATGAGCCCCCAAATTTGTCTATTACAGACCATATTCTCTGTTCTTGTATTTTCTTCTTTGTCCCCAAACATCTAACTCTTTGACTCCCTCTGTTTTGCTTTTGCTTTTTCTTCCACTTATTTGTGTCAGAATAGGGTAGGTTATGCTAAGGTAACAATACCCCCAAATCTCTGTGGCTTAATACAATAGTAGAGCTTTATTTGTTTGCTTTTTTTATTTATTGCTTAACCTACATGTTTAACGTAGTCCAGTTTAGAGTCTTGACTCCACGTAGTCACTCAGGCACTTAGGCTGACAGACTCTGCCCTCCTATAATTTGCACAGGGCAATCTCTTTCCCTTTCAGAGGAAAAGAGAGCAAGTAGAAGGTTTTGCACTGGTAGTTAAATGCCTTCAACCGAAAAGTACCCCCTGGCCCTGTTATGCAAACTACAGGACATAAGCAGTGACATGGTTGTACCTACCCAACAGAGTTAAGAAGTACAGTCTTTCATATGCCCAGAGGATGTAAATTTTACTGTTGAGCACTATACAACACCATCATTCTCCTCTTGTTCTCATTCTCTTTTTCATTCCTTCAGCAGATATTTTCTCAAAATATGGAAAAGGTGATGTCAGCATTGTCTAGGCACTAAACTGGACATTGGCAATATGAGGTGAAGCAAAGCACATCTGCACTCAAACAATATGATAAAGGACATATATATTATTCAAGTAAGCATACAGATAAATTATAACTGTGTCAAACTCGGTAAAAGGCAAGCAAATGAAAATCTATAACAGAAGTATGAAGCAACTCGGGAATCAGGGAAAGGTCTTGTTTAAGCAAAGGTTTTTATTATAAGCAACAGAATATATCTCTGGCCAAATTAAACCAGCAAGGATTTTAATCAGAGGATACTGGGTAGCTCATGGACTTGAATCTACATAGTCCCTATTCTTTCTATTTGAAATCTGGGGCAGGTGCATTTGTTTGGTGGAGTGGTGGTCTTCTTTCTAGCTGCAGGAAGTTCTGAAAACAAAAGTATCTGGCCTTTTCAGTTGCCAGGAAGCAAAAACAATGACAAATGTCTGTTGCAGATACTCTGAGAAGTCAACAATGGAGCTGATATATCAAGGAATAACAGGAACTAACAAGGGGAATAGAAAAGGGAGGAATCGCCTTTATTTTTTTCTCTCCCTCATTTAAAAAAATCAAATATTTACAAAGCAGAAAAGATAATGCAATGAAATTTCATGCACCCATCACTTTGCTTCAACTCCATATGGTTTCATTTATACTCTTAACCAATTTCCTCTGGTGGAAACATCTCAGGCATCATGTAAATAGTTTATTTATATACATTAAAAAATATGAAACTATTAGAAAACAACATAACCTTGATGCAATGATCACTTTTAAAAATAACAATAATTTCATATCACCAAATACCCAGTTAGTATGTACATGTCACTAATGGTCTTAAAAATGGTTTATACAATGTGAATGATCAAAATCCAAATGAAATTCGTATATTATGAATGACTTATATGTCTCTTGTCTTTTTTAATATATAGGTACCTGGGTGGTGTCTACAGCTCAGTGGGTAGAGCGCTGGTCACATACACTGAGGCTGGTGGGTTTGAACCCAGCCCGGGCCAGCTAAAACAACAATGACAACTGCAACAACAACAACAACAACAACAAAATAGCCAGGCATTGTGGTGGGTGCCTATAGTCTCACCTACTTGGGAGGCTGAAGCAAGAGAATCCCTTAAGCCCAAGAGTTTGAGGTTACTGTGAGTTGTGACACCACAGCACCTACCCAGGACAACAGCTCAAGACTCTGTCTCAAAAAAAAAAAATAATAATATATAGGTCACCACTGTATTTATTTTGTTGCAAGAGGTGAATAAGAAGGAATGGACACAAAGTCAGTCACAGACATAGACACAGATACAGAGCCTGACAAAACAGACATGAGCGTGGACACGTAGAGGTGACCATCAATAGAGACATAAACATAGACATGAGCAGGGTCATCGTCGTAGGCACAGACATAAATATGGGCAGCTGGAAAAACACTGAGTCATTTTTTTCTGAGTTACTCACCATCTGGATTTCGCCAATTATTCCTCTATTCCTTGTGTTGTCTATAAATTGGTGGTAGATCAACTTGATCAAATTCAACTTCAATTTTTTTTTTGGCAAGACTATTGTCGGGGATGTGCAGTTGCGTTAGAAGGCACGTGAGTTCTGGTTGCCTCCATTTTTGTGATGTGAGCAGTCATCACTAATCATTGACTGGATCCATTAATTCATTAGAAGTTGCAGAGGAGTGATATTTGCATTATGTTATCTAGATACACAATTAAAATGGAAAACTCAAGATAAATGCTTAATTATCCTCTTTATATGCCAATTTTCAAAGCAATGAGTGGGTTCCCTGGCATTGTCCAACCAGTAAACAGTGAGTTGTTTATTTTTTTTTAGGATCATGGTGATCTTATGATTTTAAACTTATTTATGTATTACTTTATTGTAGTTAGTATTCTTGTGGATTCTCTAATTGTCCCATTTGGGGTCAGTGATATTTTATTCACGTCAGAGTCATATGTTTAATTGACAAAATTTTGCATGTATTTATTGTGTACATGTTGAAATATATATATATATATACATTGTGGAATGTTAAATCAAGTTAATTAACATATACTTTATTTTATATACTTATCATTTTTTGTGGTAAGAATGCTTTAAATCTACTCTCTAAGCAATTTTCAAGAATAAAATGCATTGTTAGTAATTACAGTCACTATGCTGTACAATAGAATTTTTTGAACTTATTCTTCCTAACTGAAATTTTGTAGTTTTTGACAAACATCTCCTCAACTCCAAATCCTTTCCCCAGCCTCTGGTAATCACAATTCTACCTTCTACTACCATGAGTTCCACTTTTTAAAAAATCCATATATAAGTGAGATTGTGTGGTATTTGTATTTCTGTGCCTGGATTATTTTACTTAACATAATGTACTCTAAGTTTGTCCATGTCATCACAAATAACAGGATTGCCTTCTTTTTAAAGGCTGAATAGTATTCTATTACATATATATATCACATTTTCTTTATCTGCCATTCTGTTGATGAACACAGGTTGACTCCATATTTTGGCTATTGTAAACAGCGCTACAATGAACATGGGAGTGGAGTTCTCTCTTTGATATACTGATTCCATTTCCTTTGGATATTTACACATCTGTTGTATTGCTGGATCATACAATAGTTATATATTTTTTAGTTTTTGAGAAACTTTCATGTTGATTTCCTTAATGACTGTGTAAAGGAAAATAAAACCTCAGAACAACTTCTTATACAAAAGGAAAGAAAGCTGAGTCAGGAGACACCCTTTTCTTTTTTTTAATTAATATTAAATCATAGCTGTGTACATTAATGCGATCATGGGGCACCATACATTGGTTTTATAAAGAGTTTGACACATTTTCATCACACTGGTTAATATAGCCTTCCTGGAATTTTCTTAGTTATTGTGTTAAGACAATTATATTCTACATTTACTAAGTTTCACACCCTTTTCAAAGAAATAGCTGTTACTACATCACACATTAGCAGGATCCCCAAAGGACGGACAAAAGGTTTTAGGCATCTGTGAAGGATTGCCTCCACAGATCATAAGGATTCCTCACTGGCTTCTCACAAGCAAGAATAGGCAAATTGTGACTTTGGGTCCACAGGCTAGGTCTAGCTCCTAAAACTAAAGTCTGTTCAATTTCAGACTAATAATGTTGATAACACATTTATCTTCCTAGGTGCAGAAAAGAGACAAGTCAAGATCAAACATTTCTGTCCACCCAGGGACATCTACATAATTGATGCTTCCTTCACTCAGCCTTTCTCTTCTAACATTCACCTTACCTTCTATAAAATGTAGATTTCGTGAGCCTCACAAGAAGGTAACCATTGTGCTTTACTGTTCATCCCCGCCTCCTTTATCTTTCTGTATGTTCTGTCCTCTTTAAATGCTGAAGTTTCCAAATACACGTTGGGAAAAACAACCACACATCTTTTCTATCCTAGTCCTGGATTTTGCTGTGTTTTTCACAGGCCTGTCCTCAATGTTGGCATAATTTAACCTCCAATGATTGAGATCGTTGCCTCTCAGTCCCTTATTTTGGGTGGTCAACTGTATTAATTTATATTTCCATCAATGATATATCAGAGTTCTCTCTTCTCTACATCCTCGCCAATATTTGCCTTTTTTCTTTTTAATACTTGCCATTCTAACAAGTGTGAGGTGATATTTCATTGTGATTTTAATTTGCATTTCCCTGATGATTAAGGATGCTGAGTATTTCTTAATATACCTTTGGGACATTTATATATCTTCTTTTGAGAAATGTCTATCAACTCCTTTGCCTATTTTTGTATATTGATTTTGTATCCTACAGCTATACTAAAATTCATTTGTTAGCTCTTTACTGAATTCATTTATTAGTTTTAAAAGGATACTTTTTGAGAGATGAGGGTTTTTCTCTGTCACTCAGGCTGGAGTGTAGTGGTGCAATCATAGCTCACTGCAACCTCAAACTCCTGGGCTTAAGAAATCCCAATCTTCGAGGTGGAGCAAGATGGCAGCTGAGTAACAGCTTCCTTGCATCTGGGCACCGTGAGTCTGGGGATATAGGACTCCAGGCATCTCTGGCTGGTGGGATCTGCCTATCATCACCCCTGAGAGGATACAGGGAGTCAGCGAGAGACTTCTGGACCCCAAGAGGAGGACTAAAACAGTGGAAAACCGGCAAGTGGTCGCGTGTGTTCAATCCGTCTAAACCTGCCCGCAACTGTAAGTTCAGTAGCAGCAAGACTGCAAACCAGAAAGGCCTTACCTGTGAACTGTTTTGGTGTCTTTGGACTTGGCACTCAGCTGAGCTGCCTTGGGGAGAGCCTGAGCGGGAGTGCGGAGAACTTTGGCCTTTGTCTAGGGCCCCAGTCTGAGCCGCTGAGCCAGATGGAGCTAATAGTGTTTGGCTCTGGGTCACAGGCAGCCATTGTGAGCGATCTGCCCCAGCAAGCTCCGCCCTCAGGGTCGCAGAGCTGGAATTGGGTGGGAGCTGGTAACCCAGCGACCAAGTAGCCTAAGGGCGGGGTCTGAGCCGCCTTGCAGCCCTAACCCTCGGGGGCAGAGGGAGACCAGTTTTGCCACACAGGGTAAGTGGATAGCCACTTCAGCAGTGATTCCGGCGACAAGCACTTCCCTGAGAAAGCTTCTGCTCAGTAAGTGAACAAGTTCAAAGTGCCTTTTAAGTGGGCTGAAGAGAGATTTAGGGTGTCTACCTGCTGGGGTTTGAGAAACTAGTAGCCTCCAGTCATATCAGAACTGTGATTAACATCTCATACCCCAGAAGACCACGTGTTGCCCAGACAATATTCAATAACATATACATACTGCTTTGTTTTTGGTTGTGTTTTGTTTTTTTTTTTTTTTTTTGGTTTGGTTGGTTTTTTTTGTTTATTTTGATGTTGTGGATTGTTGTTTTGTTTTTTAAGTTCAACCTTTTCCATACACATCCTTTTTCTTTCGCAATTTTTCTAGTTTAATTATAATTTCCCATTGCTGCCTATTTCAATAATTAGAACTTCATTTTTGTTACTGTTTCTACTGCTATTATTTGTTTTTTTCCAGCCAATTTTATCCCGTAAAGTTTTCTGTTTGATTGTTTTGGTTTGATTTATAGCACTTTTGTCTTTCCTCTCTACTTGGTGGAGGTGGGGTACTGTGTCTGATCAGGTTAGCAAAGAGCTGCTGACCTCAAGGGAACCACCACACTGGCACCCCCAGAAGGTGTTTTTTGTTTTTTGTTTTTTTAAGGTTGTATCAAAGTACCCTACTGTACACCTATATTGCTCTGTCTCCCTCTTTCTGTGCCTCTCTTCTTTTTGTCAATATTCCTTTTACACACCCCGTCTCCTTTCTCTATCTTTCTTTTTTTTTTTTCTTATCACTCGGTCCTCCTTTCTTTCATCCCTTTTTTGCTCTTCAACCTTCTCACCCTTCTGGTCCTGTAACCCTTAGTCCACAGGCACAAGAACTTAAAGAGCAAGAGGAAGTGAAAGGAAAATTAGGGCAAGGACACAGATAAAAGAAATCACCCAGGAGGAAGAATCAGCAGAAAACCCCAGGCAACATGAAGAACCAGTCCAGAACAACCCCGCCAAGAGACCATGAGGTAGCTACTGCAGAGGATTCCACCTATACAGAAATGTTAGGAATGACACAAAGGGAATTTACAACACACATGTTGAAAACAATGAAAGAAATGATGGAAACAATGAAGGAAACTGCTAATAAAGTGGAAAATAACCAAAAGGAAATCCAAAAACAGAATCAAATCAGAGATGAACGATATGAAGAATATAAAAAGGATATAGCAGAGCTGAAGGAAATGAAACAGTCAATCAGGGAACTTAAAGATGCAATGGAAAGTATCAGCAACAGGTTAGACCATGCAGAAGAAAGAATTTCAGAGGTAGAAGACAAAGTTATTGAGATAACTCAGATAGTAAAAAAGGCAGAAAAGAAGAGAGAGAAAGCAGAACGTTCACTGTCAGAATTATGGGACTTTATGAAGCGTTCCAACATACGAGTTATAGGAATTCCAGAAGGGGAAGAAGAATGCCCCAGAGGAATGGAATCCATACTAGAGAATATTATAAAAGAAAATTTCCCAAATATCACCAAAGATTCTGACACACTGCTTTCAGAGGGCTATCGGAACCCAAGTCGCCTCAACTCTAACCGAGCTTCTCCAAGACACATTGTGATGAACCTGTCCAAAGTCAAGACAAAAGAAAAGATTCTGCAAGCTGCCGGGAGTAAGCGCCAGTTGACCTACAGGGGCAAATCCATCAGAGTGACCGCAGACTTCTCTAATGAAACTTTCCAAGCAAGAAGACAATGGTCATCTACCTTTAATCTACTTAAACAGAATAATTTCCAGCCCAGAATTCTGTACCCTGCTAAGCTAAGCTTCAAAATTGATGGAGAAATCAAATCATTTACAGATATACAAACATTGAGGAAATTCGCCACAACAAGACCAGCTCTACAGGAAATACTTCAACCTGTTCTGCACACTGACCACCACAATGGATCAGCAGCAAAGTAAGAACTCAGAAATCAAAGGACAGAACCTAACCTCCACACTGATGCAAAAGATAAAACTAAGCAATGGACTCTCACACAATAAGACGAATAGAATACTACCACACTTATCAATTATCTCCATAAATGTTAATGGCTTGAATTCCCCACTCAAGAGACATAGATGGGCTGACTGGATTAAAAAACACAAGCCATCCATTTGCTGTCTGCAAGAAACACACCTGGCTTCAAAAGACAAATTAAAGCTCCGAGTCAAGGGATGGAAGACAATTTTTCAGGCAAATGGAATTCAGAAGAAAAGAGGAGTTGCAATCTTATTTTCAGATACATGTGGATTTAAAGGAACTAAAGTCAAAAAAGACAAAGATGGTCACTTTATATTGGTCAAGGGAAAAATACAACAAGAAGACATTTCAATTCTAAATATGTATGCACCCAATTTAAATGCTCCCAGATTCTTGAAACAGACCTTACTCAGTCTGAGTAATATGATATCTGATAATACCATAATAACAGGGGACCTTAACACTCCTCTTACAGAGCTGGACAGATCCTCTAAACAGAAATTAAACAAGGATATAAGAGACTTAAACGAGACCCTAGAACAACTGTGCTTGATAGACGCATATAGAACACTCCAATCCAAAGATAAAGAATATACATTCTTCTCATCACCCCATGGAACATTCTCCAAAATTGATCATATCCTGGGACACAAAACAAATATCAACAGAATCAAAAGAATTGAAATTTTACCTTGTATCTTCTCATACCATTATGCACTAAAGGTGGAACTCAACTCTAACAAAAATGCTCGACCCCACCCAAAGGCATGGAAATTAAACAATCTTCTGTTGAATAACAGATGGGTGAAGGAAGAAATAAAACAGGAAATCATTAACTTCCTTGAGCATAACAACAATGAAGACACAAGCTACCAAAACCTGTGGGATACTGCAAAAGCAGTTTTGAGAGGAAAATTCATCGCTTTAGATGCTTACATTCGAAAAACAGAAAGAGAGCACATCAACTATCTCACAAGCCATCTTATGGAATTGGAAAAAGAAGAACAATCTAAGCCTAAACTCAGTAGAAGAAAAGAAATATCCAAAATCAAATCAGAGATCAATGACATTGAAAACAAAAGAATCATTCAGAAAATTAATGAAACAAGGAGTTGGTTTTTTGAAAAAATAAATAAAATAGATAAACCATTGGCCAGACTAACTAGAAATAGAAAAGTAAAATCTCTAGTAACCTCAATCAGAAACGATAAAGGGAAAATAACAACTGATCCCACAGAGATACAAGAGATCATCTCAGAATACTACCAGAAACTCTATGCCCAGAAATTTGACAATGTGAAAGAAATGGATCAATATTTGGAATCACACCCTCTCCCTAGACTCAGCCAGGAAGAAATAGACCTCCTGAACAGACCAATTTCAAGCACTGAGATCAAAGAAACAATAAAAAATCTTCCAACCAAAAAATGCCCTGGTCCAGATGGCTTCACTCCAGAATTCTATCAAACCTTCAAGGAAGAGCTTATTCCTGTACTGCAGAAATTATTCCAAAAAATTGAGGAAGAAGGAATCTTCCCCAACACATTCTATGAAGCAAACATCAACCTGATACCAAAACCAGGAAAGGACCCAAACAAAAAGGAGAATTTCAGACCAATCTCACTCATGAACATAGACGCAAATATTCTCAATAAAATCCTAGCCAATAGATTACAGATTATCATCAAAAAAGTCATTCATCATGATCAAGTAGGCTTCATCCCAGGGATGCAAGGCTGGTTTAACATACGCAAGTCTATAAACATTATCCACCATATTAACAGAGGCAATATAAAGATCACATGATCCTCTCAATAGATGCAGAAAAAGCATTTGATAAAATCCAGCATCCTTTTCTAATTAGAACACTGAAGAGTATAGGCATAGGTGGCACATTTCTAAAACTGATTGAAGCTATCTATGACAAACCCACAGCCAATATTTTACTGAATGGAGTAAAACTCAAAGCTTTTCCTCTTAGAACTGGAACCAGACAAGGTTGTGCTCTGTCACCTTTACTATTCAACATAGTGCTGGAAGTTCTAGCCAATACAATTAGGCAAGACAAGGAAATAAAGGGAATCCAAATGGGAGCAGAGGAGGTCAAACTCTCCCTCTTTGCTGACGACATGATCTTATACTTAGAGATCCCCAAAGACTCAACCACAAGACTCCTAGAAGTCATCAAAAAATACAGTAATGTTTCAGGATATAAAATCAATGTCCACAAGTCAGTAGCCTTTGTGTACACCAATAACAGTCAAGATGAGAAGCTAATTAAGGACACAACTCCCTTCACCATAGTTTCAAAGAAAATGAAATACCTAGGAGTATACCTAACGAAGGAGGTGAAGGACCTCTATAAAGAAAACTATGAAATCCTCAGAAAGGAAATAGCAGAGGATATTAACAAATGGAAGAACATACCATGCTCATGGATGGGAAGAATCAACATTGTTAAAATGTCTATACTTCCCAAAGCAATCTACCTATTCAATGCCATTCCTATCAAAATACCAACATCGTACTTTCAAGATTTGGAAAAAATGATTCTGCGTTTTGTATGGAACTGGAAAAAACCCCGTATAGCTAAGGCAGTTCTCTGTAACAAAAATAAAGCTGGGGGCATGAGCATACCAGATTTTAGTCTGTACTGCAAAGCCATAGTGCTCAAGACAGCATGGTACTGGCACAAAAACAGAGACATAGACACTTGGAGTCGAATTGAAAACCAAGAAATGAAACTAACATTTTACAACCACCTAATCTTTGATAAACCAAACAAGAACATACCTTGGGGGAAAGACTCCCTATTCAATAAATGGTGTTGGGAGAACTGGATGTCTACATGTAAAAGACTGAAACTGGACCCACACCTTTCCCCACTCACAAAAATTGATTCAAGATGGATAAAGGACTTAAACTTAAGACATGAAATAATAAAAATCCTCCAAGAAAGCATAGGAAAAACACTGGAATATATTGGCCTGGGGAAAGACTTCATGAAGAAGACTGCCATGGCAATTGCAACAACAACAACAACAATAAACAAATGGGACTTCATTAAACTGAAAAGCTTCTGTACAGCTAAGGAGACAATAACCAAAGCAAAGAGACAACCTACACAATGGGAAAGGATATTTGCATATTTTCAATCAGACAAAAGCTTGATAACTAGGATCTGTAGAGAACTCAAATTCATCCACATGAAAAAAGCCAACAATCCCTTATATCAATGGGCAAGAGACATGAATAGAACTTTCTCTAAAGACGACAGACGAATGGCTAACAAACACATGAAAAAATGTTCATCATCTCTATATATTAGAGAAATGCAAATCAAAACAACCCTGAGATATCATCTAACCCCAGTGAGAATTGCCCACATCACAAAATCTCAAAACTGCAGATGCTGGCATGGATGTGGAGAGAAGGGAACACTTTTACACTGCTGGTGGGACTGCAAACTAGTACAACCTTTGTGGAAGGAAGTATGGAGAAACCTCAAAGCACTCAAGCTAGACCTCCCATTTGATCCTGCAATCCCATTACTGGGCATCTACCCAGAAGGAAAGAAATCCTTTTATCATAAGGACACTTGTACTAGACTGTTTATTGCAGCTCAATTTACAATCGCCAAAATGTGGAAACAGCCTAAATGCCCACCAACCCAGGAATGGATTAATAAGCTGTGGTATATGTATACCATGGAATACTATTCAGCCATTAAAAAAAATGGAGACTTTACATCCTTTGTATTAACCTGGATGGACGTGGAAGACATTATTCTTAGTAAAGCATCACAAGAATGGAGAAGCATGAATCCTATGTACTCAATTTTGATATGAGGACAATTAATGACAATTATGGTTATGGGGGGGAAACAGAAAGAGGGAAGGAGGGAGGTGGGTGGGGCCTTGGTGTGTGTCACACTTTATGGGGGCAAGACATGATTGCAAGAGGGACTTTACCTAACAATTGCAATCAGTGTAACCTGGCTTATTGTACCCTCAATGAATCCCCAACAGTAAAAAAAAAAAAAAAAAGAAAGAAATCCCGATCTTCTTGCCTCAGTTTCCTGAATAGGTGGGAATCACATCACCATGCCCACTTTTCTTTCAAAAATTTTTAACTTTTTTTTTTTCTTTTACAGATGAGGTTTCCCTATGTTGCCTGGGCTGTTCTCAAACTTTTGGGCTAAAGATATCCTCCAGCCTCCTAACAGTGTTTTGGTAGAGTCTTGTAGGGTTTTCTCTATATAAGAACATGTTCTTTGCAAACAGGAATAGTTTATCTTGATTCTTTCCAAATTTGATGCATTTTATTTCTTTTTCTTGCTTAATAGTTCAAGCTAAGACTTCTAGCCATGTTTTACTGTGGATGTACATTTTTTTCTATCCCTAATTCCCTATAATTTTTTTTAAAAAACAATTAAGTCGAAAGCTTTTCTTGAATCTACTCTGACAATCATGTTTTGTCTAGTAGTCCTGGCCGGAAGTACCAACCTGGTGTTGGGCAGGGCCTGGGATCTGGAGCTGCTAGGGGATAATTTGGCACTAGATGGGCCTGGAACTTGTGTCCATAGTGGTCAGTCTGCAGGCTGGGGCTGTGGGTGCTGGTCTGATGACCAGGGCTATGAGGGTCAGGTTGGTACTGGGGTGATCTAGAAGCTGGACATGCAGGTTCCTTTAGTGCTGGGGCAGACTAAAGCCTGAGCCCATGACAGCCTTCCTGGCAGGGGTGGCAATCCAGATCCTGAGGCTACAGGAGCAATGCAGAACCAGGAACCAGTCTGATGCTGCGTTTAACTGGGGTGGGATCAGCTTGGGCATTAGGAGCAAAGTCTAATGCTCCTTTCTCTCTCCAGCCTACTGAGGGTATCTCTCTCCACACTGTGCTTCCTGGTGCAGGAAAAGGGATGATGTGAGTGATGTAAAACTGTCCTTCTTACCATCTTTAATGCATCTTTTTAAAAAATATTCTGTGCTACATTCAGGTACTATAATTTCCCACCTGATTTCCTTAGATCTTGTGAAAGTATTTTTGTTAATGGATGATTGTTCGAATTGATGTCTCTGAAGAGGATCAAGCACTGGGAAACCCGACTTTGCCCTCTTGCTGATGCTTGTCCTTTTATTCAAATTATCATCTGAGTCCTTAACTCAACACTAGTGGTCTCTGCTAGGCTTCTTGCTTTCTAGAATAACATGGCTTATTGGGCTCATCTTGCAAATTTTCTTTCCTAGTCCTGGATTTTGCTATTTTGATGATTAGCTCTGATTCCTGTGAGTGGAAACTGGTATTTTGAGATCAGAGTATGGGCAGTAGTGGAGTTCATTGTTACAGAGTTGATCATTGATTCTCGGCCTTTTCACTGCTCTCTCTTCACACTTAGTCAGCCTTTTGCTCTTCTTACTCTTCACTTCCTCTACTTTCCCCCTTCTTATCTTGCTGAGAGAGAGAGAATGCCTTGTCCCACACTTCAGATGATGTGGCCACTCACTTCCCACTGCCTCTTGTACAACAGGGAAGAGCTTCATCATGGGGGAAAAGTAGAAATGACTCAGTGAAGGAACGTGGAAAAGAGCCCAGGTTAATGTTAGAGCCAGCATTCTGATTAGTGCCTGCAAGTTCCTTGCTCTGACTACATTTCAATGATATAGAACCTGTGAGCATCTTGTGACCTCATCTCCCCCAAACCCAGTGGAGCAGTCTGGTGGAGGGAGTTCTGTATGCAAATAAATCAATATCATTCAGTTTATAAGTGATATGATAGGGATTTCTGCAAGGATATGGATTTAGCACAAAACAATGTGGGCCTGATTGGCTGAGACAGGAAAAAACTAGGAATTCTTCATAGAATAGGTGACATTTGTGCTACATTAAAAGAATCAGTGGAGGTTGATCAAGCACACAAGAAAGACCTTTTCAATATAAGTTATAGTATGTCAAAGGAACAGAGCTATGCACAAATATAACGGCATGTGCTTGTGTATACTTTAGGCTGGAATGGAATCAGCAAGATGATATAGATGCTTTTGCAATAGACAAAATGTGGAAGAATGAGGTTCTGAACTCGAGCAAGAAACTCAGATGTTTGGGGTATATAAATAGAAATGTATTGAATTGTATGTCCATTGAGCATATGTAGGTCACTACAAAAGTTTTGAGATAGACTGTGTTATGGTCCATTATTTCACTTCCAAGAAATACAGTCATCAAGCATCCTTTCTGATTCATTCCTGCAAGGTTCAACTTGCTCAGCTTACTGATGTTGCTGGGAGGGCTTCATTTGTTTCCATCTGCATGGATTTTATGTTTCTTGATTTTTATGTATCTCAAAACTTTTGGAAAGGGGAAAAATCCAAGATTTCTGGCCAGGGGGACTCAAGTCAGAGTAGGTAGCCGGGAAAAAAACATAAGGCTTTGATTGGTAACTTGAAGAGTTTAAGATGTGATAAGTTGAGATGCTTAGCATCTCATCCTGTAGGAGAAAGTTGGACACCTGAAGCTGGAGCTTGGCTAAATTGGAGAAGAGTTTATGATTCTCAAGGCTCGCTTATATCTACGGGTGCCTTCTGAGTAACCAAACCATAAGCAAATTTTTATGCATATCTGTCCATGCTTTGAACCATAGCTGATAAGGTCAGGGTTTGGCCAATGTGAGACCAGCAGTCAGTGGGGTGGCCGATGAGGGAATCCGGCCCAGTATGGACATGCTGTGATGCATGGTAACTAACTGACTGTATGAGAGAGTCATTAAATGACTTGATCAGATTATTTCTCTTGTGATGTTCACATAAAAAAATGGAGACACAGAAGTCAGCATAGAATCCTAGAAATTCTGAGGGAAGCTATAAAAAGAACATGAGAGACAATACATGCTGAAGTGGAATCAGATTCCCAGACGATACAACACAATCAGAGATGACTCTAGAATCAGTGAGATCCTAGAAATCCTGATGAATTCTGAATAGTGTCCTTGTTCATTCTGGACCACTGTGATGCTTGCCAAATGTCACAGGGCATCCTGCCTGGGCTGGAGCTGGAACTCAGGTACATTCAAACAATTTCCTGTCCCACCATTCAATACTCAATTCAATATAAATGAATTGCCATGCCAGAGGATGACTCATGGAAGGGTGGAGGGAAAGGTTTCTGTATATAAGGAACACTAAAATGTGTAAGTTGGCCTTAGTCACTCAGAAGTGCCCAAAATCTGAAAGGTTTTATGCAACCCAGGGCATCAGTAGTGTTGCATTTTTGATCAAGGTAACCAACATTTAGCACAGAATTGGGGGCAGAATTCTTAGAAAATTGGCATGGAGCCCAACACTGCTTTGAAAACTGGAGGATGAACCCTTTGGGTAAGATTATGAAATAGTTCCTGAAAAGTTGGCATTTTTATATACGGCATTGACAATAGGAGAGGACATATCAGTGTAATGAGGACAATGCCAGCCCAGGAGCATGAGTGCATTTGTTCCCAAATTCCTTTGAGACATGAATTCTATAGGAAAGCAATAGGAAAGAGTGGTTTCAAAACATGAGATGTGGCTCAGCATCAGGGAGATTTGGATATTAACATTAATGCATCCTCCTGTGTAAGCATAAGATGTCGATTGTTGTTACCTGTACTTCCCTCACATTCTTACAGTAAACTCCCAGGTCTCTGCAGGTCTTCTTTCCTTGAAATCTTAATGAGCCTCATTAACATCCTTAGGGTAAATGAAAATATAGTTTTGCAGGCCACTGACAGGATATAGCAGCTAAACATTTTTTTCTTTCTTTCTTTTTTCTTTTCTTTTTTCGTTTTTTTTTTTTTTTTTTTTTGAGACAGAGTCTCACTCTGTCACTCTGGTAGAGTGCTGTGGTGTCATAACTCACAGCAACCTTAAACTCTTGGGTTCATGCAATCCTCCTGCCTCACCCTCCCAAGTAGCTGGCACTGCAGGTACCCACCACAACACCCAACTAGTATTTCTTTTCTTAGTAGAGGTGGGGTTCTTGCTCAGGGTGGTCTCCACCTCTTGAGCTCAGGTGGTCTCCCCCGACCCCCACCCTTAGCCCTCGGATTACAGGTGTGAGCCACTCAGCCTGCTAAAACCTTTTTCAATTAACTCCTTCCTGCTTAACACTCTCAATCCACTTCAGGCTACCAGTGACAGCTGAGAACCCGACAGTTTAATTTATTAGCCCTCTGGTTGGTAATAACTTTCACTCAAGTAATTGACATAGAACCTTTGTATATCTTTTGTCTTAGAATCTCAGAGCTGATTACACTAGCTCTTTTGTATCTTTATTTTCCTACTGTGAGGTTGCTAGCACAGTGACAGGCCTAAGAAGATGCTCCATAAATGTTTCTTGATGATAACTGAATTGTGGTTTTTTTGTTTTGTTTTTCAACCCCTCTATACCTTTGTAAAAGTCAGGTAAACATTCAAGTAACAGATGCATGTAGAAAAGTCTGGTCTCAAGTAATTCACTGTAAATTCTATGTCTTCCCTGTCTGTGTGGAGATTTCCCTTCCTCAGCATTTTTGTCATAAACATGGGCACTTGCTGGGGCCTTTCCACTAGTGCCTGTGCTCCTGGGCAAAGTCAGTGACAGAGCAGTGTTTACTCTGTTTTGTTACTTTACATAATCTTTCTTGTCCCTTCTGGACCTTTCTGAGATGTTGTCATCTTCTGTATTGGCTCTGAGCTGAGAGGCACCTCTGTCTGCTACAGCTGGGCTCGCATTTCATGCCCTTGGGAAAGAACCAGTGGGGGTGGGGACTGCCTGTCTCAATTTGGAAAAGCTGCCAACAAGTTTCAAATGCACCTGCTGTCCACACCATTTCCTTCTGTCAGCCCAAGCTCTCATCAACACAGCCAGATTCAGGCAATAGAAACAGATTCTGTCTGAAGAAGGCAAAATTGCTGGTGACTAGGGCAAGATCAGACATGCACTGTACAGAAGGAAGGAGAAGAGACCAATTTGGTTCTAGCAGGTATTTAATTGAATTATTTACTGGGTCCACGAAAAACCTAGGGGATTGTTATACCCAGTTTGCAGATGGAGAAATAAGGCTCATTCAGCCAATTCCAAGTAGGTTTCATCCTGGATCTTCCTAATACCAAAGACTGAAAGGAAGAGCAGAGAGAGGAAGGGGGGTGGGGCCTTAGTGTGTGCCACACCTTTTGGGGGCAAGACACAGATTGCAAAAGGGACTTTACCTAACAAATACAGTCAGTGTAACCTGGCTTATTGTACCCTCAATGAATCCCCAACAATAAAAAAAAAAAAGAAAAAGATTTTACTGCTATATGTAATTGCTTGCTGTTGAAGTTCAAGTAGCAAGTAGAAAGAAATACAAGGGGTGGTGGTAAGACATTGCAGGGATCCCAACCACTGGACCCTTCTGGGAGGACCTAGTTTCCCTGAAAAGAAAAGTTGGAAAGCAGAGAAGCACAATGACAGTTTCCCACCACACAGGATAGAGACACAGGAGAGGCCCAAAGTTAGTTCCTGGCTGGGAATAAGTCACTCTTCACCTCTCTCCACCATTACTGCTTATCCGTGATCCAACCCTCCCTCTTCATTCACTATGATTTTGTAGTAGACATGCCCATAAAAGAGAAAAACACAATTAAACTCAAGAAGGGGGGGAGGAGGAGGAGAGAGTCGGCAGAGGGGAGAAGGAAGGGGGATGGGAGTGCTCTCATCTAACTGACCCAGTGGCACACCTCCTGGGTGAAGGGCTCAACTACAATTTGGACTTTATCTAACAAACACAGTGTAACCTAGTCATTTGTACTCTCATATTAATCTGAAATTTAAAAAACTAATTCACAAAAAAAAAAAAAAAGATTTTGTAGTATGCATCAGACTGGTCTCTCTGAAGCCTTTTTTCAAATAGCAGCCACAGTGGTGATTTTAAAACATTAACCTCCCTCTCCTTTTCTCAGATCTCTTAATGGCTCTCCCCCCACTTCTCTGCACAGGGTAAAAGCCAAAGTTCTCAGCATGACATACACGGCTGTTAATTATCACATCACCCCCCTCACTCTGACTTGGTTTATTGCTGCCCCCTGGGTGTCTGCCGTGCAGAAAGCACTCTGTAAATGTATGTTCAATGAAGAGTAAATGAGGCAGACGTCCCTCACAGGTCAGTGTGTTAAAGTTAATGTAGGAGGCGGCTTCTAAAATGGCTCTCATTTCCGCCTCCCTGTGGCCTCTTCCCCTTGTGTGTGGGTGGGAACTGTGACTGGCTTCTAACCAATGGAAGCTGGCAAAGGGGACAGAGAACTAGAGTATGTAATCATGTACTGAGGATAGGAAGTGGTCATCTTGCTGGAGTCTGTCTCTCACTTGTTGCTGGCCCTGAGTGAGCAGGTTGCCATGCTGTGGAGCATGGCCTCTAGAAGCTAAAGGTAGTAGCTTCCAGATAACAACTGAAGCCCTCACCTTTATAATTGTAAGGGATTTCCATCTTTCAACAAAGCTGGATGCTTTGTTGACTGATTCTCAAATGACCTTTACACTGTACCCAGTGTACTGTCTACCCTGTACCCTTGAGCAGGGAGGACCCAGCTAAGCCAGACCTGGCTTCCAGAACTGTAAGCCTGTTTGCTGCTTTCAACCTTTACGCTTGTGGTCATTTGTTACTCAGGAATAGAAAGCTAATGCACACAGGCTAAAAATCTATGGCCTTCTATCCATCACATGGGAGGCCTAAGGTGATGTGTAAGTTAGCATCTGCTGTGTAACATGCCACCTTGTGATGACTTGGGTGGCATAAATGACACCCATATTTATCATATAACTCTATGGATTGACTGTTTCTTATAGTCTAGAGCTAATAGAGCCCATCTCTTTATACTCTCTCATCCTTGAGTAGCTGATGAGTCAGGTGGGTGATCTAGGGTGGCCTTACTCATGGGTATAATAGTTGGCAGGCTGTTATCTCAGACCACAATACTGGTCCACATGTCTGTAACCATCTGCCAGACCAGCTTGGGTTTCCCCAACTTGTGCAATGATCCTAGAGTTCCAAGGACAGAGTAATAGAGCAAGGCACAATGTCTAACAGCTACTTGAGCCTCTGTCTCTGTCACATTTACTAATATCCTTTTAGCCAACATAAGTCACATGACTAACCTAGATTCAAGAGCAGAGAAATAGACTCCACCTCTTAGTGAGAGGGGTGGCAAAGGTGCCTTGGGATGAGAGGTATTTGTGGTCACTTGTCACTCTACTCCAAGTAAGAAGAATGGTTCTAGATACCACTCACTGGTAGACTGAGGCTGATATTCCTCTTCAGATGAGGATGAGTTGACATCAATTAGACATTAAGAAGAGAAAAAGATAAGACAGTAACCAGTTTATCGATACTGCAGAAATCTAGGACTGAACCTCTCCTTCCCTTTCTTCTCTTCTGTGCTGTCAGATGGGATCTCTTTTAGGATCTTCTCATTAATCAATGAGTATCACTTTTCTTTCCTCTTGCCTATTTACTCCATTGTAAAGATCTGGTACTTCTTTCCCCATATTGCTTTCCCTGTACATTCATCTTTTATTCATTCATTCAATAATAGGATTTCGAGTGCCTAGAATAAACTAAGATGTAAATACTTGATTCTTCAATTCGCACAGACCACTCTCTCTTTCTTACGCATGATCTCTTTCTTATACATGTGCACAGACACTCATGAGTATACACACATACACACAGAGACACATCTTACTCTGTGAGACCACTTTTCTACTGTTACATTTTCTTTCATGCTTGGCAAGTAGATCTGAAATAAAAGAAGCCTTTCAAAACCTGCTGTTCTTCTCCAGAATTGCAATGTGGGTGTGAAGGAAGCACTTGCAAGACAAAACATTCTGGAAACCAGGCTTCAGAAAGTCAAGGTAGAGTATCCACCACTGGCGGCCCATTGTAGCATTCATCAGGAGGGAAACTGAGCTGTATTCATTATGATGGGCTTATGCAGAGGAAAGAAGTAGCATTTTAGTCAAGTCTTTGATTTTTTGTTTTCTCTAGAAGAACTGAGGCTCCTATATCCCACAAGACTTTATGATAGAGCTAAGCTTTGGGATTACTGAATTAATTCACCTTCCAGGTAAGTATTCACTACCTGCTAGAATAGCCAGGCACTATGCTGGGTACTGGGGATGAGTGGTTATCATGGACCAAATGCTTATGTAACTCCAAAATTCATATGTTGAAGCCTTAACTTCAATGCGATAAGGTGGGAACCTGGCTCAATAGGACTGATGCTCTTAGGAGAAGAGAGACACCAGAGAGCCCGTGTGCTTATGCTGTCTCTCTTCTCTGTCACTCTCTCTATCTCTATTACTATCTCTGTCCCTATCCCTATCTCTCTCTCTATCTCTCTCTGCATGTACACACAAAGAAGAGGTCACTAAGCCCTTGCTGAGATGGCTGCCTTCTAGAAGCCAGGAAGAGAGGCTTCACCAGAACATACCCAAGCTGGCACTCTAATCATGGAGCCCCAGTTCCCAGAAGTACAAGGAAATAAAATGTTCTTGTTTTTAAATCTTCCCAGGCTATGATGCTTTGACATACAGCTCAAGAAGACTCAGACAGTGGTGAAGGAGACAGAGCAGGTCTGCCCTTACAGAGCTGACATTCTAGTGGAGAGATAGATGTTTTCATACGTAAACACATAGACATAGAAGATATTGAAAGGGTAATAAATGTTATATTGGAAATAAAATACTTTTTTTTTTTTTTTTTTTTTTTTTTTGTGGGTTTTGGCCGGGGCTGGGTTTGAACCTGCCACCTTTGGCATATGGGACTGGCGCCCTACCACTTTGAATAAGCCAAAGGGATAAAGAAAAGGTGACAAAAGAAGAGGCTGGTGTGGCTGTTTTTGGTAGGATAGTCAGGGAGATAGCTTCTTCCCATGTTTCTGGCTTCCACCAAGAAGCAATAGATGAAACAAGATGGCCCAGGCAGAGAGAGGAAATCTCTCTCTGGACTTGGGTCTCCCATCCAGGTAGAGCCCCATCGTGAGCAGAGTGGCAAGGGCACAGCAGCTGTAGCTAAGGCATATGGCTGAGCAATGCTCAAGGTCACGGCTTAAAATGTGGGGATCCGTGGAAATAGAGGGATCCGGCAGAAATTCTCAATCCTGGCTTCCTAGTGGAATCATGTGGGGGAACTTTAAAACATATCTATATCTGATCTCAGGGCCCCAGTGATGCCATTGTTCTGGAGTGGGGCCAGGGCATAAGCTGGGTGCAGGAGCTCCCAGTGATGCTAATGGGAAGTCACGGGGAGAACTCCAGGATCAGGGAATGTCCTGAAGCTTCAATGTCTCTTGCTACAATTCACGTGAAATTCTTATTTCTCAGTTGCCTCTTACACCCCTTTTTAATTTTCTCTTCTTACTGATCTCTATTCCCCAGCTAATCAATTCTCTCACAGTCCAAAAGTACCAGTTCTAGCCTCTTTTATTACGGCAAGTTTTCCCCATTGGCTGCAGCCCAATGATCCCCACTTTCTGCCTTATACAATTTAGCATCTCAGTGAGGAATCCCAACACGATGGAAAGGACACAGCTGTTGGTGTCACCGAGGAAGACGCTGACTGCACAATAAGAAACCAGCAGAGAAATTCAAAAGAATCAGTGCGACAGAGAAATTTGATGTAGGGACAGCAGTCTTCCCCATTTCAAAGACGCTGAACTAGAGTAGGAAAATGAGTATAGTGGTTCTGAAAGTGTGATCCCCAAACCGACAGCATCAGCAGCCCCTGGGAACATGTCCCAGCCCTAGTACATTAGAATCTCTGGGGCAGGACACAAGAATCTGTATTGACCAGTTTCCAGATAATTCTGATGCTAACTCCAGAGTGAGAACCACTGTCCTGGTGAATGCCCAAAATGATGATGGCTCTGTGACAAATTTAATTACACGTTTTGACACCAATGTGTGTGCGTGACACATTTTAAATAGGTTTCCAAAGAGACATCTTAAGTCTACAATCCAGTGACTGTGATAAAGATTTCATCCTATTTATTTCACCTATGTTCACTTCTTCTATTCACTCATTCCATGGGAAATTACTGAGCACTGACTTGGGGCTGGGTGTGTAGTAGCTGCCTTCTCTTCATGGGGGAGGCATGTGAACAAATAATTACAACACAGAGTAGAGAAGTCACTCAGCCGAGGTGGTGCCTTTGAAGCCCAGCAGAAGGAAGGGCCAACAATTCTGCCTGGGGCAATCTAGCAAGGTTCACAGACAAAGTCTGCTTGACCCAGTATGGAAGGGGAGGGAACGTTATTCACAAGGCTCAGATGGGGGCAGGAAGTCCAGGCAGCTGAGCTGGTCGGTTGAGGACAGGGAGACATAAAAGAATACTTCCTGCCCCTGGAGCAGCAAGCCCCTCAGACTTCAAAGGTTGCCCGTGTCAGAAATAAGACTGGGAGCCTAGAATTCTGGGATATGGTGAGCATAGAAAATGTTTTAATCAGGATGCTGCCCAAGTTGAATTTCGCACAGGGAAAGTGTAAACTTTTCAGTCTGGGCTCAACCATTCCTACCATTGGAACCTTCAGTAAAACCTGTCAGCTCCTGAGATCAATATTTCTGTTTCTTCTCCTCAGCCTGTCTCCCAGCTTCTCTTATCACAGGGCTTCAAACAGGCCTTTATCTTTCTCAGCTTGCACGTGTCAGTGTATGTGATGAAGGTGAGATAGTGCTTGGAAAGTGGGCCAAGGCCTTGGAGGTGTATTTCTTGGCTGTGCTGTTCACAATGAGAGTTAGTGTGTGTGTGTGTGGGGGGGTGTTGGAACACTTGGAACTTGGTTCAGGGAAGAAGGGGCCCATGAGAGAAGATCTGTCATCATAGTACTTTTAAAATGGGAAGGCCATTTAAAAATCATACGGCGAGTAAAGCAAAAGTATCCCAAAGTGGTCAGTGATTTTCCAAAATCACACAGCAATAATCACATTGGTAGGCAGCATGTGGTAATTAGTTGTTCCTAAATCTGACTGCCTATTAGAAACTTCTGGGAAGATTTCATATGACATGCCTGGGAAGACTACTGTCTCTCCCTAGACTGGCTGAACTAAATTTGTCTAGAAAAATCTCTAATTTTTCTGAAGTTCCCGGGATATTCTTCTATGTAGCCCAGCTTGAGAGCCATGGTAGGGGAGGAAAGTCAAGGGACTTATAACATGATGTATTAGGATTGTTCTTATTCCAAGTTTAATTCATCCTGGGAAAAGCCAGAACGGGGATTCATTGCTTATGAAATGAGTTTTGGCATTCATAGCTTCAGGCTGGGTCTAGGAGCTCTGAATGTCCTCCACAGTCTCTCTTTATCTCTCAGATCCGCTTCCTTTCTAGGTGGCCTCTCTTCTATAGTGGCAAAAACAGCCACCAGTGACTCACAGTTTTCATTTTATCTTCTTAGTAATCCCAGAAGAATGACAGCAACTCCATAGAATTTCTAAGGATCAGCTCTCATTGGCTTAATTCAAACCACCAGCAGAAGCTTCATGTTGATGGTCACAGAGCCACCTGCTCAATTCCTCTACACCTGGATACCACTTGGTCTGTTGTTTGAGAGGGAAACAAAATTCAGTTTTGTTTGAGTCACTGTACCTTACCCTTACCGTTACTAATAAGCCACACTTGTAATTCATCCAAATCATCTTATCCCCTTTCAACATACTGATTTCCATTATATCTTTTCCTGATTTTCTAATTCAACACCTTAGCTTAGATAAGGTGGACCCTGACTCTACTGGCCCATTTTCCAGATGGGCATTCTAAGAACCAAAGTCCTATAAAGAATGTTTAATGCTGAGAACCAAAATCCTATAAAGAATGTTTAATGCTGAAGGAATATGGATCTCCTGTCTGCTGCTAGTTCTTGGAATACATTGCTAAATAACTTCTAGTCAGCTTAAGATACAGCATTTCCAGACAGCAGTGATGTTCTTATGGTTATGAGGATGTCAGGGATCCCCAAAGCAGAGATGCAATTTCTCTCTCTATTTAACGCATAGGAAAATGAGACCTCTCAAAGTAGACTCCACTGGCTTATCTAACATTCTCATTTGAGGATTTTTCATGCAGTGGCTTAGAGGGAGGGGGTCACCAGCTTGGTTTAAAGGGTTTCATAAACCAAAAGAAAAGAAAATAGGAGGGGAGGGAGCAGAAGAAGAGAGGAGGGAGAAGGTAATCCGAGGAGGTGAAGGTAATCCGAGGAGGTGGTCTGCAGCTTCCATGAGATTGTCAAAGGGGGCAATGGACCCCCGATGTTTATGATCAGTGATTATAAGCAGAACATTTTAGTTTGAGTCTAGGCCCTGTCACTTCTTTATGTGATCTTGTGAATGAATTAGTGGATTATGCTCCCTCATGCGCTGTTTCCTCATCTGAAAGTGGAGAAAAGGGTATAACTGCCCTTTCTTCTGAGAATTACGTGAAATAGTGTAAATAAAAGCATTTTGTATGTCAGGAAATACATTTCTAAATGGGCTTTACTGTTAAAACAACCCCTTTCTGATATACTGGGGACTGGGGAAAAGTGAATTGTTTTCCTCTCAACTTCATGCACTAATGACCTATGGGTACAATTTTCACCAAAAATGGACAAATTATGTCCAAGCAAGCAGAAGGGTCTGCATCCACTATCTGGCACAGCCCTCTGCCTGAAATTTGCCTTTCTAGTTTTTGGCCCAGTGAAGCATTCAAATTTTAAGTTTATTTTAGCCGGTCTGGTTTGAAATTTCTCTCAGATGATAGCTCTGCCAGTGGACATTCTTTGTTTGTTTTTTTATCACGATTAAGCGCATGAAATCTGGTGCCAATTATCGGGGTCCTCACTTAAAGACAAGCTACTTAGCCTCTCTGAACCTCAGTTTCCTCATCTGTAAGATGGGGATAATAATAATACCCATCTCACTGGATTAGTTAGTTTTTCAAAAATAGGTACCTGTAGGCTCGGCACCCCTAGCACAGTGGTTACAGTGCCAGCCACATACACTGAGGCTGGCAGGTTCATACCCAGCCATGGGGCCAGCTAAAAACAACCATGACAACTGCAACAAAAAATAGCTGAGTGTTGTGGTGGGCGCCTGTAATCCCAGCTACATGGCAGGCTGAGGCAAGAGAATTGCTTAAGCACTGGAGTTGGAGGTTGCTATGAGCTGTGATGCGACAGCATTCTATTGAGGGCAACATAGTGAGACTCTGTCTCAAAAAAAAAAAAAGTAGATACCTGTACATGGTCCATGTCCCACCCTCTATTCTAGGGACTGTTGATAGATGCTCTTTCCACAGTGAAAGAGCCAAGGGACAGGAAGAGGCTTGTGGAGAGGACTAATGAACTGCTGTGCATAAGGTCTGGACAAGGCGCTGTGTATGTATTGGTGCTGATATTGACATGTTGCCGCTAGAGTCAGTACTGGGAACACTGCCACTGCCACTGCTGAGACAGGGGCAGACACCCTACAGGTGGGTAGGGTGGGAATCAGAAGGAGGATAAGTCAACGGGATAAGAAAGTCAGGAGAATGCGAGCATGCTTAGCCAGGATAAATGTAACCATGGAGACACCTTAGTTATTTTACTTTAGCCATAACATCTTTATCCAAGGTAGAAGGGGGAATTCTTTCAATTGGGGATGCCTGCAGTTGAGGCAACAGGGTGCTAAATGAACTACTCTCATTAACAAAGTACAAATCACATCCACCTGCCCTGACAGTTCACAAATGCTGTGGCAAGGCCCAGAAAGAAGTTACTGTACAAGGTCAAGAAAGGGGAGGGTTCCTAGTTCTAGGAGCTCTCCACCCCTTTCCCCACAGTGTAGCCTGGTGTCAAGATTTAATATAAAAGGACATATCCTTGTGCTGGGGTGGTGGCACTGTTCCTCCTCAGATCAATCCACTCTTTTGCCTTTTCTTAAAAGTGCACTTTCAACAAATCTCTCTGCTCCTTCCCATACTCAGTGTCTGGATTCTCCTCTTTCACTTGTGACCCTGCCCTTGAATTCCTTCCTGTGCAAAGGTCAAGAACCCTCTCCCTCTGCCTTGGGTGATGGTCCGCACTGGTGTCACTGCTGCTATTACTACCTGTACTTCTGTAACGACCTGTTACTACCTGCTACTACTGGTGCTTGGCTGCTGCCCCTGCAGCTGCTGTCACTATTACTCTACCCTGCTTGTAGTAATCATACAAATCCACGTGCCAATACTACTACTCCCCACCTGAACTGAGTTCCTGCTTCTGGAGATTCCCCATCTCGTTACAATAAACCTGTCATAAAATCAGCTTAGCCACCTACAGAGTCATATGTTCTCTACTTCAGGAAATCCTAGTGGGCAGACAGGGTCCCAAATGTTGGTTTAACGTCCTGCATTTGTGCCCTGACTCTTTCACCTGCTTGGTGAGTAAATTCTGTTTGTTTATTTGTTTCTTCCCACCTCCAGAGATAGTCTGTTTTGTACCCTGAGCTAGCCTACTTAGCCACTAGGGTATGAGTGTGCAGACTGACCCTGACCAGTCAGGGGACATTTGTGAAAACATCACACAAGCAAGCAAAAGAGTAATCTGGGCATTTTTCTCTGGTCCTCTGGAGAGCCTGAGTACCACCCAGGATTCATCACACATTTTTTTCTCTGTTAAAACTATCCAGGGTAATTTTCCTTTTGCTTTTCTTTACTGCAACTAAAAATCTCAACAGCCATCTTTCCCCCATTTTTCTCTCCACTGTTGTTACCTGACAAATACAACATAACTAAGGTCACAAAAATTGCCAAAAGCATCACTTAGAGTTCTATCACCATAGTTAACTATTTCCACTTTGTGGTAATTATATCCAGTCCTTGCTCATGAGCAGATGTATTTTATCACAGTTGCAATCATAGTATAAATGGAATTTTAGAATTTTTAAATGATTAACCTTATAAACTGTTTTAATCTTTCTTAGATGTGCACACTTCTTAGTTTCAGATCTGTTCATTATTGCTTCAAGTTTATATACCATAATTTTATAAATACCTCTCCTAAGTGAGAAGCATCTGCAAATCAACATTGGGATAGTACAGATAATACTATGGTGAATATCTTTAAGCATGTAGATTTTTTAATCTCTTAAATCATTTAGAGAAATTTTTGAGAGTTGAGATTAATCAGATAAAGATATTACACACACACACACTTTTTAAAGATTAAGATGAGGGCGGCGCCTGTGGCTCAGTCGGTAAGGCGCCGACTCCATATACCGAGGGTGACAGGTTCAAACCCGGCCCCGGCTGAACTGCAACCAAAAAATAGCCGGGCGTTGTGGTGGGTGCCTGTAGTCCCAGCTACTTGGGAGGCTGAGGCAAGAGAATCGCTTAAGCCCAGGAGTTGGAAGTTGCTGTGAGCTGTGTGAGGCCACGGCACTCTACCGAGGGCCATAAAGTAAGACTCTGTCTCTACAAAAAAAAAAAAAAAGATTAAGATGAATCAGGAAAGGATATATACTTATATATGTGTGTATGGTGTATGTATCTGCATGTATACAGAGTGGCCATAAAGTTTGTGTGTGATTGCACATGAACTTTATGGCCAGCCTCTATAATTATGTATGTAATTTTTTAGAATTTTACTTTCTAAAAAGAGTCTCAACTTCCATTTACTACTCTACTTGAGCATTTACTTTGTTTATAATCTCAATAACAATAGATTAATTTATATATCTATCTGGGTATAGATAAATACAAATTTTAGTTGACCTATGCAGTATGTACCACACTCATTTGTTTCATTGTATTTCTTTGGATTCTACTGGGAAAGAACCTTTTGCTCACATATTATGTTACACTTTATCACCCTGTCCCAATGACAATGATGATAAAAACCTCAATAACTGACAAATAAGATGTATAGAAAGCTTGCTAACATATAATAGGCTCTTAGAACTTTTAAGTTATTTTTGGAAACAATGAGGTAGGTACAATAATTAACTTCAGGTGGCAAGTCTGGCCAGTGCAGTAAATAGAAGTTGAATAACTGAGCAAGTGAGCAAGGGCAGAGCCTGTCTGTTTAGCCAAAGTTCATACTTTATTGTAAGCAAAGAATAAAGCTGTAAAAGTTTGAGGCAGAAATCAGTCAGATTTTCTCCACTCTGAGAACACTGCAGACACCTGGGATGCATGGAAATACTTTTATGAAGCCCAAACCTCTTTCTGCCAGAGGGTGCTCCCTAAGTATTTAAGAATGCACTACAGGTGTCTTCTATGGAGATACCTGATGCTTTGCGAGCCCTGAGCTTATGCCACTCTCATTGTTACTCACATTCCTATTATTTTTCATCCTTCCAAGTGTTGGGAGGATATAGTAGAGTATTTCTCAAACTTCAGTTATTTCTTACATACCACAGTCATGATTTGACATTATATAAGCTCTGTGCTAAGAAATAATAATGCCTCTTATTGAGCACTTAAATGTCTGCTGTATGTTAACTTGTTTCATTTTCACTGCAATCTTATGTGATTGAGTGCTATGATCCCTATATCATTTTTTTCTTTTTTTTAATAAATTAATTAAATGTTTTAAATTAAATCATAGCTGTGTACATTAATGGGATCATGGGGCACCATACACTGGTTTTATAGACTGTTTGACACATTTTCATCACACTGGTTAACATGGCCTTCCTGGCATTTCCATAATTATTGTGTTAAGACATTTACATTCTACATTTACTAAGTTTCACATATACCCTTGTAAGATGCACCACAGGTGTCATCCCACCAATCACCCTCTCTCCGCCCCTCCTCCCCACTCCCTCCACTCACTCTCCCCCTTCCCCATTGGCTTAGGTTATAACTGGGTTATAGCTTTCGTGTGAAAGCCATAAATTAGTTTCATAGTAGGGCTGAGTACATTGGATACTTTTTCTTCCATTCTTGAGATACTTTACTAAGAAGAATATGTTCTAGCTCCATCCATGTAAACATGAAAGAGGTAAAGTCTCCATCTTTCTTTAAGGCTGCATAATATTCCATGGTGTACATATACCACAATTTATTTAATCCATTTGTGGATCGATGGGCACTTGGACTTTTTCCATGACTTAGCAATTATGAGTTGGGCTGCAATAAACATTCTGGTACAAATATCTTTGTTATGATGTGATTTTTGGTCTTCTGGATATATGCCTAGTAGAGGAATTATAAGATTGAATGGCAGATCTATTTTTAGATCTCTAAGTGTTCTCCAAACATCTTTCCAAAAGGAATATATTACTTTGCATTCCCACCAGCAGTGTAGAAGTGTTCCCTTTTCTCCACATCCATGCCAACATCTCTGGTCTTGGGATTTTGTGATATGGGCTAATCTTACTGAAGTTAGATGGTATCTCAAAGTAGTTTTAATTTGCTTTTCTCTGATGATTAAAGATGATGAGCATATTTTCATGTCTGTAGGCCATGTGCCTGTCTTCTTCAGAGAAGTTTCTCTTCAAGTCCCTTGCCCAGCCTGCGATGAGATCACTTGTTCTTTTCTTGCTTATACGTTTGAGTTCTCTGTGGATTCTGGTTATTAAACCTTTGTCAGAGACATAACCTGCAAATATCTTCTCCCATTCTGAGGGCTGTTTGCTTCTTGGCTGTGCAGAAGCTTTTTAGTTTGATCAGGTCCCAGTAGTGTATTTTTGAAGCTGCTTCAATTGCCTGGGGGGTCCTCCTCATAAAATACTCGCCCAGATTGATTTCTTCAAGGGTTTTCCTAGCACTCTCTTCTAGTATTTTTATAGTTTCATGTCTTAAGTTTAAATCTTTAATCCAGTGAGAGTCTATCTTAGTTAATGGTGAAAGGTGTGGGTCCAATTTCAGTCTTCTACAGGTTGCCAGCCAATTCACCCAGCACCATTTGTTAAATAGGGAATCTTTTCCCCACTGAATGTTTTTAGTTGGCTTGTCAAAGATCAAATAACTGTAAGTAGCTGGATTCATCTCTTGGTTCTCTATTCTGTTCCAGACATCTACTTCTCTGTTTTTGTGCCAATACAATGCTGTTTTGATCACTATCAATTTATAGTATAGTCTGAGGTCTGGTAGCGTGATTCCTCCTGCTTTGTTTTTATTTCTTAGTAATGTTTTGGCTATTCAAGGTTTTTTCTAATTCCATATAAAATGAAGTATTATTTTTTCAGGATCTTTAAAGTATGACACTGGAACTTTAATAGAGATTGCATTAAAATTGTATATTGCTATGGGAAGTATGGACATTTTAACAATGTTGATTCTTCCCAGCCATGAGCATGGTATGTTTTTCCGTTTGTTAACATCATCAGCTATTTCTTTTCCTAGAGTTTCATAGTTCTCTTTATAGAGTTCTTTCACGTCCTTTGTTAGATAAACTCCCAAATATTTCATCTTCTTTGGCACTACTGTGAATGGAATAGAGTCCTTAACTGTTTTTTCAGCTTGACTATTGTTGGTATATATAAAGGCTACCGATTTATGAATGTTGATTTTGTAACCTGAAACGCTGCTGTATTCCTTGATCACTTTTAAGAGTTTTATAATAGAATCCCTGGTGTTTTCCAGATATACAATCCTATCATCTGCGAAAAGTGAAAGTTTGATCTCTTCTGACCCTATATGGATACCCTTGATGACCTTTTCTTCCCTAATTGCGGTGGCTAAAACATCCATTACAATGTTAAAGAGCAGTGGAGACAATGGGCAGCCTTGTCTGGTTCCTGATCTGAGTGGAAATGATTTCAATTTAACTCCATTCAATACGATATTGGCTGTGGGTTTGCTGTAGATGGCTTCTATCAGTTTAAGAAATGGCCCTTCTATACCAATTTTCTTAAGTGTTCTGATCATGAAGGGATGCTGGATATTATCAAAAGCTTTTTCTGCATCAATTGATAGAATCATATGGTCTTTGGTTTTTAATTTGTTTATGTGCTGAATTATATTTATAGATTTACGTATATTGAACCAGCTTTGAGACCCTGGGATAAAACTGACTTGGTCATGATGTATAATTTGTTTGATGTGTTGCTGGATTCTGTTTGTTAGGATCTTGTTGAATATTTTTGCATCTATATTCATTAGTGATATTGGTCTATAATTTTCTTTTCTTGTTCAGTCTTTTCCTGGTTTGGGGATCAGGGTGATGTTTGCTTCATAGAACGTGTTGGGTAGTGTTCCTTCTTTTTCTACATTTTGGAACAGGTTGAGTAATATAGGTACTAATTCCTCTTTAAAGGTTTGGTAGAATTCTAACGTGAAGCCATCTGTTCCCGGGCTTTTTTTTGGGGGGGGGGGGAGATTTTGTATGGTTGATGCTATTTCAGAACTTGATATTGGCCTGTTCAACATTTCCACTTGATACTGGTTAAGTCTTGGAAGGTGACGTGCTTCCAAGTACAGATCAATTTCCTTCAGATTTTCATATTTCTGAGAATAAAGTTCTTGTAATATTCATTAAGGATTCTTTGAATTTCTGAGGAGTCTGTTGTTATTTCGTCTTTGTCATTTCTGATTGATGAGATTAGAGACTTTACTTTTTTTCTCTGTTAGGTTAGCCAAAGGTTTATCTATTTTATTTACCTTTTCCAAAAACCAACTTTTTGATTTATTGATCTGTTGTATAATTTTTTGTTTTCAATTTCATTTAATTCTGCTCTAATTTTGGTTATTTCTTTTCTTCTACTGGGTTTTGGGAATGTTCTTCCTTTTCCAGTTGCTTGAGATGTCCCATTAAGTTGTTAACTTCCTCTCTTTCCGTTCTCTTGAAGAAGGCTTGCAGTGCTATAAATTTCCCTCTTAGGACTGCCTTTGTGGTATTTCAGAGGTTCTGATAATTCGTGTCCTCATTGTCATTTTGTTCCATAAATTTGGCAATTTCCTTCTTAATCTCATCTCTGACCCAGCTATCATTCAGCATAAGGTTATTTAACTTCCATGTTTTTGTGCAGATTCCTGTTGTTACTGAGTTCAACTTTTATTCCATGGTGGTCTGAGAAGATGCAAGGAATAATTTCTATTCCTTTAAATTTACTAAGGTTAGACTTGTGACCTAAGATGTGATCAATTTTGGAGTATGTTCCATGGGCTGATGAGAAGTATGTGTATTCAGTTTTGGGGGATGAAATGTTCTGTAGATGTCTGCTAAATCCAAATGTTGGATGGTTAGGTTTAAATCTAAAATTTCTTTGGTCAGCTTCTTATTTGAGGATCGATCCAACACTGCCAAAGGAGTTTTGAAATCCCCAACTATTATGGAGCTGGAGGAAATCAAGTTGCTCATGCCTGTTAGAGTTTCTCTTATAAATTGAGGTGCATTCTGGTTGGGTGCATAGATATTAATAATTGAAATCTCATCATATTGTGTATTACCCTTACAACTGAAGTGACCATTCTTATCCTCCCTTACTTTTGTTGGTTTAAAGCCTATTGTGTCTGCAAATAGAATTGCAACACCTGCTTTTTTCTGATTACCATTTGCCTGAAATATGGATGACCATCCTTTCATCCTGAGTCTATATTTATCTTTTAAGGTAAGATGTGACTCTTGTATGCATCCAATATCTGGCCTGAGTTTTTGTATCCATTCATCTAACCTGTGCCTCTTCAGAGGACAGTTTAAGCTATTCATATAAATGGAGAATAGTGATAAGTCTGGTAAAATTCTGGGTACTGAGTTTTTCAAAAGTCCAGTGGACATTTTTAATCCTTTCACCACTGTGGAAGTTGGAGTTTGATCAAAAGTTTCTGAGTCAGTTTACTTTTCTGGTAGAGGATTGGGCTGGTCATTATGGAGGATAGGTCTGAGAATATCCTGAAGAGCTGGTTTGGTTATGGCAAATTTCTTCAACATATGAATGTCATTAAAGTATTTAATTTCTCCATCATAAATGAAACTCAGTTTTGCTGGATACAGGATCTGGGGTTGAAAGTTATTTTGCTTTAGGAGATTAAAAGTCGATGACCACCCTCTTCTAGCTTGAAAAGTTTCAGCAGAGAGATCTGCCGTCATTCTAATATTATTCCCTTTGTAGGTAATGGATTTCTTATGTCTGGCTGCTTTCAGAATTTTTTCCTTCATATTTACTTTAGTGAAGTTAATTATGATATGACTGGGGAATGTCTTATTTGGATTGAGTCATGCTGGGGTTCTGAACCTGTCTGCTATCTGAATTTCAGAATCTCTTGGCATGTCTGGAAAATTCTCTTTCATAATTTCATGGAGAAGGGCCTCTGTGCCTTGAGAGGCCACTTCATCACTTTCAGGGATTCCAATGAGGCAGATATTAGCCTTCTTCAAATTATTCCAGAGCTCTCTGAGAGAATGATCTGTTTTTGCTCTCCATTTCTCTTCCTCTTTGAGAGTTTGGGAGCGTTCAAAGGCTTTGTCTTCAATGTCAGAAATCCTTTCTTCTGCTTGCTCCATTCTGTTACTGAGGGATTCTACTGTATTTTTCAGATCTTTGAGGGCTGCAAATGCTTGTTTCAGTGCATCAAAATCTTTGGTAGTTTTGTCTTTAAATTCGTTAAATTCTTGAGACAACTTTTTAATTTCTCCTCAAATTTCTATTTCCAACTTTTGAATTGCTCCTCAAATTTCCAATTCCAAATTTTCCTCCATTCTATTAATCTTGTTTGCAATCCAAATTCTGAATTCAATTTCTGACATCTTGGCCAGCTGTTTATGAATGGGATCTTCAATTACATCTGCCGTATCTTTCCTTGGGGGGGTTGATCTATTCTGGTTATTCATATTACCAGAGTTTTTCCACTGATTCCGCCCCATGATTGTTTTACACCCTTTGATTTTTTCCCCTGGAGCTTTGTCAAGGACCCATACAGTGCTATGGCCTGAGAAACTGGGGACCTGTTTGGTGTGGTGGGGCTAAGTGGTTCTGGCTTGTTTTTAGCTGGTCTCTGTTCAACCCCAGTGAAACAGTTACTCTGGGTTGAAGTCTCAGCTGTGGATAAATACCAGCAATTAAGTCACCCTGCCCCCCAAAGGCAACAATTGGAAAAGGAAAATCAAACCTTCCTACAACCACACTCCCAAGGCACCACCTGAATGGTCCTCAGGTGATTGGCTCAGTTCAAAAGGTCCAAATCAATTGTCTCAGTCAGCACCTGTCTCAGGTGGGAGAGTTTAAAAGGTCTCTGGTACCTGGATCACAGGGGTTTGGTGACTACTCAGATATGGCTTGCTCTGGTCCTCTGTGGAGTCAGGAGGACCCACTTAGCAAATAGATCAGTCTGGGCAGGTTGATGCCTCCTTCCCCACCTTGCACCTCTGTCACACCCAGTCACTGATACCCCAGCAGTTGCCTGTAGTGAACAGATACTCCAGGGCTTTGCACCTGCCTGAATCACAAGGAAATCTATTTCTGCTCAGCCAGGCCGCTGCGCTCTGCCTCTATCTAGCAGGGGGAGGTGAGGCCTGACAACCTCGGGTGCTTGATGGAGGCTGGGGGGTGTTCACTCAGTTCCAGCCCCACCCCTGATTGCTGTTACTGACAGAACAGAACAGAACAACTTTGCTGGAGTTTGTTTCTGTCCCTGCTAAATTCCCCTGCAGAAGAGAAGCTGTTTTGAGTTCCCAGAGCCTGCACCTCAGGCCCTGTCTTTGCTCCTGCAGGTTTGTATTCGGTTACCTGTCAGTTCTAGCCTCCTGTCTTCCTTTGTCTATAGGCTGATGATTCCCTGAGGGTCGGGTGCATCTTAGGCTCAGTAAAGCAGTCCTCTGTGTCAGCACCACCCTGGGAACTTCCTGGCTCTGCGTGTGCGTTTCTAGTGCCCATGCTCCACCCAGGCCATTACCACCTCAGGCAAACCCTTTACTCACGGGGCCTGCATTTCCATCCCAGTTCTATTCTGTGTTGGTTGCCACCTGAGTAGATGTCCAGCCTCCCTTGTTGCCCAGGGAGACAGGGGGTGTGGCTTCGGAATATCCAGGAGTGAGCACTATTGTTGCCAAAAGACGGCTGCTGCTCTGCGCCTCAGGGCACCGCTGCTCTGGTGTGGTTCCCTCTCAGCCGACCATCCTCTCCTCACTCCCATGCCATAGAGTCAGCACTGACCACGTGCAGTTTAGGCCCTGTCCATACCCCTTGAGAAATCACCCAAGAATCTGGACTCCTGGGGGACAGGCCTCCAGACCTCAGAGTGAGAGTGGGGGGAGCACTGGGAGCTCAGAGTTGCAGGTAGAGAATATACACAGTTTTATACAGTTTTATGCCTGGCAGGAGAACACCATGGCACCCTAGTAGGGGAGGTAGGTCCAGTTTTTAGAAGGTCTCTCCCATAAAGTGTAGTGGAAGGACCTTTGAACTCTGCTCATTTGTATGTGGGGCACTCTGAACCGTTCTCATGGGGGAGGGGACTCCCGTCCACTTGGTGATGGATTTTGTACCTTTTGTTAGTATCCTTGGGGTCACAGCTTGCCTCAGCGGGGTTGATGTGCGTTCTTCAACCTTCTCTCTTGGTGCAGCTCTAAACAACCAGGTTACTTGCTAAATTTCTGTCCTTTAACTCTCCTTCTGGACGGGAGCCTCTGTGGAAAGCTGGCTTCAGTCACCCATCTTGTCTCCACCCCTGTAAGTATTGCAAAAGGGCTAGAAGATGGGTTTTCCAATACTCAGGAATAAATGCCCTTATATACAAGTTAGGCCTATGATGCCAGGAAGGCAAATGGAAAATACACAGGGAGGAAGATGAACTGTGGCAAAGCCTTTGTCATATGATAGTGACCTCGCAGGCTTGCCAGGCATGAGGGTGTGTGTGTGGCTCGCCCTCAGCGGCCAGTCAGGGTTTCTCTATGGGAAAGTGGAGAGGAGCTCATGGAGCCGCTCTGCCTCCACTTCACTGTACACTGCTCCACATACAGTACATCGATCCCTATATCTTAAATGAGAAAACTGGTAGCATGGATTGTTGATTTGATTTGGCCAAGGTTGTAAAGCCCCCAAGTGGTAGAGCCTGCCTCTTAATTAAATGCAACTGTTACAATACATTTCTTTACGTATCTTTTTCCTAAATAACGAACAATCTTTTTGTTTCCTTTAAATCATATACCTCTCTTAGTCTCATATTAAGCTCAGGATCCCTGAATCACAGGGTCAACAGGTTAGTTATACATTTTTTCCTAAAATGCATTAAAATAAACACATAATTACTGCAATAAAAAGGATCACCATAAAATCAGCATATCCACCTACAGAAGCATGCATGCCCTACTTCAGGAAATCCTGGTGGGCAGACAGGGCCCTAAATATTAGTCTCATGTCCTGCATGTGTACCCCGACTCTTTCACCTGCTTGGCAAGTAACTTCTGGTTTCCTCCTGCCTTTGTGTGTGGAAGCTCTTTTAAGCTTTTTTTCATCTAAAATGAGACTTTGAACATTTGCCACTGTGAGAGCGGGTAAGGGTAGGAGTAAGATTTAAATAAGCAACATTATGAAAGCAGCTAATAACCGTGCTTAGCGCAGAGTGATTTATTTTTTTAAATCCAGTATAGGTAGTACCTGTTCTGTGGAAGGTGTATACATTCATGTGCATGTGTTTTAAATACATACACTCATATCCTCAACCTCATAGCAGACCTGCAGGACACACAATGCCATGCCAAAAAAGTAGAAAAGTAGAATCCAAGGAGCTCAGAAACTTACATACAGTGTAATGGAGGGAATGGAGGCAGTCAGCATTTGAATTCAGGTCTGATTGCATCCAAGATTTGTATTCTTTATTATTTCCAAGTTTTATTCTTTCATCCTTTTATTTTTTTTTTTTCAACTGGACAAATGGAATCAGCTGGGCTAAATTCCAGACACTGACCTGGGTGCTGACTGAACAAAAAATAATAAGCTGCATCCTCTTTCATTGGGAGGACAAATTGATGCCTGAGACATAAAGTAATCAAATATTCACAGTATTGAGTGATAAATCCTATACATGAGATTTTCACAGGATATTCTGAGGCCCAGAGGTGATGGCTGGGCTGTCAAGAATTGTGAGGCAAAGAAAGGGATTCCACGGAACTAAAAGCCTAAAAGCCCCCCTGTTGGCCTTTTCACTGGGTCTCTCCTGCCTCCCTCATTGAATTGATTTTTTTTTTTTTAATTTCAGGTTAAAGTGAGGATACAAACAACCAAATCACAGTATTTGAATTTGTTAGGGAGAGTTCCTCTTGTAGTGATGTCCTGCACCCAAAAGGTGAACCCCACACTCCTACATTGTGCCCATTCAGTGGGAGACCCCAAACCCCACTTTCCCTTTCCCCATCCCTTCTTCCTCCTCCCCACCCCCAACTTGCCCTGAAATGAGTTTTTCTCCTATGTGGGCATGAATTGGAGCATTTATTGGCTTCATGTTGGTATTGAGTACATTGGATATTTGCTTTTTAATTTTTCTGGCACTTTGCTGATGGGAGTGTGTTTCAGCTCCATCCAGGTTAATATGGAAGATGTGAAGTCACACACACACACAAAAAAAATTGTGAGGCACCAGGCAAGTGTTACTCGGGGTGCTTTCAGCTACTTGCATCCCAGGCTGGATGTCACATGCTCTTTCCTGGGGCAGGGGTGCTTAGGGGCCTCCTTCAGCCTAATGGAGGCAGGATCTTAGGCAAGTGTCAGGCACAGGAGTTTCCAGCTCTGTTCCTACTCATTATTCCCTGGGAGGAGATACATTTGGCAAAGGCAGGAAGCTGACAATCTGTTGGGGGAGAAAGAGCTTCCTCAATGAGAGCGGGAATGTGGCAGTCACGCACTCACTGTCAGCTTGCATGGTTACCAGCTCGGTGCTGGATGCTGGGGTCTTGCAGCCACACTGGGGGCTCATAGGAAAGGGTTGCACAGCCAGCATGGAAGCTGCAAGGTCATCTTTATCAGGTTGCAAAGGACTTGTGTGCTGGACTGTGGAGTGAGGGTGTATTTCATTAGGTAATTAGAGCTATTGAAGGCTATTAAACAGAAAATAGGCACGAACAATAGCTTTATGCTTTACAAAGATCATTCCAAGAGAATTACTGAAAATAGACACACACTGGGTAGTTGCCCTGGGGTCAGGAAAATCAGACCTCAATAAATTCACCTGTTTCCATAACTTCATAACCCAAATACAATCAAATAGAAGTTGGACTGTGAAAAAAAAGAGTGATTTCACATTTTCTTTACTCTGAGGAAGAACTAGGAATTGAAAAAATATATGTGAAAAAGATCACATCGTTTTCCATTTACAGCTGATAAAGACGCAACTAAAAACTGACTATGGGCAAAAGGGATTCTTTGTTCATGTAACTAAAACTGCAGGGATAATTCAGCTTTGGGCCAAGCATAATTTTAAGGGCTCAGAAAATGTCTTCAGGAATCTGATGATGTCAGCAGAGTTTTTCTCTGCTTTATACCCATTTTAGTTGAATTTTTCCTCACATTGACAAGACAGCTTTTAGTAGCTTCAGCTCCACTATTTTCTCTGAACTTCCAGTAGAGACAGGGATTCTGTTCCCTAATGTTTTGAAGAGAGTTCTCAGCTCCACGTCTCATTTGTGTATTCAGCCTGATTTAAACCAAATATTTTAGGCAGCAGGGAAGAAATAGTTCCAAAGGAGAAAATCAGAGTGGTGTTTGTTTTCTTTGTTGTTTGTTTTTTTGTCTTTTACTTAAAGAAAAAAAAGTGGATCATAGGTGAGCCGAGTCGATAGACATACCCCATAATAATGAAGTCCACATTCTATTGATGGTGTGTCTCTAATCAGGGACAATTTTGCCTCTCCCAGGGGATGCTGGCCAACGTCTGGGGACAGTTTTGCTTGTCACGACCTGGGGGAGTGGTGCCACTAGCATTGAGAGAGTAGAGTCCAGGGATGTTGCTCAGCTTTCAAGGACACACATACAGTCCCCTGCAACCAGCTGTTATCCTCCCATCAATAGCACCAGGGTGGAAAACTGGTCTAAGCAATGATTTGCCTTAGACGACAGGCAATTTCCCACCAGGAAAGGTGATCAAGCAGAGACTGCTTGGCTGTTCATTTGGCAATGCTATTATTATTATTTCCAGGTCTTCTGGGCAGTCCAGCCATGCCAAAGCATCTCATGTCTAGTTTCCACTTAGGCCTGGCGTATAGACTTCAAAGACCCTACAGGTGGCAGGTTAGGTATAATTCCTGTGAAATTACTTGCAACTTCCCTCTCTCTGTCCCATTCAAGACAGCATAGCCTATGCTTATTTATACTGCACACTCCTCTGCCCTCCCTTACACACAGATTCAGAGGCACTCTTCCCCACTAAAGAAGCATTCCCATCAATCAAACTTGGGAATCACTGACTTACTATCATCAGGTCTCTTCTGGCTCTGAAATTTGGTTATTCTTGGCATTGGGGCCTTAACAATGAGAATGATTTAGGGTAAAGGGCTTAATCAGAGAGATTATGGGTGCTCGGGATTCATTCATACCTTTATTTATTCATTTATTTATTTTTCCAACAAATATTACTTAGTGTTATCTATACTATAGATACTATACTATGTGCTAGATACTATACTATGTGCTAGGCAGGAAATAAGAATAAAAGGTATACATTTAGCAAGATCGTCATTTTATCAAGAACATGAAACATATAAAAATAATTATAAAATAGTAGAATCAGTATTTTTATAAAAATTATTTTAGGGCGGTGCCTGTGGCTCAACAGAGTGGGGCATCGGCCCCATATGCTGGAGGTTGTGGGTTCAAACCCAGCCCCAGCCAAAAACTGCAAAACCTGCAAAAAATATATATATATATTTTAAAATATAAAGTGAAACCACAGCGCCAGGTTGTCTGAGCCACCATTAGGTTCAGGGAAGTGACATTTAAGCTTGAGATATGTATGAGTTATTCAGAAGAGTGAGTAGGAAGGGCCAGACAGAGGAAGCAGCGCAAAAAATGGCTCAGAGGTGAGAAAGATCCCAGTGGCATTTGCCAATTTCCTAGTCTGCGCTATCTTAAGACAGGCTCTGGAGAAGAAGGTGCTGGGTTTCCTGGCTCGCTGGGTGAGCTGCCCAGTAATCCAGTTCGGAGCCCAATTCATCTGTCTTGACATTTCCATCTCTCCAGAAGTGAATTATTTCTCATTCACTTCTGGGGTGACATTTTCTCTCCAAAATCATGATCTGTAAAATTAGATGTCTCAAGCAGCAGTTCTCTCTGAAGGGAAGAAGGCCTGGAAGACGTGAGGGAGTTTCTGTCTTTTGCCAGGAGAGTTGGATTGAGCCCAGACACAGCAATTGCCAGAGACATTTGGGAGGAAACAGAGGGTGTGAAACACACTGGATTCTAGTAATGGGATGAGCTTGCCTCTCTCACACTTTGGGTAAAAACTCAGATGGCTGGTGAGGAGGGATGATCTAACAATAAATGGAGACTGGACTGTTTCAGAACTTCAACAGGACTCTTTGAAGAGTCTGTCCCCTTAGAGTCCACCCCACTGCCCCCAGCCATGCTGCAATTCTTTTTTTTTTTTGAGACAGAGTCTTACTATGTCACCCTCAATAGAATGGAATGACATCACAGCTCACAGCAACCTCAAACTCTTGGGCTTAAGTGATTCTCTTGCCTCAGCCTCTCAAGCAGCTGGAAAGTGGGGACTCCAGACAGCCGCCACAATGCCTGGCTATTTTTTAGTTGCAGTTGTCATTGCTGTTTAGCAGGCCAGGGCGGGGCTCGAACCCACCAGCCTTGGTGTCTGTGGCTGGCATCCTACTCACTGGGCTATGGGTCCTGAGCCACACACTGCAATTCTTATACCTCCTTCAAGCTTCTGTATTTTCTCCTTGCTCATCCAGCACAAGGAATATTGGATAATCATCTTCCCTTGTGATTTACCAAACCAACTCTACTACACCCAGTGGCCTTTCCTGGGGCCCAGCCCATCTCCTAAAAGGAGATTATGCTTTCTATGTTAACCCAGGGTACCTTCTATTCCAGGCATGATATTTATCACATAGCACCATGGCTGCTTTTAAGATCATCTAGTTATGTGGCTAGACTGCATACATTCCACAAAACAGGATATGGATCTTGCTTACCATCGTATCTATGGCAAGTAATAAGTTGATTATATACATTTTCCATAAATATGTGATGAATGAACAAGTGAATGAATGAAAGAAGATTATGGGAAAAAATTAGAGCTAAAATAACCTAGTACCTGAGGACATACCACTAGTGAATGAAAGCCTACTCATTTCGACTCAGCCCAGGCCAATTTCTGCTACGAACCATAGATTGAGTAGAAGATAAATGCCCCTCTGGAGATTATTGTGGGTTTGGGGGTGTGTGGTGGAGGAAGGAGTGGGCAGTGTCTAACGATGGGAATCTGAAACCTTGAGGCTGTAGGGTAAAGACCGGAGGAAGCCATGGTGGACACCTTCATGTGCTTCACGGGGAACTTTCCTTTGAGCACCATTCCTCCAACTCTCTGCCGCTTGAAAGCTGAGAAGTCCAGACTCAAGGGAGCCTATCGTGTCGTTTCAGTCCAGAAAAAAAGGCCTGAGAAGCCAGAGAGTTAATCTTATAAGTTCCAGTTTGAATCCTAGTCCAGAGACAAAGAAAGCGGATGTTCCAGCTGAAAGATGCACCGAGAGAGACAGAGAGAAAAATTCTTCCTTATTTATCCTTTTACTCTGTTTAGGCCTCCAATAGGTTAAATGAGACTGGGATTTATTTAGTCTCCCTACTCAAATAGGGAAGAACAGAAACACCCTCATAGACATACCTACAATACTGTACAATATTTATCCAAATATACGGACACCATATGGCCTGGTCAAATTGACCCATAAAACTAACACCCAGGTATATATTTTTAAAGCAATCAATCAATTGAAAATATTTATCAAATGTCCATATTACACCAGATACTGTGATCGATGCTGAGATTAGAGGAGGGAGGCAGAAAGACATTTACAATCCCTGTTCTCAGGGCAGTTCCAGTCTGAAAGGAGAAGACCGCAATCCCAGCTAGTTATCTGGAATATTCATACCGATAGCAGCTGCCAGCACAATCCATCTCAAATACCAAGGCAACAAATACACTGTGAAGCTAAAGAACCTGCATCCATCAGGTCTTTAATGTGAATTGAGCCAGAGACTCCTCAGCCTCGTGTTCAATGACCTGTATCTATGTCTCCTCAAATGTTGCTGCCTAGTTCATGTCATCCTATCCAACTAGGCTAAGCTCCTTTATAACTGATAAATCCTTGTTGAATTGCTATATTGTAATTTGTTGCATCTAGATATTTTATATAAACATCAGATAAGAAAACAAAGTTCAAAGACGCTAAGGCACTTGTCCAAGCTCCCAAAGCTAGAATTAAAATGCATGCATTCTGGGGGGAGGTCAAGATCAGAAAACATAAAGTCATTTTAGAAGCATTAGTGCTGGGAGGTGTGGAGAGGATGGCCTTGATCTGCACACTCTATCCCCTGAGATGCTGTAAAAAGCTCAAAGCAGACATATTGTCAGATTCTAGAATAGCCTTAGTCTATTCATAGAATAGCCTTAATCTAAAAAACATGGTACAGGATGAAAAAGGAACAGAAATGGACAAGAATAAGTGTAGAGATGGCTTAGAACAAAGGCGTGCCTATCTCGCATCTGCGCATTGGAAAGAAGTCCCACCACAAGTTCTTATAGCCCATACTTCAGCCCCATTCAAGACTCAGGGGAGAAAATGTATCACTAGATACCTGTGACTGAGGAAGTTAATGCTAAGATTCCCAGGGCCCCATCTCCAATTTTAGCCTCCATGGTCAGTTAAGCCATATCCCTCCTAGCCAATGGGAGGGGAGCAGAACTGATATCCATCATTTCTAGCCCAAGATTGCTAAAAGTTAGTGTGTATCCTTCCTGTCTCCTTTTCCATACTATGGTATATATGGCATCTATATTTTCTAGATGGTATAGCTACATAACAGGAGGGCCATTGATATCCATCATATATTCCCTAATAAGGTATTATCAACTTTTTTAAATATATGAAAATTGGGAGAATTATACAGTGAATACTTATATACCCATCACTTTAGTACTACTAAATAGAATAGAATTAATTATTAATTAATATCATGCATGCTTTATCACACATCATCTATTCATCCTTAAATCTATTAGCAAGTCATTTTTTTTATTTAACTGAGTAACAAAACTTGATTGGCCTGAAACCTTGAGATTTCAAATTTTCTGTTGCATCAACTGACATCAGTTATTCTGACTACTAAATATTATACAAAACTGAAGTCAATTTACTTAATTCTGATGTGTTTAGAAGCACAGTCACCTAGAAAACTAGTCAGAGACTGCATTCTGGCCTGATCCAAGGTAGGTCTTACAGAATAAACGTAAGTTTTTCAGGTAGGAAAAAATAAATGCACAATATGAGATCCTTGAAGCAGGCGCCTAAGTGATCTGGTCAGCAAAATTTCTTGCCTCAGGGTTACTTACTCAAAAATAAATAACATTATCAAAAGCAATTATACCCTCACATAAGAAAATTCATTATGTGTAAATCTCCTTTATTATTTCTTTAACCCTCCTCCATTTCTAAGGGATTTTTAATTTTTATATAAAATTCTTTATTGAAGTGAAATTTATACAAAAACAATTAATCTTTTAAAGTGCCCAAGTTGATGGTATTTACACATTCATAATGTTGCGCAACCACTTACTTTCTCCTGTTTCAAAATGTTTTCATCACTCATAAATACCCCAAACTCATTAAGCAGTCATTCCCCACTCTCCTCCCCTTATTCCCTGCTAACCTCTAACCTGCTTTCTTTCTTTCTTTCTTTGTGGATTTGTCTGAGGTTTTAATATCCATAATATATAAAGAACTCTTACAACACAACAGCAAAAAGACACCCCCTTTTTTAAAATGGATAAAAACTGTAGACCTTTCTAAATACACAGATGACCAAAAAGCATAAGAATGTATGTTCAATGTCATTTGCTATTAAAGAATTACAAATCAAAATGATGAAATATCTCTCCATATCCATTATGATGGTTTTAATTTTTAAAAAGAAGGAAATAATATGTATTTTGGAAAACATAAAAAAATAGGAACCTTTGTGCATAGATGATTCGATTGTAAAATGGTGCATAAACCAGTTTGGCAGTTCCTCAAAAAACCGAACATAACGTTAGCTCTGTAACCTAGTAATTCCATGCCCACGTATATTCAAGAGACATGAAAACATAAGTTTTCACAGAAGTTTCACAAAGAAATGTATGTGAATTTTTATTCATGATAGCCAAAATATGGAAATAACTCAAAAGCCCATCTTTCCTGTGACTGTCAGATTCTTAACAGAAAAACAAGATTTATTCCATCATAACTTTCAATACCACATTATTTTGAAATAAAGTATATATTACCATTGTAAGTAAAGCAAATGGTGATGCTTGTGACACTCACCAACATGTATTCCTTGATGCACTTTCAATGAGACTTCCTTTCACTAGTTACATTTCTGTTACTGACATTCACCATACCATCAATACGTTTAGAAAATAACCCTCATCAGTTTCCCATTTCAGACCAGAATCAATCTTCATCTTTCTCAGGAGAGATTTTCTGATTACAGAGTGCACTGTATAGGTCATTACTCCTTGTATATCTGGGCCTTAGTTGTGGCTCTCAGGTTGTGCATAATCTCAAAAGTGACAACTTCTCAAACTCATCTTCTTTGCCCCTCGCTCAATGTGCTCTAACCACACTGTGTTCCTGGGTCAATACAAGCTCAGTGCCATTTCAAGTCTTTTGTATTTGCCAGGAACAGGCTTCCTCTTGCTATTCTCATGGGTTCTCCTCTTTACTCGAGGCTGAGCTTACTTACAGACTCAAAGAATTCTTCCCTGACTCTCATCCAAGTAGACTCCATTCCACATCCTTCTCTTTCACATCATTATGTTTAATTCCCTATGTGAAATTTAGCACTTTCTCTGGTTGTCTTGTATCTTAACTTTAAGATAAAGGTTCATTTGTTTTCTTCTTAATGTTCTGCCTCTCCATACAAGAATGTGTGCTCCATGAGCACAGCAGACTCTTTGCTCTATCTCTAGAGTCAGTACAGCATGTTTTCAATACATATGTGTCTAACTAGTAAGGTAACTATGCTACCACTCTTCTGGACACCTACCAAGAGCTTGGGAACTCTAGAAGGCTTTGCAAAGGGAGTAACATTTGGTAAGAGCTATTAAAGATTAGTAGAATCTTTCAGAAAGAAAGGATTACAAAGACTTAGAGGAGGAAATTAGCATTGATGAGCCCATGCCTGGAACCAGCAACTCCAGGCATCTTGAGTAATTGCCATGTGCCAAGCAGTGTGCTAAGCACTATACTGACATTACCTCAATCAATTCTTATAATGATGTTACAAATGTCGTATTTTCTACGTGAAGACATAGATTCTCTGATTTAAAGAAAAATTGCTTGTACAAAGGGACACAGTGATTCTGTGTCAGAACTGGGATTTGAGTCCTGTGCTTTGCATATTGTGCTTTACTGATGCAGTGGAAGGAGCAGGAGGTAGCAGTGGGACCTTGGGGAAAGCATGTGCTCGAAGTCATTGCATGCCAAGATAAGAAGTTTGGATCCAATTCCACTGGAATTGAGGATCTTTCTCAGGAAAGGAAACCATGACTAGATTTGCAATTTAGTCATATTAGTATCCAGTGTGAGATGGATGTGAGGAGCTGGGGGAGGAGGGGAGATACAGTTAAGATATAAAGAAGTTGGAAAGTCTAGAAGAGGGAATATGATAGTTTTGACTAAAGTAGTGATACCAGAGATACACTGGTATGGATTTATATCACATTGGGGGGGGGGCGGTTAGAATTGACAGGATTCAGAAGCTAGTTAGATAAATGGTGACACAAACTCCTAATGAGAGAAAAAACTAAAGAGGTTCAGGCTCTAAGAGTCCCACTTCAACACATCTGAATGAAACAATACCTTCAGTTTGTTAGGTCCAGTTACTGCTCTCTGCAAAAAAAAAAAAAAAAAAGGCAGAGCCAAATCTCAAAACTCCAGAGGAGTCTGCCATGCCTGTTTCTTCACCTCGGAGTCCTACCCACTTGCTCTCTTCCTTATTTCTGTGTTCAATTAGTCATAATATCCAAACTCTTCTACGTCTCCTTAAATTTCCTCCATCTCTTTGCCCCTTTCAGTGTTCATGCCACTGCTGAAGACAGACAGCCACTATCATGTCCTGCCCAGGCTGAGTGGCCTCCCTACATCCTCTCTTGAAACTCTCAAGATTAATACCTTTCAAGAGTATCCAATTGCATTCAAGTTTGCCTGCTTCTCCAGCTAATCTTGACTTACAACTTTTTATTTTGGTATTTTCATATAACAAATGTATTTAAAAGTTACAAATATAATACATGGAACTCCCATATTGTCTTGGCTCAGATCCATCAATTCTTTACATTTTGTCCATTTGATTTGTCATTTTCTTTTAATCAATCGATTGGTTGATCAATAGATACAGAGATACACCCTTTTTGTTCTAAGTTCTCATGTGTATTTTCAGTGTGTATTACTAAGAATGAGATCATTCTCTTACATGGTCAATTATCAAAATTGGGAGTTTTAATACTGATTCAATACTACTATATCGTCCACGGGTCATTGTCTAAATTTGTCAGTTGTCCGAATATCCTTTTCATCTTTTTTGATTTTGCAATCTAGGATTCACTCCAGAATCATGCACAGAATTTAGTTGTGTCTTTCAGTCTCTTTAATCAAGAACTATTGCTGGCCTTTGTTTTTTTGACATTGGCATTTTTGAATCAAGTCCCTTCATCTGAGTTTGCCTAATGTTTCTCGATGACTGGATTTGGGTTGAGAATGTTGACAGAAACTCCGTGGAAATGGTGTTGTGCTTGTCTCAGTGTATCATATTATTAAGGGGGTCATGGAGTCAGGTTGTCCCGATACCTGTGATGCTAACTTTGACTACCTGCTTAAAGTGGTATTACTAAGTTTCTTCATTTCAAAGTTTCCATTTTTCCTTTTGCTATTAATAAGTATTTTGTAAGGAGATAAGTAAATATCCTGTTCCACATAAAACTTTGGCCCACCAGTTTCAACCTGCATTGATAATTTTCTGTCATTTCCTCTATATTTGTTAATAACATTCTTCTAATGAAGAAGAGCTATCTCTTCCTCCAGCATTTATTTATGAATTTATGCCAAATTGATCCGTTGGTTTTATATTTCACTTGATAGAATAGAATCCATTTTTATAGGATTTAATTTTATGAATAAATTGCTCCTGAATTGGCCAGAGGTTGCCCCTTCAATCTGCCTCCTTTTAGTATGTTCCTATGATTCTGAGCAAGTTGTTGTTGTAAGGCACAGATGTTTCTATCTATCTAACCTTATGCTACTTTCTAAGATAATCTTTTGTCCAGCAATACTGGAATTTTTTCCCCCATGAAGTATTACAAACTTTTCTTCCCACTTTAAGGCACCTGGGCATGTCTGTCTGACTACCTACACCTTTTTCCCTCCCATTATGTCTACCTTATACAGAGTATGAGTACAACAAATATTATTAATTAAATAAATACAAAGTGTCCCCACCCAAAAAAGGCATATTTATATGTGGGGTCAGAGGATAAAAATATGGATGCTTGAGTAGCAATTATAAGGTGAGTGACCAGATTCTGCTCAGAGCCATAGGAACTTGGAAAAGTATTCAAGCAGGTACTTTTGAACCTTTGCCAGTGATGATACTGAGAGAAACCCTGATCTGGGGGTGGTAGGAAGAGAATGAATGGACTGGATGATCTCTGAGGTTTCTTCCTAGTCTGAGAACCTGTAACTCTGCTATTCTATAAAATGTGCTGGTCAGAGACATTCCTGGTTTATCTTAGAGTTCAGAGGTGAGTGGAGTGTTAATCTTCCTTTTCTTTTTGTATTGTACCTAGGGAACCCAAGAAGTATGATAATTTTAGATGGAAATTTGTCAGTCCAGGTTGTCCTTGGTTAGCAAGAGTTAGCAAGCATGCTCAGTAAACACCCAGTTATGGCAATTTATTTTTTCCCAACATTCCAAAGCATGACACACTTTTCAACAGGAAGGAAGGATGCAATTACCAGCAATTATTTGCCCTAGGAATGTTGTGGTACAGAGTAAAGGTAGTTAGTTGGACTAATTAGGTTATTCTTTTTGTTCCATGTTTACTGGTTAAGAAACAGGACTGGATTAAAACCTACCTTATCTACCCAATGGGTGCGGGAGATTTATAATACTCCAACTCAGTGAACCTCAATTTTCTCATCTGCAGAACAGGGAAATAAAGCCTGACTACCAGGGAAATTATAAAGATTAAATGAGATAATGCAGGTGAAATAGTAGGCAAAGAGCAATATACCTACTAAGTACAAAATAAGTAAATGATTGCTATCGTTATATGCATGACATTAAGCAAGTCTACTAAGCAGTGTGAGCTTTATGCTATACATATATTTCACTGAATACTAATAATATATATCTCACAGAGTTTTGTGGAGGATTTGTTGCCCTATGGCATGCGTATGTTCCCAGCATACTGACACATTCTAAGTAAACGTTCCGATATGTTATTTAAAATTTAATCTGATATGCAGCAATCTTATACAAGAGGAAAGTTTAGGCTTTAGCAATATGATGTTCTTTTAATTAAATTCTCAGACTGAAGATTAGCAAAACATAAGGGTTTTTCATGTGGATTTTCCATTTACAAATTTATACCAGACAAGATGTAATTGAAAAATACCTCTTTCTATTTGGTCTCCAAAATATGAAGGTAACTAAAAGGGCTGTGACATTTTTAAATATTTCATATCAGAATGAGAAAGTACTCTTTTAATGCAAAGTGCTTTGGGCTTCTTGTTTTTGATAATGAGACTCTATGGGGTGATAGAAATTACTTTTATGACAAGTTCAGAGTTGACCTGTTCTAACCGACTGCTTATTTTCCAGGCCTGAGCTGTCCACATGCAGTAGCCTGGGTAATTCACCAGACAACTTGAAATTGCACTTTAGGTTCTCTATGTCAGTGTGGGTACCACATGTACTTTAAGTCTGGTACCTTCCTGTCACCCTCTGCATCATTTCACATGATTTATCATCTACCTGCATGTCCATCCTTTATGGCTGCTTTACTCATCCCCGTCCTCCTAAAAAATACCCTTCTCTTTCAAACGCAAGCTCAAATCACTGGTATCTCTCCACAGCTTATCAAACTAGGGAAAGAGTTTAACTATACTGTTTGAATGGGCAGGAGAGAGTGGGAGAATTACAAAAAATAGTGATAGCTCTACACTGGGAGAAGGGGAGAGGAAATTTGTGTTGGGGTGACGCAAGAGTACTAACCCAGTCTATCCCACAAGGAGGCCAACGACAATGTGTAAAGTAAGTTGATAAATCAAAAAATAATAGAATGAGAGTATTATTTTAAAATACAGAAGTAACAACCAAGAGATCAAAGAGAAGAAATGAGTAAAGGTGAAGGCAAAAGGGGATAAAAGGCTCAGCAAATGATTTTCATTTTTCATTAGAAATTCCCCTAATATTTTATACTTTCCTCCATACTAATCTGTTGTTTGGATAAGATAAATGAAGTTAAATCACTTCTCTCATGTTCCCAGGTAGCCCCTCCTGGGTGCCTAGATATTATTACACAATGTTTATAATTATTATTATTATTTTTTTGGTGTTTATCTCCTTCGTTAAACTGTGATTGCCTCACAGGCAAGTTGTATATCATAGTTTTCTCCATAGTGCTAACAGGTCCCTTACATAGTAAATATGTAAGAAAATATTGTTGAAATAATTCCAGAGTACTGGGGTTCTGGAAAGGAAGAGAGATAGACATACATTTAAGAAGTTAATTCAGTCATCATACTGGTGCAACAAGCAACTGACGTAAGTGGTCTGGAGAATAGCCACACAGTGCTAGGTGACAGTAGAACAGGGGACCAGGATAAGACTGCTGAGATGTAGGAGGGAGATGGGGACGTCTTTCCTTTCCCAGGAAATGAGGTATTTCCCAGAGAAGCTGAGGTATGAGAGGTGCTAATGAGCCAACATGAAGAGAATGTATTCACTTGCAGGAAGGGAACCAAGAAATGGGCATTCTGCTCTTCCTACAACTTAATGTCTTGGTGACAGAGAAAAGGAGCCTTCATTCAGATGTTTTCTGAATTCAAGCCAGTAAGAGATTCAGGAGCAATACACCATGAGTGGTAAATCTGGAAAATGTCTCATTCTAAAAATGTTGAAAGAGGAAGGGGCTATTACAGGAAATTGTATGAAATATCTTATGAATGCCATTTAAAGAAAGAGTTAGGGATATCTGGTGGTTACAAATGAGTATGTAGTTATGTCTCTCATTTAAAAACACAATGAAATAAAGCAAAAACAAGTTTTGATGCCATTTCTCTTGCCTGCTCCTGTCCTATTTCTTTGGTCTCTTTGGCTATAAACCACTAGTTTTCTACATTTTCTATCTCTAGTTTTCTTCTCTTTCTCTCTTAAACTTGCTCCACAAAAACTGTTCTTCCCCACATTGCTAGTGACCTCCAAGTTGTCAAACCCTGTGTCAACAGAAGAGTATACAAATTATACTCTGTAAAATAATTTAAAGAGGCTTATTCTGAGCCAAAGTTAAGGACTATCACTCAGAGCCACACCCAAGAAGCCTTGAGCAAGCAAGTGGACTTGCAGTAGTGGGGTTACAGTTTGGTTTTAGACATTTCAGGGAGGCAGAATTACAGGTAGGGTCATAAATCAATATGTGGAAAGCATACATTGGTTTGATCCAAGAAGGTAGGACATCTCAAAGTGGGGGCCAACAGATTTTGGGTTTAAAGATCTTCAGCTGACAATTGAATGAAAGAGTTAGGCTCTGTCTACTAGACCAGGAGTCAGTGAAAAGGAATGCTTAAGATAAAGGGTCTAATAATCAGAAACAAACTATGGGATTCTATACCCAGACCCAAGTGATTTGTTGTGTATATTGAGTCTTGCATGGCCTTAGGCCTGTTAATGAGTCACAAAGGACATCTCTAAGAATGGAAAGGGAGCATGATGAGGTATGTCTGATTTCCTTTGTCATGGCTGGCAATTCAGTTTTATGGGATTCCCTTGGCCAAAAGAGGGTTCAATCAGTCAGCTGCTGGGGGAAGAGGTTTAAGATTCTATTTTAGTTCAAAGCCACATGAAAAATGAAGGAGTAAAACACATAGAGTCATTTTAACAAATGAAGAAAAATGGTTTGATAAAATGTAACATTCATTTGTAATTAACAAAAACTTTCAGCAAGCTATGAATAGAAGAAAACTTTCTCAATCTAATGGATGGGATCTATCAAAACTCTTTAGCCAATGTCATACTTAACTTTGAAGCACTGAGTGCTTTCTCTATGAATTAAGAAACAGGACAAAGATATCTGCTCAAACACTTCTACTTGCTATTTATTTATTTTGTTTTGTTTTCTTTTGCCAAATGTCCTTCTACTTGATATTATACTGCAGCCAGGGTAATAAGAAAAGAAAAATATATACAAAACACCTGTACTGGAAAAAAAGAAAGAAAGAAAGCTATTTCATCTAGCAGTTGTAGAAAATTCTAAGGAAGCTATACAATAGACACAAAACTAAAAATTAAATTTAACAAAGTTCAGAATAAAAGTTGATATACAAAGTCTCATTATATTTTTGGATACTAGCAAGAACAATTAGATAATAAAATTAGAATGACAATTCCATTTATATTAGTGCAAAAAACTAAAATACTCAAAAATAATTTTAGCAAAACACATGCAATATTCTCCTCTGGAAACTACAGAGCATCGCTGAAAGAAATCACAGACAATCTGAATAAATGAAGAGATATACCATGTTCATACATGCAAACACTGAAAATTGCTAAAATTTTACTTCTCCCCAATCCCAATAGAGTTAATTCAAATCCGAGTAGCTGTTTTATATAAAGTGTAAAGTTGATTATAAAATTTATATGGAAAAATGAAGGAACTAGATTAAAGCCAGAGCTATATTTTGAAGAAAGAAATAATTGGTAGACTAATATGGCCTGATTTTAGGACTTACTACAAAACTATGATAATCAAGACAATGTGTTATTAACAAAACAATAGACATAAATATCAATGAAATTAGACAGAAAGTCCAGAAATAGACCCACGAACACATGGTCAACCAATATTTGATAGAGGTACAAATGTAAATTAATCAGAAAATAGTTATCATTTTAAGAAATGGTGATAGACCAACTGGATATTTATATAGAGGAAAATCAACATTACTCCTGATCTAATGCTACATACAAAAATATGATGCATATTTCAAAATGTAAAAGATAAAACTATTTAACTTCTAGAACAAAACAGAGGAAAAAATCTTTATGATCTTGATTTAGACAAAGATATCCTAGATAGAACAAAGGAACTCAAAATCTTATCTTTGGTAGGAGTGATCTGAACAAACTGCTCTTCCTAATTACTCAAAGAACGTTCCTTCCAACTGACGTTCCCAAGAAGGTCGAGGAGGCAAATAGGACTGAGATGTAAAGGAAGAGATCTTCAGAGAGCTTTAAAAAAACATCAATTTAAGAAATGTACCTTCTATGCCTATTTTCTTAAGTGTTCTGATGATGAAAGAATGCTGGATATTATCAAAAGCTTTTTATGCATCAATGGAGAGAATCATATCGTCTTTGTTTTTTATTTTATTGATGTGATGTATTATATTTATAGATTTGCTTATGTTGAACCAAATTTGTAAACCTGGAATAAAACCAACTTGATCGTGGTGTATAATTTTTTTTGACATGTTGTTGAATTCTGTTTGCTAAGATCTTATTGAGTATTTTTGCATCGATATTCATTAATGATATTGGTGTATAATTTTCTTTCTTTGTTGTATCCTTTCCTGGTTTGGGAATCAGGGTGATATTTGCTTCATTGAATGTGTTGGGAAGTATTCATTCTTTGTTCTATGCTTTGGAAAAAGTTGTATAACATAGGTACTAGTTCCTGTTGAAAGATTTGATAGAATTCCGAATGTAACACTATCTGGTCCTGGACTTTTCTTTTGGGGGGAGATTTCATATTGTTGATGCTATTTCAACGGTTGTTATAGGTCTATTCCAGATTTTTAATCCTTTTGGGTTGAGTCTTAGGAAGGTGGTGTGCTTCCATTCCAGGTATTGGTCCATTTCCTTCAGATTTTCATATTTCTGGGAATTGAGGTTTTTGTAATAATCATTGAGGATGTTTTTGAATTTCTGTGGTGTCTGTTGTTATTTCTCCTTAGAGATTATACTATTAGAGATTAAAATATTAGAGATTTTACTTTTCTGTTTCCGGTTAGGTTGGCCAAAGGTTTATCAACTTTATTAATCTTTAAAAAAAAACAACAACTTTTTGTTTTGTTGATCTTCTGAATGATTCTTTGTTTTCAATTTCATTTAATTCTGCCATAATTTTGGTTATTTCTTTTCTTCTGCTAAGTTTGGGGTTGGAATAGTCTTCCTTTTCAAGTTGCTTGAGATAACCCATTAAGTTGTTGGCTTCCTCTCTTTCTGTTTTCTGGAGGAAGACTTTAAATGCTATAAATTTCCCTCTTAGGACTGCCTTTGCAGTATCCCACAGGTTTTGATAATTTGTATCTTCATTATCATTTTGTTCCAAAAATTTGGTGATTTCCTTCTTAATCTTGTCTTTATCCAGCTATCATTCAGCCTATGATTATTTAGTTTCCATGATTTTGTTTCAATATGAAGATACCTTTTGCTGTTGATTTCAACTTTTATTCCATTGTGGCCCAAGAAGATATAAGAAATAATTTCTATTCTTTTAAATTTGCTGAGGTTAGACTTGTGTCCTAGGATATGATCAATTTTGGAGGATGATCTGTGGGCCGATAAGAAGAATGTATATTCAGTTTTATTAGGATGTAATGTTCTGTAGAGGTCTGTGAAATCCATTTGTTCTAGGGTCATGTTTAAGTCTAATTTAGTCTCTTCTTGGAGTATCTATCCAAAACTGTCAAAGGGGTGTTATCAAGGCCATCTACAACAAACCCACATACAATATCATATTGAATGGTGTAAAATTAAAAACATTTCCACACAAATCAGGAATGAGGCAAGGAAGCCCACTAACTCCTCTGCTATTCAACATAGTAATGGAAGTCTTAGCCATTGCAATCAGGCAATAGAAGGCAATCAAGGATATCCAAATAGGGTCAGAGGAGATAAAACTCTCACTCTTCATTGAAGATATGATCCTATACCTGGAAAATCCCAGGGACTCAACTACAAAACTCTTAGAAGTGATCAAGGAATACAGCACTGTCTCAGGATACAAAATCAATACAAATCAATAGCTTTTATATATGGCAACAATAGTCAAGCTGAAAATATAGTCAAGGACTCTATACCTTTTACAGTAGTGCCAAAGAAGATAAAATATCTGGGAATTTACCAAACAAAGGATGTGAAACATCTCTATAAAGAGAACTATAAAACTCTGAGAAAAGAAATAGCTGAAGATGCTAAATGGAAAAACATACCATGCTCATGGCTGGGAAGAATCAACATTGTTAAAATGTCCGTACTACCCAAAGCAATCTACAGATTTAATGCAATCTCATTAAAGTACCATTGTCATACTTTAAAGAGCTTGAAAAAATAGTACTTTGTTTTATACAGAAGCAGAAAAAAACCTCAAATAGCTAATACATTACTCAGAAATAAAAACAAATCAGGAGATATCACATTTCCAGACTTCAGGCTATACTAAAAATCTATAGTGATCAAAACAGCAGGGGACTGGCACAAAAAACAGACAGGCAGATTTATGGAACAGAATAAAGAACCAAGAGATGAACTCAGTTACTTATCATCATTTGTTCTTTGACAAGCCTATCAAAAATATTCAGTGGGGGAAAGACTCCCTATTTTACAAATGGTGCTGAGTGAACTGGCTGGTGACCTATAGAAGACTGAAACTGGACCCCCACCTTTCACCATTAATGAAAATTGATTCTCACTGGATAAAAGATTTAAACTTAAGACATGAAACTATAAAAATCCTAAAACAGAGTGCAGGGAAAACACTTGAAGAAATTGGCCTAGGAGAATACCTTATGAGGAGGATCCTCTGGGCAATTGAAGCAACACCAAAAATACATTACTGGGATCTGATCAAACTAAAAAGCTTTTGCACAGCCAAGAGCATAGTAAGTAAAGCAAACAGACAACCTTCAGAATGGGAGAAGATTTTTGTAGGTTATGCTTCTGACAAAGGTCTGATAACTAGAATCTACAGAGAAGTCAAACTAATCAATAAGAAAATAATAAATAACCCCATTTCTATTTAGGCAAGAGACTTGAACAGAAACTCCTCTGATGAAGACAGGTGCATGGCCTACAAACACATGAAAAAATGCTCATCATCCTTTATCACCAGAGAAAGGCAACCAAGACAACTTTGAGATATCATCTAACTCCAGTAAGATTAGCCCACATCACAAAATCATGTTGGCATGATGCGGAAAGAAGGGAACATTTCTACATTGCTGGTGGGAATGCTAGCTAATACAACCTATTTGGAAAGAAGTTTGGAGAATACTCAAGGAACTAAAAGTTAGATCTACTATTTGATCCTGGAATTCCTCTAACAGGTATATACCCAGATGATCAAAAATTATTTTACAACAAAGACATTTGCACCAGAATGTTTATTGCAGCCCAATTCATAATAACCAAGACATGGTAATAGCCCAAGTGCTCATTGACCCATGAATGGATTAACAAATTGTAGTATATGTACACCATGGAATGTCATGCAGCCATAAAAATGATGGAGACTTCACATCTTTTATGTTTACCTTGATAGAGCTGGAACATATTCTTCTCAGTAATGGACCTCAAGAATGGAAAAAAGTATCCAATGTATTCAATATTACTATGAAATCAATATATAACCACCTACACACTCATACAAATGGCAAAACATAACTATAGTCCAGAAAGTAGAAGGGAAGAGGAGAGAGAGGGAAGGGGAAGGGGGATATAGGGGGAAGGAGGGTATTTTGGAGGACCTCACTTAATGTGCATGATGCAATGGTACATTTCAACACTATTAAGCAAAGAGTATAATTGTGATAGATGTTACTTGGTTCAATGTAAGCATTTCACATTGTATATCAAATCAGTACACTGAACCCCATAAATACATCAATGTACAAAGTTATGATTTAATAAAAAACACAAATAAATCAACCCCTCCCAAAGGTCCTTTCTACCTTCATCTTGTTCCCTGAAGGTTGAGTTAAGACTACTTGGCATTACGTTTGACCTCACCGATGAGGTTCCCTTAATTAATGAATGTTCAGTTCCACTCAGTTCAAAAAATATTTGATTGTTCTAGTGTAGTGCTTGGTGCTCTGTCAAAGAAAGGAGGGCAAGCACAGGAATCATCTGGAGGGCTTGTTAAGACTGCTAGACCCCATGTCAAACATTCCAATACAGGAGATCTGGGGTGGGCCCCAGGAACTTGTAATTCTAACCCTCTCCCCCCATGGGTGATGTTGATGATGCTGTTTTAAGTCTGGGAATTACACTTGAAGAGCTATGCCTTTGAGGTAAAGATTAAGGGTACACAGTTTCTCGTCAGATTACTGCCGTGCTGCCTGAAATCAGCTCCAATGGGAATATTTACACCAGATAAATTGGCAGATGCTATAAGAAGATTATTTTTCCTAGGTATTTCATTTTCTTTGAAACTATGGTGAAGGGAGTTGTGTCCTTAATTAGCTTCTCATCTTGACTGTTATTGGCGTATACAAAGGCTACTGACTTGTGGACATTGATTTTATATCCTGAAACATTACTGTATTTTTTGATGACTTCTAGGAGTTTTGTGGTTGACCTCTATAAAGAAAATTATGAAATCTTCAGAAAGGAAATAGCAGAGGATTTTAACAAATGGAAGAACACACCATGCTCATGGATGGGCAGAATCAACATTGTTAAAATGTCTATACTTCCCAAAGCAATCTATCTATTCAATGCCATTCCTATCAAAATACCAACATCGTACTTTCAAGATTTGGAAAAAATGATTCTGCATTTTGTATGGAACCGGAAAAAATCCCGTATAGCTAAGGCAATTCTTACTAATAAAAATAAAGCTGGGGGCATCAGCATACCAGATTTTAGTCTGTACTACAAAGCTATAGTGGTCAAGACAGCATGGTACTGGCACAAAAATAGAGACATAGACACTTGGAATCAAATAGAAAACCAAGAAATGAAACTAACATCTTACAACCACCTAATCTTTGATAAACCAAACAAGAACATACCTTGGGGGGAAAGACTCCCTATTCAATAAATGGTGTTGGGAGAACTGGATATCCACGTGTAAAAGACTGAAACTGGACCCACACCTTTCCCCACTCACAAAAATTGATTCAAGATGAATAAAGGACTTAAATTTAAGGCATGAAACAATAAAAATCCTCAAAGAAAGCATAGGAAAAACACTGGAAGATATTGGCCTGGGGAAAGACTTCATGAAGAAGACTGCCATCGCAATTGCAACAACAACAAAAATAAACAAATGGGACTTCATTAAACTGAAAAGCTTCTGTACAGCCAAGGAGACAACAACCAAAGCAAAGAGACAACCTACACAATGGGAAAGGATATTTGCATATTTTCAATCAGACAAAAGCTTGATAACCAGGATCTATAGAGAACTCAAATTAATCCACATGAAAAAAGCCAACAATCCCATATATCAATGGGCAAGAGACATGAATAGAACCTTCTCTAAAGAAGACAGATGAATGGCTAACAAACATATGAAAAAATGTTCATCATCCCTATCTATTAGAGAAATGCAAATCAAAACAACCCTGAGATACCATCTAACCCCAGTGAGAATGGCCCACATCACAAAATCTCAAAACTGCAGATGCTGGCATGGATGTGGAGAGAAGGGAACACTTTAACACTGCTGGTGGGACTGCAAACTAGTACAACCTTTCTGGAAGGAAGTATGGAGAAACCTCAAAGCACTCAAGCCAGACCTCCCATTTGATCCTGCAATCCCATTACTGGGCATCTACCCAGAAGGAAAAAAATCCTTTTATCATAAGGACACTTGTACTAGACTGTTTACTGCAGCTCAATTTACAATCGCCAAAATGTGGAAACAGCCTAAATGCCCACCAACCCAGGAATGGATTAACAAGCTGTGGTATATGTATACCATGGAATACTATTTAGCCATTAAAAAAAAATGGAGACTTTACATCCTTCGTATTAACCTGGATGGAAGTGGAAGACATTATTCTTAGTAAAGCATCACAAGAATGGAGAAGCATGAATCCTATGTACTCAATTTTGATATGAAGACAATTAATGACAATTAACGGCATGGGGGGGGAGGAAAAGCAGAGAGAGGGAAGGAGAGAGAGGGGTGGGGCCTTGGTGTGTGCCACACCTTCTGGGGGCAAAACATGATTGCAAGAGGGACTTCACCTAACAAATGCAATCAGTGTAACCTGGCTTATTGTACCCTCAATGAATCCCCAACAATAAGAAAAAAAGAAGATTATTTTTTCCCTAGGTAGCCTGTTGTTAACATTTGCTAACACACTGTTGAATCATACACAACTGCCTATGTACAAATTCTAGTTTTTTGTATTTTTTTAATATATGACCCTTGAGAAAAGCACTCATTAAGCCTCAGTGACTCCATCTGTATGCAGGACTACCCTTAGAGGATTATTTTAAAGATTAATTGATAATGAAGTAAAACATGTATTTAGCACAAAGCATAGCACATACTTATATTCTCATAATGGACCTGTTACAATTATTGGTGGGAGCAAGAGGAAATGTAAGCACACAGTTGAGATATACTTTGGTCCATGCTCTGATTGAAGGATGTATAGGATGTCGCCAGAGCACAAAGAAAGGTCTGAACTTCCAGATTGGAGGGGTATGATCAGGGAAATAGTCCTTTATCATTTCTTTAGAACCTGGAAGGGTAAAGCGGGAGAGTAAGGGGGAGTTGGAAGTGAGGGGTGTCAGGAAACCTGGGCTACCATCCAGCAACCTGATGAAATTAAGCAGTGGGACTTGATTCCCACACATCACAGCTCAAGTTCTGTGCACCATTAAACACATATCAGATTCAGTTTGTCATCTTTGATCACATCAATAGCCCTGTTTCTGTCGGCTCTGGCTTCATACCTGGTTGCTCTGGCATTACAGCTGTCTGCTCAAGACTTTAGTAATGAAAATGAGTGGAATTTATGCAACACTTTACAGTTTTCATAGCATTCTCACTTCCTTTCCTTATCTCAATTTCACAAACAATATTGTAAGACATGCACATTTACTTATGCATTTATCTGTCTGTTCAAAAGTATTTATTGAGTGCCAGGAACTACCCAACGTGCTGAAGACAGTTAATGAACAAAATAGATATGGATCTTGCACTCGTAAAATGTATAGATTTTAACTTACTATTCATTCCTTTCCTTTTTTCAATTACTATTGGGAAAGCAGAAAGTGAGCTCGTAACTAGGAAACTCAGGTAGTCTGAGAAAATGCCATCTACCCTCATTATCTTTTATTGATGAATAAAAAGAATTAGCCACTGGTTCCAGGTACAAGATAGAGAAGAGGACCACAGACTCAGAGAGAACTTAATACTAAGGCAGCGAGGTGACAGGTAATTGATACAGTCTATGAATTAAAATAAGGGCAGTGTGGCTGGACATCAGGAAGCAGAATGGAAATGGCATGACAAATGGTTGGAGAGAAAAGTGATAGTGTGATTACACAGGGCCATACTAGCCTTGTTAAGGATTCCAGTCTTTATCCTAAGAGAATCAAGGATTCTAAACAAGGGAGTGACCATGACCACATTTATGTTTTTAAAAACTCTCTATAAAGGAAGAAAATACCTAAGATAAACTATTAAAGGAGAATGTGCAAAATAGATTTGATGTAGGTGTGACAGAGAGGGTAACATCAAAGGTTAATCTCAGATTTGAGACATGATTATCTGATTGGGTGAGACGCTGTCTACTGAATCTCGGAACACTAGGGGAAGATAAGTTTGGACAATCAAGGTAGGAGGAACTGGAATGGTGCTAGCATTCTGGCTGTATTGGGGACACTGTGAAATCTTTAAGTGGTGACCTCAAGCAGTCAGTTATATATAAGAGAATAGACCTCAGAAAAAAGATCTGGGCTAGAATTATATGGATGTGGTTTTATCACCTGCCATGTGGGGGTGAGGGAAAGAGAGCAGCGAAAAGAAAAAGGGCCTGGGATCATGCCCCAAGTAATTACACTTAATACACCCTGAGGAGGACTCGGAGAAGTGGGAGGAACATGGTGGGGAGTGTTGTAATAAATAAGTCAAGGAAAGAACATGTTTCTACTTTCCAGTGAAAGTGATTAGTCCAAATCCTGTTTAAACAGTGAGCAGTGAAGTCAGGAACGGAAAGAGGTCCATGGGTGTAGCCGATGGGAGTAACTAATGACCACATAAGGGAAGCATCTGGTGGATTGTTCAAGGCAAGGGCTGGATCACAAATGGGAGCGCAGAAGTGGAGTTAATTCATTTGGCAAGGCACTTGGCTGTGAAGAGGAGCAGAATGTGAGGTTCAGGATGCTTTTGTTTTACATTTCCTTTTTGTGCTGGGTACCATGCTTCCTGCATCAAGTAACAGCTGCAAATCGGGTCATTCAAAGAACTATTTTTCCCCCCCAGTTTATTTTTCAGTGAATTGGCTTTAGGGAAACTGATTTTCAGTGAATTGATCTGCAGCCAAGTTCAGAAGTCCCTGTCAATCACAGCCGTCAACAGTCGAGTACTTACCACATGTCAGGCACTGTGCTGGGAACTATGTGTGTCTTCCTTTATCTTCTTGGGAATCACTAGCAGATAGAATGGTGTTGGGCTCACTTTGCCAGCCTAGAAATAGAAGCACAGGAAGGGGATGTAACTTGCCCAAGGTCATGCATCCAGGAAGGGAAGTGACAGATTTAACTTGGATCCACCTGGCACCAAATCCAAAGCTCCTAACTGCCTTGCCTCAGCTTCCCATGCCTCAGCGAAGGCCTGGCACATCATTTCAGAACATGTCAACCTGAACTATTAGCAGGAAAGAGCTACTATTTTTATTTTTATTTTTATTTTTAGAGACGGGTCTCATGAAGTTCTGAGCTGGTGTGGTCCTCCCTTCTTGGCTTCCCACAGCAATGAGGTACTTTAGATCCTTGAGTGAGAGTTTGATCTTATGAAAGAAATATTTCAAAATTCCTCCAATAACTGGGAAGGTTGGAGTTACATTGGGCAGTTCTTCCTTCCTCTTTTTGCCTTTACTTAAATAGACTATTTTATGTATCAGATTTCAGCGTAACTTGTTTTTCTAGGAGCATCGCCTCTGACCTCAGCACTTAGGGAGGTGTTGAGTGTTGAGTGTTGAGTGTCATAGCTCTGTGTTTCACTGTTTTTCAGCACTTGAGGTTGTCACTGTATGGTAGTATGATATCTACCTTACCCATTCCTAGTAGAAGATTAGATTTATGAGGGCATAAACTGGATATTCGTCCCTTGCTCACTGTTGAATCCCCAGTACATAACACAGCACTAGGAATATATCAGTGCTCAATAAACGTGTGTTGACTCAATGAAAGCACTGCCGGTGGTTGTGGGAGCACCTCATCAGGACCGCAGGGAAGGGGTTGGAGTTCCATTGCAATCTTTACTCTTATCCCAAATATGGTGAAATGCTGGGATCAGCAGGCCATGAGTTCCCTGAGAAATGGACAGCTATGGGGATGGAAGGGTGGGGGAGGAATGACTCAGCCATTCAGATCTAGAGATCTTTTTTGGAGAATCCAAGAGGCAGAATGGCTGGGCCTTGCTTTCAACCTCCTGCTGTGGACTCCTGGCTGATGAAATTTGCCTTTGGGTCAAAAGGACATTGAAAGGGAATAATCAGAGGTTTCTGCTATGCTTTTTAAACTGAAGGAGCTGTGGAATATTCGGCAAGTTATATACAGATATCCAATCAGGCCAGCTTGTCTCTACCTGGGCAGATGATGGGGGAAGGGAGACACCATTACCACATATCCAAGCTAGCTCCTTAGGCATTTAAGAATTTTTCCTGTCCCTCCTCCCTAACCCTATGCTTCCCCCTACATATATGCACAAGCTCACGATTATGGATTCCTTCCCAGAAATCTCCCACAAATTCATCCTTTCTTGCCCAGTCCTATTACCTTAGTCCAGGACCTCATTATTTCTTACCTAGGCTTTTAGCTTAATACACCATTGATGTCACCTGCTACCAGGCCTTAGCCATTCATTCATCCAGCAGGTATGGTATTTCTAAAACACCAATCTGATCATGTCACTTCTCTCATAAAACGCTCCAGTGCCTCTCCATTGCCCTTAGGACAGAGGGCAAATTTCCTATGTAGGCAAAAAAGTCCCCCATAATCTATTAATAGTTCCACTTCCTGCCATGTCTCTAACAGAGCTCTCTCACTTTGCCAAAGGAATACCTGGCATCTCCTGATGGCAGGCACTGTGCATATTTAAGCCATCATGGCTTTGAAGAAGACATTGAAGGCATTGAGAATGCCGGGTCTGTGTGGCAAAGTCCTGCTAATTTTCCAGAACTCAAATCAGGTGTTTAATCCCCTTTGTCACGCCATCCCCAAAAGCCTAAGATAATTCAGTTGCTTTCAACTGATCTTCAGGCAATAATTCATTGTCTATGACCCTGCTAGAACCTTAGGCAACAGTGTCCGAGCTCTCAACATTGAGACTGTTATGCTTACTGCACATCCGTCTCCCTGCTGGACTGTGAGAAACTCAAGGGAGGTTCAGGGCGATATAAACAAGAGATTGAAAATTTATACAATGGTATACAGGTCTCAGTTCTACATCACAGTGTGACCCTCAGGGGGAGTTATTTAACTTCATGAGCTTGAAATGTTTCTAATCTACAAAATGGGAACCATAGCAACTAATTTGTGTTCTTTCCACGATATGGATCGAGTGTCAAATGCTCAGCAATGTCATAGCTTGGTTGAGCATATAACACATGGTAAGAGAATATGATAAAAACGATGATCAAAGGCAGATTTCATGTCCTTTCATCTTCTGATCCCTACAACGGAGTCTAAAGACAAAGAAGGCATGAATTATTACTGAATGAATGAAGTAGGCATTGGATGGGAAGTGCAGGGGCTGGGAGACATCCCTTCTCATTTCTTCATCTGTGCTCCCAGGCTGGAATTTTACCACCCAGCTTTCTGTTTCCCCAAGCACAGAGGCTGGAAGGAAATGGGATATTTTTCTACTCAATCATTTCTGAGCCCTGTCTATGTCCCAGGCACCCCCATGCTACGTGTTTTTACGTGTGCACTCAATGTGAATATCCACAATTTACCAAACAAGGAAACCAAGATGCAGAGGAAATAAGTCAGTAAGTGCCACCAGAAGGGCTTGAACCTGTATCTACCTAACTCCAAATTCCAAACTCCATCTTTCATGGCCAGAAGCAGCAGCATTATTCCCAGATGGAAAGCTCTCCCAGGTTTCCTAGGTGGCCCTGGCATTCCTTTGCAGAAAGAGATTCAGAGGATAGTCCATTATGCTGATGCTGTTGCCTTGAAACATAAATAGTCACTCACTATGGAACTGTTCCTTATGAAGAATGTGCAGGCTGGAGAGAAGTGAGACACAAAATCATTATTTCATGCAGAAAGACATTGCCAAAGGGATAGAATTACTGACTATATTAATTCTGCCCTTCAGCCCCCAGCTCGTCTCTCTGCATAATGACTTAGTCACAGAATGTATTGTTGGCAACATTTTGGGACATTTCCATTATGATTTTTGCAGAAGGTGAATAATCTACGACTTCTCATTTCCTTTCCTTTCCCTCTAACTCCTTCCTCTCTTTTCTACTGGTCCTGAAGCTCTGCAGCTTCACCCCTCAGCCAATCCCTATTTCTTCCCGCCAACTGTCATTCTTGCTACTACTCACACTTATGCCCCCCTGGCTCCCCTTTTTGTCCTCTGAACCCCTCTGTCAACCCTCAGTTCTTCTTTCTTCCTTTTACATCCACCAACAGTGTATCTTCTATAAGAGGCTGTAGGGGCTCCCAGTGGAAATTCCACACTGCTTTTAAAAATGGTACCATAGAGAATAGACTCAAAGACTGTCATTTGCAATGATTGTATGGTACCATCATACAAAGTAACTCTCTGGAATTAGGACAGCATAGAGGCCTATCACAGAGACCCACCCCATACTACTCACATACAGAATCCCAGAGTTAGTTAGACTATGATAAAGATTGGGGGGGAGGTAAAAAGCAGGTGTTTACTCTTGTATTCATATATTTATGAAATACTCTTAATTGTCAAGCAATGCTTGATAGGCAAAATATTATAGGCTCTCCCACATCCATCAGAAATTAAGCAGCTTTCATCTGGTAAGTGGTTGGATGGATCTGGGAGCATCTGTGAAGCAGGACCGACCAAAAAGAGTTAAAGTCACCATATCTCAGCTTGATTGTTTTGTGCTATCCTGTGCCCTCATTGCCTCACTTCATACGATTTGTAAGGCTAACTGTACCACGCACAGAGAGCCGTTGTGTGGAAAAGGAGTTTTCCTCAGTGTGATCACAATTTTCTAATGGTGTACTACAGTTTCTTTTAAATTAACCACAACTCTTACCACCACGTGTGGAGAAGCTGGTGCACTGCAGACTGCTTTGGGAGCTGCGGCTCTATCATCTCAATTGACCCCCACAGCACAGATGGGTGGTGGGAGTGTACACGTCTAGTGTAGGTGAGCAAAGGAGCTTGAGAGAGGTAAAGTAATTTGCCCAATGTCACAAAGATAGAGAATATAAATAGCAGTTACAACTGTTGTAAAAGGAGGAAACAAAATGTTTAAGACCTATAAAACATTGCTACAAGTGTTTACTGAGTTTTCATAAAAGTAGACTTGAAAAAACAGAGACTTACTGTGTTTTCATTTGGAAGAATTCTATTTTAAATATATCAACTCCTCTAATTTATAGGTGTAAACAATGTCAGTCAAAATCCTGGACATTTGTAACTGGACAAAATGATTCTTAAATTTAAAAAAATGAATAATCTGGAATGCCTATAAAAATATTAATAATCAGTGAGAATAATTTATATCAATATAATGATATATTGATTTACTAAAGTAATAACATACTCATGAAAATACACCAATAAATTATAGTATTAATAAAATTAATATAGTCATTAGGAAATTGTAAGAACTGGCGTAAGAATGTATAATTTAGGCATCTGGGCACCGTGAGTCTGGGGAGATAGGACTCCAGGCATCTCTGGCTGGTGGGAACTGCCTATCATCACTCCTATGAGGATACAGGGAGTCAGCGAGAGACTTCTGGACCCCAAGAGGAGGACTAAAACAGTGGAAAACCGGCAAGTGGTCGCGTGTGTTCAACCCGTCTAAACCCGCACACAACTTCCACAGGCACAAGATCTTAAAGAGCAAGAGGAAGTGAAAGGAAAATTAGGGCAAGGAAACAGATAAAAGAAATCACTCATGAGGAAGAATCAGCAGAAAACTCCAGGCAACATGAAGAACCAGTCCAGAACAACCCCGCCAAGGGACCATGAGGTAGCTACTGCAGAGGATTCCACCTATACAGAAATGTTAGGAATGACAGAAAGGGAATTTAGAATACACATGTTGAAAACAATGAAAGAAATGATGGAAACAATGAAGGAAACTGCTAATAAAGTGGAAAATAACCAAAAGGAAATCCAAAAACAGAATCAAATCAGAGATGAACGATATGAAGAATATAAAAAGGATATAGCAGAGCTAAAGGAAATGAAACAGTCAATCAGGGAACTTAAAGATGCAATGGAAAGTATCAGCAACAGGTTAGACCATGCAGAAGAAAGAATTTCAGAGGTAGAAGACAAAGTTTTTGAGATAACTCAGATAGTAAAAGAGGCAGAAAAGAAGAGAGAGAAAGCAGAACGTTCACTGTCAGAATTATGGGACTTTATGAAACGTTCCAACATACGAGTTATAGGAATTCCAGAAGGGGAAGAAGAATGCCCCAGAGGAATGGAAGCCATACTAGAGAATATTATAAAAGAAAATTTCCCAAACATCACCAAAGATTCTGACACACTGCTTTCAGAGGGCTATCGGACCCCAGGTCGCCTCAACTCTAACCGAGCTTCTCCAAGACACATTGTGATGAACCTGTCCAAAGTCAAGACAAAAGAAAAGATTCTGCAAGCTGCCAGGAGTAAGCGCCAGTTGACCTACAGGGGCAAATCCATCAGAGTGACCTCAGACTTCTCTAATGAAACTTTCCAAGCAAGAAGACAATGGTCATCTACCTTTAATCTACTTAAACAGAACAATTTTCAGCCCAGAATTCTGTACCCTGCTAAGCTAAGCTTCAAAATTGATGGAGAAATCAAATCATTTACGGATATACAAACATTGAGGAAATTCACCACAACAAGACCAGCTCTACAGGGAATACTTCAACCTGTTCTGCACACTGACCACCACAATGGATCAGCAGCAAAGTAAGAACTCAGAAATCAAAGGACAGAACCTAACCTCCACACTGATGCAAAAGATAAAACTAAGCAATGGACTCTCACCAAATAAGACGAATAGAATACTACCACACTTATCAATTATCTCCATAAATGTTAATGGCTTGTATTCCCCACTGAAGAGACATAGATTGGCTGACTGGATTAAAAAACACAAGCCATCCATTTGCTGTCTGCAAGAAACACACCTGGCTTCAAAAGACAAATTAAAGCTCCGAGTCAAGGGTTGGAAGACAATTTTTCAGGCAAATGGAATTCAGAAGAAAAGAGGAGTTGCAATCTTATTTTCAGATACATGTGGATTTAAAGCAACTAAAGTCAAAAAAGACAAAGATGGTCACTTTATATTGGTCAAGGGAAAACTACAACAAGAAGACATTTCAATTCTAAATATCTATGCACCAAATTTAAATGCTCCCAGATTCTTGAAACAGACCTTACTCAGTCTGAGCAATATGATATCTGATAATACCATCATAACAGGGGACTTTAACACACCTCTTACAGAGCTGGACAGATCCTCTAAACAGAAATTAAACAAAGATATAAGAGATTTAAATGAGACCCTAGAACAATTATGCTTGATAGATGCATATAGAACACTCCACCCCAAAGATAAAGAATATACATTCTTCTCATCACCCCATGGAACATTCTCCAAAATTGATCATATCCTGGGACACAAAACAAATATCAACAGAATCAAAAGAATTGAAATTTTACCTTGTATCTTTTCAGACCATAAGGCACTAAAGGTGGAACTCAACTCTAAAAAAAATGCTCGACCCCATCCAAAGGCATGGAAATTAAACAATCTTCTGTTGAATAACAGATGGGTGCAGGAAGAAATCAAACAGGAAATCACTAACTTCCTTAAGCATAACAACAATGAAGACACAAGCTACCAAAACCTGTGGGATACTGCAAAAGCAGTTTTGAGAGGAAAATTCATCGCTTTAGATGCCTACATTCGAAAAACAGACAGAGAGCACATCAACAATCTCACAAGAGACCTTATGGAATTGGAAAAAGAAGAACAATCTAAGCCTAAACTCAGTAGAAGAAAAGAAATCTCCAAAATCAAATCAGAGATCAATGAAATTGAAAACAAAAGAATCATTCAGAAAATTAATGAAACAAGGAGTTGGTTTTTTGAAAAAATAAATAAAATAGATAAACCATTGGCCAGACTAACTAGAAATAGAAAAGTAAAATCTCTAGTAACCTCAATCAGAAATGATAAAGGGGAAATAACAACTGATCCCACAGAGATACAAGAGATCATCTCTGAATACTACCAGAAACTGTATGCCCAGAAATTTGACAATGTGAAGGAAATGGATCAATATTTGGAATCACACCCTCTCCCTAGACTTGGCCAGGAAGAAATAGACCTCCTGAACAGCCCAATTTCAAGCACTGAGATCAAAGAAACAATAAAAAAGCTTCCGACTAAAAAATGCCCTGGTCCAGATGGCTTCACTCCAGAATTCTATCAAACCTTCAAGGAAGAGCTTATTCCTGTACTGCAGAAATTATTCCAAAAAATTGAGGAAGAAGGAATCTTCCCCAACACATTCTATGAAGCAAACATCACCCTGATACCAAAACCAGGAAAAGACCCAAACAAAAAGGAGAATTTCAGACCAATCTCACTCATGAATATAGATGGAAAAATTCTCAACAAAATCCTAGCCAATAGATTACAGCTTATCATCAAAAAAGTCATTCATCATGATCAAGCAGGCTTCATCCCAGGGATGCAAGGCTGGTTCAACATACGCAAGTCCATAAACGTTATCCACCATATTAACAGAGGCAAAAATAAAGATCACATGATCCTCTCAATAGATGCAGAAAAAGCATTTGATAAAATCCAGCATCCTTTTCTAATTAGAACACTGAAGAGTATAGGCATAGGTGGCACATTTCTAAAACTGATTGAAGCTATCTATGACAAACCCACAGCCAATATTTTACTGAATGGAGTAAAACTGAAAGCTTTTCCTCTTAGAACTGGAACCAGACAAGGTTGTCCTCTGTCACCTTTACTATTCAACATAGTGCTGGAAGTTCTAGCCAATACAATTAGGCAAGACAAGGAAATAAAGGGAATCCAAATGGGAGCAGAGGAGGTCAAACTCTCCCTCTTTGCTGACGACATGATCTTATACTTAGAGAACCCCAAAGACTCAACCACAAGACTACTAGAAGTCATCAAAAAATACAGTAATGTTTCAGGATATAAAATCAATGTCCACAAGTCAGTAGCCTTTGTATACACCAATAACAGTCAAGAGGAGAAGCTAATTAAGGACACAACTCCCTTCACCATAGTTTCAAAGAAAATGAAATACCTAGGAATATACCTAACGAAGGAGGTGAAGGACCTCTATAAAGAAAACTATGAACTCCTCAGAAAGGAAATAGCAGAGGATATTAACAAATGGAAGAACATACCATGCTCATGGATGGGAAGAATCAACATTGTTAAAATGTCTATACTTCCCAAAGCAATCTACCTATTCAATGCCATTCCTATCAAAGTACCTACATCGTACTTTCAAGATTTGGAAAAAATGATTCTGCGTTTTGTATGGAACCGGAAAAAACCCCGTATAGCTAAGGCAGTTCTTAGTAACAAAAATAAAGCTGGGGGCATCAGCATACCAGATTTGAGTCTGTACTACAAAGCCATAGTGCTCAAGACAGCATGGTACTGGCACAAAAACAGAGACATAGACACTTGGAATCGAATTGAACACCAAGAAATGAAACTAACATCTTACAACCACCTAATCTTCGATAAACCAAACAAGAACTTACCTTGGGGGAAAGACTCCCTATTCAATAAATGGTGTTGGGAGAATTGGATGTCTGCGTGTAAAAGACTGAAACTGGACCCACACCTTTCCCCACTCACAAAAATTGATTCAAGATGGATAAAGGACTTAAATTTAATGCACGAAACAATAAAAATCCTCAAAGAAAGCATAGGAAAAACACTGGAAGATATTGGCCTGGGGGAAGACTTCATGAAGAAGACTGCCATGGCAATTGCAACAACAACAAAAATAAACAAATGGGACTTCCTTAAACTGAAAAGCTTCTGTACAGCTAAGGTGACGATAACCAAAGCAAAGAGACAACCCACACAATGGGAAAGGATATTTGCATATTTTCAATCAGACAAAAGCTTGATAACCAGGATCTATAGAGAACTCAAATTAATCCACATGAAAAAAGCCAACAATCCCCTATATCAATGGGCAAGAGACATGAATAGAACTTTCTCTAAAGACGACAGACGAATGGCTAACAAACACATGAAAAAATGTTCATCATCTCTATATATTAGAGAAATGCAAATCAAAACATCCCTGAGATATCATCTAACCCCAGAGAGAATGGCCCACATCACAAAATCTCAAAACTGCAGATGCTGGCGTGGATGTGGAGAGAAGGGAACACTTTTACACTGCTGGTGGGACTGCAAACTAGTACAACCTTTCTGGAAGGAAGTATGGAGAAACCTCAAAGCACTCAACCTAGACCTCCCATTCGATCCTGCAATCCCATTACTGGGCATCTACCCAGAAGGAAAAAAATCCTTTTATCATAAGGACACTTGTACTAGACTGTTTATTGCAGCTCAATTTACAATCGCCAAAATGTGGAAACAGCCTAAATGCCCACCAACCCAGGAATGGATTAACAAGCTGTGGTATATGTATACCATGGAATACTATTCAGCCATTAAAAAAAATGGAGACTTTACATCCTTCGTATTAACCTGGATGGAAGTGGAAGACATTATTCTTAGTAAAGCATCACAAGAATGGAGAAGCATGAATCCTATGTACTCAATCTTGATATGAGGACAATTAATGACAATTAAGGTTATGGGGGGGGGAAGCAGAAAGAGAGAGGGAGGGAGTGGGGTGGGGCCTTAGTGTGTGTCACACTTTATGGGGGCAAGACATGATTGCAAGAGGGACTTTACCTAACAATTGCAATCAGTGTAACTGGCTTATTGTACACTCAATGAATCCCCAACAATAAAAAAAAAAGAAAAAAAAAAAAAGAATGTATAATTTAAAGAAAAAGTAGAGAAGAGATCAAAACATATATAAATACAAAAACATATACAATGTGATAGAGCATTTCACATCACTAGGAAAAAAAAACAGTCAATATATACTCTTAGGGTAACCCACTATATTTTTATAAGACTATTAATACTAATAAAAAGGGAAAAAGTGAAATAGTTACTTGAATATACAAAACAAAGTGAGTGACAATGAATTGAATGTAATTTATAATATCAGCAGAAAAAAAGAGAGAAAAGAAAGAATAAAAGAAAAAAGAAAAGAGAGAGGAAATTACGAGAAAACTTGCTATAAATAGGGAAGACATTTTTTAGCATAACTTAAAAGAGAAGAGATAAGAGACCTAGTGATAGATTTGTTTTCCTTAAATAGTCTTTAAGGAAATATTTATATCAAAAATATCATAAACAGTGCTCACTTCGGCAGCACATATACTAAAATTGGAACGATACAGAGAAGATTAGCATGGCCCCTGCGCAAGGATGACACACAAATTCGTGAAGCGTTCCATATTTTTTAAATGTTAATGGCTTGAATTCCCCACTGAAGAGATACAGATTGGCTGACTGGATTAAAAAACACAAACCATCCATTTGCTGTATGCAAGAAACGCACCTGGCTTCAAAAGACAAATTAAAGCTCTGAGTCAAGGGTTGGAAGACAATTTTTCAGGCAAATGGAACTCAGAAGAAAAGAGGAGTTGCAATCTTATTTTCAGATACATGTGAATTTAAAGCAACTAAAGTCAAAAAAGACAAAGATGGTCACTTTATATTGGTCAAGGGAAAAATACAACAAGAAGACGTTTCAATTCTAAATATTTATGCACCCAATTTAAATGCTCCCAGATTCTTGAAACAGACCTTACTCAGTCTGAGCAATATGATATCTGATAATACCATAATAACAGGGGACTTTAACACTCCTCTTACAGAGCTGGACAGATCTTCTAAACAGAAATTAAACAAAGATATAAGAGATTTAAATGAGACCCTAGAACAACTGTGTTTGATAGATGCATATAGAACACTCCACCCCAAAGATAAAGAATATACATTCTTCTCATCACCCCATGGAACATTCTCCAAAATTGATCATATCCTGGGACACAAAGCAAATATCAACAGAATCAAAAGAATTGAAATTTTACCTTGTATCTTCTCAGACCATAAGGCACTAAAGGTGGAACTCAACTCTAACAAAAATGCTCGACCCCACCCAAAGGCATGGAAATTAAACAATCTTCTGTTGAATAACAGATAGGTGCAGGAAGAAATAAAATAGGAAATCATTAACTTCCTTGAGCATAACAACAATGAAGACACAAGCTACCAAAACCTGTGGGATACTGCAAAAGCAGTTTTGAGAGGAAAATTCATCGCTTTAGATGCCTACATTTGAAAAACAGAAAGAGAGCGCATCAACAATCTCACAAGAGATCTTATGGAATTGGAAAAAGAAGAACAATCTAAGCCTAAACTCAGTAGAAGAAAAGAAATATCCAAAATCAAATCAGAGATCAATGACATTGAAAACAAAAGAATCATTCAGAAAATTAATGAAACAAGGAGTTGGTTTTTTGAAAAAATAAATAAAATAGATAAACCATAGGCCAGACTAATGAGGAATAGAAAAGTAAAATCTCTAGTAACCACAATCAGAAATGATAAAGGGGAAACAACAACTGATCCCACAGAGATACAGGAGATCATCTCTGAATACTACCAGAAACTCTATGCCCAGAAATTTGACAATGTGAAGGAAATGGATAAATATTTGGAATCACACCCTCTCCCTGGACTCAACCAGGAAGAAATAGAGCTCCTGAACAGACCAATTTCAAGCACTGAGATCGATGAAACAATAAAAAATCTTCCAACCAAAAAATGCCCTGGTCCAGATGGCTTCACTCCAGAATTCTATCAAACCTTCAAGGAAGAGCTTATTCCTGTACGGCAGAAATTATTCCAAAAAATTGAGGAAGAAGGAATCTTCCCCAACACATTCTATGAAGCAAACATCAACCTGATACCAAAACCAGGAAAAGACCCAACCAAAAAGGAGAATTTCAGACCAATCTCACTCATGAATATAGATGCAAAAATTTTCAACAAAATCCTAGCCAATAGATTACAGCTTATCATCAAAAAAGTCATTCATCATGATCAAGTAGGCTTCATCCCAGGGATGCAAGGCTGGTTTAACATACGCAACGCCATAAACGTTATCCACCATATTAACAGAGGCAAAAATAAAGATCACATGATCCTCTCAATAGATGCAGAAAAAGCATTTGGTAAAAACCAGCATCCTTTTCTAATTAGAACACTGAAGAGTATAGGCATAGGTGGCACATTTCTAAAACTCATTGAAGCTATCTATGACAAACCCACAGCCAACATTTTACTGAATGGAGTAAAACTGAAAGCTTTTCCTCTTAGAACTGGAACCAGACAAGGTTGTCCTCTGTCACCTTTACTATTCAACGTAGTGCTGGAAGTTCTAGCCAATACAATTAGGCAAGACAAGGAAATAAAGGGAATCCAAATGGGAGCAGAGGAGGTCAAACTCTCCCTCTTTGCTGACTACATGATCTTATACTTAGAGAACCCCAAAGACTCAACTACAAGACTCCTAGAAGTCATCAAAAAATACAGTAGTGTTTCAGGATATAAAATCAATGTCCACAAGTCAGTAGCCTTTGTATACACCAATAACAGTCAAGACGAGAAGCTAATTAAGGACACAACTCCCTTCACCATAGTTTCAAAGAAAATGAAATACCTAAGAATATACCTAACGAAGGAGGTGAAGGACCTGTATAAAGAAAACTATGAAATCCTCAGAAAGGAAATAGCAGAGGATATTAACAAATGGAAGAACATACCATGCTCATGGATGGGAAGAATCAACATTGTTAAAATGTCTATACTTCCCAAAGCAATCTACCTATTCAGTGCCATTCCTATCAAAATACCAACATCGTACTTTCAAGATTTGGAAAAAATGATTCTGCGTTTTGTATGGAACCGGAAAAAAACCCGTATACCTAAGGCAGTTCTTAGTAATAAAAATAAAGCTGGGGGCATGAGCATACCAGATTTTAGTCTGTACTACAAAGCCATAGTGGTCAAGACAGCATGGTACTGGCACAAAAACAGAGACATAGACACTTGGAATCGAATTGAAAACCAAGAAATGAAACTAACATCTTACAGCCACCTAATCGTCAATAAACCAAACAAGAACATACCTTGGGGGAAAGACTCCCTATTCAATAAATGGTGTTGGGAGAACTGGATGTCTACATGTAAAAGACTGAAACTGGACCCACACCTTTCCCCACTCACAAAAATTGATTCAAGATGGATAAAGGACTTAAATTTAAGGTAAGAAACAATAAAAATCTTCCAAGAAAGCATAGGAAAAACACTGGAATATATTGGCCTGGGGAAAGACTTCATGAAGAAGACTGCCATCGCAATTGCAACAACAACAAAAATAAACAAATGGGACTTCATTAAACTGAAAAGCTTCTGTACAGCTAAGGAGACAATAACCAAAGCAAAGAGACAACTTACACAATGGGAAAGGATATTTGCATATTTTCAATCAGACAAAAGCTTGATAATTAGGATCTATAGAGAACTCAAATTAATCCACATGAAAAAAGCCAACAATCCCTTATATCAATGGGCAAGAGACATGAATAGAACCTTCTCTAAAGATGACAGACAAATGGCTAACAAACACATGAGAAAATGTTCATCATCTCTATATATTAGAGAAATGCAAATCAAAACAACCCTGAGATATCATCTAACCCCAGTGAGAATGGCCCACATCACAAAATCTCAAAACTGCAGATGCTGGCGTGGATGTGGAGAGAAGGGAACACTTTTACACTGCTGGTGGGACTGCAAACTAGTACAACCTTTCTGGAAGGAAGTATGGAGAAACCTCAAAGCACTCAAGCCAGACCTTCCATTTGATCCTGCAATCCCATTACTGGGCATCTACCCAGAAGGAAAAAAATCCTTTTATCATAAGGACACTTGTACTAGACTGTTTACTGCAGTTCAATTTACAATCGCCAAAATGTGGAAACAGCCTAAATGCCCACCAACCCAGGAATGGATTAACAAGCTGTGGTATATGTATACCATGGAATACTATTCAGCTATAAAAACAATGGAGACTTTACATCCTTCGTATTAACCTGGATGGAAGTGGAAGACATTATTCTTAGTAAAGCATCACAAGAATGGAGAAGCTTGAATCCTATGTACTCAATTTTGATATGAGGACAATTAATGACAATTAAGGTTATGGGGGGGAAGCAGAAAGAGGAATGGAAGGAGGGGGGTGGGGCCTTGGTGTGTGTCACACTTTATGGGGGCAAGACATGATTGCAAGAGGGACTTTACCTAACAATTGCAATCAGTGTAACCTGGCTTATTGTACCATCAATGAGTCCCCAGCAATAAAAAAAAAAGAAATATATTTCATTTATATTTATCCCTATGTATGGAAATTTAAGAACTCTGTTATAAAATATACCATTGGAATAAATTAACATGATGAAGAAAAAAAATATCATAAACAAAACTGAAGAGCTGAAAGGCCCATTAGAAACTGTGAAAAAGTATTTGTAAACTATGTAATAAAATTGGGTATTTGAGCTTGTTTAATATTTTTGTTTATTCTATTTCTATTTGTGTACCAGAAATAGAATGTTTAAAACATGCAGAGTTCTTTCAAATCATTAAAAGGTATATATGCCTTGGTAGGAAAATGAGCAGAAGGTATGAAATAGCTGTTTAAAAAATAATAATATTCTAAATACTCAAAAAATGTAAGAGATGCATTAGATCCCTAGCAATTAAAAACATTTAGAAACTCTTGTGAAATACGTTTCATCCATTAACTTGAGAGTTAATAAAAGAGCCATTGTTGATTAATTTGGGCAACAAAGGACATACGCATACAATAGAGAAAGATACGGGAGTGGGGAGATGCGCTAACATTTTTAACTTTTGAGGACATTATAACTTTATGTATCAAAAGCCTTATAATACATGCCTAGCACTTGACTTAGTAATAAACATAGGCACAAACCAACCCAATGATTCTCCTAGAAAACGTATTCTGAATAAGCAGAGAGGTACTCAAATATGTATGTGAATGTAGATATCTCTGGATGAAGATATAGATATTTATACCAGTGTGTGGTAGGGAGCTCCTGACATAGCTCTCAATTACCCTGTCTCCTGGTACTCACACCTTCATGTTATCCCACTGGGTGTGGGCTGCACTTAGTGGCTTGACTCTGTAACAAATAGAACATGGCAAACAGATGGGATGTCACTTCTGTGATTAGGTAACAAGACAGACTTCTGTCTTGCTTTCTCTCTCTCTTTCTCTCTCAATCTCTCTCTCTTTTCATTTGCTTGTTCTGCCGAAGCAGGATGTCTGGCTGTTTGTATGAAAGAGAAGACCATGTGGCAAACAGAAAAGAGAGGCCTTTAGCTCACAGTCAGTGAGGTCCTAAGACACTCAAATCAACCCACAAAGCACTGGATTCTGCCAACAACCACCTGGTGTGATCTAGGAAATAGATCCTTCCCAGTCGAACCTTGAGATGAGACCACAGTCCCAGCCAACATCTGTGAAAGACCCAGAGCCAAAGCCTAGCCAAGCTACCCCAAGGTGCTTAAGCAAAGAAATAGAAAATATATGCTGTTTTGGAATAATTTTTTACTAAGTTCTGGAGTGATTTGTTATATAGCAATAGATAACTAATACGTGACTCTTTTATTGCAAAATTGGAAACAACAAAATGTTCATTAAGAAAAGATGATACATTATGGTTATATTAAAAATTACTTTAAATATTATTTATTGCTAAAGGAAAAATTAATGACATATGGTAAGTGACAACACAGGGTACCAAATAGTATATACAATATGGCACTATTTTTGTAAATTAAATAAATCCATGTGAATGAAAATCTACTGAGAGAACACACAAAACCTTCATTGTCTCTTTGGGGGAGGCTTTTTAACACACATAAATCTGTGAGTGGCTGGAGATAGCAAGAGCCTGGACCAGGGGTGTTCTCACTCATTCCTCCACTGTCATTTAACAAGCCACCGGGATGAAGTGATCAACAAAAAACAGTCACTGTCCTCAGGAACCTTACATTTTAGTGGAGGAGGCAATTAATCAATCAATCTATACTATAAAGCCAGGTAGTCAGGAACTGATAATTCTATGCAGTGGAATAAGGGAATATAAAAAAAAGCAGGTACTATTTTCTAAAGGTGCATTGGGAGATGCTGAGATAGCATTTGTGCAGACACTTGACTGTACTGAGGGGGAGTCATCATCTAAATATCTTGGGGAGGTGATTTCCAAGCCACAAGGACAACAGAGGTCCTGTGGCTGAACCATGCCATTAAGACCCAAACTTGTTTTTGTTACATGGTATATAGATTTCTCAATCCTAATCCAAGGAGACAAAACATAGGGGCTTAGCTCTGCTTCCTTCTTGGGGCCGTTGAGAGAAACTGATCAAACAATTTCTGAGACTCTGATGTTCTTAAACACCTCCCAACTAATGTAATCTCTACTTCTCCTCCACCAGGCTCAATGTCACTTCAGGCACGGGAGTTTATCACTGGCAGCTGGGACCTGGAGTCGTCATTATGGACTAAAGCGTGGGCACAATACTCACAGCTTCTCTGATTCATGTGGGCCTGTTGAGAGTCTCTCTGGTAGCAGATACAGTGTGATCCAGCCCCAGGGTGTCTCCCACAGGTGAGTATTGACAAGTAATTAGACTTTGGGATCCTTCCCTTTGTCCTGTACTTGATTAGCCCAGGGGCAAAAGCTCTTCTCTGAATCCCTGCTAAATACTGACCATTGTTGTAGTTATGCTTATTCCACACTGGGCCCAGTGATAAGAGCATTGTGGACCTCCTCCCACTTAATCCCCTCTACAGATGTGAGGTTATGATTGTGAGATAACCGAGGATAGACTTACTTAGGGCATGCACTCATGAAGTATTAGCACTGAGGTATAAATCCGAATCTCCTGGATTTCAGAATTTTTTACTTGTCTTTCCCCAGAAAATCAGATTTTGCTTTCTTTCATGTCTCCCTTCCCTTCTACCTCAGTGTATTATTTCATCCTGTCACCTGGTGCTTCCTGGTGTTTGTTACTGTGTCCAGGCAGAACTGTTTCTTGGTCTATGTATCCCTACTGTTGCCCAGTGCTGGCCACTAAGATTAAATCTGCCCCCCTCATCCCAATACTGATCCACTCAGGCCTTGCCTTAACTTTCTCAGCCATGCAATTGCTATGCTATGAAATAATAGTGGTGAGTTGCAAAGCAAACTTTAAAGTGGGGTGGTCCTATGGATGATGTAGAACACTTGGGAATTCTGCTCTGGGCCCCTAGGTATAGCTTGTGGCTCAGTGCGCAACCTGTGCAACCATATGACATGTAGGTTTGGGGACCTAAAATCCATTAGTTTCCCACTCAAACCTAGGCCATCTTGAAGAATCATGTGAAATGTTTGTTTAGAAAAAAATGTAGATTTCCCCAGGACTATCCATAGACCCAGAGAGTGAAAATTGCAAAGCCTGGCTAGGAATCTCTACTTTCAATTAGCACTGCAAGGGCTTTTCAAGAAGATTCTCTGGGCTGACAATTTCTTTGCATAAATGGGCTATGTCTATAGCACCATTCAGATGATTAGACAGCTGAGACCCACGTTCTCCAGTTGATTTTCCAGCAGGTAAATTACCCAGTCTCTCCAGCCTTCATTGCACACTGTCTAAAGCATAGAGGATAGGACTGCAGGCTTAGTGAATTGGTAGGAAGGGTCTGTTAAGGTACTTGCAACTTTACCACTAAGGCATGACTGCTGAGTACTTTATTGGCTTTACCCTTAAGCTGATCTTGTTCCTGGGGCCAACCAGGCCTTCATTTAAATAATCCACATTGCTCAGGGTCTACGTTGTTTACTAGATCTGCCTTACATATGGAATTGTGTTTTCCCCCCAATTCATATGGCGAAGTCTTCACACCCATAATAACCTGGATATTATTTAAAGTGCTGTATCCAGAAATAGCACTTTAAAAAGATATGGGTTACATTAAAATGTGTCAAAAACTTTACAAAATAAATAAACAAATGAGGCTTTTAGGATGGGGCCCAAATACAATCTGTCTGGCATCCTTTTAAGAAGAGAAAAAGACAATAGGGCTGGAGGAGCACAGAGAAGCAACTTTGTGAAGAGGCAGCATGCAGGTGGCCGCCTGCAAGCGCTGGAGAGAGGGCTCAGAGGAGACACTTTCCAGCTTCTAGAATGGTGAGAGAATAAACCTCTATTGTTTAAGAAACCCTGTCTGTTGTGTTCTGTTGGCAGCACTAGCAGAATAACAGAGGTTGCTCTAAGAAAGTAGCTCAGATTGGTGGCTTCAACCACAGAAATTGATTGTCTCACAATTCTGGACACTAGAAGTGTTAGCTCAAGGTGCCTGCGGGGTGACTTCTTCAGAGGCTTCCCTCCCGGCTTTAGGTGGCCTTCTGCTCTCTGTGTCTCCACAGGGTCGTTCTTTGGTGTGTCTGTGTCCTAATCTCCTCTTTTTACAAGGACACCAGGCATATTAAATTAGACCCTGCCCATACATGGTCTGACCTCATTTTACTTTAATTACCTCTTTCAAAACCCTGTTAGCAGGAACAATCAGACTCTGAAGTACTATGGGTTAGGATTCCATCATATTAGGGGGACACAATTCAGCTCATAACATAGACTTTATAAAAGATAGGGTGACAGAGGAGAGCTCCGGCTTCTCTGGAGAACATACTTTGGGCTTAACACCTTGCTCAACACATCTCAGCCTTGCAAAAGTACTGGAAGGTAGACCAGATGGTCTCTCTCTTACAGGTGAGAAACTGAGTGAAGCTTGGAGACTGACTATCCAGATGACCTCCCAGGTTGAAAGGGAAAGGGAAGAGGAGCATGGGTTTCTTCACAGTTCAGCCCAAGACTACCTAACCAGCCTCTTTTCTAGCCATTTACAGCTCCCAACCTGAACCAATTTGATGGAATTGACTGAAATTGTGATACTAATGGAAGCTGGCTCTCAGCTTGTTGTGACATAAGATAACCTGTGCAGGGCACTTAGTAAAGTGCTCAGACCCAGCCAAGGCTCTACACAGTGATGGCTCTTCCCATCATGATGATTATGTTGAAGCCTTGAAAACCTTAAGTGCAAGAAAAGAGGCTATCAAATTGGTGATTTTACCACCTGATTCCAGGTACCCAGGCTAACACTGGCACACTGGAATGGGGGATGTTTTCACACACATTAGCAGCCCTGGGGAGAAAGCATCATTGTCATCCTCTGTGTCAACTGGACAGTCCTGCTGTCCTCAATGCTGTGGGAAATCAAAAAAACCAAAGTTTCATGAGTTTCTTTGAATGGGTTCATCTAAATGGAACTAACCACTGACCTCTGCCACTGCCCTGCCCACGGAGATTCTAGGCTGCCCACTGTGAATTCACATCTCTAGAAATAGCAACTCATATTAAGGTTCTTCCCATCCAAAGAACAAAGTCTTTACCCTGCACTCTGCCTAGCATCCTCCTTCAGATTTTCAGTAGTCAAATAGTCTTAGTCTTAAAAGCTTAGACCTGGAGCTCTGCACTGGGGATCTGTTCCAAGTCTTCTAAATACTCTTCAGTTTTAAGGGAAAAGGGGGAAACACCTAATAGGTATGATGCCTTATTGTTTATTATTTCTAACTCGTGTATGAAGAGGCAGCCTTGTAGTCCTTAATTTTAAAGATGAGGAAACTGAGGCATAAAGTTTAGTAACTTGCCAAATCCCCTGGTCAATAAGTGACAAACTAAGGCCAGACTGACTCCTAAACACCTACTGTCAACTAATGGTCTCTGGCCTTGCGTGTCTTACATGTGGTGAGTGATCTGGCCCAGGACCTTCATCAGACATACACAGTTGAACTTGGAACAACACAGGTCTGAAGTGTGCAAGTCAACTTATATGCAGGTTTTTTTCTTCCTCTGTCACCCCTGAAACAGCAATACCAGCTCCTGTTCTTCCTCCCTACTCAACGTGAAGATGATGAGGATAAAGATCTTCACATTGTTCCACTTCCGCTTTATGGATATTAAATATATTTTCTTTCTTTCTTTTTTTTTTTAGACAGAGTCTCAGTCTCCCTGGGTAGAGTGCTGTGTCATCACAGCTCACAGCAACCTCAAACTCTTGTGCTTAAGCGATTCTCTTGCCTCAGCCTCTCGCGTAGCTGGGACTATGGGTGCCTGCCACATGCCTGGCTATTTTTTGGTTGCAGTTGTCATTGTTGTTTAGCTGGCCGTGGATGGGCTCAAACCTGCCAGCCTCAGTGTATGTAGCTGGCACCCTACTCACTGAGCTACGAGCGCCGAGCCAGTAAATATATTTTCTCTTCCTTATGATTTTCTTGATAACATTTTCTTTTCTCTGGTTTCCTCTATTGTAATACTATAGTATGTAATACATGTAACATACAAAATAAATGTTAATGATGTTTATGTTACTTCATGTTATGTTATGTTGGCTTCTAGTCAACAGTAAGCTGTTAGTCATTATAGTTTTGGGGGAATCAAAAGTTATACTTGCATTTCTGACAGCATGGGGAGTCGGTGCCCCAACCCCTGCATTGTTCAAGGGTCAACTATGTGATTCTCAAGCCTCTCAATAATTTATTCATAAAGAATCTGAGTCTTAGAGTCACTTGGTGACTTGCCAAGGTCAGTTAGCTCACAAGGTAGCCTTGGGATTACAAACTAGTTTTTCTGACTTGAAGTCTAACCATTTAATCAGGGGTCATTTATTCAACAAAAAAGAATTAATCACCTGCTAGACACCAGGTGGCCTTCTAGGCACTGGGAATTCAGTGCCATTTCTGCTTTTCTTGTGGGGCAGAGATAGATGATTAGCAATAAACATAACAAATAATTAATCCATATTGTGTGTTAAAGTTAAAAAGTATGTTAAAATGGGAACTATGGAACAGACTAAAGAGGTTTGGGGAGGGATCAAGGGCTTGTGATCTTAAATGAGTGAGAAGGTGAATTTTGCACAAAGACTTGCAAGAGGAAAAGGAATGAAGATGCAAATATAAAAGAGCATCCCAGACAGAGGCTAGCATGTGGGGACACTGAGGAAGGACCGTGCTGGCATGCTTGGAGACAGGGGAGCAAAAGAGAACAGAGAAACTAACAAAGAGAGTGGAAGGAGATGGAGTCAGACAGAAGATGGAAACCACTGGAGTCATGAGAACCACTGTAAGGACCTTGGCTTCCTAACATGAGAAGCACAGGAAAGCCCAGTCACAGACTCAGGTGCCCATGTGGGCAGGCAGGTGCCTTAACTAGCAGTGTGGCTTGGGTGGCACTGTGGTACAAGTGAGCCTGCCTCGTCTGAACTCACCTCCCTTCTCCCCAAAAGCAAAGCTCCAATGTTACCTGACCTATTCATCAAGAGAAGCCAGAAACCTGAATTGTCACGTGAAACCTCTCAATATTATTTATTCTGTCAAAAAGCACTATGCCCTGGCCCCACCTCAAATAACTCTGATTATAGAATTATAACAAATGGAGTCAGTTTGAGTCTTTTGCATTAAGTGTGTTCTCAAGAGAGTCTGAGATCACCAGGTGAGGCATTAGGAGGAATCAGGCTGTCACCTTCACTATTTGTATGCAGACATAAGATTTAACCTCTCAGTGCTGCAATGACCTGTGTGCATGTCTGTTCCCCTTACTCAGTAGTAAGCTAGTCAAGGCCAGGAACTGAATCTTCCATGCACACTCCTTAGTGGAAGGCTACACACATAATTGGAGTCTAGTAATCATTTACTGAATAAAGCGATGATGGTGACTTTATAGGAATAGCCTATATGTGCATAGGGATGCCAGGGAACGGAAGGTGCAAAAATAAAATAAAATTTGAGTTGTGTTAGACTTTGGTATTTAAGGAAGATATTTTCTTTTGTTTTCCAAACTCCTCATACTGTTATTGTATTGATTTCGTACTAATGGGAGAACTTGTCAGAATAAAAAAAAAAATCAATTAATATTCTCAGTCTTTCCTTTCATAGCCATTTGCCCTGGGATACAGACTGAGTTGGGGAAAATTCACTGCAACATTCCACCTACTGGCCCCAAGCACTTACACCACTGAGCTCACAACCACAGCATTTACAACTAGATATTATAGTTACATCTGGGATTTCACATGCTCTCAATACATTATTAAAACCTAATGTCTCCTCTGCACCAAGAGCCAGACCAACCCAACTCTTCATTTCCAAGGCTCTTTCTGGCAAAGGATATGTTTAAGAAATGGTTTGGTTTCTACAGTGAGAATTAACAGAAAGAGAAGCAGTGTCCAGGTGAGGAAAAATGGATCACAGGTCAGCCAAACAGATTATGGTGGGTGACTCAGGTATGGCGTCTAAGAGGGATAGCAGGAAAATTGATCAGACCCAACTGGGAATCCCTGTGTTGCTGAGATCTATCTGTGCATTGACGCAACAGGGCAGAGAGAAGAATGAATACCAACTTGCAACAATGGATGCTGATGCTGAAGGCCCACCTCAACCCTGCTCCAGGGTTTGACTAAAGAGAAGAAAGAAAGAAACTGATAGCCAAAGTGGGAACTCAACCACAATTTTTTGCTACCCAAACCCTCTCATTGACTCCTTTGGCTAGAGAGGAAGGCCATCTGGAGAGCATGGGTTAGACCCGACCCTGGGGATGGAGGTTTCCAATTCTACTTCTCATGCTGTGGGGGCAATGTCATGCTGTATAGCAGACCCAGAATTGATCCACAGTTGAATGGGAAGAAGCTGGAGAACAGTTCATTGTTCAGTTCTTCTTTCTACCCACAGGCCACTCCAAGAAAGCGAAGAGACTGTGGAACCCATGAATAGCTTTCACATCTGCTAGCAAATGCTACTCGTTAGATGGCGTGCTCTCATCAATCACATGGCTACTCCACCTCACTTGGGGAAGAACAAAAAAGATGAGTGAAGGCCCCCAATTACCTTTTCTTGAAAGGGTAAAAGTGTTGGCAAAAGCTTCAGTTTTAGTGGAAGCCTCCAAATGGGGAGGATCGTACCTACCATGCATCTGTGCTCTGCGCTAAAAATGGACACTACCATTGATGATCCCTTCCAGTGTTCTAGGTGTCCTTTATTATACTTACACCTTTATCCTCCCAACAATCTAATGAAGTAACTGAGAAGAGTACCCTAGGCAGAGCGAGGCCACATGATACAGCTAGAGAGTGGAAGAGCCGGACGGAGAATGCAGAGGTTTCACATGGGAGTGAGTGTTCTGAACCTCTGCCCAGAGCCGAGGTGTGCAATCCCCGCACCTGCCCTTTATCCCCATTTGGCAGGTGAGGACCTTGAGGTTTGCCCATGGTTGCAAAGAAGTCTGGGTGTACACCCAGTCCTGCCCAAACCCCTGGTGTATCCAATGGCTCTTTGAAAAGACTGCTACAAAGGAAAAGTTATAAAGACCCCTAAGCTCTGTGACTAATTGGCAGGCAGAGCCTCCTTTGAGAAGATCCCACAGGTAAGGTTGACCCAAGGAATGAAGGTTCTGGCTTGGTATTTATTTACTTATTTTTATTTTATTTTATTTATTATTTTTTTTAAACAGAGTCTTACTATGTCTCGGTACAGAGCCATGACATTACAGCTCAGAGCAACCTCAAACTCTTGGGCTTAAGCGATTGTCTTGCCTCAGCCTCCCAAGTAACTGGGACTACAGGCGCCCACCACAACACCCGGCTATTTTTTTGTTGCAGTTGTCATTGTTGTTTAGCAGGCCTGGGCCGGGTTCAAACCCGCCACCTTCAGTGTATGTGGCTGGTGCCCTACTCACTGAGCTATGGGCGCTGAGCCTCTGCCTTGGTATTTAATGCAAAGCTCCACCAGCTAGCAGCACAGGGTTGAGGGGGGAAGCAGAGGTTAGAGTGCTACTACCTCTCTGGTCCAGGGAGGCCTAAGCCTACAGCTGGGGATGACTGGAGCCATGGCTGTCATCCTCGGCTGCACATTTGAATCACTGGGGATACATTTAAAATAATTTGTTAAAAGGTCCCAATGAAATCAGTCAGAAATTGGGCTCTGATATACATATATGTGTATACCTTAAGTTCTCAGGTGATTCTAATATGTAGCAATGGCAGAGAAACACTAGGCTGGGAAATGCGCCTAAAACTGACAATTAAAATTAAAATACTCTCCTAAACTAACCTTTATCTAAGACACTGGGGGTGTGAGTGGGCAATGACACTTAAAATGGAAGCAATCTGCCATTATTAATGGAGTGTAATTTTGGCTATTGATACTAATGCTGTGTTGTGAAGAGGGTTTGGGGAGGGCAGCTGAAGGGGGTGGTGAACTTGAATGAGAAGTCCACACAGATGGGGCGGGAATCAGCAATGTGCTGCCCTTGTTTGGTAAACACACCCAGTGCTTAATGGTGCCTGTAATTGATGTCTAAAGTTATTTAAAAGTAAATTTAGTAGAAAATAATTAGCAATTTTATAGCTCACTACTTCCTAATATTGTGGATAATTTTTTTTTTCAATGGTTTTATCAGGCACCATGATACAACATGCTATAAAATCACTTGCCCCAGAGGCAAGTAAACAAGGGTCACATAAAGAGATAAGTCATGTTTTAAAAAATTGTTTGGCTATCTAGTTTCATCCATTGGAATGTAGGCCCTTCTGCCACTATTCCCCCATTTCCCCCAATCTCCGATCTGAGTCTGCAATAAATTATCCTTAATCACAATGAAGGAAAAGTTGTAGGAAGGCAGCTTGGGGATGACTTAGCCTTGACCTTGGGATCTCTTAACTTAGCAGTGGGAGAAGAGAAGAAAATTGTTTTCTTATTAGGCCTGATGTGTCCTTCCTTAATGAGCTTACAGAAATATTCATTCCAACACATAATTTTACCCCTCCCTTTCTCCTCCTAACTAGCCCAGAGATACGAGGAGAAAATTGGGTGATAGAAATGTGTTTACCAAGGATTTTGCCAAGGGTTTTACTAAAGAATTTCCTTGGATGTCCCTTTCTGGGACAACCTACTCATGACTGATAGAGAAATGAGTTGCGACGCCCCATAATCATATCATTGTATACAGTTATGATTTAATAAAAAAATTTAAAAAAAAAATAAAAAAAAAAGAGAAATGAGTTGCCATCATTTTTAGTACAAGTAGAGACTCTGAGTGTCTTTTACAAACCCTTCATTGATGACAACCAGTGTCTGCGTCTGTGAAATGGGTGTGATAAATTTTCCCCTCCTTACTGCTAAAGTCCTCTTCTCTGGACCAGCAGCATCAGCATTCTTGGAAGCTGATTAGAGATGCAGAATTTCAGGCCCTATCCCAACACTATTAAAAGAGAAACTCTAGGTATATAAGTCAGATATTAATATTTGTGTTTTAGATAATTTGTGGGTAATTCCTATGCATGCTAGAGTTTGAGAAGAAAAGCCACCAGTAAGTTAACAAGTAAGAGTATGCTCTGGAAAAAAAAAAAAAAGAAAGATGCTGCACAAACTCTGGGCGTTACTGTTTCCCTTTGTATTATTAAGTGTCATGAAAATATTATGAGTTATAGGCCTAGAAAACTCTTTCTGTTGATTCATCAAAACATCCTGCCTATACTAAGAGATTCTAAACCCTTTAGGGGCAGAAACATGGTAAGGCAGCTGGTGTAAGATCCCCGGGACATGTGATGTTTGGGGTGAGGTGGTGACCCATACCCTGCCTACAAGCATTCTAACTTAGTTTCAAAACAAAAGAATGGTACAGGCCAGATAAAATACTTCTGCAACTATTTGGTCTGAGAACAGATGTTATGTAATATATAAATGTTTGGAATGCTCAACCAAAAATGTACCTCCAATATTTCTGGTATTACTTTACATCAACTTTTGATATTATAGGAATTTTTTGTTTCACAGTCTGATGGAGTCTAGTAATTTTCCTGAGTAATAGATTATTTGGGCCATTTCCCCACGGCCTAATAAAGTCATCTCTGATAAGATGTGGTCATTTCTTCCTGGGTGTTGGTCACTCTCTTTTGCCATGAAGCACTGTGTAAGATTGAAAATTCAGGGAGCTATTAGCTAGAATAATGTTATCTGGACCAAGGTAAAATTCTCAGCAACCCTAGCTGTCCGTGAGGTCTCCTGGTTTAAATACAATATACTGATGTAATGACTGTTCCAAAGCTCTGGCCGTGGAATGGGCTTTCCAGCAAGTTCTTCCAAAAAAGTTCCGTTTGGCAAAAATGGCAAAAACTTGGTCAGAAGCCCAAGTTTTGAGTCCTTATTCCTGCATGATCCTCATGTGGCTATATGCTGGTCACCGCCTGGGACACAGGTAGGCTAAAAGAACTGCACGGAATTGGTAAAATTCCTCTGGGACAGATGATTCTCTCCCTCTTTTGCTTTTTTATCTGCAGAATGGGGTTCATAACTTAAATCAGAGTCAAGTGACATCATGGATAGGAAAACAATTTATAACCTGCGGGTTGCAAAGTTAAGTCAGTATCATAGCTCATCTGTGTCAGTCCAGCAATAGCTCAGTAAATCTCTTCTCTCCACAGTGACAGAGAATGGCTTACTACTATCCTGTGCAACTGTCCCACTATGTATTTCAGAAGAATATAAAATCCCATTTCTAGTGAAGCACAGAGATGCATGCCCCGAAGGGAGAAATTCTGAACTAGACCCTGGACTAGACCCTGGAGCTATTAGCTAGCTATGTGACTTTAAGGTAACCTCCTAACTTCTCTGGGCTTCTGTTTCCTCATCTACAAAATAGAATGATATTAGATCCCAACTCATAGGGTTATTGGGTAAAATCAAATAACATCGTCTATGTATTGCTTGGCATGTCTCCATCTGCTTGGTAAATACAGAGTGCTTGCTTTATGTCAACCACTGTTCTAGGTGTTTGGGTCAGAGTGACACCCAAGAACCAGCAGGTCTCTGGTCTCGTTGGCTTGGCTTATGTTCTTGTGGAAGAGCCAGCAAAGACTGAGCACAGAAATCTGATGTATGCTGTGTTTTAACAGCAAGCACTGAGAAGTCAACGAACCAAAGCACCCCAGGGTAATGGGACCAAGCTCCAGGCTGGAAGGAAGGGTTATGGTGTTAAATGGGGTGATCAGGGAAGGCCTTTCTGAAATGGAGTGAAGCAAGGAGCCATGGGCATATCCAGAAAGGAACCTTCCACAAGAAGGAACAGCACCTGACACTTTGTAAATGCTCAGAAACACCACCTTAAAGTAAACCGATGGTATTTAGTCCAACATAAAGGTGGGGTTTTTATCCCTGATGAAACAGTGCTAAAAGCATTGATTGAAGTTGTGGAGTTTCCAAAAGGTTTCAGGAAGAGACAGAAACTGTCTCTATCTTTTTATTGAGGTCTTCAATGATATTTTCAAATGAAAACATTTGCCCATTGTAGGCTGGCAAAATGCACAGTGAAAACGGGAAGTCTTTCATCCTTCAGAAATGTGAACATCTCTTCCCTTTCATTTACTCATTTCATTAGCTTTTTGAAGAGACCAGTAAGCTCAGTGAGTAAAGAGGCAATAACTGTGGAGGTGAGATGAAGAGGTCCGAAAGTGAGTTCAAATGAGGACTGAAGACTCTGCCTGGTGTTCCCCTCATTAAATGCTGTCTTTATTCGATTGCTAAGCCCTTCATTCATCTTTCTGTTCAATAGTTGCTGCATCATTCCTAGGGCCAGGCATTGTGGGAACAGAGATGTCTGAGACATTCCTTCCTCGAAGGACTCACAATCTAGTGGAAAATAATGTCTCAGAAAAGTGGCATTACCTGATCTTCGGTGCCAGTGCCGAGTATTTAAAATACAGAGGATGGAGCAAACAATTCAGCTGGGGAATCATGGAAGATGCATTTTGGTCATGTCTTTCAGCATTAAGCATGAATAATATCTTGCAGGAGGAAAAAAGATTTTACAAGTACAAGGTGCAGCACATACTGTGTAGAGGATGATGACAAATCAGTGTGGCAAGAACACTGAGCAGGGACTAGTTGCCAGAGAGGAGGCTGGAGAGAAGGGTTGGGGACAGATTGTAAAAAGCCTTATGTGCTAAGCTGAGGCATTTGGAATCTATCATGCAGGCAATAAGGAACCATGAAAAACATTGTATTGGTTTTCCCAGCATCTCCTTTTTGGAATTATTCTCCCCTATTCAATAATTACGTTTCTCAAGCCATAAGGGTAGGGGCTGGCTATGCCCACTCTTAAGGGTGACTCAGGCCAGACTATGAGAGCGCTCTAGATCCTTGGCCACAAGTATAGGTGTCTGAGTGGTCATGGGATCCATTTTGTGCTGGCGCTCTTAGAAAAATGCCTTTTCTTTGAAATTGTTAACAGCGATGGAGGGTATACTGCAAGCAGCCATAATATTATTATGAGAAAAAAAACACCTAAGAATGAAATCAAAATAAAAAAAGATCAGCAGAGGCAAAATACTAAAAGACAGAGGGGTTAAAATGGAGAAGATTTAAAAAGAGCAAACTTACTGTTATTATTAAATTATCAGTTATAAATTTTACCTTAAGCCAGCCACCTTTTGGAAACCTGTTGCGTGAGCCAGTAAATTCCATTTAGTCCTGGATCCTCTTTGAGTTGTACTGCCTGTCACTTCCAGTTAAATAAGTGACTCACTAATATAGGAGTTGAGAGTAGTTTATTAGTAAGGTGATGACATAATCCATTTCCCTTGTCAGTTAGCCTGGCCCTAGATGCAGAATGGATTATAAATAAGAAAGGGACTACACTCGTGGAAGGAAGACCACTGTGGGGAGACCCCAGAAGACCACATAAGAGAAATACAAATGTTTTTCGTTAGTATGTCCTATGCAATTATTTGCAAAATTTGACAGCACTAAATGGGATCAATGAGAAGGTAGATTCTAGAAACATCTATTTTTAAATTATATGCACAGTGTAAGAGAAACAGAGGAGCAAGAAAGAGTATAGATTTCTGGCTTGGAAAGACAGAGTACTCATTTACTCAGATGAAGAAACTTTAGGAGAAATAGGTTTGGAAGGTTTAGATCAGTGATTCTCATCCTTCCTAATGCCGCGACCCTTTAATACAGTTCCTCATGTTGTGGTGATCCTCAACCATAAAATTATTTTCGTAGCAATGAAATTTTAAGGTTGGGAATCACCACAACTTGAGGAACTGTATTAAAGGGTTGTGGCATTAGGAAGGTTGAGAATCACTGGTTTAGAACATCTAGGACTTGATTTGGATGCATTAAGATTGAGATGCCTACTATACCCTCAAATGGACAAATCAAAATTTCTTTGATATAAGAATCTGGAGTTCAAGGGAGAGATACAGGCTAAAAATGTGAGATTGGGAGTCACCAGCATGGAGCTAGTGTTTAAAACCATGAGAAAGTATGAGGTTACCCAGAGCAAAAAGCACATAAAGGACTGAGCCCTGGCAAATGACGAGTGAGCAGCATGTAAGGTTGAAGAGTGGTGTAGATGGAAAATACGGAGGGGTGGTGTGATTGGAGGTGATGCAAGACAGGAATGAATGAGTGATCAACTATACAGATGCTGATGATAGGCTGAGTAGCATGAATATGTGATTATTCACAAAGTACTATTATTACTAGTCTTGGTATTTGTTTATAAGACAGAGCCTTTGGCTGGAGGGAGAGCTGCTCATAGTCTAGTATTTAGTAGGATTTGTGTGGGATGTTAGATGTTAAATCCTGCACTTTGGGAGATCATGCATAGATTTGATATGGTATGTTGGCTCCCCCAGTATTCGAAGTCTGTAGATGAATCTACAACTTCCATTACCGCAGTGGTACAGATGTTGACTCTGAAGATCTGTCACAAAATGTGACATTTTATAGTGATACACAGATAGAGTGCAAGATAGTGTGATAAATAGGGTAGAATCCACCTATGTCTGAGGCCAGTGCTACTCCTTTAATGTGGGTTTGCTGTTACCCTTGTCTTACCCTGCGATGCCAATTAACATCATGAGGTCATAATGATTTTGCCAGATACTGAGGTCTAGTGTCCATTCTCATTATTGTCCTATGGACTCCTAAGGGCTTATAGTTTAGAATGTTTTCATATGCAATATTTATTTATGTTTGAGCAATAAAGATGTTTCTTCAAAAAGCTTGAAGGTAGGCGGCTGTGTGGCTGTAAGATTCAGTAGATGAAGCAGGCCGGCCAAGACCCAAGCTCTTTTCCTCAGTCTTACTCGGGCCTCCTCCATGTCAGTCATATTTCCTTTATGGCCACAAGACGGCTGCCACAGCTCTAAATCTGTCATTCCAAAGGAGGAAAAGGGATTCCTTGACTTTTACCATTAGTCAGTCTTATTTTTATCTTTAAAGATTATATTTCTCAGAAGCTCTCAGATGACCATGGCTCAGGCTCCACCGGCCATTAGTAGATCACATAATTGGCTTTAGATTAGTCACAATTCATTCCTTGGGGTTAAGGAAGGGCATCACTTACCCTGCACACCTTGTCACCCCTTACCAAAATGAAGCTGGGGTTCTGTTAAAAAGAGGAAGGGGGAGTACATGACTCCTGGTTAGACCATTAACATCTATTATAGAAATTGTGGCCACAGGGCGGTGCCTGTGGCTCAGTGGGTAGGGCGCCGGTCCCATATGCCGGAGGTAGCGGGTTCAAACCCAGCCCCGGCCAAATTAAAAAAAAAAAAAAAAAAAAGAAATTGTGGCCACTATTAATACAACTTTGGGAATTAGCTTATGATGTGTTGTTTGAGCTATGGGGGTAAATGAGAACATTCATATAATGAGAACTAGACCAAAGTTAGCAACCTCCAACATTAAATAAAGAAAAAGAGAAGAGGATAGTCTGCCAAGAAAAGATAGAATCAGAACAGAGCTTGGAGAGGCATTAGAGAGAGACCAATTATGAGAGAGGAAGCAGGAATGTTTTATGGAACGAGGGGGTGGCGAACAGCCATCCAAACACCAAAAATAGGTCAAGTCAATGAGAGCTGAAAGTGATGCCATATTTGATAATTAAGGCATCACTAATGACCTTATCAAGACTTTCCTTAGATTCATGGGAGCAGACACCAGGAGGCAGGGGTATAAGAAGAGGAAGGTAAGTGAAAGTTGTGAGAGGGTGGAATCTACTTTCAAAGACATTAGCTATGGCAGAGGGATGTTGTATAGTGTTTGGAAAATGCTACAGAAAAATTTTTGTATTGTCCTTAAATTGAAGATAGGATGATCTATTTTGGACTGGTGTTCAAAATAAAGTCTAGGTGGAAAGGGGGGTAAATGAATAGAGTTCATGATGCCTGGAGGTTGAGAACTAGGAATCCAATGCTGAGATATGCGTGGGATATGAAGGATTCATGCCATCACTAATACATTTGAAGATTAATAATAATGATGTTAAGGAAATAGCAAACCCACCGATCTCTTTTTTTTAATCACTCTCTCTTTTCAGCTCTTTACACATGTCATTTTAGTGCTCACCTGTCCTGTAAAGCTGGAACTAATACCACCTTCATTTGATGGATGAGGGAACCCAAGTTTCACAAGAAGCAGGGGAGACAGACTGGACTTTCTTCATGCAGCCAACTCCCGTTGGCCAAGGGAGCCAGAGGGAGGGAACATGAGGAGGGAGAGAAAGCTTGAGAAAAGAGGTGAGTCTTTGAAACAAATGCAAGAGGCCTGGGAAAAAGAGCTACTCGGGGACCAATAAAAGGAATGAATAGCAGGACTGAGGGCCTAGGTGAGGTTAGAAACTAGAAATTTATAGAGATCTCAATCTGTATTCTCCCATTAGCGCCAGGGCAGAATAAATGGACGTTAGGATTCATTCTGGCTCGGGGGGCCTGGTCTGAGTCTATGATTTACTCAGTCCTCGACCTGGTTCCTGTGGTGTAAACAGTTCCCATTTTATTTCTTGCCTTTTCTTTCCTCTCAGTAGGATGCCTGGGGTAATGAAAGCCCTTATTTCCAAAGCCCTTTCCCCATGCATTCCCAGGAGCAAATTCTCTCCCTTGGTACCTTTTATAGGCACTTCCACTGGGATGAAAACTAAGAACTATTTTCTTCCCTAAATGACAGGAAAAAAAAAAAAAAAAAAGACTATCTCCTGCTCAGTCGTAAAGTCTTGCCTTTGATGGGCAAAGTCACAGTGGAATCTGTAGCCATCATCTCAAAAGCTTCCTGTTCTTTTCTCTGGGGATAGAAGGAACCGAAGTGGTTGCTAAATATTGCTTTTTTCCCCATGAGTTATCATAAAGAACATACACCACTTCTTTTTTTATTTTCAGCATTTATTGTAGATTTTTGATTGTCCCAAGGCTGTTTCCATGATCTTAAAAACAAATTGGTGACAAAAACTTAGCCCCTAAATACATTTGAGGGGAAACATCCTTTATTAGAGAGAAACAGGAGTAATTGAGTTGTAAGCAAAGAAGTGGCAGGGGTAGATCTGCCGGGGGATCGAGGCTTCTTGAAATTTTAGAGGGGAAAGAAGACCAGGTCCTCCCATCCAACACAGAGACATGTGACCGTTGCTGTCTTTGCCTCCATGGACCCACTATACAGGCCAGCAGGACATGGACTCTTAACATTTCAAGAACCATAATTTGTCATTTTTCCGATCTGGTTTTAGTCTAATCTTGTGATTCTAGCTCATTTTGTCCTCTTTTGTTCCAGGATATTTTGTGTTTCTTCCAGGTAGGAAGTAGTGGAAACAAGAACACAATTTAGCTAGACATTTTCAAAAATCTTAATATCAACTCTTAAGTTGAGATATATAGTTAAAGAGAGATCCAATATTACTGTAGCCCATGAGTGCTGGAAATAAAGAGTGAGGACTAAGAACTTAAAGAGGGAGACAAGCTATCCCAGAAAGGGTCAATTTAAGAAATTTGCCAGAAAGTATTTAATAATCAAATTTCACCACTCTCTCCCAGCTGGGTTACTGGCTGGACAGCTCTAGTACTTTCCCAAACACATGGCATCTTTCTCCTACTAAAGCTTCATGAGGACAGTTAATGGAATTTCTCATTCACAACCTTTCTCTAGCACCTAGCAGAATGATGATATACAACTGCTTGCAGAATAAGGTAAAGAATGGAATAAATGAGATTCATAGCTACTTGGTTTGGTTTAACAACTGTCAGTGCTGAAAACCTCCTTCTTGTGTCTTAGTTAATTCTAAATAGAAATGATTGCCCATGGCCTCTTTAGGACACTGTCTTGCTCCTTATTCAAAGCTACTTCTCCCTTCCCACCCCCTCCCCTTCCCTCCTTCATCCTGGGCTATAGTTGTGATTCATCTTTCATATGAAAGTGTGAGTGATTATAAATTGGTTTCATAGTAGTACTGAGTACATTGAATAAGGGAGGGGGTGGTTTGATAGATGGAGGTTTAATGGTGGGACTTTACCTATGGAACATATTGCAAGGGTACAAGTCAAATCTATCAAGTATAGAACACAAATGTCTTAACATGGTGATTATGTAAATGAGGTGAAGGCTATGCTAATTAGTAGGATGTAAGCACTCCAATTTGTACAAATAATCAACACATTGAATCCCACAAAGGCATAAACGTATCCATGATCTATGTATATATGACTTAATAAAAAAAAAAAAAGCTACTTCTCCAGGTCCTGGTTGACAGACTAGATGTAGAGTTGGCACAGGGCGGTGAAGAGGTGTGTGCACTTGTCAAACATACACACATATCTAGGTTCACCCAAAGGTGTGCTCTCTGCAGAACAAAACTCTCAGCCATGTATGGTGAATAGCTCATCAGTACCCTGTGGCTTTAGAAAGACCATCAGAGAAAGTGGGACTCTGATTCAATGATGCAAGCCTGGGACCCATTCAGAATCACACACGCACTTGACCCTTGCCTCCTGAAAAGGCCACCTTCTTTATGTTTGTAGAGACCAATTTCTGAGACCAATCTGTTAGGCAAAGCCACCTTTAGATGCCCTTGTTTTATCTCCTGGGTCTCTGATATGAGAGTAATGGGAAGCACATTGGGCTAGAAGTCAGTAGATGCAGGTGCAAAGCCCAGCTCTTCTGCTACCAGGGTACTTTCTAATTTTACATCTATAAAGTGATGAAATGTGACATGAACGCTGAGGATTCTATACACCAAGTTTCCCAGCCCCACTATTGTCCTGCCTTGCATCGACTTTTTGTGCTTAGTGCAACCCTGTGGAGCCTCCTCGAGTTTCCACTGCCTTTTTCCCCTCAGAATAGCCTGCCCTGGAAAAATGCTCAGGACCCAGGTTCCTGAGGCACATGGGATAGACAGGCTGGCATCCTTGTAAAGGATGCTTTGTTCATTAAAGACTATGTGATATGTGAGTGTTAGAAATAAGAGTGAAGACTAAGAACTTAAAGATGGAGATAAACTATCCCAGGAAGGATCCATTTAAAAAACTTGCCAGGAAGCATTTCCTAGGACCAGATGAATAAGAAAAGTCTCTATTGCTCTGGGTCTCAGTTTGAATGTAAATCTTTATTTTGCTGTTGGAAAAGGACCCCCGGAATAGGTCCATGATGCTTGAGCCTGGTCCGAATGAGAAGTGTTAACCCCAAAGGGCTCCATGTCTCACAGTCACACATGCTTGTTCCCCATAGGTATTTCACTCAGAGCCCAAAAGAAGCTGTGAAGACCTTTCAGATCCCCCAAACATGAAAAACTGCTCTAACGTTCATCTGTGCATGGTGTATGGATGACTTCCCAACCAGTCCCTATTCTCTATAAATAAACTCAGTATCAATTCTCCTATTTCAAAGCAATTCTTTTCCAAGTGGTCCAGAATGATTAGATGGGGTCAGAGTCCTTCTAACTACCTTTTCTTGGCTTAGAAAAAAAGAATATGAAAATATCCTTTGAAATCATTTTGACTGCTCTAGGGAAGGTGTACTGAGGCTTCCCTCTCCTGTTATTTCTAGCATGAACCCATGTTCTGGTTTCATTTCAGTCACATTGCTGTGGAGGTTTTAGAAACCCTCCAGAATTCCCAACACCTCCCAGTCCCTATCATTAAATACCCGTTGTAAGAATTGTTGATCATCTCTGAGCTAAAAGACAAGTCTGCCTTATATTCTAATCTAATAAAGATGGGTGAGTATGTGGGTTTTAATTTTCACTATCACTGATTTTAACACATTTTTAGAAAAGGCAAATTTCCATCGGTTTGGTTTTCCTCCTTGATATATGAATCTATGAGTATCTGGCCCTAAGGGCAGAGGGTCATCCTCTGAACTTGGTCTCAGACAATGTCTAGGAAACCATAGGTGGAAGGAGGTTTCTGGACAGATTTACGTTGCCTGTTAGTGGCTTGGCTCTGGTCACTTAAAGAAAGGAGATAGCATCTTCCCTTTTGGAAAAAGATTTTTCTTGGTAATAATGTCCCTTAGTTACACTGTTGTCACCCCTTCCTCCATTTTTGACCTCATAGCCTTCTTAACTGTCCAACCTTGTATTTATTATCTTTTCTTTTGTTGGTGTCTACCAGTCTGTGTTTTTGCCTAACATTGGAGCAAAACAATTATGACTTGGGATGAAATGAAACACTGCTGAGTGTGGTCTTTAAGGCTACAAGTACTTGGTGGTCTTTCCTTTTTCCTGTTGGTTATTCCCCACGCCACCTTTCCTCATTCTGCCCCGTTTCCCACTGACCCTCAGCACCCCCTTCTCATAATAGTATAAATCCTTTGCGATCTGCACTTCCACATCCAGCTTCCCAGTTAGGCTGGAAGTCCCGTCAAGTCAAGTCAGTTTGGCTCTTCCCATGTCTCTTGGTCACTCTATTAAAATAAAATAAAACGACAGAATAAAATGTGACTGATTCTGGAGCAGCACTGTTTCCCTGTACCAGGAACACTGGAGATTCCTGCTTATCTTCCATTAAGGGAGATACATTTTTTTGGCCTTTATTTCCTGCCTGGATGACAGATGATGTGCTATCATTACCTCATCATACCAGATATTTCACAATTTTAAAAAAGTCTCATGTATCTTTTAGGTCTGAAAATGACAAATCCTCATCTCTTTGAGAAACTGGGAAACATACCTCTATGAACTCATCTCTCCCAAGCCCAATTTGTTACAAAAAGAATGTAAGGAGATTTCCCCTAACCCCAGCTTAGTTCTAGAAATGGCTGAGAGCCGCTCCCAGGCATGCACCTTGGTTCTCAACCATCTTTGTCTTCCATGTGAACAGTCAGGAGTCAGAGCATCAGGCACTGGGTTCAAAGGCTGGAAGTTTGAAAACTTCACTCTTTTTTACCTTACAAGGGTTTTGTGGGGTCCTGTGTGAATGAATCTTGAACCCTTGGTACATCTAAAAGAACCTTAAGTATGGTGCAAGGGAAAGGCCAGAAGGAGGGGAACTTGTCTGTGTATGGGGCGTAGTAGGGGCCTTGCTCCTGGTAGGAAAGAAGGTTTTATATGTGAATACCTTACAGTCAACAGTTCAGTGCTATTTATGGAGAGCTTTGCTTCTGGTCTTGGCTTTAAGCAAATCAGGGGTGTCTCACTTTCTTTTAGCACTTCCGTAATTGTTCAGTCTGAGCAAAACAGTAGTCTCACCTGAAGATATCCCCTTGGAACACCAGAAAGGCATAGAGTTCTGGAAGGGGTGTCAGATACCTCCTCCTCTTCTTCCTCCTTCTTAATAATTATCCTCATCTTTATCACCACCAGTTCTGCAGCATCAGCATCAGCATCAGCATCCCTTTCAAGGACCTGCCCAAATTATTTTGATCATCACAGAAGCTGTAGGTGGCAGGGCAGTAGGGATTAAATACACTCGTTTTGGAGATATGAAAACTAAGGTTCACGTTGGTTAATCTACTTGTCCAAAACATAGACAAAGGCAAGGATAAGGTCCAGTGCTCTCTCTCCTGGCAGTAATGAGGTCATGAAGAAACTTTGTTGGGAAAATAATGGGGAGAGCAAATGGAAGGGGGATGGGAAAGGTAAGAAACAGGAAGAACCAAGAATTAAGGTCTTAGGGCGGCACCTGTGGCTCAAAGGAGTAGGGTGCTGGCCCCATAGACCGAAGGTGGTGGGTTCAAACTTGGCCCCAGCCAAAAACTGCAAAAAAAAAAAAAAAATAAAGAGGTAAGGTCTTAGAGAAATGTGGTACAGGTTGGGGACTCCTAGCACTAAAGGAAAGAGCAGGTCACACTCTTTTGGACATAAAATTTGGTCTGAGGTGCTCCTAAAGGTTGCAGGGAATCCCTGTGACTGGCTATACCTGACAGTCTTTATGTCTTTATGACCCTGAAGTCATGGTTTTTATATACCATCTAAAGATAAATGGGGCTGCTAAATGTTTCTGTTATTATTGTTGCTTTGGTTTGAGCTGGTAGGTCTATGTGGCAACATCAAGGCTCTTAAACCTTTCAGGTACAGAATGACACTGGCCAAAGAGAGGAATGGAGGGGCACTGATAGCTGCACTATTTGGAAGGATGGAGTGTCCGTTTGTCATCTCTGAACCACACACAGCCACTTTTCCAGAGCCCATGAATCATTCATTCCAGGGGAAGGAGGGGGTAGAAAATTAAATATAATTTATGTTTGGCTAATTGAAATCAAATACAAAATTTAATCTCCTGTGAGTTGCAATGATCACGTTTAAATAGGGCAGAAGTATTATTAACCTGGCTCTATTTCAGCAAGTTGACTTAGCTTTTCTGAATAGAAAATAATTCCTTCATCAAGCCTCCCTATTGAAGAAGGGCACATGGCTTAGTGACTCACTCCCAGAGTGACAAGGATCAAGCCTGAGTAGACACCACAAAAAAATAGAACTTAAATATATGAAATTTTCATTTCTTTTTAGAACCATGAGCTTTCAACAAGATCTCCAAATAGACTCTTTAATATAATTATCCTCAAGATCCCAAGGCTTAGTGAGGCCTCTGCACTCTTTCTCCAGGGAATTTTTGTCTACTGTTATATGCAAGGGTGTGTAAATAATTTAAGGGGAAGGTTCCCCATTTTTATTTCTTAGGGGAAATGGCTTATTCACCATTGGCTAACCATATTAAAAATGGATTTGCTTGTCAAATTTATGTGACATATTTGTGTGATGACATAGGCTTAATACCTTTCTTTAGAAGCAAATCTTGATTTTCTGTGCTGATGGGGACAGGTAGACAGTCAGGGAGATGGATAGTGGTGAGTAGGTATGACTGGAAGAGCTGAATGAATGTTTGTCCAACCAGAATGGAAGTGATGAAGGTAGCCTAGATAATGGTCTTTCTTAACCAGTAGATTAAAGTCTGTAAGGCTTTGTTTAAAACCAGAGATGCTTTTGACTGAGTTATAAGGTCACCCCTTACCGACTTGCCATTACTTCAAAGGAGACTATGTCCCTTCAAGGAAGCCATAGAACCTTCGGGGCCACTTCCCTTGGGAATAATTCCCACAGAAGCATAAAAGGGCGTAGAAAGGAGGAAGGCAGGGCAAAGAAATACACAGACAAAATTCTCTTCCAGTGGTTCTAAGTCCCAGCTTTTATATGAAAATTGTTGAAAGGATAAACACCAGAGCTCCATCCTGGTATTTCTGATTCATTAATACGTCTGACATGGAGCTTGAGAAGCTGTATCTTGAATAAACTCCACAACTAACTGTGATGTGTAGAGGTTGACACTCACTACTTGCTCTGCTTCTAAAAGCAGTCCCCCCATCCGCCAGTCTCACAGTTCACACTTTTGAATAAGCAACACGCATTTCTTCCTTCAAGTGTATGTGTGTGTGTGTGTGTGAGGGTGAGTGTGTATATTTTGATATTCCTCTTTTTTTACTTGATAATGCAGGTATATCTGTTGCCGCCAGTTCAATAACCACTTTATTATCCAGAAAAAAGAATTTTTAAGGCTGCTTCCGAATCTGCCATGTCAGGATTGGCTAAGATAGGAAAGGCTGCACCCCTTTCAGGAGCCACATTCTTTGTACGATTGCAAGAATCAGCCTGCCTTGCAGACAGAACCCACCCAAAACTCTTGGATCTGGGCCTTTCTGACCATCCCAGAGGAAGGAAGCCCCTGGCATTCCAGGGTGGTGTTGGGGTGCAGGTGCCCAGCACAAACACACCATCGAAACCCATTGATGAGGTTGCATGATGCTTTATAACAACACCGTTTTCATTCAGCAGGAGAAATGACAGTTTAATAACAACTGAACAGATTTTTAACTCCCCCCACTCATACAAATTTCCAGTTTGACTAGAGTAATTCCTGGTTTTAGACATCTGGGAACAAGTGCTTGATGTCAAATGGTACATTGTAATTGAATCCAACTAATGGGAGGGGGCACTTTATTTGGCAGCCCTTGGTTGGGGTATCTGCAGACAGCCCTTGCTCTCTCCTGCTCCACATAAACAGGATCTGACAAGTTATCCCTCTATTTCCCCAGTATCTGCCATTTCTGCAGAGAGAAAATGAAGCATGAGATGACCCTGAGGGTCATTCTGTTTGCCCCACCAAACAGGGTAGGGCAAACAGAAGGGTGGTGACTACTCCACTCTCCTTGGCATTGTTAAGGGTTATTCATAGTGAGAGGCATGCTAGCTCTGGTCTTTGCTCTTCTGGGGACCGTAGGGAACAAAGCCCACCCTTGAAGCATGCCTCCGAATCCTAGTCCTTGGGGAAGAGGGTGTTCAGGTAAGGACACCTCCCACCAAGAGAAGTGGATTTCTTCTTTCACTCCCTGGATAAGGCATTCACCTTTGCCAACTTTAGGGTTCTGAACTCTGCTACACTGCTCTGAGCACAGCCCTGTGGGCCTGAGCCTGATGCAAGGGCATATGGACAAGCTTCTGTGTAATCCAGACTACTCATGAAGAGAAAGCACTAACCCTCCTTAAAGGGACTCTTAGAAAGAAGGCTCTCAGGGGTGTCAGCTTTTTTGGTGAGGAATGTGCATGCCTCTGCCTTCATGATGTGGGAAAGGAGGAAGTCCAAGGGTTGTGAGATGAGGCCTTTGAAGAAAAGGCCAGAAACACCAGAGAAGGAAGACCTCGCTCCCTAGGAGTCCTGGAGCACAAAGTGCTTTCTCGGAGTTTAGATAGCAGGTGCTTGTGCCAGGTACAAGATTAGAACCATGGCTCCCCAAACTAGAGTAAGAACCCCACAGAGTAGACCTTTCTTTCTTTTTGGTCACTTGGTAAACATTCATAGCATTGTCTCTGACATTGGCAGCTGTTTATCCTGTCTTCAGATTCTGTTAACTAGCACAGGGTAATGAATAGTGGATTCTGATGGCCTTCTGAGGGCATCAACCAGATACTGCTGCCCAGGCAGGTCTGGCTCTCAACGCCTCTGCCTAAGCCAGCAGCTCTGGAGGCAACCATGGTGTGATGAAGGAGGAGACCTGCTTGGCACCCCAGCAAGTGAAGCTGCAGCTCCAGGGTGTGGAAGGAGATCAGGACTGAGGAGCCTCCATAGCTATTCACTAGCCTTCCCTCCACATCTCTAGCCTCATTTGTCACCCTCTTCCTGTTCCCACTGGAAGTCCTGACCAGTCATTTGGTAAAACATCATGTTGAAGGGTTTGTAGAATTTCCGCAGTCTGTGGATGACATCAGGGTCAATGCGGGGATGAGTCCGACCTTTGCTTTTGCCCAGGCACCTTGGGGCACTGCTGTCTTCTGGCTTCTTGAGGCAAGGGAACCCCTTGGTTTTGTTGAAATAGAAATGTTTCTCAGTCACAACACGCTTGAGGCCTAGAAAATCCTGGACTTTGGCCATTTCCCCAGCAGGGTCCACTATGAGTCGCTCGCCACTGACAAAGAGAATCTGAGAGAGGGGGAAATATTGGAGCCAGTTCTCCAGGTGCAGAGCGTAGATCCCTATCCGGATGGCACTCCAGGAGGCATCGATCAGCCCTAGGGTCCGGTTTTTGAAGGCCAGCACTTCAAAGGTGGGGATCTCAGGTTTCTTTGACAGTGTCTGCGTGTAGTCGGAGATGGCCCTGGTCACAGGGTTTCTTACCACCACGATCAGTTTGATGTCCTTGGCCATGGAGTGGATGCGCTTGGGAGCCTCATTTGTCACAAAGTAACTTGGAGTCTTCTCCATGGTTATCTGCCCATCCACAGTCTTGGGCATCACATTCCTAAAAGATGAAGGAAAAGGGGAGAGAATGGTTATTGCTATTCAGAAATAGTATAACTTCTTTGCATAAAATGTGTGACATAAATAACCTGGTTTGAACTAAAAATCTCAAGGCTTACCCTAATTGGCTGATGGATTGGACCCCCTCTTGGCTAAGAGGATCCCTAAAATTGAGTTGCTGGCCAGGAGAAAGAAGATCAGAGATGACTCATCATGTCCCCTCACCTTCTTAGAGATGTCCTTTGTGACTCACTAACAAGCCTAAGGCTACGTAAGACCTACCTGCAGGGCCTCAATGTTCATAACAAACCACTTGAGTCAGTCCATTGCTTTGCCTCCAATTAACAGATCCTTTATCTTAAGCATTCTTTTTCACTGGTCCTGGTCTTTCAGACAGAATCTCACTCTTTCAGCCATTTGTCAGCTAAAGAATCTTTAAACCCACCTATAATCTGTGGGTTCCTCCTTCCAGATGTCCCACCTTTTGGACCAAACCAATGTATGTTTTCCACGTGTTGATTTATGGCCTCACCTGTATTGACTGTCTCCCTGAAATGTATAAAACCAAACTGTAACCTCACCACTGCAAGTCCACTTGCTCATGGTTTTGGGTGTGGCCCTGGGTCATGGGTCTCAAATTTGGCTCAGAATAAACCTCCCTAAATTATTTTATGGAGTATGGTTTCTTTCCTGTAGACTGTAGTGAGGAGTCACCAAATGAAGTTGATAAATACTCGGAAGTTCTTTTCACCTGTATGTCCTGACTATAGTCTTGATGGTGCATTATCAGAAAAGGCAGCGTGAGGCATACACATTCTTTCTTGGGAACATTTTTTGGGATTGCTGTTCTACCTATTACCAGTTATGATTAACCTAGATATACCCTTAATTTCTCTGTGTATTAGTTTTATAATCTCTAAAATGGAGATAATGATAGCACTGACTTCACACTGTAGCGTAAGGATTAAGGGAGGTAATGCTTGAAAAGCATTTCGCACTGAATCTGCAGGTTGTAAGAGCTTAATAAATTAAGGATATTATTATTGTTGCAGAGGCTTTCAGAAAATGTTTGCACTCGGTCAACAAGACCTCCAAGATTATCTAGCCTAGGGTTAGCAAACTACCACCCATCTCCTGTTTTTACGTGACCCCCAGCTAAGAATTATTTATGAACTTCCAATGGTGGAAGAAAAACCAAAATAATAATAGTGTATTTTTGATGTATGAAAACTGTATGGAATTCAAATTTCAACGTTCATGAATAAGCTGTCATTGGAACAAAGCCACACTCATCCTTTTACATATCAGCTATGGCTGTTTTTGCAATACAACAGCAGAGCTGAGCAGGTCGTGGAGACCACATGGCCCACAAAACCTGAAGTATTTACCATTCAGTCCTTTAAGTTTGCTGACCCCTGACTCCAAAGGTCTTATTCTGCAAATGAGAAAACAGCAGCCCGGGGACAGGGAAGGCAATGGGAATCAGACCCGCTTTGTGACCTCAGCAAACTGAAGTACATTCTGAGCCTTATTGCCCTCATTTATAAAATTCCAAAACCTAACCTAAAGTTTAGTTAAGAATAAAATGACATATAAAATGAAAGCGTCTAGCGTAGGTCTGGTTCAGTATGTGAGATTGTATCCTGTCTTTGCTCTAGAGGTTGCTCAGGGAGTCACTCCAGATTCCAGACCAGGGCCCAAATCTCTTGGTTCTCTACTACTCCACACGACCTCACCGTCCATGTTTGCCTTATGGGGGAACTCCAAGATATTAAAAGGGGTTGATGCCATCCTCCCCATCATCCCAGGCCTATAAGTGATAAAATGAAGCTGGGGATCCTATTATACAGCCAATTTGCTATAGGCATATGTAGACTAAAGTTAATCGACGATAAACCTGTTCAATACCTGTTGGTACAACAGGCCATCTGCCACCATGTGCTCCATTAAGTCTATTCACTTCCCAGACTTGCACCAAAGTGGTACATTTAGGATTACACAAGACCTCTTTGTTATGATGACATGCTTTTAAATGTCTCAGCTAATAAAACTTAATATAGATGAAGATCCCTTAGCTTCCTCTACCATAATTAAATTTATTTACTATCGTGTGTGTGGAGAAAGAATGACTTCTCTTTTATCTCTAATTCACATGCTCTGTCAATAATTAATTGCAACTGGGTTTTGAGGTTTCTCGGCAAGCACTTTTATGAGGCAAGAGGAATTTGCCTCGTGGAGAAATTCACATAGCACTGGACATTGTTAGGAGCATAATGGCTGGGCAGCATGGTGTTTTTGAATCAAAGCAATAGACTTGGCCATAAATAATCATGCTTGTCTTGGAGTGACACATTCTCTAAAGTATTCTGAATGTCTTTTTGTGTGCATGCCTATTTGCCCCTCACCAGATCAATTTGTCTAATTTGCAGGGGCAGGACCACATAACACAGCCTTTGGGAATCAGATTTGCCTGCGGTAAGAGTTCTGCTTCCCATGGCACTTTGATGGAGTTACTAAACCCATTATGAGACTTAATTTCTCATCTAAAAAATAGGGTTAATAAGAGTCCATCCCTCACAGGCTTTTAATGAAGATTAAATGTGATAATACAGGAAAATCACTTAGAAGAGTGCCCAATTAATGCCAACATTTTTTTAACTTAAGCCAGCTGCCCAAGATCAAGATCACTGTTACATCAATTCTTACAGAAGGGCAATGAAAAAAATACTTAGATTTGACCAAAATGGAAAAGGCTGAATAATACGATAACTAAGGGACCAATTTACAAAAAAAATGTATTCCAATTCAAGGCAATACCATCAATTGCGCCTCCTGATCTGGTGGCTGGTGACCATTTGTTCGGTTGAGGTATAGGAAATATATCCTATTTTTATTAATATTTCAGTTGTAGAGATGTATTCCTTTACCTAAGGATGAAATTCATATCCTGTATAAAATATTAAATAAATGTTGATGCAAAAAAGTGAAAAATTGGCCTTTTTCAAATTTTAGCCCTTCAGATGTATTTTTCGTGTGCTTGTGTTGTATTTTTCTTTAGTGCTGGAGCAGCTGCTCAGCTTTTCTTTTCATCCATTCTTTGCTTCTTAGACCTCAGTGCTTGCCTTTACATTGAGCCCCGTTCAAATCCATCTCCTTTACTCCAGCTAATTGACAACCTGTCAAGATCTTTGTGGATCTGGAGTCTTTTATCTGAAGCATCTAGGATGAAACGGTACCCAATTTATAAGCCGGCAGACAGAGAAGAGTTAGTGTGTGCCTAGCTTAGAGCTCTGTGCAGAAAGGAATGAGGTGGGGGGAGGCATTAGAAAAGTTTCTGCTGAAGGTGAAGGGGAGCAGAGGTGCCTATATGGCTTTGATTATCATGGTACAGATGAATGTTTAAGAGAGCTCCTGTATTTGAGGTACAGGTGGTAAGTCCATCTCAACCATAGTGGCCTGTGTTACCTGGGTTATTTTGCACTAAAAAGATATCCAGTGTCTGCTTGAAATCTATGAAGCAGCAATTCCCTCCTTTGTATTATAAAACAGATTCTGAATCAGTTATACTCATTCAGTCATTTTTTGTTCCATCAATGATCCCTTCCCAATAATGTAACAATGAACACAACAGACAGGGGTCCTTTATTCCACTAAGCTGTCAGATGACAAATGTTGAGCTCTTCACAGCATCATATAATGAATTATTTTAATCAACAGAGCACACACTATTATTATTACAGTTTTACAGAGAAGAAAACAGGCTCAAAAACCTAAAGATACATTCCAAGGTCTTACTGAGTGAGGGTTCCTCTTGTTTCTAAGTTCAGTGGCTGAGCCAAAGTAATTCGATACCAGTATCAATGCCTAACACCAGTTCCTGGCAAAAAGCAGGTGCTCAATAAATACCTGTCATATGAATAACAAGCCATTAATCTCCACTCCTAACTCTAGACCAGTCCTAAGGTTTGGCTTTTGTTGTGATTGGTTTGGAGCCTTTACTTTTCCTTTTCCCCCTGATTCCTCACCAGGACTCTCTCTTGGGCCTCCGATCCAGCCATGATTTCTATAGTGTCTTAGTCGCTCTCTTTTTGTCACATGGAGGAGACATCTCTTTTTTGAAGACACATCCCCCATCCCACTCCCAACCTGGGCTTTGGATCTTATCCCCCTCCACCTTTTCAGGAACTTTTCGCCTTCTCCCAGGCTTGCAGTAAGCTCTTCTCAGCCTCATGTGACATTTCAACATGCTCATGTTCTCACATCTTGGAGTGCTTGAGGAGCAGAACGGTAATGCCAGAGAAGAGTGAGGAAAGGTCAAAAAGTTGAAAAATAAGATTTGGCAAATAGGCAGAGAATAGACCACGAAGGGCCTCAGAGACCACAGGAAAGATGCTGGGATCTTTTCTACATGTGATGGAAAGGTATTGAAGAATACTGTATAGGAAAATATGATAAAATTTACACTTCATTTTTTTTTCCTAGTGGCTTTGTTGAGAACAGATAAGAGTGTAGCAGGGGACGGAAGGCAATCAGCCAAGAGCCCATTTCAGGGAAGCAAGATAGACACAGTGGGGCCTGGATGTAGGTGGAGAGGGCAACACGGTAAGAAGTGATCAGAATTGGGATGGATTTTGAAAAGAAGGCCACCATCCTTAACAATGAGCAATGTATGCATGCGTGTATGTGGGTATGCAAGAGAAAGAGAGGGGTCATAGATGACTCCAAGATTGTCAGCCTGTGCTAATGGCTAAATGGTGGTGTAGTTTACTGATATGGAGAATACTGGGAATACAGTAGGTTTGGGGGGAAGATACCAGGTCTGATTTTGGACTTGTAATGTGAGATATCTGTTACAAACTCAGGCAGAGGGGTTGAGTAAACATCTTGATAACAGAAGCTGCCATCTAAGGGAAACTCAGGTTGGAAGTGGACATTTATGAAATGTATTCATGCACCTGCCAGGGAGCAGGGAGAAGAATTACTGCCACTCTTTACCTTCACTATTATAAGACAGGACTTGCCCTTTTCCTCTGAACTTCTCTGAAGTTTTTTCAAATAGGATAGATGCTCAGATGTTGGGTATGCAAAAAAAAAAAAATCCATTAAAAAGATTTTCACTAATTTGATTTAATCCCCAGAGTCCTTGATAACTGCCTGTATTACAGAGCTTAGAATAATGTTATCTATGATTTGTCCTCATACCCTTCCTAGCTAGTCTCAGTTTCTTGAGAACATAGGGAATGTTTGGTTCACCTTTGTAACCCCACTGCCTAACATGGTATCTGCCACAGCATAGCTGCCCCATAATGACTTTTACTCATCAGATGAATAAATGAATGACATGTAAATGAATACATGGTCCCTAGAAATCTGGGAGAACTGGGGCTCTTTTGGAGGACATGGCTCCTGTAGGAGCAGGTTTTGTGTGCACAGGGGTCCAGTGTTTGTAAGTTTCACACCATCCCAGTTTGAAAGACCATGCACTTCAGCGTGGGCCATATGGTGAGAAAATACTGCATCTGGGCTTGCAACAGCTTGTTAACAGCATCTTGGGTGCTCAGAGCAACCGTGACATCGGTGTCAACACACAGTCCTGAAGCGAGAATCATTCCACAAGATCACACATCTGCTCTCACAGCCCCAAATGTTTATAAGGCACTCCCTGGCTCACCCACCCTGCCCCAACACCATCGGCTGGGGCTGGCCCTTTGCTCAACACAGCCCTATCACCCCAGGGGAATGCAGGTCAGCTTCTGGAGGGCTCACAGGAAACAATGATAGCAGTAGTTAACACACAGCCTATGGTGAGCACCACCATCCACCATTTATGGAAAGGCCAGAGGACTTCCCTATGTGCTTTTTTTTTGAGACAGTCTCAAGCTGTCATTTTGGGTAGAGTGCTCTGGCATCACAGGTTATGGTAACCTCCAATTCATGGGCTCAAGCGATCCTCTTGCCTTAGTTTTTCTATTTTTAGTAGAGATGGGGCCTTGTTCTTGCTCACACTAGTCTTAAACTCATGAACTGAAGCAATCCACCTCGGCCTCCCACAGCTGGGATTACAGGTGGGAGCCACCACGCCGGGCCCCCTAACCACTTTTTAACTTAACTTGCCAGGTTTGTGTTGTGCCTACTAGCTGTGTAATCCTGGGCAATTTACTTAACCTAAGTAATTTAATGGATCTATTTCATCATCTGGAAAAAAGACATCATAATACTAATTATAAAACTCTTCCCATGGGGAATATGTACATTCTGTATGTAATAGCTTTGAATATGTTAACTATTAAATTTTATTTTGTTTTTTATTTTTTGGAGACAGAGTCTCACTTTCTTGCCCAGGCTAGATGCCATGGCATCAGTCTGGCTCACAGTAAACTCAGTCTCTTGGGTTCAAGTGATCCTCCTGCCTCAGCCTCCTGAGTAGCTGGGACTATAGGTGCCCACCATAACACCTGGCTAATTTTTCTATTTTTAGTAGAAACAAGGTCTTGCTCTTACTCAGGCTGGTCTTAAAGTCCTGACCGCAAGGGATCGCCCTGCCTTGGCCTCCCAGAATGCTAGGTTTATAGGAATGAGGCACCACACCTGGCCAGCTGTTAAATTTTGCATAATCATTTCCATTTTAGAGATTGGGAAACAGAGACCGAGTGAGATTGATTCGTTTGCCCAAAAGTTTGCCACTGTTTACCCAAACAGTGAGATTGATTTGTTTGCCCAAAGCGGCAATAGGTGAAGTCAGGAATTAAGTCCTAGGTCTGTCTGACACCACAGTCTGACAACACTTAGTCAAACCACAAGTCTCAACAAGGTTACATGGCTGATGCAAGGTCACTCTGCTAGGAAGTGGTAACCTTGAATCTTAAAAGGAGACTCATGTGTGCTGCAAAGGTGAGCTACCCAGGACTGACCACTGCAAGTTACAGAAACATAGTCCAGGAGCCCCAGAAATTCTTGCCAGATCAAGCTACATCATTCAGTTTGTGATCTCTCTCTCTGGGGCCTCCTCAGTTGAAGCAAATGGCACCATCATGAATGCCGAGGGAGAAAGCAATAACCCGTATTAGATATAAAGTGCCCATTCTCTCTGGAAGGGTCAGGAGCACAGCTTGCCTTTGCCTGGCCTGAATTAGAGGTATGTGGGCACCTTACATTTTCCCAAATGCAGTGGAACAAATGGTGCATAAATTAGCAATATTTTCTGAGCCCTCCTGATGAACCTGAGAGAATGGTGGTTAGAGCAAGGGCATGAGGCCAGCTCTTCTGCACTGAGGAAAGAAATTCACTTAAAATTTCAGTGGCGCACCTGCCACTTGCTTTGCCCTGAGAGAGGCAATTGCACATGTTAACCTGGTTAAACCTCACAAGTACCACTGAGCCCTTTATAGAGATGTGAAAACTGAGAGTCAGAGATATAGTGAACCTAGTCCAAGGATGCATAGCCCTGCCCAGTTATACTGGAAAGTTCACTATGGTTTTCAAATTCATATTCATAAATCCTAAAATTCCTACAGGTGAATAGACAAACCATTTGGAGACCACACTGTTATAATATAGACCCAAGAAAAGCAGTCCTACCCATGGGCCTGGGGCCCAGTGGCTATCAGCCTAATCTAGGCTGAGAAAGAAGGGATTATGAGTTGCAGTTCTGACTTCACGATAGAACTCGAATTAATTTAAGGCAGGGACTTTCCCTCCTTGGATTTCCAATTCCTGTACAATGAAAGGGCTATGTTAATATTCATTCCTCATTAATTCCCTTGAATATTGGTGCTTATTATGGACCAGATGTTAGGTATGTGTTGCTGACAAAGCAAGCTTCGTGCCTGCCCTTCAGCAGACTATAACTTCTTTATAGGAAAGGCCTGACTATCCCATTTAGTGAAGTGGTCTGTGGTTCAGATGAGACATCTCTGCTGTGGACAGAGGTCTCTTTCCAAACAGAATTGTATCTGCTGAGTCTCAGCTGCACTGCCACCCACCTACAAGAAAGAGGAGGAGACAGAGAGGCACGGGGCGAGAGGGAGAGGAAGAAGAGAAGGAGAAACAAGGATGAGGGAAACTAGAAGGGAGAAGAAGAAATAAAGACAAGAGGAAAAAGGACAATGAGAAGGGGTCGGAAAACTGAGCTTTGAAGATGCACAAAGAATTTAAATAACTGGAAAATAATGAGGAAAACATCCCAGGTTTAAATGACACAAAACCACATTGTGGTAGAAAATAGTAAACCCAGGTCTGATGCATTTTTGTTGTTTGAGAATTTCTGCCAGGGAGGTACAGTCTTCAAGATGAGAAGTTTTGTGACAGTCTTTGTCAGAGACATTCCCCTGAGATGGTAGTGACAACATCCCTATTAAAGTAGGCTGTAAAGGGAGATACTCGTTATTCTCCATGACATTAACAAATAAAATGAGGCTCAGAGAAGTTAAATGTTCCATCTAAGGTCACACAGCATGTATATAGTAGCGTTGGGAGTAGACACCCCGCCTAGTGGGTCTGTGCTCCTTACCTCTATTCAATGTAACAAAGAACAAGAAGGTAGAACTGAAGCTGGAGAGAGCAAGAAAAGATAGGATGGTGACCTCAGGTGCAGAAACAGGGTCCAGTAGGCATTCTTTACTCTGGGGGAGAATTCCTGGGCACATGAAACAAAGAAACCAGTAAGGTCTTAAGGTTTGGCAGTAGGGGTGAGGTTAGCATCAGGGAGGGCAGTATTTAGGAAGTTCCTGCCTGAGGGCTTGGACATTATTCCCAGTGACAGAAGAGAAGGGTCATTTGCTAAGTTTAAGGCTCTTGGTGAGTGGGTAGGGGGAGATCAAAGGACTCAAAGGGAAGAGAATGTGGCTAGATGATGTATGAAAAACCAATGGATTATGGTGACCTATTGAGAAATTGTCCTGTTTGATTTTGCCTCTAGAGATTCATTACTACAACCACCCACCACCACCACTCTACATCTCCATGACCAAGAAGGGTGGCCAGTCCTTTATTCCCAAGGTCTAGCTAATTTTTTTATTTCTAGGAAGATGAGCAGTTTCTCTACTTTATGAACTGCAAAGGATTTTAGAGAACCTTTGACACACCCACTTCGAAGGCTTTAGATTCAAAGATCTAGGTCTAACCCAAAGTTTCTTACTCAGCACTGTCAACATTTTGGGATGGGTAATTGTAGTAGTAGCTGTAGTAGCTGTTGTAGTAGCTGTCCTGCACACTGTAGGATGTTTATTCAGTTGGATCCCTGACTTCTGGCCCCCAGACGCCACAGCAATCTCCATTTAGGATGATTTGAGTGTCCAAGTCCAAACTGAGAGCCACTTGTCTAACCACAGTACTTAGACTTCAGTCCAGGCTCTTCCTTTTATTAGAGGTGGGGCTCTGGGCACATTAATTCATCTCTCTATGTCTACATTTCCCCATCCATAAAATGGGATGATGATGATGATGACAATAATACATATCTCAGAAGGGATTTTTTAAACAATTAAATGAGCCAATGCGTATGCTACCTTGACTGCCTGAAGCATAATGAGCATTATGTAAGAGTTTGCTATCATCATTGTTGTGGATGTCATCACACCACTGTGGCAATCAGGAGGCTGTGTCACAACTCCTGGAGTGGTGAATAGTGGGATTGCTGAACACAAAGCCTTGGATTTGGGAAACCTCCTGTGTGGATGTTCACATGGACAGGCACTAAGTCCTGAGTCTCTGAAGATCTTCTGCCCATGCGTGCCACAAAGAGGGGTAGAGCCACCAATGGAGCCAAACCCTATGACCATGAAAAGATTAGGGCTGTTCTCTTATGTCCCCAGGCTGCTCCACAAGAGCTGTCTGAGATGGCTCTGAATAATGACCAATACAGGACTTATGTTCAAATTAGCCATGTGGGTTTTAATCTGAATTAGTAACGAAGATCCCCTCCCCCTTTTTTTTTGAGACAGAGTCTCACTCTGTCACCCCAGGCTAGGGTGCTCTGGCCTCATAGCTCGCAGCAACCTAGCAACCTCAAACTCCTGGGCTCAAGTGATCCTTCTGCCTCAGCCTCCTGAGTAGCTTGAACTATAGGTGTGCACCACCATGCTTGGTTATTTTTTCTATTTTTAATAGAGACGAGGTCTCACTCTTGCTCAGGGTGGTCTCAAATTCTTGAGCTCAAAAGATCCACCTGCTTCAGCCTCCCAAAGTGCTGGGATTATAAGCATAAACTACTATACCTGGCCCTAAGAATCTTTCTTAAAACCTAAGGGCTAAGGAGTAATTTATCTGTTTTATAGAAGAGTATTATCCACAGACACCAAGTATCCAGGTCTTGTCTGGGATTGTATTGTGAAATGAAAACAATCTACTCAGTTCTGAGGGGCCAGGTATATATTCTGGGGTTGTGTCAGGCAGGGTGGCAGAAAGGCCAAGAGATGAAAGTGAGGACGCTTCTGAGTGCTTAAGCCATGGGCCATGGGCCATATTTGTGACTCAGCCAGGTGATGAGGGAAGGAATTAGGGAGACATGTGAAGGGCAGGAAGATAACAGGGAGCAGAAGGGTCCAGAGGTTTTGCTGTCAACATTGGGGATAAAGAGTTGATGCCTCTGTAGGCACGATGGGAGAGAACTGAATTCTCTTCAAGTTTTTCTTGATGGTTCTTCTAAGACAAAACCACCGCAGATGAACTTCTGAAGATTTCATGATAAAGGAATGAGGTGAGTGTTCAGGGTCCCAGTAGAGCCAGCAAACAGAAACGAGAAGAGAGACTTATGAGGATGTATTTCAGTTTGAGAAAAGGACTATTTGGAAAAATGATACACATTACTCTCTCCTGAGAACACCCAAGTGCCATGAATTACTTATGGATGGAAGTCATCTCAAAGGATCAGAAGTTAAGGGTGCTGCGGATCCTATGAGGCAACTTCTTTTTACTTGGTGTTCAGAAGGGCAATAAAAGACAAAAAGAAGTGGGAAAAGAGAAAAACTCTTTCCAGGCCATTTCCACCTCTGTAACAATTTGGCTCCTGGCTCTTTGGAGAGAATGTTAGGGTTTTTTGTCAACTTTACATGAGTTTTTACTCCCTCATCAGTTAGGAGCTGGTCACAAATAATACGATGCCCCCCACATCCATGTTCTTGCATTGGGCCCCAGAGAGAAGCCAGCCTGGTAGATTCAGCCATGTGGCACTTTCTCTGATGCTTGGAAGAGTGTGTAGGTGTTGTGAGCATGTCCCACCAGCCCTGGAGAATACCAACATGCTAGTTTATCATAGAGGACTGAAAGTCTTACTCCCATGCTCTTAACAGATTTCCATACTGATCTCTGGAATGACCCTGTTTCCCTTCATGGGATCTGAGTTTTGGAATCCATTTCTTATGCAAGTAATTACGAATTTATTTATTTTTATATCAGCATCATATATTATATACAATGCTTATTAGTGTTTTTTAACAGGAGAAAACCAAGGTCCCTATACTCAAATTTTAGTCATAGTGGGGGTAGGGAGAGAGAGAAGGAGAGAACACTATTCATTTCTTCATTTAATTTGGCAACTGTAGTGTGCCAGGCACTGTACTAGTATTAATATCAGGAGATAAATGAAGAGTAAGACCTTGCCCTTAAGGAGTTTTCATTTTCTGAAATAGTAAAAATAGCTTGAGAGGTCCATCTAATCTCTTAAGAACTCACAGTGGTCCATGAGTTTCATTGGGCTGGATTCGAGTCCCTCGTCAGCTCTTTCAGAAGATGCCTGAGTGCGTCGTCCTCTTGATAGAGGCCTGTGGCTGAGGATTGAATCTCAGTGTTCCATCTCTGTACCACACGTACCCTGAACACTTCATTTCCTGTCTTTGATTCTCTGTTTTATCCTTTGTGGATGATAACATCTCAATGTTCTTTCACAAGAAACAATGTATTGGTAATGAGGCCTCTTGTTGTAACTGCTAGTACAATGGAGCATATAATAAATGCAAACAAATCTATATGTTGAGTGAGTGAAGGAGAATAGCCCTGCTCAAATTCTTTTTTTTTTTTTTTTTTTGTAGAGACAGAGTCTCACTTTGTGGCCCTCGGTAGAGTGCCGTGGCCTCACACAGCTCACAGCAACCTCCAACTCCTGGGCTTAAGCGATTCTCTTGCCTCAGCCTCCCGAGTAGCTGGGACTACAGGCGCCTGCCACAGCACCCGGCTATTTTTTTTTTGTTGCAGTTTGGCCGGGGCTGGGTTTGAACCCGCCACCCTCGGCATATGGGGCCGGCGCCCTACTCACTGAGCCACAGGCGCCACCCCCTGCTCAAATTCTTAATCTAAGTTACTATCAGTGGTTAACTCATATACGCACTCTACATAAATATTAACTCCAATTCACAAAAAAAAAATCTCTCCAGTGGGTTTGACAGATATCCCAACTGGAAATCTCCTTCCTCTTGCCACTCTGAGATCCCCAAGTGTTACAGAAGTCTCATTACTAAGCAGAGCTTGTCTATTCCATTGGGCCCAGGCCTTATGCTACACAATTTTTATCTCTCTCTATCATCTCTGACTTTTCTCCATGGAATTACTCATCTTTACCATTCACAGACCACCATATGCCATTAACCATCAATAGACCACCATAAAACATAATTTAAGTCTGTCATATCATTTGATTTAAAGCACATATGGATAGAAAGTTATGAATTCAATAATCCTTTTTTGATTGAATCATCACTGAATCTACATTTTGGAAAGGTTGCCGTGTGCGTGTGTGTGTGTGTGCATGGATCTAACTGCAACTTAGTTTATACTCAATATTTGGTCTCTACAGGGATGTGGTAATAACTTGGAATTATTCTCAAGCCCACAGGTTGAGAAGCACCGATCTCAAATCTAAACTATTGCCAGCCTGCAACCTCAGCTTACATCAGTGTGCTCATCCTGGCAACTCTCCCTCTGCCCCCTTCTCTTGTGTGATTGAACCACCTCACTTCAGAGGTTATAACACAAATATGTTGGCTGATTTTGAACTAACAAGATTATGGAACACACTTTACCTGCCCCCGACTGGGGATACCCCCTGGTTTGCGCTTCTCTGCTACTTTATTCATACACATTCAACCCTCTGCAGAACCTCACACACCAACCACTATTAGCCATTATATTGTGTGTTCTTTCCTCAGGCTCAGCATTTCAAAGGGAAGGTGCAACAATTAAATGACAATTATGGAGGTGTCAGCACGCTGCATATGTACCTTGTGCTCACAGCTGAACAGACAGTGACACCAGCCGGCTCCTCTCGGGAAGCCTGCATGCCTGGTCTCCCAATCTCACACTCCACTCCCAGCTGTGTGTCAGCCCATCACAGCCTCAGGGATGCTTATCAGCCTTCCCTCCTTCTCACCTGCATCCTGCAGCTGATCCGAGCCCGGTTTGCTCTTCTGAATCTGCCTTTGACCCACCCCACTCCATGCATGTCTAAGCCCTGCAACCTTGAACTGTGTGCACCCTCACAACTCTGAGCCTCTGCAAGATGGAGACACTGCTCTTTATGAAGGTGACCACCAATCTGCCCAGTTTTCATTCAAATCTTGCCTTGACTTTCCCTGGACGACTCATTCCCTTGTTCTACCTGCCTTGCAAAATACTCCCACATCCTATTTATTTATTTACTAAAACAGAATCTAAACATCCTGCCACCCTGAGTAGAGTGCAGTGGCATAATCACTGCTCAGAGCAACCTCAAACTCCTGGCTCAAGTGATCCTCCTGCCTCAGCCTCCCGAGTAAGGGACTATAGGTGCCTGCCACAATGCCTGGCTAATTTTTCTATTTTTAGTAGAAATGGCTGGTCTCGAACTCCTGAACTCCTCTCGCCTTGGCCTTCCAGAGTGCTAGGATTATGGGCATGAGCCACAATGCCTGGCCTCCATTTTCTCTCTTTCTTTTTTTCTGTTTAGTAGCCTCAGGCCAGGTTCAAACCTGCCACCCTTGGTGCATGGAGAAGGCACTCTAACCATTGAGCTATGGGTGCCAAACCCTCCATATTCTCTTGATGGAGGTCCACCAGTGGATTTTCCAGAACCTCACTCATTGGCCCCTTTGGAGCCATTGTCTACCTCCCTGGGTAAATATCCCTCCAGCTTCTCCAGCTGACTGTACTTGCTCTCTGTTCCTGTAACCCTAGCTCTGTGATCCTCCCTCTATGTGACTTTGAAAGACATGCTTACCCACCTCCAACCTCAGTTTCTTCTTCATACAAAGTGAAGATCACAACTAAGATCAATCTCAGAGCATGTTTTATCAGGTCAAGAGGGTAGTGCTTATGACACACTTCGCAGGGTGACTGAAAGGAATTAACCACACAGCAGGAGTGTGGATTATGCTGCTATTCCTTAGGAAGCCCGTTTCTTCTCTGTGTGTTCTCAGAAAATGCTGTCTTCCAACCTGTGTGGATGCTGAGTGAGGTCATTAACTTTTACTTCATGTTCATCTTCAAAATGAACTTTATTTTTTATAAATAAGTTATGCAAGTTTCTTCCTGGAGATTCAAGAAAACTGGTCAGCAAGACAGATACTGTTCAGTCAAAACACCTAGTGTTTTATTGGTGCACGTGTCCCTGGGATTAATAATGCCTGGCTGTGGGAACTTGTAAAATGAGTCAGTCAAGACAAAGTATCCATCCATTCACATAACAAGTGTGAACATCTCTGTGTAGAACAAGTGTGTGTTGCCACACTGCCATGCACCAGCTCTAGAGTTTGGTCGAGACTGAGATACAGTTTTGAAGGGAACACGTATTCTCTGCTTAATAAATTCAGTCCTGAAGTCCCTTCTCTCTAAATTTGGCTAGGAGAGCAGGAAAATCTCTGCTGCACTTGGCAAAAGCCTTCTATGTTGCCCTTGAATTGTTTCCTTCAGAAAGTTGTAGCCCCAAATCAAGAGCTCGTGCTTCCAATGATGTAGATATAATCACAAATCAATTAGTGCGTGCTACTCGGCCTGCATTTAGACCTGGCTGTCACCGTTTGAGGTGCATGAAATACTAAACAAATTTTTGAACCAATCAATCTGATCATGCAACAGATGGAGAAACGACACACAGAAAAGGAAATAAGTACACACCTAGTTAGGTATTCACAAACACACATACTAGTACACACTGTGCTGTGAAGATTCTTACATTACCAGATATTCATGCATGCCAATCCCCCAGAGTCTCTGTCACTCTTGGTATCTGCCTTGGCTCTCTCATTAGCTGGCTCTCTCTCTCCCTTCCCTCTGCTCTTCCCATAATTGGCTCCTTCTCTTATTCAGCTCTTGAAGCAAATATCACCTCTTCAGAGAATAACTCCCACCCCCCCGAAACCCCATCTAAAATCACTCTCCTTCACATCAGCCTATTTTGTTCTCTCTGCAAGGTTTACTGCTATCTGAAATTATCTTGTTTATATGTTCGTTTTCTGGTGTATAGTCTGTTTGTCTGTCAGCAGTCCCAGCACCTTGTTCAGTGTCTGGCACCAAATAGGTCTCAATAAATATTTGTTGCAGGGGTGGTGCCTGTGGCTCAAAGGAGTAGGGCACCGGCCCCATATACCAGAGGTGGCGGGTTTAAACCCAGCCCCGGCCAAAAACTGCCAAAAAAAAATGTTGTTGCATCACAGAAGAAATAAGAAAAGAAGGAGAAAAGATAGGGAGAAAGAAGAGAAAGAGGAATAAAAAAGAAGGGAGAAAGAAAAATGTGCCCAAATCGAGATGCAGAGGCAAACCAAATAGATTTCCTAAAGCGGCTCATGGCAGCATCCCCTTGCGTTCCCCCATAGCCCAGGTCTCACCCACCACTATCTGCTCACACGCTCTGTCTTAAGCCAGCAGTGATTCTGCTTTTCCTCGCTTGCTCACCCTTTGACACATCCAATAAGCCCATCCAGGAAGACTGTCAGTTGCCTCTATCTCTAAAACACATCCTTCTTCCCATCATTCTCATGCCAATACCCTAGTCTATGTGCTGTCATCTTTAGCCTCTACTACTCCAACAGTCTGTTTCTCCCTGTCCTGTTCCCAAATGACATGTCCTGGTGTCATTTTCCACATCAGGTAGGAGTGAGTTTTGAAAAGCTAACACTAGCCGAGAGGGAGACAGGATAGGCGGCTGAGTGACAGATTCTGGAGCCAACTGCCTGGGTTCAGATACTAATTCTACTATTTGCAGACTGTGTCATGCCTGTTATTTATTTAGCCTCTCTATGCCTCTGTTTTTCCATCTAAAAATGAATTTCCTGAGATAACAATAATTTTTCATTGGTACTATTGTGTGAGCCAATACACATAAAATCTATCTACAAAATCTTTCTAAGAACTCTTACAAGCTGTTGGTGGGAATGCAAGCTAGTGCAGCCACTGCGGAAATTTTTAGTGAGGCGATTTCAGCAATTCTACTACTGATTACGTGGTATCTACCCATAGGAAGAGAAATCTATATATCAAAGAGATACCTGCGCTTCCATGTTTATTGCAACACTATTGACAATAGCAAAGGTACGGAATCAAGCTAAGTGTCCATTTGTGGATGAATGGATAAAGAAAATGGGGAATATATACACAATAGAATACTCTTCAGCCATAAAAAAGAAGGAAATCATGTCATTCACAGCAGCATGGATGGAATTGGAAGTCATTATCTTAAGTGAAGTAAGCCAGGCACAGAAAGACAAATATGACATATTCTCACTTCTAAGTGGGAGCTAAAAATTTGGAACACACAGAGGCAAAGAATGGAAAAATAGACTAAAAGACTGGGAAAGGGAAGAAAGGGGGGTGGCGAGGAAGATGGAGTGGGTTAAAGGATACAAACATACAGAAAGACACAAGGAATCAATTAAAGGTTTCATGACCATACTTAACAAAATCATATTGTACTCAGTGATGGAACCTGGAATACCCTGACTTGACCACTACACATTATAAACATGTAACAAATTTTCTCATGCACCTCATCAATTTGCTCAAACAAAAAATATGCACCCAAGTGTTAAGTTATTTTTATTACATCACTCCTTTGGTTAAGTCCTTTCAGAAATCTCTCATCATATTACCAAAAACTAACCCCCTTCTCATGATCTACAAGGCCCTATGTGTTTTCTAACCTCAAATACTGTTTCATCAAAGTCCAAGCACCACTGGCCTTCTCTCTGTCTCCAAAAATTCTAAATGCCTTCCCTCACTGGGAGCTGGTATTTGCTTTTTCCTTGTCCTGAAATGGTCTTTCTCCCCACTTTGCAGAGCAGGCTTTGTCTCATCATGCAGGTCTTATATTAAGTGTCTGGACCTGTGTAGTCCATTATTATGTAAGTCACCAGCCACAAGCAGCTATTTCAATAAAAAGTCAGTAAAATTAAAAATATGATTTCCCAGTTTCTTCAGCTACATTTTGAGTGCTCAGCAGCTGCAGATGGATAATGGCTACTGTTATGGCAGTGCAGACATAGGAAATTTCAAACATCAGCAGAGAAAGTTTCTATACGATGATGATCTAGATTATCAACTATGGTTTGGTAACATCTACACACCACTTAAAAGTCTTCTCTAAGGCAGACATTCCCTGATCATTCTACCCAAAATGGCACATTCCCAGAGTCATGTTCCATCCAAGTGTTCTGCTTTATCTTCTTCATCACACTTTGGTCAGGCTCTGGAAACAATTGAATTTACTCATTGGTTATGTGATTGCTGGTATCTCCCCACCAAGAATTAAGCTCCATGATGGCAGAACATTGCCTCGTTCCCTGCTCTATCTCCTTTACCTACAATAGAGCATGGGATGTGATAAGGGCTTTGTAAGTGACCAGATAAATAAATGACCTCTCTAGATATGCACCTTCACATTTTCTTTCTCTCTCTTACTGACACACACACACACACACATATATTTTATATACCCAAAGAGGCCACACACATGCAGAGAAGGAGGCAGGTCCTAAGCTGCTGATAGGTCAACTTCCATCTCTTTGCTACCAGTTGTTCAGAAGGCAGAACAGGGTGAAGATGCTGAGGTGAAGATTCTGAAGATACTGACGCATTCTTAGCCTAGGGCAGCAGGCACAGGATAAGTAGCTATGGAGATACCTCGACCAGGAAATCTAAATATAATATAGAATCTTCAGCCTCCAGCCTCTGGGAAGACAAAACAGAGGAAGAGCTGGGGCTAGAATTTTAACCGAAAGTTAGTTTTAGAGTTCATGTTAGAGGTCAAGTTGCAGGTCAGGGACAAACTGAGGACTGGGAACAGAAGTGTGAGGAGCAACCTGTTCTACCCTCAAACTCAACCACCTCATTGGAAGCTACTTTCTTAGGGGAGTAGGGAGTTGAACTAGCTGGTTTGTTTGTGGTTATGGGGTCTGCTGCTTCTATCTCCAACAATTTCTGCACCTGCAATTCTGCTGCAAACGGATCAATGCCCCAAAGTCATCACTACTCTGGATGCACATTAGAATTCTGTAGTCCCAGATCTCTAAAAAGAGAACTATGAAACTCTGAGAAAAGAAATAGCTGAAGGTGTTAACAAATGGAAAAACACCATGCTTATGCCTGGGAAGAATCAACATTGTTAAAATGTCCATACTACCCATAGCAATCTACAGATTTAATGCAATCCCTATTAAAGCACCATTGTCATACTTTAAAGAGCTTAAAAAATAGTACTTCGTGTTATGTGGAATCAGAAAAAACCTCAAATAGCAAATACATTACTTAGAAATAAGAACAAATCAGGAGGTATCACATTACCAGACTTCAGTCTATACTATAAATCTAGAGTGATCAAAACAGCATGGTACTGGCACAAAAATAGAAAGTAGATTTATGGAACAGAATAGAGAACCAAGAGATAAACCTAGCTACTTACCATCATTTGATCTTCAACAAGCCTATCAAAAACATTCAGTAGGGGAAAAGACTTCCTACTTAACAAATGGTGCTGGGTAAACTGGCTGATGACCTGTAGAAGACTGAAATTGGACCCCCGCCTTTCACCATTAACAAAAATTCTCACTGGATGAAAGATTTAAACTTAGGACATGAAATTGTAAAAACACTAGAAGAAAGTGCAGGGAAAACACTTGAAGAAATTGGCCTGAGAGAATATTTTATGAGGAGGACCCCCCCGGGCAATTGAAGCAACACCAAAAATATATTACTGGGATCTGATTACTAAAAAGCTTTTGAACAGACAAGAGCACAGTAAGTAAAGCAAATGGACAACCTTCAGAATGAAAGAAGATTTTTGCAGGTTATGCTTCCCACAAAGTTCTGATAACTAGAATCTACAGAGATGTCAAACTAATCAATAAGAAAAGAATAAATAACTCTATTTCTATGTGGGCAAGAGACTTGAATAGAAACTTCTCTGATGAAGACAGGTGCATGGCCTACAAACACATAAAAAAATGCTCATCATCCCTAATCATCAGAGAAATGCAAATCAAAACCACTTTGAGATATCACCTAACTCCAGTAAGATTAGCCCACATCACAAAATTCCAAAACTATAGATGTTGGCATGGATGTGGAGAGAAGAGAACACTTCTACACTGCTGGTGAGAAAGCAAGCTAATACGACCCTTTTGGAAAGAAGTTTGGAGAACCCTCCAGGAACTAAAAGTAGACCTACCATTTAATCCTGCAAGTCCTCTACTAGGTATATACCCAGATGATCAAAAATTATTTTACAACAAAGACATTTGCACCAGAATATATATTGCAGCCCAATTCATAATAGCCCAGCCATGGAAACAACCCAAGTGCCCATCAACCACACGCCCATTCCACCATATGTACACCATGGAATACTATGCAGCCACAAAAAAGAGATGGAGACTTCACACCTTTTATGTTTACCTGGATGGAGCTGGAATATATTCTTCTTAGTAAAGTATATCAAGGATGGAAAAAAGTATCCAATGTACTAAATACTACTATGAAATCAATATATAACCACCTACACACTCATACGAATGGCAAAACATAACTGTAGTCCAAAAAGTAAAAGGGAAGAGAAGAAAGAGGGAAGGGGAGGGGGATTTGGGAGGAGGAAGGGTATTTGGGGGGACCTCACCTAATGTGCATGATGCAATGGTACATTTCAAAACTATTAACAAATGAGTATAATTGTGATGGATGTGTTACTTAGTTTAATGTAAGCATTTCACATTGTATATTGAAGCAGTACCCTGAACCCCATAAATGCATCAATGTACAAAGTTATGATTTAATAAAAAAAATAATAAAATAAATAAATAAAAAGAATTCTTCAGTCCCCACAGGGAAGATTCTAATTCAATTGGTCTGTGGCTGTTCCTGGTCACTGGTATTTTTTGAAAAGCTTTCCAGGGGATTTTAATGTGCAGTCAGGATTTAGAAACACATCACCAAGCCAAATTCCTTGAACAAGAAAAAGAATATCCTGCTAAGGTTGAATATCCCTTATCCAACATGCTTGGGACCAGAAGTGTTTCAGATTTCAATTTTTTTAATTTAGATTATGGAATATTTGCATTGTACTGGTTGAGCATCCCCAATCCCAAAATCCCAAAGCCAAAATGCTCTAATGAACATTTCTTTTGAATATGAGGTCAATGCTCAAAAAGGTTCAGATTTTGGAGCATTTCATATTTCAAATTTTTGGATTTGGGATGTTCAACCTGTATTCCATGAATAAATATATGTATAGATGGACAAATAAATAAGCAAATGAAGGAATAGTTAGCACATTTGGAGAACATTTAATATTTCTCATTAAATATTTCACACTGTATCATTTCTGGACATCTACCTGTATTTGTGCTCAATATAGTAGATTCAATATTTTTCTTTAAATCTACTTATTTTTTATTTGGTTTAAAAATCTATTAAAATAGCAATTATATGTAACTACCTTGAATGGAAAGTGATTATACCTTAGAGCCTAAGATGAATCCCAATTATTCCCATATCCTGGTACTTGTATAACATCCTCCCCTTGAATGTGGGTCTGAACGGGGACTTGCTTCTGACTGGTAGAACTTGGCAATGGGAATTAAATGAATGTTCATGATGCATTACATATGACTTGCAACTTCCATTTTGCTGGCAGGCTGTCTCTAATAGCTCTCTTTTTTGGTAGCTCTGATGAAGAAAGCCACACTATAGAGAGGACTATTTATTAAGGAACTAAGGATAAACCTCTGGTCAACAGCCAGCAAGAAGCTGAGGTCTTCAGTCAATGACCCACAAAAAACTGTCTCCTTTTGGGTAAGGGAAATAAGCAAATTTAGTAGAAATTTCAATAAAGAGCAGGGCACAGAATTATATATCATATATTATACATGTAGAAAATCCTATATGCATAGGATTTCTACTAAATTTCAAATCAAAAGCATTTAAGTATGGTCCATCTCTGATAAACAGCATTTTAATTAAAACATATATTTCATAATTTAAAAATAAAAAATTAACATTGCTTATTTCCCTTACCCAAAAGGAGATATTAGGTTCAGAGTGAGGGGCAGGCAACAATCTTACCCTTCCTCTCTTTTATGGCCTCTCTTTTATGGTTACTTCCTATATATGGCAATTGTAAGGAATTACAAGGGTTCTCTATAGCTGAATAACAAACTTAGGACTTAAAATACATTTACAATCTCACAATTTCTGCAGTTTCTCTGCTTTGGAATTTCTTGCAAGGATTTAATCAAAATGTTGGCTGGGGCAGGGGTCTCATCTGAAGCTCGAGTGGTGAAGAATCTGCTTCCAAATCGTTGTTGGCAGGATTCAGTTTAATACTAATATGAAACCAATAGATAAACAACAACCTGTCCACACTCAAGAATAACACAGTTGAATTCAATTTGGTTGCTTATAGTTTTTACAGTGTATATCTATATCTATATAGATTATATATATGAGTAATTTTGAAAATACACATTATTCACTTTGTGCCAGACATCATTTTTAGCACTTCAAATAATTTCAGATTAAAATAAGGGTACAAATGATTAGGTTACATTGTTCGTGTTCCTTTGGTAGAGTTCAAGTTGTAGTTGAGCCCTTCACCTAGTGGATGTGCTGTATACCCCTACCTTGTGCCCATTAGATGAGATCATACCAATCCCCTTGTCTCTTTCTGTCCCCGCCAACCAAATTGAATTCAACTGTGTTATTCTTGAGTGTGGACAGGTTGTTGTTTATCTATTGGTTTCATATTAGTATTAAGTACATTGGATACTTGTTTTTCTAGTTTTGTGATACTTTACTAAGAAGAATGTGTTTCATTAACCTGGGCAGTGTTAACTCTGCCAAGGTAAATACAAAAAAATGTAAAGTCTTCATCTTTTTATGGCTGAATAGTATTCCATGGTATGTGTATACCGCAGCTTATTAATCTATTCACGTGTTGATGGGCACCTAGGTTGATTCCATGTTTGAGGGATTATGAATAAAGCTGCAGTAAGCATCCTAGTGCAAATGTTCTCTGAAGAAAATAGACGAATGGCCAACAAACATATGAAAAATTGTTCACTGTCCATAATCATTAGACAAATACAAATCAAAACCACCCTGAGATAACACCTAACTCCACTGAGAATAGCCCACATCACAAAATCCCAAAGCTGCAGATACTGGCATGCATGTGGAGAGAAGGGAACACTTTTACACTGCTGGTGGGATTGCAAACTAATACAGCCTCTTTGGAAAGAAGTATGGAGAATCCCGAAAGAGCTAAAAGTAGACCTTCCATTTGATCCCACAGTCCCATTACTAGGCATTTACCCAGAAGAGAGCAATGTTAGTTTTTAAAGACCTGCCAGCACCAAACTGAGATGTTATCCTTTGACTTAAAATACATCTTTTCAAAAAGATGGTAAAGAGATTATTTTCTTTCCCCTACCTCTATCTAATTGCATGGCTCTGGTCTTTAATTCCTGTAGACAATCACATTTTTCCCTGGGCTTCCAGATCTACATCTCACCCAAGTTGGGGATGTGTCAGCATTCTGAGTACCCCCAGAAGATAGCCTCCAGGTAACAGCCTCCAGCTGAGCTCCTACACAAGGTTCTGCACCTGTCTTTGTCCTGTTTCCACCACTTTGTTTCTCTCTACAGGACTGAGATTTTCTTGCCCATTTTTCTGCTCAAAATTCTAGCTCGCCACTATAGTGGAAGCATATATCCACCTAACTCCCTTCACTGAGTCTCTACATATTTTGTCTGACTTCTCAGGGGCTGGACCCAGAGTCCTAGACAGGGAGGAACTTCAGAAAGATCCAGGCCTCAGGGGTGGGTGAGATCTGTGCTGCTGACTAGTGGGGAAGGGGCACATGAGAAGCTATGGCCTTTTTTGCATGTCTGATCACCTTATCTATATACTTTTTCCTCTCACATCTATCCACAATAATCATACAATTGTTACACAGCAACATGTTATGATAGCTCCATTTTTGGAGCATATTTTTAAGGTAACTATCCCCTTGCTGTTCTCTTTCTAACCCACTCTCCCCCAAATTGCTCCTGCCTGGAGAACCCTCACACAGTAGCCCTGGCAAGGCAAGATTCTGCTTTACTTGATAGGTCACAGGGAAATAGGACACAATTGCACCAGCTGATCTTGGGTCTCATCTTCTGCCTGGACTTTGTCAAGTCTCTGGGACTTTTTGTTCCGTTCCATATGCTGCCTCAGAGGCAGGCTTCCCTCTGCCCCCTTATCAGCCTCTGTGGCTGTCTCCTCAATAAGACTCAAACCTGTGCACCTTGAGTTAGGATAGCTACACTACTCTGATCCCAGGTGAATAAAACGTTTCCCTTTCCAGGTCCAAATGGCTGACTTAAGGTATAGAATAACAAACACCACTGGCTCTTCTCCGGATAGATATTTCCTATTCTCCCAGGGACCTCCAACTGCCATCAGAAAAGCTCTGTCCCTGACTCTGCTTTATCTTTTGTATCATAGCTGAACACTCCTCTGCATAGCCCTGGATTTGAGGGAATTTTCTTTATAAACAAATCCTTTCATCTCTGTGCACTGCCCAGGGGAGAAACGAAACTTTCTCTCTCATTTTGATATCTGTCTGGAACTTCTTTATAGATACACACACATAGAGCGATAGATACATATATATTGTGTATATACACATAAATAACCATAGGAATTATATAGAAAACTTAATATTGTCTTGGGTGAGTGCCTGTGTATGTGTAGGAGTGTGTTGACACAGTAGTATCATACTCCATATAGCATTCTAACATTTGGTTTTCTATTCAATAACACTTCCTGAGATCTTTCCATATCAGTGCACATCTCATTTTCTGAATAAAGGTTTTATTACAGTATAGGAAAACCATATTGCTTATTTAGCCATCCCCCTATACAGAGTCCTTTAATTTCTACCCATTTTCCATCATGACAAGTATGACTAAAGAGAGCAACCTGACACATGACCCTTTATGCATTTTTTTTTTTTTTAGTATTTCCCTACTACAACCACAGAGAAGTTGAATTGCTGTGTCATGGGAGGTTTGTGTGTTAAAGGTTTTAATAGATCCTGGCAAATTGCTGTCCATGGTGTTATGCCAAATTATGACCCTCCCCCCACAAGGCAGGAGGGTATCATGCCCCTTCTTCAGCCCTTAATGGTGTTGAATCTCCTTATTTCTACAAATATGGTGACTGATAGGATTGAGGTACAGTGTCTTCTCTTCCCCAGGTTGAAAGGACTCCTCTCTGCTTTGGTGCCTGTGCCAACCACTCCGTTTCCATCCCTGACCCATCACGCCATATGGCATGTATATATTTTCCTGATTTCTTTACTAGACTGTGAGTTCTGTGGGATGCTATTATATGTCTTAACCAGGAATTCTCATGCCCCTGGAATCACTAAGAACAAGTGTACTTTCTTTTTTTTTTTGTTTTTTTTATTGTTGGGGATTCATTGAGGGTACAATAAGCCAGGTTACATTGATTGGAATTGTTAGGCAAAGTCCCTCTTTCATACCAGCTATGGACACTGAAAATTATTGGCATGAAAATAATTAGGTATGTGGCCAGGCATGGTGGCTCATGTGTGTAATCCTAGCACTCTGGGAGGTCGAGGTGTGTAGATTGCTTGAGCTCAGGAGTTTAAGATTGGCCTGAGCAAGAGCAAGACCCCATCTCTACTAAAAATAGAAAAACTAGCCAGGCATAATGGCTGGTGCCTGTAGTCCCAGCTGCTCAGGAGGCTGAGGCAGAAGGATTAATGGGTCCAGGAGTCTGAGGTTGCTGTGAGCTATGATGATGCCATGGCACTCTACCCAGGGTGACAAAGTGAGACTCTGTCAAAAACAAAGGAAGGGAGGAAGGAAGGAAGGAAGGGAGGGAGAAGAGAATAATTAGGTATAGGTATTATTGTGGTTTGGTGCAACTGAGCATAAATAGGAGAGGGACAAAATCTACAAAAGGGTCTTCTGGCAGGAAAACATACTAGCCAGTCTCTGCTGACTCCCCAGTTAGAGCCCTGTCTGGCCACCTGCCTTGTACACTCTGCACCTGAGCCTCTTGGAACTCTTTGCCATCTTCTGGGTATACTAGACTTGTGCCACACATCCTGCTTTTCCTTGAAATGCCCCTCCCTTCTTAACCACTGATGGTGCTAACCCTTGCCTCTTGTTCACAGTATGCCTGATCATCCTCCTCTGTACAGCTTCCCTGGCAGGGGGAAACATACACACATGTACATAAATATATAAACATATGCCCACACGGACTCATAACCAGTATGATGAGCTCCTGTTGCAGTATTGCAACATACATTGCATATATCTGCATTTTAACTGTAAAACTCTTGACCATCAAAAAACATATAAAGAAAGCAATAATCCCCAAACTGGGAGAAGATATTTGTAATCTATAAAAGAGAAAAGGGAGTAGCATCCAGACTATACAAAGAACTCCTGCAAATCAGAAAGAAAAAAGACAAACAATCCAATAGAAAAACAGACAAAAGGATATAGACACAACTTTGGAAAACTTTGACAGATGCCATACCAGAGGGATAGACAGGGTGTGAAGAGGGAGGAGGTTTTAGAGGAGGAGGAGGACAAGGAGAGAAAGCATGCAGACATTTTGAAGGATGTTACATTGGTAATTAAATGATCTGCTTGGAATGACTCACAGGATTTCTGTTAACTGACAAAAACCAGCCATATCACCCATTTTCCCATAAGGGACCAAACAGGCTGAGAGCTGGAGAGAGCTGGAGAAGCAGCCTGAAACTCAAAACATCACTCTCCTGAATTTTGTGTTTACCATAGTTTTGTGTAAATATATATCATATGTTTTTATTTCTTAACAATGCATTGCTTAGTTTTTTGGTTTTTTTTTTTTTTTTTTTTTTTGCAGCTTTTGGCCGGGACTGGGTTTGAACCTGCCACCTCCGGCATATGGGACTGGCGCCCTACCCCTTCCAGCCACAGGTGACGTCCTTGTTTTGTTATTTTTGGTGACTTTTTAAACAATTAAACAATATCTCTGTAAGGTCTATTCATGTCATTGCATTTAGTTTTAGTTAATTTGCTTTCAGTGATGCATCATGATCCACCGTGTAAATGTGGCATTTTTAATCCGTTTTCTCTGACGATGGACATTGACATTGTTTCTATATTTTTGTTTTATGCAAAGTGCTGCTATGTATATTCTTTGTGCCTCCCAGTATAAAAGGGCAAAAAGTCTCTAGGGTATGTTTTACAATGTGCTTGTAGCAAGTTTTATTCCTTCCCCCTGTGCATATAAGTTCACATTTATCTGCCTCCTTGTATATTAATTTGCACCATTGTCTTAATTCAAATTTCCCTATATTTAAAAGCTCTTTCTTTTCACTATGCTTTTTGGTGATTTGTGTCTATATCTTTTTGTCTGTTTTTCTATTGGATTGTTTGTCTTTTTTCTTTCTGATTTGCAGGAGTTCTTTGTATAGTCTGGATGCTACTCCCTTTTCTCTTTTATAGATTACAAATATCTTCTCCCAATTTGGGGGTTATTGCTTTCTTTATATGTTTTTTGATGGTCAAGAGTTTTGCAGTTAAAATAGTTTAGTTTCTCAACCATTATTTGTGGCTAGTACTTTTGTTTCTTGTTTAAGGAAGTTTTTCCTACCTAAGACCACACACACACACACACTCACATGCATACACATGTCTTTGAGCAGACTGAAGGAACTGAAGGAGCAAATTGTGTATGGCTTTAAGGGAAGCCTTCTTAATTGTGTATCGCTTTTGTGTATCGCTTTAAGGGAAGCCTTCTTAAAGCCTTCTACACACAGAGAATAGTGCAATGATCGTGAGGTGGGACATAAAGGGGTGGCTAAAGATGATGAGAAAGGGAGACAGTGCCAGAAGATGGGATCAGAGAAGCAGTGCCTGCCCGGAGGATGAAAATTGACTCTGAATGCAAAGGGAAGCCCTGAGCAGTTTTTGAGCGCAGAAGCAAGTGTCACAATCTGAGTGACAATTTCCAATGACCATTTTCTTTCTTTCTTTTTTTTTTTTTTTTTTGCAGTTTTTTGCCAGGGCCAGGTTTGAACCTGACACCTCCAGTACATGGGGCCAGCACCCTACCCACGGAGCCACAGGCGCCGCCCTCCAAAGACCATTTTCCCAGATGCATTGAGAACTGACTGAACAGAAAAACCCACAAGGAAGCAACTGCAACAGTCCAGATCAGAGACAGCAGTAGGGTGAGGAAGGTGGCAGATTCTAAACATAGGAGGAAAGGCCATCAGAATTTGAGTTGTTGTGTGTATATAAGATAAAGAGAAGCACCAGGGTAACCTCAAGCTATTAGCCCCGGGCAGGTAGAATAAGTACTAATTTGGAGGAAAAACTGAGAGAAGTCTTGGGCACAGAGAAAGGAGGCCAAGAGCTCATTTTCCAATGGAAATGTTCAGATAAGCAGGCAGTAAGTATATGGGAAGAGATCTGAACTGGAGGAATATTAAACTTAGTTGTCAACCACATGTACCTATAGTGTACACTGTAGCATAATAAGGATGAGGAATTCTAAGTCCTGAGCGCAAGGACACTTTTACACTGCTCCCTTGAATTACAGGAATGGGGAGATGGACATGCCTGGGCCAGGGGAAGCCTCTGGCTGGACAGAATATGTTTTTTCCCAGCTGTGCACCAATTCTTCAACCCATCCAGAGTTCCTTGATAAGCTGCCAGAGAACCAGCACTGTGCCTGGTGCCTGCTCCTGCTTTTCTCCCTCTCCACTCTTAGACAAATTACTAGCACTAGTAAATGTTTGCTCTGGCTCATAAATGCATAATGCCTACCACACAAACCTCAACTGCCTGTAATCGAGACTCACGCACAGGCAGAAAAGATTGTGTGTGTGGAAGATATAAATGGCACTGTTGCCTGAGGTTGCTGCAGAAAACAGGGCTGCTGAAATAGAAAATGCATCCTGCTTTTACTGCCTATACAACCTGCCTCCCTTTGCCACTGCCACCCTGAAAGGTAGAGGGAATTAGCTGTAAATATTTTACAGTTGGTAATTTGCTGGAGTAAATCACAGTTCATTTTGCTGGAGAGTACTCTAAATGATCATTCCTTTTTCTTTGAGGGATTTTTTGTGATGTCATCTTTCTGGTTTCATCTTGCACCTAATTTAGTCTTCAACATGTTGATGTCCCTGTAGTCTAGGTTATTCTATGTGTCTGGGAGGGGGAGGCAGAGGGGCGGGGCGGGCCAGGGAGGCAGAATTCCCCATAGTGCTCTCAGGACAAGACCCATTGGGCACCAATGCTCATTACTCAACACATTATTTTATTCATTCATTTGCTAAGCAATGTCTCATTGATTATGAAGTCCTACAACATAAAGATCCATATCGTACAGTCCCCAGTCAAGGAATTCAGAACCCATGTGTGAGGTCCCTGATTACATCTAAAACTTACCTACACCAACAAATGTTTAATATTATTCTTTATTGATGTCTTACTATATGCCAGGCATCTTTGCAAGAGTTCTACAAGAATACACTCATTTAATACTTACAACAATACTCTAGGGTGAAAATTACTTTCATCTCATTTTACAGATAAGAGAACTGAGGCACAGGTTCGGTTAGTGACATGTCCAGTTACTCAGCTGGCAGGGTTCCAAAAAATCCTGTTCCCTTAACTACTATTGAATGCTAACTTTTGTAGGCAAGCAAGCAAAAGAAAGAGGATTAATGATGACTGAACATCTATTACACATAGTTCATGATATAGATTTGAGGTAGATGAATTCTATGGTCAACAAATCCTTTAATTTATAATTTTGGAAAGTAAGCTCTTTGATTTCCATCTCATCAAGAAAAGTTAGGCTCAGAGAGTAAGCTAATAATATACCACCAGGCTGATATTTGATCCAGAATTATCTGACTCCAAACATCAAATTCTTTTCATGCTTATAAGGGGCAGGAGAGTTAATGAAGACAAAGGTCTATTCAAGGCACTATGAGGTTGGAAGAGGGAATAACTAACCTCTGAGAGAGTTGGCAAAGGGGGGACAACTAGTTAAGTTGTGAATACAGAGAAGAACATTCCTTATAGCCAAGTGAAAAGCAGATACTAAGGGGAAATATCAGTTGCTGTTTTTGCTTTGCCTAAGTTCTTGCTTGCAAGGCATGACAATTTGTTCTGCATTCAGTAATGGAGAAGAAATTAAGGAGGGAAATTTAATAAAAGCTATGGGAGGGGGTGTGCTTGGGAATGGTTCCCACAAGATCTTACCTTCCCTCTCCACCTGTGTTAAGGGTTCAGCACAGGAAAAAATGGTATCTGGTTTCACTTTCCACTTCTTTGCTGTGAGTTTTGGATGTCAAACTTGGCCTTTATTCACTCTAACTGCCAAATATTCTTAAGGCTGCCCAAAGTAGGGTACTGGGTATGCTATTTCATCCCTCTAGTCTAACCAGAGGATTAGCTTCAGCTAAATGACTGTAAATGAGGATGCTTTGAGTTATTCAAATTTCACACTCTACAGTGACCTTGACTTTCAACTTGCATACATGCCTTTTGGTCCAGCACTTAGAATATTTGTTTTCAATGAGCAACAAGAAATGTCACTGGACAACTACTGTAGAAGGGAATTTATTTGAAGGATAAACAAGGTGACTGATATAAGGAGTCACTTATGAATAGGCATTTCTAGAGGTAGGAAATGAGGAAACTCTGAGGAGACAGGTGTAGGAGTGGATCAATAGTCTTGTTAGGGCCCCAGCATAGGAAGGAATCAGGTTTAACTGTCTCCTTTGTTCTTCATTTTATCCTTCTTCCACTTCTTACATATCTCTTCTTCTTCCCCTTCCTTCTCTTCTTCTTCTTTTTCAATACCACCCTGCTAAAGATTCAAAGTACTAGTAGAAAACAGCTGACTGTTCTAGTTTATAATTTAAGCATGTAACAGTCCCAGCCCACACACAGTGAGTGGGGGCACAGGCCGTTCCCTATGCACACTGAGGTGCTTTGAACCAGACCGGCTCATAGGTAATATCTCAAGAATACAGAAGAGATGTGAAAGCAAGACCTGTGGAGGAAGGCTGAGGAAATAGCAGGTGAAAAATTCTGGTGTGAAGGTGCATCTGGCAATGTCCAAGGATCTGGGAGGGAACAGTGTGACCAGAAAGAAGTGTGGGATGGGGAGAGCAGGTAGAGATGAGAGCCATAGAGTAATGGGGGCTATGCAAAGTGGACTCTTGCAGGCCATTCTAAGAACTTGGGATTTTACTTGGAGTGAGATAGAAGCCACTAGAAGGTTTTCAAGAAGAGAAAGACAGACTTATACATTTGAGAAATCATTTTGATTGCTGTGGGGAGAAAAGACTTTAGCAGGTAGGAATTGAAGAGGGAAAACCAATTAGAATGCTACAGAAATAATCAAAGTGAGAAGGGATGGTAGCTTTGGATAAAGGTAAATGTTTGGAGATGTGATTAGAGATGGCTGCCCTGATAGAATTCGATAGTAGATTGGATTGGAGCTGTGAAAGAGAAGAACCACGGACAGCCCCAGGGTTTCTGCCTTAAACAAAAGAAGAATGGAGCTGCCATTCTCAGAGGAGAGGAAGATTCACAGAGGAACAGAGTTTGGGGAGTGGAGGAGTGGAGACATAGAGAGTTGGCTTTGGGGCATGTCAGTCCTGAGGTGCTTATGAGACATCCAAGTGCAATGTTGGGGAGAAAGTTGGATTTTCAAATCTAGAGTTAACGGGTCTGGATTGAAAGATATAAATTGGAAATCAGCAAATAAAGATTTTTAAGGGCGTGAAACTGGCTGATCTTACAAAATGAGTAGATGAAAATATAGAAAACCACTGAGGGCTGAGTCCCGGGGCTGTCAGTGAACACCTTGACTGACAGAGCTTCCTAAAATGATTTCTGCTGATCTTTTAACAAATGGAACCAGCACAGAATGGCCATTTTTGTTTTGTTTTGTTTTGTTTTGATCACCATAGTCAGGAGAGTGAGTCTAATATATAACTGTGTCATCCTGTGTCAACAAAGTCAGTCATGGCCCAGCAGGCAGGGCCACCACAGGGTGTGAGCACCAAGCCTAGAAGCACTTAGAAAGAATGACCAGTTAGCAGTATCAGAGGAAGTACACTGTTAAGCAAGATAACTAAGGTCTACGCATCACTAACTGAGCCAGTTTATTTAAATCTATTTCTCTTAACGAGCATCTCATATAGTGGTTAAGTCACTGAAATTCATTCTTTCTCTGGGGAGTTCCAAACACAGTTACATGTATATTTTTAACCATTTTCATGGCACTTTCTGAATCTAAACAATATATTTAGAGCATTTCAATTTAAAATTTTATTGCTTATGTGAGTGTGTGTGTGTCCGTATTTATCAAATTTTCACAATTTATGAACGATGGGCTTTCTGTGCATTGGTGTGGGTGTTGCCTTACATTTTATCTACTTTTAAATACTTTAAGTGGTTTCTTTTGTGACACAGATAAAAACTCATTCTTTAAATTTAGTTTCCAAGGATTAAAAAATGGGATACATAAATGGATAGTTAAACACTCAAGGGTACTGAATTTTAAATGATAATATCATTAAGTGAATTTATTATTGGGCAAAATGGTATTAGTTAATTAAGCGGGGGAGATTTTGATTAACTAAATACCTAAAGTCTCATCTATTAGGATCAAATAAAGAAGCCAGATAGATTCCTTAGAAGGAATAAAGTTAATGTTCTTATAGAGAAGTTACCTGGGCTATAGAAGGTAGAGTCAGTGGATAAATGCTTCCTCACCACAACTACTGCCCATCCTAAGAGGCCAGTGGGATTTTACTCCACACACATTTGTTAGCCATCAATAGTTTTCCCATCTATTTGTGAGCTCCAGAACCAGAGATTTTCCCTCCTTAAAGAAAAACTAACTTCCTGAGAAGAAACTTGAGTGGGAGTCACATGGACAACTGTTTGAATCAGATCCTACAACTTAATTGCTGTAAGACTGATGTGTTCTCTTGCAATTTCCTTTTTGTCTTTAGCCTCAATTTTCTCATTGATGGTGGTGATATCGTCTTTACCTCGTTGTTGTGAAGATTAAATAAAGTAACAATATAAAACACTAAGGTCTGGCTGGCAGAGTTAACACTAGCTACTCCTCAAAACCTCCTTCTCTAGGACATACCTCTAACTACATTTCCCAGACTTCCTTGCAGTTGGATGTGTTCATGTGACTGAATTCTAGCCAATGGAGTACAAGCTAAAGTGATGCATTCACTCCCAGGTTTGCCTCATAAAAATTCCCCACTCATGATCCTCCCATATTCTTCCCACTTCTGCATGATGGGTGCTTATACTCAGAACAATCTTGGAAGCTTGATGTTTAAAATTTGAGAACCTTTATTAGCTTGGACCCCTGAATCACAGTGTGGTACAGCTCTTCTGTCCTCTTGCCTAATAACTAGCAATCCCCCTTGACTATTCATGTGAGTAAAAAAAGAAACTCATGGCCAGGCTCAATGGCTCATGCCTGTAATCCTAGCACTTTGGGGAAGCCAAGAGGGGTAGACTCAAAATCAGCCTGAGCAAGAGCAAGACCCTGTCTTTACAAATAGGAACAAGCAAACAACAACAACAAAAAAAATAGCCAGGCATTGTAGCAGATGCCTGTAGTCCCAGCTACTTGGGAGGCTGAGACAAAAGGATTGCTTGAGTCCAAGAGTTTGAGGTTGCTGTGAACTATGATGCCACGACACTTAACCCCTTGGCAACCTAGTGAGATTGTCTCAACCAGAAAAAAAAAAGGAAGAAGGAGAAGAAAAAAAAGAAACTCCTCTTATATTAGCCTATCCCAACTGATCAACTGATAAGGACAGAATCTGACACCTAGTAAGTGCTAAATAAATGTTTATTTTCATTCTTGCACCCATCTTCTCTGGAAAGAACATGAACAAATGAGCTGAGTAAATCAAGTAACTTTCATCAAAGGAGGCTGCAGGTAGACACAACGCACAGTGATTGTTAGATGGAGGTGGAATGCATTTGTTTTGTATATACCAGATCTTTAACAGGATAATGTACCTCATGGTGCCCAAGGGACAGCTGTTTCAGAGAATGTGTGTTATACTTTGCCTGATTTGTTATTATGTGAGGGACTGGATAGGAAGGAAATGGTAACACCAGGGGAGAAAGAGAGAAAGTGAAATAGTGATGGTGTTGAGAAGAAACCCAGAAAATTTTCTCCATTAACAACAGGGAGAATTCAAAGGACCACCTTTTGAGAGCCCAGGACTAATGACAAATGTCACAGGTGGGAGGAAATATGATAACTTGGGATCCTGGGTGATGGTGGTGACAGACATCTTGGAGATTTTCTAGATAAGAAAGAGTCCTGGTTGTGACTGAACCATGGGAAATTACAAAGACTGGTATGAAGGCTTTCAAGTGCCACGTGCCAGTTTTAGGATCAAGATTTTTTTGGCCTTGCTACCCTCCGTTGAACCACTTTCTATACCTGTAAATCAAGAATGCCCCTAGGTGGGTTATGTTTTTGATTTTACAACTATTTCTCTTTTATATCCTTGGAAGAATGGAGCCAAAGCCAAAGCCAAAGCCAAAAAAAAAAGGTGCATTTGGGGAACAACTCATGTCGTAGTTACTTGGTTATAAGAAATAAATCTATAAAGAAAGATATGTGAAATTAAAAGTAAAAAGCATATGTCCATCCATCCATCGATCCATCCACTTAACAACCACTGATGATTGAGGACCTTCTACACCTAGATACTATATATAAGTGCAAAAAGTGTCAGGAGAATTTATTAGGAATCCTATGGTAAAGAAGATAAGATGTCTTTTATAACATTCTGATTGTTAACACATAGAACAAAAATGAGTGATCTTTCACTATACTCATTTGTTTCACTTACTTAAAGGCATTCATTTCACAAGAGTTTCCAGGGCACCTTCCAGATCCTGCACGCTGGAATGATAAGCTAGTTCTCTGCCTTCGTGGAGCCTACACTCCAGCAGTGGCAGGGGTGTGGTGGCACAGACCATGGAGATAGTTCCTGAATGTGACAGAATGGGGACTGAGAAGCTAGAGCCTGCAGCAAGTGATGAGATGATGGAGAAGGGGTGGTCAGGAACGTCATGTTGGGTTCTAAAGGAAAAGCACACTAACAGGAGTGTTTCAGGTGGAAAGAGTAACAGGGATGTAGGCCCAGAGCCATGGAAATTAAAAAGTAACCAATTGGCTGCAGAATAACCAGTATGGAAGAGGATTTTAACTGGAGAGAAGGGCAGGGCCCAGGGAGGGCATTAAGAGTTTGGGCTTCACCAGAAAAAGCCCTTTGAGTAAAGGGATAATGCAAAGTGGGTCTTTGATCTTTTTAAAAAGCTTTTGCCTAAACTGTGGGAGGAAGGGATTAGAATGGAGGGCAGGAACGGATGGGGATTGAGAATGGAAGCCAGGAGACCACTTAAGTGAGAAATGATGGCAGCATGGATAAACTCTAGTAAACAAGGCCTTTTGGCAGCCTGGTTATCAGCAGTGGGGAATATGGGCCACAAGGACAACTCCCAGGCTCTGGGCTGGGGTAACCATGCGTATGGAGAAGACCGCTGAGCCTGGCTCCCTCCCCAACTGACAAGACGCCTGCCCACAAGCATAAATTTAGAGGTTCTTAGAGAGCCCCACATGGTGTGTGTCACTGAGGGTGTGCAGGCTTGGCTCAGAGAGCTGTCCCGGCTCCATCTGCAGAATGGGGATAATAGCAGCTTCCTCAACTACCTCATGAGAATATTAACACTATTAAGAGGATCACATAAATTAACATGGTAATGATGAAAACACTAATGAAGGCATTATGGGAAGAACAAAAGCTCCCTATGATGCCAGGTAGCAGTTGAAATCATTTCTTTTAGGCTCATATCAATGACTCAGATTTGACTGGGGGAGATTTGTGAGGCATGAAAATAATGCAATGGGACAAATTTTCATCATTAGAGTGGAAAAGTTTTCTCATTATCATATACTTGTACCATGGATTCAGAGCAGGTGTAAGGGAGTGTATAAATGAGAAATGCAGATACTTTAATGAGTCCTAAAAATCTCGAATGACTCAGTAAGGAATCTTTCGAAGCTTCAGGAAACTTACAAGACCCCTGCCCACAAGCATAAATTTAGAGGTTCTTAGAGGGCCCCTCACAGTGTGTGTCACTGAGGGTGTGCAGACTTGTTCCAAATTCACCACAGCTCTGTGACCTTGAAGAAGTTCCTGATGTTTAATAATCACATCTTTTCATACCAGGCACCACTTCTTTGTGAGAATTAAATAATGCAAGAGATGGGAAGACCCTTCTCCAAGGTAGCCATGTGGATCCTTCAAAGTTTGTGTACTTCCTATTTCTCAAGGAGCCCCTTTTCCTCTTTACTGAAATAGGCTAACCTCTACAGCAGTCATCTTCAACCAGTGTGCCAGGAAAATTTGTAAAGATCATTAATTAAATTATTTTTGAATGAAGTTCAAAGCACAGTAAACATATTTTTTTACTCTTTTTTTTTTGATCAACATAATTTAAATGTGCTACGGAAGTTTAACTATAGGTTCAAGTGTGCTGTGAGATAAAAAAAGGTTGAGAAACACTGTCTTTGCTTCGTAACACTTACCACCACTGAGTTCCGTACACATACATGTATTAATTTACTATTGCCTCCCCCCTTACAGAATGTAAGCTCTGTAAGGGCAAGGACTTTTTTTTTTTTGCAGTTTTTGGCAGGGGCTGGGTTTGAACCCGCCACTTCCAGTGTATGGGGCCGGCACCCTACCCCTTTGAGCCACAGGTGCCACCAGGGCAAGGACTTTTTTATTAGTCCTGTTCACTGCTTTTCCCCTAGTATCCGGCCATAATTGACCTTCAGTATATATTTGTTGAACAGACAAATACATGCATGTGAACAAATTCCTCCTGGATCCTGATGATGACAGGTATTCAGGGCATTGACTGTGAAAGCGGTGTTTATTCCAGCCTGTCCAGAGCAGTCCTTAATATAAAGGGTTTAGCACAAGGATAGAGTCTGACTACTGTGGCTCAAATTCCAGCAGTGACATATAACGGATGATTGACCTGGGACAAGTTATTTAGCCACTCCGAGCCTGTTTCCTGGTCTATAAAGGAAGGGTAATGAGAGTAGCTACTTAACAGGGTCACTGTAAGTCTGTTTTGTCATCACTGACAGGTTTCCTAGAGGCTGATTCTGCGATATCCTTCCCACTGCTCCTCTCTGTATCCTGTGGGTTTTGTTCTTGACCCCCTACATTGCCCATTAGCCTGAATCGTATCTGCAGATTGCCTCAGACAGAGTTGACCCACAGGGTAATTCTCAGTAGTTAGGTATATCAACACCTTCCCTTCATGCCTCTGCCCATGAATCATCCCAGTCATCTGTCCATCTGTCCTTACGTCCATCCATCCATCATCTGCATATCCAGCTTCCAGATGTTTGTCCTGATCACTCACCTGTTTGTTCATCCATTCAATAAACATTTCCTGTATACCTACTGTGTGCAAGGTCTCACATCACATCACAGAGGCCCAGGGGTACATAAGACAGTGTTCCCACCTGGAGGATCTAGAGTCAGGTCCTAGAACCTCTCTCTTGCCAGGTTTGGGGCAGTGACTGGACATTGAGAAGCGGGAACCACATTGCCTACCTGGGACAGATTTCCTAGTGACAGTACTATGATTCCTGTCCAGTCAAATTCACATAATCTCTCTCTGTAAGCCAAACAAAGCTGAGTTTGGTCTGCGGAGGAGCTGATTATGATCAGTTCTCTGCCATGTTTTTCTGCCTAGGGAAGAGCAACTATGACCAGGGTCAGGGATGGGCCAAAGACAGGCCCTTGAACTATGTCTCAGGAAGAGGGTTCCAGGGGGTCCCAGAATATCATATACTGTGTGCACATCATTCTGACCCATTTGAGGTTGTCTCACACAGTCATGCTAGAAGCATGTAAATTGTCACCAAAGACATCAGCCTGGCATTTCCAGGTTTCATCCAAAACTTCCTACCATCAGCTGCTCTGTTCCTTCTAATTCCACAATAACCCCCCCACCCCCCAGCAGAATTGAAACATCACGAGAGAAGAGGTTTTGCACATCTTTGTTCACAGAGATCTATGGCTGGTGTGTAATACATATTTCTTAAAAAAGTGAATTCTTGGCTCGGCACCTGTAGCTCAAGCGGCTAAGGGCGCCAGCCACATAACCAGAGCTGGCGGGTTCAAATCCAGCCCAGGCCTGTCAAACAACAATGGCAACTATAACCAAAAAATAGCCGGGTGTTGTGGCAGATGCCTGTAGTCCCAGCTACTTGAGAGGCTAAGGCAAGAGAATCACTTAAGCCCAGGAGTTGGAGGTTGCTGTGAGCTGTGATGCCACAGCATTCTACCCAGGGTGATAGCTTGAGGCTCTGTCTCAAAAAAAAAAAAAAAGAAAAGAAAAGGAAAAGAAAAGAAAAAGAAATGAATTCTTGAAAATTTGCTTCCTGAACCTCACTTTACTTGGAGTCTTTGGTTTGAATCCTCCATGGATAAAGTTCTTGGCACATAATGGGAATTTAATAAATGCCCACATTTTCTCCTCTTCCTCCCTGAGTATTCATAAGGTTACAGGGTTAGTGTCCGGAATCCCTAGCCCTTTGGAATGGAGACCTGAATGCTCTTTTATTAACTGCATTTTGGCATCTCTCCAGGATGTGGTATCTGCAGTTCAGCAGAAATTTATTTCAGTTTATCCTTTGCATGGTAGCTAAGGTGGAAGGAGGATTCAGCACCATGGTCTATCTGAGGTGTCATGAAACCAATGCCCAAAGATGCAAAAGATGTCATAGTAGCAAGTATCATAACACCTTGTAAAGGCAGAGAGCAGGTTGCCAAGTTCTCTCCTACTTAACAACAACAGCAACAGAACAGTGATTATGTGCATCTGACTGGGAAATACTTATACTCAACCATCATTCATTGAGTTTCTATTATGTGTAAGATCCTGTGATAGATGTTTCTGATTTATCTGTTGATTAATCCATCCAACAATACACTTGATAACATTATAGTCGTTGAGGCTTAATATTATTGTACATCAAGATGAACATTACAGGTAAAAAGAAACATCTCATAGTTCCTCATCTTCATTAAGGACTTGTTAATTACCTTAAAGGAGGAATGACTTAAATGTCTAGAGATGTGCACGTGGACCTTGTCTTTGCTTCTTTCTTTGGGCTCACTTAGTGGTTCTCAAACCTAAGTGTGCCTCAGAAAAACTTCACAAGCTCGTGTACATAAAATGCTTAAACTGTACTTTACGTGCGATTTGAGGAATTCTCGAGGGTGGCATTGACACAATATGCTGGTTTAACCTCATGTGCTGACTTCATAACTCAGCCCAGTAAACTGAGACTCACTCTCAGGCGTGTAACTCCTGTGCCCACTCTGGGCTCCTCCTGAGTCTCTCAATGTGTTTTCAGGGCCTGGTGAAGGGGGGGACAGGAATGATGGAGAATTTTCCAGCTCTCTCTGGCATCATGCCGTTCCCTTCCTCCATTCCTATAACTCAATTTAACTGATTTTCATTGTTGTTGCTTGGAGGCTCAGCATCTCCAAATTAAAATCTCTTATGACTATTTATGATCTCATGCCCTTTGGATGGTGGCACAAATCTCCTACATGGCTCCCCCCAGGGTCTCCATGGGAGGAGCTGCTGTGTGTCAGCGGAGGATTTGCAGGTCACCTTTATGAATCTAGTTGCTTTTATGGGCTCAGCAATTTGGGTCTCATCAGTTGTTAAGAGAGATCCTATCCCCCTGGGAAATTTGGTGCACCCTTTCCAAGTTCCTCTGTAGGAATGAAAAGAATGAATGATCCTCTAGGAAGGGGCCTTAGTGTCCTATATACAATCATCCTTAACGTCTGTCAGCACACATACTTTGGGGACTCTGGGCCCACGTGGACACAGCTCAGTGATTAATGACTTCCAGGGGAGGGATGAAAGGACCATAAACATCCACATGCTGGGAGGTGCCATGTGATCCACCTGACCCTCAATCTCAGAGCGAATGCAGGCGCTGCAGGTGGAGGAGCACGGATTCCATTCCATCCCTGCTAGTTTCAGTTGTGTTATGTTTGGAAAGTTTCATCTGATTCCACTTTTAGTTTTTAGAAAATTACCTAAACTATAATTGTGAAAATCAGGGGACAGAAAATGGAGGCAGTGACATTTATTAAGTGCCTGTAATGTGTCTGATACTTTAAATATATTCTTTCATATGAGCCCTGTTAACAGACTTACAAAGTAGGAATTAGTAATAATAATGATAGGAGTGAAAATGTTTGCTCTGAGCCTTGTGCCAGACCAGTGGTTTTCTGTGCATTTGCTCAGAGAGTTCATGGGGCCCTGGGAGATGGGCGATGCTTTTTGTCTGAAAAAGTCTGAAACACAGAGTGGTTAAGAGATTTACCTAAAGTTGTTTAGTGCAAAGGTTGGGGAGTTAGGATGTAAACTCATAATTGACTGGCTCACAAGCCCATATGCTATCCTATCTCTTAAGCATTATTGCTCTAATTTTCAGATGTGAAATTAAAGCTAAGAGAAACAAAACAAGTGGCTGTAAGTGACACCAGTTGCAAACGGGAGATCCAGGTTCTAAACAAAACTCTGGTTGCCTCAAAGCATGTCACCCCTGGGCTTAAGACTAAAATCTATGAACGCCCGCAGACCAGCCTCTGCATGAGGAAAGCGTCCAGCACATGTGAGGCTCCTTTCTTGTGTCCTTCCAGTGTCCTTGTCTTTCTATCTGCTCTTCAGACCCACCCTGAAGTGACACTTTGCCTGTTGTTTCTTTTCACACACCTACCCAACCGTCACCGGCTACTGCGTCAAACACTCCTGCTCCACTGGGCTTCATAACAGACTGCAAACATCAGGCTGAATCCACGCTTCGTCGGTACTGTCAGGGTCACAACTGGCTCTGCTCTCGGCTGCCACAGACTGAAAACTGCCCTATTCCCTCCCAGCTTGAAGATGTCAACCTGCACAGACGTCAACTGCACAGATGCCAACCTGCACAGTCTGGAGAGGAGATGCAGAAGGCTCCGTTTTGATTTCCAGGGGTCCTCAGGTTGCCTCTTTATATGCACCTTCCCTAGGAAGTGTTGAGGGGTTCTGGATGCAATCTTATAGGAGAATAGGTGCTCAGACCACCATGTTACACTTGCTCAGAAAAACTGTGCTAGGCCTGTGAAAATATGTGCATGTGTGCAGTCATGTACACAGCCCCACCACCACAAACGCACACCACATCGGCCTTTGCAGGAATCTGGGGCAACTCTATAGGCAGGCAACTGGTAAGAGACATATCTCTGGGGAGACTTCCTTTCAGAGACAGGTAAACTTCTGATATTTGTCTGTATCACAACAGAAAAAAAAAGATGGACTGAGTTTGCAGAATTTGGGAGATAGGCTTTGGATGGTCTCACTTAAAATACAGCCTCCATGGCACATAGAAAAATTAATGTTGGCAATTCTGGTGGAGACCCCAAATAGAAATGCCATATTTATCCAGAACATCTGAAACAGAGAAAACATGAGGACCTTGTGATTGCTAATTGGAAGAGACGTAGCATACTTGCTAAGACATCAAGGGCAGATAAAATGAGCTAAGATTTAACATATAAGCTGAGGTTCCAAATCACAGGTGCTGGTTTGCAATGAGCAGCTCCGTCCTTGAAGAGTCACACCCTGCAGGTTCTTCCTCTGTTCAGTCACTAAGCATAACTGAAAGGGATATGTCAGGAGGATTTCTAACTCAAATTAGAGCTTTGTTGAGTTCATCGGCCTCCCCATACAGTGCACAACAACCAACAGAAGCAAATTACCAGCCATTATCACAACCAAGGAACCAACCACCCACCTCAACTAACTAGCCATTACCACAACAAACCGACAATTACAATCAACCAACCTCAACCAACAACAACAACAACAAAAACAAATCACCACAACCACCAAACAACCAATCCAAGCAATGAACACAGTAATCAACCACCCACCACAACTAACCACACACCATTATAGCCAATCAACCACACAGCTAACCAAACATCATCACTCAAAACTATCCATCACCACAGACAACCAGCTGCCTCAATCAACCGTCTAGTACAATCAACTAGAAAACATCACAACCACAACTAATCAACAATGACCATAGCTAATCAATGACCATCACTTCTAACAAGACCTTACATCTAAGCACTGACACAACTAACTACCAACACAGCCAATTACCTGTATATTGAACCAGTCCCCACCACAATCAAATACCATTAGTAGCTAACTTTAATTTAGCGTTTACTATGTGCCAGGAAGTGTACTAAATCCTTTTTGTGGATTGACTCATGTTTCCCTCACACTTATGCAGTGAGGGAAACCTTATTACTGCTGCTGCTACTGCTGCTATTACTACCACTATTACTTCCACTGCTTTCTCTGCTACTACTTATATTACATTATATTATATTGTACCCTGATGCACTGATCATCCCAACTAATGCAGAAGTGACAGAGAGCAATTAAGTAATTTGCTCAAGGCCACACAGCTAGTAAATAGCAGATTTGGAAACTGAACCCAGGCCATCTGACCTGAGACTGAAATACTTCTCTATTATTTGCTTTGAACGATGCGCATCATGCGCTGAGCCCCTGCCGACTGCCAGGTGCCATGGTAAGTGCTTCCTACGAATCACCTAACTTAATTCCTTATCAACCCTAAAAAGAAAACACTATGATCTAATTTTTTAGTGTGAGAAAACAGGGGATAGTGGAGTTAAAGAGACCTGCCTAAAGCCTTGTAGAATGGTCTGTTTAAAAGAGCAGAAGGGTTGGTCTCAGGGGTTTGAAGCTGCCTTGAGGGAATGGCACCCCCAGGGAGATCTGTTCACTCCGCGGGCAATTCTCTCTCTTGGTGTCACGTGGTGCTGATACTCTGGCAGGTGAGGGAGAGGCAGCTCACAGCAGGCCCTAGCAGCCCTGTGTGTTTTGTCACTGTGTGTGCTGCTGAGACACTGAGCCACTTCTAACTGCCCACACAGACAACCAAGCAGGTCAAGGTAAGGGCAGTAAGGCTGCCATGGACCTGCTCATTCCTGGGGTAGTCTTGTTGATTGTTTTTTTACAAAGAGGCTTCTAAAGGTTCTTGGCTTCGTGTTCCTCCTGGGTAGAACAGTTTAGGAAGCCTTTTTCTGGACCTGTAGGACTAGAGAGCCACAGGAACCAGTGCAACTATCACCACATTTACGCCCCTACTGTTTTCTATGCTGTGAGCTGCACATTGTCCTGCTCTGACCCATTAAGTTCACTCTGTTCACTGTTCACTCTCAGCACTGTTCACTCTCAGCACCTAAGGAAACATTCCAGCGCACTCCTTGCTCTCCTGTATAAGACTTGGGTTTTCCCACAGTGATGGATAATGGCAGATAACTAAGAGCCAAAACAGATACAATCCTGCCTCCTGGCGTGTAGTGCCTAATGGGAGAAAGCTCATAGCTACAAGTGCTGCAAAGATGAAGTGCAGTGAACTGTAGAACTTGGTAATTGAGGGATCTGACCCAGCCAGGTGGGATGAAGGCTTCCACGAAGATGAGTTTCAGATGAATTGAGATCTGAAAGGTGGATGTATTCGCTAGAAGAGGAATACACATCCCAGCGAAGAGTATAACACATGTACAGACTGTGTGGCCACAGGGCTCGGGGCAGTGTGGCTGGAACAAAGAGAAGAATCTAGAGGCAGGGGCGGAGGCACTCGGGACCTCAGAGGAATTTACCTTTATCCTAAGAGAAATGGAAAGATGTTGCAGAGATTCAAGCAATTGGGATGTGAGGAGTATAAGCAAAATTATTTTTTTTTAATGATCACTGTAGCTACTGTGGGAAGAACAGATTGAGTGGAGGCAGGGAAATGACCTGGAGTTGAGGGTGTCAGGACTCAAAGCTCCAGGTTGAGCATCCCTAATCAAGTAATCTGAATTAGCATCCCTAATCCAGTTGGATTCTGGAACTGCTCCCAGATCCAACTTTCTGAATGTTGACATGACTCTCAAAGAAAATGCTCATTGGAGAATTCTGAATTTCAGATTTTTGGATCAGGAATGTTCAGCTGATAAATCTAATGCACATACTCCAAAATCCAAAAAAATCCAGGATCTGAAACATTTCTGGTCCCACGTACTGTGGACATGGGATATTCAGGCTTTTATTACAACAAGCAAGATTTTTTTTTTTTAGACACACTCTCACTCTGTCACTTTGGGTAGAGTGCCGTGGCATCATAGTTCACAGCAACCTCAAACTCATGGACTCAAGTGATCCTCTTTCCTCAGCCTCCCAGTAACTGGGACTACAGGTGCCTGCCACTACTCCTGGCTAGTTTTTCTGTTTTTAGTAGAGATGGGGTCTCACTCTTGTTCAGGCTGGTCTCAGAATCCTGAGCTCAAGCAATCCACTGCCTTGGCCTCTAAGAGTGCTAAGATTATAGCTATAAGCCACCATGCCCAGCGCCAAGCAAGAGATGTCATCTTGGTCTACGGTGGCAGAAATATGGAAATGTGGAGAGATTTGAGAGCTGTTTAAGGGTTTCACTCAGAAGACCTGCTGATGGCTGGGGTGTAGAGGGAGTGAGGAAGCCAGAGGCATCGGGTAAGGCTTGTATTTGAGGTTTGCTCAGTGGAATGCCAGGTGTTTTTGTTCCTGGGAAGCTTTCGTTTGGTTGAATCCCAATTCCAGTGCCAGCTTGTCCCTTAATGGGAAGAAAAAGGCCCCTGGTGAGCAGGTGGTTCATTATTTACTTTCCAGCACAGCTTGGGGCTTGCTCTAACCAAGTCAAGATGATTGCAATCCCATTCATTGTTAAGTAAATACATCTGAGCCCTTCAGAGGTACCCGCTCGGCGTGGCCAGCAGCACATCTGCTACCTACATTAACGGTCAAATCACATAAACCCCGGCCCCACTGGGGGCGTGAGAAGAAGATGCCAGCAAACTTTTGATTACCACCACCCTTCCAGGTGTCACAATAACAAACAGAGGCGGAAACTGGAGCCCCCCAAACCATTTAAACAACAATTAATCAGCACGTTCCACGTTAAAGGCGTGGGGAAAAAAATATTGCTGCACAATTGCTGTGGCCTAGAGAAAGAAATTTTTCACTTAACATTGACAGCAGGGACCTAGAGGAGAAGAGAGAGAAGGCGACTGCCAAGGCAGGACCTATTCTGCATCTGGGCTCAGAAATGCAGGCTCTGGAGACCCAGTGAACTCAGGGTCAGGGTTTCAGAAAATACAGAGAAAAGACTCCTGGGTGCAGTTCTGAAAGTACAGTCAGAGACTAACAGGTGGGGACACAAGTGAATGAAGGAATAGCTCGATATTTATTGATAGCTCATTCACTCCTCAACTATTTTTGGTACACCTACTAAAAGCTGGGCATTGTTCTAGATTTTTGGAAAACAGGCACGATTTCTACCCTAAGAGTCTTGACACACTAGTAGGGTAAGTTAGACAACAGATAAGAAATAAGTATGTTATATGCTCTTGTAATTATAAGGACTACTTAAAAAACAGAAAGGGATAGAGTGGGTGTGATCACAAACAGAGCAATGGGGAGGTGACATTCAATCAGGGCACTTGAATGAAATGAGAAAACAAGAGCTGGGGTTAAGTGGGGGACAGCTTGCCGGCCATACCCCAGATAAATTCCATTTAATGCTCATGACCAGTACACTCTAGCAACCTATTTTACAGATGACGCTGTGGAGGGTCAGAGAAATGGGTTGATATGCTCAGGGTGACAGAGTTTGAAATTGGTAAAGCTGAGGATTGAACTTGGGCTGGCCTGACTTTAAATCAGCTACTTTTCCAACTATACCCAACTACCTATTGGCTGTTAAGTTCTATTCAGTTTACCTCAATGAACAGGAGAGTTCAGTTCCTCAAATAACTAAACATGGGCATATAAATCTTGTCTAAAGAATTAGGTTTCAACAGAGGGGAAAAAATATGGGATGACAGAGATGGATAAGACACAGGCCACAGAGGACAGATCCCTTTTTCTCCCTTGATTCACACATGAACTGCTATAGATTTAGTCTCTCTTCTGTAAAATGTACCTAAGGTTGGGGATACTATCAAGGAGCTCCTATCTATAAACTAAGTGCCCATTAAATGAGAGTTATTACTATGAGCAGAGAACTCCTACATGTTTGTTGAAACCCAAGCCAAATTTCCCCCCTCTTATGAGATTTTCAAGATTCCTTTTTTTCTATTTACAAATCATTAAAGCATTGCTTTGTCTTTAAACAGAACCATAAAGTGTGCTTTTCAGGGGTTGAGATCAAGGATTTTTATATGACTTTGGAGGCCTTGCAATACTCAGTAGCATTTAAATAAATGTATTTATGGTTAACATATGATGTATAATATAAGATGCTCTAAAGATTCCTTAGTATACATAAATTTTTGAATAAAAACCAAGTATCTGAAAGTTTTAAATAATTATTAAGGGAATCACTCAAAAAGATTTTGTCACAACTCTAGAAAAGCAAGACCAAATAAAACAAAACCATAATACCAGATATGTTCGCCATAATTGAAATAAACTATCTTCTTAACCTGCATGAAGCCATAAATTATAGCAATGAGGTATTCTACCAGACTGTGTGCTCTGATGAAGCAGCACCTCTTATTGGTTAAGGACACTGGTTTTAGAGACAATAGATTTACCTAGACTCAAAAGTGTATTTCTATTATCTGTTGACATTGGACGAAATCCATAACCTCTTTTAATCTCATCTTCCCAATGTATAAAGTAGAGTTCATAAATATTTTTCATAGGACTGATTGAGATAATTCATGTACTAGCATATGCACAGTTCAAATAACATACAAGAAATGGCAGGAGTTTATCATTCTTTTTGCCAAGAGTATTTAAGCCTGAAAGGCAGTGTTTGGGTCTATATTGTTCACTGATAATCTAGGATACTGTGGGATCTTTGGATCCCTCTGAAGGGCTGGGTATATAATAGTCACTTAATAAAAGTTGGGTGAATGAATAACTCACTTTCCTATGTACCCTCTTTATTAGTCTCCACAGTCCTCTTAGACAGGTACTATTGGTGTGATTTCATGTTAGAGATGAGATATTTGAGGTTTCCACCAAGGAGTAAACTAACTTGCCCTAAATTACAGAGTTGCTATGAAAGAGTCAGGATTCAAGTCTGATTTTCCTGGATCTGTACCCTGACATCATGTCACCAGGCTCAGCTCTCTCCAGAAAGTGCCCAGAATGCTGGATGAGTGGGAGGCCAATGGAGCTACATGACCTTCCATGAAAGAGTCACTCCTAAGAGGCCGTGTGCCCATCACTGAGGGAGCCACTGTAGGCATGAGGAGAGGTCTGCAGGGAGCATCCCAAAACTATTAGCAACCAGGAACTCAAGGGAAAAGAAACTATAACAAATTCCAACCCTTATTGGTATAATAAGGTAGAATTGGTCTCAGGAGACCGCACAGACTAGGAGACATTTAATACTTCAATCCCTATAGTCTTGCAGGAAAAGGAAATGAGAGACTAGCTGGGGCAGGAGCTTTGAGCCCTGGCTTCAGAAAGAAAAGCAAGAGGAAGAAAGGGCAAGTCAGTGCCAGGAAACAGGTTACAGCTGAAGGGCTCTGGTGGCCTTGAGAAAGGGAAATCCTCTAAGGTCTCAGAGACCATCCACTGCGGGAGGCCCTGAAACCTCAGGGACGATTAAACAAATTAATTCTACTTAGCTTGGATAATCAGAGACCAAAGGGAGATAGAACAAGCATTCACAGACATCTGAAGGAAGGAATTGCTCAGGAGGGACACACATTGCAGAAGCCAGCACAAGGGGATATGGCCAGCAGCAGAGGAGTAAAGCTAAGCCCAGGACAATGAGACCACATTCTGCAGGGAAACCATCCATCTTCTCAGGGGCTACAGGTCGGGCCCTCTTTCTGTTCTTTAACATGCTATGCGCAGTCCTGTCTTAGGACCTTTGCACTTGCCACTTCCCTGTAATTCTATATTCCCCGTAATTTTCTTCCCCCTAGATCCCACAAGACTTCTTTGGGTTTCTTTGAGATGTTATCTCCCTCAGAGAGGCAATCACAATCCAAATAAAATAGCCCAATATTCTCCTCTGCCAATCATCAAATGACTCTAGTTTTTCTCATTCTGGGTACATGTGAAATTATTGCTTTTATTTACTTCTTTACTGTTTTATTTTTTTTAATCATTCCTGGACTAGAACATAAGGATGTCAGCTCCTGTTTGTCTAGACCAGAGGTCAGCCAAGTACTGTGCCTGGGCTAAATTTGGCCGATCACTTATTTTTATCAATAAAGTTTTACAGTAACAAAGCAACATCAATCCATTTATGCATCATGTGTGGCCAGTTTCACTTTACACAAGCAGAATCAAGTAGAGAGACCACATAGTCTACAAAATCTAAAATATTGAGCTGGGTGTGGTGGCTTATGCCTGTAATCCTAACAGTTTGGGAGGCTGAGGCAGGTGGATCGCTTGAGCTCAGAAGTTCAAGACCAGCCTGAGCAAGAACAAAACCCCATCTCTACTAAAAACAGAAACAACAACAAAAAAACTAGCCAGTCTTGATGGCACATACTATAGTTATAGTTACTCCAGAGGGTGAAGCAAGAGGATTGCTTAAGCTCAAGAGTTGGAGGTTGCTGTGAGCTATGGCACCTAGCCTAGGGCAATGAAGCAAGACTCTCTCAAAAAAAAAAAAAAAAAAGAAAAAGAAAAAGAAATTAAAGTAAATAAAATTTGATGAATAAAATTAAGAAAAATTAAAAAGAAAGATCTAAAATATTTACTACCTGGACTTTTAATGATAAAGTTTGTTGAGCCCTGGTCTAGATTAGCACTGAATACTCAGTACTTCAAATGTCTTTGATCAAATTAACAAATGGAATGAAATGAAGGCTTCAAGGGTGGGGGGAACTATATGATGCCCAGATCAGCTATAGAACTATTGAAACAATGCAACTCTCTCAATCTAACACAATAAGTTTTTCCAAATACCTACTTGAGTGCCAGGGACTGACTGCCTAGAAGAAATGGTAGAAGTAATAGTCATCATTCCAGTTTTGGAGACTCTAAGAACCGTGTGGGAGAGAGACTAACAAATCAACTGCTGTGATTCTGTGTGCTGTCAGAGGGCGGAGGAGGGAGAAGCTAGTTACACCAGGTAAGGAAACAGACGCAGTTAAGGGAGAGCCTCACTGAATCTGTGATACTGCAGCCAGGCCTTCAATATTGTTGACAGTGGCTTCCATTCACTGAGCATTTGCTTGGTGCCAGGTACTGCAGAAAAGCTCATCACACTCTGACCTGACAACAAACGCATATGGTGGATGCTTGTGTCAGAATAGCTTAGGTTATGTTGAAGCAACCACCGATCCTCAAACCTCAATGTCTTAAAACAACAAAGGTTTACTTCCTACTCCTGTCGCATGGGCAATGCAATCTGTACAAAGCAAAGGGACAGAGGTAGTTTGCTCCATGAAGCTGGTACCTGGCATCCCAGGATGACAGATGTTCCACCATCTGACAAAACCATCATTTAAATGGGAAGCTCCAGGTTTGCTGCTGCAGGGTAGGGAAGGATGGAAAATCATGTGCCAGCTCTTAAAATACGTGGCATGTGCCACTTTTTGTTGTTCAAAACAAGTCCCGTGACCGTACTTGACTTCAAAGGGACTTGAAGAGTGCCAAGAGAAAACAGGAAATCGTGGTATGCTTGAGTAATGTCTATTATAACATTAGGTACAGGTGAGACGACTGTGGTGCAGAAAGCTTAGGTAACTTGCCCAAGTTCACATGAGGAGCAAAACTGGATTCAAAAACCAGTCTGCTCCATCCTATTACTTGTCCGCATAACCATTTTATGATCCCCAAGAGTGAACAAGAGCTTCTTAGGGAGAGAGGGAAAAGTTAAGGCAGCTTTAGGTAAATGGTTAAAGAGAAACAGAAGGAAGACCAGCAAGCCGTCAAGGACCATGGAAGACCACCTAGTCATAGCTGCAGCCTGGGAAGGTGAGTGTGTGGAAACGGCTGGAGTCGTATGGCAGAGCTTAGAGAATTGTAAGGGAATGGGAAAATGACTGAGAGAAGAGGATGCTCAGAACAGATCGCCATCATAGAGGCTATGTTATTACAATCTTATGGAACACCAATTAACTTACTTTCCAATCCCCCTCCCACTTGGAAGATTACATCATCCCTGAATTACGTGGGACCTGCCTCTACTGGCAGTTCTGAAATGGCTTGGGGTTCTCTTGATGGCCTCCAAGTCTTGATACCTGGTATTTCCTCCACCTCAAACATTCTCCTGATTTCTCTACCTAGATAGGTCCTCCTGGTCCTCAATGGCTCAGCTGTCATTGCCTCTCCTGGGAGCTTGAGCAGAGCTGTTTGATGCACCATAGAACCTCTAGGACACTATATACCTACCCCATCAATGGATACATGGCACAGTTTTTCTTTTTTTCTTTCTTTTTTTTTGGTTTAGTTGTCATTGTTGTTTGGCAGGCTGAGCTGGGTTCGAACCTGCCAGCTTCGGTGTATGTGGCTGGTGCCCTAGCTGCTGAGCTATAGGCGCTGAGCCATATGGCACAGTCTTTGAAATGCCTCCACTACCATAAACTGCTCAAGGGCTCAGCCTAAAACTGATACATCACTGATTCCTCAGCACCTATCAGAGTGCCTTGTACCTTTCAGATTACCAATAAATATCTGTTAAATAAATGACTATATATTTTTTAAAAAATCCTGTAGCCCAACACTTCTTAAAGTTTGATGTGGATTGGTATTACCCAGGGATATTTGAAAATCAGGTTTTGATTCAGTTAGGCTGGGATGGCATCTGAAATTGTGTATTTCCAACAAGCTCTTAGTTGGTGGCCTGTGGACACACTCTGATGAGCAAGTCTGTAGCAAATGTTGATTCCCTGCCCACATGCCATCATCTCCCTGTTCCCACAGAAGCCAACTTCATAGGTGGTAAGTGACAGTACATATGACTCTTTGGTTGAGGTCTTTTTCTGGCTGCTGAGACCCACTGGGCTCCTGCAGGGGGAAAGGTGGAAGTGCCTGAGAGTGAATGACCCCAGGAGCAGCCACTGACCAGAAACTAATGAGCATTGGTGGATAAATACCTCAGCTCCCTCTTCGCTTATAGGCTTAGCCCTGAGACATTCCCCACCGTGTCTCCCGGTGTTTCCCAATGCGCCTCTGTTGCCCACACTGGTAACATGCTTGATCATGCATTTGCTGCTTCCTTCCCCCCCTTCTCTGTCTCTTTTCTACTCCTCTACTTGTGTTTCCTAGGATCAGTACCTACACAAACCATTTACAATCATGCCTTTCTTTCAGGCGCTGCTTTCAGGGGAAACAAAATTAAGTCAGGTCCCTAAAACTTCAGCTATCTGACGGGACTGCCCTCAGGCTTTTATCAAGTATTCAGTCATTGGGTGATTCATTCTTCATGGATTCATTCAGCCCACAGGTGGCCATGCAGTGAAATGGCGATCACTGCCTGAAGGTGCAGATGGGTCTTTATCTTTTCTGTGGTCCCAGTTGCTAGCAGCAAAGAGGCAAAAACACATCCTGGTGAAGGAAGAAAGGAAAGAAGGAAACAGCTCCTCTGTCCAGCCTTGGCCACAGTGGGCAGAGCTCCCCAAGCAGAGGCAGTGCCGAGGATGGAGAGTGTTTTTCAAGAGGAGTGCAGCATGGAGGCTGTCAGGCTGCTAAGTTCACATTTCCTTTCTGGCAATTTCTCACAGGATGCTGGAATTCTCTGTGCCTCAGTTTCCTCATCCTGGTTTTTATAAATTTTTTTGGTATGGTTATTTTGAAGATTAAATGAGATTGTGAATATCAACCCCAAACGTGCCTGACGCATTGTGCTCAGGAAAGAAGTAGCTCTCACTACCGTCCTTAGCATTGGCTCCCTCCAATAAGCCAGCTGCTGCCCTACGGCCTGTATGACTGTAGTATGAAACAGCGTCTAGAACAGAGCCAGGAGTCAGAGGGAGATGCATGAGCGCCAAGAGGAAGCTCTCCTTCCTTCCTCCTTAATGCGAATCATTTTACTTATAACAATGGAGGTTCTGGAATCAGATAGGCCTGGGTTCCAATCCCTGCTCTGCCACTGCTGACTTTGGGAAATTCCTTAACCTCTCTGAGCCTCAGTATACTGACTTGCATGATGGAGATAATGATGGGAGCTCACATTACTAATGTTATCGCGATGCTTAAATGGCTTAATGCATATAAAGTGCCAGCCACATAGTAAGACCTCGGTCAACACTTGCTGTTGGCATTGTTATCACGACTGTTATTATTACTAGACCTACAGAAGCTATGGGGCTTTCAGTTCTGCCAGAATTTGCTCCTACATGGACCAGGGGATACAAGCTTGACTACTTTTTCCTTGCCTGCCAGCTTTAAAAAGAGCTCTTCATTTTCAAAGGATACATTTGATAAGTTTGTGAATTTGCATGCTGCCAGAAGCCTCCTGTGGCTTCTGCAAGTCCAGATTATTCTGTTTATTCCTTCAGTCACAGCTGTCATTTATCTTGTGGCGGCAGCTCGTTTATTATGTGCTGGGCATCCCAGGCGCTTGCTCAGGGTAGCCTTTGTAAACTCCCCCTGCCAGCTTCTGCCACGGAGCAACATGCTGACAGTGGCACCCACGGCCCTGGTCACTGACAGCACAGGAGCCTGAGAAAATGTCGAGGCTGAGAAGTTCCTGGAAACAGCCCCTTCCTTTCATCCTTCGGGGCCCCACAATGAGAGCCGCCTGTTTCGCTATCATTTTTCTGAATTGGTACCAACAGATGCTTTCATCCTTATACAAGACAAACACAGTCATTTCCCTGTTTTATTATTAACACATTCTGGCATAATTGCTTGGGCTCTCAACTGTGACCTGTTAGAGATTCACTCAGCTGTGGAATCTTCAAGGGGAATGCGGCATCATGGTTAAAGAACGCAGTAAGCATTTTCCCCAACCAAATCTATTTGTCTGTAAGCCCCCCAGTCAAATCTCTTGTTGAATTTGTTCAAACATAAATTAATAGTTGAATTTACATAGTTTTAATGTCTTATGATCTTTCTGGTCTGGGAATCTATATTCAAGACTAGATGCGGCAGGGCTCAGATATATCGTGTTTAATGCTGGAAATAATTTTAAGCCCTCTGAAGCCCAATCCTTTTGCACATTACCAAATCAAAGCAGCCAGTCATTTCTAATAAGACACACAAAATCTGCTGCTGCCAACTAATACATACACATTTCTAGGATTTAGGCCATGTGCATGGGTCTGTTTTTAAAAAAAATATATTAAAGCACAAACAATTTTTACAAGTGAAATGATTTGGTTCTCCTGGGTCCTCCTGCCTCCATCCCAAGGATGCAAACACTGTTGCATTTTGAGGGTTATTGAAAGTGCTAGGGATAAATATTCTGTCAGTCATACCCACACAAATATCATTTGAACAGTCCCAATTTAGGTATGCTACCAATCTTTGCTGAGTCTCTGGAATGTTCCAGGCAGCAGCCTGGGTACTGGACATACAGCAGTGAACAAAACCAATGAAGCCCCTGCTTTCATGGAGCTGCCATTCCAAAGTGGGGGTCAGAGAAGCAAACACACAAAAACATAAGTAGTGTGTCAGGTGGCCACAAGTTCCCAGAACCAAAGCACAGCAGATCAAGGGCTATCTCTTGCTGTTGGTGGGCCCTGCAGCCCCTTACATAAAGGTGGTCAGCGGCTGAATGAGAGGGGCAGAAAGCTGTGCTGATACCCAGATCTCACCAGCCGCTATCAACAGGATAAGGGGGCTTTTTCTAAGAGGCGGGGTCTGTTTCCCCACTTCCTTGAATTTGGGATTGCTATTGGTCAAAGTAACATCACACACAGCAAGTGTAACCAATCACATGTAGGGGGAATGGTTTTCCGCCAGTCTGAGCCCTCAATGACCTTACAGCTCCTGTTTTTGTTCACCCTCTTGGAACCCTGAGGCCACCACAATGCAAAGAGGCTGAGGTGCCCTGGTAAATAGCTAGCAGAGTGGCAAGACATATGACTGAGGCCAGCATGAACCATGTGGGTACTATAGCTGCAGGGATGATCCCAAGTAAGTAGAGCAGAAGAGACACTCCACAGAAACATGAGAAATCATAAGTCAGTGTTGTTCTGAAGCATTAAGTTTTGGGATGCTTTGTTAGGCAGCAAAGGCTAGCTGCAACATCAGGGAAGGAGTAGCCCCAGAAGAGGGAACAGTAATACAAAGACGGTTTTTGGAGGAGGGGTATTCAGAGAACCACAAGCTGGCCGTGTGGCTGGAATGGATGGTATGTGAATCCTTAAGCGCTCTAAATAATTTCTAAAAAATTCAGGGTTCCTACTTGAAGAACTGTATAAGCAATGGTCACCCCTGTTCCCTGCCATCTTCATAGTCCAGCAACTGCTACTGACTGAGGTATTTTCTTGGCGTCTTATTTAATCATGGCTGCAGTCCTACATGAAATCTATTGTTCCCTGTATAGAAATGAGGAAACTTTGCTTGGAGAGAAGTTTTTTACCAATCCAGTGAGCAAAAGAACCAAAATTGTTCTATTAGTAATTCTAAAACCCATGTTTTAATCACTGTGCTTTTCTAGCTCCCACCTCTTAATTCTGTCCCCATCCCCAGGCTCATCTGCTGGGGCAGTTCCTTCTGGCTCCACTCCCTTCATGGCAGCCCCTTTTTCACAGCAGGGATGAGCCCAAGAGCCTCCATGCCAGAGGCTAAATTTCAATGAATGCCAACATGTCAGCCTATCTGAATGTGATCTTTCAGGGACAGCAAGCCCAGGTTTGAGTACACTCAGAGTCACTATACTGACCATATCAACACAATTATTGTTCTTCTACTGAATTACTGGGACACCTACCTTCCTCCCCATCAGAGCCCTGCAACTTGTGCGCGGTTACAAACTTGTAATGTCTCTCCCTGCCTCCCACCTTCAGTTTATAGCTTATACCTATAAATGCTTTTATATGTTAACAAAGCTTGTAGGCTGAAGCCACACCCTTGAATACAACCAACATTTCTAGGAAGATGCTACCATTTCAAGTATATCTATAAACTTGGATGGTCTGGGACTGGCTAGGAGTGAAGGTTGAAGAGAGATGTTTTGGGTCATTGATGGGGAAACAGATTTTATTCAGAAAACAAAGGCTAAGGATAAACTATTCAATTTGTAAATAACAATATACAAACAACATAGACATCCCAGGGAGGAATGTAACTAACAAAGTTTAAGATACTGAAAATTATTTTGAGAAGAAAATGTCCAGTATTGCCAAAGAGAATGCATTCTTTTTAGAAGCAAAAGGACCACGCTGGGATGGATGAATAATTGGAGAGTGTAAGAAGCATGGGGATGCCCTTTGGGGATTATTCAGTGTATTTAAGAAGAAACAAATTCCAACCATGTTTATATCTCAGCCAGCTGAGAAAAGGATCTAAGGTTCATGGTATATTATTTCCTGAGCTCCTCAGTGCAGTTTACAGAATTTTTGTAGAAAACTGCATAAGACTATGTTTTGGAATGAGGCTCCATTAGATTCTAAGTGGAAGTAAATTCCAATGGCCAGTAGTCTTAATTCATTTATCCTTCTAGCAAATTATTAACGAGGTTCAAGGGCAAGTGCTAGATATATAACAATGCCCATGTTCTCAGGTAATTTCTAACTAATAATTGGGAGACACTTGTTAATAACTATCATAGAATGTTCTAGGTGCTATGGCAGATATGAATGGCTGCCAGGCAATCATCTAGGGTGTCTGCTAGCCCCCCTTGCAGAGGGCAAGTTCAGGAAAAGAGTTGGTATGGGAGAGTTTCCTGGGCTTAATGACATCTGGCCTATGTCTTAAAGTAAGAGTTAATCAGATGAAGAAAGCAAGGACAGGCATTTTCCCCAAAGGGAACAGCTTGCTGAAGCTCAGAGTCAGGACACGAGCAATGACACATGTGGGGAACATGGAAGCTGAAGGAGAGAAGGCAGGAGATAAAATTAGAAAGCAAGAAGAGCCAGATTATAAATGGTTTTGTGTGTCAAGCCTGAGAAGAAAAGCCTTACTCTGATGTCAAACACCCAGAATTTGTATATTAAGAATGATAAGAGAACTGGGTGGTGCCTGTGGCTCAAAGGAGTAGGGCGCCGGCCCCATATCCCAGAGGTGGCAGGTCCAAACCCAGCCCTGGCCAAAAACTGCAAAAAAAAAAAAAAAAAGAATGATAAGAGAACACAGAGATGATAAACACTGTATTTTAGGGACTTAACCTCTTTTCCTTTTGCCCTGTCATTCTTAACATGTTGGCTTTTGTCTTTACTGCCTATTGTCACCAGAAGGCTATCTCTAGCTACAGGCATCACACCAACATTCAAAGTAGGGAGAAGGAGGGGTGGAGGTGGCGTTAGCCCTGGGTGTCCTCCCAGACCCCAACAAATGTCTGCTCACCTCTTATTGTCCAGAACATGCCACAAGGTCTCTACCTAGTCGTAAAGAAGGCTGGAAATGCAGTATGCCCTTCCAGATATAAAAGGAGAAAAGAAATTTTCTTGTCAAACCTTGCCCAAACAACCTTGCCTCATATGAGACTTTTTTTTTTTTTGGGCTAGGAAATATGGTTTAATCTCCAGGTCAAACCAAATACACTTTGCAGCGTTAGTTGGTCCTTCATCCGGTAGTACAGACTAGATAGGGTACAGGTATAGAGATTGCCCAGAAGTTGGAGTCATTTTATTTTCTGGTGTTTTATTTTTATTTTTATTTTATTTTTTTCATTGTTGGGAATTCACTGAGGGTACAATAAGACAGGTTACACTGATTGCATTTGTTAGGTAAAGTCCTCTTGCAATCATGTCTTGCCTCCAGATTTTTAAGCAAATTTTTCATTTTCAAAAATCAATGAAAAGAGACTTCTGGAAGTTGTACGAGAAGCCACAGTTTCCTGCCCTGAGAGGGTCCTGATAAATGGCAACAAAGGAGGGGAAAGGGGCAACTTGGAAATCCTACTTCAGAAAACTGAAGGTATTTGTTTGGAAACTAGAAGGTTAAGAGATTTCTAAAATGTTCAGCAAAACAATAATCAATACTGGAAACACAGTGCAAGGTACAAACATGGGCTTCTCTACCGATTGCTATAATTTCATAATATTCAGGTATTGCATTAGCATTTACAACACAAAGAATTATGCTTTCTCTTCTTTAGTCCTATGGCAGTCCCAGAGGGAAAGGAAACTAAGGAATCAAAGACCGTTCCAGTAAAGCAATAAAGTATCCATGCAAAAGGGACACAGGTGACACCTGGCAAAATGCAAATCCAAAGCCAGAATGTTTTGCACCACGTTGTCAATACCACACTATGTCTTCCACAGAATATCAAAGAAAGGTAATGAGACCTAGAACATTAAAGGGCCTTAAAGGGTACTTAGATATTAAGGGCAAACATTATGGAGTCAAAAAGCATTGTAGGTCTCCAAATTTGCATAATCTTAAGGCATTTTCAGGAGTAATTTTGACTCTACACAAATTTTACCCTTAGCATTGACCTTGGAACCCAACTGCCCTCTAAGACAGGACTGCAGTCCTGTAAAGGATGATGTGAAGTTGTCATACAACAGTGCACCTCACGTGCTTAGTACAGTGTCTGGTATTGAGGAAATTCTCAATAGATGTCTGTTGAATAAATAAGTGGACAAAATATTAAGAATAGTAACAATGTTTTCTATGTTCTGAACATTGTTCTAAGTCTTTGTATGTATTAACTCATTTATGCTCGTGTGATAGGTGGTAGTGTTTTGCCCCACTTCATAAACATGCTCCTAACCAGCATCCTATACTGCCTCTCACACATAAGAATGGGAAGTTACTGTGTCTTGATTGACATCTTAAATTTCTAAGACTGAGACTACCAGTACGCAGATACCTGTACCAATCACAGGGCTCTAGGAACCACTGGTCTGAGGCCCCATGCCCCACACAAAAGGTATCACCAGCTCATAGTTCAGGATTCCAGATGGCAAAGTAGACGGTGGAACATCCCCCTTCTTACTTTTCCAAATGCTAACAACCTGTCATCTAGAACTCTAGATAGATTGAATCAGAGTGGCCCTTAGAAAAAGTTCATCAGAATGTTTTCTGAAAGCTGAGAGCACAGAGGCCAGAAAGGAAAGCACTTGCTCAAAATCGCATAGCACCCAAGCAGCTCCCACTGGGTGCAGAACCCAGGGCTTTTGGTGCTGAGTTTCTTTGTGACCATGGGCTGTCTTTCTCGAAAAATTCTCCAGGTTTCACGGTCCTTCCTTCAGGTACATCAAAACCCAAAGATAGGGAAAAGCCATATACATGAAGGGCCCATTGGAGGAGAAGGTTGGGGAGCCTTCTGGCCCAAATCATACATTTCCAATTGGCCCCTCGGGCTCTGAATGAGATAAGGTAGTTAGTTACATGCTAACAATGACTGAAAGAAGAAAAGTTGCATTCCAGGGCAGAGTCTGGGGCAAGGAGAGCAAAGCCCCTGGGGTACAAAACTGACAAAGGTCCCAGGCTGAGTGCCAGACCCTCCTTTAGTTTTGTACCCCCAGAACCTCACTTACCCCATCATAGTCCCAGCTGATGCCTGAGTCCTACTACTGGCCTTTGCTATATGGCTAAGGAATATATTTTCAAGTAAATCTCCTAATTGTCATGTCAAGTGTATGACTATATCATATCACATTTTAATTAGTGAAAACATGCCACCATTTTATAGTGTCATTTTGCCATTTCATGATTTTTTTTTTTAAATATAACAAAAGCCTCAAGAAATGCAAGTGCCCTTGGCCTTCTCAAAAACTGAGATATCTCGGTATTTCTTTTCCATCTGAATTCTGCTTTGGACTTAGATTCCTTAGATTTCTGTTATCTTTCTTTACTCCTAAAAATCCATGTTTGTCCACAAGCCCTGGGGTCCTTGGTCCGTCAGTCCCTTTCCCATGGCCTCTCAAGTCCAACCTCCTCTTCCCCATTCCCCTCACCAAATCCCACGGATGTTTCCACAGTTAGGGGATTTCATGAGCTTCCTCTTCACATCTCAGAGAATTTCATCTCCAGGGTTTGTGGAGCTCAGGATGGGGGCGCCTGTGGGGTTTCCTGCATAATTAAAGACCATTCAGTTACACATGTTTTCTATTAGCAATTCAGACTCTTTTAGGACTTTTTAAAACATACTTTGCAATTCACCAAAATTCTGAGATGCATTTAAATAGGAAAAATCCATAAAAGCACAGAATGTCTGAGGCTTCTGGAAGGCGGCTTTAATGAAGAATTTCTCCCCAGATGAGCATTTTCTGAAATGCTTTTTGCTTGGTAGCACAAGTTTCTCCAGATGAGTATGAGACTAAATCGCAGGTCTCCGCAAAAACAATGTCAATGAAATACATTAAAAAAAAAAAAAAAGTCCCAGGTTACCAGAACAACCAAGTTTCTAACATCATGTTGACTAACTGCAAAGTGATATGATCAGGAAGACCAGAGCAGAGAACAAAAGTATTGGGTTGCTATAGCAACTGGATATACAGAAAACGGAGTTGTTTCAATAGGGAAGTTTTTAGTGCAAAAGTAAACGTAAAGAATCCTTTTAAAAGGTGAATGATAACTCAGGAAGTTTTGACATTAGCCAAGAGTTATGCCATTACATTGTTTGGCAAAGCTCTATGACAGAAGCTGTATCAGTTAGCTATTGCTGTATAACAAACAGTCTGAAAACTTAGTAATTTTAAAAGTAGCCATTTATTTTTCTTATGACTCTATGGGTTGGCTGATCCGGGTTGGTCTAAGGTTATATTATCTGTGCTAAACTCATCTGATTTCACCTGAACTTGTTTAGGGGCCTGCAGTCACCTAGCAGATCAGCAGGGGCTACTTGGTCTAAAAAGGCTTCAGCTGAGATCATTTGGCTTTTCCATGTAGTGTTTCATCCTCCAGAGAGCTACCCTGGATTTGTTCTCATGATAGAGCAGGGTTCCAAAGAAAGCCAAGTCTCAGAAGACCTTTTGGGGACCAGATCAGAACTGGTAAGTTATTACTTCTACCATATTCTATTGGCTAAAACAAGGCCTGAGGACAGCCTATATTCAAAAGGTACAGACTAAGGAATATTTCTTGATGGAAGAAGCTCAGACATCCAATTTCAAAGGGTATGGAAGCAGGCAGGAGAATGGGGATCATCTTACAAACAACTTATCAGTATGGCAACTTTTCCATATAATATACCTTTGAAATTATACACAAACGTTTAAAATGCAAATCTTAGCACTCTGGGAGGTTGAGGCGGGTAGATTGCTGCCTCGAGACCAGCCTGAGCCAGAGCGAGACCTAATTTCTAAGAAAAAGTAACCAGGCATTGTGCCAGATGCCTGTAGTTACTACTCAGGAGGCTGAGGCAAGAGAATTCCTTTAGCTCAAGAGTTTGAGGTTGCTGTGAGTTGTAATGCCAAGGCACTCTACCGAGGAGACAAAGTGAAACTCTTTCTCAAAAAAAAAAAAAAAGTTTAACATGTGAAAGGCAAACAATCCACCTATATATTGAAAAACATTTGGGTTCCAGAAAGCAAAACCACATCTTAAAAGGCCAAATTACAGCTCATGTATTAGACACAAGTTTTGATGATGCATTTGCAGGATTATGTGCTTATTCTTTCATTTCATTCCTTTCCTTCAAAACTGAACAGAGTCAAGCAAACATTTAAGCCTCAAAGTGCATATAACTCAGGCTGAAAATGAGATTGCCTGAAACAGTTCATTCATTTCCCAATGCAGGGAGGAAGTTTAGTGAGATGATTAAAAGTGCAGGCTTTGAAGTCAGATAGCTTAAGTTCAAATTTTCTTCCAAACTCCGACTAGTTATGTCAACTTGGGTAAGACACTTGATCTATTTCTCTAGAACGCTCATTTGTAAAACGTGGGTAGAATATTATTTTATTGCTCCTAAGATACACTTGTAACTTTCTAATATCTCTGAACTAGAAGTGTAAAACACAATTGATGTCATGATACAGTGAAACTTAAGTTGTGTATCATATGAAGTTAATGGTATCTTAGAGTCAATGAAAGTGTGCTCCTCAGAGGGTCAAGATAATCCATGTGGACTAATTAGAACAGCATCTGTCCCCGGTAAGTGCTCAATACCTGGGAGTTAGGAGGAAGAGGAAAATACGTACATCAGAGATTTAGGGAAGTGGACGTGCAAAGTATCTGTATTCAGGTTGTACACAGTTTGAATACATGAAAGAGGAGCACAGTCTATAGAAATGAACTTCCCTGACTTCCTGGTTTGTGCCAGCTGCAATCTTTCTTGATTGTATTTAACAGTCACATGAACCCTGGGAGGAAAATTTCATCTACCCTACTAAAGAGGAAACTGAGAAGCAGTGAGGTGGGATGTGGGAGGGACCCATGCTTAGGGTCACAAAGTCAATTAGTGGTAGAGAAAAGTCGCACCCAAATATGTTTGACTCCAGGTTGTTTTCAGTCATCTTTCTTGGGACATGAACCAGCGGAGAAGGGGAGGGAGGAATGACCCCACTGCTTTAGTGCTCAGAATTTTATGTGTCAAAAAGGAAGAGGGGCATCTAATCAATACTGATTCAGAACTTCTCTCTAGGAGGTGTGAGGGCAGCCATTTGGTTGAAAGAAGGGCTGGCGACTTTGTCTGGAAACAATCTTTGCACAGGAGGCACACGGAGACTTTATATTTCAATTGTGCATTTGTCTAGAGAAGATATGTGAGTGTTTTTAATGAGGGACAGGCCATCCCTCTGGACAACTGGTGCAGCCTATGAAGTACATTTATTCCTTTCTTCTTCTCAAATCCATGTACTTACAAGGACCTTCTTACCTGATCAAACTCCTGGGAGCCCCCACATGTCTTTACCTGTGTCTGTATCCCTGTTTCTCAACACAGATTGTGCCACTGATTATTTACTACCTAAAATGTGCTGATGCCTACACAGTCCCTTAGGAATTCATTCCATATGCAGACATAATGGCCAAAGAACAGATGTCCCTGAATGTTGCATACCACAAAGGGATCTCTTTTCATGGGTCACAGAAAGACTGTAGAGTGATGCTCTCATTCTAAAGTGAGAAGCAAGAAATCACTGGGGATTTTGCAGCACCGATTCGGCAAGAGATCATCAGCACATCTGTGCTTTTACAGGTGCTTGGTGTCTTTCAGTTACTAACCCTCCCTGTGTCTCAGCACTGCGGCTGCTGGTGGTGAGTCTCATTTACCTGAGGACGGGTCCTATTAAGAGTCAGCCAGGTATCTTGCAGAAGCTCGGAGAATAAGAAGAGGCCAGAGAGGAGGGAGGAAGCAAGGGAGAGAAGGAAAGGATAGATTAAAACTTCCCACCTCTATTCATTTCTTCTGTAGAATGTTTCATTTCCTCAAATAACAAATGATACAAAATGATGCAGCGATAATTTTCTTGCTCTCAAAACCATCTTAAAATGTTCCATGTATATTGCAGAAAGAATACCTTTCTTCCCACCCGCCTTTATAGATTCGTTTTGGAGTTTAGGGCCAGGAAAAAAAAAAATAAGTTTAATGGGATGGGTATGAAGGACTTTTTTAATCTAATAATTATCTTACTTCCCCTGCACCGTTTGTAAGAACATTTGCCATCTCTGCTTGTATCCCACATGTAGGTGTTCGTGTCTTAGGCAGCTTGCTTGCAAAGCAAGTCTCTTACTGAATGGTCCTCCTTGTTCTCGCATTTTAGGGTTCATCATGAAGACTGCTCCTCTCTATGAGATGGTAATCATACGGCATGTCACAGCCACATGGACCTCAAATCCACCAGTTTGGAGTGACATAGTGCCATAAATATGAGCAGACATTGTTTTATTAATGCATATGACATGTAGACAATTGTTCTGCAGTCTTTTTTTGCTCTTTCTAAGACACCAGTGCAGAGTTTTGGAACTTTGTCTCTGATTTTCCTCTATGCAGACGTCTCCATTTAGACTGTAAGTAGTCTAAGGTGTGATTCACTTCTTATTTATATTTGGTCTCCTGCGACTGGGCTGGTGTACAGAGCTTGGAAACAAGGATCCTTAATAAATGTTGAAATCCATGGGCATAACTTTGCCTCCTCTCACTCTTTTGTTTCTGCTTTGTGGTTCAGTCTAAGCTGATTTTCCAAATGTCCTGCACTGTGTTTTCAGTTCAACCTCAAATTCACTTGACCAGTGGGTATTTATTCCATATAAATAGCCAGGTAATCGAGACTATACACATATTCCTAGTTGCCACCTGTGCTCCCAGGCTTTCCCCATCCTGTCTACATCATAAATCATGTCTGTCCTAGTCTGACTGACTTCAAGTTTCTTCTTACTCTGGTTCTGTGGTCACTGTGTTCTTCCCACCAGCCTCCAACGTCCCCAGCCCATCCACACACCTCACTGTGGCTCCAGCGTGGTAATCAGTCCTGCCTCTGACCCCTTCCCATGCTCTGCCCCACCTAGAAAGCCTCCCCTTCCACCTGCCACACCCTAAAGCCCTTCCTAAACATTAAGGCGGACATTGGAGGCTTTTGTTTTTCGCTAGTGATTACAGGTAACCAACATTTGACAATTGAGTTTAGTTAAAAAGTCCAGATTTCTATCATGCCCAGTTACACTGGACTTTCCTTCATCTATTATTGGAAGGAGATGAACTATGGTTTGCGTTACCTGGTTCCCTGTAGTCCCCACCCACTCAGACAACATGTGTAGACACCAGCCCCATTCACCCATTTCCATTATCCATGTAGCTTCTTATGTATTTGAGTAGTAAACCTAATGTACTCCCTAAGACCAAATTTAAGACCATTTATTCAGAAAGTATGTCCTAATAGAATTTTAGCTGTTTCCTTGAAGGAACAGGAGATGCCACTTGTCAACTATGTTCTAATTTACTGGAGTCTACCATTTACCCACTGGTAACTGCGCTGCATCCTGGATGTTCCCAATTGGTAACCAAACAGCAGGCGGGATCCCTAGCCCATTTGATCAGCTAGAACTTTTCCTGCAGGAGAGAAGTTGTATCAGATGACTTTAAGATAAGCATGGTCCTGGGCGCACCTGAATTCTCCTTATCACATCTCATATCAAGAGTGAGCATGATATGCTTCTTGTTAGCTAAGAATGGATGGCACAGGGAACAGACAGGGCTGTAATTCAATCAACCAAAGGGGTTGGGCCGATCCTGGGAATGATGGAGATAGTTAGATCCAGCTCTAGGTTACAAGACAAAGTCAGACTAACCAAAAAACTCTGGAAAGCATAGAGATATACATGGGCTGAGCTCAGCATAGGTTATAGGAGTAGTGTATGGCGCACAGCAGTGAGGATTCAGAGTCGGAGGAAGATAGACAAGGGTGCATTAGTGAAGTTAGCCAGTAGGGCTGAAGGCACCTGGCCAAGGTCCAGGTATAACTATCTCGCATCTGGGGACAAAAAGGGATGGGTAAGAGCAAAGCAGGTCTTCATCTGACAGACAGTGACCAAGAAGTTATCATGGCAGAAATCTAGATGGGAAGAACAAGCAGGACTCCCATCTACACAAGTATAGTGTGCACCAATCACTGTACCTAGCACTGTGAGAAAGCTACGCCTACCCCCATTTTACAGATGAGAAGGATAAGGCCCAAAGGACATTAACAAATCAGAATTGGCTCCAGGGATTGAACCAGATCTATGTGACTCCAGGGCTTCTCTCTCTAAGCATTCTAAATTGGATCTGAGAAGTTCGGTTGCATTTGGATTTGGGGAACAGGGCTCTGAAACAGAATTGTAACAGCTGGATACTGGGCCTGTCCTCTTTTAGCCATCCTGTATTCAATAGATTTTTTCCTCCATTTTCAGCCCATTTACTTCAGGTAGGGCTCCACCCCGGACTCCAGAAAGTAGAACACAGGACTGGCCTCACCAGGAATGTTACTCTTCTGGCACACAATGACTTGTTTAAGGATGAATCTGTGACCTAAGTCAGTCTTATTAGGGAGAATCTCAAGACTTTTTCAAAGGCTACTGGGTGAAAACATTTTTTAAATAGCTCATTTTTGGCTAGGCAAGGTGGCTCATGCCTGTAAGCCTAGCACTCTAGGATGCTGAGGCGGGATCATCCTTTGAGCTCATGAGTTTGAGACCAGCCTAACCAAGAGCAATACTCCACCTGTACTAAAAATAGTAAAACTAGCCAGGCATTGAGGTGGGTGCCTGTAGTTCCAGCTACTTGGGAGGCTGAGGCAGAAGGATCACTTGAGTCCAGGAGTTTGAGGTTGCTGTGAGCTATGATGATGACATGGCACTCTACCCAGGGTGATAGAGTGAGACTCTGCCTCAAGAAAAAACAAAACAAAAACCAGAAAAAGATCCCAAACCTCATTTTTTCCATGGGACTTGAATGTGGGAGAATTTGACGAGAAAGCTGCCAGTTTCATCTTGCCACCATGAGATTTGACTTGATGAGAGAATTAAGTACACACAGAGATCAGACCCTTCATAGGAAAAAAGAAAGAGAAACTGAGAAACAAGGTCCAATGATGTCACTTGAGTCTCTGGATGAAGCTGTACTTGCTGCAAGGATGACTCATACTTTTCATATTCCTGAGCCAGTAAACCCCCTGCTGCTTAGACCATAAGTCCTGCTCAAATTCTGGACAAGCAGCTGAGTTAAAAATAAGCCAGGTTCCACAGTACCTGGCCAGGGTTCTTAACTTCACCATCTCTCTGGTCACAGCTGCTGCTGATGCTGCTGTGTAGCCGGTGTGGTGGGCGGAGGTCATGGAGAGCTGGAAGAGGGAAGCGGAGACTAGGAACTAAGTTAAGACTGGCTGGTCTCTACTGTGACCTCACAGCGCACAGAGAGCCAGGATTGCGCTGTTTAGGAATCTGTACCTGCTGTGTAATGAACAATCTCCTCTACAGGAAAGCAATGTCGGTTCCACAGTCAGGCTCCGCTGGTTCACAAGGGCTCTCTGGGATGGCAAAGAGGCATCTGGCTAAAGTATCCCTGTGGAAAGAATTAGACTAAGACAAAATAAGAAGAGAAAGAAAGATAGGAAAACCTCTGACAAGTTTCCACATCAAAAGCTGTTCTAAATACTGCATCACCATGGGATTGGGGAAGCTGTGTGCATTTTGCCACGAGTAGAGGATTTGCTCAGAAACCAGTAATAGAGAATAAAATAACAGGCACTTTAGAGGTTGGGGACATGTATCAAGTGATGCTCCTGCAGGATCAAAGACAGCACTTGTCTTACTACTAAACATCTTTATAAATGATGGAGGATTCATTGTAGAGTCAAATATCCCAAAATGTAAGCCAAAAAGGGGAAAGAGATTCTGACTAGAATTGCCAGCCAGCTAGTAATTAATGACTGATGAGTGAATTACCAAATCCAAGCTGATCAGATGCATGGTGGCATTTTAAACTACCCTCCTGTTGTAGGCTTTTCTAGATCACACTAGAACCTGCTGTCGTCTTCCTTCTCCATACAGCGTCTGGTAGAGTGCTGAACACACACTAGGCGTTCCATCATTATGCACGTTGTTATACCAGATTTCAGATGAGGAATATGCCGTACCTGGGTGATCTACCACCTGTGCAGGCAATTGGAGAATGACATTGAGAAAAACTCCCAGTCCGCTTCATGGCTACACATCATGTCAAGATTGATCAGCAATGTCTGCTGTGGAAACAGAATCAGAGGACAGTGCAAAGATGTACAAGGGCTGATCTATTATTTGAGAGCAGGAAGCAAGGCGGCCAGACAGCAGTGCACTTCAGCAACTCAATTGCCTCCTGGAAGTTCTGAGAGCAAGGCAGCAAGACCAGGGCTGGTGCAGAGTTGAAGTGGGGTCTAATCTGGTAGGGAAAAGGCTTCAATTCATGTATCAGTGGTGTTTACCCCAGTTTACCAGCCACAGATAGCCCTGAGACTCCAATAAAGGGAGAATACAGATCAGGTTCCAATTATGGCACCCACTTCTTGGGGGAGGGTTAGGGTGTCTCTGATTCGGCCACTAAGAAACCCCCTAATGCACAGAATTAGGGTTCTGACAACAAGCAACACAATCACAAGTGAAAGTAGTGATAATAATTAATAATAATAATAATGACGAGAGAGTTTTACAGATGTTAGGGTGCGGTCACTTTCCTAGAGTGACCTATTCTGTCCTATCAAAATCCTAAGGAAGTGTTCTCATTATCCTCACAGATCTGGCTGAGCACGCCCATTTGCCCTGCCTGCTTCACAGGGTCAGGGATGAATGGAGATGGGAACCTGGCTACTCTTAGGCATGTTGTTCAATCAGTGAATTAATGAATGACTGAGGTAATTCATCTAGCTTTTCGGACCCAAGTTTTAGTATCCTGTTTGTCCAATACTGGTACCTAAAGGAACTCGGCTCCCTAGTTTATTGTTAGGAATAGAAGATAATGGTTTTGTGAAAAATGGTTCTGTTTCATCCGTCCCGGTAGTTTTCTGTAAGCAAAACAGATCTCACACCCTGTGCTCAGTATTTTAGAGAGATAGTAAGAGTGAGAGAGAAGAAAGAAACAGTGAAGAGGCGAAGGGAAGGAGGGAGACAGGAGAGGGAAAAAAGAGAGGAAGGAAAAGGATCTGCCCCAATACCTCCATCCCCTGAACCCCCCAAAGCTGTCACTCCAACCAGCCCTCTAACCGCCTTTGCTTCTGCCCCACTTCCGCACACGTCTGGATCTCTGGCTATGCCTCATTCTTTAAACCTAGGGCTTAGGGTCAATTCTCTGGGCTTCTCTGCTTGATGCCGTCTTGCACTCATCCTTTGAATCACACTTTTCCACCTCACTCAGAAAGTTCTAGCCCATAGGGACTGCCTGCTGCCAAAGTCCAGCTCTTCACAGCAAGAGCCCCAACCCACCAGGTTGAAATGGTACAACGCATGGGGCAAATGATGCTCCCATGACCCTGGCTCATTAGAACTGATGGTCAGGACTAGAGGATTCAGCTCAGCAGTTCTGCTTCTGTATGACCTCAGCCACCCACTTCACCGTCTGAGCTTCGGTTTCCCTACCTGCACCAGGAAGGGACCGAGTGAGATGTTCTCTGAGGATGTTTCCAAAGCCGAGATTCTACAGTCATCTGCTTTTGTGTGAAATAAAGCAAAGGCAAAGGATACAACAGAGCCCATCTCTAGCCCCGAGTAGATTTGCCTCTCCCTTGTGGAGTGAGGGGCTGAGCAGAAATGCAGTGATTGTTTAGCACTGGACACGACATGATGGACAGGAGGGACTACTGTAATCAGGAAGCACGAGAGGGCATGATCCATTAGGACCTTTTAGCCATGGCTGCCACGGAGCCATCCCACTCCTGCTGTGCCTGTGAGCCATGCCATTCCTGGTTTTCTGGGCCAAGGAGCCCTCTCCCGCTGGCTCTGTTAGCTCATTCGTGTTGCTACCCTGCCTCAAAGCCCACATTTAAGCTGAGCAAAAAGCCTGCATGAAGCAATGCAATCTAAAAATATTACCATTCACTTGGGACCTGATTTCTTTTTCTTCTCCTGACAAATGGAAAATCACCAGGGGTTGTTCTGAGCTGATGCCCAGATAATGCTCAAATAACAGGCACTGATACAGCAGCCCCTAGCTCAGCCCCTTTCTCCAACAGACGGGGGAAAAGCAAGCAACAGAAAGGTTTGGTGACTTGGTAGAAATCACACAGCGACAGTTCTACAGCTCAGACATCATCTATAATACAACACTCTAACCAGGGGCTGTGTTCCTTGCAACAATGTTTGTTACCTGCCCCTTGACAGGACTCAATTCTGACCATTCCATTAGGATCCGCTGAAATAAATGTCTCCTTCTTGGGAGCACTTCTCAGATAACCATCAAACTAGATTTTGATTCTTTCTCATACTTTCTGGGTGGGGCTGTGGCCTTCTACCTTAGCCTTCTGTGAGATGTTTCCTCTAACTCCCCCGGTACACGCCAATGTGAGATAGAGGTGTCACTGGTCCCCAATCTCTGCCTTCCTCTCCTTGACATGGACAGATGCCATTCAGCTGTATTTTTGTGTCACTGTATAAATTACACAGTCTCCTTGAACCTTGGTTTTTCCACCTCTGAAATGGAGATTATGCAGGTTGAATACCCCTTATCCAAAGTGCTTAGCACCAGAAGTGCTTCTGATTTGGGATGCTTTCAATTTTTGAAATATTTGCTTTGTTGAGCATCCCAAATCTAAAAATTTGAAATCCAAAATGCTCCAATGAGCATTTCCTCTGGGCAACCCATTGGCTTCAACTTTGGAGCATTTTGGATGCTGCAAGTTAGTATACGTTGGATGATCAACGTATACTAACTTCACAAGGTCATAGTCAAGATCAAATATGACATACAAACTAGTCCACAAAGTTTATCTAGCACTAATTATAAATATGGATATATTTTATAATATTAATCATGACACAGAGGCTGAACTTGTCAGCTGTAGGATATTTACAAGATGAAGAATGCAGGTTGATTTGTGCTACCATTAAGATCTTATAACAGCAATAAATAAATAAATGCCTATATGTCATGGCTCATTATTGGGGGCAACAATGGTATCGTTTGTGATTTTCTATTTTTATGAGGGTGGGAGGGAAGTGGCGGAGAGAAGCTCCATCCAGGGGACAAGAAGCTGGTGGCACCTTACAGTGAGCACGCATGGCAAAGAACAGCCAGGAACTTAACCTCCTGCTGGAGAAAAGAGCCCTGTGCAAATCACCAGCTTTGCTCCCCTGGGACAGTTGTCAGAGCACCTCTGTGCCCTTGGCTCCTGATTATGAACCCGTAGCTACACTTCCAATCCCCAGCACAGGGGCATTCCTTGAACTTCTGGAATCTGATGAGATCTTTGCCACCAAAATGATGAACAGGTGCTGACCCACTATGGGTCCCAGTTCTCACCTTTCTATTTGCTTTTGATGAAGACAGTCAGTTTCTTTCACTGCCCTTTTCTGACCACTGGTTCTGACATTAAACCTCCTGCACCTGCTTCCCTGACCCCTTGATAGAAACTGACAAGGATTCAGAGAGGACAAACATTTAGCCCTTGCACTGTTAGGTTAAACTGAATCAATTGAGAGGGGAAGTTAATTTGAAGGGAGGAAAATTATTTAATAGAATCCTTATGAAAAACAAGAAATCTTAATGCATTCCTCCTCTCTCTGAGACAAATATATGTTATGATATAAATCCAGCCTTCCAGGTGTGGCATGGTGTTTATCCTCTAAGGGCATCTTTATCAAATGTCCAGTGAGCCTAAACCGTGTAGATAGACAAGCCAGATCACTGAGAACTCTTGGCCCAAACTGCAAAGCTTCACTGGCCACATGAATCAAATCAGACAGTTAGCACACCACTTCTTTCTGGTCAGTGTGTATATTCAGTCATTGCGAGTTACAATGCGTCAGTATATTATTCATCCCAAGAACACCTGAGAGGAGAGGCAGGCAAACAGAGCTCCCACATGCATTCTCATGCCATGGTTCTCTAGTGGGGAAGACACTTAGACCCAGGGCATGAGAACGAGCCCCACCTGTCTCATTCACGATGCATATGAAAAAGCAATTTTGGATGGCCAAAAAAGACCAGCTTATCAAATTTAACAAAGAGTAATGGTGATCTCGCAGGGCTGAGTCACTCTGAATATTATTCATCTCATGGGAACAAAATAGAACATTGGGGTCTAATTTTTGTCAGATCCTCCTAGAACATCTAATCCAGGGCATGGGAATGCACATGACTTCAGGGGTCTGTTGGGAGACACTGGGGAGTCAAGATTACCTGCCCCAGGGGAGAGCCCGCACCTTTCTGTGATCAAAGGCAGAGCCCTGCACACGTTTGTTGCTCTGGCCTGGGGCACATGGTGGAGGCCTGTATCACTGCCTGCATGGGCACGCCACACCCCTTGCTCTGACCAATGACACGTAGAAAGAAGTGCTCTGTGTCACTGTCAGAGCCAGGGAGTCTCCTGACCAGCACACCTTTCCCTATCTTCATGGTGGTAAAAGTTTGCGCTACAATCAAGGCTCCATCACCCCAAATCCATGAATGCCTCTGCTGGGCAGAGCGCCCCTGCTGATGCAAAACAGCAACACAACATTACTGAAAAACAAACAGGGCTTCCAATTACTGAGATTTTCTGATGCTCGTTACTACAACCCAGCTTAGCCTACATTGTTATATGGGCCTAAGCATCCATTGTAAATGACATTAAAACAATAAAAAGTAAGAATATAAATAAAGACTGCACTGGCAAAAAAAAATTGCATATACATGTTATCTCTTTTGAGGGTCTCCAGGCAAGTTCATTGAGTCAAATAACTAGACTAGAGCCATGCACAGTGACATTCATGCCGTTCTACACCAGAAACCAAGATCTCCCTGTCCCCGTTGATCAGAACCACACTAAAGTCCCAATTTTGGTTTTCTTGAAAACCAAACCTGGTTCCCTTTCAGAATGATACACACACACACACATATACATATATACGCATGTATACACATACATGTATATACACACATACATACAGGGTGGCCATAAAGTTTGTGTGCAGTTTTAAATTGCACACTATTTTATTTGCACAGGAACTTTATGGCCACTCTTCTATGTATGCTTCTCTCCTAAGACACTGTCACTTAAATCTAGAAGACATGTTCATTTTTCTTTATGTGATATTTCTGTGACTTCAGGCATTCATGTTAAATAACAGTGGTAAGTATTAACATACATTAGTTGTTCCAAGCACTGCGATAAGCACTTAAACTGACTTACATCACTTAATGTTTGTAAACGAGAGACCCCCACACACACACACTGGTACCTGCTCTTAGGGACCATTATAGGGCAACGTTGTGGTCACCAGCTTATGTGGGATGTGAATTGTCAAGGAGAGCATATTATATTGCCAGGACATACATATGGATGGCAGAGCTCAAAGGTACGCAGAGAAGGTCTTTTACAGATGGAGAAACTGAAGTCCAGAGAGGGCAGGGGGCTTGGCCAAGGTGACATGGGAAACTAGAGACCTTGGACTTCAGCCAGCGTCCTGTCCTGTGGTTCCAACAAACTTCATGGAATCAGCAGAAGGTGTGACAACATGTTGCATAAGATGAAAAGACTTAAAGAAACTGGACAAAGCATACTTTAAGTAGATCTGAAGTCCCCATCTCAAGCCAGAAATGGTCTGCAGAACAAAAGGCCCCTGTATGGAAGCAGAGCAGCACAGAGAGCAGAGAGGAACTTGAAAACACTTTCTGACGCAGAGTCGGAGAAGCACCGGGAGTCCGTGGGGATGATGACCAAGCACAGGTCCGCTTTGAAACAGTCTGTAGCTACATGCGATAGCTGATGGTCACCAGGAAGAAAATATAGGCCCAGCACTGCCAAATCTTCTGAATAAGTCAGCAGTTGGATCTTACATTTTTTTAAATGCAGTCACCTGACTTTTAAATGACAGCCAAAAAAAGAAAGGAAAGGAGGAAAGGAAGAAAAAGAGCCTTATACAGGGTGGCCATAAAGTTCGTGTGCATTTAAATTGCACACGAACTTTATGGCCACCCCGAATAGGCCAGACAGAAAACTTATGCAAGATCTAGAAAGCAGAGGCCAGGCAGCAAAGAAGGTTCAAGGCTAAAGGAGCAGACAGCTTGTATCCAGGGCCCAGGCCTATCTGCTAACAGCTTCTTGCCACTACACGCAAGTCCCCCTGCCTTGGCCCATTTGTCTCCTGTCTAAACTCATCTTCCCCCAACTCCCCCACCTCCACTCCCCATTGCTGACTCTGGTCCAGCCGCACAGATCTTCTTGCTGTTCCTCAAACACGCCATGCTCATTCCCACATCTGCTCCTGCAAACCTGCTGCTGCTTCTTTGTGCAACTCGGAGGGCAGACCTCACACAGCTTATCCTTAATCCCATGTGGAACTCAGCTCAAATATCACCATCTCGAAAGCCTTCGAGGCCCTCCACTTTAGATATGATTGCTGGGCATCACTCACCATCACCTTTGCCCTTTCTTGACCTTAATTTACACATTTGTGTACTTGATATTATTTTTGCTTATTTCTCATCCATATCCCTCCACGGCCATGAAAACTCACAGAAGCAAAGACTCCTCACATCAAAGAGATAAAAACCATTTCTGTATTTGCATTGCTTAGAGTAGCACAGATAGGTATATAGTTCATATGTGCTGAGAGAAAAAGGAAGAAAGAAACAAAGAAGAAAAGATGGAAGGAAGGAAAGGAGGAAGGAGCGAGAGGGACCCTAGAGAAAGAGAGGGAGTGGGGAGAAGAGAAGGGAAGAGAAGGGAGTGGGGAGAAGAGAAGAGAAGAGAAGAGAAGGGAAGGCCAAGAGCAAATTGGCCCCACAGGTGCAGGAACACAGGTTTCTGGCCAAACCTGAGCTCTACTTACAAATGTCTTTCTTCCAGTCCGTGTGATCCTAGACATACCATTTAATATCTTTAGGCCTCAGTTTCCTCCTGGGTAAATAAACACAATCATATTGACCTCACAGGGTTTGTTCTGAAGATTAAAAGAGACACTCTATGAGAAAAACATTATTAGTTTCGTTGCCCTGTAAGGTCGGGCTCCCTGGAATAATAATACATCCTCATCAGCAAGGCTTGTGCGAAGAAGGCTGCGTTAGCCGTACAGAGAGAGCCCTGCAGACTGCCTATGGCTCCTGCCGTTGTCAGTCGCTACTAGAGGTTTGCAGGGTAATTAAAGGCGCAGTAGGCAGGTGTCATTAACTTGTTAACCTGAAGTTTTCTCCCCATCCCCACCCCTACTGGAAGAGCGCTTGCAAATGGGTTCGGATGAACCAGGTCTGATTTAGTTTCCTTTCAATTATTCTCCCCAGAGTCTGGCGCATTTGTTGGGATCATTATTAAAATGCAGGGCCGCATATTATCAGTGTACAATGCCTCTCTAGCTGAACACAGCAGATGCCAGTCTCCCGAAAACTCACAGCTCCGGAAGGGACACCCCTGACCTGCTGACTGCATGGACCCCTCCATCCCAGCTCCCTGCTGCTGGGCGTTTTTTATCATTTCCAGCTAAATTGCTCAAGTTCTGCAATTAGGTCTTCTGAGTAGAAGCTTTATCATGTGCATGCTTCTGAGGGCCATAAAGGCAAGGATTCTTGGAATGGCACTTCTGAAACATGGAATGCATGGCTCACAGTAATGACAATGGCCCCGCGCCTCTGCACAATTTGCAGAGTGCATTCATACACCTCGGCTGGCTCATTTATCACCAGGGCTGTATGTTTGTGCATGGAATCTGCCTCTGACCACTCAATGCACAGTGACGCTGAGGCTCAAGGATCTCTAATTGCTTGGCAGATGGTGCCTGACTAGGGAGGGGTCCTGAGGGGGTCATGCGCAGGTTGTTAACCTCTTAGCGGAGACCTTGTCTGTTTCAACCCGACACGATGTGCAGTGCCTGGCACACGGAACATGCTTGATTACTGTTTGTTCTAGAGCAGTGGTTCTCAACCTTCCTAATGCTGCAACCCTTTAATACACTCCAAAGGGGTGGCGACCCACAGGTTGAGAACCACTGTTGTAGAGAAACAAGAATAATTCTACCATTGTGAACTTCATACAGGAGAGTGTGTGGGTATGTTCATCTGCTTTGAGAGTGGAAGCGAAGGCATATCCAATCTCACTAATTCATCTCAGTTGATGGGATGATGGGATATTCTAAAATACATATTTGGTCTTTCACCCACTTCCTGGCATACGATACCTAAAATCCTTAGAATTTCCAGAGTGAAGTTTTTTTTGATGTTAATAAGTTAACAGGTGGCTGGGGTTGCCTAAGTAGCTTCAGGAAGGGGGCTGGTCACCAGAGAGACTCAGCCAGGATAAAGGGGTGGGACTTTCTGCCCAGGGAGGGGAGAGGAGCTAAAAAGGTTGCGTTGATCACCAATGGTTTAATCAATCAGGCCCATCTAATGAAGCCTCCATAAACTCCAAAAGAAACTGGATTAGAGAACTCTCCAAGCTGAAGGGACATGTGGAGGACCATGGAAGGTGACCCCCGTAGAGAAGGCACAGAAACTCCACACCCCTTCCCCCCATACCTCACCCTACTTATCTCATCTGTATCCTTTGTAATATCCTTCCCAATAAACCAGTAAGTGTTTCCTTATGTCCTGTGAGCATCTTTAGCAAACTAATCAAACCCAAGGAAGGGGCCCTGGGAATCCCAATTTATACCTGGTCTGTCAGAAGCGCAAGTGAGAAAACCTGGGGCTTATAGTTGATATCAGAAGTAGGGGGCAGTCTGTCCACACCGCTGTGTCGCTGGCACCCCATGCAAGAAACAGCCCTTACTGCGGACTGATGAATGTACAAGCTTGGACGAGGTGAGGCTCCAGATAGGTGCAGGGGAACCTAGCCACTGAGTAATCTCTGGTCATAGCTGCCGGAACACCTCGAGCTACCGCTGCAGCAGCTATTTATTGAAACACTGATAACAGGTGTGGGAGGCCGCCCACAAGGACTACAGTGCTTAAGGATCATTAAGTGCTCCCTTCCTTCCCGGGCTCTACTCCTACCCTTAGGCATCACAAATGTTCAAGGTCCGGGCGGCGCCTGTGGCTCAGTGAGTAGGGCGCCAGCCCCATATGCCGAGGGTGGTGGGTTCAAACCCAGCCCCTGCCAAACTGCAACAAAAAAATAGCTGGGCGTTGTGGCGGGCGCCTGTAGTCCCAGCTGCTCGGGAGGCTGAGGCAAGAGAATCGCGTAAGCCCAAGAGTTAGAGGTTGCTGTGAGCCGTGTGACGCCACGGCACTCTACCCAAGGGCGGTACAGTGAGACTCTGTCTCTACAAAAAAAAAAAAAAAACAAATGTTCAAGGTCCAACACCTGCTTACTAACCAGCAACTGATCTTATCTCGTTAGACCACTGAATTGCTTGTGGGCTTGTCTCCAGACTGCAAAATAACTCCATACTGGCCAGGAGATTGTCCTGCTCCCAGTGTTTCCCTCAAGAACCCGTGACTGTTCCCATAAACTTGGTATTCAGCCTACTACAGCAGTCCAGTGGCACTGAGCCTTCAACCTGTGGGATCTGACACAGGTTGACAACTCTGTCCAGGTAGACAGAGTTGGAATTGGCTTGACTTGAAGGACACCCAGCTGGTGGCCCCTGCAGGACTGACTGCTTGCTTGGCGTGTGGGGACAAAACCAACACTTTTGGTCACAGAAGTGTTCTGTGTTGATTGGTGGTGGGAGAGCAGAGGAGGAACAGTTTGTGTGTTTTCCGCTCAATGGCCATGCTCACGAGTACACGCACATCACAGGGGCTCACATGTTCACAGCTCTCTCATTCTCCAGATGACTCCCACAGTTTTCATTATTTTCCTTCCTTCCTTACTTGCCCTGGCCCACAACAGTACCTCACAGGCAGCTTTTCATCCCACCTTCATAATTTTTGCCATTGCTTATGAGATTCATTCTATTATTTCCCCAATATTTCCTTTAAAGTAACTTGCCTTTAAAAAAAAAAAGCAAAAACTTGGCTACATTGAGATAACAAGGAAAGTGTTGTACTATTATTGCACGTGGAAGCCCACAATCACTTGCCCTAAGTGAAAAGCAAGCATAACAATTAAATTAGATGAAAACAAAATAGGCCTCTCAAATTTTAGTTAGATGTCGTTATTTCCCAAGGCACCTTGTCTTCCTCCTTCTTAATAAGGGACATTAACACATGGCAGAGAGGTGTGAAAGGCATTATGATCAACTGAAATATTCTCCTTGAAGAACTGAAAGGAAATGAAGAGAGAAGGACTTTCTTGCCATGGGATTCAGTGTTATTTAATGTTCTGTCCTAGTACTGCCTAAAACCGCAGCACACACAGTCCCACATATATTCCCTATGGTGGTGGCTCAGAGGGAGTTTTAAACTCCTTTGAGCTGAATTCCAAGGGTTCTGCCCTATGCTCCGCTCGCTGTCCTCAGCCTTTTCCATGTGGCCACCTGGACTTACCATTGGTTTCAGCCTATTGCAGGAAGAGTTGTTTCTTCCCTAAAGTTCGCCTGTTGAAGACCTAACCACCCCCACGCCCACCTCAGGATGTAATTGTTTTTGGAGATAGGGCCTTTAAAGAGGTAATTAAGTTAAAGTGCAGTCATTACCATGAGCCCCCAATCCAATCTGACTGGAGTCCCTACAAGACAAGGAGAGCAGGACAGAGATGGACAGAGCAACAAGCCTAGGGAGGGGTCTCAGGTGACACCAACCTCGCTGATGCTTTGATGTTGAACTTCCAGCCTCTAGAATAGCAAGAAAATAAATTTCTGCTGCTGAAGCTACCCAGCCTGTGGTACTTTGCTCTAGACAACTACTATAAGCCCATGACAAAAGTCCCAATGCTTCCCGAACTCCCTGTGTTCTCCATGGCCTTGCTCTGCCCAGGTGGTTCCCTCACACCTGATGGGATCAGAAGTCCGCCTCTCTTCAAGCACCACTTTGAGTGCCTTCTCCGTCAGATGTTTTCCAACCACTCACACACGTAGAGTTGCTGCTTTTGCCAAAATCCTGCAGTCTTCTGTGCCTGTAGCCTGGGGTTCCCATCATGAAGTCACCACTTCCTACCTCTGGCTTCGCCTCTGGAGCTCAGGGCCTGAGTCTTGCTCATATAACAGGAGTTCAGAAAATGTGTCTTCAGTAAGATCGAGTTGTGTAAAAACACAAAAATAGAAAGCAAACTGAAAGGAACTAAGGAATTGACTGGAGGAACCAAGTAACAGCTGGGAAAACAAGGGCTTTAGTGTCAATGTCCCCACTTTCTTTCTTCTTTTGTTTGCTAGCTGTGTGACCCTAAGTGACCTCCAAAGCACTCTGAGCTTCCGTCTTGTCACTTGGCAAGTGGGGCTCATCACAGCACCCAGCAAGGTTGTTTGAAGGATTAAATTTGATAATGGGAACTTCTGGGGCAAGATGCCAGCTGGTAATGCCTGGGTTCACTTTCCACCAACTTCCCGCTGAAATATTCATGAAAACACACTCACCAATAAATGCAAAGTTACTGCAGCTCTGGGAACAAATATTGATCAAAATCTTCTGGACCCTTGAGGAATTTTCACTCATCAAAGAAGAGACCCATTCTTGATGCTGAAAACCAAAGCCATGACCTTCTGCTATAACTTCTGATCCACAGGGGCTCGGAGACGAGAGCCCTTCGCAAAGCAGAGGCAGGAAAGCTCCTCCACTGTGGGAGGTTCCCTATCAGGAGGTGCCCTGGCTGCTCATCCCTGCAAAAACTCCTCTAATCAGTCATTGAGAGATTTTTATACTCCTGCAAGACTACGAGGCCCAGGAGTGGCGCTCAGCAATCGCTTGGCTTCTCAGGCAAGGACAGAAACAGAGAAGTCAAGGCTGCTCTGTAGCTTTTCGTTCTTTCCCCCCCCCTTTTGGCAAGAAAGGAATGACAAGAAAGCAAAAGTATGCTCGTTAAGAACACAGACTTCAGCACCAGTTTACTTAGGTTTGAATTCTGGCCTGGACACTTACTAGCTATATTATGTTGGGTAAACTATGGTGACTCAGTTTCCTCATCTGTCAAATGGGGACACTAAAAGCATCACCCTCATGGGGTTACTGTGCAGATTCAATGACTTAAAGGGCTTTGGAATGGCGCCTCAAGTAATGCTTGTTAAATAAACTATAGCACATATATACAGAGGCATGCACATTATAATAAAGAAAAAACTCAATTAAGTTTGTAATACTCAATATACATGCACATCAGTAATATTTGTTACCTTGTATATTGTATCTTATGTCTCTCAGAATTGCAGAACAATTTCAATACAGTTCATTTCTTACTTAAAATGTGCACACAGGGCAGTGCCTGTGGCTCAAAGGAGTAGGGCGCTGGCCCCATACGCTGGAGGTGGCGGGTTCAAACCCAGCCCCAGCCAAAAACTGCAAAAAAAAAAAAAAAAGAAAATGTGCACACACATTGTTTTGTCACCCTCTATATATACATATACACATATATGCAAATGCACATATAAATTTCTCTGCATGAAAGACAGATAGGACATTCCTCCTGAGTCTTAAAGAACCACATCAGCTAAACATCCTCTAAGATGGAAGAAATGGTGAATATCATTGATCTAAGAGCAACCAGAAGTACCATGGAAGAACCAAAGATGAATTTGCAGAGCCTAATGTGGACAAATAGCTGGTTTGAATAAGAATTCTTCTTGTCCTTACGTGAGGACATGACTTATAACAACAGCCAAAACTTGTACAGCAAAAGAGAAGGCTGCAGTAATCATGAAACGCAGGTAGAATATGCCTACAGGGAAGATACACCGTAGGAAATGAAGGTGATTTTTTGGAAAGCATATATTTCATGCTCTCTATAAAACATTAGAAACATGAACTCGATGACAGAAGAAATAAAGCTGAAATGATAAAACCTAACCAAAATGAAAGAGTTGTTTGAAATAAGCTAGAATGTGTAGAAAACGAAAATACAATAAAGAGAATTAAAATACGCATTTCAAGTGGTCAAGGGAAAGGCATGTTTCAATGTGCAAAAATATTAATGTGGGAGAAAAATTAGAACGTGATAAAAGTGCGTAGAAAAGGAAAAAGAAAGGAAGAAAAGGTTTAGAGAGACGGAAACTTCGTGAATGATAGTTGTTAGTAAAAGAGGGGCCAGATACACATAAAAGATGAACCAGCCAAGGCTAAGGAAGAGTTGATGTTGAACAAGGTCACCCGGGGCCTGCATTAGCATAGCTCACGGTCTACTGCAGGAGAATCCTGGGAATCGGGCTAAATCCACCGGCAGACAGTCTACCCCGTGTGCCTGCTCTTTTCCCATCTTCCTACATGCTGCAAGTCCCCGTGCTACGTTAAACTAAATTGGTATTTCCCAAACTAAATCCTAAGGGATGGTGTTTGCAATATATTCTATCTCTTCTGGGTAAAAACAGTTAGCTCTTCAAATAACTATGGGTAAGAACAAGTTAAACCAAAGTAAAACAGAGCTCTTTACTACAAAACTTTACAGCCCACATGCATGATGAATTTCAAAGACAGTGCTATTATGCTGCGTTGTTAAATTCGGAAAGGCTAGAGGTCAATTTTTTTTCCTGATACTTTTCACTATGATGCTATCCCCACCTTTCTTTTTCATCTCTCGTAACAGCTACTGACATCGCTCAGACACAGCTGAGAAATGCCAGGGCAGACCTGAGCAAGCAAATGCCAGGATCATAATATGTCAGGCTTTCTGCTTTCTAGATGTGCTCGCAGTACGACACCCTCAGGCTTTAGAACAGGCTGATAGACGAATTACACATTTGCACGGGTTCTCAGTGTCTTCTGCAAAATTGTGGATGCAAAGAGCACTGTCAGCAGCCCCCGCCCCAGGAGAGCACTGAGATCCCTTGGTTGGTCGGCAATCAATCCCATCCTGGCTTTTATGTACCTTGGTTTATGTTTCCTGCCATGCTAGTGCCTGTGACCATAGGACATGGCAACCCCCTGGGTCCCTTTGCTGAGACGTGGGTGATTTATTTGTCCCCACGGTCCCACACCATCACGTGGGACCCTGCTCCAATCAAGCAGCCTCTGCTAGATCTACCAGAACTCAAGCACCATCCCAGCCTCAGAATTTCCATGCCTGGCCCCATCCACTGGAGGACACTCCTGGGTTGAATGTTGAAATGGATTTGAACTCCTTGTGTGCCCATCCCTGGTCCAGCTCCCACCTCTGGATAGCACACCTGCAATACAGAGATGCCATTTTCTCAGTGCTCAACCGTGGACTCCTGCCCATCCCTCCCTCTCCCTCTCTTCCTGTGGAATGGCCACTTGGTTGCTCCTCAGCACTCTTGCAGAGTCAAGTAACAAGCAGAGCAGCACTGATGAGAGAGATATGCTGAGGGAGCACCAGGACGCACAGGAGGCGCAACACTAAGGCTTGGGAGGCGCTGCTGAGGTTTTTCATCCCTGTAATGGACTGCACCCAGTATTTCAAGGTAGCAAAGAGCAAGACCCTGGGGCCAGACTACCTGGTTGGAATCCCCGCAACATCACTTCATAGCTGTGTGATTTGGGGCTATTTATCAAAGTTCTCCGTGCCTCGATTTCTTCACCTGCAAAATCGAGCTAATAATGAACGATCCAAGCTGAAGATAGTGAAACATGTTACAGGCAGTTCATCTGGACAAACCTGCACTAATCCAAATGTCAGTAAGGCTCTGGGGCTGAGGTGGTGGTGAGGAGGATGGAGATGAGGAAACAGGATTTGCAAGTTATGTAGGAGGGTGAGTTGGTCAATTTGGTGATCAATTAACCACAGAGGGCAGAAGTACAAAAGGAAAGGGAGGGGTGAAAAGGTGGCTTCCTACTTTTTCACTAGGGTTCTTGAGGAAAGGCGGTGCTATACCCAAGCTAGTTCACAAAGACAACTTGTACTTGCTGTGCATATCACAGAGACAGGTGTATTCCAGCTCCAGAGGCGCACCATTGTAGTTATTACCCAACTCTTCTCCTTCTCACCGCTGTACTGTGGCTAGAATCCTCAAAACGAGCAAACTGGCTAGTACCTGACACCTGTGACTTCACTCAGTCCTCATAAGAACCCCACAGAGTTCTATTATGTAATGTGAATTTGTAATGTAGCAAAGTGTCTGAGCCTCAGAGAGGTAAAGCAACCTGCCTGAGATCACACAGCCTATAGGCTAAGATTTCAACTCCAAAGCACTGGCCTCCCCATGCTATGGGCCTTCCAGTATTGAACACTGCCTCTCAAATACCCTCTACCAGAGAGGTATGCCAGATCTCATCATCTGGGAAATCTTTCTGGATGAAATAGTTCAGATTCTTCGACATAATTTTCATTGAAACCCTCCTTGTATATACCGTCGCAGTGGCTTCACCATACGAAGCACTTGTCAAATTTGCTTTTCAAATCTGTGTGTGTGCCTCATGTCTGCAGGGTGTGGTTTAAGCATCTAATTACAATGTTGAAAGCTACCACACGCACAGGTAGATAGGAATATAGACATTAGGAACACACAGCATTACCATTTTAACATAAAAATGCTTGTGCTTTAGAAGAATAGCAACTTTTTAAGTCTTGGGCACGATTCGCTTTGCTGATAGCTAAGAGAAATTGGGGGAAGGGTGTTAGAAAGCTGTGAATAATGTTTAATATTAATATTATAGCTTTCCTGGGAAAAAGGGGTTTTACAGTGTAAGATGATACTTCCCAAATCCAGCAAAAGGCGTCAAGTCCAAACCACTCTAAATATTGAGTTGACTCAATTGTGCAATTTAGAACATTCCTTTTTCCCGGGAGAAGAGTCATTCCTGAGGAACACTGGGAAAATGGAATGTAAAAAGGAGAGAGGAGGAGAAGCAATATTGCAGAAGTACACTTAACAGAGTTCACTCTCATCTTTTGGGAAATTTATTTCCATCCCCCCAAAAAGAGAGCTGCAAATAATGGTTCTCCCGATGCGACCATCCCAGCTGGATCATGCTAAAAAGCTTTTAGGAGGAAAGCAGTAAGTAAATTCAACTGTTCAGATGCATTTGGATGTAATCCTAAAGCGGTAGCCCGGGTAATCGCCAAGCCATCAACAACTAAAAGGACTGAGACTATTAGATGCGGACAACAGAGAAATAATGGATGTTAAAGAGGTCGGGAAACAGAAATGATTGCATTCACCCACCACATAGCTTGAAAGCTGATGACAGGAGAATGGAGGCTCCATTTTTATAACTACTGAAGAACTAAAACACACACACACACACACACAGATAAATGCCAGCATTGGTTTTATTATGTAGGTGGTTAAACAGTCACTTTCTTCTTCAATGTTTTGAAATAGAGGGGGACTTTGGTCTCTGACTAATTTCAGAGTTAAAGAGATAGAACATCTATCTCCTCCCTCAACATACAGACTGTCAAAGTTTGATGCCAGGGTGTCAAAGTTTCCAGAACCCTGGAAGCAGGATGGTGAAACATAAGGCAGTGAGGCTAGCAGGGATACAGAGATTGTCTATTTGTGATCTTAAAGAATTTTGAATACGAGCCAGTTCTGTTTTGCCAGCCAAGATTTTGTCCTTGCCAGGAACATTGTGCTTCAATAGATGAGGGCTTCTTCCGGTCTGGTCCACTAAGCAAGTCTGTCTTTATCAGAATCACTTGCACTAAAACGCAGACTCCCGGGCCAGACCTGCTGAAGCAGACTCTCTGCGAGTGGGGGCAAGGATTCTTAAGCTACTGTCCTTTGAGACTGACCATGGTACTTTTTGTGGCCAGACTTCATGGTTTGACCAGAACAATCTTAAATTACAGATTTTTAGAAGTATGATATAGAGTCATTGGCACAGTTGACTCAGGGGTCAGCAAACTCTACACCCATGGGCTAAATTTGGCCACCATTTGTCTTTGTAAATAGGTTTGATTGGAATACAACCACGTTCATTCATTTTTGTCTAGGACTTAATGGTAAAGTTTAGTAGTTGCCATAGAGACATTATGGCCTGCACAATCTAAAATCCTTACTAGTAGACCTTTACAGAAAAAAATTTATAATATTTTACAGAAAAAAATTTACCCATCCCTAAGGTAGACCAATGGTTTTCAGTCATTTCTGTGTATCAGAATCACACAGGGTTTTTTTTAAAAATTTTTTTTAAATGCTCATCTTCCAGACCCATTCCCAGAGATGCTGAAGCAATTGGTGTGGGTAAGGACTGGGATAAAGGTGTCTTTTATAAGGCTGTTGAGCTGACTCTAACGTAGATCGGGATAATGAAGCCTGCTGCTGTGAAGGAAACCACACATGCTTTGGGCCCAGCTTGAGAAGTACTTGCTTCAAAATCTTACCTCCCCAGAGCTGAGTGTTCTTAGCTTATGCCATCTGTGTCTCAGCTGCTTATCTGTAAAACAAGTGACGTCACCAGTGATCTTATGGGGCAGGATCTAATAAATATTAGGGACAATATATGTGACCCTCCCAAGACAAGATCAAGCATACAGTAAGGCTGATTAAATGCTGGCAATGATGGTGATGATGGTGATGATGATGATGATGACAGTGATAAAAACTATGATAGAAGGCAATACCTATGGTTTCAATAATACAATTGAATATACATTTATTAGGCACCAGTGGTGTGCTCTGAAAGGGGAAACTGAGATAAATGAAACTCAATAATGACCCTGCAGGAGCTCCAGCCAAGTAAAACGAACAGGTGCCTAAAAAGGTATTGACAGCAATAGTAAAGAAAAATGGGCCAACATATATGGAAAGACAAACCAAAGAGGAAGAGAATCTAATTTCCAATAAATACAAACAAAGGTGTTCAACTTTGGTAATAATCAGAAATGAAAAATAAAACTTCAGAAAGACATTTTCTCCTAGCAAACATTAAAAACACTGAAAATAGGCTCCGCACCTGTAGCTCAAGTGGCTAAGGTACCAGCCACATACACCAGAGGTGGTGGGTCCGAATCCATCCCGGGCCTGCCAAGCAATGACAACTACAACGAAAAAAAAAAAAATAGCTGGGTGTTGTGGTGGGCACTTGTGGCCCAGCTACTTCGAAGGCTGAGGCAAGAGAATCACTTAAGCCCAGGAATTGGAGGTTGCTGTGAGCTGTGACGCCAAGGCCTCTACCTAGGGTGACAGCTTGAGGCTCTATCTAAAAAACAAATAAACACACACACACACACACAAAAAAAAAAACACTGAAAATACTCCACTTTCAGGAAAGTGTAATTTTTACTGGCTTTTTAGAGGGTGAATTAGTAGGTTGAAATCTGTACTTTTTAAATCCCCTATTTCCTGTCTAGGTATCTAGTCTACAGAAATAATACACACTAAAAAAGCCAGTAAAAGAACATTCACTGGAGCATCACTGAAACAACGAAAACCATCTAAACACACATTTAGATGGAAATGGCCAACTGGGAAATGGCCAACTCCAAATCATCCTGCAAATCTATGTGATTCAACACTGAAGTTTTTGTAAAATGCAATGGACAGTCATCTAAAGTGTTTCATGGAGATGCTGCAAATACTAATAGAAAATGTAACAACCCATGTATAATCATGGGTTATTGTGCACACACAATATGTGCACACACACCCAAAATAAAACTTCACATTTGTATTCCCATATATGTATGTAAATTCCTAGGCAAGATTGCCCCTGGGAAAGAAAGACAGATTTAGAGTAAGATAGAGATCTTTCATTTTACCTATATTCTTCAAATATTTAATAATGTGAATGCATTCATGTATTTCTTACGTGTATTTTTTAAAAGAGAAAAACAGGACTGTAATTTGATGTGGTGGGTATTATTATAGAGGTGTTCGTAAAGTATGATGGCAGTACCAAAGAGAAGGTGTAGCATTCTACTCAGGTCGGATAGAGAAAACGCTAGAAGTACGGTAACACTGAGCTGGACTTTGGGGCATAACTCACTAGGGAAAAGAAGGACATCGTCTCAGGTGGAGACCGTGACCAGGACAGGGAAACTCTACATTGATTCATTCAACAAGCATTTAGGGACCACCTGCTCCTGGCACACGTGCTAGTCTGCAAGATCAAGTGCTGGAGCCATGGGAGGGAAGGCACCTGCCTTGTAATGATTCTATTCTTGGCTGTTTGGATAGAGGATGCACAAATGAACAAGTACAATGCATGTTGTGACGAGAGGTGTTCCCAGAATGAGGGGGGAAATGCTGCAGGAAGGATGGGGTTGCCCTTCTTTTACTGAGTTAGAAGAGGCCTCATGCGTGGAGAGACAAAGGGGCTAAAAGAACCAGCCACGGGGATAATCAGGGAACAACACTCGAGGCACAGTGACAGCAGGTGCAGAGGACTGAGGCAGGTGCAGAGGCTGAGCTTGGCATGGTTGAGGGACAACCAGGACGACAGTAGAGCTAGAGCAGAGGAAGCCAGGGAAGAGCAGCAAGGAGAGGGTCAGCGTGAGCCAGGGACTGACCACATGTTGTTCAATGCCTTGGGAAATTTATAAATGACTTTCGCTTTTCCTCTGGGAGGAGAGTCACTGGATGGTCTTGACCTGAAAACTGGCCTGATCTGCTATATGTTTTCAAAGATACCCCTGGCCACTCTGTGGAGAATAGAGCTTGGGGGCATGGCTGGAAACAGGAAGACCAGGATCTGCCAAGCACCTGGGGACAGAATACTCAGGCCCAGCTCTCGGGAAACAGCACCTTGACATCACGTGGGAGCTCTCTGGCACCCCTTCTTCAGGTAGCAGCACCCTAATTCCCAGTAACAGATCCATCTAGAACACTTGCAGGATTCAGAGTAAGAGTACAAATGGGGCGGTGCCTGTGGCTCAAAGGTGTAGGGCACTGGCCCCATATACTGGAGGTGGCGGGTTCAAACCCGGCCCCAGCCAAAAACTGCAAAAAAAAAAAAAAAGAGTACAAATGAAGGGCCATATACCACATGCCTAGGTAACTGAAAGTCATAAAGTGATCTAATAAACTGTTCAGTGAAGTATGTTTAGATTTAGAATCCTCTGACTTCTCAGATTTCCTGGCCAAAATATGGCAGCCTGGGGACAGCTGGCCCTCGTGGTTCTTGCACATGTATGAGCACAACGCAGGGCTCTTGTTGGAGATGAGTGGATAATGTCCTCAATGGTCTTTAAGGCACAGTCTTCCCTCGGGAGGACAGATCCAGGGAAGAGGCAACTTGGGCAGGAGAGTCCAGGAGTCTCTGCTACCAATGTGAAGGGAGGGGGCAGGTTCTGAAGAGTACGCGCCCTTGGTCTGGGAAGGCACATGGCTAGAGTGGAGTCTGCTGAGGTATGTGGGCTAGGACAAGGATGCTTCTTGCATCCCTGGCCTTTAGAAGGATACTGCCTAGGCCAGGCTCCATGGCTCAAGCCTGTAATCCTAGCACTCTGGGAGGCTGAGGAGAGTGGATTGCTTGAGCTCATGGGTTCAAGACCAGCCTGAGCCAGAGCAAGACCCCATCTCTAAAAATAGCTTGGCATTGTGATCGGCACCTGTAGTCCCAGCTACTTGGGAGGCTGAGGCCAGAGAATCACTTGAGCCCAAGGGTTTGAGGTTTCTGTGACTTATGATGCCATGGCATTCTACTGAGGGTGACAAAGTGAGACTGTCTCCAAAAAAAAAAGAAAAATGGTGCTGTCCTTTATTATTAGTATTATTATTGTTTGGAATTCATTGAGGGTACAAAGAATTAGGTTACACTGATTGCACTCGTTAGGTAAAGTCCCTCTTATAATTGTGTCCTGCCCCCAAGAGGTGTGCCACACACTGTGACCCCCATCCCCTCCCTCCTCGTCTCTCCCCACTTGCTCATCCCCCTTCCCCCCTTGCATTAGCTCATCCACTGCCTTCATATTAGAACAGAGTAAATTGGATTCTTGCTTCTCCATTCTTGTGATGCTTTGTTAAGTAGAGTATGTTCCACCCCCATCCTTAGTCAAGCTGGCTGAGTTTAGGTCACTGCTCTTTACCCAAGGGAAGTGATTGGTACCTACACCAAGAAGCTACACAATGGGGAGGGTTTCTAGGAATTTGAGTCATGGATGGAGAAGAGAAGGAAAATTCTTGGAGCTGGTTCACGCTGGCCACGGGGTCTTAAAGAGACAGTCTCTTGATTCCAATTCCTGGATTCTTGGAGATCCTCTTTGTTCAGAGTTTCCTTACTTTCCATGAGCATTTCTCAATACATTCCTTTTGAGGTTTTCATTGTTCATATGTGTCTGCAACCAAGAAATCCACAAGGCCACCATGTGGTCTCTTTGGTCCTTAAGTGAGGCCTTTTAACTGAATCCAAATTTTACAGAACAAATCCTTTCATTAAGAGGGGTACAGCACAGAAAGATGAAGCTTTTCTTGCCTTCTCTGGTGCTTAAAAAGTAACACTCTTGAAATCAGAAGGCTGCAGGTATATAAGGTCTGACAATTAAGTTTGCAAATGAGTCCTAGAAAAAGGGCTACATACTCTCATTGCTGAATATGGTCACCTTTGAAGTATTCCCCTTGAGAAGCTGTGCACTGATCCCAGCATCTAGCCCACCCTTCAAAACACCTTTTCTAATATGAGTACACGAACATGATTACCAGACCTCTTAAGATGACAGCTCTGATGACCATTCCAGAAAAAGGTTCTAGAATTGCTCTGAAGGATGGACGAGGCAGTGGGGTTGGTGCATAGCTTCCCAAGGGGAGTACCTTGAAGGTGACCATAGTGATATTCAGCAATGAGGTGTGGGGCACTTTTTCTAAGACGAGTTTGCATACTTAATTGTCCAACCTCATAGACCATATGCTGCATTTGAGCACCTGAACTTTAGTCTGTAGAAAACTGGAAGACTTAAAACAGGGGAGTGGCCTAGTTTGTTTGTTTAACGTGTCTAGAAGAGACAATGAACACAACTGGAAGGGAAGAAAGTATGACCTTTCCTTCCCCCCCAGAACTTCACACAGTGACTTAAACAGAGGCATCCATGGTGTAGGACAAGTTGAACTTCAAGAAAGAAAGAAGAAAACTCCAGGGCGGGTGAATAACAAAAGCACCAGGAAATTGCATATGGGCAAATGAGCTCATTTTCAGTCAAGACTAACGATGAAAGCTGAATCCCAGAAAGTACAAATTGGGCCACGTAACATCAAACCCCAGTCCAATTCTAGAAGGCATTATAAACAGATGGTTTCTGAGCAGGGAGAAGCCAGCAGAGGTTCAGTATGACCAAGTCATGCCAAACTCCTGTCAGCAGCTTCCTCCAATCCTGCTTAGCTCCGTGAACTGAAACATTTCAGCAGCAGGGTGTAGTTTAGGTGCCCTGGCCTCTCCAGCTAGTGTGATTTTAATGGGGCTGCTGTAAGCTCAGTATATGTGCTCTCATGCTGCTCAGTTGTAGCTTTTCCTAACCTTTGTCTGGCATCTAAGACTCTTGCTAAAGTTTCAGTCCATCCATATAGGACCAGAGGTTTTTTTTTTTTTTTTTTTTTGCCAAGCAAACTGAAACTTTAATGATTGAATCAGAAAGTACATTGTTTTGGGGTTTTTTTATTTATTTTTATTAAATCATAGCTGTGCACATTAGTATGATCGTGGGGCACCATACACTTGGTTCATAGATCATTTGACACATTGTTGACTATGTTTCTTGGAAGTGAAAGAATGGACCATAACACTGTTTCAAAGCTTTCATAGTGACCTATGTACCCTAGTACACAGAAGACATTTATTTAGTTCCCTCCCTATTTCCTCTCATTTGAAAAAGATTTCCTTCTTGATCCCCACCTTACACTGAGGAAGGGAGACTCAAAGGGGTGAACATGGCACACTGTTAACTATCTTAATGTTATCGAGCAAATGAAGTAATTAACAAACAAATTTTGGACCTGTAATTTCTTTTTCTTGAATCCTATAATTTAAATATAACATTATAAAATGCATATAATAGGAAGGTACTTTGTAGTGGCTGGGCAAGGTGGCTCACACCTGTAATCCTAGCACCCCGGGAGGCTGAGGCAGGTGGATCGCCTGAGGTCACAAGATTGAGACCAGCCTGAGCCAGAGCGAGACCTTATCTCTAAAAAATAGCTGGGTGTTGTGGCGGGTACCTGTAGTCCCAGTTACTTGGGAGGATCCCAAGTGCTGGGATTATAGGCAGGAGCCACCAGGCCTAGCCAACCTGGAAAAATATTAAAGATCGTTAATTAAGGTTCAGCACCCATAGCTCAATGCATAGGGTGCCAGCCACATACACGGGGGCTGGCAGGTTCGAACCCGGCCCGGGCCTGCCAAACAACAATGACAACTGCAACAGCAAAAAAAAATAGCCAGGCGTTGTGGTGGGTGCCCACAGTCCCAGCTACAAGAGAACCTCTTGAGCCCAAGAGTTTGAGGTTGCTGTGAGGTGTGACGCCATAGCACTCTACAGAGGGCAATATAGTGAGACTCTGTCTCAAAAAATAAAAATCATTAATTAATTTTTTTTTTTTTTGGACAGAGTCTCACGTTGTCGCCCTGGGTATAGTGCCATGGCATCACAGCTCACAGCAACCTCCAACTCTTGGGCTTACGTGATTCTCTTGCCTCAGCCTCCCAAGTAGCTGGGACTACTAGGACCAGAGTTTTAATGAAAGAAATGGCAGTTTAAGGTACTGACAAGAGATGGGAGATAGACTCAAGTGACTCAAAATCAACGGGTTAGAAGTTAATTAGATAGGGGAGACCAAAGCAGAAGGAAGTGTAATAAATGATTCCTAAGTTTGTGTTTTGAGGCAGAGAATAGATATTGTTGATTTCACCAATAGAAGTAACTCTGAAAGAGAAGAGATTTGCAAAGAGCATAGCTTTAGTCTGGAATATTTTGAAACATCTCAGAGGAAGTGTTAGCAGGTGGCTGGATGCACAAATATGGAACACTGTGGACCTGTCTGGGCTGGAGATGTTAATTTGTGCGTCCATGTATGGGTGGCAGCTGAAGCCAAAAACACCCATAATGTCAGTGAGACAAGAAGAAAGAGCCAGGGACCAGGTCAATAATTTTTATCTCCCATAAAAATCTCCCAATTTTTATGTTCCCTTTGACAACTTTCTCTTTCCATTTTATATTCGTGACGTGGGTTTTCCTTCTTCTGAAAACATATCTACCTGTGACTTATTTCTACTTAAACCCACTTTCACAAATGTTAATTTCTGGGGATGGTATTTTGCATTTGTTAAATATTTTCCGTAGCACAAGTAATAGCAATGTCTTGAATAGAGATGGTCAAGAGATACAAGCAGATGATGAGGCCAACTCTGTTTGCTATTTATTGGTTCTCCTCATGGAGACAGCAGGCACCTAAAGTCTAAAGCCCTACACTCTATGCTGGTAAGTCCCTCTGCCCCACCACTTCATGGAATATCTCAGGTTTGGGGGAATCAGACATTAGCACAGAAATAGATGAAACTGATCATGTCTCGTGAACAAGTGTCCAAGACAGAGAACAACCTAAAAGCCACATCAGATGAGGAGTAGGTTACCTTGTGGTAGTCTCAAGAGGCCTGGAAGGGGAAGGGAAGGGAAAGGCAATTTGTTCTACGTGGCTACCAGAATGAGAGCAGAGGCCATGACTTACAGCACAGGCCCGGTAAGTGGTGGGCTGCAGTAACTGTGTTGAACGGCTCTGTAGATGAGGAATGTAAGGAGCCACGGTCAGGCTTCTAAGGGACATTAAGGCATCTGAGCATACATCTCCCGTAGATGCCGCCTGGGTCACCAGCATGTGCACCACCACAGTCTTCCGCTAGTACCATGACCATGGGCCTGCCTCCAGCCAGTCCCTTGCTCCCTCTGCTTCATCCTACAAACCTACAGAAGCCAGGGCCAGGCAGCAGAGACTCCAGAAAGATCAAAGGGAAAAGGACATAAGAGCTGAGACTATCTCATTCCTTGCGGCCCTCACTGACTGTCCCAGGATTACCCAGAGCCTGAAATCTGATCATGGAACCTGGGACTCTAGATTGTGGGGAAACGCACAGGCAGAACATTTGTTAAAGGATGCTAATATATGCAAAGTGCTCTCTTACCAGCCCTATTATCCCTCTTTGCTCACATAATCCTCGCTGCACTCCAGCGTTCTTACTATGTTTGTTTAGAGATGTGGAAATAGAGTCTCAGCGAGCCTGGGATTGTCCAGCTTGCAGGCAATGGAGCATGAAGCAAATCCCAGCCCGCTCAGTTCCACAGCCTGTGTGTTTTCCATTCAGCCTGGCAGCCTCTCTTTCATGGGTCTCACCTCATTTACACCCAACCACCAGTGGGTGTAAAGAGAACTCCTGCGCTAGGGCCACCTCTTCGTAATTTATTATGAGGATGCTTTGGGCTAGAGTCTAAACTAGAGTTAAACCACGCCTCCCTCTCCTGCTGGGCTGTGCTGAAGTGAAGCAGAGGAGCCTCCTATTGACATGCTTTCTAAATGAGGATTCTTCCCTTTTGGTTTTTTTAATTTGGGACCAATTTGCTCCTCTCTGCTTGATTAGGATCTAACACTTCCCTAGTCAAAATAAATTCAATGATAATCAAGCCTGCCTTTGTGGAGCGGAATGGAGTGTGTATGAAAGCCTTCCTTAGCCCCCTCCCCTGATTGAAATACAAACACCCTCCTTGGATGAGCGAGGTCCTACCAGGACTCTAAGCTTATTCCAATAGAAATAAGTGACTCTGAGAGCCCTGTGCCTGCCTGAAGGACTGTGGCCTGGGATTGTTCCCAGACCACACTCCCCACTGCTGTGCTGCTGGGAGCTGCTGAGTGATCTGCAGCTACCTCCTTCTCCTGGTTCTACTGGGGTGCTCCATATTCCAGGCTCCCGAATCTCCACTCATCCTTGCTGTATCAGATTTCTCTTCTCAACCCCAGCATCATGCCCAGGCAGGCAGCAGGGACAGGCCATGCTGCTCAGAAGGGAGCCCTTGGCTAAACCCACAACCATCTCAATAACATCTATCGCCACGGCTTCACCCAGTGTCTGCTGTGTGGGTGCCCTTCTCCACGCTAAGTACTTGGTATAAATTGGGTTATCTGAGTCTCCCAACAGTCGTATCCTTCACAAATACTTCTCACGCCTCTCCTGCTCGCCAGGCACTGTCCCAGAGAAGCAGCAAGAACCAAAGCAGCCAAACATCCCCGCCCTTGCAAAGACCCTGTTCTTCAGTAGAAGAAGCATCTTTTACATGTTTACTCTTATCTCCATTTTTAAACAGGGAATAAGATTTGAAGAGTTTTCATAACTTGGACTCTTACACAGCTAATAAGCAGACATGAAATCCAAGACCTGGTTTTTAAGACCAAAGGTTATGTCCATACTAGTAAATCCTACCAAGTACAGTGGATGGCAGATCCCACTTCTCAGATTCTTAAGATCGAGGGGAGTGAGACTCAAGATAGGACACAGCTGATGCCCAGCTTCCCACAAGAAGTTCAAAGTTTGTTCTTCCTGGCTCTATAGGTCTTTCACTTAACTATTTAGAGAGGGAGAAAAAGCACAATTCTAGCTTATAATTACAAGCACCTATGATGCACCAGCCAGAACTCCTGCTGATTGAGTTGTTTACTCACTATCACTACCTGGGAATATGAACACTTTTAGTATCATTTCCTTTTTGCAGGTGAAGAGACTGTGGGATTGGGTGTTTCAGAGCTAAGAAAGGGCAGGCCTGGGATGTCAACCGAGGCTGGCTGGTCTACTGTTCACCCCCACACTCCCTGGCTGCATAAAGATGAGTCAAATGCATCACAGGAAAGGAGGTAGCCTTTCAAGGGATGTCCAAATGTCCCAAGGGCCATGCCACCTGCTGACAGGCTTGACAGGTCTCACTCTCATAAAGAGCAAAGTGAGTGGGAGGACAGGAATTTGGGCTTGGCAGGTGCTCAGGGGACAGGGAGGGAGTATTCTCAGCAAAGAGGTCACCATGCATGGAGATACAGGAAATAATGAAGAACGTATCCTGGTTTCTCAAGAAATGAGCCTGGGATCCCTTTCTCCTTTTGACACTGGATGTGGAAATGAAGGTCACTTAACCAGGTAACAGCCCCTCTCAGGTCAGTTCCTTCAAGCCAGCGTCCTTCGATTAGCTGAGCAGCTCTCCCACTCAGGAACATATGCATACTTTGCATAGCTCGGGGCAAAATGAAAATAGGAGGACTCTTTAAAAATGATTAAGAATTTCAGGACCGCAACAGCAGACCATTAAACCCAGTATGGGGTTCTTTGAAGTGTAGAGCCTCATGTTACTGTTCAGGCCACAGGACCATGAAGCCAGGCCTGCCCCCAGGTCTCCCTGAACTATGATGATGCCACATCTCTTAGCTCATTTTCTCCTCATGACAGTTCTGGGAACTGACTATGATCCTGCCCAAGTTCCCGCTGCAAAAACTGCAACTCTAAGGTGAAGAACAACTTAAGCAAATTCTCAACATTAATGAGTAACTCTGTGAGGATGGGAATAAGAATAAAGCAAAAACTAACAGTTAATGTGTGGGAAGACCCAGAACTCAAAACTAAGATTCTCTAAAACCCAGGTTTCTAGACACTCTGCTACTCTGTGTCCTATGTTTAATCTAGAACTTGGATGGCTTCATGCCTGGACCAGCTAGGCTTCTGCCCAGAGGTGACACCAAGACCATGTTAACCACTGTCCAGTGTCATGAATATCTCCCCTAAATCCTGGAGAAGAAGCACAAACAGAGAAGTTGGGTAGTGTCAGTTTCTCGTACACCATGTTTTGGCTGCCATGTCAACTTCATCCAAGGCTGGCAGGCAGACTAGGCCATCACCCCACACTCAACAAGCTGATCCTGGTGGCTCACACCTGCAATCTTAGCCTCTGGGAGACCAAAGCAGGCAGACTGCTTGAGCTCAAGAGACCAGCCTGAGCAGGAGCAAGACCCTGTCTCTACTAAAAGTAGAAAAACTAGCCAGGCATTGTGGTATGTACCCATATTTCCAGCTTCTCAGGAGGCTGAGGCAAGAGGATCGCTTGAGCCCAGTAGTTTAAGCTTGCTGTGATCTCTGACACCAGGACACTCTATCCAGGGTGACAGAGGGAGACTCTGTTAAAAAAAAAGAAGAAGCCCTTCTCTCTGATAACAAATCACACTCATTCAAAGGAGTGTTTTATTTAATTATCATAATTTTTAAAGGTATTTAAAAATATGGCCCTCCCTCATGTTCACTAACTTTTTAATTCTATTTAGTTTTTACCCCAAATTAATAAGACTCTTTGTTATCCAGAGTATTTCTTTTCTGGGTGATGGAATATAATCCAGCTGGATTCTTAGCTGTGCAAAGTACTTAAGACCATAGAGTCAGCTTTTATAAGTTCAGGCCCAGCCCCTGGTATGACCAGATGTGTCAACCTGAGCAAGTGCTAAAACTCTCCTAAAGCCTCCGTTTTCATCTGTTAAACCAGGATAATGGCAGAATGCCTATGTGGCAGGTTTGAGGTGACTGTTACATGCCCAGTAGACAAATAACATGCTTCATGAATGTCAACAATTAGTAGTAGCATAATTGGCAGTAGTAACACTAACAAGCTAGTCTCATCTAATTCCTCTGCTACCCGCTTCACCTGTTCATCCACTTATTCAACATGAAGAAATATTGTTCCATGCTTGCTATGTGCCAAGTCCTAGCACAGTTTGTAAAAATAGAAGTAATCAAAGCATAAATCTGGAAGAGTTCCCAGACTAGTCCACAAGGGGGATGTCGATGTGGACCTAACTAATTATACAGCAGAGTAGACAATGTTCATAGAGACAGGAACCCAGGCTAGTGAATCAAGGAAGGCTTCTTGGAAAAGGGAGCATTAGTCTGGGTTTTTAGATTGACTAATGAGTAGCTCCTTGGGTCATGTTTCAACTATTGGCCAATGAGAGCCACAGAAACGTCTTATGAATGAACTGTTGTTTCCCAACAATGTGGCTGTAGTCAGAGGTAATCCCCAGTTCAGAGTTTTAGCTTCATTTTTGAAAAGTAAAACAGATGTTTCTTCCTATTCTAAAGGTCTGCAGGTGAGACTTAGGCAGTAAATATTTATAAGCATGGGGAACTTGGAAGAAAAAGAGAAAGCGCTGAATTATGAATAGGGATTCACAGGCTCAGAGGTCTGCCAAGTGTCACATGGGATTTTCCAAATGCTCAACCCACAGATACATACACAAAATGTTTAGCTTTTTTTTCTTTTCTTTTTTTTTGAGACAGAGCCTCAAGCTGTTGCCCTAGGTGGAGTGCTGTGGCATCACAGCTCACAGCAACCTCCAACTCCTGGGCTCAAGCTAGTCTCCTGCCTCTGCCTCCCAAGTAGCTGGGACTATAGGCGGCCCCCACAACACGTGGCTATTTTTTTGTTGTTGTTGTTGTAGCCATCATTGTTGTTTGGTGGGCTGGGGCTGGATTCGAACCCGCCAGCTCAGGTGTATGTGGCTGACGCCTTAGCCACTTGAGCCACAGGCCCTGAGCCAAATGTTTAGCTTTTATCATTTAAATGTTGCAGAAGGACAGCTACCTTTCCTTTTGCCCTGTAGTAGAAAGTCCTGGTGGTTCCTTCTTCTTTGATAGTTTGAGCATCAGTACCATTTCCCATATCTGATTAGAGGATACATCTGATTAGCCCCAAACGGTTAGGATGATTCCACTTGTCTTGCCAGTGATTTATGTGGGGTGGACATGTGAACCAATGCTGAAGAGCAGACATGAGCTAAAATCAGATGAGAAAGGTTTCCTTTCTAATAAAAAGGGGCATGTACCAGAAAGTAAGGTCATATCTTACTTTTCACATTTGTCTTCCTCTGGACAGGGTTGACTGTGGATGTGACACCTAATATTGCTGTGTCTAGTTCATGACCACGAGGAAAAGTATAGCCTATGTGGAAAACTGACACACCACAATGGCAGAGGAGAAAACTAGGAATAACCAGAACACTGGTGACATCATAGAGTCACTGACTTATCCAACCTTCAAGCCGCTCCTTCCAACCTCTTTCCAATCTCCTTCTTATATGCAATAATAAATTGCTCTTATGCTATAAGCTAAGGAAATAGAGCTTTCTGTTATTTGTGGCCAAAAGCATCCTTTCTGATTGAACCCAAGTACATCATCTTTTGAAATCAAAGAATTGGTCCTGGTTATCACTGTAAGGGAAACCAGGAAGGTTTCCCCAAAAGGATGTTCTTTCTAAGCCTAGACGGGGTTCTGCTAGAAACAGTTCCTTGGTAAATGTAATTCCCTGTTATTGCCCAGGTTCCCATGTGACACTGCAGGGCAGCAATCAATTCTGGCCTTTAGTTCTTGCCAAATATTACAGTTGACTTCACCACCCCTCTTTGTTATGTAATGAGGAACCAGTGGAACCCACCCCCCAACTTGAGTGGTAGCATTTCAGCTCTCCTGGGACCTTAACATCAAACAAAGTGGCTAGAGTTTCTGGGGTTGTTGGGTTTGTGGCCTATAGATCTGAAAAATTCCACAAAATATCCCCTCAGGAAAAAAAAAAAAAAAAGCCCACCAGTGTTTCAGGGAGCATTTTGGATATCAGATGTGGGACCTAAGGTAATAGTGAAATGGTGACAGATAATGAGCTGCTCGGGGAAACTTAGCAATCAACCAAACCCCCAGCTGGGATCTCTCCTAACATCAGGTGATTTTATTGTACTTTCCTCTTGGAAAAATTTGACCTTTTGTTATAAAGTAACACATTTTCTTTTATATCAGAAGTAATTTAGGAGCATAATTTTTATTCTCTCTAAATCTATAAAAGACATGGTCTGAAGGGAATAGAATGAAATTAAGTAACACAATAAAGTCAGAACCTTACCTCTTGGTAACTTTACGAGTAATGGAACAGGAGCGGGGGGCAAGTCACATCCCCCAGACAAGCACCTAGCTGGCCAGGCCGCTATAAGCAGGCCACTTAAATTATCTAGTTTTTCATTTACTCACCAAACATGGAAATGCTGGAATACAGGGCAAAAAGTGGGATTATTCAGTACTGAGACCCATGCTAGGCTAAGCTTTGTCAATTTGTCTAAGGCTAGAATTACACAGAGCTTAACTGAAGATCAATTGGAAGTGTTTTGCAAACTGTGAAGCACTATGTGGAATGAGACTTGTTTTGCAAATAAACGAAAGCAAAAACAAATACAAACAAAATAGTTCCAGGGTGCTCTTCCTACACATGTCTCTTACATCACAATTGTAAGAGAAGAGGGCTCAGTAAACTGGACCATTACACAACACCACCTAATGACCCATTACCATGAGCAGGGATCTCCGTGGTGGACACCTCCTGGACACCACACACTGACCTAAGTGCTTTACAGACGGTGTCAAAATACTCAGAACATCTCTTCAGGGAAAGCATTTCCAGTTGAGGACACCAGGACTCAGGTTAAACAACTTCTTGACATTATGTAAGTTATAAGTGACAATGCTGGGGTACAAATTCATCCATGTCAGATGGCTAACCTCATGTTCACTCTACTTTACTCTGCCATATCAACCCAGAGATAAGAATCAGTGAGGACAGCTCCTTTGTCCTAGTGCATTTCCAAGATAGTAGGACTCACCTATTGTGCACAATGCAAGGGTAGATGTCAAAACTATTAAGAGTAGAGTATAAATGTCTTAACACAACAAATAAGTGAGGTGAAGGCTATATTAAGCAGTTTGATGGAATGTAAACATTCCAAATTGTTATATAAAATCAGCACATCGTACCCCATAAATGCATTAATGTACACAGTTTTGTGTGATTTAATAAAAACAATTCAAAAATGTTTTTAATTCTGTTCTCTGTCCGTTTGAATATCCTTAGCAGTGCACAGGTTGTGCCAGTGTTTGGGGCAAAAAAAATTAGGTAAACTATAAATACAAATAGTCTTTATGGGGAAGTAAGCGGCATAGGTTTACTTCACTATGACATAATCTGCAGCCATTAATAATGAAACTATTATAATGTTTTAAAAACATGGAAAAATGCTCACAGGATAAAGGGAGACAAGGGAAGGAAAGAAATAACACCTGGTGTGTACACAGAAGTAACTTCAGTTATTTTAAAAGTGGGATGTAGGGGAGGGAAGGATGAGGAGCTGGGAGGAGGGAGGGAAATGGGAGTGGGACACAATTACAAGAGGGACTTAACCTAACAAAAACAATCAATGTAACATTCTTTGTACTTTCAATGAATCCCAAACAATAAAAATATAAATAAAAGGCATTTTTATAGAACAGAAAGTACAGTGCAAAAATAGATCTTTGTATTGACTTTGAGCAGGATCACAAACTAGATCCAAAAGCCCGATCTGGCCTGTTGTCTGCTCTGGGCCACAACCTGCAAATCACAGACACACGTCTTCATTTTCCTGTGGTCTGCAATTGCTTTTGAGTTGCAAAGATAGAAGAGGTGTCCTCTTTGCCTGCAAACCCCCAAATATTTGCTATTTGCCACGTACAGAAGAAGTTTGCTTTCTTCTCTGACCTAGAGAAGTGAGATTAGGAACAGCTCCCCGACCCCAGTTTAGTAATAGCACATGAAGAGGACACCAACAGGAGTCATCTACCACTAACGTTCCAGATTTAGATTTCTTGATTTCAACCAAGATCCCCCCCAGAGGTATTTACAACTTTGCTGAGAGGGGAACTTAGATGGGCTGTGCTCAGAGGCCATGTTTATACCGGGAGGAGCCACATGTTCAGTGTGGGAGGTGAGCACACGGCTGGGCTTCCTCAGAGCTGTGCAGCCCCCTGAGTCTCTGCTGCGTACAGTGACTCAGGAATGGCCACTTCGCAGCTCTTTAGTGAAACTTACATAGCATGGTGCAGGAATTGGTAACTCGCATAGCCATTGTGACTTGACAGGGAACACAAATGAGTCGAGTGGCTTGTGTATAAGGCAAGAGGGAGTGATGAGGTGACAGCAGGCAAGGCGCTGTCAGCAGGACAGAATGTCTATCCCATCCATCTAATGATGATGGGGGCTGGGCACTGCTGACAGGCATGAAGGTGTGGTATGGACAGATCTTCTAACTTTTCCAAGGGACAGGATGATATAGATAAGTATGTAAAATTGCCCATATGCAAAATTTGGCAACAAAGTCCCTCTACCCTTTTTGAAAAAAATCGCATATAAAATAAATTTGTCAGACAAACTTGGTTCATAGGCTAACAGCAGTTCAACTCTGCTTAAATTAAACTCACAATGTGTGGGTCTGTGGTGATTAGTACCTCACACCGGTCCGCTTTGAAGTATTGAAGCTCAAAACCCTTAAATATGAAGATCATGTGTCATGAGTGCTTGCTGCAGGCAAGGTGCTGCAAATGCTTTATACACATGATATCATCTATTCCTTGTGAGACACAGAACACCTTCCCCATCCATCCCCATTTTACAGATGCGGAAACCGAAGCATAGACAATTAACTCACACCAAAGTTTGCAAAGCTAGTACATGTAGAGGCTGGGTTTGAACTTGGGGAATGTGGGTACCAGACCTGTGGTCTTAGTCAGGGGTTCTCACACTTGAATGTGCACACAGACCAACTGAAGATATAGGTCAGGCATCCTCAAACTTTTTAAACAGGGGGCCAGTTCACTGTCCCTCAGACTGTTGGAAGGCCGGACTATAGTTTAAAAAAAAAAAAAAAACTATGAACAAATTCCTATGCACACTGCACATATCTTATTTTGAAATAAAAAGACAAAACAGGAACAAATACAATCACACCGCCTCATGGGGCCCACGGGCCGCAGTTGGAGGACCCCTGATATAGGTGAATGCAGATTGTGGTTTAGAAGGAATGAGGTGGGGCTTGAGATTCAGTTCCAACCTGCTCCCAGGTGATGCTGATGCTGCTGGCCCATGAGGCCCACTTTGAGTGGCAAAGCTCTTAACCTCTACATCAAGGGTTCTCAAACTGTGTTCCCCAGAGCAGCAGCAGCAGCATCACCAGGGGACTCCTTAGAGATGTGATTCTAACAATCTTTGTTTTACAAGCTCTCTAGATTTGTGGCCCCCGACCCCTAGGCAGCAGACCAGTATTGTTAGAACCTGGTCCACACAGTGGGAGGTGAGTAGGGTGGGGGCAAGTAAGAGAAGCTTCATCTGTATTTAGAGCCGCTCCCATTGCTTGCTTCACTGTCAGAGCTCCATCTCCTGTCAGATAAGCAGTGGCATTAGATTCTCATAGGTGCTTGAACCCTACTGTAAACTGTGCATGTGAAGGATCTATGAGATCCGCATGTATGAGAATCTAATGCCTGATGATCTGAGGTGGAGATGCAATGCACTTGAGTCATCCCCAAACCACACCTGTCCCCTCCATGGCAAAATTCTCTTCCATAAAACAGGTCTCTGGTGCCAAAAACTTTGAGGAGCACAGCTCAAGATGATTCTGATGATGTAAGCTCGAGCTCTTAGAAACGCAAAGGCTAGGGCTTCTGCCGCTCTGCTATATCTGACCATCTCTTAGGTGGCTACAGGAATGGTCAGAGTGAGCCTTTTCTCTGTGGTAAGACTTGATTCTCACTTAGGGACAGGAGATACATTACAGGGTGCCAGTGCCTCTTAGTATGTCTCTAATTCCTGGTACCCCAGAGAGAGCAGCACCACTTCTTTAAATAGACAAAAAGGCTGTGGTGGTCCTAGACCCTCTCCTTTTTTTTTTGTACATCATTTACCTTCTGCTCAGGCCAAGATCAAGCAAAATAAAATTATTCCAATTTAAGTCAAGTCGTCTATCTCTTTGATACCATTACCATTACCAGCAGTCAAAGGCAACTGCTGCCTCATTCTCTGGGCTTGACACCTATGCCCAGAAGCTCCCTGCACCTTGGGTTTTACAGACACACATAGTCTTTGGAAAGCAGGATTAGTGGAAGCTGGGTATAGTCAGAGGGGCAATGTTTGGGGTAAGCTCAGAAACCACACAGCTGTTATCTGGAGCACCAGAAGTGTTTTGACAGTTTTCAAGATGGACATTCAATCACTTGCTGGAAAGAAAGTGAAGTGGGTGTCAGTCAGGCTGGGGATGGGGTAGGCAGCTGGTAAATAGCAATTGCAGTGACTGCGTGATGCGAGTCTGAATGAGAATCATAAATTTTGATTATTCTCTGTCTCAGCTGATTTGAACCAAACGCCTTGGACAGGGATAGAGTTCACATCTCGCTGAAAACTGCAAAAAAACTGATTAAATGTACAAACTGATATAAATAGCCCACGATCCATGTTAATGTTCAAAGTGTCACCACTGAGGGAAACAGGCTACATTTTGCAGATCTGGGATCTGTGTTGATAAGAAGTGGCATTCTGGATCCCCAGGAGCTGAAGAGGCCTGTTGCCCTCCCTGTGTGTTTTCACACTAGTGCCAGTGAGTATCTGTCACTCGGTTGCCAGAATGCTCACTGCTCTTATAATGAAGGCAATTAGTGCAGCCAGCCTTTCTGATGCTGATTGCCCTCCTGTTAAAATTAGGCACCCTATAGAAAAATGGAAATACAGAGTCGTTACCATAAAGCAATAATAAAGTAAACCATTCAATTATGGATAGGAAAAAAGGCACTTGTATTAATAAGAATATTGTATGCTTAAGAGCATTAAAATACCAGCAGATTATAATTTTTGCATACATAATGAATGAACTTAGAGACCAGAATGATTGGAACATGAAAATGCTAAATGATGGTGCCCTTTTCTCATAAGTCAATGCTGCTACTTGGGGCCTGGGAGGTGGAAGGGCTTGCAAATGCCATTGGATCCCTGAACTTTGATGTCACTGGATGAGGGAAGGAGCACATGAGAGAAAAGATAGTAGCTGGCAGCATCCACTTGCCGGATGGGAATGTGATGTTTTCCACTCTTCGTTAGAAGGCCTAAAGTGTCTGTTGCATCAAGATGAGGAAATTATTATTATTAATTTTCTTTCTTGAGAGATATTCCATGTTGATGGATGAAAAACTTGTGGTATTAAAATATTCATACTACATAAAGCAATCTACAGATTCAATTATACTCCCACTAAAATCCAGTCGCATTTCCTACAAAATTTTTTTAAAAATCTAAAATTTAATGGAACAACAAAACTAGAATGGCCAAAGCAATTTCAAACAATAAGAAAAAAACTAGAAGCATTACACATTTTGACTTCAAACTATATTACGCTGCTCTACTGATTCAAACAACATGGTACTGGTTGTAAAAACCAACACATAACCTGGTGGAAGAGAATAGAGATGCCATAAACAAACCTACACATATATGGTCAACTTATTTTCAATAAAGATATCAAGAATATACAATGAAGAAAGGAAAGTCTCTTCAACAAATGGTGCTGGAAAACCTGAACATCCACCAACAAAAGAATGAAATTAGATCTCTCTCTTACACCATGCACAAAAACCAACTCAAAATGGATTAGGGACTTAAATGTAAAACCTGAAACTGTGAAACTCATAGAAGGAAACACAGGAAAAGTGCTTCTCACCATAAAGATAACAGGGGGTAGAGTAGGAACAGCAAAATGACATAGCTACAGAAGGCAGGCAGGTCACAAAAACCAATCAGCTGGGTCCGTGCAAGGTGATTGAGAACAGTATGACTGTATTGAAAGAAAACAACTGCTTTCTACTTAACTCTAGCCAGTTTGGTTTGGTTTGGTTTTAGTTTTTTTAGTATGAGAAAAAAAAAAAAAAAGAGTTGCTAGATCTTCTGATTTTCAAGAGAAGATGAAAAAGTTGATGTTTGAGGTTTCCTGATTTTTGAAACACTGTGAACCAAACCCCATATTCATAAGGACCCCGTGTGTTGCTGCTGGGATCACTACTTATGGTCCTTGGTGTTGTATCAAATTCACAAAGGTAGAGGGCTAGGATATTGTGTCCTTCTCTGAATTTGTCATTTTTCTAGAGTTGTTTACAAAAAAATCACATAGCCTCTCTGAGACTCGGTTTCCTCAAGTGTAAAATAAAGAATTCTGGACTAGAAGTGCATAGAGGACAACCACGATGTCTCTCTGGCTGTTACTGGTACTCTCAGGGCACAGCAGCAGGCCTGGCTCACACCCATTCAATTATTTGCATCTATGAAATCTTAATGTAGTCCACTGTCCTTATTGAGGTCTTGTGATGGAAAATGGGCACATGGAGGTTAAAAGCATCAGCCCTTCTATCAAACAGCAGCCAAACAAGAGAGCTGGAATGACCAGTGAGTGTAAAAATAGAATGCAATGTGATGGTCAGGTCTGTAAAGAAAGTTCATGCAAGCAACCATCCCGGCTTACCTCTTTGACTTGTGTGTCTAACTCACCTGTAATCCTTCCTTACAAAATAGATTTTAGAGTCATGCTGCTATTACCCAAATTCTGAAAATTTGATTCAGAATGTCCTCTCTGCCCTGTACCAATAGGCCTTCTCTTCATAGCCCTGGCTGTCCCAAATCTCCCACAAATACCACCTGTGAGGTCTGCCTTTAGCTTCCAAATTGCCTTTTCCCAGGATCTCACCCTTTCAGCTCTTTTTGGTGACATATTCTAACCCTATATCCTATCCCTATTCATCAGGGGACCATGAAATCAGTCCCCAGAGGACTCTTCCCAGCATGAAGGCCCATAATTCTGATTCCAGATGAAACGTGTGAAGGTATTAATCACTAATAATGAAGAAATGTTTTCCTGATACAGGAGGATTTTCATTTAACAAACCTCCTCATGAGAAAGTGCTGCCATGAAACCTGGTCATTCCACCCCCTCCCCCATCCACATCCCTCCTGTTCTACCACTATGCAATTTCTGGAATCTATTTTCTTTCATTTCTGATGGCAAACTGCCCTCTTCTTCCCCCTAGCTCATGGGTTTCACGCAATATATTGCCACATGCAGCCAATATCAACCAACATACACTATTAATGATGTATTTTCCAACTTTTTCCCTAGAGGTACAAGTTAACCAAGCAAAACGGCTTACCTCCAAAGTTATCACAAGGGACAGTTTTACCACTGTCTAACAAGGATCAGTATGTTGGTAGCCTCTAAAGGCAGTTTCTTGGCTCCTCCCCAATGCTGAGCTAAGGCTGTATATTTTAAGATTTTGTTACTCAGTCATCCAACTCCTGGTACTAATTTCTGTATTACAAAGGAAGCTGTATTACAGAAGGTTCTGCTCTACATAGACCCTCAAGTAGACTCCACCAGATGTGATGCAGTTATCTGAACAAATGGCTCTTGGTTGACTGGCCAAGTAATAGATTGATGGAAGGTCATGTAGGCCTTGCCCTGCCTGCAACCATTGAGCCAAAAATAATGTCAAATATGGTCCTCTTGAGTGCCCAGGAGGAAGAAAAGAATCAGATATTAGTGGGCATGAGCACTAAACATTTCTACTTCATTGAACTTAACATCTTCTTTAAATGATTTGAATGGTTTTTACATAAAAAGTTCTAATTTAAATTAGAGCAAATACTTCATGAGAGAAATTATTTGCATAAGTAGATTTGCTATATCTTCCATAAAGAGACACAGGATACTGCTGAAAATAGGTGGTAAGGACAAATGATATAAGAAACAAAACAAAACACATTATTAAATTTTATCCAGATATTATTGATCAATCACCCAAGTCTGAGACCCACTTTCTTGTTATAAGAAGGAGAATGGTAGCTAGTGATAGAGATTTATAAATATAAATTAGCCAAATTAAGAAACTCTCCTTGGCATAATCATAGAAATGACGTAAAATGTGGAAAACTTCCTTATTGTGTGATTCTGTGTTATCTAATGCCCTGTTCGTGTAGCCTCTAAAATGGTTTAGTATTCACCCCTGGTACTTACATCTACAAGTTACTCTGACAGAGCATGTCTGGGTGGACAGAATTGGAATATGTGGGGCCTGGTGTTACAACCATATTTGATGGCAAATTCCTAGAAACTTTACCTAGAACAGCCGAATCAGAGTCCTCCAAGAAACAATATATCGTGGGAGAGGGTAAACTCTGTGTATATGTGAGCCATACATGTGTAGGCTTATTTCTGGATTTCTATTAACACAGGGTTCCTCAGCCTCACCACTAGGATACTTTGGGGTAGATATCTGTTTGTCTTTGGAGGAAGAAAGCTGCCATGTGCATTAGAGAATTTAGCATCATCTCTGGCTTCACCCACTAGATTCTAGGAGTATACCCCACGTCTAGTTGTGACAACCAAAAATGTCTCTACACCTTGATAAATGTAGGGTGGGGGTTACAATCACCCCTAGTTGAAAAATACTAGTTTAATCTAAATCTCTCGAATTGGAAAGACATAGTGTAGAGAAAGGAATTTGGCCTCTGAAGAAGAGAGGTCTAATCTTTGTCCTGGCTTGGGAAGTAAGCTAGATCCTTAGAATTTCCTGAGTGATAGGAGCATCTTTGTTATTCATGGCAGAACCTCCAGATAACCCTTGATAGTTGATGGTAATCAGATGACTTAGGGTGGGAGATGGCCATGCCAGAAAGGCAAAACCACATAATTAAAGAATTAGGGCTTTGAGCCTCATGATATCACGATGACCTCTGGAAAGAAAAAAAGTAACTAGGGTTTGAGTTCAACCATGTGGGCAATAATTTAATCAATTATGCCTAAGTACCAATAAAAACTCCGGACACAAAGGCTTTGGTGAGTATGTTGGATTGGCAATACTGTGTACATAGTGCCACACATTGATGTTTGGGGGATGAGGCATCTCTAGGAATGGTAAAAACTCTGCATTTAGACCATCCATCCCCAACCAAATTCTGCCCTGTGGATTTCTTTCTTCGATTGCTCCTGAAGTATATTTTTAACATAGTCAAATGTTATTGTAAGCATAGAATTTCTCTGAATCTTACAAGTCATTCTAGTAACTACTTGCCCTTAAGGGTGATCATAGAAATCCTTAAATGTGTAGATAGCTGATCTGAAGTGAGGGTGGAGCTGGGGACATTTGAACTTGTGGCTGGTGTCAGAAGCCACAAGGCAAACTTGGCTGTCTACAAGACTGCACCCTAACCTTTAGTTTGGTTAACTTCAAATACAGGTCTAACAGGGTCATCTGTTTTACCATCAATTTCATTAATTCTGTCTTTAAAATCTTTTCTCCGGGAGTTCACCATAGCTCTTTGTCAGAAAGGACTATATTCTGTCAGTTCACCATAATAGCCAGAAGGAGTTTCCAACATGTTAAATCTCTAAAGTGTGGTGGGAATAGCTCTAAACCTCTCAATAATGAGTTCAAATCCTATTTCTATGGGTTTTTGTTTTGTTTTGTTCTGTTTTTTTGCTTGTTTATGATGGTCAAGTCACTTCAGCCTTTTTGAAAGTTGGTACCTCCATGTGTAAAATGGTGATGATAGAACTTTCATTCATTCATTAAGTATTCATGGAGTATCCACAATAGGACTGTCACTGATCTAGCCCCAAGGATACAACAGTGAACGAGATGATGTCCCTGCCCCCAGGGAGTTTACATTCTAGGGGAGATAGACAAAAGCTAATCAGTATGTCCTATAATTTCAGATGGTAAGTGCCACAAAGGAAAACAAAGTAGGGGAGAGCATGAGAAAGTGAGGGCAGGATTAGATGCTCTTTTTAATAGTACAGTCTGAGAACACCTCGCTGGAGAGGAAGCAACTGTGCAAAGGCCCTGAGGTAGAAACACATTCAGCACATATTTGATGTATAAAATGTGTGGTCATATAGGATTAAATGAAATAAAGCCTATAGTATGGATGAGGTTAGTAAATAAAAATAAAGCACCTGTTAGGTGAATCTGCATAAATCCATGCTAAATGTTTTTTAAAAACATCCCAAGGAATAATCATAGAATTCTCTGTGTAGTTACCGTATTATTTATATTAATTCAATTATTTGATCCTTATAACAACTTCTTCAAGTAGATAACACTGTCTTCACCATTTTTATAGATGAGGAAATTGGGACATAAGCATTAAGACAATTCCCCAAATTCACACAGCTTTTAAGTGTGAATAGCACCAGGAATAGCTACTAGGCAGTCATCTCCCAGCACCTTTACCCCAGTCACTCTCCCACACTGCACATTTTAGCAATCACAGCTCTAGCCTGCTGCCTGGTCTCCTTTTCCTTACCTCTCAAAATACACTAGGACTTTTACTATGAATTTCTTATTTAATAAATCTATTTATTCAACAAGCATTTATCAAACACCTGCCAAGTGAAGTTCCTGGCCCTTGAACAGGCGCTGAGAATATAAAGAATGTGGCTCAGCTTGTATACATATCTGAACGTGGGGTTAGAGACAAGTGCAAAATTATAACGCACTCTTTCAAGGCTTGAAAATACCATTTAACTGTCTCATGTGTCTTCAGCTCATCTTCCCAACTGGGTGTGTCAGCAAACGTCATGATACATAAAAATTATTGCTAGAGAATCTGGACATTTTCATAAACAATGGGAAAAATATTAGTGGCTTCTGAGAAACAAAAACTACAGTAGCAGAATTACAAATGTCAGGAAATCTCCAATTGCACATAGAAGATTGTCCTCAGCTGCTTAAGTCTTGATTTTTTTTTCCTTCATCTTTCCTCTTTACCAGAATATTTGGCTGATTGAATGAGGAACAAATCTTCCCTTTTAGCTATTATTTCATATAATTTCCTCTTTCCCTGGTCCTCAAGTTCATACACTTTGACAGGAAGCTGTTGAGTCCTTTTTCCCTACGCCACAGAAGAGGAGGTAAAACATGGATCTCTGTCTTCTTGCTTGATGGCAAAATAGAATTGCCTGCAAACCACACCCTGCTGACTTATCTACTGAGACACAGACCTTGTTGCCTGGGTTGATTGATTCTTGAGATTGATTTGGAATTTGTGTGTATTGCCTTCACAATCATTAAAGAGGCATTAATTGATTATTCAGGTGTACAATCCATTCTGTTCCTCAATTTTATAGCCCTTTCAATCTTTTCCAGAAACTGCAAGGGTTGTTTGGCCCCAGCCTGGCTTTCATTAATCTCAGTTTGAGGAAGGCAAGCCTAGAATCTGTAGAGCTCATATCCTTATTTCTACAACAGATCTCAGCCTCATATGTCCCGCAGACTATCTCTAACAATTATTGAAATATAGATATCTCTTCTCTTTCTATTATAACTCCCACAATATTTCTATTCTAACCCCATTCCTTACATACACACAACCATGCACACACACCCCGCTATATGAGACTGTCAACAGCAACTCACCAACTCAACCCAGCCTGAGGTCATGTTTGATTGTACCTGCTCATGAATTTTTAACAGCTGAAATTGAATGCTGTTAAGTGATACCTGGGCCTTCTAATTTTCCATAATCTCTACCAGCCTTTATTCTCTGGTTTCATTTATTTATCTTATCTGCGTGGCCTATGGAGGAACTTGAATTTGCAATGCAAATGTGTAGTCTAATTTCCTAACCATGCTGAGCTGTGTCCTGGCTGTAGGTAAGTACACAAGCTGCTATCCACACTTGGACACATTTTCCATTCTAGTAACAACTGCTGAGGACCAGGCAGAGGCAGAACACTGTGCTGTGCAGTCAGGTGCATTAGCTCACTTAACCCTCAAAGCTACACTTATGAAAGAGGATCTGTTGTTATCTTCATTTTATAGAAGAGGCACCTGAGACTTAGAGAAATTAGGATCATTATTTAATATAATATAGCTAATAAGTGGTAAACTCTAGATTAGAAATTAGACCATCACCTCTAAAATATAACCTTATTTTCCCTCAAGATTATCTCAGTAACTCTGCCTTAATTTACACATGCCCTTCTCTCTGAAGACATCTTTGAGACTCCACAGGAAGAATTAGTTAGTTTCTCTTGACAATTCTCTAAACATTATATGCAATATCTCTTTGTGAAGTTTTCAGACTTTGTTGCACCTGTTTGATTCTAGGTAAATATCCCACTAGATCAGTATTTCTCTGATTCAAAAATTATAGACACCCAAGGATATGGGCAAACATCCCCAGGTTTCCTTGACCTCAATTTAAAATTTCTATGCTAACAAACAAAAATATGTTTTTAAATTACATTTTTCATACTTTGATGCCACTTAGACTATAGGAATATTGAAAAATGCCACCCATTCTGGTCTGTAGACATCTTGAAGGCAGGGACAATGTCTTTGGATCTTCACTGCTTAGCATCAGGCCTGGTCAGAATATAGTTTCTTACAGTGTTAGATGAATAAATGACAATCTGGGCTCCTTAAGAACAAAGATACAGTCCATATTGCTGAGATAAATTAGGCAAAAGACAAAAGGATGACTTTAAAGGGCTGACTCTCCAAGGTCAGTGGCTGCAATTCATTCAGATCTTAGAGCTGAGACAAGAGAGATAGTTTTAAGTCACATTTCCAATTATCCTGCAACATAGGAGCACTGTACTTCCTGGCCCCAATGAGGTAAGGTGAGAGTTCATGACTTGTTAGTTTAACCAATAAAATATGAATGGAAATGAAGAAAAGCCCTTCAGGATGAAAGGCTGTATGAACTCAATTTGCCATTTTCCTTCCAGATGGCAGAGGCCACATCTACTTACACACCTGAGTAAGTTGGGGCAGAAACTTGAGCTTACTGTTAGGGACAGGAAGAATACTAGGGAGTGTCCCTTTGCTGGGTAAAGGAGATCACACTGCAGCAAAGCCTCGCCTGTCCTGACTGATACAAAAACCTACATGCATTAGTTAATTCACTCACTTCACAAAAATTTATTGCATGCTCAGTATGTCCCAGGATCTACGCTAGCAGCTAAGGACATAATGATGAGTGAGACCAGATATGGTCTTTGACTTCATAGAAAGCAAAGTCTATTGGGGAAGACGAATATTCGTTAGAGAAAGACATACGTTTACATTGACAACAGTGACAAATGCTTTGAGATAGGGAAGAAGCCCGGTGCTATAATAAGTTAATGGAATCAGGTGATCACAGATCACAGGAGATGTCCCTGAGGAATGCATGATTGAGCGAAGAGCTGAAGGAAGAGAAAGATTAATTAGGTAAAGCATTTAGGGGAAGAGAGAGGAACATGTAAGACAGAGAGAACAGCCTGAGTTAAGACCCCATGACAAGACCCCATGGGTGGAAGGAAGGAACTGAGTGAAGTCCTGTTGTAGCTCCTGCGAAGCTGGCTCAGAACTTCCCCACTTCCTCTGACCACCAGCAGTGGGGAAGCACCAAGATGCCAGGCGTGAGTACTGCTGAGATGGTGCATGCGAAATTCCTTAAGTCCTTGAGGGTGCCTAGTGAAAGAGAGAAGGAGGTGCCATCTCAAAATATGCCACATTGGTATATTAAATTGGGGGAGGTTTGAAAACATTGGAGAAATTGTAGCTTTAAAAAGGCTTAGCCAACCTATATCTTCCTGCAAGAGAGCAAGCTGTAAAGATTCCTCTTGGAGGGGTACCTTCCCCCTATCAGGATGAGAAAATAGCCCTAACACAAGAAGCAGGGCATTGGGGGCTGCAACAGACCCAACTACATATACTTTCCAAGGTAAACTTTACCTTCCATCATTTCATATCCCCCCTATGTCTCTCAGTGACTCCCATGGAAAATGCACTTCCCCTAGCCAAGTCCCCACTGTCTTGTCATCTCTTCTCAAAGTTATCATTCTTTATCTTGGCCACTTCTTCAGACGCCACTATCTGGTGAAGATCTCCATGTACACGTAGGATTAATACAATCTGTATGTTTTCTCTTGCTGATCTGCCTGGTAACTACTTGATTTCTAACTCCCACTAAAGAGTCCAGGAAGAGCTGAGAGAGGGCTGGAGGTGACCACAGGGTCCCCAGTACTAGAACCCAGTCACACCGGGCCTGTGTCTGCACACACTAGATGCTGGCTCATTTTCCCAACACTGGCCATGCATCTCACTGCCTTGGGTCTCAGAAGTTTATGTCCTGGGAGGCGGAGAGGAAAGCTGTATGGTGAAGCAGCACCCCTTGTTGCTGCCTCATAACGCCCCACTCCCCACCCCACCGCCATCCACTCACACAGTTCATGAAAACAGAATGTAACATCCCTGAAGGACATTGTCATCGGAAGGCTTCAGGTACCTGTCTTCACTGCGTGAAAGTGCAAATTAGAAAGGGAGAAAATGGCTTAGTCTTGGGAATCAGTGCACCTTAATAAATTGTGGTATATGTACACCATGGAATATTATGCAGCCTTAAAGAAAAATGGAGACTTTACCTCTTTCATGTTTACATGGATCGAGCTAGAACATATTCTTCTTAGTAAAGTGTCTCAAGAATGGAAGAAAAAGTACCCAATGTACTCACCCTTATTATGAAACTAATGTAGGACCTTCACATGAAAGCTATATCCCAGTTATAACCTAAGAATAGGGAGAAAGGGGAAAGGGAGGGGAGGGAGGGGGGAGGGAGCGGGAAGGAGGGGGATTAATGGGATTACACCTGCGGTGCATCTTACAAGGGTATATGTGAATCCTAGTAAATGTGGAATGTAAAGGTCTTAGCAAAATAACTAAGAAAATGCTACAAAAGCTATGTTAACTAGTGTGATGAAAATGTGTCAAACGGTCTATGAACCAAGTGTATGGTGCCCCATGATCATACTAATGTACACAGCTATGGTTTAATAAAAAAAAGTAATAATAAAAAAAAAGAGTCTGCACAAGTAGACTTGCACAAGTAGATGGAAGCTGGGGATGAGGAAGTATTTGAAAGAATAGGACGGTGCAGCGATGTGTATTGAGTTTCAGACATTGTTGTCTGAATCCGCTAACTTCCCTCAAATGTATCACCCTGACATTCTCACTTCACAAACGCTTGCAGAGGCTAAACAACATAAGAGATGAGGAAACTGAGGCACAGAGAAGTCACAAGGCTGGTAACCAGTAAAGCTAAGCCCTGATCCCGGTTCTGTCTGATTCCGAGTCCTTCTTAGTCCTCCTGATGCTAAGGGATAAGGTTCCTATTGTGCAAAATGTAAATCAAGAGTTATAAAAGCAAAAAGCTCCAGGAGCCTGTGCAGGGTAAATGAAGGAAGATGACTTGGAGGAAAACAGTAGAGATGGGTGGAAACCATGGGACCTGGGACTCATGTGCCTTTTTCATAAGGAGCAGTTACTAATCAATTTGTCAGATATCCTCGTATTTCAAGAGAATCCTCAAATCCAGACAATCCTGTGGAATCTGTTTAAATTGCTATCATCTTAACATACCAACAACATTAAAAACAACCTCAGCATATAATAAACAAACCTGTACTTAAGCATATACTTAACAACCATCAACCTGTTAAAAATGTTAGCATCTTAAACAAACCAACAACAATAAAAACAACTTCAGCACATAATAAACAAGCCTGTGCTTAAGCCTCATTTAACAAAGTAATTCCTAGTCAGTCGTGATTTTCTCCCAGGATGTATTAATGGGTATCTAGAGTCATTTTTGGTTGTCACACTATTGGCAGGGACTATAACCTGGCTAGGGATGTTTCCAAACACCCTGAAATGTACAGGCCAGCCCACACCACAAAGCATGATCCAGCCCCAAAGGGCAATAATGCTGAAGTTGAGAAATCCTGCTCTAAGTAAGACTTATCTTACCCCCAGATAAGTCTTCTCCAGGGACTAGTATCCCCTTGCTGTCACCCTCTGCCAGGAATGCGGTATGATGACATTTATTTGCTTTTCATCTGGTTTGTCTTGCTCCAGACCTGAGCTAATTCTTACTAATGCTGAAGGTCTTGAGTTACACTTGCAAATCCAGCTTAATGTTCAAGTGTATAAGAAACAGGACCAATTCAACTCCAGTCAATAATGTAAACAAATCCTGGTTTAGATAAACCCCATTACCAGCCTGAAGTGGCCCAGGGCACCTCTGCTCCTGCTGATTAGCTTAAATGCTAAACACAAACCAATTAACACACTCTAAGGCTGCTTATCTCCTGTCACTTAGTGCAGAAATAAAGCCCAACGCTAAATACACATATTGATCTAGCCATTAAATCCAGCATCACTCAAAATAAAACTCATTATATTATTGAATTAAAACAAAGTCACCTTAGTTTTCAGGATGAGCTGTATTATTTTTAAAATTCACTTTTATAATTTTCCTTTGATTTCCCAAATTGGCCTGAGTTTCTCCTCTTCCTGTGCGTCCATCCTTACCACCTCTAACACAAACCCAGAAAGTAGGGTTTTGTATTCACTTTAACATGATCTTTGCTTTTAGCACAAAACCACACACTTTCACAGGAATCCTTTTTTCTTTAAAATGCTATTTTAGCATAAAAGAGGAAATTTTATGCTTGGAAGAAAGGTTATTAAACAGGAAGGTGAACTGGGATATTTAAAAACAACAACAACTACAAAACCCACAGGCATTATCATAAAAGTGGGTTAACTTTGAACATTAACCATAGGCACTGATTCAGCGATGACCGAGACAAAACCCAGAAATACCTTTCCAGTTCAGGGATAAACAATGGACTGAGGAGTCTGAAAAAATGCAATCATGAAGTCACATCAAATGGATGTTTTAATTTATTCTGTGTAATGTATTATATGCCACGTGGAACATTCCACCTTGATGGCAGCCACCATATTTTACCAAAATGATTTAAACCTTCCCAGTTGGAAACTGAGCCTCAGTGAAGACTTTATCTTCCTGACTTTACCACCTCCGTTAGTCAGCTCAGGGTGTTAGCATGTAGAGGACAGCACTGCATACTCATAGCACAGAGACACTGGCCATTACCTGCTGCATGAAATCCATGCTTCTAAAGAAGTGAGCAGAGAATTTAAGTGCCTGCTCCTTGTGTTGTATTTTTCCATACACTTCATTTGAGGGTTCTTTTACCTTTATATTGGATTAATAGGATTGCTGTTCGATGGACACATAGTTTCAACCCTTATAAATCTCTCTACCAATGCTGCCTTTACCACAGCATCTTGATGAAGTACTTAGTACCGGCATATTTATCAGCTGCCCTTAAAACATGGCTCTTGTGTAATACAGATGGATGGGAGAGACAGAGGTATACTTACTGCTCAGAGAAGTGCATACAATCCCAGGTATCTCCTATTTATCCAGCACATCTTTATGGGTGGATCTGTTGTAACCCAAAACATTATTTGTCAGGATGGCCGGAGGAGGAGGAGGTAGAAAAGAAGAAAAGAAAACCTTCTACAGGGATTTAGGAGTCCAATGTGGAGTGAACCTGCACATCTTCCAGGTTCTCGACCTTTGGTTTCTGGACCTTTGCTTCCAGAAAGTTCAGGAAAATGACCGTAAACTCATGTCACATGGAATAAATACACATGGACAAAGAGTGGTACAGCAGAGACAAGAGTGGGAGAGGAAACTGCTTGGCAGGATGAAAAAGTTGGGACTAAGCACCCTCCATGGTGGACACCAAAATGAAGCAAGCAAATTTGTTCCAAAGGAACATGGAACATCCAAGACTCGGAGGCACTTCCAGAGCAGGTATGAACAAATGGCATGGAGCTAAATGCAGTCGTGTGGGTTGAAGTCTACATTTCCAGGCAACTCCTTCCTTCCTACTCCAGCCTCCCTCCTCAAATGCCACTCTGAAAATACCCCAATATTTAAGAGATGGAAACGAACACAGTGCATGGCTCCATTCCACTCATCATAGTGGCCAGTACAGAGGTGGCTCCACTGAAAGTCACCCAGTCCTTATGCTAAAATGGTTCACCTGGTCACATCCAAGCCTGCAGTTTCTGATTGTCATCCTTCCTCAGGGGAGAAATCGCCTGACACTAAAGTCAACAGGAAAGACAGTCCAAAACATAACAGAGGCAGATTCATGATAGACATTGCATGAGTACCAGAATCCAGCCATCCCTGAAATCAGTGATTCCTAGATAAAATTAGCTAACACTTCTTGAACATTTACCATGTGTCAGACTCTGTTCTAAGAGATTTATTTATATGGATCAATTAACCCTCACTGCACCCCTAGGAAGTAGTTACAATAGTTGTCTCTGTTTACTGATGAGAAAACTGTTCGGACAAGTTAAGTGGTGACACCAGGATTCTAACACAGGTCTAGCTCTATAATGAGCAAGTTTAAACATTATATTTACATAATTCCTGGATGTTAGTTCTGTAAACCAATTGATTCATTTAAGTCAGTTGAAGTTGGGGTTACATCCTTTCTACCTGAGATTTAACTAATCTATGTCTTGTCTTCCCACCCATCTTTACTCATGAGAACCTGCCAAACATGTTATAACTCTATTTGTGCAAAAGGCATAAACCAATGCCTTTACAAACCCTTCCCCTATGAGCCATTTCAGGTAAGGAATTCTAGGGATGCTTCTCAGAAGCTAAAATCCTTTCTCTTGAAACTTGTGCAGAGGATGACAAACATAAAACATTAAATGAGCCAAATATTGCACTCTCAAGTCTAAATTTTCAATATGCCTTATTTCTTGGATTTCCTCTAACATCTAAGCATACTCCTATACCTGTTATCTGTATTTGTCAGCTATTCGGATTTTGTAGCAGCAAGAAATTTGAGTCTTAACCTCTTTCACTATTTCTAGTTAATTTTCTTTACAATAAAGAAACTAGAACTTAGTTCATCTTTGCCCCCCTCTGCCTCATGATACACACTTCAATTGAACACTGTCCCAGGTGCTCTGGGGTGATCCATTAAACAGTGTTATTAGAGTCATAAGTTACCCCCTAAATTTTTACACCCTCATATTTCCTGAGTAGTATCAGCCACTCCCAAGGCTTTAATGACCATTTCTGTACTAAAGATCCCCAAACTTCATAGGAAGCTTTGACTCTTCTTTTGACTACTACACCTATAATTTCAATTTCCTATCAAATATATGCAATTGGAAATCTCACAAATCCAGCAACATCCAGACAATTCATTCTCTTCCATGCTGCTCCAGAGCCTCGATCCACTTTCCTCTCTACCTATATTTCATTTTAGTCAAAGGTATTATATCATTCCTTCACCCAGGATTTTAAACAGACAGCTTGGCTTGTTCATCACCCATGCCCCGGCTCCCATGTTCAGTTAGGTACTATGTCCTGACAACTCTCCCTTAAAATATCCCTCAAAGACATTCTTTCTTTTCTTCTCATTACCTCTTCTTGCCTAGGCTATTGCAACAGCCCCCTAAATATACTTCCCACTCCTAAGTCATGTCCCTCCTAATCTGCCCTCCTCATTGAAACTAGTGTGATCTTTTTTTCAAAAGTCACTGAAAGTTCAGAGCCTTGGAGAAAATGCTAAAGTAGGTGCCAGCAGTGAGACAACTCTTTCTCACATTTCCTTTAGAATGCCTTCAAACAACCAATAAAAGAATGGAGTGATAGCTCTGCTACCAGGAAGAAATCAATTGCATTCTGAATCAGGGATGAGTTCATATTAATTGTGGTTATCTTTCAAAATAGACTTAAAAACATGTTATTTATCACAGCTTGTTGAAAAGCCTCAATGACTTTGTTATTGCCTCAAAAAAGATAAACTCAAATATTTTCTAAATTTTTTATTTGAAAATAAACTCACAGAAAAGTTTCAAGAATAAAAACAGTACAAAAATAGCTATTTATGATTTAGCCGGGTTCACTATTATTAACATTCCGTTAAAGAAAAGTGCTTTATCATTTGTTCTTTACATATATATTCACACAGAACACAGAGGCAATTATTTTTCAGAACCCATTTAGTGTACATTGCATATAAAGTGGTCCTTTACTCCTAAATATTTCAATGTGTATTTCTAAGATTATCAAGTGTTTCTAATAACCCCCCCCAGTTATCCTCTTTGCAAAATTTAACATTGATTCAATACTTTTATCTAATGTACTGTCCAAATTCCAATATTGTTAATTCTATACCTTTATTTTTTATGACACTGACATTTTTGAAAAATACAACACTTTTTTCTTCTAAATGCAATTTTTCTCATCTGGGTTCATCTAACGTATCCTGTTGATTAGCTTCAAATTAATCATTCCCTGGTGGAATACTAAGTTTAGAGCTACTAGAATATATCATAATCAAGAAATCAATGGACCCACAGATAAACAATGAAGAGAGACAGGTTTCTCATGCCATTGAATGAGAACCTTGGTTCAGACTTTCCTAAAGTTAAGTATGATCTTTTCAGTTATATGAATCTACAAATATTCCTTAAGTCATTTAAGGTTAGTTTATGTCATTTGCTGGCAAAAAGCCTCTGTTAATTCAGCCTTAAAAACATGCTGTATGGGGCGGCGCTTGTGGCTCAGTGAGTAGGACACCGGTCCCATATGCCGGAGGTGGTGGGTTCAAACCCAGCCCCGGCCAAAAACCACACACACACAAAAAAAAAAAAACATGCTGTATGAGAAATGATTTTTTAAAAAACTATTGATTATGAAATTAAAACAATACATGATGACCATTTATTGTTTCTCTTCAAAGGCTTAAACATTATTTCCTTGAAATCTACATAAGGATGGCCTGCATAACTGGTATTATTTTGTATTTTCTGTAGTTTTTCTGACTATTGGAAAAAATGAGAGAACTTCTTTTTTCTTTTTGCTGATGTGATTATGAATCTAGAAAGCCTAAGAGGCTCCAGTTAAAACAATTTTATTTTGGCAAAGTGGCTGGATATAAAATAAATATACAAAACAGCTACATTTCCTAAATTAAACACTATGTAGCTAGAAAAGCAATATAAATATTATATTCATGATCGTGATTATAGATAAAAATACTTAGAAATGCATTAAACACAAAACATATAATTTAGATGAAGAAACCTATAAAATTGTGTTAAGAACATCAATCAAGGCTTGGCGCCTGTAGCTCAGTGGCTAGGGCACCAGCCACATACACTGGAGCTGGTGGGTTCGAACCCAGCCCAGGCCTGCCAAACAATAATGACAACTACAACCAAAAAATAGCCAGGCATTGTGGCAGGTACCTGTTTGTCCCAGCTACTTGGGAGGCTGAGGCAAGAGAATCACTTAAGCCCAAGAGTTTGAGGTTGCTGTGAGCTGTGACACCACGGCACTCTACCCAGGGTGACAGAGTGAGCCTCTGTCTCCAAAAAAAAAAAAAAAAAAAATATATATATATATATATATATATATCAAGATTATCAGTAAGTGGGAAGATTTATTATATCCATAAATGGATAACTCTTAATGGATTAAATATCAATAATCTCAATATTATCACATTAATTATAATTTCAATTAGGACACCAAATTTTTGTTAATTTTTTTAGATGATGTTAATTTTAATAAGCAAAAATAAATTACCCTATTTATAAAACATGTGAGTAAGGAAGAATAGTGAGGCACGATTTGCCTTGGCAGATATTAAAACACACTATAAAATCACTGTAAAGCAGTGGGTATTGATACTAGTAAATAAATAGATCAGAGGCAGAAGATTAACCTTAAGACAAATTGTATTATATGTGACAATTCTATATATAATAAAAATGCCAGTAATTAAGGCATAGTTTTATTTAATAAATAGTACTGGGACATGTGGCAAAAAATAAAATGGAAGTCTGTTAGTTTATACTCTTTATTAAATTTTAGCTAGATTAGAAACTTAAATATAAAAGAAAAAGGAAATATTTAAAATCTTAAGTTATAATTTAAAATGATACACACATTTTTGAGTATTTAAAGCTCACAAAATACTCAGAAGCTATAAAACTCTCTCCTAGCCATCCAACTTGTCCTCAGTCTTTCCCTGGTGTTCTGGTGAAGAAGGAAGAATCACATAACTAATGGAAGAGTCTTCTTAAAATCTCGGAAGGCATCAAACATGATGCTGTCACCACCAATGCCTGAAAATAATTTCTATGACCAACAATTAGAAGGTATTTGGGGCCCAAATCTTATCTGGTTTCTCATCACATTTCTTTGCTAGTTCTCAGTCAGAAAAAGAATTTCCTGTATCATTATTTACACTGATTATCTCCTAGTCCATCTTATCTACAAATACTGCCATGTTTTACTAAGAAGGAGAACAAATTAACCGAAGCAAGTATACTTCTTAGCAAGGTGACACATAGTCACTGTTCCAATTCACAGCCCTGGTGAAGTCTGGGGAAATGGAAGTGAAACCATCAGAGAAAAAGAATAAAGAGAACCCATATATTGTTAACTTTCTATGTGCAAAGTACTTAATATTTCTCATTTAAAAAACAACCAGAGTAAGTGTGTGTTATTGTTTCTGTCTTAAAAATGAGGAGACTAAGTCTCAACAAGGTTAAGCAACTTCCTCAAGGTCGCTGTGGTAGGTTTCCTGATGTATCTTCTTGCTTGTTTTCTCCCTCCACCACTCTTGTTTCTCTTTGGGAAACCACTCCACCCACATTCTTAGTCCTTGTACAAACAGGGCACATGGCTGAGTCATAACCAGTCACTCTGCCAACCCCTGGCCACAGTGATTGGCTCCGGGATAGGCATGAAAACCTGGCTTGCTCTCAGTACGGTCAATTTTAAATTTTCACTGAAATTGCTAAAAAAACAAAAGTTATTTTATTTGTGTAGCTGAGCTGGTAAACTAAGTCTAGAGCTGCCAGAAGCCTTCCTGTGAACAGAACTAATCTGAGAATTTAGCAGAATAGATAAAAGCACAATCAAGAGCTGAGGCAATAGAGATAAGATTAAATAGTTTGAGTCTCTGGATCCAGTCATACCTGAAGCAAAGGCCACCTTTGGATTTTGCAGCCACATGGACCAACAGATTCTCCTATTTACTTAAATCACTTTATATTGTGCTGCTGTTCCCTGCACAGGAAATATCCTGATTCAGTCACAGAGCTAGGAAATGATAGAGCCAAGATGAAGGCCATGCTTTCTGGAAAAACACCATTTGTCAGCTAGAGGAGGAGTACAACTCAGAAAAGAATTCTCAGACTGCTATGAACCCCATGATGTCTCTGAAAATGGGATTAGGCAAAAACATGCTGGGAACATTGGTGGAAATGAGATTTAAATTAAAACAAAACAAAACAAAACACAACCACAAACAATGAAGTCCAGTTCCCAAGGATTTGGTTGTATTCAATAGGTACGTGACATTCAGGGGAAAGAACTGTTGAAATATATATCTCAAGATTATCAGTAAGTGGGAAGAACAACTATGACTCTGAATCAACAGGGCAGAAAGATAATTCTGCTCCCACCATTTAGCTCTGTGATTTCAGGAAAGAATATACAGTTCTCTGACCCTTCTTTCTCTTCCTCCTGAGAGATGGAAGAACATGAATGAAATAAAAATGAGATTATAGCTGTTAATTTTATTTATTCCTTAATTGCAAGGGACTATAATGTACTATTATTAAATCTCGACGAGGTATTTGGTTACAGTTTAGATTTCTAGTGCCATTCTTAACAATATATATGGTGAACGAGTCTTTAGACGTAGCATTAAAAACAAATAACATATTTAAAGAATGAATATTGGTTAAAAATAAATAAGTAGGATCAAGTCAATTGCATTTGCCAACAGTAAAATTAGCTAAAAGACAGTATTGAAAAGATAAAAATGGTGACTCCTATAAATATACAGCGTATGTGATGTGTTCTTTGTAATATTGTATAAAATGGTAATATCTATACCTAATATAAATAAAATGAGAAAATAAAGAGAATAAATAAGTTATAAAAAGAATGAAAAAATAAATTTAAAGAATGATAATTACCGAAGAAGACTATATGGAAAAAAATTAAAAAGTGTGATAAGATAATAAAGGAATACATATTAGAGTTAAATAAAATAAGGTACTCAAAGGAATGGAGGTATTATGAACAGCATATGTGTCTCTTCCAAATTCATATATTGAAGCCCTAATGGTGATAGTTTTGGAGGTGGGACCTTTGGGAAGTAATAGGTTTAGATTAGGTTATGAGGTTTGGACATTCATGATGGGATTAATGTCTTATAAGAAGACAAACAGATCTCTCTCTTCCTCTCTCTCGCCACACGTAGCATGTGCACATACATGTACACACAAAGCAGAGATCATATAAATCGTATGAGCACAAAGCAAGATGAGACAATCTGTAAACCACAGAGAAGGGCAACTCACCAGGAACCCAATTTCCCAGCACCTTGATCTTGGATTTCTTAGGCTCTAGAACCATAAGAAATAAACGTCTGCTGTGTAAGCTACCTAGTTTATGGAATTTTGTGATAGCAGTCTGAGCTGACTAGGACAGGAGGGATTCCAGGTTGCCAGTCAGCAACCGCTACCTGACATGTATTTATTAACTGCACAGCACGTGCCAGGGGCTCTCTATCTACTATATCATTGGATCCTAACAATAACACTGTGAGCTTTGTATTAACATTCCCATTTTACAGACAGGGAAGTTGAGTCCCAGAAGGGTTAAATGATAATCCCCAGTTCTACAGTAGGTAAAAGTAGAGCTTAGATGGGAATTTCAGTCTTGTAGCTTTCAGAGCAGGGCAGCTTCGCCCTACACTGCCTCTAAAACTGCCAGGGCTACCCCTCAGCTGCTATATTGTCATTGGGATTTCAAGGCAGGATTGACATCACTGGGTGTGAAATAAAGGCTAGCTGGAGCACAGAATCCATCTCACATGGTTTAAGTAGTAGCCTCATTTCTCCTTGGGAATCTTCCCGTCCTCCCAGCCCATAAGCCTGAATGATGTCGCATCCTCAGCTCTGTGGAGGAGCAGAGAACCCAGACTTCAGCCAATCAGCTTTTCCCATTCCATGACAACAATGATTGGCTGCAAGGTGGGCAGGCGATGCAAGCGGGCCAATCAAAGCCAGAATCCCCAACGGCAGGGATCGGGTCTGGGCTCACAGACAGCGGGATTCTTACCCCCATCCCACCCCATCCTATGTCCGTCTGGCTGGACCTAAACTGCCAGTCGGCAGTGCCACAATAGTGGTGGTTCTTTTCTCACCTCTGCCTGAGAGTGGGCCACACACAGTGCAAAACAGAACTGCACAAAGGAAAGAACCACCACATCCTGGTGGCGTCGCTGCTGCCGCAATCATGCCAAACCTGAAGCAAAACCTGGACCAAACCCGTCAGCTTGAAGCCTTACACCCAGATCGTGGGAGGCCACGGAGGAAGACAGCAATGCTTTTCACTGCTGGCCTCAAAACCTCCCCAAGTGCTGACTCCAACATGGGGCCATGGGGGTCAGCCCTAGTTGGGAGCTCTCAGCACACTTCAAACCACCTGGGCGTGTCCTTTAAAAATTGGATATTTTGATTATGTGTGGAAGATTAAAATTTCTCTTTTATGTTGGGTTTCAACAGTGTCAGATAAACCCGGATTCAAATATTAGCTTTCTCACATACCAGACGTGGACTTTGGGAAATTAGTGTTGTTTTTCTACCTCTGTGCCTTGAAGTATCCTGTTACCTCTACCTGAAATACTCTTTCACCTCCCCCAGTTACCTGGTTAATTGCTGGCCATCATCAATTTCCCTAGGAAGTCCTCCTTGACCTCTTACCCTAAGATCTAAATAAAGTTCACCTTTTCAAGTCTCCAAATCACTTTCATTCCTCCCTTGTCCTAGGACTTATCTCACTGTTATATAGTCAAAATAATCATAATCAAAAGAGAGTTGTAAGTGTCTAGTTCCTTTACCATGAGGTCAGGGGATGTGCCAGAGTATTCATCATCAGATTCCCAGGTCTCAACACAGTGCATGGGGTAGGTACTTCATAAACCTTTCCATTTTCTCATCTATCTAATGGATATAATTGTAGCCAGCTTTGTGGAATTGCCTGGAGATTTAATTCTTTATGTAAATGCCCCAGCACATTTCTGGCACCCAGTGAGTGCTCCATGATTAATTCCTTTATACTTCATTTACTCTTTCGAAGAAATTTGGAGTTGTTCTTTGCTAGTCGCTAACTTGATCTCCCTGATTGCCACTAATAATGTTAATATAATCCTCGGTATTTCCTCAGGATATCAAGACAATGTAGGGGTTAATGACAGTCTGTCTTGGTCTGACAGAAATTCCTGCATCACAATACCTACGGGAACCTCTTTTTCTCTCAGTAGCTGTCAACAAAGAAATAAAGTGATTAAAAGTGTTAAATATCATATATAATAAATGGTACCAATCTAAAACTTAATGCTCCTAATATTTCCTTTGAGTTGCTACCTTTTGCATTAATTGAAGCAAGAAATGTTCCACTTAGTTGAAATATCTGCTTAGTATCCTGCTCATAAACACATCTGCAGCCTGAGTTCCCTGGTTCAGTGGGTTTAAATTAGTTGGTATCAATGTTATTGATGATAGGAGAACTCAGAGAGCATGCAGAGGCCTTAATGAGGCGGGTGATACTCTGGCTTTCTACAGTCTCCACCAAGCAAGGATTAGGGCTCTGTTGGAATAGCAGGTGAGCTGACTGCAGGGTTTTATAACAAAAGGTACCGGGAGGACCAAACACACCCCATGGTGATAGGAAAAGAGTCAAACCACTTCATAGTCACCTGGCATCATAATGGGTTTCTTTCCTGAAATGAATGGAAACTGACCTCTTGGATGGCTGGGGCAGAAGAACATATTTTACCGAGCACTTATTATAGATGAGGCAATGCATAGCACCAAGATAAGGGCACTGGCTCCAGAGTCAGGCAGGTTTGGGGTTAAATCCAGCTCTATGACACCCTACATATCCTTGGGCACAGCACTTACTGACTCTGATCTGCTGGGTTTTTATCTGCAAAATGGAGATAATAATAGCACCTGGATCATGGGTTACTGGGAAGATCAAATCCACCCAAGTCACTTAGCACAGTGCCTGACACGTACCAAACATAGATATTATCACTGGCATAATATGCGCACAATGTCATTTAATCTTCAAGCTAGTTCTTTTGGGTATGCGTTGTTATCCTCCCAGAAGGATCACTGAGCCTAACATTCATGATAAAAAACTGTTTAGAATGGCCAAAATCCAAAACACTGGTAATTCTAAAAGTTGCCAAGGATGTGAGGCAACAGGAACTCTCTTTCATTGCTGGTGGGAACGCAAAATGCTACAGCCACTTGGGAAGACAGTTCGAAAGTTTCTTAGAAGGCTAAACATACTTGCCGTATAATCCGGCAATTATGCTCCTTGGTATTCATCCAAAAGATGTGAAAACTAATGTCCACCCAGAAATATGCAAACTGATGTTCATAGCAGCTTTATTCATAACTGTCAAAACCTGTAAGCAACCAGGATGCCCTCTAGTAGGTGAATGGATAAACTGTGGCACAGCTGGGCAATGGAATATTATTCAGTGCAAAAAGAAACGAGCTATTAAGCCATGAAAAGACATGGAAGGGGAGGCGCCTGTGGCTCAAAGGAGTAGGGCACCAGCCCCATATGCCGGAGGTGGTGGGTTCAAACTCGGCCCCAGCCAAAAACTGCAAAAAAAAAAAAAAAAAAAGACATGGAGGAACCTTAAATGCAGATTACTAAGTAAAAGACTCAATCTGAAAAGGCTACAGACTACAGACTGCATGATTCCAACTGTGTATTAATAACATTCTGGAAAAGTCAATATAATGAAGACAGCAAAAAAGAGCTAGTGGATGCCAGGGGTGGGAAGGCGGGGAGGGACGAATGGGCAGAGCACATGTTTTCCAGGTCATGATGCCATAATGGTGGGAACATTGCATTTTTACTTGTCAAACCTGTAGAATGCACAAAGAATGAACCAAATGTTTGGAGAATACTTAGAGACCTAAAAATAGACCTGCCATTCAATCCTATAATTCCTTTACTAGGTTTATACCCAGAAGACCAAAACTCACAATATAACAAAGACATCTGTACCAGAATGTTTATTGCAGCTCAATTCATAACTGCTAAGTCATGGAAGAAGCCCAAGTGCCCATCAACCCACGAATGGACTAGCAAATTGTGTTACATGTATACCATGGAATATTACGCAGCCTTAAAGAAAGATGGAGACTTTACCTCTTTCATGTTTACATGGATGGAGCTGGAACATATTCTTCTTAGCAAAGTATCTCAGGAGTGGAAGAAAAAGTATCCAATGTATTCAGCCCTACTATGAAGCTAAATTATAGCTTTCACATGAAGGCTATAACCCAAGTATAGCACAAGACTATGGGGAAAGGGCCAAGGAGGGGGGAGGGAGGAGGGAGGTTAGGGTGGACGGAGGGTAATGGGTGGGGCCACATCTAAGGTGCATTTTAGAATGGGTACAGGTGAAACTTACTAAAGGCAGAATACAAATGTCTACATACAATAACTAAGAAAATGTCATGAAGGCTACGTTGAACAGTTTGATGAGAATATTTCAGATTGTATATGAAACCAGCACATTGTACCCCTTGATTGCACTAATGTACACAGCTATGATTTAACAATAAAAAAATTAAAAATTAAAAAGAATGAACCCCATGTTCAACCTATAGAATGCACCAAGAATGAACCCAATGTCAACTATGGACTTGGGTGATTAGAATAAATAGTTGAAGTAAATTAACATTAAAATAAAATGGACAACAGGCCTGAAGAATCCATGAGCAGACAAAGCCAAAATTAGACCTCAAAAGTGACCTTAACTTTGCCTGATTTACAAACATACCCAAAACTTAACTTTAGCAATTTTTTGTAAATGACTATATTAAAGAAAAATGAAACTTAAAGCTGATGAATCAGAAGCCATCAACCAACTTATAGGTATAGAACTAGAGACTTTCCAGAACAACAGACCAAATCAGGCAATGGTTTAACTACAATGAATCAAATATTCTGTCTACTTTCTGGTTGACTCTATAAACGTCTTCCCCTCTCATTCCCTCAATGGAGTCCTAGAACTGCTTCTAGATACACTTCATAAATGACTATTTGCTCAAATAAACTTTGGTTTGCCTCAGTTTACTTCCTAACAATAAAACAAAACAAAAAAAACCATTCCAGAGAGAACTGTGTCACCTTCGGTCATGTATGCAATCTTTCCAAATGGGACAAACAACCCAGGAAAGGACCCCATGATTTTAAATAAGGCCGTGCAATAAAAAAAACCTCTGACTCGGGTTGGGGCTCAGCAAATAACTGTTTAACCCAAGACTAAAAGGCATCCACAGTCCCAGCTGGCCTCGGCTTGGGGCAGGGCAACTGTTTCAGGGGGCACAGCCTGGGGGTGGAGTGAGTTGCAGCCAGGCACAGAGCCAGTGCCTACGGGAGGAGGCAGAGCTGTTTACATTCCTAATTACAGGAACCAAGGCTTCTGCACAGCCAGGTGTCATTCCAACAGACAAGGTTAATAGGATGTGAGCGGGCCCAGCTGCCGCCTCTCTGCTCGCGGATGACAGGCATGCAGGCTGAGTTAGATGAATTAGCCAGCGGCCGGGCCAGGCTAGTCAACTTCAGCTGTTGGGAGGCACAGGTGAAAATTCAATCTTGCTGATTCTAAGTTTCTCCCACAACCTCCTCAAGGTTCTAGCAGGGTGTCATGGATTGGCACTGCCACAGGGGCAGTAGCAAGTCAGACATTGGGCCATTAGCTCCAATTGTTCTTCCCTTCTACCCCAACCCCGACCCAAGCATTGAGGAAGGAGGGATGCATTAAGAACACAAGCTTCAGGGTCTATAACCTTTGGGTTTGGACCCCATTTCTGCCACTTTCAATTTGTGTGAACTTCAGTCAGCCCATTTCACCATTTTGGAATTCAATTTCCTCATCTGCAATATGGGAATAGTTTTTTTTTTTTTCTTTCAGTTTTTGGCCAGGGCCGGGTTTGAACCCGTCACCTCTGGTATGTGAGGCCAGCGCCCTACTCCTTTGAGCCACAGGTGCCGCCCCATGGGAATAGTTTTTTTGAGGGTTGCTATAAGGATAATGTACTTACAGGCATGGAGAAAACTAGCTCAATAAATATTAGTGAAAATTATTAGCAGCATTGCCTTAATGGGTTACCTGGGCAAGTTGGGAGCTCAGGCATCCATCAGTCTGTGGTCCATGCCCCGCCAGCTGGCGGATGCTGTAACTAGACCAATTAACAACCTGCTTCTGATCAATGATTTATGGCTTATGTTTTCCTGTTAATGAAATGTAATTGCCAAGCCTGAGATGTAGTGCGGTGGCAAAAAAAATTGCCATTTGAAAATTACATCCTGGGTCCCCTAAGTAAAGCTGCAGTCACAAGCTGGAATGTCTTATGATCCGAGCGGGCACCACCAAGCCTCCCTGTGAGAAGTTTGCTCTGTTTGAAGGCAGAAAAGGTGCTTCTTGTCAGTGTATTCTTCTCCATAAAAATTAATGCTATAACAGGACGCCAAATGGCTTCAGCTAATGCGCTTTTGAATGAGAACTAAATTTTATTTATAAGCATGAGTGTCAGGACTAAAATAACATTTTTATGGACATTCTGAATATAAACAGTAGTGCTGAGTCAACCAGGGCTGCCAGTGAATTGACTTGTCTCCCCTGGATGTGGCTGTTTGGGACAGCGGGGGACTGGAGTGCGGACTCAGGTCATGCCTCCCGCCTCGTCTGTTTTGTGACATTGGGAAAAAAATTAACTAAAAACAAAAATGGAAAGCAACACCCCATCAGTCTTATTATTTGTCAAGTGGAGATAGCAATAAAGCCAACCTCAGAGAGATGTTGCAAATATGAAGCTCAACAATTCCTTTGGCCATGTCAGTTTCCACTCTTGGTTCCAGAGACACAACAGTAACCACCTGCTCTAGGGAACTTGACTTCTAGTGGGAGAAGACAGAGGGGTAGAAAATGAATGAGTATGCTGTATACTGTGTTATGTAGAGATAACTGTTACTGAGAAAAATAGATCAGAATAACAGGATTAGGTGAGGAAGGAGGCAGGCCATGTTAAATGGAGGAGTCAGAGCAGAAAATGAAACCAAAATGATGGGTGGAATTTATGAAGAAGAGAGAAAAGAATAAAAATGAAGAACTATTCTTTAGCAAAAGGAGACCTTAAGGGGAAAGGAAGGAATAAGTGGACAGCAGGAGTAGCCAAAGAGTATGAAGGGGAACAGGCAAAAGTCATGTTGTACTATGGAAGCTTGTAAGTGAGAAAATGAACTTGAAGTAAGGGAACCTGCTTCCCAAACAAGCTCCACCCACCACCATCAGCAAGTTGGCGATCTTCAGCAAACTGCTTTGCATCTCTGAGATATTTTTCATCCACCACTTCACTTAAATCACTCTCTACAGAACTACAAGTGACCATCTAAATGCTCAAGAGTCTCGCTACATCTCCCATTCTTCCACTAATGGCTACCTCTCAGCTTTTTATTTATTTACTTATTAAATCATAGCTGTGTACATTGATATGATCATGGGGCATCATTCACTAGCTTCACAGACCGTTTGACACACTTTCATCACACTGGTTAACATAGCCTTCCTGGTCTTCTCTCAGTTACTGTGCCAAGACACTTACATTCCACATTTACCAAGTTTCACATATACCCTTGTAAGATGCACCGCTGGTGTAATCCCACCAATCCCCTTCCCTCTACCCACCTCCCCCCTCCCTCCCTCCCTTTCCCCCTTCCCCCTATTCTTAGGTTGTAACTGGGTTATAGCTTTCATGCGAAAACCCTAAATTAGTTTCATAGTAGGGCTGAGTACATTGGGTACTTTTTCTTCCATTCTTGAGATACTTTACTAAGAAGAATATGTTCCAGCTCCATCCATGTAAACATGAAAGAGGTAAAGTCTCCATCTTTCTTTAAGGCTGCATAATATTCCATGGTGTACATATACCACAATTTATTAATCCATTTGTGGATCCATGGGCACTTGGGCTTTTTCCATGACTTAGCAATTATGAGTTGGGCTGCAATAAACATTCTGGTACAAATATCTTTGTTATGATGTGATTTTTGGTCTTCTGGGTATATGCCCAGTAGAGGGATTACAGGATTGAATGGCAGATCTATTTTTAGATCTCTAAGTGTTCTCCATATCTCTTTCCAAAAGGAATGTATTAATTTGCATTCCCACCAGCAGTGCAAAAGTGTTCCCTTTTCTCCACATCTGCGCCAACATCTCTGGTCTTGGAATTATGTGATATAGGCTAGTCTCACTGGAGTTAGATGATATCTCAAAGTATGGTCTCAATTCACCTGTATTGAATAACTCCTTCATGCTAGGCATGGAACTAGATTTTTTTTTTTCATAATTTGCTCTCCTAGGGTTCCCAAAGCAACCCCGTGAGGGCTGAGCATGAGACACCCATCTTATAACCAAGGAAACTAAAGCACAGAACATTCAAGTAACTTTTCCACTGTCGTTGGACTAGTAATTAGTGGGTTGGGAACGTACACCAAGAGTGGAAACGGACATGGCCAAAGGAATCGTTGAGCTTAATATTTGCGACCTAATTTCAGGGCCAGCGCTTTCAAGGCACAGTTTCCCTCTCAAATGAGAAAGCTGAGAGCCGGGTTAATGGTGTGCACCTTGCAATCTTGGAAGGATGCTGAGCTGAGGCTCCAGTTCTCCAGGAAACATGCTGCATGTCTCCCTGGGGTCCAGAGCCACTGCTGGACCTAAGATAACACAGTTCCATGTCACACGTCAATAAACCTCCATCTGTGTCTGGCTGTTCCTCTCGGTTTTCAGAGCCTGACTCACAAACTGGTGAATGACGGGCATCGCACAGCATGCAAGGCACACTTTCACTGCTTCACTCCTCATGCTTTGACAGAGCCCTAACTACGCATGGACTGGAGCCTGCTATGAACTGGGGACACACAGCAGAGTAAGAGTCTCTGGCCTCCAGGGACTCAGACATCCACTGCAAATGACAACTCATGGGGGTAAGTGTGGCCAGGAAAACAGGAAAGGGATGTTCAGAGGGATCCCAGGAGAGAATGGCTCCCCAAGAGATGGGGGTATTACTAAAGGAGGTAGAAAAGGAGAAACGAGGACTCCAGGTGCAGCGTTAGCACTCTAAGAACACACACCCTGCAAACCACAGGGCAAGGCTTGCCGGAAGGGGGTTCCTGCTTCATCCCATTTGTTTTCCACAAAAATCTGGGGATGTAGGCACTATGATTCTTATTTTAAGGTCACATACGGTAAGGAGACCCATTCTATCTTGCTCTGAGACCTGGAAATGATTTGGGAAGGTTGAGAAAGTTGGTGAGGCTGGGGTCTAAGTAGGTCAGGATGGAGAGTGGTGAGAAGTGAGCCTGGAGGACACACTGAACTCCTAAGGTGGAGGGACCTGAGCAGCAGTCACGTTCCCTACCCCTGTGGGTTCCAACCTTGGGGAGTGGTCTAGTGTCAATCTGAGCCTGTTAGGAACTGGGCCACATAGTGGGAGGTGAGCGTGTCAGCAAGTGAGCAGCTTCACCTGTATTTACAACCGCTCCCCATGACTCACATCACTGCCTGAGCTCCATCTCTTGTCAGATCAGTGGTAGCACTAGATTCCCATAGGAGGGCAAGCCCTGCTGTGAACTGCCTATGAGGGGTCTAGGTTGTGTGCTCCTTATGAGAATCTAATGCCTGATGATCTGAGGAGCAGACGTGATGCACTTGAATCATCCTAAAACCATCCCCCCACCCCTAGGCTGTGGAAATACTGTCTTCCTTGAACCCAGTCCCCGGTGCCAAAAGGTTGGGGATCCTACCCTATCATTCTCCTTTCATTCCATTTTTCTTCTAGCACTTACTGTGTAAAAGGTAACATATAATAAGTAAGTACATATTTATGTATTTATTTGACATCACTAGTTTTCTCCACTGGAACCTAAGCCATGTGAGGGTAGGGATCATACCTATTTCTTCATCTAGCTGGTGCTCAATAACTGCTGAATATATAAGAGGCTGTTTCAAACGTCGGACTTGGACTATAGCCTGGAGACACAGGTTTTTAAACAAGAATTGAAAGTTTCAAAGAGGGCGGTGTCATGGTAGGTTTTATTTTATTAAGAGAGGGGAGGCAATTGTCTTCAGGAAGTGAAGGCAGGTACCTGCCGTGATGAAGCAAATGAGACTGAGGCAACAGTCAGGCTGCCAGATCGCATTTGGACTTGAGATGTTTTAACAAGCCTGGGCAACTTTCTTGCTAGGGGTTTTGGAAAGCACAAGGATGGCTATTTGTCAAAGGGGGAACTATTACAACACCAGGAAATTAATAGCCCTGCTGGGTGAGTGAAGAGTGGAGAAAACAATGAAGATGAGAGCATCAGTTTGTCCCCCTTAACATCCTCCAGCAGCCTCAGGTGTATCCAGGGCCCTCATTATTCTTCTGGACAAGCTTCCCCAAAGGCGGGATGTGTAGGCACTAACTAGGGTCATTGGGCACGTGGATGGAACCCCTGTGCATGTGTGTGTGCACATGTGGCCGAGTCTGTGAATGTGAATTCACTCGCTTCTGCACACTCATGCACAGATCTCCTAAATTTTGCATGGAAAGTGACTGCAGCTGTTTATGAATTCAGGTCCCATGAATTCAGTAGTAGCTGCACGTCACTGCTGTGCTGAGTATCTTCCACTTAGGATCAATGAGGTAGATACTATTGTTATCCCCGTTTTGCCAGTAAAATATTGAGTAAAATATTGAGCCTCCAAGATCAGGCAGCTCTTTACTGAGCACATCTCGTACTAGGCTGGGAATACAAGGCAGATTTAGACACCCCATGTCTCTGCCTGGTTGGGCTTACAGCGCAAAGGATTGTAGGATCCAGACGTTCATTCTAAGAACTCCGTAATTACATCGTTGCGAGATGGAAAGTGCGCTATGTGTGATTCATAATGTAGCCTAAGGAAGAGATCCGTGCTCAGGTGGGAGGTAAGTGTGGGTGTTTTAAGCACGTCTTCCCATGCTGATGCTTGTCATCTTGGGGTCTCACGGGCACTGGAAGCGACTGTCCTTCCCAGAGTTAGCTGACTGCTAAAGACAGCAAATAACTCACCCTGGATTGCCCCTTTCATATGGAAACCAACCAATCCCAAACCCACATCCCCAACTACCTTGCTATGGAGCTCTCAGGAGCCAAGCCTCTATTCCTGTCTTCCCAGGGGGGCCAGGTACCAGGCAGCCAGGAACAACTTTCACACTCCAGAGCCTGATGAAATTATTCATATTAGCCAATCCTAGAACCTGCTTTCCCTGCCCACCCTGCCTCACCTTTTCTTACCACTGAAGCCACTGTAAAGGCTCCTGTGTGTGTTTTCGTATTGCTCTGTCCACCTCTGACCAACCCTGGTGCTTCCTCACATGGCCCTGGATGGACTGACATGCTCCCTGTCTCTAGGGCTCTGTGAGTACAAACTTCTTTCCTAACAGTCCTCTCCATGCCTGCGTGTTTTACTATACCTGAGTAAAACAGATCCCAAGTGTGCTTTAAAGCAGTTAAGGTCTGCTGGTGTGTAAGTGCCAAAGTGGGAAAGATACCACATGGGATGGCAGAGGGCAAGAGCCCTCCTCTGCACCTCGGTGGTTGGTTCTGCCCATCCTACTGAATTTCTGTTTCCAGGTACCACAGGGGATGGTCCCCATGTGGGGCACATGGAGAATGCAGTGATGGATGGCTCCATCTGCTCCATCATGGACCTCACTGGACAATATGGGGTAACAATCGCTGTGTTCAGGAGCTACAGGGTGTCAAGAGACCAAGAGGAAGAAAACTCAGTCCAGCCTCAGAGGGAAAATGTATCAGAGAAAGTTCTCCAGATGAAATTCCACATTGAGACTCCATCCAGGAGAAGAGGAAAAAGTAGGAAGAGGATTGCCTCAGGGAGAGGGCTGTGAGCATGTTGTGAATGGGGACCTCTTGGTCAAAGGGCCTATTGGGGACAGCACAGGTGAAGCTGGAGAGAACACAAGGTCTGGAGAGTCACACCTGGGCATTTGGACTTCTTCCCAGGGATACCCTGGAGCCATGGAAGAGTCTTAAGCAGCAAATACTAGGTCTCATTTCCATTTTAGAAACACAACCACCCTCGGAGTGTAGAGAACAGATTGGAAGAGGACATGCCTGAGGCAGGAAAATCAGGGGGAGGTCACATGATGATCCAAAGTAGCACAAGGAAAATGCAGTGCAGGTGGTTGACTTAAGAGAGAGGCAGGGTTAAGTAAGATTGATGCTAGGTTTGGGCTGTGCATAATGGGGTAGGTGGCATTACCACTCACCGCAGATGATCTCACAGTAAGAGTGGAAGGTGCAGGTGAGGGGAGCTAAAAAGCCACAGTCACTCTGAGAGCCATAAAGAAACAGTGACTCCCATGCTCATTTTCAGATAAGGAAACTGAGGGTGGACTTACTCAAGATCACTCATGTGGCCAAGGAAAGACATGAGATGTGAGCACTGTTATTACCACTGAGTTCTAGACTTCAATCACTGTACCACACTCCACGTGGCCTAGACCAGAGGTTGGTAAGCTACAGCCGAGTCCAGTTGCCACCTGAACTTGTCACACAGTTTTATTACAGGACAACCATGCACATTTGGTATTGTCCGTCCTGTTTTCTCCAAGGGCAGAGTTTAGTAGTTACAAGAGAGATCATAGGCTCTGGCAAGACTAAGATCTGTACTTTTGGGCCCTCTCTAGAAAAAAGGTTACTGATCTTGACTTTGGAAAATGTCTCTATTCTTTTTTCTAATAATTGAGATTTCTGGATTGGGAGAACCAGGTGTCACTGTCCCAGGTCTCTGCACATTTTATTGCACACACACCCACATATTTAATTTAAAGCAGCTTTGGCTAAAACAATACTGGTTAGTACCTACTGGGCTTGAATACCTGTTGTGTGTCAAATACATTGAAGGCAGCCTTCTTCTTCTCCACCACATTTCTGCATGGTAGACATTTGTATCATTGTTTTGCAGAAGATGTAGAGGTTTAGAAGTTTTAAGGCATTATTCTGCTAAAGTTATACAGCTAATAACTGGTGAGGCTGACTGCACACCTGGGTCAGCCTTTCTCCCAAAGCCTTGTTTTTTCCATTACAAGCTGCCCTTCTGTGAGAAAGACCTCTGGCTGAAGGATCCAGGCAGGGGGCAGGAATCTGTGTCTGACACTACTGGACACAGCAGGGCACCCACAGAAGGGCTTGGAGCTCTACTTTCCCTCCACAGAGGAGATGAAATCAGACTGTCGACAGCTGTAGTTGCTACAGATTTAATTAAAGAATAAACAACGTCCTTCCACTTCCCTTTTATAGGCCAACTATCGTGGGACAGGGGATTTAAATTCCATAGAAACCAGCAACTTGCTATGGTGTTAATAGTGTTAGGTTTGGGGACAGGGTTTTCAAAATCATTCAAGGACAATTTCAGAAAACTTGGACGTGATCTATGAGGGGAACCATTTAAAAAGAAAAAAACTTTGTATTGGATAATACAATGTTGGATGTGTAAAGACTTTTAGGGCCTAAGCATCTGTATTATTCATTGTTTCAGCATTGAGAGGAAAGAGCCTGGCCCATATCTAAAGAATTAAGATGTAGAATGTGATAAGAATTTAAAGGTGGAAAGAGAACATGGCATGTTCAGGGAACTAAAGGGTTTCGGTGCAGCTGGAATACAGAAGGCAGATAGAAAGCCGTGAAGAATGAGACGTGTGAGGCATATTATCCCCATTTTCATGGGGCAAGAGAAACAAAAACACAAAATGCCTGTGATGTATCAAGGATGTCCACACATATTAGACCCATTAAAGTCATGCTCCAGCAATTACGTAAGGAGAGAATGAATCTTCATTTAAAAAATGATAAAAAATGATGCCACAGCACTCTATCCAGAGCAAGACAGTGGGACTCTGTCTCCAAAATAAATAAATAAATGAATAAACAAACAAACAAATGAATATAATTGTGATACCATAGGACAAAATTGTATTCATATAACAAGAATAATATTAGTTATTAATATTAAATTAAATACAAAGGGTACCAACAAATGTATATACATTTTAAGAAAAAAACAAACTATATTAACTTTGTAATACTCAAGTCCCATTTAACTTCTGCAATCAGAAGAGGTGCTCAACATGGCTCATACTCACCTTTTATAATTGGTACCTCCTGAGAATCACAATTGAAACCCCACGCTGCCTCTCACCAACCATTCCTAGCATAAATATGTGTTTTTAGGAAGCTCCAAAAATCTCCTAGAGGTTCACTGATGAGGGAAATTCAGAAATAAATTGACACCCCTGGAGAAATACGAGCAGAGCTGACCAATGAGCAATCCACCAATGACCAAAGAGGATGTGAGAACCAGGCGTATGGGCCAACAAAATAAATGCAAGCTTTAAGAATTAGAAACCCTATAATACTTTTAATTGAATTAATACTGGACAAACTTGAAAAATTCACTGCTATTAAGGGTGCAGTTTTACAAACACTCTCAGATATATTTGGGGGAAATCTGAACTAAGACAAACTTTGACGTAATGTAACTGGCAACATTATCCAACTTCTCTTCGTCCCTAATAAAGTTAATTCCGTCTCTAAGAATCCATCCTAAGATAAATCATCAGAAATATAGAAAAAGGCCAATGCATATGTGCATCATAGTATCCTGGTAATAAATGAGAGGGGGAAAGTTCAACAACTGCTTAATAATTAAGTAAATTCATTTAATTTCATGGTTCTAGAGTGAAAAGTGGCAGAAGTTCATGGCCACTATTATCTATCAAATGATTTGAAATTCAGGTTTTCACCATTGTATTTTAGAACTACCCACCTAGGTTCCAGCTCTTTACTCAGCATTTTCTCCTATCCCCTAAATCTGGCTTTTCTTTCCTAAAGCACTTAAAAAAAAAATTGACAGTATCTGTTAGTCCCTAGAGCTTGAGTCAACCTTAGGGCACATATTTCTGAATAGAAATATTCAAAATTAATGTAAGACTCAAAGTTTTTTATTTTCTTGTTTGTTTGTGTATTTATTTCTGATTTGCTTCCCCGGTGTGCTGTATTTTATACAATTTAGGGCTTTTCACCCACAAATGGCTTAAAATGGCTTAATACTCATAAACAACAAAAAATACCTTATTGAAATTTGTCAAACAGGTGAAGTTTCCCTTAAATTCAAACTCAAACTACACTTGGCATATTTCTCATTTTGCTCTTGGCACAACATGTGTAGATGTACTAATAAATCATGTAACTGAAAAACTTTAAATACTAATAACTAAGTAGACTGTAGTAGTCACACGATTTAGCCACTGCAGCCGTTAGCAAAAATCACGTTTTTGAAGAACATTTACTGTGTGAATTTTATTCTGAGTGGCATGAGAAGCCCTTGAAGTGAGGTGACAGAGAAGGGACATGCTTGCATTAACATTTAAAAAGGATCTCTCATCCTGTCATGTCAAGAATAAACTGCCAGGGTGTAAGATCCCTAATTAGAAGGTGATTGCAATAATCTAAGTAAGAAATGGTGCTGGATTAGGCTAGTGGGGTTATAGTGCAAAACAGAGGTTAATTGGACATTTTCCAAAAATACCAGGATTTGCCGAAGTATTATGGGATGTAAACAGAAGAGAAATTCAAGAATAATTCCAAGGAGTTTGGACTGAACAACTGGCTGAATGAACTATTTGCTGAGATGGGGAAGCCAGCATCAGAGAACGTTTGAGAAGAGTAAAAATAAAATTAAGTGTCTGGATTAAACACATTAGCCCAAATTGATTATGGTACCTTCATATAATTTCATAATTTGGAATATGTCCATGATTTCCTGTTACAAATTATTTAAGGAATGGAGGTGTATTATTTCTTAAAACGACACATTGTTCTAATTACAGTTTCTTATAAAAATTACAAAATAATACTTTTACCTGTGGGAAATAAAGAAAAATATATACTAAAATTAAAAATTGCTTATAATGCCACCTTTTAAAGACAACCACTTTCTTTCTTAGCTTTGAATGATGTATTCCATGCTGTGTTTTTAAAACTTGGTCCTCACAGTCACTCAAGTGCTCTTAAGAGGGGAGGGTTTCCTTGTCATCAGGAGCGTTAAGGATCCAGCATCTTCCTTTACTGGCTTCTCAACCAGGACATATTTATCATCCTCAAATCCAGATTAAAGAACCTCTCCAAGGGAATTTGCATCATTTAGTTACTGAGCCTCAATTTCAACACAATTTTCATGTTATAACAGAGGCCTTCCCAGGATATGGTGTTGAGTGCTGGCTAAGCAGCTTAGCACCTCCATGTCCCATAATACTATCTAAGACATCACAGAGGGGAATTTAAAAATAGCCTCAGAGACAAATGATTCTGGGGCCATGCAGGGCTCTCTGGTTGCTTGCAAAATCTAGTATCAGATAAAATAATAACTAATGGCTAGATGCCTCCTAAAAACACATTTAGATAAATAGAGCTGACACAGATATAAAGGTGAGTTCTCAGAAGCAGAGGCTGATGGATTATGAAGGAATACAGATAATGTATCCATTTTAAATTCTTTCACTCATGTAACAAGTGTATATCAGAGCGTCTCTGGTCAGAGCCAGGCAAGGAGTTGGGCTAATTTTGACCTAGCCCCTGCTTACAAGCAGGCTGCCTTATATGGATAGCAGTTCTCAAGCCACTATACAAATTTTCCTTTTCTCTGATAGCTTGTTTGCAGAGAAAAAAGGGACATTTATAAAGCATCTAGCTGTTGGGCTAGTTGAGTGTTCAAGTGCATGGGCTATGCAGTCAAATAGCTGGTGTTGTGCTCTGCCAATTAGTAACTAATCCTGTAACCTGTCTGAATATCAGTTTCCTCGCCTGTAAGATGGGAAAAGAAACACACATAAAATGGTTAAGTTCTTAAAAAATGACTAATAAATGGTAGGATTTGTATGAATACATATGTAAATGTCAAAGTATTCAAGACCAGTAAAATCATGATGAGGAAACTGAAGTTACAAAGGGTTAAATGGCTGCCCCAGGTCTCAGACCCAGGTGCTAGCATCAGACTCCTTAACATTGGTCCAGAGTTCTTGGGATTATTTCCCAGTGGCCAGGAAGTACTTAGGCTGGGAGGAAAAGAAGGGTGCTCTCAAATATGCAATATTTATAAATACGTATTTAAAACAAAATAATGCTTTTTGAAAACCATTCTGAGAATTCTTCTACTTAATAGGGCCCCCCCACTGGCTGTTGATGACATTCCCCCACACATACTCTGAAAGTGCCTCCTGTGACTGTGAACCAGGATCAGCCTGAACAAACCAGCTAATTTCTCTGCTATACAGTGGGATGAACTAAACTTTCTCCGTAGAGGTCTGAACCTCTTCCAAGTGTGTCCTTTCCCATGTACTATCCTTCAATTCTAGGGTACTATGGAGATTTCCTTTATATCCTATAGTTACTCTTTCATCACAGTTAATAATCTTCATAAAAACTTCCCTGCTTAATCTGCTGTTTGGTTTCTATATTTTCATTGGACCCAGACTGGTATATATATGCTAGTTTGATAGACAAAATTGATAGACAAAATCATTATTGTTTCAACTTTAAATTTTTATTACTACTGATACTGAACCATTTTTCTTTACTAATGAATTCCTTCATTTATTCAATAAATATTTATTGAGTAGCTACTATGTACCAGACTAAAGGACATCGCGCATTTTTTAATTTCTTTGTTGGTAATGTATTTCTTTCCTGATAAACCTTTTATTTATTTTCACTTGTTTTTCTGTTAGAATATTGTTTTTCCTATTGAAATATTTCTCTTTAAATATTAAAGATGTTACCCTTCTAATAAAAAAAAAAAAAAAAGAATGGTGCTCTCAAATAGGCACATCTATTTGAAAGGAGAAACAGCTGGGTTTCTCACACTGAATTTTCTTCTGTTGGGTTGTTATGACCAGGAAACAGCCTCTTTTCTGAACTTGAATGCATGGCGTTAGTGCTTCCTGTCTCAGTCCCTCCCCTCTATGCCATACACCTATGGCTATGGCACTCTTCACTTTAACAATCCTTCCCGGTTCCCACAACGCAGGAGGTGAATTCCAAACACCTGTCACATCCTGGCACTAACCTAATTTTCCAACCTCCAAGTGTCCTGCTTTCCAGCCAAAATGAACAATTGCTAATCCCTGTGCACAACCAGGGCCTTTCCAGCTCTGCATCTCTGCCCTCCCCTGATGATATAACAATCATTTTCCACTCTAAGGTCTTTATTTTCTAACTGAACATCCATCCCCCAGTGCATGGGAAGCTCTTTGAGGAAGGACACATTTATAATTCATCTGTTCCCAGCTATCCTCTAATAATCCCCAGTAACAATGAGAATGGTGCATTTTATCTACTGGGAAACTCAATAAATATTTGCTGACAATGGTGACATAAATAATAATCATAGTAGTATAAATAATAATATCAGCTAAGAGCTAGTAAATGTGAACTACGTCCCTGACAGTCTTCTAAATGCTTTCTACACATAACTCCTTTAATCCTCACAACTGCAGTAGCGGGCAGCACTCATGGTACGCCAGGTCCACCCTCCTGGCATTCACACCCTGTGACCTTCCCTCCTCTTGAGTGTGGGCTGGTAGTGACTTACTTCTAATAAACAGAATATGCAGAAGTAATGGGATGTCACTTCTGAGATTACATTACCAAAAGCAGCCTTCCACCTGGTCCATGCTCTCTCTTATTCTCTTTCTTGCTTGCTCTGATGAATCAGGCTTACATGCTATGAGCTGTCCTATGCAAAGAGAAGAAGGGAAGTCTCTAGCCAACAGCTTGGGAGTAACAAGTTGGACATCCTCAGTCCAACAAGCTGCCAGGATTTGAATCTTGACAGCACCCTCTTGAGTGAGCTTGAAAGTTGATCTGCTTCAAGTCTTCTTACAACCACACTAGTCAACACTTTGATCGCAGCCTTGAGAGAGGCTTAGAACCAGAGTGACACTACACCTGGCTTCTTGATCTCCCGTGAGATAAGAAATGTTGCTGTTTTAAGCCATCAAGTTTTGAGGAAATGTATCACATAGCAATAGCTAGCCAATACAGCCACTTATTACACAACAATAGCTATCACACAGCAATAACTGGCCAATACAACCACCTCCTACATAGCAATTATTAGCCAGTACAATTGCAGCAACAACTAGCCAATACAACCACTTGTTACACAGCAATGGTTAATCAATACAAACACTTTTTATAGTAAAAGCTAGCCAATGCAACTACTTCTTATGTAGCAATAGCTAGCCATTACAACCTCCTGTTACATAGTAATAACTAGCCAAAACAACCATCTCTTACACAGCAATAGTTAGCCAGTATAACCACCTGTTACACAGTAATAGCTAGCCAAATACAACCATCCATTACACAGCAATAACTGGCCTATACAACTACCTCTTACACAGCAATAGTTAATCAGTACAACAACCTATACAATCTCCTGTTACACAGTAATATCTAGCCAGTACAACCACCTCTTACACAGCAATAGCTAGCAAATACAATCACCTGTAAAATAGCAATAGCTAGCCAATAGAACCACTTGTTACACAGCAATGACCAGCTAATACAACCACCTATTACACAGTAATAGCGAGACAATAGAACCACTTGTTACACAGCAATAGCTAGCCAATACAACCACCTGTTACACAGTAATAACTAGCCAGTACAACAACCTATTTCACAGCAATAGCTAGCCAATACAACCACCTGTAACATAGCAATAGCTAGCCAATAGAACCACTTGTTACACAGCAATAGCTAGCCAATAGAACCACCTCTTACACACAATAGCTAGTCAATAGAACCACTTGTTACACAGCAATGGCTAGCCAATACAACCACCTGTTACGCAGTAATAGTTAGCCAATACAACCACCTATTCCACAGCAACAGCTAGTCAATAGAACCACTTGTTACACAGCAATAGCTAGCCAATAGAACCACCTCTTACACACAATAGCTAGTCAATAGAACCACTTGTTACACAGCAATGGCTAGCCAATACAACCACCTGTTACGCAGTAATAGTTAGCCAATACAACCACCTATTCCACAGCAACAGCTAGCCAATAGAACCACTTGTTACACAGCAATAGCTAGCCAATAGAACCACCTCTTACACACAATAGCTAGTCAATAGAACCACTTGTTACACAGCAATGGCTAGCCAATACAACCACCTGTTACGCAGTAATAGTTAGCCAATACAACCACCTATTCCACAGCAATAGCTAGCCAATAGAACCACTTGTTACCCAACAATGGCTATCCAATACAACCACCTGCTACACAGTAATAGCTAGCCAATACAACCACTTATTACACAGCAATCACTAGCCAACAGAAACACTTGTTACACAGCAATGGTTAGCCAATACAACCTCCTGTTACACAGTAATAGCTAGCCAATACAACCACCTATTATACAGCAATTGCTAGCCAATAGAAACACTTATTACACAGCAATGGCTAGCCAATACAATCATCTCTTACACAGTAATAGCTAGCCAGTACAACCACCTGTTACACAGCAATAGCTAGCCAATACAACCACCTGTTACACAGCAGTGGCTAGCCAATACAACCACTTGTTACAAAGCAATAGCTAGATAATAGAACCATTTGTTACTGCAATAGATAGCTAATATAAACACTCTTCCTACCCTATTTTGTAGGTTAGGAAACTGAGGCCCAGAATTTCATGCAAATCATGTAGCTAGTGAGCAGTAGCCCTAGGATTTGAACTCAGGCAGTCTGGTTCCAAAATCTTACTCTTCACCACTAGTGCTATAACAGTAAGAGTCAATAGACAGATAAATGGATGGATGAGTGAATGAACAGGTGGGTGGTTTTCTCCTTTCCCTCACTGAAGGGGTCTATTTCTCAGCACTAAAGGAGACAAGAACCACAGTGACCTCTCTATTAATCTCACCAAATTGAACCATCAGCCCCAGACAGAGCATTTTACTAAAATGTGGCCTCTGCAAGAATGTCTACATCTTGCTGAAGGCAATGTTTAGGTGGGATGGAGTAAACAGCAAGTGGAAGAAAGGTTGCATGGGTTGAGCAATGATGCAATTATGCCCACAGCTACAAGGTCCCATCAGATACATCACCTTATCAAGTTATTTTGTAGGTAACTGTTTTCTTTCTCACTCAAAAGAATGTAAAGTCCTTGAGTTTTTAAAAAGAAGGCATTATTCATTTTCATATCCCAAGTACCGCAAAGAGGGCTTGTCACAGAAAGGGTATCATATAAAGGGTGCCACAGTGAAAGTAATGGAGGAGCGAATAAAAAAAAAAATGAATGAATGATTTAATGAGCACAATGAGTTTACAGTGATTAGCACAGGGATGTACTTTACCATGACATTCTTTAATATCTAATTTCTGTATAAAATGATTATTTGGACACCAAATCTTTTCCTTCTCTTTAAAACAAGTAGAAGAAAGAAAGCCAGTATTTATTGAACAACTATTATATTTCATGCCTTGTCCTGAAATCACATTGAATCCCCCACAAAAGTTTGGTTGTTCCATTTCCATTTTGTAAGGGGAAATGGAGCTCAGACAGGTAACGTGGCCTACCCCTCACACAGGGTGTTAGACTTCTGCATCCATCACTTCAGACCCCAAAGGCCATTTCTTTGCCTGTCCTTTGATTCATGCCTAGTGAATGAACGAGGTTTGGGGCAAAGGAGGTGTGTTCATGTTTAGGATGAGGACAGTTCATCCTGGTCTACTGCTGACCATTTATTCATGTAGCCTACAAGTACTGACTGTGCCAGCCATTGTTCTAGGCACCAGGAACCATGTGCATATTTGGGGTTGGGATTTGGGATGGAATTTTGCTCATGGGGAGCCTGAAACAGGTATCTGAACTCATGACACCTGACCATAATAGAGCTCACACTGAATATCAGCTCCTCTTCCCCAGCTCCTTCAGGGGTCCTTAAACTATAGCCCGCGGACCACGTGCAGCTGTGTGATTGTATTTGTTCCCATTTTATTTTTTTACTTCAAAATAAGATATGTGTGGTGTGCATAGGAATTTGTTCATAGCTTTTTTTTAAACTATAGTCTGGCCTTCCAACGGTCTGAGGGACAGTGAACTGGCCCCCTGTTTAAAAAGTTTGAGGACCCCTGTCCTAGAAGATCTGAAACAAGGGCCATCTGCTTTTTATCAGAACATGAGGAGCTCAAGTTCAAGTTTCCCTCAGAAAAGAGGGAAATGGGCATAAAACTGCTGCATCTACCAGATTCCTATCTGCATGCACTTCACTCAACATTGATATGAGCCAAGGCATTACCACTGGCTTCATTTTACACAAGGGAAAACTGATACCCAGAGATGCCGAGAGACCTGCCCTAGGTCACATCTCAAAGAGAGGTCTTGGAATGGAAATAAAGGGCATCCGGCTCTAAAGCCCAGATGCTTAACCACAAAGCTGGGTGTCCACTGACTGCTTTGCAAAGCACCTTTACACAGGTGCATCCACATGCACACGCGCTTGAACACACACACACACACACACACACACACACACACTTCAGACCATGCCTCTGCCCCAGGAGTTCTGTGCAGGTAGATTGCCAAGCAAAGCAGGATAGCACTCTTCTTGAATGAATTAAGCTCGACTCCTCTGTACAGCCAGCCTCCCAGAAAACTTGCTGTCTCCAGAAATAAAATGTCGATTTCATCTAGGAAATTGCTCCAAGCTTTGCTCCAAAGACCTTGGGCGGATGGTGTGGGAGCCTGAAAGAAGCCATGAAAGTCCCTAAATCAGTAGTAACTCAAATATTGACATGAGAGTGATAAAAGGTAAACCTGGAAGAGCACTAGTAACAATTATCACTGAAGTGGTAATACTCAGAGCCTTTGTTGATGGTGACTCACTACCAGACACTGTTGTGTGCACCTTACTCACAGTAGCCCATTAATTATGCCTAGTGAGCCTGATTTGTAAATTTCAAAGTTGAGGAAATTCAAGTGCAAAGAGCCGTCAATAAACCAGACAAGTGTCACACACTCATAAGGCACAGGAGAAGAATCTAAACCCAGATATTTGGATCTAGAATCCACACTTTTAAATACTACATTGTACTACTCATTAGTATTTCTATGGGAGGGTGACTGAATTCAGAAAAATAAAAACACGTATGAAATAATCATGGGTACTCGTCACTCAACCTTAATGTCAGAAAAACAAGAGTGAATGAGGAGGGGGTATGGAATTGGGGTACACATGTCTCATCTAAGGGGGGCAGCCACTGTCCATTCCCTACCACCTGCTACCTTACAAGAAAGTGGCTGCTGTGTTTCCAGAGATCCTGATTTTCCAGAGATACCAGACCTCCAGATTTTAGATGAAATGTCCACATTGTAAATGTGAGCACAGTTCTGGCCATTCAGACATGCCTGTACCTGCAGGGGTGGGTTCTGTGAATACAGGCACAGATAGCCTCTACCTGCAAGTGTGTTCTGTATGACCATCAGCAACTTATCCTTGGGAATGGCAGATCATGGGCCACAGGCTGTCCCCTCCATTGGGCAGTCTTTCCATTATCGGTTAATTCTGACTGCAAGGGCTCTTCATGACCCTGAGTTAAAATCAGCCCCATCCAGCATCCATCTGTCTCCTGCCCTCCCCTCAAAGAGCCTCTCGCTTCTCCTATAATCACTGAGAGATTAATCCCTCTTCCCCCTGACAGCCCTTCACATATTTTGATCATTGGGATGATTTCTGAGCTGACATAAATCTTATCCCATCTAACGAGAATGATAAAGAGGGCAACGCAGTCACAGGTGGATTAGAGCTACTCAGATCACTGCCTTTAGGGCAGCTCTGCAAGCCCCCCTTAACCTCAAGACCGTCCCCCACCTACAGCAGGCACAAAAACTCCACCCTCATGTCAGAGGCCTCACCCTCACCTTCTTTCTTCTCTTCTTGTTGGAGTCCAGGAGGTGATTCTCAGATTGACTCAGAAATCAAGGCAAAGTAGTGATAATCTTACCATGATTTGCATAGGAAATGGTCTACAGAGAAATATACCCAAAAAAAAAAAAAAAGCTAATAAGGATTCTCTTCCTCTAAGAGATAAGATTGGTGGGCAATTTTGTTAACTTTTCTTTTTGTAATTCCTAATTTTTCTAAAAAGAACATTGCATGGTTGATAAAATAAAAAGGAAAACATGTATCTTAATTTCTGAATTTAAAATAGGAACTATATAAGACATTGCCTGACCTGGACCAGTGGTTTGCAAACTTGAGCTTATATCAGGAGGCTTCACTGTCACAGGAGGGGCCCCACTTCCAGCATATCTGAATCTCTGCAGGTCTGAGGTGGAGCCCAAGAAGTCCTGTTTCTCAACAGGTTCCCAGGGGATGCTGCAGGTTCAGATGCCAAATCCTAAGAACTTCTGAACTGCAGCATTCTGAACTCACACATCAAAGTGAGGTGTGGTGTCTTCTCTCTAGTGCAGCAGTTCTCAACCTGTGGGTCACAACCCACAGGAACTGTATTAAAGGGCCACGGCATTAGGAAGGTTGAGAACCACTGCTCTAGTGCCTGCCGAGTTGTCTTCTTCTACAGAGCTCTGTGCAACATGCCCCAGGTATATACATCCCCGATCTCCACCTTCCCCCATGACCATCTCACATTTAGGCATACATGTTACAAGACCGTCTCCTGCCACCAGGCCACCCACTTTCCCAGAGCAAAAACAGAGGACAAGGATATGATTATCACCTCCACCCAGTGTGGAGTCTCCCTGCCACATTCGTAGGCTCATCTTCCTGTTCACTCCTTAGTCACAAGCCAATCTGCTCCAGCTGCTGGCCCAGTATCTGTAAGATCTCATGCTACTCATGAAGAGCAAAGAATACAGTAAGCACTCAGGCCACTTTAGGTCACAGAGCTTGTGGTGGGGACACCAGGCAAAATCTTCCAAGAGAGAAACGTAGGCACCACCACTCCAACTGGCTCTGCCAAGAGTCAGAGGGTGGGTTCTTGAGCTTACTCCTGAGATTGATACTGGTCCCTGGCAGCCTATTAATAGGAGAGAAGTGTAACATCATTGCATAGTGACAGGCACCCCTAGCACAGTGGGTAAGTAGACAGGTGCAGACATGCATGACTTCAAACCAGCTCAATTATTTTCCAGCCATGTGGCCTTAGGCACGTTAGTTTCCTCATCTGTGAAGCTGGCACAAAAATTATGCATCACAATGGATTACTATGAAAACTAAATGAGATACGAATGCTCCATAGACTACACTCAAAATAGTGTGGTGGCACCTGGCAGGCCCTCAATAAATGTTAGCTATCATTGTTCGAAGCAGAGATTCAATGTTAAATTAAATTACATGAAGGGGAGAGGTGCTTGTGAAGAGTTCCATATGTCACCACCAAGTACATTTTTTAAGTATTTTGTTCATTATGATTCTGGGCAAAGAATAAAATGCCTTCAAGTGAATATGACATTGACGGTGAGAAGGAAAATTTTCAGTTAACAAGATATTTGAAGACACAGGGATGATAAAGAAAGGAAGGGAGTTCCAAGGTCGAGCTTTGCAGAAAACAGGGATGGAGATCAGAGCCAGGAAATTCAGTTATCCATAGAAAGAAATGCATGAGCCTGTGGACCCCATAGCTTCTTGGGCATAAAACACCAAAAATTGAGAATTCACACTGTCTCAGCTGTCCTGACGGTTGATGTCACTGTGTGAAAGGAATTCTGGCCCTAAGCCAGAATGGCAGCGCCCCCTCTGCTCCACAGCTTCGTGAGCGGACTTGCCTTTCCCAGGATCCTGGATGCTGAAGCCAACCAATATCCCACTGCTTCTGCCTATGTCACAGCTGAAAGGAACCAGCCTCCCAGAGACTGCAGGGTGGGGACCCTCCTACCCCCAGCTCCTCAACTCATTTTTTTTTTTTTTTTACACAAAATACTCTGCATGTCTCTAGAGCTGAAGTCATTCCCTCTCTTTTATCTGTCACAATGTACAATGTCCCCCATGAACCTGTGAATGTCTTCAGAACAGAGAACATATTTAATTCATTTTATGTCCCTGTACTTAGCCTACTTACTGGCACATGGTAGGTACTTTTCAATATTGGTGAAATAGATGAAATAAAATGACTACATGGCTAAGTAACCCTTTAAGCAAATAATTTCTTAAAAACATATGTAATATATTAAAATACACACTTATTATGTAAATAAGGAGGGTGCCAAAATGTACACACATTTTAAGTAAAAGAAAAAACCATATTTAAAATTGTAATACTCAATATGTACTGATGTTTGTTTTCTTATCTGTTGTATCTTGTATCTCTTATAATTGCAGAAACAGAATGTGACTTGAGCATTACAGTTTTGATACAGTTTTTTCTTTTCTTAAAATATGTATACATTTTCTGGTATATTTATTTAGAACATCACATAATCTATATCACCAAGATAATCAACAAAATGAAAAAATATTTACAAGCTAACACTGAGTAAAATTATAGGAAACAAAGAGGTGTGGATACTATGACTGAATGGATGGGGAAATGTTTATTTTGGGGTTAGAACTGGAAAAAGAATATACAAGACACATCATATTGATTAATTTTCTTTTACCAAGTGGCAGGACCCACAGGGATTAAGAGCATGGGCTTTGGAGCCAGCCTGTCTGGAATCAAAACCCAGATTCACCATTTCCTGGCTGGGGACTTAGGGCATGTATTCAAATATGCTGTGGTTTCCTTCTCTGCAAAATGGGAATAATAATAGGACTGCATCATAGGGTTGCCCTGAACATGATCTAAATTGAAACCCATCAACCACTGTTATATGGTAAGTACCTAATGGCACACATGTTTTTATGATGAGCAGATTAGGGACTTATTTTGTGAAATTTCTTTAACGTTCTTGAATAGAATGCTCCATTTTGAAGAGCACTCATTAAATCCTGTCCACAAAGAACATTGGTCCATCCCCAGCAAAACTGTCCTGATTCAGCTGATGTGCCTGCAGGGCCCGGAGGACGAGCCTGTAGAGTTAAAGTGCAGGAACGTTTGCCTCTGGCATTACAGCACTAAATTCTTTGATGATTCTGAGAATAAAATGATTCAGGAGTACATGCTATTTTGTCCAAATCACTGAAGATACTAGAGATCTGTCTACAAATGGGAAATTCTTAAGCTGGGAGGAGAGTTAAACCAGTTCTGGACAGGAGGTCAAAGGGGCACATTTGAGGTCTAGCTGTACTAATAACCGCTGAACTTTCATTGTCATAGAATAGTGGGCTTATTCCCAATATTCAAGGGCCAAGAACATCTATGGGGATTGTACTTTGGACAGTTAATCTCAGACACATAAGAAGGGGGGTTAAAAAAATGAGAAGGTGAATCGCTGCAGACTTGAGCATTCAGCTCTGCAAAGCCGGAAAGAGCAAGAGTTAGGCAAAGAAAAGGCAGACACGAGTGCCCCTGCACAGGGAAATGTGTTGATTCATGAGCAAAATTGGAAGTTCAAGGTTCAGGCTGCTGTAGCTTTGCTTGCAATCTGGGCACAAGGGTAATGCCAATGTGACATCAAGAAAGCGACTTTGCATTTGTTCAGAAGCCCGCCACTGCTCTCTAGACTGGATTTTATTGTATTTTTTTCTATTGCTACGGCGGCCCCAGAATTTATCCCTGGCATTTGTGATCTTGGATAGCAATGGCAGGAGGAGGAGAGGTGGTCCTCGCACTAATACGATTCATTGAGTTCTTACTACATGCTGGACACTGCTCCCAGTGATGCATGTGTGTTAACTCATCTAATTACAATAGGAGAATGTAGGAGACACTCTCAGTGCCCACAGATGACACATGCTTTGGTTGCACTAGCTGTGTATCTTATCTGGCATGCAACAGAAAAGCATGTGCCAGTTCAGCCTGAGATGGCAAAGTACCCATCTGACCTCCCTGCTGTTTTCAAGGCTAAGGACCACAAAATAGTAAAGTGAATAATGGATGGGCTGGATCCCTATTACTGGTTGGAGGGGAAATATTCCAGGCCCTGATCAGTAAGTATGAGCAAGAAACCTGTACTGTGATTAGGCACTGATTTTTTGGTGGTGTTGTTTACTTCTTATGGAAGCTAAGTATGAATTAATTATGCTGACTAAAATGGTAGTTGCTGTGCCCACTTTACAGATGAGAATATGGAGACAAAAAAGGATAAGCAATGTGTCCAAGATCACATAACCAGTGAGTGGCAGAGCGGGGAGTTAAACCCAGGTCTATCCAGCTCCAGAATTCATGATCTTCCTTCTGTTCCCTCATCTTGTTCACGTTGTCTGCAGCTCTCTTCATGTTTTCCATCATGGTTTTCATCACGTGTCAGTTGCAAAAGTTAAAGCGAGTCCAGGTGGTTGGGGAAGGAATCTCTCCTTTTGCTTGGATATTTGGGGATGAGATTCATGAGTTTGTAAGCGTGTCTTCCCTGGGTATACAGGAGAGCTGCCCACCTCCGACATTCCGCCTAAGATGCTAGCTAGTGGGTGTGTTCAAGAACTATTTGTCTGCCTTTCGCTTCTTTTTTATAATCACAAACTGCAACTACACCTGGCTAAAATGAGAATTAGTAACCAATGACCTTGTAAATCATTTCAAAGCCTAAAGAGTTTTATTTTCCAAATATCAATGGTATCAGCATAGCCTGTACACTTGTTCTTCACAATTTCAGAACAAATACGCACACTTGGGAGCTGGGAGGGGGCACACCAAAAGGTTAATGGTAGGAACTTTTTTACATTTAAGATTTTTAAGTCATGCATTTTTTTGTCTAACTCTTTCATTTGCTTGCTGTGCGATCAGAGACATGTCACATACTCTATATGTGCATCAACTTACTCCTTTGAATAACAGAAATTTATCTCATCAGGGTGCTTTAATATTTCCATCAAATAATACTTGAGCCTTGCCCTAGGTTTGCACAGGGGTAAATCAAAGTTACTCTACAGCACACAGTTGCTTCCCCTAGGCAAGAAGCATACTCTGTGTTGTTAATGTGAGTTCTCTTTTTCATTAGGTGAGAAACACATTATAGACCCATTGTCTAACAAAAGATATGGTTGCAAAATAAGAGTTCAATGAATGTTTTAGAAAAGGATGAATGAATTAACCACATAGGTGTGAACCAACATGAGCAAAGACAGAAGGAAAACTGCCTAGAAACCTGTACCAGGCAGGAGTCACGAACACCAAAGACACGGTAAGTTGCTAATGGGCGTTCTCCAGCACGTTCATATGATTATCTTGGGGAGGAGAAGCCTTCCTCCTCTTTCTCTTCTCTTCTGACCACCATTTAATGCACCCCTGGCTTTCACACAGAAGGAGAAAGTATGCACCTGGCAGATTCCAGAATACCTGCTGGGACACTTTTGCTCTGTGGTGTGGTTATTCTACAGGTACTAAGAGATCAGCTCAAGAGACTGGTCTTACTCTCTCTGTTCCTCTAATCATGCAGAAGATGAAAGAGGCATTGAATTTTCCCAGGGACTATTCTAGACCAATTATCTCATAGCTTGTCCTCCCAAGAAATGTATAATTCTCACTATAGGGAGAGGTAGAAGTGGGGGTGAAAAGGAGACAATAGCCCAAATGTTCCAGCTTAATTCCTAGAAGTCCACAGCAGTGAGTTTGGGGATTAAGTCCCAAGTTAGCAACTGTTACCCAAGTTTCCTTGGACATACACATATTTTCCTGTATTTAAATTTCCTTCAAGAGCACATGGAGAGGGGTTTAAGGCTAGGCAAGGCAAGGTGACAAACTCTCACTCTGATTTTTAATATTCATTATCTCATTTTCAACATCTCAACAATTCTACACATTGGTAATATTACCGAAATGGTCTCCAATGCAAGACCTGGAGGACCAGGGTCTGAAATGTAAAATCACTGAGACAGTATCTCAGAGCAAGTGGACAGCCAACGTGGACCTGCAACCCACACTCCAAATAATTCAAAGCCTAGTTCTAACCAGATGCTTATGCTAACAGTTTTCTGGACTCACAAGAGAATGAGGCCCCTGCCTCATTTATTTTATTAGAATAAGAATAGTGCTACTTGGGAAAAACTATGATAATGAATCCTGAAGAATCCCTGTAAGAGTTGGGTTGAATTCCATTAGTACACTTTCCAATCTCCTTTACGGTCCCTCCTCTGGGTACCGTCCCCAGACAGGCACACCTCTGTGTTCCAGTGGCAGGCTGCATTTCCAGAGGCAGAAGCAGCAAGAGCTCCCGTTCTGTAGACTCTTCGGCAATGTGATCTAGTCATTCTCCCATCAAGAGATAGAAGTCCATTGCCCACTCCTTGTCTCTGGAATGGACTAGTGACTTCTTTGACCAACACAGTGTGATGGAAGTGATATTCTGGGACATCTAAGTTATGCATTTTGAAGGCCTGCCACCTTCCACTTTGGTGCATTGGAGGAACTCAGTCATCAAGTAGGATTTCTGAGAATCCTAAGACCACAATACTGTGAGGAGCCAACAACATCCACATCTGTACAATTGTCACCATAGGAGGAGAAGCCAAGAGGAGAAGCCTGTGGAAGAGAACTGCCCTGCCTGTAGCTGAGTGCCCAGCTGAAACCCAGTTCTGGTTGCCAGCCTGTGAGTGAGACCCTTGCAAGTAAATCCTTCAGCCATGCTGAGCCATTTCTGCTAATGCTGCAGAGAACAAAGTAAAATCTTCCTACCTGCTGTCTACTCCAGTCCCAGAACCACCACCAACAAAAATAGGATTGCTCTTACTTAACGCACATGTTTCGGGATGGTTTTTACACAGCAAATGTAACCAGAAGCTTCCACGGCATCTATCCCATAAAAAGTAGTTTTTACTCTTAACATTTACCACCGCAGCATTATTTGTCTCCCTCCTAATTTAACTCCCAGGGCCTGGTCACTGTGGAGTCCCCACAGTCTAGAACAGTCCCCTGGCACAGAGCACATGTGCAAAGAATCCTTGGGGAAGGGCAGGTGCAGTTGAGAAAGTCTTCACTCTGCCTGGCCCAGGGCGTGCACACCACACCCACAGCAATCCTGCCTGGCTGCACTTGGTGTGAGATTTCCTAACGAAAGGAATGCAGGGAAAGGCAAGCATCTGTTGATCCCCACGCCAGCAATGAGATCTGTCCTCTGTTCCCACATCTACCTGTATCTCAAGAATTCAAAGCAGGTTCCCAGGAAACACTAAACTTAGCCAAATGACAAGCCTCTTGTCTTCAACATGGTTGTTTGTGATTTGAAGTTCATGCAACTAACAGAGCTGTGAAGGTTCACTAATTTTTTTCCACAGTCTACGTTGCTGCAGATTAATTGAACAGATTCCTGCAGTGGTGTGCCCACTGTTCTGAATTGTGAGCCATGGTTTTCCTTTCCCAGCTTTTGTCAGAGAAGACCCAGAGATAGGGGCTGAAGCTTATACTGTGCAATGTGGCTAAGAGAGGGGGGAGTTTTCCTCCAAAGGAGAAAGGAGAGGGCCTTTGACCAGACTTGACCACAGGGCATGAATCCTCATTCTCCACCTTCCTTGTGCCTCCACTACCCTCACTTGAGCTCTGATCTTTCCTCAAGTGAAATATTGCAATAGCCTCCTTGTCTCTAGACTCGCCCAGGCCCAACCCAAAAGTCATGCCAAAACCATCTTTTTTATTTTTTAATTTTATTCATTTAGTGATTTGCTGAGAGACAGAGTCTCTCTCTGTCACCTAGGCTAGAGTGCCAGGGCTTCAGCCTAGCTCACAGCAACCTCAAACTCCTGAGCTCAAGCAATCCTCCCGCCTCAGCCTCCCAACTAGCTGAGACTACAGGCACCCGCCACAATGCCCAGCTATTTCTCTATTTTTAGTAGAGATTTTCTCTTGTTGGTCTCAAACTCCTGAACTCAAGTGATCCTTCCTCCCTGGTCTCCCAGAGTGCTAGGATTACAAGTGCTAGGATTACCGCTGCACCCAGCCTTTTTTCTTTTCTTTTCTTTTTTTTTTTTTTTTTTTTTTTTGCAGTTTTTGGCCATGGCTGGGTTTGAACCCACCACCTCCAGCATATGGGGCCACTGCCCTACTCCTTTGAGCCACAGGCACTGCCCCCTTTTTTCTTTTTTTGAAAGACACAAATCTAATCATGCTATCCTGTTTTCCCGAAGGCATGCACAGAAAATCAAGGTATTTCTAATTCTTGTCTTCTAATTGCCTCCAAAGCCTACTTTTCATGTCACCCTCAATACCCACCCTAAGCAGTAGGCATTTGACCCAGTCTGGGCCATTGATACTTAATACTTAGATTCTAAGAAGGTTTTTACTCTATGAAAATAAAACCTGCCTATTCCTCCTGTTGTGAGCACAGCTGTGGGGGGGCTGTGAAGCTTGCATCTGAGGCAGTCATCAAACTTCCCTGAGACAACAGCCAACAGTCTGGGGAAGGAAGAGTGGAAACATGATGACCCCCCAATGTGTGGTGACACTTCTCAGCCATGGCCCCAATCTAGAAATATCTACCTCCAGGCTTCACTACATATTAAGATAAATAAATGTGATTGGTGCACAAGCCCCTAGTGGTAATATGTCTTTGAAGTGAAACACCTTTACTACCAATAATAAGTTTAAGACACCATTTATATAACAATGTCAGATAAACTAGCCAGTGGGAAGTGGATATTACATTTGGTTTGGATCAATCAAGCTTTAACATCAGGGCCTAACCACCCTGAAATGTTGCCATTTCTCCTTAAACAAGAGTCTAGAAACAGTGAGAAAAGGAGAACAACTTCTGGGTAAGTTACCAACATGGTTGCCACAGCCTTGCAGTATGGATAAGATTTCTCCACGAACAGCAGTAAGGAGCAGGTGTCTGGGCTGAGGGCCAAACACGCACAAAAGCATCAGTGTTTGAAGAATGGTGAGAAAACCTTAGTGCTGTTAAAGCATAAGGTGAGTTGTTGCTGCTCTAACTTTTCAGGTGAAGGCAGACCCCCTTTCCTCTATATGACATCTGCAACATTACACGTCACATCGTAATCTAACGGAGACTATTTCTGCCAAAACACTACAAACCACAGTATCATGTCTTATTTGCACTGGTATTATCCAGTTCCTAAAACACACCAGTCACTCCGATAAATGCTTGTTGAATACATGAATGACATTATCTTATGAGAACTTCATTGGGAATATCATGCCGCTGAGCAACCTGCAGTCAAATTCTCAAAGCACACAGGCTAGAGAGATGCCCAACCAGAAGGCACGTGTAATTTGCATTCTCATCTATTTGCAGAACCACTGTAAAGATTCCTCATGGGAAATTCACTGGAAGTGTTAACAATAAAGGCAATTGCTTAAAACTCTAAACTTGTATGGGTTTCTTGGAGTGATAAAAACTTGCACTAAGGAAAAAAAGGTGCTTGCCAATTGTAGACTGCGAACTCATTCTGAAGGCGATAAAACTACAGATGAGGTTTATTGCCCCTTTAGGACATTTTGCAGAAGCTGTCCTGTTTTGTCCCTTAGCTCAGTGCCATAACCGTACAGCATCTCTGACTACGTGCCAAAGATTTTTTTGAACTATCCTAGGGCACGTGCCACTGCAGCAAAGGTCAAGGGTACCTTTAAGGTTATCTGGCCATGGGTTCAGCAATTCTACAAGAGGAGCTAGAAGTGACAAGGAGGGATATGGCAGGGTTTGCAGAAATGCCTTGCTCCCAGAGTCACACCGCTAGACAGCCAACACCCTGCACGGAGCCACCCATTCTCTTGTTCAGCACCTAATGACCCTTACAGAGCTTCTAGGCGAAGAGCTGCCAGGTCCTTCACCACAGGCCTCTCAGTCAGTCCCACCTGCTGACTTTTTCAGAAAATCATCTACCTCATGAGTATATTCGTTGTTCCTCCCATCCCGGTCTTGTGTCTCTGCCAAGACTCAGGCTCGCCAGCATTCCATAGGCTGAGTATTCATTCCCTCATCTGAAATGACTGGGGGAAAAAGTATTCCAGATTTTGCATTTTCTTTTTTCAGTTTTAGAATATTTGCACTACACTTACTGGTTGAACATCTCAAATTCAATAATGCAAAATCTGAAATACTCCAGTGAGCATTTCCTTTAAGCAACGTGTTGGCTCACAAATGTTTCGTGTTTGGAATTTCTAATTTCAGACTTTTGGATTCGGGATGTTCGGCCTTTGCAGGGCTCCTTCAGTGATTAATAATATTTCTAAATTTTCACCAGAACAGAGTGGTTAAGAGTGGAAGAACTGGCGTTAGAGAGGTTGGGGTTCAAATCTCGGCTTTTTTTGTTTTTTTGCTCTTTTTTTTGTTCATTGTTCCTTCACTCACTCATTCAATAAGTATTTTCCAAGAGCTTTCCATGCATAAGATACCTTACAAGGCTCTAGCAGTGATCAAGGCACAAAAAGCCTTTTCTGTCATAGAGCTGACCTTCATATAGGGCAGCAATGGGGAGAAAGAGGGGGAATGATAAACAAGTAAACAGATGCAAATGTCATATGGTCAACACGTGCCAGTTACCTTTACTACATTATTATTTGGTGCATCATTTGAGATTAAGTTTGGCTGCAAGTGACAGAAAATCTGACAACGACTTAAATAAGATAGATATATTTTTTTTCTTTGATAAGTCATCCAAGTCTAGGGTGATGGCTTCACTGTCAGCAACAAGCAAGGACCCTTCTTTCATTTTGCTGTGCTGCTGTTGTTCAACCTCTTGGTCTGGAGCAATTGCTGCCAGTTACCCTACATCCCCCAAATAATCACCATTTCCAAAGACACTGACAGCTCCTTACTGCAAGGACCTGAGATCTCTAGCCCTTTCTCTGGCCCCAGCAAGGTGTTTGGTCAACAAATCGTAGATTCGAAATGCCAGCGGGGAGAGTGCCTTCAGGAGCAGCCCCTAACCCGTGGCAGACAGGTGTGGGTCTATAAATATTTCAGCACCCTCACCTTCCACATTGGGTAATTCTGAAGTATGTGCCATACAGTTTCCCAGAGTTCTCCAGGAGGAACTGGTGGATCCACTCTAACTTGTTCATTAACACAGCCAGCATGCTTCCTTCTCTTCCTAGCTTGCTTCCTCACCTCCCTGTCGGCACTTTCTGAGATCACTTGACAAGTAAATAACTTGCTCTCAAACCTCTGACTTAGCATGTGCTCTTCCGGGAGAACCCAACCAATGACCTGGTCTAAGGTGGTCGGCCACTCATGTCCCACCTGACTCATCTATATTCCAGCCAGCGGGAAGGAAAAACTAGTGAAAAGGAGGGATCCATCTCCCTTGACAGACATTTCTAGGGAGTTTCTCATGGTGCCCCTTCACACGCCCCATAGCCCAGAACTTGCCTGACCTCATTGGATAGCAAAGCATGCTGGGAAGTGTAGCCATTACTCTGAGTGGTCACATGCCCTGTAACCAAGCTTTCTCTTACTTAGAAAGAAGGGAATAATGTCTACAATAAACCAGCTTGTCAGTGTGCAGGAGATGGAAAAGGCAAAGCTTTGTGGAGCAGGCTGAGGACCCAAGGCCCATGAGCAGGTGTTTGGGTTCCTGATAAACTATAAATAGCAATTCACAAAGATCCTCCCTGGCAGCCCCTCAAGCCATCACACCTTGCTGCCTGCCTCCCCACCTGCTCCTCAACACAGTCTAAGCAAAACTTACTCGGTCTCTCCAAACCTGGGAGATAAGCCAGCGCTTAGTTGCATCAAACCATGCCAGGATGCAATTTGTATATTAAAGTCACTCAAGCTGGCTGCTACTTCACCCAAGTGCCACACAGAAATGTGTGCATGATTCACACAGAAATGTGGCAGATGCATTGAAAAGATATAGGAAGGCACAAGACAAGTGACAGAGGAGAGGTCCAGAAGTGAGAGCCACATTGGGAGGCTCTGAGAACACCGCAAAGTAATAGAATTTCAGTGTTGCAGGGAAGTGGAGAGGTTTAAGGAAACATCTCAATGCTCCCTGCATGCAGCAATATACTAGTTATGAAGACATGCAAATCCCAGCAGATGCAGGAGGTAGGTTTCATTATTATATGATTTTCAAGATGAAGAAACAAAGACTTACAGGATGGGATAACTTGCCTTTGATCACACAGCAGGAAAGAGACAGCCCAGAAATAATATTAACAAACATGCAAATAAATAGTAGTGCATATTTTATTTAACTCTTTTTTAAATAGGCCAGGCACTGTGCTGTGTGCCTGTTATGCTTAAGCCATTCAAACCTTACTGTAGCCTTTGAAGTAAGTATGATTATGGTTTTCTTTGTACGAGTGAAGAAATTGGGGCTGAGAGAGGTATTAGAAGCTAGTGAAGAGTGATACCAGGATTGAAGGATTGTCCACGCACATGCTTGGATTCTCTGGATGGAATTGTCCACCGGTGGCCATATGGTCACTATCTAAAAATGCCCAGAGTCAGAGAATGCACCATTCCTTAGGTCAATCCATTCCTTCGCTAGATAGAGGCAGCTGAATAGTCACTGTTTTGAGACGTTAGACTGTGAGCTTCCAAGGGAAGGACCAATTCTTTTATTTTTTTGTTTCCTTTTATTAAGTCATATACACATAGATCATGAATACATTTACGCTTTTGTGGGTTATAATGTGTTGTTTTTTTTAATACAATTTGGAATGGTTACATCAAACTAATTAATATAGCTTTCACCTCATTTACTTAATTACTGTGTTCAGACATTTATGTTCTATATTTGATAGATTTGACTTGTACCCTTACAATATGCTCCATAGGTGTGGTCCCGTTCTTACACTGAACAGCCTACACTAGAATCTGCCCTCAGTTGGAGCTCAGAACCCTTCTTCTATAAAAGATCAAAGCATCTTTTCAGTTTCGTCATCTACACTATCTCTGTCACAGCTACTCTGTCACTGTGGCTCAAACACATCGGAGACAACACTTAAACAACTGAGCATGAATGTGTTCTAATGAAAGTGTAATTACAGACATGGAAGTCTGCATTTCATAGGCTTTTATGTATCACAAAATACAATTTTTCATTTGACTTTTTCCCAACCACTTAGAAATATAAAACCCATTCCTAGGTTGTGGATTGTACAAAATCAGGAGGCAGGCCAAAGTCAACTCAGGGGCCATCGTTTGCCAATACTTGGTCTAGGATCTAGAAAAGCATCTGTGCAACCTAGTGCTTGGAGCAGGTTTTCTTTCCCAATACAAGGGTGTTTAAGGATATGTCAATGAGTTGCTTTTTCTACAGAGTGGTAAAAAGGCTGGAGTATAATTTTGGCTTGGCCCACGTCAATCCCTAGGGCTGAAGTACTGCAACTTAAACACCAGAAGGGAAAGTGGGAACCAGGTGGAATGGACCACATAATAATTAGCCTTGGTAAAGGGGCTGAACTTGATCTAAATTGCCATTTGGGTGCATAGTGTCATGTGACAATTCTGTGATTTAGTATGTTAGTGTTTTATTACCTTATATCTTTACACATACTTTGGGATATATTATTATCTCCATTCTATAGGTAAGGAAACCAAAACTCAAGAGAGTTTAAAGGACTTGCCTACCGTCAAACAGGTTGAAGGAACTCACACCCAAGCATTGCCTGACTCCAGTTTCCAGTACTACGCATCTGGGCATTCCATGAGCAGAGATACCAAACCATGCTCAATTTCCTTCCGGAAAGATTGGCAGTGACTCGGAGCTATCTTGTTGCATATTCATTGCTTCAGGCCTGTTGTAGGAACCTCCTGCTGCTGAGTGCAGCCTCTGATCAAAAACCCCTCTCAGCTTCCATTTCAATCCAGCACCAAATGATGCTGGAGGCCACAACCCTAGCAGCAGGGGTGGGGTCAGTGTTTACAGAGGCAGGATTAATTTGAAGACCCAGAGGGATGCTGCTGGATGTAATTCTTGCTTCCTACAAAGACAGCTGGGAGTCTACCTGCTGCTCAGGACAAGGAGTGCCCAGTGGGGCAGGGGCAGAGGAGCTGATCCACAGGCTGCGTTTTCAATGATAACAGGAAGAGCAATCAAAGCAGACATCATGGGGTGCCCTTCCCACGCTAGGCCTTGGTCAAGGGGCATTCCATGTGCTATTTTACTTAATCCTTATGACAAATGCAGAAGATGAGGCTGATTGCATTTACTTGGCAGATGAAGGAACAGAAGCTCAGCTGATCGATGTAACATGCTGTGCAAGCCTGTGGGACTCCAAAATCTGTACTCTTCTAGTTACTGGGCTCAGGAGTACAGTCCCAACGTGTCAAATCTGGATCTTTATCCTCCTTCAGCCTCTGATGGCTCAACAGCCATTGAACTAGATGTCTGAAATGACTCAACAGCACTGGTAGGAAAATAAACATTTCAGGCAGGGAGTGGTTGGATCTATATGGCATCAAACAAGCAATTTGATGGTCATTATTCATTCATTTGTCATTCCATCATCCATTCATCCATCCACCTGTCCAAACATCTATATATCCATCCAATTAATCAATCGTTCAGTTAAACATATAATCAATATTGTCTGAGTGTACCCTATTAGCCTGGTCCTATGATAACCCTGGGAAGGGAAAGATAAATAAATAAGATTTGTCTCTGTCCTTTGACAGAGGTTAACATTTTAGAGATGTGATGTTCCTGCATGCATTGATGGGAGCAACTTGTGGGGAAAAAGGCCCATGAAGACCCTTGCCAGAAAGCGATTTGAGGCCAGGGAGTCATACAGGTCATCCAACTGGACATTCATGAGTCTGTGGCACTTGAGAGCCTCCATTTCTTTTCCCTCTGCCCACTGCCCTCTCTAATGCCAACATTGTTATTTCCTAAGAGATCAGAATCTGAGTTGGTGAATTGATGGCACAAGTTGGTAAAACACTTATAGATTTGTGAATTCCTACTCTGAACTGACCATTAAGGGATACGCATTATGAGGTACTGGGCTCACTGGGGGTGCTCAAGGAGGCCCAGATGACCACCCACATTGTGACAAGATTCTCTCCTCGACCAAACTTTTATCAGGATCCTCTGGGCTCCCTTTGTGAGGAAGCCTGACCTTGGGCTCTGTCCTTGGCCCATCTACCCTGTTTCCCGAAAATAAGACATCCTCCGAAAATAAGACCTACTTACAGGACCGATAAGACGTCCCCTGAAAATAAGACCTAGCGCATCTTGGGGAGCACACCTTAAAATAAGACACTGTCTTCTTTTCGGGGAAACAGGGTAGTTTAAACAAGAATCCTGTAGGGTGAGTTTTTCACTATATTTCCTCGCAGTGATTTTTTAGCCACTGACCCTTCCTCACTCCACTCCTTGTCCATAAATCCTCATTCACTCTTGTTGTATTCAGAGTAGAGCCCAGTCCTATATGGAAGTCTCTCTTCCCCTGTTGCAACAGTTCCTGAATCAAATTTGCCCCCAACTGCTTTAACTTATTTATGGCTTAGGTTTCCTTTCACACACAGAAGTGCCGTGAAAGGAAGGTCCACACGGAAAAGAAGATTCATTTGCTCATTTAAAAATAGCATCACTAGATAACATCCGCTCTGAAAAGCAGTGTGTCCCCATGGTTCTGAGTCAGAGGGGATAACAAATATCATCTAGACATTGTAAATTCTTTGGAATAATAGTCAATGTAATGCTATCATTCTCAGACCTGGCATTTATTAACTGGCAAAATATCAGGATATTGTTTCTTTGCTTCGGTTTTCTTGCCTGTAAAACAGGCATAACAACAGCATTACTGCACAGGGACATGAGGATCAAGTCTGGAAGGGATTTTAAGTACTCAGTGGAGTGGCTGGCTCACTACAGGTGCTTGATGGAGACTACCGATAGTGTAGCAGTCATCAGTATTGGACATAAGAGAAGGGACTAGGTGATGGTGGCACATGGAACGTTTATGAAGCACCTGGTGTTATACACAACCCCTAAACTCAAGAAAGCGGGGCACAGACCAATGGATGTTGTGAAAATGCAACAACAGGAGAATTATTTCCAGCCTGGAGGTGGATGAGTCTTCAAAGAATGGCATGATAATTGGGATATTGCCATGACTGGAATTTATACATGAAGAGGGACCTGGGAGGACATTTCAAGAGGAGAATGCAGCACGCACAAGGGAGGATGCTGCAAAATTATCACCAGCCACCTTCCTTTATCCATAGTTTTAAAATCCCAAATGTTTTGAAAACCAAAAAAAAAAAAAAAGAAAGAAAAAAAGGATAATATAACTAGGTTTCTTTGTGACAAACTGGAGCTAATCTGCTCTGATTTTAAAATGTTTATAGATTTTATTTTCCAATTTTGTATGAGTGATCATGTCTCATGGCAGAACATTCAAGAGTTTTGTTCTGGGCTGTTGACCCAGAATCTCATTGGAGATGTTATGTATTATGGGGTGTATGTAGCACATTACCTTTCTAAAATAGGAATAGTTGTAAATTTCAAAACATGTCTGGTTTTGAATAAGGAGATATGAACCTATATTAATATTAGCTCATATTGATTGAGCATTCGTTGTATTCCAGGCACTTCTCTAAAGCATTTAACTAAGTGAATCCTCCTGGGATAGGTAGGCACTGGTATTATGTTTTTTACACAAATGAGAAAACTGATATATGTGCACTTCTACCCAGGCTCACACAGCTGGAAAGTTTCTGGCAGGCTATAAAGTCACAAAGCCTTGCCTCAAAGCCTGCACTATTAAACACTACTTGATCACTTGTCTATGTGTGTGTATAATGTTCAGTAAGAGCAAGTGTGGCTGGTTGTATTATTTACTCACAATTCTTCTTTCCCTCTCCTCTCTTTCCATGCCCTCCCCTTCAAGGAACTATACTTCCCACCACACCGACATTGAGCTCGCTTTTTAAAATTTTTTTTTTATTAAGTCTTTTGTACATAGATCATAAATACATTTATGCCAATTTCAGTGTGTTGATTATTTGTACAAGTTGGAGTGCTCACATCATACTAATCAGCATAGCTTTCACCTCATTTACCCAATTATAGCATTAGGACATTTGTGTTCTAGAACACATGATAGAACCAACTTGTACTTGAGCTTGCTTTAGCTAACAAAAATATTAACAGAGAGGGTGTGAACTGTAGCTGTGCTTTTGCAGTGGGCTTTGTTGCTCATATTCTTGTGATTTTTCCATGATAAAGCCTGACCCAGGCCACTATGTGGACTTCAGAATGAGAGAAAAGTAAACCAGATCTGAACCCATTCCATGATGGGAAGCACAGCTGCCTCTGGCAACTCCCAATTCACAAAGGAAAAAAACAAATGCTTGTTGTCGTAGGTCCCTGCAAGTTGGGGATTTCGTTCTTGTTACGCAGCATTATCATAGCAATAGCTGACCAGCACAACAAGTCATTTGAATTGCTGGACATGAGATGGATAATGGAGAATTTTCAGAGATAAGGATTTAAAGTTGAGATCCACATTGGGATGTCTCCCCAAAAACAATGTTAAAGATTTTACTTCCATTTTCATAGCCATGGAGAATCTTCCAATGCTTTCACATAGAGCCATGAAATGGTATGACTTTGATTTTCTACATTGCAAACAAAGTCTTCTTTTTAAAATATAAATAGAGTCACTACTTCTGTTCTGTATTTCCACAAATACATTTACTTGACATTTGTCAAAAGCTTCCTGTTGTTCTTAGGATAAAACACCAAATCCTTAACGTAATCCAGGGTCCTTCTGGGTAGACTGTGCTCAGCCCTTAATCACATCAAGCACGATGCTCCCCTTGTGCTGTGTTCCCAACCACACTGGCCTTCTTTCAGTTCCTTGAATGTGCAGTACTTTTTGTGCCACGGGACCTTTGCACATGCTTTATGATAACTCCCTACTCATTCTCAATTTAATTGTAACTTCCTACTAGAGGCCCTTTCTAATGTATTTGGTAGGTCAATTGCCCTTGTTATATGTGCACTTCTGTTACATTTCACTTATTACAGTTATAATTTCACCATTTGTGTAAAAAATTTGATTAGTGCCCATCTCTGCCACTAAATCGTCTACTTTCTGAGAGCAGCTATAGAGTCTCTCTCTCTCTCTTTCCTCCACATCTTTTTATTCCCAGCATTAGAATAGCCCCTGATGCAATGTTGATGCTCAATAAAATTTGTTGAATGAAAAAATTCTGTAACATGATAGCTTAGATAGCAGTGAGGACAATGGATTATTCTGGCTGCCTAAAGCACAGAAGAACATAACTAATCCTTCTTCCTTACATCAGCCCTTTCAACTCTCAGCTGATTTTTCTGAGACTTTGCCAAGACAGATCTCTCACAAAACAACAGTGTGGTGGGAATGCATTATCAATCTGTTATCACCAACCGGGAAGTATGACCTTAACATACTGCAATATGGTCAATCTACAAGGCAGGTGTTTATCCCATGTCCCTCAACATCTGCACCGTAATTCTACAATCCTATAATTGGAAGAGGATGAAACATCTGGATGTTACAAACCCTCTCGACAGATTGTCTATACCATCATCTTCGAAATCAATGCACAAGAAATGAGTTTCTTGAATAGCAAATATAGTGACTGGTGACAGAACACACTGTTTAAGTCCCTTCGTAGTACTAAGCAAAGACTGGATTTTTTTGAGGAGTGACTAGGAATTGGGATCTGGCAATAAAAGAGACCATGAGTAGGACAGAATGATGGCTTCATTTTGAATAGTTTGTGCTGGAGAAAAAGGGTACACATCATTCATGTATTGTTTATGAAATAACTAAATTAATTCAGTGAGTAATCAATACTTTACAGCCACTTTACAGAAGATAGAAACCAATATCTGAATTAGGTTAAATGATGGGTAGTTACATATGGGTGTCAGAGCAACATGGAGAAATTAGGTCCCAGAAAATCATTATAGGCAAGGAAAGGGCTAGTTCTAATCTCACTGTGATCCTCAAATTGATTGCAATGATGCCAAAGATAGGAATACATTTTGGAGAGCAGAAAAATGGCATTGGTGATATTACGGGTTGGTAAGGACATGGCAGTAGAAATTGGCACGGTTGCTTTGGCACTTTGGCATTACCTTGTAAAAATGAATATGCTTATATATGGCGATGCAGCAATTACTCTTCTCAGAATATATCAAAAGAAACATTCACCCAAGTATAAAAAAGGGCATATAACAGAAGTTCACTGCAATATGTTCATCACAGCAAAAACCTGGGAACCAATTCATGTACTAGAGGACCAACTAAAACTCTGATGTAGTCGTCCATGGTGTACTAGCCAGCCCTGAAAAACGTATTAACATATAAATATTTCAAAGATGCATCATTGAGAAGTGTAGGAGGAAGATCAAGTTGTCAAATTACATAGCTAGCATGTTTTAATTTTCTTAAATACACTCAAGGTAACAATACAGTGTCTTGTCCATTTTTGCTGCTATATTCTTATGTATAATTACGTAGCAGGTGGCCCGATTATTACAACCCAAATTGTTAACAGCAGTCACCTTAGGGGATGGATGGGAGCTGGAATAGGTTCTGGGGCTCACTTGCGAATTCAGCGCTATGTATAATATTTTGGTTTCTTTTATTTTTTTTCCACAAGTGATCATATAATCATACTTGTTAAATTCAAAATAATCCTTTAAAAATCAGCTTGTTCAAATCAGCATAAACAACTAACAAGAAAACCAAGAAACTCATATTAGTGAAATTTTACTGAAATTGCAGCACCCAAAACTTAGAAGGGGAGAGTCTCTTAGAATGAGCCCAAGGTTTCCTGGTGCCTAGACCTGGCTTCGGAGAGCTTTCACGGATGGCTGGTCTAACTGTGGACAGTCCAAGCCTTGTGCTAACTCTGACAACCGGGAACTTCTGAGAAATGTGGAAAAAGAAGCTGTTTCATTATGAATCAGCAACTGAGGTTGAGGCAGGGGGAAGGAATCAGCAAGGAGTAAGGAAATTTACCACATCTCTTCAAGAAGGGCTTCCTGAGAATCACTGCTGACAGTGGGCTTATTTAAAGAGTTTATAAATCATCTGAAATGGATTTATAGTTAAATATCCAAATGTTCAAAGTACTTTTAAGCTCTGCTGTAGGAAAATGCCAAGCAGATAAGGATAAACACGCCACTGAGCAGAAATGATCTCAGGTCTGACCCAGTCCCATAATTCTTAAATCTCACCAAGTTGTTGTGAGGATTAAATAAAACTGCTCATGAATGCCCTTGGAAAATTGTAAAATGCTATACAAATGTTGCTTATTACTATGATTATGTTGTAGTTGGTTTTACAACAGAATTTGATAACAGAGCTAGAAATGGAATCCATGATGGGGTTTGGTATTCTATTCAGCCATCTGCCCTGACGATAAGCACTTTACAAGAATGATTTTGTTTTTACGAGGAATCATCCTCATTTTCTTCTTTTCTTTCTTTTTTTTTCTTTCTTTCTCTTCTTTTTCTTTAAATAGCAGTCCTATACCCACATTTAAAAGTTTATAAAATAGAAAAGAAATAAAACCACCCCCATTTTCAGTAGCTGCAAAATGTCACCTAGTATCTGCTGTATGAATGAATGAATGAAAGTACTGTTACATTTTTGCCAGCTTCTCTTGGAGCTTTTTCTCATTGGCATGTTTTACCTGGCGATTGCACCACGGAGCTCTACACTTTGTAACCTGCGCTTTCTGCTCATGCCGTTAACAGCTCCTCGTGTTACCCTACGGCATTCAGAATCTTCCCAGATTCAATGTATAATGTACTTCCTCCATCCTTCATGTTGAAATACCCTCACATCTTCCATACCCTTTTCCAGGAGGTAACTAAGTACAAAAAGTTTCCATGTACCTGCTTTTTAAGAATATCCCAGCATTTAAAGTATGGTTGATGGGAAACAATAATAAAATAAAATACAGTTTATGGCTGGTGGTTGGCAGAATAATACATTTTACATAGAATTCATTATTAGTGCCGTGATTCTGGTTATTATTATCATTTTGCTTTACGGAAGAAGACTATTCTTTGAACTGGTTGGTTTATTGACTTGATTTTTAAGGTAAAGAAAGAAAAGATTCTCTAGGAGATAGAGTTTATTTTTAAAAGGAGGTAGGGCAGCGATTACCCAATACAATAAATATTATTATACAATTAAAAGGCCTCAAAGAAGTAATTCTATGGAGAGACAGCCTGTTTTTGAAGTGTAAGCCAGCCAGCAGTGCTGATGAAAAGCCCTTTCTACAGAACTCCTTGAGGAAGGATCTGGAGTGGCAGAGGACCCCTCTATTCTTGCAAATGGCCTTTCTCTCAGAGGCTGTCAAAGAAGAGGAAATACAACAGCACGTGCGATTATAACCCCGTGAGACTCCCAGCTCAATATTCAGAACTCATTCATTTGTTAGTGATTCACTTCTTCCAAGGATCCTGCTGGGCAGATTTTCCTGTATCTACTTTTTCTACTGATTATAATCGGGCAACACATATTCTACCATCTCTTATTTCTCCTCCTCCCCACACTCCCCATCCCCAAGTTTGGGGCCCCAGGACTTATAACACTACTAAGTCCTCGGATCCATCAGATGGCACAGACTCCAGTACCTACGTCTAGTTGCCAAACAATTCTGGGACCAAGGGAGGCAGGCTGATTCTGTTCATCCCCTGAATTCTTTCAACCGCTACATTTAATGGGATGATTATATCCTATGGACCAAGCAGTCATTCATTTGTTGTTTTCATAAAACAAACATTGACTGAGTTCCTGTCATGTGTCATGCACGGTTATAACTGAGGATAAAAGAGAGGATGAACCAGACAAAGATCCTGCCCTCATACAATTCTAGGCCAGTTCTGGGAGACAGGACATAAAGAAGTGAAGGAATAGCAATGCAAGTCCGGGTATGCTGTGAAGGATACCAAACAGGGCACTGGGTTGAGACTACGTGGGAGTGCTAGACTTTGGTCCGTATGCGGCAGGCAGGCCTTTCTGAGAAATTCACACCTGAGATGAGAATTACATGAGAAAGACTCAGACACATGAAAATCTAATGTAAGAGTGTCCTGGGCAGAAGGAGAACCACAGCAAAGGCCCTGGGGCAGAATCAAACTATATGTGTTCAAGGAACAGGAAGAAAATCATTGTTTGGCCTTCCTGGGTGAAGCTCAGAGAGCAAGGGAGAAAGCTGGGGTTGAGGGGGAGTGGGCAGGGTAGATGAAGATGGAGAGGAAGCCTGGAAGCCCACCACTGGGGCAGTGAAATACTTGATAAGGACTTTAGTGTTCACTCCAATTGTAAAGCTTCTGCCTTGACTGGCACTTTCCTCCCTCTGGTCAACCTGTTTCATGCTCGTCTCCCAACAGTGCTGGAGTATTCTCCCAAAGCTCTAATGACACGATTTATACATAGCCCTTACAAATCTTTTTCTGCTCTCTGTGCCCCTGCCCAAGGCTTGCAGACTTGCTTAAACATGAGAGCTGTTCCAGCTAACAGCAAACCTGAACCAGATGCCAACATTCTGGTCTATTCTGTAAATCTCTGCTCATTCTGTAAATCCCTCCTGAACCATGTTCAATTCTGCTCTGCTTTTTAGACTTGACATCTTGGGCATTTTGGAACCCAGTAAGTATACCCTAGGCTGATATTTTTATCCCTACTAAGTAGGATTCCACTTGGCCTCTCTCTCTTTCTTCCTCCCTTTGGCCCTGTGCCTACTCCTAGCACGCCTTGACCTGACCACTCTCTTGTTAATGCTTAATCGTACATTGTAGTGGCCCCAAAACAGTACTGTTAAGCTCAATCATCAGACTAATTCACTGGACTTAGCTCCAAATAACTCTTGGCTGTTTCAAAAAATCAAATCTGGAGATTTGTCACAATTGAGGACATTTAAAAATTATGTTCCAGACTCTGATCGTAATTTCCAAAGCGCAGTTCCCAGTATAGCGGGGAAATGGCCATGTAATTGGAACAAAGCTGTGACCTCCTCAGAGGTCTGTTTGGGGGAGGAATCACATCCACATGAGAGTGTATTTGGTCATGTTTAGTCTCATGGCCTCCCTACTCACCCATGTGTTTGTGGTCATAACTCTTGGGGTGCCTTGGGGCATAGGTTCTTATCTGGTAAAATAGGCACCAAAGTGGGAGAACCAGGGCAGCAAAGCTGAAAAGTCGCGTTAAATATTTGCATTTTGGGCAACAGCTCCCGTCATGGCATGATTTCTAGAACATTCATCATTCTGGCTACCCTATTTTTGCCTCTGGTTTTTAATAAGAATTTTTTAAAATAGTACTGAAGACAGAATTCTCCCCTCCAAGTGCAGTCTTAGCAGTGCAAACAGGCAATTATGATGAGCTTCCCTTCAGAGAAGGAAAGCCAGGGGCTCACAGGCCAGATCCAGCTCCCAGAAGTGACTGTTTGGGTCAATATGGTGTTTATTTCCGAAAAATAATGTTGTCAACACTTAGAAATTGAAAGAGTACCCATAAAATCAAGGTCTTGACCCTTTCTTTAAAAAACTGTAAGACCTGGTGACACTGGGTCCACTTAGCTTGTAAATTAACAAACATCTCGTGTACTTTTCCCTTAGGGTAAGGCTGTGCGTTCTCACTTGCCACCATCTCTGTCTGGCCCAAGGAGGTGTGTATATGTTTCTGATCTCTGCATGCAGGCATCACAAGCCAAACAGTTAACAGTGAGAAACAAATCTGATTTGGAATCAGAAGGGCCAACTTTACACATTCAGCCATCACTGATCATCATTGATCACTTACTAGGTGTGAAATCTCACACTAGACTCTAGGGGTAAGGCCATGAGCAAGACACAGTCACTGCCCTTATAAAACTTCTGGTTTAGCAGTAAAGGGAGAGAAAGGAAGAGTTACCTGCCTTGCTTATGAATTGCAGAGGTGAGAAGTGCTTCCAAGAAAAAACAGAGAGCACTATTAAAACAAATAGTAGAAAAACCTGCCTTGTCCAGGAGACCAGGGAAGCCTGCTCTAAGAATGTGAAATTTAAGCCAAGCCTGCAGGACAAGGAGAAGTCAGGGGTTGTGGAAATGGAGAAAGGAGAGTTCAAGGCCAAGGAAATACCAGGCACCCAGACCTTGAGGCAGGAAGGAGGTTGGCACATTTTGGGAATTGAAAAATGGTCTTTTTCTTTGCTTCTTCTTCTTCTTTTTTTATACTGTAGATAAACCTTAGGAGTATTTTATTTTGTTTCTTCCCTAAGAACAGGTACCAGCACCTTTTCACAATGATGATCTTTCTAATATACTCGGTATTGTCAAGCAAGCGATAGGTGTGCTGGCTATGGCCTGTGTTTTTACACACAAATGTGTGACTCCCTGGCAGAAGATGCATATTTATATTTTTTTCCCTAAAAAGACAATGAAATATATGTAACTTATAAGTTCTCAACCTCATCAGCCTGTGACTACAAAATGAGATTACACGCTTCTCTCATAAGCAAATTATTATGGCCTGAGGTCCTCCAACTGTCTCCCAGCTGTTTCTGTGGGCCTCCTGTGTGTCCAGAATTATGTTCCTAGTTGCAGTTTGCTCTGAGCTTCTTGTCTTGCTGGGCCCAGCTGTTCTGGTTAGTGACTACTGCTAATGTTATACTTGCCCTTGGGGAAAGAATACTACTGTTTGGGTCAGCCCTGGTATGTTTCAACATTTGCTAGTGGAATCTGAACTCGGAAGCACTCCTGGAGGTGGAAAACTTTGCCATTGCTGGGCACAAAGGCCAATTGCCCCATAAAGCCTTGCCTGGGCACCTTTATCTTGGCCTAATCCCCTCCTTCCTCCTCATGGCCAGAAGACCACTCGTTTCCACAAACAGAACCCCTGGCACTGCAGTGCTGAGAATCTTCACTAGGTAATTTTGGGTTAATTGCAAACTCGGTTCATTCCTGGGTCTGTAATTGTAAAACAGATACATTTACCAAGTTTCCTGTGTCATTGGGAAGATAATGAATGTAGAAGCATTCTGTGCAGTCTGAAAATTCCATAGAAGCCTTGCATAACAGATCAGAGCTGGGCCCCCCAAAACACCTAGGTTGGTTGGGCGCAGTGGCTCATGCCTATAATCCTAGCACTCTGGGAGGCCAACACAGGAGGATCCCTTGAGCTCAGGAGTTTGAGACCAGCCTGAGCAACAGCAAGACCTCACCTCTACTACAAATAGAAAAATTAGCCAGGCGTGGTGATGTGTACCTGATGTGTACTCAGCTAATTGGGAGGCTTGAAGCAGGAGGATCACTTAAGCCCAGGACTTTCAGGTTGCAGTGAGCTACAATGATGCTACTGCACTCTAGTTAGGGTGGCAGAGCAAGACTCTGTTTAAAAAAAAAGTCTGAGATTAATATCTCAGTGCCAACCAGGAAATGTGTGACAAGGGAGTCGGGGCTCTCAAGGACTCTCTGGTGACACACAACTAGTGGCACGGCCACTCAGGATCTCGTGAACATACAGGTTTTCCTATGCCCCTGTGTTTCTCCCATGCTATTCTTCAGCCTGCAAAGTCCTCTCTTTGTTATAACCACTGTAGGTAAACAGGACCACATAGGATTCCACTTATTTAAAAATGAGAAAAAAATTAAACTTCAAGTGATGTAAGAAAAACTGAATCAACCAGTTTATATGAATAGTCCTTGGGCAATATTTCAAGCACAACTTGGTCTGGAGTTCAAAGGACAGTAAGACAGAATTTCTTTCTTCATTTCTTACCTCTGTTTTCTTGACATTCATTCCATTCTTACCCGCAATATACTCTCCACCTGGTTCCAGTAGTTCCTACACTAAGGGGGTCATTACAAAAATTTTGAGATATACAAAAATTAACCAACAGAAAACACACACAGATGGAAACAAATGAAGCCCTTCCAGCAATGTCGATATACCAAACAAGTTGGAACTTGCATGGGTGAATCAGAAAGGAAGCCATTTACTGTGTCTCTTAAAAGTGAAATAACGGAGCATAACTCAGTCTGTCTCAAAATTTTGGTAGTGACCTATGTACCCTCTCTCAGGTAGGTATGAAACGTGTAAGTGGTAGAGCCCAGAGACGAGACTGGAGCAGAGATGTTCAGGCCAGGTTTATTGATAAGGGAGGATGACCCACCTGGGCAGTGCAAAGGTGGCATCTGTGCCCATGGGCAGTTAGAAACCCTTTTTATATGAGACCAAAGGGGGATGGGCAAATTCCACAGTTTGCACAGAATTTGGTGAGTAAAGGTCTTTCGCCAAGAACTTCTTGGGGGTGGGGCTAACTAGGTCCTTTGTCTTGAGGTAGGGGAGGAGGAGAAGAGGCAAGAGTTTGTGTGTGGCCGCGTTAGGTCCCCCAACAGGTCAGATGGTCAACTGTACTATTAACTCAGAAAAGAGTCTCAGAAAGGTATCATCTTGTCCTGAATCCGTCCCAAAATTAGTGGCCAAAGATGGAAGGCTGTATCAGTCATACACATATCCTACCAGTTTTACCCACAGCACATGGCCTGGTACCCAGGGTGTCCCAATGTCAACTACTGGGTGGCAAAAAGCTCAGATATCTATCACCATATTCTTGCACCACACTGTCCATTTTTCCCACTTAAAAACTTCTCTTCTTCCTTCAAAAACTGTATTTTGCCAGCTATGTGAAATTACATAAAAGTAGTTTGTATTCTGGAGTCCCGCAGTTCTCTGCAGAAAGTGCCTCTATAGAGCTTATCCCATCAGACTACACTGTATCCTAATTGGTTGCTGAGAGCTCCTCAAGACGTAGTAAGAGCCAGGACCAACCTGATTCATCTTTTTGCTCCCTGCATGGAGCATGTTTCCTGGCACAGAGAAAAGGCTATGTAAGAGTCGATGACTGTCCCCATATATTCAGCCTTAGTTTATTTTTTTTATTATCTTTATGAACTGACTATATTTATTTTGTGGTCAAACAACACTTCTTACAACTTATTTATTTTTCCCTTTTAACACAAACACATCCCAAGTTGGTTTTCCTTCTCATTTGCTGAGAATATAATTCATATGTTAGACCTTAAGAAAAGACTTTAACCTGAGCCCCTACTAAATTTCAACTTCTTGGTGTCTTTCTAGCTCTCTAAGCTGATCAGACAGTCTTAAGTCCTGATTTCATCACTGCCTTCATTAGCTCCCACACTCAGCCTTTGTCATCTGCTGATTTGTCAGACTTCTAGGTCCCCATCCAATCACTTAGTAGGACAGAACAGAACACAGAGCCCCAGGATCATTAATAGAAATCTCCAAGGCAAAAAGATCTAGCCCTTCCAGATAGAAATCCACACAATCGTATCATCCTCACCTAAACACATCACTGTCTTATCAACTCGGCCATAATGGAGATTATCTCTCAGTTACTCAGCAAGTCAAGAGAGTCTGGTCTTCATAGAATTTATTTTTTAATTGACATTTTTTTTTTATGTGGGAGATTTCAAATAAATGTCTCAATTTTTGGCTTTTATAGAAGCTCAAATATGCTGTAAACATACCAACCTTATAGCAGCTTTACTTATAATCCCCCAAGCTTAGAAACAACAAAAAAAATATTTTAGCCAATGAATAGATAAACTGTGGTATATCCAGACCCTGGAATATTATTTAGCACTAAATGAGCCACCAAGCCTTGAAAAGGCATGTAGGAGCCATAAACACATCTTACGAAGTGAAAGAAGATAATTTGTAAATGCAACACACTGCATGATGCCAACTATGGAATTATGGAAAAGGGAAAATTATGAAGAAAGTCATTTCCGGGGGTGGGGGAGGAAAAGATGAGTATGCTGAGCATGGAGGAGTTTCAGGACAGTGAATATACTCCATGCAATATTATAGTGATGGGTATGTGTCATTACACATTTGCACAAACTCATATGGTGTCTGATACCAAGAATAAACTTGAACGTATAGTATGGACTTTGAGTAATAACCATGCGTCAGTGTGGGCTCAACACGTTACAAGCTACCCCTCTAGCGGGAATGTTGATAACAGGGGAGGTTGTGTATACCTATTTGAGAAGTTTCTGCATCTTTCACTCAAGTTTCCTGTGAAACCAGAAACCTCTCTATAAGACAAAGTTTGTATTTAGAAAATCTCAAATACTGGGCAACATGGGCCTATGTTACCAAACTGCAGTAACAGTAGAGGCACAGTACTGGGGAGAAATATTCTCCAGTTTGCTACTGTCCACATCGGGCCTTGTCCACTTACTTGCCTGGCCCTCATCAGCTTTGGAGTTTGCAAACCCTGCTGTTTGCATTTCTCTAATGCACTAAATCAACTGTTATAGGCTTGTGAGTTCACCGTGTCCAGATGCCCTATATATATACCTCAAGCAAGGCTTCGGTAGGAAAGCAAACACCCTCAGCCTGAACATCTCCAGTAGGGAGGAGCCTATGGGGCCACAGAGATGACTTCTAAAAGAGCTGATCATTAACATTCTTACTCAGGTAATTAAACACGCATCTCAACCTCCCTTCTTTGTCCATTAGGCCTGATTCGGTCCTCTGGAGCCATGCTGAACCACAATGACCACATGCTTCCCACATAGGCTGATGCATCCACGTTTTGCAGGCTCTCCCCCTAGGTGAGAGAATGAGCATGTTTGATCCCCATCTAGGCAACTTCAGTTCTTTTCCACCACTTCTAATGGGTAATGGTTTCCCGACTTATCAACCTGGTTACCTACTCTTAACCGATGAGTGTTTGGCAGTATTCAGAAGGCAGAAAGAATCAGAAAGAGAGCAAGTTCTTAGAATCAAGTCCAAACCCATCTCTCTAAAGAGCAAGAACCTCCTCCCAGGAAATATCAAGGAGACTTAAGGTGGAAAGGAATCTCAGGGATCATCTGACCTTTCCTAAAATAGGTATGATGATTATGGACCCTTGAAAACCAGCTGTGACTTATCGGCCTGGTAAACAGGCAGAAGATATATGGAGATAGAATCTGATAGCACACAGCCTTGTGATTCCTGCCAAAGGATTCATAAAGAAGGATCAACCTTCACCTGGGCATCTAAATTTTGAATTCTGCTCCAACAAACAGAAGAAATCTGGACTTTTCAACTGTGCTAAAGCTCACTTGAAATGCAACAGAAGGCGGAGAGCCAGCGCAAGGGCCTGTGTTTGGGATAATGTTTCACCTGGGAACCAATTACCACTAGGAAGAATGTTAGAGAATTAGGGAAACTAACCTTTTCTAATCTGCTGTCTAACAGAAACCTCTCAGCAGCCAATCAATAACGTCCATGGTGAAGAGGCACACGAGAAGTCTCCCTCTTCGCCTCCACATAAGTAATTAAAGCCAGTTTAATGAGATTGCCCAGGAGCTGGGGTGTCTGAGTGCAGGGGAAGTAGACAGCAGATTGAATGAGAGCGGCATTTCGGGAGAAAACAGATATTGAAGGAAATATGAGTTAAAGCTTTTGGGTGTGAATCACCGAGTCCCTCAGCAAAATATGGGATGAGAAACTTTTGGAAGCAGGCGCCTGAATAAACAGAAAGGCGATGATTACCTGCCACGGTTGACAGCTGAGGAAAGGAGGAATTGAAAAAGATCTATTGCCCATGAGATCCGCTCCTTGTCTCCCCGTCTTGGGAGAAAACTGAGCTCCTAAATCTCATCCTCCCTTTCTGGAGTAATGGAAAGAGCCTGGGTTTAGAAACTCTGTTCTGCCATTTAGGAGCTCAAACAAGTACTTTCACCTTCTTAAGCCTCAGTAGCTTTTGAGAGGTGTAAACGATGGTGCCCAGAGAGACGGGAGTGGAGATGTGCAGGACAGGTTTATTGAAAGGGGAAGGGGACCTGCCTGGGCAGTGCTAAGATCGCGTGTTCACCCAGGGGCTGTAGGGGGTGGGCAAATTCACCAGCTTGCCCAGAAAGTTCCCCAGCTTTTACGTGAACTTCTCTGGGGCATGGGTCTAGCCAGATCCTTTGTGTCTTTGTCTTAAGAGGAGAGGAGGAAGAGGAAGAAGGGAAAGGGTTCAGGTGTGGCTGTGTTAGACCCCCTAACAGCTTCTCCTGCAAAAATGGGATAGTAACGGTAAGTGCCTTTTAAGGATTTGGTGAGGGGTGAGTGGGATCATGCATTTAAAGAGCTAAGCACAGTGCCTGGCTCCCAGTGAGCATCAGGTAGAAGGATACCGTCGTCAGCCCTTGTCGGCCCTCAGAGTCCAAGACAGTACCTCCAGGCGGTGGGAATAATAACATCTCATAGAACATTGTTAGGTTGACATGAAGTCCAGAGTGTGAAAGTGTCAACTATACTTGGCAAGGAGCAGGTGCAAAAAACCAAACCAAAACCAAAAAAAAAAGGCAGTTAGCCCTCCTGCCTAGGCTAAAAAATGCAGACAGGATATCAGCAAAGAAGTAACAAGTAGCAAACTGCCTGACAGAGTCAGTTGCAATTTGTGGGGGCAGTGAGAGGTGAGATGAAATTTCAGAATTTCAGTACAGGGCTTTGCTCCTTTCCTTTCAAAAATGTCTGCCTTAGGGAAATGTGATCAAGTCCCTTCCAATAGAACTGTTTCCCTCAAGCCATCCTTTGGGAGCTGTGAGGCCACCTTTGCCACCTGACCTCTTGGAGCCAGAAAGCCTTGAAGACAGAGCATTAGCAGCCAGGGGTGCTGGCAGCCCCCAGACGGAGCCATATGGCTTACGACACGTTACCCATAAATTACGGAGCACGGAGCTGAACAAAAGGATGTAAACTAATTCTGCATTTTTATAACAGATTCTGCTGTTCAGCACTGCTTCCCACCAAACAGAATCTATCTGCATATACCTGTGCCAAGTGCATCCTGGTCAGCGGCCCTGTGATTTAAGATCAGCTATTTCTTGTCTCCATCCTACATAATGAAGTCAGTCACATTTTATTGCCAAATGGCCCTGCTAATGCCTCCGTAACTGCCCATCGAAGGTGCTTTTGCTTTCAGAATAAAGAGCAAATCTGAATTTCACCAAGATAAACTTGTGACTGGGTCAATACATTGAATGGTTATCGTTTGTACCCTGCACTTTATCTATTTTTAGGCCTTGTTCCTGCAAAGGAATAAAAATGTATTACCTGGATGTGTAAAAGCCACAGGCCTTCCAGAAGGTGGGGGAGGGGCAGTTGTGAACTGCTTTCTGTAGGGTGGAGGAGGTAGGGGGGGAAGCCTTCATGGTTGGAGGAAAGAACGGTAGCAGGGATGTGGGCCACGGAAATAAGGGGCAAATCGCTTATTCTAGTGCCGATGCTACATTTTACAAGGCCCTTTTCTTCATGAGTGACATTCAATCTTCTTAGAGTTTCCATTGCTTAGCCCCATTTTACAGAACAGGAAACTGAGGACCAGAGGTAGAAAGGAGTTTTTCTGAGGTCATCCTGGATCTTAGCTGGAAACCAAGTTTCTGGTTCTCTCCCTTCTCAGATGTGTGGAAAAAGTGTGGCCTGCAACTCAGCAAAAAGGAAGGACACCCCTTTTAGCAGAAGGGCAAGAGCGCAAAGCACCATGTTCTCTGCCATGATGACACTGAAAACATTCTCGACACTGGCTGCCCCCACGCCTGGGCCTGGAGTGAGGAGATACAGGGCAGAGTCCAGACCAGCCAGGACAGACATGGAGCAAAAGCAAAAAGTAACACTTCCCCATCTCATGCCACTGAGATCCAGGGCGGTGCGTTACCGAGGCCCAACCTAGCCCTTCCTGACTCTCCAACTCCAATGTGGGGGTCTGCACGCCACTGAGGAAAGCCAGAAGTTGGCTGAGCTCAGGTGTCTCAAATCCAAGTCCATAATTTTCCTTCTATTATAAACCCCCTATTTATGTCCTCCATTTTGCAGAACAAGAAATTAAGTTTTGGAAGAAGTCAAGTCACAGGCAGCCTCAGTTTGTCTTTTTCGCTTTAGTATCTGAGCTTCTCTTACACTTCTTTTACTTCCCATTCCTTAGCTCATGGGAAATCCTATCATTTTGTCATTAGGAACACAGGCTTTGGAGCCAGCCTGCCTGGATTAAAATGTGTCTAATCTCCACTACTTAGATCAGCAAGTGTGCAATCTTTCCGAGTCTTCATTTCTTCATCTATAAAAGGGGGAGGACGATATAAGTATCTCCTTTTCAGGGTTATTGGAAGAAGTGCTTGGCACGGTTCGTGGCACGTGCTAACCACACCCTGAATGCTGCCCAGGGCTGCAACTCCACCTTCCTCTAGTACTCACAGAAAACGCCAGCCCTCTTTGGGTGCTTTCAATGCCAGCTCAGTCCCCACACTGTGTCCACCAGCCTATTCTGTTGAGGTGCCATCAAGCCTGCCTCTGAACCCCAACAAGAGCAGGAGAGGGGACCCCACTTGCAATAAGCACCCTGGAGGTAGCATAAGCAGATGGATTATGACCTTGGGCCAAGTTTCCCCAAATTCTTCTCCATTGCTCACTCATTCTCAGAAAGTATAATTATTTGTCTCAACACTGCTATCATTATTTAATAACTTTATTTTTTCTTCCACTTATTATTAAATATTACTGTGAACCTGCCGTTACTGGGCATACTACTAGATATCAAGAATATAAATGATGATCAAGACACAGCCCTCGAGAGTGAGGGTGAAAGACGCTTTCACTGTAGTATCTGAGCTTCCAATTCTGAAACACTCTGATCAGTGTTCGTAATAGACGATGTAAAGAGTTTTATGGGGGCATAGTGCTTTATTCTATAAATCTATATTAAGCATCTATTTTGTGTCTGACATTTTACTCAGCACTGGAGATGGAGTGATGGAAACACTGTGAACTCTTTATTTTCACATGGAGCTTAGAATCTAACATTTTTGCCAGCATCTGTTCGCCCATCTAATTTCCTCTAATCCCAGCCTTTAAAGTTAAGGTGTAGATAATTCTACACTACAAATCCAAGGGTAAGTTTGCAATCAAGGTATGGCCAATGAGAGTTGATCATGGTCACTGGTTCAGGAAAGGGCGCATGGTCCAGCTGTCCCTTTAGAGCCAGAACCTAGACACATACCTGCCAAAACTGTTGGAAAAGGGATCATCTCATTTTGCTGGGACTCCCCCATTAGTAGGATACAAATCTGGAGTAACCAGTGTATCTTTATCTGTATGTAAGGAGGAGCAGGCTGAGGATAAAACTGGCAGACAAAATAAGAGAGGCAAGAGATGAAGAAAGAAAGACTTCCGTTGACATTTTCTTAGTTGCAATCATACTGAGTTATACTTGATCTAACCATACCTGAAGCTGTTACTATGCTTTAAAATTATTTAGTTAATTGAGTATGCTTTTGTGTAAGCCAGATCAAATGAGTTTCTGTCACTTGCAAATGAAGGAATTCTAATGCACTAGACAAAGAAAGAGAAAGTATAAAGTTCTATGAAGAGAGATAAACATTTCCCAGTCCAGGATCTCACTGTGGGTGTGGGAAATGCATTTCACTTCACTGTTTCCCTAGCTAAAGGATCAGGCTAGGAGTGGCTGGAGTTTAGACAGGGCTGACCCAGAGAGATCTGTGGGAAGTCAAGGCTCCACCCAGGCCCCATCCAGAAACATTTTTTAGGTAGGACTAATCACCACATGGCTTTGCAAATGTCAGCAAACAGAAGTATGCTCTTGCCTTCCCCTCAGACAAGCTAGATGCAACTGTTCCCTTTCTCTCCTTCCCTGGTGCCAACCTTCTAGATGGTCACCCTTGCCAAGCCTTTGAGATTTTAGTACTGAAAACTGAGCTTCCAAATCCTCCCACTAGGTCAAGCCCAAGTGGCCTGAGACATATGGCCTTGGAGACAACCCAACCATTTCACATGCATGTTCTTTCCAAAGCTTTCCTGCTGGTCTTCTTGTCTTTTGTCATCAAGTGGGGCAAGGGACCCAGGCACAGGGCTGTCACAACAGTAGACTGCTGTATGAGATTCGAAGGCAAGAAACCTGGAGGATGATCCTTGCTCCTCTGTGTCCCTTGAAGCTAATTTTTAACCTTCTTGAGACCTGTCATCTTTCACATTTTCATCATTTTTCTACACTAGATTCTAATGTTCACTCTTGTGCACCCTGAACTGATGCCTTCCTGAACTATTTGTGGTTCTCTAAAGGCTCTCTCCTGCTTCTCAGAGTGTTGCCATGCTCAGATACAATACAAGACATCCCTCCATCCCCATCCCTGCACAGCAGGAGATTTACACTTGACCTTCTCAGGTGCTTTCAGGGATGCAGGTAGAACAGGCTTGGGCTCCAGTGACTTTGCTAACTCTGGAATTCTCATGCCCGGGGTGGGCTGTGAGGAACGCCAACTTCATGGCCATGACAGAAAGCTAGAGGACAGGGTTTAGGGAAAATGTTTGGTCCTGGGACAGTGAACCAAGAATCTCTGGAAAAATAGGAAGGAGAGCAATTATGCCTCCCAAGTGTTTAAGAAGATCTCTAAGGAGGTATGGCAAATATTAAGGTTATTAAGATTATAGCACTCTGTCCATCTTGGAGCAAAATATAGGAGGCCACATGAATCCATTAAGAGTGGTCTGGAAGTATGGTTGTTACATTTGAAAATGTCCCGTTTAAAATTCTGCATCTACATTACAATTGAGGCTGTCCTTGTGATTTTGTTGTTTTTGTTTTTGCTTGGTGACCTGCCAATACGATCCATTTGTTCACATTTCTTTTTTTTTTTTTTTTGTAGAGACAGAGTCTCACTTTATGGCCCTCGGTAGAGTGCCGTGGCCTCACACAGCTCACAACAACCTCCAACTCCTGGGCTTAAGCGATTCTCTTGCCTCAGCCTCCCGAGCAGCTGGGACTACAGGCGCCCGCCACAACGCCTGGCTATTTTTTGGTTGCAGTTTAGCCGGGGCCGGGTTTGAACCCGCCACCTTCAGTATATGGGGCCGGCACCTTACCGACTGAGCCACAGGTGCCGCCCCATTTGTTCACATTTCTAACTGGTGAAGCAGAAGAAAGGTTTTGTCTTTTCTGCTCACAGTTGCATTCTCAGCACCCAGAAGACCATCTGGCACATAGCAGGTGATCAGTAACCACTTACTAAATTGACAGATGAAAACAGAAAAATCAAGAGGTTTTAAATAAACAACCAGATCTCTAGCTTCTTTCCATAAATCTGAAATATTAGAACAAAAAATAGGAAAGCAGTGATCTGGGGCTGAGTAACAGCTTTCCCCCTGAAGATAGAAGCTGTTCTGTCTGGTTTATTACAGTCCTCACCACTCTTTATACTGGGCTCACTTCATTTCTATGGACTGATGACTCACCAGCATGTAGGTGTTTAAGTTTCTTGATTATGATCCAAGTTGTTGTAAGAATTTGCCATGTGAACTCGGCCCTAGTCCCTAAAGAGGATGCAGAATTAGTTATATTGCTAGTCCTTATAACATCTTTCCCAAGAAAGCTAGGGCCTCATTTCCACCAGTATTCAAAGGCCACAAGAGGTCAAAATATCACAATCCAGTCCCACACCCTGTTCTTACTTTACTTCCAACATTTCCAAAGGTTGAACATGAATCCTTCCAACTTCAAAAGAATCCAGTTCAGTTTTTCCAGTAAAGCTTTTGGCAAGTCTTTTTCCCCCAAACTATTTCATTATCAATGCTAAGTTTGTTATTATTATTCCATATTCCACAGGGCCATAACCTGTAAGAAATCAATGGGGAAAGAAAGTATGCAGTTGATTTAGCTGATCAGTAAAATCAAATGGATTCACATAAATTAGTCAAAGACTTTGAAGGATTCTAAATAGATCCACCCCTTCAGGGAGACCTCAAAAGGAATGCCAAGGGGAATCAAAACACAAATTGAAATCTAAAGATTACAGACCTATTGAGATCACAGGAAAACTACTAGGTACAGTTTTTCTGGACACACGGTCAACAGCTGAAAGGCACTGAAGTTCTGTGATTAAGAGAATGGATTTCTAGGCTGAATAGAACCAGGTTTGAGGTCTGGCCCTGTCACACACTGTCTTACGTTCTTATGTTTTGTATCTTCCGTCTCGTCTCCTCACCTGTAAATGCCAAATATAATAGTCGCTCTCTCTTCAAGCAAAGTTAAATAGGGATTGTGAGGTTTCCATATAAATGTGAACATGCATCAGAGCACCCAGCACATGTTAAATGCTCAGTAAAAGTTAGTTATGCTATTCTAAAAGAGGAAGTGTGGAAATTTGCCCCAGGTCAAGCAATAGATTTCATTCACACCTGCATTCAGTCTCCTATAGACTATTCTGGTCCATATGCAGGAGTTCTGCTAAGTCTGCTATGAAAGTAGTCTTAGTATTTAACCACACACAGAAACAGCAATTGGCCAGATCATTTCACAAGTCCCCACAGAGGATGTTAGGAGCCTGGAGGGCAGAAGTACTCTGCCAGGGGAAGTCTCCAGTTCTCAGGGAGGCCAATCTATAGAGAGTAGATTAGTGGTTGCTCGGGGCCAGAGATACAAATGAGGATTGATCACAAAAGGGCATGAAAGATATTTGGGGGAGAAGAAAAAAGTATTAAATTGGATTTTTGTAATGGTTGCACAACTCCATGAATTTTTTTTTATCGTTGGGGATTCGTTGAGGGTACAAAGAACCAGGTTACATTGATCGCATTTGTTAGGTAAAGTCCCTCTTAAAATTGTGTCCCGTCCCCAAAAGGTGTGTCACACACCATCACTCACCCCCTCCCTCCTTCCTTCTCTCTGCTTCTAGGAATGTTTTTAAAACCTTGATTTACACACTAAAAATGGTACATTTTGTGGTATGTGCAAATCATATCTTAATAAACAAGATTTAAAAAAAAAAAAAGATCACAGAGGAGGTGCCATTTGGGCCAAGCCTTTGGAATGGGCAATAATCACCATATACAGAGGAAGGATTTGATTTCTTCCCAGACAGAGGGTCTGGCACAGAAGCAAATGCAGAGAGAGGAAGAACTTACCTGGAGAGGGATCAGCAATATGGAAGGCAGAAGGGGAGGGAAAAGCCATGGTGGAAGGCTGGTTGAGGCCTTCTACCTATTGTTAAACCACCAGACGTGGGGCTTCCTGGGGATGGGGCAGCGTTGTATCACCCTGCCCTCAGCAATGCCAGCCAGCCCCTGCTATTTTAGATTCTACCTCCTGTGCTAATGGTGGACTTTGGCTTTGCAAAAGACACATCTGAACTTATGGTCTGAAACCACAGATCCCTCCTAGGACATGAGAGCTGAGTGAAGTGTTTGATTTCTCTGATGTTTCCCCTGTCAAAGCTTCCCCTTCACCGGTACTTAGGGGATTTTCAGCTTCTTTGCTGAGACGACACAAGAGGTTTCTCTGCTTAATTCCCAGATCTTTAGAGTTGGGGCTGCGCAGGCTTTCTGTTTTGAGAGTGTCGCTGCATAATCTGCAACAGTGAGCTTCAAGCTCTCTGTGCTGGGAGTGAGCGAGCTGGAAAAAATCAAGGTGCTTGGGAATTTTTTTTTTTTTTTTTGCAGTTCTTGGCTGGGGTTGAGTTTGAACCTGCCACCTCCAGTATATAGGGCCGGCACCCTACTCCTTTGAGCCACAGGTGCTGCCCAGTGCTTGGGAAACTTTTAAAGATGAGAAAGATGAGGATGCCAATGGCTGCACTTTCCAAGGCTTCTGCCCAGGCCACAGGTTCCCTTTGAAAGGCCTCCCCTTCCACTTTGATAGGGTTCTTTACTCTCTGTGACTCAGTCCTCTCAGTCTGGCATCACTGGGTCTGTGGCCCTGGCTGGGCCCACCAGATAAGTTCTTGACAGGGCTTAGACCTGAGCCCAGGAACGTTGACCAGTCTGGGTTGGCCACTGCATGTTAGCCCATGGAGAAGTAGGAGCTGGGAATATTTCAAAACATTGACATCAGGTCTAGAAAGAGAGATGTGGGCACCAACCACCTTCCATCCCAACTACTGTCTGGTATCTGGGTTTCGCCCTCTGTGAGGTTGGGTTCATTTTATTCGACCTATGAGATTGGTTTGATGCCCTGCATGTTTCCAAGAAATTCCTACATTTTGCTGAAACAAGGTTGAAAGAGATACACTTGTAATCAATGTATTCTAACAGAGTCAGAGAGGGGCTCACGCAAAATCACAATGCAAAACTGACAGGAGAACCCCACTCTCTTGCCAGACTGGGATCTTGAAGTTCATCATCCAAGTTGACCAAGGTTACTTGCTCATTAGTCCAGGCACTGACATAGAACTTCCATGATTATTTCAAGGTCCACTTTATGTAACTATTAGGTCCCCTTTAGTAACTAGTAATAAATAATAGTTAATATATATTATACATATATTATATATTATATTATATATCCCCTTTAGGTCCCCTTTAGTAACTATTAGTAAATAATAGTATATCTATATCTATATCTATATCTATCTATCTATCTATATATATATTTGTTGTTGCTGTTGAATTGTTGAGGCAGAATCTCAAGCTGTCACCCTTGGTAGAGTGCTGTGGTGTCACAGCTCACAGCAACCTCCAACTCATAGGCTCAAGCGATTCTCTTCTCTCAGCCTCCCCAGTAGCTAGGACTACAGGCACTCGCCATAATGCCTGGCTATTTTTTTATTGCAGTTGTCATTGTTGTTTAGCTGGCCCGGGCCGGGTTTGAACCCGCCAGCCTTGGGGTATGTGACTGGTGCCCTACCCAGTGAACTATGGGTACCACCCAATAGTTAATATTTTTACCGTGGGGTCAATGGGAAGTATTTGGATTTTCAGAAGAGGAGTAACATCAGTTCTGAACGTTGAAATATCCCCCTGTAAGTGGGGAAGAGAATGGATTGGTTCAGAACCTCAGAGGGTACAGAAGACAGAAGAAGGGCTGTTACCAGCTTCAGAATGGGAGGGGATGGTGTTTTTAGCTAGAGTGGTATCCATGGATATAGAGACAAGCTTCTAAATCACAGAGATATTTAAGGGGCAGAATTGACAGGACTTGCTGACAGCTCAGCTATATAGAATGAAGAAGCAACAGCTCCAAGAAGACTCAGATTTCAGACTGAAATCTGAACAGGATGGCTAAGGGTGTTATTTAACTGAGATAGCGAACATCAGAAGAGACCTAAGTTGTGTAGGAAAAGTTATGAGTGTAGTTTGGGGGACACACTTAAGGGGAGGTGGATTTAAATTATCCAAGTGCAGATATCCAGTAAGCATTTGAATATCGATGTCTCAAGCTCAAAGGAGAAACCTAAAAAGGAAACATCTTGAGTCATCATTGTTCACAGTTGAAGCTACGGGTACACATGAGCTGCTCCAAAGGGAAGTGTCCAGGGTCATATTCCCAGGACAAGCCAGTAGGACCTACTTCAGCATGATGGATGTTATAACTCACTGAGAATGCCCCCCACCTCTGCTGCCTTAAGCCCGGCTCAATAAATATTGATTGATTTTTTTGCCAATATTTATGTATTGAATAGGAATGAAAGCTGGAGCAGTACATCAGATCCTCCTGTGGAGGCAATAAAAGTGGGCTATGCCCTGTACCCAAATTTTATTTCCTGAATTCTAGATTTTCTTTGACTACTTACATATATGGTGGGTTTTGTTTGTTTGTTTGAAAACAATTTAGAGCCAGAAGTTGCAGGTACATAGAGTATAATGAAGCTTCATCCCCCCAAACAAACAGAAAACTTAATTTAGTCATAGAAATCTGTTCAGTACTATTCTGCCAAAATTTCTTCCTTTTTGATAGATGCCTTGAGTTACATGCAGCAGAATTCCCTAAGGCAGTTGCTGTTTAGTCCCAGAAAGACTTGACAAGCCAATCCCTGCGCTTTCTAGCTTGGATATATGGAAACAGCCTGGCTAAGGGTATGCATTTCATAACTTTGTTTAATACAAAGATGGAATCTAGCCTTGAGTATTGTGGGCATTCTTCCAATCAGTGTCAGTTTTTCCTCCCAAATCAAAGAGCTCACAAAAAACACTACCCCATCCTCCGAGGAAGTTCCAGAGAAGAGAGAACTGGGTTTCAAGAGACTCGTTTTAGAATGTTTCGTTCCAAATTTTTTCAGTACATGGATTTGTACTTTTGTGATTAAAATCATGGGGAAAGCAAGAGTAATAAAACAAGGTTGGTGAACTTCATGCAGTGGCATAGGAAAACCTAATTTCTAAGGGTGACTGCTGTAGTCTTCAAGCAATTGTGTTTTCACCGGAGAAATTTATATTAGGTTCTGGACATCTGTCACTGCAACAGGCCCTTCAGAAGAAGACTGACCAATGGCCCTGCCCTTCTGCTACAGGTTAGTGGATTAGTATGAGGCACACCCCCAAGGGGAGGCATTCTATACCATAGTGGTTCTTAAAGGTTGAGGGACAAAAGGAACACCTGAAAAGCTTATTAAAAGCTTTCTGGGACCCGTGTTTAAAGACTAGAATTCAGTAGGTCTGAGTGTATCCCATGAATTTGCATTTCTAACAAATTCCCAGAGATGCTAATGTTGTCTCCAAGACTCTTGTGAGCGTATTGCTTAAGAGCTGTTGTCTCTGCAAGCATAAGAGTACTCAGGTGTCCAACTTGTCTGAAATGGTCCCAGGCCATAGTATTGCTGGATAAATACAGGTTGGATAAAAAAATCCTCTCTCTTGAGGAGTTTTATTATTTAGTGATGGCCAGTGTCTTCATTTATTTGAACTTCTATAGCAAAATACCATAGACTGGATAACTTACAAACAACAGATACATTTCTCACAGTTCTGGGGGCTGTGAAGTCCAAGATCAAGGACCACAGCTAGTAAAGACCTCATATCAACTTGACTTAGACCTGGACCTAAAAACTTGACTTTGTGACTTAATTTTTGACCAACAAGGAAAAAAAAATCATTAAAATCTTCTGAATCTCAGTTTACTCATTTGTGATACAGAGATAGTATTGCTCCCTTTAAAAACAACAGCGGCTATAAAACTGTAAGATGTAATAACTGACACATAGCAAGAACTCAATAAAAGTGTGTGGCTTCTGAATCTCTGTACTGAACTTTGGGTGAACTTGAGAATTTGAGAATCTATTGTAATTAACACATCGTTTCATTGATTCATTCTATAATGGTTCTCTGAGCAACAACTATGTACTAGGCACTGTTCTAGGTACTAGGGATAAAGCAGAAAACAAGAGAGACAAAGACCTCTGCGTTCATGAAGCCTATATTCAAGTGGGTGAGAGAAACAAGGGCTATGGCCTTTGGCCCCTCCAGGTTCAGAGACCTGCAGAGGCCAAAGAAGTCCCCAAGCCCGAGGGTATCAGAGTGTTGGAGTAGCAAGGAGGTGAGTGCATCTGAACGTGGCGTGAAGCATATGTGGCAGGAGATGAAGTCAGAGTGGCTTTGCCTTCAGGGATGGGTTCAGACCCTAGCAGACCCTGCAAGATTTTTTTTTTTTAATTTTTTTTATTGTTGCAGTTTGGCCAGGGTTGGGTTTGAACTCACCACCCTCAGTATATGGGGCTAGCACCCTACTCACTGAGCCACAGGCACTACCCTGACCCTGCAGGATTATAATCAAGGGTATGTATGGCTTTTTACAGAGCCAAATAGGAAGCCATAGTTTAGTCTTGAGGGAGATATGATGCAATATAACGTGCTGAAAGGGATCAGTCTAGCTACTCAATTGAAATCCCCCATAATAAGGAGGCAGGAGAGAGAGCAGCTTAGGTTACTGCAGTAATCCAGACACAATATGATAGCAGCCTAGACTAAGAAGGAATGATGGAGATTCAGAGAATCCTATCATTAATGTTCACATCCGAAACCTTGGACATCTTCTAGCAGCCTTTAGGCACACTGGCTGTTCCTTCCTTGGCTTTGGTGGCAGCAGATTTCGTCATCCTTCTCCCAAACATTTGGCCACTCTTTCTTATTCTCCTGGGTCTCTCTACTTCTTCTCCTGTTCTAGAATATGCCAGAAGTCAGGCCTGGGCCTCTTCTCACTCTACTTCACCTCCCTAAGTGATGCTTACAGTAGCGGCTACTACCAGCAACTCCTCCAATCAACTAGCCCCCTGACCACAGACTATACTCATATATACAACTTTTTCATCTGTTTGGGTTTCTAATAGGCATTTTAAACTAACATATCCAAACAAAATCCTAGATGTCTTCTCCCACCTCCAGCATGCCCCCATCTTTCCTACTTAGTTCCCATAATGATAATTTTTAAAGTGCATTGCAACCTATAACAATTATGAACATTCCTGGAAAATATGGAAAGATCTGTTAGCAGGGAACCCTTATTTCCACAGGTGACAGTATGCAATAGGAGGCCGTAGGGTGCTGCCACTCCCTGTCTGGCTCATTTTATAAAAAAATAACACCTACCCAACATGTACAGGCATTTGGGCTGGCAAGCCCTGCAGCAGGGTCCTCTCAGACTTTCTCCCCATTCAGCACCCTGAGATCCATCCCCACTGGCTGGCTCTTCATTCCTCCAGTGAATCAGGTGCTTTTCTGCGTCAGCACCTTCCCTCTGCCTGGAAAAGTGCCTTCATCCTTCACCATGAAGACCCTACTCATCCTTCAGATTTCAGTCTGTTACACTCATTGAGAGGCCCCTTCTAAGCTGTGCTGTCATACGGTGCCTCATAACACTCCCTATAGCCTCTGATTTGGTGCACGCATGTGCCTAATCATTCAGCGTGGTCTCCCTTGGTGACAGCCATAAACTCAGGGCAGCGCCTGTGGCTCAAAGGAGTAGGGCGCCAGCCCCATATGCCGGAGGTAGTGGGTTCAAACTCAGCTCCAGCCAAAAACTGAAAAAAAAAAAAGCCATAAACTCAGTATGCCCTTTGTTAACAGTATTCACACATTGGATACCTAGTGCCCAGCTTATTTTAAACATCTAAAAAAAAAAAAAAAAAAATTGGTCCAATCAGTGAATGAATGAATGCCATATGCTTTATAAGATGCTGAGGGTCGGTTTCCTCATCTATAACAAGGTAACAATGAGATTCACCCTTCCCTGTGCCCATATCACTTCATGGACTAAATAAAACCATGAGGTAGCATACTATTTTATTACATTTTTATTCTCCAGAGAGAAAGACTATACTATCCACATTTGTAGGATCAAGAGCTGGTAAAGAGTTACTGTCCAACAAATGTGTGTTGAATTGAATTGTTATTATTATATGTCTGCAGAAAGATAAAACAAAAGCTGATATCAGTTCCCTGGCCCACAGACAATGCTCTGCTATCCACCCTACCTCAAAAAGAAGCTTCACCCTGATCATAAGGTTTGAAGACATTAAAGTCAGCATGGTTGGGGTGAATCAATAAATTCATAGCCCAGGGCGAGCTTTGTCCTGAACAAGTTCTCTGTTTCTTACCTGTTTGCTTTATTTTTTGAAAGGTGTCTGAAGTTTGTCAATAAAGGTGAGGCTTATTGCTTGAAGGGCTGGCCAGCGAAGGAAATGGTTACAGATGACAGAATGTCTGTCTTCTCCCAGAGAAGACTAATAATTTCAAAAGTCAGCTTCCCATGTACAGCCCAGGTTAAAGCTATGGTGTGCAGTGATGGGGGTGGAGGCATGCGGCCGGTCTGCTGATGGAATTACGATAGGATAGTTCCTCAAATTTGTATAAAGGCTCCAAATGTCACACCCACGACTTTCCAGCGTGCACATGCACGCGCGCGCGCGCACACACACACACACACACACACACACACACGATGGCCAGCCACCGGGATTCAGGCTACTCTGCACCCCCAGTCTACTCTCCCCTATCCACTTCCACTTTGATCTGTTTAGGAAGAGTATTGACAGGATGAATATTGATGGGGCCAGAACGAGACCAGGCAGCCCCATTTACAACAACTAATTTCACCCCTCCATACAGGAATTGTCATCCCTTTTTAGAAATGTAGAACTGAGACTCAGGTAAGTTAAGTAACTTTTCCAATGTTGTAAAACGTGCTAACGATTGAAGGCAATGGCACCTGCATTAAGAAACGTATTCAAATAACAACACAGCACAAGACAGAAAGTAGTAAATTAGGCACCTGTAACTTCCTGAGTTTATGCTGAAGCACAGGGGTTCCAAATTTCCAAGGGCAGGCTACTTGGGTCTGCCTGGCCACATTCTCAGAGCACAGCATGGTGTTGTCAAGTGGACATGAGTTTTGGAGTCAGACAAATCTAGATTTGAAATTCTTCCTCTGCATTGATGAGCTATGTGAGGTCAGGGGATTTGCTAAGTATCTCTGCACCTCTGGCCAAGAAGCCACGTATGCATAATGAATGCTAGTTCCCCCTTTCCTTCTTCCTGTCTGCAACTACATTTTAAGTGAAATTGACAATTTCCCTTTCCTGGGGGCTCGCTCCTTGCCAGGCATGCAGCTAAGCCCTTAATAACGCGCTGTATTTTACTTAATCCTCCAACAACCTCTTTTTCTTCTGGATCATGGAACTGAGTCTCAGAGAAGTTAATTAGCTTGCCCAACCTTAGAACTGTAGCCAGGTCTTGAACTTGGGTCTGTTTTATGCTGATGTCTAAGCTATTTAACTATTATGTGCCAAACCACCTCCCTCTCTACACTCTAAGACAAAAGGTATTGAGAAAATAAAAGCTTTCTTGGGCATTCATATTTTCACAATAATAGCCCCTCACCTGTCATTTAATGTTTATGTACAACTGGCAGGAAAAGTAAAGGCAGAAGGATTAAGAGGTATCGGCTCAGGCTGTGTAAAATCAGCCAGCCTGATCTCATGTCAGGATGGACAGGAAATTACTAGATGCTCAATAACATCTGTGAGCGTTTACTTTGGGTGTAAATTCAAATGCATCCACAGATGTCAGGGACTTGGAATTTTCATTGTGTGGCTGTATTTTCCGCAACAACTCTGTGAGTGTCAAGACGAGGGAAAGGCCTTTAGAAATGGTAGGAAGAGACAAATAATTTTGTTATTTTTAAAACAGGATTTATAAGCAGATGTGTTTGTGTTCCTCACTCCAGGCCAGGATCCTCTCCTCACTGCTGCCTCAGAGAAGCAGGGAACAGATCGATCCCCAGCAGAGGTCACGCCTCTCAAGGAAACCTGCTCCATGAGTTGCAGGGGCTACTGAATATTTGAAGGGTCTGGCTTCTCTGAAGTGAATGCAGAGAAGGATGAGGTGTTCCCTGCTTCAGAGTGGTCTTCTCAACTGCCGGCTGTTTTGCACCCCAGCAGACATCTGGCAATGTCTGGAGTCACTTTTGGTTGTCACCCCTGAGGGGCGGGGGAGGACGCTCCTGGCATCCCATGGGTATGTGCTGCTGAACATGCTACAGTGCTCAGGACGCCACCCTACTGCCCCTGTGAAAAGGATTTATCTAGCTGAACATCAACAGTGCCAAGGTTGGGAAACTCTGATTAGGGGGAATGTCTCTTTTCGTTAATTTTATCATTTGAAAGCAAAATTACTGTCAGCCTATCAATAAAATGATCTTTTAAAAACACGCTCCTTTAGATTATTTCCTTAATGAGCCTTTGCGGCTCCCTGTCTCTTACAAAGCAGTCTGAATTCGTCAGCAGGGCATGCAGGAGCCTCCCCAGCCTGCCCTCTGCTGTCTTCGCATTCCCACCCTACTTAGAGCCAGTGGCGCTAAACTTCCTATGGCCACCTGGACAAGCACAGGACCTTCACAGACACCCATGTGCATACTCATGCATACCCCTGACACCACATACACACCCCCAGACACATGAGGTGTCTGACAGTTCAGTTCACATTCTTCCCACTGTGTGCTTAATTTGGCAGCACCATACAAACAACTCAGTAAAGTTTTATAATCTTGGTATATCAGTGTCTCACAGCTGTGTTCATGACAACATCTGGCAGTGTCTTGCTGGGTACCATTTATTATTGTTGTTGTGTGTTTTTGTGTGCTTTATGATAGCTATGATGGCTATCCCAGAAAAAGAGTTCCAAAATTGCTTTGAAGGGTGGACTAGGTACTGGTGTCAGGACAAAGCTTCCCCAGGGGAGTACTTTGAAGGTGACCATAGTGACATTCAGCATGAGGTATGTAGCACTTTTTCTAGGATTAGGTCCTGAACTTGTCAGACTTTGTATACCACACCACATACACACACCCCAGACACACACCACACCACCCACACCCCTACTCACATACACCATTACACCCTCATCCCACACCCACATACCACAAACACACTACTACATATACACACATCCCACATACAGACACCACACTGCGCACCCTCCTGTGCATGCACACACAGAGAATCTTTTTCACACTGCAAAACTCTATTCATCCTTCAGGATTGAATCTGTCACCTTTATTTAATCCTTCCTGAAAACCTTTAGCACTGAAAGTAGGGTTAGTGGACTGTCTCAGACCCTTCTCGATGTTATAACAAAATACCATAAACTGGGTACCTTAAAAACAGAACACATTTATTTCTCACAGTTCTGGAGGCTGAGAAGTCCAAGATCAAGGCTCCAGCACGTTCAGCATCTGGTGAAGGCTCATTCTCTGCTTCATCTGTGGCATCTTATCATTGTATCCTCATGTGGCAGAAGGGGTCCTCTTAGAAGGGCACTAGTCCCATTCAGGAGGGTTCTGCCCTCATGACCTAATTGCCTCCGAAAGGCCCCACCTCTTAATACCATCACTTTGAGGGTTAGGTTTCAGCTCATGGATTTTAGAGGAATGCAAACATTCAGACCCTAACATGAACCACTGGCATCAGCATCACCAGGGAATCTATGAGAGAAGCAGAACTTCAGGCTCCCACTGGACCTACCCCATCAGAATGTCCCTTTCAACAAAGCTCTAAAGGAGCTCTGCCTGCCCACTAATGCCTGAGAAACACTGTTGTAAGTGATGTGAGCTACCCCTCAGATCATCCTAAGTAGATCACTATCAAGCAATTGATAAACCATTGCCTATCTGTGTGTCTGTCCTCCTGTGTGCTTTGTGATTCTCATCTGGGAAAGGATGATATTTTATTCATCTTTGTATCCCTGGCATCAAAATAGACCTGACACAAAATAGACCCAAACAAATGAGTTATCTGTCCATCATGCTTCCCCAGCCCCTGCCAAACAGAAAACCATGTCCTTCTCCAGACAGCTGAGTTCAAGGCAGATCCAGGGCCAGCCAGGGGGGTGTGTTAACATGTGGAGCCCCGGCAGCTGGCGCTATTCAGGAAAGGAAGATGTAGGACCTGCCCTGATGGACTCCTCTAGAACCTACTGTATCAGCACAGGGCTTGGCAGTGTGGACCTGCTTCCTACTGTTGATGATGTGAAGAACCTGGGGAGAGTCAGTAAAAGAACACATGATCTCAGGGTGGCTGGAGACACTGCGGCAGCAGGTGCACTGTGCGCAGTTGCCTCTGGTGCTTCTGCTAAATCAGTCTTCCTCCCCCAGGGAGTGACATTTCAGCTTCAGAGGGAAAGGCAAATAAGAGCCGGCCAGGAGAAATGGGGTAAAAAGTCTTCTGGGATAAAGAGCACAGCAGTTGAAGATCCAGTAATGAGAAAAGGAGCATGGTAAGTTCACAGCTGAGACTTGAGATAGTCAGGGGACAAGACAGAGCCAGACACAAGGCTGCTAGTCCAGCCCAGACCCAGAAGGACAGAAACAGACACTCTCCTAATTATGGTCATCTCTACCCCACTTCCACCCCCTTCTGAGCCAGTTAATGAGAGCAAGGATGAGCCTTATCTCCTTTGCAGAGCTAGTGCCTTCTTTCCAAGATGGACTTGAGACCATCCAAATCGACAGCTCTCTCAGCCAAGGCCTTCACACCCTTTCCAGTCTCTCTAGAGGGCTGGATCTTGCCTTTCCTAAGCCCCGTCCTTTTCCTATTCTGTGTGCATTTAGGGGAGGTGTCTCATACCACTCACTCACTCACTCATCCACTTTCTCCCTTAATATATTTGAGCTTCTATGTGCCAAGCCCTGGCAACAGAGAGATGAATATAGACATGAGAAAAATAAACAAAAATCAATCCTGCCTCCCCTGTACCCTGCCATGAGCTGGGGAGCAGGAGATGGGGCTAAAGAAGGGGAGAACAAACAGGCTGGCTTGGCTCCTCTGCCCCTGAAAGTCCTGAAGATGCTCACAGTCAGGACACTGAGGCCTTCGCTCCACATCCCCCAATACCTGCTGCAGAGACCCCCATTTCTCCATGTATCTCCTAATAAACGGGGGTGGGTGGGCACTCTTCAGGGGGCCTGGCTTTTGTGTTTCCTTAAGTTGTTATCGGGCATGGAGATTGTCCAGGACAGAGCAGCCTTTCTTGACTGATAACACTTATCTAGTTAACTGTACCTCTGAGAGATTCATTCTGTAATTTCTAGGCCCTCTTAGAGGATGTCTTCATATTTCTCAATACAATGAACTGCAGCAGTATCACTATTGTATTGGGCCTTACAGCTCTATTACCAAAGAGTCCGGTATCACCAGGCATTAAGTTACTTACAATTATTGTGTTTTATTCTCCATTTTGGTGAATAAGCTATTCCCACCCATGTGTGAGTTACATGAGGCCCTGCTGTAGCGCTGGGCTTTATCGATACTCCTTCCAAGGCCCGCTCATTGAACCTCTGTGTTTTATTCTTAGTCAGAATATTACCATAACAATATGTAACAGAGATTGGCAAACTATGGCTGGCAGGCCAATCTTGACCTGCAACCAGTGTTTGTAAATGAAATTTTAGTGGAAGACAGCCACTCTCATTTATTTAGCTATCGTCTGTGTTGCTTTTATGTTAAAACATCAGAGTTGAGAAGTTGCCACAAAGACCGTAAGACCCTCAGGACCCAAAATACTTGAGATTGGTTCTTTACAGTTTGCCACCTCCTGCACCATCACTAGTGTTTTCAGAGTATAAGCCTCATTCGTGCCCAATACTTCATAGGTTAAAGGTCAGAAACCTTTAACCTACGTAAGATCCCATTCTTCAGATAAGACAATCAGGACTCAGAATCGAGTTGGATCCTGTTGCCACATAAGCTGTGTCTGACTGATGCCTGCCACATCATCTTTATCTGAAACCTCACTGTCTGAGCCTGCACCGACTTCACAAGCTAAGGGACCTTTTAAACGAGGAAAGTGGCTTGCCCAATTTTGCATATTTGTTCAGAGGGGGTCATGGTAAAGCCTGGTTGGCAGTGTTGCTAGGAGCATTAAATGAGATACGGGGAGTAAAAACATACTAAGCCTCATTCAACAGCCTCCAGTGAGTACTTACTTCTCAGAGCACACGTCTCCATCTGTAGATGCCAGGCTGCGTTTTCTAACTCCTCCCAGATGTGTCTCTTCGGATGTCTCCCTCCCCCTTTCTCACTCCTCAAAGTTGGTCTGCAGACCGCCTGGGAGCTTGTTAGAAATGCAGGATGTACAGCCCACTCCAGAACTACTAAATGAGAACCTGCATTTTAACAGCATCTGCAAGTTACCTGCATGCACATTAGCGTTTCGGATGCTCTGTTCTAATCCCACCCCGATGAAATCCAGACCAGGACAGGATGATTGCATCAGTCTCAGCCAGCACTTGTGCAATGGGGGCTCATGCAGCCTGTCGGGCTCTGCCCAGCACAGCCCTGGGCACCATAAAGCTTCAAGACAACCTCACCATGTTGCTCCAGTGGATGCCTGCCTTGATTTTTCTCTCCTTAATCCTTTGATAAAAGGAACTCCATTCTTTTTCTAAGACTACTTTGTTGGAATCTGATGCCTTTCCTGGTTCTTATGGGTTCTTCTCTTAAGGATTTGCTTTTATTCCCTTTGCCATCTCTCTCGCACCCTCTGCATATGATTCCTGACCCTCAACTGACAATATACCTTTGCCACGGAATGTCATACTATATGGGGCCAGACAACCTATGCCCCCTGGACACAGACGGCTCTCCTGACCGCCTACAATTGTCTTCTTCCTGGTTGATTCCTGATGCCTCGGGCGGCCTCATGCCTGCTTTGTCACACTCAGTAATTCCTCACTGGGCAATGTAAGGGATGCTTGACCTCACCTAGAGCAGGGATCCTCAAATATTTTAAACAGGGGGCCAATTCACTATCCCTCAGACTGTTGGAGGGCCGGACTATAGTTTTAAAAAAAAAACAACTATGAACAAATTCCTATGCACACTGCACATATCTTATTTTGAAGTAAAAAAACAAAACAGGAACAAATACAATCATACCGCCTCATGTGGCTGGTGGGCCGCAGTTTGAGGACCCCTGAAGAGGGTGAGATGCCTTGTCCATGAGGCCGTGGAATACATCTTACACAGCCCAAACTTCCAGCACAGAGCAGGGCATTCAACAGATGTCCAATCAAGACTTACTGATTGACCAACTGATCTCCACACTCTATGAATCCTGAAGCTAAATGTTGCATCTCAGGTCCCTGCCTAGCCTCATGCCCACATCTTATAAGCAAGTAAGAAAGTAAGAAGAGTTAGCTCAGGGTCTGAATTAGCTCAGGTACAAGTGGGTAGCACCACTGACAGGTGCTGCTGGAAAACACATCATTCTATCCATCTGAGCCCAGCGTGCTCATGACTTAGTATCACGGCTTCTTAGATACCTGTGGTGGATGTCACCAAGTCCCCCAAGTTGACCCAGCCAGGTTCTCCGACCCCTGACAATCAGTGAGATGTTCCTCCACACATGCCAGGAGCTTTCTCATCTCTCTCTCCATACGGATGATTCATTCTCTCTCCCTTTTTATATCACAAACACACATCTGTTCTGACTTCGGATAACTAAAGGAAAATTAAATGAATCTGTTCTGCGTGTCTCTGAGGTTATTTATAGGACTTTAATACAGGCTGATACAAAATAAAGAAATAAAGAAAGAAATAAAAATAAGTTATCTTCCCAGGAAGCCAAGAAAAGTTCAAGGAAGAGGAAAATAAGTCACGTCCTTTGGGCCGATGAAGCATCTTTGGTTTATCACAGTCTTTTCTTCCAGGTCCCTGGAAGAAAATCGATGAGGCCTGTTGGATTTTGAGAGATCAATATTAAAAACACACACTTTGCAATGCAGAACATGCGCGTTATGCATGTGTTTCACGGGGTGTGCACGCTGACAGAACAATCCGAATCGAGGCCTTTGAGGAGTGTAAATATTGACTGTTGGGATAAGGGTGTCTCCCAGTCCTTCTCTGAGCTGCCCCTCTGACCTCCGTCTATAAGCTTTGTGCCATGTGGCTATGGCAGGAGGGTAAGGCTTTGGGTCACGGATAAAGCTTCAGCTTTCATTGCAGCCTGTATGCGATGGTACCTTTAGAAATAGTCCAGAGCCAGAATTATAAGCTCAAAAGAAAAAAATCCCAAAACAAAACCGGCTGGGATGTCAAGATCAATGTGACCTCTAATATGGTAAAACAGGGAAGAGGTATAACACCTAGATATCTTTGACTCTCCCTGTCCCGTCCCCATGTCCCCATTGGCATTTATCCACCAAGCTTCCCTCCCAAAGACTCCCTAGAGTCAGCCCCCAAGTCTCAGGCTTTCAATCCCTTCCACCATAGGCTTGGCTATGCCCGTGTCTCCTATGAGCAAGCACCACCTTTTATTAAGACTGGCATTGCATTGATCACATTGCAATTTGTCTCTCTGTTGCTTAAAATCTAAAACTGTTGGCAGTTCATTAGGAATATCCTTAATTTTTGCCTTCCTCCAGCACTATCTCCAAACACGCTTCCTAAATGCCAGTCACACTGGCACACACATGACTTGGATTTTCGCACCTCCACACATTCGCTCAGTAAACAACTAGTTACAAGTTATCAGCGCACAGTTCTAGTGTATTCTATCTGTCCTCATTGCTTGATTTGCTTTGGCAGGTGCAAATGTTTCTTTTTCATGATCCCACAGGAAATATCTCTATTTTAGCATTTAGTTCCAAGTATTGTTACAGGAAAGTAATTCCCAACGCTGGGAATCACTTGACGTCCAAGTGGATTCTTGGCTTCATATGAGAAAGAATTCAAGGGGACAGTGAAAGTGTAAAGTGAATGCAAGTTTTATTTAGAAATGATAAAAGACCTATACCACAGACGCAGTGGGGATTAGTCCTTCCTGTTGAGCAGGGCAGCACCTCTGGGGTTTATATTTTTATTTAAGCAATGGCTTAATCATAAGCTAGGCAGGGCAGGAATATTTATGTTATTTCTTGGAAAAGGGCAGTGATTTCCTAAGAGTGGGAACTTTCACCGTTTTCTACTTTCTAAGGACCCACCTAGGATTGTCATGGTGTCAGTGAAGTTTCTTTTAACATGCTGATATATTATCATATAGGGTGTAGTGAGCTGCAAGGCTAAGTAAGCAGTGGCCAATTTTCTTGCCATCTTGGTTTCAACCAGGCTTAACTTGTTGTGTCACTAAATTTTGTCTTTGATCAGGGTGTTTGGGGGCCTTGTGTTAGACAGAGCCTGTAGGTTCCCTATCTCAGTGTTAGATTTTATTTCGCATGTATCTGTTTTACCCGTTTCATTGCCCATCTAACCTCAGTGGCATATAAACCATTCGAGGGCAGGGACTTTCTTTCTCATGTCCTGCTCGCCCCCAGCACCCTGGAATTAGTGCCAGGCACGTAATAAGCATTCAAAATGTATTTTCTGAACAAATGAACGGATAAAAGGCTACTTCCCAGGCCAGACTGTGAGTACACTGTGTCGGAATTTCTTGTTCACTTCATATTCTGGGTACATAGGTTATGCATTAAAAAAAAAATGTTTTATTGAATTGAATCAGCTTGAATGGCACTTTGCAGGGGAACTCATCAAGAGGGTCCTCAGAATGACTTCTTCATCTTTGTGGTCAAAGCTGAATTAAAGGTGAAAATAGTGAGACTGTCTCACGCAGAATGAGAAGGAAGTCTTCGGTTAGGATCAAGGACAAAAGATCCCCAAATCTCAATGCCCCAAGTTGCCAATTATGCTTCCCAGGCTTCACAATTCTATTTATGAACATAAATCCTCACCTTATCTCAAGGAAACATACTACAATGTCAACTCGATTTTAAAAGACCTTTATAGTCGCCACAACTTTGATATATACGTTTTATTGTGGCACCATTTGCACTGCTCAAGTTTAGGTTGAGTCAGCACTTCCAGTGAGAAACCCACGTGCTGGGGATTTATAACTCTGCCATAAACACTTAGCTATGGCTTTGGTGATAAAGAAACAAAACCTGGCCCGATGTACAAAGATATGCATGTGAAACCTCTGGAGATGTTGCCCCAGTGGGCTCAAGGAGAAACCAAGGGTTTGTTTCCCTTTCCTCACACTAATCCTCAATTAATATCAAGGCACAAAAATCATTAATAAGGTATGTAACCTTCCTCCATTTCTCAAGAAGCAAGTCCAGGACAAGTGTTTGATTTTGTGAAGTTTCTAAGTCCCAGTTAGTTATTTTCCCTTTCATCCCACATCCAGGTGGTCCCCACATCCTATTCAGTGTACCTGCAATCCTTCTCAAGTCTTACTGTCTGCACACATCATCCAGAATCTCGCCAATGTGTACGTCCAGGAAGTCTCAGGTGCAGCCTGAGAGAGTCTACACATCTAGGAAGTTGCCAGGTAACTCCAATGCTGCTACTCCAAGGACCACTCTTTGAGAAACAAGGTATTAGAGAACCCCCACTTTTGCACAGCCTTAAAGCAGACCCTCCTCATTTCACACCTGGTCTGTTTAACACATGTCTTACCCCCAACCACAACTACTTTTCTGCAATCCACCTGCCTTTATTCCATCCTCCACTCTGCTGCCAAGTTTGAGAGGAGAGATCCAGTCATATCATTTCCCAGCTGCAAACATTTTGGTAATTCCACCATGACCTTTCCCACACAGGTAGGCCAGAATTCTTTAGCTACCCCCAGACATACCACCCATCTCTGCACCGAGAGAATGAGTCACTCTTTCCTTGGGTCTGCCATTTTTTACACTCCACCTTTAAATCTGTCAGGGAGTTTCTAATTATTGACCCATAACTCTGTCAAACTCACTACTGCATGGTTTTAAGAGGTAGGAGACATATTTTACTCAACTCAGGCTCTGCTACTCAATAAGAGTTCAATAAATGTTTGAGGACAGGAGGATTTGTATATGAGGGAATTTATAATAAGAGCTAACATTTAATAAGCATTGACTCCACACGAGGTGCTGTATAAAATGCTTTATATTTATTAACTCATCAGATGCTCAGAACACTCCTGACAGTTAAATATGATGAGCCCCTTTAGATACGAGCTAAACCTTTTCTTAGGTTCAGAAAAGATACCTAAGTATCCCAATGACGCATGGCTACTAAGTGGCAGACAGAGATGCAATTTTATTAAAATTCCAAAATATCTTCTTTTGATTACCAAGCTATATTGAAAGCCTGACTGAAGAGATGAATGAAGACAGAAATAAATGAATGAATAGCTTGTTTTGCCCTTGGGGATCTGGGAAGCCAGGCAACCTGTCCCCACAAGTCAATGAAAATACCCTTTTCAGATGGCCAAGTGCTAATATATAAAAACAAAGGAGGTGATTTATGCTTCTGGTTTACTGCTCTGACCTCTGGCAGCTCAAAATAAGATTTGATTTTAAAAAGCTAATGCCTCCACCTGTTATTTCAATGCCTTGACACCAAGATCAAGGACATGAAGATGCTAGATTGGCATGCCAGACTCAAAGAAGTTGAAGACAGTGAATATTTTTCACTTACAGTAACACCAGGATGCCATTCACTCATCCATCCGTCCTTCCACTCTCTCATTGATCTGTGCATGTCTTCATTTGTTTACTCATTTGTCTATTCATTGATCCATCCTGACATTCTTTCATTCACCAAATATTTGTTAAGCTCTAGTACATTTTATGACCTATTTATTTATTTTTTTTTTTTCTGTTGCCCTGGGTAGAGTGCTGTGGTGTCACAGCTCACAGCAACCTCAAACGCTTGGGCTTAAGTGATTCTCTTGCCTCAGCCTCCCAAGTAGCTGGGACTATAGGCGCCCACCACAATGCCCGGCTATTTTTTAGTTGTAGTTGTCACTGTTATTTGCCAGGCCCAGGCTGGATTTGAACCTGCCAGCTGTACGTGGCTGGCTCCCTAGCCGCTTGAGCTACAGGCGCTGAGGCTTATGAACTATTTAAGTGCTAGAAATACATCATGTTTGGGGGAGAGAGCTCAAAGTAATTTTCTGAAAATATAAAAAATGATCTCTGAATGTGACTTGAAGTATATATAAAAATGACTCAGGCAAAGCAGTGTGTAGACCAGTGTGTGTTATCTGGTGAGCGGGCATGGAGGTCGTTATGGACAACAGGTGTGCAAGAGAGCCGGGCATGCTTGAGGCATTGGAGGAAGTCATGGGGGCCAAACAGAGATGAGATTATTAGAGCAACAGGAGTAAGGGAGAAAGATGAGATAAAGATGTGAACGAGTATGCCCGATCCTCCCTTTTGTGCCTAATAAATAAGGGATGCCAATAATTAACATGGATCTGCCCTAGAAGATCCTGGGAAGGGAGGGAGCACACGAAGTACTGGGGAACCAATATAACGATGTTCACTTCTACAGGGTGTTCTGAAAGTCACCCCTAAAGTCACCATACACAGGGAAAATGGAAAATTGTAGCTAAATGTACCTTGATTTACAAAATATTCATTCCAAAATTTTACAAAGTGGTGGCCAACACATAAAGAATATTTTGTAAATATTTTGTAAAATTTTGGAATGAGTATTTTGTAAATAAAGGTACATTTGCCTGTAATTTCCAGTTTTCCCTGTGTATGGAGGCTATGGGGCGACTCTCAGGATACCCTCTACATCCATGTCCTTAGAGTAACAATGACATGAATCGGGTATGAACTACAGCATTCAAACTTGGAGATTTGAATAGACTTCATCTTTCTGTGAAGCAGCTTCAGTTCTGATCCTAAGTCTCTACTTTGCAGGGCATAATAGGACTAAATAATCCCCAATGCTCCCTGAGGCTCAGTGTCACTGTGCTGGGAGTTCAGGGTTAAGAGGTTATAAACTGACCATCTATCCAGCTGGTGTCAGTATTTTACCTTGCCCAGCTGCCTCAACAGCTCTCAGCTGCTTCTGTATTATGCCTACCACCAGGCAATTTGCTTTTAAAAAATGCAGTCTGGGTCCCCATTTGCCTAAAATCACCACACAGACACGTTCTTGTGATCTTCTGGTCTCCCCTGCAAGGGTCCAGGAAGTGTGGCCTGGGTCGCCTCTCTTCTACACGCAGAGATCTCTCCCCCAAGCCTCCTCACTTATTATCCAACTGGATGGGTTGAAGGGAGAAAATCTCTTTCTAGGATTAGGAAGAGGGGCCCTCACACTCTCCCCATCATGCTCCCCTGTATCCAAAACCCTTGCCTTCTCTGAGCCTTATCTTCTGAATACAAAAGTCAGGAAGAAAGTGCAGGGGAGGCAACAGTGGCCTGGCTCCGGCCACACCCCTCCCTGGATGCAGGCAATGAGCAGCCAGCTGGCCACCTCTTGGTTGGGGCTGGAGCAGCAGCAAGGTGAGGGAGAAACTGGGAAATGCAGAAACCAGGAAACACAGATTAACAGCCACATCATGACACAGGTGTGGTGTGGAGGTGGCTATAGAAAGAGACACAGTGACAGACTAGGTAGACGGCAGACATAAACACACTGCAAGATAAAACAGTGTCAATATCCTTGCAGCTCTAAACTTCCTCCTAACCCTACAGGCTAAACTCATTTTCTTCCCACTTCCCAAAACTCTAAGAAAAGCCCTGACTTGCCAGACAGTTTTTTTGGGGAAATTTTGTAATGAAAAAAATGAAAGGAGGGAGAGAGATGATAAAAAAAAAAAAAAAAGGCACAAGGCAAAGAAAAACTGATGAACATCAGTTTGAAAGGGAGGTGCTCAGACAGCTCTTCTGCATGAGAGCTGGGAACAGAGGAGGGAGGAAGGAAAGGGCACTCTGAGAATGGTGGCTGAAGACTGTCTCTTACTCCCTGGAGCTGGACTGGGATACTGCACTGCCAGCTCCCAGCGGATCAGTTAGACTTCTGCAGATATTAAGAGCTGCTCTCAGACAGGTTTACATGGCCTTGGGACACCATGGAGCCACAGCTCCCAAGTCTTGGGGCAGAAGCAGAGAAACTATTGAGGCATCCAGAGAATTTTGCCCCAGGGGTCTCCATCAGGAAACTGCAGGGGAGGAGAGAAAGTAACTACTGGCTAAGGAAGTTCCCTGCTTATGAGGCCAGGGAAGCCCAGATCCTCCCTTAATACTGCAGCACAGAGGCACACATTCAACTCATTCACCCTAAGGATGCACCAAAGTCCATAATAATGAATCAAATTTCAGTGGCAAAGTATCACAACAGCTTCTCAAGCTGGTGACAGAGCAGGAAGAGCGTGGGATCTAGAGTTGTACAGGACTGCATTAAAACAGCCAACAAGCTGTGGTATATGTATACCATGGAATACTATTCAGCCATTAAAAAAAAATGGAGACTTTACATCCTTCGTATTAACCTGGATGGACGTGGAAGACATTATTCTTAGTAAAGCATCATAAGAATGGAGAAGCATGAATCCTATGTACTCAATTTTGATATGAGGACAATTAATGACAATTAAGGTTATGGGGGGGAAGCAGAAAGAGGGACGGAGGGAGGGGGGTGGGGCCTTGGTGTGTGTCACACTTTATGGGGGCAAGCATGATTGCAAGAGGAACTTTACCTAACAATTGCAATCAGTGTAATCTAGCTTATTGTACCCTCAATGAATCCCCAACAATAAAAAATAATAATAATAATAATAAATAATAAAAATAAAAAAAAAACAAAACAGCCAACCACTCAAAGTTAGAAGCAATAACAGCTGCTCCCCAACATGGCTGCCTTACGTGAGTCCACATGCCTAATACCCTAGGCAAGTGAGGGGATTTGAATTTACCCTGTCTTTCTCTAATCCCACCCCCCAACCCCCGAAAGCTTGAGTATGGAAATTTTCATGAATTAGGACAAAGGAATCAAGCAAACAAAATATAAGACCAAGAATAGGGCCTCATTTTTAATTCTATTATTAATAATATAAATTATAATAAAGTTGTTAAATAAAATTGGCACAAAAACCATTTTCTGCAAATCCTTCTGCTGCTAAATTATTTATTCATTTCTTCATTCATTCTACTTTGATCAATGGCCAAAATTATATAACAGTGATTAAGGATTCAGGCTGTGGAGCCAGATAGATAGGGAGTCTGAATAAATACAAACTACCTTTGTTGATTATAATAATACATGTAATAAATAATAATATTAAGTACTACCACTTACCCTGCATGAATGGGAGGCTTATGAAGATAAACATTCCACAACTACCTTAGAATTACTCAAAATTCAGTAAGGGCTGGAGAGCAGTGAAGAAACTATCAGGAATGCTTTCAACTACATATAACAGAACTTTTAGTTAACAATGGCTAAAACCACGAGGACCTTTATCATTTATTTAACAAGATATTTGGAAGTAGTTTGGCCCAGGATTATCTAATAAGCTATGATCTCTTTCCGTCTCTCCTTCCTGAGTATATCAACTCCTGATTCTTATGCTTGGTAGTGTGTGATCACAATAAAACTACCTTGGAAGGCAGTATCACGTTTGCTTTCAAGACAGGAAGAAAGAAGGAGGGAAAGTTCTGGTGATGTTTTCTTTCATGCTTGTCCTTACTACCAAGATGCAAAACTTTCTACAAATCACTCTACAGATTTTTCCTGACAACTCATTGGACAGAACTGGGTCCCAGGTCCTTCCTGCTGCAGGTTCTGGGAGGCTGGCAGGGTACCTATCAAGCTTTCCAGCACTTACAGAGGTCAGCAGCAAGAGAGAAGTCAGACATTAACACCTGTTGGGTTGGCCGACTAACAATGTCTTGCTTAGAAACCCCAGGTATACCCCCAAAACTGATGTAGGGCAGTGGACACATTTAAATAGGGAACAGATGAGGGATTGACATAATTGCACTTGGGGGTTACAGAAGACTTTTTATACATGGAGAAGGCAACACTGGAGCAACATCTGAAACAAACATATGGTAATATTAGTGCAGGGATACTGCCTGTGTTCTCTCTGACTGAGGGACAAGGCTTTCCTGTCCCAGAGAATGGCAGATACAAAGGCAGAGAAATGGGGCCCAGTAAGACAAGAAAGACCAACCACGGCAGACAGAAACTGTGCTAGTCCCTGGAAAGAGATGAGGGCCCAGCTGTACTTTCTCTTGTCCATCAGTATTTTTCAAAATAAGGGACTCTATTTAGCAAACATGAGATGATGTTAGCAGGCAGAGGAACACAGTATTAAAAAGAGCACTGAGTTACATGAGAAAGATATTCCTTTATAAATTCTCATTTAAGTCTTGCTTTTTGGGCTCGGCGCCCATAGCTCAGTGTAGGATGCCGGCTACATGCACTGGGGCTGGCGGGTTTGAATCTGGCCCAAGCCTGCTAAACAAATAAACAAACAACAACAACAACAACAACAAAAGCAAAATAGCAAGGTGCAGTGGCGGGCACCTGTATTCCTAGCTACTTGGGAGGTGGAGGCAAGAGAATCGCTTAAGCCCAAGAGTTTGAGGTTGCTGTGAGCTGTGACACCACAGCTCTACGTGACATAATGAGACTCTGTCTCAAAAAAAAAAAAAAAAAAAAGCCTTGCTTCTTGCGCCAAGGAGAAAGTCTCGGGTTGCTTTTGCTGTATCTTCAACATTTCCCTCTTGTCTCGTCTCTCTGTAGCACAAACAGAGAAAAAAGCCTCGGCAGAGCACCCTGTCAACAGCCCCTGGTGAGGACGGGTTTTTTCCTGTACTCATCATATTTACGCTTATGGTTATCTTACCATGATGGCAAAGGGCACCGGGCATTTGAGTGAAAGCTGTAATTTATTTTATTTTAATCTATGTAAGTATTTCCAAAAGTGAGTTCGTTTACAGAAAAAGCTTGAGTAAATACGGCCTTGATGGCACACACAATACAACAGAATTCATGATCATCATCCACAGCCGTCTCCTTTTTCTTGTAAAATCACAGCACTGTTACCCAAGCAGGGGAAGTTGGGGAAATCTTGTTCCAGGATATAGGGAGCCACTCATATTTTTTACAGAAAGGCAGAGAAATGATCAGTTCTGCTTCACACAGACTTGCTGGGCAGAGTAGACAACTTCATGCATGCAAAGCGCTTAGGACCATGCCTAGCACGCAGGGGAAGAACAATGCTATTTGGGTCCTATTAGTGCTACTAATGTCATTACTGGTTTGGAGGCAAAGTGAGTTTCAGGGTGGGGGATTGGACTTGGGCCATGAGTCAAGAGACTATGAATTTGATAGAAGCTAAACAACATCCTGGAACGGTGAGAATAACCAGACAGACTGGGAGACATTTAGCAAGAAAGATATCTCCAGCTCTCTGAGCAACAGAGGCCCAGGAGAATGCCTCCTTTCCCTCTGCCAGAGCTTGAAGCTGTCTGAATCCTCCACGGCTCACTGTGACCCACCGCCGGGTGCCCCCTGTGCAGACTCGCTCAAAGGAACACAGTGCACACGCAGATAAAACAATCCCCAAACATATCCGGTCCCAAATGAGGTGCCCTGTCATTTTCTGAATATCAGCTGTCACACATAGCAAGAGTCCTCATCTGCTAAAACGAGAAAGGCAAAGAAAAAAGAAAAAAAGAAGGCAAAGAACCTGAGCAAAAACTATAAAAAGATCTGAAACCTTGGTCTGAAGAACAGCTCATGAGCCACAGAGTCTTTTCAATGAGGAAGCCTCCCCGGTAAGGTAATGCAGCCCCTCACCCACCGAGGCAGAGGCCGGGCAGAGAAGGGAGGGCATGGGAGAAAGCCTAAGTCAGTGGGCAACCTGGGCAGGCAGGCAGGGCCCCCCAGCCACTCCCCACATTATCATAGTCAACCTCATCATAGTCCTAGAAGGAGGCCAGAGCTCAGGAGAATTAGGTGGTCTGCCAAAGATCACACGGCTACCAAAGGGTCGCTATGGGATGTGCATAGTAGCTTAGATAAGCAACAGGGAGCTAGAGGCAGAGGACACTGGATTCTCACCATTCCAGGATGTTGTTTAGCTTCTATCAAAAGCTAAGGAGAAGCAGAGATTCTGTCAGTCAGGGGAGGGGCCCTGAGGGATGCGGGGTGTGAAGCCCACTTCCTCTCAGTCCCTGAGACCAGACACTCACAAGGTAGTTGTTATCACTCCCAGCCCACCTCTTACCACTCTCTCTGACTCCTGACCCTCTGCCCCTTCCCCACTGGTATGGACCAAGTGTTTGTACTTCCCTAAAATGCAGGTGTTGAAGCCTAATTCCCATTGTAATGGTATTAAAAGGTGGGACCTTGGGCAGGTGATTGGGCCATGAGAGCAGAACTGTCTTGAATGAGATTCAGGGCCCTTTAAGAAGAAATAGGAGAGAGGTGATCTCTCTCTCTCTCTTCACCTCCTTTCTCTCTGCCATGTGAGGATACGGCAAGAAGCAGCTGTCTGCAAACCAAGAAGCAGAGGGCCCCCATCAGTCTCCCAAACTTCCCAGGCCTTCACGTTGGCCTTCTACCCTCCAGCATAGTGAGGGGAACGTCTCCTGGTGGGGGCCTCCAGTCCGCAGGGTCACAGCAGCCCAGCCAAGGGACACAGCCACAGTCTTACTCTGGTTTTCACTCCTGCTCCACTGCCTGCCCATCTAGCACCTGCCACCTGTCCTGTGACCACCCCAGTCTCCATCCATCCCCTACAAATCCACCAGGGACATCTTTCTATAACACAACTCCAGTCACTCTCTGCTGCCCTCACACGCTACCCTCACGCCTACACTGTCTGATCCTTGTCCACCAACCACACTCAATATCCATCTGGAGCCCATTTATCCTTCCTCAGGTCCTTCATTAACCCACATCGCTCTGTTCTCCCAGCCCTAGGGGCCTTTGTACATGCTGTTACCATTGCCCAGAACCTCTACGCACATCCATGTACTCACATGTCCTGCCTCACCCATCCCTTCTTCCCTCACAGCCCTGGTCCCAGGCACAGCCTGGCAGGATCCCGCTAGCATATGCTTATTATAACCTTCATCACATATCATTGCCACTACTGATTTTCAGATATGTCTCCCACACAAGACATCTCTCATCTCTACGTCACTATTGTCTAGTACCTAGTATACAGCAGGTGCCCAAGAAATGCTCACTGAACAAATGCATGGTTGCTAAACATGATGAATTCCATGGGCTTATAAATATGCAATGATATGGAAAGAAATTTTCCAACCAACTTGACTCCTGTTAATAAAAGAAGCCTACAAACTATAGGATGCGACGATGTAATGACACAGAAAACCCAGAGGGTCCCAGGAGCAGACCTCCCCGTAGCAACTTCCCACGCTGCTGTTGGAGCAGCTATTCACTCACCTTGCCTTCTCCAACACCAGTGATTTACTGACTAGTGACTTCTTGGCCTACTCAGATCAGGGAACAACTTTATTTACATACTAGACTGTTTTAGTGCAGCTAAATAGGGCTTAAACTAAGAAATTGCTCTTGTTAAGCAAGGAATCACCCCTTTTCACAGAACAGATCATTGGCAAATCTGATGAAGTCCAAAGCACTCCAAGGAAAGCAATTCAAACAATGGAGCCATGACCTGGGAGAGAAAGGAAGAAACTGAGGGTATTTTGGGTAGAAAAATAACTCCTTGGGCAGCTCCTGTGGCTCGAAGGAGTAGGGCGCTGGCCCCATATGCCAGAGGTGGTGGGTTCAAACCCAGTCCTGGTCAAAAACTGCAAAAGAAAAAGAAGTCCTTGAAGGAGATGTTTCTGTGCTGTTTGGAAGGGCTACTAAGTATGATAATTGGACTCACCCAACAGGCATCCCAGGGTAGAGCAAGGACCACACAGGTGGAAATCACCTTGGTTTAAAAACCAGAAGAAATGCTTTATACTCAAGTGAGTTCCTAGTGGCTGGTGTGATGAGCAGAGGACAGGGAAGGCAGGGTGCAGGAAGGACCTCCCTGGACATCTTGGGGTATCCTTGGATACCCCAAGCAGAGATGGGCAGTAATTGAGCATGAGAACAGAGGCCCTCTGTCACTTTTGCCTGCCCTATACCCACAACCTCATTGCTTAAGCATATCTATAATTTTCATTTGAGGGATTACCCATTCCTAGTCAGTGGATGCTATGGGGCTGATCTTATGCTCAGGCTCTGAACATGGGAATGTGACCCTGACTGAGCCATTCAAAATGTCTCATCACTGTGGCCATATTAATTTACATATGACTCCAGGATGACCAATGCAGTCCCTCCCTGAGGCTTTGTCCAGCGGGGCTATTAATTAGAAAGAATGTCGGCTTTGAACCAATAATGTCCATCTTTGCCACAACATTCACCATAAAGCTAAAAGCGTGATCTTCTAAATAGGCAAATAAGATCATATTGTTGCTCCCTACTCAAAAATCTCCAACAAATCTCCTTTATACTTAAAATAAATTCTAAATATCTTATCATGATCACAGTCCCAGTACCATCCTTCACATGACTTTTCTCTTAGTCTTCACGTCACTAAGCCCCAGCCATTCCGGCTTCCTTTTATTTACTCAAGGACAGCAAAATCATCCCTGTGCCTGAGTCTTTGCAGGTCTGTTCTTTCTGCCTGGTATACTCCTCCCTACACCAGTACGTACTCCACATGGGACTTCTCCCAGGTCACTAGCTCAAACAGATTATTCTCTTGACTCTCATTCTGTATTCCCTTACCCAACTTTATTATCTCCATTGCATTATTAATTGAATTATATCTATTTTAATTTGTCTATACATGTATTTGCTCTCCCCCAACTCTGAAGTGAGTCCCATGGGATCAAGGACTTTGCTGTCTTGCTCCCAGCTATCTCCCCAGTACCTAAAACATGCCTCGTACATAAGAAGCCTATGACAAATATTTGATGAATGAACTAAGAAGTAGACAGATTTATCCTAACTGAAAATAGAGCCCAAAGGGGAAAAGAAAAGGAAATGGCTTTGAAAAATAGAGATGAAATTCCTGACAACATCATTTGAGCATGCAGATCCATCTGAGGCTGTCTCTCCTTGGACTTTTCAGTTTGGTAAGCAAATAAATTCTTTTTTTTAGCCTAAGTTGGTTTGAACTGGATGTCTATCACCTGCAAACAAAGAGCTCTGACTTATAAGGTCTGAAAATTAAGTTTCCCAACTTGCCATCATGGTCTTACATTGGCAGCCACTAGAAACAACTCATAAGGTTTGATAACCTTGGTATATCAGTACCTCACAGCTTTGTTTGTGTCAACATGTGGTGGTGTCTTGCAGAGTGATGTTCATTATTGTTGTTGTGTTTTTTTGTGCGCTCTCACAAGAACACTGCAACTTGAATTAGAGCAACAACAAACATTCATAAATTTCCTGTTAAGCTTGGCAAGAATGAAAGTTAAATTGGTCCAAGTTTTTATAAGGATAATGCCATGAAGAAAATGGCAGTGTACAAATGGATTAACGATTTTTCTGAGGGAGAGAGAAAGCATCATTGATGAAGAAAAGTCAGGGTGGCCAGTAACAAGAAGAACTGACAAAAACATTGCAAAAATTCATCAAATTATGTGTCAAGACTGTCAGCTAACTATGAGAAGCATAGCAAATCGAGTAAACATTGACAGAAAAATAGGTAGGAAAATCTTAATTGAAAATTTTGCCTCATGGCTCTTGCATCACAACAATGCACCAGCTTACACGGCACAGTCCGGGAGGGAGCTTTAAGCCAGTAAACAAATAACTGTATTGGAACATCCTCTCTATGGACAATGTCTAGTCCCCAGTGACTTTTTTCTTTACTCAAGATAAAGAAAGGAAGAAATTTTGACAATATTCAGCATATCAAGGGTAATATGATGGCTGCTTTGACAGTCATTACAGGAAAATAATTCCAAAGTTGCTTTGAAGGTTGGATTAGATATACATCAGTGTATAGCTTCCCAAGGATAGTGCTTCAAAGGTGACTACAGTGATATTCAGCACTGAGGTATCTAGCACTTTTTCTAGGACGAGTTTGTGAACTTAATTGTCATACTTCATATACCAAGCAGTCAGACCATGTGATAGCTCTTCCCTGTTTCCACTCCTACGTTCTCTAGACATATTTAAACAAGACTCTGTCATAATGTTTAGGCTGCTTTCCTTTGTCTCTCGTTGACTTAGCATGACTTCCACTAAGAAATGTGAAAGGGGGGTGATCAGGGTCAGAATGTTGAAATCCTTGCAGTGACGATAATAACAGTAAATGTTTGTCTTTAGTTTGGGTTTATCACATGCTAGGCTCAGATCTGAGTACTTAATATTAGTTCATGTTATCCTCACAATGATCCAGTAAGGTAAGGTAGTACCTTACTGGACTACCATTACTAGTCCCATTTCATAGATGAGAAAACTAAGGCACAGAAAGTTCAAATGACCTTGCCCAACATCCCATAACTAGTAAGTGGTGGAGCCAGGATGTGAAGCTAGACAGTCTGACTCCAGAGCCTTTGCTACTAATAATCACACCATAATAATTTTAATAAGACTGTAAATACCTGTAGCAGACTGCATTTCCCAAAGATGGAAGCAACAATACATCCCATCCCACATGCTCTCTTATAAAAATCACTTTGACGTCCCTCTCCTTGATGGCTGGGGCTTACGGCCCCTCCTCTGGAACCTACAATATGCAATGCTATTGACTCTGGGGGACAGTAATAGAAATGCCATGCATTTCGGTCTTGTTCTCATGGGACATTCAGTCATGATGTCTAGTGCCATGCTGTGGGGAAGCCCAAACTAGCCCACATAAACAGAGCACCTGGTGATGCACAAGTGTTCTGTCTAGCAGCACAGCTGAGGTCCCAGCTGAGAGCCAGCATCCCTGCTAGACATGTGAGGAGAGATGTTCCAGATGGTTCCTTTTCCAGTTACTGAGTTACCCCTAGTCCTCAAGTTTTCCCAGCTGAGGTCCCAGACATCAGGAAGCGGAGACAAACCCTCCCAAATTCCTAACCCACTGAATGCATGAGTCTAATAAAATGGTCATTTTAAGCCACCAGGTTTTGTAGCTATTTGTTACACAGCAAGAGTAAATAGAATATCACCTCTCACATGACCTTGTTTATACCCAGTCTGTAGAGTTCAGCCTCAGAACAGCGTGTAGTTCAGTCCCTAATACTCAGTGACAGGCTCACTGTAGTCTGCTAGCCTGAGATGTCACCCCGTCACTTTTTGTTGGGCTTCCTGAGTGCCAACAGCCAACCTCAATTACCTCTTTTCATCTGTACCAGAGCCTCATGACACCAAGTGCTACCAGCTAGACTGAACTCAAGCTTCATTTCCTGAAGCTCTTTTAGACCCCTCAAAGCATGCCCATACATCTGTTTCCTGTCTCATTCCTTTGCCAGCATCCTCACCTATTTTCAAGTGTCCCAGCCTAGAGACAAGAGACTCTACCTTGGATGCTAATCCACCATGCTGACTTCTGATGAACCTCAGTCCCCAAAACACCTCCTGATTTCTGCTTTATTCACTGCCCTTAGTGTAAGAACACGGACTCATCATAGATTCTTCTCTGGATAAAAGCAATCTTAATATTATCACACAAATTATAGACTATGATGCACACAGAATTCTTACCTATTTCAAAGGGTTGCCTTTAAATGTCTGAACAGCACACAGACATCCTTTCTCTATGTACTTAGGGTATATAAGCCCTAAGTCTGGGGAGTAACAGTGGGGAGATCTACCTGTCTCACTGACACCAAGACTACACTTCCATCTGTAAAGTTCCCTTTACCAATAAACTGGATTTGTCTGGCTCTTTCTTTGGTTACTGTGTTTGGAGGCTGCTTTGTGTACATGGCCTTTTCACAGAACACCCAGTCATAGTTCAGAAGTGGAGCTGGTCCAACTTCTTCATTTGAGAGATGCAAAAATGGAAGCCAAGAAAAATGAAACAAAATAGTAACAACTGACATCTCTTGCCCCCTTAATGTTCATTATTCCATTGAACCTTAACAAGCTGTTATATGTATTTAACAATATTACTGTTCCCATTATACAAATGAAGAACCCGAGGCCAGAGAGAATGAACCATTTTGGGACATGCAGTTAGGTTAAGCTCCCTCTGTGTCCCCAGAGAGGTCAAGTCTTGGAAGGCTGACGACAAGATGGACCAACCAGGTTTTTCTTCAGGCAGAAAATGTACTTGATGCCTCAAATACACAACAGCCCATGTCCAGACTCCCCATTCTGTCAGTGGCACTGTGGCACCCCATCACCGTGTGAAGGAAACAGCTTGGACATGGATTAGAAGTACAATGCTTGCAAGAGGTAGACTCCCCACAGGTACAGGGAAGCCCCCAAGTAACCTCTGGCGTGGCCTTTTATTGAAACATTATACAATGGGGGGGGGGCACATACCAGGATCACGTGCTTAATGATCGCTACATGCTCTTTTCCCATGGGCTTGACTCCTACTCTGAAGCAACACAAATGCTCAAGGTTAAACACCTGCTTGCTAACAAGCAACGGATTAACATATGCAGTTTCTTGAGGGCTTGTCTCCAGGCTGCAAAACATTTCCACGCCAGCCAGGAGATTGTCCCACTCTCAACCCCGCCCTCAAGAATCAGCTCCCTGAAGGACCACTCCTACAAGCCTGGTGTTCAGTCTCCTACACCCTTTCCTTGAAAACACACTTCATATCATCAATGTATCTAAGAAACAAAGACGGCCCTTCGCCATGTGTTGGTGTGGCGGATGGGGTTAAGAAGATACACTTCAGCCAGGAACTGTCCAATTTTTATTTCTGTATGTCACATTCCAGAACCTAATATTGCAAGGTCTTCTGGTTGCTTATACCATGAGATAGTAACAAATCCATCTTTGATGAATATGTGATGCCTTCACAAGGAAAGCCAAGAGAACAGCCACTGGAGTGAAAGTTATAAATGCAGGCCCTGCTACTAACCATATCAGTTACTGACTTGGAGCAAATTGTGTAACCTCCATTGATCTCCACGGCTTCATCAATGTAACAGGGACAATAAGAAGATCCATTTCATGGGGTTGGTGGGAGAACTAGGTGAGATAATGCAGAAAGCACAGCACATAATAAAAGTCAGAAAATGACCATTACTAATGTTGCTTACACACAGAAACGGAATGAATCTTTACTGAACAGAAGTAATCAGAATCTCATTAGATTTAAAAAAAAAACAAAACACTACATTGTTTCAAACTATAGTATCAGCAATCCCTAAAATCTAAGAGCCAGGGAACATCAGCCTCCAGGTTCCAAAGTAAGTGTTCATTCACCTGATTTCAATGATGTATTGTTCCCAGGTTGCTAAGAAATATTCAGACACAATCATTCTCAGCAATCAGAAGACAACTCATCTCTCAATTTCAGTCTTCTCTGGAATCCCTGGTGACTGGAAGACCCTGCTTCTGACCTAGAAGGTGAGAGGCTGGTTCTCTTGGTCTTTAGTCTAAAAAACAAGGAGGCAAATGATGCACTCAGAGTCCCATCCTCCTGGTGAAGAAGAAAGACCACAAGAATGAGTGAGAAAAGATTCAAAGGGAACCCAACTAATGCACCTCCAGAAGGGTTACTCTCTGCTGCAGAGCGCTCCCCATTAAAGAAATCAATTCAGCATTCAACTTCTTCTCCTGTGGTGCATACTGAAGTGGGATCTGACAAGGATGGAAAGCAGATTTGAGTTAAATACTGCCAATAAAGCTTGTAGCTCAAGGTTATAGCAGTCAATAGAAATCTAGTGCCTTGGAAACAGTGACACCCTCATCCATCAGCTGATGTCAGTGCCTTGGAAAGGAAGCTGTAGGCCTGGCTTAGGAAGAGGGACAGTTAACAAGACTGGGTGTTTGAGGCCATGGTAACTGGGTATGCTGAAATCAGCCTGAGCTTCCAGGCCTCTGAATACTCAAGAATCTTGTTTTTGTTGTTTTTGTTTTGGTTTGGTTTGGGTTGTAGTGAGGATCTCTTGGTTTTGCTGGCCCAGCTGACAATCTCTGTTCTTCTATTAATATCAATAGTACCCACTTTTCTCCAGGTAATATCTCCTCTTCTACATCTCAGTCCGTAAGATTTGGGTGGAATTTTACCTAACTCCATCTCTGAGGGTAGGTAGGCATGTGAGCTTATCTGGACACATCAGAACAGAGCACAGCAGACCCTGGTCTCAGTGAGAACTTCAGGTAAGTGTGCATAACCCAAGGAACAGCAGTCAGGAACGCTGCTCATTCTTGGCTGCTCATTCTTGGGAATTTATTGTAATTGTTTTGTTAAAATAAGTAATCTTTATATTGGAGTGACTGGGGAGAAAGGATGCAAACCTGAAGAGTCTGGCAATTATCTTATTACCATATGGGGAGAATAGAATCAAGCTGTAGAAAAACAGAGATAATGAGGGAGACAGGAAGTTTAAAATCTGATTATATCATTTGGCCTCCTGGATCAAGCTCTACCTGAAAACTATTTCTAACACTTTTCATTTCCAAGATCCAATATGTTTCATTTTCCTTGGCTTTAAGCCAGTTAGCATTCAGATTTAGTCACTGCAACTGAAAACGCATCTGACTGTTCCAATGTGGCTACACAGCCCAGATGAGGCAGGTCTGCTTAGACAGCGCCCGCTATCCATAGAGCCCAGTCTCAGGCTATACTCAGCAATGACTCAAATCTTCAGATTCAACTTTCTACTACATGAACAACGTACAGGCATGTCATCAAAGAAGAAGGTGGATACACAGCCCAAATTAAATGTAGCAGATGCCAGAGATGATCCACCCATACACACTATAAGTCTTAACACTTTCACACTCACCCTTCTGAACTGCAACAATCAGACCCTGCACCATTATAGGAAGGCAGCCCTCAGCTTACAGAATCCCATTTGGCCTGTGTCCGCAACCAGTCTGTCGTGCCTGGAAATTGATATCTCCCTGTGGGCAGCCCTTTGTCATTGGCTAAAGTGGAGGGAGGGTTAAATACTCCATTTCCCCAGCCCTTTGGTGAAGATTATTCTGAAGCATATTTGCAACCATGAGATTAAGCTTTAGGTACCCACCATGATAGCTGGCTTAGCACCATGGCCCTAATCAGCTGCTCTACCTTGCCCCTATCACCCCCCTACTTCCTCCTAAGTAAACCACAAATGCCCCACCTTTGTCTTCATGTCTGCTTCTGCCTAGAGAACAGAATCATCAACAAATTCCCCATCAGCCATCTCTCTTATTCCACTAATGGACATTTCATTCATAGACAGCCATCCCCCTCCCAAATGCCCCCCCCTTTTACAAATCCCCTCGTACGATCCTTAGAAATTCATCTGTCCTCTCAGCCAGCATAACCCATGAAGTAAAACAAACTCCTAAAAGTGCTCATATCCCTTCCACCCACCGCAAAAACTTAACAATACATTCATGCAGCAAAAAATAGATTTCTTCCCAAAGAGAATGCTGTGGCCACCCAAATATGATTTACCTCTAAATGCCAGAGCAAAGGACAGGTGACAAGTGCTATGCCAGTGTCAAAGCTGAAGCCGAAAGTCAGCGGCAAGGTCTGCAGGCTCTGCAGGGTCAGGCTCCTGCCTCCCTCCTCTCCCACCCTCCTCTCACCCTTCTCCTCTTTCCCTTCGGCATTTTATCCAAATTGAATGAACTACCTGCAGCTCCCTTAAAATAGGTCATGCTGTCTGCTTCCTTCTGCCTTTTTAAATGCTGTTCCATCTGCCTGAAATATCTTGTCTGTTCAGAGGTTCTTAAGGAAATTGTTTCTTTCTCAACCCACCCAAACTCATGTGTTCCAGAACTTTCTCACCCTAAAGAGGAAGAACTGTGAGTGGGTTGCTTCAGAAACTTGACTTTACTTCTCTTGGAGCAGATGATCAAGCCAGGCTTGACGATATCTTGGTCAGATTTAGAGACTGGATTGAAGATTTGGACAATAAAGTGGTTCCCGAGGCTCAGGACAAGCACCACCATTATTTTTGAGTGTTTTGCCAGATAACGGCAGGTGGTACGTGAACACTACAGTAGGTAACATTAAAATACACAGTATAAAAGGTACTCTTCATTTCAATTTGCTTCACTCTCAATACGAGAAAGTCTAATTTCTGTTACTCCTTTGTCTTTAATGCCTAACTTTGGTTAATCTCTCATGTATAACAGGCAAAAAGAAATGTCAGTAATATGATTTCATTGTATTATGTTTGTAATCCACTCTGCTTAAAGAAAGTGATACATTTTGTTTGTTTTCTACTTATTTTAATGACAAAGTTTTCATTTAAGGGTGAAGAGTCAAACAAAGATACTAAGTATTTACACACATATACATGTATGTGTGATACTGGGTACATACGACATATATTAAGCACAAATAGTGCTTGAATACAACAAAAATTTATGAAGATAATATTCAAATGAATCCTACTGGAGAGGAGAGGAGCCCAGATCAATGGGCCGAAATGGCTAAATCTTCTCATCCCTTTTCTTGACTCTCAATATGTGACACCTTTGGTGGGCACTGTCACAAAGGAAGTTTCCTGCCTAAAGGACCAAAGCAACGCCATTTTAGGCACCTTGCCTCCATTTGGAGACCAGGTATTTGGAAGGTCCCCCCAACTCCATTTCTGGTAAACCCATCGCACCCCACTCCCAGGAATAAACCACTCCAACTGTCAGCCAGATAGCCAGATGGCAGGTAAACCACTCCCAACTGATGGCCAGGTGGTAGGGCCCAATCATCTTTAAGCACCTCCATAGATACTAGAGGCAACCAATCCCCCTCTACCCTATAAAAACCCTGTGCACTGGGCGGCACCTGTGGCTCAGTCGGTAAGGCGCCGGCCCCATATACCGAGGGTGGCGGGTTCAAACCCAGCCCCGGCCAAACTGCAACCAAAAAATAGCCAGGTGTTGTGGCGGGCGCCTGTAGTCCCAGCTACTTGGGAGGCTGAGGCAAGAGAATCGCTTAAGCCCCAGGAGTTGGAGGTTGCTGTGAGCTGTGTGAGGCCACGGCACTCTACTGAGGGCCATAAAGTGAGACTCTGTCTCTACAAAAAAAAAAAAAAAAAAAACCTGTGCACCATGAGCATGGGGCTCTCGGTCCCAGCTGCATCTGGGGTGCCGACAGCCCAGGCTCGAGCTTGAATAAAGGCCCTTGTGTCATTGCATCGGATCCTGGCTCTCTCTCATTGGGTACCCCAAACTCTGTGCATAACATTTGGTGGCTCGTCTGGGATACCCAAGGTCCCGAGAAACTCCACCCAGAGGGCCGGTAAATGTGTTTGGTGTGTCTGTTTGTCTCTGTAGTTTGGGTTGTTTCTGGTAAGTATGTTTGGTGGGTCTGTTTGTCTCTGTGGTTTGGGTAGTTTGCGGGCTGGGCAGGATTTTATGTAGTGGTCAGAATAAGGCCTAGGTGGATGCAAGGCCACCAGCTGGAGGTTGCGGAAGATGTTCCCACCTCCCTCGGCAGGGTCTGGGACATGGAATCCCTAGCCCCCTATAGTGGAGATCACGTGGAATTGATCTCCTTGGGACTTCTGAGTAGGTTCGAGTTGCGCCCACGGACGAGCATCAAGCCGTCAACTTACTTTCAGTTTTGCCTCAAGTCAGTCAGAGGCCACATCTGTCTTTGTCTGTGTATTATATGTGTTGTTTTGTGTATTGTTTGGGCAACTTTGACAATGGGACAGACTCAGATGACTCCCCTTTCACTTTTTCTCGATCATTTCCAAGATTTTTAGGCCTGACCCCAGAACCTGGGTCTGATAGTGAAGAGAAACAAGCTTAAGATCTTTTGCAGGAGAGCAAGTGGCCAATCCTCAATGTCGGCTGGCTGCCTGAAGGAACTTTCCACTTTCCCATTATCTTCCAGGTTAAGGATATCATCTACCAGCCCCAGATGGGCCATCCCAATCAGGTCCCGTACATAAACACCTGGCAAGACCTGGTTGAAGAGCCCCACCCCCCACCCGTGGCTAAAAACTATCTTGCCGCCCCGGCTGGGGGACCTGAGACTGGCACAGTTCTTACCCTATGGGAAAAACCCACGCATGAAGAGCCCCAACCCTCTGCTCCCCTGTATCCTGTATTACAGGGCGGTGCAGAACCAAAAGGTCTTTTTCCCCCACCTTACCACCCCCCAGGATGGGCACGTCCCAGAGGAGGAGGCTGAGGCAGCTGCAGTGCCACTCGCTGGCAGTCCACCCCATACCTGCAGGAGGGCCCTGCGGGATGCATCCGAACAGCCCAGGCAGGTAGTGGCTGATTCAACTGCCCTGCCGCTCCGGGCAGTAGCCGCCCTTCCTCCCGCCCTCCCCCCCAAGAAGAAACCTTGCACTACTGGCCTTTTGCTACTAGTGACCTTTACAATTGGAAAATGCAAAACCTCAAGTTTTCAGAGAAACCTACCGGTCTTATTGACCTATTAGATTCTATCCTTTTTACCCATCAGCCCACTTGGGATGATTGCCAGCAGCTACTTCAGGTCCTCTTCACTACCGAGGAGAGGGACCGGATCCTTGCAGAGGCATGAAAGTCCGTTCTGGGTGAAGATAGGAACCCCACCACAAACCTGGCATTAATTGATGCAGCGCTCCCATCGACCTGGCCAAACTGGGATTTTAATACAGCACACGGTAAGGAGAGCCTCTGGGTTTACCGCCAGACTCTAATGGAGGGTCTCTGTAAAGCAGCAAGAAAGCTGACTAATTTGGCCAAGGTAGGGAATGTACAGCAGGAAAAAAAACGAGTCCCCCGCTGCCTCCTTAGAGCAAATCATGGAAGTGTTCTGCACCTATACGCCCATGGATCAGGAAGCAGAGGGGAGTAAGATAGCTGTTATGATGGCCTTTGTTAATCAGTCAGCTCCTGACCTTAAGAGAAAACTTCAGAGGATAGATAGGTTAGCAGAGAAATCCTTACAAGACTTGCTGGTAGTGGCTGAACAAGTGTACAACAACCAAGAGAGTCCAGAGGAGAAGCAGACACGGGTCAGCAATAAGCAGACAAAAGACCTTGCCAAGATCTTACTCGCTGCCACGGCAAACACCTCCAAGGAGAAGGAACAGAGGCTACGGAAGCTGGTCACAGGAGAAGGTAGGGAGCTACCCCAGGGGGAACGACCACAGCTGCAAAAGAATCAGTGTGCATATTGCAGGGAGACCGGCCACTGGGCCAGAGAATGTCCTAAGAAACGAGACAGTGAGAATACCCCTCGTAGCCGGGCCCACATCCTGGAGCTGGGGGAACTCAGTGACTAGGGAGGTCGGGGTTCGGATCCCCTCCCCGAGCCCAGGGTAACCCTCAGAGTGGAGGGAACTCTAATAGACTTCCTGGTTGACATGGGCACGCAACACTCAGTCCTAATTGAAAATGGAGGAAAACTGAACAGGATCCTCCCACACATTAGGCGCTTGCTGAACGCCGGAATCCTGGTCCCCTGCCAGTCATCATGGAACACCCCTCTGTTACCGACCAGTCCAAGACTTCCAGGAGGTCAATAAGTGGGTAATGGACATACACCTGACCGTGCCAAACCCCTACACCCTCTTATGCTCGCTGGCCCCATCCCAGACCTAGTATACGGTACTGGACTTAAAAGATGCCTTCTTCAGCCTGCCACTAGCACTCCAGAGCCGGGCCATGTTTGCCTTCAAGTGGAGTGATCTTGAGGATGGCATCAGTGGACAATTGACCTGGACCTGCCTGCCACAAGGTTTTAAGAACTCTCCAACCATCTTTGATGAGGCCCTGCATGAGGATCTGGGTGAGTTCTGCAGGCAGCATCCCAACTTAACCCTCCTCCAGTATGTAGATGATATCCTGGTGGCAGCCACCAGCAAACAAGACTGTCTGCAAGGAACAAAGGACCTGCTCGCCACCCTGAGAGACCTGGGATACTGGGCAGATACTCGGCAAAGAAAGCCCAAATCTGTCAGCAGGCCGTAAGTTACCTGGGGTATATTCTCAAGGACAGCCAAAGGTGGCTCACTGAGGCCAGGAAGCAAACTGTGCTCAAGATCCGGACCCCAACCAATCCCAGGCAAGTGAGGGAATTCTTGGGGTCAGTGGGATTCTGCTGGTTGTGGGTGCCAGGCTTCGCTGAGATCCCTAAACCCCTCTATGAAGCCATGAAACAGGGGCACCCCTTTGAGTGGATGGTAGATAGGGAACAGGCTTTCCAGAAGCTCAAAACTGCCCTGCTTTCCTCCCCCGCTTTGGGACTTCCCTACATCACGAAACTTTTCCACCTCTATGTGGATGAGCATAAGGGAGCAGCCAAGGGGGTGCTGATTCAGACCTTAGGACCCTGGACACACCCAGTAGCTTACTTGTGCAAGAAACTGGATCCGGTGGCATCAGGGTGGCCCCCTTGCCTGCGCATTGTGGCAGCCACCGCACTTCTCGTGAAGAATGTTGACAAACTCACTCTGGGGCAAGAACTACTGATAACTATGCCCCATGCCATCAAAGGGGTCTTAAAGCAACCACCAGATGGGTGGATGAGTAACGCTCGGTTAACGCACTACCAGAGTCTGTTACTAAACCCACCATGGATTCGGTTCTTGCCCAGTACTACCTTGAACCCTGCCACCCTCCTGCCCAACCCGAACGCGGGAGTGCTGCCAGGACATTCTAGTCTAAGTCCACAGCATCCGCCAAGACCTGGCCAACCAACTGCTGCCTGACACGGAGGATACCTGGTTTACAGACGGCAGCAGCTTCATGAAGGATGGACGACGGTTCACGGGGGCAGCAGTGGTCTCCGAGGCAGAGACACTATGGGCCAAGCCACTCCCAGGTAGGACCTCCGCCCAGCGGGCTGAGCTTATTGCCCTCGCCAAAACCCTAGTTCTAGGGCAAGGGAAGAAACTCAGTATCTACACTGACAGTCAGTATGCATTTGCCACAGCCCACATCCACGGGGCCATCTAGCAGGAGAGGGGATTGCTGACAGTAGAAGGAAAGACAGTTAAAAATAAACAGGAAATACTGGACCTCCTAGCCACCATTTGGCTGCCAAGGAAGCTAGCTATCATCCACTGCCCGGGACGCCAGAAACCCACCACCCTAGTGGCAAGGGGCAACCATCGGGTGGATGAAGCTGTCAAAAGTGCGGCCCTCAGCGCCGCACAGGCTCTAGCTGTCAACCTACCTGACACTGGGCCTCCAGTCCTACCAGAGGAGCCCAGGTATACCCCAGAGGACCTGGCATGGATCGGCACCATTCGCCAGGCTCATAACTCTCCCCAGTACAATGGCTGGTGGCGTACCGCCAATGGAAAGACCATCCTCCTGCCACAATTAGGACTGGAAACTTTGTAATGCATGCATCAGACGACCCACATGGGCAATAGGAAATTAAGGGATCTGATCCACATGCACAGATCAAGATGGAGTGGCTGGATGCTAATGTAGACCAGGTAGTTGGTGCCTGTAAAGTCTGTCAACTCACCGATGCCCGAGCCGGGCCCACCACCCAAGGTACCCACACGTGGGGCTCCAAGCCTGGTGTGTATTGGGAAGTGGATTTCACAGAAATTAAGCCTGGTCGGTTTGGATATAAATACCTTTTAGTTTTTGTAGACACCTTCTCTGGATGGGTAGAAGCCTTCCCCACTAAACATTAAACCGCCCAGACTGTAACAAAAAAACTATTAGAGGACATCCTTCCCAGGTATAGACTGCCATCTATGATTGGCTCTGACAACGGGCCTGCTTTTATATCTCAGGTAACTCAAGGGGTAGCCACAGCACTGGGAACAACCTGGAAATTACATTGCGCATACAGGCCCCAGAGTTCGGGGCGGGTGGAAAGGATGAACAGAACCTGAAAAGAGACCCTAACTAAATTAACCCTGGAGTCTGGTGGAAACTGGGTGACTCTCCTCCCCTTTGCCCTATATAGGGTCAGAAACTCCCCGTATACCCTAAGTCTCTCCCCCTACAAGATCCTCTATGGGAGACCACCCCCCATCATTCCTAACACCCGCATAGATTTGCTAACAGATGCAGATGATGAGACTTTTCTTCTTTCCCTTCAGTATTACCAGAAGGTTCAGAAAGAAAATTGGAACTGCCTGTGAGCCACCTATGCGTCAGGCCCAACGCCAAAGCCCCACAAGTTCCGGCCAGGGGACTGGGTCTATGTAAAAAGACACAAGCAACAGACTCTCGAGCCTCGTTGGAAGGGACCCTATACCGTCATCCTAACTGCCCCCACCGCACTCAAGGTTGACGGAATTGCTGCCCAGCTGGCTGACCTTTTTGCCATCAAAGACCACTGTACCCCACAATGGAAGCTTTAAAAGGATCCTGCCAACCCGCTCAAGCTCAAGTGCCCCGCCCAACCATCTTATTGACGGTCCTTCTACTAACTGTATGTACCCCTTGTACTTGCTCATGCCGCGTTCCCGACAACTCGCCCCAGCCCCTAAACATGACTTGGCAGATCATAGGAGGAGCCAAAGGAGGGATCCTGAATCAAACCTGGGGCATGCACCCCTAGGGCACCTGGTTCCCAGATTTAACAGTGGACCTAGACACTTGATAGGGACAATTGGGTGGGACACCAGCCACTATTATGTATGCCCTGGCCATAAAATAGACAAATGTGGCGGGGCTGGGCATTTCTTCTGCCAGGCTTGGAGCTGTGTCTCCACAGGCCAAATCTGGTGGGATCCTCCTCGCAAAGGAGACCTCATCACGGTACGAAGGGTGACCAGCTCCCCTTCCTGACAGCAGACGGGCATGTGGGGCCATCTAAACCAACCATGTGACCCCATATGCATTAAGTTCACTGACGCAGGACAGAGGGCAACAGGGTGAGAGGGGGGTAAGATCTGGGGTATTCGCCTATACGATAGAGTCTGGTTGCCTTACATGGAGAAAGGGGGAACGTTCACCCTAAAGGTTGCCTATACCATCCCCCATTCAGGCCCCCCCATCGATGTTGGCCAGAACCCAGTTGTAGGGCAGCATCAATACCAGAGCCCCCTTCACAGAGACTCCCCTACCAGCCCTTCATCATCCAACCTCACCGAGTCCCCAGACCCTATTTGGGATCTCCGTGTAAACACCTATCAGGTACTCAACCAATTGTGGCTGGACTTAACCTAGTTGTGCTGGCTCTGCCTTGACGTAAACCCCTCCTATTCTGAGGGCAGAGCCCTCCAAGGCAACTTCACTCTTGCTGCGGAAGCAGCTGCTTGTCACTGGCACCAGCATGGTCGTCCCCTCCTTACTCTCCAATTTGTTTCAAGGCAGGGGATCTGCGTTGGGCAGGTACCCACCTCCCATAGGCATTTATGCAACTCCACCTACCAGTGGAATGAGACAGGATATCTACTGCCCCCTGATAATGCCTGGTGGACCTGCTCCACTGCTTGGCCCCCTGTATACATTCAGGAGTTTTGAACCTAACCAAAGATTTCCGTGTCCTCATACAATTGATACCAAAGGTGCTTTACCATGAGCAGGAAGCCATTTTCCAAAGATATGAGAGTGCGAGCCTCTGCTTCAGAAGAGAACCCATCACCACTATCACCCTCTCTGCCCTGCTAGGGTTAGGGCTGGAAGGGGCAGGAACAGGGGTATCAGCTCTTGTCCTGAACGACAAGAACTATGGGGCATTGCGTGCCGCCATCGACCGGGACATCGAAAGAACAGAAAAATCCATCACTTTACTACAGGAATCCCTCACCTCCCTTTCAGAGGTTGTGCTCCAGAACCGTAGGGGACTAGACTTGCTGTTCCTACAGCAAGGGGGCTTGTGTGCCACATTAGGTGAGGAATGCTGTTTTTATGCCGACCACTCTGGAATAGTCATGGAGTCCATGGCTCTAGTTCTACTTCAAAAACACAAACTAGAGGGGGAGCAAGCTCAGAGTTGGTATGAGACTATGTTTAATTGGTCCCCCTTGCTCACCACCCTTACCTCCACCCTAGTTGGACCTTTAATACTGCTCTTACTAACCTTGACAATTGGACCATGTATAATTAACAGACTCATAAACTTTGTAAAATAACGAGTAGGAGCAGTCCAACTCATGGTCCTTAGGGCCCAGTACCAGCCTCTGACGCCTCCGGGTGACCTGGAACTCACCACTGAGGTCCCATGATTGGGTCCTCTTAGTTACAAGCAAAGTGGGTAATGAAGGACTAAAGCAATACCATTTTAGGCACCTTGCCTCCATTTGGAGACCAGGTATTTGGGAGGTCCCCCCGCTCCATTTCTGGTAAAACCCCATCGCACCCCACTCCTAGGAATAAACCGCTCTAACTGTCAGCCAGATTAGCCAGATGGCAGGTAAACCACTCCCAACTGATGGCCAGGTGGTAGGGCCCAATCAGCTTTAAGCACCTCCATAGATACGAGAGGCAACCAATCCAGCAGCTGCATCCTGCCTCCTCATCCTCCCCTACCCTATAAAAACCCTGTGCACTGTGAGCACAGGGCTCTCGGTCCCAGCTGTGTCTGGGGTGAGCTTGAATAAAGGCCCTTGTGTCATTGCATTGGATCCTGGCTCTCTCGAGTAGTCATTGGGTACCCCAAACTCTGGGCATAACACTCCCCAAATCTCTGAAGATCCTGATGCTCCCAGCTTCATAGAGGACTTCAGAAACCAAGTAATAATTTGAGCATGTCTTGCTGATCCCCTCTTCTCGGGATCTCTAAGTTAAATTTTCATATTCCTGGATTATTTCAGAGTTGAAAAACCAATGTTTTAGGTACACTTGGCCCTGCTGAAGTACAAGGCAGAGGAAGTCCCCGTCTTGCCAAATCCCAGCTGTGATGTAGGACAAAGGCTTTTTCTACCTTTGATAAACAAATGAAGCCAAACATTAAAGGGGGTTTCCGATCCTCATTTAAGGAGGCAGTCCCAAGGCAACCCAGCCAGACCTTCCTAAGCAGCTTTTGACATCAAGGTTGGAAAAAAATGAGTGGCTAAGCTTGTCATTTTATTCTGAAATGTGGTTTAGAGATCTGCAAGATAGTTTTTTTTTCCTGCTGGTAACCTCTCTGATCGCCGAATTCATTCAAATATATCTAACAAGGAATCTTTTACCACCAAGCACTGTTCTAAACACCAGGGATAAAAACAGAGGCCAGACACAACAAAGTACCTGACCTCAAAAGCTAATGTTTGAAAGATTCTAGAAAGGAGTGAGAGATAGTAAATACATGAGAACATAAATAATGGAAAGAGAACTCCAGAAGAAATGCTGTTACTTAAAAAAAAAAAATCAAACAGGGTTCATCAAAATCCATCATGGGCATCTGAGTGCCGTATACATGTACATGTTATGAATGACTAGACAAGGCGGTCAGTGATGATCTTTAAAATAATTTGATCTGGGACTAATTGAACAAGCAGCCTTACAGGGTGTCAGGGAAGGGCATTTCTGGTAAAGGGAACAGCAGTACAACAGCCATGCAATAGAACTCTCCAGCTGACCTTCTCTTTATCTTCTTCAAACACTGACCTTTCTCTATATGCCCTCTATTTGCCTTTACATGGGGAGAGATGTAGCTCTGAACTGGGTTTGACTGATAATCCCATTACTAACCATGTGCCTAATTGTAGCAAGTCTCAGTTTTCCCATCTGTAAAATGGTAGCAAGAATAATAACACTTATTTCATAAGATTGCTGTAAAAATATAATGCTGTGTGTAAAGTGCCCAGCTTGCTCCTGGGTAAACACCGCACAAGAATGATTCATCACTCCAATGTTACTGTTTTCCATGGACACACTCCAGAAGACATTATGGTTCATATAGGCTAAAAAATACCTATTCCTGTGGAAAAGCTAACCTGAGTTTGACTGCTGAGTCCCTTCTTTGAATGAGTTTGATATTAATTATGGCAAAACAGAAGCTGATATAATTTTTATGTTCCAAGTATTTCCTGCTACCCTGTCCATAGCTAGGGCATTCTATACCACTGTCTGCCATGTAAGGTTTTTTCCAACAGAGATCCAAAGAGAGAAAGAGTCAGTACTTGCCCTTTGAGGTTCAAAATGGGCCTTTGAAACTCAAGGCAGTGACTACAGTCTTGAGCAAAAAGGCTTTTTGAGTTTTAAGAGCCTGTATCTTTAGAGTTTCAAAAGACCAAAATCCTGGGATAAATAACAGGCATAGAAGAATATGCTCATTGATCTATGAGAATGAGGTTTTTAATCTGCCACAAAAAAAAAAAAAAAAAAAATTCTATGGGCCTGGGAGAAGCAGTGGTGAAAAAACAGGAAAGTTAGAATCTGATGAAGGTGGCTGGTGAAGCCAAGTCCAGTGAAATGTAAGAGTTAAGAATGAAACTACAGATAAGAGGGTAAAGGGGAACCTCTCCTCACTTTTCAAGTGAAGACCAGGAAAGTGAGCAAGATCTGTGAGTTCTCCATCACCCTCCCAGGATTTAGACCAGTAGAGGAGGTTTAAGAGAAAACTAGGGGCACTCTGCGGATAGAGGCAAAGGTAGGTGCCTCCTCTGGCTGGTCATGTGAGCACAGTGTATCACCGTGTTAGTTTCTCTTCTCTTGGGCATTTGCTAATAATGACAGCAGCCAGCAGGTCTGTTGTGCACGGCTCAACAAAAAGAAACCATTCTATGTCCCTAAGACTTTGCTCAGAGCCATCTAAATTGCCCCAGGTGGATATACCCCTTTACAATAGCTCATCTTAGTCTTGAGCCCTCAAGATAGAACAGAGACTCCAAAAATCTAGGTGAAAAAGCATCAGCATTGATACTTCAGTGGAACTAAAAGTTCTTAAGTTCTCCCTGGAGCTGGGAGGACACGGGAACATGCCTTCATTATACACACAGCTTCATTATCCACTCGCATCAAAAGAGATTGCTAGAAAGACAACCCAGAGGAAACGAGGCTGAAACTACCTCACCTGAAGCCAACACAGCTCTCTGCTCCCTCACTGCCCTCCTCCAATTCACCTCCTTTCCTGGAACTGAAAGGAAATTTCAGGAACATAAACTCCTACAAAGCAGTACTAGAATGGGTGTACTATGTCCCCAAGTCTCCCGAATTTATCCTTTTTGCTTTCCAGACTCCACACTCCAGCAATCTTCTGCAGAAAGTCTAACAACTGACTTGATAAGTAAGGGACGGAAGGAGCTTCTCAAAGTTGTATTCAGTTCAGAAAGTGTGTGTTCATCCTGGGCTGCCCTCTGAGCTCTGCAACAGGCCTCTTGCCACGTGAGTACCTGGATTTACAATGAATCTGTTCATATCTAGACCAACAAGGGGCAGAAGATAGAGGGTGACTGCCTCAGTTTCCCCCAAGGAGCCTCAGTCCTCAGATCTTCTAAAGCAAAACCATCTGATGATACAAAAGCAAAAGCGTAAGACGCAAAGGTTAATTGGCTGCCTTCACTGGGAAAGAACTTCCCATCATGACTGTCTCCAGAAAAGAATGGTTAGAGCCCAGAGTATGAATATGAAGGCTTTTTTATTTTTAATAAAATATACAGTCAATATGACTTGTACTCAATATGAACAACACTTGCAGGTCACTAAGTTTGCTAACTGTCCCTCCTGAGGATGAATTGCCTTCTGATTCCTGCCCCTCCACTCTGGCTGGTCCTACGACCACCTGGGATGACTACTTAGGAAGCCAGGTGGCCACCTACCTGAAGCCCAAGCCTCCATCAGCCATAACAAATCCTTCTGATAAGAGCCATACAGGGATAAGAAGCCCAGGGCCTTTCGGTCTGCATTCTGGACACCACCAAGCAGATCTTGGTTCATCTTGTCCAAATAACCACTTCACCTAGCGTTCACTGCTCAAAACTCAATGCCCTTGTGAGCATCTGTTTACACATCCAGGTGTCCTTTGTAGTCAATCTTTGACATCTGGCATTTAAAAAACTAAGGATAATTTCATCTTATTTTGCATGTCTAATAAATGCTGATCAAATCTCAAGTTCATTTTAGGAAGGCTCTATATCTTTAGGGATTTCTTTCTCTATCTTTTTTCTCTAACATTGAATTTCTAAATTCAATGAGTTTTGGTTACATTCCCTTCCTCAAAATTGATTTTAACTTGCATTGACAGACCAAATGATCAGAAAACACTCAAAATGGAGTTGAACATCTTTGTCATTAAGCTGAATGGTTTTGATGTCCTCACTCTGGTCTCCTGGCTTCAACCAGGCTCGTGTATTTATCCCCTCCCCTGCATTTCCAACCTGTTTCTAAATGGTTGTTGAAAAGACATCACTGGCCATCATTTTACTCTCAGTCACAGAGCTGGTTCTCACTTACCTCCTCCATGAATGGGCCATCTGTACTCCAATCAATATAAAAAGACTAACCTCTGTCATCTCCCAGGATTTCAGGAAAAAAAAAAAAAAAACTAGAGAAAACTGCCCATCAAGTACAGCCACCATAGCCTCCCACAATACCACTGAACTACCTCAAAGTCTATAAAAATCCATTGTTACAATCCTAACAGGTATCATACTCTTTAAAGACACAACAGGCAAGGAAAACCTCTGGATTAGGACATCTTAATTCATTCCACATGCTTCTTCCTATCTTTATTCTTTCATTTCTTAATTTAGCAACCTAAGCAGTCTGTGAGTTATTTAGCAACTACTGGGATATACACACAGGTTAAAGGCACTGTGTGGGGTGCAGAAGGTGACAAATGCCCATTAGCACCAGACCTAGTAACAGCCCCATAAAGCTGCCTTGCACTTAGCCAGATGAAAGCAGCTATATAGTGTAAGGGATTTTAAGGGGTGTCACAAACCTTAATTAATTCAGTGCACTGGGAGGAAAGTATTTACTCCCCTGTGGGACTCAGAAACGACTGCACAGACAAGGTTGCGTGTCAACATAAAAATATCCTAAATCAAGTTCAGCTTATACTCTATGGAACAGTTGCATCTGGCACAGTTAGTTCCCTAAACAAATTATTTACTGAGTGTTAACCACCTGCCAGGTATTGTGATAAGCTCTGGGAAAGCCAAACAGGCACAGTCTCTGGCCAAAAGGAACTTACAGGCTCAGGGATAAAATAGCCATCAATCCAATACATTACATGAATTCATGAATCATACAACTTGTTACATAAAGAAAAGTTGCATGGTGCTAAAAGAGGAATGTGGGATAACCCTTAGCCTCAGGGAAGACAGCCTGGGTTTGAGTAATTACGCTACTGATAATTAGCTATCTGACCTTGGACTTGTCCCTTTTTAGCCTCAGCTTCCTCATCTACCAAATACTGCCTAACATCAAAATTCCGTTGAAAGGACTGGACAGTGCATTGTGTCTACCCCAAAGTAGTGATTAATAAAAGGGAGCAGTTATAGCTATGACTATTAGTTTTCCAATAGCCTCCGAACTTGTGGGTCTATTGCTCATCCAAATTAAATGGACCTCTAAAGATTTCTTGTGTGCAAGGTAGCTAGAGTTAACGCCAGGGAATGTGGCTTAGAAACCTGAGGCAGCCAGGCCCTCATATCACACTCCTGCCTCAAGTTATTTTCCAGGGAAACCAGCTATGGGAGGGGAGGGCTGGGAGCTGTTTGCTCCCACAGCAGGCAGAGGAAGTAGGATGGAGCTTCTCAGTAGCTCCTCCTCTCAGTTCTTTCCAGGGCCTGCCACCAGGGGCCTTGAGACATTGTTCACCACTTTAAGCAGGTGGGAGGGCAGTCTGGGCCCTTGGCCTAATATTCAGTATTTTGACTGAGGACTTGAATAAAGGCTGATTAAATCCATGTGTGATACAAAGCTGGGACTGTATCTTGTAGGCAATATGTCACATAATGGAATTAGGCTCCCAGAAGACCTCCACCAGCTGGTGTGGAAGGCTGAATTACATAATGCGGAATTTAACAGAGATAAACACAAGATCCTGCCCTTGGCTCCCAACAACCATCTGGACAAGACCTTACTGGGGAAGCAGGTGTGAATGCACCTGGCCAGTCTTCATTACCTAGAACAAGCTCAATAATAGTCGATAATGTGATGTGTCTGACCATTCAAAGACAGTCTGACCATTTTTGGTTGTATTACTTGAAGTCAAGTTCTGGAGCAAAGGAGGTGACATCTCTGTTCTGCTTTGCATTTTGCTGTTAAATTTGGGTTCTGTTCTGATAGATAGTAGCACTCCTGAGCATTACTGAATAAATGTAACCAGAGAAGAAGTGGGGATTTAAAGCCATCTCTTGGTGGTTAAAGAATCTGGGAGTGATTAAGAGAGAAGACTTAGGGTGATGTAATTTCTCTTCCTGAATTCTACGGAAGCTAGAAGAATAGTAGATGATTTGTGCCAGGTAATGAGCTAAACTCCTAACGTATCACTCATTTGGTCACCACCAGAGCTCCACCATTATCCCTAACTTAAGATGAAGAAACTGAAATTGATTAAGGGTAAAAGACGATTTGCCATACACCATTTATCTGGTGTGCAGGGTGTGAGTTTAGGTCTGGCTGACTCTGGATTCAGCATGTAAACCACAACTTACATGCCACAGGGATGACAGACTCCTTCCATGGAGACACATCAGCAATAAGGCAAATGGAGAGAATGCCTCTTTGCCTGTCTGCTTTTGTACTAGACTGGAAACTCCTGAGAGGCAGGAAGATGATCTAGGTCATCATCACATCTCTTGTTCCTCATACACGATAACTAACAAATGTTTCCTGAAGAAATGAGTAAATCAATGAACAAGAACAAAACTAAAGGACACAAAAAAGAAGTCTCCATAGTACAATCATCACTATATGCATTTCCTAGGCCTGTTATAACAAAGTACCACAAACTAGGTGACTTAATAAAAATTTACCCTCTGACAGTTCTGGAGGATAGAAATCTAAGACCAAGATGTCAGTGGAGCCGTGCTTCCTCTGGGGGTTCTAAAGAGGACTCTCCCATCTTCTGGTGGTTGCCAGCCTTCCTTGGCTTGCAGGTGCATCACTCCAATGTCTGCCTCTATCAACACATGGCCTTCCCTTCTATGTGTCTGTCTCTCGGTCTCCAAATCTCTCTCTCCTCATAAGCATACCCATTATTGGATTTAAAGACCACCCTAACTTATCATGACCTCATCTTAACTTTGCTATATCCGCATAGACCTTATTTCCAAATAAGATCACATTCACAGATTTTAGGTGAATGTGACTTATTTGCGGGGGGGGGACACGGGGAGGGGGTGGTGGAGCATGGGAGGGAAGAGACATTATTTGATCCAGCACAACACTGAATAGGATAAGCCAAGTTAGGAGGTAGGATCTGCTTCAACTCTAGGAACAGTCAAGCAGAGTTTTAGACTTTAGTGAGGACTCAGGCAATGAAATGAAATGCCAGTCTAGAATAGCATCCTTTCATTCAATAAACATTTACTAATGCTTGCTGTATACCTAGCATAAAGTCCCATAGTTGGGATTTTCCAACAAGTTGTTCCCTTTGTGAGTCTCAAAGGCTGGTGGAAGAGACAGATCTGCAAAGGATCAACAATATGTTGATATTCTTCAGAATGAGCTATGAAGAGCTATGGAAGCACAGAGGTAAATGAATTAGCTCAACCTGGGGAAGAGATAGGGCAGAATACTTAAAGTGTTAATGATGAGAGGCAGAAAAATTATGACAAAACTATGTTATCTCCAGCCCAGTTTCCATCCTTCCTCTTTCTCATAAAAATACAAAAACAAAAATTGTCCTTTGGGAGACATCTGCATTCTTGGTGCTATTGATTGAGTTAGATGACTTTACTTATAGTGCCACACAGTGAAGAACAGTCAGTGTATTCTATTTTCTTGAATGATTAGAGCCACTGAGAGACTTAGGGGATGGTTGCTAGATTGTGCAAAACTATGGATTCTACTGTACTCTGTGCTGTGAGAATGTGAGGTTTGCAGCTTCCGGGACCATCTTGCAACCCATCTTGAAGCTGCCAAGATAACAGCAGATCCTGGGAATGGAGCCATCCACAAGAAGCACGCAAATAGCAGAACCATGTTGACATTATGTCCTGAATCAAGCCATACCTGAAGTCAAACCTCACCTTCATTATGTGAGTTGATAGTTACACTTTATTTTGCTTAAACCAACATGTGTTGATGTCTTGGCACCTACCGCCAAATGACTCTTAATTAAAACAGCAGTCCAGGTTGCAAAGATGGCATGTCAGAAGTCACAAAGACTCCAGCTGTGTCTGGGTTTTGTTGTGGAGGCTATATCCCCTCTACTTCTAAAATTCTTTGGTTTTCTGAATCTGGGTTCCAAATTTTTTACAAGAGAAACAAGAACATTAGCCCAAGAGGAACAGCCTTGCCTGAGTTATGGCCCCAGATCCTAATGCTCCTGCTGTTAAGCATTTTATATATATCCATAAATTTGCTGGGAAGCAGACAGTCAGGGGTAAGAATTACTGCCCTGGGCTTCAGGAGCCCATGACTCTTGGGTATGCATATCACACACCTGCCAATAACCTTCACAGATCACACAACTGATGGCCAAGACTCCCCCTCACCAGATATATGCAATTCGATCAGACTTAGGGGTGCCAGAAATTTCCACTTCTGGGCTCCAGAAATTTTGTAAGAGTGAGAAATGAATGAAGACTGAAGTCTCTGTGCTTAATGAGCACACAGTCCCCAAGCCTCACATTGGGCTTAGCAGTTGTGACACAGCAGGGTCAGATTGCCCAGGGATTACCAGAAATCCATTCTACCATTGCACATGGGGCATGTAGGTGCATCTGTCTGTGTCCAGGGAAGAAATGAGGCCTACAGAGTCAGGATGGACATGCGGGCTGGGCTGCACACATGGACATGCACAGACTGGTGTTCTCATCAGCACCTTGAAGGACCAATGTCACAGAGAGGGAATGGTCCCTTCCTCCTCAAATGGGACCAAATAAAAGAATAAGAAGGCCATTATAACACCAGGCTCATACCCAGATATCCAATTAGTGGGAACAAGAGAACAATTTCAGATAAAGCTAAACCTATGGAAAATAAATCAAATAAATAAATGGCTTATCTAAATTTTTCTTGGTCATCTGTTTGGCTATTAGTTGTCTGTCTAATCCTCTAAAATATTGGTTCTATGAGAGTGGTGACCTTGTCTTTTTGGATCAACACTGTATCCCCTTTGTTAAATAATAATAAGCCAGTAACGTTACAATGGAACTCCAATGCGTCAAGCAATATTCTGAGTGTGTGTGATTCTTTCCATAATCCCATAAAGTAGTCAGTATCATACAGATAAGTCAGCTAAGACAGAAGATGAATAACTTGTGAAGTATATGGCGGAGCCAGGATTTGGATTGAAACAATGGCTCTAGCGTTCATGCTGTTATTATCAGTGTATTTCAGCTGTCTTCCAACTGCCTGAGACAGTCATTTGACAAATATTTTGTTGAGTATCTACCATATGCCAGCCACATTTTTAGGTGCTGGGATTGTGCTATGAATAATTTTAAAAGGGCCAGAAGCTCATTAAATAATTTCTGGATGGCTAGATGTATGAATGGATGAGTGGAAGGATGGATGGATGGATGAAAGGATGGATGGAAGAACTGATAGATAAATAAATAACAAAGCAGGATTCAAGTGTGCACAAAGGGTCCATTGAATATCATAGGTCATCAGCAGAAGAGGCTGTAGGTTCCTCTTCTTTGGGTTTTTCCCCTGCATTTGTTGGTAATCTGTCAGTGGAATGCACACAGGTTCTAGGATTAGCAGCCTGGCTCTATCCCTTTACCATCTGTGTGATCTGGAGCACATCACTTAACCCCTGTGGACCTATTTTCTCACTTAGAAAATGAGAATAACCCCAGCTACTCACATCGTTGCCATAGATTAAATGTTATTTGCTATTATTTGGAGCCTGCTTCAAATGCCATGTCTTTTCTGTGGCTTTCAATTCAATTCAAAGAAATATTTATGAACTGTGTCCTTTATGCAGACGTTGTGCTGGAGGTAAAGATACAACAGTAAATTAGAGAGAGATGGTCCTTGTATTCAAATTAATATTAGTTAGGCAGGAAAGACAAGGGGAAAATAAACAAGCATGTACTACGAGTGCTGAGAAGAGAGATATAAAATTCTGTGACAGTGTTTGACAAGGGTAGAATTAGCCTTTCCTCCCTGATGTTCCCGTGCTACTTCATTTGGGTTGGCTACTATTACACACATTTGTGTCTCCTGTTAAATACAGCTCTTAGAGAGGGGTTCACACAACACTTAAAGAGGAAATGAAATAATTGTGCCCAAAGAGATATAAGAATGGATATAAGAGAGGAAGAATGAGTGGGATGGATGGATGGAAAGAAGAAGCAACAGTCCACAGGGGAGCAATCCAAGGGCATATCCAGTTCATCCTGAGTCAATGTCCACATATTTATTTAACTGGAGAATAGAATTCCATCCAGTTCTTAAATAAGCAGAATTGGGCAAAAGCAGAAACTTCAAGTGGGATGACAAAGGGAGATAAGAACAGTGTCCAGTAGGAGAAGTGTCACAAAAACCTCCCTGGACAGCAGGACCCAGAGGGACAAGTGTACTGTGTTGCAGAAAGTGGCCACAGATGTCTTCTGTCTTTACAGAGGCACCCTTTTACAATATGACCTTGCAGTTCTTTTCATCAAGTGGCAGAATCTAGTCAACTATTCTTTAAATCTGGTCTTATTGCTGTGACTTCCTTTGTCAAAGAGATGTTAGCAAATGTGGTATCAGCAGAGGCCCGAAAGTTTGTTCCTTTGCTGCTTTGGGAACCTTGCAACACTGTCATGTGAACTTCCAGGCTACAAAGCCTGCTAGATAATGACAGCCCATAGCTGAGTCATGCCTACTCCCCGAGCTGACACTGACCCAACTCTCAGACATGAAGGGGACCCTCCTAAGGGCTACAGTCCCTGCCAGACTGCCAGCTGACTACAGAGATCTGCTGGGTTGACCCGCACCAGAAGAACCATCTAACCAGCCACAGAATCATGAAAAATAATAAAATGGTTATAATTTTAAGCCACACAGACTGGGGTGATATGTTCTGCTCTGAACAGGGAATCATGAGTAGCCCTGACCACTCATCAGATTGGTGAACATGCTGGTGTGGGTGAGCCATACCTTTCTGTTAGCAGCCAGTGGGGCAGAGGAATAATTTCAGCAGAAATACTTCTGATCAGTACCAGTACATGAGCTGACCACTTCCTGGAATCTGAGAGACAGCTGGCATGTATTGTTTATTCAGTCATTTTTAAAAATAATTCAATAAACACTGAACACCAATATGGGGGTTAAATCCTACAAAGGGAGAGTAAGGTGATTCCTGCCTGTACAGGGCTAAGCAATCATATCAGGGCCTGGAAGGGCATTAGGAGATCCTGGACCTACACTCAACCACCGTCCTCTAACACCACTTACACTCTGAGTCCCTCAAAGAGAGCGACTCCTGCTTCGTATGCTTATTCCCACGCAGCAGGGTGAATAACTATGTGGTCTGGACACCATCACTGGAGAGTCTTGAGCACAAAACAGCATTACGACAATTGTCTTGCTTGATACTGGGCCTTTACCCAAAAAGTCTGCCCACACCCTGCTTGACAGCATTCAGTAATGGGGAGCAACATCTCTCTGGGCTATTAACATAGCATTTAAGAGCACAGACTTTGGAGATCCACTGTCTGACTGGGTTATTATTTATGTTAATCTCTCTGTAATTCAATGTTCTTATTTGAAAAATAATAGTAGCTACCTCATAGGGTTGTTGTCAGGATTAAATAAGATAACACACGTGTATACAAGTGCCTGGCTCACCCCAGTAAGCACTACGTAAGCATTTGTGATCATCTTTTACTATCCTTCTTCCTGACTCCTGTCATTCTATTCTGTCTCATGATTCTATCAAGCTCCAGACGTGGGGCTCTGACTTTATGGCCCAAACTCTGATTTGCCTTTCCTGTGCACCCTCTTTGTGGCAAGCATGAAAATATTCCTCTCAGGGCGGCCCCTGTGGCTCAAGGAGTAGGGCGCCAGTCCCATATGCCGGAGGTGGTGGGTTCAAACCCAGCCCTGGCCAAATGAAAAAAAAAAAAAAAAAAAAAAAAAAGAAAATATTCCTCTCAGATCTGCTGCTGTAGTTCTGGCTTGAAGACTCTCTACTGTCCTGGCCCAACTTTGTTGAGAATTGTGTCTGCAACTCTCCCTACCCCATCCTCCTTCCTTTGCCCCCTTCCCTGCATGTGTCTGCATTGTGATCTAAAGTCTCCCATTTCACCTCCATCATGCTCCCTCTTTTTCCTTCCCAGAAATTCCTACAAAATCTCCTGAAAGTCTCATCCCGTATTGGTGTCTGCTTCTGTTTCTTGGAAGACTCAAACTAGAATGCTCTTTGACACTGTATTTTACCTACGTTCTTTGTTTTCCTTTATTTATGCCATCCAACTCAATAATCACCCAAAAAACTAGAGTTCAAGACCTACGAAGAGCATCTGTCTCTTCTCTGTGAACAGGATAGATTAGAATAGGAAGATGGGACTTGGAAGAAGCATCATTACTGTCATCCTCCTTCCTATTGCCCCCACCTTAAAATACATCTGTGATCTCATCACTTCTCCCCACCTCCATCACTACCACCTTGGTACAGGCTTCCATCCTCTCTTGTCTGAACTGCTGTAAGAGTATCCTAGCTGATCTCTGTTTCTGTACTAGCCCCTCTTCAGTCTGCTCTGTTAAAACTAAGTGATCGTATTAAAGCTAAGTCAGATTATGTAACACCTCTGCTTCACATCTTCAGATAGATTTCCTTCTCACTCAGATTAAAAGCCAAGGTCTTTGCAATGGTCTGAAAGACTTGCTTCCACCTCCCATCCATTTGACCATGTCTACATTGGCTTCTTTTCTCTTCTGAATCTTCCACTTCAGGGACTTCCCACTTGCCATTCCTCCTATCTACCTAAAGATAATCATTTGATTCATTCCCCGGCCTCTTGAAAATTTATTCAATTGTCACCTTCTTAGTGAGGCCTTCACTGGCCACTCTACCTGAAATTGTGAACTTCGTCTTCACTATTTTTTTTTCATAACACTCATGACTATATAACATAGTTTATAGTTTAATACTAGATGATATTTAAAAAATAATATTAGATGATATTGCCCATCCATCCTTAATAAAGTTTAAGTTCCATGACAGCAGGTAGTTTTGTCTGTTTTATTTACTGTTGTATCCATAGTACCCAGAATAGTATTTGGCACAAAGGGGATGGATAGATGCCTAGCTGGATGGATTCATGGATGGATTCATGGATGGCTAGCTGGGTGGATTCATGGATGGAAAGCTGGAAGGACAGATTGGTAGAGAGACGGAGGGATAGAAAGAAAGCAATGAAAAAGGGCCAGATGGGTGGTAGAAATGCCGTGAAGTTGATCAGAGAGAAGCAAATTCACCCAAGAAAGAATAATAACTGATGCCCATGGGAAGTGACCTCATGGATTTTCCATGAAAATACCCTGCTTTAATTTAATTTAATTCATCCTTCAGGCCCTGAGTTGAATGGGACAACACAGGCTTGGACGGGCCTGTGACTTCTACCTGTGAATATCCCAAAGATAGAGATGAACACTGCAGGAAGCCCTGAAGCTTTGAAGGGAGACAGAGATTTGAATGCTGGCCCTGTGCAGTCTTTCTGAGCCCTATTTCCTTCATCTCTAAAACTAAAATAACAATATGTTTATATTATAGCAACAGAAGTGTTGTAAGAATTAAACTATACATGGAGAGGCCTAAGCACAGAATCTATAATTTAATAAATGTTAGTTACTCCCAGGGGTTAAGTTATTCTGTGTCTCAGTTTTCTCACCTGGTTAATAATACCAAAATGACAGTGGAGTGTCTGGGAGGAGCATAGGACTTGATACTGGGCTTGGGGCAGATGACCCAATGAATGTTAGCAGTGCCATCTCTCCCACTGTGATTGAATGCTGAGTTTTGAGGACATGTGGTCCTGTGTAAGGTTCCACGGCTACAGTGGGGTAAACAATCAAACTCCTGATTCCTCCCTGTAACTACCTATGAGATGTGTATATTATATCCACCTATTCTGCACCTGGTAAAAAAAAAAAGTCAAAGAGGTCAAATAATGTTCCCAAGGCCACAACATTCACATATGGCAAAACTGGGATGTGGCAAAACTAGGATTTGTCCCAAAATCCCATTACTAGGTATCTACCCAGAAGAAAAAAATCATTTTACTACAAGGACATTTGCACTAGAGTGTTTACTGCAGCTCAATTCACAATTGTGAAGACGTAGAAGCAACTCAAGTGCCCATCAACCCATGAATGGATCAACAAACTGTGGTATATGTGTACCATGGAATACTATTCAGTCATAAGGAAAAAATGGAGACTTTACATCTTTCGTATTTCCCTGGATGGAGTGGAAAGACATTCTTCTTAGTAAAGTAACACAAGAATGGAAAAGCAGTATTCAATGTACTCAATACTACTATGAAGCCAATATATAAACAAATACATGCCCACCCAAGAAAAAAAATCGCAAGTATATTCTAGTGAGGGGGAGGGAAAAGGAGGAAAAGAAAAAGAGGAGGAGGTGGTGATTAGCAAGTTCTTACCTAATGTGCATAATATAAGGGTGCTCAGCACACCCCCTGGGGAAAGGGCTCAACTACAACTTGAACTTTACTTTAGAAATGAAAACAATATAACCTAAACATGTGTACCCTCATATTAATCTGAAATAATAATAAAAAAAAAAACAACTAGGGTTTGAATTCAGGGGTCTGTCTTTAGCAATCCACTTCCCACACCCTGCATAGGGGAAGTCGCTGAAACCTGTCCTTCTCCACTTGTTAAGAGAAAAATATTATTTCACAGCCCAGACTTTCTCTTCCTCCAGGGGAAGCCGTGAAGCCACACAAGCCGCTCTGTTTCTCCATAGAGAGCAAATGGCCAGCCTGGTCCCTCGGGCTGTGACTTGGATGCCAACCCCTCCCCTCCCTGGTAGCAGATGGCTACCTCTGAAGCTATCTCTCATTTAACTGCTCCCTGGTACCCCAGGAACTTGCAGTAATTACTGCTATCATTCTTACATTAAACAGGAGTTAACAAACTCAGGATCGCAAAGGTACAGTAGAAAAAGTAAACACACAGAGACACACACACACAACCACTTACTTAGATGCCACAGGGATTGTCAGAGGCTGTAGCACAGACAAAGTAAGTCTGAAAAGTTTCCCTCATCACCGTAGTAGGAAACCTGCCCACCCAGAAATCTTTTAATCTGCTTTTCTCTTACAGAGAGATACAGTGTTCATTAACCACCTCAGCCCCACTTTCCCTGCAAGGAACAGGGCAGGGGGGTCAGCAACGACTACAGCTGATCGGGGTGGACTCTGCTTCTCTTGTTTCTCACCCGGTTTTTAAAGCTGACATCTGAATTACAATATTTGCTCCCTGAAGAAATTACCCATAAGGAGTTTAGCCTCTGAAGGAAATGCTGGGTTTTTCTTGCTGTTTGCTTGAATGGTAAACCTTTGCAATGCAAGGGCTCGCCAAATGGTCTCTGTTTATAAATGTTTTTTTCTCCAACTTAAACAGTGGTTGCATTTCTTTTTCTTTTAAGATGACCCTGAAATCTTAGCAGGCTGTTGCTCTGGGTCAAGGTGCTCCTGGGCGTCTGCTGCAGGCTGAGAGAAGGGACATCTGTTGTCAGGGCCTTGGACTCCTACGGAGGGGAAGAAGGAGGAGAGAGAAGCAGGTTGTGATGCCTGCTGTTCCATCCAGATTTAGTATCTTACAATGAATCTTTAATGTTTGGAAAAAAAAAAAAAAGTCAGCTTGTTGGCATGGAAGTTGTTGCAGCCGCCCAAGTTCTAAGTCTGTTCTACTCCCTTCACAGGACTCCAAAGAAAGTGGCTGGGTCCTGGCTTTTCCCATCCTGACAGCATCTTGCTTCCTTCAGGTGGGAGGCAGGCAGAAGTAGAGAAGCAGGAGAAACAAGACAAGCCAGGTGGGCATAGATCCTGATTCAGCAAAGACGCATGTGCCTGGGGGGGACCACCCTACAAGATCGTTATTGCCTTATTTGCCTACTTTCAGAACACTCTGAGGGAGCTGCGTATGTATCTAAATCTACACACCTATTTACCTATCCACCTGGCTGGGCAGCTGCCTGCTTCTGTGCCTGTCTACCTATCTGTTATCTACCTGCCTATCTGTGTCTACTGTATAACTGGTAAACTGAGACCCAACAAATATTCACATTCTGCCACATGCTGGGCCATTCAGCAATTGGCTTATACGTGGGGGAGTGGAGACGAACTCCACACTTCTTATTTCACTCCCAATATTCTTAATCAAGGTCTCACTGACTCAGTAATTCTTCATCTTGACTTATAAATGATTTCAACATTCGTTCCATCAACCTACATGTGTTGCATACCTACTATGCAGCAAGGGCCTGTGGCTAGCAAAAGAGATAGTGGTTGAGTCCCAGGGATTAAAACCCCACAGAAAACACCTTCAATAGCCCATAGGAGCAATTGTATGTGTGTGTGTGTGTGTGATTGTTTCTCTTAAAGGCCAAGACAAAGGATGGACACATTTAAAACAGACAGAATGCATTGCAGCATGTATTTGAGAAGGGAGCCAGTCTTTTTATTTTATTTTATTTTATTTATTCTTGGGGAGTCATTGAGGGTACAATAAGCCAGGTTACACTGATTGCATTTGTTAGGTAAAGTCCCTCTTACAATCATGTCTTGCCCCCAGAAGGTGTGGCGCGCACCAAGGCCCCACCCCCTCCCTCCTTCCCTCTCTCTGCTTTTCCTCCCCCCCAACCTAAATTGTCATTAAATGTCCTCATATCAAAATTGAGTACATAGGATTCATGCTTCTCCATTCTTGTGATGCTTTACTAACTCAAGCTAGACCTCCCATTTGATCCGGCAATCCCATTACTGGGCATCTACCCAGAAGGAAAAAAATCCTTTTATCATAAGGACACTTGTACTAGACTGTTTATTGTAGCTCAATTTACAATTGCCAAAATGTGGAAATAGCCTAAATGCCCATCAACCCAGGAATGGATTAACAAGCTGTGGTATATGTATACCATGGTATACTATTCAGCTATTAAAAAAAATGGAGACTTTACATCCTTCGTATTAACCTGGATGGAAGTCGAGTCAGTCTTATTAGTAGCACAGAATCCTAAGGCCATGCATGGGCAACTGTAGAGGCAGTGGACCTTCCTCCTAGGAGTTGGCCTAATTTCCTTCCTTCCAGCTCAATAACAGAGGAGTAATGGCTACATCTGTCGCTCCTATCAGGATGGTTGTTACCTTCCTCATTACAATCCTCTTCCCAGCCCCTCTCCTGAGATTATCCCCTGTGAATCCTTCTTAAGCCTTTGGGGAATTTCCTAAAGACAATGTCATTGGTCTGTAAACCAGCTCTGAATCCAGGGTGGACAAAAGGTTTAGAGTCTGACAGGTCTTCTTTAAACTCAATAGATAGCAGGATTTTAGGCAAAGATTTTATCTTAAAGTTTGTTTTTAATTGTATCAAAGAGAAGATGGCGTGTATTGGACATGTTTTCTGTGGTCTGATAAGATTCAGGCTCACCCCCTTCCCTGTGTGAATGAGCAGGTGAGCCTTCTAGGATTCCCTGACTATTCATGAAGTTATGAATGTGAGACTTGGAGAAATAGAAATTCTATAGTGAAATAGAAATTTTGTCTGTTAGAATTCCTCTGCAAATTCTCAGTACATGGAACAATGAACCTCACTCTTTCCTCAGTAATACACACTATTTTTAATATAGAAAAATAATCCCTCTAAGTTACAAGGTGCATCTCTAATCCTTCAATCAGATTCACATATTACTTAGAAGTACAAGTGAGCTTACACCAATATAGGACACATATGAAGTCCAGATCATTAGACACTATGTGGGTGGAATTGTGCCCTGCAATTCACCTACTGAACTCTAACTCCAGTATCTCAGAACTTTCAAAGAGGTAATTAAGGCAGGGCACAGTGGCTCACGCCTGTAATCCTAGCACTCTGGGAGGCCGAGGTGGGAGGATCACTTGAGCTCATGAGTTCAAGACCAGCCTGAGCAGGAATGAGACCCAATCTCTACTAAAAATAGAAAAATTAGCCAGGTGTCACAGCAGATGCTTTTAGTCCCAGCAACTGAGGCAGGAGGATTGCTTGAGCACAGGAATGTGAGGTTGCTGTGAGCAATGATGACACCATGGCACTATAGCCTGGACAATGAGTGAGACTCTGTCTCAAAATAGATAAATAAATAAATAAATTTTTAAAAATTTAAAAAGTAAAGAGGCAATTAAATTGATTTTTAGTATACTTTGGTTATGAAACCCTCTATCAAACATATGGTTTGCAAATATTTTCTGCCATTGCATACATTGTCCCCCCATTGTTGACTGTTTTCCAGGTTGAGCCAAAGCTTGTTAGTTGGATGAGATCCCATTCTTCTATTTTTGCTTTCATTGTCTATGCTTTTGAGGTTATATGCAAAAAAATCATTGCCCAGACCAATGTAAAGAAATTTTTTCCCTATGTTTTACAAGTTCTGGTCTTACATTTAGGTCTTTAATCCATTTTGAGTTAATTTTGTATATGGTGTCAAATAAGGATCCAGTTTAATTTTTCTGCATGTGGATATACAGTTTTCTCAAGACCAGTGATTGAGGCTCAGTGCCTGTAGTTTAGCGGCTAGTGCACCAGCCACATACACCGGGGCTGAGGGGGTTCAACCCAGTCCAGGCCTGACCAACAACAATGACAACTACAACAAAAAAATAGCTGGGCATTGTGGTAGGTGCCTGTAGTCCCACTTATCTGGGAGGCTGAGGCAAGAGAATCACTTAAGCCCAAGAGTTTGAGGTTGCTGTGAACTGTGATGCCATGGCACTCTACCGAGAGTGACACAGTGAGATTCTGTCTCACAAAAACAAACAAACAAAAAAAAAAAAAAACACTGATTGAAGAAACTTCCCTTTCCCTAATGTGTATTCTTGGCACCTTCATTAAAGATCATTTGACCAGAATTTAATGAATTCACTTTTGAGTTCTCTATTCTGTTCCAGTGGCCTGCATGTCTCTTTTTTATGACAGTACCATGCTATTTTGATTATTACAGCTTTGTAATTTATTTTTAAATCAGATAATATGATACCTCCAGTTTTATTCTAATAATTCAACAGTAGGAAAACAAATAGTCTGATTAAAAAATGGGCAAAGAACCTGAGACATATTTCTTAAAAGGAGAGATACAAATGAAAAAATGCTCAATATCACTAATCATCAGAGAAGCACGAATAGAAACCACAATGAAATATCACCTTGTACCTGTTAGAATGGCTATTATCAAAGATAGAATAAACCAAGTGCTGATGAGGATCTGGAGGAAGGGAATACATGTGTACTGTTCGTGGGAATGTCAATTGGTACAATCATTATTAAATCATTACAAAAAAAGTATGAAAGTTCCTCAAAAAATTGATCCATGTGATCCAACAATCTCACTTCTGAGTATATATCCAAAGGAAATAATTAATCAGTACATTTAAGAGACGTCTGCATTCTCATGCTTACTGTAGCATTATTGCAATAGCTAATGTATGAAATCCAAGTGTTCACTGATGGACAGTTGGATAGAGAATATGTGGTATATACATTTCCTATACTTGGGGTGCCAAAAAGTGTACACACATTTTAAGAGGTGTTATTTACATGCTATTTTTTCGCTGATGGTAACCACTTTGAGTACTTTTTGTAATTGTAGAAGTCAAACATGACTTGTATTCATTCACCTTTTGTTATCAATGTTATTGAGTATTATAATTTTAATATAGTATTTTCCTTGCTTAAAATGTCTATGCATTTTTTGGCATCCTCTGTGTACATGTGTATGTATAGTTATATATATACAATGCATATACATATAGACATATGTACATATATAATGCAATATTATTCAGCCTTCAAAAGGAAGGAAATCGTATTACACACATATGTGACAACATGAATGAACCTAAAAGATATCATGTGAAATAAAGCAGACACAGAAAGATAAACATTTCATGACTTCACTCATGTGGAATCTATAAAAGCTGAACCCATTAAAGTAGAGATTAGAAAAGTGGTTTCCAGGAGTTGGGGGGGATGAGAACATTTAGGGTCAAAGGGTACCGCATTTCAGGAACGCAGGATGCATGAGTTCTGCAGATACCATGTACATAATGTGACTATAGTTAATAACACTATATTATTATGTACTTCAAAATTACTAAATAAGTAGAACCAAAATGAAATGTTCTTACCACAAAAATGGTAGGTGAACATGGTCATGTTAATTAGCTTGATTTAATTCTTTCATATTGCATGCATGTATCAAAACATCATGTATACTATAAATATATGCAATTGTTATTCATTAATTATGCTTTGCTAAAGCTGGGAGGAGAAAAAAAGGTTAAAAGGAGGCCATTAGGGTGGGCCCTGATCCAATCAGACTGATGTCCTAATAAGAGGAGGTCAGGACACACAGTGACAGAAGGATGCGTGCACCAAGAGATCTCATGTGGAAAGGCAGCAGAAGGGCAGCTCTCAGAAAGGCAAGGGGAGAAGCCACAAAATGAATTCAACCCTGCTCACACCTTAATCTTGGACTTTCAGCATCCAGAACTGTAAGAAAATTAATTTCTTTTGTTTAAACCACCCAGTTTGTGGTGGTGTTTTGTTATGGGAGCCCCTGTAGACTAACCAACCAGTCAAACATTGGATATTTGAGGTAACCTGATGCCCAAGCATTAGAAGGTAATTTTAAACACAAAGTGTTTTTGTTCAGGTGACCTTAAAGGAAATAGATTTTTAAACCTATAACTATCAGACTAAATTCTTTTTCAAAAAAGGGATACCATGTGATACCTCCCTATAAAATCAGTGCAATGCTTATTTCCAATAAATGACTTCATTAAGCAAGATCGAGTAATTTTTACAAGTCCAATTGGTCAAAACTATAAGGCTTTCAGAGGATCATGTAAAATACCTTCATGCCTTCACAGATGAGAGAAAACCAGTAAACAAGACCCAAGAAGCTCCACTCATAAAGGTGAAGAATAATCAATTTGATTGCATTTAAGTTGTTCTATTTATCATTAAGGGAGAGAGATGTCAAGCCACAGGACAAAAGATATACCTCAAACACGTAAAACTAACAGAGGATTCCAGGAAATGGAAAACAATCAGAAAACAGGCCACAACAGAAAAAAAAATGAGTAAAATAGTAGATATACAACAAAAGGAAGAAATCTAAACAGTTGAAAAGAATGTTCAATGCCATTACTAATTAGGGAAATGCAAATCAAAGCCACAGTAGGCTATCCCCACATATCTTTGGCAAAGGTGAAAAACTCTAACAATGTGAAGAAAGAGCAAGAATTTGAAGCGACAGGAACTGTCATACACTGCTGGTGGAAGTGAAAATTGGTAGAAACACTCTGTAAAGCAATCTGGCTTTATTCACTGAGGTTCGAGGTAAAAATACCTGATGATCCAGTGTTTCTACTTCCGGGTAAGTACCCAGGAGAAACGCACGCACCAAATACACGTACGGGAATATCCATTGCTGTACTCACAATTGTCATAAACTGAAAACAACACATACACCTCTAAGTACTAGATGATATGGTTGTACAACACAATACAACACAACATGGAAAGTGAACAAACTACAGCTACACACAAAAATTAGTGATGCTTACAAACATAACGTGGACTAAAACAAGCAAGACATAAAATAATGCACAGAGTATAATCTCATTCATGCAAATGTCAAAACTAAACTGGATCATTCAGGAATAATAAGTGGTACAATCATAAATATAAGCAAGGAATCCGTCACTGTCACTCCATACAGTTTTTTTTTTCGTTTATTTTGTTTTTTTAGAAAGAGAGAGAAAGGAAGGTGTGATCCTGATCAAGTTATTTGAGAGAGTATAGCAGGGATCTGGGGGGAGGCTATCTGCCTTATCTCCCTGACCTGAGTAACAGGTACATGATTGTTTCATTCCTATCATTCATTATGCTTTTTGGTACACTTTTCTATAAATGTTTTACTTTACCCCCCCCCCAAAAAAAACTAGAACCAACAAAGTTTTCACATATACCAAAATAAAATATTATAGTACAACCAGGCCTTTGTTGTTGATCAAGGTTTTTATTTATAATCAAAAGGATATACTCTAGTTTATATAAGCAGAATGGAATTTATTATGGTATGCAGCGCAGAAAGTCATTGGAATAGCTGAAGAAATAGATTGTCAGCTGAACCTGAAGAAGCACACAGCAGAGCTGGATCACCAAAGAAATTACTGAGTCCAAAAGCCACCACTGCAGCCAATGACACCAGGGCATCACTGCTTCTGCCCTGATAACACTAGGAAAACAGATGCACCTGCCACAGTTCAAGTGAGTATCTCACACAAGGGCATCTGAGTAGCAGCCCTGAAACCACTCCCGCACCCTAACAGCAAGGCAGGCTGGGGAATATCGGATATTTGTTGTATCCTTTGTTTGTTTGTTTTAGAGAAGTTTTGGATTCACAGCAAAATTCACAGGGAGGGACAGAAATTTCCCCATGCCCCTGTGCCCACACAAACACAGCCTGTCCCATTATCAACATCCCCCTCCAGAGTGGCACTTACATTACAATGGAGGAACCCACAATGATGTCACTGTCATCCAAAGCCATAGTTTCCATCAGGGCTCATTTAGGGTTTCATTCTGGACATTGTACAGTCTATGGGTTGTGCAAAAGTATAGTGCAGTGTTTTTTTAGGGTTTCATTCTGGACGTTGTACAGTCTATGGGTTGTGCAAAAGTATAGTGCAGTGTTTTTCAACTTTTTTAAATCTCACAGCACACCTGAACCTATAGTTAAACTTCCGCAGCACACTTAAATTATGTTGAGCCAAAAAAAGAGTAAAGAAAAAAAATAGAATATACTTACTGTGCTTTGAACATCTTTTGAAAATAATTTAATGATCTTTAAAAGTTTTGCAACACACCTAAGATCTTCTCATGATACACCAGTGCGCCGCGGCACACGGGTTGAAAATCACTGGTACAATGGCATGAATCTACCACGATGTTACAGTATAGTACACGGTAATTTTGTTGCCCTGAAAAAGCACTCTGTGCTCCACATATTCAACTCTCCCCACTAAACCCTGGCAACCTCTGATCTTTTTACTGTCGCCATATCTTTTGCCTTATCCAGAATATCGTACAGTTGGAATCACATCGTTCCGGACATTTTCAGACTGGCTTCATTCACTTAGTAATACGTGTGGAAGATAGTTCCACATCTCTGCATGCCTACTTGATATTCTGTTTCTTTTTAGTGTTGAATGATAATCCTTTGGATGTACCTGTTTATTTACCCATTCACCTACTGAAGGACATCCTGGTTGCTTCCACGTTTGGGCTTTTACGGCTAAAGCTGCTGTAAACATTTCTGTGTAGGCTTTTGTGTGTACATATGTTTTCAACTTCTTTGGGTAAATACCAAGGAGCATGATTGCTGGATCATATGGCAAGAGTATATTTAGTTCTGTAAGAAACTGCCTCGCTGTCTCCCAAAGTAGCTGTACTATTTGCATTCCCACAGCAGTGAATGAGAATTCCTGTTGCTCCACATCCTCACCAGCATTTGGTGTTGTTAGTGTTCTGGATTTGGGCCATTCTAATAGGTGTGCAGGGGTATCTCGTTGTCTTAATCTCCACTTACCAGATTCCCCAACACATCACGTGGAGATCTTTTTATTTGCTTATTTGCCATCTGTGTATTTTCTTTGATGAGGTTTCTGTAAGGAAACCTTTTATCCTGGTTTTTCTTCTTGCCCGGTTTGTTTTTCTTTTTCTTTTTGTTGTCAATTCTATCTGGATAATGCCAGATGTAAAAATCTATGAGCATCCAGGAGAGCAGATATTAACAACAGAGACCATGTAATCCAGTCTTGTTATTTTGCAGGTTGATGAAATGTTATCAGATATATAAAATAACTTATCCATTTAGAGGAAATGTACTGGGTAGGACACATTCAGAAAAAATAATTTTGAAACTGGTTTCAAGTGCTGGTCCTGCACTTAATACGTAAATATTTGTCCCTCTGTGATGTGCCTTGCTCAACTATAAAATGGATATGACTATGCAGTGACCTCATAGTACAATTATGAGATAATTAAATAAGATAATACATGTGAAATAGCCTGATGTATGCCTTCATTTGCTGCTCTCCTTTTCAGAGATTTTCCAAGAAGTTTTATTATATTTGTACTTTCTGTTTTGCCAAACATACTTAACACTTAAAACTGCTAATATATATAAAGAAGACTGAATTAGCATGTAATTTTAGAAAAATTATCTGCTTTCTCCCTCCACAATTCCAAGAAATGACAAAAAAAAAAATTATTTTTTAAAGTATAAATTCATAAAAGCCCAAGAAAGCAGACCAGTTCTATGGAGACGGGGTGGGGGAGGGATGCTACAGTAACCCCCACATAACAGGATATGACTGCTACACAGGTAAGACTGGGTTTGAATTCCAAACCCAAAATTAAATAATATAAAAAAGTTGCAGGCCCCAGGGTATTCTCAGGTTTTAAACAAGTTGAGGAGTTACATTTAGAGAAAACCAGACAAAGAAAGAGAGGACAGAAACACAATGTTAATAGTTTCAAAGGCATGGGGGAGAATTTCTAAAATGATAGAACTCTTTGTAAAATTTATACCACCAATTTTGAAGCCATGCGAAATGAATGACTTTTTGAGAAAATATAATTTACTGAAATTGACTCAAGAAGAGGTAGAAAATGTGAATAGACCAATAATCACTGTAGAAATTGCAAATGCTGTCATAAAAACTGCTCAAAACAAGGTACCAGTGAAAGCAATTTAGAAATAGCTATTATAATTAAAAACAAACATACTTTGCAAGTCAGAAATCCCACTCCTGGGAGTTTATCGAATAGAAATGAAAGCACCCATTCCGTAGGATATATGTTAAGGCTGTTAATGCAGAATCATTCGTAAAAGAAAAAAAAAAAAAAAGAGGAGACAAAGTGAATACCTTACCAGAAAAATATATACTCATTAATAAAAAAGAGTTAGATGTTTATCAGATGACCTGGAGCAACTTCCAGAATGTATTGGTAATGAAAAAAAAAAGCAAGGTACAGCAGAGTAAATGCTTGTCTATACTCAATTTTTGTGAAACAATAATCAGAATAAATCCTTCCATGGTGTGTGTGTGTGTGTGATTATAAATATATATGTGTGTGTACATGTGTATAATTTTATGAGCACAGAGAAGGCTGCGTGCAAAAAACTATATACTGAGCTGTAAGCATTGGTTATAGAGTGACGGTTGAGAAATGAGTTCTAAGGGAAAATGAAGGAATTTAGCAAAAAAAAAAAAAAGTAAGAAACAAGTTTTCATGCATACTAAGGATTTCATGACAAATTAAGGAATTTAGGACAAAATGCTTTCTTGCTATGATTTCTCCCATGTAGAATTATATGTGAGTATATTTGAGTATGCATGTGTGTATGTGTTTTGTGTGTATTCATAAATATGAATCATAAAAATAAAATAAAACATAAATAATAAAGAGAAACCAACTCAGACTTTTCACAGATAGTCCCGACAAACCTTTAAGGCCCAATAGAAAGCCCAAGAACTAAAAAGAGAGAAAGGTTGTCAGCTCAATCTGTGAAGGCTGATAGTAAAGCTGTATAAGCATGAAACACACACCAATAAAAACCTATAGCCTAGGCCCACTTACAGACACCAAAGCAAACTAAGCCCATCATATGCAGACATATATGAAAGAATAAAATACCAAAGCCACACAGGGTTCCTTCCAACAATGTAAGGAGACTTGCAACTTTAGTTACAGCATGGAAAGAGCTTGCAAGTCATCATTCCCACCCTTCCAACAAGACAAAGTTGAGCAGACTAAAAATCAGTGTCTTTTCTTAGATACATCAGAGAACTAAAGTCATGAGGCAAACAGCTACCTTGTAACACAGACAGACAGGTAGGCGGACCCATGATGAATCCGGAGGTAGAGTTGAGATCTGCTTACCCGAGAAGAAACTCCTGGAGCCATACACTGGTGGAAATGCTTGAATGGTAATTTTGACAAATTATTACCATTTAGAAGGAGACCAAGTGTGGACTAGTGTGAGAGTGAGAAATACCAAGACCTTCAGCTCTCAGAGGGTCTATGACCCTCTCACATCAACTGGGTCTCCAAAAACTCAATTCAATCTTGACACTAACTATTTAACCCCATAGGTTAATTCCAATAAGGCTGTGCTCCCCTTCGATGTCAGCCACAAATGGGGTGCCCATTCTACCACACTTCTGCCCAACCACAAATTTAGGAATTCCCATGACTACCAGCTCAAGTTTGATAATTTGCTGCAACAATGCACAGAACTCAAGAAAACACTTTATTTATATTTACTGGTTTATTATGAAGAATACAACTCAGCAACAGCCAAATGGAAGCGTTGTTCAGGGTAAGGAATGGGAGCTGGGAGGTGGTGCAGAGCTTCCATGTCCTCTCTGAGCCCATCACCTTCCCAGGACACCAAGAAGTTCTCCAACTCAAAAGCTCCTTAAACCTCATTGCCACTTAAGGGTACTTTATGCGGGTTGCATTATGTAGGCATAATGGATTAAATCAATGGCCCCTGGATATCAAATCTCCAATCTCCTTTCCCTCCCTGGAGGTGGGGGTTTGGGATCGAAAGTTCCAACCCTCTAACAGTGACTTGGTCTTCCTGAGTAACCAACTCCCATCTAGGGGTTCCCCTGCTGGGAGTCATCTCATTAGCATATAAAATACAGTACATTCCAAAGGCTTGAGCAGCTCTCTTCCAGGAACCAGGGAAAAGATCAAATATTTATATTTTTATTATACCACAGGGCTTCCTCCACACCATAGTTAGTTTTGCCTCCACTAGGACACCCCCCCACCAGGTTTTTCCCTGTGAAGAACAGAGGCAGATAGATCCCTGTGGCTCTAGTAGAGCCTGGAGGGAGAAGAATCAAACCCTGAAGAATGTGCCCACAAAATAGGAAAAAAGAACTACTTTCCAGGGGGTAAGACTTTGCAAAGCCTTATCCCACCTGGGGGAAGGGCATTTCCTCACTCCAGACCCCACTAGCCTTCCTGCCCCACCTAAGAAAGGAGAAGACTTTAAGAAACACTTTGAAGGTCACAGGTCCATTAAAACACTGAGATTTCTTCCCTCACACAACAGGGCTACAGCCTGGTCAGGGTGAATTATAACTGAAAGAGCTACAAGATGTACTCTCATTCTGAGAAGGAGTGTTCAGGAAAGTCCAAAGTCAACAGGGGAGACAAAAACACTGACTAGAGACATAGATAGGAAGCTTCTGGCATCTTCTCTAGAGTAAATCAATCACCAGCCAACCCACAGTCAGGTTAATATAAAATTGTACACTGAAGTCTTTTTTTTTTTTGTAGAGACAGAGTCTCACTGTACCACCCTCGGGTAGAGTGCCGTGGCGTCACACGGCTCACAGCAACCTCTAACTCTTGGGCTTACGCGATTCTCTTGCCTCAGCCTCCCGAGCAGCTGGGACTACAGGCGCCCACCACAACGCCTGGCTATTTTTTTGTTGCAGTTTGGCCGGGGCTGGGTTTGAACCCGCCACCCTCGGCATATGGGGCCAGCACCCTCCTCACCGAGCCACAGGTGCCACCCACACTGAAGTCTTATGTACCTCAGTTCCTGTTATTCAACATACTACATCCCACTTCTAATAAAAAAAAATGCAAGGTATGTTAAAAGGCAAAAAGTGTAATGGCCCATCAACTTTAGGGATTCTGTTGGTATCATTCACTATACTACAGATTAAAAACAAAATATTTGATTATTCTAGTTGATACTGAAAAGGCGTTCTATGAATTTCAACCCTTTAGAGATCCATGAAAATTCTTAGAAAAGTACTTCTCAACTCAAGAAAAAGTGAGACAAAATTTGAAATAAATGCCAACATAAGAAATACTCTACCATATTATTCAGAGATTCCACTCCTTTAATTCCACCCAAAAGAATTAAAAACAGGGCCTTAAAAATATGTTTGTCCACCCAGGTTTATGGTACCATTATTCACAGTAGCTAAAACATGGAAGCAAATCAAGTGTCTATCAGTGGATGAAAAGATAAGTACAATGTGACATATATACATGCAATAGAATATTATTTCGCTTTAAAAAGAAGAGACTTCTGACATATACTACAACATGAATTAAAAGAATTTATTAAAATATATATCTTTTTCAAACAAGATACACAGGAAAATACAGACAATATAAACATATAGAAAATTGAAAACATGTATATAAGAATCTTAGAAATGATCTGATAAATAATTATGTTTTTATCAGGGAAAATTAATAATGCAATATTTAAAATCTCTACCTTAAAATATCTATAAATTTAGTGCTCTATGAATTAAATACTCATCAGTACTTTTATAAAAAATAATCAGCTTTTATTAAAGTAAATATGTAAAAAGAGTCATAAAAGTTTGGTAAAAACAGGAGGGCCACTTGCTATATCTGCTATCAAAAAATGTTATGACAGGAGAGTGACATGTGCAAGATGGCAGAATAGGAGCTTCCAGCACTTGTTTCCTCACAAAAACATCACTTTGAAAAACCATCCTCACACAAAATACCTTTACAAGAGCCAAGGAATCCAAGCGAGAGATTATAGCATTTGGAGCCCAGAAACAAGAAAAGATGCATAGGGAAGTATAGTTTCCCATCACCCACATCACCCCTGCCCCAGGACCACACAGTGCAATGTGGAAAAAGAGAGAGAGAGAGAGAGAGATCTTCTACATGGAAGAAGAAGAGCAAAGCAAGCCAAAACTTTGCATCATCACCTAGCGCCAGGCCCATTTCAGTAAATTCTACCACCTGGTCATCCCCTTACAGCCCCAGGCTCCAGGTTTGTCCTGGTGCCAGGTCAGTCCCTGTCAACCTAGCCTCAAGGCCCACTTCATTTTCCAGGCCAGCCCTGAAGGTTCTAGGCTCCTAGATAGGCACCTGAACAATACCTATGGATCCAAGCTCAAGGCAGGGTATCATGGACCAAAGCTCAAGGCTGGTTTCTGTAGACACCAACCCAGCTCTGTGGACCCAGAAGCTAAGCCTCCTGCCAAGGGACTCCGGTTCCAGGCCTGCCCTTAACACTAGGCCAGCCCCCACAGACCCAGGTTTTAGGCTTCTCAGTGAACCTAGGACCCAAGCCTGTTCCTTCATATTCAGGGTCTAGTCTTGCTCCAGCACCAGGCCATCCCACATGCATGCAGACTCCAACCTGACCCCTAATAACCTTCCCCCATATCCAGAGTTCTAGGTCTACCCTCACAGATATAGGAACCAAGCTAACTTACCCTCAACCCAGATACCAAACCAGCCCCCCTCCAAGAGACTCCAGCAGCAAGTCCACTCATGAATCCAGCCATCCAACCTTCCCAGAATCTCTGGATGAACTGAATGGTGAAGGACTTTCCCTGTGAAAGCCGGTCTGTAAAAACTAGAAGAGGTATGTATTTCTCCAAATGCATAGAAACCAACACAAGGCCACAAGGGTCACAAATAATCAGGGGAACATGATACCCCCAAGGAAACAAAATTAAACATTATTTTTTTTTTTTGAGACAGTCTCACTTATTAACCCTCGGTAGAATGCTACAGCATCACAGCTCAAAGCAACCTCCAAATTCTTGGGCTTAGGCAATTCTCTTGCCTCAGCCTCCCGAGTAGCTGTGACGATAGGTGCCCGCCACAATGCCTGGCTATTTTTTTGTTGCAGTTTGGCCAGGGCTGGGTTTGAACCCACCAACCCATGGTATATGGGGCTGGTGTCTTACCCACATTAGCAAATGATCCTGAAAAAATGGATATCTATGAATTGCCTGACAAAGAATTAAAAATAATTGTCTTAAGCTCAGAGAGCTATAAGAGAACACAGACAATGAAACAAAGTAAGAAAAACAATACATGAACAAAATAAGAACAAAGAGACTGAAACCATAAAAGAATCAAACACAAATTATGGAGCTAAAGAACACAATGAGTGAACTGAAAAATTCCCCAGAGAGCTTCAATAGCAGATTCCATCATGCAGAAGAAAGAATTGCCTACCTCAAAGACAGGTCATTTGAAATCACATAGTCAAGGGAACAAAAAAAGGTGAAAGCTCTATAATAACTGATAATGAAGCTGGGGAAAGCATATTATGAAGCTAAGGTAATTTAAGAAGTGTGTTGTAAAGGCAGGAATAAATGAATTAACAGGACACAAGAGAAACAGAACATTAGATGTCTGATGAAACTAACCTTAAAAACTGGGGTTAACACAACTGAATATACACTTGGAGAAATTTAAATAATACAAGAATGATCCTTCATATTGTAGGCATAAAATTAAACCTCAAATGAATTAAAGAATTGGAAATTCAAAATGATTAGAGAAGAATGAAGGATAATATTTTTATAGTCTTGGGATGGTGAAATATGAAGCATGAAACAAAACAAAGAATCAAAGAAAATATTTATTTGACAGAATATTGTGTAAAGAAAATTACAAGGACAAGTAAGATTCTAGGAGAAATGATTTGCATCCTATAGGACAAAAATTGGGCTGAAATCCACAATGTTTCACCCTACAACAGGTTTTAAAGAAAGATTGCCCGTTTTTGTAAAGTGAAATAACATGTGAAGAAAATTCAGGAAAAAAGAAAAACAGCTGACAAATATCTGAAAATCAAGTTTACTAGTAAGTAGGGAAATGGATTTAAATCTTAAAGCTGTAGAACTGAGGTACTATAATAATATCAAGAAGAAACTGGCAATTAATTCCTATTTCCATACCTCAGAACCGGCCCATAATCTATATTTCCTTGAAATACCCTATATGTTTCTACTATATTTGTCCTGTATTTTATAAGATCATTTTCTATTACTACTGTAGCTGATAAAAATTTTGTATTAGTTTCTTGGGATTAATATAAGAAAATACCACAAACTGAGTGATTTTAAACAACAATAATTTATTTTCTCACATTTCTGGAAACCAGAAATACAAATCCAGACATCCCCAGGAACATCTGTCCCCGGAAGTCTACTTGGTAGGAATCCTTCTTTGACTTTACACAACTTCTGGTGGCCCCAGGAGTTCCTTGGCTTATGAAAGGAGCCACAAACTCTTCCGTCTGTCTTCTTTTTCTGTTTTTTTTTTTGTTGTTGTTGTTGTTGTTGTTGTTGTTGTTGTTGTTTTTTGAGACAGAATCTAACTATGTCACCCTCAGTAGAGTACTGTGGCATCACAGCTCATAGCAACCTTAAACTCCTGGGCTCAAGCAATTCTCTTGCCTCAGCCTCCCAAGTAGCTGGGACTGCAGGCACCCACCACAAGGTCTGGCTATTTTTTGGTTGCAGTTGTCATTGTTGTTTTGGCAGGCCCAGGCTGGGTTTGAACCCGCCACCTCTGGTGTATGTAGCTGGCACCCTAGCCTCTGAGCCACAGGCACCAAGCCCTCCCTCTGTCTTCTGATAGCCTTCTTCTCTCTGTGAGTATCTGGATCTTCACAGAACATTCTCATCCCTGTGTTTCCCTAGTTTTCTTATAAAGACATCAGTCAAAACAGATTTAGGGACTATCTTACTCTGCTACAACCTCATCTTAACTAATTACACCTATCATGACCCAATTTCCAAGTCAAGGAATGTTCTGTGCTTCTGAGGGACAGGATCTCAACCAATATTTTTGTAGGGGAAACCACCCAATACCTGCCACTACTCAAGAATAAAAAAAGAGTAAGCTATCAACACACAAAGAGAACTGTGTAGGAAAAAAAAATAGTTTGAAGAGGTTGCATCTTGTATTATTACATCTAGATGACATTCTCAGAAAGACTGAACTAAACTAATACAGTACATAATAGTAGTTTCCAAGAGATAAGAGTAAGGGGCAAGGGTGACTTCAAAGGGGCAGCACAAAGTAGAGTTTTGGGAGTGAAAAATTGTTCTCTAGACTGATTGTGGTGGTGGTCACATGAATCTATCTATACTGGTGCTTAAGTTCATAGAACTAGATACTAAAAAAGGTAGATGTTGCTGTAATTTAATTCAAGAAATAAAATTAAAAGAACTCAGAAATAGAGTGGGTTCTCTACTAGACTTTCGATGGGCTGAGACCCATCCAAATATTTAGACTAAAAGATCCTGTGTTGTTTTTGCCTCATAAAATCAGCCCCAAGCAGAATGAAATGATTCTGACACATTCCTGGCTTTACTTGTATAGCCCTTGATTTGATAGTTTTTTCCCTATTGAGAACTGTAATTCAATATTGTTTATTCATTACAAACCTCACAAATTGGTGATTATAGAGTCAGTCCTACAAAACCATAGCATTTCCTTAAAAAGAGAGAGAGAAATAAATGATGAGACTGAGAAATTTTGATGCAACTAATACAGCTCAAATGTAGATTCTGTTGCTTTAGACAAATTTGTAATGACCTAATCTTGTGTTCCTATAAGAATTATTGACTTTAGAACTGCCCCATAATCACATTATGCTACTGACCACACTGTAAAATACTCAGAACATAAGAGGTTCTTTCACCAAAATGCACCGAATCCCAATAATATGACAGCGCACGTGCATGTACATAATAATAATAATCACCACCGTCTAGAATAGCTGGGGTTTATTTGTTGCTTTACCTGTACATCCATTATGGGCTGATAGGCTTTCTATTATGCCCTCCTCTCTCCATAACCCACTCTGCCTGTCACCTCGACTGAGAAAATTGGTACAAGTCTGAGATCTCAAATAGGGTCATGTGGTATGTGCCACGCAAAAGAGATTGGCTGCAAAGGCTAAGGGCTAAGAATGGCCTCTGTACTCGCACTGGCTGGGTTTGAGTCTCTGCTCAATCATTAGTATTCTGGGGAATTAATTTTGCTTCTCTGTGTCTTCATTTGTCATCTATATAACAGGGGTAAGCATAATGCTGCCTCGCAGATTTGGGAAGGTCCAGGGACTCAATGCTCAGTGAGTTAATATGTGCTATGAAAGTCTCTGCCATGATCTGTTATCGCAAAAGTGATGGAGACCATTTAACGGTTTTAAATAGATGGTGACAGAATCTCTTTTCCTTGTTTTTCAAAACTCATTCTAGCTTTGCTAAGGAATACGGAGTCAGGGGGGCTGGCAGTGGATCTCAGAAAGACTGAATTTTCTGTCCTCTGTATGTGCTGCGGTGGTAGGAGAGAGGGGTACATCCAGCACGAATTTCAAGTTTCCACCTGAGAGACTCCCTTAATCAAGGTCACTACTGGGATGCTGAGGTCAGGCTCTGTGGATCTTCTAAATAGGAGTGCCCAGCATACGTGTGGCACTCGTGTTAGGGGAAAATTCCAATCTGTGGACAGCAACATGGGGCAGTCACTAGACAGGCCAGCACAGTAGCAGTTCTTCAGAGAGTCCATAGAATAAGAACTGAAGATGAGTGTTTCGGGAACATTTAAATATTTTGAGAGGAAAAGGTGTCAGAGAGAAGATGGACAGAGAGGATTCAGAAGGAAACCAGTAAAATCAAGACCGAGTAAGAGTCTGCGTGTCAGGAGAGACCCTGCTACTTCTCTTATTTGGAGTCTTAGCATATTGGTGTTAGGCAGACCTGATTCAAATCCCAGCTCCACTGCCTACTCGCCCAATTTTAGCTGAGATTGCTTCTCTACTTGTCACTTTCCTCATCAGAACATATCTGAGTGAGCATATAAGATGCACAAGGTGGGATGTGCAGCACATAGTCTTTCACTATCCATCCTTGCTGTCATGTCATGGCCAGATTCATTAGTAACTTTGCCGCGGTCAACAGGCATTTCTCACTAAGAAACTGTGAGACACCATCAAAATCAAACAAAGATAACTTTTGAAAATTAAGCCAACATGTGATGAATTCTTGGCTGTGTGCTAGGTCTAGCATGAGCATTTCAAGCCCACTAGTTCCTTATTTGCCTGTTCCTACCCTGCACTTCTCCTGTTTCACCCCACTTCCCTCCCTGAAGGCAATAAAAATGGTCTCTCAGAGTTCCATAATTGTGCCCATGGCAATGGCTTTGTTTAGAGGAACTTCTGTTTCAACTACCTCTGGCTATTCAAATAACCAGAGGTGGAAGGTGAGGTGCTGAAGGGCAGTCTCAAGAGTAACCAAAATAGATGACAGAGATGGGAATCATTTAAGAAGGAAGAGAATGTCAGAATGTCACATCATGGCAGGACCAGGGTGTACAGTGGAGACACAGGAAGAGCAGAGGGGCTCTTTATTCAAACAGCCCTCTTTGTAATACCACATAAGCTTAATTACTCAGGGAGATGAGAACAACAGGAAATAGCGATCACCATTTGCAACGTGCTCTGCTCTATGGAAGCAGGGATGGTAAGCAAATAATAAACTTGAAATAAAACAACCTGGCCTGGTGACCAGGCTGCTGCCAGGCATCTACAAGAAAAGAAGACACATAATATAAACCTCCCCTAGAGCTCAGTACTAGTACAGGATGGGGCGAGAAATGGAAACAGGTTGCAGTATTTATGCATTAGCACCACAATGCTGGGTCCTGTCTCCTTTACCTTGGAAAAATCTTCCTCGAGTGAAGTCTCCAAGTTAACTGTTGCTCTTTAGCATTCTAACTAATAAGAATTGCCAGGCACTAAACTCTGGCAGTGAAAATGGGAAATTACTAGGTCAAAGGTCCAAGGTGAGTCTAAAAGACTTTTCAATGGATCAATAGATACAGTGTCTTCTTTTGCATTAAGAGACTGTTATCACATGGAAATCTGTTCCTTTTTCATTATCTCCATAACAAATAGTTCCCTGTTCCCTCCTTAACTCAGAATAGTTTCCAGCTACAAACAAAGGCAGTGCTTTCCTGCCTTTATGCCTCTGTGAAACACCCATTTCCGTCACATTGAAAACCTTCCAGATATAGTAGGAATAACCTCATGAGATCCCAGAGTTTCAGCAGGGAGTTGTCAAACCAAGAATAGAAGGAGCAATTGGTTTGAGGAGAGGTGATGGGCAGCTAGTATGGAGATTAAGAAACAAGGAAATATGAATTTTGTTTTCTTTTTTACAAATCCAGGAGAATATTAGTTGAGCAGATATTTACAATACAATGTTAAAAGAGCCAAAAGTTAGAGGTAATGCAATGATTTAGACATAAAGAGGAAGAATCAACACATTTTACAGGCTAGAAATTTCTAGAAAGCCTTCACATAGGTGGTACTATTTGAACTTCATCTTAAAGGCCAAGCAGGATTTATCAAGGCAGCCGAGATGTGGAGGTTTTTTTCCCCACTTCATACAAATTTTTCAATTTTTGATGCCAGGAATGTTTTTTATTTTTTATTTTTAAAGGCATCTAGATGTTCATTATAAGACATAAAATATGAAGTAACCTTAAAGTTTGAAAATAAAAGAGCAAAATATCAGTCAAATGAAGAAACAAAGAACATGGAGTTAGTAAAATAAATATCAGAAAAAAATTGAATGAAGATGAAAAATGTCATAAGAGACAGAAGAGGATATTTTCTTAATAAAAGATTTGGGCTGGGCATTGAAAGGCGAGATGGAAGGATTGCTTGAGGCCAGGAGTTTAAGACCAGCCTGAGCAACAAAGCAAGGCCCCATTTCTAAAAAAATATATATATATATAAAAATTAGCCGGGCATGTTAGTGTACTCTGTGGTCTCAGCTACTCCTGAGGCTGAGGCAGGAGGATCATTCAAGCCCAGAAGTTTGAGATTCCAGTGAGGTATGATGATGCCACTGCACTCTAGCCCAGGCAATATAGTGAGACTCTATCTCAATTAAAAAAAAAAAAAAGTGATCCATTAAGAAGCTCTAGAAGTCATGAAAAGTTATCTACCAGACAGGACTTTGAAATAAATACACCAAAACCACTTTAGAATTTCAAGGAGTAAGGGGCATATTTCTTGCTCGGAGATTCAAGAGATTCACAGATCAAAAGAATACTATACTAGAATTTGAATGATGACAATAAACAAGTCCAATCAAACAGATATGTTCATCTATACACCTACATGTATGTAAATATGGAGAGAAAGATAGGTGTACCTGTGTGCAAATGTATACTTTGTAGCCAGAAGATCAACATCCTTTAAAAATAAGTTTACCAACAATTTCAATGTGTTTGTTAAGCTGTAAAATCTCAAGAAGTTCCAAAAAAATGTCAAAATTGTAAAAGGTATGTAGAGGAATTAATGCAGGACTTTTAGAAATCCTTAACGAATAGATGGCTAAAAAACAAAAGTAAATAACAAGACTACAAAACTATCCATTTGGAGATGAAAAACAGCTTTCTCAATAACGCTTGGGTTAAACAGAAATCCAAAACCAAAATTACGATCTATTTAGAAACAAGCAACTAAAACGCTGCATATCTAAATTTTGGAATACTGCCATCCTGCGAGGAAAATTTACAACTTTAAATGCTTATATTAGAAAACGAGGAAGATTGAAAATAAATCAACTGAAGGTTCAGCTCAGGAAGCTGGAAAAGAACACAAACAACAATAAAAAAAATCAGAAGAAAATAAAAAGTAGGAATGAATAAAGATAAAAGCAGAAATAAATGAAATAGAAAACAAAAGAAAAATAGAAGTCTGCAGCAATAAAACTAAAAGCCAGATCTGTAAAAAGGGTAATAAAATAAACAAAGTTTTGGCAAGACTGATCAAAAAACACAGAGAACACAAATAACACTTTTTTTTTTGCAATTTTTGGCCAGGGTTGGGTTTGAACCCACCATCTCCGGTATATGTGGCTGGTGCCCTACTCCTTTGAGCCACAGGCACCACCACAAATAACACTTTTAAGAATGATAAAGAAGGTGGGCGTGAACTCCCAATATGGGAGGGCTTTATCCTATGTATAAATTTATATCAACAAATCTGAATGTCTATATTAGAAGGCTTATTATTAAAGATCTTTAAATTACCAAAGTAAACTCGAAAACAGTTCAGAAAGATCAAAGGAAAATAAAAGAAAATAAAGGTCAACAAATATCTAACCCTCCCATATCACTAGATCTAGATAGTTTTCTGGATGAGTTCTACCAATATTCTCACAATAGATGATCTGTAGGTTACTATAAGTGCCTTAGAACACTGGAAAAGACAGAAAGTTTTCAAAATCATTCTCAAAGAGAAGCATAAAACTGGTACAAAACCAAACTGTACTTTATGAGATACAAAGACCCTTAAAAGAACAGACTAGTATATAGATATAAATGCCAACAATTCTAATAAATAAATAATTTTAATTTAACAGGGCCTTAACCCACCAGGACCAAGTAGGATTTTCTTGGGAATGCTACGATGATTCTTCAAAATAAATGCCTGAAATAAAATACTTTCATTAAAAAAGGGGGGGGGGACCCTATGTGTTTAACTCAATAGATGTTAAAAATCTTCATAAATATCTACCTAAGTTTCTAAGAAAATATCATAGCAAACTACAAACAGATTTTATTTTAGCTAATAGAGTATTTAGCAGAAATCCACTACAAACATACATTTGAAAGGGACATAAAATAAACATTCCAGTTAGAATAAAGGATTAGATTAAGAAATGTATTATGGTTGTTAATATTCAACATTGTTCTACACATTCCAGACACTGCACCAAGTTAAACAAAAACAAACACCCAACAAAACAAAAAACTGAAGGAAATTAAAATTGTAAAGAAAGCCACAAATTGTCACTATTTGCATATTATATAGCTCTTCACCTAAAAAAACTGCTAAAATCAACTTAATTTTTTAATTAGCAAGAAAGCCATTAAAGTGTCCAATTGCAAACAAAAAGCAAGAAGTCTCCTATACACTAAACAGAATTTATAATGGAGAAAAATATCTCAGTTATCACATTGAACACAAAATTCCTGATTATAAACATAACAAAAAGTACAAAATGTAAGAACAACTAAAAAGAATTCTGAAGTACATTAAAAATATTTAAATAAGTTAAAACACATACAATGTTACTTGACGGGAGGGATCATACATTAATCTACTGGCTCAATGCAATCCACTCAGAATCCCAAAGGGACGTTTTACTAAAACTGAACAAACTGCCTGTAAAATTTGTCTAGAAAATGGGAGACTATATTAAAAAGAAAATAGAAATCCTGGTATTGAGGTGATGGGGGCAAGAGGGAGGCAAGAATAGACAAGGGAGGGGTATTTGTATACCAGACATTACCATTAGAATATATACGAAGCTGTGGTAATTTAAAGAAGGCGGTAAAGAGATAAATGAGTGGAACAGAACAGAGAATACTAAAACAGATCAGGCACACACGGAAAGCTCAGTTTTGACAATGAGAAAATTCACTCTCTACCGGTAGAAAGAATGAGTATTTTCCACAGATAAAGCTAAATTTTAGATTGATTTTCCTAAAACACATAAAAATAAAAACCACGAATATGTTAGAACATTTAAAAATTTTTCCATGATAGAAAGAATGAATGCTAAAATCCATCATCAAATGCAATAACAGAATTCAGTCCCTTTAAAATGTAAGTATCTATGAGCTAAAAAAATACTATAAACTTAATTAAGATACTGATGAGACCCCAGCATTGACAATAGTGAGCCACAGCACAAATGCCAACAGCTTCCTTCCACTGGGCTTCTCTTCTTTTTAAGAAAAATAAGCTCTTATTTACGTCCCTGTTCTTTACAGAGGGCAACTCCAGACACTAACTGTAAAGTGAAAAGAACATCAGAGGAATCACTAAGATAAAGACAAACGACCCAATGGAAAAAATGGGTAAAGGTCAGAATAGGTAATTTAGAGAAAAAAAGGAACAGATAAACAAATGTGCATTAAACTTATAAGAATAAACATGCTAGAAAGGACAGATTACAAGAGTGAGATAACATTTTTCAGCCTGTAGATTGGCAAAAGTAGGGAGACAGAGAGATACGATCCAGTGCAACCAGAGGCAGGGGAATCCTTATCATTATCATGTGATATTCCTTGGCGCAGCCATTCTGAAAGTCAGTTCAATTTTTCAGCTTTAATTAATCATGAGTTTAGATGTGTCTTCCCTTTGACCCAGCATTTCCACTTCCTAGACTCTATCTTACATTTAAAACATGTTGTGTATGTCCCCAAAGATAAATTTTCAAACAAGATCACTATTGGATTGTTTGCAAAATCAGAAAAGTGAAAATGCTTTTCATGAGCATCATTAAAGAAGTGACTCCATGAATAATCATATGAAGCAATTATATGAATAATTATAGGCTTGGCACCTATAGCTCAGCAGCTAGGGTGCCAGCCACATACACCGAAGCTGGCGGGTTCGAACCCAGCCCAGGCCAACTACAACCAAAAAATAGCCAGGTGTTGTGGTGGGCGCCTGTAGTCCCAGCTACTTGGGAGGCTGAGGCAAGAGAATTGCTTACGCCCAAGAGTTTGAGGTTGCTGTGAGCTGTGATGCCACCGCACTCTACTGAGGGTGACACACTGAGACTCTGTCTCAAAAAAAAAAAAAAGAATAATTATAGGTACTGATATAGAAAAATGGCTAAAATGTGTTGTTTCAAAATAAAATGTATTTTCAGACAAATTGGAATTCAGTAAATAATTTTTAATGAATAAAAGTGAATTTAGAGTTGAATGAATAAATTATCCCAATTTTGTTTAATAAGCAACAAGATTATAACTATATCTTTGGAAAAAACAGAGGATGGATATCAAGGTATTACAAATGGATACATCTAGGGAAAAATGATAATGAACCAGGGAGGAGGAGGTTGAGATGGGGCTTTCTGTGTTTACATTTCTATTGCATTTTTTTGATAAACATATATTTATATGAGGGGGTTAAACATAATTATATGAAAAATATGTCTTGCCTGTTCAGCAATTGTGAATTAGTGCTTTTATTCATCTATAGATGAACTCAGGAATACCAACATAAAGCTTACAAAATATTATCTACTGCTGTAGAATTCCAGGATGCAGATCTCAGAGGAGTGGGCCCACTTGAGAGAGGCTATACAAAACTTAGTTTTAAGCAGTGTCAAAGCCAGATCACCTAGCTTGGGGTAATCCTGGTTCTTCAAATGATAATGCAGTCCAGATTTGTATAACAATCAAAGAATCATGCATACAGTGTCTCAGGATGCTGACACATATGTAACAGGACTCATTTATAGTCATGATAGAAAGATTGAAACTGGTTACAGTTGCTAAATGTAGAAGATCACTAGATAGACACCCACCAGGTTCATGCCCAAAGTCTCTTTGCCAAAGGAGCTGGGCTCACCTTGGTGGTTGGTCTTCAGACATACCCTCTCTATCCCTTCTTCTCACCAATTAATAATGCCTCCCAGTATTCACACTCTAATATATTAATAGCTTTCTCCTCCCAAATTTGGACTGGCCCTAGCATTTACTTTCAGTCTAAGGTTACATCACAGACAGCCTCCAAAGATAGGTCTAATCTGACAGCTTCACAAGGTGTTATGGAATGCTTTCTCCTTGGAACTCAGCTGCTTTGTAAAGGGTCAATGTCCCTGAGACCACCTTGCTGTGAAAGTCCCAAGCCATATGGAGAGGGCACATGTGGGAGCTCAGGTGGACGGATCTTGAGAGGAAGATGACAGAGGAAGCCTGGGCAAGTCTTCAGACCTACTTTAGAGAGCTCAGATAAGAACGGTCTATCTGAGCCAAATTAATCCACAAAATAATGAATAATAACAACAACACATTATTATTTTAATCCACTAATTTTTGGTATGATTCCATCAGAGCAATCATTGCTTTCCCAAGAAAATGGCCCTATAGGAGGAACGAATGAAAGTTACCCTGTGAAAGTACAGGGATGCGCTCATGCTTCTTGTCAGACATAGGTCAAGGCTTCTATTTAAAGTTCATATTGCTCACATCTTTATATGCTTAATTTCATGAATTGTCCTACCTCAGAGACAGATAGTCTTAACAACCTCATTTTGTAGGTGAAAACACTAAAGTCTTAGACAAAACAGCTTGTTCAAGACCACACAGCCAGTATCCAGTGAAATCTGCACATTCACATCACCAGGTATTCTTTCAGGAAACACTAACAAAGTGTCTGTGAGATCAGATACCCGTAAAATGGCACTAAGCTCTGCGAGTTCAAAATAGCTATTGATCCCTGACGATCTGATTTCCAGAATTCAAGTGGTGGACCATACTTCACGGACTTTTTAATAATGACATTAATAAAACACAAATATAGGAAAGACTTCAGAGCTAACTGAACCAATGTACTTGGTATCTAAAATGCACCAGTATGGGTACTAGATGCTGAGAAGAAAGATGAGAACACCACCGTTTCTTCTTCCAAAAACATCACAGTCCCTGGGCAAAAGAGAAGCAGGAACAGGAAAAATTAGAGAACAGCATGATGCACACACTAACTGAAATCTGTATGAAGTGTTCTAAAAACAGATCGGAGAAAGCCTATGTCATTCGAGTATCTCAATTATCTCGATTTCATTTATTCTCTAAGGAAGGGAGGAACATAAATTATTTAACAGAATTATTTACCATCAATGCAGGCCTTTCCATGTAAAATTGTTAAGATTTCAACATCAGGAATGTAAGCAGTTTACTCACCCTAGAAGAAGTGGTTGATAGTGCCTCGTCTAATGGCAAACATTTAAGTTAAAGCTTGAAGACTCCTTGAGATGACTTTTTCTTCAACAAAAGGCAACCTTCACGGAGCCACTTCTCTGCCCACTGGAAAAGGACATGCTCTACAGCTGGACTCAACATATGATGGAAAGTCCAAAATGTCAAGGAGCCATTGACTTGTGTGTTTGTGCCAATATATCGCAAATATGGTTTCTTGCAGTGGTGGGGCTGGGCTCAGCCCCAAAGTGCCAGATGGTACTGAGTACTCAAGAATAAAGCCATCTGCAGAACAGCTCCTTCTACGGCCGTTACAATTTGTACTCAGTATAAGCTTCTATCAGAATGTCTTTAGGACTCTTATCTACCAATAATCCTACACTGTTCATTACAGCTCTGGGTTTAAGACTATACTGCCAGCTCTAAGGAAGGGAGGAACATAACGTATGAAGATTTTCTGCACCACCCAGCGATGCAGGTTCTAATTTGCTTTATACCACCTTCATGGGAAATTCATAGACTAGAAAACAATTTAGACCCACCTGCAAAGGCCAAGTTAATGACAGATGGAGCTACATGAGATTGTCCCCGGTTTTGAATTCAATCTAAAGGAATAAAACATTAAAAGAATTTAATTTCATTTGGCCAATGATAATAATCATCTTTATTAAACCAAAAGCCTACTTGGCCACAAATGGCCCATGGATTGGATCTGACTCCAAAGGTTTACCACCAAGTGTAATATTTGGGTGCTGCCTGCAATAATAACAACTCCGTATTGTTTATTTATCCAGCCTGTAAGGATGTTTAATAATGTATAAGAGGATGTTCTGTAGGTGATTAAATTCTTTTCTGAATCAATTTTGGCCCCAGTAGGTTGATACTTTATTTCTTCACAGTGTTCAAGACATTAAGGTACCATAAAATGCGTTAATGATCCATTTAAAAATGGCCTTTATGGAAAAAAAATCACTTTTCTATTTGAGGAAACTGACACTACATTATCTTTACTATTGTAATTTGATAGCATCTGAGAACTATTTACATAGAGGCACTAGCTAGGGTAGAAGTTACATGATAATCAACAACTTTTTGATACTGAGATTAAAGTAAAATACGGAAGTTTTAAAAATTAACCCAATCAAAACAATCTCTAGGGGAATAGTCAAGATACCATACTTCACAGATCCATTGTATGTGAGGAAGTTTCTGGACTGTAGTAGATTTCTTTTCAAAATGCTCAAAGATCCTAAACTGATCTCAAATTTCTTTGCTATAACCAAAGCTCTCTGTCCACTGTTTTTACAACAGAGGGCTTCCCAGAAACACTTTTAAGGACACTTATGTCAAAGGGATTTAAGGAATTATGAACAAGAACTTTACACACTTCCTCATGCTCTAGCAAGTATCACGAAAAAAAGATAACGCAGATGACCAAGAGTGTTTTGTTATTGCAAGAAGAGATCCAGCAAAAGGAATGTTCTGGTTTCCGTTGATCAACACACCATGTTCAGTATTACCCAACCATATCATTCTGGACTGAGCCACTGTCTTATAAGACAATATTTAAAAATAAAAATATTCCACATATGATTTTCTCTCTGCCCAAACTTTCTCCCTTCTAAGCACTATTGTTAGACTTTCTCTAGCATGACGCTGGATCTGTCTTAAAATTGAGCCCAAATCCAGTGCCATATGAAACTCCAAGTGCTGACTGGCTTTTGTGATTTTCATCTAACAATGAAATTTCCAAGAAGGGCATGTCAACGACAGAAAGTACTCTCTCCAGCCTTGTATAGTGGAGCCCGACTCTCATTACAACAATTTATCATTGACAAAAAAGTGAAGAGAAATATTCACTGACCACCATAGTGAGGCCCATGTATTGTTATAAACACTAGAATATAACACAATATCTTACAGTAAAAAAAAAGAGAGAGAGAGACTATATATAACTATATATAACTCCTGCGTGTCAGAAATTAGTGATCATTGGTTCAGTGATAATGCTGAACAAAAGGACAGAGAGGATGTTTCTATTTTCCTATAGCCCTCATAACAGCTGAGAAACTGCTAATTACCTAACAGGTAGAAAATTACAGGAATATTCTAAAACAAGAACAGGGGAAGACAATAGAGTGAATAGTTTCGTATACTATCTCTGAGTGTGAATTTATGGCTTCCTTGGTCTTTCAAAGAGTCATCAGTAGAAGGTCAAATATTCTTCTTTTGTGAGATTTCTCTTGTTTTCTATATGATGACTTGATAAAACCATGTACATCTTCCCAAATAGCTGCATAAATAATAAAGTGATACCCTTCCTACATTCTATAATACATTAAATTTGTTCCAAGAAATTAATCTTTAGAGATCTGTTTTTAAAGGATCAATACCAAAGAAGATATATACAGATTTCTAGATTTACATATGTCAGATATTTTCTTTCTAAAGGTCTTTTGTGCAGGGTTCGTTCCTGTACTGTAAGCCAGTCATTAGGTGACAGTGATGGTTACCTGACAACTTCAACATGAGGAGGTACCTAAAATTGCCAAACCCCTTAACCAAAGGCCAAATTTCACAGTGCCAAGGCCAATTTGGTTTCATTTTATTTATGTAGAACAGTGACACCTAGTGGCAGGGAAGGCAAATCACAAAGGAGAATTCTCCCGTGGCACCTCCCACCCCTCCTTGGGATTAATGAAAGATGTGACCCAAAAAGGGCTTCACTCTCTTCTCAGCTTATTTTTTGAAGTATTCAGTGATTTGGGCTTAAGGGCCCATTTCAGTGGGTTGCACCTATCCTGATTTCTCTGGGAAGAGGCAAACCCAGATATTATGCTCGAGGGTAGGAGGGTCTAAGAAAAGAAGGTACTGGTGTTCTAAAATAGAGCACAAGCAGGCAGGGCCACCTCAGCTCCTGAACAGCCAACTGAGGACACCGGAGGATTATCCAGAGGCTCTGGAGTGAAGGCAAGCAGGGGAAATTTTACCAGTAAAGGGAAATGGAAGAGTGAACATCAAATATGAATCACAATCATATTCTCATTGCTTTTCTGCCATTAGATTGTGAGTTCCTTGAGAGCTGTAACTATTATCTGTTCCTATTGTTAGAAGCAGCTACATATGTCTTACAAATGGCAGGTGCACCGTAAATGCTGAATGAAAGAGAGAGGGAGAGCAATAAAGAGAATGAGTCTGGTCAGATAAGTACTTCTGGGAAGACGACAGAAGATAAGGAGTCTACACTGTACTGCCACGAAAGCTAAAACAGCTTTTAGCAAACTTGATGGAGTTAAATAATAGCAGTAGTAGTTGATTTCCACTGAATACTTACGACACACCATTCAAACTTACTCCTCTATCAGTATTTCCATTTAGCATGTGGGAAACCAAAGCACATTTACACAGCTGCAGAGTTAAAATTCTAAGCCACGGCCACCTTGGTCCAGTATCCCTGCTTTTAACCACTATGCTAAGCTTATCTCTCTTCAATAAAAATGGTTAAGTTCCGAGAGAAATATATAATTTACAACAGGATTTTTTAAGAGTGAAAACTCATAGTGCCTTGAAAACCTGATTTGCACATATTTCAACAACTCTGTTACATACAAAGAACTATTACCCTTATATGCTCTTTACAATGGTCCTAGTTGGAATATTCACGCATGCCTTCAGAGAGCCAGAGGGAACCCCTAAACCCAACCCCCCCAAAGACATTTTGTTTTGATAACTTCTGCACATTTGACATAAGAAATCTTTCTTCCTCTGCTCTACCCCTCAGTCTCCTTTTTATTTATTTATTTATTTATTTATTTTTGGTGAGACAGCTTCATGCTCATTGCCCAGGCTGGAGTGCAGTGGTATCATCAGATCTCACCATAACCTCAAACTCCTATTCTCAAGCAATCTACCTGCCTCAACCTCCTTCTTGTTAGATGGGATGATAGGAGCATGCCACAAAGCCCAACTAATTTTTTTTTAAGTTTTTGTAGAGATGGGGTTTCATTATGTTCCTCAGGCTGGTCTTGAACTCTTGGCCTCAAGTAACCCTCCCACTCAGCCTCCCGAAGTCCTAGGATTACAGGTGTGAACTACCATGCCCAGCCCCCACCAGTCTTTTTAAGTGTAAGATTCCACCATTTCTTAAGAATTCCTGAAAAATGTTTAGAAAGTGGTCCTTGTAATTTTCTTCATATGTTACCAGTTTAGCAAAAACTCCCCTGGGGAAACATACAATCCTCTCTTGCCTATATAAGGTCTTGGCCATTCAGAATGAGAGGAAAACAGGGTATGAGCATGGGTTCTCATCGGGGTCTTCATGTGTCTTATCTGAACTTGAATGAGCTACATGGCACCCAGTGAATTTTCTGAACCAACAACATTCTGCAGCAGAAATGTCTTTGCTGGCCAAAATAAGACCAGTTATTATACGCAAGAAGGAAATTTGGTATCAACTAAGCTCCATCTGAAATCACTTGAGAACCAGAGATTGCAAAATCAACCATAATTGGTGTGAACCCACACTAACTGGAGAAGATGTGGGCACAAGGAAGGTCCCAAGAGGAGAGGTGAGCATGAAACCACATCACACCTTCTCCTTAAATGCCTGGTGTCATTATTGTACCCAGTGTCACTGAGGAAGAACGGCTGTCAAATACTCTGGGGTGGGGGCAAATGAAAGGTGCACAGTATATGTTGAATGAAAGAGACAAATAGCCATAAAGAGAATGAGTCCAGTCAGATAAAGACTTCTGAGAAGACGATAGAAGATAAGGAGACCATATCGATAGCCTTGAAGACACCTTACTTATAATTTGTGGAGGCCTCCTTTAATCTGAATTCTTGCCACCTTGGGTTTTCTGTTCCTCATATCCTTTATTCAAGAATTATGTAAGGTTATACTCTAGGTCTATTGTAATTTAGCATTTATAGTCCATAGTGCCTCTGGGACTAGATTACCTCCCTGCATGATATTGTTTTTCATTTCTACGCTGACAAACACACCATTTCAACTGTCACTTAAGCAGCCAGTTCAAACTCTGCTATTATTTCAGTTCCATGTTGTCAAACAGGTGGATTTATAAATGTGTTACCTAAAGGAAACGTTCCCCCAAATAGCAAAAGTGGAGACTTTATTTATTTATAATTATTTGTTAGATTTGTAAAAATGTTCCTGTTGCTGGAAAGCCTCTGGCTAAACACAAATTAAAACACTTTTGAATGTAGTAAAATCAGCAGTGGCATCATTTTAATTACCTATTGAGGGATGCCAGGCTACAGAGACGTATTTATCTCTTTCCCTCCTTGTTTAATGGGATTGCCTGCTTAGGTGTACAAACCTCCTGTGTACATGTGTATGACATGAACTGCCCAACCACCTAATGTATTTTCATATGATTCAGGCATCCATTGCTCTCCCTACTTGTGGACTATGGTCCAAAAGAAGACAGAAGGCATGGTGGTAGAAACAATTCCTCCTTCCTAATAACATTTTGGTTGGGAGCTAGCATTTAATGTTCTTCCATTTTGTAGACTTGGTAAATGACTCAGGATGACCATCCCCAAGCCCAGAGGTGACCAGGCTGTTCTCTCTTCTTCCCTGGATAAGGCTATGGTTTCTGCTACCCAATCCTCTACAACACCCTTGATTTCCATCACCCCCTTAGTAGTCTCCCACTAAATTCTCTTCTGTTTGAATGAGCCAGTGTCAATATCTGTTGCTTGCCATCAAGAAGGCTGACTTGAAAGAGAGAGGGTTAAAACAAATACAAAAACAAGAAACAATTTAAAGAACCAGTGTGGCTCACCTTTAGGTATAAGGAAGAAGATGGAGACTTGTTTCTAATCCCAATCAGCCTTAGTCAAGCTATAGGGTAGAATCACGCTTTCTTTATTAAAAAGAGAGAGCACAGAATAGCCATTCAAGTAAGGTCTTTGCCTTATATGCAGACCTGATTTTGACTTCTGACTTTGCCCCATATTGAACCTGAGCCACTCCTTTACCCTCTCTATGCATTCAGTTTCCTCACCTGTCAAATGGCATCACTGTGAGGGGACTGGACTTCTGTGAAGACCGGGCATAGCACTTCTTTCCATCCGTATCATGTGGTACAGTGCTTAATCAACTTTAGCTAACTTGGTTCTCTCATCGTCTGTCAACTGAGGAATAATAATATCCCCACTCACTCACAGAGTTATTTTCAGGATGAAATGTGTGAGACCATACTTGGAAATATATAAAGAATCTACAAGTATGAAACCAGAAAAACAATAGAGAAGCTGCCCTCTGGCTTATGCACAGAATTGAACTGGCTCATATAGCAAGGCAATGTTTGTTCAGCAATTCCTCTGGTAGGGAATGTTTAGCAAGCAGTTGGGAGTTTTGATGTTCAAACAAAGAAGGGGGAAAGAAAGCCGCCCTAGAGACCAAGAGGCATATTTTAGGAAAGACTCTCTTTTTACAGTTAATTGATGATGATACATTTTAGACATTCAACGAAGTATAGAGAATAACATAAAATGAAAACCAACATACCTATCATTCAGTAGAAGAAATAAAACCCTGCTAGTGACAATGAAACCCCGTGTGCAGTTTCCCCTATCACACTACTTTCCTTCTCTTTGAATTTCTCACGTGTTCATCCCTAAACAACATGTAAATATATGCATACATATTCAAAGTACTGGTTTGTATGTTTTTAAATTGTGATATAAGCAGTGGCACACACTTCATAGATTCTTACACAACTTGCTTTGCTTTTTATCATGACTACATCATGACTTTGGAATACAACCGTAACAATGTGTACATTTGTTCAGTGTGAGCAGTATGACACTGGACGAAGATGTCACCATAATTCACTGGCAACAAACATTTAATTCACTTCCCATCTGACATTCTTTCATCAATTTTTTTATGCCTTGATGCCAGTTTCTCTAAGGCCACAAGTTCTCCGTCTTGAGAGTCTATCACGTGGAGGGTTTCTTAAGACAAAGATCGCTGGGCCCCTCACCCAGAGTCTCTGATTCAGTAAATCTTGGCATAAGACCCAAGAATTGGCACTTTTAACAAATTCCCAGGTGATGTTGACATTACTGGTCGAGGGACCACACTTTGAGAATCGTTGCTCTGTGCTATGTTTAAGAGGGGAACTAGTAGGCCCCAAAGTATATACATTACTTTGCTAGAAATGACTAAATCACTTTCTAAAGCAGTTGAATTAACAATGTTAGGTGTTCCCATTCTCTAATTTCTTATCCACCCTGAAAAATCCTCTTTTCCAAAGTTGTTGATTGGTCTTCCCCGCCAGGCACTGAGCTTTTCACAGCTGAATAGTTTCGTAGACGTAGCATAGAGCACACACTGCAAAGTGCGTTATGAATGGGCGAATGGCCGGCTAGTTCTCCTACAGAATCCTTACCCTGAGAATGGGAATAATTCCGGTCTCTGAGGCAAGAACTAAAACTTTTCCTGTAAAGGGGACATGGTTGGAGAGTTTATTAATTTTTTTAGATTTCAAATTCTTTCCTTACAATAATCCTTGGCGCATATCTAAAACAGAGCTCATGCTGGCCGAGCCCCACCTGTCCTTCAGTGTTCATTTTACATGAACCCTCAGGCACCAGGGACATAATCTCACTGCATGTTCAAAGAGGTCTACATCACAGGCATCATTACCTATAATGCATGCCGCAAGGGTAATAATAATAATAATGACAGCTAAAGTTATTGAGTGCTTACTGTGTATCTGGCACTCCTTACATGAATCAACGATTTTAATCCTTACTACGATCCTTAGTACAAATACCTTGATTCTTGCCAATTAATGAATGAAGTAAAGGTTTTGAGCAGTTAAATAACCTAAATAATCTAATAAAATCCAGATTTAGTGAACTCCAAAGTCAATATTCCTTTGTTATTCCAATTGGTGAATATCAGTCACTTCATTTCTTCACATATAAAATGGAATCCTAACTGTAGGGGGATACAATCCCAGATTGTTTCTATCAATTCAGCTGAAATTAGTCCCAAAGATCCCAAGCTATTAAGGGGAAACATCCAGAGAATCGCTTGAACAACCTTCTTTTGTTTCCCTCAGAGGAAACTAGCTAGGTTCAGCGGACCGAATCTCTAACCGAAAACCTGTTAAGGAGGGCTGAAAATAAACATGAAATTTAATTTGAAAATATATTTAGTGACACCCCTCTGTCAATCAGATGTCCACTTGGCATATGCCCAGGTCTCAAAGCTGTGAACTTGAGCAAAAGGGAGGCTTTCTACAACCAGCCAAGCACAGACCATTTGCATTCAATAGTTTGCTTTTCTTGTATGATTATTTTTTGTTTGGGGAAATATTGAGAGAGACTTTGCTGCAAATTGTGCTACCAGACAAGATGAATGATCATCAAAATACAGTCAGCAAAATTTTAAAATATGGATAAAGGAAAGATATTAATATCCTTTCTAAGGTAATCAGTACTTTTTGTTTGACAAAGAAATTGCCCACTGTTTATGGTTTATGCAAATAATATATGTTAATGTTGAGGCTGCATAGTATATGGATTTGCATATAAGTGTTTGTGGAAGATACATGCCAATACATTTTAAACTTCTTCCTCATATAAACACAACGATTTCATAAATATACAGCACCTTGTTCTTAAAAACATTTATTATAATTTTATGCAATGCAAATCACATTAGAATAAATTATGTTTTGCTAAAATGGCTAAGTCAGCAAAATTACAGGGAACTATAAAGTCCCAGCCATTGTGTACTTTTCAATTACATCAAAATGAGCTGTCACCTTCCTGGTGGCATTCATGTGGATGCTCTGAACCTGTGGGACCCTGGCCTCTCAGCTGGCCCAGGAACCATGTGTGTTCATGGCATCGAGTTGTATCTCTGCTAGCTCACAGACTAGAGAACAAACTTTCTTTATTACAGATTAATAAAGAGGACTTTTAGACTTTTTTTTTTTTTTTAGCTGTGAGGATCAACCCTGACTACTAAGGAGCAGGACCCTGATGGAGACTGTTCTTTAAGGAATCAATAAACAAGACCCAAGAGGAAAAGATATGACTATAGAAAGCCCCTGGGACCCTAAACATATCTTTACTCATGTCCTCATGTACTCTTTCATGCAACACAGAGTTTCTGAGCACCTACTGTGTGCCTTCTGTTATTCTATCCTTAGAGCCATGGACATAACTATCAAGGGCCATGTCCCCATGGAATTTATAGTTTAGAGGTAAATATGGGGCTTAGATCAGTATACAAGTAAATATGATTTCAGATAGTTGTGAGTGATGGACCCATCATGGGTCAATTAGTGGGGAGTGCTTGGAGGAGAGGTGCCCTTGATGGGGTGGTGAGGGAACGCTTATCTGAAGAGGTGACATTTGAGGCATAACTTATATGAGGAGTTGCAACCCATGTAAGACCCAGGGAGGGTGCCTGAGGCCCAGCAAGGGCAAAGACCTGAGGAGGAACAAGGAGGGGAAAGGTCAGGTCAGCTGGAGTCCTGGATGCCACAGAATGGAGTGTAGTATTGATTCTAAGCAGACTGGGAAGCAGCTTGGGTGCATACACAAGGCATTGACAAATTCTGAAACATTGCTATGTGTGAAATGGATAGAAAGTGAGAAAGGGGGAGCCCAGCTGGAAAGGTGCCCAGATAGAAGGGTGTTCAGGTCATACTCAGGATGAAAGATGGAAAGAGGCTGGACTAGGAACTAAGCCATGGACCACATAAATGCAGATCAACTCAGGATATAGTTAAGGTCTAGAAAACGCAGAACTTGCTGATAGACTGAAGGTGGAGAATGAATGGAAAGAAAGAACTAAGACCAATTCATCAGTTTTTGACGTCAACAAATCAAAGAATAGGGTCCCATTGATCAAGAGAAAAACAGATTAGGGGAAAATCAAAACATCCATTTTGGGATGCTGGTGATATCTTTTAAGTGTGAAGGTCAAGTCATAGGATACTCAAGGAAAAATTCAGAGAAGTGGTCAGGGGGTCCAGGATATTAAGAAGAACCAGCCATGCCTCTCCCTGCAGAGGAAACAGCCCATTAACAGAAGACATGGGCAAGACAGAAGCTTATGATACATCATCTGATACTTCAAACGAGAAATTGTATTTAAGGTGACAGAAGAGACGCGAGCCTAGATGATGGAAGGGGGTGAAGTGAGAAAGGAAAAGCAATGTAATTGTGGTAAGTGAAACATGCATTCATCTGAGACTTGTAACTACTGTGGTTATATTTAGCTAACATTCATTGTCTTCTATCTTCTTTCATACTGTAAAGGTCTATGAGTTTATCTCCTGAACTAAGGCTCATTTAGCATATATTAAATACCTCTGGCCTTTCTCCACTTCTTTGCTTACTCTTCCCTAAGGCGAATGGAATGATGGTCCTGGTTGTCACATTTAGGAAAAATGTTCTTTCTCTTCTAGGAAGCAAGGTTCCCACAGGATGTTGGACTTCTCCTGTGTATACAGTAAAGTTTTGTTAGATAAGTCTCCATGAAGGGAGACTTGCCCCAATCAAGTATTATCTGTGCATGGATAGGTAACTCAGCCTAATGTGGGAGTTGGGCCAACAGACCCATTTGTCGCATACAAAGGCATATCTCCACTTGCCCATGGGCACTAATAAAGATGGCACGATTGCCTCCACCTATAACTCCTTAATCTTTATTTGGAATTCAGGCAAAAAAGAAAAATGCCCTAAAGACCCCAATGGACACATCTGTGTATATTAAATTTTCACACAGAATAACCCACATCACAAAGTCCCAAAGCTGCAAATGCTGGCCATGGGTGCAGAAAGAAGGGAAGGCTTATACACTGTTGGTGGTGTTGAAAACTAATACGGCCTTTTTGGAAAGAAATATAGAGAATGCTTAAAGAGCTAAAAGTAGACCTCTTATTTGATCCCGTAATTCCATTACTAGGCATCTACCCAGAAGAAAATAAATCATTTTATCATAAGGACATTTGCACTCAGATGTTTATAGCAGTTCAATTCACAATTGCAGAGATGTAGAAACAACCCAAGTGCCCATCAACCCACGAATGGTTAAATAAATTGTGGTATATGTATACCAAGGAATACTATTCAGCCATGAAGAAAGATGGCAGCTTCACTTCTATCTTTTTTACTCTATTTACCTGGAATGATTTGGAGAACATCCTCCTAAGTAAAGTATCTCAAGAATGGAAAAGCAATCATTTAATGTATACAATATTAATACGAAACTAGTAGATGAACAACTACGTACCCACATGAGAGAAAAATATTTAAATTCAAGGAGGATACAGGAGTGGGTTTGGTAAGCTCTCACCTCACCTGTTGGGTACCAAGTAGGGGTATATGGCACACATCCTGGGTGAAGGGCTCAACTACACTTGGACTTTCCCTAGCACAAATACAAACAATCTAAGCTACTCATACGTACTCTTATATTAATCTGAAATAAAAAATAAAAAGTCCTCACATCAACCTCATAATTTTATTCCCATGATCCATCTTAAAGATGAGAAAACTAATGCCCAAGGAAGTTAATCACTTGTTCAAGTTCACAAAGCCAACCAGTAAAGAAAGTTTCTCCAAATCCATTTCTTAATTTAAATGCTAACTCTCCTAACTGCTAGCTCCCTAACTTGGGACCAGTTTTCTCATCCATTAACATGGAGGATAATTTCACAGAAGTGTATTGTGAAAACTAATGAGATACAACTCACAGATCAATCTGGCACATAGTAAGATATATTTACTCTTAAAAAAAGAGTTGCACAGAACCAGCTTCTCCCTTTAGGGTTTTGGGAGGGAAGGTGGCCGCTCCTATATGAAAGATGTTCTGCAGTGTGGAAATGAAAATGACATTACTCCAAAGAGCATTCTGTTTAATCTTCAAAATGTGGAGAAACAAAGGGAAAGGATTCTCCTCTTACAATTGCAGGAATAGGATCTCATCTAAATCTCTTAGGTGAAATCGAGTGTGATGCCACCATAATGGATGGAAAATCCTTAGATTTTGGAGCTGTTGAAGCATTGAGTGGTTTTTAGTTAGAGAAGGAGCCCACAGATGGGCAGTAGGATCATGGAATCCCCTTTTGCCCTCCTAACATCATGACCACAAGATTCAGTTTAGCTGCATTTAAAAAAAAAAAAAAAAGAGGAAACTAGAACTGGAAGAGAGGGTGGAAACAGATTTCATTCAACTACAGAAAAGAAGACAATCAAGAGAAAAGAAAAACGACTCCAGCACTTTGGACGCCATGGGTGCTGTGGTTGTGGACCACTAAAGGAATGTTGCTTCTACTATCTGCAATGAGGCCTGGTCTTGAAACATCCAGGGAGATGGGCAGGCTGCCCCTCATGGAGAGGGCTCCTGGATTGAAGATCCCAGAGCTCATCCCTACTCCACAGCTGCAAGTACCTCAGGATGTGGAGAACATCTTGTACACACCATACTGGCTGGAGAATGTTCACATGCTTTACAAGCTGAAGATACTCATCAAGCTTTGTTGGAGACTATGCAAAACAAGTTTATCAGCTTACATTTCCTGGCCAGTGAGGATTGCGCGCTTGGTGAAGTGATTGTTCTCTGGCCATGCGGATGTTCTGCAGAGCCTGATTCCTCCCAAAACAAGCAGACACTTCTAGTGGAATTTCTGTGGAGCCACATGATGGAAAGCATGCGTGTTGGATATATGTCAGCCCAGGATGGGAAAGCCAAGACCCACATTTCAAGACTCTCTCCTGGTGCAGTGTCAGGACAGTCCGTGGCCATCGAAGGTGGGGTTTGCCGCCTGGACAGCCCAGTGAACTGACCCGTCAGGCTAAGTGTGAAGCCTCTGAGATGCATTTCACAACCTGAACTTTTGGGGCTTTTTAACAAGTAGATGTTTCATCTTCCTTGTTTTATAATTCCTATTGCAACCTTGTGCAGTGCTCGAGGCACAAGTGCTGCTGTTATCAGGGCTTAGTGACAAGCACATCTTGGGCGGGTGAGTAGGGCAATGCCTGCACAGGTGTGCGTGTGTGCACGGGGGTGAGTGTGTGCTGCTTCTCTCTTGATGAAACAGAAACTCCTCATTGTGTAACCTAAGACCAGGAATAATTAAAGTGTCTTTGCAAAATGTGTGCTTTAACTGTTTACAAGTAAAACCTGAAGTTGCAGGGAACATTTGCTATGTCACAAAGAGATACAGCTGTCATCGATGTAATGTGTCAGAATGGAAGAGCAAATCTACTTGTCTAAATTATTTGACAGTGGTAATGTTCCTTTTAATAACAGTAATAAGTAACATGTTTTTATTTGTTAACCAGTTTAAATGGATCCTGTGGTAACTTAAACTGTCACTCTCACCCCTCATGTGGGCATTTTTCTTTTTTTGCAGTCTTTGGCCGGGGCTGGGTTTGAACCCGCCACCTCCGGCATATGGGGCCAGTGCCCTACCCCTTTGAGCCACAGGCGGTGCCCTGGGCATTTTTCTTTAACAAAGAATGGTTTCAGTGAAACAATCTAACAGAGAAGTAAGGTCAGAACCTTTTAAAATAATAGTCTGATAAAGTTTGTACTTCTTTCCACAAGCTTTTCTAAGTTTAACTATTGCCTATCTTTGAGCTGTATGTACTATACTATCAATAAATGTGTAAAAAGTAATGCACGGTTCTTAATTTGTATATAATGGAAAGTTATTTACAATGTAAGTATAAATAATAAAGCAAAATCTATGGGAAAATTCAATATCTGAATTTCTTGTTTAAATATATTTTTAAGATAAATAGTCCTACAGATTAGTCTAAAAACTTTAAAATCATTTATTGTGAGAGAGAACTCAGAATATGCTAAATGTAGCATCAGCAGTGCTTTTTATTCTAAGAACTTCTTTTTGGTGCTTTATATTTGACAGATTGCTTCAGTAAATGAGCTCCAAGAAGGTAGAAACCAAAAGCTTGCTTTCTCGTGAGGACCACGTTTTTATTGCTTATTACGCTTACAATTAACAGGGAATTGAAAAAACAGAAAAACCTTCAAAGGGATTTAGGGAAGTGCAGTTTATTCTGCCAGTAAATGTTGTTGCCCCTCCTGGATCTGGTCTGCACATGTGGTAGACCCCTGGAATCAGGGTGGAGATGGCTGTCACCCTCTGCTTATTGCTTGAGCAGAGGACATACAATGTCTGAGACTAATATGGGGCAGTTCCCACACCTGCCGGACATCAGGAAGTCTGGCTTGTCGGACTGTGCAGCTGAGGGAGCAGCTACATTAAACCCCAGTGCCTTTCTGGTTATTGGTTCCAGTTTCTTCTCCCTCCTGGGTTTCCAATTTCTGGTTCCAGCCTCCTGAGTAGTCTGGCTCTTTTTCTTACTGAGTTCCCTTTTATATCTTTGAATCCTCATAATAAAGTTCTCTTTTCATTTTTTTTTTATAGCTGAGTTTGAATGATCTTCTGTTACTTGCAAATAAAGGCACGCCAATGAAAGCAGCTTTTCACTAAGGCTGGAGGTAATACGATGGATCATCACTGTCTTTAAAATGGCATATGCTGGAAGGCTTGAAAAGGGCAGACATATCTGTATTTTATAAAGATATAAACCCACTCATAGAAATTATGTACCATGGAAGCTATTAAAATCACCCCTAAAATCACTAACAATATCCCCCTACCCTTTAGCCAAAGATCACCTTATCCTCCAACTTGCCTTGTCAAGTACTTCCCTTGATGACCTCACTAGGACACTTTGTCACTGGCTCCTATGCTACCTTCCCTTTCCTGTAGTGACCCCCTCCACCACTGTCCATGTTCATGTCCCTCTCTGTGCATTTGGCCCACATTCCTTGCTTTTGCAATTTCCTTAACAACATCCTTGCCACCCTACTCCTTTCTCATTTCAGTACATGCACCAAGGCAAACCTCTAGCCCAGAATAAACCACGTCATCCTGTTTGTGTGTGTCAGATGTTGCATTGTATCCTCTCCCTCCAAATTCATATGTTGAAAATCCTAATCTTGAGCAGCTCAGAATGGGACTGTATTTGAAGGTAGGGTTTTTAAACAGGTAGTTAAGATGATATGAGGCCACTGGGTGTGGGACCTAAGCCAAAATGACTAGAAAAGATTAGGACACAGAGGGAGGACCATGGGGAGGAGAGGAGATAGTCTTCTACTTGTGAAGTCAAGGAGAGAAGCCCTCAGAAGAACCCGACCCTGACAAGACCTTGACACGGGACTCCTAGCCTCCAGAACTGTTACAATATAAACTTCTGTTACTTAAGCCCCCCAGCCTTCGTACTTTGCTATGGCAGCCCTGACAATCCATGCCCTGTGCGTTCACCTGAGCATTTGAAAGTTGCTGGAGAAAAACTACACAACCAGGTAAAATGCTCTCACTACACATGTATGACACCAACTGGACCCTTGGTATTGCCTAGGAATTCTGTGCCATCCTCTGGACAACTTCCATTTCCATTCCCTTTGATGACAATTTTTAATCTATTCCATTCTCTTCCTGTCTCCAGATGTCCTCCACTCTGCTTCCCAGTCCTCTCAATGGTGATCTTAACTCCACTTCACACTCAAGTAAAATTTGTTTTAAAATTCCTTCAGCCTCTGACACCCCCCTACTTACAACCCTGCCTGCATTTGCTTCTTTCTCTCACTACTCCCTCCTTTCCACCCACACTTTCCATCCTCCCTCTCCCCTCACCTTCTTAGAATCTTCTCTTCTCCACTTTTAACCATGTCACCTCAACCAGCTTCTATCCATCAGTATTTAAAAAGCACCCAAGGCTATCCAAGGTTATCTCAGCTCCTACTACTCTAAAGTAGATACAATCACACTACCTATAGTAAGAACTATTTGCAAAAGTCTAGCACACACTTGGAGCACCACGGACTCACATGATCCTACTTGAATTCCATTCAGAATTCTTTGACATACAGATGGGAGAAGAATACATCACAGACTTTGCAAATAAGAGAGATTAAACAGTATAGTTCTTTCGGGCAGCACCTGTGGCTCAAAGGAGTAGGACGCCAGCCCCATATACCTAGAGGTGGTGGGTTCAAACCCAGCCCTGGCCAAAACAAACAAACAAAAAACAGTATAGTTCTTTTCCCAGCAGGCATTTGAAGAAGTTTTTAAAAATTACTTCAATCCCTCAGTTCTGCCTCTCTGATCAAGCTGTGCTTAATGGACTTCCAGAGAATAAAATAATCCTGGTATCACATGAAGAGGCCAGAATGAGTTGTTTAGCACAAAATTGGTGAGGTCACTGGCATTGCTTATAAGGATTTACATGCAGACGTTAATACTATAAAGAAAATGCTTCGTCTGTTAAAATAAAGTACAAGTCCTTCTCCACCCCACATCAAGGGAGCACAGGGAAAAGGGAGATGAGAAGTGATGTTCTGGGACAGCCGTGCTGAGGGGAGGCTGCCCTCTGGAGAATGAACACCAGCAAGCACTCTCACTACAACCACAACAACCACTGTATGGGAAAAAGCCCTAAGCCTCCTAGCATAGATATTGTTGATATTATCACTATGAAAATAACCTACAAGCTCCCAGCCATAGTTACGAGAACCAAGAGGACCAGTGCACACAAATGTCACCATGGGATGCCCTCTTCCTCCAATTACTCACCACAGGACTGAGGGACAGCATGCCCTCCCTTGTCCATCAGTACTGCTCTGATACAGCCAGCTGAGTCCACTCCTTCCCTTTACATCCAGCATGTCCTTGGTGCCCAAGAAGAAGGGAGAGACTGCTATTTGCCAAGCAGCCATTAGTGAAGGTGTGTGGCCAACTGGGTGGTGATGTGTTTAAAGTCACCATCACAGACACATTTATTATAGAAAATATTTGTTGATGAAAGAGATATGTTTCAGGAAACAACTAAGCTCATAGTGGTAATGTAGAATATCATGGTAGCCCAGCAGACTGAGGACATCTTCACCTACTACAGCCATGGCTGTGGAAGGTCAGCCCATGTTTACTGTCAAGCTCAATGTTTGAAAGGACCAAAGATGAGCTGTGACTCAGGTCCATGCTTTGTCCCAACATCAAATTCCCACCCTAAAATTAGGCCCTCCTCATGAGGAATAGGCCCACTAACTATCCTCATGCCAAATATAAATGCGGAACCAGTGGTTCCAAGTTAATGAGGAACCAGGACCCCTGCAAGGTGAGCCCATACTTGAAGATACACTGCTTTGGAGTCTGAAGGAGTTCTTGAGGTCCTGAAGGAGAATCTTCAACAGACAGAGGGCCCTTCCTACAGGTCCATTCCTACTGCTGCATGTGACATAGCCCCAGAGAAACTGCCTTCCTGAGTTCCATAGTGAGCAATCCTGGAGAAGGTAAGCCATCTGGAAAATAAAGTTGTCTCAAGTTTGCCATGTTGGATGAGATCCCAACGGTCAACAAGGACCTCCTGGAGGCCTTGTGGGAAATACTCAAGCTGAATATCCACACCAGTGACTACATATGTAGGGGATCCTAGAATCCTAAGACCCTAAAAGATTTTGGTTTTTTTTTTGGCCAGGACTGGGTTTGAACCCATCACCTCCGGCATATGGGGCTGGCACCCTACTCCGTTAAGCCACAGGCGCCACCCCAGACCCTAAAAGTTTTAAAGGGCAAAGGACTTAGGGTGAGGTACCAAGATACCATCTGTCCCCACTATTCCATGAGAATACAATAGTCCTCTTCAGAGACTCCTCCAAAACATCTAAGTATGAAACTCATCTACCACCTACAGATGGCAGAACACACTGGAAGAAATGGCTGCATCACTCTGGAGCTCTGTATCCAGAGACCAAACTCTAGATGGACTCTGCAGACACTATCATCTGGAACGTCTAGAACCTGAAGACGGTGAACACCATGACAGTCTCATTTTCACACTGTCCTCTGTGCACAATGCTCTTGAGTGGCTTCCTAAAGGTGAAAAGTGCAAAGTGGAGATGAAGCAGTTGAGCGGCCTCCAGGAGAAGTCCCAGGACAGGGTTGTGGTCCACAGCAACATATATAGTGGCTCCTATCAAGACAAGGGACACTCGGACCATCAACTGCTTCTATGTCCTGCAGAATTCCAGCAGCAGGACATGTAAGTCTATTCCATTGCCATTGCAAACTACTGCACCATCTGTGGAACCAGGAACACCTGGGCCTGCCACAGCCAAGCACCACAATCTGGTGACTTATGACAACAGAGAGTTATTCTCTCATGGTTTGGGAGGCTGGAAGTTGTCAGGGTCATGCTCTGAAGGCTTTAGTACAGGGTCCTTCCTTGCCTCTTCCTAATGTCTGCTGGTTTCTGGCAATTCTTGGCTTGCAGATGCATCACTATAACCTCTGCCTCCAATGGCACATGGCATTCACCCTGTGTGTCCCTTCTGTCTCTGTGTCTTCCCATAGCACTACCCTGTGTGTGTGTCTGTGTCCACACTTCCCTCTTCTTACAATGACACCAATCATTGGTCTGAGCCCCTAAACAAGTATGATCTCATTTTGACTTGATCACATCTGCAAAGACCCTATTTCCAAATAAGGCCACATTCACAGGTTCTGGGGGCTTAAGACATCAACTAATCTTTTGGGGAGACATAACTCAGCCCATGACACTCACCCCCATGTGAAACATCAAACACAAGGAGCAGGTGCAGAACTGATGGCTACTTGGGCTTCATGTACATGACCTGGCAGTCATCTCTATGCCAGAACAGACCAAAACCTTCAGGACATCACAACACTGATAACTTAGAGCCTGGAAAAATGGACAGAATGACCTACACACAAGATCCTCATATGACAACTGGGAGGGTACAGTGCTGGCAGGGGCAATAGATAGGACAGAGAAAGACTGGACTTCACAGTGTATCTAAACCAGGCCCTGGTTCTCCTATAAGTGTCCTGAGTGCCTAAGCCAAGCAGGGCTCCCTGTTTTGTGTCTTCTCTGCAGCAACCCGTGGCCAAGGCAGGGAAGCTCAGTGAGCTGCACCCCATACTCAGCTCTGTTTCCTCCGGAGCTGCCAAGACTACACTACATGACTCCCACCTGCTGCCCGGCACAATGCTTGCCTAGTCCACTCATGTCCCCCCATCCCAAATAGACTCCACATCATGATGTTACTTAAGTGTTCTACTGTTTTATAGGCTATATATAAATTTCCTTATTTGCTGATTTAAATTAAAATGAAAAGGCAAAAATAAGTAAATACATAAAGAACAGTGGCCCTGGAGAAGAATTCCTGAAAGTCTTATAAATCCAAAAAATAATGCAGCCTCTTAAATGATGAAGGAAAAATTAAGATGAGGAATAGCTGTGTAAGGAACTACATGCCTCATCCCTGTAATTTCTTTTACCACCGGCTCCTCTTACCATTGCTCCTTTTGGACAAATGAGGCTACAAGTCATTATCTCAGGAAAGGGGTGGCACAACCAGAGAGGAACAAGTCTTTCTCTTGCTTTTGTCTTAGAGACATTGCGACCTTTGTATTTTATAAGCCTAAGCCCCCAGGGAAATCAGGAAACAGAAAATACCATGTGGAAGAGTATTCTTGAAAAATTCCCTGGGCTAAAGAAATTCGCTCCCTAGAATAGCATAAGAATCGCCATTTGGCACAACTTTCTAGGAATCCTTCCTAAACATAGCAGGGACAGAATGATTGTAAAGAAGAAATGGGAGCCTGAATTGCAAGTCCCTTTCTAAGAAAGCAACATGCTATTATTAAAAGTAGTTCTGGGGACACTATCAGCTCAGCTTCTCCTTCTAACCTACCACCACCCTCATAAGGCAGAACAAGTGCTGGAGATAAGGGCACACTACAGGGGACCTAGAGGGACTTCCCTAACCCAGAGATTCTCAGCACAGGGCAACTTTGCAGCTACCATCCCCCAGGGGACGCTTAGTAATACCTGGAGACATTTTTGTTTGTCCCAACTGGGAAGTCATTTCACAGTCAAAAGGCCAAGAAGCCATCCCCAAAATAGAAAGTCTAGGAGTAGCCATGGTCTGACTGAATGTTTACATTCCGCAAAATTCATATGTTGAAATTTTCACCCCCAAGGCAATGGCATTAAGGGGGGGGTGTCTTTGGGAGGGGATTAGATCATGCAGGTAGAGCCCTCCTCATAAATGGGACCAATCCCTTTATAAAGGAGGCTCCAGGGAGATCCCTCACCCCTTCCACCGTGAGAAGCAGGCCCTTGCCAGACACCAAATCCACTGGGACTTTGATCTTGGACTTCCCAGCCTCCAAAATAGTAAGAAATAAATTTCTGTTGCTTACAAGCCAGCCAGTTTGTGGTGTTTTATTATAGGAGCCCAAACAAAGACAATAAGCTTCCTAGAACAGTTCCTCAATTGCAGAAGCTCCAAGACCTAGACATGTCTGCACATCCCAAATACCTGGGAGCACCAAAAACAAGACAAGTAGATACAGTAGAAAGCCAGTCTACGAGACATCCCATCCAAACAGCAGAAGAAATCTCAAATATGCAAAGCTCTTCAGCTGTGACTGCCAAGAAGTGAGAGCCTTTTTGAAAAGCAAAGAAGGAAAGCATATTGAAAAGACTGATAGACTTGATCGCATAAAAAAAAATTTTAAATCTATGAAATAAGAAATAGTTTTAAAAAGAAAATGACAGTAAAGGAAAAATGACTTGCTGCATTTCGAACAGGTGCAGGGCTAGGAGCATTACTATGAGAAGAATCCTTATAACTCAGGAAGAGGGAAACACGTTAGAAAAGATGGGCAAAGGACATGAGTAGAGCTATCAACCACCTCTAAAGCATGCGAATGTCATAAGTCAAGTAAGTAGTAACAGATTCATCATCACTAAAAAAAAAAAACTTAAGGTGCCAATGTTAATGTCAAAGTCTGCTAGTGAGTCTACACCTTGATAGGAGTTTTCTGGGGGACAAAAAGATGACATGTATCAAAACCCTACAATAAGTAAATGCTTCATTCATTAATTCCACTCACTTGCAGGCAGAAAAATGAATTATGAAAAAAAAATCCATGTCATGCAAGCAAGAAACAAGGTCAAAGAGCTGTCCTAACTTGGCCAAGTTCCTTGAGCTATGAAGTAGCAAAATAGCATGTGAGCTCAGATTTGACTTCCTCTGAGCCCCTAGCAGACACATCAGCAGTCCAGGGGTGAGAGCGACACAGGTGGTCAGCAAGTAACTGTCCATCAGTCAAACTCAGGGCCTTGGCCATTCCTTGATCTCTATGTGACCTAAGGGTTACCATGAGCTAGGGTAATAGAAGAAGGGTACAACTCTAGCAATCTAAACATCCAAAACAGAAAGAATTTGCATTTCTCTGATGATTAAAGATGATGAGCATTTTTTCATATGTCTGTAAATCAAAACTACCTTGAGATACCATCTAACTCCAGTAAGATTAGCCCATATCACAAAATCCCAAGACCAGAGATGTTGGCGTGGATGTGGAGAAAAGGGAACACTTCTACACTGCTGGTGGGGATGCAAATTAATACATTCCTTTTGGAAAAATGTTTGGAGAACACTTAGAGATCTAAAAATACATCTGCCATTCAATCCTATAATTGGTATATACCCAGAAGATCAAAAATCACATTATAACAAAGATATTCGTACCAGAATGTTTATTGCAGCCCAATTCATAATTGCTAAGTCATGGAAAAAGCCCAAGTGCCCATTGATCCATGAATGGATTAATAAACTGTGGTATATGTACACCATGGAATATTATGCAGCCTTAAAGGAAGATAGACACTTTACCTCTTTCATGTTTACATGGATGGAGCTGGAACATATTCTTCTTAGTAAAGTATCTCAAGAATGGAAGAAAAAGTATCCAATGTACTCAGCCCTACTATGAAACTGATTTTTGGCTTTCATATGAAAGCTATAACCCAGTTATAACCTAAGAATATGGGGAAGAGGGAGAGGGAAAGGAGGGAGGGGGGAGGATGGGCAGAGGGAGCGTGATTGGTGGGATTACACCTGCAGTGCATCTTTCAAGGGTCTAGGTGAAACTTAGTAAATGTAGAATGTAAATGTCTTAACACAATAACTAAGAAAATGCCAGGAAGGCTATGTTAACCAGTGTGATGAAAATGTGTCAAACTGTTTATAAAACCAGTGTATGGTGCCCCATGATCACATTAATGTACACAGCTATGATTTAATATTAATAAAAAAAAGAGAGAAAGAATATATACTTTAGATAGCTCCCTCTCCAAGGGCATTTCCTCAGGGCTTCAGGCCAGGATCGGACCCACCAATGTCAAATCCCTCCTCCTCCCTATTCTTCTACAAAAAGGCCAACCCATAGCTGACTGAAAAACATTTTCCCATTACTAGGGAGCTTTTGTCTTATGAATGACAAAGCACTTCCTTCCAGAGCATCCCCAAGAGCACATGTGTAGTGGAGCTGAAATTTTACCTAAGACCACAGTTCTGTGAGTGATCGTGGAATTCTGTGGATTAATGACCATGGACCCACCAGCACAAAACAAATGGCCACCCATTTTTGCAGGCAGCAGCAAGTCTGTCAATCCCACTGAGTTAGGGAAAAAAGGTGCAAGACTTTCAGGGAGAAGTCTGGGATCTCTTAGTGCTTTTCATCCATGGAAAGCTGCCCCTCTGCAGACCAGTCATGTGTCAACAGAAACTGTACCTGGCTGTGACGGGAGCATGACCCTTTGACGTTTGAGATGTCACCTGGGGAGGCTTGCCCTGCATGTCATAAGAGAGTAAAGGCACAGACTGCAGTGAGTTGAGGAAAGAAAACTCTTTGTATGGTAACAACCCAGCTGCTTCTTCCCAGCCTTAGGGCTGCAGGATCTCAGGCCCCTGCTAATGAATCCAAATTCATGTTTTTAAAGCCCAACCTTCCTGGAAAGAAGCTGATAGTATATCTAGCCAAGAGCTAGGAATTGGATGACCCTGGGCCAATCCTTTCTGACTTCCTCTCTCTCTTGCCTCAGTTTCCCTGACTCCCATGCAGGCTCTGTATAATCTGGAGTCCTGCATGGAACCTCCATCTGTATGCCTGGCAAGCTCATACCCTGCACAGTTCTTTGAAATATGCCATCTTGGGCAGCACCTGTGGCTCAGTGGGTAGGGTGCTGGCCCCATATACTGAGGGTGGCTTTGAACCTGGCCCCAGCCAACCTGCAACAAAAAATAGCCGGGCGTTGTGGCAGGCACCTGTAGTCCCAGCTACTCGGGAGACTGAGGCAGGAGAATCTCCTAAGCCCAGGAGCTGGAGGTTGCTGTGAGTTGTAATGCCACAGCACTCTACCAAGGGTGATAAAGTGAGACTCTGGGAGGGAAGGAAGGAAGAAAGGAAGGAAGAGAGGGAGGGAGGGAATGAGGGAGGGAGGGAAATATGCCATCTCATAGGAAACTTGAGGTCTCTCCTCTTTGTCCCATCTCTGAATCTATCCCCTCTCTCTCTTTAGGTACCACCACTACTAAGAACATCCTTGGATGTGAAAGAACAAAGTAGGAATGAAAATGAAAAGAAATTAAGATTGAACTGAACAACCAAACATAATATTAAGAGCTTTTTATAATGCAGACACCCAAATGGTTTCTTTTCCCCACTCGCTTTTATTTTCTAACTTTCTCAATTCTTTATCAAATAGAAAAGCACTATTTATTTCTGTCTCTTGTGCTAGAAATGACATATCTCATGGGAAATGAGCATGTTCTCACCTTGGCCAGCAAGAAAATAAATGACATGTTAAGTCCAAAAAAGATGTTTTGCTACTCTAGTGACACTTCAAACTTGTAGAGTCTTAGTCTGTTTGGGCAGTTGTAAAAAAAAAAAAAAAGCCATAAACTGAGTAGCTTTTAAGTAACAGAATTTTATTTCTCGTAGTTCTGGAGGCTGGGAAGCCCAAGATCATGGTGCTGGCAGGACTCAGTGTCTGGAGCAGGCCCACATTCTGCTTTATAGATGGCAACTTCTAATTGTGCCCTCACCTGGTGGACAGGAAGGACACTGGATTTTTCAGCTCCTGGGGAAGGGTTACTCATCCAATTCATGAGGGCTTCACTCATTAGGTTTCAAAAGATGAATGGGGCATGTAAGGGCGGGGGGTGGGCACAAACATTCAGTCCATTGCAAAGAGCATTTGCTTTGCAGTTTCCAAAATCATTTATTAGCATTAGGTCCTACATCACTCACACCACTCCACCTAGATCCACATTTATTGGTGAAGAAACTTTGGCTGGGGGAAGTAGACTGACCTCGTCCAAGATAGTGGTAGGTGTCAAGGCAAGAGTTTTGTCTCCTAAATGTCAGTCACATACTGAATAGCACCCACTGATTCCTGACTTCGAAAACCATACAGTCTGATGTAAAAAAAAAAAAAAAAAAAAGTATTAAGTAAATGACATTACAAACAGTTAACTGTGAAATTCAGTGACCAAAACTGTATCTATATCTCCAGCAATGGTGGGACAGCTAAGTAAATGATAGTTCATCCACATACAATGAATTATTAGTGCAGGCAATAAAAATGAAGCTGTATAATAGTTACTTACTTAAAATATATGCTCTACATGCTGATAAATAAAAACAACATAGGGTACAGAACAGATTATAAAATATGACCCTATTTTTATGAAAAGAAAAAAGTAAAGGCATGTGTGTGTACACAGCCCAGGCTTTTGACTGCCACTTTACACTTCCTCTCTTCTGGGTACAGTTCATCCTATTACCTGATCCTTTAGTAAAGCAGTGAGCAAACTACATTCCCATGGGCCAAATCTGCCTTGCTGCCTATTTTTATAAATAAAGTTTTGTTGGAACACAAACGTACTCAACCATTTACACATTTTATACTAAAACGGTGAAAGTGAGTAGTCACAACAGAGGTTGTCTGCCCCCCAACAACTAGAATATTTACCAACTGGCCCTTTGCAGAAGAAGATTGCCAACCTCTATACTCATCTATCCAGGAATCTGGGACTACTGATGTTCTGAAACACAGGCATCTTAACTGAGCACTCACTAGGTGCTAGTCTGTGCAAGCGCTTTGCAAACATCTCTTATTTTCTTCTCTCAACAGCCCTGTGAGGCAGGTACTGTTATTAACCCTACCTCACAGTTGATGAAACCAAAGCTTTTGATGATTTAGTAGCCTGCTAAGGCCATGTAGCTCATAAAGAAAGGAGCTAAGACTTAAATTGGAGCTTTAAAATGAAATGCCTGTCACTATGGTTTGAATATTTGTTCCTTTCCAAACTCATGTTGAAATTTAATCCCCCATATGGAGTACTGAGAGGTGGGGTCTTCAAGGGGTGACTGGATCATGAGGGCTCTGCCTTCATAAATGTATTAATCCGTTCATGAGTTGATGGGTTATCACAGGAGTTAAGACTGCTGGCTTTACAAGAAGCATAAGAGAACGCTCTCGCCATGTGATGTCTCTACCACCTTGGAACTCTGGGGAGAGTTTTCACCAACAAGAAGGCCCTCACCAGGTGCAGCCCCTCAACTCTGGACTTCTCTGGGTCCCTAACAATAAGGAAAAAATTCCTCCTCTTCATAAATTACTCAGTTTAAGGTATTCTGTGATAAGCAGTAGAAAATATACAAAGACGCCTCTGAAATCAATATCAGAGATTCCCAGTTTAAGTTCTTCTGATTCTCTTTCTGTTCTAGCCTCTTGGAACCATAAACTCAGACGATCTTGGCCGTGATCTTTACCCGAAGTCCTGCCATTGTGCCACTATCTCTACCTCTCCTCTGGATAAAAATGATGAATAATATTAATCACATTAGATGTCAGTGGGAATAGTACAGTGCAGCTATGGAAATCTAGACTCTGGATGGATGTTGAAGATAAGATGACAAAATTATCTATTATCTTTGCAGAAGTCAGCTGTCAGTGGAAGCTTTCAGAAGGGGTGAGATGAGGAGCACTGTCTGCACCTTATTCTGAGGGATCTTAGAAGATTGGAAAGTAAAAGAAAGCAAGTCCAGAAGGAAGGTATAAGGTGCACTGAAGCTATAGTCAGAAATGGTCTCCTGGTAAGTCATGGCACGTTTGACCTTTCGGTATAAGTCACGACCAAGCATTTCATATTGGCATGTTTATTACTTCATAATAAATCTCTTATATTTTATGTCTCCTTTATATTTCAGGTAGGTTATTACGTTGATTTTTTTAATTGTATATGCAGATTGGTTATATTATCTAAGGATTTCATTTCAGAAGGTCCTACAAAATACTGTTATAAGAAAGGGATGTGTGGCCAAATGGATGTTGAGAGCCATTAGCTTTATAAATTCAGGGAGCAGTGGGAAGTTCTGTGAGGCTGGAGCTGGGTGGAGGGTTGGAGACAGGAGTTGTCAGGGGATGAGGTGAGTGATGTATGAAAGAAGTAGGGAATGGGAAAATCCTTGGGTACAATTTGACCATGAAGTCGATGAAGCAAAAGCTTCAGTTAACCCCTCCCACATGCTTGGCACCCACCCAAGGCCCTAAGAGGGGCCCAAGAACGTGTTCAGATAGTCATATGTTTGCTTTTCTTTAAAGCTGATACCTTTCTTTTTTGCTTAAGGAGGGTCCCTCAAATTGTATACTGAGGGCACTCCAAATCCTGGACCGAGCCCTGCCATGAAATTCGTGCTTCAATGATTTAAAACACAAGTGTGTGAATAAGTAAAGAATTGACAGATGCTTTATGCAGAAAAGTCACTGGACACTCCTTTTCCCTCAAGGGCAAACAACTTCTTTCCCATTTCCCTGTCCATAGCAGTGAAACAGGCCATTCTGTTCAGACTTGCTTTCTGTATGTTCCTCACATGGACACAGACAGACACATGTCATGACTATCCTGGCCTATCAACCATCAGGTTCAATCCAGCAAATCCAGCAAGTCTAGTTTCTCTAGGCACATATCACTCACATAACTAATAATAAACCATTTCTGGTGTACAAGTGCCAAGGACAGCCCTTGCACTAGCCCTCCCATAAGCTTATACCTTATATTTCTCTTACCTTTCTGAATGTGTTGTTCTATTATCTCAGCAAGGCGCCACTATACTAGCAATCATCACAAATGTGTTCACTCACTTTACAATCACTTACTATACTTTTACCATCTTCCAGATCTTGCAGTAGATACCTGAAAGATAGAGTAACATGGCAGATGATGTGTGGCTCTTGGCTTTTGCTCTGCCATGTAATACCTGGTGAGCATGTGCAAGCCATTTGGCCTGGGTACAAACTTATCCCACTATAAAATAGACATAATGACGGCACTGAGTATGTGGTGTCTCTGCCTGCCCCACAATTTCTCTTTCTTGTTTAATTAATTTTCCACTGTATTCCAAAATTAACTGCATAGGTCCCATACAATAAAAGTCACAGTTCTTAAGTACTCGGCTTGACGATTTTTGACAACCATGTGCTGCCAAGTGACTTCCACTGAAAATAAGACACAGAAGACTTCCATCACCCCAGAAATTCACTCATGCTGTTTGCAGACCAATTCCTGCCCTCCCCCAGAAACAACCACTTCTGATTCCTCCCATGAGATAAACATTGTCATACACAACTACCTTTTTGTGTCCTGCTTCATTTGCTCAACACAGTGTTTCTGAGTTATATCCACACTGTTGTGTCTATCAGCCGCTTGTCTTCTGAATTATATTGTACTGTATAAACCTACCCCACGATCTATTTATCCATTCTCCAGATGATGCCAAGTTTTGGCTATTGTGAATAAAGCTACTAGGAGCCTTTGTGTGCAAGTCTCTTTGTGAACACATGATTATACTTCCCTTGGGTAAATACCTAGAGGTAGGATTTCTGGGTCAACGAATGTTTAACTTTATAAGAAATTAACGAACAGTTCTCCAAAGTGGTTGTACCACTTGACACTTTTCCCGGCAAGCAATACATTGTGCCAGCCAGTTGATCCACATCCCAACAACCTGCTTTTCCAGTTTTTCAGCTAGTTTGTTTTTTCCATTTCAGTGGATGTGGAATGGTATCTCATTATGATTTTAATTTACATTTCCTTAATGACTAACGATATTGAATACCTTTTCCTCCACTTATCATCCATTTGTAGACCTTTGTTTTGAAGTCTCTTCAAGCCTTCTGACTATTTTAACATGCTTATGTATTTTTGTAAGCATTCTTTATATATACTGGACATGAGCCCAGTACATCAAATAGATGCACTGTGAATATTATTTATTTAGACACTGCATTGAGCCATATATGTTACCATCCCTACCCTCAGGAGCCTTCAATTATATGAACCAATAAAGAATCCTTCTTTTAAAAAGGGCAATTGAATTGAGTCTCTGGACTCTGTCCCTTGGAAGTGGGAATCCTGATTAACACATTAAGAAATACCTACTTTACAGGGTAGATGTGAGGATTAAATGAGAATGAATGGGATAACACATAGAAAGTCTTTAACACAGTATCCAGCACATAATAAAAAAGCCTTCTGTTGTTCTTACTAATATATTTTTAAAGCATCTCTTTCTATTAACAAGGAAATAAAATCTCTACAGGAAGGGAGAGGCAAGAAGCATCTTCAACTACAGAAATTTACAAGCGCTCTTAATTGAACCTGGAAAGGCATGTCAAACATAAAATTTCCAACAAAAGACTAGTAAGCCTTAAAATGGAGATGACAGAAGATGTAATTTCTAGACTGTAAGAAAGACACATAAATGGGTCAATGAGATACAAATGCCCGTGGGCACTTAAGCCAGGCTTCAGCGTGTGGCGCAGGCTGGAATGGATTGGAAAATGAGGCTATGAATGTAGGGTCAGATTACTAGGCATCTTTGTCACAGAGAGTATGTGTCCCTTGAGAGTATGTAGTCTTACCTTCTCTAAGCATGAGCCTCAGAGCAGCAACCTAAGTTGGGAGCTTGTTAGAAATGCTCAAATCAAAATCGGTATTTCAATGTGGTCCATGTGATTTTATTCTCAGGACACCTGTACTCAATGTTCATTGCAGCACAACTCAAATGTAACAACATGAAATCAACCTAAGTGTACATCAGTTAATGAGTCTATAAAGAAAATAGAATACTATTCAGCCATTAAAAAAAGAACATACACCATGGAGTACTACTCAGCCATAAAGAGAAATAAAATAATGTCATTTGCAGCAACTTGGAAAGAACTAGAGAGCATTATCTTAAGGGAAGTATCTCAGGAATGGAAAAACAGATCCCACTGCTTTCCCCTGGGGCCTCAATGATGGTAAACATGTTCACAAACTGGTACATATAGAAAGCAGTGGCCTCCAACCTTTTCGGCACCAGGGACCAGTTTTATGGAAAACAATTTTTCCACAGATTGGAGGTGTGGGGGGATGGTTTCAGGATGATTCAAGCACCTTACATTTATTGCTCACTTTATTCTTATTATTATTACATTATAATATATAATTAAATAATTACCCGACTCACCAAAATGCAGAATCAGTGGGAGCCTTCAGTTTGTTTTCTTGCAAGTATACAGTCCAGGTGCTAATATCACTGCCTCAGGTCCACATCAGATCATCCAGCATTAGATTCTTAGCAAACAACTTAAGTCCCTATGCCATTTACAGCACAGTTCACACTCCTGCTGATCTGATGGGAGGCAGAGCTACGGCAGTGATGTGAGCAATGGGGAGCAGCTATAAATATAGACAAAGCTTCCCTCCCTAACCTGTGGCTAACCTCCTGCTGTTCCTAACAGGCCACCATCTAGTACAGGTCCACAACCCTGGGTTTGGAGACCACAGGTATAAAGGATGTTTGAAACTAAGAAGGGGATAGGGAGGGAAATAATAAAGAATAAAGAATAAAGTATAAAGAATTACCTATTACTTATGATGTATACTATTCGAATGGTGGACAAACTAAAAGCCCTGACTTCAGCATTATATAAGTCATCTATGTAAGAAAAACACTTGACCCTCCCTTAAAATTATGAAATACTTGACCTCCCTTAAAATTATGAAATTTTAAAAAAGACTATGCTACAACTAGATCTCCCTGGGCTTCAGAAGTTAGTGTCATTTTTGATAGTTTAAAACAAACAATGACAGGAACCTTGAAATCTCAATTTGCCTTACAAGCATATTTATGATATTATCTTTCTAAGAGCTTTCTGTAGACATTGACTAACATTATTAGACTCTACTAATATTCATCGTCATTATGATATCAAGCTATTTGACAAGTGACTAATAATGTCAGGCACTAGCAGGGTTACCCTCTATGTATTACTTCCCATCCTCAAAACAGCCTTGAAATAATAGCAGCTATAACTGACATGTGTTGCTGGCCCCCTGAACTCATTTCCCACTTAAATCCACAAAGACCCCTGCTCTCAGCCAAGAGTTCTCAGCCCTTGTTTCATCCTGCTAGCCATGGTGATTGGTTCAGGGAAGGTCATGTGATACAGTGAAAGCCAATAGCAAGCGAGAAAATACCTGGGGAGCTTCTGTGAAATAGGCTTCTATCAGAATGACCCAAAGAGAGGTTGCCCTTTCTGTGTAAGCTACAGAGGGAAAGCAGAAATATGTGAGGTCTGCCACAAAGGAAGTCATTTTCGCTATGACAGGGAAAAGTCACCCTGAGGATAAAACTGGCATTGAGGGGGTGGAGACAAGATGAATGACTGAAGCCAGCTTTCCACAGAGGTTCCCATCCAGAAGGAGAGTTAAAAGACAGAAATTTAGCAAGTAACCTGGTGGATTAGAGCTGCACCAAGAAAGAAGGTTGAAGAATGCACATCAACCCCGCTGAGGTGAGCTGCGATCGCAAAAATACAAACAAAAGGTACAAAATCCATCACCAAGCAGATGGGAGTCCCCTCCCCCATGAGAATGGCTCGGAGTGCCCACAAACAAATGAGCAGAGTTCAAAGGTCCTGCCACTACACTCCACGGGAGAGACCCTCTAAAAACTGGACCTATCTCCCCTACTAGGGTGCCACAGCATTCTCTTGCCAGGCATAAAACTGTATAAAACTGTATATATACAATTGTGAGCTCCCAGCACTCCCCTCCACTCTCACTCTGAAGTCTGGAGGACTGTCCCCCAGGAGTCCAGATTCTTGGGTGATTTCTCGAGGGGTGTGGACAAGGTCTAGACTACAGCTGCTCAGTGCAGATTCTGCAGCACGGGAGTGAGAAGAGGATGGTCGGCTGAGAGGGAACCACGCCGCCTGAACGGCGGTGCCCCGAGGTGCAGAGCATCAGCTGTTTTTGGCAACAATAGGGCTCACTCCCAGATATTACGAAGCCACACCTCCTGTCTTCCAGGGCAACCAGAGGAGGCCAGGCATCTTCTCAGGTAGCAACCACCATGGAAAGGATCTGGTACGGAAACGCACACCCCGTGAGTAAAGGGTCTGCCTGAGGCGGTACCTGCCTGGGTGGCGTGGGGAACTAGAAACGCATGCGCAGAGCTGGGAAATTCCCAGGGCAGGGCTGACCAAGAAGAACTGCTTTATTGAGTCTAAGACATACCCAGCCCTCAGGGGATCATCAGACTATAGACAAAGGAAGGCAGGCGGCTATAACTGACAGTTAACCAAATACAAACCTGCAGGAGCAAAGACAGGGCCTGAGGCGCAGGTTCTGGGAACTCAAAACAGCTTCTCTTCTGCAGGGGAATTTAGCAGGGAAAGACACAAATTCCCGCAAAGTTGTTCTGTTCTGTCGGTAACATCAATCAAGGGCAGGGCTGGAACTGACTGAACACCCCCAGCCTCCATCAAGCACCCGAGGTTGGCAGGCCTCACCTCCCCCTGCTGGATAGAGGCAGAAAGCAGTGGCCTCGCTGAGCAGATACAGATTTCCTTGTGATTCAGGCAGGTGCAAACCCCTGGAGTATCTGCTCACTGGAGGCAACTGGGTCACAGCCCTGTGGGACTATCAGTGACTGGGTGTGACAGAGGTGCAAGGTGGGAAAGGAGGCATCAACCTTTCCAGACTAATCTATTTGCTGGGTGGGTCCTCCTAAATTCACGGAGCACTGGAGCAAGTCATATTTGAGCTGTCACCAGATCCCTGTGATCTAGTTGCCAGAGACCTTTTATAGTCTCCCACCTGAGACAAGTGCTGACTGAGACAATTGATTTGGACCATTTGAACAGAGCCAATTGCCTGAAGACTATTCAAGGGGTGCCCTGGGTGTGTGGTTGCAGGAAGGTTTGATTTTCCATTTCCAATTGTTGCCTGTGGGGAGGTGGGGTGACCTAATTGATGGTATTTCTTCACAGCTGAGACTTCAACCCAGAGTACCTGTTTCACTAGGGTCAAACAGAGACCAGCTGAAAACAAGACAGAACCACTTAGCCCCACCACAACAAACAGATCTACAGTTTCTCAGGTCGTAGCACTGTACAGGTCCTCAGCAAAGCTCCAGGAGAAAAGTCAAACACTGTAAAATAATCATGGGGTGGAATCAGCAGAAAAACTCTGGTAACATGAATAACCAGAATACATCAACCACCCCAAGGAAAGATATGGTAGATTTAACTGAAGATCCCATTAATAAACAGCTGGCTGAGATGTCAGAAATTGAATTCAGAATTTGGATTGCAAACAAGATTAATAGATGGAGGAAAATTTGGAATTATAAATTCGAGGAGCAATTCAAAGTCGGAATTAGAAATTGGAGGAGAAATTCAAAAGTTGTCTCAAGAATTTAACGAATTTAAGGACAAAACCACCAAAGATTTTGACGCACTTAAGTAAGAATTTGCAGCCCTCAAAGATTGGAAAAATATAGCAGAATCCCTCAGTAAGAGAGTGGAGCAAGCAGAAGAAAGGATTTTTGACATTGAAGACAAACCTTTTGGACACTCCCAAACTCTAAGAGAGGAAGAGAAATGGAGAGCAAAAATGGATCATTCTCACAGAGAGCTCTGGGATAATTTGAAGAAGGCTAATATACGCCTCATTAGAATCCGTTAAAGTGATGAAGTGGCCTCGCAAGGCACAGAGGCCCTTATCCATGAAATTATGAAAGAGAATTTTCTAGACATGCCAAGAGATTCTGAAATTCAGATAGCAGACAGTTTCAGAAGCCCAGCACAACTCAATCCGAATAAGACACCCCCCAGGCATATCATAATTAACTTCACTAAAGTTAATATGAAGGAGAAAATCCTGAAAACAGCCAGATGTAAGAAATCCATTACCTACAAAGGGAAGAATATTAGAATGACTACAGATCTCTCCGCTGAAACTTTTCAAGCCAGAAGAGAGTGGTCATTGACTTTTAATCTCCTAAAACAAAATAACTTTCAACCTCGGATCCTGTATCCAGCTAAACTGAGTTTCATTTATGATGGAGAAATTAAATACTTTAATGACATTCATATGTTAAAGAAATTTGCCATAACCAAATCAGCTCTTCAGAATATTCTCAGACCTATCTATCCTCCATAATGACCAGCCCAATCCTCTACCACAAAAGTAAACTCACTCAGAAACTTTTCATCAAACTACAATTCCACAGTGGCAAAAGAATTAAAAATGTTCACTGGACTTTTGAAAAACTCAATACACAAAATCTTATCAGACTTATCAATATTCTCCATTACTGTGAATGGATTAAACTGTCCTCTAAAGAGGCACAGATTAGCTGACTAGATACAAAAACTCAGGCCAGATATTCTCTGCATACAAGAGTCACATCTTAACTTAAAAGATAAATATAGACTCAGGGTGAAATGATGGTCGTCCATATTTCAGGCAAATGGTAATCAGAAAAAAGCAGGTGTTGCAATTCTATTTGCAAACACAATAGGCTGTAAACCAACAAAAGTAAGGAAGAATAAGAATGGTCACTTCATATTTGTTAACAGTAATACTCAATATGATGACATTTCAATTATTGTTATTTATGCACCCAACCAGAATGAGCCTCAATTAATAAGAGAAACTCTAACAGACATGAGCAACTTGATTTCCCCCAGCTCCATAATAGTCAGAGATTTCAACACTCCTTTGGCAGTATTGGATAGACATCCAATAAGAAGCTGAGCAAAGAAATTTTAGATTTAAACCTAACCATCCAATATTTGGATTTAGCACACATCTACAGAACATTTCATCCCAACAAAACTGAATACACATACTTCTCATCAGCCCACGGAACATACTCCAAAATTGATCAAACCTCAGGTCACAACTCTAACCTCAGTAAATTTAAAGGAATAAAAATTATTCCTTGCATCTTCTCGAACCACCTTAGAATAAAAGTTGAACTCAGTAACAACAGGAATCTGCATACTTATACAAAAACATGGAAGTTAAATAACCTTATGCTGAATGATAGCTGGGTCAGAGATGAGATTAAGAAGGAAATTCCCAAATTTTTGGAACAAAATGACAATGAGGACACAAATTATCAGAACCTCTGAGATACAGCAAAGGCAGTCCTAGGAGGGAAATTTATAGCACTGCAAGCCTTCCTCAAGAGAACGGGAAGAGAGGAAGTTAACAACTTAATGGGAAATCTCAAGCAACTGGAAAAGGAAGAAAATTCCAACCCAAAACCCAGTAGAAGAAAAGAAATAACCAAAATTAGAGCAGAATTAAATGAAATTGAAAACAAAAGAAATATACAATAGATCAATAAATCAAAAAGTTGGTTTTTGGAAAAGGTCAATAAAATAGATAAACCTTTCGCTAACCTAACCAGGAAAAAAAAGAGTAAAATCTCTAATCTCATCAATCAGAAACGACAAAGACAAAATAACAACAGACTCCTCAGAAATTCAAAAAATCCTTAATGAATATTACAAGAAACTTTATTCTCAGAAATATGAAAATCTGAAGGAAATTGACCAATACTTGGAAGCACGTCACCTTCCAAGACTTAGCCAGAATAAAATGGAAATGTTGAACAGGCCCATATCAAGTTCAGAAATAGCATCAACCATACAAAACCTCCCTAAAAAGAAACGCCCAGGACCAGATGGTTTCATGTCAGAATTCTACCAAACTTTTAAAGAGAAATTAGTATCTATATTACTCAACCTGTTCCAAAAGGTAGAAAAAGAAGGAAGACTACCTAACACATTCTATGAAGCAAACATCACCCTGATCCCCAAACCAGGAAAAGACCCAACAAGAAAAGAAAATTATAGACCGATATCACTAATGAATATAGATGCAAAAATATTCAACAAGATCCTAACAAACAGAATCCAGCAACACATCAAACAAATTATACATCATGACCAAGTCGGTTTTATCCCAGGGTCTCAAGGCTGGTTCAATATATGTAAATCTATAAATGTAATCCAGCACATAAACAAATTAAAAAACAAAGACCATATGATTCCCTCAATCAATGCAGAAAAAGCTTTTGATAATATCCAGCATCCCCTCATGATCAGAACACTTAAGAAAATTGGTATAGAAGGGACATTTCTTAAATTGATAGAGACCATATACAGCAAACCCACAGCCAATATCATATTGAATGAAGTCAAACTGAAATCATTTCCACTCATATCAGGAACCAGACAAGGCTGTCCATTGTCTTCACTGCTCTTTAACATTGTAATGGAAGTTTTAGCCATTGCAATTAGGGAAGAAAAAGTGATCAAGGCTATCCATATAGGGTCAGAAGAGATCAAACTTTCACTCTTCGCAGATGGTATGATTGTATATCTGGAAAACACCAGGGATTCTACTACAAAACTCTTAGAAGTGATCAAGGAATACAGCAGCGTCTCAGGTTACATAATCACCATTCATAAATTGGTAGCCTTTATATATACCAACAATAGTCAAGCTGAAAAAACATTTAAGGACTCTATTCCATTCCCAGTAGTGCCAAAGTAGATGAAATATTTGGGAGTTTATCTAACAAAGGACGTGAAAGATCTGTATAAAGAGAACTATGAAACTCTAAGAAAAGAAATAGCTGAAAATGTTAACAAATGGAAAAACATATCATGCTCATGCTGGGAAGAATCAACATTGTTAAAATGTCTCTACTACCCAAAGCAATATACAATTTTAATGCAATCCCTATTAAAGCTCCACTGTCATACTTTAAAGTTCTTGAAAAAATAATACTTCGTTTTATATGGAATCAGGAAAAATCTCAAATAGCCAAGACATTACTCAAAAATAAAAACAAAGCAGGAGGAATCACGCTACCAGACCTCAGACTATACTATAAATCGATAGAGATCAAAACAGCATGGTACTGGCACAAAAACAGAGAAGTAGATGTCTGGAACAGAATAGAGAACCAAGAGATGAATCCAGCTACTTACCGTTATTTGACAAGCCAATTAAAAACATTCAGTGGGGAAAAGATTCTCTATTTAACAAATGGTGCTGTGTGAACTGGCTGGCAACCTGTAGAAGACTGAAACTGGACCCACACCTTTCACCATTAACTAAGATAGACTCTCATTGAGTTAAAGATTTAAACTTAAGACATGAAACTTTAAAAATACTAGAAGAGAGTGCAGGGAAAACCCTTGAAGAAATTGGTCTGGGCAAGTATTTTATGAGGAGGACCCCCTGGGGAATTGAAGCTGTTTCAAAAATACACTAGTGGGACCTAATCAAACTAAAAAGCTTCTGCACAGCCAAGAACACAGTAAGTAAAGCAAGCAAACAGTCCTCAGAATGGGAGAAGATAATTGCAGGTTATGTCTCTGACAAAGGTTTAATAATCAGAATCCACATAGAACTCAAACATATAAGCAAGAAAAGAACAAGTGATCCCATCGCAGGCTGGGCAAGGGACTTGAAGAGAAACTTCTGTGAAGAAAACAGGTGCAGAGCCTAGAGACATATGAAAAAATGTTCATTATCTTTAATCATCAGAGAAATTCAAATCAAAACTACTTTGAGATATCATCTAACTCCAGTAAGATTAGCCTGTATCACCAAATCCCAAGACCAGAGATGTTGGTGTGGATGTGGAGAAAAGGGAACACTTCTGCACTGCTGGTGGGAATGCAAATTAACACATTCCTTTTTGAAAGATGTTTGGAGAAGACTTAGAGATCTAAAAATAGATCTGCCATTCAATCCTATAATTCCTCTACTAGGTATATACCCAGAACACCAAAAAATCACATCATAACAAAGATATTCGTATCAGAATGTTTATTGCAGCCCAATTCATAATTGCTAAGTCATGGAAAAAGCCCAAGTGCCCATCAATCCACAAATAGATTAATAAATTGTGGTATATGTACACCATGGAATATTATGCAGCCTTAAAGAAAGATGGAGACTTTACCTCTTTCATGTTTATATGGATGGAGCTGGAACATATTCTTCTTAGTAAAGTATCTCAAGAATGGAAGAAAAAGTATCCAATGTACTAATGAACTAATCAATGTACTAATGTACCAATGAAACTAATTTATGGCTTTCACATGAAAGCTATAACCCAGTTATAACCTAAGAATATGGGGAAGAGGGAGGGGAAGGGGAGGAAGGGGGGAGGATGGGCAGAGGGAGGGTGATTGGTGGGATTACACCTGCAGTGCATCTTACAAGGGTACATGTGAAACTTAGTAAATGTAGAATATAAATGTCTTAACACAATAACTAAGAAAATGCCAGGAAGGCTATGTTAACCAGTGTGGTGAAAATGTGTCAAACGGTCTATAAAACCAGTGTATGATGCCCCATGATCACATTAATGTACACAGCTATGATTTAATAATAAAAAAAATAAAATAAAATAAACTGGCATTGAGAGAATAAAACTAGCAACTGACAGAGAAATATACAGCTAGATTCCCTGAGGATAAAACAAACCTCTGGACTAAATCAAGCCACGTTTGGAATTAAGGTTAACCTTTGAACAATGCTGGGGTTAGGGGGGATCAACACTTTATGTTATAAAAATTGCATATCTAACATCTGATTCTCCAAAAGCTTAATAGCCTACTGTTGACCAGAAGCCTTACCCAAAACAGTCAATTAACCATATTTTGCATATGTGGTATATATAGTATTCTTATAAAAAACTGAGCTTGGGAAAAGAAAATGCTGTTACAAAAATCACAAGGAAGAGAATATGTATGTACTACTTATTTAGAGGAAGTGGATCATTATAAAGTATTCTCATCAACTTCACATTAAGTAGGCTGTGGAGGAGGAGAAAAAAAGGAGGGTTGGTGTCTGTCTCAGGGGTGGCGGAGGTGAGAGAGATGCAGGAGGTGGGAAGGGAGACAGGAAAGGCTGGCACACTCAGAATAAATTTTACTGAAAAATAGACATGTATAAGGAGACCCGTGTAGTTCAAACCATTTTGTTCAAGGGTCAATAGTAGTTACTTCTGAAATTTTCTGTTAAATAAACCAGTTTGCATTGTTATTTAAGCTGCAGTCCTTCACTTGCCACCAACAGTTTCCTAATTAATAAAGTGTCATCATTTCCATTTTCCAAACTAAGGAGCTGAAGATTAAAGAAGATAAATTATTAAACATCTGGTCACATAGCTGATATTTAAAGTCAAATCTGCCTCACTTAGAAGTCCATGCTTTTTCTACTAAGTTTTGTTCCTTCTCAAACTTAAACATGTTCGAATCAAAGCCAAAAAAACATAAATGAGGAACTAAGAAAATTTAATTGAAAACTATATGATGCATAATTTATACAACCGGGGGAAAAGCACAGCTTGAGAAAGTGAAATCTTTCCTATCTTTCATTTATGTACTTATTTAATTTTAACTTGCTAAATCATTCGGGGAATATTTACTGAAAGCCTATATTATATGCTAGGCACTGCATTCGCAATATAAAAATGAGTAAAAGAAGGATTCTAAATGTGTACTCACCAAACAACGGAGCCTGAAAAGAATGCAGCAAAAACTGTCAGTGCTGAAAGGAGAAACTGGGGGTGTCTACACCCTATTTTCAGCAAAGCACAGAACTACCAGACAGAAAATCAGCAAAAAAATAGAAGCTCTGAACAACACAATCAACCCACAGGATCTAGTTCATATGTATGTAACACTCCCTCACCTCCCACAACAACAATAAAATATACTTTTTTAAAAGCACCATAAAACATTCACTAAGATAGATCACACCTTGGGACATTAAACGAACTTTAACAAATATAAAAAACAGTTGAAATTATACAATCTACCTTCTCTGAAAACAATGGAACCAAACTAAAAGGGAAAAACCTCTAAATGTTTAGAAATTAAACACCACACTTCAAAATAATTCAGGAAGCCGAGAGGAGGTCTCAAATCCTTTTTTTAAATATGTAGAACTAAGTGGAAACAAAAGTACACCATATCAGGATATGTGAAATGCAACTAAAGTAGTACTAACAGGAAGATTTGCAGAACCAAATTCTTGCTTTAGAAAGGGGAAAAGAGGCTTGGCACTGTGGCTCATGCCTGTAATCCTTGCACTCTGAGAGGCTGAAGCTGGTAGACAGCTTGAGTTCAGGAGTTTGAGACTAGCCTGAGAAAAATGCAAGACCCGTCTCTACTAAAAACAGAAAAAACTGAGGCAAGAGGATTGCTTGGGCCCAGGAGTTGGAGGTTGCTGTGAACTGTGATGACATCATGGCACTCTACCCAGGACAATAGCTTGAGACTGTCTCAAAAAAAAGAAAAGGAAGAGAGAAAAAGAAAAAAAGAAGAAAAGAGGTAAAGATTTCAAATCAATAATCTAAGTTTCTGCCTCAAGAAACTAGAACAAGGCAGTGTCCATAGCTCAGCAGCAAACCAGCCCGAACAACAATGACAAACACCTGGACCTGTCAAACAACAATGACAACTGTAACAAAAAAATAGTGGGGCATTGTGGAGGATGCCTGTAATCTCAGCTATTAGGGAGACTGAGGCAAGAGAATTGCTTAAATCCAAAAGTTTGATGTTGTTGTGAGCTATGACACCATAGCACTCTAACGAGGGTGAAGAAAGAAAAGAAAAAAGAAAGAAACTAGAGCAAAAAGAACAAAACACACCCAAAGCAAGCAGAAGAAATAATAAAGAACATAAATCAATGAAATTGAAAACAGAAAATAAATGGAGAAAAATCCAGGAAACAAAAATCTGGTTCTTTGAAAAAATAATCTAATAAAATTCTAGCAAAACTGACAAAAATAAAAAGAGAAGACAGAAGTCACCTATATCAGGAATGAAACAGGGGATCTATATCACTATAGATCCTAGGGTCAGTTGAAAAGATAATAAAGAAATACCACAAATAGCTATACACTTATAAATTCAAAAACATAGAAGAAATGAACCAATCCCTCAAAACCCATGAACTAACAAAAGTCAAAGATGAAAACAAAAAACTGAATAGTCCAATAAACAATAAAGAAATTGAATTTATAATTTTCAAATTCCTCCCAAAAAGAAATCTTCAGATCCAGATGGTTTTGCTGGAGAATTCTACCAAATACTTCAGCAAGAATATACATTAGCTGGACACTACCTCCTTCCAAATATACAAGAGGAGGAACCAATTTTTAAGTTATTTTAGGGGGTCTATATTACCATGATACAAAAACCAGATGAAAACAGTACACAAAAGAAAATACAGATCAATATTACACGTGAACTAGATACAAGGATTCTTAGTGAAATATTAGCAAATCAAATAATGTACAGAAAGGGTTATACACCATGACCAACTGAGATTTATTCCAGATATGCAAAGCTTATTCAAAACTCAATTAATGCAATCCGCCATATCAATACTGTAAGAAAAAAAAATTGCATCAAAACCATTTGACAAAATCTAACACCATTCATGATAATATCCTCTGTTAAAAAAAGAGGATAACTAAATCATCCAATTAAAGATAATCTACAAAAAAAAAACACAATAAACATCATACTTAACGGTAAAATACTGTATGTTTTCTCACCAATATCAGAAATAAGACAGGACGCTCACCCTCACCACTCTTATTCAATATAATACTAGATGTTTTAGCCAATGCAATAAGCAAGGAAAAAATACAAAACTTATATAAATTAGGAAGGAAGAAACAAAACAATCCTGATTTGCAGATGACATGCCTATGGACACAGATTCTTGACTGGAAAAAAGTTCTAGAACTAATAAGTCTGTCCAGAAAGGTTGTAGTACGCAAAATAAAGACACAAAAAGCAAGTACATGTCTGTATACTAACAATGAGCACATAGAAACTAAAATAAATGACAAAGTCATTTATGTCTACACCAAAGAAAATATTTATAAGCCTGAGCAACATAGCAAGACCCCATCTATAGAAAAAAATAGAGACAATTAGCCAAGCGTGGTGGCGCACGCTTACAGTCCCAGCTATTTGGGAGGCTGAAGCAGAGGGGGCTCTTGAGCCCAGGAGTTTGAGGTTGCTTTGAGCTATGATAACACCACACCACCGCACTCTAGCCTGGGGACCTTCTGTCTTTTAGACCTTGTCTAAAAAAAGAAAAAGAAAGACGTTGTATACTAAAACATGTATAGGATCTGTAGACTTAAAGTCACAAAATGCTAATGAATGTAATCCAAGAAGGGCTAACTAAAGGAAAACACTGTGTTCATTAACTGAAAGATTCAACCCAGTTAAACATGTCGAGTCTCCCCAAATTGATCCATGCATTTAATGTATTACTATCAAAACCTACACCAGGTTTCTATATAGCAAAGCACAGGCCCTAAAATGTTTAAAACAATCTTGAAAAAGAAAAAATAAAATGAGAGGAATCACTCACTTTAAGGCCTATTATACATATTACTACAGTAATAAAGGTATTGTGGTGTTTGTAGAAGGATAAACATATAAATCGATGGAAAAGAAAACAGAACCTAGAAATATTTTCACATTTTTGACAAAAATGTGAAAGCAATTCAAAGGAGAAAAGCTCAGTCTTTTCGATTAATGATGTTTGAGCAACTGGACAATTTGCATGGGGAAAAAATTAACATAGACTAAAACCTCAAACCTTGTAGGAAAGTTAACTCAAAATGCATTCTGTACTTGAATGTAAAACATACAATTATGACACTTTTATAATAAAAATAGAAGAAAATCTTCAGAATATAGGCTAGGAAACGAATTCTTACACTTGACTTCTTCAGAATATAGGCTAGGAAATGAATTCTTACACTTCATCAAAAGCATGATTCTATAAAACAAAATTTTAGTAACCGTTACCTCATCTAAATTAAAACCTTTTTTCTGGGCAAGAGACCCTAATAAAAGAATAAAAAGACAAGCTACAGATTAGAAGGAAATATTGGGAAGTCACACATCTGATAAAAGATTGGTATCTAGAATAAAGAACTCTCAAAACTCAACATCAAAAACAATCCAAACGGAAATTATGCACAAGATATGAACACACCAAAGAAGTAATACGCAAATGACAAAGAAGCACAGGAAGAGATGTTCCATATTAGGGAAATGCAAATTAAGGCCACGCTGAGATACTACATACCTACCCAAGTGGCTCATATTAAAAATAGTGACAAATTTAAACACCCACAAGTTTGCAGAAAATCTAGATAATTCACATATTGCTGGTGGAAATGTAAAATGGTATTCTGGAAAAGTTTGATGTTTTCTTAAAAAACTAAGCAATTACCATTTGATCCAAGAATTTCACTCTTGGGCATTTATCCCCGATAAATAGAAATTTATATTATCTACATGAACATTCACAGCAGCCTTATTTCTAATAAAGCTAGAAACAATCCAGAAGTCTTTCAACAGATGAACGGCTAAACATGTTCAGCTGCATCCATATTATGGAATACTACTCAGCAATAAAAGAGTTGGCCATTGATGATGCAAAAATTCAGATGAACCCCCAAGGAATGATGTTGACTAAAACAGATAAAATTGAAAGGTTGCATGCATACCTTATGAATCCATCTATATAACATTCTTTACATGACTAAACTATAGAAATGGAGAATAGATTAGTAGCAATTGCAGGAGATTAGACTGGGTTGGGGGTGTGGTTATAAATGGCAACACGAGGAATCCTTGTAGTAAAAGAAACTCTTCTGTATCTTGACTGTGGTGGCAGACTCGGGAACCTATGAACGTGAGAAAATTGCACAGAACTACTCAATGCATGTGCACACATTAATAAGTACAAGTAAAACCAAGAACATCTGAATAAAATCAGGGGGTTTTATCTGTGTCAATATCCTGATTGTGATATGACACTACAGTTTTGCAGTATGTTACCATGTTATCATGGCAGGGGACTACACAGGGGATATGTGCCATCTCTCTGTAATATCATACAACTGTATATCAACTCACATTATTTTAAGATAAAAAATTCAATTCAAAAAAAATGAGTAAGAGCAGACTCCACCGTACAGAAGCTGATAGAAGGTGATGAAGGCAAATAAATACAAAGCTGAGTGTGATCCCTACCACAGAGCCGGTGCATACAGCTTGACACGGGGATTCAGGAGATGTAACTCCCACCATTCCTTGGAATACTGGGAGAAAATGTGCAGTGAGAATGGCCACCATGCTGGTACTTCAAGAAAAGGAGAGTCAGATGAAAATCGAGGCATGTGGATTAGACTAATGTCCTTCCTACAGACAGACACACACACACACACTCACATGCACAGATGAACTGACTAGATAAAAACCAAAATTGCAGACCCTTGAGCCTGCCCTGAATCCAGAAAAGGGTGTCCTCTACTTATCAACACTTTGAGAGATGTAGACAGTGTACATTACAGAGCTAAGAACATCAGTATAATTACCACAGACAACTTCCTTTCTGTAAAATATTGGTAACAAGAAATAATTCAAGGGAAATCAAACAGAATCTCATTAACAACCTTCTTAAAGGAAGAAAGACAGGAGGCTAACGTCGGACACAAGCCAATTCAATAGCCATCCCCATCAAGAAGAGGACTGATTCTGTCATCCCACTGTGAGAGCTGCAGATGCCCAGGTGAAATCACTCTTTTCCACACCCGAACAAATGAAAACTAGGAAACTACAAGGGGGAGAGATAATGCTTGTATGTCTGAGATAAAGACCGTCTCAAGGACTTTCTAACACTCCTTCTTTATAACTGCAGCAATTCAGATAAGATGTCTTCCAAAGATCACCTGCCCAGTAATGAATGACATCTCCACCCATGGATGGATGTCAACCCTGGCTGTGAGCCTCTGATGAACTCTGTTTCCAAGCAGCTTGTGTGAGCTTCTTCTTTTGCCAATAAAAGCTTCCTTCCTTTCAGCCTCCCCTCTTTAGGTCCATATGTGGCTTACCATAGCTGTGCAACTTGGATGTAATCCTTTTTACTTCTGAATACATTCATCACATTAAGAGATAGGGTTTGTTTGTTTGTTTGTTTGTTTTTAGGCTGACATCACTTATGCTAGCAATCAGCCAGACACAATATACAAGCTCTGGAATTTTAACAAACTTGGAGAGGGAGTTAACAGACCTGCTTTGATGCCAAGCCTCTGGGGACCCATCCTGCGGTTGTAGTATCCTTGACCTGCCAATCCCAACCCAGATCATCCTCCTCTCTAGCCTGAGAAAATGCTATAATAACAATAGCAGCAACTAACAATTATTTAACATCAAGTGTTACCAATGGATTAAGCTCATTAAACACATTATCTCACTTCATCACACAACAGTCTTACAAGATCGAAGATAAGGCTCCCAGTGGCATAAAGGTCTAAACCCCAGAAAAAATGTGGTACAATTTTAGGGGCAAATAACAAGCTGGGACATGCCTGTCCACATTTGAGGATAAATTTAAAAGAGAACAAACACCACCTCCACCACCACAAGAAACATATGAAGAGAACGTGTAGCTTGGAAAAAGGATTTAAAGATAGCATACAACTAGCAGAGGAGGATCATATTTTCAAGAAAAATTGCTCAGGAAATTTTAGATACCATCTGCTTTTCACTCTCAAGGAAATCGTAGAAAACATAGACTCTTTATAATAAGAGGGAAGAATAAGGCAATTGACTTGAGGGTGGAAAAGAATAAGCTGATAGAGTTAAGGAATTAATTCAAGGAGAGAAAGAATGATTTATGGAATTAAAACATGAAAGGTGGTGGACAGCTGACTGGACAATACAGGAAATTTCAACATCTTAATTGAGGAAAACAAATTTAAGAAGCTCTTTCTGGGTTGCAAAAGAAAAATGAAAAGTGGTAAAAACTACTTAGAAATTGCTTTTCTGGTGGTTTCTATAGATTATATGTTGATCTTAGACGTTACAAACTAGAAATCTTGAAGGGGAATACAAAAGGAAGGGAATATAAAATCCTTCCATATTAACATGGCTGCCGCTGGCATTGTCACATTTAAATCTCCTGTCACTCTCGATGAGACAACATGTTATACTAATTCTACAGAAGAGGAAAAACGAGGCAATGAGTAACTTGCTCAGAGTTATCATGTCTGCGATCAACTCAGGGGACAGAGGTGGAATTTACACCCAGAAGCTAGTAGGTCTCTTTGGATGAGAGGGAAGTGAGGAAGAGGCCACTAAAAAATGGAAAATGAATAGACTCCTTTATTACCAAAGGAACAAGTGAAAATAAAGCACATGGAGACATCTTGATGTTTTCAGTCCTACCCAGGGGGTGGGGATCTTACAAAAGATATAGAAAGTGAACTGCTTTCCATCCCCTCTGTTCTCAGTCCTGGGTGTCAGAAAGGATGGAACACGGGATGCAGTTTGAATGAAAAAGAGTTGTTACCCAGGAATTCTATGTTCAGGCAAGTTAAAAATCCTTTGTGAAAATAACAAAAAGTAAACTCTCTTATTGAAAAGGACCACAGAAATGAAGTCATTATTTACCTCTCTTGAGGGAGAAAAAAAATCTTGAAGAAAAACTCAGTACAATAAAGCATGAAGTTTAAAATCATAATAATTTTAAAAACCTCATTTCTAGGAAAAGCACGTCGTAAGAGGACCAAAGGACGAGAGGCAAGTGCTGACAATGTTGAATAGCACCCAGCACAATGCACCGTGAGGGAAAGAATAAGCGATCAAGAAATGTCAGCTCCACCGTATTTATGAATGATGATATGATGGAGGAATTCTCATTAAAGTCAAGAACAAGAAAAGGAAATTGTCTCCGTTTTTATTTAACATCGTCAATTGCAGGCAATGTGAAATGTAAGATGAAGCGATATTATATAAATATTGAGAAGGAAAAGGCATCTGTATCATTATTTGTAGATCACACAATAACATTTAGAAATCCAAGAGAGACCACTGCCAACTTATTACAATCATTTTACAGAGCACGCAAGCACTGTCTATAATAGGTATACATGTTTATATATATATATATATATACACACAGATACTCAGATATATAACTTTTTAATATTCTGTTTTATATATAAAACAAGCTGGGATATATATAATATATATAAAATATATATTGCATTGACATATATAGATAATTTAAAAGCTAATAGCTTCCTTACATGGAAATATTACCCAGTCTTAAAATACAATGCAGTTATTACAGTCACAATAGCAACAGAAACATAAAACACCTTGAAATAACTTTAGAGAGAAATGTGCACAATCCAGGTGAAAAATATTTACAACATTTTGATGGGGAATATAAGGAAAACAGACTACATTGTTATACAAGCCATGTCCCTAGATAGGACAACTCAATACAGTATCGATTCTAAGTCCTTAAACATTAATCTACAAATTTAATATTATTAAATAAAATTCCAAAGTGATTCAATTTGGAACTTGACAACATGATTCTAAAATTAATCTGCTAGTATAAGCAGATATGAATAGCTAAAAAAAATACTGAAAAGGAATGATAAGTAGTTAGAATCTTTAATATTAAAGAAAAAATATAACATAAATGAATAACAATAAAAACTGTTGTATGCTGAGGCCATAACAGAAGTAGATCAATGTAATACAATGACAGGGGAAGAAAACAGACCCAAATACTGGGTGTCCATAAAGTTCATGTGCAATTTAAAATAATTAAGTATTACTTGATACCCTGTGTGTAACTACTTTGAGGGCCTTAAAACTGATATTTAATATATGCAAAAAAGAACAAACTGTTCAATAAATAAAGTTAGAGAAAAGAGAGTTTAAACCACATCTCAGGTTTTATATCAATGTAGTATGTAAATGAATGAAAATATAATGGAAGGATATCTAAGCAAATATTCATATTATCCTTTCTTGCTTCATTTCACTCCAAAGCAATCATTATAGTTTCTAAAATATTATAATTTTATTTACCATTTTGTTTTCTATCTCTCTCTCTGCACTAGAATGTAAGTTTCATGAGGGAAAGATTTTTGCCTGCTTATTTCCAGCTCCCGAGGAGGCTTCAAGCACACCATAGCTGAGCAAAAAAAAAAATTGTTGACTAAATGAATGATATAAGATTGGAAAAAGTCTGCCAAGGTATAAAATCAAAGGGTAGTGTTACATGAAAGAAAGATATATACATAAAATATAAGATGAATTACATTTTTCTCTACATCAAAAAAGGCAAACAAAATTATAGACTGGATAAATAAGTATAATCTATACTATAAAGGTTGAATATTTATTATTAAACAACTAGCCCTTATCAAATGATAAGAATGAAAAATGAACAAAGATGATGTCCAAAAGAAAAGATGGGTTAGTGGTCAATAAACATTTAAAATGTTTAACATCACAGATCACAAAAGAATTAAAATTAAAATCAGAGTGAAATATAATTCTCATGTCCTCACTGATTGCAACTTCCAATCAGATCTTGTCCTCAACCAGGGTATAAAGAAACAGGAACTCTTACCACCCAGTAAACTGTCATAATTTTAGTACAATCTTTCTAGAGAAGAATAAAACATATGCACATGGCCATTTGTTAATACCAGCAATACCACTTCTAAGAAATTGTCTTTCAAAAAGACCTGAAAAAGTATACAGAAATATAGTAGTAAGAATTCACTGCTATTGTAATAGTAATGTATTTAAAACTGTAAGCAACTTGATATGCTATCAAATGGATTAGGGATATCAACATCATGGCATAATATACACTATGCTGCATGCCAGTATGGCTCAGAGTTATGTGAAATAACATCTATGATGAATTAAGCACAAAAGACAGCAAGTTACAGGGCCATGTGGATATTCTAAGTGCATATAAAACAGAGGTTCACGAAACAGAGGTTCTTCCACACCAGTAGCAGCATAACATAGAAACTTGTCAGGAATGCATATCATCAGGTCTCATTTCAAATCTACTGAATCCTAAACTTCACATATGGAACCCAAGAATCTGTATTTTACAAACCCCTGTACCTTAGTTTGTTTGGGCTGCTATAACAAAAGACCTTAATCTGGGTAATTTATAGAAATAACTTTACAAAAGTTATTTTTCATAGTTGTGAAGACTAGGAAGTCCCAGGTCGAGGCATCAGCAAAGTCAATGTCTAGTGAAGGCTCACACACTGCTTCATCCTCACATGGATGACAGAAAGGTCAATTTGCTTCCCTGCATTTCTTTCATAAGGTCTCATGCTATGAATCTAACAAAGGTCTGCTAACTAGAATCTACAGAAAACTCAAATGGATCAACAAGAGCAAACAATCCAATTTATAAGTGGGCAAAAGACTTGAACAGAAACTTCTCTGAAGAAGATGAATGAATGGCCAACAAACACAGGAAAAGATGCTCATCATCCCTCATCATCAGACAAATGCAAACCAAACCACCCTGAAATGACATCTAACCCCAGTAAAAATAGCTCATAACACAAAGTCCCAAAGCTACAGCTACTGGCATGGAAGCGGAGAGAAGGGAACACCGTTACGCTGCTGGTAGGATTGCAAACTTATACAGCCTCTACGGAAAGAAGTATGGAGTTTACTCAGAGAGTTAAATGTAGACCTTCCATTTGATCCCACAATCCCATTATTAGGTAACTACCCAGAAGAAAAAAAAAAACATTTTATGGCAAGGACATTTGCACTAAAATGTTTACTGCAGCTCAACTGGTAATCACCAAGATTGGAAGCAACCCAAGTGACCATCAACACATGAATAGATTAATAAACCGTGGTATATGTATACCATGAAATATTTTTCAGCCACAAAATAGATGGAGACTTTAGAACTTTTGTATTTACCTGGATTGAGCTGAAACACATTCTTCTTAGTAAACTATCACAACAATGGGAATCCAAGTATCCAGTGTTCTCAATACCAATATGAAACCAATAGAAAACAACTACAGGCCCATATGAGAGTAAAACACAGTAGATTCAAGTGGGAGGGAGGGAAAGTGGAGAGGGGAGGAGGGAGAGGGAATGGTAAGCTCTCACCTAGTGGGTACAATGTAAGGGTACACAATACACTCCCTAGATGAAGGGTTCAAGTACAACTTGAACTTTACCTTAGAAACACAAACAATATAACTTAATTATTTGCACTCTCATATTAATCTGAAACAAAAAAAATGAGGTCACTAATTCGCTGGGGACTCTGCGCTCACAAACTAATCACCACCTAAAAGTCCCACCTCTCACTCCTATGACACTGGATATCGAATTTCAACAAATGAATTCTGGAGGTACACATGCAAACCACAGCATCCTTGAAGATATTCTAAGGCCCACTCAACCTCGCGAACCATTGGTAAGACTTCAAAAATAGTCATGAAATTGTTAAAACAAAGAAGAAAGTGGATATATTTCCATTAGAGAGAGAACTAGTAGGAGAAACAGGGAAAGGAAAAGGGGAAAGAGAGGGAAGAAGGATAGGGGAGAGGGAGGAGATAAGTGTGACCGACCAACAGAAAAATGAATGAAACATTTAATACCACCATCATCAAAAGGCAAAAAAAAAAAAAATGCCCAATAAAGGAAGGTTTTAGACATCCCAGCTGGCTAGAGTTAAAAAAAAAATTACATTAAAAATTGGACAACGTTTCCATTTAACAAATAAACAGCACTAAGAAAAATAATAAAACCGGAGATCAGTGCCCGCCCGGACCTCCGTAAGAGCTGCGCCGCAACCCTCAACCTGCAATCAGCACCTGCCTGGATGTCCGGAAGAGCTGCTCTGTGACCTGTGACCTGAGCCTGCCAGGCCTCTGCACGCCCTGACCAGGAACTCTGGGAGTCTTGCAACCCCACATCATCCCTGCTGGACCCTCCCTGCCTCCACACCGGCCCAATCGTCTGCCCAGGGACTCTGGTAGCCACATGCCCTCACTGCCTCAGTGCGGAGCCCTTCTCCTGGCCAGAGGCTGCTGAAGCCTTGGGCCCTCTGTGCCAAAGTCACTGGTGCACCACCCCCCGCCCTATTGCTGGATCTGAGTGTGTCACACTCCAGAGCTGTGCCCGAAACCAGAACTCCCTGGCTGGGGAAGCCCCAGAAGAGCTACACAGGGTCACTCCCTACAAAGATCCAGCAACAACAGAGAGATCCCACTGGGGTCTAATCTTGAAGAGACACCTCCCCAACTCTGAGGACAGCCAGAGGCAACGGTAAAAAACAATCATGAGGCAAAATCAATGGAAATACTCTGGCAATATGAATAATCAGAGTAGATCAACTCCCCCAAGGAACAATGGGGCAGACACAGTACAAGATCACATGCACAAACAAATAGCTGAGATATCAGAAATTGAATTCAAAATCTGGACAGCAAATAAGATTGTATTAGAATTCCAAGCAGTAACTCAAAAGATATCTCAAGTATTCGACGAATTCAAAGACCAAAAGACTAAAGATTTAGGCACATTGAGACAAGAAGTTGCAGCCCTCAAAGATCTGAGAAACACAGTAGAATCCCTCAGTAACAGAATGGAGCAAGCAGAAGAAAGGATTTCTGACATTGAAGACAAAGCTTTTGAACACTCCCTAACTCTCAAAGAGGAAGAGAAATGGAGGGCAAAAAAAGATCACACTCTCAGAGAGCTCTGGGATAATTCAAAGAAAAACAATATTGGTGTTACAGAGATCCCCGAAAGCAAAGAAGTGGCTTCACAGGCACAGAGTCTCTTCTCCATGAGATTATGAAAGAGAACTTTCCAGACATGCCAAGAGACTCTGAAATTCAGAAAGCAGACAGTTTCAGAACTCCAGCATGACTCAACCTGAATAAGACATCCCCCAGACACATCATAATCAATTTCACTAAAATTAATATGAAGGAGAAAATTCTGAAAGCTGCCAGACGAAAGAAAACCATTACCTATAAGGGGAAAAATATTAGAATAACTGCAGATCTCTCTGCTGAAACCTTTCAAGCTAGAAGAGGATGGTCATCAATTTTTAATCTCCTAAAACAAAATAACTTTCAACCCAGGATCCTGTACCCAGCTAAACTGAGTTTCATTTATGATGGAGAAATTAAATACTTTAATGATATTCACATGTTGAAGAAATTTGCCATAACTAAACCAGCTCTCCAGGATATTCTCAGACCTATTCTCCATAAAGACCAGCATAATCCTCCACCACTAAAGTAAACCCACAGAGAAAATTTTGATCAAATTCCAATTTCCACAGTCGCAAAAAGATTAAAAATTTCCACCGGACTCTCGAAAGGCTTATCAATATTCTCAATTAATGTGAATGGTTTAAATTGTCCTCTAAAGAGGCACAGGTTGGCTGACTGGATACAAAAACTCAAGCCAGATATCTGCTGCATACAAGAATCTCATCTTACATTAAAAGACAAATATAGACTCAAGGTGAAGGGATGGTCATCTATACTCCAGGCAAATGGAAAGCAGAAAAAAGCAGGCATTGCAATCCTATTCACAGATGCAACAGACTTTAAACCAACCAAAATAAGGAAGGATAAAAATGGACATTTCATATTTGTTAAAGGTAATACTCAATATCATGAGATTTCAATTATTATTATTTTTTTTAATTTTTTTATTAAATCATAACTGTATACAATGATATGATTATGGGGCATCATACACTCACTTCATAAACCATTTGACACATTTTTATCACAGTGGTTAACATAGCCTTTCCGGCGTTATCTCAGTTACTGTGCCAAAACATTTATATTCTACATTTACCAAGTTTCGCAAATACCCCTGTAATATGCACCACAGGTGTGATCCCACCGATTCCCCTCCCTCTACCCACCCCCCCTTTCCCACTTCCCCCTATTGTTAAGTTGTAGCTGGGTTATAGCTTTCATGTGAGAGTCCCAAATTAGTTTCATAGTAGGGCTGTGTACATTGGGTATTTTTTCTTCCATTCTTGGGATACTTTACTAAGAAGAATATGTTCCAGCTCCATCCATGTAAACATGAAAGAGGTAAAGTCTCCATCTTTCTTTAAGGATGCATAGTATTCCATGGTATACATATACCACAATTTATTAATCCATTCGTGGATCGATGGGCACTTCGGCTTTTTCCATGACTTAGCAATTATGAATTGGGCTGCAATAAACATTCTGGTACAAATATCTTTGTTATGTTGTGATTTTTGGTCTTCTGGGTATATGCCCAGCAGAGGAATTACAGGATTGAATGGCAGATCTATTTTTAGATCTCTGAGTGTTCTCCATATATCTTTCCAAAAGGAATGTATTAATTTGCATTCCCACCAGCAGTGCAAAAGTGTTCCCTTTTCTCCGCATCCACGCCAACATCTCTGGTCTTGAGATTTTGTGATATAGGCTAGTCTCATTGGAGTTAGATGATATCTCAAAGTAGTTTTGATTTGCATTTCTCTGATGATTAAAGATGATGAGCATTTTTTCATATGTCTGAAGGCCGTGCGCCTGTCTTCTTCAGAGAAGTTTCTCTTCAAATCCCTTGCCCAGCCTGCGATGGGATCCTTTGTTTTTTTCTTGCTGATGCGTTTGAGTTCTCTGTGGATTCTGGTTATTAAACCTTTGTCAGAGTTATACCCTGCAAATATCTTCTCCCATTCTGAGGGCTGTCTGCTTGCTCTGCTTACTGTGTTCTTAGCTGTGCAGAAGCTTTTTAGTTTGATCAAGTCCCAGTAGTGTATTTTTGAAGCTGCTTCAATTGCCCGGGGGGTTCTCCTCATGAAATACTCACCCAGACCAATTTCTTCAAGGGTTTTCCCTGCATTCTCCTCTAGTATTTTTATAGTTTCATGTCTTAAGTTTAAATCTTTAATCCAATGAGAGTCTATCTTAGTTAATGGTGAAAGGTGTGGGTCCAATTTCAGTCTTCTGCAGGTTGCCAGCCAGTTCACCCAGCACCATTTGTTAAATAGGGAATCTTTTCCCCACTGAATGTTTTTAATTGGCTTGTCAAAAATCAAATAGCGGTAAGTAGCTGGATTCATCTCTTGGTTCTCTATTCTATTCCAGATATCTACTTCTCTGTTTTTGTGCCAATACCATGCTGTTTTGATCACTATCGATTTGTAGTAAAGTCTGAGGTCTGGTAGTGTGATTCCTCCTTTTTTGTTTTTATTTCTGAGTAATGTCTTGGCTATTCGAGGTTTTTTCTGATTCCATATAAAACGAAGTAATGTTTTTTCAAGATCTTTAAAATATGACAGTGCAGCTTTAATAGGGAGTGCGTTGAAATTATATATTGCTTTGGGTAGTATGGACATTTTGATAATGTTGATTCTTCCTAGCCATGAGCATGGTATGTTTTTCCATTTGTTAACATTTTCAGCTATTTCTTTTCTTAGAGTTTCATAGTTCTCTTTATAGAGATCTTTCACGTCTTTTGTTAGGTAAATTCCCAAATATTTCATCTTCTTTGGCACTACTGTGAATGGGATAGAGTCCTTAACTGCTTTTTCAATTTGACTGTTGTTGGTGTATATAAAGGCTACCGATTTATGAATGTTGATTTTGTAACCTGAGACGCTGCTGTATTCCTTGATCACTTCTAGGAGTTTTGTAGTAGAGTCCCTAGTGTTTTCCAGATACACAATCATATCATCTGCGAAGAGCGAGAGTTTGATCTCTTCTGACCCTATATGGATACCCTTGATCGCCTTTTCTTCCCTAATTGCGGTGGCTAAAACTTCCATTACAATGTTGAAAAGCAATGGAGACAATGGGCAGCCTTGTCTGGTTCCTGATCTGAGTGGAAATGATTCCAATTTAACTCCATTCAATATGATATTGGCTGTGGGTTTGCTGTAGATAGCCTCTATCAGTTTAAGAAAAGTCCCTTCTAGACCAATTTTCTTGAGTGTTCTGATCATGAAGGGATGCTGGATATTATCAAAAGCTTTTTCTGCATCAATTGAGAGAATCATATGGTCTTTGTTTTTTAATTTGTTTATGTGCTGAATTACATTTATAGATTTACGTATATTGAACCAGCCTTGAGACCCTGGGATAAAACCAACTTGGTCATGATGTATAATTTGTTTGATGTGTTGCTGGATTCTGTTTGTTAGGATCTTGTTGAATATTTTTGCATCTATATTCATTAGTGATATTGGTCTATAATTTTCTTTTCTTGTTGGGTCTTTTCCTGGTTTGGGGATCAGGGTGATGTTTGCTTCATAGAACGTGTTGGGTAGTCTTCCTTCATTTTCTACATTTTGGAACAGGTTGAGTAATATAGGTACTAATTCCTCTTTAAAGGTTTGGTAGAATTCTGACATGAAACCATCTGGTCCCGGGCTTTTCTTTTTAGGGAGGTTTTGTATAGTTGATGCTATTTCTGAACTTGATATGGGTCTGTTCAACATTTCCACTTGATTCTGGTTAAGTCTTGGAAGGTGGCGTGCTTCCAAGTATCGGTCTATTTCCTTCAGATTTTCATATTTCTGAGAATAAAGTTTCTTGTAATATTCATTAAGGATTTTTTGGATTTCTGATGAGTCTGTGGTTATTTCGTCTTTGTTGTTTCTGATTGATGATATTAGAGATTTTACTCTTTTTTTCCTGATTAGGTTGGCCAGAGGTTTATCTATTTTATTGACCTTTTCAAAAAACCAGCTTTTTGATTTATTGATCTGTTGTATTATTCTTTTGTTTTCAATTTCATTTAATTCTGCTCTAATTTTGGTTATTTCTTTTCTTCTACTGGGTTTGGGGTTGGAATGTTCTTCCTTTTCCAGTTGCGTGAGATGTCCCATTAAGTTGTTAACTTCCTCTCTTTCCGTTCTCTTGAGGAAGGCTTGCAGTGCTATAAATTTCCCTCTTAGAACTGCCTTTGCAGTGTCCCAGAGGTTCTGATAGCTTGTGTCTTCATTGTCATTTTGTTCCAAAAAATTGGTGATTTCTTTCTTAATCTCATCTCTGACCCAGCTATCATTCAGCATAAGGTTATTTAACTTCCATGTTTTTGTATGGGTATGCAGATTCCTGTTGTTACTCAATTCAAGTTTTATTCCATGATGGTCCGAGAAGATGCATGGAATAATTTCTATTCCTTTAAATTTACTGAGGTTAGACTTGTGACCTAAAATGTGATCAATTTTGGAGTAAGTTCCGTGGGCTGATGAGAAGTATGTGTATTCAGTTTTGTTGGGATGAAATGTTCTGTAGATGTCTGCTAAATCTAAATATTGGATGGTTAGGTTTAAATCTAAGATTTCTTTGCTCAGCTTCTTTCTGGAGGATCGATCCAACACTGCCAAGGGAGTGTTGAAATCTCCAACGATTATGGAGCTGGAGGAAATCAAGTTACTCATGTCTGTTAGAGTTTCTCTTATAAATTGAGGTGCATTCTGGTTGGGTGCATAGATATTAATAATTGAGATCTCGTCATATTGAGTATTACCCTTAACAAATATGAAGTGACCATTCTTGTCCTTCCTTACTTTTGATGGTTTAAAGCCTACTGTATCGGCAAATAAAATTGCAACACCTGCTTTTTTCTGATTACCATTTGCCTGAAATATGGATGACCATCCTTTCACCCTGAGTCTGTATTTGTCTTTTAAGTTGAGATGTGACTCTTGTATGCAACAAATATCTGGCTTAAGTTTTTGTATCCAGTCAGCTAACCTATGCCTCTTTAGAGGACAGTTTAAGCCATTCACATTGATGGAGAGTAAGGATAAGTCTGGTGGGCTTTTGGGTATCGAGTTTTTCAAAGGTCCAGTGGACATTTTTAATCCTTTCGCCAGTGTGGAAGTTGGAGTTTGATCCGAAGTTTCTGAGTGAGTTTACTTTTGTGGTATAGGATTGGGTTGGTCATTGTGGAGGATAGGTCTGAGAACATCCTGAAGAGCTGGTTTACTTATGGCAAATTTTTTCAACATATGAATGTCATTGAAGTATTTAATTTCTCCATCATAGATGAAACTCAGTTTAGCTGGATACAAGATCCTGGGTTGAAAGTTTTTTTGCTTTAGGAGATTAAAAGTTGATGACCAGCCTCTTCTTGCTTGAAAAGTTTCAGCAGAGAGATCTGCAGTTATTCTAATATTCTTACCTTTGTACGTTATAGTTTTCTTTCGCCAGGCTGCTTTGAGAATCTTCTCTTTCATGTTAACTTTAGTGAAGCTAATTATGATATGTCTGGGAGATGGCTTATTGGGGTTGAATCGTGCTGGGGTTCTGAAGCTGTCTGCTATCTGAATTTCAGATTCTCTAGGCATGTCTGGAAAATTTTCTTGCATAATTTCATGTAGAAGGGCCTCTGTGCCCTTGGCTGCCACTTCATCAGTCTCCGAAATTCCTATAACCCTTATGTTATTTTTTTTCGAATTATCTGAGAGCTCTCCGAGTGAGTGATCCGTTTTAGCTCTCCATTTCTCTTCCTCTTTGAGAGATTGGGAGCGTTCGAAGACTTTATCTTCAATGTCAGAAATCCTTTCTTCTGCTTGCTCCATTCTGTTACTGAGGGATTCTACTGTATTTTTCATATCTTTGAGGGCTGTAAGTTCTTGTTTCAGTGTGTCTAAGTCTTTGGTGGTTTTGTCTTTAAATTCGTTAAATTCTTGAGACAGTTTTTGAATTTCTCCTCGAATTCCTAATTCCATTTTATTAATCTTGTCTGCAAACCAAATTCTGAATTCGACTTCTGACATCTCAGCCAGTTGTTTATGAATGGGATCTTCAATCACATCTGCCGTATCTTTTCTTGGGGGGGTTGATCTATTCTGGTTATTCATGTTACCAGAGTTTTTCCGCTGATTCCGCCCCATGGTTTACTCCCTTTGGTTTTTCCCCTGGGGTTTTATCGAGGGCCCGTACAGTGTTGTGGCCTGAGAAACTGGGGCCCTGTCTGGTGTGGTGGAGCAAAGTGGTTCTGTCTTGTTTTCAGCTGGTTTCTGTTCGATCCTATTGCAACTTCTACTCTGGCTTGAAGTCTCAGCTGTGTGGAAAAATCAGCAATTAAGTCACCCCGCCTGCCCACCTCTGGCCCCAGTTGGAAAAGGAGAATCAAACCTTCCCACAATCGCACACCCAGGGCACCACCTGAAAAGTCTTCAGTCTATTAGCCCAGTTCAAAAGGTCCGAATCAACTGTCTCAATCGGCACTTGTCTCAGGTGGAAGGGTTCAAGAGGTCTCTGGGAACTGGATCACAGGGGCCTGGTGACTCCTCTGAGACAGCTCACCCCAGTGCAGCGTGGAGTCAGGAGGAGCCACCCCGGAAACAGAGCAGTCTGGGAAGGTTGACGTCTCCTTCCCCACTTTGCCCCTCCGTCGGACCCAGTCACTGGTATCTCTGCAGATGGCTAACCCAGTTGCCTGCAGTGAACAGACACTCCAGGGGTTTGCACCTGCCTGAATCGCGAGGAAGTCTGCCAGGCCCCCGCAGACTGCCGCTATCTAGCAGGAGGAGATGGGGCCTGACATCTTTGAGTGTTTGATGCAGGTGATGGGAAGGAGGTGTTCACTCAGGCTTAGCCCCGTCCCTGATGGATGCTGCTAACAGAACAGAACAGAACAGACAACTTTGTGAGGTTCTGTCTCTGTTCCTGTCGTCGCCTACAGGAGACGGGCTGTTTTGAGTTCAAACGTCTTTGCTGCTGGAGAATTGCGTCTGAACACCTCTCTGGGTCGGCCCCGCCCTGGAGGCTTCTGGGTTTGTGAGCCGTGTCACCGGTGGCCTCCTCTGGTTGCCCAGGGAGACAGGGGGTGTGGCCTCAGAATATCCAGAAGTGAGCGTTCTGCCGTTAAAGAAAAAACGGCTGTTGATCTACCTCCAGGGAACTGCTGCTCTGGTGTGGGCACTCAGGCGACCCTTTTCTCCTCTGTCCCGCGCCCCAGAGTCAGCACTGAGCGGCCGCAGTTTGTGCTGGGTCCACACCCCTTAAGAGATCCCCCAAGAATCAGAACTCTTGGGGGATGGGCCCCCAGACCCGGATTGGGAGTGGGGCGGGGGGAAGCTAGAGTTTCATTCAGTTTCACGCAATACTACAGTCCGGGGAGGGCTCCTGCACTGCACCGCAGGGAAGTGCCGCCAAGGCTTGATTTCCCCTCAGTGGAGTGCCCTCTCCTCGCTCACGTGTCCCAGAGTCAGCGCTGACCTGACGCAGCTCAGGCACTGTGCACTCCCCTCGAGAAATCACCCAAGGAGCCGAACTCCTGGGGGATAGTCCCTCAGACCCCGAGTGAGAGTAGGGGTTCTCAGCTCTCAGCGGGGAGGCCAGAGTCTGATTCAGTCTTGGGCCCCGTATGCCCGGGGAGGGTTGCTGCACTGCACCGCAGGGAAGTGCGCGAGGCGTGACTCCCCCTCAGCCCGGTGCCCTCTCCTCACTCGCGCGCCTCAGAGTCAATGCTGACCAGTCGCAACTCGGGGACTGTCCACTCCCCTTGAGAAATCACCCAAGGATTCGAACTCCTGGGGGATAGGCCCTCAGACCCCGAGTGAGAGTAGGGGCTCTCAGCTCTCAGCGGGGATGCCAGAGTCTTATTCAGTCTTGTGCCCGGGGAGGGTTGGTGCACTGCACCGCAGGGAAGTGCCGCGAGGCGTGACTCCCCCTCAGCCCGGTGCCCTCTCCTCACTTGGCGCGCCTCAGAGTCAATGCTGACCAGTCGCAACTCGGGGACTGTCCACTCCCCTTGAGAAATCACCCAAGGATCCGAAGTCCTGGGGGACAGGCCTCCAGACCTCAGTGGGCGGGAGGGGATCGCCGGGGATTCAGGGTTGCCGGCAAAGGATTCCCAAAGTTTTATTCAGCCCTATGTCCGGCAGGAGAACGCCACGGCACCCCAGTAGGGGAGGTAGGTCCAGTTTTTAGAAGGTCTCTCCCGTGGAGTGTAGTGAGAGGGCCTTTAATTTATGCCCGCTTGTTAAATTGTGGGGCTCCAGAGCCGTTCTCATGGGGGAGGGGGACTCCCGTCCGCTTGGTGGTGGATTTTGTACCTTTTGTTTGCGTCCTTGTGATCACAACTTGCCTCAGCGGTGTTGATGTGCGTTCTTCAGCCTTCTCTCTTGGTGAGGCTCAAGTCCACCAGGATACTTACTAAATTCCTGTCCCTTAACTCTCCTTCTGGATGGGAGCCTTTGTTGAAAGCTGGCTTCAGTCCGCCATCTTGTCTCCCCTCCCGAGATTTCAATTATTAATATTTATGCACCCAACCAGAATGCACCTCAATTTATAAGAGAAATTCTAACATACATGAGCAACTTGATTTCCTCCAGTTCCATAGTAGTTGAAGATTTTGACACCCCTTTAGCAGTGCTGGATAGATCCTCCAAAAAGAAGCTAAGCAAAGAAATTTTAGATTTAAACTTAACCATTCAACATCTGGATTTAACAGACGTCTACAGAACATTTCATCCCAACCAAACTGAACACACATTCTTCTCATCAGCCCACAGAACATACTCCAAAATTGTCCACATCCTAGGCCACAAATCTGACATCAGAAAATTTTAAAAAAATAGAAATTATTCCTTGCATCTTCTAAGACCATCATGGAATAAAAGTTGAACTTGCATCTTCTCAAACCATCATGGAATAAAAGTTGAACTCAACAACAACAGGAATCTGCATACCCATACAGAAACATAGAAGCCAAATAACCTTATGCGGAAGGATAGATGGGTTATAGATGAGATTAAGAAAGAAATCACCAAATTTTTGGAACAAAACAACAATCAAGACATGAATTATCAGAATCTCTGGGATACTGCAAAGGCAGTCCTAATAGGGAAATTTATAGCACTGCAAGTCTTCCTCAAGAAAACAGAAAGAGAGGAAGTTAATAAATTAATGGGACATCTCAAGCAACTGGAAAAGGAAGAACATTCCAACCCCAAACACAGCAAAAGAAAAGAAATAACCAAAATCAGAGTAGAATTAAATGAAATTGAAAACAAAAGAATTATACAACAGATCAATAAATCCAAAAGTTTTTTTTTTGAAAAGATCAATAAAATAGATAAACCTTTGGCCAACCTAACCAGGAACAAAAAAGTAAAACCTCTAATTTCATCAATCAGAAATGGTAAAGATGAAATAACAACAGACCCCTCAGAAATCAAAAAAAATAATTAACGAATATTACAAGAAACTTTACTCTCAGAAATATAAAAATCTGAAAGAAATTGACCAATACTTGGAAGTACACTACCTACCAAGACTTAGCCAGAATGAAGTAGAAATGTTGAACAGGCCTATATCAAGTTCTGAAATAGCATCAACTATACAAAATTTCCCTAAAAAGAAAAGCCCAGGACCAGATGGCTTTACGTCAAAATTCTACCAAACCTTTAAAGAAGAACTAGTACCTATATTAATAAATCTCTTCCAAAATGTAGAAAAAGAAGGAATACTACCCAATACATTATACAAAGCAAACATGACCTTGATCCCTAAACCAGGGAAAGACCCAACAAGAAAAGAAAATTATAGACCAATATCACTAATGAATACTGATGCAAAAATAATCAATAAGATCCTAACAAACAGAATCCAACAAGACATCAAAAAAATTATACACCATGACCAAGTGGGATTTATCCCAGGGTCTCAAGGCTGGTTCAATACACGTAAATATATAAATGTAATGCAGCACATAAACAAACTAAAAAGTAAAGACCATATGATTCTCTCAATCGATGCAAAAAAAGCTTTTGATAATATCCAGCATCCCTTCATGATCAGAACACTTATGAAAATTGGTATAGAAGGGACATTTCTTAAACTAATAGAGGCCATCTACAGCAAACCCATAGCCAATATCACATTGAATGGAGTTAAACTGAAATCATTTCCACTTAGATCAGGAACCAGGCAAGGTTGCCCATTGTCTCCATCGCTCTTTAACATTGTAATAGAAGTTTTAGCCACTGCAATTAGGGAAGAAAAGGAGATCAAGGGTATCCACATAGGGTCAGAAGAGATCAAACATTTACTCTTCACAGATGACATGATTATATATCTGGAAAACAGTAGGTATTCCACTACAAACTCTTAGAAGTGATCAAGAAATACAGCAATGTCTCAGGCTACAAAATCAACACCCATAAATCTATAGCCTTTATATATACCAACAATAGCCAAGCCAAAAAAAACAGTCAAGGACTCTATTCCTTTCAAAGTAGTGCCAAAGAAGATGAAATATTTGGAAGTATACCTAACAAAGAACGTAAAACATCTCTATAAAGAGAACTATGAAACTTTAAGAAAAGAAATAGCTGAAGATGTTAACAAATGGAAAAACATACCATGCTCATGGCTGGAAAGAATCAACATTGTTAAAATGTCTATACTACCCAAAGCAATATATAATTTTAATGCAATTCCTATTAAAGCTCCATTGTCATATTTTAAAGATCTTGAAAAAAATCATACTTCATTTTATACAGAATGAGAAAAAACCTCCAATAGCGAAAACATGACTCAGAAATAAGAACAAGCAGGAGGAATCATGCTACCAGACCTGAGACTGTACTATAAATCAATAGTGATCAAAACAGCATGGTACTGGCACAAAAACAGAGAAGTAGATGTCTGGAACAGAATAGAGAACCAAGAGATGAATCCAGCTACTTACCATTATTTGATCTTTGACAAGCCAATTAAAAACATTCAGTGGGGAAAAAGATTCCCTATTTAACAAATGGTGCTGGGTGAACTGGCTGGCGATCTATAAAATTATGAAACTGGACCCACACCTTTCACCATTAACTAAGATAGACTCTCACTGGATAAAAGATTTAAACTTAAGACATGAAACTATAAAAAATACTTGAAGAAAGTGCAGGGAAAACTCTTGAAGAAATCAGTCTGGGTGAATATTTTATAAGGAGGACTCCCCAGACAACTGAAGCAGTATCAAACATTACTGGGACCTGATCAAACTAAAAAGCTTCTGCACAGCCAAGAACATTGTAAGTAAAGCAAGCAGACAGCCCTCAGAATGGGAGAAAACCTCCGATAAAGGTTTAATAACCAGAATCCACAGAGAACTCAAACGTATTAGCAAGAAAAGAACAAGTGATCCCATCTCTGGGTGGGCAAGGGACTTGAAGAGAAACTTCTCTAAAGAAGACAGACGCACGATCTACAAACACATGAAAAAAAGCTCATCATCCTTAATCATCAGAGAAATGCAAATCAAAACTACTTTGAGATATCACCTAACTCCAGTAAGAGTAGCCCACATAACAAAATCCCAAAACTAGAGATGCTGGCGTGGGTGTGGAGAAAAGGGCACACTTCTACACTGCTGGTGGGAATGCACACTAATATGTCCCTTTTGGAAGGATGTTTGGAGAATACTTAGAGATTTACAAATAGACCTGCCCATTCGATCCTATAATTCCTTTACTAGGTATATACCCAGAAGACCCAAAATCACAATATAACAAAGACATCTGTACCAGAATATTTATTGCATAATTTTTAAGTCATAATTCATAATTTCTAAGGCATGGAAGAAGCCCAAGTGCCCATCGACCCACAAATGGACCAGCAAATTATGGTACATGTATACCATGGAATATTACGCAGCCTTAAAGAAAGATAGAGACTTTACCTCTTTCATGTTTACATGGATGGAGCTGGAACATATTCTTCTTAGCAAAATATCTCAAGAATGGAAGAAAAAGTATCCAATGTACTCAGCCCTACTATGAAACTAATTTATAGCTTTCATATGAAGGCTATAACCCAACTATAGCACAAGAATATGGGGAAAGGCTCAAGGGAGGGGAAGTCAGGGTGGAGGGAGAGCAATGGGTGGGGCCACACCTATGGTGCATCTCAGAATGGGTACAGGTGAAACCTACTAAACGCAGAATACAAATGTCTACATACAATAACTAAGAAAATGCCATGAAGGCTACGTTGAACAATTTGATGAGAATATTTCAGATTGTATATGGAACCAGCATATTGTAACCTTGATTGCACTAATGTACACAGGTATGATTTAACAATAAAAAAAAGAAATAAAAATCATAAAACCAAATGAAGTCAATAGTGTAAGGGAACAGAAAGTATTGCAGAAAGAACATTGCCAATTCCTAGCAAAATTTCTAACACTGGACATATATTTGGCACAGTAATCCAATTTCTACGTATATCTCCTAGATAAATAGTTAAGGACATGTTTTTTCCCAGTTATACTAGAAAAACTGAAAGCATTCTAAATGATCTACCATAGGAAATTGATTAAAAGAATTATGTTATGCAATTTTATTGCAATATAATTCTTTCATTTCAAACTATGGCATGAATGATAAAAGAAGATATAATGATATAGAAATATAGCTATTATGTTACAAAGAAAAAATATAGGCTGTGCATGGTGGTATACACCTTTAGTCCCAGCTACGTAGGATGCTGAAATAGGAGATCTCTTGAACCTCTTCGAGGTTACGGTATGCTATGACCACACCTCTGAATAACCATTGCACTACAGCCTGGGTAACACAGCAAGACCCCATCCCTAATATGTATATAATAATATTAAGCACCTAATATGTGACAGTCAGCATTCTAAAAACTTTATTAAAATGATTCACTTTATCCCAACAACCATATGAGAAAAGTACAATTACCATTTTTCAGACAAGGAAACAGGTAAGAATGTCAATAACTTGCCTGAGACCACGAAATTAGTGAGCAGAAGGGCCAGTGTGTGACCTCATGTTATCTGTCTTGAGAATCCACACTGGTCATAACTATGCTGTGAGCAGCAGGTATATCTAACATTGATAATGGTTCACAGACAAGAGTCTGAAAAGTTAGATGCTAAAACAGTAACAATGGCTATCAGTGGGTTATGGAATTAAAGCTAGTTTAAACTTTGTTTTCTCTCTGTTTGTCTTTGTAATTTCTCCCAGCTATGAAAATCATGTATTACTTGGGCTATAACAAGTGATAAATATTTAATTGAGGACTTTTTTGTTATGTTAACAGAATGAGTGAGAACTCACAAGGAGAACAAAGCCCTACAAAATCCAACCAGCAGAGAAAAATCTTCAAGAAGCATAGAGTTTTTAAAAATCAAAATGGTGCTTCAAGGTAACAATGGGATTTAGAATGTGAGTGGCATGGAAATCACTCACTTATAGCACCTATCAACCCACTTCAAGACTGCAATTATCAATAAAAGAAAGAAGAACAACAACAACAACAAAGAAAAGTAAAGTTCAGAAAAATTTTAGTTCTAGTTCTAGTCTGTTCCCATGAAAAGGAAAATGCAGCAACCTTACGGATGAGATGCTTGACGACTGGGATATTCAAATAGCACAGGCCCTTCTTGCTTCAAAGAAACCAGCATGATCAGACTTGGATTCCTCAAGGAGGCAGGCTTTACTTACTTAGTAGAGGGGTCACAGTCTTAAGATCTGTGCTGCACTGTCAATAGACACAAATTAATGTCCGGGGAAGTGCTGGAAAGATAAAGGCATGACTAGAGCAGGCAGTTGAGCATTTCTGGTGAGTCAAGGTCTCAGGGTGAGATTATTTAATCACAGAAATACAGGCTCCAGGAGAGAACTAGAGACAAACACCTAAAGAATCACAGAGCTTTGAAGCCCATATAGCTTACCACTCCCAACTGGCAGCTCTTAAAATTCAAATCTTCTTCAGTCATGCCATCTTCTAGCATCTAGTTCCTTTTCAGGTGGATGAACTTGTCCTTGTGGTAGATTTTATTATTGTTCAAAATATTATCTGCCTTTCCCTGTGGAAGGATTATTTTTCTCCACCCCACTAACATCAGGAGTGTCCATGTGACCTCCTTAAGCCAATGACATAAAAATGAAAGTTTCATGAAAATACTTCTAACTTGAAGCTTTAACAGTCACTATGTGCTCTGATATTCAGCTACGCTGATTTTTCTCTCTACCATAAAATTATTAATGTTGCAGCTAGGGGAAGCCCTGTTAGTGTGGGTCCCAGAGTAAATAAGGTATGTAGGATAATTACAGCTGACCCAAAGGGGACATGAAATGTAAGTGAGAAATAAATCTTTGAGGTTGCAAGCCAAGAGACTTTGGGCTGATTTGTTGCTGTAGCATAGCTTAGCATAAATTGACTGATACAATATTGTAGCCCTGCTTTTATACTGGGAGACCTGCCTAACACTAAGAATCACCTTCTTCTAAAATCTCTGTGACCTTTCTGCATTTCTAGAAATAGAAAACCTGGCCTGAGTTCATCTTCCTTTTTAGCAGTGAGGGAGCATTTTACTCCTTTTTGGATATTATGACTTAAATCACTGGTCTCTAGAATAAAGTAGTAGAATGATTTCCTCAAACCCTCATTCTACTACAAGCTTCACAAAGACTTGTATCAAAAGTCTCCTTTCTTCAAACATGTCATATGTCCCCTACCACTTCTGTGATAACAGGGTATTAGAAGCAAAGATAACTTCACCAGCAAAAAATGAAGAAGGTATTCAGACAACAGCCAAAAAAGTGACTCAACAGAAAATCCCTTGTTCTGGTCAATATTGTTGAGGGTTCTGGATTTCTCAAGACTTACATAAGGAAATTTACAGTTGGAGTAACACTATTTTGCAAGAGTCCAGGATTCCAACTGTTATCTATAGTTCTAGCCATTAGCAAGGCATCACTGTCACTGGTACTAAAATGCAAGCATCTGCTTTCTGGATGGTTTACGAGCAGTACTTTTAGATCTCTGCAAATCTATTACTTGGTTATTACAGAGGAGTCTTCAGGAGGAAATGAAAGTACAAGACGTGTTGGGAATCTCCAAAAGGCACCAGAAGAACAACAGCAATAACAATGATGATGACATTGGTCTTAGACAAAATGGCCAACATGAGCCTTTGCCAGATGGTGTTTGGTGTTCCCAGCTCCTCCCATGTGTTAATTCTTTTGTCCTTCCTAAGTGACCTAATAATAAAATACAACTTATTCTTACTTAAAGATAAGAAAAGAGAAAATTTAAAAGGTAACTTTTAAGGACCTATATCATAATTCAATGGAATCTTTTGATTTTTGAATCCAGGTCTCTTAACATCAGAGCTCAAGCACCTTAATCACCATATTACACTGCCTGAGATTAAGGATCCAAACATAAAAATATTTAGGAATCATTCCATATTTAGAATCTTCCTTGAAGAGAAGTTACATGGATAGATTTGAAAATTTTCAGTCTACATAGTTTTTCTTGGATTCCAAACAGTAGTGCTTTTTTGCTGTGTTAACTTGAACAACGTACTTAACCACTCCTGACAATTCTGTTCCCTTATTTATAGAACGAGGACAATAATTCTCATTTTATAGGGTTGCAATGAGGACAGAAAGTGGCAGGTGATGGAAACAACACCAGGAAACTCCAAAATGCCAAGTAAATGTCATTTGTAATAATTTATTTTTTATAATGCCATAATTGGCTATTCAGTGGCAACAATGGACCAATACTGACAAGTACTATTAAACCAGAAAACAGAAAACCTACTATCAAATTGGAGCATGCACTTTATTCCAAAGCACAGTAGCTTGTAGAGAACCAGAATTCCCACCAAAAGCAATAATAAAAGCCAATAGTATATCAAAATTCATCTGTTTCAAAACATCAGAGATTCTCTGTGGCAGCTAAGTTGTAAAAGCCAGATCCTCGGGGGGGGGGGGGAAAGGAAGCTTACTCAGGTGAGCTCAATTTTCCACATATTCATATTTTCCACAGGACATTTATCAATTACTGACACAGGTCAGGAGGCTGAATGGATAGGCATGGGTGATTGTCACAAGGGATAGAAACCAGCAGAGAGATAAGTAATTGCACAGGAGTGGGGTTAAAGTAAACTAGGGTTCAGGGTTGCCAAATTAGCAAGAAGTTGAGCAAGTATCAGAGATAGAAGGAAAGAACAGAGAAGTCAGGCCAACATCCAATACCAGTTTTCCTCTCAAGGCATTTATCTATGAACTGTCATTGGACAGAAGGCTCAGAGGCCCAATAAAAGGCATTAAAAGAAGGCACTGACAGTCTCACAGTGTTGAAGAGACAAAAATTAGGTTTGAAGACCTGCCTTGGAGAAGAGTTCTAGGAAATAGCTTAGGCTCCAAGCTGGCACACTGGAACTGGGGTAGACTGAGCAGCCCTGAGAATGTTGTGCACCCTCAAGTCAGCTCTAGCCATAGTGGTGTGCAAGGATCTGTGTCCTCCTCCTCCATCTGCAGGAGAAAAGGGCGAATCCACACAGAAGGCCAACAGCGTCATCCAGAAACCTCCATAGTTTGGCATATGTAATATCCAACATCCTCTTGAAATTACCAGGTATATCAAAATACAGGATCAACAGAGAAAGATGCAATCAATAAAAAGAGACCCACAATTGAGTCAGTAACTGGAGCCATGAGATTCACACTTTTAGTAAAATATTTGATGGAATAGATGAGAAGTTAGAGCATGTAACTACATAAATGGAATAAATATACAAAAATTAAACTGGGACTCTAGAACTGAAAACTGCAATAACTGAAAGTAAGAATTCCGTAGATAGGTTAAACGGTAGATCACACTACGAGGAAGAAAGCTGCAAGACACATGAGTAGAGATACCCAGATTAGGTACCAAAATTTTTTTAAATGATGAAAAGTACAAAAAAGATCATGAAAGATACACATGTACATATGCATATAAAACCTTGGATAAAGGCTTACCATATATAAATTTGCATGTTAAAATAGAAAATTGGACCAGATCAATACTTGAGTAGACAATAACAACAGAACTTTCTAACACTGTTGAAGACATCAAGGTATGGGTTTAAGAAGTGATACAAGAATATTACAAAATGATTACACCTAAGTACCTCATAGATAAACTGCTGAACATGAAAAAAGATAAAAAGGGAATATTGTCAAAAAATCCTGTAGAAAAGACAAACATTCAAAGGATCAAAAATTAGACCAATAGCTGACTTTTCAATAAAACAGTGGAAAACAGAACACATTGGAATGACATCTTTAAAGCAGAGAAAAAATAACCACAATTCTAAAATTCTAACATCAGGGAAAACATTCTGCACTTGTGAAGGTGAAATAAAAACATTTCTAAAACAGATAAAACCTAAGAGAATTCATTGCCAGAAGACCTGTGCTAAGGAGCTACGACAAGGAATTCTTCAGGAGGGATAAAAATGATTTCATACAGAAAATGTAGGATGGAGGGGCGGTGCCTGTGGCTCAAAGGAGTAGGGCACTGGTCCCATATACCGGCGGTGATGGGTTCAAACCTAGCCTGGGCCAAAAAACTGCAAAAAAAAAAAAAAAGGAAAGAAAATGTAGGATGGAAAGGCTATCTATGAGAATGAATATAATAAAATATTGACTTTACCCAAAAATGTATCACTTCTAAGAGTTTTGCAGTAGAATCCCTGGTGTTTTCCAGATATACAATCATATCATCTGCAAAGAGTGAACGTTTGATCTCTTCTGACCCTATATGGATACCCTTGATCACCTTTTCTTCCCTAATTGCAATGGCTAAAACTTCCATTACAATGTTAAAGAGCAGTGGAGACAATGGGCAACCTTGCCTGGTTCCTGATCTGAGTGGAAATGATTTCAATTTAACTCCATTCAATACGATATTGGCTGTGGGTTTGCTGTACACTGCTGGTGGGAATGCCAACTAATATGTCCCTTTTGGAAAGACGTTTAGAGAACACTTAGAGATCTAAAAATAGACCTGCCATTCAATCCTACAATTCCTCTACGAGGTATATACCCAGAAGACCAAAAATCACAATATAACAAAGATATTTGTACCAGAATGTTTATTGCAGTCCAATTCATAATTGCTAAGTCATGGAAAAAGCCCAGGTGCCCATCGACCCACAAATGGATTAATAAATTGTGGTATATGTACACCATAGAATATTATGCAGCCTTAAAGAAAGATGGAGACTTTACCTCTTTCATGTTTACATGGATGGAGCTGGAACATATTCTTCTTAGCAAAGTATCTCAAGAATGGAAGAAAAGTATCCAATGTACTCAGCCCTACTATGAAAGCTATAACCCAATTATAACCTAAGAATATGGGGAAAGAGGAAAGGGGTGGGGGAGAATGGACAGAGGGAGGGTAACTGGTGGGACCACACCTACAGTGCATCTTACCAGGGTACATGTGAAACTTACTAAATGTAGAATATAAATGTTTTAACATGCCAGGAAGGCTATGTTAACCAGTGTGATGAAAATATGTCAAATGGTCTATAAAACCAGTATATGGTGCCCCATGATTGCATTAATGTACACAGCTATGATTTAATTAAAAAAAATACCAACGCATAAGTGATTAAGTTAAATATAAATGGTCTAAATGCACAACCAATTGAAAGTATACAATTGAATTAAAAACTATATGTTAATCTTAGAAGAGACAAAACTTAAATACAGGAACAAATAAAAGTCAAGAATAAGGAGTTGGAAAAGTTATATCTTGCACATGCTAAACAAAATAATGTAAAGCAAAGTAGCTTTTAAGGCAAGAAACATAAATATAATCAGAGAGAAAGAAAATTCATACTGATAAAATGGTCAATCCTTCTAGAAGATACAGCATCCCAAATTTGTAACTAATAATGTACCAAATACATAAACAAAAAAACAAAGTTTTTTTTATCAACCAATGGACAAACATAACAGCAGACTTTAATAAACTCAGCAACTCACAGTATCTAGTTGAACAAGCAGAATAAAATATCAAAAAAAGTAAATCTTAACATGATTAACAATATTTATCTAATTAAAATATATAGGATGTTTCACTTAATGATGTAACAAATGAAATTCTCAAGTATATCTGGATGGTTATTAAAATTTTCCATTCTCTGAATTATAAACCAAATCCAAGTAACATCAAGGACTGAAATTATTCAGAATATACTATTTGATGACATTATTACAAGTTGATAACAAAACAAAAACTAGAAAAACTAAGACTTCTAAAATGTTTATAAACTAAATAAATTCAATTGTTAATAGCCATCGTTAATTACCATGAAAATAACATAACATTTTCTCTGAATTTTAATTAAAACACTATTGGTAGAATGTAGATAAAGTTGTAATGAGAGGAAAATACACCTGTTAGAAATGTACCTGTTGGAAAAAAGAAAAGTAGAAAATAATTATCTGGTAATCTAACACAAAAAATGTAGAAAAAGAGCCAAGAAAATAAAAAATGCTAAAAAATAATAAATATAAGGGCAAAAAAAAACAGGAAAAAATAAAGTAGAAAAAGCTGGCTCTTTGAAAAGACATACAAAATTTTGATAAACACCTAGCAGGACTGGTGAAGGAAAAAAAGAACTAGCTTAAGTTACAGTCAAGAATGGCGGAAGCAATATCATAACAAACCCCACAGATATTTAAAAGACAGTATAAGAATATTAAAAACAACTTTATTCCAACATATTTGAAAATTCAGATCAATGGAAAAATTCCTAGAGAAACATGACTGAGCAAAACCAAAACAGGAAGAGATGGTAAATCTGAACAGTCCTACATAAATATAAGAAATCAGTAAATTCTTCCAAACATTTAAGTTATAATTAACACCAGCCTTCCACAAAATCTTCCTGAGGAAAATAAATACCATGAATATTCCCATCTACTTTTGTAAGGTCAGAATTATTTAAAATCTGATATGACTGGTATAAAAGAAAAGAAAGTTATAGACCAATCTTTCTAACGTACATGAATATAAAATTTTTAAACAAAAATTTTAAATATATCTAGTAAGTGAATATAGCAATAATCTCAATTATTCAAAAGAAAAATAATCAAAATAAACCCCCATATTAACAGAAAAAAAGAAGGGAAAAATCATAATAATGCCTAAAGGCCATTTATAAAATCCAAAGACCATTCACGATTATTTTAAGCAAGCTATTTGCTGAATAAAATAAAATGTCTTTAATCTAACACAAAGCAACTTAAAAACCCTACAGTGACAATCATCATCAAATTTGAATGATTGAAAGCTTCTACTCTGGAATAAGCAACAAGACCAGGATGCTTGCTGTTCTCATTGCTACCCAACAATACATCAGAAATACTGTGCCATAACGCAAGAAAATGAAATAAAAACATTGAAAAGTAGGGCGGCACCTGTTGCTCAGTGAGTAGAGCGCCAGCCCCATATACCAAGGGTGGTGGGTTCAAACTCAACCCCAGCCAAACTGCAACAACAAAAACAAAACAAAGCCAGGCGTTGTGGCGGGCTCCTATAGTCCCAGCTACTCAGGAGGCTGAGACAAGAAAATCACCTAAGCCCAAGAGCTGGAGGTTTCTGTGAGCTGTGATGCCACATCACTCTACCCAGGGTGACAAAGTGAGACTCTGTCTCAAAAACAAAAACAAAAAAAATTTTAAAGGAAGAAGTAAAACTGTCATCATTCACAGCTCACTGGCTTACATATACAAAAGCTCCAGAAGAATATACAAACTACTAGAAATAAAAGTGAATTTCATCAATAGCCCCCAAATTGATTATATTTCTATATACATCAGCAATAATTAGAAAACAGCATTTTAAGATACCATTTGTATTATCATCAAATACTTAAGAATAACAAAAGATATGTAATCCTTCTCTACAAAAATCTATAAAGCATTACTGAGATAAATTAGAAGATATCTTAATAAATGAAAGAATATACTACATTCATCAGATAAAAGATCGATTAAATGCATATGCCAACTGTCCCACAAATCAGGCTATAGATTTGATGTAATTCCAATCCTCAAAGAGCTCAAAGTAGACCTTCCATTAGATCCTGCAGTTCAATTACTAGGTATCTACCCAGAAAAAAAAAAATCATTTTTACATGAGAACATTTGCACTGGAATGTTTACTGCAGCTCAATTCACAATCGCCAGGATGTGCAAGCAACCCAAGTGCCCATCAATCCATGAATGGATTAATAAACTGTGGAATATGTGTACCATGGAATTCATTCAGCCATAAAGAAAGATGGGGACTTTGCATCTTTTGCATTAACCTGGATGGGGTTGAAATACATTCTTCTTAGTAAAGTATCACAAGAATGTAAAAGCAAGTATTAAATGAAACAAATAGAAAAAGAACTATAGGCCCACAGGAGAGAAAAACACAAGTATATTAAAGTTGTGGGAGAGGAAGAGGGAAAGGAAAAAAGAGGAGAAAGAAGGGGACTTGGTAAGGATTCACCTAATGTGCACAATGTAAGGGTATACAGCAAACCTACTGGATGAAGGGCTCAACTACAACTTGAACTTTATCATAGAAATGCAAAAATATAACCTAATCATTTGCACCTTCATATTAATCTGAAATTAAAAAAAAAAAAAAAAAACTTCCAGGGCCACTTCCATCTTTAACATTCTATGACTTGGGCAATACACTCCCAACTCTTTTAATTAAGCATTCCTTATGGCCTGAGATGAATGATCAATACGCTCAGCAGTTGAACCTCTCCACCAATAAGCTTGATGTTTCTTTGAAGTCTCACATCTTATTTTTAAAAAGAGAAAATCATGTGAACTTTCAAACTACTCCATAATATTCTGTTTGTCTTCATCTGAAAATATTTCCTACCAATTGTCACATAAAAACCATACTCCAAAAAGGTGCACCATATTATTGTGACGTGACCCTGCAGCCTGCACACCACTAGGTTCAGTACTTCTAGGGGTAACATATCCCTATTTTAAAACAACAGGCTTAGAGAAGGGGTTACAAATTCATATTCCTGCAGGGATCAGGCAGATGAGGTGAAACGGACCAGTTGTAAGATAAGTTGGTACAGAAAAGAGTGAGCACATGCCCAGCCCTAGGTGGGCACTGAGATCCACTCAGCTGTGTGGTTTTTTTTTTGTTTTTTTTTTTTTGTAGAGACAGAGTCTCACTTTATGGCCCTCGGTAGAGTGCCGTGGCCTCACACAGCTCACAGCAACCTCCAACTCCTGGGCTTAAGCGATTCTCTTGCCTCAGCCTCCCGAGTAGCTGGGACTATAGGCGCCCGCCACAACGCCCGGCTATTTTTTGGTTTTGCAGTTTGGCCGGGGCTGGGTTTGAACCCGCCACCCTCGGTATATGGGGCCGGCGCCCTACCGACTGAGCCACAGGCGCCGCCCAGCTGTGTGTTTTTTAATCCCTACGCAGGTCAAACACATCTGCAAGATGAATAAAGTCTGGACACGACTACTTCCTCGTCTCTCATTGTGAACATATGTTCTTCTATTTTCCGTCCAACACCTGGGCAATCCTTACACTGTTGCTAATATCCGTTCTCCAAATACCCAGCATTTTTCTTCTTATAAAAGATATTTATTTCAAATAGAGATAAAGCACAGAAGCTTTGGCATATATTTATTGAGTGAAACTGTATAATATATTCTGAAAATCAGATGGCTTAACCTATGCAATCTCTAGAAGGAAAATTACCCTTTTCCAATAGATACACTCACATTTTATGTGACATTTTTAACAGCCTCGAAGTTTCAACCTCCACCAGCAATATTTGAATTGCTTTTAATTTAGCGAGTACGGAGAAGAGAATAATTTGGCAGCTCCTTCTTGATACGTGTCAGATGCTGGGTTCTTCCCATGAGAATCTGGTGTTCACAAAAATGATTTTTTTCCATTCATGCTGCTGAGAGCATCCCCCTCCCAGAGTCACCGTCAGATGGCTGTCACTCTTGAGGCACTGCCCTACTCTGAAATGACAGGGTGGCTTTTTTAATAACTTAATACAATGAAGAATTTGATCTGATCTATTAAAGAAAGGGAAAAATTAATTTGAAAACTGACACCGGTGACTTTACAATTATGTGTTGTGGCTCTTGTACTACTTGTATTCAAAGGCTACTGTTTGTCTGACTTACTTGTAATAAAATGTCCTTTATGGGGAACAAGATCATATTGTTGGGGGAGTCCATTGTTAAGTCAAGAAGATTTAATTGGTATATAGTGAAAAGGTAAAAGAGTTATCTCCTCCATGGCCCAGAGGTCCTTTAGAATTTTAGTTACAAAACATTTTAGAATAATAATAGTGATAAAGATAATGATCTGAGTACCCTGATTGAGTACTAACCATCTTCTAACACTGGGCTGAATGTTTCATGCACATTTTTTACTTTATCCTCTTAACCCTTTTAAGGCAGGTACTGACAATACCCCTTTCACCTAAGAGACTGAGGTTCAAAGAAGTAACTGTCACTTGCCATATCTTTCAGAAGGTGAAAAATATCCAGTCTGTATCTGATACCAGGGACTATGTTCTTAACCACTCAATCATTCACCATCTAAAAAATTGGAGGAGACCCCCTTGGAAAATCAACTACCTAACCTCATATCCTGCATGGGTAACACACCCCTCACTGGGCCAAATCTAGTCATTTTGCAATCTTCCCCAGCTTAGTGAGTGTCACATTGAGCTGCTTAAGTCAGAAATCCAGGAGACATCCATCACTGGTTCATAGTCTTCCTCCCCTCCTTGCCCAAATTTATTACCTCTTAAAGACCTGTAGACTGTACCTCTACCTCTCCTCTGGTGACTGCACCACCCCTTCTCATCTCTATGCCTTCACCACCAGCAGCAGTTTGTCCAAGAAGCCATCATTTCTTCAGTACTGCAGCAGCCCTCACTTTCCAGTGTGGGCAGTTGGTGAATGCTCCCTTCCTGTACGTAATGCCCCCTCCCTACTTGTCTCTCCCACTTCTCTGCTTCCTCTCTGTCCCTTAGACATATGGACTTTTTTTGTTTGTTTTTGAGATGGAGTCTCACTTTGTCACTGGAGGTAGAGTGCCGTGGCACCATACCTAACAGAAACCTCAAACAAACTCTTGAGCTCAAGAGGGCCTCTTGCCTCATCCTATAGAGTATCTGGGACTATAGGCGCCCACCACAATGCCTGGCTATTTTTTATTGGCAGGGTCTCGCTCTTGCTCAGGGTGGTCTCGAATCAAACTCCTGAGCTCAAGCAATCCATCTGCCTGGGCCTCCAAAAGAGTGCTAGGATTACAAGCTGAGCCACCATGCCCCACCTTGAATTCAATTCTCTTCACCTTCTTAACTCCTATTCACCCTTCAAATCTTAGCTCATTAATACTGCCTGGGGACACTGAGACAGGGAAGCTGAAGGACAACTGAGACCAGGTCAACCTCTAGCATAAAACCACTTATTTCTCTTTTGAAACACTTATCACAATGTATGCATATGGCTACATGATTAATGGGTCATTCATTTGGACAAATTAAAAACAAACTATGGTGCACACTGTGCGGGGGGAGGCATACTTACACCTTGCCTCAATTATTTGTGGGAAAAAACAAAATATGTAAACAAAACACAGGTAACCCCCAATATTCTGAAATTAAAAAAAAACTGTCAAAAAAGAAATACAAACTTTGTCTGAATGACTGAAATTTCTGAATTGAAAAACAACCAGAGACCATAGGTTAAAATGATAAAATTGCACATATTTTGAGGTCAGAAATCTGAGTTTGAATCCTGACTTTACTTACCACTACTTACACTCTACTTATACTTGACTTCAGCTTTATGACCTTGGACAAACACTTGAGCTCTTTGATTTTTAGTTTTCTCATATCTAACATGAATATAGTGCCAAATTCCTTCAGTCCCAGGGTGACTATCCAGACCAAATAGAGTAGAGAGATGAAAATACCTTCTTCATAGTTCCTGCTACATGGTAACTTTGGCTTTATATGAAGTATGAAGTGTACCCTTCTTCTCTAAAAAGAATGCATTTATATATGTATGTGATAAATGTTTATAGTTAAATAAGACACATAAGTCACTCCTGTAAGTGTTATGTAAGTGTTATGTCTTTCTAATTATCACTACTGTAGCTTTCTGTGCCTAGAACTATGCCTGGATTAGCATAAACACCCAATAGGTATCCATTAAATAAGGGAATGAATGAATAAACAAGAACGATGTCATGGCAGCTTTTCATGCATATCTCCATATGGTTTCAGTTCCTGACCACCACAACACAGTGACTATTATAATAAAGGGAGTCATGCAAAGGTTTTGGTCTCCAGTGGTATGTGCTGTACTATAAGGTAGTCTCTTAAGTGAGCAATAGCATTATCTCTCATTAAAGAATAAACATACTTGAATTAAAAAAAAAATTATTGCTAAAAAATGCTAACCATCATCTGAACCTTCAGCAGGTTGTAAACTTTTTGCTGTGGGAGGGCGGCTGACCAGTGAGGGTGGTGGTCACTGAAGGTTGGAGGGGCTGTGGCAATTTCTTAAAATAAGACAACCACATTGATTGACTCTTCCTTTCAGAAAAATTTTCTCTAGCATATGCAATCCTGTTCCATAGCATTTTACCCACAGTAGAACTTCTTTCAAAATTGGAATCAATCCTCCCAAACTCTGTGGCTGTTATATCAACTAAGTTTAAGTAATGTTTACCTAAATCCTCATTGATGTTATGTCAACAATGTTTACAGCCTCTTCACTATGAATAGATTCTACCTCAAGAAGCCACTTTCATTGTTCAACCATAAGAAGCAACTCCTCTTCCCTTCAAGTTTGACCATGAGATTACAGCAATTCAGTCCCACCTTCAGGCTCCACTTCTAATTCTAGTTCTCTTGCTCTTTGAAACACATCTGCAGTTACTTCTCCACTGAACTTTTAAAATCCTCAAAACCATTCATGAGGGTTGAAATCAGCTTCTTCCAAAATCCTATTAATACTGATATTTTGACCTCCTCTCATGAATTATGAATGTTCTTAATGACACTGATAATGGCAAATCTTTTCCAGATGGTTTCGGTTTACTCTGCCCAGATGCATCAGACGAATCACTATCTGTGGCAGCTTTAGTCATACAATATTTTGTGAATAATAAGATTTGAAAGTCAAAGTTATTCCTTGAACCCCCATGGGTTACAAAATGGATGTTGTGTTGACAGGCATAAAAACAACATGAATCTCCTTGTACACGTCCCTCAGAGCTCTTGGGTGATCAAGTGCATTGTCAATGACCCAAAATATTTTGAAAAGAATATTTTTTTTTGTATGGTAGATCTCAACAGAGGGCTTACAATATTCAGTAAACCATGCTATACACAGATATGCTGTCACTCGGGCTTTGTTGTTCCATTTCTAGAGCACAAGCAGAGTAGATTTAGTATAACTTTTAAGAGCTCTGGGATTTTAGAAATGGTAAAAGCATTGGCTTCAACTTAAAGTCACCAACCACAGTTGCCTTCTTTTGAGTCAGCCTATCCTTTTAAGTTCAGAAGCCAAACGTGGACTTCTTGTCTCTTGCTATGAAATATTTCAATGTCCTTCTCTCAGTATAAGGCTATTTCATCTACTTTGAAAATCTGTTGTTTCCTGAGGCCACCTTCATTCCGATCTTGTGAATCAGCACTTGCTGCTTCACCTTGTACATCTTTGTTTTGAGACTTCTTTCCTTAAACCTCATGAACTCACCTCTGTTAGCTTCCAACTTCTCTTCTGAATTTCCTTCATCTCTCTCAACCTCCAGAGAATTGAAAAGAGTAAGAGCCTTGCTCTGATTTAGGCTTTTTTTCTTTTCTTTTTTTTTTTAATTTTTATTAAATCATAGCTGTGTACATTAATATGATCATGGGGCACAATACACTTGGTTCATAGATCGTTTGACACATTTTCATCACACTAGTTAACGTAAGAAAATGCTATGAAAGCTATGTTCTTTTCTTTTCTTGAGACAGAGTCTCGCTCTGTCACCCTGGGATGTCACAGCTCACAGCAACCTCAAACTCTTGGCTCAAGTTAACCTTCCTGCCTCAGCCTCTCGAGTAGTTGGGACTACCGGAGCCCACCGCAATGCCTGGCTAAGTTTTTCTATTTTTAGTAGAGACGGATATCTCACTCTTGCTCAGGCTGGTCTATAACTCCTGAGCTCAGGTAATCTGCCCACCTAGGCCTCCAAGAGTGCTGGGATTACAGGTATGAGCCACCCACCGCACCCTGCTTGAATTAGGCCTTGACTTAACTTAAGAGAATGTGTTGTTGCTGGTTTGATCTTCTATCCAGACCATTCAAATTTTCTCCCTATCAGCAGTAAGGCTGTTTCACTTTCTTACTATTTGTGTATTTACTGGCGTAGCTTTTTAAATTTATTTCAAGAATGTTTCCTTTGCATTCACAGCCTGGCTAACTGTTTGATGCAAGAGGCCTAGCTTTCAGCCTACTCAGCCTTCCTTACCAAGACTAATCATTTCTAGCTTTGTTTTGTGGTGTTTTTTCATTTAAAGTGAGAGATGTGAAACTTTTCCTTTCCCTTGAATACTTAGAGGCCATTGTAGGGTTATTCGTTGGCCTAATTTCAATATCATTACATCCAAGGGTATAGGGAGGCCCCTATGGAAAAGGAGAGTGATGGAAACAGCCTGTGGCAGAGCGGTCAGAACACAGACAACACGTACAGACTAAGTTGACTAAACATCTTATATGGCTGAGCTTAGCGGTGCCTCCAAACAATTACAATAGAACATCAAAAACCACTTATACCAGATCATCACATGAGATACAGTGTAATAAAAAACTTTGAAATATTGAGAGAATTACCAAAATGTGACATAAAGACACAAAGTGAGCACATGCTGTTGGAAAAATGCCACACACAGACTTGCTAGATAGATACAGGGTTGAAACAAACCTTCAATTTGCTAACAAAAAAAAAAGCAATGTCTGCAAAGCCTGCATACATTTCCAAATATTTCATAATTTGGTCATCCAAGTAGTTCAACTCTCTATTCTAAAATCTATGTAAGTTCTAGAAACAGATGGTGATGATGGTTGCACACACTGTGAATGGACTTAATATACATAGAAATGATAAAAATGATCAATTTTGTTAGGTCTATTTTGCTAGTTTTTTTTTAAGTTCATAAATATCTTTTCTCTGAGTGAAAAATAAAAAATTAACCTCGGTGTCTGAATAACCATGACTTCTTTACCAATCATATTTCTTACAGTTACCTTGCCCTCTACATCATAACGGATTTCTTCTCAAGAGTTGCTGCAGCTTCCAGACAGCTCAAGTGTCTAGAAAGCAGGAAATTGACATTATGCCGCTGACTGGGGTGGCGGTTGGGGGTAGGTGGCGGGGACCTAGAATTGACTTGATTACTAAAGCTCTGGTGGAAAGCAGAAAAGTGATTTTCAGTGACAACTGACATCAAGGGAGTGAATGTTAAAACAGCAGGCAGGGGGCTCAGCCCCCGTGGTCCTAACTGCAAAAACCAGAGATATAGGCAATCAGCAATAGATTTAAAACAGAACCATTCTGGAAAATATCCAAGGGCTTGGGGGAGGAGTCACAATCTATAAATATAAAAGCAGTGGTGAGTTAAGTGATAATTAGATTGGTGAAAAGAGACGCAGTGGATAATTGAAAAGAATCTTCTCGCCAACAATGACATCTCCAGACATACTTGCAATCCACAAAATATAAAGGAGAAAAGAAAAAGAAGAGATTCCTCCGATATGAGAAATTAAAGCCGAGCACACTGGCTGTGCAGCTCCCTCCCAACCTCTTCTTTTTTTTCTTCAGAGAAAGCAACAAAATGAGGAGTGAAAAAGAAAATGCTGATTACAACGAAAGCCTTTGACAAGAAACCCAATACGACTGAAACAGACAAGCTGTTACTACAAAAGAACTAAAATCTATAAAAAGAATTTTTAAACTAGTTTGATTTCACGTGCCCATGTTTGCAAACATAGATCAATTTTAGATTGGACTCATTTGGATCTCTGAATTTAATAAAATCTCATTAATTTTAAGAAAGGTCAGAAAATGAACAAAAACAAGGTGACATTCGAGTTGCTAGCTTTGGATTATCCAATATTTTAGTAAAAAGCAACTGGCTATCCAAGCAGCTGTAAGGTATTTCTGACTTTCACTAATCTAGCGCTGTCTTAATCAGGTTTGCCGTAAAATAATCCTGAGACACGGGAGACAGTGCTAAACAGATACAGATCAAGTGTAATAGATTTTTCTTATAAATTGAATTTCAAGATATATATGGTTAGGATCCTACAGTGGAGAAAATGTAAGTGTAGCTACAGAGAATTGCTGTGAAACACACAGAAAAATCAAGAGGCACAGAGAAAACTCATGAGAAAGAGATAACCCACAGGGCTGAGTTCCAAACAAATGGACCCCAGCAAGAGCCAGGGGGCGCTTCTGTATAATGGCTAGGTTTGCTTTTGTTTTTCCGTGTAATTAGAGTTTGGGGAGTGGAAATGCAAGAAACGAGGAAGCACTAGATGAGGACGACCAAAACGTTTTGGGCCCCAGGTAACCACCCAAGAGAACAAAACTACTTCTACGTCGTCTTTAAAGATCTTCTCTCAGAGAGTAAGGGAAAACAATGATGAGCAGTACAAGCTGGGTGGTGCAAACCTGGGGCTCTGGGGCAGATCTTCTACTTTACGATCCCTGCCTCACCCTTGCTGGCTGTGGTCCTGGGTAAGTTACACGGATGCTCAATGCCTCAGACTGTGCAGGGTCCAAATGCAGGTGATAGCGGCTCCCATCGCATAAGGGAAAGTGAAGATAAAATGAGTTTGGAAACTCATGTGTTTGCGCACCACATGTGAGCCATGTGTGTGACAGCAACAGTTCTGACCAAGAGGAAGGGAAATAGAATCTTAGGAGAAAGAAGACAGAAATGAAATTCTGCTTTTCAAAGGGGGGAGGAGGAAGCCCTGAGTGAGAACATTGCAGAAACAGAAATGCAATTACTGTCCTCAAGAGAAGTGTTAGTGAGAGATCTCCAGCAATAAAGGGCGTTGGTGGGTATGGGAATCTCCAAAGAAATCCCCAAAGTAACCACGACCAAAAGAGCCTGCTTAAAACATCTACCAACTCCAGAAAATGCTGCCACCAGCTCTTGACAGTTTCAGTCAAGTAAACACTTTCACCTTCTTTCTTTTCTTCTTCCTAGCCCTTCTCCAACCTTGCAGAGGACAGAATTGATGGTCAATAGGATGAGGCAGCAGACAGAGAGAAATCAGCCACCTCCCTTTGGTGGCAACAAGCTGCCTTGTGTACTACAAACCCCAGAAATCAAGTCCAAAGTTCTGGCAATTGCACAGGACAGCATATTTTAGTTATTGACGTGTCACTGAGTTCTGTAACTTACAGAAGTTGTAGGTTACTAGAAGTTTCTATTACTAGTCACTGGAAAGTCAGGGGGCCCTTCCATAATTTTTATCCAGAGGTAATCCAGCCCCACTGACTAAATTTATAGAGACAAAAATAAAGTTACTTTAGGATTAAATCATACAAAATATGCTCATTTAACCTAGTGGTTAGATGCTTTAGGGCTCAGAGTAATAGCTAAAAAACTCTTATTTCCAAAGAACCTTTACTGAGTGCTGGAAACATAGTAAACGTACCATCCCACACACCATCTCATTTAACTTTCACAACCATATTAAGGGTTGGGCACTGTTACCATCCCTGTTTTACAGATGGGGAAACTGACAACTTGGCCAAGGTCATGAGAGTTGGTGATAGAGCTAGGATTTCCAGCCAGTGTGCCAATTCTTTGCACCTCCTCTTTCTTTGGGGATGGCTTACATGATACAAATAATGATTATCCTTTATTTGGGGATCACCTTGTGATTGACATGGATTAGCTCAAATTACTCTCAATAAGAGGTCTCCATGATCAACCAAACTGCTGCAGAGGGACAGTCAGTGGCACCAGAGTCTCCAGCCATGGCAGGTAAACTGGGATGTGAACCATGAGCTACTGCAAATGTCAAATGGGGTGATTATTATTATAGCTCCTATTATTATAGCACAGCCATACGGAGAGGTCAGGATTTGGAGCAAGCCAAAATAACAGAGGGTGTGTCAGAGCAGGCAGGAGGGAATGTGGCATATTCCAGGAGCCGCAAGAGCAAGGACTGGTCTCTCACAGAGAAACTCATTCACAGGGGCAGCCTGGGAAGTGAATCAGGCAGAGAATAAACAATAAATCCATGAAACAACTGTTCGCACTTGTGCGCCCGCTTGCCTCCTAGGACACTCTCATCACTCACGTTAAGAAGAAATGGAGCAATAACCAACCTGGGGACCTCGGAATGAAATCAGTGGAAATGGACTCCTCCTTTGGCGATGCCGGAGCCATAAATCCGCAGCTCGCCAGGACGCCAGGCCAGCTCTGGCGCTCAGGTGCTGTACATCTTCCTCTGACCCATCAGGAATGTTTCCCTCTTGTAAACAGCAGTGGCTGTTGTAGTTGTGATTGTTTTACCTTCCGTGCCTGACTCCATGGAGTGAATTAAAAACAAGATAGTTCAGTGGAAAAAAATAATTTGTATTCATCTCTGAAGACCAATCTGGATTTGAATGTACCTGCTTCTGAGAAGCTCAAGGAAAGTGCATTTTATCTGTGGCACAGGAAATAGGATCTCCAGCGAGGAATACTTTTAAGGTTACCTGGTTTAAATTCCTCAGGGTCTAGCACAATCCATGCAGGTCGACAGTGGACAAGTAGTAGATGTTAATGTTGCCTGGTTGGTTGATGACATGGAGAAAAAAACGAATGAGGGAAATGATTAATACAGAGGACAGCATATGGCCTCTGAGGTCAGACCTGCTTAGGCCCAGATCCTACTCAATCACCAGCTTCCTTGTGACTTTGGCCAAGCCACTTGACCTCTCTCAGCCTTGTGGATTATGTACAAAGGGATAATAAGTAACAGCTACAGGGTGGACTTCTGTTTGCTACTTTGTTTGGTTTCTTTCTGGTGTCCACTGATTTTTTTTACTTCCTGTAACATCTTGATTTGGGTTTGGTGACCCACCCCTCTTCCACCCCTTAGCACGATGGTCACTGGGGTGGCTCAAACTTGATCCATAGTCCCAGGAGTGAATGAAGATAGAACTTCAGCCCAGGTTAACAAGTGTGTTGCTTTCCTAGAGGTGCAACATCAGAGTCAGGCCAGTCCCAGATACATGAGTCAGGGATCCCCACAGAAACAGAACCAGTAGAGTGAGAGTGTATTTGTGTGTGTGTTTAGAGAGAGAGAGAGGTTGAGCGGAAAAGAGATTTATTCTAAGGCTTGGCTCACGTGATGGTGGGGACTAGCAAGGTGCGGTTAGGCTAACAGGCTAGAGACGAAGGTGCGCTTTGATGTCGCAGTACTGGATCCAAAATCTGCAGGGCATACCAGCAAGCTGGCCTCTTAGGTAGTTTCTATGTGGCAGCCTTGAGCCAGAGCTCCTTCTCCTTCCTGAGAAAACCTCCATCTTTGCTCTTAAGGCTTTCAATTGATCAGTTGAGGCCCACCCCTATTACCGAGGATATATGCTTTACTCAAAATCTACCAATTTAAATATTAATCACATCTTTTAAAAAAAAGACCTCCATATCAACATCTAGATTGGTGTTAGACCAATCGCCTAGCCAAGGTGACATCAAATTAGCCATTGCAACAGCAAGTTCCAATGGCAGCACTTGTTTGAGGTGTAGGAGAAGCCAGCTCTCTCCTTTCTGCTGCACTGAGGCCTAAAAGGATGAGGGGAGGGAGTGAGGGAGGCCAGGTGCTGCACAGCTAAACACACAGAGCCAGGCCACGCTTGCCAGGGGAGACCCTCAGAGGTGGCAAGTCCCAGTCCAAGTGGCCAACGTCCCCGGAGACAGGAGAGGCCAGCACGGCCTGAGATGGTGTCTAAGAGATGGGAAGTTCTTTCTCTGAATTACCTAGGTTTGGCATTAAAATTTTTAAGTAGATTTTAATATGTATGTTTACATATGAGTGATCTTTTAAAAATAAAAAGGCCAAACAGCATAGAGGAAATATTGAAAAGTAAGTCTCCCACCCTCCCCAATCCCCAATCTACTTGGCCTTACCTACAGATCAAACACTATTCATTTTGTGTCCATCCTCCAGAGCTCTCCTAAGTATACACCCTGTGTGTCTGACTGTTTCTCTCTTTATACAAAAAGAAACAAACTATCCCTAGTGTGGCTCACACTGATTATTTTATTTTTCCTTAAAATATGACTAGGACCTCAACTCTTATCAGCATAATGGATGCAATAGGACGTACCCCACATTTCTTAACTCCCCATCAATGGACAGCACGTGAGATTTTTGTCTGGTTCTCTGTTTATTTCCAATAATGCCGCAGTGAACATCCTTACACATTTGTCTTTGCACTCATGTAAAATTACATTATAAAACTAAATGCATAATTCTGTACTTATGACCAAAATGTCTGTTAAGCCAGTGTTTTACACTGCCACCAACAATATGAAAGTGTGTGTTCATGTGAAGGGAATTAAATACACACACACATACACACACAGAGGCTCTCAACAATGGTCCCAGGCCTACTGACTGAGAATTATAGGTGAAGATCTCTGGATTAAGTATTTTTAAAAACTTCCTGGACAATATAGATCCTGGGTAATTGTACATATACGTGCACCAGATATACACAATTTCACATACATTTCCTATATATATAATTTTTAGAGAAGTGTAGAAAATGAACAGGGAACAAAAAGCTAATTCTTTTCTAAGAAAGTAAAACTGCTTAGGAAACTCATGCATCCCAGGGTAGACAGTTTCATTAGCACCTAAAAATAAAAGGTACAGCATTCTTTACTAGCTTTTACATATTAATATGATAAGAAATGATGACTAATTATTTCCTGATGGTTCAACGGAACAATCTCTCTTTGGAGAAAGTATTTAGGCCTTGAGAGTCATAGACCGGGGTTAGATTTCTTGTTTTGTTATTTACTAGCCAAGTGACTTAACCCCTTGGAACCCCAGTTATCTCACCTGTAAAATGGAAATAGAATATCCTTCCTGCGGCTGTGTAAAGATGAAGATGGCAAAGTTCTCAGCCCAGTATTATCAACTCAAAAATCAGCCCCTTCCTTCATTCTTTACAATGCCCTCAAAGGATTCTTCCACATGCATTTAGCTAGCAAGGCTGAAGGAGATGTGGAAACATCTGAAGAAAGGTCTTTACAGGTTCTTTTCTATAATACAACACTGACTCCAAATGTGCCTACTATCCAGGCACTGCAAGAGTCCCTGGGAATTCACAAATGAGTAAGTGCCCAAAGATTTCCAAGTTAATTAAAACAAGTACAAGATTAAAAAAGAAAAATCAGTGATTACTGGAACACATGGTAACTGCTACTATAGGAGTTTACACAAAATATGATGTGAGCACAGAGGTGAAAAGTCACAGCCCAGCCTGGGGAAGAGTTTAAAAAGGATAATGCCTCTTCCCTGGATATTACAGGAGAAAAAGTAACACAAGTTGGTGAGAATAAGTGTGTTTTCAAGACCTGGGAACAGTCTCCATAACCTTTTGCATGATTGCTGCAGCCCCCCAGCTGCTCTCTCTGTTTCCAACCTTGGTGCACACATTCTATTCTCAAAACAACAGCCAGAGTAATTCTGTTAAGACATGAAGTCTTCCATATCCCTCTACTCAAACCCTCCAATGTCTTCCCACTTCATTCAGAGTAAAAGCCAGAGAGAGTCCAAGTAATAATCTCCCAATCCCCATATGAGATCTCTCTTTCTCTCTCTCTCTCTCTCTTCCTCCCTCTCTTTCTGATGTTCCTCAAACCCATTAGGCACCCTTCAACCTCAGGGCCTTTGAATCCACTATTTCCTCTTACACAGAATCCTCCGCCCCCAAATGTCTACAAAGCTTATTCTTTCACCTCCACGGTTCCCCACAGTACTTCCCTCTTCTGTCATAGTATTTCACATACTTATCTATTAATGGATAGACTGTGTCTTATACACACACATAGACACGCACTGTGTTGTACCTTCTGCACAGAGCTGCCTCTGACACTTAGAAGACTCACGATAAGTGTTTTCTGAATAAAAGAATGATCACTAACTCCTGGCATAGTTAGTTCAGAGGTGTGAAGGCTACCAGCAGATTTCAACTAAAAGCAGAAGTTTAGAGAAACAAACAAAATAGAAAAAGGGAGACAGGAAATGTTAATCCCAAGGTTGCAACGTGAGTTGACTCGCTTATGTGGAGGAACTAAAGTGCTTCAGTCAACAGAGAATCCCTACCCCTGTTTCAGGGGAGCATCACGGACACCTAATGCCTTTCAGGGAACAAGAACTACAGGAAGAGACATGGATTAAAACAAGAAGAAAATAGTGGCTAAGTAGTACCCCTGGAAAAATGCACCTTATAATGAGGGCATGCATATTTGGGAACTTTCTGTTATAGTCTGTGAGTAAAAATGGGATGCATTGAATCGGTAACATCAGACAAACGTAACTTGTTCAGCAAGAATATGATGTGTCCATTTCCAAGATATGTAGAGGCATATGAATAGTAAAAAGAAGAGTTTAGGGTTAAGGCATTCTTGTGACCACTTAACAAAAGATGGAACATGGGTTCGGTGGAAGCCCATTCGGCAAGGTCGTCTGAGCTTTAGATAAAAGGGAACCTGTGAGCGTGTGCACCTGGGAACACACTGAGCATAGCATGTGACTGCTTTTTCTCGTGGGGCCATGACCATAGGCAGTGTGACTAAGCCAAGCATTTGAGGACTGAGGCGTGTCTCCTGCCCCATGTCCCTGCATGGCTGTGTAGAACAACTCCAAACAAGAGCAGGGTGGGGAAGCCAAGAGAAGGAACCGGCCATCAGCAATTCAACCAGAGGTTGACCTCTGGATGGAAAGGATATGACTAACTTCGTTAGCAAGATATCACTGCCGGACCCAAAGCTGGGACTCACCAAGTAGGCAGGGCCCTGCAGAAACCAGTTCAAACTCATTTTTCATTTCTGTCAAAAACACGAGACTAGGACTCATGCCAGGAGTTCAAAGATAAATGGCCTCTGCCATCAAGGAGTATGACCTGGTGGAGAGACGTAACAAACAGTAAGTGGATTCACTATCATATCAGAGAAAGGAATGGAAGACAAGGACAGGGGGGAGGGCAAATAATACCACTTAGGGGCCCTGCAGAAGGCTTCTTGAAAGCAGGTATCATCAGGCATGGGTTGTGAAGGATAAACAGGAGCTCCACATTGGAGAAGAGGAGGAAGAGTGTTCTACAAAAGGAACCGCATGTGCAAAGGCTGTGAGCAACTGGAAACCACCCAGACACCAGCCAAGAAATTCAGAGGGATGTGATTATGCAGGGCATGTGGTCGGGAAGGGGTGACTCTTGGGACACGAAAGGATGTGAGGCCTCTGAGATTGTAAAGGCCTTATGTGCCATGCTAAGAGGTAGCCAGGGGAAGCCGGCAAGCAGGCAGGTGAGATGATAGAATTGGCTTAGGAAGGGCTTTTATCCTAAAACATCTAGCAAGTCCTGGGTAGCAATCAATTCAGTGTCCCTTCAGCCACAGCACATGCTGCAGTCATGTGTTTCCTTTTTTATAGGAGGGCAAGAGGCAGGCAACAGCTGCTCGTCCTGCAGACACATGCCAGCAACACTCATTGTCCAAATCCATCCTCTAGAATCCTCAGTATTGATGTCCTGCAAGCTGGGGGCCCTCAGCAAACCATCCTCCGACATATCAAACAGAGAGCATAGCCAAGGTCTTCATAGAATAACAGAATGAAATGCATTTCTGCTCCTGGAACCCTTGATGGATCAATCTGCCAGTTCACAAACTCTACAGTGTGACTGCGGCTCAGTTACCAAGGCCCCTGCATAAATAACACTCTATTTAGTCAATGCTAAAAGAGAAATCCCTGAGATGCAAAATCTTGCAGGAGAAAAATAACAGAGCTGCCACTACGAGCTGTGTCCCTGGGAAGTCAGTTCTGCCTAGGAAAGGGACAGTGGGAGAGGAGAACATTGCAATATGCAAACAGACTACTGTCAGCCAACTGGCCCATCAAGAAGATGAATGCAAAACTACACAAATCAGGTAGGGACAGCGTGTATAGAAGAGCTGGTCCTATGCGCGTGACAAACATTTGTGCAGCGACTGCTGTATGCTGGATGCATTTGGCACTTCATTTAATCCTCACAAGGGGGTAGACGCTATTATTACCCTCACTTTGCAGATGAGGAAACTAATGCACGGTTCATAAGCAACAGAGTCAGAGCTGGAACTTAGGCAATCTGGCCGTAGCAAGGGAAGAGAATGCTTCTTCAAAGAAGAAGACTTGAAAAAAGAAGACGACGACTTGAGTTTGAATATTAGTTTTTCCAGCCCTTGAGCTCTCAAGTTGTTGGAATAGTTGCTTAATCTTTTTGAACCTTGGTTTTTCCCAACTATAAAATGAAAAGAACAGTTCTGCTTATCTCAAGGGAGTGCCCGGCACACAGAAGGCAGCCACTCAGTCTGATAAATCCCAAACTGAGAAGCCAGGCAAAGGGCTCTGATGGTGCCGGTGTACCCTGGTTTGACATCTCACAATTATGGAAACCTGATCACTTTCCCTAGAGTGTCTCATTATACTCAGTCATCCTGCCCTCCACACCACTCCTTACATATATACCAGAGACCAGTTCTCAGGGTCAAAACTTTCAGAACCCTGGGTATTTCTGAACAGGCTCTTGTCTTCTCCAGCAGCTCCCACAGAAAAGTCCCACAAAACACATAATGGGAATAACGGTGATAAAGCCAACTGCCAGCAAGTGCCCTGGTGATGTCGCTTTGGTCACCAAGATACTCTGAGATTCAGCCAGGGTTTAGCAGGGCTGGTTTAAAAGGACAGATCGCTCACTTAGAAGTCAGCATAAAGCCTGTTCTTCTGGTGGGCCAGCATTTCAAGACCTCTTCCGTTTATCAGCTTGAAAACATCTCCACATTTATAAATGATTTACTGCCTTGAAATTCAGCAACATTTATCAAGCCGTTATTAAATGTCAGGCACCATGCAAGGAATTAGAGTGAAAGGATTAATGAGATACCTGTCTTCAAGGAGCTTTTAATCTATTAGGGAGAGAAACTCATGAGCAAGGTAGAAGTGTTAAAAGTGACCTGTGGTCTTATAGACAAAAGGCTGCAGAACTGGACAGTAAGGAGAAGTTCAATGTGCCTGGGCAGGGGCCAGGTCATGGCAGACCTCGCTCTCAGGGAATGAAATATAAAAGGTCACCAAAGCTGGGTAGCTGTAAGATTAAGACACTGGGGCCGAGGAACGCAGAGTCAGCCTGAACTGAGCAGAGGTATTTTGGAAGACTCTGCAGAGATCCTGTCTGGGAACAAAACTGGGGAAGTGTGGGCAGATGAGGTTCCAGACAGCAGTTTCGTGTGATATTTAGTTGCCCTATACCATGCATGAGTGGTTGTACGATGTATATACTTATCATATGTGGAATGTGTATCTATGTGTGGTGGTCTGATCCAAACTCCTTTTTTTTCCTAATGGAGGTTCTCCATACTAACTTTGTCTGGTCCCAGAATTTTCTTAAGAATGCCTTTGATATCTTGAAGTTTCAAATGTGCCTGCCTAGCAGAGCCCAACCTGGCACCTTTGCCCTTGGTCTGCCCAACCCTCACCCTGCAACTGCTGTGCCCCCTCCCCCCCTCTATGTCACAACCACCTTTGATTCCCAGGCTTGCATTAGACTTGTAACATTACAGGTGTGAAAAATGAAATGTCAAATTTTTCTCACCCTCTCTCTCAAAGAGAATGGTGAGACAGTTAGAAGCGATGAATTCCTCAGACTTAAATGTCTCTCACTTTTCAAAGACTCTTTCTAGAATTCTATAGGCACTGGGCCTCCCAGAGCACCACTGACTTTTACAGTTTATATTTCCATGTTTTAGTTGAAAGGTTGAGGTTTTGAATAAAAGCTTGCCAGCAGACAAAATAACTAGTATCTCTTCGATCCCTATTAGGTACCTGAAACAGGCTGAACATTTTCACCGAGATCAGTCCATTAAAATCCTTGTAAATAAGGATGTTAATCTGAGTACACTAACATAGATGGCAAAACAGAGGATCAGAGAGGCTCAGGAACTTATCCAGGATCACACAGCCCAAATGCAGAATCCTTATCAAATATACTTGACTCCAAAACATACCTACAACTCTTGGCTAAAACGATAGCTTAATGGACCAGCAATACTCCATTCAGAGTGATGCAATGCATGGCACCAAACAGACAATACTTTCCTCAAAACCCAATTTAATATTGTGTTTAGGCAACTAAGCTAATGTGTGTTGTGAAAGAGAAGTACAAATGTTACCTTCCAGTACTTGGTATGACAAAGAAGAGTCAGCATGCTACCACCTGTGCACCAGATCCAGCCTGCCACCTTGTTTTGTAAATAAAGTTTTATTTCAGGCAGTGCCCCTGGATAAAGAGTAGGGCACCAGCCCCATAAGCTGAGGATGGTGGGTTCAAACCCAGCCCCGGCAAAAAAACCGCAAATAAATAAATAAAGTTTTATTTCATGCAACTGGGCAGAGTTGAGCAGCTGTGAAGCCTAAAATGCTTCTTATCTGTCCCTTTGCAGAAAAAGTTTGCCAATTCCTGGACTAAGTGCTGCTCTTTGAAGCTTGAAGATAACAAGCAGTGGGAGAAGGACCAGAAAGACGAGAAACTATGCATAAAAAAATACTGAGCACCTACTATATGTACTCAAGGCCCTACTCTCCTCCAGGCTGGGCACTAGCAACAAAGAAAAACTATTCACTCAACAAATGTTTATTGAGCACCTGAGCACCTTCTATGTGCCAGTCTTTGGACTAGGTCCTGAGCAGACAGCAGTCAATACATATCTTACACTTTCTGCTTCAAATAATTTACAACTACAGAGGTACGCAGATTATGACACCAAAGTATAAGGAGGGCCATGAGTGTTTCCTCAGAGGCAGAAGCAAACTGATCTTTCTTTTTCTTTTCTTTTTTTTTAAGACAGAGGCTCACTATGTTGCCTTCAGCAGAGTGCTGTGGCATCACAACTCACAGCAATCTCAAACTCTTGGGCTCAAGCAATTCTCTTGCCTCAGCCTCCTAAGTAGCTGGGACTACAGGTACCCACCTCAACACCCAGCTATTTTTTGGTTGTAGTCATTGTTGTTTGGCAGGCCCAGGCTGGGTTCAAACTCACCAGCCACAGTGTACGTGGCTGGCGCTCTAGCCACTGAGCTACAGGCATAGAGACCAAATTGATCTTTCCCCAGAAGATGAGGAAGCCTTCTCATGGTAACACCTGAACTGGGTCCTGAGTGTGGTTTGCCAAGGCAGTAAAAGGAGGCGGTGCAAAGGTCCTGGAGTAGGAAATCACTCAGCATGTTAAACTCACAGCAAGGAGCTGTCCTGTGGTTGGAGCAGACAGGTCATTAGATGGGGGAACAGTAGAGGTCGTGGTAAGCCTAAGGGATGGTTCTAGGAACAGGAGCCATAGATTTGACCCTATTGTACCAAACCCTGCTTCAAATCCGAGCTGTAAGATAGTGATAAGTAACTCCCGTGACCACTGTGAGGATCCAGTGAATACTGTTATCGTTAATTTTATCATATGGGGACTGATTAGCAATGTCACCCAAACTAACCTCTCTTTGTCAACTGCAACTTAACAGCCCCCACTGAAGTTTTAACTGGTTGTAAGAAAAGTATCATGAAGCAAATAGCTCAAATACAATGCATCAAGGCAGGCTGTATTGTAGAGTGTGTCCTGCCACACATAAGAGAATGGGCTGAGCCCAAAGCCATGCACCATTCCTTCCTCCCAGGTGGCCTGAGAGAGGCTTGTGCTTTAGTCTCTTGAGCTATAAATTGGAGATGATAATAGGAGCAGTTTCCAAAGGTGGTTATAAAGGACAAACGAACTGATCACGTAAAAAGTTCCGAGCACCCTATGCCTGGCATATAGGGTGATGTCACTAATTGTTTGCTCTTATTCTTATCATCTTCAAGTCTATTCTGACTTGAAGAAAATGAGAATACATTTTTTTCTCTCACTCTCTAGGAAGTCCCAATGGAAGAGCAAGGACTTTCATTCAACTCTTGTGAAGAGTGCTTTCGATTCTAGGTATCACTGGGACAAGTAGAGAAAAGATATGCATGAGGTGAGAGGCATGTCTGGACTCTGAAACCTCTAAGTCCTATTCTAATCTTCAATACTCTGCCCCACGACCTTTAGTGGAAAGTCCCCTAGGTGAAACACCAAACACTACTTCCAAGTCTGCATTTTGCACTTAAAACTAGGTCAAAAATCCTCAGAGTGACTCGCCTCCCCCCAAATAGGCTGATGGAACCAGAAGGAAGGAGCAGACGCTGGCAGGTGTCTAGAGGGGAAGGAAGGAGGGAGGAGGGAGAGGCTCCATCCAGCCCACACTTCTCATCTTCTCCTCGCTGCCCAGTGTTGGCAACAACCTGGTAAATATCAGGTCATCCCCAGCACCTCCACAAAGGGAGGTGGATGCAGACTTGCCCACAGACGTCCTGTTTTCATTACCTAGGAGAATCAGAATACTATTTGCCTGCTGGGTGAATATAATCCTGCCTGTGCTTCAAGCACCAACAGCTAACTATGTGCTTATTAAAAAATCAATCTGAAGTCAAGGTCTCCTTTTCACATCCTTTCTATAGGAGGGGCAGTGGTGGCGGAATGGAGGGCTAAAGCTTTGCGTGGTGCCACCTGCCCAACACACATCTCTCAAGGAGATGGCTTACAGATTTCAAATCACAAATGGAAAACTATTGTGAGAGGTGAACAATGGGTAAAATGCCAGGAGTGACAGCCACTCAGAGAGCCCTGCAGAGAAAGGGAAGACCCCTGCCTCCCTGCCCTGTAAGCAAAGGATTGCTTCAGCAAGCCTGAGAGCCAGAGCTAGAGATAGCAGGGATAACTGCACAGAATGAGAGATGGAAGGAGAGATGAGAAGAAGCAACCTCCATGACATGGTGCATACACACAAACACCCACACCCACACACATAGGCCTCCTGCCTGGCACACATACAAAGGAAACAAATCTTGGGGTCGCAAGACTCCGGCAGGAGTGGCTTTGTTCCTGGGAGCTATCTCCTGCTTGGGGAGAACAATGCGTGCTAATCCATGGTGACCCCTAGTGAGTATGACTGTTCCATGTTTCATGTTCCGACCCAACAGACTTGAACCTGCAAACTCAAATGGCTTAGGAGTCACTAAGATCCCATCAGTGAGTGAAGTGGACCAGAAGTCAACAATAGGGAATGGTGAGGACTGTGGCAAATGAGACAGCCCCGAACAGTCTACACAGTCTGGCAATACTCAGTGCCAGTGGGCTGTGACTGGGTAAGAAAGTGGACCTAGTCTGGTTCCATTTTAAAATTTTCTTTAAAGAAGCCAAGAATCTGAATTTTTAATGTGAAATCTCCAAATCTTAAGATATTAGTTAATGATTCAAAATTGTCTTAAAACTCTCTGGTCCAAGCAAATCAAATCTAATTTCTGATATACAGATGCTCTTTCACCCCACTGAGAATGGCAGGACCTGGGCGCCTCTTCCAGGACAACTTTTACAACAGAAAAAATGGAGAGACCATTCAAGCAGTGCAGCTCCAGACACAAAGTCATAATAGGTAGCTCACACACTACCCCACGGGCCCTGTTTCCCTCCATATGTGGTCTGCAATATGTGCAGTCTACTCCCAAGCAATGTGCTGACTCCTTAGCTCCTGGCCTGCTCGCTCCTGGTGACTTTCCATGCATAGAATTCCTACCCTCCGAGGGAGATAGTCTGTATCTGTGCCCCAAACAAAAGAAAGATGTGGGGTAGACAGAGAGACAGAGAGAGATCTAACACAGCTGCCCTCCTAGAGCCTCTAAGTTAGTCTGATTTCCCCAAGAGACATACACCCTGTTCAACCAAACAGAAGGCTGTGTCGGTTTTTAACCATAAGTGAATAAATGACACTGGATGGGCATGCATATGGTGGGGGTGGTGAGACAGAAAAAAAATAGAACGTGTACAGTAGAGACTCCATAGTTGGCTGCTGACCACCTCCCCACACTTCCCACCTGCTTAAGTCGTCCTATTTTTCACAGACTGGACATGGGCCACATGTATATATCAGTACAGCAGGCCTACTTCCTTATGTTGACCACCTCTATATGTTGACCAATTTCTTACAGTCCTTTGGGTGGTCAACTTCAGAGGTTCTACTGTATGTTGACTTAGATATTAATAGGTAAGGAAAGAGAGTCAGGAAGGGCACAAATATTGGGTGTCATCAGCAGTGGCTTCCACACCTGGAGACCTAGTTCTGCATCTTGCTTCACCCAAAACAGGTGACATCCAAACAAAAGGTCCCTTCTATCTCATTGAGCTTCTGCCTCTTCTACAAAATAGGAACCTTCAGCCCTAAGCTTTGAATTTCTGATCTCCACTATGAGCTACACAGTGCAAAGATATGATTTTATTTGTACAAGTGCTCACCCCTAAGTGTAGTGGCATGGACTCAGCACATCGTAAATGATGTCATTTGCTGGGGTACCAAGAGAATCAGAAGAGAATCAGTCATTGTGCATTTGAGTAGGGCCCTTGCCATTTATAGCTATGTAACCCTATGCATGTGACCTAACCCTTTTAAGCTTCTCTTCTCACTGGGACATATTTATTGAGCATGTGCAGTATGCCCGACGTCACTAAGTACTCATGCACATAGTGGGTGCTTAGAAGTTATTGCTGTTCCATAACTAGCAATGACCAAAATCCAGAGATCAAAAACTCAGTTTATAATCCAAAATGGCCTACAACTGAGTTTGGCTTGACCCACACCATGGGCTGGGTTTGCTTTGGTTTGGTTGAACCTGAGCTGAAATTTAACATCGAGATATTACACACAAGTATATGATTTATGATTCTCTTTTAAAACGAGAAACTCTGATTATTCTGAGAACCCTCATACACACTACCCACCTAGGACTTGAGTAGAGTAGAGTTGAACCTCTTGACCACACCCTGCAAGGTGTGTTCATCAGTATTCACACTGGCCTGTCTCTGATTTTGATACTCTGACCCCACTGGGCATTTGCATAGCAGCCGCTGGACTAATATAAGAACAAAGGAAAGCAATCCAGAACACTGGACTAGTACAAAACCACAGAGGAAGGAGAAACTTTTTTGCTTAAGATCATGTAGATGACTCTGGCGTTACCATATCCATAAGGATAAACATCTGCTTGGCAATTTGAGAAGCTAAAATACCTTGAACCACTCAGAGGAAGTGTGCTATGAGAATTTAAAGCCATGAATGTCCCCTTGAAATTCAAGGAACTTCTTAAGGGTGATTTGCAAGTTCTTAGTTTGAAAACTTCCTTTTATTTTCTGCCACTCCACATTTTTTCCTTCCCCCAGGAAGTGACATGATGGGGAAGTCAAAACAATGCAGGATTCGGAGGCTCGTCCTCAGATAGGGTGTGCGCACCTGCAGAAATCAATGCACTTTTCAGAGTTCTACATTCCTTATCTTTAAAATGGGAAAGACAATACCCTCTTACTTTACAAAGATGTCATGAGCATAAAATAAGGCAATAATACGTGGGGAAGCTTGTGACACTGTCCCCACAGGCATCTGCAATGAGTTTGCTCTTCTCTAGTCCACTGTATTCCTGCCCCAAAATGTAAGCTCCATGAAGTGAAGGTGTTCATTGTTTCCAACACCGTGTCCCCAGTGATTATTACAGTGCCTGAAATAATAGGAATTCAACAAATATTTATTGGTTAAAAATGATGTATGTGCACATAGATTACCAACAGATGAACTTATAGATGATATATAGATAGAAAAGTAATAGATGAGTAGGCAAGAAAAAGAATTATCCCCAGCTAGTACCTTCCATATCTCTTCTCTATTGGTATTGACCTAGAAAGTTTGGCCATAGTCTGCCATGCTCTTTTGACTCCAATAACTAAAATCTCTACACAAGTTATATCCCATTCATTTGTCCCTGCATGAAAATACTCCTTCTATGATCCATTCTACACTGAATGATCACTTGTATCTCACTAGGAGACTGACTTTATGCTGTGGCAGCCAGAAGGTGGGGCAGACACTTTCATCTGACTTCACTGGATGCATTGTTGCTAGCCCGGGTCACAGCACAAGAGACTGAGGCTTTGACTAATTAACTGAGCTCCCTGAGACCACACGGTATTAGGTGGCGGTGTCTACTTTGGAGCTTTGACCAAAGTCCAGAGATGTCCCCACATCCCTGACAGAATAGACTACTGGAGTTAGGAGGGTCTTTGTATCATTCTGGGAGTTTTGACTTCCTATTCAATGCATTATGCTCCTCGCGGACCACTCTCTAATCACACTGGTGAGTTAACACAGCAACTAGACTGGTAACTCAGATTTGAGCCAAGCACACTCCTATGACAAGAGATGTTGGCAGTGTGCATTAGGCAAGTCAGCCACGGTACAACCTCATCCAAGCCCTCCCCTGGCATCACCTCCTTGGCAAAGTGATGCATGCAGCTTTGTCTGACTTGGCCACTTCTTGGACTCATGTGGGGCACATGACTCAAAAAAGATCCATCCATAGGTTGGCCAACAATTCCATGAGGATTGTCATGGAGGTCACTCCCCACTGAGGGGGTGGTGGGGGTTAGTTAAGCAGACTAGGGTGTTCCCTCTGGACCAGCTGGAGCAAATTCTCTCAGAGAGACACAGAAGCCAAGAGCCCAGGCAGGGCCTAACAGGGACAAGAAGAGTGCCCCACCCTTTAGCTAAAGTCAGTCCTACTTACAGAAAGATGGAATCAATGTCTACTGAATTTCTCTGGCCCAAGCAATGACAGCCCCTCCTGTCTTGGGATCTGAGTTGGGATCTATACCCAGGTTCCCTAATCCCAGCTCTAAACCCAATCTGAGTTGGCTCTCCATTCAAGGGCCTTCAGAGAAGCAGCCAAGCAGCATTTTTAGTCTTGGCTCGGTTCTAACAAAGGCAGGTGGCAACCAGCTCCTGAAGTAGGTCTTGACAATGCACATCTCTTAGGATTGGCTTCTCAGTGGCATCTCCAGGTTTGCATAACTCCTTGGCCCACCAAACAGGAGCATCTCTGAGAATAAATTCAGTGGAACAGAAATTCACGCCAGGATTCGTTTCCTATTCACACACAAAGAGGGGTCTGCTTCCAAGAATCAAAACATAACTTTTGATAAGGCTGTGGTTTCTAGAAGCCCAGTGGCTGTGGTCTTGCTCTCTGCTACTCCTCAAAATGTTTCACAAAGGCTTTCTCTGCAGCACTCCAATAGCCAAGAGCGTGCAAACACATGGCTGTGCCCACCAGTCTCAGCTATTTATTTCTTCCCCTCTCCTCCATCTCTTCCTCGTAAGCTATTTCTCTTATGTCTCAGCTTTGTGTCCAGGTAGAGGAGATAGCTGAGAGGATCAGAAAGTGGCCTCTCACAAGGTTACTCTTACTGCAAACAGTACCACAGCAGCAAGTTCATGTACACACCACATTGAGGGGAATTATTTTCTGATCTCTGGTTCTTCAGTAGAAAAGCAACTTCACCAAGATCTATGCCCATGGCTATGGTAGCTGCCCATATGGCAGAGTGCGAAAAAGAACCTTCTAAATCTAGCATCTACCACTCATGGTTACATTATCCTCCCTTCCTTTTCCCATCCGTGGAGCTAGCACTAATTTGAGTCCCAAGCTCCTATATCAATGTGCCATCCCTGTTCCAGGGGTAGTGGAAGCTAGATGGCCTGCAGAATTAAGCCAATGAGATTCGCCAAGTTGGCAAAAGCAACTAAGATATTTTCAAACACTGGCTGGCAAAGGGAAGAGTGATGATAGCATTGCCTTTGGGGGAAAATACGCACACACGTGGGTGCCACACACACACACACACACACACATATACACACACAGGATGTGGCTCAAATCTCAGCTTAGATATTGCCTGGCTGTGTGTGATCATAGGGCTTTTGGGCTCCTGCTTCCTCATCTGTAAAATGGGGTTGAATTGTGAATGCTCAATGAGAAGATGTTGATGAACGTTTCTACCCTGCAGCTCTGCAAATCATCTGCAGTCCAGATGCACTGCTGAGCTCCAGACCTCTTGAGTCTGACTTCCTGCGGGCACCTTCCTGCGCTGTCACAAACTGTCCCAAAGAGAATTCATCATCTGCCCCCACACACCTGCTGCTCCTCCTGTGTTCCCTGCATCACTGCCTGGGACCACCTTCCCCCCAGTTGCCTAAGCCAGGAGTCAGCTGCGATGCTGCTCTCCCCTTCCCTGACTCCTTTACAATCTGCCTCTTCCATTCTTGAAATCATCCTATCCCTCTCCATCCCAGCTTCTGCCTCCCTAATTCAGTCCAGGCTAATACCTTTAATAGGGTCTTAACTGTACTCCGGGCCTCCTTTCCTGCCCTCTATCCAACCCCACAAATAGAGGTTTTGTTTTGTTTTTTTTTCCAAAAATTCCAATCTGAAGAAGTCACTCCTTGTTTAAAAATCTTTTGTGGCTCATCACTGCCCTCAGCTTAAAATATAATCTGTTTACACATGGTGGCTTATGAAGCCTTCATGGTCTGATGTTCTTAGTCTTTCTTCAGCCTCATCTCTGGCCCCTTTCCTCCTTGCTTTTGGGATCCAGGCACCATGAATTTATTTCCATTTCCTAAATGCATTGTCCAGACCTATACAGACATTCCCTCCTTCTTCCTGCAATGCTCCAGCCACACTTCATCCTTCGGGTATTTCACGTGGTGTCTGTCCTGCACACCGTTACCTACATCCCGGCACATGCCAGAGTGCCTGGTGCTCAGTAAATCTTTGGTAAATACATGAACATCATGATACTCAAGGGTTTGCCCAGATGTGGCAAGAAAATGCCTTCTCTGCCCCCCCAACAAGAGCCTTGGATGTGTTTACTTCTGCAAACCCCAGTCTCACACTCTGGTGGAAGCCTGCTGGGGGAGCGTTGGGAGACAGCCATCAGGTGGCACTTCCTGCTGCCCGGGCTGTCTTCCATTCTGGAGATGCAGTTGAGCAGAAAGCAAAACAGCCTTTGAAACCAAAAGTTGCTGCAGCTTCCCCAAAGGCAAGTTTCTCCTATAAACCTGACGTTTTCTGCCATAACTCTTAGACCTCCCATGACCTTGTCTGGGGTGGGAACAACCTTCTTATCAGGCAGCTTGCCACACCAAGGGATGACTGCTCTAGGATGAAAATCATAAAGCTCGTAGAGGGCCAAGGATGGGAGAAATGATCAAAATCAGGTAGATGAGACCAGCGCTTCCATTTCCTGCCTTCCAGGCACCTTGTTGACTATCCCTGCTCTCCAACATGCATTTTGTAACCTAGTAGCTGAGTAGATTCCAGTCCTTCTGCATCTGGGCTTCTGGTCGGGCATTTTCACTATCAGCTTCCTCTCTGATTTTTGCTGGAGTTAAATCCCTCAGTGGGGGCCTCCAGAAGCCTTGCCCCAGAATCTACCCCATGGCAGCTGGTCTAGCAAGCAACAGAGTCTCTAGAAGTCAAGATGTGCTGGTTCTTCCACTGCTCTTCGTGGAACCAGCCAGCGCACAGCCCTCACCCACACACCCTCTCCTGTGGGAACTTCCACAAGAACATTGCAATGATGGGAATGGACTCTGGAATGAGACCGACCCAGGTTTGTGCCTAGATATCTCAGTCAGCCAGGCTGCTATAAAAGAATGATGGACACTGGAGTGGCTTAAAAAAAATAAACATTTATTCATATTTCTCATGGCCTGGAGCCTGAAATCCAAGATCAGGCTGCCAGCAAGGCCAGACTTTGGGTGAGGACTCCCTCCCTGGCTTTGTCCCTCATATGGCTTCGTGTCCTTTCCTCTTTTCCTAAGAGTCCTAGGCCAATCATGGAGCCCTGTCCTCATGACCTCATCTAACCCTAAGTACCTCCCAAAGGCCCCACCTCCAATCACTTTCACTCTAAGGGTTAAGGCTTCAGTGTATTAATTTGGGATGTGGGAAGAGACACAACATTCAGTCCATATCACTAAGCAAGACATTCCATACCCCTGAAACCCACTTTCCTCTGCTGTCAAATGAGAAAGATATTATTTACTCCCAAAGAATCATCACAAAGATTAAATTACTATACATTTTAAAAGTGTATGTACCTGGCAGAAGGCACCTACACAGTTAATGCTACGATCGGGTCATAATCATCATGCTGGCGGGACACAACAATGATGCTGGAACACAGACACCAAGGAGGCACTCAGGAAATACCTGCAGAATGGATGGGGTTGTAAATGCTCCGCCCTTTGTTTAGAATGGGGAATTGGAGCGTAGACTCTCGAGATCTAGTTTCTCAGTTTCTCAGCTCAGTCTCCACATCAAACAGGAGGACAAACTGCTCCATCCAACAAAGGCAACTTCCAGAAAGGCTCAGGCCCAGCCCTGCTTGGTAAAGATGCCAAATCTCTCTTGGCCCATCTACCAATCAGTTTAGGCTGAGTTTGCCCTGTCCGAAACTATTCTATTTAATATGGTAGCTACATATTGGGAAATGTGGCTCTGTAAACAATTTAAATGTATTAAATTATTAGTTCTCGGTCACACTAAATACATTTCAAGTGCTCCACAGCCACCTGGAACTAATGGCCACCACCATGAACAGCACAGAGAGTTTCCATCATCACAGAAAGTTCTATGGAGCAGGGCAGGTCTCGAGCCACTGAGTTGGATGTGAGCTGTGTAATGACTCACAGTGATGAACCTGATTGGGGATTATGAGCAAGATGTGGCTGAAGCAACTCCACTGCTGGATCCTGACCAGGCCCTGGTGTCCCCAGGACCTGAAGCTCCCTCCAACTTACCTTTGGCTCTGACTCCTTTTGATTCTGGGGTCTGGCAAGGAGGTCAGTCTGTGTGCATGCGTTCCCCTCAGCAAGCCACAACCACTCCCCCCTGCCTGGCATGGCTTTCATCCCTTTGCTACACACTCTTGCTTTTAGTCCATCATCAGGAGCTTCTGCAGTTGTACTGCTCATCTCCTACTCAGCACCAACCTCCTACAGCTTTCTCCTGCTTCCTTAGACTATATTAACTCCTCTTTTTGGGATGGTTGCTATTATAGGTTAAATTATATCCTCCCTCCTCCCAAAAAATCATATGTTGAATTCCTAATCCACAGTACCTCCAAATGAGACTGTACTTTGAGATAAGACCTAAAATGGGGTTACTGGGGTGGGCCCTAACCCAACAGACTGGTGTCCTTATAAGAAAAGGAGATTAAACACAGATGAATGGACAACAAGTGAGGACACAATGAGAAGGTGGCCATCTGCAAGCCCCAAAAAAGAGACCTCAAGAGAAACCTACCCTGTACACACCGTGATCCTGAACTCCCCTCTGCCAGAATAGTGAGAAAATAAATTTTGGTTGTTTAAGTCACCCAGTAGTTTAAACACTGTGGTCTAAATTTAAACAATGGGTTGGATTTGGGTTAGAGTTGGATTAAAATACGAGCAGATTCCTATTAGCCAGAATGATGTTAAAGTCCTGGATACACCACGTACCTTCACCTCCAGTGGATTTCTTCATCTCTGTTAGCCTCAGTTTGCATCTTTATAAACCAGGGACACACCTACTTCCTACAGTCTTCTCTCTTGTTCCATGGTTGTATCCTTCTCTAAGGAAGTCTTTCCATGTCCTTTTCAACCACAGAACCCCATTCTCCAGATCTCAGCAGCAGTCACACCCCCAAACTGCATGGTGGGCTCAGAGTCCCCTGTTATAAGCTCCACCAGCTCTATGAGCTCACCCATTGCCCTGGGACCTGTGCACCCAGTGTGTGTGGTCATCTCACTAATGTAGTGTATACCACTAGACTGTAAGCTACCCAACACAGAAGCCTTGTTTTCTTTTGCTCACCTTAGCATCCCTGGCACCCAGCACCATGCCTGGAATGCAACAGGAATTGTTAAATGAATACAGGGAAGGGTTACTGGGAAGATTAAACTAGACTGTTCATACACAACACAGTGCCCAGTACACGGTAAGTTCTTCCTGAATACCAGCTATTTTTATTTTTAGTACATTGCTTTAATTAGAAGAGCTCTGATCCTCTGTTAGTCACCTGGGTGACTTCAACCCCTATTTTCCTATTCTAAGAAGATTATCTCTGACCCATGCTTACCTTTCTAGGAACCTTTATTTACACTGGAGGCCCCTCTTCTTCTCTGGCTACAACTATTTGGAAGATCTGAATCAACCATGTCTCTACCTGCTTTCGTATGGCATAAAGGGGTAGCAGGACACTGAGATGAGGTAGGGGACAGAGGCTCGTCCAATGAAGTGTCCACTCTGAAGTTCAGATAAAGGACAAAGGCCAGGCCTAGGGGCCTCAAGCCCCTAGTGGTTATACCCACATGAAAAGAAGGACCCTAAAGGAAGAAGACTTGGTTCAATGACAGAAGAGACAACAAGTGAAGGTGTCCTCAAAGAGCCCTGACAATGGGTTGAGTCTACAAAGCAGGGGCAATTTGAACATATGACCTGGTAACAGATGCAATCTGTTAGGAAGGGACCATGATTAATATTTGTAACCAACTGGAAATAACTAAAGAAGATCAATGATGTGATCAATGCTGGTATCGAATTGTAACAATATAATGATTAGAGCAAATACACTGTTTAAAGGGGTAAGAAAGAAGCAGAAACTGCCTAACCTACTCAGAATTCTTATTTCTCTCTCATCTGTGGGGGGTAGAGAAAATTGGAGGAAATAGGGAAAGGGAGCACCCAAGGAGAATGGGGACTCCACTTATGCCATCACAGGGCAGGAAGAATCTTTATGTGGCAAACAAAAAATGCTGTAAGTCATTTTGGGGGCTCCAGAGAGTATGCAGGAACTGTGTGCCCCTTGGAAGGGACATCTCTCCAAAAACAAAGGTTATCTTCCATTCAAAGACCCAACTCGGAATCATAAATATTAATATCACCTATTGTGATTCTTCAATGTCCCATGATGGGAATCAGGAACTCAACAGTGAACAAGAAAAAAAAGCAGGCTCAGTCCTTGACCTTCACAGGCTTTGGTTCTCTAACCAGCTGAGCTAAGGAGACACCTGCACCCAGACAGCCTCAATGGTAGCTGAATGAAAACCCATGGATTCTGATATTCCCTCTAAATTAGACATCTAAAGAGTGGGAAAGGAAGAAGGACAGAAATTCTGGAACATATGACCAGGATATGGTGGGAGCACACATTCATTATTTTTATGCAGAGTATAAAAATAGATTATAAAGAATAAAATTAAGAAGCATGGAAAGATAATACAATGAAATAATTTAGCAAATAAAAATATTTAAGATTATAAAAATAAATTAATTAATTTCAAAGTAGGGCCCACCTAGCAAAAGCAAAACCTTAAAATCTCCTGCTTCAATTGCTCAAACTGGCATTGCCCCATTCTAGCCTTTTCAAAAACCCAAAATGACAATGCTTCTGCAGCATATTAGCAGTCATTCAATTAACTGAACACTTCCTATGTGTCAATACTTACTATGTAAACACTTACTATCTCCTTTAGTCTCCTCTATAGAGTGGGAAGCAAGTTCCACAGAGGGCATAAGATCTGAAACCCACAAAACAGTAGGGCTTTTTTTGTTGGTTTCTGCTGAATGAAAATAGTAACTACTGATCTATTACTGCATATCACACAATGCACTTGGCATCCATTGAAGACCTCCTATGTGCAGTGATCTGTTCCAACCATATCACATGCATTAACTCATTTACTCCTCATAACAATCCATGAGGTATGTGCTATCATTATCCCCACTTTACAGATGATAAAATGGAGACACAGCTAGTTAACTTTCTCAAAGACACTGAGCGAAGAAGTGGCAGAAAGAGCATTTCAAACTCAGTGCTTAGGATGAGGACAGCTAGGGTAAGTCTACCAAGTTTAAAGACCAGGAACTGTAAGGATCCTGAGACCAATCAAAGCTCCACCACCCCACCCTGACTCCATCTTCCACCTGTCCAGGAAGCACTAGAGGGCTTGGCCTCTACTGTCTAAAGGAATTTGCATATATCCAGGATCACCCTGGGCAGACTTGCCCAGAAGATAAAAGCTTAGAGAAAAGACTACCCATTTGCTTTTGTGGCTGTGTCAACAAAAAATCCTGATGGCCCAATGAACGTCACCAACTGGGAGTGCACCATTCTAGAAAAGAAAGGGACTCAGTGGGAAGGTGGCTTGTTTGAAGTGTGAATGCTTTTCAAAGGAGACTATCCCTCCTTGCTACCAAAATGTAAATCTGAACCACCCTCATTTTGCCCAAATGTGTTCCCTTCGGATACCATGTAACAATTCATCATAAAGGAAGACAGGATTGGAGGCTGGCCGTTGTCAGGATTCAACAGATCTTTTTAGGAACATAAGAACTTCTAAAGGAATCCATTACCCAAGACCCAGCCCAAACAGAGGCTAACATGCTTTACTGCCAAAACTGAGTGGGCTACATGAAAAGGGTTCAAGCATGATCAAGAAGTTTGCTCCCTTCAGAATCAGAAATTTCATGGCACTGTAAACAGAAAGAAATTCCTGGTTTGGGGATCAGGGTGATGTTTGCTTCATAGAATGTGTTAGGTAGTCTTCCTTCTTTTTCTACCTTTTGGAACAGGTTGAGTAATATAGGTACTAATTCCTCTTTAAAAGTTTGGTAGAATTCTGATGTGAAACCATCTGGTCCCGGGCTTTTCTTTTTAGGGAGGTTTTGTATGGTTGATGCTATTTCCGAACTTGATATGGGCCTGTTCAACATTTCCACTTGATCCTGGCTAAGTCTTGGAAGGTGACGTGCTTCCAAGTATCGATCAATTTCCTTCAGATTTTCATATTTCTGAGAATACAGTTTCTTGTAATATTCATTAAGGATTTTTTGGATTTCTGAGGAGTCTGTTGTTATTTCGTCTTTGTTGTTTCTGATTGATGAGATTAGAGATTTTACTCTTTTTTTCCTGGTTAGGTTAGCAAAAGTTTTATCTATTTTATTGACCTTTCCAAAAAACCAACTTTTTGATTTATTGATCTGTTGTATAATTCTTTTGTTTTCAATTTCATTTAATTCTGCTCTAATTTTGCTTATTTCTTTTCTTCTACTGGGTTTTGGGTTGGAATGTTCTTCCTTTTCCAGTTGCTTGAGATGTCCCATTAAGTTGTTAACTTCCTCTCTTTCCAATCTCTTGAGGAAGGTTTGCAGTGCTATAAATTTCCCTCTTAGAACTGCCTTTGCAGTGTCCCAGAGGTTCTGATAGTTCGTGTCTTCATTGTTGGTTTGTTCCAAAAAGTTGGCGATTTCTTTCTTAATCTCATCTCTGACCCAGCTATCATTCAGCATAAGGTTATTTAACTTCCATGTTTTTGTATGAGTATGCAGATTCCTGTTGTTACTCAGCTCAAGTTTTATTCCATGGTGGTCCGAGAAGATGCATGGAATAATTTTTATTCCTTTAAATTTACTGAGGTTAGACTTGTGACCTAAGATGTGATCGATTTTGGAGTAAGTTCCATGGGCTGATGAGAAGTAGTGTATTCAGTTTTGTTGGGATGAAATGTTCTGTAGATGTCTGCTAAATCCAAATGTTGGATGGTTAGGTTTAAATCTAAGATTTCTTTGCTCAGCTTCTTGTTGGAGGATCGATCCAACACTGCCAAAGGAGTGTTGAAATCTCCGACTATTATGGAGCTGGAGGAAATCAAGTTGCTCATGTCTGTTAGAGTTTCTCTTATAAATTGAGGTGCATTCTGGTTGGGTGCATAGATAACAATAATTGAAAATTATAGACCAATATCACTAATGAATATAGATGCAAAAATATTCAACAAGATCCTAACAAACAGAATCCAGCAACACATCAAACAAATTATACATTATGACCAAGTCGGTTTTATCCCAGGGTCTCAAGCCTGGTTCAATATACATAAATCTATAAATGTAATTCAGCACATAAACAAATTAAAAAACAAAGACCATATGATTCTCTCAATCGATGCAGAAAAAGCTTTTGATAATATCCAGCATCCCTTCATGATCAGAACACTTAAGAAAATCGGTATAGAAGGGACATTTCTTAAACTGATAGAGACCATATACAGCAAACCCACAGCCAATATCATATTGAATGGAGTTAAATTGAAATCATTTCCACTCAGATCAGGAACCAGACAAGGCTGCCCATTGTCTCCATTGCTTTTTAACATTGTAATGGAAGTTTTAGCCACCGCAATTAGGGAAGAAAAGGCGATCAAGGGTATCCATATAGGGTCAGAAGAGATCAAACTTTCGCTTTTTGCAGATGATATGATTGTATATCTGGAAAACACTAGGGACTCTACTACAAAACTCTTAGAAGTGATCAAGGAATACAGCAGCGTCTCAGGTTACAAAATCAACATTCATAAATCGGTAGCCTTTATATATACCAACAATAGTCAAGTTGAAAAAACAGTTAAGGACTCTATCCCATTCACAGTAGTGCCAAAGAAGATGAAATATTTGGGAATTTATCTAACAAAGGACGTGAAAGATCTCTATAAAGAGAACTATGAAACTCTAAGAAAAGAAATAGCTGAAAATACTAACAAATGGAAAAACATACCATGCTCATGCTGGGAAGAATCAACATTGTTAAAATGTCCATACTACCCAAAGCAATATATAATTTCAATGCAATCCCTATTAAAGCTCCGCTGTTATACTTCAAAGATCTTGAAAAAATGATACTTCACTTTATATGGAATCAGAAAAAACCTCGAATAGCCAAGACATTACTCAGAAATAAAAACAAAGCAGGAGGAATTATGCTACCAGACCTCAGACTATACTGCAAATCGATAGTGATCAAAACAGCATGGTATTGGCACAAAAACAGAGAAGTAGATGTCTGGAACAGAATAGAGAACCAAGAAATGAACCCAGCTACTTACCGTTATTTAATCTTTGACAAGCCAATTAAAAACATTCAGTGGAGAAAAGATTCCCTATTTAGCAAATGGTGCTGGGTGAACTGGCTGGCAACCTGTAGAAGACTGAAACTGGACCCACACCTTTCACCATTAACTAAGACAGACTCTCACTGGATCAAAGATTTAAACTTAAGACATGAAACTATAAAGATACTAGAGGAGAGTGCAGGGAAAACCCTTGAAGAAATCGGTCTGGGTGAGTATTTTATGAGGAGGATCCCCCCGGGCAATTGAAGCAGCTTCAAAAATACACTACTGGGACTTGAACAAACTAAAAAGCTTCTGCACAGCCAAGAACACAGTAAGTAAAGCAAGCAAACAGCCCTCAGAATGGGAGAAGATATTTGCAGGTTATGTCTCTGACAAAGGTTTAATAACTGGAATCCACAGAGAACTCAAAACACATTAGCAAGAATAGAACAAGGGATCCCATCGCAGGCTGGGCAAGGAATTTGAAGAGAAACTTCTCTGAAGAAGACAGGCACGCGGCCTTCAGACATATGAAAAAATGCTCATCATCTTTAATCATCAGAGAAATGCAAATCAAAACTACTTTGAGATACCATCTAACTCCAGTGAGACTAGCCTATATCACAAAATCCCAAGACCAGAGATGTTGGCGCGGATGTGGAGAAAAGGGAACACTTTTGCACTGCTGGTGGGAATGCAAATTAATACATTCCTTTTGGAAAGAGATATGGAGAACACTTAGAGATCTAAAAATATATCTGCCATTCAATCCTGTAATCCCTGTACTGGGCATATACCCAGAAGACCAAAAAGCACATCATAACAAAGATATTTGTACCAGAATGTTTATTGCAGCCCAATTCATAATTGCTAAGTCATGGAAAAAGCCCAAGTGCCCATTGATCCACGAATGGATTAATAAATTGTGGTATATGTACACCATGGAATATTATGCAGCCTTAAAGAAAGATGGAGACTTTACCTCTTTCATGTTTACATGGATGGATCCGGAACATATTCTTCTTAGTAAAGTATCTCAAGAATGGAAGAAAAAGTACCCAATGTACTCAGCCCTACTATGAAACTAGTTTAGGGTTTTCACATGAAAGCTATAACCCAGTTACAACCTAAGAATAGGGGGAAGGGGGAAAGGGAGGGGAGGAAGGAGAGAGGTGGGTAGAGGGAAGGGGATTGGTGGGATTACACCAGCGGTGCATCTTACAAGGGTATATGTGAAACTTGGTAAACGGTCTGTGAAGCTAGTGAATGATGCCCCATGAATATATCAATGTACACAGCTATGATTTAATAAAAAAAAAATGAAAAAAAGAAATTAAAAACAAATTATATTAGTTAATGACACAAAAAATAAAATAAAGAAAGAAATTGGTTTGGCAAGAAGTCGTTGACAACAATTTTTCAAATCCAAATTTGCTCCGTACAATCACTAGTCACCATTTCCTACTTCTGCCACTGGTCTGAAGCTCTCCATGTGCTGAATCAGCCCTGTGTTTCCTGCAGGGCCTCTTCTTTCAGTCTTTTACATTTGTGATCAATAAGATGAAAGTTGCTTTTGTTTTAACGTTGATGTCAGTATTCCATCTGTTATGAAATTAAACTTATTTAATTCTATAAGTCCCTTGGGAGCAAGTGTACTGGACACAGTGAGAGCTCCACTAAGCCTCCTCTGGTGTGTGAGAAAGACAATCACACTTGTCTCCCTTCTCTCTGCACATTTATTCTCTCCTTTAAGAATCTGGCTCATGTTACTTACGGGGACCAGATCCAAAGTGAGCCAGGATCTCATTTTAGCATTACTTTCTTTGTGTTTATATGGAGTTTTGTATGCCTCGCTATTTAGAGTAAATAAACTGGTTATACAAAAATAAATAAACAGAATATAGCCATCCCTCAGAGATACTGTGAGTTTGATCACAAACCGCCACAATGAAGCAAATATCGCAATAAAGTGAGTCATGTGAGTTTTTTGGTTTCCCAGTGCATGTAAACATTGGGGGTACACTATAGTCTATTAAATGTACAACAGCATTGTGTCTTAAAAAATGTGTATACCTAAATTTAAAAATATGTCATTTCTAAAAACATGCCAACAATCATCTGAGCCTTCGGCGAATTATAATCTTTTTGTTAATGGAGGGTCTTGCCTCCATGCTGATGGCTGTGAATTGGTCAATGTAGTAGTTGCTAAAGGTTGGGGTGACTGTGGCAATTTCTTAAAAAGGGGCAACAGTGATGGGTTGACTCTTCCTTTCATGAAAGATTTCCTGGTAGCGCGAAGATATTTGCTGACAGCATTATACCCACAATAGAAAACTTCATTCAAAATTGAAGTCAATCCTCCCAAAACCTGCCATTTCTTTATCAGACGAGCTTACACAATATTCCTCTCTGTCATTTCACAATTTCCACAGCATTTTCACCAGGAATAGATTCTATCTCAAGAAACCACCTTCTTTATTCATACATAAGAAGCAGCTCCTCATTAATTCAAATTTTATCATACGCTTGCAGCAACTCGGTCCCATCTTCAGGCTCCACTTCCGATTCTAGTTCTCTTGTTCTTTTTGTCACATCTGCAAATTACTTCCTTTGCTGAAGTCTTGAACCCCTCAAAGTCATCCATAAGGAATGACTGGAATCAACTTCTTCCAAATCCGTGCTAAGGTTGATATTTTGACCTCCTTTCATAAACCACAAATGTTCTTAGTGGCATCTAGAATGGTAAATCCTTTCCAGAAGGTATTTTATTTACATTGACCAGATCCATCTGAGGAATTTATGGCAGCTCCAGCCTTACAAAATGTGTTTTTTAAATAATAAAGTTTGAAAGTCAAAATCCCTCCTTAATCCATGGGCTACAGAATGATGTCATGTTAGCAGGCATGAAAATGTCATTTATCTTCTTGTACATCTCCATCAAGTTCTTGAGCGACCAGGCACACTGTCAATGAGCAGGCATAATTTGAAAAAAAAAATCTTTTTTTTTGAGCAATAGGTCTCAACAGTGGGCTTAAAATATTCAGTAAGCTATGCCAATGTGCTGTCATTTAGGCTTTGTGTTCCCATTTTTAGATCAGAGTAAATATAATAGAATTCTTAAAGGCCCTGGGATTTCAGAAATGGTAAAGGAGCACTGGCTTCAGCTTAAAGTCACCAACTGCAATAGTCCCTAACAAGAGAGTCAGCCTGTCCACTAAAGATTTGAAGCCAGACATTGACTTCTCCCCTCTGGCTATGAAAGTCAGAGATGGCATCTTCTTCCAGTATAAGGCTGTTTCATCTACACTGCAAATCTGTTTTCTTAGAGTAGCCACCTTCATTAATTACCTTAGCCAGATCTTCTGGATAATTCCCTGCAGTTTTTACATTTGCTCCTTCACAGTGTGCTTTTATATTATAGAGAGAGATCCTCTCCAAATTCATCTCCCAAACTTCCTAGACTTGAAAAAAGGTAGGGTCTTGCATCAGATGGCAGTTTGGCTAAGGGAATTTTGTGGCTGGTCCAATCTTACAGCCACACCACTGAAACTGTCTCTATACCACCAATATGTCTGTTTATTTCTTTTCATTTATGTGTTCACTGGAGTAGTGCTTTTAATTTCCTTTGAGATCTTTTCCTTTGCATGCACAACCTGGCTAACAGGTGCAAAAGGACCAAGTTTTCAGCCTGACTTGGCTGTCCACATGCCTTCCTCACTAAGTCTCATCACTTTTAGCTTTTGATCAAAAGTGAAAGACTTGTGATTCTTCCTTGAACACTGTGAGGCCATCGTAGGGTTATTAACTGGCCTAATTTCAATATTTTGTGTCTCAAAGAATTGGGAGGCCCAAAGAAGGAGAGACAGATGAGGGAATAGCCAGTCAGTGGAGTCATCAGAATACACAAGACAAGTATCGATTAAGTTCACTGCTTTATCCAGCATCCAGCTCTTGATGCCCCAAAGCAATTATAATAGCAACATCAGAGATCACTGACTGCAAATCTTCATAACAGATATAATAATAATAAAAAAGATTTAAATATTGTGAGAATTACCAAAATATGGCATAGAGACAGAAAGTGAGCATCAGCTATTAAAAAAATCACACTGACAGACTTGCTCAATGTAGGGTTGCCACAAATCTTCAATTTGTCCAAAACGTAATAGCTGTAAAGTGAAATAAAGCAAAGCACAATAAAACTAGGTATGCCTATGATGGTAAGGAACATAAGGCTCAAAGTAAGTCAAATAACTGGCCCAATGTCACACAGCCTAGGAGCAAAACAGCTGAGATTTGAACCTATGTTTTAAAAAGTTTTACCATAAGAAAATTTACTAGCTGGCAGATTCACAATTCCTGATTTCAAAATATACCACAAAGCTACAATAATCAAAACAGTGTAACATTTAGTCTAGTGGGGCTTCCAAGTACACTTATGCAGGCTGAACAGGATGTATAGAGAGCACTGTTCACACTGCTGTCTATGTGAATAGTGTTCCCCTAGAGTTGTGCAGTATACAACATGCTCAATCTTCTATAGCAATCACAGAAGTACAAAAAAGACTGATTTGATTGAACTATAAACACAGATAAAGGATTTTTTAAATAATCTAGGGACACATAGCTGGGTACTTACTCTCAGGTTGCTCTTGTTCTTATTAAAGAGGTTAAGTCATACATACAGCATGAATGGAAAAGGGCAAATTTTGCTTCAATTCTTTCCATGAGGTATGAAGTTTCACAGGATTTTACCATCAGTTGCAGGAAAGATATGTGGTTTCAAAGGAGTTTTGCCTCTTTGCTGTGCTATACTCTTAAGTCTTTAAAAAACAAAAACAGCTTTTCAACTGCATGGTAATTCTTTGTCTTTCCTCATCTTTCTGTACCAGCACCAGTGACATCTGTTTCACATGGTGATCATTTTTATCAACAAAAGAGTTTCACTACAAGGATATATTGTAGGTTTCAAGAGACTGTAGTGGCTCTGCCTCCTGAGGAAGATTTGCAGTCAATACTGAATTTGAAAACTTGGGATCTTCTTTGGGAGTGAAATGAGAACAGGGGAAAGGATGCAAATGTTTGTCATGTGTTTAGTCACTTTCATGTCCTGTCTAAATCTCTAACCTTGCCCTTGCTTTCCATGACTTCTGCCACTGTCTTGTCTTAATTGCTCACATCATCCCTCAACTGGATAATTCTAGCTATCTTCCTATTTAACCTTCCTGTTTTTGGTTTTGCCCAGCACCCTCAACTCCCACTGGAAAACCATCATCGTCAACAACAACAACCCTCCTCACTACAGCCAATGTGGTTTCACTTAATCGAACAATACCTATGTCACTCCCTCCTTAAAATTGTTCAGGATTCCCCCATCTCTGCAGGAAGAGTCAGTCACAGACAAAAATGTCTTTTGGGGCTGAACAAGTAACACAAAAGAATAAAATAGGGTATGTGTGTGTTTCTATAAAGCCAGCTAGAGTTATATGCTTCCTACATTGATATACTTTGTTTGCATATAAAAGATGAAGGAATATTCTTCACTTCCACAAAGAAATATGTTTTCTCTCTTGCTATTCCTCAATCAGACAGATCTTTCCATCTAGCTTTTGTTTTTCTCCTTTTTTTTTTTGATAGAGACATAAGTAAAAGAAATATTTTACTTTCCCCTTACTGTAAGACAAACAACAGTGCAAGCATGATGATAAAAGAAAACTAATACTCAGCTGCAATGTTGGGAGTAGATTTAGAGAAGGCAGGGACTATGGTGAATTTGGGAACATATGCCCCAGTTAAAGAGGGTAACTTAGATTTGACAGCCAACCCATCGTAACCTTCTGGGAATGTGGGTGCAGTGTTGTCTAATCAGAAATGAAGAATTGCATTCATTGCTTAAAATTTCAGTCCAGAATGAAAAAAGCACACCTGCAAGCCAAACTTTACCTTTGCCTTCCATTTTATGACCGCTGACCTAGAATATGAAGGTCTACAAGGATTTCTGTCCTCAACTTTCAGCGCTCCCCTGGCTCACTTCATTCACTCTCACACCTTTCACACATACTATGAACTTTACCAAACCTGGATCTTTGGGCATGCTGTTGGCTATTCCTCTTTTTCTACCTGGAAAAGACTCCTTCTCCTCCAATGCATGTCTCAAATGTCACCTCCTCAGTTACACCTTTCCTGATTCCCACAGCAGAGTTTATTACTGCCTCCCTTGGGCTCTTTTAGCTCTCTGAGCATTAAATTATAAATACACTTTTACATTATTTATATTAATTTCTGTCTCTGTTAATAGTATGTGAGCTTATTAAAGGCAAGAACCATGACTTAAATAATAGGCATAGAAGAACAAAGCCAAGATATATTATACGTATTTTTAAATCATTTTTTAATTAAACAACATATACTGTAAAAGAAATGGAAAGAACTATACCCCATTGATCTCTGTTATTCCCATGTTAGCAATGGCACATGTTGTAGAGTAGGCCTGCATGAATGTTTGTTAGAAGGATCAATGGGTGGATGAATGTGTGAGTAGAAAGGTGGATGGATGAGTGAATGAGTGGGCAGATGGATGGATGGTTGGGTGGGTGGATGGATGGGTGGATGGATAAGTAGGTGGATGGGTAGCTGAAGAAATAGGTAGGTAAGTGGATATATAGATGAGTGGATAGATGGATGGATGTGTAGGTGAGGTGGTGGGTGGGTGAATGGATGGATGGATAGGAGGAGGGATAGATGGGTGGGTGGATAGGTGGATCCATAGATGGATGGATAGATAGATAGATAGATAGATAGATAGATAGATAGATACATACATACATACATACATACATACATAGATGGATAGATAGATAGATTATGTGATTGAATCCTCTTCACTAGAGCTTTAAATACAGCTGCTGAGGATTAGTTCAGACACTCTGGCTTTATTTAAGTTTCCGTAATACACCAAGGTCATTTCTTTACTGAGAACTTTGAACTTTTTTTCCCTCCAGCTCATTCCAAGACTGGCTCTATGTTATGAGTCAGGCTTTGACTCAGATTAAACTTTCTCTGAAAAGTATTGTTCAACCATCTCAGTAATGAGAACCCACCACCACATTAATAATTATGACTTTAATGTGACTGTCAGTGTCTGAAGTTGCCTTGTATATTTCTGCTCACCTGTGTATTCTGTGTCTCCCACCCACTGCTACTTTCTGCAGACTGTGCTACAGATGTACCCCTACCATTGTGTCTGATACATTCTGGATGCTGAATAAACACAATAAAGATTGAATAAATTGATTGATTACTAAAGGAATAAATAATTGAAGCGGAACCTATGTCTTTGGTGCTTTTACTACCCTTGGTGGCATAAAAGACAGTTTGAGTTTGAGACTAGGACTCGTTCCTTGTTACTGAGTGACCTTGGGCAATCTACCTAGCTATGCTACACCTTAGTTTTCTCATCTGTCCAATAAAAATAATGATAACATAAATATATAAAGCCCTTTTAGGGAATTAAATGAGACTACCATGCATTAAAAAGGCATAGCAGAGTGTCTCCCACAAATGGACCATCCGACTGAAAGGGGCTACCACTGGAACCCATCAACTGATGCTCTGAGGCCTGACTGTGAAACAACGATATCCACACAGCTGAATGGCTCCCAAAGTATTTTACTTATCGGGGTTTTGCAAATCATCAGCTCTGTAAAAGTGTCTTAGTTTAGACCAGCGGTTCTCAACCTGTGGGTCGCGACCCCTTTGTAACAATGAAAATACACTGCGGTATTAGAAAGGTTGAGAACGACTGGTTTAGACAAACGTCCTGAGTGACACATCATGGTAACACTCTGCTATTCCATCAGCTTTGACAAAAACGTCCGAGTTTGCCATGACTGTAGTAGAGGAGAAACATGTCCATACCCAGTCCTCACCTCATCAGAAGCAGCTCATACTCAAACAGCTCTTGTTTATAGACTTGACTTGCCCTTGGCAATGCCACTTTCCAGGGAGACTTCAACTGACTTCATCCTATTCTGGAGCATGACATTTTTTTGGAGGTCAGGTCACCATCTAACTGAATCTTCTTTGTGGATCCAATATATGCTAACATGGCATTTTGCTAAGAAAACTCATAAAGGGGATTGCTGCCTGCAATACGACACTCCCTCTAAAATACCATCAGTCTAATTGTTTCCAGAAGCAAACAATTAAACAGTTTATGAGGAAAACTCTATCTGTAATTGTGGGGCCTCAGCACAGCTGCTTCCTATGTAAGGCAGTTGAAGACTAGCTGGTGCAGATATTAAAGTACAGTATGTAGTTAGCAATATGGCACCTAAATGCATCATAGCAGACCTATAGGGGAAATAAACAGCATTCAAGTGTATTTTCGGAAGACAAATACTCAATACTTTGTTTAATGTATCGTTTGTCGTTAGAGGTTAATCTAAGACAATGAACAGAGAGCTGTGTTTCACGTGGCTATTGAGAAAATACAGAATTGATTGTAAGAATGATGGAGGATTTTTAAAGAGCACAATTCCCAAGCCAGCAATGCCCTTTGTTGCTTTTTTCCCCCTCCTTCTTTTAAATATGCCTATAATCCACTCAGACAAATCCTTTCATCACTTTGATTTCCTCTCCTCAGTATGACCAACGTGATTAATTGCTAAACTTTCCCCTCATTCTTACACAACTCTAAGATCTCATTTTTCATGAGCAAAATGGCCTTTCTTGTCCACGTACACATATCTACACACCCCCCTGAAAGCATTTCCATTTCACTTCTCTAGGTTATTAATAATAGTTTTCAATTGGCCTGTTGGGCTGGCCATTTGCAATTAGGAAATTTATCTAAAGCTATCTGAGCAGTGCTGGAGAAGAGCCCAACACCTTGATTTGATAATTGGTTGGCATAATTAGTGACTGTGACCCCAGAATCTGTCATGAAAACTCCTCTTTCAGTGACATATTTATTCATAGAATAAATGGAATGGGGAGGTCCCTTCCTAGTCCAATCTCCAACTACATTCCAAAGCTAATCTGAGCTATTTCCTGGCTTGAAAGTGTTCACAGACAGTCCCAGATTTAATCTTTGAATCAAAAACAGGAAAGAAAAGAAAATGGAAGCAGTAGAGAAGATTTAAAACTTCCTAGTCACAGAAACACAATGGGAATGCCATTTTTTTTTAAACAATCTAATGCATAATGGCTTAGGGCCTTCCTTTCATCCATCCTGGTCTGAGGTCGCTCCAGCGGCCCCAGCACCAGTCTTTCCTCACTCTGCCTTCCAGCAAACAGCCTAATCCTCAATTCCCACAAACACTACCACTGTGCCTAAGCCAAACAGTAGTGGAACACAGGAAAGGCAATTAGATTTAAATCTAGTCCTGCTTACTCCCCACCAACTCTTTTTATTTTCTGCACTAAGATGCTCTTCAGCGTAGTAACAAATATGATTCCCATTTAGCACAGTGTGAATCAGGAATGAAATGCAGGTCTGTTAGCACTACTCAGCTACAGGATGACATTTCAAACTCCTGAAAGGGGGCTCTAAACACAGATTACCAACAAAAGCCCTGAGTGCTTTGTAATTATTTATATGTCATTCCTACATAATCAATGTCACTCCAGCACTCACAGAGCTTAATTCCTTGCTTTGTGTAATGTTCCCTGACATTCTGTGAGTCAAATTACAAGGATCCTAAGCTCAGGCTCTGCAACCCACTGCGTTTTGCCAGCAATGGCCACAGTGAAAGAGCATTTCCATAATTGGAGAGTCTGGAGAGAAACTGAAGCGAGCCACACAAATAACATATACACAGGAGCACATGCATATGTGCACACACACATCCATCCACATCTGTGCACACACAGGCTTTTCAGGGGAAATATCTCTATTCAAGTGAAAAAAGGAATCGGGCAATCAGCCATTGCAAACCGAGCTCTGGCCAGGACCCACACAACTGCTTCCTCCTGCAAGGTCACGGGTCTCAGCACGAGCAGACACTGGAGTTGCGTGGTTTTAAGCATCCTTCATCAATTCTTTATGTATCCGCGAGTCCATCAAGTGGCAGCTTCTTGGCTTCTGTTTGACAGCACTCCCTCCGCACAATGGGGATTCCCTACAAATTAACATTCCTTTCCTCCTGCCTGCCCTGCCCTCAAGTTTTCAAACATAACAACAATCTAAATGAAATAATGAGAGAGACTCATTCTAATGCTGTGGAGGGAACTGTTTTATTGCTAAGGCAGCAAAGAGAACTAATTGAATCCACTGGAAAGAGAGAAGTGGAAGAGAAAAGGGGGGGAAAGGAGGGTGAAGTGACAGGATAGAATGATGAAGACAGAAGAGGCCGATACCGGACATGCACACACACTCAAATACGCACACAAGGGCGCACGCAGGCCCGGGCAAGTGAGCGGGAGCCTGAAGATTCACAGGACAGAAATTGCGTAAGTAATGCAAATAGCTTCTACAATGGCAACAGTGCGAAGGGCTGGGCTCACAAGTGCTGAGAACGCACCTCAAGTAGTTCCTATGCTGAGCTTTGAGCTTTTCAAGAGCCACACGGTACGAGCTGGAGTAAACGCAGTTGACGTTCACACACAAAGGTGCCACCAAGTCTCAACAGCACGTGTGACTGCAAATTCTACGACATTTTTTCGATGGAAAATGAGTCTATGCCCACTTACTTCCCTTGAGTCCATGTAGGCTGGTGACCACTTTGATCATGAGAGTATGAAACAGTGGTATGTGATGTCCAAGGCAAGGTGATAAAAGTGCATGCAGCTGCTCCCTTTGTCACTAGAACATCCATTCTTGGGGTTCTGAGCTGCAACCTGGGGAGCTGGGCTACCCTGAGGTCACCATGCTGTGAGGAAGCCCAAGCCATACAGGAAGGCCACATATGTGCATTTGAATCAACCATCCCAGCTGACCCAGTTTCTGCATCCTACCAGCCTGGGCTCAAGGCATAGGGGTTAATTAAGAAGCTTCCAGAGGATTCCAGTACCAAACATTTGAGTTTTCCCATCTTAGGCCCCACACGCTGTGGAGCAGAGACAAACCAACCTTCTGAGCACACTCAGAATCTATGAGCGCAATGAAATGTGGTTGTCTCATGTACAAAGTTTTGTGAGTCTGCTATACTACAATTGCCAACCAGAATACTATGTGTTACAAATACATTGTTTCAGGGCTGGGTGTGGTGGCTCACGCCTGTAATCCTAGAACTCGGGAGGCTGAGGTGGGTAGATTGCCCTGAGCTCACGGGTCTGAGATCAACCTGAGCAAGAGCAAGACCCCGCCTCCATAACTAGCCAGGCACTGTGACAGGTGCCTGTAGTCCCAGCTACTTGGGAGACTGAGACAAGAGAATAGCTTGAGCCCAGGAGTTTGAGGTCGCTGTGATCTATGACACCATGGCACTCTCCCGAGGGCGACTAAATGAGACTATGTCTCTAAAAAATTAATAAATAAAATAAAATGTGTGATTCAATGGTTTAAAAAATACATTGTTTCTCTAGTGAATCATCAATTTCCATGTATTATTTTCAGCATCTAGAAAATAAAACCAAGACTAATCCTATCTACCACACAGGGTTCTTTGAAAAGTCAGCAAAATAAAATGATACTAATAACAACCATCATTTGTTGTAGAGTTTTCTATGTTTCAAAAGCAATTTTACATAACCTACATAATTTAATTCACCTAACAAGCTCATAAGGAAACTGAGGCATCGTTACCTTGCTCAAACTCACACAGTAGGAGGCAGAATATGAACTTGAAACCAAAGAAGTCTTGACCCAGCTTCTTAATCGGACTAAATATATTAATATAAGCCATAGATAGACAAGCAGCTAAGAGTGACACGTATCTAAGTTTAAGAAATATTTACTGCTACTGCCACTGGGTATTGCTACTGTTTAATAATCTGACAATTGATAGAAATAGACTTGGGAAGTACCAGTATGGGTTTTTCCTGCCTCCCCTGCTTTCGCATCTGCAGGCGAACTCTGGAATGGTTTGTCCATTCTTCATAATCCCCTGGCTATCAGAAAACAGGAAGAATATTCATAGTGTACATTTTATACACCAAAAAAGATTTCAATTTCATGCTGTACTGACTCCTAGAAATGCCCCCTTTTAATCCTGTTTTTATTCTAAACCGGTATAAAAACTTAAATATTTCCTAATGGAGTGTACATTTATTCATTCCTACCAATCTAATGGCAATTTGTGAGAAGTCAGGCCATAGCCAGTAAGATAAGCTTGAAGCTTTAGTTCCAAAAGTTCAATCAGTTAACCTAGGACAGCAATCACTTCTCCGGAATGAATAATGATATGGAATACTATTTGGATAGAGATAAACCCTTTTTGCATAGAAAATTGCATTATCATGTACAGTATCTCAGCTGGATATGTAAGTTTACCAATAAGGCTATTGCTTCATGCATTTTTATCATAGAGCTTTTTGATTCTGAGATTTCCAGAGGATTCTGCATTAAGGGAGGAATCCTTAATGTCTGCATAAAAAGTGATGCCCTTTGAGCTGCAGGTGTGGGGGTGGGAAGGCAGAAGGAAGCTGGGCTCTGCAGCTTCTGAAAAGCTGCCACCACACTTTCCCAGGGGTTCTTCATTTCACTTAGCAAAAGGGGGAAGCTAGCAATGCACACTGAGACTGAATTCTTTAAAGAAATGGCATTGAAAATAACCCTCATGTCAATTTCAGCTAATGGGGCACAGTATGGGCTCATTTTAAAGGGGGGAGGGGAGCAGCATGCAGCCATTAAGAACGAAATGCCTGTGCCATATGTGAGCATGCCCACCCAAGCACAGCCAGGAGCCAGCAGCTCTGGGGAGAGAGCTTGACGCATCTCTCCCACAGACTTCGAGATGGACCTCCCACTTCCCGGGTCCCAGAAAACCATTAGGGAAGTATAATTATAAATGAAATTAGTGAGAAAGTAGCCATTCTATCCACCACCATTAACAACAACAACTGGAGCTTCAGATGCTCCTATGGGTGAGAAAGAAAACTTAATTCCTGAATGCCACTAACTTTCCTTTCACAGGTGCAACTGCCAGAACATTTTGAGTGCACACACCTGCTTGCCAGCTGACATGTGAAGCTGAGAGCGCCCTTTAAACTCAGGAGAGGGCAAGCTAGGAAAAGCTTTCTCCCCTCTCATCATTGCTAGCAGTGCTGAGCTGGCTGCAACAAGATTCTAACTATGCATTGTCTGCAATGTTCATTCCCTGCGCTGGAGATGCCTATACTTGAGCATCTGAGAGGCACCGGAGGCCTCCCCAAGACTATGCTGGTGCTCACTAGAAAACAACTGCTATGACTAAAAGCACAGACATTGGTGTCAGAAAGACCCTGGCTCGGGTTCTGTCTTGTCCCCTCATTTCTTCTCTCTATGCTTCAGTTTCCTCCTCTGTAAAAGAGAAACAAAAATAACATCTGCCTGATAAAAGCTGTGAGGATTAAATGGAGAGCTAGGAAGGCTATGCATTCCCCTGAGCCACTGAGGGTAGCCATTACTTCTTGGTTCTGAAATGTTCTGTCACCACAGGCTGTGAGTGCCGGGCTGCCACATGCCCTCCATGGGGAGAAGCCAAGTAACTTATCTTTTTTTTTTTATTGTTGGGGATTCATTGAGGGTACAATAAGCCAGGTTACACTGATTGCAATTGTTAGGTAAAGTCCCTCTTGCGATCGTGTAACCTACAGAAGGTAGCGAAAGCTCAGCTTTGCCCTGGGTGCTGTCCACAACCCATGGTGCTGAAAGCAAGACATCTCTCTGCCTTCCGCAATAGCCCAGCTGTAAGGCTGTCACCTCTACAGCCTCTAATAGCCAGAAATCTATGGAAACAGTATTAGTCACCAGTATCAAGGAATTACAAAGAGGGTGCTTTTCCATGCCAGCCATCAAGTTTCTTTTACTTCTTTCTAATTGTGATGGTTAAAGTTAACTTTTTAACTAAAAGGTTGGTTTCCTCCTTGCTTGCTCCAATCATTTGAAACTATTCCTCCCTCCCCAAACTCCTCATATCCACTCATATTTCCATGCCCTTTCACACAGTGATTACTCAGAGTGTTCTAAGAACATCCTTTGTTTAGAAAATTCCTGCAAGGTCCAGAAGACAATCTCTGCAAATGATTCCCTGAATCTCCTCAGCCATATTCCTTTGCTGACCTACACCCTTCTGTATGACACTATAACTTTTAAAATGCCATTATGTTCATTTGAAAATACTTTTCAAGTACTGTCACTTAAACAGGCACTTTGCCATAGGTGCAAAGGATTCCATAATGAACAAAGAATAGGTGCTGCCTTTAAGAAGCTCACAGTCCAATGGAACATACTTAGGGTAAGCTTAGAATCAATGGATAAGTCCATAGAACAATGGTAGCATATAGACCAAGCAATTAATGCCCCATGGAAATACCCAGAAAGGATTTCCAGGGGAAGTGAAATCTACGCTAAGATCTGAATGATGACTTAATAAGGTTAATATGAAGGGGAAAGTCTGCAGTGGACATTGTGTTTCAATATCTGCCAATATAACATCTAACAAATTGTTCCATGATACTATAGAGTCCAGATGCAAGAATTAAATAAAGCAAAGTGAAAGCAATGGTTAGGACAAGTCAGGACTAATTTTAATCCAAAACATAGATTAGTGAATCTCAGATTTTAATGGTATACAAAAGACTACATGCTATATGATTCTTTTATGTAAAATTCTAATCAAGGTAAAAATGAACTGACATAAAAATAAAAAATAAACTGTATATTTCTAGAGGCCAGAGTAGGGAAAATAACTGTAAAATGGCACAAAGGAACTTTTCTGGCTGATAGAAATTTTGTGTACTTTGCTGGCTCTGGTGGTTACATGACCAAAATATGTTCGTCAGGACCCACCAGTTTAACATGTACATTTTGTAGACTTTACTGAATGGAGAATAATAGAATATTTACTGTGCATAAAAACATAGAACATGACCCAGGATTCTGCACCTTTTGTAAGCATCTTTGACAAATCTTAAATGGTTCCTAATAACTTATATCAAACTCTCTCTAAGCTTTCAGTAAAGTTTAGAATCAATGAGTCCATGGAACAACGATAGCCTATGAACCAACCACCTGATGCCCAATGTGAAAGTAAAATCTTTAATCTTATTCAAATTGTTATCACAAATAAATATGACGCTAAAGCTCCCCTTCATCTTCAGTAATAGAACAATTATTTTTACCTAGGTACGTAGTTCCCCAGCCAAAAGTTAATCTTTCTCAGACTCTCTTGCAACTAGGTATGGCCAGAAGATTAAGTCCTAGACAATGAGAAGCATTTCTCAGAACCTTTAGGAAACCTTCCTTAAGAAGAAGGCATGTGCCCTTTTTTGTCTTTCCAATAGAAAAGCTTTATCTCCTCTTATTGTTTCTCTATCATTCCCACTTAGAATACAAATGCAATGGCTGGAGTCACAGCAGCTGTCTTGAGTCCTGAGACAACATATTAAAGATAGACAAGTAACAGTTTAAAGGAAACTGAGTCCCTGTTAATAATATTAGCCCACATTAGACCTGGCCTAACTTTGGACTTCCTTTACATTGAAAAGAAAAATAAATTGCTGGCACATTAAGTCACTCTTATTTGTCATGTTTCTGCTATATGCAGCTGAATCTGCGCCTAAATCATACATGCAGCTTATGGGGGTCACAACAAAAGCTTTGAGACAGACTGTGTTACACTTCATTATTTCACTTCGAAGAAACACAGTTGACAGTGTTCTTTCTGATTCACCCATGCAAGTTTCAACTTGCTCAGCTTATCAGTGTTGCTGGGAAGAATTCATTTGTTTCCCTCTGCATGGATTTTACATTTCTTCATATTTGTGTACCTCAAAACTTTTGTAATGACCCATGTATTAATTTTGCATTTCACAACAAGCTGGTTTGGTTATTCAACATGTTGGGTGGCAAAGTCACACTTCAGGCAAATTTCTAGAATGATTAAAAAATAAAACTATGTTTAACAATCGGGCCCAAAATAGTACAAATGAAAAAGTCTTATGTCTCAAGGGTCTTAGTTGACCATAAGACAACATTAGCCAAACTTGTGTTGCAGCTGATTTTAAAAAGCTATTTCAATGCCAGGTTATAGTAATAGAGGCAGAGTATAAAGAAAAGAGAAGATGAGCTTCCTAATAGGCTTTTTAGACAAAAGATGAAATATTCAATACATTTATGGACACTTTATTTGAAGAAGAATGCTGACAAAATTGAAATGATCCAGAATGATCACCCAGGCCCAGAGTGACCAAGGGCCTAGAAAACTGTCAAGTGGAAACTTCAGGCTACTAAAACTGCAAAAGGGAGCAACGAGATAGTATGATACAGATCACGGGAAATATATGAAAATTCATCATGTTCTAGAACAATATAAATCATTCCACATCACTAGAGAAGGAGGAAAAGCAACAGAGTCAGAGGGAATCAGTATTAAAAGGTCCATTAAACAAAAAACAAGCTGCCATACAGGATATTAACTTCTCTGATTAACTGACTTACACTTTAATTTCTTCCCAAAATAAATATCTAACATTTTAAAATGATTACATGATAGCATTATTCTGAGTGCTTTATATGTTTAATTCATTTGATTCACACAACTCTGTGAAGTAGGTACCATTATTATCTCTAATTTTTAGATAAGCAAACTGAGAAAGAAAGGTTAAGTAACTTGCTCAAGGTCACACAGATAAGAAAATGGATGCGCAACCAAGAAAGAAGTGTTCTGGTCCGCAGAGCCCAGGAGTTCATCACCAGGATGCAGTTGGGTATAATGGGCTCTCTCATACTTACAGTGACCTGGAGCATTGGAGAAGCTCAGTGAGATTCTGGTTGTGTGGAGCAGTTGATATGTAGGGTTGGTAACACGTGGACTTTGATATGAATGTAACACAACCAAAAAGTAGCTCAAGAGACACATTAGAAATTAGAGGCACCCATTTGTAAGAATGGTAGAGATAAATAAGCTGAAATTAACATGTGGATGTTGGACAACTGAAGTCATGAAGTATTCACATTTGAGAAGATATAAAGCAGAGAAAAATAATGGCAGATGTTCGCTAAGGCCCAAACCATGGAGCACGCACTGCACGCTGAGAGTCGAACAGAAAGCCAGTGGCAGGTAAGCATGGATATAGCCTAATGCTACAGAGGACAGTACACGAGACTTTCAAAAGGATGAATGATTAAGAAGTGTCAGAGACCTTTGTCGCTTCTGCCTGCCCAGAGTTCATTCATTCTTATTTTACTAATAACACCCTTATTTTCCTCTGGGAAACACACCTCTCTTGTCATGTTTTCCTGCTGGGATTTACCCCACTCCCCTGAATCCAAGGTTGCCCATGTTACAGGCCTGGCCAATAACCATAGTCTATTTGATCACTAGTGTTGGTTTAGGGTGGATAGATGACCTAAGTGGGTCCATTGAGAATCGACACAGAGAATTTTGGTGAAATTATTAGGAAAGAGACTTCTCTTTACCATCTAGGGCACCTATGCTGGTAAGATCCATTCGGCTTTTTGAGTATTTACATATACCCTCTGGATTTTCCAGTTATGTTAATCAGCTGGTTTCTGACACTTGCCACAGAGAGTGATGGTCAATACATCACCACTGTGCTCCACAGAGACCTCGATCACAGCATAGATTCCTTCATAAACTCCTCCACGGCAAGAGATGTGCTTTCTCCAGGGGAGCACAGCTAGCACAGGGCCAGGTACATTCACAGTAGAAACAAACCTCATTAAAATTACTCTAGCCTATTAAATAAAATACAGACAAAAAGGGGTTTATATGCTCCAGAGAATTCTTTACTATTATTTCACAGACTATATAACGGCCTCATTTGTTTTTAAAACTTATTGCATGTGAAGTTCAACCATGAGAAGAGGTATCCTCAGAGTAATTTTTTAAGCTACATATGGTCCTAACAGTCTGGACCCATTGCCTTTTTCCCCCTACCTTTTTTACTCTGAATGTCTCCTTTAAGGGAAGGCAGTTCAAGTACTTACAGTCTAATTTTAGCAAGGTAAATGCATTCTTTTATACAAAAACAAAACAAAACAAAAAGACTGAGGAGTACATCATTTAAAGCAATAAAAAAAACAATTTATGATCCATCTCTGATTTTTCAGATGCAAAATGGGACAGAAAAATGTCTGTGTATAATAAATTTTGCAACATTTGCTAAAGTCTTGCACGGGAAGGAAAGAAGACAAATGATTCCAAAATAGAAATCCCTTCAAACACTTTTTGCAAAAGTAAAGTGCGCACACACACACACGCATGCACACACACACACTTTATGTAAAGTATCATCAAAAACTTAACAGTGACAGATTCTAGACAGAAACTAAACATCTATGCTAAGCTCAGTAATGAGAACCTCTCACCAGGTCTTTCAACTGTATTTACTCACATACTCTTTTTTTCCTAAGGATCTTAGCAAATAGATTAAAAAATAAATAATGAGGGGAACTCCATCCACTTAGCAATTAATAACATGGGTTAGAAGAACAAAAAAGATGTGAAAAGGACTGTGGGATCTTCTGCAATCCATTCCATTTCTCTGAGCTTCAGTTTCCTCACCTGTGTGCCCTTAACAATGCCCTCAGAGATTGTTGACTTGTTAAGGACATCAAATGTGGTTACCAGAAGGAATGATTATTTTAACTACCCTTTCATTTTGCATGGTTTAAATCAGCCATCACAAATTCAAAATGCATCTTCTCCATCAAGGAAGCTACAATTGGAATACCAGGTTTTTATTCATGGCTCTGTTCCTACTTGTCCTACCTTGACCACACTAATTCACCACCTGTAAAAGGAGTCATCTGCAAACTAAGATCTTTGGAGTTCATTCCAGCTTAAAAAAAAAAAAAATCTGTACCAATTCAGAGGACAAAAATTATTCCATTAAAGAATTAGGCATAAACTTGTCCTTGGCTTAGAAGGAACTCTGAGCTCTGGCTAAATAGTGTCCCCCAAGTCTCAGCTCTACCTTTCTAGAGGGGAGGAAGCTTTCAGATGATGCCGTCTCTTTAATCACTTTGCTCATAGAGGAGATACCGGGGTCAGACAGCATTTTTCCCTTATAATCAAAAGGTCTGTGAACCCAAACTTGGAATCTCAAAGAAAGCTAAAGTGGAAAAGACATCTTTCAATAACCAACATCATAATCTCCTCCTTGTATTACTATTCCAAATAGACAGAGACGTCTAGGAAGTCTTGCTCCACAAAGCAGTTTTCTGGAAACAATCAGCTTACGACATCACCCATCCAATTCACTTTGATTCTGATGAACAATGTCACTGCTCCTTAGAAAACAGGAACAAGACTGGCAGACGGTCATGACAACAGCTGAATAACCACTGGGGAGTCTTTTGAGTATTTTTTTAAGCATGTCATTCACACACACAAAAGGAGATGAGAAAAGTAGGCTAGTAGAAGTTGCAGCCTTTCTAACTGGAGGCTTAAGGTAATTAGCAAATAATTCTAGGCATTCATTCATTCAGTATTTATTAAGTGCAAGTCTTTATTCTGGGAGCTGAGAATAGAGCAGAAAATAAAATAGGTGAGCCCCCTGCTCTTACGGAATGTATATACTAGTAGAAAGACACAAACAAAACATAATGAAGTAAGCACCTAAACAAGATATTAGGCAGTGGCAAAGGCTATGAAGGGAATACAGGAAGTGATATGACAGAGGGCAACTTGGGCTATCAAGAGCAGCCTATGGGTGCAGGCTGAGTTCTGACAATGACAGAGGACAACACATGCATTGTGAGTGCCTGGTGGGAGGGACAGCCAGGCAAAGCTAAGGAAAACAACTAAGTTGCAGGTTTTCTCGAAGGGGATGCCACTGGCACTTGGATGCCACTGATCATTGCGTGGGTCTTCCCTGAGCATTGCAGGGCATTTAGCAAACTTTGACTCCACGTATTTAATATCGATATGGTTCCCTCTCTGGGAATTGTGGCAGCCAAAAATGCCCCCACTCACTTCCCAAGAAGAGTTATTCCCAAGGGCAATAACTCCCCTGTGTGAAAATAACAAAAGCCCTGGCTTAGAACTAAGCTTGAGCTACTCAATGAAGAGAGAGAAGACCAATGTGCCTGGTATATAATGACAGGAGGGGAGAGAGCTAAGAGTTGACTTTCTCATCATCGGTGCTTGGCTGTGGTTGACTGGGTCCCCATGCCATCATCAGGAGGAAACTTCATGCAGGAGACACGGCAGGAGTAAGGCATGGAATCTATAGTCACACACACTTTCCTCACATTATTGGGAAATGAGATTAAGACCTGCTGCCCTGGTACTGCTATTACACTTTAATCCTAATGGGCATGTTTTTATGCATACTTTCCTCTACCTCAAATCAGAGTACTTCTCACAATTATCACTGGCCAAGAGTAATTATGACGTATTATCATTGCCTGAGCATGTTCAATAAAGTCGCAAGCAAAACAAAGGAAGAAAATCCTGAGGTAATAACAGAGCACCCTGTAAGAAATGGGACAAGAGCAACAGCCTTGATGGAACAAATAATACTATGAGGAGAGGAGGAGGTCACTCAGAACTTGAGGTGATTTAGAAGGTTCAGACGTTGAATAGGAAATTTTAGAAATGCTTGAGCTAATCTGTTGTTTTCTAATGCATGAATGTACAAGAGTGACAGAATAGGAATGTTGAAGTATGAAGATGTTCTTTCACTGAATGCAAAATTTTAAAATTCTAAGTGCAGAAGTATCATCGGGGTTTAATTAAGAATGTTTTATTCCTAGGGATCCCATGAATAAGAGTATATTTTGCAAATTCGAGGAAATTTGAGAACATTTACTCAGCATCCAGTGAGTGCCAGGAATTTCATATGAGCTGTACAGCACATAATCATCACAGTAACACTCTTGAAATCCGTACTATGAACTCACCTCACAGATGTTAGTAAGTCACTTCCTGTACCACAGTTTGCCTTCTCACTTAAATGAACCGCATCCAATAGTAAGGGCGAAGGTCACTCTGCAGGGACGTTATGACAACGAGTGGTCATGGTCCCAAAGACATGTGCTTCCAAGATTGTTTTGGATGGTCATTCCAGTTAGCTTCTCCACTATGCCTTAGAAAATACTTTTTGGCCTCTGCTCAGACATTGTGAAGAGACTTGTTTTGAAACAAATCTGAGGCATGAAGACAGGAAAACCTAGCCTAGGACAGATGATGGGGGTTCATGAGAAGTCCTGCAGAGACAGGCAGAACTTAGTGATTAAACAAAGGAAACTGTTACATCTTAAGCAAAGAATTTGACCCACCAGCCCTTCTCTGTCTCACCTATATTCTTTACCTTCTGGTAGTCAGGGCCCCAATTTTCCTATGGGAGATATCCCATTGTTCTCTAGGCCAAGTTGCTCAGAGCAGGCTGACTCCACTCCCTAGCTCGGGCTCTATGTCATTAGGTTCACTGTGATTGGCTCAGGGATGGGTATGTAGCTGAGCCTGGGCCAATCAGAATCAGCCATAGAACATTTGCTACGTCTACATGGAAAAGGACCTATGCTTCTGTCTACTATGGGTGGGCCACTGAAAAGGTAGCCTATATCTGGGTCTGTTGGCTGTCACCACCTAACAGAGGCCCAGGTAAGAACAAAGGAAGGCAAAGCAGAGAAAAGAACTGGAAAAAAGACAGATGTGTGGCAATTTAGAGTCTCTAGGTTCAGTTTTGACTCAAACCTCCTCAGGAGACCAAATTTTTCAGTTAGTCGAACAAGTAAATTTTTTCATGGGGAAAGACAATGGCCCTTGCAAAGGACATAGTCCTGACTTAGCATCACCAACACTAGGTTCTACCATGAAGATTGCCTCAATGTTCAGGTAGGTAGACCATGCTGGCTCCTTAACCACGCTGTGAAAGCAATTTCTTCTATTAAAGAGCAAGGGGCTGGGGGCCAGGCTCTTCAACGCACACATATCTGAAGTGCGCTGACTACAATATCCCAGGGAGTCAGTTACATTAGCAAGGGTTTTCTGAACTATGCCTGTTTCAGAATCCATAAAATCTACTTCGTCGTAGAGAGCACCCTGGGTTGGGTGAGGTGACCCACCGCCTAGCACGAGTATCCCCAGAGAAAATGATGGGATAAGTACAAGAAAACTCACGGAGCCAATCAATGTAAGCTTTGGTCACACACACACACCCCATCCCCAAATAAAGCCTGAAATCCTGACCATCAGAAGTCCCCTTCAGTCCCCAGCATGCCCTTTGCTCACATTCTCTCTCATTCTCTCTCTCTCTCTCTCTCTCTCTCTCCCCCTCTCTCTCTCTCTCTTCTGTGAGGACACATCTGTGCCATGCAGCAGGGGTCACCTGAATTCACGAGCTCATCTTCTTCATATCACACAGCTCCTCAGCTCCTTACATTAGCTGGCAGCCTCTTAGGGAAACCAGGAAGCCCTGGGATTGTTTGCTTGACTGTGATCTGAGTTCCACTACACTGTAAATTCCTTAAAGGGAGAAATTATCTCTTCCTGGGCCCCCATGTTACCCCAGTACCTCACACAGTGTCTGGAACAGAAATATAGAATAAATTTTTACTGGGTGAATGGTTTGTGATAGACAGCCCTGGGGATGTGCGTTAGGAGGAATGGCTGCTTGTCCTAGCTCTGCCCTAAGTCTCCACGCTCACATTCGTGCCGAGCCTCTCTGGAGGCCTGGGTCCTCACCAACAAATGGGGAGGTGGGTCTCTGAGATCTAAGATCAAAACTGGCAGATGTGTACAGATGGCTGTGTTTAGCGTGATCTGTGATTTCACATATTTGTGGTGATGTAAAATGTGGGGAAATTTCATATGAAAATTCAGATTTCTGGCTTTTCTTGCAAAATGGATCCTCTGGCAACACTGAACCCACATTGTACATGGCAGCAAGGGACCAGAAAGGAGTCAGGGAAGTCTGATATCTCCCCTCCTCCATAGCCCACACTCTTCCCATCACGGTCCCAGCACCAAGGCCACATGTCAGTCAATCATTCATTATCACCTGAACCCTGCTTCTGTTTTCTTTCTTTTTTAGTAAATAAATATTTATAAGATCCGTATCTTTAAAAAAATCTTTAGAGAGAGCACCTCTCTATGAAGGAGTGAACTTAATCACCATGGTTAATAATACAATCTATATAGCACTTACAGTATGTGCCAGGTACCTTTCTAAGAACATTACATTTATTTAACCCATTCAACACTCCAAGGGATCCTGTAAGTTACATACTGTGAATAGACATTTTTGAACAGAATAAACTGAAACACAGAGAGGTTAAGTAATTGCTCCAAGGTCACGCAGCCAGGAAGCAGCTGCACTGGGAACAGAACCCAGGCAGCCTGCACATACATATTGCACATCACTGAAATGTGTTTCTGAGCTAAAAGAATCCAGACTACCTCGTGACAGTGGATAGCACTCACCTCTGAAGTAATATTTGTTAGTACCCCACTATTTTTAAGATGGAAAAATTAAGATCGAGAGATGGGAAGTGACATTTTTCCCAAATTCATACAGCAAATTAGAGACAGGCCAGGTGCCAGAACCCAAGCCTTCTGATTTCCAGCTCCAAGGTCTTCAGTACACCATGGTATTTAATCTTGGAACCTGTACCAGATTTCAAAGCAGTGTTACTTGTTTCTGAACCAAGAGGAATGAGTCATTTTACAGAGCCTCACTTCCTACTTTATGAGTTACCCCACGAGTGGGTTGATGTTCAGGTACACGGGGCCACACACCTGAGCCCAGAGGGACATCCCCTGTGGACTTGGGCATGAGCATCTACCAGCAGAGAAGTGAATTTCTATCACCCTCCACCAAGATGCTTGAGAGCAGAGACTGACAAATCCAGCCAACTCAGAACAGAGATGAACACTCGTGATTACTCAGATAAACAGCACCCAGAGACAGAAAAAGTATGTCTCACTTCACCTATTTGTTGGCGCTTAAGAAAGATGAGATATATGTGCTTTCAACTTTATAATCTTTAATCTGCTCCTGCTCCCAAATTCCCACATCCTGGAGAAAGGGAAAGCCTAGGCAGAAGGTTCTAGAAATGCCTTACATGGGATGCATCTCAAAGATTGTCTTCCTGGGAAGGCACCTCTCACCCATAAGTCTACAGGGTAGGTATAGAGATCCCGAATGTATTATTTTTATTATTACTACTAATTATGACAACAAATGTTGCACGTTGCTGTGTTTCCTGGATGCTAGGCGCAGGCTGCTAAACCTCACGTAGTCTGACCTCCTAATCAGCATGGCGATGCCATGAAGGAGGGACTATTGCTACCCTCATGTAACAGAGGAACAAATTAAAGACCTGAACAATTGGGTGACATGTCCAAGATCCCACAGCTAGGACATAGAAGCAAAATCAGTAACAGAAATGGAGGGCCTCTAATAACCCACACTACACTGCCTCCTTCCAGAGACCTAATTGATCCTATTTGAGTAGTATGATGCTTTTTATCATTGTTGCTGTGAAATCCGTAGAGACTGCACAGTAAAAGTATCATCAAAAGCCATTCACTGATACTTCTTTTGGGAATCAAGAGCTCTACAGTCTTCTGACCAACCATGGTGGCACCCAGAATACCAGCTGAGGGTCAGCAGGCATCACTGTGATAGGCCAGAAAAGGAAAAACTTCTTGCTGGACTATGCTTGTTAGCATGAAAATAATCATGTACTTCTCTCTGGTAGGTGGCCGAGTCACAGGGGTCAGTCTAGACATGGCGCATCAGTGTGGCTCACCAAATGAGCCAGTCAGGCTAGGGACATCCATTTATTTTAGTGAACATGTATCAACAAAATGCAGACAATATAAAAGGGCAGCTGATGCAAACTGCCTCCAAAAAGGCACTACCTATTTGAAAATTTTTCCTAATGCTCATCTAGTGCCAAGAGTTGGGGGGCTGGGGGACAGCAAAAGGGGTGATAAAAAGAGAAAAGGCATAGGAAAGTCACAGTGTTTTGTTTTAGTTTTTTTGTGTTTTATTTCAGATTAATATAAGTGTGCAAACAATTGAGTTACAACATTTGTGTTATTAGATCAGGTCCCTGTTGTATTGTGTTCTGCACCCAGGAGGCACGTCATATACTTTTACCTTGTGCCCATTAGGTGGGAGCACACCCATTCCCCCTCCTTTCTCCCCTCTCTCCCTCCCATCTTCCCCCAACTTGAATTGAATTGAGTTTTTCTCTTGTGTGGACATATATTAGTTCAGCTACTGCCTGCAGATGCTGGCGTGGTTGTGGAGAGAAGGGAACACTTTTGCACTGCTGGGGGGATTGCAAACTAATACAGCTTCTTTGGAAAGAAGTATGAAGAATCCTCAAAGAACTCATAATAGACCTTCCATTTGATCCTGCAATCCCATCAGTAGCATCTACCCAGAAGAAAAAAATATCAAATATTTTTTAAGACGTAAATTAAAAAAAAAAAAGTGAAAACTCAGAAGCCTGATCCAGTTGCAATGACTGAAACAAATGTCAGGCTGTCTCTACTCACACCCTGTAATGGGTTTTGCAATGTTTCTATCCCCATCTTGGATCAAAAGGAGCCGAATGGAAATACAGCAATGTGATTAAACTCCTTTGAGAAGGTTTACCCTTACTAAGTAGATTCTAAAAAAATTGTTTGCTCACTGTGGGATAGCAAAGTGATAAAAGCAAATCTTCTATTAGTCTCAAGCAAGTCTTCAAATTTGCACACAACATAAAGAAGCATCTTTATTTTCTCAGCAGCTTGCACTCACCTGACCTAGAGTCTGTTTGGTTGGGCAGGGTGCAGTAAAGGGTTTACTCAGCAGGGCTGGAGGGGCCAAACCCTGAACATTCTAACCAGCTCCTAGAAAACAACCACTGAGCCTTTGGAATATCATGCCTCATGACACTGTTCTTATACCTGAGACCTTGGGCCATGCCAAATACTTTATGCCAACAGTGTGATTTATAGTGAACAGCTCTTTTTGTTTGCTGGGTTCCCAGAGCCACACCAGATGTAGTAGTATCAGTTTGACCTCTGAAGGCAGGAGGCTGGTGACTGACAGCTAAGGTCATTCATATGGGTGCTCCATGCCCATCTGACTGACCTCCAGTGAAATTCCTGAACACCTATTCTCAACTGAGCATCAACTACACTTAGCACCTGTCACACCTTGTTGCTGATGTAATCAAGGGTGTTGTCCAGGACAGTCTACTGGGAGAAGATAACCTGGAAGCATGCATCTGATTTCTCCTGGGCTCTGCCCTACCTGTCTTTTCTCTGCATCCTTTCACTGTAATTAAATCATAACTCTGAGTATAACAGCTTTTCTGAGTTCTGTGAGTCCTTCTAGCAAATCATCAGACCTGAAGGTGGTATTGCAGACCCCAAGTCAGGCAGGGAGGCAGGACGGACAAAAGGAGGAAGGAAGAGAGGAAGGAAGGGAGGGACAGAGGGAGGGAATGAAATAAAATAAGAAAACAAGCCAAGGAATTGTTTTAACACCAAATTTCTTACTGTTTGGCTCAAAGCAACAATAGGAGAGAAAATGCCATGGAGATAGGAACCTTGAAAGGCGGTGAAAATAGGTAAGAATCAGAGGCTGCTGGTGCAATACCCAGGGCCTAATTCAGCACTCCACCAGGCTGGCATTGCGACTCTGTGTCTAACCACTTCCCCAGTACATGTCTGAGAAGTAATAACTATTCTCTTTTGATAAGAAAGATCCAGTTTCAGAAATAAAATAAAACTTTCAAAAGTGATCTGGAAGAGACTTAGACTGCAGCATTAAATCATGCCTTTTTTTTTTCCTTTTTGTGATCAAAGAAGAGAATCAAACAGTTGCTACCTATTTCTGGGCTGCCAGGAAAACTGAACAGTCCACATTCAATCCTCTGGAAAGGAAGAGGGTCCATGCTTCATACCCAGACCTGACGCTGAGAACTGAGTCCTCTTACCCTTCCCAATTCATTGAAAACCACTTCAAGCAAAAATCATTTGAAAGAAATTACCTCTGTGTATTACACCGCGAGTAGTGAAAAATGTCTCACATGAGACTCGATGGTCCCGAAGCAATAAAATTTTTGCTGAAGTGCAAGATGTAATAACTCAGGGAAAAGAAGTCCCCATGACAACAAGAGAGGAAAGGAAATGAGTGAAAAATCAGAGAATTCAAGTCTCTTATAATACAAGGCGTCACTAATTTGTACTTGGAAATCTGTCTTTGGGATTGAAATCCCAGAAAGTAACTTCCTCTCTATTGCTTTTCTGCCTGCCCAGGTGATGTTGTTAAACCTAACGACACTTCATCAGAAAAGCATGTGAATCCAGACACTGGAATAGAGTCTGAATCTATTCCAGGCTCTCTGCATCTCCCAAATCAGAAGGATGTGGGTGTGCTGTGATGTTTACAGCGAGGCTGGGATGTCAGAGATTTTGATATGCATATATTTAAGAAGTTGTGGCCAGTACAGGAAACCACAGGATTTACAGAGCATTAGATGTCTGGGGTCATCTTCCAAGCAGTATGTCGTATTTCTTTTTCAGGAAGATCCTGAGAAGAAACTCCTACTTTTCCCCGCTGGATTCTTTGGTCTGCAGTTCTCAGCCTGGTGCCTAAAAAGGGGCTTATCTCTCAATGAGGTGCCCTCAAATTCCACAGGAGTAAAACTTGTTAAAGGTGTTACTTGTTATCATTACTGAGAAACAGAAGCGACAAGGGGAAAAACAGCTGAAGACTCTTGGAATCTTGGCTCCTACAGCCACTATTCCACTGAGTCTCTGATTCTCTATTCCTGAGACTGCTGGTGCTTTAACCATTCTGGCCCGACATGCCCAGGGTCCTGCTTCAATTCCCACTAACACTTTCCTTACCTAAGGCCTCTGTTCTCAAAGCATCATCAGAATAAGAAACAGCTATCAATTATTCATTCCCTACCTAGGGGCTGCCAACCAGCTAGGCTCTTTACATATTTTATTTCATGTAATCCCCCCAACAGCCCCATGGCAAAGATATTACACATTCCACTTTGCAAAATCAAAGCGTTTTGCACAGAGAACCCAAGCTATTGGCCCAAGGTCACACAGCTAGGACTTGGCAGATTTGAGACATGTGCCTGGGTCAGAATGGCTCTAAAAACTGAAAAGAAACTGACTGGAAATGCAATCAGAATACAAAGGCCATGTTAAATCTAGGTGATAAGTTGCCTAGGCCTCTACACTAAGCCAAATCTACTTTCTTCAAGCTCATCCCAGCGTTTCCACAAGGTCCATAACGTTGAAGTCATAAATACCAACTTTATCATTTTGAAAGTGTGTGTGCACATGTGTGGGTTTTTTTCTCAGTTTTCGTTTTCCATAAAACACTTGAATGATCAGCAACTCAAGAAGCCAATCATAATTCTAGTCATGAGGTACGCTGACTGGCATAATTCAGCATTGAAAGCCTCCTCTAAATGGATTAAGTATGATTGAATGATGCGAGTTCTCCCTGGATATAAATGGGGTGAAAGTGGTGGGAGTGGACGGGCACTGTGGGAGGCGGCCTTACGCCTCCAAATGCCTTTCTCATCTCCTCCACTTTGGCAGAACTCAGCTGAAAATTCCCAACCAGGGACTGCACACTACCAATATTAGACAACTGAGGACATCCTTTTTCTGATGGACATATCTCTAAAACATCTTACATTCGCTAATTTTTATTTTTTCTATTACATAGTATCTGTTTTTAATTGAAGTAATACAAACTTAATAGCTTTTATTTTTTAAAAAAAGGAAGTTCATGGTGTGAACGATTAATGCTACCTTGCTTTTCTCTTCAACAGTAGATCTTGGAGATTGTTTCATGGCTATATACAACCCTATCTCATGCCTTTCAGTAACTGCATTATAACTTTTCTGTAGATAACCCATCATTTATTTAACCAATCTCATACCAATATACACTTAGGTGTCCTCCAGGCTTTCAACATTAAAAATAAAATGGGTCTTGGCTTGGTGCCTATAGCTCAGCAGCTAGGGTGCCGGCTACATACATCGGGGCTGGTGGGTTTAAACCAGGCCTGAGTCTGCCAAACAATGACAACTACGACAACAACCAAAAAAAAAAAAAAAAAATGGGCATTGTGGCGGGCACCTATAGTCCCAGCTACTTGGGATGCTGAGGCAAGAGAATCACGTAAGCCCAAGAGTTTGAGGTTGCTGTGAACTGTGACACCACGGCACTCTACCAAGGGCAACATAATGAGACTCTGTCCCCCCCCAAAAAAAATAAAATGGGTGTTATATATGTCCTTTTTGCTAAACAATTGAGATTTTAAAAACTGAACATAGAGTAACAGTTGCTCTCAACGTAAGTATATACCTTATAGAGATGCCACTCTCCAACTCAAAAGTAGGGACGTCAAATAAAAAATACAAGCAGACCTATGTAGACCCATGAGCATTTGAAATGAGATCTGTCCTGAAAATTATGTAATGCATGCTTACCGAATACACACTCCTGAGAGTCAGTGGAAGCATGGTCACTGAGAATGGGAAATATAGACTATCTATAAAGCATCATGAAATTTTTAAAGTACACATTTCTTTCTGGTCACATATATGAGACAGGTAAATGCTAAACCCCACTGGCAGCTCATGCTGCGTGAGACATTAACATAATACAATTCAGACACAGTAGCAATTCTGGTCCTAGACCAGACCAATCACTGCTGAAAACATTTCTCTCCTCACTGCTGAGCGATGCCACAAATTTCATCTGTAATTGAGATTCTAAGTTAACTCAAAGAATACAGGGTTCACATGTGAAGGCTGGGAGAACTGGGCATCCCTTGACACAGCTAGCAAGAATGTAAATATTAATATAAGCCTCCTGGAAGGGAATTTAGCAATGTGTACCAAAGGCCTTTAAATCATTCTAACTGCTTGTCCTTTAACCCAGTAATATATGTCCAGGAATTTAAGAAAATGTGTGTGTGTGTTTTCTGTACCCATTTGTTCACTGCAATGTTTTAGGATTAGAGGAATGTTGAAAGAAATTTAAATGTCTAACTGCATGGCATCAACTAAATACATTATAATATACCCAACACCACACAATGAACACTACATACCCAATAAAATTCATGTGGTAAAGAAGTAGTTTTCACATTGTGGGTCACAAATCATTAATGAGTCATGAAACCAATTTAGTGGGCCATGGCTAGCTTTTCAAATAGAATGAACGAGTACAAAATATAAGAGTTCATTACACATAGTATGGTTTCATGAAAGTTTTGTTAAAATGCACGTATGGGCTCGGCACCCGTAGCACAGTGGTTATGGCGCCAGCCACATACACTGAGGCTGGCAGGTTCGAGCCCAACCTGGGCCAGCTAAACAACAACGGCAACTGCAACAAAAAACAGCCAGGCCTTGCGGCAGGTGCCTGTAGTCCAAGCGGAGGCTGAGGCAAGAGAATCACTTAAGCCCAGGAGTTTGAGGTTGCTGTGAGCTGTGTGATGCCACAGCACTCTACCGGGGGTGACATAGTGACACTCTGTCTCAAAAAATAAATAAATATAAAATGCATGTATGTATAGTGTATATAATAGGTCATTATATAAAATGCATTTCTTTCTGTGAGGTATAATAAAAAAAAACTGACAGCTATTGTGGTAATAAAATATTTAGAAGCATAGGAATATATCAATATTCTATGTTTAACTAGAATGCATAGGTTTAAAAGCTGCCAGATAATCCCAAATCGGAGATAATATCAACAATCAAATACACAGTGGAACCTCTGTAAGTGGACCAGCCAAGAGTCTGTAAGAAACTGGTCAGTCTAAGGAGGTGGTCAACATAAGGAACTAGGCCTATTGTACTGATAGGTCCAGTCTATGAAAATCAGGTCAGGCTCAGGGGATGACGTCACTGTGAGATGAACCCAGTTACATTTAAAAAAAAATAAATAAGTTGAGGGGAGCTTTAGCATAAAAACATAATCATTAGTGACTTTACTTCAAATTCTGCTTTACCCTAGTGGTAACCCAGCAAGGTGGGAGCTGCTAAAATTGCCCAATCTTGAACAAGGAAAGGGCAGTTCTTCTCTAGTTATTGTATTCCATTACTTTCCAAATCTTCCTTGAGTATAGATACGACCCTGGCCTCAAAAAGTTCATATTCCATAGAGGGAGCCCATGGAATATGGTCTCTCGTGGATTTCTATTATACCAATAGGTGATTTAGAGTAATACTCTGAATGGGATAGAATGCTTGCTGGTGGAAAGTAGGAGTGAGAACGGTTAAAACTACCCTTTCTCCTGCCACCCAGATAAGACCTTGTACATAAATACAAAGATATGAGTACAAAGAATAATGGGGGAAAAGTATGATAACTCAAGAAAAGTACATCATTTCTAGGCTAAAGAGGAAAAAGCATCTGAGCTTCACTGGTCACATTTTAAAGACAACAGGTAACAACATGATAGGCAGATGGACAAACCCACCTTTCTGAATGTTGCTGTGAAAATTTACACTCAAACTAAGATGGCTTCCTTGATCTCAAGAGATTTTCGAAGGGCAGATTGGTCACATTTATGCTACTTTTTCATGATCTGTGATTGCTCTGTGTATTCCCAGCACCCTGCACACCAGTAGAGTTAGCATCCAATACTAGATAAATACAGTTCCATGGTTGGAATCTAATGAAGATTTGAGAAAATAAATACACATCCTTACGGAGAACAATTGGTTTAAAAAAAAAAAAAAAAAACCTACCATGGCACCTGAGTCAACTGTCTATATTCTATATGTCTATTGATAAGTGGCTTCTTATTTTTAAAAATGTCTGTATCTTCTACTTCATTTATTGTTTACTAGAGCTTTGCACATGCTATCTCATTTAGTCTTTGCAACTACTCTATGAAGTATGAACTATTGGTACTCTCATTTTACTAATAACGAAACTGAGTCACCTACCAGGCCAGTAACTCATCCAAGGTCTCACAGCCAGCAGGTCATGACATCCATGATCACCACCAAGCATGTTGCCTTCTGCCCTGTAAGTCTAAATGTTCAGCAGATGATACCTCATTCCTTTTCCCCAAAGCTACTTGAGATAGCTTGTTCGTGACCTTGCCCATGTCCCTCTACAGACACATGCCCTTGCTAGGTTATTGTCTGAGAAACCAAGGTAATTTCCCACAAGGCCAGCTTCATTCCTTGGTAGCTGAAAAGCAAGTCAAAATAAAACAAAAGGAAAGGAACAAGGAGGTTCTTTGGGCAGTGTACGTATAAATAAAATGGTTTTAATAAAAGAATGGCAACATTTACCTGGTTACCTGGTACCTTGGGTAGACCAGATAACCCTTCTCATGGAGTCTCAGAGATATACAGGGAGGCAGACTCTTATATTCTAGGTTTTATACCTCCTGAGATCTGGCAGAGGCCTGCAGGTTTTAATGAAAACAATTTACATTGTAAGGTGTACAAGGTAGCAGGTTAATTTTAGGATGAAGTTAGCTGAGTTAGTTGTATTCTCTGCTAAAACCTAATTATGTGAACCCACTCTCAAAAGAATCCCCAGGGCAGTTATCTAATAAACTAGAGTTTCTGAATGGGCTGCACACTGCCACAACATAACACCAGTAGCAGAGGATCAGAATCTTCTGTTAGAACGAATAAAACCAGGAACACTAAAGAAACCTGGTCACAGATGAACAAGAAGATGTATGAAAGCTTCTCCAGGTCTTTCATGCCTTCCCTCCAACTTGATGTTTCTTGTCCTGAGAACAAAAACCTTTGGTATAAACATGCGTTTCAATCACAAAACAAATACACCCATTACTTTTGCAAAAAAAAAGCGGTTCCAGGACAAACATTCAGCCGCTGTAGAGTGAGGGCCCTCTCCCCTCTCATCTCCTTCCTTTTCCTCCTTTACCCCAGTCTGACACTGGGCAGTACCCCACGTATGCACGTTACACAGAATGTCAGGTGTAATTCAGCAGAAATGGAAGGAAAAACGACCAGTCAGTAGCCTCCAAGGACTGTCTGTGCACAAATACACCGACAGGCTTGCGTTCTCGGTGCAGCGGTCAGCCGGGCCAGCCCACGTGAAAGCAGGAAAACGTGTTCCTGCCAAGTGAGTCAGGCAAGCTGGGAGTGTTCATCCATGTGAATACCAATTTGTGAAAAATACTGCTTTGCGTGAAAGGAGGGTATTTTATTATTATGTAGGCATGTCCCATTAGGGGGAAAAAATGAAAAGAGAAAAAGAAAAAAAAGCAAAAAGACTAAGGCTAGTAGACTAAGGCTAGTCCATAAAAGGCAACCATCCATCTAGAACATGGGAGTGTGCCCAGGCGTCCCCAAGGTTAGACTGGAGTTACAGCCCCCAAGCCCCTGTCAGTAATAACACACACCGCAAGCACATTCACAAAGAATCCTTTCATTTCACTGTCGGGCGTTCATGTACCATGTCCACTCTCTTCTCCCAAGCCTTTGCACCCTCTGTTCCTCATGCCCAAACACTCTTCCCTATCACTCACTCTTAGTGCAAATGACTAACCTCTACAAGCCTTTTACTTCTCAGTTTAAATGTCACTTCCTTTGGAACACTGTGGCAGGCAGTGTATTTACCTGCTAACAGGTACCCCCCTTCTGTTCTTGCTAACAGAACTCACCTTTTGTTTGGGCAGCAGGGTACTCAGCCCTAAAAAATGAGGCAAGGTTGTTCTGAGATGGTCTGTTCTTTTGTGCCAATAAAGGGTGGTATAAGATTAGACAGACTCATACATCTAACTGTGTGCCTGGAAGTCCAGGGGACATCTAATGTTCAGCACAAAAGTCCTATTCCTCCCCCTCAAACTGCTCATCGGTAAACAAAGAATAGAGTTCTCTTTAAGCTGCCCAGCCTCAAATCTAGGATTCATCCATGACTTCTCGTTTTATCTCACACTCTACATCTTATCTTCAAAATGTATCCTGAAACCAACCAAATATTACCATGTCTGTGCTCACCGATCTGGTCCAGACAACCACCACCTCCCACTTGGAGCACTGCAGGGAGCTCACAGTGAGTTTCCTGCTTTCTCTCCTGTCCCCTGCAATTGATTTTTCACATATCATGTCTTCCCCCTGTTCAAACCCGCCAGTGGCTCCCATCTCACCTAGCGGTGCCATGTGATCTGGCTCCTAGCCACCTCATGTCTTAACTCCCTCCCTTCCTCACTCTGTCCCTGTCCTGTAGGCCTCCTTGCAAACTGTCAAACATGCCAATCACAGTCATGCTTTAAGGCGACTCCCTGTAGCCAGAATGTCCTATCCCAGATTCTACACAGCTGGTTCCCTTACCGCCTTCTGTGGTCTACCCAACAAGTCTTCCCTGTCTCCCTTTTAATTTTCCTGCTTTCTTTTTATTCATTGCATTTGTCATCACCTGATCTATTCTGTATTTTTTACCTGTTTATTGTCTTTCTTCCCCAAATGAATATGAGTTCCATGAAATTGTGTGTGATACTCATAGAATGAGCCCTTACTATGAGCCAATCACTGCACTAAGGATTTTCCTATGTTAACTTATTAAATGAAGAAGGAAGTTTGTTTCAGTCACTGTGTACACTCTGTATCTGCAATACTGCCTGGCCCATAGTAGTTACTGGTGAAAAAAAGCATTTTTTTAAATTAATGGATAATGTAAAAAATGAATATGACCACTTGTGACTGGAGGCCTATAGATGAAATACACTGAGGTTTTTTGGAAGGAATTTTTCTCCCCAGTAATAGGCAAGACCCATCTGAATACAAAGCCCTTTTTTTTCTCCCTTCCTTCTTTGCACGTTGTGAGGATATGATCCACGAATGGCAGCTACCATTGAGAGATCATGCCGCTGGTCACAGTGCAAAATCCAACAAGTGACAATGGTGGGAGGGAAGGATGTAAACATCCTGAGCCCTTCATAAATTGGCAAACTGCTAAATCTATCCCAGCTCCACCTATCTGGATTTCTTGCTAAGTGAAATCTGAGTATGCTAACTCATGGTTCTTTAAGTTTTCTCTTGCTTACAGCCAGAAGTGTCCAGAGTGACACATTCTGCATTTATTAGCCTAAAATGGAATTGTCCTTTGCGCATCAGTCTTCTCCTCTGGAGTGAGTTTCACAAAGATAAAAGTGCTTTGTTGTTTACCAGTCCCTAGCATCTTAGCATGTGGAGAAAAATGGGATGCCTTACATATTTGTTTAAAGAGTGACTCATTTGCCTCACTTCTCCTACTCAAGTTCCAGAGAACTAAAACGAAAGGCTGACCCATGTCTAGCTTTCTGAACCTTCACAGATATCTTTAATGTTAGACCTGCCATCTCCCAGCTCCCAGAATGCTAAAGACACTTCTTAAAAAGTCAACTCCTTCTCAAGCTACAACTAAATCTAATGGACATTTTTCAGACTTCAGTGTAGAAAATCTTTCAGCGACATTCAACGTGGTTGATCACTCTCTCTTTTTTAAAATGCTCAGTTCCAAAAAACTGCATATTTTTTCTTATTTTTCTCCTACATCTTTGCTTCCTTTATATGCTCATCTTTGTGCATTCTTTACCCAATTTCAAAGCCTAATCCTGAATTCTCTTCTCTGACCATGGCATACTTGCTCCCTATGCAAAATTATCATGGAGCACAGCTTCCATTATTGTCTTTATGCCGATAATGACTAAATTCTGATCCCCATCCCCTCATCTGAGCTCAGATACGTAACACCCCATTACCTATTTCATGTCTATACATGGATGTCTCAACATTCTCAGAACTGAATTCATTATTTCACCTGACTAATCAGAGCCCAGATAAAGGTATCAGAAAACTACCTCACACTGGCTTAAGACCTAAAAGGAAATATGTTGGCTCTAGTAACTAGAAAGATTTTGAACAGAGCTGGTTTGGGGCATGCCTAGATTCAGGGATTTAAATAACCAAAAAAAAAGTCCGTGTCTGTCTGTCTCTCTCTCTCTTTCTCTCTCCATCTCTCATCTCCAAATTATCCCTCCCTAATTATTTTCTCTGCTAATACAAACCACCTTTCTCCACAGGCAGAGGACATGACCAGAACCAGAACTTCATCACCACTTTATTCTCTCTGTTCCAGGTCTCCAAAGGAAAGTCCCCTTTACCTTCACCTCCGATCCATGAAAAGGCATCTTATTGGGCAAGGCTGCATCTGTAAGTCAACGCCTGCACCCACCAGGTTGTAGGCACAGTATGAAACAACCATGTCAGCAGGGCTTTTGGAAGGAAAATCTCCCCCCAAACCATGAGCAAAGTGGGCACTGGTGTGCTGGACAGATAAACTCACCAAATGTGCTCTGCCTCCCCAAGCCTGTTCCACTGACTATGGTCAGTCTTGGTGAATAAAGTCATCATTTTCCCATCTGGTTACACAAGCCAGAAAGGCAGGCGTTCCTGCTGACTTTCCTCTCTCTCAGCTGCCATATCCTTTCAATGTTAAAACCCAAATATCATTGAAAGTCATTCACTTCCTTCCATCTTCACTACCATCTCGTTACTCTGAGCCACCAAAAACCTTTTGCCTAGACAACTCTAAGAACCTCTCATATGTACTTATCTTGTCCCTCCAATCCATTCCCTACATATCAACCAGGCTGAGCATTTCAAAGTATACACTTGACCATGCTATATCCTTGCTAAAACCATTAAACATCCCTCCATCTCTCCTAGGACAAATCCCCAAATCTTTTTTTTTTTTTTTTATTGTTGGGGATTCATTAAGGGTATAATAAGCCAGGTTACACTGATTGTATTTGTTGGGTAAAGTCCCTCTTGCAATCATGTCTTGCCCCCAGAAGGTGTGGCACACACCAAGGCCCCACCCCTCTCCCTCCTTCCCTCTCTGCTTTTCCTCACCCCCCCCCCGTGACCTTAATTGTCATTAATTGTCCACATATCAAAATTGAGTACAAAGGATTCATGCTTCTCCATTCTTGTGATGCTTTACTAAGAATAATGTCCAGGTTAATACGAAGGATGTAAAGTCTCCATTTTTTTTTTTAATAGCTGAATAGTATGGTGGTATACATATACCACAGCTTGTTAATCCATTCCTGGGTTGGTGGCCATTTAGGCTGTTTCCACATTTTGGCGATTGTAAATTGAGCTGCAATAAACAGTCTAGTACAAGTGTCCTTATGATACAAACCCCCAAATCTTTAACATGATCTACAAGTCCCTGTATGACTCTCCTCTCCAGCCCCAGGCAATCACACCTCTCCCTCTCTCACTGAGCTCTGGCACTCTGCAATTTTACTTCTTCCAACATGCAATATACCTTTCTACTGTGAGGCTTTTGCACATGCTATTCCCTCTGCCTGGGCTATCTCACACACACACACACACACACACACACACACACAGATATGTATACACTACACACGCACACGCCTTCACCTCCCTCTCATCCTTCAGATCTCATCTCAAGCACAGCTATTTGGGGAAATCTCCCCAGACCCTCCCGTAGGTTAGATGTCTCACCATATAAGCTCACACCACACTTTGTTATGATCTTTTATAGTGGTAGGTATCTCTCCTTCAAAGTAGTCATTAGGCTCCTAATTTTAACTTCATTCACTTTGAGTAATTGCATCTTTCTTCCCTTCTGAAGGCAAACATCACAAAGGCAAGAATCCATTACTTTTGTTAACCTTTGTCTCTCCAGCACTAAGCACAGTGCCTGATACACTGGGAATTAGTCAATACTGGTTGTGAAAAAAGATGTCCAAATAATTTCTGGAAAGGATAGAGATTATAGCGGCACCTGTGGCTCAGTGAGTAGGGTGCCGGCCCCATATACCGAGGGTGGCAGATTCGAACCCGGTCCCCGGGCCAAACTGCAAAATAAATAAATAAATAAATAAATAAGTAAAATAAAATAAAATAAATATCCAGGCATTGTGGCAGGTGCCTGTAGTCCCAGCTACTCAGGAGGCTGAGGCAAGAGAATCACCTAAGCCCAAAAGCTGGAGGTTGCTGTGAGCTGTAATGCCACAGCACTCTACCAAGAGTGACAAGGTGAAACTCTGTCTCAAAAAAAAAAAAAGAAAGAAAGAAAGAAAAGAAAAGAAAGTATAGAGAGTAAAATTTATAAATATTCTGAAGTGAGATAGATAAAATCTAAGGTCAGTCGATATAATCCTTCTTTAAGTTATTTTTTGCATCATGCTGGACAAGTCACTTATAATTCTTTAAGTTTCAATTTCTTCATCTGTAAAATGTGGATAACAACAAAGGTTCTTCTGAGAGTTTCATAAGATGATATACCTAAAACACTTAGCACAATGCCCCAACGGTAGAAGACAAATGTAGCCAAGTAAGTTTGGCCAGGACCAATGGAAAACTCAAAGCAATATGGCTTAAGCAGTACAAAAATGCATTTATTCCCGCCTTATCCAAAGGGGAAATCTTGTTGCCTCATCATCATCAAGAGGTGGCTTTCTTCTATGTGGCGTCTAATGATTGTTCATGTTCCAACCATCAGGTTCCCATTTTCACCAGTAGCAAAAGGAAATGATTCCTCCTCAGGGTATTCCCAGAAGCTGTACACGGCATCCTCTCTCAAATCCCACTGCTCCAAGGTTAACTTCATTCCCCACATCAGGCAGAAGGGAGACTGGAAAACGTAGTCACTATCCTATCGCCACTATCCTGTACCCAACAAAAATAGAGGGACAAATAGCCTCTATCACAGCAAGAGAGTGAAAGGAAAATCCTTCTATGAAAATTGGGCACTTTAAGTCAAGGAGTACCTCCATAAAAGATTATTTGGACAGATGAGATTGCAGAAGCACCAGCCACAGCAATTCATCTTGTTGCGGTAACTGACACGTGAATGTATTTATCGAATATTAAACAAAACCACCACTACGGACACACCAAGTGTGAACCTTCTCGATCCAGGGGTCCAGGCTTCCCAGGGAAGTTGTTCAGCTCTCATCTCACTTAAGTTTCCCCTGACCTCTTCCCTTGTCACAGCACAAGAGAAACCTTCAGCGGTTCTTGCCGCTGTCACTCACATACGCCTGCCTTCCAATTTGCTCTCTGAATATATTCAACATGCTGACAGGTGCCAAGCCGGACTTCTCAGGGAGCCCCAGGGCAGTCTTCTGCCTACAGAACTCCCCTATAGGGCAGGTCATGGACAGGAGGATTCCGGCTTTGTGGTACTTGACACATTGGGGGCTTCTCCATCTGTCACAAACTGCCACCTTAGAAATCTAATTTTGCTTCAGAGCTAAAGCCATCCTGTCACTTTTCTTAAATTCACCTGGGAAAAGTTTAAAAAAAAAAGGAAACTTTGGCCTTACTGAGAATTCTGCAGTCTCATAGAAAAATGATTCTCCAGCAGTTCAAAGAGAAAATGGAAGTATTTACTTTATTTCTCTTTCATTCAGAAGAGAACGAAGCATTGGGTATTATTTTGATAACAGAAACTAAATTCTAAATAAGAGCACATAACCACAGTCAAACCACATATATTGTTTCATCTCTTGGTAATTGTACATGGAATCCCCATCCTTATTATTAAAAGCTTTTATCCAAGGCCACCGGATGCCTGAGGCACAAAGGGGCTGCGTTTTACTAAATCTATATCATTACTTGGGGAATACATGGAGGTCTCTCCTAAGAACCTGAAATGAGATTGCCTTCTGACAACTTATCAAAATGAATAAAAAAAATTTAGTGTGCATACTCCTTCCATTTTCTGTATAGATATATGCCTTCCAGAACACAAGGATACCCTTGGCAGCTTTGTTTGGAAAAGCAAAGGAAGCAAACTACAGAGACGTCCATCAAGACGGTGGTTAAGTAAAGCGTGACATATTCCCATGGGGAACAATAATGAAGATATTACCAAGTAATGAGCCAGACTTCTAAGCATGGTCGTGGAAAAGTATTCACGATCTCACCACAAGAAAACAAAGCACATTAAACAAGTAAACAGATAAAGCAAACAACAAAAGTGAAACAAAGGAGGGGACAGAACAAATGTAGGCTCTGAAGGCTTAAGTACGTTCCAGCTCTGTGACTACGGATTATTCATCATCTACAAACCAGAATTTCTTCATCTGAAAAATGGGGTAATGTCATGACATCTCCTAGTGTCCTGGAAGGATGAACACAGCAACTAGTCTAGTGTGCAGTGAGTTGGCATGGGGGACATGGGAACTACTGGTGTCAGCGGTGGTGTTCACGATCCAGAACTTGTCCTTGGTGTCATTGTGCTCTATCAATGACCACATCTTAATCTACCGGATTAATCACGGGAAGAGAAGGAAAGAAAACACAGCAGGCTGTGAGCAATGGCTCCCTTCCGGGGAATGAAGTTGGCAGTACGGGAAGACAGAAGCTGTGGAAAGAAGTCTATTTTATTTTCATTTATTTGTCAGATGTCTGTCTTTCTTTTACAATGAGCTCACATTACTTTCATGACAAAGGCATTTTTTGTGTTTTTTCTTCAATATTGGCCTCGTGTAATTAATAACTACATTTTAATTACACCTCTTCATGTATTAGTGCAGAGACACACAGATTCCCAGAAGGAGATTCTAAGCCTCTGGACTGGAAACAGTAACATTGTGGGGTTTTTTCTTTTTCTTTTTTTTTTTTTTTTAATTTCCTTGCCTATTTCTTATTTCTTTGGGTGGTTGTTGTTGTTGAGACAGAGTTCCACCCTAGGCCCTGAGCAGAGTGCAAAAGCATCGTCGCTCACTGCAACCTCAGACTCAGGCTGTGGGCATCCCGCTGCCTCAGCCTCCAGAAGCTGCTAGGATTACAGCTGCTTGCCAAGGCACCCAGCTGGGTTTTTCATTTTTTTTAGGAGTTGGGAGTCTCACTCTTGCTCAGGCAAGTCTCAAACTCCTGAGCTCAAGCAATTCTCCTTCCTCAGCCTCCCTACAGTGCTGGGATTACAGGCATGAGCCACTGGGCCAGGCGTAACATTGTCTTAAGGGGAATACACTTGGGCTTGGAGTGGGGACATCCCTGAATCCTAGCAGCTTAGGAGGAATAGATACAACAGGGGTGGCACAGCCATCTGAGCAGCATGCAGGGGAGATGAGATTTGGACCCTCAGACTCACATTTGCAAGTATACCCTCCAGGTTGCTCACAGAGCTTTTGTTCTTTGTTATAGACTCAGATGTGCCCTCCTCTTCCCCTAAATCCATTCATATTCTGAAGCCCTAACCCCAGTACCCCAAAATGTGGCAGTATTTGGAGTCTTTAAAGAGGTAATGAAGTTAAAATGAGGTCTTGAGGATGGGCCCTGATCCAATGTGACCGGTGTCCTTGCAAGAGAAGGAAATTGGAGGCTGTGGGTGGTGACTCACATCTGTGATCGCACCACTCTGGGAGGCCGAGGTGGGTGGACTGCCTGATCTCACAAGTTCGAGACCAGCCTGAGGCAGAGCAAGACCCCAATCTCTAAAAACAGCCGGGCATTGTGGCAAGCGGCTGTAGTCCCAACTACTGGGGAAGCTGAAGCAAGAGAATCACTTAGCCCAAGAGTTTGAGGTTGCTGTGAGCTGTGACACCATGGCATTCTACAAAGGGTGACAAAGCGAGACTCTGTCTCAAAAAAAGAGAGAGAGAGAGCGAAGGGGATTAGGACACACACAGCCCAGGAAGACACCCGCTGAGGATGCAGGCAGAGAATAGGTGGCCATCTGCAAGCCACGCAGAGATGCCTCAGAAGACACCCATTCTCTGCCACCTTGATCGTGGACTTCCAGCCTCCAGAACTGTGAGAAAATACAATTCTGTTGTTAAACCACCCAGTCTATGGTACTTTCTGTTACTGCAGCTGAAGCAAACAAAAATACTCTGTTGGAGATTCTTTTCTCAGATGAAAGAATTTTACTTTTTCTATGTGTAAATCCTTCAATCTTTCCCTGTGTAGTTTCTGTTCTTTTTTTTTTTTAATCTCTGTTTAAAAGGATTTTGCCATCCCAAGAGTACTAAGATATATCCATGTTAGCTTCTAATACTTCTAATGCACGTGCTGTTATAATTCTTGTTGTTGATGCTGTTGTTATTGTGGCACTTCTTTTGTTTCATTCTTTACCTGAAATTTATTTCTATAATTTATGTGTGATCAGGCTCTAAACTGGGGAGGATTTTTTTTCTCCCAAAAGGATAGTCTATTGTCTATGTTATTTTGTCCTCAGCTTTATGAAGATATGATTGATAAATATCTCTATCGTTTTTATAATCATAAAAATGTTAAAAGGTTGTTACAGAAATATATTTGCTACATGGGAAGATGTTCATGATATACTTTTAGGTGAAAAGAGCAAACTATCAAAAAATACATTTTTTTTTTTTTGAGACAGAGTCTCACTATGTCACCCTCAGTAGAGTGCTATGACATCACAGCTCACAGCAACCTCAAACTCTTGGGCTTAAGCAATTCTCTGGCCTCACCCTCCCAAACAGCTGGGACTACAGGCACCTGCCACAAGGCCCGGCCAATTTTTTTTTGTTGTAGTTGCCATTATTGTTGAGCAGGCCTGAGCCGGGTTTGAACCCACCAGCCCCAGTGTATGTGGCCGGTGCCCTAACCATTGAGCTGCAGGTGCCAAGCCACATTTTTGAAATAAATAACGTATATACTGCATAAGTGTTAAAAATTTAAAGAAGACATATACTAAATTATTGTAATAATTATCTTTGGGTGATAGAACTTTGTTATGCTTTCAGTATTTTCTAACTGTCTTCACTAATGTGGATTATTTAAATAATATAATTTGAGTAAACTTCTGTATCCCAGGTGCTCTGCTAAGTGCCAAGCAGTCAGGTGGCTTGGGACCTGACTTCTATAGAGGTCCAGAGTAGAACAATGAGACTCCAACCTGCTTTAGGATCAAGGTGACTTTGGGCAAGTTATTTAACTTTTTCTAAAGCTTTAGTCTCCTCCTGTGTAAAACAGGGATAATATTGGTCTCCCTTTTCTGGGGTTGTTCTGAGGGCTGCTCTTTGAGAAGATAACGCATAAACGTCTCGGTGAGTAGAGCAAGGACTCAATCAACAATTCTTTCCTGTAAGTGCAAAGGAGCAGAGAGTCCCGGGAATACTAATAGATAGACACAGAAATGGGGCATAATCTGTCCTGATCAGGACAGAAGAAATCCCGTACGTAATTGCATTGCCCGGTGTAGCTAAGTGAGGCCAGAAATAAAGTCAGACTCTCTGAAACAGGCTTCAGAAGCTCCTCTTCTCCAGCCTGGTACCTCGGCCTTTATAAAGCGTGGGCAGCGTTCATGTCACAGAGCTTCACCCCCAGGGAGTAACACAGTGTTACTAAAATTCTAGCTAAAGTCTCATTCCTGGAAACACTTCTCCCAAGGCAGCTGTCAATCTCTAGGGGATTTAAAAAAAAAAAAAAAAAAATTCTTCACCATGGAATAAGAACGTGGGCATGACATCACTACATTACTAAGCAAAATACTTGATGTCTCTGCCACCAACCTGTCCCCACAGAGCTACCACACAACCAAGGCAGCAGGGTCGGAAGCATTCCTAAGCAAGGTGGTGATAGAAGGGTTGTTTTCCACCCTTCAGGCTGCCTTGAAATAGCCTAGGCTACAAGGATTTTTTTTTCCTCCCTTTCCTTTTAAAGAATATACACCCCGGGGGCAATTCTTCTACTTCAGCTACCTCATGTTGGGAAGGGGCAGCTGAGCCACAAGGTCTCTGAAACTGTCAGTTCACAGCAAGACTCAGAAAATCAATACCTCTCTCTGAACTCACCTGAAATGCTGAGATCTTTAAACCAAGCTACCGTAGGTAGACATTCCCAACCATCTTTCACCACGTCAGAAGATGCAGATTTACCTCCCAACAGCCTGGAAATGCAGCAACAGGAGCTATTCTCGGAGTGGCGGACGTGCTGAATTCAGCTGTGAACGTGGTTTCCAGAGAACCACGGGCATGAGAAACTTTGGGTGATATGCCGCCTTTCGGGTAGCAATTTTGGACGGTGCCACATTCTTAGTTCTCAGAGAAGCAACATAGCCTGGTGGCTAAACTAATGCACCCTGAATGCCTGTGTTAGAATCCAGCTTCCATCACTAACAACCTGGGTATCTCTGAGTACCATTCCATGACTCTGTGCCTCAGTTTTCACATTACGTACAGCGCCCTAATTCAACAGGGCATGCTGTGAGGATTAAGCAAGACAAAGAAAGGCTGAACACGGGTATTCTTTTAATCACATAAGCGCTCAGTGGAAGTCAGCTATTAAGAATGTATAATATGCAAAAGCACAATCACTAGAAAGTAGAAATCACCAAAGCCAACTTAATGTAAAATCTATTTATTTAAAAATCTGGCCTTTTCAAAAGAAACGTTCAAAATCTTAAAATAAGTGCCAAGAAATCAGGAAGAGAAATCTCTTTCTGAAAAGAAGCACTCCCACAGAGGGGCCTAATTGTGAGTGGATGCCCAATAAGAAGCATTTTATTACTATTCCCAGTTCTACAAAGCTGGGACAGGGTGGGGGCTGGGGGGAGGCTGAAGAATGAAGAGGAAGCCAGACTCTCACCCCACAGCCAGGGCAGAAAAAAGGTCCCCATGTAAAAAAGACAGCAGTCGGGTAGGAGGGGAAAATAGAAACCTTCAGAGCAGCGGTTCTCAACCTGTAGATTGCGACCCACAGGAACTATATTAAAGGGCCACGGCATTAGGAAGGTTGAGAACTCCTGCTTTAGAGCCTTCAAGAAGTTCATGGGTGACCTGGGAAATTGGTCTGGACCTGATAAATGACCCTGGGGTTTAACAGGTTCAAGGTTCACAAGCTCCCCAAGAAATCTCAGCTGAGGAATCTTCATGAAAATCCTTCAGGATACAATTACACACTAGCTGAGGAAGAAAATATCAGCTCTTGCTAATGAGAATCCCCCAAATGAGGAAGGGGTGCATGTGTGTGTGTGTGTGTGTGTGTGTGTGTGTGTGTGTGTGTGTGTGTGTGTGTGTAAAGTCAAGACACTAGATTTGACAAAGGAATTTTTCCCAAAATGGGGATTTATTTTCACAAAATCATAAAAAATGAAATCGCAGTTAATTTTACATTGTGAGCCTCACCTTAAGTGAAAATAAAATGGCAAAGAATCAAAGATTTTCTAGAAATTCTGGGTTTTCTAGTGGTTATATTAAGACTGATCAAATGCCAAATCATTTCTCCCTCTCTACTTGAAGTGAATCTGGGCAGGAAGACTTAATGTGATGAAACAATTTCACTTACTATTTGAAGAATTCTCTGGTAAGATGTAAAATCCCTTTACATTTTTCTAGGCAGCTGCTAGGGGTTGCTAAGGAAGTGATAGAAATAGAAAATATTCTACATAAATAATTAGTGATTTTTGAGGGGCAGATTCTGTAGATTTTTAAAGGATTTAACACAGCTTAGGTATAGGGACCAGACAAGTCTTTTCCAACTTTCCCTCCCCCACTCCCTTCTCTTCTTCCCTTCTTTCCTTTCTTTCCTTTTGGTTTAAAGAAAAGACGCAAAATCTTTAAGCAGAGAGATAGAGAGGAAGATTTCCAGCTGCTCTAGTTTGTGCCCACCTTGGACAAAAGACACAACAAAACCCAGCCCGTCTATCTCCAAGTAAACCATAGAAAGACTCAGAATATCTATTTTATTTGGTTGTACTTCAGGGAAAGATTGAGTTTGAACAGAGGAGCCTCAAAATAGACATCTGTTGTTTTGGCATTCGTATCCATTTCCTTTATTTGATCACCAGATCCTTCCTCTGCTCCAGAGGGAAGTGCCTCCTCCCTCTGCTCCAGAGGCAGTGCCTCAAGCCTCCCACCCCCTGACAAAAGGGACTGGTTGATGGATATGTGCAGGACCCCTAAGAACCCTTAAGTTTCAATGAGGCTTCTCCAAAGACTTGTGGGGCAAAGATGGTGTGCTTCTCCAACTGCACTTGGAGAGAGAGAATTGGACCAGCAGCCACTTTACAGCCACAAGGAAAGAAGTTTTGGGAATGCAGCCAAACACTTCAGTCACAGAATACAGAAGTAGAGATCTGGTGACATTGTTTAAGCCCCAATTAAGCCACATTCTATTTAAAAAGATGTCCCCAACCCCCACCCAGGACTTCTCAGATACGTGAGCCGTCACGTTCCTTTTTAGTTCACTCTTGGTTCAGATTTTACGTAAGATTTCCTTGTGTTACAGTCAAAAGAATGCTAACCAACAGAGTTCTCCACCTGACATGGAGTTTTGAACCACTGGCAATGATTTTCTTTAAAGGTGTTCTAACATAATGTGATTTGGGGCAATGTCTTCCTCCTGGTAGGTGAGAGGTAGAGACGCCAGAAAAGGGACATAATTCCAAGATGATCTACACATTCTGAGACTAAGAGTTAGAAGGTAAACTAAAAAAAGGACTTTCAACACAGAAACAGAAGAACCAACAAACACAGAACAAACTCAATGTTTTGTTCTAAATAAGGAAGTCAGTGGTTTTGAGTAAGGAGATGGGGTTTGTTGGTTAAAACATAATTTAGCAGCCTTAAAAAAAAAAAGATGGAGACTTTACCTCTTTCATGTTTACATGGATGGAGCTGGAACATATTCTTAGAAAAGTATCTCAAGAATGGAAGAAAAAGTATCCAATGTACTCAGCCCTACTATGAAACTAATTTATAAGCACCCACACTTCCACATGAAAGCTATAAGCCAACTATAGCCCAAGATGAAGGGGAAAGAGGAAGGGGAGGGGAGGAGAGGGGAGAGGATGGGTAGAGGGAGGGTAACTGGTGGGACCACACCTATGGTGCATCTTACAAGGGTACATGTTAAATCTAGTAAGTGTAGAATATAAATATCTTAACACAATAACTAAGAAAATGTGGTGATGGCTATGTTAACCAGTTTGATGAAAGTATTTCAAATTATATATAAAACCAGCACATTGTACCCCATAATTGCATTAATGTACACAGCTATGATTTAATAAAAAAACATAATTTCTGATTCTAAGTGGCTTGTGCACCCATTTAATTTCTGTCATATGTGTTATAGTAATATTTTTAATATTAAATGCCTCAACATATATTTTTATGGCAACATAGGATGCCCATTGTCCATGTTCAGACAGTCATAGGACTGCTAAAAAGGAAAGAAAACTTCCATCTTCCAATATTCTTTCTGTATCTCAAGACAAATGAAGAAAAATTTGGCTCAAAAGGGAGTAAAAGGACAAAAAAAATAATCAACTGCATTTCAGTCTGTTTTAAACATGACCCTAAAGAACTCTTTTGATATTTATTATCATTTACTAAAAGTAAAATATTTTAAGACTCTTATTTTATGATAAAGGGACAAAACATACAGGGTTTATACAGGTTGGAAGGACCAAGGAGTCACCCACATCTTGTATCTCAAGAAATGCCCACTTTCAACTCAACCTATGTCACATAACCACCACCTGGTGGCAGTGTACTTAAATAACAGCAATAGCTCAGAGAGTTACAGAAATAGCCCCTAAATTTTAAGCACAGCAACATTAAGGTCATTTTGTGGTACCAGGTCTATACTAGATCTTCTCTCCACAATGGAGGAGATTTAAGAACCAGAACATTAAGATACCAGAAACCTGGGTAAGGGGGTAACTATGGAATGTAAGCAGGTTATCAATAGCAACATTGTATTTACCAGCATTTTCCAATGGGAGGAGCTCTCACCACTAGCAGGTGAATCCAGATGATACAAGAAAAGGCCACACTGAGTATAAAATGGTTGAGCAGAGACCGGACTGAAGGGAAGATGCCAGCTATGGAATTATTTAATGAAAAGAAACATTACAGGTGGAGAAAGCAACAAGTACAAATGCCCCAAGGCAGGGCTTTTGTTTGTCTCTTCAAAAGGCCAGCATAGCCTAACCAGAAGCAAAGAGGCAAATGAATATAGTCGGACAGGGTGGGTGGAAGTCTGATCCTTGGATTTCTCCAGTGACCAGACACTGCCTGCATTCCTTAGCTCATGGCCTCCTCCTTTGTCAACAGAAGCTAAGAACCAAAAGCCACATGTTACACTAGAAGGATACCTGGGTGCCATCCTCCTGTCCCTCTGCCTCCCCTTCCGTTGACAGTAGTTCCCTCCTTATCTCATGGATGCCTGAAACCACAGGAAGTACCATAACAGACCATATATATCATGATTATTCTGATACATTTGTACTTATGATAAAGTTTAATTTATAAACTAGGCAAAATAAGAGATTAGCAACAGTAACTACACAGGGGTCTTCAAACTTTTTAAACAGGGGCCAGTTCACTGTCCCTCAGACCGTTAGAGGGCTGGACTATAGTTAAAAAAAAAAAAAAAAAAAAAAACTATGAACAAATTTCTATGTGCACTGCATATATCTTATTTTGAAGTAAAAAAAAAACAAAACGGGAACAAATACGATCACACTGCCTCATGTGGCCCGCGGGCTGCAGTTTGAGGACCCCTGATATAGGACAATTATAACAATATACTGTAATAAATGTTATCTGAATATTCTCTCCCTCCCTCTCTAGAAATATTTTCTTATATCATACTCACCCTTATTAAATCAAGAATTTTTACCTTTTCACTTAAAGGAAGAGATTTATGGCTTCTCTTTGGCATATCCAAATTGTCAGTATAACTACTCTTGCACTTTGGGGCCCTTATTAAGTAAAATAAGGGTGACTTGAATACACACACTAGGATACTGCAAAGGGTGACCTTATAACCAAGTTAATACTATTAGAACTAAGAAGGCTACTAAGTGACCCATGGGCAGGTCATATCTACAGCATGGACATACAGCACACAGGGAGGATCCTTGTCCAGGCAGGACAAAGCAGGATGTGAGAGATTTCATGACACTACTCAGAAAGCATGCAATTTAAGATGTATGAATTATTTATTTCTAAAATTTTCCATTTAATATTTTCGGACTACTATTGACCATGGGTTAACTAAAATCAAGAAAAGCGCAACCATGGATATGAGGGGCCTACTCTGTAACTTCCTTGCAATTACATTGGGTCCAGCCAAATAACCCTGGATAATCTCCCATTTTAAAGTCAGCTGTTCAGCAATCTGAATTCCATTTGCAACCTACTTCCCACTCCCCTTTGCCACATAAACATACTCATGGGTTTCAGGGATTAGGACATAGGTATTTCAGGGAGGTTATTATCTGCCCACTAAAAAGGGTTAGGAAGCAGGTTAGGCAACTAGAAGATGGGACACTGCTAATACTCCAACCTGGAAGAGACCGCAGGGTGTACAGGGACAGAAGAAGACAGGTCAGCTGAGAGTAAAATAAGAGAATCTTCTGGTCACTTCCAAAGCTCACCAATGGCAGAGCAGTCCTAAGAAGCAAGTTCACCCCTTTAGCTTTTTCCATTGTATCAGCATAAAAGAGGGATGCGTCAAAAGCCATGAATCAGGTGAAAGAGTTATGGAGACTGAGATTCTTCAGAATTCTCCAGATCTTTATGCAGTCCGCCCCTAAGAACATTTGATATCCGTGCTATAAGTATATAAGAGTTGCTATAAATTAAACCTCTTAATCTAACTTTATGATAAGAGTGCTTCTCCCGTTTTTCAGGTACTCCCTGGAGTGCAACATTCCAGAAAACCAATTACCTAGGGGAATTCAAGAAAACGTGCGTGGATTAATAACAGCTAACATATGTAGACAAAGCAGTTTCCAGCACATAATCATTATTCTACCCTTACAAAATCACAGTGGAGATATGAGAGGTTGCTATTCCCATTTTAGAGATGAACAAACAAAGGTTCAAAGGCAAAATGCTTATTTGTGCACAGAAAGCAGGGTAGGGGCCGAATTCAGACTCTAATTCTTAGCTTTGGATTTTAGACTCAACTTCTTTTTCAAAACACTACATAGCTCCAAACAATCAAACTGCCCTTGGAGAGATTGGATAGAGAAGCCCAAATAGCTTGTCTCAAGTATTCCTTACGATCTGGGGGCTCCTAAATCTAACCCTCTGCAGAAGCTTTAACCTAGAGGCATAGGGAAAGGTATCTACATGGGTGGCACAATCAAACACAAGACTTCTGTATAATGGTTTGCTTATTAAATGGCAATTGGGTAATTTTGATAATGGATTTACAGAATCATCTAAACTGCTTACGTACCATCATGGTCTATCAGGAATAATCCATGCTCTTCTAGAACTTTGACTCCCCAACAACAGAAACCAGGAACCAAAGCCATGTGTCACACTAGAAAGACCACGGGCTCCTAAGGGTCTGCTGTGTGACACTGGGAATGCTGCTTGCCCTTGCAAAGTCTCAATCTCCTCATCTGTAAAACTTGGATGAGAAAGTATCTACTTCATGAGGCTACCGTAAGGAATAAATGAGATTATGTTGGGTGCTGTGGGAACCTTTTGGGGAGATTGTCTAGCCCACACAACTTGTTTGAGTGGGTTTCTCTTTCTTGCACCCAAAATAGTCTTGCAAAAATAGTATGTGAGAGAGCTTAGAACAATTCTCAGCCACCATTTCCAAGAAATGTGAGTGTGCATTCTTTCCAGAAGCCCAGGGTATTGCACCTAGAAGGTCTTACTTTTGTTCATTAATCCATTGAGACATAATTGGTAACTAATAAACCACCATGTGTTGAATGCTTCTGTGTACCAGGCACTGTCCTGAGTACTGGCAAGAAACAATATGGACAAGATCTCTGCTCCCATGAGAGAGAGAGAAAAATAACTGGGATGACTTTGGAGAGTAAAATATGCACCAAAGAAAATAACACAGCATAACAAGCTCAGGCGTGGAAGGAGGTCTTTAAATTAGATAGGTGGAGATGACCTTTTTGAGTGGTGAAATGTGAGCCAACTCCTGAAGGATAGATAACAAGACCCCAAACATAGTATAAGGCTTTCAGGACAGAGTATTCCAAGAGGAGGGAATAGAAAATAAAAAGGCCTCAAAATGGGAAGGATCTTGGTTGGGTCTCCAAACCGAGAGGAAGCTACTTCCACAGTTTGTTGTTAGAGGAAGAACCTGCAATAACCTGTCCTATAGATAGGCCATCCTCTGATCAGGGATACCAAAGACCATGATACTAGGAGATGACGCTTCCAGTAGAAAAGAGCTTTGAGAAAAATAAAGGAGAAAGTTGTGTGTTTTAAGGGCCCACAACTGGGTTTGAATCTTCTCCACATTTCGAACCAGTGACTTCAACTCTGTGCCTCAGTTCCCTCACATGTACAGCACGGGTGATCACAGGACCCATCTCATGAGGTTCTCATGGAACCTGAATGAACTCAGACATTGAGCAGAGCCGGCACGCATGAATACAGTGTGTGTCTGCCACTGCTGCCACCGCCATCACAGCTACTGTTACACTTCCAGATCCAAGTCTTCATCTCCTGTCCCATCCTAAAATAACCATCTCTTGCCCCTGATTTGTTTTTGGCTTCATCACAAGTGCATCTACGTCAATGAATATACATCTATTCAACCTTGATTATGATCCTACCAGCCTTGAATTTGGAGTATAAGGCAGTCAGGCCCCCTGCAAGGAATTATAACACCCTGACTCTGAACAGTTGCAGTTGTCTTACCATCCTTTCCTCTGTCATATAAAACGTGGAAAGTAAAGAAATCCTATATAAGAAGTACGACACACTCTGGGATGCCAAGGCGGGTGGACTGATTGAGCTCAGGAGCTCCGAGACCAGCCTAAGCAAAAGCAAGACCCCCATCTCTAAAAACAAATGAGAGTTGTGGCAGGTGCCTGTAGTCCAAACTATTCAAGGGGCTGAGGCAAGAAGATCGCTCAAGCCCATGACGCCACAGCACTCTACCAAGGGAAAGATGGCAAAACTCTGTCTCAATAATAATAATAATTGTTATTATTACTCCAAAATTTTGGTCATGTTATAAAAACAATATTTTCAGATCACTCTCAAACACACCTGATCTCAATTTAGGCCGCAAAGCATTAAATAAACATGAAGAAATAAGGGAAAGGAGGAGGAGCAGAGGAAGGGGAAGGAAAAGAAAGAAATGTCACCCTAGAGAAGGGGTTTCTTTCCATTTACTCCTACCTCCTTTGGTGTCTTATAGAACAGTATTAATATTTTGTTCTTACAGGTGCCATGCACTTTTTGCTAAATCTATGGCCTAGATACTTTATCTCATTTGTTGGGTTTTCCCATTCTATTTTTAAAATGGTTGGCATAGGCATATGGGAAAACTATAAATTTTTGCATAATCATTTCCTTACCAGCTGCCTTAATGAATTCTATTATTATACAGTAATATTTCTAATAGATTCATGGGAAGATTGGTTATATTAGAGGTTTTTTCCTTAAAAAAGTAGAAATTAATTGCAAAATAATGATAATTCTACTCCCTTTCTTATTTTTCTCACCCAGCTGCATGATCTAATAATTCCTGAACAATGGTAAATAACAGTAATGATAACGGATGTTCCAGTCTTGTTTGGGGATTGAACAGGAACACTTCTTGTGTAATATAACTAAGGATGATGGTGGCTTTTGGTTATGATCCTATTTTAATCATAGCTTGTTCTAAAAACCAGAAATAGATATAGATACAGTTTCTTTTTTTTTTTTTGTTTTTTTGCAGTTTTTGGCCAGGGCTGGGTTTGAACTTGCCACCTCCGGCATATGGGGCCGGCACCCTACCCCTTTGAGCCACAGGTGACGCCCAGAAATAGATATTTTTATCATATATCTTTTTATATTCCCTAGAATAAGTCATAAGGATTTTTCTTATTTGTCAATACTAACAGTAAATCACCTCGTTAAATTTCCCAAGATTGAACTATCCTTCCATTCTTGAAATACATCCCATTTTGTCAAGACTTAAATTGCCTCAGCCTACAATCATTCACACGTCCCTTTCTCCCCTCTACAAGCTCTTTCAGCCCACAGGCCATGGCTGATTCACGTTTGAGCCTGGTGTGTAACACAGTGCTGACAGTACTGGTACAAATGAATGAATACATAAACAACAAGTGCACTGGACCTCCCCAGGCTAAGCCTCTCTCCTGTTAATACCACATTAGAGAATTTATATGCCTATCCCAGAAAGAATCCTTATCTGTTTAATGGACATATGATTTAACTGACCCCCACTTTTCTAACACTAGAACCCTGGAGCTCCTGTTTGCTTGTGGGAAAACTATTCCATGCAGTTACAATGAGGTTAACCCTGATGCTTTACTTCCACCACAACCCCAAGCCAAAGGGCTAGCTAGATCTTCCAGGCCTGATTAGAAGACCACGCAATTACGGCCTTGGGAATGGGCATTTGACCCAACCAGAGCAAAATGCGTCTCCAGGAATTTCCTACAGAACCTCTTAAGACAAATGATCTCCCAAAAGGATAAATGATCATAAAATATGTTTGTCTAGGATTGCTTCTTACCATCTGGCCTAAGATGTGGTGAGACAGCCTATCTGAAAAAAGAGCAAGGCAAAGACAATGATGACAAAGCATAAAAGAGAGAGAAGCCTGGGATATTGGTTGAGTCCTGGATCCAGCTTTTCCTGAAGCCAACTACCCTCAGACTTCCTGATCACCTAAGTCAATAAATTATCTTTTTTAAAAATAATAAAAATAATAGTTTGAGTTTAATTTCCATCATTTGTGCCCCAAAAGATACAAATGTTTCATTGTCTCCCTATAATATCTTTTGTATATTCTTAAATAAAGGTTGAAAAAATACATGAAGCAAGGCAATCCTAACTAGTAAGTGTAAAAGAAAAAAAAGCACTGGGCGGCGCCTGTGGCTCAAGGAGTAGGGCAGTGGTCCCATATGCCAGAGGTGGTGGGTTCAAACCCAGCCCTGGCCAAAAAAAAAGAAAAAAAGCACCAACTCTGTTTTTAATTAATGGCAAGATGGGCTGAAAAGCACCCCTAGTGAATTATAATTTCAGAATGCAATTCCCAAGACAATTATAGAGGAGCTTGTTAAACCGCAGAAACCAGTGGAATCAAGAGATCACTTTAACAGGGCGGTGGTTTAATCAATTCCAGAGATATCATCCATTATGCAAAAACCAAAACCTTTAAAACTTTCTAATGTACAACTCTAGCAATGTTTCCTTCATCCTAAGTCTGGAGGCCTCTCTCCTCACTTGATTTAAAAGTAAAAACGCCTGCTATGATTTACAAAAATAAAAAATAAAGTAAATCACGTTGGGATGGCTGGAGAACACCAGTGCAATCAGCCAAATCTCTAGAGAGAGAGCTTCACAGGGTCTTCGCGAACAATCCTGCATTCCCAAATGTGTTCAATTCTGCAGAAGCCTGAAGACAGAGCATGCTCCTGGCGTCTTAAAGCCTCTGGCTCTACCCAGAGCAAGTGGCATCAGTTCCCACTGGAGGCTCAAGAGAAAGTCAGCCTGTAAGCCCAGAAAGCCTGTCCACCTCAACACCCTCATTCCCTCTGTGGCAAATTCTAGCTGCAATTACCACCTGAAGTCAGTCTCTTCTTGCGTTCAAGTTACAATAGGGCCAAATTCTAGAATCCGGTGGTTCTGATTATTCTCGGGAGAGCTACTTAAGAGCTGCTTCAGGGTTGAACATCCCTCATTCAGACATAATCTTGAAAATAAAAGACTATATTCAAATGAAAATGCATTCCAGTTTTCTCTCCAGGGCCTTCAGTACTGATGGCCATGATAAAAGGAAGGCACTGAAGGAAAATGAAGGAGAAAAGCAAGGGAGAAAAGAAAACATGGGAAAGAAAGAGAGCAAAGAAGAGAGAGAAATCTGCTGTCACGTGCTCTCTGTAAGGCATTTGAAATGCCTTTTCATTTTATACTCATGTAATCCTTTGGTAGCAGGTAATATTGAGCCCATTTAGCAGATGGAGAAACTGAGGCTTAGTGATATTAACTAATTTGAATATGCAATAGATTCTGGCCCAGACATACAGGGGTCCTCAAGCTTTTTAAACAGGGGGCCAGTTCACTGTCCCTCAGACCGTTGGAGGGCCAAACTATAGGTTAAAAAAAAAAAACTATGAACAAATTCCTATGCACACTGCACATATCTTATTTTGAAGTAAAAAAACAAAACAGGAACAAATACAATCACACCTCCGCATGTGGCCCGTGGGCCGTAGTTTGAGGACCCTTGCATGATTCCACCAGCTTCCTCTCTCTAAAGGCTCTAATACAGGAATTTGTTCTAGAACTGAATTATTTTAGTGGGTGAGTGGACCCTATAGAGATAATACAGCCTCATCACCTTAGAAACAAAGATTAATATAAGTAACTTGACATCCAATAAAACTGGGAGGTGGCAAAGCCAAGCCTGGAATCCAATTTTTCTAACGCTAAGGGCATTCTGACCAGAATCTATTTTATAAGTGCGAGTTATCTATGTAGATCAAATACAGCCACTCCTGATTAATGAGTGAAAAATTCAGAATTTTCCCAGCTTCAAGAGAATGTTAACTGAGAACAAAAGGGAAATTTATCTGTGATTTTTCTGGCTCAATGTTTTTATTTCTATCAAGCTCTTTTTTGTTATTGTTGCAATATATCTAAGGAGGTATTTCCCCCATGCTGTTACAAAATCCGTAAAGGGGAAAAAAATTCTAAACTAAGATAGCACATGAACGCCACAATTCTGGCCACTGCAAAGGTTATGGGCATGCCAGTTGCTTTCTGAAATGAGTTTAAACCAGAGGTCACAAAGCAGTAGCCAGCTGGCTGTGTCCAGCCCACAGATGTATTCTGTTTGGCCCACAGTGTTGGCCCACAAGGGACTTTTAGGAAACTTAAATCCGTTGCCAAAATTAAAAAAATCAAAAAATTTCACATCAAAATCTGGATTACCATTTTCTCAGATTAGAAAATCTCAGTAACCTGATGTCACATTTGCACAGAGAAAATAGCTGAAATTGAGAGGTAGGAGCTATCCTTTCAGCCAGAGCACAAATGCTTCAGTTTCTCCCCACTTAATCTACCTCACTCATTTTTAAGACCCACATGAGTCCTGAAGGTATCTGAGTTTGTGACCTTTGGTGTAAAAACTTAATGGATGTAGACTGCAAGCCAATCATTACTGGGCTTTTCTCAAACCATCTCAAATATGGGACTCTTCAGTCAATATTATAATAGCTACAATAGAAAGTGAAGCATATGAGACCAAAAGGATTTGGGAAATGGAAAACCCAGAATTCGGGTCCATTTGGATTTCTGCTCGTGGATATTATTTCATTTAGAAAAACATACATTCACTATTATTTCACTTATTCCTCCCAAAAATCCTACAAAGAAAGCATTACCCTCTGATAAACTACTGAAGCTAGGTAAAGTAAAATACATCATCCAACCAAGACCATCCAACTTGTAAGTGTCAAAGTCGGGTTTTGAACCCAGCTTTGTCCAGTGATGGAATAATTTTAAAATCATGAAAGAACACTTTCATTATTTTATAAACCCAGGAGGCTTGTTTCCACCCTAGGACCTTTGCACTTGCTGTTCTGGCTACTTTAAAATTTCACCTAGATCTTATTCTTTTACCTCATTTACATCACCCCCACTGAGAGGTGTCTGCTAATTATCCTACTTAAAATAACACACATATGCACACATACACCCGTGTATACACACACCCGCAGTTACTCTCTAGACTCCTTACTCCACAAAAAGGTCCAGGACCAGCAGAAACAGTACATGGGGGCTTTGTAAGAATTTGAAATTTCAAGCTTTTTCTCAGACCCGCTGAATCAGAGTCTGCTTATTGATAAGACCTCCAAGTGATCTTTGCACACATGGAGTTTAAAAAGCATTACCCACACACAAATGCTGTCCAACAGAAATGTGAGTCACAATTTTAAATTTTCTAGTGGTCACATTTAGAAGGTAAAAAAAAGTTAAAAATTTTAATAATGCATTTTATTTGACTTATGAACGTTATAATTTCAACATGCAGTCAATATAAAAATCATTAACGAAAACATTAACAATCTGTGGATTTGATTCTTCCAGCACATGCAATTTGAATGTTTTGCCTGTTCGATACCACATTCAGATAGTATTTCCCATACTAGACAACGGAGTTCTGGACCCTTGATTATTTTTCTTTGCAGGCTTTATTCCCACCAGAATTTTTACTACGTATTTTTTGGCTAGTTTGTTTGCTATCTCCTCTACCCTCCTAGTAAAATGTCCATTCCAGGACAACAAGTGCTTCACCTGTCTTAATGGCTACTTAATCCCCAGTACCTACACTGAGCACATGGCAAATACACGTATTTATTAAATACTTGTTGAATCAATGAATGAATGAACAAAAGATAAGACCTTTCCAATCCTCTGTGAATGTCATTGTGGTATAGAGAAGAAGCCAGCACTTTGAAATTGGACAGCTGTGGCACTCACCAGCCAAGTGACCGTGAGCCAGTCATTTACCCTCTGGGAGCTGCAGTTTAGCTCACAGCATCATCACGACACTCAAATCGGACAAGGACATCCGTAAAATGCCAATCACCCCAAAGCTGATATTCCATAAATGCCAGCACCATCCAGTCCCCTCCATTCTCCCTCCAAGACACCCTGTGCAGACAAGGCTGCCACTCATTTTCCTCCGGGCAGCAGGAGCATGACTTTGGGAGCAATTTCCTGAGTTCCTTTCCCCTACCCAGTGGGAAGCTGGTATTAACTCTTGACAGTGAGGATAACTTACAACCGGGGAGAATCACTTTCCACCACCCTGAGTGGTTTCCAATGCAAAGTGGTCACGGTTACTGTACAGCCTGTAAAGCCACCAGGGAGCAAATAGCTCAGGTTGTCTCTGTCACTTTGATGAGTTCTGCAGTGGCAGCCAGCTGACCTGGCCTGAGGTCCTCTCCCATAGAAGAGTTTAAGGGTTGTGCTTAGACAGCTTGTATCGCCTCATACGGAAAGGTTCATTGTGGCTTTGCCCCTTTTCAGAGAGAGAGAGAGGGAAGAAGAAGTGCAGGGTTGACTAATGCGTTCCTTTTGGAAAGATGTTTGGAGAACACTTAGAGATCTAAAAATAGACCTGCCATTGGATCCTACAATTCCTCTACTAGGTATATATCCAGAAGACCAAAAATCACATTATAACAAAGGTATTTGTACCAGAATATTTATTGCAGCCCAATTCATAATTGCTAAGTCATGGAAGAAGCCCAAGTGCCCATTGATCCACGAATGGATTAATAAATTGTGGTATATGTACACCATGGAATATTATGCAGCCTTAAAGAAAGATGGAGACTTCACCTCTTTCATGTTTACATGGATGGAGCTGGAACATATTCTTCTTAACAAAGTATCTCAAGAATGGAAGAAAAAGTATCCAATGTACTCAGCCCTACTATGAAACTCATTTATAGCTTTCAAGCTATAACCCAATTATAACCTAAGAATATGGGGAAAAGGGAAAGGGATGGGAGGGGTGGGGGAAGGATGAGCGGAGGGAAGGTAATTGGTGGGACCACACCTACGGTGCATCTTACAAGGATACATGTGAAACTACTAAATGTAGAATATAAATATCTTAACACAATAACTAAGAAAACGCCAGGAAGGCTATGTTAACCAGTGTGATGAAAATATGTCAAATGGTCTATAAAACCAGTGTATGGTGCCCCATGATCTCATTAATGTACACAGCTATGATTTAATAATTTAAAAAAAAGAAGTGCAGTGCAGGGTTTAATCTTACTGATTTATTAATCACTGGCTTGTGTCAGTCCACCGCTTCCCCACAGCTTTAACACAGACATCCTAATCCATTAGTCTATCTTGCCCAGAAAATCTGGCAATGTTCTAATCTCAAATGTGTTTTTACATCACATTCGATCAACAACATTGGAGCAAAGCAAAACCCAGATTTAGAGATAAGCAGAGTGACACGGAGGAAGGAAAAAGACTGCGAGGGCTGCTTAGTTGAATCTGACTAAACCCCAAACCCGCTCACTATGCAGAGAGACCAGCCCCAATTTCTTCTCAGCTCTTTCTCTTAACTGAAAACACAAAACCCAGGAACACTTGCAAAATTAGTAGGCTATGGAAGCGCACTTAAAGAAATAACAATAATTAAATAGTCAAAAAAATCAAAATCTTTAATTAATTTGTGGCTCCCTAATAAGGTAAATAGATCCCAGACAGCATGCCCAGTATGAGAAGGAATTATACCATTTGGGCACAAATGCCACCATTCGGATTTGGAGAAGAAAACCAAGAGGAAAGGTTTCAGTACCAGTTTTAATCAATGCCACCCTTTCCTTTTCTACAATATAGTGAGGATGTCATTCCCTCTTCCTACATGGGAGTGGCGGGGGACAGAGGGAGGAGGAGTCTGAAGAGATAGAACTAATGAAAACCTCACAGATGTCTCAAGGCATTACTGACTATGAAAAAAATAGAGCTGTGTCCAAGACAGTCTTAGCACACTCAGCACCTATGGGTCCAAGGGTCAAGTCTGAGTGGCTAATGACTCTTCCATGTTAGATAGACACGTATTGGTAGGAAGCTTTGCTCTTAAGGGAGTTTCTTGTCCAGCACTTCGAGTCAACGCCCCTGGACATGGTGGCAGGGTGGGAGATCAGGACACAGATATTGCATGGTCCTCTTAAGTGAGGATCAAGGGAATCTCATTCTAGCTACATCTCATCAGCTTAACAGTTCTGCAAGTGGCTACCAAATATTGACACTGAGCCACAAGTGTTGGTTTGGAGAAGAAGGCTAGAACTACCACAGCACTAGAATATATCTTAGCAGTCATGTCATGACAGGTGGTTTTTATACTTTCCCAGCATTAGTAAAACAGAACCCAGGAAAATCCAGCATCTTCTTTTTCTTTCATTCAGAAAATTTCCCAGACCCTCTGATGGGACATTCCGGTATGCGTTCTACCACATACCCCTCATTAACTTTATGTCATCTAAATAAAACTTCCTTTTCTGCATTTCTAGCTATCTCAAAGCAACCCAAACACCTGGTGGAAAGATTGGATCTTTCTGCATCACTGAAAGGCCCTTGACACTTCTCATAAGATAACACAACATTAAAATTAGAACAGAAAAGAGAAAAAAGGAACAAACAAACCACAGCTACCTTCATAGAGCCAAAGTTACTCCACAGAAAAGACCAGAACATCCCTACAACCAGCAATTTAAAAAACTGAATATCATACCCCTTCTTTCTTTTGCTGTTGTTGCATTAATCATCCTAACACCTTTTTAATTATAATCACAAACTGGAAGTCGTGGCTTGTGATGTTATAAATACTGATTTTCTGGTTAAATTAGGCATTTGCTGTTTTATGTTTTGATTGGAAGGGGCTGTTTGAAGCCTCCTAAAATACTGCAATTAGTTCTCTTTGTTGAAACAGACAAGACATTAACAGACACATTTGCTGTTTCAGTGTAATGTGCTGCAACGTTTATGTCTAAGTGTACTTTTCTCAAGCTTTTAAAGCATAAGGCATGTTTTTTTAAGTGGAAGAAATCAATCACAATACACACATTTATTACATACTTCTGAAGTTAAGTTATTTCTAAAACTTTTCCCAGGCTGGAATTCAAACCTCTGAAAGCACATCTCTTTAGGCAGGCCTGTTAGGAAACAATCTTGTTTTACCTATTGGCTCTGTTAAGATGATAACAGCAATTCAGCTGACAAAGCCTGTGTTTCGGTTTGACAATTGCAATTAATTACTAAAATGCAACTGAGATGGGGCCAGCCATCCAGATCTATTTTCCAGAAAGATAAAAAAAAAAAAAAGAGAGAGAGAGAGGAAAGAGGGAAAGGAAAAAAAAAAAAGGAGGTTTGCATTTTGGGCATGTGTACCGGTGTTGTTTTAAATGCTACAGCTGGCGAAAAAGCTGGATTATTAATTTATTTTACCTGCACTTAACTTTCTGGTGCTCTCTCCTCCCTTTCTCTCACTACCGGCAGACGGTGGCAGAGGAGGGAATGAACATCTTACAAAACATAAGCTCCAATCTGTTGCGAAGGAGGCGCAGATCAGGAAGGGCACCGCCGTGCAAGGCATAAAAACTCTCAGGGCACCAACTGTCGTGCAGACATTGAGGCTCCGATGCCAATGAGCTGGGCGTTCATTCAGCCAAGGGGAACAGAAAGTTAGGGAGGTGGGAAACATCCTGTCTTTACTAGAAAGTCCACACGCAAGCTTCATCTTTTTAACTGTTCCCTGTTCATTGTGCTCTGACCTGGACCTACTTAAAGTTGGATTCTGGCCACGCAAATGCGCTTGAGGGTGATTTTGAGAGATTCCAGAGGATCTCAAAGCCCCTTCGTCAATTTCGCTATCCTGTCTGCTCTGACTCCCAGAGCCCGGCAGAGCCGGGGTTGGGAAACACCCCGCAGGCACAAGTGCTGGGGATTCCCAGGCTCGGATGCTGCTTAGATTCAGAAAGCACTTCCCTGGATGAGGAGCCTGAGGTACGACAGCACGGGGTGACACCTCGTCCCCTCGCCCTGGAGTTAGGGGAGTCCAGCCCTCTCAGCCGCACCCCCTAAGGAACGCCTCCAGGGTCCGCAGAGCCCTCGCAGGGGTCTAAGGGCGCTCAGGATGGTGCCTGGAGTTCCAAGGGCAGCTTCCCCTGCGGAGTCCCCCACGCGTCTCCCCGGTCCCTCCAAGCCCAAGGTCCTACCTGTACCACTCCAGCCCCTTCTCGTAGTTCCTGTCGAAGAAGTGCGGCTCTACGCCCACAGCCCTCACGTCCGGGTGCACTCTGATTGCCTCCAGCAGCGCGCGGGTCCCTCCTTTCTTGACCCCGATGATCAGCGCCTGTGGCAGCTTCTTCTCCCCATAATCGGGGGTGCTGACGGCGCCGCCCCTTTCGCTGCTCCCGTTGGCCGGTCTCCGGCCTGCGAGCTCCTCGTCGGTGGTGCTGGACTCCTGAGCTTCCCTCTCCAGCAGCGCGCTCTGCGCGGTGATCATCTCGCTGGGGGCCAGCGGGGTCCGGAGCCAGGCGTCCCGGGCGCCTCCGCCGCCGCTCGCCAGCCCCCAGCCGTCGGCCCCGGGGGCGGCTGGCGGCTCCGGTGGCTCGGGTGGTTCCCGGCGGCTCGCGTTGTCCAGCGGCGGCGGCGCGGGCGGCTGCGAGGGGGCGCCGAGGCGCACGGGGAGAGGCGGCAGAGAGGGTGTCGGCGGGCTTGGCGGGGGCTCGGCGGCGGCGCCCGAAGGCTCCTGCAGCGCCAGGGGAAACTGCAGGGAGCCCGAGCCGCCCAGCAGGCTATAGCACAGGTAGGTGACAGACAGGGACAAGGTGCACATAAAAAGCAGCTTGCGCGCCGGCGGCCCCTTAGCAGAGGCGCCGGGCGGCGGCGGCGCGGCAAGAGGTGGAGGCGGAGGCGGAGGCGGAGGAGGTGCGGGCCACCGGGCCATCGCGGCTCCCGGCTCGCGGCGGCGGCGGCGGCGGCAGCCCCCGGCGCTGCCCGGACATGGTTTCAGCCGCCGCCCCCGCCGCCGCCGCCACCGCCGCTGCCCAGCCGCCCCGGCTGCATGAAGCGACGCCGCTGCGCCCCCGGCCCTGGCCGCTGTCCCGCTGCGCCGGGAGGGAGCCCGGCCGCATGGCCCCCCTCCCCGCTTTGCCCGCGGAGTCCGGGTGGCCCCCCACTACCCCCCCTCAGCCTCTGGCAAGGGGACCGAGGGGGGAGCGCGGACCCGCCGGCTGCACCTGCTCCGTCTGCAGCGCCCCCGCTTCCCCGGCTCCGCCGCGGTTCCTGCCTCAGCCTCTGCCGCCGCCGCCGCGCGTTGTTGCAGACCCGAGTTCCTTCCCCGCTGCTAACTTTCTGCCGGGAGAGAGGAGAAGCGCGGAGGGGAGGAGGAGGGGGCCGGGCGCGCGCCCGGCGCCGCCAGGGGAAGGGGGGTACGCCTCGCGCGCGCCTGCGAAGGGGGGCGCCGGAGCGGAGGCGAGCGCCAGGGCTGGGGCACCCGGGAGATCGGAGATCGTGGCCCCTCGCCCCAACAGACAACCCAGTTGTGGTGTACCCCATCTGACCTCGTATGTCTCGCCTCCCTGGGGAGCTTGGGATTCCGGGTTCTCCCTTCCTGTCCTCAGTACTTTTAGGCATCAGAGCCCAACGCCAGCCACCGGTTCCTCGCACAGGGGAGCTGGTGCACAGCGGGCAGGGAGCTCTCGCTTCCGCTCTTCCCCTGGGACTCCAAGCAAACTCTGCCCATCCCTCACCCCCGATTTTGTCCTGCCTTTGCCCCATGAGAGAGTGAGTTCTTCAACACAATAGCTTTCCCATCCCAACTTCCATCTTTCCAGCCTGCCTATCTTATCTTGAAGCTTCTGATGGGTGGAGCTTTGGATACAATCCCCCAGAGCTTTTTTTTCAGTTCCATCACCAGGTGACTGTACTTTCTACTCCAAGATATGAAGCTGTTTCCTCCTGGACGCCCTTAACCACCAGGTGCACACACGCGCTCTTGGCGGGGCTCGGCCACTAAAGGAGTTAAGATTTCCCTGAGACTGAAATAGAATAGGAGCATCATCGCTTTCAAAGCCTAATAAGCAGAGGCCAGCTGGGTTGCAGGGTGTCTGTGCATCGCTCTCTGAATTTTGTTTTTTAAGTGTATTTTCTTTGCAGAAAGATTTCCACCCCTCTCCTCCCTCTCTTGGGAGGAAATGATAAACATCAGAAGGCTTTGGAAGAGTCAAAACTAAACTCTGCTTCCTGTTGCTTTTTACTTAGAGAAGTGAGGAAGGAGGGAGGCTGGAATTGGAGCAAGGGGGGGGGTGTCCACTAAAGCGCTCCAGGAAACTTTGGAGCTTTCTGAACAGTGGCTGGCCCTGCACATAGATGGGCTAGGCTGCCCCCAGGCCTCTCTAGTGAGACCCATTTATTTACCCTGCTAGCCACAGCTGGGTGCCTGGTGGGGCTGCTTTCCCCATGGTGGCTGCTGGGGCTTGGCATCTCCAGTTTTGTTTGATCACATAATAGGAAAACCAGTTGAAAGAAAATGTATATAATATCTAAATATTAACGAGATTCCTAGTGCCAAAGAGAAAAAAAAAAAAACGTTAATCAAATAAGATGAAGAACACGGACTTTTCCCTGAGTGAACAAAAGCTCACTGCTGCTCTCAGCTGGACATGAGTTTCCTTCACTGCAGCTTCAGTTCAGATAAAGATTATTCCTTTATAATATATTTTTTATGGTACACTGGAGACCTCTGAAATGCAGCGTCTGGTGTCCTGTAAATCATTCTGTGTAACTAGGGATGCTTTTTCAAACACCGCACAACTACATTACCATAATGTCGATGGGAAGGGGCCAACTGGAACCAGTGAAACACACTCTCTGCCCGTCCCTCCTGGAGCTCCAAGCCCAGCACCAGGGTAGTCAGCCAGGAAGCCTGGGTTGCAAAAAATATTATTATGGCCTATCAACCTATCTCCCATTCAAAGCCGAAGCACCAGGGTGTCCAGCAGATGTCCAGGCCTCCTTGCCACTCTTGCCTAGCACCCCAAAACTTTTCTATTCACCCTCTTCAGTAATCCAAATGAACCTGCTTTGTACCCAGTTTTATTAAAGATGTGCTCTCAAGTTTGGAAAGATTATGATAAAATGATACTAAAGCAAACAGACAGCTGAATGTAGCCAGCATATGGATATTAAAACATTTAAACTGACTATAATGGTTTAAAATGGGAGGAGGGGTATCTTTCCCTAAGGTAAAAACCTAAATAAGAAGTTTCTCTTGAAAATTCAGCAGACTCAGAATTTTGGGTTCCTCAGCCAGAGCTGAGAAGCTGCTGCCCCTTTAGATGGAATGTGTGTGCCACATTTTTCATGGTGCCCATCCAGATTGCCCCCACATTTATGTCACTTGCCCAGACACAGCTAGTAATGAAACTTCTCAGTATCTCTTTTGCCTCTGATCCTCAAATAGGCATGTTTTAAAATAAGAAACTTTTGAAAGAATGTAGCCCCATTGGTAAAATGTCAGGCCCTACAAGTGCTAGGGAGGGGGTGGTTTTTTTTTTTTTTTAAGAAAAGCTTTGTAAATTTCACACTTAGGCTGTCACCTATTTTTTTTTTTTTTTCTACTTACAAGCCAAGCTTTTTTCTAGGAGCAAGTCCTTGAGAAACCTGGACTTTTCTCACAGTGAAAAGTGAGAGCTACCTACATAGGGCAAACTCCTACGTCATTCAGCCATTCCCAGGGGGTCTGGAGACAAGGTAGACTGTAATCTTGCATTTCCACTGCCAACACCTACTCTCATTCAGGCCTTTTTGAGTTTTTACAAGATTCTTCCAACTGGCCTGCAGGCCTCTGGTGTGTTTCATTTCTATTCATTCTAGACAATAATAGATCGATGTTTCCAAAGTAGTGTTCCCTAGCTCTGATAATGCCCTCCCTGACTCCAGAGACCCTTCTCTCTCTGCCTAACTAATAAACTACAACCTCTTTACCTTGATACTCAAAGGTCCTCTCCCAGATTATGTGCATCTCATAGTTCTGCCAAACCAAATAGTGCATATTATCCTAATACACAAATTATGTTCTTCTGTTCTACCTCTGTATTATCAGATGCTAGAGTTCAAACAAAGCTGTCATTTGCTAGCTAAATGGCTTTTGGATGGGTCATTTTGTTTCCCTGAGCCTCAGTTTCTGCATATACAAATTTTAGATATATAAATTATAAATTATTTTTGTAAAGAATTAAATTGAATTGGCTAGCCTATGCAAAACTACCTGGCTCCCTGTTTGATACAGGGTAGCTTCCAAGAATTATTTGGATCTAAATATCGGTTCATGCCATGCTTTGTTTATCCTGTTAAAGTGCTATTCTTAAAAAATATGTGCATACTCTTTTTTCAAAACCAGCCCAATGTAAAAAGCTGAAGTTCACTTTCCTAAGCTACTTGGTTCATAGCACTGACAATGACAAGACTAAAGCCTGCTAGAGTATTGGTTAAGTAGTTGATACTGACTCTGGGTAATTTTTTTGTTTGTTTGTTTCTTAAAGAAAATTACTAGAAGGATTTATGATAACTCAAATAACTGAAGGCAATTTTTAAAAATTGACAAACAAAAAGCAAAAATAGGGTTTGGAGAGGACAGTAGTGAATAGTAGTCCTTACTGACTTCTCCAAATATCGTCCAATCTCTAAGTGTGCACCTGGCAGGGATACCTATTGGCCTCTTCAAGTGAAGTGTTACTCTTTGACACTTTGATGAAACAGGAGCAGAAAGGAAGTTTGTCCCTTCCAGGCAGAAGCTTTGAAAGGCAGTGGAGATTTGCCACAATCTGTTTTCTTCTGGCAATCTCAGAAGAAAGGGAGGCGTCTGTCTTAGCCTGCATCTAGTCAGTCCTACACATTGAGTAAAGATAATGTAGTTCCAAAGTTCCAACCCCTCGTGAAAGCGACATGATCAAGGAACAAACCTATGTTTTATTCAGCTCCTAAGACTTGGGGCTTGTTTGCTACCATAATACAAGTTTATTAAAACACACATACTATTTTTTTCCTTGCTGTTGAACAAAATGACTTCATTCCTTCAGTATTAGAGTTTTTTGTTTCACAAAAGTAGATAAATGACAGATTAGAAACTCCATCAGTTTAAAATAAAATTTTCCTTGCAGTAAGGACAGAACCCTTGTCTCGCATACAGTAACTCTATTTCCCCAGTTTTTCCTTTACCTGTTAATAAAGAAATATATCTGTAGTAATTAAGAGATAAACCAGGGAAGCCTCCAGAAAAAAACAAGATGGTAACAAGAAGGAATATTATATACTTGAAAAAGGAACCAAAAATTTAAAACATAATAATAATGGTACAAACGTATAGGAACATATAGGAAAAAGAGCTCATATGGGAAATAAAAAATTTCTTGGAGCAAGAAGCACAACACAACAAACTCTGAGGGATAGAATAAAACAATACTTAATAAGAGAAATTATAGATTCAAATACACTTATTGTAAAAGAATAAAAATTTAAAACAAATGGAATACATGTTCAACTCAAGAATTTGGAAAAAGAGCAAGAGAGAAAGTGAGGAAATAATAAAGAGTTAAGCATTGGTTTCCATTCACTTGCTGTTTATTTATTGCTATGGACTGAATTTTGCCCCTCAAATTTGTATGTTGACACCCTAACCACCCAATATGACTGTATCTGGAGATAAGGTCTTTAGGAGGTAATCAGAGTTAAATGAGGTCCTATTTTTAATAGGACTATGACCTTAGAAGAAAAGGAAGAGCTCTCCTCCTCCCCTTCTCGCTCTGCTCTCTCTCTGTGTGAAGACAGGAAGAAGGTGGCTGTCTGCAAGCCAGGACGAGAGCCCTCACCAGAACTGGACCACGCTGGCCATCTGATCTTAGACATCAGTCTCCAGAACTGCGAGAAAATAAATTTCTATTGCTCAAGCTACTCAATCTATTATATTTTGTTATGGGCACCTTGAATTGACTAAGACATTTATCTTTCATGATCTAGGTTTATTTACATGTTTGTTATATTTTTATAAGTTTTCTATTGCTTAGTCACCATATCTTACTGATGTCTAAAAGCCTCAAATTTATTAGAGATACCAGGCTTTTTCCTCTATCAGGTATCTTCTGATTATTTAGTTACGCATTTGCCTTTATCAGTAAACTGGTTTTGGTGTTTCCGATGGCATATGTTTTTTCATAATTATGCAACCAAACTCTTGATTATGTCTTTTATGGATTTTACCTTTGGTGGAAAAAGGTATTCCCCAAAGTATATAAATGCTCATATATACTTTCTTCTAGTACAATTTTTACTTATTTTCTGTATATAAATATTTAAAGCACCTGAAAACCATTTTGGTGTACAGATTTGCTTAAGTATCTAACTTTTCCTAACACTAGTTATTTCCCAACAGTTTGATACTCCAAGATAATCATTATAATAATAAATCCATAATGCTATAATTTTCCAATACAGAAATATAAAAAGCAAATGTCCATTCATTAAAATCTTTTATAACTCTTCTTGACTTCTGTAATTTTACTGACATAAACCACGAACAAACCCATGTCTGGATCAGTGTTTTGACATCTAATTCTGCTTTGTTCGATTTTATAAAATCTCTTTCTATTTGTTTCATTCATTTATTCATTCTTTCCATTGTAATTTTGAAGTGACTAGTCTATTCTGGGCACTCTATTAGGCATGGAGGATAAAGCAGTGAGACAGACCAGCAAGATTTCTATCTTCATAAACATGGAAACAAGCAAGCAAGCTTAATAAAGTGAACCAAGTTCTGAAAGAGGGAAGATAGAGAGTGCCATGGAAGCTCAGTGATGGAGCACCTAACCCAGTGTACCTTTCACAGAAGGGACTTGCAATATAAAGGAAAAAATTGATTAGGCCAGGTAAAGAAAGAAGATTACAACATCTCATCCACTTCATTCATTAGGAATACAGTAAGCAACCTAAACTGAAGGTGTTTACCTACGAGAAAAGGGAGATTTCTCAAAACCATACAGGAAACATGATGAAATATTAAAACTGAACCCTTTAAAAAAGAAGTGAAGCAAGGGTGCCCTCCATTGCAGCTTCTGCTCAGCATTATACTGGAATTCACTACTGATGGAATAAAATAAGAAAAGATAATAAGGACATGTACGTTGAAAAGAAAGGAAAAAGCTGTTATTTGCAAACCATGTATTTGTTGGCAAATGAAAAAAAATCTATGAAAATCTACTAACAAAAGAGTTTGGCAAGGTTGATGGATAAACTTCAAAATACAAAGAATAGCAGCATTTTTATATACCAGGATAAAAACTTAAAATATAACTTTAAAAGATCTTATTCAGAACTACAGTACATACCAGTAAGCACTTAGAAGTAAACGTCATAAAAAGGCAAGCAAACTGCACAGATAGAAGTATACAACTTTTGGGAAGGCTTTGTGTCAGTTTCCGAGGGCTGCCATTACAAAGTACCACAAATTGCTTAAAATGACAGAAATTTGTTTTCGCATGGTTATAGAAGCTTAAAGTCTGAAATTATAGTGTCATCAAGGCCATGTTCTCTCTGAGACTCTGAAGAAAATCCTTCCTTGCCTCTTTCTGGCTTCTGGTGATGGGTGTTCATCGTGGTACTCCTTGGTCTGCAACTGTATCACCCTAGTTTCTGCCTCTGTCATCACATGGTGCCCTCCCTGTGTGTCTCCATGTGAAGACATGGCATTTTCCTCTTAGAAGGACACCAGACATATAGTGCCCTAACACCTCGTTCTGACCCTAACACCTCGTTCTGACTCCATTACCTCTATGGGGACACTATTTCCAAATACGGACCCATTCAAATAAGGAATCAAGGAAGGTACTCAGGGCGAGGACTTCAACATATCTTTTTGAGGGGACACAATTCAACCCACAACAGGTATAAAAACACATGAATAAATAAATGAAAACTACCCATTTATGTATGTATCATGTTTATGAATTAAATATTTAGTATCAGAAGGATAAAATGATCACGATTGATCAGTCAATTTCAAATAATTTTGAATAAAATCCCAACAGGGCTGTGTGTAGGTGTGGAATGTGTATAAAAGAATAAGTCAATTTTAAGTTTCACATGGAAATGTGCAAAAAAAGTAATGCTAACCTCTCTTTGAGAAAAGAAAATGTTTAATCAGAAAATGCATCTCCCCTCAAGAAGAGAAGGGGGTTTTATTTAAACATTCAAGTAAGCTTCTTAGTCTGAAAATAATTTGTTTATTCAAGTGATATGATATAAATCTATACTCTAATTTTTTTTTTTTTTTAATAGAGACTCCCTTTGTTGCCCTCGGTAGAGTGCTCTGGCATCACAGCTCACGGCAATCTCCAGTTCTTGGGCTTAGGCGATTCTCCTGCCTCAGCCTCCCGAGCAGCTGGGACTACAGGCACCCACCACAATGCCTGGCTATTATTTTGTTGTAGTTTGGCAGGGGCCGGGTTTGAACCCGCCACCCTCGGTATATGGGGCCGACACCCTACCCACTGAGCCACGGGCGCTGCCCTATATTCTGATTTTTTAAAAAAGCTAGTTACCACTTCATGAACTAATCAAGGACCTCAGGTGTGTTGATATTGAACTAAAATGAAGCTCTCAAGTAGGAAGATTTCAAGAAGGAATAGATGTAACTACATACTCTGATATCCATTATAAGTGAGAAAAGAACAGGCTATTTAATAAATCATTGGCTGTCCATAGCAGAAAGAGAAAACGAGTTTCCTCCTGAACCACATGCAAAAGAGATTAAAGTCTTAAGCCTAAAAAGAAAAACTTTTTAAATTTTACAACAAAAACATAAGATGTTATTTCTTCTAACATCCCAATAGGAAATAATGTCATAAACAAAACACAAAAAAGCATATATCGTTGAGCAAAAGATTGACAAATTTGCCTATATTTTGAATTCCTTTTAATCAAAGGATGGCATAAACAGAATGAAAAGACAAAGTAGCCTAAGAGAATGCCTTAATATTCAGAAAATGTATCAGAAACGCCAACAAAATAATTTGAAAATCACTAGAAAAAAAAGAAAAAGATATAAACAGGCAATTCAGAACAGAGAAAATTTAGATGGCAAATAATCATAAGGGATTATACATGTATTCAACCTCGCTATTCATCAGAATAGTGAAAATGAAAACACAGGCACTAGTCTATGTCATGCTCATTACAAGGACTAAAACTTACAGCTTCAAATTTTAGCAAGGATGTAAGAGAAAAGGTTACTACGTATCACTTAAAGAAATGTACAACTACATTGGTAGTAAAATACCTGCAATAGTGTCAAGTAAAAATAAAGGTGTGTCATCCTATAAGCAAATACCCAAATGTGTCCACACCCCAAAATGCTCATTTGATAAACACAAGACATATGTAGAGTGTTGTTTTGCATAGCCTAAAAAGGGAATGAATTTAACCATTCCTTCAGTAAGGAAATGGATTGTTGTGGTCTATTCACGCTCTGGAATAATATACTGCCGTTAAAGAGAACAAACTGCTGGGTGGCGCCTGTGGCTCAACGGAGTAAGGCGCTGGCCCCATATACTGGAGGTGGCAGGTTCAAACCCAGCCCTGGCCAAAAACTGCAAAAAAGAAAAAGAGAAAAAACTGTTTCTACACATATCATCATAGGTAGAGCTCAGAAAGCTGTTGTTGATAAATGAGTCAGTCAAGGAAGAATATGTGCAGTGTTCTGCCATTTATGTAAATTTTTAAAATGCATGAAAATATAGTGTTTGGTTAATGGTCATCCACACATATGTATTCTTAGAGTGTTTCAATTGATTTCAAGACATTGATATCTATGATGAAGGGAAGGAGGATGGAAAAGTGAATGGGGGGGGGGTAACTGCAACATTGTACTTCTTTAAAACAGAGTGAATTACGTCCCTCCAAAATTCCTATCAACATGTGAATACTAATCCCTAGTACCCCAAAGTGTGACCCTATTTGGAGACTGAGCCTTTAATAAGGTGATTAAGATAAAATATGGTCACATTGGTGAGCTTTAATCCAGTAATAGCATTGTCCTTATAAGCAGGGGTGACGAGGACTCAGAGGTGCACAGAGGATGTGAAGGCACAAGGAGAAGGTGGCCGTTGACACACCAGTGACAGAGGCCTCGGAACAACCCAACCGTGCTCTCACCTGGAGCTCAGAATTTTACCTCCAGAACTGTGACAATATATATTTCTGTTGTTTAGTCCACGCAGTCTACGGTATTTTGTTAGCACAGCCCTACTAAGCTCATAGAACATCTGAAGCAAATATGGCAAAATTTAACCTCTGTTTATTCTGGGTATTGGGACCGTAAGTATGGGTTATATTATACATTTTGTATGTTTGAAATAGTCTATGTTAGTTAAGAAAGTAACAATCAGATCATCCAAAAAGAATAACTTAAACGCCATAGCAATTTTATCTTTGATCCCTTATAGGCCAAGCAGGCACTGCCATTTGGCAGATGGCTGTTCAGAGAATGTCAGCTCCCCACAACCTTCTAGCTCCTGCCTCTGCTGCCCCAAGGGGGCTTTATGATTACCTGAAAACTACCTGCACACCCAGAAGAGGATGTGTAGAGAAGACATACCTGCTTTCCAAAAGTGCCAGTCTGGAAACAGAGCACGTCATTGCCCCTCCAGTTCCATGATATGAAACAAAGTCCTGTGGCACCGGCTCACGGTGAGTGGAGAAAAAATGGATTCAGATGAACAGCTGTCCCACAGTAACACAGCTAAGAATTTCAAACGAGGAAATTTAAATGGTGTAAATAAAAGAATATTAACTTCCCCCGTACTACTCAGGGTTCCCCAGAGAAACAGAACCAATGGGATATACATCAAGATGTTTACTATAAGGAAGTGGCTCACACGGTCAGAAAGACTGGCAAACCCCAACATCTACAAGCAGAAAAGCAAACTAGACATCAGGAAGGTAACGGTGTAGTTCCAGTCTGAGGCTCAAGGCCTAGAAACCAGGACAGCTAATGTTTCCATTCCAGTTGGAAGACAGGGAATATTCCCCCTTATTCAAGGGAATGTCAGGTGTTTTGTGTTATCCAGGCCTCCAACAGATTGCATGAGGCCCACTCACATTAGGAAGGGCAATCTGCTTCACTCAGTTCATCAATTCAAATATTACTCTCATCCAGAAACACACTCACAGACTCACCCAGAAAAACCTTTCACCAGACATGTGGGGACCTTGTGACCCAATCAAATTGACAGGTAAAATTACCGATCACACCTTTGTTTATCAGAAAGAGCTCCTTTCATGTTCGTGCATGTTTTCGATCCAAATTTATATAATGCAAACGCTTGCTCATAACGCATGCTGTGTTAAATTCCTTCAATGGTTCCTTCCAGTCCTTTTGCACTCCCTTGGGGAATCTTGATTTGACTCAGTTCTCTGGGATATATATTTCCACAGGATTAGGGCTTCTATCTGGAGCCAGAACTTGGCAAGGCCCCCAATTAAATAGTCTGCTTTCACATAAAAGACAAGAATTGGTTGTTTTTCTGGACACAAAGGACTCTCAAACCATGATTAGATCAAAGCAGGCAAACAAATAAACCAAAAACATTTTTCACCAGGGAATTAAAATGTGCAGAAACGCAATTCTGCCTGCCAGTAAAGAACACAATTATAAGATATCTTTCTTTGTTATTATTTTCTGTTTTTGTAATTACAAAATGAAATAGGAATACGTACCAGCAAATCTAACAAAAAATAAATCCAAGAATATAGGCATAATTGGAAGCTCCTCTATTAACAAATATTGAATTTCCAGATTCTCATAGATAGAACAAAAGCTACTTCTCAAAGTAATATAAGTCTGCCCCTGACAGAGGCTATGATCCTTTCCACACTAGTGTCCCTGCAACCAGTCCACCTGCATGCTCATGCTTGGTGTTTAGATATCTCCCCAGTATTATTGACACCATCCTATCTGATAAGTGACATGCAGCAAGGATATTGAAAAAGTCACTAAGAAAGGGCACACGAATACAAAGGAAACAAATGAGAGCTTTATAGAAATGAAAGGTGAGGGGATGAAAAACATGGCACCTGTACCCTGCAGGAATTACCACTTACAGGAGCATGTAAATAATTTTGAATTGTGTTAGTCCAGAAGAGAATTATGGCCATAAAATTGGCCGTATTCATCAAGCATTGAAAAAAGAAAAAAGCTATTCAACTAAGTGATGGGGGAAGAAGGGCAGGGAACTTTGAGTCCGTGCCAATAGGTTTAACATCATTTTAGATGTCCACCCATTCTTTTGGTGTTCATTGATACAGAGAATGTAAGAAGTGAGTAGGCTGGAAGGGGCTCTGATCCTTTGTCTCATAGATTATTTCCACCTGGGTTTCAGGCATATCTGCATCAGCACACTGTCAATGTGAGTGGCAAACTTGCACATGTAGACTTCAAATTGCTAAAGAATAATGTATAGCACTAGCAGAGATTATGCAGCAAGAGACAAATACCTGCCTTAACTGATTTCCAGAGAAGACAAAATTTGTCTTTTGGGGAAAAATAGATCTGCTAGAAAATAGATATGTAAGAGGGAGAAGAATATGCCTGCTTTTCGAGCTTCAGGGAAATTGATTCACACTCCTGTTAGGCAGAAATGCAATGGGGATCACAAGTTTAAATCTGTCTTAGTTACTTTGGGCTTAAAAACATACAGGAGGGGCGGCGCCTGTGGCTCAGTGGGTAGGGCGCTGGCCCCATATACCGAGGGTGGTGGGTTCAAACCCTGCCCCAGCCAAACTGCAACCAAAAAATAGCCGGGCGTTGTGGCAGGCGCCTGTAGTCCCAGCTACTCGGGAGGCTGAGGCAAGAGAATCGCTTAAGCCCAGGAGTTGGAGGTTGCTGTGAGCTGTGTGATGCCACGGCACTCTACCGAGGGCCATAAAGTGAGACTCTGTCTCTACAAAAAAAAAAAAAAAAAATACAGGAGAAGGGTGCAGTGCTCCACACTTGCAATCTTAGCAATTTGGGAGGCTGAGGCAGGAGGATCACTTGAGGCCAGGAGGTCAAGACTAGTTACGACAACACAAGCAACATAGCAAGACCCTGTCTCTACAAAAAAAATAGAAAAATGAGCCAAGCATGGTGGTGTGTGCATGTAAGTCTCAGCCACTCAGGAGGCCAAGGCAGGATGATCCTTTGAGCCCAGGAGTTTGACATTGCAATGAGCTATCATGACACCACGTCACTCTAGCCTGGGCCACAGAGCAAGACCTTGACTCAAAAAATCATCATTATTATTATTTTTTAAAATGCTAAAAATTTGAAAAAAAAAATAATAATAAATATATACGTGGACTTACAAACATCCTTTCAGAACCTAATCTATCCCAAAATATAAACTTGCCGTAACTAACCATTGTTAATGGTTTCAATGGTTTAATAGGCACTAGTGTTTTTTCTACTATAAATAAAAATTTGATTATAAACTAAATAATACTATTAACCAACTTCATTTTGTCACACAGATTTAGGAGACTTCTTATCAGTACACATAGATATACCCCATTTCTTTTAATGACCATTTTATTACTTAAAATGTATCTACAATAAGATATTAAACAATTGGCCTATTGATGGACATAAAGCTCATTTACAATTGGGAGTTGGTATGAGCATATGTGTGTGTGTGCATACACCTGGGTGTTTGGGGTGTGTATCTATGTGTATAGAAAAGCAGAAAAGTTTCTGTGTCAACTGGATTGTACATTTCATAATCTGACAATTTATACTTTTGCCAGTTATTTTTAGTTGTTTTCAATGGAGAAAATAATAAGCTTACGGAACCTTTACAAAATTAACGTATAAAATTACCAAATAGCTTTTAACAAGATTCATCATTTTTCTGTGCCACAATCGTTTTATCACTCTTTTCTGTCTCCTCCCTTTTTTACCATTCTTTCTGATTTCAGAGTGATTTGCATATGTTATACCAATTTATCATCAAATATTTTACTGTCAATTTCCAAAAAACAAAGATATTCTCTTATGTTACCATGGTAGGGTTACCAAGTTCAGGAATTGCAGCATTGACACTACACTTCTATCTTACTTTGTGGTTTATATTCCAATATTGTCAATTGTGCTGCTAATGTCTTTTACAGCACTTTTTTCCCTTCAGTACAGGATCCAGTTCAGAATCAAATATGTTTTGCAGCTAATTGTTACAGCTCTTTAGCCTCCTTTAATCTGAAAACAATGCTTAGCCTGTCTTTGTTTTTCATGACAGTTCTGTAAAAACATGGCAGATACAGGGCGGCACCTGTAGCTCAAGGAGTAGGGCGCTGGCCCTGTATACCAGAGGTGGCAGGTTCAAACCCGGTCCCGGCCAAAAAACTGCAAAAAAAAAAAAAAAAAAGGCAGATATACCTGGTCCTCAGTTTGTGTTGTACTGAAGTTTCCTAATGACTAGATGAATGTTATACATTGCCGACTGAAAAATTGGAAAAATGATTCTGGGTTCTCAGAAAATTTCAACTGGAGACACATGATGTGATTCTGCCCTTTGATGGTGATTTTAATTTTGTTCATCTGATGAAGGTGTTATACAATTCCCCTGTTGTTCACTTGTAAGTATTAAATTATCAGAAAAGAGATGCCTTCAGACCATGCAAATATTCCTCGTCAGACTTCCATCTCCTGGTACAGTATCCATTGACAATATTGTCTGAATAAGTATTTAATATAATAATTTTTAGTTTCATAGTAGGGCTGAGTACATTGGGTAATTTTTCTTCCATTCTTGAGATATTTTACTAAGAAGAATATGTTCCAGCTCAATCCATGTAAACATGAAAGAGGTAAAGTCTCCATCTTTCTTTAAGGCTGCATAATATTCCATGGTGTACATATATCACAATTTATTAATCCATTCGTGGATCGATGGGCACTTGGGCTTCTTCCATGACTTAGCAATTATGAATTGGGCTGCAATAAACATTCTGGTACAAATATCTTTGCCAGGATGTGATTTTTGGTCTTCTGGGTATATGCCCAGTAGAGGGATTACAGGATTGAATGGCAGATCTATTTTTAGATCTCTAAGTGTTCTCCATCTCTTTCCAAAAGGAATGTATTAATTTGCATTCCCACCAGCAGTGCAAAGTGTTCCCTTTTCTCCACATCCGCGCCAACATCTCTGGTCTTGGGATTTTGTGATATAGGCTAGTCTCACTGGAGTTAGATGGTATCTCAAAGTAGTTTTGATTTGCATTTCTCTGAAAGCTATAACCCAGTTACAACCTAAGAATAGGGGAAGGGGGAAAGGGAGGGAAGGGAGGGGGGAGGTGGGTAGAGGGAAGGGGATTGGTGGGATTACACCAGCAGTGCATCTTACAAGGGTATATATGAAACTTGGTAAACTGTCTGTGAAACTAGTGAATGATGCCCCATGATTATATCAATCTACACAGCTATGATTTAATAAAAAAAAAAGTTAAAAAAATAATAATTTTTAAATGATGAAATTTCTGACTGTCCTATACCCTTCACATTTATCAGTTGGCTCTTATCAATCTATCTATATTTATGTCTTTCTTTCCATCTTTCCATCTTTCTATCTTGGTATCTATCCACCCATCCATCAATCCACCCATCTACTTATCATCTATTTACTCTTAATGTAAATTTACAGATGACTGTTTTTTTCCAATGGGTTATGATACATGAATATCTTACTTATTTTGTTTGTCAGTTTTTCCCAGTTCTCTCCAGGAAGGCCCTTTTGCAGGTTTATGTCTTTTTTTGATACGTCTCCACAAGTTGTTTTCAGTAGTTACCTTTTGGCACAATAAGATGCTCCAAGTACTTGAACCTTCCCAGTCCCAACCCCGGTATTAGTTTTTTTCTCAGGAGTCCTGGTTCTCTTTACTGGGAATTGAAAACTAAGATCTGGACTCTGGGTTTGTTCATTATTACTGAGCAACCATTGCTTTTTGGTCCTTTCACTTGGCAGAGCTAGGAAGTGTTTATATTTGTACCTTAGAAATCATGAGTGTGTACTGATATGTCCTCAAATTCCCAAGATTCCTCTTCACTTTCCGCCACTCCCCTGAAAACATTTTCTTTGTCTTTGAATTTTAATCATCTACTAGATTATGGCTTACGGTTAATTATTGTAGGTCAGTTTTCCCAGGAACCTTGTGGGCTTTTTCAAAATGCAAATTCAAGTTACCTTTTATTTCCAGAAAGTTTTCTTGCACTTTATTTTATATGACTTATGGTTTTGCATCCTTAATTTGGAATTTTCTTTTACTATGAAAGGACATTACTGGGATGATTTATACACTCAGCTAGGAGGGTCTATAGATTGGGTAATGGTATTATTTCAGTATTTACCGTCTTATATTATGTAAGACTTTTTTTAAAGAAATGAACATTGAAATATTTAGCACTAAAGGGGCATCATGCTCATAACTTACCTTAAGTAGTTCAGAAAACAAAAAATACATGAATGGAAAGAGAAAGAAGGATCAAAAAAAGTAGTAAATGTTCATTTTTGGAATTTGTGCTAAGGGTATTCAGGAATTACTTTTATTATTATAGCTTTTCTGCGAGTCTGAAATGAGGTCAAAAATCACAATTTATTTTTTTAAATTTGGACTCTGTTTTTAAAATGAGAAAGCATAATAGCTAGAGACAAAACTTTGGAATCAAATAAGTCTGAGTTTTAATTCCCCCTCTGTCATCACCATGTATGTGACTTGGAAAACCAACTTAGCCCCTCTGATTTTCAGTGCGATCATTTGTAACATGAATGCTCCTAATCGCTTTTTGCAAGGAAGGAAGGATCCTGCCTGAGTCTCTGTCAATTAGCAAACAGAAGTTAAGCAATATTGGTTTTGGGGAAATGTTAGTTTCCGCATTAACACAATAATGATAGATAGACAGGCCATATAATGATCTGCCTTAAATGGCATTGTTAGAAAGTATAACCACACAAAAAATATTTTTAACAGTGTAGAAATGTTTTTGGTTATAACCTTTTGTTTGGTACAATTTCAAACTTACAAGAAAGTTACAAAAATGGCTCAAGAAACTCCTATACCTCAGAATTGTTCTTTGTTTTGCCCAATTTCTATCTCTATATGCATTTTTCTCTGAACATACAAGTTGAAGACATCATAATCTTCTCCTCTACACTTTGTATTTCAATGTGTATTTCCTAGGAAAAAGAATTTCCTCTTACATAACCACAGTATGCGATAAAGATTAAAATATTTGTCCTTCATATACTATTATTTTTAATCCAGTCCATATTTAAATTTTATGAATTACCCCAATAATGTTCTTTTTTATTTTCAAATTAACATAAGGATACATACAATTGGGTTACATTGTTTGCATTCGTTAGGTAAAGCTCAAGTTGTAGTTGAGTCTTTCACCCAGGAGGGGTGCCATATACCCCTACCCATACAGGGTAGGGGTACTGTACTGCACTGTACTGTACTTGGTAAGCTGGGAGCTTACCATCTCCTCCCCCCCATTTGAATTAATTGCATTTTTCTCTTATGTGGGCCTATAATTGTTTATCCACTAGTTTCAAATTATCATTGAGTACATAGGATGCTTGCTTTTCCACTCTTAAGAGACTTTACTAAGGAAAATGTTCTTTAACTCTCTCCAGGTTAAATGCAAAAGATGTAAAGATATTCTTTTTTTCTTTTTTAAGCTATAACAGTCAAAATGTTCCAGATCACTTGTTGAAAAGTCTGTTCTTTCTCCATTTAACTGTCTTTGCAAATTTCTGAAATATCACTTGACTATTTGTGCTGAGTCTGTTTCTGAACTCTTCTGTTTCATTGACCTATGAATTTATCTTTTCAACAATGCCGTACTAACTTCATTATTCGTAGTTTTTATCGTGAGTCCTGAAATCCTGTACAGTGAGTCCTCTAACGTTGTTCCTTTTAAAAATTGTTAACTATTCTAGTTCCTTACTTTTTCATATAAATTTTAGAATAATTTTTTTTAAATATCTACCAAAAAGAAACTGCTGGGATTTAACTTCTTTCTTTCCTATTTGGTTGTCTTTTGTTCCTTCCTCTTGCCAAATTAATCTGGCTAGAACCTCCAGCACTATATTGAATACAAGTAACGACACTGGGCACCCCTGTTCCAGATTCCAAAGAAAAGACCTTCAACTTTTCTCCATTGAGTATCATGTTATCTGTGGCTTTGTCATTTGTCACGTATGGCCTTGTGTTGAGGCAAATTCCTTCTCTACGTAATTTCTAGACATTTTCATTATGAAAGGCTGGTTTCATTTTTTCTAGTGCCTTTTATACATCTATAAAAATGATTGCATTGTTTTTGTTCTTCATTCTCAATGAAATGTATCATGTTTACTGATTCATGTGTGTTGAGACCTGCTTACTTCTGTGTGATGAATCCCACTTGATCATGGTGTATTATCTTTTATTATAAATGTAGTGTTGGATTGTACCTGTAGTATTTTGTTGAGGATTGTTGCATCTGTGTTTATCAGGAAGATTGGCCTGTAGTGTGCGTGTGTGTGTTGTGTGTTCTTTTCTGGTTTTGGTATTACGGTAATGCTCATATGGTAATGTCTCATAGAATGAGTTAGAATTCCCTCCTACTCTTTGGAATAGTTTCAAGAGAATTTGGAATTTGTATTAGTTTTTCTTTATAAGTTTGGTAGAACTTGGCAGTGAAACCATCCATTTCAGGGCTTTTTTGTTATTGTTGGGGGACTTTTTATTACTGATTAAACCTCATTACTCATGATTGGTCTATTTAGATTTCCACATCTTCCTGATTGGTAGGTTATATGTGGCCAGAAATTTTCCCATTTTTTTATGTCTTACACTTTTGTTAATACATAGTCTTAATTTTTTAAATGTTTCATAGAATTCAACAGTGAAACCATCGGGTACCAGGCTTTTCTTTGATGGGGAACTTTTTATTACTGACTCAATACTCTTACTGATTATTAGTCTGTTAGGGTTTTATATTTCCCCACAATTCCGTGTTGTTGGTAGTACACATCAAAGAATATATCAATTTCTTCTAGGTTATGCAATTTGTGAATGTATAATTATTTATAATACTAGTCTCATGATTCTGTATCAGTTGTATCAGTTATAATGTCTCCTCTTCATTTTTAATTGTATTTATTTGAGTCTTCTTTTTCAGAGTTTGTCTAGCTAAATATTTGTACATTTTGTTTTTATTTTAAAAACACAACTTTGGTTGATCTCTTCTATTGTTTTCCTCATCTCTATTTAATTTATACCTACTCTGATCTTTCTTATTTTCTTTACACAACTAACTTTGGGTTTTCATTTCCCCAGTTCTTCGAGTTATAAAATCGGTCCATTTATTTAAGATCTTTCTGTTTTGATGGAGGTGCTCTTTGCTATAAATTTCTCTCTCAGAACTGATTTTACTCTGTCCCATACGTTTTGGTGTGTTGTGTTGCCATTTCCATTTTTGTTTGTCTCAGGAAATGCTAAAATTTCTTTATTGATCCATTGGTTTTTCAGGACCATGTGGTTTAATTTCCATTTATTAGTGAATTTTTCAAAATTTTGCCTGTTATTGATTTCTAGTTATAGTCCATTATTTTCAGAAAATATGCTTAATATGATCTAATTCTTCTTAAATTTGTTAAGAATTGTTCTATGGCCTAATATTTGATGTATTCAGGATTATTTTCTGTGTGTAGATGAGAACTGTGTGGACTGCAGTTTTTGGATGGAATGTTCTGAAAATGTCTTTTAAGTCCATTTTATCTAGAATGGACCTAAAGAATGTTATTTATTTACTTATTTAATAAGGTCTCACTCCAGGTCACTCTGCCTGGAGTACAGTGATCTGATAATAGCTCACTGTCCTTTGAACTCCTGGGATTAAGTGATCCTCCTGCTTTAGCCTCCCAAGTAACTAGGGTTACAAGCATGTACTACTACATGAAAATTGTTTATAGAGACAGGGTCTTGCTATGTTGCCCAGGCTGATTTCAAACTCCAGACCTCAAGCAATCCTCTTGCCTTGGCCTCCCAAATCTCTGAAATTACAAAGGTGAGCCATTTGTAACACCTCCAGGATATTGTTTAAGTCCAATGTTTCTTTATTAATTTTCCATCAGGGTGATATGTCCATTATTGAAAGTGGGGTGTTGAAGTCCCTTACTATTATTATATTACAGTCTCTTTCTCCCATAAGATCCATTAATATATGGTTTATATATTTAAATGCCTCCATATTGTATACATATGTATTTACAATCATTATATCCTCTTGGTGAATTGACCCTTTTATCATTATATAATGTTCTTTGTCTCTTTTTTACAGTTGTTGACATAAATTCTATTTGATCTGACATAAATACAGCTATTCCTGCTCTCCTTTGGTTTCCATTTGCATAATTATCTTTATCCATTCCTTCATCTTCCATTTATGTGTGTCCTTACAGGTGTAGTGAGTCTCTTACAGGAAGCACATAATCGGGTCTTGATGTTTTGTTTATTCAGCCATCCTGTGTCTTTTGATTGGAGAATTTAATTCATCTATATTCAAAGTGATTGTTGATAGGAAAGGATTTGCTACTACAGTGTTGTTAATTATTTTCTAGTTGTTTTATAGATCCTTTGTTCCTGTCTTCCTTTATTACTGACTTCTAAATGATTTTCTCTAGTGGTATATCTTGATTTCTACTTTAACATTTTGTGTCTCTACTATAGGATTTTGTTTTGTGATTACCAGGAGGTTTAGAACAAACATGTTTTAGTTATAACAGATTATTTTAAGGTGATAACAACTTTGATCAGGTAAGGAAAAGACCTTCTGTGCTTTTACTATACATCCCTCTCCCCCATTTTCAATATTTGATTTCACAATTTACATCTTTTATATTACATATATTTTAACAATTATAGATACTTTTAAAAAATCATGTTGTCTTTTAACCTTCATATTTAAGATATGTGCTTTAAACACCACGATTGCAGTGTTAGAGTATTCTGAATTAAAGTGTGTGTTTAATTTTGCCAGTGAGTTTTGTATGTTCACATGTTTTCATATTACACATTAATGTCCTCTTCCAGCTTGATGAACTCCCTGGCATTCCTCATAGACAGGTCTGGTGGTCACAAACTCTCTCTGCTTTTATTTTCATTTGTCTGCAAAAGCCTTTATCTTTCCATTTCAGAAGGACAACTTTTTAAGTATTATAGTTTTAGTTGGCAGTATTTTTACTTCGGCACTTTTAATGTATCATTCCTCTCTCTCCCGGCCTGTAAGGTTTCTGCTGAGAAGCTTGCTGCTAGCCACATTTAAATTGCCTTGTAGTTATTTATTTATTTTTCTTCTGCTATTTTCAACGTTTTCTTTTTGTATTTGATTTTTGACATTAGATTATATGTCTTGAGGTAAATCTTATTTGGATTGAAACTGTTTTGAGATCTTCGACCTTCCTGTACCTGAGTATTTGTATCTTTCTCAGAAAAAATTCTGCTATTGTTTCTTTAAATAAGCTTTCTCCTTTTTTTATCTTTTTTATATTTTTTTATTATTTTTTTATTAGCTTTCTATCTCTTTATCATTTTCCACTCCCTTGTGAACATAAAGGACTTACACCTTTGCCCTTTTGATGCTGTTTCATAAATCTCATAAGTTTTCTTCATCCTTTTTATCTTTTTTCCTCTGGCTATATATTTTTAATCCTGCCTTCACGTTCACTTATGTTTTCTTCTGCTTGCTCAATTTGACTATTGATAATCCCTATTGCATTTTTTTGTTTTGTTCGTTGCATTTTGCAGCTCCAGGATTTCTGGGATTTTTTAAAATTACAGTAGAACCTCTATAAGTTGACAACCCACATGACTGTAACAAACTGGTCAACATAAGGAGTTGGCCAACAAAGAACTAGGCCTACTATGCTGATACATACACATAGTCTATGAAAATTAGGTCCACCTAAGGAGGTGGTCAAAATGGAGGTTCTACTGTATTTCAATCTATTAAATTTCTCATTCTGGTCATTTATTATATTCCTCATTTTGCTGAATTATTTCTCTGAATTTTCTTGACATTTGCTGAGTTTCCTGAAAACGGTTATTTTGAATTCCTTGTTAGGTATTTCATATATCACCATCTCTTTGTGGCCAGTCACTGGCACTGTATTTTTCCTTTTTGGTGATGCCATGTTTCCCTGATTGTTCTTGACCCTTGTGGTTGTGCGTCAATGTCTGTGCATTTGAAGAACTAAAGTGGGTACTTATTGCAGTCTTCACAGACTGGCATTGTTTGGGAAAACCCTCAGGCAGATATGACACGGGGACATTCGAGAAACTCAGGGCCCACTATAGCAGGTGTAGCACTAAGATGAGACAAAATCCCAGGGCAGATGCAGCTGGCAAAGCATTGGTGAATGTCAAGGGCTGCCTGCCCCTGAGATATTTTCAGATCCAGGAGCCACTAAAGTAGGCCCAGCATGGGTATGGGCCAGAGATTGAGGCCACCAAACAATGCTAAATTCTGAGGCTATACAGTCTAGTCTGGCAAGAGGCCCAGTTCATGGGTACCAACATATACTGAGCCGTAGGAGTCTGCTCAGTGCTGGGCTTTACCATGGTGGGCTTAGTGTTTCAGTCGAGGCAAAGTCCTATGTTCATTTTCCTCTTTGTCTGCCAAGCAGATGATGTTTCTCTCCTCACTATGCTGCCTAGGGTTGAAGCAAGGGGACATGGGTAACATAAAAATTCAACCTACTTCAATGCACCTGTCTTATTATTGTGCTAAAACCAAGCACTCTGAATGCTCATCTGGTTTACTTAGTTCTTGTGAGAATATTTTTATGTGTAGATAGTTGTTAAAATTGATTTAGGCAAAGGGATAATCCATGGAGAGTCCTACTCCATCATTTTTCTTTACCCCTTCTTCCTTGTTATTTTTTTAAATATATTTCTAGATATGTTATAGGCAACATATTTATATATGTTATATGAAATATATGTTATTTCTAGTATATATGTTATTTCTAGCTTGAGAGAGCCCATTCTGTCAGTATGGTGAAGTTCAGTTTCTTTAATGGGTAATACATATATTATTATAAAGTGACAAATATATTTTTCCTTTTTCATCTATGCAAAATCCTTTATATTCCTTTATTTTCTTAATTCTTTTTTCCTTAATTGACACATCTCTAAAGAGCACCTTCTTTTTTCAATATTCCTAATTCTCTCACAGAAGCAATATTTCTTCAGGGATGACACTTTTAGGGTCTTTAACTTTGAAGCTGCTTGCTTTGGGCCAATGCTGGGAATTACCATCCCCAAACGTATGTTTAGTACTTTAGCATTTAGTGTTGGATTTTCTCTTTGGGGGATGATTTTTTCCATGTTTAATTTGATTTCTCTGTGACCATCTCTTCCTTTTCATGGACCCTTCTGATCCTCCACTGTCCACACTCTAGGACTTTCAGTAGTTGTAAGAGCCAATTTGGAATTTAGTTCCTATTGATGAAACTACAGGTAATTTGAAGGTTATGGTATTCTCTCTCTTCTTGTAATGCTGAAGACTTAGTTACATGTAGCTTATTTTTCTTTTGCTTATTCTTCTGGTTGGTTGTATGATTTAAAGGAGTTTTGTGGAGAGATTTGGAGTTAAGTAGCTATCATTATCTTCCAGATCCCAAATGTTCTCCAAAAGTTTTTACAAGTGCCACTTTTGACAAGCTTTTCACCATATATTAATGTCCAGAATTATTAGTTTTCCCAATGGATGGTTGAAAATGGTATACCATTGCTAATTTCATTTTTAATTAATAAATCTGAATATCTTTGCATATTTGTCTTCTGTATCTATTTTTCTGTAATTATTTATTGACATTAGTTGCTCACTTTCCAGTAGAGTTTTGGAAGCTCCTTCTGCACTATTAATATTATTCAGTTGTCTATTTTATGGGTTTTTAATGTTTTTCTGAGTCTGATTCATCTTTTAACTGCTTTTATAGTAATCTTGCTAAGTAGAATGATGTGCTTGCTGAGCCATTACATGTTAGTGTAAATCTTTTCTTCTTTTTATCTTTATTCATGAATGACAGATCGTCTGTCTACAGAATGCTTATCTCATAACATTTTGTCCCTCATATCTATTCACTCACATTACTCCACTGTATCCTAATCTTGCAGATGAGCAGTGTGATGCCAATATGACTTTTTATGACTTTTTTCTCTTTCTTCATGAATAGTTAAAAAATTATTTATTATTTAAATTTTAAAACATTTTCAATATGTGTTATGGGAGTATTGCTTTTCCTCATTAATTTGGCCTGGAATATTAGACCCTTTTGATGACTGGACTTTTTCTTAAGTTCCTGAAAATTTTTTTCAACATGCCTTTAAATAGTACTTTTCTCATTTGCTCTGTTCTCTCCATAAGATATACCAATCAATCCTTGATGGACTCTTAGATTTTTTTATTGATATATGATTATTTTATGTTTGTAGGATGCACGTCACATTTTGCTACATGCATAGAATGTGTAATGATAAAGTCAGGGTATTTAGGATATGAGTCACCTTGAGTATTTGTCATTTCTATGTGTTGGGAACATTTCAAGTTCTCACTTCTAGCTACTTTTAAATATATGATACATCATCGCTAACTATAGCCACCTTACTCTGCTGTCAGACATTAGAACTCAGACATTCTAGTGAACTGTATGCCTGTACTCATTGCCCAAACTCTCTCCATCCTCTCCGCAGCCTCTGGTATCTATCATTCTCCTCCCTACCTCCATAGGATTGTTTTATTTCCCACATTTGAGTGAAAACATATGGTATTTCTACTTTTTTGGCTTATTTCACTTAACATAGTGGCATCTAGTTTCATCTATTTTGCTACAAATGACATGATTTCATTCTTTTTATGCCTCAATAATATTTCATTTTGTATATATATATACATACACAAATGAAATATATGTGTGTGACACATTTTTATGTATAATGTATGTATATATAATCTCACATTTTCTTTTTCTTTCTTTTTTTTTAGAGACAGAGTCTCATTTTGCTGCCCTCAGTAGAGTGCTGTGGCATCACAGCTCACAGCAACCTCCAACTCCTGGGCTTATGCAATTCTCTTGCCTCAGCCTCCGAAGTAGCTGGGGCTATACGCACCTGCCTCAATGTCCAGCTATTTTTTTGTTGTTGCAGTTTTGACCAGGGCCAGATTTGAACCTACCACCCTTGGTATATGGGGCTGGCTCCCTACTCACTGAGCCATAGGTGCCACCCTATCCCACATTTTCTTTATCCATTAATCCTTGATGGACTCTTAGGTTGATTCTGTATCTTTCCTATTGTGAACAGTACTGCAGTTAAATACACAAGTGCATGTATCACCTTTTCATATTGGCAGTCTTTTTCATAGCTGGGATCTTCTCACTCATTATTTTCTCTTTTTTTCCATCCAATTCACTCAGAGATTTTTTCAAAAATGGCTTCAACATTATTGATTTAATTTCCAGTAGTCTAAATTCTGATCTTCATTATTTCTAAGAGGAAATTTTATTTTTTTCAGAACATTTCTGGGCCGGGCACAGTAGCTTATGCCTGTAATCCTAGCACACTGGGAGGCCAAGGCAGGTGGACTGCCTGAGCTCAGGAGTTCCAGACCAGCCTGAGCAACAGTGAGACCACGTCTCTAAAAATAGCCGGGCCTTGTGGTAGGTACCTATAGTCCCAGCTACTTGGGAGGCTGAGGCCAGATAATCACTTGAGCCCAAGAGTTTGAGATTGCTGAGCTATGATGCCACAGCACTCTACTGAGGGTGACAAAGTGAGACTCTGTCTCAAAAAAAATTCTTTTTCTTTCTTTTTTATCTATTTGTATTGATTATGTTATCATCTTTTTTCATATAATTTTTCATGTCTTGTTTCACAGAGCAATTTCCTGAGCCTTATTGAGAAAACAAATATAACAGTGATTTCTAAAGTATACTTTTATCTGCTCCGATAGTCCTCTTTCAAAGACAATTTCTCTGACTCTTCATTCTATATAATTTTGAAAAGAAAAGGTAGAGGTACATGGCTGAAGTGTATGTTATTTTTATTTCTACTTCTGCTTATTCCTTGAGGAATAAGAAATGTATAGCCTTTTCCTATTGGTGATATACATAATTTCTCTTTATTTTCCCTGAATGCTCATCTACTTGCTAGGTGATATATTACTTCTTCCTGCTCTGAAGATGAAGAATTATTACATGTGCACAACCATTGCCATCTTTCTGGTTAAAGCAGACAGCTATCATTAGGTCTGCTAGTTTAGCCAACTGTCATTCAACTATCAAGTTTTAAAAGCCAACTATTCCTTACAATAATAATGTGATGTTCTAAGGAGGGATATCTTGCTACCACTACCTGATTGTCTTTCTATAATTAGAATTTATACCTGGATAGGCTATTTCTGCATTCATGATTAAAAATCTACAACCACCGTTAAATGCTACTGTGATGGCTCTTCCAGCTCATTTCCTTCCCAAATGTGGATTTTACATCACAACTAAGGCTGAGTGAGGATGTTAAAAGACTCTTAGTGCCCTATTAAATGATTCTCATACTTAAGGAGATTTAAAGTCCTTTACTCTGATAGAAGAAATCCAAGCTTGTTGAATTCCTTGATATATTTTTTTCACTAATGGTTTCACCATTATATCTATAGGCTTTATAGAGTTTAGTCATGAAAGTTCTTCCTGTTTCCTAGCAAGTCATTGTATAATATTACTAGTTTCTAGTACTATTGAAATTTTGCATGTCCTCTTGAGTGTGTATATGAGTATGGAAAATGGCTAATCATGAGGCACCAGCTTACTCTCATCTATAAATCAGAATTAGGTGAGTTCTCATTATATCATTCAGATGCATAAAATCTTCCAAGGGTTTCCAAATGTATGTGGTATAAGGTACAAACCTGTCAGAATACTACGTGAACTCTTTGCAATATAGTGCCAATCTATCTATCCAATTTCAAACTCACTTCTTGCCATATTTCTTCAACTGTCACATATTAAATTGTTAATCTCTTTCTCCAAAGCTGCCAAGTAATATTAGATCTTTCTATGTTTCCTCCACTTCTGTTCCCTCTGCCTGGAATGACCTGGATCTCCAAGTTCAGAGGGAAATTCCCACTTACTTTTCCAAGTGAAGCAGAAAAAGCATATCTTCTTTGTATTATTCCCAATGTGCTAAGAAAAATTAATTACACCATGCTCTGTGGCTCCATAGTACATGGTACAAACTTTGTTATAACTTTATTGTGTTTCATTTAGTTGTGCCTGTTTTCCCCTCTCTTCTTGATTGGACCTATTTTGACTTATTTGACAAATATAGTGAGTCTATTCATCCTTACCTCTGCACAAGGATTATTGCTTAAATATGTTAAAGAAAGGCTTTTTGTCTTTTGTTAATGATAAAATGAATAAACAAAAATTATAAACATCAAAGTATTTATTTAAAAATATTTGAGATTATTTTCTTTTTCTCAGTCATTTTAATTATGAAATTTTACATTTTCCTCTGGAAAAAAGTCCTTACAGTTTTAATGCTTATTATTCATACTTTTCACCTTAACATGCTAGATCTTAATTTTTGTTAGCTTAACTTATTCAGTCTCTACGTATTTAACTTTTATCTCATTGGCTTAAGTTTCTATTTCTTTTAAAACTGTAGCAAGTTAGTTTTTTATATCTTAAGTGCCATTACTTGTATTTTTTAAAAATCTCTCTACTTTAAAAAAATTTCAACTTAGTAATGTTTTCATACCACTTCTTACTTTGGTTTTAATTTTTTATTTGTTTAATTTTAATCTTCTGTTATTTCTGGTCTTCTAAAATTATTGTATTTCTCATTAAATCTTTATTAAAGTTTATCATTTGTAAGCTCTACTTAAACAATTTGTTTTTCTATTGCCATAAATAATTTTAATCAAAGTAATACTTTCCTATAGTCAGAAATAGAATAAGAAATTATTCCATTTGTAAAGGAAAGTCTAAAGTGAAAAGTAAAAATTCTACTACCTCATCTTCAACCTTCCTCTGACCTATTCCCTAAAAACATTTACTTGAACAGTTCTGGTTACCATTATATTTTAAATTATATGTTGTAATTCTTTTTTATTCTTCAGTGTACTACTAGCTGTAGATCCTGCTATTGACATCCATTGATATCCTGCTATAATAGATAAAGAAATTGATTCCTTTGCATTACCACTAAGTTTGTCTCCACTCTCAGGTTTCATTATTTTAATATTTTTATATTGACAAATTAATGACTCATATATTCTTTTCTATAAATCTAATTATGTGTCCATAAATACAATTGAAAATCAGTGGAAAATCTATAATTTTAAAATTGCAGATAGCCTGTAAGAGCAGCACCACAACCGACAACCCACGAACTGCGCCCGCCAGGCCTCCGCATACCCTGACCAGGAACTCCGGGAGCTGCACAACCCCATGTCCACCCTCCTGTACCTTCCCTGCCTCCACACAGCCTACTCATCTGACCAGGGACTCTGGTAGCCACGTGCCCTTCGGAGCCCTCCCTGCTTCTGCATGGAGCCCTTGTCCTGGCCAGAGACAGCTGAAGCCTTGGGCCCTCTGTGCCAAAGTCACTGGGTGCCAGGCATTCCCAGAACCATGTGCACTACCCCCCGCCCTGTTGCTGGATCTGGGTGTGTCACACTCCGGAGCTGCTCCCGCAACCAGAACTCCCTGGCTGGGGCAGCCCCACAGGAGCTACACAGGGTCACTCCCTACAAAGATCCAGCAACAATAGAGTGATCCCGCTGGGGTCTACTCTTGGAGAGACACCTCCCCAACTTTGAGGATGGCCAGAGGCAACGGTGAAAAAAATCATGAGGCGAAATCAATGGAAATACTCTGGCAATATGCATAATCAGAGTAGATCAACTCCCCCAAGGAACAATGGGACAGACACAGCACAAGATCCCATGCACAAACAAATAGCTGAGATGTCAAAAATTGAATTCACAAACTGGATAGCAAATAAGATCGAATTAGAATTCCAAGCAGTAACCCAAAAGATGTCTCAAGAATTCAACGAATTCAAAGACCAAACGACCAAAGATTTTGACACATTGAGACAAGAAGTTGCAGCCCTCAAAGATCTGAGAAACACAGTAGAATCCCTCAGTAACAGAATGGAGGAAGCAGAAGAAAGGATTTCTGACATTGAAGACAAAGTTTTTGAACGCTCCCAAACTCTCAAAGAGGAAGAGAAATGGAGGGCAAAAACAGATCACTCTCTCAGACAGCTCTGGGATAATTCGAAGAAAACCAATATTCATCTTATAGAGATCCCCGAAAGCGATGAAGTGGCTTCACAAGGCACAGAGTCTCTTCTCCATGAGATTATGAAAAAGAACTTTCCAGACATGCCAAGAGATTCTGAAATTCAGATAGCAGACAGTTTCAGAACTCCAGCACGACTCAAACTGAATAAGACATCCCCCAGACACATCATGATCAATTTCACTAAAGTTAATATAAAGGAGAAAATTCTGAAAGCAGCCAGATGAAAGAAAACTATCACCTACAAAGAGAAGAATATTAGAATAACTGCAGATCTCTCTGCTGAAACCTTTCAAGCTAGAAGAGGATGGTCATTGACTTTAATCTCCTAAAACAAAATAACTTTCAACCCAGGATCCTGTACCCAGCTAAACTTAGTTTCATTTATGCTGGAGAAATTAAATATTTTAATGACATTCACATGTTGAAGAAATTTGCCATAACTAAACCAGTTCTCCAGGATATTCTCAGACCTATCCTCCATAAAGACAAGTGTAATCCTCCACCACAAAAGTAAACCCACCCAGAAAATTTTGATCAAATTCCAACTTCCACAGTAGCAAAAGGATTAAAATCCCAAAACCAGAGATGTTGGAGTGGATGTGGAGAAAAGGGCACACTTCTACACTGCTGGTGGGAATGCACACTAATACATTCCTTTTGGAAGGATGTTTGGAGAATACATAGAGATCTAAAAATAGACCTGCCATTCTATCCTATAATTCCTTTACTAGGTATATACCCAGAAGACCAAAAAATCACAATATAACAAAGACATCTGTACCAGAATGTTTATTCCAGCCCAATTCATAATTGCTAAGTCATGGAAGAAGCCCAAGTGCCCATAGACCCACGAATGGACTAGCAAATTGTGGTACATGTATATCATGGAATATTATGCAGCCTTAAAGAAAGATAGAGACTTTACCTCTTTCATGTTTACATGGATGGAGCTGGAGCATATTCTTCTTAGCAAAGTATCTCAAGAATGGAAGAAAAAGTATCCAATGTACTCAGCCCTACTATGAAGCTAATTTGTAGCTTTCATGTGAAGGCTATAACCCAACTATAACACAAGAATATGGGGAAAGGGCCAAGGCAGGGGAAAGGAGGGGGGGAGGTTGGGGGGGAGGAAAGGCATGGGTGGGACCACACTTACCGTGCATCTTAGAATGGGTACAGGAGAAACTTACTAAATGCAGAATACAAATGTCTACATACACTAACTAAGAAAATGCCATGAAGGCTATGTTGAACAGTTTGATGAGAATATTTCAGATTGTATATGAAACCAGCACATTGTACCCCTTGATTGCACTAATGTACACAGCTATGATTTAACAATAAAAAAAATTGCTCAGATAATAAAAATCTTTGTCAAGAAAAAAATAAATAAATAAAATTGAAATTATGTAATTATTATTCATTAAGTATCAAGTAATGTGAATAGATCCATTGAGAAGACATTATTTAATGTCACTAAAATCCTTACATTTAAGAGAGAATGTCTCAAATCCTAGGGTCCAAATATTCTCCCTTTTAGAGCCTTTTCAACTTTTTTGCTTCTTTTATATGATATTCAGCTGCTAGTTTCTTACATTCTTTTTTGGTTTGGCCTGAGCATCTCCCTGAAATTTTTCTCAGTGAGGTTCTTAAATGGTAAACCTTCTGAGTCTTAAAGTTCCTTAGCTATTCTTTCAGCATTCGACAATGTGTTGAATATTATGTTCAAAATAGTATAATCTCAGAAATTTGAGGGCACTATTTTACCATCATCTGGTATTCAGAGTTGCTGATGAGAATTCAGTCTAACTCCTTGTCATTGCACATGAACTTTTTTGTCTCTCTGGAAGCTTTTAAGATTTCCTTTTACTACTTAAAGTTCTGCACCTTCTCTAAATATGTATTTTTTTATTTTAAATATGTATAATTTCTCATTAGGTCCTTTGTTCAAACTGAATGCTGAGGCTTTTGTCTTAGAGAAATTATCTTTTAATAGCTCATTGAATTTCTTTTTCTATTTTATTGATTATTCTCTGCCTCTGGTACCCCAATAAAGGAAATGGCAGACATCTATCTGCTTAATAATTATCTCATAATTTCTATTATTTTGCCTCTTGCTCAGGACTATGTGATTCCATTGAATTTATCACCAGATCATTGGCATGGTCCTTTTCTTGCTTGGTCTATCCTTTGAACTTCCTATTCAGTGCCAGAGATGTTTTTAATTACAAGGTACTCTCGTTTTTGTTATTGAACTGCTCCATTTTTGGAGCAGAAGAGTGTTTTTACTTTATGCATTATCTTTCCAAATCTCACTAGAGTCATTTATTAATTTAAAAAATTTTCTTTATTTCCTGCATAATCTTTATTTTCTAAAAACGAAAATGATTTTACCCATTTGACTTAATGCTTCTTATGTATGTAATTTCATTTCCTCACATGTTTATTGACTCTTTGTTGTTGGCTAAGGTTTCTAAGATTTAGGAATAAAGATTTAGACTCTCAGTAATGACAGTCTGTGTCATTTAAGAGTTGAGGATAAAGGTTAGCAGGCTATGGTCAATGAATCAAAAAAAAAAAAGAATCAACACATTGTACCCCATATATGCATAAATGTATTCATAATTTATGTGTATATGGCTTAATAAAAGGAAAAAAAAAGGAGAGCTTTATGTTCGAGAGTGGAATACCTTGATGGAGTCCTTTTTGAGCAAACCTATCTTGTCTTTCTTTTTTATTAGTTAACTATTATGCATCCCAGAACTTCCTCAAACCCTGATTTGCTTCTCATTCATAGTTTTACACTCAAATAAGTAGGCATCTCCATGTAGCTAGATATTTTTTCTTTTTTAAAAAAATTTTCTTTTCTTTTTTTTGTATTAAGTCATGTGTACATAGATCATGGATACATTTATGCCATTATGGGATTCAATGTGTTGATTATTTGTCCAAATTGGAGTGCTTATATTTTTCTTGACAGTGCACAGCTTGTTTTCTTACATGGGGCCAAAAACCTCTGTCATCTGGGAGAAGAGAGATGGGAGACAGCTAGCTGTACCTTCCAAGATTTCACTTCCATTCTTGCTAAGTTTAACAAGAAATTTATGAATGTTTGTTTCTTGTTGTAATTCAAGCTCTAACATTCTCACAATGACACGCAAAAACACACAACAATAATGAACACTACTCAGAAGACACTACCACATGTCAACACAAACACAACTGTGAGAAACTGATGTACCAAGGTTATAAAACCTTACCAAGTTGTTGGTACAGTGCTGCCAATGCAAGTGGACAGTGGCAAGTTCACAAACTTAATCGTCAGACCTTTTAAAAACATGTGTTTATTGAGTAGTATGATAAAACAGCAAAAATGGGTACAAGTCCAGCCCATCACTATATCCACGCCTCTTTGTGATGTGACTTTGGAGTTCCTCCTAGCAAGAGGTAGGATCTAATTCTTCACATCCTTCAATTTGGGCTCAGCCATGTGCCTTGCTTTGTTCAATGAAACTATAGAAAAGTGACTTGAAACAAAGACTTAAAAATCCTTTGCACATTGGGGCTTACTTTCTTTTGATGCTCTTGAAAAAAGCCCAAACTGGAGGCTAGGTACAGTGGCTCATGCCTGTAATCCTAGCACTCTGGGAGGCTGAGACAGGTAGATTACTTCAGCTCAGGAGTTTGATACCAGCCTGAGACCCTGTCTTTTCTAAAAATGGATAAATAAGCTGGGCATCACGGTGGGCATCTGTAGTCCCAGCTACTTGGGTGGCTGAGGACAGAGGATCAGTTGAGCAGAGGAGTTTGAGGTTATAGTGAGCTATGATACCATGGCACTATTCCCAGGGTGACAGAGTAAGACTCCATCCACAAAAAAAGAAGTCCAAGCTATGCTGCTGCATAAGCAAAGGCACATGGCCCAGTTGCCTCTATTGCACTGATCAACAGCCCATGACACACTAGACATGTGGAAAAGACTTCTCTTAGATAGCTAAGCACCAGCCAACCACAATCTCATTGTGGATGTTTGAAAGGGCCTGGCAGAGATTAGCTGACCTCATGGAGATAAGAACTCTCTCAGCTAACCCAAACCTTTATAAACTAAATAAATGTTGTTGTTTGAAACCATGACATTTTGGAGTAATTTGTTATGAAAAAAAGCTGGCACAAGCACCAAATAGTATGAATGTTTCAGATATTTTGGATATTATGGTAAAGAGATAAGGTCTTTGCTCTCAGAAATAAATGAGCAAGGCAATTTCAGGGACTAATATATTCCTGGAAGGAAAGTAAGCAAGGTAATGTAATAGAATGACTGACTGGGGTTTGGATCTACTTTAGATATTGTGGTCAAAGAAGTCTTAGTTTGATCTAAGATCTGAATGACAAAGGAGAGCCAACCATGTAAAGGTCTAGAGACAGATGGTTCCAGATAAGGGGACATAAGGAAGGCAAATGAGGCTGGAAGACAGTGAGTAAACACATATAAAGTCAATGAAAAAGAGCATGTGGGAGGACTCAGACTATAAGTAATCTATTAATTACCTTCATCTTTGTGCTGTATCTCATCCTCGTCCATTGTATTTATGGAGTAGGAGCTGGGAGTTTTAAAAGGACATTGATGGGAAGGATTCCTCTTCTTTTTAGAATTTTGAGCTACAAATTTCCATGATCTGTTTTCTTTATCAGTCAGATCCCATCTGCTTCTGAATTCTAGGATTTCTTCAAAACTTCCTTCCCCAGCAATGCCTGCCTTTCTGGTTTTCTAGCATTATTATGTACTTATTATTTTAAAAATACATGCCTTTTAAAACATTTTTAAGGACCTTGGTGTATGTCTGTCCTCAACTATCTCTAACTAAAATTCTCTTATCTCATTTAAAAATATCATATGTTCCCTAATAAAGATATACAACAATTATTTATTTTTTTATTCTTTTTTAAATTCATTTATTATTAAATCATAACTGTGTACATTCATGCGATCATGGGACACCATACACTGGTTTCATATACCTTTTGACATATTTTCATCACACTGGTTAACATAACCTTCCTGGCATTTTCTTAGTTATTGTGTTAAGACATTTATAGTCTACATTTAGTAAGTTTCACATGTACTCTTATATACAACAATTATGTACCCACTATAATTAAATTTAAAAAAAAATCTAGCTTTTTTTTAATCTATTATACTCCTTTTGTTATCCTGTCTTTTGCTCTTTGTCTTTTCTCTTTTACAGCTTGTTTTATAGTGTCTGGTAAGAGGTGAGGCCTCAGTAGGATATTCATTCGCTACCCAATAAGTATTTGTTGAGCACCTTTATCTGCGATCACAATTAAGACCTATCTTTACTACCTGTTGCCCTTGTAGCACCTGCATTGCTCACTTCCAAGCGAGTTGAGTATCACTTATCAAAAAAACCTCATGCTGAGGCAGTAAGGATATATGAGAGTATAGTTTTTTCTCAAAGTGTTAAACTTAACCAGATAGTTAATACATTATTGATTGCTTTTGATATCTTAGAATCCAAGCAAAATTTTGTATTTTTACTTCCCTGGGCTTCATTCTATCTATCTATCTATTTCATCTATCTTCATTGAATTTTTTGTGTACATAGATGTCATACCTTTGAAAAATAGATCATGCCACCCTTCTAGACCAAGGGTTCAGCCTTGGTAGGCATTTATAAAGTTTCTAGGTACCTACCCTCTAAAACACATAAATATGCTTTTATACAGAGGTCACAGAACTTGAAAAGGGTATGCATCTTCAGAGCCCTTTGCATAGTCATAATGTTTTCTTCTACCCATCTGTCGGACCCATTGTAGAACCTCCCAAACACAAAATCTTTGCTGCTGCTTTACAGCAATGCCACTACATTCCTTCCCTCAGTCCCAGAATCAAGAAGCCAAAGAAAAAGAAAAGTAGGCTTACCCCACCACTGGGCCATTGTAAGTACAGTTCCCTTTGCCTGGGACACAATTCTCACTGCTTCTCCTCCAAATTTATTACTTATTTATTATCTCATCTCCATTTGTAAGCTGCTTGCTCAGAGAGGCCTTCCCTGCTTTTCTGAACTCTCCCCTCCCCAAGTGTAGTGGATGCTGTTGGTGCCAGCCCAGGCCCCTGAGTTGGTGATGAGCTCATTTCTCTGTTGCTGTGAGTACTGGGTGCTAAAGTGAAGCTTCTTTGCCTAGGAAGTTACCAGGGAGGCAAATAGTATCTAGTGACTATCTGGGGCATGAGAGGCCAGCTACCTGGCCTTGAAGCGGACCCGAGCTTCCTGGGTAGCAGACTGTAGTGAATCTCCAGCTGAGACCTCACTCATGGGGCTTCGTCCTCTCCTCCTATCTTCTATCTTCCTCACACCCCCTCCGTAGAGAGCACTCTCCCAATAGATCATTCTCACCAGAATCTTCATCTCACGTTCTGGAAACCTGACCTAACGCACTAGGAAAGCTTTTCAAAGAGATTTTTCTATATCTATTCCCATAACTGAGAACAATTTTTCTCTCTGGTCCCTGCACTCCCTCCTGGGATGGAGACTCACATGGTCAGGCTTGGATATGAATGGTCCTCACTGGAACTGGCCACATAGTAGCCCCATAACTGATGTCCCTAAAGAGATTTTCCTCTCTGGGAAGTGAAAGTGGGAAGGGAAAAAAAGTGATGCCATGCACAAGCATTCCACCCTGGACACCAAGCTGGCATTTCTGAAGCAAAGCTCTTTGAGCTGGTAAAGAGGGTTTTTTAGAGGCTTTAGTAAAATCATTTAATCTAAAATTCAGCATAAATACTACTCTGTGTTAATCTCCAAGAACCAACCAACAAGGCAATCTCAGATCTGCTCATTCCCACAAATGAAACTAAATTGGTTAAGGGTGGGATTTGGGGTGGTGGTGGTTTTAATTCCCAAAGAGTTTAAAGTTCAAAGCCATGATTCGGTATCTTCTCCAAAATGTAACCCCTTAGGGAGACACAGTAATAGCACAAAGAAATAAAACAGAATGAACTTATGTTTGAAGAGCCTATAGAGATATTAACTAATGGCATGAGACCCAGAGGATGATTTAGAAATTAGTTCATATGCAAATATATTTAAACATCAGTCCCTTGGCACTTACACATTCAATATTTGCAATTCAGACTGTTTGAAAGTGACTCTGAGATGGAAAGATCATGAAATTTTGTTGAGGCATGAACTCAACCCACACATATTATGAAGTCAGGATGTCAAAGATGGTGGGTGGTGAGTGAGGTACTCAGCATCCACTTGTCATGGGTGCAGTAACTCACATGAAGCCACTTGTCATTTTCCCAGCTATTAATGCTGCTCATGACGAGTAGAGGTGGAAGAAAGCAGTGGCAACCATGGATCAGGAATACCCAATATTGAGGCTTTCACAGCTGTCACAACTGATATAGGCTATAATCCATCCAAGTCAGCTGCCATGATGGCTGCCTTAAGAGACAGAGGCACTAGTGTACTAGTGTACAGTCTCAGAGAAGAAGATGGAGCTTTGACCTCTGTTAAATTGGAATTTGAAGGTGATCGAGGTAGGCATCCCCTTCTTGTTTCCCTAGCTTCCCTCACCTGCAGTTCATGAAACGTCAAGAAGCCATGACTTTATAGTCTCAAGCAGGTTAGTTCTTATTCACAGAGTAGCTTTGCTTTTCCTGATCCATTTCATTTTTCAGTGACATCATTATCATCTTAGGTGATGAAGTTTGAGAGCTCGGCCTTTGACCCCTAAATCTTTATCCTCTTATCTCTTCTGCCGTTATCCTCAAGGCCAGCATAATCCATACACTTTTGGCTATGATTCCTTGATCTTTTCACTGGGTATGACCATCACATCTATATAACTTGAGTTACTCATGGGCCTGGCCCACTCCTTGGGTCTTTATATCAGTCTGAGTTCCCCTTCCTCCAAGAGCATCATTAACAGAGACCCTTTGGGAAAGTCCTCTTCTTTAGCTCTGCTACCAACAAACATCTCCCCCTGCAAGATGTGCTGATCTTTCCTAACACATGAAGCATGTGAGATTAATTTTTTTGACCCTTTTCTCTTGTTTCAAAGACAGCAACACCAAGATCTGTATTTCCTCCCAAAAGGATACAGATATGCAACAGAGAAGGAGAAAGTATGTCTGAAAATCTGTAGCCTAAACCCCATGTGTTTAGAAATCATTCTTGCTTGTTTTCCTTATTCCCATAAAATGTACACTCTTATCCTTTGGTATTCCAAACAAGGTGAGAAGCCTGTGTTTGGATAGCATCAATATAAGAAGAGGGGATCCTCTTTTCCTGCCATGCCTACACAGAAGTTTAGCTGCAACCTAGGACAATCACTCTGAAACCTGCTCCATCACCAAAGGAAACATAGCAGCTCTGGGGCTCACGGTTGTCCTAGCTAGTGGGAAATCCCACCTATACGCAGAAGGCAAGAAGAGTGCAGGTTCTAATACCTGAATAGTACTTGGCATTGGATTTGATAGACAGTGAAGGGATTGATAAACCTTTAAATAGTGTTATTCTTTTAATATTCCATACTTTTTATTTCATTTCCATCAAGTGGAATAAAAACATGATTTTGTCCAGCAAGAGGATCTAACTCCTACATTGACCTACCCTAAACCCAGTGTGAATTCTGAAATCCTCCCCACTCATCATAGAAATTTCTCCTTCCACCTCTTCATCTCCATTTTCCCCCAGAACCTACTATCTGCCATGCTCCATTCTTGCCTCTCTGGCCTCCCTTATCTTAGCCCATAGTAGGACATGGTTCTTGTAAGCCCCGGCAATGCCCTTGCCATGAAATGCCATGAAATGCCATGAAATTCCATTATTCCTGCCTCCCTAACTGCCAACTGCACCATCCATTACCCCCTCCATACCTAGAATGTCAGGGAACACTGAAGTCACAAGGGTCATTTGCTCTTTACCTTCTGGGCCCTTAGGGGCCTCCAAAGTCTTTGATTCTTCCCTAGTTGACTATGTGACACATTCTTAAAGTCCCTCAAACCTATTCCACTCCATATTCTACTCTAATTGTCAAAACCCTTCAAAATAATATTTTGTGGGGAACGAGTTCATTCAATGATTTGTTTCAAAACTTCTCTTATCTATAATCAAATTTATATTTTTATTTGCCTCCCCCCCTTTTTCTTCTTTTCTCAGAATTCCCATTAGCATTATTTAATAATATTGAAAATGTACATGGTACATAACTTAGTATATTTTTTTATATTTATCTTTTTGTTCATTTTCCTATTGACTTAGTCTGCCTATTTTTATTTTGTTTTTTTAGAAAATCTCTTCACTGATTAGGGAGCTGAGACATTAAGGAGAGCCATGTTATTATCTATGCCCCTTTTATCCAGAACGTAACCTACTGAAAAATAGACATAGGGGTCAGACACTGGCATTGTGAAGCTCAGTGTTCAGTGGCAAAGGTAGAGTATTAATAATGAATTCTAGTGCAGGAGAAGTTCTGTAATGGATATCTGCTTGAGGTGTGGTTCTGGAACTAAGAAACAGATTAACTCACAGGGAGTAGAAGAAGGAAAGCTCTGTAAACAAAGTACAGCTGAGCCACTTCTTCAAGAATTAGCAGTGCAGTAGACAGGGCAAGAAGCTATCTGGTAAATATTTGTTTAATTATTGAAGGAAGGGCATGTGACAGAGAAGGGGAAAAACATGCTCAGAAAAGAGACACAGCGTTAAACCAGCTCAGTCTCTACAGAAAAAAAAAAAAAATGCAGATTCAATAGCAGTAGGATTGGTAGGAGAAAGAGATTGGTAGGAAATTAGTCCAAGAGCTCAAAAAATGAAAATAAGGAACGTACCCAAGGAAAATAGATGAATTAAATAATGCTGATAAAAGCAGAAATTGGGGGTTTAGAAACCATAAAAACAATACAGTTAAATAATTCAAAGAGTTGTTTCTTCAACTAAGGGAAAGAGCAAGGGGTGAGAGAAGGCAGGGGAGATGGAAGGAAGGAGGATAGATAGCATTCTTGCACGGTTCATCAAGGGGGAAAGGAAAAATCACAGAAAGCAAATCTGCTGAAAATGTATTTACAGAGGGCTTCCTACCCCGCGAGGTCCCGCACTAGGTGCTGGGGAGACACAGCTGAATAAAAAGATACCAGTTCTGCCTTTGAGGGGCTGTATTCCTGACGAGGAGGAATGTTCCTACTTCAAACATATCATTTTGCGGATAAAATACCCCTGAAAATTGAAGTAATGTGAAGAAAATTAAAGGGTCGAGTGAGAGGTTACAGCAAGGTCAAAAACAAAGTTGGGGCTAGGTGCTGGACCACCAAAGCCTTTTCTGAAATTGTGACATTTAAGCCAAAATGCGGTGAAGAAGTTAGCCAGGCAAAGAGCGATTGGAAGAGCCACCAGATGTTGGTGCCCTCCAAACCTCACATTGAAGTTTGATCTTCAATGTGAAGTTGGTCAGCCATCATGGGAGGTGTTTGTGCTATGGGGCTCATCGCTTATGAATAGATTATGTCTGGGAGCAGTGAGAGGGTGAGTGAGTTTTTGTTTCTGAGGGAGCTGGTTGTTAAAAAGACCCTGGGGACCAGCCCGCCCCCATCCCCTCCCTGCATCCTCTCCAGAGACCTCTGCACACACCAGCTCCCCTTCACCTTCTTCCTTGAGTGGAAACAGCCTGAGGTGCTCACCAGATGCCAGTCCTGAACTTTACAGCCATCAGAATCATGGGGCAAATAAACCTTTTTTCTTTACAAACTACCCAGCCTGATATTTCTTTCTAGTGGTGTTTTTCAACCTTTTATATCTCATGGCACGCTCACACCTATAGTTCTATAGTTACACTTCCACAGCAGTCTTAAATTATGGTGACCAAAAAAAAAAAAAAAGTAAAAAATATATACTTACTATGCTTTGAATTTCTTTTGAAAATAATATAATTAATGATCTTTAAAAGTTTTCACGGCACACCTAAGATCCTCTCATGACACACCAGTTGAAAATCACTGCTTTATAGCAACACAAAACAGACTAAGGCAGCAATTTAGATAGAAAACCAACACGAGTGAAGGTCTTGAGTTGGGGAGGAACACTGTCAAGTTCATGACTGTGTAAAGCTCAGTAGGGCTGGAGTAGACAAGGAAAGCAGAGAGACACAGGATGAACAGGTGAGGTGACGAGCACGTCAGGGCTGGGGCTACTGGGTCCTGAAATGTGGACTTGTATTTTAAAGTCACCACATCCAACCCTGGCCAAAAAACCGCAAAAAAAAAAAAAAAGAAAGAAAGAAAAGGAAACCTGGATTAATTGGCCCACACGTTTATGGGCCTCATTCAAGATGTGGGACATTCACAGAACAGTATAGCAGCCATAAGTAGAACAAAGGCAGTGAGGAAGGAGAGAAGTGGGTGGAGTCGTAAAACAGCAGGTAATTAACAGAACCTAATGACTAAATGAAAGTGTTGGTAAAATTGAAGGGATAATCCAGAATGATTTGCTCAGATTTTTCTGGCTTTGGACTCTAGGGAGATCCATATTTAAAAGGTATCAATATGCATAAAAATGAATGCACAAATAAATGATACTAAATTTGTCTTCTGGCATCAATTGTCAAATCAGAGTCACAGTTCTGATCACCATTCGTTACACAAGCATTAGGTTGGTAGCCTCCATCCCTCCCATCCCTGGAGTGCAAATACAAACTGAACCTGGTAGCAACCCAAATGTGCTCAAGAAAGAGTTGAGAAGTAGTTTCCACCTTTCAAGAAGGGAAGAGTTCCTCACCCCGATAAGGGTCATTAGGACTCAGCTTAATGAGAAAAACAAAAACAAGCATACTGTGTTCTGTGTTCCATCCCGCATTCGGATGACATGTCAAGAAATGCAGTGCTCTTGCATTCCCCCACCCCCAACTCGTGGGCTCCAATATTTAACCCAGAGGAAATTATGTCTGAATTATGAAGTCCTTTCACAACTAGAAACTTGACACATCTGTTATAGAAGCCTTATAAAAAGCACACTGGATGCTTATAAATTTTATAATTATGTTACTTCACACTCCAAGACACTCCCATGAATTTTTTAAAAAATATTTCCAACTCAAATCACTGAATGTTTTTTCTTCTTGCCATTGAGATGTGGGGAATATTTGCTGCATGTACTAAATTCTTTTCTTTAGCTGCTCTTGCCAGTAGAATGGAAGACCAGAATCAAGATGAGCATAGTAGATAGAAGATGTAAGTTTATTAAAGATGTAGGCTGAATCTGGGGTCAAAAACACAAACCCACTGACACCTAAGTCAGGTGCCAAGACGGGGAGAACTTGCTTTCCCATGCTCCCGCGTCCCAGAGGAAGATATTTTCTCAGAATAGGAAAATGATAGGATCAAGAGGGCCTTCCAAAATCCCTCAACCCACAGCTGGTTTTTTAAGATTCGTTCCCTCTTTCATTAACTGAACAGTTACTGAGCACCTACTGTATACAAGGCCCTCTTCTTATGAAGTTGGGACATGTCAGTAAACAAAACAGACACAAATATCTCCCCTCAGGTAATAAATAATAAAAATCAACAATAAACATGACAAATACGTAAGTTACTCAGTATCGATTGTACCACGTGTTAGAAGGTAAAAATGGTTCTGTGACAAAAGAAAAAGGGGGGCTTGGTAAAAGAACTTCAAGTAATGGTGAGGCAGGGGAAGGCTACAATTTAAAATAAAATGGTTGGGTAACTCGCACTGTGAAGATGACATTTGTAAGAAGATTTGAAAAGTTTGCCATACTATATCTAGAAGGAAAGCGTGCTTGATTGTGATATATATTTTATCCCTCCAAACTATTCTAGAGTAAGGCAGCGTGGGGTCCTTAGCAAAACACTCCACTCAGTGCAGAAGCTGGGCTTTGCTGGGGTCCCACCTGTAAGTCATGTGTCCTAATCTGTTTGCTGTCCAATCCTCTGCATAGGATTAGCCCACCCTCTCCTGACACCCATGGTCCCAGAGGCTCTCCTATAGTTCTAACCATTTTGTAGCATATTGAAATGCTGTGGAATTGTCTGTGTGGGGCTCATCTTGTGTGTGAGGTGGTATAGAAGCTCAGAGACAAGGGCAGGCAGCGATTCTGCCACTTAATAGCTGTCCGTCCTTGGCCAAGTTATTGAGCCTCTGTGGGTCTCAGTTGTATTATCCTTGAAGTGGTTGAAGATAATAATATCTATTAAATGGGACTGTCATTAGTATTGCCAGGTAAATCTTATATAGAGCACTTAGCGTAACTCTTGGCACACAGTAGACATTTATAACAGACACTCTTTGGTGGCGCTCACATTAGTACTACCTGTTTGGGGGTATGACACCTCTTGTCTACCATTCTGGTTCACTGGTGCCTACCATAGAGCTTGGCACATATAAGTAGGGTTATGGACTAATGAGACACAGTTTGTCAAAAACATAAGCCCCACTGGAGAACTCACCCTCCTCATCTAGCTGGTAAATCGCTACCCATCATTCACCAAGACAAGAAGTGTGAGCACATACACACCAAAATCTCATTTTTTCCTGAATTTACTGTCTTGGGAAGAGGAAGGCAACTAAATTAAAGGAAAACATGTAGTAAAGTTTTGGGGTCTTCCCCAAAACTTGAAATGCTTTAATAAATGAGCCTGTTCTTTATCTAAATGATATTACTTCCTGGCTCTTTGTTCTTTGAATATGTATTTTTTGCCTAAAATTAAAACATAATAATAGTAAGATTGATGCTCTGGTGTGGTAGGCTTTAAGAGAAAGGCAAAATAGGACTCTGGATATAGAAAGGTGTCATAAAAATAATCAAAATACTGATCCCAAATGCATTGCAGTGTGCACAAAAAATGAAGTACCAAATTAAAAATAAATCCTAAATCTCCTTGCTTATTGCATTTCAGAGTTTAAGGACTACAACATCAATGGTGCTCAGATTGTGTTAAGTGTGTTTTGGTCTCTGGTGGCTAGTACATATGACCCATAATGACCCAGACCTTCTGAAAGTCTTGTCAAGGAACCAACTGGTTATGACTTGTGAGCATCTCTGAGCTTCTTAAAGTTGAGAGACTATTGGTGGCAACTATATTCTGGTCAAAAAAAAAGGGATGAAGCAATAAGATCAATTTCCTGTGAGCTGGTTTGGATACAGATGTTAAGAAAAGAGGTTATCTGATACTATTTTATGTCCGATATCAATAAACTATGATTTGTGGACCAAATCTAGCCCATTGCCTATTTATAAATGAAATTTTGTAAATAAAATCTATTATTGATTGGCTTTCCCTTGTCCCACAGTTTTCTGTCCACAGCTGAACAGAAAATTCTGCCTATTGCCCAGTTTCCTTGTGGAGAAGTTCACAGTTTAGAATAATCACACATATTACACTACAGCCTTCACATAAATTCTGGCCCACTGCTATGTTTGTCAATAAAGGTTTATTAGAACACAGCCACACCAATTCCTTTACATATTGCCTGTGAGTGATTTCCAGCTACAATGGCAGAGTTGAGTAGTTGTCATAGGGGCTCACAGAACCTAAAATATTTATTACCTGGCCCTTTACAGATAATTTTGCTGACCACTGCTCTACATGAAGGCAGATTTTTGAAGCATTTGCACCCAGAGAAGGTTGTGAGAAAATTAAGTCATCACCCACAACATGGAGGTAGACACCCGCACTCAGACGCAGAGGAATCTAACAACTAACAGTGGATTTAGAAGTAGTAATGTTGGCTCAGCAGAAAGACATGATTTGTCACATTAAATTAATGACTTCAATGTGAAATTGGATGGTCTTGAACTTTTGTTTGCATTTAATTTTGAAGTTTGTTTTGGTTTTAGAGTAGTGTAAGAGCTAAAAGAGTAAGGAAGTTTTTTTACCAAGAAAATGTGATTGTAAATATTAATTTTACATTTGAATAAAATAATTTAAGTGGTACCAAAGCACCTGGAGAAGTTTTATAATGGGTGTGTACATGACTTGGCTTTGAGAAACATTGGCAAAGCATCTCTTCCTGCCAGGACCTTAGCCCTGAGCTCCCTGCACTCTGTTTTCTCTCTCCTCTAATCTACATCCTTCAACCAGGGGCCATCTCTGGATAGTAGATAGTAAATGCTGTAGAAGACTCTGTGGCAGCCACTAGTCTCTGCCTTTGCAGCACAAAAGCAGCCATCGACATGGTATAAACAGATGGGCGTGGCTATCTTCCACTAAAACTTGATTTATGGACATTGAAATTTGGATTTCATATCATTTTATGCACCACAAAATAGTTTTCTTTTGATTTCCAACCACTACAAAATGCAGAAATCATTCTTAGTTGCTGGTAGGGGATGGCTGTAGTTTGTCAACCTCTGTCCTTCACTATCCATGAATGAATTTTTCTAAACAGTAAATTTTACTGTATTCCTGACTAAAAATCTTGCCCTTGGTCCTTTCTTTCTTACCTGATTGCGTTCATTTACCTAGCTATGGCATTCAATTCTTTAGAATATTTTTTCCTATCCCATTTTCTTCCCCACCCTTCCATGAAATGTGTGCTCTGGACACAGGGAGTTAATGATTATCTCCCTGTTGTGTTGTTCTTAAGTCACTTTCTCCCTTCCAAGAACTCTCATCTCCCCAGATTGCCCTTCCCCTCATTCATCACTTGACATAGCTCTTCTTCCTGACCCTTTTCTCTGGTATGGGGTTCCCTGTCTTATGCAAACACAGCTCCTGCTGAAGCCTCTCACTTTCACACGGTGCTCAATACTTCTTTTGTAGATAGCACTTCTAATGCTGAATTCTAATTCTTATCTGTGTGTTTTATTGCCCTGATTGCCTGAGCTGTTTGAAAGCAGAAATGACAGCAATCCATCTCTGTATCTCTGTATCTAGTACAGTATCATGACACCAACTAGAAGCTCAACAAAGATTTGTTCAGTGAATGCTGAACAAATTATTCGTAATAGAAACAACAGCTCTTATTTACTGAGTACCCTGTATGCTCTACAAACTGTGTGAGTACTCTGCGTATATGATCTGAGTTAGCATATCAGGTTCAGTGCATTTTCCCCTCCTGCTCAGTTGTTTCTTTTTTCTTTCTTTCTTTTTTTTTTTTTTAATTAGGTCACAATTCCTTCATTCCACAAGGTACTATATATTCAACAGAGGAATTTCAAGCATTAGAGACAGGCTGATGGCAGAAATATTTGAGCCCCTCAAATCATGTTAACTCTGCCTTGAAACTAAGCCAGTTCCATCTGCTTGCCCTGTGGCAACCCATGCCCTACCAAATTCTTACTAAAGAAAAGATAAAAATAAAGTATTGGTATTTTACCAGAATTGTGCTTCATCTTTGTCACAGGACAAAATTGGGGCTATGCCCTGCTTTAGTGAAGTTGCTAGAACATAAATGAAGCCCAAGTTAAGTCAAAGGGGGCCCTGGAGACCTGACTGTGCACTCTCCTCCTGGATGAAGCCAGAGGAGAATCCCTTTGTTTGGCGGTGGATGATTTCCAAATTTAGAGTCCTTAATGACTCTTCAACTGCATTACATTCTGAGGATAATTAGTGATGTTGCTGCTCAGCTGTTCAGCACTAATCAATCAAAGAGGATATATAGAATTTGCAATAAATCCACAATCTGAATCCATTCCAGGGAGGAAAAGATATCTCCTTCAAGGTTTAATAAAAGAAGTCCATCACTCTGAGAAATATATTTAGAGGGGCAAAAATTAAATAAGTAAAAATTAAATCATTAGCTTTCATGCAGTTGCAATTCATTTTTGTCTTGTTCTTCAATGGTTGGGGATAAATGGCAGGAAAGTCTTTATGAGGGAATATCATAAAAAAAAAAAAAAAGCAAAAGCAAAGCAGGTGTGACACTGAGTCTGAAAATGAGGTAGCATCATCTTTTATAGTTGCTTGTTCCAAAGCTACTTTCCAGAAACATTCAATGAGTCTTTTCTACTCTGTGGCATGAATTGTGTTGGGTAGGGGGGCAACTGTAGGGCAGAACCAAGTACTCGCCTTTGCACTGTCCTTGCCTTTGCACTGTCCAGGCAGGAAGACTAGTCCCTAAACTAAATGAAGAGATGATTTCACTCTCGGGGAAGAGGAGTACAGAGAAAACCCACTGGATTTAACACCGTGAAAGCAAGGATGAAGGTGGTCAGAGAATGGGTTGAAGGAGCCCTAGTCGAGAAAGTGAATGTAGACAATTGTTTTTACAAAATTTTGTATGAAAATGAGAGCAATATTGATGACAGTTCAAAAGGCAAGAATGGAATCCAAATGGGATTTTCTATCATATCGTTTTGTTTTAAAAAACGGCAGAGGCTTATCTATTTAAATGTTAAAATTTTGATGTCAGCCATGAATCTGTTTTCCGTCCTTATAACTTTTCCTTTTCCAAAATGTCACATTGGGCCAGGCATAGTGGCTTACGCCTATAATCCTCGCACTCTGGGAGACCGAGGTGGGTGGATTGCTTGAGCCCAGGCGTTGCAGGCCAGCCTGATCAAGAGCAAGACCCTGTCTCTTAAAAAAAAAAAAAGGCCAGACATTATGGCAGCACCTCTACTTGGGAGGCTGAGACAAGAGAATCACTGGAGCCCAAGAGTTTGAGGTTGCTGTGAGCTATAATGCCACAAGACTATGATGTCCCAAAACAAAACAAAACAAAAAAAACCCCAAATGTCACATGAATGAAGTCATAGAGTGCATCACTTTCTGAGGTCTTCTTTCACTTGTCATAATGCATTTCAGGTTCATCTGTATTGTTCTGTGTGTCAATATTCCATTCCTTTTTATTGCTATGTACTATTCCATGGTATGGGTGCATTAAAATTTCTTTATCTACTCAGTTAAAGAACATTTATATTGTTTCCGGTTTGGGACTATCAAGAAGACAACTGCAGTAAATATCCACACACAGGTTTTTGTATGAACCTAAATTTTCCTTTGTCTTGGGTAAATACTCAGAAGTGGGATTGCTGAGTCCTGTGGTAAATACATGTATAACTTTATAAGAAACTGCCAAAGCCTTCTCTAATGGGGCTGCACATTTTTCCCTCAATGTAAGCTTTTCAAAAATTAGTGAATGAAATTAAAAATGTACGAAAATCAAGGACCTAATAAAGGAGGAAAAAGCACAGATATAGAAGAGTGCTGAGACCAGCAAATCCTAAAATTCCCAGAGAAGACAGGGATGGGATCCAGAGCACAGGTGCAAGAGCTGACCTGACATAAGAAAAAGCCCCTTTCTTTTTGTGACAAGGGAAAAATGTGGGAAGGTTGGGTGGAGATGTCAGTTTGGTACCAGGGGATTAAAAAGAATTTTTTCATCTTCCTTTGAAGCAGAAACTAGCAAGAGGAAAAAAAGAAATAGAAATCTGAGGTCAGTGGAGAAGATTTCAAATAGTCTTTGCAGAGTGTGGAGAAACAAGCTGCCTAGGGGAACAGAATGAGACTTACAGGCAGTGTTGGGTTCGTGATCAGTGGTACCGATTGATTTGTTTGAAACAAATGAATTTATGACATCAGTAAGAGAGTAACTGAAATGCTGGATAATTGCTCTTAAACTAGAAAGCCAAGGAATACGGGGTCATGGCCCGTTCTGATCATTTAAGCCCTTGTTTTGCAGCTTCAAACCTGCTTGGAGCCAGGGTTGTTAGTCTGCAAATACCCTGGCTAGTCCTATTAGACTCCAGCAATAGGAAGCACTAGGGGGTGACCTCCAAGGAACTCGGGGCTTCCTGTCTGCCTAGAGTTCTTGTGACTGTCACCTGAGCGATGTTTCTTCACTGCTGTTAGCAGTAGCACGTGACAGTGAGCAATACCCTTGGAACCAGCCTTGTGGCACCTTCTCAAAAAACAACAGCACCTGCCAGGCCTGCTCTTCTTCCCAGGTCTGAGTCCTCCCCATGGGACTCCTCTCCCGGCCCCTATCTCTTTGTACTCCCAACTTCCCCCTCTGTGCCTCCCTTTCTAGCTGTGGTAGTTTCTTGCGACAGTCACTGAATTCATGACACCTTATAGTTAGGGAGTTTTGCCTTTTCAGTTCTTCAATACCTATTCACACTTTTTAATATTAAATTCTCACTGTTCAAATAACTTGTGTGGTTTCCTCCTCTCAAATGAGCCCTGACGGACACAGGAATCACTGAACTGGAGATACCTACGAAGTGAACAAACAGTATTAACAAAGATATTCAAGCAAGTAAATTGGAAGGATAGGAGGTTCTCCGGCTTGAATTAGTGATTTGGTGTGGAAGAGCTTAGAGGTGCTGACAAGAGGGAGAGTACTATCCTTAGGATGAGTGGCTGAGATGGAGTGCAGACTGAGGTTATTAGAGATGATGACAGGATGGCTTTGAGACGCATTACCTTGGCTGCCTACCTGGCTATGGTAGCCAGCAGGTAATGGCATTCACCAGTGAGGAAAGACAAAAGGAGAACAAGAACTAAATAAATAAAGAAGCAGAGTCCAGAATGTCATTAGATAAAAAGGAAAGGATAGAATGGGGTGTTAGAATTGAGCAGCTTGAACTTCAAAAAAATGGTTTGCTTTTTTTTTTTTTTTTAATGAGCTGGAACAAAGGTACAAAAACGTAGAGTGAAATAATAAAGATGAGAATACCCATACTTTCTGTCCCCTTGAGTCACGTGGGTAGGAGAAAATAAATTACTTTCCTCTAAGGGATTGCAAGGACCACCAGGTTAAGGCAAAGGGGGTATTTGTTATCAAATACCAAACAATAAAGGCTGCCACAAATTTGATAAACACTTTAAGATGAATTTGTGTTATTAATCACAACAGCATTTATTTGCATTCATGAAATTTATGTCAAGACACATTAACTTTTCTGCATAGGATGCCCGATACATATATATGAATTATAGGAGCTCATAGCAATGCAGTTAAGGGCTATGAGTAGTCACAGCTCGTAGATTATAGGATAGATCTGGAAGGCTCTTTCTCACCCTTGACATTCCTGGGTCCTGCTCACTAGCATGAGGTGCATGAGGCAGCCATGGGAGAAGCATTAACTTTTGCGTACCACTAAAGAATCACGTTTTTAAAACAGCAGCTGACTGTGGGCTAGAAGTAGAATAATGCTGGAGCTCATGCGTGGTCACCAGAACCCTGGGTCGGCAAGGTTATCAATATGGTGGCGTGTGAGTTCCTATTAGATTGAATGAGCTGGTAAAGCAGCTATGTCTGAGGATGGGTCATCTTCTCTGGTTCTCCTTCTGCCTGATGTTTGCAAGCAGGACAGCTTCTTCTGGAATGAATAAGTGGTGTGGGTAGACACTGTGGGAATAATAAGCCCCACTAAGTGAGGTGTGTGACCACCCACAATTAAGTTGAAAAATAAAAGTGACATTTATTTTTCTCCTCCAAGTTTCTAAAACAGGTCAACAAATAAATAAATATAAATGTTATAAGTTATGATTCTCTATGTACATAACCATAACTAATAAATCGATGCTAAGGGGGAAAGCAGTGGTAATGATTTTTCTTTCTTTCACTTATTTGTAAAATGATCAAGTTCACAAATGAACTGTGGAGAGTTTTTCTTTCCCTAATTATCTAGCCACTGAGCTTTCTAATCATCAACAATTATTATTTAATGAGGTCCGTTGTCTAGAAATAACTGGTGATAAAATATATTGTAGGAAAGATTCTACTGTTAAGAAAAAAAATATGTAATAACAAATAATCAACTGAACAAGAAATGTACTATACCTGGAGAAGTGATGTTATAAAATCTAACTAAGAGGTATTAAAAGATTGTAACAAGAGAAAAAAAAAATACACCAAGATCCTGAAAGGCAAGAGTCAACATAGTATCTCCAATTATCTCCAATCTTAGTCTCCCGGGACTTGTTTGTATCTGGATGATAAGTTTCTAATTCTCATCTATGCAAATATCCTAATAGAAATAGAGAATTGAATTTTGAGAGAAAAAAAAGTAATGAAAATTCAATAGATATTAATATGTATTATAAAGCTATGATTATTAAAACAGCAAAATGATGGTACAGAAATGCATGCTTCAATGGAATAGACTAGAATGCCTAGAAATAGATCAAAGAAAACTACATGGAAGTTTCAAATAGGATAAAAAGTGGCCTTTCACATTTATATGGATAATTATTTAGAAATTATTGCTTAGCCATTTGGAAAAAAATAATATTTGACTTACACAGTTGAATCCATAAAGGAAAAACTTTCTTATTAAGTCATAAAAGCAAGGTCATCCGAAGATAACTTAAAAAAGTTTTTAGAAATTTTGTAAAATATGAATGCCTTTAATGTGTAAAGGGATCTTACAAATAAACGTAAAAGGATAAATAGCCCCAGAAAAGAGTCAATACATGAACAGCAAAATGTTTACTTACGAAGACACACAAATGTTAAAACATGAAAGGATATTCAATTGCATTAGTAATCAAAGAAATGCAAGTTAAACCATTAACATGTTGAATGCATTATCTTATCTTAAATCCTAACATCAATGGATATGATGAATCTTTGATGACTGTGAACTCTCTGAATTATAGTATCTCCTACTTCCACCACATTAGCATGACCTAACCTAACCAGAATCTACCTCTATTTATTTTCTTCCCTGCAATTACTGCACATTGCCATAGTAGGGGGAATGGAGATGTTGGTACTTTCCTGCTATCCCCTCCTGGTGCCGGCTTCCTGCTGTAAGGGGACTGGTTGCCCAGAACCATGCTTCACAGTAAAACCATGGCTGGGGCTTCCACTATACACATATACACACATTACCACTATCACTGCCATTACCAGATTGGCCCCTGTTCATGTTAATATCTGCCTGAGTGATGTCTGTATTGGCTATGGCCTCTGATATTTAAGCAGAGATAACTAGCTTATCATTTTGACTATATCCGTTTGTCTTGCCTGGACAACATTTCTTACCCTTCTTCCTAGACACAGTTGCTGAGATTTTATACATGAATCTCCAAAGTAAATCCTTGTGGTTAAAGTGTTGGCTGATGCACTTATAGGGATTTGGAGCTGACTTGAGATCAGATCTCAGCTTACACTTCTCCTGGATACCTTTCTCCAGATAATTCAGTAATTAGCACCTTTAACGGAACCAAACGGAAGGTATCCATCAGTCATGGTGGCTTGTGGCATCAGTCCCTGTCTTGCCAAACATGCTCAGTTACAGGGGCTGAAGTTCTTCCACATGAAAGCCCAGTTCACTGCCGAAGAGAATAAACAGGTTGCAATCCTCAGCTTTACTAACCAGTGGAAACTGACTCCATCTTGCTTCCGTGAGCCTGATGCTTCATGTACCTGCATGGCACCTTAGCCACTGGGATGACACCCAAAGCCAGACTCCTGGATCATCACTCCTAATGTTTCAAGGGAAAGAAAACTAAATTTAAGTTGGCTTGAAATAGAGAATTTGACATTGGGAACAATCTGACAAGAGAAGTTGCCATGTAACTTAAAAGTCCAAAGATATGTTGGGATGTGGCCTCATGGTGAGTCTGAAACTCTGTCATCAGAATTCTGATCTACACTCGGCTCCATCTCTGACTTCCATGCTATTGGCTTCATAGCAAGACAGGTAAGAGCATCTCTGGAGCCAACTTCTCCCAGCTTCAAGTACAGCAGAAAAGAAGGCCAGTTCTCTTCTGTCTGTCACGGCAAAAGTCCTACTGATTCTCACTGACTCTGCCTCCATCACTTATCCTTTTCAAAACTAATCACTTGGGGCGGTGCCTGTGGCTCAGAGAGTAGGGCGCCAGCTCCATCTACTGAGGGTGGTGGGTTTGAACCCTATCCCAGCCAAACTGCAATGAAAAAATAGCTGGGTGTTGTGGCGGGCGCCTGTAGTTCCAGCTACTCGGGAGGCTGAGGCAAGAGAATCGCCTAAGCCCAAGAGCTGGAGGTTGCTGTGAGCTGTGATGCCACGGCACTTCACCAAGGGCAACAAAGTAAGACTCTGTTTCTAAAAAAATAAATAAATAAAAAATACTAATCACTCGTGCCAAGGGAATGCAGAACTTCTATTGTCAGGTCTGGGCCCCGTGTCTTTCCCACCATCCAGTGGTAAAGAGTCAATTTTATTCAAATCATATAGACAAAGAAGCAGCAAAAGGAATCACTTTCCGGTGTAACTTAGGGATCTATTATTACGTAAAGGAAGGAAAAAATCGTGGCTAGCCCACAGAGGAGTCCATGTCTCCTATGCACACTGTTGTGGCTGTCATTCTCATTTGTTTTTTTATTTCCCTGAATCCCTGCTTTGGTTTCCTAGAACTCTGATAAGCTGTACCTTCCTACTCATGCTAGGATGTGCCTGCCCATGGCCTCTTGTGATTGGATGAAGTCCTTCTCCATCCATAAACACCCCTTTGAAATAAAAGCCAAGTCCTTCTCTGTAGGAACAGCCTAGAGAACTCAAGTATTATGAGTATTGGTTATATTGAACATCAACATTCTTTCACTGAATAAGTATATATCAAACCTATTCTTGCTATAGGAACTGAGTCCACAGTGGAGACTGAGGCAGCTGGGGTGGAGGGATTAATTCAAATGTTACATAGAAACTAATCATTTGTGCTGACGTGGTTACCATTGGTGGCCAGTCTCCCTGGCCCCCAAGAATATTCCTGGTTGATCGTTCTGTCTCCATTGGCCCACTATGAAAGTTCTATTACGCACCACTCCTGAGTCTTGCAGGTGTTAATCATTTCACACCACTGTGTTTAAAGTGTCCAGCATATCTACTAATATTTTAAACGAATTGCCTCTTGGGTTTCAACCCATCCTTCTCACAGAGATTATTCTCTAGCTCCTACAAACCAGAAAATAGCCTGTTGGCTAGGATTGAATAAAAGTCACTTTATCAGCCATGGTTTCTGAGTGAGCAGCATTCATCCCCCCAAACATTTACAGGGCTCCCACAGGGACCAAAAGATTGCATAAAAGGAGGAAAAGGAACAAAATGTGAGCTTGGTGTCAGGAGCTTGCCATCTGGTTGGGAAGAAAGGCCCATCCACAAACGGCTGCCCAACGAGGATTGATGTCCGAAGAGCAACATGTCGCACAAAACTTACGGAAAAGGAAGCATTTTCTGGAAGGGTCAGGAATTAGAGAGCTAAAGAGCTGCTTTTGGTAAGTAGGCCCTGTGAGCTTGAGCTTGCAGAATGGCTGTAAGTGCTTTATAATTTATCCTAAAAGCCTTATTCCTCTTTGCTAGTCCTTTGAGAACTTCAGGCACAAAATACTGACTGCCGACGCGTGCGGAAGACGCAAGACACATTCATGCCAGGATCCTCATGCCGGTCTTAGTTATCTGTTTCTGTATAACAAAGTACCCCCAAACTTAGTGGCTTCAAACAACCCACATTCATTTTCCCACAGTGTCTGTGTGCTAGGAATCTGGACTTGCTTAGCTAAGTGATTCTGATGAGGTTACAGTCAAAATGTTGGCTAAGGCTACAGTCATCGGAAGGCTTGCCTGGAACCAGAGAATCTGCTTCTACTACACAAACTCACTCTCGTGGCTGTGGGCAGGAGGCCTCAGTTCCATGCTGGCTGTTAGCCAGATGCAAGATGAGAGATCTTCACTGTATGACCCTCTCTGAAAGGTTTCTTGAATGTCCTCACAGCCTGGCCACTGGGCTTCCCCCTAAGTGAGTGATTTAAGAGAGAGTGAGTGAGAAAGAAGTCACATTCCTGTCTTTGACCTAGTCTCCAACGCCATATGCTGTCACTTCCACTTTATTCTATTCATAGGAACCAGGTCACTAAGTCCAGACCATACTCAAAGAGAGGGAAATTAGATCCTACCCACAGTGGGAAGGAATATCAAAAAATGGACTCTTTTAAGCCACCTACAAATACCTTCTTTATAACCTTTAATTATACTGATACTGTTGCGCTTTTTAGATAGTATGGCAAAGAGGTTAAGAATACAAACTCTGGAAACAAAATGCCTAGGTTGGAATCCCACATACTTACAGCGTGACCTTAGGAAAATAACTTAACCTCTCTGGGCCTGTCTTCTTATCTGTACAATGGGGATAATATTAGCAACTACTTCAAATGGTTGTTGTGATGACTAAATGAATTAATACAGATAAATTTTATGCCTAATACATGTAAATACATGCCAAACACCTAGAATAGTGCTAGTAACTGGTACACGTAAGTGCTCAACAAATATTATCTTTTATCATCCTCTCCTGTAATCTCCATTTGGCAAATGCCCTTTCTTTCGAGACTGAGTTTGAACGCTTCCTGTCTCACTAAGTTTTCTAGATTCCCTGGGCAAAATTTCCTCCTCCTTCCCCTAAGGTTCTCTATCATTTTGATGATTCTTTTAATTGGTACTTTTCAAACTGTATCATCATGGCTTAATTATACTTCTGTGTTCCCCACCTGATCATGCAGCCCATGGAGATACATTTGAGACTCCTTGGAGACGCGTTCTACAGAAGAAGGGCAGCGGATGCTGAGCAGCCTGTGGAAGACATAATTTTTTTTTTTTTTTTTTCACTTCAGCGTAGGGGCCTTGAGGAAAAAGAAGATTGAGTTTTTATGCAAAGTGGTTTCCCAACCATAGCAGCCTGGAGTTAACACCAACTGCTCCCCAGGGTCACTTGGTGGAAGTTCTTGGAGGGAATGCTGCCCTGGGGAGAGCACCATCTCCATCATAGCTCTGACACCAGGAGCCTGGGTGCTTGTTACATAATCCAGTATTTCTCATGGGAACTGTTAGCAGGTTTCAGGAGCATGTGATATTCTGGAAATGTTTTTATGTAGGGGGAGAGCAAGTCAGAGGAGGGATGGCTGGAAATTTCCTGAACATCTGAGGACAATTGTTTTTGTTTAGTGAGGTTTTAGAAGGGCCTGAATAAAATAAAAACTGATGCTCCTTCTTCCAATCTGCTGTGGGGGCAAGGTGGGAGAAGGTGTTTGCTCTGCCTAAAGTGACTCAAGCCATGGTCAACAGAAAGCTTCTGGACCTTGCACCAGAAGAGTCATGTCACCAACTTCCACTCCCCCACAAAAATGAGGGACTATTATGCCATCATTAAAAATCATACTAAAATAAAATAAATAAAGAAATACAAATTTTAAAATATCTTAAAGTAAGTTTTTGTGCATTGTTCCTGTGGTTGTTTCAGGTACAGACTATAATCTCTGTTGACTCCACATTCTGAAAAGGAAACAGGTCAGTCTATTCTTTCTTTCCCTAACCTATAACTTTGCAACACTGGAAATGGTAGTCTAGATTCTAGAAAAAGTATGAAATGAAAATTACAAATAGAAATATTCAAATGGTATTTTGCTTTTCAAAAGCAAATTTGACTCAGTTGGAGAGTGTCCTAAAGCCTATGTCCTTAAGATGGGCTTTGTGGTCATCTGTTTTGACTGGTCATAAAAACTATATCTCTCCCAAGTTATGTAGCTCTGGGTAGGTGGAAGGGTAGAATTTCCCTCTGCGTCTGGCCCCCAGAGGACATGGGCCTGTCCTGATCACTCAGTATTTTCAACCAGCAGGCTAAAACGACCAGGTGGAGGTGAGAATAAAAAGTAGATTGGTATATACTGATTGACATCATCAAGACCGTGGATCCAGCCATACCTGAAATCACACTACTTTCTACATTTCCATGTTATATGCCCTAATACATTATTTTTACTGACTTAAGCCAGTTTGAATTGAATTTTTCCCTCATAATGGCAAAAAGTTCTGACTTACACATAGGTATATATAGTCAGGAGGGCAACTATCAATCTTCGTTTACTCTCTTGCTCTATCTTTCAGGCATCTAAATTCTTTGTGCTGGTAATTCCTCTTGATAGATGACAGAGCTAACAGTTTTTAGTTTCTCTCAAAACTTCTTACCTTTAGAAATACATTTTTATAAACATTTCAATGAGAAGGTAGGAGAGAGCAAATTTATACAAAATTTCTGAAAAGCAATTGAGCAATACCTATCAAGAAATGAAGAAAAGCCAAGCTTATAGGCTCCTTAGTGGCTCAAAGGAGTAGGGCACCAGCCCTATATACCAGAGGTGGCGGGTTCAAACCTGGCCCTGGCCAAAAACCGAAAACAAACAAACAAACAAAAAAAGCCACGCTTATATACTAAGTCTGAAGAATTTCCCTTTTAGGCATCCAAGATAAAGAAATAATTAGTAGCAGAGGTTCCTGATAAGCATACCTAAGAAATTATGAAAGATCAGAATCTCTTTAGGCGCCGGCCCCATATGCCAGAGGTGGCGGGTTCAAACCCAGCCCCGGCCAAAAACTGCAAAAACAAATAAACAAACAAAAAAAACACAACCTTCCAGTTCTAACAGAGACAAAGATGTTGTATAGGAATTAGGTCACTTGGGATTCAGTGCACATGTAGACACTGGGCTACCTTGCCATAATCTCAGAAACACATTGTTCTCTACACAATTATGATGGTAACCTACTGATTCTCTGTTCTTTATTGATACAATTGTTACTAGGTACCTCTTCTTAGCTTCTTGTTACCTTGCAGCTTTTGATCAATTCTGGTTTCCACTACCTTCTGGCGTTAGCCACCTCCAAATCTGGTGCTGGCATATTTCTATGTATCTTTTATCTTTTACCACCACTACCTACTGCTGAGTCTCTCTACCAATGAGTGGCTCCTACTGACAGTGATGCATACATAGCTCCTGACAACCCACGGTCCTGATAAACAGGTTTCTGCTGAACCATGTGTCCTGTTGACCTGTGGCCTCTGATGACTCTTGGATCCTGCTGACTCATGCTGACTCACAGTTTCTGCAGATCCACAGTTCTTCCCAAACCAAAACTTCTTTTCACCCCTTGTTCCTACTGATCCATGGATTCTGCTGACCCATGGCTCCTAGTGACTCATAGCTACATCTGACTCCTGGCAGCAGCTGACTCATGGTGGCTGCTGACTTGTCTTCTGCAGACCCATGTCCTTTGGTGGAAATGGCTCTGGCTAATGCATACCTCTGTTCACCCATAGCTTCTAGTGGAAGAAAAGGATACAATCCCTCAGAAGACTTAGGGCTCTAGAAAGTTAGATCTCAATTTAGGGTAGGCCTGAAATCTTAACAAATCTCTGCATCACTAACTATGGCAATTGACTAGGAGTACAATAGTTCCCCCTTCACACATCTCCCCACACACAAGCACACATACCTGTGCTCTCTCCCAACTCTAAATAGATTTTGTTGCTCATTTTCAACAGTATAGTAGAGAGACTGTGAAGAATCTTAGTTCTGAACTAGTGGAAATAGGGTTCAGTTTTGCAGGAAACTCCTAACTTAAATTCTTTAAGAATCTTTCTCTCTAGGGTCTCCTAGAAGCTACTTTTTACATTATGTGTGATGATTTTTCAGTGCTCTAGACAATGTTGCCTTTTGTTTTAAAATAAATAAGTTTTTCAAGTGGAACTACCACCTGAAGATGAAATATTTAAAAAGAAAGATCATAAGAAACATAGACTTACAGAATTTCAGGGGTAGAAGATACCCTAAGACTTTGAATCACCCATGCTTTTATGAGTGTCTTGTACAACATCTTGCCTAAGAACAATCTGGCCCTGAATGCCTCCAGTGAACAGGAGCTCATTAATTCTGTAGATAGATCACTCTATCTTTGTATTTTTTCATGATGACAAAAGTTTCTTGAGCAGATTCCAGTATCTTCCTACCTGTAATTAAATCAGCCCTATGAATGAACAGGGAAAATAAGGGTTAATATCTCACATCATAATTCTTTAAATATTTAAATGCAACCATTAAATCATTCATTCATTCTTTAGTCCCTAGCAACAAATAATTATCTGGTCTAAGATTATAAAGCACTACCCTAGTTGATTCCAATACATGTAAATAAATTTTACTGGCCCCAAATAAGGAACTTACCTGACATGAAAGATAATTTTCCTCAAAACAAAGCATTCTTGAGTATTGGGAAGGGGAAATGTAAGGCTTCTTAGCATTTTTCTTATTTCTAAATTTAGTAAGAAGTATGAAAATAAAGGTCCTGCCAGCTTCAGTTAAATAGCCTTCTAAATACAGTTTTTATTACATTGTTTTTTTCCCTCCTTGTATTCATCTGAAAGAATGGTGAAGTAACACGTACCTTTGACTGTCTATAGAACAAACGCAGCCTTTTGCTCAGGATGATCAACCTCAAACCCTCCTCTCTGTGTCTTCTGGCTGCCTCCTGACTGGGCTAAACTCTGCCTTGAAGTTTCATGTGTCAAAGTACGTGCAACTGTGAGGTCTGTATCAGAGATCTGCAAGGAGCAGCTAAGTCTCCCTATCCATGACCTCTAGCCATCTAGTAAATTTTACTTGCAGAAGTGCAAGTGTGATTAAGGGCACAGAAGACTTTTCACTAGTACTTTTGCTGCTAAGTTTGTTGAAAGCTAATGAATATCATCTACTATAAATAAGATGGCAAGTAAATAGAGATGGGTTTATTTTCCTGTCAAAAACAAAAAAGACTAAGGACAATATTTGCTAGAGAAAGAGCTACTAATGTCCTTTATTTGCAAAGTGCTCTGACAAATCAATAAAAATTCTAAAACCTCGCTACTTAAAATAAAAGACCACGTAAAACTGTAACATTTTAACCCATAAAATTATCAAAATTTCAAAAATGATTTGATTTGGGGTAAGGTAAATATGATCTACTGAGGGAAATAAAAATTAGCACAAATTTCTAAAATATCCAATCTGGAATTATGTGTAAAAAACCTTTAAAATGAGTAAAACCCTTTGGAGCAATAATTATCCTTATAGAAATTTAACTAGAGAAATGACTAGAGACCTAAATAGAGATTTATATAAAAGAATGTAACCAAATTTCATGTAAACAACACAGTATTACTGACTATAGGCACTACTCTGTACATTAGATCCCTAGAACATATTCATTTTATAAATAAACATTTGTACACTTTGACTAATATCTCCCTATTTCTCCCAACTCCCAGCCCCTTTCCCCCAGTAAACTGCTGCCTACCCTCTGTTGCTCTAAGTTAGTGTCCTCATACCCCAAATACGCACACAAAATGGTAACTGTGGGTCGTGACGGATGTGTCAGATAATTTAGTTCTGGTAATCATCACACAACATTTACACGTGTCAAATCATCACATGGTATGCCTTGACATGTATAATTTTTTTATTTTCCAATTAAGTAATTTTTGATAAGAACATAGCCAAAATATTTATGATAGGAAAAAAATAGAAAGTGTCTACATTGTCAAAATTATGTTATATGTTACGATGGAAGATACACAGTCATTAAGATGGTGGTTTTATTTTTTTTTTCTTTTCTTTTTTTTTTATTGTTGGGAATTCATTGAGAGTACAATAAACCAGATTACACAGATTGCATTTGTTAGGCAAAGTCCCTCGGTGGCAAGAAGATGGTGGTTTTATTAAGATTTTATATCATAATAAAATGCTCCCACTCTAGAGTTATTAGCAACAAATACATAAAATATTTTATTTAGTGTGTAATTTTGTGGGAGAAATAGTCATGGGTCAAGGTGAAGGAAAAGTATCTGATTAGTAGCACAGGCTACTTAGGGATGGTGGGTTATGAGTGATTGAGTGATTCTTTATCATTGTCTTTATCTTTATGAGATATATAATATGTGTGTGTATATATATATAAATAGCTCTGACAAATCAATAAAAATAAAATAAAATAAATAAAATCCCTCTGCAGTAGACATGTATTACTTTGAGAATTTAAAAATCTAAAGACATTCTAAATTTGGAGGCAAGATGGTCTGGAGGGAAGACCAGTGAATTTAAGAGAGCTGTGCACCTGACTCTCAGCTAAGCTTCTCACTATGGATAGTCCCTGAGAATCCTGCTCTATCTTCTGTGAGCCTCTGGCTCTCTATGGGAATAACAGCACTTATCTCATGCCACCATCCTGGTAGTTAAATGAAACAATATACAGGGTGGATGTAAAGTTTGAGTATTTAAAATAGCTTACAATAGTAAATTGCACATGAATATATACATATGGAAGGTACCTTGAGGCTTCTCAGTAATTATTAAATAACTGGAGAACTGAACCTGCACACAAGGAACCAGAATGAGACTCTTCTGGGGAGACAAGGCTTCGCCCAGATGTGATAACGCAAGGAACCCTGAGCTAGACGCCCAGACCTGCTGCTTACTCACTGCTAGACCTTATGCACTTTGCTTAACCCCCTTCAGATTTAATTTCCTCATCTGTGAAACAGAAAATGATGAAAGTGCCTCGTTTGCGGTATTATGAGGGTCAATGAGATAATGCTGGAGTTGGCAAACTATAGCCTGTGTGCCAGACCCAGCCCACTCTGTTTTTGTAAGTAACATTTTATTGAAACATAGGCACGCCCATTGTTCATTTTCTGTGGTGGTTTTTGAGCTACAAGGACAGAATTGAATTGTTGGAGTGGAAATCATAGGTTCATAAAATCTGAAATATGTATTATCTGGTCCTTTATAGCAGAAGTTTGCTGACCACTGAGATAATGTAGGATAACCACCTAGATTAGTACCTGTCACACAAAAGATAACTGCTATTGTTATCATTATCATTATTGCTGACTCATTCCCTTGCTTAGAAATAATGTCCAAAAAGCACATTTGAATCTTATTTTCATCAGTATTAAAACCTAATTAATCCCAGATGCATGAGTCATTCTTGCTGAGTCACTTTTTAAAAACTTTCAGAGAAAGCGCTCCAAGGAACCCTTCCCAAGGTATCCACCATCACCTTTAGAAAAATATTTTATCTCCTAGCCTTCCCTTTCATGGCTGTTCCAACACATGCTCTATTCCCAGCGAAGATCAAAAAGTTTCTGAAATTTCTCTATTGCAACTTTTCTTGCTTTAGGAATAGCGTTACCCATCACAATTTCCTCATTTGATGCCAGTTATCTTCCACTATTGCTAAAGCATCCTGAGATCTGGAAAATTTCAGCCAGTGTAGACAGGCAGAGAAGCAGGGGTCGAGGAAACTGACCTCACCATAAAGCTGGCCTGGTCCCAATATGCAATGTCTAAGATGGGACAGTCATTTCGGGCTAGGTTTAGGAGACAAGACGATTGGAGTAGACCCAATCCAGTTGATGAGATGAAATTAGGGGAGGACAGGTAACAGGGAAAACCCGGTCAGAAAAGGCAAAAGTCACAGCATGGACTGTGGGTCTTTCCATTCAGAACTTGAATGTCTGTCAGGTGAACTGAGGCAGAAAGTGCTTTACTGGATTGGTACAATGTGTTGAAAGTAGATATAGTCTATCTTAGGAGGCTGTTAATGCCCAGGCTCACAGTGGGTTACCCAGACACCGAGTCTCAGCCTAGCTGGGCTGAGGTGAATGAGATGTCTGTCCCAGCCATCATTGACTCATTAGCTCAGGATGGGAGTACTGGGAGGTACCAGGTGCTGAGAATCTATAAAACAGGGGATGGAAAATCTCCACCTACACATGCTTAACTTTCCCCTTGATCTCTGTTACTTGCAAACCTCCAGCCATTTGTGCATCTTGATGGAACTTTCTCCACCTAAGTTATGGCACTCTTGATGGACTTTTCATTCTGGCAAAATCCACACAATGTTCCACTTTCTCCTCAAACACCCGTAATTCATTGAGCATTTAGATCTAGGCTAGCACTCAAATGTTTGCAATTCTGAAAAGTTCCCAGGTGATGTTAATGCTGATGGTCCAGAGACCATGCTTTGAGAAACTCTGGGTATGAGAACATTCATGTGTAAAACAGAGGAATGGGACTTGCAAGTGAGATCTCCCTTTCCATTTAATCTTTGTCAGAACCCTGAGTAGGTGTTAGTAGTCCATTTTACAGATGAATAAAGTGAGGTACAAAGGGATAAAGTGGACTAGCTCCCCATGAATGCTTGGTAGTAGTAATTCTGAATAGGGGTTCGGGGGAGGGGTGAGGACTCACTAGGAGCTCTGGGTAGAGTGCTATGGCGTCACAGCTCACAGCAACCTCAAACTCTTGGGCTCAAGCAATTCTCTTGCCTCAGCCTCCCAAGTAGCTGGGACTACAGGTTCCCGCCATAATGCCAGGCTATTTTTTGCTACAGTTGTCGTTGTTTTAGCTGGCCCAGGCCATGATCAAACCCTCGGTGTATGTGGCTGGCACCATAACCACTGTGCTATGGGTGCTGAGCCCCATGAAGGGATCTTAATGAACAAAATAGTTTCTGTAGCAGCTTTGAGCTCATATACTCTGTCTTCAGAGTGTCATGTTAGAATGGAGGTCCAATGTTGCTAGATCACCTGTTTTTTCAAAAAAAAAAAAAAAAGCCTCAAATCCCAATTTTTAAGCATTGTCAATTAAGCCTAAATTAAAAAAAAATACCATCCAGGGTGGCGCCTGTGGCTCAAAGGAGTGGGGCGCCAGCCCCATTTGCCAGAGATGGCGGGTTCAAACCCAGCCCCAGCCAAAAACTGCAAAAAATATATATATACCATCCATGCCAGTTAATAAAGATCTGACAACTAAATTTGGTCCAGATGTTGCAAGGTTTTGTTCTTTATGTGTTAATGTTCTTCAATCTTTAGTGTGCACACCATCACCTAGAGACTGAGTGCAAAGCTCTAGGACAGCCTATGGTTTGTAGATAGGTAGCAACAGCATCTCCCAAGAGCTTATTCTAATAAGCCTATTTTTTAAGCCCCACTCTAGGAATGAGTGAATCCAAATTTCTATAGCTTGGGGCTTGGGCATCTGGGTTTTGACATATTCTGCAGATGATTCTTAAGCATGTTTAACTTCAAGAAGTGCTGTCCTATATCAATGGTTCTCGGCCTTGGTACACATGGAAATTTCTTGAGGAGCTCTTTTTAGTATTTAGTATTTTTATGCTAATTGGTCTAGGGTGAAGTAGGACACTAGGGTTTTTTTAAAAAACTTTCCAGCTTGCTGTAATATGCAGGCAGCCAAGGTTGAAGTTTATATCAGAATCTCCAAATTGGAAAAATAGGAATGCGTTTTTTGAGTAGAAGAGGTGATTTCAGCCAAAGCCTAGGAACGGGGGTTGCCATGCCTATACAGTAGTTCATACTGTGTATGAATAGAAGGGAAACTCCCAGAGGCTAGTTGAAGTGGGGGTCCTGACCCATCCCAGGCCCCAAGAAACCAAAATCACCATTTGCCCAGGTACTTCATAATTCTTCCAAGGACCCTGCCAGGAAATGAAACCACCACTACACTCAGTCACTTGGAAGATGATAACCAGCCAGTGCCAAAGTAACTGATCCACAAATGGCCCATCTGGTCAGGCATAGAGGCTTGGCTTTTGTGCCTTGCCTGGTTGTGTAGTTTAAATGCAGGCCACTCTATTTCTGGTTTTATAAGTTAACTGGTGACCAGTTAAATGTCCCGAATATCAGTAATAATCACAGTGGGGAATGACTTCCCATCTCACTCTCCTGAGTGTGTCCAAGGTGTCCAAAGGTTCTGGTCTGAACTGAGGTCTTTAGAGACCAGTTGAGCATGGGAGAAAGTGAGACAAGTCCAAGGGTTTAGAACAAAGAAAATTCTAATCTCAGAAAAAGATGGGCTTATTTTCAGTGGCAGAGTTTGGAGCAAAGGAACAAAGCACAGAACCATTAGGTTCACCAAGCATACAAAGAGAAGGAACAGCAGATAATCAGCAGTAGAGAGAAAGCAAAACAAAGCAAGTGGGTTCTGGAGGCAGAATTTGGGAAGCATCCCAGAGGCCCCCAGGATGCAGGTGGATGCAGACATGGATGGGATGTACGTGGCTGAGTTGATAGGTTGGAAAGATGTCGAGGGCAGGAAGCCTGTTTGGATGACATCCTCATTACCTCTTTCCATATATGCCAGTTGGTCAACAAATATTTACTGACCCCCTAACCTGAACCAGATAATAAGTAGAATTAGAGAGGTTCTTCAGTTTCGTTGATGAATAGTTTTAATTTGAACAAGCATGTTCTAAAGGTTTATTCAGACATTTTGCAAATTATTTGTTGAGTACCTTCTATATTTCAAGTACTGTGTTTAACACCAGGGACACAAGAGTAAAGAAAACAAACTCTGCAGTTACTGACCTCATGAGATTACTTGCAATTGGGAGAAGGCACAAACAAAAGAATAATATAACTAAATAATATACTTGAGTGATTTCAAGAAAAATGATAGGATACCATTGAGAAAACTTTTCTTTCAGGGGTGTGTAAAGAGTTTCCTGTATAAGTGACATTTGAGTTAATACCTAAAGAGAGAACAAGAGTTATTTAAGTCAAAGCTGTGATGATCCCCTAGCAAAGGGAACAGAATGTACAAAGGCTCAGAGACAAAAAGGAGCATGGTTTCCAAGAAATGGAAAGGAGGCTAGTAGGCTGGCATGGTTGGAACATAGGAAACATGGAGAAGGAACAAGTTCTGCCTGGTATGCAATGCATGAGAACTAGAATTGTATCCAAGAGGAATGAGATGATAATTACAGGCTTTAAAGCTAGCAGGAATGTTTGATGAGTAGAAGAAGACTGACAGTATATCCGACTGTTGGACAATGAATGATGCAGTCCCCATCATCCTTAATTAAAGGAGTTTTGCCAGTACCAAAATTCTCACCTGATCAAGAGTCTTCAAGAGGCCCAGGTAATGAAAGCTGGCGTTTCTCGATAGCACCATAAGCTAGGAACTTAATTCAGATTCATTAGGATCTGATCCTCAAATGTTTGTAGAGGTATTATAAACATACTTCTTCTGACCTTCTTGCCAAGAGATACAGCCAACACCAAGTGATGTTGCTAGGTTTCCTGAGCTCTGTTTGATTATAGCATAGTCAACTTTGTGATTTTCAAAGATCACCTAGGCTTACTGTGTAAGGAATGGATTGAAGGAAGCTCTAGATCAAACAAACATCAGTGTGTTCTCTGTATATACTACAATGACTGCAGCAGATTCAGAATCCCTTTAGTGTGCTTCTACATATATTTGTGTATCTACAATGGTTGCCTTGGCTCTGTTTGGTGTTAGGTAGGTAGGTAGATAGATAGATAGATAGATAGATAGTTAGATAGATCTAGGTATGTATATATCTGCATATAGAGAGATATTTATATTTCATTCTGTTATTCTATAGTTATTCTTGTAAACAAATATATGGAAAGTTGTTTTTACTATATATTTGTCTATTAGAATAACCATAGTGTGTTTGTAGTGTACATACATATCTGTGGGTCACTAAGAAAGTTTTGAGACAGATTGTGTATATTTGTTCTATTAGGCAGGTCTCTCTCTCTCTCTTTCTCTCCCTCTTTCATTCTTTAATCTAGAACCTTCTTAGCCTATGCTCTTTACATATTTATATATTAGAATTGTTAGATTGTATGCAATAGCTCTTCAGTGTCTTCTTTCTCTATATTTACTTACAAAAATAACAGTAGAATAGTAAAGCTGGATCCAGCATCTCCTTTAATATATACCCCAGCTGGGGTTCCCAAGGAGTCTGAATTCTCAATGGTTGAGTTGATAAATCCAGGAATGTTAAAGGATGGGCAGATTCCAATGGGGAGAAACTTCGGGAGACCAAAACCATGGGGTTAGTGACATCCGTCACTTTCCAAATGGTTTATCAGTCAAAGAATAGCAAAAATCACAATATCTCATAGCCTCCTAGCGGGGCTTCAAATAACCCATGCAGAATGTGAAAGGTTTTCGTAGCATCCTTCCTTGAAGGAGGCCTGGACAAAACTCTCTTCCCTTTACTAAGCAGAATAATTAATTTAACTGTCATTAAAAAGGTCTTCTGTGAGAAACTGTATGAAGAATTGAAAGTTGCCAGACCTGGAGTCCTCCTGGGAAAAGTTGGTTTCTACAACCAAACTTCTACAACCAAACCAGAGGAGCATCAGCCTCTGCTATTCAAAAGTAGTGGATAAGCCAACTTTGGAAAGGGAGAGTGAGACCTTCAATTCCTAGAATGTTATGGTAAACAATAGGTACTAGACTACCCTAAAATTCTTTTGCCAGACAAGGTTAATAATCCACGCTGTCAGGATGGACAAGTGGGAACCAAGCCACCAGGAGTTCCTGAATGTGCTCGAAAGGCGTTCATGGCCTGCCCCTCTCCACCTCATTCCAACCCACCTGCCAGGTCACTCCCTCTTCTCCAGGCCTGGAATGTAGCAATTTCATTCTCACTCCAGATGTTTTGTACTTACTATCCCCTTTATTTTAAATTCTCCTCTCCTGGATTTTTGCACTTTCTAATTACTCAAATCTCAGCTTAAATATCACCTCGTCTAAGAGGCCCTCCCTAGTTGTCCTATTCCCTTCTCTCATCAGCCTGTTTATCCCCTTCTTGGTTCTTAGTGCTACTTGAGATGACATGGAGTGTCTATGTGCTTGTTCATTCATTCATTGTCTCTCTACTCTGGTGAAAATGTGAGCTCCAGGAGGGCAGGGTCCCTGGTGCCTAGAATAGTGCCCAGCAATATGGCAGCTGTCTTTAGACCTATAGAAGTGTTCAGAAAACAAAGCAAAGTCTGACAGGAAGGGTTGTTATTAAAAATTAAGGAAAATAAAGAAGAGGAGGTGGAAAAGGAGGACAGAGAGAACAAAGCAGAAGGATCAGGAGCTTTTGGGAGCTGAGCCTGGGACACATTTCAAAGACACCAGGACCAAGAAAAGAAGGGTACCACACTGGGTCCAACACTGACCTTATCTACAATATCATACTGGTACTGACCAGACTAACACTGTCCTTCCTCAGCTTCTCCATCCATAAATGAGACTAAAAGAACCTAACTTACAGGCTTGTTGAGATATTTAATAAGTTATTATGTGTCATGTGTTTAGAACCGTGCCTGGCACATATTGAGTACTACATAAATATTCATTAAACAAAAGTAAAACCTTTTTTCTGTTTTCCATTCCCCTGCATAAAACGTGTTGCTCTCTGTAGCCTAGATCCTTACTTGCCCCAGGAACACCTTTGCCCTTAAGATCATGAGTGCTGTTTAAATCCATTATCTCAGAAAGGAAGCCGTGGCCATTGTGCTGACCAATCAGATGGGGAGGACTTGACCTGAGGTAGGGCAAGGTAGGAAAGGTGACCTCAAGCTATGTGTGTGCGGGGTGGGCTGGGCTGGTAGTCTTAGAAACAGCTGCAGCTACCTAACAAGGTATCATCACATCTTTACTCCCCTAGTCAGGCGGCTATAACCAGCCTCATGCCAATGTTCCGATGCCTGGACATTGGGGAGAGCTCCAAACTGTCATCTCCCTGCATACTTGCACTCTTGGCTGCCTGTTCACTCAACTCTGCCCTGATTCCCACTCTAATTTCCCATAGGACTGAAGTCTTTCCCAGAACCTTTGGAATCTGGGCCTCTGATACCTCATTAGTTCACTAAAGTGATATAAGAACAGGCTAATTACCTTGACTCAAATATATGACCTAAGTCTTTATTTTTGCAACCTGTTTAATATATCCTATCTTGCCCTCCAATCATCACTAAAAAGTCTAGAAAAGTGGAAAGTGGTGGGGGGCTCTCAGATTGAAAGTCTCATTAGCTGCCGTTATAATACCGATACACCTGGCTTTCAGGAACTCTGAAACCACCCTTAGTTTGAATCCTAACTCTGGCACTTTCTAGCTAGAGAACGTTGACACCTCTCTGTGTCTCAGTTTCCCCATCTGGATAAGCTGAGGACAGTAAGAATTCCTAACTCTGAGAGTTTATGTGAATCAGTATATACAAAACACTTAAAATATTACCTGGCATGTAGTAAGTGCTTTATTATTAAGCATTGCTATTATTTCACATAGATTATCTCATCTAATCCTCATAATTGGTGGTAGTAAGTATTATCCTCATTTAGGTTCAGAAACATTAAAGACATTCCCAAGGTCTCCCTCATTGACCCAACCCGCCACAGCTGTGTCACCTCTCCTTGTTTTTCTAGTTTGGACCCTTTGAACACACCAAGGCCATTCTACTTGGACACCAAGTTTGCTATGGGAACTGGACTTGCTGAATTGGTCTTTGGAACCCTTCCTGTTTTGGCCTCTGTACTCTTTTTCCATCTACCTGACATTCCCAATGAATCTTTGTAACACCAGGTTACAGCAACTTAAATTCAACAAAGAACTGAGCAGACCTCATCGGTGCCCACCCGGGTGGGCCATGTATTCTAGGCCCTGGGATCCAGCAGTGAATGGAGATACAGAATCTCTTCCCCCTTGGTGCTTCACTTCCATTAACAGAGGTAAACAAGTTAATATGTAATGTAGCAGGTAGTGAAGAAAGATAAAGCAAGATAAAATACAGAAAGCACAATAAAATTTGTCAGCTTTCCTTAAACTCTTGCTCTCTGTCTTGGAGCAGATATTTTTCATGACCCACCATCTGACATACATGGTCTCTCCAAGTGGCCAAGAAATTTCAGAGCAGATAGGAGAGTAACACTTAAAAGATCAACTCCACGGAACAGATGGCTTACTTATTTCATGCCAATTAAACCAATGGCTCAGTTGCCCAAACCATTGCTCACCCATCAAGCTGCAAAGAGCCTCCTGTGCTGGTGTAGATATCTGATTTAATGTAAAAGATGCTAGGGAGACAAACACAGGGGTCACATGCACAATTGAGCAACACCGAGATAAAGAAATTACACAGTGGCATCAAGGGAAGGCAAAGGAACAGGTGGGAACTGGGGGTGATGTGTGATAGAGGCTAAAAAGCTTTATGTAATTAGGATTAATTAGGATAATATTAGGGGAGCGTGCGACAATGCCAAATACTCAGTCCATTGAGGCACATGTTATTGTTTGTCCTTTGTGCCAGACTGCACGCTAAGCACTGCAGACAAGTATTCAGAGGTACATCAGATGCTGTTCCACCCAAAAGGCACTCAGGGTCTAGCAGGTGTCCTCAAACTGCGGCCCGCGGGCCACATGAAGTGGTGTGAATTGTATTTGTTCCCGTTTTGTTTTTGACTTCAAAATAAGATATGTGCAGTGTGCATAGCAATTTGTTCATACGTTTTTTTTTTTTTTAAACTATAGTCTGGCCCTCCAACGGTCTGAGGGACAGTGAAGTGGCCCCCTCTTTAAAAAGTTTGAGGATGCCTGGAGAGCTAGAGGCAGACATAGAAGCAAAAAGCCATAATATAAAGTTAAGTGGTAGATGGACAGCAGTGTGATCCTGGATGAGACTGGATTCCATATTTATTTTTTCTTAACTCTTGATAAGGAGTTCAAGGGTGATAAGGTTGGTTTAACACATTCTAAAACTAACCAAGTTCAGACAGTACAAGTGTGATATAATACATATTATACATTTTGTATAATGTATAACCTGGGTATCTCTGAAGTAACTGATGTGGGACCATGATGCGATTTTCTTGTGGGGGCCATGCAGTCCGGCCACGTGTTTGCACACTCAAGGTGGAATCAGCCTGGAGGTAGATGGGTCTGTCCTCAGTTATCCTGAAAAGAGATAGATCCTAGAAAAGGACATGCAGATTTGAGAGGCAGGCCTAGACTGGGATGGCATGCAGAATCCTCTTTCCTTTTTCTGAGATTATTAGCACATTTACCCAAACATTGAATGATGCAAATTCCTGAATCTCTTCTAGCAATGAGTGCAAGTTTCCTATAGCCTCAGGGGTCCAGAAAGGTGCTAAGTTAGATTTCCCCCGGGAGAGGGCTGAGCATACGTGACAGGCGTAAGTTACTCTCTCAGGTACCTGTGCTATAATTCCTTTCCATTTCCTCTGAAGTTCCAGAGGGCATCTTGAAAAGCTATATCCTATTGCAGTATGGCCTGGTGTGGGAATAGCCAAACAGATCAATGAAGTAAAATAGAGAGCCCAGAAAAGGTGTGGTCATTTCATATATTATAAAAGCTGTATTTCAAAATGGTGAAGGGGAAAAACAGAATTATTCAACAAATAGCATTTAGCCATTTGGAAGAAAATTACATATCTACCAGTCTAGATTATACTGAAAAGATATATTCTAGATGCATTAAAAAGCTGAATCTCTAAACAAAAATTTTATGTAATAGGAAAAATACATAAGATTTAAAAGATAGAGTTGGTATAGGCTCTTCATAAGCAAAAATTCAGGAGTCATAATAAAATCATTGACAAATTTGACCACAAAATTTAACGATAATCTATCAGTTGAAAAATATTCTTTAAAAAGGGCTAAAAGTTAAGTGGCAGGCTGGAAAGAAGTATTTTCAGCATGTGTAATAACCAGAGGATTGACATTCAAATATATCAAGATTTCTCAAAAATAAGTAAGATAAAAACACTAAAACTTAACAGAAAAATTAGGCAAACTATATAAACAAGTAGTTGACAAAAAAGAAATGCAAGTGAAATATGCTCAACTTTACTAATAATCAGGAAAATATAAAATAAAACAGCGATATTTCATGGGATTTTCTCTAGTAGAATAGCAAGGTTTAGGCAATACAAGTTGAGAAAATTTGAAATCCAAAAACTTAAAATTTGAAGTACTCTAAAAGCAAAAACTTTCTGAGCAACAACATGATACCACAAGTAGAAAATTACACACCTGATCTCATGTGATATATATCACAGCCAAAATGCAACAAAACTTTCTTTCATGCACAAAATTGTTTAAAAATATTTTATGAGAGGCCGGGCGCAGTGGCTAGGATTACTCCTATAATCCTAGCACTCTGGGAGGCTAGGGTGGGTGTATCATTTGAGCTCAGGAGTTAGAAACCAGCCTGAGGAAAAATAAGACCCTGTCTCTACTAAAAATGAAAAACTGAGGCAAGAGGATCACTTGAACCCAAGAATCTGAGGTTGCTGTAAGCTAGGATGTCACAGCACTCTACTAAGGGTGAAAAAATGAGACTTTGTCTCAAAAAAATTTTTTTGTGAAATTACCTTCAAGCTATGTGTATAAGATGTATATGAAATGTAAATGAATGTCATGTTTAGACTTGGGTTCTATCTAAGATACTTCATTCTATATATGTGAGTTATTCCAAAATCTGAAACACTTCTGATCCCGAGCATTTTAGATAAGGAACGCTCAGCCTATATTAAGTGTATGCTGATGAGCCTTTCCATACATTGTTGATAGAAGATCAAACTGGTGAAGTTTTCAAGAAAGCAATTCAATATTACCTTAATATATATATTTTGAGACACCCTGCACCTTTGAACTACTAGACTCAAGCAATTCTCCTGAATAGCTGGGATTATAGATAGGCACATACCATGAAGCCCAGATTTTTAAAATTTTTTTAAGGAATTCATCTGACCTTCTACCAAACAGTCTGGATAGATAACCCAGAGAAAAACATAGGCACAACATGGCATGTTACAGACAAAATGTTTGTGTGCCCCCAACATTCACGTTGAAATCTAATCTCCAAGGCGATGGCATTTGGAAGTGAGGTCTTTGGGGGCTGATTAGGTTGCGAGGGTGGAGCCTTCATGAATGAGATTAGTGCTCTATGAGAGGCCAGAGAGCTGTCTTGACCTCTTTTCACCATGTGCACATATGAGGAGAAGGAAGTTTTCTGCAGCCTAGAAGAGAGCCCGTGCCCAAACCCAGCCATGCTGGCATCCTAATCCTAGGACTTAACCTCCAGAACTGTGAGAAATAAATGTTTGTTGTTTAGCCCACCCAGTTTATGGTAATTTGTTATAGCAGCTCATATTCACTAAGACAACATAAGTGGAAATGAACGGAATATCCAGCAACACAGAGCAGTTAAATAAAAGGTGGACTGTCTATGCAATAGACTGCCATGCATCTGCCAAATAAATAAAGCAGATTTAGGGCGGTGCCTGTGGCTCAAAGGAGTAGGGCTCCAGCCCCATATACCGGAGGCGGCGGGTTCAAACCCGGCCCCAACCAAAACCTGCAAAAATAAAGCAGATTCATAAATCTTTATATGAGAATATCTCCAACATACACTGTTAAAGGAAAAAGTAAGTTGCACAACAATGCAGGCAATGTGGTTCTATTTCTGCTAAAATTCATACAAATACAAAGCTCAGCTATAGTTTTAAGAGATCACACAAACACCCACTCCATGGATATATAGACATGGATAAAATTGTAGACACAAATGTATATATACACACATAGAGGATGCCAAAAAATGTGCATACATTTTAAGAAAGAAAAAAAAACACTATTAAATTTGTAGTACTCAGGTCACATTTGCCATCTGCGATTATAAGAGATGCTCAATGTGACTTGTAGTCATCTTTTATTTTCAGTATATCTTAAGTACTATAATTTTAATACAGTTTTTCTCCTTTCTTAAAATGTGCATGCAATTTGGGCACCCTCTGTGTATACACACACAAACACATACACACACTATAGGGATAAGTGGAAGAATAGACATGAAACTGATTTTAAGAACTACCTCTGAGATAGGTATGTGCAGATGAGGTAGAAGAATGTGTAGGGGAATTTTCACTTTGTATTTTGATCACATCTGCATTAAATGTACATATATGTCTATGGGTAATTGCAGTAAGAATGTATTTAAATATTTTGCAACTAGAAATAAAACAAGGACAGGTTGAAAGGAGGGAGGAAATGGGGAGGAAGGAGGTAGTGAAATGCTAAAGGACCAGATTTGAAGGGGCTCGTATACAAATGAGGAAGTTTTTGTTTCTGTTTTTTGCAGGTCTTTGTTTTTTGGCCAGGGCCAGGTATGAACCCACCCCCTCCAGTATATGGGGCCGGTGCCCTACTCCTGTGAGCCACCCACTCTAGGTGCCACCCAGAATGATGAAGTTTTTATTTTCTCCTTGAGACAAAAAGGGATCATTACAGGCTTCCAAACAATTAAGGGATATTCTGAGATCTATATGTCATACCTGGGAACAAATGATTCTCAAAATGCTTGAGAAAGAAAGATCAATTAAAAAACTGTTGGAGGCCAGGTGCAGTGGTTCACACCTGTGATCCAGCACTTCGGGAGGCTAAGGCAGGTGGATTGCCTGAGTTCATGAGTTCAAGACCAGCCTGAGCAAGAGAGAGACCCTGTCTCTAAAAACTATCCCAGAGTTGTGGTGGGTGCCTGTAAGCCAAGCTACTCGGGAGACAAAGGCAAGAGGATCACTTGAGCCCAAGAGTTTGATGTTGCTGTGAGCTATGATGTCATTGCACTCTACCGAGGGTAACAAAGTGAGACTCTTCCTCAAAAAAAAAAAAAAAAAATTTTTTTTTTTAAATAAATAAATAAAAATAAAAAACTGTTGGAACCATCAATTAAAAAAAAAAATGCTTGAACGAGGGCAGCAATCAGAGAAAGTGTCATGGACCAGGTGAGATTTCAGGTGGGACTGACTCAATTTAGCCAAGGGAAGCTCCATTGAAGTTAACATTGTGGATTCAAGCAGCAGTGCTCAAAGTAGGCTGCACATTAGATCCCCTGATGTGCTTATAAACTACCAATAAGATGGGACACAGGGTTGTGGGATAGTAGAGGAAGGCTTAAACCAGAGTCGCTCTGACACTAAAATCTATTCTTTTAGACGCTGTGCAATGACTTTGCTATCATTTTCACCGGTTTTTTTTCACTGTCTTGCATACGAGGCCTGGAAAGACTCAGTAAATTCCTTATGATCACACAGCCAGCAAGTGACAGGTGAGGCTAAATTCTGATGCTAAATTCTGTGTACCTTCAAGACATCATTAACTTAATAAATTCGTTTTTGGTAACAGCCCTGTGACACGTTTAATTTCACTCCCATTTTTTCATATGAAAAAACTCAGGCTGCAGAAAGAAAAGGTTGTTCAGTTATTGGGCAAAGGAGCTAGGTTCACAACTTGGTCATTCAATGTCCAAGACCGTAATCTTCCACATTTTGCCAATGAATTGATCTTGATGTCTACCGAGGCAACATCTGTGTTCATAGCATCTGTGTGCAGTATGGTGATAAACTGTAATAATTATTAGGACATTTTGTCTCCCTTCCCAGGGCCTGTCCAACTCACACCTCCCCATCTAAGAACTATGCTCACCAAAAGCATCAGTACTCAAGTCCTATTTGTGTCATGTACTTCCACTCCCTTGAGCCTGGCCTAAGTGGAAACAGTAAAATCCTCTCTCTTCGGAGATTGAAATTGGGGTTAGGACTCTAAGTAGCTTACAAAATTCTCTACATGTAGGTCACATCATCTCAGGCCTGGATTTACCATGGTGGGGTGGGCACTGATGACTGTGTAGAAGCAACAACAGGAAACTAGTCTGTTGAGAAAGGAGGACAAATCAGACCCCCAAGACCAGAGCTGAGAAACCACATGAGCCAGATCAGATTAAAACAGCAAGTCGTTCCCTTGGTTCTTCAATGTTCACCAGTTTGCTGTGAGATTCAACCCTACATGCATACATTGTTTGGGTCCCCTGAAGTATCCTGCTTCCTTATGCACTCAATCTAGTATTTGGGGATTGTATTTATTTTTTTGTTTTTGGTGTGTGTGTGCGTGTGCGTGTGCGTGTGCGTGTGTGTATAAGCACAAAGCTATTTTTTCTTTTTTTTTTATTAAATCATAACTGTGTACATTAATGCATTTATGGGGTACAATGTGCTGATTTGATATACAATATGGAAGGCTTGTCGTGCATAGCTAAGTGGTTAGGGCACCGGCCACATACACCAGGGCTGGCATGTTCGAACACAGCTCGCTCGGGCCTGTTAAAATAACAATGACAACTACAACTAAAAACTAGCTGGGCGTTGTGGTGAGCACCGGTAGTCCCAGCTACTTGGGAGGCTGAGGCAAGAGAATTACTTAAGCCCAAGAGTTTGAGCTGTGACACCATGGCATGCTACTGAGGGCAACATAGTAAGACTCTGTCTGAAAAAAAAAAAAAAAGAGAGAGAGAGATACAATGTGGAGTGCTTACATAAACTGGTTAACATAACCATCACCTCGCTTACACATTTATGTGGTCAGACGTTTATACTCTTAATAGTTTTGAAATCTACCATTGCATTGTGCGCATTAGGTGAGGTCCCACCAAACACCCTCCCTCCTTTCGGCCTCTCCCGTCCCCTCCTCTCATCCTCCTCTTCCCTCCTTCTTCCTGGACTATAGTTGTGTTTCATCATTTGTATGAATGTGTAGGTGATTATTTATTGGTTTCATAATAGTATTGAGTACATTGGATACTTTTTCTTCCATTCTTGAGATACTTTTCTAAGAAGAATATGTTCCAATACATATTCCATCATTTCCCTTAATTCATAGAGGTTGGTTCTATGATCATTGGCTCAAGAAAGAGGCACCTGAGTGGAAAACCAAAGTTACCAACCAAACCTGTCTTCTTGTTCTACATTTTCTTTTCAAATACCAATGTCCAAGGCATTGTCAGTTGTTAGCCAAAAAGAGAAAATGTTTGGTCCTAGACATTTCCCTCATCATAGAGCAAGGGAGAGAGAGAGGGAGAGAAAGAGAGAGAGAGGAGAGAGAGAGAGAGAGAGAGAGAAAGAGAGAAGTTGTATGAATGCACTGGCTCAAAAAGAGGGAACCTACTCCCTGCTTCCATTCATACTAGCAAGAAAGCAGCTGGACTGCAGAGAGGACACGTCTCCACAGACCAGATAGACAAGTGCAGCTGGGGCCAATCTCATTGGCAGCCTGAAAAAAAAGTCAGTGGAGAGCTCCTGAATCCAAAGGGCCCTACACAACAGACATCTCAGCAGCAACCCATGAAAACCAGAAACTGGAACCTGAAATCTATCCCACTGACACGTTTGTTCAGCACTGCATCACAACTGGCCCCTACAGGAAGGAGCAGGTGCCCTACAGGAAAAACTGGAACTAAAGTTTTCTGATACTGCTGAAGGATTAGCGGATTGGGGGAGAGATCACTTTGGAAGACAAGAGAAAGATATTCCTTAGGCTGAGACTTGCATCTGCTGCTCTTAACATAATCATTCCGTTTCCTTAAGGCGGCTCCAGTGGGTCTCTGTTCCTGACAAACCATGCCTTTGGCCATGACAGCCCATGTAAAAAGTAAATGAGCCATGGCCAGGGACACTTTTATCAACATCCCTTTATTGTCTGGGTGGCTGCTACATCTGGTGCTTATTGCAAAGTTCTAAAACCTCATGTTCTTTACCCGTGCAGGTTAGTTAACTTCAGAGTGTTTTATGTCCCCAAAGTCTAACCCTGATAAATTTTCTTGAATGTTGTGCAGACTGGACAGCTGACATCCAAAGAATCCTGTCCTTAATCCTGATGAGTCTCATTGCAGCCCTTGACAATTCAAGGCCCTGCCTGACTTGAGGTGAGTCCTGGGATGGGCTATCTAACTTTTCCACATTTCAAGTGACATGGGCTCTAATTCAACTCTCGGGTCATAGAGTGTAAAAGAATCAATCTTGTGATCACATTTCTTCTATGCAATGCCTTTGGGCCTCACTTCCACCTCTATTTAGCCAGCTGAGTCTCTTATCTTTGATAGTACCATTTCCCCAAACGACACCTGGATACAGTCACCACATTGGATCACCCTGTTACCCACAGGAGAATCAGCCACACAGCAGGGCGAAGTTCTCTGCCCTTGTGACTAAGACCTGAGGATGCCTTGCCTTGAAGCCTTCCCCATTTTTAAGATCCAGCTTCAAGCACAGGTTCCTTTAACTCTCATTGTCTGTCTTTTTTTTTTTTTTCAAGACCGAGTCTTACCCTGTCACCCTGGGTTGAGTGCTGTGTCATCATCATAGCTCACGGCAACCTCAAACTCCTGGGCTCAAGCAATAAATCTCCTTGCCTCAGCCTTCCCAAGTAGTAACTGGGACTGTAGGTGCTCAAGACAATAGTTTTTTTCCATTTTTAGCGGAGAGGAGGTTTCCTTCTCACTCAGGCTGGTCTTGAACTCCTAATTCAAGCAATTCACCTGCCTCTGCAGACTTGAGCCATTACGCCCAGCCTTATGATTTAATTTTAAATAAAGTAAATTTTAAATAAAGTAAAATTTTAAATAAAGTAAACTAAAGAAAAGAAAATCTCCACTCTGTGTTCAGTTTAATTTTTCTTAAACCATGGCGACAATCAGGGGGCACGTTTCCTTGGAGTTAGCTCCTGTGATCCCTCTATAGCTGAAGCTTCCTCTAGACCCACCCGCACTAGCACCCCCAGTCCCTTGGGCTCACAGCTAGGGAACTCCCAAGGCTGTGCAGTGATGGGCCTGAGAACACCAGTCTCCCTCGGCAAGTTAAACCAAATGTATTCAGTAGCAGACTTGACAGAATATACTGGCCTGAATTACTGTGAACAAATTACCCGAGGCTGTCGTACACTTCATCATCCATCCACGCCATACTCAGGAACTCGATTTTGTGTTTGGGAGATAGCGAGGGCATGACTCGGCATAACAAAGGCAGAGCAGGGTACAGCATGCTGTATCTTAGCCACTAACTTCCGTGAATCATTCATTAGCAAGGTTAGTGCATCGGAGAAGGAGGAACATGGAACCTGATTAGAAGGAGAATTTATCACCCTGCTTGGAAGAGTAAACAAAACAAAGGAGCCGTCCATCACAGTGGGGTCTGGCACCACATTGGCAGCCAACATCTGCTCTACTGGCTGAGTGCTCACCTCAAAAAAGGAAAAGCAAACAGACGGCTTCCAACAAAAACTCTGTGGCCTGCTGGGTCTGAGGCCATCAGGAAGTTTCCCAAATGGACTGCGAGTGTCCAGGGCCCTGTAGGTTGCAGAGCAAAAGTCGTCTTTGGGAACGTGGCTGTGTTTAGATTTTATTACTGACTTGACTCATGTCCCTTGTGCCCCAGCAACACCCCTCCCAGTGGGAGGGTTGTATTTCCTCAGTCCATGCACAACAGGTTTTGTAATGTGACTTACTTTGGCCAGAAGTGTCACCTCCAATTGGAAGCTTCAGGAGACAGCGTGTGCTTGCTGTGCTTCCTTTCTGCCTGCCATGAGTGCTGTAGTGACCCCAACAGAGGATACGCTGTTAACCTGACTCCAGGATGCAGACATCCTGTTCCAGAACTGCAGCTGAGTGATGATGGATGGATAATGTGAGAGAGAAACAAACATCTGTTGTTATTAGGTTACTGAGATTTGAGGATCATTAATTATTGCCTCTTCTTCTAGCCTATCCTGCCTCAAAACATACCCATTAGTCTCCCTGCACATATCCATTCAGCCTTTCATTCAGTTCTGAACAGTACCAAAGTGGGGCTGCTTGTGTTTCATCGTTGTGTTAAGTTTTGGCCTGCTGGGTCTGCTTTTTCAGTTGTTGTTTGCAGGTCTTTCTACCCAAACTCTAGTAATTAATCCATGGGACTAAAAAGGGATAAAATTGGGGGGTAACCACCTCACTGGTTCCCCCAAGCAATCCTTAACTGCAAACATGATTCCTAGATACAGAGTCAATGTTATCACACCTGACTTACTTCTCCAGGGATTGAACTGCTTCCTGGGAAGCCTTTCAGTTTCTCATTGTTTTTTAAAGCCTATCCTGCCTAGGTCACCAACCACCTCAGATATATGCAAATCTTCATTAGACTTGATATTAAAACATCTAACATCTGGCATGCAGTTACTGTATGCTGATTTAGTGCTATACTCAAGAAGCTCCCTTACTAAACTTTAGATTACATAGTTACCGACATTTTCCTCCTGTAGTTTTATGTTTAAACTTTTTTCAATTTAGTTCATTAGTCTACCTGGAATTTATTTTGGTGCCTGCTATTAAATAGGAATTTAATTTTTTTTTCAAATAATTAACTCCAGAGTCATTTATTCAATAATCTACCATCTTTTCATTTGTTTAAAATGTCCACAACAAAGTATGGAGAATCCTCAAAGAACTAAAAGTGGACCTTCCATTTAATCCCACAATCCCATTACTAGGTATCTATCCAGAAGAAAAAACATCATTTTACCACAAGAACACTTGTAATAGAATGTTTATTGCTGCTCAATTCACAATCACCAAGACGTGGAAATAATTCAAATGTCTATCAACAATTCAAGTGCCTATCAACCCTATCAATTCATGAATGGATTAACAAACCATGGTATATGTATACCATTAAATACTATTCAACCATAAAAAGATGGAGACTGTTGGTGCCCCCTGTGGTACCCTGTCACCGTGTGAATAAAAACAGCCAGGAGGGCGGCGCCTGTGGCTCAGTGAGTAGGGCGCCGGCCCCATATGCCGAGGGTGGCAGGTTCAAACCCAGCCCCGGCCAAACTGCAACAAAAAATAGCCGGGCGTTGTGGCGGGCGCCTGTAGTCCCGGCTGCTTGGGAGGCTGAGGCAAGAGAATTGTGTAAGCCCAAGAGTTAGAGGTTGCTGTGAGCCGTGTGACGCCACGGCACTCTACCTGAGGGCGGTACAGTGAGACTCTGTCTCTACAAAAAAAAAAAAAAAAAAACAGCCAGGACATGGAATGAAGTTACAAACCTGCAAAAGGTGAGCTTCCTCTAGGTGCAGGGAGAGCCCCGAGTAACCTCTGTCCTGGCCTTTTACTGAAGCATTATACAACAGGTGTGGGCAGCCCATATACTGGAGCTTATCTCATTAACATATGCAGTTGCTTGAGGGCTTGTCTCTGGGCTGCAAAACATCTCCATGCCGGCCAGGAGATTATCTCGCTCCCAGTGCCTCCCTCAAGAACGAGTGGCCACTTGTATAAACGTGGTGCTCTGTCTCCTACAGGAGACTTTACATCTTTTGTGTTTACCTGGATGGAGTTGAAACACATTCTTCTTAATAAAGTATCTCAAGAATGGGGGGAAGTATCCAATGTACTCAATACTAATATGAAACCAATATATAAACTACACACTCACATGCAAGAAAAACACAAGTATATTCTAGTAAGAGGGAGGAGAGATAGAGGGAAAGGGGAGGAGGGAAAGTGATTGTAATCTCTCCCCTAACATGCACAATGTGAGGGTATACAGCAAACCCCCTGGAAGAAGGGCTCAACAACAACTTGAACTTTACCTTAGAAACAAAACCAATGTAACCTAATCATTTGTACCCTCATATCAATTAGAAAATTCTTTAAAAGATATTTATCATTGTTTATTCTAAAGATTAATAAAATGACAACAGCTTGGAAAGAAGAAAAAGAAACCAAAAGGACTTCTTTATGTCAAATGCTAACAGCTGAAGATGTGCTAGCTTTGTCTGAAGGCAGAGATTCAAACTCTCTTCAAAATGTTTTCCCTCTATCATTCATTCATTAAACTTTCCTGAGCCTACGTAAAAAAATACAAAGACAAATAAAATAAAATGTCATTGCCCTTGGTAGTAAATACTTATTTTACTTACATGTATTTCTATGCTTTCTACTGTGTTCAATGGATCTATTGGTTTCTGCATGCACCACACAATTTCAACAGTGCATCCTTTATAAAATGTTTAAATACCTAGGGTGTGTGACATTCCATTTCTTTTAAAAACATTCCTGGTTATAATCTGATATCTTCTTCCAAGGAAGCTATAAAATTATTTTGTTATCCTCCTGACCTCTTAAAAACTATTTAGGTATGTGTAGTGGGATTTCCCTAAATTTACAGATTAATTTTGGGAAATGAAATAGAAGTATCTATGAAATTCCATCTTTTTATTCAATAATTTGAAGTGTCTTTTCATTAGTTAAGTCTTTTTTAATTTTTTAAATCTTTTAATTTTTCTTCATAAAAATTATACTCCTATTAAGTTTATTCCTAGACCTTTTGTTTTTAATTTGTTATATAAATGGCACCTTTTAAATCCATTGTATTTTCTCTCTCTGATTTTTTGAGGCATATGTGAAAAGTGTTAATGTCTTTTTTTTTTTTTATTAAATCATAGCTGTGTACATTAATGCGATCATGGGGCACCATACACTGGTTTTATAGACCATTTGACACATTTTCATCACACTGGTTAACATAGCCTTCCTGGCATTTTCTTAGTTACTGTGTTAAGACATTTACATTCTACATTTACTAGGTTTCACATATACCCTTGTAAAATGCACCGTGATTAGCCTATATCACAAAATCCCAAGACCAGAGATGTTGGCGTGAATGTGGAGAAAAGGGAAACACTTCTACACAGCTGGTGGGAATGCAAATTAATACATTCCTTTCGGAAAGATGTTTGGAGGTGTTAATGTCTTAATATTTCTCTTGTGTTTGGCCATTTAATTTTCACATTAATTTGAATAGTTTTTAGCTTGGTTATCATGGGTTTTGCAGGTAGACTTTCCCGCCACTTAAAAATAATAAATTTGATCAGTGTAACCTGGCTTATTGTACCCTCAATGAATCCCCAACAATAAAAAAAATAATAATAAATAAATAGATAGATAAATTTGTTTCTGCTTTTTTGGATACATACACAAGCAATTTCATCTTTTCTTGTCCTAATTATGTTAGCAAGAAAACTCTGAAACAGCGGTTCTCAACCTGTGGGTTGTGACCCCTTTTTAACAATGAAATTACACTGTGGCAATTAGGAAAGTTGAGAACCGCTGCTCTAGAACAATGTGTGGTGTGTTTTGCTGTGAGTTATTTTATTTTAAATATCTCATCAAATTTTTAAAATGCATTGTAAAAAAAAAATCCATTGGAATGATGGTCATAGAGTTAGAGAGTTTCTGAATTATGATAATATTATTCACCCTGAAGGGATTCAAACACTAATGCCTTGAGTGTTTTTTTGTTATTACAAGCTAAAAATGCCAAGTTAAAATTTACAAAAACAGACCTAAACATTTTTTTATTTCCTCTTCTGTCTATATCCTTAGCTACTTCTTGGGGGTCCTCTGTCATCTATGACCTGAAATTTGAAGCATTGATTAGTGTATAACTGCTACAGATAAAATAATTCAGTAAATAAAACACAGCAATTTATAAAACAAAGCGAATGTGTGTCTCTGGTGTACACAATAGCTTTTCCCCTATTTGGTCATAGAAAAGTGAGATTTTGTTGTAACTAGAGGACCACATGGTATGAATTGTGTTTCCTAATTAATTAAGCAGCTATATCTGATTCTCATTTTGAAAACTTATTCTGCTATGGAAATGCCTGTAATAATGATAATCGCTGCCATTTTCATCTTGTTCCTCTGTGCAGGACAGCCTCTACTATCTGTATGATCTTGGTAGTATTTGTTTAGCTTGGTGAATGGCACCTCTACTTACCCAGGTGCCTGAGCTCTCATTCTACCCACTCTCCTCTTGTTTAGCACTCCCATCTGTTCTCTAAAACTTATGGAGGCCCTGAAAATGAATACAGCACAAAATAAAACTGATAAAATTTGCAATGCCTGACTTTGGACAAAATTATAGGGCAAATGGGTCTGGATTAAGAAAAATAAGAGTTTCTCAGGGTTTCATGTATGCTGATCATGAAAGCAAGGGCACCTGAAAGGGTACAACAGTATTGCTTCAGTTTAGTAATTATAGATGTGAGGACCACAGCAATCAGGAACTGGTGGATCATCCTTGAAGTCCCACCCACCACGCTTCTGTATTCAAAGAGCAAAGCTGAAGGGACACAATGAAGGCAAATTGAATTTGTGCAAGTATCATCCCCAAGACACCAGGGGTGAGGACAGACAGTAAGAACCTGCTGGCAGCATTTGACAGCAATTGCTGCTTTTCTGTAAAATTTTAGTTCATAGATGTGAAACCTGGAGATTCAGATAGGAGGAGAGTACCATGTCAGAGGGTAGAAATCCATGAGGAAGGAGCTAAATACAAACGAGATTTGTATACCCTGCCCTTCGGTTAGAAATTTGGGAAGATTTTAGCAGATCCAACCCACCTTGCTTTCCCTCCTAGATCTTGCGAGGGCTTCCTAAATGTGTCCCTGCATCTCCCCTCACCTGCCTCCTTAAAAGGTGAGTTAGAGCATGTGACTACTTGGCTCAAAATGCTACTGGTGGTTCCCATTCATTCAGATGTAAAATTCAATACTAATCATTGTCTTAAGACCCTAGGTGTCTAACCTCTACTTACACAAGTGCCTGAGCTCTCCTCTCATTCCACTTTGACCAAACGAGCTTCCTTGCTCTTCTTCAAACACCGTTATCAAGCATATTTCTAGTTCAGGTCATTTGTACTTACTGTTCCTTCCTCCCCAAGATATTTGCCTGGGTTGTTCCCTTAATCCATTTGGGGTTTATGTGCAAATGTCAGCTTCTTCTCAGAGAGGTATTCTTTGTCCTCCACTCTCCCTATTCTCTCTTTAGCCTGCTTTGTTTTTCTTCCTTAGCACTTACCTCAAATAATATACCCTATATTTATTTGTTCATGTATTTTATTAAATCTTTTAATATTTGTTTATTATCTTCCTCCTCACTCTTAGGGGGAAGTTCCTAAAAACACTTTTAAGTTTCACAAAAGTTGAAACTTGGCCTCTTTTGTTTACTGCTACATCTGCAGTGCCTAGAGCAGCACTTGGCACAGAGTAAGTGCTGAATAAATATTTGTTGGATGGATGGATAAATGGATGGATGGGCAGGGATAGGATGACATAAAAGCAAACAGAAATGACATAAAAGCAAACAGAAAAATCAAGTATTTTTACCTGGTACATTTATGAACAAGAAATCTCTGTGGCTGCTGTGTGAATGACAACTATGGGAGGCAGGCGAGGTGGAGAAGCAAGGAAACCATTAAGGAGCCTTTGCAAAGATCCAGGGAAGAACAAATGGTGGGTTGGGAGCCCAGACAAATTTTTTCTTTTATAAGAATGAGGAAGGGAAAAGGGAAGATAAAGGACACATTAAATACATAGATATATATCTCCTATCTTTGTAGGTAAATATTTCTCATAGACTTTATGCTTGTAGGATTATGTCTTTAATTTTAGAGATAGATAGATAGAGAGATAGATAGATAGACAGACAGATAGATAGCTCAGAGTTGGTTTCTTTCTGTTAAATTTGCCCACAACCAGATGAACCCTGTACATCAGTATCTCAGTTCTTTCTTCAGCTCAGGAGTGCTGGATTCAATTTTGTCTTTGATTATTATATAACATTTATCCCTCTCTCTTTCTCCCTAAGACCAATTCTCTATATCATGAATCTCCATTCTCTATCCTCTAGCCATAAGTTGTAATGCTCTCTCTCATGGTTTCCATCTCTTTTTCTTGTACTCTGTCTTCATGAGCTTCCCAAGTCTATAATATATACCACTGGATTTGTTTTCTAATGCAATTTAAAACTGTGCACTGCCATTATTGGTTTCCTTATATTTATTCTTTGTCTCAGGCTACAACTTTTCATCTTAGACTGTGGTATGGGGGTGATAACTTCCTATCTTTCTATTTTCCCTTCACAGAAAGCAGAAAGTACATGGTATCTAAAATGTACTTCTATTTTTTTCTAAGATACTTTCTTTTGCATCTTATATTTTCTTTCCTTTTATTTTCTTTTTTTATGCTGAAATATCTTCCTGTGGAATTTAAGTTGTTTCTTTTCCTTAGGTTGTTAGACCTGATCAAAGGTATTTCTATCCTGGCCTGATATTTGTGAAAGATCACAATTCAGATTCTTCATAGTCTCCTTAACTTGTCTATTGTTTAACTGCATGGTCTTAACTGATTTTTTCATTAGGCGGTGAAAGATCTTACAGACTGTACAGATTAGATTGGAGAGAAAGCCAGGTGCTAATAGAAATCTTTGCTTTGTTTTTATTTTCTGTTTGGTAAAACTACTGAGCTGGGCATCACTTTACTCTATATTCTATGAAATTTCACCTCAGCTTCAAGTAGACAATGTGGTTCTCCTGATTCTCCTAGTGACACCACCCATTCCATCAGGGAAATATTATACTACATCACAGAAAAGACTTGTTACTTACCAGCTTCCTATTAGTTGAATATCTTTGACCATGGACACAATGGCTTCTCAACAGATGAATGAAATTCGTATGTTATATTTCCCATATGCACCATGATTTGCCCTTCCCTCTTGATACCACCTCTCCAACCTGGAGAAAGCAGTGCAGTCTTTGTTTTAACTTTCACAGCTCTTCTTGTGATCCTTGCTACTTTTCTTTAATCTAGTCCTAGCTTCTCTAACTTTATGAGAAGTTCCTTGAAGGTTGTGGTATATGTATACCATCTGCCACACTTTCCTTTGCTGATCTCCTTGTAGATTTGGGGGGTCATTTAGGCACAAAATTGAGAGAAGAGGAGGGAAAAAGAAGTTGGCCACTGTTCTTGGATCTCCACAATACCATACCTGTGACTTAGAAAATTAATAAATCTTCATTGGGTGCATTGATAAGTGGATATAGAAGACCCAAGGCATTGGGTGATTTTCACAAGTTCCCACATAGTACGTAAATTCTCACTCTTTCTATGAGGTTCTTATTCAAATTCTATTTATGCTTCAAAGCCTGTACTAAATACTTTCTTTTTATTTCCTAGCAAGCTTTTTCTACTTCCCTATATCCAAGGTAGTTTTTCCCACACTGAGCTCCTAAAGTACTTTTCTCTGTATCTCTCTTATTTCTTTCATCATTGTATTATAGTTATTGAAGAACCTGTCCTGTGCTTCCTATACTTTCAACAATATAAAATGCTTCCTCTTTAGATAGAGCACACTTTGGTAACCTCTAGCATAGCATTTTTATAGGGCTTTTAAGTTTGAAAAAGAAGAGGCAAGCTTGCTTGAATTAAATCAGTCCACAGTATTGATTTCTACCATCCATATGCATATCCTGAAAATTCCACTTGTCTCCTGAGCAGGATGCACCTGAACTGTTGACCTTCTAAATCAAGGGATTACAAGATTTTCCTATAAAAGGCTAAACAGCAAATATTTTCAGTTATGAATGGGTGTGGCATGTCCCAATAAAACTTTAATTACAAAAACAGGCAGTAGGCTGTAGAGTGTAGGTTCCCAACCACTGTTTTAGATCATAGACTTCCCTTATCAGGAAAGTGAAAAATAGGAAAGATTTCCTGATCAGCCAGCACCACTGTATTTGCATAGTGGACTTCTTTAATCAACAGCAGAGTAGGCATTATTAAAAATTTAGTGGTAGCATTGAAAAGAAAGCTTTTACATCCAATCAGGTGTTACCAAACTTCATGGCAGAAGTGACCTATTTCTTAATAAGTCAGTATAGAAACATCTCATAAAATAATCTTTTAAAAATTCAATAGCAAGCACCACTCTGGAATATTTTAAAAAGGTCCCATCTGTGATTTTTTTCCCCTAACAAACAGGTTCCATCTAAGACAGCTGTTTGCAGAATCTTATGGCAGCTAACTCTGCAAACTGACCTACTTCTTCCAAACTAGCTCTGAAAATTGCGTGGTTAGAACAAGCTCTGTGTGTGTGACAGGTTTCTTTTTCAGCTATTGCAACTCAGCTGCTATTTCGTTACTGGCAACTTCGAAATTTGCCTTGATGGTTTCCTAGGTTTTATGGGAAGTCTTAAAGAGAAAAAATAGGCAATTGATAAAAATGGTCACATGATGAACACAGGTGAGGTTTCTCTGGGTTTCAATCATATCCACTCAGGCCATGTCCTCTTTTAGGGCCAGGATCACATCTTATTCATCCATCTTGATGTCATCCACAAACCCTAATGTCTTTCATGTAGTAGTTGTTCAATAAATATCAGTGCAATGAACACATGAATGTATAAGTGGAGGATAAAAAGGAATAATAAGAAGACAGGGAAAGCATGAGCAGTAGCAAAAAAAACATTTTCCTTTACTTGGTTTTCAGGTTGATCAGCTCCATTCATTCATTCAGTCACTCATTCATTCATTGGTAAATATTTCTTGAGTACCTTCTCTGTGCCACTATCCTCATATAGTCATTAGACATCACCCTCCCCACCCCTACCAGGTGCACAGAATCTGTGGTGTCAACACCAGAAATAATTTCTAGAGGCTTAATTCTAAAAGCCAAAGGGATAAATTTGAATTCTGAATATGACTCTTACTGGTATCTGTGATTCTGTCACTAATAAAAATCACAGATATTGGGCGGTGTCTGTGGCTTAAAGGAGTAGGGTGCCAGCCCCATATGCCAGAGGGGGAGGGCTCAAACCCAGCCCTGGCCAAAAACTGCAAAAAAAAAAAAAAAAAAAAAATCACAGGTATTTTCACATCATCTTACTGAAAGTAATTGCTAGAACCAATGCTGGATATTTTTACTTAATGTGTTCATTAAAACCACGTGTATTGTAACATTGTAAATTTGGGTTCTTATTTTATATTTTGATAACTCTATTTCGATATCATTAATTAGCTTTATATATTGTATTTTATGCACTTAAAAACATTATATTAAGAAAGAGTCTACAGGTTTCATCAAATTCCCATAGAGGCCACTGACACACACACACACACACACACACACACACACACACAAAAGATTAAGAGTCCTGCCTTAGAGTCATGTAACATTTTTGCTATAAGAATCTGAAAGCACATCTCAAAGCACCAAAAAAAAAAAAAAAAAAGAATCTCAAAGCACAGAACATGAAAGGACTCATTAGTCTTCATTAGATATGCATGAATAGAGAATGGCTATTATTCCTATAGTTATGAGTGGCTTTTGAGCTCCTTGAAATCTTAGATAGTGATCACTAAGAAGCAACGTGGCTACATTACCAACAGCCCGCATTTTAGACCCAGTGCCCTGGTTCCCTGTCTACCAAAGGCAAATAATTTTTTGGCACAACCATGGACAGGCTGGCAGATCTATGTCAGCTTTCCCTCTGGTAAATGTCAACTCTGTTCCAATAAGGTGTAAACACTTTCCATAAATAATTCATTTATTCTTTATAGTAAAATTACAAAGAAGATGCTATCAGCATCCCCATTTTAAAAATGACAAAACTGAGGCAGAGGGAGGATGATTAACTTGTCTAAGGTCACTTATTAGAAACTGCGGAAGGACTGGCCTAAAAGTAATTTACCCTCTATGTTATACTCCTGCCCTTCATGAGGCAGTATATTTAAATCCAGCCCCTGACTGCACACAGGGAGACAGGATCCCCACCTCCCACACTACGTGGGTGAATATTCAGGCCCTGTTTCTTATAGGAAGTCATATTTTTCTATTCCTTTCTCAGCTGAAAGTATTACCTCCAACTGGCACTTCCTCTATACTTTGGACTTTGTGGGTAGTTTGCAGGCAAAGTAATGAGGGAGGAATTTTCTTTATTTATTTATGCTTACTTTTAGTAGTTCTTGCTCTCTCTCTTTTTCTCTCTCTATACACACATATATACTTTTTTTGAGACAAAGTCTCACTTTGTCACTCTTGCTAGAGTGCTGTGGCATCATAGCACTATGCCACAGTTCCTTAAACTCTTGGGCTCAAGCTATCCTCTAGCCTCAGCCTCCCAAGACGCTGGGACTCCAGGCACCTGCCACACCTGGTTTTTTTAGAGATGAAGTCTTCCTGTTGCTCAGGCTGGTCTCAAACTTGTGAGTTCAGGCAATTTACCCAACTTGGCCTCCTATAGTGCTATGATTATAGGTGTGAGCCACTGTGCCTGGCCTTATGTATTTTTATATCTTCAAGGTATTTTATTGATCATTTCTATGTATCTGGATTGAAGGGTTGAGATATTTGCATCTACTTCCTTTACCATCTTGCCTAGAAGTCTTCTTCTGACTTTATTGCAAAAGCTATGGGTTGAGTTCCATAGTGTCATAGCTCAAAGCAACCACAAACTCTTGGGCTGAAGTGGTTCTCTTGCCTCAGCCTCCAAGTAGCTTGGACTCCAGGTGCCTGCCACAATGCCAGCTATTTTTAGAGATGGGGCCTTGCTCTTGCTCAGGCTGTTCTCAAACTTCTGAGCTCAAGCAATCCAGCCACCTCCATCTCCCAACCCTAATCATACTAGATTATTTGCTCTTTAGTCACGTCTGATGAGTTAATCCCAGTTCAAAAATCATCTTCTCTCTGTAGCTTTCTCTGAGGCAGACTAAATTACCCTTCATCTGTGCTCCAGTCACTTTAAGCAGTGGTCTATTATACCATTTAATCACACTGTAACGCAATGTGAATTTCTTCTCCACTGAATTCTGAGCCTCTCTAATCCATGATGATGTTTTCTTTATCACTGCATTCCCATTACCTAGTACATAATTGACATTCAAATATGTGTAATGCACTGGATCAGAACAAACATTAATCCCATACTCCCTCTGCAAGCATGTCTTTGCTGTATATTCCATGTCATTTCTTTGGGTCAATTGATCAAAATCTACAAAGCAATAACAAAGCATAGCACTTGAAGCCTAAGTTGAAATCACTTAGGTTCAATTCACACAGTCAACCATTCTCAGATTAGGAAAAGATGCTAAGAGCTGTGTAGTTCAATCACGTAACCATCATACTAATATTCTCTACAGCTTCTCAACCTAGCAATCATTTAGAGTTTGACATCTTGTATTTGACCTGTCTTTTATTCCATACATATAACGCAGCAAAAACCTGCCTCTTTCCTGGTGCTGTATCACCGCTAATTCTCTGGGGCTTCCCAGTTCTGTCAAGTTCAACAGCAGTAAAAAGAAATTCAGAGTTCAGTGTTTCTCAGATGTCATCTATCTTCCAGTCCTTGCCCTTCCAAACCACCAGTTGATGATGGTAGAGTTCTGGCAACGTACCTTCTACTTACTTTCTTTTTCTTCTTTTCTCCTCTTGTGTGTGTGTGTGTGTATGTGGGAATTAAGTCAGTAAACTCTCCAGTTTAAACTGACTTTATTTTTATAATTCAGGTTATTTGATGGCACTGATCATGACACTCTTTTACTTTTGTCATTAAAGATGTAGTTATACTAACAATCAAAACATCATTTCCCCCAATCCTGCTCAGGTAAAACAAAAAGGAGGATTAAAACAATTCAGATTAGCAAATATTTCTCTGAAATAGTCTTAGATCTTCTAGATTATTATTCCTGTTTTCTACATCCTGATGCTCTCAAAAATACTATATCTCTGAAAAAGGAATGAATTTTAAATTTGATTATTTCTGCTGGACATTTTAAAAAATAAAAACAAAAGTTTATCTATTTATTTGCTACTGCAATTTTATTTTATTTATTTTTTATTTTTTTATTGTTAAATCATAGCTGTGTACATTAGTGCAATCGCCTGTACCCATTCTAAGATACACCGTAGATGTGGCCCCACCCAATAACCTCCCTCCTCCAAAACCTCCCCCCTCCCTTCCCCTTCCTTGGCCCTTTCCCCATAGTCTTGTGCTATAGTTGGGTTATAGTCTTCATGTGAAAGCTATAATTTAGCTTCATAGTAGGGCTGAGTACACTGGATACTTTTTCTTCCATTCCTGAGATACTTTGCTAAGAAGAATATGTTCCAGCTCCATCCATGTAAACATGAAAGAGGTAAAGTCTCCATCTTTATTTAAGGCTGCATAATATTCCATGGTATACATGTACCACAATTTGCTAGTCCATTCGTGGGTCGATGGGCACTTGGGCTTCTTCCATGACCTAGCAATTATGAATTGGGCTGCAATAAACATTCTGGTACAGATGTCTTTGTTATATTGTGACTTTTGGTCTTCTGGGTATAAACCTAGTAAAGGAATTATAGGATCGAATGGCAGGTCTATTTTTAGGTCTCTAAGTATTCTCCAAACATCCTTCCAGAAGGAACGTATTAGTGGGCATTCCCACCAGCAGTATAGAAGTGTGCCCTTTCCTCCACATCCATGCCAGCATTTCTGGTTTGGGGATTTTGTTATGTGGGCTACTCTTACTGGGGTTAGGTGATATCTAGGAGTAGTTTTGATTTGCACTTCTCTGATGATTAAGGATAATGAGCTTTTTTTCATGTGTTTGTAGATTTTGCATCGGTCTTCTTTAGAGAAGTTTCTCTTTAAGTCCCTTGCCCACCCTGAGATGGGGTCACGTGTTCTTTTCTTGTTAATATGTTTGAGTTCTCTGTGGATTCTGGTTATTAGACCTTTATTGGAGGTATAACCTGCAAATATTTTCTCCCATTCTGAGGGATGTCTGCTTTCTTTACTTACTATGTTCTTGGCTGTGCAGAAGCTTTTTAGTTTGATCAGGTCCCAGTAGTGTATTTTTGATACTGCTTCAATTGCCTGGGGAGTCCTCCTCATAAAATATTCACCAAGGCCGATTCCTTCAAGAGTTTTCCCTGCACTTTCTTCAAGTATTTTTATAGTTTCATGTCTTAAGTTTAAATCTTTTATCCAGTGAGAGTCTATCTTAGTTAATGGTGAAAGGTGTGGGTCCAGTTTCAATCTTCTACAGGTTGCCAGCCAGTTTACCCGGCACCATTTGTTAAATAGGGACTCTTTTCCCCACTGAATGTTTTTACTTGGCTTGTCAAAGATCAAATAATAGTAAGTAGCTGGATTCATCTCTTGGTTCTCTATTCTGTTCCAGACATCTACTTTTCTGCTTTTGTGCCAGTACCATGCTGTTTTGATCACTATGGATTTATAGTACAGTCTCAGGTCTATAGCGTGATTCCTCCTACTTTGTTTTTATTGCTGAGTAATGTTTTGGCTATTCGAGGTTTTTTCTGATTCCATATAAAACGAAGTATTATTTTTTCAAGACCTTTAAAGTATGACAATGGAGCTTTAATAGGAATTGCATTAAAATTATATATTGCTTTGGGCAGTATGGACAGTTTAACAATGTTGATTCTTCCCAGGTGCTACTGCAATTTTAGAAAAGGAGAGTTAGACTAACTCCTATAGTCCCCTTTGCTTTGGCCCCTCCCTTTCTTACTCTATCTTGGAGAAATTATTTGAATGCCTGGCCCATGGATGGCATTCTCCTCTAGTTCTGCCACTAATGTAGATTTTTCTCCCATTTGATTATGTCATGGAGGATCTTGCGAAAGTATGAGGTTTAAATGCTTGTTTAGATTAAAAAAAAAAAAGTAAGGCAGACACTATCTTCTTCAGTCTTCAACTTCATTCTTCCTCAGAATGAAGAAATGCTAATCCCTTATGGTCAAAGTCAAGGGTAGTGCCAGGCTATGTTTTCTAGGGTTACTAGAGGGCCTGTATGTATATGGTGATGGTCCTTTCTTCCTTGTGTTTCCATGAGACAAAATCAGCAAGCTCACCCTGGCCATCTCTAACTTGCTTTAGCATACTCCATTCTCTCTTCTCCTCCCTTGAGCTTCTTGGTGTATTGTCATCATATTGATCAGAAAACGTAAGCTTCAAGAAATGAGTTTTTATATGTGAAAGAGAGCAAGCTCCCTTCTGCAATAGGGTTAGTTGTGCCTTGCAGCCTACCTTGTTGGAAAGGTTTGTGCTGGCTTTAAAGGACATGTTTTGATGATAAGGATGAAGTGGCATTTGACTCCCATTGCCCACTTCCCCTTGTATATATAACTCCATCCAGAATAACCCACCAGTCAGCCTATTCTACCTGCATCAGACCAGTGCTGTAGCATATACTACAGCTCTGAAGGGAAATGTCTACTTTGGACAGGCTCAGAGATGTGGCTTGCAATGGAATCCTTCAGTGTCCACTGGGCCTTTGGATTCCCACAGATGAAGTCAAAGAGGAAAACCACTGAGACTTTCAGAAAGAAAGAAGGTAGGGACCAGCTTTAGGTCAGAGAAGCCCCCATGTTGAGATGTATCGCACTCAGCAGAATATCAGCCCTTTTCTACAAAGGGGAATGGTATTTTCATCAAACCCATCTCTTTCTTCTGCTTTGGAAACCAAGAGAAGTGAGGGTGTAGTGCCCAGCAGAGAAACAGACATCTGCCACTCCATGTTCACACACCATCAATTCAGCCAAATAACTTCATTTTCCAAATGCATAATACCTCTTACATTTGGACAGCTGTCACCAAACAAACGTGGAGTCAGAGACCTTCCTGGACAAATACTTCTTCAGCAGAGCAATGTAGGGGAGGAGGTGGGCCAGCCTGGGGAGCCAGGATTTTCAGTGGGAGGGAATGCACTTAAAGTTTCAAAAGACATACATTGCATGTGATACTCTACAACTTTGTTTTTGTGGTCCTTGTGCATGCCGGAGAGAGGAAATAATTGTACTGGGAGGGAGGCAGCTGTGATACTGTAGGAAAAGGAGCTACATGCCCAGACAGAATACTGAGTGTAAACAGATCTGAAATGGATGGCTCAGTGCAAGTCTGTTCTTGTACAGCCCCACGGACACATTTAAATTCCACAAAAATGATGCACACACTTGGTCCTCACCCTCTAAGTTCTCATACAAACAACTTCAATGCAAAATCTCTGAGAAAATATAAGATTAAGTCCCTAGTCCAGCCCATGGCCAGAGACGCTACCCTCCAGCTCCCGACCCAGCTCTTGAGACACATGACCCCAGGCCAGCAACTCCCACCCAGCCCCTGCAACCCATGGCCCAAAGCTGGTGACTCACACTCCACTCCTGTGACCATGCGGCCCACAGCTGGTGATTCCACCCTTTGGCTCCCTCCTCGCCTGGCTCCTGAGGCCTCCCACCCTCACCAGCAACTTCTGCCCAGCTCCTGCAACCCCTGAGGCCCCTAAGACCAATGACTCCACCCTCTGTTTCCCTGCCTGGCTCCTGTGATCGATGGGGCTGGTGGCAGCACCCTCCAGCTCCCCACCAGCTCCTGCAACTTGTACACAGTATCACCCCAGACCATCAGCACCACCCCCGACAGTGGCAGCACAGCCTCTGACAGTGATGGCGGCTCCACAGTCCCTCCCACTGGGGTCAGATTGAGCTGCCGGTGGACCCACACTGCCTAGATGCTGAAGACCTTTTGAACTCTCCCACCTGACTGGTGTTTGTGTTGACTGGGACAATTGGTTTAGAACTCTTGACTTGGGCGAAGTTTGTACCCTGGTTGTGTTGTGGGAGTGTGGGATTCTCCCCTTCCAGTTGTCACATGTGGGGGGGGGTATGGGTGTCTTAGTTGCTCATATATCTCTACAGCTGAGATTTCAACCCAAAGCCACTGATTCACTAGGATTGGACAGAGACTAGCTTAATACCCATCCAGGCCATCTAGCCCCACCACAGCAAGCAGGTTCGCAGAGTTTCAGGATGTAGTTCTGAATGGGACCTTTGGAAAGCTCTAAGGAAAAAGTAGCAATCACCAGTCCCAGTTCTTTGGTAAAGGGCTGGTTAATTACAACTCCAGGAGCCCTCAATTCAATTTCACCTTGCCAGATTCTTTAGTCAAACAGTGAAAAGTAATCATGGGGTGGAATCAGTGGGAAAACTCTGGCAATATGAACAACCAGAGTAGATCGACTCCCCCAAGGAATGACAAACGAGACACAACAGATGATCACATTTATAAACAAATGGCTGAGATGTCAGAAATCAAATTCAGAATTTGGATTGCAAATAAAATTAACAGAATGGAGGTAAAGATGGAATTAGAAATTCAAGAAGCAATTCAAACATTGTCTCAAGAACTCAAGTTGAAAGACAAAATCACCAAAGATTTTGACACATTGAGGCAAGAACTTGCACCCCTCAAAGATCTGAGAAACACAGTAGAATCCCCCAGTAACAGAATTGAGCAGGCAGAAGAAAGGATCTCCAACTTTGAAGACAAAGCTTTTGAACATTCCCAAATGCTCAAAGAGGAAGAGAAGTGGCAAGCAAAAATGGATCATTCCCTGAGAGAATTGTGGGACTACTCCAAAAAAGCAAACATTCACCGGATAGGAATCCCCGAAGGAGAAAAGGATGGTCCAAAAGGCACAAATACTCTACTCCAAGAGATAATTGAGGAGAACTTTCCAAGCATGCAAGAGATACTGAAATTCAGATAGCAGACAGTTTCAGAACCCCAGCACAACTCAACCCAAATAAAGCATCTTCTAGACACATGGTAATTAACTTTGCCAAAGTTAATATGAAAGAGAAAATCCTGCAGGCAGTCATAACCTACAATGGGAAGAATATTAGAATGACTGCAGATCTCTCTGCTAAAACTATTCAAACCAGAAGAGGATGGTCATCGACCTTCAATCTCCTAAAACAAAACAACTTTCAGCCCAGGACCCAGCATCCAGCTAAATTGAGCTTCATTTATGATGAATAAATTAAATACTTTAATGAAGAACTACATATTGAAGAAATTTGCCATAACCAAACCAGCTCTTCAGGATATCCTCAGACCCATTCTCCATAATGACCAGCACAGTGCTTTACCACCAAAGTAAACTCACTCTGAAATTCTTGACCAAAACCTAATTTCCACAGTGGTGAAAAGATTCAAAGTATCCACTGAACTTTTGAAAAACTTGACACCCAAAATACTACCAGACTTATCAATACTCTCAATTAATGTGAACGGCTTAAACTTTCCTCTTAAGAGGCACAGGTTGGCTGATTGGATACAAAAACTCAAGCCAGATATCTGCTGCATACAAGAATCTCATCTTACCTTACAGGATAAATATAGACTCAGGGTGAAGGGATGGGCATCTGTAATCCAGGCAAATGGAAATCAGAAAAAAGCAAAGGTGGCAATTTTATTTGCAGATACACTAGGCTTTAAACCAACAAAAGTAAGGAAAGACAAGGATGGTCACTTTATATTTGTTAAGGGAAACACTCAACATGATGAGATGTCAATTATTAACATTATGTGCCCAACCAGAATGCTCCTCAATTTATAAGGGATACCCTAGAATATATGAGCAATTTAATATGTTCCAGCACCATAATAGTTGAAGATTTTAACACTCCTTTGGCAGTGTTGGATAGATCCCCCAATAAGAAACTAAGCAAAGAAATTTTGGACTTAAATGTCACCATACAACAATTGAATTTAACAGATACCTACAGAACATTTCATCCTAACAAAACTGAATACACATTCTTCTCATCAGCCCATGGAACAGCCTCCCAAATTGATCACATCTTAGGTCACAAGTCTAACCTCAGCAAATTTAAAAGTATAGAAATTATTCCTTGTATTTTCTAGGATCATCACACAATAAAAGTTGAACTCACCAATAACAGGAATCTGCATACTCATACAAAGACATGGAAACTAAATATCTTTATGCTGAATGATAGCTGGGTCATAGATGAGATCAAGAAGGAAACCGTCAAATTTTTGGAACAAAACAATAATGAAGACACAAATTATCAGAACCTGTGGGATACTGCAAAGGCAGTCCTCAGGGGAAATTTATAGTGTTGCAACTCTTCCTCAAGAGAATGGAAAGAGAGGAAGTCAGTAACTTAATGGGACATCTTAAGCAACTGGAAAAGGAAGAACATTCCAACTCCAAATACAGAAGAAGAAAAGAAATAACTAAGATTAGAGCAGAACTAATATGAAATCAAAAACAAAATAATTATTCAAAAGATCAATGAATCAAATAGTTTTTTGAAAAATTCAACAACATTGATAAACGTTTGGCGAACCTAACCAAAAATAGAAAATTAAAGTTCCTAATATCATTAGTCAGAAATGACAAGGGTAAAATAACAACAGATACCTCAGAAATTCAAAAATTCCTTAATGAATACTTCAAAAAACTTTATTCTCAGAAATATAAAAATCTGAAAGAAATTGACCATTACTTGGAAGCACACCAACTTTCTAGACTTAATCAGAAATAATTTGAAATGCTGAACAGACCTATAACAAGTACTGAATTAGAATCAACTATATGAAATCTCCCAAAAAACAAGAGTCCAGCACCAGATGGCTTCACATCAGAATTCTACCAAACCTTTAAAGAGGAAACTAGTACCTATATTACTTAACCTTTTCCAAACCATCAAAAAAGAAGGAATACTCCCCAACACATTCTATGAAGCAAATATCACCCTGATCCCCAAACCAGGAAAGTCCCAACAAGAAAAGAAAACTATAGACCAATATCTTTAATAAACATAGATTTCAAAATATTCAATAAGATCCTAGCAAACAGAATTCAGCAACACATCAAATGAATTATATACCATGACCAAGTGGCTTTTATCCCAGGTCCTCAAGCTTGGTTCAATATATGTAAATCTATAAATATAATTCATCACATAAACAAACTAAAAAACAAAGATCATATGACTCTCTCAATAGATGCAGAAAAAGCTTTTGACAATATCCAGCATCCTTTCATGATCAGAACACTTAAGAAAATTGGTATAGAAGGGACATTTCTTAAACTGATAGAGGACATCTACGGCAAACCCACAGCCAATATCATATTGAATGGAATAAAATAGAAATCACAGAAAACATTTCCACTCAGATCAGGAACCAGGCAAGGTTTCCCATTGTCTCCACTGCTTTTTAACATTGTAATGGAAGTCTTTGTCATCACAATCAGGGAAGAGAAGGTGATCAAGTGTATACAAATAGGGTTAGAGGAGATCAAACTTTCACTCTTTGCAGATATGATTTTATACCTGGAAAACCCCAGGAACTCAACCACAAAACTCTTAGACATGATCGAAGAAAATAGTAGCATTCAAGATATAAAATCAATACTCACAAATCCGTGAATATTGTGATTTTTATATATACCAATAATAGTCAAGCCAAAACAACAGTCAAGGACTCTATTCCCTTTGTAGTTGTGCCAAAGAAGATGAAATATTTGGGAATTTACCTAACAAAGGACGTGAAAGATCTCTATAAAGAGAATTATGAAACTCTGAGAAAAGAAATAGCTGAAGATATTAACAAATGGAAAAACATACCATGCTCATGGCTAGGAAGACTCAACATTGTTAAAATGTCCATACTACCCAAAGCAATTTACAAATTTAATGCAATCCCTATCAAAGCACCACCATCATACTTTATAAAGATCTAGAAAAAATAGTACTTCATTTTATATGGAAACAGAAAAAACCTCAAATAGCCAAGACATTACTTAGAAATAAAAACAAATCAGGAGGAATCACACTACCAGACTTCAAAATAAACTATAAATCTATAGTGATCAAAACAGCATGGTATTGGCACAAAAATTGAGAGGTAGACTCATGGAACAGAATTGAGAACCAAGAGATGAGCCCAGACACTTATGTCATTTGATCCTTGATAAGCCCATCAAAAATATAAATTGGGTAGACCAAAAATCACATTATAACAAAGATATTTGTACCAGAATGTTTATTGCAGCCTAATTCATAATTGCTAAGTCATGGAAAAAGCCCAAGTGCCCATTGATTCACAAATGGATTAATAAATTGTGGTATATGTACACCATGGAATATTATGCAGCCTTAAAGAAAGATGGAGACTTTACCTCTTTCATGTTTACATGGATGGAGCTGGAACATATTCTTCTTAGTAAAGTATCTCAAGAATGGAAGACAAAGTATTCAATGTACTCAACCCTACTATGAAACTAATTTATGGCTTTCATATGAAAGCTATAACCCAGTTATAACCTAAGAATGTGGGGAAAAGGGAGAGGGAGGGGAGGGAGGGGGGAGGACGGGTGGAGGGAGGATGATTGGTGGGATTACACCTGCGGTGCATCTTACAAGGGTACATGTGAAACTTAGTAAATGTAGAATATAAATGTCTTAACGCAATAACTAAGAAAATGCCAGGAAAGCTATGTTAACCAGTGTGATGAAAATATGTCAAATGGTCTATAAAACCAAGGTATGGTGCCCCGTGATTGCATTAATGTACACAGCTATGATTTAATAATACACCTCAATATATATAAATAAATTGGGGGAAAGATTCCCTATTTAACAAATGGTGCTGTGAGAATTGGCTGGCGACTTATAGAAGACTGAAACTGGACCCATACCTTTCACCTCTAACAAAAATTGACTCTCACTGGATAAAATATTTAAACTTAAGACATGAAACTATAAAGATTCTTGGAGAAAGTGCAGGAGAAACCCTTGAAGAAGTTGGCCTGGGATAATACTTTATGAGGAGGACGCCCTGGGCAATTGAAGCAACACCAAAAATACATTACTTGGATCTGAATCAAACTAAAAAGCTTTTGCACAGCCAAGAACACAATAAGTAAAGCAAGCAGAAAACTCTCAGAATGGGAGAGGATATTTGCAGGTTATGCTTCTGACAAAGGTTTGATAACCAGAATCCACAGAGAACTCAAACTTATTAATAAGAAAAGAACAAATAACCCCATGTCATTGTGGGCAAGGGACTTGAACAGAAGCTTCTCTGAAGAAGATAGGCACATGGCCTACAGACACATGAAAAAATACTCATCATCTTTAATCATCAGAGAATTGCAAATCAAAACCACTTTGTGATATCATCTAACTCTCATAAGAGTGGCTCACATAACAAAATCTCAAAACTACAGATGTAGGCATGGATGTGGAGACAAGGGAACACTTCTGCACTGTTGGTGGGAGTGCAAGCTAATACGTCCCTTTTGGAAAGAAATATGGAGAATACTCAGGGACATCAAGGTAGACCTGCCATTTGATCCTGCAATTCCTCTACAGGGTGTATATCCAGAAGACCAAAAATGACTTTATAACAAAGATATTTGCACCAGATTGTTCACTGCAGCTCAATTCATAATAGCCAAGTCATAGAAGAAGCCCAAATGCCCATCCATCCATGAATGGATTAATAAATTGTGGTATATGTATACCATGGAATATTATGCAGCCTTAAAAATGATGGAGACTTTACTTATTTTGCATTTACATGGATGGAGCTGGAAAATATCCTACTAAAGTATCTCAAGAATGGAAGAGAAAATATCCAATGTACTCAGTATTATTATGAAACCATTTTACAATCACTCACACTTTCATACGAAGAATAGATCACAACTATGGCCCAAGATGAAGGAGGGATGAGGGAGTATGGGCGGGGAAGGGGGAGATCAGATCGAAGGAGGGTGAATGGTGTGATCATACCTATGGTGCATAATGCAAGGGTATGTGTCATATCTATTAGTATAGAGTAAAAATGCTTTAACACAATAATTAAGTAAACGAGATGAGGTATATATTAACCAGTGTGATGTAAGCATTCCTAATTCTATATGAAATCAGCACATTGTACCCCATAAATGCATTAATGTATACATGATCTATGTGTTTGTGATTTAATTAAAAAATAAAAAGATTAAGTCCCTAATCTGGACTATAGCTATAAAAACATAGGTAATAAAAGCCAAAAGAAATGTCTGAAGAAATGATCATCCTCTAGCTACAGTTCATCTTTCCAAGGACCTTAATGTACATCAGCTCTAAAGTAAAAATCTATGGGACCTCACACACAAGTCACAACATCTCTGACCCTCTTTTCCTTGTGTGTTAAATAGGAATAATAAAACCTGCATGACAAAGTTTAGATGACCCAATATTTGAGTGTAAATCCAAGGGTATAAATAAGTAATCGTTTTTATTTATTTCATCCCTAGAGAGACCGAGAAATTACAAATTCTACTTTCTATGGCTCTTTCCCTTGCAAGAACAAGTACCATTGTATGTATGAGGGTTCTTGCTTTCCTGGAGCAAGAGAAGGGTAAGAAAATAAAAACTTAAAAGGAAGCATCAAACAAGAAGAGGCCACTTCTCCAGAAACTGCAAGCAGTCTTGTCAGCTGCCTAATCATTTGCCAAAGCCTGAGGACACTGTCTAGGGAGAAAGTGAGGGTACAATGGCTTATTGTCTAGGGACTGGCCTTCCAGCCAGGTGGAAGCTTCACTCCCAGCTTTCACTCCCATCTGAAAGGAATGGAAAATTATGTCATGGGAAAACTCAAAGAGAAACTGTTGATCTCCTCCAAGTCACTGAATTTTGTCACCTCTGTCTCTTGGACTGCATAGACAGACTGCTATTCCGATTTTGCCAAGTTAAGTATATTGCTTGCCACTTATGAGGTATAAAATCAGGCATCTGAAAGTCAGCTTTCTCACAGAATTTCCTCCCACTTTGGGGATTAGGAGTTATTTTACCCAACTTGCAGTTGAAGAAACTGAGATTCAGAAAGGAAAAAAAATATTGATCAAAACTATACAGTAAATAAAGGGGAGGATCTGGGTAAATTTGAGTAGCCTAGCAAAGGATTTGGGGGCTCTGGGGATCCTTCTCTAATTCCCACTTAAATAGTAACTGTTGTTCACTTAAATAGTAACTGTTGTTGGCTACTGTATGTACTCCTCAACTGAACCTGAGCTGGACACTTCCATAACGTCAAATTCATTTCTTCTAATAAAAAGAAGCCACAGGGGTTCAGAAGTACAATTATAAATCTCCATTTGTAGATGGAAATAAATGGAGCTTAGATATTAAGGGTCATTCAAAATTCAAGGGAGAATAGGCATAGAAATAGCTAGTCAACTCCCCAAACTAAAACTCATTTCACTGGATAAAGTTTCAATTATTAGCTAGAAGGCATTGGGTAAGTTATTTAATTTCTCTGAGCTCTCATCCTTTGGGCAATGAGATAACAATACTTCATACAGTGTCATGATGAGAACAATTCCTAATGATTACTGTTAAAGACTACATTGGGCCACACTTATGTAAGGGCTTCATGAATGTCTACCTACAGCTAAATACTAGGTTCTGATTTCAGGACAGAGGAGTAATCTTTCAATATAATGATCTTCCTACAGATCATAGTGATATTCTTTGGACTAACTTCCCCTAAAACAACTACCTTCTCACTGGAGTGTGAAGACAAGCAAAATATTTGTGAGGGAAGTCAAAAGTCAGAAGAAGGAATCTTCATGAGTTGAGTTTCCCATTTGCAGGAATTTACCTCTGTGGCAGATTTCAGTCATGACGTAAGGATGCTAAAACTATGGAAAACCCACTGACTCTTTGGTCAACCTGGGATAACCATGGCTGCTGAAAAGTGAGGGAGTCCTGCCATGAGGGTCTTTCTGCCCTAAAGCTGGTGAGAGTCTGAGAAGAATCCTAAATTTCATGTAAACCCTGCCCATGTCTCTGATTAAACTGGGACCACATATGCATGAGATACATTGCAAGCAGCCAGTTGAATATAGAATATTGAAAGAGATTTAAGCTGCCACTCACCTAACCAAGTTAATGCAGGATATAAACATCAACATTCATCGAAGAAATATAATAGAATCCAAAACATCACATTAGCAATATTCAGGATTCAATCCAAAACTACTCTACATATGGAATGTAATGAATATGTGACCCATTCCTGAAAGAAAAGGCAATCAACAGAGGCCAAGAGATATTTTAGATGCTAAAGTTATCAGACAAGGGCTATAAATCAGTTAGTATAAGTATGTTCAATATGGTAAAGAAAAATGTGCTCATAATGAATGAAAAGAGAGGATATTTAAGTATTATTTTCCTGTGACTGCTATTAAAAATTACCATAAACTTGGTGACAAAAGAAATTTATTCCTTCACAGTTCTGGAGGTTAAGTCTGAAATCAAGTTGTCAGTTGGGTCAAGCTCTGACAGCTCTGAGGGACAATCTTTCCTCACCTCTTCCAGCATCTGGTGGCTCAAGGTCTTCCTTGGATTGTGCCTGCCTAACTCTAACCTCAGCTTCTGTTTTCATATTGTCAAGAATTCTCCTTTGCATCTGTCTTCTCCTCATTTATCTCTGATAAAGACACTTGTCATTGGATTTAGTTCCCACATGGGTAATTCAGGACGATCTCATCTCAAGATTTTTAACTTAATCACATCTACAAAGAACCCTCCTCCAAAGGAAGTAACATTCACAAAGGCTGGATGTTAGGACTTAGACATATCTTTTTGAAGGCCATCATTCAACATACTATTAAGTATCAGACACACTTTTGAGAATCACAAGGTCAAAATTAAAAAGGCAAAAAAATCATGACCATTAACAAAAGGCTCACAATCTAATGTAGAAATATGATACTAATATGAAATAATTCCATGAATTTATAAAAAAAATATTTAAAAAGCCCCTTTCATGTAATCCTTAGCACAGGTCTGTGCACACCTGGGTTCTCAATCTACAGGACCATGTGTGGAGACAATATTTCCTTTTCATAAATGATCTGCATGAGACCCAAAGAAGTGATGGGCTTATTGTAGGTCATTCCCTCAGTACAGTGTGGTGGTTAAGGAAGGATAATATCACATCCTTCAGAGATATTTCTGAGGATGATTTACATGTCTCTATTAGCACAATGTCTGATACACAATAAGTTCTCAAAAAAGACAACTTAAAAAGTTTCATTAAAGGACACTTAGTTATGATAAATGGTAGAGATGATGTTCTGATGTGCCTGTCTCTCAAATCCATGATTTTTCTTATTATACCATAAAGTGTTAAGCAGAAAAGCTAGGGAATATGTCCTATCTGTTCTCTCTGTACAAAATGATTTCCTCAAATCCTTAATCTTTCTATGGCTGGTAGAAGAAGACATACCTCTTCTTCTTCTTCCTCCTTCTCCTAACATCTTTGTTGAGCTGTAATTCATGTAAATACAATTAACCTATTTAAAATATATAATTCAATGGCTTTTACTATATTCACAATGTTTTACAATCATCACCACATTTTAACACCCACTCCTCAAAAAACTCTATACCCATTAAAAGCCACCCCCTTTGATTTCTCCCCTCTATCCCTTGGCAACCATTAATCCACTTCCTGTCTCTATAGTTTTGCCTCTTCTAAACATTTCATATAAATGGAATCACACAGTATGTGATCTTCCGTGAGTGGCCTTTTTCACTTGGCATGTTTTCAAGATTCACCTATGTTATAGCAGGTACCAGCACTTTATTACTTTTTATTGCCAAATAACATTCCATTGTATGGACATACCAATTATTTATCCATTCATCAGTTGAGGAATACTAGGTTGTTTCCACTTCTTTAACTACTGTGAATGATACTTCTATGAATATTTATATATAATTCTTTTTGATTAGACATATGTTTTCCTCTCTCTTGGGTATATAGCTAGGACAGGAGCTGCCAGGGCATAAGGTAACACTGTAGGTTTGGGGAACTGTCATACTCTTTTCAAAGCAGCTGCTTCATTTTACATTCTCACTAGCAGAATATGAGGGCTCCGATTTCTCCACATCCCTGCCCACGCTGTCATTTTTATTCTAGCCATCCTAGTGGGCGTAAAGCAGTATCTTATTATGGTTTGAACTGCATTTGACTGATAGCTAATGCTGATGAAAAACTTTTCATGTGCTTATTGGTCATTTATAGATATTTCTTTGGAGAGCTACCAATTCAGATCCTTGGCCCTTAAAAAAACAAAAAAAGTTGTCTTTTTTGCTATATCACTTCTATGGCAACATAAAAAAATTAATTTTGATAAAGTCCAATGTATCTATTTCTTCCTTTGTTGTTTGTGCTGATTTCTTGGTACCCAGGTCACCTTTTATTGTTTTCCTTGTAGCTTTTATGCTCATCTCAAATTTTACTTATTTATTAGCATACTAGCTTATTTTCTGTCTCCAGCTTGAATCTAATAACACCCTGAAGGCAAGAAATGTATGTTGTGCCCATTGCTTCATCTCCAGCGCCTGAAGAAAATCTTTTGTCCACTTGATAAATATTTTACATCAAAATAAGATTCTTTATACTATCCCTGCAAAAAGCAAGGCAGTTGAAGGAATTAGCAATGAGGAAAGGGTAGTATTTGGTGGTTTGTTTATTCTCTCCCCATAAAGCAGTCTCAGAAGCATTACCTGCAGCCTCCATGCATTCTTACCTGGAGTCAAGGCTCTGTGAATTTGGGGAAAGCAAAGGCCCAGCCGCTCAGAGGTTGTCTGGGGCAGGGCACGGCTGCCTATATGAAAATGAGGCTGAGCTATAGTTAGGCAACATCTGCTCATTGAAACCGGCCAAAGGCATCAGCAGCCTCATACAGCTTTGTTCCTAGGACTGACAGCCGTTGGGTGTCCCTGAAGAGCTCTCACTCAGACATGGTTGGTAGCAGACCCAATAGTTGCTCAACTCTGCAAGCTAATTGATCGTTGTTTGGCCATTAGCATTGCTTCGCTCCTACACACTTTCCAGGCTCAATCCTCTCTCTGCATATCACCATCACGTATAGGGTTTATTTTCTTTCCTGGTTAACTTTGTGAAAAGAAGAATGTACTTGGCTCATTTCAGTCAAAAAAAAAAAAAAAAAAGGAAGTAAAAAAGGAAGCCCTTACTTAAATGGTTTATTTTATCTTCCCTGAATCCCAGGTCTACTGCTTCCTCTTGTCGTAACAATTTAAAAGAGGCCTCTGAAAGGGTTTTATGTCAGAGAATAATATAAAAGATGTAATTTTACTGGGAATAGTGATAGTGATGTTACCAAAATGCCAGCCCCTGACTCATCCAGGCGTGATCCTTTACTCCCAAACTCAGTTAGTCCACTCCTTTTCCATTTGATCCCACAATCCCACTACTAGGTATCAGATGAGAATAAAAAAAAAAATCATTTTACCATAAGGATGTTTGCACTAGAATGTTTATTACAGCTCAATTCATAATCACCAACATGTGAAAACAACCCAAGTGCCCATCAACCCATGAATGAATTAATAAACTGTGGTATATGTATACCATGGAATACTATTCAGCCATAAAGAAAGATGGAGACTTTGCATCTTTTGTAATTACTTGGAAGGATTTGGAGAACATCCTCCTAATTTAAGTATCACAAGAATGAAAAAGCAAGGATCCAACATACTCGATATTAATATGAAACTAGGAGATAAACAACTACAGGCCACGTAGAGAGGAAAACATCACCAAATTCACAAAGGGAGGGGGAAGGCAGAAAGAAGAAAGCAGGGGAGAGGCAGGGGAAAGAGGGAAGGGTGTTAGTAAACTCCCACCTAACAGTACAACGTAGGGGTATATGGCACACCTCCTGGGAGAAGGGCTCAACTACAATGTGCACTTTACCTAACAAACACAATGAATGCAACCTAATTGCATGTACCCAAATATTAGTCTGAAGGAAAAAAAAAATGAACATCTGACGTTGTATACGGCTGGCTTTAAAGAAAAGTTGGCAGCATTTAGAATTACTGAGAAAAGCTCAAAGAAGGAAAGAAGGAAAGAAAGAAAGAAAAAACAAACAAACAAAAACTCACTAGGGAACCTAAACCTTATCACTCTATGGGACAGAAAGATCTGGAATAGACTATAACTAGTGGGTCTGGAGGAAATCATAAAACTTACATGGGATGGGCTTGGCTCTGTGATGAGGTTTGTGTGTTTTCTTTTCCTGCCTTGTATTAGTTCCATGCCAGAGCTGAAGGCCCTCAACCTTGTTGGCCCCAAATCCTCCTCTCTTTAGGCCAGTAGTTCTCATTATTGTCAGTATTTGCCCATTAGAATTCCTTGGAGAGTTCTGCAAAAGTGCTAATTTTCAGGCCCCAGTCCTGACCAATTAAGTCATAATTTCTGGGTGTGGGGACAGAGCATCTGAAATTTCAAAAGGTCCCTCAGTAAAGCCAGAGTAAGGAACCACTTGGTGATATTAAGAAGGAATCTTGCCCCAGGATCTCGGCTGCCAACACCTGCATGGCTGTAAACATTAGCTCCCAAATGGCTCCTGAGAGCTTAGCCTGAGTCTGAGATTGCCACACTCTCGTAGGTGGAGAGGGTCAGCCTGACTTCACCATGGTGCCTCAGGCTTCATTTCTTCTCTTCCCTACTGACCCAGTTTGATCCCAGAAAGTCTGAGTGCTCTAGACAGTTAGGTCTGGGTTGAGCTAGAAGCTAACTCTGAGCTTAGGGCATTTAGCTGCATCCCTGAGAGGACTACTGACGGGCCCACCTAGCTGGAGCCCCACATTCCACAAGTGCTGCCTCTGAGACTATGTGGGCATCCAGGCCTCCCAGTGCTATCAGATAGCTGACTGCCAGCTGGCAGTCATGGCACCAGCTGTTGTGTGGGCTGTGGGTTTCCTGAGATGTGAATGCATCCTGATCCCCACTGGTCCTAGGGGGTGGTGACTATTAATAAACTCTGTGCCCCTGAGGAAGTCTGCTCCGGAACTGGGGCAAGTATAACCCTAAGTGGGAGGCTCCTGACACCAAATTTGGAATGTCAGGAAAGGCAGAGGTAGGACCTGCCAGAGACGGGAGCCAGAGATGACAGCTCTTCGGAAGTGCGTGGGAGGGTTGACCTTCTGGCCCCTCTTTCCTGATTCTGTCCTGGCTCCCTTCCATATTCAAATTCCAGCTAACAGCTAGACTCTATGGGGGTGAAAGCACTCTTTAGAGGCAAAAGTAAAGACCTCATTAAATGGAAGAATCCAGAGAATAGAATGAATGGAAATGAAACACTTTCAAATGCTCCTCAGGAGGCCGGGGCAGAATGCTCTTCTCAACGGAGAGCATTAGCAGGCAGAGGCCCAGCTTCACACAGCTGACGGTGGGGGTAGAGGATGTATACCCAGCTTTCTCCCCCTCCCAACAGTCCCAAGGCTGTAGGTGATAGAACTTAAGCCTGGCTGGGAGAGACCTGAAGAATTTGGCTTCAAACCCACCCTTCCAATCTCTCATAAACTCTCACTCCTAGTTGTATGGAATCCCTAAGACAGGCCTGGCTTTTTCAGTCTGAAATGTTAGGATTTAAAAAGAAAAAGGGAGGAATGATAAAAATAAGTAATTTAAGTTGTCCTGATTTCCCAAGAATCTTGGATGGGGGAAAACCTCTATTTGGGCCCAAAGTGCTTCTTAAGTAAAGAAAATGAGATCTTTTACATAACCTTGGATCAGCCTGGCAGTGCCAAGCCTTGGGCCACATCAAAACCATGAAATCAATAAAGGCATCTCAGCAGAGAAGAAAGCTGCGGGGCACATGGCTCAGGCTTGTAATTCCCACAGTTTGGAAGACCGAGGCAGGAGGATGGGTTAAGCCCAAGAGTTTGTGACCAAACCGGACAACATAATGAGACCCCATTTCTACAAAAAAAAAATAATAATTTTTTTAAATCAGCCAGGAGTAGTGCTGTGTGCCTGTAGTCCTAGCTACTCAAGAGGCTGAGGCAGGAGGATTGTTTCAGATTATAGGAATTTGAGGTTATAGTAAGCTGTGATGCTACCGCATTCCAGCCTGAACAACTCTACAAAAAAAGCAGTAAGATGGGCAGCGCCTGCGGCTCAAAGGAGTAGGGCGCCGGCCCCATATACTGGAGATGGCGGGTTCAAACGCACCCCCGGCCAAAAACTGAAAAAAATTTTAAAAAGCAGTAAGATCCTCACTCTCTGGCTGAATTGTTATATGATGCTCTACAAACTCTTTAGTTTGCCTAAGTCTTATTTTTATTTGTAAATTAGGGATAATAAATACCTGAAAACAAAATAAAATATATGAATGACGTGAACTCTTTACTCCAATGAATAGCAGATATCAATATATGTCTGTGGCATTCTAGGACATACCTAGACCTTCCTGATAGTGATGATAATAACAGCTCATAGTTGTATTTATGAACCATTTACTACATTCTGGGCACTGTGCTTCCATCTTACATCCATGAGCACTTTTATTCCTTTAATGATGCTATGAGTAAAATATCTTTATGTGCATTTTACACACAAGAAAATAAAGGCTAAGAATAGAGAAGTAATTTCTCAGGGCCATATACTGAGTTAAGAGTCAAAACCACCAGGTGCCAAGCACCACCATGTCACATTGCCACCCAACTGAAGGGAGAGGCAAGTTGCTCCCAAGTTTTCCAAGTTTACTTGGGAAATAAAATAATCTCACAACTGCATATGGAGTAGATGGTTTTACAGATTGAAATTATCTCAGTGTTGCTGAGCTGTTCACCTACTTAATGTTTGGCATATGTGCTAAATGATATTTTTGTTAAGCATATGTATATCTGTGCTAGGCAGATTCCTAAGACATCTAACAATCCCTATCTCCTAGTATCACACCCTGTGTAAGGGCTCATCTCTCTGTGAGTAGGCTGGACCTAGAAAAGTCTGATGGGAGGGGGAGAGGTCTGGGTATAAATTCTTTAATAAACAGAATTCATTAAAAGCATTTAGCATGGGCTCGAAGCCCATAGATCAGTGGTTAGGGCGCTGGCCACATGCAACGGGGCTGGTGGGTTTGAACCCAGCCAGGACCTGTAAATAACAATGACAACAACAACAACAACAACAAACAAAAAACAGCTGGGTGTTGTGGCAGGTCCCTGTAGTCCCAGCTACTTGGGAGGCTGAGGCAAGAGAATCACTTAAGCTCAAGAGTTTGAGGTTGCTGTGAGCTGTGATGCCACAGCACTCTACTGAGGGTGACAAAGTGAGACTCTCAAAAAAAAAAGCACTTAGCATGGTACCTGGGATATAGGATGAGCCCAGTAAACAACAGCCATTATTATATTAGAGTTAGCTGTTCACATAACTGTCTTCCATCACGAATTAGAATTTCCTTAAGGTTAATGGCAGCATCCTATATCTCCAGAAGCTGATGCAGTGCCTCATTCAAAAGAAAAAATTCATTTAGGACCTATTACATGCCAAACATGGTATAAGGTCAATAATAGGCTGTGGCCAGATAGGGATTTGTTGAACCAAATAAAAGAAGTCAAGAGATTGTAACTTGGAATTAAGAATTTCCTAACTATATGTTAAACACATAGAGTATAAGTAATCTTGAAACTTCCTTGTTTAAATGTTCAAACATGTTTTTTCTCCCTTTTTTAGCACCTTAGGGGTAAAAAATAAAACACTTTCTTTAATTTCAAACAAGCTAATATATGGAGTGGATCTACAGCAAAGATTCTGCCATCACCTTGAAATCCTCCAGTCAGTCTGGCCTCATGTGTGGGAAACTCCTGGACAGTTATCTGTCACTTCGTTGTTTTATTAGTAGGTACCAATTCCTAATGGGTGTGAAACCATCTTTCTCAAGAGGCAATGATGAGTAGAAACATTTATAAAAGCATCACAAGACATATTCACCACATAACCACCAACAGTGTTGCCTATAGGGAAGGTATTGCCACTGATTATGGATAAGCTACAACCAGAATTGATTCCCACATTTCATGTCTAAGTGTTAATGCAGAGGGTTGAAAAATGTATAAAAAGAGAGGAGAAATAGTATATTGTCTTACCCATCCCCTCCATTTGCTTTGGCTAGAATTCTTCCTCCACTAGATTGGCTTGATTTTACCACCGGATCCCAAGTTCCTAGAAGGAGAATGATGCCTGCTGTGGAGCAGGAAGTTGACAGGTTTGTGTCATTAGTGAACGAATGAAGAAAGAAATGAATAAGTGAATGAACGAATCCTGCCTAGGACATTTACTGCACATGGCGTCTTTGCTCTCACTGATCCCATAGGGATCTGATCTGCTCCAATTTTTTATTGGAATTTTCCTGAAGAATTTTGAAAAGTATGATCTTTTAGAATTTGAACTCTAACTTTTCAAAACAATAAACCAAGAAGAGCAGGTTCCATAGCTAGATGAGAGAATAACAAGCCTGAGCTGGTCTGCAGGTGTTATAGAGTATTAATTTCATGGTCTGTTGACCCTATTGGTCAAGAGGCTCTTGCCCAAGTGTTACAGGGCTGCATGTGTATCAAACATTGCTCCTTTAACTTCTGGGTGACTTGGAGTTGCACTCAGGTGGTTTTCTTTGTAACAGCTCCTCACTCCCCTTCTGTCCCAGGGATTCTATATTCCCCAATATAAAGCTCTTTCCAGCCCCACTGTGTGTAGCAAAAGAGCTGAGATGCTGTGAACAAGATTAGAAGTAACAAGAAGCTGTAGATCATCAGGTCTGGGAGGAAGCAGATATAAATGTACTCAGAGGATTGAAGTATAAGGTCTTAACCTTGGGAGGGGCATCTGCCTCATGTCAGGGGAAAAAATGAAGTCCTCTGAAAAATAAGGCAGACCAGTGAGGAACCCAAGTGGCCTGGTGTTTATCAGGAGGGAAAGGAAAAGAGAGATTCTGGTAGAGGTAAAGTTAGTAAAGGGACAACTTCTGCCTGCCCAAGGGATTTACTATTTCTGCATATAGTAGAGGTAGTGATAAAACCCATCTCTAAGACCGGTGCCCTTTCTACTAAACTTCCTGTCTGAATTTGGAGCAGTAAGAATACAAGTCAAGTGGCCTGTAGAGGAAAATCTGAACACAAAATCATCTTCCTGAGTCAGAGATCAGATGAGAAAGGAGCGAGGCTCACTGGAGATAGGCTCCCTTCTCTGTCTATTGTTGATCCTTTTGAACATTTTCTTGCATGAGTCAAGTACAACTAGTAAAATGAAGAGTAGCTCCTTCCAGTTAGCTTTAAACTTGAACCACCCAAGTAATACCATGAACAAATAAACAGACTTTGAAAACACTGTGCTATAAACAGTGTGGTACTTTGGTTCACCTAAACTTAACAGATAGTTATATTATACTTCACTGTGTGTGAAAATTTAATGTGTGATAAGAAAAAAAATAGGATAATGGAATAAATTATACCAGGATGATTGATCAACATGTGAAAACTCCCTTCAATGTTATCCACCAAAACCTATTCCAGATAAATCAAATCAATGTTTTTTTAAGCAAAGCATAAAGAAATTATAAAAAAAATAGAAATGAATATTTATCAAGCTTCTGGAGACAGGAGTGCCTAGATTTAGAAGAGATTTAAAAAATCACAAAGGAAAATATGGACAGATTACAAAAAATTTAAATCTTCTGTACATAAAAAGCTAATCAAACTTAAAAGGAAAATAACAAACAAGAAAATGCATTTGAAGCAATTATAACAAAGAAGATCCATGTGTTTATATATTTCAATTAACACAAATCTTTAAGAAAAACAAATACACCAACAGATAAGCAAAGAGTGGACACCACAGGTATTTCCCCAAAGAAGAAATGCTACTGTTTAACAAACATGGACAATGTTGTCAATATCACTACTAATCAAAGCCATACAAGTAAAAACAACATTTCATGCCTTTTAAATTAGCTAGTCTTTTAAAGTGATAATAGGCATATTAACAAAAGTATAGCAAATGGTTATTTTCTTACAATGCAGATCAGCATAAATTGGTGTAGGCTTCTTAAAAGAATAATTTGCAAATGTGTTCAGAGTGCCTTCAATTGGTCACACTCTATGCACAGTAATTACACATTGGCATGTATAGTTTAATGTATAACCCAGAACTTTTCCTGATGGGCTGGGGTGGGGGCAGGGTGAGTTAATGCAATAAGATCAACATTACAACAGCATAAGTAATGGTAAAATAAAAATTTTAAATTGTAAATGTTTGGTTAAAAAATCCATGCCATAATCTTCTCATGGAACTTTATGAAGTCATAAAATGCAATGTTCACAAAGACTGTATAATGTAGAAAATGCTTATGATATAATAGTAACTGGGAAAAATAGTAAAAAAAAATGCCTACAGCAAATGGAGATAATTATGTTAAAAATGAAAACTACATATTTTTTAAAAACCCTGAAGAAAAGACATTACAATGTAAATAGTCGCTATGCATAGATGGTAAATTATGATTTTTTTCTTTCCCACTTTTTAGGAATTTTCTATTTTTTCTGATAATATTAAAACGTGTATTTATAAACATTTAATGTTCCTAATGCTTTTGACACCTGGGTCATTATGAACGTGAAAAATTTGTTTCAGATAAAAGTCACCTTTGGAAGACCTGTGGACCACATGCAAAGTAGAAACCGGTAAAATATCTAGCACAAAGCCTTTAAATGTAAAGTTGAGGTAGAAGCACAGCACTGCTCAGTAAATTTCCCTTTGAGTTTGTGGCAGAATGAGTCAGAGAAAGAATGAATCACTGAATGCTAACAGCTACTACTTAGGCAACACTGATCATTCGCCTGGCTCTGCTTTAGTACTTTTGTACATTAGCTCATTTAATCTTTCTAACATCCTAGAATATATAGGTACCCTTACTTTCTCCATTTGTGAATGAGCAAATTGAGTTACAAAATGGTGAATTAAATTGATGCGCCAGAGTTAGAATTCAGAATTCCAACCTAGGAAGTCAGCGCTGCAGAAGGGCTCTCCTTAAACAAGTAGATTTGAGAGCTCAGCAGCATATATGGGCATGATGGCATTTGTGGAATTTAAGACTCTAAAAGAATTGCTAATTCTTTAGTTGATCCCTACTTTGCTCCAAACAACTGTGAAAGCAAGGGTTACAAATGACTGCATTTGGTAAATGCCTTTTTTTTTTTAGACAGAGTCCCACTTTGTTGCCCTCAGTAGAGTGCTTTGGTGTCACAGCTCACAGCAACCTCCAACTCTTGGGCTTAGGCGATTCTCTTGCCTCAGCCTCCCAAGTAGTTGGGTCTATAGGTGCCCACTTCAATGCCGGGCTATTTTTTGTTGCAGTAGTCATCCCTGTTTTAGCTGGGTCAGGGCTGGGTTCGAACCCCCCACCCTTGGTATATGGGGCCAGTGCCTTACCCACTGAGCCACAGGTGCTATCCTATATTTTTTTAATTGTTGGGGATGCATTTAGGGTACCAGAAAGAAGGTTACACTGGTTGCATTTGTTAGGTATAGGCCCTCTTACGATTGTGTCTTGCCCCCAAGAGGTGTGTCACACACCAAGGCCCCACTCCCTCCCTCCTTCCCTCTTTCTGCTCTAACTTTCCCCCACCCCCCTCCCTCCTTCTCTCTCTGCTCTCCTCTTCCCCCACCCCCCCAAGTGTACTAGGTTATTAATTGTTCTCATATCAAAATTGAGTACATAGGATTCATGCTTCTTCATTCTTGTGATGCTTTACTAAGAATAATGTCTTCCATCTCCATCCAGGTTAATACAAAGGATGTAAAGTCTCCATCTTTTTTAATGGCTGAATAGTATTCCATGGTATACATATACCACAGCTTATTAATACATTCCTGGGTTGGTGGGCATTTAGGCTGTTTCCACATTTTGGCGATTGTAAATGAGCTGCAATAAATAGTCTAGTGCAAGTGTTCTTATGATAAAAGGATTTTTTTCCTTCTGGGTAGATGCCCAGTAATGGGATTGCAGGATCAAATGGGAGGTCAAGCTTGAGTGCTTTGAGGTTTCTCCATACTTCCTTCCAGAAAGGTTGTACTAGTTTGCAGTCCCACCCAGCAGTGTAAAAGTGTTCCTTTCTCTCCACATCCATGCTAGCATCTGCAGTTTTGAGATTTTGTGATGTGGGCCATTCTTGCTGGGGTTAGCTGGTATCTAAGGGTGGTTTTTATTTGCATTTCTCTAATAATTAGGGATGATGAACATTTTTTCATGTTTGCTAGCCATTCATCTGACTTCTTTAAAGAAAGTTCTATTCATGTCTCTTGCCCATTGATATATGGGATTGTTGACTTTTTTCATGTGGATTAATTTGATTTCTCTATAGATCCTAGTTATCAATCTTTTGTCTGATTCAAAATATACAAATATCCTTTCCCATTGTGTAGGTTGTCTATTTGCTTTGGTTGTTGTCTCCTTAGCTGTACAGAAGCTTTTCATTTAATTAAGCCCCATTTGTTTATTTTTATTGTTGTGGCAATTGCCATGGAAGTCTTGTTCATATAGTCTTTCCCTAGGCCAATATCTTCCAGTGTTTTTCCTATGCTTTCTTTGAGGATTTTTATTGTTTCATGCCTTAAATTTAAGTCCTTTATCCATCTTGAATCAATTTTTGTGAGTGGAGAAAGGTGCGGGTCCAGTTTCAGTCTCTTAGATGCAAATATCCAGTTCTCCCAGCACCATTTATTAAATAAGGATTCTTTCCCACAGTGTATGTTCTTGTTTGGTTGGTCGAAGATTAGGTGGTTGTAAGATGTTAGTTTCATTTCCTTGTTTTCTATTCGATTCCAAAAGTCTATGTCTCTATTTTTGTGCCAGTACCATGTTGTCTTGACCACTGTGGCCTTATAGTACAGCCTAAAATCTGGTAGGCTGATGCCCCTGGCTTTGTTTTTATTACTAAGAACTATATGTGGTTTTTTTTTTTTGGTTCCACACAAAGTGCAGAATTATTTTTTCTAAGTCTTGAAAGTATGATGTTGGTATTTTATTAGGGATGGCATTGAATCAGTAGATTGCTTTGGGAAGTATAGACATTTTAACAATGATTGTTAAAATGGGTTGATTCTTCCCAGCCATGAACATGGTATGTTCTTTTTCTCCAAATTTTCTGGAATGCAGGATACTCATTTTTTTCAGGTCGTTCTCAGGCTTGTTTCAGGGTCACATAAAAGAAACCTTCAACCCATAAACCCCAGGGAGCAGGATTCCTGATACCACACTGCCTAGAATTCCTCACACTCCAATGGGTGCACTCATGTTCCTCGGTGAGGTCCCTCCCACTGCACTGTTCCACCTATTGTCAGGTGGTAAAATGGCGGGCATTATACTACCTACTCATAGGGTTACTGTAGTAAGTGAGTACAAACAGAATATGCTTCCAACCATGCCTGGAATATAATAAGGATGTAATAAGATTGTCTTGTTATTTTGATTATTATAATAGATATTAGATGGCCAGGCACCATGGCTCACACCTGTGACCCTAGCACTCTGAGAGGCTGAGGTGAAGGGATTGCTTGACCTCAGGAGTTTGAGACCAGCCTGAGCAAAAGGGAGATTCTGTCTCTACAAAAACAGGAAAAAAATAAGCCAGATATTGTGATATGTACTTGTAATCCCAGCTATTTAGGAGGCTGAGACAGGAGAATCACTTGAGTCCAGATGTTTGAGGTTGCTGTAGGAGAGGCTGATGCCCCAGCACTCTAGCCTGGGTGACAGAGTGAGACTCTGAGAAAAAAAAATAGTTATTAGAGGAAGATACTATTTGACATAATTGAGACCAATAATAAATAAATTGAAAAAGTCAGTAAAAATCACTCTAAAAATTCACCTGCCTTAAACATTTCCTATTAGCTTGACCAGAAAATGTGTATTTTATCAGCAATACTTTAATATAGGTCAAAAAGACTGTGTGTGGAGCAGCTGATGAGAACATTTAACTTCTAATGTAAACCACACTCACAAAGGATTGTGTATAATTTCCAGTTTGGGTTACCTGAAGGTGGCGTGGGAACTTAAAGGCATTTGAAAAGCAATCTAAAAGCAAAATCTTATGGAACCAGAATTTTTTTTATCTCATGGTATTTAAGCTTGTTTCCTAGAACTGTGGTCCCTGATCCCCGGCTCATAGGCTGGTAGGGGGCCATAGCCTCTTAGGAACTTAGCCCCACAGCAGCAGGTGTGCAGCCAGCCAGCAAGCAAAGACTCACATGTATTTACATCATTTTCATCAGCCCCTAAGATCCTCCTCTGTCACATCAGTGACGGCATTGGTACTTGTAGTGTACATCATAACATCTATAACTAGCCCATGCAAGGGATCTAGGTTGCAAGACCCTTATAGGAATCTAATCTCCCCACCCCCATCCATGGAAAAAATGTCTTCTACTAAATCAGTCCCTGCTACCAAAACGTTGGGGACCGCTGATCCAGCAACTCCTGTTGACCAGGCCTGTGGTGGACAGCTCAGAACACTACCACCAGGAAGCTGAAGCAGTTTATTAAAGGTTTTAGTGGATGAATATTTCTATAGTGTTTAGCACATGTCAGGTCCTGTTCTCAGCACTTCACACGTAGGAACTCACATAACCCTATACAACCACATGAGCTGCCCATCACAATTAGCCACATTTTACAAATGGGGGAACTGAGACAAGAGAGATTAAACAACTGGACCAAGGTCACACTGCTAGAAAGTAGCTGAGCCAGGATCCACCCCAGTGTTCGTGCCCTTAACCACTGTGGCTGTTTAGAACATTGCCATGTGGCCAAGGAATCTCAGACATCCTTCTGCACACTCTGCTCAGGAACAGGCCCCTATAATACATCAGTAAATCTAAGCACCTAGGGCAACCTACAGGAGACAACTTCCTGATTTATTTTCTGTGAAAATCTTTGGAGATGGCATTGATACTAGAAGGCAAGAAGGCTCCAGAAACATTTTTGTGGGCAGACTTGCAATAATCTTGCAGGGTTTTTTTCATTTTTTTTCTTTTTTTTTTATTGTTAAATCATAGCTGTGTACATTAGTGCAATCGCCTGTACCCATTCTAAGATGCACCATAGATGTGGCCCCACCCATTACCCTCCCTCCACCCTAACGTCCCCACTCCCTTCCCCTTCCTTGGCCCTTTCCTCATAGTCTTGTGCTATAGTTGGGTTATAGCTTTCATGTGAAAGCTATAATTTAGCTTCATAGTAGGGCTGAGTACACTGGATACTTTCTCTTCCATTCCTGAGATACTTTGCTAAGAAGAATATGTTCCAGCTCCATCCATGTAAACATGAAAGAGGTAAAGTCTCCATCTTTATTTAAGGCTGCATAGTATTCCATGGTATACATGTACCACAATTTGCTAGTCCATTCGTGGGTCGATGGGCACTTGGGCTTCTTCCATGACTTAGCAATTATGAATTGGGCTGCAATAAACATTCTGGTACAGATGTCTTTGTTATATTGTGACTTTTGGTCTTCTGGGTATAAACCTAGTAAAGGAATTATAGGATCGAATGGCAGGTCTATTTTTCAGTCTCTAAGTATTCTCCAAACATCCTTCCAGAAGGAACGTATTAGTGGGCATTCCCACCAGCAGTGTAGAAGTGTGCCCTTTCCTCCACATCCACGCCAACATTTCTGGTTTTGGGATTTTGTTATGTGGGCTACTCTTACTGGGGTTAGGTGATATCTCAGAGTAGTTTTGATTTGCATTTCTCTGATGATTAAGGATGATGAGCTTTTTTTCATGTGTTTGTAGATTTTGCATCGGTCTTCTTTAGAGAAGTTTCTCTTTAAGCCCCTTGCCCACCCTGAGATGGGGTCACATGTTCTTTTCTTGCTAATAAATTTGAGTTCTCTGTGGATTCTGGTTATTAGACCTTTATCGGAGGTATAACATGCAAATATTTTCTCCCATTCTGAGGGCTGTCTGCTTTCTTTACTCACTATGTTCTTGGCTGTGCAGAAGCTTTTTAGTTTGATCAGGTCCCAGTAGTGTATTTTTGATACTGCTTCAATTGCCTGGGGAGTCCTCCTCATAAAATATTCACCAAGGCCGATTCCTTCAATAGTTTTCCCTGCACTTTCTTCAAGTATTTTTATAGTTTCATGTCTTAAGTTTAAATCTTTTATCCAGTGAGAGTCTATCTTAGTTAATGGTGAAAGGTGTGGGTCCAGTTTCAATCTTCTACAGGTTGCCAGCCAGTTTACCCAGCACCATTTGTTAAATAGAGAATCTTTTCCCCACTGAATGTTTTTAATTGGCTTGTCAAAGATCAAATAACTGTAAGTAGCTGGATCCATCTCTTGGTTCTCTATTCTGTTCCAGACATCTACTTCTCTGCTTTTGTGCCAGTACCATGCTGTTTTGATCACTATGGATTTATAGTACAGTCTCAGGTCTGGTAACATGATTCCTCCTGCTTTGTTTTTATTGCTGAGTAATGTTTTGGCTATTCGAGGTTTTTTTCTGATTCCATATAAAATGAAGTATTTTTTTTTCAAGATCTTTAAAGTATGACAATGGAACTTTAATAGGAATTGCATTAAAATTATATATTGCTTTGGGCAGTATGGACATTTTAACAATGTTGATTCCCAGCCATGAGCATGGTATGTTTTTCCATCTGTTAACATCTTTGGCTATTTTTTTTCTTAGAGTTTCATAGTTCTCTTTGTAGAGATCTTTCACGTCCTTTGTTAGGTATACTCCCAAATATTTCATCTTCTTTGGCACTACTGTGAAAGGAATAGAGTCCTTGACTGTTTGTTCATCTTGGTTATTTTTGGTATATATAAAGGCTACAGATTTATGGGTGTTGATTTTGTAGCCTGAGACATCGCTATATTCCTTGATCACTTCTAAAAGTTTTGTAGTAGAATCCCTAGTGTTTTCCAGATATACGATCATATCATCTGTAAAGAGTGAAAGTTTGATCTCTTTTGACCCTATGTGGATACCCTTGATCGCCTTTTCTTCCCTAATTGAGATGGCTAAAACTTCCATTACAGTATTAAAGAGCAATGGAGACAATGGGCAACCTTGCCTGGTTCCTGATCTAAGTGGAAATGATTTCAATTTAACTCCATTCAATACGATATTGGCTGTGGGTTTGCTGTAGATGGCCTCTATCAGTTTAAGAAATGTCCCTTGTATACCAATTTTCTTAAGTGCTCTGATCATGAAGCGATGCTGGATATTATCAAAAGCTTTTTCTGCATCAATTGAAAGAATCATATGGTCTTTATTTTTAAGTTTATTTATGTGTTGAATTGCATTTATAGATTTACGTATATTGAACCAGCCTTGAGACCCTGGGATAAATCCGACTTGGTCATGATGTATAATTTTTTTGATGTGTTGTTGGATTCTGTTTGTTAGTATCTTATTGAGTATTTTAACATCAATATTCATTAGTGATATTGGTCTATAATTTTCTTTTCTTGTTGGTCTTTCCCTGGTTTGGGGATCAAGGTGATGTTTGCTTCGTAGAATGTGCTGGGTAATATTCCTTCTTTTTCTATATTTTGGAAGAGGTTTAGTAGTATAGGTACTAGTTCTTCTTTAAATGTTTGGTAGAATTCTGATGTAAAGCCATCTGGTCCTGGGCTTTTCTTTTTAGGGAGATTTTGTATAGTTGATGCTATTTCAGAACTTGATATAGGCCTGTTCAACATTTCCACTTCGTTCTGGCTAAGTCTTGGTAGGTGGCATGCTTCCAGGTATTGGTTGATTTCTTTCAGATTTTCATATTTGTGAGAGTAGAGTTTCTTGTAGTATTTGCTAAGGATTTTTTGAATTTCTGAGGGGTCTGTTGTTATTTCATCATTACCATTTCTGATTGATGAAATTAGAGATTTTACTCTTTTTTTCCTGGTTAGGTTGGCCAAAGGTTTATCTATTTTATTGATCTTTTCAAAAAAACAGCTTTTGGGTTTATTGATCTGTTGTATAATTCTTTTGTTTTCAATCATTTAATTCTGCTCTGATTTTGGTTATTTCTTTTCTTCTGCTGTGTTTGGGGTTGAAGTGTTCTTCTTTCTCCAGTTGCTTGAGATGTTCCATTAAGTTATTGACTTCCTCTCTTTCCGTTTTCTTGAGGAAGGCTTGCAGTGTTATAAATTTCCCTCTTAGGACTGCCTTTGCAGTATCCCAGAGGTTCTGGTAATTCGTGTCTTGATTGTTGTTTTGTTCCAAAAATATGGTGATTTCCTTCTTAATCTCGTCTATAACCCATGTATCCTTCAGCATAAGGTTGTTTAGCTTCCATGTTTTTGTATGGGTATACAGATTCCTGTTGTTATTTAGTTCACTTTTATTCCATGATGGTCTGAGAAGATGCAAGGAATAATTTCTATTTTTTTAAATTTGCTGAGGTTAGATTTGTGGCCTAGGATGTGGTCGATTTTGGAGTATGTTTCGTGGGCTGATGAGAAGAATGTGTATTCAATTTTGGGGGGATGAAATGTTCTGTAGATGTCTGTTAAGTCCAGATGTTGAATGGTTGAGTTTAAATCTAAAATTTCTTTGCTTAGCTTCTGTTTGGAGGATCTATCCAGGACTGCTAAAGGGGTGTTAAAATCTCCAACTACTATGGAAGTGGAGGAAATCGAGTTGCTCATGTCTGTTAGGGTTCTCTTATAAATTGAGGTGTGTTGTGGTTGAGTGCATAAATATTAATAATTGAGATCTCATCATACTGAGCATTGCCTTTAACAAATATGAAGTGTCCATCCTTATCCTTAATTATTTTGGTTGGTTTAAAGCCTATTGTGTCTGCGAACAGGATTGCAATGCCTGCTTTTTTCTGCTTTCCATTTGCCTGGAATATAGATGACCATCCCTTCACCTTGAGTCTATATCTGTCTTTTAATGTAAGATGCAATTCTTGGATGCAGCAGATATCTGGCTTGAGTTTTTGTATCCAGTTCACCAACCTATGCCTCTTTAGAGGACAATTTAAACCATTCACATTAATTGAGAGTGTTGATAAGCCTTTCGAGAGACCGGTGGACATTTTTAATCCTTTTGCGGCTGTGGAAGTTGGAATTTGATCAAAAAATTTTGGGGTGGGTTTACTTTTGTGGTGGAGAATTACGCTGGTCTTTATGGAGAATAGGTCTAAGAATGTCCTGGAGAGCTGGTTTAGTTGTGGCAAATTTCTTCAACATGTCAATGTCGTTGAAGTATTTAATTTCTCTGTCATAAATGAAGGTCAGTTTAGCTGGGTACAGGATCCTGTGTTGAAAGTTATTTTGTTTTAGGAGATTAAAAGTCGATGACCATCCTCTTCTAGCTTGAAAGGTTTCAGCAGAGAGATCTGCAGTTATTCTGATATTCTTCCCCTTGTAGGTAATGGTTTTCTTTCGTCTGGCAGCTTTCAGAATTTTCTTTTTCACATTAACTTTAGTGAAATTGATTATGATGTGTCTGGGGGGTGTCTTATTTGGGTTGAATCGTGCTGGAGTTCTGAAACTGTCTGCTATCTGAATTTTGGAATCTCTTGGCATGTCTGGAAAGTTCTCCTTCATAATCTCATGGAGAAGAGACTCTGTGCCTTGTGAAGCCACTTCGTCACTTTTGGGGATCTCTATAAGACGAATATTGGTTTTCTTCAAATTATCCGAGAGCTCTCTGAGACAGTGGTCTGTTTTTGCTCTCCATTTCTCTTCTTCTTTGAGTGTTTGGGAACATTCGAAAGCTTTGTCTTCAATGTCAGAAATCCTTTCTTCTGCTTGCTCCATTCTGTTACTGAGGGATTCTACTGTGTTTCTCAGATCTTTGAGGGATGCAACTTCTTGTCTCAATGTGTCAAAATCTTTGGTCATCTGGTCTTTGAATCCTTTGAATTGTTGAGATAACTTTTGGAATTCTAATTCGATCTTATTTGCTATCCAGATCCTGAATTCAATTTCTGACATCTCAGCTATTTGTTTGTGCATGTGGTCTTGTGCTGTTTCTACCCCATTGATCCTTGGGGGAGTTGATCTACTCTGATTATTCATATTGCCAGAGTTTTTCTGTTGATTTTGCTTCATGATTGTTCTTCACCATTGCCTCTGGCTGTCCTCAGAGTTGGGGAGGTGTCTCTCCAAGATTAGACCCCAGCGGGATCACTCTATTGTTGCTGGATCTTTGTAGGGAATGACCCTGTGTAGTTCCTCTGGGGCTGTTATAGCTAGGGAGTTCTGGTTGTGGAAGCAGCTCCAGTTTGTGACACACCTGGATCCAGCAACAGGGCTGGGGGTGATGCGCACGGTTCTGGGATTGCCAGGCGCCCAGTGACTTTGGCACAGAGAGCCCAAGGCTCCAGCAGTCTTTGGCCAGGAGAAGAGCTCTACACAGAGGCAGGGAGGGCTCCAAAGGGCACGCAGCTACCAGAGTCCCTGTCCAGATGAATGGGCTAGTGTGGAAGCTGGGAGGACACAGGAGGGAGGATGCAGGGTTGCGTGGCTCCCGCAGTTCCTGGTCAGGGAATGAATAGGCCCGGTGGGTGCGGGTCACCGGTTGGGGGTCGCTGCACAGCTCTTATGGAGGTCTGGGCGGCACCAAGCCCAGGAGTTTGAGGTTGCTATGAGTTGTGACATCACGGCACTCTACCCAGGGCAACAGCCCAAGGCTCCAGTGTGCCAAAACCATCTCACTCTGCCCCTAAGGATTAAGGCTGTACGGCAGCTCAGTCTCCGGCTTTAGGCTGCTCAGTCAGTAGGTTACTTTGACCTGCCCAATCCTTGCTCTGAGACCCTGAGGGCGGAGCTTGCTAGGGCAGTTCTTTCACAATGGCTTCCTGTGCCCAGCTCAGTGGCTCAATCTGGGGCCCCAGACAATGCCCAAAGTTCTCCACACTCCTGCTCAAGCTCTCCCCAAGGCAGTTCAACTGAGTGCCAAGTCCAAGAACACTGAAACAGTTCACAGGTAAGGCCTTTCCGGTTTGCAGTCTCACTGCTGCTTGTACTTACGGTTGCCGGTGTGATTAGGTCGATCGAACACACGCAACCACTTGCCAGTTTTCCACTGTTTTTGTCCTCCTCTTGGGGTCCAGAAGCCTCTTGCTGGCTCCCTGTATCCTCAAAGGTATGATTATAGGCAGATCCCACCAGCCAGGGATGCCTGGAGTCTTGTCTTCCCATACTCGCGGGTTCCCAGTTGCAGGGAAGCTGTTACTCGGCCGCCATCTTTAATGTCTCCAGAAGGAATATTGGTTTTTTTTCTTTCTTTCTTTTTTTTTTTTTTGAGACAGTCTCACTTTGTCACCCTGGGTAGACTGCCATGGCATCATAGCTCACAGCAACCTCAAACTCCAGAGCTCAAGCGATTCTCTTGCATCAGCTTCCCGAGTAGCTGTACTACAAGCTCCTGCCACTATACCTGGCTAATTTTTTTAAAAATTTAGTAAAGACGGGTTCTCACTCTTGTTCAGGCAGGTGTCAAACTCCTGAGTTCAAGGGATCACCCTGGCATTGGCCCCCCAGAGTGCTAGAATTACAGGCATGAGCCACAGAACCCTGCTGAAGAGGTTTAATTACAATAACTCATGAAAAGCACATTGTAGAAAGCTTAGTACACAGAAGTCACTCAATAAATATTCAATAATAATAATAATAGTAATAATAGCAGCCACCCTCACTAACCCTGGCTTGAGTCCCTTCTGCGTTAGATTCTGCATTAGCTTTAAGATTTTCAGATTTTCCAAGTGGGGACTCAGAGGCTAAGTGATCTTGCAGCTCAACATTTTGAATAAATGTCAATTGAATAGATTGAAAAGTCAAGGTCAGAGCATCCTCATGCCAGGACCAACACATTCAAGGGAAGAGGCCACCGGGTCCTCAGGATGGAAAAGCTGTGTGTCTGACTCTTTCTGGTGGGTGGTGAGGCACAGAAGCAGTAACCTAGCCCATCTCCCATTTCACAGATAACACTTTAGATGGCACTAGTTTATTTACAGCCAAACTTCAGCTACTGGTCCTCTCTAATGTAAGTGAATTTCAAAATACTTTAAATTCAGGATAAAGCAGTGAAATGGGAAAAATCTTTACACTCCACTAAGACATCATTACTGCAAGCATATTGTACTTTCAATATCAGACTGAAAACCACCGGTGCATGAAAGGGAATGAGGGCTTCAGCGTGGGCATCGCTAGCTGGAGAGAGGGGGCCCTGCCAGGGAGGAAGAAACTCTGGGGGCTCCTTGCAAAGGACTCTTCCCCACTTTCTGGGCCATTGGATGTTCCCAAGGATGACACAGTTTCAAGTCCACGTCCTGGGACAAGGCTGGGGAAAGGAGATTCTGTTTGCCTCTGTACCCTTATTTTCAGGTGTGTTGACTTGTGTTCATAGAGGAGGCTAAGAGGAAAGGTTAAGCAAGGATTATTAGCATTTAGATTGCACAACCAAGAAGCTAATGAGGGGAAAGTACTGGCTGCTGTGATACGAAAGAGGGGAGACCAAGAGCAGACACCAAGAGTCCCTGAAATCAGTCAATTGCTCTTAAATGGAGGTGTCAACTAACGGTGAGGGAAGAGGACAGAGAAAAGAAAGGGGAGGAGAAAAGAAAGAGGGGGGAAGGGAAGAAAGAAAGAAAGAAAATAAATCAATTGAGGGCAGTGCCCATAGCTCATTGGGTAGGGTACCAGCCACATACACCAAGGCTGTCGGGTTTGAGCCCAGCCCAGGCCTGCTAAACAACTGCAACCAAAAAATAGCTGGACATTGTGGTGGGTGCCTATTGTCCCAGCTACTTGGGAGGCTGAGGCAAGATAATCACTTAAGCCTAAGAGTTTGAGGTTGCTGTAAACTGTGATGCCACAGCACTCTACCAAGGGTGACATAGTAAGACTCTGTCGTCCCCCCCCAACAAAAAAAAAAAAAGAAAGAAATCAATTGAGAAAGAGGATGAATGGAAGGCAGGGAGCACAGGAGTTTATATTGATTGTGGCGCCAACTTTAGGGTGGACATTTTCTGCTTCATGCTGTGAGGAAAGGTTCTCCAGCTTTCATTTCTGAGTAAAGAAACTGAAATTCAGAGAAGTTCAAGCTCTTTATGGTCGCATGACTGACTCAGAGCCCAAAGCTCTTTCCACCCCAGTATGCCACTGGCTCATCCCCAATATTTCCTGAGCCAAATTTCAAGAGGAGCAAGTTCGAGGCTGTTAAATGTACCAGGAATATCTAGCATCACTCATTTTCTGCTCTATGGCAGACATTGTGCCAGACACTGTAAGACAGTGTCTCATTTCAACTTTAAAACCAGGTCCCCATTTTACACATAAAGACCCTGAGGCTCAGAGAGTCCTAACTAAGGTCACATAAACACTCTGAGGGAGTGACTAGGAGGCTTCTACCTCTACAAGCCTGAAAAGAAGTTGTCTGAATAATGGCTCCCTCTAAAATGTCTACGTCCTAATTCTCAAAGCCTGTGAGTATAATTCATTACAAGGAAGGAAAGACTTTGCAGATTTGTGATTGGGACATCATCCTGGATTATCTGGGTGAGCCCATTATAATCACGAGTGTTTTCATAAAGGAAAGAGGAAGGCAGCAGGGTCAGAGACAGAGAGAGAGATTTGGAAATGCCATGCTGCTGGCATTGAAGATAGAAGGGGCCACAAGCCAAGGAATGCAAGTGACCCTTGGGAACCTGCAAATGGCAAAGAAACAGGTTATCCTCCAGAGCAGTGGTTCTCTCACCTTCCTAATGCTATGACCCTTTAATACAGTTCCTCATGTTGTGGTGACCCCTAACCATAAAATTATTTTCATTGCTACTGCATAACTGTAATTTTGCTACTGTTATGAATCATAATGTAAATGTCTGATATGCAGAATGTATTTAGGCGACCCCTGTGAAAGGGTCATTCCACCCCCAAAGGGGTTGCAACCCACAGGTTGAGAACCACTGCTCTAGAGCCTCCAGTTGGAACACAGGCCTACTGATGCCTTGATTTTAGCCCAGTAAGATTCATGTTGGACTTCTGGCCTCTAGAACTACAAGATTCTTGTGTTGTGATAAGCCACTAAGTTGAAGGTAACTGGTTACAGCAGCAATAGAAAATTCACGTAGAGCAGTGATTTTTAACCAGTGTGCCATGAGAGGATCTTAGGTGTGCTGTGAACATTTTTAAAGGTAATTAATTACATTATTTTCGAAAGACGTTCAAAGCACAGTAAGTATATTCTTTTTTTTTCTCTTTTTCAACATAACTTAAGTGTGCTACAGACATTTAACTATAAGTTCAAGTGTGCCAGGCAATAAAAAAAGGTGGAAAAACGTATAGTGCATCAATTTCCTTATCTGTCAAAGGAAAATTGTAATTTTTGACCTGCCTATTCTATGTGGCTCTGATGAGGATAAAATGTCAAGTGTCCTTATACTGACCCTAAATGCTGCTCCCTCTAGGACACTCCACATGGACCATAATGACAAAATCAGATTTTTCTTGCCCTAGGGGAGGTTATCTAGGCTTTTAGCATATCTTCTTTCAGAGTTCCCTGTTCTGCTTGCTCCAGAAACTAGCCAGCTAGTCTCCTGGGCTCAATGAAGAATAAAACCAGACAGAAGAAAGCAGAGCCTAAAGATGGGGGGACACTAACTCTTGATGACATTCTTTGAGTCCCTGGATCCAGCTATATACTTGAAGCTACTTTACCCTGAACTTTTCTGTTGGGCAAGCTAAGAAGTTTTTAATTTTTTCTTGAGTTACATATAACCTAAAGCATTTGAAGCATCCTTCCATATATCACAAATCTTTGCTGCATCAATTCTACACAGTGGGACTACTTTTTTAAATAGAGGAGAAAACTGAGGCACAAATTAATCAATTTACCCAGAGTGCAATAGTTCATAAGTAATATTGGATTTCAAACCCAAGTTTAAGTCCAAAGTCTTTGCACTTTTCCAAGTACCAATTTTTAATTTTCATTTAACTTGAACACAATTGGGGGGCCATAAAGTCAAATTGAAAATGTTATTTCTCTCAGGCCTTTACTTTTGCACTAAAAATAATAGATCACAGTTGTTGTTAAGTCCTATGATAGAACCTCTTAAAATCTCTGCTGAAAATCTTATTAAGTTTCTGTTCAGAATGGAATGCCTGGTAGTAAAAAGATACAGGCTCTTTGTAGAACAGTTTATATCAGCAAACATGTTGTAAAAGCTGTTGGCCACCAGGTAGTTGTCTAAGGAGTCATTTTACTTAAATTCAAATAACACCTAGGACATTTGATGGCTGCCAATTTCTGTTAGGAAGGAGTTGTTTGTTACAACAGAGGGGAGACTGAAGATTGTATGCAGAATGTAATCCACACTTCCTCCTCTTCCCTACCCTCTGTTTCCCTGGGTGTCTGCATAGCTGAGTTTTTTGATCTTCTACTGCTCTGGGCTAGGTGAGAAGGGGTCTTGTTTTCTGTTGATTTGATCTGCTTATCATGAACTTAAGTGCCTATAAGAGTGTGTGAATGAGTAAGCAGCTGGGGATGTATTTCTTTATCAAATACCTTGTATCTTTTTTTAAATTTAAATCTTAAAACCTGGAAGATCATTGCTTACATCTAAAATAAAATATAGGCTTCCTTTCTCATCTTTAAGGAGATCTGGAAACAGGGATAAATGGCACAAGCCCTGGTGATGGAGACAGCCTGGGGAGTAAATTCCAGGGATGAGACAGACTGCAGGTGTGTGTATCTGGGGAGGCTCCACAGGCTGACACCCTTAGCAGAAGTCTGCTGGGCAACGGGGACAGGTTGGCCTGACAGACAATGAATCCAGACCGAGATAGGCTTGAGATCCCTTCACAGGTAGCTGCAAGAGCTAGAATGGAGATTGCATGAGGGCTGAGGACCGGGTCTGTCTTGTTCCTATGCCCAGCAAATAGAGTAGGGTCTGGCATAATATAGATGATCAGTACATGCTTTCTGAATGGATCAATAAATCAATGCTGGACCAGAATTCAGGCAAAAAGTCGATCCTAGAAATGAATGCTTTGGAATCTTTTGGTACAGATTAGTTAGCTAAAACCATGCAATTCTGTAGGGTAGCCTCAGCAGACAGGGAGCAGAGATCACAGGAGGACCAGGAGAAGTCCTCACAGAACAAGACATTTAAAGGTGTGGGTAGGACATGGAGAAGGGCTGGTAAAGGGGGAAAGAGGAGTCAGTGAGGCAAATGTGCATGCTGACAACAGATATCAAAAACTGGGTCTGCTATTCTGAGGCTCAGAACCATTACATCAGCCTTCAGAGAAGCCACAGCTTGGAATCCTAGAAGGATGAGGGCCTGCTGGCACCCAAACAAGAAAAGAGTTGCAGAAAAAGCAGCAGAGCTGAAAACCTCCCCAGCTTGTTAAATCCTGCTGTAGGCAAAGGAAAGCACCCTCCTAGCCCGGCAGATTCCAGGAAACTGTCAAGAGGAGGAATTGCCCTCTGCAAGACAGCATGACACCCACACCCCAACAAGGCCGAAAAGTCTAGCCAGGGTGTCATCAACTGGCCTCGTGGTGGCAAGAGAAGCCAGATCGCCAGTGGGTATTGATCTTCTTTTTGTCTCTCTTTGTCCCTCCGAGGAAATCCACCCATTCCTCTTGGGTTTGAGCTGCTCACAACAAAATGAAAATATTTCCACATTCAGCAACTATGATGCTTGCTAGTCTTGCCCAGTCTTTGATTAATGATCTTGTTCATAATTTAGTCATCTCCTTACTTGTCCCTGAGTAACCCCCAAGTTATGCTGGTTATGTAGAAAGGACACAGCCGTGGTGTAAGGGAAAATTACTGACGTGGCAGGGCTTGCAATTTGATCTTCAAAGGGACAGTAGTGTTATTTGTTTTTAATTTTGGGTGATGATGATTTCCTTTGTTATTCAAAACAGAGGAAGCACCTTTACTGGTTCTGTTGGGGGAGAGATCTACACCTTCCCACTTCCAAAGATGAACTTGACCTCTGTACCTTACACAGCCCTTTGTTCCAGGCCCAGCATGAGGACTTAATAAACACTTGGCCAAGTAAATTCATGCAATCAGAGAACATTCACTCTCAAACAGCTACAGTGGGTGAAATACAAAGATTAAAAACTTCAAGCTCAAAAACTAGTCTTCTACCTATGTGCTCTACCTCTGGACCTACCTCACCAGATACTCTAAGGCAATTGTTGACATTTCTTTTGCTTCTTCATTTAGTTCCTAACCAAGCTGTTTGATTTTACTTCACAAATCTCATTCAGAGCTGCCCTCCACCCTGCATCCCTACTCCTGCTTTCCTTCTTTCAGGGTTTAGCACCTTGGGGCTACAAAGCATTTTAATAACTATCTCTCTCCTTGTTCTAAGCAAGAGGAATTTGTTCTATTAACCTTATCCTGTACTCCTGATAATTATTTTTGTCAAATAAAATTAGTTCATTATGCTCTTATTTTTTCTTTACAAAATAGTCCTAGGAACAGATCGCTAACAAATACAAATCTTTTATTTTACAAAATAAAGCCTAAACTCCTTCCAGAATGTTCCAGTCCTTTTCCTCTTCTCCAGCTTCTCCCCGGGTCCCAGCTGCACTGAGCTTGTCACTGCTCTCAGAATGAACACAACAGGTTCCAGATGACTTTATCGCTTTGCCTCCCTTCCCAAGAATCCCTCTCCCCTTTTCCTTTCCCCTGTTCCCTTAGCGGGGCCTGTGTGGATCTCAAACTGGGTCCCACTTAGTCTACCCTGCTCTATCCATATCCTCAGTGTTGAGGTAAGAGACTCATCATTGCCTGTTTACTAGGAGCTACAACAGAGGACACAGTCCTCCAGGTTCAGAGTTTTATCTCTGCTGTTTATGTTTTGAAATGTCCCCAGAATGGAAAGGACAAATAACACCATGTCTGCTTGATATGGAGGATAGTGGAAGAAGTTTATATAAGGCTTAAAAGTGTCATAACAGGCTGAGATGCTGAGAGCAGCACGGAGTTGCTGTCTTGTCCTGTATCCTCCTTGCCCACGGGCTAAGCAGCTTCACAAGGCCCCCTGCAGTACCTGACCACTGTTCTCACCAAGAGTTCCAAGAAAAGAAAGCAGCTCTCAGCAGGGGCTCAGGACAACCTGCTCTGTCCTGCCAGCCAATGAGGACTAGTGATTTCTTCTTAAAAACAGAACCTGTAGGATATGAGCATTTCCCTAAAAGGAACACAGCAGCCTGTAAGAGAAATGAAGCTTAAAATTACTGCACAAAACTCAATTTTTATCATTGGAAAAAATAGCATGTAGCAACATGGTGTAATAAGCAAACAGTACGGAAGGCATCTCACAAGACGTAATAGTTAAGAGTTACAATGAAAAGTGCATCAACCTCTCAACCCCTATAACCCACATTTTTTCCCCTGCACTTGCCCTATATCTCCCATTTTTAAATTCTGGGAAACACAGTAAAAATGCTAACCAGCACCTTGCAGTTTTTAATTAAAATATACATCTAAGATCATTCTGTAGAGGCCCAAAGACACCTTAGTCCTTCATTGCTGCACGGTGTTGGTGTGACTTCATTGATTCAGCTTCCCTATCAACAGATGGGCCCTTATTTTGTTTCAGTCATTAGTTCTTAAAATTATTTCCACCAACAGATCATATGTGTGTCATGCTGCCCGTGTGCCAGTATCTGTGGCATAGGTTCCCTAAAAGAAGACCATAGGTCAGAAGTTATAAAAGTACAAACTTGTTTTTAGAAGAGTGAAGGTGTCTGTCTATGGAGGGTTGATTCTGGAGCTGTGAGTTGCAGTGCATGAGCCTGTTGGGCTTCTGTGGTACATAGCTGGCTCCAAACACGAGGGCTGGCATAACATGGCCCTGTACCACATATAATAAAATTGCTCCAGGACAGCAGAGCTGGGGTATTTCTTTATTAAATACCTTGTATCTTTTTTTAAATTTAAATCTTAAAACATGGAAGATCATTGCTTACATCTAAAATAAAATATAGGCTTCCTTTCTCATCTTTAAGGAGATCTGGAAACAGGGATAAATGGCACAAGCCCTGGTGATGGAGACAGCCTGGGGAGTAAATTCCTGGGGCTGTTAAACCTGTTGTCCATATTACTCTTAGTGTGGCATTCCAGGCCTTTTGTGACCTGATATATCACAGAAGGAAGCAGGTGATCTAGGCCTTATCGACAAGCCAAACCTCTACTCAGAAACATGACAAGAGACAATAAGAGGTGATAAGACAAACTCAAATTATGGGCTGACTCTCTCCAAAGTATGTAGACACCTGGCCCTATGATACAACACATGTGAAGTTTGCTCCCAAGTCACTAACCACTTTCCATGAATATCCCACAATAGTCTTTGGCCATATCCCAAGAGGCAAAGAAAAGACTTAAAAGACTTAGCAATTTAAGGGTTAGGGTTAGGTTAGGGTTAGGGTTAGGGGGATCTAGGCACCTGGCTCCATGATACAACACAGGTACCCAATCAGGAACAAAGTTGTAGCCTTGGGATGCCAACTCATCTACTCAAAGAGCAGCCCCAGCACATAAACACTCACTTTATGTTGTTGCCAAAGATGATTGGGACCCGGACAGCTCAGACTCTGTCCAAAGGAAGCAGCTACTATTCAGCTCAGCTCCACTTCGTATAGAAAAGCAGGCCTAGCATCACAAGACTTCACACAGCTTCAAGACACATTAGAAATCCAGATCTGTATGTAAATCCTTCCAATTTTAAAGGATTCAAAAATAACATTTTAAAAAGTTAATCCTATGTGGAATGAAAAAAATATGTATATAGTCGGATTTGGTCCAAGGGTTCTCAGACCTCTCTAGGTATAAACCTTGCTCCAGGTATACACAGGCTGTGGATACCTTTTTTTCTTTTCTCCTCCAAACAGTTTTACCCAAATACTCAGCATCGATGCTTCCAAAGCCAAGCAGTAGAAACACTACAAAGGTCTCCCTCCAACTTATAGTTAAAATAGAGCTGAAAATTAGACCTGCTTTTGCTGAAAGGAATGTTGCAAAGGCTGCTCCTCTCCTGCGCTCCAACTGAGGGTATGAGACTCACATATTAACCACTTCAAAGACCTCGGAGGAAGCCATGGTTAAGAGTCGCAGTGTACAAGACCCACTGGCAAAATGAATGGCTTGGACTGGAGAAGCAGCGAGCATTTGGATCAACGTAAGAAAGCTGCGTTGCTTCATTACCAGCACTAAATCTGCTGTGTGATCAGAGCCTTCATGGCCATTTCCCATTTCCAGGTGGTGTTCTTTCCTGGATCCTCTGAAATGAGTCGTGTGCTCCTTCCTAAAGTACCTCGGAGGAAGAGCAGAAAATCCGGGGGCTCCTCACACCCATCCTTGCCATTCCCCCTTTGAGTGGGATGTGCAAATTTGCTTCTCCTTGGAACAGCCTCTTGTGCATATGGTGTGTTCTTGGAGGAGATGTGCCTGCATCTCAGGGAACTCACATGGGGCAGGGCTGGCACCAGCGTACGACCTTCCTCATCAGAACAATGATGGGGGAGAGATAGGTCCTCAAACCAACTGCCAACAGTACCCCAAATGTGGCTTACACTATGTGTGCAAGGCAATGAATTGGATGGAGGTGCAGTTCACTCTGATTCCTTGCCACTAGGCTGAAATGTGGAAGACTCGGGGAGATTTGAAGTTTTCCGTGTTTGTTATCTAAACCTTGCTAGGAAATCAAAAGCACCTCTCTATATAAATACCTCTCTCTACTAGCTGCCCAGCACCCATTTAATACTCTTTTGATTGATACTACCCTGATTTCCTCTTGGAAAATTCTCTCTTCCCTTTGGGCTTTGGGTTTGGGAGACAAACACTCACAAGTGTTCTATCTTGCCCTCGTCGGGGAGTGGAACCTTTTCATCATTCCCCCTTTGGTTCATGCCCCCATATATTTATTGAGCACCTACTTCGTTTCTGTCACTGACCTTCATGTTGAAAATGTAGACTGATAATTAATAGTCAGTTTCTTCTCACTTCTGACTTTATGAACTTACATGCTAATGTGCATTCCAGTTCCCCTGGACTTAGGCTATGCTATTATGCTCCTTCTCTGGAATTAGGATAACACAATAGCTGAAAATGACTGGACTCATCTATTCCAGCTTGGTACCCTGACGAAACTTAGGAGGAGTCCCCGATTCTTAGATTTCCCCTATCCCTGAATTGCTTGCCTTTCTATCCAAAGGGACTCCTGGATGTTTACGCATTATTGATGTCCCATTTTCCAGCCTTCCCATCAATTCCATGAGTAGTCAATATACCTCCAATAAACCCATCTTTTGTTTTTGCTTGCTTGTTTTTATTTCTTGTAAGCAAAGAATACCCGTGGATATTGGGGCTGCTTCCCCATCTGTCTGTATAGGCACCAAGTTGGCTTGGGCACCTCATCCTATCAATACCTGGAGTGGTTGTTATTTTTTAAATCATTTTTCCAAAAACAACTAGTTGGAAATAATTGAACTCGTGCTGTAGAATACATTTCATGCAGTTTGCTTATCTTTCTCCCTTCTCTCTTAATGCCTGCCCCCTAAATCAGTAATATCTAAAGTACAATTTTAATGATAACTATTGGTGTCTTCTCACTAGAATATGGGTGTAATTGTTGGGCCCTAGTTTTGGCCTATCTTGGTTTCTTCCTTGTGTAGACTAACCTACTTTGTTTTGCCTCAGTGATTGGCATGGCTCACTGTTTGGAATTTGCTTGTGCTTTCTACTTAGTAATAGGTTTGCATCTAGGCACACATGCTAACAGCTGGTCTTTCAGACTCTCTGTATCGTAGCCTCCACTCAATCCTGTAGGGAATGTGAGCTGCACCACACCACAAAGGCAGCCTCTCTCTCTAAGCTGAACTCCCACACGGCAGCAGAAAACAGAAACTGTTTTAGTTATTTTCAGAGTCTAAGCAGATAATGCAAACAAGGAAAGATAGCTGGATGTAAGGCCATACGAGGTGTTGGGCGCCTACAAACTGGAGACCACATGACCTACTCCCAGAGCCAGCCACCATTCAACTATTCCAGGCAGAAACGCTGGTCCAAGATTGGCAGATCATACTGTTTTTCAAGACAGATTTTGAAAGTTGAATTTGTGAGTGAAATCTACCAATTTTTACATGTTGGCAATTAACTCAAAATAATTAGTGATTTGAGAAGGAACAAAACATGCTTATGGGAAGCTTTTAGCCTGTGGACTACCAGATTTTAGCTCTGGATTTTCCTTGGCTTATTCTATAATGTGTGTCATCAGCTCACTGTGCTTCTGGATAGAGCTCTATATTTGGGTTCATCTTTATTCTTTTGCCTTGTTTGGAACCCAGAACTTTCTCTTGTCCACTTGCTTTATAGTATTTCTCAAGGAATTAGCCCAGGCTCTAATCCACATGTGACCTCATTCCAGACCTTCAGCCTCTAGCCTCTGCTTGGATGCTTTCCATGACAGCAAATTCACTACTGCCCAGAATCTGGCTCTATAGCAAGAAGTGTCATGATGTAGTGGGAAAGATGTGGATTTTGAAGTAAAGTATATCGAATTTTAGATGGCAGCTTGGTCATTCAACACATGGTTTCCTCATGTGTTGAACAAATACTTGCTGGGGAATTAAATGTGATGACATCAGTCAGCTGGTTGCACCCACCACAGAGTAGGTAAGGTGGGGATTTCCTTTCTTGCCATCATTCATTTGTCCTGGGAATGCTTTCCTAAGCCACACAGAATATATTGAATATCTCGTTTACAGTATGGTCTTTCAGGATTAAGAGATCATGTTTATGTTTGCCCGTGTCTTCTGTTTTTCAGACCTGGTAGAACAAGTCATCACAAGTATAACGGATCCTGTGTGAACATCAGGCCCAATCACAGCCAGGATTCAGACAAGATAAGGTATGATTGTAGTGTTGATAGAGAGGGCCTTCCAGGAGCTTGTCTGACTTCCTGGGAAAGTAGGAAGACTGTCCCAAGGAAAAAGAATTTCATTCCCTCACAACATTTCAATTGGAAGTGGAAGGAAGGAGTAGGGAGAAGGGTCTTTGCCTGCATAGCGCGTGAGACTTATGCTTTGGCCCAGCTCCCTTCAATATGTGCCTGAGTCTATAAGGGCAACACGGAATATTAAGAAATAGTTAAAAGAAAAATAAAAGGAAAAGAGTTGCTTTGACTTTGTAAAACATTGGAACACAGGGCAGGATGGCTCAGGTGCTCATCAAAAAAGCCTTACGAGGGTGAGAAGGACTGTCTTCCCACTGACACAACTTTATTCACCACAGCACCATCTCCAACAGACAAAGAACAAAGGAACAAAGAGATATCAGTTCTGTAATGCCTCACACATGAGATCTGCAATAATTGTTATTATTTGGTGCGATGGTGTGTAGCTTATAGCATCTGTGACTTGACAATCAAGTAATGAGCTATTGACAAGGGAAATAAAGCTGATGACAGCTGGGGCTGGAGACCATTAACATCTAAGTCTTTTCCTGCTGAATGTTCTCACCCGGGACTCTTTGATACTAGATAATAATTATAAACACATTTATTGAGATGTTACTCTGTGCTGAGTGTTTCCTTACCTAGGTAAGTGTTGTAACTTAGTAAGAAAAGGATGATTACCATTCTGATTTACAAATAAGGAACCTGGGGAGAGGAAAACAATGAACATTCATCAAATGTTGGGGAAAGGGGGTTCAGGGTGAGAGATCACGTTCATATACTCCTATAACTTTTCCTTTCCAGAGTCAGTAGAACAAGTCTTCACAAGTATAAATGGATCCCGTGTGGACATTAAGCCCAGTCACTCCCAGGATTCAGACAAGGTAAGACATGTTTGCAGTGTTGATAGAGAGATTGTTAAGAAACACAAGTAGAGCAGTGTCATGACTTGCATAATCTGCAGATAAAGAAGGTTTGGTCTGGGCTGAGCTGAGCTGCAAGTACCGTGGATGAGGACTCTGTCGTGACAGGTGCTATTCCTGCACGCGGTCCATGGTTACAGGGGAAGAGGAGGCTCCTCTCCCAGAGCTTAGTGTGCATGCAAGGGAAACCCCTGGGGATCATTTTAAGGGGATAGATTCTGATCCAGTAGGTCTGAGTGAGGCCCAAGATTCTACATTTCTTAATACCCCTGCAGGGGTCCTCAAACTTTTTAAACAGGGGGCCAATTCACTGTCCCTCAGTCAGTTGGAGGGCCGGACTATAGTTTAAAAAAAAAAAAAAGAAACTATGAACAAATTCCTATGCACACTGCACATATCTTATTTTGAAGTAAAAAAACAAAATGAGAACAAATACAATCACACCGCCTCATGCGGCCCATAGACCACAGTTTGAGGACCCCTGCCGGGGTACCAATGCTGCAGACCTATGCTTCCCAGGCCACTCTATTAGGGGCGAGGATCCTGGCAAGTACATAACAGTGGAGCTTTGAGGTAGAGCAGTGATCTAGCAATAGGGATGTTAGAGAGAAAATGAGCAGCCCATGCCATGTCCACACATGTCTCTCGTTAGCTCTCCATGGAAGTTAAAATACATTGTTATCATACAAGTAAAAAACCTGCAAATCAAATGTAAGCAGGACCACAGAACTATAATTAATCACCCATCACATTAAATGTTTAACATTAATTTACGATGACAGTAATTATTATGTCGTACAATGATACCTATTAAGTGAATATGATATAAATTACTATAGACAAGGTTCTTTTCATTTTAGTGAAGTCTCTCCAATTTTCAATGCAAACCATTGCAAAATCTATTTCTTTTACAGCTCACTTAGATGTTATTCGGCCTTCACTTGATTCAAAAACATTCTTTATCTTTCATGGCCACCTCTCTTGTATTCCTATCAACCTGTGACAATTGAAGTCACATATTGTTTTCATGACATCAGATCAAAATCTTTATTTAATAACAACATAAGAAGCTAACATTTTCTTTTATGAAAATATCCTTCGATTGCAAAAGGGACTCTTTGTTATAATTCCTGCCAACACATAATTCAAAATGAATACCAGAGCCAGAAGATATAAACTTGTGTCATTTTGTTTAATTTCAAATATAGTAAGCCTTTATTTTTTTCTTCCATCAAAATAGTACATTTTCTTGCTCCCTGCTTTCTAATATGACAATATAAGTACCCTTTTCCGCTTTATCCCTGTTTTCCACTTCCCAACTTCTTTGGAATTTTTACTTTTACAATATCAAATTTATAATATTTACATTTTGCCCTATAATGTTAATTAAATCGTCTAAGCTTTATCAGTACGATTCCAAAAATTGAGAATCAATAGTGATTTCATTATTATGACTGTGTAACTGTGGTTTGCTATCCAGCCATTGCTCTCTGTGATTAAATGTTCTTTCCCATATGACTTTTTGACTGGAGTTCCATTGTTTTTTGGAACTAATTATTTTGGGCATATATTTTTATTTTGTTCAACCTCTTGTGCAAATTTAGTATTCTGCTGAATCCTCCTGTTTCCCCGGAGAGTCCCTCCTGGGGCTATGTATCTGATAATATCTTTATTCTGCCATCCTATTTACTGATACTTTAACTAAGCACAGAATCCTAAATTGGTACAATGTTCCCTTATGTAGTCAAGGGCTCCTAATATCAGGAGTTGCAGATGGATAGGCTGATGCTGATTTTCCATTTTCATTTGGATTTTTTTCTTTCTTTCTGACCTTTTAGGATTTACTTGTTCTCCTGATTTTCCAACATTTTTGTGATAGTATGTTAAGTGGGTGTTTGGGTTTTTGCATGGGCACTAGGTGTGTGTTTTCAATCTCCATAGCAGGTGCCCGAGTTCTGGGAAAATGTGCCCGTTATTTCTTTGATTCCTCTCCCGTCATCTCTCAGTCAGATATCGGTGCTGCTGCATTGCTGATTGTCTTGATTCCTTTCTCACACCCTCTATTGCTTCGCTTTCTTGCTCTCCTTTGAGAGATTTCCTAGGCATAATCTTCCAACCTTCCCTTAAATTATTCTCTTTTTTGACAATCACGTCTTTACTGCCTAGGAGGTATTCCCTGGTACGTGATTCTTCCATTTTCACCGTGTCCTATGCTTGTTTTAACGTTGCAGCAGTTCCTCACCTCTCTAATAACACATGTTAGGATTTACAAAGGGCGTTATGAAGGTTTCGAGAGAGACTGTGTTATGGTCCATTACTTCACTTCCAAGAAATATAGATGACAGCTGCATCCTTCCTGATTCACCTGTGCAGGTTTTAGCTTGCTCGGCCTACTGGGGCTGCTGAGAAGGCTTCATTTACTGCTTGCATCTGCTCAGCACTCAGTCTGCATCAGCTATGGAGCTGGGAAGAGAGGAGTTCTGCGTGATGATTTTCTATGATTTTAAAAGTGGGTTAAACGAGTCTCATAGCCCTCAGTATTTGCAATGAGATTGCCGGGACCTTACTTTACTTCTTCCCATGCGACAATTTTTCAGTGATTTCAAGAATTTAGAAGAGCCAAACTGCACTAAAAGATGAGGAGAGGAGTAGACTCCCAGAGACCTCAGTGACGGAGAAAAACATCACGGCTGTGAAAAACATGGTTCACGAAAACTAATCTAGTAACATTTAAGGACATTGAAGCAACACTATAGATTGGGTCACCGGCAGTGTCCAAAATCCTGCACAATTGTCTTTGAGTTGGAAAAGTTTCATCTTTGACATATGAGCAAAGTTTCAACTTTGACAGATGAGCAAAAGCACATCCATGTTGAATGGTGTGAAGAAATGCTGGTCAGATTCAACATAGGCAAGTCTAGATGTATTCTGGACAGTGCTTTTGGTGATGAAACCTGGATTTGCCAGTGGGATCCAGAGAATAAGTGTCAGTCGACAGTGTGGATTTGTTTTTTTTCCCAATGAAAATCCACCAACAAAAATGAGGTGGCCGTGCAGGTCATAAAGAAAATGGTGGCAGCTCTGTTCTCCCAAGGCAGTCATGTTGTGACTATTCCTCTGGAGGAACAAAGGACTATAACTGCTCAATGGTATATAATGGCATGCTTACCAAAAGGTTTTGGAAATCTTTGAGAACAGTGGCCAAGGACAGGGTTGCAGGGAACCATCTCGCACCATGACAATGTGTCTGCCCACATTGCCAACCTCACCATTCAGTTCCTGCAGTCCACAGAAGTTAAAGTTATGACTCATACTTCCTACAGTCCTGACTTGGCCCCAGTTCCTGGAGTCCACAAAGGTTAAACTTATGATTCATCCACCCTACAGTCCTGACCTGGCCACATGTGATTAGTTTCTGTTCCCTACAGTAAAAAATTGCATGCACTGAAGAACATTCTCCAGCCCTGAAGACGTTGGAAAGCGAGCATACAGTGCTTGAAGAAAATGAGTGGAACGAGTGTTTTCCCAAGAATGCAAAAGTGGGTAGATGTTATGGTGATTATTTTGAGAAAATACAGTAATCAGAATGATGTTATGCTTTTTAATTTTTGTAGATCTCAAACTTCTGTAGTGCCGCTCATATTTCAAGTCCCTTCCTGTTCCTTACGTAATGTCTATCTCCTCCAAAATTGTGTTTTGTGTCTGTTTTGATGTCTCTCTTCCATGTTGGAGGTTCCCCATTTGGAGAACTTTGTTCATGCTCAGGAATGAGGCAATCAAATCTCATGGGAGCCCTGTAGCATGGGCAGATCTTGTTGATTTTACCAATTTGCTCTAAGAGAGACCAGTGTGAGGAAGCAAGTGAACCATTACCTGGCAAACTCCCATTAAAATCTGAATGTTTGTGCCCTTCCAAAATTCATATGTTCAGACCTAATTACCTATGTGATGGTATTGGAAGGCCTAGCTGTTGGAAAAAGTGGAGCCCTCATAAATAAGATTAGTGTCTTTATAAAGAAGCCCCAGAGAACTCCCTTCCCTCTTCCCCCACATGAGGGTAGGGAACGAAGGTGACCACTATGGAAGCTAATGTAAATCCACATGCAGAGACAAGCAGAGTCACCAGAATCTCAGACATGTGGAGACAACACCCTGGTTTTTATGTCTCTCTCTAGTGTTGGAGGTTCCCCATTTGGAATGAGGCAATTAAATCTGTTAGGAGATTTAGAGCCCATCTGCAGGTGATATATATATATATATATCGAGAGAGAGAGAGACACAGAATCTCATTCTATCACCTGGGCTAGAGGGCCATGACATCATAAGAGCTCTCTGCAACCACAAACTCCTGACCTCAAGTAATCCTCCTGCCTCAGCCTCCTCAGTAGTTGGGACTACAGATGCCCACCACAATGCCTGGCTAGAATAGTTTTTGTAGAGATGGGGTCAAAATCTTGCTCAGGCTGGTCTTAAAGACCTAAGCTTGAGCAATCCACCCACCTCAGCCTCCCAGAGTGCTAGGATTACAGGCATGAGACACCACAGCTGGTTTGAAGTTATCAGCCTTCAGAACAGTGAGAAATAAATTTCTGTCATTTATTAACTACCGAGTTTATGGTATTTTGTTATAACAGCCTGAACTAAGATAGTCTCTAAATAATAGGACATAAAGAACATTCTCATATTTTTCTGGGGCCTGCCAGTGTCTCTGGCTTCTAGGCATTATGCCCTCCAGGGTAGAGTGGGTTTGACTGCTTCATATATTGGCTGTTCATTAATCACCTGTTTTTCTGTCCCATATTGCAATCCTGCCCTCTCTGGTCCCTGGTATGGCATACATTTCATAGTGCCGAGCCCTTAAAGGCAAAGAAGGGCATACTGGCTGCCTACGCACTTGAACCTCCTTCTGCACACACTCTGAGCTATGACTTCCTCCATTCCGCATCACCAATTTTCAATCTTCCATCTTTCATCCATTTTCAACAAATTTGATTTGATCTTTTTTTCTGGTAACTCTCTTTCCATTTTCTTATCATCAAGTATTTAGACTTTTTTCCCCCATTTCTCATTTATAGAAGGAATGAACTCGTGGTCAAACAGGTAACTTTAACCAGTAATAGTTACTGTCAATGTGGCATTGAAAATGTCAATCTACCTGCAACTTTATCTGCTTTCCTACATCTTTAAAGGTAAATTCTGCCTTTACTTGGTGCCTGTGATTACTTGGTGCCAATAAAAGTATAAACAACATGCAAAGACAGTACTTGGTTATAAGATTAAGTTCCAAGTAGTATGACATCACCTATAAATAACTAGGAAACCTTGCCACACTGTGTGTAACAATAAGGCAATTCATTATCTCATAGATCATCCAGTCAGAGGTAGATAGGACCTAAGGTGAGTAAAATCAGGGCTCTGTCTCCCTGCCTCTGAGATTCTGGTGACTCTGCTTATCTCTGCATGTGGACTCAGCGTCCATCATGGTCACAAGACAGTTTCCTGCATCATCAATAAAGGGAACCAACCAAGGCAACTGGCTTACCAGTTTCATATCCTGTGAGAAAGGGAAAAAAGAATTTCTTCCTTGACCACAAAACAAAAGGTCATCCCAGCAATCTTGTATCTACCCCATACCTTTAACAGTCGCCAAGGACGCCTGGTTGATTTAAATCTGTGTTTCTGTAACAATTATTTGCAAGGATACCAATATTGCCATGATTTTCAGGGAAAAAACAGAATCTATCCTTAGAACATGGGTTGTGTAAAAGGTGGAGATATCTGGCGAAAAGACTGAGGCTTTGAATGAAACAAAGTAGGTGGGATAGGAAAACCACATCTCAATGATACAGAACATGCTTATGTTTTAATTATTATGAACGTAAACATGGTGATGCACCATTTAAACATTCTCACAGAGAACTGCAGGCACCTGACCACAAATGTACGAAACACTTCAGCTCACCATACAATACTTTTTCTCCCGATGTAGACCTCCCCATCAATCTGCCTCTCTGCCCTTCCTACAGAGAGCAGCCTCAGTTTAATGTGCCCTCTGAGATGAAAGTTGTCTGGGAGCTCTTAATTGGCAATCTTGAGAAAAGAGTACCCAGCAAAGGTTTTAAGACAGTTTTGTGGGAGGTAAAGCTACCATGCTGTCCCAACCCCAGTGATGATTGAAAAGGAATTACCTTTGTTGTCATTCTCCAGCACTGCCCTTTCCTCTCTGATGCCAAACTTCAATTTATAGCCCAGGCTCAGTTCTTGATCATGCTGCTCTCTACCTCCACCCTCCACATTAACACTGTGTGCTCAAGTAATTCATCTTCAAATGTGTCACAAAAGCGACAACTGTGCTAGGTTAATCCAAGCAGCTTTACAGTTCAATTAAAACTGAAACTTACGGAGTGAGGGAGTGTTATCTCACCTGGGCCCAAGATTAACTTCTCAGACTTTGAAAGTCTAAGTTTTGTTAGTAGAAAATCAGGATAATTATGTAATTTGAGAAATCTGAGCAGTTCAAATTCAAGCAGCTTTGTTTTCATTCATGTGTTCACTCTACAAATATCTCTGAATGTCCTTTTTGGCTGTGGCCTCCAACCCCTGTGGCCTGTTAGGAACTGGGCATGCAGCACAAAATAAGTGGCAGGTGAGCCAGCAAAGCTTCATCTGTATTTACAGCTGCTCCCCATCACTGGCCTCACTGCCTCACTCTAATGAGATCAGCTGTAGCATTAGATGCTCACAGGAAGGTGAACCCTACTATAAATCATGCATGCATGATTGTGTGTTCCTTATGAGAATCTAATGCCTGATGATCTCAGGTAAATATAATGCTCTTGAATCATTCAGAAACCATCCCCCCATTTGTTGGAAAATTGTCTTCCATGAAACTGGTGCCAAAAAGTTTGGAGACCACTGCTCTGTGGGGAAGCAACTGCATAAGGCCCCCAGGGAGGCCTAGATGTTGTTGTTCTCCTATGGAGGGAGCGGGGGGTGCCTTAGTTTTCTCAGCACACAGACCCTGAGATGGAAGTTTGTGAGCAGGAGGTTGATGGGCGTGCTTTTGGAATTAACACCTATAGGGTAGTAAGTGAAGCAAGATTCAAACAAGAAAGAAGCTGAACTGCCAAGCAGTGGAAGCAGAGGCCTGAAGCCACCCCACAGGGAGCTCTAGATGCAGAATGGCTCCTTATCAGTGTCCTGAATTGACACAGGAGGTCAAGCCGCTGAACCTTTACTTGACCAGTCACTGGAATGCAGTGGCTTCTGAGCAGGGGCCATAACCTTGGGCAAGACAGCTCCTTTCAGCTGAAGAAAATTCCTGGACATCAGTGAGCAGTCAGTAGGCTGCACTTCTGAAGCTGAGAATTAGTGCTTTGGTACTAAGGGGGAGTCTGGGCCGTTCATCACAGTATCCACCACTGGTAGAAAAGTTAAAAACACATTTGACTGACTTCTGGTCAAGGGAGAGAATTATGAGGTACATGTTTCCTGCTATTCCAAGCACATGATAATTGGGACTCTCACATGAAAGCTATAACCCAACTACAACTTAACAATAGGGGGAAGTGGGAAAGGGGGGGGTGGGTAGAGGGAGGGGAATCGGTGGGATCACACCTGTGGTGCATATTACAGGGGTATTTGCGAAACTTGGTAAATGTAGAATATAAATGTTTTGGCACAGTAACTGAGATAACGCCGGAAAGGCTATGTTAACCACTGGGATAAAAATGTGTCAAATGGTTTATGAAGTGAGTGTATGATGCCCCATAATCATATCATTGTATACACTTATGATTTAATAAAAAAATTAAAAAAAAAAAATAAATAAAAAAAAAAAAAAAAAAAAAAAAAAGATAAATTATAAAAGTAATAAGTTAAAAGTGCACATTCATATAACATATAGAAAATTAAAATTACAAAGGAATGTTTTTGTACTTGACACATTGTCCAAATGGTAACTTTCTTCATGGCTGTAGAATGGTTTTCTCATAGTGTAATGATAAGAGGACTCCTGTAGCCATCAGAACAGGCTTTCTTATTGATAGGCTAATAAGCATGAGAAAGAAAAATTAGTATCCTTTTTAATCACAAAAAGTCCTTCTCTTTAGTCTTGTGTCATGCCAGCCCCCAAATAGTCAAGGATAACAGGTCTATGTGAATCAGTAGCCCAAGCTAGTCAGTGGGTTATTGCTACTGGACAAGGAAAAGGGCAGCCAGGAGTAAGGTTTATACCTTAAAATGTAAACTAAATACAGTAGCACCTCTATAAATTGACCACCCAAGGCACTGTAACAAATAGGTCAACATAAGGAGGTGGTTAACATAAGGAACTAGGCCTACTGTTACTGATACATACACGTTGTGCATGTCTAGTCTATGAAAACTAGGTCAAGTTAAGGAGGTAGTCGATGTTGGGAAATGATTAACTATGGAGATTCTACTGTGAGGTAAATTAATTCCTGCTGAGGTGAATTATTGCTTGAGCCCAGGTTTTCCTGGGTGGTTTTCCCACTTCTGAAAGAAAGCTAAAAAAGCTGAAACTTACTCCAATAGGAGAGCAAGGTAGGTCTGAAGGAGCAGGCACAGCTCTACCCACAAGGCCAAGCAGCACGTTGGCTCAGCAGCTGCATCTGTGTTCACTCCATACAACCGTTAATAACCTTAAGCCAACAAGAGAAAACAGGCTCTGGACTTGGGGTCCCTGACATGCCAGCTGCAAGATTATCAGTAGAGAAGTAAGCATAGAGAACTAGAGGAGAAAAAAATGTCTTTACTGAAGATGTGCCTACAGTACAAAATAATAAAATGGGCCACGAGTGCTAATGTCAAATAAAAAATCCTGGATCATCAACAGTTGGGTGATCCTTAATGAAAACAATGATGAAAATAATATTTTCATCTAAAATGAATGTTAAAATGATTATGTTTCACATCTTTGAAAGAAATAAAGGGATAACATTACTTTTTTTTTTTTTTGTAGAGACAGAGTCTCACTGTACTGCACTCGGGGAGAGTGCTGTGGCGTCACACGGCTCACAGCAACCTCTAACTCTTGGGCTTACGCGATTCTCTTGCCTCAGCCTCCTGAGCAGCTGGGACTACAGGCGCCTGCCACAACGCCCGGCTATTTTTTTGTTGCAGTTTGGCCAGGGCTGGGTTTGAACCCGCCACCCTTGGCATATGGGGCCGGTGCCCTACTCACTGAGCCACAGGTGCTGCCCAACATTACTTTTTTTTAAAGAAGAAGAATTTATGGAGAGGGATACCAATGGTAATAAATTGTATATTTTTAAGTGTCAGTTAGAAATATTAGAAATGAAAATTGTGGTTATTAAAAATTTTAAACCAATAAATGACATAAACACCAAACTAGATATTGTCAGCAAGAATTGGTCAATAGGAAGATATTACTGAGAATTCAATCAGAATGCAGCATTAAACAATAGTCAAGAGATATGGAGGATACATTGATAGACTGGAAAATATGTCCAATAGGATAGTTAAAAGAGTAGAATGAGCATGTAGCAGAGTAAAAGTATTTAAGAAGATAATGGTTGAGAATTTTCCAGGTTTGCTGAAAGATGAACCAAATCTAGGTACATCAATGAAAACAAACAGGCATTCACATACATTCTACAGAAATTTTAGCAAATCAAGAAAAAAAGCCCTTAATATTTTGAAAGAAGAAATAAAATATTAAAAGCTACCAGAAATAAAATGCAGATTAACCACAAAGCAACAGCAATTATGTTGTCAGCAGACTTCCCATCAACAACAATTGATGCCAGAGGGCAATGGAATAATATATCGTCACAGTGCTGAGAGAAAATAACTGCAACCTATAATCACATGTCTGGCTAAGCCATCACTGAATGTGAGGCAAAATAAAGGCATTTTCAAATACAGTAGAACCTCTGTAAGTTGACCACTCAAGGGATTGTAACACACTGGTCAGCACACGGAGGTGATCAACATGAGGATCCAGGCCTTACATGTGGTGCATGTCTAGTCTATGCAAATTAGGTTAACTTAAGAATGTAGTCAATGTATGGAGGTGTTCAATTATGGAAGCTCTACACTATCCTCCCCGATGTGGATTACTGCTTGAGCCCAGGAGTTAGACTGATTTTCCCACCTCTGAAAGAGTGGGACCTTCCTGGACACTCACAGAAAGAACTATGAAAAGACATAATTCATGAAGGAAGAGATAATTCTTGAGCTAGAACAGGCAGTTGGTAAACAAACATTGATTAATTGCCTGCACCAGACACTAGGCTGGAGGTTCATGATCCCTGCCTTTATGGAGTTTATAGTCCAGCTCTGAAGGACTAGATTGAAGAGTGTCTCAGACAGAAGGAACTGAGGGTAAAAAGCTATGTGGGCATGTGAGCAAATGGGTTGTATAAGAATAAGTAATCACGAGGTCAAATGGCTTATGGTTAAAAAAGCTGAAATTTGAGGAGGCGGAGCAAGATGGCAGCCGAGTAACAGCTTCCTTGCATCTGGGCACCGTGAGTCTGGGGAGATAGGACTCCAGGCGTCTCTGGCTGGTGGGAACTGCCTATCATCACTCCTATGAGGATACAGGGAGTCAGCGAGAGACTTCTGGACCCCAAGAGGAGGACTAAATCCGTGGAAAACCGGCAAGTGGTCGCGTGTGTTCAATCCGTCTAAACCTGCCCACAACTGTAAGTTCAGTAGCAGCGAGACTGCAAACCAGAAAGGCCTTACCTGTGAACTGTTTTGATGTCCTTGGACTTGGCACTGAGTTGAACTGCCTTGGGGAAGGCCTGAGCGGGAGTGCGAGAACTTTGGCCGTTGTCTAGGGCCCCAGTCTGAGCCGCTGAGCCAGACGGAGCTAATAGTGTTTGGCGGTGGGTCACACGGATCCATTGTCAGCGATCTGCCCCGGCAAGCTCCGCCCTCAGGGTCGCAGAGCTAGAAACGGGTGGGAGCTGGTAACCCAGCAACCAAGTAGCCTAAGGGTGGGGTCTGAGCCGCCTTGCAGCCCTAACCCTCAGGGGCAGAGTGAGACCGGTTTTGGCACACTGAGTAAGTGGATAGCCACTTCAGCAGCGATTCCAGCAAGAAAGCTGGGAAAGCTTCTGCTCAACAAGTTTACAAGTTCGTAGTGCCTTTTAAGTAGGCTGAAGAGAGATTCAGGGTGTCTACCTGCTGGGGTTTGAGTAATCAGCAGCCTCCAGTCGTATCTGAACTGTGACTAACCTCTCATACCCCAGAAGACCACGTGTTGCCCAGACAATATTCAATAACATATACAAACTGCTTTGTTTTTGGTTGTGTATTTTTTTCTTTCTTTTTTTGCTTGGTTGTTTTTTTTGTTTGTTTATTTTGACGTTGCTAATATTCTTTTGTATTTTTAATTTCAATCTTTTCCACACAGATCCCTTTTTCTTTCTCAATTTTCCTAGTTTAATTATAATTTCCCATTGCTGCCTTTTTTAATAACTTCAACTTCATTTTTGCTAGTGTTTCTACCGATATAATTTGGTTTTTCACCCAATTTTATCCCTGTAAAGTTTTCTGTTTGCTTCTTTTAGTTTGATTTATAGCATTTTTGTCTTTCCTCTCTACTTGGTGGAGGTGGGGTACTGTGTCTGATCAGGTTAGCAAAGAGCTGCTGACCTCAAGGGAACCACGCAACTGGGCACCCCCAGAAGGTGGGGTTTTTTAAGGTTGTGTCAAAGTACCCTACTGTACACCTATATTGCCCTGTCTCCCTCTTTCTGTGCCTCTCTTCTTTTTGTCAATATTCCTTATACCCACCCCCTCTCCTTTCTCTATCTTTCTTTTTTTCTTATCACTCGGTCCTCCTTTCTTTCATCCCCTTTTTTTTTGCTCTTCAACCTTCTCACCCTTCTGGTCCTGTAACCTTTAGTCCACAGGCACAAGAACTTAAAGAGCAAGAGGAAGTGAAAGGAAAATTAGGGCAAGGAAACAGATAAAAGAAATCACTCATGAGGAAGAATCAGCAGAAAACTCCAGGCAACATGAAGAACCAGTCTAGAACAACCCCACCAAGGGACCATGAGGTAGCTACTGCAGATGATTCCACCAGTATGGAAATGTTAGGAATGACAGAAAGGGAATTTAGAATACACATGTTGAAAACAATGAAAGAAATGATGGAAACAATGAAGGAAATTGCTAATAAAGTGGAAAATAACCAAAAGGAAATCCAAAAACAGAATCAAATAAGAGATGAACGATATGAAGAATATAAAAAGGATATAGCAGACCTGAAGGAACTGAAACAGTCAATTAGGGAACTTAAAGATGCAATGGAAAGTATCAGCAACAGGTTAGACCATGCAGAAGAAAGAATTTCAGAGATAGAAGACAAAGTTCTTGAGATAACTCAGACAGTAAAAGAGGCAGAAAAGAAGAGAAAGCAGAACGTTCACTGTCAGAATTATGGGACTTTATGAAGCGTTCCAACATACGAGTTATAGGAATTCCAGAAGGGGAAGAAGAATGCCCCAGAGGAATGGAAGCCATACTAGAGAATATTATAAAAGAAAATTTCCCAAACATCACCAAAGATTCTGACACACTGCTTTCAGAGGGATATCGGACCCCGGGTCGCCTCAACTCTAACCAAGCTTCTCCAAGACACATTGTGATGAACCTGTCCAAAGTCAAGACAAAAGAAAAGATTCTGCAAGCTGCCAGGAGTAAGCGCCAGTTGACCTACAGGGGCAAATCCATCAGAGTTACCACAGACTTCTCTAATGAAACTTTCCAAGCAAGAAGACAATGGTCATCTACCTTTAATCTACTTAAACAGAACAATTTTCAGCCCAGAATTCTGTACCCTGCTAAGCTAAGCTTCAAAATTGACGGAGAAATCAAATCATTTACGGATATACAAACATTGAGGAAATTCGCCACAACAAGACCAGCTCTACAGGAAATACTTCAACCTGTTCTGCACACTGACCACCACAATGGATCAGCAGCAAAGTAAGAACTCAGAAATCAAAGGACAGAACCTAACCTCCACACTGATGCAAAAGATAAAACTAAGCAATGGACTCTCACCAAATAAGACGAATAGAATACTACCACACTTATCCATTATCTCAATAAATGTTAATGGCTTGAATTCCCCACTGAAGAGACATAGATTGGCTGACTGGATTAAAAAACACAAGCCATCCATTTGCTGTCTGCAAGAAACACACCTGGCTTCAAAAGACAAATTAAAGCTCTGAGTCAAGGGTTGGAAGACAATTTTTCAGGCAAATGGAATTCAGAAGAAAAGAGGAGTTGCAATCTTATTTTCAGATACATGTGGATTTAAAGCAACTAAAGTCAAAAAAGACAAAGATGGTCACTTTATATTGGTCAAGGGAAAACTACAACAAGAAGACATTTCAATTCTAAATATTTATGCACCCAATTTAAATGCTCCCAGATTCTTGAAGCAGACCTTACTCAGTCTGAGCAATATGATATCTGATAATACCATCATAACAGGGGACTTTAACACACCTCTTACAGAGCTGGACAGATCCTCTAAACAGAAATTAAACAAAGATGTAAGAGATTTAAATGAGACCCTAGAACAACTATGCTTGATAGACGTATATAGAACACTCCACCCCAAAGATAAAGAATATACATTCTTCTCATCACCCCATGGAACATTCTCCAAAATTGATCATATCCTGGGACACAAAACAAATATCAACAGAATCAAAAGAATTGAAATTTTACCTTGTATCTTTTCAGACCATAAGGCACTAAAGATGGAACTCAACTCTAACAAAAATGCTCAACCCCACCCAAAGGCATGGAAATTAAACAATCTTCTGTTGAATAACAGATGGGTGAAGGAAGAAATAAAACAGGAAATCATTAACTTCCTTGAGCATAACAACAATGAAGACACAAGCTACCAAAACCTGTGGGATACTGCAAAAGCAGTTTTGAGAGGAAAATTCATTGCTTTAGATGCCTACATTCGAAAAACAGAAAGAGAGCACATCAACAATCTCACAAGAGATCTTATGGAATTGGAAAAAGAAGAACAATCTAAGCCTAAACCCAGTAGAAGAAAGGAAATATCCAAAATCAAATCAGAGATCAATGAAATTGAAAACAAAAGAATCATTCAGAAAATTAATGAAACAAGGAGTTGGTTTTTTGAAAAAATAAATAAAATAGATAAACCATTGGCCAGACTAACTAGAAATAGAAAAGTAAAATCTCTAATAACCTCAATCAGAAATGATGAAGGGGAAATAACAACTGATCCCACAGAGATACAAGAGATCATCTCTGAATACTACCAGAAACTCTATGCCCAGAAATTTGACAATGTGAAGGAAATGGATCAATATTTGGAATCACACCCTCTCCCTAGACTTAGCCAGGAAGAAATAGACCTCCTGAACAGACCAATTTCAAGCACTGAGATCAAAGAAACAATAAAAAAGCTTCCAACTAAAAAATGCCCTGGTCCAGATGGCTTCACTCCAGAATTCTATCAAACCTTCAAGGAAGAGCTTATTCCTGTACTGCAGAAATTATTCCAAAAAATTGAGGAAGAAGGAATCTTCCCCAACACATTCTATGAAGCAAACATCACCCTGATACCAAAACCAGGAAAAGACCCAAGCAAAAAGGAGAATTTCAGACCAATCTCACTCATGAATATAGATGGAAAAATTCTCAACAAAATCCTAGCCAATAGATTACAGCTTATCATCAAAAAAGTCATTCATCATGATCAAGTAGGCTTCATCCCAGGGATGCAAGGCTGGTTTAACATACGCAAGTCCATAAACGTTATCCACCATATTAACAGAGGCAAAAATAAAGATCACATGATCCTCTCAATAGATGCAGAAAAAGCATTTGATAAAATCCAGCATCCTTTTCTAATTAGGACACTGAAGAGTATAGGCATAGGTGGCACATTTCTAAAACTGATTGAAGCTATCTATGACAAACCCACAGCCAATATTTTACTGAATGGAGTAAAACTGAAAGCTTTTCCTCTTAGAACTGGAACCAGACAAGGTTGTCCTCTGTCACCTTTACTATTCAACATAGTGCTGGAAGTTCTAGCCAATACAATTAGGCAAGACAAGGAAATAAAGGGAATCCAAATGGGAGCAGAGGAGGTCAAACTCTCCCTCTTTGCTGACGACATGATCTTATACTTAGAGAACCCCAAAGAGTCAACCACAAGACTCCTAGAAGTCATCAAAAAATACAGTAATGTTTCAGGATATAAAATCAATGTCCACAAGTCAGTAGCCTTTGTATACACCAATAACAGTCAAGATGAGAAGCTAATTAAGGACACAACTCCCTTCACCATAGTTTCAAAGAAAATGAAATACCTAGGAATATACCTAACGAAGGAGGTGAAGGACCTCTATACAGAAAACTATGAAATCCTCAGAAAGGAAATAGCAGAGGATATTAACAAATGGAAGAACATACCATGCTCATGGATGGGAAGAATCAACATTGTTAAAATGTCTATACTTCCCAAAGCAATCTACCTATTCAATGCCATTCCTATCAAAGTACCTACATCGTACTTTCAAGATTTGGAAAAAATGATTCTGCGTTTTGTATGGAACCGGAAAAAACCCCGTATAGCTAAGGCAGTTCTTAGTAACAAAAATAAAGCTGGGGGCATCAGCATACCAGATTTTAGTCTGTACTACAAAGCCATAGTGCTCAAGACAGCATGGTACTGGCACAAAAACAGAGACATAGACACTTGGAATCGAATTGAACACCAAGAAATGAAACTAACATCTTACAACCACCTAATCTTTGATAAACCAAACAAGAACTTACCTTGGGGGAAAGACTCCCTATTCAATAAATGGTATTGGGAGAACTGGATGTCTACATGTAAAAGACTGAAACTGGACCCACACCTTTCCCCACTCACAAAAATTGATTCAAGATGGATAAAGGACTTAAATTTAAGGCATGAAACAATAAAAATCCTCAAAGAAAGCATAGGAAAAACACTGGAAGATATTGGCCTGGGGGAAGACTTCATGAAGAAGACTGCCATGACAATGGCAACAACAACAAAAATAAACAAATGGGACTTCATTAAACTGAAAAGCTTCTGTACAGCTAAGGAGACAATAACCAAAGCAAAGAGACAACCTACACAATGGGAAAGGATATTTGCATATTTTCAATCAGACAAAAGCTTGATAACCAGGATCTATAGAGAACTCAAATTAATCCACATGAAAAAAGCCAACATTCCCTTATATCAATGGGCAAGAGACATGAATAGAACTTTCTCTAAAGACGACAGACGAATGGCTAACAAACACATGAAAAAATGTTCATCATCTCTATATATTAGAGAAATGCAAATCAAAACAACCCTGAGATATCATCTAACCCCAGTGAGAATGGCCCACATCACAAAATCTCAAAACTGCAGATGCTGGCGTGGATGTGGAGAGAAGGGAACACTTTTACACTGCTGGTGGGACTGCAAACTAGTACAACCTTTCTGGAAGGAAGTATGGAGAAACCTCAAAGCACTCAACCTAGACCTCCCATTCGATCCTGCAATCCCATTACTGGGCATCTACCCAGAAGGAAAAAAATCCTTTTATCATAAGGACACTTGTACTAGACTGTTTATTGCAGCTCAATTTACCATTGCCAAAATGTGGAAACAGCCTAAATGCCCACCAACCCAGGAATGGATTAACAAGCTGTGGTATATGTATACCATGGAATACTATTCAGCCATTAAAAAAAATGGAGACTTTACATCCTTCGTATTAACCTGGATGGAAGTGGAAGACATTATTCTTAGTAAAGCATCACAAAAATGGAGAAGCTTGAATCCTATGTACTCAATCTTGATATGAGGACAATTAATGACAATTAAGGTTATGGGGGGGGAAGCAGAAAGAGGGATGGAGGGAGGAGGGTGGGGCCTTAGTGTGTGTCACATTTTATGGGGGCAAGACATGATTGCAAGAGGGACGTTACCTAACAATTGCAATCAGTGTAACTGGCTTATTGTACCCTCAATGAATCCCCAACAATAAAAAAAAAAAAAAAAAAAAAAAAAAAAGCTGAAATTTGAAAAGAATGATTGACTCCAGGAAGTGCTACATGGGCAATAGAATTCTTTGAAGGCTTTTTTTTTTGCAGTTTTTGGCCAGGGCTGGGTTTGAACCCACCACCACGGCATCTGGAGCCAGTGCCCTACTCCTTTGAGCCACAGGTGCCCCCACCTTTAAGGCTTTTAAAAGTGATTACTGGGAGTCAAGTCCTGGTAATTTCAGTTTTAGATCAATGTGATGACATGGGTTGTTAAAAATGAGGAATGTTGGCTTTGTCAACCCTCAAACCCTCTTTTCAGGGAGAAGAAAGGGAGAGTTTTAACTTCCTGTGGAGACATTTAAAAGCTGTCAGCCATCTTCTACACTATTTAATTTTGCAGAATTTTTCCTGCTCTAGCTATTGACCATCTTAACATTTTGATGATGTAGGTCAGAAAAGGAGAGAGTGAAAACAGGGTAAGTTCTGAATGAAATAGCAACAAACTGAAATAAAAAGGAAAACCCTTGCCCTTTAGTTAGTTTTGCTTTCTGAAAAAAAGATGTGCACATGAATTTGTTTCCCTGGCTACCATACGGAACAATAAAAGATGCAGTATTTGGTAATTTTATGCGTATTAGAATGATATAGTGTCACGAAAAGTTATTGCATTTTAAGATAGTATTCTTCATGCACAGACTCTGGGGAGCAAGAAAAGATGGGGGAGATGTCATCATATGCAGAAGTACTTTGCCTGTTTATAGGTCTTTTTAGAAAACTTTTGTCTACAAAGGGGGCAAGATGCTAGCAAAGGCTATGCTGTATGCTCTTGGGATATCTTTGTGATATAGGCTAGTCTCACTGGAGTTAGATGATATCTCAAAGTAGTTTTGATTTGCACTTCTCTGATGATTAAAGATGATGAGCATTTTTTCATATGTCTGAAGGCCGCGCGCCTGTTAGATTACATTGTTCTCACTTCCAGGGTAAAGTTCCAGTTGTAAAAGAGACCCTCACCCAGGGGGCGTGTTATACACCCTCACATCATGCACAATAGGTGAGATCCTGCCACATACCCTCCCTCTTCCCTCCAATCATTCTTCCCATCTCCTCTCCTTCCCCTGCCCCCATACTAGACTATATTTGTGTTTTATTATTCATATGAGCATGTAATTGTTTATATACTGGTTTCATATTAGTATTGAGTACATTGGATATATATTTTTCCATTCTTGCAATACTTTACTAAGAAGAATGTGTTTCAACTCCATCCAGGTAAATGTAAAACATGTAAAGTATCTCTTTTATGCCCTTTAGATGTAACTTGGCAAATTTTATCTTACATAAAGGATATTTGTGTCCATAATTGATCATAAGCTAATTGATATCATTGACTATATCTTTTCCACTTTGCCCAATGCTCATCAGAGTGTGGTCACTGGAGAAGGGTATCATTTAATGTATGAGTTGAGTGAATGTCATGAATTCATATAGGTAAGAAAGCTGAAATACAGAGAGGTAAAGCAACTTTCTCAAAGTCACAGAAAGTTATTTATAGTTCCAAAATTGGAATCCATTACTGCCTGACTTACGCACAGCTATTAATCATGCAGAAATCTCCCATTCTACTGAAGGAAACTTACAGAAAGCTGACCATTTACTTCCCTTCAGCAATGACTGGTCCTCTATGAGTGTCTGAGGTTAAGGGCATTTAATTTTCTATAGACAAATGTGAAATATCAAAATCTGACCAAGTTCCCCTAATTCTGATTATTTCTTTTAGTGTTCTAGACCTTCTTTTTTCTTCTAAGTAAGAATGTAAGACAGAAAAAGCACTCAGCCTAATTGAAATATTCTCTATATCAAATATGCTCAATGCAGTAGAAACTACAGATGTTATTGCTTTAATTTTATAACCCAATTATTCTTTTATTTCTACTTGTCTTCAGGATAAATTAACTCTTATCAGCTATTCAAATAGGTAATTATCATAAAGCTAAATACCACACAACCTCATAATCCATGTCAATTTACAGACTATACTGAAGTAAAATCAGGCTCTGGAGTTATAGGAAAGGGAATTCCAGATTTTTATTATTTCTCTACATTTCTCCCAGAATACCCAAATGAAATTTAACAAGAAGATGATTTCTTTTTGTAAGAAAAAGGAACTAGAGCTGGCTTCTTTATTGTAGCAGAATGAACTAATACAATAATAAACTGGAGGCAAAAGATAATGAGTTTGGATGCAAGATCTATAATTTATCAGCTATGTGACTTTGGTCAAATTATTTTATCACTTTGAGCTTCAGTTTCCATCTCTCTAAGAGAAAGGTTGAGGATATCTTATCTCTAAAATCCTTTTTATCTATAAAATTTCATGACTATGTTTCTGATGGTACTACCATACTCTAGCCAGGACATCCTGGGATCCAAAGGCTTATGGTTATAGTAGATAACAGGGTCAAGCCATATGGCCTTCAAGAGCAAATCTGTATTTATCTTCATCACCTCAGGGCAGGGATAGGATTATGGGGAGGCAAATAAAACACTTAACATCAATGCAAAATTTAAGAGTGCCTCCTCAAGAAAACCCTCAGTAATCAAGATAAACATTACCTTGATACAATATTTTTAAAAATCAAAATTAACGCAAAAATCCACAATGAACGAATATGAAAATTTTAAATAAAGATTAGATCAATGTTTAGGGAAAAGAAATGTTTATTCATTAAAATAGGCTTTTTTATGCAGTAGGGTTTTTTTATATATCACGCAACAAATACTGTAAAATACAATGTTATGTTCCAAAGTCTCAGAGAATTTTTCTAAAGCATCATTCCCATATCTCAAAGTGTTTTTTAAAAGCATCATTACTATATTTCAGAGGGTTTTTTATCTTTTAGAGCAGCAGTCCTCAACCCACAGGAACTGTAAAAAAGGGCCACAGCATTAGGAAGGTTGAGAACCACTGTTTTAGAGCATTATTCCCATAGCTCAGAGCTTAACAGAGTAAATATCAATGCACTATTCTTTCTCTAAATCTGGTGAGGGTCTCTTGGGGCTCTTCTTCCCATAGTCAAACAGGGCTCCAGCAAGCCTCTGTGATTGCTACAGCAGAGAAAGAGAGGACTGAAGGGTCACTATATGAATGAGCTGAGGTTAAGCAATGCTGTGACCATGAGTGACCCTGAAATCTCCATCACTTTCAGCAACGAAGGTTGAATTCAGGCTCACATTAATGTTCATTATGAATTAGCCACTGCACAAATTTTCCACTCATGTCCAAGGCTGAGAAAGCAACCCTTATTGGGACATGCTGCTCCCATGGCAAACAGGAAAGGTAAAAGAGAAGATCCTTCATATGGTCATTAAACTCCTGCTGGGAATCGTGCACTTCACTTCTGCTCTTTTTTCATTGGCCAGGGATGTTACACTCCCTGTCAGGTATCACTGGAGTGGAGAAATATAATCCTCCCATGGAAGAAGGAATCACAAATATCGTGAAATATAATGCTATGTTCCAAAGTCCACCCTGTTTTTCATGCAATTCCATTTCTCTCCTTTCTATATATTTATACGCAAAACACCCATCATCTCACAAAAAGTGGCAGCCAGAAAAGCTGACCATGGCCTTACCCACAAAGCCCATGATCTCTATATTAGGCAGATATACACATCTTGATCCAGAGACCATGAGCTAAAAAGGTGAGTTTTCTGCTTTGCACACATCCAACATACTACATAAAAAAAGAAAGGGTAAGGTGACATTATTATCTATTCCCACGTAACAAATGACTCCACATTTAGTAGCTTAAACAAAGATATAGCTTATCTCGTTTTTTTAAAACCAGGAATCTAAGAATAGCTGAGTAATTACAGTTCACTATCTCTGATAAGTCCCAATCAAGATGTAAGCCAGGACAGTGGTCACATAAAGGTTTTACCAAGAAAAAATTCAATTCCAAAATAACTGATGTGGCTGTGTGGCAGGCTTCAAAAGATCTGCTACCAAGATTTCACACACAGGTGATGGTGAGCCTCAGTTCCTTGCTAAGTGGGCTTCTCATAGGCTGCCTGAGTATCCTGACTAACCACCCTATCCTGAGGACTGTCTCACCACATGGCATTTGGCCCCACAGGAAGTGATTCAAAAGAGAGGAGGGATCCAAGATGGAGGTCAACCTTCCCTTGACCCCCACAATTAAGCTACCCTGGCTGACTCCAGCCATTTGAGGATCCTCAACTGAGATTCTCTGATTATAGAGCAGAGTTCCTATTATGCCCTAACTGAGTCCCTAACTCAAATAATTATGAGCACAATACACTGCTTGTGTTCTGCCTCTAAGATTTAGAGTGGTTTGTAATAAACCTATAATACGCGTAGACCAGAAAACAAATTGGTACTTGAAATTGGATGCTACAGTTAGCAGGAAAAACAAACTAAGATATGCTATGTTGTCTTTGGGACTGAGCTGTAGTCAAGAGCTGTAAGAGCCTCAAGAGGTCCCAGTGAAGGCTTCAAGTTCAATGAAGATCCTGCTATTAAAGACCAGAGAAAGAGGGATATGAAGTCGGAAAATTAAGTTGGTGAACTCATCCTAGAAAAGGTGCTACACACCTCATTGCTAAATATCACTATGGTCACCTTCAAAGTATTCCCACTGGCCATCTGGTGACCATAGCAATAGATATTCAGCAATCAAGTATGTGGCTCTTTTTCTAGGATAAGTTTGAGAACTCAATTTTCCAACCTCGTATGTGTCCTTAATGGTGAAAAGTTTGGCAATATTTTTGCTTGAGGTAATGTAGAAAGTGAAAAATATATATAATGAATTTACAGATTTGGCTAAGGAGATTTCCAGAAAGAATGTTGAAAGTGCCAGTTGGTTTTATTTAGCTGCATATAAAAATGTACAAATAGAGAGAGATGAGCTAAAAAAAAAAAAAATAAGGAACCCTTTAGTTTTCAATTTCAATAAGAATTTAGAAGAAATAAAAAAGACCTATATGTTTAAAAATAAAATCATTCCTCATTTTCAGACTTTCAAGATAGCTAAAAGAGCTCAACGCAAGAAATGGATTTGGAGTAAAGACTATCTCAAGGATGGAATTGAGACTCTTCAAAAGGACTTATAGGAATGCCTCGTGGACCCTCTCAACAAGACAAAGAGGTTTCTAAGCCTCATAAGAGTGTTGTCTCACCATACTTGGACTCTAAAATGTATAGAAGAGGTTTGTAAGCATTGTTTTTGCCTAATGGGTTAAAACCCAATAACATTTACAGGAAACTCACATAGTACTTATGATAATTAAATTGATAGATGTACATTTAACTATATTGCAAGGGAGAAAAATAGTCTAAAATGAAAAGAGCTTATAGGTCTTTAACTTTCTACAGGTAGAAAAAAGGGTACTATGTTGCATACCGGATCTATTTCTTAGGGGATGGAGTGGTCTCAGAGAAAAGAACCAAGACCATCAATAATTGTTACCTGGGAGTAAAACTGGGTCCAAAGCAAGGAGTCAGCAACATGTTCCTGACAGGATTTCAGAATCACTATGGATCCCATTATCTCCCCTTTCAGTGTCCATTGTGGTAATCCTATCCGTGTCTTTCTATGGTATGTTGGGTGTATTTGGGAGCTAGTGAGCTTTGCATTTTAATTCACAGTTCTTCACATCAACAGGAACCATTCTTGGGGAGACCATATCCAAAGAGGTTAATCCAATCCAGGACCTCATTTAGAGGGTGATATCATCAAACATGAACCAGTTACATGAGCCTTTGGTTGTCTTGGAAGACAGTGAATGTGTTTTTCAGGAGGGAGGAATGTATTTATGGCCAGAGAGCAGATGGTAGCAGATGAAAGAGGACCACAAATTTTTTGATACTCATTCCCATCTATGCCCCCCACAAACCCTATTTTTAATTTGGGCTGGTCTGTGATTTCTTTGATCCCTAGAGTGTGATAGAAGTGAACTGTGCCAGCTCAGGACCTAGGTCTTTAAGAGAACTGGCAGTTTCTATCTTAGTCTCTTGGGAGTCTGATCAAGTTGTGCTGCAGAAGCAATCAAAACTTTGTGATCTGTTCCTTACACCAATTTCAAGTTCACTGTAAGTTAACTGCAACTCTGGCTAACATCTTCTTTATTGCAGGGAGCAGGATAAATAGAATACAAGTATCTGGACCATGCCAGCCTGTGTTCAAGGAAACCAACAAAATTGAGTAACCATATGCTGCCTCTTGGAGCTACTCCTAAGACAAATCACATTTCACATCTGCTCACAACCCATTGATAAAAACCAGTCCCAGGGCCCAAACCTAACTCCAAAGAAACGTGGAAATGTGAAAGAGGTCATGAATATTTGGTACATGTCCTTGTCTCAGAGGGAATGTTATCAATCTCATAGAAACTCATCTTGCTCTGAGCACTGTTTTAAAAGTCAGTAGTTTCTCGAGTCTTCAGTCAGAAAAGATCTAAGACAAGGCAATACCAAATCTCTTATCTTTTTGAAGCATGAAATCCTAGTGGAATTTTAATTTAACTTTGAGAATTTTTTAAAATATGACCAGAGTTTCACCCTAAATATTATAGAGTAGATCAAACTGCTTAAGTGAGTATTTTTCATGGAAATCTGGGAGAGAAAAATTAAATGACTGTGCTCAAATCAAAATCTTTCCTGGAAGTCCCCCAGAAGTGCTTTTTGAAAAACCGTTCTGGCAACATCTGGGGCTGAATTTTAGACTTCTAAGATTGGAAGCAGGGAGACCAGTTAGGAGGCTGTTGCAGTAATGTAGGCCAAAAATAATGAATACTTGGCCAAGGTGGGGAAGTTGGAGGTGGAATAAGAGAATGCATTCCAAAGATATTCTAGAGACAAAATTGAAAGAACTTCAGGAACAAATGGTCGCGGGTGGGAAATCCAAAAATTCAGAAATCAGGGAAGAAAAACTGTATCACAACTCGCTTCACTAGCTGAAATAAATCACGGTGGATCAAACATTCTAAAAATAAAAAATTTAAATACCAGAGCAAAATAAAGTTGAAAGTTACTGCTTTTCTTTTCATAAACAGAAAACCCAGGAAAAAATTAAAATTGAAAAATTTGACTACAAAATTTTTTTAAATGACTGTAATATTCCCATGTATATGCATACGAGGTCAAAAATCAAAGGAAAGGAAAGTACAACGTGAGCAAAAGTATAGCATTACAGATAATTAAACATGAATATCCCTAATAGACGATAACGGATTACAAATTTATGATAAAATTTGACTCCCAAATCAAAAATGGTCAAAAGACATGAAAAGACAATTCAACAAAATAAGAAATATAAATCACCAATAAATATGTGATGTTCATTTTCACTAGTGATAAATTTAAAGTTGGGGTGGCGCCTGTGGCTCAGTGGGTAGGGCGCCGGCCCCATATACTGAGGGTGGCAGGTTCAAACCCGGCCCCGGCCAAACTGCAACCAAAGGATGGCCGGGTGTTGTGGCGGCACCTGTAGTCCCAGCTACTCAGGAGGCTGAGGCAAGAGAATCACTTAAGCCCAGGAATTGGAGGTTGCTGTGAGCTGTGTGAGGCCACGGCACTCTACCGAGGGCCATAAAGTGAGACTCTGTCTCTACAAAAAAATAAATAAATAAATAAAAAATAAAATGTGACATGACCTTTTTCCATCGGGTGGCAAATATTTACCCAAAGCTAGTGTTGGGAATCCTTTTTGGTAAACAACATTCCTCAATTACTCTTAATGAAAGCATAAGCTAATAGTATTTTTCTGAAGGGAAGTATTATAATATGTAAACAATTTTTAATGAAAATACCTTTTGACCCAGCAATCTGACTTTAAAGAATTTATGGGAAGAAGACAGTTGTTCAAGTATTTTCTTAAACATATGCAAGGATGTTCAATGTAGAAATGTTCATCAGAAATCTTAATGCCCATTAGTAAAGAGAACTTGTTAAATAAGTCATAGCATATTCAACAAAAATGAAGCATAGCCCTTGTAGATGTGTGTCTATTAACCTATAAAATTGGCTAAATTATATTGTTTAATGAAAAAGAAAGCTACAGTATTATACTGTCCAACCACAAATGTACAATTTTATATTTAAATTCAAACCATCTTACTCAATAAGGGGAGTTTTCCATGAAGACACTAGGGAATCTCACAGCCTCTAAGAATAGCGATGCAACCACAGCCAGCAGCAACACATGTTGTCAAAACTCTTTCACTCTCTCTACTCCTCTTCCCTGAATACTCATGTAGGTATTATGATTAAGACTCTGTCCACTCAATGTTTTCTGTTTTCCAGTCTATACCCTAGAAAACTGATCACCAATATCATATTCCAAATGTGCCTTTCAGTAGTTTAACCAAGTAGCCAAACTAGACAAACTCTGGCAATTTTCAGAAGGGCGGAAGAACTAATCAAATAATGTAACCTAATTGTATGTACCCTTATATTAATCTGAAACAAAAAATAATAAAGAAAAACAATTGGCATCTAGTATATTCTACCTACTTGCCTCCTACCAAATGCCTATAGTCATGTCTTCCCATATGTTTCAAAATTACAGTTAAACAACAAATCCAAGCAGGAAACATAGTGGTTATCTCACAGGTGATGTCAAAATTCAGTCCTCTAGGTGGTGCACATTTTTTTCTCTAGTACCATATTTAACAGATACTCACTATCCTACATTATATTAAAAAATTCAAAATTGAAGGGAAAAAAGTGGAGGAAAATAGCATAACTGTAATAAATACTGCATTTGAAGATGACAGTGAAGGGGAAACTACCTTGGCCACGGGTCCCACACATATATTCTATTTTTTAGCCTTGACACAACTGACTATCTTTTTTACTATTTTGTCAGTAAGTTGGCTTTTCGTGTCTTTGGGCATTTTTGATTTGGGAGTTCACATTTTATCATTGACTCATAACCCATCTTCATGCATTAGGAACATTTATTCTTTATTATCTCTAATGCAATATTTTTGCCCTTAGATAATATTTTCACAAGGTTATCCTATGTTGTTGGGGGTCTTGTTTAGATGCCAGTAGCAACTTCCCACCAGTTGTAACAATCAAAAATGTCTCCAGACATTTGCCAAATATCCCCGGAGCAAAATTACCACCAGTTGGAAACCACTGGTCTATGACAACCAACAGGATAGTTTGTAACAGATAAGCAAGGGGGCCCTAAATCTCCTGGTAGGAAAATAAGCTTCTTGTTCTGAAGCTTATTTTCTACCCTAATGTCTTCCCAAAGAAAACATGTCCATTGTCTAGTGATTGTCAGGACCACCTCTATGAAGAAGGAAACTTTATCAACTAAACAGTGTACTCTCTATTAGGTTTTTGGGACCAGGGACTGCCTTGGCAATAGGCAAGCCCAGGTCATCATTTGCTAAGCTGGGAATTCTTCTCAAGATACAACCCCTTAAAATAATCTATAAGTTACCTATCAATTTCCTTGTTAACAATTCCCTTGTTAACAGCTTCTTTTCCTAATAGTCCAAGAAGGAGATTTTATCAGGTATGCCCTTTGAACCCCTATCCAAAGTTTGGTCTCGCCCTGTGGGCCACTCTTTGTTAAATCTGCATTGCAAGACAAGGTCTTCCAATAATGTTGCTCCTAACTCAAATTTTTATTCCAGCAAAATATGATTTACAATGAAATACACAATCTACTTCATCCAGCCAAGCTTGGTAGTATATAATAAGGCTTTTTTTTTTTTTTTTTTTTTTTTTTAGAGAAAGAGTCTCACTTCATCGCCCTCAGTAGAGTGTGGTGGCATCACACAGCTCACAGCAATCTCCAACTCCTGAGCTTAGGCGATTCTCTTGTCTCAGCCTCCCGAGTAGCTGTGACTACAGGCGCCCACCACAACACCCAGCTATTTTTTTGTTGCAGTTCAGCTGGGGCTGGGTTTGAACCCAGCACCCTCAGTATATGGGGCCAGCGCCTTACCGACTGAGCCACAGGTGCCACCCCCAGGCTTTTTGTTTTTGTTTTTTTAAAGAGGTATAATAAATACTGTTTATCTTTCCTGGCTTCTTCCTAATATCCCCACCCTACTACAAGTAGTCAATTTTTCTAACCCTTACATTAAATTTATGATACAGTAAAGAGCCCATTCCCTGCTGTTTAGCAAGGCATATTGGATCTTAATTTGCTTCACCAGGCTAGCTAAGATTTCTCTATAGCATACTCACTACTGGGACAACGAACTGTGAACAGGTGTTATGTGGAAAAAGGACTATGTTATCTTGTTTCAAACTGCATACAAAATAACAGTTCCTTTGGTAATTATAATTGGTAGAGTTGCCTTTAAAATGGGAGTAACTCCAAAAAAAAAAAAAATCAAGAAAGAGAGAATTGTTCAGACATGATTTTGAATCTACTTCACAGAGGCAGATTTTGGGAGGAGAAAGGGTGGCTATTAAAATGTTATCCTTCATTATAGGAGATGGATCATCTTGGGTTAAATTTCATCAGTCAACTTTGTACTATTCTATAGATATTCTTTATCTCCTGATTTAGGAGCAAAAAATGTCAGAAAACTATTAATTGATAAAACCATGAAGTTATTTTCAATAAAAAAGGAGTAGTTTGTTTTGAATGCTGCAGCAAGGTCAACTAAGAAAATGATAAATATCTTCTCATCACAATCAGCAATTAGGAGTTTTCTGTGACCTTGGATTTCTCTTTTAGTTCAGTAACTGGGGAAGAAGTCATCAGAGAGCCACTGAGGAATTCCTGAGAAGAGAGGAAGGACAGATAACGAACTTGGGGAGAGTGACCATTGAGTAGTGGGCCCTGTTGGGCACTGCCTCTTGGTGAAGAGTTAGAAAGAAACAATAGGCTGGATGTTCTTGACCAATGGCAACGAGCACTTGGGCTTTGGTCTAGTGGTTACATTTTATTTGATAACATAGACACAAATTTTGCAGAATCTCAAGGAAGCCAGCGTCCCCGACTCTCCACTGGGTCCAGACTCACACTTCCAACTGACACAGGACAAATCTATTTGTATTTTAACACTAACATTTTTACAATGAACTCATTATCTTAATAATTTTCCTTTTGTCATCTAATCTTGGACAAAATCATCACCAATCCATCTAATTTCCAAAGTTAGAAACTTTACAGGAATCCTCATTGTCTCACCAAATCTTCTTGATCTCAACTCCTAAATTCCTCTCACATTCGCCTTCTTATTTTCTACCCACTGCCCAGTCTGGATATTTGTTCTGGGTCTTAGCATTTTGTACTTGGGCAATAAATGGTTCCAAAATTAGTGTTTTTGCCTCTGCTGTCTACTCCTTCATTCCATTCTCCATGTATGTACCCACAGTGTTATAAAACCTAAATTCATTTAAAATCCTTTCATTATCGTTCACCAATCCCAACATAATGTGGTAAGCCTTAAAGATGAAGGGTGCTAAGTCCCAGCACATACGAATCCATCTTCTTAGAATACTTTCTCCCTCTCTTTACCTGGAGAACTCCTACTATCAAATGGAAATTAGAGTGCCATTTATTCTGTAAAGCTATGAGCTTCTCGGGGTAAAAGGCCTTGTCTTTTTTATTTTTGCAACCCTTACAGGAAACCAGTAGGAGATGTTTTTTAATGGAACATTTGTGCCCCACTCTGAGCACATAAAGCACAGTCAACTCAGCCACTGAATAAGCCCCATCAAAGACATAAAAAGTCATGAACAGTAGATAATATTTCTCTTACCTTCTAACCTTTTTCCTTTTAAAGCAATTTGGTAACTATGTTAGTCATTATAGAAATGCCTGGGTATTTTCCAGACACTGGGAATACAGTGGTAAAAAATATACATGTCTTGATCTCAGGAAGCTTAGAGCCTAGTATGATTCTCAACTGTTTGCATTCACTCTCATCTCCTTGCCTGTGAATGTCTTGGTGAATATTACCTACTAACTAATGCTGTCACCTTACATTTTGCATATCAACACCTGAATGGTGTCGAATGGCTTCTCCACCTCCTCTGGTCCTGGTGTATTCAAAATCTCTCATTTGAGTGCTGGGACGCTGAGGGAAGACAAACACTGCTCTGACTCTGGACTAGAATACCTAGTTTCACCAAAACTCCCTCTTTTGAAAATGTTTTCAAAACATGGATAACTAAAGAATATTTCAGTCCCATTTCTCCCATGACCTTCATTACTCTCTACACACAGTAGTATTTGTGCATTTTTTTTCCAATTGCACTGAGGACCATAAAAAATGCAAGACTGGGGGTCTTGTATCGATACAATAAAATTTCAAGCTGCCCTTTTTAGCTTTGCAAATGAAAGAGAGAACCAAGGCTGAACAGAGGAGTATGAAGAGATGGCGTGAACCATCAGTTTCAAGAAGGTCATTGAGTCTGCTCATGCTGCCAAGTTTCTGGGATTGTTCCCAAACTCCCACAGCGCTGCTTCAATCTGGCTACAGACTCTGTGCCACAGACGAAGGTCTCTGGCTTGTACTATGGAACTGAGCCAGGCTTCTCTGGGGTCTCAGATGTTTCCTTAGGTGCTAACTGGGTACCTTGGGAAGTCACCTTCTTGTTCTCAGCCTTCACATTCCTATTTTTATGGTCAGTTCTAAAGGCTAAAAAATACAGGGTGCCCAGGCTAGGGAAAATGGGAAATTGTAGCTAAGTGTACCTTTATTTACAAAATAGTCATTACAAAATTCTACAAAATACTTACAAAATGTTCTCTATGTGTTGGCCGTCTCCACACACACACACGAAATCTTCTCTCCTACTCATGGCGAACACATTCCAAGATATCTGTTGTTATGCAACTTTTCTTAGGTATGGGGACTTTTGGAACGCCCTGTAGTTTGTTATATTTAGAGTATGTTATGCTGTCTTTGTGAGCATTCCTGAAGCATCTTTAAAATGCTCAAAATGGCCACGCTTCCATGGAGAACAGCTTCCCGCTGTGTCTAATGTACTTCAAGCATCACCACAACAGTACTGACAAAAACAATAACGTCACCCCCATCTCCACTAAAAATACAAAAAGTAGCGGGGTGTTGTGGCAGGTGCCTGTATTCCCACCTACTTGGGAAGCAAGAGGGTCACTTGAGCCCAAGAGTTTCAGATTGCTGTGAGACATGACACCACAGCACCCTACCAGCGTGACAGAGTGAAGACTCTGTCTCAAAAAATATAAATAATCATAATAATGTTGCCACCAGGGCTCCTCTTCCTGAAGTCACTGAAGTCTTCTTTTTTTTTTCTTTCTTTTTTTTTTTTTTATTGTTGGGGATTCATTGAGGGTACAATAAGCCAGGTTACACTGATTGCATTTGCTAGGTAAAGTCTCTCTTGCAATCGTGTCTTGCCCCCAGAAGGTGTGGCACACACTAAGGCCCCACCCCTCTCCCTCCTTCCCTCTCTCTGCTTTTCCTTACCCCCCCATGACCTTAATTGTCATTAATTGTCCTTATATCAAAATTGAGTACACAGGATTCATGCTTCTCCATTCTTGTGATGCTTTACTAAGAATAATGTCTTCCACTTCTATCCAGGTTAATACAAAGGATGTAAAGTCTCCATTTTTTTTTTAATAGCTGAATAGTATTCCATGGTATACATATACCACAGCTTGTTAATCCATTCCTGGGTTGGTGGGCATTTAGGCTGTCTCCACATTTTGGTGATTGTAAATTGAGCTGTAATAAACAGTCTAGTACAAGTGTCCTTATGATAAAAGGAATTTTTTCCTTCTGGGTAGATGCCCAGTAATGGGATTGCAGGATCAAATGGGAGGTCTAGCTTGAGTGCTTTGAGGTTTCTCCATACTTCCTTCCAGAAAGGTTGTACTAGTTTGCAGTCCCACCAGCAGCGTAAAAGTGTTCCCTTCTCTCCACATCCACGCCAGCATCTGCAGTTTTGAGATTTTGTGATGTGGGCCATTCTCACTGGGGTTAGATGGTATCTCAGGGTGGTTTTTATTTGCATTTCTCTAATATATAGGGATGATAAACGTTTTTTCATATGTTTGTTAGCCATTCGTCTGTCTTCTTTAGAGAAGGTTCTATTCATGTCTCTTGCCCATGTGTTGCATAAGAAGAGCACTGAACAAACTTGAAAAGCACACACTGCAAAATAATAATGAAATTAAGCATTTAATGAGTACTTATTATGTGCCAGTTACTCTTCGAATAATTTTCTATGCATCAACCCATTTGATTCTACAAATTAGTATTTCCCACTTTACAGAAAAAAGGAAACCACGGCATAAAGAGCCCCAAGTAATAAACATGAAGTTTCTGCACTATCTTCTTATCTGAAGTACACAGCTTCAGCTACACTTGAGATAAGCTGATGGCTTTTGAAATGTTCAGAATATCCTCTTTATAATTCGTGCACTCAAAATTCACTGCAAAGTGTCCAGACATAGACCAGTTTGTCTTTATTCAACTCCTGAAAGTTTTCTTATGCCATCTATTAAATAATTTCCATTTCTCCATTTTTCTATCTGTTCCCCTTACAAAACACACAGTAAGTACATCTCTAAAAGTGCATCTTCTGAAAGCAACATTAAGTCACCCCAAATCTAAACTGGAGTCTGGAGAAAATGCCTCATGATGGTAGTACTAAAAACTAAGAATAATTTACTTATTAACTCTGAGTGCATCAGAATCTTCTTCAGGAATTTTTGAAAATATAGATATTTGAAATTTCAAAGATCCTTATTCAAGAGGTTTTGAGTGGCATCCAAGCATCTATAGTTTATTATTATTTTTATTTCAGGTTAATATATGGGTACCAGTGATTAGGTTATATTGTTTGTGTTTGTTAGGTCAAGTTCAAGTTGTAGTTGAATCCTTCTCCTAGGAAGTGTGCTGTATACCCAGCATTGTACCAGTTACGTGAGAGCTCACCAAACCCTCTCTTTTTCCCCCTCTTTCTCCTTCTTCTCCTCTTCTCCAATCACTTGAATTTAATTGTGTTTTTTCCTCATGTGGCTGTGTAGTTATTCATCTACTCCTTCCCCCCAAAGACAGACGAATGGTCAACAAACACGTGAAAAAATGCTCATCATCCCTAATCATTAGAGAAATGCAAATCAAAACCACCTTGAGATATCACATAATCCCAGTAAGGATAGCCCACATCACAAAGTCCCAAAGCAGCAGGTGTTGGTGTGGATGTAGACACAAGTGAACACTTACATACTATTAGTGAGATTGCAAACTAATAAAGTTCTTTTGGAAAGAAGTATGGAGAATCCTCAAAGAGCTAAAAGTAGACCTTCCATTTGATCCCACAATCCTATCACTAGATATCTACACAGAAGAAAAAAAAAATCACTTTACCATAAAGATGGACAGTGGTTCTCAACCTTTCTAATGCCGCAACCCTTTAATACAGTTCCTTATGTTGTGGCGACCCCCAACCATAAAATTATTTTTGTTGCTACTTCATAACTGTAATTTTGCTACTGTTATGAATTGTAATGTAAATATCTGATATGCAGGATATGTTTTCATTGTTACAAAGGGGTTGTGACCCACAGGTTGAGAACCGCTGCACTAGAATGTTTATTGCAGCTCAGTTTACACTCACCAAGATGTGGAATCAACCCAAATGCCCATCAACTCACAAATGGATAAATAAACTCTGGTGTATGTATACCATGGAAAACCATTTAGCCATAAAGAAAGGATGGATACCTTACATCTTTTCTATTAACCTGGCTGGAACTGAAGAACATTCTACTTGTAAAGTATCACAAGAAAGTAAAAGCAAGTATCCAATGTACTCAATGCTAAGATGAAAGAGTACTATCACTTAAAATTTTCTACAGACTGTGTAGCTTAGAAGCTGAAAACCTCTATCTTTTTTTTTTTTTTTATTGTTGAGGATTCATTGAGGGTACAATAAGCCAGGTTACACTGATTGCAATTATTAGGTAAAGTCCCTCTTGCAATCATGTCTTGCCCCCATAAAGTGTGACACACACCAAGGCCCCACCCCCCTCCATCCGTCCCTCTTTCTGCTTCCCCCCCATAACATTAATTGTCATTAATTGTCCTCATATCAAAATTGAGTACATAGGATTCATGCTTCTCCATTCTTGTGATGCTTTACTAAGAATAACGTCTTCCACTTCCATCCAGGTTAATACGAAGGATGTAAAGTCTCCGTTTTTTTTAATGGCTGAATAGTATTCCATGGTATACATATACCACAGCTTGTTAATCCGTTCCTGGGTTGGTGGGCATTTAGGCTGTTTCCACATTTTGGCGATTGTAAATTGAGCTTCAATAAACAGTCTAGTACAAGTGTCCTTATGATAAAAGGATTTTTTTCCCTTCTGGGTAGATGCCCAGTAATGGGATTGCAGGATCAAATGGGAGGTCTAGCTTGAGTGCTTTGAGGTTTCTTCATACTTCCCTCTAGAAAGGCTTTACTAGTTTACAGTCCCACCAGCAGTGTAAAAGTGCACAATGGGAAAGGATATTTGCATATTTTCAATCAGACAAAAGCTTGATAACTAGGATCTATGGAGAACTCAAATTAATCCACATGAAAAAAGCCAACAATCCCATATATCAATGGGCAAGAGACATGAATAGAACTTTCTCTAAAGATGACAGACGAATGGCTAACAAACACATGAAAAAATGTTCATCATCTCTATATATTAGAGAAATGCAAATCAAAACAACCCTGAGATATCATCTAACCCCAGTGAGAAGGGCCCACATCACAAAATCTCAAAACTGTAGATGCTGGCGTGGATGTGGAGAGAATGAAAACCTCTATCTTTATAGGAATAAACTGTATGCATGTTTTGTTTCCACCTGTGACAGAAGTAGACCACTAATGCAGAATTCAGGAATTCTGGATACTGACCAAATTTTAGCAATGGAGATCAAGGAGAGGTTGAAGTATCATGCAAGTAAGAGTTGAAGGTACATCAGAATGTGTACACCAAAGATTCCTTCCACTTTATTGACTCTAGGTTTGATGGTTTTCTTAAATTATATCCCCTTGGCTGCAGTCTACTCTCCCATATGTTGTGAGCTTTTTCCTCCAATTTTGTTTCTGCATAAACCTGATCATGTCTGCCTTCTGTATATTAGGAATGCCTCAGATTCCCTTGTCTACCAGTGGCATCTTTCCTTGCTCTCTATGCCATGATGGGTTTCTTCTTTTTCACAGCTCCTCTATTATTTCAAGAAATTTTAAAGGCAAAGTTGTAGATGTGTCTTCTCAGCTCACATTCATAAGCCAGTTCTCTCTTCCACTAACTCTTGTTTTGGGGAGGTACTGTTTTTTTATCTACTATTGAAGAAGCTTCAAAATTCCAATTCAAGAATGAAATTCAAGGAGAATTTCAATACCTCTTTCTTCCCTATAACAAGGCTTGAGTCCAGGTGTGGAGAAATGACCTGCTTCTTAGGGAAGATTTGCCAGCAAGGCTTGGAAAGAGTTATTTTCCTCCAGAAAGTCCTTCTTGCTACTCATCCTTTTTCCTCCACATCAACACGACTGCCCCCACTCCCTGACATATGGTGCACATGCTTGTCCTGAAAGGAGTTTCCAGCTGGACTGGAGCTGGAAAGCCCCCTGGATCACGCTGATCATTCTCCAGGTAGAGAGCCAATTTCAGATTCGCCCTGGCATACAAACTGGATGGTGAAAAGTCTCTTAGTGTGTGATTTTGATGCTGAGTGAATGATGCCTGTTTTCAGTAAAACATGACAATTTTGTCAAGCAAAAAGCCAAAAAGGATAGCAGCACCATGGCTTCCAGGTCCCTGAACCAAAATATGTAAGTGAGAGAAAAACTATAGAATTTTATAAAGAGATGCTTAAAGTCCTATGGCAGCAAGGTTTATTTTATAAATCAAGAAAAACAGGATTCATTAACAGATAATGAATAACTGACTTTTTTTTTTTTTTTTAGTTTTAACTCCCATACCTCATTCCCCTTGCATAGGGAGATGCTTATTAACATAGCTTAGAACACAGGGCTATTGAAACAATGATAACATTTTGACAGTAGCTTTGCTGCTTGAAGATGGAAGAAATTCAAGACTTACAACAGAAAGTCCCAAACTTGGCTGCATATTAGAATGATACTGATGCCTAGGCTGTCCCCACATCAGTTGCATGGATATGCTTGCACATGAAATCTGGGCATTAAGACTATTGAAGCTCCCTAGATGATTCCAAAAGGCAGCCAAAGTTGAGTGAACAACCCTGAGTTAGGTGTCAGGAACTGCAATACAAAACTAAGGAAGCTAAAGATTTAGGAAAAGGGAAAACAACAGAGGGGTAGGATGTATAGATGACAGCCAGGGGCTTGTTTAATGGGATGGGACGAAATGGACATTAGCGTTCCCTAAGGTTCTATTAAGAACCCAAAACTATTGCCCTAGTTTTGCCTAGCACTATGATGGATGGTAGAGCTACAATTTATTATATGAGACCTGATCTTTCCTTCCAGAAATCAATAATGTTGCAGGAAGAGATATATAAACAACTAATTAGGTCCACTGGAATAAATCTTCTAAAAGATAAAGTTTTCAAATAGCTATTGGAGCAGGGAGGAAAGAGTGAGACAATTAAATCTGCCTTGTGGTCGAAGAAAACCAGGAAAAATAGCAACAAAAGATCAAGTATGAATGAAAGTTCCCTGGAAAGTCATAGAAGATGGATCCTTGTAGGCAAGAAGATCAGAAAGAATGATGAAAGACACATTAATTACCAACTCATCCTAAATCTAAACTGGAGTCTGGAGAAAATGCCACAACAGTTGTATCAGAGTGGCTATGACATAGGGTATGCATTAAAAGACACCAAAAAATAGCGTTGAGATAAAGCAGAGCTAAATTTTGAAGTCCTTTGAGCACCATATTGCAGTGGTGTACTTGGTGGACAATGGCAAATTAACTAATGAAAAGTGTTTTAAAGGAGGGCGACAAAAACAGATTGATGTATGTTTTATAAATTTTCTGGGTACAATGTGAAGTTTGAGTATAAAAGGAATGTATGGAAATAAGGACACACCAGTTAGTTATTATAACAACCCAGGTATAAATAAATCTGTGCTAAAGCAGTGGTGGTGTGAACAGAACAAAGAAGGATTAACACAGGGGAGAGTTCACAGAATCTGATAATTTAGATGTGACCTTGGTTATGGTGAAGAAAAGAAAGAAGACAATCAGAAGTGATTTTTAGGTTTCTAGCCTGAGTGAATGGGTGGTACCATGAACCAAAATGTGGAATAATAGAGAAGGAACAAGTTAGGGGTTGAGATGATGAATTTAGTTCAGAATGTGAAGTTGACCATCCTATTTCCAATCATTGAAAGGGGCAGACCCTCAACTAACTTGCTCTCTGTCAAGCACATTAAAAAACCTATCCCTGAGGCTGGAAACCCATAGTTCAGTGGTTAGGGTGCTGGCCACATGCTCTGGGGCTGGTGGGTTCGAAACTGGCCCAGACCTGCTTAAAAAAAAAAAAAAAAAAGCCAGGTATTGTGGCAGACACCTGTAGTCCCAGCCACTTGAGAAGCTGAGACAAGAGAATCCCTTAAGCCCAAGAGTATGAGTTTGCTGTGAGCTATGATACCACAGTGCTCTACTGAGTTTGATAAAGTGAGACTATCTCAATTAAAAAAAAAGAAAAACACCTATCTCCGAGTTGCTCTGGGATGAAGACATCAGAGAATTCCACCAGAAGAAATCTGTTTACCTTTCATGACAACTTAAAACCACTAATAATAATTTACACATACTCAAGAACCATTTTGTATCAAATTAGGAACAGTTACTGGGGTTTGTCAAAGCCAGTAGTTATGAATTCAAAGGCCTGTTGACAAGGCAGGTGATGCAGGTCAGGTGAATTAGAAAACATAAGTACTATCAAAAGGAAAAAGCTCTTCCTTAGCTCTAAATGGTTGTTTTTGTGCTTTATAGAGGATCTGTGTTGCCGGTCTTTGAATGTTTCAAAAGAAATTGGATTTTAAGTAAATGGATTTTTATGTCAGTTCTCCTGTTTTTACATGTAAAATTACATGTAAAGTAATTACAAGTAACTTATTTTTTAGAAAAACACTATTTACCTTACAAATGCAATAATATAACCTAATCACATGTACCCTCATATTAACCTGAAATTAAAAAACAACAACAATAACACTGTGATATGGCTTGCATGATCACTTTGAGATAATTTTGTAAGAAAGTTCCCCAAAGCCTCTCTCAATTTTAAAAGTTGCTTTTTTCATAGACCCTAAATCTAATTCTTCCAAACTATCATGATCCTTCTTCATAAAGACCATTTAGGAAAAAGGCCATGTTCAATTTATCCATGTCATTTGTGAAGCTCCTTTCAGCCTTCTCATTTCTGAACAAATATTACTATGTTCATAGGATAGTAATTCTGTAGACACAGAAAAATCTATGGCTAAAAATGGCATTTTATTGGGCTCTCTAAACTAAGTGAAATTTCCTCACATTAGAAGAAATCAGAGTCAGATAGACAAAGTACATTTTCAAAGGTCACAAAGCTAGTTTCTGGCAAAGTACAATAATCTAGCTTTACTGGACCTTAATCCTTTGCCTCCTTTATGCCTGGATGGAGAGCTCATGGTGTGCTTAATTAATCTCTCTCTTTCTCTCTTTTGGCTGTATCAGTTAGCTGCTGCTGCATAACAAACAGCTACAAAATATCAGTGATGTACAACAACAGGCAATTACTTCTTACTCCTGTGTCTTCAGCTTGTACTGTCATGAGCTTTACTCCAGATGTCAGATCTTGTTCAAGTCAGGTAGCACGTGGCTCTGTTCCCACTCTGGGGCCCAGGCTAACTGGGAGGAAGAACTGTGGCTACCTGAGAAATATTCCTTTCATAATGATGGCCAAAAACCTGCCAGAAGAGCAAGCAGTGACATATGATGCTCTTTAAGTTTAGACTCAGGATTCCTGTTGTGTCATTTCCATTTTTATATATTCCTTTGGCCAAAGCAAGTCACATGGCAAAACCCAACATCAGTGGATCACGGAGGTACATAACGGAGATCGGGGTGGGAGGAAGAAGTGAACATATAGTGAACATTAATCTTATATATCACAGCTACCACTAATTGAGAGAAGGAATGTGAGAGAGATGACTGTGCCCTGCACTGCATCAAGCACTTTACAAATGTTATTGAATGTAATATTCATGAAAACCCTATTGCTGTGTTTAATCACCTTTATCAAAAATAAAGAAATTGAGACCCTATCTACTTGCTTAATCTTAGTCACACTCCAGCATATAAGTCCCTCCTGTCAACCGAAAACAGATCATTTATACAAGTCACTGCTATGATCTTGTCTCTCTTCCTCACTCTAGAAATCATTGCCTATCTTCAGAAGCTCGATGTATTTTCAAGGCCAAATATGTGTCAATTGCATCAACAGTTGACCTGTTTGTATATTGGACTGTGACTGTTATGGTCAAACTGCTGTATGGTTAAATCTTTATGTCTACAACACATATAAAGAATAGAGAAGGGCAAACAGGACTATAGGAGGAAGAACATGGCAGAAATCCCACTCCATATGCTCTTGAAGTCATGAAAGAGAATGAGAATGAAACTCTCTGCCAAAATAATAGTGTGCACTATTGGGTACCATGTTAGTTGTTTTAATTACATCTTAGCCTTTAAGATAGAGCCATAAATAAGAGGAAATACTTTTTCTTGAAACACAGCCCCAGAGACCATATATATAACTAGAGCTGATAACTTGGGAGTTCAGATTGAGCAGACAAAGGGCTATGACATTAAGTCAAATGTCACTTCTTTTCTTCATAATAACACAGACTACTAACCAAAATGGGCAGGCCCTGGCTGTGATACTAGCCATAAAGGAGTAGGTGATTGATTATGTCCTGAGTCAGGGATCATTGATCCCTCCGATGTTCTTCCCCTGATAATAAGGCACCCTCATCTTCCTATCAGTTTTTATTGTGCCCTAAATCTTAATGCTTGGTTTCTCATTTGATCCATACTGAAAGTTGCTGGTCTGGTAATTTTTTAATCCACCAGACTATCTTCTGAAACTGAGGAACTTCCATAATCTGAAAAAAAAATTTTCCCTGAGACTAAAATCCTGAAATTGAACCTGTGTCATTCTCTACATTAATCATGACTCCAAAAGATTTTTCAAGGACCTGCTGATAGGCCTGATTTTTCTGTCCACCAGCCAAGACTGAACCGTCACTGAGTGTCCATCAGTATCTAGGACTTTCATCCATGAATTCAGGGAAGTTTGGGATTAGCTTCAGACCCACAGTTAACCAACATCAAAGATCAATAGAGTAAGGCTCTGGAGTTAACTTAGGTCAGACTTGCAAATACCACCAGCACTTTTCCCTACCTACTATTTAGTAATGCCCTCCCTCCCTCCACGGCTAATCTAGAGCTCAGTAAAGAACCATGGTCTACTCTAGGGACCAAGAAAACTATGACCTGAGGAACAAATCTGGCTTATGGTTTGTTTTTATAAATAAAGGTTTGGTTTGGTTTGGTTTGGTTTGGTTTTAAACACAGCCATGGTTATTTGTTTATATATTGTTTGTACCTGCTTTTGTACTATAACTACATAGTTAAAGAGATGTGACAGAGATCATATGGCTTGAGAAACCTAAAATATTTACAGTCTGGCCTTTTAAAGAGAACATTTGCCAACCTTGGTCTAGTCCTTTGGATATACACATACTAAAGAGAGATCTATCCAGGTCTCCAAGCTGAGAAGTTTCTTTTGCTCAGCCCAGTGTCTCTTCTTGTACTTGGAGCAAAGATATCATGAATTACTGTGTTCAAAGCTAAAATTATAGCAGTTTTAAGATATGTTCATGAATTTTTTGATAGTTCTTCCACAGGGAGATAGAAGTCTATGCCTCCTCTTCTTGAATCTGGGCAGCCATGTGACGGAATGTGGCCAAGTAATGCTGTGTGACTTCTGAAGCTCTACCTTGGATGAGAAAAGAAAGTGTTGTTCTCGCCTTGTTTATTGAAACACTTGTCTTGAAACATAGAAACATGAATTAAGAAATTTGACTGACCTGAGGCCACCGTACTCAGGAATTTCAAGCCATTGGTAGAGGCCATGGGGTAGGTACTCCAGTCAGTTGTCTGTGCTGAGTTTCCAAGAGCCAGAATCAACTGCCAGCCATGTGTGTGAGTGATCTTGGGCATCCAGCACCGTCAAGGCTTTGAATCACCATATCACCTGCGAACGTCTGACTGTAATTTTATGAGAATGGCCAACTGAGCCATGCCTGAATTCTTGATTCACAGATCATGAGAAAACTTAAATGACGGAGCTTTATCTTTTTTTATTGTGGTTAAAAATAGATAGGACTTCTAGCTTTCAGTTCCACATGTAAGAAGCTTAGAAGTTGCCATTCCATCCTGACAACAGCAAAAGCTTCAATGAACTAAAAAAAAAAAAAAAATCAACAATTCCTTTTAGATCTGTGAGAGAGGTGAAAACACAGGGCAAGTAAGTGCCCCCAACACTGGAGCAACAAACAGGCTCACTGGAGCAGAAAGTCATAGCTTACTGGAGTCACATACTACTGGAGGAGAGACTCACAGCAGAAACCACTGTAAAAACCATTATGGGGTTTTAAAAAAAGAAGGAAAACACCTGAACTGTAACTGACAAATTGCTGGAAGTTCAGTGTGAACAAGTCTGAGTGGACTCAATCACAGGGAATCTCCATCACATTGCAAGTTTTACCTCCAGGAGCTCAACCAAGTTCTCACAGTGGATAGCAGAGAAAAATCCTCCCATGCTTAGGAAAGGGGAGGGGAAAGGGAACCATTACGAAATACCCCAGAGCATTCTGGTTGTTTGTTTGTTTGCTTGTTTTTGAGACAGTTTCACTTTGTTGCTCTCAGTGCCTTGGCTCACAACTCACAGCAACCTTTAACTCCTAGTCTCAAGTGATTTTCTTGCCTTAACCTCCTGAGTAGCTGGGACTACAGGCGCCTGCCACACAACACCTGGCTATTTTTTGAGACAGGGTCTCACTCTTGCTCAGGCTGGTCTCTTAATTCCTGAGCTAAAGCAATCCACCCTCCTTGACCTCCCACAGTGCTAGGATTAGAGGCACGAGCAACCACACCCAGCCATAAGCCTACGAGTTTGAGATTGCAGCCATACTGTCCACTCCATCTCTACAAAAAATTTAAAAATTAAGTGAAAGGGGCAGAGAGAAAAATTAAGACTCACTTGTAAAGTTCATAGTGCAGGTACACAGGCTCCCTAAAAGACTGAGACCTAATCCTAGTGCTGTGGGACGCTTCTCTCTCCACACCTTGCCACCATGTTACTGAATCCCTATTCATGGCAGTTCCTTTTATGCAGTATATATGAGTAGTCACTTTGGACATTAGTTTTCTACATCTGTGGTCCCCAATCTCTGGGTCACAGACTGTTAGGAGCTGGGCTGCATAGCAGGAGGTGAAGAGCAGGCAAGAGAGCTAAGCTTCATCTGTATTTTATAGCTGCTCCTTATCACTTCTATCACCTCCTGAGTTCCACCTCCTGTCAGACAAACCCCCAACTCCTGGTCCATAGAACAACTGTCTTCCATGAAACCAGTCTCTAGTGCCAAAATGTTTGAAGACTGCTGGTCTAAATTCACCAATTAAAAGACACAGATTGTCACAATGGATCAAAACCACAATCCAGCTATACATCTATAAGAAACTCACTTTAAAGAGAAAGACACATATAGATTAAAAGTCAATGGATGGAAAAAGATATCCCATGCTCACCCTCATCAAAAGAAAGCAGGAATAACAGTATTAATTTCAGACAGAGCAGATTTAATAGAAAGGAAAGTTAATCAGGGACAGTGTAAAGGAATAATGAGAAAGGGTTGATTTTGTAAAAAACATAACCACCTTCAATATATATACACCTAAAAAGGTAGCATCAAGTGGAGAAAAGGGAACACTTCTACACTTCTGGTGGGAATGCAAATTAATACATTCCTTTTGGAAGATGTTTGGAGAACACTTAGAGATCTAAAAATAGATCTGCCATTCAATCCTATAATTCCTCTACTAGGTATATACCCAGAAGACCAAAAATCACATTATAACAAAGATATTTGTACCAGAATGTTTATTGCAGCCCAATTCACAATTGCTAAGTCATGGAAAAAGCCCAGGTGCCCATTGATCCACGAATGGATTAATAAATTGTGGTATATGTACACCATGGAATATTACACAGCTTTAAAGAAAGATGGAGACTTTACCTCTTTCATGTTTACATGGATGGAGCTGGAACATATTTTTCTTAGTAAAGTATCTCAAGAATGGAAGAAAAGGTATCCAATGTACTCAGCCCTACTATGAAACTAATTTATGGCTTTCATAGGAAAGCTATAACCCAGTTATAACCTAAGAATAGGGAGAAAGGGGAGAGGGAGGGGAGGGAAGGGGAAGGTTGGGCAGAGGGAGGGTGATTGGTGGGATTATACCTGCAGTGCATCTTACAAGGGTACATGTGAAACTTAGTAAATGCAGAATATAATTGTCGTAACACAATAACTAAGAAAATGCCAGGAATGCTATGTTAACCAGTGTGATGAAAATGTGTCAAACTGTTTATAAAACCAGTGTATGGTGCCCCATGATCGCATTAATGTACTAATAAATATATATTAGTATATATATAAAGGTAGCATCAATCTACATGAGGGAAACCGAGGGAAAAAAATAAAATAAATTCACTACTATAGTCAAAGTTTTCAGCACCCCTGTATCATAAAAAGACAGATTGGGCAGGCAAAAAATCAGTAAAAACTTAGTTGAACTCAGCAACACCATCAATCAACTGGATATAATTAACATGCATAGACTACTTCATCTTGACAACAAGAGAATACTCATTGTTCTCAAGCTCATATGGAACATTCACCAAGATAGACCATAACCTCGTACATAAAACACACCTTAACAAATTTAAAAGAATAGAAATCATATACAGTCTTTTCTGATACCATGATGGAATTAAACTAAAAATCAGTAAGAGAATGATAACTTTTCTCTTGTGTCACCTGTGGGCCCGGAAAATCAGTAAGAGAATGAAAATCTCCAAATATATGGTGATTAAATAAAACACTTTTAAATAATACATGAGTCAAAGGAGAAATCTCAAGAGAATTTTTAAAATATTTGAACTAAGTGAAAACGAAAAAAGTACATATCAAAATTTATGAGACAGCCAGACATGGTGTGGCTCAAACTTGTAATCCCACATTTTGGGAGGCTGAGGCAGGAGGATCACTGGAGACCTGGAGTTCAAAGCCAGACTGGGAAACATAGCAAGACCCCATCACTACAAAAAATAGTGGGCACTGTGGTCCCAGCTACTTAGGAGACTAGTCCCAGCTACTCCATAGGCTGAGGCAGGAGGATGGCTTAAGCCTCAAAGTTTGAGGTTACAGTAGGCTATGATTGGGCCACTGCACTCCAGCCTGGGCAAGTCAGTGAGACCCTATGTCTAAATAAACAAACAATTTTCTACAATATGTGTGGGATGCAGTGAAAGCAGTGCTTATAAAAAAAATTTATAGCATTGAATTCATATATTTGAAAAGAATAAAGATATAAAACTAACAGTCTAAGCCTCTACCTAGAAAAAGAAGAGCAAACTAAATTCAAAGTAAACAGAAGGAATAAAATAAGAAGAGCTTTGCAACAGCTGATTAGAGGTATCTCTTAATTGCCTCCAGAACTAAGAACCAAAATAATGAATAGACAATTACACTTAATAGATCATCCAAGAGACAACTTTGGAATTTAACAGAGAAGTGACAGGAAACACCTAAACCTGGGAAAGGGAAGGCAGCAAGGCAGCCTGCCTGGCACTGACTGATGGGGAGCCAGTAGAGGCTCCCCAATGTAGAAAATAAGTAAGTGAGAGATCCCAGCAATCCACATTCCCACCATTGACTCCTACACTTCTAGCAACAGGAAAACTCCAACCCTGGTGGACTCCGTGACTAACATAGGAAGCTCCCTGGAAACTATGCAAAGACATTACTCCAGAGAAAGCTCATGATGGATCCTGAAAGCCCTAAGTCCTGGGCATTGGCAACATGGCAGCACTTCAAAAGTCCCGCCACATCAGACTATCTTGCCCATCAACCAGGACTGAGGCAGCAGCCATGAACAGCGACTCCACACCCCTGTAGAGGAGTATTACCACATTCTTATACATCCCTAAGGACAAATTCCACTGCCTGTTTCTACCACAGCTATAAACTGCTATGGAACCCCTGCATACCATAGCTAAGGTCTTAATGCACCATAATGGGGCTGAGTGCTGAGAGCACAGCTCTGCCATGCTCCAACCCCCTAAAATCTGAGTATGCCATCCAAGGGTGTGGGGACTGCCCAGCCCAGCCCATGACCAGAAACACCTCAGCATTCCTCCTGGGGTCTGAGGTCAGGTACACTCCACTTGCCATTACAACCACAGCTGGCACCCACTCATATGTGTCATCTGTGAGCCTGGAAACTGGCCTGCCCAACCTAACACAGCCACTGACAATACCAATACCAACTACTTGGGTCCTTGAGGTTTGTACTACAACTGCTAGTACCATAACTGAAGCCACATCCACATCCCACCTGCCTGGCCCACAACTGCCATTCCTGAGAAAACCACCTGGAGGCCCAAGACTCAATCTGCCTGAGCTTTCTAATATCAATGTCAGTGTACACCATCCTAGAACCCAGAGACAGGCACATAGCCCACTGTTGCCCACACTGGGGCCCCATGACTTGCCTACCTGTCATCCTGGTCCCCATCAAAGCTTCACCACAGCCTTCTCTAACAAATCTACCCTAAACCACTTAGGCACTAAGGAAATTACAGATACCACATATACTGTCTATAGCCAAAGAAATCCTACTATACAACTGTACCAACCCAGAAACAGAGCCAAAGTACTCTACCTAACCAACAGCAGATAAATCTTCAGGAAAAAGTCCTTAAAAGCAAATTCAAAAAATTGGAAAACGCAACTATTTTATATTTACAACTATTTACAACTACTGTACTATTTACAACTATTTACATTACAACATTTACAACTATTGTACATTTCAAGATGTACAGAAAACTTGAAAAGCAAGGAAATATGACAATTGCAAAAAAATATGACATTTCTCTAGCTACAGATCTCATTCAAAGAGAAATTCATGAAATCTCAGACAATTGAAATTTTGATACTAAAGAAGCTTAGTTCAGTGAGATAGAAAAATTCCAGAAAAAAAAGATACAAATAAACCAAAGCAGGGGTAGCCATACTTTCATCATTTAGAGCAGACTTTAAGCCAATAGTAAAAAAAGAAAAAAAGACAAAGAAAGTCATTCTATAATGATAAATGGATCAATAAAGCAAAAGGATATAACAATTCTAAATATGTATGATGAAGTCAGACATTAAGTTTGCAAAATCATCCTAGAAAATGTGCTACACACCTTGTTGCTGAATATCACTATGGTTACCAGATGGTCAAGGGGATTACTTCAAAGGTAGCCATAGTGATATTCAGAAATGAGGTATGTACTTACTCTAGGATGAGTTCACAAACTTAATTACACCCAACACTGGAGCATCCATCTTAAAGCAAATATTCTAGATCTAAGTAAAAAGATAGACTTTAATACAATAATAGTAGGGGATTTCAACACCTTACTCTCAGCATTAGACAGTCATCTAGATAAAAAAAATCAACAAGGAAACATTGGATTTAAATGAGTCTATAGACCAAATGAACATAACAGACATTTACAGAACATTTTATCCAACAGCTGCAGAAGAAAAATCTTCTCACTAGCACATGGAACATTCTTCAGAATAGACTGTATGTTAGGCCACAAAACAAGTCTCAAAAAATCAGAATTATAGCAACTATTTTCTCAGACCATAATGGAATAAAACTAAAAATCAATACTAAGAGGAACTTTGGAAACTATACAAATATATGGAAATTATGCAAATGCTTCTAAATGACCATTGAGTTAATGAAGAAATTAAAATGGAAATCAAAAAGTGTATTGAAACAAATGACAATTGCAACACAAACTACCCAAACCTGTGGGAAACAACAAAAGCAGGGCTAAGAAGGAAGTTGATAGCAATGAACACCTACATAAAAAAGTAGAAAGCTTTCAAATAAACAATCTAACAATATGCCTCAAGGAACTAAAAGTAAAGAAGAAGAAGAAAAATCACATCACTTCAATATATGCAGAGAAAGCATTTGACAATACACAGCACCTATTCATGATAAAAACTCTCAGTAAACTAGAAATATGTATGATGGATATCATGAAATATAATGATGGATACATGTCCAAACTAATAGAATATACAACACCAAGAGTGAAACCTAATGTAAACTATAGACAAAGCACTGATGCAGGTTCATAGATTATAACAAATGCACCACTCAGTGGGTGTTGATAATGAGGGGGCTATGCATGTGTGGAGGGAGGAGGTATATGGAAAATCTCTGTACCTTCTTTTAAATGTTACTATTAACCGTAAACTGTCTCAAAACAATAGTATGTTTTTTTAAAAGTAAAATTTAACTATGAAAGAAAAATGTCCACACAATGCAGAGCCTTAAATCAAGTGCAGGGGCCTTCTGACTATGGGTCATGCACAGCCACACAGGTCATATGGCCTTGGGGACATGTTGATGGGGACAGCTCCCAAACAAGTAATGTGATGAAAGATTTAGAAGGAAGGAGATGGGGAAATTGCCAGAGGATACTTTTAGAAATTTTAAGTGCAACATAGATAAAAGTGCACAAATCATGAGTATACAGTGTCATGAATCTTAGCAAAGGGAATCAACCTGTGTAACCAACACCAAGATTAAGAAACAGAACATTACCAACACCCGAGAAGCCACCTTCATGTCCCTCATGGGTCCCACTCTCCCGAAAACGTAGATTAGTTTCACCTGTTTTTAAACTTTATCAAAGAGAATCAGACCATGTGTTTTCTTAGGCATTCAGTTTGTTCACTCTATTTCATGTTTGTGAGATGCAGGCATACTGTGTGTGCAGATTCTCAGAACCATCATGCCAAGTGTGAGAGAGGCTGCTGGAGGGGCCTATTTGCCTCGTCTAACTACTTATAGAAAAATGCACAGTGAGGGAAATGATCTAGTGAGGAGGTAAACTGTTCAGTTTCCAGGCAGAATTTAGGGAAACCATAAAGGAGCCAGGACTTTGGGGGTTCAAAAATAAAACAATTTCCAGGCTCTTCCTCCAAACGATTCTCAAAGTAAGAAAAGATCTCTGGGCAAGACTCAAATCCAAGGTGAGACCATGAGATCTTTTATGAAGACATTATTAAAAGCTAGGTGGTGTATCACAGACCTTTTAAAATATACAATAAACCAGTTATTCTCAACCTTCCTAATGCCATGATGTATTTTCATTGATACAAAGGGGTCACGACCCACAGGTTGAGAACTGCTGCAATAAACCCTTCAAGGATCTTAAAAAGATGTCTCCAAGATTTTCTTCATTAATCAATGGGACTTGCACAAAGCTGAAGGATGTTTCCTCCTCATCCTTACAGAAAGCCGAAGATAGCAAAGGGCTTCTCACAAGCAGGTGTGTTGGTGTACCTTTTGTGTAGTGGAAAACATTATAAATTAAGACACACTGGAAATCTCTTCAAGTTTTGAAAGAAATTATGTTAATTTTAGCTGACAGTGACAGCACAAAATGGCAAGACACCACGGACTTTCATACAGCTGGTTCCTCAGTTTCAAGCATGGTCCACCCTACAAATTACAGAAAAGGGGGGATGACTCAGAGTGTAGGATTTGAAGTCCAGAGGATGAACAAGAGCCATGGACAACAACAACTTTCCAAGTACAAGACTGAGCCCTAATCAAGAAACTGACATTTGCCTTGCTGATTCTAGGATTGCTGTGGAACAGTGACTGATATGTTTCTCTCACACACCTCTTTCTGAAATGGAATGTCTGTTGCAGGTATTCTATCCTTTAATCACCATTCTGTCTTAGAAGTGTAGAAGGACAAATGATTTGTCTAAGTCTTCATATCAAGGCGGGAGGCACACTAAAAAGAGTGGTATCTTAATAACCTTATCAGGGTGGTGCCCGTGGCTCAAAGGGGTAGGGCACTGGCCCCATATGCCAGAGGTGGCGGGTTCAAACCCAGCCCTGGCCAAAAACTGAAAAGAAAAAAAAAAGTCTTATTCACATTTGCTCCTGATTTAATGAAATTTTGAAATCCAGGTCTGATGTCAACTCAAGCTCAAGTCTCATCTAACAGTTAGCATCAATTTCCAGTCTTATGGGTGGGCCAATTTTAAACATCCAGCACAGTTAAGCCTTCAGAAGACTGTAGCCTCAGATAATAGCTGACTCAGATATTTATCAAAAAAAACAAAGCATTATGAAAAACAACAAGAACATTTGAAAAGGGACCAAATAGAAATTATAGGAAAGTATTCATAGTTCTTGAAATTAAAGTCTCATTGATGAGTTAAAATGAAGAGTAGAGAGATATACTACCCTGTTTCCCTGAAAATAAGACATCCTCCTAAAATAAGACCTACTTACAGGAAAGATAAGACGTCCCCTGAAAATAAGACCTAGCACATCTTTGGGAGCACACCTTAAAATCAGACACTCGGGGAAACAGGGTAGGCACCTTCGTAATTTAGCAAATTTAAAACACAGCTTTTCTTTCCTACTTGTGACATTATTTGATGTTGAAAATGGTATCAGACAACTTTGCTGCCTGAAGGTCAACCAAAAGCTGACCTCACCAGCCCATCTCACAACACACAATTGGCCTATATTCCACGTTTGTGTTAACTTTAAAAAATTACACAAAGAAATTGTTCATATCTCTACATTATGAGCTAGAGAACAATGTTCATCATTCCAGCTAATCAGTGGTATCTGGGTCTACTGAGTTCAGGCAAGTTCTGACCACAGACCAGGTGGCAGGGAACCAGGAGGATAACGTAGGGAAGAAATTGCCAGTCTTCCAAAGCTGCCCCAAGCTGGACTCTATCTTAAAAGAATTGTAAAGTTTCCTTTTATCATAGGAATCTTCTCAGTCCAGAGTAGGGTCTCCTGTTGTTACTACCTGGAGCAAGGAGATAAAGTTCTTAGCTTTGCTTTAACAAGCCCACAAGAGAAAAACCAAGCCCTTAGTGGCCTGGAGGAAAAAAGAAAGGGCAGAGACTAATCTGGGCCTAATTAGAAACCAGGTCACAAACAGAGTGAGTGGCTGTTGTCATGTTTTACCCACATTACTTTTAGTAGTCATTTCTGGATTGCTGGTGACTAAGAGTCCAGGAATTCAAGTTACCTTCACTCCCCAGCCCCCTCCCACTACCTTATATAAAGTCGTTGGGACAATGTGGGTAAATCTGAGCAGGAATAGGACAACATTGAGAAGGGAGTAGGATGGAAAGGGACATCTGAGGCCACTCTAAGTAACAAGACTGGAGGTGGGGATTCTGCTGAGGAACCCATTAGTTCCAGCAGTACTTTTATCAATCCCATTGCCTGCACTGAGCTTGCTTCCCCAGGAGAACTACAAGGATGAGCATCTATCCAGCTACTGTGAACACAACCAGAGTTCCAGGAATCCAGGGGGACTTGCAACTAGAAAATTCAATAGTTAATGATGATCACTATGAACTACGCCTGTCTGCTAAGGAGTGACATTTCTCTGAAACCGAAACACCTTGTCATTTGAACACCTGAGACACAGGACATTATGAGCCCATAAGCAGTGTTTCTGAACAGCAAAATCTGCATGTCAGGCACTAGCCTCTCAGGGGAACCCCACCAGTACAAAACACATCCATGCAGGCACACGCACAGTTTGATTCTGTAGAAAAGCTTTCTACAGGTACTGCAGGGTTAAGGAACACAAACGGTAGTGACAGAGCAGGGAATACAGAAGCAGAGGCAGGATGCAGAGAAACTTTTAACCAAGATGTTAAATGACCCAGGGAATTAATGGAGGAAGGAAAAATGGCACAGAGAGAAGAAAGAGAAAAACTAAGGATGGAAAAAAACCAGGGAGGACAAAAGAAAGGAAGAATGATATAATGGAGAAATCATATAAAGAAGAAAATGTCTATTGTCCAAAAGTCCTTATCCTGTACTATTATAATTACTTGTTTGATCCTGCCTCAAATGCAAGACAGGGAAACTGGATCATTACTGCAGCTCTCACAGCATTAGCAAGGTTCTTAAAATAGATGTTTAATGAAGATGAATATAGAGAAAGAATGGAGGGAATGAGGAAATAAGGCAAATGATCTTAAGGTTTGTGGTTCTTAAATACAATGTTTCACTGAGCTTTTCCCTCAGATCTCAAGAGTCCTTCTTCTTTATTTAAATGTGTCTATCTCTCCCTTCTCTTTCTCTCTCTCTCTCTCCCCTAAGTTAACCACCTGGCAGTCACCCATAATTCCTCCCTCTTCCTTGCTGCAATTCTCCATCACTGTCATGCTGACTTTTGCCTCCAAATGTTCTTGCTTCCATGACTTCCTCCCAATACTCAGCATCTCCGCTCTAAATCATTGTACAAGAGCTTCATAAGGTCATCTTCTTTTACTGCCTTCTGTGATTGTATCCAAAACAGAAAATAAATGGTATCAAATTCTTGCTTGAAATTCTATGGTGGCTCCCTATTATCCACAGGCCAAAGTTCAAGGCCAGGCATGGCCTGGGTAGTGGACACTGGAAAGGCTTACTGTACATCCTCCTGAATTCCCTCAACTGTTTCTAGGTACTTATTTCTGCCCACCCTACCTTCTCTATGCTTTTCTTCTAAGAACCCATGCCATATATTTTCTTCTTTGGGTTCCCCTGCATGAACTGAGCCCCTTTTCCCTGAGCTACAGAGAGTCAGAAGTGTCAGGGCAGCCTATGGCCAGTGACTAACACGAGAGTGTTAAAGTCCAGCTCCCCTAGCTCAAATCAGGACAAACCCAAACTCAGAGATGTAACTTATACTCCAGAACTCCCCAGAAGGATCAAGTTAAAGCTGAAACTTTGCCTAAAAATCACATCCTTACTTGATATATTAATATTATTTATCTGTCATTGCATAACAAATTCTCCTCCAAAAATTAATGTCTAAAACCAACAAACATTTCTTAGCTCACATAGTACCTGAACTCAGAAATCTAGAAGCAGTTTAGCTGGGTGGTTCTGGCTCAGGGTCACTCATGAGGTTGCACTTCAGTTGTCAGGTGGGGCTGCAGTCAGATGACAGAGTAACAGAGAATCTGCTTCTAAGACCACTCATGTGGCTGTTGGCAAGGCACTTCAGTTCTTTGCCAGATGGGCCTCTCTGTGGGGCTGGCAGCTTCTCCCAAGGCAAATGATCCAAGAGAAGGATAGAGTTAGCAAATGAGTGAGAGAGCACCCAAAGCACAACCTAATCTCCGAAGTGACACATGACCACTTCTTCCAGATGCAGATTAGCCCTGGTACAAGGTGGGAGGGGCCTGCAAAGTAGAATCCCAGGAAGTGAGTTCACTGGGGCCATCTTCAATGCTGACCAATGCATGGGCCTTCTTCCTATCTGGCACTACCAGATTGTCCTAGGAGCAGTTATTAATGAATTACTTGTTCTTGAATCCTAGTCTCAGGGACCGTTTCTGGGAACCACACCTAAGACAGCCAACAAAGTTCTCCGTGATATGCCCCTTGCCTACTCCTTAAATATAATTTATTGCCAACACACGCCACACCCTTAATGCACCGGCAACACTGAAATGATGCTTAAATTCACTTGCACATAGCATGTTATTTTTCTATGCCCTTACTCAGGGGGCAGAAACAGAGTATTTGTCATCTTTTTTTATCTCTATCACTTGCCCCATTAGATATTTATTGAATGAATGAGAGTGTACATTCTTACCTGGCTCCAGAACAGAGCGGGTAGAGAAAAGGACATGAGGCTTTGTTCTATCACTTGGGCAAGTCTGAGAACTTCACCACATTCTCAAAACTCTGGGAAATGGAAATAAGGAAATCTGTGCATTCATTTACTTATTCAACAAATACAGAAAGCTTACTGTGTGACTGGCATTTTCCTTAAGCACTGGAGGGATAGTAGTGAAACAAAGAAACTAGAAATCAACCTCTAGGGGCTTACATTCTATGTCTTCTAGTGCAGGAAAATGATAACAGCTAAAAGGTATTGAGTATGTTCCAGGCACTGCCTTTCTCATACATACACACACACACACACACACACACACGGTCTGACAATTAAGTTTGCAAACTTGCCACTGTGTGCTTACTTTGGCAGCACTGTACAAACTATTCAGTAAGAGTTTCCTTAGCTTTTCTATACAATGTATAGAAAAGAAAGTAGATTCATAACTTTGGTATGTCAGTGTCTCACAGTTGTGTTTGTGTAGATGTGTAGTGGTGTCTTGCTGAGTGGCATTTGTCATTGTTGTTGTGTGTTTTTGTGTACTGTCGTGAGAATGTTGGAGCTTGAATTAGAGAGACAAAAAAAATCTATAAATTTCATGTTAAACTTGACAAGAGTGGAAGTGAAATCAGGAAAGATGTTAATCCAAGTTTATGGGGTTAATGCCATGAAGAAAATGGTAGTGTACAAATGTATGAAATGTTTTTCTGAAAAGAGAGAAAGCATCACTGATGAGAAGAGGTCATGGTGGCCAGTAATGAGCAGAACTGATGAAAATATTGCAAAAATGTGTTGAATTGTGCATTAGAATCATTGCTAATTGTGAGAAACACAGCATACCAGGTAAACATTGAGACAGAAACAATTAAGAAAATCTTAACTGAAAATCTTGACCAACAACTCATGGCTCTTGCATCATGGCAGTGCACCAGCTCACATGGGATTGTCCTTGAGGGAGTTGTTAGCCAGTAAACAACTAACTGCATCAGAACACCCTCCCTACTTACCCGATCTGGTCCTCAATTACTTTTTCTTTTTCCAAAGATAAAGGAAATATTGAAAGGAAAACATTTTGATGACATTCAGGGCATCAAGGGTAATAAGATGACAGCTTTGATGTCAATTCCAGAAAAAGAGTTCCAAAATAGCTTTCAAGGGTGTAATAGGCACTGGCTTCTGTGCATAACTTCCCAAGGGGAGTGATTTGAAGGTAACTATAGTGATATTCAACAATGAGGTATGGATCTTTTTCAAGGATGAATTTGCAAATGTAATTGTCTGATCTCGTATGTGTGTGTGTGTGTGTTTGTGAGTGTATGCTCATTGGCACTTAAATTGATTCCATAGCTTCACAATTATGAATAGTGCTGTGATAAACATATAAATGCATATGTCCTTTTTATATAATAATTTATTTTCCTCTAAGTAGATACTCAGTAATGGGATTGCTGGATTGAATAGTAGGTCTTTAAGGACCCTCTACACTGTTTTCCATATAGGTGTACCAATTTACATTCCCACCAACAGCGTATAAACATTCCCCTTTTATCTTTTGCTTTTTGACATTTTAATAATGACCATTTTGACAAGGGCAAGACAGCATCTCATTTTGGTTTTAATTTACCTTTCCCTGGTGATTAGTGAGGCTGAGAATTTTTTCATATATTTTTGGCCATTTGTATGTCTTCTTTTGACAAAAATATGTTCACGTCTTTTGTTCACTTATTTATTTTTTGCTGATTTGTTTGAGTTATTTGTAGAATCTGAATCTTAGGTGTGGGAGCATGGATAACACAGCTTCCACAGAAGCCTCCCAGATCACAGAGCCAATAGAGAAGAGCAGAGCATAGGTCTGGAGAGACAAAGTGAGCAGCCAGCTCAGAAGCCAGCCAAGGCTGCATGACAACAGTCACTGCCTTCAGAAGTCAGATGTCAGAAAAGGTATAGTAGTGGCCAACTATAGAACATGACTATTTACTATTTCTAGAATGAACAAGCATCTATTTAGCTAAAGTAGGAATTGTCTCTGGTAACCACACGTTGGACTTGTTAGCTTTGCTTTCCATAAAGGAGAAAAGTCAATTGAGAACATATAGAAAAGAAAGTAGATCAAATGCTATAATTAGGAAGCATATTGCAATCATTATTTCCATGCATTTAACATGTGAAATTCAAGTATGTTGCTGGAGCGGCAAAAAGGGAAATGAGAATATGTTTAAATAGTGCAGAAACTGCTGCCTGCCCACCACACACTCCACAAGCTTATATATGTAAGTGAGCAGGAGGTTGAGGACATTAATCCACTGTTCACACCAGTTTCCACTCCCTTGAGCCTCTTACAGTGTAAGCATTTGCCAAACTAAGTGTGAGATTCTAGGGTGCATAGATATGGTCATTTATGTACTCCTTATTACATACTTTAGATTACTATATATGTTAATATTCATGCATATGTTTAGGTTTGTACAGGAAAAATCATGTTTACAAATCATTAAAAGCAACTTTAAAAATGTTCCAGGTTGTTTATATTTTAGAGCTATGATCAACACTTTTATAAAAATCCTAAAACTCTATAGATTAAAAAAGTTGGAGTATGAATCCTACCTGTTTTTATATACTGTCTTCTGTACACTGACTTTAAAATCTCACTCCTGCATGAACTATGACTTGACTGTAATCCCTTAACAACCAGGTAGGAATTAGGAAAGGAGCTTAAGGAGAGTCCATTGTGGAAATAAGGAGAAAATGAAAAGGGATTTCTTAGTAGAATAATAAATTAAAAGTCCTTAGAAAAATCTAACACTTTTTGTTTCTGTCTATACAATTTTTTTAAATGCTTAATAACTCCTGTAGATCACAAATCAGTACTTCTCAACCACACAAAGAAATAAAAATTCATGCAATTATTTGCCATTTCCTCATAAAAACCAAGGAAATTACTTTTATATTAGATTGGTTTGAGCATGTCAAGAACATTCTTGGGGTGAAGTGGTGAACTCTGATCTCAAAGTAAGCATAAACTAAGTTGTGCTCTAGTAACAAATAATCCCCAAATCCAGGAACTTAAACAATGAGGGCTTATATCTCCCTCCCTCAGCAGGGGGCTCTGTTCTTTAGGATCATCGTCCTCTCTAGGACTCAGGCTAATGGAACCCCCACACTAGTAAACATTGCCCATCGTGGTGGTGGAAAGGAAGATCTCACAGTAATAATCAAATATTTGAACTGGGAGTGCCGCTGACTCTATAATTCACAGCTCATTGGCCTGGCCTGACCACATGGCTCACCCCACAGGAACCAAGAATAGTACTCCTACCATGCAGAGCCAGAAATCTTCAGTATGTAGCATTGGTGGCTGCTCCATCAATATAATAACCTCTCCTGATTCTGAAAGCACAGACTGGGACCTGGGAATCTGAGCAGAGTGGAGGTTGGAGATCATCAGACTAGTTGGTCAGCAAATCCAGAGAGAAGATTTAAGTAGTTAGGTCTGGACTTATGCTGAAGCAGCCAGAGCAGTATCTTTTTTTTTTTTTTTTTTTAGAGACAGAGTCTCACTTTGTCACCCTCGGTAGAGTGCCGTGGTGTCACAGCTCCCAGCAACCTCCAGATCTTGAAAATGTGGTCAAAGATGTCACTTGCCAGGGTCCCAGTGTTTTAGAGCTGTAGTTAACATTTTTGATCATAAAACCCTGTGGAAAAAATACTTGGAGAATGTACTGTCAATGTACATACAGGCATCTCTAAAATTCATATGTGTGCAACTATGTTAATATATTATGTACATTATTAAATGCACAAAAATAGCCATTTAAAAGATGATAAAAATATATGTATGCTCTAATATGTCTCCCACTCAATATCTTATCTCACACCCTCCCTGCGATGTTTGCACCCCATTTTGGAGACTCATTTCATCAGATGAACAAAAGATTTAAGTCCCATTCACAGTAACAAGAGACTAACAAGAATAGATGTTTCTGGCTAGGCACCCTTAGCACAGTGGTTACGCTGCCAGCCACATACACCAAGGGTGGCCGGTTCAAATCCAGCCTGGGCCAGCTAAACAACAATGACAACTGAAACAAAAAAATAGCCGGGCATTATGGCGGGCGCCTATAATCCCAGCTACTCAGGAGGCTTAGGCAAGAGAATCACTTAAGCCTAAGAGTTTGAGGTGAGCTATGACACTGTGGTACTATATCAAGGGCAACATAGTGAGACTGTGTCTCAAAAAAAAAAAAAGAAAGAATACATGTTTCTAGTAACATGTATTTGCATAAAATTTTAACCAAAAATAAAACATTCATTGTAGAAAAAATTTAATATATTCCCCTCTCAAAGAACCCATAAAATTATCAGTAATCCCAGATATAACCCCCAAATTATAACTGCTAATATTTTGGCACATCTCCCTTTCCTCTGCACAGCTCATCCATATACAGAAACATCCTTAAAAAGAAATTATAATGAACAAACTGCTTTGTCATCTCTGTTTCCCACAGAACACATTTGAGCAATATATTACATATTCTTCCACATCATTTTTATAAGTTTTATCATTTTCCTTATTTCAATGGTAATATATGTCTATTGTGAAGTCTTATTAAATGTGTACAAGCAAAGAAAAAAAATAAAAATTACCCACTTTCCATTACCCAGACATAACCATTTTTAATATTTTGCTGTTAATATTTTTCTGGCCAGTTTCTTTTCAATGCATTCAGAGTCTTCCATTAATGGGATCACATTGTGCACACTCTTCTGTGACCTGTTATCATTTTATTTGTATTGTGAACAGCTTTCCAATATGCTCTTCTATAACACACGGGGGCAACTCTGTGTGACAATGTTTCCAAAACCAATGATCTCTATATATGGTTATAGAATATTCTAATAGGTACGTTGAAGAAAAATAAATCTGTGTAAAAATAAGTTTGGAAAATACTGCCTGTTTGAACCATTATAAAGCATGTTAGCTACTAAAGCTTGAAAATCCTACACCTCACAAAAATTGACATAAACATGTTTCTCAAATTTGAGCACAACTTAGTTTTTTGAGGCACTTCAGACAACATCCTGCAAAACAGTACTAATTATATTTTCCAGTCCCGTCCTCTTGAACACTTAAGTTTTCACAATTTTTAACTCTAAATATCATCATTAAAATGAATATTCTTATCTCTATATCTTATACCCTTGTAAACAATTGCCTTAAAAAACAGAGACAATAAACATGAAAACTGTTCAGCTTTACTAAATTTAAAACAAATGCAAGTTTAAGCAAAGAGATAACATTTTAAAAACATAACATTAAGTGTAAAATAGCATAGCATGATATAGAAATTGCATAATTGCTATTTTTTAAAATAACACAACACCCATGATAATCTACTATCACCCATGTTAACAGAGGTTATCTCTAAATTGTGAAATTACATGTGAGTTCTGTATTTTTTTCTTAAATTATTTTTAATTGTTAATAATCATTAATTTCTTTTGAAATAAGAAAATAAGTTATTTATGTGTTTTTTATTATTTATGTATTTACTTAATTTTTTAAAAATAACACTCAATGCTGGCATGGTTGTGTGAAAGTGTGTATCCTTATGTCCTCATGATAGAAATATAAATAAGTTCAACATCATGGAAAAATAATTTGTCAGGAGACAGACCTTCAAAACACACATTCTTTTTAAGCTGATAAATCTGTTTTATTAAATTTATTCTTAAATTTTATGAAGGGCATGAGATAGAGAAATAAGGATATATGTTCATTTTATTGTTAGATTCTTTGTATGTTCTTACTGTTTAGGGAGTGTTTTTATATATTAACTTAACTTTTTTTTATATATGTTGCAAATATTTTTCCCAAATTATTGTTTAGTGTTCAATTTTACTAATACAGTGTTTTGACACATAGAAATTTCTGATTATGATGTAGTTAAATCTACAAAAGTTATTATTTCTTTAGATGATGGTTTTTCGTGTAAAGATTAAAAATTCTGCCAATACTTCAATATCAGAATTTATTATCTCCTTTTAATATTGATGATTTTCTAAAAATATTTACAACTTTGATTCAGCAGGAGAAATGACATGTAGGTGCCATGTCTGAGAAGATGGGTTCACATGTGTTCTTTCATTCATATTCAAACATTCTCCATACAGTTTAAGTTATGCTGTACGTAAACATCTCTCAAATCTCATCTCATCCCTCTCTGCCTTTTGTTGTCAACGGACTATTGAAAGGATACTATGTCTTTCTCTTTGTCTGCAAATCCATGTGTCATGCTGATTGTCATGTGCTTTTGCCAGGAAGTTCTGTCCCTCTAACTCTATTGATGTAAGACCATTTTATTTCTAATAACAACATATCATATACAAATGATTCTGAAGTACGTATACCCACTACAAAATCTCTTAACAAGTAGTATCTTTTCCTATTTCTGTTATTCAGTCTAATGCATTTCCTTACTCTGTTAAAATAGTTTTGGGCTGATCAATACTACTTATCAAATGACATCTGATGTAGTAAGGACAGTTTTTGGGAGAAACAGTCAAGGGAATGAATAACCCTTTCCAATCCAATTTTTCCGCCACCTGCATACTCCCCAGTTCTTATTTATTTTGGATGGGAAAGGTTGGCGGATTACTTGTAATTATCCTACAATTTTAAAAGCAAAAAACATAAACTCACCTGATGGTTTTATTATCTATTTTAAGCTACATAAAATAATTAAAATGTTTTTGATTATTTCTGGGTATACGTTTTTTTCAGTGTGATACGTCTTGAAGCAGTCTCCAGGATGAGGTCCAGGCGTCCTCTTGCTTGTCTCACAGTAGAAAATGGTTTCTTTCCTTTGACCTTTCTCATTTCTTCTGCTGCAAATTGCAATCCTTTGTTGATTTTTTTTTTTTGCATTAAAAAACTCATCTTCCTATTTAGCCTTTCCTCAGTGTCAGAAGATGATGGTTTTCCCCTGTTTTCTAAATTTCTGTTCCTCACATTGCTCACAAGTTGAGAGATGAGATTTCTCCTGTAAGAAAGTTACGTCTGCACTTTTTCTCCCCTCTCTTTATCTAATGAGTGAAGGATGTAGCTGTTCACAACTGCAACTTCCATCAGCCGGAAGAAGAATTTTTTCCACCATTTGTAGACTTCCTTATAAATGCATAACATCCACAGCTCTGTCCATTCCTCCCACAAATTTTGCGTATTCTAAAATAACAGTCGGCCAGGTGCAGTGGCTCATGCCTGTAATTCTAGCACTCTGGAAGGCTGAGGCAGGTGGATCACTTGAGCTCAGGAGTTTGAGACCAGCCTGAGCAAGAGAGAGACCCTGTCTCTACTAAGAAAATACCCAGGCATTGAGGAAGGCACTTGTAGTCCCAGCTACTCACAAGGCTAGGGCAAGAGGTTCATCTGAACCCAAAAGTTTGAGGTTGCTGTGAGCTATGACACCACAGCACTCTACCCAGAGCAACAGAGTAAGACTCTGTCTCAAAAAATAAATTAATTAATTAAACTAAAATGACTGTCTTTTTTTTTTTTATTGAACATGCCATTCCCTCCTATAACTAGAGATCAATTGTTTGAGGGCCAAAGAATGTCCTCAGCATGGTCAGTAACCTCTTGTCATGGAATGAGAGGCACATCTTTTCATATCATATTGATAGGCACGTAATTCTTTTTCCTAAGTTTCTTCTTTTTCAGATCACTTGGAAAAATCCTTGCTAGAAGCCATAACTGTTCCTGTTATATGTATTTTCATTTTATGCAATTTCTGAGCTCTGCACATCTTCCAACATGGGAGCGGAACAGTAAAATCATTATGCTGGACTAGGTTTGACATAGGATCAGAAAGGGACAAGGAAGAGAGATGGCAAGATCAGCTGTAATTGGATAAGGATGCTGGTGTAGGAATTTTGTTGGTTTGTTTTTATTTTATTTTCATGATAATTTTAATTAATTTTTTTTGAGACAGAGTTTTACTATGTTGCTCGGTAGAGTGCCTTGGCATCACAGCTCACAGCAACCTCCAACCCTTGTGTTTAAGTGATTCTCTTGTCTCAGTCTCCCAAGTAGCTGGGACTACAGGTGCCCACCACAACACCTGGCTATATTTTGGTTGTAGTTGTCATTGTTTGGCAGGGCCAGGCTGGGTTCGAACCCACCAGCTCTAGTATATGTGGCTGGCACCCTAGCCACTGAGCTACAGGCGCTGAGCCAGATAATTTTAATATTTAATATTAATAAACATGATATTTTAATATTTTGCCCTTCTTTTTTAATTAAAATTTTTTAAATTAAATCATAACTGTACATTAATGCATTTATGGGATACAATGTGCTGATTTTGTATACAATTTGGAATGCCTACATCAAACATAAGAGTTCTGAATAACAAAACTGAAAAACAGAAGAGTAAATATAATGGTAATAAAACAGGGACTTTATTTCACAGAGCCAAACCAAGACAGATAAAAACCATGCAAGAACCATATAAATCGTAATTGGAAAAATACAGAAATGAGATGATTGAATTAAAGGGAGATTCTTTTTTTCTTTAAGGAAAGCTAACCAACTGAGATGTAGAGTGTCAGAAGAGAGTTTGAAGTAAAAGAAAAATTATTTCAAAAGTGAAGTTGAAATAAGAAGCAACAAAAGAGCCAAAATTTTATATGCATTTATTATTAGATCTAGCAATCCAATATCTAGGAATCTATCTCAAATACATGCAGACAAAAGCATGAGAAAACAGTACAAGGTTATTCACTGCAACATCATTTGTAACAGAAAAAAGACTGTGAAATAAAAAAATCCCCATCAATCGGGGGCCAGGTTGCATAACTACACACAATGGAGTACTATGACGCTATGGGGAAAAAAATTAAAAATATCTGTACATAGTGCTGTGCAATGATCTCTAGGATATATTGTTAAACAAAGCAAAAACATAGATACTGTGTATATACATGTTTATGGAAGGATAAATTAAAAACAAATTTTTAAAGAGTGGGAATAGAATGGAGGAGACAGGAATAGAAACTAGACCTCTCCAAAGATACTATGATCTATGTAGATTTTACTTGGAAACTTTTTTTTTTTTTTAAGAAAAGCAATCTCTAAAATTAATTGGAATATAGGCAAAACAAGATTGGCTAGTGTTCATTGTTAAAGCTGTATGATGGGTACATGGGGTTTGTTATACTTTTTTGTATGTATTTTGGGAACAGTTTGCAATAAAGGGTTTTTATTGTAAATTCTATCAAGACCAGACCAACCCAAATTCTGCCCATGAATCATCATTTTCCCCCCAATAGGACCTAATGGAATGTGTATGTACAGAAAAATAAATAGAAAATGCAAGGAAAATAGCATTCTATTGTGTGATTTGCCTGATCTGGCTTGGATCCTAAATCTCAATGCAGAAATTGGGTAAGATGAGCTGGACCATATGGCTTTAAAGGCTAGGGCCTTAAGGGGATCACTCCCCACTCCCCCCACATATTTGATGCTACCTCTGCAAGAATGTCCAATCAACTACAGCCCAAGAGAATAATTTTCACATGCTGAGACTCTATGTACTATAAAACCCATACAAATCAGCTTTCTGAAGTCTAACTTCCTTGAGAAGGAATGGGAATGGAAGTGGAGAGGAAGGGAGTAGGGAGAGGAGAGAAGAGCTTTGAATACTTTGCATCTTTTAAACTCTCAACACTCAAATCTTCCTCTAAGCTTTATTGATCCTGGAGAGGCCAGTGGTGTGATTGGAATTCATGACCAACCCTTGCCTTGCTGCCGTGCCTCACCCCATTGGCTTTTTATCTTAGGCTTTATGATACTTCCCTCAATTTTTCTCATTTGCAATTTAACTATAGAAAGTTTTCTAGGAGTTGTTTTTTTTTTTTTTTTTAACCTAGGCATGACCTCCTTTTCTGATTTTCAGTAGGAATAGGGTTTTTCATTTCTTAAAAAGGAACATTTCAATAGCATTTTGGAGAGAGGGAAATGAGATGTTGTTAGTTTGCTGAGGCTGCTCTAGAAATGCACTGAGCAGTTTAAACAAGAGGAATTTATTTTCTCACAATTGTGAAGGCTAGAATCCCAGGCCTCGGCGTTGGCAGGGTTAGTGTCTTCCAAGGCCTCTTCTCCCCCTAGTCTTCTTGTGGTCATCCCTCTGTGTGTGCCTGTGTCCAAATTTCCTCTTCTCATATGGACACAAATCATATTAGATAAGAGCCTACCCTAATGACCTCATTTTAAATTTACTGTATTTTGCCAAGTATAAAGTATACTTTTTACCTAAATTTTTGAGGGAAAAATAAGGATGCACATTGCCTTATACATGAGTAGTACTAATTCCATGTCAATATAAATATTCTTAATTCTTTTTATTATTATAAATTATAATTATTTCTTTATTAATTGTGACATACCTCTTGGAGGTGGGACACAATTAATAAGAGGGACTTTATCTAACAAACACCATCAGTGTAACCTGGTTTGAAGAGGGACTTTACCTAACAAATGCAATCAGTGCAACCTGGTTCTCTGAACACTAAATGAATCCTCAACAATAAAAATTACTATTATTATTATTATTATTTTATTTATGCTTACATGTTAAAACTATAACTCTAGAAAGTAACAATGATACCTGGATGCAAAATAATACCCTAGAATACAGCGATTGGTTTTGTTGCACTTACAATAAACTTGCAAAGAAAGCATTTTTGGCCAACAAAGAGTGACACAGTTCTCTGACCAGGTGTCCTCAAACTTTTTAAATAGGGGCCAGTTCACTGTCCCTCAGACCGTTGGAGGGCTGGACTATAGTTTAAAAAAAAAAAAAACTATGAACAAATTCCTTTGCACACTGCACATACCTTATTTTGAAGTAAAAATCAAAATGGGAACAAATATAATCACACTGCCTCATGTGGCCCACGGGCCGCAGTTTGAGAACCCCTGCATGATTGGAAAATCCCTTGGAAAGCATGGAAAGTTTTTTGTACACTGCAAGCTTTAAGCTTTGAATTTGAACTAAAAAATTAAAACAAAAGATTTTTTTTCCTGAAAGTTTGGGCCAAAAACTTGGGTAAACATTATAGACAGGAGCACATCTTACATGGGAAAATCTGATAATTCTCTTTTCAATGGCCCTCTTTCCACATGCAAGTCACACTCTAAGAAACTGAGGGTTAGGGTTTCAACATATGAGTTTGAGGGGGGGACACAGTTCAGCCCATAACAGATGTCTGGGCTTAAATTACCATCTTAAATCAGATGGCTTGAGAGATTTTATGAAATGGGAATGAATTGAGCAGGTTAAATTGAACTTGAGAAAAAAATCAGTAAAGAAGTTAAAGGAGAGAGTGGAATGTTAGTGGCAAGAGAAGATGGTAAGGAAGGAGATTCAGAGAACAGATCAAGAAGTAACGTGACAAAAAAGGAAAGGAAAAGGAGCATGAAGAAGGATAAAGAATCCTTTGCATCTTTTCACAGCAGTAAATCAAGAACTCCTGCCTGAATTGTTTGTGAATTGAGAGGGAGGAAAAGGAAAAAATAAGGAAATGAGAAATAGTCTGAATTAACTGCCCTGGAGAATGAATGAGAGACATAAAGATTTCTGCATCACATAAATTTTCTTGGTCAGAAAAATCAGCAAGAATATAATTGATCACCATCTCACATCAAATTTGAAGGGAAAAATTCCTTATAGATGAAAGACATGTTTTGTAAACATAAATAAAACTGTAAATATGTGCATAAAAGAATAGTCATATGATCTTTGGAAAAGGAGGATCTTTCTAAGTTTTTATTGAAAAGACAAAAATATTAATAAATCTGACTATATAAAAATAAATATTCGATATAACTAATAATCAAGTAAATCTGCATTGATAACAGCAAGACACATTTTTGATCTAGATATGATTGACGAATGCTAACACCCTATGTTTGCAATGGTATGATCAAATATGTGCGAAGCTGTGAAGCTGTGATCAAATATATGTGAAATTGCTGTGAAGCAATTGGAAATACATTTCTGGACCCAAATTTGTCAATGCCCATCAAGGGGTTTTAAAGATAATTTGACTTAGTCCTTCTATTTCTAGAGAGCTAATCTAAGGACATAATCAGAGGTATACAAATAGATTTTTGTACAAAAATGTTCATTGCTAAATCATTTGTAATATAAAGGGAAAAATAGGAAACAACCTTAACACACAGTTTGGAATTGGTGGAATAAATTTTGATGTATCCATACTATACCATGGAATACTGTATAGCTGTTAAAAATCACATTGCAAAAGAAAAATTCATGATATAGAAAAATAAATTATGTCGGGTTAGTGATAAGTGAAGGATTGATACCAGGAAAGACACCAAGTGGTAGGTGGCTCAATGAGTTTACTTGGGCCAGTTCAGAAGTCAGATTGAACAGTATAATATAAGGACACAGATTGGGATTCTGGAGGCCAAGTCTGATACAGTGTTTGTACACATAAAAAGATAACGAGGAAAGAAAATAAACATGGGAAACTTTAGTGATTATTTATTAAACATTTCATCAATTTTTGAAAATTCTTGCTATGTTCAGAGAATCTCCCACATAATAGGTGTCTCCTTCCCATGCTAGAAGACTAGAACTTTCCAAGCCACACCAGAGTAGTCACGAGACCCCTGTGATCCAGTTCCCAGAGACCTCTTAAATTCTCTCACCCAAGACAGGTGCAGACTGAGACAATTGATTTGGACTTTTTGAACTGAACCAATTGCCTGAGGACAAATCAGTTAGTGCCCTGGGTGCATGGTGGTAGGAAGGTTTGATTTTTCTTTTCCAATTGTTTGCCGGTGGGGGGTGGGGTGACTTAATTGCTGATATTTCTCCATAGCTGAAACTTCAATCCAGAGTATCTGTTTCACTAGGGTGGATCAGAAACCAGCTGAAAACAAAACAGAACCACTTAGCCCCACCACATCAGACAGGGACCCAGTTTCTCAGGCCACAACACTGTACGGGCCCTCAACAAAGCCCCAGGGGAAAAATATCAGAGTAAAACAACCATGGGGCAGAATCAGCGGAAAAACTCTGGTAACATGAATAACCAGAATAGATCAACCCCCCCAAGGAAAGATATGGCAGATGTAATTGAAGATCCTATTCATAAACAACTGGCTGAGATGTCAGAAATCGAATTCAGAATTTGGATTGCAGACAAGATTAACAAAGTGAAATTAGGAATTCGAGGAGAAATTCAAAAGTTGTCTCAAGAATTTAATGAATTTAAAGACAAAACTACCAAAGACTTAGACACACTGACGCAAGAATTTGCAGCCCTCAAAGATATGAAAAACACAGTAGAATCCCTCAGCAACAGAATGGAGCAATCAGAAGAAAGGATTTCTGACATCGAAGATAAAGCCTTTGAACACTCCCAAACTCTCAAAGAGGAAGAGAAATGGAGAGCAAAAACGGGTCATTCTCTCCGAGAGCTCTGGGATAATTCAAAGAAGGCGAATATCCGAATCATTGGAGTTCCAGAAATAGATGAAGTGGCCTTGCTGGGCACAGAGGCCCTTCTGCATGAAATTATGAAAGAGAATTTTCCAGACATGCCTAGAGATTCTGAAATTCAGATAGCGGACAGCTTCAGAACCCCAGCACGACTTAACCCCAATAAGACATCCCGCAGGCATATCATAATTAACTTCACGAAAGTTAATATGAAGGAGAAAATACTCAAATCTGCCAGGAGAAAGAAAACCATTACCTTCAAAGGGAAGAATATTAGAATGACTGCAGATCTCTCTGCTGAAACTTTTCAAGCCAGAGGAGGGTGGTCACCGACTTTTAATCTCCTAAAGCAAAATAACTTTCAACCCCGGATCTTGTATCCAGCTAAACTCAGTTTCAATTAGGATGGAGAAATTAAATACTTTAATGACATTCATATGTTGAAGAAATTGCTATAACCAACCAGCTCTTCAGGATATTCTCAGAGCTATCCTCCATAATGACCAACCCAATCCTATACCACAAAAGTAAACTCACTCAGAACTGTGATTAACATCTCATACCCCAGAAGACCACGTGTTGCCCAAACAATATTCAATAACATATACATACTGCTTTGTTTTTGGTTGTGTTTTTTTGTTTTTTTTTGGTTTGGTTGTTTTTTTTGTTTATTTTGATGTTGTGGACTGCTGTTTTGTTTTTTAAGTTCAACCTTTTCCATACAGATCCTTCTTCTTTCTCAATTTTTCTAGTTTAATTATAATTTCCCATTGCTGCCTATTTCAATAATTAGAACTTCATTTTTGTTAGTGCTTCTACCGCTATTATTTGGTTTTTCCAGCCAATTTTATCCCGTAAAGTTTTCTGTTTGCTTGTTTTGGTTTGATTTATAGCATTTTTGTCTTTCCTCTCTACTTGGTGGAGGTGGGGTACTGTGTCTGATCAGGTTAGCAAAGAGCTGTTGACCTCAAGGGAACCACCCAACTGGACATCCCCAGAAGGTGGGGTTTTTTTTAAAGTTGTATCAAAGTACCCTACTGTACACCTATATTGCTCTGTCTCCCTCTTTCTGTGCCTCTCTTCTTTTTGTCAATATTCCTTTTACCCACCCCCTCTCCTTTCTCTATTTTTCTTTTTTTTCGTTATCACTCGGTCCTCCTTTTTTCATCTCTTTTTTGCTCTTCAACCTTCTCACCCTTCTGGTCCTGTAACCCTTAGTCCACAGGCATGAGAACTTAAAGAGCAAGAGGAAGGGAAAGGAAAATTAGGGCAAGGAAACAGATAAAAGAAATCACCCATGAGGAAGAATCAGCAGAAAACTCCACGCAACATGAAGAACCAGTCCAGAACAACCCCATCAAGGGACCATGAGGTAGCTACTACAGAGGATTCCACCTATAAAGAAATGTTAGGAATGACAGAAAGGGAATTTAGAATACACATGTTGAAAACAATGAAAGAAATGATGGAAACAATGAAGGAAACTGCTAATAAAGTGGAAATTACCAAAAGGAAATCCAAAAACAGAATAAAATAAGAGATGAACGATATGAAGAATATAAAAAGGATATAGCAGAGCTGAAGGAAATGAAACAGTCAATCAGGGAACTTAAAGATGCAATGGAAAGTATCAGCAACAGGTTAGACCATGCAAAAGAAAGAATGTCAGAGGTAGAAGACAAACTTCTTGAGATAACTCAGATAGTAAAAGATGCAGAAAAGAAGAGAGAGAAAGCAGAACGTTCACTGTCAGAATTATGGGACTTTATGAAGCGTTCCAACATACGAGTTATAGGAATTCCAGAAGGGGAAGAAGAATGCCCCAGAGGAATGGAAGCCATACTAGAGAATATTATAAAAGAAAATTTCCCAAATATCACCAAAGATTCTGACACAATGCTTTCAGAGGGCTATCGGACCCCAGGTCGCCTCAACTCTAATCGAGCTTCTCCAAGACACATTGTGATGAACCTGTCCAAAGTCAAGACAAAAGAAAAGATTCTGCAAGCTGCCAGGAGTAAGCGCCAGTTGACCTACAGGGGCAAATCCATCAGATTGACCGCAGACTTCTCTAATGAAACTTTCCAAGCAAGAAGACAATGGTCATCTACCTTTAATCTACTTAAACAGAACAATTTCCAGCCCAGAATTCTGTACCCTGCTAAGCTAAGCTTCAAAATTGATGGAGAAATCAAATCATTTACGGATATACAAACATTGAGGAAATTCGCCACAACAAGACCAGCTCTACAGGAAATACTTCAACCTGTTCTGCACACTGACCACCACAATGGATCAGCAGCAAAGTAAGAACTCAGAAATTAAAGGACAGAACCTAACCTCCACACTGATGCAAAAGATAAAACTAAACAATGGACTCTCACAAAATAAGATGAATAGAATACTACCACACTTATCAAATATCTCAGTAAATGTTAATGGCTTGAATTCCCCACTGAAGAGACATAGATTGGTTGACTGGACTAAAAAACACAAGCCATCCATTTGCTGTCTGCAAGAAACACACCTGGCTTCAAAAGACAAATTAAAGCTCCAAGTCAAGGGTTGGAAGACAATTTTTCAGGCAAATGGAATTCAGAAGAAAAGAGGAGTTGCAATCTTATTTTCAGATACATGTGGATTTAAAGCAACTAAAGTCAAAAAAGACAAAGATGGTCACTTTATATTGGTCAAGGGAAAAATACAACAAGAAGACATTTCAATTCTAAATATCTATGCACCCAATTTAAATGCTCCCAGATTCTTGAAACAGACCTTACTCAGTCTGAGCAATATGATATCTGATAATACCATAATAACAGGGTACCTTAACACTCCTCTTACAGAGCTGGACAGATCCTATAAACAGAAATTAAACAAGGATATAAGAGACTTAAATGAGACCCTAGAACAACTGTGCTTGATAGATGCATATAGAACACTCCACCCCAAAGATAAAGAATATACATTCTTCTCATCACCCCATGGAACTTTCTCCAAAATTGATCATATCCTGGGACACAAAACAAATATCAACAGAATCAAAAGAATTGAAATTTTACCTTGTATCTTCTCAGACCATAAGGCACTAGGGGTGGAACTCAACTCTAACAAAAATGCTCAACCCCACCCAAAGGCATGGAAACTAAACAATCTTCTGTTGAATAACAGATGGGTGCAGGAAGAAATAAAACAGGAAATCATTAACTTCCTTGAGCATAACAACAATGAAGACACAAGCTACCAAAACCTGTGGGATACTGCAAAAGCAGTTTTGAGAGGAAAATTCATCCCTTTAGATGCCTACATTCGAAAAACAGAAAGAGAGCACATCAACAATCTCACAAGAGATCTTATGGAATTGGAAAAAGAAGAACAATCTAAGCCCAAACTCAGTAGAAGAAAAGAAATATCCAAAATCAAATCAGAGATCAATGAAATTGAAAACAAAAGAATCATTCAGAAAATTAATGAAACAAGGAGTTGGTTTTTTGAAAAAATAAATAAAATAGATAAACCATTGTCCAGACTAACGAGGACTAGAAAAGTAAAATCTCTAGTAACCTCAATCAGAAATGATAAAGGGGAAATAACAACTGATCCCACAGAGATACAAGAGATCATCTGTGAATACTACCAGAAACTCTATGCCCAGAAATTTGACAATGTGAAAGAAATGGATCAATATTTGGAATCACACCCTCTCCCTAGACTCAGCCAGGAAGAAATAGAGCTCCTGAACAGACCAATTTCAAGCACTGAGATCAAAGAAACAATAAAAAAATCTTCCAACCAAAAAATGCCCTGGTCCAGATGGCTTCACTCCAGAATTCTATCAAACCTTCAAGGAAGAGCTTATTCCTGTACTGCAGAATTTATTCCAAAAGATTGAGGAAGAAGGAATCTTCCCCAACACATTCTATGAAGCAAACATCACCCTGATACCAAAACCAGGAAAAGACCCAAACAAAAAGGAGAATTTCAGACCAATCTCACTCATGAATATAGATGCAAAAATTCTCAACAAAATCCTAGCCAATAGATTACAGCTTATCATCAAAAAAGTCATTCATCATGATCAAGTAGGCTTCATCCCAGGGATGCAAGGCTGGTTTAACATACGCAAGTCTATAAACGTTATCCACCATATTAACAGAGGCAAAAATAAAGATCACATGATCCTCTCAATAGATGCAGAAAAAGCATTTGATAAAATCCAGCATCCTTTTCTAATTAGAACACTGAAGAGTATAGGCATAGGTGGCACATTTCTAAAACTGATTGAAGCTATCTATGACAAACCCACAGCCAATATTTTACTGAATGGAGTAAAACTGAAAGCTTTTCCTCTTAGAACTGGAACCAGACAAGGTTGTCCTCTGTCACCTTTACTATTCAACGTAGTGCTGGAAGTTCTAGCCAATACAATTAGGCAAGACAAGGAAATAAAGGGAATCCAAATGGGAGCAGAGGAGGTCAAACTCTCCCTCTTTGCTGACGACATGATCTTATACTTAGAGAACCCCAAAGACTCAACCACAAGACTCCTAGAAGTCATCAAAAAATACAGTAATGTTTCAGGATATAAAATCAATGTCCACAAGTCAGTAGCCTTTGTGTACACCAATAACAGTCAAGATGAGAAGCTAATTAAGGACACAACTCCTTTCACCATAGTTTCAAAGAAAATGAAATACCTAGGAATATACCTAACGAAGGAGGTGGAGGACCTCTATAAAGAAAACTATGAAATCCTCAGAAAGGAAATAGCAGAGGATATTAACAAATGGAAGAACATACCATGCTCATGGATGGGAAGAATCAACATTGTTAAAATGTCTATACTTCCCAAAGCAATCTACCTATTCAATGCCATTCCTATCAAAATACCAACATCGTACTTTCAAGATTTGGAAAAAATGATTCTGCATTTTGTATGGAACCGGAAAAAACCCCGTATAGCTAAGGCAGTTCTCTGTAACAAAAATAAAGCTGGGGGCATCAGAATACCAGATTTTAGTCTGTACTACAAAGCCATAGTGCTCAAGACGGCATGGTACTGGCACAAAAACAGAGACATAGACACTTGGAATCGAATTGAAAACCAAGAAATGAAACTAACATCTTACAACCACCTAATCTTTGATAAACCAAACAAGAACATACCTTGGGGGAAAGACTCCCTATTCAATAAATGGTGTTGGGAGAACTGGATGCCTACATGTAAAAGACTGAAACTGGACCCACACCTTTCCCCACTCACAAAAATTGATTCAGGATGGATAAAGGACTGAAACTTAAGGCATGAAACAATAAAAATCCTCCAAGAAAGCATAGGAAAAACACTGGAAGATATTGGCCTGGGGAAAGACTTCATGAAGAAGACTGCCATGGCAATTGCAACAACAAAAATAAACAAATGGGACTTCATTAAACTGAAAAGCTTCTGTACAGCTAAGGAGACAATAACCAAAGCAAAGAGACAACCTACACAATGGGAAAGGATATTTGCATATTTGCAATCAGACAAAAGCTTGATAACTAGGATCTATAGAGAACTCAAATTAATCTACATGAAAAAAGCCAACAATCCCTTACATCAATGGGCAAGAACATGAATAGAACTTTCTCTAAAGACGACAGACGAATGGCTAACAAACACATGAAAAAATGTTCATCATCTCTATATATTAGAGAAATGCAAATCAAAACAACCCTGAGATATCATCTAACCCCAGTGAGAATGGCCCACATCACAAAATCTCAAAACTGCAGACGCTGGCGTGGATGTGGAGAGAAGGGAACACTTTTACACTTCTGGTGGGACTGCAAACTAGTGCAACCTTTCTGGAAGGAAGTATGGAGAAACCTCAAAGCACTCAAGCTAGACCTCCCATTTGATCCTGCAATCCCATTACTGGGCATCTACCCAGAAGGGAAAAAAATCCTTTTATCATAAGGACACTTGTACTAGACTGTTTATTGCAGCTCAATTTACAATCGCCAAAATGTGGAAACAGCCTAAATGCCCACCAACCCAGGAATGGATTAACAAGCTGTGGTATATGTATACCATGGAATACTATTCAGCCATTAAAAAAAATGGAGACTTTACATCCTTCGTATTAACCTGGATGGACATGGAAGACATTATTCTTAGTAAAGCATCACAAGAATGGAGAAGCATGAATCCTATGTACTCAATTTTGATATGAGGACAATTAATGACAATTATGGTTATGGGGGGGAACAGAAAGAGGGAGGGAGGGAGGGGGGTGGGGCCTTGGTGTGTGTCACACTTTATGGGCGCAGGACATGATTGCAAGAGGGACTTTACCTAACAATTGCAATCAGTGTAACCTTGCTTATTGTACCCTCAATGAATTCCCAACAATAAAAAAATAAATAAATAAATAAATAAATAAATAGTGGTATATATACACCATGGAATATTATGCAGCCTTAAAGAAAGATGGAGACTTTACCTCTTTGATGTTTACATGGATGGAGCTGGAACATATTCTTCTTAGTAAAGTATCTCAAGATTGGAAGAAAAAGTACCCAATGTACTCAGCCCTACTATGAAACTAATTTAGGGTTTTCACCTGAAAGCTAGAACCCAGTTACAACCTAAGAATAGGGGAAAGGGGGAAAGGGAGGGGAGGGAGGACGGAGGTGGGTAAAGGGAAGGGGATTGGTGGGATTACACCAGCGGTGCATCTTACAAGGGTATATGTGAAACTTGGTAAACAGTCTGTGAAGCTAGTGAATGATGCCCCATGATTATATCAATGTACACAGCTATGATTTAATAGAAAAAATTAAAAATAAAAAAACAAAATTTGTGGAGGTCCACCCATCAAGAATGTATAAGGACGATCCGGGCTCATAAGGATTCTCCCTGCAATTCTGTAATAGTGCCCGGTTCCGTTCTGAGCACGTCTAAACCCTGGGGTGCAATGAAAACAGGGGAGACATTCTTTCTCTTCAGTGATGGAATTGTTATGTACTCTCAGTCTGCCTACTGACCTCAATATTTCATCCATGAAATTTATTCTTCCCGTGCATTTCTAAATTCTTTGCTATATATAGGTAACTTGGTTTGGGGAACTCATTTTTATTTACTAATTATTCAAGCATACATCACTCATTATCATAACTCCAAGTCATTCAGAGCCTCTCTTCTCTCCCGTTAATCACTATAATATCTGCCCTATTTTCTGTCTCTAATACAGAAAATTGTTGTAATTTGTATTTTTTTCATGAATTATTTATCTATTTCCCCTAGTAGAATATATGCTTCATAAGGGCTTTATTCATCACTCCCACTTAATGCCCAAACAGTGCTGGCCCCTATCAGGCAGTTGATGATAGAGTAGTGAGTGGATCTATTAATTAATTAATTAATTAATTAGAAGATAGTTAGATCTTCTTAGTTGAAGAAAAATGGCAGCATACATAATATGCTGGAATATTTCCCAGCTGTTCTAAAACTCCCAGTTTATTTTATTTTTATACCTTTAAATCATTTGTTTCAGTTAAGTCATAATTGAATTTAGTTAAACCTGGTTTATGTACTTAATTTCAATTTATGAATAATATACTGTTAGTCTGGTGTCTGGTTGCCCCATTCCTGTATATGCATTCTTTTTCCCTCCCCTATAATTATGTATAAGTAATCAGCTTATATTTTACCACTTTAAATGGCAATTTGTTTTTTATTATAACTCAGAACCCATTGGCTTAGGTCCATTTTGCCTTGATGCATGTATAAGTTTTAATCTTGTAAAAGCTTTATCTCATTACATTATCTTTCACTGGAAAACAGTATTTGAAGGATGCTACATAGAAATGAATTAAATTTAAACCTTTGATTGAAATGAAAAAAAAAAAAGAAGCCTAGAACTTTCCCAGCCTCCCTTGCAACTATGGCACAGTCATGTGACTCGGGCTCTGCCAATCATAGAGGCCCTCCTGAGATTCCAGAAGAGCAATTTGGGAGCAGATGCCACATGGAAGCTGATGAAAATATCTAGGGATGTGTTGAAGAGTGGGAGAAGCTATTAGCATCTGCACTCAGCAGTGACGGCACTGTGTTTTCACTGGCACAGTCTCACAAGGTGGATAAACGTCGCTCCTGTCTGTGTAGTATCCAAGTTTGACTCAGCCGCCTTGAAGCTTCCACAAAGGAGCTATGTGATACTCTATTTAAGAGATCCCTTTTCTCCATATACTATCTGAAATGAGTTAGTCCAGTTGTTTGCACAACACAAGGACTGATTCAGACTCTATTGTACTTGCATCGTCCACTCTATTTGTCTGGTGTTATCCTCCCCTACCATCCTGGCTGCCAGTAAGTGGCAGAGCTGAGACTGGATCCTCAAATCTGTAAGCACAAAAACCCACTCTCTCATTGTGAACAATTTTCTTCTCCTCTGTAGCCCTCTATTTTCTGTCTGGAGAATGAGCAGTTTGGGATAGAACGATCTCTGAGTTGCTTTCCTTTGAAGTAAGTAGATAGTTTGATATTCTGAGAGACTTTGCCCATCACTGCAAAAATTCAAGAAATCTGTGTTGAGTATCTGACCCCATAGCCATCGTTTCACCACCCTAAGATGACATCAGTGACATGAGAAAGAGTAGAGCTTGCAGGTAACCCAGGGGATTGGGCCACAAAGCCCATCAGTTGCCCAGCACTGGACAGGCTCTAGATTTGGTTAACTCCCAATATCCCAATGCTCACATTCCCAGGAGGAAACAGGTTCACACCCTACCTGCCCTCAGGCCACCAGCAGCTTTGGCCTCACAAAATTCTCCAGGCTTTTGACAAAGAAGCTAAAGAGACGATTTCAATGGAAAAAAAGTGTAGAATCAGCACTGAGAAACTGGGCTAGTCCCCCAAACTCTGTTACTTACCAGATGGCCCTAGTAAAGCCATATGACCTCTTCAATCCCCCCATCCTCCCCTGAAAAACTGAGCATGGTGGCGCAGACCAAATGAGATAATGCAAGTGGCAGTGCTTTGGAAATTGTGAAACATTGTGCAAAATGTGAGGGGCTATTATTAATTTAGAGAGAAATCAAAGAATCTAAAATTATCTTGCCTTTGAATAGGGTTTCTTATTTTGCAACATGCTTTTCTCATTTTGTCTTCACAGCCACCATGCAAGAAAGTAGGGCAGTTATTATTATCTCCATTTTACAGATGAGGAAACAGAAGGAAAAGTGACAATGCCAGCCCCGGAATCCAGGCGTCCTGATTTCCAAGCCCAGATCCACTACTGTATATGTGCAGGCAATTTGCCCCCATTCACTGTGCAGGTGACACAGACAAGACCATAGATAATATTTGTCAAGTAATGGAGTTGAGGATTGTCTGCAGGTCTGAGCTTATAGATATTTGGGGTGCAATATTCATTTGGGGCTTTCTAGGAAAAAAAAATGTAGAGGTGCAGAGTTTCTCAATCGCAGGTTAAACTCCAGAAATAGATAAATGTGCAGTACTGAAGGGGTCCCAGTGTATATTTTTAGATTGTGCACCCCAATCCCGTCATCTTTATTCTGCCATCCTATGCTTCGAGTCAGCATCAGCTGTCTGATCCTCGCTCTCCATGTTGGTAGGGGTGGCTTTATACTGTCTCTGGAGCCATCCCGTAGAAAATGAGTATCTAAGTAAGATGCTCAGATGGAGGATTCACAGACAAACTTGTTTTTATCATCACTATTGGAACAATTAGAAGAGTCAATTTCAGGTGTGCTGGCTTTCAAAGAGCGTTTCTGCACCCACGGGGGTTTCCCAATAAGCCTATAAGGTATGTGTAATAGATACCATTCTTAGAAATGACTTACCAAGGACTATGCAAAGCTTTTCTCATTTGAACTGTTATGTGACTGTGATAAAACCAGAGTATTATCCAGCATACTCTCTTGAGGAAGGGTGTACTTCAGGCATGGCTTTTGACTGCTTTACCCTACAAATTGTGCGAGGCAGTTTCAAGCCAGGGCCTGAAGAAACACTATGTACTTACACTATCCTCTTTCCTGCCTCATGAACTAACAGGAGAAGAGCTGCCCCAGGAAATGAGATAATGCAAGTAGCAGTGCTTTGAAAATTGTGAAACATTGGGCCTGCGCCTGTGGCTCAGTGAGTAGCGCCCACCCAATATACCAAGGGTGGCGGGTTTGAACCGGGCCCCAGCCAAACTGCCACAAAAAAATATCCGGGCATTGCAGTGGGTGCCTGTCCCAGCTACTCAGGAGGCTGAGGCAAGAGAATTGCCTAAGCCCAAGAGCTGGAAGTTGCTATGAGCTGTGACGCCACAGCACTCTACCGAGGGTGACAAACTGAGACTCTATCTCTAAAAAAAAAAAGAAAAACAAAAACAAAATTGTGAAACATTGGCAAAATGTGAGGGGCTATTATTAATTTAGAGAGGAATAGAAGAATCTAAAATTGTCTTAAGCTGATCCAAGGAGAATGAGGAGGACAAGCAGGGATGAAGGCGTAATTCCAACCTTCACCCACGCTCAAACCATAGGTCCTTCTTGGCCAAACCATAGCCAAGCTGTAGACCGATAAGCAGAAAATAAATGCTGGGTATTTTAAGCTTCTGCCTTATTAGATAGCCTGTTATGGCAAAATATAGCTGCAAATAATCGCCTAACATGGTTGCTTTTACCAGAAACAGTGATTGTGTATTATAGGGCTTATTTGAATTTTTTTAAAAAACAATTCTTCATTCTTCATGGATATCAGGTAAGAATTTATGTACAATATATGAAACCAGAAATGTCCTATTATCTTTCTGATGACATTCAAATCTCATTCAGTACTAGAATCCTTCCTCAACATGTGGTCTGAGTTGCATAGCACCAGAGAAATAGAAAAGGAGCTGGGGGGGGGGGGGATCCCTATTTTTGCCACTGCTCCTTCACTACTCTGGAATTCCACCAGTCATTGCTGCTTTAGGGCAAGTTCAGAAATCACAGGGATGAAATGAAATATTTGACACTGTACTACTTGACATCACCCAGAATTTGACCGGGTTAGGCCACGTGGAAAGCCTGACATTAAGGAGAGCTGGATGACTATATGGGTTAGAGATTTTATTCGAGTCTACCTGATATCAGGAATACAAAAATGGCTCTGTGTTCCTCCATTTTTTTTTAAGACTTAACACCTTCCAGAAAAATGTTATATTTGTGTTTGTTGAGGTCCTGCATGTGTCTTACCAAATATACTACTAAGTTATTCACAAAGGTTTCCCCATTATCAAGATAAATGCCACCTTCCTTTGCATGCCTATAAATGTTCTTTATTATCTGACTTCTACCTGCCTTAGTAGGCTCATTTCTTACTCTTTGTCACAGCTTCACTCTGTTTCATTCATGTTGAATGACCTGAATATGCCATTCTATTTACTTGCTTCATATATTTTATATATATATATATATATATATTTTTTTTTTTTTTAGGTAGTCTCACTCTGCTGCCCTAAGTTGAGTGCCATAGTATCATCATAGCTCACAGCAACCTCAAACTCTTGGACTCAATCATCTTGCCTCAGCCTCCCCAGTAGCTAGAACTACAGGTGCCCGCCACAACACCCAGCTAGTTTTTTTATTTTTAGAAAAGACGGGGTCTCGCTCTTGCTCAGGCTGGTCTTGAACTCCTGAGCTCAAGTGATCCACCTGTCTCAGCCTCCCAGAGTGCTAGGATTATAGGCTTGAGCCACCATGTCAGGCCCTTGCGCAATATTTATAAAGATGCCATTTCCTTCACATGGGTCATGCATCTGGCCATCTCCTACATATCCTCAAGATCTAGTTCTAATAACACTTCCTCTTTAATAGGCCAGGACTCAGGAGAGGCAAGTGAAGTTCTCAAGAGTGACCTGCCCCTCTTTTTGAAAGGAAAATTACATTTTCAATGGCAGTCACCTCCTGATCTGTTAGCCTCACCATATTTGAATAATAAAACATATGTTTTAAAACATACACCCATGTAAAGGAAAAGAGTCCCTACTCACTTCTAGCTGATTATAGCTAGACAAGAATCAGCCCAGCAGTACAAACATTCCAATTTTTTTGAGACAAGCCAGAAGCCTGAATTTTATTTTAATCTCTGAAAGTTTTAATGTTGACAAGTAATTCAAATTTAAAATGCTGTGTGGTTTATGTGTGTACCCAAACACAGAAGAGCGGAAGAAAACAGAAACAGAAGAAATGGAACAGACAGACACAGTTGCAACATAATGTAATCTCTGGTTTCCCATCTCTACCCTACTGGAATTGGCCAAAGGAGACCAACCAGACCAAACACTCAGTTTTAGGTTGAGGAATCAATTTCTTTTTTTCTTTCTTTCTTTCTTTTTTTTTTTTTTTTTTTTGAGACAGAGTCTCATTTTGTCACCCTCAGTAGAGTGCCATGGTGTCACAGCTCACAGCAACCTCAAACTCTTGGGCTTAAACGATTCTCTTGCCTCAGCCTCCCAACTAGCTGGGACCACAGGTCCAGCTATCTTTTGGTTGCAATTGTCATTGTTGTTTAGCTGGCCAGGGCCAGGTTTGAACCCGCCACCTTTGGTGCATGTGGCAGGTGCCTTAACCACTGTGCTATAGGAGCCAAGTCAGGAATTAATTTCTTTGATCATTATAAAAGGAACACCTTGTCAAGTTTTTCTAACCTGACTCCCAGTAAGAAATACATTTTGCACTACACTAAGCGACATTCATCTCTATCTTCCCACCCGAAATAAAAATGTCACTCTTTCTCTATTTAATGTATTTTATTTTGACATTTTCTATGCTGTTCCATTTCATTTAATTTTTTTATAATGCTAGGCACTACCCACTATATTGATTTCACAACCTGTCAGTGGATCTTAAGCCACAGTCTGTAAAAAAACAACTAATTCAGAGATTAGTGATACCAATCCATTATGTTACAGATAAGGGAACTGAGATTCACAGAGTACTGGGAGTTGTTCAATATTACACAAGATAAATGGCAGGGCCAAACCTAAACTTAATTATCAAGTCAAGACCATTTTCCTAGTGTATTTATGTCCCTAATAGTATAGACTATACATGGGTAAGTCTAGGTTTAATCAAAGAGACAGAGCCATTAGATGTATGCATGGGTGTGTGTAAGCATATACTAGTACGTGTATGTATGTGTGTGTGTGTATATATATATATCTATATATATATATGCCAAGAAAATGTATACACATTTTAAGAAAGGAAAAACCTGGCTGGGCGCAGTGTTTCATACCTGTAATCCTAGCACTCTAGGAGGCCAAGGTGGGTGGATTGCTTGAGCTTGAGACCAGCCTGAGCAAAAGCAAGATCCCATCTCTACTAAAAATAGAAAAACTAACTGGCTGGTGACCTGTAGAAGACTGAAACTGGACCTCCATCTTTCACCATTAACAAAAATTGATTCTCACTGGATAAAAGATTTAAAGTCTTATAATTTTTAAGACATGAAACTATAAAAATACTAGAAGAGAGTGCATGGAAAACCCTTGAAGAAATTGGCCTGGGAAAATATTTGAGGAGGACCCCCAGGCAATTGAAGCAACACCAAAAATACATTACTGGGATGTGATCAAACTAAAAAGCTTTTGCACAGCCAAGAACACAGTAAGTAAAACAGACAACCTTCAGAATGGGAGAAGATTTTGCAGTTTATGCTTCTAACAAAGGTCTGATAACTAGAATCTACAGAGAACTCAAACTAATCAATAAGAAAAGAACAAATAACCCCAAATCTATGTGGACAAGAGACTTGAACAGAAACTTCTGGGTGGCCCCTGTGGCTCAAGGAGTAGGGCACAAGCCCCATATACCGGAGGTGGCGGGTTCAAACCCAGCCCCAGCCAAAACTGCAAAAAAAAAAAAAAAAAAAACCCAGAAACTTCTCTGATTAAGACAGGCGCATGGCCTACAAATACATGAAAAAAATGCTCATCATCCTTAATCATCAGAGAAATGCAAATCAAAACCACTTTGAGATATCATCTAACTCCAGTAAGATTAGCCCACATTACAAAATCCCAAAACTACAGATGCTGGCATGGATGTGGAGAGAAGGGAACGTTTCTACACTGCTGGTGGGAATACAAGCTAATACAACCTTTTTGGAAAGAAGTTTGGAGAATATTCAAAGAACTAAAAGTAGACCTACCATTCAACCCTGCAATTCCTCTACTGGGTATATACCCAGATGATCAAAAATTATTTTACAACAAAGACATTTGCACCAGAATGTTTATTGCAGCCCAATTCATAATAGCCAAGACATGGAAACAGCCCAAGTACCCATTGACCCATGAATGGATTAACAAATTGTGGTATATGTACACCATGGAATACTACGCAGCCATAAAAAGATGGAGACTTCACATCTTTTACGTTTATGTGGATGGAGGTAGAACATATTCTTCTTAGTAAAGTATCTCAATAATGGGAGGGAAAAGTATCCAATATACTCAATAATACTATGATATCAATATATAATCACCTGCACTCATATGAATGGCAAAACATAACCATAGTCCAGAAAGTAGAAGGGAAGGAGAGAGAGAGGGGAGGAGAAAAGGTGTATGGGAGGAAGGATGGTATTTGGGGGGACCTCACCTAAAGTGCATGATGCAATGGTACATTTCAAAACTATTAAGAAACGATTATATTTGTAATGAATGTGTTACTTAGTTCAATGTAAGCATTTCACATTGTATATTGAAGCAATACCCAGAACCCCATAAATGCATCAATGTACAAAGTTATGATTTAATAAAAAAAATAAGCTGTGGGGGGCGGAGACAAGATGGCTGACTGAAGCCAGCTTTCCACAGAGGCTCCCGTCCAGAAGGAGAGTTAAAAAACAGAAATTTAGTAAGTAACCTGGTGGATTTGAGCTGCACCAAGAGAGAAGGTTGAAGAACACACATCAACCCTGCTAAGGTCAGCTGTGACCCCAAGGATACAAACAAAAGGTACAAAATCCATCACCAAGCGGATGGGAGTCCCCACCCCCACGAGAATGGCTCGGAGTGCCCCACAAACAAACGAGCAGAGTTCAAAGGTCTTCCCACTACACTCCATGGGAGAGACCCTCTAAAAACTGGACCTACCTCCCCTACTAGGGTGCCACGGCATTCTCCTGCCAGGCATAAAACTGTATAAAACTGTATATATTCTCTACCTGCAATTCTGAGCTCCCAGCACTCCCCTCCACTCTCCTTCTGAGGTCTGGAGGCCTGTCCCTCAGGAGCCCAGATTCTTCAGTGATTTCTTGAGGGGTGTGGACAAGGACTAGACTGCAGCTAGTCAGTGCTGATTCTGCAGCACGGGAGTGAGGAGAGGACAGTCGGCTGAGAGGGAACTACATTGGAATGGCGGTGCCCCGAGGCACAGAGCAGCAGCCGTTTTGGGCAACAATAGGGCTCACCCCCAGATATTCTGAAGCCACACCCCCTGTCTCCCTGGGTAACCAGAGGAGGCCAGGCATCTTCTCAGGTGGCAACCACCACAGAACAGATTTGGGACAGAAACGCAGGCCCCGTGAGTAAAGGGTTTGCCGGAGGTGGTACCGGCATGGGTGGAGCACGGGGACTAGAAAACGCACACACAGAGCTAGGAAATTCCCAGGGTGGGGCTGACCCAGAGGACCGCATTACTGAGCCTTAGATACACATGGCCCTCAGGGGATCATCAGCCTATAGTCAAAGGAAGGGAAGAGGCTAGAACTGACACCTAACCATGCTGCAAATACAAACCTACAGTAGCAAAGCAGGGCCTGAGGCACAGGTTCTGGGAAATCAAAACAGCTTCTCTTCTGCTGTTCTGGGGAATTTAGCAGGGACAGAAACAAATTCCCGCTAAGTTGTTCTGTTCTGTTGGTAACATCAATCAGGGGCGGGGCTGGAACTGATTGAACACCCCCCCAGCCTCTATCGAGTGCCTGAGGTTGTCAGGCTTCACCTCCCCCTGCTGGATAGAGGCAGACAGCAGTGGCCTGGCTGAACAGACATAGATTTCCTTGTGATTCAGACAAGTGCAAATCCTTGGAGTATCTGCTCACTGGAGGCAACTGGGTCACAGCCCTGCAGGGCTAACAGTGACTGGGTATGACAGAGGTGCAAGGTGGGGAAGGAGGCATCAACCTTCCCAGGTAATCTATTTGCTGTGTGGATCCTCCTGACTTCACAGAGCACCAGAGCAAGTCATATTTGAGTTGTCACCAGACCCCTGTGATCTAGTTGCCAGAGACCTTTTAGCCTCTACCACCTGAGACAGGTGCTGACTGAGACAACTGATTTGGACCTTTTGAATTGAGCCAATTGCCTGTGGACTATTCAAGTGGTGCCTTGGGTGTGTGGTTGTAGGAAGGTTTGATTTTCCTTTTCCAATTGTTGCCTGAAGGGGCAGGGTGACTTAATTGCTGGTATTTCTCCACAGCTGAGACTTCAACCCAGAGTAACTGTTTCACTAGGGTCAGACAGAGACCAGCTGAAAACAAGACAGAACCACTTAACCCCACCACACCAAACAGATCCACAGTTTCTCAGGCCACAGCACTGTACTGGTCCTCAACAAAGCTCCAGGGGAAAAGTTAAACAGTGTAAAATAATCATGGGCCAGAATCAGCGTAAAACTCTCTAGTAACATGAATAACCAGAATAGATCAACCCTCCCTCCCCACCACCCCCCAAAGAAAGATATGGCAGATGTAACTGAAGATCCCATTCATAAACAGCTGGCTGATATGTCAGAAATCAAATTTAGAATTTGGATCGCAAACAAGATTAATAGAATGGAGTAAAAAATTGGAATTACAAATTCAAGCAGCAATTCAAAAGTTGGAATTAGAAATTCAAGGAGAAATTCAAAAGTTGTCTCAAGAACTTAATGAATTTAAAGACAAAACCACCAAAGATTATGATGCACTGAAGCAAGAATTTGCAGCCCTCAAAGATCTGAAAAATACAGTAGAATCCCTCAATAACAGAGTGGAGCAAGCAGAAGAAAGGATTTCTGACATTGAAGACAAAGCCTTTGAATGCTCCCAAAACTCAAAGAGGAAGAAAAATGGAGAGCAAAAATGGATCATTCTCTCAGAGTTCTGGGATAATTTGAAGAAGGGTAATATCCACCTCAATGGAATCCTTGAAACTAATGAAGCAGCCTCGCAAGGCACAGAGGCCCTTCTCCATGAAATTATGACAGAGAATTTACCAGACATGCCAAGAGATTCTGAAATTCAGACAGCAGACACTTTCAGAACCCCAGCATGACTCAATTCAAATAAGACATCCCCCAGGCATATCATAATTAACTTCACTAAATTTGATATGAAGGAGAAAATTCTGAAAGCAGCAAGACGTAAGAAATCCATTACCTACAAAGGGAAGAATATTAGAATGACTGCAGGTCTCTCTGCTGAAACTTTTCAATCCAGAAGAGGGTGGTCATCAATTTTTAATCTTCTAAAGCAAAATAACTTTCAACCTGGATCCTGTATCCAGCAAAACTGAGTTTCATATATGATGGAGAAATTAAATACTTTAATGACATTCATATGTTGAAGAAATTTGCCATAACTAAACCAGCTGTTCGGGATATTCTCAGACCTATCCTCCATAATGACCAGCCCAATCCTCTACCACAAAAGTAAATCGACTCAGAAACTTTTGACAAACTCCAACTTCCACCATGGCAAAAGGATTTAAAATATCCACTGGACTTTCGAAAAACTCAATACCCAAAATTTTACCAGACTTATCAATATTCTCCATTAATGTGGATGGCTTAAACTGTCCTCTAAAAAGGCACAGATTAGCTGACTGAATACAAAAACTCAGGCCAGATATTTGCTGCATACAAGAGTCACATCTTACCTTAAAAGATAAATATAGACTCAGGGTGAAAGGATGGTCGTCCATATTTCAGGCAAAGGGTAATCAGAAAAAAGCAGGTGTTGCGATTCTATTTGCAGATATAATAGGCTTTAAACCAACAAAAGTAAGAAAGGATAAGAATGGTCATTCATATTTGATAATGGTAATACTCAATATGATGGGATTTCAATTATTAATATTTATGCACCCAATCAGAATGCACCTCAATTTATAAGAGAAACTCTAACAGACATGAGCAACTTGATTTTCTCCAGCTCCATAATAGTCGGAGATTTCAACACTCCTTTGGCAGTGTTAGATAGATCATCCATTAAGAAGCTGAGCAAAGAAATTTTAGATTTAAACCTAACCAACCAACATTTGGATTTAGCACACATCTACAGAACATTTCATCCCAACAAAACTGAATACACATACTTCTCATCAGCCCATGGAACATAATCCAAAATCAGTCACATCTTAGGTCACAAGTCTAACCTCAGTAAATTTAAAGAAATAGAAATTATTCCATGCATCTTCTCTGACCACCATGGAATAAAACTTGAGCTGAGGAACAACAGGAATCTGCATACTCATACAAAAACATGGAAGTTAAATAACCTTATGCTGAATGATAGCTGGGTCAGAGATGAGATTAAGAAAGAAATCGCCAATTTTTTGGAACAAAACAACAATGAAGACACGAACTATCAGAACCTCTGGGACACCACAAAGGCAGTTCTAAGAGGGAAATTTATAGCACTGCAAGCCTTCCTCAAGAGAACAAAAAGAGAGGAAGTTAACAACTTAATGGGACATCTCAAGCAACTGGAAAAGGAAGAACATTCCAACCCAAACCCAGTAGAAGAAAAGAAATAACCAAAATTAGAGCAGAATTAAATGAAATTGAAAACAAAAGAATTATACAACAGATCAATAAATCAAATAGTTGGTTTTTTGAAAAGGTCAATAAAATAGATAACCTTTGGCTAACCTAACCAGGAAAAAAAGAGTAAAATCTCTAATCTCATCAATCAGAAACGACAAAGACGAAATAACAACAGATTCCTCAGAAATTCAAAAAATCCTAAATGAATATTACAAGAAACTTTATTGGGTGGCGCCTGTGGCTCAAGGCATAGGGCACCGGTCCCATATGCCGGAGGTGGTGGGTTCAAACCTAGCCCCGGCCAAAAGAAAAAAAAAAAAAGAAAGAAACTTTATTCTCAGAAATATAAAAATCTGAAGGAAATTGACCAATACTTAGAAGAACGTCAACCTCCAAGACTTAGCCAGAATCAAGTGGAAATGTTGAACAGACCAATATCAAGTTCTGAAATAGCATCAACCATACACAATCTCCCTAAAAAGAAATGCCCGAGACCAGATGGCTTCAGGTTAGAATTCTACCAAACCTTTAAAGAGGAACTAGAACCTATATTACTCAACTTGTTCCAAAATGTAGAAAAAGAAGGAAGACTACCCAACACGTTGTATGAAGCAAACTTCACCCTGATCCCAAAACCAGGAAAAGACCCAACAAGAAAAGAAAATTATAGACTAATATCACTAATGAATATAGATGCAAAAATATTCAACAAGATCCTAACAAACAGAATCCAGCAACACATCAAACAAATTATATCATGAGCAAGTCGGTTTTATCCAAGAGTCTCAAGGCTGGTTCAATATGTAAATCTATAAGTATAATTCAGCACATAAATAAATTAAAAAACAAAGACCATATGATTCTCTCAATTCATGCAGAAAAAGCATCCCTTCATGATCAGAACACTTAAGAAAATTGGTACAGAAAGGATACTTTCTAAACTGATAGAGGCCATCTACAGCAAACCTACAGCCAATATCATATTGAATGGAGTTAAATTGAAATCATTTCCACTCAGATCAGGAACCAGATAAGACTGCCCATTGTCTCCACTGCTCTTTAACATTGTAATGGAAGTTTTAGCCATCCCAATTAGGGAAGAAAAGGTGATCAAGGGTATCCATATAGGGTCAGAAGAGATCAAACTTTCGCTCTTCACAGATGATATGATTGTATATCTGGAAAACACCAGGGATTCTACTACAAAACTCTTAGATGTGATCAAGGAATACAGCAGTGTCTCAGGTTACAAAATCAACATTCATAAATCGGTAGCCTTTATATATATATACCAACAATAGTCAAGTTGAAAAAACAGTTAAGGACTCTATTGCATTCACAGTAGTGCCAAAGAAGATGAAATATTTGGGAGTTTATCTAAGAAAGGACGTGAAAGATCTGTATAAAGAGAACTATGAAACTCTAAAAAAAGAAATAGCTGAAAATGTTAACAAATGAAAAAACATACCATGCTCATGGCTGGGAAGAATCAACATTGTTAAAATGTCCATACTACCCAAAGCAATATACAATTTGAATGCAATCCCTATTAAAGCTCTATGTCATACTTTAAAGATCTTGAAAAAATAATACTTCATTTTATATGGAATCAGAAAAAACCTCAAATAGCCAAGACATTACTCAAAAATAAAAACAAAGCAGGAGGAATCATGCTACCAGACCTGAGACTGTACAATAAATCAATAGTGATCAAAACAACATGGTACTGGCACAGAAACAGAGAAGTAGACGTCTGGAATAGAATAGAGAACCAAGAGATGAATCCAGCTACTTACCGTTATCTGATCTTTGACAAGCCAATTAAAAACATTCAGTGGGGAACAGATTCCCTATTTCACAAATGGTGCTGGGTGAACTGGCTGGCAACCTGTAGAAGACTGAAACTGGACCCACACCTTTCACCATTAACTAAGATAGACTCACTGGATAAAAGATTCAAACTTAAGACATGAAACTATAAAAATACTAGAAAAGAGTGCAGGGAAACCCTTGAAGAAATCGGTCTGGGTGAATATTTTATAAGGAGGACCCCCTGAGCAATTGATGCAGCCTCAAAAATATACTACTGGGACCTGATCAAACTGAAAAGCTTCTGTACAGACAAGAACACAGTAAGTAAAGCAAGCAGACAGCTCTCGGAATGGGAGAAGATATTTGCAGGTTATGTCTCTGACAAAGGTTTAATAAGCAGAATCCACAGAGAACTCAAACGTATAAGCAAGAAAAGAACAAGTGATCCCATCACAGGCTGGGCAAGGGATTTGAAGAGAAACTTCTCTGAAGAAGACAGGTGCATGGCCTACAGACATATGGAAAAATGCTCATCATCTTTAATCATCAGAGAAATGCAAATCAAAACTACTTTGAGATATCATCTAACTCCAGTAAGATTAGCCCATATCACAAAATCCCAAGACCAGAGACGTTGGCGTGGATGTGGAGAAAAGGGAACACTTCTACACTGCTGGTGGGAATGCAAATTAATGCATTCCTTTTGGAAAGAGATATGGAGAACACTTAGAGATCTAAAAATAGATCTGCCATTTAATCCTATAATTCCTCTACCAGGTATATACCCAGAAGACCAAAAATCACATTATAACAAAGATATTTGTACCAGAATGTTTATTGGAGCCCAATTCATAATTGCTAAGTCATGGAAGAAGCCCAAGTGCCCATCGATCCACGAATGGATTAATAAATTGTGGTATATGTACACCATGGAATATTATACAGCCTTAAAGAAAGATGGAGACTTTACCTCTTTCATGTTTACATGGATGGAGCTGGAACATATTCTTCTTAGTAAAGTATCTCAAGAATGGAATCAAATGTATCCAATGTACTCAGCCCTACTATGAAACTAATTTATGGCTTTCATATGAAGGCTATAACCCAGTTATAACCTAAGAATATGGGGAAGGGGGAGAGGAAAGGGAGGGAGGGGGGAGGATGGGCAGAGGGAGGGTGATTGGTAGGATTATACCTGTGGTGCATCTTACAAGGTTACATGTGAAGCTTAGTAAATGTAGAATATAAATGTCTTAACAAAATAACTAAGAAAATGCCAGGAAGCCCATGTTAACCACTGCGATGAAAATGTGTCAAACGGTCTATAAAACCAGTGTATGGTACCCATGATCGCATTAATGTACACAGCTATAATTTAATAATAATAATAAAAAGGAAGAAACTAATGACAAAAAAAATAAGCTAAGAAATAACCAGGAAAAAAATAAAACAAAAAAAATAGAATAACTAACTGGGCTTTGTGGTGGACGCCTATAGTCCCAGCTACTTGGGAGGCTGAGGCAAGAGAATCACTTGAGCCCAGGAGCTTGAGGTTGCTGTCAGCTGATGATGCCACAGCACTCTACCCAAGGCAACTGAGTAAAACTCTGTCCCCAACCCACAAAAGGGACAAACTGTATTAAAATTGTAATACCATACACATATACCAATAATGTTTATCATGTACATTGTATCCCATACCTCTTGTAATTGGAGAAGTCAAACGTGACTTGAGTATTACGATTTTAATGCAATGTTTTTCCTTTTTAAAAATGTGTATGTATCTTTTTGGTCCTGTGTGAATGAAGTTGTTATGGAGAGGTGCTCAGATCAGCAACAACCCGAGAGCTGTAAAAGGGTGCCTGCCCTGCACTTCAGGCTCCAGTCTCCCAGTAAATCTCTCTGTGGTCCACACTTTAGCAAGAAAGAATGCTCAAAGTTAAATTTAAAAAATTGAATATCTACTGCTTCAATCACTGAAATCAGGACTACATGGTATCCATAGACAAGAAAAATAGCACACTTTGTAATTATTACTCTCCCCTCTTTTTCCCAGTGTTCTATTATCTGAAATTTCAAACCCAAGTTCTTATGTTCAAAATATTAATTTTTATCATGGGAATTGTCCAAGTTTTAGTCACATTTGCATACTGCTAATTAACAACAATTCTCTGTCTTATCTTTATGTTCAATGGATTCTATGACTTTCTGTCAGCCCTTTTAGGCTTCATATTTCCTTTCCTAAGTTTTATTCATTTTAATTCTTCTGTGCACTAGATGATAAACTCTTTGTAGAGTTTTTGTTTCTTGGTTTGCCTTTAGTAGGATACTTCTAAAGCCTTGAATATCTGGAAATTGCCTTTCTATTTCTGAAACGTGATTAAGCCCCCCAAATTTAACCCACCCAACTTCTAGTTGATCTTAACTACTCCCACTAGCCAAACAATATATAAATAAACTCCCACTGGCTTCCTTATAGACAACACCTCTGACTGCGGGTCACGTAACAGTTCCTTAAAGTTGTTTTTCAGGAACTAGAGGGCAGCTCTTGTCCAGTTCAAGCCAGTTGAGACCACCACTCACCCTTTAACTGAGCTTGTACAAATGCCCAAAAGGTGGTCTTTTGAAGTCAGAGGGCCAAAAACTCCTCCCTAAGATCAGACTAACACCACCGTTTTCTAAACATGCCTCTGGCATGTATGCAGATCACCAATTAAGTAAATTTTCCTTACTCCCAATACATACACACTCACATCCTAATCAACATATGTATTAAATACATAAATATAATGATATATCTACTTGTACTAATTAGCATGTGTTAATATAGTATGATATGTTGTATGTTGAATTGTGTTAAATTAACATGTTATTATAGCATGTTGTTTTATATATTTATTATTACATGTTAGAGCATATTATCACGTGCCATTATATGTTAAATTAACATATACGTCTTAAAAATAGAATAAACCTTAACACTTAAAATTGTTAAATTAGGAAAGAGAGGAAATAGGTTACAAGAATCAGGAATTGAAAATAGATTTCTTTGAATAGAACTCATTTGATAGATGTGTTTTTAAAGCCATGGTTAGGACTTTACTAATTATAAAACAAAATTAAATAAAGAGAAATACAATCCTCAGACTCCAAAAGTAAACCAGTGAACCTAATTAGGTAACCAAAAAGGGAATATTCCAAATGACTCCAACGCACAGTAATTTGACTTTATATCCTTAATGGAATAAATCATAAGGATAAAAAATAGACAAACGAAATAAAAAAAGTCTGAAACTGCTTTCAGTAATAACATTGTAGGTTGATAGTGCTGGTTTTGTTATTCCAAGACAACAATTAAATGTGTAATTATATCGGTGTCACTGAGAACTGAGATTTTGGGCTCAGCTGAAAGGTGATATAAAAAGGATATTGATGAAATCAGACAAAATCCCAGTTGGCCTCATTTTCAATTGAATATAAACTTATGTTTTTTTTAATGTTATATTTTATCTTAAAAGACTTCATATGTGAGGCGGGGCCCAGTGCCTGTAATCCTGGCACTCTGGGATGTGGAAGAGCAAGGATGGCTTGAACTCAGGAGCTTGAGACCAGCCTGAGCAAGAGCAAGACCCCATCATTACCAAGAAATAGAAAAAGAGCCAGGCATGGTGGCTCACAGCTGTGGTCCCAGCTACTGGGGAGGCTGAGGCAGGAGGATCATTTGAACCCAGGAGTTTGAGGTTGCCGGGAGCTATGATGACATTCCTGTAACTCTATCCTGGGTGACAGAATGAGACCTTATCTCAAAAAAAAACATATGTCCTAGTTCTGTCTACTCAGCAGGCGTCCTCAAACTTTTTAAACAGGGGGCCAATTCACTGTCCCTCAGACCGTTGGAGGGCCAGACTATAGTTTAAAAAAAAAAAACTATAAACAAATTCCTATGCACACTGCACATATCTTATTTTGAAGTAAAAAACAAAACGAGAACAAACACAATTCACACTGCTTCATGTGGCCCCACAGTTTGAGGATGCCTGGTCTACTGAAGAGTCCTAGAAATAATCATTAACTCAGGAGCACCTGGCACCCAGGTTGTAGTTGCTCTTCCTACTAAAAAGAATGAGAAACCTCTGGTTGGTTTTATATGCGGGGCAGGAAATGTATAAATCTGAAAATACCTCATACAAGAAAACCATCAAAGATGGAGCAGCGCCTGTGGCTCAAAGGGTTAGGGCACTGGCCCCATATGCCAGAGGTGGCGGGTTCAAACCCAGGCCCTGCCAAAAAATGCAAAAGAAAAAAAAAAAACATCAAAGATGACTACTGGTCATTGTCATTGTCTTTGGCATTTAATCCAAGGCCAGCCTTAATTTTCTTACTTTGTAGGTAGTTTACTTCACCTTCCGGCTTAATAACTGAAGTATGCATTATCTTTGAATTTCAAATATCATGTCAGGTTGTATATAGGAGTTGAACTCTTCATTATTTTTCTGCTGTCTGACAGAAAAATACTTTTCTTTTCTTTCTTTTTTTTTTTTCTTTTTTCGCTAGTGGAGTTTAGGTGTGGTGTTAACTCATATCCCTCATTTCATGATAGACCTTCATTGTTTATTTGGAAAGACCCTTCTCTTGCATTATATATTGGGGGGAGGGGTTGTGTTTTTTCCTTTCGCTTTTTTATTTCAGAATATTACAGGGGGACAAATGTTTTGGTTACATGGATTGTTTTTGTACAAAGTTATAAGTGTGCCCATCACCCAGTTAGTGTGCATTGTTTATTTCCTTTTATTCTCAGATCCTCTCTAACTTCCCTGACCTGCTTCCTCCCTTCGGCAACTGTGTGGTTTTGTATTTTTCTGTGCCCTTGTAAAACCTGTAGTGCTGTTCTATGCGTACATATTTTTAATTCCCATAAATGGTGTTGTGCTATAAACCTCATTTGATTCTTACATTTTTTTCTTTCTCTTTCTCTCTCTTTTCTTTTTCTTTCTTTCTTTCTTTTTTTTTTTTTTATTAAGAGATAGGGTCTCGGGCAGCACCTGTGGCTCAGTGGGTAAGGCGCCAGCCCCATATACCGTGGGTGACGGGTTCAAACCCGGTCCCGGCCAAACTGCAACCAAAAAATAGCCGGGCATTGTGGCGGGTGCCTGTAGTCCCAGCTACTCGGGAGGCTGAGGCAAGAGAATCGCTTAAGCCCAGGAGTTGGAGGTTGCTGTGAGCTGTGTGATGCCATGGCACTCTACTGAGGGCCATAAAGTGAGACTCTGTCTCTAAAAAAAAAAAAAAAAAAAGAGATAGGGTCTCTCTTTATTAACCAGGCGGGAGTGCAGTGGCATCAATCATAGCTCATTGTGATCTCCAACTTCCAGGCTCAAATCATCCTCCCACCTCAGCCTCCATGGTAGCTGGGACTACAGCTGCACACCACCATGCCTGGTTAATTTTTCTATTTTTGTAGACATGAGGTCTCTTGCTAGTTGCCCAGGTTGGTCTCAAACTCCTGGCCTCAAGTAATCTTCCTGCCTTGGCCTCCCCCAATACTGGGATTACAGGAATGAGCCACAGAGCCCAGCCTGTACATTTTTACACATGGCAAACAACACTTTGCTGTGGGTGAGTCTGATGTGTTGTTTCTGACTTGTTGGTATTGTTAATACACGGCATGCCAGCCGTGCCTTTGTCCAGTCCATACCTCAATGATTAAACCTAGCCTGCCTTTAAATCCCCACTACCACAAACAACACTTTGATAAATGTCCTCGCAGCTATCAACTTAAAACCTGCATGATAATTTCTCTAGAAAAACATCCAGAAGTGAGAAGATTGGGCCATATAGGACCTGTATCTCTGTTGGGTTTGCAAGCACTATGTCAGTCCAATCCTTACCTAGCAATATGGGAGGGTCCTATTGTCCCTGGCTCTTACAAGTCTTTTTCTTTTTCATTTCCTTCTTTCTTTCTTTTCTTTTCTTTTCTTTTTTTTTTTTTTTTTTTTTGTAGTTTTTGGCCAGGGCTGGGTTTGAACCCACCACCTCCGGCATATGGGGCTAGTGCCCTACCACTTTGAGCCACAGGCACTGCCCTTACAAGTCTTTTTCAATCTCACATCTTGGCTTTGCTCAATTCAGTAATCTATAATTTTGTTTGTATCTTTTCTTTGATGACTGAAATTATTCAATCATTCACCATATGCTCTTTGTCCATCAGAATCACCACCTTTGACTTAATATCTTTATTATTACGTTATTTTTAGATCTTACTCTTTATCATTTTTTTCTCTTCAAACTAGAAAACTTCTCAAATTTGTCCTCTTTTCTTTCAATTCAATTTTCCAGCCTGTCAATTCTGTACCTTACTGTTTCTAATATACTATTTTTAAATTTACACTATCAGAATGTAAATTGGTATAGCCATTTTGGGAAACAGTATTGAGGTTCCTCAAAAAATTAAAAATAGAAATACCATATGGTCCAGCAATTCCACTTCTGAATATACATAGTATATCCAAAGGAAATGGAATCAGTATCTCAATGAGATAGCTGCAGTCCAATGCCCACTGGGACATTATTCACAATAGCCAACGTATAGAAATGACCTATGTGTCTGTCATCAGATGAAAGAACAAAGAAAATGTGATAAGTACACACACACACAGAGTGACAAAAAAAATATACACATTTTTAAAAAGGAAAAAAACTACTAAATTTGTAATACTTGAGTCTCATTTGACTTCTGCAATGATAAGAGGTACTCAACATGACTTGTATTCATCTTTTGTTATCGTTATATAGTATTACAATTTTAATCCAGTTTTGTCCATTTTTTGACACCCTCTATGTGTGTATATGGAATTTTATTCACAGAAAGACAAATACCGCATGATACACTTACATGTGGATCTACAAAAGTTGAAGTCATAAAAGCCACAAGTAGAATGGTGGTTGTCGCGGGCTGGGGAGTTAGGGCAATGGGGAAAATGTTGGTCAAAGAGTACAACATTTCAGTTATGTAGCTAAGTCCCTGGAATAGAAAGTGCAACATAGTTACTATAATTAATAAGGCTGCATTGCAGACTTGAAATTTGCTAAGAGAATAGTTCTTAAGTGTTCTCAACACACACACACACAAGAAAAAAACTACATGAAGTGATGGATGTGTCAATTAGATTGATTTTGTTAATCATTTCCTAATATATGTATATGTATATCATAACATATTGTATACCTTAAATATATATGATTTTTATTTTTCGATTATATCTCAAAAAGCACAAGGAAAAGAAATTCAAGTTGGCCCAACTCCTAAGTTTTTTCTTACTAGTATTCTCTTTAACTGCTTTGACTTAACTTTTCCTGAAGCCACCTATATCTGATCCAGTGAAAACATAATTAATTTATGTGTAAAATTATTCTACATAATTATATAATAACCAGACTTGTCTGGTGAGAGTTCTAAACAGAACTAGTTTTGTCACAGAACACAGCGAGTGCATCTTTCTTGGGTTTCACCTCTTTCCACTTAGATGCATGTAAAATATGTGTGTCAAATCTTAGGTTGGAAGGCTGATAGTAATAGACCCTTTCTCAGCCACTAGAGTTTTATTTCTTACTTTTAAAGTTTCTTGCCCTTTTTTCTTCATCCCTGGTGTTCAGTAATTTTACTAGGATGGGTGGTAACTGTTTGGTACCAATGTTTCCTAGTTCATGTGGGTCCTTCCAATGTGCAAATGTAGTTTCTCCTTTATTCAGAAAGCTCTTTCCTCTAATATTGTTTTTTTATTCCATTTGTTTTTTGTTTTTTCCTTTCTTGAAAAGGACTGCCAATTATACACATATTTCAACTCCTTTGCCCTCCAGTCCTTTCTGACTCTTTGTTCTTTCTATTTATTTTTTTTTTGCCTTCCAAAACCTATATTTTATATTTATTCCTAACTGTATTTTTAGCAACGCTAACTCTTCTTATCAATATATCCACCATGACTTTTGCATGTAGTACAAATTTTTCCCTCCTCTATGTTTCGTTCTTAAGTTCTACTAAGCCATTTTTCTTTGTCTTTTCTTAATTTGTCTTTTTTGAGCCATTGTATCTCTTCCTTGATTTTCTTTAGCTTCTTTGATTTTGTGCAGAAGCAATTGTATCATTTTCCTCTGAATTGCTACATCATTTTTCTAGTCTACATTCCACATTGGCCTTTTATTTTATTTTTTAGATTTTATTTATCTTTAAGTGGGAGTCATTTCCACTGGAGAAGCTGCGAGCTCAAGGGTGGTGTGGCGGACAGGCTGAGAGAGCAAACAAGGAGAGCTAGTCACCCAGAATTAGGGATTGCGTCTCAGGACTCTGTCGTCCCAACTGTGCTGTTCAGCTTCCTCTCCCTGCAATTAGCATTTTCTCTTGCTTCAGGCAGTATCTCTGCATATGTGTGTTGGTGGAAACTGTTCTATTTCTCCTGCAGTAAAGTACTGTGTCTTCCAAGTTCTTAACTGATGATTTGGTGCTTATTTTTCTTCTGTCCCCTCCCACCTCTCTCCTCTGTTCTTTGCTACACCAATATCTTGTTTCTTGTTAATATTACATCACTGCACAGTTTCTAAATCACTCCCCTCCGATGTGTGGCATTTGAATAGGACTCACGGATGGTTCTGCAGCCCGCCCTTGTTCCCAGTCCTTGTAGAGGCAATGTACAGCATGTACATTTGGAGAAGACTGCATGCTGACTGAGGTCTGCCACGGTGTATCTCTTCTAGATGGAAGGCCTTGATTGGGTCAAATTTAACTCTAGTTAGCAGATATTCTCCACAGATGATAGTTTGGAGCTGCAAACCTTTCCTACTTGGTTATTGAATACAAAATTGTATTTATTGCTTTTCTTTATTTTTGTTTTCAGTGTATTTCAGGAAAACAAGTGGATAAACAACAGTTTTAATTCATCAAAAGTTTGGAGAAGTCTAGATTAGTACTTTAAAAAGATCACTTTGGATTTAGCAAGACACATTATAGAAGACCAGGTTGAGGAGAGGATGTAAGAGGCAAGAGGTCACTCAAGCCTGGAAACAGACAGGAAGATCATTAATAGAACTAATAAATTTATGCAAAAGAGAGATGATGAGGCTTAGGAAAGGTCATGGACTGAAAGATAAGAAGAAGGGAGGGAAAAGACCTAGGGCTTTGGAGTCACGGGATCATTGATGAGAATTTATGTGATAAAATCAGATGGAAAAGGAAAGGGAAGTGAAATCCTACCCTTTGGAATGAGAAGTAAAAGATGATCCTGTAAAAGAAAACAAGAGGTAAACAGTTTAAAAAAATAAATAAATAAGAGGAAAATAAGCAAAGCCATAGTGCAAGGCAAAGAGTTTTTCCAAATGGGAGATGGTTCCTGGTGGCTGATGATGCTCAAGGTTGATGTAAGATAAAGTCATAAAGGTTGTGACTGGATTTAGTGACACGATCATTAGTGTAACCTCAGGGATGGGGTCAGGAGTGGGTAGAAATGGAAGCCTGATATCAGGGAATTGAGGTATGAATGGAACATTGCAAAGTAGGGTTAATGAATGCAGAAAATTCTTAAAGAAGACGACTGTACACAGAAAGATAAACAGAAAAAGAATATAGGATCAGCTGAAGCAAAATTTCTTGGATAATGATACACCATATATTAGAACTTTGGGATGCCCCTATAGCAATAATAATCTATATTTCTATGGAAATTTAGTTTAAAGGGCTTTGCATACAGAAGCTCATTTAAAATTCACCTCACTAAATCATGTCAGTTTTACCAGTGAGGAAACTAAGGCTCAGAGAGATAACAATGAAGCAACTTTCCAAAGGACATCAATTAATACATCATTTTGACCATCGCTTGGGCACAATCCTACCACTCAAGTCTGGGATCAATCTCAGTTTCAACATCCCTGATAGAGAGCAATCTAGAGTCAACATGTCACTTAAGCCCAAACCCACTCTGCCAAGAGTTAGATTAAAATCCATGCTTTCATTTCCAATGAAATAAAATTTCAAAGTCCAGTTGGCTTTCTATTAACTTCTCCAGAACATTATTTTCTACCCAGTATTTCCATGCAAGGCTGATACTACTTAATTGCCTGAATTAAATATTTTACAACTTAAAAGGGTTTTCTGTACAACACGATTTATAAATATTCATTCTGCATAAGGGCAGAAGCAAGAGAAAGTTGGTTTCCCGTGGCTGCCTTTGTAGCAAACTATTCAATAATAACACTCAGAGACAGCTTCAGTGTCTAGGTAAAATATTTTTGGAGGCTCAAACCCCTTACTGAAAAACAATTTCTCCAAATGCACAACCATTTTTGCTGAGCAGCTAAATAACTTCTGTTTGCCCATGACAGGGAAAGTCTTAAGGTGGTATGATAGATGCCAAGCAAATAATCAATACACTGGCTTTGGTCTCCGGCTATCAGTTTGGCATTGTGTGGACTAATTAGATGATAAAATGTGATGAATGTGTATTAAACTCAGCCTCTCCCTGGAAGCTCCCAGGGGTCCTTTCCCATTTTCTAGTTGACCTTTTGGAGCTCAGCTTTATTGTATGTGAAGGCAATTAAATCAATTTGTCAGATATTTGCATTAGTCTGGCTTGTTCAGAATTCAATTATTCAGTGTCAGTTTACTGCCCTTTGGAGGCTTGTGCACTGGCTCATGTTCAAGTGGTGGATAATGCAGGAATGGGTAACGAGGTGAGGATTTGAGCCCCTGAATGCCTTCCCCTCGGCAGTATTCTGAGATCCAGCTGACCCAGGTCCTTTCCCCTCCAGGGTCTCAGGAGATAGAAAAATGAACTGTCAACATACCTGAGCTTTCACCTTGGCTCTGAATAAGCTATTTAACCTGCATGAGCCTCAGTTTCCTCATCCGTCAAATGGAGTTGCTTTACTTTGTGTTCCCTTAGAAATTGACCCCAAAAGCAGATGTAGAGTGAGTATCTATTTGGAAGGTGGCCGTAGCAGACACAAGGCAATAAACAGGAATGGGAAGAAGCAAAGGTACATTAGTGGGCAGGTTACCACTGTAGGCCATTGCTGCTCCTTCCCTGTGAGGACCTCTGGGAGACAGAGTAGAACATTCATGAGAATGGTCTTGCCCAAGGAGCAAAGAGCTCCATCAACTGTCTTCCACTATTGGTTGAGAGCTGATCTGGGGGTAACTCTCTGGCACTGAAGCTCTGCCCTAAACAACACTGGCTGAGCTAGTGCATCCTTCTGAGGCCAGAGAACACCCTCAAGCCATGAGGCACAGGCCGTGTCAGCAGGAAGCCTGTGGAAGCAGGAATACGGTGGTGCACCTATGGCATTCACTACAGAGGATAAATGTCAGTGTGAAGTCAAAAAGTGCTGATGCATGTAGAGTACTCAGTACTATGATGGGGGTGGGGGGTAATACACTCTAAACATGAGAATTAAGATCATCCTTTCTAGAAATACATAAATCTAGGAAGATGACTTTCCTCAGTACAGGGACTTAACGATGATCCTAATATGTGGCAAAGGGGAAGACACCATCCTATCATATATGCATTCCTGGGGGAGAGTAAAGGATAAAATTACGGAAGCCTTTATTAAGGAGATGACATTTGAACTGGGTTTTAAAGGATGGGTAGGTGTTCGCCCTGCACAGAAAGGAAGGTAAGCCAATTCTAAGCAGAAGGAATGGCAGGTGTAATGATACAAAGACACAACACAGTATATGCTTGGTGACCTGCTGAGAGTTTAGAATGGTTAAAATATAGGATGAGAGGAAGCTTTATGTCATGATGCCAGAATTCAAGTCATGAGAGAATTCCTGCATCATTTAAGGCCATTATGGTCTTATCCTATAATCAACAGGGAGCCGTTGGATCTACTAATGCTAAGCTTTTAATAGACTCTTCAGTGACACACAAAGGAAACCATTTGTATTAGAAATCAATGGATTAATGGCCATAAGTTCAAAAGATCTACTACAAAAGAAAGCGAGAAAATGTAATAGCATTTTATGTGAAACGTACTTCAGGGTTTTCATTGAGCCAGCATGTTACTTTTTTTTTTTTCCCCAGAGAAGAAGAGGAGTTAATTCAAACTTAGATTGCTTAGATTAAGAGAAACAGGGCAACGTCCAGATTGAGGGAAAGATAGAACCACACTTGTTCTATACTGTCTGAGCAGCCCAGGAAGTATTAATAGTTGTCCAATTTTAAAATACATATCTTTTAGCAGGGACACTGGCACACTGGAGCAAGCCCAGGGAAGAATGAACAGAATGTCAGCATCCAAAAACCATGTAAGACTTAGATAATTGAAAGGCAAAAAGTGGGCAAGCTGTAGAAGGGAGACTTAGAGAACTCACCTGAGCTGGCCTCTGTGGAGAGGAAGAGATTATATTCACTGTATGTGGTTCCAGAGGTTGACATGTGGTTCTAAACTCCAGTGAAGCATACTTGCAGTCAGTAGAAATAATCAGAGCAGTCCAACAGTGGTGTGGGCATCCCTGAGAATAATCAACAGTCAATGAGATGAATGCCTGTCCCAGAGGTTTAGATGGGATGGTAATTCTGAGAATGGAACTAACCTCTAAAGACCCTCTTCGACTAAGATTCCATGGTCCAGAGTCATGCCACAAGAGAAGGCATTTTGCAGAGCACACTACAAAGATGCCACTTCCAGGGTGGTCAAGAGAAACAGTAGCATCTCTGTGCAGTCAGTTGCAAAGGGTTGGAATAAGGGCAGTAAGGGAAAAATAGTCAGGAGTTTCCTTTTGTTGTATAAGGCAAATAACATGCCCCAAGAGCCTGCTATAGTACCCATGGCACCACACGGGGCAGCATTAGCAGTGACACCAGCAGTGGCAGTAGCAGAAGAACTCATAGAATATCTACAATTTATTGAGTGTTCATGTGTTATCCAATGTCCTTGTTCAATTCTACTTAATCCTTGTAAAAACTCTCTGAACTTGGTTGCCTTGCTAGATGAGTTCTTCCTGCTATAAACAGCACTGCATGAGCCTAGGTATAGAGGGGAGGATCACATAAAACTCCCTTTGGAGAGGGAGATGCCTTCCCACTTAGAGTCTTCTCTAAACACTGGTCTTCCCTTTCGGGCAACAGAAGACCCTTGTTGTGAGACATCATAAAGCATTCCTAGAAAATAAAAAATCAGGAAATTATTGTTATATCCTTCTGCTTTCTAATGTGTAGGCTTTAGCCCCACCTGTAAGAACAAGATGCCCCTGTCCCCTTAGCTCAGATCCTGTTGTCATCATATTTGTGGTTTGTGATGCAAGATCCCTGGAGCACTTCAACATCATACTTTTCATTCAACACATCTTCTGGATAACTCTTCCCTCCCCAGCAAGTGGATGCATCTAGTGACAGGTCTTCACTCCCAGGCCATCTATCTGAAATGCTGATGTCTCTTAGAACGCCACCCCTTTCTGCTGAGGATCAGGAAACTTCCCTACACATCCCTTTTACAAAGGGATCTGTATCATCACAAACTGACTTCCACAGTCCTGGGGGAAAGTGCCTGTGGGTAGCATGCACCCCTGCTTATCCAACTATCCCCCCAATATGCCCCCTGAATGATTTCTGAATATTTGTTATTCCACAATTGGAGAGGAGCTAACAAGCAAATGTATCCTAGTCAAGGTTCTTTTTGTTGTCTGAAACCAAACAAAGTAAATGAAAATGATGCAAGGACATAGCTTGGAACTGAAGGTGAGACAGCACAGCAATGTCTCCCAACAAGGGACTGCGACCCAACAGGAGTTGGAACGTGGTCAGAACCCAGCCGAGTGCCTGTCTCTCTCTCTTCCTCCTCCCTAGTCCTTCCCCTCCTTCTCTTTTTCTCTGTCCTTACCTCCCTCCTTCTTTCCCTTTCTCACTCCCATTCTGAGTCCAGATGGTCTTTCATCTCCCCTTCCATGTGTTCACTTTATTCCCTTTATTCTCAGACTGGCTATTGCTGGCTTAGAGAGCAAATGGCCAAATGTGGCTGCCCCATAGCTCCCAAATTTGCATACTCATGTTTCAAAATAACCAGCAGAAAATAAATCGCATATCTAAACCCAATTCTAAGTTCCTGTGAGGAAGAATATTACTTGTCCACATAACATCACTGCACCGTTTCAGGTCAAGTGCCCAGCCCTGGTTCAATCAGCTGAGCCCAGGAGATAAGACTGCATGGTTCAAAAATGCTTCTAGATACATCCCTGTACAGGGGGGAGATACCGGATGGGGTGAATTCTACCCTTCTAACTTTATGCCTCAATCACAGATCATCTTGGAAATTCCCTTCTCTGAGATTCCTTTAATTTATTGACACACTCATTCTAATTCCTTCTACCAAGTGTTTATCTGCATCATGACAACAGACCCTGCAAATTAAGTTCCTGATATCAAATACTTCCTTAATAGAAGATTTTCATGGTAGTAAGATAGATAGAGAGGGAGGGTGGTTAGGAAAGTTCAGGGAAGAAAGCTAAAGAAATGGAAAATAGTCTTAAAAATTAGGCTGATGGCTTCCTTCAACAAGAGATTATGGAATCTTAAGTTAATTTCCATCAAGAGAGAACAAGTCAGTCAAAGATTCCAGATGTGTGTGACACACAGACATATAGCTAAGCTTTAAAAGAGGTAAGATAAGAAAAAATAATAATTTTGAAGGAGATATCAAATTTCTTAAGTGTGCTAGAATCTTCAAAAGAACTAGGCAGGTAAATATTGAATTTATATCTTCTGAGAATGAAAGTTTGTTTTTATTGAGAGAGTAAAGGATAAAATCTTTATTATATATATATGTCTAGAAAATGCCCAGGTGTAAGGCTGCTTAATGGAGAGGTAGATAGTGGAAAAATTAGAACACTATTCTAAATCAAACAAGTCTAAGCTTCAATGCCACAAGCTAATTGTACTGACTTCTTTGAACCTCAGTATTCACCAATTATGAAATGAGGGTAATAATATAAAGAATTATTGTAGAGATTAAGATTGTCAATGTAAAGCACTTAAAACCATGTCTGGCATATAGTTAGCTTGTATCTTAAAAATATAGCCAACAAACAAATTCAATTTAAAGTAAGCAGCATTGGCTGGGTGTGCGGGCTCACACCTGTAATCCTACCACTCTGGGAGGCTGAGGCAGGTGGATTGCCTGAGCTGACAGGTTGGAAACCAGCCTGAGCCAGAGCACGACCTCGTCTCTAAAAATAGCCAGGTGTTGCTGCAGGCACCTGTAGTCCCAGCTACTTGGGAGTCTACGGCAAGAAAATTGCTTGACCCCAAGAGTTTGAGGTTGCTATCAGCTACGATACCATGGCACTTTACCAAGGGTGGCAAAGTGAGACTCTGTCTCAAAACTAACTAAATAAATCAATAAAGTAAGCAGAATAAGAAAGAAACTAATAAATCAAAATGAAAATGAAATCTAAAATACACAAATAGAAAAAATTTAATGGAAACTTTTTTTAAATGATTAATAAAATTGATAAACTTCTAGTCAGATAAATCAGAAATAAAAGACAGAAGACACAAATTAAAGTCAAGAATGAGAGAGGTGGCTGGGCGCTCATAGCTCCATGGTTAGGGTGCCAGCCACATACATGGAAGCTGGCAGATTCGAACCCATCCCAGGCCTGCTAAACAAAATGACAACTACAACAACAAAATAGCCGGGCATTGTGGTGGGCACCTGTAGTCCCAGCTACTTGAGAGGCTGAGGCAAGAGAATCGCTTAAGCCCGAGAGTTTGAGATTGCTGTGAGCTGTGATGCCACAGCACTCTACCAAGGGCGACAAAGTGAGACTCTGTCAAAAATAAAAAAAAAAAAGAGAGAGGTGAAATTTCTACAGGCTACATATATCTACAGACATTAATGTTAAAAGAATAATTATGAAAATACTATGAACAACCATGTAATAATGATGATTTCGATGAAATAAACAAATTTGATAACACAAACTACTAAAGCCTATTCAAAAAACTTTAAAACAGACAACCTTCAGAATGGGAAAAGAGTTGAACAAAAGCTTGATAACTAGGCAATAAAGACAACTCAATTTAATCAACAAAAAAAAGCCAACTATCCCATGTATCACTGGGCAAGAGAGATGAATAGAACTTTCTCTAAAGAAGAAAGATGAATGGCTAACAAACATATCAAAACATGCTCATCATCCCTAATCATCAGACATGCAAATCAAAACCACTCTGAAATGCCACTTAAGCCCAGTGAGAATGGCCCACATCACAGAGTTTCAAAGCTGCTGGTGTGGATGTGGAGAGAAGGGAACACTTTTATTTTCATTATTTGTTTATTTTTATTGTTTTGAGACAGAGTCTCACTGTATCACCCTCGGTAGAATGCTGTGCCGTTACAGCTCATAGCAACCTCAAACTCTTGGGCTTAAGTGATTCTCTTGTCTCAGGCTCCCAAGCACCTGGGACTACAGGCACCCGCCACAATGCCCAACTATTTTTTTGTTGTAGTTGTCATTGTTGTTTAGCTGGCTGGGGCTGGGTTGGAACCCGCCAGCCTGGGTGTATGTAGCCAGCTCCCTACTCACTGAGCTACGGGCGCCACCAGAGAAGGGAACACTTTTACACTGCTGGTGGGACTGGAAACTAATACAACTTTTTGGAAGGAAGTATGAAGAATCCGCAAAGAACTCAAATTAGACCTCCCATTTGATCCTGCATTCCCATTACTGGGCATCTACCCAGAAGAAAAAAATTCCTTTTATCATAAGGACACTTGCACTAGACTGTTTATCACAGCTCAATTTACAATCGCCAAAATGTGGGAACAACCTAAGTGCCCACAACCTAGGAATGGATTAACAAGCTACGGTACATGTATACCATGGAATACTATTCAGCCATTAAAAGAGATGGAAACTTTAGATATTTCATATTAACCTGGATTGAGGTGGAGTACATTTTTCTTAGTAAAGCATCATAAGAATGGGGAAGCAAGAATCCAAGTGTTCATTTCTATTACGAAGGCAGTAGATGATCCAGTACAATGTGGGGGTAAGAGGTTGAGGTAGTGGGGACAGGGGAAGAAAGAGGGGGTGTGGGGTCATGGTGTATGACACACTTCTTGGAGGCAGGACAGAATTATATGAGGGAATTTACCTAACAAATGCAATCAGTGTAACCTAATTCTTTGTACCCTTAACAAATCTCCAACAATAAAAAAAAAAGACTGCAAACACATACATACAAAAAATAAAGTTTATATAGTTCTTGTAAAACAAAACAGAAAAAAAGAAAAAAACTTTAAAATGTCTCTTTTTCAGAAGAAACAGTTAAGGAAATGAAAAGATAAGCTACAGAATAAGATAAATATTTCCTAATCAAGTATCTGATAAAGGACTATATCCAGAATATGTGAAGAGTTCTCAATGCTCAACATTTTTTAAAAGTCAAACAACCTTATTTTGAAAGCTAAATAAAATATTTGAACAGATACCTCATCAAAGAAGATACACAGTTGGAAAATAAGAACATGAGAAGATATTCAACATCATCATTTATTAGTAAAATGGAAATTAAAACCACAGTGTGATACCATTACACATTTATTAGAATAACTAAAATTAGAAAAAACTTAAGATTCAAGTGTTGGTAAGGAACTTGAAGCCTCATGTGATACAGGCAGGAATGAATATATCGTAATTCCATTGGAAAACAGGTTGCCTTTTTTTTTTTTTTGAGACAGCCTCACTCTGTCACCTTAGGTAGAATGCCATAGCATTATAGCTTGCAGCAACCTCAAAATCTTGGACTCAAGTGATCCTCTTGCCTCAGCCTCCCAAGTAGCTGGTTTTACAGACACCCACCGTAACGCCTGGCTAGTTTTTCTATTTTTAGTGGAGATGGGGTCTCACACTTACTCAGGCTGGTCTGGAACTCCTTAGCTCAAGCAATCCACCTGCCTTGGCCTCCCAGAATGCTAGGATTGCAGGTGTGAGCCACCAGGCCCAGCCAAATTGCCATTTTCTTATAAAGTTAAACATACACCATGACCCAGCCACTCCACTCCTAGATAGTTGGAAGGGAAAAGAACACATATGCCTTTACAAAAGCTTGCATGTAAATAATCACAGTAGCTTTATTTGTAATATCTCTAAACTGGAAACAACCTACATGTCCCTCAACAGGTTGATAGATGAACTGTGGAATATCCACAACAGAATATTCCTCAGCAATGAAAAGTCATGAATTACATCAATACATGCGACAAATGCATGGTAAATGAATTTCAGAATAATTAGACTGAATGAAAGAACATGGACCAAAAAATTCACATTCCCTAAAATTCCATTTAAATAAATTCCAGCTAATGGAAAGAAATGTGCAGTGACAGAAAGCATATCAGTGGTTTCCTGGGGAGGAGGAAAGAGGGATTACAGAAGAGCACATGGAAATATCTAGGGATGACGGATATGTTCATTATATTTATTGTGTATACAAAGTCAACATTTATTAAATATACTTTATAGCTTATTTAATATAGGTCAATTATGTCTCAAAAATATATTTAAAATTTGTACATTATTTAAAAATGTATAGCAATATATGCACATGTCCTTTTTTTTTTATTTAAAGGGCTGAAAGAGTCTTCATCAACCTGTTAACAATGGTTATCTCTGGGATGGCGTTGCACTTGGAGGTGAAGGGATTTGAATGAAGACTCACATTATGAATACATAGATGTCATTGAAGTCTTTGACAAAAAGAATATGTTTATGAATTTATTTGCATAGTTGTTATCATTAACAACTGAAAAAAATATAGCCAAAGGCAACAGAAAACTACACTTGCCACTGCTAAAAAAAAAAACAAAAACAAAAAAACAACCTCTCTGGCTTCCGGTCAAAAGATAAATGAAAGCATAATGGTTTTCACCTCTGTCTACTTTTTTGGTGAAAATAAACTTTTGGGAGCTAAGATGCAAATCTTTCTGTTTAGGAAGATTTTGAAGGTGAGGAGTTAGTTTTGTAAAGTGTCTCAGAGTACCACGCTCCATAAAGATACAGTGTCATTTATGAAGTATTAATAAGTGTTCTTTCTTCCTTCTAATATCAGAGGGTGGGGCTGAGGAAAGCATCCAGGGAGAAAAGTGAACTATATGGAAAGAAGGAAGAAAAGGAAGAGAAGAAAAAAGAAGAGATGAAAGAAAAGGAGGAGAAAGTGAGGAGGAGGTGGAGAAAGAGTTTGATGATATGACAACAGTGATTGAAGACGATGATGATGCAGAAAACAAAAGAGGAGCAGAAAGAGATCATGGTGATAGGTGATGATGATGGGGCAGGGGTGATGCATATGTTTTGCTATTGACTGTGGGTCAGCTGCTAATATTACAGAGCATTGCAACAATAAAAAAGGGCCATGAAGGTTCGTGAGTTTTGGGCAGAAGCCTCAAGAGCCTGGACACTTAAACGCAGATAAAGACAACTCAAGAAGTCCATCTGAAATGGGATCTTAATTCTGCAGAGAAATCCCACTATAGCCTGAGCCTGCTATGACACCAAAAGAGAACAAGCCACTACTCACATCCTCCTTGCACCAGCACAAGTGCCCTCATTTGCAACAGTGCAATATTTCCCATAAGTTATGTTTATCACCTACCCATGTATTAGTCAGAACTGTTTATTTAAAATTATGGCTACTAATATACTAATATCTTTATCCAATCTTCTCAGGTCATTAATAATTATTATACTTAACACATATGATACCTGTAGCTAACAGTAATAACTAGACACATATATAATGATTATAACTAACATATAGTGAAAATTGGCTGGATATTATCTCACTCAATCTACGTAAACCTATGCGGTAGGAACTGTTACCACCTTTGTTTTACAGATTATAAAAATAAACCTTTGAGAAGTATTCAATGCCATCCAACTCAAAAGAGACATAGTCAGAATTTGAACCATGTTTGCCTTTATATTGATCCAAGGGAAAAGTTGATTTAGAGGGACAGGCTCAAATTTGAGAAGACAGATTCTGTAAGGCAGGCACGCCAGCTGAGGCAAGTCCAGAAGAGCCCACTGAGACCTGTGCCTGAAATTGCCATAGGCATGCATTTGAGTAATATGTAGTGTAGAGGCCTAGGGAATTGTTCCATTTTCCTCTTGAAGGTTCAAGTCTTTAGGTCAGCTGAAATAAACTGGCAATGGACAGATTAACAGGAGAAAAAGCATATAAATGTATCAATTTGCATAGGGACATTATAAAGAAGTGAGTACTCCATAATCCAACGAGGACAGAAAGTTATTATCCTACTTCATGAAAGAATGGAAAGACAGAGTTGTACACTATTTTAAATGGGTAGTAAGTGATTTTTTAGGAAAGTTGACTGGACCCAAAGAACTGACATTAGTTTGTGAATGATTCTTTTTGGAAACAGAATGATTCTTTTTGGAAACAGAATAGTGCCCACAGAATAGCTTGTGATGATAGTTTGTAACAAAGACAATAGCTTGTCTATGTGTGGTGACATTCCTCAGTCTTCCTTCCTGCAATATGAGTTTAATCTTCCTTGGTTAATAAAATTCAAAAGCAATTGTGCTCCTTTTTTGGAGGATTCAGTCTCTAGATCAAGTGTCCTCAAACTTTTTAAACAGGAGGCCAATTCACTGTCCCTCAGACAGTTGGAGGGCTGGACTATAGTTTAAAAAAAAAAACCAACTATGAACAAATTCCTATGCACACATATCTTACTTTGAAGTAAAAAAACAAAATGGGAACAAATACAATCACACCACCTCATGTGGCCCACGGGGCCGCAGTTTGAGGACCCCTGCTCTAGATAGATAAAGGAACTTCAAAGAACAGCCTCAATTAGCATCTGCTGATCCTCAAGTGTCTTTAACTTAATATCATCAGCATACCAGTGCACCACATTTTGGAGTGACATTGCCTGGATTCTTTCAGGAGATAGCTCCAAATAAAAATGAAGGGGCAATGGCCTTAAAGCCAAGTTCAAAGTATGAGCAAAAATAAGCCATTAAGAAGTAACTGAAAGTGTTGATTGAATTAGTAGGTATGAGAAATAAGATAGCAAGGAGCTGGCCTGGTAGTAGTTATGGTGAGGAGAACAAAATGTGGGCAAGATGGGATGAAATTTTCATAAAAACTCAGGATCCTGACAACTAGTTCCACCCATAATATGTGTATAAGTTAGCCTAGAGAGATGACCCACCTGATCAATAGGTGTAACTGCAAATCATTGTATGGAAATAGAATGTGAGCCATACAGATAAGCAAGATCACTAAGAAAAGTCTACAAGAGCAAGGGGTAGGCGGTGCCTGTGGCTCAAGGAGTAGGGCGCCGGTCCCATATGCCAGAGGTGGTGGGTTCAAACCCAGCCCCGGCCAAAAATCACAAAAAAAAAAAAAAAAAAAAAAAGAGCAAGGGGTAAGTAAAAATAAAGATATAATTTGGCACATCCTTCTGAATGCCTGAATTCTATCCATAAATCCTTTGAAGGCCCCTGAGCACCAGGTTACAAACTCCTGTTTTAGATGCCTGGCAGTGCAGAGCCACTGAGTCATTAGTTTCATGACCACATATCAAAATAACCATTTGCTGAGTTGCCTGAGGATTAAGTTATTCTACCCCATGGCATATAGTAGGAGCACAATAAATATACCAGGGATATACATGCAGTGTTCGGGATGCAAGGTGTAAATGGGATACCAGAACTTGGGTTGTATGTAGGGCCAAAGTTGGGATCATTAGCAAATAGAAAACGTCAGAGAAGTGACAGAAGCTGTATGGTGGAAAAAGGGTGGGGGGAAGAGATCTAACATCTAGATGAATACAGAAATCAAAATTTTACGATATAGAGAACATGATCACTCAGAAATAATCCTTTGCTCACCACCCCTTGAGAAAACTCAGGGCTCCTTCCTCTCACATAAGCTTTCGATGCGACTTGAATGCAAAATTCCCCACCACATCTGAAAGCTGAAGCAGGAGACTGTTCCCCTTAAAAAGTCCCTGCTGGTATCCCCTGGGAGATTATAACTCTCTCTGATTCAATTCTCAGCAAGAGCGACTCTCATTTCCAGTATCCCTGGCAGGAGGTCAGCTCTCCACCCCCTGGATGTTAGACCACAATGGACTTGAAAGAGCCCCTGTTTGTTCCCAGATAATCTCCCCCTATGCACCTGAAGCCCTATGCCAATAACCTCCATGCACATTATGCATATAAGCAAAGAGGCTTCCCACAAAGTGTGTTGTTTCCCTTTTCCAGGTAGAAGCAGATTCTTTCCACACTTTGGTGGCCATGGGCCCAGAAGGCACACTTCTTCACAGAGCCCTCCAACTGTGTCGGGAGCACTGAAGTGGTAATTACCTTAGAAAGTGGTTTTTCCATGTATTTGGCTGCAGAAAAATAACACACTGCCTCTCTTTTCTTGCATCTCAGGGAATTATGTAAATAAACCCAAAGCAAACCAGTTTAAATGATTACAAAATGGATTTCTAAGTGGTATCAGTTACCAGACAAGAATACAAAAGAAGGGGTGGGGTGGGGGGAGCCCTGCTCTTTTTCGGCCACTAAAATGAAAGGATAAAATATTTAGTAAGGGATTCTTCTCAGATGTACGTAATGACTTCTGAGTTAGGAACTCACTGGGCTTTGATAATCATCTGACTTGATATCTGACTTGATAATCAGAGACGACCATCTCCCCCAAGTATCTGCGAGTGATGTCTTCCTGGAGCTCTGACCACATTTCACAAAACAATTAAAGGAAGAAACTAGATATGGAGAATGTAAAAGTGATTTGACAAATAAAAGAATGGTTCTCAAACTTTAGCCTACATAAAATCCCCAAAGTACAGATTCTTTTTTTGGGGGGGAGGATTATTTTTTTTAATTATTTTTTATTAAATCATAACTTTGTACATTGATGCATTTATGGGGTTCAGGATACTGCTTCGATGTACAATGTGAAATGCTTACATTGAACTAAGTAACACATCCATCACAATTATACTCATTTCTTAATAGTTTTGAAATGTACCATTGCATCATGAACCCTCAGAGATTCTGACTCCATAAGTGTGGATTGCAGGCCACAAATTTTCAACTTTCCAGGTGAAGTTGTTGGCAGTCCACAGACCATACTTTCAGTAACACAGGCTTAGAGGAAACAATGGCGGATTTCTGCCCAATGTTGGCAAACCCCTCCTTGTGTTGCTTTTGAAGATTGTCAATCTTCAATATATCGAGACACTCTAGCCAGGGGCCCTGCCCCATCAACAGTAATGCTGTTTAATCAGCACACCCTGTCTCACCAAATACAGCACTTACTCCAAAGATGGGCTTGTGGCTAACCAGAGCCTTTGTGGGTGCTGGAAAAGTGATTCTCTTTCCTTCCTTCGAAGATCTTAGGTACTAAGAACCACGTAATCTGAAGTGACAAGTGTCTTTCTTTGTAGCTTTTGGAAACAGATTACCTAAAATTGAACCAGTACAGAAACAGGGAAAGGAGAAAGAGAAGGAAGGACAGAGAAAGATCTGACACTGTAGTCTAAAACAAACCTCTGGATCCAGCCACATCTAAAAACTACTAAACCCAAGAACTCTGCTGGTGAGTCAGGAAACCTCTTTTATTTTTAATTGAAAACATTTTGTGGCTGGGTGCCATGGCTCATGCCTGTAATCCCAGCACTCTGGAGGCCCAGGTGGGCGGATTGCTTGAACTCAGGAGTTTGAGACCAGCCTGAGTAAGGGCCAGACCCCAATCTCTGAAAGAAAAGAAAGAAAGAGAGAGAAAAGACATTTTGAGTTGATGTTTCTACAGCTTACAATAGGTAGATTCTTCACTAATTTGCATTCTTATCAATGTCTCTTAGAAACGTCATTAACTTGAGAACTTTGCCAAGGACCTCAGCACCGAACAAGAGGAGGCACATGTGTCCTGGCTTGGGCACCTGTAATGCTCTTAGGGCTCATCCCCACTCATCCCCCACATACCAGTGGTTACTACACTGAACTACTTTCTCATGCCAGACCATCCTCCCAGGTAAAACACTTAATTTTACCTATACTTGTCAACCCTAGAACCAGTTTCCAACAACAAAATAGAATTGCCCCAGATCAGTGTTTCTGATTCCCCAAGTCAGTGTTTTTGAAAAATTTCCATAATCTGCCCGTTTTTATTTACAATGAATATATTACTGACCTCGTGGTTAATTTCCAGATAATAACCCTTGTACTCCACACTCCCTCCTTATACTTCACACCCCCCACACACTCCCTTAGTATAATTTCTCTTTATCTTTTCCCTAAAGTGCTATTACCTCATCATCAATGCTGCTTCCCCTTTTCAAACTCCTTCCATCCAGTCTTCATTGCTCTGTCATAGTTAACTTCTTCCTTTTTTATTTCCAATTAATAGGAGGGTATAAATGTTTAGGCTACATTGTCTGCATTTGTTAGGTAAAGTTCAAGTTGTAGTTGAGCCCTTCATCCAGGGGGTATGCTGAGCACCCTCACATTGTGCACATTAGGTGAGATCCCACCAATCACCCTCCCTTCTCTACCGCTCTCCCCCAATATACTTGTGTTTTTATTTTGTATGGGCATGTATTTGTTTATATATTGGTTTCATATTAGTATTGAGTACGTTGGATTTTTTTTTACCATTCTTGAGATACTTTACTAAGAAGAATGTGGTTCAGCTCCATCTAGGTAAACACAAAAGATGTAAAGTCTCTTTTTTTCTTATGACTAAATAGTATTCATATATACATATATCACAGTTTGTTAATCCATTCATGAGCTGATGGGCACTTGGCTTGATTCCACATCTTGGCAATTGTGAATTGAGCTGCAATAAACATTCTAGGGCAAATGTCCTTGTTGTAAAGTGATTTTTTTTCTTCTGGGTAGATAGCTAGTAGTGGGATCGTGGGATCAAATGGAAGGGCAACTTTTAGTTCTTTGAGAATTCTCCATCCTTCTTTCCATAAATGTTGTATTAGTTTGCAATCCCCCCAGCAGTGCAAAAGTGTTCCCTTATCTCCACATCCATTCCAGCATCTGCAGATTCAGGATTTTGTGACATGGGCTGATCTCACTGGAGTTAGATGATATCACAGTGGTTTTGATTTGCCTTTCTCTGATGAACAGGGACAAATAGCATTTTTTCATGTTTGTTGACTTCTTAATGAGTTACCTTAAGCAGATCAACCCCACTCTACCCTTTAAAGTAGCGTTTTTCCACCTTTTTTATCTCACGGCACACTTGAACCTAAACTACTATGGCACATTTAAATTATATTGATCAAAAAATGAGCAAAAAAAAGAATAAACTTCCTAGGCTTTGAACTTCTATCAAAAATAATTTAATGAATAATCTTTAAAATTTTTGTTGCATACCTAAGATCCTTTCACGGCACACCAGTTGAAAACCCCTGCTTTAAAGTCTTATTTCTACAATCAGGTTCACAATCCTCACCTGTGTATCAATTTCCCTACCCTTTAAGATAGATGCCCCCAGGCCAGTGTGTGTGGCTAAATGTGTGGACTCTAAAGCTAACCCTCCAGGGTTCAGTAATAGCTGTAGCCCTTACTAATTACTTAATCTCTCTGGGCTTCAGTTCTCTCATTTGTAGAATGGAGATAATGATAATAGTTGTAAATACTTTATATGCATTTGTTGTGAGCCTTGAAACGACAATATAAGTAAAGCATTCAACACAGTTCCAGGCACAGAGGGAGTGTTCCATATATATTAGTAACTGTTATTCATGGTATAGAAATATCAAGAAAAATATCACTTCCCTAATTAATTAGCAAGAAGGCAATGCTCAACTGTTTTGCCTCACACAGTGTTGTCATCTTTAATCTAACACAAGAGTGTTAAAATTTCATCTTGCCCATTTTTTCAACTCGGGTAGGAAACCTCATGTCTGACACACTGGAGGTAATAAATATGTGAAATGAATGAATCAATAATAACTATCGCTTAATGAGAATCTGTTCTGTGCTTTACATATTTTATGCAATCATCAAAACAATCCTAAAAAGAAGGTGTCACTTTTCCATTTGATAAGATGAGGAAAACAAAAGATCAGGAAGTTTAAGTAACTTGCCCAAAATGCAACGAGTAGCAAATGGGGAAACTTTTTCTGCTACCCCAGATTTTTCCAACTGTTTTACTCATGAGCCCTCTCATAAATAAATATACTATGGTAGACCCTTAGAGATGTTTTAATCATTTCAGCATTGATAAATAAGTGACTTCTTTAAGAAAAAATTTGCTATTATCGTACTATGTCATTAAATAGCGTGCGATTAAGATCTTGTTACAACCTTTCTAACATTAACTTGAATTTTGACTTCTCCCCATTTAACATGTGATATAAACCTGGCAGTTTTACTTTAAATTGTTTCTGAAAGAAGAAAATATGAGTTGGTTTCAGGACTAAATTTTACCATGTTGTAAGGCATTAAAAAAGACAAAAACTCCTTTCATGAGCTGATATTTGGAATGTTAAATTTTGGGCTGACTTTTTCAAGCACCTAATTGTTCTAAATGATAAGATGCAAAAAAGGTTCCAGCTGATATTTGCAATCCCTTCTCTACAAATAATGCATTGCAGGTGTGGAGAGTCATTATTCTTAATAAATGAAAAGCCAAATTGGATATAATTCTCGCTATATTTTCTATTTTTAACATTAGTGTTGAAGAATATTGCAAAGTACCATATAAGACTTTTTATCTGATGAATGAATGCAACTTTCAAGTCTGGTGAAGGTCAGCTGGAAGTAAATTTGCAGATTGATTATCATATTTTTGCTTCTCATTAACTTGCTGCCTTTCAATATCACTGGTCTATATACTTTCTGTTGTTAAATCATGATCTTACGGTACATATTAAATAATCTATGACTGTGATGCAAGCAGCCAAACTGTCTCAAAGTGACCTCAGAAGTTCACTCAGGATTGCTTAGGCCCAGAAACATCTGGAAGTAGGTGCCCCATTATTCCTGGTGAGAAGAAAGAGCCATGCCAAGGGGCCAATGGCATCTTCCCCAACCTTGGCAGAAAGCACTACAACTTCACATGGGCCCCAGCGTCTCCAAGTGCTGAGAGCTGGCATTGTCAGAAAAACTGTCAACAGCTGGGGCACATAGTGATCTGTTTATTGACTTGTCTGCCTATGAAAAATGGCGTGTCTAGAATATTCTGACCCCACACACCTCTCCATAGGTTTTTTTTAATTAAAATTGGAAACAAAATGTGCTTATTTTGCAGGAAATTAAAAACTTCTCCATAGCATTTAGTCCCCAGTGATCTTTTGCAAAAGTCTAATGTGATGAAAAGAAGAGGGAAAGCAGAACAAGACTTGGAGCTGTCCAGGTGTCTAAGACTTAGGTTTGGGCTGAGGCAATAAGACATGAAACATATTCAGAGGCATAAGTATTAGAAGAGACAAAATTATATCTAATGGCAAATTATTTATTTACATACCTATAAAATCTAAAGAACATTACAATTAATTTTTAAATAAACAAAAGGGATAGATGCAAGGTAAATATATAAAAATAAATTGCAGTCCATTCACCACTTTAAAAAAATACAAGGAAAGGGCGGCACCTGTGGCTCCAAGGAGTAGGATGCCGGTCCCATTTATTGGAGGTGATGGGTTCAAACCCAGCCCTGGCCAAAACCTACAAAAACAAACAAAACAAACAAAAATAAAATATATATAGATGAAAAAAATAAATTCTATTCTAAAAGAACTGAAGCAAACAAAAAAACAAATATATATATGAATAAACTCCCCCCCAAAAAAATGCTGCTTGTAAAACTGTATTTCTAGTTAGTATGTAAATAAGCCTAATCAAATTCAGCTACAGATTATTATACCCTGGATAAGAAAGCTCAAAATATCACAAAATATAAACTTATAAAAAAATTAATGTCTAGGGTGATGCGTGTAGCTCAGTGGGTAGGGTGCAGGGCCCATATACCGAGGGTGGCAGGTTCAAACCCAGCCCCAGCCAAACTGCAACAAAAAATAGCTGGGTGGGTGGGGCGGCGCCTGTGGCTCAGTGAGTAGGGCGCCGGCCCCATATGCCAAGGGTGGCGGGTTCGGACCCAGCCCTGGCCAAACTGCAACAGAAAAATAGCCGGGTGTTGTGGCGGGCACCTGTAGTCCCAGCTGCTTGGGAGGCTGAGGCAAGAGAATCGCGTAAGCCCAAGAGTTAGAGGTTAAGGTGAGCCGTGTGACGCCATGGCACTCTACCAGAGGGCGGTACTGTGAGACTCTGTCTCTACAAAAAAAAAAAAAAAAAATAGCTGGGTGTTGTGGTGGGCGCCTGTAGTCCCAGCTACTCAGGAGGCTGAGGCAAGGGAATCACCTAAGCCCAGGAGCTGGAGGTTGCTGTGAGCTGTGATGCGACAGCACTCTACCAAGGGCGATAAAGTGAGATTCTGTCTCTATTAAAAAAAAAAAAAATTAATGTCTAGAGACAATGTAATTATTATTTTTAAAGCTTTCACAACAAAAGATACATTTGTAAAACTGTTTTTCTTTGTTTTTTAGGGAGAAACTGTTTCCTATCCCTGTTTTTCAGGGAGAAAACTGATATTAAGAGATAATAAGTAACATGTCCGAAGTGGAACCGCCAGTTAGTAATGAAGACTTCATTAAGTCTGACACCAAAGACTTTTTCCTTAAGAATTCTGCCACATTGCCTTCCAAATCCATGAATCATCCCCATGAGATTTCTTTCTTAGCACAGAATTTCATAAAAACTTTTAGAGTTAATCTTGGACAATATATAAAAAGAAATATAATGGGAGATTAGCAACGCCTTTTGCCAGACAATTAAACTATCTTAGAGGGCCACTGGAGCAGGACTGGAAGAGAGACCTAATTATTGCCAAGACCTAGTTGAGAGTCAGGGTGAGGGTGGCCTAACTTAAAGGAGGGAAGGGGTGGGCATAAGGATGGTGGAGGACAAAGCCCACAGGAAGAAAATATGCAGATGGCATGCAAGGGCACCACATTAGGATGTGGCCAATGACAGTGAGAAGAAAGAGGTTAGGCAGGAGAATTAAGGTCCTTGTCTTTAAGGCTATCTGAAGGTAAAGCTCCTTGTCTGAAATGGCTCAGTCACAAGGAAGGGCTGAAGTAGCAGAAGCTAAAGCCATTGGGAGAACCAGTGAGCAGGCTAAGTTGAAAGGGAAGATAGATGTTCTGAGAACCAGGAAAGGGTGTGGTAATGTGTTTGACTGGAGGCATTCCAAGCCAAAGGGGGCTATTCTGTGGGGATGCTTGCTTTTATCTCTGGTTGTCTGTGTCCCTGAAAGGAAACAGCTTAGTCTCCAATAAGTACAATAAATTGGGATCCTCAAGACTTATCACAGGATGAAAAGGAGGAGTCCTATTTAGACCTTGAACTCTCCCCAAGTGAGGTTAATGCAACAGAGTCTCAGAAAGATGAATGTGATAAAAAGAATAAATACTGATGATATTAGAATTTTAGACTCATTTTCTGTGCTGAATATCTTCCCACTCTCCCACCTTTTCCACCTGGTGATGACTACTAAAGGTTAAGCTGTAAACATCACTAACAGACCCCCTTGCCCAAGGCTGGGGCTAGGATTGAGAGAGGGAGGTGCTGAGGATTTAAGGAGGCCCTGGTTCTCAGCACTGTGCAAATGCTCCCACCTTATCCTGAGAGTGGTCGCCTCCTTAAAAGTTGATCCCTAGATGACTTACTGGACTTACCCTGATTGGTTCTGCCAATGGAGACCCCCTCCTGGTGGGACATCAGAGCAGAGTGAATGGTAAAATCAGTTCATGTGCTCCCCTGGTTGGCTGTGGCCCCTGACAGATTATTGTTGCATCCCAAGTGCTTGCTTTACACAGCTGTCCCTCCATCCATTAGAGCCTTGGAAGCTTCAGATGATACCTGTAACAGTAGGCTGATACTAACCCACATAACTTCACTGTCTTTTGAGGTTTCCTAACATCCACACATCTGCACATAATCCTTTTATAAATAAACTTTCTTTGAATAATCTTACTCTGAGTATGCCATCTTCTTCCTGTCAAGATGCTGAGAAATATATGTCCCTTACTCAGGCTCTGCCCTTTATACTGTACTATGAATTAATATTTTTATGAAACATATAAGTATCTTGGGAACAGCACAACTCTATTACATGGTACTCTTTTACATTAAAAGCATTAATTATGCAAATAGACGCACTTCTTTTTAAATACCTCATTGTTGCCTGGCTGTTTTGGTCTCAATAAAATAAAAGTTGTTCTGCCCTTTTCTGATTCCTTTGAGACCACGATGTCCAAGAGCTTTATTTAGCACAGTGACACATATTGATTAAGAAAACAGGCTTTGGAAGTCAGCAGACTTAGATGAAAAATCCCTGTTCCTCTCCTTCCTAGCTGGGTGACTTTGGAAAAGTCACTAATGCCAGCAGAGATAGACACCCACCTTGTTGGCTCATTTGCTTCCAAAATTGGACTTACCCTCTGAAAATATTTTCCATGTCAGTATACGAGTTCAGCTCCCTTGTTGTACTGTGACCCTACGTGGAACAGCACCCCACTATTGCCATAAGATACACCAAGTCTTGTCTCTTTAAATGGAAGCTCTCGGCTCCTGGGAAAATCATATACACCATGAGCTTCCCTATTTCTTAACTCACACATTTCCTTGCCAACTGACAGCGAATTGTGTACACCTGAGGGAAGCAAAGTTGGAGCCTGACTCCAGGAGGGCAAGATGTCTAAAACAACAAAACGTGAGTTATTTTTGAAATGTTTCCTTTTCAGGCCCTCCCACTCACTGTAACATTTGGCTGAGGTGTGAATGGCTGACTCCAGCAGGTATCAGTAACAGATGGAACCAGCTAATTATGTCTCTTACATGTGAGTAGAGATAAAGCTGTTAATTGCTAATTGTACATCTCTCCTATTTCCCACCACAGGGCACCGGGGCAGAGGCCACTTCCAAAACCAAACACAAACAGGGCTGGTGCTTCTGGCTGATGAAAAGCAGCTGGATATCTGCATCCCCAAGATTGCCAGCCCTTCTCTAGGGCTAGCACTGAGCAGATCTAGCAACAAGAAGATGCTGTTGGCAGGCTCCAGCTCTCTGAGCCTTGAGCCTATGAAGACTCAGCAGCCAATGAAGTCTCAGCTCATGAAAGCTCAGCATGCAGGCAGCAAAGGGCCGCTCCCCACCAGCAGTTGACATCTGGTAATTGTTTCCAGTGTGCTTTGGGGTCAACTGAGTTCCCTAGAATCCATAAAAGCCCAAGGTCTCTAGGCACCAACTTGCATGCACCTCCCAACTGGACCCTGAAAAATGCAGCTGTCCAGAATCTTCCTCCATCTTCCAAGCCTTAAGACCGTCTTGTGATGGTCCCAGGATTTTCATCTGATCATCATCTCTTTTAGGGAGCAATCCCTACCCCATTTCCAGTAAATGCAAGTCAGAGTGGTGCCCAGATCATATGCCTCCAAGAGACAGAATACTTCATCCCCACAGACTTACTGATTGGTTCAGGGAGAATCATGTGACACAAGTTCAGCCAATCAGAGGTACCCCCAACATCAGACCCGCCCCCCCCAATTTTTTTTTTTTGAGACAGAGTTTCATTATGTCGCCCTGGGTAGAGTGCGGTAGCATCACAGCTCACAGCAACCTCAAACTCTTGGGCTTAAGTGATTCTCTTGACTCAGCCTCCCAAGTAGCTGGGACTACAGGCACCTGCCACAATACCTGCTAATTTGTTGTTGTTGTTGTTGTTGCAGTTGTTTATCTGGCCCCGTCCGGGTTTCAACCTGCCACCCTTGGTGTATGTGGCTGGCACCATAACCACTATGCTATGGGCACCAAGCTGACGAGCCAAAATTTTTGAGGAAAAAAATTTGGGAGAATTGCTGTCCCAAGGATATTGTAAGCAACTAGTGGCCCCAGACTCTCTTTTTCATGATTCTGCTGATGCCCTACGCCATACCTGAGTTTACTACAGCAGTGATAGATAATTTTCAATCTCCAGCATTTGCACTGCTCTTCTCTGCCTGAAGGCTTTTGCTGGTACCCAGGACTCTTCTCTGCAACCTTCTAATGCAGAAGACCTGATGCCCTTAGGCTATTCTTCAGCAATATGGGAAATGGTATATGAATTACCTAGCACTCTTGCCCCTGGTTGGAAAATGTTGGCCATCCACATAATCCCTAAGAAGATCCCAGTGTGATCTGACCACAGTGGCCACCTGCTCTTCAAGGCACCTTTAATTGCTTTTTCTCCCCCACTTTCCTCATGTCCTCACTTGTGCTTCCTGAGATCCTCCTATGTTGGTTTGGTGCTTCTGAGAAGCAGGTGCCAAGATGAGATGAGATACATGAGCTTTACTAGAGCCCAAGTAACAAAATCCCAAAACTACAGATGTTGGCATGGATGTGGAGAGAAGGGAACATTTCTGCACTACTGGTGGGAATGCAAACTAATACATTTTGTAAAGAAGTTTGGAGAACACTTAGGGTTCTAAAAATAGACCTGCCATTCAATCCTGCAATTCCTCTACTAGGTATCTATCCAGATGACCAAAAATCATTTTACGACAAAGATATTTGCAACAGAATGTTTATTGCAGCCCAGTTCATAATTGCCAAGTCATGGACGCAACCCAAGTGCCCATTGATGCATGCATAGATTAACAAATAGTGCCATATATACCATGGAATATTATGCAACCATACAAAAGATAGAGCCTTTACCTCTTTTATGTTTACATGGATAGAGCTAGATCATATTCTTCTTAGTAAAGTATCTCAAGAATGGAAGAAAAAGTATCCAATGTACTCAGTACTATTATGAAACCAATATATAATCACCCACACTTTCTTAGGAAGGATAAAACACAACTATAGCCCAGAATGAAGGAGAGAAGAGGAGGGGTGGGGAGGAGAGGGAGGAGGCCAGATAGAGGGAGGGTAATTGGTAGGACCTCACCTATTGTGGATATTGCAAGGGTACAGGTCAAATCTATTAAGAGTAGAGTATAAATGTCTTAACACAACAATTAAGTAAGTGAGGCAAAGGCTATGTTAACCAGTTCGATGTAAGCATTCCAGATTGTATATAAAATCAGCACATTGTACCCCCAAAATGCATTAATGTGCCCAATTGTGATTTAATTTTTAAAAAGAGAGAGAGAAATACCTGTGAAGGAAAAGGGAGAGTGAGCTGGAGAGGCGGGGAGAGCCTCAGACCCTAATGCAGTACACACATTGCGAAGGAGAGAGGGAAGGCAATACAATTGGCAGGAAGAGCCATGGACTGCAACGCAGTTCCCAGTCAAGTTTGGCCAAACTGATGAGGGGTTCTTGAATCAAAGCCACCTGTCAGAGGAGTCCCACGTCTTAAGGAATGGGCCTGGCTCAGTGGTTTCTTCAGGATCAGTCATGAGCTATGAGCTGCCTATCGTAAGTGTGGCTTTTGTGTGAACATGGTGGTAGATCCAGAATGGTAATAGCAAGGTAGTCAGTTAATTATGCTTCCCACAGCAGAGCATCTAAGTGGTTTGTTTTCATAGCCACCATATCTCCCAAACAAGCTACTATACTGCAGGGTCTACTTTTGGTGGTGGTGGTGGTGATAGGGGGACACAAACTAAGATGATGAAAATGCCTGAAAATGAACCATATATAGAAGAAAGCAAAGCCAAAGACTATCACTTGAGTACCTGGATCCAGCCATTTCCTGGTGTCAGATAGCCCACTGAATGGTGCATTTATGTAAGTCGATGCATTTCCTCTTTTTGTTTGTCCTTCTTTCTGTTTGCGGCTGATGTTTAAGCCAGTTAGAGTTGTATTTCTGTCAATGGCAACCAAAAGACACAGATATTGTAGATATCAATTTTTACTAGTGATGGTCTGAAATTCATTTTGCTTCCCTTTAAAATTGATAAGCCAGCCATTGTGAATATTGACTTCCCAAAACCTGTGTTATGACAATCCTTTCCCCTCTTCCTTCTCCCTGCCCAGAACATCCAGTCTGTCATTCAGATGGAGCTCCTCAAATGTGATGGAACACATTTACCCATCCAGGGTATATCCCGGACTCTGAATCACTCCATCTTTTAGGATTTATTAAATAGGTTCATAGATGTTACATGGGATATTGACATGAGCACAATGGTCTTCTCTCAGCAGCATTAGGCACCCAAAAAAAGACATCATAATGCCTTGAAAACAACAAAACCATGGAAAACCAGGGCAGGAAGATGTATCCTGGCAGCAGTGACTGGTTCCTGAGCTGGTGGCTAAGTTGGCAAATGTACCTAGAGACCAAGGAACATAGTCACCTTGGCCAGTTTCAGAAACATCAACTCTAAAAAAGGGTAGTTTCAAAGAACATAAAACAAATGCCCCTTTTTTATTCCTTTGTGTGTAACTTCTATACAGAGTCAACCTCTTTGGGGCAATAGTATTTTTCAAGAAAAAAATTCCATCTAAATTTACCGAGAACCAATAATAATAATAAGAAGAAGACTGTTCTCAGTAAATAGATTCAGACTACAAGAGGACCAAAAACGGAAAATAGAAGCACACATTTTTTTTCTTTAGTTGGATGGGCACAAATACCATATGCGTTGTGAGAAATCAGAGTACATTCCTTCCAGTGCCCAGCCAGAATGGGAAGACAGAAGCCACGTACTCTGTGTACACAATGTCATTATGCCTTGAGACATGTGCTTTCAAATTTATGTCTATCTTTAGAAAATAAAGATCACTTATTTTGAGCTGCAAGTGATTAGATTTTGTGTCCAAGAGGGTACTTGTTTGTCTTTTGTGCAAGAACTCTTTGCCTCTGGGCTCTGTGGTACATGGTGAAGAACTGAAAGACATAGGCCTTAGAGCTTCCCCTTGTACATGAATCTGCAGAAAAAGCCAGCTGGAGAGAACTTAGGTGAGGAAGCTGCAGATGGAGCCAGAAACCTTGGCACAGAATTTTTCTTTTCAAGAGAGAAAGCTGGTTGGGAAAGACGACCCACTGTTTCTTCTAAATTCCCAGCAAGTAAGGTTGCATGAGGCCTTGTGATTCATTGGCCAGAAGTATCTGCTCCAGCTGCCAAGCAACAGTTATCAATCCAAAAGTGCTTCTGAAAATGAGGCCAGACTCATGTTAATGAAGCCTGATTGCCTCGGAATTATTGTCAGATTAATGAACAGCTTTGCCAGTAGCCCATGTGTGCAGAGTCAGTAACAATTTACGGTGAGTTACATTTAAGTAATTTTACCCCATTCAACCAGGATTTTCGGAACCTACGAAGCACAGGGCTTTGATTTGGCCCAATGTAAGAAGACAGACTGAACTGGACTTCAAATGTCAAAAGCCATAGGCCTACTCCTGCCATATACAAGGCAGACAACGATAAGGAAAATCACCTAGTATTCTTGGCCTCAGTTTCCTCATTTGTAAAATAAAGAGAATTGACTCAATTATCAGTAATCTTCAATTCCAAGACATAGTCTACATATTATTTTTGACAGCTTAAAATGTAAGATAAGAAGGCAAATACACACACAAATAAAACAAAATTCATTAATTCCATGAAGGTGTTTATCCACAAATACTCACTGATCAATTTCTACTAGGCTCCGGGCAATATAAAAAATAATATAAGATAATCTTACCTCCAAATACTTATACTCCACTGCATTGGTCTTCAACCCTCAGGCCACAACCAGTACATTAGGAACCAGATCACGTAGCAGGACGTGAGTGGTGGACTAGCATGCAAAGCTTCATCTGCATTTATAGCCACTCCCCAATACTCACATCATCGCCTGAGCTCCCCCTCCTACCAGATAAGCAATGGCATTCAAGTCTCATAGGAGCACAAACCCTACAATAAATTGTACATGCAAGGGATCAAAGTTATGTGCTCCTTATGAGAATCAAATGCCTGATGATCTGAAGTAGAGCTATAATGCACTTGAGTCATCCTCCACTAGTCCACAGAAAAATTGTTTTCTATGACATTGGCTCCTGGTACCTAAAAAGGTTGGGGACTACTGCTCTTTGGGGAAACAACCATGAGAAAATGCATAGTCAAAGCACAGGCACAGAGCAGGAAACTTTTAAATCAAATTGAAAGGGTAGCAGAGTCTTGCCACAGAAGATAGCATTTTGCTCAGAAATAAAAAAGAGAGGAAAGTCATCTTATCAGCGTGTTCAGAATTTGATAAGACAGGGTCATGATAAAAGAACATTTGAGGAATGAACATGTGTTCTGTGAGAATAATAAAGAATGAGGGAGGAAAGGTGCACCAGAGCTAGAATATAGACAAGAATCTTTGGAACTAAATTCTGGAAGCCAAGGGAATCTACTGAAGAGTGTGGCATTGGCCACATACACTGGGGCTGGCGGGTTTGAACCCAGCCCAGGCCTACTAAACAACAACAATAACTACAACATAGTTGGGCATTGTGGTGGGTGCCTGAAGTCCCAGCTACTTGGGAGGCTGAGGCAAGAGAATCGCTTAAGCCCTAGAGTTAGAGGTTGCTGTGAGCTGTGACCCCACAGCACTCTACTTTGCCTAACAATTGCAATCAGTGTAACCTGGCTTATTGTACCCACAATGAATCCCCAACAATACAAAAAAAAAAAAGAGAGAGAGAAAAAGAAAAAAGAAAAAGAAAAAAAAAAGTGGGGAGGGGGGAAATCTACTGAAGAAATATGACACATGATGTGGCCATTTTTTTCATTCTAGAACAGTCTGAAAGTAGTGAGGAAGATAAACTGCTGGAGTAAGAGGCTAGAAACAAGGAGCTCATTAGGAGGCTTTCATGGTAATCTAGACAAGAGATGGTGGTGGTCTCACCTAACACCCTGGAGATAGAAAAAGGTAATACACAATTTTTCAAAAGTGGATATTGTAGTGCTTGATGACTGATTAGATGTGAGAGATCCATAATGTTGAGGGTCCATAGTGACTCTCAGATTTTATAACTGGTGTCTTGGGGAAAGGGGTGCCATTTTCTTAATGGAGAATGTGCCAGGAGGAAATGGTTTGAGAGGAGAGCAGTAAGATGAGGCCAGTTTTTCCCATGCTAAGTCTGAGTCACACCAACTGACTGATCATGAATGAAATTGATATTTCCAGGAAGATTGGACAGAGTGAGAAGACCAAAGTGATAATGAACAGAACCTCCGGGTTTAAACAACAGTTTATGAAGAACCCTATGAAGAAAAGTATTGAACAGAGAAGCAGAAAGTAACCTGGAAGAAAGTAATTTCACAGAAAAAGTTAATAAAAGGTTTTTAAGGAATGAGCAACTAGGGGATCAGATATCATGGGGAGGCCAAGAAGACAAATACAGAAAAATATTCATTGGATTTGGCTCCAGGGTTTGGCTTCACTGCTGATCTGAACAAAAACAATCTCTATGGAGTAATGGAAGTAAGATTTCAGGGCATTCAGCAACCCCTCAATCTTCTGTCGGGAGACTTGTGGCAGGAAGTATAGTCTACTCTTTCATGAAACTAAAACTTAAAATAGAGAAAATACAGGATGCTATCTCAGGAAGAGTGAAGAAAGATGGTCCCCCTCCCCCTTCCCCAATATGGCCAAAACACAAGGAAAGAGCCAAAGGAGAAGAGATTGAAGATAAAGGACAGCTCACTAATCACCTGCAAGAGAAGGTAGAATCTAAAAGCCAGGTTGGGGGACAAGATGAGTGCACTGTCTTCTCTGAAACAGAAAGGAAGGAAGTTTAGACACAGATAATTTTAAAGGCATTAGCAGAGGAAATTCAGAAATATCTCTTTCCCCTCCAAAAGACCTTGGTTTTGTCAGGGAAAGGTGGTATTGAAAAATGGTGACAGTGTGAGATACAAAGTAAACTGTTGAAGTGGCAAGGGACGGGAGATGGATCATGGGGAAGCCTTGACATTCCAGATGGGATTTAGACCATGAACATAGCAAAGCAATTGCTCTCATTAAGGTGTAGAGAACTCTGATGGTTTGGTCAATCAAGAATAAGTAGAAATGGTCCTTTCCACCAATCTTTTGGAAGACTGATTTTTCCCCAATTCGCCAAGCCCTAGAAACTTACCAGAAGTTAACTGCACCTGCAACTATACTTAAAATATGCTGTCATATGGATTCTCAGGGAGAGGTAGGATACACATTCCCCAAGACTGCTGCTAGCTGGGTTACCCTGTCTGACCTCTCAGTAGGCAAGAAGTTTGATAAAAACAAATTAAACTTTTAAAATTACCCAAGTAACATATAAAAAATGAAAAGAATAAAAATAAAATCACCATAATCTCAATAATCAGAGATGATTATAGTTAGTATATTGAAGTATATTCCTGAAGAGATGATAGATAGATAGATAGATGAATGAGAGATGGATGATAGAAAGTAATAGAACAAATGATGAAGCAAATGTAACAAAATTTAACTACAGATGAATCTGAATAAGGAGTATATAGGTGTATTTATATTATTGAAAACTTTCTAATAAGATTAAAATAAATACAACTTCTAAATACTGAAAAAAGTGAGTTACTTTAAATTTGTTAAATGCTCGTGATACAGTCTTTGGGAACCATTGTACCATCTTGTAGGACGTCCTCATTTTGACATGTGTACAGTACTTTTTATTGATGTTTATCACTGACGTGTATCTCCACCTTTTTAAATATTTCCTTGGCCATTTCAGTTATATGCGCTGTCTTGATTTGTAGTTCTCACAATGAACAATTATAAAAAGCAAGGTCCACTAGTTAGTGAAATTTAGTTTCCTGTTAGACTAGAATCTGGGGTCCATTCTTACCTCTAGGCATATTGGTCATGTGAAAACTCATTTTGCTAATGTCTTTGCCTACTGTTGTCTTCTTGCCACAACTAAGAAGAAAGACTTCCCTCTCCCCATTTAAAATATGTACCACTAATAGGCCACTTATTAAGGAATATAAATTTTTGCTCATCAGGATTTATTCTGAGGCTTATGAATGATCAAGCATTTCCTGGTGGCTCAAGTATGAAGCTCCGCCAACTTCCCCAAGTATTCTGTCATAACTTATCTTTCAAGAAGCCTTGTTTTGTCCATTCTCCTGAAGTGATCTGTCAGAATATACTGTAATTTTAAAATGTCAAAATGCATTATTGGGCAGAAAATAACAAATGCATAGTTAATAAACATTGTTTTCCTACCAGAAAAACACATCGTTTTAACTGGGCAATGAGAGGTAAGTCTTTCTTCCTGCATTCCATTCATTCTCCTATTTATTGCAACGTGCATTTATTAAGTGCCTGCAGTATGACAGAAATTGTGCTAGGCACCCAGGGTACAAAGAGGCATAATAATCTCCATCCTTGATTAGCATAATGTGTTAAATCAGAGTTTCCCCCAATGGGTGATAGGTGTGTTGGAGGGATAATCTCCTCAGTCCTCATGGTAGTCAGGATGGCCTGGAGGTAAAATGAGCCCCTCAGGTTTGTCCTCTCAAACACAAGCAGCCTCATCCATTTATCCTAACATGCCAAACAAATCATACCCTTTTTGGGGTGTACCATGGCATAAAAAAGATTAAGAAATACTAGAGTAGTCAGATAATTTGAGAAATAATGACAACTTGCACGAGTGCTTACATATTTGTTTCTGTACTGAGTAACAAGTTGTTTCTGTGTATTTATTTCTGTTCTAAGTACATTACATGCATTACCTCATTTTCTCCTCCTGCAGAGGTGGGAGTGATTATGTCTTCTTGGGACAACTGAAGACTTCACTATAGGGAACAACATAAATACTGGCTAAGAGGATACAGTAATGAATGTTTGCCTTATTGGAAAACAGTATTTTAGAAAACAAAGAGGTAAAAGTATATTCTTCAAGCTCAGTGCCTGTAGCTCAGCGGCTAGGGCACTGGCCACATACACTGGGGCTAGTGAGTTTGAACGCAGCCCAGGCCTGCCAAACAATGACAACAACAACAACAAAAAAAAGAATAGCTGGGTGTTGCAGTTGGTACCTGTAGTCCCAGCTACTTGGGAGCTGAGGCAAGAGAATAGCTTAAGCCCAAGAGTTTCAGGTTCTGTGAGCTGTGATACCACAGCACTCTACCAAGGGCGACATAGTGATACTCTGTCTCAAAAAAAAAAAAAAAAGTATTTTCTCTATTAATGATTATTATGGAATAATTAGAACCATAAATCACAGCTAGTGATTTGTTGGCATGTCCACAAAGACATAGAGCTTGCAAAGCAGGCACTACCAAATCTGAGTGGCAACCCAAGCCTTCCTTGAATGGTCCTGGTATTTAAACTGCCTGCTGTTCCGCCCTCACTTTGTGTATACATGTTGCTGCCCTTTCCTTGTAAAGTTTAGTCTGCAATTTGATTATTAGGCTTCTAAGACATGAATTGATTGATTTTATAATGGCCTACTTTCAAGAACTTATCAGAAATTTTGGCCAAGATTTAGCAAACTGAAGGCATAAGGAATATCTTGTCCTAATCTCTTACAGAGATAGTCTCTTCTCTCTTATTTACCATAGTTTCCTAAAACACAGATTTTTATTTATTTATTTATTTAATTTATTTATTTTTTTAAAACACAGATTTGAACAAGTTACACGTTTGCTTCAAAACCTCCAATACACTCATGTAATTTACAGGAAAAAGTCCAAGCTCAATTCTTTAGTTGAATGTGAGAAAACTTTTCTAACATAAACCCTGATTATCTTTTCAGCCTCACTCACCATAATTTCCTCCAACAAATCCTAGTCTCAGGCGCACCTGAATTCCCATCTTTCCCTCAATACTACATGCTGTATTTCTTACAAGTTTCTATAACTTTTTACATGTTATCTATTCTACTAACTTAAAGTATCTTTCTCCTACATATAGGGCTGAGTGATGTCTGTCATCTATTCATACATGAATACACCTCCGAAAGACATCTTCCATGATGTCCTTTACTCAAAATCTTGAGTGTCTGTTGATTTGTTTTGTATGCTCCCTTGTGTAGTATGCCTATATCTGTTTATCTCTATTTGCATATCTATTTATATCTCTATGTATATGCAAATGTGTGCCTGTGTGCATATACATGTATGCTGTAGCACAAGGACTGAGAAAGCATCAACCAGTTTGTTGAATTAACATTTCTAAGAAAGTACAAACACAATAGGAGAAAAAAATATTTTACTTAAAAAGGGGGCTTAAGAACTGAGCATTTGAGTGGAAGGAAAAACATAATCTAAGACTGAAGAATAGTCTGAAATCTCACACACAATAAGCTGTCCAATTGAAGGTTTTAAAAGGCAGAAAGAAAATTTGTTTTACCTTAACACACATCTTAGTATATGGAAATTGCTTGGATGCTGGGGAGAAGGTACAATTCTAGTAACAAAGTGAAAAAACTTTTGGCTCTGAAACAAGGGATCTAGAGTAAAAAAAGAGTTAAAATATTTGTAAGGATAAAAGCAAATGTTACATTATACACTAACCAACAGACCAGGCAGTCTTTGAGCAAATCTCTGGAGTGAGGCTTTTGAAGTTCCCTCTGAAGAGAAAGAGTGTACATCGATGGTTGATGCACAATCTCTCTCTCCAACAAAACTGAAAACTCTCCTCTGCCATTGTACATATTTGTCCTTGCTATCTCCAGCAAGGCCTTCTTCCTTTTTTGGCTGAGTTTAAAAAAAGAAAGAAAGAAAGAAAGAAATAGGAAAGAGAAATCCTATTTAACCAACTTTCAGAGGTTATCTCCTGATAATTGAGCTTGGAACGAGGCAAGCTGCCTCCTCTTTGCCAAGGTCACGGGTGACTCTTGGCTAGATACCAGGCAAGGCAGCAGGAGTGCAGAGCAGGGTAAGTGGCTTTCCTCAATCATGGCCTTCCATCCCCCAATCATGGCTGCTTCAGAACCCTTTTAAAGAGACTGCTTTCCTTGTGGAATGTTTAATAGTCTTTGGAGCTGAGGGGATGACAGCTAAGATTACAAACTCAAAAAAGAATCTAAGAAAAACCAGCCTGCCCTAGCTGTAGTGATTCTGTAGCCATTAATCGCATAGACACCACCCTGGGGAAGGCTGATGCTCAATATAACTAAAAAAAAGAGAAAATCAGGCACTAAGGTCATTTTGGGGAGGAACGGACACTTGTAAATGAGGCAGATTTGGGGTAGAATTTCAGAAGAACCAGCCCAGGGATCCAATACCTTCTATATAGCCCATCTTCACCCCCCTCCCCTTCATAGATGGGTTAAAATAGAAAGAAGGAAAATAATGTTTTTTAAATGTTTGCCAGGACCCAGCCAGCTTTTACATATCTTATTAATATTTTGCTTCATCCTCACCTTGTGTGATAGGCACAGTTATCTTCAGTTTCTAGTGGAGAAAATTAAGTCTCCGAAGAGTTACCAATGCAATGTCAACAGCTAGGAAGGAGAGGGCCTGGGTTTGAACACAGGCCTCTTCATTTAAGAAATATTTCTTGTCTATCTATATTGCACTGCCTAAGCTCTAGGTGAGATAATGGAAATATAAAAGCAAAAGGATACCATTTTAAAGCCTCAGGGAACTTAACAGCCCCCCAAAGAAACACACTCAAAGAATTACATTACACTGTAGTAAACTTAGTTAAAATGGAGGACAGTTTAGGTACAGGGAATCATCTTCCAGGTATGGGATCCTGAAACGATACCTAAATAGGATGCCTCCTAAGATATCTCTATTTTGCCATTAAGTTCTAACCCAAATCTTGAGTCTTTCCATCAAGTGCCCACAAATACAGAAGAAAATGAGTGTCATCTAACATTTATTGATTTCTTACTATGAACAGAACCAGATGCAAGGGTAGAAGAAAGAACAGAAAGAGACAAATGGCTGGATACCATCACACATTAGTGTGAGCCCTGGATCTTCATTGCAGAAGAGAAAGAAGTGAGAACATCATCACGCGTGTGTACCTCAGGCTGACCCCACGTGCTAGTGCCAGCCACTTGCTCACATTCATCATAACCATGAATATGATTCATGTCCACTCTGCTTCAAAGGTTGGGAAGCACAGGGGAAATGACAAAACTGGAAGTAGACTTCCCATCTCCTAGAGTACCTTAAAAGGGGAAGTGAAAGAGTTTCTGTTGTTTGGGAAATGAGAAGTTCAGGAACAGCTATCATGTTGTGAGAGGTAAAGATGGAGAAATGGTGGCAAGAGACAGATTCAGCAGCACAGTATTAAATATTACCAGGGAATCATATGAAACTTTCTGGACCATATTTTGGACCGTGGACTCAGATCAGACCCATTCCTTTTTTGTCTGTACAAGTCTGGAAGCTCATTGTTCTTGAGGAATAATGACCTCAGGTGTACGTCTTGCCACCTGTGAAGACAATCCCACAAGCCACTCTCATTCAAAGGTCTTCCCAACTACTAAAATGAAAGTGGAAGAGGAAAAGAATGGAACTGAGCACTCCTTCCCCAAAGCTTTCCTCAACTCCGTCTGAACCTTACCCCAGCCTACTGCAACCTCCTTGCTGAGTTTATTTCCTGTTCTTCCTCCCACCCTCAAATATGTCTCCCCAGGTTAAGCTTTAAGTAGTGTAGATTCTGGAGTTAATTAATTCATTTCCCAACTCTATCAATAACCGGCTGCAGGAACACAGAAACATTTTTAATCTTCTCAAGCTTACGTGCCCTCCTGTGTAAAAGAGAATTGTTTCAGTTACCTTTTTCTGTACCCTCGGTAAAACACCCCCAAACATAGTGGTTTAAAGCAACAACTATTTATTTATTTATGTGTTTGTTTTTTATTGAGACAGAGTCTCACTTTGTCACCCTTGATAGAGTACTGTAGCGTCATAGCTCACAGCAACCTCAAACTCTTGGGCTCAAGCAATCTTCTTGCCTCAGCCTCCCAAGCAACTGGGACTACAGGCACCTGCCACAACACCTGGCTTTTTTTTAGAGATGGGGTCTTGCACTTGCTCAGGCTGGTCTTGAACTCGTGAGCCCAAGCAATGCACCCGCCTTTACCCCCCAGAGTGCTAGGATTATAGGCATGAGCCCTGCCCTAGCAATAACCATTTATTAATTCATGATTTTAGGTTGACAATTGGGGCTGGGCTCATCTGGGAAGTTAGTTCTTCTGGTCTCAGTAAAGCCCATGCATGTCATTGGGTTCAGCTGCCACTTGTTGGGGCTTGAGGGGCTCTCAGCTAACATAACTGTTACCCAGCAGATTGGCTTGGGTTTGTTCACCTGGAATCAATCTCAAGTTTGCAAGAACAGCAAGAAGGCAAGCCCAGTGCACAGGTACTTTTTAGTCACTGCTTGCATCATGTCTGTTAGTGCCCCATTGGCCAAAATGCCCTCCCACACTGACTCAAGCCCAGAGTCAACGTGGGAGAGCATGACCAAAGGGTATGAATACAGAGCAAATAGACATACAAAGGGCATTTGGGCCATAACTGAAATCAACCCACTACCAGGATAATTACAGGATCTTTGTAAGGAAATAAATAATATAATTCATGAAAAAATGTTAAGCACAGTTTCTGGCACACAATAAAGACAACAAATATTACCTATCAATGCTGTTGTTGTTTGGTCAGGAGATGGTGAGAAATATCGTTCTAATTTCCATAAATGAGAGAGGAGTTTCTTTCCACTTTACAGGAATCAACAGTTGGAGAGAAATTATTTACTTTCTTCTCAACACCCCTCACTCGCTCATTCCCATCAAAGGGAACATGATTTATCTAATTGATGTGCCTCATTTCTCTAATGCAGGGGTTTTCAATGTCATGATCTTTAAAAAGGGATCACAATCCTCATCGGTCTCATAGGTTTACTGAAATAATGTATGTGAGGACATTGTGTAAAGTGCCAGTCATGACACAAAGTCAAGTGTTAACTTGTTAAGGCAGCACAGCATAGTAATTCCAGCTGGTATTTGTTGAATACTTAATATATTCAACTTTAATGCTCCATTTTATTTTATTCTCCTGATCATCTTGGCTAAAATTGGTCTTTCTTTTACATAAAAGGTGATCGGGCCATAGAGAGGTTAAGTAATTTGTCCAAGGTCAAACAGGTGGTAAATGGCTGAGCAACACTTCAAATTAATTTTGCTCTCCATCCGTTGCCCACATTCCTAGTCCTGGGAATATTCAGCAGTGTCTGGAGACATTTGGGGCTACCACAGCTGGTATGGGGGTGATGCTACTGCCATCTAATGGGTAGAGGCCACAGATGCTGCTTAAAATCCTATCATTCCCAGGACAACCGTCCACAACAAAGAAATACTTGGCTCAGAATGTCAATAGTGTTGAGGAATGAGTATTAGAGTTGCTGTCTAGTATAATGGTTAAGTTAGTAGACTCTTAAGCAATACTGCTGGGCTCTCTTTAACTAGCTGTGTGATACTGAGCAAGTCATTTAACACTCTCATACTTCAAGTTCCTCACCTGTAAAATAGAAAATAAGTTACTGTTGATACTTGAAAAGTATTAAGAACCTGGCTTGGCATTTAGCAAAAGCGCAATAAATGTTTGTCACTGATGTATTAAAAAGTCATGCACATTGTAACCCCTCTCTCCAGTCCGTCCTCTGCGTAAATCTTCCCAGCCCAGCTCATACATTATGCCTACAATGATTAAGTGTTCTGAAGCCAGATGGAGTGAGTTTCCTGGTCTGAATCCTGACTGCTAATTTGGTTAGGTGGTGGGAATCTAAGTGACAAAGATCAAATGAGATACCTTTTCTCATTTAACACTTAATCCTAGGAAACTGGTATTTCTATTTCACTGATGAAGCTTTGGAAAGTTAATCCACCTGCACAGTGCCCTAGCCAACGAGCAAAGAGTGAGGATTTGAACCAGACTCCAAAGCTGGTGCTGCCGCATGTCAGCGCCAACACAAGGGATTCACAGAATCAAGCCCCACCCCTTCTATGGAAAGATGGGCACAAGTTAAATACCCTCTTCATCCAAACGTAGTGGTCAGACCTTGAGGAAGTTACGTAATCTCTCTGAGCTCCCATATTAAAAAATGACTTCCATTTTGTTGATTGCTAACCTCAAATGATATTTAAAGACACATAATATTAAGGAGAGTTAGGACCTTTTTCAGGAAATAGAGTTCTCCCTAGAATGTCTTAGAAAATCCATATGCAAATCTGAAATTCATGGTTTTGAAGGATATACAAAGGGTCTTTTAGCAATCCTTGAAATTCCTCCATTTCTACCATGACCTAGCAGAGTTATGGGGGTTTATGAAGCAGGGTTGATGGCCAGGTAAGTGTCTGCAAAATGCCTCGCAGACACTCACAGAATGATCCCAGCCATTCAATGGTCTCTGGGTCACAGCACACAAATGTGAGAGGAGAGGAAAGGTCATTCAATAGGACTATTGTACTCTCAGCTTCACTGGTTCAATAACTTTCTTAGCATTCTCAAGAAACTCATATTCCCCAACTTGCTCTTTGCACTAATCTATTTCAGAAGCTTTGACCACTGAGCTGCGTCTTGGAGACTTCAGGTGGACCTGACTTATTCCTACCATCTTCCCTTGAAACCTCTAAATTCTTCCTGGTTTCTGTCACTGTGCCCGTGTAGATGAAGTGCTTCTCTCAGAGTAAAAATAACGAGACATGAATGAGCCTTGTTGAGTGACTCTGGAGAAATCAATAAAATTCTCTGAGTAATGGTTTTCCCATTTGTAAAATGAGAGACTAATAATATCAATGTCAAGGGCTAATTTGAAAATAAAATTGTTTTAGTTCACGTTAAAGTGCTTTAGTGTGTATGTATATAATTTGTACAATGTACTATATTGCCTTTGGTGTCTTTCGTTAAGCCTCCCTGATGTACCATGAACTGATGAAGGATTCACATGCATCATTTCGTCTTGTCCTCACATACAACCTTAGGACACAGAAGCTATTATTGGCCCCATTTTAAGGATAAGGAAACTGAGGCTTAAAAGGTTAAATAATTTCCCCAAGCCAGTAAGTGGCAGAGACAATACTTGAGCCTGTGCCTATCATAGTACAAGTTCATGCTCTTATCTCTATGATATAGAATCTGTGGTTCTCTCCAAAGCAGAGAAAAGGGTGAAAAGGATAGAAATCAAAATGTCAGTCTTCAGATGACTCTTCTTTCCATCAGACTTTAGCAAAATGATACATGGTAAGGTAGGCAGTTAATTTGTATAGTTCAATAAATTGCAAAACTATTTATAATCCTCATGACAATCCTGTCAGGTAAATGTTTTATCCCCTCTTGACAGACTGGAAAATTGAGTCTTGGGCATCTAAGAGATATTCCTCCAAATCACAGAACTGATAAATAAAGGAACTGAGACTTGGGGCTAAGTATTATGAGACCGATTCCTGCCATCTGTCTACTATTTCAGTATAAATTTGAAGCTTGGCTCAGCCATTCACCAACTGTGTGACCTTGGATAACTTACTCAACTTCTCTGAGGCTCAGTTCCCTCAGAGGTAAAAGGTAAACATATTGATCATGAAAACAAGATGATCGGGAAGATAAAATGATAAACTTAAAGTTCCTGAACATAGCAAGCATTCAACAACTGACAGCTGGAATTATTATTCCATGCTGCCTTTTTGCATGGTATGAGTATTAACCTCACTTTTTAAAATAACAATTAACACTTTATGCATTATGAATATACGCATTATTTCAGTAAACTTTTGAGGCAAGCCGGAATTATGTTCCCTTTTTCAGATTATGACAATGAGATGATGGGGAATAATAACCTTTGCTCAAAATCATACAAGTAGTAAGTAAAGGGCTCAGGGATATAACCCCCGTCTTTTGGTTTCAAATGAAGAATATTTTCTATTGCACTGTTCCAGGCAGTAAACACAATATACACTACCTTTTCTTCTTTTTTCATTTTTGTTTTTTCCATTCTCCATTTCCCATTCTCCATTATCAACAATAATTAATAATTTAAGAATTTCACAATTATTAATTATGAAATTAATAATTGAAAGTTGTTTAATCCCCCTGACATTTTTCCATACTATGAGAATATAAAATAATGTAACAACTGAGTAATTAAAATAGATTTTATTGTTAACTGTCTGATATTTCAGACTTGACTTGTTATTTATTTGTTTACTGGTCCTTGATAGTAAACCAAAGATAACATCAACATTTTATTAGAGATTTCTTTCTTCCTACTGATACTAAAAGAAGACATTCAAAAATAATGTTTTGATTTTTTTAATTTCAGATTAACAGGAGGGTACAGATGATTAGGTTACATTTTTTGCATTTGTTAGGTAAAGTTCAAGTTGTAGTTGAGTCCTTCACCTGGTGGGGTGTGCTGTATACCTTACATCTCCCCATTAAGGGAGAGTTTACCCATCCCCTTCCCTCTCCTCCCTTTCACCCACTTGAATGTAATTGATTTTGTTTGGGGTTTTTTTTTTTTTTTATTGTTGGGGATTCATTGAGGGTACAATAAGCCAGGTTACACTGATTGCAATTGTTAGGTAAAGTCCCTCTTGCCATCATGTCTTGCCCGCATAAAGTGTTGGCACTACCTTTTCAGTCATTCACTTTCATGGTCGTTGTCCTCTCCAGCTTTAAGGTGTCTAGGGAAGCACCCAAGTACTATGTATTATTTTATGTGCCATGATGCAGGTGCTATGAGAGAAGAAATGAGACACCATCTCACCATAGAGAGGTCAAGAAACATTCATGGAAAATGATATGAGTTGAGTTGAGAATGATAAGCACAGCTGACCCTTGAACAACCCTGTTTTGAATTTCATGAGTCCACTTATATGTAGATTTCCTTCAATAAAAATTACACCAGGTGCACCTGCCTCTCTTGCCTCCCCTTCCACCTCCTTCACCTCTTCTGTCTCTGCCAACCCTGAGACAGAACGAGCAATTCCTCCTCTTCCCCTCTTCCTCAGCCTACTCAATGTGAGGACGATGAGGATGAAGACCTTTATGATGACTTACTTCCACTTGATGAATAGTACATACATTTTTTTCTTCCTTATGATTCTCTTAAGAAAAAAACATTGTCTTTTCTCTAGTTTATTTAGTAGCTACTAAAGTTTACTCAGTAGCTAAGTTTGGGGACAGGCAAAACTTATATGTGGATTTCCAAGTTCGCAAGGGTTGGCCCCTCCATCTGCCACATTGTTCAGGGATCAACTGAAGATGTTCACCAAGTAGTTTTTCAGGCAGAAGGGAGCATATGCAAGGAAAAAGAGAGGTCCACAGAAGTATAAAGAATCACCATGAATCTCAGTCACATAAAGGGTGAAAGGAAAAAAGTCAGGCTAGAGAGGGAAGATGTGGGGGTATATCAGATTTGCTTTATAAGCCATGCCATGGAGTTCTAAACTTACCTGAAATCCATTGGGGAATCTTTGAAAGATTTTAAGAAAGAGGTAACTCAGGTTATTGATTGGTTGCTGATATTTGAGAACTCTTCTGTGGCTGACCTGAGGATGACTAGACAGGAATAAGGAAAAGACTGGAAAGAGTAAGAGGAACTGTGGCATTATTTGCAACAATAAGATAAAGTCAATGTATACTATCTGGGTGATGGGCACACTTATATGTATAACTTTGAATGAATGGTATAAAAGGTAATTTATGTAACCAAAATGTTTGTACCCCCAGACTATTCTGAAATAAAATTAAATTAAATTAATAAAAGAGAGAGACGAGTAGTGAAGATCAGGGGCCAGGAGGAGAAGATGGATTTCTAAGACATTTAGGACAAAGCATTAATAATTCTTGCCAAATTAGTGAGTTAAACCAACCACATTCTGCATCTCTGCTACTACTAACCCAATATTTGCACTGGGCAAATGAGTAGAGCTCAGCCCTGCCACATGGAATTTGGAGAGCCACCAGAGGTGGATGTTAAAGGTCACCTCTGAGGATTTTGCCAAAAGGTGAATTTTCCTGTAGAGCATTTTCCTCCACAAATATAGTGACAAGTATCCCAGCAAGAGGACCAGCACAAAAAGTGTATAATGGGGGCAAAGGATGACAGTTGACACATTAGCACTCCTGCAGCAACAAGGTCAGAAATGGCCCACAGCAAACTTCTCAAGTCTAAAAGTGGCAAAATTGGACACCTGACAGTTTCAAACCCAGAGGCAGAGCCTGAGTCTCAAACAGAAGAAAGAGAATTGTCTAAATGCTTCAATTCTTGTAATTGAAGCAATTGCACATCATTTTACATGCCAGCTTCCTGACAGGATAACTGGTTTGAGCTGAGTGTAGGAATTCAATTATGTATCTTCAGTCTGCATCTTTAAAAGAAAACAACCCAAGTGGCCTGTCAAATATCCAGCATGTTTGCCTGTTGGAAATTGCTATCTCCTCCTGACACTGAAAATGTCTCTGCAGAAGAGAAACCTATTATATTTCACAAAGCTAAGCATAACCCTATTACAAAACTTGACAAAGAAAACATAGAAAAAGAAAACTACAGACCAATTCCATCTATGAATATAAATGCAACACTCAAATAAAACATAAGCACGTGAAATATGGCAGTGCCACACAAGGCTTTTCTACTAAAATATGAAACAAATAAGCCCACTATGACTTTAATTATTTTAAATTGGTCTGAAATGTCTGGCCAATGCAATAAGACAAGAAACATAAATAAATAAAGTGCCTAATTATTGAAAAGAAAGTGGCAACATTTCTCATGATTTGCATGTATGATTATCTACCTGGAAAATCTAAGAAAATGGACTAAAAAAAAAATATTAGCACCCAATAGAGTCTTTGATTCTTCTCCTAAAAATTTAATCTAAAGAAATATTTAGAGTATCAAAAATTTATGATAGAAGAAGTCTCATCCCAGCATTATTTTATTACTAAAAAAATGAAAATAACCCACATACCTAATTAATAAGGACATTGTCAAACACCTAGATCCTTGAGATCTAGATTATAAAATATGCAATCATTAAATTTATGTTTGAAAGAATAGTTATTGATTTGGGAACATGCCCACATATGAAAATAAGAATAAAGTACAAGCCTAAATATGTGATCTCTCTTTTTTAAGATAAACAAATAAAACATATATATACACATATTTACATAGAAAACATACTAAAAAGAATATAAATATGGTAATGTTGTTATTGCTGGGTGGGGGATTCTCATATTTTACAGAATTTACATGAAACCATTCTACAAATGAGACTATGAATATATTATTAATTACATTATAAAAATTTATAGAATTAGATCAGATGATACCAAATATATCTGCCAGTCTATTTCTGACATACAAGGTTGGAAAATTTTGCAAACTCATCCTAAAAATAGTGCTATGTACGTCATTGCTAAATATCACTATAGTCACCTTCAAAGTGACTACCTTTGTGAAGATATACACTGATGCCAGTGCCTAGCCCACCCTTCAAAGCAATTGTGGAACTCTTTTTCTGGCATTCCCATCAGAGCTGTCATTGTATGAGGTCTGACAATTAAGTTCATGAGCTTATCCTAGGAAAAATGCTTTGAAAGTTGTACGAGCCACTGGCACTGGTGCATAGCTTCCCAATCTAGGATGAATTCACAAATTTAGTTTTTAGACCTCATATAATAATTTTATGTGAAAATTTGACATAGTAAAACAGGAAGGATCTATGATATTCTGCTATCCCTTGAAGACTTAATCTACCGCAGAATGCCAACAACTGGCTTCACTCAGAGGTTTGGGAGTTGGCCTCCTAGACACAGTTCCTGACTTTCAATTTTATCAGTTTATGAAGACTTTCTTCTTTTCTGGCCCCCACTGGAGATGTAGGAGGCTAGAAAAAAAATTTCAACTTATCATCCACATCCTTGTTTGCTGCATTTCCCATGCTTGGCAAAACCACATAGTATGGCCCCATGTGAAATGAGTTTCCCTGGTAAACTTATGCTCTAGCATACCATATCAAAAACCGCTAGAATTCCTGACTCAGAACCTTCCCTGGGACATTCACTAAAAGGTTCTAGATTTACATGGGTTTTCCTTTAATAAAGACTCCTGAAATTGATTAATAAATTCATCAAAGTCTCAAGTTACAAAATCAATGCACACAAATCAGTAGCTTTCATATATGCCAACAGCAGTCAAGTTGAGAATAAAATCAAAGATGCAATGCCTTTCACATTGGCAAAAAAGAAAATAAAATACCTGGGAATATACTTAATAAAGGAATTAAAAGACCTCTATCATATAGAATTATGAAACACTGAGGAAAGAAATGGCAGAGGATGTAAACAGATGGAAAAATATACCATGCTCATGGATTGGCCAAATCAACATTAAATGGTTATACTATCCAAAGTGATTTACAGATTTAATTCAATTCCTATTAAACTACCAATGCCATTTTTTGCAAAACTAGAAAAAAATAATTCAATGCTTAGTATGGAACCAAAAGAGATCTCAAATAGCTAATGCAACCTTAAATAATAAGAACAAAGTGGAAGGTATCACCTTACCAGGCTTCAAGTTATACTGCACAAAAACGGAGATGTAGACTTATGGATCAGAACAGAGAACCAAGAATAAATCATCTGTATATCCTTATCTGATTTTGACCAAACGTATAAAAACATACACCAGGGCAAAGAGTCCCTGTTCAATAAATGGTACAAGGAAAACTGGATAGCCACATGTAAAAGACTGAAACGGGATCCACACCTCTCACCATTCACAAAAATTGCCTAATGAAGGATAAAAGACTTAAACCTAAGCCAGAAAACTATAATACTCCTAGAAAAAAATGTTGGAAAAACTCTGATTGAAATTGGCCTAGGCAAACAATTCATGAAGAAGAAAGACCCCGAAAGCAATCACAGTAACAACAAAAACAGATAAATGGGACCTGATCAAATTAAGAAGCATCTTCACAAGCAAGCACACAATCAAAAGAGCAAAAGGACAACCCACAAATGTGAAAAAATATTTGCATGCTATACATGTGAGAAAGGACTGATACCCAGAATCTACAAAGAACTCAAGCCGATCAGCAAGAAACAATCAAACAACCCTATTAAAAAGTGGGAAAAGGCACAAATAGAAACTTTTCAAATGAAGATACACTAATGAACAACAAACTCATAAAAAAAGTACAATGTCTCTAATTATTAGGGAAATGAAAATTAAAACCACAATGAGATGTCACCTAACTCCAATGACAATGGTTTATATTAATAAGTTCAGCATAGCAGATGGATGTAGAAAGCAAAGAAGTCTTATACACTGTTGATGGAACTGCAAACTAGTACAACCTCTATGGAAAATCATATGGAGGTATCTCAAAGAACTTAAAGTAGACCAACTATTTGACCCAGGAATCCCACTCCTGGGCATATACCCAAAGGAAAAAAATGTCATTTTATAAAAAGGACAACTGCATACAAACGTTTATCGCAGCACAATTCACTCTTGTAAATGTTTACAGAAGCACAATTGCAAAAACATGGAAACAACCCAAGTGCCCACCAATACATGAATGGATTAATAAAATGTGGTATATGCATATGATGGAATATTACTCAGCCATAAAGAAAAATGATGATCTAGTATGTTTTTTAAGAACTTGGATGGAACTGGAGACCATTCTTCTAAGTGAAATTTCACAGGAATGGAGAAACAAATAATGTACTCAATACTTGGCTGGAACTAATCAATCAACACTTAAGTACACATATGGAAGTAAATCTCAATGAGAATCAAGCTGTAAGAAGGGGAAGGTGGGGGTGGGTAAATTTACACCTAGTGGGTATAGTGTACACTGTTTGAGTGAGGGGCATACTTATAACCTTGAATCAATTTGTGCAAAAATAATGTAAACAGAACATGTGTACCCACTAATATTCTGAAATTTTTTTAAAAATAGATTTCTTATCTAGATTTCCCTTCTTGAGGGGAAAAGCCCCTCTTGAGGGACCATAGCAGACCCAACCAGGACACCATCCTGATAAACTAAGTGGTATGTCCAAAGTAATCAAATTCAGGTAGAATATTTTACCTACTGAAGGTGGCTGGAATGGGAAGACCGTGAGTGTTTATTAAGCCAAGTAACTTTAGGGAGAACTGGAAGCAAATACAGAGATACCAGGTGTAAATGCCCCATCCACATATCTAGAGCAAACTCACAAACCCCAGATAAAATCAAGGACATGAAAGAGTCAGAAATTATGCAGAAAATCCTGGACACAGCTGCAAAATTGCTGGAAGAGCCAGGACTCAACTTTAGTGATTTGCTATGGACATGTTGTGATAGATTAAAGCAAGAGACACAGAAACGAGCTGAAATGCCCAGAGAGTCCTGGCAGTAAATGGAAAAGAATGAAGCAGACCAGCTGGAGACCACATGCCTTAAGCAAAGGGGGGCAGCTGCTGCTAAACCCTTGCTAATTGTTACTGGCCAGAAATAAAGCTAGGAATCCAAATTTTTGTGTGAAACCTCCCTTTTTAAAATATTGCCAACTGTTTTGAAGTTTTATATAAGCAAAACAAAGCACATTTGCAAGCTGAATTTGATCCCTGGACTGCAATTCATGACTTTTAGCTAATAATTATAAAGTCTAAGAGGGATGAAAATTTGATTCTAATAAGATTGACCCATCCCCAATCTTTCCTAACTAGGAGGCTTTCCTTTGCAGAAGCATAAGAAAGCTGTTGTTTTGCTTTCACCTACTTCAAAAAGTGATTCATTCTACTCCACAGTAAAGGCAAGGTGGAAACAGTCACCCACTGACTCTGAGCCTCACCTGTTTCTCCTGTACCTAGTATTCTGATCAATTTCCAAGGTTAGAATATGCATGTCCTCTGGAGACTGGCTGCAGGACTCAGAGGCACAATAGTAATGACTATAGAAATCCAAATGCCATCACCACTTCTAACCAGGGTCCCACTCATGCAGAGCTAGTCTGTGGGATGAGCTCTTGTTGACCATTTAATAATAATATGCATTTCTAGAGAGTATAAACAAGTCCAAATCAGAGAGGTAGATGGGTGAAAGACCTCACTGAGAACTATGGGATTTGTCAGCTTTTAAAATTTCCAACCTTACCCAACTTTACCAATGCACATTGCCCAGTGCATTCTCTATGACTTACCTCAGAGACCTTCTAATGCTTTCATGTGTCTGTACATTGTTGACGTGGGTGCCTATCAACCTGGAAAAGTGCACATTTCACCTGGAAGCATTTTTATAAAGAAGAAACAGGATATGGCATGAGGTTTTAAAAAATAATAAATTCTTCAGTAAGAGAAGGCCTTGAATTGTTAGAGTAAATTTATCATCCTAATGTCCATTACTATGAACAAAGACCCACACCAAACCACCTTTTGATGGTCTTTCAGAATAATGTGTAAAAGAAGATCCTTCCAGGGAGGAAATCCGAGTCATATATAAAGGTCGGAGAGTTACTGTGGAATCTGGAGATTAGAATGCCCTAGAGAAATAAATACCTTAAAAATCTGAGGATAAATAATTTCTAACCCAGAATATCTAGCCAAATGAGAAATTCATTTATGAGAGTAGAATAAAATTAATTGTATTAATACAGAGGGTACCAAAAAATGTATACACATTTTAAGAAAGGAAAAATCTAACAAAATTGTAAAACTCAAGTCATATTTCACTTCTGCAACTGTAAGAGATACAAGGTACAATATACAAGGTAACAAATGTCATTGGTATAAATTGAGTACCGCAGTTTCAATATGTTTTTTTCCTTTCTTAAAATGTGTGTGTGTGTTTTTGCACCCTCTGTAGACATTCAGGTTCACAAAAATCTTAGCTTCCTCTTGCATTATCTCAGAAGCTAATAAAGGTCATACACCAAGGAAAAAGAAGACATAGTACCCAGAAAACAAATGATTCAAAACAAGAAATCAAGAAAATTTCCAGGATGATGGCAAAGTTCCAGATCTATACAGAAGGCCTAAGGAGTGACATAAAAAACTGGAGCAGGAAGATGGAGAGTCCCAGGGGACACACACACACACACACACACACACACACACACACACACACATACACACACACACAAATCTGAAAACTTATCTAGCATAGTTAATAACACTAAATGAGTTTTGAGAGTTCTGTTGGGTAATTTAGAAAGCAATAAATACATAGAAAACTAAGCAAACAAGCAGAAAAGAGACAATTACTACTCCTGAAAAAATAAAAATGAACTATAGTCATAGGACACCTTATGGTTTACCTGAGAATAGCATTCTCATGATTATGATAAGGTAAAAGCTATTTAACATAAAATTATGTTATAACTGTATTAAAAGACTGAGAGAAGGGGAGGAAGGATGCAATGGGTTTGGGATCAGCATAGTTAAGAAAGGTAAATTCTGGGCGGCGCCTGTGGCTCAGTCGGTAAGGCACCGGCCCCATATACCCGGGGTGGCGGGTTCAAACCCGGCCCCAGCTGAACTGCAACCAAAAAATATATATATATATATATCCGGGTGTTGTGGCGGGCACCTGTAGTCTCAGCTACTCGGGAGGCTGAGGCAAGAGAATCGCTTAAGCCCAGGAGTTGGAGGTTGCTGTGAGCTGTGTGATGCCACAGCTCTCTACCGAGGGCTATACAAAAAAAAAAAAAAAGAAAGGTAAATTCTCATGTCTCACACATAGTAGTACATCAATGACAATTTTTTAATTAAAAAAATTTTAAATCAAGAAATGGAAGTATAAGTATATAATTTACAAAAATGAAGATAAATATCAAAAAAGTTAAGAGTTGAAAATTGTTGCTTTGGTGATGTGAATTGAAAATAAGGTAGAAGTGGTCAATGACTACAGATTTTTGCTAAAATGTTTGCAGTATTTCACAATGTCTTATAAATTATGTACATTACATGGATAAACTTTTAAAAATTAAATTTAAAAAGAGATTTGAAAAAAGGAATAATATCTTACTTTAGTCTTTCTTACTTTGTGACTTTCTATTACCTGAAATGGCCTTCACTGGTGGCACATATCTCATGATTTATTACAATAGATGTCAAGATGCATGAAGCCCTAGGTTCTGTCATTACTTTCTTGCTTTTCTGTGATATAAATTTTTCTGTCACTGATATGTTTGCCAAAATAATCAGCTTCCCTCTGTCCCACACTACCACATAGATAGCTGCAACATTAACTAGTTGAGAATTAAGAATACCTCAATTAAGATAGTAGAAGAAAGAATGAAAATTCAAGGATGACTATAGAGATATTAAAAAAGTTCAATAGGTGGCTGATGAGATGTGGCCTGGGAAATGGAGAGAGAGAGGGGAGATGATATAGTAGTAACATTTTGATCTTAGGTGACTTTAAGAAAGAAAGAAATTGAAAAATAGTACATATGACTGGAAGCAATAATTTCACTCTGGGATGTGGAGTTTTAGGTTTCAGTAGACTACCCATTTAGAGACATAACACTACCATACGCACATTTTGTTCATGGCCACTAGAATCCCAGGACAATGTAAACTAAAACAGAGAACTCATGGGCAACAGAATCTTAGAAGATTATATTGATCACAGTGGGTCCCATCACACAGAAGACAAGTATAATCCTGATGCTGACCTGCACCAGAGAAAAGCTATCAAAGCTGCCAAAATCATAATAACTTCCAAAGCTCCCTATCCATTCCACCTCTCCCTAAAACAGCATAACATACACCCAATGACAGACTAATGGAAGGGGTGAAGAGACAGTTTGCAAACTTAGACCTTTGCCATAAGAGTTTTTATCTCATCCTATAGCATTCCAAAAGGTCCTTAGCCAAATTCCATGGTGCCTAGGGGCAACCCTCAAGGATCCTGACTTCTTGGTTTTATAAACTAGCCTAGGGAAAATTGACATTCCTCTGTCTTTTCTAGTTTTGTAAATGGTTTTCCTTAGCCTATTCTTTAAACATTGTTGTTCTGGTCTCCTTTTCTCCTTGGGCAATTTTATTTATTCTTTGTGTATGCATAAGGTAAGAGATTAAATTAAAAAAAGGAAAAAGAAATGAGGATGGATCAGACCCCTGGATCAGCTTCTCTCTCCAGCTACATACCTAAGAAGAAGGAGAGTACCATAGCTGTGCATTGGCAGTTTAATGTACAATGGGCTTGTCCACCAGTAAGGACCTAACTTTGACCAATCAGATTACTATCCCTCTTCTATCTGGAAAGTAATTAAGGGAGGAATTTTGGAAAGAAATGTGAAATAGAATCATCTAGGAAAGTAGACAAAACAAGGTTGATTTAACTTAAAACAGTACATCAAAATTGTGGTACATGTATACCATGGAATATTATGCAGCCTTAAAGAAAGATGGAGACTTTACCTCTTTCATGTTTACATGGATGGAGCTGGAACATATTCTTCTTAGCAAAGTATCTCAGGAATGGAATAAAAAGTATCCAATGTACTCAGCCCTACTATGAAGCTAATTTATAGCTTTCATATGAAGGCTATAACCCAACTACAGTACAAGAATATGGGGGGAGGGGAAGGGAGGGGGAGGTTAGGGTGGAGGGAGGGCCCACACCTACAGTGTATCTTAGAATGGGTACAGGCAAAACCTACTAAATGCAGAATACAAATGTCTACATACAATAACTAAGAAAATGCCATGAAGGCTATGTTGAACAGTTTGATGAGAATATTTCAGATTGTATATGAAACCAGCACATTGTACCCCTTGATTGCACTAATGTACACAGCTATGATTTAACAATAAAAAAAAAAGAAAGAAAGAAAACAGTACATCGAGGAAGGTGGCATAGAACTATGGCTTGTTAGTGAGAATATCTGCTTTTATTTGCATGGCAATGAATTCATAAAAGGCTACTCTGCCCCTCTTCCCTTGAGGCTAGATGTAGCTATATGATTGTGTTATAGTGAACTCAATTCCAAGAGAAGCGTTAAGTTGGATTTCCAGGAAAGCTGCACAAAGGCAACTACCCCATCCAAAACATCTTCCTCCCTTGACTAAAATACAGGCATGAAGATCAGAGATCCAGCAGACATCTTTGACCATGAAGTGACCTTGAGGATGAAAGCCCAGTACTGAAATGGCTTATATTTTACCAAAAAGATACAAAGAGCTTGGTCAATTATGAAGATGACTTTCCAGACTTGAGAGTCTTTTTCCAGACTTCTTTTTTACATAGAAGGGAAATATACTTCTTTTTTTAAAATCAGTTTTAATTTTAGTTTCCTGATACATGTAACCAAACCCAATACTAACTAATGCAGAAATTATAAAAACTGTGTGTTTAATTCAGCTATAAATGTCTCTAATGCAGTTGTAATCCTTTAAGAAATGTATTTCTTAAATAAATCCTCCTGGAATGTGTGGAATCAAAGTCTACCGCTAAAAGAAACTATAATAGATATATACAATGTATAAATGATTTCTTCTATGAATACTAAGTTGACTGGAGTAGGGGAAAAAAACAAAGTAGGTAAAGGGGAAAATCCTCTTCAGGCAGGTAAAAGAGAAAAAACATTGTAGGAAGGAAGAAATGCTGTGTTTGACATAAACAGTGGCTCTTCTATTTTTCTTTTTTCTGAAAGCTCTGATAGAGTGGGCTCTGAAAAGACGTTAGAGAAAAAGAGGTAGATAGTGAAAGTGTCAAGGATGTGCTGACTGAGCAAAAAAGGTTGAGGCAGTGAGACAGGGAACCCTCAATAGTGTGCTCTGAGAACAGCTGAGAAAAATAAAAACCTGGAAAAGGAGTTGATGAAGGTTATTGGGAGGCTTTGGTGACAATTCTGCCTATTTGATGGAAATCTGAATTAGTCCTGGGAGGCCTGCACCAGTGAATTATTAATATATAAAGTTGCCTTCTCTATAGGAATAGCCCTGCTGCTTAAATGATCAAATGAACATAGGCCACAGTCACCACCTGGTGGAAATATACCTAAATTACAGGTGTGAAACTGGTAGGAAAGGCTTGATCTAGAGAGCATGCTGCTTTTTCATTTTCTTAAACTGCTCTCAATTAGTGTATTTGGAAAATAGTTCAACATTGCAACAAAGTTATTCCATTATATATCCAGTTAATAATGTCCTTTTTGTTGAAAGTTATTTTTGCTATGATTACATGTACGACATGATCACAGCTTAACAAAGAGCTTTTACACATACTATCTTATCCAAATAGCACAGCATATCTACAAAATTATGGAAAAGGGTTAGGAAACTAAGACTCAGATGGTTAAATGATGAACTAAAATGCTTTTTTAAAGGGGATGGATGCAACACAGTCAGAAAGATGGCTGACTAGGGCCATCGGTTGCCAATTCATCCCAGGAAGAAGGAAAACTCTTAGATTAAAAAAAGAATAACATAGCTCAGGTATAATTCTGAGGGAGAAGTGCCAGGCTTACCAGAGATATGGGAAAAATTTTCAGAGTAGAACAGGAAAGAACAATATTTTACCAGAGATCAGCATCCAGGGAACATGGAACCCCAAGAAAAGGGTAGATGAAGTTTCTGTTTCAACTCCCCTCATATCTCTGGCAGACTGCAGAGGTGTGAGAGGAGTTCAAAAGCTCTGCCACCAGTGAACTGGGAGTTTTGTGAGAACAGAGGAGTGGGCTTCTGGTTTCCACAGGGCTGCTTAAATTCACCACAGACCTCAGTCAAGGCAGTGGGGGCCACATTGCTTCTCCCCCATCGTGTGCCTTTGTTCCCCCCACCCCCAGAGAGATTAATCCCTTCAGTTTTATTGTCATTGGTCCCCACTCAAATATTTCCCACCTCATTGTCCAGACTGCAGTGGCCACAGGAGATTGGTGGGTCCCAGAGGAATTGTGTGAGTGTCACAAAGGGGACAAGAATACAAACTCTCCTCCATTCAAGATTCTTCTCCTCTCATTTCCCTGCCCATTGCTGCAAAGTGGCAGTTCCCATGCAAGTCAGAATGAGTGTCCCAAGAGACAACTGAGCTGGGGCTCTCAGAAATGGCGGCTACCCCTGTTTACATGCCCACCACACCAAGGCTTCCACAGAGAGTGAGGCTCACACCTTTCCTCTTAAAGACCTGCAGTGGACTGAGTGAGCTACCTGCCCACTGGCCCTTCCTGGTGCTGACTGCCTGGCTGTTCTAGCAGAGCAGGAAATACCTCAGAGTGGAAAGACACTAAGCCTGCTTGAGCATTCCCTGGGCAACTAAGAAACAGCATACTTCTCCATGGCATGATCAGGGATTGAAGTTGGGGAATGAAAGGGCAGGTCTGCTGGCCAGATCCTATACCAATAGGAGTTGATAATGTTGCCCAGGGGACACAGAGGGAAGATTTCTGAACTAATCTTAGGAAGCAAGGGAGCCCATGAGGGCAGGACTAAAGGGAGAGTGCAGTGTGGGTCTGAGACACAGCACCTTTCCCCACAGAAATCCATACTTTTGGTCAAGTGGGGAATCCTGGTAAGACTAGCTCCCAATCCATGACATCATCAAAAGGGAGCTTAACTAGTTTGGGCTGCTGCTTGTGAGCAAATGCCAGGAGGAGATGTCAGGGAAGGGGAGGAGGAAGACAATGAAACCTACTCCAACAGCCGGATTGTGAGTAACAGATTTTCTGGCTTGGAGGGGCCACTTTAGCCCCTCCCTGGTGGCTTCCCCCAGCTGCCTGGGAGCTGACCCTCAACTTGTAGAGCCTGAATGCAAGCTCACATGATATATCCCTACTCAGTCTCACTCCTCCATCCACCTTTCCTGTGGTGGAGAATAAGGAGTCCCTGGGAGCTCTAGTTTCCTGCTCACCACCTAGGATATCTGAGCGCTTCTCCTAAGAGGAAAACAAGTAAACAGTAGCATCTTAATTGTTGGGGACTTCAACAATCCACTGACAGACTGAACAGAACATCAAAGCAGAAAATGAATAAAGAAACACTAGACTTAAATAAGACTATAGAACAAATGAACCAAAAAGACATTTATAGAACATTCTACCCCAAAATTACTGCATATACATTTTTCTTATTAGCACATGGTATATTTTCCAAGATTGATCACATGTTAGGCCACTAACCAAGTCTCAGAAAATTAAAAAAAAAAATCTAAATAATGCCATGTATCTTCTCAGCCCATAGTACACTAAAACTAAAAATCAATTCCAAGAGAAACACTCAAATCTACACAAAGTCATCACAGAAATACAAAGTTTCATTTATAAATACTATGAAAACTTCTGTGAAAACAAACTAGGAAACTGGAAGAAATGTAATAAATTCTTAGAAACACAAAACCTCCCAAGCCTGAATCAGGAATAAATAGAAATCTTGAATATACCAATAATGAGCAGAGAGATTGAAACAGTTATAAAAAAAAATTCCCAACAACAACAACAAAATCCCTGGACCAGATGGATTCACAGCCAAATTCTACCAGACCTACAAAAAATAATTGGTATTTATTCTACAGAAATTATTTCATAACATCAAGAAGGAGGGAATCTTCCATAACTCATTCTGTGAAAGTAGTATCACCCTGATACCAAAACCAAAGAAAGAAAACTAGAGACACCTTTCCTCTTAAAGACCTTAATTAATAAGGCATTCCTTATTACTATGGTTACAAAATTTCTTAGCAAAATACCAGCAAATCAAATTCAACAGCACATCAAAAAGATAATCCACCATGGTCAAGAGGATTTTATTCCAGGGATGCAAGGATGGTTTGACATACACAAATCAATTAAGATTATTGACCACATAAACATAAATGAAAACAAAGACTATATGATCATCTCAATACATGCAGAAATGCAACTAAAATTACAATGAGGTACCACCTTACCCCTATCAGAATAGCCATTATTAAAAAGTCAAAAACATGGATGCAGAGGGAAAGGAATGCTTATATGAAGTCTGACAATTAAGTTCATGAACTAATCATAGAAAAAGTGCTACACACCTCATTTCTGTCTATAACTATGTCACCTTCAAAGTCACTAATGCCAGCACCTATTCCACCCTTCAAAGCAATTTTGGACCTCTTTCTGGAATGGCCACCAGTGCTGTCATCGTATTACCTTTGATTCCTGAATGTCATCAAAATGTCTTCCTTTCTATATTTACTTTATCTTTGGGTAAAGAAAAATGTTATTGGGAGGTCAGATCAAGTTAGTAGAAAGGGTGTTCCAATATAGTTATTTAGTTTTTTGGTTTTTGGTTTATTATTATTATTATTATTATACAGTGGTGTCATTGCAGATCACTGCAACCTCAAACTCTTGGGTTCAAGCAATCTTCCAACCTCAGCCTTCTGAATAGTGGGGACTACAGGAATGCACCACCATGCCAGGCTAATTTTTTAATTTTTTGCAGAGAAGGATTTTTACTACATTGCTCAAGCTAATCATGAACTTGGCCTGAAACAGCCCTCTCTTCTGGGCCTCCCAAAGTGCTAGGAATACAGGCATGTGCCCCTGTATCTGGCCAAAAATTATACATGGATTTTCAACTGCATAAAGGATTGGTGATCCTAGCTCATATTTTGCTCAAGGCTCAATTATATGTACTTGTCAAGAATCTAAATGTCTCCAGTTTTAGATCACAACTCCCAAGGCAAGAATTTCTCCTTTTCATCCTTACCCTGCCAATGACTCCATAGTTTGAAAGAAACCTAGGGTAGGCTCTTCCAGAGACTTGGCCCTATCTGGGGTTTTAAGGTGGTTGGGAGTTAAAGAAAGTCACAGACTTAACAAAAACCCTTCCTGCTTATTTCAAAAATACAAAAAGCAATGGGAGATAGGAGAAGATAATCTGACTTAACATTCAATTCAACCAGAGGACCACAAGGTGGTGTGACAGGTGCTAGGTTATAATTACCTAGCTTGCTCCCCCTACTTGTAAGTGACTCACTCTATCTAGCAGTGGTTCTCAACCTTCCTAATGCCACAAGCCTTTAATACAGTTCCTTGGGTTGCAACCTGCAGGTTGAGAACTGCTATGTCTAGTGTCTAATCTCAGGATTAAGTGTTTAGCCCTCTTTGGATAGTCTCCTTCCCATCTCTTGGGGCACCTGGGGGAATAAGGGTATTCTCTCTACACATAGGTTTGAACAGAAGAAGAACGGCCAGTATGTATGAATTCCTATGTCCAGTAAGTGGAGGAAAGGAGTAAAGAAAACATCAGCTCATTGGTTTCTGGGTGAAAATCCTGGCAAGAGGCAGCTAGGGGCACTTAAGCCAGTTATTTGTTGGCTGGCTAAAAACTCCCTGACAGACAGTGTCATGTGAGCTGGTACATCTTTGTTATACAAGAGCCATTCAGTTGTTGGTGGAAAGACTGAGTCATTTTTATCTTTTTTCATGCACCTGTTTCAGCACTTTCAAATAGTGAACTGTTTAACTCTCTGGTTTGTACAAATTCATAATAAAAAATCCCTCTGATATCATATCACTTTGACTCTTGATTTAGACTAACAGAACATTTTGGTAGTGGAGAATTGGCTGACTGCCATTATCCACTTTGACACTGTTTCAGGATCATATCAGTACACCCATGGTTTATCACTGGTAATAACATAGTCCAAAACATAATTCTGCCTCTCTAAAAGGTCTTAGCAAACTTGGACTCTCTTTTGCTTTTGTTCATTGGTGAGCTCCTTTGGGACCATTTTTGCACACCCCTTTCTCACGCCAAGATTTTCAGTTAAGGTTTTCCTAATTGTTTCTCTATTGATGTTTACTTGGTCTGCTATGCTTCTGACAGTCAGCTGGTGATTTTGACACACAACTTGATGAATTTTTACAATGTTTTTGTCAGTTCTGCTCATTACTGGCCATCCTGACCACCTTTCATCAGTGACACTTTCTCTTCCATTTGTACACTGCCATTTTCTTCATGGCATTATCCCCATAAACTTGGGCTAACATGTCCCTGATTTCACTTCCATTTTTTCCAAGTTTAACAAGAATTTAATGTTGGTTATTCTAATTCAAGCACCAACATTCTCATGGTGACACACACAAAAACACAACAACAATAATGAACATCACTCAACATGACATCGCCACATGTCAAAATGAACACGGCTGTGAGACAGTCATATACCAAGATTATTAAACCTTATCCAATTATTTGTACAGTGCTGCAAATGTAAGTGCGTGGTGGAAAATTTGCCAAATTAACTGTCAGACCTTCATGCACTGTCAATGAGACTGCAAATTAGTACAACCTCTTAAACACAATGGAGATTACTCAAAGAAATAAATGTAGGTCTACCTTTGGATCCAGCAATCTCATTACTAGACATCTACCTAAAGGAAATAAAGTTATTTTATTCAAAAGACACCTGTGCTCAGAAGTTTATCACAGCACAATTCACAGTTGCAAAGATGTGCAATTGACCTAAATGCCCATCAACTTAAGAATGGGTGTCCTTAAAGAAGATGTCCTATAGTTATATAAGGAATTATAACTCAGCCACCAAAAGGCATGAATAATATAATTCACAGCAGCTTGGATAGAACTAAAGACTATTATCCTAAGTGAAGTACAGTATATGTTCTCACTAAAAAGTGGGAGCTAATAGGTGGGTACAAATGTACACAAAATTATATAAAGGACATGAAAATCCAAGACGAAGGGAGAATGGGGGGTGTAGAACAGTTTATCACCTATTGGATACAATGAACCCTGTTAAGTCAGGCCTACCAAAAACCTTACTTGTGCACTATACAAAATACAACAAAAGTACCTATACCTTTAATTTGTATTTTGGAAAAATTAAAAATATATTTAAAACATAAATAAAAAGGGACACCTTATGTGCTTAAGTTTGTTGATATAATTTAGTGCTTTTTTCTCCTAATCATGCTGACTCAAGACTAAATGTGAAAGGGTTTGAATTATGTTTCGTTGATCAGGAGGCAGTTTTCCCCCAAAGTTTTCTATAAGGATGAACCAGGAAAGAGCCCAAACCCCATTCCAGGTGACTCTGTTGGGACATTATTACTAATGAAGCAAAGGCTTCATTAGGGACAGGTTACTATTATCTAAAAATTGGAAGGAATATTTCTGCCCACTATCACTGACTGCATCTCCCCTGCTGGAGCAAGTCCATAATACTAGTTAAATTCTCAGACTATCTTTGGTATATATAAAGGCTACCGATTTATGAATGTTGATTTTGTAACCTGTTGAAAAAACAATTAAGGAATCTATCCCATTCACAGTAGTGCCAAAGAAGATGAAATACTTGGGAGTTTATCTAACAAAGGACGTGAAAGATCTATATAAAGAGAACTATGAAACTCTAAGAAAAGAGATAGCTGAGAATGTTAACAAATGGAAAAATATACCATGCTCATGGTTGGGAAGAATCAACATTGTTAAAATGTCCATACTACCCAAAGCAATATATAATTTCAACGCAATCCCCATTAAAGCTCCACTGTCATACTTTAAAGATCTTGAAAAAATAATACTTCGTTTTATATGGAATCAGAATAGCCAAGACATTACTCAAAAATAAAAACAAAGCAGGAGGAATCACGCTACCAGACCTCAGACTATACTACAAATCAATAGTGATCAAAACAGCATGGTACTGGCACAAAAACAGAGAAGTAGATGTCTGGAACAGAATAGAGAACCAAGAGATGAATCCAGCTAATTACCGTTATTTAATCTTTGACAAGCCAATTAAAAACATTCAGTGGGGAAAAGATTCCCTATTTAACAAATGGTGCTGGGTAAACTGGCTGGCAACCTGTAGAAGACTGAAACTGGACCCACACCTCTCACCATTAACTAAGATAAACTCTCACTGGATTAAAGATTTAAACTTAAGACATGAAACTATAAAAATACTAGAAGAGAGTGCAGGGAAAACCCTTGAAGAAATTGGGTTGGGCGAGTTTTTTATGAGAAGGACCCCCTGGGCAATTGAAGCTGCTTCAAAAATACACTATTGGGACTTGATCAAACTAAAAAGCTTCTGCACAGCCAAGAACACAGTAAGTAAAGCAAGCAAACAGCCCTAAGAATGGGAGAAGATATTTGCAGGTTATGTCTCCGACAAAGGTTTAATAACCAGAATCCACAGAGAACTCAAACACATTGGCAAGAAAAGAACAAGGGATCCCATCGCAGGTTGGACAAGGGACTTGAAGAGAAACTTTTCTGAAGAAGACAGGTGCACGGCCTTCAGACATATGAAAAAATGCTCATCATCTTTAATCATCAGAGAAATGCAAATCAAAACTACTTTGAGATATCATCTAACTCCAGTGAGACTAGCCTATATCACAAAATCCCAAGACCAGAGATGTTGGCGTGGATGTGGAGAAAGGGAACACTTTTACACTGCTGGTGGGAATGCAAATTAATACATTCCTTTTGGAAGATGTTTGGAGAACACTTAGAGATCTAAAAATAGATCTGCCATTCAATCCTGTAATCCCTCTACTGGGCATATACCCAGAAGACCAAAAATCACATCATAACAAAGATATTTGTACCAGAATGTTTATTGCAGCCCAATTCATAATTGCTAAGTCACGGAAAAAGCCCAAGTGCCCATCGATCCACGAATGGATTAATAAATTGTGGTATATGTACACCATGGAATATTATGCAGCCTTAAAGAAAGATGGAGACTTTACCTCTTTCATGTTTACATGGATGGAGCTGGAATATATTCTTCTTAGTAAAGTGTCTCAAGAATGGAAGAAAAAGTACCCAATGTACTCACCCTTATTATGAAACTAATGTAGGACCTTCACATGAAAGCTATAACCCAGCTACAACCTAAGAATAGGGAGAAGGGGGAAGGGAGGGGAGGGAGGGGGGAGGTAGGTGGAGGGAGGTGGATTAATGGGATTACACCTGCGGTGCATCTTACAAGGGTATATGTGAATCCTAGTAAATGTGGAATGTAAAGGTCTTGGCAAAATAACTAGGAAAATGCTATGAAGGCTATGTTGACTTGTGTGATGAAAATGTGTCAAACGATCTATGAACCAAGTGTATGGTGCCCCATGATCATATTAATGTACACAGCTATGATTTAATAAAAATAAAAAAAAAATTCTCAGACTATCATCCTTTTCTTTAGCCATTTAGTTTCAAATTAGTATTTTTATAGGAATGAGAAATGTCTTTCCATCACTGCTCTCAGGGAAATCACTGAAATGTCCACTCATTTCAGAACCATTTGTCTACTTCTTTAACTCTCATTCAGGTCAAGTGTGTCATAAATGCTGGCGGCTGAAAGTGAATCTCAGGACTGACCACCAAGATTAGAGTCAGAGCAAGTTATGCACAACAGCACCACAGTTTGTAAAGCATTTTCATGTGGCTTATGTAATTTGATCCGTACAATAATCCAGGCATTGTAGAAGCCATTAGCATGATTTTCAATTTGTATCTAAGAAAACTAACACTGAAAAAGTTAAATATCTTACTCAAAATATAAAGTGATGGAGCTGGAAATTAAATCCAGAAATTTTTTGTTTTTGAGACAGAGTGTCACTTTGTCACCCTTGGTAGAGTGCTAAGGTGTTATAGCTCACACCAACCTCAAACTCCTGGGCTCAAGCCATTTTCTTACCTCAACTTCTCAAGTAGCTGGGACTACAGGCACCCACCACAGTGCCTGGCTATTTTTGGAGATGGAGTCTCACTCTTGCTCAGGCTGGTCTTGAACCCATGAGCTCAGGCAATCCACCCACCTCAGCCTCCCAGAGTAGTAGGCTTACAGGCATGAGCCATCGTGCTTGGCCCCCAGAAATTTTTGTCTTTTTAACAGAAAGTGCAAGCTTGTTTTAGACACCAATCTGAATTAAAATTTCTACCTTGACTCTGTGTGAAATCAAAGTTAAAGCAGAAAAATTAGCCACAATGAAGAAGACATGGAGTGTTTTTTACTTTTGAGTTGCATGTTTTAATGGCTAATTTTATGTTTCAACTTGACTGAGCTAAGTGATGCCCAGAAAGTAGTAATACATTACATCTGGTGTGTCTCTGAGGGTGTTTCCAGAAGAAATTAGTGTTTGAATCAGTAAGTTGAATTAAAAAGATCCCCCCTTACCAATGTGTAAGAACCCAAATAAAGGAAGAGGAATGACAAATTCTCTCTCAAGCTGAGACATCCATTTCTGTTCTTGGATATTGGAGTTCATCTTTCTCAAGTCTTCAGACCTGGACTGAATTAACATCATTGGCTTTTTAGATTCTTCAGCTTGCAGATGGAATATTATAGGACTTCCCATCCTCTATAATCACATGAGCCAACTCCTATAGTAAATCTCATATATATACATACACATACATATACACACACATATATATCCACACACTTATATGAACACATATACATATGTATGTAGTATGTATATACTATATATGTGTAAAAATGTATATGCACATGTACATATACATATATACAAGCATATATACATACATAGAATATGTATATATTCTATTGGTTCTGTTTTCTTGGCAAATCCAGACTAATACATTCATTGTTCTGTTCTGCAGTGAGAAGGTACATGCAAACCTATCCCCAAAGACTCAAAGAGTTGAGAGGCCAAAAAAAAAAAAATAGAGAGAGACAAATTATTTTTCAGAAATAAACATTAAATAGGGATTTGCAAAGAGAAGTGATGAGAAGATTATAGAAGTGATTTCAATTAGCTCCAAAACAGTGGATCACTACACCTGTCCTCTAGAAAGTATCCTATATAGAGCAAACTATTTTGCTAAACCATGTATAGCTGGTCATGTCTCAGAATTTCTTGCAAAACTCATGGCCATTGAGGAGGTTGGATAATCATCTCAGTGATGAGTTATCTATGCTATGGGCGTTGTCTAAAGCCTTTTCTGTAGAACACTTTGGTATGCAGAAGTCAAATGTCAGTCATTGTGGTGGTTTCACTTCAAGACAATATCATTCTTGCCATGCAACAGGCTGTATTCCTATATCATGTTATAGGAATAGCTAAAAGCTATTTAGCTTTCTACAAAAGCTAAGAACATGAATAGATTATTTATATAAGAAATATAAATGAATATTAATATTCAATTATGCTAACAATCAAAGACATTTTTGGAACATGTAGGCATCTTTCACCTTATAGCCCAGCCACTAATTGATTAATTGATTTTCCAGAAAATTAATAATATCCAAGGTCTATTAAACTAGAAGATACTGAGCACAGGAAGGTAGAAACTCTTCCATGAACTCTCTGTGAGAGTGTAAATTGGTACAATGATCTTGAAATGTGAGATATTCTGGCAATGTGTAGAAATATGAGTCAAAAGAGTCCAAAAGTGTATTTACTTATGGATTAATATTAGCAACCCAATCCAAGTTTCTCAGTAAAATTTGGCAACTCATAGTACACCATAAACTAGCATTGACAAGTTAATATCATAAGGAAAGCTGGCCAATAAGTATTCAAGCCACAAATCTAGATTTAAAATCACAATTAATAGGCTATTCTAAGTTGATATCATATTCTCTGAGCCTTAATTGACAATTAAATGAGGAAATTCGAAAGGAATGGGAAGACTGCTGGCACACATAGTAGAGAAGGCATTTATACATGGGTCATTATGAAACTTTTGAGACAGTTAAAAATCCACACCGTAAAATCAGTACAGACAGAAACAAATAAAACCCTTCTAGCTACACCAATAGGCAAAGCAAGTTGAAACTTGAAAGGGTGAATCAGAAAGGACACTGTTGACTGTGTTTCTTGGAAGTAAAATAATGGACCATAACACAGTCTGTCTCAAAACTTTCATAGTGACCCAGGTATACTGTTAGGTAGAAAAGGGTTAAATCTGGAGAATATTTACAAGACATTTACTATGAAGATTCTAAATATATAAATTTTAAAATGAATGGACGTGAAAGTTCATTCTTAGTAGGTTTACACATATTCTTTACTTTTTGATTATAAAATACACGTTGGCTAGTCTGTTTAAAAGAAGTTCCTATGGGGTATCATGATTTCACAGGTGTTATCTTCTTTCAGATGTAAGCCCTAAATCCTGAGGCTATACATAGGTTTATCTTGGGAAATCTTTTGTTGGATGCTGATAATATGCAAACAAGTTTAATTTACCCAGAAATTGTAATACATACACCAGCTTTATAACAAGTAACTCACTATCACCTCATTGACTTTATTTGCAACATCTATTGATTTAAGTGGCTTCACTTGACTTATGCCACACTTGATCTCAACCAAAAGGCCAAGAAGAGATATTGGCTTGACTGATTTATGAATCAGAAACATTAAGACTCATTGTGTTTACTTTCTGCCAATAGACTTATTTTTAAAGAAAGAAAGATTCTAGCAGATTTATTTCTAGAAAAGGCAGGTGAACTTAAGTTTTCTCCACACATAATAAAGGACATGAGAGATTTTTTAAAAAGAGGATGTACTGCAGTTAGCAAAAGAAAATTTTAGAAAATGTTCTACAGCTTGAAAGTGGCCAGGAAGGCAGCACGAACACCTCAAAGATAACTAGGTATTCAGGAAGTAGACTGCCAAAGCATGAGTAACCTAGCATTATTACAACACACAGGTAAATGTTTCGCACATGGCACTGACACCTATATTCCAAAGTAGAACTTATTTTGGAGTATCTCAAGAACTCCTTACCAAAACATCTTACATATACATGGTTGCAGTGGAAGGTCTCATATAAACTTATGACACTGCTCACCCCCTAACCACAATTTATCTGCTATGGTTTGAATGTCCTCAGCAAAAATCACATGTAAATGTAGTGGCCATTGTGACTGTATGGGGAGAGGTAGAACCTGTAAGAGTTCATTATGATTAATAAAGAGGTGCTATGAATTAATGCCATCATTGTGGGAGTCAGTTATCATTGAGTGGGTCTCTGATAAAAGGACAAGCCCTGCCTTCATTTGTGCTCTCTGTCACAAACACACTGTCTTATCCTTCCACTGTGGTATGGTGCAGCAAGAAGACCTTCACCCAGAGGCAGCCCCCTCATGTTGGACTTCCCATCCTCCAGAACCATAACCCAAATAAACTTCATCTCTTTATAAATTACACAGCCTGTGGTATTCTCTTACAGCAACACAAGATGAACAACAGTATCTGAACACTTGACCCAAGTTGTGCCAGTCAGAATCTTTTCTTTTGGAAATTGGAAATATGACTAAGTCTCCCCTCTCTGACTGCATTTATACTATGATCTAAAAGCAGGAAAGCTATTGGCTATGATTTTTTCCAATCTTATATACTAGCTATCCATTGCTGCATGAAATATTAGCACAAAAGTTAGTGGATTAAACTAAGAGCCCCTTCGGATTCCTGGAGATCAAGAATCAGAAGGGGCTGAGCTGTAAAGTTCTGGCTTAGGGTCTCAGGTGAGTTTGCAGTCAGGATGTCATCTGAGACTGAGCAATTCATTTTCAAGAAGGCTCATTCACAACACGGCTATTGGCAGGAAGTCTCTGTTCCTTACCACACAGACCTCTCTACAGGGCTGTTTGATGTTCCTCATGACATGGCTTCCCCCAGAATCCAAGAAAGAAAGACAGCAGATCCAAGAAAGACAGCAGAAGAAGGCCACAATACACAGAAGCATATACACAGGGAGAGACCAAAGGAGAAAAGAGAGAGAAATCTGCATGGGTTTCTTGACTGTAGCCCATTTCTAAGATCCAGCTGTGCTCATGCCCTTCATGTTTTATAAGATACCACTATATTCTTAAAAATAAATATTTTTCCTTAAGCTATCTTGAATTGCTCTTATTTGCTATCCAACCAACAAAATCTTAGCCATTGTATAGATTCCTTCAATTAAAAATGTTGTCTCTTTTGGTGATTCTGCTTCAGCTACTTTGCTCACTGATGTGGAGATCCAGGCAGTGATTTTTACATTAGATACCTCAAAGTTGCTGTTCCTCCCCCAGATGGTCCCCCCCTTACCAAAAAATCACAATAACCACAGGTATCCCAATATCACTCCTTCCAGACGTGTCTCTTCCCTGTTCTGGTCCCTGCTTAGTGCTACAAGAGAAGAGAGAACATACAACAAAAAATAGGAACTGAAAATCCCCTTGAGCAGATTCTGTCTGGGTAGCCATTGTACAGGATTTCAAACAAGGGCATCTCCCTGAATGGCTCAGTTCAGAATCAAGGAAAGGTGACCCTCTGCTACCAAAGCCAACTAAACAGATCAGTGCTTCATGAATGACCTTATTCATTTGCTAAAAATGTTCCTTTCCACTTAGCCTCAACTGCTTGGGCAACATTTCTTGAAATATGTCTCCCAAGGGTGAAATTATTTGGGGGGAAGAGGGGAATGGCATTATATTACTAATGTAAGACTAAACCCTCTTCAAGGCATTTACCTCTCAAGAGGCTATGGGTTCTATAGTGACTGATGAAGGAAATTAGAGCTTTAAGCTTTGTCGGTGTTTGTTTTGTATTGCCCCAGGCAAAAAGATATCTTTGGTAGATGTATGTAGGTATTTTGGCCACTGAAAAGGTCCAGTTTAGGATGAAACAGAAAAGCATCCCCATAATCTTCCAAAGTCATTAGAATTAATTATCAAAGGGGAAGGAAAGAAAAGGAACTTAATATCTGTAGACGTCCTATGATACGACTGGCTTTATGTAAGTACTTTTATAATCCCCACAAACCTATGGAGTATGGATACTGAAGAATGTTGCTAAGATCCCCTCCTCAAAACCAATGCTCCCTAACTGCTGGAATAAAGCCTGTATAAATAAAGAAGCTCACAGCTGTACCTCTCAGTTATAGGGAACTACATACCCACGGTTATATGCCTCCCAGGGGATGGTCTATGGCCAATGATTTATTGATGTGAAGTTTCAAAGATTCAATTTTTCTCCCAATTTGAGACAACTCCAAAGTGTCATCCCATCTCCAGAGTCCCTATCCAAGTTCCAGAGGTCTCAATTACAGCCTCACTGCAGATCAGCTTATCCTTTTATCCAATCCTGCAATTCTTACTTTCTTAGACATATATCTTCCCAATAAGTTTCTGCTTGTAAATCTTAGAGTTAGTTCTAAAAACCTACTTTAAAGCTATCCTATAATCTCTATTATTCAGATGTCAAACTAAGCTTCCAAGAGTAGGAGTCTTATCAACATGCCCACAATTACATTGCTGATGGAGGAGCTCTGATTTGAACTTGAGACTGTCCCCTTCCCAAGTTATATGGTTCCCAAATTAACTCTCCACCAATCACACATTCAGAATCTTTTGTTTTTCATCTTCCACCTACATTAGTGCCTGGAAGGGCATCCTAAGGATTAGACCTGAGAATTCTTGCCATTACAGTGGTTTATCTGGCCTCCTTACATCATCAATACAAATTTGGTTTGTAAATTAGTCTTAGTGTGTCTAGACAATGTGAGTCTGTCCCTAAGGAGATCCCATTCTAGAGGATAATATTTTCTGTTCCTTTATGTCTTGCCTGGAAAGCTGTCTGCCATCACTGGACCTACTGCAGCCTTCTATACCATTTGCGTGGTGGACAGTGATGGATGGTTTATAGCTTGTCCAGCAGGACCCAAGCTGACTTATGACTATACACTCCATAGTAGTGACTTCTGTCTGGGTGCCTCAGGAAGACTAAGGAAGAGAAGCAAATATAAAACAGAAGAGGGAATGATGCAGAGAGGAATGTCCAGCTCCAAGTCTGTGAGCTCAGCCCATCCAGGCAGTGGGCAATGGTGATCAGGGCGGGTGGTGTCAGGGGAGTCATAGACATTGAGATCTGTATTGCCAGGCTTTGAATTTCTAATGCAGCAACCAGCAAAATGATTTATGAGACTGACCTCATGGATCTATATCAGACAAATCTCAACTTCACATTAGGATCAACAACCCCAGAAATTGCTTTAATATTAGAAAATATATATATATATACTTTTTATGGTTGCCTTTGTAACTATTACACAACCAACAACTTAGAAAAACAGAAATTTTTCTGTATAGAAGATAGAAAGATATTTTCTTTCTCTTTTTTATTGTTAAATCATAGCTGTGTACATTTGTGCAATCAAGGGGTACAATGTGCTGGTTTCATATACAATCTGAAATATTCTCATCAAACTGTTCAACGTAGCTTTCATGGAATTTTCCTAGTTATTGTATGTAGACATTCATATTCTGCATTTAGTAGGTTTCACCTGTACCCATTCTAAGATGCACTATAGGTGTGGCCTCACCCAATACCCTCCCTCCACCCTGACTTCCCCCTTTCTTCCCCTCCCTTGGCCCTTTCCCCATATTCTTGTGCTATAGTTGGGTTACAGCCTTCATATGAAAGCTATAAATTAGCTTCATAGTAGGGCTGAGTACATTGGATACTTTTTCTTCCATTCTTGAGATACTCTGCTAAGAAGAATATGTTCCAGCACCATCCATGTAAGCATGAAAGAGGTAAAGTCTCGATCTTTCTTTAAAGCTGCATAATATTCCATGGTATACATGTACCACAATTTGCTAGTCCATTTGTGGGTCGATGGTCACTTGGGCTTCTTCCATGACTTAGCAATTATGAATTGGGCTGCAATAAACATTCTGGTACAGATGTCTTTGATATATTGTGATTTTTGGTCTTCTGGGTATATACCTAGTAAAGGAATTATAGGATAGAATGGCAGGTCTATTTGTAGATCTCTAAGTATTCTCCAAACATCCCTCCAGAAGGAACATATTAGTGTGCATTCCCACCAGCAGTGTAGAAGTGTGCCCTTTTCTCCGCATCCACTCCAACATCTCTGGTTTTGGGATTTTGTTACATGGGCTACTCTTATTGGGGTTAGGTGATATCTCAAAGTAGTTTTGATTTTCATTTCTCTGATGATTAAGGCTGATGAGCTTTTTTTCATGTGTCTGTAGATCATGTGTCTGTCTTCTTTAGAGAAGTTTCTCTTCAAGTTCTTTGCCCACCCTGAGATGGGATCACTTGTTCTTTTCTTGCTAATACATTTGAGTTCTCTGTGGATTCTGGTTATTAAACCTTTATCGGAAGTATAACCTATAAATATTTTCTCCCATTCTGAGGACTGTCTGCTTGCTTTACTTACTATGTTCTTGGCTGTGCAGAAGCTTTTTAGTTTGATCAGATCCCAGAAATGTATTTTTGATACTGCTTCAATTGCTTGGGGAATCCTCCTCATAAAATATTCACCCAGGCCGATTCCTTCAAGAGTTTTCCCTGCACTTTCTTCAAGTATTTTTATAGTTTCATGTCTTAAGTTTAAATCTTTAATACAGTGAGAGTCTATCTTAGTTAATGGTGAAAGGTGTAGGTCAAGTTTCAGTCTTCTACAGGTTGCCAGCCAGTTCACCCAGCACCATTGGTTTAGGGAAGAAAAGGCGATCAAGGATATCCACATAGGGTCAGAAGAGATCGAACTTTCACTCTTCACAGATGACATGATCGTATATCTGGAAAACACTAGGGATTCTACTACAAAACTTTTAGAAGTGATCAAGGAATACAGCAATGTCTTAGGGTACAAAATCAACACCCATAAATCCGTAGCATTTATATACACCAACAATAGCCAAGCCAAAAAAAAACAGTCAAGACTCTATTCCTTTCACAGTAGTGCCAAAGAAGATGAAATATTTGGGAGTTTATCTACCAAAGGACGTGAAATATCTCTACAAAGAGAACTATGAAACTTAGAAAAGAAATAGCTGAAGGTGTTAACACATGGAAAAACATACCATGCTCATGGCTGGGAAGAATCAACATTGTTAAAATGTCTATACTGCCCAAAGCAATATATAATTTTAATGCAATTCCTATTAAAGCTCCATTGTCATATTTTAAAGATCTTGAAAAAATAATACTTCGTTTTATATGGATTCAGAAAAAATCTCAAATAGCCAAAACATTACTCAGAAATAAAAACAAAGCAGGAGGAATCATGCTACCAGACCTGAGACTGTACTATAAATCGATAGTGATCAAAACAGCATGGTACTGGCACAGAAACAGTTTTTGGCCAAGGCTGGGTTTGAACCCTCCACCTCTGGTGTATGGCACCAGTGCCCTACTCCTTTGAGCCACAGGCTCCACCCTTCTTTTTTTTTTTTTTAATTACCAAAAAGAAATACTGATGGTAAATTTTCAGACAATATGGAAGAATATAAAATAAGTAAAAGTTCCCATTTTTCTTATCCCAAATCCCCTCTAAGATGTTATCATTGGTAACAGTTTGGAGGATGTTGTTCTAGACTTTCCTCTCAGTTTGCTCAAGTGTATATGTACACACACACAGGCACACACAAACTTGGACATACACAACTACACACCCTCACACACACATATAGTTGTAACATAAGTATGATTATGTCTTACAGGTTGTTCATTCTCTCATGCTATTCAGAACAATACAGTGGGTTTCTCATCTGATCAATGCAACCTAATGCCACATAATTATCAACAACAACAATAAAAACACTGGTGACGAAACATATTTTGAGCAAACACTGTCTCAAGGGCTTTCCAACTATTAACACATTTACTCTTGATGTTTGGTTTACTGGTAAGGAAACTGAGGCCCCTAGAGATGTCATTAAATTTGCCCAAGGGCACACAGTCAGGGAGTGGCAGAACTGGGGAGTGGACTCTGGCAGTTTGGCTCCAGAACACCATTTCTACAGAGTGGAGAACATCTCTGTCATCAATGACTTTAGAGAATTGGGAAAAGATGCCCTGGCTACTCCCAAAGCAGGGGAGCACCTTGTTGCAAAATCTATCACCAAATCTTGAGATTTCAGATGCCCATTTCAGAGAATCTGAAGATGGAATGGGTATAGTTCCCCCAAGGTATAGTTGTCATAGCCACATGCTAAAGGAGAAATGGTCCAGGCAACTTAACCTCAAAAATAAAATCTGAGAAAAGGATCCCAATGCTTCTGTTTACTGTGGTCCTTAAACACCAGCACACAAAATTTTGGATTTTATTTTTATTTGGAAGAGAGATAGAGCATAAGAAAGTTTTAAAATTAAAAACACAATAGGCATTTCACAAATGGTGGATGGATAATGGAAACGTGGATGTGTTCCCATTCCAACAAACAAGCTGATGAAAGAAGCAATGGAGAGAGTCGAAGAAGCTGGGGTGGGCCCCAGAAATGAGTGGAACCTTAGATAACTGCTTCCCGTGGCCCCAGGTTCAGAGCATCCGTTCAGTGCCAGCAACTGACATTTCCGATTTGAGAATTTCCTGGGTACCTCACAAGCCACCTGACCCTAAACCCCAAAGATCACTTTTCTGCTAGCCAGTTCTGTGTTTAGCTTTTCTTCCTTCCTGCCCTCCTCCTTTCTGGTTATCTTCTACTTCTTTATTGTTTTATTAATTTTGTCTGGTTCACTTGTTTAATGAAAAACATAGTATTTATTCAATATAACCAGTGAAATATGCGAAGATATGCCTCTTACTGCTCGCCTTCCATTCCAGCCTTCCTGAAATGACCACCATCAATAATCTAGCGTTTTTCTACTTCTTTCTCATCCTCATAAGAACATACACAACCATATAATCATATGTAGACAGGGGTTTTGTTTGTTACTTGGTTTTATAAAAACCAACTATACTATGTTGTAAAAAAGGTTTAAAACTTTTTCTTACTATTATTTTTTGTTATTATTATAGAGCTCCCCCCCCCAAAAAAAAACAGTAGTCATAAATATAACAGTTTTTAGGTTGTTAAACTTGTTGTTTTATAAATTAATACAGTAAGCTCAATGCTTTGGGGAGCACGTGGGTCTATGAATTTTAGCAATGTCAGCATTCATGCAATCACCACTGCAATAAAGATATACAACATTTCCATCACCCTAAAAAGTCCTTTTATACCCATTTGTGTTCATAACCTCTTTCCATTGCTAGCCCCAGCAACCACTAATCTGTTCTTCAACGTTATAACTTTATCATTTTGATAATTTTGTATAAATGGAACCACACAGTACGTTTGAGATTGGCTTCTTCATTCAACCTAATGCCTTTGAGGTTGATCCAAGTTCTTGTGTATATCAATAGTTCATTCATTTTTATTGCTGAGTATTCTGTATTCCATTGTATGGACGTGCCACTGTTTGTTTATACTTACTTTTAATGACTGCCCCATATTCCACAGAGGGTATACAACAATTTACTCAACCCTCCAATTTTCCCTCAAACATCCTTGAACATATATCCTAACATAGAGGTGCTCTTATTTACATAAGCTGACTCTTAAATGTAGGGTTGGTAGATTAAAAGTGTTTATTTTTAACAAATATTTAAATTTTCTCCAGTATTACTGTCGTCACAGTTTAAATTCCCACCAGCAACATGTATTTGAAAGCATTTCTTTCCTCATATTTTTGTCAGCTTGAAACAGCTTCTCTTTTTGGTCTCTTGTTTTTCAGTCTAATGGATTTGAAATGATGTTTTTAGCTTTAATTTTTATTTCCCCAAGCATCCTTTTGGATGTCCTTTGACCATGTGGACATCCACTTAGTAAGGGCCCCATTCATCACCTTTGCCCATTTTTCCATTGGGTGGTTTATCTGTTTCTTCTCAGTAAACAGGAGGTCTTTGGAAATTATAATCATTTTTCTAGCATATGTATTACCAAAAATATCCCCTATTTTGACTTTTGTTTTTGTTTTAACTGATTAGTTCTCTTTCTGATTTATTTTTTAGTTGAGCAATCAATATTGTATATATTTATGGTGTGCAATGCGGTGTTTTGATTTAATTTTATTTCATTCTTTTGCCATATGTTTGTTGTTTTTAAGGTAGTCACATACGTCTTTTTTCTTTGTAGGTTCTGGGTTTGTAGACTTGTTTAGTTGGAAAATCACCCCCTACCCAAGGTCTAAAAAAAGTCTCAAACCATTTTCTTCCAATATTTATTTTCCATAGCATGTACAAATACTCTAAGAGTTAACCGTTACCATTTCCATTCCTATTTTACAGATGAGAAGACAGGAGCTCAGAAAGACAATACAACCTGCCCAAGGGTGCACATCAAGGAACACACAAAGCAAGGATTTGAATCTCAGTCGCCCCACAAAGAGCCTGTCCTGTACTCCCGCCCATACTCTCTGGCTTAACTGCCATGTTACAGTGCCTCTTAAATCAACTCCAAATCAGATGCCAAATTAGCCTATGTGGTGTTGGGCTCGACTTTTTATATAGTCTGACAAGGAGGGAGAAAAAGCTTCATAAGGGCGGAGCTCAGTGAGTAGGATGGCAGCCCCATATACCAAGGGTGGCGGGTTCAAACCCAGCCGTGGCAAAACTGCAACAAAAAATAGCTGGGCGTTGTGGCAGGCACCTATAATCACAGCTACTCAGTAGGCTAGGCAAGAGAATCACCTAAGCCCAGGAGCTGGAGGTTGGTGTGAGCTGTGATGTCATAGCACTCTGCCAAGGGCGACAGAGTGAGACTATGTCTCTGGGGAAAAAAGGAAGCGTGGGAATAATGACCCACAGATCTATTTCTGCTCAGGAATATACTCAGAATCCCTAATGCCAAAACCACAGTTTTGGAAAATAATAGTTAGGATCTTAACTGTCCAAAGCCAGTGGAAAAGGAGGAGTTACTCATCTGGGGGGCATTGAGAAAGCAGTGCATATAGTAGACTAAGACAGACCAAGGAGAATATATAGCTGAATGACCTAGGACAGGTTACTTAACCTCTCTGAGCTCGAGCTCTCCCACATGTAAAATGTCAGTAACAGTATCTGTCTTTTAGAAATTGCGTTAGGATCTTCAAAGAGCTGTCTATTGGGATGCCTGATCACACAGTAGGTGATTTTGGAGTGTACCTTTTCCTTCCCTCGAATGCAAACACTGATCCAGGCCCAAGAGAAGGCAGCTGAACTTGTCAACTATGCTTTTCACAAGATTGAGAAAGCAAAGTTCAGAATCCAAAGATCCTGGGGACCCAGTCTTCACATGCAGCAGTGTTTGGGGCATAATAATGGCTCACATTTACATAGTACTTGGCATGGGACAGGTACTGTGTCAACTCATTTGATCTTCACAACAACTCTATAATACAGGTACTATTATTATTTATATTTACAATTAAAGAAACTTAGTTGCAAAGACTAAGGAGCTCACTGGGGACCACACAGTCAGTGAATGAATGGCAAAGCTGGGATTTAAACCTAGATTGTCTGGCTCTGGCATCTCTGTGCTTAACCCCAAACCATGCTCTGCTATACTACATTATGCCATGCCATTCTGTATATGATGTCTATCCAGAAGCGGTATCAGAGGTTTGTGATTAGCTCAGGGTGATTAAGTAGGGTGAATGCAGAAATGAGAGCTACTTGAAGTATAAACAAAGAATAAGGGCTGTGTCTTGAGATCTTCAGCAAATTTGAGCAAAGTATATTCCATGCCCTGACTACCTGCTGAGAATTCAAAGCTTGCCATTTTCACTTCTAGCTGTGGTTTGCACGTGTCCCCCAGAATTCATGTACTGGAAATGTAATCCCCATTGCAGCAGTGTTGAGGGGGAGGGGCTTTGGGAGGTGACAGGATCATGAGGTCTGTACCCTTATGAATGTTATTGAGAACGTGGATTAGTTTTCATGAGAGCAGATCTGTTATAAAAGCCAGGGGTTTCCTGTGAGCTCCCTCACTGTGTGAGGCCCTGCCCCACCTCAGGCCCCACCAGCCAGAGGGCCCCACCAGCAAGAAAGCCATTACCATGTGCAGTTCCTTGACCTTGGACTTCCCAGCGTCTAAGACAATAAGAAATAAATTTTTCTTTATAAATTACCCAATCTCTTTCTTTAAGTCAAGTGACAGAAAATGGAGACTAAAACATTCAGGAAATCTACTAGGGTGTTTCATTTGTTTGCAGGCCACAGAAATCAGCCCTCGCTAATTTAATAAAAAAATAATTTATGAGAAGAATTTATGAGGAAGCTCAACAAATTGAAGGAAAAACTGAACAACCAAAGGAAAGTGAATTGGAGCCACTCTGGGCATCAAGGTGGCAAGAGCTTGTGATTAATCTTTACTTCTGGATCTAGCCACAGACAGGAACAGATTCAAGTCATTTCCCGTCATTCCAGTCATTGACAATAAGATTCCAGACATCTGATTGGACCAGCTTAGGACTTGTGTCCACCATTTGGCCAGAGTAGGAAATGGTTCTAGTAAGATGCTGTTGGTATACCATATCTCCTTGGCTCACCTGCATTTGCCTGTAATTTTTGTGGACAATTTCTAGCATAGTAAAAGCTTCTCATCTCAAGATGCTGAATTTCTTTTTTACCCTCAAACAACAGAGATCAAAGTCAATAGATAAATTCCCAACCTCCCTAACTCCAGTGGGATAATTCTGAGCATGTCCAAGTGGTTTTTTAAAGGGTCTTCAGGCAGAATTTGTCATCATTAGCCACAGTAGTAATTACTCATTAATACGCCCCATAGTAGTATATCTTCCTTTCTTGTTCTCATTTTCCCCACTTTTTCACTTAGGCTTTCCAAAATAGCAAGCCAAATAAACTCCTGAACTCAACTCCTTTACCTAGGATCTACTTTGGTGCAATCCAAATTAAGACAAGTACCACAAATAATAACCCCACTGACACAGTATCCAGTGGGGAAACTGTATTTTCAGAAAGAAAATGTAGAATATTGTTACCAAAACAGAAGAGAAAATATGTTGGGCAAAAAAGCAAAAGATTTCCACCTCATGTAGGTATCTCTGTAAAGACATCTCACTTTAGAATCATCACCCAAAGTCCTGTCTGCCCAACAAAGTCAATGTGAATCGATTCTTCTTTTAAATGCTCAAGGCCACAGCTGAGACACTGAGACAGAGTAAAGTGCAACAGAGAAACTTTAAGGCAGGATGGGAGTGCCCTGGGGAGCCTGTAAATCAGGCAACATTACTATTATCACTGACAAGTAGGAATGAGTCTGTCCATCTTGTCTTCAGTGGTGAGTAGGTATCAATTGCTCCTCATAACCATGCAGACCCTCAGATCATTCACAGCATGACCTGGGTGCCTAGCAGCCCGGGAGAATGTCTAACCAAAGCACAGATCCAGTAAGGATTTATGTCAATAAGGAAAGGGCCATAAAATCAGGACTCAAAGGATCAAATTCTGAAATCCATTGGAATTCAGCAGGAGTCTGAATTCCTGCCTTGACTCTTGCCTGAATTTCCAACTCCTGGAAGCTGTAGCTGCTAGAGCGAGCCCTGAGGAAGCCTTTCATCCGAGTGTCTTCCTGGGTCATCAGTGGCCCTTATTATGTAGAACCCGCAGCCTGAAGAGCTCACAAGCAGGCCTATAACCAATCATAGTGTAGAGATATTTATTCATTCCATTTATGTGTATTGAGTTATAATTATGAAAAATTTATATTCATTTCTATTCACATATCTGTGGATCAGCTAGGTTTTGGCTGGTCCAAGCTGGCTTAGGTTCAGATGTGTGACATTTGTCTCTCTTTTTTGTAGGATGAGAAATCCTAGGGGCTTTTTTATCCAGCAGTAATGATAGAAAAGCAGGAAGCCAGGACAACCACACAAACACATTCCAAGCCTCTGCTTACATCATGTCCACCACTATGCCAATGGCCAAAATGATAGTCAAGACATAGGAAAGTGCACTCCACCCACTATGAGGCCAGGCCACATGAATGGGTAATACTATTACAAGGGAAAAGGTGGTAGCCATTAAGAGAACAGCTTCAAGCAAGTAGTAGGAGCAGAAACTGCTCACAGTAAATTAAAACTGTGAAGACATGGTGGCCATCCTATAAACATTTATTCTGGAATTTACTAGAAATGAAAAATGATGTGGGAGATCAGAAAGTAGATAGACAAATGTATCTTTCCAATCTTGGGGCACTTCCACAAGCTTTTTCCTGCTCCCTCCAATATTTTCCCACTAGATCTACACAGAGATGACACCTCCTGATTTAGATCTCAATTTACCTTTTCAGAAAGATTTAACCCTCACACCTCTGCCCCAACTAAAGAATCCCTTTTCCACCACCACCATCTTTCTCTAATACATACCATTATCTTTATTGCATTTATGTTTTTATTCTCTTCTCTCTTTTTTTTTTTTTTTGTTTAGTTGCTTACTATCTGTGCTCCTCACTAGAATGGGTTTAGGTACCTTTGTTTTGTCTTGTTCACTACATCCCCAGTGCCTTCAGTAGTGCCTGAAACCATGGTAGACACTCAAAAGAATCACTGAGTAGATGGATGGATAAATCCATGAAGATATTTGGAAATACTGAAGAAGGGGAGAGAGTGGCAATGATGAAAAAGAAGAACATGAAAAGGAGAAGCAAAAGAAGTAATAAGAAAAAAGAATGTGCCAAAAATTGAGACAAATAAAGTAAGTAGATTTAAAATAAATAAATAAATAAATAAATAAATAAATAAATAAATAAATAAATAAATAAATAAAAGAGGAAAAGAACTTCAGAAGGAAATTGCCCTGTAAGAACCAAAGGGTTAACATTTGCAGCTACTGCCCAGATATTGCATATCCAACAGCGTGTGCAAGGGGAATAGTGCTTAGCAAGGGTCTTGTGTTTCATTTGCATGCTTTTATCCATCAAAATCTGATCAGAAGGCATTGAGTTGGAAATTGTTATACATTTTGCATTCTTCCTCTGTACTGAAAACTATTACAACAATAGGTCCGAACTCGCCCATAGGAATAGAAAGGTCAAAAGACAATTTGTTTATTATAAATAAATAATAATAAATTATCATGTTTGAATATATTCAGGAATCCCCCTGGGGCTTTCAATGCCACTTTGAGTTAGAGCTTCTGGTGACAGCCCAGGAGCCTCAGGCTCTGAAGGTCTGTTTAACTAAACACTGGCTCCTGTTTTAATTCTGGCAAATCATTGCATTCATTTTCTCCTTCTGAGACTCCTACAGGAATTCTAATTCTTACCTCTTCTCTTTTATGTCAAAGATTTATTACTCTCTAATGCTTTCTGGGAGAGTTCATTGACTGAACCTTTCTGTTCACTAATTTGTTCTTTGGCTGCGTTCATTCTGCTGCCCAACTTATCTATTAACAATATATTTTGCATTTCAACAATGTATTTTTCAGGCCCCAAATCTCTAAATACATGATAAACATTTCTTATTCCTATTCCATGCTCCTAAGTCCTAATTTCTCTCAGATATTTGAGTATTTCCTCATTTTAATATTTTTTTTGAAATTGTCTATCAGGGGTGTCCAACCCACAGCCCCAGAATCATATGCAGATTATTTGAGAACTGTTTTGATTGATTATCTATGGAGTCATATCATGAAAAGTACGCATGGACCTTTTCTTTTTTCTTCTTTTTGCTTTTCAGTTTTAATTAGTGTTTGTGTATTTACCGTGTACCCCAAGACAACTCTACATCTTCCAATGTGCAGCAGAAAAAAAAAAGATTGGACTCCTCTGGTTAATCCATAGATGGCATAGAGTAAATATTGAATTTGGTGTCTCGCTATTGTTTTTCTATGAACTTAAGTTCCTTTGGATACCTCAGCTACAATGAGTAAAAGAGGAGAACAGATGAGGTCGGTGACAAAATCCTTGACCCTGGTTTGTTCTTCTGCTGGAGGACCTTCTGATCAGAGAGCCTGTATAGCAATGTGGACACAGTCACTTCCTTTTTCACCCCTGTGATATCGTGATATAACAAAAAATATATACTTGGACTTCATCCCCACTTCCTAGCACAAACCACTTTAGGAATTTCCTGAATGATAGGAGTGAGAAAACATCTTTTGTGTGTGTGTTTTTTTTAATTTTTACTAAGACAGCTTATTTCTTAATAAATCTATTAATTTTCATTTGTAACAGCATTTTACAGGAACAGCTAATTTCTTTAACTTAAATTTTGAGACTAAAAGACTTTCTTTATCATTGGGAAATTAAACTTAGCAAGGGAAAATATTTTAAATAACTAAAATATTCACATGATTTCAACATTTGCTAATGTTAATTTAATAGCAATTGGATTCAGTACTATATTGAAAAGTGACCTCTCCCCAAAAAACAGGAATAGGTTACTAAGAAAAAAAAATGAACACAAACCCTCCTTAATGGAAGTTCAGTATATCTATAGGAAAATTTGCCAAGAACAAGTATATATGTTCAAATAACACAGAGGGCTTATTCCTTCACTTGAAAAGTTATATCATAGAGGGGGGAGACAAGATGGCGGACTGAAGTCAGCTTTCAACAAAGGCTCCCATCCAGAAGGAGAGTTAAGTGACAGGAATTTAGTAAGTATCCTGGTGGACTTGAGCCTCACCAAGAGAGAAGGCTGAAGAACGCACATCAACACCGCTGAGGCAAGTTGTGATCACAAGGACGCAAACAAAAGGTACAAAATCCACCACCAAGCAGACGGGAGTCCCCCTCCCCCATGAGACCGGCTCTAGAGCCCCACAATTGAACAAGCGGGCAGAAATTAAAGGCCCTCCCACTACACTCCACGGGAGAGACCTTCTAAAAACTGGACCTACCTCCCCTACTGGGGTGCCGTGGCGTTCTCCTGCCGGACATAGGGCTGAATAAAACTTTGGGAATCCTTTGCGGGCAACCCTGAATCCCTGGTGCTCCCCTCCCGCCCACTGAGGTCTGGAGGCCTGTCCCCCAGGACTTCGGATCCTTGGGTGATTTCTCAAGGGGAGTGGACAGTCCCCGAGTTGCGACTGGTCAGCATTGACTCTGAGGCGCGCAAGTGAGGAGAGGGCACCAGGCTGAGGGGGAGTCACGCCTCGCAGCACTTCCCTGCGGTGCAGTACAGCAACCCTCCCCTGGCAACATTACAGGGCCCAAGACTGAATCAGACTCTGGCCTCCCCGCTGAGAGCTGAGAACCCCTACTCTCACTCGGGGTCTGAGGGCCTATCCCCCAGGAGTTTGGCTCCTTGGGTGATTTCTCGAGGGGAGTGCACAGTGCCTGAGCTGCGTCAGGTCAGCGCCGACTCTGGGATACGTGAGCGAGGAGAGGGCACTCTGCTGAGGGGAAATCAAGCCTTGGCGACACTTCCCTGTGGTGCAGTGCAGGAGCCCTCCCCGGACCGTAGTATTGCGTAACACTGAATGAAACTCTAGCTTCCCCCCCCCACTCCCAATCGGGGTCTGGGGGCCCATCCCCCAAGAGTTCTGATTCTTGGGGGATCTCTTAAGGGGTGTGGACCCAGCACAAACTGCGGTCGCTCAGTGCTGACTCTGGGGCGCGGGACAGAGGAGAAAAGGGTCGCCTGAGTGCCCACACCAGAGCAGCAGTTCCCTGGAGGTAGATCAACAGCCGTTTTTTCTTTAACGGCAGAACGCTCACTTTGGGATATTCTGAGGCCACACCCCCGTCTCCCTGGGCAACCAGAGGAGGCCACCGGTGACACGGCTCACAAACCTGGAAGCTTCCAGGGCGGGGCCGACCCAGAGAGGTGTTCAGACGCAATTCTCCAGCAGCAAAGACGTTTGAACTCAAAACAGCCCATCTTCTGTAGGCGACGACAGGAACAGAGACAGAACCTCACAAAGTTGTCTGTTCTGTTCTGTTAGCAGCATCCATCAGGGACGGGGCTAAGCCTGAGTGAACACCTCCTTCCCATCACCTGCATCAAACACTCAAAGATGTCAGGCCCCATCTCCTCCTGCTAGATAGCGGCAGTCTGCGGGGGCCTGGCAGACTTCCTTGCGATTCAGGTAGGTGCAAACCCCTGGAGTGTCTGTTCACTGCAGGCAACTGGGTTAGCCATCTGCAGAGATACCAGTGACTGGGTCCAACGGAGGGGCAAAGTGGGGAAGGAGACGTGAACCTTCCCAGACTGCTCTGTTTGCTGGGTGGCTCCTCCTGCCTCCACGCTGCACTGGGGTGAGCTGTGTCAGAGGAGTCACCAGGCCCCTGTGATCCAGTTCCCAGAGACCTCTTGAACCCTTCCACCCAAGACAAGTGCCGATTGAGACAGGTGATTCGGACCTTTTGAACTGGGCTAATAGACTGAGGACTTTTCAGGCAGTGCCCTGGGTGTGCGATTGTAGGAAGGTTTGATTCTCCTTTTCCAACTGGGGCCAGAGGTGGGCAGGCGGGGTGACTTAATTGCTGATTTTTCCACACAGCTGAGACTTCAAGCCAGAGTAGAAGTTGCAATAGGATCGAACAGAAACCAGCTGAAAACAAGACAGAACCACTTTGCTCCACCACACCAGACAGGGCCCCAGTTTCTCAGGCCACAACACTGTACGGGCCCTCGATAAAACCCCAGGGGAAAAACCAAAGGGAGTAAACCATGGGGCAGAATCAGCAGAAAAACTCTGGTAACATGAATAACCAGAATAGATCAACCCCCCCAAGAAAAGATACGGCAGATGTGATTGAAGATCCCATTCATAAACAACTGGCAGAAATGTCAGATGTCGAATTCAGAATTTGGTTTGCAGACAAGATTAATAAAATGGAATTAGGAATTCGAGAAGAAATTCAAAAATTGTCTCAAGAATTTAACGAATTTAAAGACAAAACCACCAAAGACTTAGACACACTGAAACAAGAACTTACAGCCCTCAAAGATATGAAAAATACAGTAGAATCCCTCAGTAACAGAATGGAGCAAGCAGAAGAAAGGATTTCTGACATTGAAGATAAAGTCTTCGAACGCTCCCAATTTCTCAAAGAGGAAGAGAAATGGAGAGCAAAAACGGATCACTCACTCAGAGAACTCTCAGATAATTCGAAAAAAAAACAACATAAGGGTTATAGGAATTTCGGAGAACGATGAAGTAGCTGCCAAGGGCACAGAGGCCCTTCTACATGAAATTATGCAAGAAAATTTTCCAGACATGCCTAGAGAATCTGAAATTCAGATAGCAGACAGCTTCAGAACCCCAGCACGATTCAACCCCAATAAGCCATCTCCCAGACATATCATAATTAGCTTCACTAAAGTTAACATGAAAGAGAAGATTCTCAAAGCAGCCCGGCGAAAGAAAACTATAACGTACAAAGGTAAGAATATTAGAATAACTGCAGATCTCTCTGCTGAAACTTTTCAAGCCAGAAGAGGCTGGTCATCAACTTTTAATCTCCTAAAGCAAAAAAACTTTCAACCCAGGATCTTGTATGCAGCTAAACTGAGTTTCATCTATGATGGAGAAATTAAATACTTCAATGACATTCATATGTTGAAAAAATTTGCCATAAGTAAACCAGCTCTTCAGGATGTTCTCAGACCTATCCTCCACAATGACCAACCCAATCCTATACCACAAAAGTAAACTCACTCAGAAACTTCGGATCAAACTCCAACTTCCACACTGGCGAAAGGATTAAAAATGTCCACTGGACCTTTGAAAAACTCGATACCCAAAATTCCACCAGACTTATCAATACTCTCCATCAATGTGAATGGCTTAAACTGTCCTCTAAAGAGGCACAGGTTAGCTGACTGGATACAAAAACTCAAGCCAGATATTTGTTGCATACAAGAGTCACATCTCAACTTAAAAGACAAATACAGACTCAGGGTGAAAGGATGGTCATCCATATTTCAGGCAAATGGTAATCAGAAAAAAGCAGGTGTTGCAATTTTATTTGCAGATACAGTAGGCTTTAAACCATCAAAAGTAAGGAAGGACAAGAATGGTCACTTCATATTTGTTAAGGGTAATACTCAATATGACGAGATCTCAATTATTAATATCTATGCACCCAACCAGAATGCACCTCAATTTATAAGAGAAACTCTAACAGACATGAGTAACTTGATTTCCTCCAGCTCCATAATCGTTGGAGATTTCAACACTCCCTTGGCAGTGTTGGATCGATCCTCCAGAAAGAAGCTGAGCAAAGAAATCTTAGATTTAAACCTAACCATCCAATATTTAGATTTAGCAGACATCTACAGAACATTTCATCCCAACAAAACTGAATACACATACTTCTCATCAGCCCACGGAACTTACTCCAAAATTGATCACATTTTAGGTCACAAGTCTAACCTCAGTAAATTTAAAGGAATAGAAATTATTCCATGCATCTTCTCGGACCATCATGGAATAAAACTTGAATTGAGTAACAACAGGAATCTACATACCCATACAAAAACATGGAAGTTAAATAACCTTATGCTGAATGATAGCTGGGTCAGAGATGAGATTAAGAAAGAAATCGCCAATTTTTTGGAACAAAATGACAATGAAGACACAAACTATCAGAACCTCTGGGACACTGCAAAGGCAGTTCTAAGAGGGAAATTTATAGCACTGCAAGCCTTCCTCAAGAGAATGGAAAGAGAGGAAGTTAACAACTTAATGGGACATCTCACGCAACTGGAAAAGGAAGAACATTCCAACCCCAAACCCAGTAGAAGAAAAGAAATAACCAAAATTAGAGCAGAATTAAATGAAATTGAAAACAAAAGAATAATACAACAGATCAATAAATCAAAAAGCTGGTTTTTTGAAAAGGTCAATAAAATAGATAAACCTCTGGCCAACCTAATCAGGAAAAAAAGAGTAAAATCTCTAATATCATCAATCAGAAACAACAAAGACGAAATAACCACAGACTCATCAGAAATCCAAAAAATCCTTAATGAATATTACAAGAAACTTTATTCTCAGAAATATGAAAATCTGAAGGAAATAGACCGATACTTGGAAGCACGCCACCTTCCAAGACTTAACCAGAATCAAGTGGAAATGTTGAACAGACCCATATCAAGTTCAGAAATAGCATCAACTATACAAAACCTCCCTAAAAAGAAAAGCCCGGGACCAGATGGTTTCACGTCAGAATTCTACCAAACCTTTAAAGAGGAATTAGTACCTATATTATTCAACCTGTTCCAAAATGTAGAAAAAGAAGGAAGACTACCCAACACGTTCTATGAAGCAAACATCACCCTGATCCCCAAACCAGGAAAAGACCCAACAAGAAAAGAAAATTATAGACCAATTTCACTAATGAATATAGATGCAAAAATATTCAACAAGATCCTAACAAACAGAATCCAGCAACACATCAAACAAATTATACATCATGACCAAGTTGGTTTTATCCCAGGGTCTCAAGGCTGGTTCAATATACGTAAATCTATAAATGTAATTCAGCACATAAACAAATTAAAAAACAAAGACCATATGATTCTCTCAATTGATGCAGAAAAAGTTTTTGATAATATCCAGCATCCCTTCATGATCAGAACACTCAAGAAAATTGGTCTAGAAGGGACTTTTCTTAAACTGATAGAGGCTATCTACAGCAAACCCACAGCCAATATCATATTGAATGGAGTTAAATTGGAATCATTTCCACTCAGATCAGGAACCAGACAAGGCTGCCCATTGTCTCCATTGCTTTTCAACATTGTAATGGAAGTTTTAGCCACCGCAATTAGGGAAGAAAAGGCGATCAAGGGTATCCATATAGGGTCAGAAGAGATCAAACTCTCGCTCTTCGCAGATGATATGATTGTGTATCTGGAAAACACAAGGGACTCTACTACAAAACTCCTAGAAGTGATCAAGGAATACAGCAGCGTCCCAGGTTACAAAATCAACATTCATAAATCGGTAGCCTTTATATACACCAACAACAGTCAAATTGAAAAAGCAGTTAAGGACTCTATCCCATTCACAGTAGTGCCAAAGAAGATGAAATATTTGGGAATTTACCTAACAAAAGACGTGAAAGATCTCTATAAAGAGAACTATGAAACTCTAAGAAAAGAAATAGCTGAAAATGTTAACAAATGGAAAAACATACCATGCTCATGGCTAGGAAGAATCAACATTATCAAAATGTCCATACTACCCAAAGCAATATATAATTTCAACGCACTCCCTATTAAAGCTCCACTGTCATATTTTAAAGATCTTGAAAAAACATTACTTCGTTTTATATGGAATCAGAAAAAACCTCGAATAGCCAAGACATTACTCAGAAATAAAAACAAAACAGGAGGAATCACACTACCAGACCTCAGACTTTACTACAAATCGATAGTGATCAAAACAGCATGGTATTGGCACAAAAACAGAGAAGTAGATATCTGGAATAGAATAGAGAACCAAGAGATGAATCCAGCTACTTACCGCTATTTGATTTTTGACAAGCCAATTAAAAACATTCAGTGGGGAAAAGATTCCCTATTTAACAAATGGTGCTGGGTGAACTGGCTGGCAACCTGCAGAAGACTGAAATTGGACCCACACCTTTCACCATTAACTAAGATAGACTCTCATTGGATTAAAGATTTAAACTTAAGACATGAAACTATAAAAATACTAGAGGAGAATGCAGGGAAAACCCTTGAAGAAATTGGTCTGGGTGAGTATTTCATGAGGAGAACCCCCCGGGCAATTGAAGCAGCTTCAAAAATACACTACTGGGACTTGATCAAACTAAAAAGCTTCTGCACAGCTAAGAACACAGTAAGCAGAGCAAGCAGACAGCCCTCAGAATGGGAGAAGATATTTGCAGGGTATATCTCTGACAAAGGTTTAATAACCAGAATCCACAGAGAACTCAAACGCATCAGCAAGAAGAAAAAAACAAGGGATCCCATCGCAGGCTGGGCAAGGGATTTGAAGAGAAACTTCTCTGAAGAAGACAGGCGCACGGCCTTCAGACATATGAAAAAATGCTCATCATCTTTAATCATCAGAGAAATGCAAATCAAAACTACTTTGAGATATCATCTAACTCCAATGAGACTAGCCTATATCACAAAATCTCAAGACCAGAGATGTTGGCGTGGATGCGGAGAAAAGGGAACACTTCTGCACTGCTGGTGGGAATGCAAATTAATACATTCCTTTTGGAAAGATATATGGAGAACACTCAGAGATCTAAAAATAGATGTGCCATTCAATCCTGTAATTCCTCTGCTGGGCATATACCCAGAAGACCAAAAATCACAACATAACAAAGATATTTGTACCAGAATGTTTATTGCAGCCCAATTCATAATAGCTAAGTCATGGAAAAAGCCCAAGTGCCCATCGGTCCACGAATGGATTAATAAATTGTGGTATATGCATACCATGGAATACTATGCAGCCTTAAAGAAAGATGGAGACTTTACCTCTTTCATGTTTACATGGATGGAGCTGGAACATATTCTTCTTAGTAAAGTATCCCAAGAATGGAAGAAAAAATACCCAATGTACACAGCCCTACTATGAAACTAATTTGGGACTCTCACATGAAAGCTATAACCCAGCTACAACTTAACAACAGGGGGAAGTGGGAAAGGGGGGGGTGGGTAGAGGGAGGGGAATCTGTGGGATCACACCTGTGGTGCATATTACAGGGGTATTTGCGAAACTTGGTAAATGTAGAATGTAAATGTTTTGGCACAGTAACTGAGATAACGCCGGAAAGGCTATGTTAACCACTGTGATAAAAATGTGTCAAATGGTTTATGAAGTGAGTGTATGATGCCCCATAATCATATCATTGTATACAGTTATGATTTAATTAAAAAAAAATAAAATAAAATAAAAAGGAAAAAAAAAAGAAAAGTTATATCATAGAATAGGGAATAGGAATCTGTACAAATTAGGGAAGGGATGGTATTTGCATTCTACCTTGCTAAAAAAAAAAAAAAGAAAAGAAAAGAATATTTTAAAAATCTAAAGAAGCAGCAAATAATAACATATGTAAAGAACTACCGACTAAGCAATTAGTATAGAATTTACCTGATTAATAGCTTGGAAATAATTGAAATGTATTGGGAAAAAATAAAAGTATTATTTAGCATAAGAGAGTTGATCAGTTAAATCACTGGAGCCCATTTTTTTTTATTTTGAAAGAAAAAAATCTTGGTTATGAGATGTTATAAAATTAAATTAGGCAAACTATATATTTTTAGTAAAGTCTAAATGACAGTGAACAAAAATGCTCATATAGGCCAGGCTGAGGTGGCTCACACCTATAATCCTAGCACTCTGAGAGGCCGAAGTGGGCAGATCACCTGAGCTTACCAGTTCAAGACCAGCCTGAGCAAGAGCAAGACCCTGTCTCTAAAAATAGCCAGCATTGTGGTAGGCTCCTGTAATCCCAGCTACTTGGTAGGCTGAGGCAAGAGAATCACTGGAGCCAGGAGTTTGAGGTTGCTCCGATCTGTGATTCTAGGGCTCCCTACCCCAGGATGACTGAGTGAGATTCTGTCTCAAAAAAAAAAAAAAAGAGGGGCGGCGCCTGTGGCTCAGTGAGTAGGGCGCCGGCCCCATATGCCGAGGGTGGCGGGTTCAAACCCAGCCCCGGCCAAACTGCAACAAAAAAATAGCCGGGCGTTGTGGCGGGCGCCTGTAGTCCCAGCTGCTCGGGAGGCTGAGGCAAGAGAATCAGGTAAGCCCAAGAGTTAGAGGTTGCTGTGAGCCGTGTGACGCCACAGCACTCTACCCGAGGGCGGTACAGTGAGACTCTGTCTCTACAAAAAAAAAAAAAAAAAGAAAGAAAGAAAGAAAAGAAAAGAAAAGGCTAATATATAATACTTCTGTGTTCAATGGAAATGTTTATCTTAGCCCTTTTGTCTCATCTAGGTTAAATTAAAAAATGTGTTTTAAACAGTAAATTTTCTTACCATTAACAAGGATTTATTAACATGACTTATTTTGTTTTCCTTCTGTTATTGCTTTTCTGGATAGCTGCTATTGTATGCACAATTTGCACATACAATAGCAGCTATCCAGGAGTATTTTCTCTTTATACCCAAATATAATACCCAATATAATATAATGTTCCTGTTGTATAACCTTGAAGAGTCTTTGATATTTTTAAATGACTTACACTGAAATTAAAAGTAGTGAATTAAACTTTGTTAAGTTCAAAACTCATTATAGATCTCTTCTATATATATTTTTTTCAGTTTAATATGAAGGTACAAGTTATTAGGTTACCATGTTTGCACTTATTAGGTAAAGTCCAAATTGTAGTTGAGCCCTTCACCCAGAGGTCTGCTATATACCCTTCTATATGCCCTTTAGGTGAGAGCTTACCAATCCCCCTCCCTCCCCTCCTCTCCTCTCCTTTCGCACTCTCTCTTTTTGTTATTTGTAATAAGCCCTTTCAACCAAATCTGAGTTTATGATAGTGAGGTGACTCTTAGAGGGAGCCCTAGATAGCTTCAGGATGGTGGCTGGTTGCCAGCAGAACCATCCATGTGATTAGAGCATTGGAACCCTCAGCCTCACCCTCGGACCTCTAGGGAGAGGAGTTACTCACCAATGGCCAATGATCTAACTTAGGGATTGAGTTCAGAGGGATTCCAGGTGGGTGAACACCTGGATATGCTTGGTGTGTGGTACCAAACGAGGCAGGGAAGCTCTGCCCGCCTCTCCCATGCCTTGCCCTGCACACTCCTTAACTTGGCTGCTCCTGAGTTGCATCCTTGATAATAAGCCAGTCAATGCAAGTATTTGCAAGTATTTTTCTGAGTTCTGTGAGCCACCCTAACAACTTAATAAGCTTGAGGAGGGGTTCGTGGGAATACTCAATGTAGAAGAAGTCAGAAATCAGAAGACCCGGGACTTGAGACTAACATCTGAAGTGGGGACAGCTTTGTAGGACTGAGCCCTTTAATTTGTGGGATCTGACACTAACTCCAGATAGGGAGTGTCAGAGTTGAATTGAGTCAAACTGTTGGGCACCCAGTTGGTGTCCAGAGAGATGGGGAATTAGTTGGTGTGAGATAAAACCCATACATTGAGTGTGAGGAATGCTGTGAGTCAGGCTGGCACAACCCCTCTCCCCATCCTCTTCTGAGAATGACCTGTTACTAGGCTATAGACCACACAGCTCTCTGTGGGCCATCATCCTTTGTGGGGATTGGCTTGGGGCCAGACAGCTGACCTATCAATCTTGTCATCAGCTCACCACCCCCCACAGAGCTCCCACCCAGCCTTGCTATTAATCCAGCTGCCTCAGACTCACACTCAGTTGAAGTGTTGTGTTCCTGCTGTGCAGCAGCCAGGAGAGGGTCCAACGTGTCCCGCCTGCCATCTGTAGCCCATGGGCCTGGCTTTCTCTTTCATACTGCCACTCAGCCACTTGTTTCCCTCCCCAGATGATGTCCATTATTTTAGTTCGGTTCTAAAATCCATGAACCTCTACCTCTCTTCTGCATCATCAGCAGTAATAAAATTCAGGAAGTAGCTGGAAGCCATTATTATTCCTCCATCTTGGCTGGTCTATTCTTGTGCATAGACCTGCACACATGTACATGCTCCCATACACACACGCACACGCAGAGACACATGTAATGCACAAGAGTTGTGATTTCATGCAAGCATTTTTCAGGACAAATGCTCTTGCAATGCTGCAACAAACAGATACACATAAACATATTTTATATTTTCATAGAAATTGTTCAAGTGTCCTTCAAAACAATGTCCCAATTTGCACTGTCAACCTTAGTGCCAATTTCCCTATGAAAACCATATGCATAGGGTATTAACAAACATCTCAATGTTTACAACAAAAATAATACGGAAAAACTGATATTGTTCTTTCAATCTACAATATTTTAAAGAATACTGGATTTTTACATGGATACTGGCATTTCTTATAATAGTTAAAGAGGGGGCTTGATCTATATAACTTTCATCAAAAAAGTTTTGATTCATTGAGTGATTTAAGGAACATTCAGGTTACAGAAATAAATGATTAATCCATATAAGGAAAAATGCTCTTTGCCATCTACAGTTAAAGAAATATGAGATAAAAGAACAATATGATACCATAATTTTTATCTCATACAACTGGCAAAGATTTAAAATTTTTAATAATTCCTATGTTTGGCAAAGTCCCAGTCCTGCTACTGCTAGCACTTCCTCCAGAATTCAAATAAAATGATGACCTCTGTCATGTGCTTTTGCCCCAAATTTTGCCTTTCTTTCTTTATAATTCCTCACGCTACTCTAAACAAAGCACTAAAAATCTCTTCCCATCACCTATTTTCTTTACTTCACCAGAACTTGACATTCATAGTCCCTGAAGTATGAATGAGAAACTAGATAAAGGAAGAATGAAATCTACCGGATTTCCACTGATCAATGCTTAGCACTCCAAAGATTTGACACAGAAAAGATTGTGTAGCATCTTAATTTTGGTTTCCTGACAGAGCATGGTAGCTCAAGCCTATAATCCCAGCAGTTTTGGTATGTGCCTGTGGTCCCCGTTACTCGGGAGGCTGAGGCAGGAGGATCATTTGATCTCAGGAGTTGGAGGCTGCATGAGGCCATAATCACACCACTGTAGTCTAAGCTGGGCAACAGAGCAAGACCTTATCTAAAAATAAAAAATAGTTTCCCCCCAAAGCAGTGTCTAAGAGCTTGGGTACAGGCAACCATTTGGGAAGCAATCCCTGGAAACACCAGTAACAAGGTGGTGATTATAAAGCCAGGGAAGGTATAGCAGTCACTAAAGAGTATTTTGAGCTGGTTAATGCTGTGGGCGGTGGGCTGGGTCCCACCAGTGACTGTGAGGAATGATAATTGCATCTCAGAATTGTCTTTTTGAAAGAGAAGAAACCGGGGTCTTTATGCACTGACTTTCCTCCCCTATCCACCATGGGTCACTGTGGAGTTGGCTAACTTTCCTGCTCTTTCAGGCTCTCCTGTGACTTCAGAAAATACACTGAGGTATATGAGTGAAGATGCGTGGCAGGTACTTGAGGCAGAATATTGCTAGTTCATGAGAACTATCCAAGGCTGAAGCTGAACTTAGAAGTAGGCCAAGGGGACGGAGTGGAGTGCACCAAATATACCCACTACAAAATAATAATAACCATAATAATGTATCCGCGGTCCGCACACTGGCCTCTCACAGCTATGATTGAGCAGTAGCCTGTGTTGACGCAAGTTTCCTGAGCTTTTCCAACATGGACTTGCCTCTGGTCCCTCAGAGAATCTCTGCTGACCCCAGGAAAAATGTAACTATCTCTGTGCCATGATGATACAGTAAGAAATGTGTTTCCCCTCATTGTTCTTAGTCCTTAGAGCTAGTCCTTGTATGGAACTGCAAGAGATCTCATCCAGGCCTTTGTGTGTTGAATATTCAGGGACATCATCACACCCTCTCCTCCCACCATGATCCCAACCAGTTTGAAGAGAGGATGCCAGGAGCCAGAAGAGGATCAGAGCAGAATTTGGTTTTACTAATAAAGTTGAATTGGAGAACAATTGGCTATGGCTCCCCTTACCAATCTGGACTGCATGATCCAGATCTCCCCACCTCGTTACAGGGTGAAAAGAGGAGGCAAACACAGAAAGCCTGCTGGGTCTCTATAAGGAGGGAGAAATGCCTGGGAGCAGGTAGGAACAAGATAGGACCAAGAGAGGAAGGAAGAGAGATACAAGGAAGTAGAGAAAACGGCAGGAAAGAGAAAGAGAAGAGAGGGTGGGAAAGCTAGAATAGGGGTCCACTGGAACTCAGTGAGTGAGCTTATTACTAGGTGCACGAGCTTCCTCCCCACACTTCTGGCAAGCCAAAAGCATTAACACAACTATCTTCCTCTGGACCAGAGCAAGAGTGAGGAAAATAAAAACTGGACCTACTTGCAACCTGTTAATATCTTTTAGGCCTTAAGTCTATACAAATTGGGATGCCTCAAGAGGTCACAGGGCATTTCCAAAATTAATTGAAAGTTTCGCATATGGAACATATTTGTTTGAAATGCCAAGAAACCCAGGTGCGAGTTCCTCAATAGCCTCTCTTCCTACCCTACTCCTGCATTTGTGAAAAATGAAGACTGTTCCCCTCTTGGGAAGACGCAGGCCTCCCTAGACATCTCTGGGCATGTATACTCACCTGCTTCTCACTCTGAGCACCAAATTCTGCTTCTGAAAAATAATTATTTGCTGCATTCCAGTTCATGGGAGAAATTTGTCATGGCTGCTAAAACACTTGCCTTCTCAACACAGCTTTGGTGCCTCTGGGAAGCCTGACCACAAAATGAGTTGATTTTTAACTGCAGCTTTCTGGGAACACACCTAATTTTAGCAATTATCTTTGGAGTCACTGAAATGAAAGCTTCTGAAAATTAATGATTCTTACCAAGGTGTTGGCTTCTCTATATGCAGAGATGAACTGTAAAAGATTGTTTAAAAGGTCACGTAAACTGAAGAGTGGTTTTCCAAGGAAAATAGAGAGAGAGGAGTGGTGTGGGATAAAGGAAAGAGTTATGGACACGGAGTCAGGTAACCAGAGTCAAATCCTGTGTGATCACAAGTAAATCACTCCCCTCTGATTCTCAATGTAGTCATTTTTTCAAGTGGAGAAATTGTATGTCAGGAAAAAATGTGTGTGTGTGTATGTGTGTGTGTGTGTTTAACTTCAGAGTTCCTGTCAAGAAGTAAATTGACCTATCTTTTCATGAGAATACACTATTATAGATATTTTTGCTTATGAAATGAGCCATTTCTAAACAAAACCAGGTTAGTCTGGGATAAGACAGAGACTTTACATCTTCTGTATTTATCTAAATGGAGCTGACACACATTCTTCTCAGTAAAGTATCACAGAATGGAAAGAAAAGTATCCAGTCTACTCAGTATTCGTATGCGCCCACCACATGAAAGAAAACCCCAAGTATAGCCTAGCGAGGGGAATAGGAGAGAAAAAGAGGGAGGGTTATGGGGTAGCTCACCTAACTTGCACACGTGAGAGTGTCCAGCACACCCCCAGGGGGAAGGGCTCAACCACAACTTGATCTTTACCTTAGAAACAAAAACAATGTAACCTAAACATTTGTACCCTCACATTAATCTGAAATATCAGAAAAAAGAAAAAAGTGATAACTAAACTGCTTTGTATAAAAAATGATCAGGAATTTAGCATTAAGTCAGTTAGTAGGGAGAGGGGAGAAATTCAAGGAGAATGAAAGGAATTTCCAGCAGGGCAGGGAATTGAAAGTAAGAGATGACCAATAAAATATGACTAGAGAGGATGAAGTTCCCAGGTGAAGCTGTAAAAAGCACAGGCACAACACTCTCCCGTCCTCAGCACTGAGAAGGCTGTACGGTCCCTTTGGAACCCACAGCAGACAGAGCAGCATTAGCTTGGGGCCCTGAGTGACCGTGTGGAGCTGACCCCTCACCACTTGTTGTTTACATGGCAACAATAAATGTATGTTAGTTTGAGCCATTATAAGATGTAGAAGGTGTTTGTTATGGTCCATAACCTAGTTTCTTCTGGGTCTCCTTTCCTACTTTGAGCCTAGGTTCCCTACGAACTTCGGGAAAAATTCCTTTTCTGCTGCATGATGACAGTCCATACCCTGACTGCTCTATTCTGTACCCAGGAGGGTAATAACTTCCCCAGACTGAATTGCAGATGGAGCAGGTAATAGGATGAGCAGCAAGAGCTCAGGGGGAGGGTTATTTGTTACTGGCTCCCCGCTGAGCCCTGGTCCCACCCACCGACTGTTGCTGCGCTTGGCTGGCTGGCCCTCTTGTGCTACCGCAGCTTTGTCAGGTTCCAGAACACTGCCTGTCCCTCCTTGTTGGCACCTTAATCCTTCCCACACCTCTATAAATAGACGATGGCCCCTTTCCTCCTGGGACTCTGATATTTACAAAGTTAACACCAATTTTATCTAAATTTCAAACTCCAAGATGAACCAGGTATGCCACAGGTCCTGGGAACACTCAGGGGTTGACATTTGGAATACGCCATAAACACTTTTGAAAAGATTATTATAGAAGCACCTAGAACATGGGGCATGCTACACCTGTCAGTGTGAACCTGTTAGAAATAAAGCATTTGTTTCAATGAGATGTCCTGGCATTTTACACCTGTCCATTTTATACTAACTTTGACCAAGCAGACTGGCTTCAACTGAATTAAGCTATAAATCAAGGGCACTGAACTACATCTTGAAATAAATTTCTGGCACATTTCATCCTGGCTATAACCGAGGCTTCTTGGGACGATGTTGGAGGGAACTTAAGGTTATACTAAATTCCTGGGGATGTTCTCTTTTACTTCCCATAAGAGGTCCCACTAAACTGAGAAGGTAGGGGTGCCATTAGGGCGCCTCCCTCTTGGCTACCTGCAGAAGCCTTACATGGAATTTGAGAGTTGCCTTTGCGCCCAAGATACTACTACATCAGGGACCTATCCTATGAGCTGGTAGCACCCAATTGCTATGGCAATACCACAGCACTCTACTGAGGGTGACATAGCGAAACTCTGTTTCAAACAAAAGTTAAACAAAAAAAAGCAATCAATGTAAGCTGATTCTGTGTACCCTCAATGAATGCCCAACCATAAAAAAAAAAATAACTTATTGCATAGTAATATATATAAAATATATTTATGAATAAAAAACAGTTTTTAAAAATAAGTAGAATGTCCTGATCCAAAAATATATATTTAATAAGAAGAGAGGTACTGCTTTATATATTTTTGCAAATCTTCTTAACATATGACTTAATAGAAAAGACCTGGGTTCTCTAATCTGCTTCTACATTCAGTTGTATGATATGTTCTTTGGGGGTGAAGTAAATGACGAATTCAGCCCCACACAGATGTGTGATTGGGAAGAGAAGAGTTTTGTAACAATGTTTTCAGATGATTGTGAATATTCTTTGAAGCTACACCAGAACTTGACAAGTGCTTATTTTCTTACATGTTATTTGTAATGTAGAATAGGAAATCCTATCAATAAACTTTTCATACTCCCCTACACTTAAAATATATTCTTCCATCTTGTGGTTGGAGGAAACTTTTAGCTGCATGATTTTGCAACATTGTTCATCGGTCATTTGGAAAATATCAGTTCACTGAGTTATACAGATCTTTCAAATGTTGATTCATTTCAGTAAACAAAATTTAAAAATCACAGCCATGAATATCCCCAATTTCATCAGAAATGTCTCTAGAAATGGGGAACCTGTTAAGTTTACGGTGACAGACAGTATCATGTACAACTAAAGCATAGCACTGGTTACCTTCCTTAAAGCAACAGGCTCTTTTCACTCATTCTCAAGAAAATGTCTGCCAAGCATTTGTATCGGAATAACTGTAGTTTGTCTGTCATCCTTTCAAGAAAAAAAGGGTGTTACATTTTAGAAAGCAACTAGATCATTAAACATAACCATATTTTCCAAAACAGATATTTAGTGAGAAGAGCGTCATTGTTTTACATTTGGAAAAATCTCTGTAATGTTGAGCTTGCAACTTGATTGCTTAAGTGCTTTTTCTAAAAATAATCATCACTTCAGTTTGTAGTACAAGTACTGCATAGCTCCCATTTCAACACACAAAAGACTTGTAATCAAGGCTTAGGACTTAATAGAATTAATAATTTTTACTGCTACATCAAGGACATTTATAAGCGAAACTGGCATTCTTTTTAAAGCAAGTATATAGCAATGAAGAGCACAGTGAATTTGATACGGTTTGGTGCCACTGCATTGGTTCATGGTAAGTGCCAGTTTTATTATGAAGTGGTTATAGTTTTATTACAAAATTTTTTGACCCCCATCAAGGGCTCCACTCTGGAGACCCTCTGTCCTAGCCTACCCTAATTAACACAGCATTTTACACCCCTGCTTACCAAGCTTTTCACCCAGACTGGGGCCATTCAAAGTTGCTTCAGGAACCAGCATCGGTGCATAATCCACAACAAATTACAGAGATTAAGAGTGAACTTGTTCAGAAATTTTTGAGTCATTTTGACTAAGTAATTCTATATCTGCAGAACCTGAAATTTTTTTTAAAAGAGGTTTTGTCTTTATTTTTTCATTTTTAAAACATTTAATTTTTATTGTATTTTACAAAATATCCATCCATGACAAATTAGAATTTTTTAACATTTCTAATTTCCAAATTAGAGGGTTTTTTAAACATCTATAAACAATTTTATTTACTTCCTTAAGACAGATTAGAGAAATAGAATTACTAATTTAAAAAACAACTTTTTGAAGATTCTTTTTTTTTATTAAGTCGTTTGTACATAGATCATGAGTACATTTATGCCATTGTGGGATTCAATGTGTTGATTATTTGTACAAATTCGAGTGCTTACATCCTACTAATTAACATAACCTTCACCTCATTTACCCAATTACAGTGTTAAGACATTGGTGTTCTACACTTGATAGATCCAACTTGTACTTGCAATATGCTCCATAGGTACGGCTCCACTAACAAGGGTTGTTTTTTTTTTAAATTGTTTCCTAGCTTAGCCAATACCACTGAGTCTTCATTACTGTAGCCAGGTAATACATCTTCACTGCAGATAGTGATTCTTCTTGATTTGTGTTAGCTCCTCTTTTCCTTCACCTTTCTATAGAAATTTTAGAAAATCTTATCTATAGATTTGTCCAGAGATACATCTACAAAATATCCTGCTGGGATTTTGGTAGAAACTGTTATACACTTCTCAATTTGAGGATTCAGAAATTTACAATGTTGAGGCTTTTAGTTTATGAACATAACATGTCTCCACATCTATTTATATCTTTGATTTCTTTCATCAATATCATATAGTTTTCAGCACCTGTACGCATTTTGTTAGGTTTACATTAAGTATTTCTCTTTTTTTGAGTGATTATAAATGGTATTGTTTTAATCTCGGTGCCCATATTTCATTGCTAGTTTGTAGAATCATAATTGATTTCTGGATGTTTATCTTGTATGCTGTGACCTTCCTGGCTCGCGTGTTAGTTCTAGGAGTTTCGTCTGTTGGTTTGTAGATTCCTTGAGATTTTCTATGTAGACAACCATGCCATCTGAAAATGGGGACCATTTAATTTCTTTCCAAGCTATATATATTTTATTTCTTTTTCTTGTCCACTGTATGGCAAAAACTTTCAGCATTAGATAGGTTTCTGTTAGTAGTTGGATTCCATCTTGGTTGGAGAACACGTTCTGTATTGTTTCCATTCTTTTAAATGTGTAGGTGTTTGTTAATGGTTCAGGTTATGCCCAGTCTCAGTATATGTTCCACGAGCATTGGAAAAGAATGTAGATTCTGCTGTTGCTAGAAGGGTAGGTCCTATCCCCAGAGTTTCTGCCAATACTTTTTTTTTTTATTGTTCGGGATTCATTGAGGGTACAATAAGCCAGGTTACACTGATTGCAATTGTTAGGTAAAGTCCCTCTTGCAATCATGTCTTGCCCCCATAAAGTGTGACACACACCAAGGCCCCACCCCCCTCTCTCCGTCCCTCTTGAGTTTCTGATTCAGTATATCTGGGTGGGCCTTGAAAATTTCCATTTCCAATAAGCTCCCAGGTTATACTTTTGGTGCGGGTACCACACTTTATAGTTAGTTCAATGGTCACCCAATTGATGATTAGAACCACTGGGATAATGGGTATGGTGATCCCAGCACTTTGGGAGGCCAAGACAGGAGGTTCACTTGAGGCCAGGAGTTCAAGACCAACCTGGGCAATATAGCAAGACCCCTGTCTCTACAAAAAAGTTAAAAATGAGCTGGGCATGGTAGCATACTCCTGTAGTCCCATGTATGTGGGAGGCTAAGCCAGGAGGGTTGCTTAAACATGGAGGTAGAGTTTAAAGTGAGCTGTGATCACACTACTGTACTCCAGCATGGAGGACAGAGCAAGACCCCATCTGAAAAAAACAAAAACAAACAAACAAACAAATACTGAATCACTGGGAGAGATTTTTAAGCTCCTGGTTGGGCTACACAGAGGTGAATTAAATCAGAATCTCTAGGGAGTAGAAGGAAACCAGGCATCAGTACTTTGGATTATCTGGAAGCATATTTAACACATTCATAAGTCTGGTCAATCCCCAGATTCTAAGTTAATTGGTCTGAGATGGGTCCTGACATTGATATATTTCAAAGCTCCTCAGGGACTTGTTTTAATCATGGATCAACAGCATTACAAGCCACAGAACGAGACAGAAGGAACCACCACGTGCTGAGATAGGCTTAGGTACCCTCATTCTTAAACATGGTTTCAGGTGTCAGCCACCTTGCCAGAGCTGGCAAAGTCACTGCTTTGGTATATGAAGCTTTTATAACATCTGACAGACAGACCTCCATTCTTTTTTGCTGCAAACATATAATGATGCACACTTCTCAGGGAGGTAGCCGTGAACTCCAGACCTACAGTCCCACATCAAAGGACAATAGAAAATGATTTATCCTCAGTGCCTAGCACAGTGCCTGGCCCAGAATAAATATTAGATACATATTTACTGACTAAATGTACTACTTTGATTTTCTGAAATCATAAACACCCTCAGAAGCTTTGGAATTTTAAACATCAGTACTAAGCATTGAATTCAGTACATCTAAATGCTGGCTATGAAACATGAAGAGTTGGATCTGGGGCCAACACCCTCAGGAGGCTCAACGTGGACCCAAACAGCTTCTAGGCCATGAGGAAACAAGCACATGTTTCAGAGCCCTTGAGGAGCTGCAGGGCCGGTCGTGTTGGGTAGAACATGTTCTAGTGGTACCGTCAAGGTGCCGTACATCCTTATGTTCTCCATCAAAGCATTCTGACCATGCAGCTAAGCATACACAGTTGCCCTGCAGGATTTGCAAGAAGTCTCATTCCTCTTTATTTTCTTAAATTCCACACTGACTCAGACACAAGCCTGTATTATCTTTCTTGGAGATCACTCAATGCTTGCAGCCCACTTTGGAGGTATGGGGTTTGAGAGGAATGAAATATTTGAATAGGTGTCTCCTAGATTCAGTCCATACTCCCTATCTGTAATAATTCCACATAGCACCTTTACATTTGCAGGCTCAGCTTTCATTCTGTGTACAGTCATGGAGATTTCCACTGGGGGTTGAATGTCTGGGTGTGCTGAAGGCCCAGCTTCCCTGCCAGCCTCACACAGTCCTTTTCCCAAAAGTCCTGCCAAGCCTTTCAGGTTCTGTTAGGGTATGGGCTAATAGCCCTACTACTGAGGTGGTGGAATCTCTTTCCTCCTAGTGTTTCCTCCTTTTACTCATGGGTGGATACACACTATTCTCCCATTCCCCTCCAGAATACCTGGTATCATCCTCTCGGTGGTCTGAAATTTTCATAAAGCCAAGGAGAGATGTTGTCTTTCAGAAATTTTGACCTTTTACTTTACAAACACTTTGAAGAAAGAGAAAACAAAGGCCTGGCTACTTCCTTAGTCTAAGAGAAGCATAGATGCTCTGTTACTATCTTAATTCTTCAACACATTAATATCTCAGTAAGTTATTTTATTACAATAGTAAACTGCAATGGAATATATCTCCTGGCATCAAACCATCCTAGAAGCCAAGGTGGTAGAATTCCCCAAGGGTTCTGGGTTGTCAGGGAAATAGGCCCTGTGTGTCCTTGACTGTGTCACTAAAGAGACCTCTGCTGATTCAGAAAGCTTCCTGCAAACCCAACAGTCACAAACCTTTGCAGTTAAGAGTTTGTACAGTGCTGTGGAATGTTCCTTTTTCTTGGCACTTCATCAAATCTCTTACTATCCAGAAGTAATAGAAATTCAAAAATGATAAATCTAATTATCTGTAAAATCAGCTAGATTGTGCCAATGAATGGGAAGATTTATCCTGATTGGGTTGCTGTTGGTAAATCTGGCCCAAACAAACATTTGATGAGCCTCTACTGGATGCCAGGTGCTGAGGACTGTGAGAGAGAAAAGTCCTCAAGGAACTCTCAGTTTATTGAGGGAAATAACAACAAACTTTTATGATATGAGGTTATAAAATATAAATAAAAACTTCTAGGAGCATAGCAGAAGAGCCAATAGAAAATTTATAAAGGAAATGACATGAATCCAGGTTGTGAAGAACTTGTAAACATTTTTCAGGTGAGGATGAGAGAGAGAGAGCAATTCAGAAAGAACAACCAAAGCAAAAGCACAAGGGCAGAACGTTGCAGACTTCTTAATGAAGGGGTGTGTGTGTGTGTGTGTGTGTGTGTGTGTGTGTGTGTGTGTGATGCGCCAGTGCAGGGAGTAGGAACTGATAGAAGTTGATTAGAGCTGCACATATAAGAAGTTTCTCTAAGTTTTAACCCGGTTCAATGACTAACATGGAAATTTTTTGTTTAGTCTCACAAATACTACTACATGATAACACAGATAACATCTGTTGCACTCTTACTATGTCAGGAGCTAAGTGTACTTTAGGCAGTATCTCTTTTGATCTTTGTGATATCCCAAGAGTCGATTCTACTGCTATTTTCATTCTGTAAATGTTGTTTTCCATGTTCACATACATTATTCTCTGTTCCTGCTAATGGCCCAGATACCCAAGAGAATCACATGTCCCTAGGTGACTAGTTTACTTCTACAGAGTCACACAGTTTTTGGTTTTGCTCTTGTTTTCTTCTTCTGAGAAGATGAAAAGCTCTACTTCCACAAAAATTCAAGGGACCCAGCATGGTGTCGCCTCAAACCTGTTGCTATACCACAGGCCATTTTGTCACCGTTTTAACCCCTGCTTTGACTTTGAGAACTATTGTTCCTGCTCTTTTGACCCTGGGAACATTTTGAATTAAAGATCTTTAATTAGAATTATATCAACTTAGACAGACTTTCTATCCAGAAAATGTTTTCCGGAGTGAATTCCATTAAGCCAATTTAATCTCTTGATCAATTTTCCACATGGCACAGTTAGACCATTTCTTAAAATGTTAACCCTACTGAAATTATTTTCATTTGGATCAATTCTTTTCCATTAAAAATTTGAAATAAAATGTGATGCATTGACCGGGTATTTTCCATATCAAATTTTATTGATCCTGGCTTCTATTTTTTTCTGGGTCAAAATTTTCAGAACTAAATTTTTTTTTTTTTTGTAGAGACAGAGTCTCACTGTACCGCCCTCAGGTAGAGTGCCGTAGCGTCACACGGCTCACAGCAACCTCCAACTCCTGGGCTTAAGCGATTCTCTTGCCTCAGCCTCCCAAGCAGCTGGGACTACAGGCGCCCACCACAACGCCCGGCTATTTTTTTGGTTGCAGTCTGGCCGGGGCTGGGTTTGAACCCGCCACCCTCGGCATATGGGGCCGGCGCCCTACTCACTGAGCCACAGGCGCCGCCCCAGAACTAAATTTTTTTTAAATAAAATTTGATTCTTCTGTCAATTCATAGTCAATAACTATGAATGTGTATTGTATGCAATTCTAGCTGCTGATTATGTTAGTAAGTTAAAAATTGTGCCCATTTTGAATTAAAATAATGATGCTTTTGGTTTCTCACTCATAGGAAAATATTTTTGTGTGCATGTTTTTGCAAGACAAAGAAAGAAAGAGAAAAAGAGAGGGAAGGAAAGAGGGAAAGAAGAAAGGAAACAGAGAGACAGAGGGAGATTAAGAAAAAGAAAAAATGTTTGCCAAGCTCTCAAATGTATTGCTAATATATTTCAGAGTTTAAATGTCTGTGGTTGATAGGATCTGGGACCAATATTTGTTCTTGAGCTGAATAAGGTTATCCTGAGCAAAGGCAGGAGCTGAGGTCCCCATTATCCTTAAGAAGAAGCTTGAAGGAAAGGTCTGTAGTCTAACAGACCATTAGAAAGAACATCCAAGAGACTATTTGATACTTCATAGTTCCCTAAATTTGCTTCAAAAATAGAGATTACTAGGCAGAACCAACCTTGTGTACTTTTGTTCACATAAGCAATATCACTCGAAGCCATCTGCAGTTGAGGGTCTTGTACTCCTGACATCCTCAGGGGTTTCAAGTCTGGAGACCATTGCTATGGATTTTCATGGTATCTCACAAATCCAAAAGAGTAGAGGGCCAATGCCTTTCAGAACCTCCTTTTCAATGCATTTCCTATTGGACTAAGTCCAACTTTTTCTAGTAAATTACTAGATCCTTCTTCTAGTAAAATACTGGATCCCTCACAATGTGGCTGGTATTCACCACTCAAGCTTCCACTATCAATAGCCCCACACCAATGCATACCTCACTTAAGCAAAAATTTTTCTCTTTGCATGTCAGTTTTGCATGGCATCTCCTGTCCTTCTGCCTACATCACACATGCACATTCTTCCCAAATGGTTCTCTTTTCTGTTAATTGGGTAGGGAGGTGGAAGAGTTTTGGAGCGACTGTTGAGAATGTGAAGCATAAGGCAACCACAAGGGTTAACTGTGTATGGGGGGGAGACAGACAAACGTGAGATTTGAGGTGATCAGAAGAGAAGGACTATGGCAGTGGTTCTCAACCTTCCTAATGCCACAATGTATTTTCATTATTAAAAAGGGGTCGCAACCCACAGGTTAAGAACCGCTGGACTACAAGAAACAAGCAATTGGAAGGAACTGGGGAGACAGAAGGTCTGAACGAGACTGTGGGTGGGGGTTTAGACTTAGACTTGGAGGATGCTACAAAAAATGAGAGGGGATGAAGAATAGGATGGGACTGGAGGTGAGTGGAAGGTAGTAGAGGTTTGGGTTGGGGATATTACCTGTGCCAGCAATGATAGCTAAGCACACAAAAGCAACCAGGTATGGAACAGAACACGAAAGCAACAGGTGTGGCAGCACTACAGAGAGATGGGATCTGTGAGGGGTTGGTGCCAGCAGCTGTGAGCTCTTGTGCCGTTATAAGGTGACTGGTTAGTTGGAACCACACAAGAGGTAAGTAAGTAACTTAGTCAGATTGAGAATGCACTGGGTTCTTTTTCTCTGTAAGCTCCCCAGATGTCACTATTTCCTTTCACGCCTTTCTCATTTTCTTGCTCTCTACACTCCTCTACCTTGTCCTTCCATCCTACACTCAACCCCTCACTCTCTACCACAATTTATTTTGATGGCATTGATTGACTGCAAGTTTCCCTGGTTTCTGAGAGTGGGGAACAAACTGTAAGTCTGAGGAGAAAGGACTTCTTCCTTCTTTATGCCACTCCTTCTCCTTAGAGCAGATAATTCAGCATAAAGGCTTGAAGCCAACTGTAACATCAGATTGTTCCATAATGACATATAGTGTGAGAATAGCCATCATCACCTGGAATAACATGTTCCCTCCTTTCTTCTATAACATCCCACAGGAGCTGAGTCTTTCCGTCTAAATCTAGGCACACCGTGGGATTTTCCTGTTCTTGCTCATGTCCGCAGTTCAGCTCTGGGGATGAGAATGCTGTCACGTGGCTGTGTTCCTTGCTTCCACTTGTAATTGTTCAGGTGAGCTTGACACTTGATGGAACACTTGGAGTTAATGCACCACTCAGGGTGGCACAAAGGAAGGAAAACATGGAGGGAACTTTTCTATTGAGATAGAAATTTAAAAATCAATTCAAAAACCCTTTGAAGGCCTACTTTGCACTAATAATTGCTTAAGATTGAGGCTACATAGAGTTGACCAAATTCTCCTTAGCTTAAGGAAGATAGCCTTTAGTAGTGACAGCGATTATCTGCAAAGAGAATGCAACATGCTAAGTGTGTTAAGGAAAATGTTCACAAATGCTCCAGTAATATGTTGGAATTAGAGAAAACATATTTTCTATACATATATAACAGATAAAGCTGTATAATGAGCTCTCAAAAACTGATGAGCACTATACAAATGCCCAATAAAAAATGGAAAAAGGTAGGAATAACGATCATCGAAGTGGCCAATAAATACATGTTAATTAAAATGAGACACTATTTCACCCCAGCAGATTGGCAAAGATTAAAAATGAGGGGTAACTCCTAAACCCACAAGGATGCTGAGAGAAATATATATTCTCATATATCATTGGCAGAAGTATGAATCATCAGTCTTTTTAGAACCATAATCATGTCGTATTTATTAAACTTAAAAATACATATACTGTTTATCTTGATGTGTTCTACTTTCAGTAATCCTATATAAATAAAATTATATGTTGAGATGATAAAACTGAAAACAACTTAAGTAAGTATGGCTCTTCCACAAAGAATGCACAAGATCTGTGAATTCTGGCCTAAAGGGATATTCATTATATGAGAAAAGCAAGTTGCATGAAAATATATATAGTATGATTTTATTTTGGCAAAAACCATGACAAAAACTCTGTATGTGACAGTGTATTTGTAAATGTTTAAATGAATAGGAAGGGAGAATGAAAGGACACATTCCAGGCTGTTTTACACATATAACTTTTCATGGAAAAAATAAAAAGGAAAGAGTAAGAGAGACTTTTTCTTTCCACTTTTTTCCCCAAAAAACCTGGTTTCAAATAGGAAAAATAAAGTAATATATTTTTCCCTATTCTTCCTGTTAAGTAAAACTAAAAAGCCTGGACATTTTCTATAAAACAAACAAAAGACTCTGACATGGAGAGAAGGCAGACCAACAAAGGAGCAACAGCAAGTTTTGAGCTCACTTAGTTTTCTTTTCCCCTCATATATCTCAGACTTGAAGCTGAAGAGGTCAAGAACCCAGAAACGCCAACAAGAAAGAAGGGGGAAAAGCCCATATAAAAGCCTGATCCTTTTTGCCAAAGGACTGGGAAAATGACAATCTCACAAGAAAGAAAAAAATTTAGGCAATAACCACTACTTCTACCAAACACCACAGAAAAATTGTGGTCCCCATTCCCATCCACACCAGCAGTCTCAGCAAGAAGCCTGATCTTCTACTTCCCTGGGAACTGTAGGACTGTAACGAAAGATCTAACATTTATGTCATAAGAGTCATGGAAAGAGAGGAGAAAGAGGATAAGGCTAAAAGGAAAAGTTTTTGAAAGAAACAGTGTCTGAAAACACCCCAGCCATTGTAATGGCAAAATTTCATTCCTTCATTCTGCATTACCACTGTTCACATTGGAAGGAGATTTAGCAAGGCTTACAGGTGATTCAGAAGCATGTTAGAGAGAAAAGCATTGCACTCATAGTTCTCCAACCAGAAATCTTAATCCTTGATTTTTCATTTCATTCTTTCCCCACATTCAGTCAAGCTTGTCTATACTACCTCAAAATTCCTCTTCCTCCCCGTCTTTTCTTTTTAAATCTGCTTCCCAGAGAAGTATTCCTCTATCTTGTCTTCTCTTCACTGGCCCTACCCTTGTCCAAAGGGCCATCATCTTTCACGTGGGCTGATGTGTTGACCTCCTAAAGCAGTGGTTCTCAAGACTAGCTCTATACTGACACCTGGGTCCAATCCCAGGGGCTCTGATTTAAAATAGTCTGAGGGTGGAGTTTGAACCTACACCCTCAGACACGGGAAAGTCTTGGTCCTGAAGCTGATATCAGACTGTGCTCCAATCCAAGATACATACCAGAAGATCACGAATTAATGGTCCATAGCACAGAAATAAAAGTAACATACACTTTATAATCTCCCAACACTATTCACAGGAAGATTTCTCCTTACTTGTTTTTAATTCTCTTGTAAGTTATATTACCATTCATATCCATGGCTTATATATAGAATTTTTTCCAAAAGAGGACCAAGAATTATATTTCCTAGTCACTTTTCCTATGATATAACTTATATTTCTTATCCTCATGTTACTGGTAAGAAAAGGAAGGCTCGAAGAATAACAAAATTAAAAACATGAGAAAGGTCCTAAGAGATAGAAAAGTTACCTAACCTGGTATGGGGACTGTTCAGAACCTGGAATAATTGTTAGTTACACTTCACAAAATTATGTTATTTTCAAAGAAATGTCAAAAATGGAGAAGAGCTCATGATTTAACATGGCAGCCAGAGTACCCAATTCCTCCATGCCCGTTCCTTCCAAGAGATCTTGTGAGAGAGGATACACCAAAGAAATACCATCAGAGATGGTCTGATTGAGAAATCTTAAAAAGATTTAATAAAAATCTTTTCTTTTTGTTTTTGAGACAGAGTCTCACTTTATCGCCCTCGGTAGAGTGCGTGGCATGACAGCTCCAGCAACCTGAACCTCTTGGGGTTAAGTGATTCTCTTGCCTTAGCCTCCCAAGTAGCTGGGACTGCATGCACCTGCCACAATACCTGGCTATATTTTTTGGCAGTTGGCAGTTGTTTAGCTGGCCTGGGTCAGGTTCGAACCCGTCTCCCTCGGTGTATGTGGCTGATGCCATAACCACTGTGCCACAGGCACCGAGCCATAAAAATCTTTTCACTTTGACACTTATGACATTCTTATTTGAGTGACTCGAGGCTCAAAGACTTTAGATCTATCAGAAGAAAATGTAATCCTAGCTCAATCCTTGGTCCAGGAGTGAATGACAGTTGCACAGTTGTAATAATGAGAGCATTGTTTTGTATTCAACTTTTAGTGTCAGCCTATTGGCAAAGAACAACTGTGGGCAAAGAACCATCCTGGCAACATAAAAGAAAAGGGGTAACATAAAAAGAGAGGGAGACGGATGCATAGAGGCAGAAGAAAAAATAAAAGGAAACACTAATGTCCCCATCTTAAAAAGAAAACAGGAAAAGAACGTTGATAAAAGAAAAAAAATGGGAAGACAGAAACCGTATGTAAACTAAATTGCCTTAAATTACAAAGTTGATTTTAGAAGAATTAAAAGCAAATGTACTAAATATTCAGAGGAGGACAGAAAAGAAAGGGTTAGTGTGCCCAAACTAAACCTTTATCTTTCATAGAAAAGAAGAAATAAAAATCGCCTGCAGTAGATAAGCCGAAAAGATAGAAATGTAAGTGTATTATTTAGAGTTCTAGTGGAAGAACTAAAAACAGAAATAGTTAAAAATAAGCTGTCTCTGGAGAAAAGACTGCAGGTGGAAATAAAAGCTCATGTTTCATTGTTTTCTGTTTGTTTGTTTTGTTTTGTTTTGTCAATAAGTGCTTCTGTATTATATGACTTGTTACCATGTTTGTCTATTGCTTGGATAAAAAAAATTTAATTTTAATAGATGAAATTCTGGAAATGGATTCTCAGAATCAATGGTGGTGTCTTGACATTATCCTTTGATGGTGTTAAAAAAAGAATGGACCTGATTTAATGGTGCCTTGGGGAGCAATGGTATCCCCCACAATTCAATTCTGTAAACATTTATTGAGTAAATAGCTTCTCTGTGACAGGACCTCTGCTAAGCCACAGAGGGATAAAAAGATGAATCAGACATGTTTCCTGCCCCCAGGAGCTTAAAGGAAAGTAAGAGAAAAACAGAAACACAACAGATAAGGTAGAATATACCAAAGGCATATAGTTCCATCAAGACAGTGGAAAATGGAGGAAATTTGACAATGGGATTTAATATTAGGAATGAGAAAGTATAGGTGTTGCTGTTAATGGTCCACCTATATCGCTTCGGGGAGAATTCTGGTATATTCTGACAGTATATACTAAAAATTCCCATGACTCTTCACCTATGTTGAAGAGGACCTGGACAGAAACACTTTTTTTTTTGTTTGTTTGTTTGAGTATTTTTTTGGCCAGGGCTGGGTTTGAACCCACTACCTTTGGCATATGGGACTGGCACCCTACTCCTTGAGCCACAGGCGCCACCCAGAAATACCACTTTTAACTTGAGTGACCCTGAACCACAGCAGTTCATGACCATGGGCAGGTTAATAGAGAAATTCCCCATGACCATGGAAGTATGGTCTTTTTAAACAAAGTGCCTTCTGAGTTAAAGCCTTGAAGAATGTCTGAAATTGGAGTATGCAAAGATTAAGGGGAAGAACATTGTAAACAGAAGTAAAAACTACCTGCAGTAGATAAACCAGTAAAAAACAAAAGAGGTGTAAGTATATTATTTAGAGTCCTACTGAAAACAAACACAAGAACAAAAACCAGAAATAGTTTTAAAAGGGGGAGGGGCAGTGCCTGTGGCTCAAAGGAGTAGGGTGCCAGCCCCATATGCCAGAGGTGGCGGATTCAAACCCAGCCCCGGCCAAAACTGCAACAACAAAAAAAAAGCTTCCTCAGGAGAGAAGACTACAGGTGAAGTGAAAGGCTGGCAGTGTTATATGACTTGATACCATGTATGTCTATTACTTTGATTTAAAATTTTTAATTTTAACAGATAAAATTCTAGAAATGGATTCTCCGAGTCAACGGCCATGTTTTAACAGTTTAGTAGAGGGAACAGAGACAGAAAAAGTAAACGTGGGTTTATTTCTGTTTGGAATTTCCCACAATTTCTGAACTTCCCTTTTGAATGAGTCATCTGTCACTCAGGATCATCTGGTTCATGTCTGTCTTCCCCACTTAGTAACCTCATGAAAGTAGAAATCAGTTCATTTATTAATGCCTCCCAAATAGAGGTGTCCAATCTTTTATTTTTTTCTCTGCCAGATGTCAAAAGAATAAGCTGTGCTGGGCCACACAGTACATACACAAACACTAACAAAATCTAATCAGCAAAGAAAAGGTCCATGCACACTTTTTGTGATATCTAATGCCATATATTAGCAAAAAAGTCCTTACAAAATCAGCATGAGGCACAGAGGCCGCAGATTAGACACCCCGATAGAAGATGCTCTACAAGTTGATGAAGTAAGAAAGCACAATGAGGGGAGGGGAGAGAAGAGAGGGCAGCTGGTGGCTTAGTACACAAGTCCTCTGTGTGCCCAGCTACCCCCTTCCTGTACAAATGGAATCTAGCACTTATAAGAACCCCCTCCTCCAGTCATTTCTCCTCACAGTTATTTATATTTCTGCTGGATCCAGTTCTTGATTTCCACCCATTTCTTCACATTTGATGCATCAGACTGGCCCTGATTTCTGGGCTCACTTGTGATATGGATTGAGATTTGTCCATTGGTCAAAAAATACCAATCAAGTACTTAGTGTGTGCTAGGCATCACAACTCAAGGAAGGACTGCACCATCATAACGTCTGACCTCTCTGAATTTATATTCTCCTGGGGAAAACAGATAATTACATTGACAAAAAAACACTACGGGCCTAGCATAGTGGCTGTCACCTATAGTCCCAGCATGTTGGAAGGCTGAAGCAGGAGGATTGCTTGAGCCCAGGAGTTCGAGGCTGCAGTGAGCTGTGATTGCATCATTGCACTCCAGCCTAAGTTACAGTACAGAGTGAAAAAAAAAAGAAAAAAAGACAATGTTTGAGTGATATAAAAGAAATGGACAAGGTGTTGTGAGATAGAATAATAGATGAACTAAATTAAACCAGTGTTGTGAGGGAAGAAGGGAAGTTAGAAAAGACTTTTCTAGGAAGTGGCATTTAAACTGGGATTTGGAAGAAAAATAAGTTAGGCAGGTAAAGGGAGAGAGGCATGAGAGAGAGATGTCTAGAGAAATCAGACCAAATCATTAAATCATTCAGAACCTTGCAGACCACATTAAGTTTTGCTGCAGTAATAAGTATCAATGGCTTACACTAGTAATTTATTTCCTGCTCATGTTATATGTCCACATGGGTCTTGTCTCCACATCACATTCATAACTGATGGATCAATCTTTATCTGAGCCAATACCCAGTCTTACAAAAACAGAAAAAGAGAGAAATAAGAAACTACATATTTGGCTCTTAAAGCTTATGATTAGAAGTTGCACACATTACTTTGGCCTACATTCCATTGGCCAAGGAAAGTCACATGGAAGCAGCCCAAGTGCTGCTGAATAGATTAACAAATCATGGTATATGTATACCATGGAATACTATGCAGCCAAAAAAGATGGAAACTCTATATCTTTTATGTTTACCTGGATGGAGCTGGAACATATTCTTCTTAGTAAAGTATCTCAAGAATAGAAGAAAAAGTATCCAAAGTATTCCATATTACTATGAAACCAATATATAATCACCTACACATTCAGACAAATGATAAAACATAACTATAATTCAGAAAGGAGGAGGGAAGAAGAGAGAAAGGGGGGGAGAGTGGGATGGAGGTATCTGGGAGGAGGAAGGGTATTTGGTGGGACCTCACCTAATATGCATAATACAATGGCACATGTCAAAACTATTAAGAATAGAGTATAAATGTCTTACCACAACAAATAAGTAAGCAAGGAGATGGTTATGTTAATCAGTTCGATTTAAGCATTCCACATTGTTTATCAAATCAGCACATTTTACCCCATAAATGCATTAATGTACACAGTTATGATTTAATAAAGAAAAAAAAATGAAAGTCTCGTGGCTAGTTCTGTGTTCAAAAGGATAGGAATGTGTAATACTCCTGCATGGAAAGTCCCTGCAAATCACATGATTATGCTTGACATCTGTAAGGCAAGGAAGTAGAATCTTATGGCAGATGGAACAGCAAACATTTTGAACATTAATACAATCTCCTACTTAGATTTTTATCTTAGGAACAATGGGAAGCCATTAAAAAATCTTTAGCAGTGCATCTTATGAAGATTTCATAACTTTAACCTTTTAATTTTTGTTGAGATAAAAAATAGAGAATATACCATCTTTACCATTTTTAAAGTGTGCCATTCAGTGGTAGTAAATACATTTAAATGTTTTTGCCTTCATCCCTTCTCTCTTCCTGGCCTCTGGTAACCACCATCTACTCTCTGACTTCATAAGATCCATCTTTTTAGCTCCCAGATGAGTGCGAAAGTATTCTATTTGTCTTTCTGAGCTTGGCTTATTGCCCTTAAAATAATAGCCTCACAGTTCAACCCATTTTGCTGTAAATAATGGGATTTCATTCCTTTTATGGCTAAGTAATATTCCATTGTGCATAAGTAACACATTTTCTTTATACACTCATTCATTGATGGACACTTAAGTTGATGCCATATTTAAGCTATTGTGAATAGTACTTCAATAAACATGGGAGTCCAGATTCTCTTTGAGATATGGATTTTTTCTCTCTTTCTTTCTTTTTTTTTGGTTTAAGTTGCTAGATCATACAATAGTTCTGGTTTTGGTTTTTTGAGGAACTTCCATACTATTCTTGTTGGTGGCTGTACCAATTTACATTTCCAACAGCAGTGTACAATAGTTCCCCTCTCTCCACAACCTTGCCAGTGTCCGTAAATGTCTTTTTGATACAAGCCATTTTAACTAGGGTAAGATAATATTATATTGCGGTTTTGATTTGCATTTGTCTGATGATTAGAGATGTTGAGCATTTTTTACATATCTGTTGGCCATTTATATATACTGTCTTTTGTGAAATGCCTGTTCAGATATTTTGCCCATGTTTTAATTGTATTTATGTGTTTTTTGTTTGTATGTTTGTTTGTTTTTTGTTTGGGGGGGCTTTGGATTTTTTTTTTTTTTTTGCGGTTTTTGGCAGGGCTGGGTTTGAACCCTCCACCTCTGGCATATGGGGCTGGTGCCCCACCCCTTTGAGCCACAGGCACCGCCCAGCTTTGAGATTTTCCTTTTTCTTTTTTTGCTATTGAGTTATTTGTGTTTCTTATGTACATATTCTAGTTATTAATGCATTGTCAGATGAATAGCTTGTAAATTTCTATTATATTCTCCCTTCCTGTGGGTTGTCCCTTCACTGTTTTGATTATTTTCTTTGCTTTGCAGAGGCTTTGTAGCTTGATGTAACCCCAGTCCTCAGTTTTTGCTTTATTTGCTTGTGCTTTTAAGGTCTCACACACAAAAAATCTTTGCTCAGACCAATGTCATGGGTCATTTCTCACATATTTTCTTCTAGTAGTTTCATAAGTCTTAGATTTATGTCTTAAATCAATTTTGATTTGATTTTTGTATATGGTAAGAGATAATGGTCTAGTTTCATTCTTCTGCATATTATTATCCAGTTGTCCTCAAACCAATATTGAAAAAGCTGTGCTTAAAAGAATGATGATCTGGTATCTTTTATAATAAGATGGATGGCACTAGAGACCATTCCTCTAGGTAAAGTATTGCAAGAATGGAAAAACAAACAGCACATCTACTCAATACTAAATTGAAAGGTCTCAAACAACATTTTTGTGCGCATGTAGAAGTAAAACTCATGAGAAATCAAGTAGGTAGGAAGGGGGCAGGGAGACAGAGTAAATTCACACCTAATTGGTGCTATGCACTTATTCTGGGTGAAGGGCACAGTTATAACTTTGACTTGAAGTGTACAAAAGTGAATTATGTAATTATGTGTGTATCACTATAATATTCTAAAATTTTAAAAAAATGAAAAGAAAAGAAAATATTGTCCTTTTTCCATTATATATTTTTGACACTTTGTCAAAGATGAGTTGGTTGTAAATGTCTGGATTTATATATGGATTCTCTGTTCTGTTCCACTGGTGCATGTGCTCTGTTTTTATGTGAGCACCAAGTTGTTTTGGACAGATAATGTACCTTTGTAGTAAATTTTGAAGTCAGGTACCATGAAACCTCCAAACTGACTTTTTTTGCTCAGGATGGCTTTGGTTAATTGAGGTCTTTTGTGGTTACATATAAATTTCATGATTCTTTTCTATTTCTCTGAAGAACATCATTTGTATTTTGATGGCCATTGCATTGAATCTATAAATTAACTACTTTGGGTAGTATTGTCATTTTATCAATATATAATTCTCACAGTCCATGAGCATGGGATAGCTTTCCATTTTTTGTGTCCTCTTCTATTTTTTTCCATCAGAGGTTTATAGTTTTCCTTGTATAAATATTTAACTTCTTTGATTAGATTGATCCCTAGGTATTTTTTTTTGTAGCTGTTGTAAGTGGGATTATTTTCTTGATTTCTTTTTAAGATTATTCTCTGTTAGTGTATATAAATGCTACTGACTTTTCCATGTTGAGTTTGTGTTATGCAACTTTCCTGAATTTGCTTATTATTTCTAACAATTTTTTTGATTGAGTCTTTGGGTTTTTTTCTAGGTATCAGATCATACCATTTGTGAGCAAGACTAATTTGGCCTCTTTCTTTCCAATTTTGGATGTCCTTATTTCTTTCTCTTGCCTAATTGCTCTGGCCAGGACTTCAATACTATACTGAATAACAGTGGTAAAAGCAGGCATCCTTCTCTTGGCTCTAGTCTTTGGAGGAAAGGCTCTCAATTTTTCCCTTGCAACACAATGTTACCCATGAGTTTGGCATATATGGCCTTTGTTATTTTGAGGTATATTCTTTTTAATTTGATGAGGGTCTTTTATCATAAAGAGATACTAAATTTTATCAAATGCCTTTTCTGGGTCTATTGAGATGATTATATGGATTTTGTTCTTCATTCTGTGGATGTGATGCATGATATTGATTTGCATATATTGGATCATCCTTGCATCCCTGAGATAAATTCCACTTGATCATGGTGTATTACCTTTTTGATGTGCTAGTGGATTTGGTTTACCAGTGTTTTGTTGAGAATTTTTCCTTCTATGTTCACATAAGGACACTGACACTGACTTTTTTTGTTGTGTACTTTTCTGGTTTTGGTATTGGGTGATGCTGGCCTTATAGAATGAGTTAGGGAAAATCCTTTTCTCTTCTACTTTTGTAATAGTTTCAGGAGTATTGGGTATTAGTTCTTCTTTGTGTGTTCAGTAGAATTTGGCAACGAATCCACCCAGTCCTGGAATTTTCTTTGTTGAGGGATGTTTTATTACTGATTCAATCTTGCTACTCATTATTGGTATATTTAGGTTTTTAATTTCTTCCTAACTCAATCTTGATAGGTTGTATGTTTCTAGGTATTTATCCATTTCTTTTAGGTTTTCCGATCTGTCACTGTATAGATTATTATGAGAAACTATACAGAGAAATTATACTACAGAAACTATACTTCTCATAATAATCTCAGATTATCTTTTATATTTCTGTGGCATCAGTTGTAATGTCTCTTTTTTCATTTTGTTTATTTACATCTTTTCTCTTCTTTGATTAGTCCAACTAATGGTTATTTTTTAAAGAATCAAATTTTTGTTTTGTTGACCCTTTGTATTGTTTCATTGTTCTCTATTTCATTTAGTTCTGCTGATCTTTATTATGTCTTTACTCTACTAATTTTCAGTTAGCTCTACTCTTACTTTTCTGGTGCATTGTTAGATTATTAATTTGTGATCTTTATATTTATTCTTTCCTTGGACTTTACCATTATGTATTATGTAATCTTCCTACTTTTTGATGTAGTCATTTATTGCTATAAAATCCCCTCTTGGCACAGCTTCTCCAATGTCCCACAGGTTTTGGTATGTTGTGTTTCAGTTTTCATTTGTTTTAAGAAATTTTTTATTTTCATTTTAATCTCTTAAACAGATCCAGTAGTCATTGAGGAGCATCTTGTTTAATTTTCATGTATTTGTATAGTTTCCAAAGTTCCTCTATATAGATTGATTTCTAGTTTTAGTCCATTGTGGTCAGAAAAGATACTCAATGTGATTTCAATGTTTTGAGGCTTCCTTTATTGTACAGCATATGGTCTATCCTGGAAAATGTTCCATGTGTAAATGAAAAGAAAGTATATTCTGCAGCTGTTGGATAGAATGTTCTATAAAGGTTTATCAGTTCATATAATTGGGAGCTCCAGTGTTTTGCATATAGTTCATTGTAATTGTTATATTTTCTATCCTCTCACACAGTTGATTCCTTCACCATTGTATAGTGACCCACTTTGTCTTTTTCTGCATCTATTTTATGTAATATAAGTATAGCCTCTCCTGCTCTTTTCTGGTTTCTGGTTGCATAGGATATCTTTTCCTACCTCTTCGGTTTCAGACTATGTATGTCCTCATAGGTGAACTGTGTTTCTTGAAACCAGGATATAATTAGGTTTTGTTTCTTTATCCATTCAGTCACTCTGTGCCTTTCAGTTGGAGAATTGAAACCATTTACATTCAGTGTTATTATTGATAAGTAAAGACTTACTACAGCCATTTTGTTGTTTGTTTTCTGATCATTTTGAGACTCCTCTCGTCTTTTCCTCCTTTCTTAACTTACTTTGTGGTTCAATGATTATCTTCAGTAGTATGCTTTAATTTATTGCTTTTTATTTTTGTGAGTCTGCTATATGTTTTTGCACTGTGGTTGCCATGAAGTTTTCAAAAAACATCTTAGAGATATAATAAGTTATTTCAAAGAGATGACAGCTTATATTAGATCACAAAATAAATAAATAAATAAAAACAGAAACAATGGCAAACATACACCAAAAGGGCAGAGACAAGATGTCTGACTGAAGCCAGCTTTCCACAGAGGCTCTCATCCAGAAGGAGAGTTAAAGGACAGAAATTTAGCAAGTAACCTGGTGGATTAGAGCTGTGCCAAGAAAGAAGGTTGAAGAATGCACATAAACCCTGCTGAGGGGAGCTGTGACGCCAAGGATACAAACAAAAGGGGAGTGAGGAGAGGATGATCAGCTGAGAGGGAACCACACTGGAGCGGCAGTGCCCCAAGACGCAGAGAAGCAGCCGTTTTTGGCAAAAATAGAACTCACCCCTGGATATTCCAGAGTCACATCCCCTGTATCTCTGGGCAACCAGAGGAGGCTGGGCATCTTCTCAGGTGGCAAACAAAAGCAGAATAGATCTGGGATGGAAAGGAGGCCCTGTGAGTAAAGGGTTTGCCTGACAAGGTACCGGCCTGGGTGGAGCGTGGGGACTAGAAAATACACATACAGTGCTGGCTGACTCCCAGGGCGGGGTGACACAGAGGACCACTTTACTGAGCCTAAGACACACCTGGCCTTCAGGGGATCATCAGCCTAGTCAAAGGAAGGCAGGAGGCTAGAACTGACAGCTAACCGTGCTATGAATACAAACCTGCAGCAGCAAAGACAGGGCCTGAGGTGCAGGTTTTGTGAACTAAACACAGCTTATGTTCTGCAGGGGAATTTAGCTGGAACAGAAACAAATTCCACAAAGTTGTTCTGTTCTGTCAGTAACATCAATCAGGGGCGGGGTTGGAACTGAGTGAACCACCCCCAGCCTCCAAGCACCTGAGGTTGTCAGGCCTCACCTCCCCCTGCTGGACAGAGATAGACAGCAGCAGCCTGGCTGAGGAGACGTAGATTTCCTTGTGATTCAGGCAGGTGCAAACCCTTGGAGTACCTGCTCATTGGAGGCAACGGAGTCACAGCCCTATGGGGTTATCAGTGACTAGGTGTGACAGAGGTGCAAGGTGGGGAAGGAGGCATCAACCTTCCCAGACTATCTATTTGCTGGATGGGTCCTCCTGACCTCAAGGAGCACCAGAGCAAGTCATATTTGAGTTGTCAGCAGACCCCTGCGATCTATTTGCCAGAGAACTTTTAAACTCTTCCACCTGAGACAGGTGCTGACTGAGACAATTGATTTGGACCATTTGAACTGAGCCAATCACCCAAGGACTATTCAAGTGGTGTTCTGGGTGTGTGGTTGTAGGAAGGTTTGATTTTCCTTTTCCAATTGTTGCCTGTGGGGAGTAGGGTGACTTAATTGCTGGTATTTCTCCACAGCTGAGACTTCAACCCAGAGTAACTGTTTCACTAGGGTCAAACAGAGACCAGCTGAAAACAAGACAGAGCCACTTAGCCCCACCACACCAAGCAGGTCCCCAGTTTCTCAGGCCGTAGCACTGTACAGGTCCTTGGAAAAAAACTACCGGGGAAAGCTCAAATGGTGTAAAATAATCATGGGGTAGAAATAGCGGAAAAACTCTTGTAATATGAATAACCAGAGTAGATCAACCCCCCCCCAAGGAAAGATATGGAAGATGTAATTGAAGATCCCATTCATAAACAGATGGCCGAGATGTCAGAAATCTAACTCAGAATTTGGATTGCAAACAAGATTAATAGAATGGAGGAAAATTTTAAATTAAAAATTTGAGGAGCAATTCAAAAGTTGGAATTAGAAATTCAAGGAGAAATTCAAAAGTTGTCTCAAGAATTCAACCAATTTAAAGACAAAACAACCAAAGATTTTGACACATTGAAGCAAGAATTTGCAGTCCTCAAAGATCTGAAAAATACAGTATAATCCCTCAATAACAGAGTGGAGCAAGCAGAAGAGAGGATTTCTGACATTAAAGACAAAGCTTTTGAATGCTCCCAAACTCTCAAAAGGAAGAGAAATGGAGAGCAAAAACGGATCATTCTCTCAGAGAGCTCTGTGATAATTCAAAGAAGGCTAATATCTACCTCATTGGAATACCTGAAAGCGATGAAGTGGCTTTGCAAGGCACAGAGGCCCTTCTCCATGAAATTATGAAAGAGAATTTTCCAAACATGCCAAGAGATTCTGAAATTCAGATAGCAGTTTCAGAACCCCAGACGACTAAATCCGAATAAGACATTCCCCAGACACATCATAATTAACTTCACTAAAGTTAATATGAAGGAGAAAATTCTGAAAGCAGACAGAATTTTGCCTGAAAACCAATTAACTACAAGGGGAAGAATATTAGAATGTCTGCAGATCTCTCTGCTGAAACTTTTCAAGCCAGAAGAGGGTGGTCATTGACTTTTAATCTCCTAAAACAAAATAACTTTCAACCCCAGATCCTGTATCCAGCTAAAATGAGCTTCATTTATGATGGAGAAATAAATACTTTAATGACACTCACATGTTGAAGAAATTTGCCATAACCAAACCAGCTCTAGAGGATATTCTCAGACCTATCCTCCATAATGACCACCCCAATCCTCTACCACAAAAGTAAACACACTCAGAAACTTGTGATCAAACTCCAACTTCCACAGTGGTGAAAGGATTAAAAATGTCCACTGGACTTTCGAAAAATTCGATACCCAAAATTTTACCATACTTATCTACATTCTCCATTAATGTCAATGTCTTAAACTTTCCTCTAAAGAGGCATAAGTTGGCCGACTGGATAGAAAAACTCAGGCCAGGTATGTGCTGCATACAAGAATCTCATCTTACCTTAAAAGATAAATACAGGCTCAGGGTGAATGGATGGTTGTCCATATTCAGGCAAATGAAAATCAGAAAAAAGCAGGTGTTGCGATTTTATTTGCAGATACAATAGGCTTTAAACCAACAAAAGTAAGAAAGGATAAGAAGGGTCACTTCATATTTCTTAAGGGCAATACTCAATATGATGAGATTTCAATTATTAATATTAATGCACCCAACCAGAATGCACCTCATTTTATAAGAGAAACTCTAACAGACATGAGCAACTTGATTTACTCCAGCTCCATAATAGTCAGAGATTTTAACACTCCTTTGGCAGTGTTGGATAGATCCTCCAATAAGAAGCTGAGCAAAGAAATATTAGATTTAAACCAAACCATCCAACATTTGGAGTAACAGACATCTACAAAACATTTCATCCACACAAAACTGAATACATATACTTCTCATCAGCCCACGGAACATACTCCAAAATTGATCACATCTTAGGTCACAAGTCTAACCTCAGTAAATTTAAAGGAATAGAAATTATTCCTTGCATCTTCCCAGATCACCATGAAATAAAAGTTGAACTCAGTAACAACAGGAATCTGCATACTCATACAAAAACATGGAAGTTAAATAATCTTATGATGAATGATACCTGGGTCAGAGATGAGATTAAGAAGGAATTCGCCAAATTTTTGGAACAAAATGACAATGCAGACATGAATTATCAGAACTTCTGGAATACTGCAAAGGCAGTCCTAAGAGGGAAATTTATAGTACCGCAAGCCTTCCTCAAGAGAACGAAAAGAGAGGAAGTTAACAACTTAATGGGACAACTCAAGCAACTGGAAAAGGAAGAACATTCCAACCCCAAACCCAGTAGAAGAAAAGAAATAACCAAAATTAGAGCACAATTAAATGAAATTGAAAACAAAAGAATTCTACAACAGATCAATAAATCAAAAAGTTGGTTTTTTGAAAAGTTCAATAAAAGAGATAAACCTTTGGTTAACCTAACCAGGAAAAAAAAGAGTAAAATCTCTAATCTCATCAATCAGAAATGACAAAGACGAAATAACAATAGACTCCTCAGAAATTCCAAAAATCCTTAATGAATATTACAAGAACTTTATTCTCAGAAATATGAAAATCTGAAGGAAATTGACCAATACTTGGAAGCACGTCAGCATCTGAGACTTAGCCAGAATCAAGTGGAAATGTTGAACAGGCCAATATCAAGTTTTGAAATAGCATCAACCATACAAAATCTCCCTAAAAAGAAAAGCCTTGGACAGATGCCTTCACGTCAGAATTCTACCAAACCTTTAAAGAAGAACTAGTACCTATATTACGCAGCCTGTTCCAAAATATAAAAAAAGAAGGAAGACTACCCAACACATTCTATGAAGCAAACATCACCCTGATCCCCAAACCAGGAAAAGACCCAACAAGAAAAGAAAATTATAGACCAATATCACTAATGAATATAGATGCAAAAATATTCAACAAGATACTAACAAACAGAATCCAGCAACACATCAAATTATACATCATGACAGGGTCGGTTTTATCCCAGTGTCTCAAGGCTGGTTCAATATACGTAATCTATAAATATAAGTCAGCACAAAAACAAATTTAAAAACAAGGACCATATGATTCTCTCAATTGATGCAGAAAAAGCTTTTGACAATATCCAGCATCCCTTCATGATCAGAACACTTAAGAAAATTGGTATAGAAGGGACATTTCTCTTTTTTTAAATTATTAAATCATAGCTGTGTACATTAATGCGATCATGGGGCACCATACACTGGTTTTATAGACCATTTGACATATTTTCATCACACTGGTTAACATAGCCTTCCTGGCATTTTCTTAGTTATTGTGTTAAGACATTTATATTCTACACTTACTAAGTTTCACATGTACCAGAAGGGACATTTCTTAAACAGATAGAAGCCACCTACAGCAAATTCACGGCCAATATCATATTGAATGTAATTAAACTGAAATCATTTCCACTCAGATCAGGAACCAGACAAGATTGCCTATTGTCTCCACTGCTCTTTAACATTGTAATGGAAGTTTTAGCTATCACAATTAGGGAAGAAAAGGCGATCAAGGGTATCCATATAGGGTCAGAAGAGATCAAACTTTCGTTCTTCACAGGTGATATGATTGTATATCTGGAAAACACCAGGGATTCTACTACAAAACTCTTAGAAGTGATCAAGGAATACAGCAGTGTCTCGGGTTACAAAATCAACATTTATAAATCTGTAGACTTTATATATACCAACAATAGTCAAGCTGAAAAAACAGTTAAGGACTCTATTCTATTCACAGTAGTGCCAAAGAAGATGAAATATTTGGGAGTTTATCTAACAAAGGACGTGAAAGATCTCTATAAAGAGAACTATGAAACTCTAAGAAAAGAAATAGCTGAAAATGTTAACAAATGGAAAAACATATCATGCTCATGGCTGGGAAGAATCAACATTGTTAAAATGTCCATACTACCCAAAGCAATATACAATTTTAATGCAATTCCTATTAAAGCTCCACTGTCATATTTTAAAGATCTTGAAAAAAATATACTTTGTTTTATATGGAATCAGAAAAAAACCTCGAACAGTCAAGACATTACTCAGAAATAAAAACAAAGCAGGAGGAATCACGCTACCAGACCTCAGACTATAATATAAATTGATAGTGATCAAAACAACATGGTACTGGCACAAAAACAGGGAGGTAGATGTATGGAATACAATAGAGAACGAAGAGATAAACCCAGCTATTTACCATTATTTTATCTTTGACAAGCCAGTTAAAAACATTCAGTGGGGAAAAGATTCCCTATTTAACAAATGGTGCTGGGTGAACTGGCTGGCGATCTGTAGAAGACTGAAACTCTACTCATACCTTTCACCATTACTAAGATAGACTCTCACTGGATTAAAGATTTAAACTTAAGACATGAAACTATAAAAATACTAGAAGAAAGTGCATGGAAAACTCTTGAAGCAATCGGTCTGGGAAAGTATTTTATGGGGAACACCCCCCCCGGGCAATTGAAGCAGCTTCAAAAATACACTACTGGGACCCCATCAAACTGAAAAGCTTCTGCACAGCCAAGAACACAGTAAGTAAAGCAAGCAGACAGCCCTCAGAATAGGAGAAGATATTTCCAGGTTATATCTCTGACAAAGGTTTAATAACCAGAATCCACAGAGAACTCAAATGTATAAGCAAAGAAAGAACAAGTGATCCCATCGCAGGCTGGGCAATGGACTTGAAGAGAAACTTCTCTGAAAAAGACAGGCACATGGCCTACAGACATATGAAAAAATGCTCATCATCTTTAATCATCAGAGAAATGCAACTCAAAACTACTTTGAGATATCATCTAACTCCAGTAAGATTAGCCCATATCACAAAATCCCAAGACCAGAGATGTTGGCGTGGATGTGGAGAAAAGGGAACACTTCTACACTGCTGGTGGGAATGCAAATAAATATATTCCTTTTGGAAAGATGTTTAGAGAACACTTAGAGATCTAAAAATAAATCTGTCATTCAATCCTATAATTCCTCTACTAGGTATATACCCAAAAGTTCAAAAATCACATTATAACAAAGATACTTTTACCAGAATGTTTATTGCAGCCCAATTCATAACTGCTAAGTCACGGAAAAAGCCCAAGTGCCTATCGATCCACGAATGGATTAATAAATTGTGCTATATGTACACCATGGAATATTATGCAGCCTTAAAAAAGATGGAGACTTTACCTCTTTCATGTTTACATGATGGAGCTGAAACATATTCTTCTTAGTAAAGTATCTCAAGAATGGAAGAAAAAGTATCCAATGTACTCAGCCCTACTATGAAACTAATTTATGGCTTTCATATGAAAGCCATAACCCAGTTATAATCTAAGAATATGGGAAAGGGGGAGAGGGAGTGGAGGAAGGGGGGAAATGGGCGGAGGGAGGGTGATTGGTGGGATTACACCTATGGTGCATCTTACAAGGGTACATGTGAAACTTAGTAAATGTAGAATATAAATGTCTTAACACAATAACTAAGAAAATGCCAGGAAGGCTGTGTTAAACAGTGTGATGAAAATATGTCAAATGGTCTATAAAACCAGTGCATGGTGCCCCATGATCGTATTAACGTACACAGCTATGATTTAATAATAAAATAAAATTTTAAAAATACACCAAAAAATTCTATATTTTAACTTCATTCCCTCCACATTTTGACTTTTAGTTTTAGTTTTCTCAGTTTACATATGTTTGTATTATATACCTATTATCAGATTTCTGTAGCTATTATTGTTTTTGATAGATTTGTCTTTGGGGCTTCATACTAGAGTTATGAGTGGATTGCATACCAGAAATAGAGGATTCTGAGTTGTTTTATGTATTTAGTTTTATCACTGGGTTTTATATACCTTGAAAAGCTTTCTTTGCATGTTAGTGGTTTTGTTTGTTTGTTTGTCTTCAGACTGAAGAACTCCCTTTAGCATTTCTTGCAAGAATGACCTGGTAGTGGAATTCTCTTAGCTTTTTTGTGTCTGGATAAATGACTGTATCTTTCCTTCATATTTGAATAATAATTTTCCTGGATACAATATTTTTTGATAGCAGTGCTTTTTTTTTCTTTGAGCTCTTTGGAAATGTCATTCCACTCCCTCCTGGCCTGAAGGGTTTCCAAGAAGTCTATTGCCAGACATATTGGAGGTCCTATATGTTATTTGCTTCTTATCTCTTGCTGCTTTTTGGATCTTCTCTTTGTCCTTTACCTTTAAAATTTGATTATTATGTGCCTTGAGGTAGTTTTATTTGGACTAAATTTATTTGTTGTTCTAGAAATTTCCTGTACCTGGATTTATATACCTCTTTAAATTTTTGGAAAGTTTTCTGTTACTAGGTTATTGACTAAGGCTTCTACCTTTGCTCTTGCTCAGCTCCCCCTTGAACACCAATAGTTTTTAGATTTGCTCTTTTGAGGTCTTTTTTTATAACTTGTGGGTGGTCTTCATTCCTTTTCATCCTTTCTTCTTTTCTCTTCTGGCTGTGTATTTTCAAACAGTCTTCAAGCTCACTGGTACTTTGTTCTGCTTAGTTCATCCTATTGTAGACACCATCTAAAGAATTATTTAATTCAGCAAATTTTATTTCTCAGTTTCAAGATTTCCATTTGATTTTTTATCATTGTGCTATCTTTTTTAACTTTCTCTGGTAGATTTCTGATTACTTTTCTGTGCTATCTTGAATATCACTGGGTTTCCTCAAATTTCCTATTTTAATTCTTGGTCAGGGACCTCATAAATTGCCATCTTGTTAGGAGCTGTCACTGGATTTTTGCTTTGTCCTTTGGAGAGATCATGATTTCTTGTTTGCTATTATTTCTTATAGGTATACACGACCTCCATGTCTTTGCATTAAATGACTAGTTTTCTCTGTTAAGCTTATTTTGGTTTTTATTTGAATTTCTTTTGGTGAAATGTCACTGATAGGTCACTGCGTCCTTTTTGGCTCTAAGTGGTGCCTTATGTCCAGGTTCACCTCAGCTCTGGTATATGGTCAGAAAGCTACCCATCCCAAAAGGGGAAGGTCCCAGAGGGATTGTACCAGCAATGTGGGATAACCTGGCAAAATGGCTAGAGGTTCAAGCCTGGGGGGGTTGAGGGGGGCTGCATACTTCCTACAAACACTCCTATTGGGCTTCATCTTTGGCCAAGATACATAGAAAAGTTCCCTGGCTGGGAATAATTCCACCTCTCTTGTTTATCTTTGCCTGTCCTCCACGGTGTTTCTCCCTTCGGGCAGGCATGATGCTCCTCATGAGTGAAGGCAAGGACATGTCTCCTACCAGGGTAACCAATAAGGTGGGGGATCTGGTTAACCACCAATATGAAAACCGTAAGTTAGAGGAAGATTTTTCACACACTTGGTGCCAGGCAGAATGAGAAAAGGGGTGTCATAGATGTGGAAATTTTATTTTTCTATAATCAACTCAAAATTTTTCCACTTCCCTGTGGCTCCAGGAACTGTTTCATACTCATACTTGTGCTCTGGATTGTCCCTGGTGTAGATCTCAGTGTTGTTTTCTACTGGGGAGAGTGAAGTTGGCTTGCCTGTATGCCAGCATTGTTCAAGATTCATAATTATTAAAATGGTCTTTGATGTGAAGAATTATTTGAAGAGATCAACAATGGTTGTTAATTGATAGGTTATAATAATGGCAAATATTGGAGAAAATGGTGGCTTAGACTAAGGTGAACATAAGGGAAACAGAATAAAAAGATGAATTAGATAAAACTTTCATAAAGTGGAATTTCTAAGACCTGATGATTTGTTGGATCTGGATAGTGAGGAATAGACAGAAATCAAAAATAATGTCCAAATTAAACTCTCTAAACCCTTACATCATAGCTACCTACTCCCTCTTAGACACTCCTTCCTTTTGCTAAATATCCTGGTATACTATTTTCCTCTCCATTCAAAATACTGCCCCTATCCCAAATGGCTTCAGTACCCATTTTAAGCAAACTAACTGTACCTTCCAAATCTTTTGCCTTCGCAACTCTATGGTCTTTACCTCCACTCCTCTGTGACCATCCTCTCTTGTGACTATACCCTAGACCATGTAATCATCCATCTAATAAGAAACTGCAGGCTTCTGAAATCTTAAATTCTATGATTTCTTTTTAGTAATAGCTGACACTCATCCCAGATCTTTATTAGTTCTTTAATATTTTAATCCTCTGTACTAATGTCTTTTTCACCTACTTGTAAAAACTCCAGCCCTGGATGAACTCAACATCTGCATCCTTCCTACATATCTTTAGGCTTTGATCTCTGCTGGAAGAAATCCCATCATCAAAAAGAACAGAATCATTGCAAAATGCTGGTCTTAAAACTCAACTGAGTCCTAAAATCCATTTTGAATATTTTCTAGGTTTCCTTTTTCTAAGAAAGTTCCTCCTAAACTTGCTTAGTATATTTGCATTGCTATAAAGAAATACCTAAGGCTGGGTAATTTATAAAGAAAAGATATTTATTTGCAGTTGCAGTTTTCAGACTGTACAAGAAGCATGGGAACAGCACTTGCTTCTGGTGAAGGCTTCAGGCTGCTTCCACTCATAACAGAAGGTAAAGGGTAGTAGACATGTGCAGAGATCACATGGTAAGAGAGAAGGCAAGAGTGAGGGAAGGAAGGTTCAAGGGTCTCTTTAACCACCAGTTCTCAGGGAAATTCTCATAACAACTATTAATAATAGAGTAATAATCCACTCAGGTCCTCCCTGAGGGGTCTGTTCCACAACCTACACACTTTTCACTAGGCCCCACCTCCAACATTCAGAATATAAGTTTGACATAAAGTTTGGCGTATCAAATATGCAAAGTATAGCATAAATTTTCTTAAACACTTCTTCTCTGATCATCCTTAGGTTAAGACCTTACCTTCTGCTTCCCAAAGAAAGCAAAAAGTCTATATTACCCCACCTTCCCAGAACTCCTTCAAAAGGAAACTACACCTCACGGTGCCTGAGCATGAGTGTGGCCAACATTCGAATCACACAGTTCCTCTCGCTGCCTATCCCAGCTTGGATCATGCTTTGACTAGCCAGTCATGAATAATGGGTAAGCCTGGTTCAAAAAGTTAGGCTCAACCAATATATTTTCCTGAATTTGGAATTGTGAAACTGAAGCAGCAGAAAGTAAGTTAGCTGGGCAGCCAGCATGAGCTTTGGGTGAGAGTTACTATCAAGCAGAAACCTGTAAACAGAGCTGGTGAACAAGAGAAGGGAAATCAGAGCAGGTACATAGGTAAAAGACAGCAATTCCCTGCTAACAATTACAGAAAAAGGATGTCAGGTCCCGGTTCCAAACTTTATAAAATCTGACTTTACTTTGGTTCCTTGGATCCCTAAGATTTTTAATGTATTCCTCTGTGGTAGATGTTGTTATTTTCCTAACCACACTCCCTTCTTCTTTTTTACCCTGAATAATACCCTAATTTTGTTTGAGGGACAATGTACTAATTAAGTAACAAATTAAGTATACATGCCTCCCCAAGCATCCTTGTAGAAGGGATGGTCATGTGGCCTAATATGGCCAATGAGATATAAGTGGTAGACTGTTGCTGGCATCTTTTGGGAAAAAATTCCTGATTAAAAAAAAAGGGCTCAGCACCTGTAGCAGACTGGTTACCACTCCAGCCACATACACTGGGGCTGTCAGTTCAAACCGGCCTGGGCCAGCTAGGCAACAATGACAGCTGCAACAAAACATAGCCGAGTGTTGTGGTGGGCACCTTTAGTCCCAGCCACTGGGGAGGCTGAAGCAAGAGAATCACTTAAGGCAAAGAGTGTGAGGTTGCTGTTAGCTGTGATGCCATGGCACTCTACCAAGGGCAACATAATGAGACTCTGTCTCAAATAAAAAAAAAAAAATTAAAAAACAGAAAGACTGCACTGATATGTATGATACGATATGTATCTTTTGCCCTTACTTTCTCCTTGGAGTTCAGATATAAAGCTTCAGATACAGCAAATGTCTTGTGGCCAGGGGGACAAAAACTACACACTGATCATGGCCAATCTGGTAGCTAAAAAGAGCCTAAATATCTTATGATTTCTCTAAGTAGCTTAAGAAAATCCCTGACCTGAATACCCCTAGATTCTCAGTATTTGAGAAATGTAAGATCTTTGTTGGACTAAGCACATACACTAGGATTTCTGCATGCAGTCCTAACTGATAACCTCTATTAAGCAAATGTAAGTTGGTCTCAAAATTGCCACAACTGAAAAAAAAATCAGGTACAATTCCATCCACCTATCTGGCCACTCACTGAAAAACTATATGCATCCATACAATCCATTCCCTCCTGGAAGAAGAAAGAGCTCCTTCTACCAGTTCCTCATACACATTAGACCTTATGTCTTTGTCTCGTGGATGCTGCTCCATCATCCACCCTCTATTCTCCCATATCTTCAACCTCTACCTTTGCTCTATCCCCTGATGCTTACTATTTAAACCCACTCAAGTCTTTCCCATTTAAAATGAACCCTGTCGTTAATCCCATCTCTCCTTCTTGTTACCACCATGTATTTCTTCTCTTCTTCAAGGTTCTATCAGGAATTATCTTCACACTTAATCCCATTTTATCCCCTTTCATTTACTTCTTAAATGACCTCATCCCATCATACTACGTGAAAAGAAAAAAAAAAAAAAAACTCTTATTGAGGTCTTCAGGAACATAGAACACTCTACATCCAGTCAAGTCTACCTCATTCTCCCTGTTCGCAGAAGATGCAAAGCCATCTCGCACCTGCAGCCGCACCCGAGTCTGCTCCTCACTCTGTTTCTCTCCTGCACCCTGAATGCATCTGGCTCTCTCGTACCTATTCTTCAGGTCTCAATTCACACATCACTTTCTCACAGGAGTTTCTCCTAAAACACTAACACATCATCTGTTCCCAGTTAAACCCTCTGTGCCTCAGTTTCCTCAACTCTAGAATGGGGATATTAATAGTACCTGCCCTAGAAAATGTCACAATAGGCTCAGTGCCCATACCTCAGTGGTTAGGGTACTGGTCACATATACTGGGGCTGGTGGGTTTGAAACCTGCCCAGGCCTGCTAAACGACAATGACAACAACAACAACAAAAATACCCAGGCATTGTAGTGGGAGCCTGTAGTCCCACCTATTTGGGAGACTGAGGCAAGAGAATCTACTTAAGTCCAAGAGCTTGCTATGAGCTGTGACACAACGGCACTCTACCCAGGGCGACATAGTGAAACTCTGTCCCCCCCCCCAAAAAAAGAAAAGAAAATGTCGTGACGATTAAATGAGTTCGTGTCTATAAAAATATAAAACCCTTGTGGGCGGCGCCTGTGGCTCAGTGAGTAGGGCGCCCCCATATGCCGAGGGTGGCGGGTTCGGACCCAGCCCCGGCCAAACTGCAACAGAAAAATAGCCGAGCCTTGTGGCGGGCGCCTGTAGTCCCAGCTGCTCGGGAGGCTGAGGCAAGAGAATCGCGTAAGCCCAAGAGTTAGAGGTTGCTGTGAGCTGTGTGAGGCCACAGCACTCTACCAAGGGCGGTACAGTGAGACTCTGTCTCTACAAAAAAAAAAAAATAATATATAAAACCCTTGTTTAGCACATAGCAAGAATGATTAAGGGTTCATTCAAGAATGAATAAATAACTCATTTGCTGAAATTACTTCTGTCCCATAATTATCACACTGTATTGAAATTGCCCATTCATTTTGCCCTCTAGATCAGTAGTTTTCAACTCTGGCTTTACAGTAGAATCGCTTGGAAAGCTTTGAAACTTTCTGATCCCTAAACTACATCCATTCCAATTATATCAGGGTCTCTAAGGGTGGTGTTAGGCATAAGCATTCACACACTCTCCTGCACACACACGTGTAATTTTATTGTGTAACCAAGCAAAAACTACAATCTAAACCCATTAATTCTTTTTTTTTTTTTTTTGTAGAGACAGAGTCTCACTGTACTGCCCTCGGGTAGAGTGCGGTGGCATCACACGGCTCACAGCAACCGCTAACTCTTGGGCTTACGCGATTCTCTTGCCTCAGCCTCCCGAACAGCTGGGACTACAGGCGCCCGCCACAACGCCCGGTTATATTTTTTTGTTGTTGTTGCAGTTCGGCCGGGGCTGGGTTTGAACCCACCACCCTCGGCATATGGGGCCGGCGCCCTACTCACTGAGCCACAGGCGCCGCCCTAAACCCATTAATTTTAATCTCTAGCTACATGCACCTCAAATTACCTGAAGAGTTTCTTCAAAGTACTGATGCTCAAGACCATGCTTGGAATTTCTGGAGATGGGGCTGACATCAGCATTGCTATAAATCTTCCACGTGATCCTAGTACACAGTAAGGTATAAGAACAATGCTCTAAGCCAGAGATTGTCATAGTTTGTGAATCAAAGCTGACAAACTATGGATCACAAGCTACATACACTGCATCATCCATTTTTGCAAAGAAAATTTTATCAGAACATAACCACACTCAGTTACATATTTCTGTGGCTGTTTGCACACCACTGTGACAGAGTTGGATAGTTGTGATAGAAACCGTATGGACCAGAAGCCTAAAATAGTCGCCTTAGGCCCTTATTTCACCATCGTATCCATAACACCAAGCGTGGCTTGGCATATGGTAAGCCCTAGAAAAATATTTGTCAATGTTAATTTGTCTCTCTCTCTCTTTCTCTCTCTGTCCCCCTCTTTTCCTCCCTTCCTCTTTTTCTCCCCTATAAATGAATTGCTAAGAATCTCTTGGCTTTGCTTTATGGTTCAATAGAATAAATTCAGCAAGTCTTGGGGACAATGATTTTCATGGAATGTTTCTCTAGCTTCAGGAGACGTCATCAAACAGGGCCCATTGTACTTTTCCTCCAGTTAAGTAGCTGCAAGCAAGATTGCTCTCTGCTTCTCCAATAAGCAATGGGCCTCCGGGAGATTTGACATTTTTTCTTTAATTGCCAGTAACTAAGGCTGATTATTTCCCCTGAGCTCTCCCCCATGTCCATCATTCACACAGGCAGAAGATGGGATGTTTTCCCTGCTACTGATGTTTCCTGCCCCTACCCTCTAAAAAATAAAAAAACTAATAATAAAAACAAAAGGAACTTTGCCCTTCCCCTTTTTTCTCATACCATCTTATTATTACAAAAAAAATGTATCTGCTCATTCGGCCCTGGGTAATCTCAAAGAATGAGCCCTTCCTCAGTCTGTGGATGGAAACCAAGGAAACAGGTACAAATTTGAAGATATTTTACCTGCTTCAGGTCTTTTCAAATCTTGTCAGGAATACAAGACAACAGTGAATTTGGGAAGAGATATAGAGAGCAGCCTTTAGATCACTGGGAAAGCAATCACTGAGGGGGAGTTACAATTTTCCAAGGTCTTGTGTTCTCTTGGGAGGTTCAAACAGCACCCTTCGTAGCATGGGTATGATTTTATTTCTATTAATCTCCCTCTGGGAGCTGCTGGGAAGATACCACACCTAGTTTGGGGCAGATGCTTCCATGCAATTGGTCAACAACTGATTCAATTCACTCTGACTCCATAGGAATGTCAGATCTTATGCAGCACTATTTGGTTTCTACAAAATCGGACTAATTTCCTATAGACAAGCCATGACTTGCCTTTTTTCACAACAGTGCTCTTAAGTATCTAGTGAAATGGAAAAGAATCTCTCGGAATGGGGTGATATTGCCAAAGTTTATCAAATTCAGTTCTTTGTCTCAAGGCCTTATCACTCTAGAATCATAGAATTTGGGGTTCCTCAACGCCTAGTTAGGGAAAGTCACTTATGAGATCTTCTCTTGTATAGTTAATAGACTTGTCAAATCTAACATGTCTGAGAGAGAACTCTTGGTTTTCCCTATTATCCCTAAACTCATTCCTCTCCATATAAGTTTATGATTCTAACATCCACCTGTCTAGTTGCCCCAGCCACAACCTAGGGGTCATCCTTGATTTCCCTCCTTGATCCAGGCTCATAAACCCAATCTATCAGCAAGCCTGGTCACTTCTGCCTCCAAAATCCTGCCCTTTCTCTTCATCTCCAAAGTTACTCCATTAAGCCAAGCCAACATCTCCATTCTTACAGACTATGCACTGCTACTATTTTGCAAATTAGGGAGGAAAAAAACCCTTTTGTTACTCTGTTTCTGCTCTTGATCTGTGACAATCTATTTTCCTTTCAGCAGCCACTTATCTTCTCAAATGTAAACCTCTTCAGGACACTTTACTGTTTCAAGTCATTTGATGAATTCTCTTTTCACTTAACATAAATTACAATTTCCTTTCCTTGGCCTATAAGTTAGAGTATTTTATAGAGAGATCAGAGTTTCTCAACATTGGCATTGGGATAATGGACATTTGGGGTAGGATCATTCTGTACAGTGAGGGTTGTCCTCTGTATTGCTGTACATTTATCAGCATGAAAGAAAGTACTACCATGAGAATATGACCTCCTCTCGCCCCCTACCATAAGAATGTGACCACCTCTCACCCCCTACCATAAGAATGTGACCACCTCTCACCCCCTACCATGAGAATGTGACCTTTTGTAACTGTTCCAGGAGATGGCCCCGAGCTGAAGCAGGTAAAAGGGCTAAGCAAATGTTTAACTGTTAAGCAAATGTTTAACTGTTAATCTTGTCTTAAGACAGTTGAGTAATGAACCAGAGTTCTTCTTATCTAGAAAGCCCCTGCTATGTCTGCTCCCCCTTCCTACTTTATGGTTAAAGCCCCTGCTATGTCTGCTACCCCTGCCTACTTTGTGGTTTTTGCCTTTATAAGCTTGTAAAATCTGCTGTTTGGGGCTTAACTCCTCTGCTCCTGAGAGAGTCACGAGCTAAGCCCCAGCATGCTGGAATAAAATCCTCTTGCTGATTGCATCAAGTGTCGTCTCTTGCGGTTGATTGGGGGTCGCAGTAGCCCAGGACAGAGTGGGGGTCTTGTCCCAAGTCTTTCAAGCATCCCCGGACTCCTCTAGACGCCAGTAGCACATTCCCAAATGCTGACCCTGCTTCTAATCCAGACTCTCCACATTGATCTGAAGCCACCCCCAGGCTCCCACCCATGTCACTGCCCTGGTCACTGCTGTAAATTTGGGAACTGCTTGTCCCTTGCTGCTCCTCTGCCAGGAAGGTCCTTCCTCCAGATCTGCACATACCTAGCTCTTTTCCACCATTCAGGTCTCAGTTCAAATTGTCACTTCCTCAGAAAGGCCTTCCCCCATCATCCTGCCTAAAGCAGCCCATCCACCACCCACCTCTTTAGTCTCTATCTTATTGCCCAGTTTTATTTCCCTTATGTTAGGGTGGAAAGCTTGGTAAATGTTCTGTGTGGGGCCAGAAAAGAATTTCTCTAGGCCAAGCTTAGGATTATGAAAGTATAAGATTATTTTATCTTTGAAAGAGAGGGAATGAGAGAGGGAAAGAGAGCAGAGAGCAGGGAGATGACCTGGCATCCCAAAGAAAGAAAAGAAGAATGCCTGCAGTTGACTCAAGCTGTCGCTGAATTTAAGTAGGATCAAAATGGTAGGTAACTGCAGTTTGATTCACAAAGTATTGTGAATGTGAATGCTGTGTCCATTTTTCTTTGGATAACGTTGAAGACAGATATTTTTCTAGGTATTTTCAATACTCAGGCCTGATGTTCATACTCCCAGGGAACATTTCAGGAACAAAGTCTAAAAGGCAGCTTTAGTTAATAGGTCTAACAATTGTAAAGAAAATTTACATTTCCTTTTGGTCTGCTGGGCTCCTCAACAGCTTGTGAAGAAAAAAAAAAAAACAGAAATGAGGGATAAGGGGCTGCTAGCAAGAGATAGAGAAATAAAGCAGGCAGAGAGAGAGAGAGATGGAGTTACTCCTTACTGAAAAACTATAAGCTAGTAATTTCTCGATTATTTCATTTTAAAGACTGATCATCCTTACACTTCATAGCACCTATCAGTACCTGAAACCATCCTATTAATTTATTTGTTTAGGACTACAACCTTGATGAGACCTTGTCCGTCCTGCTGTCAGGGTGCTGGGGGTACCAGTTCCCCGGACCTAGTTGACCTGGTTCAATTACTCAGCTGAGCTAGAAAGTTCAACCAAGGCATGGAGATAATGGAAAGCAAAAGCAGTGGAAACTGAAAATAAACCTGGAGCCGCACAGGCAGTGTGGATACAAAGCAAAAGTAACCTACACGAGCTTCAGGGTAACAGAGAAAGATTTTATTTAGGAAGAACAAAAAGAAAGTTTGGAGCACTTCCAAAGAGAATTGGAATTGGGTCCCTCTCATGGAGGAGAAAAGGTGAGAACAAGACACAAAGAGGCCTGGCTAGGTATAAATACTCCATCCTTTGAAATTGGCTGCGAGTCTATCATTGGCCTCTGCGCTTCCAGGCAGTATTGTCCTTTTCTATTGGTTGCTGATTATCTCTTCCTATTGGTCCTTGGTTACCTAGGTTACTTCATAGCCACATTTTTATGGGCCCTCCAAACTTCCAGGTTCAGCAGGCCAAGTTTAGCTCCCACACTCCTTTCTTAAGAGTCCCATCTCACCTGCTCTCTGCTGTTTCTCCAGTGCTGGCCTAGGAATTGTATAGAGTAGACATAAAAACTGGTTCAAGGATGACTCAATGAATGGATAAATAAGATTAGAACTCATGGCAGCTAAGACTTTGTTCAGAATTCCTTCTAAGGCCCCAGTCCAATTTGGACCCATTTCAAGGGAATGATTATCTATTACAGGGATGTCCAACCTTTTCTTTTTCTCTGCTGCATGTTGGAAGAATAAAAATTGTCTTGGGCCACACGAACACTAACGAAAGCTGATTAAGGTTCATGCATACTTTTTGTTATATCCGATACTACAAATAAGCAAAATAAAATAAAATAAAATCCTCACAAAATCAATATGCGGCCCCTGGTCCACAGGTTGATCTGATATGAGAAGCTATCACTGACTAAAAATACAGACCTTGTGTTCAAATCCCTGTTCTCTATTCATCAGCTATGTGACTTTGGGCAAGTTGCTGACCCCACTGACCTCAGTTTTCTCATCTGTAAAATGGCAATAACAATTGTATCTTCCTCTTAGGATTATTATAAAGTTAACCAGGTTCAAAAATTTAGAACACTTAGATCAGCTTTGTTCTGAGCTTGGTAAAGTAAAATAACAGAACAAAAAATAAAAATAAAACATGTAGAGTGGTACTTGACAAACAATAAGTACTAGGGGTTTGTTTGTCATTGTTAGGGTTATTGTTCAAGAACTTTTCAGGGGAAAGTCATAACCACTGTAGAGTATAAAACGTTTTGCCTCCTCACTTCTCTGCCCTGACAGAGCCAAAGAAGTCCCACAGAACTTTTTATCAGGTACTTTTTTTTTTTTTTTCCTCTAAAGCTATTTACCTCTAGTTAAAATAAATCTGATTTTATCTTGGGCCCATGCAGGGAACTACTTATGTAACAGTAACCTTTAATAGCTCAGAACAATATAATTGCCACCTCTTAGCATTCTCTTCTCCAGGGTAAATAATTCTAGTACCATTAATGCCTACTTGCTTTTCCTATTCCCTGATCTTTTACATTCGATATTTTTCAGTTTGGAAATAGATCCAAATGAAGAAGGAGGAGAGCTGCTGTTGTCATAGCAACTGCAAAAGGACAGACAACCCAGTTCAGATGAAATAAGAAAAGTTGAGACTTTTTTTTTTCCGTTTTTCTCAGTCTGATTGAAAACATTTCATTGCTTTGAACATAAGACACGTGGACATGGCTGGCGCTGTCATTCTTACACAGTGCCTCCTGATTCTCCACCTTCACCCTCCCATGCAGAAAGGGGAAATTGTCAAAATATGATGAGGACACCTCTATTGAAAAGCACATTTTACCACCACTTTTAAGGCTTAGTTTGTATTCACCCAACATAGCACATAGCCTTTCTCCCCAGTTTTTGTCTTAGTTGCATTACACAGTTGGGCACCTGCCTATTCTCCAACTGAGCTGATAAACTCTTAAAGACCAAGAATGATGTTTGTTCCTTGTATTTATTTTTTTAAATCTTTTTTTAATTACGCAACTAAAGCAGCATTCTGCAACAGCCAGAACAATCTATGTACACACCCTCTTCATGCCACCACTAATTCCATACTGCACACATAAATTTCTAATAGGAAGATAATAATATATAACCAGTATATACCATACACTTGGTAGTCACAAGTGCTTTATTCACAGCAATATGTTGTGGATATTAATGTTCCTGCTACCTTTCATTTATCATTTGCCTACTATATCTTTTTCAACCATTTACTTTCAGAATTTACATATTGTATTGTCTTGGTTTAATCTCCCAGAAATAAAATGTAAATAATTTTTTTTAAACCAAGCAATCTATTAGAATGTGTAAGTTCATGGCCTTAAGCATAAATGAACCTGGGTCCAAACCTGGCTTCTACAATTTAAACAAATAGCTTAATCCCTCTTAAGTTTCAGTTTATCTTCTTTAACATGAGAGGAAAAAATAGAAATTACTTTGCAGAGCTTTGTTGACTTTAAATAGAATTACTTATTTAAAGTGCTTAGCACATTGTCTAAAACATAATAACACTCACTACCTGGTAGCTATACTTGCTGCCTTTTTATAGAGGAGTATACCTCATTCACCTGTAATTTGAAGACTAATACTCGTTTATTTCATGTTTTCTATTATGTTTCCTTAATTTTTTCCTATCCTTTTTTTTTTAACTTCTGTGAGATTTATGAAGTGTTCTTTGTTCTATTTTTTTCTATTGTTTTAGATATATATGTAAATCTCTTCTAGTGCTTATCCTTAAATTGATATAAACTTAGATTCTATTTTTCTCTTTATAATAGTAATTAATATCTGTATCCTCCTTCTACATCAACTGCAGCTGCCTTTGACAATAACTAATCAATGCATGCCTACAAGATATTTTTTGCAAAATAATTCTAAAGTTAATAAACTTAATAAAGACTCTCAGCATCTTTTCACTTTTATCTCCACCTCCCTATTTCCACTTCCTTCCTACATTGAAAGAAGCTGGGATTTTTATTCCAAACTGTCCCCCTTTTGTATTATGCATCAAAATTTTTTACCTTTTACTCTATGATTTACTGATTTGTTGTGTCATCATTTTTTTCTTTTTTTTTTTTGTCCTAGATTTTATTTGTACACTGATTTATTGTTTTCAATTTGCTGAAGTACATCCTTAAGTAATAATTTCAGTGAAGGGCTCTAAGTGATTAAATTCCTAGAAACCTATATATGTGAAAATATCTTTAAATTTTTTAGACTTGACTGGTAGTTTCACTAAATAGAGAATTTCAGGTACAAAATAATTTCTTTCAGAATTTTGAACCCATTTTCTCCTCATATCCAGTGCTACTATTGAGAAGTTTGATGTATACATAACCTATTTTCTTTCTTGGAACCCCGTTTCTTCCATCTGGAAGTATCAAGAATCAAGAACTTTCTCTTTATTCTTGAAGTGCTCAAGTGGGTTTTTGTTTTTTTTTTTTTACTAATACTGCTCAGTATTCTCTGTACGTTTGTCTTCAGCTCTAGGAAATTTTCTTCTATTGTTTCTATAATTGTTCTTTCCCTTTTATTACCTATTATCTCCCTTTGGAAAACCTATTAGATAAATGTTCTAACTTAAAAGTCTATCCTCCCTGAATTTTACTCTACTTTTTAAGTTTTATATGTCTTTATACTTTTATCTGCATTCTGGGAAAATCTCTCACTTACAGTTTCTAATTCAGTCTTCAACTACTTGGTCCACTTATTGAATAGGTTTTGTTCTACAATCTTACATTAAAATTTTAGAGCCTCTGATTTCCTATTTTTCTTAGCAGGTTTTCATGGTCCTGATATCCTCTTTAATCTTTCAGAGCAATCAATGCTAGTGTTAATAATTTCTTCTTCCCCTCTTTAATTTCTACTATCTCAGAAGTTAGTTTTTGTGCTTAGTGAATTTGGCACTTCTTTTATGATCTGCGTTTTTCTCTAATGTTTAGTGATTTTTCAAATTGTATTTTGTAGCTCAGAGTTTAGAAGGACTTTAAAGTGATCCCATGATCTCTGTGTCCTGGTGTTCTGGCCCTTTTGGGCCCCTCTCCCACTGATTGTGAGCAGGACCAGTGACATACTTCTACCTAATAGAATATAACAAAGGAAATAGGACATTACTCCTAGATAGATAAAATGCTCAGCCATCTGAAATCAGTCAATATCTGTCATAAACCATCCCATTGCTGGCACAATGGGTAAATATAATAACTAGTCTATATGAGGGCAAAAGGCTTCACCCGAGCCCCAGCTTGAGACAACTTTGAAGGATTGTGCAAGCTTTAAAACTACCTATAGGGTCAGCTAAGTTTTCTGTGAAGACCACCTCTAAGCTCAATTTTGCCCTCTGCGCAGCCCTGTATTCTCCCTTCCCTTTTACAGTCATTCATCCCGATTGTAAATCCTAATGAATTTCTTACCCACTACTCTCTGTTTCAAAGTCTGCTTCATAGAGAATCCACCTTGCAGCAAACATTAACAATGTATGAGTGTGTCTATCTCCAGGCATGCATCAGCACTAGGCCAGCCCCCAAAGACTCAGGCTTCAGCAGAAACAGTAATCAGGTCCATTCCAGTGGACATAGGGTCAAAGTCTCCCTAATAAACCCCTGTACCAGGCCAACCCCCATGGACAAAGTCTCCTGAAAATCCAAAATCCATGCCTTCTCCAGAAAATCTAGGCTTTAGGTTGGTCCCGACAGACCCAGAACCCAGGCCACCCCTGCAGACACAGATGCCAGGCCCACCCACAGAGACCTATACTTCAGGCCTGCCCCAATGCACTCAAGCTCAAGATCTATCCCTGCAAAAATTAAAGTGCCTGCCAAGTCCACACAAAGCCTGCAGCAATAACCCCAAAATCTCTGGATAGACTGACTAATGAGGATGTCCCTGTCCAAGCCAGTGGAAGAAATGCCTGTTTATTCAAATGGATGGACACCAATGCAAGGCTATGAGAATTATAGCCAGGGAAACATGACACCACCAAAAATAAAAATAAAAACAAAACATTTTTTAAAGTACTAGTAACTGACCCTTAAGACCTAGAGACCGATTGGATTAAAGATAGTGGCCAAGTAACAGCTTCCCTACAACTGGGCACAGTGAGTCTGGGGAGATAAGACTCCAGACATCTCTGGCTGGTGGGATCTGCCTATAATCATCCCTTTGAGGATACAGGGAGTCAGCAAGGGACTTCTGGACCCCAAAAGGAGGACAAAAACAGTGGGAAACTGGCAAGTGGTTGTGCGTGTTCGATTGACCTAATCACACCGGCAACCATAAGTACAAGCAGCAATGAGACTGCAAACCGGAAAGGCCTGACCTGTGAACTGTTTTGGTGTTTTTGGACTTGAACTGTCTTGGGGAGAGCTTGAGCATGAGTGCGGAGAACTTTGGGCATTGTTTGGGGCCCCAGACAGAGCCACTGAGCTGGGCTGCAGGGAGCCACTGTGTAAGAGAACTGCCCCAGCAAGCTCCGCCCTCAGGGTCCCAGAGAAAGGATCAGGAGGGACCTAGTAACCTATCAACTGAGCAGCCTAAAGGCGGGGACTGAGATGCCTTCCAGCCTTAAAACTTAGGGGTAGAGTGAGACCATTTTGGCACATTGGAGGCTCGAGCTGTTGCCCTGGGTAGAGTGCCGTGGTGTCACAGCTCATAGCAACCTCAAATCCCTGGGCTTGGTGCTGCCCAGACCTCCATAAGATCTGTGCTGCGACCACACACCAACCGGGCCTCTGCATGCCCTGACCAGGAACTGCAAGATCCGGGCAACCCTGTGTCCTCCCTCCTGTGTCCAGCCTCCACACTGGCCCGCTCGTCTGGCCAGGGATACTGGTAGCTGTGTGCCCTCTGGAGCCCTCCCTGCCTCTACATAGAGCCCTTCTCCTGGCCAGAGACTGCTGAAGCCTTGGGGTCTCTGTGCAAAGTCACTGGGTGCCAAGCAGTCCCAGAACCATGCGCACCACCTCCCATCCTGTTGCTGGATCCGAGTGTGTCACACACCAGAGCTGATTCCACAACTAGAACTCCCTAGCTGGAGCAGCCCCAGAGGAACTACACAGGGTCACTCCCTACAAAGATCCAGCAACAATAGAGTGATCCCACTGGGATCTAATCATGGAGAGACACTTCCCCAACTCTCAGGACGGCCAGAGGCAATGGCGAAAAAGAATCCTGAGGTGAAATCAATGGAAAATCTCTGGCAATAAGAATAATCAGAGTAGATCAACTCCCCCAAGGATCAATGGGGCAGACACAGCACAAGATCCCATGCACAAACAAATAGCTGAGATGTCAGAAATCGAATTCAGAATCTGGATAGCAAATAAGATTGAAATAGAACTCCAAGCAGTAACCCAAAAGATATCTCAAGAATTCAACAAATTCAAAGACCAAATGACCAAAGATTTTGACACATTGAGACAAGAAGTTGCAGCCCTCAAATATCTGAGAAACACAGTAGAATCCCTCAGCAAGAGAATGGACCAAGCAGAAGAAAGGATTTCTGACATTGAAGACAAAGTTTACGAATGCTCCCAAACTCTCAAAGAGGATAAGAAATGGAGGGCATAAACAAATCACTCTCTCAGAGAGCTCTGGGATAATTCAAAGAAAACCAATATTCATCTTATATGGATCCCAGAAAGTGACGAAGTGACATCAAAAGGCACAGAGTCTCTTCTCCATGAGATTATAAAGGAGAACTTTCCAGACATGCCAAGACATTCTGAAATTCAGATAGCAGACAGTTTAGGAACTCCAGCACGACTCAACCCAAATAAGACATCCCCCAGACACATCATAATCAATTTCACTAAAGTTAATATGAAGGAGAAAATTCTGAAAGCCACCAGACAAAAGAAAACCATTACCTACAAGGGGAAGAATATTAGAATAACTGCAGATCTCTCTGCTGAAACCCTTCAAGGTAGAAGAGGACGGTCATCGACTTTTAATCTCCTAAAACAAAATAACTTTCAACCCAGGATCCTATACCCAGCTAAACTGAGTTTCACTTATGATGGAGAAATTAAATACTTCAATGACATTCACATGTTGAAGAAATTTGCCATAAGTAAACCAGCTCTCCAGGATATACTCAGACCTATCCTCCATAAAGACCAACGTAATCCTCTACCACAAAAGTAAACTCACCCAGAATTTTGATCAAATTCCAACTTCCACAGTCACAAAAGGATTAAAAATGTCCAATGGACTCTTGAAAGGCTTATCAATATTCTCAATTAATGTGAATGGTTTAAACTGTCCTCTAAACAGGCACAGGTTGGCTGACTGGATACAAAAACTCAAGCCAGATGTCTGCTGCATACAAGAATCGCATCTTACATTAAAAGATGAATATAGACTCAAGGTAAAGAGATGGTCATCTATATTCCAGGCAAATGGAAAGCAGAAAAAAGCAGGCATTCCAATCCTGTTCACAGATGTAATAGGCTTTAAACCAACCAAAATAATTAAGGATAAGGATGGATACTTCATATTTATTAAAGGTAATACTCAATATGATGAGATCTCTATTATTAATATTTATGCACCCAACCACAACGCACCACAATTTATAAGAGAATCTCTAACAGACATGAGCAACTCAATTTCCTCCACTTCCATAGTAGTTGGAGATTTTAACACACCCTTAGCAGTGCTGGATAGATCCTCCAAAAAGAAGCTAAGCAAAGAAATTTTAGATTTAAACTTAACCATTCAACATCTGGACTTAACAGATAACTACAGAACATTTCATCCCAACAAAACTGAATACACATTCTTCTCATCAGTCCCCAGAACACACTCCAAAATCGACCACATCCTAGCCCACAAATCTAACCTCAGCAAATTTAAAAAAATAGAAATTATTCCTTGCATCTTCTCAGACCATCATGGAATAAAAGTTGAACTCAATAACAACAGGAGCCTGCATACACAAGAACATGGAAGCTAAACAACCTTATGCTGAAGGATAGATGGGTTATACACGAGATTAAGAAGGCAATCACCGAGAAGGGAACACTTTTACACTGCTGGTGGGACTGCAAACTAGTACAACCTTTCTGGAAGGAAGTATGGAGAAACCTCAAAGCACTCAAGCTAGACCTCCCATTTGATCCTGCAATCCCATTACTAGGCATCTACCCAGAAGGAAAAAAATCCTTTTACCATAAGGACACTTGTACTAGACTGTTTATTGCAGCTCAATTTACAATCGCCAAAATGTGGAAACAGCCTAAATGCCCACTAACCCAGGAATGGATTAACAAGCTGTGGTATATGTATACCATGGAATACTATTCAGCCATTAAAAAAAATGGAGACTTTACATCCTTCGTATTAACCTGGATGGACGTGGAAGACATTATTCTTAGTAAAGCATCACAAGAATGGAGAAGCATGAATCCTATGTACTCAATTTTGATATGAGGACAATTAATGACAATTATGGTTATGGGGGGGAAACAGAAAGAGGGAAGGAGGGAGGGGGGTGGGGCCTTGGTGTGTGTCACACTTTATGGGGGCAAGACACGATTGCAAGAGGGACTTTACCTAACAATTGCAATCAGTGTAACCTGGCTTATTGTACCCTCAATGAATCCCCAACAATAAAAAAGAAAAAAAAAAAAGAAGGCAACCACCAAATTTTGGGAACAAGCCAACAGTCAAGACAGGAATTATCAGAACATCTGGGATACTGCAAAGGCAGTCCTAAGAGGGAAATTTATAGCACTGCAAGCCTTCCTCAAGAAAACAAAAAGAGAGGAAGTTAATAACTTAATGGGACATCTCAAGCAACTGGAGAAGAAAGAACATTCCAACCCCAAACGAAGCAGAAGAAAAGAAATAATAAAAATCAGAGCAGAACTAAATGAAATTGAAAACAAAAGAATTATACAACAGATCAATAAATCCTAAAGTTGGTTTTTTGAAAAGATCAATAAAATAGATAAACCTTTGGCCAGCCTAACCAGGAAAAAAAGAGTAAAATCTCTAATTTCATCAATCAGAAATGGTAAAGATGAAATAACAACAGTTTCATCCCAGAAATTCAAAAAATCCTTAACGAATACTACAAGAAACTCTACTCTCAGAAATATGAAAATCTGAAAGAAATCAACCAATACCTGGAAGTATACCACCTACGAAGAATTACCCAGAACATGGTGGAAATGTTGAACAGGCCTACATCAAGTTCTGAAATAGCATCAACTATACAAAATCTCCCTAAAAAGAAAAGCCCAGGACCAGATGGCTTTACATCAGAATTCTACCAAACCTTTAAAGGAGAACTAGTACCTATACTACTAAACCTTTTCCAAAATATAGAAAAAGAAGGAATATTACCCAACACATTCTACGAATCAAACATCACCTTGATCCCCAAACCAGGGAAAGATCCAACAGGAAAAGAAAATTATAGACCAATATCACTAATGAATATTGATGCTAAAATACTCAATAAGATCCTAACAAACAGAATCCAACAACACATCAAAAAAAAATACACACCATGACCTACTGGGATTTATCCCAGGGTCTCAAGGCTGGTTCAATACACGTAAATCTATAAATGTAATTCAACACATAAACAAACTAAAAAATAAGGACCATAAGATTCTTTCAATTGATGCAGAAAAGCTTTTGATAATATCCAGCATCCCTTCATGATCAGAACACTTAAGAATATTGGTATAGAAGGGACATTTCTTAAACTAATAGAGGCCATCTAGAGGAAACCCACAGCCAATATTGTATTGAATGGAGTTAAATTGAAATCATTTCCACTTAGATCAGGAACCAGGTAATGTTGCCCATTGTCTCCATTGCTCTTTAACATTGTAATGGAAGTTTTAGCCATTGCAATTAGGGAAGAAAAGGCAATCAAGGGTATCCACATAGGGTCAGAAGAGATCAAACTTTCACTCTTTGCAGATGATATGATCGTGTATCTGGAAAACACTAGGGATTCTACTACAAAACTTTTAGAAGTGATCAAGGAACACAGCAATGTCTCAGGCTACAAAATCAACACCCATAAATCTGTAGCCTTTATATATACCAACAATAACCAAGCTGAAAAAACAGTCAAGGACTCTATTCCTTTCACAGTAGTGCCAAAGAAGATGAAATATTTGGGAGTATACCTGACAAAGGATGTGAAAGATCTCTACAAAGAGAACTATGAAACTTTAAGAAAAGAAATAGCTGAAGATGTTAACAGATGGAAAAACATACCTTGCTTATGGCTGGGAAGAACCAATATTGTTAAAATGTCCATACTACCCAAGCAATATATAATTTTAATGCAATTCCTATTAAAGTTCCATTGTCATATTTTAAAGATCTTGAAAAAAACAATTACTTCGTTTTATATGGAATCAGAAAAAACTTCGAATAACCAAAACATTACTCAGCAATAAAAACAAAGCAGGAGACTGAGACTTGACCCTAGTACCAGACCTGAGACTGTACTATAAATCGATAGTGATCAAAACAGCATGGTACTGGCACAAAAGCAGAGAAGTAGATGTCTGGAACAGAATAGAGAACCAAGAAATGAATCCAGCTACTTACCGTTATTTGATCTTTGACAAACCAATTAAAAACATTCAGTGGGGAAAAGATTCCCTATTTAACAAATGGTGCTGGGTAAACTGGCTGGCAACCTGTAGAAGATTGAAACTGGACCCACACCTTTCACCATTAACTAAGATAGACTCTCACTGGATAAAAGATTTAAACTTAAGACATGAAACTATAAAAATACTTGAAGAAATTGGAGGGAAAACTCTTGAAGGAATCGGCCTGGGTAAATATTTTATGAGGAGGACTCCCCAGGCAATTGAAGCAGTATCAAAAATACACTACTGGGACCTGATCAAACTAAAAAGCTTCTGCACAGCCAAGAACATAGTAAGTAAAGCAAGCAGACAGCCCTCAGAATGGGAGAAAATACTTGCAGGTAATACCTCCAATAAAGGTCTAATAACTAGAATCCACAGAGAACTCAAACGTATTAGCAAGTGATCCCATCTCAGGGTGGGCAAGGGACTTGAAGAGAAACTTCTCTAAAGAAGACAGACGCAAGATCTACAAACACATGAAAAAAAGCTCATCTTCCTTAATCATCAGAGAAATGCAAATCAAAACTACTTTGAGATATCACCTAACCCCAGTAAGAGTAGCCCACATAGCAAAATCCCAAAACTAGAGATGTTGGCGTGGATGTGGAGAAAAGGGCAAACTGCTGGTCGAAATGCACATTAATACGTTCCTTCTGGAAGGATGTTTGGAGAATACTTAGAGACCTAAAAATAGACCTGCCATTCCATCCTATAATTCCTTTACTAGGTTTATACCCAGAAGACCAAAAGTCACAATATAACAAAGGCATCTGTACCAGAATGTTTATTGCAGCCCAATTCATAATTGCTAAGTCATGGAAGAAGCCCAAGTGTCCATCGACCCACGAATGGACTAGCAAATTGTGGTACATGTATACCATGGAATATTATGCAACCTTAAAGAAAGATGGAGACTTTACCTCTTTCGTGTTTACATGGATGGAGCTGGAACATATTCTTCTTAGCAAAGTATCTCAGGAATGGAAGAAAAAGTATCCAATGTACTCAGCTCTACTATGAAGCTAAATTATAGCTTTCACATGAAGGCTATAACCCAACTACAGCACAAGACTATGGGGAAAGGGGAAGGGGAAGGAAGGGGAAGGGAGGGGGGAGGTTTTGGTGGAGGGAGGGTAATGGGTGGGGCCACACCTACAGTGCATCTTAGAATGGGTACAGGCGAAACTTACTAAATGCAGAATACAAATGCCTACATACAGTAACTAAGAAAATGCCATGAAGGCTACGTTGAACAGTTTGATGAGAATATTTCAGATTGTATATGAAACCCGCACATTGTACCCCTTGATTGCACTAATGTACATAGCTATGATTTAACAATAAAAATAAATAAATTAAAAAAAAACGTAGAGAACTATGAATGAGTTTGACAAAAAATTCAAAATAATCATCTTTATAAAACATGGTGAGCTACAAGAGAACACACATCACTAAATGGCACCAGGAAAGCAATACATGAACAAATGACGTTCGATAAAGAAAAGCCATAAAAGAACCAAATGGAAATTCTAGACCTAAATATAATGACTGAACTGAAAAAAAAAAAAGAAAAACCTTAGAGAGTTTCAACAATAGATTCAATCAAGTAGAAAAATGAATCAGCAAGTTTGAACACAGGTCATTTCAAATTGCTCAGACAGAAAAACATAATGAAGTAAGAATGACAGAAATCTCCTACAAGATTTGGAACACCATCAAGCAAACCAAGCTATGAATTAAGAGAGTTCCAGAAGCAGCAAAGGAAAAGAAAGATTCTTAATGCTAATTAAAAATATGACAGAAAGCTTCCTAAATCTGAAAAATGAAAGGAACATCCAGATCCATGAAGCCCAAAGAAATCCAAATTAAAAAGAGAGATGTTCACCAAGACACATTATAATCAAATTCTCAAAAGTCAGATATGAAGAGAAAATTTTGAATGCAACAAGAGAAAAGCAGCTCATGACATAAAAGTGAACTCCAATTAGACTATCAATGGATTTCTCAGTAGAAACCTTACATGCCAGGAGGGATTGGGATAATATATTCAAATGCTAAAAGAAAATTTAATCACTGATTTGGAATACTATATGCAGCAAAGCTATCTTTCAGAAATTAAGGAGAGATACATTCTCAGAGAAACACAGGCTGAGGCTAGACCTGCCACCCAAGAAATGATAAGATGCTTATTTACAATGAAAAACATAAAGGCATAAAACTCACTATAAAGGTAAGAATATAATCAAATTTAGAATATTCTAATACTGTAATGGTAGTCACTTTTAATTCCAGTATAAAAGTTAAAAAACAAAAGTATTTAAAATAACTATACCTATAATAATCTGTTAATGAATACACAACATAAAAGGTAAGTGTAACATCAATGATATAGCATATGGGGACAAGTTAAGGTATTTAGAGTTGTAGGCAGTTGAAGATAAGATATTGTCAGCTTGAAACAAATTGATATAAATATAAAATGTTTTATAAAAGTGATCATGATAACCACAAAGGAAAAACCCTATAGTATACACAGCAAAGAAAAGAGAACAGAATCAAAGTATACAACAACATCAATAACAAAAATCACCAAATCACAAAGGAAAACAGCAAGAAAAAGAAAGAAATTAAAACTATTAGAAGACAATTAACAAAATGGTAGCAGTAATTACTTACCTATCAATAAATAATTAAAATGTAAATGGATCCAATCAAAAGACAAAGTGGCTGAATGAATTAAGAAATGAGATCCAACTATATGCTACCCACAAGAGACTCACTCTGGCTTCAATACACTTAAGTTCAAGATACAGATGCTCACTCTTGCTTCAACACACATAAGTTCAAGATAAAGAGTTGGGGGAAATATTCCATATAAATGATATCCAAAAGAGAACAGGGGTGGCTACCCTTATGTGAACTAACAGGCAAAAATATATTTCGAGTCAAACGGTCACTAGAGACAAAGAAATTCCTTATATAATGATGAAAGGGTTACCTCAACAAGAGTAAACAACAGTTGCAAATATATATGTACCGAACATTGGAACATCTAAATACATAAAGCAAATATTAATAGAACTGAAGAGAAAAATAGACAGTAAGAGAAAACTTGAATGCCCCCCCCACCGTTTTTTTTTTGTTTGTTTGTTTGTTTTTTTGTTTTTTTTTTTCTGAGGCAGAGTCTCACTCTGTCTTCCTTGGTAGAGTACCATGGGTAGCTCATAGCAACCTCAAACTCTTGGAGTAAAGAGATCATCTTGCCTCAGCCTCCTGACTAGCTAGGACTACAGGTCACCACCACAATGCCTGACTAGTTTTTCTACCTTTGGTAGAGATGGGGCCTCATTTTTCTCAGGCTGGTCTTGAACTCCTGAGCTCAGGCAATCCATCCACCTCTACCTACCAGAGTACTAGGAATACAGGTATGAGTCACCATGCCTGGTCCCTAATACCCCACCCACTTTTAAGAATAAATATCATCCAGACAGAATGTCATTAATGACACAGCAAACTTGAACACTTAGAACAAATAACAGACATACACAGACCATTTAACACCACAGCAGCAGAATACACATTATATTCATGTGCATGAGGAACACTCTCCAGGATAGGTCACATGATAGGCCACAAAGCAAGTTTAACAAATTTAAGAAGACTGAAGTTATACTAAATATCTTTTCCAACCACAATATTATGCAAGTAGAAAGCAATAACAAAAGGAAAAGTGGAAAATTTAAAAATATATTAAACAACACACTCCTGAATAACAACTGGGTCAAAGAAGAAATCAAAAGGGAAACCAAAACATATCTTGAGACAAAGGAATATGGAAACACAATATACCAAAATGTATGGGGTACAGTAAAAGCAGATCCAAGAGGGAAGTTTATACTAACAAATGATTCTGTTAAAAATATATTTATTTCAGGAGACTTCCACTAACTGAACCTATATAAAGGTGCACTTTTCTTTCAGTCTCTCTCTCTCTCTCTCCCTCTCTCTTTCTCTCTCTCTCTCTCTTTTCTCTCCTCGGTGCTGCTCTGCAGCATCCCTTGCCACTAAAGATGTTTCGTACAAGCCTTGGTGGTCTGTGAGATCTCCGCCTGTCGAGTGCTGCCCTTTCAAGGTGGAGCAAGATGGCGGCCAAGTAACAGCTTCCTTGCATCTGGGCACAGTGAGTCTGGGGAGATAGGACTCCAGGCAACTCTGGCTGGTGGGATCTACCTATCATCACCCTTGTGAGGATACAGGGAGTCAGCGAGAGACTTCTGGACCCCAAGAGGAGGACTAAAACAGTGGAAAACCTGCAAGTGGTCGCGAGTGTTCCATCCGTCTAAACCCGCCCACAACTTCCACAGGCACGAGAACTTAAAGAGCAAGAGGAAGTGAAAGGAATATTAGGGCAAGGAAACAGATAAAAGAAATCACTCATGAGGAAGAATCAGCAGAAAACTCCAGGCAACATGAAGAACCAGTCCAGAACAACCCCGCTACGGGACCATGAGGTAGCTACTGCAGATGATTCCACCTATAAAGAAATGTTAGGAATGACAGAAATGGAATTTAGAATACACATGTTGAAAACAATGAAAGAAATGATGGAAACAATGAAGGAAACTGCTAATAAAGTGGAAAATAACCAAAAGGAAATCCAAAAACAGAATCAAATAAGAGATGAATGATATGAAGAATATGAAAAGGATATAGCAGAGCTGAAGGAACTGAAACAGTCAATTAGGGAACTTAAAGATGCAATGGAAAGTATCAGCAACAGGTTAGACCATGCAGAAGAAAGAATTTCAGAGGTAAAAGACAAAGTTCTTGAGATAACTCAGATAATAAAAGAGGCAGAAAAGAAGAGAGAGAAGGCAGAACGTTCACTATCAGAACTATGGCACTTTATGAAGCATTCTAACATACGAGTTATAGGAATCCCAGAAGGGGAAGAAGAATGCCCCAGAGGAATGGAAGCCATACTAGAGAATATTATAAAAGAAAATTTCCCAAATATCACCAAAGATTCTGACACACTTCTTTCAGAGGGATATCGGACCCCAGGTCGCCTCAACTCTAACCGAGCTTCTCCAAGACACATTGTGATGAACCTGTCCAAAGTCAAGACAAAAGAAAAGATTCTGCAAGCTGCCAGGAGTAAGTGCCAGTTGACCTACAGGGGCAAATCCATCAGAGTGACTGCAGACTTCTGTAATGAAACTTTCCAAGCAAGAAGAAAATGGTCATCTACATTTAATCTACTTAAACAGAACAATTTCCAGCCCAGAATTCTCTACCCTGCTAAGCTAAGCTTCCAAATTGACGGAGAAATCAAATCATTTACGGATATACAAACATTGAGGAAATTCGCCACAACAAGACCAGCTCTACAGGAAATACTTCAACCTGTTCTACACACTGACCACCACAATGGATCAGCAGCAAAGTAAGAACTCAGAAATTAAAGGACAGAATCTAACCTCCACACTGATGCAAAAGATAAAACTAAGCAATGGACTCTCACCAAATAAGACGAATAGAATACTACCACACTTATCAATTATCTCAATAAAGGTTAATGGCTTGAATTCCCCACTGAAGAGACATTGATTGGCTGACTGGATTAAAGAACACAAGCCATCCATTTGCTGTCTGCAAGAAACACACCTGGCTTCAAAGCACAAATTAAAGCTCCGAGTCAAGGGTTGGAAGACAATTTTTCAGGCAAATGGAATTCAGAAGAAAAGAGGAGTTGCAATCTTATTTTCACATACATGTGGATTTAAAGCAAATAAAGTCAAAAAAGACAAAGATGGTCACTTTATATTGGTCAAGGGAAAAATACAACAAGAAGACATTTCAATTCTAAATATTTATGCACCCAATTTAAATGCTCCCAGATTCTTGAAACAGACCTTACTCAGTCTGAGCAATATGATATCTGATAATACCATAATAACAGGGGATTTTAACACTCCTCTTACACAGCTGGACAGATCCTCTAAACAGAAATTAAACAAAGATATAAGAGATTTAAATGAGACCCTAGAACAACTGTGCTTGATAGACGCATATAGAACACTCCATCCCAAAGATAAAGAATATACGTTCTTCTCATCACCCCATAGAACATTCTCCAAAACTGATCATATCCTGGGACATAAAACAAATATCAACAGAATCAAAAGAATTGAAATTTTACCTTATATCTTCTCAGACCATAAGGCACTAAAGGTGGAACTCAACTCTAACAAAAATGCTTGACCCCACCCAAAGGCATGGAAATTAAACAATCTTCTGTTGAATAACAGATGGGTGCAGGAAGAAATAAAACAGGAAATCATTAACTTCCTTGAGCATAACAACAATGAAGACACAAGCTACCAAAACCTGTGGGATACTGCAAAACCAGTTTTGAGAGGAAAATTCATTGCTTTAGATGCATACATTTGAAAAACAGAAAGAGAGCACATTAACAATCTTACAAGAGATCTTATGGAATTGGAAAAAGAAGAACAATCTAAGCCTAAACTCAGTAGAAGAAAAGAAATATCCAAAATCAAATCAGAGATCAATGAAATTGAAAACAAAAGAATCATTCAGAAAATTAATGAAACAAGGAGTTCGTTTTTTTGAAAAAATAAATAAAATAGATAAACCATTGGCCGGACTAACAAGGAACAGAAAAGTAAAATCTCTAGTAACCTCAATCAGAAATGATAAAGGGGAAATAACAACTGATCCCACAGAGATACAAGAGATCATCTCGGAATACTACCAGAAACTCTATGCCCAGAAATTTGACAAAGTGAAAGAAATGGATCAATATTTGGAATCACACCCTCTCCCTAGACTCAGCCAGGAAGAAATAGAGCTCCTGAACAGACCAATTTCAAGCACTGAGATCAAAGAAACAATAAAAAAGCTTCCAACCAAAAAATGCCCTTGTCCAGATGGCTTCACTCCAGAATTCTATCAAACCTTCAAGGAAGAGCTTATTCCTGTACTGCAGAAATTATTCCAAGAAATTGAGGAAGAAGGAATCTCCCCCAACACAGTCTATGAAGCAAACATCACCCTGATACCAAAACCAGGAAAAGACCCAACCAAAAAGGAGAATTTCAGACCAATCTCACTCATGAACATAGATGCAAAAATTCTCAACAAAATCCTAGCCAATAGATTACAGCTTATCATCAAAAAAGTCATTCATCATGATCAAGTAGGCTTCATCCCAGGGATGCAAGGCTGGTTTAACATACGCAAGTCCATAAACGTTATCCACCATATTAACAGAGGCAAAAATAAAGATCACATGACCCTCACAATAGATACAGAAAAAGCATTTGATAAAATCCAGCATCCTTTTCTAATTAGAACACTGAAGAGTATAGGCATAGGTGGCACATTTCTAAAACTGATTGAAGCTATCTATGACAAACCCACAGCCAATATTTTACTGAATGGAGTAAAACTCAAAGCTTTTCCTCTTAGAACTGGAACCAGACAAGGTTGTCCTCTGTCACCTTTACTATTCAACGTAGTGCTGGAAGTTCTAGCCAATACAATTAGGCAAGACAAGGAAATAAAGGGAATCCAAATGGGAGCAGAGGAGGTCAAACTCTCCCTCTTTGCTGACGACATGATCTTATACTTAGAGAACCCCAAAGACTCAACCACAAGACTCCCAGAAGTCATCAAAAAATACAGTAATGTTTCAGGATATAAAATCAATGTCCACAAGTCAGTAGCCTTTGTATACGCCAATAACAGTGAAGATGAGAAGCTAATTAAGGACACAACTCTCTTCACCATAGTTTCAAAGAAAATGAAATACCTAGGAATATACCTAATGAAGGAGGTGAAGGACCTCTATAAAGAAAACTATGAAATCCTTAGAAAGGAAATAGCAGAGGATATTAACAAATGGAAGAACATACCATGCTCATGGACGGGAAGAATCAACATTCTTAAAATGTCTATACTTCCCAAAGCAATCTACCTATTCAATGCCATTTCTATCAAAATACCAACATCGTACTTTCAGGATTTGGAAAAAATGATTCTATGTTTTGTATGGAACCGGAAAAAAACCCATATAGCTAAGGCAGTTCTTTGTAACAAAAATAAAGCTGGGGGCATCAGCATACCAGATTTTAATCTGTACTACAAAGCCATAGTGGTCAAGACAGCATGGTACTGGCACAAAAACGGAGACATAGACACTTGGAATTGAATTGAAAACCAAGAAATGAAACTAACATCTTACAACCACCTAATCTTCGATAAACCAAACAAGAACATACCTTGGGGGAAAGACTCCCTATTCAATAAATGGTGTTGGGAGAACTGGATGTCTACATGTAAAAGACTGAAACTGGACCCACACCTTTCCCCACTCACAAAAATTGATTCAAGATGGATAAAGGACTTAAATTTAAGGTATGAAACAACAAAAATCCTCAAAGAAAGCATAGGAAAAACACTGGAAGATACTGGCCTGGGGAAAGACTTCATGAAGAAGACTGCCGTGGCAATTGCAACAACCAGGAAGATAAACAAATGGGACTTCATTAAACTGAAAAGCTTCTGTACAGCTAAGGAGACAATAACCAAAGCAAAGAGACAACCTACACAATGGGAAAGGATATTTGCATATTTGCAATCAGACAAAAGCTTGATAACTAGGATCTATAGAGAACTCAAATTAATCCACATGAAAAAAGCCAACAATCCCTTATATCAATGGGCAAGAGACATGAATAGAACTTTCTCTAAAGATGACAGACGAATGGCTAACAAACACATGAAAAAATGTTCATCATCTCTATATATTAGAGAAATGCAAATCAAAACAACCCTGAGATATCATCTAGGGGGAATGGCCCAGTGAGAATGGCCCACATCACAAAATCTCAAAACTGCAGATGCTGGCGTGGATGTGGAGAGAAGGGAACACTTTTACACTGCTGGTGGGACTGCAAACTAGTACAACCTTTCTGGAAGGAAGTATGGAGAAACCTCAAAGCACTCAAGCTAGACCTCCCATTTGATCCTGCAATCCCATTACTAGGCATCTACCCAGAAGGAAAAAAATCCTTTTACCATAAGGACACTTGTACTAGACTGTTTATTGCAGCTCAATTTACAATCGCCAAAATGTGGAAACAGCCTAAATGCCCACCAACCCAGGAATGGATTAACAAGCCGTGGTATATGTATACCATGGAATACTATCCAGCCATTAAAAAAGATGGAGACTTTACATCCTTCATATTAACTGGATGGAAGTGGAAGACATTATTCTTAGTAAAGCATCACAAGAATGGAGAAGCATGAATCCTATGTACTCAATTTTGATATGAGGATAATTAATGACAATTAAGGTTATAGGAGAGGGAAGCAGAAAGAGGGACGGAGGGAGGGGGGTGGGACCTTGGTGTGTGTCACATTTTATGGGGGCAAGACATGATTGCAGGAGGGACTTTACTTAACAATTGCAATCAGTGTAACCTGGCTTATTGTACCCTCAATGAATCCCCAACAATAAAAAAAAAAAGAAAAAAAAAAAAAACATACTTCCCAAAGCAATCTACAGATTCAATGCAATCCCCATTAAAATGCTATTATCATACTTTGAAGATTTGGAAAAAAATAGTTCTTTGTTTCATACAAAACCAGAAAAAAACCCTGTATAGCCAAGGCAATTCTAAGTAATAAAAACAAAGGCAAGGGCATTACCCTACCTGACTTTAGGCTATATTACAAGTCCATAGTGATCAAAGCAGCATGGTATTGGCACAAAAATAGAGACATAGACATTTGAAACCAAATAGAAACCAAGAGATGAAACTAACATCTTATAGCCACTTGATCTTTATTTTTATGCTCAAATTCAGTTTTTTCAGAGGTCTTCACATACCTTAAATCATACAATTAATATTCAACATATAGGCAGTAATAAAAGGGTGCAATGAGTCACAGAGATGGCTTGGGAGACCAATGCATAGACAGATAGGTTGGGTCCGGGAGTCCTTTGGACACTGATCAGCTGCATGGTCACTGCTTTAGCCACTTGATTTTTGATAAACCAAACAAGAACATACACTGGGGAAAAGAATCCCTGTTCAACAAATGGTACTGGGAGAACTGAATACCACATGTAAAAGACTGAAACTGGACCCACACCTTTCACCACTTACAAAAATTGGCTTAAGATGAATAAAAGATTTAAATCTAAGGCATGAAACAAAAATCCTAGAGGAAAGTGTGAGAAAAACTCTTGAAGATGTTGGACTGGGGAAACATTTTATGAAGAAGACTTCTGTGGCTGTTGCAACAACAACAAAAATCAACAAAGGGCACTTAATTAAACTTAAAAGCTTCTGCACTGCCAAAGACACAACAATCAAAGCAAATAGACAACCTTCAGAATGGGGAAAGATATTTGCATATTACAAATCTGACAAAGGCTTGTCAGATTTTGGATAACTAGGATCTATAGAGAACTCAAATTAATCAACAAAAAAAGAACAACAATCCCATCTATTACTGGGCAAGATACATGAACAGAACCTTCTCTGAGGAAGACAGATGAATGGCTAACAAACATGAAAATATGCTCATCATCCCTAATCATCAGAGAAATGCAAATCAAAACCACCCTGAGAAATCCCCTAGCCCCAGTAAGATTAGCCCACATCACAATGTCCCCAAACTGTAGATGCTAATGGGGATGTGGAGAAAGAGGAACACTTTAACACTGTTGGTGAAACTGCAAACTAATACAGCCTCTTTGGAAAGAAGTATGGAGAATCTTCAAAGAACTCAAATTAGATCTCCTGGTTGATCTTGCAATCCCACTACTGGGCATCTACCCAGAAGAAAAAAGTCATTTTATCATAAGGACATTTGCACTAGACTGTTGATCGCAGCTCGATTTACAATTGCCAAAAAGTGGAAACAACTTAAATGCCCACCAATATAAAAATGGATTAACAATCTGTGGTATATGTATACCATGGAATACTATTCAGCCATTAAAAAGATGGAGACTTGGGCGGTGCCTGTGGCTCAGTGAGCAGGGCACTGGCCCCATATACCGAGGGTGGCGGGTTCAAACCCAGCCCCGGCCAAACTGCAATGAAAAAATAGCCGGGCGTTGTGGTGGGCGCCTGTAGTCCCAGCTACTCAGGAGGCTGAGGCAGGAGAATCGCCTAAGCCCAGGAGTTAGAGGTTGCTGTGAGCTGTGTGATGCCACGGCACTCTACCGAGGGCAATAAAGTGAAACTCTATCTCTACAAAAAAAGAAAAAGAAAAGAAAAAAGATGGAGACTTTACATCTTTTGTATTAACCTAGATAGAGTTGGAACACATTCTTCTTAATAAAGCATCACAAGAATGGTGAAGCAAGAAAAAAATAAAATAATTAAAAAAATATCTGCATGCTGAAAACTATAAAAGACTGATGAAAAAATTGAAAAGGACCAAATAAATGAAGATATACATAGTATTCCAAGTTCATAGATTGGATGGATTAATATTATTTAAATATTTTTACTGCCCAAAATAATCTATAGTCTGCATTCAATCCTGGTCAAAATCTCAACGGCATTTTTCACAGACATAGAAAAAAACCTGAGTTCATATGGAACCACAAAAGACCCCCCAATTGCCAAAGCAATCTTGAGCAAGAAAAACAAATCTGGAGGCATCACATTATATGATTTTAAAATATACTATAAAGCTATAGTAATCAAAACATCATGGAACTGGCATAAAAACAGACAGATCAATAGGACAGGATAGATAAATAAATCCACATATATACAGTCAACTAATCTTTAATAAAGATGCCAAGAACACATAACAGGGAAAGATAGCCTCTTTAATAAATTGTTTTGGGAAAACTGGATATTTACCTTGAGAAGATTGAAATTGAACCCTTATCTCACACACCATATATAAAAGTCATCTCAAAAGGGATTAAAGACTCTAACATAAGACCTGAAACTGCAAAACTATTAGAAGAAAACATAGAGAAAAAACTTCTTAACCTTGATCAATACAATGATTTTTTTTTTTTTGCACATGGAAAGCAAGCAAAAATAGACAAATAGCACTATATGCAATTAAAAATCTTCTGCACAGCACAGGAAATAATCAACCGAGAAAAGAGACAACCTATGGAATAAAAGAAAACATTTGTCCATTATACATCTGATGACAGAAGACATGATTATGTATATGAACCCTATATATATTTTCTGTCTTATGCATTGAAAACTCAAACAACTCTATAGAGCTATGGAGGGAGCCAGGCATGGTGGTTCACAGCTGTGATCCTAGCTCTCTGGGAGGCTAAGGCAGGGAGATCCCTTGAGCTCAGGAGTTCAAGACCAGCCTAAGCAAGAGCAAGAACCCATCTCTACTAAAAATAAAAAACTTAGCTGGGCACTTGTAGACCCAGCTATACTTGGGAGGCTGAGGCAAGAGGATCACTTGAGCCAAGCAGTTTGAGGTTGCTGTAAGCTAGACTAACACCACAGCACTCCAGCCTGGGGCAACAGAGTAAGACACTGTCTCAAAAAAAAAAAAAAAAAAAACCAACTCAATAGAAAAAAAATATTTGTAATGGGCAAAGGATCTGAATAGATATTTCCCCAAAGAAGACATATAAATGGTCACTAGCTATGGGAGGGGGAGGCCCAATATCACTAATCCTCAGGGAAATGCAAATCAAACCCACAAAGAGATCACCTCACACTTGTTAGAATGGCTATTATCAAAAAGACAAAAGATAGCCATGGCGATGGCTCACACCTGTGATCATAACATTCTGGGAAGTCTATGAGGGTGAATTGCTTGAGCTCACAAGTTCCAGACCAGCCTGAGCAAGAGGTGAGACTCCAGCTCTACTAAAAATAGGGTGTCATCAGTGGTGGGCGCCTGTAGTCCCAGCAACTAAGGAGGCTGAGGCAAGAGGATCACTTGAGCCCAACAGACTGAAGTTGCTGTGAACCATGATGATGCTATGCTACTCTACCCAGGGTGACAAATGAGACTCTGTCTCAAAAAAAAAAAAATGACAAAAGATAACTATTGGTGAGGATGTGGAGAAACTGTTATACACTGATGGTGGGGATGTAAATTGTAATAGTCATTAGGCAAAACACTATAGAGGTTCCTCAAATTATTAAAAATAGAGCTACCATAAGAACCTGCAATCCTACTTCTGGAGATATATATATACACACTTTTTTTTCTTTTTGTTTTCTCTTTTTTTTTTTTTTGAGGCTGAGTATCACTGTCACCCTAGGTAGAGTGCTGTGGCATCATAGCTGACAGCAACCTGGGTTCTAGAGTGATCCTTTTGCCTCAGCCTGCAAAGTTGCTAGGACTACAGGCACCCAGCTACAATGACACCTTGCTAGTTTTTCTACTTTTTAGTAAAGACAGAGTCTCACTCTTGCTCAGGTTGGACTCTTAACTCATGAGATCAAGCAATCCACCTGCCTCAGCCTCCCAGAATGACTTCTGGTTATGTATTGAAAAGAAATGAAATCAGTATCTCAAAGAGATACTTTCACTCCCATATTCATTGGAGTATTATTCACAGTATCTGAGGAACCAACCTGAACGTCCATTGATGAATGAAAGGATAAAGAAAATGTGATAAATAGATACAGTCATACACATGTACATTCATATGTACACTAGAATAATAGTCAGCCTTTCATAAGCTACAAATCCTGTCATTTGTGGCCACATGGATAAACCTGAAAGAATGCTAAGTGAAATAAGCCAGCAACAGGCAGACAGACATCATGTGGTCTCACTTAATATGTGGAATCTTAACAAGTTGGACTCATAGACGCGGAGAGTATATCTTAAATGTTCTCACCACAACAGAGGGTAACTCTGTGAGGTTACGGATGTGTTAATTAGCTTTATTGTGTTAATAATCTCACAGTATATATGTGTATCAAAACAGCACACTGGATACCTTAAATATACACTGTTTTGTTTTTTGTTTTTTTTTTTTTCTTTTTTTGAGACAGTCTTACTCTGTCATCCTGGGTTGAGTGCCTGTGGCCTCATCATAGTTCACAGCAACCTCAAACTTCTGGGCTCAAGCGATCCTCTTGGCTCAGCCATAATTCCCAGCTAGTTTTTCTATTTTTAGTAGAGATGGGGTTTCACTCTTATTCAGGGTGGTCTTAAACTCCCGAGTTCAACCAACCCCCTCTTCTCAGCCTCCCAGCATGCTGGGATTACACTGTGTGCCCACATCCCTGACCTATACAACTTTTATTTATTAATTATACCTCAATAAGCTGAGTGAAAAAGAAAAAAAAGAAAATTTTGTCCTTTAAAAAATGTTATATAAATGGAATGATACAGTATGTAAGCTTTTTGGATTGGCTTTTTCACTCAATATAATTTCCTACATTCATCCAAGTTGTACTGTGTACCAATAATCTCTCCCTTTTTATTGCTGAGGTATATCCCATGATTTTGGATACAAAGAAAAGACTATCCACATTTTGAAAGACAGCTGGTTTTTTTTTAATCTAGCAATTCAAGATCTGCAAATTTATCCTTTAAATGTAGCCATGCAAAGGCAAAGAAGGGTTTACAATAGGAAAGGAACAAAAGAAGCCCCAAGATCATTTGTGGGAGTCCTGTTAGGCAAACTACATTAATCATATAATGTGTAGATAGCTATATAAAGATATTTCATGTAATATACATAGTTCGTAATTGAGATACAGGAGAGTAAATACAGTATGTTTCTTTTGTGTCAAAAAAAAATGTGTGACTGGAAGCAACGAGAACAGAGAAAATAATGTTTTTGTGTTTCAGTTAATACAATTCTGTAATTTCTATATTCTTGTATACTATTTCTCATATTTCATCTTATTGCATTGGCTAGGCCCTCATTAGAATTGCAATTATTAGTAGTCAAAGTAGACTTTCATGTGATGCTTCTGACTTGAATGACAATGTTTCTGAAAGATTCACCAGTACGCACAATGTTTACTATATATTTATGGTTGGTACCTTTTATATTTATTTCTAGTGGTTTTAATGATGAAAGGATGTTGCATTTTTAGAAAATGTCTTCCCAGAATCCATTGAATGATTTTTCTCCTTTAACCTGTAAACACAATGAGTCACCATTGGTAGTTATATTGATTCCCAAACTTGAATTTCTCAGATAAATCTGTTTGATCAAGATGTATTATTCTCTGACTGTTCCACTAAGTTCAGCTGCTTAGTAATTTTTACAGATTCTTGTCCCTGTGTTCGAAAGTGTGATTAGTCTATAATTACATATTGTTTTGATTTGGTCTTCTATGGTATTTGATAGAACTTGCCTATATAGCTACAAAAGACGTGTGTTCTGGGTGACAGAGGAGAGGCAGTTGGGTAGATGGGCCTGTATTTTCCATTTCTATTTTTTATGAGTGTTTTGTATTGGTTTTCTTGATTTTGGTAATTTATATTTTCCTTGACAATTTTGCCATTTCATCTACAGTTTTCAAATGGTTGGTATACCATTATATAATTGTCTCACATCATCTCTATGAAGGGGATTCAACTATATTATATGTGGATTCAACTATACATCCTCCATTAAATTTTGTCTTAATATTTTTAAAGGAAAGAAAATAAGCAGGAGGGAGCCTAACAATTGAGACCATCTGGGCAACTCCTCATACTATTCCATTTAAAGAGGGTATGCCTCACATGAGCTAGATACAAATCTGATCTGCTGTTCATAAAGTCAGTCAGTCTCAGTTGGATATATCACCATTCCAAAGGTGATTTTAAAGTTAAAAATAAAAGTATTTTTCATCTAAGTCAGCCACTAATTTAAAAACAATGATGAGATTTAAGCTGAATGAAAACCATTAGTTTTTGCAAGAGTATATCCATCTCCAACATAACCATGCCCTTATGAAGACATTTTAACAGCAATTTTCATTGTATGCAGTTTTCTTCTTACTCTCTGTGAGTATGAAGCAGTCTCTTAAGTTTAGAAAAACCTCTTCTGTATCCATATTCTATCTCCATCATCGTTCCTAATATCATGTGTGTTTTCTCTTTGCCTTGATTATGCTTGCGGAAAGTTTGTGTGTTTTGCCATTCTACAAAAGAAAAAAAATCTTTAGGTTTTATTATTTCTACTGTTGTTTTTTCTATTCAATTTATTTCTGATTTTTATGAACTTGATCCATCTATTTTATTTGGGTTCATTTTATTTTTCTTTTCTTGCTCCTTGCTACCAGATCATAGTTTAGAGTTTCAAAAGGAAATTCAACAGTACTTTTTATTCTGACCCAGCAAATCTGCACTCAGCAGGATTCACCCATTTGTCCAAGGATGCTATATAAAAATTTTTTGCACTATTTTTTATAACCCAAAGAAAGAAAAATCCTAAAAGTATACCAATATGGATATAATTTATTAAATCATGCTATTCTGAAACTATGGAACAGTATAGAGCAGATAAAAAGAAAGAAGTAAATCTTCATGAATGACCTGCAAATGCCACTTCATTTCTTGTTTTCTCCATATAGCTATCCAGTTGTCCTGAAAACACTTAGTAAAGAACTTGTCTTTCTCTCTCTTAGATATGCTCAATCTTTACACTATGCTAAATCTTCATCTATTCTTGGATCTAATTCTATACTTTATTCCATGCCATTGATCTATCAGTCTGCTCCTGTGACTGCAGTTTGATGTTATAAATTTCATTGTTTTATAATGTATTGTAATATATGATGGTGCCGGTTATTCTCATTAATCTTCCTTTAGAGAATGTTTCCAGTAATTGCTGCAAGTTCAAAGAAAAAAATACTATTGAAATTGTGATTGAAGTTGCATTGAATTTATAGATTTATTTAGTGAGAATTGACATCTTCACAATTTTGTCTTTTTATCTAAATGCAAGGTTTGACACTCCATTGATTCAAATCTTCTTTTATGGCCCTCAATAGAGGTTTATAGTTTTATTCATACAGATCCTACACATTGCTTGTTAAGTTTATCCCCAGATATTTTATGAGTATTGTATCACAAGCATTGGTTTCAGTATGTCTAAAAGCTAAACTTTTAATCTACTTCCTCAAATCTGTTCCTTTGTCAGATCCCCACCCTCATCACAATTAAGGTACCTAAATTCAGAAATTGTCAAGAATCTGAATCATTCATGAATCCTGCCTCAACCGTATATTAACTCATAACCAAGCCTAATCTTTTGTACAGCATATCTCAAAACCACTGGCATCTGATCCTTTCTGCTACCGCCCTCCTTGTTTAAGCCAAACCACCATCTTAACTTGTTGTAATAACTTTAACTGGTCTTTGTCTTCTCTTTTCTTCTTCCAATACATTCTTTATACAGTAGGACTTTTGTAAACAGATAAATGGATCATATCACTCCCCATCTTAGATGCCACCAATGGCTTCACATTGCTCTTAGATGCAGTTCAACATCTTTAGCAAGGCCCGAAATGTCTGTCCCCTCTCTATCTCTTTGGCCTTATATACTGTCCTTCTTGTTCATGACACCCAAGCCCCAGTCCACTTATTCCAGTTCTTCAAATTACCAGCCATGGGGAATTAGATATTGTTTCTAATTCTTCATTTCCTTCATATAATTACACATCTTTTTCTCATCAACATTGGACATGGCCATGTGATTTGTTTTAACCAGTGGAATGTATAGGAACATGATACAATGTACTTTAAATGTACTTGCTTGGTTTGGTTTAGCCACCTGTACTTCTGCCATGTGGCAAAAGAAGAGCACACTCTGACTAACTGCTGGTCCAGACTGAGAAACAAGTGGGACACACCTGAACCCAAAGTAGCACTGCTCCTAAGCAGTCTGCACACCCTTGCACAGAAAAATATATGTTTGTTGTTTTAAGCTATTCAGATTGGGGGAAAACATCCCATACTCAAGGATTTGAAGAATCAATATTGTTAAAATATCCATACCCCCAAAAATCAATTTACAGATTCAGTAAAATTCTCATTAAAATATCAGTATCATCTTTCATTGAATTAGAAAAAAATAATCCTAAATTTCATATGGAATTAAAAAATAGCCTAAATAGCCAGAGCAATCCTAAGCAAAAAGAACAAATCTGGAAGCATCACATTACCCAACTTTAAATTACACTACAAGGCTATAGTAACCAAAACAGCATGGTACTGGCATAAAAATAGATACATTGATCAATGGAACAGAATAAAGAATCCAGAAATAAAACCACACACTTACCCCAGATGATTTTCAACAAAGGAAACAAAAACAAATGGGGAAAGGATGCCCTATTTAATAAATGGTGCTGAGAAAATTAGAGAGACACGTGCAGAAGAATGAAACTGGATCTTTATTTCCCATTATGTACAAATATCAATTCAAGGTGGCTTAAAGACTTTAATGGAAGACCTGAAATAATAATTCTAAAAGAAAACTTAGGAAAAACTCTTTTGGACATTGGCCTAGGCAAAGAATTTATTACTATGATGCCAACTACAAATATAACAACAAAAATAAATAAATGGCACTTAATTAAACTGAAAAGTTTCTGCACAGCAGAAATGATAATCAACAGAGTGCATAGACAACCTACAGAATGGGAGAAAAATTTTGTAAAGTATATATCTGGCAAAGAACTGCTATTCCAAAATCCATAAGGAACTCAAACAACTCAGCAAAAACAACACAAATAATCCTTTTTAAAAGTGGGCAAAAAATAGAATTTTTTTTTCCAAAAGAAGAGACAAATGACTAACAAATATGAAAAAATGATCAACTTCACCAATCATCAGGAAAATGCAAATTAAAACCACCATTCTCCTGTCAGAATGGAACATTATCAAAAAAATCAAAAAACAATAGATGTTGGCCCAGAGGTGATAGAGAAGTAATGCTTACACACTGTTGTTGGGAATGTAAATTAGTACAACCTTTATAGAAAACAGTATGGAGATTCCTCAAAGAACTATCAGGTTGGTACCAAAGTAATTACAGTTTTTCCATTGTTGAAATTCCCCATTTGATACTAGAATACATTCTTAAATGTGGTTATGTTATACACCATTTTAATGTGCATTTCTCACTTCCTGTTTTTTGCTAATATCTTATTACTTGTTGTTTATATTTACTTTGAACTATTCAAGCTCAAAATAGGCTATAAAGCAGCAGAGACACTTGCAACATCAACAACACATTTGGCCCAGGAACTGCTAATGAATGTACAGCACGGTGGTGCTTTAAGAAGTTTTGCAAAGGAGAGGAGAATTTTGAAGATAAGCAGCAATGGTGGCTGGCATCGGATGTTGACAATGACCAATTGAGAGCAATCATCAAAGATGATCCTCTGACAACCACACGAGAAGTTGTTGGAGAACTCAATGTTAACCATTCTATGGTCTTCTGCCATTTGAGGCAAATTGGAAAGGTGAAAATCCACAATAAGTAGATGCCTCATGAGCCAACCAAAACTTAGAGCAATTGTCATTTCCAAGTGTCATCTTCTCATGTTCTACGCAACAATGATGAACTATTTCTTGATTGGATTGTGACGTGTGACAAAAAGTGGAATTCATGTGACCAGCTCAGTGGTTGGACCAACAGGAACCTCTAAAGCACTTCCCACAGCTAAACATGCACCCAAAAATGGTCACAATTACTGTTTGGTGGTCTGCTGCTAGTCTGCTCCACTACAGCTTTTTAAATCCTAGAGAAACCATTACATTTGAGAAATCTCTCAGCCAATCAATGAGATGCACTGAAAACTGCAATGCCTACAGCTGGCATTGGTCAATAGAAAGTGCTCAATTCTTCTCCACGATGTGTGACTGCATGTCACACTACCAATGTTTCAGAAGTTGAACAAATTGGGCTATGAAGTTTTGCCTCATCACCTGACCTCTCACCCACCAACTACTACTTCTTCAAGCATCTGGACAATTTTTTTGCAGGGAAAATGCTTCCACAACCAGCAGGATAAAGAAAATGCTTTCCAAGAGTTCATTGAATCCCAAAGCACAGATTTTTACACTACAGAAATAAACGAATTTATTTCTCATTGGCACGATGTGTTGATTGTAATGGTTCCTATTTTGATTAATAAAGATGTGTTTGAGCCAAGTTATGACTTAAAATTCATAGTCCAAAACCGCAGTTACTTTTCCACCAGCCTAATATAAGTAGACATACCATTTGATTCAGCAATTTCACAACTGGGTATCTACCCAAAGGAAAAAAAGTCCTTGTATCAAAAAGACACATGTACTCACACCTGTAATTCTAGCATTTTGGGAGGCAAAGCAGGTGGATTACTTGAGCTCAGGAGTTCAAGACCAGACTAAGCAAAAGCCCTCATCTCCACTAAAAACAGAAAAACTAACTGAGTATTGGTGGCACATGCCTATAGTCCCAGCTACTTGGGAGGCTGAGGCTAGAGGATCACCTGAGCCAAGGAGTTTGATCTTGCTGAGAGTTGTGGTGCCATGCACCCTACCCAGGGCAACAGGGTGAGACTGAGTCTCAAAGGAAAAAAAAAGACACATGCATTCAAATATTTACCATACTACAATTCATAACTTCAAGATATGGAAGAAATCTAAGGGCCCATAAATTGATGATTGGATAAAGAAACTGTGGTGTATGTGAGTGTGTATGTGTATTTTAATCATGGAATACAATTTAGCCATTAAAAAAGAAAAAAATAATATTTTTGCAGCAACTTGGATGGAACTGGAGGTCATTATCCTTAGTGAAGTATCCCAGGAACAGGAAAACAAATACTGCATGTACTCACTTATAAGTGAAAGCTAAACTATGGGTGTATACGGTCATACACTGTAATATGTTGGACTTTAGAGACTCATATTCAGGGAGGGTGGGAAGGGTATGGAATCAAAAATTACCTATCAGGAAAAAATGTACAGTATTCGGGTGTTGGATACACTAACAGCCCTGAGTTCACCACTGCATAATTCATCCATGTACCAAAAAAAAAATCACCTGTATCCCCTAAATCTATTGAAGTAAAAGTACATACACACATACATACATATATACCAGCATTTCGATCAAAAAAAATAAACTACTAAGGTCTTAGGATTATTACACAGCACTCACTGTAGCAATAGCTTAATAATGCACTAAATTCTTCCCCACGTTAGAGATTTTATTTAATGTATGCCTACTTTTCCAGACTATAAGTTTCATGAGGATAAAATCTGTATCTCTTCTATGTATTTCTATACAGCCAGGGCCTAGCATAATACTTGTTAGGTAGTGACTGCATAAAAGTTCATGAAAAAATTATTGATACTATAAAGACTACCTTTGATTCCATTAAACTTTGTGACACGATTGTAAGCATATAATTGTTTTTAATTTACCCTATTCGCCATGATTTAACTGAACCCTCTTGTGTTCCTAATCATTTTCTAGTTGATTCTCTTGGATTGTCTAGAACTGAAGTCAAACCATCTTAGTGGTGGTCTGTTAAGTTGTGTTCTCAATAAACCACACCTCCAGGCATTCTCAACCTGGTTCAGTCCCTTTAACTCTAGGTCTGTGATTTGCCTTTAATCAATAGAATGGAATGGAAGGGACGCAGTGCCAAAGGCTTAGGAAGCCCAGTAGCTTCTGCTTTTGTGCTATTAGGAGCCCTGGTTCACCTTGTAAGAAGTCTGGTTAACCTGCTATACAGAGAAAGAGGGGAAAACCCACCTCAATGGGCAGAATCATGAGCAAGCGAAATGGTGGTTGTCTTATGCCACTTGGGGTAGTTGTTACACATCAATAGATAGTTATAATATCTATAAATAACATCAATTTTGTGTCTTCAATTATACTTGCTATGCAACATTATACTCCTGTGGAAGTACGTTGGCTAACTCTTCACCCCATTTTGTGACTCATCCCCTAAATGTAATACATCTTAATATTTGCTAAATGAAATAAAATTAGGGGAAAAGGCATCAAACCATTGAATTGATATTGTTTATTTAAGAGCATAGAATTATGGAGGATAGCCTTCACTTTTTAAGTTTTTCTGTAAAGTTTAAATATTACATCCAACATACATTACTTGTATCATAGAAAAGATACAGTGGTCACCATTACATAATAATGGTGACTAGGCTTGGCACCTATGGCTCAAGTGGCTAAGGCACCAGCCACATACACCTGAGATGGCAGGTTCGAATCCAGCCCAGCCCGCCAAACAACAATGATGGCTGCAACCAAAAAATAAATAAATAAATAAATAGCCAGGCATTGTGGAGGGTGCCTGTAGTCCCAGCTACTTGGGAGGCGGAGGCAGGAGAATCGCTTTAGCCCAGGAGTTGGAGGTTGCTGTGACCTGTGATGCCACAGCACTCTACCCAGGGTGACAGCTTGAGGCTCTGTCTCAAAAAAAAATAAAAATAAAAAAATAATGGTGACTATAAGGCTTCATTTTATTCCTCACTTTAACGGAAAATGTTTTAACATTTTACCACTAAGCAAAATGCTGACCTTTTTTTTTGCTATACATATAAATGCATATGAATTTTATATATTTTTTCATGTTAAGTACAGTTCCACTTATTATCATATAATCAAGTGTTTAAACATCAGCATTTTACAAGTGATTTGGTTACATAGTTTGCATTTGTTATGTAATGTCCAAGTTGCAATTAAGCCCTTCATGCAGGGGGTGTGCCATGTACCCTTACATTTTCCCCCTAAGGTGAGAGTTTATCTGCAGGGTCGGGCCAGTTAGTACTAGATGGGAGCCTACATGATTTTAAATGTTTGGCTTCACTAATAATTTTTACATGCAAATTTTACAAAGAAATATGCTATCTCTTAAGTAATGGCCAAATGGGATTAAAATAAAACAATGCATATTACAAACGTATCACAGTATCTTCTGCATAATTCTCAATAAATATTAGCTATTTTCATTTCTTCTTTCCATCAAGGCAATCTATGTGAATGTGTTACCTTACCTCCCTACACTACAGCTCTACTCCTAAGAGGAGAAACTATGTTTCAGTCTTTGTGATACCCATAATGGCCAGCGCCTGAGGTTGGGCCAAACCAAGTAATCAGTAGATATTTGTGGAATGGGTCTTATTTATTCAATACATATTTATATGTACATACTGTGTGATCTATGCTATTCTAAGCACTTTACAAATGTAAGTCCAGAGGCTTGCCATGATCATAATCATAGGCAAACCCCATGAGGCCTTCTGTCTTCAAAGTGAGAAGACGGGATCAACAAGTAACATGTCTAGAATAATAGTAAGTGGCAGATTGGGGGCAAGACACAATTGCAAGAGGGACTTTACCTAACAAATGCAATCAGTGTAACCCAGTTTATTGTACCCTCAATGAATCCCCAACAATAAATAAATAAATAAATAAATAAAATAGTAAGTGGCAGAGCTGAGATTTGAACTTAGGCATGAACTTGACACAGACTGAAGTCCATGCACTTGGTAATTATGTTAGGGTGCTTCCTGTTCAGTTATGAATGCTGCCTTCACCCTAACTTCCAACTCCTCGTTTGGCAGCCACAGATAGTCCTTCTATGAAGGAGGTAAAGAAATCGGCAAGGGAGTGGAAATCTGCGTGTGATTTCCACTGTGGCGATCACAGTGGTGTGCTGGAGCTGCTTCATGGGACTCATTGACAGCCCCTGTGCATACCTATGGTGACATCACATTGGTAGCTTCAAATTAGCCACGGTGGGAGTATTTACACCCGGGAAATCAGCAAATGCTATAAATCATAGCTTTTTTTATTACGGGCAAGCCAATGTCAAGCATTTCTGGGTCTCTATAAGGGGATTAGCTAACCCTGAACATCAAAATTTGTGATTGTTGATAGGCAGGTTCATGGTGCATAGGTTGAACAAGCTTGCTTTTACGGCCATGGGAGAGACAAGAATGAATGCATGGATTAATTCTCCTAAAATGATTCCTAATGTGAACTCCTAAAGGAGAGGCATTAGAAGCAATTTGGGTAATTGCACCTTTTCAGGTGGCAAATGAGAGAGACATCCCCTACAGACTACAGTCATCTAAGTGCTCAAGCACCATTATTCAATCACAGACATCTTTTCATGGAGCACAGTAAATAGACCCTGTCATGGGACTTGGCAACAAGCCAGTTTTTGCAAAATCCTTCCCCATTCACTGAGGACAGTTCAAAAGTTCAGGATGGAAGTTTCCCCACTGAAAGGAATAAACACAGCTTGGACTTTCCCAGCAGGTTCAGAGTCACCTGCTGCTCCAAGAACAAACACGAAGATGAAGCATCTCAGGTCTCGCCCTTCTCTACACCAAGACCGCAGTAGATGGCCTGATTAAGGAATGTGTTAGTAATTTTATCATCTGTACAGGAAGTGATGGTTTGGTATGCAGTCATTTTAGACAAAGGTGGGATTACAAATTATCTGTGAGAGCTATAACAACATACTTTCAGCCTCTCTACCTGATGTGTAACAGTGTGGCCAGTCCAGAAGCATTGAAAAAATATAGTCTGAACAAGTTCTGGTTCACACTTTAAAAAAAAAAAAAAAGGCTAAAGGACCTACATAGTTTCTTTGACACATTTTGAACTTTCCAGATACCACATTTGGAGAAATCACTGTGCAGCCTTGCTGAATATTTATAACACATACTGAGAAAAATGTAAGTATGTTCTTTAAAAATACCTTTATCAGAGCAGCCACCAGAGCTGGATTACATTGCAACATCCAGCTTCTAATAGGTGTTCAGTGAATGCTTGCTGAGTGGATGCCATGGAGTTTTTAGGAGAAAGACAAGGAGCTTAAAGGAAGATGACTGTTATTCTTTTCTAGCGTAAACAAAATGAAAAATTGATCAGTGAGGAGAGAGATATTCTCCCTCTTGGAAATAAAACCCAGAGAAGGCAAAATAAGTGGTAATACTAATAAGGAAACTAGAAAGCAAAATAATCCCATCTCCTCAGGTAAAAGCAGGTTATTGAGGCTTCTTGTGAAATCTGAAGATAATCTCCTGCAAGAACTGTTGACTTTAGAGATGTTCAAACTACGAGCCCCAGAAAATTTGGGGGAATTACTCCTTAGTCCTAGCAGAACAATTACTATTAAGTTAAATATTGACCATAAACAATTGAACTTCACCAAGAAATATACTAACCCATAGTTAGGTGTTTATATTTCTTAAAATTCCTACTCAAATTCTTTGACATTCTTTAGTATAAAATATAATATAAATATGTTAGTAGTCAGTTGGTTGTGATTATTTTATTTAGATTTTTTTAGCATAATTAACTGGCTAATGTATGAAGTAGAGAATTAAGGAAACGTCTGTGAGTCCCTGATCTGATTCCTTCTCTAAGAACTCTCCTTCCCCAGAGCTTGGCCTCAGCCAGTGTGACCTTCCCACATGGCCCTGCTTCCCAGTACAGCTGTCTGTGGATGCCACTCAGGCTGAGAAAACCCACCTGTCTCTGGACAACTTACAGTTGGGATACTAGGCACAGATACTAGGGAATATGGGGAGCAGTATGAATGTTGGACATGGACATGGAAGGTGGGAGCTCTAGGTCAGCCAAAGATTGTAAAAACAGACAGAGCCAGTCTCTTAAAGTATAGGGTGCATCCTTTGTGTTAACCTGGATGGAAGTGGAACACGTTATTCTCAGTAAAGCATCACAAGAATGGAGAAGCATGAGTCCTATGTATTCAATTTTGATATGAGGACAATTAATGACAATTAAGGACACCGTGGGGGGTGGGGGAAGGGGAGAGCAGAGAGAGAGACAAGCAGGAAGTGGGGTGGGGGAAAGGAAAAGTAGAGAGAGGGAAGGAGGGAGGGGGTGGGATCTCCATGTGTGGCACACCTTTTGGGGGCAAGGCACAATTGTAAGAGGAACTTTACCTAACAAATGTAATCAGTGTAACCTGGTTTCTTGTACCCTCAATGAATCCTCAACAATTAAAAAAAAAAAAAGTGTAAGGCACAAATGCTGATCAAAAACTAGAGGCAAAAACATGCAACCAGGGAACAAAACAGGAAACAGCTTCTTGGGTTCTAAACAGCCTGACAGACTCTGCTTCCAGCCTTCCCAAGTGCTAACAGCTCACTTTTTTCTCATCTTAGAGGGAAAATCCCAATGTCCCTTCCAGCAAATCCTTTTTGGTGTCAACTGGTTTAAATGCAGTTGAAAGTGGGTTTCCATCACTTGCCACTGAAATAAACTGAGCGTCGGTTCCCGGGGAAATCCTCATTCCTTAGTCCACCTGGCCACAAAATCACCAGCCTAACTTTACCCAGTGCCTCTAGGCAAAAAACTTGTGTCCTGGGGTCAGCAATTCCCCGGATCCCAGTGTTAGGCCTGCCTCAATTCAGCCACATAACTTCGAACACATTTTATAACCTCACTATGACTCAGTTTCCACTTGTGCAGTAAAGCCACCTCTTTGGGTGAGGTGCCAAGGGGACCCTCTGTAAATGTTGTTGTTTGTTTGTTTGTTTTTGAGACAGAGTCTCACTATGTCTTCCTCAGCAGAGTGCCTTGGTGTCACAGCTCACAGCAACCTCAAATTCTCTTGCCTCAGCCTCCCAAGTAGCTGGGACTACAGGTGCCCACCACAATGCCTGGCTATTTTGTTGTTGTAGTTGCCATTGTTGTTTAGCAGGCACCAGCCAGGTTCGAACCTGCCAGTCCCAGTGTATGTGGCTGGCACCCTAGCTGCTGAGCTACAGCACTGAGCAGCTTTCTTATTGTTTAATATTATTATTATTAAATCATAGCTGTAGTGACAGTTCCTCCCCCCTAGAAAATTTGGGTGTTGGCTCCTATATCGATCTGATTACTTGAGACATAGAGCTCTAAAAACAAAGATATTTTTTAAAATATGGAATATTTCATGCTTCTCCAGGGTTCATTTTAAAAAAACAGAGGAACAATGGCTTGGAGGACTGCGTATGCTGACTGCCTCACCATGAGATAGGAGAAATGGACCCAGCAACCAGAAAGGACATGAGCAGGGAAGTGGAGGATCCTCTTGACAAATGATCTTATTTCTATTCTACAGATGAAGAAACTGAGTCCAGAGTGTCTTGGTAGCATTCCCAAGTCTTGCAGGTGACAACTGGGAGGGCTGGAACCATAACCCAGCTCTGTCTGACACAAAGCCTGATCTTAACCCTTACACCTGACGTTCTCACTGCCTATACCGACACCATTACTCCCTGCCTCAATTTGGGTGGACACTGCCTTGGAGAAGTAACAAGTTGCAACTCAAGAGGAAGCAAACAAGCTTGATCTTTGTAGAAGTTCAGTCACCCAGAGTTAGTTTTTGTACTTTGATTGGATTCAATGATTTTGAAGGAAGTAAGCTCATGGATAAAGCTCATGGATAAAGCTCTTCTTATCCAGGTAAGAAGTATCACTGTGGTCTCTGACTGCCCTTCTCCATCCCATGATGGATGTAGGGCTCGTAGACAAGCCCTTCACCTCTCTATGCTCAGTGCCATCTTCTGTAAAATAAATTGTAAGATAGAATCAACACCAAAGGATTGTTCTGAAGATTCAACAACATAATCCATGGAAGCACTTAGTGAAATACCTGGAAGGTGGTGAGAACCTCAAAAATGTTAAAATGTTACAGTGCCCAGCATCTAATAAGTACTCAATAAAGAGAGAGGCAAGGACCTTATAGGAACATGCTTCTTATGCTTTTCTAGCTTACACAAAATGAAAAATCAGTTAGTGAAAGGGGAGATTTTCTCCTTCTTGTAAGGAAAGCTCAGGAAAGGCAAAATAAGTGGTAATCCTAAAATGAAACTAACTGAAAAATGTTATTAAGGGTAGTATCAGCTCATCTGCCTTCCCTGAGCGTAAGTGGCACCCTTCACTTTCAATCAGATCTATGCCTTTATTCCTTTGTTCCTTCCCTCCACAAACACTTACTAGCTACAGTGCTATTCAAGCACAGACATGCACCCAAATTGACCTTCAGGGTAGGGAAGGTGCTGCTACTAAAGAGGTAACTCAGAGAAATGAAGAACTGAAGCGTTTTCTCAGCTGACAAAGGAAACAATGTGTATTGAGACTAGGATGAAGAAACTTGTATATAACCATTCTGGAGAATAAGTAGTTCATTTTTAAAACATAAGTCAGAGCACATCCCTCTTAGGCTCAGGAAAATCCAGTGGTTTTTCATCTCACTCAACATAAAAGTTGTTACAATGGTTTACAAGACCTTGTATGATGTGCCCTGACCCTTTTTCTCCCTCATCTCTGCTCCAACCACACTAACCTTCTTAGCAATCCTTGAAATGGCCTCAGGGCCTTTGCACTCCCTGCCCACCTCCTCTTAATACCTACATGGCTTGCTCCCTCATCTCATTCAAGTTTGGTTTTAAATATCGCCCCCTCCATGACATATTTACTAAATACTGTCTTTCAAATTGTACTGCCCTCCTCTCTTTGTTCCTACTCCTTTCTTGCTTTATTTTATTTCTCTTCATTGTACTTATACTTACTACCTTCTCATCTATTCTGTCTCCTCAAATAGAATGAAGGTCCACAGGTCAGGAATTTGGTTTCTGTTCATTACTCTATTCCTGGTGCCAAGAAAGGACAGTGGCTGGCCCTTGATCAATGTTATTGAATAAATGAATGTGACTGCACACAAATAGCTAAAGCAAAAGAGATGTTGTCAAGAGACAGTTGGAAAGGAGTCCTGTGTGTTAGGATAAGGAGACTGAACTGAAGCCCAAATACTGTGAAGTGTTCCAAAGAACCTCAGCAGAATGTGAGAGATCAGATTCATGTTTTAGAATAATCTCTTTGGGTAAGGTGTGGAATTAGTCTGACTAGGTTCCATTTATTTTTATTGTTGCTCTGATTGCCAGTGAGGTCTTCTTCATAAATCCCTTCCTTATGCTAATATCTGTATGAGCTTTTTCAACATTTTCTTCCAGAATTCTTATCATTTCATGCCTTAGATAAAGTCCTTTATCCATTGTGGATTAATTTTCATGAGTGGTGAGAGATGTGGATCCTGGTTCAGTCTTTCACATGTGGTTGTCCAGTTTTCCCAGCATCATTTATTGAATAGGGATTCTTTTCCCTGTTTTGTGTTTTTGTCTGCCTTATCAAAGGTCAGATGGGAGCAAGAGGGTGGTTTTGTCAGTGGGTTCCTATTTCTGAGCCATATGTCTGTGTGTCTGTTTTTGTGCCAGTACCATGCTGTTTTGATTATTATAGCCTTGTAGTATAGCATATAGCTTGAAGTCTGGGAAAGTGATGCCTCCCAATTTGTTTTTATTAGGTAAGTTTGCATTAGCCATTCAGTGTCTTTTCCAGTTTCACACAAATTGTAGAACTGTTTTTCCTATATCTGCAAAAAATGATGCTGAAATTTTAATGGGTTTCTGCACATCCAAAGATACAATCAATATAGTAAATAGACAACCTACAAAATGGGAAAATATATTTGCATGCTATACATCCAATAAATGACTCATAACCAGAATCTACAAAGAACTCAAGCAAGTCAGCAAGAAAAAAAATCAAACAATGCTATTAAAAAGTGGGCAAAAGATATGAACAGAAATTATTCAAAGGAATATAGTCCAAGGGCCAACAAACACATGAAAAAATGCTCACCATCTCTAATCATCAGGAAAATGCAAATCAAAACTACAATGAAATATCAACTTCAACGAGAATTATTCATAACAAAAAGTCCCAAAGCTATTGGGGATGTGAAGAGAAAGGGACACCTATATACTGTTGGTGGGTCTGCAAACTAGTACAACCTCTACGGAAAGTAGTTTGGAGGTATCACAAAGAACTAACAGTAGATGTACCTTTTGATCAAGAAATCCTACTACTAGGCATTTACCCAAAGGAAAAAGAAATGTTTTTTATCAAAAAGACACTTGCACTTAAATGTTTATAGAAGCACAATTCATAATTACAAAGATGTAAAAACAACCCAAGTGCCATCAATATGTCAATGTATTCATAAAATGTGGCATATGTATGCCATTGTGCACTACTCATCCATTCAAAAAATGATGTATTTTATAACAACCTGGATGGAACTGGAGACCATTCTTCTAAGTGAAGTATCACAAGAATAGGAAAAAAATGTTAAATTGTTAATTTGTAGAGACAGAGTCTCACTTTATGGCCCTAGGTAGAGTGCCATGGCCTCACACAGCTCACAGCAACCTCCAACTCCTGGGCTTAAGCGATTCTCTTGCCTCAGCCTCCCGAGTAGCTGGGACTACAGGCGCCTGCCACAACGCCCGGCTATTTTTGGTTGCAGTTTGGCCGGGGCCGGGTTTAAACCCGCCACCCTCGGTATATGGGGCTGGCACCTTACCGACTGAGCCACAGGCACCACCCGTTACTCAATGTTAAATTGGAACTAGTCAATTAACACGTGTGCATGTGGAAGTAAAATTCAAAGAAAATTTAATAGGGGGGGTGGCAGGAGGAGGGGTAGGGTAAACTTACAGCCAACAGGTGCAATGTACATATTCTGGGTGGAGGCACACTTATGACATCAACGTCAAATGTACAAATGCAAATTGTGTAACCAAAATGTATGTATCCCTGTAATACTCTGAAATAAAAAAAATAAGTTTAAAAGGAGAAAGCAGATCCACCCAGAATAAAGAATGAAAAACTGTCACTTGCAAAAAATAAAACATAAAAAGGAAGAAAACTGTTTTAAATTAAAATTTGTTGGGCTCACCGCCAGCCACACACACCTGAGCTGGTAGGTTCAAATCCACCCTGGGCCCACTGAACAACAATGATGGCTGCAACTAAAAAAGCCGGGCGTGGTGGTGGGCACCTGTAGTCCCAGCTACTTGGGAGGCAGAGGCAGGAAAATCACTTGAGCCCAGAAGTTGGAGGTTGCTGTGAGCTGTGATGCCCTAGCACTCTACCCAGGGTGACAGCCTGAGGCTCTGACTCAAAAAAAAAAAAAAAGATTAAAATTTGTTAATTAACTCTCTTTTTTAAAAAAATATGGAATTGAGTCTGAGGATCCCTGGATTACTTTATAAACTGAAGCTGTAGATCCAGATGAAAAGTTATGAAGGCCTAAATGAGGAGTGTGACCACAGGGACAAAGTGATCAGCATCTGAAGTGTGAACCTATAGGACATAGTGGCCAGTTGAAAATGGCCAGTGACTAACAGAAGATATAGATATTTTAAATTACCCCTTGGTTTCTTTCCTGGACAGCTGTCAATAGTTGTACCACCAAGTTAGAGATAATGGATAGTGGTTTGGGGAGAGGACCAGTGGACCTGATTTTACATATCTTGAGTTCTACATGTCAATGAAGACACCCAAAAGTAGCTTAACATAGAGATTTGATGTTAAATAGAGAGCTGTGTTAGTCCAAGGAGTGCCATCCATAAATGGTTACAGAGGACCCTGCTGAAATTGTGGGTCCTGGAATTTTAATGGGGGCCTTGTGGCATTCTAAAGTTGAAGGTGGGAGGTGGTAGGGAGTACTCCCTGTGATCAAAGTATATGTGGAAAACTAATTTTACTCTCTTTCTCTAGGTAGAACTGAAACAGGGTTATCCTGATAAATCCTGTGTGATAATTGATCTTGTATGATTAGGGTAATGTGCTAGCTTATTATAATTGCTGTAAAGAAAATACCTGACCAAGATGGCGGCCGAGTAACAGTTTCCTTGCATCTGGGCACTGTGAGTATGGGGAGATAGGACTCCAGGCATCTCTGACTGGTGGGATCTGCCTATCATCACCCCTGTGAGGATACAGGGAGTCAGTGAGAGACTTCTGGACCCCAAGAGGAGGACTAAAACAGTGGGAAAATGGCAAGTGGTCACGTGTGTTCAATCCATCTAAACCTGCCCACAACTGTAAGTTCAGTAGCAGTGAGACTGCAAACCACAAAGGCCTTACCTGTGAACTGTTTTGGTGTCTTTGGACTTGGCACTCAGTTGAACTGCCTTGGGGAGAGCCTGAGCGGGAGTGCGGAGAACTTTGGCCTTTGTCTAGGCCCCAGTCTAAGCTGCTGAGCCAGACAGAGCTAATAGTGTTTGGCTGTGGGTCACAGGGAGCCATTGTGAGCGATCTGCCCTGGCAAGCTCAGCCCTCAGGGTCTCAGAGCTAGAATCAGGTGGGAGCTGGTAACACAGCGAACAAGTAGCCTAAGGGCGGGGTCTGAGCCGCCTTGCAGCCCTAACCCTCAGGGGCAGAGTGAGACCAGTTTTGGCACACTGGGTAAGTGGATAGTCACTTCAGCAGTGATTCCAGCGACAAGCACTTTCCTGGGAAAGCTTCTGCTCAGCAAGTTTACAAGTTCAAAGTGCCTTTTCAGTGGGCTGAAGAGAGATTTAGGGTGTCTACCTGCTGGGGTTTGAGAAATCAGCAGCCTCCAGTCGTATCAGAACTGTGATTAACATCTCATACACCAGAAGACCACGTGTTGCCAAGATAATATTCAATAACATATACATACTGCTTTGTTTTTGGTTGTGGTTTTGTTTTTCTTTTTGGTTTGGTTGGGTTTTTTTGCTTATTTTGATGTTGTTGATGTTGTTTTGTTTTTTAATTTCAACCTTTTCCATACAGATCCTTTTTCTTTATCAATTTTTCTACTGTAATTATAATTTCTCATTGCTGCCATTTTCAATAACTAGAACTTCACTTTTGCTAGTGTTTCTATCGCTATTATTTGGGTTTTCACCCAATTTTATCCCATAAAGTTATCTGTTTCCTTGTTTTGGTTTGATTTATAGCATTTTTGTCTTTCCTCTCTACTTGGTGGAGGTGGGGTACTGTGTCTGATCAGGTTAGCAAAGAGCTGCTGACCTCAAGGGAACCACCCAACTGGGCACCCCCAGAAGGTGGGTTTTTTTTAAGGTTGTATCAAAGTACCCTACTGTACACCTATATTGCTCTGTCTCCCTCTTTCTGTGCCTCTCTTCTTTTTGTCAATATTCCTTTTATCCACCTACTCTCCTTTCTCTATTTATTTTTTTCTTATCACTCGGTCCTCCTTTCTTTCATCCATTTTTTGCTCTTCAACCTTCTCACACTTCTGGTCCTGTAACCCTTAGTCCACAGGCACGACAACTTAAAGAGCAAGAGGAAGTGAAAGGAAAATTAGGGCAAGGAAACAGATAAAAGAAATCACTCATGAGGAAGAATCAGCAGAAAACTCCAGGCAACATGAAGAACCAGTCCAGAACAACCCCGCCAAGGGACCATGAGGTAGCTACTGCAGAGGATTCCACCTATACAGAAATGTTAGGAATGACAGAAAGGGAATTTAGAATACACATGTTGAAAACAATGAAAGAAATGATGGAAACAATGAAGGAAACTGCTAATAAAGTGGAAAATAACCAAAAGGAAATCCAAAAACAGAATCAAATAAGAGATGAATGATATGAAGAATATAAAAAGGATATAGCAGAGCAGAAGGAACTGAAACAGTCAATTAGGGAACTGAAAGATGCAATGGAAAGTATCAGCAACAGGTTAGACCATGCAGAAGAAAGAATTTCAGAGGTAGAAGACAAAGTTCTTGAGATAACTCAGATAGTAAAAGAGGCAGAAAAGAAGAGACAGAAAGCAGAACGTTCACTGTCAGAACTACGGCACTTTATGAAGCATTCCAACATACGAGTTATAGGAATTCCAGAAGGGGAAGAAGAATGCCCCAGAGGAATGGAAGCCATACTAGAGAATATTATAAAAGAAAATTTCCCAAATATCACCAAAGATTCTGACACACTGCTTTCAGAGGGATATCGGACCCCAGGTCGGCTCAACTCTAATCGAGCTTCTCCAAGACACATTGCGATGAACCTGTTCAAAGTCAAGACAAAAGGAAAGATTCTGCAAGCTGCCAGGAGTAAGCACCAGTTGACACACAGGGGCAAATCCATCAGAGTGACTGCAGACTTCTCTAATGAAACATTCCAAGGAGGAAGAAAATGGTCATCTACCTTTAATCTACTTAAACAGAACAATTTCCAGCCCAGAATTCTCTACCCTGCTAAGCTAAGCTTAAAAATTGATGGAGAAATCAAATCATTTACGGATATACGAACATTGAGGAAATCCACCACAACAAGACCAGCTCTACAGGAAATACTTCAACCTGTTCTGCACACTGACCACCACAATGGATCAGCAGCAAAGTAAGAACTCAGAAATTAAAGGACAAAACCTAACCTCTACACTGATGCAAAAGATAAAACTAAGCAATGGACTCTCACAAAATAAGACGAATAGAATACTACCACACTTATCAATTATCTCAATAAATGTTAATGGCTTGAATTCCCCACTGAAGAGACATTGATTGGCTGACTGGATTAAAAAACACAAGCCATCCATTTGCTGTCTGCAAGAAACACACCTGGCTTCAAAAGACAAATTAAAGCTCCAAGTCAAGGGTTGGAAGACAATTTTTCAGGCAAATGGAATTCAGAAGAAAAGAGGAGTTGCAACCTTATTTTCAGATTCATATGGATTTAAAGCAACTAAAGTCAAAAAAGACAAAGATGGTCACTTTATATTGGTCAAGGGAAAAATACAACAAGAAGACATTTCAATTCTAAATATTTATGCACCCAATTTAAATGCTCCCAGATTCTTGAAACAGACCTTACTCAGTCTGAGCAATATGATATCTGATAATACCATCATAACAGGGGACTTTAACACTCCTCTTACAGAGCTGGACAGATCCTCTAAACAGAAATTAAACAAAGATATAAGAGATTTAAATGAGACCCTAGAACAACTGTGTTAGAGAGATGCATATAGAACACTCCATCCCAAAGATAAAGAATATACATTCTTCTCATCACCCCATGGAACATTCTCCAAAATTGATCATATCCTGGGACATAAAACAAATATCAACAGAATCAAAAGAATTGAAATTTTGCCCTGTATCTTCTCAGACCATAAGGCACTGAAGGTGGAACTCAACTCTAACAAAAATGCTTGACCCCATCCAAAGGCATGGAAATTAAACAATCTTCTGTTGAATAACAGATGGGTGCAGGAAGAAATAAAACAGGAAATCATTAACTTCCTTGAGTATAACAACAATGAAGGATCATTGTTGATCCTTGTTGATCAAAAAGGATCAAAAAAAGGCTACCAAAACCTGTGGGATACTGCAAACGCAGTTTTGAGAGGAAAATTCATCGCTTTAGATGCCTATATTCAAAAAACAGAAAGAGAGTCATGAACAATCTCACAAGAGATCTTATGGAATTGGAAAAAGAAGAACAATCTAAGTCTAAACTCAGTAGAAGAAAAGAAATATTCAAAATCAAATCAGAGATCAATGAAATTGAAAACAAAAGAATCATTCAGAAAATTAATGAAACAAGGAGTTGGTTTTTTGAAAAAATAACTAAAATAGATAAACCATTGGCCAGACTAACGAGGAATAGAAAAGTAAAATCTCGAGTAACCTCAATCAGAAATGACAAAGGGGAAATAACAACTGATCCCACAGAGATACAAGAGATCATCTCTGAATACTACCAAAAACTCTATGCCCAGAAATTTGACAATGTGAAGGAAATGGATCAATATTTGGAATCACACCCTCTCCCTAGACTCAGCCAGGAAGAAATAGAGCTCCTGAACAGACCAATTTTAAGCACTGAGATCAAAGAAACAATAAAAAAGCTTCCAACCAAAAAATGCCTTGGTCCAGATGGCTTCACTCCAGAATTCTATCAAACCTTCAAGGAAGAGCTTATTCCTGTACTGCAGAAATTATTCCCAAAAATTGAGGAAGAAGGAGTCTTCCCCAACACATTCCATGATGCAAACATCAACCTGATAACAAAACCAGGAAAAGACCCAAACAGAAAGGAGAATTTCAGACCAATCTCACTCATGATCATAGACGCAAACATTCTCAACAAAATCCTAGCCAATAGATTACAGCTTATCATCAAAAAAGTCATTCATCATGATCAAGTAGGCTTCATCCCAGAGATGCAAGGCTGGTTTAACATACGCAAGTCCATAAACGTTATCCACCATATTAACAGAGGCAAAAATAAAGATCACATGATCCTCTCAATAGATGCAGAAAAAGCATTTGATAAAATCCAGCATCCTTTTCTAAATAGAACACGGAAGAGTATAGGCATAGGTGGCACATTTCTAAAACTGATTGAAGCTATCTATGACAAACCCACAGCCAATATTTTACTGAATGGAGTAAAACTCAAAGCTTTTCCTCTTAGAACTGGAACCAGACAAGGTTGTCCTCTGTCACCTTTACTATTCAACATAGTGCTGGAAGTTCTAGCCAATACAATTAGGCAAGACAAGGAAATAAAGGGAATCCAAATGGGAGCAGAGGAGGTCAAACTCTCCCTCTTTGCTGACGACATGATCTTATATTTAGAGAACCCCAAAGACTCAACCACAAGACTCCTAGAAGTCATCAAAAAATACAGCAATGTTTCAGGATATAAAATCAATGTCCACAAGTCAGTAGCCTTTGTGTACACCAATAAAAGTCAAGATGAGAAGCTAATTAAAGACACAACTCCCTTCACCATAGTTTCAAAGAATATGAAATACCTAGGAATATACCTAATGAAGGAGGTGAAGGACCTCTATAAAGAAAACTATGAACTCCTCAGAAAGGAAATAGCAGAGGATATTAACAAATGGAAGAACATACCATGCTCATGGACGGGAAGAATCAACATTGTTAAAATGTCTATACTTCCCAAAGCAATCTACCTATTCAATGCCATTCCTATCAAATTACCAACATCGTACTTTCCAGATTTGGAAAAAAATGATTCTGCGTTTTGTATGGAACCAGAAAAAAACCCGTATAGCTAAGGCAGCTCTTAGTAATAAAAATAAAGCTGGGGGCATCAGCATACCAGATTTTAGTCTGTACTACAAAGCCATAGTGCTCAAGACAGCATGGTAGTGGCACAAAGACAGAGACATAGACACTTGGAATCGAATTGAAAACCAAGAAATGAAACTAACATCTTACAACCACCTAATCTTCGATAAACCAAACAAGAAAATACCTTGGGGGAAAGAACTCCCTATTCAATAAATGGTGTTGGGAGAACTGGATGTCTACATGTAAAAGACTGAAACTGGACCCACACCTTTCCCCACTCACAAAAATTGATTCAAGATGGATAAAGGACTTAAATTTAAGGCATGAAACAACAAAAATCCTCAAAGAAAGCATAGGAAAAACACTGGAAGATACTGGCCTGGGGAAAGACTTCATGAAGAAGACTGCCATGGCAATTGCAACAACAATGAAGATAAACAAATGGGACTTCATTAAACTGAAAAGCTTCTGTACAGCTAAGGAGACAAAAACCAAAGCAAAGAGACAACCTACACAATGGGAAAGGATATTTGCATATTTTCAATCAGACAAAAGCTTGATAACTAGGATCTATAGAGAACTCAAATTAATCCACATGAAAAAAGCCAACAATCCCATATATTAATGGGCAAGAGACATGAATAGAACTTTCTCTAAAGATGACAGACGAATGGCTAACACATGAAAAAATGTTCATCATCTCTATATATTAGAGAAATGCAAATCAAAACAACCCTGAGATATCATCTAACCCCAGTGAGAATGGCCCACATCACAAAATCTCAAAACTGCAGATGCTGGCATGGATGTGGAGAGAAGGGAACACTTTTACACTGCTGGTGGGACTGCAAACTAGTACAACCTTTCTGGAAGGATGTATGGAGAAACCTCAAAGCACTCAAGCTAGACCTCCCATTTGATCCTGCAATCCCATTAGTGGCATCTACCCAGAAGAAAAAAAATCCTTTTATCATAAGGACACTTGTACTAGACTGTTTATTGCAGCTCAATTTATAATCGCCAAAATGTGGAAACAGCCTAAATGCCCACCAACCCAGGAATGGATTAACAAGCTGTGGTATATGTATACCATGGAATACTATTCAGCTATTAAAAAAAATGGAGACTTTACATCATTTGTTTTAACCTGGATGGACGTGGAAGACATTATTCTTAGTAAAGCATCACAAGAATGGAGAAGCATGAATCCTATGCACTCAATTTTGATATGAGGACAATTAATGACAATTAAGGTTATGGGGGGGGAGCAGAAAGAGGGACAGGGGGTGGGGCCTTGGTGTGTGTCACACTTTATGGGGGCAAGACATGATTGCAAGAGGACTTTGCCTAACAATTGCAATCAGTGTAACCTGGTTTATTGTACCCTCAATGAATCCCCAACAATAAAAAAAAATCTGAAAAAATAATAATAATAATAACAATAATAAAAAGAAAATACCTGACCAGGTATGGTGGCTCAATGACTATTAATCCTAGCACTTTGGGAGGCCATGATAGGAGCTCCCTTGAACTCAAGAGTTTGAGACCATTCTGAGCAAGAATGAGACCCTGTCTCTACAAAAAAGAGAAAAATTAGCGGGCATTGGGGTGCATGTCTGTAGTTCCAGCTACTCAGCAGGCTGAAGCAGAAGGATTACTCAAACACAGAGTTTAAGGTTGTAGTGGGTTATGATGATGCCACTGCACTCTAGCCCAGGAGACAGATGAGACCCTATATTTAAAAAAAAAGAAGAAGAAGAAGAAGAAAAAGAAAGAAAAACCCAAGGCTGAAAATTTATTTAGAAAGGAGGTTTATGTGGCTCAAGTTTCTGTAAACTGTACAAGAAGTATGATGCCAGCATCTGCTTCTGGTGAGGCCTTCAGGGAGCTTCCAATCAAGGCAGAAAGTGAAGGGGGAGCAGGTGTGACACAAGAGCGGGAACAAGAAAGGGAGGAGGTGGGGCCAGACTCCATTAAACACCCAGCTTTCCTGTGAAGTGAGAACTCACTCTTTATCAAGGGAGGGCACCAAGGCATTCATGAGAGATGAGCCTCATGACCCAAGCACCTTCCACTAGGCCCCACATTCAACACTGGGAATCAAATTTCAACATGAAATTTGGAGGGGACAAAAGTCCAGACCATATCAATCCATATCTGCCCCCTCATATTTTTCTCACATTGCAAAATACAATTACTCTTTCCCAAGAATCTCTAAAATCTTAACCCCTTCTAGCATCAATTCAGAAGTCCAAAGTCTCATCTGAGATTCAAGCCTGACACCTATGAGCCTGTAAGATAAAAAATAAGTTACTTCAAGATACAATAGTAATACAGAAATTGGGTAAGCATTACCATTACAAAAGGGAGAAATTGACCAAAAGAAAGGGGCAATAGGCCCCATGCAAGTCCAAAACTTTGTAGGACAGACATTAAATTCTTAAGTTCCAAAATGATCATCTCCCTTGACTCCATGTTCCACGTCCTGGGCACATGGGTGGCTCCACTCAGATATGTTTCTCCAAGTACTGATGTAATGATGTCCTCTGGACCCTCCCAGTGTGGGTGAGCAGGTCTTATGTGACAAACCTACTCTAGCATTCTTATCTCCCTAAGCCTTTGAATCTCTTCCTCTGTCTTAAACCAAGGGAGATCAGACATCTCCAGCTCATTCACAGTGGACCATCTTTTGATCCATGTCTCAGCTAACCAAGCAAATAAACCATTAGAGCCTTTTTTTAACTCCCTGAGTTGCAATATTAAATGCAGAATCTCTGTTTCGTGGGCCTGTGTCAACAAGCTCAACCTGATCCACTTTTATCTTCCTTCTACCACCATCCCACACCCTTAGTATCCATTCTCACACCTGTTCCCCTGGTCTTCTGCTTGTATAAATTAGAAAACTCAAATAGTTCTTTTGGAGTGCAGTACACCTCCTCTGGGTTAACTTTTGTCTCACTTTTAGGAGCCTGCAGGCACTTGAGTCTAAAGTCTAGAAGCAAAGAGGGGTGTGGACCCTGAGGAGGGCCTGCATTGTCTTGTTTGGTACCTGCCTCAGAGGAGGCCATTATGGTTCCCTCAGGTAAAGTTGGGTTAATCCCTTTAAATAGACATGGGAAAGACCCAGACCATTGGGATGGGGTGGGGAGGTCACTTCCTCTGGAAAACAAGACTCATCAGCATTTAGGAGCTCAATGTCCCAGCTTCATCAGGGTCCTCCCGTCCATCCCCATTTCAACTTAAGAGTACCATTCTTTCCCAACCAATGCCCTTACTTTAGTTTCATATCAATGTCTGGGAGGTGGGGGTCAAGGACTATTTGTTTTTGCATGTCCCTGACAACCCACCCCACACCTTGCCATTAGAGTTGGTATGCAACTCTAACAGCAGACACCTGTTGAAGCTGGGCATTCTCCTTTCCTTGTAAGTAAACCAATCACAGGATAAGGGCTTGTGTTTGATTTTCAGTAATCTCAACCCTTTGCCTACAGGAAAGAAGATCCTTACCCAGGACACACCTAGAAACTTTTGGGCTATTTATGTGCTTCCGGAGCCTGACGTTCAAATCCCTGGGTGCATCCTTTTCTTCCATCAGTTTGTCTAGTGACACTAGGAATACCAACCAATTTCATTATATTCCTTGGTTATCCACAAATGTTCAAAAGTATCACATGTAGAGTCACTAAACTGCTTGCCTCTTATAAGTGGTGAATCAGCACTATCAAATGCCTTTATTTTGCACAACTCTTTAAACAGTTTTCACCATGGACTATCAATGCCTCAATAAATTTGGAAGCAGCGTCCTTAGCACTTTTAGGTTCAATCAGATTAGAAAGCCAACTCCAGAAACTCCAAAACCAGTCAAGGAAATTCATCCCTAAAAGTCTGTTCCTCTAAAACCATTCCTGGTACCAAAATCATCGTAGTCAAAGTTCTTCAAAGGGATAAAATCAATAGCATGTATATGAAAGGAAGTGTATTAGGGAGAATTGGTTCACACAGTGCAAAGGCAAAGTTCCACAACAGGCCAATGGGCTGCCTGCAAGGTGGAGATGAGAAAAGCCAGTCACATGGCTCTGTCCAAATCCAAAAGGCTCAAAACCAGGAAAGCCAACAGTGTAATCCAGGCTGAAGGCCTGAGAGCCCCCTGGAAGCCCACCAGTGCAAGTCCCAGAGTCCAAAGGCCAAAAAACCTGGAGTCTGATGTCCAACAGTGGGAAGAGAAAAGGCACCCATTCCAAAAATGAGGGAGGGAGATAGAGAGAGAAAAGCCAGAACAACTAAGAGGCCAGAAAAGAGAAATGTGGCTTGCTGAGTTTTCTCTCAGCAAAGCTGGATATTGACAGGGGAACACAGCGCCCACCTATGAATACATTTAGCTCACACCTCTCTGCTGCATCCACCTGCTACAATGTCCAGGAACTGACTTTAATACCCAGCCTTCCCCAGTGTTCAGTGTCACTCCAGGCTCTGCTGTTAATTGACAGAATGACTGAGAAGGAAATAAAGGAAATTAACTTCAGCAATTCTTGAGATTGAGGTGTGCTATGGTTTGCATGTATATATCCCTTCCAAAATTCATGTTGACAGTTAATCCCCAATGCAGCAGTATTAACAGGTGAGGCATTTAGTAGATAATTAGACCATCAGAGCCTCCACCCTCATGGATGGGATTTGTGCCTCATAAAAGGGCTGAAGTGCCTGTAATCATAGCACTCTGAGAGGCCGAGGCAGGTGGATTGCTTAAGTTCGGGAGTTTAAGACCAGCCTGAGCAAGAGTTAGACCCTGTCTCTACTAAAAATAAAAAAACTAGCCAGGCATGGTAACAAATGCCTACAGTCCCAGCTACTCAAGTCGTTGATACATGAGGATCTCTTCAGCCTAGGGGTTTGAGGCTGCTATGAGTTATGATGCCACAGCACTGTAGCCTGGGGCAACAGAGTGAGACTCTTGTCTCAAAAAGGTGGGGGGGAGGGCGAAGGAAGCTAGCTGGGCCCTTTTGTCCTTCCACCTTCTGCCACATGAGGTCACAGCCTTTGTTCAAGTCACCATCGTGGAAGCAAAGACCAGGCCCTCGTCAGACACCAAATTTGCTGGTACCTCGATCTGGGACTTCTCAGTCTCTAGAATTGTGAGAGTAAATTTCTGTTGTTTATAAATGATCCAGTCTAAAGTATTTTGTTATGACAGCACAAATACACTAAGGCAAAGTGAATGTGGAAACAAAGCACACTTCTGAGGCTTAAGGGTGTGCTTCTACACAGCGCCTCCCTCTCCCCCGCTCCTCCTTGTAGAGTTTCATAAAGGAGTGGCGCACCCTTAGGTTGTACTTCTAAGAGAAGAGAAATTATTGTACTACACTGAGGGGGATTGAATGAGAGGACCCGCTACAATCCCCTCTCATATGTGGCAAGGAAAGGGTTGAGGGAAAGGACTGGGCTTGGACTCAGCACAGGAACCAGCCAAGGGACCAGAAAGGCAAAAGCTGGACCCATGCAGCAGTTCCCACTAGAGCTGCATGGGTCCCAGGAAAGTTCTAAGATGAGACAGGCGAAGTCCTACCCAATTCCTAGACAGCAAGACACCTAGACACCAAGGCATAGAAAAAGCCTGAACTCACTTCATGAAGCAACATGGGCTCCAGGGCCCACAATCCTGTTGTTTTGACAGTGATGCTAAAACTTGGTGGGCAAAGTGTGAGAGTCAGTCTGTAGGGGTAATTCAAACTCAAAGACAACAGGAATTAATGAGGAGAGAATGCATAACCAAGTAGGTGCACTTTTGGTCTGAATTCATTCATTTAGATAACATATGGGGCTTCGGAACAGGTCCAAGGTCATGATGCTTGGACATTGCTGCATAAATCTCAAAGACATATCCTTTTAAGTTCAACATCTGATATCAACCAACAATATGTTCATCCTACATCCTACTCTTTTGGAGCCAACTTCATAGCCTAGTGTTGAAATAGTGTTTTTTTCGGTGAATTCTTTATTAAACATGTTTCTTGACTTATGACCTGTCATCAAAGTGGACTGCTGTCTACTAAAATATAGATTTAGTTCTTCTAAGTCCCATACCTTCACTGGGCACTGCTGTAGAAAAGTTTTCTCTTTTGATGGATACTTTTCTGCTGAAATAGATCATCAGTTCTTTCCATCTGTGTTCTTGTCATGCCTGAAGCATTTATGCCTTGCTTAAGCCTTTCATTATAATCAGCTGCCCTTAGTTTTCTATTCCCTCAGGGCTTTGCCTCAATCATATATGCGTTAGAACAATTGCCCTTTTAGCTGGGGATCAAGTCATCTTTGGGGTGCCCTATGTAAATGAGAACACTTCAAAATGCTAATTTATAATGAGCCTGTAGTTGATAACAGTACTGCTCCGAGTGAACTGGTGAGAAGGCCAAATGGATGGACCAAGAAAGATCATGGCTGGGGAAAAAAAGTAAGCTTACCAATCCCATGGTCAGAACAAAAGGGGAGAAAGAGAAAACACATGTAAGGATTGTCAGAGGGAGTGCCACCAGGCTGTAAAGACAAGAGAAAAAGACTAATTTTTTTGTTACCATGCCAAGAGAAACAATATAAGACTTGGAAGTCCCCATGGGGAAAAGAAATGGATCTGATTAGTATGATGGAGCACTTGAAAAAACTATGTTTACAAAAAGGAAAGTAGTATAAATAAAGAGGAGGAAAATCTTCTTAGAGGTCTGATTTGTATAAAAGGGGAAAAAAAGTAAAGCAATTAGAAATTCTAGGGAGAGAGAGAAGAAAATTTTTCAAGAAATATAATATAATCATATCATTATAGGTGTCTTTATGAAAGTTTTGGGATACACACTAATCAGGAACCAGAAACAGGGTAGAAACAAATAAAGCCTTCCCAGCAACATCGATAATCTGAGCAAGTTGAAACATGCCAGGGAGAATCAGAAAGGACACTTCTTAGAAGTGAAGTAATGGACCATAACACAGCCTGTCTCAAAACTTTCATAGTGACTATGTATGAAAAGGATGGGAGACAGAAAATTAAGAAAGCTAAATCCTCAACTGTCATTTCAGGATGTAAATATATAATACCTGAAACTGTACATCAATAAATAGATAAAGAAGCTTATTACCTATTTTTTTAAAAGAGTTAAAAATGGTTGCCCCCAGAGAGCTCTTTGGTGCTGTTTAATTTTATTTTTTTAATTGGTATGGGACTTAATGTCAGAAAAAGTCTTACTCAGCGTCTATACTGTGCTAGGTATTTTCTGCACCCTGTCTCTTTCAAACCTCACAACAAAAAGAACAAAAACACTTCTCTCATGCTTACTATGTGCCAAGTACTATTCCAAATACTTAACACTTATTATCTCATTCTATCTTTGCAATGAGATAGTTTGTCATATTTTTGCTGCTTACCAAATGAGGAAACTGAAGCCCACGAAATGAGTAACTTTCCCAGGTCCATGCAACTGAGAGTGGGGGTGCTGGGGCAGAACCCTGGGCAACCTGGCACCAAGTTCTTTGCCCCTAATTTCTGTAGTCTGCCATGCTCCCCAACAAAGCCAAGGCACAAATATTATTATCCCAACCTTGAAGTTAAGGAAACATGCAGAGAGACAAAGCCACTTTTCTAAGACCGCACAGATAGATAGTAAGCTGTGGGATCTGGCTTGACCAATCTGACACTCAGGCTTGGTCTCTCTGCTGCAGTATACAAATCTGTGTTTAAAACAATAAGCTTATGATCATACTGCTGCACCCCAGTCTGGGCAGCAAAGCCAGATGCTGTCTCTAAAATACAAACAAATAAATAAATAATCTAGATCAGGAGCCTGAGGTTTGGAAGGGATAGCAAGAATCCTTTTTTTCTTTTTTCCTTGCCCCTTCCATCATGTGAGCAAGAGTCACTTTTTAAAAAATAAAAATAAATAAATAAAATAAAATTATGAGCTACTTGGGTACAAGAGGAGAGCATCCATTCTCACCACTCAAGCAGAGGGCCGGAAGTTCTATCCAGTGCAATAAGGTAAGAAAAAGAAATAAAAACAAAATGCTTTGTATTTGCAGATGACATGATTGCCAAAATAGAATATCCCAAGGAATCTACAAAAAAAAAAAAAAAAAAAATTGAAAAAAACTGGAACTAGTAAATAATTTCAGCAAGTTCATAGGCTAGTAGGCAAACATACAAACATCATTTGCATATTATAAATTAACAATGAAACACATGGAAACTGAAATTTAAAATGTAATACCATTTATAATTGCTCAAAAAAGGAAATATTTAGGTATAAATCTAGCTAAAGATGTAGAGCAATTATATGCTAAAATCTACAAAGTTCTAAATATACAGAGAGACATAGCATGTTCATGAATAAAAGACTCAGTACAGTAAAGCTGTCAATTCTCCCCAAATTGATATGCAAATTTAGCATAATTCCCATCAAAAGCCCAGCAGGACTTTTATAGACATAGACAAAATTATTCTAAAAATGTATATGGAAAGACAAAGGAGCTAGAATGACTAAAATGATTTTGAAAAGACATTAATAAACAGAAAGGAATCACTCTCCCTGATATTAAGACCTTCTAAATACATCTCCAGTAATCAAGGACTGTGTGATAATGGCAGAGGGATAGACATGGGGAACAGAATGGAAAGCCCAGAAATAGCACCACACAAGTACAACGAACTGATTTTCAACAGGGATGCAAAAGCAATTCAATGGAACAAGTGTCATATTTTCGACAAATGGTGCTGAAGCAACAAAAACAACAGAAAGGTACCTTGCTCTAAATCTCACCCCTCATGTAAAAACTCAAAATGAATCATAGATTTTAATATAAAATGCAAAACTATAAATATTTAGAAAGTAGCAATGGATTAAAATCTTTGCAACATAGGCTTCAGTGAAGAACTCTTGAACCTACCACCAGAAGCATGATTCATAAAAGAATAAATTGATAAACTGAACTTCAAAATAAAAAACTTTTACTCTGCAAAAGACATAGAAGAATGAAAAGATAAGCTGGAAGAAAATATTTGCAAATCACATATCTAACAAAGAAATCTTTTTTGAGAATAAAGAACTCTGGAAAGTAAAAAAAATTAACACTGATAACTCATTATACAACAGGCAAAAGCACAGATAGTACACCAAAGAGGATATACAAATGGCAAGTGAGCACGTGAGAAGCTGTTCAATAGCACCAGCCTTTACAAAATGCAAATTAAAGCCACAATGATATATCACTACACACCTATCAGGACAAATAAAATTAAAAAGAGTGACAGTACCAACACCCGATAAGGATGTGAAGGAACTAGATTTCTTATATGTTTCTGGAATGTAAAATGTCTAGCTACACTCTAAAAAACAGATTGGCACTCTCTTATACTATGGAAAACAAAATATACACTTACTCCATGACCTAGCAACTGCACTCCCAAGCATTTACCCTGAAGAAGTGAAAATGTGTCTGTGCACGCAAAAGCTTATATAATGTGCATGATTGTTCACGGCAACTTGATTTATAATAGCACCAAACTGGAAACAACAACAATAAATGTTCCTTGATAGGTGAACAGTGGTATACTTTTACTATATACTACTTATACTACTTAGCAATCAAAAGAAATTAATTGCCCAGGCACAGTGGCTCACGACTGTAATCCTAGCACTCTGGAAGGTCGAGGCAGGTGGACTGCTTGAGCCTTCAGGGGTTTGAAACCAGCCTGAACAAGAATGAGACCCTGTCTCTACTAAAAATAGAAAAACTGAGGCAAGAGAAATCACTTGAGCCCAAGAGTTTGACGTTACTGCGAAATATGATACCACAGCACTCTACCCAGACCAACAGAGTGAGACTGTCTCAAGAAAGGGAGGGAGGAGGGGGAAGAGAAGGGAAGGGAAGGGAAGGGAACGGAAAGGAAGGGTTAGGTTGATAATACAAGTTAGACAGATTTCAAGGGCATTATGCTGAAGGACAGAAAAAGCCACTCTCAAAAGGTCACATGCTGTATGATTCCATTTATATTACATCCTCAAAAAGACGAAATTTTAGAATTGGAAAATAAATCAGTGATTGCTAGAGGTTAGGGAAGATAGAGAGAGGGGGAGGTGAGTTGACTATAAAGGTGAAAGGGGAAAAATAGCAAGTGTTCTTTTCCTAGCTCTGCTGCTTACTCTGAATTCATTTACTCAACATTTTACTAATATTCATTACTTATCTACTTTATGCCTGGTCAGACAGTTTTATGGGCAATAGTGATACAATAAATGATAAGCTAAATTTGAATTTAAGCAATTTTTACATATTTGAAGCTTAACACTGAAAAACTATTTGTTAGCCAGGTGCAGTGGCTCACACCTGTAATTCTAGTTCTCTGGAAGCTGGAGTCTGTTGGATCATTTGAGCTGAGGGGTTTTAAACCAGCCTGAGCAAGAGTGAGACCCCATCTCTACTAAAAACAGAAAAAGTATATGGGTGTTATAGTGAGTGCCTATAGTCCGGCTACTCAAGAGACTGAGGCAAGAGGATTGCTTGAGCCCAAGAGTTTGAGGTTGCTGTGAGCTATGACACCACGACTTTCTATCCAGGGTGACAGTGAGACTCTGACTCAAAAAAAGATTAAAAAAATTTTTTAATTATTTGTCATTTATCTAAAATTCAAATTTAACTGGATGTTCCGGGCTTTTATCTGTTAGTTTTTTTGTTGATATTTTATCTTATGTTGTTTATTTTGCTCGATCTGGCAACACGACCCCTACCTATATGGAGTTTATAATCAGTTGAATGGGTGGAAAAGTGTTCAAGTAACCAAAATGATCATAAAACAAAGGAACAATGGTTCTATAATAAAACCTGGTGGGGAGGACTTATTTTAGACAAGGGTAGTCAGCGAAGGCCTCTCTGGCAAAGAGATTCTTGACATGTTGGGACAGAAAGTGTGAGAAGTCTATGAAGACGGAAGAAGTCAGAGTGATCAAAGTAAGAGAAACAGCAGGGGCCCTGATGGAGGAAGGGCCAGAGTGTTCCAGGAACGAGAGGAAGGCAGGGCAGTGGAGCTAAGCAAGGAAGAAAGAAGAAAGGACGGAACAGATTTTGGAGAGAGGCACAGCAGCTAAATCCCGCAGGACATTGAAAAGGCGTCATAAGGCATTTTGCACCTAAGAAAAAATTGAGAGGGGATAAAATGATTGTGTCCCCAATTTTGAAAAACCACTGTATAAATAATGCTTCAGGCAGCAGCAAGGACAAAGGCAAGAAAACTGGGTGGGAGGTCACTGCAGTAGATAATCCAGATAAGAGATAATGCTCTGAGGTGGGCTAAGGCAGTGGCAAACACATGGAAAGGCACAGATATGCGTTTTGGAGGTAGAGTCAGCAGGACCCACTGATGGACAGAAAGAAAAGGACAAGGTGGGGTGGGGATCAAAGATAACTACCAGGGCTTTGGCTTTAGCAGTTGGAAGAACAACACTGTTTACTAAGATGATGAAGAAAGTGGGAGTAATGGGTTAGCAGAGGAGAGGAGGTAGGAAAACAAGCCCTCAGTGCTGGATACATTAAGATTGAAATTCCTAAAGAGACAACCAGTGAGAATACCAAGTAGGCTCTCTGGAGCCCAGAGGAGACATCTGGGATAGAGATTGCAAAGGAGGAGTTACCAGCACATAGGCTAGTCGTTCTTGATCCTGGCAGCTCAACAAATTACCTAAAAAGCTTTTAAGAAGTCCTGCTGTCCAGGCCCTACCACCAAATCAGGATCTCTAGGGGTAGAACCAAGGCATCAGACCTTCTAAGGAATACTTACACTTGGAAATTAGGAAAAGGAGAAGAACCCAGTGAAAGATCCAAAAGAAGTAGCCAGTGGCATAGGAAGGGAAGGAGATGTGGCTAAGATTACTGAGAGTGGTTTTCTTTCTTTCTGAGACAGTGTCACTCTGTCACCCTGGGGTTGAGTGCCATGGCGTTATAGCTCATAGCAACCTCAAACTCTTGGGTTCAAGTGATCCTCTTGTCTCAGCCTCCTGAGTAACTGGAATTACAGGAGCCTGCCACAATGCCCGGCCAGATTTTTATTTTTAGTAGGGACAGGGTCTCACTTTTGCTCAGGCTAATCTCAAACTCCTGAGTTTAAGCAATCCACCCACCTGGGCCTCCCAGAGTACTACCCTGTTTCCCCGAAAATAAGACATCTTCCGAAAATAAGACCTACTTACAGGAAAGATAAGACGTCCCCTGAAAATAAGACCTAGCACATCTTTGGGAGCACACCTTAAAATAAGACACTGTCATATTTTCAGGGAAACAGGGTAGGATTACCACCACGCCCAACCAAGAGGGATTTTTTCCAAAAGGAGATAAGCTGCTACTGCACAGGGATATTCCAAGAACAGAAGAATGAATACATGTGGAAGCCCTTTGTAAGCTGCTAATTGATGAACAAATATTAGATGAAGCATCATCATCATTATCTAAGGAGAAAAATCATTCTCTTCTTAACACAGCGTTCCTACCTGTACCCACAGAGGAAGAAACTTAAAGAAGCACTAGGAAGGAAGCCAATTCCCAGTACTTCTTACATTTATGAGGATTACGCAGAAATTTTTATGTTTTTTATGAGGATTAAACAAATTAATGTCCATTATGCTTAGCTCAACGCCCAGTCACCATTATCATCGCCATAGTAATACTATTAGTAATAGCTAACGCACAGTGCTTCCGAAGGCTCAGGCAAAGTTCTAAGTGTTTTTTATCTACTCAGTTGGCATTCAAGAAAGGTTAGCTGCTATTGTTTACTTTGTTGTTATTATTACTAATTCCACACTCTCTGGGTTTCCTAGTGGGCATTAAGGGAAGGTATATGCACCAGTTTGGCATTCTAGAGCCACTGTTCTGATGGGGAGATCAATGACATTTAATGAGACTTCTCTGCGAGTAGCAGAGAAAGCAGGGAGGAGGTGTCCCTAGAGCAGTCTGTGGGCCACCAGAGCCACATGTCAGTTCTAGGGCCTGCAGGCAGTGGGCCATAGCAATATCTGAATTCCTTCATGGAGCTTATGCCAGGGACAGTCTCAGAGCTGTGTGTGAAGGCATATGGACATAGTGACAGTTTTGTCTGGGTTCCTTAACTCAACTCTGACTTACAGGTCACTCGTGTCCGTGCATTTGCTGACTTTAAGCAGTGGAGACAGTTGTCCTCACTAACCGCATGAGGAAGCCCAGGCTTAGAGAGGTTCAATAACTTGGCCAGATTCACACAGCCAGTCAACAGCAGAGCCAGAACTCAAATTGAAATACTCTGAATTCAAGTTCAGACCTTTTCTTCTACCATACTTGGTAGTTTTTTAACCAAATTTGGAGGAGGTAGGGCTATGTTCAAATTAGAAAAAAAAAAAAAAAAAAGGCTCGGCACCTGTGGCTCAAGAGGCTAAGGCGCCAGCCACATACAACTGAGCTGGCAGGTTCAAATCCAGCCTGGGCCTGCCAAACAACAATAACAGCTGCAACCAAAAAATAGCCGGGCGTTGTGGTGGGTGCCTGTAATCCCAGCTACTTAGGAGGCAGAGGCAGGAGAATCACTTGAACCCAGGAGTTGGAGGTTGCTGTGAGCTGTAATGCTATGGCACTCTATCCAGGGTGACAGCTTGAGGCTCTGTCTCAAAAAAAAAAATACAAGACCCAGACAGACTTCATCTTCAATATGCTGGGGGGGGGGCGAGGGGTGTGGGGGAGAGGTGGGCAAAGGACACAAGCAATTTACCAAAAAGGTACACAAATGCCACCCCAAAAAGTGGAAAGATGCAAATAAAACCACATATTTTAAAAATATACATAATTTTACACCCATCAGATGTGTTTAAACAATGTAAAAGGCCAGGCGCAGTGGCTTATGCCTGCGATCCTAGCTTTTTGGGAGGCCAAAGTGAGAGGATCACTTGAGGCCAGGAGTTCAAGACCAGCCTGGGTAACATAGTGAGACCCCCATCTCTACAAAAAAATAAACAAGTTAGCATACGCTTGTATTCCCAACTACTCAGAAATCCGAGGCAGGAGGATCACTTGAGCCCCAGAATTCAAGACCACAATGACCTATGATCGCGCCACTGCACTTCAGCCTGGATGACAGAATGAGACTCCATCTTTCAAAAAAAAAAAAAAGTAAGTAAGTAGAAGTCAGAAAATAACAAGCACTCTAAAGGACGTGGGAATGTAGCCCTCAGAGGTTGTTGGCAGGAGCTATAGATTTATACAATCATCCCACAGAGCTAAGTAATAGTATCTACAAATGTTAAACAATGCTCATTCCCTACAACTCAGCTGTTCCACTATGTGTAAAATACATAGAGAAACTTCTCCCACTGTGTAAAAGGAGGAGACATAAGCAAGGATATATCCTGCCAATAAAAATAAAGGAAATTATTTATATATCCATTATCAGGGAATGGACACACAATACGTGGTAAATTCATGCTATAAAATACTGTCTAGCAGTTAAAGTGAATAAACTAGATCAAAGTGTACCATCATGAATAGATCGCAAATAGACTTGATGGGAATAGAAAAGTTTGCAGAATGATGCATAAAGTATGATACCACTGACTGAGAGTAGTGATTTGTGAGGAAAATATAGGTTCTGGGGCTAATGCAGAACCTATATTTCTCTACCTATATTTTCTCTACCTCTCCCTTTGACCTTCCCTCCTTCTTTTTCTTTTTTTACTTATTAGTATTGGAATTTTTGAGACAGAATCTTACTATGTCACTCACGCTGGAGCACAGTGGTTTAATCATAGCTCATGGTAACCTCAAACTCCTGGACTCAAGTCATCCTCCTGCCTCAGCCTCCTGAGAACCTGATGCACATCACCACACCCAGCTAATTATTTTAAACACTTTGTAGAGATGGCATCTCACTATGTTTCCCAGGCTGATCTTAAACTCTTGGCCTCAAGCAATCCTCCTGCTTTGGCCTCCAAAAGTGCTGTGATTATAGGCATGAGCCTCCCCTTCTCTTAGAATCTTCTAATCTAGGTTCTATGAGTAAGTTTCAGAGAAAGTATAAATCCTCTGATATTTTAAGTAAGAAAATAATAAATGAATAAAGAATAAATGTAGTCTTGATGCAATTTCCTTGGTCTATCATGCTTTGGGAGTAGAAGTTATTCCTCACCAGAATAGAAAACTAAAAAAGAAAGAAAATGTAAAGTGATTTGTTGCGACCCTGTTTCTACTAGCCCTATGCCCTGGGAGAAAATGCCCTGCCTTTCAGAACAGAAACATCTCCATCCTTCCAGGCCTGCCTGGCCTCCCATCCATCATCTCAGGCAGGCTCGGGTTAGTGGCAGCCAGATTCGTTTCCTACCATTCATGACCCTTTCCATCAGATGTCATGGCATGGTTTGGGCCGGCATGTTGACAATTATGAAGACTTCTAACCCAGCCAAATAGCCTCTACAGGATCCGAGCTCTCCACCTAGGAAAACTACAAAAGATCAAGAAGAGATGACCAGTTTTGTAGAAGACACCCCAGCCCAGTTCCCATAGATCCAGACACAGAAACAGGGCCTCACCAGGACCTGAGGACTGTAGGGTAGAATTACATTCCTCTGTAGTCTAGCATTGTGGGACCTCATTGCTTCTGCTCTAAACTCAATAGTCCTCTAAGGAGACCAGTGAGATGAGCACAATCAATGCACAACATCTAGGGGTGCAGCTGAAGGTTAGCTGGATGGCTGTCACCCTACTCCTTTGAACCACAGGCGCCGCCCAATCCTTCCCATCTTTGAATACACTCCCCTTTACAGTGTGACTTAGCAGCTCCTCTCCATGAATCTGGGTTAGTCACTGCACAAGTCTAGGACAATGGAATGATAGGGAATGTGTGCAGTCTTAAATAGACGTGTACATTGGGAATGGCCTCTCTTGCTGTGCTCAGAAGCCTGAGGTCATTATGGGAATGAACCCAAGCAAGCCTGCTGTAGGATGGAGGCAAATGAAGGTGACTCAGCTGACCTGGCAGCTGACCCTAGAGACATGAGTGAGCCCAGGTAAGATCAGCCAAGCCTGGCCTAGATCAAAAAAGCCTTCCAGATGAGCCCATCCCATATCACCACATCCCAGAATCATAAGCTAATTAAAGATGCCAACTCATTTCATCATATTCTCATAAGGGTCAGTCAGTGTCTTTCATAATTAGAGCTATAATGTGGCTTCATTTGACAAATATTTACCAAGCCCCTACTGTTACATACTAGGATTATCTAGGTACTGAAGATATAGGATGAAAAAAATAGAATGAAAAAGGTTTCTTCCCTTATGAAACTTACATTCTAGGGGAATGAGACAGAATTCTTTTTTTTTCCTGAGATGGGGACTTACTTTGTTACCCAGGTTGGAATGCAGTGATGCAATCCCTGTAACTTTGAATTCCTGGTCTCAGGTGACCCTCTTGCCTCAGCCTTCCAAGTAACTAGGACTACAGGCACCTGCCATCATACCTGGCTAACTTTTTTATTTTTAATTTTTTTTTACAGACAGGGTGTCACTATGTTGCTGGTCTCAAACGCCTAGCCTCAAGAAGATCTTCCAGTATTGACCTACCAAAGTGCTAGCATTACAGGCATGAGTCACTGCACCCAGCAGAACATTTTTCAATTACTGACTATAAAAGATTGTCTACTATAGAATGGTAAGTGGTCTGAGGAAGAGTAATAATAATGTGTAACACTATGTTCTGGGCATCTTTCAAATTAAGGTGGGTAGAGAGTGTTGAGAGGGATTGTAATAGTAAATAAGAAGGCAAAAAAGAAAACCAAGGCCCTTGGACCGGGCTCTGGCTGCGAGCAGCTGCCTTACCCGCATCCAGTGCTCAGCACCGACCTCCAGGTCCCTGAGCCAGACCCAGTACCTCGGCTCCCTGGGGCCAGACCAAGGTCGCAAGCAGCGCCGCAGGGTGTGGGGCCAACCCAGGAGATGAAATGATGACAACCCTCCAGAAAGCCATTGATCTGGTGACGAAAGCCATGGAAGAGAATAAAGCCAAGAATTATGAGGCGGCGCTGCAGCTTAATCAGCATGCCATGCAGTATTTCCTCCATGCCACCAAGTATGAGGCACACAGGCACAAGGCTAAGGAAAGCATTCGAGCCAAGTGCATGCAGTACCTAGACGGGGCTGAGAACCTAAAGGATTGTTTACGAAACAAAGAGAAGCTCAGCAAGAAGCCAGTCAAAGAGAGTCAGAGTGAGGGCAAGGGCAGTGATAGTGACAGTGAAGGGGATAATCCAGAGAAAAAGAAACTGCAAGAACAACTGATGGGTGCCATTGTGATGGAGAAGCCCAACATACAGTGGAGTGACAGGGCCGGGCTGGAGGAAGCCAAGGAGACCCTCAAAGAAGCTATCATTTTGCCAATTAAATTCCCACACTTGTTCATAGGCAAGCATACGCCTTGGCGAGGGATACTGCTCTTTGGACCTCCTGGCACAGGGAAATCCTACTTGGCCAAAGCCGTGGCAACAGAGGCCAACAACTCCACCTTCTTCTCTGTGTCCTCCTCAGATCTGATGTCCAAGTGGTTGGGGGAGAGTGAGAAGCTAGTCAAGAACCTGTTTGAGCTGGCCCAGCAGCACAAGCCCTCTATCATCTTCATTGATGAGGTGGATTCCCTCTATGGATCCCGAAATTAAAATAAGAGTGAGGCTGCCTGAAGGATCAAAATGGAGTTCTTGGTCCAAATGCAGGGGGTGGGGAATAACAATGACGGGACTCTGGTTCTTGTGCCACAAACATCCCATGGGTGTTGGATTCAGCCATTAGAAGTAAGTTTGAAAAGAGAATTTACATCCCTTTGCCAGAGGAAGCTTCCTGTGCACAGATGTTCTGATTGCATCTGGGGAACACGCCCCACAGCCTCACAGATGGTAACATCCAAGAGCTGGCTCTCAAAACAGAAGGATATTTGGGTGCAGACATTAGCATCATCATGCGGGACTCCCTCATGCAGCCTGTATGGAAAGTACAGTCAGCAACACACTTCAAAAAGGTCTCTGGTCCTTCCCGTACCAGCCCCAGCATCATGATTGATGACCTCCTTACCCCATGTTCACTAGGGGATCCAGGGACCATAGAGATGACTTGGATGGACGTCCCTGGTGACAAACTCTTAGAGCCTGTGTTTTGCATGTTGGACATGCTTCAGTCTTTGGCCACTACCTGGCCCACAGTGAATGCAGATAACCTCCTGAAAGTGAAGAAATTCTCAGAGGACTTTGGACAGGAGAGTTAAAAGCTTCTTCACGTCGGTGACAGTGAAGGTGGGAGATTGACTAGGGCAAATCGATGGTACTCCCCATGTTAGTGGCCATACAGGGCTGCACAGCTCATCCTAAAGTCACCACAGCATCCCTTCTGCCATCTGGCCACCAGCAGGAAGCAGGAAGGAAGGGCCTCCATGGCAACAGAGATGCTTCGCAGCCAGCAGGGCACACAGTGGATCCTGGTCTTCCCACTTCCTCCTCTCCTCTCCTGGATGCTCACCAACTCCTTTCCATACCCCCATGTTTCGTCATCTTCTTTGTAATCCTTTTTGTTCCCCTAAATTAATGCTGCTTGGATTTTCGTCTTGTTTATAAAGACAAAATCACGGGCGGAGACAAGATGGCTGACTGAAGTCAGCTTTCCACAGAGGCTCCTGTCCAGAAGGAGAGTTAAAGGACAGAAATTTAGCAAGTAACCTGGTGGATTAGAGCTGCACCAAGAGAGAAGGTTGAAGAATGCACATCAACCCTGCCGAGGTGAGCTGCGACCCCAAGGATACAAACAAAAGGTATAAAATCCATCACCAAGCAGATGGGAGTCCCCTCCCCCATGAGAACGGCTCGGAGTGCACCACAAACAAACAAGCAGAGTTCAAAGGTCCTCCCACTACACTCCACAGGAGAGACTCTCTAAAAACTGGACCTAGCTCCCCTACTAGGGTGCCACAGCGTTCTCCTGCCAGACATAAAACTGTATAAAACTGTATATATTCTCTACCTGCAACTCTGAGCTCGTAGCACTCCCCTCCACTCTCACTCTGAGGTCTGGAGGCCTGTCCCCCAGGAGTCCAGATTCTTGGGTGATTTCTCAAGGGGTGTGGACAGGGCCTAAACTGCAGCTGGTCAGTGCTGACTCTATGGCATGGGAGTGAGGAGAGGACGGTCCGCTGAGAGGGAACCATGCTGGAGCTGTGGTGCCCCAAGGTGCAGAGCAGCAGCCATCTTTTGTCAACTCATGGATATTCCAAATAGGGCTCACTCATGGATATTCCGAAGCCACACCCTCTACCTCCCTGGGCAACCAGAGGAGGCCGGTCATCCTCTCAGGTGACAACCACCATGGAACAGATCTGGGACGGAAACGCAGGCCCCATGAGTAAAGGGTTTGCCTGAGGCATTACCGGCCAGGGTGGAGCGTGGGGACTAAAAATGCACGCGCAGAGCTGGGAAGTTCCCAGGGCAGGGCTGATCCAGAGGACCACTTTACTGAGCCTAAAATGCACCTGGCCTTCAGGGAATCATCAGCCTATAGACAAAGGAAGACAGGTGGCTAGAACTGACATCTAACCAAATACAAACCTGCAGGAGCAAAGACAGGGCCTGAGGCACAGGCTCTGGGAACTCAAAACAGCTTCTCTTCTGCAGGGGAATTTAGCAAGGACAGAAACAAATTCCCGCAAAGTTGTTCTGTTCTGTTCTGTCAGTAACATTAATCAGGTGCGGGGCTGGAACTGAGTAAACACCCCCCAGCCCTCATCAAGCACCCTATGTTATCAGGCCTCACCTCCCCCTGCTAGATAGAGGCAGAGCGCAGCGGCCTGGCTGAGTAGAAACATATTTCCTTGTGATTCAGGCAGGTGCAAACCCCTGAAGTGTCTGTTCACTACAGGCAACTGAGTCACCGCCCTATGGGGCTATCAATGACTGGGTGTGACAGAGGTGCAAGGTGGGGAAGAAGGCATCAATCTTCCCAAACTGATCTATTTGCTGGGTGGGTCCTCCTGACTCCACGGAGCACCGGAGCAAGCCATATCTGTCTCAAAGACTGAGAGTAAGATAAGCCATTCCCATCCCCCTAGGCTGGCATCCAGGGCCTGTGTCTTCTTGCAGAAGGAGGGGTTTCTGTGAGCACAAAGCCAGTTCACTCAGAACGAGAAAAGGCAGTCGATGTGGGTTTTCACTGCTGCCTTTTCTGAGTGGGAGAACACTGAACATGGCCACTGCCCCTGTCCTGGAAATAGTCTAATAAATCCTTTTCCCTTTTTGAGCCACCTGGGAAAAAAAAAAAAAAAAACAACTCTATAAGAAGGAGATAGCTGGGTAAAGACCTGAAGGAGGTAAGAGAATGAGACTCATCGCTATCTAGGAAAGAGTCTTCCAGGGTAAAGAAACAGCAAGAACAGTCTAAGGGTGGGCTGGAGCCAGGGGAGAGAATAGGCTTTAAAATGTCAGAGAGGTGAAAGGGGAGCCAGATTGTGTAGGATCTTCTATAAATTCTTGTACAATTCTAATTTTCATAGCTGTGTATTTGTGTATCTGTGTATCTTGTGTATCTGTATATCATTCAAAACAATAATTTTAAAGAAATAGGAAGCTCAAAAACAGTCAGCAATGCCGAGCTGCACTCCAGATTCAATATTAGTGGACTCTACATGTGTTTTTTCATGTATTCTTAAAAGCTTGCTGGAGACTGCAAGAGAGTAATGTCATTTCTGGGCACCAGCTGCCCTCTGCTGTTTATTTTTGGATTAGCATCCATGGGCACCACCTGAAGAAGGAAGGTTACTGTCCCAGTAGAATACAGATAACCAGTTACCAAAACACCCCATCTTCCTTGCCAATAAGCTTGACTGTCTCAGGAAGCCCTTAAAAGATAGGATAGAAAAAGAGGATATCTCCCAAATGTTCATACATTCATTTCCATCCATATTTAACACTTCTTATATTTTTTAAAGACTTTATTTTTTATAATAGTTTCAGGGTCATAGAAAAATTGAGAAGGTACAGAGCCTTCCCATCCACCCCATCCCCCACTCGTGTATACGTCCTCCATGATCAGTCTCCCTCCAAGAGTAGAACTATGGTTACAATTGATGAAGCCACACTGACACATCATTATCACCCAAAGTCCATAGTTGAACATTAGAATTCATCATGGTGTTGCAGATTCTGTGGGTTTGAACAAATGCATAATGCCATGTATCCACTATAGTATCACACAGAGTATTTTCACTGGCTAAAACTCTGTGCTCCACCTAATCATCCCTACCCACCCACCCACCTCTAATCCTGACAACCACTGAACTTTTATTGTCTCCATAGCTTTGCCTGAACGTTTGAAAAGGCTACCTATTGCATGTGTCCAATTATATGACATTCTGGAAAAGGCAAGATTGTATTACAATGTCCCCAATATCCACCCAGTTGTTGACTTGATCTTCTGCAAATGTCAGTGGGGTAAGTGGTGTGGGCACTGTTAGCTCGTTTTGCAGATGGAAGAAACTTCGTGAACTTGTTCAATTCTTCGTTGCAGAACTTGTACTTAGTCTCATTAACCAGTGCATGATACAATCAAGATGAGAGTTGGAAACTTCCAACATCACTTTAATGAAAGTGCAAAAACTTGCTCAATGCCACACAAATTTTAAGAAACAAATCCAGGATACAAAGTCATGAATTGTCATCACTCCAAGATTCTTTTCCGTGGAGCCTCCTGCCCTGCCCTGATGCCTATCACAGGTACATAAATGACTCTCTGGTTTTAGACATGATAGGTTTTTCTGCCTTTAACAATGAGATAGAGGTCCTGGGAGGCCAGGATCTTAGATAGTGGGTCTACATCACACTGTTCATGTTGGGTAGTACAGTCTAATTTCACTCTATGCTCCTCTCCTCAGTATCTCCTTCTCCCCCCCCCCATCCACCCTACCTAAGAAGTAACAAAATCTTTCCACACTCACACCTTTGGGGTTGAATTGTTTAAGTACAAGTGCAAAAAGAAAGAAGAACACTGATTCTTAGATTTTTAGTTTTAAAAATAGTTTTTGAAATTCACAGCAGAGGAAGTCATTTGAAAGAAAAGGTTTCTGGGTCTCCAAAACCTCAGCTAGCAATATCAACACCCAAAGCCCTGAAGAACCCAGGGCATCAGTTTGGGCCACAGACCATTGAGTTAGAGAATGAGGCAGCATGTTTTCCTGCCCTCTGAGGAGGTAAAGTTAGGGACTCAATGAGCTGACTGTCCAGTCTGAGAGAAAGCAAGAGTTAGTCGCTAAATTCTTGTGCTTAAGGAATGGGCCTGAACCTGTCCCACCTACCCCAGGCTGAACTTTGGAGGAAAGAAAGAGGAAAGACAGAACTATGGGATCAAGGTGGAAACCCTAAATTAGACAAGACTTTTGTCCGTACTTTGTGGGTAAAGCCTAGGATGGGCACAAGCCTCAAAGGAGCCACACAACCAAGGCTTCTTACCATCACCACCACCATCACCAACCTCAGGCAGCAACAGTAAAAGAGAAATGCCAGGTGGTCAGCCTACTCCAAGAAGGCCAGAGACTTTCAACCCCTAATGGGTTCAGGAGACCACCTGAAGGTTCCTCCTCTCCCTTGCCCCTATCATCACCCAGGAATGACCCATGGGGAGATGAGGGATGGCTGGTGGATCTAAGGAGGCCCTGCATTCAGCCAAGGATAACATAAAGTAAACTTGGGGACCAATAAGCATGGGAAATCATGGTTGATGCCAGAGGGGACAGACAGGAGTGAGTCCAGGTCACCAATGCTGTGGAACTGGTAAGCGCCTGGAAAACAGACATGGGGGAACGGGAAAGCGTGAGATCAATAGAAACTAATATGAACTGACCGAGAAAAGCTTGAATTGAGGAAGTTTAGCTTGAATTGACTAGGATCACATTCCCACCTTCAGCCCAAGGGGATCCTTACTAGAATTAACCTGGGTTATAAAAATAAAAGGTGACATGTTAGCATACTGGAGTTTTATAACCTGAAAAAATATGTGTTGCTATGGTTAGAATTTGTTCCCCAGAAATCATGTGTTGGAAACTTAATCCCCAATGCAACAGTGTCAGGAGGTGGGGCTGAGGGGGAGGTGTTTAGATTATGAGGGCTGCAGCCTCATGAGTGAATCTATGCCATCATAAAAGGGCTGGAAGGAGTGGGTTTATGCCCTTATAGTCTTGCCCTTCCGCCTCCCACCACATGATCATGCAGAAAGAAGGTCATGGCCAGATGCCAAACCTAGGTCTTCAACTTCCCAGCCTTCAGAACTGTGAGCCAATAAATTTCTGCTCATTATAAATTACCCAGTCTCAGGTATTCTGTTATAGCAGCACAAAATAAAGGAATCCATGTGCTCCATAAAAAGAAAAGAAATAGCACTGAAGTTGAATTCAAAAGACCTGGATTCTAGTCCTGCCTTTTTCACTGACTTGGACATGGTTTAAGACAAATCCTCAGGGGTCCTCCAACTACGGCCTGCAGGCACATGAGGTGGTGTGATTGTATTTGTTCCCATTTTGTTTTTTTACTTCAAAATAAGATATGTGCAGTGTGCATAGGAATTTGTTCATAGTCTGTTTTTTTTAAACTATAGTCAGGCCCTCCAACGGTCTGAGGGACAGTGAACTGGCCCCCTGTCTAAAAAGTTTGAGGACCACAAAGGCTTGGATGCTGCTGGTGAGAGTGTGTTTGAGGGTCACAAGATGGAAACTCTCCCAAAACGTAAAGATATCCCACCATGGTTGAATGTACCAGAAGACCTGATAGATCCCAAGGTGTTTCAGGTGCTGACGTGGCTGTTAGAACCCATATTTGGCACAGACAGATCACGAATATCTTTCTTCGAGGAGGTGGGCAAGACCATGATTGAGCTGAAAACTTTGGAATCTTCAGCCCACACTGAGATTGTGGTTTATGGGGACGTCAAGTACAGAGTCCGGACCACCTGTATGCTCCAGTGCTTGGCTGAGCGGTACCGGCGTCAGGGGCAGCGAGAGATTGTCAAACTTGAGGAAGCCTTGAGTGGCCTCCACCTACTTTCTTAGAGGAAGTGGAGCCAGTTTCCAGCCCTTGTGACTGACGCCAAGACGGAGAGGTTCCTTTGTGTTTGGAGCTGGGTCCAGCTTGGTTTAAACTCTGCTCTAGCCTGACGAGTTAAGAAAAACCATTTGAGTGTCTGCCCTTGTTGAGTCCTTATGTGGCTGCTAATTAAAAAATTTTTTCAGTAAGTAAAAAAAAAAAAAAAAAGTTTGAGAACCTCTGGAAGCCTTACAGTTTCAGTTTCTCTGAGGTTAATAAGACCTCTAGGGGTCTTGCCAAGGAGCCATAAATCTGGGAATGTGGCCTCTTTTGTAAACACTGCCCACTGTGAAAAGCCATGTAAGGGACATATGTGACCCTCTCAATAAGAGTCATTATTTGTAAGACCCCATACACTCTGAAGAAGGGGGCAACTCCAGATGGACTTTTTTATTTGCCAGTAAACTACCTTTACCCTTATATACTGGTCTCTGGCAGACTTGAAAGCAGTATCAATAGATGCTGTTGGGGCTGGGCGTGGTGGCTCATGCCTGTAATCCTAGCACTCTGGGAGACTGAGGCAGGTGGATTGCCTGAGCTCACATGTTCGAGACCAGCCTGAGCCAAAGCAAGATCTCATCTCTAAAAATAACCAGGTGTTGTCACAGGTGCCTGTAGTCCTAGCTACTTGGGAGGCTAAGGCAAGCGAATCACTTGAGCCCAAGATTTTGAGGTTGCTGTGTGCTATGACACCATGGCACTCTACCAAGGGCAACAAAGTGAGACACTTGTCTCAAAAAAAAAAAAAAAAATAGATGCTGTTGGTTTTCAAGTTTAGATCCAAAAGCCAGAAGAAATCTTAACTGAGATAGGGAAAGGGAAGACAATTCTTGGGGAAGGTGAGGGAGAGGAGCTAGGAGGGGTCCACCAGAGGGTAAGCTTCAGCCAAGGAGAAACAGGCTCGAAGACATCCTGCAGAAAGATTTTTTGAATTCATGTGCTGTATTATAATGTTATGTAAGACTCTCCATCACTTCTGCATTTTTTGGGGGGGAATGTGTAAAAAAAACAGTAAGTCCTACTGTAACTGTATCACAAGGTGAAAACTGAGGCAAGTCATAGGGAGAAACCAATATGCAAATTACATCACATCTTTGGCCTCGGAAAGTTCAAAGTAGAGAAGATGAAACACCTTTTATTGAAGAAATAATTAAAATAGTATCTGATAAAGTCTGTTCTATAAACACACAAAGTATTGTAGGTGCACAACAGATGGAGAAATTAAGTGTACCTGAGAAGCAAAGGGCCACTTCACAAGGCAAAACCAAAGTTTGAAAGATGAAGAAAAATCATGCTGTTACGGCAAACAGAAACCATTCCCAAATGTCACATCTCTCTCAGATACCATGAACAACAAGGTAAAAGAGGGAAGAGGTAGTCTTATGGAAACTCACAGGCTGAGCAATAAGTGATGATGAGAATGCTAAAAAAAATAACAACAGGAGGCGGAGCAAGATGGCAGCCGAGTAACAGCTTCCTTGCATCTGGGCACCGTGAGTCTGGGGAGATAGGAGTCCAGGCATCTCTGGCTGGTGGGATCTGCCTATCATCACCCCTGAGAGGATACAGGGAGTCAGCGAGAGACTTCTGGACCCCAAGAGGAGGACTAAAACAGCGGAAAACCGGCAAGTGGTCGCGTGTGTTCAATCCGTCTAAACCCGCCCACAACTGTAAGTTCAGTAGCAGCGAGACTGCAAACCAGAAAGGCCTTACCTGTGAACTGTTTTGGTGTCTTTGGACTTGGTACTGAGTTGAACTGCCTTGGGGAGAGCCTGAGCGGGAGTGCGGAGAACTTTGGCCTTTGTCTAGGGCCCCAGTCTGAGCCGCTGAGCCAGACGGAGCTAATAGTGTTTGGCTCTGGGTCACAGGCAGCCATTGTGAGCGATCTGCCCCAGCAAGCTCCGCCCTCAGGGTCGCAGAGCTGGAATTGGGTGGGAGCTGGTAACCCAGCGACCAAGTAGCCTAAGGGCAGGGTCTGAGCCGCCTTGCAGCCCTAACCCTCGGGGGCAGAGGGAGACCAGTTTTGGCACACACGGTAAGTGGATAGCCACTTCAGCAGTGATTCCAGCGACAAGCATTTCCCTGGGAAAGCTTCTGCTCAGCAAGTGAACAAGTTCAAAGTGCCTTTTAAGTGGGCTGAAGAGAGATTTAGGGTGTCTACCTGCTGGGGTTTGAGAAACTAGCAGCCTCCAGTCGTATCAGAACTGTGATTAACATCTCATACCCCAGAAGACCACGTGTTGCCCAAACAATATTCAATAACATATACATACTGCTTTGTTTTTGGTTGGGTTGTGTTTTTTTTCTTTCTTTGATTTCGTTGTTTTTTTTGTTTATATTGATGTTATTGATTGTTGCTTTGTTTTTTAAGTTCAACCTTTTCCATACAGATCCTTTTTCTTTCTCAATATTTCTAGTTTAATTATAATTTCCCATTGCTGCCTATTTCAGTAATTAGAACTTCATTTCTGTTAGTGTTTCTACCACTATTATTTGGTTTTTCCAGCCAATTTTAAACCGTAAAGTTTTCTGTTTGCTTGTTTTGGTTTGATTTATAGCATTTTTGTCTTTCCTCTCTACTTGGTGGAGGTGGGGTACTGTGTCTGATCAGGTTAGCAAAGAGCTGCTGACCTCAAGGGAACCACCCAACTGGGCACCCCCAGAAGGTGGTTTTTTTTTCAAGGTTGTATCAAAGTACCCTACTGTCACCTATATTGCTCTGTCTCCCTCTTTCTGTGCCTCTCTTCTTTTTGTCAATATTCCTTTTACCCACTCCTCTCCTTTCTTTACTTTTCTTTTTTTTTTTTTTCTTATCACTCGGTCCTCCTTTCTTTCATCCCTTTTTTGCTCTGCAACCTTCTCACCCTTCTGGTCCTGTAACCCTTAGTCCACAGGCACGACAACTTAAAGAGCAAGAGGAAGTGAAAGGAAAATTAGGGCAAGGAAACAGATAAAAGAAATCACTCATGACGAACAATCAGCAGAAAACTCCAGGCAACATGAAGAACCAGTCCAGAACAACCCTGCCAAGGGACCATGAGGTAGCTACTGCAGATGATTCCACCTATAAAGAAATGTTAGGAATGACAGAAAGGGAATTTAGAATATACATGTTGAAAACAATGAAAGAAATGATGGAAACAATGAAGGAAACTGCTAATAAAGTGGAAAATAACCAAAAGGAAATCCAAAAACAGAATCAAATCAGAGATGAACGATATGAAGAATATAAAAAGGATATAGCAGAGCTGAAGGAAATGAAACAGTGAATCAGGGAACTTAAAGATGCAATGGAAAGTATCGGCAACAGGTTAGACCATGCAGAAGAAAGAATTTCAGAGGTAGAACACAAAGTTTTTGAGATAACTCAGATAGTAAAAGATGCAGAAAAGAAGAGAGAGAAAGCAGAACGTTCACTGTCAGAATTATGGGACTTTATGAAGCGTTCCAACATACGAGTTATAGGAATTCCAGAAGGGGAAGAAGAATGCCCCAGAGGAATGGAAGCCATACTAGAGAATATTATAAAAGAAAATTTCCCAAATATCACCAAAGATTCTGACACACTGCTTTCAGAGGGATATCGGACCCCAGGTTGCCTCAACTCCAACCGAGCTTCTCCAAGACACATTGTGATGAACCTGTCCAAAGTCAAGACAAAAGAAAAGATTCTGCAAGCTGCCAGGAGTAAGCGCCAGTTGACCTACAGGGGCAAATCCATCAGAATGACCGCAGACTTCTCTAATGAAACTTTCCAAGCAAGAAGACAATGGTCATCTACCTTTAATCTACTTAAACAGAACAATTTCCAGCCCAGAATTCTGTACCCTGCTAAGCTAAGCTTCAAAATTGACGGAGAAATCAAATCATTTACGGATATACAAATATTGAGGAAATTCGCCACAACAAGACCAGCTCTACAGGAACTACTTCAACCTGTTCTGCACACTGACCATCACAATGGATCAGCAGCAAAGTAAGAACTCAGAAATTAAAGGACAGAACCTAACCTCCACACTGATGCAAAAGATAAAACTAAGCAATGGACTCGCACCAAATAAGAATAGAATACTACCACACTTATCAATTATCTCAATAAATGTTAATGGCTTGAATTCCCCACTGAAGAGGCATAGATTGGTTGGCTGGATTAAAAAACAAAAGCCATCCATTTGCTGTCTGCAAGAAACACACCTGGCTTCAAAAGACAAATTAAAGCTCCGAGTCAAGGGTTGGAAGACAATTTTTCAGGCAAATGGAATTCAGAAGAAAAGAGGAGTTGCAATCTTATTTTCAGATACATGTGGATTTAAAGTAACTAAAGTCAAAAAAGACAAAGATGGTCACTTTATATTGGTCAAGGGAAAAATACAACAAGAAGACATTTCACTTCTAAATATCTATGCACCCAATTTAAATGCTCCCAGATTCTTGAAACAGACCTTACTCAGTCTGAGCAATATGATATCTGATAATACCATCATAACAGGGGACCTTAACACTCCTCTTACAGAGCTGGACAGATCCTCTAAACAGAAATTAAACAAGGATATAAGAGATTTAAATGAGACCCTAGAACAACTGTGCTTGATAGACGCATACAGATACTCCATCACAAAGATAAAGAATATACATTCTTCTCATCACCCCATGGAACATTCTCCAAAATTGATCATATCCTGCGACACAAAACAAATATCAACAGAATCAAAAGAATTGAAATTTTACCTTGTATCTTCTCAGACCATAAGGCACTAAAGGTGGAACTCAACTCTAACAAAATGCTCGACCCCACCCAAAGGCATGGAAATTATACAATCTTCTGTTGAATAACAGATGGGTGCAGGAAGAAATAAAACAGGAAATCATTAACTTCCTTGAGCATAACAACAATGAAGACACAAGCTACTAAAACCTGTGGGATACTGCAAAAGCAGTTTTGAGAGGAAAATTCATCCCTTTAGATGCCTACATTCGAAAAACAGAAAGAGAGCACATCAACAATCTCACAAGAGATCTTATGGAACTGGAAAAAGAAGAACAATCTAAGCCTAAACTCAGTAGAAGAAAAGAAATATCCAAAATCAAATCAGAGATCAATGAAATTGAAAACAAAAGAATCATTCAGAAAATTAATGAAACAAGGAGTTCGTTTTTTTGAAAAAATAAATAAAATAGATAAACCATTGGCCGGACTAAGAAGGAATAGAAAGTAAAATCTCTAGTAACCTCAATCAGAAATGATAAAGGGGAAATAACAACTGATCCCACAGAGATACAAGAGATCATCTCTGAATATTACCAGAAACTCTATGCCCAGAAATTTGACAATGTGAAGGAAATGGATCAATATTTGGAATCACACCCTCTCCCTAGACTCAGCCAGGAAGAAATAGAGCTCCTGAACAGACCAATTTCAAGCACTGAGATCAAAGAAACAATAAAAAATCTTCCAACCAAAAAATGCCCTGGTCCAGACGGCTTCACTCCAGAATTCTATCAAACCTTCAAGGAAGAGCTTATTCCTGTACTGCAGAAATTATTCCAAAAAATTGAGGAAGAAGGAATCTTCCCCAACACATTCTATGAAGCAAACATCACCCTGATACCAAAACCAGGAAAAGACCCAAACAAAAAGGAGAATTTCAGACCAATCTCACTCATGAATATAGATGCAAAAATTCTCAACAAAATCCTAGCCAATAGATTACAGCTTATCATCAAAAAAGTCATTCATCATGATCAAGTAGGCTTCATCCCAGGGATGCTAGGCTGGTTTAACATACGCAAATCTATAAACGTTATCCACCATATTAACAGAGGCAAAAATAAAGATCACATGATCCTCTCAATAGATGCAGAAAAAGCATTTGATAAAATCCAGCATCCTTTTCTAATTAGAACACTGAAAGAGTATAGGCATAGGTGGCACATTTCTAAAACTGATTGAAGCTATCTATGACAAACCCACAGCCAATATTTTACTGAATGGAGTAAAACTCAAAGCTTTTCCTCTTAGAACCGGAACCAGACAAGGTTGTCCTCTGTCACCTTTACTATTCAACATAGTGCTGGAAGTTCTAGCCAATACAATTAGGCAAGACAAGGAAATAAAGGGAATCCAAATGGGAGCAGAGGAGGTGAAACTCTCCCTCTTTGCTGATGACATGATCTTATACTTAGAGAACCCCAAAGACTCAACCACAAGACTCCTAGAAGTCATCAAAAAATACAGTAATGTTTCAGGATATAAAAGCAGTGTCCACAAGTCAGTAGCCTTTGTGTACACCAATAACAGTCAGGATGAGAAGCTAATTAAGGACACAACTCCCTTCACCATAGTTTCAAAGAAAATGAAATACCTAGGAGTATACCTAACGAAGGAGTTGAAGGACCTCTATAAAGAAAACTATGAAATCCTCAGAAAGGAAATAGCAGAGGACATTAACAAATGGAAGAACATACCATGTTCATGGATGGGAAGAATCAACATTCTTAAAATGTCTATACTTCCCAAAGCAATCTACCTATTCAATGCCATTCCTATCAAAATACCAACATCGTACTTTCAAGATTTGGAAAAAATGATTCTGCATTTTGTATGGAACCGGAAAAAACCCCGTATAGCTAAGGCAGTTCTCTGTAACAAAAATAAAGCTGGGGGCATCAGCATACCAGATTTTAGTCTGTACTACAAAGCCATAGTGCTCAAGACAGCATGGTACTGGCACAAAAACAGAGACATAGACACTTGGAATCGAATTGAAAACCAAGAAATGAAACTAACATCTTACAACCACCTAATCTTCGATAAACCAAACAAGAACATACTTTGGGGGAAAGACTCCCTATTCAATAAATGGTGTTGGGAGAATTGGATGTCTACATGTAAAAGACTGAAACTGGACCCACACCTTTCCCCACTCACAGAAATTGATTCAAGATGGATAAAGGACTTAAATTTAAGGCATGAAACAATAAAAATCCTCCAAGAAAGCATAGGAAAAACACTGGAAGAGATTGGCCTGGGGAAAGACTTCATGAAGAAGACTGCCATGGCAATTGCAACAACAACAAAAATAAACAAATGGGACTTCATTAAACTGAAAAGCTTCTGTACAGCTAAGGAGACAATAACCAAATCAAAGAGACAACCTACACAATGGGAAAGGATATTTGCGTATTTTCAATCAGACAAAAGCTTGATAACTAGGATCTATAGAGAACTCAAATTAATCCACATGAAAAAAGCCAACAATCCCATATATCAATGGGCAAGAGACATGAATAGAACTTTCTCTAAAGATGAAAGACGAATGGCTAGCAAACACATGAAAAAATGTTCATCATCTCTATATATTAGAGAAATGCAAATCAAAACAACCCTGAGATATCATCTAACCCCAGGGAGAATGGCCCACATCACAAAATCTCAAAACTGCAGATGCTGGCATGGATGTGGAGAGAAGGGAACACTTTTACACTGCTGGTGGGACTGCAAACTAGTACAACCTTTCTGGAAGGAAGTATGGAGAAACCTCAAAGCACTCAAGCTAGACCTCCCATTTGATCCTGCAATCCCATTACTGGGCATCTACCCAGAAGGAAAAAATTCCTTTTATCATAAGGACACTTGTACTAGACTGTTTATTGCAGCTCAATTTACAATCGCCAAAATGTGGAAACAGCCTAAATGCCCACCAACCCAGGAATGGATTAACAAGCTGTGGTGTACGTATACCATGGAATACTATTCAGCCATTAAAAAAATGGAGACTTGGGCGGCGCCTGTGGCTCAGTGAGTAGGGTGCCGGCCCCATATGCCGAGGGTGGCGGGTTCGGACCCAGCCTCGGCCAAAACTGCAACCAAAAAATACCCAGGCGTTGTGGCGGGCACCTGTAGTCCCAGCTGCTCGGGAAGCTGAGGCAAGAGAATCACGTAAGCCCAGGAGTTGGAGGTTGCTGTGAGCCGTGTGACGCCACGGCACTCTACCCAAGGGTGGTACAGTGAGACTCTGTCTCTACAAAAAAAAAAAAAAAAAATGGAGACTTTACATCCTTCGTATTAACCTGGATGGACGTGGAAGACATTATTCTTAGTAAAGCATCACAAGAATGGAGAAGCATGAATCCTACGTACTCAATTTTGATATGAGGACAATTAATGACAATTAAGGTTATGGGGCGGGAAACAGAGGGAAGGAGGGAGGTGGGTGGGGCCTTGGTGTGTGTCACACTTTATGGGGGCAAGACATGATTGCAAGAGGGACTTTACCTAACAATTGCAATCAGTGTAACCTGGCTTATTGTACCCTCAATGAATCCCCAACAATAAAAAAAAAAAAAAAATGGCAAAAATGTGAATTTAAAAAAAATTAAAAAAAAATAACAACAACAACAAACCAAAAACAAAAGCACAAACTATATTATTATTGTATGATTAGACTAACTAAAAGCAAAAGTGCTAACTAAGCAAAGAGATTTTTGATCATGAGGACAAGTGTGCATCCCATGTGAAGATCTAACCATCATAAATATTTACATACTAAATAACATGCTCTCAAAATGCTTCCCGCAGAAACTGCAAGGAGAACTGGGCAAAACAGCAGCAGTCATCCGCTTCTCTTAGCTCACGGCAGATCAAGTACACAAAATCTATGTCAGGATATAAAGTTGGTAAATAGTACAATGAATTAATTTGAACTTATGAATATATGCCCAGTCCAAAGATATTTTTTGAGCACTTACTATGTATCCAACATTACTCCAAGTGCTAAAGGTACAAGAATAAATAAAACAGAAATAATATACTACTAAACCTCTTCCAAAATATAGAAAAAGAAGGAATATTACCCAACACATTCTACAAAGCAAATATCACCTTGATCCCCAAACCAGGGAAAGACCCAACAAGAAAAGAAAATTATAGACCAATATCACTAAGGAATATTGATGCTAAAATACTCAATAAGATCCTAACAAACAGAATCCAACAACACACAAAAAATTTATACACCATGACCAAGTGGGATTTATCCCAAGGTCTCAAGGCTGGTTCAATATACATAAATCTATAAATGTAATTCAGCACATAAACAAACTAAAAAATAAGGACCATATGATTCTTTCAATTGATGCAGAAAAAGCTTTTGATAATATCCAGCATCCCTTCATGATAAGAATACTTAAGAAAATTGGTATAGAAGGGATGTTTCTTAAACTAATAGAGGCCATCTACAGCAAACCCACAGCCAATATCATATTGAATGGAGTTAAATTGGAATCATTTCCACTTAGATCAGGAACCAGGCAAGGTTGCCCATTGTCTCCGTTGCTCTTTAACATTGTAATGGAAGTTTTAGCCATTGCAATTAGGGAAGAAAAGGCGATCAAGGGTATCCACATAGGGTCAGAAGAGATCGAACTTTCACTCTTTGCAGATGATATGATCATATATCTGGAAAACACTAGGGATTCTACTACAAAACTTTTAGAAATTATCAAGGAATACAGCAATGTCTCAGGCTACAAAATCAACACCCATAAATCTGTAGCCTTTATATATACCAACAATAACCAAGCTGAAAAAACAGTCAAGGACTCTATTCCTTTCACAGTAGTGCCAAAGAAGATGAAATATTTGGGAGTATACCTAACAAAGGATGTGAAAGATCTCTACAAAGAGAACTAAGAAACTTTAAGAAAAGAAATAGCTGAAGATGTTAACAGATGGAGAAACATACCATGCTCATGGCTGGGAAGAATCAGCATTGTTAAAATGTCTATACTACCCAAAGCAATATATAATTTTAATGCAATTCCTATTAAAGCTCCATTGTCATATTTTAAAGATCTTGAAAAAAATAATACTTCGTTTTATATGGAATAGAAAAAAACCTCGAATAGCCAAAACATTACTCAGCAATAAAAACAAAGCAGGAGGAATCACCCTACCAGACCTGAGACTGTACTATAAATCAATAGTGATCAAAACAGCATGGTACTGGCACAAAAGCAGAGAAGTAGATGTCTGGAACAGAATAGAGAACCAAGAGATGAATCCAGCTAATTACCATTATTTGATCTTTGACAAGCCAATTAAAAACATTCAGTGGGGAAAAGATTCCCTATTTAACAAATGGTGCTGGGTAAACTGGCTGGCAACCTGTAGAAGACTGAAACTGGACCCACACCTTTCACCATTAACTAAGATAGATTCTCAGTAGATAAAAGATTTAAACTTAAGACATGAAACTATAAAAATACTTGAAGAAAGTGTAGGGAAAACTCTTGAAGGAATCGGCCTGGGTGAATATTTTATGAGGAGGACTCCCCAGGCAATTGAAGCAGTATCAAAAATACACTACTGGGACCTGATCAAACTAAAAAGCTTCTGCACAGCCAAGAACATTGTAAGTAAAACAAGCAGACAGCCCTCAGAATGGGAGAAAATATTTGTAGGTTATACCTCTGATAAAGGTCTAATAACCAGAATCCACAGAGAACTCAAATGTATTAGCAAGAAAAGAATACATGACCCCATCTCAGGGTGGGCAAGGGATTTGAAGAGAAACTTCTCTAAAGAAGACAGACGCAAGATCTACAAACACATGAAAAAAAGCTCATCATCCTTAATCATCAGAGAAATGCAAATCAAAACTACTTTGAGATATCGCCTAACCCCAGTAAGAATAGCCCGCATAACAAAATCCCAAAACCAGAGATGTTGGCGTGGATGTGGAGAAAGGTGCACACTTCTACACTGCTGGTGGGAATGCACACTAATACATTCCTTCTGGAAGGATGTTTGGAGAATACTTAGAGACCTAAAGATAGACCTGGCATTCAAACCTGTAATTCCTTTACTAGGTTTATACCCAGAAGACCTAAAGTCACAATATAACAAAGACATCTCTACCAGAATGTTTATTGCAGCCCAATTCATAATCGCTAAGTCATGGAAGAAGCCCAAGTGTCCATCAACCCACGAATGGACTAGCAAATTGTGGTACATGTATACCATGGAATACTATGCAGCCTTAAAGAAAGATGGAGACTTTACCTCTTTCATGTTTACATGGATGGAGCTGGAACATATTCTTCTTAGCAAAGTATCTCAGGAATGGAAGAAAAAGTATCCAATGTACTCAGCTCTACTATGAAGCTAAATTATAGCTTTCACATGAAGGCTATAACCCAACTACAGCACAAGACTATGGGGAAAGGGCCAAGGAAGGGGAAGGGAGGGGGGAGGTTTTGGTGGAGGGAGGGTAATGGGTGGGGCCACACCTATGATGCATCTTAGAATGGGTACAGGAGAAACTTACTAAATGCAGAATACAAATGCCTACATACAGTAACTAAGAAAATGCCATGAAGGCTACGTTGAACAGTATGATGAGAATATTTCAGATTGTATATGAAACCCGCACATTGTACCCCTTGATTGCACTAATGTACACAGCTATGATTTAACAATAAAAAAATAAAAAAAAAAAAAAAAAACAGAAATAAATCCTTGTGCTTGTGGGGCTTCCAGTATAGTGCCAGAAGGAAGACATAAGATCATTAGGCTAAGATAAAGCCTGCAAGGTTTCTCCACTGTGAAGTTGCTGTTTTTGCTTTTGTAAATAATAAATTTCCTCCTGGGAAATACTCTGAGATTATGTAAATGTTCTGGTTTTAATCATACATCTACTTACTGGTTTTAGCATCTATTGAAGATTCCTGCCTGAAACAAATGTTACTATGGTTACTGCCAAGTGGTGATTTTCTAATTCCTTCATGGCTTCCACATTTACTAATTGGAATTCTACTGTAAGCAAAAGGATTTACTTTCTTTTTTTTTTTTTTTTTTTTTTTTGAGGCAGAGTCTTACTCTGCCACCTGGTCTAGAGTGCTGTGGCATCATCAGAGCTCACAGCAGATCCTCCTGCCTCAGCCTCCTGAGTAGCTGGGACTAGCGGCACCCACTACCACATGTAGCTAATTTTTCTATTTTTGAACAGGGGTCTCACTCTTGCTCAGGCTGGTCTCCAACTCCTGATTCCAAATGGTCCTCCTGCTTCAGCCTCCTGGAGTAGTAGGATTATAAGCATCAGCCCAGCCCCTTCTCCTTATTTATTTCTCTATTCATATATTTACTTAAATCTATACAGATGCATGATTTCTTTTTTTATTCTATAAATTATAATCCATTACTATTAGAATCCATTACCTGCCTTTTTTCATTGTTTTAACCTCAATTTTATTTTTTTATTAGTTATAAACACATAGATCATGTATACATTAATGCATTTATGGGGTTCAGTGATTTTGACTTTTAATAATGTCATTTCTCAAATATTTGATGATGTATAAAGGTGGGCTTATCTTTCAGTTGACAAAAAAAGTAGCCAAGAGGCTGCAAGAAATAAAATGTATAAAACCAATCACCCATGGAGAAAAAATAATTACATCATTAGACTTCATAACACTGAATATCAACAGACAAAAAAAATAATGTCTACAACATTCTAAGGGAAAATTATGTGGAATCTAGAATTCTAGCTTGATTAAGAAAACCAGTGCCCCCAGTGAATGGGCATAGTGTAGTGATGTTTGGCACAGAGGGCATAACTACAAGAAGGACTACTCTACCCAACACGTTCAAATATTTTGACCTGGTTGTTTGTACCCTCACATTAACCTGAATAAAATTTTAAAAGAAAGAAACCCAAAAATATTAAAATTGTATAATTAATATTTTCAGAAATATTCAATAAGAAATCACATGTATAACAAAGTTAAGAAAAATAAATAGTATTCAGCCCTACTATGAAACCAATTTATAGCTTTCATATGAAAGATATAACCCAACTATAGCTCAAGAAGAAGGGGAAAGAGGAGAGGGAGGGGAGAGGGGAGGATGAATGGAGGGACAGTAATTGGGGGGAACACAGTTACAGTGCATTTTACAAGGGTACATGTTAAATTTACTAAGTATAGAGTATAAATGTCTTAACACAATAACTAAGAAAATGCAGTGAAGGCTATGTTAACCAGTTTGATGAAAATGTTTCAAATGGTATATAAAACCAGCACATTGTACCCCATGATTACATTAATGTACACAGCTACGATTTAATAAAAAAAAAAAAAAGAAAGAAAGAAAAATAAATAATTCCTTGGAAATTTCTTTAAACATGTCCAATGTAAAAGACACCTCAATATATGAACATAACATAAAGGAGTTGAAGTCTGAAGTTATAATCTGAAAGATCAAGCTAGAAGCTTCCCACAATAAATCACAAAACAGCAAAAGGATGGAAAGTCTGAGGTCAAGGTTCAAAGAAATGGAAAATAAAAACTGAGGTCCCACCATTTGTCTATGTACCTCCAGAAAAAGGAGAGAGAAAATGTAGGATATAAAAAAGTAAAAGAGATAATAAGAGAACTTTTCCCCAAGATGAAGATATATAAATCTATGAATACCCAACCTATGTATAAAAAGTAATAAAATAATTTTCAGACAGTTAAAGATTGAGAAAATTGACCTCTTATAACCTCATTCAAAATAAAAATCAAAAAAGAGAAAAATATGGGACCTAAGATATAACAAAGGTAACCAAGGAATAGAAGGAAAGGAGACCATAGGCTATTTGTGAGGCAGGTCCAGAAGGCAACTAGTTTATATCTAAGCAGAAAGTCCGAGGGTTTGGGGTGAGATGTCCTTTTTTTCCTTTTTACTTTTATAGGGGGCACAAAGGCAGTTTTGTTAGTTTGATATATTGCATAATGGTGAAGTCCGAGCTTTTTGTGTAACCATCACCTGAATAGTGTGCATTGTATGCATTAGGTAATATCTCATCCCTGAATCCCCTCGCAACCCCCCACCTTTCCAAGTTTCCAGTGTCTATGATTCACTCTGTAAGTCTTTCAATGTAAAGAAGACTTCGCTTAGATGAGAGTGGAGTTAGAAATTTCGGTTAGCAATATGGTTGATTTTAGAAAACTCATGAAGATATTAGTTGGGTTAAAAACAAAAAAGAGGAAAGAAAGAAGGGAAGAGAGGGAGAAAAAAGGAAGAGAAAGGAGGGGAGGGAAGGGAAGGGAGAGAAAGAAAGAAGGGAAGGAGGGAGGGAGCAGAGAGAGAGAAAAGGGAAAAGCAAAGCAAAAGAAGAGAAAGGAGTCAGAAATCTCAGGACAAAAAAAAGAAAAATTATGCTCCAAATGTAAAGCTAAGTGAAGTATGGAGTGATTCTGGGCAATTGATGGATTCTATGAAGAGCTAATCCATTTAAATCCGATGCCCTGGAATACTCATCTTCAAGAACACAATTTTAACAACATAAAATCAAATTTTATTTTCTATATGTCCAATCATATCACTTGCCTCTACAATGAAAAAATCTGTATTACCATAATATTAAAAGTAGTGTTTATTCATTTTCGATTTCTGTTCTAAACCTATGAACAAAATGTAAACCTTGAAACATACAGAAGTTGGGAAGTAGAGGGAAGCAGGAAACACATAGAAAAGTGTAAAAGCACAGATTTCCACATCTTTGACAGTATCAAGAGAAACTGATAAGGAATAAGAAATTAAAGTTTAAAGATCATATTAAATGTATAGGAGTAATTGCTAGAAGAACTACAAATAATGAGTTAAAATGGGGGATGGGATTTTAAGTAAGAACATCCCTTAACTTTCAAAACAGAGCATAAGTAAATATTGTCCATATGTAAAAAATTTTTAAATATATAATTATTTAATAAATAATATTATTTATTAATATATAAATATATTATTCTGGAGGTAACCAGAATAATTAAAAAGAGAAATGACTAAAAAGTGGATTATTCTGAGGAGTGGAACAAGAGGTTGGAAGTCTGAAAGGAAAGACTTTGGCTTTTCATATTGTGTTTTCCTGTACTGTTTAGTTCAGTTCTGTTTTTTGATACATATTTGTGCTCTAATTTAATAATGATTTTTTAATGTATTAAAATATTAGGGTAACCACTGAAGAATAGAATAGTCTCTATAAATCCCAAAACCCAACATGGAGAAAGTGAACCAAAGAAATTCAATCAATGCAATAGTACGTGGGAGGGTGAGGAGCAAAGCAAAGCATGGAGAAAGGGTGGTAAACAGAAAACACGATGGAGAAAAAAACAATACAAAACACTTAGGGGGCAAATTGATCAGGTGGTAAATCTATTGTATTAAAGGAAAGACACAGAGTAACTTCAAGAAACAGATTTGCAAAGGGTTTGGGAAAGAGTTTGGATACATTCCACATGCAGTGTTAACAGCAATAAAATTAAGTTGTAAGGTCCTCAGGAAAGACCTTGAGAGAAAAAGAATTAAGAAAGAACAGAGAGGGCGGCGCCTGTGGCTCAGTGAGTAGGGCGCCGGCCCCATATGCCGAGGGTGGCGGGTTCGGACCCAGCCCTGGCCAAACTCCAACAGAAAAATAGCCGGGTGTTGTGGGGCGCCTGTAGTCCCAGCTGGTCGGGAGGCTGAGGCAAGAGAATCGCGTAAGCCCAAGAGTTAGAGGTTGCTGTGAGCCGTGTGACGCCACGGCACTCTACCCGAGGGCGGTACAGTGAGACTCTGTCTCTACAAAAAAAAAAGAAAGAACAGAGAGTTGTGTTTTCTGAGACCACAGCAATGAGGTGAGCCCAAACCATAGCTGAAGTCCAGCCAGGAACAGCAGGGAGTCCACCTGTGACTCCAGGAGGCAAAGGTCATTTCTGACCACTCCTATAGAGGGCATTGTGGGCTCACAATGTAACCCACAAAAGTTTACATGCTCAAGTCCTGGTATGTCAAAATGTGACTACATTTAAAGACAAGGTCTTTGAAGAGACAAGTAAGTTAAAATGAGGTCATTAGTGTCCACCCCAATGCAATATTAATGGCCTCCTGCTGAAAAGAGGCAATTTGGAAATTTGTCCAGGGAGAAGAAAACATGGACACAGGGGAAAGATGGTCACCTGCAAGTCAAGGAGATACCTCAAGAAACCAGCCTTGCTGACTCCTCCTCTCCAGCTCCCAGCCTCCAGAATGAGGAAAGACTAAATTTCTGTTGTTTAAGCCCCAAGCTGTGGTAGTTTGTATGGCAGCCCTAGCAAACGACCACAAAAGGTCCCTTCCTGGTAGTGATAATTGTAATTAGAAAAGTCTCATGCAAATGAAGGGAGCAAAGTGAACAGTAATTACAGGCGGAACAGCGTAGGGTCTAGCCAGTTCTACCTTGACAGATCTGGGGAGTCGTTTGAGAGGTTTTCCTTTTTTTATTTTATTATTTTTTTAACTTTAAACCTATGAAATTTATTTATGAATTTATTTATTTCAAATAAGAGTATGTCTATTATAGAATGCTTTGAGGTTCAGAATGCAGTCATCAGTTAACTTATTTTTTCCCAAAGTCTCAAAAAATAGACAAATAATATTTATAAATAAAAATAAAAGATAATTTCAAAAAACAGATCATGCCAAATCCTGTAGACAGTAGAGAAAGAAGAAATACTTCAAAATCATTCTACTTAATCTGGATACACCTGATATTATAATTGGAAAAAACATATTATAAAGGGAAATTACATATTTCACTTATAAATGAGGATGCAATATCCTAAACAACATATTAACAAGTTGAATTAAAAATTAATGTTTAAGTAATGTACTTTGCTCAAAATTAAATCCAATTTATGTGAAAATTAGTCACTATTTTCTTTTCTTCTTTTTTTTTCCTTTCCCTTGCCCCCTCCCTCCTTCTCTGTCTGCTCTCCCCTTCCTCCATGCCCCACCGTGTCATTAATTATCATTAATTGTCCTCATGTCAAAATTTAACAACACTGGAAGATATTGGCCTGTGGAAAGACTTTATGAAGAAGACTGCCATGGCAATAGCAACAACAGCAATAATAAACAAATGGGATTTAATTAAACTGAAAAGCTTCTGTACAGCCAAGCATACAACAACCAAAGCAAATAGACAATGGGAAAGGATATTTGCACATTTTGAATCAGACAAAAACTTAATAACTAGGATCTATACAGAACTTAAATTAATCCGCAAGAAAAAAAAGACAACAACAATCCCATACATTAATGGGGATGAGAGATGAACAGAAGCTTCTCTAAAGAAGACAGACGTAATGGCTAGCAAACACATGAAAAAATGCTCAGCATCACTAATTATTAGAGAAATGCAAATTAAAACCACCCTGAGATATCATCTAACCCCAGCAAGAATGGCCCATATCACAAAATCTCAAAACTGCAGATGCTGACATGGATGTGGAGAGAAAGGAACACTTTTACACTGCTGGTGGAACTGCCAACTAATACAACCTTTTTGGAAAGAAGTATGGAGAAACCTCAAAGAACTCAACCTCCAACTCCCATTTGATCCTGCAATCCCATTACTGGGCGTATGTTCAGAAGGAAAAAATACCTTTTATTATAAAGACACTTGTACTAGACTGTTTATCGCAGCTCAATTTACAATCGCTAAAATGTGGAAACAGCCTAAATGCCCTTCAACCCAGAAATGGATTGGCAAGCTGTGGTATATGTATACCACGGAACACTATTTAGCCATTTAAAAAATTGAGATTTTGAAGCATTTGTATTAACCTGGATGGAGGTGGAACACATTATTCTTAGTGAAGCATCACAGGAATGGAGGTATGAATCCTACGTTTGAGAGGTTTTCAATAACCAACGAAGTATACAAGTGTGAGTGATGGGCTTGGTATATACATTCAAGGGATTAAGGCTGAAGCTCAGCACTCAGGAAATTCTTGACTATAGCAGCCCTATTTTGTCTTACATGGTCACAGCCATAACTTAGGTAGAAAATGTTGACTAAATCCACATTGCACTTTGACCTGATGACCCATTAATCAGTGGAAGTAAACACCGCACAAGGAAAAACAGGGCTCTTTCTGACAGCGTAGTGAATTGGCTTACTAGTGCTCAGACAGCTCACTGCCTCTTCCTATCCCTTGCTGTTACCGACAAAGATGTGGCCTGATAAAGAAATTAGGATACACGGAAGGAGTCAACAACCTACATCAATAATCTCCAATTAAAAGACAAAGACTCAAAGTAAAGATAGACAAATAGATCAATGGAACAGAACAGAGTACAGGAAAAGACCCACACATATTCAATCCACTTATTTTTAACAAAGCTGTCAAGTCAATGCAATAGAAAAAGAAAAGAATTTTTAGCAAATGATGCTGGAACAATTTGATTCCCATATAGAGAAAAAAATATAAAAGAACCTCCACATCTATTTACTGTATATACAACAATTAATTTTGGATCATAGACCAAAATACGAAAGGCACAAAGCCCTATTATTTTTTTAAGGCAAAGCACTTGAACAGAAACTTCTAAATCTGTTTCTTGAAATTACTATGTGTAATTTGCCACCAAGCACATGAAAAGGTGATCGACGTCATCAGTCGTCAAGGAAATGCAAAAGACAAGACACTCACTGTTTGTCTATTCATGTGTTGTTTTTAAGTACTGTTGTCCAGGGCTATGGGCTATAAAAGATGCACCAAAAACAAGCAGTGAGTCTGTGGGAAACAGAAGGAGTGGAAAACAAGGGCTCTCGTTCATCATTGTTTTTTTTTTTTATTTTTTTTTTATTTTTATTAATCATAGCTGTGTACATTAGTATGATCGTGGGGCACCATACACTTGGTTCATAGATCGTTTGACACATTTTCATCACATTAGTTAACATAGCCTTTGTAGCATTTTCTTAGTTATTTTGCCAAGACCTTTACATTCCACATTTACTAGGATTCACATATACCCTTGTAAGATGCACCGCAGGTGTAATCCCATTAATCCCCCTCCTTACCCCTCTCTCCCCCCTCCTTCCCCTCCCTTTCCCTCTTCTCCCTATTCTTAGGTTATAACTGGGATATAGCTTTCATGTGAAGGTCCTACATTAGTTTCATAATAAGGGTGAGTACATTGGGTACTTTTTCTTCCATTCTTGAGACACTTTACTAAGAAGAATATGTTCCAGCTCCATCCATGTAAACATGAAAGAGGTAAAGTCTCCATCTTTCTTTAAGGCTGCATAATATTCCATAGTGTACAAATACCACAATTTATTAATCCATACATGGATCGATGGGCACTTGGGCTTTTCCATGACTTAGCAATTATGAATTGGGCTGCGATAAACATTCTGGTAAAAAATCTTTGTTATAATGAGATTTTTGGTCTTCCGGGTATATATCTAGTAGAGGAATTATAGGATTGAATGGCAGGTCTTTCTTTAGATCTCTAAGTGCTCTCCAAACATCTTTCCAAAAGGAATGTATTAATTTGCATTCCCACCAGCAGTGCAGAAGTGTTCCCTTTTCTCCACATCCATGCCAACATCTCTGGGATTTTGTGATGTGGGCTAATCTTACTGGAGTTAGATAATATCTCAAAGTACTTTTGATTTGCATTTCCCTGATGATTAAGGATGATGAGCATTTTTTCATATGTCTGTAGGCCGTGTGCCTGTCTTCTTCAGAGAAGTTTCTCTTCAAGTCCCTTGCGCAGCCTGCAATGGGATCACTTGTTCTTTTCTTGCTTATACATTTGAGTTCTCTGTGGATTCTGGTTATTAAACCTTTGTCAGAGACATAACTGCAAATATCTTCTCCCATTCTAAGGGCTGTCTGCTTGCTTTACTTACTGTGTTCTTGGCTGTGCAAAAGAACAAAATCCCAAAACCAGAGATGTTGGCATGGATGTGGAGAAAAGAGAACACTTCTACTTCTACTTCTTTTTAGTTTGATCAGATCCCAGAAGTGTATTTTTGAAGCTGCTTCAATTGCCCCGGGGATCCACCTCATAAAATACTTGCCCAGACTGATTGCTTCAAGAGTTTTCCCTGCACTTTCTTCTAGTATTTTTATAGTTTCATGTCTTAAGTTTAAATCTTTAATCCAGTGAGAGTCTATCTTAGTTAATGGTGAAAGGTGTGGGTCCAGTTTCAGTCTTCTACAGGTTGCCAGCCAGTTCACCCAGCACCATTTGTGAAATAGAGAATATTTTACCCACTGAAAGTTTTTATTTGGCTTGTCAAAGATCAAATAACGGTAAGCAGCTGGGTTCATCTCTTGGTTCTATATTCTATTCCATACATCTACCTCTCTGTTTTTGTGCCAGTACCATGCAGTTTTGATGACTATGAATTTATAGTATAGTCTGAGGTCTGGTAGCGTAGCATGATTCCTCCTGCTTTGTTTTTATTTCTGAGTAATTTTTTGGCTATTTGAGGTTTTTTTGATTCCATGTAAAGTGAAGTATTATTTTTTCAAGATCTTTAAAGTATGACAGTGGAGCTTTAATAGGGATTGCATTCAAATAATATATTGCTTTGGGTAGTATGGACATTTTAACAACGTTGATTCTTCCCAGCCATGAGTATGGTATGTTTTTTCATTTGTTAACATTTTCAGCTACTTCTTTTCTTAGAGTTTCATAGTTCTCTTTACAGAGATCTTTCACATCCTTTGTTAGATAAACTCCCAAATATTTCATCTTCTTTGGCACTACTGTGAATGGAATAGAGTCCTTAACCATTTTTTCAGCTTGACTATTGTTTGTATATATAAAATCCACCGATTTATGAATGTTGATTCTGTAACCTGAGATGCTGCTGTATTCCTTGATCACTTCTAAGAGTTTTGTAGTAGAATCCCTAGTATTTTCCAGATATACGATCATATTATCTGTGAAGAGCGAAAGTTCGATCTCTTCTGACCCTATATGGATACACTTGATCGCCTTTTCTTCCCTAATTGTGATGGCTAAAACTTTCATTACAATGTTAAAGACCAGTGGAGACAATGGACAACCTTGTCTGGTTGCTGATCTGAGTGGAAATGATTTCAATTTAACTCCATTCAATACAATATTGGCTGTGGTTTGCTGTAGATGGCCTCTATCAGTTTAAGAAATGTCCCTTCTGAGGCGGAGCAAGATGGCAGCCGAGTAACAGCTTCCTTGCATCTGGGCACCGTGAGTCTGGGGAGATAGGACTCCAGGCATCTCTGGCTGGTGGGATCTGCCTATCTCACCTGAGAGGATACAGGGAGTCAGCGAGAGACTTCTGGACCCCAAGAGGAGGACTAAAACAGTGGAAAACCGACAAGTGGTTGCGTGTGTTCAACCCGTCTAAACCCGCCCGCAACTTCCACAGGCACGAGAACTTAAAGAGCAAGAGGAAGTGAAAGGAAAATTAGGGCAAGGAAACAGATAAAAGAAATCACTCATGAGGAAGAATCAGCAGAAAACTCCAGGCAACATGAAGAACCAGTCCAGAACAACCCCGCCAAGGGACCATGAGGTAGCTACTGCAGAGGATTCCACCTGTACAGAAATGTTAGGAATGACAGAAAGGAAAATTAGAATACACATATTGAAAACAATGAAAGAAATGGTGGAAACAATGAAGGAAACTGCTAATAAAGTGGAAAATAACCAAAAGGAAATAGAATCAAATAAGAGATGAACGATATGAAGAATATAAAAAGGATATAGCAGAGCTGAAGGAAATGAAACAGTCAATCAGGGAACTTAAAGATGCAATGGAAAGTATCAGCAACAGGTTAGACCATGCAGAAGAAAGAATTTCAGAGGTAGAAGACAAACTTTTTGAGATAACTCAGATAGTAAAAGACGCAGAAAAGAAGAGAAAGAAAGCAGAACGTTCACTGTCAGAATTATGGGACTTTATGAAGCGTTCCAACATACGAGTTATAGGAATTCCAGAAGGGAAAGAAGATTGCCCCAGAGGAATGGAAGCCATACTAGAGAATATTATAAAAGAAAATTTCCCAAATATCACCAAAGATTCTGACACACTGCTTTCAGAGGGCTATCGGACCCCAGGTTGCCTCAACTCTAACCGAGCTTCTCCAAGACACATTGTGATGAATCTGTCCAAAGTCAAGACAAAAGAAAAGATTCTGCAAGCTGCCAGGAGTAAGCGCCAGTTGACTTACAGGGGCAAATCCATCAGAGTGACTGCAGACATCTCTAATGAAACTTTCCAAGCAAGAAGACAATGGTCATCTACCTTTAATCTACTTAAACAGAACAATTTCCAGCCCAGAATTCTGTACCCTGCTAAGCTAAGCTTCAAAATTGACGGAGAAATCGAATCATTTACAGATATACAAACATTGAGGAAATTCGCCACAACAAGACCAGCTGTACTGGAAATACTTCAACCTGTTCTGCACACTGACCACCACAATGGATCAGCAGCAAAGTAAGAACTCAGAAATCAAAGGACAGAACCTAACCTCCATACTGATGCAAAAGATAAAACTAAGCAATGGACTCTCACAAAATAAGACGAATAGAATACTACCACACTTATCAATTATCTCAATAAAAGTTAATGGCTTGAATTCCCCACTGAAGAGACATAGATTGGTTGACTGGATTAAAAAACACAAGCCATCCATTTGCTCTCTGCAAGAAACACACCTGGCTTCAAAAGACAAATTAAAGCTCCGAGTCAAGGGTTGGAAGACAATTTTTCAGGCAAATGGAATTCAGAAGAAAAGAGGAGTTGCAATCTTATTTTCAGATACATGTCGATTTAAAGCAACTAAAGTCAAAAAAGACAAAGATGATCACTTTATATTGGTCAAGGGAAAAATACAACAAGAAGACATTTCAATTGTAAATATCTATGCACCCAACTTAAATGCTCCCAGATTCTTGAAACAGACCTTACTCGGTCTGAGCAATATGATATCTGATAATACCATAATAACAGGGGACCTTAACACTCCTTTTACAGAGCTGGACAGATCCTCTAAACAGAAATTAAACAAGGATATAAGAGACTTAAATGAGACCCTAGAACAACTGTGCTTGATAGACGCATATAGAACACTCCATCCCAAAGATAAAGAATATACATTCTTCTCATCACCCCATGGAACATTCTCCAAAATTGATCATATCCTGCGACACAAAACAAATATCAACAGAATCAAAAGAATTGAAATTTTACCTTGTATCTTCTCAGACCATAAGGCACTAAAGGTGGAACTCAACTCTAACAAAAATGCTCGACCCCACCGAGAAGCATGGAAATTAAACAATCTTCTGTTGAATAACAGATGGGTGCAGGAAGAAATAAAACAGGAAATCATTAACTTCCTTGAGCATAACAACAATGAAGACACAAGCTACCAAAACCTGTGGGATACTGCAAAAGCAGTTTTGAGAGGAAAATTCATCGCTTTAGATGCCTACATTCGAAAAACAGAAAGAGAGCACATCAACAATCTCACAAGAGATCTTATGGAATTGGAAAAAGAAGAACAATCTAAGCATAAATTCAGTAGAAGAAAAGAAATATCCAAAATCAAATCAGAGATCAATGAAATTGAAAACAAAAGAATCATTCAGAAAATTAATGAAACAAGGAGTTGGTTTTTTGAAAAAATAAATAAAATAGATAAACCATTGGCCAGACTAACGAGGAACAGAAAAGTAAAATCTCTAGTAACCTCAATCAGGAATGATGAAGGGGAAATAACAACTGATCCCACAGAGATGCAAGAGATCATCTCTGAATACTACCAGAAACTCTATGCCCAGAAATTTGACAATGTGAAAGAAATGGATCAATATTTGGAATCACACCCTCTCCCTAGACTCAGCCAGGAAGAAATAGAGCTCCTGAACAGACCAATTTCAAGCACTGAGATCAAAGAAACAACAAAAAATCTTCCAACCAAAAAATGCCCTGGTCCAGATGGCTTCACTCCAGAATTCTATCAAACCTTCAAGGAAGAGCTTATTCCTGTACTGCAGAAATTATTCCAAAAAATTGAGGAAGAAGGAATCTTCCCCAACACATTCTATGAAGCAAACATCACCCTGATACCAAAACCAGGAAAAGACCCAAACAAAAAGGAGAATTTCAGACCAATCTCACTTATGAATATAGATGCAAAAATTCTCAACAAAATCCTAGCCAATAGATTACAGCTTATCATCAAAAAAGTCATTCATCATGATCAAGTAGGCTTCATCCCAGGGATGCAAGGCTGGTTTAACATACGCAAGTCTATAAACGTTATCCACCATATTAACAGAGGCAAAAATAAAGATCACATGATCCTCTCAATAGATGCAGAAAAAGCATTTGATAAAATCCAGCATCCTTTTCTAATTAGAACACTGAAGAGTATAGGCATAGGTGGCACATTTCTAAAACTGATTGAAGCTATCTATGACAAACCCACAGGCAATATTTTACTGAATGGAGTAAAACTGAAAGCTTTTCCTCTTAGAACTGGAACCAGACAAGGTTGTCCTCTGTCACCTTTACTATTCAACGTAGTGCTGGAAGTTCTAGCCAATACAATTAGGCAAGACAAGGAAAAAGGGAATCCAAATGGGAGCCGAGGAGGTCAAACTCTCCCTCTTTGCTGACGACATGATCTTATACTTAGAGAATCCCCAAAGACTCAACCACAAGACTCCTAGAAGTCATCAAAAAATACAGTAATGTTTCAGGATATAAAATCATTGTCCACAAGTCAGTAGCCTTTGTGTACACCAATAACAGTCAAGATGAGAAGCTAATTAAGGACACAACTCCCTTCACCATAGTTTCAAAGAAAATGAAATACCTAGGAGTATACCTAACGAAGGAGGTGAAGGACCTCTATAAAGAAAACTATGAAATCTTCAGAAAGGAAACAGCAGAGGATATTAACAAATGGAAGAACATACCATGCTCATGGATGGGAAGAATCAACATTGTTAAAATGTCTATACTTCCCAAAGCAATCTACCTATTCAATGCCATTCCTATCAAAATACCAACATCGTACTTTCAAGATTTGGAAAAAATGATTCTGCACTTTGTATGGAACCGGAAAAAAACCTGTATAGCTAAGGCAGTTCTCTGTAACAAAAATAAAGCTGGGGGCATCAGCATACCAGATTTTAGTCTGTACTACAAAGCCATAGTGCTCAAGACAGCATGGTACTGGCACAAAAACAGAGACATAGACACTTGGAATCGAATTGAAAACCAAGAAATGAAACTAACATTTTACAACCACCTAATCTTTGATAAACCAAACAAGAACATACCTTGGGGGAAAGACTCCCTATTCAATAAATGGTGTTGGGTGAACTGGATATCTACATGTAAAAGACTGAAACTGGACCCACATCTTTCCCCACTCACAAAAATTGATTCAAGATGGATAAAGGACTTAAATTTAGGGCATGAAACAATAAAAATCCCCCAAGAAAGCATAGGACAAACACTGGAAGATATTGGCCTGGGGAAAGACTTCATGAAGAAGACTGCCATGGCAATTGCAACAACAACAAAAATAAACAAATGGGACTTCATTAAACTGAAAAGCTGCTGTACAGCTAAGGAGACAATAACCAAAGCAAAGAGACAACCTACACAATGGGAAAGGATATTTGCATATTTTCAATCAGACAAAAGCTTGATAACTAGGATCTATAGAGAACTCAAATTAATCCACATGAAAAAACCAACAATCCCATATACCAATGGGCAAGAGACATGAATAGAACTTTCTCTAAAGACGACAGACGAATGGCTAACAAACACATGAAAAAATGTTCATCATCTCTCTATATTAGAGAAATGCAAATCAAAACAACCCTGAGATATCATCTAACCCCAGTGAGAATGGCCCACATCACAAAATCTCAAAACTGCAGATGCTGGCGTGGATGTGGAGAGAAGGGAACACTTTTACACTGCTGGTGGGACTGCAAACTAGTACAAACTTTGTGGAAGGAAGTATGGAGAAACCTCAAAGCACTCAAGCTAGACCTCCCATTTGATCCTGCAATCCCATTACCGGGCATCTACCCAGAAGGAAAGAAATCCTTTTATCATAAGGACACTTGTACTAGACTGTTTATTGCAGCCTAATTTACAATCGCCAAAATGTGGAAACAGCCTAAATGCCCACCAACCCAGGAATGGATTAACAAGCTGTGGTATATGTATACCATGGAATACTATTCAGCCATTAAAAAAAATGGAGACTTTACATCCTTTGTATTAACCTGGATGGACGTGGAAGACATTATTCTTAGTAAAGCATCACAAGAATGGAGAAGCATGAATCCTATGTACTCAATTTTGATATGAGGACAATTAATGACAATTATGGTTATGGGGGGGGAAACAGAGGGAAGGAGGGAGGGGGGTGGGGCCTTGGTGTGTGTCACACTTTATGGGGGCAAGACATGATTGCAAGAGGGACTTTACCTAACAATTGCAATCAGTGTAACCTGGCTTATTGTACCCTCAATGAATCCCCAACAATAAAAAAAAAAAAAAAAATCCCTTCTGTACCAATTTTCTTCAGTGTTCTGATCATGAAGGGATGCTGGATATTATCAAAAGCTTTTTCTGCATCAATTGAGAGAATCATATGGTCTTTGTTTTTTAATTTGTTTATGTGCTGAATTATATTTATAGATTTACGTATATTGAACCAGCCTTGAGACCCTGGGATAAAACCGACTTGCTCATGATGTATAATTTGTTTGATGTGTTGCTGGATTCTGTTTGTTAGGATCTTGTCAAATATTTTTGCATCTATATTCATTAGTGATATTGGTCTATAATTTTCTTTTCTTATTGGGTCTTTTCCTGGTTTTGGGATCAGGGTAATGCTTGCTTCATAGAACGTGTTGGATAGTATTCTTTCTTTTTCTATATTTTGGAACAGGTTGGGTAATATAGGTACTAGTTCCTCTTTAAAGATTTGGGTAGAATCTTTGGGTAGATATCTGATGTTAAGCCATCTGATCCTGGGCTTTTCTTTTTAGGGAGATTTTTGTACAATTGATGCTATTTCAGAACTTGATATAGGCCTGTTCAACATTTCCACTTGATTCTGGCTAGGGCTTGGAAGGTGACGTACTTCCAAGTATGGTCAATTTCCTTCAGATTTTCATATTTCTGAGAATAAAGTTTCTTGTAATATTAAGGATTTTTTGAATTTCTGAGGAGTCTGTTGTTTTTTCGTCTTGGTCATTTCTGATTGATGAAATTAGAGATTTTATTCTTTTTTTCCTGGTTAGGCTAGTCAAAGGTTTACCTATTTTATTAACCTTTTCAAAAAACCAACTTTTTGATTTATTGATCTGTTGTATATTTCTTTTGTTTTCAATTTCATTTAATTCTGCTCTAATTTTGGTTATTTCTTTTCTTCTGCTGGGTTTGGGGTTGGAATGTTCTTCCTTTCCAGTTGATTGAGATGTCCCATTAAGTTGTTCACTTCCTCTCTCTCCGTTCTCTTGAGGAAGGCTTGCAGTGCTATAAATTTCCCTCTTGGGACTGCCTTTGCAGTATCCCAGAGGTTCTGATAATTTGTGTCTTCATTGTCGTTTTGTTCCAAAAATTTGGCAATTTCCTTCTTAATCTCATCTCTGACCCAGCTATCATTCAGCATAAGGTTATTTAACTTCCGTGTTTTTATATGAGTATGCAGATTCCTGTTGTTACTGAGTTCAACTTTTATTCCATGGTGGTCCGAGAAGATGCAAGGAATAATGTCTATTCCTTTAAATTTACTGAAGTTAGACTTGTGACCTAAGATGTGATCAATTTTGGAGTATGTTCCGTGGGCTGATGAGAAGTATGTGTATTCAGGTTTGTTGGGATGAAATGTTCAGTAGATGTCTGTTAAATTCAAATGTTAGATGGTTAGGTTTAAATCTAAAATTTCTTTGCTCAGCTTCTTATTGGAGGATCTATCCAACACAGCCAAAGGAGTGTTAAAAATCTCCTAGTGCTAGCAGTTCTAGCCTCTTGCCCTCCTTTGTCTAGGCTGATGATCCCCTGAGGGCTGGGGATGTCTTAGGCTCAGTAAAGCAGTCCTCTGGGTCAGCCCCACCCTGGAAGTCTGCCGGCACTGCACATGCATTTTCTAGTCCCCACACTCCACCCAGGCCGGTACCACCTCAGGCAAACCCTTTAATCACGGGGCCTGCATTTCTGTCCCAGATCTGTTCCACTGGTGGTTGCCACATGAGAAGATGCCCGCCCTCCTCTGGTTGCCCAGAGAGACAGGGGGTGTGACTCCAGAATATCCAGGGGTGAGCCCTATTGTTGCCAAATATGGCTGCTGCTCTGTACCTCAGGGCACCACCGCTCCTGTGTGGTTCCCTCTCAGCCCACCATCCTCTCCTCACTCCCATGCCACAGAATCAGCACTGAGCAGCAGCAGTCCAGGCCCTGTCCACACCTCTCAAGGAAACACCCAAGAATCTGGACTGCTGGGGGACAGGCCTCCAGACCTCAGAGTAAGAGTGGAGGGGAGTGCTGGGAGCTCAGAATTGCAGGTAGAGAATATATACAGTTTCATACTTTTATGCCATGGCAGGCGAGCACCATGGCACCCTAGTAGGGGAGGTAGGTCCAGTTTTTAGAGTGTCTCTCCCGTGGAGTATAGTGGGAAGACCTTTGAACTCTACTCGTTTGTTTGTGGGGCACTCCAAGCCATTCTTATGGGGGAGGGGACTCCTGTCTGCTTGGTGATGGATTTTGTACCTTTTGTTTGTATCCTTGGGATCACAGCTCGCCTCAGCAGGGTTGATGTGCATTCTTCAACCTTCTCTCTTGACGCAGCTCTAATCCGCCAGGTTACTTGTTAAATTTCTGTCCTTTAACTCTCCTTCTGGACGGGAGCCTCTGTGGAAAGCTGGCTTCAGTCAGCCATCTTGTCTCCGCCCCTCTCATTCATCATTGTTAATGTGAATTGGCACAGTTTTTTTGAAGAGCAATTAGTCAGAATTTAACATGATTTTTATATGCAATAACTTTGACCAATAAGATACAAATTTTAGAAATAACCTAAATAAAAATTCATTCATGTGCACAAAGATATATGTACAAAAGCATTCATTCATTGGAGATTTTTTTATATATATAAAAACATTTTTAAACTTTGTTAGCAATACTCAGGACATTAGGAAATTTCCAGATTTTTTCCAGTAGCATTTGTGAACCACTTTTGGTAACAAATACAGTAGTTAGGAATATGCATCCAATTCTGAATGCATAATAATGCTTATCCTGAAAAGTTTTTTGTAGATTCCCATTTGTCGGTGATTTGTTTGCAAGAATGAAAATTTGAAAACTTCCTAAGATGCCTACTAATATGGGGAGAGGTTGAATTAGGTATGAAGCATCTGTTATTCTTATAATCAGTGCAATCATTAAACTAACAAGGTAAACTTGTATTTACTGACACAGAGAGATCTCCAAGAGACAGACACCTCTGTTAAGTAGAAAGAAGAAAGTCACTGAACAATGTAAATGGTCTTATTTATATTATTAAAGACAGGTGAATATGCACATTTTTGTAAATAAAGGCAAAAGTAAACTTTCATGATGATATTGATGGCTGTAGTAGTCAGTATGAAGTTTAGTCCTCTATAGTAAATTTCCAGAAACATACGCATGGGAACTTACTGTTTACTTTTGTGCATATGAGGGAGTAGAGATACTTTTCATGACTTTTTACTCTATTTCTGTGTTTGAATTATTAATAACTAGGTTAAATGTGTTACCTGTGTGATTAAAAGAAAACAAGACCACTTTTAAAAATAATGAATATTGGGCAGCACCTGTGGCTCAAGGAGTAGGGCGCCGGTCCCATATGCTGGAGGTGGCGGGTTCAAACCCAGCCCCGGCCAAAAACCACAAAAAAAAAAAAACCTCAGAGAAATAATAAAAACCTGTTGTTTTAAAAAAAATAAATAAATAAATAATGAATATTGGCTCGGTGCCTGAAGTTCAATCAGCTAGGACACCAGCCACATACACCAGAGCTGACGGGTTCAAATCCAGCCTGCACCTGCCAAACAACAATGACAACTACAACTTAAAAATAGCCAGGCATTGTGAAAGATGCTTGTAGTCCCAGCTACTTGGCTGAGGCAAGAGAATTGCTTAAGCCCAAGAGTTTGAGGTTGCCGTGAGCTGTGATGCCATAGCACTCTACTCAGGGTGACAGCTTGGACTTTGTCTCAAAAAAAATAAATATTAATTATAACATATACATGGTAACGTGCCATAATCTGTGCTAAAAACCTCATGTGCATTATCTCATTCAACCCCACCAGATGGGCACTTGTACTCATTACCTGAGAAGCTGAAGCTTAGAAAATTTACGTTAATGGCTCTTAATGGCAGATTAAAATCATCCTGGGAGCCTTTGTGAGAGTGAGAGTGAGAGAGAGACAGAGACAGAGAGAGAGAAATCTGATGATTGGGCAGCGCCTGTGGCTCAAAGGAGTAGGGTGCCAGGACATTTAACTGGAGGTGGCAGGTTCAAACCTGGCCCCAGCCAAAAACTGCAAAAAGATAAAGAAGAATCTGATGATTGAGTTTCATCCCAAATCTATTGGATCAAAATCTCTATGGTTGGTCTCCAAGCATCTGTATTTTGTAAAAGCTCCACCAGGTGACTGAGTCAGGGCTGAGAACCAACGGTTCACACTAGTTCTCGTTGTTAGGTCACACTGCTAGCAAATGATAGAGCAGAGGCTAGAATACAAGGCTATCCTGCCACTTCTTACACAGATGATATAGCTTGAAATATCTATAGACACAGATATAAATAGGCTGGCTCACACTGTAATCGTGGCACTTTGAGCAGCTGAGGGGGGAGAATCACGTGAGCCCAGAAGTTCAAAACTAGCCCGGGCAACCCAGTGAGACCGCCACCTCTACAAAAACATACAAAATAAATAGTTGGGTGTGGTGGCTAGCTACTTGAGAGGCTGAGGCAGGAGGATTACTTGAGTCCAGGAGTTTGAGGCTGCAGTGAACTGTGATCATGTCACTGCACCCCAGCCTGTCTCTTTTAAAGACAGAGAGAGACCCTGGCGCTAAAAGAACAAAAAAGATATAGCTATATAGATGTAGATGATATGAATATAAATATAGACAAACATATATCTAGTATTGACTTTCTTTTCAAGTATTGATGAAGAATACCTCAAGTAAAAAAGTGGATGAGGCACTGTTTCCTCTTCTTGCTTTTCTAGTATGTCCATCCTCGTGTTTCTATTTCTACAATGGTCACTGAAACTCCTGAGAGGTGATATTTCAAATATTTAACAACCAGACAGCACAGGCACTGATCAATCAAAACAGACCCTGGATGTAGCACTGGAGCAGGATTGAGGCTTTAGTATTTTAATCACTGGATCCCGAAGAGTAAGGGATTCCCAAGGAAGGGTAACACTACCACTTGCAAGGCTTAAAATAGCAGCTGTTTACCAACCAGTATGGAAATAGTTCAATATTTTAACAACTGGTATTTGGTGCCAATGTCTCTCTATGCCTAAACTGAAGTCTAAGTATCTTTTAAAGATTATTCTAAGATGTTCTGCCTGTCAGGCAACTATTTCATGTCTCTACCCAAGGATTGCTTCTTGAGTGTTGGGAGGAAAAGGAAAAGGCTAGCAAGCAGTCTGCAATCCACACCGGGCTGCCTGCACCAGCTGTCGTGTGCCTAGCAGACCCCCTCAGCCCCCTCATTTCCAGCTCTGAGGGGGTTTGCCACTTTGCTGGTTGTTGCCACATTTCCATCCTGAAGTGGCAGCTCCAGTTGTGTTTCTCAGATAATTTCCAAGATGCTAATTGCCACCTGCTGATTTCCTGTAAACAGTGTACTTTACACATGTGATTAATCAGAGAGCTGTGGACTGCTCTGAAGGCGTGCGTGTGTGTGTGTGTGCGCATGTGTATGTATGTGTGTGTGTTTCATTACTGTGGCATATTTAAATCACGGAGAATGTTTGCTCACAAAGCTGCATTAGCAAAATGGCAGGGAAAACAAAATTACAAAATACGATAAACTGCAAGTTCACAGACTATATAAACAACAGCCCATGTCGGCCCGACAATGCACTAATGACATCCTGGAATCAAGCAGTAGGAAGGGGTAGTATCTCTAACGGAGACTTTGAGTCACAGGGGCTGTGTTTCTTGGAGAAACCACATTTAAAGGTTTTTGGTAAAGCGTTTTCTTCATTAGATTCAAGATCAACCTTGCACTAAGTCCTAGCTTTCCCATTTCAAATTACTTGTACATTCAAACCCCCATTTCCTCTTCTGTAAAATGGAGATAATGTCTAAGTCACAGGAAATAACATGTAAAATATTTATTGAGTATATTAGTCAGAATTGTTTGGGTTGCAAATGACAGAAATTCAATTCAAAACAAGTGAATGTACTGGCTCAAAAAACAAAAAAAGACCAGGAGTTCTGGCTTCAGGTACAATTGCTTCTAGAGGTGCAAATAAGAACTTCAGAACCCCATGGCACCCTCTCCATTTTTCAACCCTGCTTTCCTCTGTATGTGCCTCATTCTCAAGTGCACTCTCCTTACGACAAGCTAGTACATTAACTACTTGCAAGCATACGTATATATTTTTCCCCAGCAACCCGTGTAGATAGCATCTCACTTGGAAAAAGACCCTTTAACACATTCTTTTTTTTTTTTCTTTAACACATTCTTAGACCATCTACTTTGGGTAGGGTTAAGTGCCTACTTGCTTGGACCTACCCAAACTCCAGGGACATGCACATAATAATGAGTCACATGAAGACACAGCTGGAACCCTGACTCCCCAACCAAACAAGACAGTTTGAAGGGCAGCCTGGCCCATACTGACAGTGTTTATAAGAGGGAAGATCGGGGGTTCTCACACCAGGACATGGATCTCAGGGTTGATGCTGAACCGCCCACACACTGAGTGACAAGGTTTGCTCAACTCAGAGGAAACTGGTCGGCCTCTCCCACACAATCTTGTTTCAGTCCTGGGCCAACTGTGATTAAGTGCGTAGTACACAGACTCAAGCCCACAGTTAGTGAAGGGAATCACTTGCCATTTTCTATTTCCAAGCTTCTCAGAATTTCCTCCAGGAAATTCTCACAGCATCCCAGGTTGGGATTCTGGTCTTGAACTTACAGAGCTCATTGCTCTATCTAATCACCTCTTTATCACATGCCATCCTCGGGGCCCCTCATTTCTACTATTTCTCTTCCTCAATTCCTTTCCTGGTATGAAGGGGGTCCTTTAGTAATAAAAGTAATATTTAGTAAAGTTACCCTGTGAGAGTTGATTGATATTAGCCATAGATGTTTGACGGTCTTTGCGTGCCCTGCTTTAAAAAGTGTGAGACTTCAGGGAAAATAGGTCTTGTCAGGACAAGTAAAAAGAGCAGACATGGAAGGCTGGAGCCCTTGTTAGAAAAGATAGAAGGAAGAAGAGAAAGACAAAGGAGACTTCCTGGTGTCTATAAAAGGCAAACTTTGCCTGCCTGAAAAGTGAGGCACATAAAACAGAAAAGATACGTCAGCAGCAGCCTCTGAATTGTCAATCTATTCCTGACTAGCTACAAGGAGCATTAAGTCCTTTCTTTTTTTAATTCAGATTAATATGAGGGTGTAAATGATTAGGTTACATTGTAATCCTTCCTGATAACGAACTGAGCTTATTTGCCTTTCCAGTCATTGTAACTTAGAGTAGCAGAGTTAGATGCAGCATAAAGTAATGGTTAGGAGCAGAAACTCTGGAGTCAGGCCACCTGGATTTGAATCCAAAATCTACTCAGTAGCTAGACCAACTCAGGCATGTTAGTTTGCTTATTTATCCCTTTGCTTTACAGCAAGTTTCACTGTTGGAAAATGGAGATAAATAAGAACATCTACCTCCCAATGTTGCCATGAGAAGGAAAAGTAATAATGTGTAACAATTTAGCTCAAACCAAAGCTGGCTTATAATAAACATTCAACGCACATTACATGTGGGCAGTACACTGGCACCAACCTGGACTTCCTTCCTTCAGGGAAACTCCTTCATGGACATGCATGTTGTTGACAGGGCAAGTCCCCCAGGAGGATCACTGGGTCTCTCCGTGGACTTACAAGGCCAAAGAGGGGCCAATAGGCGTGCAGCTTGCACATGAGGATATTTGACTCCTTGCAAGCTGCTACTTGCTTATGGCGCACTTGATTTCTGACTGCTTCTGCTGGACATGTTGCCCACTGGTTTACTCTGAAAATGAGGGGTTGTCTGCATCTTACTTTCCTTGTCCTAGGCTGAAAAGACTTGCCCCAATCAAGGAAAAGTGGTGAACTGTGTTGGTCACAGGTGGGCATAAAGAGGCATCAGACCTTTCCAGCAACTAAAAGTAGCATCACAGGGTAAGTACTGGAGTCAGGAACAGGTGCTTCCAGAACTTCAAAGGCAAAAGTTAATTAGAACCCAGAAGGGCTATGTAAGCATCAGAGACAAGGATGAACATTAGACCACAGACTAGCTCATGCAAATTTCCCCAAACTTTGCTAGCAGATATTGTAGCTCAAGGTAGCCTATCAAGGTAATCCTTACATTCTGGCTTTTTCAATCACTCACCCTTCATTGTCAACAGGTGAATATGGAATGTTAATCTCAAATATGAGAGAGGGAAACAATCCCCAAATACAATGTAAAATTTAATCTTATGGTCCTTTTTCTACCCTCCTCTTATTCAATCTCTCAACAACCTTTAATAAAAATGGACACTCCCTTTTTCTTATAACACTTGTTTTTCTTGATTATCAGACACTACATGCTAATGGTTTTCCTTTACTTCTCTGGTGACTGCTAACTTGGTCTTCTGTGCTAGACTCTCATATTGGTTTGCTAAAGCTGTGATAACAAAGTACCACAAACTGAGTGGTTTCAACAGACATTGATCATTTCACAGTTATGTAAGCTTTAACTCCAAGATCAAGGTGACCCCCTGGAGCCTTTAGGGAAGGATTTGTTCCAGGTCTCTCCTCTAGATCCTAGTATTCTCCTGGCTTTTGTAGGATAATCCCAATCTTCACATGGAATTATCCCTGTGTATATGTTTATGTCCAAATTCACCCTTTTTATAAGGACACGAGTCAAGGCCAGAGTCAAGGCCACTCTTCTCCAGTATAACTTCATCTTAACTTCAGTAATTAATTACATCTACAATGACACCATTTCCAAACAAGTTTACATTCTGATTACTTCAACCTATTAATTTTGGTGGGACACAACTCAACCCACAATAATTCTCCTCCTCTACTCCCTGATAAATGATAAGGTGCTCTGGGGTATGGGCCTACCATCTCTTCCCTTCTGTATCTTTACTTTCTTCCCACATTTTCATCAGACCTGACAGCTTTAAATACATACTGATAACCCCCAGATTTGTATCTCCACTTCTGCCCTCTCCCACGGGACATACCCAGCTATCTACATAACACTCACATATCTAATAGAGATCTCAAAATTATTGTGTCCATAACAAAATGAATGATTTTTCCCCACCAACACTCCACCTAGACCCCACAAACAGGTAGGTCCCTACCAGTTGTCCTCACCTCAAAAAATGTAGGGTCATCCATGTAGTTGTTCAAATAAAAAAGCTAAGGAGCCACCTCGATTTCTTCCTTTCTCTTATGGTCCCAAACCCAATGATTACAAGTCGTGACAGTTCTAGCACACCCCCTTCTCTCCGCCTCCACCGTCACACCCAAGTCCAAGCCATCATCTTTTGCCGGAACTACATACAGAGGCCTATATTCAATCACCCTTTCTTTACTCTTGCTTCCTTCCAATTCAATCTCAACACCATCCACCGTGATTATTTTAAAGTGTAAGTCAGATTATTTCACTCACCAGCTTAAAACCTTTGAGTGCCAATTCTTAGAACCAGTTACAACTGATTGAGCGTTCTTCTGTCCTTGGCGCTGATCCATCAGCCCTGGCCTATTTTTTAATTCTTAAAAAAAATATATTGGGTATTCAAAAGAAAGGGAGAGGTAATTGGCATTACTAAAAAATTCTAATACTAACCTTTTCGTGGCCTGCAAGGTTCTTTCAATGTGGTCTGGCCCCTACCTGCCTGTGATTTACTCTGGCCATGTCTCCCTTTGCTTGTCATGCTGTAACCACACTGCTATCCTTTCAGTTTCTAGAACAAGTCACACCAACCCTGTACATTGAGGCCTTTATGTGCATTTGTTATTTTCCCTTCCAAGAATGCTCTTCCACAAACTGCACACATATGGCACTTTATCACCCTTCTTACTCCAGCTCAAATAGCAAACCTTAGAAAAACCTTTCCCCAAACTTTCTAAAGTAACCTCTGCCCAGTTAAATCTGTCCTGGCATCCTACTTATTTTCTCCTTATCATTTACAATGACTTGAAATTATCCTGTTTTTGTGTGTGCTAGTATGTTATTTGTCACCTTCTTCAATCTCCACTAGAATGTTGGTTCCATAAGGGCAGGCACTAGGCCTATCTCCCACCACTGTGTCTTCATATTCAATACTTTATCTGAAACTGTATATATGTGTAAAGGTGGATGAAGGAGTAAAAATAAAACAGACCCCAGAAACTATCTTATTCAAGTTCCTTTATGTTTCCAAGTATACTCTCAGCATACTATTTCCTGAGTGCTAATCCAGGAGTCTGTACAGGAAATAACTCCTTCTCTAAGAGACAGAGATATCCTTGCCTCCCTGCAGCAGTGAGCACACTTTCCATTGCCTCATTATGAAGCCCAAATTCCCTAGCAGAAAGTCTAAATTCCCCCGACTGGTGTGCACAATTTCATAATACACCATTCCTTCACCCATGCTAAGATCCAAGCACACTGTTCATTCCATTCATGGTCATGATGTTACCTTTCCTTGAAATTTTTTTCTGTATCTTTCCTGCTAAACATCCTTCAAGAGTCCCCCTGTAAAGTGTGATAGTGTGATATCACAGCCCCTCATGCATACCTCTATCACATTTATTCCCATGTGTAAAAATTCCTTGAGTAATTTTCTCTATTTTACTGCTAATACTATTAATACTGCAAAAGGTTATTTCTTATTTATCTATCTATCCCACTAGTGCCTACCATGATGCCTTATAAAGGGGCATGCAGCAAAAAAATGTTTGACTACTATATATGCGTATCAAAAAATAGTTAAGAATTTTTCATTATTGTATTTCTCAATGGCGTCAAAAGGCTGAAACACATTACCTGTTATTATTCTATCAGCTATCTGACCAGTATTAGTGAACCAATGGGAGAGGCAATTTTTAATTTGTGAAATGAAAATTATTTCAATTAGTTACAGCTTGGTTAAGAAAACGTATTTGAAGATATTAACATTATGTCTGAAGTAGACACACCACCAATACATACATACTAATATTTTCACTTCTATTTTTTAATTTTTTTTTTTTTAGTCTTACTTTCTCACCCTCTGTAGAATACAGTGGTGTCATAGCTCACAGAAACCTCAAACTCTTGAGCTCAAGTGATTCTCTTGCCTCAGCCTCCCCAGTAGCTGGGACTATAAGTGCCTGCCATAATGCCCACCAATTTTTTTCTCAGGGACAGAGTCTTGCTCTTGCTCAGGCTGGTCAAAAACTGAAGCAATCCACCTACCTTAGCCATACGGAGTGTTAGGTTTACAGGCATGAGCCACCACACCTGGTCTATTTTTTAATTCTTAAAAATATATATTGGGCATTAAAAAGAAAGGGAGAGGTAATTGACATTACTAAAAAATTCTCCTGGAGGTGGGACACAATTATAAGAGGGACTTTCCCTAACAAATGCAATCAGTGTACCTGGTTCTCTATACCCTCAATGAATCCTCAACAATAAAAAAGAAAAATTCTCCAGTTCAGATTTTTTGTTTATTTTTGTAACTTAACATAGGCATAGATATTACTTCTTGAAATTATTTAATGTTCACTTTTATGGTAACCCTATATTAAATCCCATCAGCCAAAAGGTTAATTAGGTTGTTGGCCAAAGGGCTGATGGATCAGCACCATGGACAGAAGAACACGGTGGGAAATGTTGCTCTCAGGATGCTTGTAAAATGACAGCTGTGGTATTGAAGGTTCTGCCAAAGAAAGATTAATGTGAGTGGTCTTCTTGGGATCATAGGAAGAGAGTGCCTCTGGATTTGGTGATAGAGATGGGGTGTTTTTTTTTCTTTTGGGGGCACAGAGTCTGTCACCTGGGCTAGAGTGTAGTGGCACTATCATCACTCACCGTAACCTCAAACTTTAGGGCTCAAGTGATCCTCTCACCTCAGCCTCCTGAGTAGCTAGGACTACAGGAACACCACTGCCCCTGGATAATTTGTTTAGTCGAAATGAGGGTCTCACTATGTCCCCCGGCCTGGTCTTAAACTCGTGCATGGGCTCAAGCAATCCTCTCTCCTTGGCCTCCCAAAGTCCTGGAAGCTGGGGAATGGGGTACTTAAGAAAATAACCATTTCTCCAAGAGTAGCATGATCTGCTTTATTTATTGACCTATAGTGATTTCACTACTTTTTCAACAATCTCTCCTTTCTTCCCAAAGTGCATTTACATTAGATGTAAATACCTAATTAACAAATGCGGAGGACATCTGTCCTTTTAACCTGCCCAGTATCTGTGACCTTTTCTTCCTTTGCAAACAACACTTCAAACAAATAAGCTGTGGATTTTTTTAATGATACTAAGCAATTGTTGATGCAACTAGAAAGTGTTCATAATGATACTAAAGTAATGTTTAAAACAGGAGTTTCTGTCTTTCCATAATGCATTCTGATAGTTACAAATAAAATAATATAATGTTGAGAATTTACTTCAAAATAATCCAGGATCAGGGCAGTGGGTGGAAATGTAGAGAAGACAAGATTGGTCATAAGTTGCTAATTGTTAATGCTGGAGGATATAAACTTGAGTTAATTCTGTTTTTTTATGTTTCAAATTTTCCCAACATATATATATATATCCATGACTCTGTGTGCACTACCAAAAGGCTACCACAAATTACAATTCCTAAAACATTTGTGACACTGTACCTAACAGACACTAAAGAGCAAGCCTTGTACCCTCTGCTTGCAAAGGAGCTTTAAGGAGGCTAGATTACAACTGTCCTTTGAGATTTTTGTCTTGACTAAATCATGGGATGGGGTAGGAAGTTCAGATGTCCAGGGATGATCATTTTCTTCTGGAGCAAGACGTCTCAGAAGAGCAGTTTCTCAGAAATGAAACTTCCCTGAAAAGAGGCAGCTGGGAGCAGCCAGGAGTTGCAGGGGTTGGCCCAGTGTAAAGGATACCATACCTGTTTGTGAGACGGGGGCGGGGGAGTGCTCAAGGTCAACATGCTAAAGGCTAGGTGAGAACCAAAGCAACAGAAAAACCATTAAGTATAAAAAGGACTGGACCATTAAGTATAAAAAGGACTGGACAAATAGAGGGAAACAAAATACAATACAATGCCAAGTTTACTAAGATGAAGAGAACCTAAATATGAAGAGGGAGGGTAGAAAGGCACAAAAGGAAAACAGAACTAAATATTTCCCTGGAAGGCCTTACTGGGAGTTTTTCATGCTGCCATCATGTCAGAAGCAAATCAGGAGCCAGCAGATAGACTGGTGGGTAAAATCAGAAAATGAACTTATAAAACTGTTTCAAAAACACATAGGAGGAATTGCTCAGAGGCTATGGGCAGCAGATGAAGTTGTTTGAAGCCTGATATGTGAGGCATTGTTGTAAGCTCCTGGAACACAGTAATTACAAAATAAAATTTCCTGCTTCATTGACTTCACATTCTAGCGGGGGAAAAATATAACTGTATTTACTAATTATTTACAAGTGTAATTTCTACCTAAGAAGACTATTTGCCACTTTTTAAAGATCAGAAGATCTGGCAAGGCTTGGTCCATAGTCCTGGATGGTAACAAAAGGCTGGGACTAATGACTGCTTCCTTCAGACAGGCAACATGACCTCCCATTCACTATAGAGTTCCCATCATCCTCTATTGCCCCGTACTCTGCCCACTTCACTCGTTTGTGAAGAGCTGCCTGAGCTCTGAAGGCTTTTGATTCTGTGACGCATTCTGCTTCCTCATGTGGGGGAGCTACTTATGATACTTGCTTCTCCTAAAACCATCAAATAGCCCAAGCAGAATCTAAATGACTCCATTCTTATCAGAATCTGAATTCTTCCTTGCCACTTAATCTAATATAACCTTGGACAGTTACATCACCTTCCTGAGGTCTCTATGCCCTCTACTCTAACATGGGGATAATAGTGTCTGTTTTATCAAAGTTTAGTGAGGTCTAGGTTTTACCTAATTCATTCTTACTCCTTTGGGTTTTATCCCTAGCACTGCTTCTTCAAAACATCTTCCTGAGACCTTCTGACTAGATCAAATCCCTCCAATACACAGAATTTCTCAGCAATGTGCTTCTGTTCTTGGTAGTACCCTCTGCTGTTACAACTGTACACACGTTTATGGATCTGATTAATGCCAGCCAAAACTCGTAATGGCAGAAGATTCTGTTTTTGCTCACCACCTATCACAGTATCTGGCACAAGCTAGGTACTCAATAAATACTATTTTTAAAAGAAAAAAAGAAATGCAATGTTTAAAAGGTTAGCTAAAGACTTCAATATATCCCCTGGCAGGCCTAAGTTGCCGAAGAGATTCTCTCTGACCCTCCCTCATCTAATGCCTCTTTTGTACGTGGTGCTCTATGCCAGTGGGCTGCTAGAATTCACCCATCTAATTTTAACTAACATTTGCTCTGTAAAAGAAGCCACTAAGCTGTGCTTTTTAATACGCTATCCTACCTACCTCCTTAGAACAAGATTTTTGCTGTTCTGGTGCACGTCTAGGGCCCCAAACACTGCCTAGCACATAGTAGGTGCTTAGTAAACACTGGGAGGAAAGATGAATGGGGAAGCTAGCACCATGGATTCACACAGGTTGGGAGACCGGGCACCTCTCACAGCACCAGGAGGGAAGAAGCTGCGAGCAGAGGGGTGCTGGTCGGACAGACTTTGACCCCGGATATCCCTCCTGGTCATGTTCAGACAGACTCCCCACAGCAGGAAGCTGCAAGAACCCCAAAAACGAAAAAGCCTAAGGAAGTACGTGAGTCGTTCCCAGGTCCCTCCCCGCTTTGAAAGCACAACACTGCACGGTGTCCCCGCGCGGATGGAGGGTCCGCCGAGGCTCCCCCGCCACCAGAACACCCGCTAAGATCCTCGGAGGGCCTGGGGCGCGAACACGACCCTCGATCCCTCCGCAAGACAAAAGAGTTCTCAGTCCCTGCGTCGTTCTTCCGGACTCTGCGCCCCCTGCCCAGTAGTGCTTCTCCGCCTAAGAAATGAATCCTCACCGACTAAACTCTCCGCCTGGAACCAGGACTTTCACTCTCCTTCCCTCAAATTGTTCCAAAGTCCCCAACGGTATGTCTGTTCAAGTTCCACAATGTCCCTCCGCCAGGGGAATACACTCCGCCTCCCTCAGTTCTACAGTCTCTAAGCAGCAAGTCGTCGCGCCATGTGCTCTCGCGAGAGTCCACCATGCACCTCCGCCCCTCCTCCCAGCCCCTCGCCCGCGAGAAAGCCTCGCGCGGACCCCGCGGCGCTCGGTTGCGGGCGGCGCATGCGTAGCCGTGGCTCCCAGCTACCCCCGCGCTCTCCGCGGCCGAGTGGATGATGCTGGATGAGAGGAGCTGGCCGCCGCCCCCTTAGGCGCCTATGCTTCGTCCCGCGGCTTCTCTCCTTTACGGGCAGAACCGTTTTGCGGTCTTTTCTCGACGTGCAGAGGTTTCCTGAGTACTGCCAGGGCCACTGTGGGCCCAAAAGAACCCGGCGCTGGTCGCGGACACCGCCAGTCCTCCCTGGACACCCGCAGCGGCCTGGGAGCCCTGCGGTGACCCGAGCTGGGAATCCGGGGCCGGGCGGGGCCTGCACGTCCGGCCCCACCCACTCAAGGCCTCGCCTCCCTGGAGCCCGACCGCGGGGTATCAGACACACCCCCTCCCGGCCCGGCTGTGCACCTCTGCCCATCCTTTCCTCAGTTCGCCTGATTTCATCTCAGTCCTCGAGTCTCTTGGTTACCGTCATTGCTCGAAAAGGGATGCATCCTGGAAAACCACATTGCGAGGACACATCTTGTTTGGAGAGGAGACTGGGGTTTGGGATCTTAGGGTACACATTAACCTATTCACGGGCCTCGAATAGATTTGATTAATCAGCTTCGAATAACTTCTTCCTGCTGACGCTGCCGTTTTTTACCTCCATTATCACACTTTCAAGAACGTTAAGCCAGGGAGCTCTTGGAAGCTTACTGGGCCCCTACTTTGAGCTAGACGTGAGGCTCACCACATAGTTGGAGCATGGCTGCAGCCCTGAACCCTCAGATCCATGCGCCCCTGGAGGTTGAGGGTTGCCTAATAATGAAGGTGGAAAAGGACCCCGAGTGGGTATCAGAGCCCATTCTGGAAGGATCAGATAGCTCTGAGTCGGAGACTTTTCGCAAATGCTTCAGGCAGTTCTGTTATGAGGATGTGACCGGGCCCCATGAAGCTTTCAGTAAACTCTGGGAACTTTGCTGCCGGTGGCTGAAGCCAGAAATGCGTTCCAAGGAGCAGATACTTGAACTGCTGGTGATAGAGCAGTTTCTCACCATTTTACCCGAGAAGATTCAGGCTTGGGCACAGAAGCAGTATCCAGAAAGTGGAGAGGAGGCGGTGGCATTGGTAGTGCATTTGGAGAAAGAGACTGGAAGACTAAGACAGCAGGTGAGAAGATTTTCCAAATTTTTGTATTTAGAAAGAAGGGAATTGGAAAGGCAGGTGGGCAAGAATATATTGCAGAAAGAAGTGCTTATTATGAAGAGATAAATGGCTCTAGTGAAAATCCTTAAAGTGAATTGACTTAAAAGGGGATCAGAATTTTTTATTAAGTAGAAAAATAAAAGCTTTGAAATATTACCTTGCAAATGAAACTAAACATTATGCACCCGGCGTTTATTTTAATCTTTGGCATAATGTTTGCAAGAAAATTATATGAGAGAATAATATGGCTGTGCTTCACAGGGGTTAATTTTGCAGCTTGATCAAAGAGGGCTATTTTCGCTCCTCCCCACAAAAAAAGACGAGCTCCATCTGTTATCCCAGAGCCTTCTCTAATCGTTTAATATTCCAGTCAGTATCTTCTGCTGTGCTCTTCAATGCCATCATCCTTGTTACTCCACTTAACTACCAGATCTTCATTTTTCAGTAGCTTTACATGCTCTTCTAGTTCTTTTTCAACATCCCTTTCATTAACCTCATGAAATCCTGCAGCATTTGCAAGATTTGTAGTTTCACCTTGCCCAGGATTTGCATGTGTCAAGATCTATCAGCAGGTTGCTGTGTTGGTCAGGGATGGACAGATGTGGAGATTAATTTTATAAGCTTTCAGATCACTAGTGAATGTGTACGTTCTGATAACTTACTTTTCTGTGAACCTAGTAGGTGTAAGCACTCAAATAGCGTCTTAATTTCAGCATCAGAAAGGCTATGTATTTCACTCTTGACAGATTTTTCCCCTCTATATAGTAATAAAGAGTATTTTTGCCCAAACTCTTGGACAGTACTATTAACCCAGTGCCCTCAGTGACACTCTTAGGAACAGAGAGAAATTTCTCATGTCTTCTATCCTTCTTTGATATCTTTCTTGGGAGAATCTGGCCCTGATTTGGACCTCTTTTCCTCCCCTTTTCCATTGTAGTATTGACTTTATTTCTCAGGTCAGCAGTCCTTTACACACAAAGAAGCAAGCCCCCTTTGGAGCAACATGGGAGGTGTCAGAATTTCAGCCAGCCCAGGTGGAAACCCAAGCCAGGATGATATCTCAGGAGGAAGCTGGAAGCCACCACTCGGAACACCAGGAACATCTGAACAAAAAGAAAGAACGTCAGCCCTTACCCAAGAATGGTAAGAAGAACTCAAGGAATGTTCAGTGCAGAGACCATGCAGATTTATATTGTATCCCTTACACTGTTCATTACTCAGTATGGGTCCCTTAAATATATATTGAAAGTAAATTGAGTATTTAAGGAGAAAGGCTTTAAGAGTTGGAGACATGTACAATATAAGTAAAAAGGGATCTAAAGATAGAAACTGGGGAAACTTAAATTGCAATTTGTAGTGTAATTTTCAGTCTCCACTCTACAGTCAGCTTATGTTTTTCAGTCCTACCATGGGTGGGTGGGTGTGTGTGTGCGCTCTAGGCTGACTGTAAACAACTAGAAAGACTATTTAGAAAGAGAAACAAGACTTATATTTTAAAACTGACTCACAAGTGAAGGCATCACAGAAGTGGCATGTGAAAATGATAAATAGTAAGTCTTCACAGAGGAGAGACCGCTAATGTTCATACCTGCCCTAGACATGAATGAATCAAGTCGAATACAAGGAAATGAACAGTCTGGCTTTCCTAGTCAACAGTGATTTTTCCATCCCTTGAAGTGTGGCTCCATCTCAGGCTTAAAGAGAGGATTAGTAAGATCATTGGTGTCTCTGCCACCCTTTCTGTGATCTTGGCAAGTAATATGAAAAGGAGCATTAATGTACAAACGTTAAGAGCTTAGGCTGTGGAGCCAGACAGACCTAGATTCAAAACCTAGCTCTGCCATTTTTTATCTGTGTGTCCTTGATCAGACACTTTTGAACTTTTCATTCTCTCATCTATGAAAGGGAAATAACAAGATCATTAGTGTACATTAAATGAGCCAGTTGTGCCATAATGGCACAATTATTTTTAAACTTCAAATCAGATGTGTTTTGGTACATATTTACATTGTAGGATGATTAAATCAAGCAAGCTTTTTTATTAGTACAATTTATCTTTTCATAATAAGCACTTCTTCCTGCAATATATCCCTGCACACATGCCTTTCCAATTCCCTTCTTTCTAAATACAGAAATTTGGAAAACCTTCTCACCTGCTGTCTTAGTCTTCCAGTCTCTTTCTCCAAATGCACTACCAGTGCCATCACCCCCTCCCTACTTTCTGGACCCTGCTTCTGTGCCCAAGCCTGAATCTTCTCAGGTAAAATGGTGAAAAACTGTTCAATCACCAGGAGTTCAAGTATCTGCTCCATGGAATGTATTTCTGACTTCAACCATAGGCCAATGCATAATTGTGCTCAATAAACATTAGTTCTCTTTATCCCATAATGCCACAAGTATTTTTAAACTTTAAATTTGATATACACAACCCTGCACTGAGAGGCAATATTACCTATTACTGTATCCCAACCTTTTACCCATCTCCAAATTCATATGATGATAGAACACATTGCACATATTTAGTGATTTCTGCATTATCCAGAGTATGTTTATTAAAGCTCCCTTGGTCACATGGATTAGATGATATCAATGACTTCATTGTAAAGTTAGTCCAATAAGTACTTATTGTGGTATTTCTGTATTTTTCCATCCCAAGCCAACAAGGCATTTCTAAAGTGGAAAAGTTGAAGTACTAACTGGGGCATGAAGGACAGAAAATTTGAAAGATAGGTATCTCAGTAAGATGAATTCATTCTACAGAAAGATGTATCAATATGATCCCAGCCGTGTGTGCCTTAGGGATTATAATGTTTCCAAGGAAGTGATTTGATTTGCTTCTGTAGAAAATAGTAGAGTAAGCTTTTGAGTTCTTGGTCACAGTTCTTTCCTAGATAGGGAAAAAGTTAGACCACAAATTATGCTATACAGTTTATATGTCTTCCTTATGCCCTTGAAGGGATGTATTTTCTGGTAGTGTCTATTACTGTGTATCTATGTTTGCTGTGTTTTTAGAACAATATTCACTCATGGGGAACTTATACTAGAGTCACAAACTGGTAACTGGTATGCCAAGTCTGACTTTTTATTTTGCCTACAAAGAGTTTTCATTTGGGGGTTTTGTTGTTTGTTTTTAGTTCTCAAGGTTTAAGACTTTAGAGATTTTATACATATATAAGTCCATATTTCTACTTCTCTTGAAAAATTGAGCAGCTCTACTCTACCAGAGCCAAAGCCTTCATCTCACATTGAAGCATCAGCTGGAGCTGAGCATTGGCTATGCCCTTCCCCTGGGACATGTGCTCTCTAGTTCCCTGCAGTTCTTACCTGGCATCCTTCATCATGTACTTTACCTGCTAATTCCCTGAAAACACTAGAAGAGTTTGCAAGCCTGACTTTAGGGCACTATGATTTGGGGCATTGTTCTGATCTACTTGTATTAGTTGATTAGATAATTTCTTAAAAGAAGCAACAGCATGGATTAAAGGGCCAGAACCTAGAATACTAATTATTTCTTTCTCTTTTTACAGCTCGGCCTTCTCCCTGGTTTCCTGCTCCTGCTGGTGAATGGAGCACCACAGATCAAGAAGTGACAACCTCACGACATCCTTCTGGGTCCCAGGTAAATTGTAATTGTCCTCTCTAGCCTTTCTTCCTAGGGTGCTTAGTCACTATGATTTTATGTGTCTGCAACATCCTCAAGTTTTTATACTCCTTCCTTGACTTTTTCCTCTTTCTTTGTTTTCCAGAAGAGATTGGACTGAGTCTTCTGAGTAGTGGGACTCCTCATGTCTTGTATCTCATCTTGTGATTCTTTATGTATCTTCTGCTCCATTTGGCACTTAATCTATGCTTTGCTCCTTGATTTCAATTAGGCCCCTTCTCTGCTTCATCCATGATCATTCATCTTTTGGAGTTCTACACGGTTATCTTGGTAGTCATTGGTGTTAGTGTCATTACAGAAACCATTGAAAGATGTACACATGACAAGAGGTTTCTCCTACAAAAAGAGTGTGCATCAGATTCCTGCTCACAGAGGCCTCTACCAGGGTATCAGGAAGGAGAGTGTTGGGAACGTGGTTTCCTTGGGTAAGTAAGGATTCTTTTCCTTTGCAAATAAGACTTGGGAATTTCTAATATATTTATTTCTACTGATTATAAAATAATCAGATATAAATGTTAACACTTAATGGGTCTCCTTGGATTGTCAAATATAATCACTTGTCTAGGTTTTCTTACCTTACCTATTTCTCCTTCCAGTAAAAAAAAAATAATAATTAAAATAATTTAGTGATAAAAATATTGGAAAAGAGTTATATATGATTATCATATTTATATCATATAAAATGTCCTAGTACAGGAGATGGTCTTATTCCCTAGGAAACTGAGACTTAGAGAGGTTAAGAAACTTTCCCTGGTCTAAAAGTAAAGTAAGCGATGTAGCTAGAATTCAAATTTAAGTTGAATTTATCTCTTCAGTATTATATGGTGGCAAACTCGATTTGTTTCCTGTTCTTGTAACTCTTTCCTATTAACCTTACCAGGAAGTCTCTAAAAGTTCTTTTTTGAGTTAAGCAAATATTTTATTTGTTCTCAGCAATAATTTTAAAATGTAAAACCAAAGATTGTTTTTTCCTTTCATGTAATAGAAGAGTAGACTTCAGTCTCTTTTGAGGAAAAAGAGGTCCTGTGTCTCAGGACCAAGAGGTAAAGTTATAAGGCTTTTCTCCCCACTCCCCCCTCCCTTAAGAAAAACAGCTCTACTTTATTTCTTCAATGTACGTGTTTGGAGGCTCCTGTAAGATTTTTTTAAAAAATTAGATTCTTCTGCCAAAAATTTTTCCATCTTTTTCGAGGTATAATTAACAAACAAAAGTGTGTATTTAAGGGATACAACAATTTTTTTATATCTACACATATACACATATTGTGAGATAATTGCCGCAGTCAAGTTAATTAACACATCCATCCCTTCCATAGTTATTTTTGTGTGTGTAAGAGTGTGAGTGTGTAGTGAGAATATTTAAGATCTGCCCTTTTAGTCAATTTCGGTTATATAATATAGTAATATTAGCTTAGTCACCATACCATGCAGTAGTTTCCCAGAACTTATTAATTTTATAAGTAAAAGTTTATGCCCTTTGACTGACATCTTCCCATCCCCCCATAAGCTCCTGTCAATCACCCAATCACCATCTGTTCTCTTCTTTTTGAGAGTTCAACTTTTTTAGATTCCATGTATAAGTGAGATTATACAATATTTGTCTTTCTGTAGCTGGCTTATTTCACTTAGCATACAAAATGCTTCGGGTTTATCCATTTCGTCACAAATGACAGGATTTCACCAAGGAGCAGATGACACCACTATCTTGTTATATTTGGCTTTGAAAGTATTTAAACATGCTTTTTGGATGAATAATATTAAAAATCTCCCCAAACAATAAATTTAACACAACTAAGTTAATTACATAAAATAAATAAAAATCAACATAATTCTGGTCAGTAACTTTTGCACATAATTTTAAAAAGCACGCATATTTCACAACTAGGGAGCCAATTTAGATTTGAGAAAGTAGAGTGACCTAGTTATTATATTTCTATCTGCTTTGATCTGGAACAGTTTTGATAAGCCATTAGGTAGTAAAGGTAATTCTTTAGAAACAAAAACTTGTTTTTGATCTGTTGTTGTGTGTCTGGAAAGCAAGTGTGTCAGATTCTGTTTTCTGTCTTAGGTATGACTTAGATCTTTTTGCCCTCTGGCCCAAGCCTCCCCTTACTTTGTGTTCTAAGCTGACAAGTCTCTACTGCCTGTAATCTATTTTCCACTTGATCAACCTACCAGTTTAACTTTAATAATTTGCATCAGTATTGAGCCCTAAGACGCGAAGGTATGTCAAGCTGGCACAATGAGAAAACCAATTTAGATATGGGAAAGAGCATTAAATGATTGCCTTGGGTTTTGAGTTCTGTGTGAAGAGAGTTGAAAGTGCCCAAAGTCCTGAATTCATGCAACTTTTCCCACCAGTATCTTGGCCAGCTAAGAGACTCAAAATTGAGTAGGGTATAAAATGTGCCAGAAAACATACTTTTCAGTAAAGTGCTTTAAAGATAAAGATTAAAAGTACTTTGTGAGAACTCCATGGCCATGTTATCCTTCAAGGGCATGCTTAAAAGTTAAACTTTTACTAGAAACTATAACAATAAAGATGGGATCATTAAATATTTTGGAGTACCAGTCACCGAGGTTTTCCAATTTTAAAAAAATAAAAAATGTATAATTGGAACAATAATTTACTTTAAATTGTTTCTGGAATAAAGTGTGATGTTCATGAAAAAAATAAAAAATAAAACAAATGACAGGATTTCCTTTTTTATGGCTGGATAGTACTCTATTATTTATATAGACGTGTATTTTCATATATGTATATATTTCTTTTTTTTTTTTTTTACAGTTTTTTTTTTGACCGGGGCTGGGTTTGAACTCGCCACCTCCAGCATATGGGACCGGCACCCTACCCCTTTGAGCCACAGGCGCCACCCTGTATATATTTCTTTTTAAGTTTTCACTATTCATTTATTCATCACCAGACATTTGGGTTGTTTCCATGTCTTGGCTATTGTGAATAATGCTGCAGTGAACATAGGAGTGCAAATATTTTTTTCAAAATACTTATTTTGTTTCCTCAGGATACATACTCAGAAATGGGATTGCTGACTCACATAGTAGCTCTATGTTTAATTATTTTGGGAAACTTTATACTGTTTTTCACAATGATTAAACTAACTTACATTCCCACCCACAGTACATAAGGGGTCCTTTTTCCCACAACTTCACCAACACTTGTTATCTCATGTTTTATTTAAAATATTTTTAATTTACAAATAATAATTGTATATATTTATGGGGTAAAGTATGATGTTTCAATACATGTTTACACTGTAGAATGTTTAAATCAAGGTAATTAGCAAATCCATCAGCTCACATACTCAGCTTTTTTTTTTTTTTTTTTTGGTGTGGTGAAAACTTTAAAATTTACCATTTTAGCAATTTTGAAATACACTGTGTTTTATTGTTTATGATAGTCATCATTCTAGGCAGTAGGCCACTAAAGCTTATTTCTCCTAACTGAAATTTTGTACCCTTTCATATCTCTTTTCCCCATCTTCCCCCATCTCCCAGCCTGTCATAGCCATCATTCTTCTTTCTACTTCAAAGATTGACTTTTTTACATTCCACATGAAAGTGAGATAATGCAGTACTTGTCTTTCTGTGTCTGGCTTATTTCACTTAACATAATGTCCTCCAGGTTCATCCATGTTGTTACAAACGACAGAATTTGCTGCTTTTTAAAGACTGAATGGTATTCCTGTTGTGTATATATAACACATTTTCTTCAGCTGGTCATCTAATGATGGACACCTGGTTGCTTCCATATCGTAGTTATATGTGAATAATACTGCATTGAACATGGCAGTGGCAACATGTCTTTGGCATACTGATTTGAATCCCTATCTATCCAGAAGTGGGATTGCTGGATCACATGGTAATTCTATTTTTGGTTTTCTGTAGAACCTCCATACTATTTTCCATGAAGGTTGTACCTGTTCACATTTCCACCAACAATACACAGGGTTCCATTTTCTGCTTGCCAACACTTATCTTTGTCTTTTTGATGATAGTCATTCTAACATGTATGGAATACATGTAGCTCATTGTGGTTTTGATTTGCATTTCCCTGATAGTTGGTAATGTTGGGCGCCTTTTCATATACCTTCTGCTGATTTTTATGTCTTTGAAAAATGCCTATTCAAATCCTTTGCCCCACTTTTAATTGGATTGTTTGAATGTATTTTCTCCTATTCTGTGGGTTGTCTCTTCATTTTGTTGATTATTCTCTTTGCAGAAGCTTTTTAGTTTGAAGTAGTCCTACTTATTTTTGCTTTTGTTGCCTGTGCTTTTAATATCATATCCAAAATATTACTGCCAAGACCACTGTCAAGGAGCTTTTTCTGTTTTCTTCTAGGAATTTTAGGGTTTCAGGTCTTACCTTTAAGTCTTTAATCCATTTTGAGTTAATTTTTGTGAGCGATATAAGTGATTCTGTTTTGCTCTTTTACATATGGATGTCAGGTTTTCTCAACACCATTTATTGAAGAGAATATCTTTTCCCAATTGTGTGTTCTCGGCATCCTTGTCAAAGTTTAGTTGACTGTACATGGGTGGATTTATTTCTAGGCTTTGTATTCTTTTCCCCCAGTCACTGTGTCTGTTTTGATTACTTTAGTTTTGTAATACAGTTTTGTAAAAACTCTTGACTTCTCATCTCTCATAGCCCTGGTGTGTATACATGTGTGTGTGTTGGGTGAACATGGATGATGTGTGGGAACAGATACAAATACACTTTATTTTATAAGTAACAAATACTGATTAGAAGGGTATGCTGAACCCAATACGTTATTAGCTACTGAGAGGGAATCAAAGGTAATAAAGTGTTGTTTGTTTTTTTTTGTAGAGACAGAGTCTCACTTTACTGCCCTCGGTAGAGTGCTGTGGCGTCACACGGCTCACAGCAACCTCCAGCTCTTGAGCTTGTGTGATTCTCTTGCCTCAGCCTCCCGAGCAGCTGGGACTACAGGCGCCCGCCACAAAGCCTGGCTATTTTTTTGTTGCAGTTTGGCCGGGGCTGGGTTTGAACCCGCCACCCTTGGCATATGGGGCCGGCGCCCTACTCACTGAGCCACAGGCGCCGCCCGGTAATAAAATGTTTCTTAAAGTTTTTTCTGTAAGTACTGGCTAGGAAAAGAAGTGATAGATACATGAAAAGTAAAATGATAATATAAGTTAATAGATGATTAGGCCAAAGAGGTCGTGTAAGAATAACTATGGCATGCATTGTCATGGTTGGGGAAGGCTTTGGTGTGAACAAATCATCCAAAAATGTGTACTACAGCAGTCTAAAGCACACAGTAATGACTTCTATGTCTACCATGAAATGTGTTTCTTTTACTGTAGGTAGTGCAGTGTCTATATCTAACAAGGCAGCCCGGTTGGACCAAAGAAAAGAGCCATGGACTCTAGGTTTACATTCCTCCAATAAGAGGAGCATCCTGCGAAGCAACTACGTCAAGGAAAAGTCAATTCATGCCATTCAGATCCCTACAAGGAGTTCAGGGAAAGCATGGAGAGAGCAGCAACAGTGGGGTTTAGAAGATGAAAAAATAGCAGGTGTGCACTGGAGCTATGAGGAAACTAAGACTTTTCTTGCAATTCTCAAAGAGTCTCGCTTTTATGAAACTCTTCAGGCTTGTCCCCGAAATAGCCAGGTATATGGTGCTGTGGCTGAATGGTTGCGAGAATGTGGCTTTCTCCGAACACCAGAACAGTGTCGGACTAAGTTCAAAAGTCTCCAAAAGAGCTATCGAAAAGTGAGAAATGGTCACATGCTAGAACCCTGTGCCTTCTTTGAGGACATGGATGCTTTGTTGAACCCTGCAGCCCATGCATCATCTTCCGATAAGCCAAAAGAGATGATGGCTTTGCCCAGAATGAAGAGAATTGGCATCACTGCTAAGGAACAGATCAGTTTGCTGGAGGAGGAGGAGGAAGCCGCAGAAGATTCTGATGGTGATGAAATGGGCATTGAATTTGTCCGCAAGTCTGAGATTCGTGGTGCCCCTGTCTTGTTTCAAAACCTGAGTGGTAAGAATTGTGCCTTATTAATCTGGTATGAAATGGATATATGGAAAAAGAAATGAACCAGAAGCAACCAAACCTGGGTGTACTGTGAGCATGCCACTGTGATGTGACCACATAAATTGAAATTACTCTAAAGTGTTTGTTTCTGTGCCCAGTGCAGTCCAAGTAAAATCACTGAGTGGTCATGGAGGGTTCCTTTTCAGTTTAGAGCACAACATAGACTTTTGATTATTTAGGACCTTGTGGAAGGAAGATAAATAGAGCTAAATGGTCCTAAAGATCTAAGAATTAGGGTAAAGTAATTAATTGTATTAGATTGTTATAAGTCAAGGATACATTATTATAACCACAAAAGAATATGTAACTATTATAACAGGTTAAAGAACAGACTAAATTTTTTTTCTTAATCTAACAACAAAAAAAGAGAGAGAGAGAGAAGGAACACAAAATGGATGAGTCAAATAAAAAGAAAATATATAGATAAAAATTCTAAAATATCAGGCTGGGCTTGGTGGCTTGCACCTATAATCTAACACTCTGGGAGGCTGAGGTGGGTGGACTGCTTGAGCTCAGGAGTTCAATACCAGCCTGAGCAAGAGTGAGACCCCATCTCAAAAATTAACTGGACATGGTGGTAGGCACCTGTAATCCCAGCTAATCAGGGTGCTGAAGCAATAGGATCCCTTGAGAATTTGAGGTTGGTGTGAGCTATGATGCCATGGCACGCTACCAAGGCTGACAAAGTGAGACTCTGTCTCAAAAAAAAAAAAAATTCTAATATATCATTAATGACAAAGAATAGACATTAGAAACAACTACATGTTGCTTACAAGAGATAGATCTTAAATATAAGAACACAGAGTCCTTAAATTTAAAAAGATGGAAAGATAACACCATGCAAACAAAAGCCTGTGTTGAGTATTTGGTGACTGAGAAATGCAGTTAAACCCATGTGTCCATTTTGTATAGTATGACTAAGAACACCTCATGGTTGTTATTCACCAATCTTAAAAAAATGACGGTTGTAATCTTGGGGTGATCTCAAATATGGGAATCCAGTGATAGGACTGGAAAGACCACCTAGTAGATAGAGGATAAAAATGACTCTCTTCCTACTACAGTTTACCAAGCATTCAATAACCAGTTATTTTCAGACACATCCTGAAAAGCTTTATTCTATAAATACAGAACATCTGCTTGTCTTGCAGATCATTTCATCTTTCAAAGAAGAGGACAATCATGTTGAAACTATTCTTGATATTGTTCTGCTTTTCAGGAAGACTGGTGAAAGAAGTGATAGAACTTTGAGGGGAAAAGTTCCTATTGGCTATTTTAGCCCATTATAACTACTTTGAAAAAATACTTTGACAGTTAAATTCTTTAGTTAATCACCATAGTAGTGGCAGATTGAGGAAACTACATTTTTGCTCTTCCAAGTAAACTTAGGTCTATGTTTATCAGCTTCCATTAGCTGACTTCATAGATTGATTTGAGCATTGATACCTGTACAGCCTGAGCCTTCTATCCAGACACGGTTTTTTCTAGTTCTTTTATGTCTTTTCAATAAAATATTATAGGCTTTCCTTATATAGATCTCATTTCTTGCAAAGTTTATTCCTAAGTATGCCGTAGTTCCTGTTGCTACTGTGACTGCATTTTTTTTTTAACCTGTTACATTGTGTAATGACTCCTTTTCTGATATCTTTGAACTTCATCCTTGAATGGCAGGTGTGCACTGGGGTTATGAAGAAACCAAGACTTTTCTTGATATCCTCCGGGAGACTCGGTTTTATGAAGCACTTCAAGCTTGTCATCGGAAGAGCAAATTGTATGGGGCAGTGGCTGAACAACTTCGAGAATGTGGTTTCCTCCGGACACCAGAACAATGCCGAACCAAGTTCAAAAGCCTTCAGAAGAGTTACCGCAAAGTGAAAAATGGCCACATGCTAGAATCTTGTGCATTCTATAAGGAGATGGATGCCCTGATTAACTCTCGGGCATCTGGCCCTTCTACCAGCACCCCAGAAGTCTCTTCACCTGTAAGGCAGGAAAGAGGGGGCATTGAGGTTGAACCCCAGGAACCTACAGCCTGGGAACCAGAGGAGATCTCACAGGAGGCAGTAATAGAAGATTCTGGCAGTGAGAGAATGAGTGAGGAAGAAATTGTACAAGAGCCAGAATTCCAGGAACCTCCAGGTCTAAATGGTAAGGATCATGAAGGGATTTCAGTTTAAGAGAGAAGGAACTGTAATTTACAGTAAAATCAGTAGATCTGTCACATTGCTCATGATATTTACTCATTCAACAAATATTTAAATGCCATATGCTGTTTGAGGAGTAGGGCATTTGGCAATGAATAAAACAGTTTCTGTTTTCATGGTGCTTCTAATTCAAAGGAAGAACTTACATTTTAGTGACCTGATCTTTGGGATCTCAGTTTTTCCCTGTATGGGTCAGACAGTGTATCTCCTGGAAATACAGTGAGGAAGAACTTTGAATTACATATGAGAAAAAATTTGGATCCAGGAGGTATATCAATAAACTCAAAATAGAAATATCTCACTGCTAAATGAGATATATATGAGGGGAAAAAAGATAAGCAAAGACAAAATGAGGAGACTATTCTGGTCCTGAGCTCCACCCTGCACCTTTCCCACTTACAGGCATCTCACCAGTAGCTCAGACTTAGTATGTTCAAAGCTAAGATACCATATTCCTCCCTACCTCATGGCTCCTCCCTGTGGTCTCCCACAGCTCATCCAAACTTAAAACTTCAGAGGTGATCTTGATACCTCCTCACTCATCATCATCATTAGGTGACACATTTTGCCAATAGTGTGGACTAACATGTATGTCTGTCCCCTCAGTCACCAAAGCCACTGCCCTAGTTCAGTCTTTCTCTCTCTCGCCTGGACTATTATAAAAGTCTCCAAACCAATTTTTCCCATGATACGTTTATTAAGTTTTCATAGCCATTTTTAATATAAGCTCCTTATTCTTCTAGCCTTATATGTTAGTATTTTTCTTCCTATACTCTGTACTTATTCAAAGCAAAACTACTTGGAATTTCCTACATGAACTTTAAGCTTTCTCACATCTAAAGTTTAGTTCGTGGTGTTCCCTCCATCTTGAATGTCCTTGGCGTTAATGTATTTCCGTGTCCGGATTTTCCCTCAATTCCCATACTCTTTCAGTCTTATGGCACAAAACACTTTGTATATCTAAGATCTCCCAGTAAATGGTGAGATTCTAAGAGATAGGAGCTATGTCTTTCAGTAATGCTACATTAAGCCCACAGGAATTGCTGGATGTATGAGGTAGTGCAGGATGAGTTTTTTAAAGCAAGAGGCTCTACTTTGCCTGAATTGACTATAAAACTGAAGCTCAGCAAGGGAAAGTAACGTCCATTTACATGAGAGAAGGGAATTCATATGTCTGCCTGCTGGTATATATAGGAAATTACAAAGGCTTAAATTTAAGTCCTATGTAATTCTGGTTTTGATAACTGTGGGAACAAAGTCCCTGTGAATCTTAATTTTAAGGTGAGTTCCAGACCTGTCATCAAATTACCAGGTTCTGTCTAAGGCAACTGCTAGGCTGAGACTTCTCCAAACCCCAGAACAACATTGGAGTTAATCTCAAAGCTTTAAAAGAACTTCTCAATGAAAGCTGTTACATTACTGGATTGATTGATGACTGCCCTCTTTTCCTTAATCCATGCCACAGCCACCCCACTTGGGGCTGAGAGTTACTAATAATTTGAATTAAATGTTTAGAAGGACATTAATGTTGACACTGGACAGTAGAAACAAGGATAGGAGATGCTTAAGAATGTGGATTTGGGAATTAAACCTGAATTGGGCCTATGTTACACAGCTTATGAAATATTTATGGATAAAATAATTTAATGTCTAGAATTGACTTCAAAGTAGTCTGGGTAGAAGGAACAGTGTGTGGGAAAGGAATGAAACAGGATAGGCCATAAATCAATCATTGTTAAAAGTAGCTAAGTGATTCATGATCACCCATGGTACATACTATTCCCTTTACTTTTCTATATGTTTGAATTTCTCATAATGAAAAATTGATAGTTAAAAAAAAAAAAAAAACAGTTAATTAGTGACCAAAATGGGATTAGAACCAGAGGTGTGTGCTTCCAAAGCTTTTGTCTTTCCACATGTCATGTCCTTTGTCCAGAAATCTTCACAAAATGCTGGATTCAAGATGAACCTTGTAGTGAACAATGAGATGTAGATGAAAGAGTAAAGAGGAAATAATTCCATTTTGGGTAACAGTAAGAATTAAGGTTTGATTTAGCATGGATTTGACAGCCAGAAAAAGTGACAAGAATATATGAGGAGAAGAAAAAAGCATTGTTGGATAGGATATGATCAGATATTGGTTAGTCCCTCAAGACTCTTGTGGAGTTTGGACTCGTTCTCTAGAATTCACTTTAAAGACTAGCATGGTGTAGAATAAGTGTACAATAATGAAGACAGAATGAATTAGAGTGAAACTTCAGGAAGATAAGCCAGGTTGCTCCCAAGTTAATCAGAAAATAGGTGAGGAATAATAGCATGAGTTATAAATCAATTCAGAAAACATTTCTGAAGGCCTGTTCTGTATGGGGTGTTATTGGCCTATTCATGGACTATAAAAATATATGGCACATAACTCAGTAAAGAGTCATAGAATCTGAGGCCAATGAAGCATTAGGGATCATAACATACCAAGCTTTCTAGGCCAGGTTAATTGTTTATGTTAATATAGGACTTGAGTGAAATTTGTATTGTCTTTTTTTTTCCAGATTTTGGAATTGGAAGTAGTATCAAAGAGGATCCAATGCAGATAATATATAAGGATGTGGACCAGCATAGGGCATTGATAGAAAAATCTAAAAGAGTTGTTTCCCAGAATACTGATCTTGGTAAATATCGGAACAAGGAATGCATCTCAGGAAGACAATGGGAAAACCTTCAAGGAATTAAACAGGGAAAGCTAATGTCTCAGCCTAGAGATTTAGGGAAAGCTGTAGTGCATCAGAGGCTTTTCATGGGGAAGAGACCTTACAGACTTCTCAAATATGGAGAAAACTTTGGAAGGAGTGCCCGTCTTATGTGCAGGATGACCCACCAGAGGGAAAATCCTTATAAGTGTAGTATCTGTGGGAAGTGCTTTGGGAGAAGCAGGAGTCTGATCAGACACCAAAGAATTCACACAGGAGAAAAACCTTTTAAATGTCTTGACTGTGGGAAAAGCTTTAATGACTCCTCAAATTTTGGTGCCCACCAGAGAATCCACACAGGAGAGAAACCCTACAGATGTGGAGACTGTGGGAAATGCTTTAGTCAAAGCTCTAGTCTAATTATACATCAGAGAACCCACACTGGTGAGAAGCCCTATCATTGTGGAGAATGTGGGAAAAGCTTTACCAACAGTTCTCATTTCAGTGCTCACCGGAGAGTCCACACTGGAGAGAATCCCTACAAATGTGTGGATTGTGAAAAAAGTTTTAATAACTGCACAAGATTTCGAGAACATCGGAGAATACACACCGGAGAGAAGCCCTATGGATGTGCCCAATGTGGCAAACGTTTCAGTAAGAGTTCTGTTCTTACCAAACACCGGGAAGTTCATGTGAGAGAAAGGCCTCTGCCACACCCTCCATCTGTGTATTCCACAGAGAACCCACATAAGGGAAAGACAGATGAATTCAGGAAAACTTTTTGACAATGATCTCTTCTCTTCCTAAATACTCCATTAGCCATTTTACCCTAACCTCACTCTTAGAAGCAATCTTTTCTTAGCTATAAAGTGTAATTCCCAAGATAAACGTCAAAATGTAAAGAAACTAGACACTTTAATTTTATTCTGTTCTCACCTCTGCTTCTGTTTCTCTCCTTCTATGTGTCTCAGTTTCTCTTTTAGTAAAGTGGAGAAGATAATTGAATTCAGAATGGAAGTCTCTTTAACATGTTGAGGCCACTGCTAATGGATTGCTAAGTCCAATAATATTCAAGATCCTTCCATGTGGGTGAGTTGTTTCCAAGAAGATGAAAATGCTGAAAGATCCTGGATGCAACTTGGTAACAGATTTTCACATTTGGTTAGAACTTTCAGGAGTCTGATCCAAACTATATCTAATGTATCTTGGTTTTGAAGATATTCACCAAAGGAGAATGAAGATTTTATAGCTTCCTTCAGAAGTCTTTTACAGTGTACCTCTTTGTGTGTTAAGAAGTTGATCCAAAGGGAAGAATTCCTTTATTGTCACTGAAATCCTGTTACTAATGTCTTGCCCTCCATGGAGATGATAAGCAATTGATCACCCAGCATCCTTTTCTGTACCTGAAGATTTAAATCCCCTTGACTCCTGCTTCTCCAGTTTATGAGTAGTCCAGTTCCTTTTGCTGTTTCTCATAAGTCCTACACATACTTCTTAATTATTTTGGGTCCTCCTGTATGACTCTTGTGAACTACCACGTCCTCAGATTGAATGGGATACATGCTCGTGGTGTGTTTCACTAAAGTGAAGTAGAATTTCAGTCACATTCTAGTTCTATAACTTCTTTGGCTCTTAATTAGAACATGACTGGTATGTTGACATATTTTGTATCTCCCACCCCACACTTCAGTATATTGTATAATAGTGCTTCTAAAACTTAAAGAGCATATGGAAAAAGTGTGGTAGAGACCTGAGATATTTGATACTTCTAGGACCAGTTGGACTTCTTAGGTGTGCTTTATGCTTCCTCAGTCCAGACCAACACTTCCAAGGCTGGCTGATGAATATACTCTGTTTCTGAGGATTCTGGTCCCTATTCGTAAGATTATAAACCAAACTGTAGAGCCTTGAGTAATTATACAACTCTTTAGCTCACTGAAAATGGAATTTTATAAAAATTTCTAAATCAGAACTCCCATTTTTGTTTCTTTGTTTACCTGTTTGTCTGAAAAATCTCTTTGAGAGCCCTTTGGCACTAGTTTAGTAAATAGTAAAGAATAGTGTCAGTGGGAAGAGTAGGTAATTCATAGAGTTATAGGTGAAACCCAAGAATTTCCAGGGCCAGTGGCTTTAGGTTGAGGACAGTGGCATTGGTACCTTTCATACGTACCCTTCATACGTTGCTTTGGGGAGGGCGAAGTCTTAAGCTTAGTAGAAAGATAATCAGAGTGAAGACTCTGTGTAGATAATTATTTTGCTCTTACCTCTTTTTATTTTATTATTTTTGGTCGAACACTGTCTTATTTGAAGACATCTAGAAATATTTTTCCTTTCAGTATGTTTGAATCTTTTGAAACCTGTTCAGGAGAATACCCAGGAGGGTAGGCACTGTGGAAAGAAATCCAATTTGTGGTGCCAAAATAGGGTGTGGCCTGCTGGAAAGCAGGTGACTCAGGTAAACCTTGATAAGTGTTTCTGATTTACAGTGTTAGAAATGTTATGATTGTTGAAATCTCAATAGGTTGATTTCCTGTGTTGTCAGAATCATAGACTTCTAATGATAAGTGCAGTTTCATGTCAGTAGTATGCCTAGCACAATAAGATGTGTGTGGTACCAGTGGGTTTGTGTTTATATTGTATAGATGTTCTGGAATTCCTACTCTAGAGAAGATGCACATTCATAGAAATCACCACTTAGTAATATGTACACAGGAGTGATAATTATATGGAAGCATGATTCAGGAAAGTAGATGACTTATTCATAAATATTTATTAAGCACTGTTATAGGTAAGGCCATGTTCTCGCCCCTGTGAGAGATATGGGGGCCTGGTGCCTGTACTCAAGGAACCTACAACACGATAGAGAAGTGTCACAGCAACAGGCAGGACCACTTCACACCCAAGTCAGCTACAAAAGGTTAGTAACTCAATCATGGGAACACCACCTTCACTCACTGAAAAGTTTCTCTAAATTTACTGTATTCTCTACCTCCATCTCTCAACCTTTCCCAATGGCAGGAAAGGCTCCAGACACATTTCATCTCCAGTAGAACAAACATTTTGTTTAACTCTTACATGCCTGGGATCAAGCTGAGGTGGAATTTGGGTGCCCCTTCCTATATTCCTAATTAAATGGACTACTTAGATGTGTATTAATTTAATGAACTTTGTCTCTGTTCTGAAGGTCCTGCCTTCTATATTATACCAAGGCTACTTGTCTCTGCATTTTATCTTTTCTCAGCTGAGACATGTAAGTCAAAATGAATAATCATGTTCTGATCAAAGTTCTGCCCTTTATGAATATCCATACAAAAAGTTTTTTTGTAGATGTTAGTATCTCAGTACCAAGGAAAGCTCTGATCCTAAGCAAAAAATAAAAAATTTTTATGTTATAAACACTGTGATTTGTGTAAATTAGTGCTTTTTCTCTCTGTTCTGGCTGCTGGAAAGCTCAACAAAACCTATAGGCCTCCTCAACCAACTACTTAAATCTATATTTATTTTTTTCTTATTTCTTTGGAAATTATGTCAATTCTTATTTTTGAAAAGTAGGATAAACAGATATTTTAGTCTCTAACATCTTATCCAAGGCATTTTGAAAAGTGGGCTTGTATTTCCTATCTAGACTTGCTTTGTTATTCCCACAAATACTTCCAATTCTTACCAGTGATGTTATTACACGTTCTACCTTACTCATTCCTCTGGAAAATTACCTTGGCTTCATTTTATTTTATTTTATTTTGGAGACAGAGTCTCACTTTGTCACCCCCAGTTGGGTCATGGGGCATCATAGCTCACACCAACCTCAAACTCTTGGACTCAGGCAATCCTCCTGCCTCAGCCTCCCAAGTAGCTGGGACTACCGGCACCCACCACCATGCCTGGCTATTTTTCAGAGACAGGGTCTCACTCTAGCTTAAGTGATCCACCCACCTCAGCCTCCCAGAGTGCTAGGTTTATAAGCATGAGCCACCGTGCCGGCCAACGTTGGCTTTTTTAAAGAAGAAAACTTTACACACAAACAGCTCAGGGCAACCTTCCATGATAGAATAAACATTAGACCAGAAGCCAAAAGAGACAAGTTTTAGTCTCATCACTACCACTTAAATGAATAGTGTTTGACAAATCATGACCTATGTCTGAGCCTTAGTTCCTTACCGGAAGAGAAGTTGAACTTGATTGGTAAGTTGCTCTGGCTCTAATGTTTTGTCAGTCTATTGACCTGGTATATATGAGGAGGAGGTTACAAGACCAGGCTACTGGCCTGGTTCACCACTACAGGCAGCATCCAGGTCATACAGAATGTATTTTGTATTTTAGGAAGGGGATGCTGTGACGGAAAGATCAGCTCAATAGCTTGCTCGGTAAGGAGAAAGGCCAAGTCCCAAGTGTAAAATAGCAGCCAGCCCCCAGGCTCCTCAGTAGCCAACAGCAGGTTAGCTAAAGTGAGGAAAGCGTATGTTGTGAGGTCTGTTGCCCAGTGACTGAAGACTCAGCTATGTGGGAACTGGGGAAGTCCCAGATGAAAGGAATGTCTGAGTAACTTGTGTAACTGTAAGCATTTGCATCCGTCTGAATGCATTCCAAGACCAACTATAAACAAATGTCTATTCATTGTTCTCTGTTGATGTTCACTTAGATGTCTTGAAAACTTGTATGTGAAATAAATGTCTAAAGTAAATGGTCCCATTGGTTTCTGCCATAAAGTGAAGGGTGTCCTTCTATTAAGGGAAAAGAAAAAGTACCCAAGAAGTTGATAAAAGCCAATCTAGTAGCTAACAAAAAAGAGAATTCTGATCTCATTCCAGTTCCTTGCTATCCCCCAAAGCAGCAGGAATCTTTTCTGAGTGCACAGTTGTTCCTAGACAGCAGGATAATTGTCCCTACCACTGCTCCAAACAATAGTTGGCTCCAATGGTAGGGAAGACTTCCCCTCGGCGACCCCCCTGCATGTGCCTCTGAACAGACACACGCCAACAGTGTGTGTTGAAGAAGCTTTGACAGTGTTCCCAAAGAAACAGTTGTAGGATAGGAAAAAATGTACTCTTTTAGGGTTTCTGGCTGGGCCCAAAGACAAAATTAACAAAACAGATTGACAGGAGAAAGCAAGATTTTTATATGTACATTAGTCTCCACAAGAAATGACCCAGAGAAGTAGCAAAAAGTAAGTACTTAGATACCAGATTGAGGAAAGAAAATTATGGGAAAGTGACTAAAATACATGTATGGGAAAACCAAAGGAAAATAAAGAGTTATTTTAACAAAGTCTGTACACATTTCTGTCAGCCTCAACTCCCCATTTCTGATGATTAAGAATGTTTCTCTCCTCCTGATATAGCTAGGGAGTTTTGGGCACCCCTTTTGCACCTGCTGTTTTTCAAGTGCATTTAGCTCAGAATAATCCTTATGCCAAAGGGGCATGTTCTGGGGTTGTGTATTCCACTATCGTTCACAGTGTTGTTTGTTCAGATTAATATGAGGGTACACATGATTAGGTTACATTGTTTGCATTTGTAAGGTAAAGTCCCAAGTTGTGGTTCTTTCCTTCACCAAGGAAATATGCCATATACCCCCGTGCACTGTTCATTGTTCCATTGAGGTGGGAACGTGCCAAACCCTCCCCCTTCCTTTCTTGAATTTAATCAAGTTTTTCTCTCAACTAAGTAAGTAGTTTTGAATCTATTTTCAGTTTAGTATTGAGAACATATGGTTCTTGTTTTTCCATTACTCAGGAGTGTTCTCCAAATCCATCCAGGTTGTTAGAAAAGATAAAAAAGGGCGGCGCCTGTGGCTCAAGGAGTAGGGCACCGGTCCCATATGCCGGAGGTGGCGGGTTCAAACCCAGCCCCGGCCAAAAAAAAAAAAAAAAAAAAGAAAAGATAAAAAATATTCATTCTTTTGTGGCTGAATAGTATCCCATACCAGGTTATTAATCCATTCATATGTTGCTTTTGATTCACTATTTTGACACAAAGGAAGGGTTCCAGTGGCTTCCATTTAGCCCTTCTTGCCATAACAATTCCAGCTCCTTCTGTGATAGAGTCAGTGCATAGAGCATAGATTCTGTCATTTGCTAAGGATATGTTTCCAACTGTACTCATACAACCTATAGGAAGACCCACAACTATAGGAAGATGAGTGCAGGGAGCCAGTTCACCTAAACATGAGGCAAATGCCAGGCCAAGTGTCTGTCACATGGACATCATAACCTCCACTCTATGCAGCAGATTGTCATAGTACCCAAGGAACTAAAGAGTTATAACTGCTCAGGCGGACCTACAGAGTCTGTGTATCTAGATGAGTCCCTTCAGGTTTTCTATAGTGTCCTTGAGTAAATGGCCACAAACCTTTTTAGAGAAAGCCAAGATAAAGGTTCATAATGTTCATGAGTGGGGTTACATCAGGGTTTTCCACAAGGTTATCAGGACTCCCTGTCTTCTATGAACTGACTCAGGTCTCGATATTAGATGAGAGACTTTAAATCTTTGAGAGACAACATCTCTAAAGATGAAAAATTTTCCATTTCTGTAAGTGCTTGTGTTTCAAGCATTAAAAGGAATATCGCTAATTATAACCCCCCAAACTCCAACAGTGGCTTTGGCTTCCAAGATAGACAAATGCCTAAACTCACTCTGGGGCCTTAGGACCCAGGAGAAAAACAGTGGCAGTGTGTGTGTGTGTGTGTGTGTGTGTGTGTGTGTGAGTGTGTGTGTAAGGGACGTATGCAGGATCTGAGAACTGCACCCAACAGCGACACCATATGGCACAGAGGGGAATGGCAGCAGCTGGAGGAATAAAGTTAAAAGTTAACACAACTTTTCCTCACGTGAGAGTAGAAAATTGGCACAGTTCCCTTTTGGCTTGTTTAAACCCCAGGAGTTTGGGGACACTATGGTGAGAGAGAGATGTAAGAGTTGGAAAGGTGTAAACGGTGGTGTCCAGAGACAAAGCTGCAGCAGACATGTTCAGGCCACGTTTATTGAAAGGGGAGGGTAACCCACCCGGGCAGTGCAGGTAGAGACCTCTTTTATATGGGACCATAGGGACTGGGCAAATTCTACAGCTTGCCTGGAAGTTAAGGTCTTTTGGCATGAACTTCTCAGAGGATGGACTAGCCAGATTCTTTGTGTCTTTGTCTTGGGTGGGGGGTGGTTTTGTGTGACTGTGTTAGACCCTCCAACAGAATATAATGCTACCCAACATAGCATATGAGGACTCAAGACATTGATGGTGAAAGGAAATGAATCAGTCGTTATACCCCAAGGTCTGGAGCAGGAAGTACATACCTGTTGGTGTAGAAAGAACATTATTAATCTGTGTACCCAAAATCCTGGACTGTAATTGAGCTCTGCCACTAAACAACTGTGTGACTATAGTTGGGAGTTGAATAGCTTCCTCCAGCACTACAACAAAAAGGTGACAGTTCTGAGATTTGTTTAATTTTTTCTTTTTAGGACAATATGTATCACATTTTATTTCCACGACAAAAGTGCTTTTTAATTCTTTATTAAATCATAACTGTGTACATTAATGCATTTATGGGGTACAGTGTGCTGATTTGATATCCAATGTGGAATGCTTACATCTAACTTGTAGCCTCCATCCTTTGCTGCTGTAATAGAGTTAGTTTCTAAGTCTTAACATCCTGAAATTTTGTGACCTTCTATTACTCAGAAAAGGAGAGGTGGAGTGAAGGTGAACTTAGGTGATCTGGGTCACTTGGGGACTCTCCTCTGTATAGTCAGAATGAACTTGGGAGTCTTTGGGATCAGCCCACACTGTTCTTTCAGTCACTGAGGACTCTTCCTGAGTCCCTTCTATACAGCACATTCTAAACCACAGAATGTGCAGTTACAAAGATGATTAGTATCAACCTCGCTATCAGCTCAATGAGTAGGGTGACGACCCCATATACCGAGGGTGGTGGGTTCAAACCCGACCCCAGCCAAACTGCAACAAAAAATAGCCGGGCGTTGTGGTGGGCACCTGTGGTCCCAGCTACTGAGGAGGCTGAGGCAAGAGAATCGCCTAAGCCCAGGAACTGGAGGTTGCTGTGAGCTGTGTGATGCCACAGCCCTCTAGTAGAGGGCGATAAAGTGAGACTCTGTCTCTACAAAAAAAAAAAAAAAGAGTTTACAGTCTAGCAACCCAGGACTTCAAATCCAATTGCAAGTTAGAACTGAGAAGAGTTGTAATGCGTGTCTTTCTGTCCCCTTTTTAATGGAGGACTAACAATGAATATGAAGAAACAAGGCAGAAGAAACAATATTATCAATTATTCAAAAACAGACAAGTGCAATGACAAGACCTTGGACCTGCCACCGGACATGCTTGATCTTCGATGTAGGTTCCGCCAATGCACTACCTGTGCGACACTGGATAACACCATCCTTTGGAACTAGACAAGTGTTGCCTTGGGCATTGCTTTGGACATTGCTGTAGCATTCACCTGAGTCTGGAAGTCTCAAAGCAAAGTTTTAAGTTGCCCTGATTAAAACAGGATAGAGGCAAGGCAAGTCCCTACCAGTTACAGCAAAGATGGTGAAACACCACTCCTTCTATTAATATCCCCCCTCCTTGTTTAGTCTATAATGAATCTGTTCCTTAAATAGAGGAGAAATCGGAATCAGGGGGCCAGTTCTCTTCCACAGGCAGAACTTGCCTCCACTCTGTCTGTGCAGTAGACTTTCTATAGTTCCTGAGTAAATCTTGTCTGCACTTTATATTGTTGGCTTGCTCCTGAATGCCTTCTTGCATGAAGCCAAAGACCCACTTGGACATAAAGTGGCTCCCAGCATTGGAAGTCACCTTCCTGTATCAGAACCTCCATTAGTTCCACTGAGAAATGAAAAAAATGAGTTCAGGGGGCAGCTGGAACAACCACAAACTTAGAGGGCTTTAAAAGACAGGAGTATATTCTCTCACAGTTCTAGAGACTAAAAGCCCAAAATCAAAGTGTCAGCAGGGCCGTGCTCCCTCTAAGGCTCTAGAGAATCCTTCCTCGCTGCTCCCCCAGCTCTAACTGCAGCGTCTGCCCCCATCTTCACGTGGCCTTTTCCCCTGTGCCTCTGTGTCTCCTTCTCTGTGTGTTACAAGGAAGGCCACTCTGATGCAGAATGTTCTCGTCTGGACTCTCACGGAACATTGGACTTAATTCAATACTTTTCTAACAAACACAACATCAGCACTCTCACGATGTGTATGAATTGCTCACATCCTTACGTTACCTCCTAATCAGTTGTTTAAAATGATGAGAACAGGTGGATCATGATAATTTCAATAGTGATCCTAAAGCAATGACAGCAAAGTCTTAGATTTTGCTTTCTATGTTCTGTGCCCTCCCTGTTCTGTAAGGTTTATATATATGAGTGTATTTAATGAGCACAACAATTTGCAAGGTAGGTACGAGTACTATTCTGATTTTAACGGTAGGGGGATGGAGGGACAGATTGTTAACACACGGTTGACCAGTAGTCTTACCCAGAAGCTATCCCACGTCACTAGCTATTATTCTAGTGGCGCAATCAAAAAAGCTTTTACAATATCCTATATTACCTTGAGTTTTAAAAATCGCAATAGCTAATGTGAGTGCAAACACAAGTTAACTCGTGACCCATCAACAACGTGTTAAGCAGTTTGTCTACAGCCTCACAGCTCTGAAGTGTCAACCTAGGATGCAAATCCAGGCAGTAGAACGCTGGAGAATGTGCTCACAACACCTTCACCCCGACTGAAGATCATATGGTCTGTCTTTAGTGCCATAAGCCTTACTTGCCATCAAAAGAGAATAATACTGTTTCTTGACTGGCAGTGCTGACATATGAACTCAAGGAACCACTTTACTACATATTGTTAAAGTGATGAGTTTTTGGTATGTTTATATGATAAATTTATAGTGTATATGCTACAATTGTGTACACTAATATGTTTTCTGGCATTTTTGCACATATGCGTATATGTACACATACATATATGTTGATTAATTATGGGTTTTTTTAACCTAGCTTTTAAATTGAGAACATAATATCACACACAGAGTACAAAAGTAAAAAATTCAAAAGGACAGACGAGGGAAAGTCAATCTCTCTCCTACCCCAGATCTTAGCCCTTTAGGCTGGGAAGCAATCCTGACATATTCTAGAATGCACAGTTATAAAGATTAATTGGTATCTGTCATGCTAAGTGTATTGTCTAGGAATTGAAATATGAGGCCCAAGACTTGAAATCCACTTGCATGTTAGAACTAAGAAGAGTTATAATCATGTCTCTCTGTCCCCTCTTCAATGGAGCAGGAGGTAGGGTTGAAGACATAATGTTGTCCCCTATTCAGAAACAGACAAGTGTGATGACAAAGATCATGAACTCTGTAATCAAACGTACCTGGTCTTAAATATTGGTTCTACCAGCACACAACCTGTGTGAGTTTGGATAACACCATTCCTTAGGACCTCCATTAGCTCCTCTGGGAAACGAGAAGAATAAGAGTAGCTGCCTGTATTTGTTTCCTTGGGCAGCTGGAACAAAGTAGCACAAACTTGGAGGGCTTAAAGATACAAGTATGTTCCCTTATAGTTCTGGAAACCAAAAATCCAAAATCAAGGTGTCAGCAGGGCCATGCTCCCTCCAAGACTCTAGAGCAGCAGTTCTCAACCTGTGAGTTGTGACCCACAGGAACTGTATTAAGGGGCCAGGGCATTAGGAAGGTTGAGAACCAGTGCTCTAGAGAATCCTTCCTCGCTGCTCCCCCAGCTCTAACTGCAGCGTCTGCCCCCGTCTTCACGTGGCCTTCTCCCCTGTGCCTCTGCCTCTCCTTCTCTGTGTGTTACAAGGAAGGCCACCCTGAGGCAGAATGTTCTCGTCTGGACTCTCACAGCTGCAAAGACTCTATTTCCAAATAAGGTCACACCCTGAGGTTCAAGATGGATGTGAATTTGGGGAGGACGCTGTTCAGCGCACTTCACTCCCCGCTGTGGGAGGAGAGGCTGAGCTCATTGGAAGGGCTCAGCACAGTGTCCCCCCCAGAGCAGCACCTGTCGGTGTCACCGTGCACGTGTCTGTGCGTGTGTCTTTGTGGGTCTGTGCATGGAACTGCTCCGTCACCGACTACGTTTGTCACAAGTCTGTTTCATTATTTCACCAAAGGAAATAGTGACTTTGGACAGTTTTTACCCAGTGTTGTATGTCCCTAGTTGCTCGTTCCTGATTCTATCACATCATTTACTCCCTTTTTCTATCGTTTAAGGATGTTGTTGTCGTTCTTGTTTGTTGCTCATTTTCTCTGGGGAAGTTTGGGGGTTTGGATACACAGTGTCTCCACATTCTCAGCAGGCATCTCGTACTGTGTCGGTGGTTTCCTCCGTGAGCATTTTCTTCATTTTTATTCAAGTGAGCGTTTTGCTCATCTTACAGAAGCGGGTGAGTATTTTGTTGTTGAGAATGATTTTTCCCTGACACTTCCTTATGGTGTTAGGATGATCATCTTTCACAAATGACCTATACAGTCTTCCAGAGAAGATACACACTCTAGGTGTGACATTCAGAAGGTATCTTTTTACCTGTTCTTACTCGTCATACTCATATATTCCTTCCAAAGGCCACTGTCTCTTCAGGCCTCTACTGTGCCGGTTCCTCGGGATTCCATGTTCAGGAAATTCCTGCCTCTCTGCTCTGCCCCGCTGTCTTCCCCAGCTGGAGTGCAAGAATGAGCTGATGCGTGTCCTGGACAATACTGAGCACTCACCCTGGCCACAAACTCTGCATTGGGGTTTTCAGCAGGTCCTGAGATCGGTGATTTGACTAAAGTCCACACTGTAGTCTAGAATGGGCTCTGAGCTCCAAACAGAGCTCCAGGATGGGCCTGACTGATTGGACACGGCTCTAATTGGCCTGCTCCTAAGTACCTGCATAACACTGGACTCTAGGCTGGGCTCTGGGCTTAGCCACTCTGGACCGCCAAGGACAGAGTTTTGATTCTTCCCACTGGCACCTATTTTTCAAATAAGAAGCAACCTCATGGGCATGTGTAAGGAAACACTGCACTATTTGTTGCCAAGAGATACTGTCAGCTCAGGAAGCAGGGAAGTGGTGAGGACCCAGAAGGCCCAGAGAAGGAGACAGACGGGTCTCAGGAAATGAGCCGATGCCCAGAAATAGCTTCCTCTCCTGACTCCAGAGATTCCTCTGGAGAAAACTCTTCTGTTGAGCTGCTTCCCCGTGTCTCTGGGCAGTGCTGGCAACACGCTCCCAGACTGAGGTCTCTGGGGAGCACAAAGGAACTCCAAGAACCTACAGCCCCCTCAGGCCTGAGCAGCAGTCTGTCTGTCTGAGAAGCCAGGCCCAAGGCAGTCCTGGCAGGAAATGCAGAAGCTGTCCTGTCCTAAGCATGGGGCGGCTCAGCTGAGGGCACCAGGAGCAGCAGGGATCCCACCAGCTCTGCTTCACCGTCCCTTGAGGATGAGACGATTTTTCTCATCTCCGATGAAGAACCTATGATAGAGATGGCCTAGTGAGGTCTCTGAGCCCTGGAGAAGAGACCCAGCCCTTCACCATGTGTCTCCTGGTCCAGAATTCTCCAGAGAGATGAATTCCTGACCCTTCCCAGCCTGGGGAGAAGGAGACACTATTTCTTGTTGGGTTTCCAGCCCTCTCCTGACGGTGCTCACTGCTGCCATTCTGAAAGAAGCAGAGAGAGATCAGTGATGCTTTTCACGGAGCCGCCCTCTGGGTCCTGAGGGCCCCTGGGCTGGGGGTGGGCAGTGGTGCAGGCTGTCTGGATCAGCCCTGCCCAATGCCTGTCCTCCCCAGACAGTGCGTGGTAAGCCCAGCTTGTAAGAGCCGAGTCCAGACAGGGATTGCCGCCCTCCCTGGAGCAGAAGGGACGACTGTAAGAGGAGAGCCCGATGAGAAGGGTCAGACAGGACAGAGGGGACTCTGGTGTTTCCTAACTGGAAGCCACTTCTCCTACTGGTAACATCACCCTGCTTGTCCCCTGCACAGCCCTGGGAGTGCTGTCCACACTGTATTTTATGTGAATGTTGTTTCCTGACACGTGCTCTGGGGGCAACATTTACATGGTGTGGATGGGGCCCCTGGAGTTGTACCCACCCCTCTGGGGACCACTCCTCCCCTGCCCACTGTTCTACTGTCAGAGTTGTGGATATGACTGGCCTGACCCTTCTCCACGGTTCGTCTCATGCTCCAGACACAGCCAGCAGTAGTGCTCCACAACAGCTGTGCTGGACTCAGTGGGTTTGTGACCCGAGCTGGGCCAGTCCAAGCCAGTGAACACCTGACCCAAGGTTTCTATTAAAGCTGTTGGTCTGTTTCCCCTGGAGGTGTCAAGCTGCTGGGATAGAAGCCTAGAGGGGCTGGTGAGCTCCTTTCCCTCTGCTGGAGAGCCCGTCTCAGCAGGATGCCCACAGAGGGAAGTAGAGCCAAGCAGAAAGACCAAGTCCTGAAGACGTGTGAGACCCCCTGAAGCCACTGCTACCTGTGACCTTTTGGGTTATGTGAGCCAATGAATTCCCCTTTACAGCATAAGCTACTGTGACATGGGTTTCTGTCACTCACAGCCAAAGCTCCTAGATAGAGCCATGTTCTTTCCTCTCAAGAGGTGTCCTCTTCCCTTCTCTAAATGCAAGTAAAAGCCTGGCCCTCCATCCTGGATGCTCTGGAACTGTCATCAAGTGCCCAGCAGATGGGCTGGTGATCGAATCACACTCCTACCTAAAGAGAAGCCCTATAAGCAGGCCAGCCAGGAGCGGGCCCAGCCAGTATATCCAGTGGAAGCCCCAGTAGTTGGCCATCACAGCAGGTCCAAAGGCACGGGCTGGGTTCATGCAGGCTCCAGACACGGCACCCCTGCAAACAGCCAGCATACTACTCACCAAGACCCCAGCCAGGACACACCTGCCCACAACATCATATCCCTAACTAGGCCTGGGGCTCACAGACCCCAGACAGCCTCTCTAAACTTCCATGAGCTTCTGGGTGATCTTTAATACTGGGAAGCAAAAAGCATATGTCCCCCTAGGTGCAGAGTCTGGCACTCCCCACACAGGCTAAGAGAAGAAAGACCAGGAAAGAATGCCTGTTCCATGATGGCAGGAAGAAAGATTGGGTCTCCATCCTCTCCAAAGACTCCAAAGACAAGCAGCTGTCACAATTACCTTCACAGGTTGTAACTGGGTTATAGCTTTCATGTGAGAGCCCCCAAATTAGTTTCATAGTAGGGCTGAGTACATTGGGTACTTTTTCTTCCATTCTTGAGATACTTTACTAAGAAGAATATGTTCCAGCTCCATCCATGTAAACATGAAAGAAGTAAAGTCTCCATCTTTCTTTAAGGCTGCATAATATTCCATGGATTGGTGGGATCATACCTGTGGTGCATCTTACAGGGGTATTTGCGAAACTTGGTAAATGTAGAATGTAAATGTTTTGGCACAGTAACTGAGATAATGCCAGGAAGGCTATGTTAACCATTGTGATGAAAATGTGTCAAATGGTCTATGAAGCGAGTGTATGATGCCCCATGATCATATCAATGTATACAGTTATGATTTAATAAAACAAACAAACAAAAAAAAAAACAATTACCTTCACAGAAGCTTCAAAGAAAATAAAATATCTGGGAATGTACTTAATAAAGGATGTGAAGGAGCTCTACAGAGAGAACATTTCCCCCTTAGAAAAGAAATAGCTGAAGATATTAGCAAATGAAAGAACATAGCCTGCTCATGGCTGGGAAAAATCTACTTAAAATGTACTACCCAAAGCGACCTACAAATTTAATACAATTCCCACTAAAACACCAACATCCTACTTTGAAGAACTTGGAAAAATAGTTCTCTGTTTCACATGGAACCAGAAGAAAACCCAAATAGCCAATGCAATTCTAAGAAATAAAAACAAATACGGAGGCATCACGTTACCAGACTTCACGTTACACTACAAGTCTTTAGTGATGAAAACAGCATGGTGCTGTCACAAAAATAGAGACATAAATCTATGGAATAGAATAGAAAACTTAGAGAGCAAACCAGCCTCATAACACCATTGTTTGATAAACCAAACAAAAATATACACTGGGGAAAAGAATCCCTATTTAATAAATGGTAGCCAGGCAAACTGGTTAGCCACATATAAAAGATTTAAACTGGACCCACACCTCTGATCACTTACTACAATTGACTCATGCTGGATAAAAGACTTAAATCTAAGACACAAAACAATAAAAACTCTAGAAGAAAGTGTAGGAAGAACTCTTGGTCGTATGAGTCTATGGAAAGACTTTTCCAGGAAGACCCCATTGGCAATTGCAACAACCAAAATAAACAAATAGGACCTGCTCAAGCTAAAAAGCTTCCACACAGCTAAAGACTCAACAATTAAAGCAAATAGACAGCCTTCAGAATGGGAGACTATCACCCAACCCCAGTGAGAATAGCCCACATCACAAAATGCCAAAGCTGCAGATGCTGGTGTGGATGTGGACAAAAGGAAACACTTATATGCTACTGGTGGGACTGCAAACTAATGTAGCCTCTTTGGAAAGAAGTATGAGGAATCTGCAAATGCCTCCTCTCCGGTGCTGGTGGTGTCCTCTCCAGAAAACTCTTCTGCTGAGCTGTTTCCACGTGTCTCTGGGCAGTGCTCGCAACATGCTCCTCAGGCTGAGGTGTCTGGTGAACACAAAGAAACTCCAGGAATCTAGGGTCTCCTCAGGACTGAGCAGCAGTCTGTCTGTCTAAGAAAATCTCAAAATGACTGAAAATGGTCTAGGCATTAACCCAAACGCACAATCCATAAAGGCAAAGATGGTCCGGTTTTGTGTCATAAAGACAATTTCTGAGTTATGAAATACACCATACTCTTTAACCCCAGAGTCAAGCATCAGCTGGACAGAACGTGCTGCAACAACTACAGCAGCGAAGTGTCACTACACCTGACACAGAGATCTTACATATCAATAACAGAAACAGACAGTAGGAGGCGATAGGGAGTGAGAGTTCATATATGAGATATCAACCCTGAACAGATCGAACACGTTCAGCCTTCCTAATGGAGACTGGGAAGGGTGGAAACGGGTGGATAATGAGAAATTACTTACTGGGTACAACGTATGCTATTCAAGTGATGGATAACCTCAGCTCCCCCGACTTCACCACTACACCATCTATCCATATAACCCAAGCACACTTGTACCCCATAAATCTATACAAATAAATGCTCAGCCTCACTACTGATCATAGGACAGAAATCAAAGAGATTATTTCCCACCTGACAGTTGATAAACTGAGGAGACTGGGGATATTCAATACTTAGCACCTCATTCACCATGGGTGGGAAGGGAAACTGTTGCAACTTCATCTGGGGACCATTTGGTTGAAGCTTCTCCCCGAAATCTATTTCAAAACTCAAACACATGGGCAAAAAGGCTCATCACAGCACTATTTTAACACCAAAATCAGAGTCATCTCAATGATGAAAAGAAGAATGATCAAATAAAGTACAACTGTGCCGCAGAACACACGGGGTGGCTGTTAACAAGGAGGCAGCTCTGTGTGAGAGACACACACAACATGTTCATGTTGGGCCATGAAGCACAGCGCAGGGCAAGAATTCACTTTTGTATTTAAGAAATTAAGCTTTTAGTGCGGCGCCCATGGCCCAAAGTAGTAGGGCTCTGGCCCCATATACCAGAGGTAGTGGGTTCAAACCCAGCCCTGGCCAAAAAACTGCAAAAAAAAAGAAGAAGAAATTAAGCTCTTAAGAGAAAAAATGACATGAGATTGATATTCTTGATATAAGTTCCTTATCTTTGGCAGATATTTTCCAAAATTTAACTTACTCCTTAACGACAAACAAATGAAAATAACAACAAAAACCCATGATTTACTTTATTGATGGGCAAATATTACAGCTAATTTCTTTTTTTTCTTTCTTTTCCTTTCTTCCTTCATCCTCCCTCCCTCCCCTTTATTTCAGATTAATATGAGGGTATAGATGATTAGGTTACATTGTTTGTGTTTCTACGGTCAAGTTCAAGTTGTAGCTGAACCCTTCACCCAGGGGACATGCTGTGTGCCCTTATACTGTGCCCATTAGGTGAGCGCTTGACAATCCACCTTTCCCTCTTCCCCCTTCCCCACTAGAATATACTTGTGTGGGCATGTAGTTGTTTTTCTATTGGTTTCATATTAGTATTGAGTATATTAGATACTTGCTTTTCTATTCTTGTGATACTTTACTAAGAAGAATGTGCTTCAACTCCGCCCAGGTAAATATAAAAGATATAAAGTTTCCATCTTTCTTATGGCTGAATAGTATTCCATTGTATACATATACCACAGTTTATTAATTCATCCCAGGTTGATGAGCACTCGGGTTGCTTCTACATCTTAGCAACTGTGAACTGAGCTGCAATAAACATTCTAGTGCAAATGTCCTTTGTGATAAAATGATTTTTTTTCTTCTACATAGATAGTAATGGGACTATAGGATTGGATGGAATGTCCACATTTAGCTATTTGAGGATTCTCCACACTTTTTTCCATAGAGGTTTTATTGGTTTGTAGTCCCCCCAGCAGTGTAAAAGTGTTCTTTTCTCTCCACATTCATGCCAGCATCTGCAGCTTTGGGATTTTGTGATGTGGGCGAATCTCACTGGGGTTAGGTGCTATCTCAGGGTGGTTTGGATTTGCATTTCTCTGATGATTAGGGACGATGAGCATTTTTTTTTCATGTGCTTTTTGGCCATTTGTGTTCTTCAGAGACATTTCTGTTCAACTCTCTTGCTCAGCCCAATCCCCTCCTCCCTCTAGTTGCCCCACAGACTGCCTCCCAGAGGGGCCACATTTATGTGATGCTTTAAAGGGGAGAAAGGAGGAAGGACTGACATGGAGTGAGGGGCAAGAAAGCCTTTCCAAACCTTGAAACAGGCCCTTTTGAGTACACCTGCTCCAGGAATATATAACTAAAGAAACTTTCCTTGAATTGTAGTAATATGATTTGAACTTCCTGGATGCGGACCTAAGGGTGGCGGCAGGGGCTGAGGGTCCACGCGCACGGATAAAATGCTCTTCACTGGGTGTGATGGAAGCCTTTTACCCTGAAGGAAACTCTCAGGATTACTGCAAAGAACATAAATCTAAACTTCATGAACACTTATTAGAACTGCAATTTTATTGAGCTTTTTTCCCCTCTAAATGATCGACAAAGAAGTACTGTGTTATGCTTCTGCTTGTCATCAATTTCCAGGCTATTGAGACCATTGGAAGATTCCGGAGAGTCTCTCTGACCTTAGAACCCTGGCTGACTCTGTCTCTTTCCCCAAGTTCATGGCTACTGAGGGTCGTTGGATTTGAAGTGCACAGGATTTCCTGACCTGCTCTATGAGTGTGGATGCTTTGCCCGGTCTTCGCAGGACCCTCACGTTGCTGAGCGTGGATGCCCCAGGAAGCAAAAGGAAGCCTGACAGCCTTTTCCTTTTCAGAGTTCAGGGAGGTCATCCACACCAGAAATAAACAGGCCAGCTCTCAACCAAGGTCACGCCCCAAGATAGCCAAAGGTTTGGCCCCCAGTTACAGCCCAACATGGTGGAGGTTGCCTATTGTGAGGTACACTTGGAACCAGCCTGGCTGTTCTGTGAAGATGACTGAGTCACACTTTGTAGCACCTGCTTCCAGAGCCCAGAACACAAGCATCACGTGGTGCCTGGGGTACAACAAGCTGCTGAGAGTTACAGGAAGTTATTCCAAGAAATATTAAACACCTTGAAGGAGAAAGTGGAAGTAGCTAAAAGCATACTGTGTGATGATCAAGAAAGAATGATGATGATTCAGGAAGAGGAGCGGAATTTTAAAGAGATAATTGAGTCTGAATACAGGACCAGGCTCCAGGTGTTGTGTAAAGAGGACGAGGGGCACCTGCTCAGAGCACCAGGATGCAGGCCGGCTTTAAGCTTGGGAGAAGCCAGTCGGAACCAATTCTTCGAAGCTGCAGCAGAATTAGTGGAGAACCCCCAGGGAACTCTACAGAGATTGGGCCATTTGGGGAGAGAGAACATGAATAAACTGAAGGAGAGTGAAGTCTGAGTTTGTCAACAGATCTGCAGCCTCCAAAGTTTCACCACAGAGCTCGAGAAGAAGTGTAGGGGACCAACCTTAGCCATGCTCAAGGATGCAAAATACTGTTTGGAAAGGAGTGAGTCACTACTGGTCCAGCGCTTACAGCCTGCTCACCTCACAGACCTGAGTTTATGCTCACCGGGAATGAGCAAAATGCCCAGAGCGCTCCACAGACATGTGACTTTGGATCCCAGGACAGCTCATCCCTGCCTGGTCCTCTCTGTGGACCTGAGAAGTATGACAGTTGGAAATACCTGTCAGGATGTGCCTGGAAGCCCAGGGAGATTTGACTTCGGTGCCACAGTTCTGGGAATAGAAAGCTTCAGCTTGGGCAGGCACTACTGGGAGGTTGATGTGGAAAAGGCAACTAAGTGGCAACTGGGCATATGCCAGGACCCTGCGCACAGAAGGGGCCCCATGCCCACCGCTTCTGGAAATAAAGTTCTCCTCATGGGGGCCGTGATGGGCACCGAGTGTACCTTCTGGGTTTTTCACCCTTTGAAACAAGTCTCCTTGAGAAAGCCCCTGCACAAAGCGGGCCTTTTCCTAGACTGTGAATATGGGCACATATCATTCTACAATGTGACCCAGAGGACTCTCGTTTATAATTTCTCTCAGCTCCCCTTCCAAGGACCTGTGAGGCCTGTGTTTTCTCTTTGTATCCCAAGTGGAGACACAAATTCAGACTCTCTCACTGTCTCCTCAGGTCATGCTCCTTCTTGCAGTGATGACTGTTAGCCCTTTATCTTCCTGCATGCAAAAAGCAAGACTTCGTTAGAGAATTTGTATAAAATCATCTCATGAAAGAAAAAAAAAAAAGAAACTTTTCTTTCAAACCCTTTCATTGGGCCTATAATTATGATCATCCTTTTCTTGATGTTTGGACCCTGCCTGTTCAACCTCATTGTTAAGTTTGTCTTCTAGGCTCCAACAGTTCCATATTAAGATGGTGGTGATGGAGGGATTCCAGCAAATATTGATGGAACTTGTTGACAAAGTGGCCAAAAACTTCTGACCCCCTGAAACCCCCATATAATAGGCAATCTGTGGAGGATCCATGATGGGTGGGCTGATGCCCCTTTTTGACAGTAGGAAGTAGCCAAGAGTAGTCACTGTCCCTTTTCCCCTTCAAGATTATAGGACCGTATCTCCTAAGGGGTGGGGAGCGGATGAAAAGGGACAGTAAAAGGGCTTTTAGGGGGATGGGAGGAGAGCTTGGCCTACTGAACAAGGAAGTCTGGACGGCCCATAGGCACATTCACCACTCAGCAACTCTTGCCAAAAAAAAAAAAAAAAAAGTAGAAAAGAATGTGGGTATGAGGTAACCTAGGTAATCAATGACCAATAGAAAAGGACAATAATCCATGACCAATAGAAAAGGGCAACAGTGCTGGGAGGCACGGATAAGCCAATGAAAGAGTAGCAACCAATTTCAATGGACAGAAAGGCAATATTTCTTCCTGTGCACAGCCTCTGTGTCTTCACACATCTTCATCTCTCTCGCATCTTCTCATTATGAGAGGGACCCACTTCCAGCTCTCTTCGTAAGTGCTCTAAACTTTCTCTTTGTAACTAAATAAAATTTATCTTTGTTGCTAAATATGATTTCTCTTTGTTAAAAAAAGAAAAAGAAAACTTCAGTAGTATTGAATAGTGTTGAAGACTACTAGAGTACCAGACTTGAGAAGAATAGAACCTCTTTGTTATCCAACAGAGCGGTAATAAGCCAACAGGTTTTTACCTCCGAAAGGAGGCAAATTGATGAGCTTTCACGGAGTTGCAGTGGAGTGAGTGCCTTCCTTGGGGCAGTAGGCAGGGAGCGACCTGATAACTTTGCAGGGAATCTGCACTGGATGCTGGGGTTGGCTGGATGATGTCTAAGGCCTGTTCCAACACCTTAAGACTGTGAAATGAACATTCCCAGCATGGACTACCACCAGTCAAACTGCGCATCTGCATTTTACCAGTAGATGGCACTAGATGATTCCTTTAGATCAGTGTTTCTATAGACCGGCCACCCACAGTGAGAAAATACTTATTTAATTGCACTTACAATCCTGGAAACGCACTTGAAACAAAAGTGTCATGGAATTCTTAACCCGTACTGGGTACCATTCATGCTATTTTCTATTTTACACCATCCTACTTCATTTTTATAAAAATGTGCCTTTGCAAACTAATTGATTTGATGAAATTAATGAGTCATAATTCACTCAGCTCTCAGGCTTGAAACGCTAAGCTTTAACTCCTTAGTGTAGACCAGGTTAGAGAGAATTTAGACCACCATAGCATTTTCCACGTTATAGTTTTTAACTTTTTTGTGGTTTTCCCACTACAACCTCCCTAAGTGTGAAATGACTAGTACCCTATATACAATCAGGATAAATACTTAGGTGTAGTGATGTTTGCCAAATATTTCTGAGTCTTCCTTCCTCTAGGGTCAGGATTTTTGTTTAGTAGTTGTCTGACTAGCTCTGGACGGTGAACTTGCCGAGTTAATACACGATTATACATCTTCTCTATGCAGTACTACGTGTGGTTATTTGTTATTTGGGGTCCTGAAAAGGAATTGGCAATATGAGGAAAGAGAGAAGAGAAATGGCCACAGTGGGAAACATGAATATAAAAATGAACGGATGGGGCTCAGCGCCCATAGCTCAGTGGTTACTGTGCCTGCCACATACACCGGGGCTGGCAGGTTCAAGCCCAGCCTGTGCCAGCTAAACAACAATTGCAACTACAATAAAAAAAAAAAAAAAGCCGGGTGTTGTGGCAGGTGCCTGTAGTCTCAGCTACTTGGGAGGCTGAAGCAAGAGAATCACTTGAGCCGAAGAGTTTGAGGTGGCTGTGAGTTGTGACGCGGTAGCACTCTACCGAGGGTGAAGTAGTGAGACTCTGTCTCAAAAAAAAAAGATTTTTTTTAATGGAGGGAAGAGTCTTTATATCTGTAATGAGGCACTACATGTGCATTTGTTGCCTTTTGAAGTCGACTGTTTTCCTCTGGAACTTGGCCTGGCTCCTAGGAACTTGACAGTGGACCCTTGACCTGACCCTGCTGATCTCTCCTCACCTGCCTCCTTTTTCATCCCTTGCAGTTTCGCAGCAGGCACTGACTATTGGCATGACCCTTGCATCTAGCTCTCTGTGAGACTGACTAAACAGAGGAAGGTCCCTGGTCTTAACAGAGGTGAGTGATGTGCCTCACTATAGGCTGGATGGAAAGTGTTGTCAGGCCTGGTGATTCTCAGATGAAAGAGTCTCAGAGATACTGATAGTAGGCCTAGGCTCAGAAGGTTTGACTTTTCAAGATTTTCAGTAGATTTGTTTTCCTTTCCTCACTCATACTATGAATGGTGTTGACCATGGAAGTAGGTCTTTTGAAGCTTATACTGACAGGCTACTTGTCCAGGAACATCTCTGGAAATGTGGCTTCAGAGTGCAATTTACAATGCCCCCTCTTCATCAGCTCCACAGAGCAAAGAGAAGTCTCTGTTTAGATGTGTATGTGGCCATCCAGAACGATTGAATGGAAGCATCCTGAATTAGTTACGTTCCTAGTTCCTCTTTTGGAGGCATTTAGATTATGCAGGAAAGGTAGAGAGATTCAGATCCTCTGTGCCTTGGCAATGTGAAACTCAAGAGGAAGGAGATAGAAAATTACTTTTTGTTGCCTTAAGATCATGTTACTAACACTCTCAGCCTCAGCAAATGTAGCATTTTCCATCAAGGAAGTCCAAGAATTTGTGACAAAGGCCTGACTTCTCAGCTCTATTGAGAAATTAACCAAATGACCGTAATTCATGCCGGCAATCTTGGTCCTAAAGGTGGATCATGTAGATTGATTTTCTCAGAAATGCAAAGAAGTTTTAAAGAGATGGCTCTTGAAAATGAGCTCACACTATTTTACTTTGCAGTCTGTCCAGAAGCGTGGTTACCCTCCACCTCCCGGCCAGCACGTCAGCCAGCCTCCTTTCTTTCTTCCTCTCCAGGATTTGAACTTCTATATTGCAGCTGATAGGAGAGTGCCTCCCAAACAGTTAGTGATGAGATTTTCCCTCCCAATATCCAATCCATTGCAGAGGATATCTCTGTGAAATACAATAGAAATGATTTATTAGAAAAATAAAATTACATAGACGTTCAAAATATAATTTCTGATTATTTAACTAGTAGAGTCAACAAAGATATAATTCCTCTGTCTAATTGTAATAAAAGTTCCTAAATGCTACTGTGCAATTTTATTCTTAAAATAGTCTCATCCGGGAGGGCGGAGCAAGATGGCAACCGAGTAACAGCTTCCTTGCATCTGGGCACCGTGAGTCTGGGGAGATAGGACTCCAGGCATCTCCGGCTGGTGGGAACTGCCTAGCATCACTCCTATGAGGATACAGGGAGTCAGCGAGAGACTTCTGGACCCCAAGAGGAGGTCTAAAACAGTGGAAAACCGGCAAGTGGTCGCATGTGTTCAATCCGTCTAAACCCGCCCACAACTGTAAGTTCAGTAGCAGCGAGACTGCAAACCAGAAAGGCCTTACCTGTGAACTGTTTTGATGTCCTTGGACTTGGCACTGAGTTGAACTGCCCTGGGGAAGGAAGGCCTGAGCGGGAGTGTGGAGAACTTTGGCCGTTGTCTAGGGCCCCAGTCTGAGCCGCTGAGCCAGACGGAGCTAACAGTGTTTGGCGGTGGGTCACACGGAACCATTGCCAGTGATCTGCCCCGGCAAGCTCCGCCCTCAGGGTCGCAGAGCTAGAAACGGGTGGGAGCTTCTAACCCAGCAACCAAGTAGCCTAAGGGTGGGGTCTGAGCCACCTTGCAGCCCTAACCCTCAGGGGCAGAGTGAGACCGGTTTTGGCACACTGGGTAAGTGGATAGCCACTTCAGCAGTGATTCCAGCGAGAAAGCTGGGAAAGCTCCTGCTCAGCAAGTTTACAAGTTCAAAGTGCCTTTTAAGTGGGCTGAAGAGAGATTTAGGGTGTCTAACTGCTGGGGTTTGAGAAATCAGCAGCCTCCAGTCGTATCAGAACTGTGACTAACATCTCATACCCCAGAAGACCACGTGTTGCCCAGACAATATTCAATAACATATACAAACTGCTTGGTTTTTGGTAGTGTATTTTTTTCTTTTTTTTGTTTGGTTGGTTTTTTTTTTGTTTGTTTATTTTGACGTTGTTGATGTTCTTTTGTTTTTTAATTTCAATATTTTCCATACAGATCCCTTTTTCTTTCTCAATTTTTCCAGTTTAATTATAATTTCCCATTGCTGCCTTTTTTAATAACTACAACTTCATTTTTGCTAGTGTTTCTACCACTATCATTTGGTTTTTCACCCAATTGTATCCCCGTAAAGTTTTCTGTTTGCTTGTTTTGGTTTGATTTATAGCATTTTTGTCTTTCCTCTCTACTTGGGGGAGGTGGGGTACTGTGTCTCATCAGGTTAGCAAAGAGCTGCTGACCTCAAGGGAACCACCCAACTGGGCATACCCAGAAGGTGGGGTTTTTTAAGGTTGTGTCAAAGTACCCTATTGTACACCTATATTGCCCTATCTCCCTCTTTCTGTACCTCTCTTCTTTTTGTCAATATTCCTTATCCCCACCCCCTCTCCTTTCTCTATCTTTCTTTTTTATCTTATCACTCGGTCCTCCTTTCTTTCATCCCTTTTTTGCTCCTCAACCTTCTCACCCTTCTGGTCCTGTAACCCTTAGTCCACAGGCACAAGAACTTAAAGAGCAAGAGGAAGTGAAAGGAAAATTAGGGCAAGGAAACAGATAAAAGAAATCACTCATGAGGAAGAATCAGCAGAAAACTCCAGGCAACATGAAGAACCAGTCCAGAACAACCCAGCCAAGGGACCATGAGGTAGCTACTGCAGAGGATTCCACCTATACAGAAATGTTAGGAATGACAGAAAGGGAATTTAGAATACACATGTTGAAAACAATGAAAGAAATGATGGAAACAATGAAGGAAACTGCTAATAAAGTGGAAAATAACCAAAAGGAAATCCAAAAACAGAATCAAATCAGAGATGAACGATATGAAGAATATAAAAAGGATATAGCAGAGCTGAAGGAACTGAAACAGTCAATTAGGGAACTTAAAGATGCAATGGAAAGTATCAGCAACAGGTTAGACCATGCAGAAGAAAGAATTTCAGAGGTAGAAGACAAAGTTCTTCAGATAACTCAGATAGTAAAAGAGGCAGAAAAGAAGAGAGAGAAAGCAGAACGTTCACTGTCAGAATTATGGGACTTTATGAAGCGTTCCAACATACGAGTTATAGGAATTCAGAAGGGGAAGAAGAATGCCCCAGAGGAATGGAAGCCATACTAGAGAATATTATAAAAGAAAATTTCCCAAACATCACCAAAGAGTCTGACACAATGCTTTCAGAGGGATATCGGACCCCAGGTCACCTCAACTCTAACCGAGCTTCTTCAAGACACATTGTGATGAACCTGTCCAAAGTCAAGACAAAAGAAAAGATTCTGCAAGCTGCCAGGAGTAAGCGCCAGTTGACCTACAGGGGCAAATCCATCAGATTGACCGCAGACTTCTCTAATGAAACTTTCCAAGCAAGAAGACAATGGTCATCTACCTTTAATCTACTTAAACAGAACAATTTCCAGCCCAGAATTCTGTACCCTGCTAAGCTAAGCTTCAAAATTGACGGAGAAATCAAATCATTTACAGATATACAAACATTGAGGAAATTCGCCACAACAAGACCGGCTCTACAGGAAATACTTCAACCTGTTCTGCACACTGACCACCACAATGGATCAGCAGCAAAGTAAGAACTCAGAAATTAAAGGACAGAACCTAACCTCCACACTGATGCAAAAGATAAAACTAAGCAATGGACTCTCACCAAATAAGACAAATAGAATACTACCACACTTATCAATTATCTCCATAAATGTTAATGGCTTGAATTCCCCACTGAAGAGACATAGATTGGCTGACTGGATTAAAAAACACAAGCCATCCATTTGCTGTCTGCAAGAAACACACCTGGCTTCAAAAGACAAATTAAAGCTCCGAGTCAAGGGTTGGAAGACAATTTTTCAGGCAAATGGAATTCAGAAGAAAAGAGGAGTTGCAATCTTATTTTCAGATACATGTGGATTTAAAGCAACTAAAGTCAAAAAAGACAAAGATGGTCACTTTATATTGGTCAAGGGAAAACTACAACAAGAAGACATTTCAATTCTAAATATTTATGCACCCAATTTAAATGCTCCCAGATTCTTGAAGCAGACCTTACTCAGTCTGAGCAATATGATATCTGATAATATCATCATAACAGGGGACTTTAACACACCTCTTACAGAGCTGGACAGATCCTCTAAACAGAAATTAAACAAAGATATAAGAGAATAAAATGAGACCTTAGAACAACTATGCTTGATAGATGCATATAGAACACTCCACCCCAATGACAAAGAATATACATTCTTCTCATCACCCCATGGAACATTCTCCAAAATTGATCATATCCTGGGACACAAAACAAATATCAACAGAATCAAAAGAATTGAAATTTTACCTTGTATCTTTTCAGACCATAAGGCACTAAAGGTGGAACTCAACTCTAACAAAAATGCTCGACCCCACCCAAAGGCATGGAAATTAAACAATCTTCTGTTGAATAACAGATGGGTGCAGGAAGAAATAAAACAGGAAATCATTAACTTCCTTGAGCATAACAACAATGAAGACACAAGCTACCAAAACCTGTGGGATACTGCAAAAGCAGTTTTGAGAGGAAAATTCATCGCTTTAGAAGCCTACATTCGCAAAACAGAAAGAGAGCACATCAACAATCTCACAAGAGATCTTATGGAATTGGAAAAAGAAGAACAATCTAAGCCTAAACTCAGTAGAAGAAAGGAAATATCCAAAATCAAATCAGAGATCAATGAAATTGAAAACAAAAGAATCATTCAGAAAATTAATGAAACAAGGAGTTGGTTTTTGAAAAAATAAATAAAATAGATAAACCATTGGCCAGACTAACTAGAAATAGAAAAGTAAAATCTCTAGTAACCTCAATCAGAAATGATAAAGGGGAAATAACAACTGATCCCACAGAGATACAAGAGATCATCTCTGAATACTACCAGAAACTCTATGCCCAGAAATTTGACAATGTGAAGGAAATGGATCAATATTTGGAATCACACCCTCTCCCTAGACTTAGCCAGGAAGAAATAGAGCTCCTGAACAGACCAATTTCAAGCACTGAGATCAAAGAAACAATAAAAAAGCTTCCAACTAAAAAATGCCCTGGTCCAGATGGCTTCACTCCAGAATTCTATCAAACCTTCAAGGAAGAGCTTATTCCTGTACTGCAGAAATTATTCCAAAAAACTGAGGAAGAAGGAATCTTCCCCAACACATTCTATGAAGCAAACATCACCCTGATACCAAAACCAGGAAAAGACCCAAACAAAAAGGAGAATTTCAGACCAATCTCACTCATGAATATAGATGGAAAAATTCTCAACAAAATCCTAGCCAATAGATTACAGCTTATCATCAAAAAAGTCATTCATCATGATCAAGTAGGCTTCATCCCAGGGATGCAAGGCTGGTTTAACATACGCAAGTCCATAAACGTTATCCACCATATTAACAGAGGCAAAAATAAAGATCACATGATCCTCTCAATAGATGCAGAAAAAGCATTTGATAAAATCCAGCATCCTTTTCTAATTAGAACACTGAAGAGTATAGGCATAGGTGGCACATTTCTAAAACTGATTGAAGCTATCTATGACAAACCCACAGCCAATATTTTACTGAATGGAGTAAAACTCAAAGCTTTTCCTCTTAGAACTGGAACCAGACAAGGTTGTCCTCTGTCACCTTTACTATTCAACATAGTGCTGGAAGTTCTAGCCAATACAATTAGGCAAGACAAGGAAATAAAGGGAATCCAAATGGGAGCAGAGGAGGTCAAACTCTCCCTCTTTGCTGACGACATGATCTTATACTTAGAGAACCCCAAAGACTCAACCACAAGACTCCTAGAAGTCATGAAAAAATACAGTAATGTTTCAGGATATAAAATCAATGTCCACAAGTCAGTAGCCTTTGTGTACACCAATAACAGTCAAGATGAGAAGCTAATTAAGGACACAACTCCCTTCACCATAGTCTCAAAGAAAATGAAATACCTAGGAATATACCTAACGAAGGAGGTGAAGGACCTCTATAAAGAAAACTATGAACTCCTCAGAAAGGAAATAGCAGAGGATATTAACAAATGGGAGAACATACCATGCTCATGGACGGGAAGAATCAACATTGTTAAAATGTCTATACTTCCCAAAGCAATCTACCTATTCAATGCCATTCCTATCAAAGTACCTACATCGTACTTTCAAGATTTGGAAAAAATGATTCTGCGTTTTGTATGGAACCGGAAAAAACCCCGTATAGCTAAGGCAGTTCTCTGTAACAAAAATAAAGCTGGGGGCATCAGCATACCAGATTTTAGTCTGTACTACAAAGCCATAGTGCTCAAGACAGCATGGTACTGGCACAAAAACAGAGACATAGACACTTGGAATCGAATTGAACACCAAGAAATGAAACTAACATCTTACAACCACCTAATCTTCGATAAACCAAGCGAGAACTTACCTTGGGGGAAAGACTCCCTATTCAATAAATGGTGTTGGGAGAACTGGATGTCTACATGTAAAAGACTGAAACTGGACCCACACCTTTCCCCACTCACAAAAATTGACTCAAGATGGATAAAGGACTTAAATTTAAGGCATGAAACAATAAAAATCCTCAAAGAAAGCATAGGAAAAACACTGGAAGATATTGGCCTGGGGAAAGACTTCATGAAGAAGACTGCCATGGCAATTGCAACAACAAGAAAAATAAACAAATGGGACTTCATTAAACTGAAAAGCTTCTGTACAGCTAAGGAGACAATAACCAAAGCAAAGAGACAACCCACACAATGGGAAAGGATATTTGCATATTTCCAATCAGACAAAAGCTTGATAACCAGGCTCTATAGAGAACTCAAATTAATCCACATGAAAAAAGCCAACAATCCCTTATATCAATGGGCAAGAGACATGAATAGAACTTTCTCTAAAGACAACAGACGAATGGCTAACAAACACATGAAAAAATGTTCATCATCTCTATATATTAGAGAAATGCAAATCAAAACATCCCTGAGATATCATCTAACCCCAATGAGAATGGCCCACATCACAAAATCTCAAAACTGCAGATGCTGGCATGGATGTGGAGAGAAGGGAACACTTTTACACTGCTGGTGGGACTGCAAACTAGTACAACCCTTCTGGAAGGAAGTATGGAGAAACCTCAAAGCACTCAAGCTAGACCTCCCATTCGATCCTGCAATCCCATTACTGGGCATCTACCCAGAAGGAAAAAAATCCTTTTATCATAAGGACACTTGTACTAGACTGTTTATTGCAGCTCAATTTACAATCGCCAAAATGTGGAAACAGCCTAAATGCCCACCAACCCAGGAATGGATTAACAAGCTGTGGTATATGTATACCATGGAATACTATTCAGCCATTAAAAAAAATGGAGACTTTACATCCTTCGTATTAACCTGGATGGAAGTGGAAGACATTATTCTTAGTAAAGCATCACAAGAATGGAGAAGCATGAATCCTATGTACTCAATCTTGATATGAGGACAATTAATGACAATTAAGGTTATGGAGGGGGGAAGCAGAAAGAGGGATGGAGGGAGGGGGGGTCGGTGGGGCCTTAGTGTGTGTCACACTTTATGGGGGCAAGACATGATTGCAAGAGGGACTTTACCTAACAATTGTAATCAGTGTAACTGGCTTATTGTACCCTCAATGAATCCCCAACAATAAAAAAAAAAAAAAAAATTGAAAAAAAAAAAAATAGTCTCATCCTAGGCTGGGCGTGGTGGCTCATGCCTATAATCATAGCACTCTGGGAGGCCAATACAGGTCTTGAGCTCAGGAGTTCAAGACCAGCCTGAAAATTAGGCGGACATTGTGGCAGGCATTTATACTCCCAGCTATTCAGGAGGCTGAGGCAGGAGGATCTCTTGAGCCCAGGAGTCTGAGGTTGCTGTGAGCTATGATGACGCCATGAAACTCTACCCAGGGCAGCAAAGAGACTCCATCTCAGAACAAAAAAAATAGTCTCATCCTGTTTGGTCACTATTAAGCAGTAGAGCTTTAGAACACAGAGAGACTTTTTCTTCCTTTCCTCTTCATTTCTCATCTCTTTTTCTCCATTGTTTCATTCTGAAGCTCAACAAGTCATTTTATTAGGCAGCCATTTGCCTGTGCTCTGCCTGTTAGCAGCCACTGTTCACCTGAACGGCCATTTCCTGCAGGGCACTGCTGGTCAGCCCCTAACAAGGCTGGATGAACCTATGGGCTGACACCAGGGGATTGTTTATTCACTTCCAAGGCCTGCTGTAGTAGATAAGTTGGGGAACTGGTCTCCATGGTACCCATCAAGGACCCAAGGCACTCTGTGCACCCAGTAAAGTGTTGATTAACTATAAATCTAGTCTAGAGTAAAAATGCTTTGAGATAGGAAGATACTGTATAACTTTGTAACCTATGACGGGGAATCTGTTTACCTTATGAGTAAGAGCATTGCTGATGTTTATTTTTACTGTGAGAATAAAAGTAACAAAGGGAAAGAGAAGGGAAGATCTCTTGGGGGAGACATCCCTACTGCTCTCTGGAATTGCTGACTTTCTGTAAATAAAAGTGAAATTGTTGATCTCTCATCCCCACTTCTCTGTTGATTGGCTTGAGTAACAGGTGAACAGACTCCTCCAGCAACATGCCCCCATCCATTTTACACATAGACCCCACCCATTCCGGTTTGAGATGAAAGGAACAGGATAACGCATATGGCTTCCTTTGCTTTAGTGTTCATCCACCTGATTTCCTGACCCAAAATAACATTTTCCTTTTTATTTATTTTTTTTCCTTTTTTTTTTTTTATTAAATCATAGCTGTGTACATTGATATGATCATGGGGCATCATTCACTAGCTTCACAGACCGTTTACCAAGTTTCACATCCCAAAATAACATTTTCAATGTGATCTCACAATTTAGAGTTTACTGGAGTCCTCGCTAGCTTTTGTTATAGGCACAAAAGGCCTATTTACAAAAGGGGCATTTGGGATCAGATGTTTTAATATAGATCACTTGCCTTTCATACATAAAACTACAGGACATTTTAATTTTTTAAAGTAGTTTATTCCTCCATCAAGTATATTGAACTTACTTTGGTTTGAATGGCTTTTAAAAAGAAAGAAGTGAATTTATAAGTTGCTGTTTCTTACATAAAGTTTATAGATAATATCTGACGCTGGATAAAAACATGTGTTTTCTGTTTTGCTCTTCTGGTGACATGGGCTTTGCAGGGATAATTTCTGTCCTTACTTGGTGACAGTTTTTTTTCTGTCCCTGTCTCAGAATATTTTGCTTTAGTCCAGGGTGTCAACCAGCTTATAAAGGCCTTTGTATGGAAAACAGAAATGTCATGATCAAATTCTCAGCCTTGAGTCTGGGATGGATACCAGCTTCTGGAAATTAAAGGAAAGTTAAATTCCTCTCCTCCCTCCTCAGTTGTTAAGACGTAATTTTGAACTATGTGATCATCTTCAAAGACATTTTTAAAAATATCAGTACATTTTAAAATGTATACAGTGTGTTGTGGGTGGCCAGTGAGTTTCGAGGACCCAGGGTGGCTGTCTCCCAGGCCACCCCTGCAGCTGACTCTCCCAGCTGTCAGCAGCTGGACCCTTGATCTCTAGAATTACTTTCTGTAAATCAAAGTGAAATTGTTGATCTCTCATCCCCACTTCCAAATTCTCTCTTCCTACAGTCAGAAGTCAGTGAACTCAACATGATCTTAGCATTGTCTTGCTTCTGCCTTCTTTTTTCAAGATAGGAACACTAACACTTATGAAATGCTCTTATCATACATGACCTCATGGATTAATATGAGAGCCCTTTGAGGAGGTTTTACAAAGCCGGGGGTGAAGGGAACTGCCAGGGGTTGTGTCTTCTGGGGTCCTACAGCCAGTGGCATTGAAATGGGACACAAGGGTTGGAATCAGCTCATCAAACTCCAAATTCCTTCCTCTTTCCTCTGCACACAGCCCTGCAGCTGTTGAAGGGTGTGTCCCTTTTCCTTTAGATCTATCGTGTCTTTGTAATGTCATGTCTCATGGTGTGGGGTAAGGAACTGGAGCAGATACAGCGTAAGAGAAGGTGGTATGTCAGTGTTAACAGCGCCGCTGGAGAAGTCCCTCCAGGAGGCCTGAGAGCCCCATGACACGATTTGTATTTCCCTTGTCTTATAGGTAGGTTAGCAGTTAATAGATACTAGGTTTTTTATCTCTGAAAAAAGTACATGAAGCTTATATGTTGCTTCCAAAGTAGTGAGGAAGGAGAAATGCATTGTGCCTAAAAGGGCTTTATGGACATTTTTCTGTTTTGTTTTTGTTGATAATTGTATTGGTTGGAGGGTTTTCTTCTTTTGGTCTGAAGCTCCTTTTAAGATAGATAGATGATAGATAGATAGATAGATAGATAGATAGATAGATAGATAGATAGATAGATAGATAGATAGATAGATAGATAGATAGATAGATAGATAGATGATAGATAGATAGATATATTGTGGCCCACCTTCTGTTTCTAAAAAGAAAGTTTCATTAGAACTCGCCCACTCTCATTTGTTTGCATGTTGGAATTCAGCAGCCATATGACAATTATGGCAGCAGAGTCGAGTAGTTACATCAAAGATCATGTGGCTGGCAAAAGCTAAAATGTTTACTTTATGACTGTCTGCAGAAAAAGTTGACAGTCTCTGCTTTAGAGATTTGTGTGTTTCTATAAAAGTATAGAGAAAGCCTTGTCCCTTGGTCTTATTGTCTCATACACCTCCCAGCTGGGAGGGTTCCCCGGTTACACCAGCAGAGGTTCAGATGTGAGTCACGGGCTTTTCTGCCATCACTGGCTAAGCTTGTTCTATGTAATCTCAGGAGCCTAAATCTGCCTGGTGTGTAGGGTTGGAGACTCCCATCAGCAGACAGTGGGCAGGAATAAGGCAGAGGAAAACTCCTATTGTCACAGAAAAGGAATAAAGGGTAAGTGAAACCCTTTAAGGGACCTCAATTTCTTGGTTCTGATTCCAAATAGAGCAGTGGTTCTCAAACTTCCTAATGCCATGGGCCTTTAATACAGTTCCTGTGGGTCACGACCCATAGGTTGAGAACCGCTGAAATAGAGGGTCAACTGTATAAGGGTCAATCTTGCCTGTCTGTGAAGGAGTCAGCCCTGTTGGGTCTCCTTTGATTCCAAGTGACACCCTGCTTCTGGCCACCTTCTGGAGCATTATTCCCAGACTCTGGAGTCTTCCATAATGTTCATAATGTGGGAGTTACTTGGGATCAGAATGTCAAAAGAGCCATACAGAATCACAGAATATAAAGTTGAAGCATCACCTGTCACAGCTATTTTATTCTGCCCCTTTCTCAAGGTCAAGGAAGAGGACATCTGTTTCTTAAAAGTTCCAAGTGTGGGGCGGCGCCTGTGGCTCAAGGAGTAGGGCGCCGGTCCCATATGCCAGAGGTGGTGGGTTCAAACCCAGCCCCGGCCAAAAAAGAAAAAAAAAAAAAAAAAAAAAAAAAAAAAAAGTTCCAAGTGTGCCTATTGGAAGCTTTCCTTCCACAGTGACCTCTTATTCAGAATTCTTATGACAATCAGTTGAGATTTAGGGGAGCTCTTTAAATGGTGAGAAATCCCATAAGCAGACACAAGGCTGTCCTTCATGCATTAGCTTTTCATTGTTCTTATAGAATTTTAGAGAATCCCTAACTTCTTCTACCCTGTGAGTAAAAGTTCTTAAAAGGTGTTGTTAGAATTTCCTATGAAAGTTATATTTGTGGCTGCAGTGCCCATGGCTCAGTGGGTAGGGCACTGGCCACATACACCCTGGCAGCGGGTTCAAACCCAGTCTAGGCCAGCTAAACAACGAAAAACTGCAACAAAAACATAGCTGGGCATTCTGTAGTCCCAGCCACTTGGGAGGCTGAGGTAAGAGAATCGTTTAAGCCCAAGAGTTTGAGATTGCTGTGAACTGTGATGCCACGTTGATGATCACATGATAATTGCTTTCTCATTACTGTAACATGAGCATTTGTCTTCATAAGCATATAATACCATTAAAAGGAAGACAAAGTACTAATGTTGGAACGGTGACTACCTTAAGGTAGTAGTTTGCTTATGTCTGACCAATATTGAGTGTTTCTCTGTTTGCTTCAAAATTTTGCCTCCACCCCTATGAGTGTGCTGTGCCTCCCTGGGCACCCCAGTAAGCAGATTAGGAGCCATGGAACTCATCACTTGAACATCACCTTGACTCTTGGCACTGTCCATATTTTATGATTAAAAGAAAGACAGTCTCTAGTATGCACCTTGCCTAGACTTGTGTCAAATTTGCTATCAGGTGTCTTTGAGGCCGAAGCCCACATTTGAGTGAACTCTAAAATATCCTCATACTGGATACTATGTCTGGATAAAAGCCACATCATGTTAAGTTTCTAGTATTAGAGAATAATTAGGACTATTTAGAGATTTTTAACAATTTAAGATTGGCTAATGGTCTTTGAACTTTTATGTGTAATTTTCATGCAGGGTTTCTCATCCTCAGCACTATTGCCATTTGAGGCTGGCTAAGTCTCTGTTTGGGGGCTTGTCCTGGACATTGTAAAATTCTCAGCAGCATCCTGGGTTCTACCCACTAGATGACAATAGCACCTGCCAGCTGTGACAACCAGAAGTGTGTCTAAACATCGTCAGGTATTCCCTAGTGGCAAAGTTGACCTGTGACAACTTTGAGAGAACCACTGCTTTAAATCGCTAATAACCAATCCTGAGTAGGAAGGATTTGTATAACTGCCTTTTCATTCTGGCCATGTATATTGTATCTTAAGTTTTTAAACCACATTATGATGTTATATTTGGGGGGTTTCCCCCTCCCTCTTAAATCCTCTTAGAAATCAATCCTCTAAAGAAGGATTGATCACAGAGTTACTAGGAGCAATACAGGGGTTTGAAATCAAGGTGAATCGGCTTTCCAGAATTGGCTGCATATGGTCTGTTCCTTTAGAAAGTTCTATAAGAATCACACTCAATGCTTTCATCAGTCCCCTTTCATTTTTTTTCTCTTAGAAGAGAAAAAGAAAGGAATTGTGGGGGGAGGAGACAAGATGGCTGACTGAAGCCAGCTTTCCACAGAGGCTCCCGTCCAGTAGGAGAGTTAAAGGACAAAAATTCAGCAAGTAACCTGGTGGATTTGAGCTGCACTAATAAAGAAGGTTGAAGAACGCACGTCAACCCCGCTGAGGTGAGCTGCGACCACAAGGATACAAACAAAAGGTACAAAATCCATCACCAAGTGGACAGGAGTCCCCTCCCCCATTAGAACAGCTCAGAGTGCCCCACAAACAATTGGGCAGAGTTCAAAGGTCCTCCCACTACACTCCACGGCAGAGACCCTCTAAAAACTGGACCTACCTCCCCTACTAGGGTGCCAGATCATCCTCCTGCCAGGCATAAAACTGTATAAACTGTATATAGTCTCTACCTGGAATTCTGAGCTCCCAGCTCTCTCCTTTACTCACATTGAGGTCTAGAGGCCAGTCCTGGTTGGTGGAGACTGGACCGCACGGGAGTGGCAGTTCCCTGAGGCACAGTGCGACAGCTGTCTTTTGGTGACAATACGGCCAGGCATAAAACTGTGTAAAGCTGTGTGTGTTCTCTGCCCACAACCCCAGGCTCCCAGCGCTCCCCACACTCCCCTCTGCTCTCGCTCCAAGGTCTGGAGGCCTGTCCCCCAAGGGTCCAGACTCTTGGGTGATTGCTCGAGGGTGTAGACAGTGCTGGGCTGCAGCCGGTTGGTGCAGACTCTGGGGTACGGGAGCGGAGAGAGGATGGTTGGCCGGAAGGGAGCTACACCGGAGCAGCGGTTGCCTGAGCCATAAAACAGCAGCCCTCTTTTGCTAGCCCTCTTTTGCTAGCAATATGCCTTACTACCGAATATTCTGAAGCCACACCCCCTGTCTCCCTGGGCAACCAGAGACTCTGAGTATAGGATTTGCCTGAGGCTACTCCAACTTGCAAACTGGGGAAACTCCCAGGGTGGGGCTGACCCAGAGGTCTGCTTTACTAAACCTAAGACTCACCTGGCCCTCAGGGGATCATCAGCCTATAGACAATACAAGAGCAAAGACAAGCTGATTTGGAACTCAATTCAGCTTCTCTTCTGCAGGAACCTCAGAGTTGTTCTGTTCTATTCTGTCAGTAACATTAATCAGGGGCGAGACTAGACCTGAGTGAAAACCCCCCAACCTTCATCAAGTGCCCGAGGTTGTCAGGCCTCACCTCCTCCTGCTAGAGAGAGGCAGAGCGCAGTGGCCTGGCAGACTTCCTTGTGATTCAGGCAGGTGCAAACTCCTGGAGTACCGATTCACTACAGCCAACTGGGTCAGCCAACTGCAGGGCTATCAGTGACTGGGTGTGACAGCGGTGCAAGGTAGGGAAGGAGGCATCAACCTTCTCAGACTGATCTATTGGCTGGGTGGCTCCTCCTGACTCCACGCAGCACTGGAGCAAGCCACACCAGAGTAGTCACCAGACCCCTGTGATCCAGTTCCCAGAGACCTCTTAAACTCTCTCACCCGAGACAGGTGCAGACTGAACAATTGATTTGGACTTTTTGAATTGAACCAGTCGCCTGAGGACAAATAAGGTGGTGCCCTGGGTGCACGGTGGTAGGAAGATTTGATTTTTCTTTTCCAATTGTTTGCCATTGGGGGGTGGGGTGACTTAATTGCTGATATTTCTCCACAGCTGAGACTTCAATCCAGAGTATCTGTTTCACTAGGGTGGAACAGAAACCAGCTGAAAACAAGACAGAACCACTTAGCCCCACCACACCAGACAGGGCCCCAGTTTCTCAGACCATGAAGGAAAGTACTACCAAATCCAAAAGGAGGGGGGCCAGCCATGTAGCAGCACCTCTTGCCCCCTACCATAAGAATGTGACCTTTTGTAACTGCTCCAGGAAATAGCCCCGAGCTAAAGCAGATAACCGGTAACCGGTTCTGAGAAAAGAGCTAAGCAAATGTTTAACTGCTGATCTTGTCTTAAGACAGATGAGTAATGAACCAGAGTTCTTCTTATCTGGAAAGCCCCTGCTATGTCTGCTACCCCTCCCTACCTTGTGGTTTTTGCCTTTATAAGCTTGTAAAACCTGCTGTTCGGGGCTTGACTCCTCTGCTCCTGAAAGAGTTACGAGTTAAGCCCCAGCATGCTGGAATAAAATCCTCTTGCTGATTGCATCAAGTGTCGTCTCTTGAGGTTGATTGGGGTCGTCGTTGTTCAGGACAGAGTGGGGGGTCCTGTCCCAGGTCTTTCATTTGGGGGCTCATCCGGGATTTGACAACCACCCCTCACCTGCAGAGTCGACGTTGGAGGTAAGAAAGGGGTACCCCGAAAACTGTCTGGTCTGTGTTTTCAGTCCTTTGTTCTGGTCTGTGTTTTCAGTCCTTTGTTTGACTCTGTGTGCGCGCTTTTGATTTCGCAGCCATTCGGCACCTTGTGAGAGTGGCCGGACAGTGGTCGGTAGACGTGCCCAGAGGACCACAGGCTGAAATCCTGGGGGACGCCCCAGGAATTGAGGAGAACCAGGGATGCCTGGTTGTCTCCTGCTGTAAGGGCACTGATTGAGTCCGGTTGTTCGATCAAAAATTACGGGAAACGTGCCCTTCTGATTCTGTTGTAGACTTGTGAGGGACCAAGTGTGGTAGGTAGGTCCTTGTATCTGTAATATTTCTGTTATTCCTGTTATTTGTGTTTCTGACATATCTACTGACGATGGGACAGACTGTGACAACCCCTCTGAGTTTGACTCTAGATCATTGGACTGAAGTGAAGAGAAGAGGTCGTGACCTGTCAGTAGAGGTTAAAAAAGGCCCATGGCAGACTTTCTGCTCCTCGGAGTGGCCCACTTTTAATGTCGGCTGGCCCTCAGGAGGAACCTTTGACTTATCTCTTATTTTTGCTATCAAAGAGATTGTTTTTCAGAGAGGACCGGGAGCCCATCCGGATCAACAACCTTACATTATAGTCTGGCAGGACCTGGTGCAGAATCCGCCCCCCGGGTTCAGCCGTGGACTGCCACATCCAGGCCCCCGTCTAATCCTCGGGTGCTCGCTGTCCAATCTTCCGGTTCCAGAAAAGGGGGCGACAGCTCGGACCCCCCTAAGAAGATCTACCCGGAAATTCAGGCTGATCATCTTCTCCTCAACCCTCCACCCCCTCCTCCCCCATACCCTCCCGCCTTGGCTCCTGTTGGGGGGCAGGGAGGACCAGCATCGCCGGATCCGGCGATTGCCCCCTCTGCACCCCCGGGGGAACCTTCACTGGGGCCCGCAAAAGATACCAGGAGTCACCGCCGGGGAGGAATGTCTCCCGACACTACTGTTGCCCTGCCCCTGAGGGCATACAGCCACCCGCCGGTGGCAACAGATGAAGGACCACCTCCTCTCCAGCCCCTCCAGTACTGGCCATTTTCTTCCGCAGACCTGTATAACTGGAAAACTAATCACCCCCCTTTTTCAGAAGACCCCCAACGCCTGACTGGGCTGGTAGAGTCCCTGATGTTCTCTCATCAGCCCACATGGAATGACTGCCAGCATCTCATACAGACTCTCTTCACTACTAAAGAGAGGGAGAGGATTTTACTAGAAGCTAGGAAGAATGTACTCGGGGCGGACGGGCGTCCTTCCCAGTTCCCAAACATCATCAAGGCTGCCTTTCCCCTCTCCAGACCTGACTGGGACTTCAACACGGCAGAAGGTAAGGAGCGACTGACAGTCTATCGCCAGGCTCTAGTGGCTGGCCTCCGTGGGTGGCAAGATGCCCCACTAATTTGGCTAAGATAAGAGAAGTAATACAGGGGGCCACGGAACTCCCCTCAGTGTTTCTTGAGCGTCTAATGGAAGCTTTTAGGCGCTACACCCCATTTGACCCTGCCTCTGAAGGACAGAGGGCTTCTGTGGCTATGACTTTCATAGGGCAGTCAGCTGTAGACATTAAAAGAAAGCTGCAGAGGATTAAAGAATTGCAGGACTATACCTTGCAGGATTTAGTTAAAGAAGCTGAAAAAGTATACCATAAAAAAGAAACTGAGGGAAAAAAAGAGCAGAGAAAGGAGAAAGAGAGAGAGGAAAGGGAAAATAAGAGAGACCGAAGACAGGAGAAAAACTTAACATGGATTTTGGCCGCAGTAGTAGGGGAGAAGAGCCAGGAACAGACCCTAGGTAGAACTAAGAAGTCAGGTAGCCTGAGCAACCGTGTCCCGTTAGATAAGGATCAATGTACCTACTGTAAGAAGAAGGGGCACTGGGCCAGGGAATGTCCTAAAAAAAAGGAAGAAAGAACTCTCCAAGAAAGTACTGGCCTTAGAAGAAGAAGAAAATTAGTGGGGACAGGGCTCGGAACCCCTCCCCGAGCCTAGGGTAATACTTAAGGTGGAGGGGAAGCCAGTTGAGTTCCTAGTAGACACTGGAGCTCAACACTCAGTCCTACTCAAACCATCAGGACCCATCTCCAAGAAAAAATCTTGGGTTGTAGGGGCCACAGGGCATCAGCAGTACTCATGGACTACCTGCAGATCAGTAGATCTGGGAGTGGGATGGGTAACCCACTAGTTCTTAATTATCCCTGAGTGCCCTGCGCCCCTCCTTGGGAGAGATTTACTCACCAAAATGGAAGCCCAAATCACTTTCACTCCTGATGGCCCAGAGGTAACCCAGAATAAGAGAGTAACAGCCCTGACCATGCATTTGGAGGATGAACATAAACTCTTTGAAAAGCAGCGGGAGAAAGGGACTAGTCTCATACATGACTGGCTAGAAAAATATCCCGGGGCATGGGCCGAAACTGCCAGAATGGGACTGGCTGCAAAAAGGCCGCCTATAGTCATAGAACTCAAAGCTACTTCCACTCCTGTAGCAGTGCGCCAGTATCCTATGACTAGGGAAGCTCGGGAAGGAATTAGGCCTCACATTCAGCGTCTCCTACAGCTGGGCATACTAGTAAAGTGCCAGTCACCATGGAACACCTCCTTATTACCCGTCAAGAAACCCGGCACAGAAGACTATCGCCCTGTGCAGGATTTGAGAGAAGTAAACAAGCGGGCGCAAGACATCCACCCCACCGTGCCTAACCCTTACAATCTGTTAAGCTCTCTCCCTCCAGACCATATTTGGTACACCATCCTGGATTTGAAGGAAGCCTTCTTCTGCCTCCGACTGCACTCCTCTAGCCAGAACATCTTCACATTTGAATGGAGAGACCCAGACTCTGGAACAACGGGGCAATTAACATGGACCCTACTTCCACAGGGATTCAAGAACTCCCCAACCATCTTTAATGAAGCCCTCCACCAAGACCTAGCTCACTTTCACGCCAGCCACCCTCAGGTAACGCTCCTACAATATGTAGATGACTTACTACTAGCTGGAACGACAAAGGAAGAGTGCCATCGGGGCACAGAACTGTTGCTGAAAGAACTAGCCCGCTTAGAATATCGAGCCTCCGCCAAGAAGGCCCAGATCTGCCAGAAAGAGGTAATGTACCTGGATTACACCCTAAGAGGAGGGCAGAGATGGTTAACAGAAGCCAGGAAGCATACTGTGACTCAGATTCCAGTTCCCCACTTGCCCCGCCAGGTGCGAGAATTCTTAGGGACTACGGGGTTCTGCCGCTTATGGATACCGGGGTTTGCTACTCTGGCAGCCCCCCTCTACCCTTTGACCAAGGAAAGCACTCCCTTCGAGTGGAGTGCCAGCCAACAGCGGGCCTTTGACAACATTAAAAAGGCATTATTATCAGCCCCGGCTCTGGCTCTACCAGATATAACAAAGCCCTTTGTCCTATACGTAGATGAGAAGAGAGGAGTGGCCTGAGGGGTGCTGATGCAACCTTTAGGGCCATGGAAAAGACCGGTAGCATACCTCTCCAAGAAATTAGACCCCGTCGCTGGTGGTTGGCCAGCCTGTCTGAGGTCTGTGGCGGCAGTGGCGGTACTGGTAAAAGATGCAGACAAATTGACTATGGGGCAGAAGTTGACAGTCATTGCCCCCCATGCCTTAGAAAGCATCATCAGACAGCCCCCTGATCGGTGGCTGTCCAATGCCCGCATGACACACTACCAGAGTCTCCTATTAAATGGAGACAGAGTCCAGTTTGGCCTGCCTGTCATCCTCAACCCGGCTACCCTACTACCTGATACCTCTGTCCAGGAGGATGTATTACACACATGCCAAAAAGTACTGGCTGAGGAAACTGGAACTCGGAGGGACCTCTGTGATCAGCCCCTGCCGGATGCCCAACTGACCTAGTTCACTGATGGGAGCAGCTCCATAATAGAAGGTAAAAGGGTGGCCGGGGCGGTGGTAGTAAACAATAAACAGACCATCTGAGCAAGTAGTCTGCCTGAAGGGACGTCAGCCCAGAAGGCCGAGCTAGTCGCCTTGACCCAGGCCTTACGTTTGGCAGAAGGGAAAAAGGTTAACATATACACTGATAGCAGGTATGCTTTTGCTACAGCCCATGTCCGTGGGGCCATTTACAGGCAGTGAAGACTGTTAACTTCAGCAGAAAAAGAAATTAAACACAAGGAAGAAATCCTAAGTCTACTGGAGGCTGTTCACCTCCCTAAGAGAGTGGCCATAATCCACTGCCCTGGACATCAGAAAGGGGGGTCCAGAGTTGCCGAGGAAAACCAAAGAGCCGACCAAGAAGCTAAACAAGTGGCTCAAGGGCTCAACATCCTACCGCTATATGAAAACACTTTAAGGCCTAGCCTTAAAGAAATAGCACCCCCCCTTATCAAAAACTTTAAATATTCGGAACGAGATCTCGAGAGGATGGACAGATTAAGCCTCCACCTAGAATCCCCAGAGAAGATCCAAGAAACCCTGGAAGGGAAAAACATCCTCCCTGAGGAGCAGGCAATCACCTTTCTCAGACAACTTCATAAATTAACCCATCTGGGCCCCAAACATCTGAAAACCATTGTTCAGTCCTCTCCATACTATATTATAGAATTAAGTAAGCTCGTTGATGCAGCTGTAAAAGAGTGCAGACCTTGCCAATTACTAAACACCCAGCCTAGCACACTACCTCAGGGAAAACGACTCCGAGGGGAGCGCCCTGGAAGCTACTGGGAAACAGATTTTACTGAAATTAAGCTGGCTAAGTACGAATACAAGTACTTGCTAGTGTTCATAGACACTTTCTCAGAATGAGTCGAAGCTTTTCCTACAAAGAGGGAGACTGCTCAAGTTGTGGCCAAAATAATATTAGAAGAGATTTTTCCAAAATTTAGACTACCCAAAGTAATCTGATCTGACAGCAGTCCTGCTTTCGTTACCCAGTCAGGGTTTGGCCAAAATCCTAGGGCTTAAATGGAAATTACATTGTGCTTATCAGCCCCAGAGCTCAGGGCAGGTAGAGAGAATGAATAGAATCCTAAAAGAGGCCATGACTAAATTATCCTTAGAGACTGGCATTACTGACTGAACAGTCCTCCTTCCCTTTGCCCTGTTCCATGTGCGCAACACCCCTAGTACTCTCAAGCTGACCCCCTTTGAAATCCTATATGGAGCTCACCCCCCGCTCGTTAACATGCAGCACCTCCCTTCCCCAGAATCTTACTCCTCTCAATCTCTATACACCAGATTAAAAACCCTTGAAACTGTGCAAAAGGAAGTGTAGAGCTGGCTGATCGAAGCCTACAAGCCTGGAGATCTGCAAATACCTCACCAGTTCCAGGTTGGAGATTCGGTGTACATCCAGCACCACTGGACAGCCAACCTTGAACCACAGTGGAAAAGGCCATACCTAGTACTGCTCACAACCCCGACCGCAGTAAAAATTGATGGCATCGCAGCCTGGATCCACGCGTCTCATGTCAAACCAGCACCGCCGCCAGACTCCGGGTGGAAAGTGGAAAAGACGGACAACCCCCTCAAGCTCCGCATCCGCCGCAGTAGCCCTGCTGCTGCTGATACAACTCCCGGGGATAAGTAGCTCCGGTCCCAATCCCCACGCCCCCCAGAGGTTAACCTGGCAGGTTCTCTCTCAGACTAGTAATGTAGTATAGAGTACTATAAAAGAGAACTTTCCTTGAACCTAGTGGCCGTCCCTCACCCCAGATATTTACGCCTTAATAGCAGGGCTAGATAATTGGAATATCCCCGATGAGACCTTTAAAGAGGTTCCATCGAGCCTTGATCATCATTTGGCAAAGCGCTCGCTTACCCAAAGCTCCACATCCCAAGGCCAGTACATTGCAGACGCCCCTGGCTGTGGCAACTTGCCCACCCAGCGCCGGATGCGACAAACAGAGTTCTATATCTGTCCCCGGGACGGGAGAACGAGAAGCCAGGCCAACAGATGTGGGGGGATAGAAAATTTCTATTGTAAGCAATGAGAATGTGAAACGACTGGGCAGGCATCCTGGCACCCCATCTCCTCTTGAAACTTAATAACCGTAAAGAGAAGCAGTACCAAGGCAGGGTCAAACCCCCTAAATATTTCCTTCACGGAAAGAGAAAAACAAGCCCGAGATTAAATAAAAGAAAAAACATGAGGATTCCGTTTCTATATGTCAGAGTAGGATAAAGGATTTACCTTCTTTATCAAATTAAAAATAGAAACCCCCGTCGCTGTCCAGATAGAACCCAACATCGTACTCTCAGGACAGCAGCCGCCAGCCAGGCTGCCTATTTCCCCCCGTATGCCCCAGACCCCAGGGAGCACCCCAGAGAGCACCCAATTAACTGGGGCCAGCACAGCCCCATCACCTGTGGAACTATCTCCCCAGGTAACATCCCCGGAGACTCCAAGCACCGGGCAGAGACTCCTTAACTTAATACAGGAGACTTTCAATGTCCTCAATACTTCCAACCCTAATCTTACTGAATCTTGCTTATTGTGCCTAGCCTCAGGCCCGCCCTATTATGAAGGGATCGCCTTCTCAGGTATCTTCCAAAATACCACCTCCCATAATTCCTGTGACTGAGAGTCCAAGATCACCCTTACAGCAGTCTCTGGACGAGGCACTTGCCTAGGCACGATCCCGGAAAATTGCCAGCATCTGTGTAATCAGACCATAAAAAGCCCGTCAACCACTACCAATTATTATCTAATGCCCCCTAAAAGAGAATAGTGGGCTTGCAGCACCCGGCTAACCCCGTGCATTTCCTCATCAGTGTTTAACTCCACTACAGACTACTGTATCCTCGTACAGTTAATACCTAAAGTTATCTACCACAAGGCGAGTTCCTTCAGGCAGAATTCGATCTCAGACCCCGTAGACAGAAGAGGGAACCAGTCTCTATTACCCTAGCTGTCCTGATGGGTATAGGAGTGGTAGCCGGAGTAGGAACAGGAACGGCTGCGCTTGTCCAGACCCCACAGTATCTCGAAGAACTGCGAGCAGCCGTAAATGAGAACCTAAAAGCCATAGAACAATCAATCACAAAACTAGAAGAGTCACTGTCCTCCTTATCTGAAGTAATATTGCAGAATAGACGGGGACTCGATCTCCTGTTGCTAAAAGATGGAGGGTTATGCACTGCACTGAGAGAAGAATGCTGTTTCTATATAGATCACTCTAGCATGGTAAAAGACTCCATGTCTAAACTCAGAAAGAGACTAAAAAAAAGGCAACGAGACCGTAAAGAGAAGCAGGCCCATCAAGGGTAGTTTGAAATTTGGTACAACCAGTCCCCCTGGTTCACCACTCTCATTTCCAGTGTAATAGGTCCCCTTATTATACTGCTTCTAATTCTTACCTTTGGGCCCTGCATTTTCAACCATATATTCACCTTCGTCCAGGAGAGAGTGAGTGCTGTACAAGTATTAATGCTCAGGCAGCATTACCAGTCTCTCCGCCGGGACGATAGCCATGAGAATAAATACATAGAGCCAGAAGTTCCATAATTAGAACTTCCCAAAAAACAAATGGGGGAATGAAGGAAAGTACTACCAAATCCAAAGGGGGGGGGCCAGCCATGTAGCAGCACCTCTCGCCCCCTACCATAAGAATGTGACCTTTCGTAACTGCTCCAGGAAATAGCCCCGAGCTAAAGCAGATAACCGTTAACCGGTTCTGAGAAAAGAGCTAAGCAAATGTTTAACTGCTGATCTTGTCTTAAAACAGATGAGTAATGAACCAGAGTTCTTCTTATCTGGAAAGCCCCTGCTATGTCTGCTACCCCTCCCTATCTTGTGGTTTTTGCCTTTATAAGCTTGTAAAACCTGCTGTTCGGGGCTTGACTCCTCTGCTCCTGACAGAGTTATGAGTTAAGCCCCAGCATGCTGGAATAAAATCCTCTTGCTGATTGCATCAAGTGTTGTCTCTTGCAGTTGATTGGGGTCATCGTTGTTCAGGACAGAGTGGGGGGTCCTGTCCCAGGTCTTTCAACCACAACATTGTACAGGGCCTCGACAAAGCCCCAGGGGAAAAAATCAGAGGGAGTAAAACAACCATGGGGCGGAATCAGCGGAAAAACTCTGGTAACATGAATAACCAGAATAGATCAACCCCCCCCCCCAAGGAAAGATATGGCAGATGCAATTAAAGATCCCATTCATAAACAACTGGCTGAGATGTCAGAACTTGAATTCAGAATTTGGATTACAGACAAGATTAACAAAGTGGAATTAGGAATTCGAGGAGAAATTTCAAAAGTTGTCTCAAGAATTTAACGAATTTAAAGACAAAACCACCAAGGACTTAGACACACTGAAGCAAGAATTTGCATCCCTCAAAGATATGAAAAATACAGTAGAATCCCTCAGCAACAGAATGGAGCAAGCAGAAGAAAGGATTTCTGACATTGAAGATAAAGCCTTTGAACGCTCCCAAACTCTCAAAGAGGAAGAGAAATGGAGAGCAAAAATGGATCATTCTCTCCGAGAGCTCTGGGATAATTCGAAGAAGGCAAATATCCGAATCATAGGAATTCCAGAAACAGATGAAGTGGCCTCGCTGGGCACAGAGGCCCTTCTGCATGAAATTATGAAAGAGAATTTTCCAGACATGCCTAGAGATTGTGAAATTCAGATAGCGGACAGCTTCAGAACCCCAGCATGACTCAACCCCAATAAGACATCCCCCAGGCATATCATAATTAACTTCACCAAAGTTAATATGAAGGAGAAAATCCTCAAAGCTGCCAGGAGAAAGAAAACCATTACCTTCAAAGGGAAGAATATTAGAATGACTGCAGATCTCTCTGCTGAAACTTTTCAAGCCAGAAGAAGGTGCCTTTTAATCTCCTAAAGCAAAATAACTTTCAATCCCAGAACTTGTATCCAGCTAAACTGAGTTTCATTTATGATGGAGAAATTAAATACTTTAATGACATTCATATGTTGAAGAAATTTTCCATAACCAAACCAGCTCTTCAGGATATTCTCAGACCTATCCTCCATAATGACCAACCCAATCCTATACCACAAAAGTAAACTCACTCAGAAACTTCAGATCAAACTCCAATTTCCACACTGGCAAAAGGATTAAAAATGCCCACTGGACTTTTGAGAAACTCTATACCCAAAACTTCACCAGACTCATCAATATTCTCCATTAATGTGAATGGCTTAAACTGTCCTCTAAATAGGCATAGGTTAGCTGACTGGATACAAAAACTCAGGCCAGATATCTGTTGCATACAAGAGTCACATCTTAACTTAAAAGACAAATACAGACTCAGGGTGAAAGGATGGTCATCCATATTTCAGGCAAATGGTAATCAGAAAAAAGCAGGTGTTGCAATTTTATTTAAGCCAACGAAAGTAAGGAAGGACAAGAATGGTCACTTCATATTTGTTAAGGTTAATACTCAATATGATGACATCTCAATTATTAATATCGATGCACCCAACCAGAATGCACCTCAATTTATAAGAGAAACTCTAACAGACATGAGCAACTTGATTTCCTCAAGTTCCATAATAGTCGGAGATTTCAACACTCCTTTGGCAGTATTGGATCGATCCTCCAACAGGAAGCTGAGCAAAGAAATCTTAGATTTAAACCTAACCATCCAACAGTTGGATTTAGCAGACATCTACAGAACATTTCATCCCAACAAAACTGAATACACGTACCTCTCATCAGCCCATGGAACTTACTCCAAAATCAATCACATCTTAGGTCACAAGTCTGACCTCAGTAAATTTAAAGGAATAGACATTATTCCATGCATCTTCTCGGACCACTATGGAATAAAACTTGAGCTGAGGAACAACAGGAATCTGCATACTCATACAAAAACATGGAAGTTAAATAACCTCATGCTGAATGATAGCTGGGTCAGAGATGAGATTAAGAAAGAAATCACCAACTATTTGGAACAAAACAACAATGAGTACATGAACTATCAGAACCTCTGGGACACCGTAAAGGCAGTTCTAAGAGGGAAAGTTATAGCACTGAAAGCCTTCCTCAAGAGAACGGAAAGAGAGAAAGCTAACAACTTAATGGGACATCTCAAGCAACTGGAAAAGGAAGAACATTCCAACCCCAAACCCAGTAGAAGAAAAGAAATAACCAAAATTAGAGCAGAATTAAATGAAATTGAAAACAAAAGAATAATAGAACAGATCAATAAATCAAAAAGCTGGTTTTTTGAAAAGGTCAATAAAATAGATAAACCTTTGGCCAACCTAATCAGGAAAAAAAGAGTAAAATCTCTAATCTCATCAATCAAAAACAACAAAGACGAAATAACAACAGTCTCCTCAGAAATCCAAAAAATCCTTAATGAATATTACAAGAAACTGTATTCTCAGAAATATGAAAATCTGAAAGAAATTGACCGATACTTGGAAACACGTCACCTTCCAAGACTTAGCCAGAATCAAGTGGAAATGTTGAACAGGCCCATATCAAGTTCGGAAATAGCATCAACCATACAAAACCTCCCTAAAAAGAAAAGCCCAGGACCAGATGGTTTCATGTCAGAATTCTACCAAACTTTTAAAGAGAAATTAGTACCTATATTACTCAACCTGTTCCAAAAGGTAGAAAAAGAAGGAAGACTACCTAACACGTTCTATGAAGCAAACATCACCCTGATCCCCAAACCAGGAAAAGACCCAACAAGAAAAGAAAATGATAGACCAATATCACTAATACGTATAGATGCAAAAATATTCAACAAGATCCTAACAAACAGAATCCAGCAACACATCAAACAAATTATACATCATGACCAAGTCGGTTTTATCCCAGGGTCTCAAGGCTGGTTCAATATACGTAAATCTATAAATGTAATCCAGCACATAAACAAATTAAAAAACAAAGACCATATGATTCCCTCAATCGATGCAGAAAAAGCTTTTGATAATATCCAGCATCCCTTCATGATCAGAACACTTAAGAAAATCGGTATAGAAGGGACATTTCTTAAACTGATAGAGGCCATCTACAGCAAACCCACAGCCAATATCATATTGAATGGAGTTAAATTGGAATCATTTCCACTCAGATCAGGAACCAGACAAGGCTGCCCATTGTCTCCATTGCTTTTTCACATTGTAATGGAAGTTTTAGCCACCGCAATTAGGGAAGAAAAGGTGATCAAGGGTATCCATATAGGGTCAGAAGAGATCAAACTTTCGCTCTTCTCAGATGATATGATTGTATATCTGGAAAACACTAGGGACTCTACTACAAAACTCTTAGAAGTGATCAAGGAATACAGCAGCGTCTCAGGTTACAAAATCAACATTCATAAATCGGTAGCCTTTATATATACCAACAATAGTCAAGTTGAAAAAACAGTTAAGGACTCTATCCCATTCACAGTAGTGCCAAAGAAGATGAAATATTTGGGAATTTATCTAACAAAGGACGTGAAAGATCTCTATATAGAGAACTATGAAACTCTAAGAAAAGAAATAGCTGAAAATATTAACAAATGGAAAAACATACCATGCTCATGGCTGGGAAGAATCAACATTGTTAAAATGTCCATACTACCCAAAGCTATATATAATTTCAGTGCAATCCCTATTAAAGCTCCACTGTTATACTTTAAAGATCTTGAAAAAACAAAACTTCACTTTATATGGAATCAGAAAAAAACACGAATAGCTAAGACATTACTCAGAAATAAAAACAAAGCAGGAGGAATTACGCTACCAGACCTCAGACTATACTACAAATCGATAGTGATCAAAACAGCATGGTATTGGCACAAAAACAGAGAAGTAGATGTCTGGAACAGAATAGAGAACCAAGAGATGAATCCAGCTACTTACCGTTATTTAATCTTTGACAAACCAATTAAAAACATTCAGTAGGGAAAAGATTCCCTATTTAACAAATGGTGCTGGGCGAACTGGCTGGCGACCTGTAGAAGACTGAAACTGGACCCACACCTTTCACCATTAACTAAGATAGACTCTCACTGGATCAAAGATTTAAACTTAAGACATGAAACTATAAAGATACTAGAGGAGAGTTCAGGGAAAACCCTTGAAGAAATTGGGCTGGGCTAGTATTTTATGAGAAGGACCCCCCGGGCAATTGAAGCGGCTTCAAAAATACACTACTGGGACTTGATCAAACTAAAAAGCTTCTGCACAGTCAAGAACACAGTAAGTAAAGCAAGCAAACAGCCCTAAGAATGGGAGAGGATATTTGCAGGTTATGTCTCCGACAAAGGTTTAATAATCAGAATCCACAGAGAACTCAAATGCATTAGCAAGAATAGAACAAGGGATCCCATCGCAGGCTGGGCAAGGGATTTGAAGAGAAAATTCTCTGAAGAAGACAGGCGCATGGCCTTCAGACATATGAAAAAATGCTCATCATCTTTAATCATCAGAGAAATGCAAATCAAAACTACTTTGAGATACCATCTAACTCCAGTGAGACTATCCTATATCACAAAAATCCCAAGACCAGAGATGTTGGCGTGGATGTGGAGAAAAGGGAACACTTTTGCACTGCTGGTGGGAATGCAAATTAATACATTCTTTTTGGGAAGAGATGTGGAGAACACTTAGAGATCTAAAAGTAGATCTGCCATTCAATCCTGTAATCCCTCTACTGGGCATATACCCAGAAGACAAAAAATCACATCATAACAAAGATATTTGTACCAGAATGTTGCAGCCCAATTCATAATTGCTAAGTCATGGAAGAAGCCCAAGTGCCCATTGATCCACGAATGGATTAATAAATTGTGGTATATGTACACCATGGAATATTATGCAGCCTTAAAAAAAGATGGAGACTTTACCTCTTTCATGTTTACATGGATGGAGCTGGAACATATTCTTCTTAGTAAAGTATCTCAAGAATGGAAGAAAAAGTACCCAATGTACTCAGCCCTACTATGAAACTAATTTAGGGTTTTCATATGAAAGCTATAACCCAGTTACAACCTAATAATAGGAGGAAGGGGGAAAGGGAGGGGAGGAAGGAAAGAGGTGGGTAGAGGGAAGAGGATTGGTGGGATTACACCAGCGGTGCATCTTACAAGGGTATATGTGAAACCTGGTAAATGGTCTGTGAAGCTAGTGAATGATGCCCCATGAATATATCAATGTACACAGCTATGATTTAATAAAAAAAGAAAAAAAAAAGAAAGGAATTGTGGATGTCAGTTTGGTGAGTAAGTTATTTTTCCCACTTCTCAGAAGCTTTCCAAACATACCAGGGTTTTTCTGTTGTTCCCATGGTCTCTTGCCAGTGCTAGATTTTATTAAAATTCCATATTGTCCCAGAATAGTAAAACTCCTTTGAAATTTCTCTGAGCCGGTGCCCTCCGGAGATACTGTCTCCTACAAAGTGTTAGTCATTCTTTAAGGACAGAAAATGGACTTGTAATTTCCACACAACTTGAATAGCCCCTGACTTAAAAGGAGCAGTGGAATTGTGAGAGTGGTGTTATCGCCATCTGATTCTATCATCAAAAGGACGTTAGGTCGTCCCATCTGGCACTTCCCGTGTGGTGTGCCAACATGCTATGACATATGTTTGGCCCACTGCTGTGTGGCAGGGGAGCCTCACATCACTGACCCCCTCAGCTCTTCTGTACTTTGCACTCAATTTGTAAGAGTAATCAGGATGATGCATGAGTTTTGCTTCCCATGCTAACTTTCTATCCTAATGTGAATAAGATATATCTCCCTTAGCTACATGGTACCAGGCAACTGCAAGTTTCCAGATTCTGGCAGGTTATTTGTTGTTGTTTGGTCAAGAATAGAAAAATTCATTTCAAACATGCTCATTCTTAATATGTTTGTTATTTGCAAGGAGTCACACAGGCATTTGGGAATTGTTTCTTTTCATAACAGGGCAGACAAGCACCTTCATCTTCATTATATTAGTAACACTTTTCCTGACTCATGCATGGGAGCTTTCCTTACATTAGCAGGCGCCCAGGAGGTTTATGTTTTAGCTTATGGTGCATGGCCAAATCTGTTTGAATCAGCGACTTGGGATTATGAAGGTAGAAAGGGCAAACCTAATTACATACCGCAATTCAGCCTCTTCAGCATTTCTTTTTTCTCAGAGTTCTCAGAGCACAGAGAGCATGAATTACTAGCAGTGATACACGGTGGCTCTTGTGTGTTTCAATTCCTTCCATGCTGGTTTATTTCCGTAAGCAAGTTGATCAAATAATGCCTGGGGTAAACAAGCAGTTTTCTTTCTTTTGAATTTTTTTAAACTTTTAATTGAAAAAAGCTCAATTAAAAGTTTATACACAAATATATTGTGACTAAATCAGTTAACCTCCGCGTACCTAACTCTAAATATTGTTAATCTCATTTCATTTGTACCAGTGGTTCTAAAAGTATAGTCCCATAATAACAGCATCAGCACCACCTAAGAACTTACCAGAAATGTAAATGTCTATATTGAAAGTTCTACCTTATCAGGAACTCAAAGGGGTGGCGCCTGTGACAGATGAGATCTCATGTATGTTTCCCAGGCTGGCCTTAGACTCCTGGGTTCAAGTGACCTTTCCATCTCAATCTCCTGAGCAGCAACTTACAGGTTTGTCCCACTGTGCCTAGGAAACTGTTTTTTTAAACATAAGAGCCTGCCGTATTTAAATAGGCTTACCCATGATCTCTTACTATTTAAAGAAACAGCTGGGCAGGTGCTTCGTGATAAACACTCACACACACACACATACGGTTGTTCATTGTAGTGCCCATGATGAAGAAAACTCGGAAATAACACGTGTCTAGTAGTGAGGGGTTGGTTGAATGAGTCCTGTTTTATCCACTCACTGGGATGCTATGAAATCATTACAGAATGATATCTCTGGTGCTATTTTTAAGTAGAAAAAGCAGTTTTCAAAAGAAATATTCTCATTTTCTTTTCTTTTTTCTGTCCAGGATGGCTGCGTATGGGGGCACTAAAGTGAAGGGGTGGTTGTTTCTATTGTGTACATGAATTTAAGCATGTAAGAAAAAAAGGTAGAATGTTATACGCAGAAACATTAATACTTCCCTTTGGAAAGTATGATTTTGTTAATTTTTACTCTTCAATATTTTAATAATGAGCTCATATATTTATAATGAGGGAAAACAAAGTTATTTTCATTTTGAAAGAGCCTTATCCATTGAATATTAATATAATCTCATTTTGGTTCATTTCTTTTTACATTGGCAGATGGATACATATTCAAGTCAAAAATATATACCATTATTGGAGCAGATTTCTAAGACATACCTAAACTGAAAGAGATAGGAAACATGACTAGACAGTGAGGTTTTTTTTTTATTATTGTCTTATGTTTGATTTCATGCTAATAATGAGGTAAGGGCAGATGGAAGTGTAGCACAACACCCAACCTCCCCTTTTTATTTTAAGCTTTATTATTTATTATTATTTATTATTTATTATTTATTTTAAGCTTTATTATTTTATTTCTCCTTATAGTGGTTTGCTGAAATTTTTCAACAGTGCTGTTTCTCAAATGCATTTCCACATCAGAATCACCTGTGTTACTTTTTTAAAATACTGGTGCCTACTTAACATAAATAAGTTTGAGAGGAGATAATTTGGGGGGTATAAACATATAATTGCCACATAAAAAGAAATGGTTAGCATTCAGAATATATAAAGAAGAACTAAAGGCCTCTTTGTCCACTTTCCTTGGCAAGGGAGGTTGGTTCACCGTCTTCAGCCGACGTTATCTTGTTCTGTAAACCTACATATCAGTATGTAAACCATATCTTTCTCTTTATCAATAAACTTTGTGCACACTTGAAAAAAAAAACTGAAAAAGTCTAATAGAATGAGCAAAAGATAAATTACCAGACAGCTCAAAGAAACTGATACAGGTATGAATAGGGTATTGCACCTCAGTAGTAATCAGAAGAAATTCTATTTTACTCTCACCAAGTTAGCAAAAAATATAAAAGTTGACAGTATCAAGTCTTGGTAAGGACGTGAGGGGTTGGGAATGGGCATATACTACTGCTGGAAGTGAACTTGGTACAACCATTATGAAAGTTGTTAACATGTGTACCATATGACATCAGAGTTGCTCTTTTCTCTATGTTCCCTTGGTAAGGTCCTGCATGAATTCACAGAGAGAATGTGCATTATAACTCATGTTTGTAGTAGCAGAAAATTGGAAACCGTTTAAAGGTCTATTAGGAGACAATGAATAAATAAAATGTAAAATGCATGGCCTAGATCAAAATGGGAGAACTCAAAAACTTAGTATGTTACCAAAAAAAAAAAAAAAATCAAGTTTCAGCCCGGCGCAGGGCTCACACCTGTAATCCTAGCTCTCTGAAAGGCCAAGGATGGTGGATCGCCTGAGCTCAGGAGTTTGAGACCAGCCTGAGCCAGAGCGAGACTTAGTCTCCAAAAATAGCGGGGCTAGTGGCGAGCGCCTGTAGTCCCAGCTACTTGGGAGGCTTAGGCAAGAGAATCGCTTTAGCCCAAAATTTGAAGTTGCTGTGAGCTGTGACAGCACAGCATTCTACACAGGGAGACAAAATGAGACTCTGTCTCAAAAAAAAAAAAAAATCAAGTTTCAAAATAATGTGGACAGGACCACGACAAATAGTTGGAATCTTCTTCTCCTCTACCCCCTCCTTCCCCTTTCCCTTGCCTTCCCAGGAAAAGCTGAGACCAGGCACCAGGGCTGTCCCGTGGCCGCTGCAGCTTCAGCTCCAACCAGGTGGCTGGGCAGTGTCCAGGGCAGTGTGTACTGCGCCTGCACAGGCTTCCACTTAATGCAGGAGTGCTGCTGATTGTGACATCACATCCATCCCCTTGTCACCAGGAAGGAAGACTGAGTCGGAGAGTAGCCAACAAAATGGGTTACTGGACGCACCTCCTGAGTAGCACTGAGTGGAGGCATCAGGAGGGTGGGGACTTATGAACAGGGACCCCCCACCCCCCACCCCAACACTGGGAAGGACCTGGTTTTCAGTGTTGAGACATGGGGTATGATGTAGCCCGTTTCCAGGGGGTTATTGACGAAGACCTTATCTGTCCTATTTGCAGAGGCGTCTTGGCAGAGCCAGTGCAGGCGCCCCATTGTGAGCATGCTTTCTGCAACGCCTGCATCACCCACTGGCTCTCTGAACAACAGACGTGTCCGGTGGACAGCACTGTGCTGACGGTGGCCCACCTGCGCCCTGTACCTCGGATCATGCGGAACATACTGTCAAAGCTGCAGATTGCCTGCGACCACGCTCAGTTTGGCTGCAGTGCCATTGTTCGGCTGGATAACCTCACGTCTCACCTCAGCGATTGTGAGCACAACCCTAAGCGGACTGTGACCTGTGAACAGGGCTGCGACCTGGAGATGCCCAAAGATGAACTGTCAAATCACAACTGCATTAAGCACGTGCGCTCAGTGGTAGAGCGGCAGCAGACACGCCTAGCAGAGCTGGAGAGGACGTCAGCGGAGCACCAGCACCAGCTGGTGGAGCAGAAGCGAGACATCCAGCTGCTAAAGGCGTACGTGCGGGCCATCCGCAGCGTCAACCCCAACCTTCAGAACCTGGAGGAGACGATCGAATATAATGAGATCCTAGAGTGGGTGAACTCCCTTCGACCGGCTAGAGTGACCCGCTGGGGAGGGATGATCTCGACCCCAGATGCTGTGCTCCAGTCTGCGATCAAGCGCTCCCTGGTGGAGAGTGGCTGCCCTGCCTCTATTGTCAACGGGCTGATTGAAAACGCCCATGAGCGCAGCTGGCCCCAGGGTCTGGCCACGCTAGAGACAAGACAGATGAATCGCCGCTTCTATGAGAACTACGCGACCAAACGCATCCCTGGCAAGCAGGCTGTGGTCGTGATGGCCTGTGAAAACCAGCATATGGGCGATGACATGATGCAAGAGCCGGGCCTTGTTATCATATTTGCTCACGGTGTGGAGGAGATGTAGCAGAACTCGACCGGCTATCAAGGAAGAAAATCCCATTGCTCCTGCAGCTGGATCCCGAGTCCTCCCCCGTCCTTAACACTGTGACTTATATTTGAGCTATACATCTCCTGTTTTTTTGGCACCGAAGGGCCCTGGGGTACTTTGCCCAGCCTTTCAGGTGGGAAATCTAAATTTCCTCCTTTTGTCATATTCCTTCCCCTAAAATGTCTGTAAATTCTCTGTCTGGGTGGGGAAATCTCCACCTGTATCCATTGTCCTGCCGAGGGTTCCGGTTCTGGACGTTTTCAGAAGGCATAAAGAGATTGGTTTTTCCCTAAAGGATCAGGGTGGAGTGAGGAATCTAATCAGTCCCTCTCCTCCAAAACCAGGGATCAGAGTAGGCAGGCCTGTGGTCTCCAGCGTTTGAAGGGCAGTTCTGGGGAGCAGACATCCTGAATAAAGATGAGGGTAGAGCCAACACCTAGAAATAGTGAGGCCTGTGACTGGCCATCACTGACAGCCCTTAGGAGACTGCTGGACCTCTGTGCCAAGCAATATCCCTGTTCAGCCCACCTCAAAAGTGCAGGCTCTGCACCAGGCCTGAGGGTCTACAGGTTGGGATTCCAAAGATTTCCAGATTTCTTCTTTCCTACACTTTTCATAATTAGGGATTAGTCTCTCTAGGTTTCTATGTTCAGCAAGAAGCTGCTGTCTGGCTTTTGCTGAAATAGCGTAGGTGCTGCCTCTTGTGACACAGGCCATCATAGTACCACGGAGGCCTCTCCAGCCCTGAGAGTATAATCAATTATTTTGATAATTTCCCTTGGCCATTATTTGTTTATATTTCACAAACCCACACCTCTGTTCACTGTTTTTTTGTTTGTTTGTTTTGTTGTTGTTGTTTGTTTGTTTTGTTTTGTTTTTAGAATGGCCTGGTTGTGGCTACCCCACTTTCTTTTTTTTTTTTTTTTTTGGCCAGGGCTGGGTTTGAACCCACCACCTCTGGCATATGGGACTGGCGCCCTACTCCTTGAGCCACAGGCGCCGCCCCGGCTACCCCACTTTCTAGCCCAGCCACATCGTTAGCAATTTAACTTACCTTTTTATTAAGAAAGGAAAAAAAATCAACAAAACAAAACTTTTCTTTTGCTATTCCTATTGTGGGGATTCTGGATAGGGTGAGGCAGGGATGGGGTCTGTTTTATATTTTTCCTTTTTGGCACAACCTTTGATTTTAATATAGAAAGAGCCAAGGGAGTCATTGGCTAAACTTATCATGTCTGTCCGAACCCTCAAACCCAGTCTGAAATGAGGATCTTCCTCTACTCCCTTGATGGATGTGACAATTGTATCAATGCTTTTGCCCTCAGGATGATTTGTTCCTAGCCTTTCCAGGGTCTCATCATAAAACTCTGGAGTTTTAATTTTGAAGGCACTCTCCCCCCAGCATACACACCACACATTTCCTTGGAGCTATATAGCTGGGTTCACCAGGCAAATGAGAAATTATATTTCTGCATCTCATAAGTACAGACTGTGCTGGGCCTCATCCACACCTCCCAAGGACTTCAGCTGCATTCCAGACTACCCAGGGCATCCCTTCATTCCTAGGGTGATTGGCCATGTGAGAAGGGGAAGAATAGTAAGCGTGATTATTTTAATATGCAGATGGGATTAGGGTTGGAGAAAGAAAGTCTCCTCCCTACCATATAATTACTTCTCTTCTTCTTGGAGTTTTTTCCCAGGTCAGCTTGCTGTAAGCCTTGCACTTGGGTCAGGGCTCCACTGAGATTGGGGTGGAGGGATAAAGCTGAAAGGGAGTAGGAAATAGTCACATGTCCCAGCTCAGGACACTGTGCTCAGGAATTTGAAAACACTGCTATACTTAGTCTGGTCACTACATTTCCTCCACTCCCCTGCTTCTGCCTGCCTTGCCAAGGCTTGTACTTTCCTGTCCTTACCCTCAGATGCAGCCAGGAAGCTTAGTTAAGGCTTCCCGGCCCTTCGCACTAGTGTCTCTGCAGGTGTTGCTGCTGGTGTACGTGCTGTTCCATAGTGTTCACTGTACTAATAATAAACCTTTCACTCAACTCTAATAAAAATTAAAAAAAAAACATAATAATACGGACAGTGTGATACCAAGTTTATAAAACCAACACCCCCCCAATAATACATATGTTTCCATGATTCTATTCATAGATCACAGAAGTATTTTTTAAATGGATCAGAAGGGTTCCCAGGAAATTCTTGAGAGGGAGCATCTGTGGGGAGAAGAAGGGGGCAGTGGGGTGCATGGTTTTAGCACAGTGACGCTGGTCAAAATCAGATTGGAGTTAAAGACCTGTGTACACAGGTAAAGATATTTTCAAAAATATTTAATCTGAGTATTACAAGGTGGACATTTAAGGGGAAGTTATGAAGGGAATATGTGAAAGAAGAAACTGAAGCCACAGAATTAATGGAAAAGATGAAAGAAATGAGCAACTGGGGAAATCATTGATGCAACAGGATCCTCAAGGAAAGAGCCAGGTGAATGTGGATTCTGGAATGGGGTGAACTGGAGGGGAGGGAAGACCCCCAGCCTTCTGAGTGGGGAGGTAAGGACATGAAGTACAGGTGAGTTCTGGGAGGTGGAGGGGAGAGAAGTAGAGCGTGAAGGCCCAGTGATCTTCATAACTCATCTTTTAGTAATGTGGTGATGGCAGTTGGCTCTACATCTTGAAGTTCTTGTTTACCTGTTAAGTCTAGAACAGTGGTTCTCAACCTTCCTAATGCTGCAGCCCTTTAATACAGTTCCTCTGGGTCATGACCCACAGGTTGAGAACCGCTGGCTAGAATCTTCAGGCACCTGCTTAGTGTTAGGGATGCTTTAGGTGGCTGTGGGTTGTCACTCAAGCTTTTTTTTTACGTTCCAAGTCTTTTTTCACAGAGTAAAATCAATAAACTGTAATTGAGATTTTTGCCTCTTGTTCTTTGAGGAGCACCTTATGCAGGTCACAGATTGTAATGAGTGGATTATTTTACCTTTAGCAGAAGGGAAGTCTTGATGTTCAGTGGCTCTACTGGTTTTCTTGGGGCAGGTATTTTTCAGCAGGTGCTAGTGAAGATCAGTGACAGACGGATTAAAGTTGGTACCTACGGGGGACCATGGCGCCCTTGCATGAGCAAGAGGGCATGAGTCTTGGACTCTTATCCTGAGTTCAACTCTCACCTTTCCTACCTACTAGTTGTTTAATAGGATCAGTTTGGGTGTTTTCTTTAAATCCTCTTCGAGCCTTGGTTTCTTCATTTATGAACTGGGATAAAAACTAACTGACCAGATGGTTTTGGAGACATGGAGTAATGCATGTGAAGACAATTGATCAGAAGTAGGCACGTGACAGACACTAAGTCACATCAGAATCTAAGTACAGTTGAGTAACGAGCCCCGCTTACAGCATATGGGATAAACAGGGAAGTAATCAGCTATGAAGTCAGCTAGCTCTTGATAGGGAAATTTGCCCCACTTTTGAAAATCTACAAAATGGAGAAGAAACAGTGGCTATAATAAGTATTAGAATTATACATCTGCTACTAACATGTGGTTTCATTTATACTCTGCACTCTCCTTTATCGGCTATCTTTTCTGTGCTTTTCTTTCATTTATGTTGTGAGAAGTATTAATCTTAAATGCTAATGGCTATAAAAATGTTTTAAGAACATTTTAAACTTTTCTTTTCAAGTAATTCATATTTACAAAAGACATTCACTGTTGCCTTCCTCACCTAGCATCCCCACATGTTAATATCTCATGTGATAATAACTACCTTTTGCATTAAACAGATCCTTAAAACTGTATTCCTCTAGTTTTCAACACATTCAACTTATTTTTTCCTGTTCTTGTATTCACTTTGTCTAACTTTTTCTAGTGATGTAATCTGAGGGGTTTAAATTTGGATTACTATTAAATTTTTAAAAATTCTCTTCAATGTTTTTCTTTCTGATTTTTGATGTGTTTGCAACTCACACTTCTCTTTTCTCTGGATTTAGTGTCTCTCTTTCTTTGTACCATGATTCATTTGGGGCCACATTAAGTTTAATATATCTGGTGATCAGTGTTTCAAGGAGTATTTTGAGATGTGGAGAGATTGATAGATACATACATACAAAGATACACAGATATTTTAGGGATAAGGTAACACAGTGTCACTCAGGCTGAAGGGCAGTGGTGCAATTATAACTCACTGTAAATGTACTGTTCAACACCTGCCCTCAAGCACCTGCCTTGGCCCCCATAGCACTAAACTAACAGGCATGAGCCACCACACCTGGCCCCTTGATATATGCATTCAAATAATTTGAGTTATGCAACATTTTTATTGTTTAAGGGAAAAAAGTGAAATCCAGGTGAAAGACAGTCAAAGGCAGTTTACTTGTGGGCAGCTGTTTCTCTCTTACGGCATCATTATCATGAGTCTACCCTGTTTCCCCGAAAATAAGACAGTGTCTTATTTTAAGGTGTGCTCCCAAAGACGCGCTAGGTCTTATTTTCAGGGGACATCTTATCTTTCCTGTAAGTAGGTCTTATTTTCGGAGGATGCCTTATTTTCAGGGAAACAGGGTAGGTGCACAGGATTGAATTCTGACAGGAACATACACTAGACCATGATGTTGAATAACTTCCCTTCCCTGATCTCAGTTTTCTTCCTTGAAAAAATAAGAATCATAATAGAATCCAACAATAAATGTTAGCAGTTGAGGCTGTTGGTAACTGTTTTTTAAAATCTGAGAAAATCTGTTTATTCCTATAGTTGTAGCTGTCATTGATGATTCTGATGGTTCCTAGAATATAATATTTCCTAATCTAAGTACTCAGTGGTAAACACCTTAAATTTTATGTCAAAATTAGTATATATACATTTTTCTTTAAAATATGAGCATGTCGAAGAGAGCTGCACAGGGACAAATGATCGGCACCCTCCCACCTCCAGAAGAGCTGCACAGGGACCCATGATTGGCACCCTCCCAGACCTCCAGAAGAGCTGTGCCCTCCCAGACTCCAGTAAGAGATGCACAATGACCTGCTACCCTTGCCCATTGGGCCTCCCCACACCCTGACAAGGAATTCCAGGAGCCATGCAATGATGCGTCCTCCCTCCTGTACCCTCCCTGCCTCCACACCGCCCGCTCGTCTGGCCAGGAACTCTGGTAGCCGCGTGCCCTCCGGAGCCCTCCCTACCTCTGCGTGGAGCCCTTCTCCTGGCCAGAGACTGCTGGAACCTTGGGCCCTCTGTGTCAAAGTCACTGGGTGTCAGGCACTCCCAGAACCGTGTGCACCACCCCCCGCCCTGTTGCTGGATCCGGGTGTGTCACACTCTGGAGCTGCTCCCACAACCAGAACTCCCTAGCTAGGGCAGCCCCTGAAGAGCTACACAGGGTCACTCCTGATAAAGATCCAGCAACAATAGAGTGATCCGCCTGGGTCTAATCTCATAGAGACACCACCCCAACTCTGAGGACGGCCAGAGGCAATGGTGAAAAACAATCATGAGACAAAATCAAAGGAAATACTCTGGCAATATGAATAATTAGAGTAGATCAACTCCCCCAAGGATCAATGAGGCAGACACAGCACAAGATCCTATGCACAAACAAATAGCTGAGATGTCAGAAATCACATTCAGAATCTGGATAGCAAATAACATCAAATTAGAATTCCAAGGAGTAACTCAAAAGATGTCTCAAGAATTCAATGACTTCAAAGACCAAATGACCAAAGATTTTGACACATTGAGACAAGAAGTTGCAGCCCTCAAATATCTGAGAAACACAGTAGAATCCCTCAGTAACAGGACGGAGCAAGCAGAAGAAAGGATTTCTGACATTGAAGACAAAGCTTTCGAATGCTCCCAAACTCTCAAAGAAGAAGAGAAATGGAGGGCAAAAACAGATCACTCTGTTTTTGAAGAAAACAATTTGAAGAAAACCAATATTCATCTTATAGGGATCCCCGAAAGTGATGAAGTGGCTTCACAAGGCACAGAGTCTCTTCTCCATGAGATTATGAAGGAAAACTTTCCAGACATGCCAAGAGATTCTGAAATTCAGATAGCAGACAGTTTCAGAACTCCAGCATGACTCAACCCAAATAAGACATCTCCCAGACACATCATAATCAATTTCACTAAAGTTAATTTGAAGGAGAAAATTCTGAAAGCTGCCAGACAAAATAAAACCATCACCTACAAGGGGAAAATATTAGAATAACTGCAGATCTCTCTGCTGAAACCTTTCAAGCTAGAAGAGAATGGTCATCAACATTTAATCTCTCAAAACAAAATAACTTTCAACCCAGGATCCCGTACCCAGCTAAACTGAGTTTCATTTATGATGGAGAAATTAAATACTTTAATGACATTCACATGTTGAAGAAATTTGCCACAACTAAACCAGCTCTCCAGGATATTCTCAGATCTATCCTCCATAAATACCAGCATAATCCTCCACCACTAAAGTAAACCCACAGAGAAAATTTTGATCAAATTCCAACTTCCACAGTCACAAAAGAATTAAAAATGTCCACCGAACTCTCGAAAGGCTTATCAATATTCTCAATTAATGTGAATGGTTTAAATTGTCCTCTAAAGAGGCACAGGTTGGCTGACTGGATACAAAAACTCAAACCAGATATCTGCTGCACACAAGAATCACATCTTACATTAAAAGACAAATATAGACTCAAGGTGAAGAGATGGTCATCTATACTCCAGGCAAATGGAAAGCAGAAAAAAGCAGGCATTGCAATCCTATTCGCAGATGCAATAGGCTTTAAACCAACCAAAATAAGGAAGGATAAGGATGGACACTTCATATTTGTTAAAGGTAATACTCAATATGATGAGATTTCAATTATTAATATTTATGCACCCAACCAGAATGCACCTCAATTTATAAGAGAAACTCTAACAAACATGAGCAACTTGATTTCCTCCATGGTAGTTGGAGATTTTAACACCCCTTTAACAGTGCTGGATAGATCCTCCAAAAAGAAGCTAAGCAAAGAAATCTTAGATTTAAACCTAACCATTCAACATCTGGACTTTAACAGACATCTACAGAACATTTCATCCCAACAAAACTGAATACACATTCTTCTCATTGGCCCACGGGACACACTCCAAAATTGACCACATCCTAGGCCACAAATCTAACCTCAGCAAATTTAAAAAAAAAAAAGTAGAAATTATCCCTTGCATCTTCTCAGACCATCATGGAATAAAAGTTGAACTCAATAACAACAGGAATCTTCATACCTATACAAGAACATGGAAGCTAAATAATCTTATTCTGAAGGATAGATGAGTTATAGATGAGGATAAGAAGGAAATCGCCAAATTATTGTAACAAAAGAATAATAAAGACACAAATTATCAGAACCTCTGGGATACTGCAAAGGCAGTCCTAAGAGGGAAATTTATAGCACTGCAAGCCTTCCTCAAGAAAACAAAAAGAGAGGAAGTTAATAACTTAATGGGACATCTCAAGCAACTGGAGAAGGAAGAACATTCCAACCCCAAACCCAGCAGAAAAAAAGAAATAACCAAAATCAGAGCAGAATTAAATGAAATTGAAAACAAAAGAATTATACAACAGCTCAATAAATCCAAAAGTTGGTTTTCTGAAAAGGTCAATAAAATAGATAAACCTTTGGCCAACCTAACCAGGAAAAAAAGAGTAAAATCTCTAATTTCATCAATCAGAAATGGTAAAGATGAAATAACAACAGACCCCTCAGAAATTCAAAAAATCCTTAACAAATATTACAAGAAACTTTACTCTCAGAAATACGAAAATCTGAAAGAAATCGACCAATACTTGGAAGCATGCCACCTACCAAGACTTAGCCAGAATGAAGTGGAAATGTTAACAGGCCTATATCAAGTTCTGAAATAGCATCAACTATACAAAATCTCCCTAAAAAGAAAAGCCCAGGACCAGATGGCTTTATGTCAGAATTCTGCCAAACCTTCAAAGAAGAACTAGTACCTATATTACTAAACCTCTTCCAAAATATAGAAAAAGAAGGAATACTACCCAAAACATTCGACAAAGCAAACATCACCTTGATCCCTAAACCAGGGAAAACCAACAAGGAAAGAAAATTATAGACCAATATCACTAATGAATATTGATGCAAAATAATCAATAAGATCCTAACAAACAGAATCCAACAACACATCAAAAAAATTATACACCATGACCAAGTCGGATTTATCCCAGGCTCTCAAGGTTGGTTCAATATACGTAAATCTATAAATGTAATTCAGCACATAAACAAACTAAAAAATAAAGACCATATGATTCTCTCAATTGATGCAGAAAAAGCTTTTGATAATATCCAGCATCCCTTCATGATCAGAACACTTAAGAAAATTGGTATAGAAGGGAGATTTCTTAAACTAATAGAGGCCATCTACAGCAAACCCACAGCCAATATCATATTGAATGGAGTTAAATTGAAATCATTTCCACTCAGATCAGGAAGCAGGCAAGGTCGCCCATTGTCTCCATTGCTCTTTAACATTGTAATGGAAGTTTTAGCCATTGCAATTAGGGAAGAAAAGGCAATCAAGGGTATCCACATAGGGTCAGAAGAGATTGAACTTTCACTTTTCACAGATGACATTGATCATATATCTGGAAAACACTAGGGATTCTACTACAAAACTTTAAAAGTGATCAAGGAATACAGCAATGTCTCAGGCTACAAAATCAACACCCATAAAAATGTAGCCTTTATATATACCAACAATAGCCAAACTGAAAAAACAGTCAAGGACTCTATTCCTTTCACAGTAGTGCCAAAGAAGATGAAATATTTGGGAGTTTATCTAACAAAGGATGTTAAAGATCTCTATAAAGAGAACAATGAAACTTTAAAAAAAGAAATAGCTGAAGATGTTAACAAAGGAAAAACATACCATGCTCATGGCCGGGAAGAATCAACATTGTTAAAATGTCTATACTCCCCAAAGCAATATATAATTTTAACGCAATTCCTATCAAAGCTCCATTGTCATATTTTAAAGATCTTGAAAAAATAATACTTCGTTTTATATGGAATCAGAAAAGCCACGAATAGCCAAAACATTACTCAGAAATATAAATAAAGCAGGAGGAATCATGCTACCAGACCTGAGACTGTACTATAAATCAATAGTGATCAAAACAGCATGGTACTGGCACAAAAACAGAGAAGTAGATGTCTGGAACAGAATAGAGAACCAAGAGATGGATCCAGCTACTTACCATTATTTGATCTTTGACAAGCCAATTAAAAACATTCAGTGGGGAAAAGATTCCCTATTTAACAAATGGTGCTGGGTGAACTGGCTGGAGATCTGTAAAAGACTGAAACTGGACCCACACTTTTCACCATTAACTAAGATAGACTCTCACTGGATAAAAGATTTAAACTTAAGCATGAAACTATAAAAATACTTGAATAAAGTGCAGGGAAAACTCTTGAAGGAATCGGCCTGGGTGAATATTTTATGAGGTGACTCCCCAGGCAATTGAAGCAGTATCAAAAATACATTACTGGGACCTGATCAAACTAAAAAGCTTCTGCACAGCCAAGAACATACTAAGTAAAGCAAGCAGACAGCCCTCAGAATGGGAGAAGATATTTGCAGGTTATACCTCTGATAAAGGTCTAATAACCAGAATCCACAGAGAACTCAAACGTATTAGCAAGAAAAGAACACGTGATCCCATCTCAGGGTGGGAAAAGGACTTGAAGAGAAACTTCTCTAAAGAAGACAGTCGTACGATCTACAGACACATGAAAAAAAGCTCGTCATCCTTAATCATCAGAGAAATGCAAATCAAAACTACTTTGAGATATCACCTAAACCCAGTAAGAGTAGCCCACATAACAAAATCCCAAAACCAGAGATGTTGGTGTGGATGCGGAGAAAAGGGCACACTTCTACACTGCTGGTGGGAATGCACACTAATACGTTCCTTCTGGAAGGATGTTTGGAGAATACTTAGAGATCTAAAAATAGACCTGCCATTCGATCCTATAATTCCTTTACTAGGTATATACCCAGAAGACCAAAAATCACAATATAACAAAGACATCTGTACCAGAATGTTTATTGCAGCCCAATTCATAATTGCTAAGTCATGGAAGAAGCCCAAGTGCCCATCGACCCACGAATGGACTAGCAAATTGTGTTACATGTGTATACCATGGAATATTATGCAGCCTTAAAGAAAGATGGAGACTTTACCTCTTTCATGCTTACATGGATAGAGCTGGAACATATTCTTCTTAGCAAAGTATCTCAGAAATGGAAGAAAAAGTATCCAATGTACTCAGCCCTAATATGAAGCTAAATTATAGCTTTCACACGAAGGCTATAACCCAACTATAGCACAAGAATATGGGGAAAGGGCCAAGGGAGGGGAAGTGAGGGGGGAAGTCAGGGTGGAGGGAGAGTAATGGGTGGGGCCACACCTATGGTGCATCTTAGAATGGGTACAGGCGAAACCTACTAAATGCAGAATACAAATATCTACATACAATAACTAAGAAAATGCCATGAAGGCTACGTTGAACAGTTTGATGAGAATATTTCAGATTGTATATGAAACCAGCAGATTGTACCCCTTGATTGTACAAATATACACAGCTGTGATTTAACAATAAAAAATAATAAAAAATAAAATATGAGCATGCCATGGATATGGTTTTTGGAACTTTTTTTTTTTTATAGAGTCTCACTCTGTTTCCCTCATTAGAGCACCGTGGCATCATTGTAGCTCACAGCAACCTCAAACTGTAGGGCTCAAGAGATCCTTTTCCTGGGTGGTGCCTGTGGCTCAGTAAGTGCTGGCCCCATATACCGAGGGTGGCAGGTTCAAACCTGGCCCCAGCCAAACTGCAACAAAAAAAAAAATAGCCAGGCGTTGTGATGCCACAGCACTCTACCGAGAGAGTGCTGGCTAGTCCCAGCTACTCAGGAGGCTAAGGCAAGAGAATCGCCTAAGCCCAAGAGCTGGAGGTTGCTGTGAGCTGTGACATCACAGCACTCTACTGAGGGCGACAAAATGAGACTCTGTCTCTAAAAAAAAAAAAAAAGAGACATCCTCTTGCCTCAGTCTCCTGAGTAGATGAGCCTACAGGTGTGCCATCACACCCAGCTAGTGTTTCTGTTTTTAGTAGAGAGGGGGTCTTGCTCTTGCTCAGGCTGGTCTCAAGCTCTTGAGTTCAAGCAATCCACCTGCCTTGGCCTCCCAGAGTTCTGGGATTACAGGCATGAGCCACTGCGCCCAGCTAGTGATTTTGGAACTTTCTTTTTCCTTTTTAAAAGTTTATTTAAAAAACAGGAAGAGGGCTAATGGTGGTAGGGAGAAAATGAATTGCTTTATTCTCAGAGAGGCAGTTTTGGATAGGCTGGGGGTGGGAAGTATAGATTTATATATATATTTAAGTTTTGTTTTGCTCTTTGTATTTTTTACTTTAAATTTTTTTCTTGCTATATTCTATGGCTGGCTCAACATGAAGGATCTCAATTTTGAAAGAAAAGGCATGGGTTTTGGAACTTTTTAAAGGAATCGTGTATGTGTGGGGAGGGTGTGTATTTGACTTATGAAGTCAGGAAATCAAGTTCATGAACTCATCCTAGAAAAAGTGCTACTATGTACCTCATTGCTAAGTATCACTATGGTCACCTTCAGGGTACTCCTGCTATAGGATGGGAGACCCTGTGGAAGAGAAAGTGGCATCCCACCTGACAGTCAGTCAGTCCCCAGCTGGCCTGCCCACTGTCCACCCATGAGTGAATCCTCAGGGATATCAGCTGAACCTGGCCTTCCCCAGAAGAACCATCCAGCTAAGCCTAGCCCAAACAGGCAACTCAGATAATCTTGAGCAACTAAATTGTGTATTGTTTCAAACGACTGAGTTTGCAGTAATTTGTTACATCAAGAGCTGACACAGCACTGCTGGAGGATGGACCAGGGGTGAGGTAGGCAGTGCATGACTGTCTTTTCTGCCCTCTTCTGTGCCTCTTTCCTTGATATAATGTTACAGCCAGGTCATAGGATCATTCACCTGATTTTTGTTTCCTCTAGACGTGCTTGCTTGCTTGCATGGATGGCTACTGAATTGGGTGTTTGTGCAGAGGAACGATCTCTGGAGTTTTTATTCAGCCATCTTGTTCCACCACCTGCTGCAATTATTTACTAGATGTGTCCAAAGTTTATTTCATCATTTCACCAAATGAAAGAATAGCTTTTTTACTCTTTGTGAGTATTCTAATTTGCTTGTTTCGTTTCTGATTTTATCACATTATTGCCTCCCTTTTTCTATTGTTTAGGGATGTTTTTGTTTCTTGTTTGCTATTCCCTTTTTTCCAGGAATGTTTGGGTTGTTTGGATACATGGTATATCCATTTTCCCAACAGGCAGTATCCTATTGTATTGGTGATTTTCTCCAGTGAGCCTTTTCTTTCCTTTTTTTTTTTTTTGTTTAGAGACAGAGCCTCACTTTGTTGCCCTTGGTAGAGTGCCATAGCATCACAGCTCATAGCAACCTCCAGCTCTTGGGCATAGGCAATTCTGCTTCAGCCTCCCAAGTAGCTGGGACTACAGGCGCCCGCCACAACGCCCAGCTATTTTTTGTTGCAGTTTGGCCAGAGCTGGGTTCAAACCTGCCACCCTCAGTATATGGGGCTGATGCACTACTCACTGAGCCACAGGCGCTGCCCCAGTGAGCCTTTTCTTCATTTTTACTCAGGTAAGTATTTTGCTCATCTTCCAGACGTATTTTCTTTGTTATTGAGAGTGATTTTTCCCTGAGGCTTCTTTATTGTGTTATGATGTTCATCTTTTATGAATGACCCATAGATTCTTCCAGAGAAGATACACACTGTACTTGGAAGGTACGAAGTACTGAATGTGTCCTTTTATCCTTTCACATTCACTATATTCATATGTTCCATCCAAGGCCACTGTCTCCTCAGGCCTATACTGTGCCAGTTCCTCAGGATTCTATGTTCAGGAAATTCTCACCTCTCTGCCCCCCCGCACCCTCATCCCCAGCTGGAGTGCAGGGAATGGGCTGATGTGTGGCCTAGACTTTAATGGGGACTCCCCTAGACCCCAGACTCTGCAGTGGGCTTTTCCACAGCATCCTGAGGTCTGTGATCTGGAACTTACTCTGATTAGTGTTAACAGTAAAACTTAGAATGTACGCTGAGGTCCAGACTGAGCTCCTGGAGGAGATTGGCCGAGTGAACACAGGCTCTAGACTAGCCTATACTCTAAGTACCTACTGTGACACTGGACTCCAGGCTGGGCTCTGGGGTCAGCCACTCTGGAAAGCCAAGGCCCAAGCCCAGGCTTTTGATACCTCCTAGTAGCACACGCATCTTAAATGAAAGACAAACCCCATGGGCACGTGGAAAGAAACACCTGAGTTATTATTGCAAAGTGAGATTGTCAGCTTGGGAAGCAGCAAAGTGGTCAGGCCTCATGAGGCCTTTCTGTAACAGAGAAGGCAAGGACAAGGTGCAGGGGAAGGACTAACACCTAGAAATAGCCTCCTCTCCTGACTCCAGAGATTCCTCTGGAGAAAACTCTTCTGTTGAACTGCTTTCACCTCTCTCTGAGTGGTGCTGCAACACGGTCCCTGGGCTGAGGTCTCTGGGAAGCACAAAGGAACTCCAGGAACCTACAGCCTCCTCAGGACTGAGCACCAGTCTGTCTGCCTGAGAAGCCAGAGAAGCCGGGCCCAAGTCAGTGGAGGCGAATGAGTTCCTCCTCTAGGCCTCTGTCCTGGCAGGAAATGCAGAAGCCGTCCTGTCCTAAGCATGGGATGTCTCAGCCGAGGGCACCAGTAGCAGCAGGGATCCCACCAGATCAGCTTCACTGTCCCTTCAGGATGAGACGTGTTTTCCCATCTCCAATGAAGAACCTATGGAAGAGACATCCCAGTGAAGTCTCTGAGCCCTGCAGGAGGGATCCAGCCATTCACCATGTCTCCAGGCCCAGGATTCTCCTAACCTTTTGGGTTATGTGAGCCAATGAATTCCCCTTTACATCATAAGCTACTGTGACATGGGTTTCTGTCACTCGCAGCCAAAGCTCCTAGATGGAGCCATGTTCTTTTCCTCTCAAGAGGTTTCCTCCTCCCTTCTCTAAATGCAAGTGAGAGCCTGGCCCTCTGTCCCTGGATGCTGTAGAGCTATTATCAGGTGACCACCAGATGGGCCGGTGATCGAATCACACTCCTACCTAAAGAGAAGTCCTACAAGCAGGCTAGCCAGAAGCGGGCCCAGCCAGTAGATCCAGTGGAAGCCCCAGTAGTTGGCCATCACAGCAGGTCCAAAGGCACGGGCTGGGTTCATGCAGGCTCCAGACACGGTACCCCTGCAAACAGCCAGCACACTGATCACCAGGACCCCAGCTAGGCCCCACCTGCCCACATCATATCCCTAACTAGGCCTGGGGCTCACAGACCCCAGACAGCCTCTCTAAACTTCCATATCATGGGCTCCTGGGTGATCCTTAACACTGGGAAGCAAATGGCCTTTGTCCCCCTTGGTGCAGAGTCTGGCACGCCCCACACGTGCTGAGAGAAGAAAGACCAGGAAAGAATGCCTGTTCCGTGATGGCAGGAAGAAAGGCTGGCTTTCCATCCTCTCCAAAGACTCCAAAGACAAGCAGCTGTCACCACTTTGGAGTCGAGCTGACCTAGATTCAAAACCCAGCCCAGCTAGTTCTAGCTATTGAATTTTCTTTCGTTTAACCTCTTTTGTTTTGACTGCGGTGAAAGTGCCTGTCCCACAAGTTGTTGTCAGGAGTGAATGAGAAAATGCATATGTATCCCACCCTTGCATGAAATTAACGTACAACAACAGCTATAATCTAGCCCCCTCAGTGAGACTCTTGTGCCACGAGCTTGGGGGACTGTTCCCCACGTCCCGGGTGCCGTTGTCTAGTTGTGAGTCTGGATCCTCGTCCCATTCACTCAAGCTGGGGCCCTCTGCAGACCTCATCCCAACCTGCGCCCAGCAACCAGTCAGAAGGCTGGTACTTGAACCACGGGACGCTAGGGGGCAGCCTCACACACGTCCCACTAGCCCAGCCTCCCAAAGATGACAGTGCTGACCCAGGAGAAGGGCTAGACTTGGGTCTGTGTCCAAAATAAAGGAAGGAGTTGGATATTGGGAAGGGGCTGCCTCATCCCCTTGTCCCAGACCTGGCCCTTAATCCCAGCATTCTCAAAGGCGAGGCAGGTGTATTGCCTGAGTTCAGGAGTTCCAGACCAGCCTGTAAAAGAGCAAGACCCCCCCAAGTCTAAAAATAGCCGGGTGTTGCGGCAGGTGCCTTTAGTCCCAGCCACTGGGGAGACTGAGGCAAGAGGATGACTGGAGCCCAAGAGTGTGAGGTTACTATGAGCTATGACGGTGCAGCACTCTACCCAGGGCAACAGAGTGAGACTCTATCTCAAGAAAAACATAAAAATTTAGGCTAAAAAAAAATTTTTTCCCCACTACATATTCACCTTAAATCAGGTCCATCTATCCTCTCTGAGCCTCAGGTTCCTCATATATAAAATGAGAGAAATAAAATCCCTGAAGCAACTTTGTCTCCTTAATCCCTCCCCAAGACTGCTGAGAGGCTCAAAGAGAGAGCAAGAATGGATGTGAATGATCTTTGTTACCCTGAGGCTAACATCTGGCTGCCCACTGACCTGAATGAACATAGTTTAGAAGAATGTTTCATTTACATAATCAAAATTGGAACACTTCACATAAAAATCCAAATTCTAATGTTCCTGGATGAAATTACCTGAGTCACCTGAGATCTACCTTCTCGGGCCTAGTCAATCATCACTAGTGCTGAATTGACTAAAGTTCTTAGACATCAGAGTCCCCAGCATTCGCTGGTTTTTGCCACACTGTGAGCTCACTGCCCCATCTGCACTTGGCTATCCCCTATTAACAACTGAGTTTATGACCTTCAAGCTTGACCTCCTCTGGAGCCAGGACAGCCCAGGTCTGGGCATGGCTGCCCCAGTGCCGAGGGACACTCACCCAGCCAGGATGGCCATGGTGACAGACTGCCCAACACGGAATGGGGTGGGAGAGAATGTGGTCTTCTCATTGGTGGTGCCCAAACCCACGGCCAAGACCAGCACTGTCAGAATGATCTCTGCCACCAACGCCCCTATCACCTGCCCCTGCTCCTGGACTGTCACAAAGGCTGCCCCAGTTGTGTTCCAGAACCTATCTTCAGGACTCACCACCTGTGGAGAGAAGTCAGTCATTGTCAGAGAGGAAGAGCAGGGCCCAAGCCCCATATACTGGAGGTGGTGGGTTCAAACCCAGCCCTGGCCAAAACTGGAAAAAAAAAAAAAGAAAAGAAAGAAAGAAAGAGAGAGAGAGAGAGAGAGAGAGAGAGAGAGAGAGAGAGAGAAAGAAAGAAAGAAAGAAAGAAAGAAAAGAAAGGTCACAGAGAGCAGAGAGACAGCTGGGAGCTGAGAGGAGGGGCCTAAAAGTGCATATTGCCCACCTTAAGAGCCAGAGAAAGGTTACATCAATGAGCATGGACTGGTCTGGGCCCACATCCCAGCTCCCCTAGTTCTCACTGTGTGACTGTGTGTGAGCTATAAGGCCTTCCTAAGCCTCATTTTCATCTGAAAAGTGCCATAAGCGCTGGCCCATATCTCCTGGACCCAGGGCTCCAGGAAACATGGGCCAGCGCTTATGGCACTTACATGACCTTCTTCAAGAAAAATAACATAAACACATCTTCCTCTAGCAACCCTGACAAACACACATGATCAGGTGAACACAGTGTGTGTGTGGGGGGGGGGTTGGGAGGGCCTGTAGGACTTTAGGAGAGGCCTTTGCAAGGGGAGCCCTGCAGCTGAGGCTCCGTTAGCTCCACAGAAATGGGCCTTGGGTGGTCACAGCACTGGGAGAGGGAAGACAGTCGGGAGCACCAGCTCCTGGACCCTCGACTCACACCTGGGCTCTGCTGCTCACCAACTTGTCTGAACTTGGATAAGCTCCCAACTTCTCTGTGTCTCCATTTCCCCATCTATAAAACAGGGGGTGATAATGACAGCTCATAGGTCACAGGTAAGGGTCTTGGTGTGCCTGGCACCTAGTGAGTGCTCTCTAAGGACTCAGTGTGGATTCTTGGGTGACAGCCTTGTGGTGGACCCTGAATCCTGAGCTAACGGAGCCTCAGCTACAGGGCTCTGTGAAGTTGCTGGGAGATTAAATAAGAGAATATGTGGGAAGTGCCCAGCAGGGAGAGTGTACTCAGTGCACGGCAGCTGCTGCACACTCATCAGGATCGTGTCTGACAAGTTCCACGTGGCCGGGCTTGCGGGCAAGTCTGGGTACCACTTTCCATACAGAATTACAGTAGGACCATCCAGGCTGCCCTCTACAGACAGAAAACAGGCTGCAGGTCTCATATGATGGCATGGAGAGATTAGGACAGGGGAATACACAAAATGAGACTATGGACGACTGTCCACAGTGGGTCAGAGCTGAGAGCTTCACAGCCAGTCTCAGCCAGGCTGACCACTCTCGCGTCCCCCACATGGCAGATGAGGCCTGCGTCCTGAAGGGTCCCTGTCCGGACTGAGGCTTAAGGGAGGAAGGAAGAAAAGAGAAGGGGAAGAAGAGGAAGGAAGGAGGAAGGAAGGAAGGAATCCTTCCATGGATTTGTATATAATTTATACAACTCCTGTAGCTGAGAGGAAGAGCTAGCCTTCCTGATGGGATGGGAGGATTCCAACCATGAATTGAATATGCACTCTCTTCAAAGGTAACTGAGTTCAAAGACTAGCAAACTGGAGAACACATTGAACCTAATTCAGGAATTTCTGAAGGATAATCATATTTATCCCTAATCCTCAGTGAGATGTTTGTAGAATGAATGAGTAAGTGAATCAGTGAATAAGTCAGTGAGTGGGAAAACACAAGAACTATCCTGACTGCAGAGCCAGAAATGAGCTCAGACAGAGAAATGCCAAGTCTTAAATTTGCTACCAGGTTTACAGAAAAAGACTGTGTCCAGATAGAAAAAAGGAGGTTAGGACTGGAGGCAAAGAGGCCCATGGAAAGGGTCCACCCCTCCACCACCAGAAACAAGCCAGGAGTTGAACATTTCTCTACTGCCCTCACCCTCCCACCTCCAGCAGCCCCATCACAGCCCAGCCCCTGGGGGTCACCCACCTTGGCCAGGGCAGCCCCGAGCAGCCCTCCAAGCAGCTGGGAGATCCAATAGGGAAGGAGCATCATCAGGGTGAGGCCTCCACTCAGCATGGCTGCCAGGGACACCGCAGGGTTAAAGTGGCCCCCACTGTAACCCAGGAGAGCAGAAGGAAGCATGAGGCCAGGGTCCGGGGCCCACCACAAGGTTGTCCCCTGAGAAAATGTGTCCCAACCAGTTCCCCTTAACTCCCCTGCAAGGTCCAGAGTCAATCCGAGGCCCAGCCAAATAGGAAGAGATACCAGCAGGCCCCATTTTCCTGGAGGTGCTAGGATGTGGCGTGAGAGACATGGGGGAGCTCAGGGAAGGGGAGAGCAGCCCTAAGCCTAAGCCCAGACCCCAGGGTGGCCCTGGGGGAAGAACGTGCAGGGAGACTGTCCTTAACTCCTTCCAGACTCCCTTCCAACTCCCTCAGAGCTCCCTCCTGCCTCCAGAGACATGGCTGCAGGTCAGACTGAGACCCCAGGCTCTGAGTTAGCAGCACAAGAGCTTGTCCTGGCCTCTCCTTATGGGCGGCAAGACCCAGAACCAGAGCTCCCGATGGAACTGCTCAGCCAAGAAATCCCCACTACAGTCTGAGAGTGAGAGGAGTGGGGCATGGAGGTTAGGGGTTCAGCTTGGAAATGGCATTGAGAGGTGGGGTGGGGGGTCCTGACTGGGCCAGGGATTGGGTTTGGGACTTTAGGATGAGCATGGGCGCTAGCTGAGTGGGAGCCTGGGGTCAGAGGGCAGGTTCCAGTTGGCCAGCCTCTAACTTGCTCATGGGCAAAAAGCTTCCTGTTCACCAAGATCTGCCCTGGCCCCAGAGCCAGGAGGCCCCCCAGCCCCCTGCACCCACACTGGTGTTGGTGTCCCATCCAGCCCTACTCTGATGGAGGGACTGTTCACAGAGGTTGGCCCATTACATCCCTTGGGTTCCTGGGAATGGATATTTTGCAATAAGGGAGAAGGTGACCTCATGACTCCCCACATTACACAAGAGCCCAAGTGCCCCCAGATGTGAAGAGCCTACCAGTGAGCCTGCCCACCTGCAATGGACACAGAATTGAGCTGAGACTGGACAGGGCACCTTGGCTCTGGACAAAAGGACTTTGTCCAATACCCTGACACTTCACGACCAGCTGCCCCCAGCTCGTCTGGCCCAGCTCTATGCGCAGACCCTCCTGTGTGTTATGAAAACATCAGCTGATGCTCAGACTGGACAAGTTAGGCAGAGGGGCAGCCAGGCCCCCATGGCTCCAAGTAGCTTAGCCTGGGCTCTGCCAAGCAAACAGGCAAGGTGGGGGTGGGGCGGCTTCCCTGGGAGCTGCAGAGCTAGAACCCCTCAGGCCATTGTCCTCTCCTCCACCATCCCACCTGCCCAACCTGGGGAGAGACTGTTACTGAACATGGCTCTGCCAGGAGAGGGCCGGAAGACCTGAGGACCACCCCTGTTCCCTACGCTAACACTAAAGTGTTTTGTTCATTTATTGGTTGCTCTTAGCAAATATTCTTTGAACAATTACTGTGTGCCAGGTGCTGAGCTGGGAGCTTTATACAACTTACCTTGGATCCATTCAACAACCCTCAAAGTGAGTGCCTAGCGTGTAGGGGTGCTGAATAAATATTGGTGGGAAAAAGCAATGATTGAACAAAATGTTGGTGTTATTGAGAGGCAGAATACTACTGTGCCTGAGAAATGGTCTTTCCATCCATCAGGCCTAGGTTCAAGCTCTAGCTCTGCCACTGCATAGCTGTGTGACCTTGGATGAGTTCATGGCCTCTCAGTGCCTCAATGATCTCTACCTAGCAAGACTGTTGCAAAGAAATGAATTAACACAGGTACATAGTACTGTCTCTATGGTTAATACTTAATAAATACCAGCTATTGTCATTACCCACATTAAGTAAGACGCTGCACACAGACAAGTTTGCAAACGTGCCCTGGTGACCCCGCTAAGACATGACAAAGGTTGCATTCACCCCTGACCCATATCAGTGGAAGACCATATGCTTTTTATTCCACTTGCAACCTCCTTTGGACATTGAAAAAGAAGTTAAAGTTCTCTTTCCATTATAGTTTTACAGAAACAGTATTGTGATTTCCATATTCAGATCTGTCTTCTGAATGAGGTTAACTACAGACCAACCTAACTCCATACGTTTCTGCTAGGCTCACCAATCAAGATTGTTGCAGCTGCCTCCCCTGGAATCTCCCCTCTCCAACATACTTCCCCATTGAATCCCCACTCAGGTGAGAGCTGAGCCAGAGGAACCCATCCCCTCTGCCTCCCTTCCTGATCACCACTTGACCAGCCAGGGCCGTTCCAGATCCCTGTACATGTGAGTGAAAGAGCCCCTGCTCAGTTCCTCTGCACATTTTTGCTTTCCCCAAACTCCTTCTAGTGGATGCACAGCAAAGCAACCAGTACCAACTGGGCTTTTGGTTCGTGCTTAGTGTTTCACTTCATTTTGTTCTCATGCTCTCTTCCCCTCACCCCTTCCCTGGGAGGACACAGGGGGTACTTGGGTTTGGGCACTGAAGCCAGACAGCTTGGACTTGGCTTCTGGCTCTGCCACTTTCCAGCCCTATAACCTTGGACACATTATATAGCCTTTCTCTTTTGAAGCTCTAAAATGGGGTTAGTAACAGGACCTACCCCACAAGGTTGTTGTGAGGATCAGATGATTAATATCTGATACAGACTTGGCAAGACATACGTATTGAGTCGGAAAAAATTCATTTTAAAAATATGCTCTTGGGCCAGGCACAGTGGCTCACTTCTATAATACTAGCACTCAGGGAGGCCAAGGCAGGTGGATTGCTTGAGCTCACGTGTTCAAGACTAGCCTGAGCAAGAGCGAAATACGTCTCTAAAAAACACTCAGGGCAGGGTGGCACCTGTGGCTCAAGGAGTAGGGTGCCAACCCCATATACCAGAGGTGGCAGGTTCAAACCCAGCCCTAGCCAAAAACTGCAAAAAAAAAAAAAAAAAAAAAAAAAACATAGCTGGGGCATTGTGGCAGGAACCTGTAGTCCCAGCTACTTGGGAGGATGAGGCAAGTGAATCACTTGAGCCCAGGAGTTTGAAGTTGCTGTAAGCTATGACGCCATGGCATTTTACTAAAAGTGACAAAGTGAGACTCAGTCTCAGAAAAAAAGAAATGTGCTCCTGTTCCCATTTTGTAGGTGGGACTCTTGAGTCTGGAGTGGGACTGCCCAAAGCCAGGTGCTTACAGGCTACAGATTGAGAACCCCGAGGCAGGCTGAGGCCCCCTCTCCACTCTGTTCCACAGCACTCTCTGGAGTCCTGAGTGGTGTGGAGGGCCTGACCACAGCTTTGCCCCCACCCCAGCTCCCCATGGGAGCCCCAGGCTAAGTGCTTGGGGCTGGTCTCACCTGATGTTCCCCAGCGTGGAGATGATGAGGCTCAGTGCCAGCCCGTGGGCCAGGGCCGGCTGCAGCAGCCCCATGTCTGGCACATTCTCAATGACTGACAGGCACCCAATGAAGATGAAGAGAGCAGAGCCCAGCAGCTCAACCAGGCAGGGCTGCACCAGCCGCTCGTACCAGGACATGCGTCCCCTGCCAGCCTCACTTGGTTCCTTCATCTTGCCATTGCCAAAGTCAGAGTCACACATATCTATCTGCTGTAGGGGAAAGTGACAGTGGACATGGGTGGCAGGAGAGCCCACACAGGAGACCCAACCCCAAACCTCGGGTGAATTTACAACCACCCCTCGCTCTGCCAGGCTGCAAAGGAAAATGGTGGCCGTGGACTCACCTTTCTGGAGGAGAAACCAACAAACCACAAACCACCTGGGCTCTTGCTCAAATTGCTGAGTCCCCCAACTGGCTGTCCTGCACAGTCTTCTCTCTGAGACAGAACCTGATCCCACGACATGCTCTGCCCCTTTTAAAGGGTTGCAGAGGCTCACTGAGAATGCTGAGAAGCCAATAAAGTCCACGTGAGAGGTGGCCCTGAGGAAGAAGAAGAAACTTTTTTATGTCATCTCACCAGGGCAGGGCTGGGGTGGAGAGTCAAGGATTGCTGAGCTTCCTGCCAATGAGGGGAAAGGCACTGGGTTGGCTACCTCACCTGGACAGCACACCCCAGCTCCTGGCTTGGCTACCTCACCTGGACAGCACACCCCAGCTCCTGACAGCCTACGGGAGGCCAGCAGGTACTGGGGGATGTGCAGAGAGCCCCATCGTGTTTGGACCTCACAGGTTAAGAAACAGAAAACCCATCTCTCATCTCTTTCTGGATGCCCACAAGCATCTCTTTCTAGGACCTTAACATTTGTCCACACTAATGGCCTGACCCAGGACGGACTGCTAGAAGGTGATCCCCCACTGGGTGGAGCAGCACAGACAAGCAAGAGGCCATGAGATGTGGTGGGAGAATCCATGCACTTCACAAACAGGCTGCCTGGATTTAAATCCCAACTGTGCTGTGAATCAGCCGTGTAACCTTTAACCTCTCTGCACCTTTGTTTACTCCCCTGTCAAGTGTGGATAATAGTGACAATGGTCATGTCATGGGGTGGTTGTGGTTTAGATGGGTTCATGCATATGAAGTACTCAGGACAGTGCCAGATAAAATAAACACAATAGCAGTGTCCATTAATTTAGAATACACTTAGATGTAACTAATATTTACTGAGCACATTCTACGTGCCAGGCCTTGAGCTAAATACCATATACAGCATCACCTCTGTAAGTTGACCACTCAAGGGGCTGTAACAAACTGATCAACATACAGGCATGGTCAATATAAGGAACTAGGCCTACTGTGCTGATATGTATGTGTAGTATATGTCCAGTCTATGAAAATTAGGTCAACTTAACTAAGTGGTCAATGTAGGGAGGTGGTCAATGTAGGGAGTTGGTCAACAATGGAGGTTCTACTGCTCGTAGTATCTCACTAAACCTCACAGCAACCCTATGAGGTAGGTACTATTATTATAATCATTTTGCACATAATGAAATAGTGTTTCCAGAAGGCTGAGTTTCCCAGGATTACACAGCTTATGTGATCCCAAAACTTGTGGGCTATTACCAAGGACCAGACACCCTACATGATTCCACTTATATGAAGCACTTAGACTAGACAAATTCATAGACACAGAAAGCTGAATGGTGGTTCCTAGGGGCTGGGGAGAAGGGAGAAAGGGGAGTTAGTGTATAATGTGTACAGATTTTCTGTTTGGGAGGCTGAAAAAATTGAGAAGATAGATGATAGAGATAGTTGCACAACAATGTGAATATACTTAACGTCGCTGAACTGCACAATTATAAATGGTTAAAATGGTAAATTTTATGTGTATTTTACCACAATATGAAAAAACTTGTGGGCTAAGCCATAAGTTGCTGATAGCCATGACTGAATGTTGACATGTAGCTCGAGACAGAGAATTTGTGGAAATTTTCATGATAATTTCTGCAATTACTGAATGCTCACTACGTCTCCCACACCATGCACAGCACTCTGCACATATTCATAGGAAACTATCAGATAAGCCTCATTATTTCTTATCCCCATCTCATTCTTCAAATGAGAAAAATAAGTCTCAAAGAAGTTAAAGAACTAATCTGACCCATGGTTGTGTAGATGAGAACTATCTGCTTCAGCACAGATGTGGATATATCTGGACAAGAGGGGGACAGCTTGTAGACAGCTCTTGTCAGCCAGAGTCTCCTGTTGAACATATCTGCTCATCTCAGAAGGTTTCGGGATCTGTTTTCTTGTTGACTGTCTTTAACCCTGTTCTCCCCCTCCACCCCATCTCACAGCATGTTGTACAAGATGTTTCTTAGACCTTCCTTCAGAGCAACAGAAGACAGTCATCCAACCCTCAGCTTCCCCGTGTCCCTCATTCTTTACTCTAGTCCTGCCAGTCCAGAATAATTCTCTTCTGTTTCACCCAGACCTTCATCAATGCTTACTTAGTCCCTTGAGAAAAATAAAACTAACATTCATTATGCACCTGCCAGATGCTAGGCCCTGCACAGGACACCTCAGATGCATCCTCTCCGTTCACCCTACAAACCCCATGATATAACCCATTTCACAGCAGGAACGCCCTGCTGGGGTTGATTGCTATAATAACTCTTCATCTGCTCTCCTTGCCCCACCCACCCATCACCCATTCCTTTCTCACTGGGAACCACTGGGCACAGTGGCTTCCATGGCTTCCCATGGAGTTTTTGTGTGGATGAAATGAGACAATACACTCAGCACAGTGCCCAATTTGGAGCAAATACCCAAGAAATAGGAGCTCTTATTCTGGTTTGTATTAAAGTAGGCTAATTGCTATTCTCAAACAACATTACCATGCCTTAGCATAGTAAAACTTGATTCATGGTTTAGTGAGTAGCAAGCTCTTTACCAAATGGTGACTCAGAGATTCATCTTACTTCCATCTTGGAGCTTTGCCAGCAACTCCTGAAATCTATCCAGCAAATAGGGAAAGAGACAATGTAGAGGGTTGTAAATGAGGTTATTATGGGCTGGACCTAAAAATGGTGAATCCCCTTCATCCATGTTTGATGGGCTAGAATTCGGTGACTTGGCTTCTCTGACTGCAAGTGACCTGGGAGGTGTAGTTGAGTTGCGTTTCAAGGAGGAAAACAAAGGCATTATATGACAACCACATAATTCCTACTATGTGATAGTAGAAATTCAGGCTGTGGTTCTAATCGAATCCATCCATGATTTAGAACTTTTCAGTATCTCCCATAACTTCAGGACAAAACCAAACTCCATTTGCAAGCCATAAAGTCCTAGCCCTAATTCTTCTCTTCCCACATGAAACTGGAACGCTTTCTCAGATGAGCTCAGCACCCTCAGCCTCCTTGTTCGTGCCATTCCCTCTGGTTGGAGACCTTGTTTGCCTACTTCAACTCTTCATTCAAATCTCAGATCAGAAATCTAATTTCCTCACTGACTCCTGGCCCAAGTAAATGCCCCTTCTTTATTCCATAGTCCCCAAACCAGTGGATCTACATAGATAATCTGAAAGTCATTAAAACAAAATCTATTTTCACTGCATGAGAATTTTTGTGTGGCCTGATGTCATAGGTGATGTACTGGTCTCCCCAAAACCACTACAAAAGCCAATGGCTTGATGATAGTATCTTCCTAAGAGATTCTTTGACTGGAAAACTTCCTAGTCCTCTAATTCCAGGTCTAACTGACATAGCCAGTGACTATAATTTTTATTCCTGTGTGGATGGCAACAGTTCAAGACATTTCTTCAACTATACCCAACCTATCTGCCACCTTCCACCAAGAACTAATGGAAGATTTTCTAAAAATCACATTTTTCTGAGGCACTCATGCTTTCCCTCTTTTCTTCTTCTCTTCTCTTCTTTATTTTTTGATTAATAGAAGGGTGCATATGATGAGGTCACATTGTTTGCATTTGTTAGGAAAAGCCTAAGTTGTATTTGAGTCCTTTCCCCAGGAGGTGCTTCACCCAGGAGGTGTGCCATGCATCCCTATATTGTACACATTACATGGGAGCTTACTGAGCCCCTTCCCCTCTTCTTGAATTTAACTGTGTTTTTCCTCTGATGTGAGCCTGTAGTTCTTCATCTAGTAGTTTGAAATTAGTATTGAGTACATGGAATACTGGTTTTTCCAATCTTGAGATACATTACTAAGGAGAATGCTCTTCATCTCCATCAAGGTAAATACAAAAGGTGTAAAGTCTCCATCTTTTATGGCTGAATAGTATTCCACAGTATACACATACCACAGTTTATTTATCCACTCATGCATGGTTTGATGGGTACTTGGGTTGTTTCTACATCTTTGTGATTGTGAATTGAGCTGCTGTAAATATTCAAGTGCAAATGTTCCTATGATAAAATGATTTTTTTTACATCTGGGTAAATACCTAATAATGAGATTGCAGGATCAAATGGAAGGTCTACTTTTAGCTTTTCTCCATAATTCTTTCCAAAGAGGCTGTATTAGTTGCAATCCTACCAACAGTGTATAAGTGTTTCCTTCTACCTACACTCTTGACAGCATCTGCAGCTTTGGGACTTTGTGATGTGGGGTTAGGTGATATCTCAAGATTGTTTTGATTTGCTTTTTCTGATGCTTAGAGAAAATGAACATTTTTCATGTATTTGTTGGTCATTCTGTTTTCTTGGGAGAAGGTTCTGTTCATTTCTCTTGCCCAGTAATTAACTGGATTATTTGCATTTTTCTTGTTGGTTTGCTTGTTTTAGGCAGATTCGGGTTATTAGCCCTTTGTCAGATTCGTAACATGTGAGTATCTTCTCCCATTCTGAAGGCTGTCTATTTGCTTTAATCATTGCATCTTTACTGGTGCAGAAGCTTTTTGGGATCAGGTCCCATTTATTTATTTTTGTTGCTACTGCAATAGTCAATGGAATCTTCTTCCTGAAGTCTTTCCCCAGATCAATATCACCAAGAGTATTTCCCACACTTTCTTCTAGACTTCGTATTGTTTTGTGTCTTAGATTTAAATCTCTTGTCCAGCATGAGTCAATTTTTATAAATGATGACAGGTGTAGATCCAGTCTAAGTCTTTTACATGTGACTAATCAGTTCTCCTAGCACTATTTATTAAATAGGGATTCTTTCCCCTGGTCTATGCTTTTGTTTTATTTATCAAAAATCAGTTGGTGCTAAGAGGCTGGTTTTCTGTTCTGTTCCACAGATCTATGTATCCATTTTTGTGTCAGTACCATGCTGTTTTGATCACTGTAGTCATGCAGTAAAACCTGAAGTCTGGTAATGTGATGCCTCCGTATTTGTTTTATTCCTTAGAATTGCATTGGCTATTTTGAATTTTTTCTGGTTCCATATGAAACAAGTAACTATTCTTTCAAGTTCTTAAAAGTATGACATTGGTATTTTAATGGGGATTATAATAAATCTGTAGAATTCTTTGGGTAGTATAGACATTTTAAGAATGTTGATATTCTCAGCCATGAGCATGGTATGCTCGTTCATTTGTTAATGTCTTCTGCTATTTTTTTTCTCGGGGTTTCATAGTTCTCTCTGTAGAGCTCCTTCACATCCTTTGAGGAACACTCCCAGATATTTCATTTTTTCTTTGAAGCCACTGTGAAGGGTATTGTCTTTGATTTGATTCTCAGCTTGACTGCTGATGGCATATATAAAGACTACTGATTATGGACATTGATTTTATATCCTAAGATGTTACTGTAATTCTTGATCATTTCCAGGAGTCTCGTAGATGAGTCCCTGGGGTTTTCTAAGGATAAGGTCCTTGACGTTCTCTATCTCCATTGGAATACCCTCAATATCCTTCTCTTGCTCGATTGCACTCACTAGGATTTCCATCTCTATGTTGAATAGTAGTAGCATAGTGGATATCCTTGTCTGGTTCCAGTTCTAATTGGAAATGCTTGCAGTTTTACTCCTTTCAATATGATGTTGGCTTTGAGTTTGTTTTAGATGGCTTCTATCAGTTTCAGAAATGTTCCCATCTATGCCAATTTTTTCTTAAGTGTTTTTATCAGAAAAGGATGCTCAATTTTGTCAAATGCTTTTTCTGCAACTATTGAGAGGATCATATGGTCTTTGTCTTTCTTCTATTTATGTGGTGAATTATTTTTATGGATTTGCATAAGTCGAAGCGGCCTTGTATCCTTGGGATAAAGCTGACCTCGTGATGTATAATTTTTTAATCTGTAGTTGTATCCTATCTGCTAGGATTTTATTTTTATTTATTTATATTTTCTTTTTTTGAGATAGAGTCTGCCTATGTCACCCTGAGTAGAGTGTTGTGGCATCACAGCTCACAGCAACCTCCAACTCTTGGGCCCCAGCAATTCTCTTGCCTCAGCCTCCCAAGTAGTCGGGACTACAGGTGCCTGCCACAACACTCAGCTAGGATTTTATTATTTTTATGTCAAATACTCATTAATGATATTTGTCTGTAGTTTTCTTTTTTCTTGAGTGGGTCCTTTTCATGGTTTTGGGATCAGGGTGATATTTGCTTCATAGAAGGAGTTAGGTTTCCTTTCATCTTCATGTTTTGCAATGTATTCTCCAATATAGGTACAAGGTCTTCTTCGAAGATTTGGTAGAATTCTGATGTAAAATCATTTGGTCCAGGATTTTTTTGTGTTGGAAGCTTTTTTTATTATTGTTGCAATTTTAGTGCTTGATACTAGTCTGCTGAAGAGTTCTAATTCTTTCTGGTTAAGTCTAGGGAAGTGGTGTGATTCCAAGTATTGGTCCATTTCCTCAACATTTTCAAATATCTGGGCATAGAGTTTTTTTGTAGCAATCAGAGATGATCTTTTGGATCTCTGTGATATCTGTTGTCATTTTCCCTTTTTTTAATTTCTGATGAAGGTTATTAGAGATCTTACTTTCAGTTTCAGTTTTCGAGTTGATCTAGCCAGAGGTTTATTGATTTTATTTATCTTTCCAAAGAACCAACTTTTTGTTTTGTAAATCTTCTGAATGATTCTTTTGTTCTCAATTTCATTTAATTCTGATCTAATTTTGGTTATTTCTTTTCTTCTGCTAATTTGGAATTAGATTGCTCTTTCTTATCCAGTTCCTTGAGATAATTCATTGGGTTGTTGATTTGCACTCTTTCTGTTTTTTAGACATGGGCAGTTAATATAATAAATTTCCCTGTTAAGTTTGCTTTTGCAGTATCCCACAGGTTTTGACAGCTTATGGTTTTATTGTCATTTTGTTCGAGGAATCGAATGGTTCATTCTTTATTTCCTCCTTAACCTAGCTGTTATTCAGCATAAGGTTGTTTAATTTCCATGAGTTTGTGTGGGGATGAATGTTTTTGTTAGAATTGAGTTCTACTTTTATTCCTTTATGGTTCAAAATCATACAAGGTATAATTTCTACTCTTTGAAATTTGTTGAGATTTGATTCGTATCTTAGGAAATGATCAGTTTTGGAGAAAGATCCACAAGTTAATGAGAAGAACATATGCTTGGTATTATTATTGGGGTGGAATGTTTTGTAAATGTCTGTTAAGCCCATTTATTCTAGAGTCTTATCATTTCTTTGTTTAGTTTCTACTTAGAGGATCCATCCAGTTCTGTCAGTGGAATGTTAAAGTTTCCAACTATTATGGTGTTTCAGGATATCATATTATTCAGACCAGTTATGGTTCATATTATATATTTGGGAGCATTTAAATTGGGTACATAGATATTTAGAATTAAAATGTCTTCTTATTGTATTATTCCTTTGACCAGTATATAGTGTCCATCTTTGCCTTTCTTTACTTTTTGGTGCTTTAAAACCCAATGTATCTACAAATAGACTACGACTCTGCTTTCTTCTGACTTCCATTTGTCTGAAATATTGTTTTCAAACCCTTCATCCTGAGGGTTGTTTTGTCCTTGGAGATTAGATGTGTTTCCTGAAGGCATCAAATACTTGTGCCTTTCTATCCATTTAGCATCCTGTGTCTTATTCCTGGGGAATTCAAGCCATTCACATTTACTGAGAGAATTGATAAGTATGGTAGAGTTCTGATTTTCTTGTTTTGTGGAGGTCCGTTGCCTAGTTTTATGACTTGGGCCACTGTGGAATCTAGGCTTTGTCCTTTAATTACCAGATGTCTTTACTTTGCTGGTGGTCAATTGTGATGGTCTGTGTCTATGTATAGGACAGATCTGAGTACTTCCTGCAAAGATAGTCTTATGTTGGCAAATTTCCTCAATCTTTGCTTATCAGTTAAAGATTTGATTTCTCTATCAAATATGAAACTTAACCTAGTACTCTGGGAGGCCAAGGTGGGTGGATTGCTTGAGCTCAGGAGTTTGAGACCAGCCTGGGCAACAGTGAGACCCCATCTCTAAAAACTAGCCAGGCATTGTGGTGGGCACCAGTAGTCCAAGCTATGTGAGATGCTGAGTGGAGAGGATTGCTTAAGCCCAAGAGTTTGAGGTTGCTGTGAGCTATGATGCCATGGCATTCTCTGTGGAGGGCAACAAATATGTATATCCAGCTTTGCACAGTGGCAGTATCATAGCCAATGAGGTTTATCCAAGGCACGATTATTGCTAATTGAAAACTTTTCCCTATATGCCACATTACACCTTGAAATACAGTTGGCAATGGCAAAAAGAATTTTAAAAAAGTAAAAAAAAAGTATATATATATATTCTATATTCTATATCTGCCTAAACTAAGTTTCATATATATATGCCTAACTTAGTTTAGGCAGATATAGAATATAGAATCCTAGACTGAAAGTTGCTTTAAGAAGACAAAAAACAAACAAACAGGTGACCAGGCCAGGCACCGTGGCTCATGCCTGTAATCCTAGCACTCTGGGAGGCTAAGGTGGGTGGATCACCTGAGCTCACCAGTTCGAGAGCAGCCTGAACTAGAGTGAGACCTCATCTCTAAAAATAGCAGAGTGTGGTGAGTGCCTGTAATCCCAGCTACTTGGGAGGCTGAGGCAAGAGAATCACTTAAGCCCAAGAGTTTGAGGTTGCTGTGAGCTGTGACACCATAGCACTCTACTGAGGGTGACAAAGTGAGACTCTGTCTCAAAAAACAAACAAAAGAAAAAACAGGTGACCATTCTCTTCTGGCTTGTAAAGTTTCCACTGAAAAGTTTGCTGTTACCCTAATGTTTCTGCCCTTGTAAGAAAAATGTTGCTTACACATAACTGTGTGCAAAGTTTCTCTTTCATTTTGAATTTGGCCAGGTTAATTACAATGTATGTAGAAGATGCTTTGTTTGAATTGAGTCATCACAGAGTTCTGTAACTATCTAGTATCTGTATTTTTGGGTCTCCGGAACTTCTTGGGAAATTCTCCACAATGATGTCTTGAAGTAGAGCTTCACTGCTTTCAGGATTCTCTTCTCCTTCAGGGATACCTATAAAATGTATGTTTGTACACTTTGTGTAGTCCCATATCTCTCTAAGAGATAGCTGTGCTTTTGCTCTCTTCTTTTCTGCCACTTCAGATGCTTGGGTTAGTTCAAAAATCTTGTCTTTGAATTATGAGAGTTTTTCTTCTCCATGTTCTACTCTGTTCCTGAGACTCTCTACTGTGTTTTAAAACTCCTTGGATACCAGGTGGTGCCTGTGGCTCAAAGGAGTGGGGTGCTGGCCCCATATGCCAGAGGTGGTGGGTTCAAAACCTAGCCCTGGACAAAAGCTGAAAAAAAAAACAATTCCTTGGATACCTCTTTTAATTCCTTAAGTTCTATTATATCCTTCCTAATTACGCCCAGATTCATCGTGACTTTATCTTTAATTTTGATGGTTTGAGACAATTTGGGGACTTCTTTTTTCACCTTCTCTTCAATCACATTCATTTTATTTGCTATTCATATTCTGAATTCTATTTCTGTCTTTTATTGAAAAGACCGAATCTTTTATTGAAGGCATTTTCAGCTGTAGCTGCATTGTAATCCCTTGGGGAGTTGATCTTCCCTGAATTTTCATGTTTCCAGGTTTCTTTTGCTGGTTCCACCTCATGTGTTTTCTATTCTTATTCTTATTATTATTATTATTATTATTAGTTCTAAGTTGAAAAGTAGGGTGTCCCTACATTGCTGTTGAGAGAGATCTGATTGGGCTCAATTAGATGGCTCACAGGAGGCTGTTCATGAACTGCTGCTTTCTCCTGTGGTCCTTCCCACTCTTAGCCTGCCAAAGTTGCCTACTGGGGCTACACAGAGCAGGGCTCCCTGGAGACAAGCCTTCTTTCTTCTAAGCTGGAAGAGAGTAGGGGAAGGGCTTCAGGTGAAGCTCCTAGGCAGGGAGCAGTGCACAGATGGTGGGGCAAACCATCCCAGAGGGTGAAGTCAGAACCAGCCTGGTGGAAGCTAGACACTGCCAAAGAGCTGTTCTGCCAGCACCAAATTGAAAAAGCTCTGGTTTTCTCCTGGGGTCAAGGGAGGAGAATTCATATCAAGCTCTCTGTCTGTTTGGGTTTCTCACCTGAGACCTCAGGGTCATGCAATGTAGGGACCACCTGAGTTCCCACCAAATATGGTAGGAAGGCAGGGCCCTGCTCCCTTCACTGTTCCTGTGCCCTGTTTATTCCATAAGCAGTCTTTATCACCAGCTGCAAGTGAGAGAGAAGCTGACCTCTGCAATGCTTGCTGCTGCAGTTGCTATGGTGGGGGCAGGGGGGCAGATAGGGTCCCAAGTCCCTTTACCTCTCCAGCACTGGGGACTGAGGCAGCCCTGCCAGGCTGTCTGAACCAGGCTAGTGATCCTGATATGCTTGTGCAGAGGGAAACAGGACTTGGCAAGGGGTTCCATGTCCAGTTTCTAAAGGAAGGGGGGCCTGGGCCGTGGCTACAACCTGGCTGGAGCTGGGATTGCTTTCTATGCTGCCAGGCAAGAGTGCGATTCAGAGGGGGCAACACCTAAGTTCAGTAAAGCTAAGTCTCTGGTCCCTGGGGTACTGTCCCATGGGGTGAGTTCCTATGGTTTGCTGCTCCAGGAATGCCCCTGGTAGAGAAAGGGGTCCCCCTTACCCTTCTATTCAGCTCCAAGTTCCTCTAGCCCACTTGGAGACTCACCTCTTCTCTCTCCCTCTTTCTCATCTTCATCCTTGAAGTTCCTTTCAGTGGGGGTCTCTGAACAGGAGTTTCCCCTTACTAAGGTCTATCCCACAATTTCAATTGCTCCAAATTCACTTTGGTCCAGTCTTCCTCCTTCTAGCTGGGATAGTTTGACAAATACTGCCTGTAATCGACCATCTTCTTTCCCTCTTTTCTTGAAATCAATGGCTGCACTGTCATGTAAGAAGGTGATGCTGGTGCCATGGCAACCATCTTAAAACCATGAGAGTGGGGCGGCGCCTGTGGCTCAGTGAGTAGAGCTCCGGCCCCATATACCGAGGGTGGCGGGTTCAAACCCGGCCCCGGCCAAACTGCAACAAAAAAATAGCCGGGCGCTGTGGCGGGCGCCTGTAGTCCCAGCTGCTTGGGAGGCTGAGGCAAGAGAATCACGTAAGCCCAAGAGCTAGAGTTTGCTGTGAGCCGTGTGACTCCACGGCACTCTACCAGTGGACGGTACAGTGAGACTCTGTCTCTACAAAACAAACAACAAAAAAAAAATATGCAAATATCCTTTCCCATTGTGTAGGTTGTCTCTTTGCTTTGGTTGTTGTCTCCTTGGCTGTACAGAAGCTTTTCAGTTTAATGAGGTCCCATTTGTTTATTTTTGTTGTTGTTGTTGCAATTGCCATGGCAGTCTTCTTCATGAAGTCTTTCCCCAGGCCAATATCTTCCAGTGTTTCTCCTATGCTTTCTTTAAGGATTTTTATTGTTTCATGCCTTAAATTTAAGTCCTTTATCCATCTTGAATCAATTTTTGTGAGTGGGGAAAGGTGTGGGTCCAGTTTCAGTCTTTTACACGTAGACATCCAGTTCTCCCAACACCATTTATTGAATAGGGAGTCTTTCCCCCAAGAAAGACTTGGTTTGGTTTATCAAAGATTAGGTGGTTGTAAGATGTTAGTTTCATTTCCTGGTTTTCTATTCGATTCCAAGTGTCTATGTCTCTATTTTTGTGCCAGTACCATGCTGTCTTGACCACTATGGCTTTGTAGTACAAACTAAAATCTGGTATGCTGATGCCCCCAGCTTTATTTTTATTACTAAGAACTGCCTTAGCTACAGGGTTTTTTCCGGTTCCACACAAAACGCAGAATCATTTTTTTCCAAATCTTGAAAGTACAATGTTAGTATTTTGATAGGAATGGCATTGAATAGGTAGATTGCTTTGGGAAGTATAGACATTTTAACAATGTTGATTCTTCCCGTCCATGAGCATGGTATGTTCTTCCATTTGTTAATATCCTCTGCTATTTCCTTTCTGAGGATTTCATGGTTTTCTTTATAGAGGTCCTTCACCTCCTTCGTTAGGTATATTCCTAGGTATTTCATTTTCTTTGAAACTATGGTGAAGGGAGTTGTGTCCTTAATTAGCTTCTCGTCTTGACTGTTATTGGTGTATACAAAGGCTACTGACTTGTGGACATTGATTTTATATCCTGAAACATTACTGTATTTTTTGATGACTTCTAGGAGTCTTGTGGTTGAGTCTTTGGGGTTCTCTAAGTATAAGATCATGTTGTCAGCAAAGAGGGAGAGTTTGACCTCCTCTGATCCCATTTGGATTCCCTTTATTTCCTTGTCTTGCCTAATTGTATTGGCTAGAACTTCCAGCACTATGTTGAATAGTAAAGGTGACAGAGGACAACCTTGTCTGGTTCCAGTTCTAAGAGGAAAAACTTTCAGTTTTACTCCATTCAGTAAAATATTAGCTGGGGGTTTGTCATAGATAGCTTCAGTTTTAGAAATGTGCCACCTCTGCCTATACTCTTCAGTGTTCTAATTAGAAAAGGATGCTGGATTTTATCAAATGCTTTTTCTGCATCTATTGAGAGGATCATATGATCTTTTTTTTTTTTGTAGAGACAGAGTCTCACTTTACTGCCCTCAGTAGAGTGCCATGGCATCACACAGCTCACAGCAACCTCCAGCTCTTGGGCTTACGTGATTCTCTTGCCTCAGGCTCCCGAGTAGCTGGGACTACAGGCACCTGCCACAACGCCCGGCTATTTTGTTGCTGTTGTTGTTGCAGTTTGGCTAGGGCTGGGTTTGAACCCGCCACCCTCGGCATATGGGGCCAAGGCCTACTCACTGAGCCACAGGTGCCGCCCGAGAGGATCATATGATCTTTATTTTTGCTTCTGTTAATATGGTGGATGACGTTTATGGACTTGCGCATGTTAAACCAGCCTTGCATCCCTGGGATGAAACCTACTTGATCATGACGAATGACTTTTTTGATGATAAGCTGCAATCTATTGGCTAGGATTTTGTTGAGAATTTTTGCATCGACATTCATGAGTGAGATTGGTCTGAAATTCTCCTTTTTGGTTGGGTCTTTTCCTGGTTTTGGTATCAGGGTGATGTTTGCTTCATAGAGTGTGTTGGGGAAGATTCCTTCCTCCTCAATTTTTTGGAATAATTTCTGCAGTACAGGAAAGCTCTTCCTTGAAGGTTTGATAGAATTCTGGTGTGAAGCCATCTGGACCAGGGCATTTTTTGGTTGGAAGCTTTTTTATTGTTTCTTTAATCTCAGTGCTTGAAATTGATCTGTTCAGGAGTTCTATTTCTTCCTGGCTAAGTCTAGGGTGTGATTCCAAATATTGATCCATTTCCTTCACATTGTCAAATTTCTGGGCTTAGAGTTTCTGGTAGCATTCAGAGATGATCTCTTGCATCTCTGTGGGATCAGTTGTTATTTCCCCTTTATCATTTCTGATTGAGGTTACTAGAGATTTTACTTTTCTATTTCTCGTTAGTCTGGCCGATGGTTTATCTATTTTATTTATTTTTTCAAAAAACCAACTCCTTGATTCATTAATTTTCTGAATGATTCTTTTGTTTTCAATTTCATTGATCTCTGATTTGATTTTGGAGATTTCTTTTTTTTTTTTTTTCTGTACAGACAGAGTCTCACTTTAGTATATGTGCTGCCGAAGTGAGCACGAGACAGAGTCTCAAGTCTCACTTTATGGCCCTCAGTAGAGTGCCATGGCATCACACAGCTCACAGCAACCTCCAACTCCTGGGCTTAAGCGATTCTCTTGCCTCAGCCTCCCGAGTAGCTGGGACTACAGGCGCCTGCCACAACGCCCAGCTATTTTTTGGTTGCAGTTCAGCCAGGGCTGGGTTTGAACACACCACCCTCAGTATATGGGGCCGGCGCCTTACCGACTGAGCCACAGGCGCCACCCCCTGGAGATTTCTTTTCTTCTACTGAGTTTAGGCTTAGATTGTTCTTCTTTTTCCAATTCCATAAGATGGCTTGTGAGATTGTTGATGCGCTTTCTATTTTTCGAATGTAGGCATCTAAAGCGATAAATTTTCCTCTCAAAACTGCTTTTGTGTATGGTCATAATTATGAAAATGGTTGTACTAAATAGGGAACATCTATTCCAGAATGAATGTCAACTTCCAGTTGCCTGGACATTTCATAGTTTCACTCACATTGTAAGGGGAGAAACAACTTCAGTCACTCTCCTCCTTTGGGGCTATAAAAGTTACTTAATGGCTGGCCCCCACCGCTCTCCCTCCCCCAACTCGCCCGCCCCGCAGGGACCTGGATCCCACTCTGGCTGCGCCACTCTCCACAGCCGCCACCTGGGGATCCGAGTGCCAGGCAGGCAGACAGCAAGATGGTGGCTGAGTAACATCATCCCTGCAACTGGGCACCATGAGTCTGGAGAGATAAAACTCTAGGCATCTCTGGCTGGTGGTATCTGCTTATAATCATCCTTTTGAAGATAAAGGGAGTCAGCAAGAGACTTCTGGACCCCATGAGGAGGACAAAAACAGTGGAAAACTGACAAGTGGTTGCATGTGTTCGATCAGTCTAATCCCACCGACACCAGTAAGTACAGCAGCAGTGAAACCGCAAACCAGAAAGGCCTTATCTGTGAACTGTTTTGGTGTTTTTGGAGTTGGCATTCAGTTGAACTGCCTTGGGGAGAGATTGAGCAGGAGTGCGGAGAACTTTGGGTGTTGTCTAGGGCCCCAGACTGAGCTGCTGAGCTGGACAGAGCTAATAGTGTTCGGCACTGGGCCACAGGGAGCCATTGTGAGAGAACTGCCCTGGCAAGGTCCGCCCTCAGGGTGACAGAGCAAGGATCAGGTGGGAGCTAGTAACCTAGTGACTGAGCAGCCTAAAGGTGGGACTGAGCCACCTTACAGCCTTAACCCTCAGGGGCAGAGTGAGACCAGTTTTGACACACTGGCTAAATGGATAGCCACCTCAGCAGTGATCCCAGCAACAAGCACTTTCCTGGGAAAGCTTCTGCTTAGCCACATTTAGAAGTTTAAAGTGCCTTTTAAGAGCGCTGAAGAGAGATTTAGGGTCTCCACCCTGTGGGGTTTGAGAAATCAGTGGAGGCCTCCAGTTGTATCAGCATTGTGACTAACATTTCATACCCCAGAAGACCACCTATTGTGTAGACAATATTAAATAAGATATATATGTATACTGCTTTGTTTTTGGTTGTTTTTTTGTTGTTGTTTGTTTGTTTTTGTTTATTTTGTCATTGTTTTGTTTTTTAATTTCAACCTTTTCCATACAGATTGTTTCTTTTCTTTTTTCTTTCCTTTCTTTCTCCATTGTTCTAGTTTAAATACGATTTCCCATTGCTGCCTTTTTCAATAATTAGAACTTCATTTTTGCTAGTGTTTCTACCTCTATTATCTGGTTTTTCACCCAATTTTATCCCATAAAGTTTTCTGGTTGCTTGTTCTGGTTTGATTTATAGCATTTTTGTCTTTCTTCTCTACTTGGTGGAGGTGGGGTACTGGGTCCGATCAGGTTAGCAAAGAGTTGCTGACCTCAAGGGAAACACCCAAATGGGCACCCCCAGAGGTTGGGGTTTTTTTAAGATTGTGTTAAAGTACCCTACTATACACCTAATATTGCTATGTCTCCCTCTTTCTGTACCTCTCTTCTTTTGTCAATATTTCCTTTTACCCACCCACCTCTTCTTTCTTTATTTTCTTTTCTTTCTTTCTTTCTCTTTCTTTTATCCCTTCTTGCTCTTCAACCTTCTCATCCTTCTGGTCCTTTACCAAAAGGACTCATCAAAACCTTTGTCCACAGTCATGGGAACTTAAAAGCAAGAGGAACTGAAGGAAAATGAGGGCAAGAAAACAGATAAAAGAAATCACTCCTGAGGAAGAATCAGCAGAAAACTCCTGGCAACATGAAGAAACAGTCCAGAGCAACCCCTCCAAGGGACCATGAGGTAGCTACTGCAGAGGATTCCACCTATAAAGAAATGTTAGGAATGACGGAAAGGGAATTTAGAATACAATGATGAAAACAATGAAGAAAATGATGGAAACAATGAAGGAAACTGCTAATAAAGTGGAACATAACCAAAAGGAAATCCAAAAGCAGAATCAAATAAGATAAGAATGATATGAAGAATATAGAAAGGATATAGCAGAGCTGAAGGAACTGAAGCAGTCAATTAGGGAACTTAAAGATGCAATGGAAAGTATTAGCAACAGGTTAGACCATGCAGAAGAAAGAATTTCAGAGGTAGAGGACAAAGTTCTTGAGATAACTCAGATAGTTAATGAGGCAGAAAAGAAGAGAGAGAAAGCAGAATGTTCACTGTCAGACTTATGGGATTTCATGAAGCATTCCAACATACGAGTTATAGGAATCCCAGAAGGGGAAGAAGAATGCCCCCAGAGGAATGGAAGCCATACTAGAGAATATTATAAAGGAAAATTTCCCAAATATCACCAAAGATTCTGAAACACTGCTTTCAGAGGGATATTGGACCGCAGGTCACCTCAACTCTAACCAACCTTCTCCAAGACACATTGTGATGAACCTGTCCAAAGTCAAGACAAAAGAAAAGATTCTGCAAGCTGCCAGGAGTAAATGCCAGTTGACCTACAGGGGCAAAACCATCAGAGTGACTGAAGACTTCTCTAATAAAGCTTTCCAAGCAAGAAGACAGTTGTCATCCATCTTTAATCTACTTAAACAGAACAATTTCCAGCCCAGAATTCTGTACCCTGCTAAGCTAAGCTTTAAAATTGACAGAGAAATAAAATCATTTACGGGTATACAAACATTGAGGAAACTCGCCACAACAAGACCAGCTCTACAGGAAATACTTCAACCTGTTCTACACACTGACCATCACAATGGATCAGCAGCAAAGTAAGAAATCAGAAATTAAAGGACAGAACCTAACTTCCACACTGATGCAAAAGATAAAACTAAACAATGGACTCTCACAAAATAAGATGAATAGAACACTACCACACTTATCAATTATCTCAATAAAAGTTAATGGTTTGAATTCCCCACTGAAAAGACATAGATTGGCTGACTGGATTAAAAAACACAAGCCATCCATTTTCTGTCTGCAAGAAACACACCTGCTTCAAAAGACAAATTAAAACTCAGAGTCAATGGTTGGAAGACAATTTTTGAGGCAAATGGAATTCAGAAGAAAAGAGGAGTTGCAATCTTATTTTCAAATACATGTGGATTATAAGCAACTAAAGTCAAAAAAGACAAAGATGGTTACTTTATATTGGTTAAGGGAAAAATACAACAAGAAGACGTTTCAATTCTAAATATTTATGCACCCAATTTAAATGCTCCCAGATTCTCGAAACAGACTTTACCCAGTCTAAGCAATATGATATCCGATAATACCATAATTACAGGCGACTTTAACACTCCTCTTACAGAGCGGGACAGATCCTCTAAACAGAAATTAAACAAAGATATAAGAGATTTAAATGAGACCCTAGAACAACTGTGCTTGATAGATGCATATAGAACACTCCATCCCAAAGATAAAAAATATACATTCTTCTCATCATCCCATGGAACATTCTCCAAAATTGATCATATCCTGGGACACAAAACAAATATCAACAGAATCAAAGAATTGAAATTTTACCTTTTATCTTCTCATACCATAAGGCACTAAAGATGGAACTCAGCTCCAACAAAAATGTTGCACCCCACACAAAGGCATGGAAATTAAATAACTTTCTGCTGAATGACAGATGGGTGCAGAAAGAAATAAAACAGGAAATTATTAACTTCCTTGAGCATAACAACAATGAATACACAAGCTACCAAAACCTGTGGGATACTGCAAAAGCAGTTTTGAGAGGAAAATTTATCACTTTAGATGCCTACATTCGAAAAATAGAAAGAGAGCACATCAACAAACTCACAAGCCATCTTATGGAATTCGAAAAAGAAGAATAATCTAAGCCTAAACCCAGTAGAAGAAAAGAAATATCCAAAATCAAATCAGAGATAAATGAAATTGAAAATAAAATAATCATTCAGAAAATTAATGAAACAAGGAGTTGGTTTTTTGAAAAAAGAAATAAAACAGATAAACCATTGGCCAGACTAACTAGAAAAAGAAAAGTAAAAGCTCTAGTAACCCCAATCAGAAATGATAAAGGGGAAATAACAACTGATCCCACAGAGATACAAGAGATCATCTCTGAATACTACCAGAAACTCTACACCAAGTAATTTGACAATGTGAAGGAAATGGATCAATATTTGGAATTACACCCTCTCCCTAGACCAGGAAGAAATAGAGCTCCTGAACAGACCAATTTCAAGCACTGAGATTAAAGAAATGATAAAATTCTTCCAACCAAAAAATGCCCTGGTCCAGATGGCTTCACCCAAGAATTCTATCAAACTTTCAAGGAAGAGCTTATTCCTGTACTGCAAAAATTATTTCAAAAAATAGAGGAGGAAAGAATATTCCCCAACATGTTCTATGAAGCAAACATCGCCCTGATACCAAAACCAGGAAAAGACCCAACCAAAAAGGAGAATTTCAGACCAATTTCACTCATGAATGTCGATACAAAAATTCTCAACAAAATCCTGGCCAATAGATTACAGCTTATCATCAAAAAAGTCATACATCATGATCAAGTAGGTTTCATCCCAGGGATGCAAGGCTGGTTTAACATACGCAAGTTCATAAATGTTATCCACCGTATTAACAGAGGCAAAAATAAAGATCATATGATCCTCTCAATAGATGCAAAAAAAGCATTTGATAAATTCCAGCATCCTTTTCTAATTAGAACACTGAAGAGTATAGGCAGAGGTGGCACATTTCTAAAACTGAAGCTATCTATGACAAACCCACAGCTAATATTTTACTGAATGGAGTAAAACTCAAAGCTTTTCCTCTTAGAACTGGAACCAGACAAGGTTGTCCTCTGTCACCTTTACTATTCAACATAGTGCTGGAAGTTCTAGCCAATACAATTAGGCAAGACAAGGAAATAAAGGGAATCCAAATGGGATCAGAGGAGGTCAAACTCTCCCTCTTTGCTGATGACATGATCTTATTCTTAGAGAATCCCAAAGACTCAACCACAAGACTCCTAGAAGTCATCAAAAAACACAATAATGTAGGTGGTGCCTGTGGCTCAAGGAGTAGGGCGCTGGTCCCATATGCCGGAGGTGGCGGGTTCAAACCCAGCTCCGGCCAAAAACCACAAAAAAAAAACAAACAACAACAAGAAAAAAACACAATAATGTGTCAGGTTATAAAATCAATGTCCACAAGTCAGTAGCCTTTGTATACGCCAATAACAGTCAAGATAAGAAGCTAATTAAGGACACAACTCTCTTCACCATAGTTTCAAAGAAAATGAAATACCTAGGAATATACCTAATGAAGGAGGTGAAGGACCTCTATAAGGAAAATTATGAAATCCTCAGAAAGGAAATAGCAGAGGATATTAACAAATGGAAGAACATACCATGTTCATGGATGGGAAGAATCAACATTGTTAAAATGTCTATACTTCCCAAAGCAATCTACCTATTCAATGCCATTCCTATCAAAATACCAACATCGTACTTTAAGATTTGGAAAAAATGATTCTGCACTTTCTATGGAACCAGAAAAAAACCCTGTATAGCTAAGGCAGTTCTTAGTAATAAAAATAAAGCTGGGAGCATCACCATACCAGATTTTAGGCTGTACTACAAAGCCATAGTGGTCAAGAAAGCATGGTACTGGCACAAAAATAGAGACATAGACACTTGGAATCGAATAGAAAACCAGGAAATGAAACTAACATCTTACAACCACCTAATCTTTGATAAACCAAACCAAGTCTTTCTTGGAGGAAAGACTCCCTATTCAATAAATGGTGTTGGGAGAACTGGATATCCACATGTAAAAGACTGAAACTGGACCCACACCTTTCTCCACTCACAAAAATTGATTCAAGATGGATAAAGGACTTAAATTTAAGGCATGAAACAATAAAAATTCTCAAAGAAAGCATAGGAAAAACACTGGAAGAGAACAGCTTGGGGAAAGACTTCATGAAGAAGACTGCCATGGCAATTGCAACAACAAGAAAAATAAACAAATGGGACTTCATTAAACTGAAAAGCTTCTGTACAGCTAAGGAGACAACAACCAAAGCAAAGAGACAACCTACACAATGGGAAAGGATGTTTGCATATTTTCAATCAGACAAAAGCTTGATAACTAGGATCTATAAAGAACTCAAATTAATCCACATGAAAAAAGTCAACAATCCCATATATCAATGGGCAAGAGACATGAATAGAACCTTCTCTAAAGAAAACAGACGAATGGCTAACAAACATGAAAAAATGTTTATCATCCCTATCTATTAGAGAAATGCAAATCAAAACCACCCTGAGATACCATCTAACCCCAGCAAGAATGTCCCACATCACAAAATCTCAAAACTATAGAAGCTAGCGTGGATGTAGAGAGAAGGGAACACTTTTACACTGCTGGTGGGACTGCAAACTAGTACAACCCTTTTGGAAGGAAGTATGGAGAAACCTCAAAGCACTCAAGCTAGACCTCCCATTTGATCCTGCAATCTCATTACTGGGCATCTACCCAGAAGGAAAAATATTCTTTTATCATAAGGACACTTGTAGTAGACTGTTTATTGCAGCTCAATTTACAATCGCCAAAATGTGGAAACAGCCTAAATGCCCACCAACCCAGGAATGGATTAACAAGCTGTGGTACATGTACACCATGGAATACTATTCAGCCACTAAAAAAAAAATGGAGACTTGGGCGGTGCCTGTGGCTCAAGGAGTAGGACGCCGGCCCCATATATGGGAGGTGGTGGGTTCAAACCCAGCCCCGGCCAAAAACTGAAAAAAAAAAAAAAAAATGGAGACTTTACATCCTTTGTATTAAGCTGGATGGAAGTGGAAGATATCACAAGAATGGAGAAGCATGAATCCTATGTACTCAATTTTGATATGAGGACAATTAATGACAATTAAGGTCACGGTGGGGGTGGGAGAAGGGGAGAGCACAGAGAGAAAGAAGGAGGGAGGGGTGGGGAAAGGAAGAGCAGAGAGAGGGAAGAAGGGAGTGGGGTGGGACCTTGGTTTGTACCACACCTTTTGGGGGCAAGACAAGGGACTTCACCTAACAAATGCAATCAGTATAACCTGGCTTATTGTACCCTCAATGAATCCCCAACAATAAAATAAATAAATAAAGTTACTAATGAACTAACTACTTATCAGACAGTTATACCCTCCTGACCTCTCGTGGTTCTAGCACTGTGAAGGGCATCATGACTCTGGCCTGAAGATGAAACAACAGATGGAAAACGTACAGCTTAGGAATGTGACAAACGCTACTTAGAGTCCTGCAGCTTGAGATAAGAGAGTTTAATGATGTAAAGCTAAGACTAGTAACTTTCAGGGAGGGTATAAGAACTCTGTAAAGTTCTCCCAAGGTGCACTCTGGGAGGCTGATGCAGGTGGATAGCTTGAGCTCACAAGTTCAAGACCAGCCTGAGCAAAAGCGAGACCCCGTCTCTAATAAAAATAGAAAAACTGAGGCAAGAGGATTGCTTGAGTCCGAGAGTTGGAGAATGCTGTGAGCTATGATGTCACAGAACTCTACCCAGGGCGACAGCTTGAGACTCTATAGCAAAAAAAATAAGAAGTTCTCTCAAGATAAGGTAGGCTTTGAGAATAACTTCCCTGTTTTCCTGGCACTCTGAATCTTGGCAATAAAGGACAACTTTAACCCACACAAATTCTGTCACCCTCACTACAACATTGAATCTTTGAACATCCTGTTTCTTTAACCCGAACTGCTCCCTGAATCTGGCAAAATCTTACTCATCTTTTAAATCTCAACCAAGATATAATAATTCTTTTGTTCTAACAGCTTTATTGAGGTGTAATTGCTATATTGCCCTTAAGATTTGGTAGTGTTTTCGCTTTGTTTTGTTTTGCATGAGACAATCTCATTCTGTTGCCCAGGATGGAGTGCAGTGACCCAATCAGAGCTGACTATAACCTTGAATTCCTAGGTTCAAGGAATCCTGCCTCAGCCTCTTGAGTAGCTAGGCCAACAGAGCTGTTCTACCACACCTTGCTAATTGTTTACACAGACAGGTTCTGGCTCTATTGCCCAGGCTTATCGTGAATTCCTGGCCTTAGGTGACCTTCCAAAGTCACTTAAGACCTCAGCCTTCCAAAGTGCAGTGATTATAGCACTGAGCCACCATAGCACCTGGATGATAATGTTTTTAAAGGGTAAGAGAAGAAAACATAATAGGAAATGTAAATCACATGTACTGGTTCACCAACTCAATGTGAAAGATGCCAGGCTCAAAATAGAACACGCTACAGACCATGATGCTCAGACCTCAGTAAAGCTGGTCCTGCTCTTAGCTCTGGGAGGTAACTTTTGGGATATTGTCACCTTTATTTCATGGTTTGGATAAATGAATTTGCTTTGTGAAAATTCATAAAGCTGCTAGAATTTGTGTACTTATCTCTGTGAATGCTATATATTTTTTAAAAAATTTAAAAAGAGAACCAATCTGTTCTTAGGAAATTACCTTCTAGATATAGACAAAAGGAAATCTGTAGGTGAATCTATGGCACCTAAGGAAATGACGCTGAGTTCGATCTCTGTGATGTCACTTCTAACATTTTACCATCATAAAATAAAATATAAAAATAAGCCCTGTTAGAAAGTCTTTACTATGAAATTATTATCAATATCTAGAAACAGAAACCAACAATTTCTCTCAGAGAGGCAGGTAGTTGTTTATCTGTTGGTTTCATATTAGTATTGAGTACATTGGATACCTGCTTTTCCATTCTTGATAACTTTGTTTTGTTTTGTTTTAAGGACCAGTAACGCAGCAACCACCATGGTTAGCAGGGGAAAAGACAGCTTAACATACTTTTCATTTTAACTCTATAGTGGCAGATTGACTCTTTGAGTTCTGAACTTTCGATGCATTTACCCATTAGTTTACAAGAACAGAAATCCAGGAGGCTTCAAATATAAGAAATGAGAACAACTTTGTTGTTTTAAGGTTGTATATAAAGTCTCCGTTGAGTTTCTTCAGGAATCTAAGAAAGGAAGCCTGTGGTGTTAAATGAGTTGGGCGTTTAACTAATGATTCTGTTCAAACGGTGAGGTGGGGCAATTGGACTTGATCTCCCGTGGGCAGAGAAGCCGTAGAGAAAACCACAAGTATATTCAAGAGTGGGTAGGAGACAGGAGAGAAGGGGGCAAGGGAAGAGGGAGGGGGATGGGTGTGCTCTCACCTAAGGTGCCCAATGGAAGGGTACACAGCACACCTGCTGGGCGAAGGGCTCGACTAGAACTTGAACTTTATCTAGCATGCAAACAATGTAACCTAGTTATTTGTACTCTCACATTAATCTAAAATAAAAAAATTAAAAATAAAAAATGGAAAAAATTTTTAAAAAGCAAAAAAAATTTTTTAAAGTTACAACTCAGATTCCATGGTAAAATTAGTTATGTGGTAGCATATTTAACAGCAAAAAAAATCAAAACCATTTACTGATGGTGACTTTAGCCATCAATGTAGGGAAAGAATGACCGATATAATTAGCCTTGAATAAAAAGAGGGATATTTCCAAAATCAGTTTGTCTCAGTAGACTATAGCCAGGCAAATTGAAGAAACAGGAAAGAAATCCATCAAAAGAAGTTTGGAGAGTAAAGCTGCTAATTTAAAATTTTGTTCTTTGCTGACAATGTCAGCACTACATTGCCATCACTGCTACAACTGCTCAACTTGCCATTCTAATTAGAGGTATTGATGATGAATATACTGTCACTGAAGAAATGGCTTCTTTGATGCCATTAAAAGACACAACTAAATCAAGAGATTTATACAAAGCAGTAAAAAATATGTTAAAACTATTTTCTTTGTCTGTTGTTAACATATCTGGTATAGTTGCTGATGGTACCCTGGTGATGGGAGGAACTTGTGAAATTAATAGAAGATGATGAAATCGCTGCCCACGGTCATGTTTGATGGAGTATCATTGCATAGTACATCAAGAAAAATTATGCCCAAGAGCTTTAAAAATGGATGATGTCATGCAAATCATCAAGCTATGAATTTCATAAGGGCCAAGGGATTGAATCATTCATTACCCATTTCAGGAATTCCTTAAAAGTACTTATGCTGACTATGGTGACATCATTTACTTTTCAAAAGTAAGATAGCTAAGTGAGGCCACATGTTGAAGAAATTTAATAATTTTTGAGATGTTATCAAGTTGTTTATGGTATCAAAGATCAAATTTGTGCCAGAACTTGAGGATAAAAACTGGCTTGTGGAGTTAGCATGTTTAGTGGATTTAACTATGCATTTAAACAACCGTAACAGCATTTCAAATGAAATGGATACTATGGCGAGCTCAAATTAAGGCAAAAGATTTTATGCCTTTTGACACGTTGGCTAAACACAGTCCTGTGAACAGTGAAAAACATGCAGCCTTGCTTTTCGATTTGATACAAGAATTTGAAAACAGATTTCATGATTTCCAGGAAAATAATTACTATTTTGGTGCAGTCGTGACCTGCCCATTTTCAAATGGAATGCTTAGAGCTGCAGTCTGACATTCAACTTAAAGAATAATTGATCATGTCTCTTTACCGGAGTTTTTTAAGTACTATCTTCCCAGAAACAAGTATACCTCCCTTCACAATCATCGCTTTTTGGCAGCATTTGCAAGCAACTATTTTCAAGAACAAAGCACATCAAGAGTAAATTAGAACGAAAATATGAGCACCTTGAGAACTCACTGAAAATTGCAACTACTTCCATCAAATCAGATATTGGTGCATTCGTTTCTCAAATGCAACATCACATATCCCACTAGTTTTATGTTACCAACGTTTCTTTACTTTAATAAAAAATATTTTAAAAGTCTTTTTATTATTTAAATGTGTACATTTTCTATATTAGTCATTGCAAAATTGGGACCTGCTTGATGATTTCATTTTTGTGCAGTTTTTAGCCGGGGCTGGGCTTGAACCCACCACCTCCAGCATAGGGGGCCGGCGCCCTACCCCTTTGAGCCACAGGCGCCGCCCTGCTTAATAATTTTAAAGACTCTCTGAATGGGCTGCTGCGTAATTAAAATTATTTGTAAGGACTTTTTTGCTTGTCTGTGGTTATGGGTATCATGAAAATTACGCACAGACCTTTTTTGTTTGCTCAGAGGCTTTCATTAGTGTTTGTGTATTTAATTTTTGGCCACTCTTCTTCCTCCAGTGTGGCCTAAAGAAGCAAAAAAGTTTGGACACTCCTGCTCTAGAGGTTTGTAGCCTCAGAACAATAGGCTATTTGGTATAGCCTAGAGGTATAGTGGGCTCTACCGTATAGGTTTCTGTAAGTTTAGTCTTTGATAACGGAATGATTTAATTTCCTGTTACTGGAAGTTCAGTACTTGGCCCTGAGGCTGAATGAAGAATAAGGACGTGTGTTTTCAGGAAAAGGGTGGGTTAAGGTACTAGAAAACAGAGAACAAAGAACACTCTTGGCCCCTCTGTCAGTGGCCTTGAGCAGGAATACACGTTTCAATTTCTCAAAAAGGATGAGGAGTTTTAAAGAGACAACTGGTAAGGGCGGTGCCTGTGGCTCAACGGAGTAGGGTGCCGGCCCCATATGCTGGAGGTGGTGGGTTCGAACCCAGCCCTGGCCAAAAACTGCAAAAAAAAAAAAGAGACAGAGAGAGAGAGACAACTGGTAAAACATTTTGCCCTTTTTCAGACCCTTACTTCTGTTATGTAATGAAGCATTTCTCAGAATGTATCCCCATCTTGGCTCGGCGCCCATAGCACAGTGGTTATGGCGCCAGCCACATACACAGAGGCTGGCAGGTTCGAACCCGATCCAGGCCAGCTAAACAACAATGACAACTACAACAACAAGAAAAAAATAGCAGGGCATTGTGGCGGGTGCCTATAGTCCCATCTACTTGGGAGGCTGAGGTAAGAGAATTGCTTAAGCCCAAGAGTTTGAGGTTGCTGTGAGCTGTGATGCCACAGCACTCTACTGAGGGTGACATAGTGAGACTCTGTCTCAAAAAAAAAGAAAAAGAATGCATCCCCATCTTGAAGCAACACATGACAGTATGTCCACGTATACATAGATGCACATACACACATGTGTACATATGCATACTATTTAAGAAACTAATGTGTTACAAGGAGAAAAAGAAGAGTGTCGGGAAGACCAAAATCCAGGTGAATAAGTAGGTTTGAAAAGCAATAGCCTTCAGATCCCTACATTAACAGAGGTCAGTTCTCCGGTGAGGCATCTAACTTTGACCTGTGTAAAGCATCGCTGTTTCAAGAAAAGACTGAGACAGGGTAGAAAAACTGCCCTCCAAACTGAGATGGTTCCTTTCCAGAGGCCACTGTGTTAGGGTCGAAAACGCAGGAGGTGCTCAGCTTGGGACAAGAAAAGAACTTCTCTAGACCAAAACCAGGATGTTCAAGTATAAAGTTTATCTTTTTAGAAAGGGAAGAAAGAGTGAGAGAGGGAAAAAGAGTGGAGAAAAAGAGAGCAGGGATTGTTTAGGAGATGGTATGGCATCCCAAAGAAGGAAAAGAAGAATGCCCAGAGATGAAGCTAAATTTAAAGGGGGGGGCGAAGAGAGAACAAGGTAGTGTTACCAGACGAGGCGGGTCCAGCCACCTGACACTGTAGGCCAATATGCAGAGATGAGGATAAGTCCACCAAACTTTGTCAGAAGGCCAGAGATTCTGGAGAACAGTGGGAGTAGCCTCTCCATGACTGTTCTGTTCTGCCACGTTAATCTTTATCTTCAACAACAATAATCAGCATAACCTATGGCCCATAATAAACAATAATCAACATTACTCATGACCCCAAACAACATTCCAATTTGAAGGTTAATCTCCTAAATCAATTGCTCTAAACTACTTAAGATATGGTTAAAGCTGAATTTACAAACAGCAAGAATAGGAGATTCAAGGTAAAGGTCATGTAGGACCTAAACCAGACCAGCTGTGTCCTCTCAACCCTGAATGACTCCATCTTATTCTCACCATATGTGCTTTCAGTATTTGCAGTCAAATTCACAGTGTGTTGTAAAAACTGGTCCGTCAGCTTGCTTTTCCTCTGGCAGGGTGATAAGCAGCTGTCTTCACTGTAGGAGACTGAGATCACAGGAGTCTCTGATTCTGTTGTTGAATCTACCCTGAGATACCATTTTTGGCAGTTTTAAGGGCAGATGCTCAGCTCACACCCTATTATTTGAGGGAAGACTCAGGAACCCCTAAGGCTATAGGCACAAATTACCTTTTTTTTGAGACAGGCTAGAATGCCATGATGTCATAGCTCGCAGCAACCTCAAACTCCTGGGTTCAAGTGATCCTTCTTGCCTCAGTCTCCCAAGTATCTGGGACTACAGGTGCCCACCATAATGCCTGGCTAGTTTTTCTATTTTTAGTAGAGACAAAGTCTTGTTCTTGCTCAGACTCCTGAGCTGAAGGGATCCTACTGTCCAGGCCTCCCAGAGTGCTAGGATTACAAGTGTGAGCCACCACATATTCTGAAAGACAGAGAGCTGATGAAATGTAAAGAGAGAATTTACATTTCCTTACTATCTGCTCTTTTTAGTGGTTTGTGAAAAGGGAAATCTGCTGGAGCCTGCTAGTAGGTTTGCTAGGCAGAGAAATAAAGCAGGTGGAGAGCGAGATTTCCTTGCTGAAAAGCTATGAGTTAATAATTTTTCTGTCATTTCACTATAAAGACCAACCATCCTTAAGGAATGAGTCAGACAAATCCAGCTTTGTGACTTAGATGAGTTTATTAGAGGTTACTTATCTAGGGCTGTCACTCCTAATCAAGACAGGAATCCTCTGGGCACTCCCTCCTGGGCAGGGGCAGGAGTTCTTCAGAAAGTGAGAGCCTTCAGTTCCTTTCTGGGAAGTGATGTCATCGTATATTTACATACAATTACAGGTTGAGCACGATTGAAGCTTCCCATCAGGTAAGGACTTTAGTACCACAGTTAGCTAAGGCAGCTTAACGCAGTTTATACTGCCCTTAAAACATATGACCATTTACGCAAAGCAGCTGCCTAAGAATACCCTTTGTGCTTTGTATATTTTTTCTGCTTTCTTGCTTGGATCTACGTTTCTAAGAAACCTGAATGAGTTCTGTTAAACATTAAAAGCCAGTAGTGGGGAAACTGAACATTTTTGCGCTCACTGCCTTGTAGGGTGTAATGAGGTTTATAGGTGTTCATATTTGTCAAGCCCTTGAAAGAACGCCTGACATGCAGTTGGTCCTCCTTCGTGTAGAAGTAGATGAGGCACCAGACGGAGGGGAGAGGGAGGCGAAGTGTCAGAGAGGATTTCACACTTTCACAGGAAGGACCCCTGTGGCAGTTGACTTTCCTAAGGTTAGGATACAGCACCAGATCGGTGTTTGCCAATGGAGGAATGTGAGATATTAGGCAGTACACAGACAGTCTTTTATGTTTCAATCGTTAGGTGTGTATGTATACAACAGCATTGTGTTAGAAGAAAATATTAAGTAGCACAGCAGACCTGAGTAATTTATTTATTTATTTATTTTCAGTGGTGTAACAAATTTTAATCCAAAATAGACACTCTGAAAACAATACGTTAAAAAAAATAAAGGCTCGGCACTGTAGCTCAGGGAGTAGGGCACTGGCCACATATGCCAAGGTTGGCAGGTTTGAGCCCAGCCCAGGCCTGCTAAACAACAATGACAAATGCAACCAAAAAATAGGTGGGTGTTGTGGTGGGCATCTGTAGGCCCAGCTACTCAGGAGGCTGAGGCAAGAGAATCACTTGAGCCCAAGAGTTTGAGGTTGCCGTGAGCTGTGATGCTACAGCACTCTACCGAGGGTGACATAATGAGTCTCTGTCTCAAAATAAATAAATAAATAAATAAATATAAAGTCCAACAAGCTCTCTTTTTCAATATACAACCAACAATCACAGATCAGTTTCACAATTACCTCAAAAATGCACATTATAACAATTGCATGCAAGGATTTTTTTTTTTTTTTTTTTTTGTAGAGACAGAGTCTCACTTTATGGCCCTTGGTAGAGTGCCGTGGCCTCACACAGCTCACAGCAACCTCCAACTCCTGGGCTTAAGCGATTCTCTTGCCTCAGCCTCCCGAGTAGCTGGGACTACAGGCGCCCGCCACAACGCCCGGCTATTTTTTGCTTGCAGTTCAGCCGGGGCCAGGTTTGAACCTGCCACCCTCGGTATATGGGGCCGGCACCTTACCGACTGAGCCATAGGCGCCGCCCGCAAGGATTTTTTTTAAATTCATATAGTAACATTATATTTCTCAGAGGCCATCATAACCTCCAAATTATTATTATTATTTTTTGTGAGACAGAGTCTCACTCAATCACTCTGGGGTTGAGTGCTGTGTCATCATAGCTCACAGCAACCTCAAACTCCTAGGTTTGAACAATCCTCTTGTCTCAGCCTCCCAAGTAGCTGGGACTAGAGGTGCCCCCCACTACGCCCAGCTAATTTTTCTATTTTTAGTAGAGACAGGGTCTCACTTTGCTCTGGCTGGTCTTGAACTCCTGAGCTCATGCAATCCACTCGCCTCAGCCTCCCAAAGGGCTAGCTAGGATTACAGCATGATCCTAGGGAGCCACTGCACCTTGCCTCATGATATCCTTTCTAAGTCCCAGTGAAGTCTGTTTCTTAAGAGGCAGGGTCTCACACTGCCCAGGCTGGAGTGCAGGGGCAGAATGATAGCTCACTGCAGCCTCGAACTCCTCAAGAAAAAGCTCACGAAATTCTCCTGTCTCAGCTGCTATGAGTGCAGCTGTGTAACTAGTTTTTCTCATTTTTCCTGTAAAGCAGCTCGGGTCTTACTCGGTTGCCCAGACTGGCCTCCAACTCCTGACCTCAAGTGACCGTCCCACTTTAATCTCCGAAGGTACAAGGGTTACAAACATCTGCCACTGCACCTGGCCTGAATTTTTGTGTGTAACTTTAACATAGCACTCTTGACATGTGGGGCCAGGTAATTCTCTGTTATGGAGGCTTGCCCTGGACATTGATTGATGTTCAGCAGGCATCTGGACTTCTACCCATTAAATGCCAGTAGCCACCCTAGTTGTGACGACCAAAAATGTCTCCAGACATTTTCAGATGTTCCCTGGTGGAGAACTTGCTCTGGTTGAGAACCACTATTTTAAATCAGGAATGACCAAGCCTGAGTAGTTAGGATTTTCATAACTGTCTTTTCTCTTTTGCTATGAATGAATTGATTCTTAAGTTTTTAAACAATATTATGGTGTCATATTTTTTAAGTCTTCTCTACCCTCTTTAATTTTCTTAGAAATCAAGTCTCTAAAGAACTATTGGGCACAAAGAATTACTAATAGAAATACAGAGGTTTTACATCAGTGTGAGCTACCTTTCCAGAGCTGGCTGAGTGTGATCTCTTGCTTTACAAAATTCTTCTGTAAGAATTGCACAAAATTGCCAGGCATGGTGGCTCACACCTATAAGCCCAGCACTCTGGGAGGCCAAGGCAGGAGGATTGCTTGAGCTCAAGAGTTGGAGACCAGCCTGGGCAAGAGCAAGACCCCAACTCTAAATATGGCTGGGTGCTTTGGCAGGTGCCTATGGTCTCAGCTACGCAGAGGCTGAGGCAAGAGAATCACTCGAGCCCAGGAGTTTGATGTTGCTCTGATGCCACGGCACTCTACACAGGGTGACTGAGTGAGACTCTGTCTCAATCAATCAATCAATAAAATAGATATGCCATTATTGGCACAGATCTCTAAGACATACCTGAACTGGAGAAGCAACTAGAGAAATGTAACATGATCCCAGCACTCTGGGAGGCTAAAGCAGGCAGACAGCCTGAGCTCACGAGTTCAAGACCAGTCTGAGCTAGAAGGAGACCCTGCCTCTAAAAACAGCCTGGCGTTGTGGCGGGTGCCTGTAGTCCCAGCTACTCCAGAGACTGAGGCAAGAGAATTGCTTGAGCCCAGGAGTCTGAGGCAGCTGTGAGCTGTGACGTCACAGCCCTCTGTGGAGGGTGACAAAGTGAGACTCTGTCTCAAAAAAAAGAAAATTGTAACATGAATACATAGTGAGATAATTTTTTAAATCTCTTACCAATTTGTGATTTCATGGTAATTGTGAGAAAAGGGAGGTTGGAAGTTCAGCATAATGCCCATGTTCCTTTTTTTTAATTAAATCATAACTGTGTACAATTATGGGGTACAATGTGTGATTTGATATACAATATGGAATACTTCAATAAGAATGATTAATATAATTATCATCTTACTTATTTTTTATGGTAAGACATTTATACTATTAGTATGTTCCATTTTTTATTCTGTAAATGTATCATTTCATTGCTTTCTAAAATTTTTTTTTTTTGAGACCAAGTCTCACTATGTTGCCCTCTGTAGAGTGCTGTGGCATCACAGCTCAGAGCAACCTCAAACTCTTGGGCTTAAGCGATTCTCTTGCCTCAGCCTCCCAAGTAGCTGGGACTACAAGCATCTGCCACAACACCCAGCTATTTTGGGGTTGCAGTTGTCATTGTTGTTTAGCTGGCCCGGGCTGGGTTCTAACCCGCCACCTTCGGTGCATGTAGCCAGAGCCATAACATGCTGTGGGAGCCAAGCCATGTTTTCTAAAAAAAAAAAAATTTTTTGAGACAGAGTCTGACTATGTCACCCTCTGTAAAGTGTAAAGTGCAATGGCATCACAGCTCACAGCATTCTCCTAATGCCGCAACCCTTTAATACAATTTCTCATGCTGTGGTGATCCCCAACCATAAAATTATTTTTGTTGCTACTTCATAAGCATAATTTTGCTACTGTTATGAATTGTAATGTAAATATCTGATATGCAGGAAACCCCCAAAGGGGTTGTGACCCACTGGTTGAGAACCACTGGCTTAAGTGATTCTCTTGCCTCAGCCTCTCAATAGCTGAGACTACAGGCACCCACCATAACATTTGGCTATTTTTTTGTTGCAGTTCTCATTGTTGTTTAGCAGGCCCAGGCCACGCTCAAATCCGCCACCCTCAGTTGATGTGGCCAGCACCCTACCCAATGAGCTACAGGCACTGCCCTCTTTCTAAAATTTTAAAGCAGTACTGTTTCTCAAGTCTTTTTCCACACCTGAATCACTTGTATTACGTTTTTGTTTTTGTTTTTTTTTTCGAGACAGAGTCTCACTATGTCGCCCTCAGTAGAGTACCATGGTGACACAGCTCACAGCAACCTCCAACTATTGGGCTTAAGCGATTCTCTTGCCTCAGCCTCCCAAGCAGCTGGGACTACAGGCACCCGCCACAACGCCCAGCTATTTTTTGTTGCAGTTGTCATTGCTGTTTAGCTGGCCTGGGTCAGGTTCAAACCCGCCACCCTCAGTGTATGTGGTTGGCGCTGTAATTACTGTGCTACGGGTGCCCAGCCACTTGTATTACTTTTAAAAAATACTAGTGCCTAACTTCATAAAAAAAAAAAAGGCTTGAGAAAAGATCCTTATATGGACAGAAACATATAATTGCAACATTTAAAGAAGGGGTTTGCATCCAGAATATAAAGAGAACTGGCAGAAAATATACACATAGAAAGTCCTATAGAAAAATGGGCAAAAGATAGATGACCAGGCAGCTCAAAAAAGAAACTGCACATTATCATAAAAGGATATTGAACCTCCGTAGTAATCAGAAGAAATTCTGTTTTACTCACACCAAGTTAAGAAAAATGTAAAAAGGTGATGACATCAAGTGTTGGCAAGAAGATGGAGGATAGGGAACGGTCATAGGGCACTGGTGGAAGTGAATTTGACACAACTGTTGTAAAAGCATGCAGGAAAATTGTAAATGTGTATACCAGATGATATGGCAGCTCCACTTTCATGTGGGTCCCCTGAGGTTTAGTGGGTACACACAAGAAGGATGTTCATTGCAGCCACTGGTTTTAGTAATAGAAAATCGGAAACCACCTAAATATCCATCAGCAGGAGAATGGATTAATAAAATGTATCGGTAAAATGCATGACCTACATCAGCAGAGAAAGAACTCAAAAACTTAATGTTGAGTTAAAAAAAAAATCAAGTTGTAGAATCATATGCACAGTGCAATACCAAATACATAAAGCCAGATATCTATACATCCAAGAAGCATATTTAAGATGGATCCGAAGGGTTCCAAGGAAATTCTTTTTTTTTGAGACAGAGTCTCACTTTGTAGCCCTGAGAAGAGTGCCATGGTGTCACACCTCACAGCAACCTCAAACTCTTGGGCTCAAGCAATTCTCTTGCCTCAGCCTCCCAAGTAGCAGGGACTACAAGCACCTGCCACAACGCCCAGATTTTTTTTGTTGTTGCAGTTGTCATTGTTTTTCTTTTCTTTTTTTTTTTTTTAGCTGGCCCAGCAGGATTCGAACCCACCACCCTCAGGGTATGTGGCCAGCATCCTACCCACTGAACTACAGGCGCCACCCCAAGGAAATTCTCGAGAGGGAGCATCTGTGGGGAGAAGAGGAGGCAGTGAGGTACACAGTTTTAGCACAGTGCTGGTCAAAATCAGACTGGAATTGAAGAGGTAAAGATGTGTATACACGGGTAAAGATGACGTTTTCAAGAATATTTGATCTGTCCTCTGAGGTGTACGTTGGAGGGGAAAGTACGGTGAAGGGAATATTATTCTAAAGAATAGACTCTATTAAATAAGTATCAGAATTTCTACATTGCTTCAGTCCATTTTTGATGTGTAAAGTAATCACTCCAAACAGTGTTTTGAAACAACTCACAATTTAGTTGCCCAGGATTCTGCGAATTGGTGGTTTGGGCTGGGTTCAGCTGGATGGTTCTTTTTTCTGGAGGCAGTGTGTGCACGGTGGCCAGGATAGGCAGAAGTTTGGATCCCTTCACATCCTAATTTCATATTTTCCAAGTGCAGCACAAGAGCAACTGTCCATGTGCAAGTGATTTTTGTTTTTAATTGTTGGGGATTCATTGAGGGTACAGTAAGCCAGGTTACACTGATTGCATTTGTTAGGTAAAGTCCCTCTGGCAATCGTGTCTTGCCCCCAAAAGGTGTGGCTCACACCAAGGCCCCACCCCCCTCCCTCCTTCCCTCTCTCTGCTCTTCCTTTCCCCACCCCTCCCTCCTTTCTCTCTGTGCTCTCCCCTTCCCCCACCCCCACTGTGACCTTAATTGTCATTAATTGTCCTCATATCAAACTTGAGTACATAGAATTCATGCTTCTCCATTCTTGTGATGGAGAAGGTTCTATTCATGTCTCTTGCCCTTTGATATATGGGATTGTTGGCTTTTTTCATGTGTATTAATTTGAGTTCTCTATAGATTCTAGTCATGTGCAAGTGATTTTAAAGCTTCTAGCTGCATCCTGTTTGTTACTGTCCTGTTGGCCAAAGCAAGTTACCCGAGTAGACCAGATCTCGGGGTAGGAAAATAAACTCCATCTCTCTCTCTCTCTCTTTTTTTTTTTTTTTTTTTTTTGTAGTTTTTGGCCAGGGCTAGGTTTGAACCCACCACCTCTGGCATAAGCTCCATCTCTTGAATGCAAGACTCTGTAATGTTACATTGCTACAGTGTGAGTGCACAGCAGGGGGGAATTTGTAGCCATTTCTACAGTGGACCACACACATTTAACACATGTTCATAAGCCAGACAGATCATTACTCCCTGCCCACCTTTTCTCAGTGTATACCTTTGGACTGTGATGGCGTCACCATGTACTACTGCACTGATCCATGCTGGGCTTGCTCAGTCCTTCTGAGTTTCCTGGCAGACGAGCTGCTCTGCCAGCACAGGTACACTTAAGGCGTCTTGACTTGACGAACACGTACTTCTGTGCCTGGTTTTCTTCTCTTAGATTGCCAACACTCCTGATAGCTGAGTGTGTGCTGGTTTACATGACTCCGGAGCAGTTTGCAAATCTCCTCAAGTGGGCAGCCAACAATTTTGAGACAGCCATGTTGGTAAACTATGAACAGGTAACAGGAAGCCCAAGCGGTGTGCATTCTGCACAGGGCTCAGTGGCGCCCCCTCGCTCAGCCCCTCACTATGTACTTCCTTTGTGCTATCCCTTCTTTGGCCACAGACAATGTCCTTTAAGGATTGATCCCAGCAATCCTAGTACTCCTAATTTCTTGAATTCCTTCAAAATTTTAGCCAAATATTTTACAACTTCCCTCTTAGCCTTTACAAAAGCATTGAATTATTATTTTATCATTGTATGTAGCATTGAGTCCTAGGATATGATGAAGGGGATTTGGGCTGCCATCAGTGTGGGATAAGAGCTCAAGTGCCCTCAGAGCCAGGCACATGGTGCAGATAGATGAAGCTGAGCAGGGGCAAAGAGTGTGGAATGGGGGGACTGTGGTGAACTAAAACACCGTGTCCCAGGAGCGGCTACTGCACAATTCTAGCCAGTTGTTACCTGCCATGTGGGCATGTGAGCCTAGTGTGGCCAAGACTCCTAATTTTTTAAGAGAAGTTAGAAATGTAGGATTTCAGTTTAAAATGTCTTAATTTCTAAAATCACTATGGTTGGTCCACTGGCTATTTGCCTCTTCTGAATTTGTGCCACAAAAGTTGTTTTTTAGAGCTTTGCAATGGTCCAGCTTGGATCTGAATCTTGGCCCCTATTGCGTGACCGGAGACGCAAACGAACAGCAGCTTTGCCGTGGGTGTAAACTCGCTCCTGTAATTATTAAGTCAAGAAACAGACTACATGAGATGGGATGGCGTGTAGCAAAGATCTTTATTTAGGGGTTTGATTTTATACCTTTCTTAGTTACATACACACTTAATCTATCATCTGTTAGTTCCATCATTATCATATTTTACCTATCTGAAATTAACTTGAAAGGAAATATTTTGTTATCATATCAATATAATCACTTTTGTAGTAAACCTCTTCTTCTAAACTAATTTCTTCTGACTAATTTCTAAGCAGGTATCTAAATAAAGATCACAAAGAAGAAAGTAGCCACAGGGGAACAGAGTTAATGGAAGAATATCTTCAAGCATTCACTCAGTTTACTCAGTATGAAGTAATGACTGTGTCTTTTCCTCAGGGCAGAGCACCTATAGACCTCTGACAATATGTTGTTAACGTACATCAACCCTATGGCCCATGTCTCTGAGGAAGAGCGGCATGCCCTTTGATCTCAGGCTTCACGGTGTGCACAGCTTCAGAGAATGGGCCTGTGGAATTTTTAACTCCAGGCAAGCCAACAACTCTGTGTGTGTCCCAGGGGAGTCCAGGTCCCTTAAGCCTCAGGAAGGAAAGCAAGTCATTTTAAACTTACACTGAATTCACTTTGTGTGCTTGATGTAGGATATGTTTATTTCTAAATATTATCCTACAGCCCCAGTTCTTCTTATTGGCTGTGTGACCTTAGGCAGCATTGCTTAGAGATTAGGAGTCCATGGACGTCAACTCTCTAGCTGTGTAACCTGGACAGGTTACATCACCTCCCTGTGCCTGATAATGATGAGGATTCCAACCCCATAGGGTTAACGTAATGTGTAAATGACTTAGTATGTGCCGGGCTGAGTTACTGCATTGCCTGGAGGTGAAGTATGCTTATGCTATTATTTGGATCTCTCTGAGCCCCAGTTCTTTGTTTTTAAAGAGGTAATACCTAACCCTTCAGATTATGAGATTCATGAGATGTGTTTTAGCAGTAAGCACTGAACACTTGCTAGCAGTTTTTCCTATTTGGTTTAGCTTTATTGATTCCACTTGTTTTTCTTTTTATTTCAGCATAATATGAGGGTATAAATGTTTAGGTTACATTGTTTTCATTTCTTTTCTTTTCTTTTTTTTTTCTGGTTATTACTAAGTTTATTTTTATCATCTCAAGGTCTGAACACTAGATCCAGTCCAGGTCAGTAACATTGTTTTCATTTCTAAGGTGAAGTTCAAGTTGCAGTTGAGCCCTTCACTCAGGGGTGCACTCACCCTCACATTGTACACGTTAGGTGGGAATCCCTCCTCTGGCTTCCGCCTCTGTCCTCTCCCCTGCCCCTCACTAGGCTATACTTGTGTTTTTTGTCCCTGTGGGCATGTAGTTGTTTATACAGGGTGGCCATAAAGTTCAGCACTCAAATTTAGTTCTTTGAGAATTTTCCCTTCCACGGAAGTTGTTTAAGTTTGCAATCCTACCAACAGTTCAAAAGTGTTACCTTCTCTCCACAACCACACCAGCATCTGCAGGTTTAGAATTTTGTGATGTAGATGATTCCACTTTTTAATCTCATTTTCCTTTGATATTTTACTATAGATAACAGCAGTAAAGGGATTTGCCCAATGTCACCTAATTGTGGACAGATCAGAGCTAGACTTTGGTCTCTTGACCTCTCAGCAGCTGCCTTCTGGTCCAGCTTTCTGTATGGATGGTCCTTTTTTTTTTTTTTTTTAACAGACTAAGTCTCCCTTTGTCACCCAGGCTGAAGTGCAATAGTGTGATCTGAGCTCATGTTAGCCTCAAACTCCTGGGCTCAAGTGCTCCTCCTGCCTGGGGCTCCTAGGTAGCTGGCACTGCAGGGATGCTGTCATAACTGGATAATTTTTTTTAATGTTTTAAGAACTTGGGATCTGGCTACGTTGCCCAGGCTGATCTTGAGCTCCTTGCCTCAAGCAGTCCTTCCACTTTGGCTGGGCCAAAGTACTGGGATTTCAGGCCTGAGCCACTTATGTCCACCGTACAATAATGTTTTTATACAAATTGAGAAAGGATCATGGGAAATGTAAATCATGACTAGTGATTAACAACTGAATGAATTTCACAAACACAATGTAAAAGACACCAGACACAAAAGAGTACATACTGTAGGTCATAAAGCTCAAACCTTGGTAAAGCTGACCATGGCATTAGCTTTGGGAGGTACTTACACCTGGGCTCTCAGAGATTTTGGGGGTGTTGTCACCTCTGTTTCATGGTGTAGAAGTTGGCTCCATGGGTGATTTCACTCTGAAAATTCATAAAGTTGGCCAGGCGTGGTGGCTCATGCTTGTAATCCTAGCACTGGGAATCCAAGGCAGATGGATTGCCTGAGTTCACAGGTTCAAGATCAGCCTGAGCAAGAGTGAGACCCTGTCTCTAAAAAATAGCCGGGCATGGGCAGTGCCTGTGGCTCAGTGGGTAGGGTGCTGGCCCCATATACTGAGGGTGGCAGGTTCAAACCTGGCCCCGGCCAAACTGCAACAAAAAATAGCCGGGCGCATTGTGGCAGGCGCCTGTAGTCCCAGCTACTCAGAAGGCTGAGACAAGAGAATCGCCTAAGCCCAGGAGTTGGAGGTTGCTGTGAGCTGTGTGACGCACCAGCACTCTACCGAGGGCCATAAAGTGAGACTCTGTCTCTACAAAAAAAAAAAAAAAAAATAGCCGGGCATTGTGGCGGGTGCCTATAGTCCCAGCTACCTGGGAGGCTGAAGCAAGAGAATCGCTTGAGCCCAAGAGTTTGAGGTTGCTGTGGTTATAACACCACAGCACTCTACCCAAGGTGACAGAGTAAAACAAACAAACAAAAAAAAAACAAAGAAAATTCATAGAGCTATGAATGTTGAACTGTTAGAATTTGGATACTTTGCTTTGGGTATGTTATACTTAAATAAGTTAAAAATAGAACAAACCTGTTCTTAAGAAGTTACCTCCGAGACATAATCAAGGTGAAATTGGTAGCTGGATCTATGGCACCTAAGTAGACAATACTGAATTCAATCTCTGTGATGTCAGCTATGATATTATACTATCATAAAATATAATTTAAAAAATAAGTACAGTTGGAAATTGCCTTTCAAAGCCAGAAGACTTTACTAAGCCCTTTGTTATCCCCCCCAAATGAAATTATTACCAGTAACAATAAAGATCAACAACCAGGAAGTCCTAGCCCAGGCCTTGCACTGGAGCAGTCAACAAAATTATTCTGTGGACTCTCCCGGCATTTGTAAGGTATATGTTGTTCCCAGTTTGCAGACAGGAAGCCCAAGCTCAAAGACCTGCTGACTCACAAAAGGTCATGTATGATTAAGGTCTCTCAGTTTGCTAGCTCCAAAGACTACGCTGGTAAGTGTAAAACATCTCTGCAAGAGGTAAGCTACCTAGAAACAGAAACAGCAAATATTCTGACAAGGTCATTTAGTTCAACTTCACGGTGAGGAAGTACTGCCATAGGGCAGAGTTAGGGAACAGATCTTGGCAGTAATTAAGGATCTTCTCCTAGTTTATTTTATTCTCCTCCATCTTGAGAACTTCTTTGTCAGAAAACAAATAATCTGGAACCTGGCCTGCATAGTGAGACTCTTTTTTTTCTTTTTTTTTTTTAGACAAAGTCTCATTATGTTGCCCTTGGTACAGTGCTGTGGCATCACAGCTCACAGCAACCTCAAACTCTTGGGCTTAGGCGATTTCTCTTGCATCAGCCTCCCAGTAGCTGGGACTACAGGCACCTGCCACAATGCCTGGCTATTTTTTGTTGCAGTTGTTGTTATTGTTTAGCTGGCCTAGGCAGGGTTTGAACCCACCACCCTCGGTGTACGTGCAGGCTGGTGCCATAACCATTGTGCTATGGGGTACTAAGCCCTAAGAGTCTATCCTTAGAAAAACAATGTTTTTCTTTTTCTTTTTTATTTTTTTTGTAGAGACAGAGTCTCACTTTATGGCCCTCGGTAGAGTGCTGTGGCCTCACACAGCTCACAGCAACCTCCAACTCCTGGGTTTAAGCAATTCTCTTGCCTTGGCCTCCCAAGTAGCTGGGACTACAGGCGCCTGCCACAATGCCCGGCTATTTTTTGGTTGCAGTTTGGCCGGGGCCAGGTTTGAACCCGCCACCCTTGGTATATGGGGCTGGCGCCTTACCGACTGAGCCACAGGCACCGCCCGGTTTTCTTTTTCTTTTTCTTTTTTTTTGAGACAGAGTCTCAAGCTGTCGCTCTGGGTAGACTGCTGTGACATCACAGCTCACAGCAACCTCCAACTCCTGGGCTTAAGCGATTCTCTTGCCTCAGCTTTCCAAGTAGCTGGGACTATAGGTGCCCACCACAAAGCCTGGCTATTTTTTTTTTTTTTTTTTGGTTGTAGTTGTCATTGTTGTTTGGCAGGTCCGGGCTGGATTCGAACCCACCAGCTCTGGTGTATGTGGCTGGCACCTTAAGTGCTTGAGCTACAGGCACCTAGCCTAAAAATATTTTTCAAAGGAGTGGAGCCTGCTTGTATGTGCCTGTGGTCTCAGCTGCTTGGGAAGACTGGGGCTTGAGGCTAGGAGTTTGAGGCTACAGTGAGCTATGACTGTGTCACTGCACTGCAGCCTGTGAGAAATTGACATAACCCTGTCTCTTTAAAAAAGAAAAATTTCGGGCAGGCATGTTGTCTTACACTGTAATCCCAGTACACTAGGAGGCCAAGGCGGGCAGATCACCTGAGCTCATGGGTTCAAGACCAGCCTGAGCCAGAGTGAGACCCCATTTCTAAAAACAGCCGGGCGTTGTGATCGGCACCTGTAGTCCCAGCTACTTGGGAGGCTGAGGCAAGAGAATCACTTGAGCCCAAGAGTTGGAGGTTGCTGTGAGCTGTGATGACACAGCACTCTACTGATCTGAGGGGGACAAAGTGAGACTCTGTCTCAAAATAAAAAATAAAAAAGAAGAAGAAGAAGAAAGGAAAAGAAAAGAAAAGGGGAGGAAGGGGAGGGGAGGGGAAGGGAGAGAGGAGAGGAGAGGAAAATCTACCCTAATAATCTAGGCTAGCTAGGAAAATATACTTGCTGAGAGATAAGGAAACATTAATTTTATGAATTAAACGGTATGTTTTAAGACTTCTCTTTAAAAAAAAAGATTGTTTTATTTTATTTATTTATTATTGAGACAGAGTCTCACTTTGTCACCCTCGGTAGAGTGCTGTGGCATCACAGCTCACAGCAACCTCCAACTCATGTTCTCAAGATATTCTTGCCTCAGCTTCCCGAGTAGCTGGGACTACAGGAGCCCACTACAACCCCCGGCTATTTTTAGAGACGGGGTCTCACTCTGGCTCAGGCTGGTCTCGAACCTGTGAGCTCAGGCGATGGACCCACCTCCGCCTCCCAAAGTGCTAGGATTACAGGTGTGAGCCAAAGCACCTGTCCTTAAAAAAAAAAGATTGTTTTAAAAATAAAATTCTAGGATTTCTGTGAACTTACAGAAAAACATTCAGACTTTTTTTTAGCTGAAAGAGGTAAAAAAGAGCTACTCGAACATTTTGCACTTAAAAATTGCTGAGCCTGGGCAGCACCTGTGGCTCAGTGAGTAGGGCACCAGCCCCACATATTGAGGGTGGCAGGTTCGAACCCGGCCCTGGCCAAACTGCAACAACAACAAAAAAATAACCAGACGTTGTGACGGGCGCCTGAAGTCCCAGCTACTCGGGAGGCTGAGGCAAAAGAATCGCCTAAGCCCAAGAGCTGTAGGTTGCTGTGAGCTGTGATGCTACAGCACTCTACCAAGGGTGACAAAGTGAGAGAGAAAGAAAGAGAAAGAGGCTTGGCGCCTGTGGCTCAAGTGGCTAAGGCGCCAGCCACATACACCTGAGCTGGCAGGTTCGAATCCAGCCCGGGCCCACCAAACAACAATGCTGGCTGCAACCAAAAAATAGCCCGGTGCTGTGGCAGGAGCCTGTAGTCCCAGCTACTTGAGAGGCTGAGGCAAGAGAATCACTTAAGCCCAAGAGTTGGAGGTTGCTGTGAGCTGCGATGTCACAGCACTCTACCCAGGGTGACAGCTTGAGGCTCTGTCTCAAAAAAGAAGAAGAAAAAGAAAGAAAAATAAAAATATAATTGCTGAGGCTAACTTATCCACTCAGAGGCTGGCTGGATGCAAAACATTTAAAAGATAAAGAAGAATAAACAAAGTGATTAACCTTTTTTGCTTTTGCTTTTATTTTTCTGACTTGGTTTTAAAAGAGAATTTTCCTCAATCAAGTGGAAAATTTAACTTCTGACCCTGATAAAACGTGTGGAACTGCAACATACCTTAAGTGATACCACCTTTCAAGAGACATACAAATGGCAGTAAGTGTTCATTTGGCAGGCAAATGTCCTGTGGCAGGCAAAATTGTCTGGGAACCTGGAGGTATTTGGGCTGTTAGCAGAAGGCTCCTCTGTCCGACATCCACATGGCAGTGATCATGTGTCTGTGAGACAGTGCTGAGGTCTCTGCACAGCCCCAAGCATTCAAGGCTATGACGTGGCATTTGGAGGATAACGATATTAATATTTGATTAGAAATTATTAATAGGTTGGTGATGGGACCAGAACATCCCAAGTCGCTTCATGGCCCTATGCAGAAAATTCTTACTGACTTCCGCTGTCTGCAGAGGAGTGTACTTGGCAAAGTCTAAGTGCCAAGGAATTGGGGCAAAATGGCTTCCTTTTCAATCTGGTTTATTTGTCCTTTTCAATCTGGTTTATTTCACTCAGAATGATGTCCTCAATCGCTTCTCGGCCTTTTGGCTAAGATCAAGTGTAGAATGATGTCCTCAAGGGCTATCCATGTTGTAGCACGGGACAGGATTTTATTCCTTTTTATTACTGAATACTTGCAGAATAACATTGTCTGTACAGCCCGCATTTTGTTTTTCCATTATCTGTTCATGAACATGTGGGTTCCCCCCTCCCCTTTTTTTTGAGACAGAGTCTTACTTTGTCACCCTCGGTAGAGAGCTGCGGCATCATAACTCACAGCAACTTCAGACTGCTGGGCTCAACTTGCCTCAGCCTCACAAGTAGCTGGGACTATGGGCGCCCACCTCAATGCCTGCCTATTTTGTAGAGAGGAGGGTCTCACTATAGCTCAGGCTGGTCTCGAACCTGTGAGCTCAGGCAATCCACCCGCCTGGGCCCCCCAGAGTGCTGGGATTACAGGTGTGAGCCACCGTGCCTGGCCTTTTCCACCTTTTGGTTTCATGACTAATGCTGCTATGAACGTTGTTGTAATGATTGTTCAGGGTGTGTGGTCCTGGTCCACAGCCCTTTACCTCTCTGGGCCTCAGCTCATTGGTCGTAAAACAAGGATAATAATTATAATACCTGCCTCACACAGTCGTTAGGAAGACCATAAGCTGGAATGCACCGTGTGAGGGATGGACTATGGACATCCAGGGGCCCCTGGACCTGTGGTCTTAATTTAACCCCCACCATCTCACACTGACACCTCCAGCTAAGTTTCAGCTTCTGTTTTGTGTTTACCAAGCCAGCTCCTGACTGCACAAGTCACTTAGCTGGACCTGGACCCTCTGCCTTGTTTCTGGGACCCTCTATGCCAAGATTCCTATCACTGCATGGGGTCCCACTCCCATTATAGCCCACACACCTTTCAACAGGGGAGCAGGAATTCTAGGGAGTCTCCCTCCAAACTCCTGGGTGTGGCACCTCACTCTGCAAACTTTCATTTCCATAATCATGGAACACATGTATACAGACAAAGCAAAATGTACAGCTTTAGTACTGCTATAAGTCTCAATTCTAAATCAGTCTATGTCTCCATTCAGAAGAAATATAAACAAACTTAACCTGAAAACTGAGAATTTCTCTTCGGGATACAAGCTGCTGTCAGGTAAAACAGCTCCAGTGAAACAAAAGGCAAACTATATTTTTCAAGGAATTTTTCATTTTAGGCAGAAATGAATAATTTGCAAGAATTCAAATGCTCAGTTCCTTGATGACTGGTAGGTGTTTTTTTGTTTGTTTGTTTGTTTGTTTTTTGTAGAGACAGAGTCTCACTGTACCACCCTCGGGTAGAGTGCCGTGGAGTCACACGGCTCACAGCAACCTCCAACTCCCCGGCTTACGCGATTCTCCTGCCTCAGCCTCCCGAGCAGCTGGGACTACAGGCGCCCGCCACAACACCCGGCTATTTTTTTTTTGTTGTTGCAGTTTGGCCAGGGCTGGGCTTGAACCCGCCACCCTCGGTATATGGGGCTGGCGCCCTACTCACTGAGCCACAGGCGCCGCCCAATGACTGGTAGGTTTTTGTAATGAATCCTTTTAGACTCAAATATACACATGGGGATTTAAATTGAAGTTTAGAGTCATTAGTTAAAGATGTCTGAATAGCTTTTGGGGCTCAGAAAAATACCTCAAAAAGAAGGCCTCAGAAGCAGCCGCCAAATCAAAAGTCTTTCTCTGACCTTCCCCTGCCCTCCTGTCTCCCGCCCCCCATTCTCCCCAAAGCTAGTCATAGAAACTAGAATCCCTCTTCCCTAAGGCAGGTGGTAGAAATCAGAACCCCTTCTCCTCAAAGTCTGTCATAAAACCTAAACATATTGCTGCCTTTCTGTGTAAAAACTGGACATAAAGACTTTATGTGACCTGCCTTCTTTGATTATAGGTCATAAGACCCTCATTCCAGACAGGGTCCTGCCCTACGCCCAGAAGGAAGGAATGCTGCTCAGGGAGGCCAAGAACCCCAGGCAGGCCTTGCTGGGTTTCCCCACTCAGCCTGTTAGGACCCTTCAAGTCCAGTCCTATTTCCACACAGCATAGTGGAAACGGCTGCCACGCGTGGGATTGAACCCCAGCAAGGCTGTGGCTTCTCTGAGGAAATTTGGAGGCCATTTCTTGCACTCAAGGCTGGTCCTCTGGGAGACCTAGATGTGACTGTCATCCATGAGACTGTGCAGTTTTATAAGTGAACAGTAATCATTTATAGTGGATGGTGGTGGCTACAGAGTACCGATTGCTTTGAGCATTTGGATAGAAAAAGCATGGTTTAGGGCGGTGCCTGTGGCTCAGCGGGTAGGGCACCGGCCTCATATACCAAGGGTGGCTGGTTCAAACCTAGCCCCGGCCAAACTGCAACAAAAAAATAGCCGGGCATTGTGGTGAACGTCTGTAGTCCCAGCTACTCGGGAGGCTGAGGCAAGAGAATCGCCTAAGCCCAGGAGTTGGAGGTTGCTGTGAGCTGTGACACCACGGCACTGTACCAAGAGTGATAAAGTAAGACTCTGTCTCTACAAAAAAAAAAAAAGAAAAAGCTTGGTTTAATTATGTAGATACCTTTATAACAGGATGCAGTGCAAAGGCACTGTTGCAGCCACAGCCATTCTCACGGTGCTTCTCTATTTGGGGGACCGGATTCAACGCTACCTAAGTTGGTCTGTTGTAAAGTCCTGTGGTTTATGTTGTCTTGGTCTTCCTCTAAAACATTCAACCTTCTGGGCGGCGCCTGTGGCTCAGTCGGTAAGGCCCCGGCCCCATATACTGAGGGCGGCAGGTTCAAACCCGGCCTCGGCTGAACTGCAACCAAAAAATAGCTGGGCGTTGTGGCGGGCGCCTGTAGTCCCAGCTACTCGGGAGGCTGAGGCAAGAGAATCGCTTAAACCCAGGAATTGGAGGTTGCTGTGAGCTGTGTGAGGCCATGACACTCTACCGAGGGCAATAAAGTGAGAATCTGTCTCTACAAAAAAACATTCAACCTTCTTTTTCAAGGCCATGGGTTCTCTCTTGCTCTCCTTCTCTCCCCCATGCTTTGAAATGTCCGTCAAAGCCCCGTTTTCTTTCGGTGCTTGGGCTAACTGTGAGCCAAGTGGACATTTGCTGGTTCTGTTCTCAGTGGCACAGTTTAAATCCAGCTGCTTTCTGGACTGGTGAGTTTTGCTGTCTCATGGCCAGATTTGAATCAAGGCTTTGGGTTCCTCATGTGTGTGGGAGTTTGTCTTTCTGTCTCTCTACGCAGATGTCTTTGTCTGTTATAGCCTGTGGTACCAAATTGGCTTACAGGTGAGCACTCACAAATTAAGTAAATAAGCCCAAATTCTCTTCAAGTTCCTGAACTTCAGTAATCTTAGGTAAATGTAAATTGTTGTGAAAATAAACATCTTCAAAATTTAATTGGGACATTTTTACTTGAACTTTATGGTCAAGCAGGTTTATATTGTCTCTGTTAGATGTGTTCAGTCATAAAACTGTTGCTTCTGTAGTGCTTCTAATCCTTGCAAAACGTGTCCGTGAGTTAGAGCTGTGCGGGCTGACTCCTGGGCTCCTCCAAAGCCTCAGGCTTTCCTTACTCGAAGCTTGGAGCCTTTAGATTTTTGAGGTCTAAGGGAGTGAGGTCGTGGTGAGATCTCAAAAAAAATCCAGGCCTCCTGTGCTCCCTATGTCCCATGGTGACATAGCCTCACTAGGCCAGCTTACTTACTTCCTAGATGTTTCACTACAAATAAGGGTTGTTAGGAATTAACATTATAATCTATGTAATTAAAACTACCAGATGCAAGAAAAACAATTCTGTATGCAAAGAATATATGGGATTTTTAAATATAAAGTTATAAAAAGACATAGGAATATGATTTTTGTTAAAGGAAAAGCAGTTTTTCCTAGTTTAAATGTTTTTGGGGGGGGGGTTTAATGGCTTATTATGATTTATAAGTGTCATTTTAAAAACATCAGTTGGTTTAAACCATGTAGAAATAAGTATGCAAAAAGTCTGCAAAACAAAACATATTTAAGTAGAAAGATTATCTGAAATTCCAGATTGCTCAGTCATTTCATTATTATGCTATGGCAGCCAAGTAATCCTTAACTTCAGTTGGAGTGAGCCTCCTAAATCCAGCTTCGTTGCAGATTCCAACTTCTATGTTATCTTCTGTCATTTGCCCTTCAAAGCTTTCCTTTAGGGTTAAGATAGCTGTATGAATAGCATCTTCAAGTTCTAGATCTTCATTATAGCTTTTCTCAAGGAAAGTTTTCCCGTTTACGTAGTTCTTTCCCATTGCTGTGGCTTTGCAGGCAAAGTATGCTCCAGATGGATCTGAATGAAATAAATATGGTCGTCCCTCATTCCAACCACAAATAAGTAAAGAAACTCCAAATGGACAGACACCACCTGATTGGGTATATTCCTGCATCACAGAAGCTACTCTCTGTACCAGCTGAGCCGTGGGAATGGGTTCTTGGCAAACAAGATAGTACTGCTGAGCTAGTTTTCGAGCTCTATGCACAAGCACTCTGTAATCTGGGCCCATGCCGCTGTACACCAAACCTATGTGCTTGGTAATTGGTTCCACTTTGTGCACACTTCGTTCATCATACAGAAGGGATTTCTGTTTCTTCTCAGTTGCTAATACCACACCATTTGCAGCTTTAATTCCCACTGAAGGGGCTCCTCCAGCTACAGCAGCCAATGCATATTCAATCTGAACAAGTTTACCAGATGGGCTGAACGTTGTCGGCAAAAAGCTGTACCCGCACTCCTCCATCTTTACCCAGAGAGCCCCAGTTTAAATGTTTTTAAGGATTTTTTTTAAAGTAATAAAAAACAGACTACAGTCCAAATTTATAAAAAGGACTCTGATAGATACTTTAAAATACAGGTACAGCTGATAGCTTTGAAGAGCATACTGTTTGGAGTAGGAAAACTTTGAAGATTTAATTAAAGAGCTGATCGTTCATGAGGATCATGGGCTAGTCACAGACTAAACAAAGAAATTAGCATATAAATAATTATATGTCTTTTTCCTAATTTATTAGACTACAGATCGAAAGCTTTGATAAAATCCAGTATTGATAAGGATATGGTAAAACAGGCTCCCTTGTGCATAACTGGTGAGGATAGAAGTGTACATTTTAACAACGTATATCAGTGAGTGGATAGCAAGTACTTTGACCCAACAAATCTATTTCTAGATATTTATCGTTGAGGGTAAATAGGTTAAGTGTAAAAATACAGAAAAGCATATTCACTGTCACACTATTCATAGTAGCAAATTAATATGAGAGCTCCATAAAGGTACATTAATAGAAGACTACCTTTTTTTCAGGTTTTAAAACTTTCTATTTACATTATTAAAAAATTATGCATTCCGGGCGGCGCCTGTGGCTCAGTGAGTAGGGCGCTGGCCCCATATGCAGAGGGTGGCGGGTTCAAACCCAGCCCCGGCCAAACTGCAACAACAAAAAAAAAATAGCCAGGTGTTGTGGCAGGCGCCTGTAGTCCCAGCTACTCGGGAGGCTGAGGCAAGAGAATCGCTTAAGCCCAGGAGCTGGAGGTTGCTGTGAGCTGTGTGATGCCACGGCACTCTTCTGAGGGCCATAAAGTGAGACTCTGTCTCTACAAAAAAAAAAAAAAAAATTATGCATTCCAGGGCGGCTCCTGTGGCTCAAGGAGTAGGGCGCTGGTCCCATATGCTGGAGGTGGCAGGTTCAAGCCCAGCCCCGGCCAAAAAGCAAAAACAAACAAACAAAAAAAATTACGCATTCCAATAATTTGAACCAAAAAAAAAAAAAAAATGGCACGCTGATGAAACTGCATTTTTCAGCCTGCAAGAAACCCTGAGCCAGCTTAGTTTTTATTTTTTTTTTGCAGTCTCTGGCCAGGGCTGGGTTTGAACCCACTACCTCCGACATATGGGGCCAGCACCCTACACCTTTGAGCCACAGGCACCACCCTGGGTCAGCTTAGTTTTAACTCTAGCTTCACTGTCATCCCATCCCAATTCTTTTCTTCACCAACATGCAAGCCTTTTCCTTCCCTGCCAGGCAGCCAGGCAGAGGGTAGAGGCAGGCGCGGCCTTTGTTGTCAGTAGTTCTGGATACTTGGATGTGAAAGGAGCAGCACAGTCATTTAAACTTGATCCAACCTCTTTGCTTCTTATAAAGTTAAACAGCTAAAAGAAGTAAAATAGGGAGGCGATGCTTGTGGGATGCACAGTGCATATTGGCAACACTCGCCTCACTGTGACTCGCCTGCTTGCTTCTGTTCGATCGTTTCTTTGGAAGCAGTGGATTTCTCTCTTGCATTTCCTCCGTCTTCTTCAACTTCGACTTACAGAATTTCTCGATCTCAGCCATATGGGGTTTGTCAGACATGACCGCGGAGGACGCACAGCGAGATGCAAGAGCTGGAAGAATCCAATCTGCTCAGTGGTGACTACTGAATTCTACCCTTTTTTCTGACAGAGTCTTGCTCTGTCATCCAGGCTAGTGAATGACACTGGTGTCATCATAGCTCACTGCAACCTCAAATGCCTGGGCCTAAGCAATCCTCTTGCCTCTCCAGGAGCTGGGACTGCAGGCATTGGCCAGCTGACCCAGCTGATTTTTCCCTTTTTGGAGAGACGGGGTCTTGCTCCTGCTGAGGCTGGTCTGGAACTCATGGCATCAAGCAATCCTATCCCCTTAGCCTCCCAGAGTGTTAGGATTTGGGGCGTGAGCCACCACACCCAGCTGGATTAGGGGTCGGCAAACTACAGCCTGTGGGCCAACTCTGGGTAGTTGTTTATTATATTATAGACTGCAGGCTAAGAAGATTTTTACAATTTAAGTGGTTTACTATGCACTTGCATAGTATCCTCCTGTTTCACAAACTCTAAAATATTTACTATACGTCCCTTTAAGAAAAAGAATCTCTGCCAATCTCTTGTAGACTTGTGATCATAGAAATGTTGAAGTTAAGGCAGTTTATAGTGTAGCATGTATCATAGGATTCCAACTTGATAAAATTAAATGTGACAGCACAGAGATATCAGAAAAATAGTTACAAATGTATCAGTTCCCACCGTCTTTCAATGGTATAAAATGCATATTGTAAATTCTACCATTGACCATAAAAAGTAGGGTTAACTTAAATAGAAGGACTTCATGTTCAATATTGTAGCAATGTCATTCTCTCTTTAAGTCATAAATTTAACACTACTGTCAACTGAAAAGAACCTAAACTCTATAAAATAATTTAATTTCAGACTAACATGAGGGTACAGTTAGATTACATTGTTTGCATTTGCTAGGTAGAGACCAAGATGTAGTTGTACCCTTTCCCTAGCAGGTGTGCCACATACCGTCACATTGTGCCTGTTAGGCGCGAGCACGCCAATCTCCCTCCGCTCATCCCACTCTGTCTGCCTTGAGTTTAATTGTGTTTTTCTCCTATGTGAGTATTTGTCTGCTGGTTTCATATTAGTAGTGAGTACACTGGATACTTGCTTTTCCATTCTTGTGATACTTTACTAAATAGAACATTTTCTTTTTCTTCTTTTTCTTTCTTTTTTTTTTTGAGACAGAGCCTCAAGCTATCACCCTGAGTAGAGTGCTGTAGCATCACAGCTCACAGCAACCTCCAACTCCTGGGCGTAAGCGATTCTCTTGCTTCAGCCTCCCAAGTAGCTGGGACTACAGGCGCCTGCCACAACGCCCAGCTATTTTTTTTTGCAGTTGTCATTGTTTGGCAGGCCCAGGCTGGATTCGAACCCACCAGCTCTGGTATATATGGCTGGTGCCTTAGCCACTTGAGCTACAGGCACCAAGCCAGTAGAACATTTTCTAACTCCATCCAGGTTAATACAAAAGATGTAAAGTCTCCATCTTTTTATGGGTGAATAGTATTCCATGGGATGTGTGTGTGTGTGTATAATCATAGTTTATTAATCCATTCATGCGTAAATGGGTGCTTGGGTTGATTCCACATCTTGACAATTATGAATTCAACTGGGATAAACATTCTAGTGATAATGTCCTTATGGTAAAATGATTTTTTTCTTCTGGATAGATACCTAGTAATGGGATTGTGTGATCAAATGGAAGGTTTGCTTTGAGTTCTCTGAGGATTCTCCATACTTCTTTCCAAAGAGCCTATATTAGTTTGCAGCCCCACCAACAGTGTAATGTAAAATAATTTAAAGAGGTTTATTCTGAGCCAAATATGTACACTCAAGGCCTGGAGAGCCATGGCTAAGAAGCCTTGACCAAGTGGTCTCCCAGTGGTTCTATTACAGTTTGGTTTTACACATTTTAGGGATACAGGAATTACATGTGAAGTCACTAATCAATACATGGAAAGTATACATTGGTTTGGCCCAAAATGGCAGAACATTTCAAATCAGGAGATTACACGTAATAGGTGAGTTTACACATTCTTTGATTTGTGATTGGCTAAGGAAATGAAATTTCAACAAGGCTTAGACTTTTTTAAGATAAGGAAGTCTGTTAATCATAGATAACTAGACTAGTACCCAGTCTCAAGAGATCTGTTAAGTAAACTGATGACCTGCAGGCATAGTTTAACTTGTCTTACATGGCCTTAGGCTTGTTAATAATTTTTGTATCTTATTGTTACAACAAACAACTCAAAAATGGAGGAGGCATGACACAAGCATGTCTAACCTTCCTTTCCTTCATGGCAAGCAACTCAGCTTTAAGGTTTTATCTTGGGGGTCCCCTTGTTACTGAAAGTTCGGTACTTGTCCCAAGGCCAAATCAATAAGAATGAAGAAGTAAAGGGGGGGGCCGTGCCTGTCAAAAGAATAGAGCGCCAGCATCATATGCCGGAAGTGGCGGGTTCAAACCCAGCCCCAGCCAAAAACTGCAAAAAAAAAAAAAAAGAAGCAGTTGTAAAGGTGGTTTGAAAAATAGGAAAGAAAAATGTATTCATTTGACAGCAAAGGACTAGCTTCACAAGCACCTGTTCTCTCCCTTGACGCAGAAACAGAGGGCTTTTTAAAGAGTGGTTTTCAGAGATTGGGCTTGGGCCTATGTGACCAGTGTCACAGTTATAGTTTTGGGCCACTGTTTAACTGTAGTTGGTGGTTTTGGCAGACCTTATCTCCACTGAAGACACCTCCCTGACCTTACAATTCTGTTGAGCCATCTCCTGTAATGAAAGAATAAAGAACATTTCTCCGCCCCTTTGGTTACTGGCTTTAGACAGGAATGCAGGTTTATTTTATTTTATTTTATTTATTTTATATTATGTATTGTATTTTATTGTATTGTATTTTAGAGACAGAGTTTTACCTTGTCAAAAGTATTGTAGAGTGCTGTAACGTGACAGCTCACAGCAACCTCCAACTGTTGGACTCAAGTGAATTCTCTTGCCTCAGCCTCCCATGTAGCTAGGACTACAGGCACCCACCACAATGCCCAGCTATTTTTAGAGACAAGGTCTCACTCTGGCTCAGGCTGGTACAGAATCAGTGAGCTCAGGCAATCCACCTGCCTTGGCCTCCCACAGTGCTAGGATGACAGGCATAAGCCACTGTGCCTGGCCTGGAATGCAGGTTATTAATTCCCCAAAAGGGTGGGGGATTTTAAAGAGACAACTCAAAATATATTCAGCCCTTTTTCAGACCTTTACCTCTGTTACACCCTTGGACAACCTGGGGTCCATTCAGTGGGCTGGGAGGCTTAAGATTTTATTTTAGTGTACACCGCCTGAAGACACACTGGGAATTTTGGAGAATTTAGCAAAATGCTATTAAATACATTGGTCATAATAACACTACCTGCTATAATACATAAACCTTTAATTCCACAGCTTAAAAACATGAAATGGGTTTTCTTTGTTCCTGCAAACCACTCCTAAGTGTTCAGCAGGAGTCTGGCTATACAGAGATTCAGAGACCAGATTCTTCCATCTGTGTTTCTACTATTTTGCCAGAGAAGAACAAAAACAAAAAAAAAGGTAAAGAAGCAGACCCGTTTCTTAGCTATATCAGGCCCAAAATGACCCATCTTAGACAGATATAGTCATATGGCCGCAGCTTAGATGCAAAGGGGACTAGGAAATGTCTCAGACTGAGCAGCACACCCCTCCTCATGTAACGGTATAGCAAGAGAAAATGACTCTTTGAGGCATCACTAACTAAACCTGCCAACACTGAATTTCCAAAGGAAAAGTACATGTGCGAGAATATCCAGGAGACTTAAGAAAAAGAAGAGTAATAGAGAAAACTTCTTTTACCCAATACCAAATGATAATACTTAAAATTGTTTGTAACTGGCCAGGCACAATGGTGCACACCTGTAATCTGAGAGGCAGAGGTGGATGGATTGCCTGAGCTCACAGGTTTGAGACCAGCCTGAGCCAGAGCGAGACCTCACCTCTAAAAATAGCCCGACGTTGTGGTGGGCACCTGTAGTCCCAGCTACTTGGGAGGCTGAGGCAAGAGAATAGCTTAAGCCCAAGAGTTTGAGGTTGCTGTGACCTATGACATCACGGCACTCACAAAGTGAGACTCTGTCTCAAAAGAAAAAAAAAAGTTGTTTATAACTAGGGAAGAAATATATAGACAAACCCCTGGAACTAAACAGTCTAGGAGTATCCCCAAATATTTTTAGGTATTTACTTTATGAAAAAGCTAGAGTTCCAAATCAGTGGGAATAGTGGGGAAAATACACTATAACCTTTTGGGAAATAAATGAAAACTAGAGCCTTATCCTTTTTAAGAAAATAATTTTAAAATAGAGCAAAAATTTTAATGTAGAAAAAAGAATGGATTAATTGATGATCACAATTTGAAATGGGGAAGACACGAGCAGGACACAAAACACATAAACAGAAAATGACAATTTGGACAAAGTTATAAAAGCAATCCAATGGAGGAGAGTTAGTCTTTTCAACAAATTATGCTGGCAAATAAATGAACGTCAAGCTAAGTCTAACATTTCATACAAAAAATAACTCAACATGGATCATGGGCTTAAATATAAACCTTGAAGCTATAAAACTTTTAGAGAAAATATCTTTGCCCCTCAACCTAATCAAAGTGTCCTTTCACGCCCAAAGTAGGATTCATGGAAGTAAAATTGAATAATTAAATACCATCAACATAAAAATAAAAACTTGCCTCCAGAAGACCCTGTTAAGACAATGAAAAGATAAATTATAGCTTGGGAGAAAATATTTGCAAACCACATTATCTTACAAAGGACAAATGTATATAAAAATCTCTCAAGATATACCTACAGAGAGATGTTGAACAGTATTAGACATTAGGGAAATGAAAATCAAAACCACGACAAGATATCCCTGTATATCCATCAGAATGGCTAAACCATCAAACTGGGAAGAATGTAGAGAAACTGATCACTCAGATATTGTCAGTGAGAATGTTCAGGCACTCTGGAAAATAGTTGCATAGGTTTTTACAAAGCTATACATGACAAAGTACTATTGGATTATAACCCAAACTATAAAACGAATATCCATGAATCCATACTGATATAAATTATTAAATAAATGAGGAAAAAAACAAATCTGCCAGGCAGATGAATTCCCCCAATTTTTGTAGTAACTTGCCCCTTCAGTAGGCGAAGTGTAACTCCCCACGCCTTCAGTGTGGGCTGGGCATGGTGACTTCCTTCCAGTGAGCACAGTATGGGGAGAGGGGTAAAGAAGAATTCACAATGGAGAAACCTGACAATAAGTACCTGTGGCTAAGTGACCCCTGTCAATACCATTTTGATACCATATACTTTTGACATGTTATGAATCATGCTGAGTGAGAAAAGGCCAATCCCAAAAGTTTACATATTGGGTGAATTCCATTTAAATTAATATAACGTTCTTGAAATGAGAAAATTATAGAAATGGAGAAAATTAGTGATTGTCAACACTTATGGAGGTGTTGGGGTAGGAAAAGAGTAAGTGCACTTACTATAAAAGGGCACCATAGGCATTCTATAAAGGAAAATAAAACTCTCAGGACCCCCCAACTCCTTATGCAAAAAGGGAGGTCAAGCTTGGAGGCTGAGTCATACAACAACACTTTCCAAATGAATAGTTCTGACTAACATTGTACCTAAGCCAGAACCCAGGGAAAAGGTAAAGGCCTCCGGCACCTACAAGGACTGCTCCCACAGATCCCTAGGAAGTTCTCTGCTGGCCTCCCATAAACAAGGACCATTCAGATTGTAACTTTAGGTCCACAGGCCAAGTGTAGCTCCTAAAACTAAACTCTGTTCAATTCCACACTAATAATGTTGATTACACATTTATCTTCCCAGGTGCAGGATACAGATAGGATCAATCATGCTTCTACCTACCCAGAGATATGTGCAGAATTGATTTCTCCTTTATTATATTTTTCTCTAAACATTCACCTAGGTTACAAAATCAAACAACTAAATATCCTGGGCTTGATAAGATTATAACTATTTGCTCACTACTTACACGCCCTCCTTCTTTTTCTTGTTGTAAGCTCTCTCCCTTTTACTGAGTTTCCAAATCTCACTTTATTTTTATTTATTTATTTATTGTTATATACATATTTTCTGAGACAGAGTCTCACTATGTCATCCTCAGTAGAGTACTGGGGCATCACAGCTCACAGCAACCTCAAACTCTTGGGCTTATTCTCTTGCCTCAGCCTCCCAAGTAGCTGGGACTACAGGCACCTACCACAATGCCCAGCTGTTTTTTGTTGTAGTTGTCATTATTGTTTAGCTGGCCCAGGCCAGGTTAGAACCCCCCACCCTCAGTGTATGTGGCTGGCACCATAACCACTGTGCTACAGGCACTGAGCCCCAAATCTCACTTTAAAATCTGGTCACAGATCTGTGCCTGTGTTTCTCTCAGCTGTGTCCTCAATTTTTGGCTTAATAAACCCCACTGATGCTATACGGAGGCTGAGGCAAGAGAATCGCTTCAGCCCAGGAGTTGGAGGTTGCTGTGAGCCATGTGACGCCACGGCACTCTACCCGAGGGTAGTACAGTGAGACTCTGTCTCTACAAAAAAAAAAAAAATAAAAAAAAAAAAAATAAACCCCACTGATCACCTCAGTTCCTGAGTTGTCATAATGGTGACCAAATGAACATGTCAGACAACAGCCCCTTTGCCTTCCTGTGACTGTCCTGTCTATGCTAAGACTCGATGGTTGGTCTCTTCCAAGATGCCCTGACATCTTGAAATTCTTGGTTTCAGATCCAAGGTTTATTTTGCCAGGGAACTCCTAAAGCAATTTTCCTTGTTCCTAAGAAGGCAGGCAAGTTTCCTGCTTCTTTTGATGGACAGCGGTCTTCAGCTTAGGCACCACCTCCAAGGAGGGACCTGGTTTGGGGTTTCTTCTTGGAATTTGATAGCTGAGAGTTAAGGTTTATTTGTCAGTTGGCCAAAACTTCTCCCTATGTTTAGAGAGAATGTCAACAATATGTAAATTGTGACACTGCTTTTTCTGGTCTTGTTTTGTCTTAACGTTAGAGTTGATCGATTCTTGTTCAAAACTGACAGAAGCTCTCAATTTTGGGAAGCAAGACCTCTAAAAATTGACTAAAACCTCTCTAACTGCAATTGTCAAGTTCCATATTTAAAGACACTGGCTGATTAAAATAAATCAGCTTATCTTATCCCCAAATATACTTCTTTAACACCTTTTTTTCAGGTTTTTTTTAGATGGAGTCTCACTTTGTCACCCTCAGTAGAGTAACGTGGAGTCATAGCTCACAGCAACTTCCAACTCTTGGGCACAAGCGATTCTCTTGCTTCAGCCTCTTGAGTAGCTGGGACTACAGGTACCTGCCACAATGCTTGGCCTGTTTTCTTTCTTTCTTTTTTTTTTTTAGACACAGGGTCTCCCTCTTGCTCAGGCTGGTCTCAAACCTGTGAGCTCAGGCAATCCTAGCACCTTGGACTCCCAGTGTGCTAGGATTACAGGTTTATGCCACCACACCTGTACCTTCTTTAACATATTTTAAAGTAGCCCTTCCAAAAAAGATTAAGAGTTTGTCACCTTTATCCTTCTTTTTTTTTTTTTTTTTAATACAGAGGCTCACTTCATCACCCCCAGTAGAATGTCATAGTGTCATAGCTCACAGCAACCTCTTAACTTTTGGCTGCAAGTGATTCTCTTGCCTCAGCCTCCCAAGTAGCTGGGACTACAGGCACCCGCCACAACATCCAGCTATTTTTTGTTTGTTTGTTTTAGGGATGGGGGGTCTTACTTTTGCTTAGGCTGGTCTTGAACCTGTGAGCTCAGGTAATCCACCTGCCTTGGGCTCCCAAGTGCTGGGATTACAGGTGTGAGCCACCACACCCAGCCAGTCTCCTAAATTTAAAAAAATCTAGTAGACTTTAGAGATTGCTTATTCTTTTTTTTTTTTTTAATTTTTTTGTTGCTGTTATTGGGGATTAATTGAGGGTACAAGAAACCAGGTTATACTGACTGTATTTGTTAGATAAAGTCCCTCTTATAATTGTGTCTTGACCCCAAAAGGTGTGTCACACACCGAGACCCCCAACCCCCTCCCTCCTTCCCTTTCTTTGCTCTTCCCTTCACCCACCGCCCCCCTTCTCTCTCTCTGCTCTCCCCTTCCCCTACCTCCCACCCCCATGTACTTAATTGTCCTCATATTAAAATTGAGTACATAGAATTCATGCTTCTCCATTCTTGTGATACTTTACTAAGAATAATGTGTTCCACTTCCATCCAGGTTAATACAAAGGATGTAAAATCTCAATCTTTTTAATGACTGAATAGTATTCCATGGTGTACATATACCACAGCTTGTTAATCCATTCCTGGGTTGGTGGGCATTTAGGATGTTTCCACATTTTGGCGATTGTAAATTGAGCTGCCATAAACAGTCCAGTGCAAGTGTCCTTATGATAAAAGGATTTTTTTCCTTCTGGGTAGATGCCCAGTAATGGGATTGCAGGATCAAATGGGAGGTCTAGCTTGTGTTCTTTGAGATTTCTCCATACTTCCTTCCAAAAAGGTTGTATTAGTTCACAGTCCCACCAGCAACGAAAAAGTGTTCGTTTCTCTCCACATTCACGCTAGCATCTGCAGTTTTGAGATTTTGTGAGCCATTCTCGCTGGGGTTAGATGATATCTCAGGGTGGTTTGATTTGCATTTCTCTAATAATTAGGGATGATGAGCATTTTTTCATGTTCGTTAGCCATTCGTCTGTCTTCTTTAGAGAAGGTTCTATTCATCTCTCTTCTGCATTGATTATGGAATTGTTGGCTTTTTTCATGTGGATTAATTTGAGTTCTCTATAGATCCTAGTTATCAAGCTTTTGTCTGATTCAAAATATGCAAATATCCTTTCCCATTGTGTAGGTTGTCTATTTGCTTTGGTTGTTTTCTCCTTAGCTGTACAGAAGCTGTTCAGTTTAATGAAGTCCCATTTGTTTATTTTTGTTGTTGTTGCAATTGCTATGGAAGTCTTCTTCATAAAGTCTTTCCCCAGGCCGATATCTTCCAGTGTTTTTCCTATGCTTTCTTTGAGGATTTTTGTTGTTTCATGTCTTAAATTTAAGTCCTTTATCTATCTTGAATCAATTTTTGTGAGTGGAGAAAGGTGTGGGTCCAGTTTCAGTCTTTTACATGTGGATATCCAGTTCTCCCAGCACCATTTATTGAATAGGTAGTCTTTCCCCCAGTGTATATTCTTGTTTGGTTTATCCAAAGATTAAGAGGTTGTAAGATGTTAATTTCATTTCCTGGTTTTCTATTTGACTCCAAATGTCTATGTCTCTATTTTTGTGCCAGTACCATGCTGTTTTGACTTTAGGCCTTGTAATACAGCCTAAAGTCTGGTATGCTGATGCCCCTGGTTTGTTTCTATTACTAAGAGCTGCCTTAGCTTTCTGGTTCCATACAAACTGAAGAATTATTTTTCCAAGTCTTCAAAGTACAATGTTGGTATTTTAATAGGGATGGCATTGAAATCTGTGGATTGCTTTAGGAAGTATAGACATTTTAACAATGTTGAGTCTTCCCAGCCACGAGCATGGTATGTTCTTCCATTTGTTAATATCCTCTGCTATTTCTTTTCTTAGGGTTTCATAATTTTCTTTATGAGGTAGAGATTGCTTATTCTAAATAACTACCTTATATATGAGGTTAGTAAGTATGAAATGCTAGATTTCCGAAAGTACTGTTTGACAGTTGGTATCTCCAACATTTCACTTTGATGCTTCTTGGGTTTTATCGTGAAGGCACATCCTTGTTCTCTCAAAGACACATTTCAGCTTGTGAATATCTTTCAAAAATTTTTAGAGCTATTTTTGTAAAACCGAGGATAAGTCAAAAATTCATGTTATTTTGACTATGAGTTCCATCATGGAACCAGTGTAGTGCAGACAACTCAGTGCATCAATGGGTTGAGAAGTTCCGCTTGGGTGATTTTAATCTTGAAAATGAGCCACAGGGGCAGCCATAGACCAAGGTGGATAATGATGAGCTTAGTGGAATCAAATCCATCTCAATTGAAGTGTGTATTAGCATCAAGGTCTGATGTTACTATTCCAACAATAAAGGACCATTTGAAATAAATAGGCAAGGTAAAGAAGCTGGAAAGATGGGCTGTGCATGAATTAAACGAGCTTCAGAAGAAAAATCGTCTCAAAGCTTGCCTTTGCTGTCATGACATAAAAGCAAGCTGTTTCTACACTGTATTGTTACGTAATGAAAAATGGATTCTTTTTGACAATAACAAGCATTTGGCAGAATGGTTTTATAAAGGAGAAGGGCCAAAATACAGTCAAAAAGCAAACAGAAGCAAGCTAATCATGCCTGTTTGGTGGTCCAGTGCTAGTATTATTCAGTACAGCTTCATGAAACCTGGGCAATCTATTATAGCAGATGTCTACTGCAACCACCTGGACATTGTGAGGATGCTTGCGATTGAGCAGCTGAGACTGGTCAGTGAAGACAGGCCAATCTTACAAGACACCGCTCAACCACATGTTGCACAAACAATGTTGCTCAACTACAGAAGCCAGACTTGGAAACTGTGTCATCCACCTTATACACCAGACCTTGCACTGACTATCTCTTCTTCCTGGCTTTGCACCACTTCTTGCTAGGAAAAATATTCAATTCTCAACAAGCTGTGGAAAATGGCTTTCATGATTTTATCATCACTCACTCTCCAGGCTTCTTCACTGCTGGAATACAAGCTACCATCAAGATGGCAAAACTGTGTTGATAGTTTACGTGCATACTTCAATTCTGTTTCTTGTTTGAGATATAATAAGCTAAACTTTTGATTTAAAAGTACATTATTAGGCCAGGTGTGGTGACTCATGCCTGTAATCTTAGCACTCTGGGAGGCCAAGGCAGGTGGATTACCCTGAGCTCACAAGTTTGAGACCAGCCTGAGTAAAAGCGAGACCCTGTCTCTAAAAATAGTTGGGCATTGTGGTGTGCGCCTGTAGTCCCAGCTACTCAGGAGGCTGAGGCAAGCACTTGAGCCCAAGAGTTGGAGGTTTCTGTGAGCTATGATGCCACAGCACTCTATTGAGGGTAAAAAATGAGATTCTGTCTCAAAAAAAAAAGAGGGAATGTGAAATGGTGCAGCTGTATGATAAACAGTGGAGATTCTTTAAAAAGCTAATATAATTACCATGTAATCCAGCTATTCCACTTTGAGTGTATACTAAAAAGTAGTGAAAGCAAGAATGTGAACACATTTATACACTAATATTCACAACAGTATTATTCACAATACTCTAAAGGTAGAAACAACTACATGCCCACCAAGAGATGAACACAACACCGAAATGGAAGCCTTAAAAAGGAATGCAATTCTAACAGATGCTACAACATGGATAAGACCTTATGCTGAACACAGTAAGTTAGACCAAAATAAATACTGTATGATTCTACATACGGGAGTATCTTGAACGTATTGTGGTTTGGCTCTACGTTTTTTTTTTTTTTTTTTTGAGAGTCTCACTTTGTCACCCTTGCTAGAGTGCAGTGGTGTCATAGCTCACAGCAATCTCAAACTCTTCAGCTCCAGTGATTCTTCTGTCCCAGTCTCCCTAGTAGCTGGGACTACAGGTGCCCACCATAATGCCTGGTTGTTTTTTAGAGATGGGGTCTTGCGCTTGCTCAGGCTAGTCCCAAATTCGTGAGCTCAAAAAATTCACCTGCCTCAGCCTCCCAGAGTGCTAGGATGTGGTTCAGTTCTAGATCACAACAAGCAAGTTACATCAAAGTTTTCTACTATCCCAGATCATACACAGTTGTTTACACTGTACTGGGGTCTATTAAGTGTGCAACATCATTATGTCTAACTAAGCAGTGTATAAGGTCTGACAATTACGTTCACAAAAGTGGGACACACCTTATTGCTGAGTATCAGTATGGTCACCTTCAAAGTACTCTACTTGGGAAGAGTACTTTGCATTCTTTTTAAGGCTAATATTCCCTCCTTCAAAGCAATTTTGGAATTCTTTTTTCTGGAATGGCCATCAGAACAACTGTGTTGTTATTACCTTTGATATCCTGAATGTCATCAATATTTCCTTTATTTTCAGGTAAAGAAAAAAGTCATTGGGGGCCAGATCAGGTGAGTAGGGAGGGTATTCCAATACAGTTATTTGTTCACTGGCTAAAAACTCCCTCACAGATAGCGTTATATGAGCTGGTGCACTGTTGTTATGAAAGAGCCACGAGTTTTTGACAGAAAGTTCCATTATTTGTCTTTTTCATGCACCCTTTTTAGCACTTCCAAATGGTAAACCTGGTTAAGTGTCCACTTGGTACAAATTCATAATGAACAATCTCTCCAATATCAAAAAGGGTTAGCAACATTATCTTGACTCTTGATTTGGACTGAAGGAACTTTTTTGATTGTGGAGAACTGATTTCCATTGTGCACTTCGATGCTTTGTTTCAGGGTCATATTGGTATGCCCATGTTTCACCACCACAGACAACATGACCCAAACATCATCTTGCCTTTCCAAAGGTCTTAGCAAACTTCAACTCTCCTTTGCTCAAGCTCCTTCAGGCATTTTTGCACACACTTTTCTCATGCCAAGATTTTCAGTCTCCTGTTTCTGTATCAATGCTTATACTTGGTCTGCTCTGCTTCTCACAGTCAGTCAACAATTCTGACGTACAATTCAACAAATTTTTGCAATGTTTTCATCATTTCTGCTTGTTACTGACTGCTCTTACCTCTCTTCATATGAAAGTATCATCAGTGATACTTTCTCTCCCCTCAAAACAATGTTTAATCCATTTGGACACTGTGGTTTCCTTCATGGCATGATCCCCCCAAACGTGGACTAACATGTCTCTGATTTCACTTCTACTCTTGACAAGTTTAACAAGAAATTTAATGTTTACTCATTGTTCTAATTCAAATTCTGTCATTCTTGAAACACAAAAATACTCAACAGTGAGTGCCACTCAGCAAGACACCCCCACACATCCACATGAACACAACTGTGAGACACCAATATACCAAGGTTATGAAAACTTACTGAGTTATTTGTACAGTTCTACTAACAAAGGTGGTGAGTTCACAAAATTTTCAGACCTCATACATACCTTAATTCAAAAATACTTTATTGCAAATGGAAGCAGGTACAGCCCACTGCAGGAGACATAGTAAGTGTGAAAGCTCTTGTGGTATTATCTTGCAGGGGGAACGCTGGGCTGACTTTTATTTTTTTAAGAGACAAGAATCTTACTTTATCACCCTTGGTAGAGTGCTGTGGCGTCACAGCTCACAGCAACCTCCAACTCCTGGGCTTAGGCAATTCTCTTGCCTCAGCCTCCCAAGTAGCTTGGACTATAGGTGCCCACCACAACGCCTGGCTATTTTTTGCTGCAGTTTGGCCAGGGCCAGGTTCAAACCCACCACCCTCAGTATATGGGGCCGGTGCCCTGCCCACTGAGCCACAGGTGCTGCCTGGGCTGACTTTTCTTAAGCTGGGCTGTGCCTTGGAGGATTATGGCATGTACTTGCCTTTGTTTACCCGGATTTTCCATGCTATCTCCCCCATTCCCCATTTCATTGCCAGAAGAGTCGGGAATTGGGGTATTCACTACTGAAATTGTTTCCCTCTTTGGATTTCCTGTTATTCTTGCTGTTTGTGACTATGATCAAATGGGGAGCCTGTGGCCTTGTGCTGACAGGCAACATAGTCATTTTCCTTACAATTCAAGGTTTTTTCCTTGTATTTGTAACAGAAAATGATTTTAGCTGGGACCAGTGGTAGCACATTATTCTGACAGAAGGCATTGAGTTTCTTAGGATTCAATGTGTGCACATATGGCATTTTACTGTGAAATTTAGTATGATTTATACCTTTAGATCATGGTCATTTTAAGGAATACTTCATGAGTAAAAAATTTAATTTCATTCTCAGAAAACAGGCCTCTCAAGTTTAGATGATGTTACTTAAGTTGAATTCATGTTACTTGTTTGCTGTTCACATAGTCCTGGTACTCTCAGAAATATATTAACACAGTCTTATAGATAGATGCAGTGGGTCTAGACCTTTTGTCTGGGGATGGGGTGACACAGAAGCAGGTCTCATGGCCCAAAACGGCAGAAGAGGCTCTTTCTTTTGCTGTAGACCTTAGTTTCTTAAAGTGTGGCCGCAGACCAAGAGCATCGACCTTTCCTGGGAGTGTATCAGAAACGCATAATCTGAACTCTGCCCCTGCACTTTAATGAGAGCTAAGTGAATCCTGCACGGTACGGTTGAGGTGGTACTGCACCACACTTCCCCACCTTCCCCTCTTGGTATCTCTTGGATGTTACCTGCTCATTTGTAAACACTGTCTCACCTGCCCTCATGTTGAGGGTAGGTCCAGACTATGAAGTGTTCAAACCTACAAAATATGAACTGTTCCTCAAATTTTGAAAACTGTTCTCAGAATAGGGAGATTATAGTCAAAGAGTACCAAGCCTTAGTTAGATAGGAGGGATACATCTGATTATTGTTTCTGAGATCAGTCACTTAGCATGCTGAATATAGGAACGGAACTAACTGAGTACTGGCAAAAGAGCAAATTTCTAATGTTCTCATCACAAAAAAAGTGAAACATTTGAGGTGTTTATGTTAACTAGCTTAATCATTCCACACAGTACTCAAAAAAACCCATAACACCACTTTGTACCTTATAAATATACACAACTATAGTTTGTCAATATGTAATAAGTTAAAAAACCAAAACAAAGCACACCACACTGGCTGTCTTCCCCTCTCCCACCAAGTGTTCTCCGCAGAGAAAGGTATCCCATTGTCTGAAAGGCACTGGTTGTTTTCACAGTGCAACACTGGGACATAGGGGAGAGAGAAATCTACAATCAGTTTCACGAGCTCAAAATCAAGATGTCAGCAGAGCAGGTTCCTTCTGGAGAGAATCTGTTTTCCTACCCTTTTCAGTATCTACTGGCTGCCTATATTCCTGGTCCCTTGGCCCTTCCTCCATCGTCAGAACCTATCACTCCATAGTCCCTGCCTCCATCATCACGTCACTCTCTCCTCTGACTCTGACCTCTCCTCTATCCAGATTATAAGGACTTTTGTGAAGACATCAGGCCCATCTAGGTCATCCAGGACAATCTCCTCAAGTTCCTTAACTTAATCACATTTGCAAAACTTCTCTTGGCCCCAGAAGTTACACAGGTTCTGGATATGAGGGTATGGACATGTTAGGCAGCCTTCACCAGTGAACAGGATGGAGAAGGCAGTCAAGCAGGCTAGTCTGGCCAGAGTAGAAACAGGAGCCAGAAAAGAGCCCCAGCACTTGACAGAAGCCAAGGGTTAGATGCTATAACAAAGGACACAGGCAGGAGAAATCCCAAAATGTGTGCAAGGTCATGAGCTGAGTCTGACTCACAGGGAGTTAGCAAAGGCCAAAGTAGGACCTAGGATGCTTGGCTTCACCTGACACAGAGGTGAACCCCGGCCCACCCGGGGAGTACAGAATGAGCAGCGGACAGGCAGCAGAGATCCACCACACAGGCAACGGCAACTGAGATTTATTTAAACAAGTCAACAGAAACAAGAGTGATGACCTTCATAACTGAGGTTTCTCAGAGTGTGAGATGAGAGCAGGACCTTGGCGGTTTCAGGGAGCTCAGCGTAGCTCCTCCGGGAAGGCTGGTGGCATCAGCTTCAGGCTCAGCATGAGCCTTCAATGGACTAAGTTATCTCCTTCAAACCTGAGGGTAGGACAGACACAGATGCTGGTAAGAGACTCTGGCAGTGTGGGGCAGATGAGACAGAGCTGGGAGAATGTGACCCTGCTGACCCCCAGTGACTGGCTCTGGGACACCAGCCACACATCTAACCCCTGCAATTCTGTTCTCCTCTTTTTGTTTCTTGAGACAGGGTCTCTTGCCCTTGGTAGAGCGCCATGGCATCATAGCTCATAGCAACCTCATACTCTTGGACTCAAGCAATCCTTGTGCCTCAGCCTCCCAAGTAGTTGGGACCAAAGGCGCCCACCACAAGGCTGGTCTTGAACTTGTGAGCTCAGGCAATCTACCTGCCTCAGCCTCCCAGAGTGCTAGGATTACAGGCGTGAACCACCGCACCCGGCCTATGGGTGGTTTTAAAGGGATTAAGAAAGCATTGTAACAGTTTATGGGCTCTCTATAGTTAATGCTAAAAACCGACCCTTTACATGCTGAACTTTGAACAAACACAGACAGGTTCTTCCACACACTGAGCAGCCATGTGGACAGTGGGCACAAAAAGAAGCCCCTTACGTTAAAATGTGCAATATATGATTCCTGTGTAAGAACTAGAGTTTAAAAAAGTATTACAGAATAACCTACATTCCAAAAGCATGAGGAAGTAAATTCAGACATAGCCCCACATGACAGAGTATTAGAAACCCATTAGAATTATGCTCATTGTGAGTTTTTAGTAGCAAGAGGGAAATCTGGAAAGGAGTAGAATGATAAGCCTGAGGTAGCTAGTCTCATGTCAACCTGGAATTTTCACACAGGGGACATTCCTTGCCTCTGTCAAGTTCTTTGTTTTGTACCAGCTGCCTGCCAGAGGTCTTATGTCTTTGGACTACACAGGACGCTTGAAGGGCAGCTTTAACATTACAGCCCAGAACTGAGATCTAAAGTGGTGGCCACTGGGCTAGAGAGACACTCAGGACTAACACTGGGCAAGTCCAGCCCAAGGCAGCCATAGAGGAGCCACCTCAAGACCAACATAACCAGGAACCTACAGAGGATCCAGGTTCCCCATGGTCCTACTCAGCCCCATGGCCAGGGACATATACTTTTTTCATAACACAGAGAGAAACTTAACTTCAGCTACAGTGATTTTTTTAGAGATGTAATAATCCGTGTGCTTAACATCTAGTAATATAGTTACAAGCTGATACAAAGGATAATCACTGGTCACTTTTATGAAGACTATTACTTTAAACTCTCAAGGTCTTTTACTTTCTAACTGCAGAAATTACACAGTAGATCTCTCAAGGCTTGTTTGTTTGTTTTGGGACACATGGCTTACTCAAAGTTCTCTGTTTCTATGCTATAAAAACAGAAGTAGTAACAGCAAATTCTCTAGATATGCTGAAGAATGTATATATACAATCTTCCATTTTTTTTGCCTTTTTTTTTTTTTTTTGAGACAGTCTCATTCAGTCACCTGGGTAGAGTGCTGTAGCATCACAGCTCACAGTAACCTCAAACTCCTGGGCTCAAGTGATCCTCTCATCTCAGCCTCCCAAGTAGCTGGGACTACAGGTGCCTGCCACAATACCCAGCTAGTTTTTTTTTTATTTTAATAGTGACGGGGTCTTATTTTGCTCAAGCTGGTCTCGAACCTGTGAGTTCAGGAAATCCACCTGCCCTGATGTCCAAGAGTGCTAGGATTACAAGTGTGATCTTCTAGTTCTTCCTGGGCCCAAAGCTGCAGGCATGTCTCTCATTCTCTAGGTTAACTCAACAACAGTAAAATCATGTACCTAGTTCACTTCCTCCTTTGGTTGCCCAACAAAGACAGTAATGCTGCATGAGTTGCTCAAGAAGCTCCATTTCATCCAGGAATTCGAGCGATTCTATTCTGTGGAGAGAATGACAACCGAATAGTATACATTTCTATATTTAAAATGATGATGGTAACTCATAATTTTGGATATAGAAAACTGTTCTTGATATATTAAGAACAGGCTACATACAGCATGGAGAGTGAGGTTCCATTTTAATTTATTTTTATTGCAAAGAAAAAAATAGTATAAACAAAGTCAAAAGACAAATGATACACTAAACCATGTATTTGAAATACAAATGACAAAGGTTGATTTCCTTGCTATATAAAGAGCAGCTAAATTTCAATGGGAAACACTTCTACAATTTATTTAATAGATGAGAAAAGACCAGTTCATACAAAAAAGGTTTTCAATCTCAAATAAGAGAAATGAACTTCAATAATAAAAGTTATTTAAAGCTTATTTAAAAATAGGGGGAAACACCAGTTTGCCAGAAAAAAAGTTGTTGAATTCGCATGTAAGGAAAAAAAATGCAGATTACAATACAACATAATTTTTCAGCTATCAGACTAAGATCCAAAAGGCTGATATACATTTTACCAAGGACCTGAAAAAAAAAAGTCCTGCCTACATTACTGAGAGGATTACAAAATAATATCACCTCTCTACACATCATCTTAATAATCTATATCAATTATTAAAATGTATATCCTTGAATTGAACAATTCTGCCTTTAAGAATTTATCCTATATGTGCATAAAGAATGTTCAAGATGGCTCAGCACCTGCAGTTCAGCAGCTAGGTCACCAGCCACGTACACTGGAGCTGGCAGGTTTGAATCTGGCCCGGTCCTGCCAAACAACAATGACAACTACAACCAAAAAACAGCCGGTGTTGTGGTGGGTGCCTGTAGTCCCAGCTACTTGCGAGGCTGAGGCAATAGAATTGTTTAAGCTCAAGAGTTTGAGGATGCTATGAGCTGTGATGCCACGCCACTCTACCCAGGGCGACAGCTTGAGACTCTGTCTCAAAAAAAAAAAAAAGAATATTAAAGAGTATTCACTATAGCATCACCTTCCAATGTAGTAATAAGCAAAGAACTGTAAACTGGAAGAGACTATTGATACATTCACAGAGCAGAATACTACGCAGACATTTTAAAGATATAATAACAGGAAACTACCTCCAAGGCATGCCATGGAATTTAAAAAGGAAGTTGTTTAGTAAGGAATGTGTAGAATATACCACTACATCGTATTAAAGAAAAAGGGAGACACATGTTTTTATATGCACAGTTGATTTTGAAAAATACAAAAGAAACTAGAAATGATAAGTTTCTTTTGAGAGAGAGGGTGGGTAGGTGGGCTATGGTCTTTTACTCTATATACTATTTTATCCTGCTTTTCAAAAAAAATATATGTATGACTTATCAAAAAAGCATTTTAAATGTAAGCTTTTAACAACATACATGGAGGAACATGCACAAACTATGTAAATACTTTTTTTTTTTTTGAGACAGAGTCTCACTTTGCCACCCTTGGTAGAGTGCCATGGCGTAATAACTCACAGCAACCTTAAACTCTTGGGCTTAAGTGATCTTCTTGTCTCAGCCTCTCAAGTAGCTGGTATTATAGGGGCCCACCACAATGCCCAGCTGTTTTTTTTTTTTTTTTTTTTTTTTTTGCAGTTTTTGGCCGGGGCTGGGTTTGAACCCGCCACCTCTAACATATGGGGCTGGTGCCCTACTCCTTTGAGCCACAGGTGCCGCCCTCTTGTTTTTTTTTTTTGCAGTTTTGGCCAGGGCTGGGCTTGAACCTGCCACCCCTGGTATATGGGACCAGCGCCCTACTCTTTGAGCCACAGGTGCCACCCTTCCAGCTCTTTTTAGAGACAGGGTCTTACTCTGGTTCAGGCTGGTCTCGAATTCCTGAGCTCAAGCAATCCACCCACCTTGGCCACCCAGAGTGCTAGGATTACTCACGCCCAGACTATGTAAATAGCTTTTTAAAAAATAGCCTGTTGAGGGTGGCGCCTGTGGCTCAAGGAGTAGGGCGCCGGTCCCATATGCTGGAGGTGGCGGGTTCAAACCCAGCCCCAGCCAAAAACCACAAAAAAAAAAAAAAGTTCCCAGTTTAAAAAATAACCTGTTGAAATCATATGGACACTGGGTGGCGCCTGTGGCTCAATGAGTAGGGCGCCAGCCCCATATACCAAGGGTGGCGAGTTCAAACCCAGCCCCGGCTGAACTGCAACCAAAAAATAGCCGGGTGTTGTGGCGGGTGCCTGTAGTCCCAGGTGCTCGGGAGGCTGAGGCAGGAGAATCATGGAAGCCCAAGAGCTAGAGGTTGCTGTGAGTCCTGTGACATCATGGCACTCTACCGAAGCTGGTAAAGTGAGACTCTGTCTCTACAAAAAAAAAAAAAAAAAAGAAATCATATGGACACTATAGAGGAAGATCCAGGCATTTTCAAAAAGTATACAGACGAGGGTGGCGCCTGTGGCTCAGTGGGTAGGGCGTCGACCCCAGATACCGAGGGCGGCGGGTTCTAACCCAGCCCTGGCCAAACTGTAACAAAAAAATAGCCGGGCGTTGTGGCGGGCACCTGTAGTCCCAGCTACTCGGGAGGCTGAGGCAAGAGAATCGCCTAAGCCCAGGAGTTGGAGGTTGCTGTGAGCTGTGATGCCACCACATTCTACGAAGGGCGACAAAGTAAAACTGCCCCTCCCCCAAAAAAAGCATAGAAGAAGAAAATAAAAAATGATCCATGTTCCCACTATTCATAGTAGTCATTTCTAACAATCTTGTATTGCCATTTGTCCATTTCTGTTGTGTCCAGATATGTACACATGTGCATGTATTTGTGCATGCTTCTAAGTTTGTGCACTCACTCCCATCTTGGGACGTAGGCCTAAGGACCACATTTGAAGTGAGAAGGACTATACCTTTGGTTGCTTTCCAATCAATCTTACCAAGGCAGTTTTCTACTATCAAATTCTTGGCAAAAGCTGCATCATACCAAAGGCTCTATCAAAGTTGTACCAAGTACAAGTATCAGGAGACTCCACTTATTATGAAGTTGTTCACTAAACCGAGAGCTCCCAAGGCAGGCCTATCTTTTGTGCTATTTTGATCTTTGTTATATCCCTTATGCTTGGAAGCATGCCCAGTACACAGCAGACTTTCAGCTTTTCTGACACAAACAGGCTCACCTTACACTTTTTATACTCCAGCTTCTAACAAAAATAGACACAGAGGGCGGCGCCTGTGGCTCAGTCGGTAAGGCGCCGGCCCCATATACCGAGGGTGGCGGGTTCAAGCCCCGCCCCGGCCAAACTGCAACCAAAAAATGGCCGGGCGTTGTGGCGGGCGCCTGTGGTCCCAGCTGCTGGGGAGGCTGAGCCAAGAGAATTGCTTAAGCCCAGGAGTTGGAGGTTGCTGTGAGCTGTATTATGCCACGGCACTCTACCGAGGGCCATGGGGCAAGACTCTGTCTCTACAAAAAAAAAAAAAAAAAAAACAAAAATAGACACAGAGCTAAGACAGTTACTCAGCCTGGGATAGACAGACAAAAAAAGCCCATCCAATATCCTTACCTGTCACATCTGTTAGGCTTAAATGCTGCTGTCTACAAAAGGCCACAGGAGCATCAGACAAATGACTACCTAGAAGCAAGCTACCTTCCTTGTGGTTGATGCTAGTGACAGACTCCTCTCTGGGTATCCAGAATAGATGCCAGAGCAAACCCACTAAAAATACTAGGCCAGGGATATTCAGGATACTTGTCTTGACAAGCAGCAAATGAAAACCCCTCTAGGAAAGGATGCTTCTAGGAGAACCCAGGAAGCACTGACCTGATCACATGGAGACACCACTTTCTTAAACCTGGAGAGGCTTTCATGGCCAATTAGTCATCATGTATGTACTCAGGAAAAGCAGCAGTATTTCTAAATGTAAATAAGCTACATGCAGCAGCAAAGCCAAAGATTCCTCTCATGATCTTGTAAAAGATCAAGCATTGTTCTAAAATAAATAAATAATTTAAAAAATAAATAAAATAAAAATAGATCAAGCATTATTATCTGAGGTCTCCTAAGGCAAGAGTTAAGCGGAAGCACAAAATAATTATTAAAAAAATGAGTAAAAGTGGGCACAAACGGTACACAGATACACATATGGTGACGTTTTCTCCAGTGCTGTTTGTATCAAGAAAATTAAAACAAAGTAGGAAACAAGACTCTACAACTAAATGTCCAGCTACACATAAATTATTAATATATCCATATATCGATATATTATGTATCCTTAAATAGGGTATGATAATCCTCAATATTTGATATGTGAAGACAAATACAATCATTCAGTTTTAAAAATGAAGTGTGACTAACAGACCAATGTATGTAGTAGTAGTATGTAGGATTTCTTGAATCAATTGATTCAAGATTTGTATTTCTTGAATCCATGGAAATATTTATAGATTACAGACAAATCTATAAATATTTATGTCTGTACTGGAAGACAATATGCCCCATAATGTTAGCTGCTATGTCCAGAATGTGACTCCAGAGTGGACAACTACTTTATACTTCATGCACTTCACATTACTTGAAAATTCTTTTTAGAACAAGTATTCAGAACAACTAGTTCCTTTATAATAGGGGAAGTCCATTTACCAATCTGCCTTTTATATAACCTTGAGCACTATCATTTTCCTCCCCCTCCAAAACAGAGAGTATACAAAATTGCCAATGCCAAGATTGCCCTGGAAACATTCCGTGGGTAATTGCTTATGTTGACTGAAACAATCTGTTCTGCCCACAAGTTCTATCTCAGCTAATAGCTAATGAGTTGTTCCCAAAGCTCCATGCCAATATTTAACTTGCTTCGAAATAGGTCTATAGGTCTATTGATAGTTACAGCTTTGTCTTTCTGACATTATAGAAAACAGACAATCAGGCTTTGAGTTCACAATGAATGACCACAGTGGTACACTGCAAAGCCCATACCTGTTCACTTCAGTTCGCGGCAATCTGCTGTACAGCTCCATCATGTCCATTGCTGAAGCCGTTTCCCACCCAGTCGACAGGAGCCGTTCCTTCTAAAACGTGCAGTGAAGAGAAATGGAGAACAACCAGGCACGGTGCAAATCTTAGACACTTTTAAGCATGTCAGACTTTCTCTGAGATGACTCCTCTCGTAAAAGGCCATTCTGGTCCCCAGAATCTTTCTTTTGATATTCTAACTTTCTATATCAAGCACGCATTGTTATAATGGGGGGAAGCTCATTCAAGTGTATTCACAGAGAAACAAAGGAAGAACTTTTCAACTAGCAATGGTTTCCTAAAGCATTCTAGGATAATGTGATGTAAGACATGGAAAGCTAACCTGTTAAATTGGGGGCTGGGTTGGAGGTGTCTCTGGCAAATGAATTAATATTTTTGAAAGGGAGGGACTGTTACAGACTACAGGTGACTTCAGGGACATATCAATCATCTATAAAGCATGAATCACGTTTGGATTCTGAATCAAACACTAGTAAATTGCTTTTTTTAAACAACAATTTGGGAAAGCTGAACATGGCCTCGGTTGGATATGAGATACCATGAAGGTGTTACTGGCAATTTGTAAGGAGTGATAACAGTATTAGCACTATCCTAGGGAGAGTCACGTTGAAGTTTTTGTTTTGTTTTTTTTAGAAAGAGCCTTAAGCTGTCGCCCCAGGTAGAGTGCTGTGGCATCACAGCTCACAGCAACCTCCAACTCCTGGGCTCAAGCGAGTCTCCTGCCTCTGCTTCCCAAGTAGCTGGGACTACAGGCACCCACCACAACGTCCGGCCATATTTTGATCGCAGCCGTCATTGTTGTTTGGCAGGCCCAGGCTGGATTTGAACCTGCCAGTTCAGGTGTATGTGGCTGGTGCCTTAGCCGCTTGAGCCACAGGCGCTGAGCCCACGTTGACGTATTTACAGGTGAAATCATGTACTATCCAGTATTGATCTAAAAATTCTTCAACACCACCAGCAAAAAATTGTGTGGGGGATTATGTGAAACAATGCTGACAAGATTAAAAGTACTGAAACTAGGGTAAGTAATCCCAATACTCTGGGGGACCAAGGTGGTAGGATTGCTTGAGGCCAGGAGTTCCAAATAAGACTGAGCAAGAAGGGGACCCTGTCTCTACTAAAAAATAGAAAAATTAGGTGTGGTGGCACATTCCTATAATCCCAGTTACTTGGGAGGGTGAGGCAGGAGGATCACTTGAGCTCACGAGTTTGAGAATTGAGTGTGCTATAATGCCACCACGGCACTCTAGCTTGGGCAACAGAGCAAGACTATCTCTTAAAAAAAAAAGTGTACTGAAGTTGGCTGATGAACATGAGATTTCATTTGACCATTCCTTCTACCTTTATGTATGTTTGAAGATTTGCATAATATAAAGTTAAAACAGTGTGCAGGAATAGTAAGTTTATATAGTTTAAAAATTTATTTTTAAGAGATGCTATCAGTTTGTCACCCAGGCCGGACTGCAGTGGTACAATCATAGTTCGATGAAGGCTGAGCTCCTGGGCCCAAGCCATCCTCCTGCCTTAACCTCACAAACAGCTAGGACTACAGATGTGTGACACTGCTAATCCCCCCCCCGCTTTTTTTTTTGTAGAGACAGAATCTCACTGTACCGCCCTCGGGTAGAGTGCCGTGGTGTCACACGGCTCACAGCAACCTCTAACTCTTGGGCTTACACGATTCTCTTGCCTCAGCCTCCCGAGCAGCTGAGACTACAGACGCGCGCCACAACGCCCGGCTATTTTTCTGTTGCAGTTTGGCCGGGGCTGGGTCCGAACCCGCCACCCTTGGCATATGGGGCCGGCGCCCTACTCACTGAGCCACAGGTGCCGCCTTTTCCCCCATTTTTTAAGAGACAGGGTCTTCTTGCTCAATTGCCCAGGCTTGTCCTGAACTACTGATCTCAAGGGATTCTCCTGCCTCAGACCTTAAGTAGATGGGATTACAGGCTTGAGCCACAGTACTCAACTAAATTTGTATTTTCTTCACAAGATGTCTAAGCAGGACTTGGACTTCCCCAGCATCATCGATTCATGGCCCATGTGAAGTCCTCGTGCCTGTGTTCACGGGGACCTAACAGGGCTTCTCACATTCTCTTACATGTGAAGGGGTGAGGGTACACGCAGATGTCTCAAGTCTCTGCTTGCTAACCTGTGACTCTAATGACTTGCAGGTTTCTACTCCTGCCAGGTCACACTGTCGTCTCCGCAGGTTTTCAATCATGATCTGGCCAAATCGATCACCCATGTTCACCTGGAAGGGAAAGAGGAGCAGGGCATTACCACAAGGGTACCTTTGTTTTTTGTATTAGTTCTCAAAAGGCAAAGCTGGTTGAGATAACACATGCCCAGTGCAGGTCAAGGACTGAGGAACAGCACTGACAACACTGTTGCTGGGAGCAGGTCAGGTGCAGCCCCTGGGAGGGCAACTGGGCTATGTACATCCATTTGAAATGCTCACCCCAGGACCCCACTATACCACTGATAACAATTTATCCTACAGACATACACACTCATGGATGCTAAGATGCAAGAATGTTTACTACAGCTTTAGGTACAGAAGGAAGAATCTAGAAATAAACACTCATCATTTGGAGTTAATTCTGGCATATTCATATAATACTATACAGCTATAAACACAGACAAGGAAGAAAAATATACACATAGATAAGGAATGACCTGTAGAATAAGCTCTTGAAAAGAAAAATACAGAAAAATGTGGATAGCATGCTCCTATCATCTGTTTTTGTTTTTTGTTTGTTTGTTTGTTTGTTTGAGACAGTCTCACTATGTCACCCTCAGTAGAGTGCTGTGGCATCACAGCTCACAGTAACCTCAAATTCTTGGGCTTAAGCAATTCTCTTGCCTCAGCCTCCCAAGTAGCTGAGACTACAGGTGCCCACCATAACACCTAGCTATTTTTTGGTTGTAGCTGTCATTGTTGTTTGGCTGGCCCAGGCTGAGTTCAAACCAGCCAGCTCTGGTGTATGTGGCTGGCTCCCTAGCCACTAAGCTACAGGTGCCAAGCCTGATCATCTGTCTTTAAGAAGAAAAAGAAAATCTTCCTCTCATTACACCATACTAGAATATGGCAGCACAGCTTCCCAAATTAGAGAGCTCAGGTCTGGGACAAAAGAGAGTGACTTTTCCTTATCTACTCTTTTTTTTTTTTTTTTGTTTTGTAGAGACAGAGTCTCACTTTATGGCCCTCGGTAGAGTGCTGTGGCCTCACACAGCTCACAGCAACCTCCAACTCCTGGGCTTAAGCGATTCTCTTGCCTCAGCCTCCCGAGTAGCTGGGACTACAGGCGCCCGCCACAACGCCCGGCTATTTTTTTTGGTTGCAGTTTGGCCGGGGCCGGGTTTGAACCCGCCACCCTCGGTATATGGGGCTGGCGCCCTACCGACTGAGCCACAGGCGCCGCCCTCCTTATCTACTCTTTTGTATTTTTTATCTTCTTCAAGTGGTGTTAGTTTTTCTTTTCTTTTCTTTCTCTTTTTTTTAAATCATAGCTGTGTACATTAATGCAATCATGGAGTACAATGTGCTGGTTTTATACACAATTTGAAATATTTTCATCACACTGGTTAACATAGCCTTCTTGGCATTTTCTTAGTTACTGTATTAAGACATTTATATTCTACACTGATCAATCCTCTCCCCTCTCTTCCCCTCCCCTTCCTTTCCCTTTCCTTTTCCCCATATTCTTGGTAGCTTTCATATGAAAGCTATAAATTAGTTTCATAGTAGGGCTGAGTACATTGGATACTTTTTCTTCCATTTCTGAGATATTTTGCTAAGAAGAATATGTTCCAGCTCCATCCATATAAACATGAAAGAGGTAAAGTCTCCACCTTTCTTTCAGGCTGCGTAATATTCCATGGCATACATATACCACAATTTATTGATCCATTCATGGGTCAATGGGCACTTGGGCTTTTTCCATGACTTAGCAATTATGAATTGGGCTGCAATAAACATTCTGGTACAAATATCTTTGTTAAAGTGTGATTTCTGGTCTTCTGGATATATACCTAGCACAGGAATTGTAGGATCAAATGGCAGGTCTATTTTTAGTTCTCTAAGTGTTCTCCAAACATCTTTCCAAAAAGAATGTATTAGTTTGCATTCCTACCAGCAGTGTAGAAGTATTCCCTTTTCTCCACATCCACACCAACATCTCTGGTTTTGGGATTTTGTGATATGGGCTAATCTTACTGGAGTTAGATGATATCTCAAAGTAGTTTTGATTTGCATTTCTCTGATGATTAAGGATGATGAGCATTTTTTCATATGTCTGTAAGCCGTGCGCCTGTCTTCTTCAGAGAAGTTTCTCTTCAAGTCCCTTGCCCAGCCTGAGATGGGATCACTTGTTCTTTTCTTGCTAATACGTTTGAGTTCTCTGTGGATTCTGGTTATTAGATGGTGTTAGTTTTTCAATTAAACTAGCTTTAAAAAACCATTACTAATCCATATGTATAGCAAAAATGTCAGAAACCATAATATTAGTGTACATAATTTTAGCATATACATTATTACTTTGTCATGTAGTAATAATGGGGTTCTCACATTGGGAACCCCACTGATACAAGGTATCAAAAAGTCATAACTTTAACAATTCTTTTTTTTGTAGAGACAGAGTCTCACTTTATGGCCCTCGGTAGAGTGCCGTGGCCTCACACAGCTTACAGCAACCTCCAACTCCTGGGCTTAAGCGATTCTCTTGCCTCAGCCTCCCGAGTAGCTGGGACTACAGGCGCCCGCCACAACGCCTGGCTATTTTTTGGTTGCAGTTTGGCCGGGGCTGGGTTTGAACCCGCCACCCTTGGTATATGGGGCCGGCACCCTACCAACTGAGCCACAGGCGCCGCCCAACTTTAACAATTCTTTATGTGCAATGATTCCTAGAGTTCCTATAACACTGCCAGTCAATAACCAATATTACAGGGCAAAAAACCCAGCAGACTAAAGCAGCCTTCCAATGTACCACTACCAAGAAAAGTAGGGAAAGGTGCAAGCAACTGCCTACCTTTAGATCCTTCTTCTCAGAAATAACATTATGAAATCAGAGAGAAGCAAGGAAACAGGTAACAGGGAAATACACAAATCAAGATCAGAGACTGCCTGGAAATAACAGGAACATAGAGCGCTAGGGGTGCTGTACTCCCTCTTCTGGCCCTATACACACCGGGCTGCAGGATAGCTCCCACCACCTCCACAGCCCTCTGCTGGGTTGGACTGGAGACCTGACTGAACTCTATGCAGAGCCAGTGTACCAGACAGCTGGCATGGTGGGGATCGGAGAGAAGCTATAGCCAGCCTGAGCTCTTGGGTGCACCATACCAGACCTGCACCAAACTTGGAGGAAGTGGACTGACTTGTGGCTTCCTTAAGCCATACCTGGTACATTGAAACCACACACTTCCTCCATAGAGCACAAGGAGATCTGAGCTGGGGAACTGATGGGGCCAGGGAATAGTAGGCTCCAACCTGAGAGGTGGCAGCCTACTGCTTCATTTTGGCAGGTCCTGGGAGAGGCATGGAGACCTCCATGGTCCTGGGCAGCCAGTACCAGTATGAGCCTGCTTGACTTGGTATCTGAGTGGCCCTAAAGCCTGTGGAACAGACTGCTACTCAGTCATCTCAGACTCTACCCTCCAGGCCTGAACTGCCTCCTGGGTGCTTGGCCCTTGACCCTGCCCACTCTATAGGTTGGTTCAGCCCCACCTTCCCCACAACCCTCCTTCTGGCTTCTTAGGCCTACTCAGACACTCTGCTTCAGGCTCTGTCTCAGTCCCAGTCCTGAGGCTCTCTTGCTGGAGTTCAAGAATCTGCCTCTGTGCCTCTAGAACCCCAAACAGGCCCAAGACATCACCCCCAACTCTCTTGTGCTGCACCTGGACCTCAAGATCCCATCCCAGAGGGGCAGTGCCTGTGACTCAAGGAGTAGGACACCTGCCCCATATACTGGAGGTGGCGAGTTCAAACCCGGCCCCTGCCAAAAACTGAAAAAAAAAAAAAAAAAAATCCCATCCCAGAGCCTCTACCACCACAGCAGAACTGAAAGATCTGGTCCAAAGTCCAAAGCCCTGCCAGGGACCTCCCAGATTCAGGATACCAGGTTACTGAGACCTGGTGAAAGCAAAGATACACTATCACAGAAACCCATGAAACTCACATCCAACTGACGCTGTTATTAGAGGCACCATCTAGTTACCTTCCTTTACTAAATCAAGCAAGAGAATTTCCAGAAAGGGGGCGGCGCCTGTGGCTCAGTGAGTAGGGCGCCAGCCCCATATGCCGAGGGTGGCGGGTTCAAACCCAGCCCCGGCCAAACTGCAACAGAAAAATAGCCGGGCGTTGTGGCAGGCGCCTGTAGTCCCAGCTGCTCCAGAGGCTGAGGCAAGAGAATCACGTAAGCCCAAGAGTTAGAGGTTGCTGTGAGCCGTGTGATACCATAGCACTCTACCCGAGGGTGGTACAGTGAGACTCTGTCTCTACAAAAAAAAAAAAAAAAAAAAAATCACCAACAGAGAATTTCCAGAAAGGAACTGGAGCCCTCCAGCTTATTAGCCCTGAGCTGAGACAAGAAGTCACAGATGAGAGGAAACTACCAAAAGAACCCTGGCAACATGAAAAATAAGAACAGATCAACACCCCCAAAAGATTGCAAGGGAATACACCAGAGAACTCCAACTATAAAGAAACTGTTGAAATGCAGAAATGGAATTCAGAATACAGATGACAAATAAGATGAATGGAATTGAAGAGAAAGTTGAAAACCAGCAAAAAGAAGCCCAAAAAATATTTCAGGAAATTAACAAAAAAGTCACTAAAGAACATGACAAAATTAGGAAAGATATAATGGAACTTAAAGAAATGAAAGAGTAATTCAAGGAGTTTCAAAACACAGCAGAAAAGTTTTAGCAACATATTAAACCAAAGTGAAGAAATAATCTCAGAGCTTGAAGACAAGGTTCTTAAGCTAACCCGACATTTAGGGAGGCAGAGTAGAGAAGAACAAAGCAATCATATAGAGGGATCTGAACTATGCACAGTGAACAAACATGAATTATAGGTATCCCTGAGGGAGAATAAGGGAGCACAAAGAGCAAGGAAAATCTATTTGAAGGTATTATTGAAGAAAATGTCCTCAGTATTACCAGAGATCTAGAAATCCAGATACAAGATTATTATCTAACTCCAGGAAGACTCATAGCAAATAGGACATCTCCAAGACACATAGTAACTAACCTGACCAAAGTCAAAAAGAAAGAGAAAATTCTACAGACAGCTAGGTGTAAGCAACAACTGACCAACAGGGAAAGCACATTAGAATAACAGACTACTCAGTGGAAACCCTACAAATCAAAAGGAAATGGGCCCCATCTTCAAACTTTTAAAACAAAACAACTTCCAGTCTAGAATTTTCTATCCTGCAAAACTAAGTTTCATATTTGATAGAGAAATTAAATCTTTTCCCGACAAGCAAACATTGAAGAAATTTGTTATAACTAAACCTGTCCTGATGCAAGTACACAGATCTGCATTATATATAAATCAGCACAGTGGATACCCACCAGTATAAAATTACCACAGGATAAAGATCAAAGCCCAGATAACCACAATGGCCCAAGAGGTAAAACAGGCAATAAAGTTGTATACAACAGGATGAACAGAAATCGGGAAGAACAAATCAATTCTCTTAATAAATGTGAATGGTGAAGGGCACAATTATAATTTTGACTTAATATGCACAAAAACAAAGTATATAAACAAAATATGCATGCCTTAATATTCTGAAATTTTTTTAGAAAGAGGAATGGATTGAACTTCCTACTGAGGAGATATAGGCTGGGTGAATTAATAAAAAAAATACAAGCTGGCAGCACCTGTAGCTCAGTGGGTAGGGCACTGGCCACATACACCAAGGCTGGCGAACTCAAATCTGGTCTGAGCCACCTAAAAACAACAATGACAACTGCAACAACAACAATAACAAAAAATAGCCAGGCGTTGTGGTGGGCACCTGTAATCCCAGCTACTTGGGAAGCTGAGGCAAGAGAATCATTTAAGCCCAAGAGTTTGAGGGTGCTGTGAGCTGTGATGCTACAGCACTCTACTGTGGGCAACAGCTTGAGACTCTGTCTCAAAACAAACAAACAAACAAACAAAACAAGTCCTTGGGAGGCTCGGGCAAGAGAATTGCTTAAGCTCAAGAGTTTGAGGTTGTTGTGAGCTGTGACACCAAGGCACTCTACTAAGGGCAACATAATGAAATTCTGTCTCCCCCACACCCAAAAAATGAAAAAGAAAAAGAAAAAAAATACAGGCCAAGTATCCACTGTCTTCAAGAAACGCATCTAACCTACAAGGACTCATTCAGACTCAAAGTGAACAGAAGGAAAACAATATTCCACGCAAATGGAAATTTAAAGAAAGCTGGTGTAGCCATTTTAGCAAATAATATAAACTTCAAATCAACAAAAGTAAAGATGGATGAAGATGGTTATTATACAGGGTGTCCTAAAGGTTGCCACGCCTGCATACATACACACCTAGTGAAAATGGGAAAATGTAGCTAAGTGTACCTTATTTACAAAATATTAATTGCAAAATTTTATAAAATATTATTTCTCTCTGTGTTGATACGTAAATATAAAATATATTAAAATATAAAATAGGACTTTCTTAATTTTTCTTATTTATGATAACCTTTGGGATACCCTGTATATTGGTGATAGGAACAAAACAGGAAAACCTAACATTCCTAAATATTTATCCACCCAACACAGGTGCACCCAGATTTATAAAGCAAACCCTTCTTAATCTAAACAAAATGATAAACAGCAGCATAATTGCTGGGGACTTCAATATCCCACTAATAGAATGGGACAGATCATCTAAGTAAAAATATGAACAATGAACTTACACATGACTCTAGAATATGTGGGCTTAACAGACATTTACATTCTATCCCCAAAGTACTGCACATCTGTTCTTCTCATCAGCCTATGGATCATTCTCTAAGACTGATCACATGTTAGGCCACAAAAAAACATCTCAACAAATTTTAAAAAATAGCAATTGCACCATGTATCTTCTCAGAACACATTAGAACAAAATTAGAAACTGATTCCAACAGAAACACTCTTCCTGGGCAGCACCTGTGGCTCAAGGAGTAGGGCGCCGGTCCCATATGCCAGAGGTGGCGGGTTCAAGCCCAGCCCCGGCCAAAAAAAAAATCACACACAAAAAATAAATAAATAAAGTTAAGAGTCCCTGACTAAAAAGAAGTTTTAAAAAAAAATAAATAAAAAAAAAAAAGAAACACTCTTCCTTATACAAAGTCATGGAAACTAAACTGCCTATTGATTAATGATAGGTGGGTCAAGGAAGAGATAAAAATGGTAATCAAAAGATTCTTTGAACGAAATGATAATGAGGCCCACAAGTTATCAAAATCCAGGAGATTTAGCAAAAGCACTCCTGAGAGGAAAACTCATAGCCTTAAATGCCCATATCCAAAAGACAGAAAAATCACAAATCAACAATCTAATAAATCATTCCAAGGAACTGGAGAAAGAAGAACAAACCAATCCTGAACCCAGCATAAGAAAGGGAATGACCAAGATCAGAGCAGAATCAAGAACAAAAGGATTACAATAGAAGATTAATAAAGCAAAAAGTTAATTTCTTTGAAAAGATAAACAAAATTGACAATCCTCTCACTAGATTAACCAGAAACCGAAAAAAATGGACCCTAATAAGCCAATCAAAAATTAAAAAGGAGAAATGATAATTGATTCTCAGAAATACAAAACATCATCCCTGAATACTATAAAAACTCTATTCTCATAAACTGGAAAACATGGAAGAATGGACAAATTCCTGAAAACATACAATCTCCCCAGACTCAATCAGGAAGATATAGAGCTCCTGTACAGATGAATATGAAGCACCAAAACTGAAACAGCAATAAAAAAAATCTTGCAACACAAAAAGGTCCTGAGGCCAGACAGTTTCACACTTGAATTTTGCCAAACCTACAAAGAACTGGGACCTATACTGCAGAAATCACTCCATAACACTGAGAACGAAGGAATCCTAACTCATTCTATGAGGCCAATATCACCTTGACACCAAAGCCAGGACAGAACACAACAACAACAAAAAGAAAACTACAGAGCAATATCTCTTATGAATATCGATGCAAAAATTCTCAATAAAATCTTACCAAAGTAAATTTAGCTGCACAGCAAAAAAAGATTCATCACTATCAAGTGGGTTTTTTACCTCAAGAGATCTAAGGATGGTTCAACAAATGCAAATCTATAAATATATTACACCACATAAATAGAAGCAAACACAAAGACCCTCTTAATAAATGCAAAAATGCAGAAAAAGCATTTGACATAATTCAGCACCTTTCTGTAAGAACACTTAACAAAATAGGCATAGATGGGACATACCTCAAAATTACAAAAGCTATATACAACAAACCCACACCCAATATCATACTAAATGGGGAAAAACTGAAAGCGTTTATGCTTGAAATTGAAACCAAAGTAGCCCACAATTGCTTTTATTCAACATAGTGCTGGAAGTCCTAGCCAGAGCAATCAGACAGGGGAAAGAAATCAAGGGTATCCAAATGGGGGAAAAAAAGAGGTCACGCTTTTGCAGACAATTTGATCTTGTATCCACAAAACACCAAAGATTTAACCAAAACACTCTTGAAACTAATAAATTCACCAAAGTCTCAGGTTATAAAATCAGATTATAAAATTAATGTATGCCAATCAGTAGCTCTTACATATGCCAACAACACTTGACAATCAAATAAAAAATGCAATATGTCTTTCATAGTAGCAACAGAGAAAAGACCTAGGAATGTAATTAACAAAAGAGGTGAAAGATTTCTACGAAAAGAACCACAAAACACTCAAGAAAGAAATCACAGAGGATGCAAACAGATGGAAAAACATCATGCTCATGGATCGGCAAAAACAACTTTTTCTTTTTTTTAATGTCTATACTACCCAAAGTGATTTACAGATTCAGTGCAATCCTCATAAAAATATCAACGTCATTTTTCACAGATGTAGGAAAAATAGTTCTTTTGCTTCATGTGAAACCAGAAAAGTCCCCAACTAGCCAATGCAACCCTACATAATAAGAATAAATTGAAAGGCATCACTTTACCAGACTTTAAGTCATACTATAAGGCTGCAGTATCAAACAGTGTAGTACTAGCACATAAATAAAGACACAGACCCATGGATGAGAACAGAGACTCCAAATAAGAAAGCATCCCCATATTCCCATCTGATTTTTGACAAAGCAGACAAAAACATACACTGGCAGGCGGTGCCTGTGGCTCAAAGGAGTAGGGCGCTGGCCCATATGCCTGAGGTGGCAGGTTCAAACCCAGCCCTGGCCAAAAACTGGGGGAAAAAAAAAAAAATACACTGGCAAAAGGAATTTGTATTCAATAAATACTGCTGGACATCCACATGTAAAAGACTGCAACAGGATCCACACCTCTCATCACTCACAAAAATTAATTCACAATGGATGAATGACTTAAACCTAAGACATGAAGCTATAAGAATTCTAGAAGAAAATTTAGAAAAACTCTTATGGATACTGGCCTACGCTAAGAATTTATGAAGAAGACCACAGAGACAACCCAACAACAAAAATAAACAAATGGAACCTGATCAAATTAAAAAGTTTCTGCACAGCCAAGAACACAGACAACCAACAGAATGGGAGAAAATATTCACATGCTATACATCCAATAAAGGGCTTATAACCAAGAATCTGAAAAGAACTCAAGCAAATCAGCAATGAAAAAAAATCAAACCACCCTATTAAAAAATGGGCAAATGGGATACTGGAGGAGGCAGAGCATGATGGCGGAAGGGACAGATGTGTAGCCCATCTCTCCAAGTCATCAGGTAAGAGGGAGGGGGCTCTGGATCTTTTCCCCGCGTGGATTATTGGTGTGGATAGACAGCTGGAGACACACAGCGAACTGGTGGATTGCTGTATTTGAGGTGTAATTCAAAACCACAGACTTTGCTAGTTGCCCTGGGCGGCAGCCAGCCCCTCCCTCATGGAAGACAGCAGTTTGCAGTTCATGGTGAAACTTAATTGATGAAAATTTTGGTGAAGTGTGGATTCCTGAGCGAGTTTGATGATCAGAAAGGGGTGCCACGGGGGCTAGACAGCCCGATGGAAAAATGAGGGGAGGGGATCCTGCCTGGGAAACAGACATTTTGAATTGTTCAAAATGGCAGACAACTTTTCCCAGAACAATAGGAGTGATTAAATAGACCGGACCATGCCTGGCGGGGAATATTGGTGTGGACTGGCAGTTCAGGCTGTGCGGCGAACTGGCAGGTGGCTGGACTCAAAAGTGAGACTCTGAGCCATGGAAACTGAGGAAAAAGTCTCCATGTGCTGCAGCAGCGAACCCGGTGGCAGCCAGCCCCTCCTCCACAGCTGATTGCAGTTGCCAGTTTGCGGGAGAACGTGGGAGCAGAATAGAAAGATTTCGCCTGTGGCTCAGTCGGTAAGGCGCCGGCCCCATATGCCGAGGGTGGCGGGTTCAAACCTGGCCCCCGCCAAACTGCAACCAAAAAAAAAAAATAGCCGGGCGTTGTGGCGGGCACCTGTAGTCCCAGCTGCTTGGGAGGCTGAGGCAAGAGAATCGCTTAAGCCCAGGAGTTGGAGGTTGCTGTGAGCCGTGTGACGCCACGGGACTCTACCAAGGGCAGTAAAGTGAGACTCTGTCTCTACAAAAAAAATAAAAATAAAAATAAAAAAAATAGAAAGATTTGTGAAGTGTGGACTCCTGCACCAAGTTTGGAGGTCGGATAGGAGTGCTGTCTGGAACACAGCAGCTGAGGTTGGACAACAATTAGGAAACAAACTTTTATAGAAACTCCAAAAAATGGTAACTGGCCAGGTAGGGTGGTTACTTTGGTAACAATGTAAATTGTGAATCAGGTATAAGCCTGGGAACCACTCACAGCGCCACCTGGTGTCCAGAAAGTATATTGCATTATAAATACATTCCTACTGAAGTTGATGTCTACATCGTATGTATAGATGTGTATTTCTATACATATATAAGAATAATATTCTTATGGTTGGTGCCTTTTTTATTTTCTTTCTCTCTTTTTTAATCATTTTCTTGGAGGAGCTATTGTTTTTCTTTATTTTTATTTTTTTCTATATTTAATTTTTTTCTTTCTTCTTTTTTAACTTTTTTATGAACACTACTTTTTTTTTTCTTTCTCTCTTCTTCTTCCCTATGGTTTCTGAGAGTGCTTACATCAGATTTTGAGAGGTTTTTCTCTTTTCTTTTAATTATTTTACGGTTATCATTTTTATTTTTTTATTTTTTATTTTTTTTTGGTTGCAGTTTTGGCCGGGGCCGGGTATGAACCCGTCACCCACAGTATATGGGGCCGGCGCCTTACCGACTGAGCCACAGGCGCCGCCCGGTTATCATTTTTATTATAGTTGGGTTTTTTTGTCTGTATGTTTATGTGTTTCTGATTGTTCGTGCATCTGTGGGCTTGTGTGTCTGGTAGCTTTTTATCTGTTTATTGCTCATTTGGTCTCAATGTGTTTGGTGTTTTGCTAAATCCTCTGGTTGGCTATTTTCCCTAACTCCAATTTTCACATTCAACAACAAGGTGGAATAGGGGACAACGGTTGATTGGAGCCAGCTCTCAACAGTAGCTCCAGTCCAGAGAGAGAGATAACGGCCAGAAAGAACCCAACAAAGACGAAGGAGGGGAGCTGAGCTGAGAGATGAGATAGATAATTGCTCGTCTTCCCTGCTGAGGCAAGCTTTAACTCCAAAGAAACTATTTCCAGGTACAGATCTCATCCCAAAGAGGTTGTGTGGCCGTCCCTTCCCCTAAGAGAGTTGCTTGCTTACTGTGTGATCTCTACTGCTGAGCGATAAACTGAGGCTCTCCTTCCTCACCCCACCGGAGGGAATTACTGGAAGTTGGGACTCCTTCTCAAGAGAGCCCCTACTGTGAGTCTAGGAATTCCCTTGTCTGGCAGGAAATTTGAACAAATATTTTCCTTGCCACCTTGATCCTTCAGTCTACACCCACCCATCCCCACTCCCAGCCTGGCAGTGTATAAGTCCAACTCCTCCAGAATCCAGAATGTCTGCATTTCTTGGCTAGGACCGGGCATTGCATAGATGGTGGCAGTACAGCTGTGCTGTACCTGTGAATCCAGTAACTGTACAGAAAGACATATAGGGAAAGGTAACTGACCTGGCCCAAAAAAAGAGTATCTCAGCAGCAGACAGAGGCTTGGGTTCCTGCCTTGAGGGTGGAGGCTGAGAAACTGCTGAGGTGCACTAAACCAAGAGGAGGCACCTCCCACACAACTTAAGCATTAGCAGAGTGATGCTGGGGTCTAACTCTGGAGAGTCATCTCCCCAACTCTGTGGCCTGCCAGAGGGAACCAGACCTCGCCCTACAGGGATTCCAGGGCTGCAGAACAGTGGCAACAAAGGTGCAGTGGCTGAGGGAGAAATTCTTTTGCTGTCTGGATATCCTCAGGTTTGGACAGAGCTCAGGTGGAACTTACTTCAGCTGCCATTGAGCACCTGAGGCAGGCAGACCTCAGTTTCCCCTGCTGGATAGTGGCAGACTGTGGTAATCACGAGGAGGAGGCAACGACCTCATTTTGACTCTAGCAGGCACATAGCACTGGCACATTTGCTTAATGGACAGAACAGGGCCACAGAGACTAGGTTTAACAGAGCGTGCCTGTGTAGTCTCTGGGACTACCAGAGACTGGGGTGACCAGAGTCCGGTGATGAAGGTTGACAAAGGTGTGGTAAGAGGCATCAACCCCCTGGCCCCTACTGAATGGGCCGTTCTGACCCCTAGGAGCACCAGAGGCACTCAAATCACACTTGAGCTGCCAATAGACCCCTAACATCTAGTTGCTGGAGACCTCTTGAACTCTCCAGCTAGAGCATGGGGGCTGTCTGGGACAATTAGTCTGGAAACCTTGAACTGGACATATTACCCGAGGAACCTCTAAGGTGGGACCCAGGTTTTACTGTAGTGGGAAGGTTTGATTGTCCTCTTCCAGATATTACTGGTGGGGGAAGGGATGTCCTAGTTGCTTGTAATTCACCAAAGCTGAGACTGCGAACCAGAGTTATTGATTCACTAGGATTGGACAGACATCAGCTGAATACAAGACTGAGCCACCTACCCCCACTACACCAAGCAAGCCTCTAGAGTCAGACTGTAGTACTGTACAAATCCTTTGCAAAATTGTAGAGGAAAAGCTGAAGTCACCAGTCCCAGTTCCTAGGTGAAAGGCTGGTCAACAACAACCATACAAGTTTCCAGTCTCATTTCACCTTACCTGCTCATCTAGCTAAACACTGAAAAACAAACATGGGGCACAATCAGCAGAAAAACTCTGGCAACATGAATAAACAGAACAGTTCAACTCCCCCAAGGAATGACAAACCAGCCAATCCAGAGGATCCCATTCACAAACAGATAGTTGAGATGTCAGAAATCGAATTTAGAATTTGGATTGCAAACAAGATCAACAGAACAAAAGTAAAGATGGAGGTAGAAATTGTAGGATTAATTCAGAAGATGTCTCAAGAATTCAATGAATTCAAAGACAAAATCACCAAAGATTTAGACACATTGAGAAAAGAAGTTGCAGCCTTACATGATATGAGAAATACAGTAGAATCCCGCAGTAACAGAATGGAACAGGCAGAGGAAAGGATTTCTGACATCAAAGACAAAGCTTTTGAACGATCCCAAACGTTCAAAGAGGAAGAGAAATGGAGAGCAAAAACAGATCATTCTCTCAGAAAGCTCTGGGATAATTCGAAGAAAACCAATATTTGCCTTATAGGGATCCCTAAAGGTGATGAAGCAGCTTCACAAGGTACAGAGGCCCTTCTTCATGAGATTATGAAAGAAAACTTTCCAGACATGCCAAGAGATCCTGAAATCAAGATAGCAGATAGTTTCAGAATCCAAGAACGACTCAACCCGAATAAGACATCCCCTAAGCATGTCATAATTAACTTTATTAAAGTAAATATAAAAGAGAAAATCCTGAAAGCAGACAGATGTAAAAAAAAACATAACCTACAAGGGGAAAAATATTAGAATGACTGCAAATCTCTCTGCTGAAACCTTTCAAGCTAGAAGAGGGTGGTCATCGACTTTTAATCTCCTAAAACAAAATAACTTTCAACCCAGGATCCTGTACCCAGCTAAACTGAGTTTCATTTATGATGGAGAAATTAAAAACTTTAATGACATTCTTATGTTGAAGAAATTTGCCATAACTAAGCCAGCTCTCCAGGATATCCTAAGACCTATCCTCCATAATGGCCAGCGCAACTCTCCACCACAAAAGTAAACTCACTCTGAAACTTTTGATCAAATTCCAAATTCCACAGTGGTGAAAGGACTAAAAATGTCCACTGGTCTTTCGAAAAACTTGATACCCAAAATTATACCAGGCCTATCAATATTCCCAATTAATGTGAATGGATTAAATTGTCCTCTAAAGAGGCACAGGCTGGCTGACTAGATACAAAAACTCAAGCCAGATATCTGCTGATAACAAGAATCTCATCATACCTTAAAAGATAAATATAGACTCAGGGTGAAGGGATGGTCATCTATATTCCAGGCAAAAGGAAGACAGAAAAAAGCAGGTGTTAAAATTTTATTTGCAGATACAATAGGCTTTAAACCAACAAAAGTAAGGAAAGATAAGGAGGGTCACTACATGTTTGTTAAAGGCAAGACTCAATATGATGAGATTTCAATTGTTAATATTTATGCACCCAACCAAAATGCACCTCAATTTATAAGAGAAACTCTAACAGACATGAGCAACTTGATTTCCTCCAGCTCCATAGTTGTCGGAGATTTTAACACCCCTTTAGCGGTGTTGGATAGATCCTCCAAGAAGAAGCTAAGCAAAGAAATTTTAGATTTAAACTTCACCAAGCAACAATTGGATTTAACAGACATTCACAGAACATTTTATTCTAACAAAACTGAATACACATTCTTCTCATCAGCTCATGGAACATACTCCAAAATCGATCATATCTTAGGTCACAAGTCTAACCTCAGCAAATTAAAAAGAACAGAAATTATTCCTTGCATCTTCTCAGACCATCATGGAATAAAAGTGAAACTCAGTAACAACAAGAACGTGCATACTCATACAAAAACATGGAAACTGAATAACCTCATGCTGAACGATAGCTGGGTCATGGACAAGATTAAGAAGGAAATAAACAAATTTTTGGAACAAAACAGCAATGAAGACACGAATTATCAGAACCTCTGGGATACCACAAAGGCAGTCCTAAGAGGGAAATTGATAGCACTGCAAGCCTTCCTAAAGAGAACAGAAAAGACAGGAAGTTAACTTAATGGGACATCTCAAGCAAATGGAAAAGGAAGAACATTCCAATCCCAAACCCAGCAGAAGAAAAGAAATAACCAAATCAGAGCAGAATTAAATTAAATTAAAAACAAAAGAATTATACAACAGATCAATAAATCAAAAAAGTTGGTTTTTTTTTTTTTTGGGCGGCGCCTGTGGCTCAGTGAGTAGGGCGCCGGCCCCATATACCAAGGGTGGCGGGTTCAAACCCAGCCCCGGCCAAACTGCAACAAAAAATAGCAGGGCGTTGTGGCGGGCGCTTGTAGTCCCAGCTGCTTGGGAGGCTGAGGCAAGAGAATTGCATAAGCCCAAGAGTTAGAGGTTGCTGTGAGCCGTGTGACGCCATGGCACTCTACCCGAGGGTGGTACAGTAAGACTCTGTCTCTACAAAAAAAAGTTGGTTTTTTGAAAAGGTCAATGAAATAAGATAAACCTTTAGCTAATCTAACCAGGAAAAAAAGACTAAAATCCCTAATTTCATCAATCAGAAATGACAAAGACAAAATAACAACAGACTCCTCAGAAATTAAAAAAATCCTTAATGAATACTACAAGAAACTTTGTTCTCAGAAATATGAAAATCTGAAGGAAATCGACGAATACTTGGAAGCATGCCACCTCCCAAGATTTAGCTAGAATGGGGTGGAAATATTGAACCGACCTATATCAAGTTCTGAAATAGCATCAACTATATAAAATCTCCCTAAAAAGAAGAGCCCAGGACCAGATGGCTTCACATCAGAATTCTACCAAATTTTTAAGAGGGACTAGTACCTATATTACTCAACCTGTTCCAAAAGGTAGAAAAAGAAGGAAGACTACCCAACACATCCTATGAAGCAAACATCACCTTGATCCCCAAACCAGGAAAAGACCCAACAAGAAAAGAAAATTATAGACCAATATCACTAATGAATATAGATGCAAAAATGTTCAACAAGATCCTAACAAACAGAATCCAGCAACACATCAAACAAATTATATACCACGACCAAGTGGGTTTTATCCCAGGGTCTCAAAGATGGTTCAATATACGTAAATCTATTAAATATAATTCAGCACATAAATAAATTAAAAAACAAAGACCATATGATTCTCTCAATTGATGCAGAAAAAGGTTTTGATAATATCCAGCATCCTTTCATCATCAGAACACTTAAGAAAATGGGTATAGAAGGGACATTTCTTAAACTAATAGAGACCATCTACAGCAAACCTACAGCCAATATCGTATTGAATGGAGTTAAATTGAAACCATTTCCACTCAGATCAGGAACCAGGCAGGTTTGCCCATTGTCTCCATTGCTCTTTAACGTTATAATGGAAGTTTTAGCCATCGCACTTAGGGGAAAAAAGGCAATCAAGGGTATCCATATAGGGTCAGAAGAGATCAAACTTTTGCTCTTCGCAGATGATATGATTGTATATCTGGAAAACACCAGGGATTCTACTACAAAACTCTTAGAAGTGATCAAGGAATACAGCAATATCTCAAGATACAAAATCAACACCCATAAATCTGTAGCCTTTATATGTATCAACAATAGCCAAGCTGAAAAAACAATCAAGGACTCTATTCCATTTACAGTAGCGCCAAAGAAGATGAAATATTTGGGCGTTTATCTGACAAAGAACGTTAAAGATCTCTATAAAGAGAACTATGAAACTCTAAAAAAAGAAATAACTGAAGACGTTAACAAATGGAAAAACATACCATGCTCATGGCTGGGAAAAATCAACATTGTCAAAATGTCTATACTACCCAAAGCAATATACAATTTTAATGCAATGCCTATTAAAGATCCACTGTCATACTTTAAAGATCTTGAAAAATAATACATCATTTTATATGGAGTCAGAAAAAACCTCGAATAGCCAAGACATTACTCAGAAATAAAAACAAAGCAGGAGGAATTATGCTACCAGACCTCAGACTATACTATAGATCAACAGAGATCAAAACAGCATGGTACTGGCACAAAAACAGAGAGGTAGATGTATGGAACAGAATAGAGAACCAAGAGATGAACCCAGCTACTTACCGTTATTTGATATTTGACAAGCCAATTAAAAACATTCAGTGGGGAAAAGATTCCCTATTTAACAAATGGTGCTGGGTCAACTGGCTAGCAACCGGTAGAAGACTGCAACTGGTCCCACACCTTTCACCATTAACTAAGATAGACTCTCACTGGATTAAAGATTTAAACTTAAGACACGAAACTATAAAAATACTAGATGAAAGCACAGGGAAAACTCTTGAAGGAATTGGCCTGGGCGAGTATTTCATGAGGAGGACCCCCCGGGCAATTGAAGCTGCATCAAAAATACACTACTGGGACCTGATCAAACTAAAAAGCTTCTGAACAGCCAAGAACACAGTAAGTAGAGCAAAAAGACAGCCCTCAGAATGGAAGAAGATATTTGCAGGATATGTTTCCGACAAAGGTTTAATAACCAGAATCCACAGTGAACTCAAACATATTATCAAGAAAAGAGGGTGGCGCCTGTGGCTCAGTGAGTAGGGCTCCGGCCCCATATACTGAGGGTAGTGGGTTCAAACCCAGCCTCGGCCAAACTGCAACCAAAAAATAGCCGGGTGTTGTCGCGGGCACCTGTAGTCCCAGCTGCTTGGGAGGCTGAGGCAAGAGACTCGTGTAAGCCCAAAAGCTGGAGGTTGCTGTGAGCCGTGTGACGTCATGGCACTCTACCGAGGGTGGCAAAGTGAGACTCTGTCTCCACAAAAAAAAAAAAAGTTTAAAAAAAAGAAAAGAACAAGTGATCCCATCTCAGGCTGGGCAAGGGACTTGAAGAGAAACTTCTCTGAAGAAGACAGGCGCACAGCCTACAGACACGTGAAAAATGCTCATCATCCTTAACCATCAGAGAAATGCAAATCAAAACTACTTTGAGATATCATCTAACTCCAGTAAGATTAGCCCACATCACAAAATCCCAAAACCAGAGATGTTGGCGTGGATGTGGAGAAAAGGGAACACTTCTACCGTGCTGATGGGAATGCAAACTAATATGGTCCTTTTGGAAAGATGTTTGGAGAATACTTATAGACCTAAAAATAGATTTGCCATTCGATCCTATAATTCCTCTACTAGGTATATATCCAGAAGACCAAAAATCGCATTATAACAAAGATATCTGTACCACAATGTTTATTGCAGCCCAATTCATAATTGCTAAGTCATGGAAAAAACCCAAGTGCCCATTGACTCATGAATGGATTAATAAATTGTGGTATTTGTACACCAAGGAATATTATGTAGCCGTAAAGAAAGATGGAGACTATACCTCTTTGATGTTTACATGGATGGAGCTGGAAAATACTCTTCTTAGCAAGGTATCCCAAGAATGGAAGAAAAAATACCTAATGTACTCAGCTCTAATATGAAACTAATTTATAGCTTTCATACGAAGGCTATAACCCAATCTCAGTACAAGAATATGGGGAAGGGGACAAGGGAGGGGAAGGGAGAAAGAGGAAAGGTAGAGGGAGGGTGATTGGTGGGTCCACACCTAGGTTGCATCTTGGAAGGGTACAGGTGAAGTTTACTAAGTGTAGAGTATAAGGGTTTGAACACGATAATTAAGAAAATGCCATGAAGGCTATGTTAACCAGTTTGGTGAAAATATTTCAGACTGTATATGGAACCAGCACATTGTACCTCATGATTGCATTATTGTATACAGCTATGATTTAATTAAAAAAATAAAAAAAAAAATCTGCAGTTTCACACACACAAAAAATGGGCAAATGACATGAACAGAAACTTTTCATATACGCTAATGGGCAAAAAAGGCATGGAAAAAATGCTCAATGTCTCTGATCATCAGAGAAATGCAAATCAAAAAATCAAAACCACAATGAGATATCACCTAACCCTAGTGAGAACACCTCTTATCAAAAAGTCCCTGAAAAACAGATGCTGGTAGAGATGTGCAGAGAAAGGGACACTTATACAGTATAGCCTCTACAGAAAGTAGCATGGAGATACATCAAAGAACTAAAAGTAGAAATACCATTTAATCCAGCCATCCCACTACACTAGGTATTCACCCAAAGGAAAAAAGACATTTTATTAAAAAGACACATGCACTGGATGTACTGCAGCAAAATTCACAATCACAAAGATGTGAAAACAACTCAAGTGTCCATCAATACATGAACAGATTAATAAAACATGGTATATGTATACCATAGAGTACACATACCACTAGTGTACCTAGTATCTTTTGTAACCTGCACAGAACTACAGACCATTCTTCTTTTTGTTGTTGTTGTTGTTGCAGTTTGGCCAGGGCTGGGTTCGAACCCTCCACCCTCCGTGTATGGGACTGGTGCCCTACTCACTGAGCCACAGGCGCTGCCCCATTCTTCTAAAAGAAGTATTGCAAGAGCAGAAAAACAACCACCACATCTACTCAATACTAAATTGAAACTAGTTGGTCAACACATACGTGCACATGCAAAAGTAAAACACAATAGAAATCAAGTAGGTGGGAAAGGGAAGAAGAGGATGGGTAAATTCATGTCTAATGGGTACAATGCACACTTTCTGGGTGAAGGGCACACTTACAACTTTGACTTTAAATGTACAAAAGCAAATTAATGTAACCCAAACATGCGCATCTCTGTAATACTCTGAAATTAAAAAAAAATTATTCATTTTGGTGGCAAGTAGGCTTATGGCACTAAAAAACATACTGCACATTATTCAGAATAGAAGGGACTTATGAGAACATACTCCATCGTTTTGTTGCCTGGAGTTGAGGCTTAAGAGCTGTGACACTATGGACAAGCTGTGTTACTTAGCTCTCTGTGCCTCAGGCCCCTTACCTGTGGAATCAGGATAGTACTAGTACCTACCTTGTTGATTGTGTGATAATTAAATGTTAATATATGAAAACCTCACAGAAGGAGGGGTGTGCAATATAGTAAGCAAAAATTTTAAGAATCTACTATCATTTTGGGATCACTGTTGAAATTATCATCCATGTGGTCTTGTCATTTTAAACCACAGATTAGAAGATAATATAAGGTACATGTTGTGAGTTTATTAGAAAATGTAGTTTATTAGAAAATGACTGAATTAAGTTAAAAATGCTTATTACTTGCAAAGCGAGGGTGGTTAAGTGGGAGCTTATCCACTTTTGGGACAGCTGTGGACAATATACTGCACACTGGCACATTCCTAGGCTTGCTCCAAAGTGACGCAGTGTTTTGTCAAAATTTACATGGTCCATTACCTCTCATATATCGAATAAATGCTTGCTGAACAAAAGATATACAAGACCAGCCAAGGGCCTGAAGGTGCATGCACCCCAAACACATGGAAGCATGGAAAGTGGAATTCCCAGAGATACCAAAGAAAAGGCAGGTTCCCAGAATTTATTCATATGAAAAGATATGTGAGGACAGCTGCCATCATATCCATTCCTCAGGATGAAAGATGGAAGGCTCCCAATTTAAAGACAAGAAAAGAAGCAATGTCAACCAATCAAGAACCATCTACACAGGATCCTTGACCAGCAGAGAGCTGGGAAGGAGGTCAAGAGACCAAAGTCTGGCCCAGGGTCTGTCCATAATTATGTGACACTGGGCAAGTCCCTTTACTGCCATTATGTGTAATAAAGTATAGAAAGAAAATGACATTAAAAAAATAAAACCGAAACAATAAATGTATTTAATGCTTATCACATGTTTACAGCTAACAATATCTCATGAATTCCCATGGAGGTCTAAAGAGTTAGGTATTATCCCTTTAGAAGCAAAGAGCTTGGGCTCGATCCAAACAACAGCTAAAGCTTACTAAACAGCTGTATATTAAGTCATTTACACCTCACATTAACTGTATGGAACAGGGACGATTACTATGAGGCAGAGAGGTGATGTAACCCCTCCAGAGCATAGAATCCCAATCACTAAGCAATGCCAATAAGAAGAGCGAGGGCCAAGATTCAGATCCAAGCTAGATCATTACAAAGCTGTAAATATAACTTTTGTGGCACTACTTTGGTTATCAAGTTTGAAAAAAAGAAAAGTGAAAAATATGTTTAAAAAAAACGTTTGTTCTTCTTGTGCCAGATAATTTAGTAAACCTTAAGAACTGAGAAAGTAGTACAAACATTTTATGAAGAAAATCAAAAAGAAATGTCCACAACTTTTGTGGCACTAAATCAGGACAGGCAAACAGGCAGCCAGTAGACCAAACTAAGTGATTTTATTTAATAGAAATTAAGGTATTTTAAACTGAAATCCTACCTTTCTAATTTCACTTGAAAAACTAGGAGTTTGGGCAACTCTAGACTAGCATGCCCACATAGACGTGGGACATGGGTGTTCCAGTTTACCACAGTCCTCCCAAATTCTAGACTACTTACATGTGGCCAACTTTCTCTGTGTATGTTACCTGCCTGCCCCTTAAAGGTATTAAGGTTTGCTATTGCTACACAGCCTATATCCCCTTCATCATAGTCTTTGACTCTACAGCAATGAGTTTCTTTTTTTGTTTGTTTTAGTGAGAGTCTCACTATGTTGCCCTCGGTAGAGTGCCGTGGTGTCACAACTCACAGCAACCTCAAACTCTTGGGCTTAAGCGATTCTCTTGCCTCAGCCTCCCAAGTAGCAGGGACTACAGATGCCCACCACAGTGATTTTTGTTGCAGTTGTCATTGTTGTTTTAGCTGGCCCGGGCTGGGGTCGAACCTGCCAGCCTCGGTGTATGTGACTGGCACCATAACCACTGTGCTATGAGTGCCGAGCCTACAGCAATGATTTTCAATTAGTGTGCCGTGAGAAGATCTTAGGTGTGCCGTAAAAATTTTAAAGATCGTTAATTATTTTCAAAAGAAATTCAAAGCAGTGTTATTTGCTTTTTTTAATCAACAAAATGTAAGTGTGCCATGAAGTGTAAGTACAGGTTCAAGCACGCTACAAGATTTAAAAAGGAAAAAAGATTGAAAAGCACTGTTCTGTACAGTATACACAGTGCTAAAATAAAAACTTGAAAATCTTTTATAAAAGCTAAGAGATAAGGTCCAAAACTCTGGCTAATTGTTTGCAAGAATTCCAGAAATCAGGAGTACTAAAATTGCTGGAATCAATCTATACAGGAGATATGGGAGTGGCTGAAGACAGAAGAAAAAGGATAAGCAAAGCATATACTGAGGGGCTTAGAGAGGGGGCGCCACTGAGCCCTGTGCAGAATGCACACCCCTTGGGCTTCCTGTTACCTGTTCATAGTTTATCAACATGGCCGTCTCAAAACTGTTGGCTGCCCACTTGAGGAGATTTGCTGACTGCTCCGGAGTCATGTAAACCAGCACACATTCAGCTATCAGGAGTGTTGGCAATCTAAGAGAAGAAAACAAAAGCAAAGAAGTACGTACTTCATCAAGTCAAAACTCTCTATTTGTACCTATCTTGCAGTATGGGCAGGGCAACTTATTCCCCAGGAAACTCAGATGCAAGCCCCGCATGGATCAGTACAGTAGTACACGTACAATGCCATCACTGCCCAAAGGTGTACAGTGTGAAAAGGTGAGCAGTGATTTATCTGGCTTATGAAAACGTGTCAGCTGTGTGTGGTTGATGGCAGATATGGCTACAAATTCTCCCCTACTGGGCATACACATCAAGCCAATGCACCGTTAGCATCTCTCATGTAAGAAGGGGAGTTTATTTTCCAACTCCTGGAATCTGAGTTAGTCGTGTGACTTCATTTGGGCAACAAGGCAATAGCAAATAAGATGCAAGCAGAAGCTTGAAAACCACTTTGCACACTAGCACTTGCTGTCTTGCTGCACTTGCAAACCTGAAACCACTACCTGAAGTTGGCCTGCTATAGGATAAGAAGCCATATAGAGGAGAATGAGGCATCACAGCTGACAGTCCCCAGCTGGCCTGCCCTCTGTCTACACATGAGTGAACCCCCAGGGATGTCAGCTAAACATGGCTCCCAGCAGAGCCATCCAGCTAACCTCAGCCCAAACCGCCAATGCAGAGAATCCTGAGCAACTACATTGAGAGTTTTTTAAAATCATCTAGAAATACTGATACTCATTTAATGGATTCCAATTCTTAATAGGCTTTCATTATTAATGATTGCAAACAACATGAATAATCTTTGAAAAATTATATTATTAATCTGTACTCTGATTTACCAGATCCAAAGTAATCAACAAATAAGACACAGAAAAGCAATAAATGCCATAAGTATCTAAGTTTAATTTTTAAATGGGAGCACTGGTGGCCCATAAATTATGCAAGGATATACTTCATGAGCACTCTCCTTTTTGACTTCTTTAGGCCCAAAATGCAAGGGGAGGGCCAGTTTGCTTGGCCACTCTGGGGTAGGGTCAGTGCTGCAGGACTTGGGGAGCCTAGAGAAACTCTTTGCCAGAGTCTCTAGAACTCTTTCTCCATTGGCTTTTCCTACTTTATTTGGTGCTTCTTCTCAGACTCCTTCCCTGGGCTTCTTTCCGCCCTTATCCCCTAAATATTGACAGTGCTCACTGCTACCCCCACAAGAAAGTAGGTTATTTCTACTTATCTGTTTTTACTGATGGGAGATCTTAGAAAAATTAAGTTGTATAAAATCAAAAGCCGAAAAAGAAATGGATTAAAAAGAATATGATGCATCCACCCAGTGGACCATTACACAGCTTGCTTAAGTATGACACTTCAGAATTGTACTTATTGACATGAAAGGCATGCATGGTCTCCAGTGTCAACTGTTCTGTTATATGCTTTCCAGCCCTTCTTCAGAGCAGGTGTCACAAGAATAATTAAATAGTCCTCCGTTTAATGTCTCTTGCACACAACAATGTATTGTTTATGTCTCTGTAGTATCTATAACTTGTAGATACTAATTTGCCAAAGAAGTCAATAAGTAAATTAGTGGCCACATACATGTGTACAAGTACATACACACACAAATTTGGTTCTTTTAAAAGTTCTAGAACTGCATGGCATGATTTCACTTTAAAGAAAAATAAATATTTACAAAGGCATAAAAATTTAAGGTGGTCATGCCTGAATACTGGGATTAGGAATTATTCTTATGTTCTAGGAACCATCAGAATCAGTGAGATCTACAGTTATAGAAAGGAATAGCATTTCAAAGAGCTACTTTTTAATAATTACGAACAGCCTCAACTGCTAACATTTATTGTTGGATTCTATTATTTTCATTTGCCTAAGGAAGAAACTAAGGCAGAAGTAAAGATGTCCAAGGTCATAGTCTAGTGCATGTTCCTGTCAGAATTCAAAACTGTGCAGCTGGATTTAGCACCTGGACTCATAATTATGATGTCTTAAGAGAGAAACAGCTCCCCTAAAGTACACACTGGCTTTGACCTGATAGTATCAACTATCTACCTGCTTTCCACAGCTGGAATTTACTTAAACAATAAAATGTTTACATATACTTAAACTATAGCTCAAGTTATTTAAAAATATTTATCCAGAAGCCATACACAGTGGCCCAGGCCTATAATCCCAGCATTCTGGGAGGCTGAGGCAGGAGGATCAACTCAGATGAGAAGTTCACAACCAGCAAAAAAAATTTAAATTAACTGGGCATTTTCACATGCACTTGTGATTTCAGCTACTCAGGAGGCTGAGGTGGGAAAGAAGAATGGCTTGAGACCAGGAGTGTGATGTTCTAGTGACCTATGATTATGGCCCTATACACAGCCTAAGCAACAAAGCAAGATCTCATCTCGGGGGGCGGGGGGAGTATATATACATAATAATTTTATAATACATAAAATTATACACACATACACACACCCCTCGAAATGCTCCTAGGAGTACCATTAACCAGACATTTTAAACATAATCTGGCTCCAAATGAATCATGATACAAAGAAACAGACCACTAAATCAAGAATAAGGAGAAGGCTTAAGTTGCACACACAGCAAAAATCAGAAAGAAAAATATTGAAGAGGACATGTCTTTTTTCTCACTTTCACCCTTAGTAGAGTGCTGTGGCTCACAGCAACCTCAAACTCTTGGGCTCAAGCAATTCTCTTGTCTCAGCCTCACAAGTAGCTGGGACTATAGGCATCCACTATAATGCCCAGCTATTTTTAGAGATAGGATCTGGCTCTTGCTCAGGCTGGTCTCGAATTCATGAGCTCAGGCAATCCACCCACCTTGGCCTCCCAAAGTGCTAGGATTACAGGCATGAGCCACCGCACCAGGCCTAAAGAGAACATTTCTTAAACAATAATCTAAATCTAAAACCCCACATTACTAGAAAAATTTAGTGGACAAGTAAAAATGATGTTATAAAATCTAATCTAATCAAGTGGACAACTAGAGAAACAACACTATCAAGAATCTGTTTAATGCAAAAATTAATCATTACGGTGTAGGATATTAACATATGGGGATGCTAGGTGAAGACACTATATGGGAAAAGTTTTTGTACTTTTTGATAAATCTGAATTATTTGAAAACGAGAAGTTCTTAGTACATTTTTAAAAGGTAGCCATTAGCATTAAAAACAGGATTAACATTTTTCAAAACATTAAATGAAAGCACAGAAGAGACAGCCCATAAAAAACAGAACACAACTGAAAATACATAAAAAAGAATTTGATGGGTAATTCTAGTACTTGGTATACCCACTGTTTTCTTCTATTTTGTAGATTTCTAAGACTGAGGCAAACTCCCCATTCAAAGTTAGCCTACTACATACGTGATTTCCCTGGCCTTTCAACTCTTTTGGTGAACTAGCTACCCTGTTTCCCCCGGTGTGCTCCCAAAGATGCGCTAGCTCTTATTTTCAGGGGACATCTTATCTGTCCTGTAAGTAGGTCTTATTTTCGGAGGATGTCTTATTTTCGGGGAAATGGGGTAGTTATTGTAACCATAACTAACCATAGTTAGTTTGAGATGTGACTTACTGAGTGTATATAGCCATCCATTTCTGGTCTACTGATCTCCTGTGGTTACTTCATATAATCCCCAAAGTGATCTAGCGAGGTAGTTGTTTTTTGTTTTGTTTTATTTTGCTTTATTGCGAAGAGTCTCATTATGTTGCCCTTGGTAGAATGCCATGGCATCACAGTTCACTCAAACTCTTGGGCTTAAGCGATTCTCTTGCCTTAGCCTCCCAAGTAGCTGGGACTACAGGTGCCTGCCACAATGCCCAGCTATGTTTTGTTGTCATTTTTCTTGCTGTTGCACAGTTGTCATTGTTGTTTAGCAGGTCTGCACCAGGTTTGAACCTGCCAGCCTCGGTGTATGTGGCTGGCGCCCTACTCACTGAGCTACGGGAGCTGCCTAGTGAGGTAGTTTTTATCCCAGTTCATAAATGAGGAAACAAAGGCTGAAAGACAGTTAAAAGAAAATAATGCCCCTATTAAACAACCAGAAAAGTCGAGTTCAGGATGAGTTTCCAAGATTCACGCTCCACAATATGAAGAGGGGTCACCCTTGAAAACAAGTTTTAACCAAATTACTACTCATCTTCACTCACAAATATGCTGAAAACTACCTGGCCCAAGGAAACCAATAGAGTCACTAAGAGCAAGGTTTCCCTTCTGATATAAGAAAAATAAGCTACACACTACAATCTGTGAACCTGTTAAGAAGTTCCCCAAAGGACAAAAGAGGCATAAATACTATTTACAGTTTCTTGACCTTGTTCTCAACATTCAGAGAGACAAAGACTCGGAACATAAAGGCCGAGTGACAACCATAGACCATTTAGAACACCACAAACATTGGGCAGGTGGGTATGTAAGTTCAAACAACAACAATCTGGCTGATGATTCTTGGCTAAACGGGTAAACAAGAACTTCAACACGTAGACCCAACAGCATTCACAACATTAATGAAAGATGAGTTATGAAGATCATCACACCTTAACTCCCTACTCCCCTCCCCTCCACCTCCCAGAGCTCACCTATACTTTCATCATCCTTACCCTCCCCACTCAGAAGGTTGCAGGGGGTCTTCCATCCACTCCAGTGCTAGTTCACCTCAGTCCAAGCTCCGTATCCACCTGGCTCTCTCCTCAGACATCCTGTTCCAGCAATAATTTTCCCAGTTGCTCATTTCTTCAATCTTTCACCATTGAGTCTTTGCCTTCAATTTATTCTTTAAAATAATACTGGGGGAGGGGGGGCAGGGGAGGAAGAGCAAGATGGCAGATGAGAAGGATCGCTCAGCTGAGCTCTCCTAGAACGACTGGGGAAAGAGAGAACACAGCCATACCTAGAGTGTGGACCTTACCCAGTGTCATAGCTCAAGGAGCACAACAAAGAGGTGGTGAGCTGGATACAGCATATGATTTGTATGATCCGGAGCAGTGGAAATCTGATGAATTAGGCAAGTGATTGCCACCAGCTGGGATTGGCTGCACCCATCACAGAGGTCAGGGACAGGAGGAAGCCTTTACTCAGTTTTCAGTTGTTGGGGGAAGCGGTGTGTTGAGTGGAAAGCTTGGAAGAAAGACCAGATTCGAACAATATACACCAACCAGATATGAATGCAGTTGGAGTGGATTGGCCATAGCTCTGGTGGCTGGCAAGGCATCCATACTGAGAAGGTCTTGGTGGCCAAGGGGCTGCCATTGTGGGAAGATCATGAGAAGGTCTTAGCAGGGGTCTAAAGCATGGCCGTCTTAACTCCACCTGCTGGGAGCAGTACTCCACTTTGGGGAAAAACTGAGGAACTCCCACACCCCATGGGACCTGAAGTGAGGAGGCATTGAGAGACCTGCTCCTGAAGGATTCTCGTGAGCTTTAAGATCCCAACCTGGCAGGGTCTGAATGCTGAGGAAACAATCAGGTGATCACCAAAGGCAACTAACTAAGTTTGGAATAAGGACCAGAGAGGTTGCTGGCTGTGCTCTCTGTCTTCTAAAAAATTCACAGCACCACCTGGTGTCCTGGTGAAATATTGCTACATACTGTCATCAAGAGCAAGGACTTTTGTTTGAAATAAAGGAGTCAGCGAGAAGGAAAAAGGAGACCAAGGATGTGAATAAGAAGAAAGAACACATGAGGAGTAACTTACAGAAAAATTCAGGCAACATGAAAAACCAAAACAGAGGAACTCCCCCATGGGACCATGAGGCAGCTACTGCAGAAGGCTGTACCAATATAGAATTAATGGACTTGACAGAAAGGGAATTTAAAATACAATATTTATTATTGTAAATACAATTATTTATTAAATAATACTTATTGAAAAGACAATAAAAGGAACAGATGAGAAAATGGAATGACAGAACCAAAAGTTGGACGAGAGATATGTAAGACATAAAAAGGATATGGTGGAGCCTAAGGAAATGAAGAAGACAATCAGAGAAGGTAAAGATACAGGAAAAAGTATCAAAAATAGGTTAGACTATGGAGGAGAAAGAACCTCAAAGATAGAGGATAAAGTTTTCAAGTTAACCCAAGTAGTTAAAGAGGGAGAAAAAAAGGCTGGGCCCAGTGGTGCACACCTGTAATCCTAACACTCTGGGAGGGCGAGAGGGGTGAATTACTTGAGCTCAGGAGTTTGAGACCAGTCTGAGCAAAAGTGAGGCCATGTCTCTAAAACACAGCCAGGTGAGTGCCTGTAGTCCCAGCTACTTGGGAGGCTGACACAGGAGGATCACTTGAGCCCAGGAGTTTGAGGTTGCAAATGCACTTTAACAAGGGCAACACAGTGAGACTTTGTCTCAAAAAAAAAAAAAAAGGTGTGGGTAACAAGTGGTGGCTGAAGCAGGGGGACAGGCAGGGACACTCAAGCAGGGACCATGGTGGACAGAGGCTTAGAGAGGGCTGATGTTTGCACTCCAAGGAAGTGAACTACGGCACTACAGTGGATCAGCACCTGCCCAAGTGTGAGAAGCTGGCTAAGGAAGGAAGACTTCAGGAAGTTATTGAAACCCTTCTGTCTTCGGAAAAACAGACATGAACTGCTTCTAATTATGTTGTCTATGTCCTGTATCTTAGTTGCAGTAGTGAAGATGTGCTATGAGGCTAAAGAATGGGATTTGCTTAATGAAAATATGCTTTTGTCAAAAAGGCAGAGTTGGTTAAAACAAGCTGTTGCAAAAATGGTTCAGCAGTGCTGTACTTACATCCATGAAATTACAGATCTTCCAAACTTTGATTAATTGATACTCTATAAATGGTTACAGAGGCTAGATTTATGCTGAAATTGAGTGTGCTCAACTGACTAAAACATTAGCAACTATAATAGAGCAAAATGGTGATGTGAAAGATGCACCCTTTATATGTCAAGAGTTACAGCTGGAAACCTACAGGTCAATGGAAAAGAAAGAGTGAGTGGAATTTATTTTGGAGCAAATGAGGCTCTCCCTCGCTATGAAAGATTATATTTGAAAACAAATCATCAGCAAGAAAATTAACACCACATTTTTCCAGGAAGAAAACACAGAGAAATTAAAGTTGAAATACAATAATTTAATGATTCAGCTGGATCAGCATGAGGAATCTTATCTATTTGCAAGCACTACAAATAGATAAGATTAAATATGATAAATATGATACTCCCTGTATATAGGCAGAAAGTGAAAAGTGGTAACAGGCTCTGAAGAGTATTGTGCTCTGTTATCCTGACTCCTTTTGACAATGAACAGTCAGATTTGGTTCACCAAGTAAGTACTGACAAGAATTTAGAAGAAATTCCCAAATATAAGGATCTTTTAAAGCTTTTTACCACAAAGGAGTTAATGCATTGGTGCACACTTGTTTAGGAATATGGAATGGAATTAAGAAAAGGTTCCCTTCAGAGTCCTGTGACTGTGATGTTTTTCCTTCTATGGAAGAAGGTGAAAAAAGATGGAAAGACTTGAAGAACTGAGTTGTTGAACATTATTAGGATAATGGCCAAGCATTCTACTCGGATAACAATGAAAAGAATGGCAGAATTTCTGGATCTGTCTGTTGATGAATCAGAAGCTTTTCTCTCAAATTTAGTAGTTAACAAGATCATCTTTGCTAAAGTAGGCAAGACTGGCAGGAATTATCAACTACAGAGACCCAGGGATCCAAATAATTTATTGAATAACTTATCTCAGAAACTGAACGCATTGATGTCTCTGGTTAACAAAACTACACACTTCACACACAACATAGCCAAATAAGAGATGATACATAATCTACAATAAAGGTCTTAATGCTTTTAGAAAAGAATTATAATTGGAAGTCATTAAAAAGAAAAAAAATTAATAGCTTCTCTATGGGCCAGGCGCAATGACTCATGCCTGTAATACCAGCACTCAGGGAGACCAAGGCAGGTGGACTGCCTGAGCTCACAAGTTTGAAACCAGCCTGAGTAATTTAATGCTTTTAGAAAAGAATTATAATTGGAAGTCATTAAAAAGAAAAAAAATTAATAGCTTCTCTATGGGCCAGGCGCAATGACTCATGCCTGTAATACTAGCACTCTGGGAGACCAAGGCAGGTGGACTGCCTGAGCTCACGAGTTTGAAACCAGCCTGAGTAAGTGCAAGACCCAATACGAAAAAATAGCTGGGCATTGTGGCAGGTGCCTGTAGTCCTAGCTACTGGGGAGGCTGAGTTAAGAATCTCCTGAGCCCAAGAGTTTGAGGTTGTGTGAGCTATGACACCACTGAACTCAACCCAGGGTGACAGAGTGAGACTCTTTTTTACTTTATTTTATTTATTTTGAGACAGAGGCAGAAAAGAAGAGAGAGAAAGCAGAACTGGCCCTTAGAGAACTATGAGACTCCATGAAGCATTCAAACACATGAATAATAGGGATTCCTGAAGGGGAAGAAGATTGTCCCAAAGGAATGGAAACCCTACTGGAGACTATCATAAATGAAAACTTCCTAAGTTTTACTACTAACCCCGATATGCTCCTTTTCAGATGGATATCGAACCCTAGGTCATATCAATTCAAACACAGCCTCTCTAAGACACATTGTAACGAACCTGTCCAAAGTCAAGATGAAAGAAAAAATTCTGCAAGGAGCCAGGAGTTAAGTGCCAACTGACCTACAGAGGCAGAGCCATTAGGATGACAGCAGACTTTTCAACTGAAACCTTCCAAGCCAGAAGAACATGGTCATCCACCTTCAACATTCTTAAACAAAACAATTTTGAGCACAGACTGTATCCTGCTAACCTAAGCTTCAAAATTAATGGAGAAATGAAATCTTTTGCAGATATACAAGCACTGAGGAAATTTGCCACAATAAGACCAGCTCTCCAAGAAATACTTAGAGCTATTCTCAAAACAGACTACCACAATGGACTACCAACAAAGTAAACACCCAGAAGCCAAATGTCAAAACTTAGCTTCCATGATGGTGCAAAGGATAAGACTACACAACAGACTTTCACAAAATAAGATGAACAGAACTCCACCACACTTAATCAATTCTCTCCATAAATGTCAATGGACTGAATTCACCCCTGAAGAGGCACAAGGCTGGTTGATTGGATCAAAAAGCACAAGCCATCCATATGCTGTCTCCAGGAGATACGGCTAGCCTTGAAGGACAAATCAAGACTCAGAGGTAAGGGATGGAAAACAGTATTTCAAGCAAATGGAAATCAGAAGAAAGGAGGGGTCGCAATCCTATTTTCAGATCCAAGCAGATTTAAAGCAACTAAAGTTAAGAAAAAGATGGACACTTTATATTGTAATCAAAAAACAATACAAGAAGACATTTCAACTTTAAATATTTATGTACCCAACTTAAATGCTCCCAGATTTCTGAAACAGACATTAATGGGTCTTAGCAATATGATATCTCATAACACCATAATGGTTGGGGACTTTAACACCCCTCTGAAAAACTGGACAGATCCTTTAAACAGAAACTAAATAAAGATACAAAGGACTTAAATGTGACCCTAGAACAAATGGGATTAATATACATATACAGAACACACCATCCCAAAGCTAAGAAATAGAATATACATTTTTCTTGTCAGCCCATGGTACATACTCCAAAATCGACCACATCCTAGGATACAAATCAAACCTCAGCAAAATTAAAAGAACCGAAAATACACCTTGTATCTTCTCAGACCGCAAAGCAATAAAGATGGAACTCAACTCAAACAAAAATGTTCATCCCCATACAAAGACTTAGAAATTAAACAACCTTATGCTGAATGATAGTTGGGTTCAGGAAGAGATGAAAGAAGAAATCGTTAAATTTCTCAAACATAACAACAATGAAGACACAAGTTACCAAAATCTGTGGGATACGGCAGAAACAGTCTTAAGAGAGAATTTATAGCATTAGATGCCTACATTTGAAAAACAGACAACACATCAATCAAGATTTCCATCGCAATTGCAACAATAAAAATAGACAAATGGGACTTAATTAAACTGAAAAGCTTCTACACAGCTAAGGAAACAACCCAACAACCTTCATAAAGGAAAAAGATACTTGCATATTAAGAACCAGACAAAAGCTTGATAACTAGGATCTATAGAAAACTCAAATTAATCAACAAAAAAAAGACCCAACAACCCCATATTATCACTGGGCAAGAGAGATGAATAGAATCGTCTCTAAAGCAGACAGACGAATGGCTAGCAAACATATGAAAAAATGCTCATCATCCCTAATCTTCAGAGAAATGCAAATCAAAACCACCCTGAGTTATCACCTAACCCCAGTGAGAATGGCCCACATCACAAAGTCTCAAATCTGCAGATGCTGGCATGGATGTGGAGAGAAGGGATCCCTTACACTGCTGGTGGGACTGCAAACCAATACAACCTTTCTGAAAGGAAGTATGAACAATACTCAAAGAACTCAAATTAGACCTCCTATTTGATCCAATCCCATTACTAGAATTACCTAGAAGGAAAAAATCCTTTTACAATAAGGATTTGCACTAGACTGTTTATCACAGCTCAATTTATAGTCACTAAAATGTGGAAACAGCCTAAATGGCCACCAACCCAGGAATGGACTAACCAGCTGTGGTACACATATACCATGGAATACTAGTCAGCCACTAAAAAAGATGGAGACTTTACATCTTTTGTATTAACCTGGATAGAGGTGGAACACATTCTTCTTTGTAAAGCATCACAAGAATGGAGAAGCAAGAATCCAATATACTCTGATATGAAGGCAGTAGATGAGCTAATACAAGGGGGTGGAGGTAGGGGAATGAGCAAGTGGTGGTGGGGACAGGGGTCATGGCATATGGCATACCTCTTGTGGGCAGGACACAATTATAAAAAGGACTTTATATAACAAATGCAATCAGTGTAACCTCATTCTTTGTACCCTGAATGAATTCCAAACACACATACATACATCTCCCATCACCTTACCTTCCCCTCATGGTACTCATATCAAACATTCTTGAAAATGTCATCTTCCTCTGTGTATACACGTTTTTATCTCCTCCTACCTCTTTAACGCCAATCTGATTTTGACCAGCATCACTGTGTTTAAACCATGCACCTCACTGCCCTCCTCTTCTCCCCACAGATGATCCCTCTCAAGAATTTCCTGTGAACCCTCAGATCCGTTTTTTAAATAAGTCTGCAATTTATGGGTAAAATTATGAAATACATAGTATAGTATTTTGAGTAGCTGGTTTTATATGTCTGGCATCATAGTATGCATATTATTTTGCACCTTTTTTTAAAACTCAACATTAAGTTTTTAATTTCTACATGCTTATGCAGTCCTTCTCCTGCTAATGGACATATAGGCTGTTTATAATTTTCTGCTACTAAAAACAGTGGGCTTAGTGTAAGACCCTAAGGCAGCAGTTCTCAACCTGTGGGTTGCAACCCCTTTTTAACAATGAAAATACATTGCAGCATTAGGAAGGTTGAGAACCACTGCCTTAAGGGAACATACACCAAAGCAGAACTGCTCTACTACATGGCACACACATTTACAATTGCCCTGGATACTTTCACAATCATTGTATCAGTTTCACTTCCACCAGGGGTATCCTCATATATCCTTGCTAATACTTGATATTATCAACTTTTACATTTTTGCCAACTTGGTGGAAATAAAATAGAATTTCTTTGGATTAGTACTGAAGATCAAGACCCTTTCATGTAACATTCACTTCTTTGAACTGTCTGGTCACCTATCCTTTCACCATTTTTCCATCAGACCATTTTTTTCTTTACAGTGGTTTTTCTTTATACATTCTGGATGCAAATTCTTTGTTTATATGTTAAATTATATTTTCCTATATACATTACTATGCATAGTATCTTCTCTTGAAGTTTGTTCATGAAATTAGGCACCAGTGTTTTTAATAAGTAATGCAGGTGGTTCCAATGTGGAAACAGACTAGAGAAACAGTGCTGCTTAAATATTTCAGAAATAAATTCTAAGAATAACGAAATGATAAAACTTAACATAATAGATAACGGGATATGGTTATTATGTTGCATTTCCAATTGGCCTTATCACACAATTAGCATGAAATCACAAACAGGTAAGAGATAAAAACAAAATCTCACTGTGTATTCATGTTACATTTCTTTAGTTTCTCTTCCAATTCAGGTATATGTCGGAGGTCTGCTCCAATAATGGCATATCTTTTTGAATCCAACATGTGTCCATCTGCAAATACAAGCGATTATTATTTCGATAGAAATTGATCAAAAAGATAATTCAACGGACATGACTTTTTTTTTTTTTTTTTGGTAGACACAGGGCCTCAGTATGTTGTTCAGGCTAGTCTCAAACTCCTGGCCTCCAGCAATCCTTCTCCCTCCGCCTCCTGATGTGCTACGATTATAGGCATGAGCACTGAACCTAGGCCCTGGATTCAGCTTTTCAAACTTAAAGTTACTTTACTTTTGCCCCATTATAAAAATACAAGCTCATTGTTAAAGAAAAACACAAAGTCAGACAAGAGAGTGAAATGTAACCAAAATCACACCTTCCAAACACAATTATGTCTTTTAGTTTACTATGTGCTTAAGTTCATATATACAACAAAAACACATTCTTTCCCTCTCTCATGTGTGCACACACATCCTGAATAGATAAAAGACCCACCCACCTCAGCCTCCTGAACAACTGGAACAGTAGGAACATGGCACCATGCCTAGCTTATTTTTTTTTTTTTTTGAGCATCTCACTTTGTTGCCCTCAGTAGAGTATGTGGCATCATAGCTCACAGCAACCTCAAACTCTTGGGATCAAGTGATTCTCTTGTCTCAGCCTCCCAAGTAGCTGGGACTACAGGCACCCCCCACAATGCCTGGCTATTTTTAGAGATGAGGTCTCACTCTGGCTCAGGCTGATCTCCAGCTCCTGAGCTCAGGCAATCCATCTGCCTCAGCCTCTCAGAGTGCTAGGATTACAGGTGTGAGCCATTCATGCCCAGTCCCTTTTTGCTTTCTAACATTTCTGAAATCCAGACGCATCTAACAGGTAATGATGCATCAGCTTAGTTGCATCTTTTCTTTCTTATGGAGAAATAAATCATGGTGATTCTTACCATCACACCCTTGTAGATTTGATGAAATAATTTCTACACAAAATTTTTGTCAGTTTTATTATCACTTCTCCCCAATTTTCATTCACACGTACATTTATTTTTATTCAAAGTAACTATGAAGGACCAGTCTAAAAAACTGTGCCTACATGAGACACAAAAATAAAAGAGACTAAGAAAAAAATCCGCAATGAAAAAGGCTGACAACAGACCTTTACCACAGAACACATCTATTTGTTAAGGGTTCCTACAAATTGAAAAGAAACTACAAAATGCAACTAAAAAACAAACAGGCAAACAAACAAACAAAATTTACAGAATAGTCCCAAAAGCCAATAAAACACATGCCATTTTAATTAGCATTTAAAGTTATATGAATTTTTTAAATAACAGGGCATCATTTTCACCTATCAGATTCATAGAAATTTTTAAAATAATACTAAGTGTTATCACAGAATGGGTTAGTGATCTCAGAAGTGGGCTCCTGAGAAGAGGATGAGTCTGAGGCCCTTTCCTTGGTCTCTGTCACACACTCAAGCTCTCCTGCCCTTCTGCTTTCTGCCATGGGATCATCATGGGATGACACAGCAGAAAGGCCCTCACTAGATGCAGGCCTCTCCACCTTGGACTTGCCACCCTCTGAAACTGTAAGAAATAAATCTCTGTTCTTTATAGATTACCCAGTTCTAGGTATTCTGTTACAGCAACACAAAATGAACAAAAGGGTGCAGGGAAAGGGAAACCTCACACTACTGAAAACATAAATTAGTAAAATAGGACTAGAAAAGCAGTTTGGCACTAACTGTTAGAATTCTAAAGTGCAATTCATGGAACAAGAAAGTCTTGCAAATCTACACAAATGTATGTATTTGCTACAACATTGTTTAATGTAAAAACACAAATAAGCAGCAATCTAAATGATCATTAACAGAACAGATTAAATAAAATGGAATTTCTGGCAAAGGGGATACTACAAAGCCATTAAAAATGAGGCAAATCTATAGATGCTGACGTGAAAAGATGGCCATGATTTATTAGGAAATGAAAGGAGCAAGTTATAAAATAGCACATATAAATTATTCAGTGTTTAATAAAATACATACTAATCTTTATTTACACATAATAGTACAGACATTCAACAAATATATACCGAGGTACAACTTATAGCTATTAATCATGTATGTACATTCATTTGACAAAAATTTATTAAAACTTTTGTGTGCCAGGCGCTAGAATATATTTATGTGTATCTGTTTATCTGTCTCTAAGTAGATTGTTCACCTGTGGTTAGAAAACACTCTGAACATTGGTTATTGCACATGTGAGGTTGGGATTATGGAAGGTCTTTACTTTCTACTTCACAATTTCTACATTGTTCAATCAAAGGTAATACAAATACATATCTTTCATTATAGGCCATCATTCTCACAGAAATATTAACCAAATATATATAAAAGTATAACAGCAAAAGTGCAGAGAAAGCAAAACAGTCATAATGTTTCAGTCAACACAAACCACATGTACAACAGTGGTCTCAATCTATGATTATAACGGAGCTGAAAGATTTTTATCGTCCAATGACATGGTAGTCATTAGCACAACACATTACTCATGTGTTTGTGGTGATGCTGGTGTAAACCAATTACTGCATTACAAGTCATAAAAGTCTAGCACATACAATTATGTATAGTATGTAATACTTGACAATGATCATAAACGACTATGTTAATAGGTTAGGAATTCACAATACTATACTTTTATCACTCTTTGAGAGTGTACTCCCACTAATTTAATAGAGGTTAATTGTATAACAGTCTCAGGCAAGTCCTTCAGGAGGCATTCCAGAAGATTGCACTGTCATCATAGGAGGTGACATGTCTAAGCCTATTATTGCCCCAAAGACCTTCAGGGGAACAAGACGTGGAGACAGAAGATAGCAATGATCTTAACCCTGTGTAGGCCTAGACTAATGTATGTATTTGTGTCTTAAACAAAAGTTCAAAAGTGAACAAAAAAATTTAAAAGTAGAAAAATGATATATCAAATAAGGATATAAAGGAAGAAAATATTTACATACAAATCAACATGTGTCACTGTTATTTTAAAACGTGAAAGTTTAGAAAGTAAAACATTACAATAAACTACAGTTAATTTATTATTGAAGAAAGGAAATTTCTATAAGTATAGTGTTGACTAACACTGTTGCACTGTTCATAAAGCCCACAGTAGTGTACGGTGATGTCCCAGGACTTCACATTTACTTACTGTGCACCCACCAACTCACCCAGAGCAACTTCCAGTCCTGCAAGCACCATCTGTGGTAAGCGCCCTATACAAGTGTACCATTTTTTATCTTCCAGACCAAATTTTTACTGTACCTATGTTCAGATATATTGACATACACAGATGCGTGCCACTGTGTTGTAATTCCCTACAGTACTCACTGGAGTAACATGCTACATAGGTTTGTAGCCTGGGAGCAGCAATGGGCTCTGCCACCTAGCCTGCTGTATAGCAGTCGCCACTATCTAGGTTTGTGCAAGTGCACTATGTGATGGTAACTCAACCACGAAACCACCTTAGAACATGTCTGTTGTTAAGAGACTCATAACTGTACACCATCATATGATAAAGCTTCAATAGGTACTACTTGCAATTTGTATGAGTGAAATAAAGGGCAGGAAATATATTCTCTGTGGAAATTTTATTGGGACTCCAGCCACTAGAAGGACAAGTAATATGTTAAGGTTGTACACAAAAAAGAGTTATCTAGTCGCTGGATGGTTCACGGCAGTGGTTATTTAATTTTATGGTTGGGGGTCACCACAACATGAGGAACTGTATTAAAGGGTTGCGGGATTAGGAAGGTTGAGAGCCACTGGTTTACAGTGTCATCATGTTGACCATTTGGAAGGCCATATTCTCTGAATACATTCCCTGACCTGAATTACTAATTCAACTTCAACTTCTGTCAGAACAAATGGAAGATTGTGGTAGGGACTTAACCATAATTTGAAAGGCTTAGAGATGACAAAATGCTAGAAGTATTCATAATTAAAAGTTGAGAAGAAAAATTGGGATGGGGAGAAATACACTATGGAGGCCAAGCAGACAACAGACTGGAGCGAAGCAGGCCACACATAAGATAACAGAGAGCGCTGGCGACAGACCCAGAGAATCACAGACTCCTCTGAATGAGGGGTCGCCCCCAGCTATCGCTATGCAAGAATCAAGGTCTAATGTTGCCACATACTCTGATTTATATAAGGAAAGCTGGAAATTGAGATTTTCGTGAAAAATCTACTTTTTAATTATTGGTAACTAATTCAAATTCTTTTAAAAAAGAGTTAAGATTGGAGAACCAAGGACCTCATACAGAAAGTTGTTTTAAATTCCCTAATGAATACAAATGCAACTGTGATACAAGTGGAAATGTATCAGCGGAAGTATTAATAAATGTTATACAACTGATATCATGGAGATATAGAGTAGAGAAATGGTTACCAGAGGCTCGGAATGGTGGTAGGAGAGGGGCATAAAGTAGGGATGGTTAATGGGTACAAAATTACACTTAGAACAAAAAATATTTGATGGCACAATTGAGTGACTATAGTCAACAATAAGTTATTGAATATTTTAAGAGTGGAACAAATATGGAGAGAAAGGAATTCTCATATACTGTTGGTGGGAGCGCAAACTAGTACAGCCTCTATGGAAAGTCATATGCAGATACCGCAAAGAACTAAAAGTGGACCTACCATTTGACAATCCCACTAATGGGTATTTACCCAAAGAAAAAAGTCATCTTACCAAAAAATTGTAGCACATTGATAATCATAAGATGTGGAAGCAATCCATCTGCCCACCAAGACATGCATGGATTAATAAAATGTGGTATATGTATACCATGGAGTACTACTCAGCCCTAAAAAATGGTGAACTACTAACTTTTGTTAACAACGTGGATGGTACTAGAGACCATTCTTCTAAGTGAAGTACTGTGAGAATGGAAAAACAAACACCGTATGTACTCACTATTAAACTGGAACTAATCAATCCACACTCACGTACACATTTGGCAGTAAAACTCAACAGAAAGCAAACAGGTGGGAGAGGGCAGAAGGGGAAAGGTAAATTCACAAGAGGTACAATGTATACTATTCTGGGTGATAGGCACACTTGTAACTTTGACTCAAACTGCACAAAAGCAATTCAGGTAACCAAAGCATACATACCCCTATAATATTCTAAAATAAAAAGAGAGGAACTGGAAAGATACCAACCTAAGGAAATGATAATTGTTTGAGGTAATGGATACCCCAATTACCCTGATTTGATTGCATACTATATATGTGTACTAAAACACTACACATATCCTATAAATATGCACAACTATTATCTACCCATAATAATTTAAAAAAATTTTAAAGATGTATATGTTGTATACCCACACACATACACCTGCCCCTCAGAAATACAGCAAAGACGCTTACATAGTCCACATTATATGACTCAGGTTAAGGATACTTGCCTATCTGAATTGTATCCTCTGAATGTAATTCTATAATGGGGTTGAGAAGGGGAGGCTTGTATCTGTGGGAAGACGAGAAAGCAGTGAAAGTCAATTTACTCACAAGCTCATTTACCACAAAAATGCAGATATTCACTATAGAAATGGCCAATATACATATGGCTACTTTCAAAGCAAGTGCCATGTAAAAAGGCCTCCGTTTAATTGTATTTGACTCGAGGCACATAACAGTAAAACTTCAGTGGATACGGGTCTCAGGTTATGTCAACTCAGCATTATACTCGGCATTTGATGTCAAAATCACAATCTGATCATGAAGCACTTAGATTTAAAAAAACCTAAAGATACGTTCACAAGAATGTTTCAGTAATTTTTAGCCATCTCTAGTTTCTTGCCTACTGTCAATCAAACCTTTTTAGATAGCTATTATTTGTGACCGGCAATCAAAAGAATTGACTCTTAAGTAAATTTAAAGTTCAGAAACACTTATAATTCCCTCAATCCAGAATATGCAAAAAATCAAGAAATCAGAGCCAAATTCAGTATCGCAAAAACCAACACAAACACAAATCCTTTTTTATCCCGGGAAACCATGCCTGCCCTTAAGTTAGAGTCTTTAAAGCAGCATAGTAGTACTTTGCCATTCCCAAAGCATCAGAATTGCCATTTCTTATTTGAAGGGAATATTTAATTTCAAAATATGAGTTTATATTAGGAAAAGGTAAAAAACTTATTTTCATAAGACAAACTAGAAAAAATACAGTTTAAAAAATACTCCTATTTGTAAAGATAAGACATCTCTAAAGGACAAGTTGAAACTATTAAAATGTTCTTAAATATAGAAATTAGGATTTTATTTATATGACTAAATGAGGGTGGGGGTCAAGAGTATAGTTCAAACAAGTAAGATCATCTTGGGCCTGAAGTCAAGATCTAAATCTCAGATGCACTCTTTCCTAGCTAGGTGACCTTGCAATAATTAACATTTTGAGCTTTAATATCCTCAAACTGCAAAAAAGGATCATGACGACCCTTAATCCTTGGGTGTGCTGCAAGGAATGAATGACAGAATCCTAGTGAAGCACTTGACATGGTATTAGGCAAAGAAAAGCTCTCAGACTCAGCAAAGACTGCAAATGTATCATCTACAACTTTGCACACTCTTTGAATGGCCCCCCAAATAGCTCATATATAATTTCAGTCTTGCATTCATTCATTCACACATAAAAAAACCTATCCATTACACATCTACTGTGGGTTAGATAATATGCTATGCTCTAGAGATAAAGAAGTAAACAAAAAAATACTAAAAAATTCAGATTGTTGGGCGGTGCCTATGGCTCAGTGGGTAGGGCACTGGCCCCATATACCGAGGTTGGCAGGTTCGAACTCGGCCCCGGCCGAACTGCAACAAAAAAATAACCAGGCGTTATGATGGGTGCCTGTTGTCTCAGCTACTTGGGAGGTTAAGGCAAGAGAATTGCCTAAGCCCAGGAGTTGGAGGTTGCTGTGAGCTGTGAGCTGTGATGCTACCGCACTCTACTGAGGGCGACAAACTGAGACTCTGTCTCTAAAAATAAGAAAAGTGCTGGCCCCATATACCAAAGGTGGCGGGTTCGAACTCGGCCCCAGCCAAACTGCAATTAAAAAAAAAAAAATTTAGACTGGTAAACTATGACAGGACTTTTTATAAATGTTCAGAGAAATCACATTAATGGATACATTGAAAATTCGCAAAAGGGCATTGCATTTTGAAGACTGTACAACACAATGGGATGATGGTCCCAGGGCAGGGTCAGAAGAAAGCAATACTCTGAAATAAGGCCTCTGGCATTCAAACCTGCCATCAACTCAGAGCTGGGTCTGATTCTACCTGGCTCTTTTTCTTCTAGCCAAAGCCACACTTACTTGATGTTGTGCAGCTTTCTGGAGACTATCATTGGAAAGTCCACTTCAAAATATTTATTTGGAAGAAGATCTTCATCCTGGGGAAAGGCACACAACAGGCTTTATAAGTATTTCTTCACTCACACATTTACTGATCATCTTGTATGTGGCAAGCACTAGGTACCTAAGAGCAATGAGGCATCTGAGGATTTTATTTATTTATTTTGTGTGTGTGGTTTTTGGCCGGGGCTGGGTTTGAACCCGCCACCTCTGGCATATGGGACCCGTGCCCTTCCCCTTTGAGCCACAGGCGCTGCCCGCATCTGAGGATTTTAAATCAGAGGACTGAAATGGTCAGAAACGTATTCTTCAAATTACTTTCCTGGCATGAGGAATAGATTTGAAGAAATCAAGAATGGATGATGGAAGGAGGCCACGGTAGTCATCCGTGAACTAGTGAGTGACAGCAGAAAGAGGAGTAGGGAGAAGGGGCTGGGAGGTAGGAGGCAGGACACACAGTAGTTTTCAAAAGACAGATTGTGATCTATCAGGGAGGGGTAGAAAGTCAACATGGTGGTATATTTTGTTTTTCTTGAGACAGGGTCTTGTTCTGCCACCTGGGCTAAAGTGCAATGGAACAATCAGCTCCCTGTAACCTTAAATTCCTAAGTTCAAGCAATCCTTCCAGCTCAGCTTATAGGCGTGCAAATATGCTGGGTTTTGATCAACATTGTTTAAGATGAGATAGAATTAAACAGCTAACATCAGAAAGCATCACTTGTATGAAGGATAAATATTATTTTGTGATAGCTCTTTTCCTGTGTGGAGTACGGTGGAGTGGTAAAAAACAGACACTCTGGAGCTGAGCGGCAGGGTTCAAATCCCAGTTCCATCATTTATTTGCTGTGAGGTCTTAAGTCACTCAACTTACTGAGTGCCTCTGCCACAGATTCCGCATGTGCAAAGTGGGGTTATGAGAATAGTTGAGGGTAATACACCAGGGGCACTCACAATAGGGCCTCACCGTAGCAAGTACTGTGTGTGCCTTTATTGTTCACAGACACAGTGCACAGATGTGAGTCCTGGCTCAGCATGAAACATTCATTTCTTCCTTTTGGCTGCAGGCAAACAAGTGTGAAAGCTGGCCACACACCGAGCCCTGCTTCCCCTCGCCTTGTTGGTGGCTAAATTCTCCCACCTCCAAGAATGACCCACTGTTCATCCTAGTTCTCCCTCCATCTCCCCACCCCCACCATCCAATCAACCAAGCACTCAGTGCCTCAGATTGCTCTGGAACCCATTCACTCCCCCTGAGCTCCATCATCTCCTGCGCAGACTGTCACAATGCCCCTTCTGGTCTCCCAGCCCCACACCACTGCTCACATACTACACACTGCACATGGCCTTCAGTAGCTCTCCACCCTGCCAAGGCTCAGCAAGAAACAAGGCACTCCACAACCTGGCCCATATGCCAAGCTTTCCTTCAGTGCTCTGTTAACATCCAAGACCCAGAAATGTACAACTACTGTACTTATTTAAAAAGAAGAGAAGAAGGCTAGTATCCAGAACCTGGTGATGGCTTCGCAGGTGTAGGACAGGAAGAAGGGAAAGGAGAGTTAAGGGGATACATGACATGCTGTATCTAACTTGAGCACCTGGGCAGTATGAGAACCAGAGACAGAAACAAGACAGAACAGGTGTGGAGGGTCAGTGAGGGCTAGCAGATCCCATGCGAACAACACAGTAAGGGCACAAGCCACAAACCATCCTAGCAGGAAAGTCACCTTTAGCTATCACCACCCACCTAGAGAGTGGTCCTCTGTTGAAATCCAAGGGGATCCAGCCTGGGTTTATTTTTTTCAAGCTAGAAAAGATTGTCTCGCGTCATATCCAAGGAGATCTGGGCTCACAAATCAACTGTGCACACTTAAGAGTTGCAGCATATACATACCTGCCTGTAGAGTAGATCTATGTGAAAGCTATTTTAAAATGTTAAAATATATGTACAGTAAGATGGAAATAATTTTCTAAGAAATTACACAACATCGTTTAAGAACTTTTACTGACAGGGTATGAGAAGTTAAGGGTTGTCTAAAATTCCAAAAGACAATGAAACAATTAAATCCAATGCAGGAAGGACAGAACAGTGTCCTAAAGCAGTGTCCTAATGCTTTTATGGGACTTCTTACTGTTTAAAGAGGTTCCCCATGGATGAGCTCATTTGATTCTCATAAGAATTCCGAACAAGAGGTCACCATGGAAAGAATGATTCCAAAAAGCAACCTGGAACTTGTAAGAAAAAGATGTTTTCTTTCTTGCCTTTCAGAAAGGGGCAAAATGGCTGTGACAAGTGAGGCTTCAGCTTTTCATGCTATGATTCTCTAAGGCCCTTTGACATTCCACTCCAAATTGCCCACATCTCACAAGTTTGTGTGGAAAAAAGATTGTCTAGGAATAACTGTCAGAGGGCAGCCAGCAGCAGGATGTCACTAAGACTCAAAAGGCTTCAGAGACAGCCAAGATTGACTCTGCTTCTTCTTCACAGTTGACCCTTTGTTTGAAACAGAATTCCAGAAACACCAAGAAACTAAGGCTCCTTAAAGGTTTTCACTTGTTCTTTATTCTCTTGACAATACTGACTTTTCCTTAGCCCTATTCCTGCCCACTGCCTTCAACCCTTCACACAAGACAGTCTCGCACTTCTGAGATTACACAGAATGAGCTCATGCAGTGGTGGCTGCAGGAAACCCATGACTCCCAGCTAAAGCTCTGCTGGTGCAACCAGGGAACCATCACAGCTGGAGGTACATGAGACAGTAAGGCCAATGGAAAAGATTTTCCCTACACTTTAGTGATAGAAACCCCTATCACTAAAACAGAGAATGGCAAATTTTTTCTGCAAAGAGCTAGAATGTAAATATTTTAGCCATTGCAGGCCAGACAGTCTCTATAGTAACCACTTAACTCTGCTGTCATAGTTGTCATAGGACAGCTAAAGTGCAACATGCAAACAAATGGAAATGGCTCTGTTCCAATAACACTTCATTAACAAAAACAGAAAGTGGGCCAGATTTAGCTCATGGCTATAGACTACAACTCCTGCTCTCAAAGAGCAAACAATCATTATATATATATTAAGGGGAACATTAGACCAATTTAAAAAAAAAACAACAAACCCTTTTAGGTCAGGCACAATGGCTCACACCTATAATCTCAGTGCTCTGGGAGGCCGAGGCAGGTGGAGTCTTTGAGCTCAGAAGTTCATGAACAGCTTGAACAGGCCTTATCTGTTAAAAATAGAAAAACAACTAGCTGGGCATGGTGGCGCATGCCCATGGGCCCAGCTACCTGGGAGGCTGAGGTAAGAGGATCTCTCTCTCTCTCTCTCTCTTTTTTTTTCTTTTTTGGTTTAGCAGGCCGGGGTCAGGTTCAAACCCACTAGCCCTGGAACATGTGCTGGCGTCCTAATCACTGAGTTATGAGTAGGCAGATGCAAGAGTTATCTCTTGAACCCAAGAGTTTTGAGGTTTGCTATGAGCTGCAATGATGCCACAGCACTCTACTGAGGGTAACAGAGTGAAACTTAGTCTCCAGAACAACAAAAAACAAAAAAATCTTCTAACCAATATAATTATCAATATAAAATAAATTTGCACAAAAGACTTTCAGACACTATGCAATTTTCCTTCCTCATACTGACAATCTATTTCTTAGAAGGTATACATAAACTTCAGTGTACTGTGCTCAGCAATATAAACCTCAAATTTATTATTATCCCACCCATTAGAGAGAGGAAAAACAAATCACAAGACCAAGTTAATTACAAGGGCCTCAGGCTCATGGAGGAACTTCTCTAGTGGCCTCTGTTAACACTGACACAGCACATTCTCTTGCACTCTGTCTCACTCCAGTTCCTTACACCACACCACAGAACACAACATTAGAAAGACGTAAGAGATCTACAGAAGAGGAGAGGTCACCACAAAGACTCGCTCGAACCACCACAGGATCTGTGTGCAGAGGAAACAGGAAGGAATTTGGGGTTTGATGAGCTGATTCCACTGCTTGGTCCCTGTGCCAACACCACCAGCTGTGAGATCCTGGAAAATAAAACCCATGGCAGGCCCATTTCCCCCAACTGTGTAAACCCTCCTCACAGTGCTCTCTTGTTAATTCATGAGATCATGTCTGTACAAGTACTTCATAAATGCTGCTGGTTGAATCTTGAAAGAAGAATGCAGAGGGAAACATATCAAGACCACACTGAGGCCATTAACTTCTCTCTTCAGGAAGAAAAAGGTTGGAAGCACTCTGACCAAGACCTTCTTATCATGTCAGATGATTAGGGATAAAATAGGTAAGCAGGACTTGGTCTACCCCAGCAAGAAATCTGGGGAAATGCACATACCCATTACCACCATCCAAGGGACCTGATAGAAGTACCAAGCAAAAGTAGGCTTGTACGGACAAGCCTACTAATAAGAAAAGGTAATCAGTGAGCACCTTGTAAAGAAAAGGTATGCAGTAAAAACCAAGCCCAGGAGTCAGAGACCAGCAATTTAGTCCTGGTTCTGCCACTACTTAGACACACATTTCATTTCCTGAGTGGTATAATTACACCAGCACTCACACCCTAACAGGGCAGTTAAAAGATCAAATCAAAGAACAACCATAAAAGAACCTTGTATCATATCATCACCCAGCCTTGCCAATCTCCAGGTTTTACCCAAAATGCCACTGTGCAAACAAAATCTTCGTTCTCATCAAAATTACAAATGTGTTCACTCGCTGTCCCAGCAATTCTACTTGTGGATTTTTCATCCTGATATATTTCCATACATATAGAGGGAAATATTGAACAAAACTTTCTATTATCACTCTGTAACAACAATTAAAAACCTAAAATATTTGTCCGTAGGGCCCTGGTATAAAGAAACATGGTGGCCACAGGGGCATCTAGGCAAGGAGGGCAGAACTGAGACAGCTGTCACCACATAACTTTTAATGTGTTATCTTTAAAGTTTTGAATCAAGTGAACATCTTCAAAAAATTAAATCTAGGGCTCAGCGCCCATAGCACAGAGGTTACGGTGCTGGCCACATACACCGAGGCTGGAAACCCAGCCCAGGCCAGATGAGCAACAATGACAACTGCAACAGAAAAACAGCCGGAAGCAGGTGTTGCAATTTTATTTGCAGATACAGTAGGCTTTAAACCATCAAAAGTAAGGAAGGACAAGAATGGTCACTTCATATTTGTTAAGGGTAATACTCAATATGACGAGATCTCAATTATTAATATCTATGCACCCAACCAGAATGCACCTCAATTTATAAGAGAAACTCTAACAGACATGAGTAACTTGATTTCCTCCAGCGCCATAATCGTTGGAGATTTCAACACTCCCTTGGCAGTGTTGGATCGATCCTCCAGAAAGAAGCTGAGCAAAGAAACCTTAGATTTAAACCTAACCATCCAATATTTAGATTTAGCAGACATCTACAGAACATTTCATCCCAACAAAACTGAATACACATACTTCTCATCAGCCCACGGAACTTACTCCAAAATTGATCACATTTTAGGTCACAAGTCTAACCTCAGTAAATTTAAAGGAATAGAAATTATTCCATGCATCTTCTCAGACCATCATGGAATAAAACTTGAATTGAGTAACAACAGGAATCTGCATACCCATACAAAAACATGGAAGTTAAATAACCTTATGCTGAATGATAGCTGGGTCAGAGATGAGATTAAGAAAGAAATCACCAATTTTTTGGAACAAAATGACAATGAAGACACAAACTATCAGAACCTATGGGACACTGCAAAGGCAGTTCTAAGAGGGAAATTTATAGCACTGCAAGCCTTCCTCAAGAGAACGGAAAGAGAGGAAGTTAACAACTTAATGGGACATCTCACGCAACTGCAAAAGGAAGAACATTCCAACCCCAAACCCAGTAGAAGAAAAGAAATAACCAAAATTAGAGCAGAATTAAATGAAATTGAAAACAAAAGAATAATACAACAGATCAATCAATCAAAAAGCTGGTTTTTTGAAAAGGTCAATAAAATAGATAAACCTCTGGCCAACCTAATCAGGAAAAAAAGAGTAAAATCTCTAATATCATCAATCAGAAACAACAAACGAAATAACCACAGACTCATCAGAAATCCAAAAAATCCTTAATGAATATTACAAGAAACTTTATTCTCAGAAATATGAAAATCTGAAGGAAATAGACCGATACTTGGAAGCACGCCACCTTCCAAGACTTAACCAGAATCAAGTGGAAATGTTGAACAGACCCATATCAAGTTCAGAAATAGCATCAACTATACAAAACCTCCCTAAAAAGAAAAGCCCGGGAACAGATGGTTTCACGTCAGAATTCTACCAAACATTTAAAGAGGAATTAGTACCTATATTACTCAACCTGTTCCAAAATGTAGAAAAAGAAGGAAGACTACTCAACACGTTCTATGAAGCAAACATCACCCTGATCCCCAAACCAGGAAAAGACCCAACAAGAAAAGAAAATTATAGACCAATTTCACTAATGAATATAGATGCAAAAATATTCAACAAGATCCTAACAAACAGAATCCAGCAACACATCAAACAAATTATACATCATGACCAAGTTGGTTTTATCCCAGGGTCTCAAGGCTGGTTCAATATACGTAAATCTATAAATGTAATTCAGCACATAAACAAATTAAAAAACAAAGACCATATGATTCTCTCAATTGATGCAGAAAAAGCTTTTGATAATATCCAGCATCCCTTCATGATCAGAACACTCAAGAAAATTGGTCTAGAAGGGACTTTTCTTAAACTGATAGAGGCTATCTACAGCAAACCCACAGCCAATATCATATTGAATGGAGTTAAATTGGAATCATTTCCACTCAGATCAGGAACCAGACAAGGCTGCCCATTGTCTCCATTGCTTTTCAACATTGTAATGGAAGTTTTAGCCACCGCAATTAGGGAAGAAAAGGCGATCAAGGGTATCCATATAGGGTCAGAAGAGATCAAACTCTCGCTCTTCGCAGATGATATGATTGTGTATCTGGAAAACACTAGGGACTCTACTACAAAACTCCTAGAAGTGATCAAGGAATACAGCAGCGTCTCAGGTTACAAAATCAACATTCATAAATCGGTAGCCTTTATATACACCAACAACAGTCAAATTGAAAAAGCAGTTAAGGACTCTATCCCATTCACAATAGTGCCAAAGAAGATGAAATATTTGGGAATTTACCTAACAAAAGACGTGAAAGATCTCTATAAAGAGAACTATGAAACTTTAAGAAAAGAAATAGGTGAAAATGTTAACAAATGGAAAAACATACCATGCTCATGGCTAGGAAGAATCAACATTATCAAAATGTCCATACTACCCAAAGCAATATATAATTTCAACGCACTCCCTATTAAAGCTCCACTGTCATATTTTAAAGATCTTGAAAAAACATTACTTCGTTTTATATGGAATCAGAAAAAACCTCGAATAGCCAAGACATTACTCAGAAATAAAAACAAAACAGGAGGAATCACACTACCAGACCTCAGACTTTACTACAAATCGATAGTGATCAAAACAGCATGGTATTGGCACAAAAACAGAGAAGTAGATATCTGGAACAGAATAGAGAACCAAGAGATGAATCCAGCTACTTACCGCTATTTGATTTTTGACAAGCCAATTAAAAACATTCAGTGGGGAAAAGATTCCCTATTTAACAAATGGTGCTGGGTGAACTGGCTGGCAACCTGCAGAAGACTGAAATTGGACCCACACCTTTCACCATTAACTAAGACAGACTCTCATTGGATTAAAGATTTAAACTTAAGACATGAAACTATAAAAATACTAGAGGAGAATGCAGGGAAAACCCTTGAAGAAATTGGTCTGGGTGAGTATTTCATGAGGAGAACCCCCCGGGCAATTGAAGCAGCTTCAAAAATACACTACTGGGACTTGATCAAACTAAAAAGCTTCTGCACAGCTAAGAACACAGTAAGCAGAGCAAGCAGACAGCCCTCAGAATGGGAGAAGATATTTGCAGGGTATATCTCTGACAAAGGTTTAATAACCAGAATCCACAGAGAACTCAAACGCATCAGCAAGAAGAAAAAAACAAGGGATCCCATTGCAGGCTGGGCAAGGGATTTGAAGAGAAACTTCTCTGAAGAAGACAGGCGCACGGCCTTCAGACATATGAAAAAATGCTCATCATCTTTAATCATCAGAGAAATGCAAATCAAAACTACTTTGAGATATCATCTAACTCCAATGAGACTAGCCTATATCACAAAATCTCAAGACCAGAGATGTTGGCGTGGATGCGGAGAAAAGGGAACACTTCTGCACTGCTGGTGGGAATGCAAATTAATACACTCCTTTTGGAAAGATATATGGAGAACACTCAGAGATTTAAAAATAGATCTGCCATTCAATCCTGTAATCCCTCTGCTGGGCATATACCCAGAAGACCAAAAATCACAACATAACAAAGATATTTGTACCAGAATGTTTATTGCAGCGCAATTCATAATAGCTAAGTCATGGAAAAAGCCCAAGTGCCCATCGATCCACGAATGGATTAATAAATTGTGGTATATGTATACCATGGAATACTATGCAGCCTTAAAGAAAGATGGAGACTTTACCTCTTTCACGTTTACATGGATGGAGCTGGAACATATTCTTCTTAGTAAAGTATCCCAAGAATGGAAGAAAAAATACCCAATGTACACAGCCCTACTATGAAACTAATTTGGGACTCTCACATGAAAGCTATAACCCAGCTACAACTTAACAATAGGGGGAAGTGGGAAAGGGGGGGGGTAGGTGGAGGGAGGGGAATCGGTGGGATCACACCTGTGGTGCATTATTACAGGGGTATTTGCGAAACTTAGTAAATGTAGAATGTAAATGTTTTGGCACAGTAACTGAGATAACGCCGGAAAGGCTATGTTAACCACTGTGATAAAAATGTGTCAAATGGCTTATGAAGTGAGTGTATGATGCCCCATAATCATATCATTGTATACAGTTATGATTTAATAAAAAAAAAAAAAAAAAAGAAAAACAGCCGGGCGTTGTGGCGGGCACCTGTAGTCCCAGCTACTTGGGAGGCTGAGGCAAAAGAATTGCTTAACCCCAAGAGTTTGAAGTTGCTGTGAGGTGTAATACCACAGCACTCTACCTAGAGTGACATAGAGAGACTCTGTCTCAAAAAGAAGAAAAAGAAAAAAGACAAATTAAACAATCAGGGAGGGAAGAGGAGAATTTTAATTTACCTTTAATTTCCAGAAGGTGGTATCCATCCCAGCCCCAAGGTTGAGAATTTGACAATGACATTCTGTTTTCCGTAGAAATGCCTTTATAAGCTGATTGACACCATGGACTCGAGCAAAATATCCTGAGATAGGGACAGACAAAAAAGCTATCATCCAGTGACGAAAGAAGTTATCTGTATAAAACCCAAACCACCAGAAGAGAAAAACAGACAACACCTGCCTTTCTTCAGTGTCAGAGGTTTACCTCAAGACTTTATGGGAGAAATAACCTTAAAATTGTTTCTCTTTTTCATAAGGTATCTGAACCAAAATGCATATAATCTACTTAATGCAGGAATTAACTACCTTTAAAAAAATGTCTAATAGTTTCACGTACAACAGGCAAATGTTTCATATCAAAATATCTGATCCAAATGTCTCTCTTGGAAATGTGCTTTCATAGCTACAGTGAAAGCCACACAGGACCCTGGTAAAACACAAAATTGTGAGAATATATAGAAAATATTATAACATTTTGGGCCAGGAAATTGGGAAGATGAATGTTAAAGCAAAGAAAGCCACATTGCTTATACTGTTGCTATCATCTCTACCCTAAATGGGTCAGTATCTCTACATAAAATGGCATGGGTGGGGGTTGGGAGTAGGGTAAGCAAATGGTGCCTAACAAAACGACTTGTTAAGCATTGGGGTGAAGGGCTGGGGAAAGGGAGATGAGAAAAGAAGAAGAAAGGAAAACAAAGTCCATCTGCATTCCAAAGCTCTCCTGCTTAAAGTGTGTGTGTGATATGGGGGCAAGACATGATTGCAAGAGGGACTTTACCTAACAATTGCAATCAGTGTAACTGGCTTATTGTACCCTCAATGAATCCCCAACAATAAAAAAAAAAAAAAAGATAAAAAAAAAAAAAAAAAAAAAGTGTGTGTGTGACTATTAATAGAATACGACTAGTTTAAGAAAAAAATATGAGAGTAGCATGTAGAAACTTTTGCTGCAATATGGCAGAGATTACGTCTATCCAAGCCACTAATGAACAATTTACAATTGTATTTTGTATCTTTTTCATTTTTTTCTAGTAAATCATTTGTACTGTATTTTACAGAGATATGTGTGATGGATTAGATATTGGGGGGAACCATCCTCACCACACACAATAGGAGAGTGGGAGGCACTATCCTATTGGACTGGACTGCAAACCAGAAGTTCAAATCCAGAGAGAGGAAGGCTGGCAAGCTGACAAGCTGCCAGCAGGGATTGGGGGTAGGTGTCCATCCTGGCCTCAGCAGCATTTGTTAGAAGATTTGGAGGGAGTGCAAAGCAAAATACATGTTCTTAGGAACCATCACTTTAAAATTTCTTTGAGTTCCTTAAAGAACTCAGTACAGGAGCCATCTTTAGAGCCAACATTCCCAACAGAAACAAGAATTACAGTCATTTGGTCAATTTCTCCATCTGACTGAGAAGTCATGCTCTAGTCTCAAATCCTTGGACTTCCTTAATGGAAATTACTTGCAGATCCTAATCGTGTTAGTAACCCTATCACAGAACCAAAAAAAAGCAATTCTCCATCTCCTCCCTCTCAGGTTCCATACTGCTAAGGCAGAAAAGAGCTGAATTTCTCTCTTTCCTGTAAACTCTAAACTTGCCTGCAAAAGAGGAACCAGTGGTCCAGACAGCACATACACACCCGGAAACAACTTAGGTCTTGGGAGTTTATAAGAAGCAGGCATCGGAAACTGCACTCTGAAGCCATATTTTAGACATGCTCCTGAACAAGCTACCTGTTGGTACAAGCTTCAAAAGGGCTTAAATGGCCAACACCATTCATACCGTGAGACAGGAAAGGAAAATAAATCTTTCAGAATCTTGAGAGCCAGATCTTCTAAGCCTAGGCCTACTACCGTCAGCATCTCAGAGAAGACCTCCTTCATCTGAGAATTACAAGGTCTGACAACACTCTCCCTGTGACCTCCAGTGAAGGATGTCAACAGCTGTGGAAAACCCACATCCTTCAGACTTACAACCCTCAGGCTATACAGCAAGGCAGGATCCTCACAATCTCCATCCCTAGGGAAGATCAGAAAGAGACGAGAGGGGTGAAAACTCAGATATGCTCAACGTGAAATACACAAATTCCTTCAGAAAGTCTCCTCACAGAATAGCCCAATTAAATCCACAGAAATAGTCCACACATCTAGATGAGCTGTAGGCAAAACGAAGCCCTCTACCAAAACAGAGTAAATCATCGTCTTCATGTCAGTTTTATAAAAGTTTTACATTTATTTTAATCAGTATAAGAGCAGGAATGTGGCCGGGGGAAGTTTTATTTATAATTTTAAAATTAAAAGAAAAGTAATTCTTGAAAAGAAAAGTTCACAGAAGATCCACATATTTTAAGCATATGAAAATGATGATCAACCTCATCTATAAATAAGAATATAAAATAAAATAATAAGATGGTATTTTTCATTTATCAGATTAACAAAGAATAAAAAGCTTCATGATATACACCATGCTGGTGAGGATGCTAGAAATAAACACTTTCACCTACTGTTGGAAAGGGTGCATTCTGGAACTCCCCGTAAGAATCAATCTCTACAACCTGAGGCGTTCTGGCTGGGGAGATGATGGGGAGGGAGATGGTCACTTGCCTCTGTTAATTTCAGGGGCCTTCCTCTCTTTAGTCAGTCTCACAAAGTGCTGGATATAAGGGTCATGCCAGTAGCCGATGCTTACTGCAAACCTGCGGGGATGGAAAAGGAGACAGGTGAGGAGAGATGTGCAGGTTCAGGCCAAGGTTCCAGGGCCCAGGGCAAGAACCAGAGGAAAATCACCCAGCTCAAAAGGCCAACATTACAAATATAAAGACTCATCCATCCATTCATCAATATCACATTTCCCACAGTGGTCATTTCTCATCACTCTTTCCTCATGTTGCTAACCTCTTTTTCCCAGGGCCCTAAACACCAAACAACATCACCCAATACTTCATACAGAAGACTTGCAGCCATGTATTCACTCAGCTAACTCACAGGCCAGAGGTAGTCAGATAACTACTAAACAAAATGTTCTGAGCCCAGGGGAATGGAGACTCAGAAATATCTGGCAAACATCACTAAACCTTAAGTATTTCTACTGACTCTGAATTAGGTGCCAGTCATTTCACACTTAGGGAGGTCACAGTGAAGAAACCACAAATGAACAAAACATGTATTGCTTGGGGAAAATGCTATAGTAATCTATTCCCTCTAACCCAGTCCGCACTAAGAAATTAAAACTTAAGTGTTTCAAGCCTGGAAGCTGAAGCCCTGATTACCATTGGAAGCCTTCTAGTAACCATGAGTAAAAGCAGCTTTAGTACAACTGAGAAATCATTAAAAAAAACCTGGATCCCTAAAGCTATTAGGGATCGCTAAAGCTATTCTCAGCTGCAGTGGGCCAGAAGACTTCCCTACCTCTACATACAGGTTTTGTGGATAAGAAGTGTCTTCCTGTTAAGCCAATTTAAGTTGAGTTTTTGTTACTTGTAGCCTGAAGTATCCTAATTGATACCCTGTATAATAATCCCAGTATCATGCTGCTTGATAGGTAAGCTGAAATTTAAGGGGTGTGTGTCATGTCTTTAAGATAGATCCTAAGCTCCCAGAATTAGATGATATAGCTGTTCATTATGTCTACCGACAAGCCTTACTTCTGTCTTGACTACAATAGGTGCTGAATAATGTGCAGACACGTATCCCACGCCTCTCTCATCCACAGACACCCATAGAGAAGCACATGTGTTCAGCTACTCTATGCACAACCCAACACTGACACGTGCAAAATATTCACTAATAGATAGGATTTCCGACACAAGCTGTTTGTCCAAAGAACCATACCCGATGGCTGTTGCATTCCTGGCCAGGGGCCCAGCATGGCACTAGTGGGCCTGCTCGCCTTCACCTATTTTGGCACGTGGGCTGCCGCTCCCGTTAACAGGATAACTGCAGTGCCGCCTCTGTGCCGCTGGATCCTCTGTCGGCGAGGTTTGCAACCCATTCTACCCCCAGAGCCGTGGGAAAGAACCAGTGAGGAAGGTGCATCCCACGGGCCATGTGGCTGCACAAGAAGAGAGTGGCAGCGGAGCTGCCAGTGTCAAGAAAAGAGGCATTGTAGGCGGAGACAAGATGGCTGGCTGAAGCCAGCTTTCCACAGAGGCTCCCGTCCAGAAGGAGAAGTAAAGGACAGAAATTCAGTAAGTAACCTGGTGGATTAGTGATGCACCAAGAGAGAACGTTGAAGAACACATATCAACCCCACTGAGGTGAGCTGTGACCCCAAAGATACAAACAAAAGCTGAGACTTCAACCCAAAGTAACTGTTTCGCTAGGGTCGGACAGAGATCAGCTGAAAACAAGACAGAGCCACTTAGCCGCACGACACGAAACAGGTCCCCAGGTTCTTAGGCCGTAGCACTGTACGAGTCCTCGGCAAAGCTCCAGGGGAAAAGTCAAACGATGTAAAATAATCATGGAGCAAAATCAACAGAAAAACTCTGGTAACATGAATAGCCAGAATAGATCAACCTCCCCAAGGAAAGATATGGTAGATGTAACTGAAGATCCCATTCATAAATAACTGGCCAAGATGTCAGAAATCGAATTCAGAATTTGAATTGCAAACAAGATTAATAGAATAGAGGAAAATTTGGAATTAGAAATTCAAGGAGAAATTAAAAAGTCAGAATAGAAATTCGAGGAGAAATTCAAGTTGTCTCAAGAATTTAACAAATTTAAAGACAAAACCACCAAAGATTTTAATGCACTGAAGCAAGAACTTGCAGTCCTCAAAGATTTGAAAAATACAGTAGAATCCCTCAGTAACAGAGTGGAGCAAGCAGAAGAAAGAATTTCTGACATTGAAGACAAAGATTTTGAATGCTCCCAAACTCTCAAAAAGGAAGAGAAATGGAGAGCGAAAATGGATCATTCTCTCAGAGAGCTCTGGGATAATTCAAAGAAGGCTAATATCTGCCTCATTAGAATCCCCGAAAGTGATGAAGTGGCCTCGCTAGGCACAGAGGCCCTTCTCCATGAAATGATGAAAGAATTTTCCAGACATGCCAAGAGATTCTGAAATTCAGATAGCACACAGTTTCAGAACCCTGCACGACTCAGTCTGAATAAGACATTCCCCAGGCATATCATAATTAACTTCACTAAAGTTAATATGAAGGAGAAAATTCTGAAAGCAGCCAGACGTAAGAAACCCATTACCTACAAAGGGAAGAATATTAGAATGACTGCAGATCTCTCTGCTGAAACTTTTCAAGCCAGAAGAGGGTGCTCATCGACTTTTAATCGCCTAAAGCAAAATAACTTTCAACCCCAGATCCTGTATCCAGCTAAATTGAGTTTCATTTATGATGTAGAAATGAAATACTTTAATAACATTCATATGTTGAAGAAATTTGCCATAACCAAACCAGCTCTTCAGGATATTCTCAGACCTATCCTCCATAATGACCAGCCCAATCCTCTACCACAAAAGTAAACTCACTCAGAAACTTTTGATCAAACTCCAACTTCCACAGTGGCGAAAGGATTAAAAATGTCCACTGAACTTTCATAAAACTCGATACCCAAAATTTTACCAGACTTATCAATATTCTCTATTAAAGCGAATGGATTAAACTGTCCTCTAAAGAGGCACAGGTTGGCTGACTGGATACAAAAACTCAGGCCAGATATATGCTACATACAAGAATCACATCTCACCTTAAAAGATAATATAGACTCTGGGTGAAAGATTGCTCGTCCATATTTCAGGTAAATGGTAATCAGAAAAAAGCAGGTGTTGCAATTCTATTTCCAGACACAACAGGCTTTAAACCAACAAAAGTAAAGAAGGATAAGAATGGTCACTTCATATTTGTTAAGGGTAATACTCAATATGATGAGATTTCAATTATGAATATTTATGCACCCAACCAGAATGCACCTCGATTTATAAGAGAAACTCTAACAGTTTCCTTGATTTCCTCCAGCTCCATAATAGTTGGAGATTTCAACACTCCTTTGGCAGTGTTGGATAGATCCTCCAAAAAAAAGCTGAGCAAAGAAATTTTAGATTTAAACCTAACCATCCAACATTTGGATTTAGCAGACATCTACAGAACATTTCATCCCAACAAAACTGAATACACATACTTCTCATCAGCCCACGGAATATACTCCAAAATCGATCACATCTTAGGTCACAAGTCTAACCTCAGTAAATTTAAAGGAATAGAAATTATTCTCTGCATCTTATCGGACCACCATGTAATAAAAGTTGAATTCAGTAACAACAGGAATCTGCATACTCATACAAAAACATGAAAGTTAAATAACCTTATGCTGAATGACAGCTGGGTCAGAGATGAGATCAAGAAGGAAACCACAGAATTTTTGGAACAAAACGACAATGAAGACACGAATTATCAGAACCTCTGGGATACTGCAAAGGCAGTCCTAAGAGGGAAATTTATAGCACTGCAAGCCTTCCTCAAGAGAACGGAAAGAGAGGAAGTTAACAACTTAATGGGACATCTCAAGCAACTGGAAAAGGAAGAACATTCCAACCCCAAACCCAGTAGAAGAAAAGAAATAACCAAAATTAGAGCAGAATTAAATGAAATTGAAAACAAAAGAATTATACAGCAGATCAATAAATCAAAAAGTTGTTTTTTTGAAAAGGTCAATAAAATAGACAAACCTTTAGCCAACCTAACCAGGAAAAAAAGAGTAAAATCTCTACTCTCATCAATCAGAAATGACAAACACGAAACAACAGACTACTCAGAAATTCAAAAAATCATTAATGAATATTACAAGAAACTTTATTCTCAGAAATATGAAAATCTGAAGGAAACTGACCATACTTGGAAGCACGTCACCTTCCAAGACTTAGCCAGAATCAAGTGGAAATTTTGAACAGGCCAATATCAAGTTCTGAAATAGGATCAACTATACAAAATCTCCCTAAAAAGAAAAGCCTGGGAGATGGCTTTTCAGATGGCTTCACGTCAGAATTCTACCAAACCTTTAAAGAGGAACTAGTACCTATATTACTCAACCTGTTCCAAAATGTAGAAAAAGAAGGAAGACTACCCAACACGTTCTATGAAGCAAACATCACCCTGATCCCCAAACCAGGAAAAGACCCAACAAGAAAAAATTATAGACCAATATCACTAATGAATATAGATGCAAAAATATTCAACAAGATCCTAACAAACAGAATCCAGCAACACATCAAACAAATTATACATCATGACCAAGTTAGCTTTATCCCAGGGTCTCAAGGCTGGTTCAATATATGTAAATCTATAAGTATAATTCAGCACATAAACAAATTAAAAAACAAAGACCATATGATTCTCTCAATTGATGCAGAAAAAGCTTTTGATTAATATCCAGCATCCCTTCATGATCAGAACACTTAAGATAATTGGTATAGAAGGGACATTTCTCAAACTGATAGAGGCCATCTATAGCAAACCCACAGCCAATATCATATTGAATGAAGTTAAATTGAAATCATTTCCACTCAGATCAGGAGTCAGACAAGGCTGCCCATTGTCTCCACTGCTCTTTAACACTGTAATGGAAGTTTTAGCCACCACAATTAGGGAAGAAAAGGCAATCAAGGGTATCCATATAGGGTCAGAAGAGACCAAACTTTCGCTCTTCGCAGATGATATGATTGTATATCTGGAAAACACCAGGGATTCTACTACAAAACACTTAGAAGTGATCAAGGAATATAGCAGCGTCTCAGGTTACAAAATCAACATTCATAAATCGGTAGCCTTTATATATACCAACAATAGTCAAGCTGAGAAAACAGTTAAGGACTCGTATTCCATTTACAGTAGTGCCAAAGAAGATGAACTATTTGGGAGTTTATCTAACAAAGGACGTGAAAGATCTCTATAAAGAGAACTATGAAACTCTAAGAAAAGAAACAGCTGAAGATGTTAACACATGGAAAATCATACCATGCTCATGGCTGGGAAAAATCAACATTGTTAAAATGTCTATACTACCCAAAGCAATATACAATTTTAATGCAATCCCTATTAAAGCTCCACTGTCATACTTTAAAGATCTTGAAAAAATAATACTTCGATTTATATGGAATCAGAAAAAAACCTCAAACAGCCAAACATTACTCAGAAATAAAATAAAACAAAGCAGGAGGAATCATGCTACCGGACCTCAGACTATACTATAAATCAATAGTGATCAAAACAGCATGGTACTGGCACAAAAACAGAGAAGTAGATGTCTGGAACAGAATAGAGAACCAAGAGATGAACCCAGCTACTTACCGTTACTTGATCTTTGACAAGACAATTAAAAACATTCAGTGGGGAAAAGATTCCCTATTTAACAAATGGTGCTGGGTGAACTGGCTGGCAACCTGTAGAAGACTGAAACTGGACCCACACCTTTCACCATTAACTAAGATAGACTCTCACTGGATTAAAGATTTAAACTTAAGACACGGAACTATAAAAGTACTAGAAGAGAGTGCAGGGAAAACCCTGGAAGAAATCGGTCTGGGCGAGTATTTTATGAGGAGGACCCCCTGGGCAATTGAAGCAGCTTCAAAAATACACTACTGGACTTGATCAAGCTAAAAAGCTTCTGCACAGCCAAGAACACAGTAAGCAAAGCAAGCAAACAGCCCTCAGAAGATATTTGCAGGTTATGTCTCCAACAAAGTTTTAATAACCAGAATCAACAGAGAACTCAAACGTATTAGCAAGAAAAGAACAAGTGATCCCATCGCAGGCTGGGCAAGGGACTTGATGAGAAATTTCTCTGAAGAAGACAGGTGCACGGCCTACAGACACATGAAAAAATGCTCATCATCTTTAATCATCAGAGAAATGCAAATCAAAACTACTTTGAGATATCATCTAACTCCAGTAAGATTAGCCCATATCACAAAATCCCAAAACCAGAGATGTTGGCATGGATGTGGAGAAAAGGGAACAGTTCTACACTGCTGGCAGGAATACAAATTTATACATTCCTTTTGGAAAGATGTTTGGAGAACACTTAGAGATCTAAAAATAGATCTGCCGTTCAATCCTATAATTCCTCTATTAGGTATATACCCAGAAGACCAAAAATCACGTCATAACAAAGATATTTTTACCAGAATGTTTATTGCAGCCCAATTCATAATTGATAAGTCAGGGAAAAAGCCCAAGTGCCCATCGATCCACGAATGGATTAATAAACTGTGGTATATGTACACCATGGAATATTATGCAGCCTTAAAGAAAGATGGAGACTTTACCTCTTTCATGTTTACATGGATGGAGCTGGAACATATTCTTCTTAGTAAAGTATCTCAAGATGGAAGAAAAAGTATCCAATGTACTCAGCCCTACTATGAAACTAATTTATGGCTTTTATATGAAAGCTATAACTCAGTTATAACCTAAGAATATGGGAAAGGGGGAGAGGGAGGGGAGGGGAGGGGGACGATGGGTAGAGGGAGGGTGATCGGTGGGATTACACCTGTGGTGCATCTTACAAGGGTACATGTGAATCTTAGTAAATGTAGAATATAAATGTCTTAACACAATAACTAAGAAATTACCAGGAAGGCTATGTTAACCAGTGTGATGAAAATGTGTCAAATAGTCTATAAAACCAGTGTATGGTGCCCCATGATCGCATTAATGTACACAGCTATGATTTAAGGAAAAAAAACAAACAAACAAAGAGGCATACCCACAGAGTTTTATAAAGATAAACCTGTTCAGTTATCTAATTTGTATTTTTTAAACCATGAGTTATGATCCATTAATTTAAAACCAATTAGTTTGGAAAAGTACATTTTTTTTTTTTTTTACGATTTTTTTATTTTTTTTTGTAGAGACAGAGTCTCACTTTATGGCCCTCGGTAGAGTGCCATGGCCTCACACAGCTCACAGCAACCTCCAACTCCTGGGCTTAAGCGATTCTCTTGCCTCAGCCTCCCAGGTAGCTGGGACTACAGGCACCCGCCACAACCCCCGGCTATTTTTTGGTTGCAGTTTGGCCGGGGCTGGGTTTGAACCCGTCACCCTTGGTATATGGGGCCGGCGCCTTACCGACAAGTACATTTTTAAATAAAGCAAAATAGAATAAAATAGGAAAAAGCACATATTGCACATAGTAAGAAGACTTTGGCGAAACCTTGTTTCAAATGTATGTTGAGGGTGTAAGTATAATGAACTGATTTCAAAGCAATCATCTAGTGCCATCTAGTGGTAAAATCTACGTCTGCAGTTGAAACAAGAATGGCAGACTAGTAACTGCATACATGAAAATGCTCATCCCAATTTTAAGGGTTGAAAGGGGCCTTAGAAATGATGTAGCCAATCCCAACACAAGAATACCTTCAAGACCAGGTCACTGACCACTCTTCTTGATTACTACAGTCATTCCACTGCATAAAAAGAAAAAGTCTCAGGGCCACCCCTACCCAACTCCTTACAAAAGAGAGAAAGTAAAAGCCTCAGGCACCTGTGAAGAACTGGCTCAACAGATAATTAACAAAATTCCTTACTAACCTACCATGAGCAAGGACAGACTGTAGCTAAAACCAATGCCTCTCTAATTCCACAATAATGAATTACAACTTTATCTTACAGGTAACAGGAGACAAGACACAATCATATATCTTTCTCTCTACCCAGGGACATTTACATAATTGTTCCTTCTTTACTTTATTTATTTATTTGTTTTTGAGACAGAGTCTCAAGCTGTTGCCCTGTGTAGAGTGCGTGGTGTCACAGCTCACAGCAACCTCCAACTCTTGGGCTTAAGAGATTCTCTTGCCTCAGCCTCCCAAGTAGCTGGGACTACAGGCACCCACCACAATGCCCAGCTATGTTTTGGTTGTAGTTCTCATTGTTGTTTGGTGGGCCAAGGCTGGATTTGAACCCACCAGTTCTGGTGTACGTGTCTGGCGCCTTAGCCACTTGAGCTACAGGCGCCAAGCCAATTGTTCCTTCTTTAATTCCCTTATTTTTATATAAAATATAAATTTCTTGTGCCTCAAAAGAACATAATCACTTTGAATTACCAGCCCCGCCTCACCTTTCCCTTTTCTCTGCATGCCCTTAAAATGGTGAAGGTACCAACTTCCCTTTCAGAAAAACAAAAAGCCACAGCTTGTCTGCAGTTCGTGTTTTTCCCAGGAACATTATCAAAATCTCCAGGATTGAGATTTTTGCCTCATTTTCTTGCATTAACAACTGTTAAGCAACTCTGAGGAAAGTTGATCAATTTGCCTCTTTCTGGGAGCCATAATTTATGGGACTTAATACTGCTCTCTAGGAGGGGGAAAAAAAGCAGTTTCCATTCTTTTCAAGTTCAGATTATTCAAAACTATTCAATACAACTCATTTGGTCAAACAACATCTGAGTATCTGCTAACTCCTTGACACTGGGGATACCATGGTCAACGAGGAGGAGGAGAAAGACACAAATCATTGAAAGATTTTACAAGGAATGATGGTACAACTAGTAAAGAGGAGGAAGGTAAAAAGGGGAAGGTGAACCCTGGAGAATGAGAGAAAATATAATAGCTGTCCAAAAGGCATTCCAGATAAGCAGTGCAACAGAGAGAAATGCTCTGGGTGGACAGACAGTGAGCCCTCCGGCAGCACAAAGGAGACCTGAGGGCTGGAGATCAATGAGAATCAAGAAAGCCAAGAGAACCTGGAAAGGAGGGTGGAGGGAGCAGAATCAGACGCCCAGGGCCTGGCAGGTGTCTGTGTCTGTTGCTGACCTCAAGAGCATACTATCCATGGTTAGCATTATACAGGACAAAGAGGTGGTGCGAGGCCATAAGACATGACACAAATATATCTAATCACTAATTCCCACCAATTCTCACTTCCTAATGCTTCTAACATTTGTCTTTTTCCATTCCTTAAAGCCAAGTAACTGTAAGAGTTTCCCGTGCCCCTGAGAAAAAAAGGATCTCACTGTTTGGCCTTTCAGAGTGGCCAAGATACAAAAACTGAGGCCACACTGTTGGGCCCTACTGAGGGTAGTGCTGAGGGAGATAAGCATTAAGTTTCAGGATTTCAGCCACTGATCAGAGAGTAACTCATCAAATCAGAGTGTATCTATACAATGAAATACTAACCAGTCATTTAAAATGTAAGCTAGAAAAATTAGACCCAGCAAAAATATATGTCGTATAGGTGCCTATTTGTGTACCTATGTTACATAGAGAATCACCAGGGGATTAACACCAAACTATTAATAACTATCTCTCAGATTTCTTGCATTTATCTTGTCATCTATATTTTCTAAATTTTCAATACTAACCATATGACATATTTCATCAACTGTAAGATGGCATCAACTAAAAAATGAACCACCAAGAAAGAAAAAACAGTGAAAATTAAATCAACTTACTCGTATTCCCTGCAATTTTAATTTTGTGGTTACCAAAAGATTTCTGAACTTATTTAAACTGATTATCTTATCTGTCTCTTACAAACATAAAAAAGAAAAAAATGTAGCAAGACTTCATCTCTATACACAAATTTAAAAAATTACTGGGTCATGGTGGTATAAACCTTACAGTCCTAGCTAATGGGAGGCAGAGGTGGAAGGATAGCTTGCGCCTGGTAGTTTGAGGCTATACTAAGGTAGGACCGCACCACTGTATGCCAGCCTGGGCAACAGAGTGAGACAGGGATACATTCTGAGAAATGCATCATTAGGTAACTTCATCATTGTGTGATCAACAACTGTATTTACAGATAACTAGATGGTAGAAGTCTAATACACATCAAGACTGTATGAATAACCTATTGCTCCTAGGCTACAAACCTCTACAACATGTTTTCTGTACTGAACACCATAGGCAACTGCAACTAAGTATTTGTGTATCTAAACATAGAAAAGGTAAAGTCAAAAAACACTGTATAGGCTGGGTGCAGTGGCTCACACCCATAACCCCAGCACTTGGGAGGTCAAGGAGGGTGGATTGCCTGAGCTCACAGGTTTGAGACCAGCCTTAGCCAGAGCAAGACTTCATCTCTAAAACATAGCTGGGCTTTGTGGCGGGCGCCTGTAGTGCCAGCTACCTGGGAGGCAGAGGCAAGAGAATACCTTAAGCCCAAGAGTTTGAGGTTGGTGTGAGTTGTGATGGCACAGCACTCTACGGAGGGTGGCAAAATGAGACTCTGTCTCAAAAAAATAAAAAAGTAAAAAATAAAATAATACTGTATAAAAGATTAAAAAAAAATGGGGGGTGGGGGTAGAGCAAGATGGCGGCCGAGTAACAGCTTCCCTGCAATAGGCATGGTGAGTCTGGGGAGATAAGACTCCAGGCAACTCCGGCTGGTGGGATCTGCCTATAATCATCCCTTTGAGGATACAGGGAGTCAGCAAGGGATTTCTGGACCCCAAAAGGAGGACAAAAACAGTGGAAAACTGGCAAGTGGTTGCATGTGCCCGATCGACCTAATCCCACCGGCAACCATAAGTACAAGCAGCAGTGAGACTGCAAACCGGAAAGGCCTTATCCATGAACTGTTTCAGTGTTTTTGCACTTGGCACTCAGTTGAACTGCCTTGGGAAGACCTTGAGCAGGAGTGTGGACAACTTTGGGCACTGCCTAGGGCCCCAGACTGAGCCACTGAGCAGGACGGAGCTAATAGTATTCGGCTGTGGGCCGCAGGAAGCCATTGTGAGAGAACTGCCCTGGCAAGCTCTGCCCTCAAGGTCCCAGACCAAGTATCGCGTGGGAGCTATTAACCTAGTGACTGAGTAGCCTAAAGGTAGGGACCAAGCTGCCTTAGACCCTAAACCCTCAGGGGCAGAGTAAGACCGGTTTTGGCACACTAGAGCCTCGGGCTGTCGCCCTGGGTAGAGTGCCATGGCGTCACAGCTCATAGCAACCTCAAACTCCTGGGCTTGGCACCACACACACCTCCATAAGAGCTGTGCCCGCCAGGCCTCCGCATGCCCTGACCAGGAACTGCAAGAACCACACAACCCCGCATCCTCCCTCCCTCCTATACCCTCCCTGCCTCCACACAGGCCCGCTTGTCTGTCCAGGGACACTGGAAAGCCGTGTACCCTCCGGAGCCCTCCCTGCCTCTGCGCAGAGCCCTGCACTTGGCCAGAGACTGCTGGAGCCTTGGGCTCTCTGTGCCAAACTCACTGGGCGCCAGGCACTCCCAGAACCATGCCTACCGCTTCCTGTCCTGTTGCTGGATCTGGGTGTGTCACACTCTGGAGCTGCTTCCACAACCAGAACTCCCTAGCTGGGGCATCCGCAGAGGAACTACACAGGGTCACTCCCTACAAAAATCCAGCAACAATAGAGTGACCGCGCTGGGGTCTAATCTTAGAGAGACACCTGCCCAAATTTGAGGACGGCCAGAGGCAACAGTGCAAAACAATCATGAGGCAAAATCAACAGAAAAACTCTGGCAATATGAACAATCAGAGTACATCAACTCCCCCAAGGATCAATGGGACAGACACAGCACAAGATCCCATGCACAAACAAATAGCTGAGATGTCAGAAATCAAATTCAGAATCTGGATAGCAAATAAAATTGAATTAGAATTCCTAGCAGTAACCCAAAAGATACCTCAAGAATTCAACGAATTCAAAGACCAAATGACCAAAGATATTGACACATTGAGACAAGAAGCTGCAGCCCTCAAAGATCTGAGAAACACAGTAGAATCCCTCAGCAACAGAATGGAGCAAGCAGAAGAAAGGATTTCTGACATTGAAGACAAAGCTTTCGAACACTCCCAAACTCTCAAAGAGGAAGAGAAATGGAGTGCAAAAACAGATCACTCTCTCATAGAGCTCTGGGACAATTCGAAGAAAACCAATATTCGTCTTATAGGGATCCCCGAAAGTGACGAAGTGACTTCACAAGGCACAGAGTCTCTTCTCCATGAGATTATGAAGGAGAACTTTCCAGACATGCCAAGAGATTCTGAAATTCAGATAGCAGACAGTTTCAGAACTCCAGCACATCTCAACCCAAATAAGAAATCCCCCAGAGACATCATAATCAATTTCAGTAAAGTTAATACAAAGGAGAAAATTCTGAAAGCAGCCAGATGAAAGAAAACCATCACCTACAAGGGCAAGAATATTAGAATAACTGCAGATCTCTCTGCTGAAACCTTTCAAGCTAGAAGAGGATGGTCATCGACTTTTAATCTCCTAAAACAAAATAACTTTCAACCTAGGATCCTGTACCCAGCTAAACTGAGTTTCATTTATGATGGAGAAATTAAATATTTCAATGACATTCACATGTTGAAGAAATTTGCCATAACTAAACCAGTTCTCCAGGATATTTTCATACCTATCCTCCATAAAGACAAGCGTAATCCCCTACCACAACACTAAACCCACCCAGAAAATTCTGATCAAATTCCAACTTCCACAGTCACAAAAGAATTAAAAATGTCCACCGAACTCTCGAAAGGCTTATCAATATTCTCAATTAATGTGAATAGTTTAAATTGCCCTCTAAAGAGGCACAGGTTGGCTGACTGGATACAAAAACTCAAGCCAGATATCTGCTGCATACAAGAATCGCATCTTACATTAAAAGACAAATATAGACTCAAGATGAAGGGATGGTCATCAATACTCCAGGCAAATGGAAAGCAGAAAAAAGCAGGCATTGCTATCCTATTCGCAGACGCAATATGCTTTAAACCAACCGAAATAAGGAAAAATAAGGATGGACCCTTCATATTTGTTAAAGGTAATACTCAATATGATGAGATTTCAATTATTAATGTTTATGCACCCAACCAGAACACACCTCAATTTATAAGAGAAACTCCAACAGACATGAGCAACTTGATTTCCTCCACTTCCATAGTAGTTGGAGATTTTAACACCCCTTTAGCAGTGCTGGACAGATCCTCCAAAAAGAAGCTAAGCAAAGAAATTTTAGATTTAAACTTAACCATTCAACATCTGGACTTAACAGACATCTACAGAACATTTCATCCCAACAAAACTGCATATACATTCCTCTCATCAGCCCACGGGACATACTCCAAAATCGACCACATCCTAGGCCACAAATCTAACCTCAGCAAATTTAAAAAAAATAGAAATTATTCCTTGCATCTTCTCAGATCATCATGGAATAAAAGTTGAACTCAATAACAACAGGAACCTGCATACCCATACAAAAACATGGAAGCTAAACAACCTCATGCTGAAGGATAGATGAGTTATAGACAAGATTAAGAAGGAAATCACCCAATTTTTGGAAAACAACAACAATCAAGACACGACTAATCAGAACCTCTGAGATACTGCAAAGGCAGTCCTAAGAGGGAAATTTATAGCACTGCAAGCCTTCCTCAAGAAAACGGAAAGAGAGGAAGTTAATAACTTAATGGGACATCTCAAGCAACTGGAGAAGGAAGAACACTCCAACCCCAAACCCAATAGAAGAAAAGAAATAACCAAAATTAGAGCAGAATTAAACGAAACTGAAAACAAAAGAATTATACAACAGATCAATAAATCCAAAAATTGGTTTTTTGAAAAGATCAATAAAATAGATAAACCTTTGGCCAACCTAACCAGGATAAAAAAAGTAAAATCTCTAATTTCAACAATCAGAAATGGTAACGATGAAATAACAACAGACCCCTCAGAAATTCAAAAAATCCTTAACGAATATTACAAGAAACTCTACTCTCAGAAATATGAAAATCTGAAAGAAATACACCAATACCTGGAGTACGCCACCTACCAAGACTTAGCCAGAACGAAGTGGAAATGTTGAACAGGCCTATATCAAGTTCTGAAATAGCATCAACTATACAAAATCTCCCTAAAAAGAAAAGCCCAGGACCAGATGGCTTTGCGTCAGAATTCTACCAAACCTTCAAAGAAGAACTAGTACCTATATTACTAAACCTCTTCCAAAATATAGAAAAAGAAGGAATATTACCCAACACATTCTACGAAGCAAACATCACCTTGATCCCCAACCAGAGAAAGACCCAACAAGAAAAGAAAATTACAGACCAATATCACTAATGAATATTGATGTTAAAATACTCAATAACATCCTCACAAACAATATCCAACAACACATCAAAAAAATTATACACCATGACCAACTGGGATTTATCCCAGGGTCTCAAGGCTGGTTCAATATACGTAAATCTATAAATGTAATTCAACACATAAACAAACTAAAAAATAAGGACCATATGATTCTTTTAATTGATGCAGAAAAAGCTTTTTATAATATCCAGCATCCCTTCATGATCAGAACACTTAAGAAAATTGGTAGAGAAGGGACATTTCTTAAACTAATAGAGGCCATCTACAACAAACCCACAGCCAATATCGTATTGAATGGAGTTAAATTGAAATCATTTCCACTTAGATCAGGAACCAGGCAAGGTTTCCCATTGTCTCCATTGCTCTTTAACATTATAATGGAAGTTTTAGCCATTGCAATTAGGGAAGAAAATGCGATCAAGGGTATCCACATAGGGTCCAGAAGAGATCAAACTTTCACTCTTCACAGATGATATGATCGGATATCTGGAAAACACTAGGGACTCTACTACAAAACTTTTAGAAGTGATCAAGGAATACAGCAATGTCTCAGGCTACAAAATCAACACCCATAAATCTATAGCCTTTATATATACCAACAACAACCAAGCTGAAAAAACAGTCAAGGACTCTATTCCTTTCACAGTAGTGCCAAAGAAGATGAAATATTTGGGAGTATACCTAACAAAGAACATGAAAGATCTCTACAAAGAGAACTATGAAACTTTAAGAAAAGAAATAGCTGAAGATGTTAACAAATGGAAAAACATACCATGCTCATGGCTGGGAAGAATCAACATTGTTAAAATGTCTATACTACCCAAAGCTATATATAATTTTAATGCAATTCCTATTGAAACTCCATTGTCATACTTTAAAGATGTTGAAAAAATAATACTTTGTTTTATATGGAATCAGAAAAACCTCGAATAGCCAAAACATTACTCAGCAATAAAAACAAAGCAGGAGGAATTACACTACCAGACTTGAGACCGTACTATAAATCGATAGTGATCAAAACAGCATGGTACTGGCACAAAAACAGAGAAGTAGATGTCTGGAACAGAATAGAGAACCAAGAGATGAATCCAGCCACTTAACCGTTATTTGATCTTTGACAAGCCAATTAAAAACATTCAATAGGGAAAAGACTCCCTATTTAACAAATGATGTTGGGTAAACTGGCTGGCAACCTGTAAAAGATTGAAACTGGACCCACACCTTTCACCATTAACTAAGATAGACTCTCACTGGGTAAAAGATTTAAACTTAAGACATGAAACTATAAAAATACTTGAAGAAAGTGCAGGGAAAACTCTCGAAAGAATCAGCCTGGGTGAATATTTTATGAGGAGGACTCCCCAGGCAATTGAAGCAGTATCAAAAATACACTACTGGGACCTGATCAAATTGAAAAGTTTCTGCACAGCCAAGAACATAGTAAGTAAAGCAAGCAGACAGCCCTCAGAATGGGAGAAAATATTTGCAGGTAATACCTCCAATAAAGGTCCAATAACCAGAATCCACAGAGAACTCAAACATATTAGCAAGAAAAGAACAAGTGATCCCATCTCAGGGTGGGCAAGGGACTTGAAGAGAAACTTTTCTAAAGCAGACAGATGCACGATCTACAAACACATGAAAAAAAGCTCATCATCCTTAATCATCAGAGAAATGCAAATCAAAACTACTCTGAGATATCACCTAACTCCAGTAAGAGTAGCCCACATAACAAAATCCCAAAACCAGAGAAGTTGGCGTGGATGTGGAGAAAAGGGCACACTTCTATACTGCTGGTGGGAATGCACACTAATACGTTCCTTCTGGAAGGATGTTTGGAGAATACTTATAGACCTAAAAATAGACCTGCCACTCGATCCTATAATTCCTTCACTAGGTTTATACCCAGAAGACCAAAAATCACAACATAACAAAGGCATCTGTACCAGAATGTTTACTGCAGCCCAATTCATAATTGCTAAGTCATGGAAGAAGCCCAAGTGCCCATCGACCCACGAATGGACTAGCAAATTGTGGTACATGTATACCATGGAATATTATGCAGCCTTAAAGAAAGATGGAGACTTTACCTCTTTCATGTTTACATGGATGGAGCTGGAACATATTCTTCTTAGCAAAGTATCTCAGGAATGGAAGAAAAAGTATCCAATGTTCTCAGTCTTACTATGAAGCTAATTTATAGCTTTCATATAAAGGCTATAATCCAACTATAGCACAAGACTATGGGGAAAGGGCCAAGGAAGGGGAAGGGAGGGGGGAGGTTAGGATAGAGGAAGGGTAATGGGTGTGGCCACACCTACCGTGCATCTTAGAATAGGTACAGGCGAAACTTACTAAATGCAGAATACAAATGTCTACATACAATAACTAAGAAAATGCCATGAAGGCTACGCTGAACAGTCTGATGAGAATATTTCATATTGTATATGAAACCAGCACATTGTACCCCTTGGTTGCACTAATGTACACAGCTATGAATTAATGATAAAAAAAATTAAAATAAAATAAAATAAAAGATAAAAAATGGTACACTTGTATGGAGCCTGCAGTACTAGAAGTTGCGCTGGGTGATTCAGTGAGTGAGTGGTGAGTGAAGTGAAGACACAGGATGTTACTGTCCACTACTATAGACTTTATAAACACTACACACTTAGGCTACACTCAATTTATAAAACAAAACTTTTTCTTCCATAATAAATTAACCTTAGCTTACTGTGACATTTTTACTTTATAAACTTTAAATTTTTAATCTTTTGGACTGTTTTGTAATAACACTTAGCTTAAAACAAAAACACACTGTACAGCTGTACAAAAATATGCTTCTTTATATCCAAATTTTAAAAACATCTTCTATTTTTACATTTTATGTTTTTCATTTCTTAAATTTTGTTAAAATCAGGCACAAATATGTACATTAGCCTAGGCATACATAGGGTCAGAGTCATCAATATCACTGTCTTCCAACTGCACATCTTGTGCCACTAAAAGGTCTTCAGGGGCAGAAACATGCACAGAGCTGTCATCTCCTCTGCTAACAGTGCTTTCTTCTGAAATGCCTCCTGAAGGACCTGCCTAAGGCTATTTTACAATCAGCATTGTTTTAAGTATAAGGTATATATTCCAAAATAATCAGTGTAATACCTACATAAACCACTATCAGTTATTTATTATAATTTTTAAGTATTATGCACTGTACATAGTAGTGACAGGAATTTTTCAGCCTTTTTTTTTAAGAGGCAGTCTCACTTTATCATCATAGCGTGCCTCAGTAGAGTGCTGTGGCATCACAGCTCACAGCAACCTCCAAATCCTGTACTTAGGCAATTCTCTTCCCTCAGTCTTCTAAGTAGCTGGGACTACAGGTGCCCGCCACAACCCCTGGCTATTTTTTTTGTTGCAGTATGGCCAGGGCCAAGTTCAAACCTGCCATCCTCAGTATTTGGGATGGTGCCCTACCCACTGAGCCACAGGCACAGCCCTTTTCAGCTCCTTTATAATCTTATGGGATCACCATGGTGTACATGGTCCACTAAACAAAATATATGACCATAAATATTCATAATTGCAAAAATCAACTATTCTTAGCTTTAAAATTTCAAGTATGGGGGGGTGGGGAGAGGAGTAAGATGGCGGCCGAATAACAGCTTCCTTGCAACTAGACTCAGTAAAGTCTAGGGAGAGAAGACTCCAGGCATCTCTGGCTTGTGGGATCTGCCCAGAAACATCCCTTTGGGGACACAGGGAGTCAGTGTGGACCTCTGGACCCCATGAGGAGGACAAAAGCAGTGGAGAACTGGCAAGTGGTGTGTGTGTTCACTTGGTCTAATCCCACCAGCAGCTATAAGTACAGCAGCAGTGAGACTGCAAACTGGAAAGGCCTTACCTGTGAGCTGTTTTGGTGTTTCTGGACTTGGCACTCAGTTGAACTACCTTGGGAGAACTTGAGCAAGAGTGCGGAGAACTTTAAGCATTGTCTAGGGCCCCAGACTGAGCCACTGAGCCAGACGGAGCTAATAGTGTTCGGTTGTGGGCCCCGCAGAGCCATTGTGGGAGAAGTGACACAGCAAGCTCCACCCTCAGGGTTGCAGAGCAAGGATTGGGCGGGAGCGAGTAATCTAGTGACTGGCAGCCTAAAGGCGGGGACTGAAACACCTTAAAGCTTTAGCCCTCAGGGGCATACAGTGAGACAGCTTTTGACACACTGGGTAAGTGGATAGCCACTTCAGGAGTGATCCCAGTGACAGGTGCTGCGAAAGCTTCTGCTTAGCCAAGGTTAGCAGTTTAAAGTGCCTTTTAAGCTGGCTTAAGAGAGATTTAGGCCCTCCACCCTGTGAGGTTTGAGAAATCAGCAGAGGCCTCCAGTCTCCATCTCATACAGTTGTACCAGCATTGTGATTAACATCTCATACCCCAGAAGATTATCTGTTGCCCAGACAATATCCAGCAAGATATATATACTGCTTTGTTTTTGGTTTTGTTTTTTACTTTTTTTTTTATTTCAACATTTTCCCTATAGATTTTTCTTTTTTTTTCTCTTCCTTTTCTTCATTTTTCTAGTTTAATACAATTTTTTCCATTGTTGCCCTTTTGCAACAATTAGAACTTCATTTTTGCTAGTGTTTCTACCCCTATTATTTGGTGTCTGCAGACATCTCTAATGAAACTTTCCAAGCAAGAAGACAATGGTCATCTATCTTTAATCTGCTTAAACAGAATAATTTCCAGCCTAGAATTCTATATCCTGCTAAGCTAAGCTTTAAAATTGATGTAGAAATCAAATCATTTACTGATATACAAACACTGAGGAAATTCGCCACAAGACCAGCTCTATAGGAAATGTTTTAACCTGTTCTGCACACTGACCATCACCATGGATCAGCAGCAAAGTAAGAACTCAGAAATTAAAGGACAGAAGCTAACTTCCACACTGATGCAAAAGATAAAACTAAGCAATGGACTCGCACAAAGTAAGAAGAATAGAACACTACCACACTTATCAATTATCTCAATAAATGTCAATGGCTTGAATTCCCCACTGAAGAGACATAGATTGGCTGACTGGACCAAAAAACACAAGCCATCCATTTGCTGTCTGCAGGAAACACACATAGCTTCAAAAGACAAATTAAAACTCTGAGTTAAGGGTCATAAGACAAATTTTCAGGCAAATGGAATTTATAAGAAAAGAGGAGCTGCAATCTTATTTTCAGATATATGTGGATTTAAAGCAGCTAAAGTCAAAAAAGACAAAGATGGTCACTTTATATTGATCAAGGGAAAAATACAACAAGATGACGTTTCAATTCTAAATATTTATGCACCCAATTTAAATGCTCCCAGATTTTTGAAACAGACTTTACTCAGTCTGGGCAATATGATAGCCTATAATACTATAATACAGGGGACTTTAACACTCCTCTTACAGAGCTGGACAGATTCTCTAAACAGAAATTAAACAAAGATATAAGGGACTTAAATGAGACCCTAGAAATGTGCTTTATAGATGGATATAGAACATTCCATCCCAAAGATAAAGAATATACATTCTTCTCACCGCCCCATGGAACATTCTCCAAAATTGATCATATCCTAGGACACAAAACAAACCTCAACAGAATCAAAAGAATTGAAATTTTACCTTGTATCTTCTCAGACCACAAGGCACTAAAGGTGGAACTAAACTCCAACACAAAGGCATGGAAATTAACCTTATGCTGAAAGACAGCTAGGTGCAGGAAGAAATAAAACAGGAAATCATTAACTTCCTTGAGCACAACAACAATGAAGACACAAGCTACCAAAACCTGTGGGATACTGCAATTGCAACCACCACAAAAATAAACAAATGAGACTTAATTAAACTGAAAAGCTTCTGTACAGCTAAGGAGACAACGACCAAAGCAAATTGACAACCTACACAATGGGAAAGGATATTTGCATATTTTGAATCAGACAAAAGCTTGATAACTAGGATCTACAGAGAACTCAAATTAATCCACATGAAAAAAACTAACAATCTCATATATCAATGGGCAAGAGACATGAATAGAATCTTCTCTAAAGAAGACAGACGAATGGCTAAAAAACATATGAAAAAATGTTCATCATCCCTATCTATTAGAGAAATGCAAATCAAAACCACCCTGAGATAGCGAGAATGGCCCACGTCACAAAATCTCAAAACTGCAGATACTGGCATGGATGTAGATAGAAGGGAACACTCTTACACAGCTGGTGGGACTGCAAACTACTACAACCTTTTTGGAAGGGAGTATGGAGAACCCTCAAAGAACTCAAGCTAGACCTCCCATTTGATCCTGCAATCCCATTACTGGGCATCTACCCAGAAGGAAAAAAAATCCTTTGATCACAAGGACACTTGAGCTGGACTATTTACTACAACTCAATTTACAATCGCCAAAATGTAGAAACAGCCTAAATGCCCACCAACCCAGGAATGGATTAACAAGCTGTGGTGTATGTACACCATGGAATACTATTCAGCCATTAAAAAAAATGGAGGCTTTACAGCCTTTGTATTAACCTGGATGGAAGTGGAACACATTATTCTTGGTAAAGCATCACAAGAATGGAGAAGCATGACTCCTATGTATTCAATTGTGATATGAGAACAATTAATGACAGTTAATGACACAGTGGGGATGGGGAAAGGGGAGAGCAAAGAGAGAGAGGAGGGAGGAGTGGGAAAAGATAGAGCAGAGAGAGGGAAGGAGCAAGGGGGTGGGGTCTTGGTGTGCACCACACCTTTTGGGGGCAAGACATGATTATAAGAGGGTTTTTACCTAAGAAATGCAATCAGTATAACCTGGTTTCTTGTACCCTCAATGAATCCCCAAACATAAATGAAAAAAAAAAAAAAAAAAAAATAGGGGCGGTGCCTGTGGCTCAAAGGGGTAGGGCGCTGGCCTCCATATGCCAGAGATGGCGGGTTCAAATCCAGCCCCGGCCAAAAATTGCAAATAAATAAATAAATAAATAAAAGACATTCTAGCAGGAAAAAAAAAATTTCATGTATGCAATTTTAGCTGCATACTGCTTGTGGTCTTTAAGATATTTTACCACCTCCAACTTTCATTTTATTGTAGTTCTACATCTTTTACTTTCATTTTTATTTTCCATTTCCCGCTGGTTTTATTCCTGGTTTATAAATGGAAGACAGGAAGCAAAGTCTTATAGGCAAGCGATTCTGTACCTAAAGATATCTTGGATTTGTTTCCCTTCCTACGAGGTCTGCCACTTTCCTACATAGATCTCCCATAACTGGAGTGCAGAATCAACTACAAAACTGAGCCTCAATAGCTAGAAAGACTCACAGACTACAACTCCAGCCCACAGTAGACTATGGGTGCTGCCTTTTGGCTTCATCTAACATCTACTTACTTAACAACAATTAACACAATCTAAAATTGGTTTCTGTTATAAGCAGTCACTGAATATCAGGCATAAGCCTAATTAGAAAGGGATGACAGGAGGGCGAAATGTACAGGGGAATCCAATTACAAAGTTCCCCTGGATCAGTGTCCCGTATCTAACATAACACCCATATAGTGATTTGTGTTCTACCTATAAAATTTTTGCTCACCAAAGGTTACAAAGATAATTTCCTATGTTTTCATATAGAAGCTTTATGATTTTTGCTTTTATGTGTAGGTTTATAATCCATTACTAATTAACTGGGGCATACAGCATGAGATGGGCGTCGAGGTCCCCCTATACATCCAAGTCATCTAGAATTTTTAGTTAAGACTTTCGTTTCCTCCAATGAATTGACTTACCCACTCTGGAAAACAATCAACTTATAGTACACACACAAGTCTATTTCTGGACTGTCTCAATGATCTATTTGTATATCTCTACGTCAAGACCACAAAGTTTTGATTACTATAGGTTTATAGTAAGTCTTTAACATTAAGTAGCATAAAAAATTACCAGCATAGGGCAGTGCCTGTGGGTCACAGGAGTAGGGCGCTGGCCCCATATGCAAGAGGTGGCGGGTTCAAACCCAGCCCCGGCCAAAAACTGCAAAAAAAAAAAAAAAAAAAATTACCAGCATATGTTCTCCAACTGTGTTTTTCTTTTGAAGATTTTTGTGGCCATTCTAAATCCTTAGGATTTCTGTACATATTTTAGAATTAACTTACTATTTTCTTCAAAAACAGACACACAAGATTTTGACAAGGATTGCATTGACTCTAGCGATCAATTTAGGAAGAATAAAAATCTTAATAACATCAAGTCTTCTAATGTATGAACTAAGTATACTTCCCATTTAAGTCTTCTTTAATTTCACTCAGCAGTATTTTGTAGTCTTCTTTGTAAAAGTGTTTCATGTCTTTCATTAGATTTAGTCACAGTTGCTTTTGATACTTTTTTTATTTGAGACAGAGTCTCACTCTGTTGCCTTGGATAGAGTGCTGTGGCATCACAGCTCACAGCAACCTCAAACTCAGGCTCAAGTGATCCTGTTCCCTCAGCCTCAAGTAGCTGGGACTACAGGCAGCTGCCACAACACCCTGCTAGTTTTTTTCCTATTTTCAGTAGAGACAGGATCTTGCAGACAGGATCCTGCTCTTGCTCATGCTGGTCTCCAACTCCCGAGCTCAAGCAATCCACCTGCTTCCCAGAGTGCTAGGATTACAGGTGTGAGCTACCATGCATGGCATTTTGATACTATTTTAAATATTTTAAGATTTCATTTTCCTATACACGTACATACATTTACAATATATCTTATAGAATAAAAAATTCTTATGCAGAATATATAGTGAATTCCAACAAATCAAAAACAACAATATCAATGAGAATGGGCAAAAGGCTCAGTTCACAAAAGATGAAAGAGTATAGCCAATAAGCATGACTGAATTCTTCTGCTCATTTCATCCTCCTATAACTGCTGTTCCCTTTCCACTTATGCTTTACTCAATATTCAGTGACTGCTTTTACACAATAGATTGATTTTAGATATTAATCCTTGAAAAGTAAGCAGATGATAGATGAAGCCAAAAGGCAACACCCATAGTCTGCTGTGGTGGGAAACAAATCCAGGGTGTCTTTAGGTATAGAGTCTCTTATCCTTAAGACTTTGCTTCCTGCCTTCCATTTACAAACCAATGGAAGTACAGACCATTGAATAGTTGCTATAAAGACAACTGGCTAATGATTTGGGAAAAAATTAACACTACAACACTACAACCTTATAACCTCATTCAAGATAAATGAATGATCTAACCATAAAGGCCAAAACCACAAAAGTACTAAAAGAAAAAGTTGTAATAACTGGAAGTGGTCTAAGAATTGGCCAAAACCCACACACCATAAAGGTAAGATTGTTGGGTTTTGCATCATAAAGATTTACAACTTCTGAATTATGGAATGCAGTGAACAAGTTAAAACAAAGAAACAAGCATCAGTTTGACAGAAAGCACTGCAATAACTGCAAAGGTAAAGGATTACTATGTCTGAAATAGAGTTCTTACAAATCAATAATGAAAATACAAATAACGAAAGACAAACAGCCCAATAGGAAACGATATGAAGAGCGTTCACATAAAAAACGCTCTTGAGCCAACAAAACTGAGATCAAACGTGCTCAGCCTCCTATGCAATAATAAACAGTGGAGACCCCAGAGAATGGAAGGGGGTGGATGATGAGAAATTACTTACTGGATACAATGTACATTATTTGGGTTATGGATAACCTAAAATTACTGACTTCCCCACTACATGATCTACCTATGTAACAAAAGTCCACTTGTACCCCATACATACATACAAAAAAAGATGCTCAGCCTCACCAGCAATTATAAAATACAAATTACAGAGAGCTTATTTTCCACTTGCCAGTTGGTAAATAATTGAAAAGACTGAGAATATTCAACAGCAAGCAACTCATTCACCAGAGGTAGGAAGGGAAACTCATCAATACTTTCTTCTGAGGACCATTTTGCAAATTCTCTGAAATCTACTTCATAGGAAAACGCAAACATGCAAAAATGCTTGTCACAGCACTATTTAGATGACAAAACCAGAGCCACCTAAATGACCTAAAAGGATGGCAAAATAAAATACAACTAAAAGGATGGCAAAATAAAATACAACTATGCTATGGAACACTGTGCAGCCACTAAAAAGAAAGAGGCAGATCTATGTGAATGGCATGTCCAATAATTTCATTTTAGGCCAGCAGAGACAAAAGTTCACTTTTGCCAAAAAAAATTAAGATTTTAAGGGGAAAAAAAGAATGTGAGATTGATACACTAGATCTAAGATTATCACCCCTGCTAGATATTTTCTAAAATTTGATTTGCTCCTTTAAAAAAAAAAAAAGAAAACCAAAAAAACCCCATGATTAATTTTACTCTATTGATGGGCAAGTTACATAGCTAATTTATTTTCAATAGAATGTTCTAGCTGGAAAATGACACATCATCTCAAGGGATGGAAAGTAACACCTGTCTTGAAAATACTTTACATCAAAATCTCTCTGAAACAAAACTAGGAAGATATGATTGGTGTGCTGGGCCGAAGTCCTTAGTAAAAGCTTTTCAAGATGTGGCTCTGCTTATGTGTCAAAAAGGAAATATTTCGATGCATTAGAGAAATCAGATTAACTTCTGTAATTTTCATAATGAAATTTCAACCTCATAAGCCCTGGTCTGGTTTCTAGAACACATAGACCACTCAAGACAAGTAATACAAAACCAAAATTCTAAGATCTCATCAGGAAATACCATCTTGAACATTTACATTCAGTTTCTAGAAAGTTACTTCATTAGCCATCTGACAAATAATTATTTGTGCACATGGCCCAAAGACAGACACCATTTCTGCTTGGTATCCAATGCATACCAACAGGAGACATAAACATTACCAAGGGTGTCCAACCATTTCCCCCTCTGACACACAGGAAGAAAAAGAGTCTTGGGCCACACATTAAATAAGCAAACACTAATGAAAGCTGATTAGCAAAAAAGGTCTGTGCATACTTTTCAGAACATCCACTACCACAGATAAGCAAAAAAAGTCCTCACAAAATCATCAGGCAGCCCACAGGACACAGATTGGACACCCCTGCATTAAACCATGAATTTCTGAATTATAACCAATCTGATCATGACAAAGGAGACTCACAGGTTGTCACAAGAACATTAAACAGAGGCTAGATCTCAGAGAGACTTCCTGGAGGGAGCCCCATCTCAGCTAAGCCAAAAACCTTAAAGTTACACCCTAGTATCACTCTATACCCACTGTCAGAACCTCCTAGCAGCTCTACTTTGATCAACAATGCACACAGGATCTGATGGATTCTCAGAAACTCCTCTGCCACCATCCTGATCCAAGAAAGCACCAATCTCTCTCATGTGGGACATGTCCAAAGCCACACTACATGATTTCCCTGCTTCCATCCTTGCCCCCTACAGTCTATTCTTAGCAGAGAAGGCTGAAGTGACCCTGACCAAACCCAAGTAGGTCACCTGCAACATCTGTCCACACTGCCTCCCAGATTCCACCCCTGCTCTTCCCTCTCACTCATCTTGCCCTTGTTGCTCCTAGAACTGGCCAGCTCCTGCCCAAGGGCCTTTCTAAGCTGTTATCTCTGCCAGGGAGACTGTTTCCCCAGATACCCACAGAGCTCAGGGATCACTCCCCAGCCTCTGAAAGTCTTTACTCTGCGCTGGCCTCCTTAGGCCTTCCCTGGCCACCAAATTTCAAATGACAACTCCTCCCAGCGTATCTACTGCATCCACCACCATCTGACATTTGTTTCCTGGTGGCTTCCCTCACTGAATTCAACACTGTGTAAGAGCTCCAGTTTCTTTCTTTTGTTCACTTCTGGGTCTGCTATGATAAGGTGAGCACTCAATAAAAAATGATAATGACTTCCAACTAATGCCAGAGGACACATTCCAGGTAGAAAGAACAGCATGTTCAAAGTCCCCAAGGAGGGAAGGACAGAACACCTGTGAGAGACTGAAAGGATAGCACAAAGGAGGAAGAGTGATATGAAGTGAGCTGGGGGAAGGTGGGCAGTGCAGGCAGGGCTCTGGAGACCACAGAAGGGACATCAACCTTCTCACCAGAAGGAAACCATTAAGCATGATCAAATGGGCATTATACACACCTCTGGCTTCGCTGTGAGACAGAGAGAGGGAAGTAACAGTGAGTAGGGGAGCTTAGTTGGGAGACTAAGTGCCATAGCTCAGATCACAAATGACCCTGGCTTGGACTGAGATGGCATAAGAGCAGAGGTGAAGGAAAGAAAGAAGATTCCTGAAATGGTAGTGGATTAAATCCACAGGTCTGGCTGATTATAAAATAATGGGGAAAAGCAATTCCAAGGTGATACTCACCTGTTTGTACCTGTGAACCTAACTGACAAGGGACCTATTCACTGACACAGGGAGGAGGGAAGCAGCAGAGAGGAGAGTATGGGAAGGTGATCTCTAGTACAGTTGAAGGAATAGTGAATTTGAGATAATTCTGAGACATCCAACTGGAAATTCCCAGTTGGCAGTCAAATATCAGGTGACCAGATCATGAACAGGTACAGTATGCCATGCAACCAAGTGCAGTTTTATCTGGTAGCTGATAGGAAACTGAAAGGTTTTGTTTGTTTGTTTGTTTGTTTGTTTTTGAGACAGAGCCTCAGCCTCAAGCTGTGGCCCTAGGTAGAGTACCATGCACCACAGCTCACAGCAACCTCCAACTCCTGGGCTCAAGAGATTCTCCTGCCTCCACCTCCCAAGTAGCTGGTACTACAGGCACCCACCACAACACCCAGCTATTTTTTGGTTGCAGCCATCATTGTTGGTTGGCGGGCCCAGGCTGGATTCGAACCTGCAAGCTCAGGTGTATGTGGCTGGCGCCGTAGCCGCTTGAGCCACAGGCACCAAGCCAGAAACTGAAAGATTTTAAGTAACGAGATAAGATTTGCGATTATGAAAAACCAGCCTAGATAGCAGGTAACACAATCCGAAAGTGTTACAGTAGATTATGTGAGCAGCCAGAGTCCAAGCAAAAGCTGTGGACATAGGAAAGAAGAGAACATTTCCCTTCTCCTGCACAGCTACTGGGGATTTCTCTAAAATACAGACCCAGATCATGTCAGCTCTCTCAGTTAAAATCCTTCAAGGGTGGGTGCAGAGGCTCACACAAGGTGGGAGGATTGCTTAAGTCAGGAATTCAAGACCATCCTGAACAAGAGCAAGACTCTGTCTGTACAAAACACAGAAAAATTAGCTGGGAATGGTAGTGGGAGCCTGTGGTCCCAGGTACTTGGGAGACTGAGGCAGGAGGATCACTTGAGCCCAGAAATTAGAGGTTGCAGTGAGCTAGGATCACACCACTGCATTCAAGCTGGGGCAAAAGCACAAGACTATCTCAAAAAATAAATAAATAAAAATTTAAAATCCTTCAGGATGAAACCTACACTCCTTGGGACCTTCCATGATTTATTCTCTCACAATCTCTAATTCTCTCTTGCCACCCTCTCCCCATCCTTTATCAAGTTCCCCTAACACACCGTTCTGCTACAGCCTGTATGCCTCTACTCATGCAGAGAAAAGCAGCCCTGACCTCTGTGAGCCGGCCTAGTAAGCAAGGCCTTAATGTTGTTGGAAGCTGGCTGGTACACCCACAAAGACCATGTTATTCTCCTGTTAGACATAAATGAACACCAATTCAGGGGCCCTGTGCAAAAGCAATGATGAGAGACGATATAAGATTACTTGGTAATTTTGTCTAAGCACAGACAAAAGGCCACTGTGAAAAATCACAAAATGTAGAACATCTGAGTGACCACACCTTACACATTACAGTTTTAGCCCTACTGTAGCCAAACATCCTTCTAGAAAAGACTAATTGGGCTACGTGATGACAGAACTGTCCCCACCTCCTATCAGCATTCAGTCCAGAGCAAATCACTGCTCCACTGGACCTTCTTTCACATCACCCAGTCAAAACCCAAATCTAAAAGGTCTAAGACCCTTTTTCTGACATATGAGTTTGCCCTCATTGCCAAAGTACTAATCCAATTTGTACGACCACAGATGTGTTTCTGGTGCTCTTTACTGGGAGACACTGACGACTGTAATAGGAGGAAAGGATAGTTAAGCTTCTGAGAGGGAAGTGAATGGAATTTCTATATGAAGACTTCCACTTGCTATGGTAAGCAACAGGTGATACTATCTTGAGAATAAAAGAGGAGTGAGGTAAATCAAAGGTCTGATTAAAGTAGAAAATTCTTGAATTAAGTATTCTGGGAAATGGGACAGTGAGTTGACCAGAAAAACATACTAGAATTGCCAGGCTCTATTAAGGGCAAAGGTGAATTTGGGTGACATGAATTCACGGCAAGTACCAAGCTAGCCTGCTGTGTGATTTCTACCATCAGTATTCAAAGTCAAAATGGATAATTTGATTCAACCAGGGTTTTGGGTTTACTTTGACCAAACACCAAGGGAGATAAAGGAACTGCCAAGAGGATTGCTAAGTGATGGTCTATCAACTTTAAGATCAACTGAGAAAGAACAGAAGAGACGGAGTGGGACACATGAGGCGGTGTGACTGTATTTGATCCCGTTTTGCTTTTTTTACTTCAAATTAAGATATGTGCAGTATGCATAGCAATTTGTTCATAGTTTGTTTGTTTTTTTTAACTATAGTCCAACGGTCTGAGGGACAGTGAATTGGCCCCCTGTTTAAAAAGTCTGAGGATGCCTGATCTAAAGGATATAGAAAACCATGGAGGTCCCCCCACCAAAAAAAAGACAGATGTAGTGGAAATAATCAACCAAGCAGCCGGGAAAGACAAAGTTGGGTCGAAGAATATTGCATTGCTTCTCCGTGAGGCAGTGTAGCATTGGGATGGAAAATCAGTATATCATGGTGGGAACAAGCGACAGAAACAGTTAAGAAGAGGTAATCATTACAAACAAAGCATTCAAGAAAGTGACTGTGTGTAGGATGCATCCTCCACATGGACACTGAAGCCATCAAGGATGACATCAAGAACTGAAGTAGAGAGGAAAACACTGAACCAGGCACCCGAGTCTTCAATGAATTAGGTGAAAAACCAGAAGGTGGACAACAGCAGGGAGGAGTCACGCAGCTGGGCACAACAGATCTCAAAGAAACAGGATAGGGAACAGCTGGGAGAGCACAAATCTCAAGCGCCCCCCCCCCCCAATCCTAAATATGCAGGCTACAGAGAACAGAGGCATCACTGGAGAAGGCCTCAAAAAAAGGATAGCCCTGTGTTCAGGCTTAAGACCAAGGGAGGGAATGGGGAGGAGAGGGTGAGAAAATAGACGCGTGTGGATTAAGGAGTGGTGATTTCAGAGGACACAGTGAAGGTCTGGTGAGAGGGCTGGGTCACAGGGAAACAGAAAAGGGAAAACTGACTTGGGGGCATAGCATGAGGGACATAATCAGGAGAGAGGGTGGCAGAGTTAGCTACCATGGTAAGTAATGAGTAGGCAGAAACCTAACACAGTAGAACCTCCATAGCTCCACCTCTCTACACTGACCACCTCAAGTTGACCTAATTTTCACAGATCAGACATGCACCACATGTACACATCAGTACAAGAGGCCTAGTTCCTTGTGTTGACCACCTCTGTATGTTGACCAGTTTGTTACAGTCCCTTGGGTGGTCAACTTACAGAGGTTCTACTGCATATCCATTTAAAAAGTTCTAAATGGAAGGTCGGGAGAGATGGCCCATGCCTGCAATCCTAGCACTCTGGGAGGCTGAAGCGAGTGGATGGCCTGAGCTCACGAGTTCGAGATCAGCCTGAGCTAGAGTAAAACCTCGTCCCTAAAACTAGCTGGGCATTGTGGTGGGTGCCTGTAGGCCCAGCTACTTGGGAGGCTGAGGCGAGACAATCACTTAAGCCCAAGAGTTTGAGGTTGCTGTGAGCTGTGACGCCACAGCACTCTACTTAGGGTGACAGAGTGAGACTGTCTCCAAAAAAAAAAAATTCTGATAGAAGTTCATAGTGGTGATGTTCGTGATAATAGCTGATGAAAATGGGGTGGTCAGACAGTAACTATCAATTTTGAGCACCTACTATATGCCAAACACTGTAAGCACTTAACACTTAATCTTCACAACAACCAGCAGGCAGATAACAGCCTCCTGATCCCCAGGACTCTGAACTAAGGAGGAAGCAAACTCAAACAGAAGTAACAGAACTGTAGGTGCCTGGGGAGGCTTTTATTTATTTTATTTTTCAAAAAGTAAATTAATTTCAGGTTAAGTGAGGTACAAATAACCAGGTCCAAATATTTAATTTTGTTAGGTAGAGTCCCTCTTGCGGTTACATCCCACACACAAAAGGTGTGCCAAAATTGACTGGCTTTTTAAATGTTATTTTAGGGATTTTATGGCTTTAACTCAGAGTAGCAGGAACCAGCCTGACCTGCAGCAACTACATATTCAGCAACTTCAACCAAATAATACTCAGACTGGAGGGAAATCAAAATTAGTAATAATAATTTACTGAAACCTTCACTTTGTGCCAGACACTACTGGTTTGAATCAATTATCTCATTTGATCCTCATATTCAAAAGGTAGTTACGCTTGCCCAAGATTCACACAGGGATCCTTATTTAATATAGTGGCTTTTGGACAAAATTAAACGTTTATTACAGTGCAGATGCAGATCACAATACCACAAAACCCAAAAGACGTTTAACTTCTCACTATCATATCTCACAATCTCAATGCATGTTTTTTTACAGGAGCAAAAACCCAGTACAAAAACCTTTTATGAAATCACAGATGGAAATATCTGTGGACTTTATTATCCAGGAGATTGCCCCCAGATAATTCTGATTCATGAATCTAGAGGGGGGTTCTGAACATCTACATATTTTTTTATACCCCTACCAGCTATGCTGATGTGTAGTTCAGCATGGAGACTACTGCTTTGCATTCTTTGCAGTTCCAAACCCAACCTTCTTTTGCTGTGTTGAGATGTTTATACACCCACAGGACTATGGGAAACTGAGGCAGAGAACACTTGAAATTACAAGACTATTCAACAGAGTGTCAAGGAAATACATATCTACTTATACTACTCCTCTGTACTTTTCTTAGGAGGCTGAACTATTTTATAACCAACTTCCCTTTAAATTGCAAAAAAAGATTACCAATAAATTTAAATCAACCTAACACTACTGTGCTACTGAGAATTCTATTTCTCTCCAATAATTTTAGTGGTACTTTAGATTTGCTCAGTAAATAGCCAATGCGGGAAAAATTTCTAATTCAGCAACGCTATAGATTTCAGTTGTCAATAGCAACTGAAACCTGAAGAAAAGCTTCACTTGGGACTGTGCTAAGCTTTTAATATTGACATATTTATTTACTTAATCAAACACCACAAACATCGAACATATGCCACACTGCTGTAAGTCCTCTACTAATATTAAGTATTAATTAATGTTAAAATCTTCACAAACACCTACAAAGTGGGTGTTATCACCCCCATTTTCAGATGAGGAAAATGAGGCACCGAATGGTTTTGTAACTTGCCCAATTATACACAACTGGTAAGGGAAAATGTGACCATATAGCTTCAGAGTCGATGCTCTGAATGACTATGCTTAGTTTCCAAGAACCTACAAACAGAGCAAGGCTTACCGTAAAACTTTGGTTTTCCTTGCTCTACAATTCCTACATGGTACAGGCCTACTTCTCCAACCTGGAAGGCATTCCTTCAGCTAATCTATACCTCTATTTTCTTAAGGTTTCGTTCCCAGCCTAAACATCACTGTCTAAATTATAAACTCTTTTCCCTGGCTGTACTTCTCAGCGCTCAACAGACAATTGTAATTATACATTTCATAGGTCATTTGTTCCTCCTCTTTTTCTCAACATTTGTGACTTCCAGTGTGTCTGACATGTCTGTCCTGCTTATCTTCTATATCCATCATGGAATCCCCCACCAAACAGTCCAAAATAAGGAACTGAAATAAAGTAAACTCCCAATAGTGTTTGTTTTATGAATACATAGATGACACTCAATTCTTTTGTTTTCTCTTTTTCTCTGTCATATAACTGTGCTGGCACACCACCTAATAGTGGAGGCAGTAGGCTACCGGCTCTGCAACTAAATATAATGCGGTCCTGGGACAAGTCATTTCCCCCTCAACGGCCTGAGTTCCAAGAGTACAACTGAGATCAAGACAACCCCCAACACAATGTAACCTACAAAGGAGATTACCTCCACTACTTCTCTACCCCCTACCGCATTATCAAAGCTGAAGTCATTGTTCGTTTTACGTGCGTCTTTCCAGAGATTTGGCTGAAAAGGCCAAATCCACGTCTGCCTGGCTCAGGGCTTGCCTCCCACTCACGGTACCCCAGGCTGCAACGGCACCATGCCTGGCTAAACCCCAGGAGCTCAGAAATTATCAGATAAATAAATGGCAAAAGCCAAGAGAGGATCGCGCAGAGTACCGCATCTGTTGTGGCCTCCAAGCATATTCTTCACGCAGAGGGCCCGCCTCCCAAATAGGCCTTCACGTCGCAGGCGCCAGCCCCTGACCCCGCGCCCAGCGCGCACCTCTTGCACAGAGAAGCATCTTCACAGGTGCCGCGCACGCCCTCGTCGTCCGCGTCGCTGCTCGCGGTGGAAGAACAGGGCGGGAAAGGGGGCTCCCTCAGGCTAGCCGCCATGGGGGGTGGAAGTTTGGGGGTGACGTGCCGACCAAAAACATGAAGCAGAGGTTTACAGACGGTGGGGCCAGGAACGAACCTCAAAGGAGCAGGCTCCACCCGCTCAGCTGGCGCGACGCAATGACGCCAAACACGACCCAGAAGCCTTCGCGCTCATTGGCTCTTCTGTCCTTAACGCTCATTGGGCAATTACTCCGCCCGCGCAGGAGCCGATGGGGCGACTATTTGGCGCGGTCCGCAAAGTCCGAAATTTCCCCAAGGGTGGGGGCGGGAAGACGCACGAGGAAAAACGCACTGCTTTCTGGGAAGTGTAGTCTTAGGTGTCTGGGGAGGCCACCTGGAAACCCAACTGAAATTTTCGAACTAGAATTAACTGAGGGCTGAAGAGCTAGCTGTAGTCTCATCCCGGAGACAGAGAGTAGAGAATCCAGCCAGAACAAACACGTATAAGTTGTTACATTCAGTCAAAGCTCAGTATCATCGAACAATTAAAAGAAAAAAACTTTTTTTTGAGACAGAGTCTCATTTATGTCGCTCTCGGTAGAGTGCCGTAGCATCACAGCTCACAGCAACCTCCAACTTTTGGGCTTAGGCGATTCTCTTGCCTCAGCCTCCGGAGTAGCTAGGATTACAGGCGCCCGCCACACGTCCAGCTATTTTTTGGTTGCAGTTGTCGTTGATTTTTAGCTTGCCCGGGCTCGGTTCAAACCCGCCAGCCTCAGTGTATGTAGCCGAGGCAGTAACCACTGTGTTACGGGCGCCTAGCCTCAAAGAAAAATTGATAAAGCCGCCTTTCTGTCGGGGTCAATGCTAAAGGCTTTGCACACAGAATTCCCTTTGAAATCTTGGAGAGCTTCGAATGCTCGAACAAGATCCTGTCCTTCTCTGCTCCCACACGTAAGATCCTCTAGCTAAGTGACTTATTATTATAGGGACCAGACAGTGGGTTGAAAAACCCTGTCATCTGGAGGAGGAATTATTCAGACAAGTCATTCACACCCTTCCATGGGAACCAGAGGTCATCCTACCTTTTTGTTACTACAAAGCCTCCAACAGGCCCTGCTTGTTCACTCTGTAATGCAGTGCAACCCCACGTGTCCCTGCATGGTGTGCAGTGTCCTCCTCTCCTGAGCTTTGAGTATATGTGACTAATAAACTGCTGTTGATTGCACCTGTCTAGTGTCAGATCTCCTGTGTTCATCTACCCCCACATCTCCACAGTGGGAGTTCCTCACCCATGAATGGAGTGAAGAAGTGATGAAGTAAACACTTGGCATCACAAAGGCGGGGGAGCGGGGTCCCATCCTTGACTGAGGACACCTAGGGAGCTTTAACAAACTGTTCATTTGCTGCTAATTAACTGGTTTTATATAAAGCAGCAGTGACTGTCTACAACATAACTGCCTCTTGTTGGCCAGGTTGCACTTCAGCTACTGAGTTCTATTATGTCAGGTAGGTGTTGTCATCTCTTCCCTCCCTAACTAATGTTAACTGACTATATATCCTGGTGCAAAGTTCCCTGAGGTGGCCTGTGTCAGCCAGGAGTTCTCTGAAGCTTCCACCTGGGGGCAGCAACAGCACAACACCCTACTTGGTAGTGTTAGAGTTCCACTCACTAGGGGTCGGGCAAGAGCTCTTTGGTCACAGCGTCTAGCCTCCTGACTATCGCTGGCTGCTTGGAACAAAAGCAGCACAATCCTGGGGACAACCTTGTGTTTCTGGAGTGGAAGGAGGCCATTCCCTAGAGAAGATTTGAGAACGGCTCCCTGGTAACCTCTTAACAATTGTAGTTCAGGTGAGGATAGTGATGTTTCCTGTGGTGCTGCTTCCCTGGCTGATGTCCTGTGCTCTCCTGACCCCTAAGAGGTACATGTCCATGGCATTTGTTGGCCCAGCTGCTGATAATAAAAACCAAAACTGTCAGTCTAGGTGCAGTGGCTCACGCCTGTAATCTTAGCACTCTGGAGGCCGAGGCACGTGGAGTGCTTGAGCTCAGGAGTTCAAGACCAGCCTGAGCAAAAGTGAGACCCTGTCTCTACTAGAAAAACTAGCCAGGCATTGTACCAGGCACCTGTAGTCCCAGCTACTCCGGAGGCTGAGGCAAGGGGATCTCTTGAGTCTAAGAGTTTAAAGTTGCTGTGAGCTAGAAGACCACAGCACTATATCTAGGGCATAGAGTGGTAACCTGTCTCAATAAATAAATAACAAAAATCTGTCATTTGCTAGTCAAATGCTATCCATACACTCTGATGGATGCCATTGCTACTATCATCGCATGCAAAACCCCAAGCCATCACACTTTTCCCCAAGAAGTAAGCTCACAATTAAAGGGCTTGATGGTTCCTACTGGGACTACAGGTAAAATGAACTTCCTGGATGTGAACTCCAAACCAAGGGAGATTGGCTGGCATGTCTTGGAGGAGGAGGACAGCCTCCTCCCTATAGGACCAACTGCTGGGCTTCCTTTCCACATGATCACCCAGAATATCCATAGCACATGTGAACTGATGGAGACAAAAAAAAAAAATTGTGACTTGAGGGAATTTATTCGGGCAAATGGGACCCTTAAATATCTCTGAATCTGCTACATTTTGTGAATCTGCTACATTTAAACATGGTATTAAACATGTTTTGCTAGTATGGTTTTGGCTAATATGCTCTTACCTATTTCAAGGGCCTCTGTCAACCACAGTTTTCCTTCACCTCCAAAGGGATACATCTTTACCTTGCTACCCACAAGCTACCTAGACCTCTGCCATCACACACAATCTTTGCAGGCAGGATCTTAACTGCATCTACCTTTCTGCTGGCATAAAAGTATATGATTCCATTTATGACATTGTCCTTTGAAAAATGTTTTGGCATACACTTTTCATTTTTATTTTTTTAATTGAGACAAAGTCTTACTTTGTTGCCCTTGGGAGAGTGACGTGACGTCATAGCTCATAGCAACCTCAAACTCTTGGGCTTAAGTGATCCTCTGACTCAGTAGCTGGGACTACAGGTGGCCATCACAATGCTGGGCTATTTTTTTAGAGATGGGGATCTCACTCTTGCTCAGGCTGATCTCAAACTCCTGAGATGAAGCAATCCACCCACCTCAGCCTCCCAGAGTGCTAGGATTTCAGGCTTACAGGCGTGAGCCACCTATGCTTGGCCTGTGCTTTTTTAGGACTTGGAAGTCCAACATCTTTTAGTATTTTTAGGTTCTAAAGGCAATAGATTCTTGCTGACAAATTTTATCTAAAACCATTTAAGTCATTACTTGTAAATTATCCCACCTTGAGTGGTGTCTCCCCCAACAAAAGGCTCTAGAACGGTGGTTCTCAACCTTCTAATGGTGTGGCCCTGTAATACAGTTCCTGTGGATAAGCAACCCACACATTAAGAACTGCTGCTCTAGAACTTGTCCAGATTAAAATCAATATGCACTCCTAGTGACATTCTCTCATGCTTTCTGAAGTCTATGAACCACACAGAGGCCCACAAGTTGTCCATGGGCTTCTGATGCAAGAAACTGACTTCCTTGGTCCTGAACTATCCACAATTACAATAACAATTGCTGGGCACACACTCAGCACTTCTGCAAACAGAGACTATCAGAGACCCTGAGCCTCTGATCCTTCATATTAGCTGGCCATTATTCCTCAGATTACTTGACAAGGTTGGCATGACCAAGATCTCCTGGGAAGAGGATGGAGCCAAGCCTGGGCTATCTGGCATATCCCTCCACGTGGGAATGGCCTTTTGGTCCCTTGCCAGATGGCAAGGTGCTGGAGGAAGGGAGAGGGTCACCCCTCTCCTTGACCCCTTGCCTACCTGGGGAATCCTTTGGGATAAACTTTATGAACACTAATGAGAGTTCATGCCCTTTTATGAATGCCATTGCCACCATCATGCATGATGCAGCTCAGTACAATGTTGCCGTTTTCTATCCCTTACCTAGTATATCCTTGATGAAAAATGGGATCCAAGGGCCCAATGGTGGCCAAATGTCAGTCAGTCATTTTAGCACTGAATGTGTGCGTTAGTCCATCCAGGCTGCTTTAAAAAAAAAAAATACTATAAACTGAGTGGCTTATAAACAACAGAAATTTAATTGTCAGGCGGAGCAACACGGCAGCCAAGTAACAGCTTCCTTGCATCTGGGCACACTGAGTCTAGGGAGATAGGACTCCAGGCATCTCTGGCTGGTGGGATCTGCCTATCATCACCCCTGAGAGGATACAGTGAGTCAGCGAGAGACTTCTGGACCCCAAGAGGAGGACTAAAACAGTGGAAAACCAGCAAGTGGTTGCGTTTGTTCAATCCGTCTAAACCCGCCCGCAACTGTAAGTTCAGTAGCAGCGAGAATGCAAACCAGAAAGGCCTTACCTGTGAACTGTTTTGGTGTCTTTGGACTGGCACTCAGGTGAACTGCCTTGGGGAGAGCCTGAGCGGGAGTGCGGAGAACTTTGGCCTTTGTCTAGGGCCCCAGTCTGAGCCGCTGAGCCAGACGGAGCTAATAGTGTTTGGCTCTGGGTCACAGGCAGCCATTGTGAGCGATCTGCCCTGGCAAGCTCCAGGCCCAGGGTCGCAGAGCTGGAATTAGGTGGGAGCTGGTAACCCAGCGACCAAGTAGCCTAAGGGCGGGGTCTGAGCCGCCTTGCAGCCCTAACCCTCGGGGGCAGAGGGAGACCAGTTTTGGCACACAGGGTAAGTGGATAGCCACTTCAGCAGTGATTCCAGCGACAAGCACTTCCCTGGGAAAGCTTCTGCTCAGCAAGTGAACAAGCGCAAAGTGCCTTTTAGGAGGGCTGAGGAGAGATTTAGGGTGTCTACCTGCTGGGGTTTGAGAAACTAGCAGCCTCCAGTCGTATCAGAACTGTGATTAACATCTCATGCCCCAGAAGACCACGTGTTGCCCAAACAATATTCAATAATATATACATACTGCTTTGTTTTTGGTTGTGTTTTTTTTTGTTTTTTTTTGGTTTGGTTGTTTTTTTGGTTTATTTTGATGTTGTGGATTGTTGCTTTGTTTTTTAAGTTCAAACTTTTCCATACAGATCCTCTTTCTTTCTCAATTTTTCTAGTTTAATTGTAATTTCCCATTGCTGCCTATTTCAATAATTAGAACTTCATTTTTGTCAGTGTTTCTACCACTATTATTTGGTTTTTCCAGACAACTTTATCCCATAAAGTTTTCTGTTTGCTTGTTTTGGTTTGATTTACAGCATTTTTGTCTTTCCTCTCTACTTGGTGGAGGTGGGGTACTGTGTCTGATCAGGTTAGCAAAGAGCTGCTGACCTCAAGGGAACCACCCAATTGGGCACCCCCAGAAGGTGGGTTTTTTTTTAAGGTTGTATCAAAGTACCCTACTGTACACCTATATTGCTCTGTCTCCCTCTTTCTGTGCCTCTCTTCTTTTTGTCAATATTCCTTTTACCCACACCCTCTCTTTCTCTATATTTCTTTTTTTTTTTTTCTTATCATTCGGTCCTCCTTTCTTTCATCCCTTTTTTGCTCTTCAAACTTCTCACCCTTCAGGCCCTGTAACCCTTAGTACACAGGCACGAGAACTTAAAGAGCAAGAGGAAGTGAAAGGAAAATTAGGGCAAGGAAACAGATAAAAGAAATCACTCATGAGGAAGAATCAGCAGAAAACTCCAGGCAACATGAAGAACCAGTTCAGAACAACCCCGCCAAGGGACCATGAGGTAGCTACTGCAGAGGATTCCACCTATACAGAAATGTTAGGAATGACAGAAAGGGAATTTAGAATACACATGTTGAAAACAATGAAAGAAATGATGGAAACAATGAAGGAAACTGCTAATAAAGTGGAAAATAACCAAAAGGAAATCCAAAAACAGAATCAAATAAGAGATGAACGATATGAAGAATATAAAAAGGATATAGCAGAGCTGAAGGAAATGAAACAGTCAATCAGGGAACTTAAAGATGCAATGGAAAGTATCAGCAACAGGTTAGACCATGCAGAAGAAAGAATTTCAGAGGTAGAAGACAAAGTTTTTGAGATAACTCAGATAGTAAAAGAGGCAGAAAAGAAGAGAGAGAAAGCAGAATGTTCACTGCCAGAATTATGGGACTTTATGAAGCGTTCCAACATACGAGTTATAGGAATTCCAGAAGGGGAAGAAGAATGCCCCAGAGGAATGGAAGCCATACTAGAGAATATTATAAAAGAAAATTTCCCAAATATCACCAAAGATTCTGACACACTGCTTTCAGAGGGCTATCGGACCCCAGGTCGCCTCAACTCTAACCGAGCTTCTCCAAGACACATTGTGATGAACCTGTCCAAAGTCAAGACAAAAGAAAAGATTCTGCAAGCTGCCAGGAGTAAGCGCCAGTTGACCTACAGGGGCAAATCCATCAGAGTGACTGCAGACTTCTCTAATGAAACTTTCCAAGCAAGAAGAGAATGGTCATCTACCTTTAATCTACTTAAACAGAACAATTTCCAGCCCAGAATTCTCTACCCTGCTAAGCTAAGCTTCAAAATTGACGGAGAAATCAAATCATTTACGGGTATACAAACATTGAGGAAATTCGCCACAACAAGACCAGCTCTACAGGAAATACTTCAACCTGTTCTGCAAACTGACCACCACAATGGATCAGCAGCAAAGTGAGAACTCAGAAATTAAAGGACAGAACCTAACCTCCACACTGATGCAAAAGATAAAACTAAGCAATGGACTCTCACAAAATAAGACAAATAGAATACTACCACACTTATCAATTATCTCAATAAATGTTAATGCCTTGAATTCCCCACTGAAGAGACATAGATTGGTTGACTGGATTAAAAAACACAAGCCATCCATTTGCTGTCTGCAAGAAACACACCTGGATTCAAAAGACAAGTTAAAGCTCCGAGTCAAGGGTTGGAAGACAATTTTTCAGGCAAATGGAATTCAGAAGAAAAGAGGAGTTGCAATCTTATTTTCAGATACATGTGGATTTAAAGCAACTAAAGTCAAAAAGGACAAAGATGGTCACTTTATATTGGTCAAGGGAAAAATACAACAAGAAGACATTTCAATTCTAAATATCTATGCACCCAATATAAATGCTCCCAGATTCTTGAAGCAGACCTTACTCAGTCTGAGCAATATGATATCTGATAATACCATCATAACAGGGGACCTTAACACTCCTCTTACAGAGCTGGACAGATCCTCTAAACAGAAATTAAACAAGGATATAAGAGATTTAAATGAGACCCTAGAACAACTGTGCCTGATAGACATATATAGAACAATCCATCCCAAAGATAAAGAATATACATTCTTCTCATCACCCCATGGAACATTCTCCAAAATTGATCATATCCTGGGACACAAAACAAATATCAACAGAATCAAAAGAATTGAAATTTTACCTTGTATCTTCTCAGACCATAAGGCACTAAAGGCGGAACTCAACTCTAACAAAAATGCTCGACCCCACCCAAAGGCATGGAAATTAAACAATCTTCTGTTGAATAACAGATGGGTGCAGGAAGAAATAAAACAGGAAATCATTAACTTCCTTGAGCATAACAACAATGAAGACACTAGCTACCAAAACCTGTGGGATACTGCAAAAGCAGTTTTGAGAGGAAAATTCATCGCTTTAGATGCCTACATTCGAAAAACAGAAAGACAGTGCATCAACAATCTCACAAGAGATCTTATGGAACTGGAAAAAGAAGAACAATCTAAGCCTAAACTCAGTAGAAGAAAAGAAATATCCAAAATCAAATCAGAGATCAATGAAATTGAAAACAAAAGAATCATTCAGAAAATTAATGAAACAAGGAATTGGTTTTTTGAAAAAATAAATAAAATAGAGAAACCATTGGCAAGACTAACGAGGAATAGAAAAGTAAAATCTCTAGTAACCTCAATCAGAAATGATGAAGGGGAAATAACAACTGATCCCACAGAGATACAAGAGATCATCTCTGAATACTACCAGAAACTCTATGCCCAGAAATTTGACAATGTGAAAGAAATGGATCAATATTTGGAATCACACCCTCTCCCTAGACTCAGCCAGGAAGAAATAGAGCTCCTGAACAGACCAATTTCAAGCACTGAGATCAAAGAAACAATAAAAAATCTTCCAACCAAAAAATGCCCTGGTCCAGATGGCTTCCCTCCAGAATTCTATCAAACCTTCAAGGAAGAGCTTGTTCCTGTACTGCAGAAATTATTCCAAAAAATTGAGGAAGAAGGAATCTTCCCCAACACATTCTATGAAGCAAACATCACCCTGATACCAAAACCAGGAAAAGACCCAAACAGAAAGGAGAATTTCAAACCAATCTCACTCATGAATATAGATGCAAAAATTCTCAACAAAATCCTAGCCAATAGATTACAGCTTATCATCAAAAAAGTCATTCATCATGATCAAGTAGGCTTCATCCCAGGGATGCAACGCTGGTTTAACATACGCAAGTCTATAAACGTTATCCATCATATTAACAGAGGCAAAAATAAAGATCACATGATCCTCTCAATAGATGCAGAAAAAGCATTTGATAAAATCCAGCATCCTTTTCTTTTTTTTTTTTTTTTTTTTTTGTAGAGACATAGTCTCACTTTAAGGCCCTTGGTAGAGTGCCGTGGCATCACACAGCTCACAGCAACCTCCAGCTCCTGGGCTTAAGCGATTCTCTTGCCTCAGCCTCCCGAGCAGCTGGGACTACAGGTGCCTGCCACAGCACCCTGCTACAGCATCCTTTTCTAATTAGAACACTGAAGAGTATAGGCATAGGTGGCACATTTCTAAAACTGATAGAAGCTATCTATGACAAACCCACAGCCAATATTTTACTGAATGGAGTAAAACTGAAAGCTTTTCCTCTTAGAACTGGAACCAGACAAGGTTGTCATCTGTCATCATTACTATTCAACGTAGTGCTGGAAGTTCTAGCCAATACAATTAGGCAAGACAAGGAAATAAAGGGAATCCAAATGGGAGCAGAGGAGGTCAAACTCTCCCTCTTTGCTGACGACATGATCTTATACTTAGAGAACCCCAAAGACTCAACCACAAGACTCCTAGAAGTCATCAAAAAATACAGTAATGTTTCAGGATATAAAATCAATGTCCACAAGTCAGTAGCCTTTGTGTACACCAATAACAGTCAAGATGAGAAGCTAATTAAGGACACAACTCCCTTCACCATAGTTTCAAAGAAAATGAAATACCTAGGAGTATACCTAACGAAGGAGGTGAAGGACCTCTATAAAGAAAACTATGACTGCTGAGCTAAGCTTCAAAATTGACGGAGAAATCAAATCATTTACGGATATACAAACATTGAGGAAATTCGCCACAACAAGACCAGCTCTACAGGAAATACTTCAACCTGTTCTGCACACTGACCACCACAATGGATCAGCAGCAAAGTAAGAACTCAGAAATTAAAGGACAGAACCTAACCTCCACACTGATGCAAAAGATAAAACTAAGCAATGGACTCTCACAAAATAAGACAAATAGAATACTACCACACTTATCAATTATCTCAATAAATGTTAATGGCTTGAATTCCCCACTGAAGAGACATAGATTGGTTGACTGGATTAAAAAACACAAGCCATCCATTTGCTGTCTGCAAGAAACACACCTGGCCTCAAAAGACAAATTAAAGCTCCGAGTCAAGGGTTGGAAGAAAATTTTTCAGGCAAATGGAATTCAGAAGAAAAGAGGAGTTGCAATCTTATTTTCAGACACATGTGGATTTAAAGCAACTAAAGTCAAAAAACACAAAGATGGTCACTTTATATTGGTCAAGGGAAAAATACAACAAGAAGACATTTCAATTCCAAATATTTATGCACCCAATTTAAATGCTCCCAGATTCTTGAAGCAGACCTTACTCAGTCTGAGCAATATGATATCTGATAATACCATCATAACAGGGGACTTTAACACTCCTCTTACAGAGCTGGACAGATCCTCTAAACAGAAATTAAACAAGGATATAAGAGACTTAAATGAGACTCTAGAACAACTGTGCTTGATAGACGCATATAGAACACTCCACCCCAAAGATAAAGAATATACATTCTTCTCATCACCCCATGGAACATTCTCCAAAATTGATCATATCCTGGGACACAAAACAAATATCAACAGAATCAAAAGAATTGAAATTTTACCTTGTATCTTCTCAGACCATAAGGCACTAAAGGTGGAACTCAACTCTAACAAAAATGCTCGACCCCACCCAAAGGCATGGAAATTAAACAATCTTCTGTTGAATAACAGATGGGTGCAGGAAGAAATAAAACAGGAAATCATTAACTTCCTTGAGCATAACAACAATGAAGACACAAGCTACCAAAACCTGTGGGATACTGCAAAAGCAGTTTTGAGAGGAAAATTCATCGCTTTAGATGCCTACATTCGAAAAACTGAAAGAGAGCACATCAACAATCTCACAAGAGATCTTATGGAATTGGAAAAAGAAGAACAATCTAAGCCTAAAATCAGTAGAAGAAAAGAAATATCCAAAATCAAATCAGAGATCAATGAAATTGAAAACAAAAGAATCATTCAGAAAATTAATGAAACAAGGAATTGGTTTTTTGAAAAAATACATAACATAGATAAACCATTGGCCAGACTAACGAGGAATAGAAAAGTAAAATCTCTAGTAACCTCAATCAGAAATGATAAAGGGGAAATAACAACTGATCCCACAGAGATACAAGAGATCATCTCTGAATACTACCAGAAACTCTATGCCCAGAAATTTGACAATGTGAAAGAAATGGATCAATATTTGGAATCACACCCTCTCCCTAGACTCAGCCAGGAAGAAATAGAGCTCCTGAACAGACCAATTTCAAGCACTGAGATCAAAGAAACAATAAAAAAGCTTCCAACCAAAAAATGCCCTGGTCCAGATGGCTTCACTCCAGAATTCTATCAAACCTTCAAGGAAGAGCTTATTCCTGTACTGCAGAAATTATTCCAGAAAATTGAGGAAGAAGGAATCTTCCCCAACACATTCTATGAAGCAAACATCACCCTGATACCAAAACCAGGAAAAGACCCAAACAAAAAGGAGAATTTCAGACCAATCTCACTCATGAACATAGACGCAAAAATTCTCAACAAAATCCTAGCCAATAGATTACAGCTTATCATCAAAAAAGTCATTCATCATGATCAAGTAGGCTTCATCCCAGGGATGCAAGGCTGGTTTAACATACGCAAGTCTATAAACGTTATCCACCATATTAACAGAGGCAAAAATAAAGATCACATGATCCTCTCAATAGATGCAGAAAAAGCATTTGATAAAATCCAGCATCCTTTTCTAATTAGAACTCTGAAGAGTATAGGCATAGGTGGCACATTTCTAAAACTGATTGAAGCTATCTATGACAAACCCACAGCCAATATTTTACTGAATGGAGTAAAACTGAAAGCTTTTCCTCTTAGAACTGGAACCAGATGAGGTTGTCCTCTGTCACCTTTACTATTCAACATAGTGCTGGAAGTTCTAGCCAATACAATTAGGCAAGACAAGGAAATAAAGGGAATCCAAATGGGAGCAGAGGAGGTCAAACTCTCCCTCTTTGCTGACGACATGATCTTATACTTAGAGAACCCCAAAGACTCAACCACAAGACTCCTAGAAGTCATCAAAAAATACAGTAATGTTTCAGGATATAAAATCAATGTCCACAAGTCAGTAGCCTTTGTGTACACCAATAACAGTCAAGATGAGAAGCTAATTAAGGACACAACTCCCTTCACCATAGTCTCAAAGAAAATCAAATACCTAGGAATATACCTAACGAAGGAGGTGAAGGACCTGTATAAAGAAAACTATGAAATCCTCAGAAAGGAAATAGCAGAGGATATTAACAAATGGAAGAACATACCATGCTCATGGATGGGAAGAATCAACATTGTTAAAATGTCCATACTTCCCAAAGCAATCTACCTATTCAATGCCATTCCTATCAAAATACCAACATCATACTTTCAAAATTTGGAAAAAATGATTCTGCGTTTTGTATGGAACTGGAAAAAACCCCGTATAGCTAAGGCAGTTCTCTGTAATAAAAATAAAGCTGGGGGCATCAGCATACCAGATTTTAGTCTGTACTACAAAGCCATAGTGCTCAAGACAGCATGGTACTGGCACAAAAACAGAGACATAGACACTTGGAATCGAATGGAAAACCAAGAAATGAAACTAACATCTTACAACCACCTAATCTTTGATAAACCAAACAAGAACATACCTTGGGGGAAAGACTCCCTATTCAATAAATGGTGTTGGGAGAACTGGATGTCTACATGTAGAAGACTGAAACTGGACCCACACCTTTCCCCACTCACAAAAATTGATTCAAGATGGATAAAGGACTTAAACTTAAGGCATGAAACAATAAAAACCCTCCAAGAAAGCATAGGAAAAACACTGGAAGATATTGGCCTGGGGAAAGACTTCATGAAGAAGACTGCCATGGCAATTGCAACAACAACAAAAATAAACAAATGGGACTTCATTAAACTGAAAAGCTTCTGTACAGCTAAGGAGACAATAACCAAAGCAAAGAGACAACCTGCACAATGGGAAAGGATATTTGCATATTTTCAATCAGACAAAAGCTTGATAACTAGGATCTATAGAGAACTCAAATTAATCCACATGAAAAAAGCCAACAATCCCTTATATCAATGGGCAAGAGACATGAATAGAACTTTCTCTAAAGACGACAGACGGATGGCTAACAAACACATGAAAAAATGTTCATCATCTCTATATATTAGAGAAATGCAAATAAAAACAACCCTGAGATATCATCTAACCCCAGTGAGAATGGCCCACATCACAAAATCTCAAAACTGCAGATGCTGGCGTGGATGTGGAGAGAAGGGAACACTTTTACACTGCTGGTGGGACTGCAAACTAGTACAACCTTTCTGGAAGGAAGTATGGAGAATCCTCAAAGCACTCAAGCTAGACCTCCCATTTGATCCTGCAATCCCATTACTGGGCATCTACCCAGAAGGAAAGAAATCCTTTTATCATAAGGACACTTGTACTAGACTGTTTATTGCAGCTCAATTTACAGTCGCCAAAATGTGGAAACAGCCTAAATGCCCACCAACCCAGGAATGGATTAACAAGCTGTGGTATATGTATACCATGGAATACTATTCAGCCATTAAAAAAAATGGAGACTTTACATCCTTCGTATTAACCTGGATGGACGTGGAAGGTATTATTCTTAGTAAAGCATCACAAGAATGGAGAAGCATGAATCCTATGTACTCAATTTTGATATGAGGACAATTAATGACAATTATGGTTATGGGGGGGGAAACAGAAAGAGGGAAGGAGGGAGGTGGGTGGGGCCTTGGTGTGTGTCACACTTTATGGGGGCAAGACATGATTGCAAGAGGGTCTTTACCTAACAATTGCAATCAGTGTAACCTGGCTTATTGTACCCTCAATGAATCCCCAACAATAAAAAAAAAAAAAAAGAAAAGAAAACTATGAAATCCTCAGAAAGGAAATAGCAGAGGATATTAACAAATGGAAGAACATACCATGCTCATGGATGGGAAGAATCAACATTGTTAAAATGTCTATACTTCCCAAAGCAATCTACCTATTCAATGCCATTCCTATCAAAATACCAACATCGTACTTTCAAGATTTGGAAAAAATGATTCTGCCTTTTGTATGGAACCGGAAAAAACCCCGTATAGCTAAGGCAGTTCTCTGTAATAAAAATAAAGCTGGGGGCATCAGCATACCAGATTTTAGTCTGTACTACAAAGCCATAGTGCTCAAGACAGCATGGTACTGGCACAAAAACAGAGACATAGACACTTGGAATCGAATTGAAAACCAAGAAATGAAACTAATATTTTACAACCACCTAATCTTTGACAAACCAAACAAGAACATACCTTGGGGGAAAGACTCCCTATTCAATAAATGGTGTTGGGAGAACTGGATATCTACATGTAAAAGACTGAAACTGGACCCACACCTTTCCCCACTCACAAAAATTGATTCAAGATGGATAAAGGACTTAAATTTAAGGCATGAAACAATAAAAATCCTCCAAGAAAGCATAGGAAAAACACTGGAAGATATTGACCTGGGGAAAGACTTCATGAAGAAGACTGCCATGGCAATTGCAACAACAACAAAAATAAACAAATGGGACTTCATTAAACTGAAAAGCTTCTATACAGCTAAGGAGACAATAACCAAAGCAAAGAGACAACCTGCACAATGGGAAAGGATATTTGCATATTTTCAATCAGACAAAAGCTTGATAACTAGGATCTATAGAGAACTCAAATTAATCCACATGAAAAAAGCCAACAATCCCTTATATCAATGGGCAAGAGACATGAATAGAACTTTCTCTAAAGACAACAGACGAATGGCTAACAAACACATGAAAAAATGTTCATCATCTCTATATATTAGAGAAATGCAAATCAAAACAACCCTGAGATATCATCTAACCCCAGTGAGAATGGCCCACATCACAAAATCTCAAAACTGCAGATGCTGGCGTGGATGTGGAGAGAAGGGAACACTTTTACACTGCTGGTGGGACTGCAAGCTAGTGCAACCTTTCTGGAAGGAAGTATGGAGAAACCTCAAAGTACTCAAGCTAGACCTCCCATTTGATCCTGCAATCCCATTACTGGGCATCTACCCAGAAGGAAAAAAATCCTTTTATCATAAGGACACTTGTACTAGACTATTTATTGCAGCTCAATTTACAATCGCCAAAATGTGGAAACAGCCTAAATGCCCACCAACCCAGGAATGGATTAACAAGCTGTGGTATATGTATACCATGGAATACTATTCAGCCATTAAAAAAAATGGAGACTTTACATCCTTCGTATTAACCTGGATGGACGTGGAAGACATTATTCTTAGTATAGCATCACAAGAATGGAGAAGCATGAATCCTATGTACTCAATTTTGATATGAGGACAATTAATGACAATTATGGTTATGGGGGGGGAACAGAAAGAGGGAAGGAGGGAGGTGGGTGGGGTCTTGGTGTGTGTTACACTTTATGGGGGCAAGACATGATTGCAAGAGGGACTTTACCTAACAATTGCAATCAGTGTAACCTTGCTTATTGTACCCTCAATGAATCCCCAACAATAAAAAGAAAAAAAAAAAAATTTAATTGTCACAGTTCTGGAGACTGGAAAGTCCAAGATCAGGGCAGATTTGATGTCTGATAAGGGCCTGCTTTCTGGCTTATAGGTTGTGCCTTCTTTTTTTTTGAGACAGAGTCTCACTATGTTGCCCTCAGTAGAGTGCTATGGCGTCGCAGCTCACAGCAACCTCCAACTCTTGGGCATAAGCGATTCTCTTGCCTTAGCCTCCCGAAGTAGCTGGGACTACAGGCACCTGCCACAATACCCGGCTATTTTTTTGTTGCAGTTGTCATTGTTGTTTAGCTGGCCTGGGCCAGGTTTGAACCCGGCAGCCTCAGTGTATGTGGCTGGCACCACATCCACTGTACTACAGGCGCCAAGCCATAAGTGGTGCGTTCTTGCTGTGTCCTCACTTGATGGGAGGACCAAGGGGTCCCTGTTGGGTTTCTATTATAAGGCCACTAACCCCATAATGAGGGCTCTGAACCTCCACCTAATCTCCTTCCAAAGCCCCCATCTCCTAATACCATCACCTTGGGGGTCAGCATTTCAACATTTGAATTATGGGAGGGCATAACCACTCAGATCATAGCAATGTCCCCACAAGCAAATGGACTCTTTTGCATATAATTTTACAAACTCTTGGGCCATTGCCTAAGAGTCGCCCTCTTTGGAGTAAAGAACTCTGGGAATCTCTTATCTCATTGATACCCAAAATATAGGACAAGTTATATAAAAGATATATCTTTATACACTAAGGCCAAAATACAAGGCCTCATTAGGACACTCCTTGTCCTCTTTGGAGTCCCAGATACTAGTGCTAGTGACCAAGGCACTCATACCACTTCCCAGAATACATAATGCTTCATGGTCTCTTGAGAAGGCATTTGGTAGAATTTCCACATCTTTTATACACCCCAAGCAGCTGTTGTAATTGAGAAGTATATAGGCTCCTTAAAAACTCCTATGTAAGTTAAAGAGTAGCAAATACACTTTGCCGCTTACTCTCCATTTTACTAATACCACAGTAATGGATGAGTCACAAGTGCTGGGTACACACAATCCCTATACCAATGCTACAAAGGTCCCTCAAGGCTCTCAGTTAACCTATTTTGGCCATAAAGTGGGATATCTAACAGGTTCACATTTTTCACAACCACCTCACCATGTAGTTGTTTTTCTCCTGGCTAAGTGCCTACTTGCCTTCCTAGAAAAATACTTGCCCACCTCCCTAAGAGTCTTCATCACCAAGTTTTAAAGTGATGTCAAGTCATCAAAGGGGCCATTTGGTAGAAGGCATGAAATTAAGATGCAATATTAAATGTTGCTTTGGCATATGATAAACTCTAGAGGACTTCAAATGGCTGAACTCCAAGTTCTCCTACCTCTCTGCTCACATAGAGATGGTCGCCTAACCAAACAACACTCCCTATCATAGAAACAAGATCTAGATTATTCCCAAGTAGTAGACTTCAGCTCCCACCCAGCTTGTGAAGTATTCAAAAAAGCCACTTACACCCTCCTTTGGAAACCAAGCGTCACCCCATCCTCTTATTACTACAGAGTCTGCCTCCAACAGCCTCTGCCGCTTCACTTAGTTCCCAAACAACTGGCGTGTATCCCTGCACGGTGTGCCATATCCTACTCTCCTGGACACTGAGTGAGTGTGACTCATAAACTGCTCTCAACATCATTTTTCCAATGCTCTACCATCCCTAATGCTAGAGCATGGAAATCCCTCCTTTATCAACAGGATGAACAGGAGGTAAATAAAGAGGAGGGTAAAGGCATTACCCTATTTCTACTAGCCTCGTGGCTTTGATCTTATTTGGGTCAGAGTCTGTTTGGAGATTGCAAGAAATAATACAAGGCTATTGGGTGGCCTATATGTATGTAACTAGCAGAAAAGAAGGCTGCACAGGCATGGAAGGCCATGAATGTCCTCTTGTTAAAGTTTGGACTCCAAGAAATGGGAACTCCAAACATACATTAAAGCAGGGAAATAACATTATCAGATGATCAAATGTAGAAGGTTCATCCTCACAGCAATATGGGGAAAGGAGGCCAAGAATTGAACCAGTAAGATTGATAAGTAGTCAACTTCATCATTCCATACAAGAGATATGAATGGATGGACTGGAATAGTGGTAACAGACAGAAGGAAGAAAATTAAGTCTATTGGGTGGTTGATTGGATACGAGGTGGGTGAGAGAGAGAGACACAGAGACAGAGATGTCAATTATTGTTCCCAGGCCTCTTGTTTGGGTGTGAGAGGGTGTAGGTGAGGATTCTGAGTTCCCTCTTGGACACGTTGATTATGAGAAGCCTATGGACATCCAGATAGAAGTCCCCAGAAGATAGTTTAGTAAATCAGTGGAGAATCAGAAGGCAGAAGTAGGATGTGAACATTCAGAAGTCATAGGCATACCAGGGAAATCTGAATCGTGGGAGTTGTTGGGCTTGCCCTGAGAATGCAGGGGAAAGATCCCAAAGTGAAAAGATAGCTGAAGACAATACCTTAGAGAGTATTCGCATTTGTGAAGTGGTCAAAGCAGGGCACAGTGGCTTGTGCCTATAATTCTAGCACTCTGGGAGGCCATGGGGAGAGGATCCTTTGAGCCCAGGAGCTCAAGACTAGCCTGGGCAAGAGTGAGACTATGTCTCTACTAAAAAAAGAAAAATTAACAGCACATTGTGTCAGGTGCCTGCAGTCCAAGCTATGAGGGAGGCTGAAGCAGGAGGATTCCTTGAGCCCAGAAGTCTGAGGTTGGTGTGAGCTAGGCAGATGCCATGGCACTCTAGCCTGGGCAACAAAGAGAAAGAAAGAAAGGAAGGGAAGGAAGGAAGGAAAGAAGGGAAGAAGGGAAGAGGGAAGGTAAGGGGGAAGGAAAGTGGGAAGGGAAGGAGGAAGGGAAGGAGGAAAGGAAGGAAGGGAAGACATGGTCAAAGAAGAATTCACAAAGAGACTAGCCAAGAGGTTCTGACCTTAGGAAGGGGCCCTTGGCAAGAATGAGATCACAAGACAAAGAAAGTAGAGAAAATATAACAATGACGAGGAGGTGAACATTTATCAGAAAGTGCTGCTTCCATTCTTGGCCTCCTTTGCATCCATTCCTCACTGCTGTGAGGTTGAACATCTGATCATCTGTTCAACCTAATGTTACTTCCCTGCCCCATAAGGTATGTTAGGAGTTCCCATTTCTTGGAGTCCAAACTTGAACAGAACATTCAAGACCTGGCCTGTGCAGCCTTCCTTTCCGCTAGTTACATACACATACACAATTGAAATGAGCAACGGACTTCAAAGTGTGCATTGAGTTCAGCAATTTGAAAATTCAAGGGACATTAATAAGACAAGGTTTGTGGAGCTTTCAAAATGAAGTCAATGAAAAATGAGATGGTGAAGAGGAGGAAAGAATTCTTGCAGAAGCTCAACTGTGAACGGTGGAGAAATGGGTGGTTGCTGGAGGAGCAGAAAAGATTGTACCCTATGCCAGCAGGAATGCAGACCTGCTCACATGCCTACGGTTAGAGGTGGGTGAAAGACAGAGCAGTGTGGAAAACTAACAGAATGAAAAGTTTGAAGCAATCTGAAGGGAATAGTTTTGAGCCTTGAACGAAAAAGCTTGATCCTTTTTACTCTGTAATAAAAGGCAAGGACGGTGGCATGGATGTAAGAATGGGTATAGAAAATTAGGAGTTCTTACTTAATGGTCTATAATGGCTTCAGGACTACCTGAGGAAAGTGATAAAGATTTCGGGTAGCCCTTGAGAAAGCGGGCAAGACCGTTTGTCTGACCAGAGACCTTTGTTAGAATTTTGAGAAAAAAATCTTAAATGCTGATCAATAGAAACTAGTTGCAGTGATTTCTTGTTTTTATTTAGAAAGTAATCAGAGAATAATAAACTCCCAAATACACAACTAAAAATATATTTCTAAGGAATCTCAACAAAAAGAGATTAAAAATAACAGTGGTTTCTTAAGCCATCCTTAGAGAAAGGAGTTGAGACTTAGCCATAAACGAAAACTTTCATTTAAAAAAAATGTAGCATACTGTATTTCTGTGTATTTCCCTTTTTTCCTATAGAAGCTTATTAATTTTGTGTATCTTATCATTTTTGAACATTAATACGAGTTAATATTTTACCAGTCCAAAAAAAAAAAAAAAGAAAATCGGAGCCCTGCAAACACTCCTTGAAGCATCCTTTGACCACATCTCCAATCTCACCAGCACCCATCCTCACAAGGTGTCACCACTATTTTCAGTTTGGTGAGTACTTTTACAGCCCTTAACAGATACTATCAAAATTGTTCAGAACATTTTTATTAAATTTAACAAAAACAAAACTGAAAACAATAAATGACTTTTTTGAGACGCCATTTTGTGATAAAGTCCATGCACACAGTGGCTTGGTTTTCTGAAACGTCTCTGGTTCTAACATCCTCTATTGCTTTGAAAGGCCTTTCAGCATCAAACTCCTGTGCTCTTGCCAGGAGGCATTAGCAAAGGTGTATTTGTGGGCCACACCTCTGCAACAGCATTTAAAAGAAGATTCTGAGACCCAGGACTTTTAAGTCCATCTGCATTAATTAGAGATGCGACTGTGGAGCAAGCATTGCCAAATGTTCTTGGGAATGTGGATGCTGGGGTGATTTTTAAACCTTGTGCTGAATATTTATAGTTTGTTCTTTCCTGGTGAATCTAGCGCCTTCTTCCTGTGAGAAGAGCCTTGCTAGCCGAGTTGGGAGTTGGTGAGTGAGATTCTGCTTCCGAAAAAGAAGTATTCAGCACAGATTTCTGATTAGGCCTCACAGGTGTGCTGGGAACTCTTTTTGATCTTCCTGCAAGCCACCCAGTTATCCAACTGGTGACAGCACCTTGATCATCCTTCAACAACTGCTCCATTTCCTCCCGTTCAATACCCAGGGTGCTTCCAATTCGTCGTAGTACTTGGTGTTGCTCCCGCCTTGGTGTTTGAAAATATGCAATGAAGATGTTTCTCATGAGGACTTTGTCCACTTTTCCTTCCATCCTCCTTTGTAAGTCTGTCAATTTCTGTCGCACCACCTGCAGCTCTTCTTGTTGCACCTTCTTTTGAGATTTCAGTTTTTCCATTTGTTCTTCCTTCAGCTCCAAGACCGCCTTGGCTTTATCAAATTGTTCCTGCCATGACACAAGTTTCCCTTGTAGATGTTCGGCCTTTTGTCTCCATTCAGCCAATGCTAGAGCACACTGCTTTTCCTGTCCCTTATACACAGAAAGCTGTAATGCCATTTCCTCTTTCTGCCTGGAGAGCGTATTTAATTTCTCATGCAGTTTCTCCATCTGCAGGCTAGCTTCCTGGCCTAACTTGTCCATTTCCTCTGCAGAGGAAAGTAAGTTTTCCTCCAAGATTGTGACTTTTTCGGTGAGTTTACCCATTCTATCTTTTGCAGCCCAAATGTCATGACTGTAAGAATCTTCTGATTGTAATAGTCGTGTGTGCAATCTCTGTAGCTCCTGGTTTAGGTGGAGCTCTCTGTCATGGAAACATTGACCCTCACTCTGTAGGGATTGGTTTTCTATCTGTCTCTGTTGCAGGCCCAAAATGGCTTGATCTCTCTCCTGCACTGACTTAAGCGTATGTAAAAGCTGCTGTAATTCTCCACTTTCGCCTTCTTTTTTCTTCAACAGTTGCTCAAGTTTGTAGGTCTCCTTCTTCATCGTGTGATACTCGGACTCTTTTTGACGTAGTAGCACGGCGTACTTCATATCGGTCTCCTGCAGTGCCAGATACTCTGTTTCTTTTTCCCTGGATGTTTCTGCCATTTTTTCATTTTGGTGTTTCAGTTGACACATGTCCATTTCTAAAACTGAGATTCTCTCCTTCAAGTTTCGGACGGCCTGCCTCAAAATCTCATTTTCATCCTTGAAGTTAGTGAGATTTTCCCTGACAGAACATAACTGACCATTTTGGGCTTTGATACAAAGAGTTTTCCCCTTAAGTAACTTGCGTAGAATATTTTGTTTCTCCTTCAGCTGTGTCATTTCTGACTCCATTTGTTCGTGTGCTTTTCTTTCTAGCGCCGAGGCAGCAGCAATGGAATCAGACAATCTCTGATTATCATCCTGGAGGGTCTGAATGCTTGCCTCTTTTTCCAGCACTGATTTTTGTAGTTGGTCGATTTCTTCTTGGAGCAACTTAGAAGGCTCAGGAGATTCGGCTGACTGTGGCCAGATTGATGGTTCCATACAGAGCTGGGATGGAATCTCAAGTTGCCCTAAAAGACTGAGCTTCCTATTGCAGAGCTGCCCAGTGCTGTGCTGAATGGATGTTTCCTGAACCTGGGCTGTCTCCTGCTGAATTATTTGTACTGCGTTCACTACCTGCTGTTGCCACACTTGCATTTTCTTAACCTGGTGCTTGAATTTCTCACATTCCTCTAGAAGTTCCTCAATCTGATTACTATCGATGCCTTTTACCTCATGACCAGTGCTGGATGTTCCCAGAATGGTGACTAGAGATTGACACTTCTGAGTTAACGTGTCTATTTCCAGGTCTTTTTCTCTAATGAGCCATGCTAAATGGTGTCTCTAAATATCTCATCGTGAATGCTACTTTCAAGGCTAGTGGACAGTTTTTTATTTTCCTCTTGGAGCTTGCTGATGGCTGCTTCTTTGACAACAATGATATCCATCATCTGGTGGTTCTCTCTTTTGAGAGAGCTATTTTCGTCAGTTTTTGCATTCCAAACAGCTAACATTTGCTCTTTCTCCAAAGCATATGCTCGCAGTTGCTGCTGAAGGTAAGCAACTTCGTGGGTATAAGAAGATGAAAATATTCCAGGGTATGGACCCTCAGTCTCCAAATCTTCCTCCTGGAAAATCTCAGTTGGTTTAGCTACCTCATCAAGGGACGGCTCGCCCATCTTTTGAGTTAAAGACATACTCTTTTCGGCCCCAAGTTTCATGTCCACTTCTTGTTTTTTCATCTCTTTCATTGATCTTTGTTCTCTTGTGTTTTCCAAAATCTTAGTTTCTCCAGCACAGGCTGAAAAAAGCTGAGTGTGTGTGTGTCCTCCACCTTCATGAGCGGAAATCAACTTTTCATTTTCCATTTTCAGATCAAAGGTAACTCCATTTAAATTTTTATTGCGCCGTTTCATTTCTGGAAGGCTTTGCTTCAAGTTTTTCACATCAGCTTCCCTTTCTTTAAGTAAGTTATCCTGAAAATCACTGTTAGGGACTTGGCTGAGAGGGGGTGCTGAGTCATTGCTGACTCTACAAAGTGTCTCCTGCTCACTTTCTCTCATAGGACCCTTAAGTTCCAAGTCCAGGAAGGTGGCCACATGGCTGCCCACTTGCCCCAGGAAGTGGCCTAAGCCCAAGCAAGGCCACCCAACCAGGACGACATCCCTCTGGGTCATAAAACCGACCTGGTCCGCTATGAGGAAAGCCAAGTCAGTGCAAGTCCAGTGTGAGAACTCGAGGAGGCTCAGTGGCTACAACACAGTACAACCTGGAGAGCGCCGCACTGTTTCTAGGCAACGCTGAGGCCTGGCCTGGGCCCATCTACGGCGGCGCGTGTCCAGTGGCAGGTGGGCCCTGCTCACCCCGCAACTGACCTCCTGCGTTGTGCCCACCCTGTGGGAGGCCACTTCTACCTCCACGTCCCCAGCGCCACGCACCCCTCCTGCCACCCCAGTGCTGACTGGGGACCCCACTCCCGGAGGGCAGCCCCCAACTGCCTTTCCCTGAGTGAGCAAACGCACAGCCGCTTTCTGCCTTCACAGCTGTCACTCAATATCCCTTTGTTCTGCAGCTGATGATGTTCACGCCCAGTTCTTTTTTAAATGGAGGTAAAATTTCCGTGGTGAAATGCATCTATTTATGCGTCTACAGAGCACAAATCAGGGCGCTATGATAAATATCTACACCCACACATAACTTCTACCCTCGGGGAGCTATGCTTCCCATCCTCCAGAAGAGGTCTTCCAGCCCTGTGCCATTCACCCTCCTCTCCCACCCCAGCAAGCGAGGTTCTAGTATCTGTTCCCAGGGACAAGTTTTGTCTGGTCCTGCCCGTCACACACCTGGGGCACCACGTTTACACTCTCAGCATCCGGCTTCTTCCCTCCAGTGCATAAATTCTCATCAGGATAGTGGGTTGCAATTGCCAACCCCTGGTTCTATTGATCTAAACATCAGTCTCTGCCAGACTGTAAAGATCCTAGCAGAGTGCAAGGCACAGAACAGGTGCCTAAGAGGCGGAGTTTATCGCGTTGAAACTAACTAGGGGTGGTCAGGCAGTGTGGGGCCAGAGCTTGTGGAATGGCTGGGCTCTCTGGGCTCTCCTAGGCCCCGGGACAAGCGGCACCCATTAAAATTACAGAAAAATTGCTATGCCGACATGGCACTTATATATTTTCGCAGTCAACTATTTTTATAGACGAATCTTTGGGCTTTCTGAGAAAGAAACCTAAGACCTGAGATAGGATTTATGCCAGGAAAGATGGTTTTAGTCCAAATAAGCAATTACACCTGGGAAATTCCCAGAGCCACCTTGACAGGGGCAATGTTGCATAATCCCTGGCTTATAGAGGAAGGGAAAAGATGGAGCTCAAGGACATATGGATAAGGGGAGAAAAATCTGCTGGCAGATTTATAAATGGACTTTTCCTGTCATTATAAAAGAAATACATGCCCCTTGTTCTGAAAAAATTATGAATCAGCATAAAGTGCTGCAAGTATAAGGTAGCTGTCCACTCTGGTCTTATGCTGAAGGTAGCAGGTATTAACATTATAGGCATATTCTTTTCCCGTGCATATATAAATATTTATTGGCCTATGGATTTGAATTCATACTTTTTGAATCAGTGGATTTATACGACGTCTATTGATCTATAAGCCACCCTCTGCTTTTTAAAGCATTTGAGAATAGATTGTATTTGTTTTTACATATCAAAATGTAAAAACATTTTTGTTTATATTGACACATGGATGTACTATGTTAAAAATTACAAATTGTGTATAGCTGCACATTTAGATGTGATAGCCTGTGTTTTATTTTGGTTTGTTTTTTTTAATCTCCCCGTTACAAACAACACTGGCAAAAACATCACCATATGTGTTTCTGTGTACAGAACGGTGACCACCTTAATTCTAGTCTTAGCATTAGTTTTTATACACAGACCACATTCACAAAATATGGAAGAAACTGGAAATGATGGTGTCTCTAGAGAGAAGGTGGTCGACTGAGGGTGGGGGGGTAGTTTTTGTTTTATTTGTCTATATTAATATCTTCTGATTTTTAAAACAATTTTGTGCATTACGAATCTTTTTAAAAAGCACTTTAAATGTAAACTTGTAAATACATACACAGAGAAACACACACAAACATATGGAAAGAGCTTTTTAAAAAAGTTTCTGTTGAGAGGGTGGGACACAATTATAAGAGTAAATTTACCTAACAAATGCAAACTGTGTAACCTGGTTCTTTGTACCCTCAATGATTCCCCAACAATAAAAAAATAAATAAATAAAAAGTTTCTGTTGAAATATATGCACACCTTGGAGAAAAATTGGAGACCTAGGACCCTAGTTTTTGATCTCTTACAAGATCATGAGAAATATGTTTAGCTTTGCTGCTCCATTAAATTTATTGATATTTAGGAGAACCATTGTTTTTCCTAATGTGTGCCAAGCACTTTTCTAAGCATGGGGGAGACAACAATGATCAAAATAGCCCAAAAGATATGCCTGCCCTTGGGAGCTCACATTCTAGTGAACAGCTCCTCCTGATACTTGTACTTGGTAATAACCATCCTGGATCCTTCAATATGATGTTGTATTTTCTTAGAACTTAGTATTAGAAAATATGCCTTGGAAAAAAAAGTCAAGGACTCTATTCTGTTCATAGTAGTGCCAAAGAAGATGAAATATTTGGGAGTTTACCTAACAAACAACGTGAAAGATCTCTATAAATAGAACTATGAAACTCTAAGAAAAGAAATAGCTGAAGATGTTAACAAATGGAAAAACATACCATGCTCATGGCTGGGAAGAATCAACATTGTTCAAATGTTCATACTACCCAAAGCAATATATAATTTCAACGCAATCCCTATTAAAGCTCCACTGTCATACTTTAATGATCTCGAAAAAATAATACTTTGTTTTATATGGAATCAGAAAAAACCTTGAATAGCCGAGACATTACTCAGAAATAAAAACACAGCAGGAGGAATCACAGTACCAGACCTCAGACTATACTATAAATCGATAGTGATCAAAACAGCATGGTACGGGCACAAAAACAGAGAGGTAGATGTACGGAACAGAATAGAGAACCAAGAGATGAACCCAGCTACTTACTGTTATTTGGTCTTTGACAAGCCAATTAAAAACATTCAGTGGGAAAAAATTCCCTATGTAACAAATGGTGCTGGGTGAACTGGCTGGCGACTTGTAGAAGACTGAAACTGGACCCACATCTTTCACCATTACTAAGATAGACTCTCACTGGATTAAAGATTTAAACTTAAGACATGAAACTATAAAAATACTAGAAGAAAGTGCAGGGAAAACATTTGAAGAAATTGGCCTGGGCAAATATTTTATGAGGAGGACCCCCAGGCAATTGAAGCAACGTCTAAAATACACTTCTTCAACCTGATCAGACTAAAAAGCTTCTGCACAGCCAAGAACACAATACGTAAAGCAAGCAGACGGCCCTCAGAATGGGAGAAGTTATTTGCAGGTTATGTCTCTGACGAAGGTTTAATAACCAGAATCTACAGAGAAGTCAAACGTATTAGCAAGAAAAGCAAGTGATCCCATCTCAGCTTGGGCAAGGGACTTGAAGAGAAACTTCTCTGAAGAAGACAGGCACATGGGCTACAGACGCATGCAAAAATACTCATCATTTTACAGACATATGAAAAAATGCTCATCATCCTTAATCATCAGAGAAACACAGATCAAAACTACTTTGAGATATCATCTAACTCCAGTAAGATTACCCCACATCACAAAATCCCAAAACCAGAGATGTAGATGATAGGTGTGGATGTAGAGAAAAGGGAACACTTCTACACTGCTGATGGGAATGAACATGAATAGGTTCCTTTTGGAAAGATCTTTGGAGAACACTTAGGGATCTAAAAATAGACCTGCCATTTGATCCTACAATTCCTCTACTAGGTATATATACAGAAGACCAAAAATCACATTATAACAAAGTTATTTGTACCAGAATGTTTTTTGCAGCCCAATTCATAATTGCTAAGCCATGGGAGAAGCCCAAGTGCCCATTGACCCACGAATGGATTAATAAATTGTGGTATAAGTACACCATGGAATATTATGCAGCCAAAAAAAAAAAAAAACAATGGAGATGTTACCTCTTTCATGTGTACATGGATGGAACTGGAACATATTCTTCTTAGCAAAGTATCCCGAGAATGGAAGAAAAAGTATCCAATGTACTCAGCTCTACTATGAAACCTTTCATATGAAAGCTATAACCCAATTATAGCCAAAGAATATGGGAAAAGGGGATAGGGAGGGGATGGATGCAGGGAGGATGTGTGGAGGGAGAGTAATTGGTGGGACCAAACTGATGGTGCATCTTACAAGGGTACATGTGAAATTTACTAAATGTAGAATACAAATGTCTTAACACAATAACTAAGAAAATGCCACGAAGGCTATGTTAACCTGTTTGATGAAAACATTTCAAATTGTATATAAAACCAGGACATTGTACCCCATGATTGCATTAATGTACACAGCTATGATTTAATAAAAAGAAAGAAAGAAAGAAAGAAAGAAAGAAAGAAAGAAAGAAAGAAAGAAAGAAAGAAAGAAAGAAAGAAAGAAAGAAAGAAAGAAAGAAAGAAAGAAAGAAAGAAAGAAAGAAAGAAAGAAAAAATCTGCCTTGGATGTCTTTTGGTAAGATTAGTTGGAAAGCAACCGAAGTACTTCCATGAAAGTCATTCTCTCTTCAGATGTGGTCTTTAGGCCTGCACGCCAAGATGGGAGTGAGTGCACAGTACTGAAGTGTGCATTCCTGTGGGCTCCTGCACACATGCGCACACGAAGCCTGGACACATAGCAATAGAAGATTTGTAGCAATGGCTATCAAGAATAGCGGGAATATGGATAATTTTTCTTTTTTGTGTGGATACTCTTTGGAAATGCCTGAATTTTTTGGTTGCAGTCATTGTTGTTTGGCGGGCCTGGACTGGATTCGAACCCGCCAGCTCAGGTATATGTGGCTGGGGCCTTAGCAGCTTGAGCCACAGGCGCCAAGATTAGGTATGTTGTATGTTACTTTGCATATATTTCATCATCTAAAATCAAAAACATCTTGTTTTTATTTTCTGATGAACTAGTCATTTTCCCACTTTTAAATAAAATTTAAAAGCTTTTCTTACTGATTTTAACAGCTCTGTAGATACCAAGGAAATCCACCTTTTGCCATTCCAATTACAAATATATTTTTCTACTTTATAATTTATCTTTTAACTTTGCTTATGATTTTTTTTTCGGTGCAATGAAAATAAACTACAACGGAACCTCATCGTATGTACTATTTTGTATCCTGCTTTTTATCACATAAATTGTTACCATTCACTTTTTTCCCGTCCATAACTTTGAGTCATTATCTTCCTTTGAAATGTTGAAATTTATACTGATTCTATTGTCATGCAGAATAGAATCGCTTGAATTCCTAGATGAAATGGAGATTCTTGAATAGCTCTTAGAGCTTTACTGCCTTCACTGGGCAACTGAAAGAGGAAATGAACTAGGTATGTGAATTTACTTCTTTGGCGTTGATCCAGAAATGGGGAACTTTTCTTCTCCAAACTATAAAAGACATGTCTGGAACTCTGAACCCAGAAAGAAATAGAGGATGATACACATGCATCCAGGAGCGTATGCAGAGAATTTGCTATTACAACTTCGTTTTATTTTTTTTTTATGGTTTTATATATGTATTTAATGCTTTTTGAAAATTTCAGAATAATGCGAGAGCATATATGATTAGGTTACATTGCTTGTATTTGTATTTGTGGTTGCTTCCTTCACAGAGGAAGTGTGCCATATACACATGCATTGTTCCCTTTGGTTTTTTTTTTTTCATATTCCAGAATTTATTTTTAGAAACTTCCAGAAACAATGAATTTACTATACAAACTAGATTAAACTGAGCAGTAAGTATTTTTTATTTATTTATTTTATTAAATCATAGCTGTGTACATTGATATGATCATGGGGCATCATTCACTAGCTTCACAGACTGTTTGACACACTTTCATCACACCGGTTAACATAGCCTTCCTGGCATTCTCTCAGTTACTGTGCCAAGACACTTACATTCCACATTTACCAAGTTTCACATATACCCTTGTAAGATGCACCGCAGGTGTAATCCCACCAATCCCCCTCCCTCTACCCACATCCCCCCTCCCTCCCCTCCCTTTCCCCCTTCCCCCTATTCTTAGGTTGTAACTGGGTTATAGCTTTCATGTGAAAGCCCTAAATTAGTTTCATAGTAGGGCTGAGTACATTGGGTACTTTTTCTTCCATTCTTGAGATACTTTGCTAAGAAGAATATGTTCCAGCTCCATCCATGTAAATATGAAAGAGGTAACGTCACCATCTTTCTTTAAGGGTGCATAATAATATTCCATGGTGTACATATACCACAATTTATTAAGCCATTCATGGATTGATGGGCACTTGGACTTTTTCCATGACTTAGCAATTATGAATAGGGCTGCAATAAACATTCTGGTACAAATATCTTTGTTCTGATGTGATTTTTGGTATTCTGGGTATATGCCCAGTAGAGGAATTACAGGATTGAATGGCAGATCTATTTTTAGATCTCTAAGTGTTCTCCATATCTCTTTCCAAAAGGAATGTATTAATTTGCATTCCCACCAGCAGTGCAAAAGTGTTCCCTTTTCTCCACAACTGCGCCAACATCTCTGGTCCTGGGATTCTGTGATATAGGCTAGTCTCACTGGAGTTAGATGATATCTCAAAGTAGTTTTGATTTGCATTTCTCTGATGATTAAAGATGATGAGCATTTTTTCATATGACTGAAGGCCGCATGCCTGTCTTCTTCAGAGAAGTTTCTCTTCAAATCCCTTGCCCAAGCTGAGATGGGATCACTTGTTCTTTTCTTGCTAATGCGTTTGAGTTCTCTCTGGATTCTGGTTATTAAACCTTTGTCGGAGACATAACCTGCAAATATCTTCTCCCATTCTTAGGGCTGTTTGCTTGCTTTACGTATTGTGTTCTTGGCTGTGCAGAAGCTTTTTAGTTTGATCAAGTCCCAGAAGTGTATTTTTGAAGCTGCTTCAATTGCCCAGGGGGTCCTCCTCATAAAATACTCGCCCAGACCAATTTCTTCAAGAGTTTTCCCTGCACTCTCCTCTAGTATTTTTATAGTTTCATGTCTTAGGTTTAAATCTTTAATCCAGTGGGAGTCTATCTTAGTTAATGGTGAAAGGTGTGGGTCCAGTTTCAGTCTTCTACAGGTCGCCAGCCAGTTCACCCAGCACCATCTGTTAAATAGGGAATCTTTTCCCCACTGAATGTTTTTAATTAGCTTGTCAAAGATTAAATAATGGTAAGTAGCTGGATTCATCTCTTGGTTCTCTATTCTGTTCCAGACATCTACTTCTCTGTTTTTGTGCCAATACCATGCTGTTTTGATCACTATCTATTTGTAGTATAGTTTGAGGTCTGGTAGCGTAATTCCTCCTGCTTTGTTTTTATTTCTGAGTAATGTCTTGGCTATTCAAGGTTTTTTCTAAGTCCATATAAAATGAAGTATTGTTTTTTCAAGATCTTTAAAGTATGACAGTGGAGCTTTAATAGGGATTGCGTTGAAATTATATATTGCTTTGGGTAATATGGACATTTTAACAATGTTGATTCTTCCCAGCCATGAGCATGGTATGTTTTTCCATTTGTTAACATTTGCAGCTATTTCTTTTCTTAGAGTTTCATAGTTCCCTTTATAGAGATCTTTCACGTCCTTGTTAGATAAATTCCCAAATATTTCATCTTCTTTGGCACTACTGTGAATGGGATAGAATCCTTAACTGTTTTTTCAATTTGACTATTATTGGTATATATAAAGGCTACTGATTTATGAATGTTGATTTTGTAACCTGAGATGCTGCTGTATTCCTTGATCACTTCTAAGAGCTTTGCAGTAGAGTCCATAGCGTTTTCCAGATACACAATCATATCATCTGCGAAGAGCAAAAGTTTGATCTCTTCTGACCCTATATGGATACCCTTGATCGCCTTTTCTTCCCTAATTGCGGTGGCTAAAACTTCCATTACAGTGTTAAAAAGCAATGGAGACAATGGGCAGCCTTGTCTGGTTCCTGATCTGAGTGGAAATGATTTCAATTTAACTCCATTCAATATGATATTGGCTGTGGGTTTGCTGTAGATGGCCTCTATCAGTTTAAGAAATGTCCCTTCTATACCAATTTTCTTAAGTGTTCTGATCATGAAGGGATGCTGGATATTATCAAAAGCTTTTTCTGCATTGATTGAGAGAATCATACGGCCTTTGTTTTTTAATTTGTTTATGTGCTGAATTACATTTATAGATTTACGTATATTGAACCAGCCTTGAGACCCTGAGATAAAACCGACTTGGTCATGATGTATAATTTGTTTGATGTGTTGCTGGATTCTGTTTGTTAGGATCTTGTTGGATATTTTTGCGTCTATATTCATTAGTGATATCGGTCTATAATTTTCTTTTCTTGTTGAGTCTTTTCCTGGTTTGGGGATCAGGGTGATGTTTGCTTCATAGAACGTGTTGGGTAGTCTTCCTTCTTTTTCTACCTTTTGAGTGATATAGGTACTAATTCCTCTTTAAAGGTTTGGTAGAATTCTGACATGAAACCATCTGGTCCCGGGCTTTTCTTTTTAGGGAGGTTTTGTATGGTTGATGCTATTTCCGAACTTGATATGGGCCTGTTCAACATTTCCACTTGATTCTGGCTAAGTCTTGGAAGGTGATGTGCTTTCAAGTATTGGTCAATTTCCTTCAGATTTTCATATTTCTGAGAATAAAGTTTCTTGTAATATTCATTAAGGATTTTTTGGATTTCTGAGGAGTCTGTTGTTATTTCGTCTTTGTTGTTTCTCATCGATGAGATTAGAGATTTTACTCTTTTTTTCCTGGTTATGTTGGCCAAAGGTTTATCTATTTTATTGACCTTTTCAAAAAACCAGTTTTTTGATTTATTGATCTGTTGTATTATTCTTTTGTTTTCAATTTCATTTAATTATGCTCTAATTTTGGTTATTTCTTTTTTTTTAATTTTTTTTTTGTTTTTAATTTCAACTTCCTTGTTCATTCTGCTTCGTTTGAAGTACTGTTTTTTATCTTCCTCTGGTGGTGTTCTTGATGTTAGTAGAGACGGGGTCTTACTCTGGCTCACATGCTGTTACATACAGGTCTCGAACCTCTGAGCTCAGGCAATCCACCAGCCTTGGCCTCTCACAGCGCTGGGACTACAGGCATGAGCCACCACGCCTGGCCAATTTTGGTACTGGGTTTGGGGTTGGAATGTTTTTCCTTTTCCAGTTGTTTGAGATGTCCCATTAAGTTTTAACTTCTTCTCTTTCCATTCTCTTGAGGAAAGCTTGCAGTGCTATAAATTTCCCTCTTAGAACTGCCTTTGCGTCCGGCGGTGCCTGTGGCTCAAGGAATAGGGCACTGGTCCCATATGCCAGAGGTGGCGGGTTCAAACCTAGCCCTAGCCAAAAAAAAAAAAAAAAAAAGAACTGCCTTTGCGGTGTCCCAGAGGTTCTGATAGTTCATGTCTTCATTGTCATTTTGTTACAAAAAATTGGCGATTTCTTTCTTAATCTCATTTCTGACCCAGCTATCATTCAGCATAAGGTTATTTAATTTCCATGTTTTTGTATGAGTATGCAGATTCCTGTTGTTACTGAGCTCAAGTTTTATTCCATGGTGGTCCAAGAAGATGCATGGAATAATTTCTATTCCTTTAAATTTACTGAGGTTAGACTTGTGACCTAAGATGTGATTGATTTTGGAGTAAGTTCCGTGGGCTGATGAGAAGTATGTGTATTCAGTTTTGTTGGGATGAAATGTTCTGTCGATGTCTATTAAATTCAAATGTTGGATGGTTAGGTTTAAATCTAAGATTTCTTTGCTCAGCTTCTTGTTGGAGGATCGATCCAATACTGCCAAAGGAGTGTTGAAATCTCCGACTATTATGGAGCTGGAGGAAATCAAGTTGCTCCTGTCTGTTAGAGTTTCTCTTATAAATTGAGGTGCATTCTGGTTGGGTGCATAGATATTACTAATTGAAATCTCATCATATTGAGTATTACCCTTAACAAATATGAAGTGACCATTCTTGTCCTTCCTTACTTTTGTTGGTTTAAAGCCTATTGTATCTGCAAATAAAATTGCAACACCTGCTTTTTTCCGATTACCATTTGCCTGAAATATGGATGACCATCCTTTCACCATGAGTCTGCATTTGTCTTTTAAGTTAAGATGTGACTCTTGTATGCAACAGATATCTGGCCTGAGTTTTTGTATCCAGTCAGCTAACCTATGCCTCTTTAGAGGACAGTTTAAGCTGTTCACAGTAATGGAGAATATTGATGAGTCTGGTGAAATTTTGGGTATCAAGTTTTTCAAACGTCCCGTAGCCATTTTTAATCCTTTCGCCAGTGTGGAAATTGGAGTTTGATCTGAAGTTTCTGAGTGAGTTTACTTTTGTGGTATAGAATTGGGTTGGTCATTATGAAGGATAGGTGTGAGGATATCCTGGAGAGCTGGTTTGTTTATGGCAAATTTCTTCAACATATGAATGTCATTAAAGTATTTGATTTCTCCATCATAAATGAAACTCAGTTTACCTGGATACAAGATCCGGGGTTGAAAGTTATTTTGCTTTAGGAGATTAAAAGTCGATGACCACCCTCTTCTGGCTTGAAAAGTTTCAGCAGAGAGATCTTCAGTCATTCTAATACTCTTCCCTTTGAAGGTAATGGTATTCTTTCTCCTGGCAGCTTTGAGAATTTTCTCCTTCATATTAACTTTAGTGAAGTTAATTATAATATGCCTGGGGGATGTCTTATTGGGGTTGAGTCGTGCTGGGGTTCTGAAGCTGTCTGCTATCTGAATTTCAGAATCTCTAAAGCATGTCTGGGAAATTCTCTTTCATAATTTCATGGAGAAGGGCCTCTGTGCCTAGTGAGGCCACTTCATTGGTTTAAGGAACTCCAATGATTCGGATATTGACCTTCTTCGAATTATCCCAGAGCTCTCTGAGTGAATGATTCATTTTGCTCTCCATTTCTCTTCCTCTCTGAGAGTTTGGGAGCGTTCAAAGGCTTTATCTTCAATGCCAGAAATCCTGTCTTCTGCTTGCTCCATTCTGTTGCTGAGGGATTCTACTGTATTTTTCATATCTTTGAAGGCTGCAAATTCTTGCTTCAGTGTGTCTAAGTCTTTGGTGGTTTTGTCTTTAAATTCGTTAAATTCTTGAGATAACTTTTGAATTTCTCCTCGAATTCCTAATTCCATTTTATTAATCTTGTCTGCAAACCAAATTCTGAATTCAATTTGTGACATCTCAGCCAGTTGTTTATGAATGGAATCTTCAATTACATCTGCCATGTCTTTCCTTGGGGGGGTTGATCTATTCTGGTTATTCATGTTACCAGAGTTTTTCCGCTGATTCCGCCCCATGGTTGTTTTACTCCCTTTGATTTTTGCCCCTGGGGCTTTGTCGAGGGCTTGTACAGTGTTGTGGCCTGAGAAACTGGGGCCCTGTCTGGTGTGGTGGGGCTAAGTCGTTCTGTCTTGTTTTCAGCTGGTTTCTGTTCCACCCTAGTGAAACAGATACTCTGGATTGAAGTCTCAGCTGTGGAGAAATATCAGCAATTAAGTCACCCCACCCACCACAGGCAACAATTGGAAAAGAAAAATCAAACCTTCCTACAACCGTGCCCCCAGGGCACCACCTGATTTGTCCTCAGGCGATTGATTCAGTTCGAAAGATCCAAATCAATTGTCTCAGTCTGCACCTGTCTTGGGTGAGAGAGTTTAAGGGGTCTCTGGGAACAGGATCACAGGGGTCTGGTGACTACTCTGATGTGGCTTGCTCCAGTGCTGTGTGGAGTCAGGAGGAGCCACCCAGCCAATAAATCAGTCTGGGAAGGTTGATGCTTTCTTCCCTACCTTGCACCACAGTCACACGCAGTCACTTATAGCCCTGCAGTTGGCTGACCCAGTTGCCTGTAGTGAACCGGTACTCCAGGAGTTTGCACTTGCTTGAATCACAAGGAAATCTGCCAGGCCGCTGCGCTCTGCCTCTCTCTAGCATTCAGGCAGTGATGCCTGACAACCTCGTGCGCTTGATGAAGGTTGGCGGGGTTTTCCCTCAGGTCCAGTCTCGCCCCTGATTAATGTCACTGACAGAACAGAACAGAACAACTTTGCGGTTCCCCTGCAGAAGAGAAGCTGAATTGAGTTCCAAATCAGCTTGTCTTTGCTCTTGTATTGTCTATAGTCTGACGATCCCCTGAGGGCCAGGTGCATCTTAGGCTCAGTAAAGCAGACCTCTGGATCAGCCCCGCCCTGGGAGTTTCCCTGGTTGGCAAGTTGGTGTTGCCTCAGGCAAATCCTTTACTCACAGTCTCTGGTTGCCCAGGGAGACAGGGGGTGTGGCTTCAGAATATCCAGTAGTGAGCTGTATTGCTGCCAAAAGAGGGCTGCTGTTTTATGCCTCAGGGAACCGCTGCTCCAGTGCAGCTCCCTCCCAGACAACCATCCTCTCTCCGCTCCCTCACCCCAGAGTCTGCACCAACCGGCTGCAGCCCCGGCACTGTCCACACCCCTCGAGCAATCACCCAAGAGTCTGGACTCCTGGGGGACAGGCCTCCAGATTTCAGAGTGAGAGCAGAGGGGAGTGCTGGGAGCAGGCATAGAATGCACACAGTTCCACACAGTTTTATGCCTGGCCATATTGTTGCTAAAAGACAGCTGCCACACTGTGCCTCAGGGAACCATCACTCCAGTGCAGCTCCCTCTAAGCCAACCAACCTCTTCTCACTCCCGTGCCCCAGAGCCATCACTTACCAGCTGCAGCCCAGGCACTGTCCACACTCCCCTGCCCCCACCCCAAGAAATCACCCAAGAGTCTGGACTCCTGGGGGATAGGCCTCCAGACCTTGGAGTGAGAGTGGAGGGGAGCGTTGGGAGCCTAGGTTTGCGGGCAGAGAGCACACACAGTTTTACACAGTTTTATGCATGGCTGTATTGTCACCAAAAGATGTCTGCCGCACTGTTCCTCAGGGAACCACCACTCCGGTGAGGTCCCCTCTCAGCCGACCGTCCTCTCCTCGCTCCTGTGCCCCAGAGCCGGCACCAAACAGCTACAGTCCAGGCACCATCCACAACCCTCAAGAAATCACCCAAGACTCTGAACTCCTCGAGGACTGGCCTCCAGACCTTAGTGTGAGTGAGTGGAGGGGAGTGCTGGGAGCTCAGAATTCCAGGTAGAGACTATATACAGTTTTATACAGTTTTATGCCTGGCAGGAGAACGCTGTGGCACCCTAGTAGGGGAGGTAGGTCCAGTTTTTAGAGGGTCTCTCCGGTAGAGTGTAGTGGGAGGACCTTTGAACTCTGCTCGTTTGTTTGTGGGGCACTTCAAGCTGTTCTCATGGGGGAGGGGACTCCCGTCCGCTTGGTGATGGATTTTGTACCTTTTGTTTGTATCCTTGTGGTTGCAGCTCACCTCAGCGGGGTTGACGTGCATTCTTCAACCTTCTCTCTTAGTGCAGCTCAAATCTACCAGGTTACTTGCTAAATTTTTGTCCTTTAACTCTCCTTCTGGATGGGAGCCTCTGTGGAAAGCTGGCTTCAGTCAGCCATCTTGTCTCCTTCCCCCCTCCCCCCCACCGCTATTACAACTTCTGTGCTTTCATGTCATAGAAACCTGAGGAGCTGTTTAAATAAGCTGTGTCCCAAAATAAACCTTTGAGAGATCTACTGTGGAATTTCTGCAGTTAGAAGGTAAAAACTCTTGAGGACTTAATTATCTCCATAAAAGTGACCAGTGATTATCTTTTGGATCAATTTATAACCAGGTTACTAGATGGTAAATACGCAGATCTTTGTCTCTGTCTAATGAACCCATGCAGCTGGGGTCAGCTCTCTTTTCTGTCTCCCTGTTTCTTACAATGAAGGTGCACTCCCCTGACCCTGAGGGAATCGGGCTGGGGGAATGACCATGGATCCCGTCTGGGTTCCTGGTTAGATTGGTCATGTGCCACCTTCTCCTTCACAACTGCCCCGTGCTGGACTTGCTTCCCCGTGGATCATCCTGGCTGTCTCTCCAGCCCAGTGGCCACCACTTTAGATCTCAGTTCTGGGCTTTAATGTTAAAGCTGCCCTTCAAACATCCTGTGTAGTCCAAAGATGCAAGACCTCTGGCAGGCAGCTGGTACAAAACAAAGAACTTGACAGAGAACAGGAAACGTCCCCTGTGAAAATTCCAGCTCGACATGAGACTGATAATCAGGTACCTTGAGCTTATCGTTCCACTCCTTTCCAAATTTACCCAGCTCTGCAGTTCAGCCCACAAAGTCCTTAAACTTTTTATTGTTTTTTTGAGACAGATCTTGCTCTGTCACCCCAGCTAGAGTGCAATGGCATCATCATAACTCACCAGTATCTTAAATTCCTGAGTTCAAGCGATGCTCCTGCCTCAACCTCCCGAGTACCTGGTACTTCAGGTGTGCACCACCACATGAAGCTAATCTTTATATTCTTAATAGACATGGAGCTCACTCTAGCTTGGGCTGGCCTCAAACTCCTGACCTCAAGTAATCTTCCCACCTTGGCCTCCCAGAGGGCTAGGATTACAGATTGTTTTTGATTTAAAGTCATTTGGGGGTGTTTTTTAATATTATCTGTCTCCTAATGATAAAGACAATATATTTTGAGCACAGAATTTAGAAACTTCTAAAAATGTATAGCATTCCTCGAACCTTAGGCCACTGCCAAAAATAAATAAATAAAAATGTATAGCAAAGAAAAAATTCACCTGTATGACGATCACTCACAGATATCCTCTAGCAACTTCCTCCTTCCCCTCTTTTCCCACATATTGTTTTCAACAGCGTTCACTTTATACATTTATGTAACTGCTTTCTGATATTTTCAACTTAATATTATAAGCATTTCCCGTTTGCTATTTTTTTTTTGTTGTTGTTGTTGTTGTTTGGGATTCATTGAGGATACTAAGAATTAGGTTACACTGGTTACAGTTGTTAGGTAAAGTCCCTCTTATAATTGTGTCCCGCCCCAACTCTCTCTTGCTATTAAAAACTGTGAATGAACAGAATTTTAATGACTTTATAAAACTGTACCATATGTGAATTTACTTGACGATCCCATGCTTTGGGAATCCAGGTATTTCTTACCAAGGAACCATTTATTGCACGTTTTAATGTAAGAGTCTTCTTTTGTCCCCATCATGCACCTGGTTGCTCTGGGACGTCATGCTAGTGTCTCTGTGTGTTAAAGAAGCTTGTCTGCATTTGCTCAAAGTTCAGCATGGAAAGGGTTGGTTTGTGGTGTTAACTGCAGAGAGCTCATAAACTGTTATAAAGCTTTCTTAATCCCTTTAAAAGCACCCATAAACACAGTCTCACCCAGCCTCTTGTTCCCTTATGAAATCTCATTCTCCATAAGAGCAGAGCAGAGTTGCAGGGGTCAGATGTGTGGCTGGTGCCCCACAGCCAGTCACTGGGGGTCCACAGCAGGGCCACATTCTCCCAGATGGGTCTCCTCTCCCCCACACTGCCAGAGTCTCTTACCAGCACCCGTGTGTATCCTGCCCTCAGGTTTGAAGGAGGTAACTTAGACTATTGAAGGCTCATGCTGAGCCAGAAGCTGACACCACCAGCCTTCCCCAAGCAGCCTCACTGAGCTCCCTGAGTGACGAGCTCCCTGAGTGATCGGCAGGCCGCAGAGGTCCTGGTCTCATCCCACACTCTGAGAAACCTCAGTTATGAAGGTCATCACTCTTGTTTCTGTTGACTTGTTGTTTAAATAAATCTCAGTTGCCGTTGCCTGTGTGGTGGATCTCTGCTGCCTGTTCGCTGCTCATTCTGCACTCCCCAGGTGGGCCGGGGTTCACCTCTGTGTCAGATGAAGCCAAGCATCCTGGGTCCTACTTTGGCTTTGGCGAACTCCCTTGTGAGTCAGACTCAGCTCACGACCTTGCACACATTTTGGGATTTACTGCCTCCTGTGTCCTTTGTCATAGCACCTAACCTTGCATCTTGCCCCCTGACCCTTGGCCTCCACCAGGTGCTGGGGCTCTTTTCTGGCTCCCGTTTCTGCCCTGACTGGACTAGCCTGCTTGACTGCCTCCTCCATCCTGGTCATTGTGGGAAGCTCAGGGAGGCCCCCACAAATGCCCATGTCCTGATTCCCATAACCTATGAGTGCATTTCCTTCTGTGGAAAGGGGGCTTTGCAAATGAGAATTTAATAGTCTTGAGATGAGATTGTCCTGGGTAACCTGGATGGGCCTGTTGTCATCACTTTGAGGATCAGGGGAGGGGTCAGAATCAGAGGAGAGTCAGTGGTATGATGAGGGAGGCAGAGACTGTGCAGTAACGTTCTTCAAAGACAGAGGAAGGGCCCAGTGACCAAGAAAACAGATTCTTTCCTTGGAAGACTCCAGAGACTCCAGAAGGAACCTGCCCTGTAGACACCTTGATTCTGACCTAGTGCAACTGATTTCAGATTTCTCACCTGCAGAACAGTAAGAGAATAAATGCACCTGTGGTATTTTAAGCTGCTAGGTTTGTGGTAATTTGTTACAGCAGCCATTGGTCCTATGCACACCTGTACAGCGTGCGGTCTTGTGACTGGAACTGTGACCCTGGACCTCCAAGTGCAGCATGACCCTGAGCAAGCCCCCTTGGTGCCCTCCTGCTGGAGTGGTAACAGTCCCCTTCTTCCACCATTCAGAATTCTTATAGTGGTGACCCCTCAGCATGGGCTGTTTACCACTAGTGGTGTGACTGTGGATGGGAGGTGACGTCCTAATAAAGGCCTTGCATAAAAATGAATCACCAAGTAAGAAAGTTTTTTCCTTTTAAATTTGTTTGCAAGTCTTCTCAATTCAAGCAGAAGATTGTTGGCTGGCAATGATATGTGTTTAATGCTTCTTGGTGTGTCTTTAATGCTTCAATAATGTTCACTACTCCAAACTTTCTTCTGTCAAAAGCTTTGGGACCAAGCCTTTGTGGGAGGTGGTGAATCAATTTAATGGATCAAAGTCCATTATTTTAAAAAGATATAAAATAGAATACAATGGAAAAATATCATTGCACATTACCAGTAGTAAGGGTGAGCAGTATTTTTTTTAAAAATGTTCCCCTTTTGTGTGTATACACGGTAGTCCTCCCTCATCCGCACAGGATACTGTCTAAGACCCCCTCAGTCGATGCCTGAAACCATGGATAATACTGAATTTTCTATACACTATGTGTGTTGCTATACACACATACCTATGATAAAGTTTATAAATTAGGTACAGTAAGAGATTAACAACAGTAATTATATGCTATACAAGTATACTGCAATAAAAGTTATGTGATTGTGATCACTGTCGCAGAGTATCTGACTGTTCTATACTCCTACGTTCAGACCTCAATTGACCACAGGTAACTGAAACCTTGGAAATTGAAAACACGAAGTTCAGGGAGAATACTGCATCAGTACAGTGTTATAGGGAACTATGTTTTGTTTTGTTATTTTTTTCTCACTATGGTATTATAGCATTTCACTAAATGAAGCAAAAACAATACAATATGTAGCTGAAATTTTTTTAAAAACTGATTTGCTTTAATTTTTTTTCTTATATTTTTATGAGTTACCCTCTGTTCAAGGCAAATGATTCTTACCATTGAGGATGTAGTATAAAATGTCCCTGAAATGTCTTTAATTTCATTTCTTCTTTTTGAGAAAGAGTCTTGATTTGTTATTAGAGTGCAGTGACATCATCAAAGCTCAAACAACCTCAAATTCTTGGGCTCAAGCCATCCTCCTGCCTCTGCCTCCCAAGTAGTTGGAACTCCGGGTGCATGCCACCATGCCCATTTTCTTTTTAGATATCCCTCTGTTGCTCAGGCTGGTCTCTATCTCCTGACCTCAAGTACCTGTCAGAGTACTAAGATTCCAGGCTTGCACCATCATGCCTGCAGGTGAGTGATTTTTCATGGTACCGCTGTAACTGTGTGGGGGTTCCACAAACTGTACCTATTTAAGCTAATAAACTTAATCGATATATTATATATGTTTGGACTGCTCCACTGATTGGCTACTCCCTGTCCCTCTCCCTCTCCTTGTCTTCCTTATTCCCTGAGACAATATTGAAATCAAGCCATTTAACAACCTTACAATGGCCTCTAAGGGTTCAAGCATAAGGAAGAGTAGTGTGTCTCCCAATTTAAACAAAAAGCTAGAAATAACTAAGCAAAGTGAGAAAGGTATGTTGCAAGCTGAGACAGGCTGAAAGTTAGGTCTCTTGTGCCAAATAGTTAGCCAAGTTGTGAATGTAAAGGGAAAGTTCTTAAAAGAAATTTAAAGTACTGCTCTAATGAACACAGGAATGATAGGAAAGCAAAACAGCCTTACTGGGAGAAAGTTTAATGGTCTAGATAGAAAATCAGATCAGCCACAACATACCCTTAAGCCAAAGCTTAATCCAGAGCAAGACTTTGAGAGGGATGAGAGAGATAAGCTACCAGAGGTTGGTTCATGAGGTTCAGGTATCAGGAAAAAGTTATCTCCAGAATAATAAAAGTGCAAAGTGAACCAGAAAGTGTGATAGACAAACTGCAGCAAGTTATCCACAAGATCTAGCAAAGATCCCTGATGAAAGTGGCTACACTAAACAACAGATATTCATTATAGACAAAACAGACCGAAGAAGATACCGTGTAGGACTTTTCAGAGCTAGATAGACGTCAATGCCTGGCTTCAAACTTCATTTGAGTGTGTGACTGTCTTGTTAGAGTCTAACGGAGCTGGTGACTTTAAGTTGAAGTCAATACTCATTCACCACTCTGGAAATCCCAGGGCCCTTAAGAATTACGCTAAAATCTACTTGTTTGTGCTATAGAAATGGAACGACAAAGCCTCGGTGATGATACATGTGTTTATAGCATTGTTTACTGAATTTTTTAAGCCCACTGTTGAAACCTGTTTGTCAGAAGAAAACATTCCTTTCAAAATCTTACTACTCCTTGATAATGCACTGGATAAGCACTCCAAGAACTCTCATGGAGCTATAAGAGAATTGTAATGTTGTGTTCATGACTGCCATCACGACATTCATTTCATAGCCCACAGATCAAAGAATAATTTTGGCTTTCAAGTATTATTATTTAGAAATAATATTTGCTAAGGCTAGGACAATCTTAGTTATTCTTCTGAGAAATCTGAGCAAAGTAAATAAAAGCCTTCTAGAAAGCATTCACCATTCTAGATGCCATTAAGAACACTGGTGATTCATGAGAGGTCAAAATAGCAACATTACCAGGAGCTTGGAAGAAGTTGTTTCTAACCTTCACGGATGACTTTGAGGGGCGCAAAACTTCAGTGCAGGAAAGAACTTCAGACATCGTAAAAATAGGAAGAGAACTACAATTAGAGGTGGAGCCTTAAGATGGGATTGAATTCCTACAATCTCCTGCTCAAACTTGAAAGGATAAGGAGTTGCTTCTTATGAATGAGCAAAGAAAGTGGTTTCCTGAGGTGGAATCCACTCCTGATGAAGATGCCATGAACAGTATTGTAACAATAACAAAGGATTTAGAATATCACTTAAATGTGGTCAATAAGAGTGTGGCAGGGTTTGACAGGATTGACTTCAGTTTTGCGGGATTTTTTTCTTGGTTTTTTTTTTTTTGGCTGGGGTGGGTTTGAACCCACCACCTCTGGTATATGGGGGTGGCACCCTTACTCCTTGAGCCACCCTTCAGTTTTGAAAGCGCTACTGTGGGTAAAATACTATGAAATAACATCACATGCTACAGAGAAATCTTTTGTGAAAAGTAGTTAACCCATGAGGCAAACTTCACTTTTGTCTCTTTTTTTAATTATTTTTTTTAATTTTAGATATTTTTATTTTTCCATATTTGTTATTCATCAGGACTGACCGAAATAAAAAATATAATTGAGTCCCATCATCATCATGGAAATGGCTTTAAGAGAAAACCGGTCAGATGAATATTATTGCTTCCCATTTTCAACCAGTAAATAGTTACCATTGATAAATAGACAGCCATGAGCCTGTCAAGAATGTTCAAGATATGTTATATAATACAACATGCCTGTTCCCAGAGGGAAACTTGGAACTTAAGTGTACTTCTTGATTTCATTGTATAAGACAAGCACAAAAGCACCACCCGTGCCTCTGAGAACATTGGACCATGCACCCTTGAAAAAAGCTTTGCCTCCTTCATCACTCAGGACCTTCCCCCAGCAGTCAATGTGCCGGTGTACATGATGTCAGTTCCTTTGCGCCCTGACCACATCATCGTGGACAGCAAACAGTGTCAAACAGATAGAAAGTCCACCCAGCAATGGCAGTGACAGACTGCCGATCATCCAACTGACAAGGCTGTGAGTATTCTTGGGATCTGGAAGCATTCCCTTGGCAGTGTCATAGATACCGAAGTAGGCAGCTAGGTAGATGATAATACCTGGGACAGACACGTTAAAGCCTTGGTACAGGCCCCTAAGCCCACCACATTTATAGGTCTTAACCAGGCAGTCACCAAGGCTTTTGAATTCCCTTTCCACCCCAGCTTTACTCACATCAGCTGCTAGACGGGTACGAGCAAAATCAAGAGGGTACACAAAACACAAGGATGTTGCCCCAGTGGCACCACCTGATGCCAGATTCCCTGCAAAGTAGCGCCCAAACTGGGTCCTCTTGTCCACACCAACCAGGAAGATCTGCTTGTGTTTATCTTTGACGGCAAAGTTGAGAGCCTGGGTGGGGAAGTATCGGATGACATTGGCCAGGTTACCACACCAGAAGGACAGGACTCCCTGCTCCTTGGGGATATGGACCATGCAGTCTATAATACCCTTGTATTGCTTATCTGCAGTGATTTGCTCACTGGCATGCTGTACCTGCAGCAGCAGTTTGACTTACTCGATGGGCTCTACTGCGTCTTGGAGATGGCCGCGGCCACTCCACCTTCCTGGCCGCGGCCAGGAAGTCCTTGATGAAGGACACAGCGGCATCTGTCATGTTGAAAGGAAAGAAGAGGCACACGACTGCAAGACAGGACTAGGCCGAGAACCGGCTTTGATTCCAGGCCTGTGGAGTTAATTAATTTTTTAATGACAGATTAAAATGAGGGTACCTGCGCATATGAGTAGGTTCATAATTTGCTTTTGTAAGATAAAAGCCTGAGTTGTATTTGTGTCCTTTACACAGCAAATGTGCCATGTATCTGTGCAATGTACCCTTTGGGTAGGAACTTAACCAACACTTCCCCATTATTGCCTCATTGTAAGAAAATGCCACAGCCACTTCAACCTTCAGCCACTACCACCCTGATCCTCAGCAGCCAGCCATGTGGAGGCAAAACCCTCCACCAGCAAAACAAGTTTTGAAAGCTCAGATGGTTCTTAGTATTTTTTTTTTTTTGGTAGAGACAGAGTCTCACTTTATGGCCCTCTGTAGAGTGCTGTGGCCTCACACAGCTCACAGCTCACAGCAACCTCCAACTCCTGGGCTTAAGCAATTCTCTTGCCTCAACCTCCCGAACAGCTGGGACTACAGGCGCCCGCCACAACGCCCAGCTATTTTTTGGTTGCAGTTTGGCCGGGGCCAGGTTTGAACCCGCCACCCTCGGTATATGTGGCCGGCGCCTTACCGACTCAGCCACAGGCGCTGCCTCAGTTCTTAGTATTTTTTAACAATCAAGTACAATGTTAACTCTTAGTAAATACTTATTTTCAGTGAAAAACCCAGGAAGTTAGGGTATCTTTGGTTATCAGTGTCCAATTTTTTTATTAGCAGATCTAAGTAAGATAAACTTACTTTCTAAAGTATGTATTGCTAAATTTACATTTAACAATTTCGGTATTTTAATTTGCCTAAAAAGGACTCATTTCACAATTATCTTATTTAATTTCATAGAGAATGCCTTGTATATTATAAACTGGGCAGTCCTTGTAGAGGCCTGAGGTCTTTTACCTTTCCCTGGGGATCTAGCTAGATCTAGCTAATGCATCTTAGAGGAATTCACTGGGTGTGGGCGGGGGTTGGGGTTGGATGCTGCTTAACTCTGCCTCCAGGTTTCACCTTCTCTTTTACATAAACAGCTGGGAGCAGTCCTGAAATTTTCTTTCTTTCTTTTTTTTTTTTATTGTTGGGGATTCATTGAGGGTACAATAAGCCAGGTTACACTGATTGCAATTGTTAGGTAAAGTCCCTCTTGCAATCCTGTCTTACCCCCACAAAGTGTGACACACACCAAGGCCCCACCCTGCTCCCTCCATCCCTCTTTCTGCTTCCCTCCACCATAACCTTAATTGTCATTAATTGTCCTCATATCAAAATTGAGTACATAGGATTCATGCTTCTCCATTCTTGTGATGCTTTACTAAGAATAATGTCTTCCACTTCCATCCAGGTTAATATGAAGGATGTAAAGTCTCCATTTTTTTAATGGCTGAATAGTATTCCATGGTATATATATACCAGAGCTTGTTAATACATTCCTGGGTTGGTGGGCTTTTAGGCTGTTTCCACATTTTGGCGATTGTAAATTGAGCTGCAATAAACAGTCTACTACAAGTGTCCTTATGATAAATGGATTTTTTTCCTTCTGGGTAGATGCCCAGTAATGGGATTGCAGGATCAAATGGGAGGTCTAGCTTGAGTACTTTGAGGTTTCTCCATACTTCGTTCCAGAAAGGTACTAGTTTACAGTCCCACCAGCAGTGTAAAAGTGTTCCCTTCTCTCCACATCCATGCCAGCATCTGCAGTTTTGAGATTTTGTGATGTGGGCCATTCTCACTGGGGTTAGATGATATCTCAGGGTTGTTTTGATTTGCATTTCTCTAATATATAGAGATGATGAACAGTTCTTCATGTGTTTGTTAGCCATTCGTCTGTCATCTTTAGAGAAAGTTCTATTCATGTCTCTTGCCCATTGATATATGGGATTGTTGGCTTTTTTCATGTGGATTAATTTGAGTTCTCTATAGATCCTAGTTATCAAGCTTTTGTCTGATTGAAAATATGCAAATATCCTTTCCCATTGTGTAGGTTGTCTCTTTGCTTTGGTTATTGTCTCCTTAGCTGTATAGAAGCTTTTCAGTTTAATGAAGTCCCATTTGTTTCTTTTTGTTGTTGTTGTTGCAATTGCCATGGCAGTCTTCTTCATGAAGTCTTTCCCCAGGCCAATATCTTCCAGTGTTTTTCCTATGCTTTCTTGGAGGATTTTTATTGTTTCTTGCCTTAAATTTAAGTCCTTTATCCATCTTGAATCAATTTTTGTGAGTGGGGAAAGGTGTGGGTCCAGTTTCAGTCTTTTACATGTAGACATCCAGTTCTCCCAACACCATTTATTGAATAGGGAGTCTTTTCCCCAAGGTATGTTCTTGTTTGGTTTATCGAAGATTAGGTGGTTGTAAGATGTTAGTTTCATTTCTTGGTTTTCTATTCGATTCCAAGTGTCTATGTCTCTGTTTTTGTGCCAGTACCATGCTGTCTTGAGCACTATGGCTTTGTAGTACAGACTAAAATCTGGTATGCTGATGCCCCCAGCTTTATTTTTATTACTAAGAACTGCCTTAGCTATACGGGGTTTTTTCCGGTTCCATACAAAACTCAGAATCATTTTTTCCAAATCTTGAAAGTACGATGTTGGTATTTTGATAGGAATGGCATTGAATAGGTAGATTGCTTTGGGAAGTATAGACATTTTAACAATGTTGATTCTTCCCATCCATGAGCATGGTATGTTCTTCCATTTGTTAATATCCTCTGCTATTTCCTTTCTGAGGATTTCATTGTTTTCTTTATAGAGGTCCTTCACCTCCTTTGTTAGGTATATGCCTAGGTATTTCATTTTCTTTGAAACTATGGTGAAGGGAGTTGTGTCCTTAATTAGCTTCTCATCTTGACTGTTATTGGTGTACACAAAGGCTACTGACTTGTGGACACTGATTTTATTTCTTGAAACATTACTGTATTTTTTGATGACTTCTAGGAGTCTTGTGGTTGACTCTTTGGGGTTCTCTAAGTATAAGATCATGTCATCAGCAAAGAGGGAGAGTTTGACCTCCTCTGCTCCCATTTGGATTCCCTTTATTTCCTTGTCTTGCCTAATTGTATTGGCTAGAACTTCCAGCACTACGTTGAATAGTAAAGGTGACAGAGGACAACCTTGTCTGGTTCCAGTTCTAAGAGGAAAAGCTTTCAGTTTTAATCCATTCAGTAAAATATGGGCTGTGGGTTTGTCATAGATAGCTTCAGTCAGTTTTAGAAATGTGCCACCTATGCCTATACTCTTCAGTGTTCTAATTAGAAAAGGATGCTGGATTTTATCAAATGCTTTTTCTGCATCTATTGAGAGGATCATGTGATCTTTATTTTTGCCAATGTTAATATGGTGGATAACATTTATGGACTTGTGTATGTTAAACCAGCCTTGCATCCCTGGGATGAAGCCTACTTAATCAAGATGAATGACTTTTTTGATGATAAGCTGTAATCTATTGGCTAGGATTTTGTTGAGAATTTTTGCATCTATATTCATGAGTGAGATTGGTCTGAAATTCTCCTTTCTGTTTAGGTCTTTTCCTGGTTTTGGTATCAGGGTGATGTTTACTTCATAGAATGTGTTGGGGAAGATTCCTTCTTCCTCAATTTTTTGGAATAATTTCTGCAGTACAGGAATAAGCTCTTCCTTGAAGGTTTGATAGAATTCTGGAGGGAAGCCATCTGGACCAGGGCATTTTTTGGTTGGAAGATTTTTTATTGTTTCTTTGATCTCAGTGCTTGAAATTGGTCTGTTCAGGAGCTCCATTTCTTCCTGGCTGAGTCTAGGGAGAGGGTGTGATTCCAAATATTGATCCATTTCTTTCACATTGTCAAATTTCTGGGCACAGAGTTTCTGGTAGTATTCAGAGATGATCTCTTGTATCTCTGTGGGATCAGTTGTTTTTTCCCCTTTATCATTTCTGATTGAGGTTACTAGAGATTTTACTTTTCTATTCCTCGTTAGTCTGGCCAATGGTTTCTCTATTTTATTTATTTTTTCAAAAAACCAATTCCTTGTTTCATTAATTTTCTGAATGATTCTTTTGTTTTCAATTTCATTGATCTCTGATTTGATTTTGGATATTTCTTTTCTTCTACTGAGTTTAGGCTTAGATTGTTCTTCTTTTTCCAATTCCCTAAGACCTCCTGTGAGATTGTTGATGTGCTCTCTTTCTGTTTTTCGAATGTAGGCATCTAAAGCAATGAATTTTCCTCTCAAAACTGCTTTTGCAGTATCCCACAGGTTTTGGTAGCTTGTGTCTTCATTGTTGTTATGCTCAAGGAAGTTAATGATTTCCTGTTTTATTTCTTTCTGCACCCATCTGTTATTCAACAGAAGATTGTTTAATTTCCATGCCTTTGGGTGGAGTCGAGCATTTTTGTTAGAGTTGAGTTCCACCTTTAGTGCCTTATGGTCTGAGAAGATACAAGGTAAAATTTCAATTCTTTTGATTCTGTTGATATTTGTTTTGTGTCCCAGGATATGATCAATTTTGGAGAATGTTCCATGGGGTGATGAGGAGAATGTATATTCTTTATCTTTGGGGTGGAGTGTTCTATTTGCGTCTATCAAGCACAGTTGTTCTAGGGTCTCATTTAAATCTCTTATATTTTTGTTTAATTTCTGTTTAGAGGATCTGTCCAGCTCTGTAAGAGGAGTGTTAAAGTCCCCTGTTATTATTATCATATTGCTCAGACTGAGTAAGGTCTGTTTCAAGAATCTGGGAGCATTTAAATTGGGTGCATAGATATTTAGAAGTGAAATGTCTTCTTGTTGTATTTTTCCCTTGACCAATATAAAGTGACCATCTTTGTCTTTTTTGACTTTAGTTGCTTTAAATCCACATGTATCTGAAAATAAGATTGCAACTCCTCTTTTCTTCTGAATGCCATTTGCCTGAAAAATTTTCTTCCAACCCTTGACTCGGAGCTTTAATTTGTCTTTTGAATCCAGGTGTGTTTCTTGCAGACAGCAAATGGATGGCTTGTGTTTTTTAATCCAGTCAGCCAATCTATGTCTCTTCAGTGGGGAATTCAAGCCATTAACATTTATTGAGATAATTGATAAGTGTGGCAGTATTCTATTCGTCTTATTTGGTGAGAGTCCATTGCTTAGTTTTATCTTTTGCATCAGTGTGGAGGTTAGGTTCTGTCCTTTAATTTCTGAGTTCTTACTTTGCTGCTGATCCATTGTGGTGGTCCGTGTGCAGAACAGGTTGAAGTATTTCCTGTAGAGCTGGTCTTCTTGTGGCGAATTTCCTCAATGTTTGTATATCCGTAAATGATTTGATTTCTCCATCAATTTTGAAGCTTAGCTTAGCAGGGTACAGAATTCTGGGCTGGAAATTGTTCTGTTTAAGTAGATTAAAGGTAGATGACCATTGTCTTCTTGCTTGGAAAGTTTCATTAGAGAAGTCTGCGGTCACTCTGATGGATTTGCCCCTGTGGGTCAACTGGCGCTTACTCCTGGCAGCTTGCAGAATCTTTTCTTTTGTCTTGACTTTGGACAGGTTCATCACAATGTGTCTTGGAGAAGCTCGGTTAGAGTTGAGGCGACCTGGGGTCCGATATCCCTCTGAAAGCAGTGTGTCAGAATCTTTGGTGATGTTTGGGAAATTTTCTTTTATAATATTCTCTAGTATGGCTTCCATTCCTCTGGGGCATTCTTCTTCCCCTTCTGGAATTCCTATAACTCATATGTTGGAACGCTTCATAAAGTCCCATAATTCTGACAGTGAATGTTCTGCTTTCTCTCTCTTCTTTTCTGCGTCTTTTACTATCTGAGTTATCTCAAGAACTTTGTCTTCTACCTCTGAAGTTCTTTCTTCTGCATGGTCTAACCTGTTGCTGATACTTTCCATTGCATCTTTAAGTTCCCTGATTGACTGTTTCATTTCCTTCAGCTCTGCTATATCCTTTTTATATTCTTCATATCGTTCATCTCTTATTTGATTCCATTTTTGGATTTCCTTTTGGTTATTTTCCACTTTATTAGCAGTTTCCTTCATTGTTTCAATCATTTCTTTCATTGTTTTCAACATGTGTATTCTAAATTCCCTTTCTGTCATTCCTAACATTTCTTTATAGGCGGAATCTTCTGCAGTAGCTACCTCATGGTCCCATGGCGGGGTTGTTCTGGACTAGTTCTTCATGTTGCCTGGAGTTTTCTGCTGATTCTTCCTCATGAGTGATTTCTTTTATCTGTTTCCTTGCCCTAATTTTCCTTTCACTTCCTCTTGCTCTTTAAGTTCTCGTGCCTGTGGACTAAGGGTTACAGGACCAGAAGGGTGAGAAGGTTGAAGAGCAAGAAAGGGATGAAAGAAAGGAGGACCAAGTGATAAGGAAAAAAAAAGAAAAATAGAGAAAGGAGAGGGGGTGGGTAAATGGAATATTGACAAAAAGAAGAGAGGCACTGAAAGAGGGCGACATAGCAATATAGGTGTACAGTAGGGTACTTTGTCACAACCTTAAAAAAAAAACCCACCTTCTGGGGGTGCCCAGTTGGGTGGTTCCCTTGAGGTCAGCAGCTCTTTGCTAACCTGATCAGACACAGTACCCCACCTCCACCAAGTAGAGAGGAAAGACAAAAATGCTATAAATCAAACTAAAACAAGCAAACAGAAAACTTTACGGGATAAAAATTGGGTGAAAAACCAAATAGTAGCGGTAGAAACACTAGCAAAAATGAAGTTCTAGTTATTGAAAAAGGCAGCAATGGGAAATTATAATTACACTAGAAAAATTGAGAAAGAAAAAGGATCTGTATGGAAAAGGTTGAAATTAAAAAAACAAAACAACATCAACAACATCAAAATAAACAAAAAAAAAAAAAAACAACCAAACCAAAAAAAAAAAAACACAACCAAAAACAAAGCAGTATGTATATGTTATTGAGTATTGTCTGGGCAACACGTGGTCTTCTGGGATATGAGATGTTAGTCACAGTTCTGATATGACTAGAGACTGCTGATTTCTCAAACCCCAGCAGGTAGACACCCTAAATCTCTCTTCAGCCCACTTAAAAGGCACTTTGAACTTGTAAACTTGCTGAGCAGAAGCTTTCCCAGGAAAGTGCTTGTCGCTGGAATCACTGCTGAAGTGGCTATCCACTTACCCAGTGTGCCAAAACCAGTCTCACTCTGCCCCTGAGTGAGCTATAAGGCGGCTCAGACCCCACCCTTAGGCTACTTGGTCGCTGGGTTACCACCTCCCACCCAATTCTAGCTCTGCGACCCTGAAGGCGGAGCTTGCCGGTGCAGATCACTCACAATGGCTCCCTGCGACCCAAAGCCAGACACTATTAGCTCTGTCTGGCTCAGTGGCTCAGACTGGGGCCCTAGACAACAGCCAAAGTTCTCCGCACTCCCGCTCAGGCTCTCCCCAAGGCAGTTCAACTGAGTGCCAAGTCCAAAGACACCAAAACAGTTCACAGGTAAGGCCTTTCTGGTTTGCAGTCTCGCTGCTACTGAACTTACAGTTGAGGGCGGGTTTAGACGGATTGAACACACGTAACCACTTGCCGTTTTTCCACTGTTATAGTCCTCCTCTTGGGGTCCAGAAGTCTCTCGCTGACTCCCTGTATCCTCACAGGGGTGATGATAGGCAGATCCCACCAGCCAGAGATGCCTGGAGTCCTATCTTCCCAGACTCATGGTGCCCAGATGCAAGGAAGCTGTTACTCGGCCGCCGTCTTCCTCCCCTCTCCAGTCCTGAAATTTTCATTTTCCTTTATTGGTCATGGTGCCCTTTTACAGACACACCCACTCCTTCGCCATCTCACCACTTCCTTAATACCTGATAATCACTAATTTTTCTCAATTTCTATAATTCTGTCATTTCAAGAATATTATAGGCCTTGACCAAGCCGCGTAGAAGGCGGTGGCGGCGAGTTAAGGTTGGCTCGGGACGTAATGGCGGACTTGACCCGGGCTCAGAGTACTGACGTGGTGGAAGAGATTCTGGACCAGGAAAACAAGAGGATGGCTGACAGCTTGGCCTCCAAGGTCACCAGGCTCAAATCACTGGCCCTGGACATCGATAGGGATGCAGAGGATCAAAACTGGTACCTGGATGGGATGGACTCGGATTTCACCAGCATGACCAGCCTGCTTACAGGGAGCGTGAAGCGCTTCTCCACCATGGCAAGGTCTGGGCGAGACAACCGGAAGCTTCTGTGTGGTGTGGCTGTGGGCCTAATCGTGGCCTTCTTCATTCTCTCCTACCTTTTGTCAAGGGCAAGGACGTGAGCCATTGGGAACTGGCTTTTGCCGGTGCCAAGGGCAGCCCGGGTCTTCCCCACCTGGTGTTCTGGGCTCCAGAGGACTTACGTACAAGATACTCTTTTGAAATTACAATCTTGGGTTAGGAAAAAAAAAAAAAAAGAATATTATATAGGTCCTGCGCCCATAGCTCAGTGGTTAGGGTGCCAGCCACATACACTGGGGCTGGCGGGTTCAAACCCTGCCCCGGCCTGCCAAACAACAATGAAAATTGCAACAGCAATAACAACAACAAATATCTGGGCATTGTGGCTGGTGCCTGTAGTCCCAGCTACCTGGGAGGCTGGGGCAAGAGAGATGCTTAAGGGCGGCACCTGTGGCTCAAAGGGGTACGGTGCCTGCCCCATGTGCCGGAGGTGGCGGGCTCAAATCCAGCCCTGGCCAAAAACTGCAAAAAGAGAGAGAGAGAATCTCTTAAGCCCAAGAGCTGGAGGTTGCTGTGAGCTGTGACTCCACAGCACTCTACTGATGGTGACAAAGTGAGTTTGTCTCAAAAAAAAAAAAAAGAATATTATATAAATGGTGAAACTTTTGAGGATTGGCTTTTTCTCAAACTCAGCATAATTCTCTGAAGATACAGATTGTTGCATGCATCCATTATTTTCATCACATGATATTAAAGGTATACGCTATCAACACAACCTATCATTATTGATGATGACTTGACCAAAGGTAGTGTTTATCAGTTTTCTCCACTGTTAAACTACTCTTGTTTGTTTGTTTTTTTAACCACACTTTCCATATTGTACTCTTTGGAAGGAAATCACCATGCACCATATCCTTAAACAGAGGAAAGTCATGCTCCACTTCCTGGAGAGTGGAGAGTCTACAAAAACTACTGAGAATCCTCCTGCCTGGGAGATTTGTTTCTTCTCCCTCATTTGTTTATTTATTTGATGATTTATTTATAACAGTATGGATTCATGGACATTTATTTTATGTTTTATACTTTTCCATATTGGGTTATAATTCAATACTACTTTATTTTAGCATGTATAGGTGTTTTTAAAACTATCGAACTGTTTTCCAGAGTGACTGAACGTTCCCAAAGTGACTTTGTATCTCTTGCCCATTTCTAAAGGGATTTTCTCTATTTTTATTATTATTATTATTGTTTTTACTTGAGTTCTGAGAGCTCTTTGTGTATAGTCCAGAAACAGGTCCTTTGCCAGTTACGTGCTTTGCAAATATTTTCACCCAGGCTATACCTTGTCTTTTCATCTTCTTAACACGGTCTTTCAAAAAGAAAAGTTTTAATTTTTGATGATGTTCAATTGATCAATTTTTATTTCTGTTTCAAAATTTTTGTGTCAAGTATTTTGCTTTTCTTACACCTAGATAGTGAGGATTTTCTCCTATTTTTTTTTCTAAAAAGTTTTGTAGTTTTAGGATTTATACTTAAGCCTGTGATCTATTTTGAGTTTTGTTTTATATGAGATGTTGGACTTCCACTGAAGTTCATCTATTTGCCTATGACGTCCAGTTACACCAACATAATTTCTTAAACAGACTACCATTTCTTCATTGGATTGCTTTTACATTTTTGTAAAGATTGTCTTTTTCTGTATATTTTATGTATTTTTTTCTTGTTCACAAAGGTCTTCCTCATTTCAAATAGTAAAAATTAATTACTCCAAAATTATTTTACATTTTGTATGTTAAAATTTTTGCTCTGTCAGGAAATTATTTCCTTTTTTTTTTTTTTTTGAGTCAGAATCTCATTATGTCGCCCTTAGTAGAGTGCTAGGACATCATAGCTCACAGCAACCTCAAACACTTGGGTTAAAGTGATTCTCTTGCCTCAGCCTCCCAAGTAACTGGGACTACAGCACCTGCCACAACGTCCGGCTATTTTTTGTTGCAGTTGTCATTGTTGTTTAGCAGGCCCAGTCTGGGTTCAAATCCACCAGCCTCGGTGTATGTGGCTGGTGCAGTAACCACTGAACTACGAGTGCAGAGCCAGAAAATTATTATCTTAAAAGAGATAAGGCTCTAGTTCTATTTTCTAAAAGGTTTGCCTGTTTTCCCCATTATTCCCACTGATTTGAAGTAAATTTCTAAAACTACATGGGGATACACGTAGGCTCTTTATTCACTTCCACTGACTCGCCTACCAGTTTCTTCCCCAGTTCTAAAAACCCGGCTTTTTTTTTTTTTTAGAGACAAGGTCTCACTCTGGCTCAGACTGGTCTCAAACACCTGAGCTCGGGCAATCCACCAGCCTCGGCCTCCCAGAGTGCTAGGATTACAGGCATGAGCCACCACACCCAGCCAAAAAGACCATGTAATGTCTTTAAGCCATTGAGGGAGAGTTCATGTATTATAGCAACTAGTGTTATTATAGCCAGTATACAGGGTGGCCATAAAGTGTATGTGCAATTTAAGATAGTTTACTATTATAAATTGCACACGAACTTTATGCCCACCCTGTATTTGGTGTCACTTCGTCACGTTCTCCAAACTCTTGTTGTGTCTTATTTAGGATGGCATTACCGGGTGGCGCCTGTGGCTCAGTCGGTAAGGCGCCGGCCCCATATTCCGAGTGTGGCAGATTCAAACCCGGCCCCGGCTGAACTGCAACCAAAAAATAGCCGGGCGTTGTGGCGGGCGCCTGTAGTCCCAGCTGCTCGGGTGGCTGAGGCAAGAGAATCGCTTCAGCCCAGGAGTTGGAGGTTGCTGTGAGCTGTGTGACGCCACGGCACTCTACCGAGGGCCATAAAGTGAGACTCTGTCTCTACAAAAACAAACAAACAAACAAACAAAAGGATGGCATTACCTTTATAACGTTATGGGAGAAATGACATCTTTACAATATTTGCCTTTCTATTTCATTAGGTCTCCTTTCAGGCTCAAAAGTAGAATTCAAAATATAAATTACACACCATTAAAGGATAGTGACAATGATACACTGGTAATCATAGTTGAGATATCTCCTTGTGCAGTCCTATATTGTATAGTCCATGTATTTCATTTTACCATCACATGATGCATGCTGTTTTGAAAACCACCTTTCTGCCTCAACATTTCTACCATCTTACATAGAGATCTACAACAAGGATTGGCAGGGCTTTTTTGTTAAAGAGCCACATACTAAATATTTTAGTCTTTGTGGAGCAGGAGATATTACAAAGATGTTTGATAAGCATTCAAAATGCAAAAACACCTTCTTAGTTTTTCAGTCTGCAAAATAACAAGTGACTAACCAGAGTTGGCCCAGCAGCTGCAATTTGAAAACATCTAATTTAAAATCATCTTTTAAAAAACCACATACTCAGGTAGTCTTCTATTAACATACAGACATGTAGCTTCCATTAATTTGCTACTGTAAATAGTGTGGGAATGAACATCCTTATCAGCAAATCTTTTTACACTTAACTATTTATCCCTAAGAGTAAATTCCCAGAAATGGTATTATTGGAGTCAAAGCATTTGACAGTTTACTCGTTGATTCATATTGTCAAATATATATATTTATATCCTCATCAATTTTGCACAACAGAGCCTGCTTCACCATATCTTTATCAACACTGGACATTATAAATTTTTACAATTTTCAGTCCAATAAATGAAAAAAAAAAGATCTAGCTTTGATGTTCATATGCTCATTTATTTATTTACTCTATTACTGTCTTTGGCATGTTATCATAAATTTATTGTTTATGGATGCCCATATTTTTGGTAATTTTTTTCATTGATTTATAAAAGCTGTTTATATAGTGGGAATAGTACTATGATGTCATTTATTTGCAATTTCCCCCCCAGTTTTATCTGTGTTTCTGGTCATCATTTTTCTTTTCTGGTTTAGATGCTCTGTACATTATGTAGTTGAGGTCCATAGAACATTTTCCTTTACGGGAAGTGTCTATTATCATGTCAAGCCTCTCCCCTCTCATCATTATAAAAATATCCACCCATGTTTTATTTTGGTGCTTTTATGGTGTCTTTTACATTGTCACCTTTGATCCAATTTTATTTGTTTTTATGTGGTAATAGACTACCCAGTAATGGCCAAGGGAAATCCTTCCCCCCTTTGCTTTCTGAGGGTTCAGTGAAAATCAATGACAAGAGGCAGATTCCCAGGAGAAAAGGCATACAGACTTATTTGATCACAGGTGTACATGACATGAGAGCCTTCAGAATGAAGACCCAAAGATATAGGGGAAACTGTCCATTATTATGCTGATTCGACAAAGTATGGACAACTGTTTATAAATAGGATTGGACTTTGGGCACGGTGTCTCATGCCTGTAATCCCAGCCTTCTAGGAGTCTGAGTTGGGTGGATTGCTTGAGCTCAGGAGTTTGAGACCAGCCTGAGCAAAAGCGAGACCCTTTCTCTAAAAATAGATGGGTGCTGTGTCTGGTGCCTATAGTCCCAGCTACTCAGGAGGCTGAGGCAAGAGGATCACTTGAGCCCAAGATTTTGAGGTTGGTGAGAGCTGTGACACCACAGCACTCTACCAAAGGTGACAAGGTAAGACTCTGTCTCAAAAAAAGAAAGAAAGAAATAGGATTGAACTACTGCTAACAGGCTGAGTAGGGAAACTCGGCGAGGCCTGCCTGGTTGGGTTCTTGGCCTCCCTGAGCAGCATTCCTTCCTTCTAGGCGTCAGGCAGGACCCTGTCTGGAATGAGGGTCTTATGACCTACCATCAAACAAGGCAGGTCACATAAAGTCTTTATGGCCAGTTTTTACACAGAAAAGCAGCAATATGTTTAGGTTTTATGACTGGCTTTGAGGAAAAGGGGTTCTGATATCTATGACCTGCCTTAAGGAAGAGGGATTCTGGTTTCTATGGCTAGCCTTAGGGAGAATGAGGGGCTCAGAGACAGGAGGGCCAGGGAAGGTCAGAGGAAGACTTTTGACCTGGGGATCGATTCTGAGGCCTTTGTTTTCATTTTCTGAAATGTTTGTTTATCATTTTCTGAACCCCAAAAGTTATTTAGATATCTTGACCTCATGACTGTAAATTTTCATATAAATTTCTATGCATGTATTTGAGTCTAAAGGACTCATAAAAATCTACCAGTTACAACAGAACTGAGTACTTTGATTCTTGCAAATTATTCACTCCTGGTCTTAAATAAAGAATTCTTTTAAAACCAAGGTATGCCTTATGTCTCACTGGAAGCTGTTTTACCTGATAGCAGTTTGTATTCTGAAGATAAAATTCTTATTATTCAAGTTTTAAGATTCAGGTATTTCCCCTGAACAGAGGAATAAAATTATTTAGAATTGAGAAATACAGCTATGCTAAAGCTGTACACTTTGCTCTAACTATATACACGTGTGACTGTGATTGTGGAAATCAGAGTTTGCAGAGTGAGATGCCAAAACTAGATAGTGAAAAAATGATTGTGAGATGATTTTTTTTTTTTTTTTTTGTAGAGACAGAGTCTCACTTTATGGCCCTCGGTAGAGTGCCGTGGCCTCACACAGCTCACAGCAACCTCCAACTCCTGGGCTCAAGCGATTCTCCTGCCTCAGGCTCCCGAGCAGCTGGGACTACAGGCGCCCGCCACAACGCCCGGCTATTTTTTGGTTGCAGTTTGGCCGGGGCCGGGCTTGAACCCGCCACCCTCAGTATATGGGGCCGGCGCCCTACCGACTGTGCCACAGGCACCGCCCGTGAGATGATATTTTACCAAGTTAGAAGAATGAAATGAAGCAAGATTCTGGCTTTAAAAGCAGAGTCAGGGCTCAGCGCCCATAGCACAGTGGTTACAGCGCCAGCTTCATACACCAAGGCTGGTGGATTCGAACCCAGCCCAAGCCAGCTAAACAACAATGATGACTGCAACAAAAAATAGCCAGGCATTGTAAGGGGTGCCTGTAGTCCCAGCTACTTGGGAGGCTGCGGCAGGCAAATCACTTAAGCCCAAGAGTTTGAGGTTACTGTGAGCTGTGATGCCACAGCACTCTACCAAGGGTGACAAAGTGAGACTTTCTCAAAAAAATAAATTAAAAAAATAAATAAAGGCAGAGTTGGTTAAATTCCAGCTCCACTTTCAGAGGTGTGTGGTCCTGGCCCACAGCCCTTGGTAATAATACTCATAATACCTACCTCACATAGCTGTTGGGAGGATCATAAGCTGTAATGCGCCATGTGAGGGATGGACTATAGACATCCAGGTGCCCCTGGACCTGTGGTCTTAATTTAATCCCCACCCACCTCACACTGACGCCTCCAGCTAGGTTTCTGTTTTGTGTTTACCAAGCCAGCTCCTGACCGCACAGCTCACTTAGCTGGACCTGGACCCTCTGCTTTGTTTCTGGGACCACCCACCCCAAGATTCTTATCACTACCTGGGACCCTACTCCCATTACAGGCCACTGCCACCTGACTGCCATTCTAGTTCTAACCCAGAAAGCCCTGGCCCACCTAACAGTGAGACCTGGTACCTCCAGCTAGAAGTGACCACGCCCTAGAACTCTCTGCCTTGGCCTGCTGGCTGGGGTCCACTGGGTCCTGCCAACTTTGCCTTCCCATGGCCTGCATGGCCTGTGGTAGCAATGTCCCAGGGGGCCTTCTGGATAGCAGGACACATAATTCTCACTGGGACATTTGCATTCCCGCAGAGGATGATAGGGAGTGCAAATGAGAGCTTGTGCTGTCAGAACTTCTGGCATTCTGACAAAGTGGGGGTCCACCCTCTGTGTTGACCCAGGGTCAGGTCATCTGTGGCAGCCATAAAGTACATGGCAGTTTATCTGAACATGGCTTTTGACCTCATGTTGTACTTTACGTGGCAGTTCTTGATAGGCCTGACACATGTCCCTGATTTGACTGTAAATTGCATGAGAGATGATCTGTTACTCATCTCTCTTCTAGGATAGATGGGTGTGTTCTAGGATGACTAAAGTGTTGCCCTGCCCTCATCCGTGAGCAGGGGCCTGTGGCCCAGAGACACCAAGGAAATATCAGCTTGCTCTGGTGTATCTGCCCCATCGTCTCCTGGGAATTCTGAAATCTGCCAAGCAAATGGTATCTTGGAAGCAAAGGGAGTGAAGGAAAAAGAGTTCTACCCACTCCAACTGGTTTAAGAAAGGAAAAGACCCGAAAGCCCCAGGCTGGTGCAGGCATGCTTGAACCCAGGGCACAGCTGGATTCACCTTCTTTCCCCTCCTGGGTCCATAATCCTCTGTGAGAGCCTCCCTTCTCTTCTGGCTCCTCCCTCACAGCAATGACCATGGCAGATGAAAGGCCCAGGTCTATAGCCTCACCCTCAGCCACCCCACAGAAAGGGCACTTCTCATTCCCAACGGTCTCCAGGAAAATCTCTGGAACAGCCTGACTTGGATCACACTTCCACCTCTGCCCGTCAGTGTGGCCTGGGAGATGGAATGGCTGACTGGCTGACACAGGTCAGAGGCCCAACCTGCAAAGGGGTGTTGAGAATGAGGTCGGGGGACCTGCGGGGTGGTGGGTAGGGTGTCTGCTCTGCTCAAATCATGTGACCCCAGAATGAAGGAACGGTGGCTTCCCCAAGGAAAAGCAAGATGCCTTCACTCGTGGAAGGAAGGAGCAGATCTTAAGCAAAATTCCTCTCAGATATCCTGGGGCCACGGGGCAGAGAAGAAAACAGAAGAGAGGGACAGTGGGACAGACTGTTAGGGAACACTGACAGAAAAACAAACACTTTTGTGCTTATAAGGGGGAAAGTGCTTTTTAAATATAATCAAATAATCATTACACCAATATTCACAGCAGCATTCGTCACCAAAAGGAAGAAACAACCCAAATTCCCATGATAGTTGATAAACAAGATGAGGTTTATAAATACAATGAAATCTTTCTTTCTTTCTTTCTTTCTTTCTTTCTTTCTTTCTTTCTTTCTTTCTTTCTTTCTTTCTTTCTTTCTTTCTTTCTTTCTTTCTTTCTTTCTTTCTTTCTTTCTTTCTTTCTTTCTTTCTTTCAGTCTCATTGTGTTGCCCTCATGGCATCACAGCTCACAGCAACCTCAAATTCTTGGGCTTAAGCGACTCTCTTGCCTCAGCCTCCCAAGTAGCTGGGACTACAGGCACCTGCCACAACACTGGCTATTTTCTTGTTGCAGTTGTCATTGTTGTCTAGCAGGCCTGGGCCGGGTTCAAATCTTCCTGCCTCAGTGCATGTAGCCGGTGCCCTAACCACTGACCTATGGGCACCAAGCCCATACAATGAAATCTTAGTCATAAAAAGAAATAAAATTCTAACACTTTCTACAACATGGGTGGCCCTTGAGGACATTATGCTCAGTGAAGTAAGCCAGCCTGAAAAGGACAAAAGGGGACTGTATTATTCCCCTTATATGAGATACTTGAAGTAGTCAAATGCATAGAGACAGAAGGTAGGGTAATAAGTAAAAACTGAAAAAGGAGGGGCGGTGCCTGTAGCTCAAAGGAGTAGGGCGCCGGCACCATATGCCGGAGGTGGCAGGTTCAAACCCAGCCCTGGCCAAAAACTGCAAAAAAAAAAAAAAAACAACTGGAAAGGGGGGTGGGGGCGGATCAGAACAGTGAAGACCAGAGTGTAACAAAGGCAGAAATGTTTATTCTGACACTTGGGTGCAAGTGGGCTGAGATCTAAAGGACGTTAGCCGGGGTTTAGGGAGGGAGGCTGGTCTTCTATAGCTGGCTGAAGAGGAGCTGGTGTCTATCAAGGACCACCAGACCGTTGTTCTCATCAGGACATCAGAGATGTTATCTCATTGTCAGGGACTGTCCTGGCAGGTTCCTCCTATCAGAATGTCAGCATATTCCTCTCGGGAGGGTCTATAATTGGGCCCGTCTGTAACTGGGCCAGTGCAAGGATGAGCCTGCAGCATATCTCTCTTATCTGAGTTATGTCCACCTGTAACGGAGTCTCCCACAATAGTTTTTCAAAATGGAGATAGTTTGAGCAACCTAACATTCCCAACTATTTGTTTTATTATGCTTTGGGAACTGGGGCATCTCCTCATAAACTACTTCCTGCATGACTTAGGGGCGGCACAGAAGCCTAAAGGGAAGCATTTTTAGGGTATCAGTTGTATCTGGGGTAAGCTTGCAGGACGAGCAAGAGTTCTTCTAAGGATTTGTTAGTGATGGCCAGTATACAATTTTGCAAAAATTTGGTTATTAGGTAAAGGAGGCCAGAGCAAATAGTAAAGTAAGAAGGAAGGTTATCGTAGGTCCTATAAGAGGTAAGAGCCAGGTTACTCTTGGGAAAGCCAATTGTACAGACGGTGTCTTCCTTCCCTTGCTGGCTGAACCACCTGAGCCAAGCAACACTTCCTAATATGCTCTGGGTCCTCTCTGCAACTTGGCCTGTTGTGTTGATGAAAAAGCAGCAAGAGGTGTCAACTAAAGTACACACTCCTCCTTCCTTTGCCAGGAGATAGTCTAAGGCATTCTGTTGTCTGCTACCATGTGCACTAGGGAATTTAGAGAGAGAGTTAAAAGTTTAAAATTTTCTTCCTTTTTGCCAGGATTCTTTGAAGTAGGGCTGTGGCTCCTGACTGAGGCTATCGGTTGGGAGTGGCAAAGCTAATGACTCTGTTATGTTGTTAAAGGTAACCTTCCTGAGAGTCCGAGTGAGTGAATGATGGCGTTGATCGCCCGGGGTGAAATGGATGTTGTGATAGGGAACAAAACTATCGGCAATATGGTGAGGAGTGTGACTAAGGACTTTTCCCTGAACGTTTCAATGGTGGAGGTTAGTCTGAATCATGTGGTGTTGTTAGAGCCTGTGTGCAGGGACCAGGAAAGTGTCCTTCAGGGTATATCGGATGGCTGATTAATTCCCAGGGGTAGTCAAAGTCACGTTGTGGTGGGGCATCAAAGAGAAATGTGAGGATGTGGCGTTTTAAGGGAAGTAGGGCTGAGGAGAGTACAAAAATAATTCGTGTTGCCAGGGATAGAGGGTCTAGCGCTTTTGTAAGCTTAACAAAAAGGGCAGAAGCAAGGGGGTTGATCTCCTATACTATGTTAGTTTTTCATCCAGCAGAAAAGTTCACTATCTGGTATCTTTGCTAGATCCCTTTTGCATCCCCAGAGGGCTAGGAAAAAGATTACCAGTATAAGAAGCATGCAGACCCAGCCTGCCTAGTGGAGGTTGTACATCTCTGTCCATCCAGAGATGGCCTGGCCTACTCAGGGATCTGGAAAAGTCTAACAGAGTTTGGAGAAGTTAGCGCGCATTTGCATTGTTTATCTGGTTCAGGATTTAAATTAAGAGGTGGAATTTTTACCTTTGACTTACCAGTGGGGTATGCCAATGACTCTGACTGCGGTAGGGGTGTTGGGAATGACTGTGTATGGCCCTGTTCATTGTAGTGTTAGCCTGTTCGAGGTTGAGACTGAATTTCATGTGTGTGTGTGTGCGCGCATGCGTGCGTGTATACTTGTTTACCAGTAAGGTCATCAGGTCCCAGGAAAGGAGTTTTTAAGGTGTTGGAAGGCTGTGTTGTATGTGTTTTCTTATTTCAGCTCTGGTTTCAATTAGCGAGGGGAGATAATTTCCTAACAGGCTGGGATCAGCGGGAATGGGCACCAATGAAAAGGATCCGCCATACATTATTTGGAATAGACTGTAAAAGGTGGGGGCCCTAGGAGTACCCCTATTCTCATGACTGCAGTGGGTATTAGTGGAGTCCAGAGTTGTCTGATCTCTTGGCTTAGTTTAGTCAGAGGAGTTTTTATAATACAGTTCATTTTTCTACTTTTCCTGATGGAGGCTGGTATGGAGTATGTGAATACCTAGGGCCTGTACAACCTGTTGGCTGACCTTACTTATAAATGAAGGGCCATTATCTGACTGGATGGAAGCAGGCAGACTGAAATGGGGAATGATGTGAACTAGTAAGATTTGGGTGACTTCTTTTTCTTTTTTTTTTTGTAGAGACAGAGTCTCACTGTACCGCCCTCGGGTAGAGTGCCGTGGCGTCACACGGCTCACAGCAACCTCTAACTCTTGGGCTTACGCGATTCTCTTGCCTCAGCCTCCCGAGCAGCTGGGACTACAGGCGCCCGCCACAACGCCCGGCTATTTTTTTTTTTTTTGTTGCAGTTTGGCCGGGGCTGGGTTTGAACCCGCCACCCTCAGCATATGGGGCCGGCGCCCTACTCACTGAGCCACAGGCGCCGCCCAGATTTGGGTGACTTCTGATACCTTTTCAGAAGTGGTTGGGAAAGCTTAAACCCATCCTGCAAAGGAGTCTACTAACACTAATAAGTATTTGTGTCCTTTATGTGTGGGCATATGAGTGACATCAATTTGCCAGTCTGGATTGGGGATGTAACCTGTGGCTTGGTAGGTAGGAAGTGAGGAGTGCTGTAGGCTTTGGGGAGAGCAGATGTTACAGTCTCCAGTTATGGTAGAGAGAAGGTGGGAAAGATTTGTACAAGTGACCATGGGTTTTAGGAATTGAAGGAAAGGGCAGTGGCTGACATGAAATGAATTATGTAAGTGTTGGAGGATTTAGGGGATTCATTTCTCAGGTAGGCTATAACAGCCATCTTTAAGATACCAGAGTCCTTGTTTTGTTAGGTTTTGGTGTTGGAAAGTCTGGATCTCTGATGCTGAGTATATGGGAGAGAAATTGGTTAAGGTTAGATATAGGCCCATTTTTTTTTTTTTTTCTGAGAGCCACTTTCTGGGCCTGAAGGTAAGCTTTGTTGTTTCCAGTTGTGAATGGTTCGTCAGAAGTTTGATGGCCTCTACAATGGATAATGGCAGAGGCTTTTGGTTTCTTTGAGGCTTGTAGAAGCTGATAAAGAAGTTTTGCATGATTATGGATGAGCCCTTGGTTGTGAGAAAACCTCGTTCAGCCCATATGGTACCATGTGAGTGAACGACATGAAATATGTATTTGGAGTCTGTACATATTGACAGATAGTCCTTCAGCTAGAGTTAAGGTTCTGGTTCTGCTAGAGTTAAGACTCTGGCTAAGGCACTGAGTTCTGCCTTTTGGGATGAAGTGGTGCATTTGGGTAATGGTTGAGCTTCTATTACCTGGGATAAAGAAACAACAGAATATCCAGCATGGCATTGGTCCTCATGTATGTAGGAGGTGCCAGCAATAAGCTGGGTGTGATCTGCTTGTTCTAGCATAGTTTTGGAAAGATGTGGAAAGGGAAATTGCTGACTCTCTCTTATGTCTGTACAGCAATGTGAGATTGAGTCGGGGTCTATCTGGGAGATTGGCAGGATTTAAAGGAGCATGTTTTGCTAGTATGACCTGTGGGGAACTATATGAATAAGATATGCAGTTGTTGTATCTGGGTGGAGGAGAGGGTCTCGACAGATTTGTGAGAGAGGAGGTCAACTAAATTCTGGGAGGAAAAGACAGTGGTGGGGCTACTGAAAATATTCTTCTGACTTGCAAGGGTTAAAACTTCTGCTACCACTACCAGGGCCCTGAGGCAGGGGGCCATGGTAGAGTGGTGGTGTCAAGTTGTGTGGAGAGATGAGCCATCATTTGCAGAGAGGGCCCTTTCCTGTGTCCTAAGAGTCCTAGTGCTGTCCCCTTTCTTTCATCAGTGTAGAGAGAAAATGTCTTGGAGAGATGGGGAGGGCAGGAGCAGGGGCAGAAGTCAGTGCCTGTTGGAGATTTTTGAAGTGAGAGTCTGTAGGGGTGGTGGGATCTAATGGTTCAGAGAGATTTCCTGGGGTAGCCTGATGCAGGATGAGGGGGTTTAGCTAAGCTTGCAAAATTTGGAACCCAAATGTGGAAGTATCCTGCCTGTCTGGGAAATGAGGGGAGCGCTTGTTTGGTGTCTGGTGTAGGAAGGGAAGATATGAGAGAGACTTCGGGAAATTCCTCGTGTACCGGGTTACAGTGAGACCTAAATAGGTCATAGGGGTAGACAAAAGCTGAGCTGTTTTTGGAGACATTCTGTACTCCCGTTCTGCTAAAAAGTTAAGAAGCTGAGCAGTGTGAACTTGGGAGCTGTCTAGTGAGGGAATAGAGAAGCAGGCCATCTTCACACTGGAAAAGGGTAGATGGCTTCACGACTAGGACCTGTAAGTCAGAGGCCAAGGCCTGTCCTAATAAGTGGGGGCTATCTCTGACCCCTGAGGTAGGGCAGTCCATGTTAACTGACGGGAAAGGTGGGTGTCAGGGTCTGTCCAAGTAAAGATCTTGTGAATCAGAGTGTAAGGGAATAGTAAAAGAGGCATCTTTAAGATCTAAAACAGTAAAATAGGTTGTTCCTGATGGGATTAAAGAAAGTAAGATAAAGGAATTAGGGGCTACTGGATATATGGGCTGGACAGCTTGGTTAATAAGGTGAAGGTCTTGCACAAGTCTATACAATCCATTCAGTCACTCTCTCAGGTTTATTGACAGGAAGAATGGGGTACCAGAAGGGGAATTGTTGGGGTGTAGGAGACCTTTGGGGGTATCTTAGGAGACTTTATGGGGCGTGGGAGGCCTTTATATAATAAAGAGTGATAATAGGCTTTAAACCTTGCTGGACAGTAGGGGTGGGAGGTATTGTCTTTGAGAGGGGAAATAGGTTTTAATTTGATTGATATCGGAGTATGATGACTCATAATAGAAGGGATTTCTGTGTTCCATATTATGGGATTGACTAAGTCAGCTGGTAGAGGAGGTATAGAAAGGGAGAGTGATTTTAAGAGAAGGAAAGCGGATGTTCCTGAAAGGTCACAGGACAGACTACAGCTGATTGTGGCATGGAGTTTGGCTAAGATATCGCTTCATACTAAGGGAGTTTAGCAGGAGGAATGATAAGGAAGGGGTATAAAAAGGTTATATGGTCTAAAGAGTAATCTAAAGGCAGTGTGCTTAACAGACTGAGATATTAGCCATCACAAAAGAGACTCCTGAGGGCTGCGTGGGACCTTTGTATTCAGGAAGAAGCAGAGAAGGATGCCACTGTACCAGCTAGGAAAGATATTGGTCTGCCTACCACCAGTAAGGTTACCGGAGGGTCCATGAGGTGGTGGTTGCAGGGCACTGGTCCTCAGGCACTGTCAGTCTTCAGGACCCAGGCCAAGCGGTTCTGACAGAGTTGGTGCAAGACCGGCCAGCCTGAGAGGAAGGAAGTCTCAGCCTGAGAAGTCTGACACAGCCCACTTCCAGTGGGACCCTCGGCAAAAAGGGCAAGGTTTTCAGGGTTGCCAGGGTTTGGTCATTTGTTAGCCCAGTGCCCCTCCCTGCTGCGTTTAAAGCAGGTGCCAGGTGGGAGATAAGCAGCTTTTTTCAGAGGGAGGTATTTTTGGCTTCCTTTCTTGGGACCTGGGTTTTTGTTGGTGGCAGCAACCAGCATTGAAGATTTTAATTTTTTCTGTTCTTGTGCCTCTTCTTCTCTATTGTTAAAGACCTCAGAGGCAAAGTCAAGGAGGTCTTTTTGTGGGGTTTGAGGACCTTTTTCTAATGTTTTGAGTTTTGTCCAATTGTCAAAAGAGGATTGAGAAATAAAGTTCATATTAAGAACTTGTCTGGCTCAGCACCTATAGCTCAGCGGCTAGGGCGCCAGCCACATACACTGGAGCTGCAGGGTTCAAACCCAGCCCGGGCCTGCCAAACAACAATGACAACTACAACCCAAAAAAAATTTAAAAAACAAAATGCTAGGCTTTGTGGTAGGCACCTATAGTCCCAGCTACTTGGGAAGCTGAGGCAAGAGAATCACTTAAGCCCAAGAGTCTGAGGTTGCTGTGAGTTGTGACACCATGGCACTCTACTGAAGGCGACATAGTAAGACTCTGCCTCAAAAAAAAAAAAAAAAAGAGCTAGTTGTCTGGCTCAGAGCCCATAGCACAGTGCTTACGACACTGGCCGCATGCACCTAGGCTGGCGGGTTCGAACCCGGCCCGGGCCAACTAAAACAACAATGACAACTGCAACCAAAAACATAGCTGGGTGTTGTGGCAGGCACCTCTAGTCCCCAGCTAACTTGAGAGGCTGAAGCAAGAGAATCGCTTACACCCAAGAGCTGGAGGTTGCGGTGAGCTGTGACGCCTTGGCACTCTACCAAGGGCGACATAGTAAGACTGTCTCACCAAAAAAAAGAAAGAAAGAAAAAGATCTAGTTGTCCTTCTGGGGAGTTGGGAGTCACGGACAGTATATCATTGGAGTGCCTCTGTAAAGTGAAAGAGAAAAAGAGCAGAATTTTCATCAGAGCCCTGTGTGATCACTTTTAGTTTTTCATAATTTACAGCTTTATGAGCTGCTTTCTTTAAACCTCTGATAGATGGGCCTGGCTCCGTGACTCATGCCTGTAATCCTAGCACTCTTGGAGCCCGAGGCAGGTGGATTGCCTGAGCTCAGGATTTTTAGGCCAGCCTGAGCAACAGCGAGACCCCCGAGACTCCCATCTCTTGGCATTGTGGCGAGCACCTGTAGTCCCAACTACTTTGGAGGCTGAGGCAAGAGAATCACTTGAGTCCAAGTGTTTGAGGTTGCTGTGAGCTGTGACATCATCTCACTCTACCAAGGGTGACAAAGTGAGACTCTGTCTCAAAAAAATATATAAGCCTCTGATCGGACCAACTATCATATGACCTCAGTTTTTCTCCCACTAGCACTGATCTAACAATCCCAGTGTGGATCTATTCTGGGAATAGCCTGACCCCTAGTATAGGCAGGGCAGGAGTCTGTCTGTGCAGTTCATCAGCATGGCCTTCACCTTGGTTCCAAACTTGATCCTTCTCCTCTGGAGTGAGGGTGGAAGACAGAATTATGTATATATCATGCCATGTTTGAGATTGGGTAAGGTATTAAGATTCCTTGATACAGGATGTGGGGTCATCTGAGAAAGTTCCTAGTCTTTTATGAATGTGAGAGAGGTCAGACAGGGAAAAGGGAACCTGGACTCAGACAATGCCCACTGCCCCAGCAACCTCCCTAAGAGGGAGTATAGGAGCTGGGGGAAGAGGAGCATGGGTATAACTGAAGCAAATGTTAGGAGAGAGAAATTAGGAAGGGGGTCAGGATTGGTCTACTGGAGTGGTAGATAGAATCTTCTTCTTCTGGACTAGCTGGCTCATAATGGGGACAGGGGTAGGAGTGGTAGAGGGTGGTGATCAGCTGGGTCAAAGGATGTAATTTCTAGAGGATTTTGGGGGGTGTTTGCATTGGGAAGGAAATAGAAAATGCATGGGGAGAGTAAAGGAGGAAGATTTAGGAAGGAGAGCAAGAACCACAAAGAGAGAGGCCCCCAAAAGACCTAGATATAGGGGACTTCAAATCACGTTTTGTTTCACCTGCAAAATTGACAAGGTCTGCTAAAATATTTAAATTGCAACTAAATTGTGTAAATGACGAGGTCCAGAGACAAGGCCACAGAGGAGTGTTCAGGCCAGGTTTATTGAAAGGGGAGGTGCCCCACCTAGGCAGTACACAGATGGCATCTGCGCCTGGGGGCAGTTAGAGACCCCTTATGTATGGGGCCATGGGGGTTGGAAACTTAGGGTCCTTTGGTGGGAACTTCTGGGTGTGAGACTAGCCAGATCTTTTGTGTCTTTGTCTTAGGAGGAGAGAAGGAGGAAGAGGGGAAGAGGTTTGTGTGTGCCTGTGTTAGGCCCACCAACATTCCTGACTCTTGATAAAAGAGGTGATGGGACAATGGTCTGTTTTCCAAAATTGCTTCAGGCTAAATAGGGTCTTGGTTGGTTGTCCTCAGTAGGATGAGTTGGGTGTTGGTAGGGCTGTATGGTTTTGGGCTCCTTTGGGAGAGGCTTTGGGAGTGGCAGAAATTGGGTGGCAACTTGGGCTGATATCTTTTTGACCCTCTCTTGAATAAATGATGACAGATAATGTCTGACACCAGGGGTAATGGTTAATAACAGGAGGATTGCAGCAAGAGGGCCCCCAAAGGGGTAAGACCAAGCATTCCCATGACCTGTTGAGCCAGGTTCTCTCATTTTGAGAGCATAGGTGGGTAGCTTGTTCCTGGAGCTGAGTGATGCCCTGTCACAGCAGATGAGACTTGTTGGTGTAGAAACAGCAGATGTCCTGTAAAAACTCTAAAGGATCCCTTCTGTCTGCCATGATTAGATCTGGTTAAGAGACCAGCACAGTGGAAAGTAAGAAAAGGATGAGCAAGATAATGTTATTTTCTAGAGAACTGAGAAACTGTGGAATATATAAAGGGGGGCTATATTTTATTTTGTATTTTAATGATGGAGATAGGAGAGAGAAATACAGGTCTTCAAAATTTCGGAAGACTAGTGACTCCAGTGTTTATTAGAATTAATTTACTTGTGTTAGAGAATAAGTTACTTAAGGCCCTCCTGGTGTGATGAAGGTGAGCTCATTTTCAAGTCAGATGTGTCAGTCATGTCAATTTAGGGGCCCCCAGTTCAGAAGGTGAATGTAATCTCCTGTTTTAAGGGATTATACTTTCCCTTCTAGTGCCTTTCTCCTTTGTTGAGAAGACGCGGTTCTGGGGTTCTAGTGAAAGATGTCTTTGGGAGCATTTTATTTTAGGGTCCAGAGTCCTGGTGGTGGGCAGGGCTCCGTTCTGTAGAAGGCATGGTCTTCTTTTTTTTTTTTTTTTTTTTTTGTAGAGACAGAGTCTCACTGTACCACCCTCGGGTAGAGTGCCGTGGCGTCACACAGCTCACAGCAACCTCTAACTCTCGGGCTTATGCGATTCTCTTGCCTCAGCCTCCCGAGCAGCTGGGACTACAGGCGTCCACCACAACGCCCGGCTATTTTTTTGTTGCAGTTTGGCCGGGGCTGGGTTTGAACCCGCCACCCTCAGCATATGGGGCCGGCACCCTACTCACTGAGCCACAGGCGCCGCCCGAAGGCATGGTCTTCTTGCTTGGTCTTTTGAGTAACTGTGTCTGGAGAAGTTTTAAAGTGGCAGCCACTATTGAAATCCTTTTCTGCTGCTGTCAGTCCTACTTTCTCTCTTTCTCTATCCTCTCTCCATCTGAAGCCAGTGAGCCAGGAGGAGGGAAGGCCATGGAGGGAAGCCAGCAGCAAGAAGGGTGGGAGCCCACAGTGGGCCTAGAGAAGTCTGTGAAGTGGGGGCCAGGCGGCTGTGGGGTGTGGGCAGAGGGAGCAGAGTGAAGTCCCCAGATGGCAAGTGGGGGAGAGCAGAAGGCCTTGAGGCTCCAAGGCTGGTAAGGAAGTGGAGGAGTGGCAGGAGGTGGAAGATAGGGAGGAAGACTGGGGAAGATAGAGAGGAAGGTGGGAGGTGCTGGAGCAATGATCTGTATAGGGAGGGGTAGAGCAGAGGGAGAGAAAGGCCTGAAGATTGGAGATTTTGTTCCAGCTGCCTTTTTTTTTTTTGAGGTAATTAAGTTCTTTGAGATATTGAAATTAAACGCCCCATCTTCTAATTTGTATTGAGGTTGGGAGTGTGCCTGTTGAGGGGGTTGGAAGGGCCAGCTCCCATGTCTCAGATGTCCTTCCCCTACCTGGATGGGAAAGAAGGTGTCCCTTGTTTCCCAAGAACCAGGAGCAAAAAGTGGAGACTGAGAAAGGTCAAGAGTCCTATTTTTTCTCAGAAAATTTAAGGTCCCCAGGACCTTAAAAGCCTAAAAGAGGGTCCAGCACTGGGCTTGAAATGAAAAATGAAAAAATGAAATGATTTGAGGTCCCCAGACCCCAGAAAAAGAGCACAGCTCTAGGACAAAACCCTCTAATTAGACACGAACAAACAAAAGAAGGAAGAAGTGAGGGGACAGAAGAACACAGAGGCACAGAGGGAGCCAAAGAGCGAGCTGAGGGGTTCTGTGTGAAGCTATTTAGAGACCTTACTCACATCTGAATGGCAGTTTAGGGGAGATCCTCTAGGACTCTCCCACAGATGAGTCAACCAAGTTAGGTCTGGTCACAATCAGACTAGACTCTGACAAAACTGGGAAGACTCGGGAGGCTGGCAGCTAGCCACCAGTCAGCCTCCAGTCCCAGGTCTTTGGCACCATATGTAAATGTAAACAGTAATGCCCAGAGACAAGGCTGGAGCAGAGATGTTCAGGCTAGGTTTATTGAAAGGGCAGTGCTGGGGCAGTGCTAAGATGGTATCTGCACCCAGGGGCAGTTAGAGACCCCTTTTATATGGGGCCAGAGCGTTGGACAAATTTCACAGCTTGCCTGGAAAGTTAGGGTCTTTTGGCATGAACTTCTGGAGGTGGTCTAGCCTGATCTTTTGTGTCTTTGTCTTAGGAGAAGAGGAGCGGGAGGAAGGGTTTGTGTGACTGCATTAGGCTCCCACAGTAGAAAGTGCCATTTTCTGGCCCTTGAGATTAATTGTCTAATTTATATTTGGGCCAAATTTTATCAGAGTAATAAATTAAGCATTTATGGTAGAGGTCTTGAGTGAGCCTAAGGACCTGTAAATGTTGGTTTGCAGGGAAGTTTGGGAAGATTTGACGGGTGTTTGACGGGTGTTTGGGAAGATTTGACTGCAAATTTCTCATTGAGAGGGTGTGTGAAGGCTCCCAGCAGTGAGAGGAAAGGGAGCAGAGCAGGAAGAAGTCTAGCATCCTCACCTTTTCCTTTTGCTCCTGATAAGCGGGTAGCTGCCAGTCAGGTATCCCTGAGGTGGCTTGTTAGACGAAGGCCATCACCTTGAAAGATGAGCTCAACAGACTGAGCTCAGATTTTTGGACTATACTGGATGGTGGAAAAATTGGATAAGAGAACCTTGGATTGGTAAAAGGAAAAGCACAGAAGGAAGATTGACCCTGAATTAGCTGCGTGATGGTGTGGAGGTAGAGAAGGAAGGCAGAGGGCAAAGGGGCTGCCGGTCCAGATATCCAGGGTTCATCCATCCTTAGTCAGGAGAGGGTGTCAAGCAGACAGACACCAAGGAAGAAAAAGAGAAGAAAGGAGGAGAGGGGAAAAGGGGAATGGGAGCCGCAGAGACTTATCCTACTCAGGCATTTGGTGCCAGATGATAGGTAAAAACCGAAAAGAAGCAGGTCAGAACACTGAAGAGCAGAGTGTAACAAAGGCAACACTGTTTATTTTGACACTTGGGTGCAAGTGGGCTAAGCTCTAAAGGATGTTAGCCGAGGGAGGGAGGCTGGTCTTCTACAGCTGGCTGAAGAGAAGCTGGTTTCTATCAAGGACCACCACACCTGGTTTCTATTAAGGACCACCACACCCTTGTTCTCATCAGGACATCAAAGATGTTATCTCATTGTCAGGGACTCTCCCGGCAGGTTCTTCTTATCAGAGTGTCATATTTCTCTCAGGTGGGTCTGTAACTGGGAGGGGCAAGGATGAGCCTTATCTGAGTTATGTCCACTTGTAACAAGAGTCTCACAGAATGGATTTTCAAAATGAGGTTCATTTGGCCAACCTAACAGAGAATTGTGGTTTTCAGGAGCTGTAGGAAGGGCAAGTGGGGAGTTGTTTCCATTTTGCAAGTTAAAAAGTTGCAGAGATAGATGCCAGTGATGGTTGCACAACAAGGAAAATGTACTTAATACCACAGACCTGAACACTTAATGATGGTTAGAATGGTTAATTTGCATAAAATATATCTTATCACAATGAAAAATTACATTACAGGAAAGACACAATTGTAATTAGGACTGGGAGAAAGGAAGCCATTTTGCCCCAAGCCTCCTTGAAAATACCCTTAACTCAGACTTTGTTCAGTGCAGTGCTCTGCAGGGAGAAGAGGTCAGTAATAATTTGCATATGAAATGTTCTGGCTCCATCACAAAGCCAGCAATCATTCCTTGGCACACATTAATATTATTATCCCTTGAATGCCATATTACACCCTTGACAGCTCGGGTTGGAAAGGTGATCATTGCCATGTGGATGTGAGGCAGAGGAGCTTTCCCCAATAGCACAAATCCCCTTAGATTCTCAACCAATTTTGCCTCTAAGAGGATATCAGGCAATATCTAGGGACATTTTGGGTTCCCCAGATATTATATCCATAATGGGGGAAGGGAGCATGGAACAGTTGCCACCAGCATTGGATGGGTAGAACAATGGTGCCACTCAGCCTCAGACAACGCACAGGACATCCCCCTGCAACGTAAAGCTTTCCTGTCCTCAACTGTCCTAAATGTCAATAGTGCAGAGGGTAAGCCAGCCTGGGAAGCCCTCTTACATAACCAAGGGCTTAAACACACACACACATACACACACACACACACACACACACACACACCACTAGGTCCTCTGAGGTACCTTCCTTATCTTTATTTTCAGTGAATCACAAGAAGTTTACAACATAAAAATAAACATCTAACATTAACTTCCTGCTCAATGTCCTTTAAAGCAAAGAGCCATGCAATAAATCTGCCTTGGATTGAATGCTGTGAGTGGGATTCTGCAAAAACAAGGCAGAGACAGGTAGAGGAAGACAGAGGGTAACTGAGACACAGCTATATCCCAAGCAAAGGATGCTCTCCCTCCCTGCTAGGTCCCTCTGAACAATTCTGCCCTCAACAGACAGGTGTAAACCACCCAATCAAGACTGATGTACAGAATAGACATTCTGGAGCCAACTAGGGGGTTGGGGGCAAGAAAGGGGAATGCATGCTGTTTGAAAAAATATTTTTAATATGATCCTACAGTTTTAATTTGAGAAATGAACACATGTTGGCTTTTTCTGTTTCTTGAAAGATGGTCTCACTTAAAGGATATTGTAGTTCAACACTTTTTATCAGAGTTAGAAGTTAAATTCTCCACCTGACTGAGAAAAATTCTTTTTATTTTTTTTATTTTATTTTTTTTTTTGTAGAGACAGAGTCTCACTTTATGGCCCTCGGTAGAGTGCCGTGGCCTCACACAGCTCACAGCAACCTTCAACTCCTGGGCTTAAGTGATTCTCTTGCCTCAGCCTCCCGAGCAGCTGGGACTACAGGCGCCCACCACAACGCCCAGCTATTTTTTGGTTGCAGTTTGGCCGGGGCCGGGTTTGAACCCGTCACCCTCGGTATATGGGGCCGGCGCCTTACCGACTGAGCCATAGGCGCTGCCCCGAAAAATTCTTTTTAAAAACAAAGTCTAAAGAATAAAAGCAAAAACAAAGAAGTTTAATCACTTTACTCATTCCTCTTCTGCTTTTATATGTTTTGCATCCAGCCAGTCTCTGAGTGGATGAGTTAGGCTCAGCAATTTGTAAACTCACCAAACAGTTCAAGTACCTCTTTACCTTTACTTGTTTCAGTTTGAAAACAAGTCTGAGTATTTGTCTGTATATTCTTCATAGACTATCCACAACTTGTTTTTGTTTTTCTTTTTATATTTGGGACAGAGTTTCACTATGTTGCCCCCGGTAGAGTGCCATAGCATCCCAGCTCACAGCAAGCTCAAACTCTTGGGCTTAAGCGATTCTCTTGCCTCAGCCTCCCAAGTAGCTGGGACTACAGGCTCCCGCCACAACTCCTGGCTATTTTGTTGTTGTTGTTGCAGTTGTCATTGCTGTTTTAGCAGGCCCAGGCTGGGTTTGAACCCGCCAGCTTCGGTGTATGTGGCTGGCGCCCTACCCACTGAGTTACAAGTGCCGCCCACAACTTGTTTTTTAAAAATTCTGTTTTAAAAGAAAAGTCTTAAGACTCAACATTTAATTTTTCTAAACTTATCAACTTTTCCTTATCCTCTAGCTCACCATCCAGTTCTTTTTCTTATTATTGGGGTAAAGTTTTGCTCTGAGGTTTTTGAGCAAGCACATTTTTCTCAGTAGGCTAGTTTTTTTGTTTGTTCGTTTGTTTTAAAGACAAGGTCTGGCTCCCTCACCCAGGCTCCAGTGCCGTGGTGCCATCATAGCTCACTGTAGCCTGAAACTCTTGGCCTCAGGAGATCCTTCTGGCTCAGCCTCTGCAGTAGCTGGGACTACAGGCATGCACAATGCTTGACTAATATTGTTTCATTTTTTAAGGGATGGGGCCTTGCTCTGCTACCTAGGCTCTAGATTATTTGTTTTCCGAAGAAGTTAGACGTTTTGGAGAAGAAGAAGAATATGATAAATTTGGAGAAAATTCTCAATTACGGCCAGGACATGTTCCCTAACTCTGCCCCAAGTCAGTATTTCCTTATCTGGAAGTCCATTTTCAAAATGAAATAGAATCAAATGAGTCTGTTAAAAAAATATTGTTGATTTCTGTTTTAGGCAGTTCATCTCTTGTAGAGATATTTTACCTCTTTGGAGTTAGCAAACTAATTCAGACCCTAATTATATATCACCTTTTTGAGTAGCCGGGTCTTTGAACTTCAATTTCTTGTCTATAAAATGAGAACAACACCGCCTTACGATGGTCATAAGGAGTAAGTAGAATAATGTTTGTTGAATGCTCAGTATAAGCTAGCACTTACCGGTCGTTAACCTTTATTGTTAATGATAACTTCAACAGCTGGAATAATAAAATACAGAGGAAAGCCTCTGATTTTTAAAGGCAATTTCTAAAGCATGTTATATTTCTATTTTATGGTGACAAAATGTTTTAGCTGACAGCATGGAGACTGAATTCAGTATTCTCTTCTTAGGTGCCAAAGAGTCACCTACAGATTTCCTCTTGATTATGTCTAGGAGATAACTTCCTATGAACAGATTGGTTTTATTTATCTTTTTATTCAAGTATAACACACACACCAAAAAGTACACAAATTATTAACATGTCTAAGAATTTTTGCCAAGTAAACTCACTCATGTAGCATCCTCACCAAGAAACAGAGGTGACAACACTCCAAAAGTCTCTATGTGTCCTGGGTAGTAAACTACCTCCCTAAGGCAAGAGCATGGTCAACTCTGCTGAGTTTTGAGCTTTATGATATCCGGCATTTTTTACTTTGTGTCTGTGAAATTCATCCAATTGCTGACGAGTATGCATGATTTACGTCTACCATGATGCTTTCTCACTAACTCCCTTTAAAAACATTATCATCGCTTATCTTATGGGCAGTACATCAATTACATCTCAATAAAGCTGTGAGAACAAAAATTATATTTTAGTTGAGACTTGCAGGATGATTAGGATTTCACAAGATTTAGGAAGCAGTTTAGGTAAAAGAAACAGACTACCCAAAGATTTATGAGTGAAACTATGGGATATTCAGGTCTCGAAAAGATGACATTCATTTTGGAATAGATATTCTCCATTTGGTGCAAGTCTTTTCTTTTTTTTTTTTTTTTTTTTTTGTAGAGACAGAGTCTCACTTTATGGCCCTTGGTAGAGTGCCGTGGCCTCACACAGCTCACAGCAACCTCCAACTCCTGGGCTTAAGCGATTCTCTTGCCTCAGCCTCCCGAGCAGCTGGGACTACAGGCGCCCACCACAACACCCAGGTATTTTTTGGTTGCAGTTCAGCCGGGGCCGGGTTTGAACCTGCCACCCTTGGTATATGGGGCCGGCGCCTTACGGACTGAGCCACAGGCGCTTCCCGGTGCAAGTCTTTTCACAATCCAGTCCATTCAAATTGTTCCCAGCTTTTTTCTACCATAAACTGATGAAATCAATGTCTCTATATACTCTTATCTACTAAAGTTGTTATTTCTGTAGGATAGATTTCCCAATTTGAAACTTGCTGGGTCTAGAGGTATGTGTATCCAGTTAATAAATATTGCAAAATTGTGTTATAAAATATTGTAGCAGTTCTCTCTTCTCTCAGCAATATGTGAGTTTGCCTACTTACCTCATCTTTGTCAGCAATGGATGTTAACAACTTTAAAATTTTTTGTCAATCTAATGGTGAAAATGTTATTTCTGTCACTTGAACTTGACTTTTTTCCGGCCATTGCAAAGGTTAAGTATCTTTTCATGTTTATTGATCATTTGAATTTCATCTTCAGTAGAGTTATTTGATTTGAATATTAAAGGAAAAGATAGAAAGGGAAGGGAGATACGTGAAAAGTTCTGATTGTTCATGTAAAATATTCTTGTGGTACAGCACTCCCCATGGGTTCTCAGTGAATGATAGCCATTTTTATTGTTGTTCAAAAATGCCGATGGCAAGAAGATGGGGCCTTTTTGATGAGTCATAGTGGATTGCTTCTTTAGCTCCATGACTTTCTGGCTATAAAGTCTAGTTACAAGTGACTCAAAAGACATTTAACACTTTGAACTTGACAATTCAGAGGAGAAAAGAAGGTGTGGGTGACTACCATGTGGAAGGAGGCTGCTCAGGTTCAGATTAATCCTGCAATGTAAGCATACAAAATAATGAAAACTAGATTCATGTGCAACAGATAATTGACCCTGAGTTCCACTGAGTTTACGCGGAACGTAATAACAAAGCTATTTGGATAAATGAACAGCCACAGTTTCAGAGGGGAGAGGTTTTGCTTTAAGTTTCTGGGGCTGTCCACAGAGCACAAATCTCAGAATCAGCCTAAATTATCAAGCCTCTACATTATAAATGGTGGCCAATTTCAAAAAGAAATTATTAAACTGAAATTCCAGTGTCTCTGAAAGATTCAGGATGATGTATCAGCTAGAAAGATTCTCTTCTGCTGTTAAGTACCTGGAATAGAAGGACATACAGTGTTTACTTCATAGGCCAAAGGAATACAAAAATAGTTCTGTTTATTAAATAGTTAGGTTCCAAAAACCTAAAAAGTGTTTATGTTCTAACAACTTAGTAGCCACTTAAAAAAAATGCATGTATATAGAAAAAATAATACACATTGTCCATACACACAATAATATATATACATTGGAACTAATGCACGTAACTAATGCACTAAATAATATGTATACACTGAAAACATATATATTATTCACATTTGATTTCAAATTACTATAATTAAATAGCTTGATATACTTGAGTTCTTAAATAACTATCAGTCTTAAATACTGCAGTTACTTACCACGGAACATGTGTGCCAGGGGGCCACTGCACAGTTTTATAGACCTTTGAATCAAATTGGATGTTGCCACCCTCATTTCCTCTCCATACTGATTTTCATGAAGTACTTGCCATGTTAGCATGGCAACTGCTGTAAAACCACCAACACAAAGGTATAATATCAGTGAAAGGAGTGTAGGGCCTTCTAATATTAAAATAGTAAACTATTACACTAGTAGAACCCATGGCGTCTAACAGATATTAAGTATCATTGTATTTCTCTTGAAAATTTAAAATATTTACTGCTCTGTGTGAGTTCGCTGTTGCTCCCTGGGGTGCCCTGGCACATAATCTGGAAACTAGATTAATTTATCAAAAAGTGTAGAGCAGGTGGTATTAGAGTTGGTCTGGTGACTTGGTGATGTCCTCAAGGATCCACCTTTTGGCCAGTTGCACTTCATGGTCTCAAGACGGCTGCCACAGCACCAGCATCACATTCCTGCACACCTCTGTAGCCATCAGTGCAAGGGAGGGAAGGGTGATGTGCCTAGCTAAAATGTGACCTGCTTTCATTTTCCATCCACACTTGGTGGTAGATGGCAGACAGATGCTTATAGATGCAGAGGCATATTAAACTATTGCCATCTAAACTATTGCCATTTTTGTCTAGGGACAAAAATTAGTGGCCTTGTTCATGTCAACTACATCTGGAACTGGAAGATTGAGACATTTTGCCAGCCAAAGGAATTCTTAGGAAGACACTATCTCCTTAGCTCACTGGGTTTTTTAAGTGATTTAGAAGAGACCAGTATGTTGTATATGAGGATATCAGGCTATGCAGAAAATCTCATGCAATGAAAATATGTTGTTTTGCCCGAATGACATTCTGATTTTCTTGGTAGAGCCACTGGTTTTGGAGCTATGGAATTCAACCTTGCCTCTAGCATGGGAGGAGCCTGTCTAGAGGACTAACATCTAGTTAGGTGCCAGGAGCCAGGGAGGAGGTCAGATATCTGATCTGAGATTTGAATGAGGACTAGAAGTTGGCCAAGAGGGCAAACAAGGACCCCAAATACAAGGCCTGGCATGGACAGGGAGAGGGAGGACATATGGCTCATCTGAGGATGTGTCTGGGTTTATGTACCAAAACATGCATTGGGACCAGGACTTACATGCAGTGAAGGGAGTGTGGTTTTGCCTTGAAACCATAGGAGAGAGTGAAAGGTTTTCAATCTGGAAGAACTTAATTGGAACTACAGTCTTGGGAATAACAACTACCATGTGGCAAAAATTGCAAGGTTTTCACGAAATGCCTTCCTTTCCCTCTTGGGCATAACAGCCAGACTACATCTCCCAGGTTATTTGCAGTCAGATGAAGCCATGTCACTGAGTTGTAGCCCATCAAATAAGGATGAAAGCAATTCTTACAACACTGCTAGGCCTAGCCCGCAAAAATGTCCCGCACAGCCCTCTACTTTCTCTCTTTCTCCTTTTGGTAGAGATTGAGGATCTAGAGCGGGGAGTCCCCAGATGGAAGTAGCCTAGATCCCTAATCTCCACTTGGTGATAGCCCGCTATGGACTGTTAGGTGAGCAATGAACCCATTTTTCTTGTGCTAAGGCATTGCAATGTTATTTGTTACTCAATTAGCTTACTGTAATACAAACCATAGTAGGAGCTGCTGTTTCTTGGGTACTTGCTGCAAATGGAGCAAGGTGCTAAGTGCATTACTTCATTTCATCTGCACAGCGATGGGGACCGCTATCAGCCACTTTTATAGGAAAGGAAACTGAGACTGAGAGAGCAGATAGCAGGAGAAGGACAAAGCAGCGTGACCCCAAACCTGGACCTAAGTACCACACTGTGCAGGAATAACTGACGATTGAGTGAGGTGAGGAAACCAGGTGAGGAGTTATTACAGCATTCAGCACTAGCAGGTCATTCCTGCTGTGAAATGGGGGGAAATAATGGGGTTTTGTGCATGGAGAGGATGCATCTGAGGTGTCCCGTACAGGGGCTAGCGTCTGGCAGGTGCATAATGAGTGTTAGTTTGATTTTTCTCAAAGGACTAAGCAAGCACTGATGAAGGCCTGGGCAAAACAGAAGAGAGTTACTCTCATACTCCATCTGCATGGAGGATCCTATAATGTCTGCCCAAGAAGCAGCACTGGCAGAAATTCAGCAAAGAATGAGGGAGATGGAGAAGCTCAGAGTTGTCTTATGTTGCTGTTTTTATTATTGATTTTTTAATTTTGAATTATGATGTGTACATAATAGTTATGTATCTTTATAGGGTGTGTGTGATGTTTTGATACAAGCCTCAAGGTGAATTCATCAAATCAGGGTACCTGGGGCATTTATCATTTCTTTGTGTTAGGGACATTCCGGTTCCACTCTTTCTGTTATTTTAAAGTAGATCCTAACTTATTGTTGCTTATAGTCACTTTGTTGTGCTATCAAATATCTTATGTTGTTATTTATGGGGAAGTGGAAAGAAAGTCTATGAAACATTCTGTACAATGTACTGTAGGATACGCAAGAGGGAGAGAACAGGACTAAAGATAATGGGCAAGAAATCATATCCTGAGACCAGGGATGAGCAGGTTTGTTGAACACAAGCCTTGTGTTCCCAGGCCTGTGGCTGACAAGGGCTGTGAACAAACTGTCCTGCCCTTGTGCAGATGTATCCATTTCCTTCCCAAAGTAATAGATACTTTTAATCTGCACAACTTGGGCCAGTTCTTTAACTTCTTTGTGCCTCATTTTATCATCCGAAGATGGGGATAAGAAGTAATGGAACTCCCAGCCTGAGCAAGAGCAAGATCAAGACCCTGTCTCTATTAAAAATAGAAAAATTAACAAGGAATAGTGGCATGCTCCTGTAGTCCCAGCTATGTGGAAGTCTGAACACAGGAGGACTGCTTGAACCCAGGAGTCTGAGGTTGCAAATGAGCTATGATGATGCCACTGCACTCTGGCCAGGATGACAGAAAAAAAAAAAAAAAAAGGGAATGGGACTTACCTGATAGGGTTGCTGTGAATATGTGCAGAGTGCTTAGCATGGTATTGGAGATGTAGTAAGTAATGGCAGAAATGGTCATTAAAACTCCTTCCCTTATCTCCTACATTATTTCTGTCTCTAGCTATATATACAAACATTCAGACATGGCTGTTAGCAGGAGCACCAACATTACATGTTTGGTTAATGAAGGAATAAGGAAATCCTTCTCACTGTCTTACTGTACGCCTCCCTCCCTCTCCCTCTCACTCCCTTCCTTCATTTCCTCCTTCCTGCTTTCCTTGCATCCATCCCTCCACCCATCCATCATCTATCCATCCATCCATCCATCCATCCATATATCAATCCATCCATCCATCCATCCATCCATCCATTCATATACCCATCCATCCATCCATATACCCATCCATCCATCCATCCATATACCCATCCACCCATCCATCCGTCCATCCATATACCCATCCATCCATCCATCCATATACCCATCCAACCATCCATCCATCCATATATCCATCCATCCATACATCCATCCATATACCCATCCATCCATCAATCCATCCATCCATCCTTCCATATACCCATCCATCCATCCATATACCCATCCATCCATCCATATACCCATCCATCCATCAATCCATCCATCCATCCATCCATATACCCATCCATCCATCCATCCATCCATCCATATACCCATCCATCCATCCATCCATCCATCCATCCATATACCCATCCATCCATCCATCCATCCATCCATCCATATACCCATCCATCCATCCATCCATATACCCATCCATCCATCCATCCATCCATCCATCCATCCATCCATATACCCATCCATCCATCCATCCATCCATCCATCCATCCATCCATATACCCATCCATCCATCCATCCATCCATATACCCATCCACCCATCCATCCATCCATCCATATACCCATCCATCCATCCATCCATATACCCATCCAACCATCCATCCATACATCCATCCATATACCCATCCATCCATCCATCCATCCATCCTTCCATATACCCATCCATCCATCCATATACCCATCCATCCATCCATATACCCATCCATCCATCAATCCATCCATCCATCCATCCATATACCCATCCATCCATCCATCCATCCATCCATATACCCATCCATCCATCCATTCATCCATATACCCATCCATCCATCCCTCCATATACCCATCCATCCATCCATCCATCCATCCATATACCCATCCATCCATCCATCCATCCATCCATCCATATACCCATCCATCCATCCATCCATCCATCCATCCATATACCCATCCATCCATCCATCCATATACCCATCCATCCATCCATCCATCCATCCATCCATCCATCCATATACCCATCCATCCATCCATCCATCCATCCATCCATCCATCCATATACCCATCCATCCATCCATCCATCCATATACCCATCCACCCATCCATCCATCCATCCATATACCCATCCATCCATCCATCCATATACCCATCCAACCATCCATCCATACATCCATCCATATATCCATCCATCCATCCATCCATCCTTCCATATACCCATCCATCCATCCATATACCCATCCATCCATCCATATACCCATCCATCCATCAATCCATCCATCCATCCATCCATATACCCATCCATCCATCCATCCATCCATCCATATACCCATCCATCCATCCATCCATATACCCATCCATCCATCTATCCATCCATCCATCCATCCATCCATCCATCCATCCATCCATCCATATACCCATCCATCCATCCATCCATCCATCCATCCATCCATCCATCCATCCATCCATATACCCATCCATCCGTCCATCCATCCATCCATCCATATACCCATCCATCCATCTATCCATCCATCCATCCATCCATCCATCCATCCATCCATCCATCTATCCATCCATCCATCCATCCATCCATCCATCCATCCATCCATCCATCCATCCATATACCCATCCATCCATCCATCCATCCATCCATCCATATACCCATCCATCCATCTATCCATCCATCCATCCATCCATCCATCCATATATCCATCCATCCATCCATCCATCCATATACCCATCCATCCATCCATCCGTTTTAGAAAGACAGCAGTGGCTTACATGAGAACTTTGCTTTCCAATTTTTGGCAAAATACAAATTACATAGAATTTGCCATTTTAATGATGCCCAAAGTGTACAGTGCAGTGACGTTGAGTACATTCATGTTGTTGTGCAACTATCTCCATTATTCAATTCCAGAAAGTTTTCATCTTCCCAAACAGAAAATCTGCACCCAAGAACACTAACTCCCCTTCCTTCCTTCTCTCCAGCCCCTGGGAACCAACATTTGGTTTTTTGTATCTACAAAAATGATTCGTCTAGCTGCTTCATGTAAATTGAATCATATACAGTGTCTGTCTTATTGTGACAACCTACAAGTTTTTTTTTTTTTGAGACAGAGGCTCAAGCTGTCACTCTGGGTAGAGTGCTGTAGCATCACAGCTCACAGCAACCTCAGATTCCTGGGCTTAAGCAATTCTCTTACCTGAGCCTCTCAAGTAGCTGAAACTATAGGTGCTGCCACAACACCCAGCTACTTTTTCTTTGTTGTTGTGGTTGTCATTGTTGTTTTAGCTGGCCCGGGCCGGGTTCAAACCTGCCAGCTTCGGTGTATGTGGCTGGTGCCCTACCCACTGAGCTATAGGCCCTGCCCAACCTACAAGTCTTGTGATTATATGAGCTGTGTAATCCTGGGAAACTCAACCTTCCTGGAACTCCAGTTTCTTATCTGTAAAATTACTGTAATAACAGTACTTACACAGGGTTGCTGTGAGGTTTAAATGAGATACTATATATAAGGTACTTAGCCTAGTGCTTGGCACATAGAACATGCTTGATAAATATTAGTTATATACAACTATATATTCTAGAGACTGAGTCTTGCTCTGTTAGTCAGGCTGGAGTACTATGGCATAATCATAGCTCACTATAACTTTGAACTCCTAAGGTTAAATGATTCCCCCGCCTCAGCCTCCAGAGTAGCTGGCCTATAGGCATGTATCACCATGCCAGGCTAATTTTTATATTTTGTAGAGACAGGGTCTCACTATGTTGCCCAGCCTAGTCTCAAACTCTTGGCCCAAAGTAATCCTCTTGCCTTGGGCTCCCAGAGTGCTGACATTACAGGCATGAGCCACTGTACTCCACCCTAAGTAAATATTCTAAACTAATGGACCCTGGTATCATGTTTATTGTGTGTCTGGCAGTGTCCCAAAAACATTACATATATTAACCCATTTAAACCACACAACCACCCTATGACATGGCCACTATCACTATTATCCACATTTGACAGATGGCAAAACAAAGGTGCAGAGAGGTTAAGGCATGTGCTCAAGGTTGCAGGGCTGGTTCACAGCAGAACAGGGATTTACATCCAGAGAGCCAGTGTGCCAAGTGCATGGGTCCCACCACCGCATCTCATGGCCTCTTACTCCTTCACCCAGCAGGGGATCACCTTCTGGGCAAAAACAATTGAAGACGAGTTTGCTGTTACTTAACTTTGTTAGATCCAACACATGGGGCCCTCTGCATGCACCCTGACACATGTTGGCCTCCTGTGGATCATGAGGAGCTGGGGTGCAGAGCCTGGGGTGTGCTGTCCAGGTGACATAGCCAAGCCAGCACCTTTCCCCTCATTGGCAGGAAGCTCAACAATCCTTGACTCCCCACCCCAGCCCAGCCCTGGTGAGATAAAAGTTTCTTTTGGGCCTCCAGGCCTCCTCCCACCTGGGCTTTATTGGCTTCTCAGCACTCTCAGTGAGCCTCTGCAATCCTTTAAAAGGTGCAGAGCCTGTAGCGGGATCAGGTTCTGTCTTAGAGATAAGAGTGTCCAGGACAGCAGGTGTGGGTTTCCCAGCAGCTAAGGCCAGAGCCTGGGTTTGTGCCATTGCGTGCTGATGTCTGGAGAGGTGAGTCCACTGCCAGCATCTTCCTCTGCAGCCCAGTAGAGCAAGGGGTGGCTGCAAATTCACCCAAGGTTTGGGTTTGGGTCTTCTGTGTGGCCTCTCTTGCTACCCATGTCTACTGTTGCTTTCCCCTGTGGCAGATAGCCATGTCTGAGTTTGGCAATGGCAAGACAAAGGAGCCAAGTATCTCTGGAAAGTGGCGCGTGTCCTGGTATGAGCGGCTGCTGCAGCCCTGCTTGGTTGAGCTGCTGGGCTCTGCCCTCTTCATCTTCATCGGATGCCTGTCTGTTATTGAGAATGCGCCAAACACTGGGGTGCTGCAGCCGGCCCTGGCCCACGGGCTGGCACTGGGGCTCGTCATCGCCACGTTGGGGAACATCAGGTGAGACCAGCCCCAAGCACTTAGCCTGGGGTTCCCAAGGGTAGCTGGAATGGGGGCAAAGCTATGTGGTCAGGTCCTGCACACCACTCAGGTCTCCAGGAACGGCTGTGGAGCAGTGTGAGAGGGGTCTCGGCCTGCCTGGGGTCCTCTCCTCATTTTTCAGCCTGTGAGCGCCTGGCTTTGGGCAAGTTACTCTCCAAACCCAGAGTCCCACCTATAAGACAGGAATAGGAGCCCATCTTACAAATGTATTTTTTCCAAGCCAACACATATATTTTGCTAACCATGAAGCAGGCACTATTCTAAGCAAACTTAATAGATACTAGTCATCTGATCCTCAACAACCTTGCAGGTCCTGTTATTAGCCCCCTTCTATAGCTACAAAAGGGACAGTGGTGTAGCCTTTCCCAGGTTACGGAGATACAAAGTCACAGGGCCAAGGAGCCAAGGCCGAGCTATCTGGCCCCAGCCCCTAAAACCAAGTGCCTCACAGGGTAGCTTGAAAATGAAATGAAGTGACCACTCAGCACACACCAGTCAGCCCGCCCTGGTCACTGAGTTACTAGAAGAGTTTTAGGGAAAGCAGAGGTGTGCACAGGAACCGAGTCGGGGCTTACCCACTCGGTGTACAGAGACCTATAGTGGCCCCAGGAGGGCAAGCAGAGAGATGGGCTCCCCTGGTTCAGATCTCACTTGGGTGGGATCTCAATGGGGAGGGCTGTGGGGTGGTTGACAGTTCCCAGGAGAGGAAGCTGCAAGGGTGTTGAATCGGGCACCTGCCAGGGAAGTGTGGGACAAGGCTGGTCCATATTTAATCTCACTCAGAAGACTGATCTGCATATGGGGAAACTGAAATACTGTTTCTGAGAAAACCAGAATGGAAAGAGAACTTGGACAGCAATTTCAATGTCTGAGGGAGGCTGGCAGTGGAATGAAAAGCATGTGATCTTCTGTTCAGATGGGTGGCGGGGGGCCGGGGGAGGGGCGGTGAATGCAACCTTGGTCATGTCCTAGCTGGCTCACCAGGGAAAGTTGCTGGACCTCTCAGTGTGCAGTGGTAAAAATGTGGATAATAATAAGAGCTGCCATTTACTAACTATAAAGTAAATAGATACTATACTAACTATATAGACAGTACTATGTGCTGTACCTATATTAATTCATGTACAGCCCAGCCTTGTCAGTTGGGGATCACTGAAGCACAGAGAGGCTATGAATTTGGCCAAGGTCACACAGCTATGCAGCAGCACAGCTGGATCCAGGCCAGCTGGCTGGAGAGACTATCACTCAGACACTACAGCAGTGATTTTTCAACTAGTATACCACAGCACACTGGTGTGTTATAAGAGTATCTTAGGTGTGCTGTGAAAAATTTTGAAGAGCATTAGATTACTTTCCAAAGAAGTTCAAAGTACAGTATTTTTTTTTTACTTTTTTTGCATCAATATAATTATGTGTGCCATGGAAGTTTAACCAAAGGTTCAAGTGTGCCCTGAGATTAAAAAATAATAATAATAAGATTGAAAAACACTGCACTATAGCATCCTGCCTCTCTGTAATACCAGCCTTTTATCTAATTATTGCCTTTTCCCACTAATATTTATTGATCACCCCTACACGCCAGGCACTCACTTTGAGGTTGTTGGAGTAAGTTGTGTAAAGCTTCCAGCACAGCACCTGGCACACAGTAATTGTTCAAAGAATATTTGCTGAGAGCAACCAATAAATGAACAAAACACTTTAGTGTTAGCGTAGGGAACAGGGGTGGTCCTCAGGTCTTCCAGCCCTCTCCTGGCAGAGCCATGTTCAGTAACAGTCTCTCCCCAGGTTGGGCAGGTGGGATGGTGGAGGAGAGGACAATGGCCTGAGGGGTTCTAGCTCTGCAGCTCCCAGGGAAGCCGCCCCACCCCCACCTTGCCTGTTTGCTTGGCAGAGCCCAGGCTAAGCTACTTGGAGCCATGGGGGCCTGGCTGCCCCTCTGCCTAACTTGTCCAGTCTGAGCATCAGCTGGTGTTTTCATAACACACAGGAAGCTCACCTGAGGGTCTGCGCATAGAGCTGGGCCAGACGAGCTGGGGGCAGCTGGTCGCGAAGTGTCAGGGTATTGGACAAAGTCCTTTTGTCCAGAGCCAAGGTGCCCTGTCCAGTCTCAGCTCAATGTTCTGTGTCCATTGCAGGTGGGCAGGCTCACTGGTAGGCTCTTCACATCTAGGGGCACTTGGGCTCTTGTGTAATGTGGGGGGTCATGAGGTCACCTTCTCCCTTATGGGCAAAATATCCATTCCCAGGAACCCAAGGGATGTAATGGGCCAACCTCTGTGAACAGTCCCTCCATCAGAGTAGGGCTGGATGGGACACCAACACCAGTGTGGGTGCAGGGGGCTGGGGGGCCTCCTGGCTCTGGGGCCAGGGCAGATCTTGGTGAACAGGAAGCTTTTTGTCCATGAGCAAGTTAGAGGCTGGCCAACTGGAGCCTGCCCTCTGACCCCAGGCTCCCACTCAGCTAGCGCCCATGCTCATCCCAAAGTCCCAAACCCAATCCCTGGCCCAATCAGGACCCCCCACCCCACCTCTCAATGCCATTTCCAAGCTGAACCCCTAACCTCCATGCCCCACTCCTCTCACTCTCAGACCATAGTGGGGATTTCTTGGCTGAGCAGTTTCATCGGGAGCTCTGGTTCCGGGTCTTGCCGCCCATAAGGAGAGGCCAGGACAAGCTCTTGTGCTGCTAACTCAGAGCCTGGGGTCTCAGTCTGACCTGCAGCCACGTCTCTGGAGGCAGGAGGGAGCTCTGAGGGAGTTGGGAGTCTGGAAGGAGTTAAGGACAGTCTCCCTGCACGTTCTTCCCCCAGGGCCACCCTGGGGTCTGGGCTTAGGCTTAGGGCTGCTCTCCCCTTCCCTGAGCTCCCCCATGTCTCTCACGCCATAGCCCAGCACCTCCAGGAAAATGGGGCCTGCTGGTATCTCTTCCTATCTGCCTGGGCGTCAGATTGACTCTGGACCTTGCAGGGGGGTTGAGGGGGAACTGGTTGGGACACATTTTCTCAGGGGACAGCCCACATTTTCTCAGGTGGGCCCTGGACCCTGGCCTCATGCTTCCTTCTGCTCTCCTGGGTTACAGTGGGGGCCACTTTAACCCTGCGGTGTCCCTGGCAGCCATGCTGAGTGGAGGCCTTACCCTGATGATGCTCCTTCCCTATTGGATCTCCCAGCTGCTCGGAGGGCTGCTCGGGGCTGCCCTGGCCAAGGTGGGTGACCCCCAGGGGCTGGGCTGTGATGGGGCTGCTGGAGGTGGGAGGGTGAGGGCAGTGGAGAAATGTTCAACTCCTGGCCTGTTTCCAGGGGTGGAGTGGGTGGACCTCTTCCCCCTGGAGAGGGGCACATTCCATGGGCCTCATTCTCTCATACTCTGTTCTGTTCCCCCTCTGGACACTGCCATTCCCTGAAGACCAGGAAGCAAATTCAGGACTTGTTTTTTCTCTTCCTGAACTCATCACTGGTTTTGGAGTCAATTAGGATAGTTCTAATGTTTTTTTTTTTTTTTTTTTTTTTTTCATTCAATGACTAACTCACTAGTTCACTTGTTCATTCCTTCTACAAACATCTCACTGAGCACTGATAGAGGATTCAGGATGAATATGATTATTGGCCTTGAGAAACTCCTGAATTAACTTCTCTGTATTCTCCAGTTTGCTTGCTTTTAAACTAAGTTACCTCTGATAGGAATGGGTATGACTGGAATTCAATTCATGGTTGGAATCCTTCCATCCCATCAGAAAGACTAGCTCTTCCCCTCAGCTACAGGAGTTGTATAAATTACACACAAATCCATTGATAGACACCCTCCCTCCCTCCTTCCTTCCTCTTCTTCCCCTTCTCTCTTTTTTTCCTTCCTTCCCTTCTTAAGCCTCAGTACAGATAAGGACCCTTCAGGATGCAGGCCTCACCTGCTGTGTGGGGGGATGGGAGAGCGATCAGCTTGGCTGAGACTGACTGTGAAGCTCTCTGCTCTGACCCACTGCGGACTTTAATCCAAAGTCTCATTCTGAGTCTTCCCCTCTCCTGGTCTCTCCATGCCACCATGTGAGACCTGCAGCCTGTTTCCTGTCTGTAGAGGGCAGCCTGTACCTTCCTACTCTAATTCTGTATGGAAAGTGGTGCCCAGACTTGCCCGCAAGCCCAGCCACGTGGAACTTGTCAGACGTAATTCTGATGAGTGCACAGCAACTGCCGGCCACTGAGTACACCCTTCCTGCTGGGCAATTCCCATGTATTCTCTTATTTAATCTCCCAACAACTTCACAAGAATCCACAGTGAGTCCTTAGAGAGCACTCACCAGGTGCCAGGCACTCCAAGACCCTTACCTGTGACCCATGAGCTGTCATTATCACCCCCTGTTTTATAGATGGGAAAATGGAGGTACAGAAGTGTTGGGAGCTTATCCAAGTTCAGACAAGTTGGTGAGCAGCAGAGCCAGGTGTGAGTCGAGAGTCCAGGAGCTGGTGCTCCCGACTGTCTTCCCTCTCCCAGTGCTGTGACCACCCAAGGCCCATTTCCTGCAGAGGTAATGGAGCCTCAGCTGCAGGGCTCCCCTTGCAAAGGCCTCGCCCAAAATCCTATGGGGGCCTTGCACTGGGTTCACCTGATCATGTGTGTTTGTCAGGGTTGCTAGAGGAAGATGTGTTTATGTTATTTTTCTTGAAGAAGGTCCTTTAAGTTCCATAAGCTCAGGCCCATATCCCCTGGAGCCATTACTGGGTCACCTCCACTTTTCAAATGAGTAAAGTGAGGTTTAGGAAGGCCTTACAGCTACACACAGTCACACAGAGAGAACTGGGGGAGCTAGGATGTGGACCCAGACCTGCCCACCCACACACTGATGTAATTCTTATGTGGCTTTTAAGCTGGAACCCTCCCCTCAGCTCTGGGCTATCTCTCTGCGCCCTGTGAAGTTTAGCAGCTTCTTTCTGCAGGCGGTGAGTCCTGAGGAGAGATTCTGGAATGCCTCTGGGGCAGCCTTTGTGACAGTCCAGGAGCAGAGGCAGGTGGCAGGGGCATTGGGTGCAGAGATCATCCTGACAACATTGCTGGCCCTGGCTGTGTGCATGGGTGCTATCAATGAGAAGACCAAGAGCCCTCTGGCCCCCTTCTCCATCGGCTTCTCCGTCACTGTGGACATCCTGGCTGGGTGAGTGTTCCTTGACAGTGGGCTGTCCTGGCTCTGCAGGAGGTCAGGCTTGAAGGTCACAGACTCAGTTGCGAACAGGGGCCAGGTTGATGCGGCAGATGGGGGTAGTAAGCTGGCACTGGGCAGATAACAGGGAGTGGTGGGGACTGGTGTCTAAGAAGTTCTGTCAATTCAGCACTACTCAGCTTCCTGACAAAATGTCTGGCATGACCTTTCCTTGAATTTCATTGAAATCTTGATTTTTATGTGACATTTTCCAGTTTGGGTAGTAAATATAAAATATTTCTACAGATGTGTTCATTCAGTGGGTAGACAGGCTGATTTTAGCCTCAGGCTGACAAACAGCATCCACACCCACCATCTTCTTTATTTTTAGCCTCTCAGCAGTCTTGGGGAGGAGTAAGGAGACAAAATTAGGTGAGGGATTATTTCTCCCATTTTAGGGATGAGGAAATTGAGGCTCAGAGAGGATAGAAGGAACTTATTTAAGGTGAATGGGCACTGGCAAATTAAGTCACAGGTCTGGGACAAGGGGAGGAGGCAGCCCCTTCCCAATATCCAACTCCTTCCTTTCTCCTGGACACAGACCCAAGTCTGGCCCTTCTCCTGGGTCAGCTCTGTCATCTTTGGAAGGCGTAGCCCAGGCTGGGCTGGAGAATGTGTATGAGGCTGTGGCCGTGCTTTGCTGCCCCCTAGTGGCCCGTAGTTCACATGCAAGCGTTCTGACTGGTTGCTGGGCACAGGGTAGGATGAAGTCTGCAGGACCAAAGCTTGAGTAAAGGGCGCGAGGATCCAGACCCAGAACTAGACAACTGCATGCTGGACGTGGGGAACAGTTCCACGAGATTCAGCGCCCCAAGCTCGTGGTACAAGAGTCTCGCTGAGCGGGCTAGAATATAGCTGTTGTTGTTGTACATTAATTTCACGCAAGGGTGGGATCCATATGCATTTTCTCATTCACTCCTGACAACAACCTATGGGACAGGCACTTACACCGCAGTCAAAACACCAGAGGTTAAATGAAGGTCCTACAGCTAGAACTAGCTGGGCTGGGTTTTGAATCTAGGTCAGCTCGACTCCAAAGTGGTGACAGCTGCTTGTCTTTGGAGTCTTTGGAGAGAATGGAGAGCCAGCCTTTCTCCCTGCCATCACGGAACAGGCATTCTTTCCTGGTCTTTCTTCTCTCAGCGCGTGTGGGGTGTGCCAGACTCTGCACCAAGGGGGACAAAGGCCATTTGCTTCCCGGTGTTAAGGATCACCCAGGAGCCCATGATATGGAAGTTTAGAGAGGCTGTCTGGGGTCTGTGAGCCCCAGGCCTAGTTAGGGATATGATGTGGGCAGGTGGGGCCTGGCTGGGGTCCTGGTGATCAGTGTGCTGGCTGTTTGCAGGGGTGCTGTGTCTGGAGCCTGCATGAACCCAGCCCGTGCCTTTGGACCTGCTGTGATGGCCAACTACTGGGGCTTCCACTGGATCTACTGGCTGGGCCCGCTCCTGGCTGGCCTCCTTGTGGGACTGCTCCTAAGGTAGGAGTGTGACTGGCCTATCTGGGGTCAACTGGTGACTGCTCCACAGTGTCCAGGGATGGAGGGCAGGCTCTAATCAGGGTTTGAAGAAGGAAAGAGGAAACCTCTTGAGAGGAAAGAACATGGCTCGATCTAGGAGCTTTGGCTGTGAGTGACAGAAACCCATGTCACAGTAGCTTATGCTGTAAAGGGGAATTCATTGGCTCACATAACCCAAAAGGTCACAGGTAGCAGTGGCTTCAGGGGGTCTCACACGTCTTCAGGACTTGGTCTTTCTGCTTGGCTCTACTTCCCTCTGTGGGCATCCTGCTGAGACGGGCTCTCCAGCAGAGGGAAAGGAGCTCACCAGCCCCTCTAGGCTTCTATCCCAGCAGCTTGACACCGCCAGGGGAAACAGACCAACAGCTTTAATAGAAACCTTGGGTCAGGTGTTCACTGGCTTGGACTGGCCCAGCTCGGGTCACAAGCCCACTGAGTCCAGCACAGCTGTTGTGGAGCACTACTGCTGGCTGTGTCTGGAGCATGAGACGAACCGTGGAGAAGGGTCAGGCCAGTCATATCCACAACTCTGACAGTAGAACAGTGGGCAGGGGAGGAGTGGTCCCCAGAGGGGTGGGTACAACTCCAGGGGCCCCATCCACACCATGTAAATGTTGCCCCCAGAGCACGTGTCAGGAAACAACATTCACATAAAATACAGTGTGGACAGCACTCCCAGGGCTGTGCAGGGGACAAGCAGGGTGACGTTACCAGTAGGAGAAGTGGCTTCCAGTTAGGAAACACCAGAGTCCCCTCTGTCCTGTCTGACCCATCTCCTCGGGCTCTCCTCTTACAGTCGTCCCTTCTGCTCCAGGGAGGGCGGCGATCCCTGTCTGGACTTGGCTCTTACAAGCTGGGCTTACCCCGCATTGTCTGGGGAGGACAGGCATTGGGCAGGGCTGATCCAGACAGCCTGCACCACTGCCCACCCCCAGCCCAGGGGCCCTCAGGACCCAGAGGGCGGCTCCGTGAAAAGCATCACTGATCTCTCTCTGCTTCTTTCAGAATGGCAGCAGTGAGCACCGTCAGGAAAGGGCTGGAAACCCAACAAGAAATAGTGTCTCCTTCTCCCCAGGCTGGGAAGGGTCAGGAAGTCATCTCTCTGGAGAATTCTGGACCAGGAGACACATGGTGAAGGGCTGGGTCTCTTCTCCAGGGCTCAGAGACCTCACTGGGCCATCTCTTTCATAGGTTCTTCATTGGAGATGAGAAAACTCGTCTCATCCTCAAGGGACGGTGAAGCAGAGCTGGTGGGATCCCTGCTGCTCCTGGTGCCCTCAGCTGAGCCGCCCCATGCTTAGGACAGGACAGCTTCTGCATTTCCTGCCAGGACTGCCTTGGGCCTGGCTTCTCAGACAGACAGACTGCTGCTCAGGCCTGAGGGGGCTGTAGGTTCCTGGAGTTCCTTTGTGCTCCCCAGAGACCTCAGCCTGGGAGTGTGTTGCCAGCACTGCCCAGAGACACGGGGAAGCAGCTCAACAGAAGAGTTTTCTCCAGAGGAATCTCTGGAGTCAGGAGAGGAAGCTATTTCTGAGTATCAGCTCATTTCCTGCACCCTGTGCCTTTCTCCTCATCTTTTTTCTTAATTCCTCTGTTACAGAAGGGCCTTTTGGGGCCCAGGCACTTCCCTGCTTCCTGAGCTGACAATCTTGCTTTGCAATAAACAGTGCAATGTTTCTTTCCACATGCCCATGGATTTTCCTTTCTTTTGAGAAATGAACTTCTAGGAGACATTAAGACTCTGGGGTTGAGTCTGGGCTGTCCATAGTGGGTAAGCCCAGAGCCCAGCGTAGAGTCCAGGTAGGTACTCAGAGTGCAGGACACTCCTGAGCCTATGTCCACTCACCAAGGCCTGTCCTGGGGCTCAGTCTGGAGCTCAATTACATGCTGGGCCTACCTCACACTCTGGACTCCAACGTGGACTGCAGTCAGAGTCAATTCTAGATCATAGGCCTCTGGGCCTGCTGAAAGCCCAGTGTAGAGTCCAGGGTCTTGATGAGTGCTCAGTATTGTCCACAACACGCGTCAGCCCATTTCAGCACTCCAGCTGGGGATGAGGGCAGGGCAAGAGGCAGGAATTTCCCGAACGTGGAATCCTGAGCAACCAGCACAGTAGAGGTCTGAAGAGACAGACTCATATATTCCTTCCAAAGGAATATATGAGTATGACGAGTAAGAACAGGTAAAAAGATACCTTCTGAATGTCACACCTAGAGTGTGTATCTTCTCTGGAAGACTCTATAGGTCATTTGTGAAAGATGATCATCCTAACACCATAAGGAAGTGTCAGGGAAAAATCATTCTCAACAACAAAATACTCACCCGCTTCTGTAAGATGAGCAAAACGCTCACTTGAATAAAAATGAAGAAAATGCTCACGGAGGAAACCACCGACACAGTACGAGATGCCTGCTGAGAATGTGGAGACACTGTGTATCCAAACCCCCAAACTTCCCCAGAGAAAATGAGCAACAAACAAGAATGACAACAACATCCTTAAACGATAGCAAAAGGGAGTAAATGATGTGATAGAATCAGGAACGAGCAACTAGGGACACTCACACTGGGTAAAAACTGTCCAAAGCCACTATTTCCTTTGATGAAATAATGAAACAGACTTGTGACAAACGTAGTCAGTGACGGAGCAGTTCCATGCACAGACCCACAAAGACACACGCGCAGACACATGCACGGTGACACCGACGGGTGCTGCTCTGTGGGGGACACTGTGCTGAGCCCTTCCAATGCGCTCAGCCTCTCCTCCCACAGCGGGGAGTGAAGTGCGCTGAACAGCGTCCTCCCCAAATTCACATCCATCTTGAACCTCAGGGTGTGACCTTATTTGGAAATAGAGTCTTTGCAGCTGTGAGAGTCCAGACGAGAACATTCTGCCTCAGGGTGGCCTTCCTTGTAACACACAGAGAAGGAGAGGCAGAGGCACAGGGGAGAAGGCCACGTGAAGACAGGGGCAGACGCTGCAGTTAGAGCTGGGGGAGCAGCGAGGAAGGATTCTCTAGAGCACTGGTTCTCAACATTCCTAATGCCCTGGCCCCTTAATACAGTTCCTGTGGGTCACAACTCACAGGTTGAGAACTGCTGCTCTAGAGTCTTGGAGGGAGCATGGCCCTGCTGACACCTTGATTTTGGATTTTTGGTTTCCAGAACTATAAGGGAATATACTTGTATCTTTAAGCCCTCCAAGTTTGTGCTACTTTGTTCCAGCTGCCCAAGGAAACAAATACAGGCAGCTACTCTTATTCTTCTCGTTTCCCAGAGGAGCTAATTGGAGGTCCTAAGGGATGGTGTTATTCAAACTCACACAGGTTGTCTGCTGGTAGAACCAATATTTAAGACCAGGTACGTTTGATTACAGAGTTCATGATCTTTGTCATCACACTTGTCTGTTTCTGAATAGGGGACAACATTATGTCTTCAACCCTACCTCCTGCTCCATTGAAGAGGGGACAGAGAGACATGATTATAACTCTTCTTAGTTCTAACGTGCAAGTGGATTTCAAGTCTTGGGCCTCATATTTCAATTCCTAGACAATACACTTAGCATGACAGATACCAATTAATCTTTATAACTGTGCATTCTAGAATATGTCAGGATTGCTTCCCAGCCCAAAGGGCTAAGATCTGGGGTAGGAGAGAGATTGACTTTCCCTCGTCTGTCCTTTTGAATTTTTTACTTTTGTACTCTGTGTGTGATATTATGTTCTCAATTTAAAAGCTAGGTTAAAAAAACCCATAATTAATCAACATATATGTATGTGTACATATACGCATATGTGCAAAAATGCCAGAAAACATATTAGTGTACACAATTGTAGCATATACACTATAAATTTATCATATAAACGTATCAAAAACTCATCACTTTAACAATATGTAGTAAAGTGGTTCCTTGAGTTCATATGTCAGCACTGCCAGTCAAGAAACAGTATTATTCTCTTTTGATGGCAAGTAAGGCTTATGGCACTAAAGACAGACCATATGATCTTCAGTCGGGGTGAAGGTGTTGTGAGCACATTCTCCAGCGTTCTACTGCCTGGATTTGAATCCTAGGTTGACACTTCAGAGCTGTGAGGCTGTAGACAAACTGCTTAACACGTTGTTGATGGGTCACGAGTTAACTTCTGTTTGCACTCACATTAGCTATTGCGATTTTTAAAACTCAAGGTAATATAGGATATTGTAAAAGCTTTTTTGATTGCACCACTAGAATAATAGCTAGTGACATGGGATAGCTTCTGGGTAAGACTACTGGTCAACTGTGTGTTAACAATCTGTTCCTCCATCCCCCTACCATTAAAATCAGAATAGTACTCGTACCTACCTTGCAAATTGTTGTGCTCATTAAATACACTCATATATATAAACCTTACAGAACAGGGAGGGCACAGAACATAGAAAGCAAAATCTAAGACTTTGCTGTCATTGCTTTAGGATCACTATTGAAATTATCATGATACACCTGTTCTCATCATTTTAAATAACTGATTAGGAGGTAGCGTAAGGATGTGAGCAATTCATACACATCGCGAGAGTGCTGATGTTGTGTTTGTTAGAAAAGTATTGAATTAAGTCCAATGTTCCTTGTTTTCAGGGTGAGGGTGGTGGGTAGAAGTTGAGCCAGTCTAGAGACAGCTGTGGAGAACACTTGTACACTAGCACATTCCCACGTTCACTCCAAAGTGACAGGGTCTTTGGTCAAAATGCATTTGCTCTACCATCTCTCATATTTATGCTTGTTGAGCAAAAGAACACACAAATTAAGCCAAGTGAATACAGTGGCACACACCCAAAATGTGTAGAAATATAAAAGAGGAACGCACATCCCTGGTGTGGTGTTAGAAAGTAAAGACAGGTTCCTAGATTCATTCACATAAAAATGAAAGATGGATGAGGACAGCTGCCATCCATGTACTCCTCAAGATGAAAGATGGAGCTGAAGAAGGCTCCCAATTAAAGACAGGGCAGGAGGCAACACCAATCCATCAAGAACCGTTTATGGCTAGATCCAGTGGGTCACATCTGTAATCCCAGAACTTTAGGAGGTCAAGTTTGGAGCATTTCTTGAGCTCAGGAGTTCAAGACTAGCCCGGGCAACAGAACCAAACCCTATTTTCTAAGGAAAAAAAAAAAATTTTTTTGCAGTTTTTTTTTTTTTTTTGGCTGGGGCTGGGTTTGAACCTACCACCTCCAGCATATGGGGCCAGCGCCCTACCCCGTTGAGCCACAGGCACTGCCCTTCTAAGGAAATTTTTTAAAAATTAGCCAGGCATGGTAGCTCAGACCTGTAGAATGAGGTAATGAAGTGGGGGGATTGCTTGAGCCTAGGTGTTGGAAGTTGCTGTGAGCTATGACAGCACCACTGTACTCCAACCTGAGTGACAGAGTGAGATCCTGCCTATTATTAAAAAAAAGAAGAAGAAGAATCATCTATACAGAAACTTGAACCAGAAGGGAGCTGCTGAGAGTTCAGGAGACCAAGGTTCATCTCTATCTAGATCCATCCATAATTATGTGACTTTGGGCAAGTCAGTTTACCACTCTGATCGATAATAAAACATTGTATGAAAAGAAAATGAGATTTTAAAATGAAATCAATAAAGTTATAATAAATAATAAAAACAGCTAGCATGTATTCAGTCATTAAACCTCTCATGAATTCCCATAATCAAAGAGCGAGGTATTACACTTTAAAAGTAAGAACTGGAAGCCCAGCGCCCATACCACAGTGGAGGGTGGTGGGTTCGAACCCAGCCCAGGACAGCTAAACAACTGCAACAAAAAAATAGCCAAGCGTTGTGGCAGGTGCCTGTAGTCCCAGCTACTTGAGAGGCTGAGGCAAGAGAATCACTTCAGCCCAAGTTTGAGGTTGCTGTGAGCTGTGACGCCACAGCACTCTACCTAGGATGACAAAGTGAGACTCTGTCTCAAACAAAAAAAGGAACTGGAGCTCAGAAAGATCCAAGTAACAGCTAAAGCTGACTTAACAGCTGGGCAGTGCTGTATATTGAGTCATTTACACCGCACGTCAAGCCTATGGAGGGGGATTTTCATCCTCAAATGAAGAAATAGGCACAGAGAGGTGACGTAACCTGTCCAGGTCACACAGCTAGAAGGCCTACCTCCAGGGCATGGACTTCCAATCACTAAGCAGTGCTGCCTAAGGTCACACAGCCAATAGGAAGAGCTAGGGGCAAGATTCAGATCCAAGCTGGATCATTGCAACGCTTTAAAATATAACTATTGTGGCACTAAATCAGAAGAGGCAAACAGACAGCCAGGGGACTGACCTCAGGGATTTAACTTCTCTTTAAAAACTAGTTCTGGCAACTCTACGCTCACATGACACCATGATAACAAGTGGTTGCAGCTGGGCAGTGGCCTCTCCTGGACACGGGGCATAGGAGCTCCAGTTCGCCGGTCTGCTCCAGTCCCCCCGTTACACCCGGCCAGCTTCTATGTGCACCACCTGCCTGCCCCTGAGGGCCTGGGAGTTTGCCGCCCCTACTGATGGCAGTCCAAATCCCTTTCATCATAGTCTGTCACTCTATGGCACATACAGTCATAAGATATTATAAGAACTTGAAAAACGTTTATAAAGATTAAGAGAGAAGGTCCAAAAATTCTTGCTAAAAGTTCCTAGGAAGTCAAGAATTCAGGAGTACTAGGATTCCAGAGGCAGAAGGGGAAGGGTAGAGAAGCTCATGTGTATATTGAGGGGCTGAGAGAGGAGAAGCCGCGGCAGGAGCCCTGCGCAGAATCCCCATCGCTGCAGCTTCCTTTCACCTGTTCGTAGTTTATCAACATGGCCAACTCAAAACTGTGGGCTGGCCACTTGCAAAAGTTTGCAGACTGCTCCACAGCCGTGTAAAGAAGCACACATTCAATGACCAGGAATGTTGGCAACTTAAGGGAAAAAAACAAAAGTACGTGTTCATCAAGTCACGACTCTCTAATTGTAGTAGAGAGTGGCAGTACTGGCAGGGCAGATTGTCCCCCAGGAAACTCAGGAGGACCGAGCGAGCCCAGCACGGATCAGTGCAATAGTACATGTGTGACGCCATCACAGTCCAAAGATGTACACTGAGAAAAGGTGGACAGTGAGCAATGATTTGTCTGGGCTGTGAAAATGTGTTAAATGGCTGTGGTCCATTGTAGAAATGGCTATAAAATTTCCCCTGCTGTGTACCACCCCCATGGCAATGTGACATTATATATCTTCCATTCAAGAGGTGGAGTTTATGTTTCTGTCTGGCATCTGGGCTGGTCAGGTAACTTGCTTTGGCCAATTGGACAGCAGGAAACAGAATACAAACAGAAGCTTGAAAATCACTTGCTTTCTTGTTGCACTTGGAAACCCGAAACCAAGTTGCCTGCTATAGGCCCAGTGGAAGAGAATGAGGCAAGCCAGCTGGATCTGTCGGTCCCCAGGTGGCCTGCCCAGTGTCCACACATGAGTGAACCCCCAGGGATGTCAGCTAAACCTTGTCCCCCAGGAGAAAAGCATCCAGCTAGACCCAGCCCAAACTGATAACTCACAGAATCCTGAGCAACTAAATTATGAGTTGTTTAAAACCACTGGGTTTGGAGTGACTTGCTGTATAACAAAAGCTGAATATAGAAATACTAATATTCATTTAATAGAATCTAATTCTTCTTATGTAAGCTTTGAGAACAAAAAAGTATAGCCTTTAAGAAATTACATTATTAGCAAGTACTCCGATTTACCAGACCCAAGGTACTCAACAAATAATGAAATAGTAAAAGCAACAAACTCCTAAACAAGTATTTAAAGACTTACATTTTGAAAGGGAACACCGGTGGCCCACAAATTATGCAAGTCAACTGGCTGCAACTCATGGACACTCATTTTTGGCCTGCTTGTACTATTCTTTCCCTTACCTCCTGCATTTTGGCAGGGGGGACTGTTTTCTTGACCTATCCCCCACATGACTAGTCTGGGAAAGGGTCAGTGCTGACCGGACTAGTGAAGCCTAGAGGAACTCTTTCCCCCATCTCTACAACTCTGCACTGTTGGCCAAGCCTAGTTCAGTCACTGCTCCTTCTCAGTCACCTGTAGTGGGGCTTCTTCTCATGCATTAAAATTACACACAAAGGCTCGGCACCCATAGCTCAGTGGTTAGGGCGCCGGCCACATACGCCGAGGCAGGAGGGTTCGAAACCTACCCAGGCCTGCTAAACAACAATGACAACTGCAACCAAAAAACAGCCAGGCGTTGTGGCGGGTGCCTGTAGTCCCAGCTGCTTAGGAGACTGAGGCAAGAGAATCACTTGAGCCTAAGAGTTGGAGGTTGCTGTGAGCTGTGACGCCACAGCACTCTACCAAGGGCAACATAGTGAGACTCTGTCTCAAAAAAAATAAATTACACACAAAAATTAAAACATCATTAGTTGATATTAAATTGTTACAAATCCTTAAACAGTCCTGCTTATTCTCCTGGAGGGGACAGTTTTTATCCAGAACATCATCTCCAAGATGAACACTCCCTTTCAGTTCACTCCAGCGTGGACTTTGGCCCAGACAGCCTGGAAAGAAATTTCACATACTTGAGACTACCCTTCTTTTAATCATGAAATGTGGACAATGCCAACCTTATATGATTATGGTCGGGACTCAAGGTGACGTTAAAGTGATGAGCTTCCTGGTTCCCCAACTGTGTACTGCAGAGCCCTGTAGTACTGTGGAATGGCGAAGCAAGCTCCCAGGGATGGAGGGGGGTGTTTTAAATTTTTGAGAGAAACACAGAGACACTCAGCGTCTCAACTCTGACTCAAGCAGTCATAGTTTCAACAACAGATTACTTTGCTTTCCTTTTAATGACATCACATTTTTGTGAAGTTACGTTTTCAAATGCCGTGATAAGTAAAAAGCAAGTACCACGAGGAAGACGTGGTGTCCGATCTGATTCCAAGGTTGGAAAGTCCCCAACAGGAGCACACATCTCATTAGAAACCAAATGTGGTTATTTCAGAAAGAAATAAAAATAGTACTTGTTCTTTTAGTGTACGCGTATATTTTTTCAAATGACTAATAAGGGGTACCGTGAAAAAATCCAGACACCAAGGACACCATGAACCAAGAAAGGTGGGGACCCCATGGCCTAGCCCACTTTTGGGTACATAGTGGAGGTCCTCTGTGAAAATTACTACAAATGATTACTAAATTCAGGCAAGTACCCCGCTGAGAAGTTCCATCCAAATGAACCCAACCACAACTGCCAGGCCACAGACTTTCCAGCTAAATAGTTGTTCTAAGCTGCATGCTTTGCAATGGTTACAAAGCTGACTGACACAGGCTTTAGTGATCTGCCTCATTAAGCTCACGTACTTTATCATTTTAACCTAGGAAAGGCATGAGACAGTAGAAGATTTATACAATATGATATAGTTAAATACGCACACAGAGTAAACCCACAGTGCTGCTATATCATATAACCAATGATCTCTCCCATGACCACCAGGTAAGCATTTCAAGAGAGATGTGTAGGATTTGTGATGAGTCCCGTCAATCCCATTCCTGATGCCTTCACTGACAAACCACAAAGATAAAGGATTTGCAAAGTGTTCTTGTAGGACCATACATTTTGGTCAGACACTTTAGTTTATTAAAAAAAAAAAAAAGGGTAAAATGGAGATCACTTCAGATGGATTTCTCGACTATACAGAAGATTGATTGCTTCATCTGTCCATCCCATACAGGGCACCGAGTCAAGTTCTGGGAATACACTGAGGGACAAAAAGGCCTGGTCCCTGACCTCATGGGCTTACACTCCATTAGGGAAGATGAAGAGTGAACAAGGAAAGTGTGGTAAATGTGACGAAGAAGTTCAGAGTGCTGTGGAGAGTGTGTGAGAAGTGTCCCACTTCCTTTAGAACAGAGCCCAAAGGTCCTGGCATGCTCTGCGAGACCCTGCGTGATGCAGTCACAGACCTCTCCTCTCTAGGTTCACCTTGAACCAGGCACCTCCTGCCACCTCAGCACCCCCAGACTTTCCAGTTCCTTCCACACTTCTTTCTTCCTTAAATTTGCCTTGTGTGAGACAAATTTACCCTTAGGTAGCTTTTCCTTCTTAGGGCCCAGCTGAAATGCCTGTTAACATCTGAAATGCTTTTATTTGCTTTGCTTTTCTCTTATACTTTATTGAGATGAATTACAAAAATATAAATACAGCAGGGCACGGTGGGTCACACTGTAATCCCAGCACTCTGGCAGACCAAGGTGGGAGGATCCCTTTAGCTCAGGAGTTCAAGACCAGTCTGAGCAAGAACAAGACCCCCTCTGTACTAAAAACAGAAATATTAGCTGGGCGTCATGATGAGTGCATGTAGTCCCCTGCTACTTGGCAGGCTGAGGCAGGGAAGAGGATCCCTTGAACCCAGGAGATTAAGGTTGCTGTGAACTAAACTGACATCCTGGCATGTTAGCCCAGGCGACAGAGCAAGACTGTCTCAAAAATAAAAACAACATAAACATATTCATTCAAGCATTTAAAAATCTCTGTATGCCAGGCACTGTTCTGGGGTACAGTGGTGAACAAGGCAAGATGAGGGTCCCTGCTCTCAGAAAGCTTATATAATGAAGAGGAATAGAGAAAGTAAATCATTGAATAATTGAATGATCGAGGTGCTATCCGAGTATTTAGCAGTACAAGAAAAATGGGAGCGTGATGTGAGAAGAGAGCAGCACAAGGCAGCAGGCAGAGGGGTCTGTCCTTAGCTGGGGGGTCGAGAAGGGCCTCTCTGAGGAGGTGCAGCTGAGCAGAGAGCTGAGCAATGAGAAGGAGCCCGCCAGGCAAAGAGGGGACAGGAAGGGGAAAGGCTGGAAGGAGAGAGCACCCGTGGTGCAGTCAGGACAGCAGGAGGCCTGTGTGGCTACAGAATGGTTGCCACGATGGAAAATAAAACCAGGAGGCTGGCTCAGCACCTGTAGCTCAGCTCGAACCCACCAGCCACATACACTGGAGCTGGCGGGTTCGAATCCAGCCCGGTCCCACCAAACAACAATGCCAACTACAACCAAAAAATAGCTGGGCGAGGGCGGTGCCTGTGGCTCAGTCGGTAAGGCGCCGGCCCCATATACCGAGGGTGGCGGGTTCAAACCCAGCCCCGGCCAAACTGCAACCAAAAAATAGCCGGGCGTTGTGGCAGGCGCCTGTAGTCCCAGCTACTCGGGAGGCTGAGGCAGGAGAATCGCTTGAGCCCAGGAGTTGGAGGTTGCTGTGAGCTGTGTGAGGCCACGGCACTCTACCGAGGGCCGTAAAGTGAGACTCTGTCTCTACAAAAAAAAAAAAAATAGCTGGGCGTTGTCCCAGCTACTTGGGAGGCTGAGGCAGGAGAATCGCTTAAGGCTAAGAGTTGGAGGTTTCTGTGAACTGCAATGCCACGGCACACTACCCAGGGCAACAGCTTGAGACTCTGTCTGAAAAAAAAACAAAAACAAACAAACAAAAAAAACCAGGAGGCACACAAGATCTCATTAACCACATGGTTTATTAATATAAATTAGTAAAAAGGGGCCTCCCGGTAGGAGGTATGAAATAGGGGGATAACAGGACCTGATGTCCTTAAAAAATCAAATTCTCACTTTTCATTGCATGCTGATTTGTATACCTTTAATTTTTTACCCTATGCAGATTTTAGCTTAAAAATAATACATCAATTCTAAGACGCACACTTCGCACATTTTAACTTTTCTGAACTCAAGATGCATCTAATATTCAATGATGTATAAGCTTAGTTGTCAGCACTTTTTCTTTCTTATTGTAAGAAAATAAGTAAATTACGGTGATTCTTACTATCACATCCTTGTAGGTTTGATGAAATCAATAATTTTTACACAAAACTTTTTTTTTTTAATTTGAGACAGGGCCTCACTCTGTCACCCAGGCTAGAGTGTAGTGGTGTCATTATAGCTCACAGCAACCTCAAACTCCGAGACCAATGCAATCCTCCTACCTCAGCCTCCTAAGTATCTGGGACTACAGGCTCAGGCCACAATGCCCAGCTAATGTTTTCTATTTTTTGTAGAGACAGGGTCTTGCTCTTGCTCAGGCTGGTCTTGAACGCCTGGCCTCAAACGATTCTCCCGCCTCAGTGTCCCAAAGTGCTAGGATTGGGTTATAGGCATGAGCCACCATGCCTATCTTGTTTTTTCAGTTTTATTACCACCTATTGGTTTTCCTAAACTTTCATTCACATTTTTATTTATTTTTATTCAAATTTTCCTTTCTCAGCCGGACCGTAATCTTTCCTTTTCGGCTTACACCTGTAATCCTAGCACTCTGGGAGGCCGAGGCCAGTGGATAGCTTGAGCTTATGAGTTCAAGACCAACCTGAGCAAAAGCGAGACCCCATCTCCACCAAAAATAGAAAATCTGAGGCAAGAGGATCACTTGAGCCTAAAAGTTGGAGATTGTTGTGAGCTATGACACTACAGCAATCTACCCAGGGCAACAGCTTGAGACTCTGTCTCAAACAAAAAAAGAAAGAAGGAAATTTTCCTTCCTTAGTATGATGGCAAGATCAAAATTTATAACGGACCAGACTAAAAATATCACCTACACAAGACACAAATACACAACTTTCTTTTTTTTCTATACACATACATGTGCTTATTTAGTTTCTACTTTTTGCCTTCACAAAATTAAAGAGGCTTAAAATTTAATAACAATAACAATGTTTTGGTTTTTTTTGAGACACAGCCTCAAGCTCTCACCCTGGGTAGAGTGCCATAGCATTACAACTCACAACAACCTCCAATGCCTGGGCTCAAGCGATTCTCCTGCCTCTGCCTCCCAAGTAGTGGGGACTACAGGTGCCTACCACAATGCCTGGCTACTTTTTTGGTTGCAGCCATCATTGTTGTTTGGCAGGCCTGGGCTGGATTCAAACCCGCCAGCTCAGGTGTATGTGGCTGGCACCTTAGCAACTTGAGCCACAGGATCCGAGCCAACAACAATAACAATGTTTAAGATAAGGACTAGAAACAAAAGCCTCATAAAGAACAAATGAAGATAAATACAATTGGAAAAGAAATCAGATGATTGCTTCAATGAAATATTGAGCAATAATAATAATAATGAAAAATAATAAAACTACAAATACACAGCTTGAAAAGATAAGAAAAGACTAAGAAAATATCTGTAATAAAAACGGTTGATCATAGACTTTTATCAAAGAACACATCTTTGTGTCACAAAGGGTTCCTATAAATTGAGAAGGAAACAATGCACCTAAAAACAAATGGACAAAAGAAATCAAGAGAAAAATCACAGAAAAGTCCCAAAGGCCATAAGACTAAGGAAAGACAGTCCATTGTCACTAGCATTTAAACTTACATGAAATTTTAAAATAATAGGGTATCATTTGGGCCTATCAGATTGGTAGAAGTTTTTAAACTACTAATACAAAGTATTAGTGAGGGTGCTACGGTTTGAATGTGTCTCCCAAAATTCAAGGTCCCACCTCAACACTTTAGAGGTGGGACCTTTAAAAGGTCATTAGGTCATGAGGGGTCTGCCCTCACGAATGGATCAATGCTGTTATTGCAGGAGCCAGTTGGTTATCTCAGGCTTGGGTTCCTGACAAAGGATGAATCTAGGCTCCATCCCATGTCCTTGTTCACACATACCTGCTCTCTTGTCCTTCTGTCTTTCACTATGGAAACGAGGAGGTCCTCACCAGATGCAGGGCCCTCAACCTTGAACCTTCCAGCCTCCAGAACTGTAAGAAACAAAACTCTGTTCCTTGTAGATTACCTAGTCTCAGGTATTCTGTTACAGCAGCACAAAATGGACAAAGACAGAGGGTTCCAGGAAAGAGAATCCTCAACTGGTTTAGTGAAAATATAAATTAGTAAAAAGAGATGTGACAATTAGTTTGGCAGTAGCTGTTAGAATTCGCAGTGGGTGATTCTTTGAACTAGCAAGTCTTCCAAGTAAATACATACATAAATATTTGCTACAACATTGCTAAATATGAAAACATCAATAAGCAGCAATCTTAATGACTATCAGTAGTAAATGGATGAAATAAAATGGAATTTCTGTGCAAAGGACTATTACAAAGCATTAAACATGAGGCAGATCTATATATATGCTGGCACGATAAGATGGCCATGATTTACTAGTATATAAAAAAGCAAGTTACAAAACAGTACATATAAATTATTACTGCTCATTAAAATACATAAAAATCTATACTTATATATAGTAGAAGTAGAGATTCATTCATTCAACCAATATATACTGAAGTACAACACATTCAATGTGTATGGCCATTCATTCAACAAAAATTTATTAAACCTTTTATAAGCCAAACATTGGTATACATCTATATGTGTAAATATTTACCTATCTCTAAGTAGGTATAGTAGAAATACTACTATACGTTTTCCTGTATAGTAGAAAATATTCTGAACACTAGTTATCTTGGAGATGAAAGGGATTATGTGGTATTATAGAGGGTATTTACTTCCTACTTCATACATTTCTATGTTGTTTGATCAAAGGTAAGGCAAATACCAGAGCTTTCATTACTGATCATCATTCTGACACAAATATTAAGCAAATACTGTATATATACATAAAACTGTAACAGAAAAAGTGTGGGGAAAGCAAATACAGTCACATTTCAGTCAACAATGGACCACATATACAATGGTGTTCCCATATAATTATGGGCGCTGTAAAATTTCTGTCCCCAGTGGCATGGCAGTTATTAGCAAACTGCATTACTGATACATCTGTTGTGGTGATTCTGGTGAGAAAAAACATAATTGTAGCACATACAATTATGTGCAGTACATAATACTTGATAATGATAATAAATGAGTTATTGGGTTGTATATTTATAATACTATACTTTTATCATATTTGAGAATGTACTTCTACTTATTAAAAAACAAAAGTTTACTGTCAACCAGCCTCAGGCAGGTCCTTCAGGAGGTATTCCAGAAGAAGTCACTGTCATCTAGCAGATGACATCTACATGCACGTGACTGTCCCGAAGACCTTTCATGAGATAAGATATGGGGGCAGAACACAGTGACGTGGGTGATCCTGACTCTGGCAGGCCGAGGCTAATGTGTGTGTTTATGTCTTAGTTTAATAAAAAAGTTCAAAAAGTGAAAAACAAACAAAAAAAAATTGAGAACTAGAAAAAAGCTTATAGAATAAGGATATAAAGAAAGAAAATTTTTGTACAAATATACCATGTTTGCTGCTAAGTATTATTAAAAAAACAGTTAAAAGGCGGCACCTGTGGCTCAAGGAGTAGGGCGCCAGTCCCATATGCCAGAGGTGGCGGGTTCAAACCCAGCCCTGGCCAAAAACCACAAAAAAAAAAAAAAAAAAAACAGTTAAAAAGTTGAAAATTTTAAAGTTTATAGAAAGTAAAAAAATTACAGTAACCTAAGGTTAATTTATTGCTGAAAAAGGGAAATTTTGAAAAATTACGTATAAGCTATATTATAAAGCCCATAATGGTGTATAGTAAGTGACGTCCTAGCTCTTCACATTCAGTTACCACTCACCACCTCACTCAGAGCAACTTCCAGTCCTGCAAGCTCTATTTGTGGGTAAATGTCCTACGCAGGTTTACCATTTTTTATCTTTCATACCATATTTTTATTGGACATTTCCTGTGTTTTTTGTTTTTTTCCTTTTCTATGTTTAGATACATAGAGGTTTACCACAGCGGTACAATTGCCTAGCTGGGGTGTCCAACCTCTTTTATTTTTATTTTCCTGCCACCCATCGGAAAAAGAAGAGTTGTCTTGGGCCACACTTTAAGAACATAAACACTACTGAAAGCTAATGAACAAAAAAAAGGTCCATGCATAATTTTTGTAACATTCAACACCGCAAATAAGGAAAACAGGCCTCAAATAATCTGCATGTGGCCTTAGGGCTGCAGGCTGGACATCCCTGGACGGCATTCAGTGGAATACACAGGTTTGTAACATAGGAGCAATAGGCTCTACCATCTAGATTCAAGTAAGTGCACATTGTGATGTTCATACAATGATGAAATCACTTAAGAACGTGCCCCTATCGTTAAGAGTCTCGTAGTCCAGCAAATGGCAGCGCTTAAATAGGTTCTCTTTACAATTTGTATGAGGAAAATAAAGGGTGGGGAAGATATTGTTTGTGGAAACTTTACTTGGACTCCAGTCACCAAGAGGATGAGTAACGCATTACTCCTTGTACATCAAAGGAAACTAACCTAATTGCCTGCTGTTTACTATGTTATCCATACTGAGCATTTGTGAGGCCATCCACCCCGAGCATGTTCTCTGACCTGAATTAATAAAATCCCCTTGAACTTTAAAGTCAGACACATATGGAAAACAATGAAAGATCTACCCATAATTTGAAAAGCTCAGAAATTAGAAAAGTGTTGTTAGTAATATGATTAAAAGTTGAAGAGAAAAATTGAGGGGAAACTTGACCGCAGGGGCTAAACCAATCATAGAAATAAGTGAAGGAGGTCCTGCGTTAGAAAACAGAGTGGTAGGGACAGAACTGGAGAATGCGTGACTCCTCTTAATGAACAGCCACCCCTCAGTTATCCCTGGGCGGGAATCACGGTCTAATGTTGCTATGTAGTTCGATTTCCCCAAGGAAAGCTAGAAAGCAAGATTTTTGTGAGAAATTTAGTTTTTTCATGTTGGCAACTAATTCAAACTCTTTAAAAAAAGATTTAGGACTGGAGACGTAAGGACATCATATCGGAAGTTGTTTTAAATTTGCTGATGGATACAAGTGCAACTGCAGTACAAGTGCAAATGTATCAGCAGAAGTGTAAGTTCTTTAACACTATGCCCCCCATACACATTCCATCTTTTATAAGAAAAAAAAAAGCAAAAATACTTATACAGTACCCATAGTACAACTTAGGTTAAGGATAGTTGGTGTCTGAAGTGAGTCTTCTGAATGTAATTCTATAATGAGCTTTGAGAAGGGAGGGTTGTGCCTGTGGGAAGAGGAGAAAGAGGAGGAAGAGGCGTCAGTTCACTCATTAATTTACTCAGGAGCTCATTTGCTGCAATAATACAGGCACTCACTGTAGAAATGACAAATACATATGGAGGGTCACTTGAGCCCAGGATTTTGAGGTTGCAGTGAGCTATGATGATACCGCTGCACTGTGGGATGACAGAGCGAGACTCTGTCTCGAAAAAATAAATTACGACTAAGCAGCCTTGATCTTGGGCTTCAAGTCAGGATTTATATTTCAGCTCCACTCTTTCCCAGTTAGGTGACCTTGGGTAAATTAACTTTTTTGAGCCTTGGTTTTCCTCATCTGCTAAAAGGGGATCACAACAGCACTTAATTCATCAGCCTGTTTTAAGCATTGAATGAGACAACCCAAATGAAGCACTTGGCATGGTACTAGGCAAAAAGAGTTCTCAGCAAGGATTAGCACATTCCCTGAATGGTCCCTATAATATCTCATGTTCAATAATTAACTTCAGTCTTCCATTCATTCATTCATTTACACAGTAAAAAAACGTTTATGGTACATCTATTCTGGGTTAGGAAATATACTATGCCCTGGGGTTAAAGAAGTAAACAAAATACACTAAAACTTCAAATTGTTAAACTATGGTAGGACTTCTATTTTTTTTTTTTTTTGAGGCAGAGTCTCACTATGTTGCTCTCAGAAGAGTGCTGTGGCATCACAGCTCACAGCAACCTCAAACTCTTGGGCTTAAGCAATTCTCTAGCCTCAGCCCCCCAAGTAACTGGGACTACAGGCGCCTACCACAACGCCTGGCTACTTTTTGTTGCAGTTGTCATTGTTGTTTAGCTGGCCCAGGGTGGGTTTGAACCCAACAGCCTTGGTGTATGATGCGGCAGACGGTGTAACCACTATGCTATGGACGCCGAGCTGCCAAAACTAACTTTTAGGCCACCGACTTCTCACTTCAGTAAGGGAAAGGTTGGGAGATCTGATGACCAATGACATTCCTGTCAGGTGAGCTGATTGGGGACAAAATAGATGTGCAGGGCTTGGTTATGCCTGCAAGAAATTTGGGGAAAGGCACTACCCATTATTGCCACGGAACCGACCTGATCGAAGACTCAAGCTAAATCTGTACACACATAATAAAAATGAAAATGTTATTAGTGAGAACTTTGTAGGGAGAAGGTTTGGCAATAACAAGAATCAAAGACCAGCACTTTAGTCCGAGTTCTGCCACCACCTACACCCACGTTTCATTCCCTCTAAGTGGTGAAATTATATCTGCATCCATACCCTCACAGGGCACATAAAGGATCAAATCAGAGAATGAGTACAAAAGAATTGTGTATCATATTATCATCACCCAGCCTTGTCAATTTCCAAACTTTACCCAGGATGCCACTGTGCCAACAAAATCTTACTTGTCATCAAAATCACAAATGCAGAAGCTCTTTAACTCAGCAATTCTACTCGTGGATATTTTCATCCTGATATATTTCCACACAGTACAATACATGCAAAAAAATTTAATTACAATTAAAAAAACCCTAAAATATCTGTCCCTAGCATCCTGATGAGATAAAATATGGGACTGATGGTGATTGTGGAGGTATGGGAATGCCAAGGCACATGGGCAGGGCTGGGAGACAGGCTATCGCTACATATCTTTTAATATGTGTATATTTTTAAAATTTTCAACCAAATGAACATCTTCAAACAATTAATCCTAAACAACTGGGGAGGGAATAGGGGAATTCTGACTTACCTTTAATTTCCAAAAGGTGGTATCCATCCCAGGCCCAAGGTAGAGAATTCAATAGAGACATTTTATCTTCCTTAGAAATACCTTATAAGCTGCTGACACCATGGACTTGAGCAAAATATCCTGAGACAGGGACAGTGAAATAAGCTATCACCCAGTGATTAAAAAGAACTACCCCTGGAAAGCCCATGTCACCAAAAGAGCAAAAAAGAAAAAACACGCCCTTCTTCAGTGTCAAAGCCTTATCTTCAGACTTTATGGGAGAAACAGCAACTTTAAAACCCCTTTTTGAAACAAAGTAAGTATAATCTATTAAATAGAGGAATTTTCTTTTTCTATTTCTTTTTTTTTTGAGACAGTCTCACTACGTCACCCTGCATAGAGTGCTGTAGCGTCACAGCTCACAGCAACCTCAAACTCTTGGGCTTAAGTGATTCTCTTGCCTCAGCCTCCCAAGTAGCTGGAACTACAGGTGCCCGCCACAACGCCCAGCTATTTTTTGGTTGTAGTTGTCATTGTTGTTTGGCAGGCCTGGGCTGGATTGAAACTCGCCAGCTCCGGTGTATGTGGCTGGCACCCTAGCCCCTGAACCACAGGTGCTGAGCCCAAATGTGGAATTAGCTACCTTAAAAATGTTCTATAGTTTGAGGGGGGCGGGGCCTTGGTGCATGCCACACCTTCTGGGGGCAAGACATGATTGCAAGAGGGACTTTACCTACCAAATGCAATCAGTGTAACCTGGCTTATTGTACCCTCAATGAATCCCCAACAATAAAAAAATAAAAAATAAATAAAAAAAATTTAAAAAATGTTCTATAGTTTTATGTATGAAAGGCAAGTGTTTTACATCAAAATATCTGACTCAAGTGTCTCCCTTAGAAATGTGTAGATATAATGAAAGCTACTCAGGACTCTGGTTAAACTCAAAAGTGGGAGGTCATATGGAAAATAATGTTCTGGGTAAGAAAACTAGACAGATGAATGTTAAGACAAAGGAAGCCACATTCCTTACTCTGTTCCTTTCATCTCCACCCTGAATGGGTCAGCATCTCTATGCAAAGTAAGACTCGAGGGGCATAAGCAGATGGTTGCCTACTAAAATGACTTGTTAAACTCTGGGGTGGAAGGGTGGGGAATAGGAGATGGAAAATAAAGAAAAAAAGAAAGGCAAACTCCATCTGAGTTCTAAAGCTCTCCTGCTCAAAGTACACAGGCGATCACTAACAGAACATGAGAAGAAAACTTAGAAACTTTTATAGCAATTTGACAGCAATTATATATGTCTTTTCAATCTACTAATGAATAATTTGGAGTTGTATTTTGCATGTCTTTTTAATTTTATTTTTCTAGCAAATCATTTTTATTGTATTTTACAGAGATATCATCCGTGATGAACTGAATATTAGGAGGAAAAAACCCTTACCAAACACAATAAGAGGGTGTTTGGGAGGCATTTTCCTACTGGGCTACCATCTAGAAGTTTAAATACAGGGAGAGGAAACAGGCAGGCGGGCTGCCAGCAGGGGTGGGAGAAGAAGGAATACTCCTGACTCTGCAGCATTTGTTAGGAGACCTGCCTCCAGAGCAGGGGAGAAAGTGCAAAGCAAAACAATGCATCTTTGTTCTCCAGAACTGCCATGCTAAAATGTCTTTGTATTTCTTATAGAACCCACGTTCAGGAGCCATCTTCGCAGCCAAGAATCTCTGCATACACAAGAATTATGGACATTTCATCAATTCCTCCCTCTGGCTGAGAACAAGTCATGCTCCTGTCTGAAATCCTTTGACTTCCTTGATGGAAATTATTTGCAAAGCCTAATGGTGTTATTAACATTATCATATGGCAACAAAAAGTAATTCCTCATCTCTTCCCTCTTAGGCTCTACAGTGCTAAGACAGAGAGGAGCTGAATTTCCCACACACTCTAACTGCTGCCTGAGATAGAGGGACCAGGAATTTAACCACATCAGGCTACTTCCATTCAAGTATTCCAGGCAACACATACACTCCCACACAGAGACTTCTCTTTGCTCTTTGGATCTTATGAAGAGCAGGCACTTGAAACTGCACTCTGAAGCCATATTCTAGAGATGTTTTTGTTGGTACAAGCCTCACATGGGCTGCTTAAATGGCCAACGCCATTCATACTGTAAGTCAGGAATGGAAAATAAATCTGTTGAAGAATCTTGAGAACCAAATCTTGTGGGCCTAGGCCTACTGCTGTCACCATCTCTGAGACATCCTTCATTTGAGAAGTATCAGGTCTGACAATGCTTTCCCTCCATCCTACACTGAAGGACCTCAACGCTGTAGAAAACTCAAATCCTTTACAAATACAACCCTCAAGGTATGAAGCTTGGCAGGAAACTTACAATCTCCATCCTTAGGGAAAATTCAGAAAGACAGACAAAATTCAGAAAAAACTCAGGGATGCTCAGCATGAAATACATAAATGCCCTTAGAAAGTCTCTTAACAGAAGAAGCCAATTAAATCCACAGAATTAATCCACACATATAGATAAGCTACAGGTAAAATGGAGCCCTTTCTTCCTCCACCAAAATAGGGTGCAAGTCTGATGTAATACTCTAAGAGACTCTCCTCCTCATATCAGTTTTATAAAGCAGTTTCACCATATTTATTTTAATCAGTATAAGAATAGGAGTTTAGAAAATAAAACTTTATATTTTTTAAAATTAAAGTGATTCCTGGCTCAGTGCCCGTAGCACAGTGGTTATGGTGCTAGCCACATACACCAAGGCCGGTGTGTTTGAACCTGGCCCGAGACCAGCTAAACAACAATAACAACTGCAACAAAAAATAGCTGAGCATTGCGGTGGGCACCTATAGTCCTGGCTGAGCCAAGAGAATCGCTTAAGCCCAAGAGTTTGAGGTTGCTGTGAGCTGTGATGCTACAGCACTCTACTGAGGACAACATAGTGAGACTCTGTCTCAAAAAAAAAAAAAGAAGAAGAAAATTAAAGTGATTCCTGACATGGACAGTTCAGAGTAAAAGATGAATAAATGGATTTTATTTTTATAATTTTTTTTTTGAGACAGAGTCTTACTATGTCACCCTCAATAGAGTGCTGTGGTGTCATAGCTCACAGCAACCTCAGAGTCCTGGGCTTAAGCAATTCTCTTGCCTCAGCCTCCCAAGTATCTAGGACTACAGGCTCCCACCACAACACCTGGCTATTTTTTGTTGCATTGTTGTTCAGCTGGCCTGGGCCGGGTTCAAACCCGCCAGCTTCGGTGTATGTGGCTGGCACCATAAGCACTGTGCTATGGGCACCAAGCCCATAGATGGATTTTAAACATATGAAAATAATGATTAATCTCACCCATAAATAAGAGAATATAAAATAAAATTGGAATATAATGCCAATTTTCATTTATCAGATTAACAAACAGCAAAAAGTTTCACAATATACCATGTTGGTAAGGATGTCGGGAAATAAGCACTTTCCTATACTACTGGCAAGGATGCATTCTGGACCTCCCTATAAGAATGAATCTCTACAACCTCTGGCCTCTAGGCTGATGAAGAGATGTTGGGGAGGGAGATGGACATTTGCCTCTGTTAATTTTGGGTGCCTTCCCCTCCTTAGTCCATCCAAGTGCTAAATGGATGGGTCATCTCAGTAGCTGATGCTTACTGCAAACCTACAAAGGATGAAAAAGGAGGCAGGTAAGGAAAGATTAGCAAGTTCAGGCCAAGGTTCAGGCCAAGTTTCCAGGAACCAGAGGAAACATCCACTTCAAAAGGCCAACAATGCACATGTAGTGTCCCACTACAAACGTAAAGACTCATCCATTTACCCAGCTTTACATTCACATTTCCCACAGTGGTCATTTCTCAACTCTCTTTCCTCATTTTGCTAACTCCTTTCCTAGGAAATTCATTGGCCAGATCTAGTCAGATAACTACTAAACAAAGAGTTCTGAGGCCAGAGAAAGGGAGACTCAGAAAGATTTGGCAAACATCACTAAATCTAAGTATTTCTCCTGATTGTGTATTAGGCTCCAGTCTTCACCTTTAGGGAAGTCATAGTGGGGAAACCAGAAACCAATGAACAAAACAATTATAACTTAGAAAATGCTATGGTTGTCTAAATACTCTCTACTCTGGTCTTTACTAAGGAGTTGAAGTTTAGTGTTTCAAGCCTGGGAGCTGATGTCTTGATTATCACTGGAGGCCTTCTTGTAACCATGACTAGAACCAGCTTTAGGAAGACAGAGAAGTCATGAAAAAGACCTGATCTGTAAGGCCAAGCTCAGCTGCGGTGAGCAGGCAGAATGCTCTTGCCTCTCTACATACATTTTGTGAGATAAGAAGTGTTTTCACCTGTTAAGCCAACTTGAGTTGGGCTTCTCTTACTTGCAGCCTAACTTTTACTCTGAATAACAGCCCCATTTCCATGTTGCTTGATAAGTGAGCTGAAATTGAAGGTATGTTTCTATTTTGTGTCTCCAAGGCAGATTCTGAGCTCCCAGAAGCAAATAACACAGCTTTTCTTTGTATCAGCCAACAAAGCTTACTTATATACAGACATGTCTCCTACAGTCTCTCTCATCCACAGACACCCATAAGAATCACATGTGTTCAGCTACTCTATGGAGCAACTCAGCACAAACATGAGGAAAATATTCTTTAGTGAACAGGATTTGCTACACAAGCTCAGTCTGTCCAAGGAAAACAGCATATCTACAGCAAACTAGTTCATTACCTAAAATAATGGTTTTCAAACAGTGAGTTGTAACCCCTTAATATCACAATATCAATTGGTTTGCAAAACCTGCCTTTAGGAAAAAACAAAGTAGAATAGAAATAGGAAATAACAGGCATTACACACATCCTAACTGATGCTCTGAATAACAGCCCCATTTCCATGAAACTTTTGTTTCAAGTATGTTTTGAGGGTGTTAAGAGCAATGAACAATATATTTTCTCACAGTAGGTGGCAGTTCTAGAAACACTGATTTCAAAGGAGCCACCTAGTGCCATCTAGTGGTAAAATTCAGGTCTACAGTTGAAACAAGAATTGTAGCCAAGTATTACTGCACAAATGGGAAGGCTCATTCCACAGTTTTAAGGGTTGGAAGGGGCCTTGGAAATGACCTAGCCAACTCCACCATCTACATCTTTGGCTTGCAAAAACCAATCATCTTTTCTTCTGGGCAAGTCTTCCAAAACCAGCCATTTCATGAGCAATAGAGTTCTCAAGGTGACGAGTGCACACCAGGCCCACCCCCCACTCTAAGTGCTCCCTACTCCTCAACTGCCTTGACTAGAAAACTGCCTCCTGCAGTTCTGCAGTTGCTACTGCAGGCCGGCAAGGTGTAGATTCCACTTTTCCCCCAACATCTAGTACAAGAATAATTTCAGTGATAGCAGGTCACTGCTTGACTACTGTCCCAAGGAAGGTGGTCACCCCCACTGCTAAGCAACTTTGTTGAAAGCTGATCAATTTGCCTCCTTTTGGAAGCTGTAACTTGTTGGACTTAACTACTGCTCTCTCGGACAACAAAGAACAGTTACACTATTCAATACAACTGATTTATTCCAGCCATACTTGAGTGTCTGCTGAGTGCTAGGCACCGGGGATACAATGGTGAACAAGAAGAGAAATGAGAGAGACAAAAGATTATGAGGAATGAACAGCATGACTAGTATAGAGGACCAAGGTGAGAAGGCGAAGGCCTCTCAACAGAGGGGAGGCCACTGAGACCTGGAGGATAGGAGAAAGTAGCTGTCCAAAAGGCATTCCAGGGCGGCACCTGGGGTCAAGTGGGTAGGGCGCTGGCCCCATATGCCGGAGGTGGCAGGTTCAAACCCAACCCCAGCCAAGAAAAAAAAAACAAAAAAACCAAAAGGCATTCCAGACAGACTGAGTAGCAGACAGAGATGCTCTGGGTGGGCACAGACAAGAGCACAAAGGAGGCCTGGGGGCTGAAGGTCAGTGATAACTCTTATAAATTAATAGGAACCCTAAAATTCCAGATTTAAAAAATGGGAAAAAGACTAATTGGGGGCAATTCACAGGAAAGGAAACACAACCAAACAATGAAGACACAGAAAGTTCAGTCTCATCAATAACCAAAAAAATGCAAAACGAAAGCAAAAATACAGCAGTTTCTCCTATTAAATTAGCAACAAAACTATGGTTTAATTGAACTTAGCTGTGGAGAGGGACGAGGAAGAGGGCACTCAACCACCAGAACCATAAGTGGGGAGCAGTTGTGCTGCAAGGCCCTGTGGCAACAGGTGTGAAAATCCTGAAACAACACACAAACATGTAGACCAAACAATCCCACTGCTAAGACTGTCCTAAGGAAATCATCAAGCCTGGACACAAACATTTCTCTATAAAAACACTGAACATGGAGTTATAGTATCTGGTGGACAAAGCAGGCTACTGAATTTTACGCACCAGATGTGCCCATTTTGTTAGATCACCCACACACACGCACACACATACACACCTCAATGTTAATAGTAGTTATTGCTGCACCGTCCATGACACTGAGCATGGAGTTCTACCTGCTAATTTCTACTACAAACCTCTGATCGCAAAGTCCACAGAACATCCCTTCTATTTGTATATTCTGATTTCACATTAGGAGCCCAGATTCAAAGAATCAAAAATCTCAGATTTAGAAAGACCTCAAAGATTTTCCCAGTCTTCTTTCAACCCATTACTGCTTTCAATTTCCATGACATTCACATACTACCCATTCTGTTTAGAATGCCTTTAAATCACTCACTCTTTTAATACTTAAGTCTGATATGCTACCTAATATTTTCTTCTAACACAACACAGTAATAAACTCCTAACTATCAAAATGCAAAACATGCAAAGATGTGGAAACAACCCAAGTGCTCATCAATTCATGAATAGATCAATAAAATGTGGTATATGTATACCAGGAATACTATTCAGCATAAAAAAGATGGTGGTGGCTCGACTACCATAGCTCAGTGAGTAGGGTGCCAGCCACATACACCGAAGCTGGTAGTTACGAGTCCAGCCTGGGCCTGCTAAACAACAATGACAACTGCAACCAAAAAATAGCCAGGCGCTGTGGCAAGAGCCTGTAGTCCCACCTACATGGGAGGCTGAGGCAAGAGAATCACTTAAGCCCAAGAGTTTGAGGTTGCTGTGAGCTGTGACACCGCAGCACTCTACTGAGGGGCAACATAATGAGACTCGGTCTCAAAAAAAAAAAAAAAAAAAGATGGTGATATAGTATCTTTTGTAAAAACGTGGATGGAATTGGAGATCATTCTCCTAAGTAAAGTATCACAAGAATGGAAAAACTACTTGACCAGCACTTTTGTGTTCATATGGAAGTAAAACTAAGTGAAATTCAAGAGGGAAGGGAAGAGGAGGAAAACGAATAAATTCCCACTCAATGGATATATTGTATAAATATACTGCACACTTTCTGGGTGAGGGGCACAACTTTGACTTAAAATATGCAAAAACAAACTCCATAAACAAGATGTATGTAGCCCCATAATATTCTTAAATTTTTAAAAACTATTTAAAATCAATAATAAAAATGATTTAAATGTTAAAAAAATAAAAAGCATGTAATATGTCTGTCAGTGTACCACTTAACATCATCTCACATTCCTCCCGTGGGAAACATTGATCTGGCCCAACCACTTGTTCATTCCAGAAACATCACTGACTACCCCATCTGCCTAAGTGTCAACAGCAACAATGGGTCCTTCACCAGAAAGGTGTGAAATCCATCTCCAATAGGTGTTTCCTCAGCTGAAGCTTCAGAGGGGGAGGAAGGGCCTGCCTACTCTCCCAGCCTGTAACAATCAAACCTGGGCCTCATCTACACTCATGGAGTGGGGGGGGTGCTGGGGGAGTAGACTATGTGCCAGGCATCACTGAAAATGTCTGACAAATACAAGTACGTATAAACCCCCCATACAAGGAAGGCAGTGCATTACAGACAGAGGTCAAGGTAGTTACTTCGACTGTGGAACTTAATTTCATTAACGTACAGAACTTAAGGCTATAGGTTTTCCAACCCAGTTGCCCACCTGGATCTAGATCTCGCACATACATTTCTTTGTTCCCTTGTAAGGTTTTAGTTGCTCAAATGGGTTGCATAAATATCTACTTGTATTCATGCATACATATTTTCAGTGTCACTTAATGATGGAGATATATTCTGAAAAATGCGTTGTTAGGTGATAAAATTTTAATTATGCACTGCTTGTGGTGTGTAGCTGCCACAGCACTCTACCCAGGGTGACAGAGTGAGACTCTGTCTCAAAAAAGAAAGAAAAAATAATGCTTCTATTTCCTCCAGGTTTTAAAGGGAAGACAGGAAGCAAAGTCTTAAGGGCAAAAGACTCTGTACTTAAACAAATCTTGGATTTCTCTCCCTTCCTAAGGGAATGTTCCTAAGATCTCCCCAAACCGGAATGCAGAATCAGCTATGAAACTGGGCCTCAATAACTAGAAAGACTCACAGGCTACAACCCCCTCCAACAGCAAATTACAGGTGTTGCTTTTTGGCTTCATCTAATATCTACTTATTTTGCAAGGATTAATATGATCTAAAATCAGTCTCTGTTGTAAACAGTCCCTGAATGTTGGGCACAACATAAAAGGAAAAGGGATCAACAGTCACAGGAAGGTGAAATGAGCGGGGAATCCAATCGGAAAGTTCCCTTGGATCAATGTCCCATATCTAACTTAACAAAAAACTTGTTCATATAAAATATAATGACAAGATGCCCTTGACTTGAATAAAGCTAACATACTTCTGGAAAAAAAAATAAAACATTTGAGAATATGTATTGCAAATATTCAATGGTTTACTTAATCATTTTCTACTTTTCCTTTATAGTTAGTGCTTTTTATGTTCTACCTACAAAATATTTGCCTACCCCAAGGTTGCAAAGACAGTCTCCTATGTTTTCATATAGAAGCTTTATGATTCCAGCTTTTATGGGTAGGTTTATGATCCATTACCAATTAATTGGCATTTATGGTAGGAGATAGGAGTCCCCATTTGAACATCCAGTTTATCTGGAATTTAGTTTAAAAGATTTTCCCTCCTCCCACTCTGGGCAAAAATCACCTGACAGTACATAGGTAGGTCTATTTCTGGACTGTTTCACTGATCTACTTGTATAGCTTTATGTCAAGACCACAATGTTTTGATTATTGTAGCTTTACAGTAAGTCTTAAAATTAAGTAGTATAAAAAATTAGCAGTATAAGTTCTCCAATTCTGCTCTTCTTTTGAAGATTTTTATGGCTGTTCCATAAAGTCTGCACAGGAGACTTTATGCATTTCCATACATATATATATATATATATATTTTTTTTTTTTTTTGGAGACACTCTCACTTGTTGCCCTTAGTAGAGTGCACTGGTGTCACAGCTCACAGCAACCTCAAACTCTTGGGCTCAAGAGATTCTCTAGTCTCAGCCTCCCGAGTAGCTGGGACTACAGGTGCCCGCTACAACATCCGGCTGGTCTGGAACCTGTGAGCATGGGCAATCCACCTGCGTTGGCCTCCAAGAATGTTAGGATTACAGGCGTGAGCCACCGCAACCAGCCTGCTATACATATTTTAGAATCAATTCATTAATATCCTCAATCAAAGAAATAGGATTTGAATTATAATTACATTGACTCCATAGATCAATTTGGGGAAAACAGAAATTTTAATAGTATTAAGTCTTCTAATGTATGAAGAAAGAATACCTCCCATTTATGTCTTCTTTAATGTATCTTAGCAATATTTTATAGTTTCTTGTTAAAGGTGTTTCATGTCTTTCATTATTTATTCCTAGTTTGTTTTTTTGACACTATGTAAATGATATTTCACTTTCATTTTCCTATACATGTATGTATATTTACAATATATTTACCTGATTAAAAAGTCCTGTGCAGAATATATAATAAACATTGACAGATCAAAAACGAAATGATTAAAAAAAGAAAAATCCGCAAGAGACTCAGTTCACAAAAAAAGGAAGGATTGGCCAAAAAGTACATGAAAAGGAGCATAACATCATTATTCACCACGGAAATATAATTTAAAACCATAATGATATGCTATTTCACATCTATAGATGATACTGAATATTAACAAGGATATAGAGCAAACGGAGTTTTGACATGTTACTAGTGGGAAGCATAAACTAATAAACCACTTTGGAAATTAGTTTGACAGTTAACAATACATCCACTCTATGACTAAGCAGTTCTACTCCCAGACATTTATCCAAGAAGAATGAAGGACTTCTACAAGAATGTTCATCACAGTTTATTTATGATGGCCAAAAACTGAACACAAATCAAATGTTCATCAACAGGTGAATAGATGAACAAATTGTGAGACATATAATACAATATCAAAACGGAGCAAACTGCTTTACACTGACAAAGATTCTCTCCTCGACCAAACTCTAGCCAGGCTCTTCTGAGCCCTCTTCTCTACTAGGCGTCACTCTGTCCCATAAAGACTTAAACACTAACTTTCTAACAGCTCAAGGCCTCATCCGTAGGATGACACCCTAACAGTGCCTGCCTGAGAAAAGTCAAGGCTGACAAAAAAATTCGCTGTTTGTTCCGATCAAAACCTGAAGACAGGGCCACTCTCGCAGCCTCTGAGGAAGGACAGGAGCCTAACTTAGATAAGCCCAAGCAGGCAAACCCAGAGGGTTTCGGTACAGGGACTGGCTAATGATTAGGGACAATATCAATGCCTCCTTCCCACCTCAGTAATTTTTCACTTCTGACTCTACTGAGCCCTGCTCATCTCCCTACTTTCTCATTTTCCTTTTACAACACCCAGTCACCTCTATACAAAACCGAGCTCAGTTCACACTGGATTGTGTTTGACTGAAATGCAATACTTGTTACTGATTAACACTTTAGAGTTCAGCTTTACCTTTGACAACACACACAATATGGATGAATCTCAGAGAACACGTTCAGTAAAAGACACACAAAAGAACACTTACTATATGACATTCAAGAATAGGCAAATCTAATCTATAGCAGCTGAAATCAGAAAATGGTTACTAGGTGGGGGTGATGTGAACAAGGAAGAGATATGAGAGAACTTTCTGGAGTTTCAGAAATATTTTATATCTACTGACAGGTGCGGTGGCTCTCCCTTGTAATCCTGACAACTCGAGAGGCTGAGACCAGGAGTTCCAGACCAGCCTGGGAGCGTAGTGAGACCTCCTCTTTAAAAGAATTTTAAAGATAAATTAACCAGGCATGGTGGCACATGGCTGAAGTTCCAGCTACTTGGAAGGCTGAGGTGGGAAGATCACAGAGCCCAGGTGTTCAAGGCTGCAGTGAGCTATGACTATGACTATACTCCAGCCTGGGCGAAAGAGCAAGAACAAGCCAAAGAAGGGAAAGAAAGATAAATATTTTTTTGTTGTTGTTGTTTTTGCAGTTTTGGCCGGGGCTGATTTGAACACACCTCCTCCAGTAAATGGGGCCAGTGCCCTACTCCTTGAGCCACAGGCACCGCCTAAAAGATAAATTTTTATCTCTTGTTTTAGGTGGTAATATACAGGTATGCACGATTGTTAACATTCGACTAAATGAACACTGAAGATTTAAGCATTTTATTATATGTAAATCATCTCCCTTCTCTCCCCTCCTTCCTTCCTTCTCTTCTCTATTCTCCCTCTCTAACTTAAAAATACCTGAAGAAATTCTGAAGCAAAACAAACAAAAAGGATAGAGCAGACATTTCAAGTTCGCTTTTCAACATCTGCTCATTCCTTCTTCCATAGTAAGAGAACCCCAAATTTGAGGCATCAATCTACCTTATTAGAAATTTTCAACTTCCAGGGCCCTACTTCTAGCCAGTGAGAAGTACACAGGAGTCTACTGTGTAGGGAGGGCTTCCTGAAAAGATCGCTTTCTTCATGAAAAAGAACACACTCAAGACATATGTCTTGCTAGTATTCTTTCCTTTTCTTCTTCCTTTCTGGGGCAAAGCTGCTCGAGTAATCTGGGAAAATCCAAAAACTCCCTGCTAAAAACCTATCCCAATCCTGTGAAACAAGCTATGGAAGGTCTGACTCAATGTACAACCAAGTATCTTTGGGTGTCCATGTTTTCAGCTGTCAGAATGAAAAGAACTGATTTCAACTGGAGGTCAAGGATGACATATGCATTGCCATGTGCAATTATAAAATAAGAATTTAGTATATAAGGCAGGTTTTGTCTCAAATCAATGGGGAAATAAGGACCATTCAATAGTTGGTATAGGGACTGGCTAATGATTAGGGACAATATCAACACTGCAACCTTGCAATACGCAAACTAATAAAAAGAGATGAATGATCTAAATATAAAAGCCAAAACCATAAAAGTGCTAAAAGAAAATGTTATATGATTGAAATGGTAAGCACGACCCAAACATAGCCCATAAAGGTAAAGATTATCAGGTTTTGCATCATAAAGATTTATGACTTCTAAATTATAAAGTACACTGTACACAGTAAACCAAGAGACAAGCATCAACTTAACAAGAGCAGAACAAAAGCAGAAGTGAAGTATTACTGTGCCTCACATAAAGGTTCCTACAAATCAATAATAAAAATACAAATATAGCTTGGCACCCATGGCACAGTAATTACAGCACCAGCCACATACGCCAAGGGTGGCGGGTTCGAACCTGGCCCAGGCCAGCTAAAAAACAACAACTGCAACCAAAAAATGGCTAGGCGTTGTAGCTAGCACTTGTAGTCCCACCTACTTGGAAGGCTGAGGGAAGAGAATCGCTTAAGCCCAGGACTTTGAGGTTGCTGTGAGCTGTAACGCCACAGCACTCTACCAAGGGTGACATAGTGAAACTCTGTCTCAACAACAACAACAAAATACAAATGACCAAACAAGACTAACAGCCCAATAGAGAGGGTTCATATAAAAAATATCAATAACACTGAGCTAATTAAACATACCAGCTTTGTGTGAAATGATGGACAATGGAGACTCAGGAGTGTGTGTGTGTGGTGGGGGGTGGATGATGAGAAATTACTTAATGTGTACAATGTACATTACTTCAGTAATGAATAACCTCAAATCCTAGACTTTACCATTACACAATCTATCCATGTAACAAAATTACACTTGTACCCCATAAATATATACCGAAAAAAAGGCTCAACCTCACTAGTAATTAGAGAATACAAATTAAAGAGATTATTTTCCATTTGCTGGTTGGTAAACTAAACAAATGGAGAATATTCAGTAATTAGCATCTCATTCAACTCATCATTCTGATGGCCAAAAACTACAAATATGCTGCAGAACACTATGCACCCATTAAAAAGAAAGAAGCAAATCTATGTGAATGACATGTGCAACATGTTCATCTTTCTAATCCACGCAGTCATTAAAAAATTAAGCTTAAGAGGCTGAGTGCAGTGGCTCACACTTATTTATAATCCTTGTACTCCGGGAGGCCAAAGTGGGAGGATTGCTTGAGCTTAGGAATTCAAGACAGCCTGAGCAAGAGCAAGACCCCATGTCTACTAAGAATAAACAAAATTAGTCAGGCGTGGTGGTGGGTACCTGTAGTCCCAGCTACTAGGGAAGCTAAGGCAGGAGGATTGCTTGACCCCAGGAGTTTGAGGTTGCTGTGGGCCAGGCTGATGCCACAGAACTCTAGTCTGGGGAATAAGGTGAGACTCTGTCTCCAAAAAAAAAAGAGAGAGAGAGAGAAATGGTGTGAGATATTCTAGATTTAAGTTCTTTATCTTTGGCAGATATTTTCCAAAATTTAATTTGCTCCTCGGGAAAAACAACAACAATAAAGCACCCAGGATTGACATTACATTATCAATGGACAAGTTTCACAGTTAATTTATTTTTGACAGAATGTTCTAGCTCAAAAGTGGGATGTACTCTCTGGAGATGGAAAGCAGCACCTGCCTTGAAAATATTCCAGATCAAAATCTTAACTTCGCTCTCTGAGGCACAGCTAGGAAGGCATCATCAATGTGCTGGAAAGGCCCCAGGCGGAAGCCCTCAGGACAAAGCTGGCTTTGCCAAGAGGTCACCCTGTCACCTCCATCCATGTCAAGGAAGAACAATTTTTATTTAGTTGAGATATCAGATTGAGTTATATTTTTTTCAGAATGAAATTTCAACTTCATAAGCCCTATGAAGGGCTTTCTGGAATACACAAACCACTTAAAACCAGTAACATAGAAAAGCATAATTTTAAGACCTCATCAGGAAATATCATCTAAACATTTATATTCCATTTCTAGTCACTTTGGCTATCTGACAAATATTTATTTGTGCACCTGGTCCATTTATTTGTGCAAAGGTCCAAATAAATAGGCATGGTCCCTTCTCAGTATCCAGTTTATCCCTTTGGAAGAGACAACCACTAAATCTTAAATTTCTGAATTACAGCTAGGCTGATCCCCACAAAGGAGACCCCCAGGGTGTCATGAGAACATTCAACAGGGGTAGATCTCGTCTGTGGGGGCCAGAGAGGCCTCCTGGAGGGAGCCCCACCTCAGCTAAGCCAAAAACCTTAGGGTCATCTTGGCCCTGTAGCATCACCCCATATCCTCTGTCAGGACCTTCTAGTAGCGCTACCTTCCAAATGTGTGCAGAATCTGGTGGATTCTCCGTGTCTCCACCACTACTTTCCTGACCCAAGCACCAGCTTCTCTCACATGGAATACTCCCACAGCCGACTAACTGATCTCCCTACCTCCGTCCTCGCCCTCCAGTCTATTCTCTGCAGAGAAGCTGAAGTGACCCTGGTCAAACCCAAGTCAGGTCACCTCTCTCTTCAGTTCAGAATCCTCCAATGGCACCCATCTCCCTTACAGTAAAAGTTGGGTTCTCACAAGAGCCCACCATGCATAGCTTGCAACATCTGCCCACACAGCCTCCTAGATTTCACCCCTTACTCTTTCCCCTCAGTCACCCAGCTCCTACTCCAGGGCCTTTCTAATCTCTGTTCTCACTGCCTGGGAGACCATTTCCCCAGATACCCACAGGGCTCAGGGCTCACTCCCTAGCCCCTGAAAGTCTTTCCTCTGCACTGGCCTCCCCAGTGAGGCCTTCCCTGGCCACCCCATCTCAAATGACAAATCATCATCCGACATGCCCAGATGAATTGTTCATTTGCTAGCTGCTTCCTCCACTAGAATCAATGCTCCTCAAGAGCTCTATCTGTTCTTTCACTCCTGATTCCACATTGTCTAGAACTGGTGCTGCCATAAAGTGAACAGGAACTCAGTAAAGAATGTTAAACAATGCCTTAATCTGAGAGATGGTGTGGAACTAATTAGGCAAGGGAGGGTGGGAGGAAGCATTCCAGGCGGAGGGAACAGCATGTTCAAAGGCCCCAAAAAAGGCAGGACAGGGCACTGGTCAGGAACTGAAAGGATGGCCCAGGGGAGGGAAAACCAGTATAAAGTTAGCTGGGAAAGTAGGACAGGGAAGACAGGGCCCTGGAGACTATGGAAGGAACCTGTCCTTTTCTAACAGGAAGCCTTTAGGGAATGACAGGATCAAATGAGCCATTTATAAACCTCTGGCTTCAGGGTCAGAGGGGGTCTGGGAGAGGTAAGAGTGAATGGGGTGCACAGCTGACAGACTAGGGGCCAGTAGATGAGATAACACATGACCTTGGCTTCTGAGAAGACAGAACCGGTAGAGAAAGGCAGTAGATTCCAGCAATACTTAGTAGATAAAATCGACAGTTCTGCCTGATTGATCACATAGAGGGAAAGTAAAAGGGCAGTTTCAAGGTGATGTCATTCTTGTACCTGTGAACTCAATGAACAATGGCACCATTCACAGTGGGTGAGGGAAGGCCAGGAAGAGAGCACAGCAAGGTGATCTCAAGCACATTTTTAGAAAAAGTGAATCTGAGATAATTCTGAGACATGTAAGTGGAGATTCACACTTGGCCGTCAGATACAGGCTGGTACAGCATGAACTGGTACAGTATGTCACACAAGCAAGTGCAGATTTTTACCTGGTAGCTGTGGGGGAGCTGGAAGGTTTTAAGTGACAGGATAAGATTGACGATTCTGAACATCACCTGGCCAGCAGGTAGAACAATCCGGAAGTGTTGCAATAGAGCCTGGGAGTGAGTAAAGCCTGAGGACAAGCTGTGGCCATGGGAGAAAGGAGACAGCTGGGGAGATTTTTTTAAAATACAAACTCAGCATGTCAGCTCCCTCACTTAAAATCTCTCAGCATGAAACCCACACTGCTCAGGACCTTCCACAATTCATTCTCTCACGACCTCTCTGAATGCTCTCCTACCACCCACTCTTCATACTACGCCAAGTCTCCCTCACACATCACTATGCATCAGTCTCCATGCCTCTGCTCATGCAGAGAAAAGCAGCTCTGACCGCTGTGAGCTGGCCTGCCACCAGAAGCCAGGTCTTAGAGCTGTCGGAAGCTGGCTGGTGCACCCAGAAAGGCTACGTTGTTCTGTTGGACAGAAACAATCTCACAGAACATCAACTTACAGGGCCCTCTGCAACAGTGATGATATGAGATGAAACAAGATCTCTTCATAATTTTCTCTGACAACAGACAAAAACAAGGTCACCATGCCACCCACAAAATACCAAATATCCCTCCCTCCTGTGAGTGTGACTTCTTCATACATTTAGCCCTACCCTAGCCAAACCCCCACCTAGAAAAAAGTATTGGGCACTTGATGATAGAACTGTCCCCACCTCCTATCAGCACTCAGTCCACAGCAAATCCCTGCTTGCTTTGTTGGACCTTCTTAATCATCCAGCCAAAGCCCAAATCCTAAAAAGTCTGTAATACCCTTTTACTGATATATGCCCCACAGTTCCTTATCTGTGAGTTTCCCCTCCTTGCCACAAGTACTGACCCCAACTTGTTCCATTACAGGTGTGTTTCTGGTGCTCTTTACTGCAGAGCATGGAAAACTGTAATGGGAGAAAAAGACAGTTAAGCTTCTTGGAAAAAAGCTAATGGAGTTTCCATCTGAAGGTTTCCACTTTCTACGTAGTATGTTAAGCAATGGCCAACACTATCTTGAAAAGAAGGAGGGTAAATCAGAAGTTTGAGGAAAGTGAAAAATGACTGAATTAAGTATTCTGGAGAATGGGACAGTGAGTTGACCAGAGAAACATACTAGAATGATCAGGCTCTATTAAGGGCACAGGTAAAGTTAAGTGACACGACTTCATAGCAGTATCAAGCTGCCCTGTTGTGTGATTTGTACCCCAATACTCAAGGCAGAAATGCATAGTTTGATTAACCAAGGTTGTAGGTCTACTAGGACCAAAGGGCAAGGGAGATAAAGGCATTTCCAAGAGAATTACTGAGTAATGGACTATGAACTCTAAGATCAACTGAGAGAGAACAGTAGAGAGGGAATATCTAAAGGATACAGAAAACCATGGAGGTCCCAAGAAAAAAATGAGCATAGCAGAAATAATTGACAAAGCAATCTGGAAAGATAAGGTTGGAGAGTATTGGACTGGCCATCTGTGAGGCACTGCAGTGTCAGGATGTAAATACAGGATATCATGGGAGAAGAGGTGACAGAATTTGGTAAGAGGGAATCACTACAACTAAGATGGTCAAGAAAGTGAGTCCCTATATGTAGGCTGTGCCCTCCACAAGGACACTGAGGTCACCTAGGATGATGTCAAGAATTTAAGCAGAATTCTGAGGGCCAGGCACCCAAGTCTTCAAAGAATTAGGTGAATAACCAGGAGAAGGTGAACAGCAGTAGCGAGGAGTGGTCCAGCCTGGTATGATGGAACTCAAAGAAATGAGACAGGAAACAAACAGCAGAGAGGACACAAAACTTAAACCCTCTCATCCTGAGATATGCAGGTTCTGAGAGAAGAGATGGACCACTTGAGAAAGGAAACCATGTCCCCAGGGAAGGGTCAGAGTTAAGGAAAAGGGAGAGGGAAAATGGATAAGGAGAGGCTGAGGAAATAGAGGCACCTGTGGATTAAGAGTGATGTTTTCAGAGGACACAGTGAGGGTTTGGTGGGAGGACTGGGTCACATGTAAACAGAAGAGAGGAAAACTAACTGTGGGGCACAGCACGATGGGCATAAGGAGAGAGTGGGAGAGTTAGTTACCATTGTAAGTGCCCAATCAAGATCTGCTGAATTAAAAAAAAAAGATCTGCTGAATTAAATAGAATTAGGAAGCAGAAACCTAATATATACTATCAGAAAAATTCTAACTGATAGAATTTGTTGTGCTTTTTCATAGCACAAGTCTATGACAAGGATAATGAGAATGGTTTGATGACAATGGTGGTGGTGATAACAGAAACTACCAGTTTTGAGCACCGACTGAATGGCAAGCACTATGGGAAGCACTCCACATTTATCTTCACAATAACTCTCTGAGACAGATAACACCTTCATTACCCCCAGAATGAACCTGAGCCAAAGGAGAAAGCAAACTAAAATAGGGGTAACAGAACTGTAGTGCCCTGGGAAGATAATTGGCTTTTTAAATGTTATCTTAGGGATTTTATGGCTGTAACTAACTCAGGGAGGCAGGAACCAGTCTGACCCATAGCTACTACATAGTCAGCAACTTCAACCAAATAACACACAGACTGGAGGAAAATCAAAACTACCAATAATAATTTACTGAGGCCTTCCCTTTGTGCCAGACACCAGACACTAATTGTTCTGAGTCAGTTATGTCATTTACTCCTCACACTCTAAAAGTAAGTTACCCTTATTCTCCCCCCCCCCTTTTTTTAGAATGGTCTCTTTTGGAGACAAGCGTCTCATTCTGTAGTCCCAGCTAGAGTGCAGTGGCATCATCATAGCTCACTTGCAACCTCAAACTCCTGGGCTCAAGAGATACTCCTGCCTCAGCCTCCAGAGTAACTGGGACCACAGGTGCCCGCCACAATGCCTGGCTTATTTTTAGAGACAGGGTATTGCCCTTGCTCAGGCTAGCCTCAAACTCCTGAGCTCAAGCAATCCACCCACCTCAGCCTCCCAGAGTGCTAGGATTATAGGCATGAACCACCCAGCCCGGCTTTAATGACTTTTTGTTTAAAACATTGCTGATTCTTTCTGTGTTCTGTTTTCCAGAAGTCAAGAAAACCCTTTTCTATCTTTTGAGCTATTTATCACTTTCAGCAAAGCCTTTAAAACTTAGATATTTTTTATTTACTTATTCAGCCATCAAAGATACCTACTGCATGCCAGAGACCATTCTACGTGCTCTACTGCTATTAAATATAATTTAATCTTCACAACCACCTATGAAATGGGATTATCACCCCCACTTAAAGATTAGGAAACGGAGGCACAGAATGGTTCAGAGTAAATTGCCTGATTTTACACAGCTAGTAAGGGGCAAAACTCAGTTTGACAGAATCTGGCTCTACAATCCATGCTCACTAAACTTCATCTCCAAGAACCTACAAAAAAGCTCAGGTGCCCATAGCTCAATGGTTAGGGTGCCAGCCACATACACTGGGGCTGGCGGGTTCAAACCCAGCCTGGGCCTGCTAAACTACAATGACAACTACAACAACAACAAAAATAGCTGGGCGTTGAGGCAGGCGCCTGTAGTCCCAGCTACTTGGGAGGCTGAGGCAAGAGAATTGCTTAAGCCCAACAGTTTGAGGTTGCTGTGAGCTAAGACACCATGGTACTCTACCCAGGGCAACACAGTGAGACTGTCTCAAAAAAAAAAGTGCAAGGCTTACTTCCAAACTTTGGTTTTCCCCACTATACAATCCCTTTTGTTCTCAGCTTAAACATCCCTGTCTAAATTACAAACTCTAAGGTATGCTGTATTTGTCAGCTCTCAACACTAAACTGTAATTATGTATCTCATAGGTTATTTGCTTCCTGTCTGTCTTTCCCAACTTGGCTGTGAGTTTCAGTACATCTGACACCATGTCTGCCTTGCTCATTGTGTATTCCTACCATTAAAATTCCCACCAATCAGCCCACAGTAAGGGCCTGAAACAAAGAACTCAATATATTTTTGTTGCAGGAAAGAATAAATGGTGGACACTCAAGCCTCATCTGGGACATATACTTGCGCTGGCAACGTCCCCACCCCCACCCCTGCTACCACATCCCTAAAAGTGGGGGCAGCATGCTACTAGCTGTGAAAAAAAGATTTTTTTTTGTGGTCCTGGAAAGGTCCTTTTCCCCTCAGGGGCCTGAGTTACAGGTGCACCATGGGGATCAATAGAATGTAACCTACCAAGGAGGAAGAACCTACATTCTCTTCTTCATAACTCATCAAGACTGCACTCATTATTTGCTTCATGTTTGTCTTTCCAGCAAGATTATAGCTCCGAGAAAATCACACCACTCTGGATACTCCTAACACACACCAGGAACTCAGAAAATCTCAGGTAAATAAATGCCTCCCTGTTCTGTGCACTTGACAGGTGTGAAGCGAGCATCCCCGGAGTCTGGTACCGCGTCCCTTTGGGCATCCAATATGTATTCTTCACGCACAGGCCCGCCTCCCAGCTGGGCCCAGGCCCTGGGACGCCAGCCCCGGACCCCGCGCCTGGCGCGCACCTATGGCACAGACAAGCATCTTCGCAGGTGCAGCGCACACCCTCTTCATCTGTCACGGCTCGAGAAGGAAGAACAGGAGGTGACAGAGGGCCCCCTCAGGCTAGCGGCCAGGGGCGTGGAGGTTCCTGGTGCCGCGCCACCAGGGACATAAAGCGGGGTGTAGGGGGCCTACAGGCTGAGAGGTCATGAGAGAGCCTCAGGGAGAAAGCAGGAAACCCCACCCTCCTCGGCTGGCGCGGCTCGGCGACCCAGACCAGCGACCTTCGCGCTTTATTGGCGCCTCCACCTGGGCGCTCCTAGGGCAATTACCCCGCCCTCTCAAGCTGCGGAGGCGCTCATTGGAAGATTCTCTTGGCCCCGCCTATATGACCCGGAAGTTCGTCGAGGGAGAAAGAAAACTGAAATTAGGCGCGAGAGTGTGCCGCAATGCTCTCTGGGAAGTGTAGTCTTAGACGTTTCGTGAGGTCAGTTGGTAACCCAGGTGAGAGTGTAACGCTGTAATTAAGTCAGTATTGGGGCGTCTCAGTATTGGGGCGAAGAGCAGAGATCCAGCCAAAAGAACCAAGTGTAAGTTGTTCAGTTAGCTGTCAGTGTCATTTAACAGTATAACAAAATTTTCCGAGTGTTTACTTGCACACATAATGACCTTCGAAATGTGAAGGAAGTGGTGTGTAGAAAATTAATACAACAGAAACATATATACCAATGAAAATGAATGAACTAGGGCTGGTGTGGTGACTCACACCTGTAATCCTCGCACTCTGAGAGGCCGAGGTAGATGGATTGCTTGAGCTCAGGAGTTTGAGACCAGCCTCAGCAAGAGTGAGACCCTGTCTCTAAAAAATTAGCCACGAGTTGTGGCGGGCACCTGTAGTACCGGCTATTCAGGAGGCTGAAACAAGAGAATCACTTGAGTTCAAGGGTTTGAGGTTGCTGTCAGTTATGACGCCACTGCACTCTACAGAGGGCGACAAAGTGAGAGTGTCAAAAAGAAAGAAAGAAAGAAAAGAAGTGAACTAGACCTATCGAATACAAGTAAACGGTTGAATATCAGACACATTATCAAGTGTAAGAAGGAAGTATAACAGTATTTTTATAGAGTTCAAATCAAGTAAAACTAATGTTGCTTAGAGAAACATGCCTATCTAGTAAAATACTATATAGAAAAGCAAAGGAATGACAAAACAAGGCATTAGGATATTGGTGACCTCTAGGAAATAGAGAGGGGAGGACATGAAAGAGCAAGGAAAGAGACTAGGGAAGGAGCACATAGACATCATCCCCTCAGTATCTCAAGTTGTGTGAGACATAATGTGTTTTTCATTGTTATGCATATTCAAAATATTCATTACATATATTCTGTACTGGATTTATTACAAAACAGATTCTTCTAAATGAAAAAAACGTGTGTTGTATATTCCATGTTGTTATGTGTGAGGTGTTAGGAATATGGATGGATATACTCGAACTTTAAAAAGTCATCAATAATTCTCTACTAAATTAAAAGAAAAAAGGAAAATAACAACAAAAACTGAAAACACACATATTGGAGTGAGATCAGATATCAAATGCTCATTTTTTGGGGGGGGAACAGAGTCTCACTATGTCACCTCCCGCCCCCCATTTAGAGTACGGTAGCGTCATAGCTCACAGCAACCTCAGATAAGTAAATGATCCCTGTTCTGTGCACTTGACAGGTATGAAACGAGCATCCCCTGAGTCTGGTACCGCATCTCTTTAGGCTTCCAATAGTGTTCTTCACGCACAGGCCCAGGCCTGTTAAACAACTCAGACTCCTGGGCTCAAGCGATTCTCTCTCTTTTTTAAAAAAACAACTCTTTAATCATATGCACATAAGGAAGATAAAGGGAAACACCAGGTTGACTGGAGGAGGGAGTAGGTTATTCTCTCTTTGTCCCAGTGTCTGCTTGGCACAGTTCTGAGATCACACACACAACTGGGGGTGGGCTGGGAAGTAGAATAAGAGCGAGGACTGAAGAGACAAAGGCAGGGAGGGAGAGGAAGGGCTTGCAGTAGGCTCAGGCAGTGGACTCTAACACAGATTCACTCAGTGCAAGGTCCCAGTAGTGTTCAGCCCCATGCTTTTTGAAATGCTCACGAGCCATGTTCTCTGTAGGGCACTGTCTGAACTCTCCAAAGCTCTGGTTTTTGGCTGTACCCTCCCAGACTAGTACGCATTTGTTGTTTTTCTTCACAGCTTCCTCATCAGATTCCTCCTCATCATCTCCCTGTGTGTTAGATGTCTGTTCACCCCACTTTATCTGATGCAGCATAAGATGCTTACATTTCTTCTGGGCTTTGGGGCCCCCTTCCACAACTACCACATTGACATTCTTGGGCAGTACCACCACCCCTGTCAGGTACAGTTGCCCAACATTGGCCTCAGTCTTCAACTTCTTGGCTGGTTTGCTCAAATTGTGAACTCTATATACAGATATGTTGTACCCCCTGTGAAATGTCTTCTTTAAGTTTTTTAATTTTCTTGACCTTTCTCTGTTCTGCTGTAAGTTTTCAGGCAGTGTTGGCCTCTTCGTGTGCTTTCTGTCTTTTTGCCATTTGAGCTTTGACATGGGTTTTTACTTTCGTGGGGTCTTGAACAGCTTCTGTGCCTAATACTCGCATCAGATTAGAAATTCTCACTTTGGGTTCTGGAGGAGGCATCAGACCCAGCCTGACTTTCTCTTATAGTTCTTCCTGTGCTTCTCTCCTTGTCTGCCTCCAAAGTTTCTTCTGTTCCTTCTTGGTCAGATACACCCCCAGAGTTAACTGGTGTGTCATTGTCACCTGGAAGATAAAGCTGGGCTGGATGTTCAACAAGATTTGTGATTCCAAAATAATCTTGTCTCTTGGGATTTTCCTCTGTAAGGTCAAAGCCATTGGGGATGATGTAAGAGTCCCACCACTCAACTTCAGGGATATCTCCTTCCTTTAATTCCTTTTTAAGAGCAATGAGAGTGAGCCTAGTGGAAGTATGGACACCTGTTTTTCGAGCTGCCTGTGAGAGCTCTGCCTGCAGCTTGTCCAGTTCTTCCTTGATCCATAACCACTGAGCAAGCTTCTCAAATTTGCCTTTGTCATGGAATTTAAAAGTTCGTCTCTAGTGTTGGGAAGGGGAAATTGAAACTCAGTGACAAAAAATGTATTGGACTCCGTATCTTCTGGTGGCTTTTCTTTTAGCTGTTGCTTGAATTGTTCCCTTTTCACAGCACAAATATTGGCCTTACGAGTAGGCATGCGATGTGTCAGCTCAGTCTCCTTGCCTGTTGCATCTACAGTGTGACCCTGTTCATCGAGGATCAGTGGTGTAGGTTTCGTTTGATCTTTTAACTCCACCTTCGGGGGAGCAATGCCCATAGCATAGAGATTAACCAGGCCCACCATGTTGGCATTGCCAATGAGTCCTGGCTTCAGTGCCAACTGGGTTTGGATTCGAGCTTGTAGTTCAGCTGCTTTCCTTGCTTTCTAAATGGCATCATTCATGAAAGTGGCAGCCTGGGAGGGCTGAATAGTGTTGCCAATCGGAAGTCGCTCTGGTTGAGAGGAAGAAGGAGTCTTTGGCTGAGGTGTAGGGGGGCTAATGAAGCTCAGTTGTTTTTTCTCTCCTCAATTTGTCATGTTGCTGCTTCCATCATCTGTTTGATCTGGAGCTTAGCAGCATGCCAAGGCTCTCTGATGGAGGACCAGAGATCACTTCTGACTCTTCCTCCACCTCCTCAAAACAGGGTATGTGTCTCTTCTTTACTCCCTAAGATTCTTTGGAAATCTCAGAGTCATCACCAAACACCTCCTTTAGCTCTCGTTTTCTGCTCCTGTCACTACTAGACTTGGAATGCCTAGAGCTTTGGCCCTCCTCCACAACCTCAAATAGTTTGTCCACAATTTGGAGAGTAGAATCATCAGGAAAAGGTTTCAGATGGTTGGCTGCCTTCTTCTTGTCCAAGCCCTTCCCCACACAGCTCAGTGCTTCACTGTGGGCTCTGAGAAACCCAGTACTCTCGTCACTGTCTTCTCTATCCATGGTTTCAGGTCATCCAGCTCCCTCGTAGACAGTGCCATTGTTCGGGAGAAGGAAAACAGTAACTCAAGTGGGATTCAATACTCATAAACTTCAGCCCCTGAGACAGAGCCCGAACGTTACCCTGGAACAGGAATCAAGAGATTCTCTTGCCTCAGCCTCCCGAGGAGCTGGGATTACAGGTGCCCGCTGCATGCCCAGGTATTTTTTATTTTATTTTATTTTTTTGCTGTTTTTGGCTGGGGCTGGGTTTGAACCCACAACATCCAGCATATGGGGCTGGCATCCTACTCCTTTGAGCCACAGGTGCCACCCGGTATATACATACATATATATATATATTAGAGGTGGGGTCTTGCTCTACTCAGGCTGGTCTAGAACTTGTGAGCTCTGTTGATCCGCCTGCCTTGGCCTCCCAGAGTGCTGGGACTACAGGCTTGAGCCACCGTGCCCAGCCCAAATGCTCATTTAGTATTCAGTTGAGACATAAGAATTCACTGATATTGGAGGTTGCTGTGAGCTGTGTGATGCCATGGCACTCTACCAAGGGCCAAGGTAGAAATGACAGTGGGAGGCCAGGTGCAGTGATTCACACCTGTAATCCTGGAGCTTTGGGAAGCTAAGGCAGGAGGATCAACTGATTCTAGAAGTTAAAGCTTGCAGTGAGCAATGATTGCATTACTGCACTCCAGCCTGGGGTAAAAAGCAAAACGCTGTTTCTAAAAAGAAAAAAAAAATACTAATAAATTAGTGAATTAAAAATTAAAAATTAGAATAACAAGGGGAACAGCTAAGGTTAGGCAGTTTTGCCAAGGAAAATGGTAATGGGTTAAAATACACAAGTTTCTTGGAGTGGTCCTCTGCCAAGAGTGTAATGCAAACCATTGAATAAGCATAGTTTCCCAGCTGGGCAGTAATGGGTATTAGTAGGTAAGAAGTGTCAACAGCAAGTTGTATAAGGTGTCAATCCCATAGGTCTGGACGGTGAAGCTGAAGTGACTGGCAGAAGGTAAAAGAAGATGAGTTGACATTCCTCTGTTCTTTGATGACCCTTTGATTCAGAAAAGCTGGTGAGTGAGAGAAATTTGGTCAACTTTTTACACAGGTCCACCCCAAATGCTTCCAGCAACTGCCTTGCAGTGCCAGTTCATTCCATTTCACCTGCAGGAAACCTGGGGAAGATGCAAGGTCTGAAAGTTGATGACATGGGAGTGGAGTGTGGAGATGGCAAGCTTAATTTTTTAAGCTTTATTTTCTTTTTTTCTTTTTTTTTTTTTTGTAGAGACAGAGTCTCACTTTATGGCCCTCGATAGAGTGCCATGGCATCACACAGCTCACAGCAACCTCCAACTCCTGGGCTTAAGCCATTCTCTTGCCTCAGCCTCCCGAGTAGCTGGGACTACAGGCACCCGCCACAACGCCCGGCTATTTTTTGGTTGCAGTTCAGCCGGGGCCGGGTTTGAACCCGCCACCCTCAGTATATGGGGCCGGCGCCCTACCGACTGAGCCACAGGCGCCGCCCGGTACCTTTAAATATAAGACAATACTGGGATAGTCTGGGAGCAATGTCCCAACCAGAGAAGGGTCACCACCACTAAGCCGCATCCTCTGTCTGACAAAGTCAAGAGAAGAGAAATGAAGGGTAAAAGGCCTGTGAACATGAATACTGGGAGCAAAAATCGGACTATTCACCATGGATTACCCCCAAGAGGTTAGAGTGGCCATTTGTTGCTTTGGCTAATCAATATTCCTTTCTTCCAGAGTCTCTTATGAAGAACTAAACTGCTCTTCTTTCAGTTCATGTGGATCAAGTGAGGCTCATGCCTAACCAAGGCTGCCTACTAACAACAACATCATCTACCCACACTTCAGGGTGTGGTGGGTGTTGGAGAAAGTGTTCACCAGACTCGTCTGATCAGAATGAATCCCAGAAGTTGAATGGAAGCAGCTATGTTTATTAGAAGAGCTCTCTGTTCTGCCAGACTGGAACCTGCAAGGATACACCTTTGAAACTGCTGAGAGCCTTCTTGCTAGCCTGGTAATGATGGAAAAGGTTAACGGGGTCTCGGATGACCCAAGTTTGTAGTGTGGGAGCTAATTGGAAAAGTCTCCAGCACTGGTGAAACTGATAAACCAGAAGCAGTCACATGACACGTCCAGGTCCAGGTTCTGGAATTCAGAAAGAGGAAAAGCCCATGCAGCTCTGCTCAGAAGCTGGGTGCAAACTCTCCTTCCTCTCCCATGACCACCTGGAACTTCAGTCAAACCACTGCATCTTATTTATTGGTCCTATTTTCCACATTTGAGGCATATGATTTTCTCACAAGCCATAAGTAGCCTGTTGAAAGGCTGTCTTTCCCCCCTTGAGTTGCTTTTGCACTCTGTTCTGTTTCTTTTATATGTCCGTCCCTCTGTAAATATTGCACAATCTTGATTTCTATAGCTATATAGTAAGTTTTTTTATTGGGTAGACTGTTTGTCTCACTATATTTCTTCTTCAAAGTTGGTTTGCTGTTCTATATACATTTGATAATAATGCATTTTATAATTTTGTCTATGCTTAAAAAACATCTTGCTGGGATTTTTGATAGGAATTGCATTAAATTTTTATCTCAGTTTGGGGAAAAACTTACATCTTTATCATGGTTAGTCTTCCAATCCATGAGTATGACATATCTCTATATTTATATTTTTTATTTCCTCTATCAGCATGATGTAATTTTCAGCATACTAATCCTGTACATGATTTGTTAGATCTACACCTAAGTATATTTCATTTTTATTAGCGATTGTCACTGTATTTTTTGATTTTGGTGCCTGCATGTTCATTATCAGTATACAGAAATACAGTTGAGGTTTGAATATTTATTTTATATCTTGTGACATTGCTAAACTCAATTGAAAACTCAATTATTAGTCCTAGGAAGAATTACTTTCTTAATTACTTTTTTAATAGTGTGTTGTGGTAGACCTGAAATTAAGATTGAATATTAAATGTTGCTTTGACATGTGATAAACTTGAGAGAACATGTTGCCAATTTTAATCTTTCTAGTGGTCAGCTGTCCCCATAAATAGAGGGTGGAAATCCCTCCCTTATCAATGGGGTAAAGAGGAGCTAAATAAAACACTCTTGGCCAAAGCTCTTTTGAAAGCCTTACCCTCCTATAAAGTAGCCTCATAGCCTTGTTGTTATTTGAGAGATAGTCTGTTTGGGGTTTACAAGAAGTAACATGTGGCTGTTGGGCAGCCTATAAGTGGGTAACTAGCAGAAAGTAAGGCTCTGCTAGGCAAGGGCTTGAATATCCTGTTAAAGTTTGGACACCAGGTAATGGAAACTCCTAAAATCATTTAAAGCAGGGAAATAATATGGTCATAGCATAGAAAGTTCACTCACAGAGCAGGGTGGAAATGGATTCAGGAGAGACCAAAAATGCAACCAGTAAGATCATTAAGGACTTGACTGCATCAGTCCATACAAGAGACAGGAAGGGAGGGACCAGAGTAAAGGAAACAGGAAAGAAGAGAGAATGGGCAGTGCCTGTGGCTCAGTGGGTAGAGCGCCAGCCCCATATAGGGTGGCGGGTTTGAACCCAGCCCCGGCCAAATTGCAACAAACAATAGCCGGGCATTGTGGCAGGTGCCTGTGGTCCCAGCTACTCGGGAGGCTGAGGCAAGAGAATCACTTGAGCCCAGGAGCTGGAGATTGCTGTGAGCTGTGATGCTACAGCACTCTACCAAGGCCAACAAAGTATAAGTCTGTCTCAAAAAAAGAAAAAGAAGAGAGAAAATTAACATCTATTAGGTAGTTGATTGGATATGAAGTGGGAGAGAGAGATTGTTCATGGTGCTGAGGGCTTTTGTTTTGCTTGGATGATGAGTGGGGTTGTAAGGGAGGATTCTGAGTTCCTTCTCAGGCATGTTGGTTTTGATGGCCATTATAATAGAAGTGTCCAGAAGAAAATTAGATAAACAAGTGTGGAATCAGAAGGGTGAGGTTAGACAAGGACTTTCACAAGTCACATACCAAGGAAAGGTGAATCATGGGAATGGATGACCTTTCCTTGACTCTGCAGAGAAGGGGAAAAGATATTCTTAACCTTATGACATACCTTGGGGAGCACAATTAAGAGGTGGTCAGAAGAAGTTACAAAACAGACGGACAAAGAAGGATCTGACATTAAGAAAGGAACCTGGGGAGAGCGAGATCACAAAAAATGAAGGTGGGGAGAATACAAGAATGAAGATGTGGGTAACATTCAGCAGACGGTGCAGGGGGGATTAAGTGAATGCAGGCCTGCTCGTATGCCTGGGGTTAGAGGCAGTAGCTAAAATAGTGTGGAAAACTAACAGAATGAAGTCATTGAACTGCCTGAATCCAAAGTTTTCAGGGTATACTTTTGAGCCTTGAACTAAAAAGATTGATCCTTCTTACTCTAAAACAAAAGGGAAGGAGTAGAGAAGGATGTAGGAAACAGAAAAAGGGTATGGCAAATGAGGAGTTCTTGCCTCTAGCTGGTCTCTAACTGCTGCAAGAGGGTATGAGGCATGATCACGCTTGAGGAAAGTGATGTAGATTTCAAGTGGCCCTTGAGGAAGTGAGCAAAGGAGTTGACCACTGGCGTAGAAAATGCTTAAATGCTGATCAAGATGAGCTAGTTAATGTGGAGTGGATTTTTTTTTAGAAAGTCAAGAAACAATATACTTTCAAATATACACAATATATATATTTCTAAAAGATCTGAAAGAAGACAGGTTTAACAATAGAGTGGTTTCCCAGGTAACAGAAAGGATAGGACTTAGCCAAAAAGGGGGAACTTTCATTGTTTTAATGAAAGTACAAGATGCTTAAAGATTGAGTAGCTGGATCTACAGGCGACCACCACAACGTTCAGCTACTTTTAGAGATGGGGTCTCACTCTTGCTCAGGCTGGTCTCCTGAGCTCAAGCTGGTAGAGTAGGTAAGTGATATTTTGTTTCTTTAGTATAAGATTTAAGCATCTTGTACTTCTGTGTTTTTAACCTGTTTATACATTAGTGCCTTTTTATTCTTTTTTTGAGACAGAGTCTTGCTCTGTCACCCTGGGTAGAGTAAAGTAGTGTCATTGTAGCTCACCACAATCTCAAACTCCTGGGCTCAAAGTGATCCTCTTGCCACAGCCTCCCAAGTCACTGGGACTACAAGCACAAACCATGATGCCTGGCCAATTTTTCTGTTTTTGTCAAACTGAGTTCAAGTAATGAACTCAGGCCTCCCAGAGTTCTGAGATTATAGGCTAGAGCCACAGTGCCCAGCCTACATTAGTGCATTTTGCAATTTTTGAACCTTAACACACATTAATGTTTTCATTTACCAAGGTATGCTCAAATACTTGCTCCTTGTCAAAAAAAATTAAAGCATTACAAACATTCCTTGAAGTGACTTTTGATCCCCTCTAATCCCATCAACACCCACCTTCACAAGACCCAACCATTGTTTTAAGTTTTGTGAATATGTTTATAGTCCTTAACAGGTACTATAAATATCATTTAATATTTTTATTACATTTAAAGAAAGTAAAACTGAAAATAAATAGATGACTTTTTTCAAAAGGCCCCTGAGATAAATCAGATGCATAAACAGGCTCAGTTTCCGTAAATGTCTCTGGGATGAAAATCCTCTATTGGTTTGGAAGGTCTTTTGGCACCACTCCTGTCCTCTGGCCTGGAGACATTATAGCCACAGTGTATCTGTGGGCGACAACTCTACAACCGCATTTAAAAGAAGATGCTGGGACCCATGGGTCTTAAGTTCATCTGGCATAATAAGAGACACAATTGTGGAGCAGGGATTGACATTTACTCTTTTGGGTATTGATCTTGGGGTATTTTTAAACTTTGTGGTAGATTTTTAGGTACTCTGTCCTTTCCTGGTGAATCTAAAGGCTTCTTATAAGCAGAAAGTCTTGCTGATAAAGTAGATAAATGATATTTTGTTTCTAGAAATTTGCATAAAGTTCTAAAAAAAGAACTCTTTTTTTTTTTTTTTTTTGAGACAGAGTCTCACTTTGTCACCCTCAGTGGAGTGCGATAGCATCATAGCTGATAGCAACCTCAAACTCTTGGGCTCAAGCAATCCTCTTGCCTCAGACTCCCGAGTAGCTGGGCCCTGCAGGTGCCCACCACAATGTTCAGCTACTTTTTAGAGATGGGGTCTTCTCTTGTTCAGGCTGGTCTCAAACTCCTGAGCTCAAACAATCCACCCACCTCAGCCTCCCAGAGTGCTAGGATTATAGGCATGAGCCACCACACCCAGCCCTGACACTTTCTTTCTTTTTTTTTTTTTTTTGAGACAGAATCTCACTCTCTGCCACCCTGGCTAGATTGCAATGGCGTCATCATAGCTTACAGCAACCTCAAGCTCCTGGTCTCAAGTGGTCCTCCTTCCTCAGCCTCCCGAGTTGAGACTACAAGTGCATGCTACCGTGCCCAGCTAATTTTTTCTATTTTTCATATTAGACAGGGTTTCTCCTTTGCTCAGGCTGTTCTCCTGACCTCAAGCGATCCTCCTACCTCAGCCTCCCAGAGTACTAGGATTACAGGTGTGAGCCACCTCACCTCAGGTTGCCTTTTGATCATCCTCCAAGCCACACGATCATCCACTCAGTGACAGCACCTTCATCTTCCTTCAACAACTGTTCCATTTATCCTGTTTGATACCCAGGGTGCTTCCCATTAACCCTAACACTTCAGATTGTTCCACTTTGGCATCTGAAAGTATCCAGGGAAACACTCTCTCATGAGGACTTTGTCCACTTTCCCTTTGTGCTGTTTAGTAAGTCCACTTATTTCTCTTGCCCAACCTCCAGCACTTCTTGTTGGATCTCATTTTGGGTTTTCCTTTTCTTAATTTGTTCTTCCTTCAGCTCCAAGACTCCAAGCATTTGCTTTATCCAAATGTTCCTGTGATGACGCAAACTTTCCTTGTAGATGTTCTGCCTTTTCTTTGCATTCAGCCCATGCTAGACCACACCACTTTTCTTCTTCTTTTGAGACACAAAGCTGAACTTCCATTTCCTTTTATGTCTGGAAACCACGTTCAATTTTTCACTGAGGGCCGGCTTCGGGGCTTGCCTTTTCCATTTCATTTGCAGAAGAAAGTAGGTTTTCCTCCGACACTGGCTTTCTTGCTTAATTTACCCACTCTGTCTTTGCAGCCAAAGCTTCACGAATGTAAGAATCTTCTGACTCTAAAAATTGGTTATGTAATCTCTGTAACTCTGGGTTTCAGTGTAATCCTTTGTCATGTTCATGTTGCGCCTCATTCTTTAGGGGCTGGTTTTCCATTGGTATCTGTTGCAGGGCCAACTTGACTTGAGCTCTCTCCTGCCGAAGCAGAACTGCTTTCTCCTGCACTGACATAAGCATATTTAAAAGCTGGTGTAATTCTCCACTTTAGCCTTGTTCTTTTTCCTTCCACAGTTGCTCAAAATTGTGAGCCTCCTTTATTACACAACACTTGAACTCTTTTCTCACAGTATCATGGAAGGCTTCATAGTAAGTCTCTTGTAATGCCTGGTATGCAGACAGTCTTGGATTATCTTCCTGGAAGGCTCTATGGCTACATCTTCTTTCTGCACTGCTTTTCTTAGTTCTCCGATCTCTCTTTTGGAGCAACTTATAAAGGCTCACTCAACATAGCACATTTACCTGCCTCGGGAGATTCTGTTGACTGTAGGGAGAGTGATGATTGGGTAGAGAGTATGATAAAATATGGACTTGCCTTTAAAGACTATTCTTATCAAAGAGCTATCCTATCCTGTGCTGAATTTGTACTTATTCCTACTCCCAGTTTTTTAAGTTTGGTTGCATTCCCTCCATAATTTTGGATGAGCCTGGTATAGTTCATGTGTAGTTTACAATTCTTATCACTATCAATGGAAACCTTTGCCTTAAGTTGACAAAGTTCTTTGTGAAGTTGGGCTTCCGCTTGCTGCTTATATTTTTACAGTGGTAACTACCTGCTGTTGCCATCCTCCCATTTTCTTGACGTGCTATTTTAACTTATCGTGCTCCTGTAGAAGTTCCTCAAGCCACTTACTGACAGTACTTGTTTCATTACCAGTGCTGGATGTTTGCAAAATTGTCAGTAAAGTCTGATACTCTCCTTCTCTAATGAGACCTGATCAATTCTGAACAGTGTCTCTAAATACCTCCTGACTATTTTCAAGCCTAGTGGACAATTTTTTATTTTCATCTTGCAGCTCATTGATGGCTGCTTCTTTGGCAATAATCATGCCCATTGTCTGGTGATACTCTCTTTCGAAATAGCTGTTTTCAACTATTGGCGTTCCAAACAGCAAACATTTGCTCTTTCTCCAAAGCGTATGGTTGTAGTCGCTGTTAAAGGAGAGCAATATCGTGGGTGTGAGAAGCTGAGGGTATTCTAGGGTGAGGACCCTGTGTCTCCAAATCTTTCTGCTGGATAATCTGAGTAAGTTTATCAACCTCGTCACTGGACAGCTCTGATCCATCTGTTTAATTAAATGCATATTCTTTTCATTGAGAAGCTTATTCTTCATTTCCTATTCTTTGATATTTTTTTTCACTAATCTTTCACCTTCAGCTTTAGATAAATCATGGTTTTCACTTCTGATTTTTGTATTTAGACACCGAGCCTTTTTCATTTGAAAAACATCAGAATCTGTTGGAATGTCTTGTCCTTTTTCCTGCTAGGTTTTGATTTATTCTGTTGTATTTTGCGAATTCTTAATTTCTTCATCTTTGGCTAAAAAAGCTGCCTATGTGTGATGTTTATTTGCTCATGCTGATATTTAAAAATATATCCATTTCCCGATTCTGCTTTTTGAAAAATTGAGCTAGTTGCATCTTTCTTGGGTTTTTTGATCTTCAATGATCTTTGAATGATATTTTCTCTCCCCTTCCCCCCAAGCTTACCTTTGATTACTTTCAGTTGAGATGCCTCAAATCCTAGTTGCCTAATAACATCTCATGTTTTAGCTAAGCTCAACCATCCAGAAGAACTGGAGTGGAATTGTAATTCAGATAGTTGTTGTTTTACTTTCATGAATGCAAGACTTCTATCTTTTACCTCTATAGCTTTCTGTAAAGTTTCATTTTTGCTTTCAGCTTGAGTATATCTATCTAATTTCTCTGAAAGCTCTGAACTTTAAGTTTTTCTATGAGAATTTCTTTCTCTTTTACAAGAGAATCACTTCTGCTCTTCTAAACTCAATGACAAAACTTCTTTAGTTTCTTTATGGTGAGCATCGATCTGTTCTATATATATGTGTGTATATGTGTGTGTATGTTTGTATATATATTTTTATTTATTTTATTTATTTATTTTTTAATTAAATCATTAATATGAGGGTGAAAATATGGAATGCTTCAGGAATTTGCATGTCATCCTTGCACAGGGGCCATGCTAATCTTCTCTGCATTGTTCTAATTTTAGTATATGCACTGCTGAAGCAAGCATTATTTTTTTTTTTTTCTGAGACAGAATCTTACTCTGTTGCCCAGGCTATAGTGATATGGCATCAGCCTAGCTCACAGCAACCTCAAACTCCTGGGTTCAAGCAATCCTCCTGCCTCAGCTACTGTGATACAGCTATAAACGATACTCCTCCGAAGTAGCTGAGACTACAGGTACACGCCAAAATGCCCAGTGAATTTTTTTATTTTTAGTAGAGATGGGATCTTCCTCTGACTCAGGTCCATCTTTTTTTTTTTTTTTTTATTAAATCATAGCTGTGTACATTAATGTGATCATGGGGCACCATACCCTGGTTTCAGCTCAGGTCCATCTTGAGGGATCCTTCCACCTAGGCCTCCCAGAGTCTTAGAATTATAGGTATGACATGTGAAACTTACTCAATGTAGAGTGTAAATGTCTCAACACAATAACTAAGAAAATGCCAGGAAGGCTATGTTAACCAGTATGATGAAAATATGTCAAATGGGATATAAAACCAGTGTATGGTGCCCCATGATTGCATTAATGTACACAGCTATGATTTAATAATACATAAAATAAAAAATTAAAAATAAAAAGAATTATAGGTGTGAACTACTACACTCGGGTCTGTTCATTATCTTTCCTTTTGAGTGCTGATATTGCAAAATCTTTCTCTCAGCTGAGTTTAATTAAATAATCATGCTGCACCTGTAAGGTAGAACAGCAAGGCTTCTGCCTTACCTGTCTTATAGCTGGAGTGCAAGTGTTTACTTTTGTGTGGGTTCCATTCTATGAATAATTCTGGCAGGGGTCTCCAGATTAGATGCACTGGACAGTTCTTTGACAGTGTGTAATGCTGGATTGCTATTTCCAACAGCCTCTTTTCAGCTAGACACAGTTCTACTTTTAACTGTCTTTGTGTATAGTTGGAAACTTTATAATAGTGTTTTCTTCCCAGAGAAATTTTCCTGTTTCCTAGAATAGATTCTTCCAGTTGATGTCTTCCATTTTCATGAACCTAAAACCAACATTTTATTTTCTATTTTGAAATCAGAAACAACTTTAACTTTTCCTTGAGATGTTTCATTTTTGAAAGATTTTGCTTTGAATTTCTGACATCAGCTTCCCTTTCTTTGAATAAGACACCCTTAAAATTACTGTTAAGTCTTTTTTTGTTTTTGTTTTTAGTGGCAGTCTCACTCTGTTGCCCTGGGTAGAGTGCAGTGGCATCCTTATAGCTCATAGCTCACATCATAGCTCACACTCCTTGGCTCAAATGATCCTCCTACCTCAGCCTCCAAGTAGCTGGAACTACATGTGCCTGTCACCACACCCAACTAATGTTTCTATTTTTAGTACAGACAGGGTCTCACTCTCAAATTCCTGACATCAGAGATCCACCCACCTTGGCCTCACAGAGTGCTAGGATTACAGGCATGAGCCACTTCATCCAGCCTAAAGTCTTAATTAAGAAGCTATGCTGAGTCATTTCTGACTCTAGAAAGTATCTCCTCATTTTGTCTAATATGTTTCTTAAGTTCAGCATTCTTTTTGTGGGTGTTAAAATAATGTTCTTATGACTTATTGAGCTGACTCACCAAATCTTCTATTTTATCCTGCAGATTCTGTTGGCTAAATGAAAATTACTAACTGTTCACATTGAATTAACTTTCTTTTTGCATATCTAACTCTTTAATAATGTTCATTTTATTATCTTTGAGGTGACAAACCGTTTTTCCATCATATTCCATGGAAGATAATTTCTTATTTAAGTCTTTCCCTCTATTTTCAAGTTTTTCAATTTTTTTAGTAGACTCTACTTTTTGAATCCATAGGATCTGAATAACGTTCTGCGTCTCCTCAACTTTGGAGAAATGAGTTACTACAATTCCTGAGCCATATTGCTATAACAGTTTTTCTAGTTCTTCTGTGCTTTCTTCATAGGTTTTCTTGATGTCTGCAACTTATTTCTCTCCATTTTTATTGATGAACATTCTGTAATATTGATACTGATATTTCAAGTCTATGGTGATCAATTTCCTGACTTCTGTTCAAGCTCCTTGGTGGTATCTTATAGTTTTTTGTTTTGTTTTTTTTTTTTTTTGCAGTTTTTGGCCAGGGCTGGGTTTGAACCCGCCACCTCCAGCATACGGGGCTGGTGCCCTACTTCTTTGAGCCACAGGTACTGCCCTGTAGTTTTTGTTTTTATCAAAGCTAATTATTCCTAATAGACTTTGAGGTTGTTTCCATAGAAGTAGAATTGCCACATACAAAAAACCAATTGTTCCTTCTAATTTATTTATTTGTAGAAAACACAGTTTTTGCTCTGTGCGGTGGCCTTGTTATAGCCCACTGTTACCTCAAATTCCTGGGCTCAAGGGATCCTCCTGCTTCAGCCTCCCAAGTAGCTGGGACTATAGGTGTATACTACTGATCCTAGCTAACTTTTAAAAAATCTTTTGTAGAGATGAGGGTCTTGCTATGTTGTCCAGGGTAGTCTTGAACTCCTGGCCTCAACCATCAACCTCACAACATGCTGGGATCAATGGGCATGAGCTGCACACTTGGTTCTTCTACTTTAGAAGTCTGAGCAATATGCCTCCATGGCCAACTTCAGACCCAAGTTTTAAAACTTAGCTTGACAATCTATTTTTTGTTCCCGCCAAATTATATTACAAATATCCATGTTATCATGAAAAGCTGAAGCATGATTAGTACCATGATGGTGATGGAACAACACCAGCTCCTGAATGTACTAACTGCAAGGCTGACTGCAGCTTCTATGATTGTTCCCATAGTCCAATCTGCCTTGCTTTAAGACAGCGGTTCTCAACCTGTGGGTCACGACCCACAGGAACTGTATTAAAGGGTCGCGGTTTTAGGAAGGTTGAGAACCACTGCTTTAAGTTTTATTTCCACCTCTTTCTGTGGTACCTCATGGCACTAACCTGTAGTTTGCTGCTTTCTCTGAAGCTCTGATGCTTCATACTTCTTTTCTAGATCATTACAAAGATTGCAAAGTGTGGCATTCTCTCATCTTAAGAATGCCAGGTTGGTGCCAATCTCCTTTCTTCCAGAATTAGGGAACTCCTCCCCTTATCTGTGCTCTTTATCAGCACATCCTTTGTAAAATTTGAGATGTGTTCTGTGAAGGTAGCCACATTGCGGCCCACTTGTCCCAGAGCCAAGGCCACCAAGCCAGAAAGACAAGTCTGTGGGTTATAGAACTGACATGGTTCTCCCTGAGAAAAGCATCTAGCGCAGTCAGATCCGAGTCCAGTCTGAATATAGTTGGGAGACTCTGTTGCAAAAACTAAGGAAAAACATGCACAATGGAGTATTTCTCAGCAACACTGGCTCAGAGCCCCCCAAGGGCTGGGTGCTGCCTGGAAACAGAGGCCTGGCCTGGACCTAACTAGGGCCCATCTCCAGTGACCAAGCACTCTGATCCTCCCCACGTCTTTCTATCCTCAGGGTGGCCTCTTCTCCCTCCCTGTCAGTGACTTTCCCCCGTGCCCTTCCTACCACTCAGATGCTGGCCTCTAGGACACCCTCTACAAACAGCAGCCCCAGAAGCCTTTCCGTGTGTGTGTGTGTGTGTGTGTGTGTGTGTGTGTGTGTGTGTGTGTGTTAAGGAAAACACATTGCCTTTTAAGTTTTCACAAAGTGTTACCATAAAGTACAGTTTCTTCTATAATCTGTGATTTTCACACCATGATTACTCTTCAATAGAGGTAAAATTTTACATAGTGGGGATTGAACCCTGACTTTTTTTTCTCTTGCCTAGGTCATTTCTAAGTGGCCTGGTGAGTCACACTTAAAAACAATAAAATCTCATTAAACAGGTTTTTATTAACCTGGTATAATGTGGCTTGCTTTCTAACTGAATTCTGATAGAGCATCATGTGATAGGTAGTGACCCCCTTATTTTAACTTAAGCATTCCTTTCTACTGATTCCAGGTCTTTAGAAAAAGCTTAACACTTTTAACCAATTGCCAAGTAAAGAATTTCTAAAACCCACCTATGACTTATAAGCCACTGCTTTGAGATGTCCCCATTTGGGGGCTGAACCAGTGTATGCCTTCTATGGACTGAAATATGGTTTTACTTATAATTTCTGTCTCCATGAATATATAAACCCAACTGTAACCTCTTGAGACCTCTTAAGACCATGCTCCCAGGCTGTAGTCACACACATTGAGCTCAGAATAAGCCTCTTTAAGTTATATTACAGTTTGGAATTTTTCCCCATTAACAATTCTGGTGCCCAACATGAGGCCTGGGGAGACTCAGGATCCCCTGAAGGATCACCCAGGCTGGGTGCTAGGTAGTAGCATAGGCTGCCCTTGGGCCCTGACTTTGAGCTTCTGCATGGGCAGAACAAGTCCTCCTGAGCCCTAGACCTCCTTCTCTTGGTTGACAGTCCCTGGTTTATTCTGAGCTATCTGTTCTTTTCCTAGGAAGTTGTTTGTTTAGGATCCTAACTTTGATTTGGCAGTATATTCTCAAGGGTCTTTCCCACTCATTTTTCCTTTCAAACTTAATCTCAACCGGCCTATCTGCACATTTGTACAAAGAAATGAGCTGTCCTTTTCATAGATAAATGAGAAACTGAGTTCTTTGGCTCCAATGAAAAATTGCATTTTATTCCTCCCAGCCAAAACGCATCCCTGGGTGACAAGCAGCTTAAGAGGGAGTGTCTGGGATGACTTCCTGAGATGCACAGTGATTCTATAGGGAATTCCTCAACAAACTTAATTAGATGGAGAATCATATGAGAAATACATATAGAAGCTGATTCTTTGGTGTTTTGAGCCCTCTTGGAAGTGACAGACTTCCTAAGAGAGAACCTGAGACATGTAAGAGAGTGGGAACGACTCAGTAGTGAAACACAGTGGAATCCCACCCACAATTAGCACACTCTGATCCCCTCCACTAAACATTCGGCCACAGTTTGTTTCCTTCATTTAAAGAAAAATGGGAAGCAAATCTAAACCTGAAGAACGACAGGAAGAATGACCCCCTTCAGGGACCCCAGTTGGTTTGTGGGAATGTCTTCTTCAAGAATTTGCATAATTGGAAAGATTCAAAAGCATGCCAGGTTTTTTAGGACACCAGCTGGTTACATATTATGGCCAATACTTGTGCACATATTTAAACTGATGGGCAAATTACATCAAAGGAAATTCAAAGCTTAGATGATTGACCTGCTATTATAAAGTTAAAATGTCCAGTCTCCTAAGTTCTCTGCCTATCTCTCCAGTTTCTTTTTTCCCTACCTGAATCTGCTATTACACTCTATTGATGTTGAGTTAAAACTCACTGTTTATGGTATTATTAATTCAAGGCTACTTGAAAGTCTTGGTTTTCTTGCTTTCTTTCTTTTTTTTGAGACAGAGTCTCAAGCTGTCGCCTTGGGTAGAGTGCCATAGTGTCACAGCTCACAGCAACCTTAAACTCTTGGGTTCAAGCGATTCTCTTGCCTCAGCCTCCCAAGTAGCTGGGATTACAGGCACCCACCACAATGCCTGGCTATATTTTTATTACAGTTGTCATTGTTGTTTTATCTGGTCCTGGGCCAGGTTTGAACATGCCAGCTTTGTTGTACATGGTTTGCGCCCTACCCACTCAGCTATATATGGGTGCTGCCCGAAATCTTGGTTTTCTTACACAGTTGAGACAGCTCTAGTTAAACTGTAAACATCAAAAACTCATTTCAAACTGAAGAAAGATAAGAGGTTTAAGATTAAACAACTATGGAAAGTACTTTACCCAAAACTTTGGTCGATAGCTTTCATTACATTACCTATGAGACAAAGTTTAGTCATATGAATAGGTTTCAATTTTGTCAAAATTATAATTTAGATTCAACCATTTTTCATCAACCTGCAATGTTATTTTATGGCTAGAGTTCCAAGGTAGACTATTGTGTGCATGTGTCTGTATATGTATATGTTCAGATGTGTTTTGTATATATACATTTGTAATAGTATATGTTGTGTTTACATGGTACCAAATAGGCTTGTAAACAAAGGCACACACATCAACTAAGTAAATAAGCTCAATTGCTTTTCAAGTTCACCTGCATTTAGTACATCTTATTTGGTAACTAAGCAGGTTAAAACAAATTATTATGAAAGTAAAAATAAAAATGTCTTCAAAATTATCAGCTTATGTTTTTGCCAGGGTTTACTCCTCTTTATATTATATTATATTATATTTTAGACAGAGTCTAACTCAATCACCCTGGCTAGAGTATGGTGGTGTTATCATAACTCACGGCAACCTCAAACTCCTGGGCTTAAGCAATCCTCCTGCCTCAGCCTCGTGAGCAGCTGAGACTACTGCGGCCTCTGTACCCAGCTAATTTTTCTATTTTTAGTAGAGAGAGGATCTGGCTCTTGCTCAGGCTGGTCTCAAACTCATGGGCTTAAGCAATTCTCCTGCTTTGGCCTCCTGGAGTACTAGGATTACAGGGGTGAGCCACCACACCGGGTCTTTATTCATCTAGTTTATGTTTTGCTTTTACCAGATGTTTAATGTGTCCTGATTTGACACAAAAATTATAAAACTATAAACCCAGCCAAAACTAAAATGATCATTGTTTGTGTGATTTTTGACAAGTAAGACGAATTTAGTATTTTTAGTTTATAAAAAGAGCTTAATGTTCTGAGTTACCAGCAAAAATACCCATGTGTGTAATGTTCTTACTCAGATGAATAGCTAATATTCACAAACTATAAGAACTGTTAACAGGAAAAGAAATTGAAATCATGATTAGCTTTGTCTAATATCTGAGTTTTTATGTTTATCTAAGTAAACCACTAAAATAAAAAAAATTGGGTAAATGTAAATGGAATAAATGCTTACAAATAAAATTTTCATGTAATTTAAAATTCAATAATAGATATTCAATATAAATTCAATAATAAAGATATTCATTAAATATCTGATAGTTACAACTGACAAAAAAAATTGTTATAGGGAAACATGACTAAATGTGGTTTTCATCCACAAAATTTTTATATATGAGAGACAATTCAAGATTTCTTGCTTCCTAGCTTTTCACTAAGCTTTGGGTTACTGGGAGTTAAAATTTCTGTTTAATGAATGTCATAATATACATACTATATACAAAGAAAGCCAAAAATAAATATATATGATGTGTTTTTGATGATGTGTTTATTATTAAAGACATAAAATGTGTTCTTTATTGAGGAAAAAATAAAAGGTTTTGTCTGATTCAAAAGTTATTTAAAGACTAATTCAAAATACAAATTTAAAAAGGAAATGAAACAAGGTAGAAAGAAATCAATAAGTAAAAAAGGATATAGAAAGAAAGTTATGAATATGAAAATATAGTTTTGGTAAAGGAGATTAAACGAAAAGAAGAATAATTTTGTATGAGAAAGAATCTTATGTAGTATTTAGGAAAGGGAAAATTTAAGACAAAACGAAGTCCAAGAATGTTGTAGATGGTCTGGTTAAGTCATAAAAAGGTTTAAAGCTTCTTAGGCTTTTATCTGGAAAGCTCAATGTTTGCCATATCTTGCTGCTTTCAGCTTTTTCTTCCTGGAGAAGATCAGGATGAGAACTCACTTCAACTTTTTGTTGGCTCCTATAATATTTTCCCCCTTAAATTCAAAGTCTGGTGTTATGGCCTGATGCTAAAAAAAAGTTTTAGGAAAGCAATGCTTTTCTCTAGTGTATCTTAATTCTATACTCAGCTTTTCTTGGCATGGGTAAATTATTTAATATGGTCATAAAACTTGTCATGAGGTTGCTAAGAGTCGTTTGTTCCCCTACGCAAGGTACTAGTTTTACTTATTCACATTCCTCTGTAATATACTGTACCTTCATGATCCTGGACACATTCTTGCTGTGTCTGATTAATTCAAGTACCCTTTTGGTCAGATTTGACTTCTAAGTTGTCTAAATGGGCTTCACATAAGAAAAATTAATCATTCTGCAAAAGATTTTTCTTTGCCATTTGTATAACTGGTTTAAAAGAAAGGATTTTATCCTTGATCAAGATAATTTCTATGTTGCCTTTATTAGTTTTTTTTGTTTGTTTGTTTTTTGAGACAGAGTTTCAGTTTGTTGCCCTGGGTAGAGTGCCATAGCTCACAGCAACCTCAAAACTCTTGGGCTCAAGAGATTCTCTTGCAGCAGCCTCCCAAGTAGCTGGGACTACAGGTTTCTACCACAAAGCCCATCTATTTTTAGAGATGGGGGTCTTGCTGTTGCTCAGGCTGGTCTCAAACCCACGAGCTTAGGCAATCCACCAGCCTTGGCCTCCGAGAGTGCTAGGATATTACAGTGTGAGCCAAGATCTTCACATCTGTGTAACTTTATTCGTTTTGATGTCTTTTGATGACTATCACTCTTGCTTAAATCAATGATTATCATTTTACATTGACCTATGGTTCTATTTGGGCAAGTGTTTTTTTTTGCTTGTTTGTTTTTTTGTAGAGACAGAGTCTCACTGTACCGCCCTCAGGTAGAGTGCCGTGGCGTCACACGGCTCACAGCAACCTCTTAACTCTTGGGCTTAAGCGATTCTCTTGCCTTAGCCTCCCGAGCAGCTGGGACTACAGGCGCCCGCCACAACGCCCGGCTATTTTTTGGTTGCAGTTTGGCCGGGGCTGGGTTTGAACCCGCCACCCTCGGCATATGGGGCCGGCGCCCTACTCACTGAGCCACAGGTGCCGCCCTGGGCAAGTGTTTTAAACCTTTGATATTTGACAGCTTTCCAAAATCAAAATTTCAAAATTACTGCAAACTGACTTTTTTTTCCTTTCTTAGATTTTCTCTTTTTAACTTATTTTTTTATTTCAGAGTATTACAGGAGTGCACACATTTTGGTCACATAATCTACATTTGCATATTTTAAGTTGATATTTTAAGTTTGTCCTTCACCCAGAATATGTGCATTGCATGGGGTAGATGTGAATTTACCTTAACTGTCCTTCCCTCTCCTCCCATTTGATTTCTGTTGAGTTTTACTTCTATATGTGTACATATGTGTTTATTGACTAGTTCCAATTTGGTATTGAGTACATGTGATGTTTTTCCATTCTTGGAATACTTTACTTAGAAGAATGGTCTCCAGTTCCATCCAGGTTGTTATAAAAGATACTAACAATACTATGCTATTGTTTTTATGGCTGAGTAGTACTCCATGGTATACACATAGCTCAAACTACCTTTTTAGTATTAGAACCACGAGGGTGGCGCCTGTGGCTCAAAAAGTAGGGTGCTGGCCCTATATACCAGAGGTGGTGGGTTTAAACCCAGTCCGGGCCAAAAACTGCAACAACAACAAAAAAAAAAAAAGAAAGAAAGAAAGAACTGCTGGAAGTCCAAGAAATATATCAGCATGATTTAGTATATTAAAATAATATAGGAAGCATTGTCTGTCACCTATGCAATGGAGTTTAACTTTCTTTGCATTATATTTATATAAAAGTCATTAGTATATGCTCCAAAAGTGTATGAAAATCATAATATTTTTATATGTTTGAATATATGCTATCTAGTAATAATTATGATTATTATTTTAAATTGTTGTATCTCATAGAAGTAATCAAATTTCCTTTGTGTCTTTATTTTTTGCTTAATTTTCTTTTTTATTAAATCATAGCTGTGTACATTTATGCAATCATGGGGCACCATACACTGATTTTATAGACCATTTGACATATTTTCATCATACTGGTTAACATAGCCTTCCTGGCATTTTCTTAGTTATTGTGTTAAGACATTTATATTCCACATTTACTAAGTTTCATATGTACCCTTGTAAGATGCACCGTAGGTGTAATCCCACCAATCACCCTCCCTCCTTTGTGTCTTTAATCATGGTTATTCTAAGAGTTTTGTTATCCGCAGACAATTGTTTTACTTTGATTCTTTATTTTACTTTGTTTTACTTTGATTCTTTGCAAAAAGCAGTTTATAATCAACTACGGTCCACAATTTGCTTCTTCTTTAAGGAATGTCATGCAAGAATGATGATTAAGTACTCTTAATTATAGGTTTCTGATCACTTTGGAATCTAGTACTGATAGTACTAGGTAAAAACTTCCAGGAATTTCATTTAAAAGCTGGTGCATTCATAAAGATTGCTAACCCAACTTCAAACAGAACAAGAGTTAATTACATGAGGCTAAACTAACAGGACTGAAATATTTTTATGACTTTTTGTTTAAAACATTGCTGATTATTTGTTTTGTTTTCAAGAGTCAAGACAAAAATTAAGCAAATAGCAAAGTTTACATGACACCTCCAGAATCTGAAAACTATTTATTCCTAGTGCCCCATCTGCTCTCTATTGCCAATGCCTTGCTGCTAAAGCTATACAAACATCCTCTCTCTAAGCCCAGGGACTGTAGTGGAAGAGGTGGGTGTGTGAGATTGTACAGGCCAATTTTGAGGGATGAAGTTAGTTTAAATCCTCCAAATCAAGGACGGGCATACAGATGCCTAAAAAGCTGGCAAACTGGATGACTTTGCTTCTTGGCCTATTTTGTGGCCCCCTTTCCATCTATCCCAACCATATACAATCCCTTGCTTCTCATAGACTTTAAGGGGAATTACTAAGAGACTATCAAGATGCCTTGTGGCAAAGCTTCTGGATATGGTTGTTCTCGGGTTTATGCAAATGAAGATATTATAAAGAAGTTATCAACAACTAATTTAGGACAAAATACTAAGATAAAAATATTGCAGTGCAACAAAAGTCTGCAAATTCCTTAGCTTCAGTGGTTTTAACAAAATGCTTATGTTTTGTGTAGCAAATTGCTGCAAGTCTGCAACTAAAACCAAGACTGGTAGCTCTACACTTACAGACAAGTTAATTTTTCAATCCTGCTTTTGGCAATTGGTATTTGCTCTTTTGTTGCTTAAAAGGTACCATCTGCAGGGGTCCTCAAACTTTTTAAACAGGGGGCCAGTTCACTGTCCCTCAGACCGTTAGAGGGCCAGACTACAGTTTAAAAAAAAAAACTTATGAATAAATTCCTATGCAAGGGCGTGTTTAGGTATCATATCCACATATCTTATTTTGAAGTAAAAAACCAAAACGGGAACAAATGCAATCACACTACCTCATGTGGCCCACGGGCCGCAGTTTGAAGACCCCTGAAAGGATTCCTTATGAATAAAGGATTCCTTATAGTCCACCAAAAAGGACTATATCAGGTAATTTTAACTAAGTTTTGTGCTGCAAAATTAAAGGAAGTTACTTCTTGGATTCACATCTCAGTCTTAAAATGAACACTCAACCATGTTACTTATCATACCTTGATCTCCCAGCTGGTCTCTGATATCTGCCTATGATTTTGGAAAACATTCCTGGCTCAGCTGGTCTCCAGAGCAACAACCAAGCTACACTTTCTTCCCGAGACATGGGAGCAGGCCAGGACTCATGAGCCCTGAAATAACTCTCATTCTTACTTTACTTGCTATACAATATATTGCTGAGAACCCTGAATGCTTTATCTAAGATCCCTAAAAGGTTATTTGGGATCTATGGAATTTCTCTTGGTATAGTTTTCTAAATGGGTATGGTCATTACTTCCTTCGTTAAAATGTTTTACCTGTTCACTCTCATTCCCATAGTTGCCTCTATTTACCTATCCCACACTCCTTATCTCTTCAAACCTGAAAACTTCTGATTCCCTGCAAACCTCACTGATTTCCCTGCCAACACAGCCCACGTCACCTGCTATGACCATAGATGGGGATGAAATGAAGGCCACTGACTAGAAGAGTTCCACTCTAAACATTCCCCTAGGTGCTCCCCTTTATAGGGTAGCTCAGTTATAAGGCTCTCACCAAATATAGGGCCCTGCAGGAATACCATTGACCCGACAAGCACCTCAAGAAGATTATTGGGGGGGGTCTAATCAGATAATATATTGCATAACAATAGATATTGGTGACGACAAGCTTAGACAATTGCCTGTGTATTATGGAAGAAACCTAGCTGCCTCCTGTGTGAACGGTCACAGAATAAACTGCCTGAATGACCACCTGCTCTGTGCTTGTGGATGGATGTCCTTATCTGGCACCAACCACACTGACACTGCCCTTTAAAAACTGTTTATGGAGTCCATTGATGGACAGAAGGCCCTGACAGTACAAACTCCAGCTTAAAGCAAGGGTGCCTCTGTGAAGCCTTATGAAATACCCAGACAAGGGTGTGTTTAGGTATCATATCCACTCACCTGATGATCGTTTGGGATTCCCAATAGTTCTGGATTGACGTGATTTACCCACATTGCACTGATGCCATTAGTGTACAAGGGTGGATACACCAAAATTTGCCAATCAAAAGACTAAAATGGGATCCCCTGGAGGAACTGGAACTGGAACAGGGCTAGGCATACTGGGACAAGCCAAATTCAGAGGCATTTAATAATAAAGAGAGGCATTCCTGACGGAAGGCATTCCTGACGGAAAAATTCCCTCTCAAAAATAGGAAGAAATGTTATTCCGAGAAGGAAAGAGATGGGAAGTGGCCCTAAAAGATAATGCAGCACTCATCAAATGGATAGAAGATACCAGACAAGCCATAAAAGCATACTCCCAAAGTGAAGGTGGGAACAGGTTACATACCCACATAACCCAGGGATTGGGACCACTGTAACTAACAGGAGGATACTTCCCCAAAGGAAGCTGGTGGGCTATCTTAGCTGATGAGAGCACATAACATCCCATTTTTTTTTCTCAGATTGTGAAGATAGAAAAAGAAAATGGTTATGTTCTCAAACCACTTAGAACCCCAATGTCTCCAAATTAGATTCCTAATAGCCACTAATATGCCCTACATTGGGCAGAATGTTTACTTATGTTGGTGGTTCTCAACCTTCCTAATGCCTCGACCCTTTAATACAGTTCCTGTGGGTCACCCCCACAGATTGAGAAAGCTGTTACATAGGAAAGGGCCAGTTTGGGGAGGGATGACAAATGACACAGTAGAATTACAAGATCTCTTCTATAACAAAACCTCTTTTTCCCCTCCCAAATACCAATATATGGTGCAGTGCAAAGGTGGTGGGAAAAATAGATTGGACAATTGTAAACAAGCCCTGTAACAATTAGGCACTGAAGATCAATGTTTCTTGAATTTGATTTATGAGACCCTCTTTTTTTTTCTTTTAACTATCCAGAAGGAAAAAAAAATCATTTTATTATAAGGACATTTGCACTCAAATGTTTATAGCAGCTCAGTTCACAATCACAAAGATGTAGAAATATCCCAGTGCCCATCAACCCAATGGATTGCCCATCAGTGGATTAATAAACTGTGGTATATGTACACCATGGAATAATTTTGAGCCATAAAAAATGATGGAGACTTTGCATCTTTTGTATTTACCTGGGTGGCATTCTTCTTAGTAAAGTATTTCAAGAATGGAAAAGCAGGGCGGGGCCTGTGGCTCAGTGGGTAGGGCGCCAGCCCCATATACCGAATGGTGGGTTCAAACCTGGCCCCGGCCAAACTGCAACAAAAAAATAGCTGGGCATTGTGGCAGGCACCTGTAGTCCCAGCTACTTGGGAGGCTGAGGCAAGAGAATCGCCTAAGCCCAGAAGTTGGAGGTTGCTGTGAGCTGTGTGAGGCCATAGCACTCCACCAAGGGTGATAAAGTGAAACTCTGTCTCTATAAAAAAAAAAAAAACGAATGGAGAGGGCGGCACCTGTGGCTCAAAGGAGTAGGGCGCTGGCCCCATATGCCAGAGGTGGTGGGTTCAAACCCAGCCCTGGCCAAAAACTGCAAAAACCAAACAAAACAACAAAAAAAGAATGGAAAAGCAAATATCCCATGTATTCAGTAGTGAGTTGAAACTAGTAGATTAACAACTATAGGTCCACATGAGAGAAAAACACAGTTATATTCAAGAAGCGAGGAGGAGGGAGGAGAGAGCTCAGTAAGTTCCCACCTAATTTGCACAATATGGGGGTATATGGCACACTTTCTGGGTGAAGGACTCAACAATAACTTGGACTTTACCTTAGAAATGAAAACAATGTATCCTAATTATGTGTACTCTCATATTAATCCAATTTAAAAGAAAAAAGAACTTTTAAAATCCAAAATAAAAAATATTTGTGGGCTCGGCGCCTGTGGCTCAAGTGGCTAAGGTGCCAGCCACATACACCTGAGTTGGTGGGTTCAAATCTAGCCCGGGCCCTCCAAATAACAATGACAGCTGCAACCAAAAATTAGCCAGGCGTTGTGGCGGGTGCCTGTAGTCCCAGCTACTTGGGAGGCAGAGGCAAGAGAATCGCTTGAGCCCAGGAGCTGGAGGTTGTTGTGAGCTGTGATGCCACAGCACTCTACCCAGGGCAATAGCTTGAGGCTCTGACTCAAAAAATATATAAAATAATAATAATAATATTTGTGAATGAGTGAATAAAAGAAGAAATTTCTGGATGTATATTTCTCCCATTGAAAAGTATTCTTAATTTTCTCTGGTCATCCCAATAGTTAAATGATAACTTGCGCATTGAAAGAGTAGCATCAGTGAGCTCAGAAATCTTTATAGAGCTCAAAAGATCCTCTGAGGTAGAGCAGGCTTGTTTTACAGATAAAGAAAATGAGTCCAGAGAGGCAAAGACAGCCTTCTAACTCTACTTAAGTATGAGACCCTCTTTTAGGACATTATATCTATGGAGACCAATTGACCAAAAGAAAATTAGACTCTGATTTGGTGTTGGTCCTACAATCTCGGAATAAAATTTACCACAAGATTCAAATGACCATTCATAAGGAGGGTAAACACATTGTAAGTCTGGTTAAAGACTACAATGATGTATACCGGGATTTTTACATTGGGCTGGTTACATTGTTTACTGCCTTCTGATTCTACCTGTAACTTTCTTGGATGCCTAATCTTCACTATTTTTATGACATTTATTGCTATATTATCATTATGTATCTCTTGTAAATGCTATGCCAGATACAGGAAAAGGAAAAAGACACAAAGACTCAAATCATTATGGCTCATAGAACAGATCTGATCTAGGATGATTTGTGATACTGAACAATAGGCATGACTCTCAGCCCCTTAAGCAATTTGGTTATTAAATCAGGTCAAACTATGTCCTTCCTCTCAGATGTGGAAATCACAATATTGAAACTATGATCACCAATGTCTGATGACCAAATAGACAATTCCAGGAATGAGCTTTCCTGGCATCCTGCGACCTCCTGCTGGTTGTTGGCCTGCACATGCATTCCATAGGATGATCTTTGTCTAAAGGGAGAACTGAACCTTGACCTTTTTTTTTTTCTCTTGCCAAATTCCTCCCTAAAAGGTCTGGTGAATCACATTTACAAATGATAAAAATCTCATTAAAAGAGTTTTTATTAACCCCACATAATGTAGCTTACTTTCCAATGTGATTCCTCTAGCCCCATCTCAACCTGAACTGTATTAAAGGAGCTGCGGCATTAGGAAGGTTGAGAACCACTGCTACGGTATTGCATGACAGAAGACCCCCTGGATCTTAGACTTAACCATTCCTTTCTACTCACTCCAGGTGTTTAAACAAAGCTTAACTCTTTCAAACCAATTGCCAACTAAAGAATCTCTAAAATCTGCTTATGACTTGTAATGTGCTTTGAGATGTCCTGCTTTTGCAGGCCAAACCAATGTAGACTGTCCATGTACTGATTATGGTTTTACCTGTAATTCCTGTCTCTCTGAATGCATAAAACCAAACTGTAACCTGGCAGCCTGGGGCACATTGAGACCTCTTGAGACCATACTCCTTGGGCTGAGGCTGCACATATTTGGCTCAGAATGAACTTCTTTAAATTATTTTACAAAGTTTTGAGTCTTTTTAAAATTAACAGTAGTGAACAATATCCATCTTAAGAGTACAACTCGGTGCATTTTGGCCAGTGTCTATACCTGCAATAAGCACTATTGAAAAATATGAAATATTTCCATCACCCGAAAAGCTCCCCACACTCTTTGCCCTTCCATCTCCACCCTCCCGCCCCGCAAGACCAGTTCTGGTATCTGTTGCACGAATGAATTTTGTCTGGTCCTGGACATCGCACACAGAGGGCGGCACGCTTACACTCCTGGTGTCTGGCTTTTTCCCACCCGTGTTTGAAAGCATTTGAAGGGCGTGAGTTGTAACTCCCAAATGGCTCTATTGATGGATCATGCATAGAGCGTCAGATTGTAACGCACTGAGCTGATGCCTAACACTAGACGGATTTTCAGGCAAGGAAATCCACTTGGGGGTGGCGAGAAGTGGGGGTCTAACGGTTCCGGCGCCCTGGGTCTGGCGTTCCTCCCCGGGCCTGGCCTGGCCTCCCGGCCGGCTCGGATTGCTCCGCTCAATTCGGCTCGTCCCGGCTCGGCCCTGCTAGGCTCGGCTCCTCCCGGCTCGACTCCTCCCGGCCCGGCTCGGCCCTGCTTGGCCCTGCTCGGCCCTGCTCGGCCCTGCTCGGCCCTGCTCGGCCGGCCCTGCGGGAGGGAGGGCGGCGCCGCTGGAAGTGACGCAAGCGAGGGCGGGGCCGCCGGCGTGAGGCGCCGCTGCTGCTGCCGCCTCGGCTGGGAAGCAATGTAGGAGCCGCCAGCCTGTCCCCCGCCCTGCCCGGCCCGAGCCCCACGGGCCGCCGCCGCCGCCATGAAGAAGCAGTTCAACCGCATGAAGCAGCTGGCCAACCAGACCGTGGGCAGGCGAGTGCTCTGAGCCCGGCCGGGCCGGCTGTGCTGGACTGGGGGTCGCGCGGGGCTGGGGGCGAGACGGCTCCTCTTCGGGCTGGGAGGCTCGGGACCCGGCCGCGGCCCCGCCCGAGGCCAGTGGGGCCTGGGGCCGGGGTCTGCGCCGCGCCGCGGCCGGGCGCCGAATTCTGGGCGACCTTCCTGCAGCCCGGCTGCTCCCGGCCCCGGAGACCAGCCGGGGCGCGCCGCCACCTTCTCCGCAGCACCCCTCGAGGTCCCCAGTGGCTATTGTCCCTGCCCGGTGGAGCATCGCCCTCCGGGGACTAGACCCAATGCTTATGTTGTCTTCCCCGGGACGGAGCCAGCCCGGGCTCACTGCCTTGAGCTGAGACTCCTACAACTTCTGTGCCCAACGCGGTGACGAGCGCTGTGCTTCGGAGGGCGGCATTCCCAGCCTTTCCTGGCTGACCTGCTGTTGCTAGCCGATCTGCAAGTGCATGATGGCAGGAGATAACTCACGGGTTACTGAAGCAGGTTGAATTTGCTTCGTGGATTTAAAACGCCCTTCGGGGGAATTCGGAGGTGGTGCTGTCTCAAAACCAGGGCTGATAGTGTAGGAACTTGACTGCCGCAGCAAGTTCTTGACATTTAGAAATTTAGAATTGGTAGAAAAGGATTATGGAGACACCTTGCGCCAATTAAAAAAAAAAGTCTTTCTCGCCTTGGGTTTGGAAACTGATACTTCATGTTCCTTTGGTGCTGCTTGAGTGCTTGACAGGAAGCATTATTGATACTGAAACGACAAAATAGACCACAGTTTGCAGGTAATCAGGTTGTTGGAACAGGAATGATTTGTGGTTTGGGAACTTAGTGAGGTGATTGTCATGTGCTGTATTATCTGGGGCAGATATTTCAAGGTCTTTCAGGGCAGCTATCTGTTCTATACCGATTTACTGTGGGAAGAGATATGAAAGTGAATTTTTCACAGCTCTTGCTTCTTTTGTTCTCTTTTCGATAGTTAAGGGGAGTTTGGTTTGGCTGAAACACATGGGACACTTCTTTTTTTGTGTGTATGAAAATACTTTTACTTCCTCTTGAGTTTTCTATATTTGCTTTTTACTGTTTCATTTCCCTCAACTTTTTGCTTAGTTTTCTTGTGTAATTTTTTTGAATACCCCCACCATGTTATCTGAATGTGCATTTATTAATGATGAAATGGTTCCAGAGTTATTCTCTGCCCTTTAAAGCCCAAACATGCCTACTTTTCTGCTATTTGGAGGAAAATTAAGGAAATAATGCTGAGAGGAAGGTAGACACACGTAGTAATGAGGGCTAATGTTTCAAGTGAACCAAGCATATGGTAATTTCTGGTGAGTGTTGTGCCCCATTGAGCATTTTCAGCAACGTGCGTGGTGGAACCAATATTTAGTAAGTGCTAAGGTACATTTGTCAAAATGTCATTTTGGCCTGTGTGTCAGGCAAGGGATGTTTCCTCTTCTTATACAAAGGTTCTGAGACTTCTAAATTTGTAAAGCTATTTAGGGTCTCTCTCTCTTTCCCTGGCTCCTGCTTCCGCTTAGCCACTTCTCCTTCACACTTTTAAATTCCAGCTGTACTTGCCTACTTTCAGTTTCCAGAGGAGGCCTTCCTTTTTTACCTCTTAGTTTCTACTTGGAACTCTGGGAAGCCTCTTTTCACCACACCTCCCTTCAGCCACCTCCTACTTACTCTTTAGGTCTCCCTGTAAAGGTCTCTCTATGCCTTTGGAAGGCCTTCTCTGATGCTCCGCATAGGTTTGATCTCCTTCCTGGGAGTTTTCCTAATCCCATGTAGCACCTGCTTTTCTATAGTCCAGTTGCCTCTGTACTTGTCAGGGTTCTGTATTAGATTAAACACCTTGAGAGTTCTTGGTGGGGCCCCTTTGATTCTCAGACTCTGCTGTGGTTCCTGTCACATGGTAAATGCGTAATAGATGTTGTTAATTCCAGGACTCTAGTTCTTACTAGATTACCTTGGAGTTATGGTCCCAAGTATGGGAAACCATGAACTGGATAGAGAGGACAGGTGATTCATGCCCAGACTGTAAATTCTGAGCCTGACCCTTGATTGTTTGAAAATCTTTATTGCTAGATGCCAGTGGAAGCTGAAGCTATTACAGAGCTATTAAGGGAGTGTCAATTATGCACCAAAGTCAGAACATGTGTTCTTACTGGGAAAGCTGTTGCTTCTCTGCTGTTGATTGCTTATTTTTTATTTTTTCCACTTAAGTAGTCATAAAGGACTGGGGAAGAAAAATGGAGTCAGAAGAGAGCCTAGAATTGTTACTGTGTGGATGGTTGGTGGGCACCAGAATCAAGATTCTGGGTGTATTTGGCTGAAGACTAGAAAGCAAAGGGATTTTTTTTCCTCCGTCTAGATGGAGAAGGAAGTTATATATATGAAAGGCATGTCCATTGCATGTTGATTTATCAATTCTTCAAGTTCTAGGTGGTGTCTTGCAATAAGGTATTCTCCCCAGAATGGAGACCTTATGAGAAACCCCTTGGTAGGATTCCATGGGATGGACATGTGAAGAATTAGTAATGTCTGGAAGGAGTGAGTTCTCATGATGCAATTTGTTTATAATGGGTAGATGAGTCTCTTTGAGAAGATGAGTCCATGTATCACAGGAGTAAAGCATATGAGGTGAACTCATGATATGGATGTCCCAAGGAGAGAAGGAGGATGCTTCGTTTTGTCCACTTGCCTTTTGTTGATTCATACATTCAACAGACACTTGTTGAGCCCACACTGCCACTGTTCAAAGTATTAAAGATTCAAAGGTGAATGTGACATGGTTTCTGCCTTGAAGGACTGTGTAGATATGTGAGGGAAATAGGCAAGTAAAAAATTATATAGGTTAGATAAGTACTTACAGAGGGATGACTGATGCACAGAGCAAAACCTAGCTGTCACTGGCTGTAGGGAGGTAACAAAAGCTTCCCAGAGGGGACAATTTGAGCAAAGACTTTTTTTTTTTTTTTTCCTATAACATAAACATTATTATTAGTTTAGTACATACTGGACATGCAAACATATATCTACATTTATAGAATTTTTTCCCTTCTAATAGGATTATATTCCATTGTTATCAACTTTCTTTTTTCACCGAATTTTTTTGTGAAAGATTCAATTTCAATATGTAAAAATTTACCTCATTTTGTCTATATATATATATTTTTTTTTTTTTTTTTTTTTTGCAGTTTTTGGCCAGGGCCAGGTTCAAACCCCCCACCTCCAGTATATGGGGCCAGCACCCTACTCCTTGAGCCATAGGCACCTCCCTGAGCAAAGACTTTATTTTCCACCTTCAAGGACTTCTTTCAATTTTGTGTGTGTGTGTTGATTAGATGGGTTGTAAGAAAACCCAACTCAAACTGCTTTGAGCAAAGGCAGGAAATCATTGTCTCATATGTGATCAAAAGAGTCTAAGAACAGTGTGGCTTCAGGCTTTGCTGCATCCAGGGGTTCTATGCTTTAGACAGGATGTGTCCACAGGGAGACTGCTTAGTCTTCCAAGTCCCAGAGAGGAAGAATACTTTTCTCCCAGTCACTGTGGCCAAAATCCCAGGATAGCCTTTAAATGCTTTTGGGTCAACATGCCTGTTTCTGGAAAAGGGATGGAGTCAGCCCCACCCAAGCTGGTTTCCCAAGGTAAACTGGGGTGCTGTTACCAGCAAGAGAGAATAATAGGTGCTGGTCAGGCAAGGAATAAACATCATGTTGTTTTTGTAGTCCTGCGAGAAAAGAAATGTTTGTTTCTTAAAAACTCTTGGATAAAGATAGTCCAGTGGACGCAGATAGTTGTTTTGGGGGGAGTGATGTCCTGAATAGAGTAGGGTATACACTAGGAAGAAGAACCCAAATTAGGACATAAGAGTGCCAAGGAGAAGAGAAGGTAGAGGGACGCAACTAGGAAAGCATAGTACCTAGGCTCTAGGAGGGAGTGTCTGTCGTTGGATGCTGATTTCTGCTGTGATGGAAGTTTTCCCCAGAGGCCCAAATACTTTCTGATAGTTGCCTTTAGATAAGCCAAAGTTACAAACACTAATGCCTAAGGAGCCAGACAGTGCGATAAAGGAATGACTTGGGTCAGAGGAGTGGTGTGGTAGGGGGCAAAGGGGTTGTGTGGGCCCACTGTGACAGATCTTTGGAATTTCAAGAAAATATCTGCATTTTGATTAGATGGCATTTAATTAAAATTAAACAACTCCTGAGACACTATGAGGGACTAAAAACAGTGTAGTACTGAGAGGCCAGATTTGGCCTGTGGGTCACCCATTGAAAAACCACTTACTTGTCTAGAAGGACCTAGAAATTAAGAGCCCTTGTTTTTCTTTTTTTCTCTGTACCTTATCCTGATATCACTACAACCTCAGTTCTTTGTTGAGGACTAGCTTATCCTTTCCTTTACTGAAATCTTCAAAAGGTCTGATAGTAATAATCATCAATGTTTGTATAGTGGTTTAGTTTGCAAAGTGCTACACTGAACCACCTGGCTTGATTCTTGTCTACTGGTGATTATCATTTCTCTTTTATAAAGAAAAAAAATGACTTGCCAAGTTTGCACAGCTACTGACTGTCTACTACTGATCCAGTCTTCTGACTCTGGATCTCATGTGCTTTTGACTACAGAAACTGGCTGCCTTTTCGCTAGCAAAGGCTTAACATTTATTAATGTTTTAAAATATCTTCTATAAGTTTAACTCCCTGCATTCTCATAGCAACTCTCAGAAGTGATAATATTCATTTCTGATGGATGAGGTAGCCAGAGATCAAAGAGGTCATCAAGCTAGTAAATGACAGAGCTGTAGATCCAAACCCAGATTTCTGATTCTGAAGCAGATATCAATCCTAATCACCTTCCCCAGGAGCAGAAGACTCACCACCTGATGAGATAGCCGGATCTGTTACCAGCAGGATGAATGCTCAGGCTGAGTCACCAGCCATGTCTACCTTCTGATCCCAGAACAGTTCTATGATGCCACATTCGATACATCTCATTTCTCTTCCACAAAACAAGCCCTTTCTATACCTGATGATCACAGACCTTACCCTTACTTTGCCAGCAGTAGCAGTCAGCATCCTTCACCTACTCCACTATTTCCTTTTCCCACTGAGTTTTACTCTGCTTTTTCCAGGGGAGCTCTGAACAGTATTTCTGAGAAAGGGTAGAGAGCTCTGTGTGCTTTGCTTCAATCTGTGTGGGTTCTATCCAGCCTCTGCGTAGAGCAGGGGTGGAAAAGTTCTGTCTCTTTGTAGTTTCTTCTCAGTTTGGTCTTCCATGGCCTTATATGCACTTTGAATGTTGTGAAATCCTAGAATATCAAACGGGGTATTTACAGGTGAGTGAAAATCCATTTTTCACTGGGGAAAAAATAATGAGCCCTAAAAGGATGTGGTGATTTAGCATCATTTTATATGTGAAGGCAGTGTGTTAGTTATTCCATTATGAAATTACCTTTGTGTCTTTTGGGAATGACCATCAGAACTGTTGTTGTATGAGGTCTGACAATTAAGTTTGCAAACTCACCCTAGAAAAACTGCTACATACCTCATTGCTGAATATCAGTGTGATCACCAGATGGCCAAGGGGAGTACTTTGAAGGTGTCTATGGTAATATTCAGCAACAAGATATGTAGCACTTTTTCTAGGATGAGTTTGCAAAGTCAGTTGTCTGACCTCATATGCATATATTGAAACTAACTTCATATTGGAGCTCCCGTGGTGAAATCGGGTTAACACACAGTACTCATAAATACCAGTTTAGGTCAAGTCTTACTGCCAAATGAGTTACACATATTTTTTTATTTCTTAGAATTTTTTGGATTTCACATGGTGGCTAGGGCTATCCCTGTCTTATCTTTACTAATGTACCTATTTAGAGAATCTGTGAAATCTTTTTTGCTTTAAATAATGTTTCACATACTCCAAAAGGTTGGAAACCACAAATACATTGTATAAGCAGGAGTCACAAACTCAAGCACCCCAGCAAATAAAATAAGTGGGAGGTGGGTGGTGGGTATAGGACGTTTGGGAATGGTGGGGACTGCAGTGAACTGCTAAGTACATCTTCATTTAAAAGGGATTATTTATTCTTCAGCTCTGGCCACTTGTTGCCATGGTGAATGTGGGTGCAGTATAGCCACATCTTTCTATTTTTAATGATACTTCAGAATGCTGATTTCTGTGTGAAGGTTCTTGATATTTAAATGTTGGCAACTAAACAGTAGGGGGAAACCTTATGTGTAGGCCAAAGTAAAACATATGGGCAAGCTATGTCTGGTTTCTTCAATCTTTAGTTTAAAGACTAATGCTTATGGTATGAAAAGTTGTCAGTGGTGTTGGTAATGAACTGCTTCTTAAGAAGGAGGTGGGTACTTTGTCTTTTTCTTGGAAAAGGGAATGACAGCTCCACTTTAAAAACAGGAGCCCTGTTTCTGAAAAGTAATGAGATAAGGTAGGTTAGATTGTAACGTCCCTACTTTTCCGGGGGCCATAGTGATCTAGATAATGTTGGGTATCCTCCTTTGCATTTGGACAGGTAAATGTCCTTGTTTTCTCCTGGGTGATGGCAGCCCCGTAACCATGAGTCTTGTGATTGATGACTCTGTTTTATGCCTCTAACCCTGACATTTCTTCCTTCCTGGATTAATGCTGCCGTTTCTGTCTTGAATGTCTCCTCTGACATGTCCTGCTGAAATTGAACTCATGAACTTTATCCTCTAACTGGCCTCACTTCCCTATATTCTCTAGTCCTTGGGTCAATGAACTTTGACCCCAGGTTAAATACAGCCCACAGCCTATTTTGTAAAACAGCTTTATTGGAACACAGCTACTCACTATAGCAGGAGGGTTGAGCAGTTGCTACAGTGACCAGAAGGCCCACAGAGCCTATGGCATTTATTATCTGGCCTTTTATAAAAAGATTGCTGACCCCTGCTCTAGGGCATTGAAGGCCGTCACTGCCACTCCTTCATTCACCTGAGAGTTCCCCTTTTTCTCCCCCACCTTCTCATTTCCAGGTTATCATCATGATCTGGCTGTTCTTTCTCCTTCGTTATCTTTTGACTTGGTCTCTGCTTCTCAGTGGCCAGGGTTCTTGTTACCTCATTATTTTTCATTTGGTGGAAAAAAATTGTCTTCCAATTGGCTTTGCTGCGCTTGAGCTGGATTTATCCCTTTTGTCAGAAATCTAGCCCTTCCCCCTTTCTGTTTGACATGGTCAATCTCTATTTTAATGATTATAGCTGTCCCCTAATTTCTGATGAATTCTCTACAGTTTAGAATCAATACATTTATAGGAAATTAATATTTTATACAACCATAGCATTGCCGAATTGCCTTCTAAGATGATAATGCTGTCAGTTTACAGTACAGAAAGTGATGTTATAATGCATGTCATTCTGTGTGGCATGATGAATAATACCATTTTCACCATCACTTTAGTAGCATTTGATATTGTCTTTCAGAAAGTTTGCTACCAAGGCTGGGCGTGGTGGCTCATGCCTATAATCCCAGTACTCCGGGAGGCCGAGGTGGGCAGATTGCCTAAGCTCAAGAGTTCGAGACTAGCCTGAGCCAGAGCAAGACCCCATCTCTAAAACTAGTCAGATGTTGTGGTGGGTGCCTGTAATCTCAGCTACTCAGGAGGCTGAGGCAAGAGAATCACTTGATGGCTCAGCACTCGTAGCATAGTGGTTATGGCTTGGTTACATACACCAAGCTTGGTGGGTTTGAACCTGGCCCAGGCCAGCTAAACAACGACAACCACAACAAAAAATAGCCAGGCTTTGTGGCAGGTGCCTGTAGTCCTGGCTACTTGGGAGGCTGAGGCAAGAGAATCACTTAAGCCCAAGTGTTTGAGGTTGCTGTGAGCTGTGATGCTACTGCGCTCTACCAACGCCAACATAGTGAGACTGTGTCTCCTGAGAACCTGTCAAATGGAGTTAAGATATATAACTAATATAGGGGCTGAGTTGACGATGTAACCAATCCCTAGAGACTTGAAAAGGGAGACAGATGGTTGTTGTATCTGTTCAAGCAGACATTAGGTGGTATTAATGAAATCTTAATGCTGTTCCTTGCTTTAGTAGTGTATTTTACTATAAACAAGTTGACATTCTTGTTCTCATACGTTACTAAACAAGTACGGTGATGGAATCTTGAAAGAATACATTCATAACTAAGTGTAGGTTTAATGTATATATTCAGATAGAGTAGATTCTATCAAAAATCTGTGATGTACACATGTATGAGAAACTGTCTTTTGAATAAGGTAGAGCCTATTTAAAGCAAATAAAATGAGAAGCATGTTTGATGTGAAACAATATTTACTTCATTTCAGCCATCCAGATTGTATGACCATGTTTCACGATAATTGCACCTTATTCATTATTTGCATTGGTTACCTTTTTTTTTTTTGAGATAGTCTCACTATGTTGCCCTTGGTAGAGTGTCTTGGCACCATAGCTTACAGCAACCTCAAACTCCTGGGCTTAAGCAATTCTCTTGCCTCAGCCTCCCAAGTAGCTGGGACTACAGGCACCTGCCACAACGCCCAGCTATTTTTTGTTGCAGTTGTCATTGTTGTTTAGCTGGCTGGGGCCGGGCTTGGACCCACCAGCCTCAGTGTATGTGGCTGGCATTGTAACCACTTTGCTATGGGCACCAAGCCTACTTTTGTTTTTTTAATTGTCCCAAGATGTTTGTCTTTTCCTCTCCTTTCCTACAGTTCTTTTGGGTGTCTTCCTTATCAGAGACACCTTTTGGTCCAGAAGTCAATTTGATATCTCCTTTAATGTTTTATTAGCATTTCATCTGCAGTTTCTCAGTGTTCTTCCACATGGTTCAATCAAATGTATGCTTCTAACAGAGTTTAAAGCATCAATCATAGACTCAGTAAACGGGTGCTCAAATGAATATAAATCTTTAGGTAAATGTTCAGAAATGCACAGAAATTCTTCCACGCACCTACTGGCTACGTGTCACCTGTCAGTGCAAACATGTAAAAATCAACCAGCTTGGATTTCATGTGGTCACTGGATACCTGCAGATGCATAGGCTGAAGTGGCCAATTGAAACCATTCCCAGTTATACCTTGGGGAAATCCACCGAAGTATTTACTTCACTAGATAGTGTGAGTGCTGGGATGGGGGAGCATGGCACAGGCAAAGGGTGGGGTGGGGGTCCTTGGAGATGTGCCTGTGGGTTCAGCGAGGGCTTCTCTGGCTGTATAACACTTGAGTGATACTGATAACAGGCAGGTAGAGATAACAGGTGATAGAGAAGTCCAAGAGGGCAGAAAAAGTCACAGAGGAAATCTAACGCTGAATTTCTTGTCTATAAATTGAAAAGAGGCAACCACATTTTCTGATTCTTTGGTGGAGGGGGCAACTCTCAGCTCTTTTAGTTTCAAATCAGGTGGGTAGTGAAAGGCTCTTTGCAGATTCATTTGCTCTTAAGTCCAGAGTGACTGTTTAAGAACATGTACATTGGTTCTTCGGAGCTTTAAAAAGCTTTAAAACTGGCGTGGTTTTATTTTCTTTACGTCAATATAAACAATAGACATCTTCCCACAAATAGACGATTTTGTTGTACATTGAAAATCTATCATGTTTCTTCTCACAGGGTAGCTTTTTGTTTTTTTAATTTCCTTATACTTGTACATGTCCTTTTACAACTGTTTTAATACTCTCACTGCTTTTGCATTTTTGGATATACCGAGGTTAATAATACTCCCCAAACAACCCTCAGATAGCAGGACTAGAATACATGTCCACCTATGACTTAGAACATCAGCTTCTAGAGACAGGCAGTATTGATTGGCATTTGTTCTCTTCTGGGAAAGCCTATCATTAGACAAGCTTCTGTTCTGATTTTTGAGGAATCATGGTTTGAGGCCTACTACATAAGAGTTTGGGGAGCCCTTATATGCAGAAGGTTTAGAATGTTAAGTTGGTACTGCGGAACTATAGGAAGACAACTGTGGCAGCAGATGGAATTAGGATGGGGGGAAAAAGGAGACCAGTTAGGAAGCTATTATAGTGGGCTAAGATTGATGAAGGCCTAAGACAGTGGCAGTGGGGAGTAATTGGGAAAGATATTTAATACTCTCGTGTTTAGGTTGAAGAAAAGAGCAAGGGATGAGGGAGGAGATTCAGGTTATAGTTGAATGTTATTGACTGAGATAGGTAATATAATAATTCTTCACTTTTCCATTGTTTGTAACGTTTCTCTCTCTCTTTAACGTATCTTTTCTTTTATCTCCTTGACTTTTTTCTGGGCTTTTTCTTCTATTCCATTAATTTGTGGTTTTTGGATGGGTGCGTCTGTTTGCACCCACACCATGCTGTTTTAATAACTGTTGATCTATAATTTGGTTTAAAATCTCTTACAGCTGGTCTCTTTCCCATTTTCTTTTTCAGTTGTTCTCGTCTATTTTTGTATAAAAATGAATTTTGGTATCACTTCTAGTTTCTAGAAAAATTCATTTGAGATTTTGATTGGTCTGGCACTTATTCATTCAGATAATGTTTACTGGGTGCCTGCTATGGGCTAGGCCCTTAAAGATACAAAAATAAATGAAACCCACGCATTTATGGCCTCGTAAAGTTGTTAGCTAAATCTTGAAGAGAACTGACATTTTTATAACATGAGCATAGCGCATCTCTTTGAACACACAAACTTTTCAGTATTTTGGTGTTGTCATTGAGAACAGTGCCTAACTAGTTTAGTTGGTAAATATAGGAGATATTAATATTTGTATATATATTTAATTACTAAATACTGATGATCATGTTACTACTTTAGCCTGTGTGCACAGTATGAATCTGTATTATGTTTCTATTCCTTCTTTTCCTATTGTTTATTTCAATGATTTTTTTATCCCTATTTAATTGGTTAAAATTCCAAAATAATGAGTAGCTATATAAATGTTGATAGCAATATTATGTAAAGGGCTTATGATTTCACTCCATTAGGCATTCCAAAAACATGATAAGAATGTTTAAATCCTGCTAAAATTCAAGCGTCATAATTTGAATGGTTCCCATTGGAAGTCCACAAGCGTCTTTCCCCTCTTTTTTGAGGCATACTCCTTTTAGTGTGTCTGATAGATATTTGTGTCTTGGTCTTAAGGTTGACCAAGATCTTAAATGCAGAATGCTGAATTTGTGATAGTCCAACTATATGGAGAAAACAATTGCAATGCCCTTCAGACTTAGGAAGGAGTTGGAAGAGAAATTTGAGAAATGGTAAGAGCTATTTTAATGGAGCATAAGTGGCAAAGTTAATGTTACTTCTAAATAAGTGGTTATCAGGTCACAAGGTAGTGAAGTTAATCCTAGGCTCCAAATCCCAGGACAGGGACAGTCTGTAGGAATAGAAAATCTTGCTGCCTATAGACTTAGGTGGGGATTCTAACCACCCTCTTGTCAGAAAAAAATCACTTCACATGCAGATTTGCATATAGTTCCGAAGACTTCACAGGTTCACAGGTATCCTCAAGCCCATGGACAAGAACCCCAGGGATTAAAGAAAGCCTGTCTACATGGCTGGCCTAGTAGAAGCTCACTAGTTACCCAGGAGATGCTTAGCTACAGTCCCATATTAGGAAGTGCTCACTAGAGAAATGTTCATAGATACGTACCTCACACGTGTCTGTTGGCATGAATTCTTCTATTAGTCTGCAAAATATACACTCAAGTTCTAAATGAGAGCCTTTCCCCCCAAAAGCAGGAATATGGTTCTCTCTGTGGTGAGATTTAGTGATTATCAAATTACTTTCCTTTAAGAATCAGCTTCCTTGGGGCGGCTCCTGTGGCTCAGCGGGTAGGGCGCCGGTCCCATATGCCGGAGGTGGCGGGTTCAAACCCAGCCCCGGCCAAAAAAAAAAAAAAAAAAAAGAATCAGCTTCCTTGGCAATTAATTCAGTTTTAAAAACTTTTAGATGAGTGCTTAAAAAAAAACTACAACAGCTTTAGGGTAGTTGGAGTATAGTAAAGAAGGTATTGGATTTGAGTCTTAGGATCTGAGATCCTGTTCGTTCGTTCGTTCGTTCTCTCTCTCTCTCTCTCTCTCTCTCTCTCTCTCTCTCTCTCTCGCTTGCTCGCTCGCCCGCCTTGGCCCCATTAGCCTCTCTGCTGTGTTCCTATGCTTGTGAAATAGGGCTCCTGATACCACACAGGAAAAAGCCCTGGTATGTTAAGAAGTTGGCATGTGATAAGGAGGTATCATAACTCAGTGAGGAAATAGCATAAGACAACAGGTTAGTATTGAGAAAAATAGGTTAGATCTAGCTCACCGCTATATGCCAAAATAAATTCTGAATGGATTGTTTCATGTAAAAAAAACCCCAAATATAAATAGAAGAAAATATAGCTTATCATGGAAAGTATTACATGCTTTGGCATTAAATTATGATGACAAGTGACAGATTGCCCAAATGTTCTGACTTTTTCTATGCATGTAACATTCATATGTACTCCATAAATATGTAAATTATATGTCAATAAAAGAAAAAATTATAATGAATGACTAATTGAAAAAAACTGAGAGCAGGAACAACAAAGGTTAATATCTTTAATGTATAAAGCTCTCTAATCAATTAAGAATTCCACTCTAATGAGAAAATATCACAAATAGTTCACAAATGAATACCAATAACCAGTAGATAGGAGACACTTCAAAATTTCAAGTAATCAAAACACAAAGCTTCAAGACTCTCCTTTTCATTTACTAAATTGGCAGAGTTTAAGATGATGAGCTGTGCTGTCCTGGGAGCGGTGAGAGAGGCTGTATCATTCACTGCCCGTGGGAATGTAAATTGGCATTCTCTTCCAGAAAGAAACGAGCCATTGTATTTTAAGCTCAAGTCGTACCCCTAATACTTCGTCCTCCATCTGGCTGTAGTCTCTTACCCTTTCAGATTCCTTTCCCCATCTGTTCCTTCTGGCCTCTGTTAGTTCAGTCCTTCTCTGACTTGGTTTAGTCATGCTGGAGCCCCTTTGACATGACTTCCACAACTCTGTCCGGCCGGCCTTTTTCTTTCACCTGTTCTGCAGAATAATAGCCTGACTTCTCTTTCTGGCTTCACTCCTGCACCTGGGATGCAGGGTGTGCCCCAGAAAGAACATCCACTTGTATGATTTGTAGCTGCCAAAATTTTATGGCGTCCAAGCTCAGCTGGGCTTTTACTACTCCCTTCCAATCCTTGGCTAAATTTTCTGTCCCGTTTTCCTGCACTCTCTTGCCAGACTCTCACTTTTCTCAAGCCTCCTCCTGCCTAACCCAGACACACCCACTCTCCTCAGATGACCTGCCTCCTAATTTCCAGAGAAAACTGGATACAGCCATTACTTCCCTGAGTCTGCTCTGGCACTCAAGTTGATTGATGGTTGTTATGGTCTCCTTCAGTGCCCTGTGTCTAAGGTGGCCCTTCCCGCCTGTGCCGCTTTCCCAGGGTGTCGGGTTGGTCTTCCTCTTTCTGCTTTGCATTTCCAACTTCCCTCTCCACTGCCTTCTTCCCAGCTGCTAGTCACACACCAGTGTCCTCAGAATCTCCTTCCTTCAGGAGCAGAAATTCTCCTTTCTCAAAATCTCCTTCCTCCTTGCTTCTCCCTCTCCCTCAGGGCCCTGTGTCCAGGTTTCCAGCAACCATCTCCTCACACTTTCCTGTCCCTGCCTTCCTGCGCCCAGGGATATTTTGCACCCTTAGCCAGTCAGTTGTCCTTGCTTTGTCACACCTCACTCTTGGCAGCTTCCCTGCCCTCCCTGGGGGCTCCTTTTCTGTTCCCTGCTCTGGCCCTTCCCATGGCATTGCTAAGGTTTCTGTCCTGAGCTTTTATCTTTGTAGGATCTGCATTCTGAGTGAACTCCCTCAAATTCATGTTTGCTGCTAGTGCTTACCCCATGCTCTGTATGTCTGGTGCATACGTCTCTACTGTGCTTTGGAACCATCTAGAGAAAAAAACAAAAACAAAAACACTGGACATCTCTGCCTGAGTATTAACAGGTCCTTTAAACTCAGCATGTCCAGAGCTGACCTCATTGGTGGCATCCTCAAGTCCTCCTAGATTTTCTCTCTCAGTGAAGGGTTGTCTTACTAGCTAGTCCCTCAAGACAGAAACATGGTGGTCGGCCGAGGCTCCTTCCTCTCACTTGCCACCCCCTCTCAAGTCAGTAAGTCTGTTCATCTTACCTTGTAATACTCTCTGTCACCTTCTGTGTGCCAGCGTTTAGCGTGGGCCCACTTTCCTGCCCACTTGGATCTCATGTTCTTGAGTCTTTTAATCTTCTTGATTTCCTACCTTCCAGTACTTCTTTCCTCTCAACATCTTCTACATTGTTGCCAGAGAGATCCTTTTTAAAAAAGAAATGATGACAGTGATAGCAAACATTTATCTGAATGTTTACTAGGTATCAAGCCATTTCAAGTTCTAGTTGTCTGTTGATTGATTCAATACCTGCCAATCACAGTCAGTACTGTGTTAACCCCTCTTAACAACTGAGAAAACAGAGGTATAGGGATCTTGAGTAACTTGTCTGAGGTCATGTCTTCAGAGTCAGACTCTTAATCACTTATGTAATTACAAGAACCATTTTGTTGTTGTTGTTGTTGAGACAGTCTCACTAAGTCGCCCTCGGCAGAGTGCCTTGGCATCACAGCTCACAGCAACCTCAAACTCTTGGGCTTAAGCGATTCCCTTCAGCCTCCCAAGTAGCTGGGACTACAGGCGCCCACCACAACACCCGGCTATTTTTTGTTGCAGCTGTCATTGTTGTTTAGCTGGCCTAGGCTGGGTTTGAACCCGCTAGCCTCGGTGTATGTGGCTGACGCCATAACCATTGTGCTATGGGCACCGAGCCTACAAGAACCATTTTTGAACTTTCTAGAAATTAGTACTTTGCTCATGTTAGTTCTTGAATCCTTCTGATTCTTTAAATTAGAGATCCTTAATATCACCATTTTTTTTCATTCACAAAAACTTTTATTGTGAGTATAATTTATGTAAGGTGCTGGGGTCTTTGCCTTGATGAGCCCATAGTGCTATAAAGGAGGCAGGCATTTAAATGGAAAAATTATAATACAATGTGATAACTATTGAAAAATTAACAGAATTCCCCAGGAACACAATGACAGAATGATTCATTCTGTCTAACAGTGAAAGGAGCCACATATGAACTGGCTTTGGAAGAGTTTACTCAACTATAAAATATATGAAAATCTGTTTACATGGATGACTATAAACCAACTTTCTTTAATAGTGAGGGAAATTGTTAATATGCTGGTAAAGGTAGTACATAAGGAGTGATGGCAAAATATCATCAATGTGCTGGTATTCAGAGGCCAGTCTTCTCATCCATTCTCTGGGGACCCTGGACACTTTGTGGAACTCACGATCTCTGTCTATAACTTGAGGCCATTAGATTACTTAGTCCCTGCTGTCTCTTGTAACTCTAAGTGGCATATATACTTTAATATTATATAATATATACTTTAATATAATGCATTTGAATAGCAGATGCAGGATTTATCAAACAAATATATTTTATTTATTTATTTTTCTCTCTTATTTACTTTATTTTTTAAATATAACTAATATTTATAAATAAAAATAGAAGATAATTTAAAAAAACAGATCATGCCAAATCTTATAGACAATAGAAAAAGACGAAATACTTCAAATTCATTCTACTTCATCGGGATATACCTGATATTAAAATTGGAAAAAATGGGTGGCGCCTGTGGCTCAAGGAGTAGGGCGCCAGTCCCATATGCTGGAGGTGGTGGGTTCAAACCCAGCCCCGGCCAAAAAAAAAATAAATAAATAAATAAATAAAGTGCTAAAAAATTAAAAAAAAAAAATTGGAAAAAATATATTATTATAAAGGGAAATTACAAACATATTTCACTTGTAAATGAGGGTGCAATATCCTAAACAACATATTAACAAGTTGAATTAAAAATCATTGTTCAAATAATGTACTTCGGTCAAAATTAAATCCAAGTTATGTGAGAATTAGTCACTATTTTCTTTTCTTTTCCTTTGCCCCACCCCCTCCCTCATTCTCCCTCTGTCACCATTTTTACAGGTAAGGAAATAGAGACACATGGATGTTATCTGCTGATAGTTCCTAAGCTCTTAGCTGATGAACTGGGCTTTGACCCCCGGTGATCTTGCTCCAGGCTCTCACTCTTAGCCACTTCACCGCTACAAGGACAATGCTGAGGATGGATGTGGTGTACCTTCCGAACATACCTTCATGGAACTTTTTCTGTTCTGCTTTCCAAGTGGGGAGGGGAGGACAAAGGAGATGTGCATGTATAAGGTGTTCTCATTAATAAGAATGCTTGTGAGTGTAAGAACAGACCAGTATCCGGTTTAAAAAAATCCAGATGTGAAGAGAGGCTAGATGTGCTCAGTAATGTTGGAGACATTTGCCAGTTTAAAATGTTTCATTTTCTGAATACTCCCCTTCTTGCCATCACATCAATTGATTTTATAATTTGAGTGTTGATGAATTATCAGAAATATAACTATCATAATAACATGTGATAGGGCTCGGTGCCTGTAGCACAGTGTTTATGGCGCCAGCCACATACAGCAAGGCTGGCAAGTTCAAACCTGGCCCAGGCCAACTAAAACAATGACAACTGCAACAAAAAAATAGCCGGGCATTGTGGCGGGTGCCTGTAGTCCCAGCTACTTGGGAGGCTGAGGCAAGAGGATTGCTCAAGCCCAAGAGTTTCAGGTTGCTGTGAGTTATAGTGATGCCAGGGCATTCAACCCTAGGGTGACAGCAGCTCACAGCAACCTCAAACTCTTGGGCTTAAGCGATTCTCTTACCTCAGTCTCCCAAGTAGCTGGGACTATAGGTGCCTGCCACAACACCCAGCTACTTTTGTTGTTGTTGTTGTAATTGTCATTGTTGTTTGGCAGGCCCGGGGTGGGTTCGAACCCCCCAGCTCCGGTGGATGTGGTCAGCACCCTAGCCTCTGAGCTACAGGTGCCAAGCCAGAAAAGATGTTTTTAAAAAGTTTTAGAAATTTTTTTAAAAATGTGGTACTGAAGGCCCTTCAGAAAAAGTCTGTGTACTGAAGATGTAGCTCTGTAGAGAACTACAGCAGTACAGTTTTATTTGTTTGTTCATTGTCCAAGGCAAGCCTGCTTCTCTATTCTTTAAATAGATGTAACAGCCTTTCTGAAGATTTTTTCTGACATCTGCTGCCTCATGCTCATTTTAAGGCCCAAAGTCCTGCAGGGTTTCTCTGTTTTTTCCATAGCTTACCAGCAGGCTCTGTGCACCTGTGCCTTGGTTTGGTCTGGGGGAGGGGAAATGTCTTTCAGCTCTTCCCCTCCCTCAGCAGTAGATCATTGCTGCCTCCTACTCAGAACCAGGCCCAGAGTATTAGAAGCTTCCTCTCGGTTTTCCTCCTTTGCTCTCAGACTTCAGTAGGCCCGGTGCACCTGAGCTTAAGGGGAGGGCTTCTCTCCCAGCTGTGTCACCTGGGGCTGTTGCCTGTGCCCTGATGTACTCTTGTACCAGCCAACATCGAAGTTTCCAACTTATCCAGTAGGTCTCAGAAGCCATCACCAGTTTCAGAAAACCTTTCGGGTATCCTGGTCTGTGTTCAGGGATCCTCTTGTCATCTCTGTAATCTTTGGTAACTTAACTTCTCTGTGCCTAGGTTTCTAATCTCCAAAATGGATATATTAAGAGTATTGATCTTATGGTTGTCTTGAGGATTAGCACATTGTCATACCAGAAAACAATTTTTTTTTTCTTTGCGGCAACTGTGTTTTATTACAAAAATAGAATAAAAACTTTGAAAACAAAACAGTTCTTTTTAATTTCATGAAATTCATTTTACTTTTTATTTTCTGTACATGAGTTACATGCTGCTCTCCTAGCACTAGAATCAGTTTTTACACTGCAAGCCACATGAGTTGTATGTGACTCACAATGTACTTACTGAATTTGTTTCTGAGAATAGACTCTTTTATCATTTCACAAATATTTTGCTGTATTTGGAGTGGGCTTTGGGTCATCCTGGATGATGACCTCTGAATCATACCCCCTAAGCACATGCAACAATGTCATGCTGCTACATACTGTCTTACGGATTTTGTTCAAAGAGCCACCAGGCAAACATTCAAGGGGAAGTACGCAATTGGAAGTTAAGGTAATCAGAGAACACAGTCCAGCATGGGTGGTGCACTTGGCCTGGCTGGAGCAGGGAGACCAGAGGTAGTGGAGATGTGCCAACAAGCAGAGGTTTCATAGGACACAGGCATATGGACTTTCCCACCTATCCATCAGTCCTATATGCTTCACAAGGCCCCAGGCTCAAAACTAGCATGAGTTAAATACAACTCACATGGCAATTAATGTGTTAAATGGGCTGATATGTGTAAAGTATATATTAGGTGGTCAAAAACTAGATCTCTGGAGTAATGTTGTCCAGTTTTGGACTAGCCGTGAAACCTTGGATGAGTCACTTCTCTGTGCCTCAATTTCCTCATCTGTAACATGGGGATAATAATACTCCATAGAGTCTCTGTGGACTTTAAGAGAGTTGATTCTGGAACAGTGCTAAGCTCATGAAATGAGCTCAACTGATGTTAGCTGTGATAATGATGACAACTCCCAGAGGACCCTGCACTTCGGCTGTTGGAACAGCCATGGCACTGAAGTACAATCACTTACTTTCCTTGATAATCCTTGAGCTCTGTTACAGCAAAGGCCCTATCTCTTACTCATGAGAGCTCATGGAAGGGAACCCAAAAATATTTGTTCAGTGACTCACCAAATGAAAAGATTAGTGAGTGGCAAGTATTCATGACACCAGTCTATGGCTGAATTCAGTGATGGGCTGCATAGCTCTGCTCAGTTCACATTTAATTATTATGAATTTCCTTTTGAGAAAAAGCCTCCCTAAAAAAAAAGTCACTTTTTTATTTTGAGTCATCTTCAGAGTCCTTTCATCCATTAAGCAATCTTTTCTTTGACCTTTAGAAAAGGGCGAGTGAAGATTTATGGTGTTCTCCGCCCAGAATCTACCCGTCATCCCGTAAATTCTGCCTCACCCTGATTTTCCAGGTGAATAGTTTTTCCCTTCATTTGTGCACGACATTAATCATGGAACTTTCTGGGCTACATCTGTGATGTGTATTCATTGCAGAAGCCTGCAGGGGCCACAATTATCCAAATTCTCAGCACTCTGTGCCTTTTAAAACTATGTAACAATTATGTTTATAGAGATGCAATCTTGTATTTGCAAAGCACAGTTGTGAAGGTTTTGAAATGTTCTCTCCTTTGCTATTTTGTTGTAGTGTCTTGAAAAGTTGTGTGAGAATGTCCTGCATATATAGGGTGTCCATAAAGTTCGTGTGCAATTTAAAATATTAAGCTATTTTAAATCCACAAACTTTATGGACACCCTGTATAAATAAAGTGAGGGGAAGGAAGGTTAAGGGACATATTTTTAGATCATATGGTTAGTTTGTGGTGAAGCCAGGACCAGACTCTACCATGAAAATTTAAGAGAAACTCAACTTTGGTCCATGACCTTGAAGTTACTATCTTTCTGAAGATTCAAAGACAGGTTCATATAGTGTAATTCATTTAATGGGTATCTGTCTACATAACCATGAAATAGGGATTTTTTTAAAAAGTCCTATATAAAGATACATGTAATATAATAAAAATTAAATAATACAGGTGAAAGTGCTTTCATGAAAGAAAAGAATGTACAAATGCAAAACGTTACTGTTCAAAATTTTTTAATTTAGCATTGGAAATCAATGTTATATAAGCTTTTTTGATTTAAGTATATTATGATCCATGCATTTCAGTTTTTATGTTTGTTTAGTTTTTTGACCGGAGAGAGTGCCATATTTCCATAATATATCAGAGAGTACATTTTTCTTGTACTCTCTGATATATTTTTCAAGTTGACAGTCTGTATAGTCCAATTCTGCTGTGCTAATTCTCTTAAAATAGCTGCATGTTGTTGGTCAGGATCAGACCAATGGGACCCTCTCTGAGAGCTCTCGTCTCCTGCCTTGATAGCTATAGAGGCCACAAGTCATTCTCCCTGCCTTACCTCCATCTTGTATTCAGTTTTCAGAATTTGCATTCTAAAACTCAAACCTTATGACATTCCTTTATTGGAAAACCATAAGTGGCTCCCTATTGCCCCCTAGTTCCTTAGCAGGCAAAGCCTTTTTTTGCAGCTTGATCCCCTCATCCTATGCCCTGTTGAGCACAGACTCCTCCCCAAATCCCTTCTCCTCATGTCTTTGGTTGTCCTGACTTACCTCAGTGCTGCTTGGATTGCTTCCCTGTGAAGTCTTTTCTGGACACACTATCCATTACTCTTCTATCTGTGCCCGTATATCTCTCTGAAGGAGGTTGATTATTGATTTTCTTTCCCATGAACAACTCAGGGGTGGGGATTGTATTTCATTTCTCTCTCTTTTTTTTTTCCTCCCCAGTTCTTAATATTTAGTGAGAGGTTCATAAATACTGGCTGAATGAATGAAGATCCATGATCTGAATACCTTGGAGCAAGTCCATCTTACAATGGATTAATTATATTTGGTGTATCACTTTTGCCCCTCTACATATGTGAATGCACACCTGAGATCTGCTGGTTACCAGCAGTGTGATGCACAGCAGCTTAAGACATTGAGCCTTTGATGAAAGGTGGCTAACCGTGTCTGTTTAGTATATGTCTGTGATTCTCTCCCATGGCCAACCATCCTACACAGCATCATCACAACTAACCCTTTGTCTTAACTGAGTAGCCTGCCCAGCTCCTGCTCTAAGTCTGGCATAGCTTTTGTCTTTGTGTGGTCTGCACTCAATAATAACTCCTTCCGGACAAAAGCTGGCAGAGCTTGATAACTTCAGAAAGGTCGTTTTTTTAGTTGAGACTTGGGATTTATCTGAAAGTTATTATTATTTGTTGTAATTCTCAGAGCATAATTCTCTGTGAGCCCTCACCAGGTGCCAGGGACCATGTAAAAGAGATAAATAGATGGTGTTTCTAAACAAACACCGTGGTGGCAGCATTATTATTATTCCTATTTAAGTTAAGATCATTCTCACGTCACTTAGTAAGTTCTAACTGTGGGTGTCCAACACTGGCATTTGAAGCCAGATGTGTCTGACTTCAGAACCCCAGATCTTAGCTTCGACTACGTCTTGTATCCTTATCCTTTGCCAAAGTGAAACTCAGAATCTGGCAACTCTCAGCTTCTTGTCACTTACTTGGCCTTGAAGGCAAGAGAGTAAACCCAATTGTGAATCATGCACACCAGAGCACTTTCTGGGCAGCCCTAGAAAGAGTGCATTCATGGCCTGCCTAGGGGTGGACACTGTAGGCTGTCTTTGCTACGCTGTCCATTACTACTGGGCCCCTTCCTACTCGGACCCGCTGGTCACTCTGCCACCTGTCAACCATTGCTACTCTGAGCCTTCTCCTGCCATGGTTCTCTATCCTCGCTACACTTGGAAATTGCCTGGAGAGCTTAAAAAAAAAAAAAAAAAAACAAGTCCTACCCCCAGAGGTTCTAATTCAATTGCTCTAGGTTGGGGTCCAGGCATTAGAATTATTTTCTTTTAACAGTTTTATTGAGAGCTGAGTGTTGTGGCTCATTCCTGGAATCCTAGCACTCTGGGAGGCCAAGGCAGGTGGATAGCCTTAGCTCAGGAGTTCGAGACCAGCTTGAGCAAGAGCCAAGAGTGAGATCCTGTCTCTAAAAATAGCTGGGCATCGTGGCAGGTGCCTGAAGTCCCAGCTACTCAGGAGACTGAGGCAAGAGGGTTGCTTGTGCCCCAGAGTGTGAGGTTGTTGTGAACTAAGATGCCACAGCACTCTACTGAGGGTGACAAGGTAAGACTCTGTCTCAAAAAACAAAATAAAATTTCATAGAAGTAATTTTTTATAGATCATAAAATTCAACTATTTTTTCTTATATTTTAGTTGACTTGTAATAATTGTACATGCAGGTATTTATGCGATTGATCCAGAGTGCCGTTTTGATATGTGCGTGCAGTACACTAACCACAGCAGGGTAGTTAGTATATCCATCACCTCATTCGTCATTACTTTGTGTTGTGAGCATTCAAGATCCTCTTCTAGCTTTCAGAAATTACACTCTAAGTTATCGTTAACCATATTCACCCAACAGTGTGACAGAACTCTAGAACTCATTCCTCCCTCTTATCTAAGTATTAACCAACCTCTCCCAGCCTCTCACAACCAGAATTCTACTCTTAAGTTCTGTGAACTTACTTTTTAGCTCCCATATGTGAATGGGAACATAGTGTTCATCTTTATATGCCTGACTTTTTTCAGAAATTCATTCATTTTAAGTGTACAACTCAATGGTTTTTAGTCATAAACTCTGGGTTACCATAAAATCCAATTTTAGAACATTTTCATCACCCGAAATAAGATGCCTCCTGGCCCTTTACACTTAATTCCCGTTCTTATCACCTTTCGCCCCTGCCAACTGCTTATCTAGTTTCCTGACTCTATAGATTTGTCCTTTCTGGCCATTTCATATAAGTGGGATTATCTATATTACTTTTAAAGCCTCCAGTATTATAATGTATAGTTCTAGTTGAGAGCTCTGGTGCCTCCTAGATTTTTTTTTTTTCTTTTACTACCATCCCTCAGTTCACAGTGGCTCAGAAAAATCGATAGGCCTCTACCAGGCTTTTTTGTTGTTGGTGTTTTTTTTTTTTTTTTTAAAGAAAAGCTGGAATTTAAATGAGTTGTAAACTAGACTGAGAACTTAATGATCATTTATAACCTGCTTTTTATGGGAATGACATTCAATTGAAGTCCAAATATGGTGACCTACAAAGAAACATTTGTACAGGAGGAGCCTGCACAACCTGTCTTCAGGTGTAGAGTGCCTCCCTGCCAGCACCGAGGCGGGGGGGTGGGGGGGGCTCAGCACCAAATCTAATCCAAGGTGTGGTGAGCTGAGCCTTGACTTTGGGTGGCCTTGCCTTTGGCACTTTTGCCTTAGATGTTTCACATGTCTTTTTAGCTCCACCTAGCCTCTTGTGTTGCCTAACGTGACATTAAATTGGGCCCCCTTCCTGCACCATCCACCTGTAAGTTCACAGCTCTGTGTGCATGTTATATCTGCATCTTATGTTTTGGACTGCTTAAATAAATTCTGAAATCTCAAACGCAGCTCTTCCAGGTCCAAGCAAGGTACCATAAGTGACTACAGCAGTCTGTGGAATGAGGCACTTGAAAGTCCTTTGAGAAAGCTCTTGAGGTGATTGGTGGCTGGGAGATTTCCTCTAGACTGTGCCATAAACAAGACTTATCGGTGGAGCTTTGGGATAGACCACAAGTTTAGCACACGGATAGCAAATAGATTCCATTTCATATGCCGGAGGAGAAAAAGGCCAACTGACCAAACAAAGTTGTGTGGATAAGCTAATGTGCGTAGGAAAATGATAAAATTCAATTCAGTTTATTGTAAAATATAACTCTTCATCTTAGTCTTTGATCGGAATTTAGCTAGTATTATGAAGTTTAAGGCAAGATTGATAAGGGTTTTGTTAATGTAGTTTAAAGTAAAAAATAAATGTTATAACCCCGTCTTAGAGAAGCTGCAAATATGTGAGCAAAATTCCATCATTTGAGGAAATATAGAATATAGAACTGCTAAATCTATTTTCCCTATACTGTTGCCAAAATATTTGCTATTTCATCATTTTTCCTCTGATAAATATCCTTTTTCTTTTCAGTGTTATGCATGGGAACAATTTTTTTTTTCCTAATACCATCTCTTTAGAGTTCTGTAAACTCTCTTTTATGACTTTTAAAACTGCTTTGGGGAATGTGTAACAAATTGTTTCATTTATAAAGTTTCAGAAGGTCCTTTATTTTTAAAATCCAATTAAGTAGATTTCAGATTCCTTCCCAGAAATTTAAGAAGACAGCTAATCTAATGAGTTAAAACAGTAAAAACTCGACTCCAGCTCACTATGAAATCAAATTATGGCATCCGAGCACAAAGGCTCAAGTGGATTTTATAAATATTTGCAACAGAAGATGATAAAAGTTGCGCAAATTGAGGTTCCGAGCACAATGAAGTACCGAGTCTTGGCTGTGGGTCTGGTCACTATAACTTTACTGTGAACACAACTTATGTTGCATGCAGTATTATTCATGTTATTGTCCTATGTACAGTATTCAGATTCCTTGGGAAATTAGTCATAATTTATCTTATTTCCACAAAGATGCATTTAAATATTTCCAAGTAACCAGAGTTTAAAATCAGTCCATTAAAAATTCTTTCTGTGCCCTATTTCTTTTTTTTTATTTAAGTTGGTATATCAAAGTGAATGTGCAAGTTAAAAAACCAACAGAACTGTGAACTTTTGCATGAATTTGTAAACCAAAACCTTTAGCTCTGTGAGCTCAGGGACAATGGGGAGTCCTTGATGTTTGTTGTTGGTATTAGTGCCTCAGCTACATATTTGTGTCCTCTGAGTATTGTGTGCTTTGGGTGGTGGAAAAATGAACCCCTGCCCTCAAAGCCCCAGAATGGCTGAAAGGATTGAAAAGGAGCAATTTGGTGAAATCTTAAAAAGCTAGCATCTCACAACCTCTGAATGAAAGTTGGGAAAACACAGAAATCCCCCGTCAGAATAAGAAGAATTTGGATTTGAGAAGTGATTAAAGAGGATTGAAGTTTCATGGGAAAACTTATTTAACTTGTACATAGATCAGGGGTCAGCAAACTCTGGCCTTTGGGCCAAATCCGGCTGCCACAGGCTCAGATGGTTTTTTGCATTTTAAATACTTGAGAAAAATTAAAAGAGGAACAACAGCCAGTTCATGACATATGAAAATTATGTAAAATTTAAATTTCAGTGTCCATATATATAAAGTTTTATTGGAACACAGCGGGTTCATTCTTTTACATGTTGTCTAAGGCGGCTTTTGTGCTGTAATGGCAGAGCTGAGTAATTGCAGTGGAGATAGTATGGCCTGTAAGCCTAAAATATTTATTCTTTGATCTTTCCAGAAAAAGTTTATGGAGAATTGTGTTTATTCAGGTCTTGTCCTTACATATAAGTAGAGATCAGAAAGAAAACAGTAATAATTTCAGTGTTTAGGGGGTAGATGAGGGGTGGTGGGTAGGTGGAAGAGGAACATAATTTCTTATTTCTTTCTGTCACCAATGTCACTAGCACTGGGCTGTGCCTCCTTATTTGAACTGTATTATCAGAGTCAGTTCCCCCTGTTCATTTTGGCAGCTGCTGCTTGAATATGAGGCTGAATGTTGAGGAAGAGAAGATACACCTCCAGACTATCCTCACCAGTCCTCAAAGTGATTCTTAAAAGGCAATAGGTTTGCACCACATCCTGTGAGAATCGCTGGTGTAGACCTGGGGTTGGCAAATGTTCCACCATAAATGGCCAGATAGTAAACATTTTGAGTTCTGCGGGCCATATGGTGGTCTCTGTCGCGCCAACTCCACTCTGCTATTATAGCTTGAAAGCAGCCATAGATAAGACATAAATAAATGAGTCTGGCTCTGTACCAATAAAGCTTTGTTTAATATAACACTGAAATTTGAATTTCATATGATTTATATGTGTTTATAAAACATTATTCCTCTCTTGTTTTTTTTCAACCATTTAAAAATGAAAATTCTTCTTAGCTCCCTGGCTATACAAGACTGGACAGTGAGCTGGATTTGGGCCCCTGATTTAGTTTGCTGACCCTTGGTACAGATAAACTAAGTGCCAGCGCTTGGTAGTCAGACACATGGTTTTGAATCCTACACTCCCACTTCCTAGCGGTGTGTTCCTAGGTAAGACACCTCTTGGAGCCCCAATTTCCTCATATGTAAAATGAGGGTCATGCTAGTTCCTACCTAATAGGGTTGATATGAGAAAGTGAGAAAATAGATTTGGTGCAAGCCCAGGGCCTGGGGCAGAGAAATCATCCAGCAAATTTAGCTGCTACAGTCCTTGGGTATTATGAAGGCTCAGAAGCACCTCTACAGCCCTGGAGGAACTATTTATGATGTGGAGGTTTAACATTCTTTACCTGTCTTCAGTTCACTAGTTAGTTAGATTTAATATGAGACTGGAGGTTGCCTTGATTTCACGCAATTAAGGTTAAGTAATTTAAATCAATCATGGTACAGCCACATGATGGATTACCATATGGCCATAAGAAAGAATGAGGTAGAGATGTACGTCTGTGTTCTGACCTGTAAAGATGCCTCTGCTGTCTGTTGGTCTATGTATGTGTATGTGTATATAATGTATGTATGCGTACCTATGTGTGTAAATGGGTCATTTGAAATCAGGATTTCTCAGCTGTCAGAAGCCATATAAGGCACAGCTCGGCCTTACTTCCTCTTCAAGTAAAAAACAGTTTTACCTTTACCCAGCAACTAGCCAACCAATCACCTTATGCCCCATCTTGCTTATTCTAGCCAATCCCCAGTTGACAACTCCTCTGAACCTCCCAACAAGACACACCCTCCTTCCCCGTAATGCTTATAAGGCACAAGTTTTTCAGTAAAGTTTGAGACTTGATCAGAAAACTGTCTTGTCTCCCTTTCTTGAGCCCCATGTTTGTTTTTCTCCTTTAGGTGGTTCCTGTGTCCCCCGTTGCTGTCCCGCGGGTCGGGACACTCAGCCTTGGCATTGTTGACATTTAGGTCTCTAGTAGGTAGAATAATGTTCTCCCCTTCACAAAGATGCTCATATCCCAATCTCCAGAACCTGTGAATATGTTAGTTTGCATGGCAAAGAGGAATTAAGGTTGGAGATTAAATTAAAATTGCTAATCCACAGAGAAAGAGAAATTGTCCAGGATTATCTAGGTTGGCCCATTGTAATCGCAAAGATCTTAAAAATGGAAGAGGAAGGTTGCAGAGTTAATCAGAGGAAGATATGACCATGGAAGAAAGGTACAGAGCCAACATTGCTGGTTTTGAACATGCAGGAAGGGGGCCAAGGAATGCAGGTGACCTCTAGAAGCTGGAAATGGCAAGGAAACAGATTCTCTCCTAGAATATCTAGAAAGGAATTCAGCCCTGCTGACTGACACCTTGATTTTAGCCAAGTGAAACCTATTTCAAACTTCTGAACTCCAGACGTGTAAGATAATAAATTTGTATTGTTCAAGCCACACTGAGTTTATGGTGGTTGTTAACAGCAGCAATAGGATACTTGAACTCCTGGCCTCAAGCAGTCCTCCCAGCTCGGTCTCCCAAAGTGCTAGGATTATAGGGATGAGCCACCGCTCCTGGCCACAATAGGAAACTAATACAGTGTTTCATCGTTCTTTATGATTGTTTGTTATTTAGGGGAGGATGGTGCATTTAGGATATTTATTTACTATCTTGGCCTTTACCCAACATATACTAGTAGCAACCCCCATCATGACAACCAAAAGTGTCTCCAAACCTTGCCAGAGTTCCTAGGGACACTGCTGCCTCCATTTGAGAACAACTAGTTTAAATTTAGAGAAAAACAAACGGGAAGGTTATGTAACAAATTGGTCATAGCAGTTTGGTCTGGGATATGGGATTAGAAGTATGGAGGGATGGCTTTCACTGCCCTTTAATACAAAATTTACAAAACTGTTGTGACATGGATAGTTATATGGGTTTTTTTTTTCCAGTTTTAAAAAAGGTTGTCTTTGAAAAGCAACATCATATTTCAATTTTAGTCATTGTGGATTTTATTATGGAAAGGCAATTCTATACAGTTATAATTGCTTTCCTATCTAGCTTTATTGATATTTTTTCTTGTTACCTCTTGAAATCTAGGAAGTTCTTTTTTTCAAACCCTTCTCTATTGCTGTGACAGCACATTCCATCATTCATTCGGTGTGTATTTATGAAGCAACTACTATATAGTAGGCAGGTGCTAAGCTTGGTGCTGGGGAGGAATAATGACTATAAAGGTTTGGTTTCTGTCTAGCAGGGAGATCAGTCACACTCATTGCTTAGAAGATCACATCCTGTATTGATGCTGTAGATTTGAGCCTTCATGTCCATGGTTTCCGTAGTAGTACGTGTTTCATGAAGGTAATTCTGCCAGAGATCAGTCCATGATTAGAGATGGAAATTGTTAGCTCAATTGGAAGTTTTTCTTTGGTCCTGTCTCCTGGTCTGAGCATTTTCTGTCATTAAAGTGAACTACTTCAGATTGGGAACATTTCTGTTTCTTCCTTGCCTGGACTGAAATATGCTGTGCATTACAGCTAAAGGATTGGGTGCTACCACAGCTAGTCAAGGGAAAAGGGGACCTATCAAGGCCCACACAAGCACTGCTGCTTTGAGGCTTCAGGAATTATGAGGAGAAAATTTTGTGCTTTACTGAAAAGTAAATTAAAAATCCTGCCTGTCGTAAGCCTTGTTTGAATGACCAGTGAAACAGCAGAGTGGCTTGCATAGGAAAAAACAAACCCCAGAGAAAAATGGCGAGTGGGAAGTTCCTTCCTGATTCATATTGTTTTTGCAGTTACAGACAGGAAACATTCAAGTGTGTTTTCAAGCACAGAACATTGGACACAAAGAAGGCTCTGACAAAGCAGAAAAGCCCCATATGCAAAAAATTTAGGTCCATGCAGCAAAATGTCTGATTTGAAACAATCTGATTTAGCAAGTGTTATTTTTATTATTGGATCACTTTGTCCACTGTTTTATTTTTTTGTCTTTAGATGCCTTGTTAAAGTCAGTCTGTTCCTCACCCCCACCCTTTTCTTTAATAAATTAAAAAAAAAAAAAACAGTGATAACACTTCTCAGTAAAAACAGCAAGTTTTTATGACTAACATACATGCCTATCGAATGGCACTTTGGCCCATATTCTGAATAATTGTTGCACTTTCCCTAGATAAAAAATTTCACATCTCTGGTAAAGTTGAATGCTCTGAAACCGTTCAGCATAGAAAGGGCTGATGAGCCTTAGACCATTGTCAGGTCATGTGTACCACATTGTTGGGGAAGGTGGAGACAGAGGTGGTTCTTACAAATTAAGGTGGACATGGAGAGGAATCTCATGGGTGAGAAAACCACGCCTATTCGTATATTACATTCTGCAGTCTTGATGTACACTTGTAAAAGTAATCTTATATAGATCATTTTTAATAATTTCAGAGAATCCTAAAATCTGATTTAAAAAGCACATTGGGTCTTTTTCTAAAATTAATTTTATTAATGTAATATGCAGAATATCTACAAATGCAGGGAACATAGGGCAAACTTATTTTTAAGCAGTACACTAACATTTTAATACAGGATATTCAGTATATTTTTCAACCTCCAGATACCTTTTTAAGTAAAGTACCCCCAAATGTAAAGTAAAGGATCCAGTTAATTTGAAAAAAGGACAATAAATATACAGTTTTTCTTAGTAGTTTGGATTCTCTGAGGGCTGTGTTCTGTTACGCTTTTGTAGAGATTGACAGTTAGACCCACTGCTTTAACTTAAATATACATTACCTCTAACTCTATCAAGCATGCTACTTAAAAATGTAGTAACATGCTGTTAAAAAAAAAAAAAACTTGGAGCTATGTATACACGTAGTTTAAAATGTCAAAAATAGTAAAAGGCTTATCGCAAAATATCATGGGTTTTCTCCTTACTCTCCCATAGATTCCCCAACTCCAGAGGCAACCACTTTGAAATTTTATCAGTTTATTCTGGTGTTTATTTATGTCCATATTTATAAGTAATAGATATAAACTATCATTTAGGTCATCAGATTTGGGTGTTTTCTGTTGACTTTGTGTTATGCTAAATGAGAATTTAGGGAACTTATATAAGCTTTTACCCTGTTTCTGCCCCTCACCCCCTATCCCATCCTTCGAATGTAGTTACATTATAATTTTTTGGTTATGATATTTGATAGTTACTTTATAATGTCCAATCAGTTATTTACTGTTGAGCATAGCAGTGTACTATGACTATCTTTTTTTTCTTTTTAAAGACTGGTGCCCCGGGTAGGGTGCCATGGTATCATAGTTCACACCAACTATGGGCTTGAGCAATTCTTTTGCCTCAGCCTCATGAGTAGCTGGGACTATAGGCATGCATCACTATGCCTGACTAGTTTTTTCTATTTTTAGTAGAGACAGCATCTTACTCTTGCTCAGGCTGGTCTCAAACTCCTGAGCTCAAGCAATCTACCTGCTTCAGCCTCCTTGCCCAGCTAATTATACCTATCTTTTCTGATAGATTTTTGTTTTTCCTGAAGTTAATACTTGCTTTTTTTTACATTTACTTTGTTTTCTTTGTGACTAATGCAGTACCCTGGTTATAAATGTTTAACAACTGGCAAGCCCCACCTTGAATTGTTTGTAGTTGTTTGTACTTTTTTGTAGTTGTATTATGTTTGATTTTTTTATTTCAAGTACTGATGGGAGGTCACTGCACAAAAAGTTGGGAAAAGATGCTTACAATTTGGGTTCTTCTGAGCTGGCCTTGGCTTATCACTAAACTATTATTGACTCTCACACCTGTTCATAGGCCACATTGGCATTGTACAACAAGTTTTCCTCTTTTGTTATTAAAAAAAAAAATGTTTTATAAGAGGACATCTTCATTCTGATTCTCAGGTTGGGTCTTTTCTTTAGAACTTGTATAAATTTTAGGAGACCTCGGGCCTTTTCTCTATGTACTCACATCTACAGAAGGAAGACATTTCAGAGTTGAGGTGGATTCTGTCAGAGGGGTGAGAGCCCTGTCTAGATTTGAGGGTTTGGGCCAGAGCAGAAAGGCGAAAGTTACCCAATCCAGTGGTGGTATTTTGCTGGAGGAGGAGGCTGTTGGCGAGACTTGGGGAGGGATCTGATGGCGAAGCTATGGTGGTCTCATGCCAGGTATATATTTCCCTGCTAGGCTGTCAGGTTTCTTTTTGAGGCTGATTTTTTGACCTAATAGTCAGCTGGCACCCAGCTCCACTTCCTAAACTGGCGTGACTGCCTGTGTTTGACTCTTCAGTAATGCCTAGCACCATGTGTGCCAAGCAAGGGCTAGGATGGCATATTTTGGCCTGCTGGTGGAACTTTCATAGAGTTGAGAGAGTTGGCTGCTGCTGGAGGTTGGGGCCTTGACTATCTCCAAACTCTGGTCTTCTGGTCCTGAAGGTATTTGAGTCAGGTCAGAGTCCCATTTTCCTACAGAAATTGGTGATTGAGCCACCCCCCACTTCCATCTCCAGGTTAGCTGGGACACTGCTGTGGTGACTGATATTGGAATCCTCTGTGTTTAGTCCAGGTCTGGCAAACATGCCATTGGCCTAAACATAGGCCTTGGGGCAGGGTGGGGATGGGGGAGGGGGGCAGTATGTTACTTCCTGCCCTCACCCATGCTGTGCTGCTCTGAGTTTAGCAGTGTTTCGAGGTCATTCTAGGAGACCCATTCACTTTCTGGCCAGTTCCTCCTCCTTGTGCTTTGGTTCACAGTGAAGATCATGCAGCCTCCCATTTTGCAATATATTTTATTAAAAAGTCTCAGAATTTCTGGTTCACTCATGGCCTCTCTCTGGCCCCCCTCACTGTAAAGTACTGAAGCTGACTTTTTCTTTCTCCTTAAAACACTTCCTTGTTCATTTCAATGGGAATTTGGTAGGGATGTTAGATGACTTGGTTTAAATCACTATTTGAACCAGAAGTCCAAAATGCCAGAAGGCACTTAGATTGCAGTAATTCTGGGTATTATGTGTGGCAATAATATAGCCCTATTGAACCACAGAGAAAAGTATTCTTAAATTATTATAGTCTGGCAGCAGAGACTCCAGCAGCTTAGAATGCCCCTCTTCTGATTGCTGGCTGCCACTTTGGTTTTCTGGAAGGTCGGCTGGGTTAATAGAAGTTCTAGGCACAGCAAAGGGAAAGCTGTGAAAATATTTTATTATTATTATTACTATTAAAGATGAGGAGAAACCTAAAGGAGAGAATACTCAAATGTTATTATGTGTTATGAGTTAGTCTTGTATTTCTGCATAGTGTTTCTGGATTTGTGACGAGCTTGTTTGAGCAAGGCTCTGAAACTTGGAAATGATTATTTTGAGAACTGAAGTTTAAGCTTTTGTTTATCAATCCTTGCTCAGAGTGATCAGTGGACCCACTATGGTGGAATTTTAAGCAGGGAGGAGCTGTTAAAAATGCAAGATCTCACTCCAGACATACCAATTGGGGGTAAAATCTCCCAGGTAGACCTGGGAGATGGCATTTTAAATAAGCATTCCCCATTGGTGATTCCATGCCTTTTCAGGTTTGAGGACCATTACTGTAGATCGTTTATTCTTGCTTTTGGTTGTTTGGTTGATTTTCTTTGGTTTTGCTTAAGTTGCCCTCTGATGTAAAAACTGGTAAATTCTCACACATACACTCCTCCCTCACTTAAATTCATTTCTGCCTGTTTTGTTTTAAACTCCAGGCCAATAATAGTTAATTTCATGAATTGCTTTTCATGTCTAAATTACTAACTCTGAACTTTTAATTTTTGTCACAGAGCTGAGAAAACTGAAGTCCTCAGTGAAGATCTATTACAGGTAACAAAATATAGTCTTTTTTAAATGCCCTGTTTAAAGACATGAAAAGAAAGAAAATCTGTAGGTGAAAATTGAAGCTTATGAGATTGTTTTTCTTTAACCTTCAGTAGAATAAAATTGATTAGCATGGTTTTGAGCAGGAAATAATAGTAGTTATGTTGCATGTGATTAAAAAGGGCTTCTGAAACCCAGCTACCTGGGTTCAAATCCCAGGTCTGCTTCTAACTAGATTTACTTAACTTCCCTGTGCCTCAGTTTCCACTTCTCTAAACTAAGGGTAATGGCAGTATACCCCTCATGGGATTGTTGGGAGGGTTTAATGTGTTAAATGTGGTAAACTCTGAGAACAGAGCCTGGTGCATAGTGCTAGATATTAGCGATTTGTTATTATTATTACTACTACAAGCACTGAGACTGCTTCTGATGTCAGACTTCTCTTGATTTGCTTTGATGCTTCTCCTACCTCTTTTCTTAGTTAGATCTCTGTTGGAGCAATTCAAAGGCTGCCTTTTATTTTGATTGTGTGGTCACCAGGACTCAGATCTGAAGAAAAGGTGTTCTCTTGAGAAAGAGGCACAAATGATCCCATTGGGTAAAATGTTTGGGGGTCAAAATGTATTCTGCTTTGAATTTGTTGATTTTTCTTTAAAATAGAAAGCGTCCCCAAGGGCCTGCTCTCATTCTCCGTGAGTCATCAGAATACACATTTTTGGCATTCCTTCCTGTAAAAAAGCAGCTGTCTTTGCCATAAACAGCCATATCCCAGCAATAGTATTTTGGGAAGCTACTTATGACGTGTGGGTCCCCTAAGTTAGTGTTTCTTACTGCTAGCTGTCCATTCTGCTTTAGAGGTTTATTTAAAAATAAAAATTAAAAAAACTCCCTCAACCCAATAAGGAATAATTTTGAAAACACTGATCTCGAAGTTAAATTGTGGAACATTTATTTTTTCTGTCTGATGTACTACATGTGGAAGGCTTCATTGCTGTGAGCTGGAGAGAATTGGGTATCCCTATAGTTTTTCCCAGTTGGCAATGGATCTGAGCCTGGACCAGTTCATTTGCAGTTCTACTTGGTTGGACCTGGGGCCTTGCTGGTGCTTTTTGCAATGATTTGACTACCTCCACTCAGTCTGATAGGGAGTTTTAGTTAAGACTGTCCCCTCTCCCTGCATGTACATTCAGCCTTGCAGGGATCTAAAATCCTCAGTAATCAGTAGTTCTCAACCAGGGTGATCTTGCCCACTGGGGGATATTTGACAATATCTGGAGAATTTTTGGTTTTCACAACTGGAAGAGTGAGATACTACTGGCACCTAGTGGATAGAGGTCAGAAATGCTGCTAAACATCCCTCAGTGTGTAGGATAGCACCCCATAACCCAGAATTATCCAGCCCCAAATGTCACTAGTGAGAACCGCTGGTATAGGTGAGTGAGAACCATTTCCATTTATCCTCAAGTGTTAAAAAGTTAAGACTACAAGATGCTTTTTCTGCCTGCATGCAAACACCACAAAAGGGAGAGGCCGAGTTTGTTACTAAGCCCTGCAAATAACACTTTTGTATCTGCCTTGTCAGATTGAACGGCGCCTGGACACAGTGCGGTCCATGTGTCACCAATCCCATAAGCGCCTGATGGCATGCTTCCAGGGCCAGCATGGCACTGATGCAGAGAGAAGACACGTGAGTATCAGATGTGACCTGGACCCACTGTTCCTGCTTATCTCTGAGGCTTTTCACCCCCATGATTGGTTGGTTTTTCCCAAGCAGCATCAGCAGATTTGCCTTTGGATTGGCACCTCCTATAACCAGGCGCTCTCATGACACCTACCTGACTATAACATTCTTTTATGCTTAATACATCACCGGGCTGAAAGCCCTGTTCCCACTGATTCTTCTCCAAGTGCTTTTAAAGGCTCAGTGAGCCATTTGTGATTGATAAGGAAAGGGACATGTCAGTTAAGCATCCTTTGATGGCAGAAAGCTGGAAGCCTGTCTTAAATTGCCTTAGCAAGTAGAATTAATTTTTTGGTTTGCTGTCTATCTGAAAAGTCTAGAGGTTGGGATAGACTCGAATTAAGACTTGATCTCTGGCTTGGCACCCATAGCTCAGTGGTTAGTGCGCCGGCCATGTATACTGAGGCCAGGTTTGAACCCGGCCCAGGCTAGCTAAACAACAATGACAACTGCAACAAAAAAATAGCCAGGCGTTGTGGCAGGTGCCTGGAGTCTCAGCTGCTAGGGAGGCTGAGGCAAGAGAATCGCTTGAGCCCAAGAGTTGGAGGTTGCTATGAGCTGTACACCACAGCACTCTACCGAGGGCGACATAATAAGACTCCGTCTCAAAAAAAAAAAAAAAAACATACAAAAAGCTTGATCTAGCATTTCAGTAATACAACCAAAACTCCAGTTTCTTTCCTTCTCTTTTTTGCTGCCGTCAGTGTTTGCATTACCACTAGATAGGCACCTGTCATGGTTCTGGTGCCCTTGTGCAAGCCCTTGGCTTCCAGTAGGTTCCATTGTGCATCTTATGTGTCCAGTGGGAGTAGAGAGCATCTATTCCAGTAGTTTTCCTAACAGAATAAGAAAACTTAGTAGTGAACTACTAAGCCCTTGGCAGATAGAAATCTCTTTCCATTGTGTCTGTCTATCTCAAGTCACATTTCCCATTCTGACCATTCCTATTCCACCCTACTTACCGTGTGTAAGGGGTGACACTGGGTAAGGAAGATGTTACGTGCTGATTGTCTTAGTTGGTTGGGCCCAGCCCCACAGCATGGGCCGTGGTCCTACCTTCAGCTTATAGGCTTTAAAGAGGCTATGGCAGATCCCTAAGAAAAACCAGGATACGGTTACAGAGAGAAAGAAGGATGGACTCTGGGAAAGTCATCCAATGTCTACTCCAAGGTACCTTTGTTTAGAGCATTCAGGTTCTCAGGTGCCTCCAGTAGAGCATAGCAGCCTTCATCCATCAGGCAGTTCTGTCCTTACTTCTACAAGTTCCTACCTTAGAGTCTGTGTCACATTAAAGTGACAGTTTCAGTGGCAGACTGGGAACCTACAATTTGCTATGTTGTTTTGTTTGTCACCAGGTATATCAAAGAAAGGATGAGTATGTAGATGATCTATTTTCCTCTTCTTCTATTTAATACATTTCCTACAGACATTTGGGGGCATCTCGACAACAGGGTTATTCCTCTGTTGCACAATGGTTAGGATTCTGAAGTGGTGTGTAGCACGGGGGTGGAAGTTTGCATACACCTACACTTCCAGGAATGCTTGCTGCTGTGTCCTATCCCTCGGAACCAGGCCCAGTCTGCTGGTTCTACCCCCACAGCTCCTTGTTCTCTGGCCATGGCTTCTGTTCTGTTTACCCTTTTCATATTGTTTGCTAAACTTCTGTGCTTCTCTTTTTTATTCCTGAAGTCATATACTCTGGGTCACCTTTCTTCTCATGGCTTCTAATTAATGTGTTTGTGCCAGTGACTGCTAAACTGCTTTCAACCACGCAATGTGCTTCCTCCCCTGGTTGTCTATTCTAGCACGCATAACCAGTTCCTCCTTTTGCCTTGACTCTTTTGAATTCCATCTACCCTATTATGCAAGCTGGAAAGTTATTTTACATTTTATTTTACCATCTTCCTTCCCATAGATGCCTGATTAGCAAGCCCTGTAATTTCTCTCTGTGAATCTTTTAAATTCCTCACCTCTACTTCATCTCCACTACCTTGGCCTTAATGCAAGATCTGATTGCCTCTGCTTAGGCGATTGTAATCACCTCCTGAGCTACATACATTTCCTGTCTCTTAATTTGCCTTCTTTCTGATGTCTTCAACTTGATCACCAGAGGCAATTTCCTGAAATACAAATGAATTCTGTTATCCTCCTGTCTAAAAAAAAAAAAAATCTTAGTAGTTCCTAACAAGAACCAGAATTACACCTTTGGGGATATTTGAAAATGTGTAAAGACACTTATGGAAGGGATAGAGCAAGATGGTGGACCGGAAGGATTATTCAACTGAGCTTTCCTAGAACAACTGGGGAAAAGAGAGGACCTAACTATACCTGGCACTGGGACCTTACCCAGAGTCATAGCTGAGGGGGCACAGTGAGGAGGTGGTGAGCTGGACACAGTGTATGATCCAGAGCACTGGAAATCTAATGACTTAGGCAAGTGGTTATGACTGGCTGGGATCCGCTGCTCTCCACCCCCCACAGAGGTTTGGGGAGGGAGGAAGCCTTTCCAGAGTTTTTAGTTGTTGGGGGAAGCTGCGTGTTGAGTGGAAAGCTTGGGAGAGTGGGTGGACTCGAACAGTACACAGCAACCAAATTTGAATGCTGGTTGGAATGGATTTGCTATAGGTTTGGTGGCTGGTGAGGCAGCCAGGGGGCTGCCATTGTGGGAAGGTCCTAAGCAGGTCTTAGCAGGGGCCTAAAGCACGACTGTCTTAATTCTGCGTGCCAGGATCAAAATTCCACTCTTGGGACAGGCTTAGGGATTCCTGCACCCCACGTTATCTAGAGTCAGGAGGTACTGTGAGACCTGCCCCTGAAGGATTCTTACTAGCTTTAAGATGCCAACCCTGCAGGGTCTGAATGCTGAGGAAACAATCAGGTGATAACTGAAGGCAACTAAGTTTGGAATAAACACCATAGAGATTGCTGGCTATGCTGTCTTCTAAAAAACCACAGCACCACCTGGTGTCTGGGTGACATATTGCAACATACTATTAAGAGCAAGGACTTCTGTTTCAAACAAAGGAGGCAGTAAGAAGGAAAAACGAGGGCAAGGAGGTGAACAAGAAGAAAGAACACATGAGTAGACCAACAAAAAATTCAGGCATGAAAAACTAAAGCAGAGAACCTCCCCAAGGGACCATCAGGCAGCTACTGCAGAAGACTCCACCAATAAAGAGTTAATGGTTTTGACAGAAAGGAAATTTAAAATATGGATAAGAAACTCAGCGCCTGTAGCACAGTGGTTACTGCAATGGTCATATGCACCAAGGGTGGCGGGTTTGAACCTGGCCTGCACCAGCTAGAACAATGACAACTGCAACAAAAAAAATAGCCGGGTATTGTGGCAAGCACCTGTAGTCCCAGCCACTTAGAAGGGTGAGGCAAGAGAATCACTTACATCCAAGAGTTTGAGGTTGTTGTAAGCTGTAATGCGATGGCACTTTACCCAAAGTGTGACAGCTTGAGACTCCGTCTCAAAATAAAAAATAAAAAACAAATAAATAAAATATGGACTCAGCCCTGTAGGTCAGCAGCTAGGGCGCCAGCCCACATACACTGGACCTGGCAGATTCGTACCCAGCCTGGGCCTGCCAAACAACAGTGACAACTATAACCAAAAAATAGCCAGGCATTGTGGTGGACGCCTGTAGCCCCAACTACTTGAGAGGCTGAGGGAAGAGAATAAGCCCAAGAGTTAGAGATTGCCGTGAGCTGTGATGCTATGGCACTCTACCAAGGGCAACATAGTGAGACACTGTCTCAAAAATAAATAAATAAATAAAAATAAAATGAGATAATAAAGACAAAAGGAATGGAAAATGAAAAGACAACACCAAAAGTCAGATGAGAAATATGTAGAATATAGAAAGGATATGGTAGAGCTTAAGGAAATGAAGGAACCAATTAGGGAATGTAAAGTTCGGGTAGAAAGTATCAAAAATAAGTTAGACCATGGAAAAGAAAGACGCTCAGAACTAGAGGATAAAGTTTTTGAGTTAACCTAGGTAGTTAAAGAGGCAGAAAAGAAGGGAGAGAAAGCAGAACAGGAGTTTAGAGCACTGCGAGGCTCCATGAAGCATTCTAATATATGAATAATAGGGATTCCTGAAGGGAAAGAAGATTGTCCCAAAGGAATGGAAACACTACTGGAGACTATCATAAATGAAAACTTCACAAGTTTTACTAAAGACCCCAACACACTCCTTTCAGATGGATATCGAACCCTGGGTCATCTCAACTCAAACAGAGCCTCTCCAAAACACATTGTAATGAACCTGTCCAAAGTTAAGATAAAAGAAAAAATTCTGCAAGCAGCCAGGAGTAAGCACCAACTGACGTACAGAGGCAGAGTCATTAGAATGAGCGCAGACTTTTCAACTGAAACTTTCCAAGCCAGAAGAGCATAGTCATCCACCTTCAACATTCTTAAACAAAACAATTTGCAGCCCAGAATTCTGTATCCTGTTACACTAAGCTTCAGAATTAATGGAGAAATCAAATCTTTTGCAGATACACAAGCACTGAAGAAATTCACCACAATAAGATCAGCTCTCCAGGAAATACTTGGAGCTTCTCAACACTGACCACAAGCAAAGTAAACACCCAGAAGCTAAAGGTCAAAACTCAGCTTCTACAGTGACGCAAAGGATAAAACTACACAACAGACTTACACAAAATAAGATAAGAGACCTCCACTATACTTATCAGTTCTCTCAATAAATGTTAATGGACTGAATTCACCACTGAAGAGGCACAGGCTGGCTGAAGGGATAAAAAAGCACAAGCCATCCATATGCTATCTCCAGGAGACACAACTCGCGTTGAAGGACAAATCAAGATTCAGAGTTAAGGGATGGAAAACAATATTTCAAGCAAATGGAAATCAGAAGTAAAGAGGGGTTGCAGTCTTATTTTCAGATACAAGTGGAATTAAAGCAACTACACCGAAGAGAAACAAAGACGGACACTTTATACCGGATAAAGAAACAGTACAACAAAAAGACATTTCAATTTTAATTATTTATGCACTCAACTTAAATGCTCCCAGATTTATGAAACAGACCTTGATGGGTCTGAGCAATATGGTATCTCATAACACCATAATAGTTGGGGACCTTAACACCCCTCTGACATAACTGGACAGATTCTCTAAACAGAAACTAAACAGATAAAAAGGACTTAAATGTGACCCTAGAACAAATGGAATTAATAGATATATACAGAACATACCATCCCAAAGCTAAGGAATATACATTTTTCTCATCAGCCCATGATACGTACTCTAAAATAGACCACATCCTAGGATACAAATCAAACCTCAGCAAAATTAAAAGAATAGAAATTACACCTTGTGTCTTCTCAGATTACAAGGTAATAAAGGTAGAACTTCTACAAAAATGTTCATCCCCACACAAAGACTTGGAAATTAAATAACCTTATGCTGAATAATAGTTGGGTTCAGGAAGAGATAAAAGAAGAAATTGTTAAATTCCTCAAACATAATAATAATGAAGACACACATTACCAAAACCTGTAGGATATAGCAAAAGCAGTCTTAAGAGAGAAACTTATTGCATTAGATGCCTACACTCAAAAAACAAAGAGAGCTCATCAAAAAGAGAGAAAAACATCAACAAAGTCATAAACCATCTTATGGAATTGAAAAAGAAGAACAATCTAATCCCAAACCCAGCAGAAGAAAAGAAATAACCAAATTTAAATCAGAAACAAAAAATTGGTTTTTCAAAAAAATAAATAAAATCTATAATCTTTGGCCAGATTAACTAGAAACAGAAAAGTAAAATCTCTAATAATCTTCCTCAGAAATGATAAAGGGGAAATAACAACAGATGCCACAGAGATGTAAGAAATCATCTCTGAGGACTACAAAAAACTTTATGCCCAGAAATTGGACAATGTGGAAGAAATGGATCAATACTTAGATTCGCACTCTCTCCCTAGACTTAAGAAGAAATAGAGCTCTTGAGCAGACAAATTTCAAGAACTGAGATCAAAGAAACTATAAAAAGTCTCCCAACAAAAAAAAAGCCCCAGTCCAAATGGCTTGACATCAGAATGCTATCAAACATTCAAAGAAGAGGTTATTCCCATACTGAGAAATTATTCCAAAAAATTGAGAAGGAAGAAATCTTCCCCAACATGTTCTATGAAGCAAACATCATCCTGATGCCAAAACCAGGAAAAGATGCAACTAAAAAAGGAGAATTTCAGACAAATTTCATTAATGAATATAGATGTAAAGATTCTCAATAAAATCCTAGGCAATAGATTACAGCTATACATTAAAAAAAATTATTCATCACAATCAAGTAGGATTTATCCCAGGGATGCAAGGCTGTTTTCACATACGCAAGTCCATAAACATAATTCATCATATCAACAAAAGCAAAAATAAAAACCATATGATCCTTTCAATGGATGGAGAAAAAGCATTTGATAAAATTTAGCATCCTTTTCTAATTAGAACACTTTAAGAATTTAGGCATAGATGGCACATTTCTTTTTTTTCTTTTTTTTCCTCTCTCAGTAGAGTGCCATGGCGTCACAGCTCACAGCAACCTCCAACTCTTGGGCTTAAATGATTCTTTTGCCTCAGCCTCCCAAGTAGCTGACACTACAGGTGCTTGCCACAATGCCTGGCTAGTTTTTGTTGCAATTCTCATTACTGTTTTAGCTGGCCAGGGCAAGTTCGAACCCACCACCCTTGATATATAGGGCTGGTGCCCTACCCACTGAGCCACAGGCGCCGCCCAGCACATTTCTTAATCTGATCAAAGCCATCTATGACAAACCCACAGCTAATATTATACTGAATGGAGTAAAACTGAAAGCTTTTCTACTTAGGACTGGAACCAGACAAGATTGTCCTCTAGCCCCACTACTTTTTAACATAATGCCGGAAGTTCTAGCCAAGAACTTTAGGCAAAAGAAGAAAATAAAGGGCATTCGAATGGGTACAGAAGAAGACACACTCTCAATCAGCTGATGATATGATCTTATATTTAGAGAACCCCAAAGACTGAAGATTCAACCACAAGACTCCTGGAAGTGATAAAAAAAAAATACAGCTATGTCTCAGGATATAAAATCAGTGTCCAGGGCAGTGTCTGTGGCTCAATGGAGTAGGGCGCCAGCCCCATATGCCAGAGGTGGCGGGTTCAAACACAGCCCCGGCCAAAAACTGCAAAAAAAAAAAAAAAAAAAAAAATCAGTGTCCACAAATCAGCAGCCTTTGTATATGCCAATAATAGCCAAGATGAGAAACTAATGAAGGTTACAGTTCCCTTCACAGTAGCTTCAAAACAAAATGAAATACCTAGGAATATACTTACCAAAAAAGGTGAAGGACCTCCAGAAAGAAAATTATGAAACCCTAAGAAAAGAATAAGCAGAAGATACTAACAAATGGAAGAATGTACCATGCTCATGTCTAGGAAGAACCAACATTGTGAAAATGTCTATAATACTGGGGCAATCTACCAATTCAATGTAATCCTCGTTAAAATACTATCATCATACTTTCAGTATTTGGAAAAAATAATTCTTCGTTCTATATGGAACTAGAAGAAACCCCGTATAGCAAAGGCAATTTTTAGTAATAAAAACAAAGCCCGAGGGTATCACCCTACCAGACTTTTTTGGCTATACTACAAAGCCATAGTGATCAAAACAGCATGGAATTGGCACAAAAATAGAGACATTGACCTTTGGAACCAAATAGAAAACCATGAGATGAAACTAACGTGTTACAGCCATCTGATCTTTGATAAACCAAACAAGAACATCCCTATTTAATAAATGGTGCTGGGAGAACTGGATAACTATATTCAAAAGACTGAAACTGGACCTGCACCTATCACTACTTACAAAAATAGATTCAAGATGGATAAAAGATTTAAACCTAAGGCATGAAACAATAAAAATCCTTGAAGAAAGAGTGGGGAAAACACTCGAAGATACCGGTCTGGGGAAAGATTTTATGAAGAAGTCTTTTGTGGCAATTGCAACAACAACAAAAATAAATGGGGCTTAATTAAACTGAAAAGCTTCTGTACAGCTCAGGAAACAACAACCAAAGCAAACACACAACCTTCAGAAAGGGAAAAGATACTTGCATATTATGAGTTGGACAAAAGCTTGATAACTAGGAACCATAGAGACTCAAATTAGTCAACAAAATAGACCCAACAATCCCATATATCACTGGGCAAGAGAGATGAATAGAACCTTTTCTAAGGAAGACAGACAAATGGCTAACAAACATACGAAGAAATGCTCATTGTCCCTAATGATCAGAGAAATGGAAATCAAAACTACCCTAAGATACCATCTAAACCTGGGGAGAATTGCCCTCATCACAAAGTCTCAAAGCTGTAGATGCTGTCATGGATGTGGAGAGAAGGGAATACTTTTATACTGCTGGTGGGACTAATACAAACTAATACAACCTTTTTGGAAGGAAGTATGGAGAATCCTCAACTCAAATTAGACCTCTCATTTGATCCTGCAATTCCATTACTAGGCGTCTACCCAGAATGAAAAAAAAGCCTTTTATCATAAGGACATTTGCACTAGACTGTTTATTGCAGCTCAATTTACAATCACCAAAATATGGGAACAGCCTAAATGCCCACCAACCCAGGAATGGATTAACAAGCTGTGGTATATGTATACCATGGAATACTATTCAGCCACTGAAAAAGAAAGAGACTTAAAACTCTTTTACTAACTTGGATGGAGGTGGAACACATTCTTCTTAGTAAAACATCACAAGAATGGAAAAGCAAGAATCCAATGTACTCAATTCTAATATGAAGGCAGTAAATGAACTAATACAAGAAGGCGAGCAAGTGGGCATAGGGAACGGGCAGAGGGATGGGGGGTCACAGTGTATGGCACACCTCTTGGGGGCGGTACACAATTGTAAGAGGGACTTTGTCTAACAAATGCAGTCAGGGTAACCTAATTCTTTGTACCTCAAGGAATCCCAAACAATAAGAAAAGTTAAAAATATATAAATAATAAATACTAAAAAAAAAAAAAAAAGACCGTTCTGGTTATCATAAGGACTGGAGGACACTACTGCCATTTAGAAGATGGGAAGCAAGGGGGCGGAGACAAGATGGCTGACTGAAGCCAGCTTTCCACAGAGGCTCCCGTCCAGAAGGAGAGTTAAAGGACAGAAATTTAGCAAGTAATCTGGTGGATTGGAGCTGCACCAAGAGAGAAGGTTGAGGAACGCACATCAACCCCGCTAAGGTGAGCCGCGTCCCCAAGGATACAAACAAAAGGTACAAAATCCATCACCAAGCGGACGGTAGTCCCCTGCCCCATGAGAACAGCTCGGAGTGCCCCACAAACAAACGAGGAGAGTCCAAAGGTCCTCCCACTACACTCCACGGGAGAGACCCTCTAAAAACTGGACCTACCTCCCCTACTAGAGTGCCACAGCATTCTACTGCCAGACATAAAACTGTATACAACTGTATATATTCTCTACCTGCAATTCTGAGCTCCCAGCACTCTCCTCCACTCTCACTCTGAGGTCTGGAGGCCTGTCCCCCAGGAGTCCAGATTCTTGGGTGATTTCTTGAGTGGTGTGGACAGGGCATAGACTGCAGCTGGTCAGTGTTGATTCTGTGGCACAGGAGTGAGGAGAAAACAGTCAGCTGAGAGGGAACCACACTGGAGCGGTGGTGCCCCGAGGACCAGAGCAGCAGCCATTTTTGGCAACAATAGGGCTCACTCTCGGATGAGCCACACCCCCTGTCTCCCTGGGCAACCAAAGCCACATCCCCTGTCTCCCTGGGCAACCAGAGGAGGCCGGGCATCTTCTCAGGTGGCAACCACCACGGAACAGATCTGGGATGGAAACACAGTCCCCGTGAGTAAAGGGTTTGCCTGAGGCGGTACCAGCCTGGGTGGAGCGCAGGGACTAGAAACGCATGCGCAGAGCCAGGAAATTCCCAGGGCGGGGCTGACCCAGAGGACTGCTTTACTGAGCCTAAGATGCACCCGGCCCTCAGGGGATCGTCATCACATAGACAAAGGAAGGTAGGAGGCTAGAACTGACAGCTAACTGAATACAAACCTGCAACAGCAAAGATGGCCTGAGGCACAGGCTCTGGGAACTCAAAACAGCTACTCTTCTGCATGGGAATTTAGCAGGGACAGAAACAAATTCCCGCAAAGTTGTTCTGTTCTGTTCTGTCAGTAACATCAATCAAGGCGGGGCTGGAACTCAGTGAACACCCCCTAGCCTCCATCAAGCGCCCGAGGTTGTCAGGCCTCACCTCCCCCTGCTGGATAGAGCCAGACAGCAGTGGCCTGGCTGAGCAGATACAGATTTCCTTGTGATTCAGACAGGTGCAAACCCCTGGAGTATCTGTTCACTAGAGGCAACTGGGTCACAGCCCTGTGGGGCTATCAGTGACTGGGTGTGACAGAGGTGCAAGGTGGGGAAGGAGGCATCAACCTTCCCAGACTAATCTATTCCCGGAGCAAGTCATATCTGAGTTGTCACCAGACCCCCGCGATCCAGTTGCCAGAGACCTTTTAAACTCTCCCACCTGAGATAGGTGCTCACTGAGACAATTGATTTGGACCTTTTGAACTGAGCCAATCACCCGAGGACTATTCTGTGGTGCTCTGGGTGGGTGGTTGTAGGAAGGTTTGACTTTCCTTTTCCAGTTGTTGCCTGTGAGGGGTAGAGTGACTTAATTACTGCTATTTCTCCACAGCTGAGACTTCAACCCAGAGTAACTGTTTCACTAGGGTCGGACAGAAACCCACTGAAAATAAGACAGAACCACTTAGCCCACCACACCAAACAGGTCCCCAGTTTCTCAGGCCATAGCACTGTACGAGTCCTCATCAGAGCTCCAGGGGAAAAATCAAATGATATAAAATAATCATGGGGCAGAATCAGCGGAAAAACTCTGGTAACATGAATAACCAGAATAGATCAAACCCCTCTCCCCCACCAAGGAAAGATATGGCACATGTAACTGAAGATCCCATTCATAAACAGCTGGCCGAGATGTCAGAAATTCAGAATTTGGATTGCAAACAAGATTAATAAAATGGAGGAATATTTGGAATTAGAAATTCGAGGAGCAATTCAAAAGTTGGAATTAGAAATTCAAGGGGAAATTCAAAAGTTGTCTCAAGAATTTAACGAATTTAAAGACAAAACCACAAAAGATTTTGACGCACTGAAGCAAGAATTTGCAGCCCTCAAAGATCTGAAAAATACAGTAGAATCCCTCAGTAACAGAGTGTAGCAAGCAGAAGAAAGGATTTCTGAAATTGAAGACAAACCCTTTGAACGCTCCCAAACAATCAAGGAGGAAGAGAAATGGAGAGCAAAAACGGATCATTCAGAGAACTCTGGGGTAATTTGAAGATGGCTAATACCCACTTCATTGGAATCCCTGAAAGTGATGAAGTGGCCTCTCAAGGCACAGAGGCCCTTCTCCATGAAATTAGAAAAGAGAATTTTCCAGACATGCCAAGAGATTCTGAAATTCTGATAGCAGACAGTTTCAGAACCCCAGCTTGAATCAATCTGAATAATACATCCCCCAGGCATATCATGATTAACTTCACTAAAGTTAATATGAAGGAGAAAATTCTGAAAGCAGCCAGACATAAGAAATCCATTACCTACAAAGGGAAGAATATTAGAATGACTGCAGATCTCTCTGCTGAAACTTTTCAAGCCAGAAGACGGTGGTCATAGACTTTTAATCTCCTAAAGCAAAATAACTTTCAACCCCGCATCCTGTATCCAGCTAAAGTGAGTTTCATTTATGATGGAGAAATTAAATACTTTAATGACACTCATATGTTGAAGAAATTTGCCATAACTAAACCAGCTCTTCAGTATGTTCTCAGACCTATCCTCCATATAATGACCAGCCCAGTCCTCTACCACAAAAGTAAACTCACTCATCCTGGATGGAAGTGGAAGACATTATTCTTAGTAAAGCATCACAAGAATGGAGAAGCATGAATCCTATGTACTCAATTTTGATATGAGGACTATTAATGACAATTAAGGTTATGGGGTGGGAAACAGAAAGAGGGACGGAGGGAGGGGGGTGGGGCCTTGGTGTGTGTCACACTTTATGGGGGCAAGACATGATTGCAAGAGGGACTTTAACAATTGTAATCAGTGTAACCTGGCTTATTGTACCCTCAATGAATCCCCAACAATAAATAAATAAATAAATAAATGTAAACTCACTCAGCAACTTTTGATCAAACTCCAACTTCCACAGTGGCAAAAGGATTAAAAATGTACACTGGACTTGCCAAAAACTCAATACCCCAAATTTTACCAGACTTATCAATATTCTGCATTAATGGGAACAGCTTAAACTGTCCTCTAAAGGGTCACAAGTTAGCTGACTGGATACAAAACTCAAGCCAGATATTTGCTGCATTCAAGAGTTACTTCTTACCTTAAAAGATAAATATAGACTCAGGGTGAAAGGATGGTCGTCCATATTTCAGGCAAATGGTAATCAGAAAAAAGCAGATGTTGCAATTCTATTTGCAGACATAATAGGCTTTAAAGCAACAAAAGTTAGGAAGGATAAGAATGGTCACTACATATTTGTTAAGGGTAATATTCAATATGAGATTTCAATTATTAATATTTTTGCACGCAACCAGAATGTACTCAATTTATAAGAGAAACTCTAACAGACGTGAGCAACTTGATTTCCTCCAGCTCCATAATAGTCAGAGATTTCAACACTCCTTTGGCAGTGTTGGATAGATCCTCCAATAAGAAGCTGAGTAAAGAAATTTAAGATTTAAACCTAACCATCCAACATTTGAATTTAGCAGACATCTGCAGAACATTTCATTCCCAAAAAACTGAATACACATACTTGTCATCAGCCCACAGAACATACTCCAAAATCGATCACATCTTAAGTCACAAGTCTAACCTCAGTTAATTTAAAGGAATAAAAATTATTCCTTACATCTTCTCGGACCACCATGGAATAAAAGTTGAACTCAGTAACAACAGGAATATGCATACTCATACAAAAACATGGAAGTTAAATAACCTTATGCTGAATGATAGCTGGGTCAGAGATGAGATTAAGAAGGAAATCACCAAATTTTTGGAACAAAATGACAATGAAGACATCAGAACCTCTGGGATACCGCAAAGGCAGTCCTCAGAGGGAAATTTATAGCACTGCAAGCCTTCCTCAAGAGAACAGAAAGAAAGGAAGTTAAGAACTTAATGGGACATCTCAAGCAACTGGAAAAGGAAAAACATTCCAACCCCAAACCCAGTAGAAGAAAAGAAATAACCAAAATTAGAGCAGAATTAATTGAAATTGAAAACAAAAGAATTATACAACAGATCAATAAATCAAAAAGTTGGTTTTTTGAAAAGGTCAATAAAATAGATAAACCTTTGGCTAACCTAACCAGGAAAAAAAGAGTCAAATCTCTAATCTCATCAATCAGAAACGACAAAGACGAAATAACAACAGACTCCTCAGAAATTCAAAAAATCCTTAATGAATATTACATGAAACTTTATTCTTAGAAATAATGAAAATCTGAAGGAAATTGGCCAATACTTGGAAGCACGTCACCTTCTAAGACTTAGCCAGAATCACGTGGATGTGTTGAACAGGCCAATATCAAGTTCTGAGATAGCATCAACTATACAAAATCTCCCTAAAAAGAAAAGCCTGAGACCAGATGGCTTCAGGTCAGAATTCTACCAAACCTTTAAAGAGGAACTAGTGCCTGTATTACTGTTCCAAAATGTAGAAAAAGAAGGAAGACTACCCAACACGTTTTATGAAGCAAACATCACCCTGTTCCCCAAACCAGGAAAAGACTCAGCAAGAAAAGAAAATTATAGACCAATATCACTAATGAATATAGATGCAAAAATATTCAACAAGATCCTAACAGAATCCAGCAACACATCAAACAAATTATATATCATGACCAAGTTGGTTTTATCCCAGGGTCTCAAGGCTGGTTCAGTATATGTAAATCTATAAGTATAATTCAGCACATAAACAAATTAAAAACCAAAGACCATATGATTCTCTCAGTTGATGCAGAAAAAGCTTTTGCTAATATCTAGCATCCCTTCATGATCAGAACACTTAAGAAAATTAGTATAGAAGGGACATTTCTTAAACTGATAGAGGCCATCTACAGCAAACCCACAGCCAATATCATATTGAATGGAGTTAAATTGAAATCATTTCCACTCAGATCAGGAACCAGACAAGGCTGCCCATTGTCTCCACTGCTCTTTAACATTGTAATAGAAGTTTTAGCCATCGCAATTAGGGAAGAAAAGGCGATCAAGGGTATCCATATAGAGTCAGAAGAGATCAAACTTTCACTCTTTGCAGATGATATGATTGTATATCTGGAAAACACCAGGTTTCTACTACAAAACTCTTAGAAGTGATCAAGGAATACAGCAGCATCTCAGGTTACAAAATCAACATTCATATTGGTAGCCTTTATATATACCGACAATAGTCAAGCTGAAAAAACAGTTAAGAACTCTATTCCATTCACAGTAGTGCCAAAGAAGATGAAATATTTGGGAGTTTACCTAACAAAGGACGTGAAAGATTTCTATAAAGAGAACTATGAAACTCTAAGAAAAGAAATAGCTGAAAATTTTAACAAATGGAAAAACATACCATGCTCATGGCTGGGAAGAATCAGCATTGTTAAAATGTCCATACTACCCAAAGCGATACACAATTTTTTTTTGATATACAATTTTAATGCAATCCCTGTTAAAGCTCCACTGTCATACTTTAAAGATCTCGAAAAAATAATACTTCATTTTATATGAAATCAGAAAAAACCTCGAATAGCCAAAACATTACTCAGAAATAAAAACAAAGCAGGAGGAATCACGCTACCAGACTTCAGACTATACTGTAAATCGATAGTGATCAAAACAACATGGTACTGGCACAAAAAACAGAGAAGTAGATGTCTAGAACAGAATACAGAACGAAGAGATGAATCCAGCTGCTTACCATTATGTGATCTTTGACAAGCCAATTAAAAACATTCAGTGGGGAAAAGATTCCCTATTTAACAAATGGTGCTGGGTGAACTGGCTGGCAACCTGTAGAAGACTAAAACTGGACCCACACCTTTCACCATTAACTAAGATAGACTCTCCCTGGATTAAAGATTTAAACTTAAGACATGAAACTATAAAAATACTAGAAGAGAGTGCAGGGAAAACCCTTGAAGAAACCAGTCTGGGTGAGTATTTTATGAGGAGGACCCCCCGGGCAATTGAAGCAGCTTCAAATATACACTACTGGGACCTGATCAAACTAAAAGGCTTCTGCACAGTAAGTAAAGCAAGCAGAAAGCCCTCAGAATGTGAGAAGATATTTGCAGGTTAAGTCTCCGACAAAGGTTTAATAACCAGAATCCACAGAACTCAAACGTATAAGCAAGAAAAGAACAAGTGATCCCATCGTAGGCTGGGCAAGGGACTTGAAGAGAAACTTCTCTGAAGAAGACAGGCGCATGGCCTATAGACATATGAAAAAATGCTCATCATCTTTAATCATCAGAGAAATGCAACTCAAAACTACTTTGAGATATCATCTAACTCCAGTTAGATTAGCCCATATCACAAAATCCCAAGACCAGAGATGTTGGCGTGGATGTGGAGAAAAGGGAACACTTCTACACTGCTGGTGGGAATGCAAATTAATACATTCCTTTTGGAAAGATGTTTGAAGAACAGAGTTCTAAAAATAGATCTGCCATTCAATCTTATAATTCCTCTACTAGGTATATACCCAGAAGACCAAAAATGACATTATAACAAAGATATTTGTACCAGAATGTTTATTGCAGCCCAATTCATAATTGCTAAGTCATGGAAAAAGCCCAAGTGCCCATCGATCCATGAATGGAGTAATAAATTGTGGTATATGTACACCATGGAATATTATGCAGCCTTAAAGAAAGATGGAGACTTTACCTCTTTCATGTTTACATGGATGGAGCTGGAACATATTCTTCTTAGTAAAGTATCTCAAGAATGGAAGAAAAAGTATCCAATGTACTCATCCCTACTATGAAATGAATTTGTGGCTTTCACATGAAAGCTATAACCCAGTTATAACTTAAGAATAGGCGGAAGGGGGAGAAGGAGGGGGAATGTTGGGCAGAGGGAGGGTGATTGGTGGGATTACACCTGCAGTGCATCTTACAAGGGTACATGTGAAACTTAGTAAATGTAGAATATAAATGTCTTAACACAATAAGAAAATCCCAGTAAGGCTATTTTAACCAGTGTGTTGAAAATGTACCAAACAGTCTATAAAACCAGTGTATGGTACCCCATGATCGCATTAATGTACACAGCTATGATTTAATAATAATAATAAAAGAGAAGATGGGAACCAAGATGCTAAATGTTCCGTAGTACCTCACATAATAATTCCACACAAGGCAGTATCCTTACTTCTTGTGGTGTCTCTTTTGATGACACTGTTTGATTCCCTCTGGCTAGGTTAGGTCATGCTCTATGACTTAAGCCCTTTATAATATGGTCCCATTTTGCCTTATCAGCTTCATTGTCTCCTGCTTCCTCTCCTCTGAATGCCAGCCACAGAGTACCTACCAGTCTCCAAGTATGTCACTGTCCTTCACACAGTTATGGCTTGTTTTTTCTTTGAGACTTAGCCCAAGTGTCACATATACAATGTTTGTCTTAAAAATACAAATTAAATACACTAGAACCTTCATAGTTGACTACCTCCCTACTTAAGTTGACCTAATTTTATATCCTGGACTTGCACCACATACAGGTATCAGAACAGCAGGCCTTGTTCCTTATGTTGACAACCTCTGCAGGTTGGCCAGTTTTTTATAGTCCCTTGGATGGTCACCTTACAGAGGTTGTACTGTTTGATCAAACACCTACTGTGTACAAGTGCTAGAGATATAAAATGAATGAAGCAGAAGTATTTATAGCCTGCTAGAAAGATAAATACAATTGAATGGTTATAAAACAACATGTTATATAAACATGTGCGAGGTGTTATGAAAGACCAAGAATGGGCACCAAAGGAGAGGGTAGCCAGATGAAGCTTCCTAGAGGAGGTGGTGCCTGAGCTGTAAAGGAGGGAACAGGGAACATGGTGGCAGGTGGTGGCAATGTTCCAGGCAGCAAGCAAAAGGGCTCAGCCCTCATTTCTAAAACAGCGCTTGTGCTTTCCTTTTCTAACCTCACACAAAAGTATCAAATCAGGGTTCTGGGGATGTCTACACTTTGCACTGGGGAAGAGGAGTCACCATGACAATGATGAGAGAAGACTAGTGACCACAAGAGATCATATAATATGGGAAAATCACAGTAATCTGTAGAGCTCTGTAAGACGCAGGAGGAGCCTCCCAGAGGCACCACCAGAAGCTCCCATGCATGGAAGAGGCAGGAATTGGATGGGAGACAAATGGGGCATGGCCTTCTCAGCCTGAATCTCCATTGCCGTGGCAGATCTTAGGCTGTGGGTGATCTTAGATTAGATTATTAGATTTAAGAGAATTATTTCTTTTTAATTAAACTTTCAGACCTTTTAAAATTGATCCCTGATGAAAGAAATAATTCCTGTTCATCTCTAGGAAGCGTGAAGCCCTCTCCGTGGAGGAGTTCATTATTGTTAGACAACATTTTCATTAATGGGTTTATATGTTTTTTTTTTTTTTCTCTTTTGGCCGGGGCTGGGTTTGAACCCACCACCTCCGGCATATGGAACCGGCACCCTACTCCTTGAGCCACAGGTGCCACCCAATGGGTTTATATGTTAAGTAGAATTTTCTTATGTGTGTACGTCAAGAAACAGGATTGTGGGCGGCGCCTGTGGCTCAACGGGTAGGGCGCTGGTCCCATATGCCGGAGGTGGCGGGTTCAAGCCCAGCCCCGGCCAAAAATAAAAAAAAATAAAAAAAAAAAAGAAACAGGATTGTTGTGGCTTTGGAGTCAGAGCAGAGAAGCTGCAGGGCTATAGGGAACTAGAATCTTGAATGATGCTTGTGGAAATAGATTTTCTCTTTATGTTTTTTTTTTTTTTCCATAGACTCATAGGGTTCCAGAATTGTACTAAATATCTTTCTCTTGATTATTGCATTTATCTTACATTTAGTTTCCTTTATAAAGGCAGCATAGCTAAAAGGTATGAATTATCCTCTATTCTCATATCTTTATCCAGAAGTGTGGCAGATGGAAATGGTCTCCTTGTGGGTAGATGGAGCCTATTATTTATTTATTTGAAAATAATTTGGGAGGAGTGGAGATAGGTAATTAATTATCATTTTTATGTTTATTTTAATTTAAATTTACCATTCCGAATAGGTTCTACATTAACATGGTCAAAATTCAAAATATACAAAAGGATATAAAGTGAAGTGTCCCCCAGCCCTATTCCCCATGCACCCAGTTCCCCCTCCAGAGCCACCACCATTAGCAGTTTGTCTTACAGAGCCTTCCAGAAATACTCCATATGTGAGTATATTAGATGGAGTCCTTCAGAGGCAAAAAAGTCAGATGCCATGCCAGGGGTGGACACTGTGTTTTTGGCATGAATGCTCTTTGTACTGAGAAGGCAAAATTACATGGGATACTGCAAAAATGAAAGCATTTTTTTGTAGGGCGGCGCCTGTGGTTCAAGGAGTAGGGCGCCGGTCCCATATGCCGGAGGTGGCGGGTTCAAACCTAGCCCCGGTCAAAAATCACAAAAAAAAAAAAAAAAAAAGAAAGCATTTTTTTGTTAGCAGATTATGGTATTATAACCAACCACTTGTTACTTCCAGGTCTTTTCTCTTCATTGTCTATCATAAGCCATTGACCAGTGGTGAAAAGACTCTGAACTGGGGCTTAAGTCATCAGCACTGAGGTTTGGCTGTCCTGTCCCTTCCTGGGGTGCCTGGCCAGGCCACTTAACTTCCCTGACTGTATGATTAGAATATTAGATCAAGTGATTCTGTGGTCATTGCCAACTGAAAAACAAATCTCTGACAGGAAAATGAGTGGCTTCATGCTTAAAAACATTACAGAAGATTTTTTAGATATGTGCCTAGTTATAGGATATTTAACTAAAGCTAAATTTTAGAATTACAGCTAAATTAAGAGTTAGTTTTAAAATGATATTCTAGCAAAAACTTTTAAAATTGAGCACTTTATTGCATTTACTTGTTATTTAGAGAGAAAGGTCTATGTCTTATGCCCCCAGTGCCTGGAGCATAGTATGTACTTGATTAATAATAATAATAATAACAGTAATAATAGAGCTAATGTTTAATGAATGCTTACCAGGCACTAGGTACTTGATGTTGAATATCTCCTTTTGTCAACAAAAGCCCAAACCAAAACAATTAAGTCGTAAAACTAATGCCCAGGAGACTAGAATCTGCACCAAGACAGGCTGTCTCTTACCTGTGCAGAGGCAGGGATTAAAAAATGATGATCTAAAGCAGATCACTGAGAACGAGTATCATATAATAATGGGGAAAAAAAGCAAACCCACACACTGTCTTCTGCCTTCCAGAAAAAACTCCCTTTAACTGCTCTCGCTCAGAATATGCAAGAAGCCTCAACTCAGCTGGAAGACTCTCTCCTGGGGTAAGAGTTGGCCTCATGCCCTGTGACTTAATGTAGGTGGGTAGGGTGGGTGGTATACATGGCAGTCACCTGTGACCAGGAGTACAGTGAGCGTGGCAGCATGGCTCATCTACCTGATTCTGTGGGAGAAAGAGGGGTCAAATCTGTGGGCGGTGCTAGAGAATTTTTCTTTTAGTAGGAGTTGGGTTAGAGTTGGATGGCAGAAACTAACAAAAGTAATTGGTAGGGTCAATATTTATTCTTCTAAGCTTAGATGTAAAGAATCTGAACTCTTCCCTGTTTCAGGTGTTGACTCAGACTTATAAACTCTGACCAGTCCCTTTCAGTCCTTAAGAGTCACTTCCTTTAAGGATGGTCCCCAAAAGGTCCATGATAGTTGTCTCAAGTATATTTTCTGAATTGTTTGGATTTTTAATAAATGACATTTATTATTTAAACCATATAAAAATCTAATAATAAAACAACTTTCATTGTAAGAGAGAAGGTGTATCCTTTTTTTACATTCTTCTCTAGCAAGCCTAGTGTCCTTTAATCCTTCTCTCTTCAACTGTAATCATAGGCCTTGCTTCCCAGCTGGACATGCACTGTAGACTTTTTAGCTCATTTCTCAGGGTCTGTGATCCACCCTCTACCCTTTCAAGGAGAATGATTTCCTCCCATTCTTCGCCCTTCCTTTGTCCTGTCTGTGCTCCCATGTTGGGGGCACTGACCCTGGGAGGAGGGAGGGACTTGCCTGCATGCTGGCATCTCTGATCCCTCAAGCCTGGATGTGTTTCCGTGTTTATACATCCTTACACTGCTGCTGTTGTCATCACACCATAGTGATGCCGTGTTCTGGCAGTGTTCTAAGTGCTTTCCAAGTGATAGCTCATTTAATCCCCCAAACAATCTAGGAGGTAAGTAACATCAGTGTTCCCATTTTACAGATGAAGAAATTGACGGAGGGGGTAAGAAAATTGCCTGAGACCACGCAGCTGAGAAATGGAAAAGTCTATATTCAAACTCAGGCAGCTTGGCACCAGAGAGCATGGTCTTAACTATGATACTATGCTTCCCCCACACCAGTGCCATACACATTTCTGGTGTTAAAAGACCCTATAGTGAGCTAATGGGGCAGAAATAGAAATAAACTAAGGAGGGACAGAGACCGTGGTATTGTATCACCTGCATATGCACTTTGTATGGCATTGACTGTGTGTTCACGGGAAGATGAAAAGGAAACATGATGTTCATGTAACGTGGCCCTTAAGTGTTAGCCAGCTACCTCATCTGCACAGCAGGAAGGAACCACTGCCGAGGTTAGACTCACTGACAGACATAACACAATATATAATGAACTTCATGTCTGATTTAAAAGATTTTCAAGGTATTTCGAGAACTCTTGCTTTTCACCTGACTTGAGAACCCTAATTCTTAAGTTGTGACCTCACCATTCATACATATCTATCTCACCTCCTGTGTGCAAAGTATATGCATGAGGCTGTCATTTTCATCATAATGTGTGAATCTGTGGATTCACATTTTATGTGATGGCCTCGATATTTTTAAGGCACTTTTGGGTAGCACCTAATGCACTCCCGTCATATTAAGCAGAACCACATCAACATGATAATCCTGTACCTGGTTTAATGAGCTTGTTGTTGGGATATCTTGTTTTTAAAGGAAAATGCTGGAGACGTGTGGAGATGCTGAGAATCAACTGGCTCTCGAGCTCTCTCAGCATGAAGTCTTTGTTGAGAAGGAGATTGTGGACCCTCTGTATGGTATAGCAGAGGTGGGTGCTTGCACTACATGGAAAAGCTTAGAATGATGCAGGCTGGATGGTGAATGGTTTGCTTGTGTCTAACATTTTAAAAACAGTCACTGGTTTTAGCATACACTTCTTTTTGTAACTAAGAGGAATAAATTGAGGGTACGAACTTCTTTGCCTAAGAGAAAAACATTTGTAAGTGTTATTAATATTGCACCTGAAAAGGTTAAGCTAGAAACCCTGAAGTGTATACAATTGGTGTGTTCTTCCTTCTAGGTGGAGATTCCCAACATCCAGAAACAGAGAAAACAGCTCTCAAGATTGGTGTTAGACTGGGATTCAGTCAGAGCCAGGTAAGGGAAAGCTGTAAAACAAACAGTGATGCAATATTATGTAACATCTCCAGCATCCATCACCATTCTCATCATGGATGAGAGAAAACCACTGAGTGGACCACTGGAAGTTGTCACCAGTTCATGCACCTGACACACAGAGCAGGCCATAGCCTCCAGCACCTCCCACAGGCTTCCTTCTCTCAAGCGTGACAGTGAAGGTGTTTTAGAACTTCCTGTTTTCAGTGAACCAGCAGTGAAGGAAAACTAAGTAGGTGTATTTAATGAAGCAGAGGCTGGTGGCAGACAGTTCTAAGAGCATATCTCCTGGGATACTAGAGTGTAGGAATAAACAGCTCTGTGACCCTAACAGCTCCTGAGGCCCTCGTCATGTCACAAACCCTGTGTACTTAGGAAACCTTTACAGCCAAGAGGTGTTGCACTCACAAAGGAAGAACTCATGTAAACCTAAGTAACCAAATCCAGAGGGCTGCTGACTTGGGGGTTGATGTCAGCTCTGGAATCTTTAGTGATTCTGGGCAGTACTGCTGCCTCAGTGCTGTCCTCCAGAGAGTTTTTTATCAGTGATTTGCATGGCTTGTCAGTGATTTACAGGAAGAGGGCAGTGGCCACCACAAGCCCCTGTCCTTTCTGCTACGTCATAGGGGTTGACACAAACTTCTTCTATGAAGGCCCAGGCAGTAAATCTTTTCCGCTTTACAACCCAGATGGTCCTTGTTGCTCTGTTGTTGTAGATAAAAGCAGCCATGGACAGTACATAAATGATTGAGCGTGGCTATATTCTAATAAAACTTTATTTACAGAAACAGATGGCTTGGCTGACCCCTGCTTTGTCAGCTTTTTTTTTTTTTTTTTAGACAAGAGTCTCACTATGTCACCCTAGGTGGAGTGTCGTGGCGTCACAGCTCACAGCAACCTTAGACTCTTGGGCTTAAGCGATTCTCTTGCCTCAGCCTCCGGAATAGCTGGGACTACAGGTGCTCGCCATAGCACCCGGCTAGTTTTTGGTTACAGTTGTCATTGTTTAGCAGGCCTGGGCTGGGTTTGAACCCGCCAGCCTCCGTGTATGTGGCCAGCGCCATAACCACTGTGCTATAGGTACTGAGCCTGTGAGCTCTTTTAATCTTCATTGCAGTCCTGTGAAATAGAACAACTATTTCTCTTTGACAAATGTGTAGTGATACATCTGTCATTTGTTGAGTTTTCTATCAGAAACTTTTATTATGGACTTAGAAAACGGCTGTTTCTAAGGTGCTATTGAACATTACATGCACCACTGATTTAATGTCAGGTTATTCAGGAAATAAACATCAGACCATTAAATGTACAAATCAATTATTAAGACATGTCTTGATTTAAAAAATGTTGAGATGATAAAAAGGTACATCCAGGAATTCACGCTTGGCGAAAACTCTAATAGTGCAGTTATCAAATAACAGTAAGTGTCACTCGCTGGACACTGGCCACATGCCAGATGTCATGCTACATTTGTTAGATGCTGGGTCATTTGATTCTTCCACCTACCTTGCTGAACAGATATCAATTGAGTACTTAGCATGCATTGACTTTGTGCAAGATACTGAGTGCAGGGGCTCCTCAATGTGAGTTGGAGGGAACAGGGACAGAAGATGAATATAACATCCCCTGCTTTTGAGAGACTTGTTTTGAGGGAAGGGACCTGCATATGTTACCTGTATGACTTCCTTCTTGGCTTTGAGATAATAAATGGCAGCACTATGATTCTGATAGCAAAGTCCATTGTCTCCTGGTTGTGTGCACATGTTTGATTAGAGTCCTGGGTGACAGGGAATGCAGACCACCCTGAGACATATTTTTGCTCAGAGAAGAGAAGGAAGAATTGTTAATTAAACAAGCCCATAAATGCTCCCTTACCAGAGTCAGTAGAGCAATATTGTAGATGTTTATCTGCCAGGCATTTTACATCTTGGGTATACACGTCCCCTTAAAGATTTCAGCACTGATTCTTGATCTTGTATTCATGGTTGTGTTCAAAATAGGTGTTGTGAAACTGAAACAGTTGAATACTTCTTTACTTTGCTTATTCCTGTTGTTCTTCCCTGGAGGAAAGTGATAATAATTAGTATTAAGTAAGAACCCACTATCTGCTGGATATTAAATGAACATACATATGGCATATATCTTTGTTCTCTCCTTTGCTCCATATGACAGTTCTGCAGTGCAGATTGTGTTTATCTTAGTTTTATAGATGAGGCAACTGAGGAACAGAGGTTAAGTGGTAGCTAGATTACATAATTATGTAAGATAGAGGTGAACTTCAAAGTTAAGCACATCAGACTCCAAAGTTGTTGCTTTTTCTGCAATATAGCATCTCCAATTTTGCTTCTGCAGATCTGCTGAAGCCTTTCTGTGGAGGAATGTGTCACATCAGGAACATGAAGTAGGAAGAACATAGCATTTAGGGGGCCATGCGGCAGTCAGGGAGGTTTGATAAGTTGCTAATATGGTTTTTCATGCTGTATCTATATAATATCTACATTTAAATTTGAGGTATAAGAACGTTCCACAATACCAGACATACCCATATTCAAACAGACGGTCAAAGCACATTTGAAAACAAAAACAAATTGTTTAAAATTATTATTCTCCCATCCCTTTATGATTACTCTAATTTATTTTTTAATGTTTTCAGAGATAGTTAATAGTTACATTATTGATCGGCTTTTACTTTCTGAAATTAATCACAAGTCACAGATGATAGAAGAAATATAAGGAGTCCTAAAGAGTTGGAGCTGACCCCCAGTGGCACAGGGAACGTTTCAGATCAAAGCAGGAGATAGAGAGTCAGGAATGGTGGCTCACACCTGTAATCCCAGTGCTTTGGGAGGCCAAGGCAGGAGTATCACGTAAGGCCAGCAGTTCCAGAGCAGCTTGGGCAATTGTAGTAAGATTGCATCTCTACAAAAAAATTAAAATTAGGCAGGCATGGTGCTATGTGCGCATAGTCTCAGCTACTCAGAAGACTGAGGAGGGAGGACCATTTGAGCCCAGGAGTTTGAGGTTACAGTAAGCTATGATGACACCACTGTACTCTAGCCTGGAAAACAGAGTGAGACCCTGTCTCTTTAAGAAAGAAAAAAGGGGGTGGACCCTGTTTCATGGCACAGATTTCATGATTGGACATTATAGGAAAGGGGTCCCAGCAGTGGAGTTTATGTGAAACCAGTTATGTTTGGTTATGCTCAGAGCAGATCACTGCTTCCAGCACTGTACGAGTCCTGTCATGATGAAAAGAGCTAATGTCTCTTTTTGTCTGCTTCTGTTTTAGAGGATAGACTCAAGAGAAGCTAGCATCCTGGGTACTGATACCTATCACAAGTAGTATCAGTTTGGAGAAAGGAAGGATCTGTCTCCATTAGGTCCTGACTCTTAAGTATGTACACCTAGTTTTCATATGCTGGCTACCCTTTTGTTTTGCAGGTGGAACCAAGCTCACAAATCTTCAGGAACCAATTTTCAGGGGCTTCCATCAAAAATAGATACCCTAAAGGAAGAGATGGATGAAGCTGGAAATAAAGTAGAACAGTGCAAGGTACAAGGACTCCCTCATAAATATGTTCTCATATCAGTTTTTTTTTGTTTTTGCAAATTGTGGATGAAAGGTCAAGCATTGTAAATTATTTAATATTTTAAATAATTCCTATCAGAATACTCTGATATTAAAGGTGGTTTTTATTTTTGACCTCTTTCTTTATTTTCTGAGACTACATTATCAGAATAAAACATTTTAAATTCAAATAGGATAGTTTTTAAAACTTGACAAAATTTCTAAGCCTACTTAAAGATGAAATGAATCAAAGGAGAGAAAACCACAGTAAAACATACAAAGTTACAACAGTTAAATCTGCATAATAGGCACAAAAATCGATCAGTGAAATAGTATAGATTTTACTGAAATAAATACTATTTTAAGATTTAAGAACAGTAAATAGGTCATATATCCATAGGGAAGGGAAGGATTGGGACAGTTGGTTTGTAATTTGGGAGAAATATAACTTTATCTTCTCATTTAAATTTAGATTTATTAGATGGTTAAGTGATCTCATTTTGTGTTTATCTGTGTAGGGAGGTGTTCATTCTAAACCTTAAACAAAGTGGTGAATTATTTGAGAGAGTAAAGAAAAAAGTCTTTGTTGAGTCTCAGGATTGACTTTGTCCTCCTCTTAGAATTTATCATTTTTCAACAATAGTTTCTTGTCATGACACTGTTAAGACTATTATATTTTAGATTTTTCAGGTCATATTTCACTTTTCAAAATAGCAAACCTTGCTCAGTTACCTGCAGAAAACAACTTGTTTAAAATATTATAGTGGGTAGAAATTAAAACTAAAGTCACAAAGTCATGCCTTTGTTTTAAAAAAGTCTTTGTGTTTAAAAGGATGATACTTAAGTTGCCTTGTTTTGGGGTTTTTGTTGTTGTGATGGTGGTGGTGGTGGTGGTGGTTATGGAGACAAGAGTCTCACTCTGTTGCCCCGCGTAGAGTGCAGTGGGATCCTCATAGCTCACAGCAACCTCAGACTTTTGGGCTCAATCAAACCTCCTGCCTCATCCTCCCAAGCAGCTGGGACTGTAGGTGTACGGAGACAAGTTCTCACTCTTGCTCAGGCAAGTCTCAAACTCCTGAGTTCAGGCAGTCCTCCCACCTCAGCTTCCCAGAGTGCTAGGATTTTAGGCATGACTCCCAGCAAGAAGAATATTTAGATAAGTGCTTTTAATAAACTAAGGTCACCCTGGCTTGCTTGTGTTCAGGACAGTTGTAGCTTTGTCAGTGTCCCTTACTAGCACTCTTCCTCGTATCTGGCCTAACCTAGATCTTGGCTGTTGGCTACTTGTTGCGCATATTTTTGGCTGGTGATTTGGGAAGTCTGGTTGGTGCATCATGGGCTGATGTTTCTTCCCTCATTTTCCATACTTGTCAGAATTTCAAATGGTGAAAACTAAAGAAAATATTTTCTGCCTCCTTTTCTCTTTATGCTACCTTCCGGGTAACTTCTTAGATCTAAGTTCTGTTGCCCCAATTCTCTCTTTAGGCATGTCTTACCTACTATTTAATTAACATCGAGTTTTGAATTTTGTTGATTATATTTTTCATTTATAAAGTTCTGCTCCTTCAAATCTACCTCTGTTGATAGTGAATTTCTTTTTTAATGTCTGTAATCATTTTAAATGTAGTTATTGTAGCAGTCTTTCATATTTTCTGACGTTTACTGTAGTGTGCTTATGGTGGATTATTCCCTCATGTGTTCCGTAATTCTGTGTTGTGAGCTCATTTTAAAACAGGCTTTATCTGTGGGACTCCTGGAGATTGAGAGTGAGTCTTCTCAGAGAATATTGCTAATCTGTGTCCATCTTTAGTTAAACTTTCTCAGCTTGGGGTTTCTTGGGCCACATGTATTGTAAATTCAAACCTCAAATCCTCATGAAAGCAGGTCTGTGTTTGTGAAAGTTCACGGACATTGTTTTTCTATCTCAGACCCAGCATGCCCAATCCAAAACATACACTTCTCTGTTATTTCCATGCAATGATGAGTGAATTCATTCCGTTCTTTCATTCAGGGTATTGTTCTTCAGAAGCCTTATTCCTTACCTCACCAGGCCTAATGCTTTGTTTTCTGTCCTCTGATCCCAAGTCATCCCCAGCTTCCACTCAGACTTAGCATTCTGGCTTTTTGTTTCTTTCTTTTAATGCATATGAGTGATGGTGGGGGTAGAGAGATCAGGGAATTTACTTTATTGGTTTCCTAGTTATCCTAAAAGAATGTTTGTTACTGCTAACTAGCATTTCCAAGTTTTTAGAACAAATGGGAGAGGTTTCACATTAATTTGTGCACCTTGATGCCAAAAACAAGCCAGTACAGAAAAAAAAAATCTATTTTTTCCAATATATAAAAATTTTTCTAAATATGTGTATGTGTATATACATATATATAATTCCTATATATAGTAGAAGTTTGGATATATCTAGTTGCTTAATCAGTCACTTTTTAAAAATTTATATAATTAATTCTTTTACATTAGTTCAAATATTAAAAAGTGTAAGACTATAGTCTCGGCATCTTCAGCTCAGTGGTTAGGGCGCCATCCACATACACTGAGGCAGGCGGGTTTGAACCTGGCCAGGGCCTGCTAAACAACAGCGACAACTGCCACAACAACAAAAATAGCCAGGCATTGTGGCAGGCGCCTGTAATCCCAGCTACTTGGGAGGCGGAGGCAAGAGAATTGCTTAAGCCCAAGAGTTTGAGGTGGCTGTGAGCTGTGACGTCATGGCACTCTACCGAGGGCGACATAATAAGACTCTGTCTCAAAAAAAAGAAAAAAGTGTGAGACTACAGTGAAATCTTTCTTCTACCCTTTGTCCTCTTTCTGCCTAATTTCCAATTCTCCTAGCAGGTAACCACTATTACTGATTCCTTAGTTTTTTCTTCTGAACATCTTTTTATACATATACGCCAATAAGAATATGACATTTTCTTTTCCCTTTTTTTGGTAACCTGATGGTAGTATAGCATATCATGCTTTATACTTCTTAATGAGGCACATTAACAGTATATCCTGGAGATCTTCCATGCCAGTCTCATAATAAGCTTCCTTATTCTTTTTGTTGTTTCAGTGTATAGTTGTACCAGTCAGTTGACAAATGTTTAATCTGTGGCTGTTTCTGTGAGTTTTTGGTCACAGGACTCACACAGATTATTCTCAGATGCAATTTTCTTTCATTTCTTTTTTCTTTAATAACATATCTTCTCTTCCATTTACCCAGGATCAACTTGCAGCAGACATGTACAACTTCATGGCCAAAGAAGGGGAGTATGGCAAATTTTTTGTTACGGTGAGCACCTTCTTTTGAGGGAAATGTGAAAGCATTGTAAAAATTGAGTCATTTTAGCTTTTTTTGCAAAAGATTTCATTTTTAGTTTTGCTCAGTCATTGTGTGTGTGTCCATCCAATGCTAACGTTACTTTTGTTTTTGAATGTGGGTTTGTTCTCAGTTATTAGAAGCCCAAGCAGATTACCATAGAAAAGCATTAGCAGTCTTAGAAAAGGCCCTTCCCGAAATGCGAGCCCATCAAGGTAATGTAACCTGCGTGCGGCTGATGCCTCCTTCTTGCCTCTGCCACTTCTGCCTGGGTTCTCTTTTGCCCTGACTCCTCTGCATGTGTTTCCCCTGGAGAAAGCTTCTCTGCCTAGGAGGGTACTATTTCCTGGCATAATTTTGTCTTTCTTGCTTCATTCTCTAATTTCTTCCAAACCCAAATTAACATACTAATGGAACAGTTGTAGTTCTTTTGAAACCTTCAGCTGAAGAGAAAGCTGGCCCCTTTGTGGGAGGGCCTGTATGTTTTGATGTCTTTGATTGGCTTGAAAAAGTCGAGCGGCTAATTATCCTTTTCCAAATCAGTTATTTGTTCCATAAGGCTTAATTCTGGCTCTGTGATTCCAAGAAGATCCATTCTAGGGAAATATTTTGGACTTACCATGAGAGAATTTTATAAGCCAGCACTTAAAACATATTGCTAAAGTCACATTAGCAGTCATTACATAAATAACATTGGATCATAAGATCATGACCATTTCTTTCAGGCCCCTACTTTTTCTTTACATAGGTTCTTATTCTTATCACCATTAATATTTTTCCTACTGTATTCAAGCACGTTGTAGGTTTTACCCAAAAGTTGTGAGTAGACCGAACTTTAGTTTTAAGGTGAATCTCTAAAACTTCTTTATCCTCACTAAAGCTTCTGATCCCACTTCTCCCTTATTTACTGGCAGAGATGACTGCAAGTTGTTGAGGCAGAAATTTCTTGCCTGTGTTTGGATCTGTTGTGCTTTTCTGCTTATGGAGTAGATCTGACATTTGGAGCTCCCCCTGCAAAATCACTGGTCTTGGGCTGAGAGGGGATCAGGACAAGTGCTGGGTGTGACGACTATGTGATGTAAGTGTGTGGGTGGAGGGTGCTGTGGGTGTGCACACACTAGCACCCTGAAGAATGCCACTTCCCCAAAGTTTCAGGAAGTCCTAACAGAGTCTGGCTTTGCACCTGAAAGTTTTTGATTATGAAATCAGAAAATTTCATGTCTTGACTAACCCCATAGCCAGGTCTTTGGTGATCTCAGGTGCAACATGTCTGATTTCCTCAGCCACTGCCCTGCTTTCCTAAATGATGCAGTTTTCTAGTTCCTGGAAGGTGGCACTGGGTCATGGTGCAAAGGAATGAAGACACTGGGAAGTGTTCCACATTCCCAGGGACAGACTCTCCGGGCAGTTCAGAGTATTAAGAACATGTATTTGTGAGATACCCACTGTGGGTGAGTCCTGCTTGGGACAAGATAGTAGATACATCATCATCTTAGCCATTGAGTGACTTACAGTCCGATTTGGAGTTGACTAACAAGCAGAAAAACAAGAAGATTGGATTTCTTGAGCAGTCCCTTTTATAAAATTCACATTCTTGTTTTTTCACCAAGGCTATTTTCCATAGAGAACAGGGAGGGGACAGGTCAGAGTTTAGGATGGAACAGAAGGAGCAGGAAAGTGAGGTAAACAGCCAGTGGAGGACGTGTGATCCACCTTGTATGCTAATGGCACCCTCCAACTCTGCGAGTCTTCCTGCCCACCTCTCCTGTAGACCTGTCTCCTCTTCCCGTCTTGTCTTCTGTTTTCAGAAGGGCCCAGTGTGTCCTTGCTATAGAAAGAATGTGTGATGGCCCCTGCCACTCCCCACGCCCCTGTAGACTCTGGTCTCACATTCAAGGGCGGCTGGTGGTTATGCTGTACCTCCCTGTCCTAAATGTGGTGCCCATTTAATCTCATCGTCTTTCATTTTTATGACTTCTTCCCACCTGCTGCCTACATTTTCTTACCACCTTCCCACCCCTTAACCCTTTGTAATCTGATTTCAACTCCCAGTTGCTCTGCTATTTAAAACACACACTCACACACTGCAATTCCCCAAGGACCAGCCGCCTCTTGTCATGTCCTAGCAGTTGGTGTGATGTAGGCCATCTCTTCCTGGTTACAGTTTTTCCTCCTTCGATGTGATTTTCTTCTTCCATTCCTAGGACTCTGCATTCCTTCGTTTCTGTCCCCACCCCCCAAATCAGCCTTTTCTGAGGTCCAGTCCTTGCTCCTGTCTTCTCTTTCCTTCCTCACTCTCCCTTTTCCCTGGAAGTCGGCTAACTTTCACAGCTTTGCTTCTCGCCTGCACCTTCATCCTCACAGCCTCCTTCGCGTCAGTTCCCTTTCATAACTGGCTTTCACCTTAAACTGCATGGATCTCAAAGGGCAAACTGATTCTCCCTCCATATTAGCTGTCCTTTCCTCTCTCCGTGTCTCCCTCATGCCACCTCTCTCAGAACAGTCTGGGTCTGAGAATTCAGGCCCTCTTCTCCCTCTCTCCCCCAGCCGACTGCTGGGCCTGTCATCTCACTCTATACTTTGTCTTCCTCCCTCCGGCTCACTTTGCTCTGCCTTCCTCCCTCCGTGCTCCCTCCGGCTCGCTTTGCTCTGTGCTCTGCCTTCCTCCCTCTGTGCTCCCTCCGGCTCTCTTTGCTCTGCCTTCCTCCCTCCGTGCTCCCTCCGGCTCGCTTTGCTCTGTGCTCTGCCTTCCTCCCTCCGTGCTCCTTCTGGCTTGCTTTGCTCTGTGCTCTGCCTTCCTCCCTCCGTGCTCCTTCTGGCTTGCTTTGCTCTGTGCTCTGCCTTCCTCCCTCTGTGCTCCCTCCGGCTCTCTTTGCTCTGCCTTCCTCCCTCGGTGCTCCCTCCAGCTCGCTTTGCTCTGTGCTCTGCCTTCCTTCCTCCGTGCTCCCTCCGGCTTGCTTTGCTCTGTGCTCTGCCTTCCTTCCTCCATGCTCCCTCCGGCTCCCTTTGCTCGGTGCTCTTATCACCTTGTGCGTGAGCTTGGGATAGAAATGCCCAAACTTACGGTTCCTGGTCTTTTCTCAGCCTGTTTCCCTCCACAACATGTATTTGCCTATTTCTTGGCACATATTCTTATGACACCTCTTCCAAGCTTACTTCTTTGAGAAGACTTCTCTGACACGTGACGTCAACAGTAAACGCTTTTGTCTCAGGAATTGCGCTAGCATTTATGGTCTGCCCCAGAAGTCGCAAACAGCTGTATCTCATTAAAAATGTTTTTTTAATTAGTTGCCATCATTTAAAACCCAGGCACATAATGACCCTGATTTCTGGCTTCACTTGGAATTTCAGAACATCTATCTGGTGACTCTGGGTCTGCTTTCCCGTGAGGCAACATGGGTCTGACGCTGTGGAGCGGTGCCCGCCCCCCCTTGGAGACTGTGCATGTACTCTCTTTCCTGGCCCCTGCAGACAATTGCATTTGTGACCATTGATCTGCCGTGACTTAGCAAACATGTCTCGTCTTATCACTGTTCTATGTTTACATGTCTGTCTTGTATTTCCTTCACAATTTGCTCTCGTCCTGAGAGTGGGGAGTCTCTATGAACTTCATGTGCCATTGCAGTGCCCGGCACATAGTAGGTCTGCTGTTTGAGACCCCAGCACCCAAGGTAGAATTTGCCTTATGACTAATCTCTAGGTCGGTGGTTTTCCTGCATCCTCTGCCAACATTACAGCAAGATAGGGGGTGGTGGGACATGCTCTGTTCAGTATTTACTAGAAAGTTTTGGCACAGGTTTGGAGTATGCCCACCCCTCAGCATCCCAGAGCCAGGCCTGTGGTTGAGGAGATGACAGGTGTCATTTGCAGACCTCTCCTGAGGGGTTCCAGTGGAGCCCCAGGGGATTGGTTATGTGGCCATTTTCAGCCTGTGTTGAGTATCTTTGCTTTAGATAAAAGGGACAAAGTAGTCAGATAAGATTGGCCTCTGAGAGGACTATCATAGCGCTGTGTCCTCTGTGAAGGGCCAGGCCCCTGGATGGTTTTTCTGTTACTACTGGGCTGAGGCTGAGCCAGAGACAGGAGACTCCCAACTGCCCTGGGTTGGCTGGTGGCCTGCTTCTTGTTCTTGTCCCTGGCCTGCCTTCTCCTCGCCCTTTTATCAACCTTTACCCCACTTGCTCTTACACCATTCCCTTGTGCAAGCTCTCAGGGGTGCAGATTTGTGGATTTTATTTTCTTCCTTCCCCCGTATGCAGATTATTTGTAAGCCTGTGCCCTGCTGTGATATAGGGGAGCGTGTGAATGTTACCACTGCCCGATCCACCTCTGTAATAGCTGAGTAGGGGACCACTGTCCATCAAAGGTGCTCTCTTAGTGTTGGGGAGAATTAAGTGTTTCTCCTTGGGGGAGTTTCTGCTTTGCTTCTGTGAGCTTCTCAGGCAGCACTATTCCCACGGGCAGACCACATCCAACCTAATACTTCTTATTCTAATTTGATAATATCCATTTTCTAAATTCTTCTTTCTGTTTTACTGCTTTATTACTGTATATATTTCTGCTAAGCTGCCTCAGAGGACCTGAAAATAATCTAGAAGATCGCTTTACTGCTGTTAGCACAGCCTTCAGCCTAAGCTGCTCCAGGGCTGCCGCTGCTGCATTTTTTTCAACTCAGAATTTTTCGGGCCTATCTGGGGGTGTGGCGTTGGAAGCGCTGCATGTCACAGAGATGTTGCATTTGACACAATTTCACGCTGGCCATCTGTAGTCTTATATGCTTGACTTGTGTTTGAAATTTTGAGATTATTTTCATGCTCTCATTGAAAGAGTCTGTTTCTTGTCTCCTAGCTAGAAGGACAATGCTGCTTTTCATGTCTAGAATAACTTCTTTTCAGTGACAGTTGTGTGCTCTGATACATCCTCTGTGTTAATATGGGCGCGATGCAGGTGCACAGCCCTGCTCCCTTCACCTGGACTCCACGTGGGGCACCATGCAGATTGCTTAAGGCTGCTGTTCCACAAGTAACTGCCTCAGCCTGGCACACAGTTTGTGCTCCAGGAGATAGTAAATAACAAAAGCAAATAGAATAGACATATTCCCTTTTCTCAACACCTCCATTACCAGACTGCTAGGAAAGTCCCCTTTGGGAGTCTGGGGACAAAATAGCTTGGTAATAGCATGAGGTTGTTTGGTGTTTAACAGAATGATTTGCTGCTCTAGATAAGTGGGCGGAAAAGCCAGCTTTTGGGACTCCTTTGGAAGAACACCTGAAACGGAGTGGGCGCGAGATCGCGCTTCCCATCGAAGCCTGTGTCATGCTACTCCTGGAAACAGGCATGAAGGAGGAGGTGAGAGGCATTTTGTGGTCCTGCACACCAAGTCTCTGTGCCTTCACAGAACACCATGCTCTCTGCCATCCCCGGCTCCCCTCTCTTACACAGCCACTATGGGTTTTATGTAGACCAGCAGCTTTCAGACTTCTGTCATCATGACCCACATTTTTAATTGAGGCGCTACACATCTTACCTTATAAAGGTTTTATGGGACCATATTTACCTTTCCTACTTGCGTTATACCCTGACTTTTTTTTTTTTTAGTCTTGTTTCATTTTAAACTCTGGTTGTGATTTGCAGCAATGGATTTCCTGATGCGCTTACGGGCCAGAACTTCCATGAGATTTAGTTTTTAATAGCAAGCCTCTATGGCAACAATCTTATATTTGTGTATTACTATGCAATTTTTTTTGAGGGGAAGAAGGGAGCATTTACATACTTTGTTTCATGGGATTCTTACCAAAAAATCCCCAGAAACTAAGCAAGGCAGTTCTCATCACTCTTCTTGTATAGATAAGGAAGTCACCACACAGGGAGTTCACTCCGGGTCGCGGCAAGAATTAAAATGCAAACTTTAAAACTTTAAAAACTTTTTCCTTTTTAAAACTCTTTATTGAAATATAATGCACAAACAGAAAAGTGTGCACATCATAGGTAAATAGCTTGATGAGTTTTCACAGCTAATGTGCTCCAGGAGATAGTAAATAACAAAAGAATTAAAAGCCAGATAGTAATAACAAAAGAATTAAAAGAATTCACACCCAGGCAATCAGTGCCCAGTTCAAGGAACACCCTGAAAGGAAAGCCCTCCTTGTGTTTACTTCCAGTCACTTCCCCTGTCCCAGCTATGTGACCTCTGCTTCTACAAGCTGAGGTCAGTGCTGCTCATCTGGGACCAGATTTGCTCCCCAGGAGACATTTTTGATTATCACACTAGGGAGAAGAGTTTCACCACTGGCTTATATAATGTATGGGACAGCCCCACAGCAAAGAAGTATCCAGCCCAAAGTGTCAGTAGTGCTGAGACCAGCGAACCCTACCTAGATAAATTTTCTTTAAAATTGAAGTCTTTTTAATTCCTGGTTTGATATCCTTCATTCTCCTGCCTCTCCAGTTGACACTTCTTCTGTTCTCTACTTTTCCTAAGTAGCATTTAGGGGAGTGAAAGTGACTTGCAGCCGAGTCCATTTTTCTTGAGTTTATTAATTTATTGATTTTTGAGACAGAATCTCACTATGTTGCCCTTGGTAGAGTGCCATGGCGTCACAGCTCACAGCAACCTCAAACTCTCGGGCTTAAGCAATTCTCTTGCCTCAGCCTCCCAAGTAGCTGGGACTACAGACGGCTGCCACAACTCCCAGCTATTTTTGTTGTTGTTGCAGTTGTCGTTGTTTAGCAGGCCCGGGCCAGGTTCGAATTCCCCTGCCTCCATGAATGTGGCCAGCGCCCTAACCCCTGAGCTGCGGGCGCTGAGCTACTTAAGTGTTTTTTTAAAATACTAAATTTAGAAAATCTGTAGCAGTCAACCTTGTGGAAGTACATACCTTGCGCAATTGTAAAATCTTTTAGATGGATTTTTAATAGGCACAGGTATTTTAATAATGAGGCAGATCAAGAGCTCTGTTCTTTACAAGTCACTCTGCTCAGGGTACAAACTTGGACCTCTTCTTTCCTCCTAACTGTTCTGCAAGGCAGGCAGGTGTACTGAAGTTGGGAAGGGGAGTGGGGCTCCCTTCCATCAGGCCATACTGCTGCTTAGTGTAAGATTCCCCATCTGCTCTTGATGCCAATGGCTTTTCATTGTCTTTAGGGCCTTTTCCGAATTGGCGCCGGAGCCTCCAAGTTAAAGAAACTGAAAGCTGCTTTAGACTGTTCTACTTCTCACTTGGATGAGTTCTATTCAGACCCCCACGCAGTAGCAGGTGAGCTCTAAGGAGTTTCTGCAAACTGAGTCACCCTCAAAGTGATGGGCGAGTCTCCTGATAAAATGCCTTATGGTATAATGTAATGTATACATACACACCCCTTTTCTGTTCCCTTTGTTTGTTTGTTGTGTATTAAGTAATGGTGAAAGTAGATAACAATGCAAATATTTTGGAGATCATGCTGCATAATGATGTTTCAGTTGAAGATCAGCCAAAATGTACAATTGTGGCCCATGTGATTATAATGAAACTGAAATTTTTTTTTGAGACAGAGTTTCACTATGTCGCCCTTGGGAGAGTGCCATGGTGTCACAGTTCACAGCAACCTCTAATTCTTGGAGAATCAGCGATTCTCTTGCCTCAGCCTACAGGCGCCTGTCACAACACCTGGCTATTTTTGTGTTGCAGTTGTTGTTTAGTTGGTCCAGGCCGGATTCCAACTGCCAGCCTGGGTGTATGTGGCTGGCGCTGTAACCACTGTGCTATGGGCACTGAGCTGAAACTAAAAAATTTCTGTTGCCTAGTGATGCAGCTGTAGCTATCATAATGTCTAAGTGCAGTGCATTACCTTTTCTGTGTTTAGATATACAAAGACTGAAAATTCTGTTACAGTTGCCCATAGTGTTCAATATAGTAACATGCTGTGTAGGTTTGTAACCTAGAAGAAACAGACTGTACCATCTAGCCTAAGTGTGTAGTGGGCTCTAGGTTTGTATAAAGTGCACTTTATGTTTGCATAGCAACAAAATCACCTAACAAGGGCCTGAATTTGTTTTATGAGCATTTCATTCTCTAACCACTCCTGCCAATTTATGATATTTTTTATATGCCATGAAACGTTGTGATTGAAATAATTTCGATTTGCAAAATAATGTGTCCTGAGATTCTCAGCCTTACCCCTTTTTGTATTCAAAGAGAGCATTAATTATTTCAGGTGCTTTGAAGTCCTATTTACGGGAATTGCCAGAACCTTTGATGACTTTTAATCTGTATGAAGAATGGACACAAGTTGCAAGGTAACTTTAAGAACACAGAATTTTGAAAGTTAAAGGAAGTGATGTAATACTGTATCCTATTTATAAATCATTTTCAAGGATCATAAAGTAACCTTAAATAATATGTGCCCCAGTTCTTATTAATGTTTAGAGTAAAATATCAAGTATTATAATTATTAGTGTAGGAAGGTCATCACTTTTATATTGATTTAAATTTGTGTGATTTATATGGATGAAGACATAGTTGTGTCCATGTTAATGAACTAGGTTGATCTCTATATTGAAAGCCGTGTAACTAGGACAGGTGTCATATTGACCAGAGGCAATGTGCCTGACAAGCCGCACTCCAACTCAGCGATGCTATAATGCAGTTGACCCTTGATTAACATGGCATTAGGGGCGCTGACCCCCATGCAATTGAAAATCCTCATACAACTTTTGGCTCCAGAAGTTTTCTTTTCTTTTTTTTTTTTGTTGCAGTTTGGCCAGGGCTGGGCTTGAACCCGCCACCCTCGGCATATGGGACCGGTGCCCTACTCACTGAGCCACAGGCGCCGCCCCTGGCTCCAGAAGTTAACTACAAATGCTTAGCTACTAGTATCCTACAGTTGTCCAGAAGCCTTACTGAGAACATAAGTCATCAGTTAAAATGTATTTTGTATGTTTGTATGTATTATACTATATTCTTACAATAAAATAAGCTGGAGAAAAGAAAATGTTATTAAGAAAATCATAAGGAAGAGAAAACCGTGTGTACTATTCATTAAGCACAAGTGGTTTATCATAAAGGTCTTCAGCCTTGTCTTCATGCTGAGGAGGAGCAGGAGGTAGCGGAGGGGTTGGTTTTGCTGTCTTAGGAATGGCAGGTTCATCCTCAAGTTTTTTTCAAATTGTTTCAAATCTCCAAAAAAAAATTCCAATATAATTATTGAAAAATATCTGCATGTAAATGGATCCTGTGTTGTTAACTGTGTAATGTGACATTACTCATAATAATATTTACTGAGCATTTACTATGTGCTAAGTACTGTGCTTACACTATTCTTTATACCCTTTACCTCCTGTTATCCTTAATTCACACCCTAAAAGGCAGATGTTGTTCATATTTGCAGATGAGGAAACTAAGGCTTGGGAAGGAGTAGGGCCAAGGAAGTAGCAAGTAATGGGCAGAGCTAGAAATCAAGACTCAGACTTGTCGGAGCCAAACACTGTATGTTCCTATTCTTTGTCCCTTTCTCTCCTCCCTTGCCTTCAGTCTGTCTAGAAATGGTTGGTTTTAAGCAGGACAGCCCTTATTTAAAAAGTCATAGAGGCAGCCGGTCACAGTGGCTCACGACTGTAATCCCAGCACTTGGGAGGCTGAGGCAGGTGGATTGCCTGAGCTCACAGGTTCGAGATTAGCCTGAGCCAGGGCAAGACCCTGTCTTTAAAAATAGCCAGGCGTTCTGGCAGGCGCCTGTAGTCCCAGCTACTTGGGAGGCTGAGGAAAGAGAATCGCTTGAGCCCAAGAGTTTGAGGTTGCTGTGAGCTATGATGCCATGGCACTCTACCAAAGGCGACAAAGTGAGACTGTCTGAAAAAAAAAAAATCACCGAGGTTTCTTTTTGGCCTGCCAGACTGCCTCCTATCGCCTTTCCCCGTGTAGTTCTGACTTGTTTCCTCTGTAAGGTGCCTAATTCCTCATCCTAGGGCAAGAAGAACAAATCTTACCTCCACTCCTGTCCCCTTCCCCCATCAGTAGACGGTTTCCTGTTCCCCTCAGATAGGCCATGATTAGATTCAAGCTGCCTGTTCTTATCAGTCATACTCCAGGGTCTGTGAGTCCACTCCTTGTCACATTAGCTAGGTATTTGCATTTGAGCTTTTCTCTCTAATTGTGGCATTAGAGACTTTGTCTCTGGTGGATGGGAAGGGTTTTAAGTTCAGAGACAAGTTCTTAGTCATCATTTCATTGCCGTATCCTTGGAACCCAACACACAGTGTGAGAGAGGAGAGTTGTGGGATTTCTGTTACCGGGTAGCCGCCTTCTTTCTTCTGACACTCAACTATTCTTTCTAAGACCCCTAAACTCTTCCTTGTCAGGAAATAAATTTTAAAAGGAAGATATCTGTTGGCGTATTGATTCCATGGTGTAGAAATGTCAACAAGGGCTTACTTCCAGGTGACACAAGGACTGTCCTCTAAAGTAAATTATGTTGAACACTTATCCATAACTTTCCAGAGTGGTTCAGTTCTGGAGGATGTTTGAAGTCCAAAGCAGCATTAAGGAGATAATATATAACATTCTTATCCCTAGTAGGCAGAATTGACTCCACTCTATAGGTCCCTTTTTTGTGTCTCTGAAAGTTTGTACGTTGCAACTATATAGTGCAAGAGCTCTTTTTTTTTTAGAGACAGAGTCTCACTTTGTTGCCCTCAGTGGAGTGCTCTGGCATCACAGCTCACAGCAACCTCCAGCTCTTGGGCTTAGGTGATTCTCTGGCCTCAGCCTCCTGAGTAGCTGGGACTATAGGCACCCGCCACAACACCCGGCTATTTTGTTGTTGTTGCCGTTGCATTTTGGCTGGGGCCAGGTTTGAACCCGTCACCCTCGGTATATGGGGCCGGCGCCCTACCCACTGAGCCACAGGTGCCACCCAAGAGCTCTTGTAATTGCTATACAACAGAGATGGACTTCTTGGTCTGAAACCTTTGAGTGGTGTTGAGAGCAAGGAAAGACCTAGAGATATGGGTGCCTGGGAGTGTGGCCAAGTGATCTGTGTCTGAGCTATACTTAGGGTAGAAGATCTGGGCTCCATGAAGCCATATATTAATATACACATTTTCTAGATGGAGCCTTCTGTTTCTGGTCTGTTGTACACTAAGAATTGATCTTGGTGGTTTTGCAGAGTTATGTCACTGAAGCCATGAAATCATTCAGTCAAATCACCACTCTTATCCTGGTTTGCAAATCAGATTATGAGTCTTGCTGAGGTTCCCTAACTGCCTCCAAATCTGTTTAATTCCAAAATCTGTGCTGTTTTCCAGGTGGGATTTATTTTTCAAATGGAAGCATCACTATTAATATGGCATATTGATAAAGATATTATGAATATGTATTTTAATAAATCATTATGCTTTAAAAATGTTTTTTCTCAGTGTGCAAGATCAAGACAAAAAACTTCAAGATTTATGGAGAACATGTCAGAAGTTGCCACCACACAATTTTGTTAACTTTAGGTATGTATGGTTGAGTCACAATGACTCTGAAATGAAGATACGTTTAATTCCCAGCAGAGACACAATTTTATTCAAGCATACTTGGCACATTAAAAAAAATACTTTGGGTAGCGCCCGTAACGTAGCTCAGTGGGTAGGACGCCAGCCACATACACTGAGGCTGGTGGGTTCAAGCCTGGTCCGGGCCTGCTAAACAGCGACATACGTGCTTTCATATATGCTACCTAATTTATTTTAAATTGAGCATAAATCATCCTACTAAATAAAATTTCAAGGAATAGAGATTATGTATTACTTTATGGAATAATTATCATACTAAGAAAATTTACCACATTCCCATGGCTCAGAATTCAAAAGGCATACAATAAAAAACCACTCCTGTGTGGGCGGCGCCTGTGGCTCAGTGAGTAGGGCGCCGGCCCCATATGCCGAGGGTGGCGGGTTCAAACCCAGCCCCGGCCAAACTGCAACAAAAAAATAGCCGGGTGTTGTGGCGGGCGCCTGTAGTCCCAGCTGCTCCGGAGGCTGAGGCAAGAGAATCGCATAAGCCCAAGAGTTAGAGGTTGCTGTGAGCCGTGTGACGCCACGGCACTCTACCCGAGGGTGGTACAGTGAGACTCTGTCTCTACAAAAAAAAAAACCACTCCTGTTCCCATCCCCCACTGTGAGCCCACTATTCTGAGACACAAATGTGTACAGTTTCTTACATAGTCTCTCAGCAAGAGTTAATGCACATTAAGCAAACACATTCAAAGCAAATATGTGTACATAAATACATGCATACGTATTTTCATCCCCGTCCCTATTTGAAAAACCAAATGGTAGTGTATATGGTAAATAGCATTCTCCCCTTTGCTTTCTTTGCTTAACATCTTAATGTATTTGCTTAGTACATCTTGGAGATTATTTCCTTTCAGTACAAAATTAATTTGTTAAGGTTGCAGAGTTCTCCACTGTATGGATGTACTGTAATTTACTTAGCTAAAAATAAAATAAAATAGTTATTAGATAGATAGTTGGGTTCTTAATGTTTTGCACTTATACACATAATATTGTACTTATACATAAGAGCGTGTATCTGTATGATAAATTGGATCTTTTATAATTATAAATACAAATACTGGTTTCTTTAAGCAGTATACCTATGCCTGCATTTTTGTGTTAAAAACATATTGACAGGCTCTGTTCCTGTGGCTCAAGCATCTAAAGCACCAGCCACATATACCTGAGATGGCGGGTTCGAATCCAGCCCGGGCCCACCATACAACAATGACGGCCGCAACCAAAAAAATATCTGGGCGTTGTGGCGGGCGCCTGTAGCCCCAGCTACTTGAGAGGCAGAGGCAGGAGACTCGCTTGAGCCCAAAACTTGGAGCCCAGAAGTTGTGAGCTGTGATGCCACGGCACTCTACCCAGGGCGACAGCTTGAGGCTCTGTCTCAGAAAAAAAACCCCAACAAACAAACATATATTGACAGCCAGGCTTAGTGGCTCATGCTGTAATCTCAGCACTTTAGGAGGCCAAAGAGGAAGGAGCATTTGAAGCCAGCAGTTCAACACCAACCTGGGCAACATAGCAAGACCCTCTCTAATAAAAATAAAATAAAAATTAGCCAGACATGGTTGTATGTACTGGTAATCTCAGCTACTTGGGAAGCTAAGGGAGAAGGATCACTTGAGCCCAGGAATTTGAGGCTGTAGTGAGCTGTGATCTTGCCACTGCACTCCAGCCTGGGCGGCAGGAAGATCCTGTCTCTAAAAAATATGTATATGCAGAGGATGCCAAAACAATGTATACACATCTTAAGACAGGAAAAAAACTGTATTAAATTTGTAATACCCAAGTCATGTTTGATTTCTGCAATTACAAGAGGTGCTCAATGAGATTTATTCATCTCTTGTTATCAGTACATGTTGAACATTACAATTTTTTTTTTCTTTTTTTTTTTTTGGTTTTTGGCCAAGGCTAGGTTTGAACCCACCACCTCTGGCATATGGGACCGGCGCCCTACTCCTTGAGCCACAGGCACCGCCCAAACATTACAATTTTAATAGTTGTTTTCCTTTCTTAAAATGTGTATATATTATTTTGGTATCCTCTGTACATGTATTAAATATATATGTATTATGCATATGTATGTATGTATATGCATACATTGAGCCCACTATTAATCACAATACAATTTGGAAGTAGAATAAGGACACAAACACAAAGGAAAAATAGATTAGAAATAAACAGCAAACAGTGATGAGCTATTGAAATTTATATTTGAGCTATTTTTCTTTTTTCCAGTTTTTGGCCGGGGCCAGGGTTGAACACACCACCTCCGGTACATGAGGCTGGCGCCCTACTCTTTTGAGCCACAGGTGGTGCCCTGAGCTATTTTCTTCTTCCAAGCCCTTTAGTCTGTTTTCAGAAACAAAAAACACAAGAAATTTATAAAATGCTTCATCTGAGCCAGTTTCTGACTGCAGAACACTCTGCAGTTAGCAGCTGAACATTGGAGGTTGAACACCCGAGCAGTAAGGGCATCCCTCCCTGCAGATATTTCAGAGAAGACGCTTCAGCCCCTCCTCTTTTATTCCATAGGTATTTAATCAAGTTCCTTGCAAAGCTTGCTCAGACTAGTGACGTTAATAAAATGACTCCTAGCAACATTGCGATTGTGTTAGGCCCTAATTTGTTATGGGCCAAAAATGAAGGGTAAGTAACATTTTCCAATATCTTACTATTTTAATTTCTTCTTTCCCCCAATAATATGAGTAGAAGTATAATTTGGGCTACACATTCTAGATTCAGCTGCACCACAGGGTGTTCTGAAGTTGATTTTTTCCAGCCAACATTCTCAGGACATACCTATGAGTGTGAGCTGGGTGCTGCCCTGGATGCTGGTCACGTGGGGATGTAAGGTCATTGTTCTAGTCCTCAGAGAGCCCCTGCTCTGCAGCAGTTGAGCAGCAGTTGAGCTACAGCACGGTGATAAGATGTACACACATCAGACTATAGTGAGGACAGAACTTTACATCTACCCTTTCAGGGTGTCTTTCTGGGCCTGAGAATTAAATTGACATAGATTAACAGGAGAAAAGCATACAAGTTCCCATATACATGGGAACCCCCACAGGAAAATGAAGACCCAAAGAAGCAGCTAGAGCTGATCACTTACACACTAAGTTGGACAAAAAATAGTAAATTATGAAAACATGACAGGGCAAAGGGCTTGGGCTAGGGCCGTTAACTGTGGAGAGGTGTCTAGGAAGGTAGGGATTACATTAACACATTTTGTAGATAAGATTTCCCCTAGCCTTGACTCCCCATCTCTACTGGTCATTTATCATATGGGAGTTTATCTCCTGCTTTCAGGAAGAAAAAGGAAGGTCCAAGCGCCTTCTTGCATCTGCTATTTTTCAAGTGCCTTTAAACTAAAAATATCCTTATGCCAAAGGGACTTACTTTGGGGTGGCATTATTTTGCCACCCTTAGTATCACAGATATTATAAAGTATGGTGGCAACGCAGATGAAGAAATGTAATTCAGGCTGAAAAGTTCGGGGAAAGTTCTGGTTAGGAAGTGGCACTTGAACTGTACCTTGATGAATTAATAGTTTCCTACAATTGGGATCTGGATGAGCATTGCATTACGAGCATGAGGGCCTGGCTTCCAGCATTGAGGGGAATGTGTGTGGCCATGTATAACTTGAAGATGAGACATGAGGCTGTAACTGGGTAGGCCAGAGCCAGGTTATGAAGAGCCTCAGCCTCACATATCTTGCTGAGATGTTTGACGCTTATTTTCTAGGTCATGGGTGGTCATCAAGGCTCCTAAGCAGGGGGTTGACTTATTAAATTATATTTGGAAAGATAGTTTTGTTGGCATTGAGAAATGTAGATTGAATAGAGGTGAGGGTTCAGGGAAATCTCCCGGGAAATGGCCACTCTGTTGGTGACTTTTTGCTGGTCTCATTTGGTCCTCACAAATCACCTTTCAAAGCAGGTACAGGTATCTTCATTTTGGATGAGGATACTGAGTGTTGGAGAGATCAAGTAATTAACTTAAAGCAGCAGAGCAGGGAAGTGGTGGAGCTCAGGCCTTGGCTACACAGCCTGTGTTCTTATTTATCACCCTTCCCTACCTTCTGTCACTGCTAGTCAGCTTTGTGAAATCATGAGCCATTCAAGTTTTAAAAAGTGCAGTGACCTTTTTGAATCACAGTCTTTCATTCATCTACGCATACATGATTATTTACAAAGATCTAAAAGCAAAATTTAAGATAAGTAGATATACAGAATTAACTATATATGTCATATTTTATAGCTAATTAATTAAAGGTAGACTCAAGGGTTAAACATAAAAAGTGATGCCATGAACATGGCAGGTAAACATTTGTTAGCTTCTGGGATAGGGAAGAATTTTCTAAGCATAAAAACAGTACAAGGGCTCGGAGCTCATAGCACAGTTGTTATGGCGCCAGCCACATACACCCAGGCTGGCGGGTTCGACCCTAGCCTGGGCCAGCTAAACAACAGTGACAACTGCAACAAAAAATAGCTGGGTGTTGTGGCGGGCGCCTGTAGTCCCAGCTGCTTGAGGGGCTGAGGCAAGAGAATCGCTTAAGCCCAAGAATGTGAGGTTGCTGTGAGCTGTGATGCCAAGGCACTCTACCGAGGGTGACATAGTAAGACTCTGTCTCAAAAAAAAAAAAGGTACAAGAAACAGTAAGTTTAATATTGATTTGTCTCTATAACAGCTAGAAATTTCTATATATCAGAAAGCATCTTAAACAAAAGGCAGTTCATAAACTAGGAACGAGTTCTTCCAAAAATATTCAGAATATATGAAAATGTCTTGTGAATCAATAGTTAAACAGTATATCTTCAAAAAGAAAAATTAGGAAAGAACATGAGAGGACTGTTTCTCCTAGTCCAGCAAGGTTCTGAGGCATAGAGACTGGTCAGGATCCAGATGGAGGGAAAGTGTGAAGGATAATTTGTAGGCAGAGCTTAACATTTTTAAGCTGGGATTTCAAAGGTGCTAGAACTGTTGGCTAGAAAATGGGATGAAAATGTTCTGGTGAGAAGAGAGGTCAAAGTGTAAAAAAAGGAGAGAAAAGAAGGCGGCTCCTGTGGCTCAACAGAATAGGGTGTTGGCCCCATATACCGGAGGTAATGGGTTCAAACCCAGCCCCGGCAAAAAAACGCAAAAAAAAAAAAGAAAAGATAGGTTTGAGACGGTCAGACCTAAGATTAAGCTTCTTGTGAATGGACTGTCCTCATTTATAAAATAGGTCTCAAAACACGTTGTTGTAAAAATCAAATGAGGGAAGACCCTGAGGCAGCCTGGTGGGTGCTCAGTAAGTGGCAGGCCTTCTGCAGGTTGTTGGCTTCTGTAGTATTCTGACTCCCAGCTAGAACATGAACTTGGCAGCAGGGTAACGATTCTTTCTTATTTTCTTCCTTTTGAACCCTGACATCAATCGCTTATAACTTCTGAACACTCATGTTGGGGCTGGTTCATGTATGTTATGACCATGTATGTTATGATTTCACTTCCACTCTTGACAAGTTTAACAAGATGTTTATGAATGTTTGTTTGTTGTTCTAATTCAAGTTCCAACATTCTCATTGTGGCACACAAAAACACAACGGTGAATGCCATTCAGCAGGACACCACCACACGTCAGCACAAACACAACTGTGAGACACAGATATGCCAAGGTTATGAAACCTTACTGAGTTATTTGTACAGTGCTGTCAATGTAAACACACAGTGGCAAGTTTTGAACTTAATTGTCAGATTCCTAACTGCTCACAGGGCCTGTGTACAGTGAAAACTGTTGGTTGTCAACAGTGCTGACTAAGGAGTGACAGCAGAGTCAGGGTAATTTTTTCCCCTGGGTGATCACTGAGGCCAGGACCTTGTGAACTTGATTATTTCATCTGTATTTAAATATTTTATCCTTTAAAATAATTGAATTGCCCTGATAAAACCAGAAATATTTAATTTTGTGAACTTCCTTTGCAGAACGCTTGCTGAAATGGCAGCAGCCACGTCTGTCCACGTGGTTGCAGTGATTGAACCCATCATTCAGCATGCCGACTGGTTCTTCCCTGAAGGTAATTATTTTACTTTGATTGACTGCCAAAGCAATACAGCAGTAGTATAAAAAGTCTTATAATGGCAGCTACTCAGAGGCTGACACAGGATTTCTCTTGAGGCCATGAGTTTAAGACCAGCGTTGGTAACATAGCAAGACCCCAAGACCCTATCTTTAAAGAAATGAAAAAAATTAGCCATGCTAGTGGCACATGGCTATAGTCCCACCTACTCGAGCCCAGGAGTTTGAGGCTGCAATAGGCTATGATTGTACCACTGCACTCTAGCCTGGGTAATAAAGTGCTAATCTTTTTTTAAAGATTAAAAAAAAAAAAAAAGTCTCCTTAAAGAAGAAAATATATCAGTAATCCCTTCCTGATTACCTAATTGTTTTCGTTTTTTTCACATTTCTTTCCAGACTTTGTTCATTTGTATTCGTATTTGAACATAATGGTAATCATATCATCTTGTTTTTCACTTAGCTTCAACTAAAAAATATTCAGCCAGTGTGCATTGAATACTCACTAGGTGCTACATGTTTGCCAGCGAGGCTTATAGTCTTCCCTGGAGGAACTCAGGCCACCAGAAAAGACAGCCACGTAAACAGATAAAATTATTGCACATGGTAGAGAGCTTTTTGTTTCTCTAGATTTTAGATTTGTGCAGTGATGGAATACAAAGCAGGAAAGGTCGACTGGGGAAAGTTGGTGAAGGTCTGAGTTGGCCATGTTGGGGAATTAGAATTTCATCCTGTAGGTGACAGGTTCTCAGATGACACTTGTTACGATCCTGGTATCCACAGAAGTTCTTGTGGCTTCCTTTAGCAGTACTGTTTGGTCAAGTGTTAGGAGTGGGGACCTCCCTCTCTTGCTTCCCGCAGGGGAACTCTGCTGCCGCATTCATTGTAGCCTAAGCCCCATGAGGCCAAGCTGTGCTCATCTTCACCACCAACTTCCCATCAGGAATCATGCCTCCCTTATGCAGGTTGCTGAATGAAGATGTGATAGATGGATTATTATTGCATTTTGCCCAACATTTCATTAAGGAAAATGATTCTTAGAAAAACTGCCTTAGAAATTATGGACCTGATGTTGCCTTTTATTTCTGTTTTATATCAGAGTATAAGTATCTTTCACTTTTAAAGATTCCAATAATCTATACTTATTGTCCTCTTCTGTGTTATAGAAGGTTTTGTTTTTCACTAAAGATAAAGCAGAAGGGTTTTGAAACTTACATTTTGGGTTTTTGTATTTTTTTTAGACAGTCTCACTATGTTGCCCTTGGTAGAATGCCATGGCATCACAGCTCACAGCAACCTCAAACTCTTGGGCTTAAAGCAATTCTCTTGCCTCAGCCTCCCAAGTAGCTGGGACTATAGGTGCCTGCCACAATGCCTGGCTATTTTTTTGTTGCAGTTGTCATTGTTGTTTTAGCTGGCCCAGGGCAGGTTCAAACCCGCAAGCCTCGGTGTGTGTGGCTGGTGCCCTACCTACTGAGCTACGGGTGCTGTCTAAAATTTGTATTTTGAATAATGCCTTCTCCTTGTCTCTTGTTCTATTATGTTAGCTCTCATTGGTTTGAGGAACTATTTTTAGGGTGAGCGTGCCAGAGGCTTCCACTTGTGAAATAGTGGGAGCTTGTGGACTGAAAGATGAGGTTCCTGTTTCAGTTGAAGGGTGTCTTAGAGTTCCCTTGCCCCTGTGGTCTGTGTGTCATACATTGTTTATTTTTTTTCTCTTGCAGAGGTGGAATTTAACGTATCGGAAGCATTTGTACCTCTCGCCACCCCGAATTCTAATCACTCATCCCACACTGGAAATGACTCTGACTCGGGGACTCTTGAGAGGAAGCGGCCTGCCAGTATGGCAGTGATGGAAGGGGACTTGGTGAAGAAGGAGAGGTGCGTTTAGACTGTTCACTTCCAAACCTACAGTTGATAACACGTAGAAGACTTGTTAGACCTGCGGTGTCTGGTACTGGCTAGGTGGACTTGGGGTTTGAGTGGCCCTCTATGCACCCATGACTAGTAGAGTCCAGATAGTTTCAGGAATTCTGCTGTAGGTTGTTCCAAGCGTAAAGTAGGTGTGCAGCTTGTCACTTAACATTCGTACCATATGTAGTCAAGCTTAACTTGATGGTCTGTGGTATGCCCTACAGTGGAACGGCATCATACACATGTCACGAATTCACCTAAATGTACTTGATTAGGGGAGAAAGAGGGAAAAGGAAAGAAGATGAGTAGTGGTATTAAGGATAATGAAGACTTTTTGTAGGCCAGGCAGGATGGCTTACGCCTATAATCCTAGCACTCTGGGTGACCAAGGCTGGTGGATTGCTTGAGCTCAAGAGGTCAAGACCAGCCTGAATAAGAGTGAGACCCTGTCTCTACTAAAAAAAAGAAAAAACTATCTGGGCATTGTGGCATGTGCCTATAGTCCCAGCTACTGAGGAGGCTAAGGCAAGAGAATTGCTTAAGCCCAAAAGTTTGAAGATGCTGTGACCTGTGATGCCCTGGCACTCTACCCGGGTGATCGAGTGAGACTCGGTCTTAAAAACGCCTGTGGCTCAGTCGGTAAGGCACCGGCCCCATATACCAAGGGTGGCGGGTTCAAACCCGGCCCCGGCCAAACTGCAACCAAAAAAAAAAAAATAGCCGGGTGTTGTGGCGGGCGCCTGTAGTCCCAGCTACTCGGGAGGCTGAGGCAAGAGAATCGCTTAAGCCCAGGAGTTGGAGGTTGCTGTGAGCTGTGACGCCACGGCACTCTACCGAGGGCCATAAAGTAAGACTCTGTCTCTACAAAAAAATAGAAAGAAAGAAAGAAAAACTATTTGTGATTCTTGCCTTCAAATGCCAACCTGTCCAATGTGTATGATGAAATGCCACTGGATTGACCAGCAATGCTGAGAGTTAAGAGGCTTGTTTGAAGTAATATGCTTTTCTTGAGTATATGTAATACTACTAGAAATAGTTTTACATTAAAACTAAATGATAAGCTCTTATTTTGGTTGCCCAGTCTTATAGTGATGTGTGTTTTTTGTTTGTTTTGCTTTGTTCAGGTTTTTTTTAACCCATAGCAAAAATGCTTTACTTTCCTATTTTATCACTCTGAAATCCACATGTTTCCTGTGCAAAAGTTTTACTTATCTGAATCCTCATTCACACATTTGGTAGGGTTTCCCGATGACAAGTTATCATAGCACATAACAAAATTAGCTTTCATATAGTTTAAGTTACAAAGTGCAGTGCTGTGAGTCTAGTTAGCACATGACAGATAGTTCTTGTACCAACGGCTCAGTGAAAACTAAGTCTTCCTTCTACTCTATCCTGCAGCTACCATCCCCCAAAGCAACTATTTCTTCCAGGCTTATGTCTTTTTAGATGTATTCTTTGCACATGCACCTGTGACTGTTTCTACATTTCATCTTAATTAAGAAGCTATGTGGTGTGATTACCTTACACTGCCACTGATAGGCCTTTTATACTTGGCTTCAGCCTCATTTGTCAAACACAGATTTGAGATGGGTATTAGGCACTATGGAAATAAACACATTAACATAATGTCACCCAAGGTGAGACCTGCCTGTTTACTTTCAGCTGTTCACACCCAAATTGATCAAAGATATTAATCAGTACCAGGTTTGTTGGCTTTGCTCAGGTTTAAAGCCAAGTGGAGTTGCTTGCCTTGGTAATAGGATGACCATTAGTGTGGTCCTTGCCGCTTCACTGCATGCTGGGCAACTTGGGTGGCTGTCCCCATGTGTGCTTTTAACACATGTGGACCCTTGGGCTTCTGTCTCAGTAGTCAGCTTGCATGGTGTGTTGACTGTTTCTTCTTTCTGTGTAGCTTTGGTGTGAAGCTTATGGACTTCCAGGCCCACCGGCGGGGTGGCACCCTAAATAGAAAGCACATATCCCCCGCTTTCCAGCCGCCACTCCCGCCCACAGATGGCAGCACCTTGGCGCCAGCAGGCCCAGAGCCCTCTCCCCAGAGCTCTAGGGCTGAAAGCAGCTCTGGGGGTGGGACTGTCCTTTCCTCTGCGGGCATACTGGAGCAGGGGCCAAGCCCAGGCGATGGCAGGTAAGAAGGCTGACTTCTGCTGGCAGCGAGGCTGGATGCCCCAGCCTTCTTGTGGTGCCTTTGGACATGGCATCGAGACCCAAGGCATCACCTCAGCATGGAGTGAGCCAGATTGGCTTTCACTGCTCCAGTTGGCAAAGGACGGAGAAAAAAAACTGCAAATCGCTTGCTTCCTTTTCTGTCTTCAAAAGAAAGCAACATTTGTTTGCATTCTTTGCCATGCTGCTTTGGTGCTGGAGACCAGAAGCCAGTATGTGTCTAGCAATATGATCTGCCCCTCACACCTGTTTGGTGTGTGCTGTCTGTGTTCATGTGCCATTTGCTTGCTGTCATCCAGTGTGCTAACTAGTAAGCATTTGAATGTAGCAAGTTAGTTAAATGTTAGTGTTCCTGGCATTCATTCGTTTATTCACCCATTCATTAAGTCATTCGATCAAACACATTTACTGAGTAACTTTTATGTGCCAGGCACTGTACTAGTCACATGAGGTGACTGTGGCTCCACCCACCCCCAGCTTTTGTCTCATTAGAGAGTTGACACAAATCCACGATAGAGGATAAGTTGTTTGATTATCTTAAAAGGCTCCTTCAGTTGTTTAACCTTTTGAAAACCTACCTGGAGTGGACCGCAAGTGTATAACAACTTTGAATAAAAGTTGTTCAACCTTAAACTTGAATTTTTTATAAATTGGCATTAAGTCAGTTCTGCACACTGATCTGGGCAGATGACCACCAAGGGCGCGACTTCAGGTGGTATTTCTCATGGTTTGGAACTGGCAGCTGCTGTAAAAGATGAGTCCTGCGATAGAGTGTGTGCAAGGATTTTTATTGTCATTTGCTCTGCTTTGGCCATAATATATGACACACTGAATGATCATATATAAAGTGAAGTCAATGTGCATAAAACAAGAGCAGCCTGCTGATTTGCACATTTTCCCCCACGTAGTGAGGCGAGTTTGCCTTGGGGGAACTCCTCTCACCTTCTTTGGGGTTGGTGAGGGAAGCCTCCGAGTGTGTGAAGTTGCTTATGAGACAGGATTCTTTTTTTTTTTTTTTTTTTGAGACAGGATTCTTGTTCGGTCATCACAGCTGAGCTTTGGATGCTTTGTGCATTCCTGAATTCCTTCTTACTTACATGAAAATTCTCTTTTCAGTTAGGAAAAATGAAGCCTTCAGATGTCGTAAGGCTTTATACACGCATCATAAGCTCCTTGTCAGTTTGTTAGTAACGGTTTACTCTGTGCACATATCTGTTCCGGTTTAAATGTTTTTATTTGAGAAAAAAGTATAAGTAAATTTCATACATTTCCATTTCCTCATGGCATTCAGTTTGTTTAATCAAGGCTAGATATATTGCTTAAGACAATAATTAGTCCTCACTATAGAAGGACAAATGGAAGGCTAGTCATCAGTTTGCTGTTTCTCATAGGATGTTCTATAGATCTTTTTGTGTGTATTTTGCTAATATCATTTACTCCAGGTGACCTTGATAAATGTAGCTATAATATTTCATATAAAAAGGTCTGGGGCAGAAAGTTGGAAGCCTGAGTTTTGATCTCTATCCTGATACTACCAGTTCTGGACTTCGAGTAATCATTTAGCCTCTCAGAGTTTCTCTGTCCTCAAGTCCAAGTTACTGATAATAACCAAGCACTTTACAATTTTGAGTATTGTTTTCCCATAGATTTTTTTTTTTTTTTGAGACAGAATCTCACTATGTCACCCTTGGTAGAGTGCTGTGGTGTCACAGCTCACAGCAACCTCAAACTCTTGGGCTTAAGCAGTTCTCTTGCCTCAGCCTCCCAAGTAGCTGGGACTACAGGCGTCCACCACAACGCCTGGCTATTTTTTTTGTTGCAGTTGTCGTTGTTGTTTAGCAGGCCCTGGCTAGGTTCAGACCCGCCAGTCTCAGTGTATATGGCTGGTGTCCTACCCACTGAGCTACAGGCACCGCCCATAGATTTTGTTTAGTTTTGTACAACATGTACGTCAACATCCAGAAGCCCTTTCCTGTTATTTAATCCTGCCCAATTTTAGTACAAACACGGTAGAACTTAAAATTTCTTGTTGGTTGCTTTGAAAGGGTTTCTATCATAATATTGCAGTAGCAGAATAGTTGGAGGCCAGTTCGATGCAATAAATAATCATACAATAAGTATTCCTGCATACACCAGCTAAACAGTAGCTTTATAGGCGCAGTGTGAACTATGAAAATTTCCAATCATCTCCTTCCTTGCCTGCTGAAGTGAAAACTCTCCCTGGAATCTTATATTTTATAGTATAGTATATTTAGCTTTTCTAGGTAGGAGTGTCTGACATCTAACTTGACTTTTATTCCTCTCAGTCCTCCCAAACCCAAGGACTCTGTACCTGCACCTGCACCTGCCCCTGTACCAGGGAGAAACAGCAGTCAGATGACCACTGGCCAAACCCAGGCCCAGGCGGCTGCTGGCTCCCACCAGCTCTCTGCTGGCCCAGCTCATAATGCTGTGGGGCATAGCCCTCATACTCTGCGGCGAGGTAAGTGGCCACCCTTCCTTCTTGCCCTTGGGGAAGGATGTGCAAACCTCCTTGAGGTAGTGCAAAGACTCAGGTATAAGGTTTCTGGGCAGATCTTTTTCAAGTCAATGATAAAATGGCAAGCAAGAAAATCAGTCATTAAAGAGAAAAATAACTGAAAAAGTAGAGAACAGAAAAGCAGATGTTTAAGAATGTGTTTTTTCTTAGAAACTACAAAGCTTAGCAAACAAAAAGTCGTTTAAAAACACTCTTAGTTTTCCAGGAGTCTGGTTGTCCAAGCCATCACTCTTTACTCCCTTCTGCACCTCTGTACCACAGTCTCTGTACTACCCTGGTTTTGTGGGTCTAGGAGACACTGTACCCTCTGAATAGGGGTCAGGGCTTTCTGTATTCTGATTAACATAATTTTGAACAATCCCCACTTATCTCCCCTGTATACGTCTACCCAGCAGCCAAAGAGATTGCTCTAAAACCCCAAGCAGATCATGTCATCTCTTTCTTAAAACTCCCAGTAGCTTCCATGCAAACCTGCCCTGGGCCCTGTGTGTTCTGGCCAGGGCCTCTTTCTGAGCCCAGCTCTTACACTGTCCCCCACTCAGTGCACTCTGCTCTCTGTTCCTGGGATGCACTGAGCTCATTCCCTCCTAGGGATTCAGCACTTGTTTGCTTTTCCAGAATATTCTATCCCTTATGTTCACTTGGTTCCTTCTTATCATTCAGGACTCGGCATAAAGGTCCCTTCCCCTATGAGTGCCCCTTCCAAGCACCACCCAGTGTGAATTGGTGACTGTTTCCCATCCCCACCTCACACACAGTCATTCTCCAGCATGTCACTCTCCTTTTTTCAGAGCATTTTTCTCAATCTGAATTTTATTGTTTTTTCTGCTCATTGCCAGTCTTACCAAGTAGCTCTTAGTGAGCTGGGATCTTACTTGTCTCATGCACCCCAGGATTCCTACTCCTTGTACCCTTTCTGTCACAGAGGGGATAGTCAATAAATACTGTGGGCCTGGAAGCTCTAAGTGCCTCTTAGGTCTAGAAAAACTGGGGGTGGGAGATAGGATAGCGCCTGTGGCTCAGTGGGAAGGGTGCTGGCCCCATATACCAAGGGTGGTGGATTCAAATCCGCCCCAGCCAAACTGCAACAACAAAAAAAATAGCCAGGCATTGTGGTGGGCACTGTAGTCCCGGCTACTTGGGAGGCTGAGGCAAGAGAATCACCTCAGCCCAAGAGCTGGAGGTTGCTGTGAGCTGTGACACCACGGCACTCCACTGAGGGTGACAAAGTGAGAGACTCTGTCTCTAAAAAATAAATAAATAAATAAAAGGAAGAAGGAGAGAAACGGGCCCCCATCCTGGAATATTTGGTAATGTCTGGAGTCATTTTGGGTTGCCAAAAATGGGGAGAGGGGTACTATTGGCACTTAGTGGCATTTAGTGGGTAAACATCCTATAATAAATGGATAATGTCAGTAGTGCCGAGACTAGGAGACTATGGTCTAAAAAGACACACTGTTCAATAAAGATGTTTCTAGAGCCACCTAAATTCCATGTGAAGCAGGGAGCCCGGTGTCTTAACTCCTCACTGTATTTATTGGAGTCTGAATGATCCTTACTACAAAGGGACATGTAGAAACAGGTGAATTTATTATTATAACAAGTACCTTTTGCACATAGTGAAAAATACATTGCTGAGTCTATATTCTCTTTATCTCCTCTGTAACCAAGACTGGGAAAATAGAATAAATAGCAGTTTTGGCATTGAAAAGCCTCCAATTAGTTGGAATGATTAAATTATAGACATGAAAAATTCTTAGGAAAAAAATTATAGGGCTGCACATTTAACCAAGTATATAATATTATACATAGACTATTTACACAACTGCCAGAGGAATTCAAGGTGATGCGTATGCAGGCCCTTACAGAGAGAGGCAGGTAAACAGAGAAGGACTGAGAGGAGATTCCACCAGAGGCTGACAGGAACAACCGCATCTTACAGCAGAGACGTTGAATCTCTTACCCTAGGGTCAGGACCTTCGGTCAATGCATAACAAAAACCTCACAAGAGCAAGATTACTCTTGGCAAGCTCTGTGAGGATGCCCTGTTGGAGTCTCAGTAAACCCAGAACTACATTTTATTCTCTTAACAGAGCTCAGCCCTTCAGTTGTTGACTTGAGTTGGGGGGCAGTGTTGTACGGGAAAAAAAAAAAAATGTTTTCAATGAGATTCATGGTCAGAATGGGAGATGCTCACACACGAGAGATGTGTGGGCTGCAACCAGCCCAGGCAGCAGCACCCTCCAGGCCCATCTGCTCACTCGCCACATAGGGACCTCTCTCTTTTTTCTGGCCAAGCTCCTGTCTCACCTGTAAATGAATTCTCTCCTATAACATGTATTTTTTTAGCTGTCATTAGAGAAATAATTATGAGGTGGTTCTTCCAGTTTTATTTGTATTTGTATCCACAATGTATCTGTTGATGCAAATGATTCTGGAATTGGTAGAATTTCTATTATTAAAACAAAAAACAAACCCTTTAGGACAGTGGTTCTCAACCTTCTAATGCCGCGACCCTTTAATACATTTCCTCATGTTTCAGTGACCCCCCCCATAAAATTGTTTTCGTTCTACTTCATAACTGTAATTTTGCTACTGTTATGAATCATAATGTAAATATCTGATATGCAGGATGGTCTTAGGTGACCCCTATGAAAGGGTCGTTCAACTCCCAAAGGGGTGGCGACCCACAGGTGGAGAACCACTGCTTTAGGAGAAGGTAGCCTGGGGCAGAGGGCCGCGGTGTGTGAGAGTAAAGCAGTCATGCGTGGAAGCCGTCCCTCCCAGCTGCTCTTGCATCCCTCCCTCTCCTCACACTCTCAGGTCATGAGCGATGGCCCCTGACAGGTGGACTAACAAGCGGGCTCAAGGCCCTGACGCCCTGTGGGTGCCCAGCCTCTGGTGACTGAGTTTTCTTCTTATTGAACCTTTTAAATAATAAGCCTTAAATTAGGCCTCTGTGTATATAATGTACTTAATTTTTTTTAAATTAAGCTTGTTATTTTGGAATAATTTTGCAAAGGTAATACTGGAGTTCTCATATGCCTTTCACCTAGCCTCCCCCGTTGTTAATATTTCATGACTTTGGTACATTTTTTGCAGCTAAGAAACCAACTTCAGTCTATTACTATTGACAGATCTCCATATTTTATTCAGATTTCCCTAGTTTTTCCACTAAAGCCGTTTTCTGTTCCAGGGTCCTATCCAGGGAGACAACATTGCATATCTCCTTAGTCTCCTCTGGTCTGTGACGGTTTCTCTGTCTTGTTTTGTTCTCTCATGGCCTTGACAGTTCAGGGCAGTACTGGTCAGGCAGTTTGAAGAAAGCCTTTCAATTTGTGTCTGTCAGATGTTCTTCTGATGATTAGCCTGTGTCTTTTGGGAGTGGAAGACACAGGGTGAGGTGCCCTCCTGACCATGTGCCATCAGAAGTATGTGATGTCAGGGTGGCTTATTACTGGTGAGGTTAACCTTGGGCTCCTGCCAAAGTGATGTTGACACCTTGTTCTTACTGAAAGGGGTTTGTCTGTCTTTGTGCAGCTGTTAAAAAACCTGCTCCAGCACCTCCGAAACCAGGAAACCCACCTCCTGGCCATCCTGGGGGCCAGAGTTCTCCGGGAACATCTCAGCAACCACCCAGTCTGTCACCAAAGCCATCTACCCGAAGCCCCTCCCCTCCCTCCCAACACCAGGGCCAGACTCCAGGCCAGCCCGCGGCCCCCTCCCAGCTCTCTGCACCCCGGAGGTACTCCAGCAGTCTGTCTCCAATCCAAGCTCCCAGTCACCCACCACCGCAGCCCCCAACCCAGGCCACGCCGCTGGTGCACACCAAACCCAGTAGCCAAGGCCTTCCCACCCCTATGGCCTTGCCCAGTGAGCACGGACTCGAGCAACCATCTCACACCCCTCCCCAGACTCCAACGCCCCCCAGTACTCCACCTCTAGGAAAACAGAACCCCGGCCTGCCACCCTCTCAGACTCAGGTGGTAAGTAACCCTGAGTCTGCACAGCCACATGCTGGAACCTTACCAAGACCAAGACCAGTACCAAAGCCAAGAAACCGACCCAGTGTGCCCCCACCCCCTCATCCTCCTGGTGCCCACTCAGCTGGGGATGGCAACCTTACCAACACTGCACCAACAGCTTCCAAAATAGTAACGGGTAAGTAGGAAATCAAGCCTGGATTTCCCCATCTGCCCCTCATTACTTTCATACTGCTCTCCTTCATTTAGGCTTTGATTTGAAGCAGGGGTCAGCAAACTACACCTGCAGGCCAGACCTTGCTTGCAGCCACTTTTTGTAACTAAAGTATTGTTGGAACACAGCCATGCCCACTTGTTTACATACTGTCCATAGCTGCTTTGGTGCTAAAACAGCAGAGTTGACTAGTTGTGGCAGAGATTATATGACCCGCAGAGCTGACTAGAGGTACTCTTTGGCCCCTTTAAAGTTTACTGTGCCCTGATTTGTAGGTGCAGTGTGTGTTTAAGATCTATCTGCATTTACATTAAGTATAATGACTTTCTTTTTCTTTTTTGAGACACAGTCTCACTCCATTGCCCTTGGTAGAATATTGTGGCCTTGTAGCTCACAGCAACCTCAAACTCTTGGGCTCAAATGATCCTCTTGCCTCAGCCTCCCGAATAATGGGAACTATAGGTGTCTGCCACAATGCCCAGCTAGTTTTCCTGTTTTTGACAGAGATAGGGTCTCACTTTTCCTCAGGCAGATCTCAAGCTCCTGAGCTTAGGAGTTCCACCCACCTCGGCCTCCCAGAGTGCTGAGATTATAGGTGTGAGCCACTGCACCTGACCTAAGTATGATGACTTTCAGTGCAGAAGGAAGGTGTTACACAACATGAGCATAAAACTCATTTCTTAGTGAACACTTCATTAAAATGCTTATTTTCCTTCTAATTGTAAAAATGTTCACAATAAGTGAAGAATTTCAGGTACAACTTGAAAAAACATGATTTATGCCAAATTGGGATGCTTCGGCATGGATATGCTCAGGACACGATGGAATCAGAGTGCCTGCCTCAAATGGCCTGGGAGGAAAGAGTCAAGATTTTCTTGTAATTTCGATGGAAACCTGTTTTGGGGTGGTGGTGATTATAGAGATTTCAGAGGGCTACTTAATGGGATATTTTCTATAGGCAGTCTAAAACATGACCATTTTATTTAATTATGATTTTTAAAGAATTCCATCCCAAATGCTGTAATTTACTATTAAAAAATGGATAGGTTTTTTTTTTCTAATGTGTTTTTTAAAAATAGTAATTAGGTGCCTCAAATCATTTTTTTATGATTTTAATCATAAAAATCAGCCTGATTTTAAATTGTTCTAAGTGGAGGCTTTGGGGGGGGGGGGGAAGCTAAAATGTACCTCTCTGCTCTCCGGCTGCATCAAGTGACTTCTCAGCTGACAGTGATCTGGGAGGATACCCCAGACTGGACCCCAGTGATGAGGGTTCGCTAACTCTGAAACATATCTTTTGATAACTTTTTTCGGGAATATAATACATAACTTGCAAGTGTTGTAAATCCTTAATGACATTTTTCTGATACATTTATTTTGAAAACAACAAAGCCACATTGGTTTTTCTGTTTGTTTGTTTGTTTGTTTGTTTCCCCCTAGATGCCCTTCCTTCTGCCCTCACAGGTGGGGAAGGTTTCCGGGACTAAGGTCTGTAAGCCCCCAAGCAGCCCGTGCTGCAGCTCCAATGTGCCTGCTTAGCCATGTTGCGCATTTGTGCTTTTTTTTTTGGACTTTGTGCTCGGGAGCGGCCGTCTGATCGCTGGGCCGTGGCAGTCAGTGGGCCAGCCCTTCTTTAGCATGTAGACATTCGTTTTGTTTTCATCAGAAGCACTTTGAGCTGCAGTGCTCTGAATTCAAGAAGTAGATGTCAGTAGACTAAGAACATCATTTCAAGCTGCTCGATAAGATACTGAGAATACCTTCTTTCTTTTTGGTAAGCCTGTCACCCACACGCTGCTCCTCCGGTGTGATTGGCCTGTCATTGATTGGCTCATCAGCCTCCCATAAATGAGGACTCAATGCAGTCAGCATGGAGCATTGTGTCCTTTGTGTCTTGAGCTTTCATTTTTTTTTAATCTTAAGTGCAAGTTACTGCATGGAGCTTAATTTAATGTTTAAAATTCTCAGGATTCTGCCCACCCCAAACGTCTTCCTCCAAGGATCCTACTGAATTCTTTTAAATTCTTTTGTATTCTATCATGCTTACATTTGCTTTCTTAAACCGTATGAGCTGTTTAAAAGGCACTGTGAGCTCACCTGAATCTGCCTTTGAGTCCACATTTGGACAGTGGAAGGCTCTTATTATGTGTATGGTTGCCTTTATCAGCTGATTTGAGCCTTAAGCCTTTTGTGAGCTCCTTAGCCAGAGGGCTCACAGCCTTGGTATGAGTAAGACTTTCTGTAGAAACCAGAAGGGAAAACCAGAGTGCAGCCTTTAAAATGAGGAGGGCCAAAGCCTGGTTCTACCTTCGTGACTCCTTGATGATGAACCCAGAAGTCCGGGGTGCCCAGTTGTGTGTGAAAGTCATTTACAGAGTAAGCCTTAGTCAAGGCTGAGCCTTTTAATACTTTCATACTTGATACACAGCAAAATGTTCCCAGATCTTTCCTTTTATTTAGATGGAAAACTATAAACCAGAATTATGCCTGTTCTTATTAATAACACTGTTACTGGGGTGCCTTTAGTTATGGAAGGGTATTTTTTGATCCGCTGTAACACCGTAATGAACTGTATTGTTAGAAGTGAAATTTTACATTTTTCCTTAAGTTGTTAGCTAAATATTTAGCTAGTTCCATACTGTGAATTCTCCTAACTCAAGAAATTCCAGGTCACCACAATTATTTTTATGTTACAGAATTAACTTTTAATATTTTAAAATCCCCTGGACTACTACTGGAAGTACACAGAAAGCCAGCATTTGGAATTTATGACTCCTCTATTAACCATTCTTGGATATAACTACTGGGTTTTTCAAAAAGGAAAAAATGTAATTTCATTGGACAGAGCAGTTCTTTATTATGACATCATGTTTTCACTTGGAAAACTTTAGACAGACAAGTTATTCATTTAGAGCATTTTGTCATAAAGAGCTGGATGAAGGCTAGTGGCATTAAGATAAACTCTTGGAAGAGATTGTTCCTGCCAAGCTGGTTTGGCAGCCAGCCTCTGGCAGCTCAGCACCAGTGCTGGAGAATGGAGAGATTCTGGCATCATTTTGAGTCTCCTCTTCATTATAACTTTAGAGAGCAATAGAGTTGTTTAATTCCCAAGTAGCTATTTTTAAAGTAATTAAGTTTCGGCAAAGAGTATTCTAATTTAAACATTTTATTAAATAATTTAGATGTATGACCCGCCATATTCAGTAGGAACTGAAATTGGAATATTTAATGGTAAGGAAAAGGCATCTGATTGGCCAAAGCACTTTTTGTTACTTTATGATCATGTTTGTGCACTAATGCCTGTTACTAACCGGTCACCCTAACCCTGCTTGCTTGCATCCCCACTTACTAACAGTGCATGCATGCTTGCTGCCAATTGCCCTGAATACGGAGTGTGTGCACAGACATGTAACAGGTGATCACAGGGCTGGCCTCTTCACTTCTTTGATTTCCATTCTTTTCTGTATCAGACAGGCTTGAGGTATAGTAGAAAGAATGCATGCTGTAGAAAGCATGCATCGAGCATGCCTGAATTAGAATTTCAGCTCTGTGTAGCATAAGCGGGGTACCGCCTGGTTGATCTGTAAAGTGGTAACACCTGTCACAATTGTCAAATGGGTTAAATAAAATAGGAAAGCCCCAATTACAGTTAATATAGAATCGGTCTAAATGAATGGTAATTATTACCATTTTTATCTAGAAGAAAATATTTTTAAACAAAGTTACATATTAGAATCATATATCAACATTTTAAAAACTCACATGCCCAGGCCCAGCCTTCTAGAACCCAGACACAGTTCAGGGGTAGGGCTACCCTTCTAAAATAACTTTTTTCTCCTTTTTGTAACAATAAATCTGTGTTTAAGACTCAAACTATTATTTCCTCAGGTAAGGTCTTCTCTGTCAGGACCCTCACCCAAGGATATATTCTACAAACTCCTCTAGGAGGGACAAACCCCCTTAGGGAAGAGAGATACTGTTCCACTGGTTAAGAACCAGAGTCCCATCAATCTAGCTTTGATCTCTTGAGTCCATATGGGCTCCTTGGTGAGGACTAGAACCTCTGAGTCCCTGTTATCTCTACAGTGGCACTGATGCTGCCTTCGGATTATTTGATGGGTGGTCAAGAGAGATGGTGTGATAGCACAGTCTCTGGGATATATTATCACAAATGCTCAGTAATGTTAGCTAAAGTGAGAAAGATTAGGCTCTGTACACATTGCCGTAATTCTTACTACTTTTTAATGTATAAACAGATTCATTGTTTTCTTTCAGAAAAGGATTCATGTAAGGATAAGAGAGAGGCTGGGGCAACCAGATGGGGAAGGTGGGAAGCAAGTAAAGGAATTTCCCTTATGCCTCACCAAAAATTTTTTTCGGAGTATATAATTAGCGTATTCACTATAGTTAAAGAAATTCAGAAAAGTATAACTAGAGATAATTTACACGTGATGTATTAGAAGAAGAGAAAGATAGCAAGTTTGTCCTGTGGCAAGAGTCAGTAGCCAATAGGTGTTAACTTGCACGTCAATACAGATATTAATAAGTAGAAATCCACCTGGCAGACGCAATGCCTCTGTGTCATTCCCCACGAAGTCATGTTTGTTCCGTGATTTCTTGTAAACTCTTTGGGCTGAGAATAGACACTGGCTGGTAGCATCATGAATTTTGTTGGGTAGTCACTATGAAAGTTTTGAGATAGACCGTGTCATGGTCCATTATTTCGCTTCCGAGAAGCACAGTGGACAGTGTCCCTTCTGATTCAACTGCTCTGCTCATCAGTGTTGCTGGGAGGGCTTCGTTTGTTTCTGTCCACATGGATTTTATGTTTGATTTTTGTTTTTCTCAAAACTTTTATAATGACCTATGTAGTAGGAAAGGGATTAAATTTGCAGTTTTTTTCTTACTGCTTTCTAGACATGGCTACTTCTTTGCCTGAGTATATAAGAAGGGAGATGGGGAAGATGGTTCATTAGACGACTCATCATTTTCCCATTCATGTGTCCAGCTACAAAACTTACTAAGCATCTGCTATCTGCCAGTCTGTTTTAGGCATTGAGGACTGTGAACAAGACAGACGTGGTCCCTGCCCTCATTGACTTCTGTTCTTCCAAGGACTAATCTGAGACAGCTTCTGTCCTATGCACCGATGCCACGTTAGGCCCCACATCACTGGATGATATAATTCAGATGGTTTTAGACTGTCTTGAGACCTAAATTGTGGGAAACGACATGTAGCACCTGAAGTCTCTGGCACCTTGGCTATAAATCTAGACTTTCATTTGTGTTATGGTGTCGAGGAAACCTTGAGGGACACATCTGCCACCTTAGCAGTCACTGTGAGAAAGGGGTGCCCCGGGGAGCAAGTAAGTCTCGCAGCTCAGAACTGTAGGGATAAAAGACAGTCTCAAAGCAGCATGCCTCCCGGAAGTGCACCTGCATTTGCCAACAGTGCCTGAGTAGCAGGAGCAGGTAACACGTGAACACTGTCAAACCAGCTCCCGGCAGGCATGGGGTAACTTCACAGCTACCGAAAAGCAGCCCTTAAGCATAACCACGTCCCCAGCAAACCCACTGCCCCCACCCTGTTCCCTACCATGACTAGTTCTAACCTAACAAATCTAATCATCTCTCTTAGCTCTTACACCAGCCCTAAAGTATCTAACGAGAGTCTCAGAATTTTCTAGAACCCACATCTGCTAGAAAAGCAAACCCTACGTCTGGTTTAGGGCCTGGCTTTCCTACTTAACCGTGGGCTTCATTAAAGCTGCACCTATCTCATTCAGTCTTGTGTCCTCAGAAGGTAGAATACTGCTTGGCACATAGTAGGTGCTCTGTAAAGATTTGCTTATGAACGACTCAGTCTGAGACCCACTGGTCTCTCTGGAACAGAAGCTATAATTGACGAATGTCTTTTTTGTGAACATAGGAGTTTGGGACAATGGCTTGAGGACTATGTATTTGCCATCTCGCTAAAGGAATTTCAGCCAACATAATAAGACATGAAAGAAAATTCAGAAGTATAAACATTTGAGAAGAGAAAATTAGTACTTCAGGAGACTAGGTAGTCAGCCTCACTGTGTCCTCCTCTCACGCAGGGGACACTTGGCAGTGTCTGGAAACATTTTGGTTGTCACACCTAAAGGCCAGGATACCACTTAACATCCTACAACACACAGCACAGCCCACATAAGGGATGATTGAGCCCAGAGTTAGCAACAGGAAGAAAACCTGTCCGCCCCGGAGGAGAGCTCTTTGTGCAGCCCAGATGTCGTCAGGAGGTTCACTAGTGCATGAGAAGCCTTGGTGAGAGTGAGGTCTCATGGAGGGTTCTGTCTCTGAGGGTTGCCGGCACTCAGGGAGAGGTGACCATGAGCCAGGGGGCGGGGCTGTGCCACATGCCGCTCTCTGGGGTCTCAAGGGCTCCACTTGGCTGGAGCTGAGGAAGCCTCTTGCTAGGGACTATGTGTGCTGGGCCGCCCTGAAGCTTTCCAGCCTGTTTTAGAGCACCCTGGGGCGGCCTCTCAGGGGTCACCACTCATCGATCCCATGTCTCCTTGTGTTTTTATCCAGATGCCAATTCTAGAGTTCCAGAACCGCTTCGCAGCATCTTCCCTGAAGTGCACTCAGACTCAGCAAGCAAAGACCTGCCCGGCCGCATTCTACTGGACATAGACAATGACACGGAGAGCACCGCCCTGTGAGAAAGCCACCTCCCAGCCCTCAGCCCCTCCCACCCTGGCGAGTGGAGCAGGGCCAGGCAGACCAAACAGCGAAAAGCTTTCAGTGGAGGAAAAAGAAAGGCCTCGCTCTGCGGGACTTGGCCTTCTGCGCCCCCAAGGAGATGGCACAGGCTGCCACTAAAGCTGAATGACCTGTGTCTGGAAGAAGCTGGCTTTCTTTACCTGGGAAGTAAATCATGCCAAAAAATCAAAAGCAAAGAAATACCTTGAGTGGAAGGAATATTCCTGCCAAGACGAGTAGAGGAAGGTTTTGACACTGCTATTAAAACAGACAGCACCCACAGCAATTTGGAATGAGTAAGAAGCAGTGTGTTAATAACTATTTCATAAAATACATTAATCGTGCAAGTTTCCTACTTCCTGCTACTCAGACTTCTATTCTTCTGTATTAGGAGGGAGGTTCTTCTCCTTCAGACTTGCTGCCGAATCATTTTGTATTAAGTATGGTCTGTGTCTCCCCCAACTCCCTCAAAACCGTGAGCATTGATGGTGACTGCTGGATCTGTCACCCCATCAAACTGGTTGTGACTTGTGCCTTGTTGGATTGCCAGAATGTAAAGAAATGTACTGTTGTTTTTTTTTTTTTAATGTAATTGCTACTTGATAAGGACTGAACATTATTCTAGTTTCATGTTTAATTTGAATTAAATATATTCTGTGGTTTATATGAAAACTTTATCGTTCTTGGGGGAAAATCGTGGATTGTGTCTGTGTATGAGTATGTGTGGTCACTTTAGATGGAATTGTGGAAGGGACATCTTGGGTGTCTAATTGTGATTGTAGGAGATTAAAGGAATAGAGAGCAAGCTCATGGCAGTGAAAAAAGTCACCAGATGCCCCGAGAGACCTCCCAGACTGCTGACTTTCAGCAAGTATGCATAGTTACGTTTCTACTTTGGCCCTACACTCTAGACCCCCCTTTCTTGTCCATCTAGAGAAACTTAGTAGATTTCTAGAGGCTGACCCACAGGAACTCAACCCCTCAGAGCCAGGGCATTCATCAGAAGTTCTTGTCACGGGAACTCCCTTTTCCAACATCTGTGGTGTTGTCAGGCCCTATCTAAGGCACTTCTTTCCCAGAATTGGTACACTTGGAAAGAGCAGATGGAGAATTGGAGTAAAGCTAGTCTGAGTATCTGCATGGCTGTTCTGATGGCCTCTCTCCATGGCCCAAATAAGGCAGTTTTCTCTTGGAGACAGAGGAGGGGCACACAGTGCCCAGAGCCGGCTGCCCTGAGCCTTCTGTTGATGGAGCTGCCTGCTAGGTGGATCTGTATCTAAGTCTCTGCTTAGAAGACATAGGACCTCCTTCCACTGTGAACTGACTTAAGCCCAGCTTCAATAGGCCAAACATCTTTTCCTCTTGACTCAAAGTTCCCTGTGCTCCCAAAGTACAGCCTACATTTATTAATTACATCGAAAACCTATAAACCCATTTTCCCCCGTATCTTATATTTTATACTTGCTTAAAGCTCACTCTTCCCCTGTGCCACCCATATGAGCCCTGGGTCCCTTAACCAGCAGCCAGGGCCAGTGGCTCCCAGAGTTGTGGTACTTGGGAGCTGCAGGTGACCATCTGCCACTGCCCTGGATCCCTGTGTTGCAGAGAAAACCAGCCTGCAGAGGAACAAGTCAGCAGGGGTACGGAGGGGCAGAGCACAAGATGAGCAAGGAGGGCATGCACTGGGTCTCCAGAACCCACCCAGCTCCTGCCTTATGTCCCTGAGGCTGTTAATGCATTTTTTACCCTTGCCCTCTCACAATAAATGGGTTTTGTTTTTGTTTTGTTTTGTTTTTTATACAAATGTGCCCAGGTTTGTTTCTGTTTCTGGCAACCAGATGACTCCTATTTGATGCCCCCCAAAAGGGGTTGTCTTCTGTTCCTCTGAAGGGTGTGTCTGTGCAGTCCCCATGCAGCCATAGAGGCAGCTCTCCTCCTCTTACACTCTTCTCCCCCAGCTCCACCTTCACACCCTCACGTGTGTTCACACGCTGCTGTGTGACAAATGGCCACACACTTAGCAGCTTATGACAACATGCATTCATTCCCTCAAAGCTCCTGTGGGTTTGGAGTTCAGGCCCATCCTTTCTGGGTTCTCTGCTTAGGGTTCTCCAAGACCACAGTCAAGGTGTCAGCTGGGGCTGGGTTCTCATCTAAAGGCTGGACTGGGGAAGGATCTGCTCCCAAGCTCCCCTAGGGCTTACCAGAATTCACTTCCTTGTGGTTGCAGGACCACATGGTGTGAGGGTCCTGGCTCCTTGCTGTGGTGGCTGCCATGGCACCAGGAGGTAAGGAGCATTGAAGGTCACTTTAGGGGCTGTCCTGCACATACCTGGGATATCACAAATGACTCATGTGGGAGAGATATTTGATACAAAGAAGAACCCTTGCCACTAAAACATCAGGGTTCTGTTTTCTCCCTTTCTACTTGTATTTGAATTCAGTTTTTATGCACATCAGTGATTTTTGTTTGTTTTTGCAGTTTTTGGCCGGGGCTGGGTTTGAAGCCACCACCTCTGGCGTATGGGACCAGCACCCTGCTCTATTGAGCCATAGGCGCCGCCCGATTATATTTGGGTTTCTGTGATTGACAAAAGTTATATGTACTTATGGCGTGTATTGTGATGTTTTGATATAGGTATGCATTGTGGAAGGGCTAAAGCAAGCTAATTAACATCCATCACCTCACATGCTTATTGTTTTTTGTGGTGAGAATATTTAAAGTCTACTCCCAGGGCCTGGCATGGTGGCTTATACCTATAATCTAGCACTTTGAGAGGCAAAGGCAGATTACTTGAGGCCAGGAATCTGAGACCAGCCTGACCAATACTGAGAGCCTGTCTCCACCAAAAAAAGAAAAAAAATGTGTGCTGCTATAGTCCCAGTTACCTGGGAAGCTGAGGAGGGAGGATGGCTTGAGCCCAGGAGTTCAGGGTTACAGTGAGCTATAATCATGCCACTATACTCCAGCCTGGGTGACAGAAAAAAAATCTACTCTTAGCAATTTTCAACTACATAATACATGTTATTAACTATAGTCACCGCATTGTATAATCATTCTGAACTTATTCTTCCTGTCTAACTGAAGTATATTGTATTTGACCAAAAAAAAAAATGTTCATGTCGCCTTGTGGTAGAAACTTGGGCTTTTTGTTTTCATATGTGGACCCTTAGAATTGAAGGATTGAAGCCCAGGTTTTATAAATAATGTCCTGTTCCCAGCACAAGGGGATGCTATGCTTTAGCAGGGAGAGCTGTGGGCAGGTGGGCAGTCCCAACAGTGTGAACCAGCTGTAAGTAGAGGCCCCAACTGACAAGGACTGAGGCTGGTGAGGCCAGGAGCAGCTGGGCACCAAGGGAATGGAATGGACAGGTGAGTATGTTCTTAGGGAGGCAGAATCAGCATGATTTGGTGATTGATTGCAGGTCTGTCCCAAACATGAGAGCTCATCTAACCCACCAAGGATAGCCCTGGGGCCAATGTCTGTGGTCACGGAAGACTTGGAAGCTACACCATTCCCAAAGGCCAGAGGACAGGTGACTGGATCAGTTCATGGTCACCTCCATGAACTCAGACCTCAAGGGGCCAAGATGGTACAGGAACAGTGGGTGTTTCTTGGTCCTGGTTACCTGGGCAGAGGTGAGCAGCCAGGCCAGGGAGGAGTGTGGCCGGTAGGTGTGAGACGAGGAGCTGGTCGTTTGTGTTCTGAAGGTCACTCCCCACTTCATCAAATCCCAAGCCAGGCATCAGTATGAATGACACGCCAGGCCTTCGTGGAATTTTCACTGCAGTTGGGCAGACTGTCAAGCAATCAGTACCAAAGCATGACATGAGCTTTGGGGGCACGTGCCACGGCATGATCAGGGAAGGCTTCCTGGGAAAAGGGATGTCCACACAGAGACCAGAAGCATAGGAGATCAAAGAGGGGGAGAGGGAGTTTAGGCAGAGGGAAGAGGATGGGCAAAGGCTTATTTATGGCTGTTTAACCCTACTTAGAAGATGCCTTGATTCCTTCCATGGTGCTGCACCCAGAGGTGAGGAGGAATACCTGGTATGAACTCAGACTACAAGGGGACAGTGATCAGAGGGGAAGCTGGAGAGAGGCCTGGCTAACAGGGGTCTTGTCATTCCCATCAGGATTTCAGACTTCATCCTGAGAACTTGGGAAAGTTCCTGAAGGATCCAAAGTGGAGGAGTGGCTTGGTCAGACCTGAGCACTTGACTTGGGGCTGGAGAAAGGGCCAGATTAGGGATGGGAAGAACACTCCGGAGGCTGGTGGCAGCAGTCCAGGGCAGAGGAGGCAGTGGCCTGAGCTACCACAGTGACAGCTCTCACTAAAAGGGCAACAGACATCTTGGTGTGGGGCCAGGGTCAGAAGAGTTGAGGACTACAGTGAAAGCTGCTAGTCCTCCCACACTCCTCTTTTGGCCCTTGGAGACAGCCTCCCCAGGAGGACTGTCCCTTGGGGCCCGGTGCAGTGGCTCATGCCTGTAATCCCAGCACTCTGGGAGGCCGAGGCGAGTGGATCGCCTGAGTTCGCAAGTTCAAAACCAGCCTCAGCTACAGCCAGGCCCTGTCTCTAAAAATAACCAGACATTTTGGCCGGCACCTGTAGTCCCAGCTACTTGGAAGGCTGAGGCAAGAGAGTCTCTTGAGCCCAAGAGTTTGAGGTTGCTGTGAGCTATGATGCGACAGCACTCTACCAGGAGGCAACGAAGACTCTGTCTCAAAAAAAAAGACTACCCCTTGAGCCTGCCTGCCTCTGAAACTATCTCAGGCTCTGCACATTAGCAGCCAGTTCCCCACATGTGCCTCTGCGTGGGACAGCTGAGGGTGCCTTTTACGCCGCCCACAGAATCATTTTTTTTTTTTTTTTTTTTTGTAGAGACAGAGTCTCACTTTATGGCCCTTGGTAGAGTGCCATGGCATCACACAGCTCACAGCAACCTCCAACTCCTGGGCTTAGGCAATTCTCTTGCCTCAGCCTCCCGAATAGCTGGGACTACAGGTGCACAGAATCATTTTGGTTAGGGTGGAATCAACCAGGCATTGGAGCAAGGGTAGGGGCTGGCCTAATGCAAACCTGTGGACCAGGCCAGTCCCAGGTGTTGAGAGCATCAAGTAGGAACTCAAAAGAGATCACTGAATGACTAGGTGATATGGGCAAGTGGCTCTTCAGCCCCAGGGTTTCCTGTCCATTTTCCTTTGAACCTTGGAAATTGTAGTCCCTTGAGACACCATTTTCCAGCTCTGTCAGGCCAGGAAGCAGCTCTGGTCAACCCCACCAGCCTTCTGTATCCCAGCTTTGGCTCTGGGCTGCTGCAGAGATGGTCCTGCCTTGCTCCAGCTCTGTAGGTGGCAAACACAGGCCCTGTGGGTCATTCCATCAGACCCCTATCAGGGTCTAAAACAGAGAAACTGAGATATCTAGCTCTACACAGAGTGGGAGGTGGGTGCTCTTCAGGTCAAAAGCCCCACTGGCCCTTGGCCAGTAGAGATGTGTCATGGAGATGCCCATCCTCTGGCTGGAGAATTAACCAGAGAAACAGTGTAAGCTAGAACTTGAGAAGTGGACACAATTAATTCTCTGATTTTCTTATACTATGAAAATTTCAGGGCACGAACTCATGTCTAGTTCCAAGAAATCATATCCAGGACCAAGCATCACTTGAGATAACTTTTGGGGACCAGTTCTTCCTTCACTCAAAGCAGCAACAATGAAAGGAAAAAGACAGAATACCAATCCCATTTCTTTGCACTGAGAGAAGGAGCTGGACAAGTTCAAATGTAGAACTCCCAGCCCTGGGGATGTGGCTGCTGCCAGGCTGGGAGGTCCTGTGGGTCTCTTTGCTTGTTTATCTTTTTGAATTTTGGGTGTTCATGTTGCATGATGGATAAGAAAGATAAATAACTAATCTTTTGAGAAAAAGCTGCTTTTACATGTCTCTTCTTTTCCCATCTTTTAACCTTCGTTCCCTTTCAAGAAGAAAAGAGCGTAATATCATGCAAATGCCTTAGAAACCTCCCTGTAAACAAACAAAAGCTTTATTATTTTTTCTTTCATTAAAAAAAAAAAATAGGGCACTGAAGATCTTGGACCCCTGCCTGGGTTCACCCCCATTAACCAAAGTAGCCCCAGAGAAAGACGGCACAGCTGATGCAGACGATGAGGTTGATGTCCAGGAGGGTCTTCACAAGGGGGTTTTCTTCCAGGGAAACTATGACGGCTTCCGCTGTGCTTGAGGGCTCCTCCATGGCCTTGTTCTCCATTCCACAGAGCCACAAGATGACCTTCACCACTTTGGACCGCTTTGGGCTCACATCACCTAAAAAAGAACCCAGCAAAGACAGGTCAGAGAGCTCGGCTGTGTCTCCCAGAGAAGCAAGAAGGGAACACTAGCCAGGTGTCTTCCCTACACTGGGGTAAGTACTTTAGATACCTTTTCTGGAATGTAGTCATTAACACTTTAATTCCAGGGCCAGGACCAGTGGCTCACGCCTGTAATCCTAGCATAGCACTCTGGGAGGCCAAGGCGGGAGGATTGCTTGAGCTCAGGAGTTCGAGATCAACCTGAGCAAAAGTGAGACCCCATCTCTACTACAAATAGAAAAAACTGAGGCAAGAGTATCGCCTGAGCCCAAGAGTTGGAAGTTGCTATGAGCTATGATGCCACAGCACTCTACCCATAGTGACAGCTTGAGACTCTGTCTCAGAAAAAAAAAAAAAATACTTTCATTCTAGAAGATTGGTTATTTTCAGAATTGCCACCACTTTCAGATGAAGAAATCAAAGTTTGAACTAACTAACTTGAGTGAAGCTACCAGCTGGTAAGTAGTGGCAGAGGTGGGGTTAGAACCCCACTCTGTCTGGTTCTCTCCTCTGTGTCACGCTGCCTTCCAGGAGATGGAAGGGAATGAGCGGTCTGTGGGAAGCTCTGTTTCTTTATTCAGAGCTGGGTCTGCAAATTCAATTGTCTGTAAGGCCAGGCAGGTGGTGTATCTGAATCAAAGAAAGCATATTTGCATATTAAACATGTTGAAATATTACTCACCTCTACCAAGAAATAGGCTCTCTCTCATTTTTTTCTTGAAATACATGGCCTTCTGGGTCTATTTTAGAGTTTTCCACATTAGGTTGACATGATTTTATATTCACAATTTTTAAAAAAGGCCATGATAAACCACAGCCTAGAGGCATAGAGACAATAGGGACTGGTGGAGACCTTGGCTAACTGAAGGGCACATCCCAGATCTAAGGGGCAGCTGCTTCACAGCTCCAGATGACTTTTGCCATGGAGAAATGTGAGGCCAGTGTTTCTGGGACTTCCCATTTTCCAAGAGAAGATGAAAATCTGGAAATTGATGTTAAATCTCTCAATTTTTAAACAGTCACTCACATTTTATTAAAACAGTAGGTGGGCTAAACCCAAATATGCCTGCCAGATGCCACTCTGAGACCAGAGAATGCTAGCCGTGTTCTAGCCTGCTGTGCAGGGTGCCTGGGGAGTGATGAACCACACTTTAGCAGGTACTCAGCAAGTGTTAGCTATTACTGCCCATCTGACGTTTCTGTTGAAAGTTACTAATAAACCCCTTTCCGATGGCTGGAACATGGGAAGGACCAGACACTGGATCAAGGGGCTGCTAAAATTCCAATCCAAAATTGGATTTTATAGGAAAGTTTCCTCCTTAACACATAGTGCTTCTTGAAGCTCCAATTATAATGGAGGAGGGAGGCACTCACAGCTGTGGTTTCTGGACATGTTTTCTTGAACATCGAACTGGATTCTGGTGCTGTTTGCCTCTGGTGTCCCATTCTGAGAGAGGCTCAGAGGCAGTGGAGTTGCTGGTGGCACCTGTTCTTCCTTCTGGACCATGGGGTCATGACGCGTGAACCAGGTCAGGCGGCTGACCTAAGGAACAGAGATGACTCCTGAGATGTGGGCAGAGGAAGGGGCCACCATCCTTTTCTCACAGTCCCTGCCCAGCTCCACCCTCCAATAACCTTCACCTCCCTGTACTCACCAGGATCAGTGGACATTTCCCCCAGCTCATTATTCCCCATCTATCTCCAGTAATCCTCATTCTCAGGTTGGGATCGAATCCCCCCTCATTTCTAGTCCTCAGACCTAAAAACTCTAGCACCAGAATACTGAGGGACCTAGGGATCTACTGTTTCAGATCATCCCTTTCTCTGGCCACAGGGATTACACAGGTTCATGGGTAAGCACTTGTCTTGAGCTGCCTCCATCAGTGGAAATCAAGAACTTTGCTAGAAATCCTGGGACAGAAATGCTCATGTTTACTGAATGACGAGAAAAGAGAATATATCCCTAGAAGATGCTTGGCTTCACATAGGGCCCAAGAATTGAAGCAGAAGTGAGATATGGATTCTAAAGACCTTTTCAGAGTCCTGAATCATTCTGTGCCTAAATCAGAAAATCATTTTGAGCTTTTTGAACAATTAATTCTCTTTGCTCAACCCAGTTTGAGCCGGTTTTCTATCACTTGCAACAAAACGTCTTAACAGATATAGCCATCAACCCAAACGTACCATCTCCTTGGAGGGTGGCTCTGTGAACCAGCTCACAGTGGACACAGTGACCAGGGTGGCTGCAGACAGAATCATGGAGAAATAGAGGTAGTGGATGTTCTTCACCACAGCTGGCCGTTCATCTGGCTTGTTACACAGAGGCTGCACGTAAATAAAGTCCAGGACCAGCCTAATCAAACCTAGTAACAGGCCCAAGACCAGGCCTGAGAAGGCACCCTGTAAATCAGAGCAAAACCGTCTTAAAGATGTCAAGAGCTTGGGCCTCCAGAAACCTCAGGAAGCTATCTCAAGAGCTCATCTTTGGCTTGGCACCTGTAGCTCAAGTGGCTAAGGCACCAGCCACATACACCAGAGCTGGCAGGTTCGAATCCAGCCTGGGCCTGCCAAACAACGACAACTACAATAAAAAAAAAAAAAAAATAGCCAGGTGTTGTGGCAGGCGCCTATAGTCCCAGCTACTTGGGAGGCTGAGGCAAGAGAATCGCTTAAGCCCAGGAGTTGGAGCTTGCCATGAGCTGTGAACCCATAGCACTCTACCTAGGGCGACAGCTTGAGGCTCTGTCTCAAAAAAAAAAAGCTTGTCTTTCTTGTGACAGTCACAGCACACACAGGTCAGGGATTTGGAAAAGTCCGGAGATACTTATCTGTTTATCTTTTACATGAAATAAATCAATTATATGTAATTTACTCATTCTCTACTAATGTAGCTTCCTTGTTCAATGACAAAAATGCATCCAGATGCTTCTGAGAACCCCCACCGTGTTTTGTCAAAGGCAGGTAACACCTTCCATGTGTCTTCTACCACAGAACTCACCCTCCCTCATGGCACCCAAATCCAGCCTCACGTCTCCTCCTATTGCCCCCCTCACCAAGCTTCCCCCAAGTCTCCCCTCTGCAGGCAGAATGGGGACAGAAGACCTCATTCTTGGCAGGGGAGGGCACCCCCAGAAAAAGAGAAAATTAAAAAAGTAAGCTGAGGGCGTGGGAACAAAGGAAAATCAGCTAGTTTACCTTTAAGCCATTGCTAAATTTCTTATCTGAACAAGTTTCCAGCCTTTCCTGAAACTCTGGCCTACTGGGGATACAGTTTATACAAATACCCCTGCTGAGTCTGTGAACACTAGGAGGAAAATAATGGCCATAAAAGACATTATGGCAAACCTAGGAAAGATACATCTTCTAGGTCGTTTGCTGCCCATTAAACAGACAAAGGAGATACCCATAGTGGAGATTTGCATTTGGCAGCGGCAGAGACCAAGGGAACAGCTGGAGCCCTGAGATATGGGAAGGAGGGCTTACAGCCCTTATCACAGGGGAAAATCCTCTGTGGTGGTGATGAGAGGACAATGCCCCTCTCCCACTGATTCCTCAGAGGAGATTGACGCCAGTGGGGTTTTAGTCCACAGTGAAATAGCGGAGTTTAACACCTCCCCATGAAGCTGTGTGTGTGACTCCAGACAGGAGGCTGCCGCACACAAGGCTCAAGTTTCAGATTCCTCAAAACTGCTCAAGTTAATAATAATAACAACTATTCAAGTTAATAATAATAACAATAGGAGCTGATATGCTCACTCAGAGAAACTGCTGTGTCTTTGTTCCTTCCCTCAACTTACCACCTGGGCAAAGAGATTTGAATAAAAGCTGAGTGAGGGGCGGCGCCTGTGGCTCAGTGAGTAGGGGCCGGTCCCATATGCCGAGGGTGGCGGGTTCAAACCCGGCCCCCACCAAACTGCAACAAAAAAATAGCCGGGCGTTGTGGCGGGCGCCTGTAGTCCCAGCTGCTTGGAGGCTGAGGCAAGAGAATCACGTAAGCCCAAGAGCTGGAGGTTGCTGTGAGCCATGTGACGCCACAGCACTCTACCGAGGGCGGTACAGTGAGACTCTGTCTCTACAAAAAAAAAAAAAAAAAGCTGAGTGAAACAGAGACTCGGGGCCACTTGCTGGAATCCACAAACAGATGGTGGCCCCTGAACTCCCACCTTTGAAAATTCTATTCTGTGTCTCATGTCGCTTTTATTTTCTTTCTTTCTTTCCTTCCTTCCTTCCTTCCTTCCTTTCTTTCCTTTCTTTTTTTTTTTTTTTTTTTTGAGACAGAGCCTCAAGCTGTCACCCTGGGTAGGTGCTGTGGCATCACAGCTCACAGCAACCTCCAACTCCTGGGCTTAAGCGATTCTCTTGCCTCCGCCTCCCAAGTAGCTGGGACTACAGGTGCCCACCACAACTTTTTTTGGTTGTAGTTGTCACTGTTGTTTGGCAGGCCCAAGCTGGATTCGAACCCGCCAGCTCTGGTGTATGTGGCTGGCGCCTTAGCTGCTTGAGCTACAGGCACCAAGCCTCATGTCTCTTTCTCATCGTTTCTAACTTTACATTTCTTCAGTCCGTCTGGCCAGTTCCACAGGTCTTAGCAGACCCTGCCCCTGGGGTGGGACCCCGACACCCCTCAGTCCTCATAGGCAAGCTTGGTTCTTGCAGGGTGAGGGCTGATCCAAAACTACCTTTTCATTGGTCCTCTTCCAGAAGCATCCCATGATGAAGACCACAGCCACAGGAGGCTGCAGGTAGGAGCTAATGGACTGGATGTAAATGAAGAGTTGGCCACCCTGGCTGGCCTGCACCACTGGGATCCAGAGGATGGAAATCAGCACCAGCAGAAACACAAACACCCTGGTGCCGACAGAAAGACATCCCAAATTAGTACCTTCTTCCCTGAACATTTACTTCTGTCTTTTTTTTTTTTTTAAAGACACTCTCACTCTGTCACCCTGGCTCACAGCAACCTCAAACTCTTAGGCTCAAGAGATCCTCTTGCCTCAGCCTCCCCGGTAGCTGGGACTATAAGCATGTGCCACGCCCAGCTAGTTTTTTCTATTTTTAGTAGAGACAAGGCCTTGCTCTTGCTCAGGCTGGTCTCTAACTCCTGACTCAAGCAATCTACTCTCCTGTCTTAGCCTGAGTGCTAGGATTACAGGTGTGAGCCACTGCACCCAGCCACTTCTATCTTTTTAAACAAAAAAAAATTTTTTTGAGACAGAGTCTCACTTTGTCACCCCTGCTAGAGTGGAATGGCGTCATAACTCAAGCAACCTTAGACTCCTGGGCTCAAGCAATTCTCTTGCCTCAGCCTCCCAATTAGCTGGGATTACAGCATCTGCCACAACACCCAGCTATTTGTAGAGACAGGGGTCTTGCTCTGGCTCAGGCTGGTCTCAAACTCACGAGCTCAGGCAATACACCCACCTCGGCCTCCTAAGTGCTGGGATTATAGGTATGAGCCACCGTGCCCTGCCCAATCCAATAGCTTTTAATAAATGTATAGAGTTTCACAACCATCACAACAATCAAGATTCATTACATCCATCTCTCCTATAAGTTCCTCATGCCCATCTACAGTTTATTCCTGCTCTCACCCCAAACAACCCCTTATCTGCCTTCCATCCCTACAGGTTTGCCTTTTCTCGACATTGCTTTGAAATGGTGTCATAAATTACATGGTTATCATCCCTATCTGTTAGAGAAATGCAAATCCAAACCACCCTGAGATAACATCTAACCCTAGTGAGAATGGCCCACATCACAAAATCTCAAAACCACAGATGCTGGCGTGGATGTGGAGAGAAGGGAACACTTTTACACTGCTGGTGGGACTGCAAACTAGCACAACCTTTCTGGAAGGAAGTATGGAGAAACCTCAAAGCACTCAAGCTTGACCTCCCATTTGATCCTGCAATCCCATTACTGGGCATCTACCCAGAAGGAAAAAAATCCTTTTATCATAAGGACACTTGTACTAGACTGTTTATTGCAGCTCAATTTACAATCGCCAAAATGTGGAAACAGCCTAAGTGCCCACCAACCCAGGAATGGATTAACAAGCTGTGGTATATGTATACCATGGAATACTATTCAGCCATTAAAAAAAATGGAGACTTTACATCCTTCGTATTAACCTGGATGGAAGTGGAAGACATTATTCTTAGTAAAGCATCACAAGAATGGAGAAGCATGAATCCTATGTACTCAATTTTGATATGAGGACAATTAATGACAATTAAGGTTATGGGGGGGAAGCAGAAAGAGGGACGGAGGGAGGGGTGTGGGGCCTTGGTGTGTGCCACACCTTCTGGGGGCAAGACATGATTGCAAGAGGGACTTTACCTAACAAATGCAATCAGTGTAACCTGGCTTATTGTACCCTCAATGAATCCCCAACAATAAAAAAAAAAAAAAGAAAAATGAAATACTAGGCTCAGTGCCTGTCACTCAATGGTTAGCACTCTGGCCCCATACACTGGAGCTTGTGGACCGAACCTGGCCAGGGTCTACTAAACAACAATGACAGGCTTGGCACCCATAGCACAGTGGTTATGGTGCCAGCCACACACAAACCAAGACTGGCAAGTTCAAACCTGGACTGGGCCAGCTAAACAACAATGACAACTGCAACAAAAAATAGCCGGGCATTGGGGCAGACACCTGTAGTCCCAGCTACTTGGGAGGCTGAGACAGGAGGGTCGCTTAAGCCCAAGAGTTTGAGGTTGCTGTGAGCTGTGATGCTACAGCACTCTACTGAGGGTGACATAGTGAGATTCTGTCTCCAAAAAAAAAGTATTCCATTGTCATGGATATTCCATTACATGCCATTGTTTATGCTTTGCCAGGTTGGTGGACATTTGGATTTGTTTCTACCTTCTGGTTCTTATGAATAGTGCTTCTATGAACATTTGTCTACAAGTCTTTATGTGTCCATTATGTTTTCATTTGTAGCAATGCAATTGCTAGGTTGCATGATAAATTTATTATATGTTTAACATTTTAAGATCCTGTCAAACTGCTTTTGAATGGTTGGACGGTTTTATATCCCTACCTGCAAGGTTCGAGAGTTCCAGCGCTCTGCCTCCTGGTCTGTCTCTTTGATTATAGCATGCTAGTGGGTGTGTAGGGGTATCTCATTGTGGTTTGAATTTGCATTTCCCCAAAGACTAATGATGTTGAGCTTCTTTTCACGCACTTCCTACTCATTTATTTATCTTCCTTGGTGACATGTCTATTCCAATCTTTTGATTGTTGGTCCTATTATGTTACAAGAATTCTTTACATCTTCTACAGGGTGTCCCAAAACTTGCCCCTAAAGTCACCATTCATAAGGAATATGGGAAATTGTAGCTAAATATGCCTTTATTTACAAAATAGTCATTCTGTATACAACTACAACTGGGACTTTAACCTTACACAAGCAAATCATATGTACCATGATAGTAGCCTAAAATAAAAAATATATATATTCATTACAAAATTTTGCAAAGGGATGGCCAACATGTAGAGAATATTTTGCAAGTATTTTGTAAAATTGTGTAATGGATATTTTGTAAGTAAAGGTGTATTTAGCTATGATTTCCCATTTTCCCTAGGTATGGTGACTTTATGGGTAAGCATTGGGACATCCTGGAGATTACAAGTTCTTTGTCAGATATAGGGCTTGCAAATATCTTCTCTCAGGCTTGGCGCCTGTGGCTCAAGCAGCTAAGGCTTCAGCCACATACTCCTGAGCTGGTGGGTTCGAATCCAACCCAGGCCCACCAAACAACAATGACTGCTGCAACCAAAAAATAGCCGGGCATTATGGCGGGCGCCTGTAGTCCCAGCTACTTGGGAGGCGGAGGCAGGAGACTAGCTTGAGCCCAGAAGTTGGAGGTTGCTGTGAGTGGTGATGCCATGACACTCTATCCAGGGCAACAGCTTGAGGCTCTGTCTCAAAAAAAAATTTTTTTTTCTCCCACTATCTTTTCATTTTCTTTCTTTCTTTTTTTTTTTTTATTTTGGCCGGGGCTAGGTTTGAACCCACCACCTCCGGCATATGGGACCGGCACCCTACTCCTTGAGCCACAGGCGCCGCCCTTTCTTTCTTTCTTTCTTTTTTTTTTTGACACAGAGTCTCATTATGTTGCCCTTGGTAGAGTGCCATGGCATCACAACTCACAGCAACCTCAAACTCTTGGGCTTCAGCGATTCTCTTGCCTCAGCCTCCCAAGTAGCTGGGACTACAGGTGCCCGCCATAATGCCCGGCTATTTTTTGGTTGTAGTTGTCATTGTTGTTTGGCAGGCCCAGGCTGGATTCGAACCTGCCAGCTCTGGTGTATGTGGCTGGCGCCTTAGCTGCTTGAGCTACAGGCACTGAGCCTCTTTTCATTTTCTTTTTTTTTGTAGAGACAGAGTCTCACTTTATGGCCCTCGGTAGAGTGCCGTGGCCTCACACAGCTCACAGCAACCTCCAATTCCTGGGCTTAGGCGATTCTCTTGCCTCAGCCTCCCGAGTAGCTGGGACTACAGGCGCCTGCCACAACGCCCGGCTATTTTTTTTGTTGTTGTTCTTGCAGTTCGGCTGGGGCCGGGTTTGAACCCGCCACCCTCAGTATATGGGGCCGGCGCCCTACCACTGAGCCACAGGTGCTGCCCATCTTTTCATTTTCTTAATAGTGCCTTTTGAAGTGGAAATGTTTTAAATTTTCATGAAGTCCATTGTATCATTTTTTTTCTTTTATGGGTTGTGCTTATGGCAGGACATCTAAGAACTCTTTTCCTAACCCAAAAGGAGACAGTCCTAGGGGTGCATCATCTTGACTGACAGAGCCCCAAGGTGGTTATTTGCGTGTAATTTACATAAAATTTACGTATCACTTATTTCAGTTTCTCCCACTAGGCTTCAGAACTCTGCAGAAGGCCTCGTATGGAAACCTTTCCTCCAGTCCCAAGAACACAATCCTCCTTTTTCCTGGCACACTCCTGCTCATCCCTCAGGTCTCAATCCAGGTTGGTGCCCCTTTTCTGAATCTCCAGATCTCCCAACTTCCCCATCAGAACACTCGCTTGGGTTATAATCATCTGTTTCCTTATCTTCCTTCTCCTCCTTTAGAAGGCAAACTGAGTCTTTTCATTTCGTGGCTACATGCCCTTATATCTGGTACATAGTAAGTGCTCATCAAACAGTTCTTGAAGAAAGAATGTTTTATCCATGGAGTCCTGATGCTCCTCCTGTCTGCTATCAAGGGAGGCTGAGCAGCCCCAGTAAGCTGCTGGTTGGACTTTTTGCCTCTGGGTAGGCTCAGCTATCTCTTCCAAAGTGATCTAGACTTTTCGCTTGCCCCCCACAGTCTCTCCCAGGGAAGCCTTACCTGCCCACAATCATGAGCTCCTTCTCAGATGCCCGAGGCCGGAGATGATTCCAGATGTCCATGGTGAAGATGGTGCTGGCACTGTTAAAGATGGAGGTGAGGGAGGACATGAGAGCCGCCACCATCACAGCCATCATGAGCCCACGGAGCCCTGGGGGCAGAAGGGAGGTCAGGGACCTTGGTCTTTTCCTGTCAGCAGCTGCTGCCTTCTCTCCTGACTCTGACACCCCAGGCCCAAAGGGCTCCACTCTGAGGAGGCAGCACCTCAGAGGGGATGGCTGGGCAGTGCCCCCTGCAGAGCCAGGACCTGGGCTTTATTTGGGGCCCCTGGCTGTGGGCTCAGGCCTGGAGCCTGCTCTCAGTCCTCCCATCTTAGCCCCATCTCAGCCCAGAGCCCCGCTGATGTTCTCCCTGCTGGGTGCCCTAGGGGACCCAACTCGGGGTGAGAGGACATTACCTGTGGGCAGGAGTTCCAGCACAAGTTTGGGATACGCGATGTCCGAACAGCCAGAGGGGTTGCTGCAGATCTTCTTGCAGATTTCCGGATCTGCACAAGCCACTTGATCTACGGAAGAAATAGAGGCCCAGAGTGGAGCCCCAGGCTCAGCCAAAACATGGGTGGACACAGGCCAGCACCACAAGATAGATGTATATATAAGGCAGGATTTTATATAAGTTTATAGCTTTATGAAATCAGAAAGAGCCTGGGCTTTATCAGCTGTGACCTGTTACGTAGACTTTCTGAACTTTAGTGACCATATCCATAAAATCCAGATAATAACATAACTCTACTTCGGAAGCTTATGGTAAGAATCGACTAAGGTAACACACTTAACGGAGTCTGATATGCAGGAAGCCCAGCAAACACTTCAGCTTCTGTTCCTGCAACCCAGGAGACTAAGACCCTGGTGGCCCATCTCACAGTGATGTCCTAATAGGGCTCCAGCCCCCTACTGCCAAAAAAAGGGACAAAAGCAACTCGAACCTTTACTGAAGTTCCTCATCGCTTAACACATGGCAAACATTTTTTAAATCCCTCTTTCCCTGACTCATATGGTTCAGTAGTGTTGGGGGTGCCTAACGCAACCCAATACACACACACACACCTCCAAGACAAAAGAGCCCATATCCAAGACAAAGTAGCCAAAGGATCTAGTTAGCTCCAGCCCTAAAGTGCCCACCAAAGGACCCTAACTCACCAAAGCCCTCTGAGCAAGCTGTGGAATTTGCCCACCCCTTCCAGCCCCCTATGAAAGAGGTCTCTAACTACACCTGGGTGCAGACCCCACCTTTGTACTGCCCTGGCAGGTCACCATCCCCTTTCAATAAACCTTGCCTGAACATCTTCACTCGGTCTCATCTCTGGGCTCCAGTGCTTACACCTTTCAAATAACTGTTCTTCATTCTAGATGCAAAGACTCTACATTATTGCTCTGAATTTCTCTCTTCTTCTGCATCAATGTACTGTTTCTACGCTCTTTGGAGCAGTTCTCATTTCCTCCGGTAAACCTATCCATCCTTCCAGGCATGTCTAGTTCGACTTCTTCTTCTTCTTCTTTTTTTTTTTTTTTTGTGGTTTTTGGCTGGGGCTGGGTTTGAACCCACCACCTCTGGCATATGGGACCGGCGCCCTACTCCTTGAGCCACAGGCGCCGCCCTTTTTTTTTTTTTTTATTGTTATTGAGACAGAGTCTCACTTTGTGGCCTCCGTAGAGTACTGTGGCATCATAGCTCACAGCAACCTCAAACTCTTGGGCTTAAGCAATTCTCTTGCCTTAGCCTCCCAAGTAGATGGGACTACAGGTGCCCACCACAACGCCCAGCTTTTTTTTTTTTTTTTGTAGAGATGGGGGTCTCACTCAGGCTCAGGTTGGTCTGAGGTCAGGGCAATCCACCCACCTCAGCCTCCCAGAGTGCTAGGATTGCAGGCGTGAGCCACCGCGCCTGGCCTCGTTCTACTTCTGTTATGATGAATACACTCTGAGCACACAAGCACAGGCCTCCTGCTTCAAAGACAGAAGAGCAAATAAAAAACTATTTTAGTGTGTGGCACAGAGCAGGTGGCCAATGAATTTCTGTGGAGAGAGGTTAGCTATCCCATTATTATCTTCTTCATACTCTATGGGGAAGGCAGAGGTTACATTTCACACATGAAAAGAAGGTCTTGGAGCAGGGAAGGGACCTGATGATATCACCCCACAAGATCATGTTGGAGGCAAATTTAAACCCAGGTCACTGCACTCCCAATCTGGTTGTTCAGAGAAGGAAGGTCAAGAGCATGTATGTTCCCCATCTTTAGTGAGTCTGGCAGTGACTCAATCCAGAGCCTCATCCTACCCACTGGGACCTTGTCATCTCTGTGGTTTGGCACATGTGTCCGAGTGACACCTTTCTCATCACCTTTCATCTCCCCCAGCATCCCACGTCTGAGCTAATCAGTGTTCCTCACACCGTCCCCGTGTCCATCCAGCACCACTCACCCTGCGTAGTCCAGTGGGTCCCATGTAACTTCTCAAGTCTCTTTTGACAAGTTGTTCCAGGTGGGACTCCCGTAAATGATTCCCGGACCCTCCCTCTACTGAATCCACAGGGATTACAGTCCTTCCTTTTCATTTGTAGGTGACAGGGCCTTTCAGCCCATCTTCCTGGGTGAGTGGGCCCTGCCCTGGAGCTCAGTTTGGGAGTGGGCTTGGAGCCCTTCCTGGCTCATGCCAGTTCCCGTCCTCCTTCCAATGCAACATCAGTGTCAGGGCCACAAATTTACAATGGCCTCCAATGCAGACATTTGACAGTTCTCCAAATGAGGGAATGTATTCGGTTCCTATATTTTTATTTCTGTTATTTAAACATAAACATGTAAAGTACACCACAATTTTGAAAGATAGTATTGCTATATCCTTATTTTTTCTTTTAGTATAGTAAAAGATCTAAGAAACAGAAATGGCCCCAGGGCCTTTTATCCACTGGGAGGCCCGAGGGCTAACTGGTTTTTATAAAACTCCAACCACATGTCTTCTCCTGTTGGGATCCGTCCCTCCACTAACATCCACCAGCAGTGGAGAAAATAGGTGCTGTGACTATCATTAATAATAACAACAGTGACTGCTATGAAATAAAAGTAGATGCCCCCCAAGCTCTAGTTTAGACAACATTAAGGTGGCACATCAAAATGATATTTGCTGAACAGTATTGAGAAGAAACAATCTTACCGAGAAAAATGCATATGAGGTCAAAGTTCTTGGCTTTTTATTACTCTTCTGAGGGCACTTAGGAGACGATTAGAAAATATTTACATTCCCGTTGCCAGAACACTGCAAGGTAGGCTAAAGGTCCCGTTTAGGTTTATTCAACTCTATAAAGGTTTTGCCTCTCGTCTAAAAACTCGTATTTTCAAGTCATACCAAGAAGGAGCAAGAATCTTCCTGAGATATTTAATTGTTAACCACAACGTTTTTGTTTTACCTTCTAGGAATGCAACCTTCAACCATAAGACACAAAGTTTATAAAGCATGTTTGTTGCAGAAAATTGTGTTTATTTATTCAATCAAAAAAAAATATATATGTTGGCCGCACATGGCGGCTCATGCCTATAATCCTAGCACTCGGGAGGCCAAAGCCGGTGGATTGCTTGAGCTTAGGAGTTTGACACCAGCCTGAGCAAGAGTGAGACCCCATTTCTACTAAAAATAGAAAAGCTTGCCAGGTGTGGTGGCCAGTGCCCATAGTCCCAGCTACTTGGAAGACTGAGACACAAGTTCTCCTGAGCCCAAGAATTTGAGTTGCCTCAAAAATAATTAAATTAAATTAAAAACATATGCTCATCATGGAGAAATTCTGTGCTTGAACCAAGTTACAAATGAAATAGATAGCTTTGTGATCATTAACCCACCATTCAATAACATCTGCTCACTTGTCTTGGGTCAGTCAACCATTTCCTCTAAGAAAAGGGTTCTCTTCCCAGAAAGCTTCAATCAACTATTTCCTATATGGAAAGGGTTCTCTTATCAGAGAGCTTCAGACCATCTGACGCTTGAAATAAAGGATGCCTCTGTAATCTAAACATAGCAATCTGGGCGGCGCCTGTGGTTCAGTTGGTAGGGCGCCGGCCCCATATACCGAGGGCGACAGGTTCAAACCTGGCCCCGGCTGAACTGCAACCAAAAAATAGCCGGGCATTGTGGCGGGTGCCTGTAGTCCCAGCTACTCGGGAGGCTGAGGCAAGAGAATCACTGAAGCCCAGGAGTTGGAGGTTGCTGTGAGCTGTATGATGCCATGGCACTCTACCGAGGGCCATAAAGTGAGACTCTGTCTCTACAAAAAAAAAAAAAAGCTAATCTCACAGAAGTGGACAGTAGAATAGGAGTTACTTGAGTCTGGGAAGGCTACAGGGGAGGTAGGTCGCCAAAGGTTGGTTAATGGATATGAAAGTACAGCTAGAAGGGAAGAATAAGTTGTAGTATTCTACAGCACTGAAGAGTGATTATAATTAACAACAGTCGATTGTATATTTTCTAATAGCTAGGGGAGCAGATTTTGATTGTTCCCATGCAAAGAAATGATAAATGTTTGAAGTGATAGGTAAGCTAGTTGCCCTGATTTGATCATTTTGCATTGTATGCTTGTGTCAAAATGTCACACGGTGCCCTGTAAATATTTACGGTTAGAAATAATAATAAAAGCACAGGACCCTCAGCCACCAGGAAAACAAAATTAAAAGTAGTAATAAAAGCATTAAAAGAAAAACAAAAGAGATGGCTGGGGCCCATCCTCTGGGGTTTTGATGTAGGTGGTCTTAGACAAGGCCTAAAAGTTTGCATTTATGGCAAGTTCCAAGAAGATGCTGCTAGGTGGGGAACACACTTTAGAAACACTGGTCTAGGGCGGCGCCTGTGGCTCAGTCCGTAAGGCGCCGGCCCCATATACCGAGGGTGGCAGGTTCAAACCCGGCCCCGGCCAAACTGCAACCAAAAAATAGCCGGGCGTTGTGGCGGGCGCCTGTAGTCCCAGCTACTCGGGAGGCTGAGGCAAGAGAATCGCTTAAGCCCAGGAGTTGGAAGTTGCTGTGAGCTGTGTGAGGCCACGGCACTCTACCGAGGGCCATAAAGTGAGACTCCGTCTCTACAAAAAAAAAAAAAAAAAAGAAACACTGGTCTAGGCCTGCAGTGGTGAGAGAGAAGCTTCAAATACACAGTGCTCACCTTACCCTCTCTGCCCTTCCTCACTCTCTAAAACTCCTCCGGAATTACGGCTTGTACTGTATGATAGACTGTTTTAATAGATAGTTTATCTTATTTTTTCATGAGTTCCAGACTCATCAGCTGCATTACAAAGTCCTTAGGTTCAAGAAATGTAGTTTTTATATCTTGTTTGATTATTGTTCATTGGCTGGGTGACTGTTCAGGGAGATGGTCAGGGTCATGTTATTGATGCCCTAGAAGTCCATCCAAGTGTGCAGAAGTGATTTACATAACTCAGGGTCAAGGGTTGGAATCAGGTAGTCTGGGTCCAAATCCTGGCTTACCAGACACTAGCCCAGTGACACCTGGCAAGTCACTTAACATAGGAGTGACTCTAGATTCCTCTTTCTTCTTTTTTTTTTTTGAGACAGAGTCTCACTCTGTCACTGTCAGTAGAGTGCTGTGGTGTCATAGCTCAAACTCTTGGGCTCAAGAGATCTTGCCTCAGCCTTTCAAGTAGCTGGAACATTTTCTATTTTAAGTAAAGACCAGGTCTCACGTTTGCTCAGGCTGGTCTCGTGCTCCTGAGTTCAAGCAATCCACCTGCTTCATCCTCCCAGAGTGCTAGGATTACAGGCATGATAGATTTCTCTTTTTTTCTTCACCTCCCACATCCAATCCATCATTAACCTGTTTTTTGTTTTGTTTTTTTCCGTAGTTTTTGGCCGGGGCTGGGTTTGAACCCTCCACCTCCAGCATATGGGGCCATTGCCCTACCCCTTTGAGCCACAGGTGCCGCCCCATTAACCTGGTTGATCCCACCCTAAAATATGCTTTCAGCCATCCACACTGATCAACCATTATCTCTTCAGAGAGGACTTCCCTGGAAACCTTGTCAAAAGTAGTCTCTGTCCAGCGTCCCCTTGATGTCTTTCAGTTTATCTTCCTCACAGCACTTAGCACAATCAGTAATAATCTCTCTCTCTCTCTTTTTTTGTTTTTGTTTTTTGAGACAGAGTCTCAAGCTATTGCCCTGGGTAGAGTGCCATAGCGTTACAGCTCACAGCAACCTCCAACTCTTGGGCTTAAGCGATTCTCTTGCCTCAGCCTCCTATGTAGCTGAGACTACAGGCGCCTGTCACAACACCCGGCTATTTTTTGGTTGCAGTTGTCATTGTTGTTTAGCAGGCCTGGGCCAGGTTTGAACCCACCAGCCTCAGTGTATGTGGCCAGAGCCCTACCCACTGAGCTATGGGCGCAGCCCAATAATCTCATTAATGTATTTACCTATCTCTGTCGTGTTCCCTCCACCACTGCAATGTAAGTCCCACTGCAGTGGTTCTCAGTCTGTGGATCGCAACCCCTTTGTAACAATGAAAATACATCGCAGCACTGGGAAGGTTGAGAACCACTGCACTACAGCACGGACACTCTGTGTCCAATTATGGAGCGCCAAGGTCTTTTAGAATACAGCCTGGGAGATAACTGGCTTTCAAAATATGTGTTGAATATGCGGATAAAAAAAATGAATGAATTAATTGACTTCTAATTCCAGTTTCCTCCTCTGTAAGATGAAAATAACAGTAATCATACCAACCTCATAAGGTTATTTTGAGGATGAAAGGAGACGATGTATGTATAAAACAAATAATAGTGAACACTACAGTGCTTGTGTTAGGAAATTTTTTTTTTTGAGACAAAGTCTCACTATGTCACCTTCCATAGAGTGCTGTAGCATCACAGCTCACAGCAACCTCAAACTTCGTGGCTTAAGCGATTCTCTTGCCTCAGCCTCCCAAGTAGCTGGGACTACAGGTGCCTGCCACAATGCCCGGCTATTTTGTTGTTGTCATTGCTGTTTAGCTGACTCAGTATAGGTGGCCGGTGCCCTACCCACTGAGCTGCAGGCACAGCCAGTGTTAGAAAATATTATTTCCACTTTACAAGCGAGGAAATGTAGGCAAAGAGAGACTAAATGATTTACATGAGGTCACGTAGCCTGTAAGTGGCAGAAAAAGACGCAGGTCTGGGCAGTTCAAGTCACAGACTGTATTTGTGACCACCACACTCTACCATAAAACTCTTTTCTGGGGGCTGGCCCTTAGCAAGCACACCATGAAGGTTTGAAGCCACGTTCTTTGTTCATGGGCCAGGCCTTGCTCGGTAGCTGTATCTCTTCCAAGTCACCACAAAACGCAAATCCCAGTTTTTATCCCGTCTGGACTTTGCTGAGCCTTTTGACCCTTCCCTGGACTATTTGGGTTCTTCATCCCACCTGGGCTGGAGGAACACAATCCCCGAATCTCACACCCGGGACCACATCCTCTATTTCTCTTCGCCATCTCTTTACTCCTAATTCTTAAGGGTCCTAAATTATTTTGACAAATCTCCTGGGCCAGCTATAGACTATTCTCTTTTCTTTTTCTTTCTTTTCTTTTATTTTTTTGAGACAGAGTCTCACTATGTCGTCCTCAGTAGAGTGCTGTGGCGTCACAGCTCACAGCAACCTCAAACTCTTGGGCTTAAGTGATCCTCTTGCCTCAGCTTCCCAAGTAGCTGGGACTATAGGCACCCTCCACAACACCCGGCTATTTTTTGTGGCAGTTGTAATTGTTGTTTAGTTGGCCCCACCCTTGTTTGAACTGGCCAGCCTCAGTGTATGTGGCTGGTGCCATAACCACTGTGTTACGGGCACCAAGCCTATAGGCCATTTTCATCCTATCCTTTTTTTACTTCTGCCGTAACATTGTGTAGGAGAAGACATAGGGGATTTTCACTCCCCTTTGGTTAATAACAGCCTTGCTGGATATGGAGGAAAGCTTGCTGTTCGAGAAGAGAAGGGAGCTGGCTTCTGTACAGACCACCAGTTGCTGACACTGCAGTGATTCCAAATAGTATCGCCCCCTTCCTCAGTATTGTTTATCCCCGTGGAACAAGTCCATCCTTTACCACATACAAAAAAAAAAAAAAAATTAAAAAACTCTAACAAATAAACAAATAAAAAAAAAACAAGTCAAATATGCTAGAGCTGTGGTTCCCAACCCCCAGCCCACGGACCAGTTCCATCCAGTCCATGGCCTATGAAGAACCAGTCTGCACAGCAGGAGGTGAGTGGCGGGAGAGCAAAGCTTCACCTGTACTTACCACTGCTCCCCATCACTCACATCATGCCGGAGCTCTGCCTCCTGGCAGATCAGAGGTGGCATTAGATTCTCATAAGAGCACAGACTCCGTTGTAAACTGTGCATGTGAGGAATCTAGGTTGCATGCCCCTTATGAAAATCTAATGCTTGATGATCTGAGGTGGGGCTGAGCGAGGCGGTGATGCTGGGGCTGGGCAGCACAGACTATCATCAGCAGAGAGGTTTGACTGCACAGAGACCATAATAATTCAATTCCTCACAGATTTGAATCAAAACCATTTTCCCCCACCCACATCTGTAGAAAACTGTCCTCCATGAAACCGGTCCTTGGTACCAAAAAGGCTAGGGACTACTGCTCGAGAGGCCTTGATAACCCCTGATATTTGTTAAGAAACATTTCCTAGGGCGGCGCCTGTGGCTCAGTCGGTAAGGCGCCGGCCCCATGTACGGAGGGTGGTGGGTTCAAACCCGGCCCCGGCCGAACTGCAACCAAAAAATAGCTGGGCGTTGTGGTGGGCGCCTGTAGTCCCAGCTACTCGGGAGGCTGAGGCAAGAGAATCGCTTAAGCCCAGGAGTTGGAGGTTGCTGTGAGCTGTGTGAGGCCATGGCACTCTACTGAGGGCCATAAAGTGCGACTCTATCTCTACAAAAAAAAAAAAAAAAAAGAAACATTTCCTAGAAAGGATTCCATTGGACCAAAGATACTCAACCACTGAGCTCAAATGTTGAAGCATGAGAGGAACTCTCTTTCACATGAGACTTCAGGGAGCTAACATCTGAAGCCACAAGATTTTAGCCCAATTGGTGGTTTCAAAAGAATACAGGTGAGGCCAGGTCCCAGTTGAGTCTGCTCTCCATTTGGCTGGGACACCAGTAGGACCTGCCCATCGAGCCAGCGTTGCCCAATGAACAGCACAGAGTCAGGAGATGCCAGATGGAGCTGCCTAATCACTAGGAGAGGACTCCAGTTACGGTCTCCGGGGGCAGCCTGCTGTGTGTTTAGAGTGTTTCACAGGCTCTGGTGCTCACGGGCAGATGACCCCCTTCTCCCCTCTGTCTTCTCACCTGGGTATAGGACACGGCTGATCATACCAGGGAACACCATTATGAAAAGGGGCAACACCTTCAGGTATGCAGCCAGCAGAGAGCCTCCTTTGGCATGGGACAGGTTCTTGGCAGCCAGAGTCCGCTGAACAATCACCTGGAAAACAGCGAGGGTGGTTGGAAGCTGAGATGGCTTTCTGCTAAGGCAAACGAGGTGAGCACAGCTTCTTGGTAGATGTAGCAGACTTGGGATCTTGGTCTGCCTGTATCTCTTTGAAGGAGCATCTCTCTCCTGTTCTTAGTTCCTGTGGGCCAACTGGGGTAGCTATGACCTTCATCCTGGTTCCTCTCTACTTCTTTATCCAGGGGTTAGACCGGCCAATTAGACTGCTGCACAGAATTATTCTACCTCTCTGGCTACCATGATTAGCCACGGAGAAGCACACACAGGCAATCCAATTACCACTCTCCATGGGATTTCTTCCTTAAAAGGGCAAAGAAAAGAGACACCCTACTCTCCACAGCCTGCACTGGAATTGCTAACTGTGAAGGTAGCATCCAGCTGCAGCCTGCATCATATCATACTAGGAAAAGCCTCTATGAGAGCAGCCTTGAGCTTCTCTCATCTCAGAGGAAAGAAAACCAGGAGATGGAGAGAGAGAGAGAAATAATTTCTGATGACATAGTATGAGCCCTTGCATCTAGCTCAGCCAACTCTGGAAACGGAGGTAGAGAGTCTGGATTCAAATCCTACCTGCCCACCTCCTGGCCTTGTGACCTTGGATAAGCAACTTTACCTCTCTTTGCCTCAATTTCCTTACCTATGAAATGGGTATAATACCAGAGTAATTTTGACAATTAAACAAGGTGAAGACCTTTAGAATACTATCTAACACATAGTAACTGCTCCATCGATATTAGTTTTAGCATTGCTATCAAATGCCTTTTTCTGCTTCAACTATTTTTTTCCTAAAACAATTGAAAGAGTTCTTACTAGGGTGGTGCCTGTGGCTCAGTGAGTAGGGCGCTGGCCCCACATGCCGAGGGTGGTGGGTTCAAACCCAGCCCCGGCCAAACTGCAACAACAAAAAAATAGCCGGGCATTGTGGCGGGCGCCTGTAGTCCCAGCTGCTTGGGAGGCTGAGGCAAGAGAATCGCTTAAGCCCAAGAGCTGGAGGTTGCTGTGAGCCGTGTGACGCCACAGCACTCTACCCGAGGGCGGTACAGTGAGACTCTGTCTGTACAAAAAAAAAAAAGGAAAAAAAGAAAGAGTTCTTACTAAATCAGCAAAGAACCCTTAGTAGGAAGCGTATCAAGAGGTAGGATTTGGGGAAGCCATTCTTCTGGTTCCCCCATGCACATGGTATTTGGAAATAAACCTTTCTCTTAAAAAAAAAAAAGAGGTGGGATTTGTAGCAAACCACATACCATGTTTCTTAATAATTTTTTTTAAAGCTAGAATCTTGCTATTTAATCCTATCTCCCCGCAGCTTTGAACTCCTGGGCTCAAGCGACCCTCCTGCCTCAGCCCACAGAGTGGCTGGAACTATAGGCATTCACCACCATGCCCAGCTGATTTTTCTATTTTTAAAATAGAAGTGGGAGTCTCACTATATTGTCCAAGCTGGTCTCAAAACTCTTGGCTCCAAGTGAGCCTCCCTCCTTGCCCCACCCCACCCCCAAAGTGCTGGGATTATAGAAATGAGCCACTGTGCCCAGCCTCCTAATAATTTTTTAAATACTACAGTACAAATATATGCATATTAGGGGAAATATCACTTTGGGGGCATTTCATTAGCAGAATCCACAGGACTGAACCTTGTCAGACAATCATCAAGATAATCAAGGACGATGTAAAATATGCAATTTTTTGCTAACAGCCTAACTGAAACAACAATGACACCAACTGAGCCCAGTGGACAAGTTTTAAGGACAGGTACTTTGGCCACTAGACATAATCCATTCAGCCAACCAGGACTCTAAAAATGCTCTGATCACGGGCGGCGCCTGTGGCTCAAGGAGTAGGGCACCGGTCCCATATGCCGGAGGTGGCAGGTTCAAACCCAGCCCTGGCCAAAAATCACAAAAAAAAAAAAACTGTGTAGTATGTTTAATGGGTGGCGCCTGTGGCTCAAGGAGTAGGGCGCCAGTTCCATATGCCGGAGGTGGCGGGTTCAAACCCAGCCCCGGCCAAAAACCAAAAAAAAAAAAAAAAAATGCTCTGATCACAAGCTGGCCACCCATCTGAGAGGTCTGTTATCTATTATGGTCAGGGTAGTAGTTGAGTCCTTCTAAACAAGTAACAGTTGAAAAAAGAAAAGTGATGAAAAGAGGAATGGAAATATAATATGGGCTGGGTGTGGTGGCTCACGCATGTAATCCCAACACTATGGGAGGCTAAGGTGGGTGGATCACCTGAGCTCACAGGTTCAAGACCAGCCTGAGCCAGAGCAAGACCTTGTCTCTAAAAAATAGCTGGGTGTTGTGGTGCTGGTGCCTGTAGTCCCAGCTACTTGGGAGGCTGAGACAACAGAATTGCTTGAGGCCAAGAGTTTGAGGTTGCTGTGAGCTGTGATACCACAGCACTCTGCCAAGGGCAACAAAGTAAGACTCTGTCTCAAATAAATAAATAAATAAACAAATAAATAAGAAATGTAGCTTTCCGATCCGCCATCGCGGTGGGACCGCCACCAAGATGCAGATTTTTGTAAAAACCCTTACGGGGAAGGCCATCATTCTCGAGGCTGAACCCTCGGATATGAGAGAAAATGTGAAGGCCAAGACCCAGGATGAGGAAGGAATTCCTCCATCAGCAAAGACTCATTCTTTGCAGATGGACGTACTTTGTCTGACTACAACATTCGAAAGGAGTCCACTCTTCATCTTGTGTTAAGACTTCGTGGTGGTGCTAAGAAAAGGAAGAAGAAGTCTTTTTTTTTTTTTTTTTGGCCGGGGCTGGGTTTGAACCCACCACCTCCAGCATATGGGACCGGCGCCCTACTCCTTGAGCCACAGGCGCCGCCCAGGAAGAAGAAGTCTTATATCACTCCCAAGAGGAATAAGCATAAGAGAAAGAAGGCTAAGCTGGCTGTCCTGAAATACTATAAAGTGGATGAGAATGGCAAAATTAGTTCCCTTCATCAAGAGTGTCCTTCAGATGAGTGTGGTGCTGGAGTTTTTATGGCCAGCCACTTTGATAGACATTATTGTGGCAAATGTGGTCTTACTTACTGCTTCAACAAACCAGAAGGCAAGTAATTATATATGAGTTAATAAGAGACATGAATTAAAAAGAAAGAAAGAAAAAAAGAAATGTAATCTGAGTGTGTGGGAAGGAGTCATCAATGGGCTATATAGTCGTCTGTCATCGATCCACCTTATTTTTTCATTTACTCTTTGCACAATAATCATGTACAAGTTTTCCCTTCACTGGGATAGGAAAGAAGAGGGAAGAGCCATGCTGGGGGTGGGGCATGGTGACCAGTCAGTGGGCTTCTGCACAGAAATGCAGTGGAGGTGGGTGCTCAGAACCAACAGACCATCCAGACAGTGAGTCGCAGTGAATGGAACAGTTAAAAGTGCAGATGGACTTTGGGGGTGAATCCCCAACTCTACCAGCTCTTCCTGAGCTTGAACAGGTTCCTAAATCTTCCCAGGCCTCAGTTCTCTCATCTGTAAAATGGGCGTGATAATTGTGCATCATATCTCACAGCAACCTCAGGCTCTTGGGCTCAAGCGACCCCCTTGCCTCAGCCTCCTGAGTAGCTGGGACTACAGGCACCTGCCACCACATCCAGCTAGTTTTTCTACATTTAGAGATGGAGTCTTGCTCTTGCTCAGGCTGGTCTTGAAGTCCTCAGCTCAAGTTATCCTCTTGCCTTGGTCTCCAAAGTGCTAGGATTACAGGTGTGAGCCATTGCACCTGGCCACCATCCTATTTAAAATTGCACTCTCACATTCTCTTTACTTCACTCTAGTTTTTATTCATGACTTTTATCATCTTTTAATATCTCACATGATTTACTTTTGTTTTTTTTTGAGACAGAGTCTCAAACTGTCGCATGGGTAGAGTGCGGTGGCGTCATAGCTCACAACAACCTCCAACTCTTGGACTCAAGTGATCCTCTTGCCTCAGATTTTCTATTTTTAGCAGAGACAGGGTCTCACTTTTGCTCAGGCTGGTCTCGAACACCTGAGCAAAGGGAATCCACCCGCCTCAGCCTCCCAGAGTGCTAGGATTATAGGCATGAGTCACTGCACCCAGCCTCACATAATTTACTTATCGATCATTTCTAATTACACCCCACTGGATGGTGGTCAGTTCCACAAGGACAGACTGCTTTGTCAGACCTGTGAGGCTCCTGATTTCTGTGTGCCCCGAGGAGTGCCTGGTACACAGAGGACATCGGGTATTTATTGAACAAATGTTGAAGCTTCAGCCTCTACTTAAAATGTTTGCTCTCCTTTGCTTACTGCATCTTCCCAGACACTAAGAAGGATGTATTGGGTCTTCCCCTCTACAAATGCCAGCAGCTTTGGATTTGCCATAAACTTCTGTAAAAGCAAGAAGTCATATAGCACCCAGAGCAGTGGAAAGGAAAGAGCAGTGAAAGACACAGGGAAAACAGAAAGGCGAGAGCAGGCAGAGAGAGAAAGGCACTGCCACCTGCTGTCCTGTACCTGATCCGTGCACCAGTACCAGAGGGACGGGATGGACATTCCAAACAGGACTCCTGGCCACGGAAGATCAGACGTCAGTGGATCTCGGAAAATATGAAAAGCGTCTTCTCGGGGCAGCCCGCAGCTGCTGTTCTCACTCCGGTTGCTAGCCAGGGCCAAGAAGTACTTCTCCTTCAGGCCTTCCATCCCGCCAACCGCAGCAAAACCTGGAATTTAGAGGAAGCCTGTTTGCCAGGAACTTGGTAAATCCATAGCAAGTGATGAGGGGATGGTCGGAGATCAGTAAGGTCCTCGGAGGAGCACAGCCACCAAAACCTGTTGGTCCCCAACCCCTGTTTTTAAAATGCTTTTGGTAGTGACTGTAGATTATGCCGGGGCTCAGAAACTGATACCTCAAAATATGGCACTTTGACATGCTGAGCTGAAGCAGCCTCAAGGTCTCTGACCTTGCCTCCTGCCTCTTAATCCTCAGATGTTTTCAGAAGTTCCCCTCATCTTCTTAAAGTCTGGACCTGCCAAAGAAGAGAGCAGTTCCCCTGTTCCCTTCCGTGACTTCATTAGCTGGACTCATATTGCAGGAAGACAGACTGAAGTCTCTAACTCTCCTGGGCAGACATTTATCACAAACCGTTGTCTGCTCTGCGAGCCTAACAGCTTGTGTCCCAGGCCACTGTTACGTTCTTCAAGTCCATTGAATTTCCCCCAAAGTCATTTACTACCCTCCTAAAATCATCCGTACTCCCTGATCTTCCTTCCTTCTACGAAGGGAAAGCATATAAGCATCAGTAGTATCAGGTATTATATTAGCATATAATATCCTAATGGGATTAGGATATTGGGCAATCACTCTGGGATTCTCCCTGTCGGTGCTTATACATTTGTATGCCTTTTCTCTTCTTCTTCTTCTTTTTTTCAGTTTTTGGCCAGGGCCGGGTTTGAACCCGCCACCTCCAGTGTTTGGGGCCGGTGCCCTACTCCTCTGAGCCACAGACACCACCCTGTATGCCTTTTCTCAATCTGCATTTTGTCAGTTGATTTTTCAGTGAACCTTCCTTGAAGAGTAAAGGGGAAATTACCTCTTGCCCTATAATTGCTTCTCAGAATATCCTTCTTTCTTTGCTCACTTTTCCTCCCTCCCTTCTCCCCTCTCTCAAGAGATGCTCCCCACAGGCAGCCCCAGGCCAGGTGGGGCTCCCAGGTCGGGTGTCTGTGCCCGGTGTCTCTGATGTAGCCTGCATCGCCCCTGGACCCAGATGGTGCCTCTCTGACTTGCTGTTCCCCCTTCCTCCCTGCATTCTTCCTTCCCTCTCTCCCTTCCTTCTCCTTGCTCTCTCGCCCTGCCTAGAGTTCAGTAGCTCACTGTAACCTCCAACTCCCGGGCTCAAGCGATCCTCCTGCTTCAGCCTCCTGAGTAGCTGGGACTACAGGTGCACACCACCATAACCAGCTTATTTTTCTGTTTCATTTTGTTTTTGCTTTTTAGGAGACGGAGTCTTGACTCTTGACCTCAAACAATCCCCCCACCTCAGGCTCTAAGAGTGCTAGGATTACTGGCATTAGCCACAGTGCCTGGCCTTCAGAATACTTCTAAATAATACAAGATACATAGGCTGATAACCTGGCTTATTGTATCCTCAATGAATCGCCAACAATAAAAAAAAAAAAAAAGGGGCGGCGCCTGTGGCTCAGTCGGTAAGGCGCCGGCCCCATATACCGAGGGTGGCGGGTTCAAACCGGACCCTGGCTGAACTGCAATCAAAAAATAGCTGGGTGTTGTGGCGGGCGCCTGTAGTCCCAGCTACTCGGGAGGCTGAGGCAGGAGAATCGCTTAAGCCCAGGAGTTGGAGGTTGCTGTGAGCTGTGTGATGCCACGGGACTCTACGGAGGGCCATAAAGTGAGACTCTGTCTCTACAAAAAAAAAAAAGGGGCGGCGCCTGTGGCTCAGTTGGTAAGGCGCCGGCCCCATATACCGAGGGTGGCGGGTTCAAACCGGGCCCTGACCAAATTGCAACCAAAAATAGCCGGGCGTTGTGGCGGGTGCCTGTAGTTCCAGCTACTCAGGAGGCTGAGGCAAGAGAATCGCTTAAGCCCAGGAGTTGGAGGTTGCTGTGAGCTGTGTGATGCCATGGCACTCTACCCTAGGGCCATAAAGTGAGACTCTGTCTCTACAAAAAAAAAAAAAAAAAGAACTGGAAAAAAAAAGAAGAAATCAAATATACTGGAGGCAATCATCAAAATATTTAAAATGTGGCACCTGTAGCACAGTGGTTATGGCGCCGGCCACATACACCAAGGCTGGTGGGTTTGAACCTGGCCCAGGCCAGCTAAACAACAATGACAACTGCAACCAAAAAAAACAAAAACAAAAACAAAAACAGTTGGGCATTGTGGCAGGCACCTGTAGTCCCAGCTAATTGGGAGGCTGAGGCAAGAGAATTGCTTAAGCCCAAGAGTTGAAGGTTGCTGCGAGCTGTGACGGCATAGCACTCTACCAAGGGCAACATAATAAGACTCTATCTCAGAACAAATAAATAAATAAAAATAATAAAAAATATTAAAACTGTGACATAATAATTTATTTCTTTGCTCCATTAAAAAGCAAGATCAGCGGGGCGGCGCCTGTGGCTCAGTCAGTAAGGCGCCGGCCCCATATACCGAGGGTGGCAGGTTCAAACCCGGCCCTGGCCAAACTGCAACCAAAAAATAGCCGGGCGTTGTGGCGGGCGCCTGTAGTCCCAGCTACTCGGGAGGCTGAGGCAAGAGAACTGCTTAAGCCCAGGAGTTGGAGGTTGCTGTGAGCTGTGTGAGGCCACGGCACTCTACCGAGGGCCATAAAGTGAGACTCTGTCTCTACAAAAAAAAAAAAAAAAAAAAGCAAGATCAGCAGTAGGTCTGATAATGATCTAAAAGTAGCTATGAGAACAGTTTTCTATCAACAACTGTAATGCAATATAAGCACATTTGGGATATCTTTTGGCATCACAGTACCGCTAATATTACCTGTGCCTACATTTATAATTAAAAAATGCTAACTCTCAATTATACATTTATGAACATAGAGACTTAATTTTTCTGATGCACGTTTACAGATATCCTGACTTTTGTCCACGGACCCCCAGTTAAGAAACCCTGTACTTCTCAGGTGTTCTCCACTCCTGGTATCACAGCAGCGGCCCCAGTAATTAGTGGCCTTTAGATAGAAGTCACTTCCCCTGAGATTCTGTTTCCTTGTCCGCACGTGGGGATAATGTAAGCCTCATAGGTCTGGGGCAAGGAGCAAATGAGATATTTAGCACAGCATCTGGCACAAAAGTGAGTGATTCTAAAAAATATACTGGAGTTTGCAGATGGTCTGCTTCTTTGCATTAACTGAAAGGATTCAAGGCTTCTCTCTGGTGGATTATATTCTGGAAAGCTTTTTTCTTTTCTTTTTTTTTGAGACAGAGTCTCAGTATGTCGCCCTGGGTAGAGTGCCATAGTGTCACAGCTCACAGCAACTTCCAACTCTGGGGCTTAAGCAATTCTCTTGCCTCAGCCTCCTGAGCAGCTGGGATTACAGGTGTCCACCACCAACGCCCAACTGGTTTTCTGTTTGTTTGTTTTGGTTGCAGTTGTCATTGTGTGGCAGGCGCCTGTAGTCCGAGCTACTTGGGAGGCTGAGGCAGGAGAATGGCTTGGGCCCAGGAGTCAGAAGTTGCTGTGATACCACAGTACTCTACCCTAGACAACAGCTTGAGACTCTGCCTCAAAAAAAAGAAAAGTTTTCTTTTGTGACTTTATTTCTTCTGTTCCGTTTGTTCTGCTCTCTTCTTTAAGAATAAAAATTTCTCAAATGTTGTATCTCTACTCAGCGCTCAATATTTATCATCTTTTCTTTTATAATTGTATTTGCCCCTTTCTCTGCATTTTATTAGAACTTCCATTGATTTTCATCCCTGATTTTCTTTTCTTTTTTTTTTTTTTTTAGAGACAGAGTCTCACTTTATCGCCCTTGGTAGAGTGCCGTGGCCTCACACAGCTCACAGCAACCTCCGACTCCTGGGCTGAAGCGATTCTCTTGCCTCAGCCTCCCGAGTAGCTGGGACTACAGGCGCCCGCCACAACGCCCAGCTATTTTTTGGTTTGCAATTCAACCGGGGCCGGGTTTGAACCCGCCACCCTCGGTATATGGGGCCGGGCCTTACTGACTGAGCCACAGGCGCCGCCCCCTGATTTTATTTTCTTTAGCATTTGGTCTGCTCTTTATATCCTCCAATACGGAGTTTAATTCTGGTAATTTATTTAGGAAATTTATTATAATCTTCTCTGATCGTTCCCCTTTTTTATCCTCTCTTATTCGCCCTTCGGCTCTATTTGCCCTTTCCTTCTTTTTTTTTTTTTTTTTTGCAGTTTTTGGCTGGGGTTGGGCTTGAACCCACCACCTCAGGTATATGGAGCCAGCACCCTACTCCTTAAGCCAGAGGCGCTGCTCTGCCCTTTTCTTCTGTCTTTCATATGTGTTTCATAGAGTTCAAGACTCTGAGCATGGCCCTCTCTTAGCATTTACTTCTGAGTCCCAAAATATATAATTTTCAGCTGTGTATTCTAGAGTCTTCAGGACCACGCTCCCTTTCTCTTTCCTATGTTCTATGTTTCCTTAATAGCATATTAAGTCTTAAGGAATGACTTTTCTCTAAAAGATAGGAACCTATAAAAAGTAGCATGACCATTAAGAAGTTGGTTAATCTACAAAAATCATAACTATTCTTGAAGCTATAGAGCTAAAGACCTTAGAGCAACCAATTGGCTTCAGGTCTCAGAAAAGATAGGATCTTCCAAGGAAAGACCAGACATGTGTTGGCTCACTGACAGCAAAGTATGAGGAAGAGTCATCATCCAAGCTGGCAGGAAGAATTTAGCTAGTGTTTTGAAGGTTTTTTGGTTTTTTTTTTTTTTTTGAGACAGAGCCTTAAGCTGTCTCCCTGGATAGAGTGCCATGGCATCACAGTTCACAGAAACCTCCAACTCCTAGGCTCAAGTGATTCTCCTGCCTACACCGCCTAAGTAGCTGGGACTAGAGGCGCCCGCCACAACACCTGGCTATTTTTTGGTTGCAGCCATCATTGTTGTTTGGGGGGCCCGGGCTGGATTTGAACTCACCAGCTCAGTTGTATGCGGCTGGTGCCTTAGCTGCTTGAGCCACAGGTGCTGAGCCTTAGCTAGTGTTTTGAAACAAATTGCTAAAGACTAAGAGTGGGCTAGAACTGGAGTACAAAACCCCTGTCAGTTTGCAGACAGATGGGAAGATCACACCCACCTCCCTGCAGGCTCTGCTACAGAGATCAGCAGTGGGTGCTCAGGAGAAAGACTGGGGACAGACAGGAGGAGGGTGTGGCTGTCACATGGAAAAGCACGAAGCACCAATTGGGCCCTTTCCCCCTGACAGAACTGAAGACTTAAGATCTTGGAGGAAGGACAGCAAACTGTTTTGTACCAAGGAACAGGTGAAGACCCTTCATGACTAAGGAAAGGAAAAAACAAATTCTTAGACATAGGGAAAACACAGGAAGTTTTCCGGAGCCCAAATCATGAATCTCCCACTACTGGAGGAAAGAAAGGACCTCTGGCAAAGCCTCACTCTTGAGACCCAAGGACAAGGTGCCTGCCTAAGACGAGGCAGGACAAGGAGAGCAAAGCTCCCCTCCTGTGCCTGAGGCTGGAAGCATGAGCCATGGGGCCAACCGGACCCCAAACTGTGCAAAGGTGATGCTGGAAGAAGCTGAAGCTCACAGTGCTCTGAGGGCAGCCAGAGCTACCACCAGCCACCTGAACCCAGCTCAACTCTGCCTGCAGTGACGCCCTCATTAGCTGAGGCGTGCCCATTTCCAAACAGAAATACAACTTACCTCAGTCTCTACTGTCCTATATATTATGTCCAACATTCAAAGAAAAAAAATGACACACTCAAGAAAGAAAAAATGTTATTATTAGGTAGTACTTTTTTTTTTTTGAGACAAAGTCTCCTTATGTTGCCCTCATTAGAGTATCGGCGTCACAGCTCACAGCAACCTCCAACTCTTGGGTTTAAGCGATTCTCTTGCCTCAGCCTCCCAAGTAGCTGGGACTACAGGCACCCACCACAACACCCGGCTATTTTGTTGTTGTTGTTGTCATTGTTGTTTAGCAGGCCCAGCCCGGGTTCAAACCCGCCAGCCCCGATGTATGTGGCCAGGGCTCTAACCACTGAGCACAGGCTCCAAGCCAGTAGTATGTTGGTTTTAATGGCATGAGATCTGAAATCAGTCTGCCTGACTTTGGATCCTGGCTTTGAATCCAGCTTTATTAACTAAGTGATTGAAGGCATATTGTTTAACAGTTAGTGCCTTAGTTTTCTCATTTAAAAAAGAGAGAGACTGGCTCGGTGCCTGTAGCTCAATGAGTGGGGCGCCGGCTACATACACCGAAGGTGGTGGGTTCGAGCCCAGCCCAGGACTGCTAAACAACGACAACTGCAACCAAAACATAGCTGGGCATTGTGGCGGGCACCTGTAATCCCAGCTACTTGGGAGGCTGAGGCAAGAGAATCACTTGAGCCCAAGAGTTTGAGGATGCTGTGAGCTGTGAGGCCAGAGTGACTGAGTGAGAATCTGTCTCAAAAAAAAAAAAGTCTTAAACAAACAAACAAAAACAAAATTATTTTCATTTATCATATTTTCTTTTTTTTTAATTTATCATACTTTTAAAACTTAAAAGGTAGATGGAGAAGTGTAAATGTTTTGAGTAATTTGGTACTATCAAATTATATTAGTGTAAGTTCAAATTAATAAAGTCACTTAATACAAAAAAAAAAAAGAATGACACAGAAATTGTGTGTCCTCAGCGCACCCTACCAGGAGACACGTGGCATTGATACGTCTTATTCCTGATGATATTAACCTCGATCACTTAGTTATAGGAGTGTATGGCAGGTTTCTCCACTTGCAAAGTGATTATTTTTTTCCTTTGCAATTAATAAATATTTGGGCGTGATGCTTTGAGATGGTGTAAATATCCTGTTTCTTCATAAACTTTCACCCACTAACTTGAGCACCGATCACGGGATCTTGCTGTGACAATTACTACTATAGCATTTTGATAGGACTCTTCTATTTCCTCTCTCCACCTTCATTGATTAATTGGAATCTTCTGTAAGGAAGAGCTATCCCTTCACCCTCTTTTATTTACTTTTTCAATCATTTTTCCATATCAGTAAAGGAAGGGACCAATTTTAACTTTTAAAAATCATTAGTTTCCACGATGAGCCCAGTTCTCTTCTAACTAAAATAACCATGCCTCAAATAAAGCACCTGTGACAAGAATTTCGAAGGAGTATGCTTTTTGATAGCTGGGTTTACTGATCACAGTGATGAGAGCAAATGTCCCCATTTGAGAGAGGTGCTGTCATCCACCCAAGTGGCCCTGGGACCCCACTTACTGTAGCCCATCAAGATGAGTGCTCCTATCAGCATGATCAGAGTCTGCAGAGCATCCGTGTAGATCACAGCAGCCAGGCCACCTGGGGAGACAGGCACTGAGATAAGAGCCAGGTCGTCTGAGGAAGAGGAGTTACTCTGAGTCACAAAGGGAACCTGGAAGGTGAAGACCTGACAGGAGATTTCTCAGCCCTGATTGCAAAGATGGTGGCGATCTCTGCTGCCTGTGTGCATGCCCATGTTGCAACATGACTTCACCGCTCCTTTCATGTTGAGATGAAGTTGGCTTCTCTACCTCCCAAATATGGCCTTGGCCATATGTCTTGCTTTGGTGGAAGTGATATTGCAAGCCTAGGCCTCAGGGGGCCTGCCACTTCTGCCCTTACCCTTATGTTAACCTGAGACCACCATGCCTTGGAAGCCCAGTCTATCCTACTGGAGGATGATGCCCCACATGGAGGAGAAGCCCAGCCAACAGCCAAGCTAACTGCCAGCTGCATGGGGGAAGCCACCTTGTCCCAGTCAGCTGCTCTAGTGCTAACTTCAGTTCAGTGGAGCCAGATGAGACCAGAAACCCATAGAATTACGGGGAATAATAGACCATTGTTTCAAGCCCTTAAATTTGTCGGTGGCCGGGTTGGTGCCTGTGGCTCAAAGGGTAGGGCGCCAGCCCCATATGCCGGAGGTTGCGGGTTCAAACCCAGCCCTGGCCAAAAAAAAAAAATTTGTCGGTGGCTTGTTACACGGCAATTTCTAACTGATACAGAAAGAATGCTTGGGCCATAGTCTCTAACCTCTGAATATTTATTAATTTATTTATTTAGACAAGGTCTCACTCTGTTGCCTGGGCATGAGGGCAATGGTGTCATCACAGCTCACTGCAGCCTCCAATTCCTGGGCTCCAGTGATCCTTCTGCCTCAGCCACTGGAGTGGCTGGGACTACAGGTATGCCACCAGGTCTAGCGCAAACATGTATATTTTTAACATTAGAAAGAGGACTAGTGGGCGGCGCCTGTGGCTCAGTGAGTAGGGCGCCGGCCCCATATGCCAAGGGTGGCGGGTTCAAACCCAGCCCCGGCCAAACTGCAACCAAAAAATAGCCGGGCGTTGTGGCGGGCGCCTGTAGTCCCAGCTGCTCCGGAGGCTGAGGCAAGAGAATCGCGTAAGCCCAAGGGTTAAGAGGTTGCTGTGAGCCGTGTGACGCCACGGCACTCTACCCGAGGGCGGTACAGTGAGACTCTGTCTCTACAAAAAAAAAAAAAAAGAAAGAGGACTAGTTATTCAGAGACCCTTAGACTTCCTGAACAGGGGTATGGTGGTCTGCCTCAGAGGATTCTTGTTGAGTTTGCCACCTAGAAAAACCTTTGGAATGACAATACTGGTAGCAAACGCAGCAGCATAGGGACAGAGCAATCTTTCCAGTCTCTTCCCTGTATCTCCCTCCTTCCTCCTTCTCTAAGGAGAAAGGACACTTAGCTGATACAAATACGTTTACTCAAGGGCTCAGTCACCATGCAATTGTAAGAAAAACGCTATGCTCGTGGGTGTGGTGTTCTTGATTCCCTCTTCCTTGCCAGCAGGCATGGGGCCCTCTGATAAATGGGAGGAGACCTGGTTTGGATTCTGGCCTTCATTCTCTGCTGTGTGCTCATGCAATGAGTCAGCCTAATATCGTGAGATCCTGACATTTTGCACCCCTTAATTCCATTTTCCTGTCCACACTAATATTTATTGAGTATCTATTATATGTCAGGCACTGCGGGAGCCTTTTATTCAATCATTCACCAAATAATCTGGTGAGCACCCTGCTAAATTCCACATGGAAGAAATACAGAGGCAAAAAATGGCACATTCCCTGCCCTCATAGAGCTACAATGTAACGGAGGAGGCAGACCCCTCCAAACAAGGAATGCAAAGATGAACTGGCTACTTACTGTGGCCAGCCCTTCCCTCCCCAGGCCCCAGACACACTGGGCTTCTGAGGACTCAGCCAGCGTCTTTCTGTATCGGGGGCCCTTGTACATGTTAAATTTTGCCACTTTCCTGTTTAGAGCAACCAGTGGTGTCCCATGGCACTTAGAACAAACTCCAGGCTCATCTTGCTGCCTCCAAAGCTCTGCTCCCTGCCCTCTTTGCCAATCCTTCTCTTACCACAGGGCAGAGCAGAATGCTTGGGGGTAGGGAGAATTCTTTGTGAGTAGGACACAGCCCACGTCACTTGTTCACTCAGCTTCAGCCACGTCCACCCCATTGCTACGCCTTAAGCAAAGCACATTCTCTGAGCAGAGTCTGTACAGCTGTCCCCTGCACTTCTCACGGGTATCACCTAAATGTGGTTGAACTATCACCTCAGGGAGGCCTTACCTGAACATTCTATGTTTAAAAAACAAAAAGCCTTCCTCCATTATTCCCCATCTCCATAGCCCACTTACTTTTTCTTCATAGCACTTATTAATGCTATGGTTATATGATATTGGGGTCTTTTTTTTTTTTTTTTTATTGAGACAAGTCTCAATTTGTCACCCTTGGTAGAGTGCTGTGGTGTCGGAGCTCACAGCAACCTCAAATTCTTGTACTCCAGCTATTCTCTTGCTTCAGCCTCCCAAGTAGCTGAGACTACAGGTGCCCGCCACAACACCTGGCTATTTTTGTTGTTGTTGTTTAGCAGGCCTGGGCTGGGTTTGAACCCACCATCCCTGGTATATGTGGTTGGCACCCTACCCACTGAGCTATGGGCACCCAGCCAGTTACGTTGTATTGTTAGAATAACATCTCCAGACTCCCCATCTCTACTAGAATGTAAGTCCCTCTGGAGTAGAGATTTTTATCTGACTTGCTTACATCTGTACCCCATTTCCTAGTATGACAACTGGCACATAGTAGGTAAGAAAAATCTACACACACACACACACTTACATGTGGATGGAATTATACCAAGAGGAGGCAGAGAAGGGTGAAAATGGAACAGAAAATGAAACAGTGAATTTTTTTTTTTTTTTTTTTTTTTTTTGAGACAGAGTCTCACTATATCACCCTCGGTAGAGTACTATGGCGTCACAGCTCACAGCAACCTCCAACTCTTGGGCTTAAGTGATTCTCTTGCCTCAGCCTCCCAAGTAGCTGGGACTATAGGCACTGACCACAACATCTGTCTATTTTTTGTTGCAGTTGTCATTGTTGTCCAGCAGGCCCGGGCTGGGTTCAAACCTGCCAGCGTTGGTGTATGTGGCTGGTGCCGTAACCACTGTGCTACAGGCTGAAAGGGTGAATATTAAAACAGACAATTGTCAAGGCCCCATTAAGTGCCAGGCAGTCTTCTAGGAAACAAGTCTGAGGCAGGAAGATGATGCTGCCTGGCCTCACCTTCTGGAATTAGTTGTTCATTATCCAGCTTTGTATTTTGCATCTGAATGCTCACACGCAGCAGCACTCAGCAGGTTCTCAACAAATAGCTCTGGAATGCATGGATTAGGGAAAAAATGTTGTGCAGTTGTGGTGCATTCTTAAAATTCTTTTTCTCAAAACCTGTCACCAGGGCTCAAGCCTGTAATTCCAGCACTTGGGAGGCTGAGACCGGTGGATTGCCTGAGCTCACAGGTTCGAGACCAACCTGAGCAAGAGCGAGACCCTGTCTCTAAAAAATAGCTGGGCGTTGTGGTGGGCGCCTGTCGTCCCAGCTACTTGGAAGGCTGAGGCAAGAGAATCCCTTGAGCCCAAGAGTTCGAGGTTGCTGTAAGCTGTGACTCCATAGCACTCTCCTGAGGGCGACAAAGTGAAACTCTGTCTCAAAAAATGAAATAAAATAAAATCCTTTTTCTTATCAGGCAACCCTCTTCCTTTGAATAATGGCCATGAGAAATCTTACTAGGTAGGGTAATGGAGTGAGGTTTGATAGATAAATGGTTTTAACACACTGGAACATCAGAAGATGGGTCAGGCCGGGCGCGGTGGCTCACGCCTGTAATCCCAGTACTGGGAGGCTGAGGAGGGAGAATCGCTTGAGTTCAGGAGTTCGAGACTCACCCGAGCGACAGTGAGACCCCGACTCATGAAAAAAATGGAAAAACCCAGCCGGGTGCTGCAGCGGGCGACTGCAATCCCAGCAGCTTCCGGAGGCTGAGGCAGCGGGGTGCCCGCAGCCCGAGTCTGAGGTTGTGGTGAGTTACCATGCCCATTGCACTCTGCTCAGGGGCATAGGGTGGGACCCTGTCTCAACAAAAAAAAAGTAAAGAAATAAAAAATAAGCAACGAAATAAAATAAAAAAGCCAAAATAAAATAAAACCGAAAAAAAAAAAAAGAAGATGGGTCAGGAAAAGATGAGGTGGCCACAGTCCCTGCCCACCCCTTTCCCAGAGTTATCCCTTGTTCTGTCATACCTGCTATTGTGTACAGAGCTGTGATGGCCAACAGCCCAACTATGGCCAGGTACAGATCCAGGTTGAAAGACTGCTGAATAAAGATGGCGCCTGCATACATGTCCACCTGCAGAGACAGGAAGTCGATGATGAATGAGTGAATGAACAGAGGGAGGAAGGAAGGAATGGATATTTGCAGCCCAGGTTGGCCGACCATCAGTCCCTTGCCTAGATTCTGACATACACAGAAGAGTCGTGCATGGTCCCTTCTTCAACCATCTCGTCCAGGTCACAGATCTTACACTGGAGTCCTGGGAGACCCCTGTTCTGGGTTAATGAAGGAACCTCCTCAATGGTCGTCCAGCTTCTGCTCTTGTCCGTCCTCCACGCTACAACCTTCATTAAACTACCGTCATGATCTCATCATCCTTCTACACCCCAACTCCTGAGGGGCTCCCCACTGCTGGAAGTTAAAGGCTGGATCAATGCGCTAGAGCTGCGTGCCAGGGCCTCATCTCCCGTGCTCCCTTCCTCACTCCCTGTTTCTCCGACACACACCCTGCCCCATGCTCCCAGCTTTTGCTGTCGGGTGTCTGGAGGGCCAGCCCCCCTCTAACAGGTAAACTCCTCCTAAGATGGTGCTTCCCAGGGACAGCTTCCCCACATCTGCTAACCACCAGGCTGCCAGTGAATATTCCAGAAGGGAGCCCATCCACGTGTCTTTCAGCAGGAGCTGGTGCAGAAAGAGTTATCGTGGGGATTGGAATAAAATTCTTTCTGCCTTCCCCTTTGCCCCTTCCCCACCCCTGAGCTTCAACATGAGTCGGGCCAGCCAAGCAGCAGGACCCCAGGGGGTTGCAATGCACTTGCTCTGTGCCACTATCTAGATCTGCCCATCCAAAGTCAGGGTGGGGCAGGCCCCATCAGCACATTTCATTGACAGCTGACAACTGCCTGATCAAAGGGGAGGAGAATAGCCCCACCTAAGGGCCGGCAGATTCTTGGAGTCCCACTCAGTGACCCCCGCCATCCTGAGATGTGGCAAAGAGGCTTTGGTGGAGCAGGGGATAGGAGTCCTTCCCTCTGCCCACCCTCACCCTCTCCCTCCACCCCTCCCATCTCCCCCTGACCTCCCAGAAACCTGCCCAAGAGGAGAGAAAGGGGATGGGGAGATAACACCCCCAGCAAAGGACTGTGACTTATCTTGTCCCTGTGCCACGGGGTGAGGCTGGGCTGTGTCCCCACCTTACCGAGATCTTGGTGAAGATGTAGATGAACAGGTAGAGAACAGCCAGGGTGATGGGGATCCTGCTGCCGCCGAAGCGCCTCCGTAGGTATTCTGGCATCGTGGTGACCTAGGTGTCAGAGCTGAGCAGTCACCATGGGCAGGCTGCAGGCATTTGGCCTCCTGGCACCAGCCCTTCTGGCCCCCTTCTCCCCCAAAATTCAGAAGCACAAACAGTCCTTAGGCTTGGGACTCCCACGGGGAGACTTAAGAAAGGAGAAGAAAATGGGGACAAAAGGGTGTGGCATAGAGGAACTGGGGTTGGGGTTCCCAGTTGGCAGAGTGGTGTAGCCCACAATCATATTTCCAGATTGGAGGCATCTGCACACCCCCATTCCAAAGTTGCCATATCCTTCATTGCTATTTACTCAATGTTTTTCTTTAAACCAACCTTTTTATTTAAAAGTAACTTATCTAAAAAGGGAAGTTTAAATCACCACTTCAAATGGAAAATCAGCTCTAAATTTAGGGGTACCAGCAAAAATAAATATAGGGATAATAAGACAATTCATTTGCTTCCTGTTCTCTTCTTGCAACTTGCTGTTGCACACCAAAGACTCTGGACCCAGATCGGACTTACTCCTTCTGGAGAGAGACAGCCAGAGAGGGAGAAGGAAAGAGAGCATTGTTGGAGAGAGGTGGGGTTTTGTTTTGTTTTGTTTGAGACAGAGTCTCACTCTTTCACCTGGTAGAGTGCCATGATGTCACAGCTCACAGCAACCTCAAACTCTTGGGCTCAAGAGATCTCCTTGCCTCAGCCTCCTAAGTAACTGAGACTATAGGCACCCACCACAACACCTGCCTAATTTTTCTATTTTTAGTGGAGATGGGGGTTTCACTCTTGCTCAGGCTGGTCTTGAACTCCTGAGCCCAAGCAATACACATGGCTCGGCCTCCCAGAGGGCTAGGATTACGGGTGTTAGCCACAAACCTGGCATGAAATTTTTTTTATAATAAGATTTTTGGGGAAAAAAAAAACTCCAGGAATAGGGCGGCGCCTGTGGCTCAGTCGGTAAGGCGCCGGCCCCATATACCAAGGGTGGCGGGTTCAAACCCAGCCCCGGCCAAACTGCAAACCAAAAAATAGCCGGGCGTTGTGGCGGGCGCCTGTAGTCCCAGCTACTCGGGAGGCTGAGGCAAGAGAATCGCTTAAGCCCAGGAGTTGGAGGTTGCTGTGAGCTGTGTGAGGCCACGGCACTCTACCGAGGGCCATAAAGTGAGACTCTGTCTCTACAAAAAAAAAAAAAAAACTCCAGGAATAAACGGACATTTTTAAATACAAAAAAATTAAGAGCGTCTTTAAAATGTCCATTTATTCCTGGAGTTCATTTTCCCCCCAATATCTTGTGAAAAAAAGAGTTCCAAACACACAGTAAATAGCCAGGCATTGTGGTAGGCATCTGTAGTCCCAGCTACTCAGGAGGCTGAGACAGGAAGATTGGTTGAGCTGAGGAGTTTGGGGTTGCTGTGAGCTAGGCTGAGGTCTTAGCACTCTAGCCCAGGCAATATAGCATGAGACTCTGTCTCCAAAAAATAAAAGATAAAAAAGCTTGTCTCGGGCGGCACCTGTGGCTCAGTGAGTAGGGCTCCGGCCCCATATACCGAGGGTGGTGGGTTCAAACCCGGCCCCGGCCAAACTGCAACAAAAAAATAGCCGGGCGTTGTGGTGGGCGACTGTAGTCCCAGCTGCTCAGGAGGCTGAGGCAAGAGAATCACGTAAGCCCAAGAGCTGGAGGTTGCTGTGAGCGGTGTGATGCCATGGCACTCTACGGAGGGCAGTAAAGTGAGACTCTGTCTCTACAAAAAAAAAAAAAAAAAAAGCTTGTCTCTCCTCTTCCTCCCCTCAAAAGGACAACTTGAATGTCTTGCCTCAACCTTCTGATTTGCTGCAAGGCAAAGACAGTGGGAAGTTTCCAGAAATGCATTGTACTGAACTATGACACTTGATCAGGGTGTAATACAAGGAGAAATTCCATCAAAACTTATTAAACATGGGATGTACTACCCTGAGTGATGCCAGGCTATTTAGAGAGAGGACTGAGGGCTGCAGCCCATTCAGATAAATGTACCCAGAAAACAGTCCTGGGGTGGATTCACTATCTAATCTGTGACAACTGCCATTGGCCTTTGTTTAGGAGTTAGATTCCTATCGCTACAGACAGTCTTTATTACCAATTGACCTTCGTTTCAATCTAGGGAGAAGGCCCCTGCAGGCTTTCATGTGCAGGAAGTTTCTAAGGAGTTAAGAAAGGAAGGAGGGGTGGAAGTCGCCAGAAAGCAGGCAGCAGTGGTATCTGGAAACCAGACTCTGGGGAGCAATGTGAAGCTAGCTGACAGATGGGAAGCAGAGCCCGTGGGTTGTAAAGTAGCTAAAAAGGCTATTTGCCAACAAGGAAGAGAGAGAGTCTTCCTAGCAGACTACACAAAAGGCCTTCCTGTCCCAAATACGTCCCGGATTCTCCTGAAGTCCAGGCAATTCAAGAAATTACTCAGATCCATGATGATGATAAAAGAAAGCCCACCACATTCCCCATGCTACGCGCCTAACCATTCTGGCTTCCCCTGCCTTGGTGAGGAAGGGCTATAGGAACCCTGGATCTGGGTTCCTGGCTGGATCTGGGCAAATATAAATGCAGCAATGACAGCTGCCCTTAGAGAGACTGCCCTCGCTCCTAGGCCTGTACTGATGGCAGCTCCGACTTCCCACACGCTCCTTATCCTGGTGAAGGAAGCAGCCGTGCTCACCCCTGAGTCATATCCAGATCACCCATCCACGCTCACAGAAAACCCCTTCCTCTTCCTCTGCACCCCCTGCCATCTGGCTATGTCAACTTCCACCCCTCCTCAATGCCCCCCCCAGTGTTCATGGGGATCCCTCCTCCTTTGGTGTCTTCCTGTCTCTCTAGACTTTTCCCCTAATCTGGAAGCAGCTTCAACAACAGCGTGGAGAACCCACACACAGACACCACATAAGCATCTTAGTTTGCTGAGCTCCAACATCAGTCTGACATATCCACTCCAGCAACCCATTTCTCCGACCAAAGCCTGAATGAATCCTGACATCTCCAACACCCCAAAGTTTCTATCACTTCGGCTCTCCTACTCGCTAACTCTGATGGCCCTGCTTTGGAACTTCATCAAGACTTCTAATCCCTAATTAGTGTCATTCTTCTTTGGACCTTGGCTCATTCCTCATTTCACATCCTTCCAAGTTCAGGCAAGACCCTGATAGTGATTCATTCTAACTAATATTTACTGGAGAAAATAGAGATGGTCACGGCCCTCCTGGAAATCTTGGTCTTAAAAGAGTCTAGTGCAATGGTTCTCAATCAGGGAAGATTTTGCAAACCCCAGGGAACATCTGGCAATGCCTGGAGACATTTTGACTGTCACAATTTGAAGGGTGCTACTGGCAAATGGTGGGTAGAAGAACCCAGAGACGCTGCTAAACACCCCACAATGCACAGAACACCACCCCCACCCCAACACACACACATGAATTATCTACCCCCTAATGTTGCTAATGCCGAGGCTGAGAAACCCTGGCCTGGAAGGACATGGTCTAATGGGAGATATTAAAGAGATGATCACACAAGCAAATGCAAAATGGCAAATATTGTGGCAAATACAATAAACGAGGAGCTTTGGCTTCATCAGAGAGGCCACAGAGGTCTTCAGGGAGGAATTGTTGCTTGAACTAAAATCTGAAGAATGAATAGGAGTTAACCAAAGCAAGGAAAAAGGAAACTTTCCAGCAAGAGGAGAGAGCATTGTACTGGGCCAGGGAAGGAGAGAGCCCCTGAACATGAGGAATTTTTTGTTAGTGTAGAGCTTGGTGTGGGCTCGGTGCCTGTAGCACAGTGGTTACAGCAACAGTCACATACACTGAGGCTGGTGGGTTCGAACCCAGCCCAGGCCAGCTAAACAATGATAACTGCAACAACAACAACAAAAAATAGCTGGGCATTGTGGTGGGTACCTGTAGTCCCAGCTACTTGGGAGACTAAGGCAAGAGAATCGCTTAAACCCAAGAGTTTGAGGTTGCTGTGAGCTGTGAGGCCACAGTAGTCTACCAAAGGTGACATAGTGAGACTCTGTCTCAAAAAAATAAAAATAACAAGGAATAGAGCCTGGTGGGCAGTGGGCAAACAACTCAGTAAATGATCCTTCAGTGAGAGAATAAATGAGTGAACTTAAGTAAAAACATGGTGGATGGAAGGTAGGGTGGGGCCCTGACAAGTATAGCTTATTTTTATGTTCATAAATAAGACTACTCTTTTCATTGCCTTGGTGGGTAGTGTTCACATGATCCTCTCTTCAAAACCTGGTAGGAAAAAAATAAGTTCTAGGTGGATAAAAGATTTAAATGTGAAGAGTTCTAGGGCTGGGTGAGGTGGCTCACACCTGTAATCCTAGAACTCTGAGAGGCCAAGGTGGGTGGATTGCTTAAGCTCAGGAGTTCAAGACCAGCCTAAGCAAGAGCAAGATCCCTATCTCTAAAAAAATAAAAATGCAAAAAGTTCAAGCAGATAATATATTGAAGAATATCTTTATGACCTTGAAATAATAAAAAAAAATTTTTTTAAAGACATAAAAGGCAGTAGCTATTAAGGAAAAGGTGGTAAATGTGGTTACTTTAAACCTGAGATACATTTATCAAAAAACACCATTAAGAGAGAAAAAAGGCATGCCACAGAGCAGGAAAAGAGAGAACATGTGCAACGCACATAAGCCCAGTAAGGGGTTGTTTCTAAAACATCTGAAAAACTTCTACAAACCAGTAAGAACAAGACATATCACCCGACAGAAAAATGAGCATAAGTCCTAGTCAAGTTGCTTCCTCAGAGAGGAAATCCAAATAGCTGGAAAACAGAATTACTGATTAAAAGCACAGTGACTGGAGGTCTGAGCTGGCAAAAAATGAATAAATAAATAAATAAAAGCACAGTGAAGGGCGGGTGCGGTGGCTCACACCTGTAATCCTTACACTCTGGGAGGCCGAGGTGGGTGGATTGCCTAAGCTCACAGGTTGGAGACCAGCCAGAGCCAGAGCAAGACCTTGTCTCTAAAAATAGCAGGGTGTTGTGGCAGGCGCCTGTAGTCCTAGCTACTAGGGAAGCTGAGGCAAGAGAATCACTTGAGCCAAAGAGTTTGAGGTTGCTGTGAGCTGTGATGCTATAGCACTCTACTGAAGGTGACAAAGTGAGACTTGATCTCAAAAAATAAATAAATAAAAACTAAAACTAAAAATAAATAAAAATAAAAACTAACTGGGTGTAGCAGCACAAGGCTGTCTTCTCAGCTACTTGGGAGGCTAAAGCAAGAGAAGAATTGCTTGAGGGCAGGAGTTCAAGGCTATAGTGAGCTATGATCATGTCACTTTACTCCAGTACCGTAGCCTGGAACGCAGAGCAAGAACTGTCTCTTACCAAAAAAAAAAGCAAGGTGAGTTATCACTACACATGCGCCAAACAGGCAAGAATTTTAAGAGTGGAGAATAGTAAATGTTTTTAAGGACATGAAACATTACAACAAAGGGAATTTTCTTTTTTTTTTTTTTGAGACCAAGCCTCAAACTGTCGCCCTGGGTAGAGTGCTGTGGCATCACAGCTCATAGCAACCTCCAACTCCTGGGCTTAAGTGATTCTCTTGCCTCAGCCTCCCGAGTAGCTGGGACTACAGGTGCCCACCACAACTCCTGGCTATTTTTTTTTCTTTTTTCTTTTTTGGTTGTAGTTGTCATTGTTGTTTGGCAGGCCCAGGCTGGATTTGAACCTGCCAGCTCTGGTATGTGGCTAGTGCCTTAGCTGCTTGAGCTATAGTTGCTGAGCCAACAAAAGGAATTTTCATACACTGCTGGTGGGAATATAAATTGATAGAAGCACTCTAGGGGCAAATTTGCCAGTATTTTGTAAAGCTAAAAAATAAATGTATCAAATGACCTGGCAATTCCACACCTAGGAAGAGTCTCTCCATCAATGTCCTTGTTTATATGCATCGGGACGTATGTATAAAAATGTTCATAGTGACACTGTCTACCATAGCTGGGCACTGGGAGCTCAGAAAGGATAAATACATGGGAGTGCAGTCTAACTACAGAATACCACGCAGCAGTGACTATTAACACACCAGCTACGTGCAACAAAAGAATGTTACCCCAGATTCTGCTCGTATACAACCACCCCTCCCCAGATAAAGTCAAATTCAACTATTGTGTTCAGTTACGCACAATTAAATCTACAGAGAAAAGCAAGGAGTGAGCACTCACAGTGAAAGTCAAGGAGATAGGGAACCACCGTGTTCTTGTGAAGGCTTGCAGGGCATGAATTACCCTTATGTCTTACTGTGGGTGTTCATTTTACCAGTTTGTTAAGCAGCACTTTTGTGTTTTATCACTTTTACCTGTGTGCTTGTTTTATTTCCCCCCCAAAATGAACTGGGTAGCTTTTCAACTTCTCTCAACACTCTGGCATTTCTTAGCTAGTATAGGCTTAATCTGACCTTTGAATACCTGCAACGTATTACTCAAAAGATGTCTAGATCCAGAGAATTTTAATTTCTTTTTTAATTTAATAACATAGGCTGGAGACCAGCACGCTTTCATTGGCATCATTCCTTTTCATGGCATATGTTCCACAGTGTGGCTGCCCCATCCCCTGCTGAGGGACATGGTGGTAATTGCAAACAACCACAGCAGCCACGGCAAATCTTTGTGTCTCTTCTCAACCTTTAGCCCCACCAGTTCCTTCCGTGTCCTCAGCACTATCTTCTACTTGCCAGAGAAGATGGAAGCCATCAGCTGAGAACGCCTGGCACCCCTACCTAAGAGCTGACCCACATCCACCATCCTGTACTCTTCCCAGGAAATGTTGATTGACGCTTTGGCCCAGAGGTCTTCCCTCCCAAGCCAGTGTTGTTATACCCTAGATATTTTGTCTACGCCAGAGCTAGTCACAGGAGGGTATGAGCAGACCTGGGCCTCCTGCTTACCAAAGGCCTCACTTTTTCTTTTTTGCAGTTTTTAACCAGGGCTGGGTTTGAACCCACCACCTCTAGCATGAAAGGCCTCACTTTTAAATTCTCTGTTTTAGCCGGTGGCTCACACCCATAATCCCAGCACTTTGGGAGGCCGAGGTGGGTGGATTGCCTGAGCTCACGGGTTTGAGATCAGACTGAGCCAAAGCAAGACCTCCTCTCTAAAAAAATAGTTGGGTATTGTGGTGGGCACCTATAATCCCAGCTACTCAGAAGACTCAGGCAAGAGGATCACCTGAGCCCAAGAGTTTGAGGTTACTGTGAGCTATGACTCCAAGGCACTCTACTGTGGGTGACAAAGTGAGACTCTGTCTCAAAAAAATAAATAAATAAAAATAAATAAGTATGCTCAGCGCCTGTAGATCAAGCTGCTAAGGCGCCAGCCACATACACCAGAGCTGGCGGGTTTGAATCAAGCCAGTGCCTGCCAAATAACAATGACAATTACAACCAAAAAATAGCCAGGCAGTGTGGCGGGTGCCTGTAGTCCCAGCTACTTGGGAGGCTGAGGCAAGAGAATCGCTTAAGCTCAGGAATTGGAGGTTGCTGTGAGCTGTGATGCCACAGCACTCTACCCAGGGCAATAGCTTGAGGCTCTGTCTCAAAAATAAATAAATTAACTAATAATTAATTTTCTGATTTTATCTCCAAAGGGAATTATTTATTCCTACATCACTGCCCTCTTCATAGGCCAGCATATGGGTATGAAGTGATTTTTTAACATGATTTCTCATTCTTAATTTCTTTCCAGTTTGTGTATTTTTTTAATTTCCATAATAAAAAGTTAATTTTTTTTTTTTTACTTTTTTTGAGACAGTCTTACTTTGTTCCCCTTGGTAGAGTGCCGTGGCATTATCAGCAATCTCAAATTCTTGGGCTTAAGCGATTCTCTTGCCTCAGACTCCCAAGTAGCTGTGACTACAGGTGCCCTCCAGAACACCCAGCTATTTTTAGAGGTGGGGTCTCGCTCTGGTTCAGGCTAGTCTCTAACCTGTAAGCTCAGGCAATCCACCCACCTTGGCCTCCCAGAGTGCTAGGATTACAGAAATGAACCACCTCGCCTGGCCAAAATTGGTTATTTCTTTTTCCTTCTTTTTTTGAGACAGAGTTTCACTATGTCATCCTTGGTAGAGTGCTGTGGTGTGACAGCTCACAGCAACCTCCAACTCTAGGGCTTAAGAGATTCTCTTGCCTCAGCCTCCCAGGTAGCTGGGACTACAAGCACCTGCCACAATGCCCGGATATTTTTTGTTGCAGTTGTCATTGTTGGTTAGCTGACCGGGGCTGGGTTCAAATCCGCCAGCCTCAGTGTATGTGGCTGATGCCATAACCACTGTGCTACGGGCACCAGGACAAAAAATTGGTTATTTATCGATGAACAGCTCTGTGATATTGCATGATCTTACCATGTAGAATAACTAAAATGGAATTAAGTCCAATGATTGTGACATTGATGAGTTTATAAATGTTTTTTAAAACTGTTTCTCAAAGAGTCTACAGCAGCATTCTTTAGCAACAAAAATGTTGACATTTCACACCAGTCAGAAATAGCTCAATTTTTACAGTTTTCTGCACAAAGGAAGAAAACAAATCACTGAACCCAAACCTGGTTCTCTCTCTCTCTCTCTCTCTGTATATATATGTATATGTATACACACACACACAAACACACATATATATGCTTTTTTCTTTTGAGACACTCTCACTCTATCGCCCCAGGCTAGAGTGCCGTGGCATCACCCTAGCTCATAGCAACCTCAGACTCCTGGGTTCAAGTGATCCTCGCTGGGACTACAGGCACCTGCCACAATGCCCAGCTAATTTTCTATTTTTAGTAGAGACGGAATCTCAAACTTCTGAACCCAAGTGATGTTCCTGTCTGGAACTCCCAGAGTGCTAGGATTATAGGTGTGAGCCGTTGTGCCCAGCCTAGATAAGTGGCTAGAATTTTTTCTTTTAGTTAAAAGCAGAAATATGTCATGGCACTAACATTTAAAAGAGATTGTGTTTTACATTTGCATTGTGGTGATATTAAAAAAATTTTTTTGAGCTCATGTTTTGAGCTCAATGGTCACCAAGCGGGAAATGCTAGGGATTGTCTCATCCAGGCACCATCCCCCTCCTGCAGAGGGGCGCGGACAGTGGTGGTGGTGGGAATATAAGGCTGACCTTCCCCAAAGCCCTCCCCATTCCACAGCCCCTGACACCCACCCAGACTCACCCGACCAGCGATGTAGATAGGCAGGAAGATCCAGGACAACATCAGCACGGAGAACAAGCCCTGCCCAGGAAAACACGGTCAAGACGCGGCTCCTGGCTCTGTCAAGGTGCTGCTTTGGATTTCTCTCTGCACCCTGAGGAAACCTGGCCTGAACTCCACCTCTTCTTTATTCTACTTACTGAATGGCTCACCGTCCCTGGCATTCATACTTCCATGTTTAAAATGGGAAGAAAGCAGGGACTCTACCTAGCAAAATCAAATATTTTGACCTGGTTGTTTGTACCCTCACATTAACCTGAAATAAATTCACTTAAAAAAAAAAATAAAATTGGTGATGCCTGTAGCTCAAAGGAGTAGGCACCAGTCTCATATGCGAGAGGTGGCGGGTTCAAGCCCACCCCTTGCCAAAAACTGCAAAAAAAAAATAAATAAATAAATAAATAAAATGGGAAGAAAGGAATTAGGCAGGGAAGAGAAGGATGGACACCTCTTTGTTGTGTGTCCCCTAAACTTCACGCCATCCCTTCATCTAATTGTGCTTCCCCCTCTTTGGAAGTGGTGTTAAGTCAAGGCTGTGAGATTGGGCAGGCCTGGGCTGGCAGACCTGACCACACCCATGAATACCTGGTGATGCTGAGAGAATTAACACAACACAGGTCTCTGAGACTCATTTTTATCACCTGTTAAATGGGCATACCAATGCTTTCCTGTGTTAAGTCAAGGAAATTTGTGATATACTTCCTAAAGATTTAATATATGCCAGACATTCCTCTGCATCGTTTACAAGCATTAATTTACTTTATCCTCACAATGACTCTATATGGAAATGCCTTTAATATACCTATTCTAAACATGAGGCTCAGAGAGGTCAAGTAACTTGCCCAAAGTCCCACAGCTTGTAAATGTTAAAGCTAGGTCATGAACCCAGGCAGTCTGCTTCTACTCTATAATTGAAGCCTGTAATATGATAGTGTATATAACATACTTAAGTCTATTCTTGGCATAGAGTAAGCACCTAAAAAAAGTTAGTTATCATGAAGATGCTGTTATTTAATAATTGCAGCCCCAATAAAATCATATCCTCATCATTCATAGCCCTGCTATCAGAGCAGGAGACTAGGAGACAGGTCTGAGACTGCTCCAGATTGGGTGCAGGTATTAAACAACCTTCAAGCAGAAACTGACTAGAGGGGGTGATAACTCCAGGAAAGAACCAGCTTCCACTGACTCCTCAGCTGTTATAATTGGCCTGAACTTTGGCCAATTATAATATCAGTTACATTGTGGTTTTAAAATTCCCCTGCGCTGGGGCTTGTTGCCATAGCTCAGTGAGTAGGGCGCAGGCCACATACACCAAGGCTGGCAGGTTCAAGCCCGGCCCAGGCCTGATAAACAACAATGGACAATAATTGCAACAATGTAACCAAAAAACAGCCAGGTGTTGTGGTGGGCACCTGTAGTCCCAGCTCCTTGGGAGGCTGAGGCAAGAGAATCACTTAAGCCCAAGAGTTTGAGGTTGAGATGAGCTGTGACTTTGCTTTTAATCCTTCAATAAAAATCTTCTTGCTTGGCTTGGCGCCTGTAGCTCAGTGGCTAAGGCGTCAGCCACAAACACCAGAGCTGGCAGGTTTGAACTCAGCCCAGGCCTGCCAAAAAACAATGACAACTACAACCAAAAAATAGCCGGATGTTGTGGCGGGCACCTGTAGTCCCAGCTACTTGGGAGGCTGAGGCAAGAGAATCGCTTAAGCCCAAAGTTTGAGGTTGTCGTGAGCTGCAATGTCACAGCACTCTACCGTAGGTGACAAAGTAAGACTCTGTCTCAAAAAAGGAAAAATATATATTCTTGCTTGACTTATGTGTTATGTCCTGAAATTCTTTTTGTCCACTGATCACCAACAATCTGGAGAAACCTCCTCCACTCAATGGCCACTAACATTATCTCTTCAATATCTCAGGGCAGCAAAAATATCAAAAACCACTGAGCCATATAATTTTTGTGACAGCTTATTGATACTTAAAATACACAGAAATACCCTCCAGTTCCATGGCACCTTCCTTCTTCTGCACTGACAAGGGAGGTAAAAGCCCTCTTGTCCTCACCCCTACTTGTTGGGACTTATGTAGCCTTATGGGTCCCCATGAGAAAAACACAGGGTAAGTTTGAGACTTACAGACTAAACTGATTTTTGCTGACCAGAGGCACCCTTGAAGCCTCTTATTTGTTTTTTTCCAATATACCATTATATTATTAACGTGCAGGGCATTCACACAACTTCCCCCCAAGATCTACCTATTTGGTAGAGGTGAGATGCCCATGTCCTGAGTAAAATACTTACATTCAGCTCATAGGCAGTTACAGAAATGCCCGTGGCGGCACCCGACCCTGCCAGGCCAATGAAGTGCCCACTTCCAACATTGCTGGCAAACAAGGATGCACCCACCTGTGGGGAGATGGACAGGTCAGAATTTGAGGTCGAAGTCTGGAGTAACTGCTCCCAACCCTCTAATTTCTTCCATGCTCCAAAGGGACCAAGAGAGAAGGAGAAGCGGGAAGCCAGGGCCATCCCTAGTCCATCTGGTGGTTTGGTTTAAATCAGAAAAGACACTTACTGGGTCAGAGTCTGCCTGCCAGAAGTTATATATTCCTATCTACAGTGCCTAAAATGTGGGTTAGACCCCTAGGGCTATGCAATGCACAGTTTAAACAACTATATCCAGCATTCCTGGGCGGGTGGGGTGGGGTGGGGGTAGACAGGTATTGCAGAAAGTGATTCGTGATGAGAATCAGGAAGCCTGTTACTGCCCCGATCTGCTTCTAACTTAGCAAAGTAGACAGTTTTCCTCCTGGTGGAATACTAAGTGGCCAAGACTGTGGTCAAGGACGCCAATCTCTGGGTCTCAGTTGATTGGATTGGACCCAAGCTGGGAATTTGGATGTGGGATATAGTCTCTGCTGGTCCTTGGGCAGGGATGTGTATGCCAGGGTGTGTGCAGAGTGGGAGGGAAGAGGGGGGAGTGGTGTGGAGGTGTGTTTGGCCATGAGCTCATCACTGCCAGTCTGCTGAGAGAGAGGAGAATGGAGACAGACAGAAAGCAGCAGAGAAAGTGAGGAGAGAGGGGAGAGGAAGGGAGAGAGAAGAAAAAGAGGAGGAGGAGGAGAAGGGAAGCAGGTGGTAGGGGAGGAGGAAGAGGAGAGAAGTGGTAGAGAGCTGTTGTGCCTCCTATCCACTCTCCAGTCTCTGGGTCTACCTATCCAATTCTATCCTGTTGATCTGTACCTCTATCCTTCTGCCATTCCTCACATTCTTTTGATTATTGTTGCTTTGTATTATAGTAAGCTTTGAAATTGGGAAGTGTTGAGTCCTCCAACTTTATACTTCTTTTTCAAAGATCATCTTGGCTATTTTGGGTCCCTTACATTTCCATATGAATTTTAGGATTAGCCTGTCAATTTCTGCCAAAAAAAAAAAAGAGAGAGAGAGAGAGAGAAAGAGGGCTGAGTTTTTTTTTTTTTTTTTTTTTTAGAGACAGAGTCTCACCTTGTTGCCCTCGATAGAGTGCTGTGGTGTCACAGCTCACAACAACCTCCAGCTCTTGGGTTTAGGCGATTCTCTTGCCTCAGCCTCCCGAGTAGCTTGGACTACAGGTGCCCACCACAATGCCCGGTTATTTATTTTTTTTTTTTGCATTTTGGACAGGGCTGGGTGTGAACGTGCCAGCCTTGGTATATGGGGCCGGCGCCCTACTCACTGAACTACAGGTACCGCCCCGAGAGCTGAGATTTTGATGGAGATTGCATTGAATCTGTAGGTTGAGCTGGGAAGTATTGTCATTCTTTGCATCCAAGAATTCAGGATGTCTTTTTATTGTATTTTATTTTTGAGACAGAGTCTCTCTTTGTCACCCTCGGTAGAGTGCTGTGGCGTCATAGCTCACAGCAACCTCCAACTCCTGGGCTTAAGCGATTGTCTTGTTTCAGCATCCCAAATAGCTGGGACTACAGCTCCCACCACAATGCCCAGCTATTTTTTTCAAGATAGGGTCTCGTTCTTGCTCAGGTTGCTCTGGAACCTACGAGCTTAGAACAATCCACCCACCTTGGCCTCCCAGAGTGCTAGGATTACAAGTGTGAGCCATGGCGCCTGGCCCAAGATGTCTTTTTAGTTAGTTCTTCAAGTTTTTTCAATGATGTTTTCCAGTGTGTAAATGTTGTACTTTTCTTGTCAAATTTATTCCTAGGTACTTTATTTTTTTGTTGTTATTGTGAGTGGAATGATTCTCTTAATTTCATTTTCAGATTGTTCATTTCTAATATATAAAAATATAATATTATTATTTTAAAGAAGACAATTATTTTTAATATTGATTTAATATTCTGAAAGCTCACTAAACTCATTTATAACTTCTAGTAGTAGTTTGTGGGTTATCTAGAAGTTTTTAGGCTCCTCGGGAGGCTGAGGCAGGAGAATCACTTAAGCCCAGGAGTTGGAGGTTGCTGTGAGCCGTGTGACGCCACAGCACTCTACCGAGGGCAACAAAGTGAAACTCTGTCTCTACAAAAAAAAAAAAAAAAGAAGTTTTTAGGCACCAGAATAAGATCATGTCATAGATAAATTGAGATAGTTTGCTTCCTCCTTTTCATTCTGGATACATTTCACTTCTTTTTCTTTATTATTTATTTATTTATTTATTTGTTTATTTTTATTGAGACAGGGTCTTACTTTGTGGCCCTCAGTAGAGTGTTGTGGCATCGTAGCTCACAGCAACTTCCAACTCTTGGGCAAAGTGATTCTCTTGTCTCAGCCTCCCAAGTAGCAGGGACTATAGGCGCCCTCCATAATGCCCAGCTTTTTTTGGTAGAGACAGGGGTCTCACTCTGACTCAGGTTGGTCTCGAACCCTTGAGCTCAGAGCAATCCATATGCCTCAGCCTCCCAGAGTGCCACCATGCCCGGCCTCACTTCTTTTTCATATTAATTTCTCTGGCTAGTTTAGAATCTCAGGCAAAATGTTGAATACAAGTGGTGGAAAAGACTATCCTTGTCTCATTCCTGATCTTAAGGGGGAAGCTTTCAGTCTTTCACCACCAAATATGTTAGCCATGATGTTTTTGTAAATGCTCTGTATCAAATTAAAGAAATTTTCTTCAATTCCTAGTTTGTTAACTGTTTTACCATGACAGGGTTTCAGATCTTGTCAAATGCTTTTTCTGTGTCCATTGAGATGTTTTTTATCCTTTATTCTATAGCAAAATTGCTTTGTGCATTAAACCAAACTTTCACTCCTACAATAAATCTCATTTGGTCACAGTGTAAATTCATTTCCACGTGTTGTTAAGTTTGATTTGTTGAGAGCTCATGAGATATTTATCTGTAAGGTTTTTTTTTTTTTTCTTGTGATATCTCTTTGGTTTCAGTCTTGATACAGAGTTCCCATATTCAGGGCTGGACAAGGGCCCCCATTTTCCAGCCCTAAGCAAACAGACTTTTTCTATCCAAACTGCACTCCCTTAATATAAGCTAGACAGGAGAAAAGCAGTTTTTCTGTCATTTCATGTAATCTGGGCCTCTTCAGGAGTGGACTTCTGCCACTTTTGCCTAGAACTGGAATGACTACATTCATTTCTTAATACGTTCATTCATTCACTAATCAACATTGAAGTCGGCCAAGTCCTGGGAGGTGGAGCAAGATGGTGGCCAGTAACAGCTTCCCTGCAACTGGGCACAGTGAGTCTGGGGAGATAAGGCATCTCTGGCTGGTGGGATCTGCCTATAAGCATCCCTTTGAGAATACAGGGAGTCAGCAAGGGACTTCTGGACCTCAAGAGGAGGACAAAAACAGTGGAAAACTGGCAAGTGGTTGCGTGCGTTCAGTAAACCTAATCCCACCGGCAGCCGTAAGTACAAGCAGCAGCGAGACTGCAAACGGGAAAGGCCTTAACTGTGAACTGTTTTGGTGTTTTTGGACTTGGCACTCAGTTGAACTGTCTTGGGAAAGCTTGGGCAGGAGTGTGGAGAACTTTGGGCATTGTCTAGGGCCACAGACTGAGTTCCTGAGCCAGACGGAGCTAATAGTGTTCAGCTGTGGGCCGCGGGGAGCCATTGTGAGAGAACTGCCCTGGCAACCTCTGCCCTCAGGGTCACAGAGCAAGGATTGGGTGGGACCTAGTAACCTAGTAACTGAGCAGCCTAAAGGTGGGGACTGAGCTACCTTATAGCCTTATCCCTCAGGGGCAGAGTGAGACTGGTTTTGGCACACTGGAGCCTCAGGCCATTGCCCTGGGTAGAGTGCCATGGCATCACAGCTAATAGCAACCTCAAACTCCTGGACTTGGCACTGCCCAGACTTCCATAAGAGCTGCATCGTGACCCTCAACCCCTGACCCACACCCACCGGGCTTCTGCAGGCCCTGACCAGGAACTGAGGGAGCCACGCAACCCTGCGTCCTCCCTCCTGTACACTCCCTGCCTCCACACTGGCCCACTGGTCTGGCCAGGGACTCTGGTAGCCGCGTGCCTCTGGAGCCCTCCCTGCCTCTGCACAGAGCCCTTCTCCTGGCCAGAGACTGCTGGAGCCTTGGGCTCTCTGTGCCAAACTCACTGGGCGCCAGGCACTCCCAGAACCATGTGCACCACCTCCCGCCCTGTTGCTGGATCCAGTTGTGTCACACTCTGGAGCTGCTTCCACAACCAGAACTCCCTGGCTGGGGTATCCCCAGAGGAATAACATAGGGTCACTCCCTACAAAAATCCAGCAACAATAGAGTGATCCCACTGGGGTCTAATCTTGAAGAGATACCTCCCCAAATCTGAGGACAGCCAGAGGCAATGGTGAAAAACAATCATGAGGTGAAATCAACAGAAAAACTCTGGCAATATGAATAATCAGAGTAGATCAACTCCCCCAAGGATCAATGGGGAAGACACAGCACAAGATCCCATGCACAAACAAATAGCTGAGATGTCAGAAATCAAATTCAGAATCTGGATAGCAAATAAGATTGAATTAGAATTCCAAGCAGTAACCCAAAAGATATCTCAAGAATTCAATGAATTCAAAGACCAAATGACCAAAGATTTTGACGCATTGAGACAAGAAGTTGCAGCCCTCAAATATCTGAGAAACACAGTAGAATCCCTCAGTAAGACTCTGAGGAGCAAGCAGAAGAAAGGATTTCTGACATTGAAGACAAAGCTTTTGAACACTCCCAAACTCTCAAAGAGGAAGAGAAATGGAGGGCAAAAACAGATCACTCTCTCAGAGAGCTCTGGGATAATTTGAAGAAAACTAATATTCATCTTATAGGGATCCTCGAAAGTGATGAAGTGGCTTCACAAGGCACAGAGTCTTTTCTCCATAAGATAATGAAGGAGAACTTTCCAGACATGGCAAGAGATTCCGAAATTCAGATAGCAGATAGTTTCAGAACTCCAGCACGAATCAACCCAAGTAAGATATCCCCCAGACACATCATAATCAATTTCAGTAAAGTTAACAAAGGAGAAAATGCTGAAAGCAGCCAGACAAAAGAAAACCATCATCCCCAAAAGCAAGAATATTAGAATAACTGCAGATCTCTCTGCTGAAACCTTTCAAGCTAGAAGAGGATGGTCATTGACTTTTAATCTCCTAAAACAAAATAATTTTCAACCCAGTATCCTGTACCCAGCTAAACTGAGTTTCATTTATGACGGAGAAATTAAATACATCAATGACATTCACATGTTGAAAAAATTTGCCATAACTAAACCAGCTCTCCAGGATATTCTCAGACCTATCCTCCATAAAGACCAGCATAATCTTTCACCACAAAATTAAACCCACCCAGAAAATTTTGATCAAATTCCAACTTCCACAGTCGCAAAAGGATTAAAAATGTCCACTGGACTCTCAAAAGGCTTATGAATATTCTCAATTAATGTGAATGGTTTAAACTCAAAGCTCGTGAACCACTCAGGGACCAAGAGCTTTTCTTTTTTTTTTTTTTTTGGCCGGGGCTGGGTTTGAACCTGCCACCTCCGGCATATGGGACCAGCGCCCTACTCCTTGAGCCACAGGCGCCGCCCTAATGTGAATGGTTTAAATTGTCCTCTAAAGAGGCATAGGTTGGCTGACTGGATACAAAAACTCAAGCCAGATATCTGCTGCATACAAGAATAGCATCTTACATTAAAAGACAAATATAGACTTAAGGTGAAGGGATGGTCATCTATACTCTAGGCAAATGGAAAGCAGAAAAAAAGCAGGCATTGCTATCCTATTCGCAGACGCAATAGGCTTTAAACCAACTGAAATAAGGAAGGATAAGGATGGACACTTCATATTTGTTAAAGGTAATACTCAAAATGATGAGATTTCACTTATTAATATTTATGCACCCAACTAGAATGCACCTCAATTTATAAGAGAAACTCCAACAGACATGAGCAACTTGATTTCCTCCAGTTCCATAGTAGTTGGAGATTTTAACACCACTTTAGCAGTGCTGGATAGATCCTCCAAAAAGAAGCTAAGCAAAGAAATTTTAGATTTAAACTTAACCATTCAACATCTGGACTTAACAGACATCTACAAAACATTTCATCCCAACAAAACTGAATACACATTCTTCTCATCAGCCCACAGAACATACTCCAAAATCGACCACATCCTAGGCCACAAATCTACCTCAGCAAATTTAAAAAAATAGAAATTATTCCTTGCATCTTCTCAGACCATCATGGAATAAAAGTTGAACTCAATAACAGGAAGAACCTGCATACCCATACAAAAACATGGAAGCTAAACAACCTTATGCTGAAGGATAGATGGGTTATAGACAAGATTAAGAAGGAAATCACCAAATTTTTGGAACAGAACAACAATCAAAACATGAATTACCATAACCTCTGGGATAATGCAAAGGCAGTCCTAAGAGGGAAATTTATAGCACTAATAGCCTTCCTCAAGAAAACGGAAAGAGAGGAAGTTAATAACTTAATGGGACATCGCAAGCAAATGGAGAAGGAAAAACACTCCAACCCCAAACCCAGCAGAAGAAAAGAAATAGCCAAAATCAGAGCAGAACTAAATGAAATTGAAAACAAAAGAATTATACAATAGATCAATAAATCCAAAAGTTGGTTTTTTGAAAAGATCAATAAAATACATAAACCTTTGGCCAACCTAACCAGGAAAAAAAGAGTAAAATCTCTAATTTCATCAATCAGAAATGGTAATGATGAAATAACAACAGACCCCTCAGAAATTCAAAAACTCCTTAATGAATACTACAAGAAACTCTACTCTCAGAAATATGAAAATTTGAAAGAAATCGACCAATACCTAGGAGTATGCCACCTACCAAGACTTAGCCAGAATGAAGTGGAAATGTTGAACAGGCCTATATGAAGTTCTGAAATAGCATCAACTATACAAAATCTCCCTAAAAAGAAAAGCCCAGGACCAGATGGCTTTACGTCAGAATTCTACCAAACCTTTAAAGAAGAACTAGTGCCTATATTACTAAACCTCTTCCAAAAAATAGGAAAAGAAGGAATATTACCCAATACATTCTATGAAGCAAACATCACCTTGATCCCCAAACCAGGGAAAGACCCAACAAGAAAAGAAAATTATAGACCAATATCATTAATGAATATTGATGCTAAAATACTCAATAAGATCCTAACAAACAGAATCCAACAACACATCAAAAAAATTATACACCACGACCAAGTGGGATTTATCCCAGGGTCTCAAGGCTGGTTCAATATACGTAAATCTATAAATGTTATCAGCACATAAACAAACTAAAAAATAAGGACCATATGATTCTTTCAATTGATGCAGAAAAAGCTTTTGATAATATCCAGCATCCCTTCGTTATCAGAACACGTAAGCAAATTGGTAAAGAAGGGACATTTCTTAAACTAATAGAGGCCATCTACAGCAAACCCACAGCCAATATCGTATTGAATGGAGTTAAATTGAAATCATTTCCACTTAGATCAGGAACCAGGCAAGGTTGCCCATTGTCTCCATTGCTCTTTAACATTGTCATGGAAGTTTTAGCCATTGCAATTAGGGAAGAAAAGGCGATCAAGGGTATCCACATAGGGTCAGAAGACATCAAACTTTCACTCTTTGCAGATGATATGATCATATATCTGGAAAACACTAGGAATTCTACTACAAAACTTTTAGAAGTGATCAAGGAATACAGCAATGTCTCAGGCTACAAAATCAACACCCATAAGTCTATAGCCTTTATATATACCAACAATAACCAAGCCGAAAAAACAGTCAAGAACTCTATTCCTTTCACAGTAGTGCCAAAGAAGATGAAATATTTGGGAGTATACCTAACAAAGGACATGAAAGATCTCTACAAAGAGAACTATGAAACTTTAAGAAAAGAAATAGCTGAAGATGTTAACAAATGGAAAAACATACCATGCTCATGGCTGGGAAGCATCAACATTGTTAAAATGTCTATACTCCCCAAAGCAATATATAATTTTAATGCAATTCCTATTAAAGCTCCATTGTCATATTTTAAAGATCTTGAAAAAATAATACTTCATTTTATATGGAATCAGAAAAAAACTCAAATAGCCAAAACATTACTCAGCAATAAAAACACAGCAGATGAAATCACGCTACCAGATCTCAGACTATACTATAAATCGATAGTGATCAAAACAGCATGGTACTGGCACAAAAACAGAGAAGTAGATGTCTGGAACAGAATAGAGAACCAAGAGATGAATCCAGCTACTTACCATGATTTGATCTTTGACAAGCCAATTAAAAACATTCAGTGGGGAAAAGATTCCCTATTTAACAAATGGTGCTGGGTGAACAGGCTGGCAACCTGTAGAAGATTGAAACTGGACCCACACCTTTCACCATTAACTAAGATAGACTCGCACTGGATAAAAGATTTAAAGTTAAGACATAAAACTATAAAAATACTTGAAAAGTGCAGGGAAAACTCTTGAAGGAATCGGCCTGGGTGAATATTTATGAGGAGGACTCCCCAGGCAATTGAAGCAGTATCCAAAATACACTACTGGGACCTGATCAAACTAAAAAGCTTCTGCACAGCCAAGAAGATAATAAGTAAAGCAAGCAGACAGCCCTCAGAATGGGAGAAAATGTTTGTAGGTTATACCTCCAATAAAGGTCTAATAACCAGAATCCACAGAGAACTCAAATATATTAGCAAGAAAAGAACACGTGATCCCATCTCAGGGTGGTCAAGGGACTTGAAGAAAAACTTCTCTAAAGAAGACAGACAGGGCGGTGCCTGTGGCTCAGTGAGTAGGGCGTCGGCCCCATATGCCGAGGGTGGTGGGTTCAAACCCAGCCCCGACCAAACTGCAACAACAAAAAAATAGCTGGGCGTTGTGGCAGGCACCTGTAGTCCCAGCTGCTCGGGAGGCTGAGGCAAGAGAACCACATAAGCCCAAGAGCTGGAGGTTGCTGTGAGCCGTGTGACGCCACGGCACTCTACCGAGGGCAGTAAAGTGAGACTCTTTCTCTACAAAAAAAACCCAAACAAACAAGAAGACAGACACATGATCTACAAACACATGAAAAAAAGCTCATCATTCTTAATCATAAGAGAAATGCAAATCAAAACTACTTTGAGATATCACCTAACCCCAGTAAGAGTAGCCCACATAACAAAATCCAAAACCAGAGATGTTGGCGTGGATGTGGAGAAAAGGGCACACTTCTACACTGCTGGTGGGAATGCACACTAATACATTCCTTCTGGAAGGATGTTTGGAGAATACTTAGAGACCTAAAAATAGATTTGCCATTCGATCCTATAATTCCTTTACTAGGTTTATACCCAGAAGACCAAAAATCACAATATAACAAAGACATCTGTACCAGAATGTTTATTGCAGCCCAATTCATAATTGCTAAGTCATGTACAAAGCCCAAGTGCCCATCGACCCATGAATGGACTAGCAAATTGTGGTACATGTATACCACGGAATATGCAGCCTTAAAGAAAGAAGGAGACTTTACCTCTTTCATGTTTACATGGATGGAGCTGGAACATATTCTTTTTAGCAAAGTATCTCAGGAATGGAAGAAAAAGTATCCAATGTACTCAGCCCTACTATGAAACTAAATTATAGCTTTCACATGAAGGCTATAACCCAACTATAGCACAAGACTATGAGGAAAGGGCCAAGGAAGGGGAAGGGAGGGGGGAGGTTAGGGTGGAGGGAGGGTAATAGTGTGGCCACACCTATGGGGCATCTTAGAATGGGTACAGGTGAAACTTACTAAAGGCAGAATACAAATGTCTACACACAATGACTAAGAAAATGCCACGAAGGCTACGTTGAACAGTTTGATGAGAATATTTCGGATTGTATATGAAACCAGCACATTGTACCCCTTAATTGCACTAATGTACACAGCTATGATTTGACAATAAAAAAAATAAAATTAAAAAAAAAAAAAGAAGTTGGCCAAGTCCTAACGAAATGTACTTCTCAAAATCTCCCAATTTATAAGACAGTATAACCCATAGACAAAAAGACCCATGGGAGTCTTCCCACTTGGGTCTCCCCCAGCTCTGCCAGAGGCTCTGGAGTCTTTCATTCCTTCTATTCCTTGCTATCTAATAAATCTTATCTTATCTGATCTCTGTGGTCCATGGGTTCATTCTTTGAATCTCTAAGACCAAGGACCTACGACTGCAGAAAGAAATTCTGTCAACAGTATCAGGGTAATATTTGTTGAATGAGTTTGGGCATGTTCTCTTATTTGTGGGGAGGAAAATTTTGTAAAAATTGGTGTTAATTTTTCTATAAACCTTTGGAAAAATTCATCAATGAAGTCATCTGGTCTTTGGCTTTTCTTTTGGGAAGTTTTGTGATGATTAATTCAATGTCTTCACTTTTAAAGGTATAATTCAGGTGTTCTATTTCTACGGTGAGTTAGTGTTAGTCCTTCGGGTCATTTCATCTAGGTTATGTATTTTACAGCATATGATTGTTCAGAATATTTCCTTACAATTGCTTTTAATTTCTGAAATGATCAGTTGTAATGTCACCCTTTTAATTCCTGATATTAATTAATAATTTTCATCTTTTCTCCTTTCTTCTTAGTCAGTCTAGTTGGAAGTTGGTCAATTTTGTTGATTTTTTTTTTTTTGAGACAGAGTCTCACTTGGTCACACTTGGTAGAGTGCTGTGGGGTCTTAGTTCACAGCAACGTCAAACTCTTGGGTGAAGTGATCCTCTTGACTCAGCTTCACAAACAGCTGGGACTATAGGTGCCCACCACATCACCCAGCTATTTTTTAGAGACACAGTCTCACTTTGACTCAAGCTGGTCTCGAACCTGTGAGCTCAGGCAATCCACTGGACTCAGCCTCCCAGAGTGCTAGGATTACAGGTGTGAGCCACTAGACCATTATTCTTAAAACTCAATCATGGACTACTTCTGAGGCCTTCTGTACATCCATGTACCAGGATGCTATTTACTTAATATTTTACCTTAAATCAGTGGTTCTCAACCTTCCTAATGCCACAACCCTTTAATACAGTTCCTATGGGTCGTGACAGGTTGAGACCCACTGCCTTAAATGGACTAATTAGCTTCTTTTTAAATATGTATGTTAAATATACACCCATATACATTATATGTTTCCATTTTTAATTGTGATTTTATACATTTATTTAATATTTGGGGGGATATATATATATATAAACACATCCTTAAATGAAAAATCAGTATCACTTGCTCTCCATAGAAGAATAAGGAGGGCGGCGCCTGTGGCTCAGTGAGTAGGGCGCCGGCCCCATATGCTGAGGGTGGCGGGTTCGGACCCAGCCCCGGCCAAACTGCAACAAAAAAATAGCCGGGTGTTGTGGCGGGCGCCTGTAGTCCCAGCTACTCGGGAGGCTGAGGCAAGAGAATTGCGTAAGCCCAAGAGTTAGAGGTTGCTGTGAGCTGTGTAACGCCACGGCACTCTACCCGAGGGTGGTACAGTGAGACTCTGTCTCTACAAAAAAAAATAAAAAAAAAAAAAAGAAGAATAAGGAAGTATAAAAACAAAATGAAAAAATTTTAAAGTTATCATATTTTAGTAAGGTTCTCTGGACTAACTTAAGTTACTAGTTAGAGACTTGTATTCTCTGTTAAGCACAGAGATTAGCCAACACTGGAAGATTGATAAAGGTCTATTTTTAAATAGTAGCAAATTGAGACTTTTTTAATTTGTTCAGGAAGAGTGAGAGAATAGGAAAGGGAATACTATTGCAAGTTGATGTAATCTAATGCCATGTCTGTGAATATACAATGGAAAAATCCTTGGAGCTCTGTTACTTACACTTTGGGAGACTCTGCACTAGACTCTAAGCTCCTTCTGGCTCCAGAAGAGCTCTCTGATGCATCCCCTACTTGGCACAGTGTCAGACATTTTCTTCAGGGAAAAGCTTTTTAATGAGTTAGCTGAACATAGAGCCCAAAGCATACTATTGATACCTTTTGAGAATAGCGAGGTCATTGGCTTCAAACATTTCACTGACCAGAGCTTTAGGTACTTATTATTTCTCTGCATTTTAAACTCTGCATCTTTTGGACTTGTTGCAAATGGGAGCTATCCTCCCTCTTGCTGGTTCAAAGGTTTAACTGTGGCTGGGGGCGGAGGATCCTAACACTCTGGAGGCTGAAGCAAGTGGATTGCTTGAGCTCAAGAGACCAGCCAGAGCAAGAGCGAGACCCCATCTCTACTACAAATAGAAAAGTTAGCTAGGTGTGGTTGTGCAGCCTTTAGCCCCAGCTATTCAGGAGGCTGGGGCAGGAGGACGACTTGAACCCAGGAGTTTGAGGTTGCTGTGAGCCATGATGACTCTACTGCATTCTAGCCTGAGCAACAGAGTGAGACTCTGTCTCAAAAAAAAAAAAAAAAAATTAACACTTATTGAAGGAGCTAATAAGTAAAATTAATTATCCCTGGACCTGTGAAGTAGAGGCATGTGTGTATATTCCTCCCCTATCCCAGCTAATGCCCCGCAATCTTCCTTCAGACCCTGTCCCCTCACATCTCTTATCACAGATGCCTCAGGGGAGGCTCCATGCTCGGGAACCTCTCCTGCTCAGATGTTGAGATTATGATCCAGACTTGAGCCGATCGGCCTATCAAATTATCCTGACCCCAGTGATTGGCACAGGATAGGCATGAAATGTAATCAGAGATGAAAAGTTTTCCAGGAATAGTGCCATGGAAGCAGATGCTCTCTCCATGGACCCCGAGAGGATAAAAGCAGTGTCTGCCATCTAGTGGCCATGAAGTTGAGTCTGTTTGTGAATACAGCCCATTCAGAAGAAGAGAAGCTGATGGTGATAGAGGTAGGTGGTAAACAGATGAGAAGACAAAGAATAAATAGAGAAATCGGGTCCTGGTGATATCGCTTGAGCCTCTACATTCAGCACACCTGAAACCAGCCCAACCCCAGATAGATGTTTTCCTTAGGTGAGCTGATGAATTCCCTCTCTTTTTGAAAACAAATTTGAGTTGGACCTAAGTCTTCTCTAGTTCCAAATAACATGGAACCAAAGATCCTGAGAAAACAAAGGCTGGACAGCATATCAGCATTTGAAGATTCTTTAAGAAGTGACTTTAACTGAAACAAAGACCACTTACTGGCCACCAGGACATGTCCCCTCCAGCCAGGAAATAGCCTTTTATGGTGTTTCTTTTGGTCTTCACTGTGGACTGAAACAAAGAAGAGGGTTGTGTGAGGGGAAATGTTAGCAATTAGAGGCGCCACAGAATGGCTTAGGCCAGGGATTAGATTCAGATATCAAATAGTTTGTTTGACCCATGCTTTTTAAGAAAACTTGAATTTGAATGTCTTTAAAGGAAACATAAACTCTCAATACAGCCCCTACTATATCCATGATAACCTATCTGCTCCCCCTAGACATTTGAGTTTTAGACCCATGGCTTGTCTATGATGTCAGCTTTATGCCAGACACTTGCCAAGCATTTTAGAAGCATCATCTCATTTTTAATTCTTGCCAGCCCTTATGAGGTTGATGTTATTAAGCCAATCTGATAGATTAGGCTGATGTCTTAGTCTGTTGGTGCTGCTACAGCAGAAGAACAGAGACTGGGTGATTTATAAACAAGAGAAATTTATTTCTCACTGTTCTGGAGGCTGAGAAGTCCAAGATCAGGTTGGACCTGATCAGCCAGCAAGTTTGGTGTCTGGTGAGGAACTGGTCCTCACAAAGAGTACCTCCTCTACTCCTCCCACAGTGGAGCAATGAAATGGCAAAAAGGGGTTGCCTAGTTCCCTCATGCTTCTGTTACAAAGACTTCTCCTAATACCATTCATCAGGGCTCTGGCCTCCTAACACAATCACCTCCTAAGGCCCCACCTGTTAATACCATCACATTGGTGATTAAGTTTCAACATACGAATTTTGGGAGACACATTCAGACCATAGAAGCTCAGCAGTAAAGCCACTTGCCTAGTGCCACATTCCTGAACAATGGGAGGGCTAGGAATTCAAACCCAGGACCACTTGATTTTGGAGCCCAGGTTCTTAGCAGGTCTATAAAACCATCTTCAGGAGTGAGCCTCTTATTATGGAAAGTGTTCTAATAGAGACATTTTCACCACTAAGTAGCTTGTGTGATCTTGGACAAGTTGTTACCTTCTCTTTGTTGAGGGAATTTTTACTCTGAATGGAAGATGGCACAAAATGGCACCTTTTCAGATCTGCAAATGATCTTATTATAGAAGACAGCCTCTAGGGCGGTGCCTGTGGCTCCAGGAGTAGGGCGCCGGTCCCATATGCCGGAGGTGGCGGGTTCAAACCCAGCCCCGGCCAAAAACCACAAAAAAAAAAAAAAAAAAAAAGAAGAAGAAGAAGACAGCCTCTAGGGCTCCTACCTGCTAAACACTGACCTAGGACTATTTTCTAAGAATAAAGTATACCTTGTGCTGAAAGGAATATGAAAAGTATCATCTAAATCCAAAGCTTTCCAACCAGAGATACATTAGAGTTTCCTGGTTCTCTTGTGAAAACGCAGATCCCAGGACCTCTAACCCTTATCCTAACTTGAACTCTACTCTGAACTCTGATCCTATCTGACTCAAAAGCCCTTATTCATTACAACATCTCATCCATCTCTGTCTATCCTATAAAGGTAAGGGAAACAGAGAAAGGTCAGATCCAGTGGGTGCTATGGCTCACACCTGTAATCCCAGCACTCTGGGAAGCCGAGGCGGGTTGAGTTGAGCCTTGATCTCAGGAGTTCATCTCTAAAAATAGCCGGGCATTATGGCAGGTGCCTGTAGTCCCAGCTACTCAGGAGGCTGAGGCAAGAGAATCGCTTGAACCCAAGAGTTTGAGGTTGCTGTGAGCTATGATGCCATAGCACTCTACCAAGTGAGACTCTTCACCCAAAGGAAATCTAAGTGGTCTCTAAACATATGTAACGATTCCCAGCCTCATCCATGACAAGATAAATGTGCATTAACAATACATTAAGTTGGGCGGCGCCTGTGGCTCAGTCGTAAGGCGCCGGCCCCATATACCGAGGGTGGCGGGTTCAAACCCAGCCCCGGCTGATACTGCAACCAAAAAATAGCCGGGCGTTGTGGCAGGCGCCTGAGGTCCCAGCTACTCAGGAGGCTGAGGCAAGAGAATCGCTTAAGCCCAGGAGTTGGAGGTTGCTGTGAGCTGTGTGAGGCCACGGCACTCTACCGAGGGCCATGAAGTGAGACTCTGTCTCTACAAAAAAAAAAAAAAAATACATTAAGTTATTATTTTTGCCTTTCAGTTTGACAACAATGTAAAAGTTTGGCAACGAGTTTGGTAGGAGTGTGATAAAGCAGATTTTCTCACACCTTACTGACATGTGCACTGTAGGAGGGAAATTTGACAGAAACTACTGTATTACAAGGGCAAGTGTACTTTAACCTGACAATTTTATTACAGGAAATTTATTCTATGGCATAGCTACATTCCAAAATAATGAGTGTACAGGGTTTGTTTATGACAGCATAATTTCTTACAGTAAGAAATGGGAAATTATACAAATGACTCTGAGTAGGATTTTGGCTAAATAAATTACAGTACAATCATTTAAGGGGGTACTGTGAAACTTTGAAGAAGATAAGGAATATTCTTTGTACTGATAAATAAATATATCCGCAAGATACTGTGAAAAAAAAAAGCAAGTTAAAAAAACAGTATTGTAATAAACCACCTTCTGTTTAAGAAAGAGAAAAATAGACACATTAATTTTTCCTTAGATTCACACAAGGAAACTGGGAGAATACACTACTGTACTAACCAGCTAATGATAATGGTTACCTGTGAAGGTAAGAGTAATAGACATTTCATTATATGTCATAACTTATTTTTATTTTTGACCCATGTAACTATATTGACTTTAAATTTTTTTCTCTAAATAATTCTTTTTTTTTGAGACAGAGCCTCAAGCTATCACCCTGGGTAGAGTGCTGTGGTGTCACAGCTCACAGTAACCTCCAACTCTTGAGCTCAAGCGATTCTCTTGCCTCAGCCTCCCAAGTAGCTGAGACTACACGCGCCCACCACAACACATGGCTATTTGTTGTTGATTTTGTTGTTGTCGGTGTCATTGTTGTTTAGCAGGCCCTGGCTGGGTTTAAACCCACCAGCCCCAGTGCATGTGGCTGGCGCCCTAACCACTGAGGTATGGGTGCTGAGCCCTCTAAATAAATTTTTTTTTTTTGAGACAGAGCCTTAAACTTTCACCCTCGGTAGAGTGCTGTGGCATCACAGCTCACAGCAACCTCCAACTCCTGGGCTCAAGCGATTCTCTTGCCTCAGCCTCCCAAGTAGCTGGGACTACAGGCACCCACCACAATGCGTGGCTATTTTTTGGTTGCAGCTGTCATTGTTGTTTGGCAGGCCCAGGCTGGATTCGAATCTGCCAGCTCAGGTGTATGTGGCTGGCGCCTTAGCTGCTTGAGGCACAGGAGCCGAGCCTAAATAAATTTTTTTAAAAAAGAGCATAGGCACTAAAGTAAGGGAGATAGGGGCTCTAACCCCAGCTCTCCAACTTACTAGCAGAGTAAGGATCTTAAATTCTTTGAGCCTGTTTCCTTAACTGTAAAATGAATATAGTAATAGTGTCTTCCTCTAGAAACCTGAGCAAATTACATGATATAACAGAAGTGAAAATGCTTAACACAGCGTCTGACACTTTGTCAACACCCAATGCATTTTTTTTTTTTTTTGAGACAGAGTCTCAATCAGTCATCCTGGGTAGAGTGCTGTGGTGTCATAGCTCACAGCAATGCAACCTCAAACTCTTGGGCTCAAGTGATTCTCTTGTCTTAGCCTCCCAACTAGCTGGGACTACAGGTGCCTGCCAAAATGCCTGGCTCTCTATTTTTAGAGAAGGGGGTCTCACTCTTGCTCAGGCTGGTCTCAAACTCCTGAGCTCAGGCGATCCACCCACCTCTTAAATTGTAAAGTGCTAATTAGTCTATGACCTTGAGCCCGTTTCTTCCTCTCTGTCAGTATCTTATCTCTCTGGGTTTCTGGCCAGACGTGTCCTTCTCTGCCCATCCCCTGACACACACACACACCCAGCCCCCACCCCACACCAGCCTGGCTTACCCATAGTCCAACAGCAAGGACGAAGAGGAAGTACAGAACCAGCACAGCGATGTCCCCTGGCTCCAGGCTCTTCCCGGGAAATGCCTCCTGGGGATCTGACTGTGGAGGCTGAGGGCTGCTGGGGCTGCTCTCCATGGTCCTGAACGAACCCTCTGGCTCCTGGGGAAAGGCAAATGCATGTCAGATGCCAGATCCCAGCGTCACTCCTCTCTCTTTTTCTGTAGCTGTCTCCCGGGGACATCTGAGAAAGCGGACCCACATGGAGAGATAGATGGTGGAGGATAGATAGATAGATAGATCTTCAGGGATGACAGATCTATCCTTCCACTCACTCATTCAAGAAACAGTTACAGTGAAGTCACATCAAACACACGGTCAATTTTTACCAACTCAACCATTAATTTGGAAAAATATAAAGAATAATAAATAATTTAAACAGGAAAGATAGTTGCAGCATCCTCTTCCACTTGGGTAGCACTTGTCCTGGAGCGAGAGAAAAGTGAGAACACCTGAGTCAGGTCCTCACGCTGAGTGAGGAGTCAAGCAACAATTTTGTGTGAGGCTCGTCCAGGCACTACAATCTTGCTCCAATGCTGGATATACCTGTCAAATTGTATCTATTTTATAAATAGCCATATAGCATTTACTGTATTCCAGGTATCACTCTATGGGTTTATAAACCTGCAACGTGGATACTGTTGTTATCATCACCACTTTATAGATGGTGACATTGAGGCTCAGAGCAGTTAAGTGACTTACCCAAGGTAATACAGCTCAAGTGGTAAAGCTGGGATTTGAACCTTAATAATCTTGCTCAAGAATCCACTCTTCAAATCATTAGCCTAAGCAATTTAAGGGACTGGTATCCTGCATGTCCCTGGGCAATTTAAGGGATTCTATGGTAGGCAGAGTAATGACCCTCCAAAGAGGTTGTATCTCATCCCTAGAACTTACAAATATGCTGTTACATGGCAAAGGACAATTAAGTTTGCAGACAGAATTAAGGTTGCCAGTCAGCTGACCTTAAAATAGGGAAATGCCTGGGTTAACTGGGCAGGCCTTATGTTATCACAGGGAAAGACAGAATCAGAAGAGATAAAAAGAAGGGACCTGAGCCTGAGAAGGATTTGGCTCAATTATTTCTGGCTTTGAGGATGAGGCAATGGGGCCATAAGCCCAGGAATGTAGGCAGCTTTGAGAAACTGGAAAAGGCAAACTAACAGATTCTCCCCTAGAGCATCTTGAGGGAATTTAGCCCTGCTGACACATTGATTTTAGCCCAATAAGACTCATTTAGAAATTTTGACTCCTATAAGTCAACTACGACTCCTATAACTATAAGATAATAAATGTGTATTGTCTTAGCCACTAAGTTATGGTCACTTATGACAGTAGCAGTCAGAAACCAGTGAAATTCCCATGGGTGATTTTGACTATAAGTGGTTAGAGCTTTAACTTATTCTGGTGGTAAGATGCAATTCCACTCTGTGTCAGCATCTAGGGGCTCGGGAATGAAAAATATTTACTCTCTGCCCTCTGTTGAAACACAGTCCAGGGACAATAATCCCACATGCCATGTTTCATGGAGTACAGGTGCACAAGAGACAGCTCGGTTAGGAATTCCAGCTCCTGAGCGACAGAGCGGAACCTGCCATTTACCAATCCAGAGGACGTGGACAAGTTCCTTCATCTCTGCAAAGTGGGACAATGAGAGCTCAGGCTTCATAGATGGCTGTGAGCATGGACTGAGCATGGCGCCCTGCACAGAGACTGTGCCCAGTACCTTGTCGCCACTATTGACTACAATGGGGTAGTAGGCAGTAGTAGAAGGTTTTGAAGAATGAGTACAGATCCTATGTGGATAAACAGAGGGTTGGGGAGCATGTCAGGTAAATGCCGACACCGAGGTATGAGTGAACATATCATGACTAAGGGACACCAGACTCCTACCTGAGCAGTAAGTCAGGATGGAGGGAGGGGATAGGAGGTGAGGCTCGTCAGGTAGGAAGGAGACGGATTCTACCAGTCCTTGATGTCATTCAAAGAATTTTAGAAGGTCAGTAGTCTCAACCTGTCAGATATCATCCCCTGTTTTTATAACACATATTTTGTAACACCCCTTTTGCTGAAGTGGCATTTATAGTTAACATTATCTACCCATACATACACCTTAAAATAAATATATATATAGTGTTCAACTGTAGTAGAAAAGTGAAATAAAAGGAAATCAACTCGTGATAAAACAATGAATGCTAGCCGGGCGTTGTGGCGGGCGCCTGTAGTCCCAGCTACTTGGGAGGCTGAGGCAAGAGAATCGCTTAAGTCCAAGAGTTGGAGGTTACTGCAAGCTGTGACGCCACAGCACTCTACCAAGGGTGACATAGTGAGACTCTGTGTCAAAAACAAACAAACAAATAAACAAAAGAAAATGCTCCAACATGTAAGAGGTGTGTGATGCTTTCACCTATTATACAGAATAAGTTTTCCATTTAAGTAGAACAAGAAAATCAGAACTCATTCCATTCTGAAAACACATAAAGTTAAAGCATAATTAAAGAGGGAAACTACAGGGGAACAACAGAATAGGAACTAGTATATACACCAAATGTTTAAATTTGCAAAAATTCTTTGTGATTTTAAAAAATCTGAAGCAACCCAAATAAGTGCCATGGTTTACCATGTTTTTAGTTTAAGAGCAAGTCTACTGAAAAATATGTGAGACAATGCTGTGTGCATAAAAAGCAGGGACATTTTGGGCGGCGCCTGTGGCTCAGTGAGTAGGGCGCCGGCCCCATATGCCGAGGGTGGCGGGTTCAAACCCAGCCCCGGCCAAACTGCAACAAAAAAATAGCCGGGTGTTGTGGCGGGCGCCTGTAGTCCCAGCTGCTCGGGAGGCTGAGGCAGGAGAATCGCGTAAGCCCAAGAGTTAGAGGTTGCTGTGAGCCGTGTGACGCCACGGCACTCTACCCGAGGGCGGTACAGTGACACTCTGTCTCTACAAAAAAAAAAAAAAAAAAGCAGGGACATTTTAAAAGTAAAAATACCCTAACACTCTGGGTTTTATGTAAACTGGAGGTAGGTTCTCGATTTGGACAGCGATGAATGTGTTTTGTGCCCACCTGAATGTCTATTGGGACATCTGAAAGTCTTTGTTGTGCAATATAGTCTTTCTGTAGTCGCATTTCAGAATGTCTAGTATCTCTGGTCTCGTTCATGCCAGTATCACTCCTCGATTCTTGGGAAAACCCAAAACACTCTCATAAATTTTGAAACATCTCTTGAAATGCAGCAACACTTCCATCACATACCTTTGCTCTAGGTTAAAGGATACCATTGGAGAATTTTTAATAAGGAAGTGGTATTGGCTTGGTCCCTGTAGCTCAGTGGACGCCAGCCACATACACCAGGGCTGGCAGGTTCGAACCCGGCCCAGGCCTGCTAAACAACAATGACAACTGCAACAAAAAATAGCCGGGCATTGTGGCGGGCACCTATAGTCCCAGCTACTTGGGAAGCTGAGACAAGAGAATCACTTAAGCCCAAGAATTTGAGGTTGCTGTGAGCTGTGACACCAGGGCACTCTACCGAGGACAACACAGTGAGACTCTGTCTCAAAAAAAAAAAAAAAGAAAGAAAGATGATTGGATGGGGAGAAGCTTGACTAGAAGCAAGAAGATGGGCAGGAATATTATTCTGGAGGTAACAACTTAGTGTTGAGATGGTATATAAGGAAAGTTAAGAGGATATTAGTCCATTCCTTCTGCTGAAACAAAACAACTCAGGCTGAGTAATTTGTAAACAACATAAATTTACTATCCACAGATCTGGGGCTTGTGAAGTCCAAGATCAAGGTGTTAGCAGATTTGGTGAGTGCTGAGGGTCCCTTCCTCATAGATGACATCTTCTTGCTGTGTCCTGAGATAGTAGAAGGAAGAAGCAGACACCTTCAGGACTTTTTCATAAGGGCACTAATTCCATGTATGGGGGCAGAACCCTCATGACCTAATCACCTTCCAAAGGCCCCACTTCTGAATACTATTGCACAGGGACTTTAGGTTTCAGCATAATAATTTGTGATTCAGACCACATCAGAGAGAGTAGACATGGGAAATAATCTGGAATTAGAATTAATAAGACTTGATGATTAATTGGCCAGTTAAGGGGAGCACAATTGGGGAACAATTTCCTGCTTCTAATCAGAGCTGCCCAAAGACAGAATGGCCTTGTTGCCCAAGCAGGATGTTCCCTGTCCTTAGAGCTGGGTTTCTCAACACCAATGCTATCAACATTGTGGATGGATAACTCTGTGATGTGGGGGCCATCCTGTGCATTGTAGGGTGTCGAGCAGCAACGCTGGTGGCTACCCACTAAGCGCCTGGTTACCATACCCTCCTCTAGTTAATGAAGCCAAAACTAGTCCCTGAAGAACCACTGCCTTAGAGGCATAAAAGAAGATACTGGATGTTCACTCACAATGTCTCAGGGGCCCTCAGTGATCTCTAAGTTCCCTTCTCATGCCAAGTTGTAGGTTTTTTTCTTTTCTTTTCTTTTCTTTTCTTTTTTTGAGACAGAGTCTCAAGCTGTTGCCCTGGGTAGAGTGCCATGGTGTCACAGCTCACAGCAACCTCCAACTCGTGGGCTTAAGCGATTCTCTTGCCTCAGCCTCCCTAGTAGCTGGGACTACAGGTGCCCACCACAACGGCTGGCTATTTTTTGTTGTTGTCGTTGCCATTGTTTTAGCTGGCCTGGGCCAGTTTCAAACCTGCCAGCTTCCGTGTATGTGGCCTGTGTCCTACCCACTGAGCTACCGGCACCGCCCAAGTTGTAGCTTTGAACATCTCTCCCTAGGGCTGGGCCTTGCTCTTATGTTTATTTGAGAGGATGTTCACAGCTTCTCAGACCTGGGACAGGGCCACCCTCTCCAAGGAAGAGAAGACTCAAGTAACTATGGATCCTGTCCAAAGCCGGACAGGCAATGGAAGAAAAAATGGAAGAAAGAGAAGACGGAAGAAAGGATGACAGACAGCCTCTAGTCCTGGGCAGCCCCAAGTTCCGTGGCCTTTCACCTACTCTAAAGTAGGAGTAAACAGGGGAAGCCAAAATTCCAACCCAGATCACCTCTTCCCTCTCTGAACCTCAGTCAGGTCTTGGTTAACCCTGACCTGGTTAAGCTAGGTTGGATCAGACACCTGCCGTCCTTGTGCGTGATGGTGGGAGGGAGCCCTGCAGGGGAGGCCCTGGGGTTCCAACCAGGAAGGGCAGATTCCGGAGGCTTGGGGAAGAGGGACCTGGGGCCCTGAGGGGCAGGCTCAAGGGTGAACCCCCATTAGGCCGGTGATGCCTGCACTGCACGTCACAGGTGAGAAAGCCGTGTCTAAGAGAGGCTCGGCGTCACGTCCAAAGTCACACAGCTGACGAACGGCAAAGCCGGACAGGCAAGCAGCTCGTCTTGTTTCAGATCCTGCGTCTGCAAACAGTTCAACCTTTTGCTTCCGGAACAGGAGACTGGGGAAGGCGAGGACCAGGTCCCCGGGAGGCAGGTGAAGGTGCAGACTGACAAGCCACTGGGGGCCGGGCGGGGGCGGAGGGAGGAGGGGCGGCGGCCGCCGGGGAGCCCTCCCCGCCCCAGCCCGCCCTTGCAGCCCGCTGCCTGCCAGGCACGGCGAGCGGTGGGAGCAGCAAGCACACATAAACAAGTTATTCATCACCGCTGTGGGCCCGCCGGGAGACTGGCACCGATTCTAAGCTCTTCCTGAGCCTCAGGGAGGTGGGGCCCTCCGGACCCCGAGTGCCGCTGCCTGAGCCACAGTCCAGGCCAGTCCCGCGACTAGTGGGCGTCGGGTGTAACAGCAATCGTTAACGCGTGGGGGAGCTCGGTTTTTAAGCGCCAGGCATCCAACTTACTTAACGAGCGTCCCCTTACCCCGTCCTGCTCGGTCCTGTGCAGTAATCACAGTTACACTCCATTGTGCAGGTAGCGGTCAGAGGCCGCCGAACCGGACTCGGGCCCTCGCTGTGCCGCTCACGTCTGGGCCCCGGTCAGGGCTAGAGGTGGGGCCCAAACCCACCCGCTGAAGCTCCTGCTGTTATCCAATCCTGGCTGGTCTGACCTCCTTTCCTCCTGACCTTCTCCCTTCTCTCCTTCCTTCCCTCTGTCTTTTCCATAAACATTTATTAGGCATCGACTGTGAACCATGCTAAGCCCTGGGGACTCAGCAGACCAAGCGTTTTAGATACGAACTGTGCACCAGACTCTATGCTAGGCCTCAGTGGAACAAACATTTACTAGGCACCACCTGTGTACTAAGTTCTGTGATCGGCACAAAGAATAACTCGATGAGTCAGGCAGCCCCAGACCGTCCTCACAGGTTTGCTCCCCAGCCCATCGCAGCACGGTGCATGCCCAGGACCACTCAGGGAAAGGGCCCGAGCACCCTTTGTCACCCCTTGCATCGTGAATGTTTGTTCCCAGCTTGTCAAAGGAGGGCCCAGCTGGGGGTGGGCTCCTGCTTCACCTCTTGTGAAAGACCCTCCCTGTGTGCAAAGGGAGGGTTTGCAGCAGCCTGTGGTATAACAAAGCTACCCTTGAGGTTGCCCATTGACCAAGGCACAAAAGGAAGCTCAGTTATGCAGGCACTTCTCTCATGCCTTCCTTTTGGATGCTGACATAATTTGCTATGGTAGATGTGAAAATTTTCCACGCCTCAGCAGATGTGAAAATTTTCCACACTCCAGTGCAAAGAAAAGATCCACAAACAGGTTCCCAGGACACAGGCTGAAGGAAGTGGGGGGGGGGTCTGATTGTATTTGCTGCATTTCAGTCTTCAGCTGGCTCCTGGGTGTGTTCCCATTAGAGCCACATTATTCTTTATAACTTTTGTGCATCTAAAACATTTTACAATGAGAGAAGAAGGAAAGAAATAAACAGAACATGATTTACAGCATAAAGCCATCTCTGTATATTAGAAACACTCAAAGACACAAAATAGCACTAAGTATTTTGCCAGGATGAAGGCATAGTCACCAACAAATATCAGACAAGTTAGAGGGGGTGGCAGGAATGGGAGGAGGGCAGAATGCCAGAGAGAGAGGAAGGGAGAGGGAGCCAGAAAAACAAGGGCAGTTCTCTGCACTGACCAAAGATGACAATGATCATCTAATTACAAATATCAGTTATGAGCACCAGACTCCCCTGAGGCTCAGTGTCCCATCTGTAAAATGGGCATGATAATCACAGGTTTGTTAACAGCATAAGCAAGTTCATTCACAACATAACGTGATTATGTGCAGAATGCTTGGTCTGTCCCATCCTTCTTATAAAACCTTTTTTTTTTTTTTCTTCCAAAAAAGAGCATGAACTTTGTGGTCAGGCAGACCTTGGCCACCCACGTGCATGAATCACATTCTGAGCACACAGCACACCTAAGAGGTCAGGTCTCTGATTGACCCCATTGAAAAGGTGAGGAATAACAGAGCTGAGGCCAGGCCCAAGGCCATACCTCTGGTAAATGACTGAACCAGGGCTCCAACTCAGGTTTAATTCTCAAGCTCCTTACTCAGAGACACGTGGGGAAAATTCCAGACGTGATAACGTAAGACCGGCATGGGCTGCACCTCCCAGGCTGGCAGCCACCAACAACCTTTGTTTCCACTTGTCTGGGGCCATCTGCAGTGAAGGAGACTGCCCACCTCACTGCCACAAACAAGCTGGAACTTCTGCCTGGAACTGAAGAGGGAAGGAGCTAAAGAGCCACCTGTCCCCCTTGACCAGCTCATGCCGTGAGGTTCATTAGCATGAGGTCTCTAGAAAAAACAAGACGACAGATTGCAGGAGTTTGCGCTGAACCAGAGGCCAGGATCACCCTTGCCCATTAGGAAGAGCCACAGCTCTGGCAACATGGAAAGAAATTCTAGACATGATGGGGCAGGGCATGTCTCCCGGGATGGTCCACAGCAGGGGAACAGATACACCCAGTGAGTGCAGGGGACTCGGGTGAGCATTCCCCTCCGCCCTCCTTGCTCCTTCAGAGAGAGAGACCTTATCTCTTGATTCTTAGAACAGAAGTCACAAGAACACCTGAGTCCAGACTTGTCCACCCAAATGCCAAGGTAGCATCCCTCATGGATGCCTAATGGACACCTCGGAGTTAATACTGCAAGTTAGAGACCAAGCATGTGCTCATCCCAGTCTCTTGCATCTCACTCAATGGCAACTCTCTCTCCGAGTCATTCATTCACTTGTTCATTCAGCAAGTAGTCTGTGAGCACCTGCACGTGCCAGGCCCTGTGGTTAAGCACCAAGGATACCGGGTGCACACACATACCAGCAAAGAATTTATCGCATCTCTTCCTCCACTCTCCAAATCTATTCACCCCACATTCTGTTCTCTTCTACTTCCACAGCAACTTGAATCTCCTCAATTTCTCTCACCTTTACTTCTAAGCCCTCATCTGAGCCTCCGTCACTGTTGGTTGGGTTAGAGCAAGTACTCTGGTGCTGCTGTTCCAAGGCCATGGTTGCTTCCTTCTAATCCGCCTTGGAGCATGAACAGATCAGGTCACCGTCCTGCTCAGGACACCTAAGTGCCTGCTCTGTTTGCTCATGGCACACTGGCTTCTTTTTATTCCTTGAACACTATTTCTGGCCTCAGCATCTCTGCCATTCGGTTCCCTCTGCCTGGGGTGCTCTTCCCTGTGCTCTTGGCTTAACAAACTCCTAATCATCCTTTGGATGGCAGCCCATTGCATATACCCCCAGCAGCCCTCTCTTGGCCTCAATCTAAATCAGATCCCAAAAAACTAAATATTACGAATAATTGATTTCATGAAGACGGTGTAAAATAACAGTTACCAAAGGCTGGAAAGGGGAGTAGGGGGCGGGGAGGGGGATAAAGTGATGATGGTTAATGGGTGCAAAAATATAGTTAGATAGTCGTATAGAATAAATGGTATTTGATAGCACAACGAAATGATTATAATCAATAATAAGTTAGGGTTTACTATAAAATAACTAAAAGTGTGGAATTGGAATGTTCCTAACACAAAGAAATGATAAATGCCTAAGGTGATGGATACCCAAATTACCCTGATTTGATTAACTCACATTGTACATCTGTGTCAAAACATTGCATGTACATTATAAAGATACAGAATAGTTATGTACCCATGGTACTTTTTAAAACATTGAGTCCCCAAGTTATTTGCTTTTCTAGCAAATATGACTTGTCATCCCAGTTGAATTAAGCATAACATTAGATGTGGGTGGTTCTGTCCTCGCCACATGTCTCCCCTGCACTGTCAGACCCACAAAGGCAGGGACCCTGTCTGTCTCAATCACGCTGTGTCCCCCAGGTGGGCACTCAATCGCATTGTGGTATTGTGATATTGTCAAAGCCTTTGCTACAGACCCTTGAACAGTGCGACCTCCTGAAAAGGGGGCAGCATTTTTCAAAGCCATGTCCACAGGCTGCCCTTTTGGGGAAACCCCATTACCAACCATTCCCTAGAACGATGCTGCAGACACCATTTGAAAGCCACTGATGTTGTACATAAGCTCACAGCCACAGAGGCTGAGTCTCGGCTTTGCCACTCACATGGCAAGTCTATGTTGCCTGGGCAAGTTGCCCACTGGCCCTCAGGCTCTCGGGCTATGAATTAGAGGTGGCTGCACTTACCTTACAGGGTCACTGTGTCAGTGACATGAGACTTGGGGTGGAAAGCTTTCTGCACGTGTCCAACAAGTACCAGCAAGAACTTGCTTTGTAGTTACCAGCAGGTGTAGTTGTAGTGATACAACCCTGAAGCTTTCTGTCACTTACTGGGATATATTTACCTTCTTTATCTCTTTGGGTCCCTATACACACCTGTGGGCTCGGCCAGGGTGAGGTTTGCCTTCCCATTTGACAGATAAGGAACCTGAGGTTTCGTGAGATGAAACAATTGGCTCAATGCCCTTGAACTTGGTTAAGTGGAAGAGCTGGACCCATGCCCAGTGCTGCCCGCTGCCGGCCCCTCCCCCCAAAACATACTCCATCTGCCTGGGCATGGCAAGCCTTCCCTGTGGAGAGGGGCTGAGAGCCCCTTGCTGGGCTCATGTCCCCAGCTGAAGTCTTTCTGCCAGCCCTGTCTCCCTGTCCACACATGGCTTCCCAGTTTAGAGAAGGGAGTAACTGCGGGGAGCAGAGGGAGTGTCTTACCTTGTAGACACAGGGCTCACCGGCTCTGGGGCTGCTGGTGGCTTCTGAGGCAGAAGGAGGCAGAAATGGCTGTGAGCCTGGGGTCTCCCTCTCTTCTTGTAGCCCAGAGCTTCAGAGGACAGTGGTGACTCTCCGTTCTATATGCCCACGCTGAGAGGGCCTCCGAGCAGGTCAAACTCCAAACTCCAGCCTCGGCTGCAGCAGGGAGTGAAAGAAGCATGAATGATCTCCCCAGGGCAGAGGAGAGGCTCGAGGCTGGGGCCCAGCCCAGGCCCCGGAGGGGAAGGTGGCAAGCCCTCGCTCTGACCTCACCTGGCCGCGCCCCATGGTGGGCAGGGGAGGGGCAGATGCTGGAGCCCAGGGCTTCACTCTCGCACTCTTCACTGTCCTGCCTCCACACTGGGGACAGGCGGGCTTGGGACAAGCTGGAGGCAGGGGGCGGAGAGATGTTGGCTAGGGATGTGGGGATAAAGGCAATGTGCCAGGAGGGACTTTCAGCACAGCCCTGGCTGCGGCAGCGGTGGTGGCAGTGACAGTAACCACTGCTTGGGTGACCCCTGCTCTACACATTCTGCTGAGTTATCTGGAGCCCTGAAAAACCCTCAGGAATGGCCAACCCATGGCCAGGACATGGGCCCAGGGCACCAGGAAAGCCACACCAGGACCCCAGGCTGGTGAAGCAATACGAAGGCTTTCACTAGATGCACAGAGCATCCAAAAACATTTTTAAGTAATTACCAGTATTTGCAAATGAATGGGCTCAAAATATAATTCCAGATTGCCTACCTTTCTAGAACAATCTGAAGACTTGGCCACACCAGACCCTCCCTCACCACAGGACAGCCTCTGGCTGGAGCAGAGTCAGGCCTCCGCCCTCACTGCCTCAGTTTGCCTGCCTGTCCTTGAGAGTCCTCAGTGGCAGCCCCCACGCTGGCACCAAGCCCCTCGGAAGTGACAGTGGTGATAATACACACCTAGCTCTGTTCTATGCATCTTTACTTACGTGGTCTTTCCAATAACTCTCTAATACTAGTGCCAACCTTATCTCCATCCTACTGATGTGGAAACAGAGGTGGAGAAAGGGAATCCCAAGTAAGTGGCAGAGCCAGGATTTGACACAGCCATTTGGTTCCAGAGTGCAGCAGTGGCAGCAGGGGTGGCTTAGAGACATGTCCGGCTGGACGGAGGGTGACCTCGTGATTGGAATGACTCCACCATGAATGGGGCCTGTGGGGTAGGGACCTGTCCTGGGGGACAGATTTACAAAAGGAGCATCTGGGATTGGAGCAGGGGAACAGCCAGGCCAGGGATCTGTGATCTACAGCCAGAGGCCACAACATCGGAAATGCTGTGGAAGGTGCATAGCTTCACCAGCTTGGGGTCCAGGACTGGTTTCTTGAGACATGTCTGCGGGACTTGGGCATGTTCCAGGTGCCTATGAGAGGAGGCGAGTCAGTGAGCAGAGCCCAGCAGGTGGGACTGTGACCGACCACAGAGCACACGTTCCAGCAGAGGGGAATAGCCCCACTACTCCAGCTGTGAGAAGACAGGCCCAAGCAGGTCAGAACTTCTGAGTGTTCTAGAAAAGTTCTGTAAACTCTTGTAATTATTAATCTGTACTGGCCATATGTGATGCACTAGGCAACTGGCCTGTCTTAATTTCTCTAAAACTTTTCAGTTTTAATACTTGGTGCTACAAAGAATAGGAGAGAACGATGTTATAACACTTTTGGAGAACTACTTGGATTTTGGGGGGAGGGGGTGTTTGAGGCAGAGTCTTACCGTGTTGCCCTCGGTAGAGTGCTATAGTGTCATAGTTCACAGCAACCTCAAACTCTTGGGCTCTAGTGAATCTCTTGCCTCAGCTTCCCGAGTAGCTGGGCTACAGGCGCCCACCACAACACCATGCTATTTTTAGAGATGGGAATCGTGCTCTTGTTCAAGCTGGTCTCAAACCTGTGAGCTCAGGCAATCTACCCGCTTTGGCCTCCTGGAGTGCTGGGATTACAGGCACAAGCCATTGCACGCAGCCTTGGATACTTCTTATGAAGTTAACATATTCCAGCTGGGCACAGCATCTCACTCCTGTAATCCTAGCACTGTGGGAAGCCAAGATGAATGGATTGCTTGAGCGCAGGAGTTTGTGAGCAGCCTGAGTAAGAGTGAGACTCTGTCTCTACTAAAATCAGAAAAACTAGCCAGGCATTGTGGTGGACCTGTAGTCCCAGCTACTTGGGAGGCTGAGGCAGAAAGGATCCCTTGAGCCCAAGAGTCTGAAGTTGCTGTGAACTATGATGCCACAGCCCTCTACCCAGGGCAATAGAGTGAGACTCTGTCTCAAAAAAAAACAAAAAACAAAGAAGTTAATATATACCTCTTCTATGACCCAGAAATTCTACTTTTACGTACTTGTCAAGAGAAATGAAAACATACATTCCCGAAAAGAGTAGTGCGCAGTCATTGTGGACTTATTCATAACAAGCCTAAGGCAGAAACAACTCGAGCACCCAGCGACAGGTGAATGGATAAACAAGTGGCAACGTGTTCAGACACCGTGGAAAACTACTCAGGGAAAGGAGCAAAACTAGTGACACAGCCAACAGCATGGATGCATCTAAGAAACAGCATGTGAGCAAAATAAGGCCGATTCTAAAAGAGGACACACTGTATTTCATGTATGTGACTGAAATGAAGTTCAAGAACGTTAAAGAAGAATCAGTGGTGAGGGGAATTGACTGGAAGGGGGCCTGAGTGCCCTTGCTCAGGTGTTGGGAATTTCTGTTTATCCTGGTTTGTGTGGCAATTATATGGGTGTATGCAATTGTTAAAACTCACTGAACTGATAAGTAGAATTTCTGTGTTTTGTTGTAGGTAAGTTATACTTTAAAAATGGGAGCAATTGTTCAGCGAGTGCAGCTACTGTTCCTCTGCCTGCCAGGGTTTAGCTCTAACTACACGTAAGAATGCAGATCTCATGTTGCCAAATTGCCTGAGTATTTAAGAGAAATCCCAAAGTCTAGGTGTTGGTAGGGACTCTGCCGATTTATATGGTACGGCAAGGAATTCAAAATTAACAAAAAAGTAGTTCAGGTCCTATGTGTGTCAAGAGATGCGCCTGGCTCTTGATTTTCCTAGTCTGGGTGAAGATGGGATTCCTTCCAGAATGTCCTAACCTTTGAAAAACACACCTTCACCCTAATGTTGCCATTTGTTATAACAACTGAGAAGGGAAAAACCTCAACACTGAAATAGATAAACTTGCCCAGCCAAAAGGCAGGTGTTGGGGAGTCTCAGCTTTGGAGTAAGCCAAGATACATTTTTTGACTCAGTTACTGTGAGACCTTCAGCCAGTCACTCCACGACTCTGAGCATTCCAGACGCTCACAAGGGCCCCTTTGCAAACTGTTCCTAAAGCTCATGTCGCAGGGGATTAAACAAGGATTAAATGAGATGCTACAGGTGAAGCTACTGGCCTGTGGTAAATGCTTGGTAAACATCTGTTTTACTGGAAACGGACGCCGGAAATGATGCAACCTCCCCGCTCCAGGTGACACCAGCTGCCTGCCTTCCATGTAGTCCACACTGAAAATTTCAAGGCCTACTCATTCTTTTCCTTTTCTTTCTTTTTTTTTTTTTTTGAGATAGAGTCTCACTTTTCGCCCTAGGTAGAGTGCCTGTAGCGTTAGAGCAAACTCTCGGACTCAAGTGATTCTCTTCTCTTAGCCTCCCAAGTAGCTGGGACTACAGGCATCCGCCACAATGCCCAGCTGTTTTAGAAAGAGCTCAGGGGGCGGCGCCTATGGCTCAGTGAGTAGGGCACCGGCCCCATATACCGAGGGTGGCGGGTTCAGACCCGGCCCCAGCTGAACTGCAACCAAAAAATAGCTGGGCATTGTGGTGGGCGCCTGTAGTCCCAGCTACTCGGGAGGCTGAGGCAAGAGAATCACTTAAGCCCAGGAGTTGGAGGTTGCTGTGAGCTGTGACGCCATAGCACCCTACCGAGGGCCATAAAGTGAGACTCTGTCTCTACAAAAAAAAAAAAAAAAAAGAAAGGGAGCTCAGGCTATCCACCTGCCTTGGCCTCCCGGAGTGCTGGGATTATACCTATTCATTCTCTTTATGGTGGCTTCCAAGCATTTGTTCTCCTCTTTTTTTTTTTGGTGTGTTCCCATCTCCCCAGAGTCCCAGTTCTAAGACCCCAGAGATGAGAGTCAGTTAGACCCAAGTCCTCACTTCTCTGTTCCTAACTGTGTATTCTTATGTAACTAAAGCAAGTGCTCTGAGCCTTGGTTTTCTCACCTGAAAAAAAGAAGATGTCATAATAATAATATCTAGCTATTTTATCAGGAAGATTCAATGAGGTAATACAGACAACATTCTTCTTAAGATGTTGCTTTCCGTTTTGCTCTCATTATTCCGTGAAGATCCAGTGTGGTGGTTCACGCCTGCAATTCCAGCAGTCTGGGAAGCTGAGGCAGGAGTATTGCTTGAGCTCAGTAGTTTGAGATCAGCCTGAGCAAGAGTGAGACTACCCCTCTCTACTAAAAATAGAAAAATAAGCTGGGCATTGTGGTATGTGCCTATAGTCCCAGCTACTTGGGAGGCTGAGAGAGGATCACTTGAGCCCAGGACTTTGAGTTTGCTGTGAGCTAGGCTGGTAACAGGCACTCTAGTCTGGACAGCAGAGTGAGACACTGTCTCAGAAAATAAAAATCCAGCTATCTTCACTTAAACCAGGCATTAAAGATATTTGAAAAAATGTCAAAAATTGCCACTTTGGGGCGGTGCCTGTGGCTCAGTGGGCAAGACACCGGCCTCATATACCGAGGGTGGAGGGTTCAAACCCAGCCCCGGCCAAACTGCAACCAAAAAATAGCCGGGCATTGTGGCGGGCGCCTGTAGGCCCAGCTACTTGGGAGGCTGAGGAAAGAGAATCACCTAAGCCCAGGAGTTGGAGGTTGCTGTGAGCTGTGTGACGCCATGGCACTCTACCTTGGGCGATAAAGTAAAACTCTGTCTCTACAAAAAAAAAAAAAGAAAAGAAAAGAAAAAAAATTGCCACTCTTTTCACTATATCTTTTGGGAAAATATAGTTGCTTTTTATAAAAATGTTATTTACTATCCTGGTATTGGGGCGGGTGCCTTTGGTCCCAACTACTTGGGAAGCTGAGGCAAGAGAATTGCTTGAGCCCAGGAGTTTGAGGTTGTTGTGAGCTGTGAGCCACTGCACTCTATTGAGGGCGATAAAATGAGACTCTGTCCTAAAAAAAAAAAAAAAGAAAGAAAGAAAGAAAAGAAAAACTGAGGCAAGAGGAACGCTTCAGCCCAAGAATTTGAGGTTGCTATGAGCTATGAGGCCATGGCACTCTACCGAGGGTCACAAAGTGAAACTCTGTCTCAAAAATAAATAAATAAATAAAATTTAAAAAATAATAAAAAAAAATATCTTCTGATGCAAGTATATTCTCACTGACAAGCCCATTACTGGCAATAGGATCAGCCTAAGAAAGATGTTACTATCTCAATAAACCTTGTCAGTTAATGAATCAACAAGGTCTTTTAAAATTAACCACTAAATACTTTAACAACAGATCAACTATGGCACAGAGGTCGAAACTTGTAGTGTGAGTTTAAGACACTTGGATATTATTAGAGTGGAACAGGATCCTGTGGAAGCCAGTTGACCAAAACTTCCCCCAGCATAAATCTGGGTTCCTAACAACTCAATGTCATTGTTATTGGTGGCAGATTCCAGTGTGGAGGCAGTTTTATGGCACAGATACAGGAGCCTAAGCTCTGTCTTCAGTGTTTAATTAAATCCTGCCTCTTCTAATGTTGTGACTTATAGCAAGTCTCCCCATTCACCTCTCTGGGCCCCAGTCTCCCTGTTTGTCACATAATTGGGGGTTTTATAAGGATTAACCAGTATAATTATCTGGAGTAGAGGCTGTTGGGTTGGCCACAGTAACCCCACTGGGTAAGTCTCGGAGTCTCCCATTCCTCTCCCCTGCCTCCTTTCTTCTCTTTTCCCACCTTGGTATCTGTCCCCTCGAATGAGCAGAGTGTTCAACTGATGGCCATTGCCAGGGCACTCCCCACGTGTCTGGAAGGACCTCTCCCCGTTTGGTAGGTGACACCACGGCTTTCCTTTCCTTCCTCCTCCTTTTCTCCTTGGAGCCTGTCTGCCACTACCTTCCCCTCTTTGTGCCCAGAGACTCCTGGAGGCCCCTCCTGCCTGAGGACACATACACAAGACCGGATGCTGGGACCGGCTACCGCTTTTCTCTATGGCTTCTCTCCATCCACATCAGCACGCATTTAATTGCAGGTGCATCTTCTTTCTGGGCTTCTCTCTTTTCCCAGTCCAAGGTTCTCTTGTCCAATTTTTCCACCATCCAGGATGGTCTAAAGATCTGGGCTCAGTCAAGAGATCCTCCAAGGTGCGACATTTGGGTAGCAAGCCATCTCAGAGACGCCTGACTGGCAGCTACCCGCTGCCATCAGTAGCGGAAGGGAAAGGTGAGGACGCTTGCCTTCTTCCCGCTCTGCTCCCTTTCCCCTAACTGCTGGGAGCCCTCCAGGTGACTCACACATCCTCTCAATGGGAAATTCCTCATCAAATCTTCCCAATTGACCCCTTTAGGGTGTCTCCTCCAAAATGTACAGGTTCTTGGGCTCACTCAAGCCCTCTGCTATGAACACTTTATTACTATAATAACATTTGACCCAAATATAAAATAGACAATCAATCTGATGAGACTTCATCCCTTCCCAGGCTGGCTGGCCCACAGAAGGGATGAAGAACTGTGCAGAACTGCTTGGCCTGGTCTCCGAAGATTGATGGTGCTTGAGGCTGAATGCCTCCATTGGAACTTCGGATAAACTTACTTGTGGCAGATAGCCCGATATCTTCCCTAGTTGGTACAAGGGCAACCTTCCAGCATACAAAGGTCTGACACCACTCTCAGAAGTCTCTATTGTGGGGGCTGATAGCCTAATAATATCTCAGCCTATAAGCACGCCACCTTTAGATTGCTTTATATTTGTTTATTTATTTATTTTTGGTAGAGTGCCATCATAGCTCACAGCAACCTCAAACTCTTGGGCTCAAATGATCCTCTTGCCTCAGCCTCCCAAGCATCTGGGACTGTAGGAGCCTGCCACTACACCCGGCTATTTTAAGAGACGGGGTCTTGCTCTGGCTCAGGCTGGTCTTGAACTCATGAGCTCAAAAAATCCACCAGCCTCGGCCTCCCAGAGCACTAGGATTACAGGAGTGAGTGACCGCGCCTGGCTAGATTGATCTTCAGACCACATAACCTTCTGATATCCCTTCCTTATTATTTCCGCTGCCCAACTCCCTTACTAGGGAGAGATATCTTAGCCAAATTCCATGCTGCCATCAGCTTGGTCTTTCAGGAACATCCTCTCTTCTTCTCCTCTTTTTTTCTTTCTTTCTTTTTTTTTTTTTTTTGTAGAGACAGAGTTTTACTTTATCGCCCTCGGTAGAGTGCTGTAGCGTCACACAGCTCACAGCAACCTCCAACTCCTGGGCTTAGGTGATTCTCCTGCCTCAACCTCCCGAGTAGCTGGGACTACAGGCGCCCGCCACAACGCCCCGCTATTTTTTTTGTTATTGTTGTTGCTGCAGTTTGGCCAGGGCCTGGTTTGAACCTGCCACCCTCGGTATATGGGGCTGGCACCCTGCTCACTGAGCCACAGGCGCCACCCTCTCCTTCTCCTCTTAAAATTGCCCTCACCCTCTATCCCTCCTCTACCTGCTGACTAAGTCAATCCCATAATATGGAACACAGAAATCCCTTGTATTGTGAATCACCATACGCTGATATCAATCAGACTAAAAGAACCAACCCATTTCCCCTCTCAAAGACAACACCTTCCTCCCCTGCTGACCAACAAGGGTTAAAGCCTGTTATTACTCTATTATCTAAAGGCCTGACAGTATCTCTATCCCTCCTGTCAATAAACCCGATGGATTGATCAGATGGACTGTACAGACTCATGCAAGACCTTCGCCTTATTAACCAAGCTGTCCAGCCCATACATCCCGTAGTCCCTAATCCCTGTATCTGACTCTCTTTAATCCCATCACCAACAACCTATTTTACAGTTTTAGATCTTAAAGATGCCTCACTTACTATTCCCTTACACTCTGATTCACAAGATCAATTTGCCTTTACTTAGACTAACCCTGACACCCACCTTTCCCGTCAGTTAACGTGGACTGTCCTACCCCAGGGGAGAGTGATAGCCCCCACTTCTGACCTACAGGTCCTAGTCGTGAAGCCATCTACCCATCTCCAGTGTGAAGATGGCCTGCTTCTCTGTTCCCTCACTAGACAGCTCCCAAGTTCCCTCGGCTTCTTAGCTTTTTTTTTTTTTTGAGTCAGAGCCTCAAGCTGTCACCCTACGTAGGTGTCACAGCACCTCGAACTCCTGGGCTTAAGCGATTCTCTTGCCTCAGCCTCCCAAGTAGCTGGGACTAAAGGCACCGGTCACAACACCTGGCTATTTTTTGGTTGCAGTTGTCATTGTTGTTTGGCAGGCCCAGGCTGGATTTGAACCCGCCAGCTCTGGTGTATGTGGCTGGCGCCTTAGCCGCTTGAGCTACAGGCGCCGAGCCAGGCTTCTTAACTTTTTAACAGAATGTCTCCAAAAACATCTCAGCTTTTGTCTACCTCAGTAACCTGTTCAGGTCTCACTTTAACCCCAACACAGAAGGAATTTTCTAAAGTCTCTCTTCTATCTTCCCTTCCTATGCCAGACACCAAAAAAACACCCCACTCTTCTTGGATGGGCAGGATACTACTACATTTGGAGCCCAAACTTTGAAAGCTTAGCTATACCTGTTTCCCAGGCTAGCCGAGGAAATCTCTCTGAACCATTAGGTCCCACCACCCCATAGAGTCTTACTTCTGGGATGAGTGAGACCCATCCACTCATGAGTGAGACTCAACCACTACCCACAGGCACCACATCCCAAAAGGAAAGACTCACAGCCTTAACCAGAGCTTTCAATCTAGCTGAAGGACTGTCCGTCAACATATATAGACTCGAAATATGCCTTTGATACCGTCCACTCACCTGCTACCATCTGGGCTGAACAAGGTTTTCTCACAAGCAAGAGTTCACCCATAATCATGCACAACTTTTTATCAGCTTTTACAAGCCTCAAAGAAACCAAAAGCTGCTGCCTTTATCCATTGTACAGGCCATCAAAGTTCTGATGACCCCACTCACAATTGAAACAACAAAGCTGACCTTTATTGTCTCTGACTGAAAAGTGGCTCTTGAAAAAATATCAGTCCTATATCTAACCCTAACCAATCTCTCCCCCACATACTCCACATCAGAGATCCAGACTTCCCAACACCAAAACCTAACAAAACAGGGACCCTGGTATCTTAAAGATGGCTGTTCTAGCTTACCTGAGAAACGAACCCCCCAAATCCTCCAACACACAATTCATGTCACATCAGCCACCACCCTCTCTCTCCATCGATTCCTAAAATCCATGGTCACTTGTAAAAATCTTTCCCGTCTTCCCTCTGCCATAACTGGAAACTGCAACATCTGCAGGTGTTCTCTCTCCCAGGCCACCATCCCTCTCCCTTCCTATGCAGCAGGCCAAAGGTTACATCCCCGGCCAAGACTGGCAGACTGATGTCACTCATCTGCCCACACATAAACGGCACAAATACTTATTAGTGTTAGTAGACTCCTTTGCAGGATGGATCGAAGCTTTCTTTCCCAACCACTTCTGAAAAGGTATCAGAAGTCACCCAAATCTTACTAGATCACATCATTCCCCATTTCGGCCTGCCTGTCTCCATCCAGTCAGATAATGGCCCTTCACTGACAATTAAGATCACCCAACAGGTTGTACAGGCCCTGGGTATTCCCTGGTATTTGCATACTCCATACCAGCCTCCATCAGGAAAAGTAGAAAATAAACTCTATTATAAAAACTCCTCTGACTAAACTAAGCCAAGACATCAGACAACACTGGACCCCCCATTACCCACTTCACTCATGAGGATAGGGGTACCCCTAGGGCCCCCACCTTTTACAGCCTATTCCGAATAACGTACAGCAGATCCTTTATACTGGTGCCCATTCCCGCTGATCCCAGCCTGTTAGGAAATTATCTGCCCCTGTTAATTGAAACCAGAGCTGAAATCAGAAAACACGTACAACACAGCCTTCCAACAGCTTAAAAACTCCTTTCCTGGGACTAACCTTGTTACTGGAATTTCTTTGTTCAGTAGGTCCTTGGTCTTGGGGATTTGAAGGATGAACCCACTGACCACAGATCAGTGGTGAGACAGGATTTTATTAGACAGAAAGTAATACAGAAGGAGTAAAAAGTACCGGAGCTTCTGGCAAAGGCAAAGGCCCAAGACAGAAGTCTCCCACACGGGTCCTTCATCTAGGTTATATATAGTATTGCAGTTTTTGTTTCAGGGAAGGAATTAAGGTGTGTACTCTCTAATCAAGGTGGAGCCACCCAAAACCTTTCAGGCTGCTTTGTTCCTGACCTGGCTAGAGTCCAGAGGGTGTGGCCTGGAAAGGGCAGCCTGTCTGTGCCTAGAGAAGGGGGTCTGGTTTCTGAGCTCACCTGGGCTAGGGAATGGGGGTCCCTGTCCAGCCCTCAGTGGGGAAACGCTGTATCAATTCTCCCTCTACGAATAGAAGCTCTAATTGCCATTAAGGAAAGGGGTGCTGACTGCTCCAAAGTGCTTCCTGCTGAAGATGGGTGGTGATAAGGGGGGTGGGAGGTTCCTTAGAGGAGGGCGATCCAGGATTCATGGTAAATGGAAATCTGGGCTGACCTTTCTAGCTTGGGGCAAAATGTCAGGACATACTATTCATGAAATTGCCCAGGCCTAGGAAACTGGGGGTTTTTATCCAGCCTTGAATGGGATAATCCTAGATCAATAGAAAGGGGTCATTAGGGTTTTTCTGGTGGGAGGGTGATCTGCAACAGAATCAGGGCTTGGGCTGGGACACTTTTTACTACTTGTGGCCTGATGAGAGCATCTCTGGAAGACATCAATCTGATTAACACATCATCTGACAGCCAAAGATTGTTTTTTGAATTTAAAAGTCCAGTAAGGTTGTAAGAAATATAAATAATTAGGTCTTAGAAATAGAAATAATTGGTTGGCTTAGTTGCCTCCAGAGTTAAGAGGGCTACAGCTTCTACAACCTGCAGACAGGGTGGCCATCCCTTGGCCGTGCTGTCAATTACTTTGCTACGATAAGCTACAGGTTGTAAAACTGAATCCTTAGGTCAAAACTCTTAGGGCAATTCCAGTCTGCTCTGTAACATACAGATTACATTGTTGTCCGATAGGAAGACTTGAAACAGGAGCCTGTAAAAGAGCACTTTCCAGCTGTTAGAATGCCTTATCTGCCACCAGTTCCCATTCTAGAGTAACCAGGCACTCTTTTTGAGCATTTTTAATTAAAGAATAGCGTGGTCTATCTATTTCACTATATACAGGAATCCAGAGTATGTAAAAGCCTATAATTTTTTTTTTTTTTTTGAGACAGAATCTCACTTTGTTGCCCTCGATAGAGTGCCATCGTAGCTCACAGCAACCTTAAACTCTTGGGCTCAAGCAATTCTCTTGCCTCAGCCTCCCGAGTAGCTGGAACTACAGGTGTCTGCCACAATGCCCAGCTGTTTTTAGAGATAAGGTCTGGCTCTGGCTCTGGCTGGTCTCAAACCCATGAGCTCAGGCGATCCACCTGCCTCTGCCTCCCAAGTGCTAGGATTACGGGTACGAGCCATCTCGCCCGGTCTGAAAGGCTGTAATCTTTTTTTTTGTTCATTGAGGCATTTTATTTTTCCGTATGTACTGCATCCCTGGAAAAAGAATCTCAGGATTTTCCCTCCTGTGTGTTTTCTTGCTTCTTCCTGGTCCATGTTGCCAGCTGAAGTTGTCAGCACAATGAAACCAAACTTACAGGATGGGAGCAGATTATTTTGTCATTTTTCTAGAGCTTTGAGTTGCACATCAAACCTGGGATTGATCATCCCACGCTTGTTTAACCTGCCTGTGAGTTTCACAACAGTTTTCACGGCTCTGTGATCATTGATGATGTCAAATTCGCCAATGTAACCATGCTTCATCCTCACAGTTAGAAACCCGACAATGACTTTGGAGCACGGCCTTCCTAAGAACCTGGCATTTGCCTCTCTTTTCAGCATTGTGGATGCTCTTACGAGCACCAGCCAGGACATTTATTCATCAGGCGGCAGGGAAAAATGGCGGAAAAAGGACCAAGCCCATAATTCTTAAGAAGCCTTGAAGCTGTCTGAGAGTTGGAGGTTTAGGATGAGCCAATATTGGTTCTATTCTTTCTTTGCCCAAGGCTCTCTTCCCCTGTGAAAGTTGGAGACCCAAATAGTGCACGTTAGGCACACATAATTGGGCTTTAGCTTCAGAAACTTTGTACCCACAATTAGCTAGAAAGTTTAATAGAACTTGGGTAGCTTTGTGGCATTCGTCTGCATCTGGGGCTCCCAAAAGAATGTCATCTACGTACTGAGTAAGAGTCACTGTGGGACATGAGAAATGACTTAAGTCTTGGGCTAAGTCTTGTCCAAACGAATGAGGGCTGTACCTAAATCCCTGAGGTAATCTAAACCGATTAAGCATATTTTGCTCTTCCCACCTGTCCCTCGATAGCCCATACTTCTGGGTTAATTTCTGTCTCTAACAAGGGAAGGCATAGTATAGGTTGTTGTCTTATAGTCATATAAATGGTCGTTCCCACTTTAGTTAGTATGTCCCTTCCCAAAGGGGGAACAGGACTTTCAGGCATGATTAAGAAAGTATGAGAGGGGCGGCGCCTGTGGCTCAAGGAGTAGGGCGCCGGTCCCATATGCTGGAGGTGGCGGATTCAAACCTAGCCCAGGCCAAAAACAAAAACAAACAAACAAAAAGAAAGTATGGGGCAACGCCTGTGGCTCAGTGAGTAGGGCGCCGGCCCCATATGCCGAGGGTGGCGGGTTCAAACCCAGCCCCGGCCAAACTGCAACAACAACAACAAAAATAGCCGGGCGTTGTGGCGGGCGCCTGTAGTCCCAGCTGCTCGGGAGGCTGAGGCAAGAGAATCGCTTAAGCCCAGGAGTTGGAGGTTGCTGTGAGCCGTGTGACGTCATGGCACTCTACCCGAGGGCGGTACAGTGAGACTCTGTCTCTACAAAAAAAAAAAAAAAGAAAGTATGAGAGAACACTCAGTTGCCAGAATTGCAGCTTAAATTGAAGTTGAGAGAAGAATTTGGAAACTGGCTTTCCAGACACCCCCTCTATACAGATTTGGGGGATAGAAGGCCTGGATTAGAGAGGAGTATAGAAAAGGTTGCTCCAGTGTCCAGAAGAAATTCTGTCCCCTGGCCTCCCACTATGAGGCAGACCCAGGGCTCTTGAGGGGTGATGACACAAGTTGGAGCCATGAGAAACTGCCTCAGGCACCCTCAGTGCAATGTGGGGGCTGATGGGGTCACTGTTCCAGGAGGCCTTAGCCTCTGGGGACAGGTTGCCCTCCAATGGTCACCTTGCGTTCTGGACAGGGGCCTGGTGGCTTGCCCAGCAGGTGGTGCTGTCTGGGGCAATCTCTCTGAAAGTGGCCCGTCTGGCCACACTGGGAACACTTGTTCTTAGTGCCTCTGGCTTCTTTCTGCCCCTCAATGGTGCCCATTTCTCGGAGTGCCATTACTAGAGCTGGCTTTCTTTTTTCTCCTCTTCCTCCCGATTTCAATTATAAAAGACCGCTGTGGCTGTTTTATGAAGATTCTGCAGGTTATGGATACTTTGAATGATAAATTTATCTTTTAAAATAATTTGACCCTCTAAGAAGTCAGGTGTCAGCTGAGTGTGTTTTCTCATCGCCTCCCTAAGATGCTCAAGAAAGTCTGAGGAACTTTTATTTTCCTCCTGGTAAATAGTAGACAACTTAGAGTAATTCACAGGCTAGGCTGGGTTTGAACCCGCCAGCCTCGGTGTATGTGGCCGGCGCCCTACCCACTGAGCTATGGGCACCATCCCTTCTTCCCTTATTGGTTCCAATGTCCTTTACATTTCTTTGTGCCCGTGTGTATCAATTGTTTAGCTCCCAATTATTAGAGAGTCCATGTGGTGTTTGTTTTCCTTCAGAGATACTTTGCTTATGATTATGATCCAAATGTTTCGTAGGTTACATGTTATATCATTGTCTCTAACATCTTCTAAATTCCTCAATCCTGTCGTCATAGTAACCCACATCCCATGATGAGCTGCAGAAGGGAGGCTTTCCATGACATTCCATTGCCTATAACAAAAGGGGGTCAACTATATTCCCCTACCCTCCAAGGCCAAATCTGGCCCACTGTTTGTTTTTATAAATAAAGTTTTATTGGAACACAGCCATGCTCACTTATTTACCTATTGCTGTTGGCTGCTTTTTATGCCACAATGGTAAGTTTGAGTCCTTGTGACAGAGAGCACATGACCTGCAAAGTTTAAAATATTTATCATATTAACTGGTCCTTTTCAGAAAATATTCTCTGCCTCCTGACTTGCAGCATCATCGAGTTGCTGTTTCCACAGTCCAGGCAACTGGCAGGAAAAGCTTTCATTCCCACCTTTTCTCAGAGGACAGTAAAACTCTCTGGGTGAGAAACATGAGTTTCCCAAAGGGACTATAGCCCAAAGCAACTGTCTGGTAACAAAGGTGAGCCATTCTCTGAAGCCGTCTAGTTTGACTAACAGGTTATTTACCATCAACATGGTTATTTTGAGAATATTTCATTTAAACATGATCTTTCTAGGCTCGGTGCCTATAGCTCAGTGGTTAGGGCACTGGCAACATGCACTGAGGCTGGCGGGTTTGAGTCTAGCCCAGGCCTGCTAAACAACTGCAACCAAAAAATAGCCAGGCATTGTGGTGGCACCTATAATCCCAGCTACTTGGGAGGCTGAGGCAAGACAATCGCTTAAGTCCAGAGTTTGAGGTTGCTGTGAGCTTTGACACCACGGAACTCTACCAAGGGTGACAGCTTGAGACTCTGTCTCAAAAAAAAAAAAATACACATGTTCTTTTTAGCTGTGCGTCTAAGTTACTGAGAAAAGCAAAAACAGGGTAGAATCACGAGCACAGCACTCTTCAGAGCAGTGGCTCTCAACCTTCCTAATGCCACCGCCCTTTAATACAGTTCCTGTGGGTCGCGACCCACAGGTTGAGAACTGCTGCTCTAAAGGCTTTTCTCTGTGTTATGCGCTTTCAAACTTAAAACATCTCAAAGTAATGTTGCCAAGGGAAGAAGCCAGACAAAAATAAAGAGTACATCCTCTATGATTCTGTTTGTGAAAAATTCTAGAAAATGTGAATGAATCTCTCCTGACAGATCATTGTTTGCTTGCGTATGGGGATGGCAGGATGGAGGACTCACACAGGAGAAGAAGGAATCTTCTGGGCCGATGGGAACGTTTATCTTCCTGACTGTGACAGTGGTTATATCAATTACCCCCATGTCAAAAACCCTTCAAACTGGCTGCGCAAGGTGGCTCACGATTGCCCTCCAGGAGGCCCAGGTGGGTTTGAGCTCACAAGTTTGAGATCAGCCTGAGCAAAGGTGAGACCCTCATCTCTACTAAAAATAGAAAAAAAAAAATTAGCCAGACTTTGTAGCAAGTGCCTGTAGTCCCAGCTATTTGGGAGGCTGAGGCAAGAAGATCGCTTGAGCCCAGGAGTTTGAGGTTATTGTGAGCAGTGATGCCTCACACTATGATGCCACGGCACTCTATCCTGGGTGACAGAGTGAGACCCTGTTTCAAAAACAAAAAACTCTTCAAATTGACCATGTAAGTATGTGCAGTTTATTATGTGTCACTTATGCTGCAGTGAAATCCTAAAGAAGCACAAGAGTCTTTGCATGTGGGTTCTTATAGAGAGATATGGACAGACATTAAGAGGAAAGAGGAGGAGGAGGAGGTGGGGGTTAGGGCGGGGTCCGGGAACTGCGACTACTGCGGGTCTATAGCTCTGATCTTTTCTTTTTCTTTTCTTCTTTCCTTCCCTTCCCTCCCTTCCTTCCCTTCCTCCCCTCCCTCCTTCCTTTTCTCTTTCTTTTTTTTTTTTTCCAGAGTCTTGGGCTGTCACCCTGGGTAGAGTACCGTGGCATCACAGCTCACAGCAACCTCCAACTTGGGCTCAAAGCAGTTCTCTTGCCTCAGTTTTTCTAGTTTTAGTAGAGACGGAGTCTTGCTTAACTGAGTCTCGCTTTTGCTCAGGCTGGTCTCGAACTTGTGATCTCAAGCAATCCACCCGCCTTGGCCTCCCAGAGTGCTGGGATTACGGGTGTGAGACACCGAGCCCAGCCAGCACTGATTTTTCAATGGGTGTGCCATGACACACTGTTGGGCCATGAGAGGGTCTTAGGTGTCCCATAAAAAAAAATTAAAGACCATTCATTAAATTATTTTCAAAAAAAGTTCAAAGCAGGATAAGTATATTCTTTTTTTAGTCATAATTTTAGTGAGCATTTAACATAATTTAAGGGAGCCGCAGAAGTTTAACTATAGGTTCAGTGTGCCGTGAGATAAAAAAGGTTGAAAAACACAGTTCTGTAGGTTTTTATGAAGGTGTGGCAGTATGCAAAGTATCTGTTGTAAGTACACTACTGCATTTAAACGAACACGTTTTCTTGGTAGAGGTAAATATCAGTGTTCTCTTTCTTCTATTCACGTTACAGTGTCTAGAATTATTCATTCAACAGATATTTATGAAGTGCAAATATGAGCCGTGCAGTGTTCTAAGCTCTGGGGATTGAACAGAAAACTTGGCAGGGCTACCTCACCCGTGATCTTCCTTCTCACCATCTGCAGGAGCTGCTCCTCCCACCCAAGGTCCTGCTCAAGCCTTTCCCCAAGGATCGTCTCTAACGCCCCAGCCAACACATTGAAGCGCTTCCGACCCTTTGGCTCCCTCTAGCGGCGACCCCGCCCCTGCGCAGCTCATTCCCAGGGAGCAGAATCCGCCCATTCCTTCCCTACAGGGCAAGTGTGGCCGAGGGCTCCCCAGGGATTGTCCCCGCCAGAGGACGGGGTAGCCTGACCCCAGTGATGGGTCGGAGGAGGTCACGTCCCTTCCTCCGTCCCAGGGCGCCGCCCAGGGTCATCCCAGTCGCTCTGCCCCACTCCTCCCTCAGCACGGTCCCCCTTCCCTCCCCAGTGTGCTCAGAGAGCCTTCCCATAAGCCACCTCCACTCAGGTCACCGTCTGAAGGTGACCTTTGGGGACTCCAACCCACAGTGCCACCTCCGCTTCTGGTGTCCATTCGCTCCTCGCCCGGCTGGGATCTGGCTTCTGCCTCAACCCTGGTAATAGTCTCCTGTGTCAGAGATCCACGCACGGGGTCCCCCACACCCCCACCCCTACCCCACTTTACCTCTTGACAGGCGGCCTTTGAGAATGGGGCTTTCTCTTTCCCCGAAATGTCCCCTCTCTGCAGGACACCACTTTCTCCTGCCACCCTCCACCCCCAACCCTGGCCCTGCCTCCTTGACTCTTAGATGCTTCCTTCTCAGGCATCTGGGGTCCTTTCTGCTTCTCCAGGGGTGGCGTTTCCTGAGCCCTCCCTCTAGGTGCACATCCCTTCCTGCGGCATCAGCCATCATTTCTGACTTAGAAACTGCAAAGTGATATCTCTACTATTGGCTTCTTTCTTAAACCTATAGAGGTACACATCTCTCACCCATCCTTCTGTCCAGCCAACAAATATTTTCAGAGTACCTACTCTGTACCCTGGACTAGGTACTAAGGAGAGAGTGGTGAACAAATTCAGAGGCCATACCAGGTATACCCAACGAACACCCAATGCTGGGCTGTTCCCCAGGCTCCCTAACCAAACATGTCAAAAAGCAAACTCCCTGGCTCAGCGTCAAGGGCGCCAGCCACATACCCCGGAGCCGGCAGGTTTGAATACAGCCTGCGCCAACTACAACCAAAAAAATAGCCGGCTGTTGTGGCAGGCACCTGTAGTCCCAGTGACGTGGGAGGCTGAGGCAAGAGAATCGCTTAAGCCCAAGAGTTTGAGGTTGCTGTGAGCTGTGACGCCACAGCACTCTACCCAGGGGACAGAGTGAGACTCTGTCTCAAAACAAACAAGCAAACAAAACACCAACTGTGGTAAGCAATGGCACCACATAACTCTATCTTGTTTCATAATCATAATAATGGATGCCCGTCAGCCCCTAAAACCACGTAGTGCAGGTGCCAACCTCCTCTTGCCAACCAGCAAGAGGCTGTTGGGGAACAAACTTTTAATACCCCTTGACTGCAAAAGAAAGGAGTTGAAGGGAAGGCTTCTGAACCCATTCTGTAGCACCCAGAGGTCCTGGGATCCCCGGCAATAGTTCTGACCCCACTGCGCTGAAGGGACTTCTGAAAAACGTGCTCTCCCAGCTCTTACTATCTGCTCATGTCTTCCTTGGCTCAAACATCTACTAATCTCTGCAGACCCCTGACGCTTTCTGGGAGGTGATCAGTGGTAGTGACTTTTTTTTTTTTTTTGGGTCAGGGCTGGGTTTGAACCTGCCACCTTCGGCATATGGGGCCGGCGCCCTACCCCTTTGAGCTACAGGCGCCGCCCCCGCTGATGCTTTCTCTCTCTCTCCTTGTAGTTTGTGCGCTTTGTTTGAATATTGGTAAAGGATCGTTTCATATATTTAGTTAAATTTGTACTGGCTCTTTCTGGTATTTTTCAGATGTTGTGAGTGTGTTTCTAAAAAGTCTTTTTTGGCTGGGCTCCTGTAGCTCAGCAATAGGGCACCAGCCATATACACTGGAGCTGGCAGGTTCAAATCCAGCCTGGGCCTGCCAAACAATAATGACAACTACAACCAAAAAATAGCCAGGCATTGTGGCAGGTGCCTGTAGTCTCAGCTTCTCAGGAGGCTGAGACAAGAGAATCACTTAAGCCCAAGAGTTTGAGGTTGCTGTGAGCCGTGATGCCACGGCACTCTACCCAGAGCAACATAGTGAGACTCTGTCTAAAAACAAAACAAAACAAAAAAACAAAAAACTCCCTGTGGCTGCCTCCACCTTGACCCCCAGGCTCCCTCTGGGATCCCCTCCCAAGGCTAGTAGCAGTCCGCTAAGTCTGCCAAGTCAGAAATGTGGGGGCTGTGCTCCTCTTTGTCACTCTCCCAGGCAGAAATGGTTAAGGTCCACTCCTCATCCACATCGCCCTCCCTAGATCCCTTTTCTTCCTTTCCTGGTTGTGCCCTGTGCCCCCAAGGCTGGTTATAGGAGACTCAGGTGGTGTCCCTTGGCCTCCCTTGCTTTCAAGCACCCTCTTAGGTTTGGCAATGGGAGGGCCCCACAGGAGATGGGAGGGTGGAAGGAGAGTGGATGATGTTTGTCCTTCCCCTCCCCCCAGCCAACCCTGCTGCCCATGAATCTGGCAGTGGCTGTATCCTTCCTTGGTCTCAGCTCTACAGGGCTCCAAAACTTTCCTCCCTCCTGTTGCCAATTGCAGCCTAGAACTAACTGCTTCCCGTAATTGCTAGGCCAGGGGAGCTTCACCAGTCCTGACAAAATCTCAGCAAATCGCCCCTTAATGAAATTATCTCTAAATTCTTTTTCTTGTGACATCTTGCTGGAACCTTGACCCACCAGCTTCCTACTGTCTGTAGGGTAAGTTCCATACTACCTGCTGTTTTGGGATTACTGCACATGTTTACTTCCCCTGTCTTATTACTAGGACTTTGGGTGTGCAGTCCTACTTTTGTGGGACATAAGTTTAATAGATTTTCCAGGAGAAAGGCTTCACTGTTCATTCAAAAAATAGCTTAAAATTGACTTGGCGCCTGTAGCACAGTAGTTACGGCGCCGGCCACATGCATTGAGGCTGGCAGGTTCGAACCTGGTCTGGGACAGCTAAACAACAATGACAACTGCAACAAAAAGAAAATAGCCAGGTGTTGTGGCGGGCGCCTGTAGTCCCAGCTACTTGGGAGGCTGAGGCAAAAGAATAGCTTAAGCTCAAGAGTTTGAGGTTGTTGTGAGCTGTGACGCTACGGCACTCTACCGAGGGCGACATAGTGAGACTCTGTCTCAAAAAAAGAAAAAGAAAGAAAAAAGCTTAACTTTTTTTTCCTGACAGGCAATGGGGAGTTGTATTACTACCTAAGAATAGTTAACAATCTTTTGATGCAAGCTACAGAAACCCAATTCAAACTAAGTTAATCAAAAACACCGGCTCACACAATTGGAAAGCTTCCCCTCCTACAAGATCCAGTGGCTCTGATACTGTCAATCGGTACCTGGTTCCTCTGGCTATGCTTTCTTGCCTCATCTTGGCTCTCAGACAGCCTTTTCTTCATCATGGTCTTGAGCCACTTTAGGCCAGTGTCCACTCAGACTCAAGTCCAGTAGAAAACAGAGATCCCTCCACAAATATGGCAGAATGTCTTTTGTCTCTACATTATTGGGCTGTTTCCCAAAGAAAGTCAGGTTGAGGTTTCTAGAAGAAGGGGGAGGATGTGCTGGACAAACTGCCAACAGATGCCCACTGTCTTTCCTCTCTGGTTAGTTATGAGGCTGGAATGAGAAGTGCTTAGCTGGGGGGAATGGAGTCCGATGGGCTTTCCCTTAATATGTGACCTCATTCTTCCACTCCCTGAAATCAGATGGCATCAGATGCCTGGGGTTGCAGGTCCCATGCTCCTGCCCCACCCCACCTCCCAAGCATACTCCAACTGGGATCCTCCCAGACTCCAAATTTTAGCAAGGTAGACATAGGACGCATGTGGGGCTCATTGATTTTATTCCCACCTCCTACAAAAAATTAATTATACTACTAAGGCCTCCTGCGACTTTATTTTTCTTACTTAGTTGTGTCAGAGACAACTTTCCATAGCAATTTATATAAATCTATCTCATTATCTCAAATGAACTGTAATTTATGTAACTGGTCCCTTCTTTAACTCGTCTTTTTTCTTTTTTGGAACAGAGTCTCAAGGTGTCACCCTGCGTAGAGTGCCATGGCATCATAGTTCACAGCCACCTCAAACTCTTGGGCTCAAGCGATCCTCTTGCCTCAGTTTTTCTATTTTTAGTAGCGATGGGGGTCTCACTTTTTGCTCAGGCTGGTCTCGAACCGGGGAGCTCAAGCAGTCCACCCACCTCAGCCTCCCCGAGTGCTGAGATTACAGGTGTGAGCCTCTGCGCCCAGCAACTTTAACTGGTCTTACTATGAGCAATAACCAGTATTGCTAGTTGTTCCCCAGTATCCAGTATCTCCTGCTTCTCTAATAGATGAACCCTCACGTCTTAGTTGACCAAATAACGTTCAGAGTGAAGACTGCCTGTTGCAGCCTCCCTACTTGTGTGATATTCTGCCCAGTGAGATCTACCCTTAAAGGAAAAGGAGATGGACTCCCCACTCCACCGTCTCCCATCCCCCTGGTGGGGATGTCACTGTGGGAGTGAGATATCCTTGGCCCATGCACATGAAGACAATACTGCAAGGACAGAAGGAGCTACCTGGCCTCCTACAGCTTGGCAGTTCATGGCGACAGTCCAAAGACCACATTAATCAATAACCAGTAGTGACTCCCAAGGGCTAAGATGGACAAGTGGAAAGGACTTGTCCTGTGCTGTGCTCCCTGACCTCACTCACAACTTCTGTTGTTTCTGCTGCATGTTGCCCCAGTTGTTGTTTACCTAAGACTTTCTTTAGATTTGGCTCACTTGGAAAGTAAAACATTAAGAAAACTTAATTGTCTTACACCTGTAATCCTAGCACTCTGGGCGGCTGAGGCAGGTGGATTGCATGAGCTCAGGAGTTTGAGACCAGCCTGAGCGAGAGTGAGACCCCGTCTCTAAAAATAGCCAGTGTTGTGGTGGACGCCTGTAGTCCCAGCTCTTGGAGGCCGAGGCAAAAGAATCGCTTGAGCCCAAAAGTTTAAGGTTACTGTGAGCTATGATGACATAGCACTCAATCCCAGGGGTATGAGTGAGACTCTTGTCTCCAAAAAACAAAAACAAACTGGGTGCAGTGGCTCACATCTGTAATCCTAGCACTGGGGAGGTCCAAGAGTTTAAGGTCACTATGAGACTCCATGGCACTCTACCAAGGGTTACAAAGTGAGACTCTGTCTCAAAAAAAAAAAAAGAAAGAAAAACTAGCCAGCCATTGTGGCAGGTGCCTGTACTGTAGTGCCTGTAGGTCCCAGCTACTCAGGAGGCTGTGGCAGGAGGATTGCTTGAACCCAGGCATTGGAAGTTGCTGTGAACAGGCTAACACCATGGCATTCTAGCCTAGCACAACAGAGACTCTATCTAAAAAAAATTAAAAAGTTGACTTCAACAAATTATGAAATTGAGAGTACAACTCAGGTGGTTTAGAGATACGGAAATATCAAAACAGACAGGACAGGAGTATCTGGGTATCCCTGGGGCCATGATGCTCTGGCCTCTTTTCCAGAGCTCAGTTGGTGACTTCCTGCTACTCACCATTTGTTTGGATGAAGGTCTTCAGCTCTGCTTCTTAAAGGGGGTTCATGGATCTTGACTACACCTTGCCGTGGGGTGGCTTATCTTTCTGGGGCATGAGAAACTTTTGTTTTGGAGACAGAAGCCTCAAGCTGTCGCCCTGGGTAGAGTGCCATGGCATCAAAGCTCACAGCAACCTCCAGCTCCTGGGCTCAAGCGATTCTCCTGCCTCCGCTTCCCAAGTAGCTGGGACTACAGGCGTCCACCACAACACCTGGCTATTTTTTGGTTGCAGCCGTCGTTGTTGTTTGATGGCCCGGGCTGGATTCGAACCTGCCACCTCAGGTGTATGTGGCTGGCGTCTTAGCTGCTTGAGCCACAGGCCCCGAGCCAGCATTAGAAACTTTTTGAAGGAAAGGAATTAAACTGGCTCTTTAAAACAATATTTTCAGATAAAAGCTATTGCAGAGCAGAACGCAACATTTGGATGCAGTTTTAACTTAAAATTCAAGCTTAAAATTCTGCCCTTTAATCCAAAGGAGACCTCCATCCTCCACTAATTTTGGCACTATAATTTAAGAAACTGTCTAGCCGTTCAAAATGCACTACGGTTTTACGTTTCCAGGGCCAAGCTGCCGTGCGTACAAAGCAAGAACCCTGAACACACAACTCCTATTATTCTCCCTACCCTGGACCTCACAAATGCCTACCGGGCAAAGTCCCACCAGGACCAAAGGCTGCTGGTTTCTGTCAGGGGCTCTCAAGATTCAATTGGGCTCCAATTCTGGGTTTTGCTCAGAGAGCCCACTTCTCAGTCTGAAATCAAAGAAACTCTGGAGAACAGGGAAAGCCAGCGAAGCCCCAATGCACAGACATGATGCCTTTGCCAAATGTTCTACTATTCCTCAGTGCAGCCTCCACTGGTCACCTATCAGTCTTGAGGCAAATATTCCCCCTTCCTCAATCCCTATCTAACCTAAATTTTGACCTTGTCAACCTTCACGTATCACTGGTTCAGACACCTGTACGACCTAGTGTTTTGTCCTCAAATACCAGCAGGTAACAACTATTATTCCTTCCAGTACTTATTCTGCAACTACTTTGGGTGACAAGGTAGATCACGATGATGACTGGAAGCTTATTTGGCATGTGCTTCCTAGTACAGTGGTCCAGACTTTGAAATGGGATCCCATTCTGTAGCAAGCAAGAAGTACCTTTTGACAGGAAAGCAGGGAGTAAGCAATCCTCAGGTCTCTGAGGGTGAGGAAGGCCTCGGTAGGCCCACTGGGGGGAGGGAGCAGAGCTGAGAAGTATATTTGAAAGTGCCTGAGTGACTGTGTCAGGTTTACAGCGACTCTCCTAGGACACTGAGTGACTGGAGGCCAAGCCAGGGGCATAGTGTGGTCAGATGCAGGGTCTGAGTTACAGGTTCTGAAGAGAATAGAGTTTGTATTAGTTAATGACTAAGCAAAAATCAAAACCACTTCAACAATTTTAAAATCAAACACTTTATTTCCACATAACAAGCGCAAAAAACTCCCAAACACTTTAACAATACAATTAACGCAGTTATGATGTCAATTATATACTACTCAAAGCCCCAAAAGGTCAATCAGCTTAACTTTCTGAACATTTCCAGACATGGTTTTTCAAAGCTACCTTTGGTTTTTGGAAAAACCAGTATGGAAGTCAATATACATTGAACGCATTGAACAACAATTTGCTTATATTAAGGTGTTCAACAACATTAGCTTACACCTGGCAAGTTGGAGCATGATTTGAATTCACACACTGAAATACATACACAGGTTCTGCCCTGAGCTCCTGCAGTGAGGAGTAAGGGCCGTGAAGGGGGGAAGAAAAGGCCAGTCCAGGCTGCGGCATTTTTCGTTTTGTAACAGAGGTATGAGAGTTTAACACTAGTACATTGTCAAGTCATTAAGCTTCATGTTCCAAATGGTCTCTTGCTGAGGCTTGAGATGGGCACAAATGGTGGGGAAGATGAAGTCACAGAAGAGTTTTGAGCAACAAGATCCCAAAGATGCTCAAAGAGGGCAGGAAGGAGCAAGCTACAGTTTCCCATTGTTCTCACATTATTTCAGGGCGAAATTGTGGAGAAGTTCAGATAAAATGTTCAAATATTTGCTTAGATTTTTAATTGGTTGCTCTATGAGAACCCTCATACATAGCAACTTTGAAACTTTCATTATAAAAAAGAGCCTACAAATAAATTCACAAAAAAGAGACAATTAATGTTGAGCAGCCAAAAAGTCATGGTTTATTATATCTGAAGAAATTTCATAATTCAAACACAACCAAACTGTACATTTTACAATCACATTCTATTTGTAAACAGTTAAAAGCCACTGACTTCTTCTGCATCTTAGGACACAAACAGAATCAAGGCAATGAAATGATGGCAAATTCTGTACTGTTAGAAATTTTTACCCTTGTTTAGTCTCTCTTCTTTGACTAAGCAAGCATTATAATACCATTTGTGGGCAAAAAAGTGGGGGAAGGAAAAAAATTTAAAAATGGTGTATAACTCGTTAGTTTGCAACAACATTTAAAATTTTCTTTATACAACAAACAACTCTGTAAGCCCAATACCTTGGTTACAGTATGCATAGTTACTGATTTCGGCTTTAAGGTACAACAGTTAAACATTAACACAGTCACAAGAGAGCAGAAACATATAGAGCCACTTGATGGGATTACAAAAATTATTACCTATTGATTATTAGCAAACCATCATCACTCACTAATAAAAAGACAGCATCTGAAAGCAGAATGTCAAACTCCAGCTTTAAGCATTTTTTTTTTTTTGTTTTTTCTTTTCTTTTTCTTTTTTTGGCAGAGAAAATTCTTTAACAGAGCAATACGGAGTATCAGTGCTAAAGTTGGGGTTTTTCTTTTTTTCCTATAAGAAACTACAAGGAGTTTTTTTTTTTTGTTTTTTTGTTTTTTTTTTTTTTTACTGGGGAACTGGTTTTCCTGAGAACCATGCTCTTTGATTTAGGACAGGAATAGAAAAACAAAAGAACATGGCCAAATGCTGCTCCTTTTTTCCCAGAGATAGAAAGCATCTTTTAAATCATCCTCCATTTTTTTTGTCTTTTAAATTTTTTTTAAATGATGGAAGAGTAAACATTTTTTTTTCTCAAAAAACAAACAAAAAAAATCTGTAAACAAGAAGGCTCAACGTGGGAACCTTCAAAACAAAATGGGAAGCCTATTCAAAGTGCAGGGCCCGTCCTGGGTGGCAGGTGGGCTGCAAGTCACAGCTGTGGCCACAGTTTTTCAAACTGCAGAGCGAAATTCTTTAGTTTACAACATGAAAAAACTGGTGCAATACTTTCATTAATAATCCTAAGTCAGCATCATAACTTGATCTTTTAAACTCCACGTTACCACAATAAGGTAGGCAACATCAAGGCATAGTAGAGAGCGCACACCTTTTAAGAACATCCTTGAGTAAACATTTACACTGGAACAGCTGCCCCCCCCATATTGCCGATTAGACGGAGAGAGCATCATTCAGTGCAAAGGTAAAAGCTCATACATTATCAGCCCAAAAAATGGTTTTGCAAAAAAAAAAAGAAAGAAAGAAAGAAAAAACGGGGGTGGGGAATATATGTCAGGGTGGGGGGAGAAAAAAATAAAAGAATCCAAAGGCTAAACATGATGAATATACACAAGTGAGCTCATTCTATACGGTTTAGCATGTATGGCGCTATTTGGGAGTGTAAATAGATAGATACCTTTTCACATTATAATATTGGCCTGCATGATTCAAGTATTCAAACTGATATGTTTTGGGGAAAACAAAGTGGAAAATGTGCAGAGAATAGCTGTTCCCACAGGTGGCCCCTGGCTGCAGGCGGCGAGCCCAACTTAGTGCTCCTTCTTTCACGTCTGAGGTCACAGTTTGTGAGTCTCCATCTACATGTTACATGGACTCTCCACCCCCACCCAGGTGGTCAACAGAAAGAAAAGCATTAATGGGGGATGGGCTGCTAATTCCCCGGGGGTCGCTGCTGCTTGGAGGACCCCATAGGCTTGTGGAATAATGTGGGGTCCCCCAGAGTGAAGTGCCGTGAAGGTCTCCACAGTTAGTTCCCGACAGCCCAGCACCATTCCAGTGATTGAGATCGGTCCGGCTGGAGAATGAGTGGGAACAGTCGAGGGAGCCCAGCCGGCTCTGGCTGGACCCAAGAGACTGCCAGCCGGGAGAAGGGGTCAGAGACTGACTTTGTGCAAAGAAACGACTGATCTCCTCTTCACTGGCAAACTCAGCAAGAATAGTAGTGTTCCCCAGTACACACCTGGAGGAGAGAGCACAACAGGCTTGTGAGGACTCTGCTAATTCAAAAGTGAAGGTGGGACTTTCTGCTAGAACAGCTGAGGGATGGGGAGGAAGTGAGCATGTCACCTCCAGGGCCTGAAGCCACGCCCAGGTGGGCTTCCCAGTGAGTGTCTCAGTGTTTGTCTCCTACACAAGGGATTTTTTGGTAGGGCCCTTGGCCAGGTGCAATTCTTCCTCTCAGGAGGACTGACCTTGGAACCCGGGGGGTACGGGCAGGGGCCTCCCGAAGGACCCTGCACTGCCCACAGACACATGCTTTCTCATACTCTGTTCCCCAAGCTCTTCCAATTAGGAACTAAATGGCCAACTTACATGTGCAGAGACTTTTGTGCCTTCACTACCTCTTCTTTTGAACTGTAACGGACCAAAGCATTTCCATGTGGGAGGTTCAGGTGGAATGTTATCAGTGGGCCATGCTGCATGCACAGAGTACGCAGAGTTGAGCCATCGATCTAGAAGACAGTGCGGGGACCAACAATCAGATGTGTCATCATGAGGGCCATCAACGGAGGCTATCCCAGGCCGCAACTGTGGTCTTTTCTGTCTTCCCCAAGATCCTTTGCTCCTGGGCACCACTCTTCACTGGCACTTGCTGTTATGATGGGGTACAGTGCCCCCCTCCCCGCCTCCACTGGTCCCAGAGCCATACCTCTGTGGCCTCTAGACTCCTGGACATGCCCCAGATCCCCAATTCCTTAGTTAGCCATTTGCCCCTGCTGTGGCTTCATGTCTTCTCTCTTCCCTATCCTGAGGACAGGATCCACCAAGGCACTGCTCCCTGGGGGGAGGAGGGAGGTGGGCTTTTAACATCCAGCCTCCAGAGGAAGTGGTCCAGGGGCTGAGAAATGTTCTAACCTTAAAAGGGCAGACCTTGGTTTCTTTAAGTGCAGGACAAGGATTGCATCATATTCATCTGAAGGCCCTCATAAAAATGCAGACACACAAATCCTAGCCCCAGACCTACTGGATCAGAATCTCTGGGGTGAGACCTAGGACTGTGTATTTTTTTGAGCTCCCATGCACATTACAGTGTGAGAACCATTAGATCAGACCACAGCCTGCCTGAGGCATCGAACAACTAGTTAGTCCTCTGTCATTTTCTCTGCCCGGCCTTGACTGTCTCTTAGTAGCTTATCTCAAACTCAGACCTGAAAGCTTTGTTCCCATGCTCCTTGGCATATCCATACAAACCAGAGTATCTGGTGTCCTTACCTGAGGTGTAAGGTTTTTCAGGACAAGCCAATTTGTTATTCTCCCTGAGCTGCTCTCACCCCAGCTGGAACCTAAATAAGGAAAAAAAAGGACAAGTTAGTTTTCCAAGACTGCAGCCTGAATGACTCTTTAGGATAAACATATCTCAGTCAAATTAGTTACTCAGTGGATCATCAGGCCTCAGCGATTCCTTCTCATCTTTATCCTTCTACATAGGGTACTTTCTGTCTAGGCCCAGAATTTGAGCTCACTGCAGCTATGGCCAGGTGTTAAGCCCTACAGAAGGGAGAGCAGCAAGCTCTGCCTCCAGATATAGTGATCTCAAAACTGCTTCCAGCTCACCACATGGTAGGGGAGTGAGCCACAAAAGGCCATAACCCTTTGAGATCTTTTCATTCATAAAGCTAAAATATCTCAAAATGTACCACTTGGGGAAGGCCTTGATTTGGGATTATCTGAGGTTTGATGACTGCATGTTATGTTCCTCAGGGCACGAAGCTTTAAGGGAATCTAAGAGCTTGCAAAGGCCAGTTAAATGGCCTTTGAAACTTATCCTCCACTTGGCTACTGGCACATACATGTACAAGGTCACCTCACAGGCATCTTCAGAGAGAGTGTTACTTGTGTTTTAAAAGCAACTATTGGCTGGTAAAGATAGCACACTGGCATCCGATTGCATTCACTTGCTTCCGTCTGGACTACTGCAGGAGCTCCCAACTGGCCTTCCTGCTCAGCAGCAGAGCTTTTTTACACATGATCCAGCCCCAGCCCCTGCTCCATCTACAACTAAAGGTACTTCACAAACACTTCAGTGTGGCTCAGACTGTTCCATGACATAGTCCATGCCTATTCACTTCTCACTGAACCTTTCCACCCAGCCCTGTTCCCTCTAACTCCACAGGGAACCTTTGTGCTCTTGAAATTCTGAGACTTGGTATAGGCAGTTAATTTCCTCTGCTTGGCTTGGATTCCTGAATTCACTTAGTTCCTCCAATCCTCCTTAAGGTGGGCTCCTTGACACTTATTAGCTTCCCTCTGTGTGCTGCTGGCCACTTAGCTGGCACTCAGAAGATGTCTGCGACTTATAAGACGCCAATTACATTAATCTGCATCTAGTAGCTTAGAATGGATTGGGTATTCATTTCATGTAATTAAGACTAATGGCTGGGCGCGGTGGCTCACACCTGTAATCCCAGCACTCTGGGAGGCTGAGGCAGGTGGACTGCATGAGCTCACGAGTTCGAGACCAGCCTGAGTAATAGTGAGACCCCCGTCTCTACTAAAAATAGAAAAACTGAGGCAAGAGGACTGCTTGTGCACAAGAGTTGGGAGGTTGCTGTGAGCTATGATGCCACAACACTCTAGCCAAGGTGACAGCTTGAGACTCTGTCTCAAAAAACAACAAAAAAAAAAACCCAGAAAACAAAAAACAAAAAACTTCCCTGTCAAAGTAAATGCTGCAAGTTTTGCTTTTTTTTGCAACCAATCCCCCGTCTAAAGGTCAGAAATTTTACATTAGATCAGAAAATATTAATCAAGTTTTATTATTCATTTTCACTTGAAAATGAGAAAGTTTGGTACAATTTCTGGGCAGAGTTGACAGAAGGATAAATATCATACTTGGTGGGAGAACTGCTCTGAGTGAAACCTATGGCAGTGTGTTTCTCTATGGCTTGAGGGTGCAGGCAAAGACATGATGCCATAAACTTCCAACACTAGTCATTCACAGAATGAGCAAAAGTAGGGGACCTAATTTTCCCGGGACACTCTGGTTTATGCCACGTATTAGCTCTGTATGATTAGTAAACAGCACCCTCTTTCACTCTCAAATGTCCCTGCTTTTTGTTTGGCTTGTTTTTTTTTGAGACAGTCTTACTATGTCACCCTGGCTAGAGTGCTGTGACATAACAGCTCACAGCAACCTCCAACTCTTGGGCTTAAAGCAATTCTCTTGCCTCAGCCTCCCAAGTAGCGGGGACTAAAGGCACCTGCCACAACACCTGGCTATTTTTTGTTGTTGTTGCTGTAGTTGTCATTGTTTGGCAAGCCCAGGCCGGGTTTGAAGCCGTCAGCCCCAGTGTACATGGCCAGCGACCTAACTGCTAAGCTACAGGCGCCAAGCCTTTCCCCCTTTTTTTTCTCAGAGACAAAGTGACTTTGTGCCTCAGCTAGAGTGCTGTGGAGTCATGGCTCACAGCAACCTCAAACTTCTGAGCTCAAGTGATTCTCCTGCCTCAGCCTTCTGAGTAGCTGAGACTACAGGCATCTGCCACAACACCCAGGATAGTTTTTCTTTCTTTCTTTTTTTTCTGGAGACAGACTCTCAAGCTATTACCTTGGACTGAGTGCTATGGCATCATAGCTCATAGCAACCTCCAACTCTCGGGCTCAAGAGATCCTCTTGCCTCAGTTTTTCTATTTTTATTAGAGATGGGAGGGTGTTTCACTTTTTGCTCAGACTGGTTTCAAACTTGTGAGCTCAAGCAATCCACCCACCTCGACCTTCCAGAGTGTTAGGATTACAGACATGAGCCACTGCACCTGGTCAAAAGGATGGTTAGATGCCATGAAGTAGGTGGCAATGCCCTAATCATATGCGTGTTGTCAGGGCCTCTTCCATCCTTGTCAAGGGGAGTGCTAACCTTCCCTCCTTTCATACAACACTAGTTTTTTTGTTTTTTGTAGAGATGGGGTCTTGCTATTGCTCAAGCTGGTCTCAAACTTCTGTGTTCAAGGAATCCACATGCCTTGGCCTCCCACAGTGCTAAGACTACAGGTGTGAGCCACCATGCCCGACCTCAAATGTCCCTGTTTAAACTGTAAGTTTTACGGTCATCCCAAGTATAAGCCAAACTCTTATTCAAATAGGCCCCTTCTTCAAGGCCCAGATGGACAACTCCTACCTTTCCCAGCCTTCCACATAATAGTTTCTGCTCTGTGTGACAAGATATTATTCTCTAAGCCTGCCTTGAGCAGGAAGTTACTACACATTTTAAGATGTAATCTGGAGGAAGTTCTGAAAGACCATAAACTTCACTATTGACTGTCGTGTATCTTTGGTAAATATTCTTAAGTAAACTGGGTAAGACTCTCAAAGATATGAAAACTGTAGAAGATGGCAATGTGACTAAGAATCATATATTTAAGTTTTTATTCTACCTTATAGATGGTAACGTAACAATTTACTGTTGAAGTCTCTGTTACACTAGACTGTATGAAACCATCTTACATACTTTATCTTACCTGGGGTGTATCTGGCGTCAGAATTTCCCCATCCTCCACCTACACGAAGGGGAGAATTATCCCACGTAGACAAGGGTGGCTTCTGACCAGTCAGTCCCGGAGGTGGGCGGGACGGAGCAGTGATGTTTTTAGGTGGCAAAGGGACCTTCCACAGCTCATGAGCCAGAGAGGTGTTTGTAACTGAACCAGGAGACCATGTCAATTTGGAATCACTATTTCTGGCTACTCAAAGGGGAAAAAATAGACAGGGGTGAGATAATGTTTAAGAGAAGAGAAAATGTAAATAACAGCCATTCTCATACAAAGAAACAAATCAAACTCTATTAAAAACCCTAAATTAACCTACACTGCCAAAAAACAAAGTCAAAAAGCCTAAAGGAAACCGTTCCCACCTCTCAAAGCACTCCAATCAAAACAAAAACGAACCAAAAAAAGAACATTCAGACGATTTATCTGTTATTAATAGTTTTAAGACCTATGAGATGGTTCAGCACCTGTAGCTCAGTTGCTAGGGTGCCACTCACACGCGCCGGAGCTGGTGGGTTCATATCCAGCCCGGGCCAACTACAACCCCCCCACCCAAAAAAAAAATAGCCAGGTATTGTGGGTGCCTGTAGTCCCAGCTACTTGGGCAGCTGAGGCAAGAGACTCGCTTAAGCCCAAGAGTTTGAGGTTGCTGTGAGCTATGACGCCATAGCACTCTATCAAGGGCAACATAGTGAGACTCTGTTTCAAAAAAAAAAAAAGACCTATGAGATTCTAAGGACCATTGTATAAAAGTGCACTTCAATTGAAATCAAAACTAAAAATACTGCTTTGAATTGCTCTAAAACAGCAATTGTGAACTCCTAAATAACCCTAACTGAGTCACTCAAGACAGGCCATTAAGTAAATGTTAGGACTTTTTTGATAACTCATTGAAAAATGGACTACAGAAGTAGCCTCAACTCAAAGGAGTCATCACAACAGGTATTTGCTGGGTGCCTGTCTCTCTGTGCCGAGCATTCAGCTGCTGGACACCCAGTATATGCTATTTCTAATCGTGTCACACATTCTATTGAGGACAGAGAGGTTAAGTAGTTTGCATATGGGTCAATGCAGGGCCAGGATTCAAATCTAAACCTGTCTGGGGGAAAAAGAAAAAAGAAAAAGAAAGCTAGCTCAATTCCTGATGCACACTGCCTCACAGCAATGGGAGAGTGAGGGGACATGCAGGGATCAGGCACACAGTAAACTACATTGAAAATAATGCTAAAAACTAGAGGAACAGAAAAGGATAGGGAATTTCCTCTCTATCATCACTGTTAACTCTTTCTACTTGACTTAAAAAATGCATGTCCATTAAGTCAGTGCTACTCGAAATGTGGTGGAAGACGGGCCACAACACTTTTACTACTGGTCTACGGCAGAGTAAGTACAGAAATTCAGAGTGAACATTTGTAAACTTTGGCATCACCATAACTCTCAAGTGTATAACCATTTGTCTAGTAATTCAAAATTCATGTTTACTATATTTCACAAAGAGTTGGAATTTAAAAAGAAAAAAAAAGATCTTTCACTGCAGATAGTCTGAGAATTGCTTTGGCTTAAATTAGATTTAATTACAGAGCTGAAGTGACTCTCAGATTGAGAGTGAGAGCTCTTCAGTGAAAACTAATTATTTTAGTAAGTGACTAAAACCTTGGGAGGCTGAGGCAACAGCATCGCTTAAGCCCAAGAGTTTCAGGTTGCTGTGAACTGTGACGCCACAGCACTCTACCAAGGGTGACATAGTGAGACTCTGTCTCAAAAAAAAAAAAAAAAAAAAATCTCCTCAGGCTCACAAATATAGTCTCCTGACTCCCTACCTACACACACACACTTCAGTGAAGATTCAGGAAGATTTACTTTCATAACGCGTATGTGTAGTTTGTTGGGTGGAACACATTTTCCAATAAATAAACTGTTCTTTTGTAATGGAACTATCTTCAGAAACTGTCATTAGTCACATCAATTTCAAATGAAGGAACAATTAAATAGCAGAACAGGGGAAAGAAAATAGCCCAGACATGAAAATAGAAATAACGTGGGCAATAGTAGTTCTCCAACTCCACTGAGACACCAAAAGGAAACAAGTGTGACACTGAAATTGATTGTAAAATTTGGAAAAAGTATGCTGTTTTTCCAGAAACAACATCTGTAAAATGCACTGGACTCTCAAAAAAAAAAAAAACAAAAAAAAAAAACAGCCTTAGCCTGTACTGATGCCTCTCCCCCGCAGCCCACCTGAAGTGCTTTGTGCTGTGCTGCTGAGGGGAGCGTTGTAGTTGGAGGCACGAATGGATGACCAGGCACTAGTTGAAGGCAGCGTGGTGTTCAAGGATGAGGATGACCCTGCATGGGGAAGAGCCGTGAGTTAGCCACCAGAGCAAGAGACATGGGAACTTACACAGAGGTACAGTATCCATAGAAAGCAAACCTAACTATATGCCACTAGAAAGAAAATAGCTATAAGTGGGATAACAGGTGGTGCCTGAGACTACAAAAGAGTATGCTGTAGGCCATGTGTGGTGGCTTAAGCCTGTAATTCTAGTGCTCTGGAACACTGAGGTGGGTGGACTGCCTGAGCTCACAGGTTTGAGACCAGGCTGAGCCAGAGTGAGACCCCCACGTCAAAAACAGTCGGGAGTTATGGTGGGCACCTGTAGTCGCAGCTATTCGGGAGGCTAACGCAAGAGAATCACCTGAGTGCAAGAGTTTGAGGTTGCTGTGAGCTATGATGCCACAGCTCTCTACTGAGGGTGACAAAGTGAAACGCTGTCTAAAAAAAAAAAGAAAAAGAAGAGTATGCTGTGAGAATTTGGCAGTTGTTTCTACCTTGATTTAGCACAAGTATTTTTCCCTCCTACCCAATTTTCTCAAAATTGTTAGGGAGAATACACCCTAACAACAGGGTTATAGCAATTGAGACAACTACTTCCCAGGACTGGGTTCTAAAAGGAGGTTCAAATCTTGCTGCTCCTAACTCCTGTCACTGAACTCCAGTGACTCCTACTGGTTAGTCTGTGCCTAAGGCCTCCTGTTGTGGGCATGGTCAGTGAGTCAGCCCTCTTGAGCAACTACTCTAAACAAGCCCCAGACATGACCACCACCTGGATCACTATGCCAGTTCCATAACTGGTTTCTCAGCACAATCCACTGTGCTCTCTAGCTTGAAGAACTCTTCTCAAAACATTCAATGGTGTATTTCCTTTAGTATCAAATGTGAACTCTTTTAGAACCTTTCTGTACGTAATCAAATCCTCTATTAACTGCTACACAGCAAGGTTTTATGCTTGTTCCCCCGCCCTCCAACTGTAGAAAGTAGTAGTTTTTTTTTGTTGTTGTTGAGACAGGGTCCCACCCTATGCCCCTGAGCAGAGTGCAGTGGGCGTGGTAGCTCACTGCAACCTCAGACTCGGGCTGTGGGCACCCTACTGCCTCAGCCTCCGGAAGCCGCTGGGATTACAGGCACTCGCTGCGGCGCCCAGCTGGGTTTTTCCATTTTTTTCATGAGTTGGGGTCTCACTGTCACTCAGGTGAGTTTCGAACTCCTGAGCTCAAGCAATTCTCCCTCCTCAGCCTCCCACAGTGCTGGGATTACAGGCGTGAGCCACCGTGCTCGGCAGAAAGTAGTAGTTTTAACTACTTCTATACAGTTATCTGCTAAACTCAGCCCCTTTAAAATGATGAGGATTGTTTTGTTACTACTATGATGTGGCATACACTTGTTACCTTAGAAAATTATATATTTAAACAATTTTAAGGTATAGATGAGAGGGTATATTTTAGGGAAATAAAGAAAATACTTCAATATTTCAAAAATTCCTTTTACTGGTGGTACTCATGGCTCTGTGGGTAGGCTGCTGGCCACATACACTAAGGCTGGAGAGTTCAAACTTGGCCTGGGCCAGCTAAAACAACAATGACAACTGCAACAACAACAAAAAAAACAGCCGGGTGTTGTGGTGGGCCCGTGTGGTGCCAGCTGCTTGGGAGGTTGAGGCAAGAGAACTGCTTAAGCCCAAGAGTTTGAGGTTGCAGTGAGCTGTGATGCCACAGCACTCTATTTAGGGCAATATAGTAAGAGTCTGTCTCAAAAAAACAAAAACAAAAAATTCTTTCATTTACCTTTTTAAAAAAATCATAGATGGAATACATGTAAATGCCTTGAGGTAAAAAGTAACCACAGTAGTTAATAGGATGATTTTTATTTGATAACTCATTAAAAGGTACATGTGAACTAAAGGGATCCAAAAATTGGTGTTATTTTCACTCTGAGAAGAAGCTAATTTGCCCCTCCAGAGAAAAATCCTTCAATAACCAGGGTATATAAACATACAATGATATTATCATCATAACTTTTACAAGAAACACCCATTTTTAAATAACCACAATCTCAACATGGTATAAAGTAGATAGCAGTCTTCAGTGTGTCTGTTCATTCAGTTGTTAATATAATTATTAGATCGCTTCTTGGCCTTTTGGCTAAGATCAAGTGTAATGCAACTATTAGAAAGCAAATATTTGTGGATCCTTCGTATTAACTCATTAAGTTACTATATGTATTTATAATATCAAATGATAATAAATCCTCATCATTTTGAAAGCAATCAAATTGAAGAGTCACTTATGGGAACCCTGTGAATTATTTTCATTTTCACGATTCCTTTGAATATCAGGTGCTATGAGGTCCTGGACTTTGGTTGCTAAAAACTTCATATTTACTTTGTGCAATTCTTAAACTGGGTTATTGAGCATCACTCAGAAATTAACCTGTGTCCCCCTACATACCACTGTTCCTGTCCCTGAGGTGGTCAACTTCCCGCACAGTATTAATTGAAAGATTGTTTATGACACTGCCAGGAGTGACGTAAGGGTCAGTTTCGGGGTCAATGTTTGGATAACCTTTCCATGGTTCACCAGGGCGAAATTCTGAAAATGGAAATTTAAAGTTAGTTCAAGACTTCAAAATTATTTCAAATCCATTATTAAATATCCAAAAACCTTTATTCCTAAATTTTATACAACTCAAGTATTTTCTAATTAATTTACGCGAATACCCTTAAGAGACTGGTTCAGTAAGACAATGAGTATAACAAAAGCTGTTCTTTATGAAGTTGTGTTTTTACAACTGAAATCATTTCTCTAGATTTATATATTTTTAAACAGTAACAATTTAAAATGCTTTATGACAAACCACAAAGTCAAAGCAACTCCGGGAGAACAGAGCATACTATAGATGCATGTCTTGTAATTCCTCAGGACAAACAAAACTACTGACAAGTCAATACCCTGACACAACTGAAGAGAAGCAATAAATGAAGGTCATTTATATAGTTCTTTATGCTGATTAATGGGACTCATTCTACCTTTGCTGCTTGGGCTTAAAGCAGTGGTTCTCAACCCAGGGCCACAGCATTAGGAAGACTGAGAACCACTGGCTTAAAGGCACTAGTAACAGGCGAACATGCTCATTTGTGCAAGACTTTGCAAGTAGGTTCCCACAAAAGTCTTGAGACAGACTGTATTACAGTCCATTATTCCACTTCCAAGAAACACAATTGATAGCATCTCTTCTAATTCACCTGGGCAAGTTTCAACTTGCTCAGCTTATTGGTGTTGCTGGAGGGGCTTCACCTGTTTTTGTCTGGCAGATTTTACATTTCTTGATTTTTGTTATCTCAAAATGTTTGGTAATGATCCATGTACTTACCTTTTCCTTCATTTCTGAATAGATCACACAATCTAATCACAGAATTGGGCTACATCATTAGTAAATCCAGATGTACCAAACAAAACTTTAACAGAAACAGAGGTTCAGGAAAGAAGGTGTTAGCATTTTACCTGGTGGCCAATTAACACTGCTAGAGCCGTTAGGCGATTTGGCACGTGGCCAGCCATCTCCTATTGAACCTGGAGGACTGGCTGGTGAAGTACTGCTGTTCATAAAGTCATAGGGAACAAATGGAGACTCTTCCAGCCTGAAACCACTTGAAATAGCACCTAAGAAGAAAAAAATAATAAAATGTGAGCAAAATATAACTAATTTTTTTCTTATAGTTTCTCAAATGCTACATTTCTTACTATAAGAAAATTGCATTAGATCTGTAGCCTCTACCTATAATCCCAGCACTATGGGAAGACAAGGTGGGTGGATAACCTGAGCTCACCAGTTCAAGTCCAGCCTGAGCTAGAGCAAGATCTCATCTCTAAAAATAGCCGGGTATTGTGGTGGTTGCCTACAGTCTCAACTACTTAGGAGGCTGAGGCAAAAGAATAGTGTGAGCCCAAGAATTAGAGGTTGCTGAGAGCTATGATGCCACAGCACTCTATCAGGGGCAACAAAGTGAGACTCTGTCTCCAAAAAAACAACAAAAAACAAGATCTGTGGGTTCTAAACAGTGTTCTGCAGATTATGTGAAGGTGCAAGGAAAAGAGAACTCTGTGCTCTCTTCCAGATTTCAACTGTTTTTAACTCTTACCTACCAAGATTCTAACATATCACTTAAGGATGAAAATAATCATGGTGGACGGTGCCTGTAGCTCAGTGGGTAGGGTGCCAGTCACATACACCCAGCCTGGGCCAGATGAACAACAATAGCAATTGTAACAACAGCAACAACAACAACAAAAATTGCCAGGCGTTGTGGCAGGCGCCTTTAGTCCCAGCTACTTGGGAGGCTGAGGCAAGAGAATCGCTTAAGCCCAAGAGTTTGAATTGCTGTAAGCTGTGACGCCACAGCACTCTACCCAGGGTGACAGCTTGAGACTCTCTCTCAACACAAAAAAAGAAGAAGAAGAAGATGATCGTGGTGGATTTCATTTCAGAAAGGATAAGAGGACCATAACTATCAAAAAGCAACCAGAGCGTAAAAGTTTTTCCAAATCATTGAGATACTTGTATTTTGGCCTAAACTGAAGTGAACCAGTATAGTGAACTTCTGGTGGTAGAGATTCATATTTTGGCAGGTGAATGAGGAATATGGAGGAATGAGAATTGTGACAGCCAGACACTGTTGTACACACCTATAATCCTTGGGAGGCCAAGGTGAGAGGACTGCTTGAGCCTGAGAGTTCAAGACCAGCTTGGGCAATAAAAGCAAGACTCCCATCTCTACCAAAAAAACCCCAAAACAAAACAAAAAAAAACACAAAAAAATTCCTAACAAACCTAAACCTCAAAACCAAACAAACCTTAGCCAAAGTGTGGTATCATGCACCCAAAGTCCTAGTTGCTCAGTTAAGATGGGAGGATCATTTGAACCCAGAAGTTTAAGGTCACGGTGAGCTATGATTGTATAACTGCACTCCAGCTGGGGGAATGAAGAAGATCCTATGTCTTATTTTTTGTGTGTGTGTGAAACAGTCTTACTTTGTTGTCTTCAGTAGAGTGCCGTGGCGTCACAGCTCACACCGACCTCAAACTCTTGGGCTTAAGCGATTCTCTTGCCTTAGCCTCCCAAGTAGCTGGAACTACAGGTGCCCGCCACAACGTCTGGCTATTTTTTGTTATTATCATTGTTGTTTAGCAGGCCAAGGCCAGTTTGAACCCACCAGCCCTGCTGCATGTGACTAGCACCCTAAGTACTGAGCTACGGGTGCTGAACCTGGCTATTTTTTTTTTTTTTTTTGTAGTTGTCATTGTTGTTTGGCAGGCCTGGGCTGTGTTTGAACCTGCCAGACCTGGTATATGTGGCCAGCGCCCTAGCCATTGAGCTACAGGCGCCAAGCCAAGAGATAGGAGGATTGCTCAAGATTGCTCAAGATTGCTCAAGCCCAGAAGTTTTAGGTGGCAATGAGCTATGATGATGTCACTGCACTCCAGCTGGGGCAAGACACTGACTCAGGTGGCTCATGCCTATAATCCTAGCACTCTGAGAGACCAAGGTAGGAGGAATGCTTGAGGCCAGGAGTTTGAGAACAACAAGTTCAAGACCCACTCCGTGCCTGTGGCTCAAGCGGCTAAGGCACCAGCCACATACACCTAAGCTGGTGGGTTCGAATCCAGCCTGGGCCCGTCAAACAACGATGGCTGCAACAAAAAATAGCTGGGCATTGTGGCAGGCGCCTGTAGTCCCAGCTACTTGGGAGGTGGAGGCAGGATAATCACTTAAGCAGGGGAGTTGGAGGTTGCTGTGAGCTATGACGCCATGGCATTCTATCCAGGGCGACAACTTGAGGCTTTGTCTCAAAAAAAAAAAAAAAAAAAAAAAAAGACCCTATCTGTACAAAAACAGAAAATGCAGCTGGGCAGGGTGACATGTGCCTATAGTCCCAGTTATAGGCAAGAGGACTGCTTGAGTCCAGGAGAATGTGAGGTTGCAGTGAGTTGTGATGATGTCATCTGTACTTTAGCCTGAGGTGAGAGACAGAATGAGACCCTGTCTCAGACAAGAAAGAAAGAAACAATCATAGCCGGGCATTGTGGCAAGTGCCTATAATCCCAGCTACTAGGGAGGCTGAGGCAAGAGAATTGCTTAAGCCCAAGAGTTGGAGGTTGCTGTGAGCTGTGACACTGGCATTCTACTCAGGGTGACATAATGAGACTTTTGTCTCAAGAAAAAAAAATAAGGGTGGGGTCTGGCATGTGACATATCTTTTGGGGGCAAGACACAGTTACAAGAGGGACCTTACCTAACAAATACAATCAGTGTAACCTGTTTTCTCATACCCTCAATGAATCCCCAACAATAAATAAATAAATAAATAAATACCAGCCTGAAAAAAATAAAAACTAATAAATAAATAGGTGGCTCAGTGAGTAGGGCACCAGCCGTACATACCGAGGGTGGCAGGTTTGAACCCTGGCCAAACTGCAACAACAACAACAAAAAAAATAGCTGGGCATTGTGGCGGGAGCCTGTAGTCCCAGCTACTTGGGAGGCGGAGGCAAGAGAATCGCCTAAGCCCAAAAGCTGGAGGTTGCTGTGAGCTGTGACATGGCACTCTACCAAGAGCAACAAAGTGAGACTGTCTCTTAAAAATAAATAATAAATACATAAATAAATAAATAATAAAAACAAACAAACCCCCCCAATACAACAAAAAAACCCCAATATCCTTTTATAATCAGGATATTTATATTTCTATACTATCTGCTCTAAACCTCCCACCTTGTGACTACTCACAGGTAAGATAACTCTTCCCAAAAATAAGTGTGAAGTCCCATAAAAACACATAGAAATGATCATTTGTTTTCCTGTCATTTATTCTCCTGAGTTGTCTTTGAACACATCTTAAAATGTTGCTTTATGACAAGTGGAAAGACACATCATTGAAACGGTGTCAGCAGCTGTGCTAAATGCTAGATGTGGAAAGGTAAGATGAATGGGGTCCTTGCACTCAGCGACACTGTATTCTAACAAAGAAACAAGTGAACAGAGAAGGGATGGACAGTGTGTGGCAAGGAGGGTTGGGGAAAGAGATTCTAGGCTTGTGGGTTATGGCCTGTACAAAGACCTGACAAGAAAAACAGCTTCATGTGTTTGAGGAAACAAAAGACCATTTTGTCTGAAAAATACTAAGTGGGAAAGTGAGTAACCTTAAGGAATCAGGCCCTGGTCTTGAAGGGCAGGAATGACTTACGTATACCAGGTACGGACCACGGCAGCTAGCCCCAGGTTCTAGCACACCAGACTGACCTCTGCCCTGCTGGTTCAGCCCATAGTGTCCCATTTCCAGAAGGCATCAGAATTTGCCACACCCTCACAGAAAGCTGTGCTAGCCAAAGTAAGGAGTTCTTTTATACTGAAAAGTTTTAAGATGAGAAATAATACAATCTGATTTAAGTTCACTTTTGCTGCTGTGTAGAAAATGAACTGGAGGTAAGGGAGGGCAGGGAGACCACTGAAGGGTGCTGCTGAAGCAGTAAGAGGCCATGTATGCATAAGCAATGTATTTTGGAAACAGAATGAGCACTATTCACAGATGGACTGGACGTGGAAGTCGAGGAAAGAAAAACGTCAACAATATCTTAAGACTTGGATGTCTACCAACCAATGAGGGATAATTACAACTACAGAAAAGAATGAAGTACTTATATACGTGACAACACGGATGAACCTTGAAAACATATGCTAAGTCAAAAAACCCAGTCCCAAAGGACCAGATACTACATGCTTCCATTTATATGAAATGTCTAATATAGACAAATCTATAGAAAACAGAGAGCAGATTTAATTTTTGTTTATGACTGGGAAAGATAGAAGAACGGTGGTGGTAGGGACTGTGACAATTAAGCGGTTCTTTTTGGGGTAATGAAACTATGTAACTCTAAAAATATACTAAAAGCCACTGAATTGCATGACATGTAAATTATACCTTAATAAACTGTTAAAAAGGATTTCTAGCTTCAATAATTTGACGGAAGGGGATTCAATTTATAGACAACCAGGAATGAGAACGAGGAACGGAAAACCAAGTCTCCATCCATGGTGACTTTGAGGTGGGTATAAGGGAAAACTCTGGCTCAATTCCAGCCTGCTTCTGCTCTGAACTTTGGACACACACAGTGGACTTGGGCTTCATTCCTTCCTCTGGCTGTAAGACCCAATGTCCCAGCTTCTACATCAGTTACTAAGAGATGGTAGAACTGGCAGGATCTCAGGTTTCTGGCTAGTGGGCACTAACTGTTACTGGTAGGCAGTAACTATCTTTGACTTGGTGTCTCCACCACTCCCATTTCCTCTGGTCTGCTTCCTCAATCTGGTTGTTTTGATCTTTGCAAACTATGCATCTGTTCTGTAGGTGGAAACGAAGCCACTTGGGAGTGAAGTGGGATATAAATACATGAAGTAGTAGTTGTCCATGATAAAGTGTGCATAGCTGCCACGTTTCAAGTGATTAACTCCTTTTTTTTTTGTTTGTTTTTTTTTAGAGACAGAGTTTCACTTTATCACCCTTGGTAGAGTGCCATGGCATCACAGCTCACAGCAACCTCCAACTCCTGGGTTTAGGCGATTCTCTTGCCTCAGCCTCCCAAGTAGCTGGGACTACAGGCGCCTGCCACAACGCCTGGCTATTTTTTTGTTGCAATTTGGCTGGGGCTGGGGTTTGAACCCACCGCCCTCGGTATATGGGGCTGGCACCCTACACACTGAGCCACAGGAGCCGCCCTCAAGTGATTAACTCTTATGCCTGACATGATGGAAGTATTTATTACCTTTTCCCCTAGTAATACTCTTTTTTTTGAGACAGTGTCTCACAGTCTTGTCCTTGGTAGAGTGCCATAGTGTCATAGCTCACAACAACCTCAAACTCTTGGGCTTAAGCGATTCTCTTGCCTCAGCCTCCCTAGTGCCTGGGACTACAGGCGCCTCCCACAATGCCCAGCTCTTTTTTTGTAGTAGTTGTCACTGTTGTTTAGCAGGCCCAGGCCAGGTTTGAACCCACCAGCCATGATGTATGTGCCCGGCACCGTAACCACTGTGCTACAGATGCCAAGCCCCACCTAGTAATACTTTCTATTTATTAAGACTTCATTTTATTAAAAAAAAAAATAGGCTTGACATTAGAGGCAGCTAGGGTCCAGTTGTATTCTATTAATCACACAAGGGAGGACATCATAAAAATGAAATATAAAATCTATGTGGTAGGTTTAAGCAAAGGCGAAATGAATTTATACTGGAGAAAGTCATTGTCTTAGAAGTAGGGCATCTAATTAGATAACAACGAAGGCAATAATAATGATGGCTAAGACCTGTGGACCCTTTCTATCTAACTCTGTTATAGTGCCTAAGTGCTTGAGGTGTACTGCCTCATTCATCCTCAAAACATCTGAAGAGGTAATATTATTAATCCCGTTTGGCAAATAAGGGCTCTGAAGTTCAGAAAGCAGTTAGCCAACTTGCCACAGCTAATTACAATCATGTATCACTTCATGATAGGACTAGTTCTGAGAAATGTATCATTAGGTGATTTCACTGCTGTAAAAAGACCACTGCACTTAACATAAGCCTAGATGGTAGGGGTTATATGGTATAGCTTACAGCTCCTTGGCTATATACCTCTACAGCATGTTATAGAACACTGTAGGCAACTGTAACACAATGGCTAAGTATTTATGTACTGAAACATAGCTAAACGCAGAAAAGATACAGTAAAATTGGGGCATTTTAATCTTAAAGGACTATCATCATATATGTTGTCCATCATTCACTGAAATGTAATTATGGAGTCATAATTGAAGTAGCAGAGCTAGGTCTCAAACCCAGGGTTCATATGTATTTTTGCCCTTCAGAAAAATTGCAAAGTGATACTCTGTGGAGTAACAAATGAACTTAGAATTCAGGTCTGCTTGATTTATGATCCAACGCCCTATTATACGACAAATTTACCTTTAACATAATCTAGAAGACTGACCTCTAAGCTAAATATACTCAAATGAAGTTTCAAGATAAAATTCAACAGAAAAAAAGAAATGTCACAAAAATGTCTGGGTTTTTTTGTTTGTTTGTCTGTCTGTTTAAGTTTCAAGATGTTGCCCTGGGCAGAGTGCCATGGTGTCATAGCTCACAGCAACCTCCAACTTGGGCTAAGAAATCCTCTTGCCTCAGTTTTTCTATTTTTAGTAGAGACAGGGTCTTGCTTTTGCTCAGGCTGGTCTCAAACTCACGAGCTCAAGTGATCCACCTGCCTCAGCCTCCCAGAGTACGAGGATTACAGGCAAGAGCCACCGTGCCCAGCCACAAAAATGTCTTTTTTTTTTTTTTGAGACAGAGCCCCAAGGTGTTGCCCTCGGTACAGTGCCATGGCATCACAGCAACCTCAAACTCTTGGGCTTAAGCAATTCTCTTGCCTCAGCCTCCCAAGTAGCTGGGACTACAGGCGCCCGCCACAACGCCTGGCTATTTTTTTGTTGTTGTTGCAGTTGCCATTGTTGTTATAGCTGGCCTGGGCTGGGTTCAAACCTACCACCCTCAGTATATGTGGCCAGCACCCCACTGACTGAGCTATGGGCACCCCCCCCACACACACACACAAAAAAAAATGTCGTTTTAATACTAATCAGTAGGAATGCTGATTTCAGTGTGCTCAAGCTAGAACACAAGGTATCTCTCCTGGCTCCTCCCTCCAATGCTCTTAATTAAAATTACCAACTCCTGTCAATTCTGCTTCTTCCACAGGTCCTGGATAATGACTATACTAGGTCAAGCTACTGTCATGTCTTGTTGGCTCAGCTCTGGATTAGGCAGAAAAGGTTCCCAACTGTTTTTCCATTTACCACTGCTCCCCAGTTCTACACCCTGCAGCCAGTGGAATCATTCAAAAGTGCAAATCTGATCATGTCATCTCCTAGCTTATAACTCAACAGTTCCCTATTACACAAAACATAACATTCAAACTCTTTAGGAGTTTTTAAGGCTCTTAATATTCCAGCATCCTGCATATTTCATAGTTTCCCCTCCCTCCACCTTTGCCTTGCGAACTCCTGTTTCTCCTGTCTCAGCTTAAGAGACCTTGGGCCTCCTCAAAGCCTCTTTCAACTGCCCTCAACCCCAAGACTAAAAAGGAATATACTTCTATATATGTCATACCCTCTCCAGAACACTGTGATTTTCTCTGGATGCTGAGCAGAGAAAAGGAATTTTATAAACTGCTTGGAAGTCACAAAGACCATACAAGACCTACAGTCCTAAGGACCATACAAGACCATCTTAGACACACCACTTCAACCCTGCCTCAATGCAGAATTTCCTAGTCAAATGTCCCTGCCGAAGTGCCACTCTTCCTCCCTTAAGGGTTCTGACTTTTCTTACTCTTATGAGTACAGTAAAAGGTTAGCACAGCAGACCTGGAATTCAGATTCCAAAGTGCTTCAGAGCTGCTGCTTATTAGGTTCCTGAGAGCCTCTAGGTCCATGAAATGGTCTTCCAGTTAAGATATCTTGCATACCTTAGGCCTAGGCCAAGACAGATAGTTTATGACACTGACATGACTTGTGGTGAAGACTTATTTTTGTGCCTGCAGCTCTGAGCCATAGTGTATTTGTCTGACCTCTAAGGAATCTGGTGACTGAGCAGCTAAGATCAGTTATACAGGTGTTCCAGGACTGCATGAATGACCCCTGATAAAAACTCTGAGCACCAATGCTTGGGTCAGCTTTTCTGATTGGGAATAAATTGTTCGAGCATCATGGCCGAAAGATCTAAGGGCTGTCTGGGCCAATTCCACTAGCAGAAGATAACAGGAAGCTCATCCTTAGACTCTATCGCATCCAGGCGTCCTTGAACTTTTTAAACAGGGGGCCAGTTCACTGTCCCTCAGACCGTAGGAGGGCCAGACTATAGTTTAAAAAAAAAAAACTATGAACAAATTCCTATGCACAGGGCACATATCTTATTTTGAAGTATAAAAAAAAAATGGGAACAAATAAAATCACACTGCCTCATGTGGCCCACAGGCCGCAGTTTGAGGACCCCTGGTATACACCTGTGTCCTTGGGTGATTTTTTTTTTTTTTTTTTTTTTTTGAGAGAGAGTCTCAAGCTGTCACCCTAGGTAGAGTGCTGTAACATCACAGCTCACAGCAACCTCCAACTCCTGGGCTCAAGCGATTCTCCTGCCTCCACCTCCCAAGTAGCTGGGACTACAGGCGCCTGCCACAACGCCTGGCTATTTTTTGGTTGCAGCCGTCATTGTTGTTTGGCGGGCCCTGGCTGGATTTGAACCTGCCAGCTCAGGTGTATGTGGCTGGCACCGAGTCTGTCCTTGGGTGATTTTAATTTGTTTTCCTTTGCTGTAATAAACTGTAACCATGACTAGAAAAGCTTTTTTGAGTTCTGTGAATTCCTGAAAATCACTGAAACTAAGGGTAGACCTCTGACATACAAGACCTTTTAGATCTGCTATTTCTGCTATGCTCAACAACTAATGTATTAGCTAAGTAAGCTTTGGTAATATGAGGATAAAAAGAATACCCATCTAAGACTGTGACATGATACTCTTTTATTATAATACACATTACATGACTGGGCACAGTGGCTCATGCCTGTAATCCTAGCACTCTGGGAGGACGAGGCAGGTGGATTGCCTGAGCTCACAGGTTCGAAAGCAGCCTAAGCTAGAGCAAGACCTCGTCTCTAAGTATAGCTGGGCCGTGGCTGGGGTGCTGGCCATATACATCCAGGCTGGTGGGTTCCAACCCATCCAGGCCTGCTAAACAACAACAACAACAAAGCTGGGCCAAGAGTGGCAACCGTAGCTCAGTGGGTAGGGCGCCGAACACATACACCCAGGCTGGCGACTTTGAACTCGCCCGGGACTGTTAAACAACAATGACAACTGCAACCAAAAAATAGCCAGGTATTGTGGGCGGCTGTAGTCCCAGATACTACTTGGGAGACTAAGGCAAGAGAATCACTTGAGCCCAAGAGTTTGAGGCTGCTGTGAGCTATGACACCACAGCACTCTACCCAGGGCAACAGCTTGAGACTCGGTCTCAAAAATAAATAAATAAAATAAAATGAATGTAATGGACCATAACACAGTCTGTCTCAAAATTTTCACAGTGATCTACATCTGCATGCTTTCCAGGTACTTAACACAGTCCTTGAAAAGCAGAAGATACTCCATTAACATCTGCTGGATGAAGCAATGATATTAAGTCAAAAGTAGTATTTCTAAAAAATAATTTAACTACTGAGAAGACAATATTAAAACTGTATCAGTTATACATATCAACAAAATATATTAAGAAAACATTAATATACAAGAAATTGATAGAAATAAATCTACAGAAGTTTTTAATACCCTATTGTGATCAGAATAAATTCAGTAAATGTCAATAAGCAGAATATAGTCTGGGCGTGGTGGCTCAAACCTATAACCTAGCACTCTGGGAGGCCGAGGCAGGTGGATTGCCTGAGCTCACAGGCTCGAGACCAGTCTGAGCCAGAGAGAGACCTCGTCTCTAAAAATAGCCGAGCATTGTGGTGGGTGCCTGTAGTCATAGCTATTTGGGAGGTTGAGGCGAGAGAACCATTTGAGTCTAAGAGTTTGAGTTTGCTGTGAGTTATAATGCCACAGCACTCTACCAAGGGTGACAAAGTGAGACTGTCTCAAGAAAAAATAAAGAAAAAAGGCAGATAAAACAACTATAAAATCATTTAGAAAAAACTTACATAACCATCAAAAGAGAGAAATTTTTTTTTAAAAAAAAAAAGCATCATCTGATCATTACTGTCTAAAACAGAAGTGAACTTTGCTATTCATCTGAAAGTCTCTTGTTTTAACCAAGACTTAATAAAGAACTCTTCATAATGAAGAAAAGTTCTAAGATAATTTGGTTTTCAAAATATGTAGAACCTCTGCCAGTTGACCACCCAAGGAATTCTAACAAGCTGGTCAACATAAGGAAGTAGGCCGACTGAACTAATACACACATGTGGTCCATGTCTGGTTTATAAAAATTAGGTCAACTTAAGAATGTGATCAATGTAGGGAGGTGGTGAACTATCTACTGTATGTATTTAAAATAAGATAAAGGCCCAAATTTAGTCTTCTATAGATTTGCTTTTTTTTTCTTTTTAAGAGACAATGTTGCAATGTATTCTATACCATGTTTGCTGGAGTTTTGATCCAAAGATGTGTTCACAGAAATGCTGTCCACTGTAGTCCACTTCCTTAGTCTTGACTGTGGCTCTTTAATACTGTTCATATCCATATTTACATTCAAGTTTGAGTTCAAGCCTTAAAAATTAAAAAAAAAAAAAATCTTATGAAATATAGCACATTTTCCTTCTGGTACCACAACTCCTATCATCTAGAAAAACATGTAACTAATGTAATGATTTCAATCCTGCTTAATGTTTCTTAATAAGGGGCTCTGGGTCATCGTCACGTAGAAACTATGCTAGGACAAAAAGCCTCAGCTGGGTTATCAGAGTGACCAACATATACAAATCCTAAGTAGCTATTCTAACACTCACCAGTATAATGTTTTCAAACCATAAAACCCTTAAAACTTTAATTATATGTGAAAAATAATTTCGATTTTTGTTTGTTTGTTTAGCAGCCCTGGCCAGGTTCGAACCCTCCACCCCTGGGGTATGGGGCCAGTGCTCTAACCACTGAGGAACGGGAGCCCAGCCTATTTTTCTTTCTTTTTGTTTGTTTTTTTGAGACAGAGTTTCAGTATGTCACCCTTTGGTAGAGTGCCGTGATGTCACGGCTCATAGCAACCTCAAACTCTTGGGCTTATGCGATTCTCTTGCCTCAGCCTCCCAAGTAGCTGGGACTACAAGCGCCCCCCATAACACCCAGCTATTTTTTAGTTGTTGTTGTCATTGTTTAGTAGGCCCTGGCTGGGTTCGCACCCACCGGTCCTGGTGCGTGTGGCTGGAACTCTAACCACTGAGCTAAGGGTGCTGAACCAATTTTGATTATTTTTAAATTCCTTGGCAAAATAAGAGGAGAAAAAAGTTTTTAAAAAGCCAAAGTTTATAAGTTGACCTCTATTAGAATCTATCTGTCAAGGCCAGGCACAGTGGCTCATGCCTATAAAACCCTAGCACTCTGGGAGATCTAGGTAGGTGGATTGCTTGAGCTCAGGAGTTTAAGCTCAGCTTGAGCAAGAGCAAGATGGCGTCTCTAATAAAAATACAAAAACTAGCCGGGCATAGGGGTGGGTGCCTGTGCCCCAGCCTCTGTCACACAATAGAACATGCTAGTTAACTACTGGTCTTCAAACATAGTTTGACTAGCAGACAACAAAGCTGGTTTCTAGAAAACCATTGTACGGGGAAAGAAAGAAAAAGCAGAACGAACAGGGTACGAACAATCAAGAGTCAAAATCTAATCAAGGGCACAAAACAAAGAAGACCTAAGAAGGAGAAGACATACAAGCCTAAAATTTCTACACACTGAATATAAGCTTGGAGAATAGTACAAAAAAGGAATGGGTAGTAAAGGCATTTCTTACCCCAATGTCCTTATTTATATCAATGATTATATATAAATATTTAGACAAGAACTAAAATTTTAAGTTCTACAAACTAATAAACATGACTATGACCATTCCTAGTTGTTTCTCCAAAGCAGCACTGCTCAAAAATGCCTTGGTGTGCTGTTTCTAATAATAACAGTAACATCAGCCTTCCCAGCCTTTTGTATACTACAAATACTTTCTTTTTTTTTTTTTTTGAGACAGGATTTCACTTTATCACCCTCAGTAGTGTCGCGGCATCACACCTCACAGCAACCTCAAACTCTTGGGCTTAAGCAATTGTCTTGCCTCAGCCTCCCGAGTAGCTGGGATTATAGACGCCCGCTACAATGCCTAGGTATTTTTTTTTTAGAGATGGGGTCTCAACTCATGAGTTCAGGCAATCCCTCACCTTGGCCTTCCAAATGCTGGGATTACAGGTGTGAGCTACTGAGCCTGGCAAGATATTTATATCTTAAAATGAAAAGTTTCCTTTCCTATAATCTACTTAAAATGACTATGAAATTTTTGAAAATAATGTGATTTTCATAAATGGAGAGAGACCATACCCAAAGCATGAAGATAGGATACTTAGAAGAGGAGATGGCAACTCTCTGAGTGGGACCAGCTAAAATACCAATGCAGCTTTCATGAAGGAACAGAAATGTAAAGGCAAAGGAGAAGGATGCATGCTTGTGACACCCAAGAATCAGCTGGATGCTTTGGCCAAGGAGAAACCCACCTATAGGGAAGTTGCTGAAAGCATTTATTGGTGATGGCCCTTTTTGCAGCTCAGGTGTAGTGTGGGGCATGACATTGTCAAGGAAAGATTTCATGGCTGGCTGATGGAGTGACTGCTGCTGAGATGGCGGAGTCTGCTGCTTCACCAACAAGTTTGGATCAAGTTGACGAGATTGTTGCATCATCTGCTGCTGCACACTAAGAGGTCGACCCTTAAAACAACAAAATGATTGGGAAAAATTATGAGAAAAAGTCTTTACAGATACTTAAATATTTCTCTTCATTTCTCAGTTCCCTTCCATCTTAGCAGGAAGGTGAACAATCACAGTGTAAGAGTTAATATGACTCATGGGTAAATAGCACACTAAATCAACAACATATTTCATTACATTTTTAATAAAATTCTATTTTAAGAAAAGACATTTTGGCTGGGTACCTATAGCTCAGTGGTTAGGGCGCCGGCCATATGCTCCGAGGCTGGTGTGTTTAAACCTAGCTTGGGCCTGCTAAACAAACAAACAAACAAAAAATAGCAGGGCATTGTGTTGGGCACCTGTATAGTCCCAGCCACTCAGGAGGCTGAAGGCAAGAGAACTGCTTAAGCCCAAGATTTTGAGGTTACTGTGAGCTATGACGCTATGGCATTCTAACCAGGGTGATGAGACTCTGTCTCAATAAAGAAAAGAAAAGAGAAAGAAAAGGCATTTTGTATCTCTTGTTACAATAGAAGTGGCAGAAGTAGAGTTTATCAGAATAAGGGACAGCACAGCAAGTGAGAGAGTCTGATCTACCTGCTGGTCTTGCTGCTGCCGGTTACCAGAAGGCACGCTTCTCTGACTCTGCGCCCTTTGCTGCTGCGCTAACAATCGCTGGAGGGAAGATGGCAAAAAGGCTGTCAGTACCACACACCATTACATATCAGTGTGCCTCAGAATCACGAAAGCAGATGGAAGTACCGAGGCATGACTTGATCTAGCCAATGCTGACACATCCTGCCTCACCTAAACAATTTCTTCCTTGGACTCTGGCTTCCAGCCATTCTGTTTAAACTAAACTTTCACACTTTAGAGAAACATGTTCATCCCACCCCTCTCCCCTATCACCCAGATTTATCTGGGCCTCCTCTCATAGCATTCTGAACTACTGCAAAACACTCTTCACAGATGTTTGCAATGTCTTCCCTGACAGACTGTAAGCTCCATGACAGGTGTGACTATGACTGCTTTGTTTACTGTAATACTTCCTGCACAGAGTCTAGCGTTTGGCACACAGGACACACTCAATGAAGATGTACTAAATGAGACTATTACTCTACTTACCTGTAACTGGGAGATCTGAGAAAGCTGGTTTAGTTGGGATAGCTGGTTCAGCATGGCTACCTGTTGAGGGCCAAAGAGCGGATTCAGGCCACCGTTGTTTGGTGCATACTTCAGCAATGAAACTGGAACCTTAGGAACACAATGGTAAGTTACTAATGTGGATAAAATAGCTCTAACTAGCTAAATGTACTATATATTTCTATTCATGGGAGGGGTGTTGTGGTCTTTGTTTTACTAATTTATCATTCACATATATTTTTTCTTGGGTTAAGAAAAAGTCTTCCTCTCAAGACATTTTATGGAACAATCTAGTAAATTTTAGATTTACCTTATTCTTGACTCATGTTTTCATCCTTCTTACAACCTTTTGTAATGAGCAATTCAGAACTGGCTACATCTCAAAGATGCTTCTAGCCATTCTGCTGAAATCTCAAGATGTGGCTAGTTGTGAATTAACCATTATAAAATAGTCATCTCACTTAAATATAAAATTATTCAAGGTTCTTTTCCAGGCAAACAGAAGAGAAAATGACAGCTTATTTACCTGAGGGGAGAGTAATGGAGGAGGCACTTGAGCACGGAGATTAGGCTGAGATGAACTAAGAGGTTGTGCTGGAGGCTGTTGCATGCCCCGGGGTTGTGCTGCTGTGTTTCCAACACCAAACATACTGGGATTCCCATTCTACAAGAACAAACAACAATAGATAACAGTGCGATTCTTAAGAGACAAACATCTCATAATCATACACATCTCATAATAACTACAGGTAAGAGAGATCTTAGTACTAATACAAATCATTCAACAGAGAGCCTAAAATACACACCTGGACTTACCTGTCTAACAGAATTCAAGTTTTGCATACCCAGCCCTGCTATGGAGCCAAGGGCCTGGTTAGGTAGTGCACTATTTGAAGGGGGAAGCTTCATGCTTTGACTGGACATAAACTGCATGTTTTGGGTTTCATCTGCTACAATGCCATCCTGAGTGGACAGACAGAAAGATGTGCAACACCAGCCAAGCAAACAAGTGGAAGGGAGAAATCATTGCAGGAACAGAAGAGAAGTCACATGACATTCCAGCATCAACAGGAAACAAGTAGAAAACAGAAGAGATTAAGATTAGTGTTAATTCTAGAGCACATAAAAAAAGAGCCAAACATATTTTATGGGATTAAGAAGAAAATAAACACAACCCCTACGATAAATTGAGACATGAAAGGACAGTGAGCTGCAAATCCAGTAACAGGATCTAGTACTAGATTATAACACATTAAATATATACGAAGTTCTAAAATATTAAGGTGAAAATTATGATACTACATGTATTGGCTTATTAGTCACAGAGGTAAAGGTAAAAAATCTTACCTTATCGAAATAAGGATTGCGCTCCATGGAAGACTCTTTGGAAATCTGAGGCCGAGAACCAGGGCCTTTCCCGACTGTACGATTGTAATCACCAATATTTAGGCTATGTTTATCTATCTCCATTCGTTTGTCTTGTAACATTCCTAATAAATGCAGGAGATTATGTTATCAAATAGGAAGATAACCTAATTGGTTTCAGGTTAATTTGCAACAGAAAGTAAAATAGTCACTTCCCAAAATGAAATAACTTTTGCCAAAACAAAGATATGTAAAAAATATACCTGCATTTCATAAATCTTGCACTCCTCATAAGTGAAGTTTGGTTTACCAAATAGTGTTATATTCTGAACTAATTAACTTGAAAAGATATTACGAGGTAGTAACACTTCATTTTCAAAAGACTTTTCAGGCAGCATAACTTAAGACATCTTTAGTCATTTCCAACATGCTTAATTTTATAATAAAGGTAAGTTTGCATTAATAAGTAATGCAAGCACCCTCCATAACAAACTACCATTTAATAAATACTTACTATACATCAGGCACCATTCAGTGCTCTGTGTGTACTAATTCAATGCTTACCCTATTATCATGCCTATTTAGCAGATGGGGAAACTGGAGACCAGACAAGGTAAAGACTTCCCTTCTCTAAAGCCTTGCTCTGTTACTCTCCTCGTTCTGACTGCTCTGCAGTAAAAATGACCTTCTCTTATGTAAACTTCTCTCCTGCAAAATCTTATTTGCTGGATGCAGCCGGCCCCAGCCCATAAGCTACCATGCTATTTCAACAAATCTTCAAATGACTTACCACCTGCTCATTCTGGTTTCTCTTCAATGCACAGCTGAGCCTACCTCCCTCTGCTTCTTCAATTTTGGCTTACTCAGTACACCCAGCATCTCAATCTTTTGACTACCTCTGTAAACATACTTACTCTAGACTTTATTCATTACCAAGGTGTCAACAGTCACCCCCATTCAAGTGACCCCAAATATAAATGTCTAGCTTTGACTTCACAGCTGAGCTCAGTCCCATATCTTTAACTGCCTGTTAGACATGGTCACTTCAATGCTTTACTGACATAGGTTTTTACCTCCCTATTCCTTATTTTCTATGTTTTCTCAACTATCAAATCTGATCCATTGTTTCTTTGCAAATGCTGTTCTTTGAGATGCCTGCCACAACCATAATACTTACCCTACTACCCTTATTATAGGGAAGTGGAAAAGGGAAAATGTCTAACAAAAGAAGACTTCTTAAAATAGGTACATTTTAAAAATGCCATTAGTTTCCTAAAGTATTATTCCAGCAATGGGTCAGGCACCTGAATATTCTACCTTTTAGCACTTCTCTAAGAGCCCTCCCTTGAATGTCAATAATCCTTTGCAACAACCTCTTCCTCTGTTCTCTCTCCCTGTTAATGGCATCATTAGTCACTGATATAACAAAACTAGCCATCTTAAATGCTTTCTCTCACTTTCTATGTCTAATCCTATAACCAAACCCTTTCTCTCACTTTCTACATCTAATCCTATAACCAAACTCAACCAACTCTTTCTCCCAAGTCTCTCTCTTAGGTGTTCCTTCCTGATAATCAACATTATTTTTGCCTAGGCAAATAAACAATCTTTTAAAAGAGCAGTGTGTTGCATTTTCTCCAACACATCTATACCCCTCTGAGTGCCAAATGTGGCAATCTTCCCCTAGGCCACCAGTCCTCTAAGAAGGCTCATTTGTTTCCAATGACTTCCCCAAACTCCACTGTCAATTTTATTTCCTGACAACCATTTTCCTGGTTTCAAAACTCTATGCTCACTTGGTGTCTGAAAAATTACTCTACTCCAACTTGTCCAACTTTTCAGGATTACTCCATAAATGTCACTATATCCCAGGATTCTATCTTTGGTCCATTATTCTGTGACTGTCTCTGATCAATGTATCCTTATGGCTTTTACTGCCATCCATGTCTAATTAATTATACTTATTATCTCCAGCCCTATATATTCTGAACTCCATATCCAGATTTTTTTTTAGAGACAGAGTCTCACTTTGTCACCCCTACTAGAGTGCTGTGGCATCACAGCTCACAGTAACCTCCAGCTTGCTGGAGATTGGGCTTAGGCGGTTCTCTTGCCTCACTGGAACTGCAGACACCTGCCACAACGCCTGGCAATTATTTTGTTGCAGTTTGGCCGGGGCTAGGTTTGAACCCACCACCCTCGGTATATGGGGCCAACCCTATATCCAGATTTTTTGCAGCTTACTAGACATTGCCATATGGTTTTTAACAGCAACTTCAAACTCAGTATCTTATTTATCAAATCCGCTATTCCTATTGTATTTCTTATCTCAAATAATAACTAGTTATTGATTTAGTGTCTCTCAGCTCCAATTTCACCCTTTAGATTACTATATGAAATTATATCTGGATCCTCTGCATTTTTTCCCCTTTGCCAGCTGGTCCTGAGGCACTGCCAGTAAAGGATGCTGGAGAGAGTGCAGAGGAAATGTTTTCATGGTCCAGTGTGCCCACTTTGCAGGCTCCCACAACACCTGCAGCTTTACCAGTGCCCAGCTTCCCCTGTACCTCCACATAGTTCTGTTGCAGAGTGTCTCTGCTGTAATACTTCTCCATGAACAGCTTTTTTTTCTAGTACCCTAGAAGGCAGATTTCCAGCAAGTTCTACCAGCATATCACAGAAACTACTGTACCATTCAATGAAGCAATGGAGGAGGGAGAAAGGTGTCCTCATGGGAACAGATACACGTTCTGGACACAGATTTTTCTTGCCTGTAAGGCTTCTGCCATTCATGGTCTCACAGACTGCTTTGTCTACTGTCATGACGCTCTTTCACGGCACTGTGTAAACACGGAACTCAGTTCACAGCAGAGGAAGTGCAATAACAGGCTTGTGCCCATGGGATCAATTGGTCTTACCACATATGCCATCACCTGAAAGTAGCTAACTAAATTAATAGGTAGAATGGCTTACTAAAGACTCAGTTACACAGCAAACTGGCAGATAATATCCTAAAACAAATGGCTTCTCCATTACAGGATGCAGAATGTGTCTTCCCCATTTCCAGAATACACAGGCCTGAAAATCAAAAATGAAAAGTGGGGGTGCCTTCTCTCACAATTCTACCTAATAAGCCACTTACAGAGAATTTTTGCTTCCTTTTCCAATAACTCTCTGCTGGTTTAAAAAACTTAATCCTTGAGAGAAAAAATGCTTCCAACAACAGATGTTAACTATGGCTCCATTCTATTGGAAGAAGAAGACTGACACCTGGACATTTGGCACTCTTTGTGATAAAAACTAACAGGCAAAAAAAGGTGCTAGTCTACTGGCTAGGGTTGACGATCTCTGATTATCAAGGAGAAATCAGTTTCCTGATACAAAATGAAGACAGTGAAGACTGTCTGGAATCAAGGGTACTCTCTGGCTCGGTGCCCGTAGCTCAGCGGTTAGGGCACTGGCCGCATACAACAGGGGTGGCAGGTTTGAAACTGGCCCAGACCTGCCAAACAACAATGACAACAAAAACAACAGCAAAAATAGCTAGGCGTTGTGGCTGGTGCCTGTAGTCCCAGCTACTAGCTACTTGGGAGGCTGGGGCAAGAGAATCACTTAAGCCCAACAGTTTGAGGTTTTTGAGATTGCTATGAGCTGTGATACCACAGCACTCTACCAAGGGCAAGGTAGTGAAAGAAAGTGATACTTTGATCATCCCAAAGAATACTTTTTTTGTTGTTGCAGTTGTCATTGTTGTTTAGCTGGCCTGGGCTGGGTTTAAACCTGCCACCCTCAGTGTATAGTGTATGTGGCTGGTGCTGTAACCACTGTGCAACAGGCGCCAAGCCCCATGATTATTTTTCTAAAACATAAATTCAAACCATGTCATTCTCCTGCTTAAAATTATTTAATCCCATACTTTAGTACCGAAGTTCTGATCCTAAGTGTAGGATAGAGGACAGAGTTAAAAGTGCTAGGCACGAGGGACAGAGTTATGTGAGAAAAAGCTAAGCATTACTGCTGACCCTAAAGTACTAAAAACAATACTCACTAGACACAGCATCCTGTCTCAGCAATAAGTCATATTTAGCAGTGATAAGAAAAAGGAAAGACAGAAGTGCGGTAAACAGAATGTGTTAAAGAGTTTAATCATACAATTTAAAGAAAAACTACTTGCTTTTTAACTGTGACTCTCTCTTTGAAGCTTTCTGCTCTGCTGTATTTTCTCATGTCTGAGATTTCCCCATAAAAGCCAGTGAGGAATGTTAGAGGGGGTTGCACCCTTGTCTCTCCTTGTGGAGTGCCTGCTGGTGTTGGCCTTGGGCATCCCTTAGTTCAATGCAAATAGACTGAGTAGGTATTACTTATTTGCCTCAAGTCACACCAACACCCAAGCTCCTCATGACTTAGTATCTACTTAAGTCTTCCAGCATCCGCCTAGTGAAGTCTCACCATCATCTTCTGCCCCCACTACCAATGCTGTATTTCTTGTCCCATTATATAGAACTACTTGCCATTCCTATAGTATAGTTTAAGATGTCTCTGTCCTCCTAGGTTTTAGACCCACGGTTCCCTGGTCAAGAACACTATAATCTCTAATCTGCATAACTCACTCTTGACAGGACTATATTTAAAGCAATCAGACAAATATCACCATTCCCTTAGCTCTACAAAATGGTCTGCACTTTAAAGGCAGATCAACACATTTAATTACAGCATTTTAATGTACATTGGTCAGCACAGATCTCCCCTCTCCTGGTCTAGGTACAGTGGGTTCCTGTCACAGATATGCCTATCCATCAATAAATATCCACTCAAACTGATTTAACTTTCTCTTACCTCCAGAAAGGTCCATCTTATTGCTCTGTACATTTTCTTCGGGTGAGTCTCTCTGAAGTACAAAAAAGCAACATGTTTAGCAGTGCTTAATTTATCAATGAAAACAAATAAAAAACTAATTTTACTGTATTTCACTATATGAAATTGAAGTGGGTCCTAAAGCATTGCCAAATACAATTTTTAAATGTTTTAAAATAAGACACGTAATCCAACTTTTAGCTAATAAGATAAAAATATAGTTAAAAGGCCAATTTTACTTTAACTTTAAGTGTATTCATAAGGACTCAAAGATCAACAAAAAAAATGAAATCAGGATAAACTTAAATAGAACATCATTAAAAGGGGAGGGTTCTACTAAGGAAACATACTTACCGAAAAACTGATATTTGAAAACTGTTTAACAAAAGGATTTATCCATGCTTCTTCTTGTTTGTTTCCACCTTTCATCATTCCCTTTGTAAAATAAGAGTAGAAAAGATGCCATGGCCATCTCTATTTAACTGGATATAGTGATGGATTAATAAAACTGCAAGACAATTCCCAACTCTCATTTTTAGCCAATAATTTTTCCTCCAACCAACTCTCATCAGAGTTGTTAACAAATAAAAATCAACCTATTTGATTTTCAACTTCCTTTGCTCCAGTCCTCTGGTATAGCTGTAATGTATAGAGAAATCCCTAACAGCAAGCAGTCAGAAGGAAAAGACAGAAGCAAAAGGCCTCAATGACCCACAAATAGAAAAAAAGGGCCTCTAAATAATGAGAACTGTCCATTAGGCAGTTTCCAACCTACGGATGGATTGTGTTTTATAAGATTAACTGTAATACATATTTTTGAAATTCTTACTACAAACCAAAGTAAAAAATAGTGATTAGGTTCTCAACATGGTCCACATGAAGCCAATATGACCCACAAATTAATCACGCTAAGTGCACTGTACAGAAAAAAAAAAAAAAAAGACATGTGTTTCCACATGAAGTAGTATTTTAAAATGTTAATTTGTGTTGCCAAGAATGTCACACCCCAGCAGTAGATGAAACTGGGATTCCTCCCACTTAGTGTTGGCTTTCTGTGGCTGGCTGGGGTATGGGTGGTGTGGAAACTACACTGAACTGAGAGAATGAAGGGTCTATGACGAGCAGTCTGATAGACAGGGAGGCTAGAAGCCATAGAGACCTAGGTCTCCCATTTATGTGAAGATAACAGGACCTTTCTCAGTCTGCTGCTATAATTACCCTTTCCCGTTGCTACTATCTGTTCCTTCTGACTGTGGAACAGAACACAGCTTCATAATTTCCCCCCTAAACGCAGGTCTGTGAAGCAAGCACCTAACCCTCTCCGAAGTTTTGAAGTCATCTTTGATTCCTTTTCCTCATTCAGCCCCCATCCCCATATCTTACTCGTTGCCAAGTTTTTCTGTCCCTTCTATTCTGAACTTTCAAATTAGTCCCTTCTATTATATATCCATTTTTGTTTCCCAATCCAAGCCCTCCTTTCTAACTTGAATTTATGCAGAACCTTCCTGAGATCTCTAACTCTGGTCTCTCCTCTGTTCCAATTTATATCTTATACTATCATTGTTGGCTTTCTTTAAATAATTAATAACCAGAAAACCGTACCGATGTTGTTATTTACAACAAAGCCAACGAAGCCAATTTCATTGGCTCCACATTTTATGCAGAATAACGTTCAAATTCTTTGGCACGATATTGAAACACTTTACAATCTGCTCTTATTCTAACCACGGGGACAGATCTCTTGTCACTTCTTTCTAGAAATTCCACATTTTAGTTATGTAAACTACTATTATCCTTAACACATCCCACCCAAGCATCTTCCAAATCCATGCTGACGTGCTATGAAGCTCTTCCAATGCCCCATATGACTGAGAGCTCCTTGAAGGTGTAGCTCACATCTTAGTGCATTTGCATCCCCAGCACCAAGCACAGTACCTGGCACACAGCAGAGGCTAAATAAATGTTTGCAGTTGCTTTCTAAAGATTTTTACTAGTAGAAACAAAGGAGAAAGAGTAAAAAGGCTACACACCCTTTCCCTTCTCCTTTTTTTGCCACTCAGACCCTGTAAGGAAAGACAAAGTCACAAAACAGCATGGTCCAGTGGGAAGAACACAGTGTTTGGAATTGGAAGACCTAAACTTAAGTCTTTGTTCTGTCACTTGCTAGTTACGTAACTTTGGGAAAGTCATACCATCTTTTCCAGTCTCAAATTCCCATCAGTATCCTATCTTAGAAGGTTACGAGGATCAATGATTTATGTAAAACATGTAAAAGCATTTCATAAGCTATATAGCAAGGCAATAGGCAAATTCAGCCAAATGAAAATTTTTATTTCAATGAAAATGAAAGGTCCTAGACTTAGAATCCCAAGATCAAAAAGGAGGGACCTTGGCAGTCAGATAGTCCAGCTACTCACTGGATATTTGACTTCAAAGGCCCCTCAAAAGGCAATCATTCTCAAATAGGGTGGAGAAGACATATCAGAATCACTCGGAGGACTGGGCACATATTTTGAAAATGGTCCCCAGGAGAATCTGATACTGGCCCCCAATACCACCTGTAAAGAGCCAGTGCTCAAAATCCATGGTTCCCAAACCTGACTGTGCATTAAGAGACATTTTGGAAGCTTGTTTAGGACAAAAAACTTGGTTCAATTTCCAAAATGTCAATAGACCTAGGGTACTGGTACAGGAAGCAGTACTTTGAACAAATGCCGTATGACTCCGATGTACAGCCAGGTTTGGGAATACAATTTGTCCATGTATAAAAGCAAAATCAAGCTTGGTCCATTCCTAGGGATTTTTGTCACAGGACCTTTTGGTATGGGGAAGGGACAAGATGACATATGAATAAGGAGAATGACTCTGGGTAAAGGGGAGGCTGGGGATTTCTGGTGAGGAGGTGGAATGGAAGATGAACTAGCAGTGGGATGGAAAGACATGGAGATTTGCCCTTCTCTTCATCCTCACCACTGCAGGCACTAACCTGGGAAAAGGGATTGTCCCAGGCAGCACTGGTAGAGGGGGAGGAGGAGAGAAATCCCAAGCTGTAGCAGTGGGGAGAAAGGAAGTTCCTGTGGTCTTATGTTTTTCTAGGTGGCTGCCCATACAAGTGGCTATACCTAAATTGGGGACTGTCTGGGCTGTTCTGATTGCCATAATTGGGCAGGCAGAAAATTCATTTTCTGTGGGTAAACTACCTTTGGAATTTAAAGTTTCAAGAGCTTTGCCCTTGAAATGTTTACCTTTGATGACATTTTCTTTGTATATGGTGGCCAATTTAAAGACGAGTTAAGCTCTTGAGATGAATTACTATTCCACATTCCAATTTCTACATCCTCTTCCTCTTCCCAGCCAGTGGGGCGATTTCCAGGCAATGGCATATCATCACCACACCAGCCATCTTGCATAGATTTTGGCCCTGATTGTGGATTTGCAATATAAAGAGAAACATACTTTAATAAAACAATTCTTCCCGAGGACAAGTATACATTAAAAGGCAGGGGGAGGGGAACCTTAAAACCAAAAATAAAAAAAAACAAAGCAAACTTTTTTATTTTCCTTCCCAAATCTGCACAGTAGGAATGTACATTTTATATTGGGTTAAAAGTTTCATTAAAGAAAGTCAATAGCTGAACGTGGTAGCTCATACCTGTAATCCCAGCACTCTGGGAGGCAGAAGCAGGTGGACTGCCTGAGCTCAAGAGTTCAAGACCAGCCTGAGCCAGAGCAAGACCTCATCTCTAAAAATAGCTGGGCGTTGGAGCAAGCACCTCCCAGCTACTTGGGAGGCTGAGACAAGAGAATGACTTGAACTCAAGAGTTTGAGGCTGCTGTCAGCTGTGACACCAGGGTACTCTACCAAGGGCAACAGAGTGAGACTCTGTCTCCAAAAAAAAAGTCAATAAAGCTTTTCCATGCCTTCACAAATTTGGGTTTCTAAACACAATGGCAACATTCTTATTTATAACAACCTGCATAGTGATCTGCAGGACAAAGAAGGATAAAATTTGAAAGGCTCAATTTTCATACATATATTTCAAGCAGATTGGCCAAAGGGTATTCAAAATCCTAAGCAGAAGCATCATACCTCCACACATAGGCTTTGGGATTCCTACAGGGCTATCTTATACACAATCTATAGGATAATACCAACGTTAACCTGAATCTCTGGGTCCCTTCTGAACTATGCTAATAGTTTCAGGGAATCAGTCTAGATATGTGTCACTGTAGCTACTATTCAGTCTCTCAAGTTGGATGGCATAAAATGTTGCTAGACTATTTCTAGATAATATGATTTGGAAAAATGTAAGTTGGATTTAGTGAAATACATGCAAGTTAACAGTTACGGTTCTAAGAAATATGAGATAAGAGGAAAATTCAGAAAGATAAGAGCAAACCATTTACAAAGTCCAAGAGCCAAATATCATCTAGTATGTTATATAATATGAATAATTATCAACAACACAGAAAACTTATCCAATGATTTAATTATAGTCAATGAGTGATCACCACTGCTACAAAATAGCTATCAGGGATTATCAATAACTTACCAGATTTGCTTAATGCTTGTGGACCAACAGAGCTGGAGCCCCACGTGGATGTGTTGGATGCCGCAGCAATGGGTTCCCCCCAGCTGGGACCACTGTCTATGGGTTTACCCCATGCTGAAGTACCATTATCCACAGTTGTGGCTGGAGTAGAAGGCTCCCCCCAGGGCTCACCCCAGCCTTTAGAAAGTGTGGGAAAAGAAGTCATCAGCATAGATGGTAAGGCGGTACAGTGGAATAAGGGATAATAAAGAATACTTAGGGAACCAAGGATGAAGAACTTCATGTTTATGTATTGAATAATGATACTATGATAGACAAAAGGATGGCATCTGCTTCATGTAAAGGAGATAAACCATTTCTCCTTAACGTAACAATATAGGGTGAATTTTTTTTAACCTTTTTTTGTAATTGCCCTCTGTTCATAGAGCTGGTTCTTGAATATTATGGCACACCAGACTCCCTTGAGCAAATTCTCAAAAGTCAAGTCATTCTGAACCAAACTTAGTTCACCAAGCAGCTGAGTAACAGTGTGTGAATAACATTTTTACCAAAAGTGTAACCTTTCTACGTGATTGTACCAAAAAAAAAAAAAAAAATCAACTACAAGGCTAACAATGGGTAAGCAGCCCTACATTTATAAATGCTGGATAACGCTTACTTAAAATCTGAAGTATTGGAGTTGTCCCAACCAAAGAAAATCAAAGCCATAAACATATTTTGTTTAAAAGAACTAAGGTATGATTGCAAGAGGGACTTTACCTAACAAATACAATCAGTGTAACCTGGCTTATTGTATCCTCAATGAATCCTCAACAATAAAAAAAAAAAGAACTAAAGTAAACAGGCTTCTACTTAGATACATACCAGGCTCTTCTTTGAATAGGACCTAAATTAATATAATAAACTATACCCAAACTGAAAAAAACATTGGTGCTGAAAAGTCAGTTCATAAAAGCACTCTTGTCCAATGGGACTATTATCCAATAAAACTTCCATTAACAAAGGCAATGCATGCAAATCACACTTAAAAGAAATGCTAGTACCAAGATAATTTGAAGAGATAGGAATTAGTTCATTATAAGACAAGAAGTGAGAATATACTGGAAAAGTACTGTCAATGTTTTCAAAACAAACACACACACTACATTTAAGTAGACCCAGATTTCTTACCTATTTAAAACATCTCTTCTAAAGCCAAATATAGTACCTCTAAGAGTTTATTGCACTTAGATACTTGTTTTATTTCTAGGGATAGTTTAATCAAACAAAAGTTTAACTAGGATAGTTTAGTCAAACAAAACCAAAAGGTTAAAGCCTAACTCAGAACTCAGAGAAGTGTACAGTATGCTCACTTGTCCCCTTTTCCAATTCTACCACCTACTGCATTCCCAATATAGAACAGAGTATGTAGGATTCACAAACAATACTGCTGATGTGGCGGCGCCTGTGGCTCGAAGGAGTAGGGTGCCAGCCCCATATGCCGGAGGTGGCGGGTTCAAACCCAGCCCCGGCCAAAAAAATGCAAAAAAATTAAATTAAATTAAAAAAAAAAATCAAAAACAAAAACAAATACTGCTGATGGCAGAGCTCTATTCCCTGATGGCAAAAATTGCCCCTGTAATTTCTCTCAGCTTCTTCTGGATTAGGGTAAAAAGGGCCTTTGTGTTAAACAAATCTTTTAATAACAGGTAAGACAAGCTTGCTTTCAAAATATTAAGTATTTTGCAAAACAATCAGACTCCACACAGTACAAACTTACCCGAGCCACTGCTTGCCTCTTTGTTTGAGATGGCACTTGTAGATGGCAGCAGCTGATGTACCTGTGCTTGCTGGTCTGAACGGCTGCCGCCATTTGGGACATTTTTGTTCCACATGTTCACATTTTTGTAGTTGTATTTGCTTGGATCTCCCCAAGCTGAAGTTCCATCATCAATCTCCATTTTGCGACGTATAGATTCTGGGGATGGTTCCTCCCAGCCTGTAGGTTCTTCTTCCTTTGTTGGAGCTGGTATAGGTCCTCCCAGCCAGCCTGTACCAGGAGGTTTGCTGGTAGCTGGTGGGATTCCCCAAGATCCAACAATGTCTTGTTGCTTGTTCCAGTCTGGAGAACTGACTGGCTTTGACGAATCTCCCCAACCTAGAGACTGATTAGACTTTGGAGGGTCTCCCCATCCCTGGGAAGGATTAGGTTTAGAAGATTCATCCCATCCTGATGAATTATTTGGATTTATGTTATTTCCCCAAGTAAAAGAACTAGTTTTACCAAGTTCGTTCCAACCAGAAACAGACCTGTCACTGTCACTGCCTCCTGAGCTGGATTTCTTATTAGCCTCACCCCAATGGTTACTCCTTGAAGTTTCTCCCCAGTTATCACTGGCAGAAACAGACCAACCTTGGCTTGACTTTTGTCCATCACCCCCACCCCATCCCTGTTTGTTCTTTTGCGAATCATTCCATGCAGACTTTTCTTCTTTGCAATTGCCCCACTGATTGCTCTTGATCATTCCTGTAGCAGCAGAATCATCTTCCCACCCCCCCTGGCAGTTTGAGCCTTTGGAATCTCCCCACCTCAGAGGAGGTTTGGGATCGCCCCACCCCGATACAGATGAGGTATCATTACTATTAGGGCTAGTCTTATCTATACATGCCCCTGAGTTAAAAGTCTGTGTTGCAGAGCTTCCCCAGGCCTCGGTTCCATTGTCAGTCTTTCGCTCCCCTCTAGGTGATGTTTCGGTATCCCAGGCAGTATTCTGCTTAATAGGAGTCTGTCCCCAACCAGAGTTGGATAGGACACGTGGATCTAAGTCAGTTCTGTTTACAATGCTTTGGAGTAATGTGTGCTGATCAATTTTTCTTCTATCTCTGCTCTGACTTTCCCCAGTTACTTTTTCCTCAAGGCGTCCAGTGCTTTCTGTACTACCATCACTCTCCACTGTACCTCCTGTTTTGGCCCACACACTGTTTTGCTCATTTGTCTGAGAAGTGGCAGAACCCTGATCTTCTTCCTCAGTAGATTTCCATCCATTTGTAAACTTCTTACCATTACCATTTGCACTGTCATTGGAATGCTGATTGCTAGGCAGTTTGTTCCACTCGCTGGGTATATTAGTGCCAGTGTTTTGTGCAGGGGTTCCCCATCCTCTTCGACTCCCTCCAGAACTTGCACCATTTCCACTTCCCCATGATGTACTCTGGGTATTCGCTGCCCCAGACTCCCACACACCTCCTCCTTTATTTGTGTTAACTTGAAAGTTAGTGCCCATAGGCCCATTTACACCAGGCTGCATTAGAGTTGCATTCACAGTGTCACCATTAGCTTGGCCATTAGGGCCTGAACATTTGTCTCCAGAGTAGTTAGAACCATAGGCACCCCATGTAGTACCATAAGAGCCTCCACTTTTTGACTCTCCATTGCTAAGATGAGAAAGGGAAGTGCCATTTATAACTGATGAAGCCTGTATCTGAGGATGATTCATTGTGCTCACACGCCAGGCCCCTGTAGTACTACTAGGCAGTTCATTATTCTGTATGGAACCAGAGTTTGGTAAACTAGAGGTCATAAAGTTAGTAGTGTTATTTGGTCCAGTCATTTCAGTGGTAATATTTTGAGGTTGACCACTGAACGAAACCTTCTGTGTACCACTTACTTCAGATTCACAAGTTTCCTGAAGGCTTCCCCAGGTACCATGGGTAGAAGAACCACTCACTTTAGAGTTAATACTCTGCTTGTTAGGCATCTGGCCTATGGTACTGCACTGAATATTGATGCCAGAACTACCACTCCCTACAGGCCCTTTTAGGGCAAGTCCATTGTTCTCTAATACTGGCCAGGCACCATGGTTGCTAGCTGAATTCAAAGTGCTTGGATTTAACCCTCCATTTGATGAAGAACTTACAGTGCCCCAAGCATTCATTCTATTGTTGCTACTTTCAGATTTGCTTTCAGGAGCATCCACAGAGACCTGACATGTGCTTATTATGGCTCCATGGGAAAAACCCCATGGCCCAGTACTACTTCCATGGCCCACATTATTGCTGCTGCTACCAACTACAAACTTGTTTTGGGAACCAAGTCCAGTGCTATTCCGAAGGCCATCTTTTTCACCACCTGTGCTCCCTGAAGCCATGATAGTGATGTTTCTCTCTGATTCAGAACTGGAAGCAGAATCAGCATCCATACATTCTGAAGCCAACTCTGGATCACTCCCAGGGACTGAGGGCCATGCTTCTTTTTCAGACAAGTCACTTACAACAGCATTCTTACAGTTTGTGCTAGAATCACTTGTAGAAGACACAGGTCCCCCGTGGGAATTTTCATAATGGGATCCTGAAATATTGTGGTTTATATCTAGAACAAAGGAGAAGTACAACTATTTATAAATTGTTGGTCAATTTCAAAACAACACTAAATAATTTAAGAAAAATGAATATATTATAAATATATGTGGCTCCTTAACTTTTAGTAGGATACGAGATTTGATAGTATGGTCATAGGGGCATTGGTTATCTTCTAGCCACCAACTCTCCATAACCAGTAATTTCACAAAGGCAGGCAATTTTGCTGCCTTGTTCATTGATAGTAGCATAAGATCCTAGAGGAATGCCTAGAACAGCCTCTCAATAAATATTTGATGAACGAACAAACTATTAACATATCAGTAAATAAAAATATTTTAGAGTCAAGAAAGACTGGTAGGTAGTGATATATTAGGATGATGGAGTAACACAGGCCCAGACAAGGGAAAGAAAGAGCTGAGATGCAAATGAGTAAGGATAAGTGAATAGTCCAAGCTTGACGGAATATTTAGGAATCTTTTTCCATCTACCATTTTCTAGTATGGTTTTTCCATACAACTCTTTCGGCTATTATAAAAATTTTTAAGAATTCCAGAGCCTTTTCCATTATACTTCCATTTCATTAGTGTCCATATTCAACCTGAAATACTGCACTCTAATGAGATATTATTATTTCAACTGCCCCTTGTAAAATTTTATTTACCTTCAAGCCATGCTTATAAGAGACAAAAAAAGTTGTTATGCTGGAGATCATGGAACTATTATATTATGATCAAATAATATAATATTGGAGGCCACTGATGACCAATTAGAGAATCCTATAATCTGACACTTACTGTTATATATCATTACCTACTTATTTTACTATTGGGAGGGCAGTTCCATTGCTATTGCTAGTTCCTCAGATCATTTACTCTCATCTGGTTTAAGCATCTAGTGGGCAGAAATTCCTCATAGATATTAACCTGCCTAAGATATGTGCATATAGACAGTTTTGAGGGAGAGTTGCTTATCTTGTCGTTGTCTACTAGAGTAGGAATCAGAATCACATGTAGTGTTTTTAAACACACATGCTCAACTCATGTCCCAATTCATGAAGCCAACCTTCAGAGTTGTAGGCCTCGCAAATAAATGAAAGTCACTTTTAGGATGATTGGAATGAAAAATCAGATTCTTTAAAGCACAATCATTATAAAACGAAAGATGAGCTAGAAAGAGTGGCAGGAAAAGTGACCGGAGAAAGACCAGAATGTATATATTGATTCACCAAATAATATATCAGTTCCACAGTAAACTCTAATTTCCACTGTTTAAGAACCATTTCTATAAAATGTGTCATCTTTCAGTGCCTATGAGGACTACTTGGCACAAAAGAAGGGGTAACAAAAAGTCTCACTGGGTAAAAACAAATCAACATACCAACAACACACCATCAGCAATACCAACAAGGCTTTCCGTGCGGGGGATCACAACCTTGATATACACTCTGATCACTGAATTCTTTGAACAAGCTAGATCACAGGTATGACCTTCACTTACAGATGAGGAAACTGAGGTTTAGAGGTTAACTTATGAAAAATCAAGTGAGAAACACAGGATTCTTCAGAATCCTAGCCCAGAACGTGGCTGGGATTTTAGACAACTAAATTCAAGTATGAACTCTGTATGATCAAATCTGTAAAACTGGAATAAAAACAGTACTTCTTGATCTGTTTATTGTAGGTCACATATGTTAATGTATTATCACGTACACATTAATTGTATTATCACATATAAAGCACTGAGCACAGTGCTAGCTGCAAATAAGGGCAGTTTGATGTAGTGACAAAAAGCACAGACTCTGAAGCCAGACTGCTTAGGTTTAAGAGGTGCTCTACCATCTATTACCTGGGTGACTCACATTAAGAACCCCAATCTTGCTGTGCCTTAGTTTTCTCATCTGTATAGTAAGAGCAATAGTACTAATCTCACACAACTGTTATGAGGATTAAATTACTAATCAATTAAAAAAAAATGGGCTGGGCATTCTGGCTCACACTTGTAATCCCACCACTCTAGGAGACCGATGTAGGTGGACTGCTTGAGCTCAAGGCATTCAAGACCAGCCTGAGCAAGAGCGAGACACTGTCTTTAAAAATAGCCGGGCGGCTCAGCGCCTGTAGCACAGTGGTTATGGCACCAGCCACATACACTGAAGTTGGCAGGTTCGAACCCAAACCCGACCGGGGCCAGCTAACCAACAATGACAACTGCCTCAAAAAATAGCCGGGCCTTGTGGTGGGCACCCGTAGTCCCAGCTACTTGGGAGGCTGAGGCAAGAGAATCGCTTGAGCCCAAGAGTTTGAGGTTGCTATGAGCTGTGACGCGATGGCACTCTACCAAAGGTGACACAGTGAGACTCTATCTCAAAAATTAAATAAATACGTAAATATAGGTGGGCGTTGTGGCAGACGCCTGTAGTCCCAGATACTCGTGAGGCTGAGGCAAGTGAATCACTTGAGCCCAAGAGTTTGAGGCTACTATGAACTGTCATGCCACAGCACTCTACCAAGGACAACAAAGTGAAACTGTCTCAAAAAAAAAAATAAATAAGGCACTTTGAACCACATCTGATCCAGATTAGGTGCTTTTTGTTCTCACTAATTAACGCATGCTAATGATTGTCATCATTCTTTAGTCCTCTCTCCAAAGTACATGTTCTTCATTGCACCAGGTCTCCCTTATGAAGAACAAAATAAGAAATTAACAACTTGCTTATTTAAAATCCCAGCTTGGATATTTCAAACAGAAGTTTAACTATTGGTTTTATACTCCCACAGATGCTTCCTCCTAAAAGGGGTTGAAGAGAATCGCTTCTTTACTAGTTTCTTTTTATCTTAGTAAGTTTGCTAAAACCTTCCATTATTCCTCCCTGTGTACATCAAACCAAAAATATTACCAAGTCTCAAATCCATACACTTTTTCACAAATCTTCTTCCATCATCATCCTCTTCTGGGTAAAAAATACTTTTACCCCAAATAAAGTATTTATGCTGCCATTACTTGCCTGTAAGTGTGAATGTGGATATGTGTACACGTGTGTGTGTTGCCCCTTCCATAAGCCAGGAGTAAAAACATAAGACTGGGCATCTAACACAAACTATCCAGGCAGAAAATAAAAGAATAGAATGTAACAGCAAACACGAAAAGGATTCCCATAATGACAAGAAAAAGATAGGAATATGTGTCATCACCACTACTATTCAACCCTGGAAGAACTAACAGATGAAATATGACCCCAAAATAAAGATAATGGAATAGAGATAAAAAGGGATAACATGTAAAAAAAAAAACAATAGTTTTCCTACACACCAGGAATAATCAATGAGAAAATGTGATAGAGAAATGATCCTAATCACTAACAGCTACAAAATAACATGAAATAAAGCTAATGAAATAACTTACTCTATGATTAAATTTTAATGTAAGCCATTTAAGGCAACTTCTAAGTATAGAAACTTGCTCTTGGATAAGAAGATGTAACAATGCTCCAAGTTTAATTCAGTTATAAGAAATTGTTAACAAGATCTTGTCTGTAGTATGATTAAAATTATTTTAGAATTCTATAAGACAAATGGAAGAATTTATGCTCAAAAAGAAGAGTTTATGGCTTGGCGCGTGTTGTACAGTGTTACGGTGCCAGCCACATACACTGAAATTGGCGGGTTCAAACCCAGCCTGGGCCACCTAACAGAAAATAGCCAGGCGTTGTGGCAGGCACCTGTGGTCCCAGCTACTTGAGAGGCTGAGGCAAGAGAATAGCTTAAGCCCAAGAGTTGGAGGTTGCTGTGAGCTATGCTGCCATGGCACTCATTGTCTCCAAAAAAAAGAAAGAAAAGAAAGAAAGAAGAGCTTGTGCAGGAGAGAATCTGCATTATTATTCAACAGTTAAACAATAGTGCACTGCCATAGTACAGATAAAAGCACTCTTATTGAACAAAAAAAAATACCTCAAAACAGAACCAAGTATGTGTCAAGATAATGTCAAAGGTCAGTACTTTAAATAAGTGGAAAAAGGAGTATTTTTTCTTTCTGAGACAGAGTCGCACTACGTTGCGCTCAGTAGAGTGCGGTGACATCATAGCTCACAGCAACCTAAAACTCCTGGGCTTAAGTGATTCTCTCGCCTCAGCCTCCGAGTAGCTGGGACTACAGGCGCCCGCCACAATGCCTGGCTATTTTTTTTGTCGCAGTTATTACTGTTGTTTAGCTGGCCCAGTCTGGGTTAGAACCCACCAGCCTCAGTGTATGTGGCCAGCACCATAACCACTGTGCTATGGCTGCAAGCCAAGGGAAAAGGAATATTCAATACTTGGAAAATATTTTTAAAATGAGACAATATATCAAAAATAATTTCAAATGATTAAAACTTTAAAAATAAAAGATGAAACCATGAAATTAGCAGTGAATAAAAAATTTGAATACCTAAATGACAGATCTGACTACTTATTTTTAAAAAATCAAATTTTTTAATGTCAGAATACATCAAAAAGTAAAACGAAAAAAGCAAACACCAGAATACATTCTATAGATGAGTCCTATTACCTTTAATTTTAATAGAAAATGTTTTCAGATTCTGGTCATGACCTGGTTTGGAGGTGGTTGTGGTGGTGGTTAGTCTAAGCTGGTCTTTTGCTATAACTTCGTAGGTATTTTAGGAAAATAAAGAGAGCTACCTTCAATAATTAGTAGTCAAAATCTCTTTTTAATCTAGAAGTGACTTGAACAAAACTTAAAACCATTTCAAAAACTGGGTTATCACGGGTGAGATACAAGGTATTTTTGGCTACTTTAGTTGTTTTGGTACTTTAATTATTCAAAAAGAACAATTAAAAAGTGTCAGGAGGGGGTGGTAACAGATAATATGTACATATTATAACAGAAAGAATAAAAAGACTGGGACTACTCAGGAATCACAGCTAAAATGTTTCAGAGCTGGGCGCAGTGTCTCACACCTGTAATCCCAGCACTCTGGGAGGCTGAGGCGGATTGCTTGAGCTCAGGAGTTCAAGAATAGCTGTCTCTAAAAACAACAGGGCATTGAGGCAGGCACCTATCATCCCAGCTACTTGGACGGCTGAGGGAAGAGAATGGCTTGAGTGTAAGAATTTGAGGTTGCTGTTGCGAGCTATGACACCATGGCACTCTATCAGGGGCAAGAAAATGAGACTCTGTCTGAAAAAAAAAAAAAAAACTCCCCTCCAAAAAACCAAAAACCAAAATGTTTCAGAGACAATGACTATTTCATAGTTGGAGAAATCAAATAGTATATTTCTTTTACAGAAAAGGAAGCCAAAACGCACTGTTCTAAGTGATCTAGAAGATAAACATACAAGAATATCATTAAATATAAGATTATCACTCAACTTTTTTAGGCAACAGAAAGAGTAAGATTGAAAAACGCCTGCATCAGTAGGAAGAAATGGGGCAGTGAAGTTTTCCTGAGTATAATGAATAATACAAATTTTTAGACACTGCAAACTAAGATTTGGAAGGTTTCAGGTTACTTAGAAACACATTAAGTCCAAAACATCATTAGCATCCTATTCTTGTAAAAAATTCTCATAGAAGTAGAAACCGTTAAAGTACCAAAAAGAATATAACAGTGCATTACCAAACATCTATTCAAAATGATCAAAGAGATTAGATGGGGGTTGAGCAAAGACTTGTAATAATTCAAGTGATTTATAAAGAAACCACTTAATTTAGTCAGGAAGATTTTATATACATGGAAATCCATATATCATTCTTATAAAATACTGTAGAACCTCTGATAAGTTGAACACCCAAAAGACGGTAACAAATTCATGATGTTTAAAAGGTGGTGTATGTCTGGTCTGTGAAGATTAGGTTGACTTAAGGAAATGGTCAACTATGGAGCTACTACTATATGTAAGCATGTAAACAATCAAAATAAGTAAATATTTGCTTTTCACCCTAAAGACTTTTCAATTTCACCAGAGGGGAAGAGCTTCAGAAGTAAATTATACTTAGGTTTTATAGTGTTTCCAATGAGTATGAGATGGTACCACTGGGAATATGAGAGAATCTTAGATGCACAATTTCAAATAGCTCTTAAGTACAGAAGTTCAAAATGTCTCTTTTACTTGTTCTAGCTTTTTGTCCAGGGACTGGCAAACTTCTTCTGTAAAGGTCCCTTTAATAAACATTTTAGAAGGCTGGGCACGATGGCTCATGCCTGTAATCCTCGCACTCTGGGAGGCCTAGGTGGGTAGATTTACCTGAGCTCACAGGTTCGCGACCAGCTTGAGCAAGAGCCAGATTCCATCTCTAAAAATAACCAGGCGTTATGGCAGGTGCCTATAGTCCCAGCTATTCAGGAGGCTGAGGCAAGACAATCACTTGAGCCCAAAGAGTTTGAAGTTGCTGTGAGCTATAACGCCACAGCACTCTGAGGGCAACAAAGTGAGACTCTGTCTCAAAAATAAACAAACAAACATTTTAGCAACTACTTACCTCTGCCATTATAGCTTGAAAGCAGCCACATACAGTATATAAATATATAATATAATATAAATTAATGGGCACATAAGTCTTCTAATAAAGCTGGACTAAAAAAGGCCCCATGCCAATGTCTGTTCTAGATTAAAGAAGACAAAAAGCAGTACCAAAATCAAATGCAATACAGAGATTATGATTGGCTTCTGGTTTGAGAGATAGGGTGAAGATGTTAGGGACTAAGCTACAGAGACATTGTTGGAGATGTTGCTCTAGACTAGTGAACATCTCAACCAGGGCAAGGGGTGGCAACGTAAGTAAGGAGAGATAGAACAGGAAATAAATTGAAGAGCTAAAACCAGCAGGGTGTGGTAAACTCAGTGGCCCATAAGACATGAAGGAGAAAGAAGAATAAAGCATGATTTCAAGGTGTTCAGATGGATGATTATATAAATGGGAACATCAACCTTTTGAGTAAAAGAACCCAGAAGGGGGGCATGGTATGGGGGCAAAATGATGAGTTGAAGTTTGCAAATATTGGTTTGAGGGGCCCATCATTAGCTGAAAAGATCCAGAAGATGTGAGCCTAAAATGTGGGAAGATAAATAAAGCTTTGGAGAATAAAATCTGAGAGCTTGTCAAAGAAAAACTATCTGAAACACAATGGCGGAACAGCGGTTAGGAGGAAAACAAGAGATATATAGTGACATAGAGGACAAGAAATGTAACAACTTTAAGAAAGAGGAAATAATCGGCTCAGCACCTGTAGTACAGTGGTTACAGCGTCAGCCACATACACAGAGGATGGCAGGTTCAAACCAGGCCCAGACCAGCTAAACAACTGTAACAACAACAAAAAAAAGCCAAGAGTTGTGGCAGGCGCCTGTAGTCCTAGCTACTTGGGAGGCTGAGGCAAAAGAATCACTTGAACCCAAGAGTTTAAGGTTGCTGTGAGCTATGACGCCATAACTCTCAGAGGGCAACATAGTGAGACTCTGTCTCAAAAAAAAGGTAGATATCGGGCAGTGCCTGTGGCTCAGTGGGTATGGCGCCGGCCTGATATACCAAGGGTGGTGGTTTCAAACCCAGCCCCAAACTGCAACAAAAAAATAGCCAGGTATTGTGGCAGGCACCTGTAGTCCCAGCTACTCAGGAGGCAGAGGCAAGAGAATCGCTTAAGTCCAAGAGTTGGAGGTTGCTATGAGCTGTGACACCATGGCACTCTACCAAGGGTGACAAAGTGAGACTCTGTCTCTAAAATAAAAAAAAAGTAGATATCTATTAAAATAATAATGGAAAAAAACTTTAAAAAAACCAAAACCCACAAGAGGTGGTGGGAATGAGGTCTGGATCTGACATCAAAAGACCAGTAACTTTAGGAGTAGAGCTACTTTAGTCCAGTGAGCAAAAGCCAGATTGTGGAGAACTAATATAATGTGTAAGAGATCACAAGAACTCAGAAGAAAAGGGGAGGACAGAGATTCTGTAATAGCCTTAAGAGTACAGGGATTTAAAGGAATTTTTTTCAAAGATAGCAGAGATTTAAGTATGTTTATAGACCAAGGGGAAGGTGCAAGTTCACAGCAAGAAGTTATAAACGAGCAAGGATGTATAATGCATTGGAAAGACAATGCAAAAGCATGGGTGACAGACAATATTTTAATTTTTAAACATCTCCCAAAACTGTTATGTTAACATTTTTAGTCAAAACATCCTAGTTCTTGGTCATTCATCATTATACCTCAACTGTCCTTGACTTAAAAAAAAAAAAGAAATTCTAACATAGGAAAGGCTATAAAGAGTAATATAAAAAAACACCGATATACCCCCCACCTGTAAGAAGTACATCACTAATACTCCTGCATACCCTTCCTTTCCCAGAGGGTATCCCATTGCCAATTACTGATATAAATCTTCACATTTTGCTATATTTGTTTGTTTTTTTTTTTTTTTTTGTAGAGACAGAGTCTCACTGTACCGCCCTCGGGTAGAGTGCCGTGCCGTGGCGTCACACGGCTCACAGCAACCTCTAACTCTTGGGCTTCCGCGATTCTCTTGCCTCAGCCTCCCGAGCAACTGGGACTACAGGCGCGTGCCACAACACCCGGCTACATTTTGCTATATTTGAATCATCTGTATTTTGGATTCACTCTTAAGCAATGTTGTTTTGCATGCTTTGTATTTCACATAAATGGGTCAGGTGCTGTGGCTCATGCCTGTAATGGCCAGCACTTTGGAAGCCAAAGTAGGAACTTCACTCGAGGTCAAGAGTATGACACCAGTTTGGGCATCATAGTCTTTACAAAATAAATCTCTATAACACAATCTCTACAAAAAGTTTAAAAATTAGGTAGGCACTGTGGCATGTGTCTGTAGTCCCAGCCACTTGGCAGGCTGAGGCGGAAGGATTGCTTAAGCTCAGAAATTCAAGGTTGCAGTTAGCTATAATTGTACCACTGCACTCCAGCACGGGCAACAGACCCTGTCTTAAGTGGGGTAAAAAAGTGTGCGTGTGTGGGTATGTATGTATGTATGTATGTTTATGTGTGCGTGTATATATATGCTATACTGCAAATGAACAAAAAATACATTCTTGTGATAATCACTGGAAATAACTATAGAAGATACTATTAAATTGTTAATATTCTTTTGCTTAGGGGTGGTGATAGTATTGTGGTTGTAACAGGAACCTATCTTTATTTTTAGGATAATTACCTGCAGAAGTATTAAAAGTAAAGCATCATGGTGTTTACAATGTGCTTTAATAATAAACATGTGTCTCATTATTTATATATGAGAAAGGAAAACAGACGAGAGGTGTGTGTGAGGTCAAGATGGGACAATTTTAACAACTGTTGGATCTGGGTGGAAGGTATATAGGTGTTCAGTGTTCTCATCTTTTTAACTTTTCTGTATGAATCATGTCAGTTAGATGATAAAAACTGGGATAGAATACTTTTGCCCAGAACAAAGCTGCTGCCAACCCTGTTGGGGATACTTATCTCCCCAAATCCTTCATAACATGGCCTATGAACCCTCCAATTCAAGGATTATTTGGGCAGCTGCCAGGCCTGACCCTTGCTCTAAAAAGTCAACTGCAAAAAAGAGATTTTTTTTTTTTTTTTTTTTGAGATGGAGTTTCACTATGTCACCTTCGGTGGAGTGCTGTAGTGTCACAGCTCACAGCAACCTCCAATTCTTGGGTTCAAGCAATTCTCATACTTCAGCCTCCCAAGTAACTGGGACTACAGGCACCTGCCACAACACCTGGCTATTTTTTTCCCCCAGTTGTTATTGTTGTTTAGCAGAACCAGGCCGAGTTCGAACCTGCCTGCCTCACTGGATGTGGCCAGTGCCCTAACCACTGAGCTACGGGCGCCACGCTCAAAAGAGAGATCTTAATTCTCATTGAAAATGATCAGCAAGTGTTTGGGGGACAGCCACAAACTCACAGCCTAGGGCTGGCCTGCAGCATTGTCTGGCCTGACCAGCACAGGGCTCATAAATAAATAAACAAATGCAAAGATATTTAGGAAAGATACAAAAATGATACAGTTAATAACTAGGTAACATCCCTACTCGGACTTCCTTGGCTGAGAAATGTAGTATTATAGATGAAGACAGGAAGGCAAAATCCAGAACTTTTTTTGCCGTGAAAACTGTAAGTGAATTTCCATGTATCACAGTCATTAACTTTAAATGACACATCTATGCCACTAACTATCTCTCTTCAAAAAAGCCAAATATAAATAGATAAAAATAGTAACAGTTCGGATTATCTTCCCATAATTCTGAACTACATGTAGTGTGCAACAAACAATTTTTATTCTGGGCTACTGATCATGCTGTTTATACTGCCTTATATACTGTTGTTCTTCAATGACCAGTAGGCTACTTTCTAATTTGTAAGATAAAGATATTATCTAATCCGTAAAGTATTAAAACAGTTAATCCACATATGCAGTTAGTCACTATATCATTATCATTAGTAACTCCTGAGGAGCTGAACAGAGCTAACTTCTCTAAGAAGCCTTCTGACTTCACTGACTCTCAATGGTTTATGGTGAAAGTTCTGGTTACCATTCCTAGTAGCACCTACAAAGAAATATGTAAAATATTCCAGTGACACGGGATGCACAAATATTTTCAAAAAAACAGAAATATAAATCTGGTTCTTGTTTGGGATGCTTTGGTTCCATCATCTGCATCTCTAGTTGTTTGGGGGTTTAATTTCAGATCTCACATCGTTGCACCCACCTGAGTTCTATCTTAACCTCTGCATTAATGTAGTCTACCTTTGTAAAGTTCTTTTAGAAATAGGTAGGATATTTTTCCTTCTCAGGCTCTTTTGACGACTTCTTCTTATGCCCACAGCTAAGGCCTTCTTCTCATCTGAATGCACACCTGCAACATCATTGGGTTTATGACCCGTGGTCATTTTTCAGAAGCAAGATCTTTATGTTCCTGTTATTTCCATTTCAAAAATAGCTTTGTTCTCTCATTTCCCACATTGAAAAATCATATTCGACACATTTTCTAAATATACTCTCCGATCTCACCATTTGTTTTATTAACTATCACATCACCTTGCTTAGCTCAAAGTAGGTACTCAAGGATTCGTTGTTTAACTTCTCCCAAGGTTTTTAACCACACATTTTATTATGCGGATGAACCATACATGTTTCCAACCTGACTTCCCAGGTGAACTTCAAATTTCTAACTGCCTATACTTGGCATTAGATATAATATGTGTAAACCAAACTTGTCCTGAAGAGTACAAGTCTTTCTATAGAAGTCTTCCCTATCTGGCAAGGGAAAGACAGTTCACTCAGCATCTAAACATTAGGCACTAAGTTAGCTGCTTTAACATGTCACATAATTAAGTCCTTAAGACAACAATGTAGGGTTGGATACTGCTGTCTATACTTCACAGATTAGAAAAGAGGGTCAGATGAGTTAAGTTATTTGACCAAGCTCACACAGATAGTAAGTGGCTAGGAAAGTAGGTATTAACTCAGGATGATAACTTAAATTTGTATTCTTTTCAATAATAATGTGCTGCTCTAAGTGCCTACACTAGAAAACTCACATTTGTGTCCTCTTCCTCCTTACCTATCACATCCAGCATGTTGCCAAAGCACAGCATGGTGGTTATGAGCATAGCTTTGGAGTCAGACAGATCTTGATGTGAGTCCAGGATCTGCTACTTATTAGCTGTGAAATACCATAATATATTATAATGTACAGAGTACTTCTTGCTATATATAAGAGAGTATAGAAGTAGAAGGTGATTAATTCTATCTAGAACAGTTAGGAAAGGCTGCTCAGACACATGGAGCAATTAAGTAACCTGCCCAAGGTCACACGTGCTGGGATCTGGTGGAGTTGAAACTCCATCTAGCTCTAGAGATGTCTTTCTTCATCAGGATGCTATGTTGCCTCTGTATGTATTTTCACATATGGAAATCTTCATTCCCCTCAACTGTAGAACCTAATTCTCTATCTGGCTTTAAAATAGCTGGATAAATGGATGAATGGGCAGACTCAACAATTACCAAAATCTACCAGAACATGCTGAAACAAACTGGACCTTGGGAAAACCTGTAATCACACACTATTTTCAGCTTTGCAATCATTATTGAGCTGAGAAAAGCCATTCTGAGGCAAGTAACTGAATGCTTTGCTGTTTCGATATAATTTTCATGCGTGTCAGTCTTTTTATGGCATCCAGTAACTGAATGATCTTGGGCAAGTTATTTAATGTCTTGGTGTCTTGGTTTCCTCTACTGAAAAGTGGAGGTAAGAACTGCATCTCAAAGTGCAATTAAAGATTAAATGCAGTAATATGTATACCTGCTTAGCACATAACTTAGAGGAAAGTGCTCAATTTTAGTATAAGCTCCTTATTCATTAAAATGAGCAGAACCTAAAGGGAAAGTGATTAATCATTTCTAGGATAGGATGGGCAGATAACCTACAGAAAATATTTTAAGATTCCCCATTCATAACTCCCTGTAGAGAATTATATTAAAGCCCAGATACTGATGAATAAGAATACATCACCAGAAAGTTATGAATTTATAAACTTGTTCTATTGCTAGTGATGATAAAGTGTGAATCTGTAAGAAATGCCTTCTCTCACCTGACTGGTTTTTGCTGTTCTGCACCTCTCCGTTATTTTGTGGCTGTTGATTTGTTAAAGCACTGCTTTCTGACTGGCTGTTTAACACTTTAACAGCAGATCCCAGGTTTGCTGCTATGACAGGAAAATGCTGACCCCTCTTTAGAAGCTGTTTATGTTCCTGGTGGCGAAATCGTGGAGGTACTTCACGGGGATACCGAGGCAAAGCCTGTGGCTGCTGCTGCTGCTGCGGCTGTTGCTGCTGTGGCTGCTGCTGCTGCTGCTGCTGCTGCTGCTGCTGCTGCTGCTGATTGTTGGCTGTAGCTCGCTTGGCATTATTATTAGTGCTGGTTGCTGTGGAAGTGCCGTTATTAGAGTTGGCAGGCTGAGGCTGGCTTACACTGGGCTTTACCTGTTCTGGCACTAATCCCAACAAAAGAAAAGGGGTGGAAAAGATTAGCCAGTAAAGTTACCTCCATAGTAAGCCATCTAAATTCAAAGGCAAGAAGAAAAATAATCCTAAAAAAACAGAAGCTGTAAGTGTGCAGGGATATCCTCATTCACGGGCTTAAGTTTTCTTAGACACCACTACCAAGAGTCAAATTTTACTTCTGCGAACGACCTATCCAGTAAGGACACAGAAATCCTTGGCCAGGGTGACAACTCCTGATAACCATCTCTCTTCCTGTATTATTCTCTGATAAGAGAATCAGCACTTATTACATAACCATGAAACTCACATTGACTAATTAAGAATAAATGTGACGAATCAATTTTTGGTAGTCCTAAAATCACTCTCAATTCCCTGGTAACTATTCTTACTTATTATGCCACATTTTAAATATGTTTGGTTAATATTTTTCCTCTCTGGAAGACAATACAAGAACAAGAGTAGAAAACAACCTCCCGGTTTCCTTACAAAAAAGACAAAGTTAACAATGTTTTTCATCGTTAAAATGTAGCATCAGGGCGGCGCCTGTGGCTCAGTCGGTAAGGCTCCGGCCACATATACTGGGGGTGGCGGGTTCAAACCCGGCCCCTGCCAAACTGCAACAAAAAAATAGCCGGGCGTTGTGGCGGGCGCCTGTAGTCCCAGCTACTCGGGAGGCTGAGGCAAGAGAATCGCTTAAGCCCAGGAGTTGGAGGTTGCTGTGAGCTGTGTGAGGCCACGGCACTCTACCGAGGGCCATAAAGTGAAACTCTGTCTCTACAAAAAAAAAAAAAAAAAAAAAAATGTATAATCAAATAAGACAAACTCACAATATATAAATAAATACAAAGATAAAAGTATTAAATCAGAAATTATTCAAAATTAGGGAAGTTATTTGGATATCCTATCTTAAACAAATATGAAAAATAAACCTGAAACTGTTAAGTAATGAATTTTTTGACTCCTAAGTAAAACAAAGTAAGTAAATAAACTGATAGAAATGCCTTTAGCCAGTGAAAATATATTCAGTCTCTAAAACAACAAGACGTGGCACGGGATATGAGCTTTTAGTGCAAGACAGACCCAGGTTTCAATCTCCGTTCTACCTTTATCAAGCTTTGTGTCTTTGTGCAAGTTGTATAAATCTGAGTGATCCAGCTATCCCCTTGGTAAAATAGGGTTAATATCTATACATCACAAGGCTGTCCTAAGGTTAAATATGTTATGTTTGCTTTATGTTTATAAAGCACAGAACATAAAGCTATTCTTTAGTAGTTGGTACAATAATACCACCTTCTACTTTTGTAGCAGTGTAAGGTTTCTGTAAAATTTTGATACTTCTTTACAGACAACACTATAAGATAAGCAAAATGAAACACCAGTATGTTACTAGTGGTGGAAACACTCAGAGAAAATTCTACTCAGGGGGTTAAGAGCTGCAGTCCTGGAATTACAACAGTTCCATCACTCGCTACCTGGATTATCTCTGTATCTTTCCCAGCTACAATTTTGTCTCCCAGACAATTTAATGGTCTTTACAGAAGGGACAGTCTAGGTCAAGTACCCACCATACTGTAACCACTCAGTAAACAAAAGCCATACTCTCAGCTCCAAAGCCTCCCTATTGTCTTCCTTCTCTGAACATCTGGTGGATTTAAACTGTGCCAGTCACATTAATACTTTTTTTTTTTTGGAGAAAGAGTCTCACTATGTTGCCCTCAGTAGAGTGCCGTGCTGTCACAGCTCACAGCAACCTCCAGCTCTTGGGCTTAGGCGATTCTCTTGCCTCAGCCTCCCGAGTAGGTGGGACTACAGGCACCTGCCATAACACCCAGCTATTTTTTTGTTGCAGTTTGGCCGGGGCCGGGTTTGAACCCGCCACCTCGGTATATGGGGCCGGCACCCTACTTACTGAGCCACAGGCACTACCCAACACATACTAATACTTTTTCTTTTTTTCAACATGACTTCAGTTTTTTCAAAGTAATACAATCAAATTATAGTATAGGAGAAATTACAGTAAAAAATTACATTCTATCTATTGCTTGGAATTCTTTCCCTGACAAGTCTCTTTACTTATACCTGTATATGAAAAATTTGTCTCCTGACAATTTAATGCTCTCAATATATAACAATAATGTATATTCCTTTGTGCATCTCACACAAAAATAAATATTAGCTATTACAAACATTTCAGGAGGACAATACGACATTAGAATATACTAAAGAATTTGCAAAACTAAAGATAAACCCCATATCCGGGGTCCCCATCCATAGATTCAATCATCTACAAATAAAAAAAAATGTTTTTAATGAACATTAACAATGAAAATAAAAAAAAAAAACCCCAACACAATGGGCACAGTGCTCATGCCTGTAATCCTAGCACTCGAGGAGGCTTGAGGCAGGAGGACTGCTTGAGCTCAGGAGTTTGAAACCAGCCAGAGAAAGAGTGACACTGCCCCAACTCCACTTAAAATAGAAAAATTAGCCGGGTGTTGTGGTGGTCACTGTAGTCCCAGATACTTGGGAGGCTAGGGAGACTAAGGCAAGAAGACCTCTTGAACACAAGAGTCTGAGGTTGCTGTGAGTTAGGCTGATACCAGGACACTCTACTCTGAGGCAACAGAGGGAGACTCTGTCTCAAAAAATAAAAACTTTTTTTTTTTTTTTTTTGCTTTTGAGACAAAGTCTCAAGCTGTTGCCCTGGGTAGAGTGTCATGGAGTCACCCAGCTCATAGCAACCTCAAACTCTTGGGCTTAGGCAATTCTCTTGCCTCAGCCTCCCAAGTAGCTACAGGAGCTGAGCCAAAAAACTAAATTTTTAAAATTAAAAACGATAAAAAGATTATAGAGGAAAGAAAAAAAAAGATACTAACTTTGCAAAAAGCATTCCTAAACGCAAGAAAGAAAGTAATGGTGAAAGAAAAAGTATAAAGATACATCACCAAGAAATTTTAAGAAAATTTAAATAAAAACAATATTAATATCAAACAAAGGAAAATTCAAAGAGAAAAAATTTAGAAAGAGAAGAGAAATCTGGCTCAGCTCTTGTAGTTCAGCAGCTAGGGTGCCAGCCACATACACCGGAGCTGGCAGGTTTGAATCTAGCCAAAGCCTGCTAAACAACAATGACAAATACAAACAAAAAAAAAAAGAAAAAAATAGCCGGGTATTGTGGTGGGTGCCTGTAATCCCAGCTACCAGCTACTTGGAAGGCTGAGGCAAGAGAATCCTCTAAGCCCAAGAGTTTGAGGTTGTTGTGAGCTGTGATGCCATGGCACTCTACTCAGGGTGACAGCTTGAGACTCTGTCTCCAAAAAAACAACTCAGATTGTTAATAAAAGAAAACAACTAAAAAGATACAAGCAGTTAAGAACTTATATACATCAAACCTCATGGTATCTGCATACATAAAATAAATGGAGATAGAAAGAAAAAACGAACAAAAATCAAAACCCTGTACCCTGAAAATAATCTTTTGGACAAGTACCCATGAAATAGTCACAAGAAGTCAACATGTGTGCCGCTCCCACCCCCACACCCCTATACAGTGTTAGAAGAAAAATCAATAAATTGCAAAGACTATAAAAATAATACAGACGACATTCTGGATTACAATACAATGTCACTAGAACCAACAAAACTAGCAAATAAAAAACACTTTAAATAAATTTCAAGTTGATGAAGAAATAAATATCAAACTATAGGGTTCTCAAAAAAATAGTGAAAAGGCTGCATATAATAACTGTAAGATACTGTTAAATTAGTACTCAAAGAAAAATTCTTGGTCTTATTTCCAACAAATAAAAAAGGACATAAAGCAACTCAAGAATCTTTAAAAAAAACAAAACCCAGAGGCAGCAATAAGAAGGAATATAGTAGGAACAAAAGTAGAAATCAATGACTTTAAAATTGAACCGATAAATCCAAGGCATAGTTCTACAAAAAAGATGGACTAGTAGTTAACATACTTTTTTTTAATGTAAAAATTAAAATGCTTTTCTAAACTTAAGATATTTCTTTCTGCAGAACTCTATAAATAATAGCTGGAAAAGCTGGAGGAGAGGGAACAATTGTTTTGTTTTGTTTTTTTTCTTTTTTTGGAAACATATTCCAAGCTGTTGCCCTGGGTAGAGTGCTATGGCATCATAGCTTACAGCAACCTCAAACTCCTGGGCTTAAGCGATTCTCTTGCCTCAGCTTCCGAAGTAGCTGGGATTACAGGTGCCTGCCACAACACCCAGCTATTTTTTATTTTTTTATTTTTTGGTTGTAGTTGTCACTGTTTGGAACTGGATTCCAACCCTCCAGGTCCGGTGTATGTGGCTGGTGCCCTCGCTGATGAACTATAGGCGCTGAGCCAGACGAAGGAATAATTAAATGGTGGCCAGAGAGGAGGTAAAAAATCTAAACAGATTAATTATTTAGCATAGAAGAAATGGAGAAATTTATATAATTACCCATCAGGACTCCATAGTTTTGTTGATCAATAATACTACATACTTTTTTTTTCTATTTTACTACTATACCTTTAGGAAACATGTATAAAACCACAAAAAAAAAAAAAATTGTTTTGGGCGGCCCCTGTGGCTCAAGGAAACATGTATCTCTAAGTTTAATGGCATTTAAATTGTTGCAGAGCACAGTAAAAGATAGAACACAAACATAACAGTGTTACTCATAAGTCAGTCAAAATTCTAGTAATCCAAAATAACCAAGAACAAAGAGATATAAATTGTACTAGGAATAAAAAAGGAAGACATAACTTCAAATATAGATTCTGGAAAGACAAGAAATACTATGTACCATCTATAGAGAAAAACATAAACCCCAGCCAAACTGAACAATGTTATACCAGAGGTTGGCAAGCTCTTTCTGTAAAGGGTTACAGAGTAGACATTTCAGGCTTTGCGGACTATACCAAAAACTGAATGGTCCACAGCTACTCGGCCCTGCAACAGTAGCACAGAAGTAGCCAGGTAGATCAATGAATGGATGTGACTATGTTACAATACCATTTCATATACAAAAACAGGCAGTGGGCCAGATTTGGTCCACAGGCTGTAGTTTTCCAACCTCTAATATATGAAATACAACTTACTAAAATAGGATCACAGAAGTAGAAGGTCCTACAATATGTAACAGAAAACTTTGAAAAGGTCTTCCACAATTTACTAGTACCATGTACTAACTGATTACGCTACTGAAGCTCTAGGTCTTCCACAATTTATCTCTCTAAAAAGCCCCAGGTTTAAAAAGAAATTTTTTAAATGTGGGACACTGTGTTAAGCCCCTGTAGTCCCAGCTACTCGGAGGCTGAAATGAGAGGATCATTCATGAGCCTGGGATTTCAAGGCCAACCTGGGCAACCTAGTAAGACTCTGTCTGTAAATAAATAAATAAATAACAAAATAAAAACTAAAAAGCATCATAGGCCCAGATGACTTTGGGTGGGAGAGAGAAGGGGAAATAATGAATCCTCAGAAAATATGCAATGTTAATCTTACATAAAGTATTTGAGAACAAAGATGTACAGGTTCAAATGTCTCCACTGGATTCAAGTCTCAGCTCTGCCACTTACTAACTATATGAACATGGGCAAAGTATTTAATCACTGTGCCTCTTCTGACTCATCTGTAAAATAGAGATAGGTAGTAATACCAACACCACCACACACGGTTGTTCTGAGCTGTAACATGATATAGTGAATGCAAAGAACTGAGAGAACTAGTATTATTAATCATGTACCTAGCACATGGTTAATAATGAATGTCAGTGATTATCATTATTATCATGTAGGTAAGAAAAGAAGAATAAAGGATCACCCTAGGTTTCTGGCCTAGAATTTGGGTAGACAATGGTACAAATTACCAAGATATGAAATAGAAGACAAAAATCAACTTTGGGAAGTACATAAGAAAGAATGGGCTGAGTTTTGGATATTGTTGGGTTTGTTATTACTAAAAGATAGTTTTTTTTTTTTTTTGGAGACATGATTTCACTTTCCCACCCTCAGTGGAGTGCTATATCATTGCTCACAGCGACCTCAAACTCTTGGGCTTCAGCGATTCTCTTGCCTCAGCCTCCCAAGTAGCTAGGACTACAGATGCTTGCCACAATGCCCAGCTATTTTTTAGAGACAAGGTCTCACTTTTGCTCAGTCTGGTCTTGAACCTGTGAGCTCAGGCAATCCACCTGCCTTGGCCTCCCAGAGTGCAAGGATTACAGACGGGAGCCATCATGCCCAGACCAAAAGATAGCAATTTCTAAACATTATGATCTCAAGACCTCTCTACATTCTTAAAAATTGAGAAATCTAAATGGTTTTGTTTATGTGGATTAGACTCGTATGTATATACAGTTACTACATTAGAAGTTTAAGGCTCAGCACTTATAGCACGGGGGTTACGGTACCAGCCACATATACTGAGGGTGGTGGGTTTGAACCCGGCCGGGGTGGCGGGTGGCTGTAGTGTCAGCTACTTGGGAGACTGAGGCAAGAGAATCGCAATATTAATTATTGCAATATTAATTGGAGGTTGGAGGTTGCTGTGAGCTGTGATGCCACAGCACTCTACCCAGGGTGATATAGTGAGACTGTCTCCAAAAAAAAAAAGTTTAAGCAGAAATTTTTAAAACATTATTTCATTGAAAATAAACCACTGCAAACTGATATAAATATACTTTTTGAAAATTTACTATATTCCCCAAAACAAAATTAGTGAGAAGCATGGCATTGTTTTACATTTTTGCAAATCTCTTTAATACGTGGCTTGGCAGAAAGCAGGTAGATTCTCACATATACTTCTGCTCAATTTGTTGTATTATTTCATATTATGTTGCCTCAGTATATACTCTTGAGAGATTAAGAATAAAAAACAGCAAATAAAGTCTTCTTGAAAATAGTTTGACTTTGTGGAGCTCAGGAAAGAGTTTCAAAAAACCTTCCAGGGGTCCTATCCTCAGATCAATTTTGAGAACGACTGCTATAGGACATTCATGCATAGAATGTAACTGAATATGTGGTTCTAAAGTTCAAAAGGTCTGCACTAAAAATATGGATTTAGGATTCAATATGCAGGTGGAAAAAGAAGTCAATAGAGTTGTAGAATCAGAAGGGCAAAACTTGAAAAAAGGGTTTAAGCAACTGTAAGAAGGGAAGTAAAGGCAAGAATAAGTCATAATTGCCAGAGCAACAGAAGAGGAACTGTTGATTTTAATGAATGGCTAGACTATCTATCTAGCTATTCTAGCAGGACTACTTTCCTCAATTTCTCCTAATCCCTCTCAGCCAACAGGCCCAATAGACTACCTCCTTGATTAAATTCAAATGCATCGGGCATCGCCTGTGGCTCAAGGAGGAGGGCGCCAGCCCCATATACCAGAGGTGGCGGGTTCAAATCTGACCCTGACCAAAAAAAAAAAAAAAAAACCCCGCGAAAAAGAAAAAAAAAAACAGATCTAAAATTCAAATGCATCCTTGAGTTTTCAATGTCACTGTTATAATTTAGGCCCTCATCTCTATCCTCTACCTGCCTCAAGTTATCTATGTCTTAAAATCACTTTCAGAATTAATCAAAACTCCTTGGATGGCTCCTGTCTACCATTTTTCGAGATGTATATCCTCCTACATCCACAATGATTTCATTCTCTTTTATCAACACACCAAACACTTACCCCAAGGGGTACCATGCTCTTTCATTTCTTTTGTCCAAAATACCTTAATACCTTTCTTACAAATTTTTCTGTTCATCTTGCCTAGGATGAACCCCACTCCCAGACTGAACTTATCTTAGAAGCATTTTATAAAAATCAATTTTTCCTCCTCCATTCTGATAAAACTCTTCAAAAATTCCTTACATTCCAGTCAATGTGCTCTTTAAGAGATAGATTTTTATTTCTCCTTCATTTTATCACTACCATCCCCTATACCAATCTGGCAAATGCTCGAGAACTGTTGGTTGAATGAATAATTAAATAGTTGTCAGTATATACAAAATGACCAAATCTGAAGAACAACAGAGAACAACACCGAGGATTAAACACTGTAGAATATCAACATTCTAGAGGGGGAATAATCGAGAATCAGTAGAGAATTCAAAGCAACATTTTCCTAAACTGTGCTCCAAATCAGGACATTCCATTTTGTAAAACAATAAAATAGCCCAATAATACAATTAAATTATTATCTTTTGCTAAGTTTTACTACTTCATGAGCTTTCTAATATTTCTTATATAAAATAACATTGCATAAGCCTAAAACTATTTTAAAAAATAAAACATAAATTGAGGCAGAGTGCAGTGACTCACACCTGTAATCCTGGCACTCTGGGAGAGCTAAGAGAGGAGATAGAGACCAGCCTGAACAAGAGCATGTGCAAGACCCCTTTCTCTATTAAAAATGGAAAAATCAGCTAGGCATCATGATGCACACCTGTAGTTCTAGCTACTCAGGAGGCTGAGCCAAGAGGATTGCTTGAGCCCAGTAATTTGAGGTTACAGTGAGCTACAAAGACAGCCACTGCATTCTGTCCAGGGCAACAGAGTGAGACTGAGGGGTGCTGGTGTAGGTGAGAGGGATCAGAACAAACAAAATTTGCCCTGTACTGAAGTGAAAAATCAAAGATAGGCTCCATGCCTGTAGCTCAGTGAGTAGGGTGCCAGCCACATACACCAAGGCCGGTGGATTTGAGCCTGGCCTGGGCCTGCTAAACAACAATGACAACTGCAACCAAAACATAGCCAGGCATTGTGGTAGGCGCCTGTAGTCCCAGCTACTTGGAAGGCTGAGGCAAGAGAATTGCTTAAGCCCAAGGGTTTGAGGTTGCTGTGAGCTGTGACACCACAGCACTCTACTGAGAGCAACATAGTGAGACTCTGTCTCAAAAAAAGAAAAGAGAAATCAAAGAAATAGACTAATATCCGAAGTTCTAAATATATATCTAAGTGTTAAATTTGTGAAAACACCATTTTAATATTTGCTTCTTTAAATCTTGAAAATAACATTTTGTTATTTTATTATGTTTATTTCAAAAATCATTTAATAAATAAACTTCACTTTGACTATCTTCAAGTTTAATAGAAATAATTTAAATATGAACTGAAAAAATTTAAATATGAAATAGAAATAATTTAAATATGAATGTTAATCATCTTTGATTACTATCAATTCCCCAAACATGAATTTCCATGCTTAGGACCACAAGCACTTAAAATTACTCCTGTACTTCCAAAGTCTACAATTGAGCCCAGTAATTTGAGGTTGGAAGGAGCTGTATAGTTTTCATATTGGCTACACTGTAAGTCTTCTAAAATACTGGCAGACAATTAGGTTAAATTCTGAATGCTTCATGTTTAAAAATCCTTAAAGTACAAATGTCCAAACGATATTTTTTATAAGTATGATCTGCAGATAAACAGTCTTTAAAATCTTCATTATAGGCAATTATTTTCTGCTCTTCCAAGTTGGATTTGAGGCCCAATAACTTAAATTCCATATTCTTTTTTTTTTGGGGGGGGGGGCAGAGTCTCACTGTGTGGCCCTGGATAGACTGCCATGGTGTCACAGCTCACAGCAACCTCAAACTCTTGGGATTAAGCGATTTTCTTCCCTCAGCCTCCCAAGTATCTGGGACTACAGGTGCCCGCCATAAACCCCAGCTATCTATCTTCTTGTATTTTAAGTGGGGACCAGAGGGGAAAGAAGTAGCCAGGTAGTAGAACAATGCAAAGAGCAGTTCTAATCAATTAATCAAATTTATTTAAAACATGGCCAAACATAGCCTCCAGCATAGTAGATGATTTATAATATACTTCCCCTATATAATATACATTGCTGTCTCATACTAACTTCTGTCAGTTCTGGAATACTAAAGGGCACAGAGGGGAAGACTGGCTTTTAAGCTGATACACATTAAGATGCAGTGCTAGAATTTCTGTTGTGGATAAATGGCTGCAGCTTCAAGTGCCACTAGTCAATCTGGAAAATGCGAAAGATGTGCCAATACACTAAGTTCTGCCAATTCTTAGCAAGTAGTCTGAATTAAATGGCTGTTTGAAAACTTTAAAACTAAGATTTAAAAACTAGAATGAAATATAACAAACTGTATTTATATTTTATATAAGCACAAGCAAGTTTTAATATTTTGGTTGAAAAATACTTAAGACAAAAACACCAAACAGCAAAATTTCAAAAACAATCAGTTCAGCTGGGTGTAGTAGGTCACTCCTGTAATCTTAGCACTCTGGGAGGCTGAGGCAGGAGGACTGCTTGAGCTCAGAAGTTTGAGACTAGCCAGAACAAGAGCAAGAGCAAGACCCTGGCTCTACTAAAAATAGAAAAATTAGCCCAGCATTACAGTGGGCACCTGTAGTCTTAGCTACTCCAGACGCTGAGGCAAGGTATCCCTTGAATCCAGGAGTTTGAAGCTGCTGTGAGCTATGCTGATGCCAGGGCACTCTAGCCTAGGGAATAGAGCGAGACACTGTTTGGGGGGAAAAAAAAATCAGTTTAAATTTAGATTATCAAATTTAAAATAAATATTAAAATGAATTCACTTAGTTTTAATTCACTTCACAAATTCCAGAGATATGGGAAGTAAATACTTTTCTAGGTCTTGGGGAAGCACCCAATTCCATTCCCTCAAAGGACTCTATCTTCTACCCCAGTATTTCCTATCTTAAATTATTTCCTATCTTAAATTATCACAAAGAGAAACACAGCTGATTTGTCTTGATAGAATCCTCCATGTCCTTAGATCATTGAATAAGATATTTTCCAGAGCTTCTTCAACTAATGAAATTCAGAATGAAGCCATCTTATTACCAAATTCTGCTCTTCGGTATAATGTCTGAGCAAGTTCTATCTGTTCTAAATTATAGGATCTTCTTTTAGAAGTGGAGAACACCCACAATATTCAAATGTGGTTAATTTCAAAATCTTTGGTTAATCTGCCCATTGAGTCTCATTTAAGCATGTAAGACTCAAAAAAGTACGATGATCTATTTTTCAGGTATAGGCCCACCCTTTCGAAGAAAAAAACATCAGATTACCCATTCATTAGTCTCTCTTCTGTAATAGACAATTCTACAACAGTGATCCTCAAACTGGCTTAATTAGAACCTGTTAGGAGCAACAGATTCTTCAGCTTCACAGACTTACTAATCAGAATCGGAATTTCTTAACAAGTAGCTCAGCCAAAACAGTTAATACTATAAAATGATAATGTTTAAAAAAGCTTTTAGAAAATATAGGCAAAATTTTTCTAAAGCTGGATATAATTGAAGAGCAAAAACATTGGTGAATTTGATAAAATAAAATTATTATACAGTGGTGTATATTTTATTTTTTCAAACATGTATGTTCCAAATTAAAAGGCAAACTGGTTACCCTCAATGAATCCCCACCCCACGTCCCTAAAAAAGAGCAAATTGTAAAATACTAGTTTTTTAGAACAAATTAATGAGGTATCCATTCCCTTCCTTCCCACCCTCCACATCTTCACTTGACCTAATCTATGGAAAAGATATCCTTACTAGGCCTACCACAGGGAAGCATCCAACAGTCACCAGAGTTTAGGACTGAAGTTCAAACTAATAATGCAAATGTTACTTAATTTTGTTTTCCTCCTTCTAAATACTACATCTTCTATGTATGTGTCCCCTATGGGGCCTGGTACTGGGTAAAAATTTAGATATTCCTGCCTGGTATCTCATCTTTAGAATGACTTCATACATGTGAAGTAGCCCATAACATTGGAAATATTTGCATCAAATACATTGATGAAATGCTAGTAAGTTCATTAGATCACTGTAAATTGCTAACAAAAACTCTAGGCCATCCAGGCACGGTGGCTCACACCTGTAATCCTAGCACTCTGGGAGCCCGAGGTGGATGGCCTGCCTGAGCTCACAGGTTCAAGACCAGCCTGAGCAAGAGCAAGACCCCATCTCTAAAAATAGCCGGGCATTGTGGTGGGCGCCTATAATCCCAGCTACTTGGAGGACTGAGGCAAAAGAATCGTTTCAGTCTAAGAGTTTGAGGTTGCTGTGAGCTATGACACCACAGCACTCTACCCAGGGTGACAAAGTGAGACTCTAAGAAAACAAAACTCTAGGCCCATGCTTTAAAGGGGCAAATAATAATGGGCAATTTATAAAAAGAAAAAAGTACAAGTGATTAAGCAGAGTATTACATTTTACTGACAAGTATATTAAGTCAAAGGGAAAAGTATCAATTTTGATCAAACAAATTTATAAAAATGATATATCCATTCTCATGTTGTACTACTCCTTGCACTGTGGCAAAAATACTATACTATGATTTACCTTTGCTGGGTTATACTGGTGGTGGTTCTTCTTTTTTGAGGAGGGAATTTCTTTAATAGTTGCTAAAAAGCTACTCCATCTGGGGGAGGAAGAACCCTAAAGTAACTGGAGAAATTGGTAGCATGTTGTTTCAAGGGGCTGAAGAGTTACGAAGATATTACAAAAACCACAGTGGTGAAAATTAAAATTCACCATGCGTTGGGTGGATGCCAGGAAAAATATGTTATCTCTTTATCTTCATCATGATCCTATAAATTTAAAGTAATGTACTCATTTTATAGGTGAGGCAAATATGGTTCAAAAGAAGGCTACTCATGCTCAAACATCTAGTAAATGACAATGCTAAAATTTAAAATAAAATCTGACCACCAAAACATATGTTCCTTTTAGTATACATTAAGTTTTATATTCACAGCAAAAACAAACTCTAAAAATAAAGGAATGGCTAATTACAGATTCACCACCTCAAAAATTAATGGCTAGTCATTCAACCTAAGGCTTTTCTCATGTCTACTTCTTGTCTTGTTTGTTCTGCTTGGTCTTATCGCAGCCATCTAAAGGTACAAAATCTGTCATATCTAAAATTTGTATGATTTACTAGCATTTCTAAGCAAACATGCCTATCTTTTCAGAAATGAATCTTGCCTAAAGCAAAAAGGGGTCTTCAGCACTCTTCAGGTTTTTTTTTTTTGGAGACAAGAGTCTCACTTTATTGCCCTGGGTAGAGTGCTATGGCATCATAGTTAACAGCAACCTCAAACTCCTGGCCTGCAGGAATCCTTTCTGCCACAGCCTTCAAAGTAGCTGGGGCTACAGGCACCTGCCACAACCCTGGCTACTTTTTGTTAGAGTTGGGGTCTGCTCTAGCTCAAGCTAGTCTCAAACTCCTGAGCTCAAGCAATCCATTCACCTTGGCCTCCCAAAGTGCTGAGATTACAGGTGTGTAAACCTAGACTTAAATTTGGAATCACATCCAGTCTTTCTAGTATTAGTTAATACCAACCTTTAGTACTAATGTCATGATTTCTACTATGTAGACTATGGAGAAAAACAGTAAACTAAGCCCCAATTCTAACAGCCGAACCACTCAACCTGTGTGACAGAAATGAGTTATAAGGAAACAGAGTAACCAAACTTTCTAAGATTGTGATTTTTTACTCTGAGGGAACTCTTTTGTTCACCCTAATACCCCCCACAATTTTCACTTTCTTTTTTCTTTGGGACAAACTCCAACTTTATTATTTTGGTTCATCATGAAGAGTTTCAGGGCACCAGATACGTGTATATGGTAGTCTCCATCACTCCTGGCATCAAGATTCTGACTTGGGCTAGGACTTGCATTAAGTCTTGGCAACAATCCCAGGAACTCACTCCTCCCTCAATTCACCTATAGTCTCTCTGCCATTAGCCTAATTTTTCTCCTTTGCCACCTGTGGTTCAGCTACTGCATCTCCATTTTCTTCATGTCCCTTTTTGGGCCACTGTCAAACTTTGGCAGCTTCTTTTTTTTTTTTTTGAGACTGAGTCTTACTATGTCACCCTCAGTAGAGAGCCTCAGCATCACAGCTCACAGCAACCTTACTTGGGCGTAAGTGATTCTCTTGCCTCAGCCTCCCAACCAGCTGGGACTACAGGTGCCCACCACAACACCCGGCTATTTTTTTGTTGCATTTGTTATTATTGTTTGCAGGCCCGGGCTGGGTTTGAACCAGCCAGCTCCAGTATAATACATGGCTGGTGCCCCAGCTGCTGAGCTACAGAAGCGGAACCAGCTTACTTCCTTTTGTCTCCCTTTTTCTTGGCCAGGTCAGAGGACATGGTGATGAACCACGGGGGTAGGTTACTCTTCTTTCAAGAAGCTGAGCCTCGCTGCTTGGCCTCTGCACAAGTATCACTTTCTATCCGTTACTGTTACATGCTTAAAGTCACAATCTACTTGGGCCTCAATTTTCTCCTCTGAAAATCTATGCAGTACGGTAACCCCCATCAAACTATCAAAGCTCCTGAAATTCATGACAGTAGGAAGCTATTATGAATATAGCTGAGAAACTTAAGGTCCTATGGATTCTCAAAAAAGGAAAACTAGAAACTAGTAAAAAATAAAACTAGTGGCGGTGCCTCAAGGAGAAGGGCACTGGCCTCATATACCAGAGGTGGCGGGTTCAACCCCGGCCCCGGCCAAAAATTGCAAAAATAAATAAATAAATAAAAATAAAACTAATAAAACCCATATGACTCAGCAATTCTCTTCTGTGTACATAGTAGTCGTCCTCTTTTATCCACAGTTTTGCTTTCCAAAATTTCAGTTATCTGTGGCCAACCACAGTTTACAAATAGGGTAGGATACTACAGTATAATAAGACATTTTGAGAGACAGAGGCACCACATTCTTGTAACTTTTATTATACTATACTGCTACAACTGTTGTACTTTATTAAGTCATTGTTGTTAATGTCTTACCGTGCCTAACTTAAAAATTAAACTTTATCAAATAGCCAGGTGTTGTGCCCGGCACCTGTGGTCCCAGCTACTTAGGAAGCGGAGGCAGGAAAATGGCTTGGGCCCAGGAGTTTGAGGTTGCTGTGAGCTGTGATGTCACAGTACTCTACCCAGGGTGACAGCTTGAGGCTCTGTCTCAAAAAATTAAAAAAAAAAATTAAACTTTATCACAGGTAAGTAGGTATATGAAAACACAAAGTATATATAGAGTTTAGTACTTTCTGAGGTTTCAGGTACCCATTGGGAGTCTTGGAATGTATCCAAGACTACTGAACATCCAAAGTAAATCAAATCAGCACCTTATAGAGCTGAGCGCCTATGTTCATTGTAGCATTTTTCTCAACAGCCAAGATATGAGAAAGGCTAAGTGTCCATTGAGAAATGAAGAAACCAGGGGCGGCGCCTGTGGCTCAGTGAGTAGGGCGCCGGCCCCATATGCCGAGGGTGGCGGGTTCAAACCCAGCCCTGGCCAAACTGCAACAACAAAAAAAAAAATAGCCGGGCGTTGTGGCGGGCGCCTGTAGTCCCAGCTGCTCGGGAGGCTGAGGCAAGAGAATCACGGAAGCCCAAAAGTTAGAGGTTGCTGTGAGCTGTGTGATGCCACGACACTCTCTACCTGAGGGCGGTACAGTGAGACTCTGTCTCTACAAAAAAAAAAAAAAAAAAGAGAAATGAAGAAACTGTACTATATATACACGATGGAATATTACTCAACTGTAAAAAAGGAGAACCTACCATTCACCACAACACGGATGAGTGTGGAAAAGTAAAATAAGCTAGACACAGAAATAAAATAAAAATACTGCATGATCTCACTTACATGTGGAATCTTTTAAACAAAAAAGTCAAATACATAGAAACAGAGTACAATGGTAGTTACAAGGGTAGGAATGGAAGAGAAAGGGAAGATGTAGGTCAGAGGGTATAAATTTACAGTTATGTAGGATGAATAAGTCTAGAGATCTACTGTATGCCACAAGGAATAGTTAATACTACTGTATTGTAACTGGAAATTTGCTGAGAGATTTTAGGTGCTCTTAACACACACAAAAAGGTAACAACATGAGATAATGGACAAGCTGTTAATTTGTTTGACTGTAATCTTCATTGTGTATATGTGTATCAAAACATTTTTGTATGCCTTAAATACCTATAATAAATAGCTCTTACAGAGGTTACAGGTAAACCCATGAACGCCCATAAACATATGTTCACCTTTACTAAAACAAAGCCAAGAAGAGAATGGAAGTACAATGGGAGCAGAGATTCGGGGTTTGTTTTGTTTATGCTTATCGCCAGTGACCATAACAGTACATAAAACAAGCTTGACACACAATAAATATTTCATGAATAATGAAGAAAATAATAGCATTTTACAAAAGCTAAGTTTGAAATAATGGATAACTACACAATTATTTTCCATTTACCTTTGTTTCCCAAGATGGCCTCATAAGATGGTAAAACGTGGCTGAGACTAGCAGTGGTGATTTAAAGAAAAAGTAAGGAACAAATTACTCCATTAATAGTAAGAAAGGGGCAAATTAAACACTTTTCTTCCTTCACCACAAACTGAGTCATCTCAGTCATATTTTAAAAGTTGAACTGTAATGTTATTGAATTTATTAGACACTAAGCACAACAAAAGGGACTTTACTATTGCCAAAGCCCTTCAGAAGGGCTCTGCCCAACTTTTCGGAATGAAGGAGACTATGTGGTTTTTAAGCAAAATTCTCTTTACACCTCCTTCAGAGTTGCAGCAAAAACACTTCAAAAATGATTTAGCACTCTAATTTTGCCGATACAAGCCAAAGCATGGAGAAAGCCTTTGTACCAGTATCTTGCTTGGTCCTCAAAATTCTTGCTCATTTTAATCAATACCCGAAGATGCAATAAACAATTTAAGAGCCAATCCCTCCTCACTCATTGCTAGTAGTCAAATCCTCTCTGAATTCAATTATGCTGGTGCTGCAATTTTTTTTATTTGTTTGTGTTCAATCGGCAGGGCAACACTGTAAAATCTGTTAGAAGATCTTTCTTGATTACTTTTAAGAGAAGAGTCTCATTTTGGGGCTAGGCAGGATGTCTCACACCTGTAATCCTAGCAAGATGGGAGAACGTTTGATGTCAAGTGTTTCAGACTACCCTGAACAAGAATGAGACCCTGTGTCCACAAAAATAGAAAAAATTAGCCAGGCATGGTCGTGAACACTTTAGTTCCATCCACTCAGGAGGCTCAGGTAGAAGAATCCAGAAGTTTAAGGTTGTAGTAAGCTATAATAACACCACTGCACTCTAGCCCGGGTGACAAATCCCGAGATGGGGTGGGAGTGAGAGGGAAGGAGGGAAATGCTTTTTTTTTTTTTTTTATTTGTTTGTTTGTTTTGTTTCTGGGAGACAAGAGTCTCATTTTGTCACCCTTAGTAGAGTGCCATGGCATCGCAGCTCACAGCAACCTCAAACTCAAACTGGTGGAAGTGAGAGAGACAGAGAGGGAAGGAGGGAAATGCTTTTTTGTTTGTTTTGTTTCTGGGAGACAAGAGTCTCATTTTACTACCCTTGGTAGAGTGCCATGGCATCATAGCTCACAGCAACCTCAAACTCCTGGGCTCAAGTGATTCTCTTGCCTCAGCCTCCCACATAGCTGGGACTACAGGCACCCACAACAATGCCTGGTTAGTTTTTAGAGATGAGGGTCTCACTTCTTGCTCAGACTAGTCTCGAACGCCTAAGCTCAGGCAATCCACATATCTCAACCTCCCATAGTGAGTGGAATCATGCCTGGCCCATTGTTTCAGTTCATTCAATGACTATTATTGCAGTATGGGTAATGATGTGCCCTTCCCATTTTGTTTCCAATATAATGTAGGAGCTGTTTTTAAAGAAACAGAGCAGTAGAGCCCAACAGAAATAAGAGTCGAGGAATTCATTAGCTGTATAACCACTGAACAAGTTACCTAACTTTTCTTAGCCTCAGTTTTACCTGTTAAGTGGCAATAGTACTATCTACTTTCATGTGGCTGCTGAAGGGATTAAATGCAGACTTAAATTTTACTAGCACTCTCTGATGAAGCCCTACTCCCACATCAAGTTTTATGTATGTATGTGGGACAGAGTCTCACTTTGTCGCCCTCAGTAGAGTGTCATGGCATCACAGCTACAGCAACCTCAAACTACTGGACTCAAGAGATCCCCTTGCCTCAGTGTCCTGAGTAGCTGGGACTACATGTGCCCACCACAATGCCACAAGTTTTAGAAATGGGGTCTCACTCTTACTCAAGCTGGCCACATCAGATTTTAAATATCTACTGCCTGAAGTCCCAGAGTACCCACAGCCTGCTGCATGGTCTCTCCCTTGTGTCCCACAAATTCCCAAAATTCAGTAACTAAAAGGATACTCTTAACACATTCAGAAGCATTTAAGACCCTGCTCTACCATGTGCTCTAAATTGCTTTTGTTCATTCATTAAATATTCAGAATATTTTCCTGATTAAATGAAGCATAGTGCCTGGCACTTAGTTCAGAGCTAGCTATAATATACACAACATGATCTGACATGCATCTAACTCGACAGCTCTTGAATATTTGGGTCATTCTCTAGATCAATTGATTTAAGGAATAAAATTGTATCTGAAAGATAAATATTAAGGTTAGAATTCAATTAGAAGTATAGTTTCCAGGCGGTGCTTGTAGCTCAGTGGGTAGGGCGCTAGCTACATACACTGAGGCTGGCAGGTTCAAACCCAGCCTGGGCCAGCTAAACAACAATGACAACTGCAACAAAAATAAAACAGCCAGGCATTATGGTGGGCGCCTGTAGACCGAGCTACTTGGGAGGCTGAGGCACGAGAATCACTTCAACCCAAGAGTTGAAAGTTGCTGTGAGCTATGACGCTACAGCACTCTACTCAGGACAACAGCTTGAGTCTCTGTCTCAAAAAAATAAAAAAAAAAGAAGATGGGCGGCGCCTGTGGCTCAGCAAGTAGGGTGCCGGCCCCATATGCCAAGGGTGGCGGGTTCAAACCCAGCCCCGGCCAAACTGCAACAACAAAAAAAATAGCCGGGCATTGTGGCGGGCACCTGTAGTCCCAGCTACTCGGGAGGCTGAGGCAAGAAAATCGCTTAAGCCCAGGAGTTAGAGGTTGCTGTGAGCCGTGTGATGCCACGACACTCTACCCGAGGGCGGTACAGTGAGACTCTCTCTACAAAAAAAAAAAAAAAAAAGAAGAATACTTTCCAATAGTGGCAGAACAAAATAAAAAAAAAATGCTTGGTTCAATTTCATATGAGTTTTTAATTAACCCAGGAAGTAAAAAGCAGTAATAAACCATGCTCTCCTATTTGAGCATCAGAAAATAAAAGAACATCTTAATCCTTTTTTTTTTTTTTGCAGTTTCTGGCTGGGGCTGGGTTTGAACCCACCACCTCCAGCATATGGGGCCAGCGCCCTACCCCTTTGAGCCACAGGTGCCGCCCAACACCTCACTTAATCCTTTTTTCTATATTTCTGCTTCTCAACAGATCTCCCCAGGCTTTCCTTACAAGATCAGGAGGTTGTTATTCTTTGGAATATAGGTTGCTCATGACACCACCTAAATAAAGCATTGACAATGATATGCTTGGGAGAGGGGCAGGGGAGGAAAAAAGGCGGGAGAAAATGAGCTGTCAAAAATCAACAGTACTTATTCTTTTGCAAGGAATGTATTAATATTATACAATCAACATGCTTCCCCAAGAAAGCCAGTGTCAAAGTTAAAAAGCTGTTTAAAAAAATTACTTTTATTCTTAATCAAGTTCCCAAAGACATTCTGAAGATGGGACATTAACTCCTTCCCTGTCTTTACATTACATAATAAAATTTATCCATCCTTATACCTCATTATAAATTTTTAGTACTTTACTCCTCTGCCATTTCAAGGAGACACTTATATGTGTGTGTGTGTGTATATATATATATATGACATTTTAAATATTCATGCTCCTTAGAGTTTTTCAAAGTTCAAGTCACAAGGTATGAATAAAACTCTCAAGAATTTCCTCATGTCATTCATTAGTCTGGTCTATGTTTTTATTAGAAGAGTCATGAATCCACTGCCACAAAGAAGTATCTAACTGTATTCATTTAAGAAAGCTAGTCCAGATCTTACTTTAATTTACGCTACTTTACAAAACTCCAACTTTTATAAAAACAGTTTTACCATTGAGTGGCAGCCACATTAACTGGAAAGGGCAGTAGTCACAGAAAAAAACGAGCTCATTAAGACAGATTCTACATAGAAGGTGCCACAGCCTAACTAGTTATGCTCAATCTAAACACCAAAATCTTTTTTTTTTTTCATTCAGTTGGTTACTTCTTTTCATGTATTCAAAAATCATGCAGTCGAGTTTCCCACATTTGGGGAAATCACAGGGGTCAGCACATCCAGAGTGCAATGGATAAGCCTTGTCCTGGGAAAACCACCTTCATGATCATGGTATCTCCCCTGCCAGGTAAGGTGAACACCAAAATCTTGATTATAACCATCAAGAAGGCTTAAGAGTTAATGCTGGCAGCGGGCACCTGTAGTCCCAGCTACTAGGGAGGCTGAGGCAAGAGGATCACTTAAGCCCAAGAGTCTGAGGTTGCTGTAAGCTATGATGCTATAGCACTCTACCCAGGATCACAAAATGAGACTGTCTCAAAAAAACAAACAAACAACAAAAAAACCCAGCTCAGCACCCATAGCACAGTGGTTACGGTGTCAGCCACATACACCAAGGCTGGAGGGTTCAAGCCCGGCCCGAACCTGCTAAACAACAATGACAACTGCAATCAAAAATAGCCAGGCACTGTGGCAGGCACCTGTGGTCCCAGCTACTCAGGAGGCTGAGGTAAGAGAATTGCTTGAGCCCAGAATTGCTGTGAGCTGTGACGCCACAGCACTCTACTGAGGGTGACATAGTGAGACTCTGTCTCAAAACAAACAAACCAAACAACAAAAAGACTTAATGCTGTCAGTCCCTCAGTCACATTAGCCCTAAAATACTTGACAGCCACATGTGGCTAACCTTTTTATACAGATTCTGTAATACAAAAAGACAAAAAAAGCTGTTGACAATATGAACTGGAAATCTGAACTGGCAGGCTCTTCTGATTTTTACATGTTGGCAATCAATTAAAAACTTTCAAGATAATAATAAAAACACTAGAGACCAGGGAAAACTGACAACTACATGCCTATGAACCTAGGACAGAAAATAGTTACAAAAAAAAGTGGTGACCTCTAGATAAAGTCTGGAGTTTAGTTATTATTAAGCTGGCTTTTTAGTTTTGACAAATGTACCACAATAATGTAAGGTGCTAGTAATGGGGTTAAATGAATGAAGTCTACATGAGAACTCTCTGTACTACTTTTCAACTTTTCTTTAAATCTAAAATTATTCCAAAATAAATAGTTAAAAAAATAAAAATAAAAATAACACTGAGTGGGCCAAACTTGCCTGTTAAGTCTCCAGTTTGTAACCTCTAATCACTGTGAACCCCAAACTATAAACACTACAAATATATTAATATATACCACAAAAAAAAAAAATACGTTTTCATGAATCAGGAAAAGCATAGCCAAATATGAAGGGAACCACTGTCAAAAGAAGGATGAAGCGAGTGAAACCAATGGCAAAACAATATAATAAATTTTGACATGTCATATATTCAGTCTAACATTCTCAGAGTTATGGAAAAATCTAATAAAAACAAGACCCAACTATGTTCTTAATTCATGTAAGAATGTAAGAGGATAACTTACATTTATAAATGATATAAACAGTAGGTATTCAAAGATCACGATCATGGGTCAGAATACCTGACAGAATATAATGGGGTACCCAAATTTAAGATACATATTAACATCCTAAGAAACTAAAAAGGGAAAGATTGATGGTAGTTGGACTGAGTGACCTATTAGAAGATGAACTCTCAAGAGAGGTTTACAAAAGCCATGATAAAGACATTCCTGGCTGAGAAACTGGATCAAGAAGAAACAGGAATAAATATAAATGCTCTAAAAAGAACAGGGAGTGATGGGAAGCAGATCATGGGAGGTCAGATTAAAGAGGGCCTTGAAAGCTGAGCAGAGGAGTATGGTCTCGAAGCACCAACTAAGAGTGACAACTTAACATTCCTATAAAGTGGAGTGGTGTGAGAAAGTGGAGTATTAGGAAAACTAATTTGGTAATGTTCCTACTTATCTGGTAATGTTCCTGTGTATTATTTTGCATCCCTGTAACTGTCTTAGCTATCTAGATTCAAAGCCACAGTATCCCCTTAAATTCCACTTCCAATCTCACCATCTGCCAGTCCTGCCAATTATACCTCAAGCATCGATCATCAATCTTTTACACACACACACACACACCCCACTAATACCTCAGTTCGAATCTTTATTACCCTCTCCATTGCTTTCCTTCTCTTTCTAACCTTGTTTTTACTGGTGACAGCCACTATTGACAAAGACAGGTTCTTAAAGCATAGCTTATAATCATGACAAGCACCTTTGCTAGCTCCTCACTCTTAACTAGTGCCCCTACTTCCAGGCCTATAGTCTGTCACTTCCCAATACCCCTATGCAAGAGACAAAAGCTGCAAACTCATATTCCCTGTTGCAATCTACCTGTCTCCTCTGCCTAGAAGGCCTTTCTTCTCCTAGCTCTATCATTCAAATCCCTATCTATCTTTCAGCCAGCATTTTTCATTTACAGGGGTTATTACCTTTTTAAAAAGAAAGAAAAAGAAAAAAACAAACCAAGTTGCTCCCCTGCTTAAGCTCGTCAGAGGCTCCTGACTGCCTACAAAATAAAGTCAGTCCAAGCTCCTCTTTGATCTAACCCCTGTTTATTTCTTCAACTCTGCCCACATAGTGCTGGGTATTTACATTCTAAGAACACCACCGCTGCATATTACATCACAATCATTTCTTTTCTCTGTACTGATCCTGTTGCCATTTCTGTCTATGGCCATTTCGTATTCTTTTTTTTTTCTTTCTTTCTGGAGAGATGGGATCATCTTATTATGTCACCTAAGATGGCCTCAAACTTCTGGGCTCAAACAATTCTTCTGCCTCAGCCTCCAAGCAGTTGGGATTACAGACACATACAACCATTCTGGTTTATTTAATCTTTTAAGACTCAGTCATAAAGAGGTCTTCCTTAACCCTGTGTTAGGTTAATCATCATAACTTTGTGGTCCAGGACAGCTTGCATGACTTTTAGTTTAGTCAAATTACATTATAATGCACTATGTTTGGGTATGCAATCCCATTGCTACCCTCTCTCCAGTAAAATATAAGGTACAACTATCCTTACTCTTATACAAAGGAACTTAATACATGCTAATACATGCTTAATACATGCTTTTACTGGCACTGACCTCTAATAAAGATAGGCAGCATTGTAAGGGCATACACCAACCAAATGCAGAGATCAAGCTGTCGCCCTGGGTACAGTGCTGTGGTGTCACAGCTCAGAGCAACCTCAAACTCTTGGGCTCAAGTGATTCTCTTGCCTCAGCCTCCCAAGTAGCTGAGACTACAGGCGCCTGCCACAAGGCCCGGCTATGGTTTCGTTGTAGTTTGTCATTGTTGTCTGGTGGGTCGGGCCTGGATTCGAACCAGCCAGCTCCGGTGTATATGGCTGGCACCCTAGCTGCTTGAGCTACAAGCGCCGAGCCCTTCTACATTTCTTTACCAAATAGTTAATTCCTGGGAGGATGAAGGACTCCTGACTCAGGACTTGAGAAGGAATTAGGCTCCTGTTTCTTTGTTTGGGGTATACTAAGCACTGTTCAACATGACACAATGGCCATAAAATTGGCAATCTACTACTTTTTTTTTTTTTTTTGAGACAGAGTTTCACTATGTTGCCCAGTAGAGTGCCCTGGCGTCACAGCTCACAGCAACCTCAATTCCTGGGCTTAAGCGATTCTCTTGTCTCAGTCTCCCAAGTAGCTGGGACTACAGGCGCCTGCCACAACACCCAGCTATTTTTTAGTTGCAGTTCTCATTGCCATTTGGCAGGACTGGGCTGGGTTCGAACCCACCAGCTCCGGTGTATGTGGCTGGCACCCTAGCCGCTGAGCTATAGGCACTGAGCCAGCAATCTACTATTCTAAGCAATAATATGGAGATGCCACTATCTGCCTATAAAGAGTGGGGGGGTCAACAGTACCCAGAGAACAAGAAATAAAGCAGGCAGAATGCCCAAGGAATGGTGGAGTCCTGGAGGTAATCCCACACAAGAAGGATTTTAAAAGGAAGACTGAAGGGAAGGTACCTGTGCTCAAAGACTCAAAACAAGGGAATATGCTAGGAACTGATGTTTATCCTAGAAGACAATGTTAAGGTAGGTCTTGAGGCAGTATATTCTAACTGCAGCAATACACACCACAATAAACCATAAAACCCCAATGGATGACTCCAAGGTACTTATCACTGAAGGGGTCTGTTCCCACCCTCTGTTTCTTTCATACTCTTCTCTCTCCCATCCTGGAGCTGAATAAAAATGCATACAAACAACCTTGCTTTAATGAAAAAATGAATAAAAAATAGCTTTAAACAACGTACCTTTGATTTTTTGTTCAGTGGCCTAAAATAAAAACAAACAAACAAAAAACAATGTAAATATGAAACTGAAAGAAATGGACTGTTATGATAAAATGCTCATATATTACTATTATATAAACATATACACTTTTATTAAGTAAGGAATCTGTCATTTAGATGAACTGTATAGGAAAAGATATGCAAAGAAAGCATGCTTTTCCCATAGATGTGCCCCATTGTCCTTGACACTATTATTAATAAAAACTAATGAATTTTTTTAGATACAAAGCATAGAAGACATCATTGCACAATATAATTTTTAAAACAGGAGCTGTACTTTTCTCATCATCTCAAAAATGATTTTCATATATATAACTGTCACCTTTACATTTAATGGATTTAGTAAGGTTTATTTAAATGGCTTCCAAAATTATTATAAATGATAAAAGATGAATTAAGTTTTCTGAAAGAAAAGCTATATATAATCACTTTAGCCAAATTAGTAATAAATTTAGCTTGAGGAGGTTAGACTGCTATTACAGTCACACATAGTCAACTTTAAAGTATTTCTGATACATCTGACAATTCATTAAAAAATTAAACTCACAGGGCGGCGCCTGTGGCTCAGTGGGTAGAATGCTGGCCCCATATACTGAGGGTAGCGGGTTCAAACCCGACCCCAGCCAAACTGCAACAAAAAAAATTAGTCGAGCGTTGTAGTGGGTGCCTGTAGCCCCAGCTACTCGGGAGGCTGAGCCAAGAGAATCACCTAAGCCCGGGAGTTGGAGGTTGCTGTGAGCTGGGTGATGTCACAGCACTCTACAAAGGGCGATAAAGTGAGACTCTGTCTCTACAAAAAAAAAAAATTAAACTCATATAAACTCTGTTTTCATTGCTTTCTAATGTCTCCTCCTTCTCTCCATGTTTTCTGATACAACTGCAGAGAAGGGCTTGAAGGCAGCAGAGTTGCCTCAAGGTAGCTAGTTGAAATTTACAGGGACCTCAAAAACAACTACAGAAGACCCAAGCAAAAATAATTTTTTTTGATCAAGATCAAGTGTATGGTTTTCTTTTCTTTTCTTTTTTTGAGACAGAGTCTCACTTTGTCACCCCTGGTAGAGTGCTATAGCATCATAGCTCACAGTAACCTTAAGCTCTTGGGCTCAAGTGATCCTCTTGCCTCAGTTTTTCATTTTTTAGTAGAGACAGGGTCTCATTTTTGCTCAGGCTGGTCTCAGACCCGTGAGCTCAAGCGATCCACTCGCTTCGGTTTCCCACAGTGCTAGGATTTTACAAGTGTGAGCCACGCGCCCAGCCAAGAGCAAGTGTACATGAGTCCTGAAAATAAAAGATACAATAGGGTGGCGCCCATAGCTCAGTGGGTAGAGCACCAGCTACATACACTCAGGCTGGCGGGTTCAAACCCGGCCTGGGCCAGCTAAACAGCAATGACAACTGCAACCAAAAAATAGCCGGGCGTTGTGGCGGGCACCTATAGTCCCAGCTACTTGGGAGGCCGAGGCAAGAAAATCGCTTAAGCCCTAGAGTTTTAGGTTGCCGTGTGCTGTGACGCCATGTCATTGTACCCAGGGCAAGGTAGTGAGACTCTGTCTCACAAAAAAAAAAAAAAAAAAGAAAGATATAGTAATAGGGAAGTGAGGAAAGACTGAATAGCCAGAAATTGTTTCAAAATGAAGATAAAGCTTTTGTTAACTGGCAAGAGACATGATAATCCATTTTGCTTAGCTATATTATATTAAAATACCATTTAAAATTATATCATTATAGAATATATGATAAAAACTATAGTAATTTCCCTAAATTGAAGCCACAAGCACTAATCTTTCCCTAGAAAGCCAGGGAGTCAATCTAGGCACTGAAGTGCTTTACCAAGTTTTAGAGCAGTAGTAATATACAAAATAATGGAGGCTCATCTTTTACTCTATGGATCAAAATTTAAAGAAAAAAAAATGATGGAAGGACAATGCCAAAAGACCAGCCAACTAGCCTGACAACATTTAATTTATTTCTGAGAAGTCATTTTAAAAATCTGATAGTAGAAAAATAAGTCTTATTAGAGAGTTAGCATACAAACACTTTTAAATATTAGAAATGTCACGTTAAATAAGACACATTATTTTCTGAAGCAAAGAATTAGTACAAAAATTACTTTGCATGTTTAAAACAGTTTTTATTATTTAAACTCTTTGGTATCTTTCACAGTTTACTTCCAAAAGAAGTTAAGTTTTAGTACAGAGACACTATGACCACATTATTAAAACTTAAGGTATACAGGCGGTGCCTGTGGCTCAACAGAGTAGGACATTGGCCCCATATGCTGGAGGTGGCGGGTTCAAACTCAGCCCCAGCCAAAAACTGCAAAAAAAAAAAAAAAACTCAAGGTATACAATGTTGCTCTTCTAGGCTTTGGACACAAGTGCTATCTGCTATGCAACTCCTTTGGAAAAACAACTCCATTTGCTTCAGAACAATGGTCAAGCTTATGCAGGATTCTGTCATATACAAAGAATGGGACCAAGAAGACACCTCGAGGTCTGTCTGCCCCTCAGAACACTGACCTAATATAGTGAAGGAATATAAATAATAGAAACCAAGAGCTCCTAACTGATTAGAAGGAAACAAAATTGATAGAGTTTCACTTCTTTAAAGTAAGTTTCTGTGTTGTGGTCTGCAGACCTAGTACATTACTCAAATTATTAAAAAGAGAATTTTCCAAGTGGGGTCAGTGATTTTAAGAGTTAACTGTACTGTCCAAAACTGTAGCCACTAGCCACATTCAGCTACTGACCAGCTAAAACTGAGATGGGCAAAACATATTTAGTACTTTTAACAGAAGGAAAAATATCTCTTTAATATTTTACGCTGATTACATACTAAATAGTAATATTCTGATAATATTAGACTACATAAAATATTAACCTCAAATGTTTCTTTTCACTTATAAATGACTTTGTCATGTAAACCCTCTGGGTCTCAGTTTCCTCCTCCCTCGAATGGAGAAAGTAATTGTCCCGTTTACCTTTCAGGGCTATTATGAAGATCAAATAATAAAATATGAAAGCCTTTTTTTGGAAAAACTTTAAACAATGTTCAAATCTGAGGTATCATTGTAGATCCTCTTACACATGAGAATTAAGATTATAGAAACAAAATGATTTCCATTTTTTTTTTTTTTTTTATCGCCCTTGATAGAGTGCTGTGGCATCACACAGCTCACAGCAACCTCCAACTCCTAAACTTAGGTGATTCTCTTGCCTCAGCCTCCCGAGTAGCTGGGACCACAGGCGTCCGCAACAACGCCCAGCTATTTTGTTGCTGTTGTTGCAGTTTGGCTGGGGTTGGGCTTGAACCCACCACCCTCGGTATATGGGGCCGGAGCCCTACCCACTGAGCCACAGGTGCCACCCCAAAATGATTTCCATTTTTAACATTTTTTCTTTAAAAAAATCTGAGCCATGATTCCACAAGCAGTTATGGTTCCCTCAGTTTATTAATAAAGATATCAAGACAAGTGGCAGAACATTACATGCTGGGTGCTCTGTTTCTAACAGGCTCTTTACTGCTTGTTCCAGCTCCAAGATCCTGAAGCCTACCTACTTCAGTGGTTTGAGACCTCAGGGTCCAAAGTCAGACTACCTTTTCTAGCTTTGAATTCTGGCTCTATCACTGTGTGACTGTGGTCAAATCTGTTAACTTCTCTAAAGCTTAGTTTCCTCATATATAAGACTGGGGTAGAAACGCCCACCTCAAAGTTACTTGCGATTAAGGGATTTAACTTACATATAAAGCACTTAGGACAGTGCCTAGCATATAACAAGCATTAGTTGCTGCTGCAGCTATGGATAGCCCCACCTAGTCATGCTTTGGCGCTATTCTTTGGAAATTACTCTACATTGATTCATAGTTCTCAAGTCTTGCTTTTCTTTCTCTAAACATTTATAATGCCTTAATCGTGCCAGGTATTATGTCCTAACACTAGGAATAAAGGATTAATTTAGTTCAATTTGCTTACTTTAAATGAAGATAATCAGTGCTCAGAGAGCTTTCCTATGATTTAGCAAGCAACCCTGAAAATCTAGAACCCAGATCTATTGAATGATTTTTTTTTTTTTTTAAATGAAGAGAGGAGAGTAAGGTAAAATCAAGGATAAGACTATGTATAAGAGAAGACCTAACCACCCTAGATGAGCATGTATCTCCAGGCCTGGTCATATTACCATTGAAGTTACTAAGAAAATTTACTAATTAGACCGCCTGATATAATACCCAAAAGGGCAAAGAAGGTGAAAGTTTTTTACAACCTGGGTTTCGTTTAAATTTAATTTAGTACATTTAAGTCAATAAAACTATAAAAATCCCTTCAGTTCTTAAAACAATAACAAAAAAACTCCTGAATGTTGAAACATTCTCAATGAAGAAAAATCTCAATTTGTGGGGGTGTTTCCTCTCAAACCCTCAACCATTATATGCTTTCTAGAAACTATAATTACATGCTTAAAGTAAAGATTATACTAAATTATCCCTCTATAATTAATCTATTTCTCAATCGCTTTTTTCCTTCTTATTACATTTCCATTAAGATCCCTTTAAGAAACGTCTTTTAAAAACAGAATCTGGAGAGAAATCTATGATAGCCTATTGCTATTATTGTTGTTCCCTTTTTTATAAAGTATGGAAACATTCCCATGGGCTGTCAAATTATTTTCTACACCTGAGAATCAGAAGCTAACAGCCCTCATTCTTAGATACTAAACAGAAAAGTGTTATATACCACATCACATAGTAATTTATACAAAAACTTTTTTTTTTTAGACAGAGTCTCACTTTGTTGCCCTCAGAAGAGTGCTGTAGCATCATATCTCACAGCAACCTCAAACTCTTGAGCTTAAAAGATTCTCTTGCCTCAGTCTCCCGAGTAGCTGGAACTACAGGCTATAAAAACACTTCTCAAAAAAATTATAAGCAAAAGTCATTTGGTCACTGATCACCATACTAATCAGAGACATAACAGGGGCAGAAATATAAGTCACCTAATTTTTATTTTTATGTAAAATTTCTATAAAAAAGATTGTAAATATTTAAGTTTGTATTTAAATGATAGAATAAGAAAAACTTTCCATAGTAAAAATATTATAGAGTCTAGTTGTGTTATTTGTTTATTTAAAATAGAAAATAACCCATGGTATGAATTTAAATGCTTTTAAAAGACCACAATGGTTATTAGGGATGGTTAAATCTGTATATTTTAATATTTTCTGTATTCATGGTATAGAGACCTATTTCATGCCTTATTACAAAACTACCATAATACATAGAGAGTACCCCCAAAAAGTATACACATTTTAAGAAAGAGAAAAAAAAAATTAATTGTAATACTCAAGTCTCATTTGACTTCTGCAATGACAAGAGATGTAATATACAAGATAACAAACATAACGAGTACACAGTTTTCTCCTTTCTCAAAGTATGTACTTTTTTTGGCACCCTCTGTATTATTTCCCAATTTTAAGGTCACCTTTAGATGGTAAAAAATAAAAGGAAACCTGTAAGATAATGCTCTGCATGAGAAGCATAAAATCATGACACAGCACTTTGGAAAACCACCAGCTGGAAAAGTTAGAAAATTTCAATTCTATTCCTAGTTCTGTCTCCATGATGAAACCAAGGTCAGCCACTTAATTCATTCTGATATTTCAGGTTCCTTATATTGAAAATGATGTGTTTATTAGAACAGATAATATCTGGGGTTTTTTTTACAGAAATAAGAGTATTCAGATTACATAAAATAAGCAGACTGTTGTTACTGTAATGAGTTTATGTTCCAACATTTATATAAATGAGCCTGCCCACCTGGCTGATTTAGATGTCTGCCACCTGCCTGAATACACCTGCTGACTCTTACTGGAGACAAAAGACAAGCTCCAAGAAACTTGTCTTAAAACTCTTGTGACTCAACAATCCTTCATATGGACTCTTAAGTGTGCCAATGTGGGGATTCTTTATTTATTTATTTTTTTTGGTAAGAGCTATTTGTTAACATTCTATGGAAATAACAGCTATCCACTCTTCACCAACAGGTTATGCTCAAATTCAGTAAACTGGTTATTTTGAAATCTGGAGAATATTCTTATTTACAGCGAGCCCAGCCCATTAAACATAACCTTTATTAGCGATATTACACTTTCCCTTATATAGTGTTAGTGGATAAATATTACTGTGTGTTTATGGAATACATAGGAATACTGTATCAGTACTGACCATGTGGCAAAAGGAAAGAAACTACTTTTATGAATCTCTAAGTCCCTGATGATGGTTCCTAATAGGACATGGCTGTAGTAAGAGACTGACACCATGGGGTGAAGCAGAGAAGGAAAGAGTATGAAAAGCTGTCACTTCAGGTTCAGTGAGAAGCCACAATAATCACTGTTCATGTGTAAGAGGCTTATTTCCAAGCTGGGCACATATAAGGCACCATCTATACTGACTTGGTGATTTAGAGATTGATTATAAAAGATGAACTTTAACATTATTTGTATATATTACAACTTAAACATTATACTCACAAAGATACATATTTAAAGAATTCATTCACATGACTCCTCCTTTTCTTAGAATTCCCTCAGTAAATAGGGTAAATTCCAAATAAATATATTTACATACTGTCTTAGGCTTCTTCTCTAGCCATTTTACATACATTCTGACTTATCAGCTACATCCTAAACTCCTCAGATATAAGGACCAACAAGGCCTACTGCAACATGAGACACTGGTTCCACATTAAGTATATCCAAGTATCCTCCCCTCAATAAACCTCTTAAGTCTCACAGGAGCTCTTTTCATTGCGTAAAGGACCTCCACACCGTGGAAATAAGAGTCTAATGAACCTTCCTCCAACCCTTGACTTACAAAGGACACTTTTTCATACCAAATCCTGAGCACTGACCTAGCTGCAAAGACTGTCCTACATGAACAAGTCTGACAGAGAAGCCTGAGGCATCAGTCAATGCCACAACTCTACACTAGAAACCAACCAAACCCTAACTATGACATACCTATGCATCCCTTCCCAGTCACCCAAGAGCAACCAAAAGGCAGGTGACAGGATTACCTCTCATGTCCTCTGATCTCACACTAAATTCTAAATGCTCTGTACTCCGCTCCTCCTTTTGCTAATGCTCTAAGCTCAGCACATCCAGAACTGCATTGGTTATCATTTCCCTTTTCTTTGTATTCTCTAGCCTGATAATTGTTCTCAAAATGCATTTAGTCAATCTGGAACCTAAAGGTCAATCTAGGTTACTCTCCCTTCATATTCTTTAATAAACAAATTCTGTGGATTACTTTAATAGTACCTTCACCAGTATTTCAGTCTCTGGTATCAAATCCAGTTCCAATTTTCCAAGGCAAACATTCTAAAATACCAACTTTTACTTCACTCTACTAAAATATCTTCAGTGTTTTCCCAAATGGCTAAACTCCCAAGATAAATCTACAGCTACCAACAAGCTTCCTGTCTGATCTCCTGATACTGTATTATTTAAATATTAAAAAGTAATAATTTTTCATCAGAAAAGAGAACAGTAGTTTTACTGGGTCTTTGAGGACATCTTGAGGTCCCTGAAACTTTGACACAGTAGGAGATGAATGCCCACTTTAATTAACCAGCATCAGCTTTTATAATGATTTGTTTTTTTTAAAAAAAAGTTTATAATAAATTAATAAGTTTATTTTTGCTTTAGTTTACTGTTTTGGTTATAGTTTCTTATAATGTATTGGCCAGAATTCTTTTGCAGTAATGTCTATGCTAATTTTAAAGTTACCTAATACATAAACTGCAAACTTTAAAAATCAGACCAGGTGGCCAGGCGCAGTGGCTCACGCCTGTGATCATAAGTTCAAAACCAGCCTGAGCCAGAGCCAGAGCCAGAGCACGATCTGGTCTCTAAAAAAATAGCCAGGAGTTGTGGTGAGTGCCTCTGGTCCCAGCAACTTGGGAGGCTGAGGCAAGAGAATTGCTTAAGCCCAAGAGTTTGAGGTTGCTGAGAGCTATAAAGCCACCGCACTCTATCGAAGGTGTCAAAATGAGACTGTGCCTCAAAAAAAAAAAAATAAATAAAAAATCAGCCCAGCGGGCGGCGCCTGTGGCTCAAGCAGTAGGGCGCCGGTCCCATATGCCGGAGGTGGCGGGTTCAAACCCTGCCCCGGCCAAAAAAAAAAAAAAAAAAAATCAGCCCAGGTACTAAATAAAAAGAGAAAAGGAAACTGATGCTTTTTTCTTATTATATTTATTATTTCCCTTAATAATGTATTCCTATATTACTTTACTTCCAATTACATATATTAATATGTGTATATATTACATTATCTCTTTTAATTCAACTCTCATTTTAGAAAGCATAAGAAAACTAAGGCCCAGCAAGGCTAAATAACATTCAAGGCCACACCATTCTATGTGTTATGTGAGAGACTGAGGTTTCAAATCTTCTCAATATGGCTACAAATTTCATACTTTCTCATTTGTAAAAGGATATATTATGAAACATCTATGAACAGTCAATTCAAGGTAAACACCTATAAAATGTACTTACCTTTGAAAATCTATTGACAAGATTAAATAACTATGCATTAAATTGTACACACTCAGCAAGCTACTTTATATGCATACATAAAAACATTAATATTAAAACAAATCTCCATTGAAGTTAAAACATTAAATCAAATGCCTTAAAAATATCCAATGAAATTAATTTTATTTTTTAGTCTATGTTTAAACTGCTTAATATAAATAGTTTATACACATACTACCTTCTTTTGAGCAGCTTCCTTCTTTTTCTTGTCGTCTTTTTTCTTTTTCTTTTCTTCCATCAACTGTTCTTCTTCTTGCACTAAATCCCTGAACCACACAGTTGGAATTAACTTTCCCAAAACGTATTAAGAAATGAGAATAATGTTGCATACAGATTCATTTTCAGTCTTATCAGAAGTAAATACATGGCAAATTATTTTATCATTCATTGAAATAAAACAAAACTTGTAACCTAAATTTCACTACATAGTCACTATATAGCATAACTCACTTTTCTTTAGGAAGTCACAAGTAGTAGAGCTTTTAACTTACTGTTATCTCAAGGAAGCCAACCTAAAATCAGCAAAGTTTACAATGGGATACAGGCAATTTTCTCCTCCCAATCTACAATGTAAATATCTTATAAACCGGAGTTACCTTGCTACTGGCCCCAATTATCAATCAGTAGCTAATGGGACCTTCCCACAATCCTTTCTTGCCCAGGTTTATGTGGGCACCTTTGGCTTTCCTTGCTCTAAACAGCTTTTTAAATATTTTTAGAACATAATAAGTTATTCACAGATACATAACTTCTATTTCTACATTACAGTAACTTCATATTCTAAAAACATTCCAAACTATTCTATCAATTCTTAGGAGATAATAATGTTCCTTATACATAAAGTTAAATTTCTAAAATCTCAAATGCTCAAAAGTTAACAAAATCTCTGGTTCAGAATTTCAAAATGACAGCCTAGCACAGTGTGTTTCAGAAAAAAGTATTTTCTTTTTACTCAATTCTTAGTTGATAAGTAAAAAAGAGCAAAGGAAGCCACATCCAAGAATAAACACAACAGGAGTCTTAAATAGATATATGTATGTGCCATCATTTCTGATAGAGCTCAAGAAGAGTTTCCAAGATCAGATCAGGGAGAACAGAAATAGATAATTATGGGGAAAAAGACTGCCTAAAAACAGGCCACAGGTAAGCTGGCATTTGGCTCACATCTAGCGCTCTGGGAGGGTGTGCCAAGTAGATTGCTTGAGTTCAGGAGCTTGAGACCAGTCTGAGCAAAAGAGACCCCATCTCTACTAAAAATAGAAACATTAGCCAGGCATTATGGCATGAGCATGTAGTCCTAGCTCCTTAGGAGGCTGAGATAAGAGGATTTCTTGAGCCCAAGAATTTGAGGTTGCTGTGATCTATGAAGCCAACACAGCACTCTACCCAGGGTGACAGAGACTGTCTCAAAAAAAAAAAAAAAAAAAAAAAGGTGGGGGAGGGGAGGCAGGCACAATGGCTCACGACTGTAATCCTAGCACTCTGGGAGGCCAAGGCAGGTAGATCACCTGAATACACAGGTTCAAGACCAGCCTGAACGAGAGCAAGACCCCATCCCTAAAAACATCCAGGTGTTGTGGCAGGCCCCTGTAGTCCCAGCGACTCAGGAGGCTCAGGCAAGAAGATCGCCTAAGCCCAGGAGTTGAAGGTTACTGTGAGCTGTGATGTCACAGCACTCCACCGAGGGTGACAAAGTAAAATTCTGTCTAAAAAAAAAAGGGCAGTGCCTGTGGCTCAAAGGAGTAGGGCACTGGCCCCATATACTGGAGGTGGTGGGTTCAAACCCAGCCTGGCCAAAAATAAAAAAAAAAAAGAAAGAAAGGCCATAGGCCTTAGCTATTTAACTCCTCCCACCCACTTCCCATCCTTATGCCTACACAGCCACAGGTAGCAGCTGCTTTTGAATCTGGCCTAAAACTAAAGGAAAAAAAAAAAATTTTTTTTTGTTTTGTTTGAGGCAGAGTCTCACTATGTCACCCAGGATAGAATGCTGTGATATCACAGATCACAGCAACCTCCAACTCCTGGGCTCAAGCGATTCTCTTGCCTCACCCTCCCAAGTAGCTGGGACTACAGGCACCCACCACAATGCCCAGCTATTTTTTGGTTGTAGTTGTCATTGTTGTTTGGCAGGCACGGGCTGGATTCAAACCTGCCAGTTCCGGTGTATGTATGGCTGGCATCCTAGGTGCCAAGCCCAAAGAAATGCTTTCTAAAGAAACTAGACTTTCTGCTGGAGGTTTGCAGGTTCCTGCAATGGGTTTGGTTGTCTCAGAATGAAGCCTTTCTTATTGGAAGCTACTGCCACTCCTTCCATTAGACCCTACAGTGAAGCCTGCCAACCAACACCCTCCCACTCAGGCAGCGCCTGTGGCTCAGTGAGTACAACGTTGGCCCCATATACCAAGGGTGGCGGGTTCAAACCTGGCCCCAGCCAAACTGCAACAAAAATATAGCTGGGCCTGTGGCGTGCACCTGTAGTCCCAGCTACTCGGGAGGCTGAGGCAAGAGAATCGCCTAAACCCAGGAGCTGGAGGTTGCTATGAGCTATGACGCCATGGCACTCTACCGAGGGCAACAAAATAAAACTCTGCCCCCCTCCAAAAAGGAAATCTATGCAAAGGTGGAGGAAACTCACTCCAGCTACTATGAGGATCACTCTAGAATCTAGAACCTAAATCTTCATTCATAATACCAACAACCAAAAATCACCAGATACCTGAAGAAAACCATCACACATGAAGAAAATACCTAACTACGTCCTGAGAAACCTTTCCAGTGGGGACACTGTAAATATCAGGCAGACAAGGAGAGCGTCAAGGTATATGAACTAGACATCCGGGAAACTACAGTATCAATCATCAAGGCTGTATGAAAGTAAGGATGGAGAAGAACATAAAATGAGAAAGATGGGCAAGTGCATAAACAGGGAGAGGTGCTATAGGTGTACTGGAACAAAATTGGACAAAATTTAAGTTAGCTTGGCTGATAGAAGAGACTGAGGACAGGCACGGTGGCTTATGCCTGTAATCCCAGCACTCTGGGAGGCTGAGGTGGGTGGATTGCCAGAGCTCACAGGTTTGAGACCAACCTGAGCAAGAGCGAAACCCCATCTCTAAAAATAGCTGGGCGTTGTTGTGGTGGGCGCCTACAGTCCCAGCTACTCGGAAGGCTGAGGCAAGAGAATCACTTGAGCCCAAACTCACTTGAGTTTGAGGTTGCTATGAGCTATGACACCACAGCACTCTACCGAGGGTGACGAAATGAGACTCTGCCTCAAAAAAAAAAAAAAAAAAAAGAGAGAGAGAGACTAAGGAAATGCAGATAGACAGTAACATTATAAATAATTGATATTTTGGTAAAGTGAAGTATATATCTACTAAAATCCCTTAAAAGCAAGAATATGGTAACTGTTGCCATATTTTGTTGTCATTTTGTTACAAGCAGAGCTGTCATGTGGTTAATGGACCATGACTCACCCTCTTTGGGATTCTGCATAAGGGAGTAAGAGTGAACAAGCTCGCTCAGACTATAATCCTGAGGAAGTCAGGGATCAGGACAGCCACAGTATATGTAAGCAGCAGAGTACAACTAGTAAGCAACGCAATCAATTCGTTTATATATGTTACCTACGTTGAAACAGGCAGAACTCCACAGCAAAAGCTGATTACCAGTTCCAAATACTTCATCTTCTCCAGCCCCATTTTCTTTGTATCAAATTGGAGATAAATAACCCCAAATGTCCACTTTCATAATTATTGTTATAAGGATTAGGTGAGGAGTGCTTACTTAGCACAATGCTTATCTAGTAAGCACCTGAAGGTCTGTCTAGTCCTGAACCTATCTTACCAATGCTCAGTGGCACCCAAAAGACTGTTTTCACCTTACTTATGTAACATTATGGGCTTATCATTCAGAAATACCTGGCACCTTGAATTAGAGACCTGTCCTTTTCCAATCTTCTTCTATGTCACTATAAATTTACTCCAGGAAATGTTCCCTAACAATTTATTTGCAATTATTCCTCCTTTCTCACATTTCATATGAAGGCTTCTTTCTTTCTCTGGCTGTCTTCATGTGAAACAGGATCTCACATTGTTGCTAGAGAGCAGAGGAGTCATCACAGCTCATTGCACCCTCAAACTCCTACACTTAAGCAACCCTGCTCTTGCCTCAGCCTCCCGAGTAGCTGGGACTACCAGCACACCACTCTACCTGGTTAATTCTTCTATTTTCTGTGTAGACAGGATCTCACTATGTTGCCCAGGCTGGTCTTGAACTCCTGGCTTCAAGTGATCTTCCTGCCTCAGCCTCCTAAAATGCTAGTAGGATAACAGACCATGTGCCACTGCACTGAACTTAAAGGCTTTTTGATGAAGTTATTAGCAAGTATTTCTTGTTCTAAAATATTCTTCTTTGTACTTAAAAGATGTGCCAAATTTCTTCTCAAGGAAATATTATAATACAGCTGATAGTGTAAGCATAGAAGGAAAATGTTCTGTTCAACACTATCATCGCAGCCAATTAACCATAGTTTTTCCATACCTCCTACTTCAGAAAGCAAACTGGACAAAAATACAAATGTATTTGTACATTCATCCAAACACCAGCTTTTAGGATACAAATGCTAGTATAGATTCATTTAAGATATTTGACTATATCATTTAACCACAGCTACCAAAAGGAATAAGAGTTGATGGATTTCATAGGTGGGCCATCATTTTTGATACATGATTCACAAAGACAGCATTCCAATGAACAATCACCTACCTCCTTAAAGGTTAGTTTGCAAGATACCTCAAATCTGTAAGTTTTGTGAATCTTTCTTATTGCTCTACAAAAACTGGGCTCCCCTTTTATTAGAATTTGGGTTTGTTTTCTTTTCCTTTTTTTTTTTTTTTTTTTGAGACAGAGTCTCAAGCTGTCACTCTGGGTAGAGTGTCGTAGCATCACAGCTCACAGCAACCTCAAACTCTTGGGCTTAAGGCGATTCTCTTGCCTCAGCCTCCCAACTAGCTGGGACTACAGGCACCTGTCAAAATGCCTGGCTATTTTTTTGTTGCAGTTTATCATTGTTGTTTTAGCTGGCCAGGGCCAGGTGTGAACCTGTCAGCCTCAATGTATGCAGCCAGAGCCCACCAACTGAGCTACAGGCATCACCTAGAATTTGGTATACAGACCGGGCGCAGTGGCCCATGCCTATAATCCCAGGACTACAGAAGGCCGAGGAGGGTGGATTACCTGAACTTACGAGTTCGAGACCAGCCTGATCTAGAGCAAGACCCTGTCTCTAAAAATAGCTGGGTGTTGTGGCAGGTGCCTATAGTCCCAGCTACTCCGGGAAGCTGAGGCAAGAGGATCACTTGAGTCCAAGAATTTGAGGTTGCTGTGAGGTATGACGCCACGGCACTCTACCAGGGGTGACTCAAAAAAAAAAAGAATTTGGTATTATTATTTACTTATGTCCTGTATCTCATGAATAAAGTCTTTGAGATGACATATAAGAATCAATGCCACCAAAGGATTTTCTAGGAAGGTGGAAATATTCTTTAACTTGACTGGAGTGGTAGTTATGTGCATTCATAATGTGTGAATATTATTGTATGTACATTATATCTCAAAGTTGATTTTAATAATTTTAATATATCGAATGAGGATCTCTCTGCCTTTTCTTTGTTGCGATAATAGGGTCCATTTGCTGTCTATGGTGAACGTATCTTGCTTTATAAGCCTATACCTTGCTCTTACTCTGTAAACCTATCTTTCTATTTCTCAATGAACTTGTTTCATTCTTGCCTTACTTTAGGGTATCTGGTCACTTCTGGACCAAGAGCACTCCAAGAAGCGAGGGCTCAGGCAGCCAGGCTCTCCCCTGACATTTTAGGAGACAGGGAGCTACCTTGAAACCCAACATTTTTGTTTTGCTAACAGAGTTGATTAAGACCTTGTGAGATTTTGGAGAACTACCTGGTATCGCTCAAAATTCTCTATAAAATCCAAATACTGCTGGTGGCGCCTGTGGCTCAGTGGGTAGGGCGCTGACCCCATATACTGAGGGTGATTTGAGTTTGAACCCGACCCCGGCCAAACTGCAACAAAAAAATAGCTGGGTGTTGCAGCGGGCACCTGTAGTCCCAGCTACTAGGGAGGCTGAGGCAAGAGAATCACTTAAGCCTACGAGTTGGGGGTTGCCGTGAGCTGTGATGCCATAGCACTCTACCAAGGGCAATAAAGTGAGATTCTGTCTCTAAAATATAAATAAATAAATTAAATCCAACAACTGCACTTTCCAGGCAGCCTACAGTCCCTAGGACAAGGCTCGACTTGCCGAATGTGCCATAGTTAATAAACCTTCCTTTTCTTGCTAAAAAAAAAAACAAAACCCATATATATGTGTATATGTGTGTATACATACACATATTTATACATGTAGAGAGAGAATGAGGGGAAATGCAATATTTGAATTAAAAAATACACACACACGTATGTATATATATACATACGTGTGTGTGTGTGTGTGCGTGTGTGTATGAAGCACCAATAGCTCAGTGAGCAGGGCGCCAGCCATATACACCAAGGCTGGCAAGTTCGAGCCTGGCCCAGACCTGCTAAACAACAATGACAACTGCAACCACAAAATAGCTGGGCATTGTGGCGGGTGCCTGTAGTCCCCACTACTTGGGAGGCTAAGGCAAGAGAATCACTTAAGCCCAAGAGTTTGAGGTTGCTGTGAGCTGTGACACTACTGTACTCTACTGAGGGCAACATAGTGAGACTGTCTCAAAAAAAAAAAAAGCCCGAGCCAGAGCAAAACCTCGCCTCATTGTATTTCTAGGATTTGCTTTCTCAATTTTAGGCCCTCTTAAAGTTAATAAATTTTAGTAGGCTATTCTCCTACTTCTGATTTGCTGACAAATTCAGCCATGGGTATATGCTATGCATTTATAGATGTCTTTTTCTATTTATAGAAATGGTTGTATTATTTGTGTCTTTCTATCTATTGATATGAATTATACTGAATGTTGAACAGCTGTGTGCTCTGAGGGCAACATAGACTCTGTCTCAAATAAATAAATGACCTAAAATCACAAGCCTCTACACCAATGATTAAAGGCAACAAGATAAGCCAATTGGGAGATTAGACATTTGAAGGAGACGAATGTAGTTAGAATGCCCCTCCTACTCTTGTGCTTCTGGATATTTGGTCAGTTTTTCCTATATTCCGAGCATGAATATCATTAACATTAACCCCTTCCAAAGGCTACTCCTGTACATGGCTATTGGAAGTATGGACTAGCACTAAGCCCTTTGGTGAGAAATTTGGAAGAATCTATTCAGAATGAATTTTTATTTATTTTTAAAATTTTATTTATTTATTTTTGAGACAAAGTCTCATTTTGTCACCCTGTGTGCTGTGGCGTCACAGCTCACAGCAACCTCCAACTCCTGGGCTTAAGCAATTCTCTTCCCTCAGCCTCCCAAGTAGCTGGGACTACAGGTGCCCACCACAACACCCAGCTATTTTTAGAGGTGGGGTCTCGCCTTGGCTCAGGTTAGAAGCCAATAGGGAAAAGTCAAATGAACTATAATGTAGTCATTCCATGGAATACCACACAGTAATTTTTTAAAAAGAGCAGATTTTCACAAGAAAGAGTTAAAGGAGTGGACACACCAGATCTGAGAACTGCTTAGAAAAGACTGCAAGGTTGGCTCACATTCAGGGTCAGGGAACTTGGATTTCAGGAGGGTTCATGCTGTTCCATAACCCAGAAGAGTGGTTTTCTGTGCCTAAATTGTACAAATAATATGGTTTATGCTGAACAATTGCTTTCTTTCTGGGAGAATGACATTTTAGTATATGCCAGGCAGAGAGCGCTTAGCAGGGCCAGCTACCAACAGGAACCTCGGGTACTGAATTTCTAATACACTACCCTGGCGGACATTTTACATACATCACAATTTGAAACTGATGAAATTAAGTATGCTCTGTGTGACTCCATAAGGAAAGAACTCTTAGCGGCTTAAACCTAGTTTTCCCCCAGACTTTGCTGCATGTACCTTTTCTCTTTGCTGACTTTATTTTGTATTCCTTCACTGCAATAAATCACAGCCATAAGAATAACTATATGCTGAGTCCCATAAATCTAGTGAATTGTAAAACCTGAAGGCGGTCTTGAGGACTTCAATGAACATGACTTCATCAAAAAGAAGAAAACCATCAGGTCAAAAAAAACAAAAACCATCAGGTCCAGATCACTGTTACCATTTGTTAAAAGAAAATCCCACTTTAAAAGTACACATTTCCATGGTACAGTAGATGAGCAAAGAAGAGCAGATGTACCCAAATGAATTACTCTCTGCACTCAAAATTATTTAATAATAGCCTACACAATGTTACTCTCTCAACTATTAGAAACACATTTAGTGAATCCTATAAGCCAAGCAGTCTACCGTGACTGAGAGAGCCCAAGTAGAAAACATAATTTTTTTGTGGGAAAAAAATTCCTGTAATTTTGTAGGAACAAGTGAACACACCTGAAATAAGAAAACAAGCAAATATTTGGTACACATTGTAAGCACATTTAGGAAAATAAGATGTGCATACGAGCTATTGCAACTACAGAAGACTTTGTGGAACAGTAAGAAGTTGCTGTAGGTCTTGAAGCAGCAGCAGGATTTTTCAGGAACAAGAAAGTCATGGGCATGAGCAAAGCATGAAGACTAGTACTATAACAAGTTCACGTACTTGTACTGACTGTAATTGAAAAAGAGAAGGAAAGTGCTACATAAGAATAGACAATAAATTGGCTAAATAGGATCAGAAGACCCACAATAATCCAAGTGAATGTATTATATTAATGTCCTTGATGACAGTGGAAAAAAACAAAGAATAAATGTAAGACACTTCAAAATAATTACAACAAATTGGAATAATCAGCAATATTAAAAGGAACAATAAAAATTTAGATATGCGAATGAAAATTACAGATTTTTAAATTCAAAAAACTTTATCTATTTTTTTGAGTCAGTGTCTCACTATGTCGCCCCCGGTGGAGTGCCATGGTGTCACAGCTCACAGCAACCTCAAATTCTTGGGCTTAAGCGATTCTCTTGCCTCAGCCTCCCAAGTAGCTGGGACTATAGGCGCCCACCACAACACACGGCTGTTTTTCTGGTTGTAGTTGCCACTGCTGTTTGGCAGGCTAAGGCTGGGTTCAAACCCGCCAGCTCAGTATACATGGCTGGCACCCTAGCCGCTGAGCTACAGGTGCCGAGCCAAAATTCAAAAAACTTTGATGGTTCTGCTGTCAGAAATGACAATAATGAGACAAGGTTAGATGTTTCTATTTAGCTTTGGGAAAGAGAAAATAGGAAGCAAATTTCCAGAGGGCCCATCTAGTTTATCAGTCAGCAACTCACCATAAACCATCATCACACACAAGCCAGCTGTACATAACAAGCTAGTAACAAAAATATACTTCACATCTTCTGCCAAAAAATTTTAAAATATATCTATATGTGTGTGTATATATATTCCCCCTTATAAATCCCACCTTATTCTATTTCCTTCCAGCCTTCCTGTTCCTCTTTTAATCACCAGCCCCCATTCTTTTTCCTCTTATGTAAATTAATCAAAGCCAGTCTGGCACTATACAATAGGAAGTCACTGGTAACCTTCAAAACTGCAATTCCCCAGAGGGTAGAGATGAAAACCCAATTACTGCTAAAATAGGTAAGGGAATGAGGTTGAGGGATTGCTTCATTTTTTCAAAAACTTTGGCAGTGAAATGAAGAGAACAGGATAAAATGAAGTATTGTGGATTGTTTTTAAAATAAGGAAGACTAGGCCAGTCTCGGTGGCTCATACCTGTAATCCCAGTACTCTAAAGGCCAAAGCAGGAGGAGTACTTGAGCTAAGAAGACCCTGTCTCTACTAAAAATAAAAAAATTAGCGGGGCATGGTAACATGAGCCAGAAGTCCCAACTACTTGCTGAGGCAAGAAGATTACTTGAGCCCAGGAGTCTGAGGTTGCTGTGAGCTAGGCTAAGGCCATGGCACTCTACTGGGGGTGACAGAGGGAGACTCTGTCTCAAAAGAAATAAATAGCCAGGCACGGTGGCTCATGCCTATAATCCTAGCACTTTGGGAGGCTGAGGCTGGTGGATTGCTTGAGGTTAGGAGTTTGAGATAAGCCTAAGTAAGAGTGAGACCCCCATCTCTACTAAAAATAAAACTCACTGAGTGCTGTGGCACACACCTATAGTCCCAGCTACTTGGGAGGCAAGAGGATTACTTAACCCCAAGAGTTTAAGATTGCTGTGCTATGACACCACAGCACTTATAGTTTGGACAACAGAGTGAGACTGTGTCTCCAAAAAAAAAAAAAGAATTTCTGGAAGCATACACAAATACTTACAAAAATACAGGAGAACCTCTGTAAGTTGACCCCTCAAGGGTCTGTAACAAACTGCCTACCATATGCCTACCATATTGATACATGCATGTGGTTCATGGCTGATCTTGAAAATTTGGTCAACTTACGGAGGTTCTACTGTATATGTTTGTGAAAGGAGTATAGGAAAAAAGGATGACAAGAAAGAAGGTGGTGGCCAAAGCTGTACCTTTCTAGAAAGCTTAGCTTTAGAGGTACAAACAGTAGTAAAAAATTGGCACACCTTCCTTTTAAGGTATCAGGTCGATCATACCAGGAAAAAAAAAAGTGAGAGAAAGGAAAGTAGGATATAAACAAGTAGCAGTGAAGATCCAAACTATAGCCTGGATCTCTTCAAAAAGGAGGAGGTTGAGCTTGAAATGGTTTCAACCAGCACCATAATTTGAGCAATACAATAAATAATGCTAATAGAAGATTAAAACCAATGAATAAAATAATTTTATTATTAATATCAATATGGAAGGCCACTGAACTGGCCTAGTCCATATTGATATTAATAAATGAATGAATAAGTGACTAAATGGGCAAAGGGACAGATTTTTTTTTTTTGAGACAGTCTCAACTCAGTGGCCCTGGGTTGAGTGCCGTCGCATCGTAGCTCACAGCAACCTCAAACTTCTGGGATCAAGTGATTCTCTTGCCTCAGCCTCCCTAGTAGCTGAGACTACAGGTGCCCACCACAACAGCTGGCTATTTTTCAAGAAACAGGGTCTGCCTTTTGCTCAGGCTGGTCTCGAACTCCTGAGCTCAAGCAATCCTCCCACCTCAGCCTCCCAGAGTGCTGGAATTACAGGCGTGAGCCACCATGCCCAGCCAAAAGGGCCAGATCTTACAGTAAATGTCAACTAAAAGGTGCCGGCCCCATATACTGGAGGTGGCGGGTTCAAGCCTGGCCTGGCCAAAATCTGCCCCAAAAAAAAGACAACTAAAGAAAAAGAATAGTTAAAAGAAAAAAATCACTATTTGACTATTCACTGATTCAGGCAAGAATATTAATAAGAAACAAAATATTTACATACTCTAAACAATATTATTAATTACAAGGGGAAAAATACTAGCTTTACAGTGGTAAAACCTGACGGATATCACTTAACCAAGTAGTTACCATTACCTATAATGAGGTAAGTGGACATCATGCAACTCCTGACATGATGTACTGAGAAAAACACCAGATCAGGCTGGGCACAGTGGGTCACACCTATAAACCCCAGCATTCTGGGAGGCCAACGTAGGTAGATCGCTTGAGTTCATGAGTTTGAGACCAGCCTGACCAAGAAGCAAGACTTCCATCTCTAAAAAACAGCCATGCATCGTGGCAGGCACCTGTAGTCTCAGCTACTCTAGGAGGCTGAGGCAAGAGGATCACTTGAGCCCAAGAGTTTGAGGTTACTGTGAGCTATGATGCCATTGCACTCTACAGGGGCAAGAAAGTGAAACTGTGTCTCAAAAAAAAAAAAAGAAAGAAAGAAAGAAAGAAAACAAAAGAGAAACACCAGATTGGAATGATTCTTGACAAAAACACATAACCTCATCTAATTATAAGGAAACATATACACACAGACTGCAGGACATTCTACAAAATGACTAAGTAGGTTGCAGTCTTTAAAAATGTCAAGGTCCTAAAGAACGAAGACTGACAAACTGTTTCAGAATGAAAGCAACTAAAGAAACATGAAAACTAAATGTAACTTGTGATCTTGGATTGAATCCCTAACTAGAAAAAAAAATCCATTTTGCTCTAAAGGGCATTATTGAGACAATGGGCAAAATTTCAATAAAGTCTATAGATTAGCTATTAAGACTGTGCCAATGTTACGGTCCCAATTGTGATAATAAGACTGTAATTGCTGAGAAAATATCTTAGGCCGGGTGTGGTGGCTCATGCCTGTAACCCTAGCACTCTTGGAGGCTGAGGTGGGTGGATCGCTTGAGGTCACGAGTTTGAGACCAGCCTGAGCCAGAGAGTGACACCTCATCTCTAAAAACAGCCAGTGGCTGGGTACCCGTAGCTCAGTGATTAGGGCACCAGCCACATGCTCCAGGGATGGTAGGTTCAAACCCAGCTGGGGCCTGCTAAACAACAACAACAAAAAATAGCTGGGTGTTGTAGCAGGTTAGGCCCAGCTACTTGGGAGGCTGCGGCAAGAGAATTACTTCAGTCCAAGAGTTTGAAGCTACTGTGAGCTATGACACTATTGCACTCTATTGAGGGTGACAAAATGAGACTTTGTCTCAAAAAAATAAAGAAAAAAAGAAAATATATTTTATTTTAAGGAAATAAAGATGTCTTTAAGGGGTAAAGAGATATCATGTTTGCAAATTACTCTCAAATGATAAAAACAGTATGTATATAAAAAGAGGGAATTGGGCGGCGCCTATGGCTCAGTGAGCAGGGCGCCGGCCCCATATGCCCATGGTGGTGGGTTCAAACCCAGCCCCGGCCAAACTGCAACAAAAAAAATAGCCGGGCGTTGTGGCAGGCGCCTGTAGTCCCAGCTACTGGGGAGGCTGAGGCAAGAGAATTGCCTAAACCCAGGAGTTGGAGGTTGCTATAAGCTGTGATGCCATGGCACTTTACCAAGGGTGATAAAGTGAGACTCTGTCTCTAAAAAAAAAAAAAAAAAAAAAAAGAGGGAATGATAAGGCAAATGTAATTATATATAAACATTTGAAGAGTACAAGTGAAAGATAGTCAGAAATTATTTGTTCTCTTCTTGCAGCATTTCTCTGTATCAGAAATTACTACAAAATAAAAAGCTCAGGTTGAGGAAAGTTAGTGAGATTAGAAATTGAGAAAGTAACAGATACTCCACCATGAGGACAGAAACACCCTACAGTTTACAAAGTGCTTTAAGATATCACCCATTTTAAACCCACAACCCTAAAACACAGAACTGATATTCCCATCTGACAGTGGAACTGAGAATCACAAAGTCTAAGCCACTTGTCAGATTGTATAAGGATGCGGTAAGGGTGATCCAAAACCCAGTTTGCTAAATCTACACTAATCCTTCTCTTTTGGCTCAGTGCCCATAACACAGTATTATGGCGCCAGCCACATACACTGAGGGTGGTGGGTTCGAACCCTGCCTGGGCCAGTTAAACAACAAAGACAATCACAACAAAACATAGCTGGGTGTTGTGGCAGGTGCCTGTACTCCCAGCTACTTGGGAGGCTGAGGCAAGAGAATCACTTAAGCCTAAGAGTTGGAGGTTGCTGTGAGCTGTGACACCACAGCCTCTACCAAGGGTGACATAGAGACTCTGTCTCAAAAAAAAAAAAAAAAAAAACCCTCTCTTCTTTTCAGGCTTAATTTAATTACTAATTTCTTTGTGATTGTCTCTAACCAAATCTCACCTTTGACATCTATTATATAATAATCATGTTTTAATTATTTTTAGATGTTAATCTCATTCTCCCAAATAGTAATTACTGGTCTGGGGACAAAAACCAGTTCTTCTGCTTGTATCCTACTCTCTGGCACTGGTCATTCAAATTAGATCTCAATTCCTGCTTCCTTATCTTTACTAACATTATATCCCCATTAATGCCACAAAAAGATGCATTTTTCTCATACTTACTTCTACCCACATTCCAATTTTTTAAGAACCAGTTCAGGAATGGCAACCATAGCTCAGTGGTTAGGGTGCTGGCCACATGCAACAGGGCTAGTGGGTTTGAACCTGGCCCAAACCTGCTAAACAACAATGAAAACTACAACAATAAAAAATATAGCCAGGTGTTGTGGCGGGTGCCTGTAGTCCCAGCTACTTGGGAGGCTGAGGTAAGCGGATCGCTTAAGCCCAAGAGTTTGAGGTTGCTGTGAGCTGTGACAGCACAGCACGCTACTGAGGGTAACATAGTGAGACTGTCTCAAAAAAAAAAAAAAAAGAACCAGTTCAATTCCAATCTTGTCCAACAAGTCCTTCCTAAGCAGCATAGCATGCAGTGAAAACCTCCAGGTCCAAATCAAAATGAAATGGACTTAAATCTCAACTCCACCACCTATTTGTACAACCTTGCATAACTAATTAATTGAACTACTTATGTTTTATTTCTCTAAAGCCTCCATATCCTAATTTATCTCCCTCAAAATGTTGTGAAGATTTACTAAGGTAATTCAGATGAAGTGCTTAACATTTGACCACTAATTGTCAGCTGTAAAAAACTAGGCAAAAAATTAAAATGGGGAGGGAGGGAGTGAAAGACACACAAACACCAGCGCACTAGGCTAAAGTTAGGACACAAAGAAGGCTGAAACCAAAGGAAGGAGAGCACACAGTAGAAAACGAAACTGAATATGTTAAAAAAAAATATTAGGGCACAATGCAGAAGGAGGCAGATGCAAAACCAACAACTAAAGGCTTCAAATTCCAAACCAGACCAAATCGGGTACTGGGTACCAAAAGCCAACAGAGATATCTTAAGAAGAGAAAACTACAGATTGATAACCTTTATGAACACAAAAATCCTCAACAAAAGACTATCAAATATAAAAGGGACTATCCAACGTAGATTATCCCACAAATGCAAGGTTGGTTTACCACACAAAAATCAATCAAGTAAAATATATTAACAGAACAAAGAACAAAAGCTACATGAAAATTTCCATATACACAGAAAAAGCATTTAACAAATCCAGCACCCTTTCAGAACAAGACGAAAACACTCTAGGAATAGAAGGAAACTTCCTTAATCTGAAAAGACTCACAGCTCAGATCATACTTAATGGTAAAGATTGAATATTTTTCCTATAATATTAGGAATAAGACAAAATGCCTGATCTTACTACCACCTATTCAACATGAAGCTGGAAGTTCTTGTTAAAAAATTAAGCAAAAACAAAGAAAGAGCAAGAGTGAGGGAGAGAAAAAGCACCAAGACCAGAAAAGATGTAAAGCTATCTCTATTCATAGACAACATGATCTTGTATAGAGAAAGTGTTAAGGCAGCGACTCCTTTGGGAGTAGAACAAGCCTTTCACAGGGGTTGCCTAATATCGGATATTTACATTACAATTCATAACAGTAGCAAAAATTACAGTTATGAAGTAGCAACGAAAATAATTTTGTGGTTGGGGGTCACCACAACATGAGGAACTGTATTAAAGGGTCGTGGCATTAGGAAGGTTGAGAACCACTGTACTGAGGAATCCACACATATAAAGACTCCTGGAACTAATGATTCAGCATAGCTATAGAACACAGTGTCAACATATAAAAATCAAACGACTGACACAGGCTACCATATGGACGAGTCTTAAGGACATGATGCAAAGTGAAATAAGCCAGTCACAAAAAAAACAAATAAGTTATCTACTCTATTAAAATCCATGAAGACAGAAAGGAGAACAATGGTGTCCAGAGGCCAGGCGAAGGGGTGTGGGGAGTTTCTGTGATGGTACAGAGTTTCAGTTTTGCAAGATGAAGAGTCACAGAGGTGGATGGTGGTGACAGTTACACAATGTGATTGTAAATGTGCTTAATGCTACCAAACTACACAATTTAAAATGGTTAAGATGGTAAATTTTACGTGTATTTTACATTTTTTAATTTTTAAGAAATCTATTGGATTTCCATAGTAGGAACGAATAATCCAAAAATTAAATCAGAAAACCATTTACAATAGCATCAAAAAGAATACTTAGGAATAAATTTCATAAAGCAGCAAACTTATATGTTAAAAACAATATGTCATCTTGGAAAAACATTAAAGACCTGAAGAAACAGAAAGAGATTCCATGCTCATGAATTGAAAGTTTTGTTTGTTTTTTTTTTTTGTAGAGACAGAGTCTCACTTTATGGCCCTCTGTAGAGTGCCGTGGCCTCACACAGCTCACAGCAACCTCCAACTCCTGGGCTTAGGCGATTCTCTTGCCTCAGCCTCCCGAGTAGCTGGGACTACAGGCGCCCGCCACAACGCCCGGCTATTTTTTGGTTGCAGTTTGGCCGGGGCCGGGTTTGAACCCACCACCCTCGGCATATGGGGCCGGTGCCCTACCAACTGAGCCACAGGCGCCGCCCATGAATTGAAAGTTTTAATATTGTTGGAAAATGGTAAGACTGTCCAAATTGATCCACAGATTCAATACTGTTAGTATCACAATCCCAGCTACCTTTTTTGCTAAAATTGACAAGCTGATCCTAAAATTTATATAGAAGTATAAGAAGAATAGTCAATACAGCTTTGAACAAGGACTCAACACTTGTTGATTTCAAATACAAAGCTAGAGTAATCAAGATAGTGTGAAACTGGCATACGGATGGACATATAGTATCTGTGAAACAGAACTGAGAGTCCAGAGATAATTTCTCAATTTATGATCATCTGATTTCCAACAAAGGTTGGAAATGACGCTAGAACTGGATAGTCAGTTTCATAAAAAGAATGAAATGCCAATCAAAATTACAATGAGGTATCACTTTATATCCACTAGGATGGCTATAATAAAGGACAATAACAAGTGTTGACAATGGCAAGGATATGGAGAAACAGGAACCTTCATACATGGCTAGTGAGAATGTAAAACTGTATTGCTGCTTTGGAAACAATCTAGCAGTTCCTCAAAAAGTTAAATAGAGCAATTATATACCTCAGAAATCCTACTCTTAGATATAAACCCAACAGAATTGAAAGCATGTGTCCACACAAACTCTTGTACCAGATGTTCACAGCAGCATTATTCCTAACAGCCCCCAAATGAAGACAGTCCAAATGCCCATCAACTGAAGAATGCATAAACAAAATGCAGTACAACCACACAACGGAGTATTTCTCAGCCATAAAAAAAGGAGTAAAATGGAGGTTTCAGATAGTTGAACATGGGGAAGATACTGGAGGGTGGCAGTATTTCCCAATACTTGACCCTACACACCTCTTCATATGTACCCTTTGTAATATCCTTATAATAAATGGGTAAATGTAAAAAAAACGAATTAAGTACTGACATATGGTACAGCATGGATGAACTTTGATAACATTATGCTAAAACAGACAAACAAGACAACAGGAATCATATTGTATGATCCCATTTATATGAACTGTCCAGAATAGGCCAATCTGTACTGAGAAAATAGACTGCTGGTTGCCAGGGACTGGAGAGGGACAAATGCAGAGTGACTGCTATTAGGTATGGCATTTCTTTGGGGGGGGGGGGGGGGTGAAAATGCTCTGGAATTAAGACAGTGGTGATGATTGCACAATTCCATTAACATTCTAAAAACCACTGAATAAGACACCTTGTGTACTTTACAAGGACCTTTATGGTATGAGAACTTCATCTCAATAAAGCTGTTATTAAAAAAAAAAAGGAAGAAAAATTCAAGGGTACATTTGGAGAAGAAGGAGTTTGAGGACAGGGATAAAGAGGTGGAAGAGATAGTGCTAAATAGACAAGCTCAGGGCCCGGTGCAGTGGCTCAACCATCTGTAATCCTAACATTTTGGGCACCAAGGCAGAGGCTGCTTGAGATGAAGCTTGGAAAGAAGCCTGGGAAACTTAGCACAAAAAAAAATTTATTTTTTTAGCTGAGTATGCTGGTTTACCTGTAGTCCCAGCTGCTTGGGAGGCTGAGACAACAGGATCACTTGAGCCCAGGAATTCAAGATGATAGTTAACTACAATTTGGCCACTGTGCTGAGGCCTGGGCTGACTGGGGTTGGGGTGGAAGAAAAAGATTAGCTGAGCACAGCATACAACAGGAGCTTGGGCTTTAATTCTAGTCACTGTGGAGATGCTAACAAAGGTTTCTAAAAAGTAGTGACTGACAGGCCTCAGAAACTTGGCTTTAGGATGATTAACCAGCATATTTTATGAGTAAAATATTCTATGTATAAAATGCATATTTTATGTGCTTTTCTTCTTCTTCTTTTTTTGAGACAGTCTCTCTGGGTAGAATACAGTGTCATCATAGCTCACTGCAACCTCAAACTTCTGGGCTCAAGCAAGCCTCGTGCCTCAGCCTCCCTACTAGATGGGACTATATGCACATACCACCAAGCCTGGCTAATTTTTCTATTTTTAATAGAGACGGGGAGGTCTTGCTCTTGCTCTTGCTCAGGCTGGTCTTGAATGTCTGCGTGAAAGCAATCCTGAGCTCAAGCAATCACCCCACCTTGGCTTCTCAGAGTGCTAGGATTAACACGTATGAACACTGTGCCCAGCCCCTTTCTACCTTTTTTACAAGGTAGGATTTTTACTTATATGCCTCACATTGCATAGGAATTCATAAGCAGAATAATATATAAAACTTACTTCCCTGACATACTTGTATGGTCAATTACCAAAGACTAAAGTAATACTTATAAATATATTCAAAATCTGTTCATATTAAGCACCATAAAACACCATTTCACATGGTGTTTGTACACACATGTATTTTGGGAGATACTTCAAAAGAACAAAAGGACCTGAAGTCAACAAAACAGAGATGTCAGAACTCTAAAAATATTCAGCATCATTGCAGTAAACTGCTCAAATAAATGTTCACTGACTGAAAACCACTAATAAGAACAGAAAAACAAGTGAGTTAGTTTAATCTTGTTTGTTGTTATTACAAAATCCAATCAGTCATTGTTTGCAGAAAATAGTTTGTAAGGTTCAAAGTATAAAATTCCTCGACCAGGTTTCAATCTGTTTTGAACATTCCATCTGAAATAGGAAGTCAGCTGAGTCATTGTCTTATAATATACTACTGCTGAAAATCTAAAATGCTTTTCCCTCGTTGAAGTGTAGAAATGCTCGAATTTTTTTGCTTTATAGCCAAGTCAAACACACAGAATATGCAAATTATTTTTAAAATAAAACATCTTAAATAGAAAATTTAAACTATATTTATTTTCATGTTTTTTTAAAGATTGAGAGAAACTATGCCTTAGTAGAATGACTTTCTTTTTTTTTTTTTGTAGAGACAGTCTCTCGCTTTATGGCCCTCGGTAGAGTGCCATGGCCTCACACAGCTCACAGCAACCTCCAACTCCTGGGCTTAAGCGATTCTCTTGGCTCAGCCTCCCGAGTAGCTGGGACTACAGGCGAGTAGAATGACTTTCTTTCTTTTGAATAAAAAATCTTCCGGGCGGCGCCTGTGGCTCAAAGAAGTAGGGCGCTGGCCCCATATGCCGGAAGTGGCGTGTTCAAGCCCAGCCCCGCCCAAAAACTGCAAAAAAACCAAAACAAAACAAAACAAAAAATCTTCCTTGTGGTGGGTGCCTGTAGTCCCAGCTACTTGGGAGGCTGAGGCAAGGTTGCTGGGTGGCGCCCTTTAGCTCAGTAGGTAGGGCGCTGGCCACATTCACCAAGGCTGGAGGTGGAGGGTTCGAACCCAGCCCTAGGCCAGTTAAGGCAACAATGACAGCTGCAACAACAACATCAAAAAAAAGTCTGAGGTTGCTGAGCTATGATGGCATAGCACGCTACCGAGGGCAACATAGACTCTGTCTCAAAAAAAAAAAAAACCCTTCCTTTTATTGATACTATTCAGCTTCTCTGATAATCTCCCTATAAAGCAATGTCTCTTAATCTTTAAGAAGTAATTACCCTTTGAAATCTGACAAACAGTAAGAACTGCACCTACTTTTTCACATTTGGGGTTTTTTCTTTTTTTTCTTTTTTAAAGCATAGATTCAATTTTTCAAACTACTTCATACCACCTGTGGTCCCTCTGTGGAACCCAGGATGAGAACCCTTCTGTTGGGCACAGCGTCACTCTTAACTTCAAATGTGGCATTTTTTTAAGAACGCCAATACAAGTCTAGGCCCTGTGTTTCATTTTCTTACCAGGGTTATCAGTTCATCACTGGTCAACTCTGAAAACAAACAACATTCATGTTCAACAATAAGGGGGCTTACCTTCAGAATAACCTTTCACAAAAGTAGCAATCATTAAGTCTAGTCGATTTAAATACAAAGACATAGAATTATTATAACCAACCACAAACATTTAAAATTGTATCTCAGTTTAGATTGTTTGGCATTTCCTAAAATAAAGGGAAACCAAGTCAGTATAAAGGTAAAAATATTAGAAAACATTTTAGTTCATTTACTTCAAAATGCTGGGGAAGACAGCCTGATGTGATATACTGAGAACATATCACCTAAGGGAGAGTCCTGCTGAAAAGGTTTACCTGAACCTAATCATACAGAAACAACCAAATACTAACTATAGAGTCTGCAAAAATGACAAGTCTGGACTATTCTTTTTGAGACAGTCTCACCACGTTGCCCTTGGTAGAGTGCTGTGGCGTCACAGCTCACAGCAACCTCAAACTCTTGGGCTCAAGCGATTCTCTTGCCTCAGCCTCCCAAGTAGCTGGGACTATAGGCGGCCACCAAAATGCCCAGCCATTTTTTGTTGCAGTTGTCATTATTGTTCAACTGGCCAGGGCTGGGCTCAAACCTGGCCACTTTAGTGTATGTGGCTGGTGCTCTAACCAATGTACTACGGGAGCCGAGCCTACACCATTCTAAAATGTCTCATTGTTGACAACAATGTGGTTAGGGTGCCAGCCACATGCACCAGGGCTGGTGGGTTCAAACTCAGCTAGAGCCTACTAAACAACAACAACAAAAATAGCGGGACATTGTGGCAGGCACCTGTAGTCCCAGCCACTTGGAAGGCTGAAGCAGGAGAATCTCTTTAAGTCCAAGAGTTTGAGGTTGCTGTGAGCTGTTATGCCAAGGCACTCTACCAAGGGCAACATAGTGAGACTCTGTCTCAAAAAAATAAAATAAATGCCATTGCCACAAAAGGGGCAGAAAAGGATAGGAAAATGTTTCTGCTGCAAAGAAACTTCAGAGACAAGTAAATGCAACCCTGAATTAAGAAACTAAGTGAAAGAACAACCATATCTTAAAAAAAAGTATCAAGACAACCGGGGAAATTTGAATATAAACTGAAGAGTATTGTTAACTTCCCAAGTATGATCATTTGATGGTTGTTATGTAGGATACCCTTAATCTCAGCAAGATGCATATCACCATGTTTGGGGGTGAAGTGCTGAGATAAAATAATGTAACAGACTATTAATAATCAGTACATAGGCTCAGAGCATGGTGGTGCAGCTAGTGTGCCAGCCACATACACCAGAGATGGCGGGTTCGTACCCAGCCCGGGCCTGCCAAACAACAATGACAACTACAACCAAAAAAATAGCTAGGCGTTGTGACGGGCACCTGTAGTCCCAGCTACTTGAGAGTCTGAGGCAAGAGAATCACTTAAGCCCAAGAGTTTGAGGTTGGTGTGAGCTGTGATGCCACATGCCACAGCACTCTACAGAGGGTGACAAAGTGATACACTATCTCAAAAAAAAAAAAAAAAGTTGTTTTTTTTTTTTTTTTTTTGGTTCAGACAGTCTCACTCTGTCACCCTGGGTAGAATGCAGAGGCATCATAGCTCACAGCAACCTCAAACTCTTAGGCTTAAGAGACCCTCTTGCCTCAGCCTCCCAGGTAGCTGAGACTACAGGCATGCACCACCATGCTCGGCATGATTTTTTTTAATTTTTTTAATAGGACACAGACTTTTTTCTATTTTGAATGAGAGATTTGCCATAAGTCAGCCTGAAACAAATACATGTAACACGTACCATTTAGTCTTTCCAATTGTGGGCAATACTTCTCAGGTTGTCATACAAGAGAACTATAAAAGACTTTTAAATTTTTCCAATTTATACTTTCAGACATATTTCAGATGCCAAAAATCAAAAGAGGTTACAGAATGGTGTTCTTTTTATGTTTATATTCAAATTTTCCAGAGAGTTGTTACACATCTTTAAATTAAACTTACAGTTTGTGATTCATTCCTTCTATCAAATGTTTTACCATAGTTGCCAAAATAAGCAAGAAAGAAGCCTACTAATATAAATCTGCTGATCTGCAAAGCAACAGAAAAGCTTAGCAAAATCAAAAGATGATTTTTTTCCTGTAGATAAAAGTTGATGAACTACAAGAGTAGGGCCCACCTTAGCTAGGGAATCTAATGCCTGCTCTAGTTTTTTCGGATGTAGTACTGACCCAAGCAAAAGTGTCTCAGACAAAAGTGTCCCAGTTTGGATGCAACATGTAATATCTTCAACAACTTTTGTTATATGATCAACAGTTGATTTAGGGGAGAAAAATCAACACAACATAAAGTATGTTTAACTTCTACTTTTGACAATTATTGGCTATGTCACAGCAAACTTATCACTAGAATGGGCATAAAACATATCGAGACAATTGCACTTATTCTTTCTGAAAGAAAAGAGAAACAAAATTGATATTTTATCTATTATGTAATATAAACTAAAATACTGCACGGTGGGAAGAACACTAGAGTTGGCCTGTTTAAATCTTAGCTGTTACTTGTTAGAGAACATAACCTTGAGTAAATTATTGGAGCTATCTCCACTGTAGCTTTCTCATTGGAAACATCAAAGAGAAAGAAAGACTGCTGGCTGATCTCTAAGGTCATGATCTAGCTCAAATATATTCAAAGATTCTGTGACTTTGGCCTTCAAAATATATTTTTTTAATTAAACCAATTGAGTTGTACTAAAGGTTTTAAAAAAAAAAAAAAAAACTGAAAATGTAACTTAACATCTTTTCTCCCCAAACTCCTATTTTTGCTTTGACTTCTGTTTAGAGGTTGGGTCAAACTCCCATTCACCCAAAATGTAGATCCCTAAGTATTTTCACTCCCCCAACTAATACATTGCCAAATCCCAAGTTCTGGTTACTCAGTATTTCATACTTTGATCTCTTCTACCACCACTTTAATTCAGATCTTCTTTACCTATTGCCTAGTTGTTTCTCCTGAATATACTGGATCACTAATCCCAAATTAGAAGATTATTCTAACACATCAGTACCCTACCCAAGAGCAGACAATAGCTCCCCATACCTAAAGATTTATGCACGAACTCCTCAACTTGACATTCAAGAATCTCCACATGCCGGGTGCAGTGGAGGCCTAAAATCTCAGCACTTGAGAGGCCCAGGCGGGTGAATTGCCTGAGCTCATTGAGACCAGACTGAGTCAGAGCAAGACCCTCCCTCTAAAAATAGCCAGGCATTGTAGCAGGCACCTGTAGTCCCAGCTACTTGGGAGACTGAGAACTGTGATGCCACAGCACTCTACCAAGGGCAGTGAAGTGAGACTGTGTCTCCAAAAAAAAAAAAAAAACCTTCACATTTGGCCACAACCAATTTGCCTTATATGATGATAATCCTACCATTATTATATCAAAATTCCTTATGATTTCAGGATTTTTAGTTCTGCTAATGCTCTTAAAATGACCCTCTCTTCTCTCTGCCTTTCAAAATTGACTCCTTTCTTTGAAGTTCAGTGGTGATCACCCTCATCTACACTTTAGCTCCCTCTTTTGAATGCCTATAATACAACAATTTTAATGGCCAACAGTGACTCTTTTGTTTTTTTTTTTTTTTTGAGACAGAGTCTCGCTTTGTACCCTCAGTAGAGTACAAAGTAGAGTGCCATAGCATCATAGCTCAATGGCAACCTCCAACTCATGAGCCACCATGCCCTGCCTCCCACCGTGACTTAATGATAGTTTAGCTGGCCAGACACAGTGGTTGAAGCCTGTAATCCTAGCTCTTTGGGAGGCCAAGGCCAGTGGGTTGCTTGAGCTCTGGAGTTCAAGACCAGCTTGAGCAAGAGTGAGACCCCATTTCTGCTAAAAACAAAAAAACTAAGGCTCAGCGCCTGTGGCTCAAGCTGCTAAGGCGCCAGCCACATACACCTGAGCTGGCAGGTTCGAATCCAGCCCAGGCCCGCCAAACAACAATGACGGCTGCAACCAAAAAACAGCCGGGCGTTGTGGTGGGTGCCTATAGTCCCAGCTACTTGGGAGGCGGAGGCAGGAGAATCGCTTGAGCCCAGGAGTTGGAGGTTGCTGTGAGCAGTGATGCCACAGCACTCTACCTGGGGTGACAGCTTGAGGCTCAGTCTAAAAAAAAACTAGCTGGGTGTGGTGGCAAATGCCTGTAGTCCCAGCTACTTGGGAGGCGGAGGCAGGAGAATCGCTTGAGCCCAGGAGTTGGAGGTTGCTGTGAGCAGTGATGCCACAGCACTCTACCTGGGGTGACAGCTTGAGGCTCAGTCTAAAAAAAAAAAAAAAAAACTAGCTGGGTGTGGTGGCAAATGCCTGTAGTCCCAGCTACTTGGGAGGCTGGGCAAAAGGATCATATGAAGGACGCCATGGCACTCTACCCATGGTGACAAACAAACAAAAAAAAAAGGTTAGTTATGATAGTAAACTAAATTTATCCCTTTGCCAATTTTAACTAGCACTGGCTACCAGGCCACTATACTGTTTTGAGGAGAATTTGCACCTTAGCAGAGGAAAAGGAGAATGGCAACATGTCTGATGTTCAGAGACCAGAGCTTCCAAATAGGGCACCCACGTAACAGGCTGTGGGCTTCTATGGTATTAAAAGATGACGGGCAGGGCCTGTGGCTCAGTGAGTAGGGTGCTGGCCCCATATACCAAGGGTGGAAGGTTCAAACCCAGCCCCAGCCAAACTGCAACAAAAAAATAGCCAGGCGCTGTGGTGGGCGCCTGTAGTCCGAGCTACTCAAGAGGCTGAAGCAAGAGAATCGCCTAAGCCCAGGAGTTGGAGGTTTCTGTGAGCTGTGTGACGCCACGGCACTCTACCAAGGGCAACACAGTGAAACTGTCTCTTAAAAAAAAAAAAAAAAAATTTAAAAGATGCGAAAATTAATTAATTAATTAACTTAAAAGTTTGGGGGTTTCGCATTAAATTTCCAAATGAAGATTTATAACAGCATTTCTCAACCAGAGTCAATTTTTCCCCACCCTTGGGGATATTTGACAATATCTAGAAACATTTTCCATTGTCAAAACTGGGCAAGGAACGTTACTGCAGATGCTGTACATCCTATTTAACCCAAAGTACAGCCCTCACAATAATAAATTATCTCATCTAAAACATCAACAGTGCCCAGGCTGAGAAACTGTTCTAGATATACTGAATGCATCTGTGGGTTCCACCTCCCAAAATAAATTTCCAAATTTTTCAAAAAAAAAAAAAAAAAAAACACAAAAACCATGCCTCAGGGCAGTGCCTGTGGTTCAGTGAGTAGGACGCCGGCCCCACACACCAAGGGTGGCGGGTTCAAACCCGCCCCGGCCAAATTTCAACAAAAAATAGCCGGGCATTATGGCGGGTGCCTATGGTCCCAGCTACTCGGAAGGCTGAGGCAAGAAAATCGCCTAAGCCCAAGAGCTGGAGGTTGCTGTGAGCTGTGACACCATGGCAAAAAACAAATAAATAAATAAATGTCTCTAATAAGAGACAATATAGTTCAAATCCTGTCAGCATTTCCAATTATCAGTAGTAGGCCTCCTGCAAGTTACTTAATCTCTTTATGCCTCAAATTTTCTAATAATAGTACCTACCTCACAGAGTTTTTTCAAGGATCAGATGAGTCCATGTGAAGTCTTTGGAGAAGTGTGTCAGGCAGAAAGTAAGCAATCAATAAACTTAGCTACTTATTCTTCTTCTTCCCATTGGGTCCCACATTTGAAATATCAAAAATGCTCAACAAATATTTACTCAATGAGTACAATGCCTTGACTTCCTGCAGAAAACACTAATGGGTAAAGATAGATATATTCTTGTCTGAGAAAAAGGAAGCATAGAGCTAGAGATGGAGCTGAAAGCCTTTGCCCACCTAATTACATCTCTCCTTCCTTTTAACCTATAAGAAACATTCCCCTCTCACTGGATCCTTAGTACACACTGCCTTACTATCTCCTTGATATTTGATTCTCCTTTTCATACCTTCTAACCAGGTGAAGATGCTCAAACACTTAAACAGAATGCTATCTTCTTCTGACCCTACATCACCTACCTATTACAGTTATTTATGCACTTACTGTAGTCTTCCTACTAGATTGTATGGGCCCTCTGTGGACATGGACGGCACTTCACTCCTTTTTACATAACTAGGGGCCTAACAGACCTTAGCAAGTGGGTGACCCAAGTCTTCATTTTATAGATTAGGCACAGAGAGGCTAAGTGACTTGCCAAAAGTCAAGGTCAGATTGTAAGTGGCAGAGCTGGAATTCAACCTCCAATACTTAGCCAATACACAGACCGTATTAACATGAAAATTATACTTGTGGTACAGATAATTTTTAAGTAAATCCAGAACACTTTCATAGGAATTATACTGGTGTAGTTATCAGACAAAACAAAAATGAAAGGAGAAATCAACCCAAACCCCAAGTTCCATTCTGCTGCTAAATCACACCTTAAGAACGCAGCCTCTTTAATGGTTCTGTATCTTAACATTTCTTTAATTGCCTCTGACAACCAAACTTATTTCAATGTACAGTGAACAGTTATTTAGTCCATAATGTCAGGATTAATTTCCTTTAAATGAGTCTCTAAGTACAACAGAAAATTCCTACTGGGTAAACCAGTGATGCCCATCTTCACCAACTGAACACAATTTGGAATGATTTTATGTGGTGAAAAATATTCGGATGACTTGAATTATGAGTGCCAATAACCACGAAAATAAACCTAAAATTTATAATCAAGAGCAAATTGCATTAAGACCTGAATAGAAGAAATTTAATTCTCTCCAAACGGGGGAGTAGAGGGGAAAGCTGTTCATTAATTTGGTTAAGTGGTTAAGTTTTTCTGAGTGTCCAAATGTGATGCAAAAGAAAAAGGTGAATAAGAAAGAAGAAGACAAGTGACAGAAATGAATGTGAAAGAAGCTAAATACAGCGCAATTCCCTGATGCTTAAGCGATTACAGCTCAATAAAGCTAAAGATTTCCATAAAGGAATCCAGTAAAAAAAAACAAAAAAGCAAACAAAACACAGTTGCCATTGCAGAAGTACTCAGGCCCAATAGGAATGATAATCATTTGCTGGGAACAGATTTTAAATAATTTTACCAGCTGATAAAAAGAGCACACACTGAACGTAGACACAAATGTAGTTTCAAAGGAAAACAAAACGCAGCTTATGCTTGGTAAAGTTCAAGGGCAAAACTGTTTCCAATGCAACAGAATCCGCCTGACTACAATGTGTTAAAAAAAAAAATGCGAACACATAGTATCTTTTAATAAAGGCAACAATTTGAGCTACAAAGTAATAACGGGGAAGCCAAAACAGTTTGACAGCCCGCCACAAGGGCCGCCTCAATCATGAGTCACACAATGCCTGCAATCATTTACAATAGTAATTAATGCACAAGTCCCCTAATTAAATTCTAAAAGGGTGAGAATGTTTTAACTAAGTTTACAAGAATTGCTTTTCGCTTTATTTTAAGAAACACACGCGTAATTACGCATCTCCCTGCAATCGCTCCAACCAATATTCCCTCAGGTCTCTTCTCCCAAACGTCTCATCTCTGCGTGCGAAAGAAAATGACACGGGGGAACTTCTAAACCGAGAAAGGGCGAACCGGAGTGAAAATATACCATTATAACGGGGCGGGAAACGGAAGCTCGCCCATCTTACCTGCCAAGATTTCTTTCTACGTCTTTGGTAGCTTTAGCTTCCAATTCTCTGAAACAGAAAACAAAAACAAAAACAAAAACGAGATGCGCGTGAAAACCGAGCTGCTGCGGCAGAGGCTCGCGCAGGGGCCGGATGGGGGAGGGGAGGGCGGCCTCGGGGAGGGGGACTCACAAAGCTGCGGGGCTGCAGCCCAGACTGCGGTCAGGCAGCGCGGGCGCAGCGCAGACCCCGCCCGGCCCCGGCGGCGCGGCGCGGACCAGCTCCTCGGAGCCGCCCGGCCGGTCTCCACGGCGGCGCAGCCCGCGCCCTCCCGCCGAGGCCCGAGGTCTCAGGGACGCCCGGCGCCGCCGCCGCGGTTACGGGCCCTGCGGCAGCGCCCAAGGCACCTCCTGCCGGGAGGGAGGCCCCCGCTCCGCTCACCTCATGTGTGTAAAGTGCACGAGCAAGTGGGGCGCGGCGAAGGAGGCTCGCGAGCCTCAAGCCCTCCGCAGCGCCGCGGGGAGAGGCCCGAGCCGCTGCACCAGCGCCATTTTCTACACCGACCCGCCGCCGCCGCCGCCACCGCCACCGCCGCCACCGCCGCCGCCGCAGGCCCCAGACCGGAAGTGAATGGCCCACTCCGCAACCCCTTCCGGGGGCGACACGGCCACCAGCCCCAAGATGGAGGCCCTAGCTACTCTGCCCACAGCCCGGGCAGGTCGGTGGCCACCCCCCGGGTTCCGCGCGCGCCCCCCGGCCGGAGCTCCCTGGAGTTCCCAGATGCCGAGGCGCCCCGCGGAGCGGCTGGGGGGCCTGCCGAGCTCAGCCTTTTTCGCCGAGGGTGGCTCCGGCCGGACCAGAGTCCTTCCCTCCGCCTCCTCCTTTGCTGCGACACAAGTTTCCTTCCCCGCCGCCCGCTCTTCGGCCCCTCCCCCACCGAGAAACGCCGCGGGGGGGTCATCGCCTAAACCCCAAATTCTGCCTCCGCCAGCCTTAGCCTGACCAGCCAGCGCGGCCTTTACATTCGGGCTCTTCTAATTGTTTTTAACCTTGTGTCAAGTAACCTCTTTGCTTCTGTTTCCTTAGGTAAACAATGCGTACCTCAAAGTAGGCTGTGAGATTTAAAAGCGATTTCTCTTCGCCGAATTTTTCAGACCCTTTGACGCAGCAATTCCGATTTCACGAATTTCTGTTCAGGAAATAATCCTGGCTATCTACAAAATATTTCACTATTAAGATATCAAGTCGCAACATAGATGGTGGTGACGAATTGTAAACGGATGAACTATCCAACATCGCAATGTGGCTTTAAAAACTGAACTACTGGCATGTATTAGGATACTGTAAAAATGATGGAGGTGGAATACCAGCATGAGGGAAAGGGTTGCAGTAGAATAAGCGAAAGCAGGTTCCACAAAAAGAAACTCTCTGTAGACAGATGCGTGTAAAGTAAAAATACATATACTTAACTAGATACAGTAAGGTACATGCATACCTACAGGTAGATACAGCAGTGTGTGTGTGTGTAGATACAGTAAGATGCATATATTCACGTGTGTTCTTTTTATCTTACAAAGCCACGCTTTTTCCGTCCAAAGATCGTCCCTCCTCTGTGCTTAAAATCTATTCTAGTTTACTTTGTAAGAAACCTTAACCCTGTGGATCTTCCCATTTTCTTTTTCTAAGTCCTTCAACTGGTTTTATAACATGCTTGAATGTATCCCATTATCAACAAACAAAACTTTCTTGGGCCAGTTCCGATCATTCTCTGAGACAGAATAAGTTAACGAATGAATAAATGAACAGAAACGAAGTTGTAGAGTATGTCCACCAAGAAGTTAACTGATAATATTAGAAGACTGGCTGTTTGGGCGGCACCTGTGGCTCAGTGACTAGGGCGCCGCCCCCATACACCGAGGGTGGCTGGTTCAAACCTGGCCCCCGCCAAACTGCAACAAAAAATAGCCGGACGTTGTGGCGGGCGTCTGTAGTCCCAGCTACTTGGGAGGCTGAGGCAAGAGAATCACCTAAGCCTAAGAGCTGGAGGTTGCTGTGAGCTATGACGCCACAGCACTACTGAGGGTGACAAAGTGAAACTCTGTCTCTAAAAAACTCTCTTTTTCTTTCTTTCTATATGTCTGTCTCCCCTTCCTTCCCTCTCTTATTTTTATTTATTTATTTACTTTTTAAGCAATGAGCACTGTAATCCCAGCACTTTGGGAGGCCGAAGTGGGTGGATTGCCTGAGCTCAGGAGTTCAAGACCAGCCAGAGCTAGAGCCAGACCCCATCTCTAAAAATAACCAGGTTTTGTGGCACACCCATAGTCCCAGCTACTCAGGAGGCTGAGGCAAGAGAATCACTTGAACCCGAGAGTTAGAGGTTGCTGTGAGGTATGATGCCAGGGCACTCTACCAAGGGTGACAAAGTGAGACTGTCTCAAAAAAAAAAAAAAAAAGCAATGAGCATATAAAAAAAAAATTTAGGCCAGTCCAAAGCAGGGGGGGCAGTAGTCAGTCTAAATGGTCTTTTTACAAAAGGGATTTACAAAATGTTAACATAGGGGGCACTGAATAAATGCTAGTGACTTGCGTTTTCCCATCATCCCTGAGGTACATTCACTTATATCCATATTTGTTTTTCTTTCATGATCCTATCTACTTAAAATGTTTAAAATTATGCAATTTTCTCAGGAGTTTAAAAATATAGACATATGTGTATGGCACATTATGCTTTCATACCAGCTTTATGAATAGTTTTTCACAACAGCATAAGGCAATGAAAACAGTAATATTTACTAACATTGGCACAGCTGTTAAGATTAGCTGATTTTTTTTTTTTTATTAGACTTTCTTTGAACAACTCAGTTGTTCTCAATTGGGGCAATTTTGTCCCTACTCTCACCACTGCGGACATTTAGCAACATCTGGTTTTTGCTTGTCACACTGTGCACTACAAGTACCTAGCAGGTAGTAGCCAGGGATTTAACTAAACATCCTGCAGCCCCCACAACATGAGTATCTGAACTAAAATGCCAATAAGACCAAGGTTGAAGAATTCTGTAACTAATTTCCAACTCCAGAGAAGCTAAGATGATGTGACTTCTTGTTTCTTTTTTCTTTTTTTGAGACAGAGTCTCAAGCTGTCGCCCTGGGTAGAGTGCTGTGGCATCATAGCTCATAGCAACCTCCAATTTGGGCTCAAGTGATCCTCCTGTCTCAGTTTTTCTATTTTTAGTAGAGATGGGAGTCTCGCTTTTGCTCAGGCTGGTCTCGAACTCGTGAGCTCCAGCAATCACCTGCCTTGGCCTCCCAGAGTGCTAGGAGTACAGGCATGAGCCACCACACACAGCCAATATGATTTCTTGAAAGTCTGTCTAGAGTGGTTTGACATGTCCCCATATGTGTCCTAGATCACAATATAGAATGCACTGTATGCCAATCACTTTAAAAAATATGTATGTATTTATTTATTTATGACAAAGTCTGACTCTGTTGCCCTGGGTAGAGTACTATGGCATCATCATAGCTCACAGAAAACTCAAACTCCTGGGCTCAAACAATCCTCTTGCCTCAGCCTCCCAAGTAGCTGGGACTACGGGTACCTGCCACAACGCCCAGCTATTTTTAGAGACGGGGTCTTGATTTGACTCAGGCTGGTCTCAAACCTATGAGCTCAGGTGATCCACCTGCCACAGCCTCCCAAGTACTGGAGTATAGGCGTGAGCCACTGCGCCCAGCCAGGCGGATTATTTTAAAAGGCAAACTATGAGGTATGCAACTACAAACTATGGCATGTGCACAGAAGGAACCAAATATTGTTCTAAGAAAGTGTAAAACAAAGAAACACAACATAGATTGCATTCAAAGAAGCTTTCTTTGAAAATGTGAAGCTTTACCTGAGAACTGAAAGATGATAGGCAGTCAAGCCAGGATGTGGGGAATGGTAGAAGAAGGGTCTCAGGTTGGAGGTTTTTACATTTGTGGGTCATGATTGTAGATGAAAACAGGTTTCATATTGTATTTGGCTTTAAATCTTCTGGAGCCATAATTTTTATTTTACTAGCATACTCCATTAGGAAAAACCAGAAACAAGGTCCTACATAGAGAAATGGAGGCCACACAAACTTAAGTTTAAATAAGACCTTTTCTCCATTTGTCTTTGTTCCTTTGGTTCCTGAGGTTCCGAGAGCATAAATATTCCTCAAGCCTTCTCCCTTATCATACTGAGAAGATAATGACTAAGCTTACTACTTTGGAAAGTACGGACTTAAAAGGATTTCCCTCCCCTCTGGAGGCTTTACCAAATGCTATTGTGAGATATACCACATATATGCATATTTTAGGCAAGGCTCATATACAATAATGTATAAATGGAAAGCAAAGACATGAACAAGGATAAGATGTTTTCCTGGAGAGAATGTATTTATCTTACTTACCTAAAATGGAATTGGTACACAATATATGGCACCCAAGCCCTATTCTAAGTGCTTTACAGATATTAATTAATCATAATTTGTTTTCACACTACCCTATGAGGTAGGAATGTTATCCTCAGTTTGCATATGATAGTAATTAACTTGCCCAAAGTCACATACATAGTAAACAGCAACAAAACAAGTGATATAGCTCTAGCCTGGTGCAGTGGCTCACACCCGTAATCCTAGCACTCTGGGAGTCCCAGGTTGGTGGATTGCTTGAGCTCAGGAGTTTGAGACCAGCCTCAGCAAGATCAAGACCCGTCCCTACTAAAAACAGAAAAATTAGCTGGGTGTCCTGGTGGGCACTACTTGGGAGGCTGAGGCAAGAGGATGGCTTGACCCCAGGAGTTTGAGGTTGCTATGAACTATGATGACACCATGGCACTCTACCCAGGGTGACAGAGTGAGACTCTGTCTCAAAAAAACAAGTTGATTTAGTTCCAGAGCCATGTCACTAACCACCTCATGGTATGTAGATCTTTTTTCCTCAACTATATTAGGTCCTGCAGCTTTTTTTTTTTTTTGAGACAGTCTCAACCTGTCACCCTGAGTGGAGTGTCATGGCATCATAGCTCACAGCAACCTCCAACTCAGGCTCAAGTGATCATCTTGCCTCAGTTTTTCTATTTTTAGTAGAGACGGGGTCTTGCTTTTCCTCAAGCTGGTCTCAAACTCGTGAGCTCAAGCTATCCACGCACCTCAGCCTCCCAGAATCCTCCTAGGATTACATGCATGAGCTACCTTGCCTGGCCCATCCTGCACCTTTTGATAAGAAATATTCTGTAATACCACCCCTTACTACTTCAAAATAATAATCACAGTTAATAAAATCTAGCTAAGACTTAATTTCAAAATGCATAAAGAATGACTTATTTCTGATATAAAGAAGAAATAAAAGTATAATAAAATAAAAAGTCACTATGTAAATGCTTGGGAATGGTCTTCACTAGAAGACTCAGTGGAGTAGGCAGGTGCTGGCACTTGTGTGTAGTGTCACTACTATAAATTCAGACTGACACAGCAGTGTTGAATCAATTACTCACACACCAAGAACTATAGTTATGTTGGAGACATAATTTTTCTTGGAAAGGAGAACAACTCTCAGTCAAGTTCTGAACAAAAGGAAAACAATTCTCCCTCAATTTATGTGGTAATTGTATTACTGAAAATTTGGGGGTAATTAAAATGAAAAAATAAGGAGTTTGGTCCTCAGATAATTATACACATGCCTTTCATTTATGCAAATGTCCAATGAGAGAGAGAATTCCCCCATTCTGTGGGACTATCTCCATCCGCCATCCATGGCTCCTATGCACTGAACCTTAATAGCACTCATCTTCCTTTATTGTGTCAACCCAAAACACTTCAATCATTTTCCCAAACCCTCTGAAGAGCAAAGGTGAAATATTAACTTTTTTTTTTTGAGACAGAGCTTCAAGCTGTCGCCCTGGGTAGAGTGCTGTGGCACCACAGCTCACAGCGACCTCCAACTCCTGGGCTCAAGCGATTCTCCTGCCTCTGCCTTCTAAGTAGCTGGGACTCCTGCTGCAGGCTCCTGCCACAACGCCCGACTATTTTTTGGTTGCAGCTGCCATTGTTGTCTGGCGGGCCTGGGCTGGATTTGCAGCTCAGGTGTATGTGTCTGGCACCTTAGCCGCTTGAGCCACAGGCACTGAGCCTGAAGTATTATCTTATTAGGAACCATTGCTATAGAATGAGAAAATAGTCCAGGAATGAGACCTGAAGAAATCCGATACTCTAATAAAGAAACCAGGAAGGCAGGAAGGAAAATAGCCTAAGTGTTGCGTATTGGGGTCAAGTGATGATACCACCTAGGTTTTTTGGGCTGACATGTCAAAATTTAGCCTCCCTATTCCTCTCACCACCCCATCACCATCACATGCAAAAATCACCCCACAAATCACTAAGCTCCCCCAGCCAGAAACCAAAGTTAGTTTTGACTCTCCCACCTCCCTCACCTGATGCATCAGCAGGTTATTTTGTCTCTGACCTGCTCTTTTAGTCTTCCCTCCGTCTGTTTCTCTACTGCCAACCTCCAGTATATGTTGAAAACTCCACAGATTCCCTCTTTATTTATCCTGTTATTTTGTCGTGGGTTTTTTTTTTTTTTTTTGGTAGAGACAGAGTCTCACTGTACCGCTCTCGGTAGAGTGCAGTAGAGTGCCGTGGTGTCACACGGCTCACAGCAACCTCTAACTCCTGGGCTTAAGTGATTCTCTTGCCTCAGCCTCCCATGCAGCTGGGACTACAGGCACCTGCCACAACGCCTGGCTATTTTTTTTGTTGTTGTTGTTGTTGTTGTTGCAGTTTTGGCCGGGGCTGGGTTTGAACCCGCCACCCACGGCATATGGGGCCGGCGCCCTACTCACTGAGCCACAGGCGCCGCCCTGTGGTATCATTTTTATACAATAAAATTTACACATTTAAATCAGAAAATGTGATGCATTTGTACAGATAAATATATGCCTGAAGCCACTATCAGAATCAATACATAGAACACCACTTCCATCACCCTGGAAAATTCCTTTATACCCATCTTCAGTCACTCATCTGCCCCCCCCCCACACACACACACACACATCTGCCACCAAGAAACCACTTTTCTGATGTACATTTCCACAAATCAGTACTATCTGTTCTAGAATCTCATGTAATTGAAGCCATACTGTAAATGCCCCTTTTCTTCTGGCTTATCTTGCTGAACATGCTTGTGAGGGTCATTCCTATTATTGAGTGTATCAAGTTCATCCCTTTTTATGGCTGAGAAGCTTTCCACTGAATGGATATACCACAGCTTTTTTACCTGTCCTCCTGTTGGTTGACACTTGGGTTGTTTCCCATTTAGGGCTATCATGAATAAAGCTGCTATGGACATTCTTGCACAAGGCTTTTCTCTCTTTTGTGAACAGTAGACATACATTTTTATTTCTTTTGGACAAATACCTAGGAATTTAGCTACTGGATCACAGAATAAGGGTACTTTTTTTTTTTTCCAGTTTTTGGCTGGGGCTGGGTTTGAACACTCTATATGGGGCCGGTGCCCTACTCTTTTGAGCCACAGGTGCTGCCCAGGATAAGGGTACTTTTAACTATAGAAGAAACTATACCATGTTTCTAAAATGGTTATACCCAGTTCTGTTGTCAACTGCCTGAAGAGCTCTGGTTGCTCTACCTCCTCACCAGTGTGACACGGGTTCACTCTTAGCCTGTCATAACTATTCTCCATTCTCCATAGTGGTTTTTCTTTCTCTCTCTCTCTCTCTCTCTTTTTTTTTAGACAGAGCCTCAAGCTGTCACCCTGGGTAGAGTGCCTGTGGCATCACAGTTCACAGTAACCTCCAATTCCTGGGCTCAAGCGATTCTCCTGCCTCAGCCTCCCAAGTAGCTGGGACTACAGGCACCTGCCACAATGCCCAGCTTTTTTTTGGTTGCAGCCATCATTCTTGTTTGGCGGGCCTGGGCTGGATTCTAACCCGCCAGCTCAGGTGTATGTGCCTGGTGCCTTAGCCGCTTGAGCCACAGGCGCTGAGCCTTCTCTCTCTCTCTTGATACCCTTGGTAGTGTTCTGTGGCATCATAGCTCATAGCAACCTCAAAGTCCTGGGCTCAAACAATCCTCTTGCCTCAGCCTCCTGAGTAGCTGGGACTATAGGCACCCATCACAATGCCTGGTTATTTTTAGAGACAGGGGTCTCACTCTTGCTCAGGCTGCTGTCAAACTCCTGAGCTCAAGCAATCTATCCACCTTGGCCTCTTGGCCTCCCAAAATGCTAGGATTACAGGCATGAGCCACTGCACCCAGCCCCTAGTGGTTTTTCTTAAAATGAAACCTTGATCATCTATCTTTTTTTTTTTTTTTTTTTTTGCAGTTTTTGGCCGGGGCTGGGTTTGAATCCACCACTTCCAGCATATGGGGCTGGTGCCTTACTCCTTTGAGCCACAGGGCCACCCTGATCATCTATCTTACTCGCCACCTTAAAATAATTGAAAGGCTTTCGGGGGCTCTTGATTTCAAGCCTATTATCTTTAAAATGGTCTATAATGGCAGGGTGATATGGCTCATCCTTGCAATTCTAGCACTCTGTGAAGACAAGGTGGAAGGATCACTTGAGCTCAGGAGTTTGAGTTTATGTGTGTGTGTGTGTGTGTGTATACTTTTTTTGTGACAGAAGTTTCACTCTGTTGGCCCAGGGTAGAGTACCATGGTATTATAGCTCACAGAAACCTCAAACTCCTGGGCTCAAGTGATCCTCTTGCCTCAGCTTCTGCAGTAGCTGGGACTATAGACATGGCACCATGAGGCCTGGTAAATTTTTCTGTTTTTAGTAGGGACAGGGTCTCACTAAAGGAGCCATGGATGGTGGATGGACAGGGTCTCAAACTCCTGAGCTCAGGGATCCTCCCAACTCAGCCTCCCAGACTGCTATAGGTGTGAGCCATGGCACCAGGCCAATCTGTGATTTCTTGATTCTTTGTAAGCTCCGGGGTAGTAGGAACTGTGGCTGTTCATCACTATTTCTCTACACCCAGGACAATGCCTAATACATTTCAGGTACTTGATACGATTTAATAAATGAAGGAATAATTTTACCACACTTTGCTTATCCCCTTCTATACAAATATCCACATCACCACCAAAGTGTTCTTTCTACCAGCTTAATCTGATCAGGTCCTGCTGCTACTGAAATCTCCTGAATGGCTATTTCTATAGAAACGATCTGAAACACCTTGCAGAGCATAAAAGACTCTTCAAGAATTCTCGCTACCTAACCTGCGCTTTTTCTTAGGATTCCTATATTTTGTTCCACTGATACTGGATTATTGTTAGTTTATTGTGTTGTTCAAAGCCTGTATGACTTGCTATTTCCTCTGAAAGTAAGACTTCTCCTATTGTGTCTACCTAGCAAACTCCTACTTCAAAGTCCAGTTCAAATGCTGCCTCTTTTGATAAGCCTTTCCTGAGATTCTCCAGATCTCCCAAGAATATCAATGGGAGTCAAATACCAATTTTAACTTAGACATCATTCTTGTCCCCTCCTACACAGGTGGAAACCCAGCTCTCTGAAAAGAAAGTGTTGAGATTTTAGGGCTGGAATCCCACATGCTCTCATGAGATAACTCATTTTGTACAGACATTGATGGTATGTAGGGCCCCTGAGAGAGGGACTTGCCTGTTGTATCAAGTGTTATATTCCCTAGTACTTACTGAAATGCCTGAGAGGTATTAAACATTGAATTAATATTTGCTTTTCTTTCTGAAGAGAAAGGAAGAAAGAATTAGTATTTGTTGAATGATAAAGAATGAATGTTGTCTTTATTTCAAGCCTTTCTATAAAGAGTGTCACTCTTGGGCGGCGCCTGTGGCTCAGTGAATAGGGCGCCGGCCCCATATGCCGAGGGTGGCGGGTTCAAACCCAGCCCCGGCCAAACTGCAACCAAAAAATAGCCGGGCATTGTGGCGGGCGCCTGTAGTCCCAGCTACTCCGGAGGCTGAGGCAAGAGAATCGCTTCAGCCTAGGAGTTGGAGGTTGCTGTGAGCCGTGTGACACCACAGCACTCTACCCGAGGGCGGTACAGTGAGACTCTGTCTCTACAAAAAAAAAAAAAAAGAGTGTCACTCTTTCTATAAAGAGTGTTAGTGGCACTCATGACTGTCAGTAAGGATTTGGTCTCTGGGATCTCCTGGGTTTTGCTTTATCTTGCAAATAACATTGCAATCTATCCATAATGATCTGGATTGCCACAAGCTACACCTGGCACCTTCATTGTTTCCTTGAGGATAAAGTGGGTCTTTCTACCTCTTACTAATTCCCTCCAATATTGATTGCTAGAATAATCATCTGTTGCTTCTCTACTTTTTATAAGTGCATCCTGCATTTCCTTAGAAGCTACTGCCTTGCACTTTCAGTCCATGGATTTTGGTGGAGAAATGCTACATTGAGCATTCTTCTTATTATTTTTTGAGACAGAGTCTCACTGTGTTGCCCTCCGTACAGTGTTGTGGTGTCATAGCTCACAGCAACCACAAACTTTTGGGCTCAAGCGATCCTCTTGCCTCAGCCTCCCAAGTAGCTGGGACTACAGGTGCCCACCACAAGGCCCAGCTGTTTTTGTTGTTGTTGTTGTTGTCATTGTTATTCAAGAATTCTTGCTGTGAGCTGTGATGCCATAGCACTCTACCCAGGGCGACAAAATGAGACTCTGTCTTAAAAAAAAAAAAAATCATTAAAAATAAGAATGCCCAAGCCTGGGCTGGGTTGGAACCTGCTAGCCCCGGTATATGTGGCCAGCATCCTAGCCACTGAGCTATAGGTGCCAAGCCTGAGCATTCTTTTTTTTGTGTGATTTTTGGCAGGGGCTGGGTTTGAACCTGCCACCTCCGGCATATGGGACCGGCACCCTACTCCTTGAGCCACAGGTGCCGCCCAAGCCTGAGCATTCTTATTTTTAGTGATTGTTTTTTTTTTTTTTTTTTGCAGTTTTTGGCCGGGGCCAGGTTTGAACCTGCCACCTCCAGTATATGGGGCTGGCACCCTACTCCTTTGAGCCATAGCTGCCCATGATTTTTTTTTAAGACAGAGTCTCACTTTGTCACCATGGGTAGAGTGTCATGGCATCACAGCTCACAGCAACCTCAAACTCTTGGGCTCAAGTGATCCTCCTGCCTCAGCCTCCTGAGTAGCTGAGATTACAGATGCCCTCCACAACACTTGGTTATTTCATTTTTATTTATTTATTTTTAGTAGAGATGGAGTCTTACTCTTACTCAGGCTGGTCTTGAACTCCTCAGCTCAAGAGATCCACCCACCTCAGCCTCCCGGAATGGTAGGATTACAGGTGTGAGCCACCACTCTCAGCTTTAATGATTCTTATAGCCACAAAATTGGGAATAATTTGAACATTAAAATACTATAAATAATGATAAAAGGGATTATAACATTCAATGAAATAGGCAGCCATGTGTCTGTATGGACTTACTTATTCATTAAATTAATTAATTTAATTTAAATTTTTTTTTTTTTTTTTGAGACAGAGCCTCAAGCTGTCCCCCTGGGTAGAGTGCCGTAGCATCACAGCTCACAGCAACCTCCAACTCCTGGGCTCAAGTGAGTCTCCTGCCTCCACCTCCCAAGCAGCTGGGACTACAGGCGCCTGCCACAACACCCAGCTATTTTTTTTTTTTTTTGGTTGCAGCCGTCATTGTTGTTTGGCAGGCCCAGGCTGGATTCGAACCTGCCAGATCAGGTGTATGTGGCTGGCGTCTTAGCTGCTTGAGCCACAGGCACCAAGCCAATTCTATTTTTTTCTTTTCTTTTCTTTTCTTTTTTTTTTTTTTTTGAGACAGAGTCTCACTCTGTTGCCCTCGGTAGAGTGCCATGGCATCACAACTCACAGCAACCTCAAATTCTTGGGCTCCAGTGACCCTTTTGCCTTAGCCTCCTGAGTAGCTGGAACTCCAGGCACCTGCCACAACACCTGACTAGTTTTTCTATTTTTGGTAGAAATGGGGGTCTCTCTCATATTCAGGCTGGTCTTAAACTCTTGAACTCAGGCAATCCACCTGCCTCAGCCTCCCAGAGTGCTAGGATTACAGCATGAGTCACCACACCTGCCTTCATCGTTTGTTAGAAGTGTGATGGTGGACAAGGGCTTCTGCTTCCAATGAAGATGAAATTAACTGGAACTATATTTGCCATCCCTTCTGAAACAACTGAAAATACAGACAAAATTTATGAAACGACAGTTACCAAAATATTAAATATCAAGCAAGAGAGTATAGTGATCTCTGAGAAATGGGAAACAAATATGAGGTAAACCATATCATGACCCTAGATGACTGGCAAGTTTCCAGGCAGTGAGTGGTACAGGAAGGGAAAACCCAAGCAAAGCTGTCTTCCTGAGTTGAGACAATGTAGCTGAGAGTCTGCAGAGGTCAAGGTGGCTAGAGGTTGCAGGTCAAAGAACCAAGGAGGAAAGAATCACACAGAGAACTCCAGAGATCTGCAGGAGGTCATGTTTGAGTCTTTAGTTAAGAACAGACCATGCATGAATATCCTGAAATTATTGAAGACTGGAAAAGAACCAGCCAAAAGTATTAGAAGAAGCAATGTCTGAGGCTCACAAAGAACTTGGAATAATTCCAATTCCCATCAGCCAGAGCAGAAAAAATTATCATTCAGAACGTTACAGGTGAAGTACTTAGGAGGGTTTTTTTTTTTTTTATCAGTAGTGGAACAAAGTTAGTTCAAAATAAAGCCTGCTCTGGTAGTGCCTAAGAAAGTTTAAAAAGAATCCTTAAAAGGTTCAAACTGTTTTCAGGGAAATTAACTATATTCCAGAACAAGAATCCCTAAAAGGTTCAGACTGTTTTCAGGGAAATTAACTATATTCCAGAACAAATATCAGGAATATTTATATGAATCCAAGGCTCACACTGTAATCCTAGCACCCTGGGAGGCCAAGGCAGGTGGATACTTTTAGCTTAGAAGTTTGAAACCAGTGGGAGCAAGAGCAAGATCCCTGTCTTTACTATAAACAGAAAAATTAGTCCAAAGTTGTGGTGGGAACCTGTAGTCCCCACTACTTGGGAGGCTGAAACAGGAGGATCACTTGAACCCAGGAATGTGAGGCTGCTGTGAGGTAGGGTGATGATAGGATACTTAGCCAGGGCAACAGAGTGAGACTCTGTCTAAAAAAAAAAAAAAAAAGTGGGCAGGGCATGGTAGCTCATTCTGGGAGGCAGAGGCAGGTAGAGTGCCTGAGCTCACAGATTCGAGACCAGCCTGAGCAAGCAAAAGACCCCATCTCTAAAAATAACCAGGCATTGTGGTGGGCACCTATAGTCCCAGCTACTTGGGAGGCTGAGGCAAGAGAATCGCTTAAGCCCAGGAGTTGGAGGTTGCTGTGAGCTGTGATGCCACAGCACTCTACACAGGGCAACAGTTTGAGGCTCTGTTGCAAAAAATAATAATTATTATTATTCTGATAGAAGGCATTCAGGCCAGCTGTGGTGGCTCATGATTGTAACCCTACCCTCTGGGAGGCCAAGGCAGGAGAATTGCTTGAACTCAGGAGTTCCAGACCAGCCTGAGAAAAAGCGAGATCCTGGCGGTTCCTGTAGCTCAGTAGGTAGAGTGCCGGCCACATACACCCAGGCTGGTGGGTGTCCCAGGCTACCTGTCCCAGGCTAGCTAAACAACAATGGCAACTGCAACAGAAAAATAGCCAGGCGTTGTGGTGGGCGCCTGTAGTCCCAGCTACTTGGGAGGTTGAGGCAAGAGAATCACTTAAGCTCAAGAGTTTGAGGTTGCTGTGAGCTATGACACTATAGCACTCTGCTGAGGGTGACACAGTGAGATGCTGTCTCAAAAAACAAACAAACAAAAAAAAAAACAAGAAAGAAAGAGCGAGATCCCATCTCTACTAAAAATAGAAAAATTCGTAACCTGGCTTATTGTACCCTCAATGAATCCCCAACAATAAAAAAAAAAAATAGAAAAATTAGCTGGGCATTGTGTTGGGTGCCTATGGTCCCAGTTACCTGGGAGGCTGAGGCAGGAGTATTGCCTGAGCCCAGTGGTTTAGGGAGCTGTGAAATGAAGCCATGGCCCTCTAGCCTGGGGCATCAAAGTGAGACTCCATTAAAAGAAATAGAGAAGGACAGAGACAGGGAGGCACAGAGGGAGGGAAGATTCCAGACTTCCCCCAAAGGACAAATGGTATGATTCAATTTATATACATATAATTCTAGAAAATGCAAAATTTTCTATAGTCTTAGAAAGAAGGTTAGTAGTTCCTGGAGATGGGGAAGATGCAGGAAAAGGTTAGAGGAAAAGATTACAAAAAGGCAGGAGGGAACTTTTGGGATGATGGATATGTTTGTTATCTTGATCATGATGATGGTTTCACAGCTGTATACATGTGTCAAAACTCATCAAATTTTGCACTTTAAATATGTGAATTAATAAAAACGTTTCAAGAAAGTTTGATGAGAAACAGAATATTTACATAATTTCAAAACACTTCCCACGAAATGCTTATAAATTAAAAAGGAAGGCTGGGAATGGTGGCTTATGCCTGTGATCCTAGCACGTTAGGAGGCTGAGGTGGAAAGACGGCTTGAGGCCAGGAGTTCATGACCAGCCTGAGCAAGGTCGTGAGACCTTGACTCTACAAGGACAAGAGAGAGAGGGAGGGAGGGAAGAAGAGTTGGGGGGAAAGAGCAAGAGAGAAAAAAAAAAAAGAAAGAAAGAGAGAAGAAAGAAAAGAAAGAAAAAAAAAGAAAAGAAAAGAATTTAACGGGGCAGGCTGACATGTGCCTATATAGTCCCAACTACTTGGGCTGAGACAGGAGTATTGCTTTGAACCCAAGAATTTGAAGTTATGGTAAGCTATGATCAGGCTACTGCACTCTAGTCCAGTCGACAAAGTGAGACTTGTGTTCAAAAGTCATAATAATAATTAAGAAATACTTTTTTTAGAAAGAGCAAAATGAGATCACTTTAATCAAGGGATCAAAGAGAACATCGTCCGGATTAGGGCAAATCAAAACCCAGCACCCCCTGGTCAGATTCAATGAGGACACAGGACTAATCTCTGTCCTGTTCCTGTCAAAGATGTTCAACTTGAACCTGATCATGAGGAAACATCACACAAACTAAACTAAGGGACATTTTTCAAAATAGCTGGCCTGTCATATTTTCAAAGTGTCAAGGCTATAAAAGGAAAAGACTAAGAAACTGCTCCTGGTTAAAAGAGACTAAAGAGATAAAACAACTAAATGCACTGCTTGTCCCGGGTTGTATAGTGGTTAAGATTCATAAAAAAGAAAAAATAGGGCATTGCCTGTGGTTCAGTGAGTAGGGCACCAGCCCCATATACTGAGTGTGACAGGTTCAAACTGCAACAAAAAATAGCCGGGCATTGTGGCGGGCACCTGTATTCCCAGCTACTTGGGAGGCTGAGGCAAGAGAATCGCCTAAGCCCAGGAGTTGGAGGTTGCTGTGAGCTGTGACGCAACTGCACTCTACCGAGGGCAATAGCGTGAGACTCTGTCTCTTAAAAAAAAAAAAAAAAAAAATAATAATAATAATAATGAATAGGACTCCTCTGGGAGGCCAAGATGGGTGGATTGCCTGAGCTCACTAGTTTGAGACCAGCCTAAGCAAGAGTGAGACGCCATCTCTAAAAAGAGAAAAACTAGCTGGTGAATCCTATGTATTCAACTTTGATATGAGGACAATTAATGACACAGTGGGGGTAGGTGGGGGAAGGAGAGAGCAGTCAGAGAGAGAAGGAGGGAGGGGGTGGGGGAAAGGAAAAGAAAAAAAAGAAAGAAAAGAAAATAGTGACTTAAGTTCTCACATAAGTTAGATTTAATTTTGACAAAGTACATTCTTTGAACAATTTTCAATTCAACTTAGTATGTCGTTTAGGATATTGCATCCTCATTTATAAATGAAATATATTTGTAATTTCCCTTTATAATAGTATATTTTTTCCAATTTTAAGATATATCAGGTATATCCAGATGAAGTAGCATGAAATTGAAGTATTTCTTCTTTTTCTATTGTCTGTAAGATTTAGCATGCTCTGTTTTTTGAAATTATCTTCTATTTTTATTTATAAATGTTAGTTGTCTATTTTTTGAGATTTTGGAAAAAATATAATGATTAACTGAAAATAATGAAAAAAGAAAGAAAAAAACAAACAAAAAATAAAAGCAACAAAAAAAAAAAAAGAAAAGGAAAAACTAGCTGGGTGTTGTGGCAAGTGCCTGTAGTTCCAGCTACTCAGGAGGCTGAGACAAGGGGATTGCTTGAGCTGAAGAGTTTAAGGTTGCTGTGAGCTATGATGACTACCAGGGCAACAGAGAAAGAATCTGTCTCAATAAAAAAATTAATAGGCTCGGCACCTGTGGCTCAGCGGCTAAGGCGCCAGCCACATACACCTGAGCTCCTGGGTTCGAATCCAGCCTGGGCCCACCAAACAACAATGATGGCTGCAACCAAAACATAGCTGGGTGTTGTGGCGGGCGCCTGTAATCCCAGCTATTTGGGAGGTTAAGGCAAGAGAATCACTTAAGCCCAAGAGTTTGAGGTTACTGTGAGCTATGACGACATTGCAATCTACCTAGGGTGACAAAGTGAGACTCTATCTCAATAAAAAAAAATTAAAAAATTAAAACTAATAAGAAGAATAAGGAAATAAATAAAAGCAGTTCTTAATTCTACACTGGATACTTTTGCCAAAAGAATATCATTAGTATAATTATGGGCCTAAAAGAGGTGTTAAGATTAGATGATATCAACAGTACTTTCTTGATTTCAATGGTTGTATTGAGGTTATACAGGAAAATTGCCTGGCTTACAAAAAATATACACTAATTTATTCCAGAGTGATATGACATGTATTTGGATCTATTTCTAGATTGTATCAGCAATTTACTCTCCCTTGGCTCTGGAAAAAAAAAAAAGTTATTTTTCTGTACTTTGAACTTTTTTTCTTAGTTTTTGATTTTTAAAGAAAAATTTTCTATTTATACCTTTGTTCATATATTTGAGATATCTGTGGCAAATAGCCATAGCTGACTGGGAATAGCTGGGTCAAAAGCTATGAACATTTTAAAACGTGAGAAATATTTCAAATTTGCCTTTCAAAGAGAATATACCAGTTTACAACGTTGTCAGCAACTTATGAAAACACCTGTTTCTTCTTTCTCATTGTGGGCATTACTGAACACTTTCATCTTTGCCAATCTGTTAGCTCACTTTAATTTGTATTTCTTTAGTCACAAATGAGGTTGAGAAACTTCTTATGTATTCTTAGGTGTTTACATGCACTTACATTTCTTTCTTGTGGGTCATGACATTCTTGGTCCAATTTAAAAGTCATTCATATTTTTTCTTTTTAATTATAAGAGCTTTTTGCTTTTCTCTGTCCCCCCACATTTTCCCCTCTCTCACTTCCTACTCTCTACTCTCTTTTCTCTCTCTTACTCAACTCTTCCCCCCACTCTCTTCCCTCTAATATAAAAAACATACTTAAAAGAATTATGAGAGCTTTTTGTATATTAAAGGAAATTTGATTTTTATCTACAGTATGAAACGTAAAGACCTTTTTCTTCTAGCTCATTTTTTCCCTACCTTTTAATTTAATCCATGATATCTTTATACTGTGCTACTACTTTAAGTCTTATGTAGCCAAGTGTCTGTTTTAGCATCTGAGGTTTGTGTCTCTCTTCTTCTTTTTTTTTTTTCTTGAGACAGTCTCATTTTGTTGCCCTCGGTAGAGAGCCATAGCTTCATAGCTCACAGCAGCCTCAAGCTCTTGGGCTCAAATGATCCTCTTGTCTCAGTCTCCCAAGTAGTAGGACAACAGGTGTCCACTACAATGCCCGGCTATTTTTAGAGACAGGGTCTCGCTCTTGCTCAGGCTGGTCTCAGAACTCAGGCAATGCACCTGCCTCGGCCTCCCAGAGTGCTAGGAGTACAGGCGTGAACCACCATGCCCAGCAAACCTGGCTTTAACTTACGTTTTTCCAAATGATTAGCCAGTTACTCTATCACCAGGTACTGCACTGTCTAATTTTATTTTTTCTTCCCTGATTTGAAATACAGCTTTACCATATATTAGTTTTTCAAATGTATTTGGTCTACTACTAAACTCTTTTGTTGATCTTCCTTTCACCTCGGGTACCAGTACCACACTTTTTTATGAATGCAGCTTTATAATTATGCTTCGATACTTACGAGGGTTAATCCTGCTTTATTACTTTCCCTTTTCAGAACTTTCCTGGCTAGTCTCACTTGTTTATTTTTCCACTTGAACTTTAGACTCAGTGAGTCTACTTCCAAAAAAAAAAACTCATAATGTATTTTTATTGATATAAAATTAAAGGTAAAGGTTAATTTAGGTGGAATATGCATCTTTCTACCATTAAATCTTGCAACTATGTGTTTTCATTTATTTCTTCTTTCACTTTCCTGCATTTTTGTTGTTGCTGATGTTTAATAGTGGGCACTGGTGCTGTTTTAAGTACAACATCTTTCATTTTGTTTTCTAACCTTTCTTTTCCGAAACATAGAAATGTTATAGCTTTTGTAACCAATTACTCTATCAACTTAATAAATTGTTCATAAGAGACTTTCCAATGGTACTCTTGGATTGCCTAGATTTGCAATCATGCCACCTGTAAGTAATTATTATATTGTCGCCACTTTGTAATTTTTTTAATTCTTATTTTTAAATTTTTTTTTTTTTTTGAGACAGTGTCTTACTCTGTCACCCTGAGTAAAGTGCCCTGTCTTCATAGCTCACAGCTAGTTCAAACTTTGGGGCTCAAGCATTCGTCTCTCCTCAGCCATAATGCCCAGCTAGTTTTTCTATTTTTAGTACAGATGGGGTCTCACTCTTGGCTCAGCCTGTTCTTCTGAGCTCAAGTGATGCACCAGTCTTGGCCTCCCAGAGTGCTGGGATTATAGATGTGAGCCACCATGTCTGGCATTTATTTTTTAATCTTGATATATCTAGAATAATAATTTAATAACATTGGCAATATTATCTTTTTCCTGACTTCAGTGGAAAATGCTTCTAATGTTCAACATTAAATATGATGTTGAACATATTTTTATCATGTCAATACTGGATATTTAATTTCTTTTTTTTTTTTTGGCCGGGGCTGGGTTTGAACCCGCCACCTTCGGCATACGGGACCAGCGCTCTACCCCTTTGAGCCACAGGCACTGCCCTAGATATTTAATTTTATTAAATACTTTTTTTTTTTTTTGAGACAAAACCTCAAGCTGTCACCCTGGGTAGAGTGCCATAGCATCACAGCTCACAGCAACCTCCAACTCCTGGGCTCAAGTGATTCTCCTGCTTCAGCCTCCTAAGTAGCTGGGACTACAGGCACCTGCCACGGTACCCAGCTATTTTTTGGTTGCAGCCGTCATTGTTGTTTGGCGGGCCCAGGCTGGATTCAAATCCACCAGCTCAGGTGTATGTGGCTGGCATCTTAGCTGCTTGAGCCACAGGCGCCAAGCCAATATATTTTTTTTTGAGACAGAGTCTCACTATGTTGCCCTCGGTAGAGTGTCATGGCGTACAGTTCACAGCAACCTCCAACTCTTGGGCTTCAGTGATTCTCTTGCCTCAGCCTCCCAAGTAGCTGTCCGCCACAACACCTGGCTTTTGTTGTTGTTGCAGTTGTCATTGTTGTTTAGCTGGCCCCGGCTGGGTTTGAACCAGCCAGCCACGGTGTATGTGGCTGGTGGCATAACCACTGTGCTACCCATGCCAAGCCTATTAAATACTTTTAACTCTAAGGAAGATCTTGTAATTATTCTCATCTAGCCATCATTAAGAGTTCCTCTAATAGCAATAAGGAGTCTGAACAGCATAGAGTTTGAGAGGCCGGACTGGCTATTTCTAGATTCTAGAAATTCTAGATGTGCCATTTATTATCTGTGTGACTTTGGCAAGCTTCTTAGCTTCTCTATGCCTTGGTTAGCTCCTCTGAAAAATAGAGTTAATAGTAGTAACTAGTTGAAGGGGTTGTTACAGGATTTAAATGAATAAAATCAGGCAGGGTGCAGTGGCTCACGCCTGTAATCCTAGCACTCTGGGAGGCCGAGGCAGTTGGATTGCCTGAGCTTAGCAGTTCAAGACCAGCCTAAGCAAGATTGAGATCCCATCTATTAATAGAAAAACTAAGGCTGGGTGAGGTGGCTCATGCCTGTAATCCCAGCACTCTGGGAGGCCGAGGACGGTGGATTGCCTGAGCTCTGGAGTTTGAGACCATCCTGAACAAGAGGGAGACCCCATCTCTAAAACATAGCTGGGTGTTGTGGTGGGCACCTATAGTCCCAGCTACTTGGGAGGCTGAGGCAAGAGAATCACTTGAGCCCAACAGTTTGAGGTTGCTGTGAGCTATGACGCCATAGCACTCGATCCCAGATGACTGAGTAAGACTCTGTCTCTGAACAAAATACAAAATAAAAAATAGAAAAACTAGCCAGGTGTGGTGGTACATGCCTGTAATCCCAACTACTTGAGAGGTTGGAGCAAGAGGAACACTTGAACCCAAGAGTTTGAGGTTGTTGTGAGCTATAATGATGCTATGGCATTCTACCCAGGGCAACAGAGTGAGACTTTGTCTAAATAAATAAATAAACAAGCAAACAAACACAGGCTAATCCTAAAATTTGTATAAAAATGGAAAAGATGGGTGGCGCCTGTGACTCAGTTGGTAAGGCGCCAGCCCCATATACTGAGGGTGGCGGGTTCAAACCCGGCCTCGGCTGAACTGCAACTAAAAAATAGCTGGGCGTTGTGGCGGGCGCCTATAGTCCCAGCTGCTTGGGAGGCTGAGGCAAGAGAATCACTTAAGCCCAGGAGTTGGAGGTTGCTGTGAGCTGTGTGATGCCATGGCACTCTACTGAGGGCCATAAAGTGAGACTCTGTCTCTACAGAAAAAAAAAAAAAAAATGGAAAAGACGCAGAATAGCCAAAATCATCTCGAAAAATAACAGGGTTGGAGGACTCCTCAATTTCAAAAGTTATTATTAACAGAAAGCATGGTAATTAAATAAAATAGACATATACAAATAGACATAAAATAGACATACAAATCAAAGAATAGCACTGGATTTGAGACAATCCAGAAATCAATTCTCATATTTATGATCAATTCATTCTCGAGAAGAACGTCAAAACAATTTGATGGGAGAAAGAGTAGTCTTTTCAATGACTGGTACTGGAATGACAAAATATTCAAACGAGAAAAGAAGAAAGTGTTGACTTACCTCTTATCATGTATAAATATTAACTTAAGATGGATCAAAGACCTAAAGGAAAGATCTAAAGCTATGAAACTCTTGGAAGAAAGCATAGGAGTAAGTCTTTATGATGTTATATTTACAATGGTTTCTTAGCTATGGCACCAAAAGCACACCAACAATAGAAAAAATAAATCACAAGTTATCAAAATTAGAAAGTTTGCTGGATCAAAAGAACTACCACAAAAGTGAAAAGACAGCCCACATCATGAAAGAAAGTAATTTCAAATCATATATTTGATTAGGGACTTGCATCTAGAGAGTAAAAAAGTTTTACAACTCAATAAAAAGACATATAACTCAAATTGACCAGGAGTGGTGGTTCACGCCTGTAATCGTAGTGCTCTGGGAGGCTGAGGTGGGAGAATCCCTTGAGCTTAGGAGTTCAAGACCAACATGAGCAAGAGCAAGACCCCATCTCTACTAAAAATAGAAAAAGTAGCCAGGTGTTGTGATGGATGCCTGTAGTCCCAGTTACTTGGGAGGCTGAGGCAAGAGGATCATTTGTATATAGAAGTTTGAGGTTGCCTTGAGCTAGGCTGATGCCATAGCACTTTAGCCTGATTCAATAGAGTAAGAAAAAAAAGACACATAACACAAATAAAAAATGTACAAACTATCTGTAGAGGTATTTATCCACGGAAGATATACAAATGGCATAGCAAATAGGCACATGAAAGGAAGCTCAACATCAACAGTCATGAATGTGCAAATCAAAACCACAATGAGGGCCGCTCCTATGGCTCAAAGGAGTAGGGCGCTGGCCCCATATGCCAGAGGTGGTGGGTTCAAACCCAGCCCCAGCCCAAACTGCAAAAAAAACAAAAAACAAAAAAACACAATGAGATATATCACATCATACCCCCTAGGGTGACTACAATAAAAATAACAAAAGCTGACAAGAATGTGGACAAATTGGAATCCTCATACACTGCGCTGGTGGAAATGCAAAATAGTGCAACCATTTTCAGCCACTGTGGACCGTAAAACAGTCTGGCAGTTCCTCAAAAAGTTAACCACAGAGTTACCATATGACCCACCAAATGCACTTCTAGATATAGACTAAAGAGAAATTAAAAACTTGTACATGAATGTGTACAGCAGTTTTATTCATAATAGTCAAAAAGCAGAATTAACTCGAATGCCCACAAACTGATGAATGCATGAACAAAATATAATACATCTAGTCAATGAATATCATTTGGCATAAAAAGGAAGGAAGCACTGATACATGTTACCACGCGGACGGACCGTGAAAGGATCATGGAATGGGAAACCAGACACAAAGGGCTACATTATAATATGATCCCAATACATGAAATGTCTAGAATAGGCAAATCCATAGAGACAAGAATTAGATTAATGGGTGCCTAGGGCTGGGGTGGGGGATTGGAAGATTAGCAGGTGTTAGTTGAATGAAGGATATGGCTTTCTTGGGGTGAGGGGAGAAGATATTCTAAAATTGACTGTAGTGATAGCTGCACAACTCTTTAAATATGCTAAAAACCATTGAATTGTATATTTTCAATGTGTGCAAGGTATGTGAATTATGTCTCAATAAAGCTTTTATCACAAAAATGGTAATTTCATATGGTTCAATCTAGTCTTCAAACATAGCTTATATAGTCTTGGCGTACTAGGGTATGGTTGCAGATTTAATCAGGTTTACGTATGAAACTTGGAAGAGAAGAGGAAGTGTGGATTACTTTCATGGAGATACAGGACAGAAGGCAATCAAGGTTAGTATCGGGAACTTTGTGTGCTTAGGATAGGAAAGGGTTGGGCTTTTTCTAATAGGAGCAGAGTGGGAGATGTTCAAGAAATAGAAACAAGGGGCGCCTGTAGCTAAGTGATTAGGGCACTGGCCACATGCTCCAGGGCTGGAGGGTTTGAACCTGTCCTGGGTCTGCAAAACAAAACAAAACAAACGGGTGGCACCTGTGGGTAGGGTGGGTAGGGTGCCGGCCCCATATACCGAGGGTGGCAGGTTCAAACCCAGCCTTGGACAAACTGCAACAAAAAAGTAGCCGGGCATTGTGGCGGGTGCCTGTAGTCCCAGCTACTCGGGAGGCTGAGGCAAGAGAATCACTTAAGCCCAGGAGTTGGAGGTTGCTGTCAGCTGTGTGACACCACGGCACTCTACCAAGGGCGATAAAGTGATACTCTGTCTCTACAAAAAAAAAAGAAAGAAAGAAAAATAGCCAGACATTGTGGCAGGCACCTGTAGTCCCAGCTACTACAGAGGTTGAGGCAAAAGAATCACTTGAGCCCAAGAGTTTGAGGTAGCTGTGAAGTATGACGCCACAGCACTCTACCAAGGGTGACAAAATGAGACTGTATCAATTAAAAAAAAAAAAAAAAGGCTCGGTGCCTTTTGCACAGTAGTTATGGTACTGGCCACATACACCCAGGCTGGTGAGTTGGAACCTGGCCTAGGCCAGCTAAACAACAATGACAACTGCATCAAAAAATAGCCAGGCATTGTGGCAGGCATCTGTAGTCCCAGCTACTTGGGAGGCTGAGGCAAGAGAATCGCTTAAGCCCAGGAGTTGGAGGTTGCTGTGAGCTGTGACGCCACGGCACTCTCCCGAGGATAACATAGTGAGAATCTGTCTCAAAAAAAAAAAAAAAAAGAAAAGAAATAGAAACAAAACTGATGGATAGATTCCCAAATTCAAGTGGAAGAAATAACCTTGGAAGGAGTCCAGACTCTCTCCCATAAGACGAGAAGGAAGAAGGAGAAGATGGATTCAGATACTAATTAGTTGATGGGCAAGAGAAGTTTTTCTTTACAGGCTTCAATTTTCTGAGGAAAGAAGACAAAATCATTTGTGAACATGAGAGAAGGAATAGCAGGATCAAGGGTTTGAGAAGAGGAAGATTAGGAGAGTTAGTAAGGCAGGCGGGAGAGGGAACTCAGGGGGCACACAGAGCATTACAGGCCCACCTGGCAACAGAGGCATGAATTCTGAAGCGGAGTGAATCAGAGCTCCTGAAGTTTCCCCTGCAGTCTCCTGAATCTTCGTTCCAGAGCAATCTCCTCCTGAGTCATCTCTGCTTCAGGCCAGACAACCCTGATTCTTTTAACGTTACTCATACATTTTGGCTTCGAGCCTTTTGCTCTCTGGACGGTTGCCTCTGAACTTGCTGCCTTTTGGCAACACGAGTTCCAGAACTAAATGTTCTTCCCTGGCGAGGGATGACCCAAGTCCACCTCCCCGGTTCTGGGCCCTATGCTTTCATTAATTCAGCCTGGGATGACAGGAGCACATCTGGCAGCCTCACTGCATTGGGTCAGTGACAAACTAATCCAAAGAGCAGAGAGAAATCAGTTCGATAAGGCGCTGGCCCCTCTTTTAGCCATGACAGAACACGGGGTGGAAGGAGACCAGTGGTTTGTTAAAGAAGCCAGAAAAAGATGTTTAACATGTTAGCTAGTAAAGGATACCTAGAAGTGTGAGATCAGAGATCAGGAGTGAAACATGTAGTAGGCCCTTCCCCAGGGGCGTCTCATTGGCAAAGGCAGCCAGCAGGCACAGCTACCAACTGTCTTTTTTTTTTTTTTTAAAGACAGAGTCTCACCCTATTGCCCAGGCTGGAGTGCTGTGGGATCAGCCTCGCTCACAGCAACCTCAAACTCCTGGGCTTAAGTGATCCTCCTGCCTCAGCCTTCCAAGTAGCTGGGACTACAGGTGCCTACCACAACACCCAGCTAATTTTTCTATTTTTAGTAAACATGTGTTCCTGCTCTTGCTCAGGCTGGTCTCAAACCTCCTGAGTGCAAGTGATGGTCCTACCTCAGACTCCCAGCGTGCACCGCCACGTCCAGCCTTGTCTGGCTCTTTTCTTCCTCCTAGAAGACTTCCTGGATTTATATGTCTCCCGTCCCCCAGGCTGGATTACGACATGTCCCTCTTCTGTGCTCCCATGGCACTGCCCATTCGGCTTCCCTCCTGCACAGGAATGAGCAGCCTACATCAGAACTCATTAGCTGTCCCTCTCTCTACTAAGTCTGTGGAGTAGGCTTTTGTTCACCAGCATATCCCCTATTCGTGGCACATAGGGACCAGGTGTTCAACAAATGCGAGTTGAAGGAATGAAGTTCTTAAGATTAAATGAGGTAATGAATGTTTAACCCAAGCTTCCCAAACCACACTAGCTAGGGAAAAACAGAAACATTTAAAAAACAAACAAACAACAAAAAAAACTTACCCTTGACCCTCTCTGCTACTGTGAAATTCTCCCTAAAGATGATTAGGAAAACGCAGGGAAGAGAGCCCAGATTCAGGAAACAGAATGTATAGGCTCTGCCACTTCCCAGGTCTGTGACTTACCCTATCTGTGCCTCAGTTTACTCTTCCTTGAGATGATTTATAAGGTCACATGAAGATTAAATAAGTTAATATTTGCATAGTGCTTGTAATAGTACCTGGAACATAGTAAAGTAAATGTCATACAAGTATTTAATAAAAACCTCACAAATGGCTCAGCGCCTGTAGCTCAAGCAGCTAAGGTGCCAGCCACCTATACCAGAGCTGGTGGGTTGAAATCCAGCCCAGCCCCACCAAACAACAGTGACAACTAAAACTAAAAAAGAGCCGGGCGTTGTGGTGGGCGCCTGTAGTCCAAGCTACTTGGGAGGCTGAGGCAAGAGAATCGCTTAAGCCCAAGAGTTGGAGGTTGCTGTGAGCTGTGATGCCCTAGCACTACCCAGGGTGACGGCTTGAGGGTCTGTCTCAAAAAAAAAAAAAAAAACCCTCACAAGTCCTCCTGGGTACCTTCCCAGGTCCCTTCTCTTCCATCCCGGTTGTCTGTGACAATTTCCCACTACTGTTGATGCCAGAAATGGCAGTTAATCCAGTCATGTGGGGTTTGGGCAGCCTATGCGTATTGGTTAGGTTGCATTCAGCCACAGTCCTACAATAGCCCAAACCATCCCTTCTCCCACTTGAATATATACACGTATATACAGATCATGTATCTACACCTATGAATCTGCTGAAGCTTGTGTAGATTCTGGTTTGGAATTTGGGGCTGGCCTGAGATTCTACCTTTCTTTTTTTTTTTTTTTGTAGAGACAGAGTCTCACTTTATGGCCCTCGGTAGAGTGCCGTGGCCTCACACAGCTCACAGCAATCTCCAACTCCTGGGCTTAAGCGATTCTCTTGCCTCAGCCTCCCAAGTAGCTGGGACTGCAGGCGCCCACCACAACGCCCAGCTATTTTTTGGTTGCAGTTTGGCCGGGGCCAGGTTTGAACCCACCACCCTCGGTATATGGGGCCGGTGCCTTACTGACTGAGCCACAGGCACTGCCTGAGATTCTACCTTTCTAACAAGCTCCCAGATTGCTGCTGTTGGAGGTCCGTGAACCACATTTTTACTGAACGAGAACCTAAACCAGTGTTTCTTAACCTTTTTTTTTTTTTTCAATCTCGCAGCACACTTGAATCTATAATTAAACTTCCATGGCTCACTTAAATTATGTTCATCAAGCTAGTAAAAAAAGAATACACTTACTGTACTTTCGACTTCTTTCAAAAATAATTTAATTAGGGGCCAGGCATGGGGGCTCACACCTGTAATCCCAGTACTCCAGGAGGCTGAGGTGGATCGATCACTTGAGCTCACAAAGTGGACACCAGCCCGAGCAAGAGCAAGACCCTATCTCTAAAAAATATCTGGGTGTTGTGGCAAGTACCTATAGTTCCAACTACTTGGGAGGTTGAGGCAAGAGGATTGCTTGAGCCCCAAAGAGTTTGACGTTGCTGTGAGCTATGGCACTCTACTGGGGGCAAGAAAGTAAGACTGTCTGTCTCAAACACACACAAAAAATTAATTAATGGGGTGGCGCCTGTGGCTCAAGGGAGTAGGGCACCAGCCCCATATACCGGAGGTGGCAGGTTCAGACCCAGCCCTGGCTAAAAAAATTAATTAATGATCCTTAAAATGTTTTGTGGCACACCTAAGATCCTCTCATGGCACACCAGTGTGTGCCACAGTACATCAGTTGAAAATCATTGACCTAAACTATAAAGATTTGTTTTTCTCACCAATCTGTGTCCTGAGGTAAAGAAATGAACATGGAAACAAAGATTCCAAAGAGGATTAGAAAGAAAGAGTTGTATCAACTGGACATGGTGACGCATGCCTGTAATTCTAGCTCTCTGGGAGGTGGAGGTGGGAGGGTTGCTTGAGACCAGGAGTTCAAGACCAGCCTGAGCCCGAGCAAGACCTTATCTCTACGGATAATTTAAAAAGTAGCCAAGAGTGGGTCACACAGCTACTTGGGTAGTAAGGCAGGAGGATCATTTGAGCCCAGTTGTTTAAAGCTCCAGTGAGCTATGGTGATGCCACTGCACGCTGTCATGAGCAACAGAGCAAAACTAAAAAAAAAAATTATATAAAAAGGTACCCATGCTGGGTGCAGTGGCTCACCTCTCTAATCCTAGCACTCTGGAAGGCTGAGGCAGGTGGATTGCTTGGCTTCTGGAGTTTGAGACAAGTCTGAGCAAGAGTGAGACCCCCATCTCTACTAAAAATAGAAAAACTAGCTGGACATTGTGATGGATGCCTGTATTCCTACCTACTTGGGAGGCTGAGGCGAAAGGATGTCTTGAGCCCAAGAGTATGAGGTTGCTGTGAGCTATGACTCCATGGCACATGACCCAGGTGACACAGCGAGACTCTGTCTCAAAAAAGAAGATACATGGATATAGTTAGTTTCTGCCATTTTTTTTTTTGACAGAGTCTTACTGTGTAGCCCTTGGGAGGTGCTGGGGCGCCACAGCTCACAGCAACCTCCAACTCTTGGGCTTAAGCGATTCTCTTGCATCAGCCTCCCAAGAAGCTGGAACTACGGTCACCCACCACAACACCCAGCTATTCATTTGGTTTTATAATGTAATACATTTCCTTATTTACAAGTCTGATTGCAGGCCAAATGCAGTGGCTCAGGTCTGTAATCCTAGCACTCTAGGAGGCTGAGGCGGGTGGATTTCCTGACCTCACAGGTTTGAGACCAACCTGAGTCAGAGCAAGACCTCGTCTCTAAAAATAGCCTGGCATTGTGGCAGGCGCCTGTATTCCAGCTATTTGGGAGGCTGAAGCAAGAGAATTGCTTAAGCCCGAGAGTTTGAGGTTGCTGTGAGCTGTGAGGCCACAGCAATCTACTGAGGGCAATAAGGTGAGACTCTGTCTCAAAATAAATAAATAAATAAATATGAGTTGGTGCCTGTAGCTCAGCAGCTAGGGTACCAGCCACATACACCAGAGCTGGCAGGCTTGAATCCAGCTCGGGCCTGCCAAACAATGACAACTACAACCAAAAAATAACCAGGCATTGTGGTGGGCGCCTGCAGTCCCAGCTACTTGGGAGGCTGAGGCAAGAGAATAAGAATAGCTTAAGCCTAAGAGTTTGAGGTTGATGTGAGCTGTGATATCATAGCACTCTACTGAGGGAGACAAAGTGAGACTCCATCTCAAAAAAAAAAAAAAAAACAAAGGAAAAATAAAAAGTCTGATTGCCTTGGGTTTCAGTGATTTGTATCCAGAACATACCATAGCTGATACAGCCAGGCTCAACTTGGGATAATTGTATGCATAGACTTCAGTGTCAGGCACACTTGGGCTTGAATTCCCCTTTTATCGCTTGCGAACTGCTTGACCTCACTTGAAAAAGTTTCCATTTCTTCAGCTACAAGAAGGGGAAATCAGAAATGCCTTCATTAAAGGGATTAAATGAGACTGTGTGTCATGTGCTTGGCACAGGGCCGGCTCAGCACACTCAGGTGCAAGAAATGTCATATTACCTACTGTTTCGTTTATTTTTTCTTTTTCTTTTTTTTTTGAGACAAGAGTCTCACTCTGTTGCCCTCGATTGAGTGCTGTAGCATAACAGCTCACAGCAACCTCCAACTCCTGAGCTCAAGCGATTCTCTTGCCTCAGCCTCATAGTAGCTGGGACTACAGGTGCCCGCCACAACACCTGGCTATTGCTTTGGTTGGAGTTGTCATTGTTCAGCGGACCCGGGCTAGATTCAAACCTGCCAGCTCCGGTGCATGCGGCTGGCGCCTTAGCTGCTTGAGCTACAGGCACCGAGCTGTTTGTTTGTTTGTTTTCTAAATCAAAGCCATAACAGGCTTCAACAGCTCGTTGGATCTGTGGGTGGTCTCAGTTTAGCTTTTAATACGACAATGGTTCCAGGAGGATTCTCAAGACTTATGCTTGGATCACTGCCGTACAGATCATTGTCTGAGTCTAGGTGTTGGGTTTTAAAATAGGTGGTCCAGCTGCCATGGAGCCCCAGGCAACAGTCTAATGTCTACTATGAGGTCATTCCCGCTAAAGCACTGCCACCTACCCAGGGTGTTGTAAGGGAAGAGACATGGTCCTTTGTTCTTATCAGTCTCCAGCTCATTTCTAGCTCTTGGGACTCTCTGACATCCTTTGGATGTCCTTGCTCTGCCTCCCTCCATCAGACATACTTAGTTCTTCCCTGGTCCTCAGAGATGAACCAACCTATGTTCCACAATAAATAATTATTTTGAAAACCAAAGCCAGAAATAGGAGTTGCTTGGAGGTTACTTCTGCTTTTCTCCTCATTAATCAGCTTTCTTCTGGTGAGAGAACACAAAGTCTGGTTTCCTTCTCAGAGCAAAAAGGGAAAAATCCACCGGGAACAAAATATGAAATAATGTTTCACTAAATTACCTTGAGTAGTCTTCTTCTATTTTTTTTTTTTTTTTTTTTTTTTTGGAGATAAGAGTCTTAATTGGTTGCCCAGGCTAGAACACTGTGGCCTCAGCCTAGCTCACAGCAACCTCAAATTCCTGAGCTCAAGTGATTCTCCCCCTGCCTCAGCTTCTGCACTTGATCTTAGCCAAAAGGCCAAGAAGCAATTGCCTCAGCTTCTGGAGTTAGCTGGGACTATAGGCACCCACCACACACCTGGCTACTTTTTCATTTTTTAGTAGAGATGGGGCTGTCACTTTGCTCAGGCTGGTCTCGACCTCCTGATCTCAAGTGATCCTCCCTCATTGGCCTGCCTCCCAGAGTGCTAGGATAACAAGGGTAAGCCACAGAACCTGGCCTGTTTTCCGTAGTTTTATTACTATTAAATTACTTTAAATATACCACAATTGGGAATATGTTACCAGTGCACCCTAGGACGGACTATGGCTTTGGCTTAAATCTGAGACCTCTAACATTTGTGATAAATGGTTTAGTGCAGTGTTTGGCACCTACTGGAACCATGATAAATATTAGTTTTCCTCCCTGGCTCTTCATTAAGAACAGCTCCAGCTAAAGTATTAGATGTCTAGGGTTGACTACTTCTTAGGCACAGAGTGTAAATTTTATTTACATACTTACATGTACAAAGAGTTACCTGTAAGTATGACACCATTTATAAAATTAAAAAAAAATCAAGCACATAGATGGCAACACTACATAGATTCTATAGAAAAAAGAAACATTTAGAAAGACTTGTGGAAAGATACACTCTAAATTCACTGAACAGGGAAGCCCCCAGTTGGCAGTGGCAATTAAAGGAGACTTTAATACCAGATAAGGCTAAAGGTTTTAATTTCTGGTTTTAGTTTGTATTAAAAAGAAAATATATTCATATATTATATGCACAATTAAAATAATTTTCTGGCTTGGCACTTGTAGCACAGTGGTTACAGTGCCAGCCACACGCACCGAGGCTGGCGGGTTTGAACCTGGCCCAGGCCAGCGAAACAACATTGACAACTGCAACAAAAAATATGGCAGGCACCTGTAGTCCCAGCTACTTGGGAGGCTGAGGCAAGAGAATCATTTAAGCCGAAGAGTTTAAGGTTGCTGTGAGCTGTGATGCCACAGCATACTACCAAGGGCAACATAGTGAGATTCTGTCTCAAAAGCAAATTTTTTTTTTTTTACAAGTCAACTTACAATTATGAAAAAGAAATAGCACATAGGAGGAAGCCACACAACCCCAACCAAGTGAGGGTGCTTTTATTTTATTATTATTATTATTATTATTATTTTGTAATTTTTGGCCAGGGCTGGGTTTGAGCCCACCACCTCCAGCATATGGGGCCAGCGCCCTACTCCTTTGAGCCCCAGGCACCACCTGTGAGGGTGCTTTTAAAGTAGCCTTTGCTTGGATTTTGTTTTCTTAGGGCTCTGACTTGAAGTTTCCAAACTACAGCTTGTTGTTTTGTTTTGTTTTGTTTTTGAGACAGAGTCTCAAGCTGTTGCCCTGGGTAGAGTGTTATGGTGTCACAGCTCACAGCAACCTCAAACTCTTGGGCTTAAGCAATTCTCTTGCCTCAGCTTCCCAAGTAGCTGGGACTTCAGGCGCCCACTACAATGCCCAGCTATTTTTTTGTTGTTGTTGCAGTTAGCTGGGACTACAGGCACCCACCACTGTCACAACTGTGATGGCAAGGCATTTGTCATTGTTGTTTTTAGCTGGCCTGAGCCGGGTTCGAACCTGGCAGCCTCAATGTATGGGGGCGGTGCCCTACCCACTGAGCCACGGGTGATGCCCAAACGGGGTGTTTTTTATACAAGAAAGAGACAGAAGTCCTTTCTCTGAAATTTGGTTACATCATGGCTCCAAGATTTTCCCTTTCTGAGTCTGCTCCTGGCCTCCCATAAACTCTAGGTAGTCCTTGGAGATTGCAACTTTGGAATCAAAAAGGAAAGATACATGGGCAAATGAATGAAAAATAATGAAGAGGACTGATTAGAGAAAAGGCTAGCCAGGTCTTGAGAGCCGGCTCAACTGTCTTTACCTTCTTAAGTGCTTTCTATTTCCTTTCACGGAAAACATTTGAAATGTTTCATGTAACCAACCAAAGATAGCCTACAAAAAAATGAATTTATTGTTTGTTTATTTATTTATTGAGGAGAGTCTCACTCAGTTGCCCTGCAATAGAGTGCCATGGCATTATTGTTCAGCAACAACCTCAAACTCTTGGGCTCAAGTGATCCTCTTCCCTCAGCCTCCCGAGTAGCTGAGACTACAGGCGCCTGCCACAACACCCGGCTATTTTCTTTAGGGACAGGGTCTCACTCTTGTTCAAGCTAGCCTGGAACTCCTGAGCTCAAGCAATCTGCCAGCCTCAGCCTCCCAGAGTACTAGGATTACAGGCGTGAGCTGCTGTGCCCAGCCTATTTTCTTGTTAGTTGTTTTATCAAATACTATTGATCATAGTTGCTGATATGAATTTGGAATTGACAGGAGGTATCCTACTATGCTGGCATCATACAGTCAAAGAACAAAGCAAAGGCAGCACCTGTGGCTCAGTGAGTAGGGTGCCAGCCCCATTACTAAGGGTGGTGGGTTGGAACCCAGCCCCAGCCAAAGTGCAACAACAACAAAAAAATAACAGGGTGTTGTGGCAGGTGCCTGTAGTCCCAGCTACTCAGGAGACTGAGGCAAGAGAATCGCCTAAGCCCAAGAGCTGGAGGTTGCTGTGAGCTGTGACATCACAGCACTCTACTGAGGGCGACAAAGTGAGCCTCTGTCTCTAAAAAACAAAAAAATGTTGCATAAACCTGGGTTCATGGTTGCCACTGTGCCTTCTTGGGTGACTGTATATCACCAATTTTTGCTTCCCTTATCTATAAAATAGAGATGAAATAAATAATATTTGTGAAAAGACTGGAGCAACCTTTTTGGTTTTCATATACCAGGCACTCAAGGAAAATTAACATTATTTTATCATAATAGTAATTATTTTTGTTTATCTGGTCAGCCGAAGAATATAGAAAGGTGCTCTTCCCTGAAGCTTTTTGTTGAAAAACAAACAAACAAAAAAAAAAACTCCCATTTTTGAAGACCATGGTGGAAAAATTCTGGCTACATAATTCCCCTTTCCTGATATTCCCTATTCAAGTTCCCTTTAAAAACCTTTTCTTGGGGCGGCGCCTGTGGCTCAAGGAGTAGGGTGCTGGTCCCATATGCCAGAGGTGGTGGGTTCAAACCTAGCCCCGGCCAAAAACCAAAAAAAAAAAAAAAACCTTTTCTTGGCTGGACACTATGGTTCATGCCTATAATCGAGTGCTATGGAAGGCTGAGATGAGAGGATTTCTTGAGGCTACGACTAGCTTTGGCAGGATTCTATCGCCACGAAAGTAAAAATAGAAAAATTAGCCGGGCATGGTGGCAGGCACATGTAATGCTGGATACTCAGAAGCTGAGAAAAGAGGATCGCTTGAATCAGGAGTTCAAGGCTGCGGTGAACTATGATTGTGCCACTACACTCCAGCCTGGGCAACAGAGCAAGAACCTGTCTCTAAAAATACATCCTACATACAGACATAAAGCCATTTTTCTTCATACATGTATCATCATATAACTGACTTCTCCGTGTCCTCACTCATTTTGCTGAAACACAGCCTTTTAAGGGCAGCAATTTATGTCTGTCTTGTTCATTGCTGTATCCCGAGCAGTTCGCCCAGTGCTAGAACATGAGCTCAATAGAAAGAAATGTGTTGAACAGATAAATGAATAAATGAATGAATAATCCTTCATCTAAATTTTCTCTGGGCTTTCATGGTATCTGGCAGTCTAAGAACATTTAGAATCTGAAAAGGAATCCTCGTCCGTGTATATAGTTTGGCTTCCACTCCTCAGGAGCCTCCCGCAGCCACTTATCCTTGACCCATGTCCACACTAGACATCCTCTTACAGCACGGTTCTGCCACGAGTCTCAACTCCTGTCCACCTTCCTCATTGCCACCAGAAGGCTCTTTTTAAAGTGTTAGATCTGGTCCTATCACTTTTCTCTGGAAGAACCTAAGTTGCCTTTTGATGGTTTATCTCTCTAAGACTTGGTTGGATGCCAACTCTCTGTCTAGTCAGATTCTTCCCACGTTACATGTATATACCAGTTTGGAGGTTTCTAGCATTTTTTAAACCAGAAAATATACCTTTAACTGGCTTAAGCAATGTAGAATTTCACTATATCCCATGGAGTCCAGATTTGGAGTGGACCTCAAGTCTGATTTGACCCAATGGCTCCTGGTCCGTCTACTCTGGTTCATTACTGCATGGGTTTCATTCATATGCTCCTGGAGAGAAAGCAGCTATAGTGCTGTTCTCACTTCTTCACTCAATGATGCCCAGAAAGGGAGAGACCCGTGTATCTTGAGGTTCTCTCTCTGTCTTTTTTTTTTTTTTTTTAAGACAGAGCCTCACTCTGTCACCCTGGGTAGAGTGCCATGGCATCATCATAGCTCACAGCAACCTTCCTCTTGCCTTGGCCTCCCAAGTAACTGGGACTACAGGAGCCTGTCACAATGCCTGGCTAATTTTTTTTATTTTTAGTAGAGACAGGATCTCACTCTTGCTTAGGCTAGTCTTAAACTCCTGAGCTCAAGGGATCCACCCTCCCTGACTTCCCAGAGTGCTAGGATTACAAGCATGAGCCACTTTGCCCAGCCTCTTAAGGGTCATGAGCCCTTGTAGGAATTCCCTTTGGGTCTCCCTGGGCTGAGTTGTGTCATTTCCAACTCTTAAACTAATCTTTGTCTTTAGCAGAATGCCCTACCCTCAGTGACCTACGTCTAGATTTCCAAATCAGGCACTGACACAGAGAATGAAATGTAGTTGGTTTTTATCAGTCAGGCTCCACACTTCTCCTGCCTCCCTGGAGTTGAGGGGCAAGCCCTCAAATGGCTCCCAGAATGGTGGGGAGGAGGAGGAAAGTGTGTTGAGGAGATAACACAATCTCTCTTGCAACATACCTCCTAGCATCCTGTACACTAGTCCTGCGAACAATGATCACAATCATTTATGAATGAGTAGGCTTTCACCTACTAGGCAAGAAAAGAAAGATGTCTAATAGAGTTGAAACAGTCTATAAAAATGTGGCTTCTTAGGGTTTTCTACAAGTAGATCTTAGAGCAGTAGGGCCAGGAAGACTTTTCAGCAATTAGACTGAGTGGGTCAAATTGTAAATGAGCTTGAGTGCTGCAATAAAGGGGTGAGTTATTCATTATCATTTAGTTATTTAATTGTTTAATTTTTCACACATTCATTGGTCTTCAGCTCCATGGACTGTGAAAATAAGGTGGTGAGTGGAGGCACACATGATCTCCGACATCACAGAAGTAGGGGGAGATATTGAACAGATAATTCTAAAAAAAAAGCTAACTCTCTAGATGCCAGCTCCTCTCTAAGGCCTCCATCACTCCATTCTCCAGGGGGACTTTGTATCTCCCTACTGTGAGCTCACAGGGTCCCTTAAGGTAGCTGTTACCATGGTGAGACACATCTGAGGGCATTGTTCTAAGTACATGCATTTGGTTATTTCAACCCCAAATAGCTCTGTGTGGCAAGCACTAGGATAGCGCCCATTTAATGGAGAGGGTAATTTATCCTAAGGACCCAGAGCTTGTAAGTAATTGAGTTAGACCTGAACTATTCAGTCCACTCCAGATGCAGATTCTGACCTACCAAGTTCCCAAGTGGGTACCATCATTATCCCCATTTTATAAATAAGAAGTCCAGGCTGGGTGCAGTGGCTCAGGCCTGTAATCCTAGCACTCTGGGAGGCCGAGGAGGAGAGGACTGCTTGAGCTATGGAGTTGGAGACTAGTCTGAGCAAAAGTGAGACCCCGTCTTTCCTAAAAATAGAAAAATTAGCCAGGCATCATGGCAGGCACCTATAGTCTTAGCTACTCAGGAGGCTGAGGCAGAAGGATTGCTTCAGCCCAGGAGTTTGAGGTTGCAGTGAGCTACAATGATGCCACAGCTCTCTACCCAAGACTCTGTCCCCCCAAACAAACTCATACAAAAATAAGAATACAGAGGCTCAGAGGGTAGGATTTACCTGAGGCCACAGAGTTTAAGGGTGGAACTCAAATGCAGGCAGATATTGCAGACGGCACTTCCCATCATTACCCCAAACCACCCCTTCAGAGGCCTCTGTCAAGGCCCCAGTCATACTGTGATGTGTTTAGTTATCTACATGCCTCTCTCCATTCACCAAGTAAAGAAGCTCTTGAGAGAAAAGACCAGATCTAGTCTGTTTCTTTAGCTCCAGCACCATTTTGGCATGTAATCAACTATGCAAATGTTTGTTACATGAATCAAATGACTGACAAATAAATAAATACATAATTATTAGTGAAGCTCCCTGACACAGGGTATGGCCTACGATTAGGAAAAGCTTAGAAATATTCTCAGCAAACTGGGGATGTGTGTGAGCCTCTGTTTCTTCAGCCTCGGAAGAAACAAAACACTTAAAAAGGAAGAAAGAAAGAAAATGGGGCGTAACAAGGATTCCAGGCTGGATTCCATAACGTCACCCTACATTGGATGTCTGGACTGGTAAACAAAGTCTCTCGTGACATGGGCCCTGGCCAGGCTGGCCACTTGGCCAGCGTGGGGGTGGTGGTTAAAGTGCGCTGCCCCAGTGCTGGTCCCCAATCCAAGCTTTAGCCCAGACGCCTCTGCATTCAGCAGGTATCTCATCCAAGGGAAAACCAGGACAGGAAATCATGTTGCCATGGAGACCAGAGAGGCCCTTCCAGACACAGGGGAAAATAAACACGTTCTGGTTGGACTTAACCCCCACGAAGCCAGGGTGGCCTCTCCTCCTGGTCTGAGAGGTCCCTGTTTTCACTTGAAAAGTCCAGTGGGCTCTTCTCCAAGGACTGTCAGCACCAATGACTGAGTGGCCATTCCAACCCACACAGAGTCCTCGGGGCAGTGTCAACCCAAGGCTGAAGGATGAAGCCATTTCGTGCTCAGACCCAAGACCTCCTCTGACTGGCTCCTTCACAGATGGGGGTTGAGTGCTCACAAGGTACACCAGGCCCATTCCTACACATTAGATCTATTAACTCATTTGATCCTCACGACAACTCAATGAAAAAGACCTTGTTATTATTTTATCCATTATACTGACAAGACACGGAGGCACAGAGAGATGAAGAGACTCACCCAAGGTCACAGACAGTTGGTAGTGGCACCAGAATTTAAGGCACTTTAAAAGTACCTGTGCACCAGATCATTGCACTTAAGACTATAGTATGGGCCAGGCATGGGGGCTCATACCTATAATTGTAGCACACTGGGAAGTTGAGGCAGGAAGATTGCTTGAGGCCAGGAGTTCAAGACCAGCCTGGGCAACATAGCAAGACCCTATTTCTACCAAAAACATTTAAAAATTATCTGAGTATGGTGATGTGTGCCTGTAGTCTTAGCTACATGGGAGGCAAAGGTGGGAGGATCACTTGAGCCCAGCAGTTTAAGGTTACAGTGAGCTACCATCTGGTCACTGCACTCTAGCCTGGATGACAGAGCAAGATCCTATCTCAGAAAAAAGTAAAAAACAAAAAACAATACAGTATGACCTTGGGCAAGTTAATTAGTCTCTCACTGTTATATAAACCACTGCTTTGAAAGGATGTTGTGAAGTTCAATCTGATGCACATTTACTGAGCATTTACTGCATGCTAAGCCCTGTGTCTGGCCCTGGAAGCACAACGGGAAAGAAGACAGACACCCTCCCAGTATCATGAGGCTGGGGGATGGACAGATCCTTTCAGGACAAAGGGAAGGGACTCTCTGGAAGCCCTGGGTTTGTGGAAGGAATTGATCCCTTGTGGGAAGTGGAAGAAGGCCAGAGGGGCTGAAGTTTCCAGTATAGAGACAAGTATTAGAAATGGGATCCCATGGTGACCAGGGCAGATTTATCTTTAATTGGAAGAGGTGGGGTTTGTTCTGAGGCCTGACTCAGAATGAATACAAAAGAAAGGCAAGTCTGGGGTGCACTATTAGAAGTCCATCCTACCAGAAAAAGCCTCGACTGGGTGTGGCCAACTACAGACTGAGGGCTCAATGGAGCCTACTGCCTGTTTTTATATGGCTCTCAAACTAAAATTGACTTTATATTTTTAAATCTTTGACAACGAGTCAAAAGAAGAATGTATTTTGTGACAGGTAAAAATTATGTCAAATTCAAATTTCAGCCTCTCTTTTTCTTTCCTTTTTTTCCCCTGTTAAGTATAGCTCAGTCAAAATTTCAGCATCTATAAATAAAGTTTTATTGACACATGCCATGCCCACTTCTTTACAGATTGCCTATGGCTACTTTTGCACTACAGTGGCAGAGGTGAATAGTTGTGATAGAAGGATATGGTCCACGAAGATGAAAGTGTTCACTCTGGCCTGTACAGATATTGCTGAGGCTTGGAAAAGCTACCTCTGGCTTTGAGGTACAGAATCTAACTGAGCAGAGGCTATATACTTCAGGACTTTTGGTGGGGAAGGGAGTTCAAGAAGCAGCAGTGCCTGTGAGTTAGTGTTGATGCTGATAACAATATCTTGCACGCAGGGCTCACTATGTCCTGGGCACTCTATATGTTTTAATTCATCAAGTCCTCAAAAAATCCTTCTAAGGGCTCGGCACCCACAGCACAGTGGTTATAGCGCCAGCCACACACCAAAGGTGGCGGGTTCAAACCTGGCCTGGGCCTGCTAAACAATGACAACTCCAACAACAACAACAAAATAGTTGGGCGTTGTGGCGGGAACCTGTAGTCCCAGTTACTAGGGAGGCTGAGGCAAGAGAATCGCTTAAGCCCAAGAGTTTGAGGTTACTGTGATGCCATGGCACTCTACCAAGGACAACATAGTAAGACTCTGTCTCAAAAAAAAAAAAAAAAAATCCTTCTAAGGACTCTGATTATCTTTACAGATGGTGAAACTGAGAACAGAGACACTAAAAGCTAAAGAACTTGCCCAGATTTACTCAGCTAGTAAGTGACTGAGCCAGGATTTGAACTTGGGCAGTTTGCCTCCAGAATTTATGTTCCAGCATGTTGTTGGAGATACTGAGAGCTGAGTCTTCTGCTGAGCCACGTATCCTAAAAACTGCAGGAAAGTCTTGTCCTACCACTAGAACTGTCCTGGGGAATTTTAATATTTGATAAAGTGTTTGCGCTTCTCATCTTGTCTCCTTGTCCTTAGATCCAAGCCTCATGGGACTGAAGAGCCCAGGGTTTTGGAGCTTCTACAGCTAGCTATGTTTGTGAAATTAGGCCAGTAAATTAATCTCTCTGAGGCTCAATTTGCCATTGGAATGCAAGCAACTATCTTGAAGGATTATTGTGGGAGTAAAATTCAATGATGGATTTATTGAGTGCTTCCAGGAAGTTGTTTGCTGTTTGCCCTGTGCCTTGGGAGGCCAAGTGTATAGAATGTTCCAGAGACTCCCTTACACAGATGAGGTGGTGCATGCCTGTAATCCCAGCACTTTGGGAGGCACAGCTGGGAGGATTCCTTGAAGGCCAGGAGTTCGAGAACAGCCCGGGTAATATAGTGAGACCTCCATCTCTATAAAAAATAAGGAAGTTTAGCAGAGAGTGGCGCCTGTGGCTCAGTGACTGGCCCCATATACCGAGGGTGGTGGGTTCAAACTCAGCCTTGGCCAAACTGCAACAAAAAATAGCTAGGTGTTGTGGCGAGTGCCTGTAGTCCCAGCTACTCAGGAGGCTGAGGCAAGAGAATCGCCTAAGCCAAAGAGCTGGAGGTTGCTGTGCGCTGTGACACCACAGAACTCTATCGAGGGCGACAGAGTAAGACTCTGTCTCTAAATAAATAAATAAGAAAGTTTAGCAGAGCATCGTGTGTGCCTATAGTCCCAGCTACCTGGGAGACTGAAGAAACCCCTTGAGCCCAGGGGTTTGAGGCTGCAGCGAGTTACGATTGTACCACCACATTCTACTCTGGCGACAGACTGTCCTAAGGGAGACTCTGTCTCTAAAATAATCCTACAACCAAAATCAAAACCCCAAAGGGCTCCCTTGCCCTCTGGCTTCCCATTGTTTTTTTTTTTTTTTTGTAGAGACAGAGTCTCACTGTACCACCCTCGGTACAGTGCCGTGGCCTCACACAGCTCACAGCAACCTCTAACTCTTGGGCTTCCGTGATTCTCTTGCCTCAGCCTCCCGAGCAGCTGGGACTACAGGCGCCCGCCACAACGCCCGGCTATTTTTCTGTTGCAGTTTGGCCGGGGCTGGGTTTGAACCCGCCACCCTCGACATACGGGGCCGGCACCCTACTCACTGAGCCACAGGTGCCGCCCCATTGGTTTTAACTAATAGGGAGCCCCAGAAGGTGACTGGGGGAGGGAGGAGAGTGGGGTCGGGGTATTTACTCTCCAGCTTCTTGTCTGCAGTGATTCTGCTGCCTTAAAGTCACGGCTCCTGCCTTGGGGGCCCTCTCTATGTAGCTGTTCAGTCTCTGGTTACCGCGGTCATTTTTCCCTTTGGCCCCACAAGCCAAGGGTTGGTAACAGAGCCCCTTGAGATGAGTCCCTGTGGATTCTGTGGTTTTCTGCCTTCACTTTGTCAAGTGTCCCTCGATTAACTCCTCCTTCAATGACCCAGTTCTCTGTGGCTTCTCTTTCTTTCCTACTGGGACTCCAAGTGATACATTCTTTGTTTAAATTCATTTCCCAAGCATACCTGGTAGACACCATACATTCTGCCTAGTTTCACAAAACAGCCGCTGTCCAATTCTCCTATACAGTATTTATAGTTATGTCAGAGATGAATTCCATCCCACGCTGGCGAGGGTGTGGGGAGCATAGTGACTTTCACGTACTGCTGGGTAGGAATGTAAAATAGTGCAAGCTAAATGCAGAGGAGTTTGGCAAGATGTTTCAAAATTTTAAAATATGCATCCCTTTTGACTCAGCAATTTCATCTTCAGGAATTCATCTCAAGGAAATAATTGTAGTAGTGTGAAAACAGTAAGGTACTATGGTAGACTCAAACTAGATGTCTATTTATCAGTAGTTGACTAGTTAAATTAGTTCACTCAACAGATAGTTTTCAAGTGCCTACCAAGCTTTAAATGTGGTTTTAACCCCTAAAGATAGAGCAGTAAACAAATCTGATAAAGTCCTGTTTTTTGTTTGTTTTTTCTTTTTTTTTGAGATAGTCTCACTTTGTAACCCTCAGTAGAGTGCCATGAGGTCACAGCTCATAGAACCTCATACTCTTGGGCTTAAGCCATTCTCTTGCCTCAGCCTCCCAAGTAGCTGGGACTACAGGCACCCACCATAACACCTAGTTATTTTTAGAGACAAGGTCTTGCTCTGGCTCAGGTTGGTCTCAAACCCCGAGCTCAGGCAATCCACCCACTTTGGTCTCCCAGAGTGCTAGGATTACAGGCATGAGCCACTGAGCCAGACCCTGAAGTCCTGTTTTCATTGAGCTTATGTTTTAGCAGTTGAACTAATTATAACACATTTTTCTATAGATGTTCAAAAGCAACATTAGGCCTGACGTAGTGGCTCACACCTGTGGGAAGCCGAGGCAGGTGGATTGAGCTTAGGAGTTTGAGACCAATCTGAACAAGAGTGAAACCCCATAGGAAGGAAGGAAGGAAGGAAGGAAGGAAGGAAGAAAGGAAGGGAGGGAGGAAGGGAGGGAGGGAGGGAGGAAGGGAGGGAGGGAGGAAGGAAGGGAGGAAGGAAGGAAATAAATGGTGGTTCAGGCCTATAGTCCCAGCTGCTCAGGAGGCTGAGGCAAGAGGATTGCTTGAGCCCGAGAGTTGGAGGTTGTTGTGAGCTATATTGCCATAGGACTCTACCCAGAGCAACAGAATGAGATCCTATCTCAACAAAACAAATCCCAAACAAAACAAAACATTAATAGAAAAAGAAATCAGGTTACAGGTGGCACCTGTGGCTCAAGGAGTAGGGCACCAGCCCCATATACCAGAGGTGGTGGGTTCAAACCCAGCCCCGGCCAAAAAAACTGCAAAAAAAAAAAAAAAAAGAAAGAAATCTGGTTACAGAACAGTACATAAAATAAAAGTTTTATGCCTGCTTCCTTCTTTTTGAAGTAATGTATTCTTTCCTTTTTTGAGAGAGAGAGAGTCGCACTATGTCGCCCTCAAAGAGTGCCATAGCATCACAGATCACAGCAACCTCAGATTCTTGGGCTTAAGCGATTCTCTTGCCTCAGCCTCCCAAATAGCTGAAAATACAGGTGTCCGCCACAATGCCTGGCTATTTTTTTGTTGTAGTTGTCATCGTTGTTTAGCAGGTCTGGGCCAGGTTTGAACTACGGGCACCAAGCCAGAAGTAATATATTCTTTTTTAATTACAAAAGTTATTTGTAAATATACTCTTTGTATAAAAATTTCAAAAATTGTAGACAAAGTTGAAGTCCTTTTCAGGTACTCCAAGGAAGTCCCTGCTATAGCTGATATGTTTACCTGAAGACTTATTTTCATGCATTTATGTGTAGCTATAGAAAACATATGATGTTAAGTTATATATTTTTTTACATGAATGATATACTGCAATAAACATTGTTCTATACTTTGATATTTTTTCTTTTATTTTTTGTTTTTTGAGACAGAGTCTTTCTCTGTTACCCTGGGGAGAGTGCCATGGTGGTATCATAGCTCATAATCGCCTCAAACTCTTGGGCTTCAAGAGATCCTCTTGCTTCAGCCTCCTGAGTAGCTGGGACTCCAGGCACCTGCCACAACACCCTGCTAGTTTTTTTCTATAGTAGAGGTAGGGTCTTGCTCTTGCTGAGGCTGGTCTTAAACTCCTGAGCTCAAGCAATCCACCCACCTTGGCCTCTCAAAGTACTGTGATTACAGACATGAGCCATCTTGCCTGGCTTTGTACCTTAAGTTTTAAACTAATGTTTTAAAGGCCTTTTCATATTAGTACTTATACATTGACTTAGTCTCTCTTAACCTGTCCATAGTACTTTTTCTTTTGAGACAGGGTCTCATTCTGTTGCCCAGTCTGGAATGCAGTGGCATGATCATAACTCACAGCAGCCTTACACTCCTAGGTTCAAGTGACTCTCCTGCCTCAGTCTCCCGAGTACCTGAGACTACAGAAGTGTACCACCATGTCCAGCTAATTTTTCTTATTTTTTATAGAAGTGGGAGTCTTGCTATGTGGTCCAGGCTCATCTCAAACTCCTGTGAAGTGATCTTCCTATGCTGGTGCCCCAAATTGCTGGAATTACAGGCATGAGTCACTGTGCTTGGCCATAATATTTCTTTTTCTTTTTTCTTTTTTTTTTTTTTTTTTTTTGAGGCAGAGTCTCAAGCTATCACCCTGGGTAGAGTGCCATGGCGTTACAGCTCTCAGCAACCTCAAACTCTTGGGCTTAAGCGATTCTCTTGCCTCAGTAGCTGGGACTACGCACCTGCCACAACGCCTGGCTATTTTTTGGTTATAGTTGTCATTGTTGTTCCGCAGGCCCAGGCTGGATTTGAACCCACAAGCTCCGGTGTATGTGGCCGGTGCCCCAGCCACTTGAGCTACAGGCACTGAGCCTGGCCAAAATATTTCATAGTGTGGACTTAACACAGTTAATTTAGGCCACTGGAGGGTTTAGAACTTGCAGTTTGAAAGTGTACATTAGAGCCAGGCACTGTGAGCTGTGATGCCACAGTACTCTCCCCAGGGCAAAGACTGAGGCTCTGTCTCTTTAAAAAAAAAAAGAAAGAAACATTCGGTCATGTATTAGTTATCTATCTCTGCCTGGCAAATTTCCCCAGAATTTAGCAGCTTAAATAACAAATATTCATTACCTTAGAATTTCTCTAAAGTCCCCAGTCAACTTTGGTCTCATCTGATGGCTCAAGTTGAGGAGAATCTCCACTTTTTTTTTTTTTTAATCAGGCTTGCAGCATCATAGAAGAATCTACTTTTATGCTCACTCACATGATTGTTGGCAGACCTCCCCACTGGCTGTTTGACTGGAAGGTTCTTCCTCAGATCCTTACCTCATAGGCCTTTCCATAGAATAGCTCACAACATAGTAGCTGTCTTCCCTTGGAGAGAGTAAACAAGAGAGGGTGCAGGGCGGCGCCTGTGGCTCAAGGAGTAGGGCGCTGGTCCCATATGCCAGAGGTGGCGGGTTCAAACCCAGCCCCAGCCAAAAACCACAAAAAAAAAAAAAAAAGAGAGGGTGCAAAGGACAGGAGCCAGAGTCTTTTTATCACCTTATCCCATCACATTGGACATACTCTGTTCATTAGTAGCGTCTTACTCCATCTAGCCCACACTCTCGAGTGGAGACTATACAAGGGCATGGATATCAGAAACAAGAATGACCAGGACCCATCTTGGAGGACACCTACCATGGAAAAGATAATCCAGCAACCACAGCGACAACAGATCTGAAGAGATATAAAGAGGAAGCACCAAGTTCAAGGCAGGAGTGGATAGAAGAGTCCTTCGTTAACTCAACAGATACATACTGAGAACACACCATGTGCTCCTGCACTATTCTAGGTACTCGGGAGAAAAAGGCGAACAAGACAGAGAAAGGTCAAGCCCTCCTGGGGTTTACCATAGAGCAGAGACAAGACAAGGCACCTAGAGGTGAGACAGAAGACAGTGACCATGCAATTCAAGAGCTGCTGCGGCACCTGTGGCTCATGAGTCGGGCGCCAGACCCATATGTTGGGGGTGGCAGGTTCAAACCCAGCCCCGGCCAAAAACTGAAAAAAAAAAAAAGAGCTGCTCCACAGGTGACTTGCCATGACCTGTGGTGACTGGATGCAGTGAGTGAAGGGAAGGGAATAATTTGCAATGAACTCCCATGTTTCCAATTTGGGCAGCTGGTGGATTCTGGTACGTTTCCCTGAGAGGAAGAAAACTGGAGGGGGAATAATAGACCTAAGGAGGGATAATAAGCCCAGTGCTACACATGGTGAATTTAAGGAACCTGTGGGACAACCAGGTGATGGTCAGGAGGTGACTGTACCCCAATCAAGGAGCTCAGATGGGCAATAAGCAGTTGGTGGTGCCGTCGTGGCAGTGAAAGCTGTATCAGAGAATGTAAAGAGAAAAGAAGGCTGGTGGAACTGTGGAGAACAGAAATTTCACAGGGGTGAGAAAAAGGAAAGAGGAAAGATAACGGAACAGTCAGAGAGACAGAATGGGGATGTTTTGGATTCTGTAGGGGGAGAGAAATTGGAAGGAAAAAAATGATCAGCTATGCCAAACAGTCAAGAAATCAAGAATCCTCCATTGGCGCAAAAAAAGAGGTCATGCATGGGTGATCTTGAAGAGAACAGGGTTTTTTTGTTTTGGGGGGGATTTTTTTTAATTTTTATTTTTATTATTTTTTTATTTTTTTGGATTTTTTGTTTTTTAGGCAGAGTTTCTGTTTGTTCACCCTGGATAGAGTGCTGTGGCATCATAGCTCACATCAACCTCAAACTCCTGGGCTCAAGAGATTCTCTTGCCCCAGCCTCCCACGTAGCTGGGACTACAGGTGCCCTCCACAATGCCTGGCTATTTAGAGATGGGATCGTGCTCTTGTTCAGGCTGTCCTCAAACCTGTGAGCTCAAGCAATCCACCAGCCTAAGCCTCCCAGAGTGCTAGGATTACACGCATGAGCCACCTTGCCTAGCCATGAGAACAGTTTTGGAAGTGGGACTGGGCGAGGTGGCTCACGTCTGTAATCCTAGCACTCTGGGAGGCTGAGCTCAGGAGTCTGAGACCAGCCTGAGTAAAAGCAAGACCCCATCCATCTCTACCAAAAATAGAAAAATTAGCCAGGCATCATGACGGGTACCTATAATCTCAGCTACTAGGGGAAGCTAAGGCAAGAAGATCTCTTGAGCTCAAGACTTTGAGGTTGCTGTGAGCTATAACACCACAGAACTCTATCCAGGGCAACACAGTGAGGCTCTGTCTCAAAAACCAAACAAATAAAACCCCTCAAAAACCTCAGTTTCAGAAGTGGGGGTGCAGAGTGGGTTGGGGAGAAGGCAGAGGAGTGATGGAGACCTGAGGAAGTAGTAACAGTGAGTCCAAGTCACTCTTGATTCTTTTACTCTGTTGGCACGTATATGAATTCTGAGACATTATCTGAATTAAATGTCCATCCTGGAAATTATTGTAGTCTCTGGGAGGCTGCCAGCCCTTCTTTTTTCATTCAGTTTTAACGCATTGGTCGGGAATAGTTTCATTAGGCAAGATAAACAGGATTGCTTGGGACAAGTGGGGAGAGAGTAGGAAGAAAAGCAGAGGGGCACATCTGTTGACCTCTGTGATTGTGACAGAACAGCATAGGTCTTCAGGAGTGCAAAGGATGAGGAGAAATGAATTCTCAGCTCCCATGTGGGTGCTCAGTAGCTCATAGCTAAAATGTATCCTCTTTTACATACAGGATATCCTTTTCTTCAAGCTAAAACACATCCATATCCTTCAGCAACCTTCATGAAATATTAGGAAATTCAGACATTAAGCAGGAAGAACCGTAGCTTTTCTTATGCAAAAATACCTTTTTATATTTCTCTTGCAATTCAAATATGTTCTCTCTGTCCATCCTAGGCCCTGGGCCTCTTTGACTTTTTCCCCCTTTGATCAGAAATTGCATGAAGTTGGTGGTGTTGGTTGGAGAATCTGGGTGGCCTGACTGAAAGGTTACTTTGGTAGCCTTTCCATAGTCTTTCCCATGATTTCTTTTTTGAGACAGGGTCTCCCTCTGAGACCTAGTCTGTAGTACAGTGGTATCATCATAGCTCACTGCAGCCTCAAACTCCTGGGGGGCTCAAGTGATTCTCCTGCCTCAGCCTCCCAAGCAGCTGGGACTAGGGCTACAGGGGCGTATGACATGCATGGTTAATTTTTTTTCTATTTTTAGTAGAGGGGAAGTGGCGGTTGCGTCTTGCTTTTGCTCAGGCTGGTCTATAACTCCTGAATTCAGCAATCCTCCTGCCTCTGTCTCCCAGAGTGCTAGGATTACAGGCATTAGCCACCAAGTTTGACCTCTTACGCTATTTTTAAAAAGACTTTACCGCACATGTTTATTCAGATTAAGACCAAGATGTGTGTCTTGGGGGCAGGAGGCAGTGTTTTAAAAGAATAAAAAATGCTAAAAAGGATTACCTTACAGAGCCTCACTGCAGCAAAACATTTAAGAATTTGCTTTCTTGGATGGTGCCTGTAGTTCAGTGGCTAAAACAACAATGACAACTGCAACAAAAAGAATAGCTGGGTGTTGTGGCGGGCACCTGTAGTCCCAGCTACGTGGGAGGCTGAGGCAAGAGAATCGCTTAAGCCCAAGAGTTTGAGGTTGCTGTAAGATGTGACACCACAGCACTGTACTGAGGGTGACAGCTTGAGACTGTCTCAAAAAAAAAAAAAAAAAAAGAATTTGCTTTCTTTTATGCATGACTATTGCAGTGGAGAGGAAAAGATGTATCGTTTTCACTTGAAATCTAGACTCTGCTACTTGCAAAGTCCCTTTCCAGTTAGTCTCCCAGATTGTTAACGCCACCCTGGCAAACTGGCAACTTACTATTTGTGAGTGAGCCTCTGAAATCATTTAATATTATTTTGTTTTTGAATCACACATTAGAAATAAAAAGTAGACCATTCATAAAACATTAGCATTTGATTTGAATTGGCCTGAAAAGAGGCATCCAGGACTGAGAAATTTTTGAACCAATTTTCCATTGTTATTTTCATTTTAATGTCCCTCTAAATAATCACACCCAAACAGCTGTTTTGCTTTAATTTTCAGCCTGCTCCTCTCCACAACTTTTTTTCATTTTATTTATACATGTTCAGAGATTGACTTGCAATCAGGATCAGAAAACGGTAAATTTCCAAAATGTTATTGGCAATAAAAATGATTTGTAAAATGTAGATTTTACTCCTTGGGAGAGATTCATGATAAGGTTGAATTCTCATTTTCCAATAAGATTAAGATTGTTGACCAAGGGAGGTCTAGATGCTTCCAGGGCTGATGTGACATTCCCTCAACCAGACTTTCATTATCTAGAACAGTGCGCCCCCCTAAGGGTCTTTGGTTTTTGTGTACTGCCCCCATCCCTGTGATAATGATTCTGGGGAATGAACCATTGCTGTGTTGTATCATTAATTTAATTCATTCATTCATTTTGAGATAGAATCTCACACTGTTGCCCCCGGCTAGAGAGGAGCTTTAGTCAATAAACTAAAGAACCAAACTGTTTTGCTGCAAAAATAGTTTGAGACAGAATCTCACTCTGTTGCCCCTGGCTAAAGTGCCTGGCATCATAACTCACAGCAATCTGAAACTCCTGTGCTTACGGGATCCTCCCACCTTAGCCTCCCCACTAGCTGGGACTACAGGCACCTGCCACAATGCCTGGCTAGTTTTTCTTTTTCTTTCTTTTTTTTTGCAGTTTTTGGCCAGGGCTGGGTTTGAATCCGCCACCTCGGCAGTGGGGCCAGTGCCCTACTCCTTTGAGCCGCCCTCGTTTTTCTGTTTTTAGTAGAGACAGGGTCTTGCTCTTCCTCCTGCTGGTTTTGAACTCCTGAGCTCAAGCAATCCTCCTGCATCAGCCTCCCAACGTGCTAGGATTACAGGTATGTCACCTCGCCCAGCCAATACCATTAATTTTAGCTTTAATATTCACATTGCCAGTTCTTTTTTTTTCTTGAGACAGAGTCTCAGTATGTTGCCCTTGGTAAAGTGCCATGACATTACAGCTCACAGCAACCTCTAACTCTTGGGCTTAAGCGATTCTCTTGCCTCAGCCTCCCACGTAGCTGGGACTATAGGTGCCTGCCACAATGCCCGGCTATTTTTTGGTTGCAGTTGTCATTGTTGTTTAGCAGTCCCAGCCTGGGCTCAAATCCACCAGACTTGGTGTATGTGGCCGGCGCCCTACTCACTAAGCTACGGGAGCTGAGCCCACATTGCCAGTTCTTTCCAACCACAATGAACTCAGAAGTTCCATGATCATTTTCTTCTATTATTTTTTTACTTATTTCCCCTGTATTTCCCAAGTTCTTCTTTTGTTGCATGGATATAACTTTCTCTTATGTCGTTTCTGCTTTTCCTGTTTCCAATGACATTTTTTATTACATTAATGTGTCCACAAAATTTCTTTTGTGTCCACCTCTTTCTTTTTCCCCCACTCTGGGCCTATTAGCTACTCTTTTATCTCACTGAGCATAGACCATTTTTCAAAGATGCTGTCTTCTTTGTAGTAAATCTTTGTTTCAATAGAAACACTTTCATCTGAGCTTCTTTCTTCTTTATAATTCATCTCATGCTATTAAATATATATATTTTTTGAGACAGAGTCTCACTATGTCATCCTTGGTAGAGTGCTGTGGTGTCACAGCTCACAGCAACCTCAAGCACTTGGGCTTAAGTGATTCTCTTGCCTCAGCCTCCCAAGTAGCTAGGACTACAGGTGCCCACCACAATGCCAGCTATTTTTGTTGTTGTTGTTGTTTCATTGAATAGCAGGCCCGGGCCTGGTTCGAACCCTCCAGCCCTGGTGTATGTGGCCAGTGCCCTAACCTCTGAACTACAGGTGCCAAGCCTTAAATATTTTTATAAGTCATATTTTTTATTAATTGATAATCTATGAGTTTAAATTATGGATCTACATAGGTGTTGGCAGATGTCTTTAAGGTTGAGTAGTTGCTTCAACCAGTATTTGGAGCAAGAGAGCAAAGAGGCAATAGTTACAGGTCACTACCCTGCTCCTATAGCATATTTTAGACTAGACCTTACCTGATTTCATTCAGAGACCCCTGAAAGGTCATGCTGGGGTATCAGCAGTTGTCAAAGCTTCACACGTAATTCTAACATGTAACTAGAGTTAGAACCTCTGCTTAGCTCCTGGCTTATTCAGGAGCAATGAGAAACTAAAAACACCCAGCAAAGCTGGCAACATGGTACTGAATTTGGGGCAACACCCAGATACAACAATGAAGACATTTGTTAAGTTCAAGTCTCTTATAATTTTGTTTAATAGCCTTTTAGGCTTGTTAAGTCTAGTGTTGAAAGTAAATCTTGGACATGGTGCTTTTAAGAAATACTCCTAATGATAATGTTGGTGATGTTGACATTTTTTATCTTTTCTTTTTTTTTTTTTTTTTTTTTGAGATAGAGTCTCAAGCTGTCGCCCTGGGTAGAGTGCCATTGCATCACAGCTCACAACCACCTCAAACTCTTGGGCTTAAGAAACTCTCTTGCCTCAGCCTCTCAAGTAGCTGGGACTATAGGCACCTGCCACAAGGCCCCACTAATTTTTTTTGGTTGCAATTGTCCTGTTGTCTAGCAGGCCCAGCCGGGGCTCGATCCTGCCAGCTTTGGTGTACGTGGTCGGCAGTGTAATCACTGTGCTATGGGTGGTGAGCCTGATGTTGACATTTTGATGTTGGTGATTTTATTTTCTTTTTCCATAGAACCGTACCTCAGAGGAATTTTTTTTCTTTTCTTTGAGACAGAACCTCCCTCTGTCCCTCTGGGTTGAGTGTCGTGGCATCTTAGCTCCGAGTGACCCCGAACTCTTGGACTCAAGCAATCCTCTTACCTCAGCCTCCCAAGTAGCTGGGACTACAGCCACCTGCCATGATGCCAAACTAGTTTTAGTAGAGATGGGGTCTTGCTGTTGCTCAGGTCTCAAACTCCTGAGCTCAGGCAATCCACCCACCTCAGCCTCCCTGAGTGCTAGGATTACAGGCATAAGCCACTGCTCCTGGCCAATAGTGATTTTTCTTTTTTTTGAGACACAGTCTTACTTTGTCACCCTCGGTAGAGTGCCATGGCATCACAGCTCACAGCAACCTCAAACTCTTGGGCTGAAGTGGTTCTCTTGCCTCAGCCTCCCAAGTAGCTGGGAATACAGGGGCCTGCCACAGTGCCCGGCTATTTTTTAGAAAGAGGGTCTCGCTCTTGCTCAGGCTGGTCTTGAACTTGTGAGCTCAGTCAATCCACCCACCTTGGCCTCCCAGAGTGCTGGGATTACAGGTGTGAGCCACTTTGCCCAGCCCAACATTGATATTTTTGCGGAGTCCAGGCCAGTTTTCTCATAGTGTGCTCCACATTTTGGATTTGTATGATTGTTTCCTCAGTGTGTTTTCTAGGCCTCAGATTCCCATCTGTGAAATGAGTATAGTGATAGTACTTGGCTTCTGACTACTACCTACTACTACATAGTCAATGTGAGAATTGCATGTAAAGCGCTTGGTACGGCATCCAACACACCAGGAGTGCTCAGTAAATGGTGCTGCTGTCACTTGGGTGATTATGACCATGATGATTATTCTCATCACCATGCCATCATCACATCCCAGAGGCCGTCAAGCTTCCTTGGCACATGGACTTCTGATTCTTTCCTTGTCCCTCTGGGATGTCTTATGCCCCTTTTTTCTCTGTCCTAGAGAATGTCATTGATGAATTAGAACCCAAATGAGTGTCTTAGTCCCTCTAAGAACTGGAGTTCAGCCTTCCCCATTCTCCTAAGGACCACCTCTTTTTTCAGAATCATAATTTTATCAATCCAAATGGCTTCGACAACAGGGAGGCATTAACCATTAACTGGTGTCATGTCCGCCTGGGGAGGAAGGGGCTGCTTCGTCATTGTCGGTGCTGGTGTGACCTTGGTTGGGGCTGAGGCTGTTGGTGAGGCAGCTGCTGCAGTGCTGCTGGAGGGATGCTGGGGAAAGAAGATTGGCTGGTGAGGAAGGTGAGGAATGTGCTGCCAGAAGACTGGGCTCACAGCCAGGCGCTAATTACCATGGCCTGGGGGCGCTGGTACCCCTGTCAGCATCATCTAAGGAAGTGTGGGGGCTGATGAGGGTGGAGGAAGCGAGAGAAACCGGCAAGGTGAGAGGGGCTGACAGGTTGGAGAAATCCACTTGTTCCCCTAGGGTCCACCCTCCCTTCAGACCCAAGCTGTCTGGGAGAAATTGTGGCTGTCACCATAGCAACAGCAGCAGCTGATGCATGATGCACAGTGTCTTTATTAGAGAACCTTGGTCAAGCTTGTGCCAGTATTTTTCCATCTGAATCTCGTTTCTTCAGTGAAATGAGAGAGACTAGAGGCTGGCAATGGCCTGGGTGGGGCTGAGGGGGCGTTTGGAGATGGAATAGAGATGGGAGAGTTCTCAGATGTTCTACTAAACTTGGGAGGAACATAGAGTGAAGAGAAGCAGATTTTTACATTACCAAGACATGATTTAAATATTCAGACTGCTTCAGGATTCCCCTCAATTAAACATCAGTTGCTGAAGCAGCATTCCTGTTGCCTTCAGAACGGTACAGAGCATTGCATGCTGGAGACCCTTGCGCGCAGTGTTGTTTCTGGGGTCCTTAAGAACACCAAGCGGGAGTCAGACTGACATTCCACTCCTAATTCCCACCTCCATGGCCTTGGGGATATCACTTTACCTCATTAAGCCTCAGTGTCCGCATCTGTACAATGGAGGTAGTAAGAGTAACTGCCTCACTGGTTGAGATGAGCCCAACATGAGCAGGTGCGTATAGAATTGAACCCAACCCTGGGCCCACATTAGGTGTTCAATAAACAGTTGCTACTATTACTACTGGGAACATTTCTACTATTACTACAACAACTGCTGCCATGACGATGGCTGCTACTATGTCTATTTTTTTTTTTTTTTTTTTTTCAGTTTTTGGCCGGGGCTGGGTTTGAACCCACCCACCCCCGGTATATGGGGCCGCCGTCCTACTCCTTGAGCCACAGGCGCCGCCCTACTGTGTCTATTGTTAATCTCACTACTTCTACAACCCCTCCTCCTGATAGCAGTGCGGGGATAACACAATGGAGCAGAGGACAGGATTATGAATCACTAGAGACTCAGTCCTCTCCCACAAATGGTACTGGAGTGCTTGAATTTGCCAGCACTTTTGTTAAGAGCTGGGATCAAAGGCCGGGAAGACACAGGCACTGTCCTTGTGGATTGTGAAACTCGTGTTAGACAAAAGCATGACTCAACAGATGCCTAGGGAACCCTATAGAGGCTTAGGATATTGTGAAATATAAATTCGGTCTTTGTCCCCATTTCCTAGCACACAACTCCTAAAATCCCTGGAATCTCCAAAAATGATGTCTTTGTGTGCTCATGATCAGCTGATGGCTTCAGGATAGTTCTGGTCACCAGAAAGACCAAGGCAGGATTAGAGGGTTTGGACTTTTAGCCCTACCCCCAGCCTCTGGGGAGGGGGAAGGGCTGAAGGTTAAGTTGATTACCAGTGGCTAAAGGTTTAATCAATCATGCCCATGTAATGAATCTTCCATTAAAAACCCAAAGGACAGGAAGGTTCAAAGGCCTTCAGATAGCCGAGAACATGGAGGTTCTGGGAGGGTGGTGCACCTGGGGCAGGCGTGGAAGCTCCCCCTCTTCCCACATGCCCTGCCCTTCATATCTCTTCATCTGTATCCTTTGTAATATCCCGTATAATAAACCAGTTCTGACTCCTGCAGACTGCTCTAGCAAATTAAGTGAATTCACAAATGGGGTTGTAGGAATTCCAATTTGAAGCTTGTCCATCAAAAGTTCCCGAGGCCTAGACTGGTGTCTGACAATGGAGGATTTCTGATGGTCAGGTATGGGCCCAACACTTCAGCACCACCCCAGAGTTTGGTGGCCTTTGTGAGGCCTTATCAAAGATCTTAAAGACATCTGCACTCTTTAATTAAGAAATTCCATGTAGTCAGCACCTGTAATTCAGTGGGTAGGGCGCCAGCCACATACACCAAGGCAGGCGGATTGGAACCCAGCCCAGGCCTGCCAAACAATAATGACAACTATAACCAAAAAAGAGGGGCGTTGTGGCAGGCGCCTATAGTCCCAGCTACTTGGAAGGCTGAGGCAAGATAATCTCTTGAGTCCAAGAGTTTGAGGTTGCTGTGAGCTGTGATGCCATGGCACTCTATCCAGGGTAATGTAGTGAGACTCTGTCTCAAAAAAAAAAACAAGGAGATTGGTGGATGGTGGCCAAGTAAGTTGGAATCCACTGTCGAGGCCCTGAAAACAGATGGTGCTGAAGAGTTGGGCCCATACCTGGCCATCAGAAATAAAAAAAAGAGAAAGAGAGAGAGATTGGCAAGTCTTAAGAGAGATGTTAAAGACACACTAGCAGGAAATGAAACCTTCTTGTGTCATCGGCTAAAAAGCAGCTGAAGGAGAATGATGTTCTCACAATGCGATTCAGTGATACCTAAAGTCGCTGCTGGCCTTGATCAAGAGCACATAATTACCTCCTCTCAGACAGGTGAGGGGAGGCTGGGCAAGATGTGGGCCTTGAAGCAGACTGCATCTCAGCTGCACCTAATTGTTCAGGTGGCCAAGGAGTCAGTGGACATCCCAGGTGGAAGGCACAACGTTGGCGACAGAAACGGAGATGAGAATGATGCCACCTTCAGGTTACTTCAAGTAGTTCAGAGTCGCTGAAGCCCAGGGGGAGTGAGTGGGATAGGTGGATGAGAAGGCTTTATTAACTGCACTACTTCACGGAGCGAAGAGCAACCACTGAAATATATGAAAGAGTAGACTATCACAATAGTAATAATAGCTACTGTGGTTGTCATGTGCAGCCGGGGTTGAAAAACAATGCTTTGGAAAAAGTAGTATGACAACGAGTCATACAAAGAAACAGTGAGATGATGTTTTAAAAACTACTTCCCCTCCTCCCCGTCAGAACAGCCTCTCTGTCCCAAGCCTTGGCCCCACATCAGAACCTGACTCTGCAGCCTTCCCTGTGAGTCTGTACAGGCACCTGCCTTACTTCCCTTTGTTTCTGTCTCTACTTATGTTTTCCACTCCCTTTGCCTCAATCAAACACTTGTTCTCTAACTCAAAACTTTACCTGCTCACAGACTTCCATAAGACCTGCCTTTACAGAAAGATTTTTCACATTTTTTATAGGTTTTTTTCCTAAAGATTTGTGGAATATGGGCAGGGCACTCTGTACACAAGAGTCTTTTGACCTTTTCCTTTACTATTATTTACCCTTCTGTTCACTAAATGGTTAACTCAGCAGGCCTGGGATGGTCAAACCCTGTGCCTTTCTTTTTTTTATTTATTATTTATTTTTTATTTTTTTTGCAGTTTTTGGCAGGGGCTGGGTTTGAACCCACCACCTCCGGTATATGGGGCTGGCATCCTACTCCTTTGAGCCACAGGCACCACCCCAACCTTGTGCCTTTCACAGGATGGACTGGCTCTTGACCTGTTCTTGGGAGAAAACCTCTAAGCCCTTGGAATACCCTGCCTGATAAGAGTGTCTCTATACATCTGGACCTACCATGCTAACATAATAATTTGTGATGGGGGCCTTGGGTCATGCTGCATCAATCTGACCTCTGGAGGAGCTAGATGCTGGGTAACTGATCCCCAATAAAAACCATGGACACTAAGGCTCAAGTGAGCTTCCCTGGTTGGCAATACTTGGGATGTATTATCGCACATTGCTGTCACACATCTGTATGACTCTACCTGGAGGGCGTAACTGGATGCTCATGCCTGGACTCTGCCCTAGGCATCCTTTTCCTTTACTGATTTTAATCTGTATTCTTTCACTCTAACAGATCATAACTAAGCACAACAGCTTTTCTGATTTTTGTGAGACTTCCTAGCAAGTCACTAAACCATGCCTGGGACTCCCTAACACATCTTCCCTCTCCCTCCTCTCTCTTTTCACTCCCCCTGGAGTAAACTAAAAGAATCTTCTGCTTTGTCTCTTGTAAGGCAGTTCTGACCATATTCAGATCATTTGTGACCTCATACCCTCTTCTAAGTAGCTCATCAAGAAATTTCTTTTAAATATATTTAGTGTTCTCCACAGAGGGGATGCTGGTGAAAACTATTTTCTCCAGCTAATTACATACTTTTGCAGATACTTCAGAACGAGCGTATATACGAGTGTAGATGATGTATGGATACAGACGCATACACTCACGCTCAGACTCAGACCTTTACCAGAACCAGAACCTGCAGTTACTTTATTGCTAGAATCTAGGAATCATTTCTACATCCTATAAAGCCAATGAAAGTAGAATGAAAACTATGCCCAGCAGCATGTCTATGCTTGGCTTCTCTGCAAATAAGATAGAGGGCCCTTAACCACCCACTCACATTGCTAATGGTTCCATAGATGTACCATGATTTTCCCAATAAGTCCTCTAACGGGGGTTGGGTTGTTTCTAACTTTTTTGCTTTTCCAACCAAAGTATCAATAATAATTCTTGTACAGTAACTGTTAGGATCTTCTATAATTATCTTATATTTCTATACAAGGAATTTCTTAATTAAAGAGTACAGATTTTTTTTTAAAGCATTTTATTATTTATTTATTTATTCATTTATTTGCAGTTTTTGCCGGGGCCGGGCTTGAACCCACCACCCTCAGTATATGGGGCCAGCGCCCTACTCCTTGAGCCGCAGGTGCCACCCCAAGAGTACAGATTTTTTTTTTTTTTTTTTTTTGTAGAGACAGAGTTTCACCCTATGGCCCTTGGTAGAGTGCTATGGCATGACACAGCTCACAGCAACCTCCAACTCCTGGGCTTAAGCAATTCTCCTGCCTCAGCCTCCCGAGTAGCTGGGACTAGAGTACAGATGTTTTTAACATCTTTGATAAGGCTGGACGCAGTGGCTCATGCCTGTAATCTGGGCACTCTGGGAGGCTGAGGCGGGTGGATCGCCTGAGCTCTGGAGTTCAAGACCAGCTTGAGCAAGAGCAAGACCCTGTCTCTAAAAAAATAGTTGGGTGCTGTGGTGGTTTGTAGCAGGTGCCTGTAATCCAGCTACTTGAGAGGCTGAGGCAAGGGGATCACTTGTACCCAAGAGTTTGAGGTTGCTGTGAGTTATGATGACACTGCACTCTACCAAGGGTGACAAAGTGAGACTCTGTCTCAGAAAAAAAAAAAAAAAGATCTTTGATAGATTGTACCTTTTGGGGACTATATCAATGAAAAACTCTACCAGTTCTGTAAAACACAGCACAATCTTTCTCTGTTTTCTTGTCACATTGAGCATTAATTACTCACTCCATTAATTAATTAGCTGCTTTATCAACAAGAGCATGGTTAGATAAATTATGACACATTTATACTACAGAATATTACACTATAAAGAATAGGGGAAATTTGGGGGACATAAGGTGGAAAGAAGCAAAAAGACTGGCTTCTCCTATCCCAATACACTGAAATGAACAGAAAACTGACAAACTCCAGATTTAAAAGCAAAACTCACTGAGGGCATTCAGAAGAAGAAAGATGTATTTATGACCCCACGTTATGGCTTTAAAGTGGAACAGAAGAAATACAAATACAGACACTTCAAGCAATCAACATGTAGCTTCTACCCTGGACCCCAAAAGATAAAAAGGGAGGTGAGGAACAGGTAGAAGGAAAAGGGTGAAAATCCTGCAAATCTCAGCAATATCCCCTAATTTAGACAGAAGCTAAATGGGGGCTGAGCTTGCCGCCGGGGGAAGAATTCTCCGGCCATGGATGGGTAGCGCCTCCCTGATGTCCTCCCAGAGAGCTGAGAAATGGCTAGGGCTGGGCACGGTTTCCCCTGGATGGCAGGAAAACTGTAGGTGCGTCTGAACCACGCTGCTGTCATCATTTCCTGACAAAGGAGGAGGTACACAGCAGACAATCAAGAAAATGAATCAGATTGTGTACTGAGGACAGGCGTGGCAGCAGAGGCACCAATGTTCCTCCCTCGAGTCCTGGCGAAGAGGGGAGCAGGGGAGTTGCTGGGAGAAGTTGGACAAGGGAATCATCAAAGTGGAGCAGATCCTGCGATGATGTGGTTGTCCACAACCACAGGGACCAGCCTCTAGCAACACGGTTGCTCACGGGCTTAGTTTAGCCCTTTCTCCTTTGCTGCCTGCCCTCTCCCCAGTGCAAAAATAGACAAACCCCAAACCCAGTAAGTGCATCATTTTTAAAAATTTTACTAAGTCGGGCGGCGCCTGTGGCTCAGTGAGTAGGGCGCCGGTCCCATATACCAAGGGTGGCGGGTTTGAACCCAGCTCTGGCCAAAGTGCAACAAAAAAATAGCCAGGTGTTGTGGTGGGCGCCTGTAGTCCCAGCTACTCGGGAAGCTGAGGCAAGAGAATCACTTGAGTCCAAGAGCTGGATGTTCCTGGGAACTGTGACACCACAGCACTCTACCGAGGGCGGCAAAGTAAGACTCTGTCTCTAAAAAAAAAAAAATAAATAAATATAAAAAATAAATAAATAAAATTTTACTAAGTCCATAGATACTTTCTACAATTAATAAATCTGGAAATAGCGATTTAGAAATATTATCTGAACATACAAAGGCAAGTTAAAAGTATTCAGCTGAAAATGATGAGAGACAGGGAAACGCAGAGGAAAGCAGAGCTGAGCAAGTGTAGTGTTTATATCAAATTACAGAAAACACAGGAAATATTAAAAAACAGACAATATAAGACAAGTGAGTTAAGACAACTCACATTATTTATTTTAATAAATGTATATGGGGTTAAAAAAAAAGTAACTTAAAGAGAAAGACTTTCAGATTGGGTCTAAAAAAGCAAAATATGATGTTGGGTTAAAAACAAAAGAATGTGGCTCAGAGCCTGTGGCTCAAGCGGCTAAGGCACCAGCCACATACACCTGAGCTTGCAGGTGCAAATCCAGCCCGGGCCTGCCAAACAACAATGACAGCTGCAACCAAAAAAAAAAAAAACACAGCTGGACATTGTGGTGGGCGCCTGTAGTCCCAGCTACTTGGGAGGCGGAGGCAGGAGAATCGCTTGAGCCCAGGAGGTTGAGTTTGCTGTGAGTGGTGATGCCACAGCACTCTACGCAGGGCAACAGCTTGAGGCTCTGTCTCAAAAAAAAAGAATGTGCCAAACAATTTCTCATGGAGTTTGAAATTAAAGTATAAACAAAGACATACCAGGTAAAGGTTAACAAAAAGAAAGGCAGGTTCATGATATTAATATTCTGATATGACAATGTTGAATCCAAGGTTAGAGGAGACAACCAAGACAAATGGGAGCATTTGATGATGGTAAAGGGCTCCTACAAACAGGCTAAGGTTTCAGTGTTTGAAGGCAGGATAGAAGATAGCATCGGAATAATCAGAGGATCAACTTTCAACAAACAACGAAGGTTAAAACTCCACTGTGGCTCACCTCTCCCAGCCCATGGGAGAGAGTAGATAAAGAAATGGAAAATAAAGATCTAGAGGTTCTGAATGTATATTCAATAAGGCTGTCTTTGTAGTTTTCTATCAAATTCTATACATTGATAATAGAGCATGTATCTTTTATTCCATACTGTGGAATTTTTACAGTAATGAATGATATATCAGATCATGAAGAAAATCTTAACACACTTCAAAACACAGACAGTACAGACCGCTTTCTAATCATAATACAAGAAAACTTGAAATTAGCAACAAAATTAGAAGGGAAAAACCTACTGTCCACCTGGTAAGAAGGGAGGGCAAATTGGGGGCAGGAGAAAGAGAGAATGAGACACAGAGATAGACAGAGCAAGAGACAGAGACACAGAGAGAGACCGAGACACCCCAACCCCCACACCACCACACCCCCACACCCCACACACACAGGGAGAAAGTCAGAGAGACAGACTGAAAGGATAAAGAAAAAATTCAAGCTAGGCGAGGTGGCTCATGCCTTCATCCTAGCACTCAGGGAGGCCAAGGCAGGTGGATTGCTTGAGTTCAAGCCCAGCCTGAGGAAGAGTGAGACCCCTATCTCCACTAAAAATAGAAAAAACTAGCCAGGCATCATGGTGGGTCCCTGTAGTCCCAGCTATTCGGGAGGCTGAGTAAAGCAACTGCTTGAGCCCAGGAGCTTGAGGTTACTGTGAACTAGGCCGGCACCATGGCACTCTAGCCTGGGCAACAGAATGAGACTCTATCTCAAAAGAAGAAGAGAGGGAGAAGGAGAGGAAGAGGAAGATATATAGTTCTAAACAAATGTATAAAAAGGACAAAGAAAAGAAATTAATTTAGTATTCAAAGAAGTTAGAAAAATCAACAAACTATCCTAAGAAATAAGAATGGCTCAGTGGCTGTGGCACAGTGGTTATGGTACCAGCCACATACACCGAGACTGGCTGGTTTTAATCTGGCTCCGGGACTGCTAAACAACAATGACAACTGCAACAAAATATAGCCAGATGTTGTGACCCAGCTATTTTTCTTTTTTTTTTATAGTTGTCATTGTCTAGCAAGCCTGGGCCAGGCTTGAACCCTCCAGCCCCAGTGTATGTGGTTAGTGCCCTAATGGCTGAGCTACAAGCGCCTCACCTGCATTCAGTATTATACCATGTGATAACAGTATATCAGTATGAATAGTGTTACCTAGTGTTACCTAGCCAAATAATCTATATTGTAATTAAGTCTGTTTCATTGGTTTCTTTGTTCATCACTTCTGGCAAGACTTCCCAGGCCAGGTATGGTGGATTACACCTGCAATCCTAACCCTTTGGGTGGCGAAGACGGGAGGATTGCTTGAGCCCAGGAGTTTGAGACAAACCTGGCAACACAACAAGACCCCACCTCCACAAATATTTAAAAAATTAGCTAGGCATGGTGGCATGAGCCTGCAGTTCTAGCCACTTAGGCTGAGGCAGGAGGGTTGCTCAAGCCTAAGAGTTGGAGCTTACGGTAAGCTACGATGATGCTACTGCACTCTACCCAGCATGGCAGAGGGAGACTCTCTTAATAAAAAAAAAAAAAAAAAAATCCGTCCAGCTGCTTGGGAGGCCGAGGCAGGAGAATCGCAGAAGCCGGTAAGCTACAATGATGCTACCGCACTCTACCCAGCATGGCAAAGGGAGACTCTCTTAATAATAAAAAAAAAAAAAATCCGTCCAGCTGCTTGGGAGGCTGATGCAGGAAAATCGCAGAAGCCCAAGAGCTGGAGGTTGCTGTGAGTCCTGTGACATCATGGCACTCTACTGAGGGCGGTAAAGTAAGACTCTGTCTCTACAAAAAAAAAAAAAAAAATCCGGGTGGCGCCTGTGCTCAGTGAGTAGGGTGCCGGCCCCATATACCAAGGGTGGCGGGTTCAAACCCAGCCCAGGCTGAACTGCAACCAAAAAAAATAGCCGGGTGTTGTGGCGGGCACCTGTAGTCCCAGCTGCTCGGGAGGCTGAGGCAGGAGAATTGCGGAAGCCCAAGAGCTAGAGGTTGCTGTGAGCCGTGTGACATCATGGCACTCTACCGAAGGCAGTAAAGTGAGACTCTGTCTCTACAAAAAATAAATAAATAAAGAAATAAAAATAATAAAATAAATTTTAAAAATCCTTTTAAGTTTTTTTCTTCTTCTTCTTTTTTTTTTTTTTGTCTATTTCTGAGACAGGTTCTCATTCTGTTGCTTGGGATAGAGTGCAGTGACATCATAGCTCACTGCAGCCTGAAACTCCTGGCTCAAGCAATTCCCCTGTCTCAGCCTCCTGTGTATCTGGGACTACATATTAGGCATGCAGCGCCATGGTCGGCTAGTTTTTCAATTTTAATAGAGATGGGGTATTGCTTTTGCTCAGGCTGGTCTTGAACTTCTGATATAAAGTTATCCTCCCACCTCGGCCTCCCAGAGTCCTAGGATTACAGGCTTGAGCCATTGCCTAAGTTCTTTTTTTCTAAATTAATTTGAATTATATGAGTAATACATACATTCATCCTTAATAAACCCAGGTTAATCTAAGTTCCCTCTCTCCCTCCACAGAGGGAGACACTCTCTGGCATCTTTACATCTATCATCAATTTTAAATATACATATATATATATTTAAAATGACATCAGATTATGCAACTTCTTCCTTCTTCCTCACCCAGTAATATGTATTAGAGATTTAACTGTGAATCTATTTTAAACGGTGGCATAAAATTTCTTGGACTAGATAGACCACACTGTTTTTGCCACGCGCAGTTGATGGATTTGTGGGTTGTTCTAGTCCGTGGCTACTGTAAAGAGCATTGCAGGAAGCATCTTCCAACATACCTTCTGTGCCCCTGTGCAGTTCCTTTAAGGGAGAAACTCGCGGTGGAATTGCTCAGGCGATTGTTGTGCTTTCATATTACCACGAGTCTACTGTCTAGTACAGTACAGCCAGTAGGCACATGTGGCGCTAGAATTGTAGATCATTGTGAAAGGGGAACTAAATGTTTAGCTTTAACTTAATTTTGAAAATTTCAAAAATGAATCAGTATAAAATAATTTTCTGTTAAATTCAACTTTATTTTGGTAGGCCTGCATCTTACTCTCAGAAGTGCATCACGTAAAATATTATTATACAGAATTGTCCGTGCACATGCCAGGCTGTGCAGGTTTTCTAGGTTTGCATGCAAGCATATCACCCACCTAATTGATGTGAGCTGATCCAGTTTGAAGGATTATTTTCTGTCCATGGACATACCATTGTAATGTGCTTATTTGAGTATTTTAACCCGACAGTGTGGGTTGCATGACACCTTTGCATTGCAATTTTAATTAAATTGAAACATATTTTAATTATAAGGCAATCATGTTTCTAGGTATGGGAACAGTATTTTAAATTTATTATAAAACAAAGGCAGACAACTGATGCAGACTCCAGTGGAGATGCAGAAGCTACTGCCATGATAAGAATAGTAAATGAAAAGAGATTGGATGCTGAGGGGATTGGTCAAATGTCAAGTTTTCAGGGCGGCGCTTGTGGCTCAAAGGAGTAGGGCGCCAGCCCCATATGTCGAAGGTGGTGGGTTCAAGCCTAGCCCTGGCCAAAAACTGCAAAAAAAAAAAAAAATGTCAAATTTTCAGTTAGGAAGACTATGTTCAAGAGCTCTATTGCACAATGCATTGTATATTTGACTAGAACATACTGTATATTTGAAATTTGCTAAGAGAATGAATTTTAAGGGTTCTCGCCACACCAAAAAATTAAGTATGTGAGATAACATATACATTCAGTGGCTTAATCTAACCATTCTACAATGTATATGTGTAGAAATGCACAATAGATATATGAAAACATCTCATTGTGCACCATAAATATATATAATTTTTACTTGTCAATTAAAACAAAGGAACAAAACCCAAGAGACTAGAAGAATATATGCCGCAGATTTCATGACAGATGATGATTGCAATTTGCTGTGGCAGAGCAAAACAAAAAGGTGGGTGTTGATGAAAGAAAATTTTAAGATAAAGTGGAAAATTATGAGACATCCTCAGCAAATTTCTCAACATTCATAAAAGAACTAATGAAGTCTGCAAAAAGATGCTCAACGTCACTGGTCAAGTGTCGGTGAGGACAGTAGACAAATTCAAACACTTCCACCCTTATGCATTGCTCGTGGGAATGTAAAATGGCACCATTAGTGTGGAAAGTGGGATGGCAATCCCTCAAAAGATGAAACATAGAAATAGCATACGATCTAGCAATTGCATTTCTCAGTAGACACCAAAAAGAAGTGAAATTAGAGATTCAACCAGATTATTTTTATACCCAAGTTCACAGGATTATTCACAATCCCCAAAAGGTGAAGATAACCCAAATGTTCATTGACGGATGAAAAGATAAACAAAATGTGGGATGTACTTACAATGGGATATTACACAGCTTTAACAAGAAAGGAAATTATGATATGTTACAACACGGATGAACCTTGAAGACATTATGCTAACTGAAATGAGGCTGTCACAAAAGGTAACTATTGTATGATTTCTCATATATGAAATTCCTAGAGTACTCAAATTCATAACAGCAAGTAGATGGTGGTTGTCAAGAGCAGAGGGAAGGATGAAATGAGGAGTTACTGTTTAATGCATTTTGAATTTCAGTTTGGGGCTCGGTGCCTGTAGCTCAGCAGCCAGGGCGCAGGCCACATACACCAGGGCTGGGGGGTTCAAACCCAGCCCTGGCCTGCTAAATAACGATGACAACTACAACAAAAAAAATAGCCAAGTGTTGTTGTGGGCGTCGTAGTCCCAGCTACTCGGGAGGCTGAGGCAAGAGAATCACTTAAGCCCAAGAGTTTGAGGTTGCTATGAGCTGTGCTGCCACGGCACTCTACCCAGGGAGACAGCTTGAGAGTCCGTCTCAAAAAAAAAAAAATCTTTTACATACATCTGATAAAAAAATTTTCAGTTAGATATGAAAAAATTAGTTTCCATCATGCCAGATGGTGCTCCAGCTATGTTTGGTCAAAAAAAAAATCAGGATTTACTGGAACTTCAAAACAAGAGACTGATGTTTCTCTTATTGCTTCATTCCACCCTACGGTAAATATTGAAAATAGTTATGCTGCTTTCAGAAGCAGACTCTGTGGAAAGTGTCATGAGTACAGTTGTTAAAATTGTTCACTGTGTACATACAAATGCGATGAATCATCACCAATGTATGCAACTTTTGAAAGTAATAGAAGGCAAAGAATGTGATCATCTTGGGTCTTTGCCAATGTTCATTGGTTAAGTTATAGAAGAGTTCTACAAAGATTTACTGTATTGTCAATGCCAATTCAACGTTTTCTTGAACTGAAGGCAATGCTTGCCAAACATTTAATAATCAAAACCAAAATGGCAGTGTGATTTATTTTTTCTCACTAATATCACTGTGTATATGAAGTGAGATAAATTCGAAGCTCTAAGGAAAGACAAACTTGCCTGTGACCTAGCTAGAAAAGGTATGAGTTATACTGAAATCAAACTTATTTTTCTTTTTTTTTGAGAGAGTCTCACTTTATTGCCCTCAGTAAAGTGCCGTTGTGGCATCATAGATCATAGCAACCTCAAACTCTTGGGCTCAAAGTGATTCTCTTGCCTTAGCCTCCCTGGTAGCTGGGAATACATGGTGCCTGCCAAAATGCCCGGCTATTTTTTAGAGATGGGATCTTGTTCTTGCTCAGGCTGGTCTCCAACTCCTGAGCTCAGGCAATCCACCTGCCTCGGTCTTCCAGAGTGCTAGGATTACAGGTGTGAGTCACGGTGCCTAGCCCAAACCTTTTCTTAATACAAATCAATAATAAAAATTTACAGCCTTTTTTTTGGAGACAGAGTCTCACTATGTTGCCCTCGGTAGAGTGCTGTGGTGTCACAGCTCACAGCAACCTCAAACTCTTGGGCTTAAGCGATTCTCTTGCTTTAGCCTCCCAAGTAGCTGGGATTACAGGTGCCTGCCACAATACCTGGGTATTTCTTTTGTTGTAGTTGTCATTGTTGTTTAGCAGGCCCAGGCCAGATTCGAACCCGCCAGCCCTGGTGTATACGGCTAGCGCCCTAAAGCACTGAGCTACAGGCATCAAGCAGATTTACAGACTTTCTAAAATGAATCAATATGCAAAATAATTTTAATAGTAATCACCAGCATTATGTAAATTATCTGCAAAACCTACAAGAAAAATGTGAAGACTGTATAGTTGATATTGATAAACTTTAGGGTTACTTTTCATTGTATACAACAACCTTTTCATTCTATATTAACATCTAGTTGACACAATCGTCAGTGAACTGACAGACTTGACAGAAGTAGTTTTGAAACCTATATGCTTTTGTTTCGAAGTCAAACCATTTCTTCCAATAAAGATGAACTAGTTTTGTCACTGTGGAAGTGAATATTAAAGTGGGGTTTTTTTGGGGGGGGGGGAAACTTGGTTCAGTAACTGGAAAATGTTTAAATATCTCAGGAACAACTTGGGTATACAATTCGTTTTTTGTTTTTTTTTTTAAGAGACAGAATCTCACTTTTTCGCCCTCAGTAGAGTGCCATAGTGTCACAGCTCACAGCAACCTCCAGCTCTTGGGCTTAGGCGATTCTCTTGCCTCAGCCTCTGGATACAATTGGATTTTTTTCAACTGTAAATATACATAGAGATCAAGTTTCCAGTGACAATTTGTTATCCAAATTGAAAAATGTCGTAAGTGTAAAATGAACCCTGGATGTCAAAGACTTAGAACAACAACAAGAAGTAACATATCTCACTGAAAAATTTTTACATTGATTACATGTTGACATGACTGATTATTTATTTATTTATTTGTTAGTTTGTTTAGAGACAGAGTCTTGCTCTCTCACCCAGGCTACAGTGCCATGGCCTTAGCCTAGTTCATAGCAACCTGCAACTCCTGGGCTAAAGCGATCCTTCTGCCTCAGCCTCCTGAGTAGCTGGGATTATAGATGCCTGACAAATGCCTGGCTAATTTTTCTATTTTTTTGTAGAGATGGGGCCTAGAACTCCTAAACTTAAGGGATCCTTCCATCTGGGCCTCCCAGAGTGCTAGGATTACAGGTGTGAGCCACTGGGTATGGCCTAACATAATCTTCTAGAAATATTGGGTTAAATAAACTGTAATATTAAAATTATTTTTTTCTGTTTCTTCCAACCTTTAAAAAATGTTGCTACTAGAACATTTATTATAACCGCAATGATGTAGAATCTACTCTTTTCTTATCAGCACCCGTTTTCCCTGACTGGTCTGACAAAAGGGCAATTTAAGTCACTCGTCTCTTTTCTCAACTCTCACTATGGAAGCCCAGGAAGATCCAGGAGAGGGCTGTGACCCTGAGCAATTAGATACTTACCTCTGGACTTTGATTATGAAGTAAGTGGTGCAGAGACAGATTTGAAAGTCAAATTCAACATAGTGTCAGTATCAGCGTTTCAGAGTTTTAATTACCCCAAATTGTAATGCTGGTACTGATGGGGTGATTGTGTCAAGCCTCAAGCCTGACCGAGGGAACAGAGTGTGGAGTGGAGAATCAGCTATAATAAGAGGTGTGGAGTAAGGATGAGCGGTGGATGGGGGGGAGCAGCTGAAAGAAACCAGGTAAAGCAGAAGATTAAGACAGGTTAGGACTGTATGCCTGTTCTAAACAGTGATAAGGCTGAGCCCAGGGACCCACAAAACAGAGCAGAGTGCAGAAGCCCATCCAACAGAATCCAGTGTACAAGTACTGCCCAGAAAGGAACGAGCGCAGCAACCCCCACGCCCCTGACCCTTGTATTCCTACCCGCCTTCCCCACGTGCCGACTTCCCTTTTGAACTCAGCCCACTCACACCCTAGTGAATAAAGGCCACGTTGCCCACACAGAACCTGCACTCTAGTGTGTCCTTTTGTTCATGTCCAAATAACCTCTCAACCAGCAGTCCTAAGAAAAACATTCTCTCAGTTTTGCAGTGAATCCCTTGGTTAATTAAAGAAAAAGGTCTCCTTGGAACCGTCAGTATCATGGAAATCGTGAAGGTACTAGAAGGGTTCCTGCTAGCAAAAGGAAAAGGCAACAAGCACAACCTCGGTCCCGCCCTTCCGCAAGGGGCGGGGCGGAGACGGCCCCGCCTACTTCCGGTCCCCTCTCCCTGCTTCCTCTAAAGCACAGGCTACTTGGTTCCTATGACTCGGATGGATTCTGGTTTTAATCAACAAGGGTTTAAAGGTTTGGGAGCTCAGTCTCTCTGGCCATATTTTCAAATTTGACTGAGAATCCAGGCTTATAATTGGGCTCCTACAACCGACTCTGCTTTATGCCCTAGTTCTGAAGTCATTTCCCTTCAGAACCATTTCCGTCCCATGCCTGGGTCCCTGTCTTTAATGCCTTGCATGGGATGGAACTTACTTCAGCTCGGGGATGTCAGCCCAGCTTTCTGCCCACTGACTGAGGCTCACTGCCTCCCTGCCTGACACCTTGATGTCAGCTGCTCTTAGATGTCCCAGGGCTATGTTGGACAACCTATGGAAAAAAAACTGCTTGGTCTCTTGGAATCTGACTACCTACCCAAAACGTCCTTTGTGCATTCTGCTCTGTCTGTAGATCTGAACTTCCTTGTCTAGCCTTTGCCTAGAGCCCTGCCCCATGGTTCTCCTTTTGCTACAATTTTTTGCCAGCTATCTGGTCCTGTCAGGAGACACACGATCCCAGCCATCAATTCACGTAGAACTTCTAGGATGACCATTCTATTATCCTAGCTATCCCTTCCTAGAAAAATCTTTCTCCAAGGGATCCAGTCCAACTCAGCTTATTCCCAGCTTTTACTTTGATTAATACCATTTCAGTTTAGCAATTTGCTCCTTAGCTTTTTCTCCTATTATTCCCCCCCTCTAAAAGACCCAGCTTCTCTGGCTACTGATTGAGTTCCAGAAGCACAGGAATATTTGTTTGTTTAGTTCACTTGATATATTCCTAATGCCCAGAACAGTGCCTGCCATATAGTGGGTGCATGGGTGCTCAATAAGTAATCATCAAAAGAATGAAAAATAAATTATAACTTAGATTCTTCCATGGAGTCAATACACATGACCAATGACTAATACTCATGTTTACATATCTATTTTTTATAAATATAAACTCATATTTATATATCTATATTCTATATCTAAAATATAGAACATATTTTACTCATAGTAGCATATGCACTTTTTGTTTTGCCAACGCTGGGCTTAAGAACATCTCTTAATGTAAACAGCAAGTGGACATATATGAATGCAGGATCTCTTTTTGTTTGTTTGTTTTTGAGACAGAGTCTAACCTTGTCACCCTTGGTGGTGTGCTGTAGCATCATAGCTCACAGCAACCTCAACCTCCTGGGGTCATGAGATTCTCTTGTCTCAGCCTCCCAAGTAGCTGGGACTATAGGAACCTGCCACAATGCCCAGCTATTTTTTTTTTTTTTTTGAGATGGGGTCTTGCTCTTGCTCAGATTGGTCTTGAACCTGTGAAGGCAGATAATCCACCTGCCTCAACCTCCCAGAGTGCTGAGATTACAGGCATGGAGCCACCATGCCTGGCCTTGGAACTCTTTTTTTTCCTGCCTATTTCTATGTGCATTTCTAGTGTCTGCCTTTCCCTCCATCATTGCTTTACCAGCCACTAATGGTACGGTGTCATATTGACCTAGCAGACATCACCTGTAGGTCTTCCTTCTTCATTTTCCTCATTTTCCTCCTGGATCTCTACAAAAGCCTGCCAATTGCTCTTTCTTACTCCCTTTTTCTCCATTCCCCCAATGGTAAGTGGCTGTCGATTTTGCTAACACCATAAATTACACCGGAGGAGCATAGATTGCTGCAGAATGGCTGGAAGATGACTCATCACCAAGCTGTTCAGAGATGGACATAATATGGCCTGAGGCCAGACACCTGAGGAGGTGACATGGGGTCTTGATACACCGGCCTCTGTCTTAGGATCGTGAGGGCTGAGTTTCTACCTTTAACCTCTTTCTCTGGCCCTGCTTTGATTTCCACCCCATTCAACTAGTTAGCATTTTGAGTGGTGATGCTTCCTCTGGTTTCCTGAGTTGGAACCTCAGGCAGCTCTGGGCTGAGTGGACTGACCCGTGGCCCCCAGCGTGAGTGATACTACCTGTTCCATTCCTCGGGCAGCGGAATGTCTTGAGAGCCAGGACACCTGGCTTCTAGGCCTGGCTCTGCCACTAGTTGCATGACTTTAGGCAAATCACATCACCTCTCTGGGCCTCAGTTTCCACACCTGAGAAATGAAGGGGTTGCATTAGATTAGTGATTCTCCAATTTTTACTTTTTTTTTCCCCTCCCAAACACAACCAGTGATGTCTCTTCACTGAGGAGACACACACCCATATGCGGTGCAAACTCTTCATTTCATCCCTCTTGTCCCCACTCGAGAAAGTCTATCAGAGGGAAAGGGAACGATAGAGAAAATCAGATGTGTTTTCATTAAAAGTGTTTAAAAAACAAATTATCAGTAAGCCTGGTATGTTGACCATAGTAGAGTTATACTTATTAATGATTTAGAATAAAAGAGAGAGAGTATACAAAAAAGAAAATCACTATAATAGTGTGAACCTGTAATCCTAGTACTCTGGGAGTCCAAAGTGGGTGGATCTCACCTGAACCCAGGAGTTCAAGACCAGCTTGAGCAAGAGCAAGACCCTGTCACTACCAAAAATAGAAAAACTAGTCGGGCATGGTGGCAGGTGCCTGTAGTCCCAGCTTCTTGGGAGGCAGAGGCAGGAGGATCCCTTGAACCCAGGAATTTGAGGTTGCCGTGAGCTGTGACTCCATGGGATTCTACCCAGGGTGTCAGACTGAGAGTCTGTCTCAAAAAAAAAAAAAAAAATAGTGTGGAATGGGTGTGAGTTGGGAAATGTGGATCTGCTAGCTCCTCTGTTGGTCTTAGTCCTTGCAAACCTCCCCTCCTGTGATGTTCTCGTTACCTTAGAGTCATATTAGTATTTTAAGACAAATTTTATACCAGGCTCCTAAATGCAAACCAATGATGTCAGCTCATGTTCAGCCAAAGAAATACAAATCTCTCCCTATGCTGAAGGCAGACTTGACAGAAAAGAAAGCAAACTGTCACCAGCAGGGCCCCTGTCTTGGAGATTTTCATGAGTAAGTTTAGCTCTGTGCAGGTTCTGCCTTCTACACCTGGCTTGCTCATCCTTGTGTACGATGCGACTACAGGGTTTTAGTTTAGGGTTTTTTTTGCAGTTTTTGGCCGGGGCCGGGTTTGAACCCACCGCCTCCAGTATATGGGGCTGGCACCCTACCCCTTTGAGCCACAGGTGCCGCTCTAACTACAGGGTTCTTTACAGTCTTGTTTATAGGTTTCATGAATCGCCCTTCCCAACTGCTTGTTTTGTGAACCAAGGTGGGAAGCTGTGGAATTAGGTAACCTTTAAGGTCTTGCCCAGCATCAACCTGCTGGGAGATTGCCTGGCTTAAGCCTACTATTGTCTATCTGGCCTCACCCATCACAGAGCTATTTTCAATGTTCTTTCCTAAAAGGAGGCCTCCTCTCTGTAATAGCAATACTTTTTCTTGTCAACGTTTATATCTATCTCTTAGTTATCCCTTTGCAAGAAAGGGATGTCATTCTTATCTCATTGTAAGGAAAGATCCCTCTTGGCCAGATTTTCCCCCTTGTACTTGGATTCAACACCCTTCACCCAAATATCGTTCTTCTCATCACCTATGTCTGCACCTTCTCTCTTCCCTGGTGGACCGTAAGCTCCGTGAGAGCCAAGGCTGTGTCTAGTCCATTTGCTGCTCTACAACCACTGTCATAAACAGTGACTGGTACAATCGATGTTTAATACGTAGATGGTCAATGAATGAATGATTAACAGATTGAATGCAGAAATGGATGAATAAAACTATCCCTGTCTGCAGAGTCCCTTCTTTAGCACATGCTTTAGTCGCTCTCATCTTTTTTTTTTTTTCTGAGACAGTCTTACTATGTTGCCCTCAGTAGAGTGCTGTGGCATCATAGCTCACAGCAACCTCAAACTCCTGGGCTTAAGCGATTCTCTTGCCTCAGCCCCCCAAGCTGGGATTACAGGCACCCGCCACAATGCCTGGCTATTTTTTGGTGCAGCTGTCATCGTTGTTCAGCAGGCCCAGACCAGGTTCGAACCTGCCAGCCTCAGTGTATATGGCTGGCGCCATAGCCACTATGCTACAAGCGCCGAGCCTCTCTCATCTTTTAAGATAGACACTCACTTTAAAAAATTGTCAACTCCAATGTACATTCTCTCTTAACTTTCAAAATACTTGAAGGACACATATTTGTCAGCATCACTGTTTCCAGTCCCCCAAATCCTGATTCTCCTCAAACCTCTGCAATCTGGCATCTGTGGAGCTGCTCCCACCAACACCATCAAGATCCTACATGTTGCCAAATCCAGTGGTGAATGTCTCTGTTCTACGTGATGTCCTGATTCTACATCCTAAAAGTATCTGGAGGTCTGATGAGTGAGTTTATTATTCTTATATAAGCAAAAAGCAGACAGAAACAATCTTTTGAAACAGGGAAATGACAGTAAAAATAGCTATTGCTTCTATTTTCCCAAGGTGCTCAATTTAAGGGAGACTAAATATAACACCACTTAGAACATTCACTTATTCATTCAAATACACACACAGATTTTCTGGGCCACAGGTATCCCTTTCAGGTGTCTATTATATTGGGTGCTGAGGATGCATGGGAAAATAGGACAGCAGATTTCAGGGAGTAACGAGTCTATCAATGAGGCAGATAATTTTATTTTTATTTTTTTAATTCAATTTTTAATTAAAATCATAACTGCAAGGACACATAATTGACATATAAGAATCTCATAGAAAAGGTATACATTACAACTGTCCAGTCTGATGAAGTTTCACAAACGGAAAGCACTTATGTTAGCCTCACTCGGATGCAGAAACAGAATGTTACCAGAGTCTCAGAATCCCTGCCGGGTCTCCTTTTAGACGCTAGCTCGTCTCAACACTAGCTGCTATCCTGATTTTTATAGCTTAGATAAGCATTGCCTGTTTTATGCTCTATATAAATGGAGTCATACAGAACATACTTCTGTGCTTCCCTTCTTTGGCTCCACGTGATACTTGTGAGGCCCATTCATGCTGTGTGACATAGTTGCAGATCATTCATTCTTCCTGCTGCCTGAGTCCTCTTTTCACCATGTCCTCCCTCCCCAGTGTGACCTTCCTTCCCCTGGTAATTATGGTTCCCTTGCTCCTAATAACATTTTCCTTCTCTCTTCCTGGCTCTTCCCCCCATAGGCCTTATCACCATCAATAAGTATCTTTATTTTAATTATTTAACTTATTTTTAGTTTTTGTAGAGACAGGGTCTTGTCAATTGCCCGGGCAGGTCTTACATTCTTGGCCTCAAGAAATCCTCCCACCTCAGCCAATGCTGGGATTATAGGCATGCGCCACCATACCCAGTATAATTTATTTACTTTATTATTTGCCCCTTGCCTAGAGTGTGAGTTGTATGGAGTCAGATAAGGGGTCAGATAAAGGATCTCTGATCAAGTGAACCTCACAGCATCTCGCATGCCCATGGATGGAGGGAATGCCGTGTTGCCTAGACAGGAACAGATGGGTTCAGAACTACAACAAAATGTCATTTAGCAGGAAAAGGCCACCTGATGTGGAGCCAGGTGCAGCTATCCTGCTGTGACATGCCATAGCTATGAATATCAACCTGAAAATCATACACAGAGTGCTTGCAAACAAACTTTTGAAGCTTGTGAGAATTGAAAAATTAAAAGATCCTGGGTGGCGCCTGTAGCTCAAAGGAGTAGGGCGCCAGCCCCATATGCCGGAAAGAAAAGAAAAATTAAAAGATCCAGACCTATTAATTGGGAATATCTGAACTCTCTGGCTTTATAGGCTTCTGCACCTTTTCAATCTTTAGTAATAAGCATCTGTTGATGTTGTAATTGAAAATTAAAGAATAACATGCCACAATTAAGTCAGATTTATCCCAGGACGGTAAAAACGGTTCCATATTTACACACTAATATTAAAAATACCAGAGAGCCCTCCAATATTTTATAGAAATCTCAAATTTAACATTACAATAATAGAAGAGTGCCTGGCATAGAGTAGCATCTTAAAATACATTGCGAATGAATGAATGAAATTGTATCAACATGTTAAACCATCCCAACAGGTCACATAAGAAAAACAACCAACATCATTTTTCTAATAAATGCTGCAAAGTCATTAAGAAAGAATCCAGCACCCGTTCCTGATGAAAACCCTTGGCAGGCTGTAATGAAGAAGCTTTCCATCATAGGCCTCTCTACGAACCACTGCAACCTGGCTTGTGCTGGCACAATGCCACTGAAACTGCTTTCCCCAGGCGATCGGTGCCCTACATATTGCCAAATCCAACGCACTTGGATGGGTACCAATAAATATGTAATGAGTTAAGAGAGATAATGAAAGAATCTCAGACCAATAATCGACATCATACCTAATAATAAAACGCCAGAGCTGTCTCTTTAAAGTCAGAAATAAAACCAGGATGTGAGCTACCACTATCATTTGATGATATTTCAGGCAGCTCAAGCAAAAACAAATAAACAAAACCCAAAAAGCCATGGAGACAAAGCTATTGGCAATAAGGTGATAAACTTTATCTTTCCTCATGTAAAACCTAGAGTATTGTCCGAAAACTATGAGAGAGGCCTGAAAGGTTATGAAATGAATACACCAAGCAATTGTTTTTCTCAATTACCAGCATACCTAATGTGTATGGAATTATAGGTAATGAGACAAATGAGAACATAAAACATAAAGAAGGTAAAGAGGTAGGGCTTGGTGGCTCACACCTGTAATCCCAGGACTCTGGGAGGCCAAGGCAGGGGGATTGCTTGAGCTCAGGAGTTTGAGCCCAGCCTGAGCAAGAGTGAGACTCCCGTCTCTACTAAACATAGAAAAATTAGCCAGGCATGGTAGCAGGTTCCCGTAATCCCAGCTACTTGGGAGGCTGCCGCAGGAGGATTCCTTGAATTCAGGAGTTTGAGGTTGCTATGAGCTGGGCTGATGTCATGGCACTCTAGCCTGGGAGACAGAAGAAGACTGTCTCAAAAAGCAAAATAAAATAAAATAAAAAGGAAAGAAAAGTGGTAAAGAGTCTCATGAATAAGAAGCAAAACAGGTGGTTCATGCCTGTAATCCTAGCACTCTGGGAGGCCGAGGTGGGTGGATAGCTTGAGCTCACCAGTTTGAGACCAACCTGAGCAAAAGCAAAATCCCATCTCTACTAAAAACAGAAAAACTGAGGCAAGAGGATCACTTGAGCCCAAGAGTTGGAGTTGCTGACACCTCCACGACTCTCTACCCACCTCTCCCCAGGAAGACAGCTTGAGACTTTGTCTCAAAAAAAAAAAAAGAAGTAAAACAATTTAGGTGTAGGGTATCAAAGTTCAAACATTACAAATTAAGAGAGGGTAAGCTGTACAAAAAATAAGGTTTTTCCCCCCCTCACCTTGCTACATGTAAAAAGTAAATGATGCTTAGGTTATGAAATTTACATTAGATTGTAGGGAGAAATACAGGCTCGATTATCAGCTTTTGCCAGGTCCAGCTACTGCCCAACGATGAGAAATGTTCAAGTTTATTAAAACGAGGGCTGGTACAGCCCCACCCTGAAAAGCATATTCCAGTTCGCTGGTAGCAATCTGAAATGTCTGACTGAAGTTTCTGAATGTTGTAACCTGAGCTGACCTGGGATAACAATTCTGCTTTCTTGGTAGGGAAGTGAGTTGACGAATACAGAAAAGTGTAAAAACAAGTGTAGAAATGATGGACCAATAAGTCATACCTGTGATATGAAGTTTTGTGTTAGGTTCTGCAAGACCTTTTTAGAGTCCTTATGATAATTTGTGGGTTTCACATTTGATAGTATTTCAGGTGGGTGAAGTACTTAAGAAAATTTAGTATTTTCAACGTGCCTTTATTTTGAAACCTATTGATTGAATTATCACACTGTTGTAGGCCCTGGGCATATGGTGATTAAAAAAAGATAAAGTCTGTGCCTTAATGGAGCTTACATCATACTGAGAGGAAGCTGTGGGGAGACATAGCAAAAAACTGAGTAAACAGATATACAACAAACATCGTTTTTATGTTTCTTTCTTTCTTTCTTTTAGACAGTCCCACTCTGTTATGGTAGAGTATCATGGATTCATAGCTCACAGTAACTTCAAACTACTGGGTTCAAGCGATCCTCTTGCCTCTGCCTCCCAAGTAGCTGGGACTACCAGTATCCACTGCAATGCCCAGCTATTTTTAGAGATGCAGGTCTTGCTTTTGCTCAGGCTGGTCTTGAACTTCTGAGCTCAAGCAATCCACCTGCCTTGGCCTCCCCAAGTACTAGGATTACAGGTGTGAGCCACTACACCCAACCTAACATGATTTTTTTTTTTGAGACAGAGTCTCACTATATCACTTGCGAGTGCTGTAGGGTCACAGCTCACAGCAACTTCGAACTCTTGGGTTTAAGCGATTCTTTTCCCTCAGCCTCGCAAGTAGCTGGGACTACAGGTGCCAGCCACAACGCCTGGCTATTATTTTGTTGTAGTTGTCATTGTTGTTTAGCTGGCCTGGGCTGGATTCAAACATGCCAGCCCCAGTGCATATGTGGCTGGCACCCTAACCACTGAGCTGTGGGTGCCGAGCCTAAAGACAGCACTTTGGAAGCTGATCAAAATGATCCTGCAGACGGAAAAGTTGAAAATGAGAAGAGAATGGGGATAAAATTAGAACAGAGCCTTTGAACTGGTGTAGGGGATAGGATCTGATCAAAGTCTTGGAGTCTCTGGCTCCAAGAGAAGAGAAGTCTATGGACAACTCTTCCAGTAATGAGGAAGGAAAGTGGATCAGACGGGGAAAGATGTAGTTAGGCTGGTAGTTCTGGCAATGGGAAGAAAAAATATATCACTCTTTTAAAATTGCTTTTAGTATTTGCCGTTAAATAGTGAGAAGGAGGGAGAAATAAGGTATGAAAAGTTATCTGAACACTTAAAGATGGCCAAGATGGCGAGTTGTATGTTATGTGTATTTTACCAAAATTTAAAACAATACTTTTCTTTTTTGTTAAAGACGAGTCTCACTCTGTCACCCTGGGTAGATTACCATGGCATCATAGTTCACAGCAACCTCAAACTCCTAGGTTCAGGAGATCTTCAGCCTCCTAAGTAGCTGGGACTACAGGTGCCCACCACAACGTCCAGCTAATTTTTCCTGTTTTTAGTAGACACGGGGTCTCGCTTCTGCTCAGCTGGTCTCAAACTCCTGAGCTTAAGCAATCTACCCACCTCGGCCTCGCAGAGTGCTAGGATTATAGGCATGAGCCCTTGCGCCAGGCCAATAGTAATTTTTTTAAAAAAGGTTTATAACCGAGGTGGGGTACAGTGGCTCATGCCTGTAACCCTAGCACTATTGAAGGCCGAGGTGGGTGGATTGCCTGAGCTCAGGAGTTACAGAACAGCCTGAGCCAGAGCCAGAGCAGAGCAAGACCCTGTCTCTAAACCGAGCTGGGTGTTGTGGTGGGTGCCTGTAGTCCCAGCTACTGGGAAGGCTGAGACAAGAGAGCCACTTAAGCCCAAGAGTCTGAGTTTGCTATGGGCCATGATGCCAAGGCACTCTACCAAGGGTGACAGAGTGAGACTCTGTCTCAAAGAAAAGGGGGTGCTTATAAATGGTCATATTCCTCTTTCTCCAAGAAAAAAAAGTTACCTCGGAAAACAGGAAAGTGGGTATATTAGGGGACTATAATATTAGAGGACCATACTGGAGCTTCACCATAGATTTGTGAACATAAATTTAAAGAAAAATGAGCAGGCACAATTGTGTGTGTTTTCCCTCCTTCTATATCCAGTTGCCTGGATACAGACAAGTGAAATAGGCAGAACGTTGGGTTAAGAGAGTTTGATTATTATAAGATTTGTGAGTTTAATTAAAAATATTTAAGAGAATTTGATTCAGACTGAAACGGAATGTTCAAGAACTTCTGGATTAGTAAACAATTTCAGATTTTATTATGTTTGTATTTAGTATTTAAGTGCTTTAGCAATTGTTTGTTGGATTTATAAGTTGGCTTGTAAATGTTTGAAGCACTTAAGAGATTCAAATTTGTAACTATGGGCAGGGCACCTGTTGCTTGGTGGTTAAGGCACAGGCCACAAGCACCAGGGCTGGTGGGTTAGAACCTGTCCCAGGCCTGCTAAAACAACAATAACAAAAAAATAGCCAGGCGCCTGTAGTCCCAGCTACTTGGGCGGCTGAGGCAAGAGAATCGCTTAAGCCCAAGAGTTGGAGGTTGCTGTGAGCTGTAATGCCACAGCACTCTACCGAGGGTGACATAGTGACACTCTGTCTCAAAAAAAAAAAAAATTGTAAATATGGTTAAAAAATGCCAAAGCTAAGAAAATATTTATTAGTCAAGTTTTAAACTTATGTTAAATAGGAGACTCTATGAAATTTACAACTTAGCATTGATACCAGAATAAAAGTTATAAACTTAGACAAGATATACTACATTTATAAATACAATAATTTGATTTGTGAGTTATGTTAAAGGCTTAGGAGAAAGTAGGCTTTGAGATTTACAACTTTAATAGTTGAATGTTAGTCGAAAGACGAGTAACAGTAAGTATACTCATTTAAGGCCCAACTGCAGGTACCAGAACTATGGCTGTTCCTTGTGAAATGCCATCACATGCCACTCTCACCATTTCAATTTCTGAGCATGGGTGTCTATCTCCCATGATCTCCCCCACCCTCATTCCCATTAAAACCTTTGGCCCTGGAACAATGCAGGGGTTCGGGGCACTAACGGTCAAAAATCTGCATGTAACTTTTGACTCCCCAAGAACTTAACTACTAACAGCCTACTGGTTTTTGTTGTTGTTGTTTAATTTCAGGTTAATTTGAGGGCACAAAGAATTAGGTTACAATGTTTGCATGTGTTAGGTATAGGCCCTGTTGGAGTTGTGTCCCACCCCCAGGAGGTGTGCCCACCAAGTGAGAGCACACCAATCCCCCTCCCTCCTGTCCTGGCCCCTCCACCGTTCTTGAATGGAATCGAGTGAACAAGTACTAATAGCCTACTGTTGACAGGAAGCATTACTGACAACCTCTACAGTCAATAACATGTTTTGTGTGTTACATGTATGATATATGGTATTCTTACAATCAGATAAGCTAGAGAAAAGAAAATAATAAGGAAGAGAAAATATATTTACTATTGGTTAAGTGGAAGTGGATCATCATCAAGGTCTTCATCCACCTGCTCTTGGCTTTGAGTGGGCTGAGGAGGAGGAGGAGGAGAGGTTGGTCTTTCTGTCTCAGAAATGGTAGACACAAGAGAGGTCGAGGAGGGGGAGGGGGAGGCAGGAGAGGCAGGCACACTCCACACAGCTTTTATTGAAAAAAAAATCTGTGCATAAGTGTACCTGTGCCGTTCAAGCACATGTGGTTCTAGAGTTAACTCATATATGTACACATTTTACGTACAAATCCATAATTACTAAGAAACAAGAAAGAGAGCTGAAATGGTGAGGAATTCTTGTAAGGCAGAAAATAAGGATTCCAATCAATGGCAAAATCAGGGTAGAGAAACTTGATGCTAAACACTCCTGAGGGAAAACAATTCTTCCCAAGGAAGCCTCTGGGAAATCCAAGATTAGAGTAAACAAATATTAAGAGTGAGAGGTCTCCCCGGGCAGTCATTAGGTAATTAATTGCAAAGCTGCATTTGGCCCAGCAGGTTATTCAACACTCTTCTGCTTGGCAGCTCCAGGTTGATGAAACCCTCCAGGATGAAGACCCAGAACTACTTTTTGAACAGGGAATAAATAATTTTCTGGGGAAGGCTCTAAACTTGAAGGCCGGCCTAGATTGGGAAGCAGGGACCTTCTTTATGTTTTTTATTTATTTTTGGGTTGTTTGTTTGTTTGTTTTTAGAGACAAGAGTCTCACTTTGTCACCCGCAGTAGAGTGCTGTAGCGTCACAGCTCACAGCAACCTGCAGCTCTTGGGCTTAGGCGATTCTCTTGCCTCAGCCTCCCGAGTAGCTGGGACTACAGGCACCTGCCACAACGCCCAGCTATTTTTTTGTTGCTGCAGTTTGGCTGGGACTGGGTTTGAACCCGCCACCCTTGGTATATGAGGCCGGTGCCCTACTCACTGAGCCACAGGCGCAGCCCTATTTTTGTTTTTTATTATTTGGGATTCAAAGAAGGTACAAAGAATTAAGTTAAACTGATTGCATTTGTTAGGTACAGTCCCTCTTATAATTGTGTCCGCCCCAAGAGGTGCGCCATACACTGTGACCCCCATCCTCCTCCCTCCTCCCTCTCCCCACTGCCTCATTCCCCTACCCACCCCATTGTATTAGCTGATCTACTGTCTTCATATTAGTATTGAGTACATTGGATTCTTGCTTCTCCATTCTTGTGATGCTTTACTAAGAAGAATGTGTTCTGCCTCCATCCAGGTTAATACAAAGGATGTAAAGTCTCCATCTTTTTAAATGGCTGAATAGTATTCCATGGTATACATACACCACAACTTGTTAATCCATTCCTGGGTGGGTGGGCATTTAGGCTGTTTCCACATTCTGGCGATTGTAAATTGAGCTGCAATAAACTGTCCAGTGCAAATGTCCTTATGATAAAAGGATTCTTTTTCTTCTGGGTAGGTCCCTAGTAATGGGATTACAGGATCAAATGGAGGTCTAATTTGAGTTCTTTGAGGATTCTTCATACTTCCTCCAAAAAGGTTGTATTAGTTTGCAGTCCCACCAGCAGTGTAAAAGTGTTCCCTTCTCTCCATATTCACATCAGCCTTTGCAGCTTTGAGACTTTGTGTTGTGGGCCATTTTCATTGTGGTTAGGTGGTATCTCAGAGCCCTTCTTAATAGGGTCTTTATCACAACAGTGGCTCATAGGGGTGGGGTCAGAGGGGAGAAAGTCTGTCACCAAAGCCTGCCCTAGGTCACAGCCACATGTATAGCTGTTGGAGATAGACCGGAGCAGTTAGAGAAGCTGCAGAAGGAAAACAGTACCTGGAGAACTTTTAGCTGTCAAGAAGGATAAAGAAGGCTGGGCGCGGTGGCTCATGCCTGTAATCCCAGCACCCTAGGAGGCCCAGGTGGTGGATTCCCCGAGCTCACAGGTTCAAGACCAGCCTGAGCCAGAGCGAGACCTCATCTGTAAAAATATCTGGGCATTGTGGCAGGCACCTGTAGTCCCAGCTACTCAGGAGGCTAAGGTAAGAGAATTGCTTAAGCCCAAGAGTTTCTATGACGCCACAGCACTCTACCGAGGGTGACAAAGTAAGATTCTGTCTCAAAAAAAAACAGAAGGATACAGAGTCCCAGCTCTAGAATATAGACTACCTGGTTTGGTACTACATTAACCCCTGAGCTTTATAATCCCAGGAAGCAGGGATTATACCAGCCTGAGTAAGAGTGAGACCCTGTCTCTACTAAAATTAGAAAAATTAACTGGAAGTGGTGGTGGGCACCGGTAGTCCCAGCTACTCTGGAGGCTGAAGCAGGAGGATCACTTGAACCTAAGAGTTTTAGATTATGGTGAGCTATGACAGCGCAACTGTACCGTGGCCAGGGTGTTGGAGCAAGACCCTGTCTTAAAAAAAAAAAAAAAGATAATTCTTTAAGAAAAATCTTTATCTTTTCTTTTGCTATTCAATTTTTTCAAACTAGTATTTCTTACAAACAACCAAATACTAGCAAATTGTAGCAACCTAACTTTATAATAGTAATACTAATTTAACCCTTTCCCCCCCAAAGCATTAAACATATTAATCACACACATATTCACTGATAAGTAAATATTAGTAGACTTGAAAGTGAACAATTATTAAACTTCTGACTCCAAAAAAAGTAAGCTATCGATACAAGAAATACAGTGTTTATAAAATATGGTAAAAATGTATGCTTTTATATAAATGTGTATTGTGTATTGTGTGTATTGTGAAAAAAGATAAAAGCCTATAATATGATTTCATCAGATTTCACTATGTGATATGTGTATTGTGAAAAAAGATAAAAAGTATATAATATGATTTCATCAGATTTCAAAGTTGAAGTCAGGGCAGAAAAAGGCTTGAAAGCATGCTATGACTTGACTTGCACCAGTGATGGTTATAGATGCAAAATGAGTCTAGATACTAATAGAAATATATGTTAGGAAATGTAAGGTACATCGGAATGAGTCTTCTGGGCAGCTTCTGAGGGCTGGCAATGTTTCATTTCTCAATGTTAAAAACATTAAGCTGTTTGCTTTATGCTCTTTTTCCCCCATGTGGGTTATATTTCTATACATATGATATTTTATAACAAAATATTTTTTAAAAACAAATAAAAATCAAGAGTGATCATGTGGCCAGGCACAGTGGCTCATGCCTTTGATCACAACACTTTAGGAGGCTGAGGCAGGAGGATCACCTGAGCCCAGGAGTTGGAGGCTGCAGTCAGCCATGATTATTCCACTGTTTTTCATCTTGGGGAACAGAGCAAGACCCTTTCTCTAAAAGAAAAGAAAAATAAAATAAAATAGTGACCATTAGATCTGTAATTCTCAAACCTGGCTGCACATTGAAACATTCTGGACAGTTTTAAAAATATTGGTGCCCAGAATACACACTAGATCAAATAAATTAGAATCTTCTGAGATAGGACCAGGGATATATATCTGAGAGCTGTTGTATTGGAAGAATAAAAATAAAAATATTTAACAAGAGGAACCATGAAACACAATAACTGTTAATGTATTAAATTCCCCTGTTATAAGGCAGTACTCAAATGAGATCACTGAGATCCAGATTTTCTTCACTTTTCAGGTTTCCTACCTTGTTTTTTTTTTTTGCAATTTTTGCCTGGGGCTGGGTTTGAACCTGCCACCTCTGGCATATGGGGCTGGCACCCTACTCCTTTGAGCCACAGGCACCGCCCTAGATTTCCTACCTTGTTATTGATTTCTTTTTCTTTTTTTGAGATAGGGTCTCACTTTGTTGCCCTGGCTAGAGTGCAGTGGCATCATCATAGGTCACCGCAACCTCAAACTCCTGGGTTCAAGTGATCTTTTCTTTTTGCGTTTTTTTTTTGTTGTTGTTGTTGTTTTTGTTGCAGTTTGGCCGGGGCCGGGATCAAACTCGCCACCCTCGGTATATGGGTCTTGTGCCCTACTCACTGAGCCACAGGCACTGCCCAATCCTTTTTTTTTTTTTTTGAGACAGAGTCTCACTACGTTGCCCTCAGTAGAGTGCTGTGGTATCACAGCTCACAGCAACCTCAAACTCTTGGGCTTACACAATTCTCTTGCATCAGCCTCCCAAGCAGCTGGGACTACAGGCATCCACCGCAACACCCAGCTATTTTTTTTGTTGCTGTTTTTGTTGCAGTTGTCACTGTTGTTTAGCTGGCCCAGGCCGGATTCGAACCCACCAGCCTTGGTGCATGTGGCTGGTGCCATAACAACTGTGCTACGGGTGCTGAGCCTCAAGCAATCTTCTTGTCTCAGCCTCCCAAGTAGCTGGGACTACCGGTGCCTGCCACCACACCCAGCTTTTTTTATTCTTATTTGTTTATTTATTTATTTTTGAGACAGAGTCTCATTTTGTTGCCCTCAGTAGAGTGCCATGGCTTCATAGCTCACAGCAACCTCCAACTCTTGGGCTTAAGCAAATCTCTTGCCTTAGCCTTCCAAGTAGCTCGGACTACAGTACTCTGCCACAACACCTGGTTATTTTTACAGACAAGATCTCCCTCTGACTCAGGCTGATCTCAAACTCGTGAGTTCAGGCAATCTACTCGCCTCTGCCTAACAGAGTGCTGGGATTACAGGTGTGAGCCACTGCACTGGGCCTATAATTTTTTTTATTTTTAGTAGAGATGAGAGTCTCACTTTTGCTAAGGCTGGTCTTGAACTGCTGAACTCAAGTGATCCACCTGCCTTAGCCTCCCAGAGTGCAAAGATTACAGGTATAAACCACTATCCCCATCCTGATTTTGTTCTTACATTCCTTGTGGCTGTGAGATTTCTATAGCAAATTTGTCCCTATATCCCCTTAGGTTCATGTTAAATGGTAAAGAACCCTTGATTTTGTCCCAGAAGTCTCAGCAGAAATTTCACGGCATCTTTTTTCTACTATGATCATGTGATTATTCCTAAGACAAATATTTGAACCAGGAGTTTTTCATGATCCAGATCTAGATCATATTAATTGCACACTCCCAGCCCCAAACTTTGGGTGGAGTCAATCATGGGATGAGAGTGTGAGGGAGAAGTGGAAACTTAGGTGAAAACCAAAATCCATTAGCAGTAGGGTGAATGGAGCCCAGTCAGCCAAAAAGAGATGAAAAAAGTTTTCCATAATGGAAATACAGATTTAAGGCACTAGAAATAAAGACAGATAAAACCAAAGTGGACAGGTTGAAAGTGGAGGTTAGGAAATGGAAACTGGTTGAAAAAATCATCCTGCCCTACAACAACGTTGTCTGTGGCCTTGACTGTGGCTGAAAGAGGAGCTTAAGGGAAATGGACAGGCCGAGTCACTCTTCTCGGCTCCTAGTCTGTCCCATATCCCCAAACACATATATATCCTAAGCTCAGATCTCTCCTCATTTATACATACATAGGCACACCTGCTTTCTGGACATCCATCTATCTGAGAGGCAGTTCAAAGTCATCATGTCCAAAATTTAACTAGTTATCAACAGACTCCAAATTTGCTTCTCCTTTATAATGCCTTATTTTTGTTAATAACCACTCTTCTAAGCCAGGAACCTAAAGTCATTTTTTAAATTGCCTCCTATCTTGATGTTCAATCTTTCTCTAAGAATGGTTATTTTCATCTCCATACGGCATCTCAGGTCCACCACTGATTCATCACTAGCACTTAACAAATCTGTAATTCAATCATGCGGGCAATTTGTTTGAATTTATCATTCTTACTGGGCGGCACCCATGAGAGGAGGGCCCATGGCAGTCTTTCCATTTTTGTACCTCCAAGTCTGATCTCAGTGACTGGCATTCAGTAAGCACTCAAATATTTGCAGAAAGATTAAAATAAATTAAAGTCTGACAGCATAGAGTTTCATGTGCCACCTTCCAAACCCAACATTATATTAAGCGCCAATTTTAGGTAAAGAGCTATAGATTTTTTGAATACTAAAACTAAGTTTGGTAGCTTAAAAATGAATAACATTCAAGTATCCCTTGTTATTCCATTCTATTTATTTCCTGAGTTTGAGTTTTAAGAGTTCGGTAATCAAGTTCGTATAGTAAGGAATACATTGTAATTTGCATATGTGTGGTACCTGAATTTTGGATGACAAGTAGCAAGAGTTTGGATAGTATAGTATACCAGCCCTATTAACAAGAAGGATTTGAAAATACATCCTGAACTTGGGTACAAAGAGATACAATAGCAAAGGCAGGATAGTGAGAAATATCAAATCAGCAAAAGGGATTCTGTTGTTTATGATCAGTTATTAAAGTATATACCTCTCAATGTCTCTCACTGTGTATATATATATATATATCTGGATTAAGGAAAGAGTCCCTTTATTTTTGTCCTAGTAAACTAGAAAGTGCTAGCTAAGAATTACAGGCTGTTAGATAAGGCAGCAAACCTTTGGACAAAAGGTTTTCACTATCATTTCTAGGGACAGGTCCCATCCCAACGTACAAAACAGATGGTTTTGATTGTGTATGTTGGGATGGGACCTGTCCCTAGAAATGATGGTGACATTTCTTATTAAAGACCACTTTTCACGAGCAGCTAAGTCAAGGAACACATCTCATTCCAAGGCTGGAAGGTTAGATATTTTAACTTGGCAGGTAGTTACAAACGAATTTCTTTTTTGTTTTTTCTTTTTTTCCTTTTGCAATGTTTATTCAGTCTTCTCTTTACAAATGAATTTCTAATGCTTTTTTGTTTGGGTACAGCTCTGGAAAGAATGTCTGTATGTTTTCTGGCATCACGTATGTTTTTGAAATATGCCAAATAATATGTCACCGATTTCTTTCTCCACAGAAGGAACAAAATCAGTGTGAGGACAGCCTCCTGCATGACGGTGCAGTTTTCTGATATCTTATCCTCAGCATTGAACATTCTATGACGTTGGGCCTACAATGAGAGGCTCAAGCTTCTGACCATAGTGTGTTGACACACTACTTGAAATCACAACAATGACATTGAAAACAAGGATCAGGTCTATGATTTCTGGTCTTTTATGGCATTATTAGTATTGTAATGAAGTCTTATTAGCTCTTTCATTCCAATTATTCACATAAGTACCTTCCCCTTGGGCAGCTAGCTTGCTTTAGTACAGAAAAGCAATTTTAGTACACACCAACCATTTCTTCACAAAACACATGGGAAAGATATATGTTCAGTGACTGAGAACTGATTGTGCTAACAATTTTCTTCTTCTGAGACAGAGTCTCACTATGTCGCTCAGTAGAATGCCATGGCATCACAGCTCACTGCAGCCTTAAACTCTTGGGCTTAAGCGATTCTCTTGCCTCAGCCTCCCAAGTAGCTCGGACTATAGGCGCCCACCACAAGGTCCAGCTATCTTTTTGCTGTTGTTGTCATTGTTGTTTAGCAGGCCTGGGCTGGGTTCGAACTCGCCTGCTCTGGTGCATGTGGCCGGTGCCCTATCCACAGAGCTACAGGCGTCAAGCCTGTGCTAACAATTTTTATTACTTTTCCAACACTTACTTAAAATCTTGATGCACACTGTTGCATGCCTGTCTTTATCAAGTACAGTGGTGGGCAATATGGTGCTCATATACAATTATTTTTGAGTAGTCAGATGAGGTCAAGGGCAAAGATGACCCCAATTCTTCCCTCTATAGCCATGACCTGTGCTGATAATGGTGAAGGGCCCTTTGCTCTGGTTCTGAGATGGCCACATGGCTCGCTGCAGCCCAGGGGGATATTAAAAAAACGTGACGTGAACAGAAATTTGGAAAGTGCTTGCACATCTGGGCTTGCTTGTTCTTGCTCTTCTGCCTTTGCACAAGAACGAGCTTGGGCTAGCCTGCTGACAGATGTATTATTGGGTTACCCCAGTTGTCGCAGCTAAGCCTGTCCAAGACTAGCCAACAGCTAGCTGCCACCCAGACATGTAAAAGGACCCAGCCAAGAGCAGCAGAGCTGTGTACGTGATCCATGGCTAGGGCCGGCTCCATGACAACGTGACCTTTGCACTTGCATGGGGCAAAAAAATGTGCCAAAAAATGACCTTACGCTTTAATGCTTTGTTGCTGTTGCCTTGAAATTCTAAGTAATTTTTGAATAAGGGGCCTGGTAATTTCATTTTGCAATGGGCTTCTCAAATTCTGTAGTGGGACCTGCCTGCCTCTGAGCACTCATATGTCAGTGAGCCTCACTGAGACAAGAATCACCCAGCTCGTCTTCAAGCTCATGAGGTAAATTAATTCTTTTTACCTAATGCCTGGCTTTGCCATTGCTTTGCATAGTGTAGCAATAGAAACTGACAGACTAAACCTTTCTTTGTTAGATATACAGCTGGTCCTCCAACATTATCTCAAATACACTTCTGTTCTGTCACCTCTTACAAAGCAATACTAGGTTAAATAAAAAGTAGCTTGTGTATTTTAGTTTCCAGTTATATCCAGAACTTAAAATTTATCAAGTATGTCTTTCTCACCCATATACATACCACACCGATACAAAGAGCTTGTTCATGCTTTTTCTACCAGTGGAAATATTTTTTGTGTGTGTGTGTGTAGATGGGGTTTTTATATTTTTTTACTGTTAAATCATAGCTGTGTACATTAGTGCAATTGCCTGTACCCATTCTAAGATGCACCATAGATGTGGCCCCACCCATTACCCTCTCTCCACCAAAACCTCCCCCCTCCCTTCCCCTTCCTTGGCCCTTTCCACATAGTCTTGTGCTATAGTTGGGTTATAGTCTTCATGTGAAAGCTATAATTTAGCTTCATAGTAGGGCTGAGTACATTGGATACTTTTTCTTCCATTCCTGAGATACTTTGCTAAGAAGAATATGTTCCAGCTTCATCCATGTAAACATGAAAGAGGTAAAGTCTCCATCTTTCTTTAACGCTGCATAGTATTCCATGGTATACATGTACCACAATTTGCTAGTCCTACCAGTGGAAATATTGGCTGCCATCATGACAATTAATAGTAGTTCCACCATATTGTACCCCATTTGTGGACACAGCATACAACCCTACCACTAGGTCTACTTTTGGCTAGTTTTGTTTCCTCTTTCTGCCTTGTGTTTGTCCTAAATTTAGGGCTGGTTTTGAAAGTAGGCTGACAGGCTCAGCATCCATAGCACAGTGGTTACGGCGCCAGCCACATACACCGAAGCTGGTGGGTTCGAACCTGGCCCCAGCCAGCTAAAAAACAATAACAACTGCAACCAAAAAATAGCCGGGCATTGTGGCAGTTGCCTGTAGTCCCAGCTACCTGAGAGGCTGAGGCAAGAGAATCACTTAAGCCCCCAAATTGGATATTGCTGTGAGCTGTGACGCCACAGCACTCTACTGAGAGTGACATAGTGAGACTCTGTCTCAAGAAAAAAAAAGAAAGTAGGTTGACAATAGCATGACTTGTATCTGTTTTTGCTGTTGTTTCATCCTATTTGCATTTAGAAATAAAATTAACCAATGTCATACTAGAAAATATTATTTTGTATGTGGTTCAGGAAAAACTACTGGGTGACCAGAGAAATTGTTCCACTTTGGAAATGATGTGACATTTCTGACGGCGTCATGAAGCTATCTCACAAAGTTTCTAATACCATATGTGTTGGAGACAGAAGGGGGATATATCCCTTGCTCAATAAAATTCAATTTTCAGCTATCCATATTCCCACTTCCCATTCACACTTTCCCTTTCAGCTGCTTGGGTGAAATCATCACATTCACAGATGCTCTGCCCCAGCAGATCCTGAAGTTTTGTTCACTAATTATGCTTCTGAGTTGCAGTGTTTGCAGTGCCATTTTTATCATTGCTTTTACACTTCAATGAACCACTTTTTAGTCATTAATCTATTTTTGTTAATCAGAGCCATAACAAGGCATAATAGTAACAGGAAAGAATACAAATTTTACACATGTAAACAATAACATGAAAATCATGTAGCCGAGATAAACTATATCCTAGGAACCACATTTTAACTACACCCTGTAAAGAGCCTGACCAATGGGAGCCATCTGCCCCCTTGAATCATTATTAAGACCATAACAGTCTTTCGGTAATTGCTTTTCTTCCATTTCAAGTTGATGAAATGCTTATGCACACAGTTTTTGTATTGCTTGTGCCACAGAAGCTGCCAAACTCCTTGAGGACTATTTATTTTACAGACAAACTGATCACATTTTAGAAACACTGACCTCAGAGAGAATGCCTGATCTCTTTGACTATTCGTCATCTGGTCCTCTGTCTAGTCTCATAACAACAGCAACACTTTCCATTACTGCGATCTTCCCATGTGATCAGGTACTATTCTAAGCATTTCAAATGGGTTTTCTTTCTTTCTTTTTTTTTTTTTAGAGACAGAGTCTCCCATTGTTGCCCTCGGAAGAGTGCCGTAGTGTCACAGCTCACAGCAACCTCCAGCTTTTTTGGGCTTAGGCGATTCTCTTGCCTCAGCCTCCCAAGTAGCTAGGACTACCGGCATCCACCACAATGCCCGGCTATCAAATGGATTTTCTTATTTCAAACTCCCAATAACCCTAGCAGAAGCATATGACTGTTGTTATTATGAATTTGTGTGTAGGGAAACTGAGGCTTGCAGAGACACTCACTCAAGGTCACAGAGCTAGTATGAGGCTGAGCAGGGATTTGTTTAGCTGGCCTCCGGGCCTGACCCTCCCATCTCCTCCCCTGTGCTCAGTTTCACATCCACCCCAGGTGCCCAGCCACGCCACACGTCCTGCCATTCCCCAGTGCACTGACTGCCCATCCCTGTGCCTGTGCTTTTCTCGTCCCTCTGTCTAGACCATCCTCGGCCATTCCTCCTGCTGAACTTCCACTCACTCCTCGTCATCCAACTCAAGAGTCTTCTCTGCAAAGTCTTTCTTTCCACCCACATCTTTGGATTCTTACCTTGTCTGCAAAATCAGCTTACATTTTATTTCTTTCCATTCTCCAGGCAAAAATATGAACACGTCTGGAGTGACAGCTGAGTTATTAAGAATTACAGTATGACAGAACGTAATTTACTATGCTGTATCTGACTGTTCCCTGGTCTATCATTAGTCGGCTCCACTTACTGACTTATGCCTCAATGAATAGGCAATTCCTTACCTTAAAATGCTATTCTCAGGCAGTGGGAGAACAGAATTAATTCTTATTACATCTATAATAGCAGCTAGTTACGCGAGACAAAGAGAATATATTCTCTATTTTACCCTCTCCAATTTACTCGCTGAGAACGAAACCCACAATAATAGGTAAAGCTGATAAATTCACTAACTCTGAGAGACAACAGGGATACTGCTTCATGGATACTCAGAAAACACAGCCCTTTACAAAGTGATAAGAAAGTATCTTCAGGTCTGGGGTAATTCAGAAGGCTATAAGTGAATCTGTTCTGTTCTCTCTAAAGGGAAAGAAAGTAGTGGTTTCGAGCAATAGTCTCTAAATTCTTTTTCTTATTTTTTCTTTTTCTTTTTGTAGAGATGGGATCTTACTATTTTGCCCAGGTGGGTATCAAACTCCTGACCTCAAGTGATCATCCTGCCTTGGCCTCCCAAAATGCTGAGATTACAGGTGTGTGAGCCACCGGGCCCAGACTAAATTCTTTGGAAAATTCACCAGTGGTAAGCATTTTAAGCCTATACCTCTATGTTTGTATTTATTTATAGTTTATACATATGTATTATTGTATTATTCAGTATATTGCAAGATGTTCATGAAATGGAAACTAAAACTAAAGATAAATAGAAGTCCCATTATTTTTCTTCTTCACCCCATTTTTTGTACCTGTTAAGATACATTCACACCACTGTGGTCTACAAAGCATTCACTGGACAAGTCATTTAGCCACTTGGAGCCTCAGTGCCTTCACTAGTAAAATGGGAATTATATCATAAAATCATGGGAATTAAAGTCATTCAACATTTATTCAACAAAAAGCTATTGAGAGCTCTGTGTGGTGTCTCATGCCCATAATCCTAGTACTTTGGGAAGCCTACGTGGGAGAATCACGTGAGGTCAAGAGTTTAAGACTAGCCTGAGCAAGAATGAGACCCTGTCTCTATAAAAATCAAAAAAGTAAGCTGGGCCTGTAGCTCCAGCTACTCAGGAGGCTGAGGCAGGAAAATGGCTTGAACCAGGAATTTGAGATTGTAGTGAGCTATGGGGATGCCGCAGAACACTAGCCCAGCAGACAGAGCCATACCCTGTCTCAAAAAGAAAAACCTAGTGAGGGCCTTCTAGGAGTAGGACACTGTTCCAGGAAATGGGATACACCACGAAGTAAAACACCTCACTTACTGGCTGGTACGTGCAAAATGCATAATGAATGTTTTCTGCAATTGCTCCTAACAGAGGAAAGCTCAATTAGACCTTACAACTGCACAGACAAAATCAAATGCCTTCAGCCCATCTCCAAGAACTTGCCTTCTTCATCCATGGATATGAAATGATTCTACTTCTCAGCACACATCTCTAAAGAACAGAGGAGAGGCAATGTAGCCCAGTGGGGGCAGACAGACTCTGGAGTCCAAATCCTGGCTCTGTCACTCACTAGGCACACGACCCTGGGTGAGCTATGCCTCCATTTTATCATCTGCACAATGGGTGCAATATTAGGGGCGAATTCATAGGTTTATTCTGAAGATTACATGAGCCTTTCATTGTAACATGACTGGATACAGGGTAAGTGCCATGTAACTTTATTATATAAATGATACAATTAATAAAGAAAACACATTTCTTGGTCACATTAGTCATTAAGATTATTAAACTATCTTTACTTCCCTCAGTCCATTCCAACCAAACAACCTGAATTTCTTTCTGTGTATGTGTGCTTTAATATATTACAAACAAAGAAGCAGCTGATGAGCTGGTAGAAATAGCCAGGTTCTGTAGACATGCATTTCTCCTTTTAAATGAATACATGGTAATTTGGTTTACATCTCAGTGTCTGATGACTTCAGTTAGTATGAATTTATACTGTTGAGCTTCCAGGGGACTGGCCCAGTCTAGTTTCTAGGCCTCTGGAGCTGAGAACCTGTCCTAACCTATGGCGATGGCACTTGCTGCCAGCAGGCTTGGAGGCTCAATAGCTAACTTGCTTTTATACGTCTCTCTGCATTTCATTGAATTCAGCCTTTTTCCAGATTAATAGGAAAGAACAATAATAAAATTCTGAGCCCTTCGACATTTTTCTTTTTAGAGACGGAGTCTCACTATGTCACCCTCAGTAGCATCTTCTCTCTATTACTGAGAAAACAAGCAATTACAAAAAGTTCAAGAAAGTAGCTGGGAGTTGTGGTGGGCACTGGTAGTCCCAGCTACTCAGGAGGCTGAGGCAAGAGAATCGCCTAAGTCCAAGAGCTGGAGGTTGCTGTGAGCTGTGATGCCACAGCACTCTACTGAGGGCAACAAAGTAAGACTCTGTCTCAAAAAAAAAAAAAAAGTTTAAGAAAGAGATAGAAGGACTGTACAATAGGATTAATAAGTTTGGCCTAATATATATAAAACTCTATATCCAACAATTGCAAAATATACATTCTTTGCAAGTGCATGTGGAAAATTGCCCAAACTGACCATATGCTGAGTATAAAAATCTCCACAAATATCAAAGAACGAAATCATACAGAGTATGCTCCTGGACTTGTCACATTAACATCTAAATAACAGAATGTCATGTTGTATGTGGCTCCCATGTTTATGCACATTAATATATTTGTATGCCTTTCTCTCCTAAAAGAGAAATTAATAAGCAAAAGAGAATTACCCTCCCCTGTGTATTTTATTTATGTATCATTTATTTATGTTTGACACAGAGTCTCACTCTGTTGCCCAAGCTAGAATGCTGTGGCATCATAGCTCACAGCAACCTCAAATTCCTGGGCTCAAGAGATCCTCCTGCTTCAGCCTCCTGCGTAGCTGGAACTTCAGGTGCCCACCACAGTGCCCTGCTAACTTGTTTCTATTTTTAGTAGAGACAGGGTCTTATGCTTGCTCAGGCTGATCTGGAACTCCTACAAAGGAGGCAGAAAAATTATTACAAAAGTCCATATAAAGGTTATCTATATAGAAGATAAATAAGGATGTTATGGGAGGGTTTCTAACATACTAAGGGGTTGTTACAAGAGATTTTTTATTGTTTAGTTGGTATATATACATTTTATGTATGCTTTATGTATGTTTCATTATAAAAAGTTTTTCTAGAAAGAAAAGTTTTTCTTTTTTTTTTTTTTATTTAAGACAGAGTCTCACTATGTCACCCTTGATAGAGTGCCATGGTGGTTGCTCACAGCAACCTCAGAGTCTTGGGCTTATGTGATTCTCTTGCCTCAGCCTCCCAAGTAGCTGGGACTACAGATGCCCACCACAGCTCTGGCTATTTTGTTGTTGTTGTCATTGTTGTTTAACAGGTTCAAACCCGCCAGCCCCAGTGTATGTGGCTGGAGCCCTAGCCACCAAGCTACGGGTGCCAAGCCTATAAAAAGTTTTTCAAAAGAAATTCCCAATTTACAGAAAATACAAAAAAGGACAGAGGAACATATTAAATGACACTGTGAGTAAGCAATTAGTGAAGTCTAGACTTTAGGAAAATCTAGATGACAAATGATCTTATTTCTTTAAAACAGAACGTCAAGAAAAAAATGAAGAAGAAACCTATACATTACCAATGACTTAAGAGATACATCAATGGGTTGCCATGCATGGACCTTTTTGGGTACTCAAACTACAAATATAATGTCATGCCTATTGCAGACGTATGGGCCACTAAATGAGTATTTGGTGATAAGAATTTGTTCTTGATTTCGATGGATGCAGTGATATTCACATTTATAGTTTTAGTGGTTATGTTTAGAGAGAGTGTCCCTGTCTTTCAGAAGTAGTTAAGGAAAAATTTATAGATTAAATTACATAATGTCTAAGATTTGATTAAAAATAATCCTGAGTGGGAGGGATGGTATAGAGAAAGGAAAATTGACTATCAAGTTGAAAATTATTGAAACCAGTGATGGTACACTGGGTTTCCCTAAGCTATTCTATATTTATGTACATTTGAAATTTTGCATAATAAAATAAAAACCAGCAAGCAGGGGGATAAAAAGAGCCATTTGCTAAATCAAGATTGATTTTGAAAGGGAAAACCATGAAGAGGTGACTGAGACATTTGGGGGTCCATCATCTTCTCACCTTCCCCAGAACAGCACCATTTTTATTTTCACAAGACAACCTGCATGAGCATTTCTCAAACCCCAAGGTGCACACGAATCTCCTGGGGATCTTGTGAAAGTGCAGATTTGGACTCAGAAGGTCTGGGGCGGGGCCCCACTAGTCCGCGGTCGCTAACAAATTCCCAGGTGCTGATACAGCTCTTGTGGAAGTTTTTTCATATTGCAAATCCAGTTGTGCTGCTTCCCTACTTAAAATGCTTTAATGGTTGTCCACTGATGCTTGGATGAAGCCTAAGTCACTTAGCAAGGCCAGCGCCCCGTGAAATCTGGACAGCCTCACCTATGCTCGCTCCCCCAGCAGTCTTGCTGCTTGTCAAGGGGTCCAGCTCTCTCCCACTTCACCCATGCTGTTCCCTCCATCTGGAACGCTCTCTCTGAGTCTTCACCTGGTTGAATCTCTGAGATTCCAACTTCAATAAGATGTCTTCAGAGAGGCTCTTTTGACCAACTCTTTCCCCTCTTTTCACTCTCCTTCAACTGAAAGATGTCTTTAGTTATCTACCCCTTGGTCTGTTCCTTCTTAGCAAATACCCCAGTCTGACATAATATATTGTCTCATGTGATTGGTTCAATAGCTGGCTTCCCCCAAGATTGTAAACTCCATGAGAATACAATGTCTCTATTTTGTTCACAAATGTAGGCCCCAAACTTGCACCTGTCACCTGTTGCATAGTAACAGCTGTTTTTCTGAGACAGTTTACCAAAGTAGTTAACTGGAGAAAAACTGCCCAGGCTCAAATCCAAGTTCTATCCCTTGCTAGCTGAGTGGCCTTAAACAAGTGACATAACTAGCTGTTTGTGCCTCAGTTTCTCCATCTCTAAAACGGGAATAACAATAGCACCTCTTCATTGAGTTGTTGGGTGGATTGTGCTCTGCAACTGTTGACTGTTTCTTAAGGAAGGGATGTCAGGGTGCCTGGATGTCAGGGAACCAGAAGCTTTTGACACAGCCATCACTTCTTTTCTCTGTGGCTTACAGACACTTCCATGATTAAATTTACATTCAACTTCTCCCTGGTTAGTTTCTCAGCCAACACTGCCTCATTCTGCAAAGGTGTGGTCTCAAACTCTCAGCCAGCTCCACAAGATGCCTGTGGCACCTGAGCAGGTCCCTAAGCACCCAGCATGAGATTGGGTTCCTGCTTTAAGCCCTAATTCCTCCCTCAGAGAGTCAGATGTTTGGGCTCAAAGAGCATTGTCACTTGACTGACCATTGTAACAGCACCTGCTGTCACTTGAGGATCTCCTAGCTAAGCTGACATCTGGAGCCAAAAAACAACTCCCAAGAAACAGTTCTGATGACCTCAAGACACGTATCCCTCTCTCCCTTAACAAATACACGTACATAGGACAGGAACTGGGCAATCTATGTTGTCTTAATTAAAAAGAAAGAAAGAAAGAAACCAACGAAAAATAGTTCAGAAGGGGCAATAAGTATATTTCCAATCACCCAGTCCTGAGAATTGGGTCCTTCAGGTTATGGGCAGAAAGAACATAAAATCTAGGCATCCAAAAAGAAAAATTTTTTTGTAAAGCTAGCTGAGAAGAATTCTTAAGAAAAGCAGTAGGAGAGAGACAGAGAGGGAGTAAATAAAAAAGAGAAAATAAAAGGGGGGTGGAGAGGGAGAAGGTGAGAGGTGAGAGACTCGGAGGAGCAAGACGGAGAGAGGAAAGATCGGGAAGAAGGCGGTCGTCAGACGGAGGACAGGGACGGGGAAGCCGCTTCCAACCCGGCGGACCCGGGCGCTGCTGCGGAGCAGGCTGCGCTGCGGCTGCCCGGGGGCGCTTCCCTCCCCGCGTGCCCGGCGAGGTACCCTATGCATGCTAATGAGGCAGTCCAGGGCAGCTTCGCAGATAATTGCTCCAAGTGTGCAGCAACTTACCGGGCTGGGAGTCAGTGGGCTGTCAAATGATGGGGCACAGCTACTGGGGGCCCCCAGTAGAGGGGCCTGGTCTCCAGGTAGCGGACGCTCACAGGTTAGTGGCTGCGAGACGGCGGGTTTCCATTCGGTCAGGCACCAACCCAAAGACAGGGAGAGCCAGACCAAAAGGCAAAGGAGAGGAGGGGAACCTGCTTGTGTTTTTGTATTTAAATTGTTTTTGAGCCCACGTAGCCCTGGGAGTCACATGCTGCCTCCAACATCACCGGGGCCATCACATGATACAGGTCCCCCATCATGTGATGAGACAAATCTGCCTAACTTCAGCCCCACCCCCCCCACCCCCACCCCACAGACTGACAGAGAAAGTGCTTGTGGAGCCCACCCCCCATCAGTGACAGAGGGAGGGACGCAGATGGAGAACCCTCAGAGCCCGTGCGACGCTCAGATCTCGATGAATAGTTAATACGCCTTTCTCCTCCTAAGCTACTGCGACTTGGAGCCGTGCCAGCCTCATTTGCATTCCAGCCTTTGTGAATAACTCAAGTGTTGCCACTGTTGCTCCAGCAATTGCGGGGCGTTGGAGCTCACACCATCCTGCCTCGTTCTGGAAGCCCAACTGGGCTGCCTCCCCTCCCCACAGCTTCCCAGCCTCCTCTGAGAGCAGTCGCAGTGGGGGCGGAGGGGGGAGACGCTCCAGCTGAACCTCCTGTCCACCCCGCCCCCAGCTGCAGCAGGAGTCAGGTGGGGCCCGTCTGGCTCTCTGATTACGCTGTCTCCTTTTTACTTAGTGATTGAAGCTCTGCGCGTCTGCAGCTATTTCTCCCTCTCTTTCCTTGGCATGTGTGGGTACACGTATGTACATTTCCACATCTCTCTCCTGAAGCAGGATATGTTAAATGGGTTTGGTTTAAAAATCTCTTGGGCTTGTTCAGCCCCATTGTAGTAACCTCCTTCGCTCATTTATTCATTCTCTTAAACAGCCTCTCCTCACACGTCGGTAGAGCCCCGATTGTGCTGCAGGTCTCCTGCCAGGCACTGAGAAAAGCGAGAGGGAAGAGCTGTGAAGAGCATAAAGCCAGGTCTCTGTCCTTGAGGTCCTCGTTGTCGATAGGAGGCAACAGAATTGCAAACAGACATGGCAGGGGCAAATTCCAGTCCCACGCGCTCAGGTGTGCAAAAACTAAATTCTCTATTATCCATACCTGAACTTCATGTCTGCCTCCGCCCCTCCTCCCCAGCTCTGCCCAATGTAGGAAACTTAATCTAGTCACTTCTGATGAAACGCCACAGTCACTGTGGCCACTTTTCTCTACTTCAGATTTATAATAAGTCAGATTGAAGATTTTTTTTCTTGCTACCTTCTTTCTGATGCCCAAAATAAATAAGCAAACAAATACTATGGAACAGTTTCCTTAGGAGATGGTATGATTTGCTGTTGCATTGCAGTTGGGGCTTTCCCGAGCAAAGGAGGACTGTGTTTTAAAACCAGATGGGCAGCAGCATAAGATGCCTTTCCAAACCAGCAGTTTTCTTCCATACCATCCCACACAAGAAGAGCAGAGGTGTCTGTGGCAGACACAGTTGGCTGCCTACCCCTGACTAAGTTTAATATGGATGTGATAGATCAAGTTTCCTATGGGACAAAGAGAAGGCTTAGGGTAAAAATCAGGTTTGGGTGTAGACAAATAGGGGTTTCTATTTTTGCACACCTGAGTTTGTATGCCTGTGACATTCGCCTTTTCTTCATTTGCATTTTTCGCCTTCCCCATTCTCCACCTTAAGGACAGGGATCTTGCCTTGTGCATTTGTACAGCTCATACTCCTTATCCACAGAACCCCGTTATTGTTCCAGCAGCCCCAGAGATGACTCCATTCTTTTTTTTTTTTCTTTTTTTTTGCAGTTTTTGGCCAGGGCTGGGTTTGAACCCACCACCTCTGGCATATGGGGCCCGTGCCCTACTCCTTTGAGCCACAGGCGCCGCCCCAGATGACTCCATTCTGCTCTCTGATCACTATTGCTCCGAGGACTCACATGTGACACTTCTTGCCAAAGGGGTAAAAAGATCATTTGCTTGGAGCTTCTGGAAGGATTTTCCTACTTGGTAAAAGAGAAACCTGTGAGGAAGAAGTCCTTTTCTGACTACCACCGTTGCCTGTTTTGATGTGGTCATGGGAGGTGGCCACTATGTGACAATGAAGTTAAAAAAAAAAAAAAAATTACTGACATCCTGGGGATGGCAGCCGAGAAGGACAGAAAAACACAGGTCCCGGAGGGAGCTGAATTGTTACACTCATCCTAGGACCACCCATCTTAGAAAACTCATCATCTTTATGGTTTAAGCCATTTTTAGTCAGATATTTATCATTTCTGGTTGGAACATATCTTAATCTTAAAACAGCACACGTGGAATTTGGCACTCGCCTCCTGGTGGTCAATGGCTTTTGAGGAATAACTTTCACGAAGTTGTGGAAGTGGAGTCTGATGACAGATTAGGAAGTAAATGAAGCCAGGCACAGTGGTTCATGCCTGTAGTCCCAGCTACTAGGAAGGGTTAGGCAGGAGTTTGAGACCAGTTCGGGTAACATAGCAATATTCTGTCTCAGAAAAACAAACAAACAAACAACAACAACAACAAAAAAATCCAACTGTATCAGTAACAATATGAAGGACCAAATAATCATAGAGAAACGCTGGATGAAATATTATGTAATTGCTGGGAGAATGGGGACAAGAGACCCCATTCTTGGCAAAGGAAAGCACCCCCAGAAAAAGAGGAAAATTAAAAAGTAAGCTGAGTGAGTCAGAACAAAGAAGAGTCAGCTAATTACATTTAAGTTAGCCATTGCTAGCAAGCTTCTTGCCTTTTCTGAGATTCTGGCTTTTGGGGGATATAGCTTACAAACACCCTGTTGGGTCTGTGAGCTCTCTGAGGAGAATAATGGCCATAGAAGAGATTATGGCAAGTCCTAGAAAGATACATCTTCAAGGGCAGCGGTTCTCAACCTTCCTAAGGCCACAACCCTTTAATACAATTAAAAGGGGTTGTGACCCTCAGGTTGAGAACCGGTGTTCTAGGGCATTTCCAACCCACTAAATAGGCAAAGCAGCTATCCATTGTGGAGATTTGTATTTGCCTGGGGCAGAGATAAAGGGAGTAGCTAGAGCTCAGAAATATGGACAGAAGAGCTTATATCCCTTATGGCAGAGGAAAATCCTCTCTGGTGGTGATGGGAGGAAAATGCCTCCCTCCCACCGACCCCTCAGAGGACTAGCAGAGTTTAACGCCTCCCTCGAAATCTGTGTGTGTGATCTCAAGCAGGAGGCTCTCCCCGTACAAGGCTCAGATTTCAGATTTCTGAAGACTACCCTTAAGGTTAATAATAACAACAGTAGGAGCTAATATGATCAAGCTGAGAAACTGCTGACGTCTTTGTTTCCTCCCTCATCTTACCGTCTGGGCAAATAGACTTCAATAAAATCAGAGTGGAGCAAACACTCTGGGCCATTGCTGGAATCCCACGACAGGCAGTGGACCCCTGAGCTCCCACTTTTAATTCTACTCTATGTCTCTTCTCTTTCTTTACTGATGCAGCTAACTTTATATTTCTTCAGTCAATTGCAGTCGGTTTCCACAGGTCTCAGTGGATGCTGCTCTCGGGGCGGGACCCCAACGTCAACAGATATTCTACAAGTGCATTGCTGAGTTCTCAAAATGGGAAGAAGTGTTATATGAATTAACACTGCGGGTAAGGACATGGCAGCCTTGGGTTTGGGCTGTCACTCCAAGCAGGCATAAGAGACAAAGTCTTGTGCCATGGGGAGCTGAAACTTCCATGTCAACTTAGGACCCTTAAAGTGCTGTATCCCTAGTGAACAGGTGTGTGATGGTTAATTTTATGTATCAACATGACAAGCCACGTTTAATCTGGGGTGTGTGTGTCTGTGAGGGTGTTTCTGGCTGAGATTAACACTTCCATTGATGGATTCAGTCAAGTACATCCTTTCCCAATGTGGGTGGACATCATCCAATCCATTGAGGGCTGGACTAGAACAAAAGGGTCATCTGCATTGGAGGATGAAGTTGGAAGGAGGGATTTCTGCCTTTCACTTCTGCCTGCCTGCTTGAACTGGAATATCATATCTCATCTCCTCCAGCCCGTGGTTTTAGAATTTATACCATTGGCACCCATTTTTCAGGCCTTCAGACTCAGACTGAATTACACTACCAGCTTACCTGGGTCTCCAGCTTGCAAACAGCAGTGGGAATTCTTAGCCTCTATAATCGTGTGAGACAATTCCTCTTACTAAATCTTGTGGCCAGGTGTGGTGGCTCACACCAGTAATCCTAGCACTCTAGGAGGCCAAGGTGGGAGGATTGCTTAAGCTCCAGAATTGGAGACCAGCCTGAGCAACAGTGAGACTTTGTCTCTACTAAAACTAGAAAAAGTAGCCAGGCATTGTGGTGGGTGCCTATAGTCCCAGCTATTTAGGAGGGTAAGGCAGGAGGATTGATTAAGCCCAAGAGTTTGAGGTTGCTGTGAGCTATGACACCAGGCACTCTACCAAGGGAGGAAAGCGAGACTCTTAAAAAACAAACAAAAAAAACAACTCTCTCTCTCTGATTCTGTTCTTCAAGAGAACGCTGACCAATATACATGGTGAAACATGAGAAAGTCCATCTTTAAGCCCAGAGAAACATACAAACTTATGTGATGTGACCTGAATTCTGGGTCAAGAAAGAGAAGACTCCCATGATGATTATTAACAATAACGAAGGCCTGTTCTCAATGGCTTTAATACATACACTACTTTTATGACTTAGGAATACCAAAAGTAAGAGATAACATAGAGAGGAGCTTCAGAGAGGCAAACATAAAACTTACCTAAAGGTTAAGTTCACTAAAGCCAGGCCTCACAGAATTCCCACAGATTACATTCCCACTGCAGATAAGTTTATAATCTAAAATCAAAAAACATTTTATAAATTATAAAGCACTAGTAGAAGAAAGAGGAGGATTAGACCCCTACCTATAAATTTCATAGAATAAAACAATTGAGTACAGGCATAGTAGCTCATGCCTGTAATCCCAGCACTTTGGAAGGTCAAGGCAGAAGGATTGCTTGAGGCCAGGAGTTCAAGACCAGCCTGGGCAACATAGCAAGACCCTGTCTCCACAGACAACAACAGTAGCAACAACCATAACAACAACATTTGGGTGGAGACTATTTAAAAAAAAAAACCAACTTTATGCTTAACTTCTTAAAATGGAACACTGCCTTTTGATTCCAAATAAGGTGGAATAACAGCAACTTGATGTAGCCTGCCGAAGCAACTTAAAAAAGCAGACAAAAGGCTCAGCGCCTGTAGCTCAGTGTTTAGGGCGCCAGCCACATACACCAGGCCTGGAGGATCAAACCTGGCCCGGGCTGCTAAACAACAATGACAACTACAAAAAAAAATAGCTGGGCATTGTGGTGGGCGCCTGTAGTTCCAGCTACAGGTAGGCTGAGGCAAGAGAATGGCTTAAGCCCGAGAGTTTGCAGTTGCTCTGAGCTGTGACGCCCTGGCACTCCACTGAGGGAGACATAGTGAGACTCTGTCTCAAGAAAAGCAGACAAAAATGCATAAAATAACAGTTTTTAAGACACTAGACATCAGATACCAAAGGATAGTAAACTGAGAGAAGGGAGACAAATGTGGTTAGCTCCATGATTGTTCCATGTTAGTGTCTAGAAAAGTTTCTAAGCTGCAGTGAGAGAAGAGTAACTCAAACTGAGGCTGCCATTCCTGAGATGAGGACACATTGCTGGGAGGCCAAGGCACATGGAGTTTATGGGACAGCTACTTGAAAGGAGAGAGCCGGGCGGCGCCTGTGGCTCAGTCGGAAGGACGCCGGCCCCATATGCCGAGGGTGGCGGGTTCAAACCCAGCCCCTGCCAAACTGCAACCAAAAAATAGCCGGGTGTTGTGGCGGGCGCCTGTAGTCCCAGCTACTCGGGAGGCTGAGGCAAGAGAATCGCTTAAGCCCAGGAGTTGGAGGTTGCTGTGAGCTGTGTGAGGCCACAGCACTCTACCGAGGGCCATAAAGTGAGACTCTGTCTCTACAAAAAAAAAAGAAAGAAAGAAAGGAGAGAGCCACACAGAGTGAACGCTAGAGATCCGCTGAGGGTGTCCCTTAAGTCTTGAGCTGAGTACAGATCATTGTGTGATCTGTATTCTTGGGGCCAGGTGCAGTGGCTCACATCTGTAATCCTAGAACTCTGAGAGGCCAATGAGGGAGGATCCCTTGAGCTCAGGAGTTCAAGACTAGCTTGAGCAAGGGCAGGACCAGCCTGAACAAGAGCAGGACCCCCATCTCTACTAAAAATAAAAAATATATTAGTTGGGTGTTGTGGCAGGTGACTGTTATCCCAGCTACTCAGGAGTCTGAGGCAGGAGGATCACTTAAACCCTGGAGTTAGAGGTTGCTGTGAGCTGGGCTGATGCCCTGGCATTCTAGCCTGGGGACAGAGTGAGCCTCTGTCTCACCAAAACAAAACAAAAACAAACTTTGGAAGAATATACAAGAACCTAATAATTGTGGTTACTTGGGTGTGATTATTGTGGTTATTGATGAAGGCTGTACAGACAGGTGTAGAAAGACTTCTTCATATATATATGTGATTTTTGAAAAATGTGAATGTATTACATATTCAAAAAAATTAAAATAGCAACAATTTTAAAAAGAATCAGGATAATTACATATGAACTTTGAAGAACTAAAAGAAAGTAAAATATAATTGAGTTGCAAGATCGAAGTAATTTTAATTTTGGCTCTGCATCTGTGGCTCAACTGGCTAGGGTGCCAGCCACATATACCAAAGCTGGTGGGTTCGAATCCAGCCTGGGACCGCCAAACAATAATGGCAACTACAACCAAAAAAATAGCTGGGCATTGTGGTGGGCACCTGTAGGCCCAGCTACTTGGGAGGCTGAGGCAAGAGAATCGCTTAAGCCCAAGAATTTGAGGTTGCTGTGAGCTGTGATGCCAAGGCACTCTACCGAGGGTGACATAGTGAGACTCTGTCTCACAAAAACAAAACAAAACAAGTAATTTTAATTTTCTTCTTTGTCCTTTTTGTAATTTCCAAATAGTCCAAACAAATATGTTACTTTTGAAATAACAAAAATAGATGTTATTTAAAGTAATTAAGGAAGAAAAACTAAAAGGAAAGTACAAGACAACACAAAGAGACCGACATTTTTTTGGTTTTAAAAATAAGTCAAGTAGCTCTCCCTCTGTATGGGTGAATAAATGGATCTATGGAAAAAAAGTTATGATTAAAAAACTAAATCACAAGTATCTGGAGATTCAGAGGTGTTTTTCCCTTCAGAAATCTGTTCCTCAGAAACAACAAAAAATAGAACCTATGTCTGTTTCATGTTCTCAGCAAGACTGAAGTGGATTCCACATCTAACTTGATCAAGCTGTCCTAGAAAAGGAGAAGCAAAGAAAGACTGAATGGAGTTGCAAGATGTGTGTGTGTTTTCAATTCTTTAAGATATGGTTTTGAGGGCGGTGCCTGTGGCTCAGTGAGTAGGACGCCGGCCCCATATGCCGAGGGTGGCGGGTTCAAACCCAGCCCCGGCCAAACTGCAACAAAAAATAGCTGGGCATTGTGGCAGGCGCCTGTAGTCCCAGCTGCTAGGGAGGCTGAGGCAAGAGAATCACGTAAGCCCAAGAGTTAGAGGTTGTTGTAGAGCGCCATGGCACTCTACCCAAGGGCGGTACAGTGAGACTCTGTCTCTACAAAAAAAAAAAGATATGGTTTTGAAGTAAAAACAATTGCAAAGGAGGAAATGAATGGCAGATTGTACATAGAGATTACTGAGTAAGGGACGATAAGCCACGATTTCTTCCAACAGAAAGAAAAATACATTTGTTTTTAAATTTGAAGAAAAGTGATATTTGGAAGACAAATTTCTTAGCTACACCTTACAATCAGAGTTACAAAAAAAAAAATGTGGGGGAGATGAAAAAGAAGAAAATATGGAAGAACACTCTTTTGACCTAATGAAGGAACTTAAGTTTGGTAAAGGTGACTAAGGAGCTAGAAGTCAAAATTTAGAATGGCATTGAAAACAAGAGCAGCCCAGAAATTCACAGAATCTTGGGGAAACTTTGACATTTTATAGGTTCAATTTTTGCTAAATCTGACTTGGCAAACATCCATTTTTTTTTTTTTGTAGAGACAGAGTTTCACTTTATGGCCCTCGGTAGAGTGCAGTGGCCTCACACAGCTCACAGCAACCTCCAACTCCTGGGCTTAAGCGATTCTTCTGCCTCAGCCTCCCGAGTAGCTGGGACTACAGGCGCCCGCCACAACGCCCGGGTATTTTTTGGTTGCAGTTTGGCAGGGGCTGGGTTTGAACCCGCCACCCTCGGCATATTGGGCCGGCACCCTGCTCACTTTTAATAATACTATTGGGTTAGAGGAATTCCAGCTAAGCATGGTGGACTGAAATTCTTATTTACATCTGACTCCTCCCTCCCAAAGTACACCATGATGATAATAAAGGGGTATAGAAGGCACAAACAAACAAGAACAGAGAACAGGAGAGAAAATAATAGCATTTTTAAAAAAACATTTTAAAGAACCATAGTGAAATAGAGTCTCACTGTATTGCCCAGGCTGGAATGCAGTGGCTATTTACACGTGTGATCCTAGTGCACAACAGCCTCAACCTCCTGGACTCAAGGGATGTCCTGCTTCAGCCTCTTGAGTAACTGGGATTCTAGGCATGTGCTGCACCCAGCTAGCAACACTTTCCAAAGGTGAAATTCATGTGAACCAGAGATAACTGACCTACCAGACTAGGAAAATCAAGAGGTCTAAATCAGAAGCCCAAAGCTAGATGATTCGTAACATAGATGTCTAGAGAGAATCAGAATATGTAGGCAAAAGATAATTCTGGAAGCAGTAATGTCGACAGGGCCAAAGGGTGAATATAAAGCAGTTCATCTGGGCACAAGATTAGAGGATAACTCTCTGGAGAGGTTCAACTAGAGCAGTGGTTTTCAACCTGGGCTGCAGATCGGAATTATCCGGGGAGGATTTTAAAAGACTGATGTTCAGATCATCTTCCAGATGTATCAAATCAAAAACCCTGGGGTGGCATACAGGCCTCAATATTTTTTAAAGCTCCCCAGGTAATCCCAGTATGCATCCCTTTTGAGAACCACTGAACAGAAGGACTCTGGAGTTGAGGACGTTAGGCAAAGCAGTGAACACAGGGGTGCTTCTGAACATGGAAGGGTCAGGTATAAGTTCATATATACTGAATGAAGCCTACTTGGCTCCAAAAAAAATCCTGGTAGCTAGGTTTGTAATGGTCCCAACCCCATTCTAAAGGGTGAAGGATTCTTCTCTGGGGGAAATTAAGCCCAAGAAAAATGCCAGGAAGATCCCCCGTGAAATGATCCCACCAGATCGTCCTACAATAGAACCCACTTGACAAGTCTCACACATAAATTTCTAGTGCAAAGAGCATAAAAAAAAACTTGACAAAATCTATCATATCTTCACAGGTCCTATTATATCCATGAAAAAAAGAAGAGTTAGAAAAAAATAGAACTCTTGAGAAGTTATAAATATGCCAGCAGAAGTAAAAAATTAGAAACTTGAGGAAACTTTACAACAAAAAACGTGGATGAAAAATAGGAGGAAAGAGAGAGGGGAGGGGAGGGGGGACATGGGGGAAAGGCATAGGGGATATGGGAGGAGGGGGGGTATTTGAGGGGACCTCACCTAATGTGCATGATGCAATGGTACATTTCAAAACTATTAAGAAATGAGTATAATTGTGATGGATGTGTCGCTTAGTTCAATGTAAACGTTTCACATTGTATATTGAAGCAGTACCCTGAACCCCATAAATGCATCCATGTACAAAGTTATGATTTAATAAAAATTAAAAAAAAATAGGAGGAAAAGGGGTAAGACCATTAAGAGGATCAGCTCAGAAAATCTAATATCTAAATAATGCATCCGAGAAAAAGAATGTAGAAAAAAATGGAATGAAGTATATTACCCCACTAGTGGCAAAAGAACGTTTCCTAGAAAGACTGAAAACTGACATGGTTTTTCAGATCAAAAGGGCTGATAGAGCACTCAGCAAAATAAATTTCAATAGTCACATCATCAAATTTTAAAAAATGTTCTCAGGATAAAAGAAAGTTTCCAAAAGATTCCTAGGAGGGAAAAAAAATTTATGTAAATGGATTGAGTCATATGATTTTGAACTCGTCAGCAACACCAGAAGCTTGCCTATGATAGAGAAATGCCTCTATGCCTCTGACTGAGAGAGGATACCCGAGAAGGGTGAGGTCTAGGAGAAAAGGTCTTCTCAAGAAGACCACAAGGATACACCTGCAGGGTCCTCTCCACAGTGACTCAGCTCTTGGGAATTTGTAAACTTAACTTCCTGGAACTTAGAAATTTCCAAGTTCGGTGAAATCCTGTAGTTCTGTAGGGGCTGGAATAGCATCTTCCGCTTGATTCAAACTGGCCAATGAGAAAGGGTACCTGTGGGGTGGAACTTTTTGACTGTCAATAGAAAAGGGAAAGATCAAGCCAGTTGGGGAGTGTGGCCATTTGGAATTCTTCTATGCCGTAAGCTCCAGCTGGTGAATAAAGCCTTTCCTCTTATAAATGTGGTATTTGGGTGCTCTTTCTCTCCATTGGGCCTCATCTTCCTGCAACATGAGTATGAGGGAAATTAATTACCAACCTAGAATTCTGTGCCCAGACAAACCATAAACCAAGTGTGGGGGTTGAGTAAGAACATTAGTAACATTATAGGCTTTAAATAAATTTATCTCCAATGTAGCCTTTTTCAGAAATTTAAGAGCATGTGTCTGTCCTACCCTTCAAATGAGGAAGCAAACCTATTAAGACAGGATGGAAGATGTGAAGATTCAAGGCAGTATAGAGGGGAGAGAGACATTCCCAGGAGCCGGCAGGATTGCAGCTTTGCAGCAGGCCTGCCGGGTAATCAATTGTCATTAGATAGAAAGAAGGCCTAGGAGGGAAAGCCTAAGAAAAAAGATAAAGCAGATTGAATACTTGATTCCTTTTAATATTGCAAGGTTTATACTTCTGGTGATCTATAGAAAGTGAAATGCTTTTTAAAGTCTGTGTTACTGGGCCAGATGTAGCTCATGCCTGTAATCCTAGCACTCTGGGAGGCTGAGGAGGGTGGATTGCTTGAGCTGATGAGTTTGAGACCAGTCTTAGCAAGAATGAGACCTCCCTTTCTACCAAAAATAGAAAACCATCAGGCATTGTGGCAGGCACCTGTAGTCCCAGCTACACGGGAGGCTGAGGCAAGAGGATCACTCAAACCCAGGAGTTTGAGGTTGCTGTGAGCTATGATGATGCCATGACACTCCACCCAGGGTGACAGAGTGATTGCTTTAAAAAAAAAAAAAAAAAAAAGAGAGAGTTATTAATTCCAGGAAAAAAAACAAAGAAAATATTACAAGAAAGGAATCCTTCTATACTAAATGACTTGATTCTGAACAATATACGTAGACATGAGAATGTTCATCATTTTTATAAAGCTTTTATTTGAGGATAGGAGAGAGTAGATACATATGTATGGGGGAGCTAAAGTCAGCAGTAGCTCATACCTGAAACTGAAAAGTCAAGCAATAACAGGAGTATGTTATTTATACATAACAATTTTGTTCTTACTTTATAAAGAACTAGCAGAGTTGAAATCGCCTCTGAAGGATGAGTTAGAGCAGGAGACTTAAGTTTTTGTTTGTTTTTTGAGACAGAGCCTCAAGCTGTCTCCCTGGCTCACAGCAACCTCCAACTCCTGGGCTCAAGCGATTCTCTTGCCTCAGCCTCCCAAGTAGCTGGGACTACAGGTGCCCACCACAATGCCCAGCTATTTTTTTGGTTGTAATTGTCATTGTTGTTTGGCAGGCCCGGGCTGGATTCGAACCCACCAGCTCTGGTGTATGTGGCTGACACCTTAGCTGCTTGAGCTACAGGCACTGAGCCCGAAGTGTTTTTATTATAAGTCTTGAGGAAATTTATAACTTCTAAAACAATGTTCAACTTCATTAGAAATATAAAACATTTTTTAAAGGTCTGCCAATTGAGAATGTGTATTATGACCTGTGCAAACTTAACAACAATACCAACCACCATAGACATATCCTGGTGGAAATGTCAATATAGTGAGAGGATGGAGAATAAGGTAACTCTAAACACCGGAGGGCAATGAGACTTGGTCTTACTGGCATTTTTGTTTTATTGCCAGTGGCATTTAACTTTTTCAAATGCTTATTGACCATTTGTTTAATAGTTGAGATTGTAATACTTAAAACAATTGTAGAGAGGGAATAACTGGCTAAAAAACTAATAGCAGTTTCTTCTGCCCTCTAATGGTATAATTCATCTCAGGGGAATTGTTTCTTGGTTCAGAAAAATAATGACTAATTTCAGTTTAAGAGATGAAGAGCCTATAATGAACGACACAAAAGAAGGGACGAGGATATGCATAGGAAAATCAGAGGAGGTGGTATGTTCTGAGAATTCAGGGGAGAAATGTTATAAAATTTATGAAGATTGAGACTCTACCATAATGAGAAGATCTCAAGAGGAAAATTAGCACCAGGAATAGACATCAAGAAATCAAAAAGGAGCAAACTAAGATAAACCAAGTCTCAACAATCATCAGAAATACTGGGGAAGATTTTGGGTTTCCCACTGACTAGCCAGTTGAAATATTAAAGACATGGCTCAGTGCCCGTAGCACAGTGGTTATGGTGCCAGCCACATACACCAAGGGTGGTGGGTTCGAACCCGGCCTGGGCCAGCTAAACAACGACAACTGCAGCAAAAAAATAGCCAGGCATTTTGACAGGTTCATGTAGTCCCAGCTACTCGGGAGGCTGAGGCAAGAGAATTGCTTAAGCCCAGGAGTTGGAGGTTGCTGTGAGCTGTGATGCCACAGCACTCTACCCAGGGAGACCTAAACTATTAAAGGGGTGATCTTAGATGATAGGAGGAATACAGTCTAGATTAAAAGGTATTTTAACAATTGTCAAAATTTTATTAAGGTGCTGACATTTTTATAAAAGAATATTTTGAATCTTAAGTATAAAATTTTAGATAAAATATTTAATACAACTAGAATTTTAAGATGTGAAAAAATTTCCTAAGTGCTTAAAGCTAGGTATTTAAAAATCTATCCTTTTCATATTTACTTATGCTGCAACTGTACTTTTATATTTGGGCCATTTTCTGGCATTTTGTTCAATTCCACTGACTCCTTTGGCCTTTTCTACTACCAATACTATAATGCTTTGAAAATTGTATATCCCTAGCCCCCCACCATCCTACAGTATAAGTAGACATGGAAAGAGTGCCTTGTCTGGCTTCCTTCTGTGCAGAGACCAGCTCTAACAAATGCTTTTGGATGGAATCTTCTTCCATTCTCATCCACGTTACTGCCTATGTTTTAGGTTTCCTTTATGCAATTTTCATTATATAAAGCGACTTCAAAGGAAATATTCCTCATTTGTTCCCTGACCTACCTTTGTTCCTCTCTAAATTATAGGATATTCATAATGCCCTTCTACCCAAGCTTCCCAAGAGGCCATGTGCTTGCTCAAAGAAGAGTTGTCAGTTGATGGGCATCTGTCTTTTCTCCTTTTCTGAGATGTGGTACTATGGCAGAAATTCTACATTTCTGGCTATGTCTGTCCTTTCCATCTTCTCCTGGCTTCTAGTACTGATAGCTTTCCTTATCTTCATTTTTCATCGTATTTGTTTTCACTGGTTTTAGTTTTTAGGACATGAAAAGGAACCAGTGTACCAGCTTTATATATGATTAAGGTAGGTTAAAAATATTTAAACAATATCAAAATTTCATTAAGGTGTTAACCTTTCTACAAAATAATATTCCATTTTAAATTCAAATGTATGCTCAGTCTCATAATTTCTTTTTACCATTAAAGACTTAATCAGCAGTGGTATAAAAAAGGATCAGAAAGAACATGTTCCAAATGAGAGGTACAGTTCTATATAGTTTTACATGATAAGAACATTCATTAAAAGAACCGAAGATAGGAAAAAGTGGACAACACACAAGTTGGGATGAATAAACCATTAACTAGCTTTTTAACCCCTCCAAAATCCCTGGTTTTAATATTTTGGAGAGTATAGCTCCCTTCATTTGGCATCCTGACACTAGCAAAGGAGTTATTTTTTTAAGCTTAGTTTTGTACTTTGGAACATCTAAAGCACCCAAGTACTGAAGGGTATCATTTCTCAAAGCTATAGTAGATCAAAATTAATTTCCTTTCTTAAAAAACTGACAAGTTGCTGGTTGTCCATGAAGTTTGCTCTTAACTATCCTCTACACATATTTCTTCTAGCCACTGTGTAGGTGAGAATTAATTTGGTAAAACATAACCTCAAAGTTTTTTTTTTAAAAGCATTTCATTTTAACATTTCAAACATTTATTGATTACCATGTGCAAGGCATGATTTGAATTGTGAGATATAAACCAGATTTTTTTTTTTTTGAGACAGAGCCTCAAGCTGTTGCCCTGGGTAGAGTGCTGTGGCATTGTAGCTCACAGCAACCTCAAACTCCTGGGCTCAAGCGAGTCTCCTGTCTCCACCTCCCAAGTAGCTGGGACTACAGGCACCTGGCACAACGTCCAGCTATTTTTTGGTTGCAGCTGTCATTGTTGTTTGGCAGGCCCGGGCTGGATTCGAACCCGCCAGCTCAGGTGTACGTGGCTGGCACCTTAGCCACTTGAGCCACAGGCACCGAGCCTAAACCAGATTTTTTTTTTTTCATTTTTTTCCTCATTTATTCAAATTCACTGTAGGAAGTAAACACTAAAAGATTAAAAAACAAAAAAAAATTCACACTGCAGTATGTACAGTTTCATGACATCACATGAAGAACTTAAATTTCTAATACAAATGACAAATTATATTACTGAGCAGATTGCATCAAAATTGGTTGTGTAAACCCCAGAATTTTTACTATGAAAGGCAATGTGCTTGTACTCCAGCATTTGCTAATTCTAGAATACTTCTGGTATGTTTCCAATGGCATTAGAAAGTCATGAAAGTAGCTGTGTAAATTTTTTTTTTTTTTTTTTGTAGAGACAGAGTCTCACTTTATGGCCCTTGGTAGAGTGCCGTGGCCTCACACAGCTCACAGCAACCTCCAACTCCTGGACTTAAGCGATTCTCTTGCCTCAGCCTCCCGAGTAGCTGGGACTACAGGCGCCCGCCACAACGCCCGGCTATTTTTTGGTTGCAGTTTGGCCGGGGCCGGGTTTGAACCCGCCACCCTCGGTATATGGGGCCGGCGCCTTACCGACTGAGCCACAGGCGCCGCCCAGCTGTGTAAATTCTTTATATTAATAAACCAGATTTTTTTAAGAGACAGTGTCTCATTCTGTTTACCAGGCTGGAGTGCAGGGGCGTAATCACAGCTCACTGCAACCTTGAACTCCTTGGCTCAGGCAATCTTCCTGCCTCAGCCTCTCAAGTGGCTGGGACTACAGGCGTGTGCCACTATGCTTGGGTTTTTAAGTTTTTTGTAGAGATAGGGTCTCATTATGTTAACCAGGCTGGACTTGAACTCCTGGCCTCAAGCAATCCTCCCATCTTGGTTTCCCAAAGTGCTTGGATTATAGGCTTAAGCCACCATGCCCAAGCCAGACATTGAGTTCATTGAGGGAGGCAACCAAACAGCTCACAGAAAACAATTTAGAAAATATTACTACAGTACATTCACTGATGCCACAGCATCTCAGGTATGTAGGTGGTGGGGGAAGGGGGTGTGCTGGAAAGTACTGTGAAGAAATAATTTTTAAAAGGCAACCTAACTCTCAAATAGTGAGTAGGAAATTATGAGGTAGGCAAAGGTGGAAGTTAATTCCATTCAGATGAAACAGCCAAGTCCAGAAGGTAAGTAGATATAACATGACCCCTTGGGGGAACACCAAAAAATAAGTGGAGTCTTAGATGTTGGCTGACTTTTCCACATAGCAGGGTTGAGGGGTTATGTATTAGCTTGAAAATCCAAGCCTGAACCGAACTTTCACAGGTTGTGGACTTCCCTGCTTAAACTAACATGACATCAAGAGCAACTGGAATTTTTAAGGAGCATAAAGTACAAACACCTGGTAAATAAACTACTTAAATTGTCTTTCGGGCCTTTAGTTTTGTTAAGCAGTGCTCAGCACCCTGTCCCAGGTTTGAAGAAGGTTCGCTGTTTAGGTGAGGCAAGATGGGTAAGCAACAGCAGGCATGGCATATATTAGTGTATGGGTGAAATGGCAGGGCATAGTTTATCTAGAGAAGGGAAATTTATCAATAGAAATAAAAGAGTGATGAGGTGGATGAGGTGAAACCTCAGGCCTAAATAGAACCAGCAGAGGATGGGGCTGGAATACCAAAGTGGGGGCAAAATATTAGTCCTTATTGTATTTTGCCATGTATAATTCACTCCTGTGTATAATACACACTTATGTTTTGGGCCCACATTTTCAGGAAAAGAAAATCATTTAGTTTTTTAATTCAAATTTTAGTTTCTCTCTAGGTACTTGTTTTTTGTATTATAAAGGAATTTTAGCATTTGATTTTTTTTTTTTTTGACAGAGCCTCAAGTTGTCACCCTGGGTAGAGCGCTGTGGCATCACAGCTCACAGCAACCTCCAACTCCTGGGCTTAAGCGTTTCTCTTGCCTCAGCCTCCCAAGTAGCTGGGACTACACGTGCCAACCACAATGCTTGGCTATTTTTTGGTTATAGTTGTCATTGTTGCTTGGCAGGCCCGGGTTGGATTTGAAACCCCCAGCTCTGGTGTATGTGGCTGGCGCCTTAGCAGCTTGAGCTACTGGCGCTGAGCCAGCATTTGATTTTTTAACATATTATGGTACAAGAAATTTTATGTACTGGTAACAAACAGTACCACCCGTATATAGTCCACATTTTTCCCTCAAAAATGTGGGCAAAAGGTACACGTTATACACAGCAAAATACGGTATATCTAAAAGGGGGATTGGGTCAGTTTGATCTATTACTCCAGACTTGAGTCACACACATGAACTGCAGTTAAAAAAAAGGTCAGTAGGGCGGTGCCTGTGGCTGAGTAGGGCGCCGGCCCCAGCCAAACTGCAACAAAAAATAGATGGGCATTGTGGCAGAAGCCTGTAGTCCCAGCTACTTGGGAGGCTGAGGCAAGAGAATCGCCTAAGCCCAGGAGTTGGAGGTTGCTGTGAGCTGTGTGACGCCATGGCACTCTACCAAGGGTGGCAAAGTGAAACTCTGTCTCTTAAGAAAAAAAAGGTCAGTATAGCTTAAAATTAAAGAATGAGCTTAGGTAACATTACTGACTTCAGGTGATGCAATTTATGATAAAAAGTCAGTCTGGGTGCCAAATCCTATGAATGAGAGAAATATAATTTGGATTTGGGGTCCAGATTAGCAGGAATTCAGATGGATTATCTGAAAATGGAAGTAGCCGTATATATGGAAGTTCGTGTTTATAAAGCTTGTGTTGTATATGGGGTGGTGAATGGTTGGAACAGATAACCCAATACTGACAAAGTAAGCAAATGTAATTATCACAATAAAAGCAGAGCCCTTTAGAAGCAAGATGATTTGACTCATTTTCCAAATTTAATTCAGCCCTGAACAACTTTCATGTTTACAGTACTTATATTATCTATGTAGTTTTTCTTTAAATCACTTAATATTTGTCTTTATTGCACTAAAAATGCATTCAAAAATATCTCTATACCAAAAACCGAGTACCAACAATGGTATACAGTACTGTACACAGTACACTCTGGAAATACTGAATCAAGGCAGTTTAACAGGATATTGCTGCTAAAGTCAATCCTTCCATCTTCTGCCACTGCCAAAATCCATGGCCCTCTGACATAGTACTTTAGGATCACCACTATGGACCAGACTGGTCTCTTTTTTCTTAAAAGGGATTATCTTCTTAATACCTATTTATACCACCACGTTTCTAAATTACCAGTTCCCCCCAAAGTTTTAGCTTTTCATTGTCCCCAAAACACTCACAAACCACAGTAATGAATGAAACCCATCATAGCCTTATCTAGTACTGGTTGCTTTTGTCAACTGGGCAGATTAGGTAGGCCACAGACATTTGATGGCTTAGCTGCATTCCACTTCACCAAGAAATTTAATACTTATCAGGGTTTCAAGAAAACCGTGGCCATAAACATCACAATTCATTTCTAAAATGAATTGAACTCCAAACCTTTTTAGAAATTTAAACTTCTAATTACTGTAGCAAGACTCTAGATTTATTTAACCATATCTCCAATTAATCCTAATTTCTGCCACCTAACACCAGCTCACCTATGAAGTGTATCTTCCATTTTTAGTTTAGAATTCTGTATATTCAGTTCAGCTTGTATTAAAAAAATCAAACATTTTAAAAAAATAGAAATGGAAGGTGGAAGCAGTATGACTTTCTTTAAATAATGCAAATATTCAACATTTGAAAAGTTTACTGAAAACTTTTATTGTAATCAAAAAGTGACATTAACGGGATTGTAATGAATTCAGCAAATCATTCTGCTGATATTTTAGAACTGATATCAGCTTTTGCCAGGCAATTAAAAAAATTCAAATGTGAAAATTTCACAGTACAGTAAACTCCACCCCAACTAATTAATGGTAGTTAAAAATAATAGGCCCTAGCAAAACCTCTCATATTACATGGTCACAACTCACAATTCTGTACAAAAGTTCGTGTTATAAAGCTCTGATGTAAAAATCAAATAATCAAGCAGCAATATTTTAAGTGCAGCACAGGGTCTTCCATGTCATTATTTACAAGGCTTGAATCTCTTTACATTATAACAAAATTTAATACAGATGACTTAGTAATTAAGTCAATTTTTAAAATCTGTCCTTTTACACAGTGACAGATTTCACTTTTTGGTCATCTTTCTCCTTCTCCTTTTCTTTATCTTTGTTCTTCTTTGACTTTTTTTTCTTGTGTTTGTGTTTTTGGCTTTTTTCCAATTCTACTTCAGTGCCTGCATGTTTCTTATGCTTCTTATGCTTTTTATGTTTCTTGTGCTTTTTCTTTTCCTTCTTTTTCTTCTTCTTTTTGCTGTCCTGACTTTCTGCTGAGCTGGCACTACTACTGTGGCTTCTGGTCTGGCTTCCAGAAGGGCTATGACTTCTGCTTGGACTAACACTGGGGCTACTTTGACTCTGGCTTCTGCTTATGCCCACCTGGCCAACAACTGTTGTTGTGTCCAGGCTCTCTTTTGCTTTCTCCATTATTTTATCTTTCGGGTCCTTAGAAATGTTTCCTGAAGTTTCCTCTTCTTTTACAGACACATTACTTTCACTGTCACTTTCATTATAGTCTGGTTCAAAGGCAGCTTCATCAGTTTCTCTAGCTAAGTCAGAGGAAAGTCGAGAGCAATGACTTAACTGGGGTTTAGGTTTGACAGCATTCTTGTCAATTTGCCCAGTAATTGGCTCTTTTTCAATCTGTGTCTCTGGTGGGTTAAGTATGTAAAGTAATTTATTGCCACCTGACTCTTTATTGTTCTTTGCTTCTAATACGTGCTTTTCCCGATCCTTGCAAGGATTTTTATCTATAGATTTTGTCTCTTCATTTGAGCGTTTAGTGTCGTAAGTGGCTTTGTGATCGTGAGGCTTTTTGTCTCTTGAGGGACTAGAATTACTTTTTTTGGAATCTCCTGTTCCTTTTTTAGGCAAATCTCTCTCTTCCCTCGGCTTATTTTTCTGTCCAGATGCAGAATCTTTATTCCGAGAAGGAGAATCTTTTCTTCTTGTTAATTCATTCCTTTCATCTCTACGTTTGGAACTTGAATACTCTCTGCTGTCATAGTCAGTTTTTTTGTCTCTACTGGGAGTAAAGTCTTTATTTGAGGAACCACGAAGGGAATCATGCTTATCTGAAGTTCTAGTCTCTTTGGAAGACTGAGACAGACTTTTGAAATTTCCTTGTTCATTCAGACGGTCCAAATTATCTTTCTCTAGCTGAGTGCTGTTCTTCCTCTTTTCAAGGTTTTCCTTTTCCAATACTGAATGATCTCGATCTTTGGTTTTCCCTTTTTCACTTGATGCAGGGTTTTTTGAACTTTTGACCTCATGCTGTATTATTTCATGGCTCACTTCCTTAGTGAATTTCTGAATTTTCTCTGATGGCTCACTTTCTTTCTCAGTATATTTGAGTGCATTTGATGGCTTAGTACTAACATTTTTTATAACACTAGCAGGTTTTCCTACATTTGATATAGGCTGTGTGGATTTAACATCTTCTTCTTCAGATTCAAAGTCATCTTTATCCCATTTGGATTGAGGAACCTGAATCATAATAATAACATCTTCAGCAGGAGCTGTATTGTCATTATTATATTCTTCCATAGTTTTAATGACAGTTCGTTTTGTATCTGTTTTTTCTTCAGATTTCCGCACAGGACTGCCTCCAGTTGAGCTCGTGCTAAAAACAAAAAAAAAAAAAAAAAAAGAAAATATTTTAATGAAGAATTTATTAATTATAAAACATTGATAAACGTAAAAATACTAAAACACAATAAATGTCCTTTCAATGTTTAAAAGCCAATTATTCTGCTCTTAGATACACACGATTTAAGAATATGATTGCAAAAAAACAAATGTGGTACAACCTTATCTTTAACAATTCCTTTCTTTAAAGAAAACTAAAGAGCAAAATCAGCCTAATACCCAGGATCAGCACATTCTTAACTAATGTAAAAGGATAAGCAAGGATAAAATTATATAAAATCCTTTTCCAAAACAAATATCCACACCCACCCACCTACACATCATCAGATACCTGGTATAATCCACAAGAGTTGAGCTGGAGCCTTCAGTCCCGGTTACTTTCCGTCTGACCTTTCCTTTGACTTTTTCTTGTTTAACTTTGCTAGATGTTGATTCCAATTTTTCAGAAGGCTCTTTTGTATTAGGTATGTTTTCTGTACTTCCAATTTTTTTTCCCGTTTCTCTGTTGAGTTTGATTTTTTTGGCTGGAGCAGTTGATGAGATTTTGTCTTTTTCAGGGGTTCTATCCAACTTTTCAATATCAGGTTCCATTTTGCGCTTTGGTGATGGTTTCACTATTTCAGTTACTTCTAGTTTAGAGATTTTCATTGAAGATGACTCAAAATCTTTATCTATATTTTTTTCTTCAGTTTTTCTTTTTCTTTTTTCTCCTTTGTTATCAAGTGGTTTATTTTTCTCATTAGGTTTCTTGGCCTTTTCTTCCTTATTAGTTAGCTTTTCTGATTTGACATCTTTGGAATAGTCCTTCTTTACTTTTTCTTCTTTGAGTGGTTTTGTCTCTTGGTGTTCTTTTGCTGATTTAGAGTGAGCTTTTCTCGGGGTTCCAATGACCTTTTCATCTTTCTGAGAGGAAGATGATGATTTAGAATTGTCAGTCTTTGGAGTCTCCTCTTTGGCTTTTTTAAGTGGAGGTTCAGATCGAGGAGATTTTTCACGTTCTCCATCTTGTTTTTCTTGGAGTCCTTTAGCAGGTTTTACAACATTTTCTTTTTTGGACACAGCAGATCCATCATTTTTCCGTTTGGTCTTGTCACCTTTTGCTTTTGGTTTATCTTTTTCTCTCTTGTCTTTATCAGACACTGATTTAAAAGTGATGGATTCTGCATCCATTGGTTCATCTCTAACAGGTGTAGCATCATCTCTACTTGGGAGGACAAACAATGAGTCTGCTTTATTCTCTTCAACGCCTGTTGGTTCTCTTGATTTCCTAGAAGTTTCTAATAACTCTGGGTTCAGAAAACCTTCACTTTCTTCTCCTTTTCTTCTTTTTCTATGTTTCTTATGCTTATTTCCTTTAGCATCTCCTGGAGCATTTTCAGTCTCCTTCTCTTTTGACTTTGTATTATCCTTCTGATTGTGGCCATCTCTTGTTGAAAGCTTTTCTGGATAGTTGCCAATGTTTCGACTTCTATGACTTTGCCCCCCAACATAATCTTCTCTGCGGCCTCTCGTGAAGGGAGAGTTCCTGATATTAAGTGGTAAAAATCTCTCTGGAGAAAAGTTCTCTCTGTTTGCTGAGGGTCTAGGCTGTGCGCCAGCAGCATAACCTTTATAATATTTTTCATACCACTCTCTATATTTTCTCTCCCATTCTCGGTAACGCTCTTTTTCAAATGGGTCTCTAAAGTCAACACTCCTCCCATAATAAGCTTTCATGTCGTAAGGTGGCGGAACTTCTCTATATCTATTAAAATATTCACGTTCTGTTTCCCCTTGAGGAACATTACGTTTATTAGGAGACTGTCCCCGAAACGCCTGAGGAGATCTTGATCGTGAATGATAGCGTCTATATGGGGGTGACCTTGACCTAGATCGATGATATCCATGAGATCTAGACCGTGAGCGGTAATTCCGACTCTTGCCTCTGCCTCTTCTGGGGTATGGAGGAGATCGTGAATAGGAACGAGAATGTGAGCGGCTGAATGATCGAGAATAAGAGCGTGAACGTGTGGAACCAGATCTTGATTTAGAGTAAGTATATGAACTTCTTGAATATGAGGATCCACTATAGGGAGATTTAGACCTAGAAACAAAAACAAATCAACCGTTCATAGTTGAGAAATATACACAAAATAAAAATACAGAATCTTTGATTCTAGCATTCTGTCCTCACGGTTTCATCTTTCTTTATATCAAGTTTCATCTTAGATGATTAAAGAGGCATAGTGACCTCTACTGAAATGGAATAAAGTACACAAACCAGAGCAATCATTTGTTACAAAATAAAAGTGAAGTCTTAACAATTAGAGTGGAGTGCATTAATGTACCGTGAGTTATATGAGCTAACTAACATTAAACGAAATGCCAATTAAATTAAGCTTCCTATTAAATTATTAAAGTAGAAGTCCATTTTTTTTTGTCCTATGCTGGCCAATAGTCTAGTTTTAAAAGGAACCGCATTTAAGGTGTAAGGCTAAAAATTAAAAGTCTTTTAAACAAACTTCCAGGGAATTTTTATAATTCAGTTTTTCTAGCAGTAAAAGTATCTTCTACCACTACTTCATAATTATACAGGTTAATGTTCCAGCAAGAAGCTGTAGCCTTATGGTGAAAGGGTCCTCAGAGATATTCTTTGGTTATTCTCCTATTTCTTTCCTTCTAAAACATTTCCCAATTATTTCATACTGTAAATAACTTCAAGGGACAAGGGCAATTTAATCCCCATAAACTGCTAGTTCTACACAATAGAATTTACACTGAGACATTATTTCAATAAACAGATATTGGGAAATAAGCTATTATCTTCATTTCTATACACCTAGACCGAATCAGAAAAATTCCGTAAGTGCAATGTTATTTATATCCATAGCTAATCCCTGGATATTCAAAGTCCCATTTGTAATTCTGTTGTGAAGGCTTGCAAAACACTAACCTGGAAAATGAGCGCCTACGCTCCTTTTGAATCTTTTTGTATTCCATCAATTCCTTAGCAAAATCATTTGTAAACTCATCTAGCTTGGACTTTTTCTTTTCCCTAGTAAAATAAAGTTAAAGAGTGAAAGTTAACAAAAATCATTTAAGAAAACTAACAAGACAAATGTAATTAGATCATGAATGAAATGAATGAAATTGCCATTAGTCTTCCACTTTAAAGCTATAAATAACTGGGAATCCCTGAGGAAGTTGCTTATATGGCTTTGGTTTAAGTTTTAGGTGAATTTTCTTGTACTAACCGGAAACACTGGAAAATGTTTCCAAAGATACCTATTTAATGTTATATCAGAAAATGAAAAAAGTGTATAACAATTTTAAAGTAAAATACTTACTCTTCTTTTAGTCGTCGTTGCTCTCTATAGAATTCTTCCCTGGACAAAGGTGGTGCTTGTGTTGTTGGGATGGTATTTGAGTGAGCTGTCTGGACTCCTGATGACACCCAAGGTGTTGATAAATTGGCAGGAGCTGGAGGAAACCCTGGAGGAGGGACACTATACCCAGCAGGTGGTGGCTGGCCAGGAGGAAACTGAGGAGAAAACTGTGGGGGAGGCACACCTGGAGGGAGAGGAAGTGTATGGGGAGGAGGTGGATACAAAGGAGGTGGCGGAACAGGTACAAAGACTGGAGTTGCTGGTAGTGATGGGCCTTGAGTCCTCTGTGATCTTTCGCTGTGGTGTCGCCCGCGGTTTATACTTCTGGAGAAATAAATTCCAAGATATTATTCCTTCAAATTAAACTTACCTGAAATAACTTTGTGTTTTCTATCCATAACTATTTTCAAACTTAAAAACAAGAATAAATTCAACTATTCAAGTAGTATAGAAATGCTGGTAGCACTTATTTGTAAAAGTATCTCTACAACAAAACCTAATTTTTAAGGCCATTTTAGGGACTGAGATAATAAAAGTTTAAAGACTCTTCCTTATATAAACATACCGTAATTAAAAAAATATACATATATATGTATTTTAGAGGCAAGGTCTTGCTCTGTCACCTACACTGGAGAACAGTGGCATAATCACAGCTTACTACTACCCTGAACTCCTGGAGCCAACCAATCCTTCTACCTCAGCCTCCCAAGTAACTAGCAATACAGGCATGCATCACCATGCACAGCTAACCCGGCTGATTTTGAAAATGTGTGGAAAGGAAGTCTTGCTATGTTGCCCAGGTTGGTCTCAAACTCCTAGCCTCAAAGATTCTCTTGCTTTGGTCTCCCACAGTACTGGGATTACAGGCAAGAGCCCTGGGCTAAAAATACTTTATTTAAAAATCCTCTTTTGTGAAGTTCACATTGATTATCGCCCTTTTACCTTGGGGGAAATTAGTGACCTAGACACTAATACTACATTGACTACATTCTATAACAATTTAATTAACATTTAATTTTTTTTTTTTTTTTTTTTTTTTAGAGCTGGGTCTCACTATATTGCCCAGGCTGATCTTGAACTCCTAGCCTAAAGTGATCCTTCTGCCTTGACCTCCTGAAGTGCTGGGATTATAATTATTACTTGCTACTTCCTAATCTATCTTTGAAGGAACTGATAGGAGGACTGTGACGTAGTCCTCCCCTAAATGCCTTTTGTGCCCAAAAGTTTGAATAAGAAAACCACTTCCTATAACCTCGTTTTTTTTTGGAGACAGAGCCTCAAGCTGTTGCCTGGCATCACAGCTCACAGCAACCTCTAATTCCTGGGCTTAAGCGATTGTCCTGCCTCAGCCTCCCAAGTAGCTGGGACTACAGGCACCTGCCACAACACCCGGCTATTTTTTGGTTATAGCCGTCATTGTTGTTGTTGGGCCCAGGCTGGATTCGAACCCGCCAGCCCAGGTGTACGTGGCTGGCACCTTAGCTGCTTGAGCCACAGGCGCCAAGCCCATAACCTCATTTTTTTGAGGAAAAAGTGGGTGAAGATAATATAAAATAGAATAAATACTAGTTTTAACATCTGTAATTAACAACTAAAAATCTCAATGTTTTCTCTCAAAGGGTTAAATAAAAATGTAACACCGTTGGCTGAAGTTTTTTGTACTTCATCGAAGAAACAAAGTGGGCTTTCTTCTGTTAAGCTAAAGGTTCCTTAAATTACAGGCAATTGGTACATAAAGCAGGGGTTAAAATTTTAAGACTCTTTTCAGAGAGCCATGAAACAGAAAACATGAATTCTAGTAAAGAGATGCAATAGAACCTCCACAGTTGATCATCTCCTTAAGCTGACCTAATTTTCATAGACCAGACACACATAACATCTATCTATGTATCAGTACAGCAGGCCTAGTGCCTTAGGTGACTACCTCTGTACGTCAACCAGTTCGTTACAGTCCTTTGGGTGGTCAATTTACAGAGGTTCTCCTGTAGTACGTCTTTAGAAGTGTGGCCACTCTCAGTGAAGCACTAGATGATATTCTTAATATTCTTGTTACAGATATTTGTTTTACCTTGGAGGAAATTAGTGACCTAGACACTAAGACCTATGCCTGTCTAGGGCAAGAGCTCCTAACAATAACCTGGTCTCTTCTTTTGGAAATAAGAAGGTAGAGGATGACCAGGAAGATGAATCTAAAGAGCAATAAGGGGCGGCGCCTGTGGCTCAGCGGGCAGGGCGCCGGTCCCATATGCCAGAGGTGGTGGGTTCAAACCCAGCCCCGGCCAAATTAAAAAAAAAAATAATAATAAAGAGCAATAAATGTAAGTCTTCTTTACACTTTGGCGCTAAAGTAGTTAATTTTCATCTTAAATTGATATCTTAAATATTAACTAGATCTTAATGACTTCCTTCTACTATTCTATTTCTACCCTTTCATTTACTACCCTCCAAAGAAGGTAAATGCAAGCTCATATTCTGCTGTGTGCTAATAGGGAGAAAGTAATCACTGGGAAGGAATATAAATAATGCAATCTTAAAAAAACATCGTTTTTCAAAATACTAAATGTAATTTACTCTTTCTAGACCTCTTTAAGGACAAGTATTGAGAATTTAGGAGATAAAATCAAAATGACCCCCTCTTCTCCAGACACTGCTGTGCTTTAATTTCTTTGTGGTATATTTTTCAGTATGTTGTAAGATCATTATTTTCAGACTTTTAGCATGCCTACCTGTAGCAGCTCCTCTCCCCTCTTCTAATTTGTTGTGGTGGAGAAACCAGATAGCCAAGCTTATTTGAACTGTGTGGAAGAAAAAAGATAAAATAGGCTTGTGTATCTCTCCATGGGCAAATACATGATTTTTCCATGTATAGACTTATTTTAACTTTGAAAACCTTTTCCTAGTTCCTGATTCTTCCTTAAAAAATGTGTTTTTGGTTTTTTTTTTGCTCTGCTGCCAGGCTGGTATATAGTGGTGGATTCATAGATCACACTTATTTTAACTTTGAAAACCTTTTCCTATTTCCTGACTCTTCTTCTTTTTTTTTTTTTTGTAGAGACAGAGTCTCACTTTATTGCCTTCGGTAGAGTGCCGTGGCGTCACACAGCTCACAGCAACCTCCAACTCCTGGGCTTAAGCGATTCTCTTGCCTCAGCCTCCCGAGTAGCTGGGACTACAGGCGCCCGCCACAACGCCCGGCTATTTTTTTGTTGCAGTTTGGCCGGGGCCGGGTTTGAACCCGCCACCCTCGGCATATGGGGCCGGCGCCCTACCCGCTGAGCCACAGGCGCTGCCCCTGACTCTTCTTTTTAAAATGTGTTTTTTTGCTCTGTTGCCAGCCTGGAATATAATGGTGGATTCATAGATCACTGCACCCTCAAACTCCTGGGCTTAAATGATTCTCCTGGAGCCTCGGCCTCCTGAGAAGCTGGGACTACAGGTATGCACAAACATACCTGTCTGACTCTGCACTTGTTTCAAACAGAAGATTGGAGAAAATACTATTCACTTAAAATTAGCTTTTTTCCCCTGAATAACTGTAGAATAGTTAACACTAGAAATGTAGTATATTTTCTGTAACATTTTAATTTATTCATTTATATGGTCTTCCTTATTTATGAGACAGAGAGTCTTGCTGTATCAGTGACACAATCATAGCTTACTGCAGCTTTGAACTCCCAGGCTCCAATAATCCTCATAGCCCAACCTCCAGAGTAGCTAGTTCTATAGGCATGGCACCATGCCTGGTTAATTTTTTTTTTTTAGAGCTGGGTCTCACTATATTGCCCAGGCTGATCTTGAACTCCTAGCCTAAAGTGATCCTTCTGCCTCGACCTCCCGCAGTGCTGGGATTATAGGTGTGAGACACCATGCTCAGCCAATTTTCTATAATACTGTATTTTAATTAGTGTTCTACGATTGCCTTTATCTGTGAGGTATACTATGAGTGTAGGCATTTTAAATATTGAGGTAGGAGCACCACTGCAGTTCTACAAATGAGAAAGTGGAAGCTGCTGTCATGTCTCTAAATCCCATGCTCTCCTATTGATATACTCAGCTGGCCTCTGACTTAACATACTTTATGAGAAATTTAGTTTATCTTTTTTTTTAACTTTTACTTTGACCTACACATGCTAGTGTAAGAAATTTAGTTTACCTTTCCAACAAAAAGATCAAAATTTCAGAATGTTAAGTCAGTCATAAATTGGATTATATAAACAGAAACAAAGGTATAAATAGTATTAAATAAGTCTACTGATTTTTAACACCATAAAAAATCCCATAGAAGACCCAACTGAATTTCAGGGCAGAAAATCACACCCTATTAGCAGTGTTTTTCAACCTTTTTTTCTCTCACAGCACACTTGAACCTATGTTAAACTTCTGCGGTACACTTAAGTTACGTTTATTCAAAAACAGTAAAAAAAGAATATATTACTGTGCTTTGAACTTCTTTCAAAAGTAATTTAATTAATGATCTTGAAAAATTTTCATGGAACACTGGTTGAAAATAACTGCCCTATAGATTTTAATTATATATTTTATAAAACAGACAGTATTCAAAATGAGAAATTTTGTTCGGTAGACTTTAATGTACTCAAATCAAATTTTGATTATCCAAATAAAGGACAGGAAAAAGTTAAACCTATGAGGACAATAACTGAGACTGTATTTAAAATAAATTTTCAAGTAATTTTTATCTACTCCATGGCTGAGCTCCTGTCAAGATCTCCATTTATTAGACATGCAAGTCAGAAGGAACTTGTAAGAATCTGTATTTTAGAGAATTATTCTTTTAAAAAGATCCTCATATAAGCTTGAATTTTGGTACTTTACATAAAAACCATGTTAATCTGGCATATAAAAGATGTTTACAGTATAAAGCCATTTCATAACACCCTGTCTGTAGTTTCTGTTATCTAGTTTGAAGGCAATCATCTGAAGATGAAAATTTTAAATATATACTTACTGTTCCCAACCTGGTCGACCACCACCTGGACGAGCAGTATTTATTCTTACTGGACCTTAGAAACATAAAAAGCAAAATCTGTAAGTGAACATGAAATTGGATGTTAAATAAAGCCAATTTTTTAAAGGTAACAAAAGTCTACCAAAATGATTTTACTCACCAGTTGTGGGGATCAACTGTCCGTGCAGTAACGACTGTCCAAGCAAAGATGGGGTTCCAAGTACAGGCACCTGGTAGCCCTTTAGGAATAACCACAAATAAATAAAGATAATTTTTTAAAAGGAAGCGTTAACAACAAAACTTCACTGCAAAGAACCCCCAAATTTAAGAGCCAATAAAATTTACCTTCTCTTCCATAAGAGCAGTAATTGCAATTGAGGACGTTTTTGGGTGTTCTGATGCGAGAGCTGCAGCTGGCAACATCTTATTATCAGAATCTCTAGAAAACAAATATAATTTACAATACATTAGTCATCAGAAATGGAGAATTGAGAGTATAAGTATGGCTGGGCATAGTGGCTCATGTCTATACTCCCAGCACTTTGAGAGGCTAAGGCAAGAGGGTTGCTTGGGGCCAGGAGTTCAAGTTCTTATCTCTACAAAAATTCTTTAAAAAATTTTTATGGTGATATATGCCTATAGTTCCAGTTACTCAAGAGGCTGAGGCAGGAGGATTGTTTGAGGCTGCACTGAGCTATCAATGCCTCACTGCACTCCAGCCTGAGCAACAGTGAAACTTGGTCTCTTAAAAAAGAAAAAAAAGTAAAAATCAGCCTATTGATCAAGTTTATGCATCACCTGCATTAAGATGAGTTAAGTCAGAGATGATAAAAACTTTTGAGGAAAATGAGAGAGGGGCTAGCTGGACCTTTGAAGAGTTCTTCATACATAATGGAAAAGTGAAAGGAAGAAACCTCTTTCAGGAAGTATTATATATGCTACGTGTAATAGAAACTGGCTCCAAGAACAGAAAACTTGAAAAAAGAAAAAGTGTATCTTAAAAGGACCGTATCATAACAAAAAGAACACAGGATCAAGAGTAAGTTTTATAATACCTCTATCTCTATCACTAAAATAAAGGTGTAATCTTGGGTAAGCCTTAGAACTTTTAGGGCTTATGCCCACTAGAAACCAAATAAAAGGCTAAACTAGATCAGTGGAATTTTTTAAATACACATATAAAGGTCTCACCCTAAAGATTTTGCTTCAGTACGTCTGAAACAGTCCTCTGACATCTATTTTCTAAAAGCTGGATAGTTTTTTAAAGTATCTCTGAGCCATTAGACTACACAGTCAAAGAAAGGGCCGATGAGCAATGCCTGTGGCTCGGTGAATAGGGCGCCGGCCCTATATACCGAGGGTGGCAAGTTCGAACCTGGCCCCAGCCAAACTGCAACAACAACAACAACATCATAGTCCAGTGTTGTGGTGGGCACCTGTAGTCCCAGCTACTCCAGAGGATAAGGCAAGAGAATAGCATAAGCCCAAGAGCTGGAGGTTGCTGTGAGCTGTAACACCGTAACACTCTACCGAGGGCAACAAAGTGAGACTCTGTCTCTTAAAAATAAAAAAAAGAAAGAAAGAAAGAAAAGAAAGAGCCCTTATATTTTCTGAAGTGGTAGAATTTAAGTGTGTTTTCACTACTCCCAGACACATAACTGTGCTCCAAAATAATTATTATTCCTGACCTCTCTACCTCTTCCAATGTTTTTATCATTTCTTCTCTACACATCCAAACTGTTCTTAGTTGTCCCTAAATTTACTCTTTGCTAGTACCATCATTATAACTTACACAAGTGAATTCTCCCACCTCTGAACTACAGAGCTGTTATGGTATGCGATTCCACATTTAATAGGAACAACCTCTAATTGACCTTGGGATTCTTAATCATTTGGCAAGTAAATCACTTTCATTTGCCTCTTCCCTCAATAAGACTAAGTCATTTCTTTCTTTCATTTTTTTTGAGACAGAGCCTCAAGCTGTCACCCTGGGTAGAGTGCTGTGGCCTCACAGCTCACAGCAACCTCCAAACTACTGGGCTCAAGCAATTCTCCTGCCTCTGCCTCCCATGTAGCTGGGGACTACAGGCACCCGCCACAATGCCCGGCTATTTTTCGGTTGCAGTCGTCCTTGTTGTTTGGCGGGCCTGGGCTGGATTCAACGCCAGCTCAGGTGTATGTGGCTGGTGCCTTAGCCGCTTGAGCCACAGGCGCCGAGCCGACTAAGTCATTTCTTATGAGTCATCCCATCTTAGCACAGTGGTCCACTGTTAAAGCAACATTATACAACAATAAAAAAAATGCATTTATTATCTCAGCAGGGTACCAACACCTCCCACCTACCGCCTCCAACTATATCACTGACCTCACTTGTTTTCTAACACTAAAAAATTGAGACTTACCGAAAAGGTCCATCTGATTTTTCTGAATGGACTGATATGGATACTGTTGCAGTTATATCCGGTACAGGAGCTGGGGTAGAAGATGGATTTCCAGGCACAGGAGGGGCCAAGGAAGACTGATTAGACGATAATGAAGATATAGAAGGAGTTGAGTGAGTTGATGAAGATGTCACTGGAATCATCAGAGGATCTTGTTGCCTTGATATTGGAGATCTCATCAGAGGTTGTAGATTCCGCTGAATGAGTGGTCTAGGAGGTGGTATTGGGGGTAGTGGTGGAGGTAACTGTTTTCGTAGTCTTTTTGTATAACCAGTTTCATTTTTAAAGTTATTAACAGCCTATAGATAACAAATGTAATAACGTAGAAAAATGTTATGTAGTATTCACCCAAGTATAAGATTTAAAACTTTTTTTCATAAAAGGGATACAAAGATAAGCTACCTGTCGTAAAAATTTATTGGCAATTAAAGCATCAGGAGAGACATCATTTTGATGACATGTTGGACATGTATGTTCATCTGATTCCAGAAGTGCTGTTCTTATACCTACGTATGATAAGATTTTAAATGTTAATACAAGCATACTAGGAACTAAGTGTGTACAGAATGAATTAAAAAGATAGCTCACATCTGTTTAGTTACGCTACTGTTTTCCAAGCAGAGAGCCCTAATCATTTCGTAGATTAAAAGACTCATGTAAAAAATCTTTTGTCTTAAAACACATCTTTGCTGTAATTTTTCTTATGACCTATGCTATGTTAAAAAGAGAAGTCAAAACTAGGCATGGTGGTATATGCCTACAGTCACAGTTACTTAGGCTAAAGTGGAAAAATCACTTAAGCCCAAGAGTTTGAGGCCAGCCTCTAAAAGAAAAGTGATAGACACATTTAAACAAATCTTTAAAAAGCACTCTGTCCCAAATACTATTTGTTTACCTAGTAACTGGAATACTGTAGTGAACAAAATAGAAATAAGATAATAAAAAACAAAGATTTTACATGGCTAACTTGGGGTTTAAAAAAAAAGCATCATAGGGGTGGTGCCTGAGGCTCAAGGAGTAGGGCGCCAGTCCCATATGCCAGAGGTGGCGGGTTCAAACCCAGCCCCGGCCAAAAAAAAAAAAAAAACAAAGCATCATAGGACATTTTAAAAAATAAGCATTATTCAGGCAAGGAAATGAGACACATAACACAGCAAGCAAGATCAACACTAAATTATAGACCTGATAATTATGCTTCAGGGTAGTAAAAATCAAGTAATAAGTGCTTTGTTAAATCTAAGAAATACACTGAAATGTCTTAAGTGACCTCTTCTTGACCTCGGTCTTCACTGAAAAGGCTTGCAAATAAAGATTTACAGGTATCCTCAGGGGATACCAAAGCCTGCAAATGCTGAAGCCCCTCACGTAAAATAGTGTAGTATTTATATATAACCTATGCACATCCTCTGTATACTTTTCATCTCTAGATTACTTGCAATACCTAATACAATGTAAATGCTATGTAAATAGTTGTTATACCATGTTTTTAAAATTTTAGAGATGGGGTCTCATTAATGTTGTCTAGGCTGGTCTTGAACTTCCAAGTTCAAAATTTTTCATAATTCTTTATTGTTGCTTTGTTATCTCCTCCTCACTCTAAGTATTCCTGATCTGTGTTGGCTGAATCTGCAGATACAGAAGTAAGTATATGGAGGGCTCTCAGCATATCCCAAAATTATCTTTAGAAATTAAAAAGGCTTGGCTAGGGGCAGTGACTTATGCCTGTTAATCCTAGAATTCTGGGAGGCCAAGGCAGGAAGATTGCTTGAGGTCAGGAGATCAAGACCAGCCTGAGTAAAACTGAGACCCTGTCTTTACTAAAAATAGAAGAAATTAGTTAGGCATGGTGTTATATGCCTATAGTCCCAGCTACTTGGGAGGCTGAGGGAAGAGGATTACTTGAGCCCAAGAGTTTGAGGTTGCTGTGAGCTATGATGCCTGGCACTGTACCTAGGGCAACAAAGTGAGATTCTATCTCAAATAACTAAATAAATAAAAGTACAAAGAAGTTATCATTTAAAAATAAAGCAACAAAAACCGACTTCGTCAATAAATGCTCTTGATCAATACTATCAACATTGCATATTTTGATTAAAATTTTTGATTTTGATTAAAAAATGCAATGCTGTTAAGAGCTTTTCTAAGTAAACACAAATATTCTAAAATATGCAGCTTCAAATATTCAGCATTTCTTACATTCATCACAGTAACTGTTTCCACAGCAGGGAATGACAACGGCATCAGTCATAATATCTTTGCAGATGAGACACAACAATTCATCTGGGATAGGATCATCTTCTTCTGAGGAAGAAGATGGCTCCTCTGGTAGGAAGGGTGGTTTTTCTTTCTTCCCAATTGCATACGCTTCTCTGTAAAATAGTTTTCATGTTTTAACACTGTTAAGAACGCAGAGTATTCATTCATACTACATTTTCTACATGGGAATATGTAATTCAGTACACTGCCAAATTAGCTTAGACAAGCGTATCTTCCAAAATAAGGCAGTGGTTATACATGTCCTTCCCCTAAACAAAAAGACACAAAACCCTAAATAAACGTAGCAAAAAGAAACAAATGTGTGCCATAAAAACAACTAAAAAGATCTTAGAATCCGTAACTGTTAAGAACCAACTGGAGGGCCAGAGAGGTAAAGCAGCACATTTAGTGCCATAAAGCTCTATGTGGCGGAGATAGGATCTGACTTAAGTAATATCCTAATCACAATTTTTTTTTTTTTCACAATTTTTTCTACTCTACATTTCTTGAGGGGAGGAGGGCAGAGGGAAATCAAACCAAACAAAACTTCCCTCTCCATATTTTAACAGTACCCAAAACCTGCAAAGGTATTGGAAGTAAACGCCACAAGAAGAGAAACTAAAATAGTTCAACGGAAATTCTGTATCATCACCACATAAATAATAGAATGAGACTTCAAAACCAATGACCTACTTATAATTAGTATTTCAAGAGAGATTAATCTATTAATAGTCAATTAAGAAATATTAATGATTTAAATGGTCAAAAAATGTGTTATAAACATGTGAAGTTACACCTCATTAGACATTCTAGATCCAGTTTTTTGTAGAAATACATTTTGCAGAAATGTTGGTATTAAAAAAAGCTCTTCTCAGACTTCTCACCTCTGCTTCTACACTCCCATCACTGTAAAACATAGGAATTCCTAGAGAAATCCTATTTCATTTAGGAACAAAGTGTGTTTATCTCAATGCTAAAAATGAAAGAATCTCAGCTGTACAGAGTAGGGTACCTTAGGTGTGTTATTTGTGTTGCAGCTGCTCCATAGACATCACCACGATTCCAGAAATAAGTATCAATTTGCTTATGCCCCATTGTTCCCAATTTGTGAAAGAGGAGTCTCCCACTGCCCAAAAGAGAGAAAAGAAAAAAAAAAAAAAAAAAGAGGAGAACAGAGGATAGAAAAAAGAAACAGAAGAAGAGTCTGAGTTGCTTATCAGTGGTGTCAGTGGAGAGGGTGAAAGTTTCATTTAAAATAGTTGGACTCCCATCTTTCCCCAATATTTGCTGGGTTTGGCACAAATGGGCTTTTGTATTTCACCATTCAAAAGCAATGAAGTTAATTATTAGTTAGGGTTCACAGGTGATATTAATTTTTTCAACACGAATTTCTATTCTTTAAAATCTTTTACATAACATGGATGAAGCGGTCTGCTCTTGTGTCTATAAAAATCATCAACTTCAACATACAGTTGTTTGGTGGCATCTATGAAATGTCTCTGAATTAGAACAGTGCAACAACAAACTGCTCTAAGATGAACCACAATAACACAGGATGGTGACTGATAAAAAATAGATGGGGGTGAAGTTGAGGAAGTAAGCAGGGTTGGGAATTTAGGAAAACTAACTGTGAACCAAAACATTGTATTTACTAAAAAGTATTCAAAATCATTAAATTTTTCATAGCACAGCCATTTTCATCATCCCCACTTGCTCCCTACACTACACTTCAACAATATTTATAGCATGAAGCTGAGGAAATCTGTATTCTTACTAACAGTTTATGTTTTTTGTGTGTGGGGAGTGTCACTGAGAATATGAACAACTATTTTCTAAACGATGCTTCTCAAAGTATGTTCTGAGGTCTCCAATCTTCATAATCTTCTTGGAAGAACTGTTAAAAATGTAGAATCATGGTCTTTTCACATAACTTTTAAATAAAAAACTGAGGGCTAAGGGGCCTATCATCTAGAATTTTTTCTGTATGTATGTAAGGTCACTCAACTGGACCAGGATCTTTCAACACATTTTTTTTTTTTTTTTGAGACAGTTTCACTATTTTGCCCTGGGGAGAGTGCTCTGGCATCATAGCTCACAGCAACCTCAAACTCCTGTGCTCAAGTGATTCACTAGCCTCAGGCTCCAGAGTAGCGGGGACTATAGCTGGCTATGGTCCCAACAATTGGCTTTTTTTTTTTTGGTAGAGATGGGGTCTTGCTCTTGCTTAGGCTGGTTTTGAACTCCTGAACTCAAGCAATCCACCTGCCTCGGCCTCCCAGAGTGTTAGGCTTACAGGCGTGAGCCACTGCACCCAACTCAACACATTTTTGTAGAAGATTCTTATGCACAATAGTTACACAACCATAGTCCAAAGGAATACTTAATATTGTGCTGTGTATTATGAGTTCACAACTGCTGAAGATAATCAAAAGGGTAATTCAATATAGTAATAACAGAAGATAATTAAAATGGAGCTATCTAGTTGAACCATGCCACTAGATTTTTATGTCTGTCCATTTTAATAAAAACTGACTCCTAAAACAAAATCTGAATATACATTAAAAATAAACATTAGGTATGTTACAGAGTAATAGCTGATGTAAACTAATGGTTTGTAGATAAGCCCTACTCGTATGCTATAGCCAAACTTATTCAACACACCTCAGTATTTCATTTGTACTTGCCACTTAAACTTGCCTTGACATATTGCAGAACTAATCTCAAGCCTCTTGTTTCTGAAAATGATTACAATTTGTTTTGTTCACTTAAAAAATGCAAGCAGCATATATAATAAGATTTTGTGGGAGTATGTATGTGAATGAGAAAGAAAGCAGGGAATGACAGAAAAAGAAAAAAATTAGAAGACTACAAGGGAAGTGGCACTCACTGATAACAAAAATCCCCAAATCCATTTTAAATTTGCTTTAAATGGAGCAGACTGCAGCCTCATAGAAATGTAACATGTGAAGACTAATGATCTTCGTATACAAAGTACTTAAGGAATCCAACTAGCCAAGTTATAAGCCCAATATTAAAACACTACACCCTGGGACTGACTGTAGCCTCCACAGGTCATACCTAATTTGCGTACTTACGCATCAATAGTTGGTATTGCATATTTTCCAGTGTTGGTAAGCATTGCACCTTTCATATTAGGATCTTTTACTTCCATCATGAAACTTCTGGGAATTCCAGTGCTTTTTTTAATCCTAGGACCAGATTCAAAGTTTTTATCCTATTTGGGGATGAAAAGGAGAAGAGGAAGAGAAAAGGCAATTACCTTTATTTAATAAATCAGTAACATGATAGAGAGCTTACTATTTACATTATTTGTAGTGCTTTACACTGATGATGTTATTTAATCCTCACAACTGCCATGTGAGGTAAGTACTATTATTATTTCCATTTCAGAGAAGAAAAACTAGGCTTGGAGAGAGCAAGAACCTTGTTCAAGCATTAAGTGGCAGAACCAAGATTTAAAGCCTGGCAAATTTGACTCCAGAGGCAATGCTTTTAGCTATTGTAATAGAGAAGGCAATAGTTAATTCTAAAAAACATAAGGTGTACTGAAGTTTCTACTTTGAACTTACCCCGTTTGTTGGGCAATTCTTAATATAATGGCCAGGTTTACCACAGCGGAAACAGGTATAAGATGGAGGTGGTGGACCTAGAGGTTTCTTCATGTAACTAAAAGAGGAAAAAAAAAAATTACATGTACAAGATGACTTTTAAAAAGTGGAATTTTTTACTGGGGGGAAAACCCACCCCAAAAGTTCCTATTAGTAAAACACTTATGAACTTACTTGATTGGGTCGTATTCATGGCCAGATTGCGACATCATTGCTTTAATTTTATCTTCTTCAGAAGCATTGGCTTCAGCCAGATTGGCAGTCTGTTTAACAGGTAATTATTTGACACACACATTAGAAACAGTTAAGACCACACAGCCAAAGACAACACCACTCATCCTGTAAAGAGCAGTAGCTAACTAATCTTGCATAAAAATAGCTATTTACATGTATAACCTGGAAGATGAACTGGGAAGTCCTTAGGTCATTACATGATGTTTGGGTGTCTGTGAGGCTGAAGAAAGTCTTTCTGGGCACACTCAAACCTTAGACCCTGTTTGTACCTTACATTGAGATTTATATACTAATCCTCTAAGAGTTAAAAACTGAGATTAAATTAGAAGAAAAACACTTGTTTTTAAATCATAAAAATAATTCAAGTGCCAGAGCATTAAGATTATAATTTATTTACAACTTGGAGGCAGGGGGTTCAGCAGAATGATAGAACAATTTATGTAGCAGATATTAGAAATCAGAAGTCTTTTTAGGTAGTGGTGATAGTTTCAAAATAAGTGCAAAAGATGTGCATTGAGCATTTGTAATTTTAAATTCAACTCTCCACGTTAATTTCATGAGTTTCATAGCTTTATCTTCTCTGATGTACAATAGTCTAGATATAAGCAGGGTCTAAGGGAGTGATTTCTAATAATTTGAACCTTCAAGCATCTAGCACTCATACCAGTCATTCACTGGGTCTGTTTTTACATTCATCCACAAAACAAGCAACCAGTTTTAACATTTTATTGTAATTTCATATACAAAGATGCTTAACATTAACAGAGCTTAGAACAGTAGCAACATTTACAGAAAACTGGATTACAGATGTTTAACAACTAATTTGTTTGAACCCAAACATTTTACAAATACCTGTAGTTAAAAAATGAAAAAAAAAAAAAAAAAAAATCCCAAAACCTCCCCAACTTCTTCCCGCAAAGAAACAATGGTAGGAATAGACCAAAACTCAAATATGGTCCTTACAGTACATAAGAATAAAAACAGTAAACTATAAGCTACTAAAGATGTTAACTCTATGCTAAACCACTTTGCATTAGAAAACTATAAAATAGGATGGTCTTAGTCCACTTCATGGTTTAGAATGAATTTTAATGTGTTGTTTTCCCAGAATAGGAGCTTAAAAAGCAATTTGTTACTAGGACATTTTGGGGGGATACATTCTAGGGGGAAAGGACACAACTTATAACAAAGCCAAGGACAAGATAGGGACAGCACTAATAGAAAACCCATCTTTTCATTAATCTTCGTTGCTAAATTTGGTTTCACAGTTCTGAGGCAGGGACAAAAGGATTGTTGTAAAACTAGACAACTTCTTTCTTGGCCCTCAAAGTCTGCCTATTCTTTTTTTAAAGGCACAATTTGCAAGTTAAATGTATTTTTTAAAAATGCAATCCCATCACTAGTGCTTTCCCAAACAAAAGATACACATTCTTGAGCAGAAAATGCAAGCAATCTTATTGGAAAACACGGCATATACAAAGATTTCAGGAGGTAACAATTTACCCCTCTGCTAAACATACACATTGGTATATTCCTGCAAACAGCTTCACACACTTACACAATTCATGTAGTCTGTGTTCAAACAAATTAGGTTGTTTAAAACTTTTTCTAATGTAGACAGACTACAAGTCTATAGCATAAAGAAACAACTGTTATCACATTTAAAATATTGACCTTCATGGGATCAATTCAAATATTCAAGAAATAACCATGCAATCGTCCATGTAAAGGAAATCTTCTGTTTTGGCTGCTTTAAAAAGTCCACATAATTTACAGCCAAATCCAGGAAATTCCTCCAGAACCATGTTATAGTTTCCAATGTATAATTAAAATACATATATATATATTAGAGAAAATACTAATTAAGTGTAGCTTCGTGTCTTGAAGTCTTGAAGATGAACAACACTCCAACATTACGCTGAGGCTGACAAAGTACTCCCCTATCTTCTCAAGAAGGGCAACTACTCTTTACAGGATTGTAAAAATACGTACAATGCTTTTGGAAAACACATCCTCCCCCAACCCCTCTTAAAAAAACTGTTTCACATTAAAAAAAAAGTTAGAAAAAGATTTATATTTTCAAGAATATATATATATATATATATATACCTTTGTAAGCTGGGCCAGAGAAATTGATGCAGAAGAGTCATCAATCTGTTCACAAAAAATTAAACACACATTCAAGTTCCAAACTGAAAACATTTTAAAGTGATCATTTAGCCCCTACTGACACTTAATGTTCAAATATTGGGCTTTTTGTTTTCTATAGACTGTTACTTTAAGCCTGAAAGTGTAACTCAACCTACTTCACCCTTCCCTACATATTTCACACGTAGTATAATCAGTTGTGGGGGAAGGGGACTCAATCACAATGAAAAAATGGGGTAAAGTATTATCACACGGAAAATGTTTAGAATAGTGACTGAATACTAATAGTCCCGTGTCTCTCAATGGTCTCTAAATTTGATAATGCTCAAGACAATGTACACTAGAAGAGAGAAAAGAAATCCTTCTAATTTTCCCAGAATGCCATTATACATTATAAAAAAAAGCAGCTCTTTAACAGCTCAGATAATTGTTTTAATAAATGATAGCTCCCATATAATTGCTGCTTTTTTCTTTCTTGAGTATGTACTGCTCAGCCTGAGTAAATTTGTTTATTCTCTTAAAACGAAGAGTAACAAAGCAATAGCAGTTTTATTAAATAAAAAAAAAAAGGTAAAACAAAGGCAGCCTGGGGAAAGGGCGAACAGCGGTCACATCTGTGATGGATTCTGATATTTAGGAAAAACACTTTTTTTTTTTTCCCTTTTTTTAGCAACAGAGTCTCACTCTATCACCCTGGGTAGAGTGCCATGGCATCATCATAGCTTACAGCAACCTCAAACTCCTGGGCTCAAGTGATCCTCTTGCTCGGTTTTTCTGTTTTTGGTAGAGATGAGGTCTCACTCTTGCCCAGGCTGGTCTCCAACTCCTGAGCTCAAGCAATCCACCTGTCTCAGCCTCCCAGAGTGCTAGGATTACAGGCATGAACCACAATGCCCGGCTAAGAAAAAAGAAACTTAAACAGAGCAAATACACTACATACAAGGATATAAAGGGGCTTTAAAAAATATACTTTAAAATGTAACATTAAAAATTTTTATATATTATACAATCCACTAAAATTATTTTAGTATCAGTTTTTTAAAAGAGTTTGTTTGTATAAACACACATACACAGATATTTTTACCAAGTAACCCTGAAAATAAGCTTTCCCTACAGCTTCCTAATGTAACAAGTAGGTTCCTCATTCAACATGTTATAATGTTTTAAGTTTCTCATGCATTACTGGTCAGAACTCTTGTTTAAAATGGAGGGAATGCAAGATGTCTGGATCAAAGAAAAAGTCTTCTTCTGATATTTTTCAACTATCCAGAGAACAAAGAGTATTAAAATAAAAGCAGCATGACTTAAGAGCCTGGAATAGAAATGTAACCAGTCTCAATATGAAGTTCTTGGCCTTGCCCCCACAGTAGGGATTCAATAAATGTAAATAAAAACACTGTTGACTAAAGATAAGGTACATTTCACAAGTATCTTAGGGTTTTCAAAGTTAGTTTGATGTACTTAATTACTGGAATGTTAATTCAGACAAAAGGTTCTCTGCTCCGCGTTGAGGGGCTATAAAAGAGTTCACAATTCACTAGTCCCACATTCCTGATGTACAACTGCATAACCACTTAATTTGTCACTGGTTTCTCATTCTTGCCTAGCTTTGAAGTATTTTTTCCTAAGAACTAACCTCAAGGGGTAAGTAGGAAAAAACTCAGAAGCATACATATAATAAATTCTGACCTACTCAATCTGTTTCAAGAGGGTTACAGTTTATACCAACCTGGAATTGCTTGAATTTAAGTAACAAGGACTGAATAAATTACTGTCAACCATCATTTATACTATGTTTCTAGCCAATGAAACAAATTACTAGCCTTTAAAAATAGCCCATTACTATCTAGAATATAAATACTGGTAATTTTCTTAGAAAGAAAGCAACCAATTATATTAACTTTCTTACCAACGAAACCGAGACATTTCTAAAAAGTCTCCCCAGTTCTGATACTTAAGAAATGACTTGTTTTTATTTTTAAGCTGGGCCTTCTTCATCCTTTCCTTTTAGCCTTCTTCTAAATTTTTATTATACCATGTAGTTATTGAGTTGAAAGTGGTTTCAGATATCCAATTGCACCTAAATCACCTTTTTCCCACCAAGTAATCACTATCACCCCTACATACCTCATAATCCACAAGGTCAAATTTACTACAAATTTAGAAAAGCATCCAATTCTGTTTTCTACATAAAGCAAGGTGTTAAGAAATGAGTGAAAATGTTGACAAAGAATGGCTTAAAAATGATTAGGAATTTATATGTACCAAACATCAATAAAAATAGTGACTCTTAGTGGGATAGTAATGGGTTAAAAAAAAAAAAGTCTGCCACCTTAAAAAATGTCTTTACAAACTGATCAATGCATAGAGCAGACATTAAAATTAACCCCCCTAACCCTGCATCTATTTAAGGGTTTTCTTTCTTCTGGGAGTAAGGATCTAAAATCTCTTGTGCCAATTGTATTTGCTTAAATTTAAAGGATCCTACAAAATCTAATTCTGATGTTCAGTTAGCAGAAAAACACCCATCTTTGGTCTACCAACTAAATAAAATAATGCTGGGGAATATGGAAACAGCCACCCTTGATTAGAGTTGGCTTAAACTGCCAGAAAAGTATGCATTTATTACTTACAATCAGAATAAAAAACATTGGCTAAGGGCATCTTTTTACTGTGCTTCTGTGAATGTGTATAATCCACATGACTTTAAAGCCTCCATAGTTGGGCACTAATTATGCTTGATGAGTATACTCTCTCTCATCCTAAATGTCAGCAAATGAACCCCACGCGAATAAATAATGGGGATAACAGGTATCTAATGTCTTATTTCAGATAATTCTACCTAAAAATTTAAAGCCACTTTTAAAGTCTTAAAAAAAAGAGAAACCTAAATAAGCTTAAAATAAACTGCTTCTTATAAATGTAATACAGACATGCCAGGGAACACACAAGGCTAAAAGAATGTTAACTTTATTTATGAACATGTGATTTGTGTTTATACACATGCTAATAAACAAAAAGGAAGTAATTGTTTTCAAGAAATAAAACTTCATCTGAATTAGTTTAAATACTATATATAAAATGTACTTTATACAAAATGTGTTACATTAACTACTACAGTAACCAGGATAGTCGATCTGATTTGTGCTAGCATTTGGATACATAAAAATCAGTTTTAAACCAATCACCAGCAAAACAGAAACTTGGACAGTTTTTACAGCATTATGCTTAAAAAGAAAAAAAACCCCATATATCCAAAAGAGGGAAAAAACCCCAATACACTAAGACTTTTGATCTTTGAATCTCTATATTTAGTTTCATGAGAACTAAAGGCCATATACTCTAGAGAACAAGTCCAAAGTTCAGATAATCTATGTTGTATTTAAGATTCAATAATTCAAGGTTAGTGAAATGCCTCATACACAAAGATCAGTAGTATTTAAGAAGTATAAAGTGAAATAGCAAGCAATACCCTTGAGTTCTAAATGAAGCTTTCAGACATCTTGTATTGTGTACAATATCAAGCCTGAGCAGTAAAATGTTTAGAGATCCATCAAGTTTACAGAACCCCATTATGATAGACCTGTATTCTAAAACAGATGTTTCACCCCTCAACTTAGAAATGCTGCTAACCTTTTACTTTAGAGCTTCAAAGTCAAAATGGTGTCACACTTAAGGTTAATCTGTGATTACAAAAATTAAGATGTTACCCTGGTTAAGGGAAGTTACCTTTGATAAGCTATAGCTTCCAATAGTCTTAAGAATTAATCAATGTAGCATTTTAGTATCTTCTAAGAGGGAAATATTCCCATTTGGATATTTAAGTTGATTAGATAAAGGAGGGTCTTACAGTAACTCTGCAAACCATGTACTCAATTGTATAAAATCATCAAAAACACTGAGACATATTCATAGGGGGCCCCAATTTCGAGTTTCACTTTATAAGTACAGTTGTAAACAAAGAACAGGAGCTCAAAATTGCCAAATAAAGCAAGACTAAAGAATAAGGGTGCATAAATGGTTTCTGGAAAGCTCTTTTCTATCACGTGTTTGAACTTGGAGAAAGCATCAAACTTTAATAAGCTTTGCATGTTGCTAATGCATTTTTGAGAGCCATCAATCAGGCAGAAAAAAAAAAAACTAACAAAAACTAAGTGATACAACGTGAAAATGGCAAAATATACACTCCAAACATTTTTTATTGCAAGAAACAAAAAGCACACAACAGCCTGTACATACATACAAAATACTAACTATAGACAGACAGATGTAGAACATGTCATCATGTTCATTAGTGTAAAACCTAAACGATCTAAAAAGGATCATACATTAACTGTACAACACAGTGTCATACAGGGAAAATGCTATCATATTTAATATGAAACAGTGTTATGGGCACAAATTACCCATTTCTACAAAATAAGTGTGCAATTTATGCCATAAATATCCATATTGAACTGAGCTGTCATCAAAATACATTTTATTTACAATATGTACTATGATCAGTTGGATATTAAGGTCTAAAATGATTTACTTCACTGCTACATTATAAAGATAAAAGCAATGTGTAGAAAAAGGGTGAGATTGTGTTTTTACATACTGCTTTTGTAGTTGCCATCACTGGTTCAGTTCGACTTCTAAAAAACAAAACAAAAACAACAAAAACTAACATTAGCTATTTATGAACTTTTGTGCTAATGAATCTTACATCTTCAATCACACATTCCTAAAAACATAATTTCCCTTTGGTACAAAAATTTTAAAAGTCAATTTTTGAATGACTGAAGTGCTATGATTAACCTTTACTACCTTTGAACACCTTAAGATACATTTGTGATTTCCCAAACAATTCCATACCAGAGAATTCTAAAGTAAGTATCTGCTGCCACTTACAATAAATGTTTTCTGAAAGGTAGTGCGGCTGAAAACTGAATTATATTTCTCTCCACTTGCTGAATAAGTCCAAATGTAAATTTTCACCCACCAGATTTTCTTAAAGGAAGAGCACTGTTGTCAACGTTCACAATTTAAACCCCTGAGAAACTGCTATGCTCTGAAAATAATTTTCAAATCCAGAAAGAAAGGATGATAGCTATTTTCATTTTTAAAATTAATTGAAAAGAATTCTAACTCCCAGATTTTGAATTGGACTATTTGATGTTTAAAAGAACCCACAGGCTCAGTGCCTATAGCTCAAGCAGCTAAGGCACCAGCCACATACACCAGAGCTGGCAGGTTCAAATCTAACCCGGGCCTGCCAAACAATGACAACTACAACCAAAAAATAACCAGGAGTTGTGGTGGACGCCTGTAGTCCCAGCTACTTGGGAGGCTGAGGCAAGAGAATTGCTTAAGCCCAGGATTTGGAGGTTGCTCTGAGCTGTGATGCCACGGCCTCACAAGGTGACAGCTTGAGGCTCTGTCTCAAAAAAAAAAACAAACCCACAAATTAAACTTGAAAAGAAACTTCTTTAAGTCCACACGTGAATGGCAGCAGGGTTCAGTTATTAAATACAGCCTTTAAATGCTTAGTTTTAGGCCTAAGTTATTCATATCTTAACTATAGAAAAATGTAAGACAGCATCTAAAGGAGTTTCTAGGTCTGTGCATGATTTAGAAGCCCAAATATTAAAAGAAAAAAAAAAAAGCTTTCATTTTCTAGTATTTGCTCAACAAACTCAGAGGCATTTTGTGAAACCAATTTATTACAAATAAAATCCTATTATGTGAACTGGCATGCAATTCTGTGTAAGAGGTAACTTATTTTGCCATGTACTTGATTTCTTTCCTCAAGAGTTTCTGAATATAATTGTACATGAAACCAGCACATTGTACCCCTTTGATTGCACTAATGTACACAGCTATGATTTAATAAAAAAATAATTTATTTAAAAAAAAGTTTCTGAATATAAAAAAACTACAGAAACCGAATGCTTACTATTTAAACAAAAAGGACTTGATAAAGTGTCATTTTACACTACATTGTAGGAATTCCCTTCTTATAATTTGCAATTCTTAGAATCATTTAAAAAAAAAGCACATGCCACTAGATTCACCAAAAATTTACAGATAAAGGATTCAGTTTTTTAATGTTGTTACTATACAGAATATATTACACAAAAGGACCGCCAAATGTTAAGATATGGAAACAACAAATTAATAAGAAAAAATTTTAGAATGAACTCGTGCCAATGAGTATAAAGCTCCAAGAAATAACTTTATTTTAATTCCATTCCAAGAACACACTGCATTTCTCAGGACTGGCAAATTCCAGAAACTTTTTTGATCTAAAGCAGAATAAAATTTGCCAACATTTCAAACAAAGCTACCTAATTTATATTCTTTTCTTTCTTTTTTTTTTAAAGACAGGGTCTCACTGTTGCCCAGAGTGGAGTGCAATCATGGCTCCCTATAACCTCAAACTCCTGGGCTCAAATACTTCTATCTCAGCCTCCTGAATAGTTGGAACCATAGTGTGCCACCACACACAACTAATTTTTAATTTTAATTTAGTAGAAATAGACTTTCTTTATGTTGCCCAGGTTGGTCCTGAAGTACTACTTTAAGCTATTTCCACGCCTTGGCCTCCCAGAGCACTGGGATTACATGTGTAAGGCACTGCACATGGTCAAAGCTACCTGGTTTCTAAGTGGAAATCACTACTCTTTAAATAGCCTAAGTTACTGCCCTTTTCACACATCAGAGTTCTATTTTCATTAATAAAATTATAACAAAGCAGTGAAAGTTAAAGATATAGTTTTTTTTTTTTTTTTTGAGACAGAGTCTCACTTTGTTGCCCTTGATAGAGTGGTGTGGCATCATAGCTCACAGCAACTTCAAACTCTTGGGTTCAAGTGAACTTCTTGCCTCAGCCTCCCAAGTAGCTGGGACTACAGGTGTCTGCCACAGTGTCTAGCTGTTTTTAGAAATGGGGTCTCTCTCTGGCTTGGGCTGGCCTCAAGTAATCTACCTCCTTGGCCTCCCAGAGTATTAGGATTACAAACATGAGCCATTGTGCCTGGCCTTCTTTATTTTTGAGTAATCTGAGATATAACACACAACTGGTATAAAGCAGTAAGCAGAGTCGAACCTAAGCCTGATCCCAGTGTCTATGCAGGGGTGGAGAACCTCTGTCCTAAAATGTGGTCTTTTAACTGAATCTATATTTTACAGAACAATTTTGTCTTCTATAATCCCCCTAGATTGACAGGTACATTAGAACATTAGTAAGTCATAAGAGCTGAACTGACATCTGCTATGCTCATGATTTAGTTCTAACTTCCCCTGACTGATACCAGTACCACACAGGCTGATAGATGAGTTTACAGAGGTCTTGTACACCAGTCTGTTAATCAACTTTTTTTTTTTGTTTTTGCAGTTTTTGGCTGGGGCTGGGTTTGAACCCACCACCTCTGGTATATGGGGCTGGCACCCCACTTCTTTGAGCCACAGGCTCTGCCCTGTTAACCATTTTTTAACAATGGTGTTTCTGTTTGAAGTGTAATTTATGAATAGCTGCACATCTTGGCAGTATTTTTTTTTTTTTTTTTTTTGCAGTTTTTGGCTGGGGCTGGGTCTGAACCCGCCACCTCCACACATGGGGCCTACCCCTTTGAGCCACAGACGCCGCCCTCTTGGCAGTATTTTTAACATCTACTTAACAGCCTATCATGTCAAAGATGGCCAAGAGAATGCTGAAGAACAAAACAGATTTTTAATGAAGATTGGGAATTACAATATTATCTTGTTTCCACTAAAGATAAAGAGCTGCACTACCAACATTAAATAAATTCAATGCTCAATCAGAGTTTTAACATGCATAGGGACCACAAATACTTTAGAGGGAGAGGTGTAAAAGGCTGTGTTGAAAAGATGAAAAGCAAAAACAAAGACAATTCTTTCAAGCAGCAATAAGACCTAGAAATAATGCCACTGAAACAATTTAAAAAGCAACTTATATACTTAGGGGGGAAAGGGAAGCTATTCAATGACGTAGAAATTATGAAAGAATGTGTTGTTAAATTTGTAGGATACTTAGACCTTGATGATATTTCAAAGTACAAACAACTGCCTTTTGCCAAGAACCATGACTAACTGGCAGCATGAATTGGCCTTCAACATAACAGAACTTCATGCAAAAATCACTTCAGTGAATTAACGGATACCACTGACTCAGCTCAGGTTTTATACTTCATAGGGATCCTGACAGAAGATTTTCTTTGTTGTGAAAAGTTACTTGCTTTGGGCACTCTTGCAAACAGAACATAGGGAATAGTTGTCTTCAACAACTTTCCCAACAAATGTTGTGAAGTTGGACTGAATTTGGGTAAGTGAGTTTATGTACAGATAGTATATCTTCCCTGACAAGAAAACATGAAGGTTTACTGCAGATAAAATAGTATTAACAGATCCAGATGTTTTTATTTCTTTTCCTTGTATCTTGCATCAACAAAATCTCTGTGCTAAAGTTACTATTTTAAGTGACACTTTGCAACAAGTTGTAAGTATTGTTAACTACATTCATGCAAATGCAACAAGGCAACATCAGTTTCATAACAGGCTAAAGTTGAATGAGGTATTCAGAGCGGATTTTCTGTATCTTAAGAACAGTTGGTTATCACAGGGATAGGTGTTAACAAAATTTTTTTTTTTTTTTTTTTTTGTAGAGGCAGAGTCTCACTTTATCGCCCTCGGTAGAGGGCCGTGGCGTCACACAGCTCACAGCAACCTCCAACTCCTGGGCTTAGGCGATTCTCTTACCTCAGCCTCCCGAGTAGCTGGGACTATAGGCCTCTGCCACAACACCCGGCTATTTTTTTTTTTTTGTTGTTGCAGTTTGGCCAGGGCTGGGCTTGAACCCACCACCCTCGGTATATGGGGCCAGCGCCCTACTCACTGAGCCACAGGCGCCATTTTATCTTTGTGAGAATAGACAGTTAAATTTTATGACGAACAGAATCAGCAATGAAGATTATTGGAAGATTTCTATAGAAATGCAGTGTTTTTGTGTGATACCATATCAAATCAAAACAACCTACTTCTTTGCAAGGTAACACTAAGTCAAGGCAAAAAATTCAAGCATTTCAAAAAACACTATGCTTTTTCAAAACAATTCTTCAGGCTGGCTGCGGTGGCTCGTGTCTTAATCCTAACACTCTGGTAGGCCGAGGAGAGTGGATCCATTGAGCTCAAGAGTTTGAGACCAGCCTGAGCAAGAGGGAGACCCCTACTCTAATAAAAACAGAAAAACTGGGCGGCGTCTGTGGCTCAGTGAGTAGGGCACCTGCCCCATATACTGAGGGTGGTGAGTTCAATCCTGGCCCCGGCCAAACTGCAACAAAAATAGCTAGGCGTTGTGGCAGGCACCTGTAGTCCCAGCTACTCATGAGGCTGAGGCACGAGAATCACCTAAGCCCAAGAGCGGGAGGTTGCAGTGAGCTGTGATATCACAGCACTCTATGGAGGGCGACAGAGTGAGACTCTGTCTCTAAAAAAATAAATAAATAAATAAATAGGGTGGTGCCTGTGGCTCAAAGGAGTAGGGCACTGGCCCCATATGCGGGAGGTGGCAGGTTCAAACCCAGCCCCGGCCAAAAACCGCAAAAATAAATAAATAAATAATAAAATAAAATAAAAGCTTCATTAAAAATAAATAAACAAATGAATAAAAATAAAACAGAAAAACTAGCCAGGAGTCATACTAGGCACCTGTAATCTTGAGCTACTTGGAAGGCTGAGGCAAGAGGACTGTTTAAGGCCTAAGAGTCTGAGGTTGCTGTGAGCTAAGCTGATGCCATGGCACTCTACCCAGGGCAACAGACTGAGAAACTGGCTCAAAAACAAAAACAAACAGAAAACCCCAAAAATTCTTCAAAAGGAAATTCTGGATGAACACTTTCCCTAGTTGGCAAAAGTCACTGATAAGCAGAATGATAAATGAGAATCATTTGAAGAGCATGCAGCTGTTAAAGACCTATTACTACGAGAATACAATGAAAGGTTCACTGACTTTGAGAATCATGACATCATATTCAAGTTAGCATTTCACCCATACCTACTTCATATCACCAAGACACCTAAAGAACTACAGATGCAATTGAATGAAAAATTTTCACTAGATGGCATTGTAAAGTTATTGTTTGATGGCAAAAAAGCTCTAATTGGTTCGGCGCACATAGCACAGTGGTTACGGCACCACCACACACACGGAGGGTGGTGGGTTTGAACCCGGCCAGGGGCAGCTAAACAACAATGGCAACTGCCAACAAAAAATAGCCAGCCATTGTGGCAGGCGCCTGTAGCCTCAGCTACATGGGAGGCTGAAGTAAGAGAATCACTTAAGTCCAAGAGTTTGAGGTTCCTGTGAGCTGTGACGCCATAGTACTCTACCAAGGGCAACAGCTTGAGACTCCGTCTCAAACAAACAAACAAAAAAAGGCTCGGAGCTCGGACTGAAATATACAAAAATGCAGTAAATACACATACCTTTGACAACGAGGAAAAATACTTTCTTGCTTTTTAGTCACCTATTGTTGTCAACCTACATTCTCCTACCTAATCCAAATCAAGATACCCTTCAGCCCACAAACAACTGATACTCATCTAGAGGATCAACTAAAACTGTGCCACCAAATATTCAAATGCAAAAAAAGAGGGAACAAATATTCAAATGCTTCACAACAAAAAGCAGATATAACAAGGTCATTAAATTTTAAAATTAACAGTTTCCAATTTTGAAAACAAATACATAGTAGTTAAAATTTTTACAAAATAATGTACATTTTTAAGTATATCAAATTGAAGTTTCTTTCTTTCTTTTGAGACAAAGTTTCAAGCTGTTGCCCTGGGTAGAATGCCGAGGAATCATAGCTCACAGCAACCTCCAAATCTTGGGCTCAAGAGATCCTCTTATCTTAGTTTTTCTATTTTTAGTAAAGATGTGTGTCTCACTTTTTGCTCAGGCTGGTCTTGAACTCAAGAACTCAAGCAATCCACCTCCCACAGTGCTAGCATCACAAGCCTGAGCCACCACACCCGGCCAAATTGAAGTTCCTTAAATGTGCCTTATTTGATTAAATCCTTCCAATATGAAAAAGTTCCCCATCTGTCTATGCTCATAAATCCTATGTAACTCCACAGCCTCACAATCAAAGCTCCTTTGATAAAAAAGCGAATGTTGACCCTTTTCTGAATATTCTTGAAGTACAAGAGATTTCACAAATACTTACATAACATATGTCTTGCTTGTAGATTTAACACCTCCAATGGGAATTCTTCTAACAATTACAGATGAATTCTTAGGAATTAGAGCGTTATCATCAGTATATTCTGTAAATAAAAATATAGTCGGATTTCTATTTGGAGATTAAAGTATCCAAGAATGAGAAAACTTCAACCAATATAAACTTTATGGGAAATGAACTTAAAGATAGAAATATTAACAAGCACATGTTCCTTGCATCTAAATAATGTCAGAACAAAAAATCCAAAGCCACATGATTCTCTTGTGAGGACACCAGTGTGAATAGGTTCTTAGATCTAGCACCTCCACTTCTGTGGAACTCCAAATCTCAGTAAGATTTAGTGTATTTAACCAGAAATGCTGAACATGTTAACTATGAGAAAAAGCTATTATTTAGAATGAAGACATTCTATTTTTCCTAGACCCTAAACATGAATTGAGTATTATGATCCCTGCCCCTCATGAACCTTATTGGGGAAATCAATAAAAATTGAATTATGCTAGGTTATAAATAAAAAGGATTTTCTAACAAAGAATTAATGGTGGAATGCAACTTTGGGTAGAATGTTGATTCGAAGAAAGCCCCTCTGAGGAACTTACATAGGATACTTTAAGATTGAAAAGGAGAGCGGGGAGGAGTGAATGGATAAGGAATATTTCAGGCAGAAGAGAAAAGCATGTGAAGAAATGACTCAAAAAGGCCCAATGAGCTGAAGAAAATGAAAGAATAATGATATGAAATATGACTAGAAAGGTATAGGTCACATACTGATTTATATTTTGTTTCTAATTCTAAGTACAAAAGGAAGTCATTGAAGGATTTTAAACAAAGTGATGATAAGATATATATTAAAGAAAAATAGGTTACTCTGGCATCTACGGGGAGAATGAACTGTAGGTGAACAAGAGTAGAAATGGTGACTTAAGAAAGAAGCTGCTAAATAATTCAGGTAGAGATAATGACAGCTTTTTTTGTGTTAGGATGTGTCAGAGAAAAATGGAGACAAGAATGGTTTCAGGAAGAATTGACAAAGCTTGCTGATGGACTGAATATTGGGAAGATGAAGCAGGTGGAATCAGGTCAGAAGGAATTCCTGGATTCCTGTCTTTAGCCACTAGATAAACAGTGATGTCACTTTCTGAGACGACCAAGAGGGAAGATGAATGGATCCTATTTTTCTACTCTTTGGGCTATTATTATTTACAGTACTCTGGACGAATGAAATTAAGAAATTAAACCTTAAGTATGGTAAAAAGATCTGCTAAGAAAATAATTTAGAAAAAGAAACTCACTACAAGATGCAAAAACATATTCATCTCCTTTAATCATATAACCAGACATCAGGGTGCACTCTTAATATTTTTACTTTCTTAAATTATTTAGCAGAGTGTTTGACTACTTCTGTTCTTCCAATTTTTTGAATCTTATGAGCTTTATCATTTTTAGTCATATTGCTATCAGTATTTTCCTGCTTTAAACTAAACTGCTCAGGCTAGAGTTTTTTTCAGTATGTTTAAGTAGTAAACTATATTTCACAGGCATTCAACCAGAATGATGTAATTTCTCAGATTTAGGTATGCCAGTATAAGACTATAATCACTGTCTTGGGTAGTTCGTGATAATCCCAAATTCCAAGCAAGTTCTGAGTCAGAAAAATTGGGAACAGCAGAGATGGGAGATGTTCAAAAAGTTAAATCCAGAAACAAAACAGTGTCAAACACCTGACAGGAAGTTTCTGAATATCTAATAACTCTCAAATGTACTCACAATAGCTTTTGAAGACAGCCTTTTTTTTTTGAGACCAAGTTTCACTATGTCGCTTTTGGTAGAGTGCCGTGGCATCACAGCTCATAGCAACCTCAAACTCTTGGACTTAAATGAGTCTCTTGCCTCAGCCTCCCAAGTAGCTGGGACTACAGGCGCACGCCACAACATCCAGCTATTTTCTGTTGCATTTGTCATTATTGTTTAGCTGGCCCAGGCCTGGCGGGAGCGCCGTAACCACTGTACTAGGGGCGCCTTAACGGACAGCTTATTATTTTATCAAACTAAAGTCAGGTACCCAATGCTCCTCAAACAGCTGTTCTGACTTTTTAGCTATTTTTTTTTTTTTCTTTTGTAGAGACAGAGTCTCACTTTACTGCCCTCGGTAGAGTCCTGTGGCATCACACGGCTCACAGCAACTTCCAGCTCTTGGGCTTATGTGATTCTCTTGCCTCAGCCTCCAGAGCAGCTGGGACTACAGGCACCGGGCACAACGCCCGGCTATTTTTTTGTTGCAGTTTGGCCGGGGCTGGGTTTGAACCCACCACCCTCGGTATATGGGGTGGGCTCCCTACTCACTGAGTCACAGGCGCCGCCCTGTTCTGACTTTTTAAAACCCGAATTACAATGACTTCCTATCTCCTAAAAATTATCTTCACACTTAAAATAGTCTATTAGCTTCCAAAGATCCTTTCTCCTTTCCAGTTTAGTTTTTGACCCTCAAACCAGAAGGCATGGATGAAATATAAACAAGATAAGGGTGACTCAGTGGGTAGGGCGCCAGTTCCATATACTGAGGGTGGCGGTTGTTCAAACCTGGCCCCGGCCAAATTACAACAAAAAAATAGCCAGACATTGTGGCGGGCGCCTATGGTCCTAGCTACACGGGAGGCTGAGGCAAGAGAATCGCTTATGCCCAGGAGTTGGAGGTTGCTGTGAGATGGCACTCTACCAAGGGCGATAAAGTGAGACTCTTAATCTCTACAAAAAAAAAAAAAAAAAAAAACATAAATCTGAGAAATGGAAAAAGTCTTCTAAAAATATTTCATACTCAGCTTCCAAATCTCTCACACTAAGTTCGAATAAAGGTTGTTTTGTTGTTTTTCATGGGTCAGTGCGCAGAAAAGTATTAAAGTGTTTCACATAACAAAATATAGCTCAGAAACAAACAAGCAGGATTCTCAAATCTACAATAAATATAATTCTGATCCAAGTATTTTAGTATCATCAAGAGTACCATCAAGATTTAAGGGTCCTAAACACAGATTCCCAAAGCTATAAGGAGAGTTTTATATTACCATTATATATTAGATCATTTAAATATTAATTCAAAAATAAACGAATTATCAGCATTCTCTCTTAGGCAATCGCCTACAAAACTGTATGTTACAACCATGTCACACCTTAAGCCAAATTAAATTCAATAAATAGTGCTAAAATCAAGTGGCATTCTACTCAATGCCTGTGACACAGGATACTATTTCCCATACAAGTACTTAAGTAGCAACCCTCTGCTCTACTACTACTACTAACCTTTTCTCCCCTAATCTGAAAGTGACATAGAATACTATAAATTTTCTTCCTCACAGATCACTTTTCTTAACCCTTTTCCTTAGAAATCTAACTATGTTTTCTCCAATAAAGGGCAGTTCACACAAACATAAAAACAACGTCTGCTGGGCAAAGCACTTCCCCCAGGGCTTGGCTTATGTATTACATATTTCCTGGAGTACAAAAATAAAATAACACAGGCTCACAAAACTCCTTATGGATAAGATTCTTTCAGCTATAACATACTCTATTCTAACAAACTGTGTTCAACTGTTAGGTTAAAAGGATGGATAAAGCCTAGCCCCAAATGAATCAATCATGCCATACTCTGATAAAATATGAAACTTGTAAGTATACAATGACTAAAATTACCTCAATATCATTTAATTTCATTTACATGGTCTTTCATTCAGAAGCATTCATTAAAATGTCAAGATGGCCTGAAGTTCTCACAAATCCATCTGTTCTGTGAAATGTGACTATTATAGGATGCTGTTGGTGGACGATTACAATTAGCAAAGGGTATAACACTTGTTTTAAAAAAGGAAGGGAAGAAGACAGTATTTAACATATTATGCCAGCAAAGTTCTTCCCTAATAAGAATATTTTTGAGTCAAAATATGCCAGCACTGCCTGCCATTCCTTAACCTAACAGAATTATGTCTGTGTGGTAAATGGAAACTGGTCTTCTACACTACAAGATTTACTCCATTTAATGAACTACAGGCTAGAATGGGAGCTTTCTCATTTCAATCAAAAAAATCCATGTCACACCTTAAGCCAAATTAAGTGATAAAAAAAATCCTAGCTTCATTAAAACTTTACTTCTCCTCCTCCCATTGACAACTCTCACAAGACTGATTTTCTGAAACTACACATCAGCAATACTGTTCTGAGAAAAGGAAACCAAAACAAGTTCAGAGACAGAAAAGACAGGTTGTCACATTTCTTTACTGTTAAATTCCCAATATAAAATACTTTTAAAAGGGAGGAAAAAAACTTAAAGATGGAGGGGATGGGGAATCTGCAGCCTTGGAGCCACATAGGGCTTTCTGGATCCTTGAGTTCCACCTTACGACCGCACACAAATTTTACTGAACAAATCATTTTTAAAAAGGGATTTGTCCTAAGGGACCACGTTTGGGGATCTGGAGGGCCACATGTGGCCTTGAAGCTGCAGATTCCCCCCATTAGCTAATCTGTACTCTGGTAGCAGTCATATTTTTCAGTATCCTTGTATTTATGAAGTCATATAAAGTCCAGCAATTACTATTTTAAAAAAGAAAAATCAGGGGGCGGCGCCTGTGGCTCAAAGGGGTAGGGCGCCTGTGGCTCAAAGGGGTAGGGCGCTGGCCCCATATGCTGGAGGTGGCAGGTTCAAACCCAGCCCCGGCCAGAAACTGCAAAAAAAAAAAAAAAGAAAAAAGAAAAATCAGTATCTCCGATCTTTACCAAATTGCTAAATTTTAAGAGTAACGTGATGAACTAATTACTGCATTACTAATTAATTACTGTAACACTAATTCTGGAATTTACACACAAGAGTGGTCAGATCAGAACATTTTAAGTTTCAAAAACAATTCCAACACTGATTAAATCCTCAAAAATATTGAGGTACAGATCTCTTCTCCACAACACAGCCAACTCTAAACAAATAAATGGGGGAGGGAGGAAAGAGAGGACATACAATTTCCCATTAAACTCCAAAACGTTGTTAGGTTATAAAATTAGGGAAGTATCTCTACCGTTGCTTTAACATATAAGAATCCTCGCTCTCCTCCGCGCCTGATGAAAACAAGTTAAAGATGCCACAAGGCAAGAACCCAAAGAACCTGTACAGCAGCCCCCCTCCTCTCTTTTCATTTAAAAAAACATCGTGAATAATCAAGACTTCCATGCTTTGGGATTAGCGTGTTACAGATGACTCAAATATACAGAAACCAAACAAGCCAGTTAAACTCCAAATCCGGATGCAGCAATCCTTGGCTATCAATGAAAAGTTGTATCAGAAGTATCAGAATCAACAGTCCCATAAAAGACATAATGGCGGTTAGTATTCTGCCAGCACCGTACAACTAGTATCTGTCTTCCACCAGCGAATAGGCGGAGCCCCTGTGGCTCTTACCTTCTTTCGTCTGCGCGTTGGTGATCTGCAGGTCGCAGTCGGCAGCTTTCAGCTTCTCTCTCCCCATAATCTGCTTCTTTAAGTCGCAGAGGGAGATGTGGAGCCCATCAAAGGTGACGGTATCATAGTTGAGTTTAGAGGAAAATTTATAATGCACACAGGACATGGTGCCAAAGGATTCCTAAGGTTCAGCGAGGAGACGTGGACACTCTCAATATATGTATATTTATAAACTTAAGAGCAAAATATGTACACACACAAAACACTCAAAGACACTGAAGGACCCTAAGGCCTCAGATTAAATACCCCCCAACCACAAGCAGGGGTTCGTAAGAACAATAATCCGGAACCCCCCAGATACTCAGAATCACTTCATGTGGGAGGAGGAGGACAAGGACGGGGAAGTGGGGAAATCGAGAATCCGCCAACGGGCACAATGTCACCCGGCTGGGTCCCCCTCGCTCATGCTAAGGGCCAGCAGGAGACGGGGGACAGGCGGTGCAGTCAGTAGCGGTCAGTCCACACGTTAAGAGTCCGATTGACCCCACGGGGTCAGGGGTCCATAGCGCGGCCGCACCTCCCAGTTGGTCTCTTTTTCCGTGGATTGGGGTGACCCAGGCCCCGGGAGAAGGTTGAGGGGAGAGGGCCTAGGCCCGGAGTCCACGAGCGGCCTCTCGCCTCCTCCTGGCTTCCGGACGACCGGCGTCAGCTTCCCCAGGCCCAGGCCCCCACCACACACAAACCCCTTTCGCCTGCTCCCCGGAGGCCGCGAGCGACCCCGCGGCCTAGGCCGAAAACGCGCGGTCGGCGGAGGAGAGGCCTTTCCGCAGGCCGCACTCGGCTCCGGCTCCGCCTCCCCCCCGCCGCCGCCGCCGCCGCCGCCGCCTCAGACACAAAGCCGGTACTAGGCCTCACTAGGCCTCGAAGCACTTCCTCACCACCCCGGGCCCCAGCCAGCGGCCGGGTGGCTTTGGCGGACCCCGGGGACACCGCCGAGGATCCCTGACGTTTCCTCTCGCCGGATCCTCCGCGCTTCTCTCGCCTTTCGCTCCCGTCGGCTTTAGGCCCAAGACCGCGAGAACACGCCCGGAAACCGCCGGGCAGCGGCAAGGGCTTCGCTGGCTCCCTTTTTGTTTTGCCCCCCTGCCGCTCTGGGGCCCTCACCAGGCGTCGGCGACACCTCCAGGCCAGGCACTATGGCGGACGCGGCCTGGCTTCGGGCGAGTGCCCCACTCCGGGGTCTCTTAAGCAGGGATTGCACGGGCGGCGCGCGCGGGGCGGGGCTGGCGTGCGCGGATAGGCGGGCCGAGGGGCGGAGCCGCTGGCGTCACAAAGCGCACCGGCCTGCTCACGTGACTTTATGCTTTGTGACTCCGGAGCGCGGAACCAGAACCAGGCTGGACAACGGAAGAAACCACCTACCTCAAAAGGGAGGGGGAAGCTGTAGCGTGAAGAAGACTGGCTCACAGGGCGATTCCGGGAGGGAGGCTGGTAGACCAGGCCCTGCCACGCTGGTTTCCAGTGCAAGAGGGGTGACGGACAAACTCCTTCTTCCCGGCTTGACCCTGTCAGTTTTTACGATCTCTGCAATTTAAGTAAGCATTATGGTCGCTAGGCAAGCACTCCCTAGCTTCCTCTTCAAACAAACTGGCAACTTTGAACTCTTCCTAAGTGGCAATTCCGGAGCAGTCGCTGCCTAGAACTGATGACAGCTCCCACCATCATACAGATTTATTTACCTCCTTTCTATGTGCTAGGCACAAGGCTGAACCGTTTAATAACATTGCAGGCTTTGGAGCCAAGTTTTTGAGTTGGATCCCTAGCTCTGGGGCTCTAGATTAACTCTGTTTATTTCCTTGGCTAAATGCCGTTAAAAGTAATACTTAGTTTCCTGGGTTGTTATGAATTAAGAGAATACAATTCCATAGTTTAAGACCATTCCCGGCAAGAGGTTCAAAGCACTGAAATAGATGTGGCTTAATAAAGTCAATTTAACAACAGAAAACCTAAGTGGTCAACATTACCATTACCTCCAAATTATAGACAGGAAATCATAAGCTTTGCAGAAGGAAATGCCTACTTGCAACCCCGTCCCATTTCTTTTCTTTCTCTTTTTTTTTTTTTTTTTGAGACAGTCTTACTAGGTTGCTCAAGTTAGAGTGCAGGGGCCTTCTCAATTTAGCTCACAACTTCAAACTCCTGAGTTCAAGAGATCCTCCTACCTCAGCCTCCCCCGCAGCTGGGACTACAGGCACCCACTAAAATGCCCAGCTAATTTTTTTTCTTTTTCTTTTTCGTTTTTTGAGACAGAGCTGTCGCCCTGGGTAGAGTGCGATGGCACCACAGCTCACAGCAACCTCCAACTCCTGGGCTCAAGCGATTCTCTTGCCTCCGCCTCCCAAGTAGCTGGGACTACAGGCGCCCAACACAACGCCCGGCTATTTTTTGGTTGCAGCGTGGTCATTGTTTGGCGGGCCAGGCTGGATGTGAACCCGGCAGCTCAGGTGTTATGTGGCTGGCGCCTTAGCCGCTTGAGCCACAGGTCCCGAGCCTAATTTTTTCTATTTTTAGTAGAAATGAGATCTAGCTCTTCCTCAGGCTGGTCTCCAACTCCTGAGCTCAAGGGATCCTCCCGTCTGCATTTCTTCCCTGCAGAGTGCTAGGATTACAAGCATGAGCCCACCGCCCCTGGCCCAGTCCCTTTTCTAATTACAAATGCCAAGAACTGGGGAGGAGGGAGGCATGGGGGAATTATGTCCATAAAATGAATATAATAAAATTATGTTAATAAACCGTAATAATCACTATTGTTTACAACATATTCTTTGTTCTCTCTGAATCTTACAGTCCAGACTCTGAGAAGTTAGGCAACTGAGAACAAGATGGTACAGCCAGGAAACAGAGTTTCCCAGAGACTTCCTGAATGCACACTCCAAATTCTTACTGAATTTGATTTAAAAATTTTTTTTGTTTGTTTGTTTTGTAGAGACAGAGTCTCACTTTATGGCCCTCGGTAGAGTGCCATGGCCTCACACAGCTCACAGCAACCTCCAACTCCTGGGCTTAAGCGATTCTCTTGCCTCAGCCTCCCGAGTAGCTGGGACTACAGGCGCCCGCCACAACGCCCGGCTATTTTTTGGCTGCAGTTTGGCCGGGGCCGGGTTTGAATCCGCCACCCTCGGTATATGGGGCCGGCGCCTTACCGACTGAGCCACAGGCGCCGCCCCTGAATTTGATTTAAATTAAACATCATCTTGTCAGTCAAGCCTCCTGAGGCCATCTTATGTAAATAGGATGATGATTATTCTCTATCACTTTATTCTTTTTCTTCCTAATGCTCACAATAAATGACTCGGTCCATATTTACTTTTAGTTAACTATTTCCCCCACCCCCAGCTAGAAGAAGATTTTATCTTTTTCTTTGTTTTTGCTGCATCAGATCTTAGAACAGTGCCCGAACATAAGTAGGTGCTCAGTAAATATATGTGGGATAACTAGATAAATTTTCATGTAATCTATAAGCATGCTATGGCAATAGGATTTTTGCAACATTTGAAGATAGCTCTGGAGATACAAACACAATTTAACTCAACCACCCATGTCGGTACTTTTCATACATAAAAAATTGCTTTCACTTTATTTTCTTTGCTATTCACCTCAAATTTCTTGCTTTCTTCAAAAACCTCAATGCGAAGGAAAGGAATCCTCTGCCAAGGTGGCGAATCTAAAACTTTCACTAGTCTCTGACTCTTTGTGTCTTAAAAGCCTAATTTAATCCTCCTGATGGATTTCAAGGTGGGACACACCCTTAGGGTGGATCAGAACTCAGAGGAGGAGCCTGTGTCCTTGGTTTGAAGGTAGTCAATATTATAATTTATCCAAGCTTTACTTGAACTCTTTGTTCACCCTGGCCACTCTAACTTACAGACTTCACATCATACCCACACCAAATTGGTCAAAATATGCTCACAGTCCATGGTAAATATAATGAGATTTAAGTCAAGTCACCGGGTTGACATAATGCTACATTTGGTCTATTTAATTAAATTTCTTTACTAATCTTCAGTTTGTAATTTTCTTTTGGTAACATGGAGCTGTTTTCTCTACTACTTCTCTACCCACCACCAAAATGTTTTTTTTTTTTCCTCACCACCATACTATTGAGGAGAATATGTTTAAGGGTTTTTTTTGTTTGTTTTTTGAGACAGAGTCTAACTATGTCACTCTCAGTAGAATACCATGGCATCACAGCTCACAGCAACCTCAAACTCGCGGGCTTAAGTGATTCTCTTGCCTCGCAGTAGCTGGGACTATAGGTGCCTACCATAATGCCTGGCTGTTTTTTTTGTTATTGTCATTGTTTAGCAGGCCTGGGCTACTAAGTGCCCAGTGCATGTGGCTGGTGCTCTAACGGCTGAGTTATGGGTGCTAAGCCTTTCTTTTTTCTTTTTTCTTTTTTTTTTTTTTTGAGACAGAGTCTTACTCTGTTGCCCTAGCTAGAATACAGTGGTATAATCATAGTTCACTGTAATTTCAAACTTCTGGGCTCAAGATTCTCCCTCCTCAGCCTTTTGAGTATCTAGGACAGTGGTTCTCAACCTTCCTAATGTCTCCACCCTTTAATACAGTTCCTCATGTTGTGGTGACTCCCAACCATAAAATTATTTTCGTTGCTACTTCATAACTGTAATTTTGCTACTGTTATTAACTGTAATGTAAATATCTGACATGCAGGATGTATTTAGGGCAACCCCTGTAAAAGGGTCGTTTGACCCCCAAAGGGGTCGCGACCCACAGGTTGGGGACCGCTGATCTAGGACAACAGATGTGTGCCACCCTGCCTGGCTGTTTACTTTATTCTTTTGTAGAGGCAGGGTTTTGCTATGTTGCCCGGGCTGGTAGCAAACTCCTGGCCTCAAGTGACCCTCCTGCCTCAGCCTTCCAGACATAGTGACTGGCTCCTGACCACCGATATTTTCATAAGCCCCTAAAAAGCCTACAATGAATGATGCATTCCTGTCTAAGCTCTTCATAATGGAGCAATTCTGCATCTCCCATGTCCCAGAATGTCAAACTTTTGTTATTCTCAAATCCACTGTGCCCTCAAGCTATCAAGCAGACATTTAGCAGATCCCCTACCTTTTTCCTTGTGTCCCAATTTCAGTTCCAGAAAACAGAATTGGGAGATCCAAGATCTCTCTATCTGCTGTCTACTAGTGAATTACCCAGGCTCAGGAAGTCTATCTTATGGAAGCTGTTCTATATCAGCAAACTTAATTTAATCTTTTTTTTTTTTTGTGACAGAGTCTCATTATATCGCCCATGGTAGAGTGCCATAGCAGTAGAGTCCCATGGCATCACAGCTCACAGCAACCTCAAACTCTTGGGCTTCAGTGATTCTCTTGCCTCAGCCTCCCTAGTAGTTGGAACTATAGGTGCCCACCACAACGCTCGGCTATTTTTTTTGTTGTAGTTGTCATAGTTGTTTAGTAGGCCTGGACTGGGCTCGAACCCACCAGCCTCGGTGTATGTGGCTGGCGCCCTACTCACTGAGCTACAGGTACCGAGTCAACTTAATCTTACAAGTGCACCAACAGCAGTGCCATCATCAGATTTAAGCTTAGCTTCTGAGCTCTCAGCCCAGATTTCACAAAAGGTAGATACATATTCTTTATGTCATCAATATATCTTCTCCAGTTGGTTCACGGTCTTTATATTGCTTTTCTACATGTAGTTTATTTGTTTATAGAAAAGAAGATTCAGATTTGAAAAAATGAGAAACAAAAAAGAAACAAAAGTAGTTCCTAGGAACTCAGCACTCACCTTGGATATTTATTCGCTTATATTTCCTACTAGTTTCATGATTTTAAACTAAACTCTGTAAGCTATTTGAATTTTTTGGTATATAGTAGAACCTTTGCAAGGTGAACACCCAAGGGACTGTAACAAACTGGTCAACATAAGGAACTAGGCCTACTGTACTGATATGTACATGTGGTGCATGTCTGGTCCATGAAAATTGGGTTAACTTAAGGAGGTGGTCAATGTGGGGAGGTGGTCAACTATAGAGGTTCTATTGTGTAAGGTATAATATAGAGTGAAGATCATCTTATCCACTTTTTAATTGCAAAATGTATTGTTAAGAAAAAAGCACAAAATACATATTAGTGTTTTAAGGCCGACTATACATATGTTTTATAAAGGATGTTTCTATGTATTTGCCACCAGTGTTAATTCATAGAATATTATGAGCACTTCTTTCCTCCAAAATCTTGTAAGTCTTTCTATCTCTCACATCCTTAGAAATAATCACCCTCCTGATTATTTATTTAGTTTTTAGAGACAGGGTCTCCCTCTATTTGATCTGGCACGATCAAAGCTCACTGCAACCTCAAATGCCTGGACTCAAGGGATCCTCCTGCCTCAACCTCCCAAGTAGCTGGAACTACAGACTTGTGGCATTACACCCGGCTAGTTTTAAATTTTGTTGTTGTTGTTGTTGCAGTTTTTGGCCAGGGCTGGGTTTGAACCTGCCACCTCCGGCATGTGGGGCTGGTGCCCTACCCCTCTGAGCAACAGGTGCTGCCTAGTTTTTAAAATTTTTTATAGAGAAAAGATCTCACTATGTTGCCCAGGCTGGTCTCCAACTTCTGGCCTCAAGTAATACTTCCAATTTGGCTTTCCAAAGTGCTATGATTACAGATGTAAGCTACTGCCCTGAGCCCACCATCCTGATATTTGTAACAATCATTGCCTTGTTTTCTTTTTCATTTACAAATGTGTGTATGCATTCCTAAAAGTATTTTTTGGTTTGTGTTTTTGGCCACTTGTGAACCTTATTGTGGACGGATGGATTAATATTGCAAATCTTCCCTTAATACTTTCACTTAACATGTTTGTGAGATACATCATGTTGTGAGTAGTTGTAATTTGTTAACTTGCACTGTTGTAAACCATTTCATTGTGGAAATATATGGCAACTTAGTTTTCAGTCCTATTGTAAATAGACATTTAAATAAGAAATGTTCTTATAATTTTAAAGTGTTAAAAATGGAGATGAAGAATATTTCATGGGATGTGAAATATTTGCTATCTAGCCCTTTAAGTAAAAATTTACAGATCTCTTTTCTAGATAATCTTTCAGCAATTTCATTTTGATAAATGACTAGCTGAATTTATAACATTTACCAAAATTTGGGTTTTTAACAGTTTATGGTGATTTATATCAGATGGGATTGTTTTAGTTTTTAGAAGATTACAGTTGACTGATTTTGTTTTGCTTTATTTTGTATTTCTTTATTATTTTTGAGACAAAGTCTTACTCTTTTGCCCAGACTAGAGTGCTGTGGCATCAGCCTAGCTGATAGCAGCCTCAAACTTCTGGGTTCAAGCGATCCTCCTGCTGCAGCCTCCCACGTAGCTGGCTCTATAAACGTCTACTATGACCCCCAGCTAATTTTTCTGTTTTTAGTAGAGACAAGGTCTTGCTCTTGCTTAGGTTGGTCTTGAACTCCTGAGCTCAAGTGATCCTCCCACCTTTGCCTCCCAGGGTGCTAGGATTATAATCACGAACCACTGCAGCTGGCTTGTTTTGCCTTCTTAGCAGAATTTTAAAGAATATTTAATTTGTTGAAAGCTAAAGTCATAAATTAAGTCATTATATTGTGAACAAATCCATTGTTTTCCCTCTATTGAGCCATTTCGTATAATGCTTATTCAATTAGCAAAATTAAAAAGTTTGACAATACTGGCAGTGCCCATAGCATAGTGGTTACAGTGCTACCCACACACACCGAGGCTGGCAGGTTAGAACCCTAAACAACAATGACAACTGCAACAAAAAATAGCCAGGCAAAGTGGTGGGCACCTGTAGTCCCAGCTACTTGGGAGGCTGAGGCAAGAGAATCACTTAAGCCCAAGAGTTTGAGGTTACTGTGAGCTGTGACTTCATGACAATCTATCTAGAGCGACATAGTGAAACTGTCTAAAAAGAAGAGTTTGACAATATCAGGTGTGAGAGAAGGGGACCAGAGGAACCTTTTATGCTTCACTGGTGGGTTATACACTGGAACATTCACTTCAGGAAACAGTTTGATGTTCTCTAGCAAATTTGAGCATTTCTATACCCTACAAATCAATAATTCCACTCTTGGTTATAAACCCAAGGTAAAATTCAATTTATGTATGTACATGCACAAGAATTTCATGCAAGATATCTTTTTAAGAGCAAAAATCTGGAAGCAATCCAAGTGTGCATCACCATGAGAATGGATGCATTCATTATGGTCTATCCAGATCGTGGAATATTATATAGCAGTGAAATAAAATATAGCAATCTGCAACAACATAGTGGTTAGTGTATCTGAGTCAACAGAGCAAGTATCAAAAGATGACACAACCTTTTCATGAATTTCAATGACACATAAAATTAAGCAATACATTACTTAGCTAGGCATATGTATGGAATATATCTTTAAAATGACAACCAGTAAACACAAAATTCAGGATAGTAATTACCTCTGAGTGGAAGGTGGTAGGGTGAATCTCCTAGGACATTGATTGGTAAATCATCTTATTCTTGGGTGAGTGAGTGGAGTTATTTTACTGCAAATAAACAAAGAATAAACTAAAAGGGACCCATGCCCAGGACAAGGATAAAAGGTCATGGCATCAGGATTCTGATTAGTCCATTTATGTGCCACTGAGTTTCTACCTCTCCCTTCTCCATGACTGCCAGCAAAGAATTTCACAAATATTGAGACAGAAAAATTTAGTTCTCTTTAAAGAAACAGGGTGAGATGGCTCAGGGCTGTAATCCCAGCAGTTTAGGAGGCCAAGGAAGGAGCATCACGCAGGAGTTCAAGACTAGCTGAGGAAAAGTGAGACCCCATCTCTATAAAAAATAGAAAAATTAGCTGGGTGTGGTGGCACACACTTGTAGTCCCAGCTACTTGGGAGGCTAAGGCAGAAGGATTGCTTGAGCCCAGAAGTCTGAGGTTGTAGTGTGCTACGATGTCACTGCACTCTAACAAACAATGGCTCTGCACCTGTAGCACAGTGGTTACAGCGCCAGCCACATTCACGGAGGCTGGCAGGTTTGAACCCGGCCTGGGCCAGCTAAACAACAATAACAACAATAAAAAAATAGCTGGGTGTTGTAGTGGGCACCTGTAGTCCCAGCTACTTGGGAGGCTGATACAAGACCATCGCTTAAGCCCCAGAGTTTGAGGTTGCTGTGAACTGTGATGCCATAGCACTCTAACGAGGGCAACATAGTGAGACTCTGTCTCAAAAACAGACATACAAGAATTAGGCTAGTTTTTAAAATCCGGCTGAAATTATATTAGTCTAATTAGATTGGTCTACATTATTTTAACTAATCTAGTAATTTATAGTTATGGTAGTGAGTGCACTGCTGCTTTTATACTTAATGCCACAACTGTGAAGAAAACTCATTTGTTGCTTATACTTTAAACATTTGGTTCTAGCTTTTTTTGTGTTGAGATTGGAGAGAGGACTTGGCCATCAGACTCTGAGTGACTTGGGGACCTGGGCCAGACATGTTACCAATGAGCTCACATAATCCAGTGTCTCCTGACTTCACTCCACCCCATAAATGTGAGACTCAAAGACGAAGAATGCTGTGGGGAGGTGGGGCCCCATAAAAGCCTCTGGCACGTGGGCATAATTGGGCATTATATGTGGACACACACCATGCTTGCCAGCTTTTTAAGGGCCCTAGGTAAACATGAAGGAGGAGCAGAGATGGAAATGTTACTTGTGCCAGAGCTGAGGCAAAGCAAAGAACCGTGGAGAAGCTTCATTTACTCATTCATCCCTCCAAACAGGAACTTTGCAGTGAGTGCCAGGGTGTGTCAGGGGCGCCACACAATCTACAGTGATCAAATCAAAGCCGCTGCCTGCAAGGAGTTTGAAATAAGTAAGGGAGGTCACTGAGGTTGGGCCTGAATCCTGAATCCAAGAGGTGCTATGTGACCTGGGGAAAGGTTTCTTCCAGGGCCTGCTTCTTGTGCTATTTATGACTGTACTCAGGACTCTGTGCACCGTTTAAAGCTCTTCACTTAACATCTTGACATTCTTCATAAATTTTGTTTTGTTTTGTTTTGTTTTGTGACAGAGTCTCACTCTGTTGCCCTTGGCTAGAGTAGTGTGGCATCACAGCTCACAGGATCCTCAAACTCTTAAGCTTGAACAATCCTCTTGCCTCAACCTCCCTGGTAGCTGGGACCACAGGCGCCCACCACCATGCCGAGCTGGTTTTTCTATTTTTAGTAGAGATGGGATCTCGCTTTTGCTCAGGCTGGTCTTGAACTCTCGAGCTTGGGCAATCCACCTGCTTTGGCCTCCAGAGTGCAAGGATTACAGGCCTGAGTCACTGAGCCCAGCTTCTTCATAAATTTTGAACATGGGGCTTGGTGTTTTCATTTTGCTCTAAGTCCCACAAATTGTGTAGCTAGTCCTGGTTTCTTGATTTGTAAAACAGTGTTATAATAGTCCCTTCCTAGAAACGGAAAGTAGAATGAATGGTGGTTACTAGTGTCTGAGGGTGGGAGGTTGTGATGAGGAAAATGGGCAAATGTTGTTTTGCGAGACAAAAAAATCCTAGAGAACTGTTGCAAAACACTGTGAATATATTTAATATTACTGAATTGTACACTTAAAAATGGTTAAGATGAGAATTTATATTACATGTAAAAAAAGATATTTAAAAAAGACAAAAAGGCAAGGCATGATGGCTTGAGACTATTATCCTACCACTCTGAGAGGCTGAAGCAGATGGATCTCTTGAGCTCAGGAGACCAACCTGAGGAAGATGGAAATTCCGTCTCTATTAAACATAGAAAAACTAGCTGGGGCTCAGTGCCTGTACTCAGTGGTTAGGGTGCCAGTCATATGCACTGGGGTTGGTGGATTCCAACCCAGCCTGAGCCTGCTAAATGACAATGACAACTACAACCAAAAAATAGCTGGGCGTTGTGGCAGGCACCTGTAGTCCCAGCTACTTGGGAGGCTGAGGCAAGAGAATCGTTTAAAGCCCAAGAGTTTGAGGTTGCTGTGAGCTGTGACTCCAAAGCACTCTACAGAGGGTGACATAGTAAGACTCTGTCTCAAGGGAAAAAAAAAAAAAAGGAAACAAGAAAAACTAACTGGGCGTTGTGGCAGGCACCTATAGTCCCAGATACTCATGAGGCTGAAGCAAGAGGATCGCTTGAGCCCTGGAGTTTGAGGTTGCTGTGAGCTATGATACTACAGCACTCTACCCAGGGTGACAGAGTGAGATTCTATCTAAAAAAAAAAAAAAGAAGACACAGAAAATTACCTTTCATATAGGTGGTTAAGGTAATTTAAGGCCTGTGCCTGGTGCATAAGCATCACAAAAATGTTGTTTGGGAAATAAATTCAAGTGGCAAATCCTAGATGTTTCTCTGAAGTGCTTACAAGTTGGATAAACATAACCACAACAAAATAATAAGGGCTTTTATTTACCACACATTTTTCTATTCACCACGCCCTGTGTCAAGCACTTCTATTGCATTCACTCCTTTAAAGCTCCCCAAAATCCTGTGACTAGGTCCCAATATTAGCCCCATTTTATATAAGAGGCAATGAGGTTCAGAGATGTAAGGTCACATGCTTGAGGTCCCATAGGAACCATCATTTAAAACAGGGTGTGTCTTGCTGGAAGAGTTTCTTACCACTCATTCCATTTTACTTCTTCCCATTGGAGAGATGCGGCTGATGGGTGCTACCGAGAGGCCCATGGGAAGGGCCTCCCCATACCCCGGTACCAGGAGCTGGCCCTCTGACAACAGACTGCTTTGGGTCAGCGTATCCTTTGCTACCTTTTTTTTGTTGTTTTTGCAGTTTTTGGCTGGGGCTGGGTTTGAATCCACCACCTCTGGCATATGGGGCCGGCGCCATAGGTGCCACCCTGCTGCCTTTATTTTTACGTATCTGTGCATTGAGATCAACTTCCTAGAGGGCACAGACTTTGTCTGCCTCAGTCTATGTCTTCCCTGAGGCACCTTGCAGAGGCTGGGTAATTATTTGTGGAGCCTTAGAATGATTCTTGATAAGTGGTTCTGGAAGCTTCTCCAGCACTGATGAGCATGGCAGATTAAAGCAGAGCAGTGGCTTCAGGAAGCCTTTGCTTACCTAGGCCAGCCCTACACTCACTACAAACATCTGCCTTCTCCTCGCCCCAGCGCCATGTCTGGGATTGCTGGTCCTGTAGGCCTGATGCTGCGGTCAGAGCCTAATGAGAACTATCTCATCTGTTCTTATAATGACCCAGGAAGAAGGTCTGATTCTTCTCCCTGTTTCATAGAGGAGGAAAACTGAGGCTCATGGATGGGAGTCCCAGGTTATACACGGACTCAGAGATGAATCCTTGGACTCGGAGTTGAGTCCAAGGCCCCCCAGCTGGTCATGGAGCCAGGGTTCAAAACCAGCGGGTGGGTTAATTTTCCCCATTAGGTGCTCCTGGTGGAGGGGGCCACACCTGTGCCCATCTCAGCTATAGTAAATCCTCACTTAACATCCTTCATAGGTTATGGGGAACTGTGCTCTTAAGTGAAACGATGACAAATAATAAAACCAATTTACCATAGGCTATTTGACATAAATATGAGTTAAGTCCTTATGGCATATTTCTGTTCACAAAAATATCACCAAACTTCTAAATGAAGACCAAAACACTTCTAATGTTAAACATTAAAATAAATTGAGCTACACATATATTTGAGAAAGATTAATAAGGCTGGGCATTTTGGCTCATACCAATAATTCTAGAAATCTGGGAGGAAAGGTGGGTGGATTGCTTAAGCTTGGGAGTTTGAGACTAGCCTGAGCAAGAGTGAGATTCTGTTTTTTTAAAAAAAAAAGTTAGTCAAAATAAGTAAGATGATTAACCTGAAAGCACTAAGTGCTAGCACTAAGATAGTGACGAGGCCAGCAGGTGAGGGCAACTTGACATGGAATGATCAGAAAAGGCCTCTATGAAGAGGTGACATTTGAATGACAAGAAGGAATTAGCCATGTGAAGCTCTAGGGGAAGAACTTTCTAGGGAGGGTGAATAACTAGTGCAAAGGCCCTGTGGCATGATGGAGGGAAAATTAAAAGGGACATGCGGCTAAAGTGTGTTTAATAAGGGGAAACGAGGGCGGAGCCTGTGGCTCAGTGGGTAGGGTGCTGGCCCCATATACTGAGGGGGGCAGGTTCAAACCCAGCCCCAGCCAAATGCAGCAAAAAAATAGCCGGGCACTGTGGCGGGCACCCGTAGTCCCAGCTACTGGGGAGGCTGAGGCAAGAGAATCACCTAAGCCCAGGAGTTGGAAGTTGCTGTGAGCTGTGTGACGCCACGGCACTCTACTGAGGGAGATTCTGAGAGACTCTGTCTCTACAAAAAAAAAGAAGGGGCGGTGCGGGGGGAAATGATAGGGCTTGGGCCTGTGAGAGGAGCAGGTCCAGATCACGTAGGACCATAGAAGCCAAATGAACAAATTTAGATTTGGGAAGGGAGTCCTAGAGGGGTATGGGAACTCAGGACATTCCTATTTTCATGTTCAGGATACTCTGAGTACAGCAGAAGTGTAATTGCCCTCAGGGGATCCTGGGAGGTTCCAGGAACTTGCAGGGGCTCAGCACAGCGTGGGACTGCCAGGTGTGGTTTATTTAGAAGGCAGAGGCTGGGTGACACAAACGCTATGGCTCATAGCATCTTTCCCGGTTTATCACATGACCAAGGTTACAGCTTCCAACAGGTGGGAAGGGTGACCCAAAGAACAGCTGCTTCATCCCATAGCTCCTCAAGCCTGTTCTACCTGCCTTGCAGGCTGGTGACATCCATCTTTTAGGAATGGGTCAGTGGTAACTCCAATAATCCAGGCCTGTGACTTGATTGAGGGCTGGGGAGGGCCTAGAAACATTGATCCTCCCCAGTGAGTCAGGAAAGGGAGATCGGAAGGGGAAGGGAACGCTCCTATTTCAGCACGGACTCTGGTCCAAGGCATGGAGCCCTTTGCAAATACAGAGGCTGGAGATTCTGAATTAGCAGGTCTTTGCCAGATGTCCAAGTGATTCTGACACACAGCCATGATTCAGAGCTGCCACAGTTTAGGTCACACCTGGTTAAATGTACAGATGTAGGCACAGCATAGCTTCAATTCAAATCCCAGCTTTGCTGTGTACTCTATGAAGGCTACTGAGCAAGTTGTGTAAACTCACTGCCCAGTGTCCTCATTGTCAAGTGGAGCTGGCTTGGAAAGACTAAATCCCCGGGGCAGCAGCACCTGTAGAGTGTAAGTGCCACACAAATATCGGCTGTCACTGTGCTATTTCATTGAACTTCAGGACAACTTTGCAAGGAGAGTACTGTTGGTATTCAAATTAATAAATGAGAACTGAGGTTAAATAATCTTTCCAAGGTGACACTGAAAGTATTTTATTTGCTAACACACACAAAAAGGTAAAAATTACACTCCATCTCCAAATCCTCAAATAATCTGGGGACCAATGGCCTTGGTCTGAAGACAGGAGGCCATAATAATAATAATCATAATAATATGATTATTATTGCAGGGACGTCAGGTGAAATGTGGCAGTTACAAAGAATGAGGCAAAATTCCGCTCCCAGCTGTGCTAACTTCGCCCAGCTTACCCCTGTGCAGATAACAACTGTAAACTCTTTGCAAAATGTAAAAACAAATGGCACTGAAGGTACTGAAGAGCGAATACAAACAGGCAGGTGCTAAATGGATGTCATCACTTGGGAGAAAGGGGCAATAGCAGTGAGTTTCCTGTTTTTGAGGGCAAGTCTATGCCAGTGGCTGAGGGCGGCTTATACTGTTCTGGCAAACCTGGTCTTACTAGCTTGAAGAACCAGAGGGCAGTGTGTGCACAAACTTGGTGAGGGAGGGGAATCATGGAAAGGAGAGATGCAGGGACAAGAAGCCCCAAATTCTACATATAAACTCTGCCCAAATCTCTAGCATAACATGTACGCAGGGCGACTCCAGCTAAGGCTAAGCGAACTGAACTGATACTGCCGCTACTGACTACCCCAGGGAGGCAATGTGAAATTTGAGGTCAGTCAAGTTAACTGCCTGCTTAACAACAACAAAAGGAATGAGACAGGGCGGCGCCTGTGGCTCAGTCGGTAAGGCGCCGGCCCCATATACCGAGGGTTGTGGGTTCAGACCCAGCCCCTGCCAAACTGCAACAAAAAAATAGCTGGGCGTTGTGGCGGGCGCCTGTAGTCCCAGCTACTCGGGAGGCTGAGGCAAGAGAATCGCTTAAGCCCAGGAATTGGAGGTTGCTGTGAGCTGTGTGAGGCCACGGCACTCTACTGAGGGCCATAAAGTGAGACTCTGTCTCTACAGAAAAAAAAAAAGGGAATGAGACAGTTATTTACTGTTACGGAAGATTGTCCAAGATATATAGATACATGAAAAGCACCGTAAACACCAGTGTGCGATAAGATATCAAAATTATATATATATCTATATATAATTTTTTTTGAGACAGAGTCTTAAGCTGTTGCTCTGGGTAGAGTGCCATGGTGTTACAGCTCACAGCAACCTCAGACTCTTGGGCTTAAGCGATTCTCTTGCTTCAGCCTCCCAAGGTGGAGGACTACAGGTGCCCGCCACAACGCCTGGTAATTTTTTTGTTGCAGTTGTCATTGTTGTTTTAGAAGGCCTAGGGTGGGTTCAAACCTGCCAACCCCGGTGTATGTGGCTGGCGCCTTACCCACTGAGCTACAGGCGCTGCCCTATATCTACATATATACACACACACCACATACACACAATTGATTATTATGATTATGTTTGTTTTTTTTTGAAACAGAGTCTCCCTTTGTCACCCTTGGTAGAGTGCTGTGGCATCGCAGCTCACAGCAACCTCAAACCCTTGGGCTCAAGTGATTCTCTTGCCTCTGCCTCCCAAGTAGCTGGGATTATAGGCACTGCCACAACGCCCAGCTACTTTTTTTTCAGAGATGCCGTCTCACTCTTACTCAGGCTGTTCTTGAACTCTGGAGCCCAGGCAATGCACTTGCCTCGGCCTCCCAGAGTGCTGGGATTACAGGCCTGTGCCACTGTGCCTGGCCCATACAATTGATTATTGAACTTCATGAATTTAAATTGCATGGGTCCACTTACAAGCAGATTTTTTTCAATAAACATATTGGAAAATTTCTTGGAGTTTTGCAACAATCTGAAAAAACTTGCAATGAACTGGATAGCCTAGAGATACCAAAAAAATTAAGAAAAAGTTAGGTATGTCACAAATGCATAAAATAGGTATAGATACTAAGATACTAGTCTATTTTATCATTTACTACCAGAAAATACTTTTGAGACAGCAAGACCAACTTCTCTTCCTCCTTTTCCTCAGCTCATTCAACATGAACACGTGATGATTCACTTCCACTTAGTGAACAGTAAAGGTATTTTCTCTTCCTTAGTGATTTTCTGGGTAACATTTTCTTTTTCCTAGCTTACTTTACGGCAAACGTACAGTATATAATACAGATTAGATAAAACATACGTTTTTTCACATTTCAGGATAATATAGGGCCACACATATCTTTTAATATAATTTTTTTCCTTTATTAATTTCTTTTTAGACAGAATCTCACTGTATTGCCTGGATTAGAGTGCAGTGGCCTTAGCCTAGCTCAGCAACCTTACACTCTCGGGCTCAAGCGATCCTCCTATCTCAGCCTCCCCAGTAGCTGTGATTACACATGCTTGCCACAACCTCCCCCTCATTTTTTCTATTTTTACTGTATATATAGGGTCTCACTCTTGCTCTAGCTGGTCTCAAACTCCTAAGCTCGAAGGATCCTCTCATTTCAGCCTCCTGGAGTGCCATGATAGCAGGTGTGAGCCACTGGGCCTGGTCCCAATAAGTCAGCTTTTAATCCCACACTCACCCTCTCACCTTCCCCCTTTCTTGGTTTCGCATGCCCTTTGTATCACTTTGTGCCCTTGTGTATCCATCTGTTAATTCCCACTTATTGGTGAGAGGATATGGTGCTTGGTTTTCCATTCCTGAGATACTTTCACTTAGGATAATTGTCTCCAGTTCCCTCTCACTGCAAATGGTATTATTTCATTCCTTTTTATGGCTGAGTAGTACATGTCATAGGCCACTTTTTGTGTGTGTGTGTGGTTTTTGGCCAGGGCTGGGTTTGAACCAGCCACCTCTGGCATATGGGACCGGCACCGTACTCCTTGAGCCACATGCGCCACCCCACTTTTTTTTTTTATTGTTAAATCATAGCTGTGTACATTAGTGCAATCGAGGGATACAATGTGCTGGTTTCATATACAATCTGAAATATTCTCGTCAAACTGTTCAACGTAGCCTTCATGGGATTTTCTTAGTTATTGTATGTAGACATTTGTATTCTGCCTTCAGTAAGTTTCACTTGTACCCTTTCTAAGATGCACCGTAGGTGTGGCCCCACCCATTACCGTCCCTCCACCCTAACCTCCCCCCTCCCTTCCCCTTCCTTGGCCCTTTCCTCATAGTCTTGTACTATAGTTGGGTTGTAGCCTTCATGTGAAAGCTATAATTTAGTTTCATAGTAGGGCTGAGTACATTGGATACTTTTTCTTCCATTCCTGAGATACTTTGCTAAGAAGAATATGTTCCAGCTCCATCCATGTAAACATGAAAGAGGTAAAGTCTCCATCTTTCTTTAAGGTTGCATAATATTCCATGGTATACATGTACCACAATTTGCTAGTCCATTCATGGGTCGATGGGCACTTGGGCTTCTTCCATGACTTAGCAATTATGAATTGGGCTGCAATAAACATTCTGGTACAGATGTCTTTGTTATATTGTGATTTTTGGTCTTCTGGGTATAAACATAGTAAAGGAATTATAGGATGGAAAGGCAGGTCTATTTTTAGCTCTCTAAGTATTCTCCAAACATCCTTCCAGAAGGAACGTATTAGTGTGCATTCCCACCAGCAGTATAGAAGTGTGCCCTTTTCTCCACATCCACGCCAACATCTCTGGTTTGGGGATTTTGTTAATGTGGGCTACTCTTACTGGGGTTAGGTGATATCTCAGAGTAGTTTTGATTTGCATTTCTCTGATGATTAAGGATGAAGAGCTTTTTTCATGTGTTTGTAGATCATGTGTCTGTCTTCTTTAGAGAAGTTTCTCTTCAAGTCCCTTGCCCACCCTGAGATGGGATCACATGTTCTTTTCTTGCTAATACGTTTGAGTTCTCTGTGGATTCTGGTTATTAGACCTTTATCGGAGGTATAACCTGCAAATATTTTCTCCCAATCTGAGGGCTGTCTGCTTGCTTTACATACTATGTTCTTGGCTGTGCAGAAGCTTTTTAGTTTGATCAGGTCCCAGTAGTGTATTTTTGATACTGCTTCAATTGCCTGGGGAGTCCTCCTCATAAAATATTCACCCAGGCTGATTCCTTCGAGAGTTTTCCCCTCACTTTCTTCAAGTATTTTTGTAGTTTCATGTCTTAAGTTTAAATCTTTTATCCAGTGAGAGTCTATCTTAGTTAATGGTGAAAGATGTGGGTCCAGTTTCAATCATCTACAGGTTGCCAGCCAGTTCACCCAGCACCAGTTGTTAAACAGGGAATCTTTTCCCCACTGAATGTTTTTAATTGGCTTGTCAAAGATCAAATAACAGTAAGTAGCTGGGTTCATCTCTTGGTTCTCTATTCTGTTCCAAACATCTACTTCTCTGTTTTTGCGCCAATACCATGCTGTTTTGATCACTATCGATTTATAGTACAGTCTCAGGTCTGGTAGCGTGATTCCTCCTGCTGTGTTTTTATTGCTGAGTAATGTTTTAGCTATTCGAGGTATTTTCTGATTCCATATAAAACGAAGTATTATTTTTTCAAGATCTTTAAAATATGACAATGGAGCTTTAATAGGAATTGCATTAAAATTACATATTGCTTTGGGGAGTATAGACATTTTAACAATGTTGATTCTTCCCAGCCATGAGCATGGTATGTTTTTCCATTTGTTAACATCTTCAGCTATTTCTTTTCTTAACGTTTCATAGTTCTCTTTGTAGAGATCTTTCACGTCCTTTGTTAGGTATTCTCCCAAATATTTCATCTTCTTTGGCAGTACTGTGAAAGGAATAGAGTCCTTGACTGTTTTTTCGGCTTGGTTATTGTTGGTATATATAAAGGCTACAGATTTATAGGTGTTGATTTTGTAGCCTGAGACATTGCTGTATTCCTTGATCACTTCTAAAAGTTTTGTAGTAGAATCCCTAGTGTTTTCCAGATATACGATCACATCATCTGCGAAGAGTGAAGGTTTGATTTCTTCTGACCCTATCTGGATACCCTTGATCGCCTTTTCTTCCCTAATTGCAATAGCTAAAACTTCCATTACAATGTTAAAGAGCAATAGAGACAATGGGCAACCTTGCCTGGTTTCTGATCTAAGTGGAAATGATTTCAATTTAACTCCATTCAATATGATATTGGTTGTGGGTTTGATGTAGATGGCCTCTATTAGTTTAAGAAATGTCCCTTCTATACCAATTTTCTTGAGTGTTCTGATCATGAAGGGATGCTGGATATTATCAAAAGCTTTTTCTGCATCAATTGAAAGAATCATATGGTCCTTATTTTTTAGTTTGTTTATGTGCTGATTACATTTATAGATTTACGTATATTGAACCAGCCTTGAGACCCTGGTGTATAATTTTTTTGATGTGTTGTTGGATTCTGTTTGTTAGGATCTTACTGAGTATTTTAGCATCAATATTCATTAGTGATATTGGTTTATAATTTTCTTTTCCTGGTGGGTCTTTCCCTCGTTTGGGGATGAAGGTGATGTTTGCTTTGTAGAATGTGTTGGGTAGTATTCCTTCTTTTTCTATATTTTGGAAGAGGTTTAGTAATATAGGTACTAGTTCTTCTTTAAAGGTTTGGTAGAAGTCTGATGTAAAGCCATCTGGTCCTGGGCTTTTCTTTTTGGGGAGATTTTGTATAGTTGATGCTATTTCAGAACTTGATATAGACCTGTTCAACAGGCGCCAAGCCTATTTGCCTTCTTAATCTTAATTTTCTCATGAGTGTACTAGAAATTACATAATGGCTATTGCAATAGCTTGCTTGAATGGAGAAGCAGTTATGAGAATGCTGTCATCTTCTTAAGGCAGACATTAAATAGATTTACAAAGTTGTAAAGCAATTCCATTCTTCTCATTACATTTGTTTGGAAAATAAACTTTTTAAGTAAGTTATTATTGTAACAATATTATTTATGTTAGCATGTTTTAAAATTATTTTATTTTATTTTAGACTGAGTGTCACTCTGTTGCCCTGGGTAGAGTATAGTGCTGTCATTGTAACTCATAGCAACTTCAAAGTCTTAGGCTCAAGTGATCCTTCTGCCTCAGCCAGCCACCTGACTAGCTGGGACTACAGGCACTCACCACATTGCCCCGCTAGTTTTTTTTGCTCTATTTTTAGTAGATGGGGGTTTCAGTTTTGCTCAGGCTGGTCTTGAACTTGTGAGCTCAAGCAATCCACCCACCTTACCCTCCCACACCCATCATAAATGTATTGTTTTTTAGATGAATGAATAAATAAATATTTTAAAAGTTTCTCAGTTTAAATTTCCCAGATGGGTTGACACGGTGGCTCACACCTATAATCTTAGCACTCTGGGAGGCCAAGGAGGGAAGATCCCTTGAGCTCAGGAGTTGGAGACCAGCCTGAGCAAGAGCAAGAGTAAGATCCATCTCTGCTAAAAATAGAAAAATTAGCCAGGTGTGGTGTTGGGAGGCTGTAGTCCCAGCTTCTCATGAGGCTGAGGCAGGAGGATTGCTTAAGCCCAGGAGTCTGAGGTTGCTAGGAGCTGGGCTGATGCCATGGCACTCTAGCCTGGGGCAACAGAGTGAGACTCTGACTCAAAAAAAAAAAAAAAAAATTCCTAGATGGTAAATTTATAGATACAGCCTACATAAACAAAAGCTCTTCAGGGTACTCAATAGTTTTTAAGAATGTAAAGGATTTTTGCGATAAAGATTGAGAGTCACTGCTGTCTATGTAGTGACTATATACTTTATCCATTGGATGACTACACCACAATTTATTTATGAATTCGTCTAGATGGACATATGGGATATTTCCAGCAGTATGATGAACAGTGCTTTCATAAATATTCTTTTTCTTTTTTTTTTGCAGTTTTTGGCTGGGGCTGGGCTTGAACCCACTACCTCTGGCATGTGGGGCCGGCACCCTATTTCTTTGAGCCACAGGTGCCGCCCATCATGGATATCCTTGAACGTGTCTCCTGGTGCACGTGTGTGTGAACTGGCGACCTTAACTTCATAATTTTCATACTGTTTTCTAAAGTGTTTGTATCAATTCATATTCCCTTTAGAATTAAGCAAACTCCTATGTTCTATATTCTTGCTAACAAATACAATACTTTCTATTTTTGCCACTTTTATGGATATGTGATAGACCTACTTTCCATTGTATATTCTTTTATATATTTCCACTTTTGTTCCATGTTTATGTTTGGTTATAAAAATTATATTTTATATGTTTAAAAAGTAAAATGTTCTTTATAAAACCACTTAAATAAATTTCCATACAAGTATTTTAAAAGTGCTTACATATTTTTTCCGGGAAATTTTTTCTTATAAAAATAGAATGCGCTTTCAATCCGAATGTCTTCTTATTATTTTTGCATATAGGGGTAAAGTGGCAGAGCTGGGATTTGAACCCATGCATCTTTGTCACTCTAGGCTCTTTCTCCTTCTCCTTAGAGAGCAATGTGACATTCAGCCCATCTTTTCTTGTTTCATGTTGTTTTGTTTTTTTGAAAATATTTATTAGCTTTTAGAGTTACATTAGATAGAAAAATATTTGGAAAAAATATATAAATTCATTATTAATGTTGAGAATAAGTAAATTTATCTGAGAAAAATAGAATCATTTATTTTTCATTTGGAAAAGTTTCATTTTTAAGTGACAAATAATAAATCATTGTATATATTCATGGGGTACAATGTGTTTCTTTACATGGATACATCACAAAATGATCAAATCAGGGTAATTAACCATCACCTCGATTATTTACCCTTTCTTCATGAGAACATGAAAAATTCTCTTTTTTTTATTTTGAGATATGTTACAATACATCATTACATATAGTCACTGCTATAGTTTGAATGTGTTCCCCAAATTTTCTTTTTTTTTTTTTTTTGTAGAGACAGAGTCTCACTGTACAGCCCTCGGGTAGAGTGCCATGGCGTCACACGGCTCACAGCAACCTCTAACTCTTGGGCTTACGATTCTCTTGCCTCAGCCTCCCGAGTAGCTGGGACTACAGGCGCCCGCCACAACGCCCGGCTATTTTGTTGTTGCAGTTTGGCCGGGGCTGGGTTTGAACCCACCACCCTCAGCATATGGGGCCGATGCCCTACTCACTGAGCCACAGGCGCCGCCCCCCAAATATTCTTTGTTGGAAATGTAATCCCCAATGTGGCAGTAGTGATGAGGCCTATATGAGGCCTATAAAAAGAGATTGGATCATGAAGGTTCATGAATGGGTTAATGGATTAATGGGTTATCCTGGGGAAGGGGAAGAGAGACTTGAGCAAGCATGTTAACATGCTCAGCTCTCTCACCAGGTGCTGCCTTAGGTCTAGAGAGTCCCCACCAGCAAGAAGGCCCTTATCAGAGGCTGAGTCATCCTCTTGAACTTCCTAGCTACCAGAATTGTAAGAAGTAAGTTATTTTGGGTGGCGCCTGTGGCTCAGTTGGTAAGGCGCCGGCCCCCTATACCAAGGGTGGTGGGTTCAAACCCGGCCCCGGCCAAACTGCAACCAAAAAATAGCCGGGTGTTGTGGCGGGCGCCTGTAGTCCCAGCTGCAAGGGAGGCTGAGACAAGAGAATCGCTTAAGCCCAGGAGTTGGAGGTTGCTGTGAGCTGTGTGAGGCCACGGCACTCTACCGAGGACCATAAAGTGAGACTCTGTCTCTACAAAAAAAAAAAAAAAAAAAGTAAGTTATTTTTTAAACAAATTACCTAGCTTCAAGCATTCTGTTATAAACAAAGAAAACAGGTGAATACAGTCACCCTGTTGGGCAATAGATCACCAGAACTTACTTTACCTAACTGACAATTTTTACCCTTTGACTGACATCTTCCCTTTCCTGGGTAAAGGCCTACCCTGCCCCTCTCATTCATCCTCAGCCTCTGATAACCACCATGTTGTTGCAAATGACAGAATTTCCTGATTTTTCAAGGCAGGGTAGTGTTTTGTTGTGTTCACTTAAGTGCTCACTTAGCAACATCAATTGGTTTTAGAAAATGCAACTTTAAGGAAATGATGGGTAACAAAATCAATTCACCATAGGCTAATGAAGCTAATCAATATAAACAGGAGTTAAGTTCCTATGGCATATTTCTGGCCACAAAAAAATTACCAAACTTCTAAATAAAGACTCAGAACACTTCTCATATTGAACATTGAAGTAAATGTGAGCTATACATACAATGAGAAAATGAATAAAACTAAATAGATAATGATTTACCTGCTTGTTCCAATTTAGGGTTGTGGTTGCTGAAACCCATTCTGACAGCTCAGAACACTAACACTGGTTAGTCCAGGACAGGAGTCCCTCCCATCGCAAGGTTCTCTCTCTCACACACACACACACACACACATACACACACACTCATGCTGGGACAACACTCCTAATATGCACATCTTTGGGGTGTTGGAGGAAGCAAAGCAACTGGAGAAAATGTATGCAGACATGAGGAGAACATGCAAACTCCAGGAACATGCAAACTCCAGACAGTGATCTCTGCCAGGAATCAATTTTTTTTCTCTCATTAATGTTATGACAAAACGACGTTAAACAAGATAATGTTATTCGAGGACCTGCTATAGGAAGTTTTCTTTATCCATTCATCTGTTGATGGACATTCAGGTTGATTCCGGGTCTTGGCTATTATGAATAGTGTTGCAATAAACATGGAGGTCGGGTGGGGTGGAGCCAGCTTTGCATAGAGGCTCCGTCCAGAAGGAGAGTTAAAGGACAGAAGTTTAGCAAGCAAGCTGATGGTTTGGAACTGAGCCAAGCCGATGGTTTGGAGCTGAAGAACGCTCACAACCCTGCTGAGGCGAGCTGCAACTCCAAGGAAACAAACAAACAAATAAATAAATAAATAAACATGGAGGTGCCAGTTTCCCTTCGATATACTGATTTCATTTCCTTTGGGTATATACACAGAAGTGAGATCACTAAATCATATGGTAATTCTATTTGTAGTTTTTTGTGGCATTCCCACACTGTTATCCACAGAGGTTGTACTAATTTACAACAGAGTACGAGGTTTCCCTTTGTCCTTACCAAGGCTTGTTATCTTTCACCTTTTTCATAAGAGCCAATTTAACAGATGAGAGGTAAATAGCTCATTGTAGTGTTAATTTGCATTTCTCTGATTAGATTTTGTTGAGTATTTCTTCACATTTCTGTTGGCCTATATGTCTTCTTTTTTTTTTTTTTTGTAGAGACAGAGTCTCACTTTACTGCCCTCGGTAGAGTGCCGTTGCGTCACACAGCTCACAGCAACCTCCAACTCCTGGGCCCAAGCGATTCTCTTGCCTCAGCCTCCCGAGCAGCTGGGACTACAGGCGCCCGCCACAACGCCCGGCCATTTTTTTGTTGCAGTTTGGCGGGGGCTGGGCTTGAACCCACCACCCTCGGTATATGGGGCCGGCGCCCTGCTCACTGAGCCACAGGCGCCGCCCAATGTCTTCTTTAGAGAAATGTTTATTCAGGTACTTTGTCCATTTCTTTAGAAGGGTTATTTGTTTTCTTGTTATTGAGTAGTTTGAGTTCCTTGTATATTTTGGATATATTAACCTCCTTACCCATTTGTATAACTAGCAAATATTTTCTTTCAGTCTGTGGATTGTCTCTCACTCTGTTAATTATTTCCTTTGCGTGCAGAAGCTTTTTAGTTTGATGCAATCCCATCTGTCTTATTTCCGCTTTCATTGCCTATGCTTTGAGGTCTTAGTCAAGAAATCAATGCCCACCCCAATGTCCTGAAGTGTTTCCCCAATATTTTCTTTTAGTAATTTCATAGTTCCAGGTCTGAGATTTAAGTCTTTAATCTTTTTTTATTTGATTTGATTTTTGTGTATGGTGAGAGATAAGAATCTAGTTTCATTCCTCAGTGTATGGATATTGTTTTCCCAGCACCATTTACTCAAGAGATTACTTTCCCCCACTGTATATTCTTGGCACATTTGTTAAAGATACATTCACTATGGATGTGTGGGTTTATTTCTGGGTTCTCTATTCTGTCCCTTTGGTATATGTATTTGTTTTTATGCTAGTACTATGCTGGCTTCTTTTTTTCCAATTTGGATTTCCTTTATTCCTTTCTCTTGTCTGACTGCTCTAGCTAGAATGTTTAGTACTTTTTTTTTTTTTGCAGTTTTTTGGCCGGGGCCGGGTTTAAACCCACCACCTCCGGTATATGGGGTCGGCACCCTACTCCTTAAGCCACAGGCGCCACCCTAGAATGTTTATTACTATGTTGAATAACAGTGGTGAAAGTGAGTATTCCTTTCTTGTTCCAGATCTTAAAGGAAAGGCTTTCAATTTTTCTCCCTTCACTATGATACTAGCCATGTTGTCACATAAGGCTTTTATCACATAAGTACCTTCTATTTTTGACAGTTTTTGATCATGAAAGGATGATGAATTTTTAATGCTTTTCAACATCAATTAAAATGATCATATGGTTTTTGTCTTTTATTCTGTTGATATATCGTACTAATTGATATGCCTATGTTGAACCATCTCTACATCTTCAAGGATGAATCTCACTTGATCATGATGAACACTCTTTTTAATGTGTTATTGATTAAATTAGGTTTGCTAGTATTTTTTTAAGGATTTTTGCATCTGTGGTCATCAGAGATACTGGCCTATAGTTTTCTTTTGTCCTTATCTGGTTTTGGTATCAGGGTGATACAATGTGGGACTGTTCTCTACTCCTTGATTTTTTGGAATAGTTTCGGTAGGATTGGTATTAGTTCTTTGAATGCTCGGTAGAATTCAACAGCGAAGCCATAAGGTACTGGGAATTTTTTTTCATTACTGCTTTTATCTCATTACTTGTTATTGGTTTATTCAAGTTTTGGATTTCTTCCTTGTTTTATCTTGGAAGGTTGTATGTGTCTAGGAATTTATCCATTTCTTCCAGGTTTTCCAATTTATTGGCATATAGTTATCCATATAGTCAAGGACCCTCAGCGGTAGAGGTTTATTGAAATATAAACATTCGAAAACACGTGAGATAGAAAATAACCGCAACATAAACAGGCACTTGCTACAAGAGGATATCTGAGGTATTTGTTCTCTGCTACCCATGTGTTATCACATTTTTCCTGGTTACAATCCATATAAGATGGGAAAGGGGAGGGGACAGAGCTGCCCTGGCTGACTGCTGACCAAATGGCCTTTAGGACTGCATTTGTAGGGGAAGCTCTGTTGGGCCAGGGCCCCATTACTGGGGGGACCTGCTGGCACCCCCAATCTCGAGCTTTCTGGTTGAGACCCTGCTGTTGACCTTCAGGGCAGTAAGGGTTTGCTCAGAGGGTGAGTTTGGGTGAGCAGCCTGGGGAAAGGAACACAGTGTGCTATACCTGTGTTCTCTGGGTGGGAAGAGTCCACCCTTTGTGACCAAACTCCTGAGAAAGCCACACTGGCCAGATGTCTGAGACACTTTCAAGTGGGCCCAGCGCCAGCCAACTGGGGTCCTCAGTGGCACCAGATCCAGATGCCTTTCTCTGCTACACCCTGCACTTGCCCGGCAGGCAAGGCTTCTGAGGCCAGAGGAGGGTCGGCCCCCAGTGGACAAGGCTGGATGTGTGTGTGTGTGAGAGTGAGTGTGGAAGGCTGGGGGAGGGAGAGAGAAGATGCAGTTCAGCAGAGCTGCAGCTTACCAAGTTGAGGTGTCTGTTTTGTGCTCAAGCTTTTGCTTTCCCTTTCCTTTCTGAGACAGACCTGAATGCTGGCTCTATCACCATGGACGCCTCATGCTACATGTGGTGTCTCCCACCACCGCAGCCCGACGACATCACAGTGGTGGTGTTCTACTGAACACTTCAAGGCTTACTCGGATGAAGCGAGCCTTGAGCAAGAATCCCAGGAGCAACCTGCTCTACCCCAGGTTCAAGAGGAGAGAGAAGCTCTCCCAGCATCGCCACATTCCCTGGAGCAGTGCAGGTTCTGGCAAAACCTGCAAGGCCCACAGCCTCCTTGGCCTGCCTGCTCAGGTCCTGAGCTGGGAATGCTGGGTGAAGGGGAGATGTCCTGACCCCACCCTGGGGTGGGGTGTGTGGCAGGAAATGGGTCAAGGACCCTCTTCTGAACTGGTGCGGTTTCAGGGCCGACCGGCGTAAGCGGGTCTCTCCATTCACCTCCCCTGCCACTGAGATCCCTGAGTTGGCTCCCCTGCCTGCTTCCCCTGCCTATGCGCCGGGGTTCTAGGGAAGGGCCAGAGTGGGTACCAAATCCCTTGCTTGGCTTTGGGGGTGATCTGTTTTCATTTCTTTGGTGCTATAACAACAACAATAATAAAAATCTTAAAATAAAAAAAGTCAGCAAAACATATATAAAAAAGATTTCAGAGATGCAAACACTCCCTGAAGAATCAAACAGTAACAATTATAAATCTGAGGTATTTTGATGAACCTGACCTGGGCACGTTTGGGGATGATAGGGCTGAGATGGCCCCATGAAAGGGTAGGGAGCAAGGGGCAAGTGGGGAGCATGGGGTCTGGGGCTGGGGGTCAGAAAAGGGGCTGTGTGAAGTGAGTGACAGGGCCTGGGCAGCCTAGAGGCTCTGCCTCCTCCTCAGCAGATGCCCAGTGGGCCCTGAAGATTGCCCTCATGTGCTCAGTTTTGGGTTTTTTTTTTTTTGAGACAGAGTCTCACTATGTCGCCCTCAGTAGAGTGCTGTGGTGTCACAGCTCACAGCAACCTCAAATTCTTGGGCTTAAGTGATTCTCTTCCCTCAGCCTCCCAAGTAGCTGGGATTATAGGCGCCTGCCATAGCGTCTGGCTATTTTTTTTTTTTTTTTGTGGTTGTTTTAGTTGGCTTGGGCTGGGTTCGAACCCAACTACCCTCAGTGTATACGTGCTCATTCTTGGGACCATTAAAGGGGAATAGGGGGTCCTGAGGACTGATTCTAGACCTGAACTGGAGGGACCCACACCCCAGAAACCAAACAGTAGGCAAGGTGAGCTGGAAGGGCTCCATCCCATGCTCAGCAGAGAAGGGCCATGAAGGTCTTTTTTATTTATTTATTTATTTATTTATTATTTTTTTTTTTGTAGAGACAGAGTCTGACTTTTATGGCCCTCGGTAGAGTGCCGTGGCCTCACACAGCTCACAGCAACCTCCAACTCCTGGGCTCAAGCGATTCTCCTGCCTCAGCCTCCCGAGTAGCTGGGACTACAGGTGCCCGCCACAACGCCCAGCTATTTTTTGGTTGCAGTTTGGCCGGGGCCGGGTTTGAACCCGCCACCCTCGGTATATGGGGCCGGCGCCTTACCGACTGAGCCACAGGCGCCGCCCGGCCATGAAGGTCTTAACAGCCCCACATGGGACTTAAAAACTAGGGCACTGAGCAGGGGAAGAGACTAGTGACCTTGGAGTCATGGCAGAAGGCAGGGGAAGGGAAATAAATTAAAGGAGAAGGGAAAGGAGGGCCTCCAGCAGATTGTCCATACACTGTGGCCGGGGAACTCTGGAGGAAAGCTGGACACCCACAGACCCCACCCAGTTCTCCAGGACAATCCCTGATTGGACAACACTGCCCTGTCCTGCCCCGCCCTCTCTGCCTCCAGAGTACAGCAGGACCTGAATGGAGCCTGGACAGACAGACACCTCCAAACTCTCATGTCTGGCCAGATGGTGTTCAACATGGTCTCTGAGATGAGGTAAATTCTGTGCATCAACTTCCTTCACTCTCAGCAGGAGAGTGAGGAGTAGGAAGCTGGGTCCTGCCTGTCAGAAGGACCAGCTGGTGGAGGGCTCTGTGCTGGGGGTGCCCCGGGATGAGGTAGGACTAGGTGAGCAGTGAGAGCTTCTGCTGCTGCTGCTGAGGGTCTGGGGAGCAGACCCTGCCATGAGGTGGACCACAGGTTTTGCGTAGGTGGTGCCATCAATGTCCACAGACATGTTAATGCTCCCAATGCTGCTCGTGGTCAGGTTCAATGCTGCAGCTGAGGCCTCTGCTCTGTCTTCCCTGCCGTTGATCCTGATCTTCATCGGCAGCTGCCGCGCCATGCTGAAGAAGTTGCGCTGGAAAGCCTGCTGGACCAGGCGCTGCTCCTCCTCGGACAGTCTTGATGCTTTCTTCTCAGGAGGCTCCCCTGCCTCCAGCCGCTCCTGCAGCTGCTCCAGCCTGGCAGTCCGAGTACTGGCCTGCTGGCCTGTCAAAGTCACAGGCACAGCCAGGCGATTTGGCCCAGGCACCGTTGCTATGGGGACTCCGTCACCTTTCCTCACAGTGGTTGCTGGGGGTATCCGAGGGCTGCTAGTATTGGTGCCACTGCTGGAGCCAAGCCCAAGGATGGGGAAGCGGATTTTGGGTGGGGAGAGAAGGCGAGGGGCCCCGGCGGTGGCTGCAGTGGCTGCAGCGGGTGAGTAGCCAAACAGGGCAGAGCTGCAGCTGGGCCGCCGGCCCTCCCTCCGGTTACCGTCAATGGCTGCCTGGAGCTCGGCTGGCGAGCTCAGGGCTTTCTTCTCACACTCATAGGCACATAGATATTTCACGTACTGGGTCCTGAGGGTGAAGGCGGTGCTGGTGATGGACGTGGGCAGGCTCAGGCCTTTGGTGATCTCCCTTCAGTTCTTGTTGATGCTCTCCACCAGGCCCCCCTTCTCCGTTACCAGCTTATACAGTACAGGTCCAGGATCCCTCTTCTGCATAAAGGTGAAGAGGTCATCCAGGAATTCTTTCCTTTCAGGATCACCGTCCAATTCATACAGTTTGGCAAAATCTCGAGAGATCTCTCTTCCTCCGCCTCCATCTGCACCATCACTCCAGGCCAAACCACCATTCTGCTTGAGCTGCTCATCCAGATTCCGGCTTGGCTGCCCAGCTGTGGAGACGAAGGTGGGGCCTTGGAGGCATCTTTGGCATGGTCTTCTTTAGCTTGTTGTCCATGCAGCGGAAGCCCTGGCGCTGGCAGTCGATTTGACATGGGTGCTGCTCAGGGTTCTTGGCAAGTTGCTTTCTGCCCATGAAAATATTTTGAAGCAGCCTGTGTTCCTTTCTCAGTCACTTCTGCAATTTCATCATCCCCATCGTCATCTTCCAAACCTCCTTCCTCTTCCTCAGTCTCTGAGTTCACATTGCCTAGTTCAAAAACTTGGCCCACTGCTGTGGCCGGTGGAACTCTGGCTAAGGGGCCCAGGGGCAGGGCCGCTAGAAGGCCTCCCAGGTGCAGGAGAAAGGAGAGTGGGCTGTGTGACCAGCTTCTGGGCATACGAGAATGGGGTTCCTCTCATCTGCTGCCCCTGCTTCTCTCTGGCATCCATCTGCAGAGCAGCCAAGGGCGACTGTTTCCGTGGCTGCTGCTGCTGCAATGGCTCCATTACTGCCTCAGGCTTCACCCACAGATCCTCATGGCTCTGAACCTGAGCACAGCCCACCAGGCACACCGGGTCTAAACCTGTGCAAAGCGCTCTGAGTTCTCGGTCAGTGGAAGAGGAGGCCGCTCCAGCCCCAGTGCAGCAGCTGCGCCTAGGACTCCTCTGCAGCTGGGGGCCACCTAGTTAATCTTTTCAAAAAGCCAATTTTTTTGTTTTCTTGATCTTTGATTTTTTTTGTTTCAATTTAATTCATTTCTGCTCTGACCTTTATTATTTCTTCTACTAATTTGGGGTTTGGTTTGTTCTTATATTTCTAGTTATTTGAGATGCACTGTTAGATTGTTTATTTCAAGCTTTTCTACTTTTTTGATGTAGGCACTTCTATAACCTTTCCCATTTATTACCACTTTTGCTGTATCCTATAGGTTTTAATATGTTGTGCCTTCATTTTCATTTGTTTTGAGAAATTTTTTAATTTCCTTCTTAAGGTCTTCGTTGACCCACTGGTAATTCAGGAGCATGTTGTTTAATTTCCATCTATTTGTGTATTTTCCAATATTCCTCCTGCTATTTATTTCTAGTTTTATTCCATTGTGGTCAGAAAGAATACTTGGGCTTGGCGCCTGTAGCTCAGTAGGGCGCTGGCCACATACACCAGGGCTGGTGGGTTTGAACCTGGCCAGGGCCTGATAAACAACAATGACAACTGCAACAAAAAAATAGCTGGGTGTTGTGGTGGGTGCCTGTAGTCCCAGCTGCTTGGGAGGCTGAGGCAGGAGAATCACTTAAGCCCAAGAGTTTGAGGTTGCTGTGAGCTATGACGCCACAGCACTCTACGGAGGGCCACATAGTGAGAATCTGTCTCAAAAAAAAAGAAAGAAAAGAAAAGAATGAATAATTGGTAATATTTAAATTTTTTTGAAAAATTTAAGACTTGTTTTTTGACCTAACATAGGGTCTATTCTTAGGCATATCCATGATCTGAGAAAAATGTTCATTCTTTTTCTGTTGGATAAAACATTCTATAAATATTTACCAGGTTCATTTGCTCTATAATTCAGTTTAAATCCAATGTATCTTTTTGATTTTCTTTTTTCTTCTTCTTTTTCTTTCTTTCTTTCTTTTTTTTTTTTGAGACAGAGTCTCACTATATCACCCTCGGTTGAGTGCTGTTGAGTCACAGCTCACAGCAACCTTAAGCTCTCGGACTCAAGCGATTCTCTTGCCTTAGCCTCTCAGGAAGCTGGGACTACAAGTGCCTGCCACAACACCCAACTATTTTTGTTGTAGTTGTCATTGTTGTTTAGCAGGCCCAGGCTGGGTTCAAACCCATCAGCCCCAGTGCATGTGGCCAGCGCCCTAACCACTGAGCTATGGGCGCCAAGCCTCTTTGTTGATTTTCTGTCTGGATGATCTGTTTGCTGAAAGTGGAGTGTTGAGATCTCCAACAATTATTACATTGGGGTTACCACTCTTTTCTGCTGGAGGGCGAGGCCTCTGCTCTGTAGTAAGTGAATCATTATGAAAGTTTTGAGATACACAAAAATCAAGAAACATAAAATCCATGTGGATAGAAACAAATGAAGCCCTCCCAGCAACACTGAAGCTGTCATAGGGGTCTATGTACATCCTGCCTGCAGCAGAGAGTAAACACATTAGTAATCCCTGTTGTGGCAAGGGTGTGGAGAAATGACATTCTTACCCCTGCAGTGTGGGTACACTCATAGGCAACAAAATGAAGAACTATCTTTCAGCATCATGGCTATGGTTCCAAGTTTGAGCTGGCTTTTAGATTCAAGAGATACCACAGGCTTTAATCTACTGCATTTTCTCAACCTTGGCACTATTGACATATTTTCAGCTGAATAATCTTTTGTCCTGTGTATTGTAGGATGTTTAACCACATCCTTGGCCTCTACCAAGCAGATGCTGGTAGCATCCCTTCCTCCATCGTGATGACCAAAAATGTCTCCAGACATTGCCGATTGTCCCTTGTGGTCCAAGCAGCCCCCCACTGAGAAGCACTAATATAGAGGGTTACAAAGTAGGAGATTCAGCTTGCACAGATTCTTCACACCATGAGAGGCCAGCACACCCACATATGCATCTTCTCTCATGCTCAGCTGCCCTGACAAGAGCCACGGTGTGCCTACATCACCTTTGTGCAGAGAAGACTCATCCTGGATATATCATCAGTCTTTTATGCCATATTAGTTATGTGGGTAAAGCCCACGTGGAGGTTCAGAGAGCCTCCAACATTAGTGATTCCCACACAGCAGAAGACTCTCACGACATTCCACATGTGTTCTAGCTCTTTGTTTTCCAAGGAATCTACACTGTGAGGATTCAGAGACCTGAAGTCATTCCCAGGCAGGCCTGCACCAGAACTCTGCCCAACAAATTAGGGTTGGCTTATTGAATGCTCCCCTCCCTGGAGACATGCTGTTCATGCCTCCCATTTCCCAACCTCTCAAAAAAGACAACAAAAACCAAAAAACTATGGGCCTCTGTGTCTGCCTGGACTTGTATAACCCCAAAGCAGTCTCCATCTGAACCCTTAATCCAGATGAACTCTGTAGGGCCATCAAAAACTAGACTTTGTGAGGAGTTGCAATGGCTTACTTTGATCCCCCTCTTAAAACACACCCCTCTACATCATGTATACTGTCTAAGTTAAGAACTCTGACTCTGGAATAAGACTTCTGAATTTGAATTCTGCCTCCTCTATTTATAAACTGTAGTGTTTCTTAACCTTCCCAGTCTTGCAAACCTGCTCCCAAGCTACTGCAGTGCAGTGGAAGGACATTTTTAGCTCACACTACTATGTCATATATTGGCCAGTATATTCATATGGGTTTGTCAACCCGTTCATGAACTTGGCTTGGGGTTTCTCCTTCTATATATATAGTAGTCCTTCATCAAGACATAGGTATGAGCTGAGAAAAAGTGTTAGAGCAATGGGGTAGGCAATATGGAAGTATGGGTCATGTGCTTGAATGCTTAATTGAACCTGCAGGACCTGCACAAACTGATTCTGAAGGTGCCATTTCTGCTGTATGGGTTTCTGCTGTACTTTCCCAACTTAATGGCTTAGTGGCCCTGACAAGCTCAGGGCATGTCCCATGGCTAAGTACTCAGTCTCTCCTAGGCTCAGTAGCATGACAAATGTTGAAGATTTCTCTGCTACAGTTGGCCTTTCTCCAGAACTCTATGGGTCCATGTTGTGACTCTCCTGTTGGGTCTTTCTGGAGATGCAAAATGGTGTCAATTGCTTTTTATGTTTTTTTTTTTTTCTTTTGAGACAGAGTCTGACTCTGTTGCCCAGGCTAGAGTGCCATGACGTCAGCTTAGCTCATAGCAAACTCAAGTGCCTGGGTTCAAGCAAACTTCCTGCCTCAGCCTCCCAACTATCTGGGAGTACAGGTATCTGCCACTACGCTCCACTAAGGGTTTTAGTAGAGATAGGGTCTTGCTCTTGCTCAGGTTGGTCTTGAACTCCTGAACTCAAGTGAACCTCACACCTTGGCCTTCCAGAGTGCTAGGATTACAGGTGTGAGCCACTGTGCCTAGCCCACACGGTGTCCTTTTCTACCGTATATACCTCTATGCCATGAGATCTACCATGTTGCGTGGCCCAAGTTGCTGGATCACTTGTATCGCAGGTGGAACCTATTTCAAAGGTCTGTTTTGCTCTGAGTCTAATTCAAAACAAATATCTTTCTGAGTTAAGAAACGGCATCTCCAAGGATGGTATGAGCTGTCTCTAAGAGGCCAAGGGACCTGCTAGTGCTAGCTCTCTCTTAGTAATAGGAAGTGCAAGGTGAATATTCTTTCCTTTGTCTTGGAGATGTCCTGCTATGCTCCAGACCAGTAAGCTGAAAGGAACACTTCACCAATGGCTCTTGACTCTTTGTAGATTCCGTGGCAAACCAGAATGTCTGTTATTTTCCACTTCCTGCTCCCCAGGCCTGATTGGCATTGTCTCATCAATATAGTGGACTCAAGGAATGTTCTGTGGGATGGCCAGAAGATCAGGGTTCTTTGGACTACATTGTGACAGATAGCAAGAGAGCTAGTATAGCTCTGGGCAAGATCACCAATGTGTACAACTGTTTGTCCCGAGTGAATCAAACTGCTCTGAATCCTCCTTTCTGATGGGGATTGAAAAGAACTCATCTGCCATATCAATAGCTGCGTGCTCAATGCGGGGGTTGTGTTGATCTGTCCTCATGAAGATTTCCAAGATTTTGATTAAAGGAGTGATATAATTATGCATTGTAAAGGAATACCTGAGATTCTGTGTAGGGAACACATCAAAGGATAGGGCAAGAATAGGTGCTATGAGACCTCATATTTTTATGTTATTCACATAGTTGAAGCTGTTGTCCTGGTGGGCTTGGCTCTTTTTGCTGAAGTGAGGAAATAGGAGGCAGGACTGGACTGGTGTATTGGTTAAGGTCAATAAATTAGCCGCTCTAAAAAGTAAGCCCCAAAGCTCAGTATTCTATACAACAAAAATTTATCTCTCGGGCGGTGCCTGTGGCTCAAGGAGTAGGGTGCCGGTCCCATATGCCAGAGGTGGCGGGTTCAAACCTAGCCCCGGCCAAAAACCAAAAAAAAGAGGAAAAAAATTTATCTCTCACATAGTATTCCAATGCAGACCCCTGCCATGGACTGTGCCCTCCTTCCTCCAATTCACATGTTGAAGTTCTAACCCCCAAAGATAGTAAATAGAGATGGGACTTTGGGGAGTAAATTAGGTTTACAGGGAGTCCTGGGAGTGGGATCTTTGGAATGAGAACATGCCCTTACAACTGTCACTCTCTGCTGTGGAGACACAGTGAGAAAGTAGCTGTTTGCAGTGCAGGAAGAAGGCTCTCTTAGAACCTGACAGGCTGACACCCTGATGTCGTACTTTCAACCTCCAGGACTATGAGATGATACACTTCTGTATTTTAAACCACTCACTCTATGGTATTTTGTTATGGCAGCCTGAGCTAATATAGATCCCATCTTGTCACTCCATCTTCCTCTAGGACCTTGAATTTCCTCCAGTCAGCTGGTCGATGGGTAGAGAGAACGAAAGATAGCATCAATGAGGTTTCACCTCTCCAGTCCTGGAAGTGATGCCTCACTTATGCTCAGTTCTATTGGCTAGACTTGGTCACATAGCTACTACATTAACTGCAAGGGAGTCTGGGAAATGTAGTTCAGTTTTATGCCCAGGAAGAAGAAGAAATGGATTGAGTACCTGAACAATCTCTGCTACAACTGAGAACTGAGAAACAATGTTTTGTAGTGCTAAACATATCTTGTAATGTCCTAGGGGTCTTCTAGAACCAGGTTATATTCCAGTGGAAGAAAGAATTGAGTTAGTATAAATGTCTTGTTTACCAACATTCCCATCAAAAGAGGGCTCTCTCTGCCAGGTCGTAGAGTATCCCAGACATGCACACCAGCTGGTTGGTAGATGGATGGTAAGTTGTCAGCAGACAATATGGTCCCAGATATCCATGTTGGGGACCAGGGATGTTGCTCTAATCCAGTGTTTTTCAACCTTTTTCATCTCCTGGCACACTTTAATGTATAGTTGGACTTCTGCAGCACACTTAAATTATGTTGATTAAAAAAAGAGTAAAAAATATATATTTACTGTGCTTTGAACTTCTTTCGAAAATAAATTAATGATCTTAAACATTTTTCACAGCACACTGGTTGAAAATTACTGCACTAGTCCCTGCGATGCAGAGAGGCAACACTAAAGTAGGCAGGAGTATAATCGTCTGCAGGTGGCCCAGTCAGGAATCTAGGCAGAGGAAGGAGGCAAAAGCCTAACTTTCAGAAGGGAAGTCTGAGGTCAGCAGTAGACTAGAAGCTCAGAGTACTGCATGTGGATTCTCAGACTGTTGGAGAACAGACCTCCTTATTGCCATTAATCTGAAGTCGTTTTTGCCCTTTTTGGGTGAGATGATAGCGGAATTTGTTATTTTTCCTTGAGCAATACATACTTTTCAGTTTTTTTCTGGTAAGGTGCTATGGTTTTCCTTTGAAGAGCTACTACCTCCTGACTTCCAGTCCAGGTAGCTTTAAGGGTGCTAAACACAATCCCTGCAACGAGGATCAGGCTCATGACTCAAGCCTGGCCAATCAGAGTCACTGCCATAGTTCAGTGGGTCAGTTCATTGACTCAGAAGTAATCAGACTCAGGTTTGGAATTTTTTTTTTTTTTGTGATTTTTTTTTTGGCCAGGGCTGTGTTTGAACGCCACCTCTGGCATATGGGACCGGCGCCCTACTCTTTGAGCCACAGGCGCCGCCAGGTTTGGAATTTTTGCTGGCATGATTGGGCAAAGTCATTTTTCCAATGCGGTTGTTTTAGTGCAACATTTTTCAGTTTGTGAGTTGTGATCCACTAATGGGTTGTTAAATAACTTGGTAATTATAATCAATATTTAAAAATGCAGTATGGTGGCTCAGCACTTATAGCACAGTGGTTATGGTGCTGGCCATGTATACCAAGGGTGGTGGGTTTGAACCTCCCCCACCTCCACTCCCCCACCCCCTCACTGGCCAGCTAAACAAAAGTGACAACTGCAACAAAAAAGTAGCCAGGCCTTGTGGAGGGCGCCTGTAGTCCCAGCTACTTGGGAGGCTGAGGCAAGAGAATTGCTTAAGCCCAAGAGTTTGAGGTTGCTGTGAGCTGTGATGCCACTGCACTCTACTGAGGGTGACATACTGAGACTCTGTCTCAAAAAAAAAATGCAGTATGGAGTAGAAATAGCAGGGTACATCACATATAGTAAGGCTAAGTATTGTTTTGGACACTTCATAAATGGAGAGTCATGATGTAGAATACATTTCTCACTGTAGGGTGGGTTGCAGTGGAAAGGATTTGAAAGACACAGACTCTTGTTGGGCACAGTGGTTGATTGTCTAACCTTTTATTACCTAGCTCAGTGTTTTTCAACCTTTTTTTTTATCTCATGGCACACTTGAACCTACAGTTAAACTTTCGTGGCACAGTTAAATTATGTTGATTAAAAAAGTATGATAAAGAATATATTTAATGTGCTTCCAACTTCTTTTGAAAATAATTTAATTAACAATCTTTACTTTTTTTTTTTTTTGCAGTACACCTAAGATACTCTCAGGGCACACTGGTTGAAAATCACTGTCTTGGGTAATTAGCTTAAATCAATTATAATAATCCATTTCCTTGGCAGCAATTGGTTTAAGGATGAATAGATATAAGCCAATTTGGGCCAAGGAGATGCAAAGAATTTCTTGCTAGAAGCTTCTGGAAAAGATGCTTTAATGCATTTAATGGCTGGAGTGGGGATGAAGCTGATGGTAGGAATGGGTAGAGTGAAGAGACAGAATGAAGATTCACCTGGAACTGGTGAATCAACTGAATGAAAGCCCAGCCCAACTCTGTACTGTCTCTGGGTGCTGTCTTTGTTATAGCTTCAGTTGTTTTGTTTACTAGTCTCCAAAAGCATCTTAACTAGTAGAGGTACTCACAGGATATAGACCTGGGGCTGCTTGAGGTCACCTGCACCACTTCATAGGGAGAGCTTGCCTTCAAAAAAAAGTCAGAAAAACTGAGTTAATGAGTTCAGAAATACATGTTCCCAAAGCTACTGTTTGGGCATAAATAGTGCCTGGCATATTCAATTAGTCGAGCATACAAACCAGACCCCACCCCCCAACCCCTGCTTTATTTTTAAGCCTCTTGTCACAAGCAGCTGCATCTCTCAGTCTGAGTGCTTTTTCTTGAACTAGAAGTGTTGGGTAGTTAATGCCCTGGGGGAAGCCATTAACAGTGTAGATGGGAACTGAAAGAAAAACACCCCACTCCTTGTTCCTGTTAAGCTGTTAGGTGTTAGAAAAAAAGATTAGGATGCACAGAGAGCCACTTGTCAGGGTGCTCACAGATGAACAACTGTGTCAAGAGGCAGCAAGAAGGTGGCCGAGGAGGAAGGCCTCAGAGGAAATCAACCATGCTGACACCTTGACCTTGGACTTTCAGCCTCCAGAATGGTGGAACAATACATTTCTGTGGTTGAAGCCACCCAGTTTGTGACGTTTTGTTATGGCATCCCTAGTTGACTAATACAGTTTCCCACTCCTCTCCAAGGGCCTCCTGAATCAATTCTCAAAGAAAATATTTGTACTCAAATCAGGAACCCAACTCTCAGATCAACAATGCACAGGGTGCCTGTGGCTCAGTGAGTAGGGTGCCAGCCCCATATACCCAGGATGGCGAGTTCAAACCTGGCCCCAGCCAAATTGCAACAACAAAAAAAAATTTTAAAAACAAATACACTTAATTAAAAAAAAAAAATACAATGCACAGGAAGAGGGGTCCATGGATCCTTGTAGATTAAGCAGAAATGCCCGGAACAAAGTAAGGCAGTGTTAACCAGTGTTAAGATTTGGAGTCAGACAGAGCTAGACTCAAGTTCCAGCTCTGTCGATGGAGTAAAAGGAAATAAAATCCTAGTACACCTGTCTTTGTGGAGTTTCTAGTCCTGGTGGCAAGACCAGCTGCTTAGAAATGAGCCGGCTTCCCTAGTGTTGTGGGAAAAAAACGTTTTGTGGGAGGCAGGGACCACAGTTCAGGTGCTCTCTGATTAGCCTCCAAGTTCCTAGAGGGCAGGGGGCTTGTGTGTTTTGCTGTCCATGTGTCCCCAGAGCCTAGCATAGCACCCAGGCCTGATTGATAAATATGCATCCAAGGAAGGCCAGGTATGACTCTGTACTAAGCCTGCAGAACTGCAGCTTCCAGGTGTAATAGCCTTTGTCATGGGATGTTCGTGTTGTTCCAGGGATGTAGGTGAAGGGCTTTATAAACTTGATGTCTGACTGTGACATGAGGGTTGTCTCCAGCCAAGTGCTCTGCCTCGTGGATAAACAAGAAGGCTCTGAAGCCAGACAGGGTTGGCGAGAACACCGACCCTGCCACTTACAATCTGTGTGGATTTCACCAAGGTCCTTAAATTCTCTGTGGGTAAGCACAACTCTACATGTAGTAAACTGTCAATAAAAACTACTCAGTTAAGCATCGTTGGCCTAAGAGGTGCCTTAGTTTTACCGCCCTTGACATAGACCAATTTTCTACTCAGTTCTCGTTTTGACCACTAGAGGTCAGACTAACCCCAAAGTTCAAAGCTCCTTAACTCAGCCCCAGAACACAGTTTCTGCAGTGTTCAAAGGCAAAAACGACTTAGCCTGTGAACCTGCTCTAGTGGTACACGCCTGCATTCCAAGGTTACTCTCTCTGCCCTTCTCAGACAGCACTCGGATTTTATCACTGGGCTAAGACGGTGGAGCCTCCTTTTGAGGGCAAATATGTTGAGTTACTTCTGAGAAATTTAAGGAAACGAAACACAAGAAAAAGAAATTTGGAAATAACTTCTGGGTGTTGACAACTGCTTTAAAGAATTGTACCCACACTACCGGATTTAACGTTTGTAAAGCTCTATGAGCTAAGTATTATCAGTTTCATGTTACAAATGAAAAGCCGGCACCAGGACATAGCGCTGGGGTCTTTACCACATTGCCATGTTGAGATCAGCCAGGGCCTGACTACCGTTAGGAACCAGCTGATTTCTTTCAGGCCTAAGATCTATGAAATGCAAAAGGCTCTGAGCACTTTATATTTTTTTGTTGTTGGGACGAATCTTTTTTTTTGGCGGGGGGGGGTGGTTGTTGCACCAGGGAGAGCACTCTTCTCCTTCCTTCCTCCTTGTAGGCAGCTCATTGGGTTCAAATCCTGACACTGCTACTTGCCAGCCAGATGGCTTGGGTAAGCGCATACTTTGCTGAGCCTCAGTTTCCTCCCTTGTGAAATGTAGAACCTTCCTCACAGGTCACTCTGCAACCCTTCTGCCTCCTCTCCAATGTGAGTTCCTGGAGGAAAGGCCTTCTTGTTTACTGTGTGATTTCTAGTGCCCAGGACAATGCCTGGCATAAGAAATGCTTAAGAAAGATCTGCTGATGGCTGCTGACTCTTCCCACTGAGTGTCTGTGAAAGTATAAGCATCTCCCTTTCAATAATATATTCCCATAGAAAGTGCATGACTTCAATCAACTTCCTGATGACTGTGAAGCTATTCATTCATTCATTTGCAAACACCTGTGCTTCTATTCTGATAAGTTCTGGGACTAAAAAGAGGCATGAGAGGGCTGCACTTGAGAGCTTCAAGTCCCGGATGAGACAAGCTGCCATCTCTGGAGCTCCAGCCTCAGCAGTCCCATCCCTGGCTCTTTCCACCACCATGGGCCTTTTCCTATGCATCTCATCCTGGCCCACTTAGAAGAAGAACTGACCCGGCCCAGGCCATGCTCTCTCTGATTCTCCTGAGGGTCAGGTGCATCAATCAAAACTCCTAGGCTGCAGGTGTGTGTATGTGTTTATGTATGTTTTGCGAAATCTTTTTTTTTTAAACACACATGTGCACAACCCAATATACACACATCATGTACACTTGCCTCTCCCTTAGTTGGGTTAAGTCTCAGCATAACCACCCTCAGGCAGGCCTTTTCCTGACTCTGGGCCTATTTTCCTTATCTGTTCAAGGAGGCTGCTGGACGGACGCCTTTCCAAGATAATGTGCTCTCAACCAGCCAGGCGTTCCCCTCATAGGAAAATGTTTCTTCCATTCTTTCCCTTGCATGTGGCCCTGCAGACACACAGACAGAGCTTCAATGTGTGCACGTCTATTCCACGCAGACTATCTGGGGGTTAGTAAGGAATGAAACAAGAAACAGAGGGTCAAGGCCGTGGCAGTGGGGTGGGAGCATGGAGTCCTGAAGACCTGTCCCTGCCCAGAATAGGTTCTGCTGCAGGAGTTTTGGGTCACTCCCAGGCCGATGCTGGAGGCCAGTTCTGCACCAGGGCCAGCCAATCTTTGAACTGGTGGGTAAGGGGAAAGCAATGCTTCCGGACTTTCTCTGGATACAGCTTCACCCCACAAACTCTGCAAATCACTTTGGAAGCGCGTGTAACAATCTGGGTGTGTGATGCGGGCCAAAGGTTGACGTTTCACTGCTGTTCTGGCTCCATGGGAGAAACAGAGCTGGGTGGGCCTAACCCTGACTTGCCAGGTGGGGGCGCTTCCGTTCCATTACCTCTGGCACCCCCAGCCTTCGTGAGCTGAAGAGTCTGACTTTCTATTCCAAAGGTAGACCTAGGAGCAGGTTTTTTTGCCCGCTAAATGAGTGAGCCTTGAACTGAAACCAAACCATTGCCACTCAAGGTTTTGCGCCCCCCCCCCCATCTTTCTTTGGTAGTGGGAAGGGAGGCAGAGGATAAACTCTTGCCCATAGGGTGACAGGCTGTGCAAATTACCACCACTAGACTTGAGCTAGATTCCCTAGGAACAGATTCTAAGATAGAAACTGAGAGTTGTGAGGAGGAAGTGAGTGAGGAGTCAGGATAAAACAGAAGAGAGAGGTGGCACCTATAGCTCAGTGGGTAAGGCTGGTGGGTTTGAACCAGGCCTGGGTCAGCTAAACAACAATGACAACTGACTGCAACAATAACAACAAAAAAGGCAGGTGTTGTGATGGGTGTTTGTAGTCCCAGCCACTTGGGAGACTGAGGTAAGAGGACTGCTTAAGCACAAGAGTTTGAGGTTGCAGTGAGCTGTGATGACACAGCACTCTACCAAGGGCACCATAGTCTCAACAAAACAAAAAAAAACAAAAACAAACAAATAAAAGAAAAACAGAAGACAGCTCTCCGACGCCACAAAGAGTGAAATTACATCCCAGAGCTGGTCCCACCTCAAAGCCCAGGGACTAGACCCATTGCAGTTAGTCATTGTCTAAAGTCTGACCCCAAAAGATGTGGGGGCCATTTTCTTCTAGGCAAAGTGGCTCCTTTCTGGCTGAAGGCAGTGCATTAGTTTATTAGGGATGGTTTAAATCGTGGACATTTATTTTTACATAGTCTGGAAGCTAGCAGTCTGAGATCAAGTGTCTCAAGAACAGGGTTGGTTCTTTCCGAGGACTGTGAAGAAGGACCTGTTCCATGCTTCTCCCCCAGCATCTAGTAGTTTGCTAGAAATCTTTGGCATCTTTTGGCTTGGAGAAGAATCATCCCACCCTCTGGGATTAACCCTCATGGGGTTCTGTGTGTGTGTGTGTGTGTCCTACTCATCCTAAATGAGGGTCCTACGAATTTCATTTTAAACTAATCATATCTTTAAAAGAATCCTCATTTCCAAATGTTGTGCCCAGATCTTGAAATCCCCCACAAAGACCACTAAGGAGCCGAGTCCGATGCAAAAGCAAAAGAACCATTTATTCACAGACTCGAGTCTGGGCTTCTCGTTCCTGGCACAGCAGGAGTGCAGAGAAGCCCCGACAGCAGAGGGAAGAGCAGTTTTAAGGATACAGAAAAGAAAAAGGGGTGGGGAATGGGAATAGGGGCTTAGGGACCTAAACAATGTTTGAGTTGGGCTGATTGCTTAGGGGAAAGATTTACTACTACTGGGGCCGAGGGTGGGGGCCATTATTGCTGGAGCCCGGGGTTGGAGAGGAAGCAGGTTGCCTATCAACTTTGGTATGCAGCTGTAAATTGAAGGCTGTGGAGCAAAGTGGGGTCAGTGAAGGCTGTCAGATAAAATGGAGTTAGTTTTAACAAAATGGAGTTAGCTTGGTCCTGTCACAAATAAGGTTGCATTCTAAGGTATTGGGGCTTAGGACTTCAAATATGAATTTGGGAGGCACACAATTCAACCCAGGCAGTTCTCCAGAAAGGGGACAACTGTAAGCTGTTGGCAGCAAATACTCAGGACAGTTGGGGATGAGTCCAGGGGAGGCACCAGTAGTATCCACTATACCAGCACTTCTCAAAGTGTGATTCCTGGACCAGCAGTATCGCCATCCCTGGGAAACCTGCTAGGAGTGCAAAATCTCAGGCCCTACTCCAGCCCTACTGAATTAGGAACTTTGAGAATGGCATCCCACAATCCTTGTGATTCTGATGCATGTCAAAGTCTGAGAGTTGCCGCAATATACAGGGTCACAGAATAGCAAATTCTGATGGCAGAGGGAGGCAGTGAGCATTAATCCAGGAGCCTTGAGTGTCCTCAAGAAATGCAGGGCTGCTGCACTGCACAACTCTGGGGGGTGTCAGTCAAAGTGTAGTCCAGGTCAAGAGTGCTCACAGAATACAAGTCTGAAATGCAACCTGAGTACGATGTGTGTGGTGTGCCCCCGGAATTGTGCAGGACTGTTCCCTTCTCTTAAGGGAAGAGCACTTGGGCTAGAAGGTCTAATTAGGTGCCACAGCAATGGTATAGAATGGGGGGAACTCTGGGCTGCCCTGAGAGGTGGCCAGGGGCAGGCTGGGTATATTGGGGTTCCTATGTGAATGGACAGGGAAGAAGGAGCCAGCTTCCCCTGGTACAAGTAACTAACCTGCACATCCTCCTAAAATCTGTTAAAACAAACCACTCACAGACATTTCATGCATAGCCTTAGATCCTAAATGCAAATGCATGCATTATAACCCAGTTACACTTGCCTGTTATTAAGGCCCACAGGCTTCAGCTAATTAGGGGAGAATCTTTTGACTAAAAGGAGGAAGTCTCATTATAAAGGGACACTTCACCAGCTCCTGAAGAGACTGCCCCCGGGGGACTGCTACCAGCAGGAATTCAGGAGTAGCCATCCTTTGGGAGTGGGCCTTGTGTTTTGGCTTGTTGAAAGCTGAGCAGGTTTGCCATCCTGGGGAAGACCAGGTGAACCTTGAGCAATGATTGGAGCACACACAGTGGCATCACTCCTCTTAATAACCAGGCAGTGACATGACATTGACTGCTGTTTTTCCTGGACCATCTGTGTGGCTTTTCAGCCCAGTGACTGTGCAGGGCTCACTCACAGGTCATACTTGCTTGGATCAGTCATTGTTCTAAGTTTCTTCATAAATGAACTCTCACAGCAGCCTTATGAATGGTTCTATTATTATCAGCCGTATGTTACAGACGAGGAAACTGAGGTACACAAATCCAAGTCATTGGTCTGAAGTCACACCGTCTGATAAGTGGCAGAGCTAGAATGTGAATCTAGGTATCCCGGCTTCACATCTGGGCCCTCAGCTTCCCCCTATATGACCTTCCCATCAAGTCCTGGGGGTACCTGAAGAGTCGATTTTCTCAAAACATGTACTACGGTTCCCAGTCCAACTCTGTTTCTGGGTCCCCTCCTTGATATTCTGAGTGGATAAAGCCTATGGTGGTTTTACCTGATTGGATGATGACTTTTTTCTTTGGCTTTTGATTTAAAAAACTAAGCATTTGCATCTATTGTTCTCTGGTTTTATGGCTGGCAACTTTCTCCTGGAGGCAATGGGTGGGCGACTCCTGTTTTGTTGCCGGGGGATGGGGGTAGGGAAGTAGTGTGTGGGGAAGGGGTTGGAGCAAGATTCCACTCATAGGAGGCAAAGTTTCAGTCAAGCAAGATGAATAAGCTCTAGTGAGCTGCTGTACAGTCAACCATAATGTACTGCACACTTTATTTATCCTCTATTAAGAGGATAGGTGTCGTGTTAACTGTTCTTACTACCATAAACAAAGAGAGGGTGAGATGGGATATATCAGACCTGTTTCCGTGTCCCCTGTTTCTCATCTCTTCCCCTCTCACTTTGTTCTACTTGCTTCAAGTCTTAAGATTCTGAGCCTCTTCCAGGCCCTGCCCTTCTTGGATCCCTTTTCCCTACAGGGCAGTGCTGACCAATAGGAATACACACGTAATTCTAAACTTTCTACTGGCCGTGCTAAAAAGACACCAATGACACTCATTTTAATAGTGTTCCCCTTAGGGTGGTGCCTGTGGTTCAGTGAGTAGGGCGCCAGCCCCATATACCTAGGGTTCCGGGTTCAAACCCAGCCCCGGCTGAACAACAAAAATAATAATGTTCCCCTTAACGCAGTATGTTTAAACTATTACAACGTCAATCTGTTATCAGTGTGAAGAACCATCACTTTCTTTGTCCATACCAAATCTTTGAAAATACCGGTGTGAAATTTGCACTTAGAGTCGCATCTTGATTCACACTGGGCACATTTCAAGTGCCACACGATCCCATGGTGGGATGCTTTCTAGAGGGTGGATGTTAAGTCAGCCCTGGCCCAAGTTTGCTTAGCACGTGGAGAACAGGATGCTGTTATTCATTTAACAACCATGTGCTGAATGCCTCATCAGTTCAAGATCATTTTCAAGCACTGTTCAAGATCTTGGGAGAACAGGAACAAAATCTCAGCTTTAAAGATCAAAAGCCAAAGAGAACAGTATAAAGTCTCTACCCGTCCCTGGCGGGAAACAGACAAAGAGGACAAGGAGTGTGTGAGGGCTAAGAGTGGTCTGCAAAGGTCTTACCATAGTGAGGTGACCTTTGAGTAAACCCAAGAAGGAACCGAAGGACTGATAAGGGATGGAGAGGGAGCTGGCAGGAGTATGGATTCCTGGATTCACATCCTCGCTCCAGAGACTTTAGTTTCCAACCATGGCAGACTGAGAGGGATCAGATTTATCTTCTTGCTTTAAACAACTCAAAAACCTGATGACATATGGCAAACAATGGTTTTTAGACATTTAGCAACAGAAAGTGTGGTGCAGGGATCCTGAGAGGAGGGAACTAGCTGAGGTTAAGCCCCATAATCAGGGTAGTCCTTGATGCCGAGAGGAGAACCCTAAACAGATCATGACAGCATTCCTGAGTTGGGAGTTTGGGGCCAGGGCAGAGAGGAGTGAGCCACAAAGAGAGAGGAGTTTGGAGTTCCTCAGAGAGTTCCCCTTCAGTCTTTAGTTGAATATTGATCAGTGCATGCAAGCAAAGAAACTACAGAAGGCCAAGGAAAGACCACCAAGAACGATCAGGCAGAGCTCACACAAGGTTGAGAATTATTTGTGTTCTCTCTGATCTCATAACATATGGGAGGTTGAACAGATTCCTAAAAGGGGTGTTGCCTTAGTAGGGGACAAATTAGCTCCAGACTTGAAGGGTGTTCTGGACCTGCCTAACGATTTGAAAAGTGAGTCTTGAGAACTGGGCATGGTAGTTGAGGACAGGAGTTCAAGACTAGCCTGGGCAACATAGCAAAATCCTCTCTCTCTCTTTTTTTTTTCTTTTGAGACATAGTCTCACTTGTTCACCCTCAGTAGAGTGCCATGGTATCTTAGCTCACAGCAACCTCAAACTCTTGGGCTCAAGCAATCCTCTTGCCTCAGCCTCCCAAGTTGCTGGAATTACGGGTACCTGCCACAATACCTGGCTACTTTTTAGAGATGAGGTCTTGCTCTTTCTCAGGCTGGTCTTGAACTCGTGAGCTTAGGCAATCCACCCACCTCGGCCTCCCAAGTGTTGGTATTACAGGCATGAGCCACTGTGCCCAGCCCAAAAACCTATCTCTCAAGAAAAAAGGAAGCTTCAAAAGGCTCAAATTGTTTTCAGTAACTTTACTACATGTTAAAACAAAACCCCCAAAGGAATATAAAAGGAATATAAAAAACTTCAGCATTCAACAGTGTAAAATTTACAATTTTGGCATCCAGTAAAAAATTATTAGGCATGCAAAGAAGCAGAAAAATTAATCAATAGAAACAGATCCAAAAATGTCACAAAGGATACAATTAGTAGGCAAGGACATTAGAAATATACTCAATAGGCGTAAGAAGATAGAGGCAAGCCCGAACATCATGAGAGACATAGGAGATATAAAAAAGACCCAAACCAAACTTCAAGAGATGAAAGGAGGCAGTGGTGGGACAAACAGCAGATTAGATATTGAAGGAAAACAGATTAGTGAACTTGAAGACATAGGCAATAGGAAATATCCAAATACAGAAAAAAAAAAAGACTCAAAAAAAAGGAGCCTCAAAATTGTGTTCAACATCAACATCAACATCAAGTGTCCTAACATATGTATAATTGGAGTCTGGAGTCCCTGAAGGAGGTCTTTGGGTTTTTTTTTTTTTTTTTAATAGACAGTCTCACTCTGTCACTGTGGGTAGAGTTCCAGGGTATCATAGCTCACAGCAACCTCAAACTCTTGAGCTCAAGTGATCCTCTTGCCTCAGCATTCTGCATAGCTGGGACTACAGGTACCCACAACAACACCTGGCTAGTTATTCTATTTTTAGTAGAGATGAGGTCTCACTCTTGCTCAAGCTGGTCTTGAACTCCTCAGGTAAAGCAATCCATCTGCCTCATCCCCCCAGAGTGCTAGGATTACAGGCATGAGCCTCCTCGCCTGGCCAAAAAATTGTATTTGAAAAAAACAATTGAATGCTTTTCAAATTTGATTTAAAAAGACTAAAAACCCATAGAGATGAGAATATTAAGGGACCTCAAGCTAATCTTGGATCCAGCACTTGATGTATAATGGTGGATAAGTTACTACAACAGTCTGAGCCTAAGTTTTCTCATCTGTTGTAATATACACTATGCTGAATATTGGACACTTGTTCTGTGCTAGGCACTAGTCTAAGAGTTTTACAGAGAAAAACTAGTTACTATTATCTTCATTTCACAGATGAGAACCTCATTCTTTAGTTAAAACTTAAGTAACTTGCCAAAGGTTATACAGCGCAGAAACCTGATGGATTTAGGATTGACACTGCAGCCCACACTCCTGACCTCTGCCTTTCTAAATGATAAGATTGCAAAAGTGATAGTGCTGGCCTCACAGGCTTTTTGTGATGGTCAAAGCCGGTGATCCATTGAACGTGTCTACTTAGTGCAGAGTGTTTGTTTGAAACAAAACCCAAAAACTTGGGTTTTGAGAGGGTTCAGAATGGCTGTTGCAGGGCAAGGTATGCCCTGTAAGACCATAGATGAAAATTAACACCACTATTTACCAACCATGGGGCAGAAGGGCTGTCCATGAGGGCCTTTGCTTCTCTTGGAATTCCACCTGCCCTCTCCCCGGGAAAGGAGGAAGGGAATGAGGAGTGAGCTTTCCTCCTTTCCACCATGCATGGAGTGTGCCAGTAACCATTAGAGAAAATGAGCTAGGAGATGATCAAAGGCTCTTTAGAATTCTTTCCTTTTTTTTTGAGTTGCCAAAATGGTGTCCTTTCTGTTTTGTTTAAAGATAATAGCAAATCTCAAAAGAACACATACAGGCACATTGAGTAAAGGATTCAGTGCAATCCAGTTTCCAACGTGTCCTTTGCTGCGTTCTGGAAGATTTAATTGGCTCCAAATTAGGCGGATAGGGCCTCGGTGTGAGCTTCGGTCAACTCTGCCATATGGAAATTTCCTGTCCAGACCTATCTCTGGAACCGAGTATTAGAGAAAAACAAGTACTCAGTTCATTAAAGCTGTAGATGTTACACAATAAGTTGGCATTTTTTTTTATGTAACTACTTGTTTGCACAGATATCTTCATAGCTTTTTTGAAAGTTCAGTTGGTATCAATGTTACATTCATTTCCTAAAATTCCCTTTATTCTTAATATAAAAATAGTACATGTTCCTTGCGGAACATTAGAAACTATAGGTAAAGAAGGAGAAGGAACCAAAAATTACCAGTAAGTCTGCTAGCACACATTAAATTTTGATGTATGTTTTTCCAGTATTTTAAAAATGTCTATCTGATGAAAATGGGGTCACACTTTAAAAATTGATATATCATGGATGTCTTCCTCAGCCATTGCTTATTCTTCTGTAACATGAATTTTTGTGTGGCTCCATAATAAATATGCAGCCAGCTTTCATTTAATGCAAACTTGAATTACACAGTTTGAAATAGGAGGATATAAAATATTAATTAAATCTTGCTTTATGAGCAAAATTTGAAATAAAGTGGATCTTGCTTAGCGTTTTTTTCTTTTTTTTTGTAGGAAATTTAATCTTGCATAATGTGAGTTTTGCATGAGAGGAGGTCTCCAGCAATTCAATTCCTTGCATAAAATATAGCTGTCCTCTGTTACCATTTATTTAGCCACTGTTGACGGTCACTTAATACCACAAAGAGCTTGTTTGAAGATAAATCTTTGCTCATGTCTGTGATGATCTCTTTAGGAAAAATTCTTTGATGTGGAATTGCTAAGTCAAGACTTTTAATGCACATTATCAAAATTCTGTCCTGAAAAGTGGGACCAACATTTATTTGACAAACATTTAAATAGTTCTTACTATGTACCAAGCACTATTCTAGGAACTCAGTGTCCACATAATAATGGTAAGCAGTAGATACTATTATTGATCATCATCTCTACTTTACAGATAATGAAGCTGTTAGCCTCAAAGGCCCAGGTCACAGAACTAGTAAGTAAAAGTGCTAGCCTCTGAATCCTGGTTCTAACCACTGCATTTTGGTACTTACCAACACGTTAAGCATCAGAGTGCAAGGATCTTTTTTTTTTTTCCCCTGTACCCTTACTCACAAAACATAATATCTATCTTCTCAAAGGGATTTTGACTACAGAATTTACACGAGGGAAATCAACTCTCTCAATGATGATTTCTGGGCACGGTACCATGAAAGATAGAAGTTCTTTTTTTTTTTTTTTGTAGAGACAGAGTTTCACTTTATGGCCCTCGGTAGAGTGCCATGGCCTCACGCAGCTCACAGCAACCTCCAACTCCTGGGCTTACGCGATTCTCTTGCCTCAGCCTCCCGAGTAGCTGGGACTACAGGCGCTCGCCACAGCGCCCGGCTAGAAAGATAGAAGTTCTAATCATTGGCTATCAGTGAGTTACTGGCCTCTTCAATTTTCTTTTTCAGGAAACTCCATTGTTTGTGTGTTTTAGGAAACTCCATTGTTATGGACTGCATCCCTGTGTCTTCCCAAATTTATATGTTGTACCCCTAACCCCCAATATGATGACATTTGGAGACAGGGTCTTTGAGAAGTAATTAGGTCATGAAGTTCATGTCTTCGTGCTAGGGTTAATGACCTTATAAGAAAAGACAGCAGGGTGGTGCTTGTGGCTCAAAGGAGTAGGGCGCAGGCCCCATATGCCAGAGGTGGTGGGTTCAAACCCAACCCTGGCCAAAAATGCAAAAAAAAAAAAAAAAAAAAAAAAGAAAAGACAGCAGAGAGCTCTCCCTCTCTAATGTGAAGATACGATGAGAAGATGGTCTTCTGTAAACCAGAAAGAGAGCTTTCGTGAGATACTGGTTCTGCCTATGCCTTGATCTTGGACTTCCCAGCCTCCAGAACTGTGAGAAATACATGTTTGTTGTTTGAGCCATCCAGTCTATGGTATCGTGCCCAAATTGACTAGACCTTCCCGCAAGGTAATATTTTCTGAAGCTTCCTCCAGGAAGAAAAGTCCCTTCATTTTTTGGTCTTCATGTAACAGATGTTTTGGGGGTTCACTGGTCTCCCCAAGGCTCTGCTCACAGAAACTGTCTTAAGCTGTCTGCCACAGATTCTGGATCTATGCTTTAAGGTCTCTGCAGCCTGCCTTAGCCCCTGGCCCACGGCTTGCTTTATGCATTCACCGCAGCAAGCATCCATGCTGAGAGAATAACAAAGAGGCATAAAAAGCTGTAGCTTTTAACCCGAGATAGAGAGCTGAGTTTAGTTGCTCTCCTTGAGCTCACCTATGGGATGACTAATTCTTCTCTGAGACCTCTAGACACTCTTCTCAGTGTAAAGCACACTTTCTGTTACACTAAGCCACTGTAACAAAGGAATCCAACAATGCTTGGCTTAAAGAGCAAAGTAGTTTATTCTCTCTCGTTTATCCTCTCTCAGTTCTGAGGTGAGCAGTTGATATCACTGCGGTTGCTCTAACCCACATGGTCTTACAGGGACTTAGTTTCCTTTCATCATGTTGCTTGCCCTATGTCAGGACATTAACATTATCTGCATGATCAATATTTCCAGCTAGTGGGAAAAGGAAAGACTTTGGAAGAGTCACACCCACTGCATAGGCCCAGGCATACATCCCTTCCACTTGGATTCCATTGACAAGTACTAAATAACATGGTAACTCCTAACTGCAAGGGATGCTGGGAATTGTAGTTCAGTCACATATACAGACAGAACAAGAGAATGGATTTGGAGGGGGTAGAGCTAGTGGTATCCAATAGACCCTACAAGCAGGGGACAAATCCAGGTGGACATCTATTTACACTTATTTGTGCATAGGTAGGTTATCATGATATTTAACTTTCTTGCCCATCTTCTATCATATCAGAGGATGGATTTAAGAAAAAGGCACATAGGCATCTGTAATTTTGAGTCCAGGTATACCAGCCTTATGAGCTCTGGAAACTTACTCTTAAAAGCTTGTGTTAATCTTCTTGTTTGCTCCATCTGACTTCAAAATCAGCTCACAGTTTAAAGTCAGAGCAGAATACACAGGCTTTGGAGACAAAAACTTGTGAGTGAGAATCACAGCTTCACCATTTATTTACCTTCTGTTTGCCTTTGTGAATATTACCTAAACTCTCTGAGTTTTAGTTTGTTATGAGGATTATACAGTATGATTAAGAGCCAATTCTTTTGGTATCCAAAAGAATTGAGTGCAAATCCTGGCTTCTGTGACAGTGGACAAATCTCTTCATTTATGTGAGTACCACGTTTCCTGTGAAGTGGGTTAATACCCTTTCTTTCACTGGGTTATGTAAATGATTATGTAAATGATCTGAGCACTTAGGTCAGTGTGGGCTTACAGTACCTAGAAACCCAGGAACTAGCCTTTCTTCAGGCTTAGACAATGTGACCATCCACCTCACTGCCTTCTTCTGGAGGTTGGCTTCGTCCTCAGGCTGCCTCTACCATGGAAGCAAGATTGGCTGCTATATATTCAGAGGGAGAGTGAAAGCTTCTCCTGCAGACACCCACCTTGAGTCTCATGGGTTCTGATGGGTTATGTGTATGTCCTTGAACATGGTTTGGGGGATTAGGTTGATTAGCTGAGAGGCTTAAGGCAATTGGGACCCACTCTGGAGCTAGGGATGGGATGACTCCCAAACAATTATATGGCAGTCATTTGGCGGGAGGATGTTCCTCCATAGGGAAACTAGGCTATAATTACCAGAAAGTCAGCCAAAACAACAGATGTCCACTATGAAGAATATATTTGAAGGATGAGTAAATTGGACCTAATTATGGCCCAATTTTTATTTGTTTTTTTTTTTGAAATGATGAGCTGATTTCTTCTGATGATAGATGAACTAATCACGGTCTCTGGTAGTTTTCTTTCATATCCTGATTAGTTGACTTTTAGAGTTTCCTTTTATTGCTTTACCCATATCAAGGAACACTTTTACCCCCATGGCATCTTCAGTGTCTTTCTGACCCACCAGCTACTGGTGCAGTAGCTGTATGTAGTGATCAGATACCCTCAAACAAATGCATTTAAGAGGAATCCAGTTGGAACCTATCTATCTTTTTTTTTTTTTTTTGAGACAGTCTTACTTTGCTGCCTTCAGTAGAGTGCCATGTCATCATAGTTCCTGGCAACCTCATGCAACTAGCCCCCAAGAGAATGTATACATTTTTGAACTTGCAATATTCATCTTTGAAAGAGCGGTGAACTTTTTTTTGGCAGGGGACACAGTCTTACTTTTTCACCCTTGATAGAGTGCCATAGCGTCACAGCTCACAGTAATCTCAAACTCTTGGGCTTAGGTGGTTCTTTTGCCTCACCTTCCCAGGTAGCTGGGACTACAGGTGCCTGCCACAACACTGGGCTATTTTTTGTTGTTGTTGTTGACATTGTTGTTTAGCAGGCCTGGGCTGGGTTCAAACCTGCCAGCCCTGATGCATGCGGCTGGTGCCCTAACCACTGAGCTACAGGCACCGAGCTTTGCAGTGAACCAAAGTCTATGATATGCATATGTTTATACAAAAAAAATTTGTATATATATTAATGTAGATAAGTGGAGTAAACTTTTGGGATCTCAGTTTCTCACTTGAAAGCTTTGTAGTAGAAATACATGCTGTTTAAGTCCATTTTGGCATGAAGACCCTTTAGAGCGTACAATGGACTGAATGTTTATGTCTCCCCTAAATTCATAAGTTAAAATCACGTCCCCTCCTTGATGATATTTAGAAGAGGGGCCTTTGAAAGGTGGTTAGGTCAAGAAGTTACAGCCCTCATGAATGGGATTTTGTCTTTATAAAAGAAGTTCCAGAGAGAACTCTTAACTCTTTTGTCACATGAGGACATATTGGAAAGATAGATGTCTATGAACCAGAAAGTGAGCCCTCACTGGGAACTGAATCTTCCAATGCCTTGATGTTGAACTGCTCAGCCTCCAGAACCATGAAAAATAAATTTCTGTTGTTTATAAGCTACTCAGCTTATGATGCTTTCTTATAGCAGCCTGAACAGAATAAGACTGATGGACAACACTATAGTACAATAGTAATAATGGCCCAAATTAACTACTGAGTACTCACGGGATACTGCCCAAGGTTCTAATATATATATGTAGTATCTTATCTCATTCTATATTGACAATAACAACATAAGAAGTGAACAATTATGACTCCCTTTTAAAAAAAGAGAAAATTGAGGAATAAGAAGGGCGTATGACTTGTTCAAGGTTACACATTAAGTGGCTGCTTGAAACTAAAATTCAGGGTGGTCAGATTCCAGAATCAGTACTCTTAATCATGCCATACTGCTACTGAAGCTTCTGCTGGAGAGGAAAAGACTCAGATTTGGGAGTCAGAAAGATTTTGACTTGAATTCTGGATTTGCTACTGTGTGACTTTGGAAAAGTTATTTGGGCGGTGCCTGTGGCTCAGTCGGTAAGGCACCAGCCCCATATACCGAGGGTGGTGGGTTCAAACCCGGCCCTGGCCAAACTGCAACCAAAAAAAAATAGCCGGGCGTTGTGGCGGGCGCCTGTAGTCCCAGCTACTCGAGAGGCTGAGGCAAGAGAATTGCTTAAGCCCAGGAGTTGGAGGTTGCTGTGAGCTGTGTGAGGCCACGGCACTCTACCGAGGGCCATAAAGTGAGACTCTGTCTCTACAAAAAAAAAAAAAAGAAAAGTTATTTAACCCTCTGAGCTTTATTAAGATGTAAGATGAGGATAATAATTCCTACTTTATAGGTACAGAATTACCATATAGGGTTAGAATTCAGTTATTTGAATTCATGGATGTAAAGCTTTTGACACATAGTAGATGCTCAGTAAGGGGCATCTATTATAATAATCCACTAACCTAAGCTAATTAATAGAATGCACCAAGCATATACAAACTCTGTGAGTAAATCCCTGGCTTCTAGGTCACCACTTTGAACATCCATCATAAGTGAGTATGTTTGTGAAAGTGATTGTTTTTAACAAAACTTTGCCTATTTCAAATGGAAAATTTGACCTGGACAACTGACAAATGATGGACTAGGAATAACATTTTAGAGATATTCATACCAGGCCAGGCTCAGTGGCTCATGCCTGTAATCCTAGCACTATGGGAGGCAAAGGCAAGAGGGTTGCCTAAGCTCACGAATTTGAGACCAGCCTGAGCAAGAGCAAGACCCTGTCTCTAAAAAAAAAAAAAAAAAATAGCTGGGCATTGTGATGCGTGCCTATAGTCCTAACTATTTGGGAGACTAAGGCAAGACAGTTGCTTGAACCCAAGAGTTTGAGGTTTCTGTGGGGTATGATGCCACAACACTCTACTGAGGGCAAGAAAGTGAGATTCTGTCTCAAAAAAAAAAAAAAGAGATACCCATACCATTGAATGCTATTTTTTGGAAGTATTTTTCCTCTTTCCACAATCTGAGTTATTTTTTTTATTAAGGGGAGCCATTTTCTTTAATAAGTCTATCTCAAGATATCTGTTTCCTTAGGAGAAAGGAGAAGTAAATCCTTTCTGGAACAAAGAGGACCATAGGATAGAAAAGAAAGAGGACGCGTATTGACAACACCAATATGAGTGGTGAACAATTATGACTCCCATTTAGAAACGAGAAAATGATGTATGGGGAGTTGTGATCAGGTAAGGAGATGTAGAACAAGCGCTCCCTTTTCATCTGGGGGTTGAACCCTTATTAGTGTGTCTTGCCTCCTTCCCTCTAGATCCAAATTTCCCGTGGGGGAGGAGGGGTAAGGGTATATACTGGCAAAACTGAGAGCCATTTTGGGGAAATGCTTAAGCAGTGAAGCTTGGGCTCTAGTCTTTGTCTGGTACTCTGCGATGAATATAAGTCATTGGAAGTCCTTCACCCACATAGAGTAGCAGCATTAGAGGAACACTGGTGGTGTCGTGTGCTTACACAGAGAGGGCTTGTGCTGGTGCCTTAATTCTTTTTCAATTCCTGCCTGTGAGGAAATATACCAGCAACCCTCTTCACTATCCCCAAGAAAGACAAAGAAAACAATCAGATGTATTAGCTGTCTTCTTATTCTAAGGGCAACATGATTCTGTAGCCATGAGCTGCAGGATGGGTTGCCTAGGCCAGGGAGATTGAATGTAAGTTACAACCAAGCCTCAGAGGGATCAATGCAGCCAGTGATAGTTAAGGTGGAACTTACCCAGCACCGAGGATCACAACCCAAGTAGGAGGACTGACCACAATTTTGACTAGCTGTGGCCATCAGCAGCAGAGACCAGTGGAGGCATCAAAGATCAGGCAGGACAAGGGACATCTCTGGGGAAGGTATTGATGATCCAAGAGACAGCACAGTGAGGAGAATGTGGCCCCCTCCCACCCAGTGGTCATCAGGAGAAAGTAAAGAATTTTCCATGCACTTAGATGCCATCTTGAGATAGAGAATAAGGAACCAACCCTTGAGATGGGAGAGCTAGCTCTGGTAGAGAATTTGAACCTTGAATTAAATATTTACACAAAAGAAATTGAGCCAATTTGAGAAAGACTGTTTTGAACTAGAAGTGACCAAGTTACTTTAACTTGACGTTAAGAAGTTTTCCACCCCTGCATCCATGGGATAGGAGCTTATGGGCAAGATACTTATAGACAAGTGAGAAAGCCCATGCTTTGTACACCTGAGTTGTATGTAGCAGATACTGTTGGTTACTCTGATTTTAGGCATCCTCTTCTTTCTGTACAGCTGTTTGTTCAGAGAAAACGGCCTTCTCCTATGTGATTCAGAAGTAAAGACTGATTAGTCCAAACTGGTCATAATGCTCCTTGTTAGTGATTGGTTTAGGCAAGGAATTGTACAATAATTCTGGCCATGAGACATCAAAACATCTCCTGAAGGGCATCTGGGAAGATCTCTCTTATTGGAAAAAATATATACACAGGAAAGAAATAGTCTCCATTTTGATGCAGGTAATGATTAGTCAACAAGGGAATTAGTTAAGGACTCTCAGGGAAACTAGAAGAAATCTGGATCCTTGACGATGCTGTTGGACAGCTGAGCTAACCACTCTACTTGTTATGTGAAAGAATAAATTCCTTAGTTTAAATTTACTTGAGATGAATATCTGTTACTTGCAGCCAAATGCATTCTAAATGAGGCAGAGTGTGGGTAAAATTTCAACTTCACTACACTTGCTTTATGTTTATATCCACATGGTTTGTAAAAAAAAAAAAAAAAATGATGTTAATAGTCATTAACATTGAAAGGCACTTGGAATTGCTTCCTACAAGCGAGTTTTATTCCCAGACTATTGAACTCTCCGGTTTTGACAGCAACATCTACTTCACATGGTAGCATTTCTTCTTATTTGCCTTTAATATCTTTCCTAAGAGAAGAGATGAAGACATACTTGCAACGTGAACAAAGGGATCCTTTCTGCCTTTTTTGAAGTGTATCATTAAAATATAAGAGGAATATGTTTCTTCTAGAATTGCCTGGAAAGTGAGCTGGGAGCAGTTAAACATCAAACTCACTGCTGCTTTTTTGCTTTAACTGGAATCACCTTTTCCTTTTCCTGTGGAAGAAAGGAAGTCTTAGAACTTGAAGATATTTTAAGAACTGGATTTTAACTGCTGAGATGACCAGAGATGGCAGGCTTGCACTGACTGGAGTTGCATAATTTGGCTTGCTTTTTAACATTAAGAGTTCTATCTAACTCTGCAAAATTCCATTGACTTTGTTGAGCTTATTTTTTTCCCCCAATAAAATTACAGTTCTTAGAGTTCCCTTACACGTGCTTACTTACTTTGTACAAATTACTTCAGGCTAATTTATTAGCTGGAGACAAAGAAGGAGGGAAGGAGACAGGAGGCAAAGTAGAGGGCAAGATAGAAGAGAGAGAGAGAACTGCTCTGGGATGAATTACATTCTCCCCAAATTTGTATGTTGAAGTCATAACACCCTAGTACCATGAAATACGACTCTAGTTGGAAATGTGATAAAATTAGGTCATTAGGTGGGCCCTAATCTAGTCTGACTGGTGTTCTCACAAGAAGCAGAGATTAGAACACACAGACACCAGGCATGTGCACACACAGATAACCAACTAAAGGGGTAGCAAGAGGGCAGCCATCTACAAGCCAGGGAAAGAGGCCTCAGAGGAAACCAGTTCTGCCAGTACCCTGCTTTTGGACTTCAAGTCTCCAGAATTAGGGGAAAATAACTTTCTGTTGTTTAAGCCACCCAGTCTGTGTCATTTTGTTATGACATCCCTGGCAAACTAACACAGTAACTAACTTTTCCAAGAGCCATTTCATTTACAACATGTTCCATAATTTCATATTTGAGGGACTTATGATCCTCATCTGTATCTTTCTTGTTGGAAATGCTATTATTATGTCCTAAAATAACTTGAATGAGTGAGTTGGGAGTTGGGGCAGAGGGGTAAGATTATCACTACTTCAGTCTTGCTTCAGTGTGAACAAGCTCAGACGTTGTTTGTTTTATACTGAGGGATTTGAGAAAGGTTTATTGGAAAAAATGTTCTCAGTACCAAATAAAATTTGCAAACAATTGTCTTATATAAGAACAAAGAAATTATTAAATTCAAATATTATTATATTCTGACCCTCAGTGCCATGTGTTTCTCTCGAAGAGAGTAGCAGATGAGAATAAAATTTGAATTAATAATGTAGAGTAGTTGTTATGCAATGTAACAAACTTTAAATGTTTGGTGGCTTACCACTGTAGATATTTGCCCAACACTCATTCAGTGTATGTTAGTACTAGTTAGTACTATTCTGGCAGTCCTTTAGGGCCTCAAATGCATTAGTTATCTATTTCTGTATATAAACTGCCTCATAAAAACCACTTATAATCACATAGTTTCAGAGGGTCAGGCATTTTGGAGTGGCTTAGCAGAGTCATTCTGACAAGAGTCTTTCCTGAAGTTGCAGTCAAGATGTTGACCAGAATTACAGTCATCTGAAAGCTTGGCTAGGACCGCAGAATCTACTTTCATGATAGCTAATGCACATGAGTATTGGTAGGAAGTCTTGGTAACTTATCATGTGGACCTCTCCACAGGACTGCTTGAGTGTCCTCACAATGTGTCATCGGCTTCCTCCAGAGTGAGTAATCCGGGATAAAGGAGACAGAACTGATCATGTCTTTTATGAACTAACCTTGTAAGTCACATTTTATTATTTCCATCAAATCCTTTCAGTTATACAAATCTGTCCCAGTCAATATGGAGGTGACTACATATAGTGGGGGGATACCTAGGGGTAAAAATCATTGGGCACTGTCTTGGAAGTTGCCTACCACACTAGGATCTACAGTCACAGTCCCCTTGGATGCTAGCATTTTCTGTTTCAAGGCAGAGGAAAAGGGAAGAGTATGAAAGAACCCTAAGTGGGAGGTTTTTTTTTTTTTTTTTTTTTTTTAGACAGAGCCTCAAGCTGTTGCCCTGGGTAGAGTGCTGTGGCATCATAACTCACCGCAACCTCAAACTCCTGGGCTCAAGCGAGTCTCCTGTCTCTGCCTCCCAAGTAGCTGGGACTACAGGCACCCGCCACAATGCCCAGCTATTTTTTTGTTGCAGCCATCATTGTTGTTTGGCAGGCCTGGGCTGGATTTGAACCCGCCAGCTCAGGTGTACATGGCTGGCGCCTTAGCCGTTTGAGCCACAGGCACCGAGCCAGTGGGAGGGTTTTTTATGGACCAGAGTAAGAAGTGGTGAATGTTAATTTCACTCACATTCCACAGTTAGAACTTTGCCCACATGGTGCATCTAACTATAAAGGTAGCTGGGGCTGGGTGTGGTGGCTCACACCTATTATCCCAGAGGCTGGGGTAGGAGGATTGCTTGAGGCCAGGAGTTCAAGACCAGCCTGGGCAACACAGCAAGACCCTGTCTCTCCAAAAAATTGAAAAATTATCTGGGCATGGTGGCCTGCACCCGTAGTCCCAGCTGCTAGGGAGGCTGAGGCAGGAGGATCACTTGAGCCCAGGTGTTGGAGGTTGCAGTGAGTTATGATGATGCCACCACACTCTACCTGGGGCAACAGACCCTGCCTTAAAAAAAAGTAGCTGGAAAACATTATCCCTTGCTAGGAAGGTGCTTCCACACTGTGGAAGAGAGAGCATGAACTTTTAGTGAAGAGTTAATGGTCTCCATCTTAGAGGACTAAAAAGATCATATATGCAGAATGGTCAATATAATGGCACAGATCAAATGCTCAATGAATGGCAATCATTACATTGAGCTCTAATATCTACCCCAGAACATGGGATGTGTTTGCCTTTCATAAATGTTTTTTATATGAATGGATGAATTAAGGTAATGGATGCAAAAATGGTACAAAAGGGAGGAATTATATTTGATATTTCTTGGGTTGGTAGGTGTCATAAGGTTAGCCTTATTGAGATTCACACTCCCCTCTAAAGATGGGTATTACTGTTCCCATTTCAGTTTGTCAAATAGAAACCAAGAGACTTTAGGCAACCTGTTTTAGGTCTGACACCGAGTGGTCAGAGAGGTCAGATTTTCTGAGTACTGTAACCAGGCTTTTTTCAGTGGGCACTGTTGATGTGAATGGATGAGAACAGGGAAGCCCCTTGTTCAGAAATGGATCTAATCCACTATGTCAGTTAGGGTACCATCAAGAGACAGAAACCATACCAGTTATTTTAACAGGGAGAATTTAATATCTAGAATTGTTAACTATGTATAAAATTGAAAACTAGGTAACTAAAAAGGCAAAAAGACAACATTAATTTATCTCAGAGGAAACAACTGAAGAAAGAAACTATACCCCTAGGTCTGGAGGAACAATGAGAAGAGATTGGAATTAACACTTAGAATCTCAGGAGAAGGATCCTTCAAATCTGTAAGAAGGGCCTGGAGTCTCTGAAGGGTACCATGAGGCTGGTTCTGCCAGTGTTAGGAAAACTGCAAACTGGATTCAGCTAATGCCATGAGAAGGACCTGCCATTGCAAGAGAAAAGAAGCCTTGGTAGGAGGTGCTCACAGAAACAGAAAGAGCAAGTTCCTTCTCCTTCCTCCATCCTCGCAATTGTCCTCTAATGCCCCCATAAACAGAACCTAATAGGAGGCAGCTGGAAAAGCAGAACTGTGTTTTCTCAGTACTGATCCTCATATCACAGAGCAGAGTATAGAAGGTTGGGTTTGGAGTTGAGAGATAACAGCTTAATGACTAGCATGAGGCCAGCCTGGTCAGAAATGAATCTCACCTCCTTTGGATGGGAGAAAGGAATCTCTTGAATTCATGGGCACTGGGCATGCAACTAGTCCTCTTAGAGAAAAGATCACACCCTGCAGGACCTTCTGAAAGCTTGTACAAGTGCCTGAGGAGATTTGGCAGACTGCTGCATGGTGGATGACAGCTGAAGGAGAATTACAGCAGCAGCCGTTAAGTAGATGATGTTCACACTTCCTCACTCCTCATCTCTCTTCCCAGAACCTAACACTTCGGAGGAGAATGGGAAACCCAGAAGTAGGAGTGGGAAGTAGGGTTGCCACATAAAATATAGGACTCTTCAGTTAAATTTGAATTTCAGATAAATAACAAATTATTTCTCAGTTTAAGTATGTCCCAGTGTGTGTATGTGTGTGAATGTGTGTGCACGTGTGAACATGCATGTGCATGCACGTGTGCACACACACACTAGATTTTACAATCCTTGGAGAAAGAGACAAAGGTTCTTTTGATCACAGGTTCAACTGAGCTAGGAGGAAAAGATGTTAAAATTGTATTTGATTTTTTTGTTTGTTTGTTTTTGTTTTTTGTAGAGACAGAGTCTCACTGTACCGCCCTCGGGTAGAGTGCCGTGGCGTCACACGGCTCACAGCAACCTCTAACTCTTGGGCTTACGCGATTCTCTTGCCTCAGCCTCCTGAGCAGCTGGGACTACAGGCGCCTGCCACAGCGCCCGGCTATTTTTTGTTGTAGTTTGGCCGGGGCTGGGTTCGAACCCGCCACCCTCGGCATATGGGGCCGGCACCCTACTCACTGAGCCACAGGCGCTGCCCTAAAATTGTATTTGATACTCAGCTCCAATTCTGTGAGTGAACCCTGATTAGAATATTGAATATGTATGTTATTGGAGATTTTTTTTTTTTTTTTTTGCCTTGGAAATCAGAGGTGGTCAGATGAGAGATTCTCTGCCTGGGGAAGATACCACAGACATGATAGAATTTAATCTAGATTTTAAAGGAATACCAAGATTTAGGGATTCCCAAGGTCAAAGACCACACATTTCTCATCAGACCAGCCATTCCAAGATCAAGAATTACATTACTCTTCTCTCTGCTTCTTGGAAACAAGCTTGGAGGATTTGCTGTACAAAATATTAATACCTATTTAAATCTGTGCTAATAAAAAGATGTGGTGTTAGAACCAGAATAAAAAAAAAATAGAGCAATAGGGCAGAAAAGGAAACAGAAATAGAAACATAGAGAAAGACAATTGATTTATCACAAGGGTGACAGCAGAAACTTAAGAAAGGGCAGTCTTTTTCACAAATGGTATTGAGAAAATTCAGTATCAATATGTAGAAGAAATAAAATTGGTCCTATACATCATACTTACATAAAAATCTATACCAGGAGGATCGTAGACCTATTTTTTGAAAGGAAAAATAATAAAGCTCTTAGATGATAATATAACAGAATGTCTTCCTGATCTCAGCATAGAGAGACATTTCTTAAATAAGATACAAATCCCTAAACATGAATGAAGAGATTAATACATTTTGCTCTGTTCAAAATAAGAACTTCTGTTGATTAAAATACATTACATAAGAAGTGAAAAGATAAGCCACATGGTGGAAGAAGATGTTTGCAACACAAACCAGCAAAGGCTTCATATCCAGAATATAAAAAAGTACTCTTAGGCCAGGCTTGGTGTCTTGCACCTGAGTTCCCTGCTATTCGGGATGCTGAGGGAGAAGAATCACTTAAGTCCAGGAGTTTGAGGCTTTAGGGTATGATGATCATGCCTGTGAATAGCGCATCTCTACACTTCACCCTCAGCCTGGGCAATATAGAGAGACCTCATGTCTTAAAAAAAAAAAAAAAGAAAGATCCCCTATGAATCAATAAGAAAGATACAACCCCACAGAAAAATACCAAAGTACTCACAGAAGAAGAAATTCTAATGGCCAATAAAAATGAAAAAATGTTCCACATACTAAAAACCAGGGAAAAACAAACTAACCCCATAATGAATGTGGTAGCCAGCCTTCCAATTGGCCTCTAATGATCCTGGCTCCTGGCATTCACACCCTCCACATTGTACCAGGGTTGGTTTATGCAATCAGTAGAATATGGCAGACATGATGATATGTCACTCCTGAGTTAAGGCCATAAAAGACACTGCAGCTGCTGTCTTGGTTGCATTCTCGCTCATTCTCTCTCTCCTTCTCTCTCTCATCAACTCTAGGAGAAGCCAGCTGTCATATGACAAGCAGTCTGATGGAGACAGTTATAGGTCAAGTAACTGAGGACGTCAGCCAGTAGCCCCATCAATGAGCTTGGAGGAAGATCCTCTGACCCAGTTGAGCCTTCGGATGACTGAGCCCTGGCCAGCATCTTGATGTCAAGGTCACAAGAATCTCTTGAGGCAGAACCACCCAGGTAAGCCATTCCTGGATTCTTGGCCCAAAGAAACTACGTGAGATGATGTGTCCAATGTTTTAAGCTGCTAAGTTCTAAGGTCATTTGTTCTGCAGAAATAGTCAACAGATGCAAGAACACCAAGCATATCTGCATTGATTGATTTGCTGATTAAAAAAAACCCACTAGCTTTCTGCCTGTGGACACTGACAAGAAAGCATAATTAAGGTCCCTCTTCCCACTGCCATTCATATCTAAGTCAGAGTTTCCTAAAGAGCTTGAACACCTGTGGAAGCTCTTTAATGAAGGGAGATTTGAAATGACTGATGAGAGTCTGAGGAGCCATTTTGAGCAATGGGGATGCTCACACTAAGCATTCCAGGGCTTTGGGTTTGTCACATACACCACCATGGAGGAGATGGATGCAGCTATGAATGCAAGGCCACACAAGGTGGAGAGGACAGTTGTGGAACCAAAGAGAGCCATCTCCAGAGAAGATTCTCAAAGACCTGGTGCCCATTTAACTGTGAAAAAGATCTTTACTGGTGTCATTAAAGAAGACACTGAAGAGCATCACCTAAGAGACTACTTTGAACAGTATGGGAAAATTGAAGTGATTGAAATCACGAACAAGGCAGTAGCAAGAAAAGGGGTCTTGCATTTGTAACATTTGATGACCACAATTCTGTGGATAAGATTCACTCAGAAATACCATACTGTTCAGTGTAACCTGGCTTATTATACCCTCAATGAATCCCCAACAATAAAAAAATACCATACTGTGAATGGCCACAACTGTGAAGTAAGGAAAGCTCTGTCGAAGCAAGCGATGGCTAGTGCTTCATCCAGCCACAGAGATCAAAGTAGTTCTGGAAACTTTGGTGGGGGTCATGAAGGTGGGTTTGGTGGAAATGACAACTTTGGCCACGGAGAAAACCTAACTGGTTATGGTGGCTTTGGTGGCAGCCATAGTGGTGGATATGGTGCCAGTGGGGATGGCTACAATCGATGGGGGTAATGATGGAAGCAGTTTTGGAGGTGGTGGAAGCTATGATGATTTTGGCAATTACAACAATCAGTCTTCAAATTTTGGATCCATGAAGAGAGGAAATGTTGGAGGCAGAAGCACTGGCCCCTAGGGTGGTGTTGGCCAATACTTTGCCAAACTACGAAACCAAGGTGGCTATGGTGGTTCCAGTAGCAGCAGCAGATATGGGTGGCAGAAGGTTTTAATTACTCCCAGGAAACAAAGCTTAGTAGGAGAGGAGAACAGTGAAGTGACAGGGAAGCTACAGATTACAACATATTTGTGACTCAGCTAATGACAGTTGTGGCAGGGCCTAGCTCCTACAAAGAAAACATATTTTAGACATGGGGGAGGTGGAGCAAGATGGGAGATAAGATTCCAGGCATCTCTGGCAGGTGGATCTGCCTATAATCATCCCTTTGAGGATACAGGGAGTCAGCAAGGGACTTCTGGACCCCAAGAGGAGGACATAAAACAGTGGAAAAATGGCAAGTGGTTGCGTGTGTTTGATCAACCTAATCCCGCTGGCAGCCATAAGTACAAGCAGCAGTGAGACCACAAACCAGAAAGGCCTTACCTGTGAACTGTTTTGGTGTTTTTGGACTTGGCACTCAGTTGAACAGCCTTGGGGAGAGCATGAGCAGGAGTGCGGAGAACTTTGGGTATTGTCTAGGGCCCCAGACTGAGCCACTGAGCCGGACGGAGCTAATAGTGTTCGGCTGTGGGCCACAGGGAGCCATTGTGAGAGAACTGCCCCAACAAGTTCCGCCCTCAGGGTTGCAGAGCAAGGATAGGGCAGGAGCTAGTAACCTAGTGACTGAGCAGCCTAAAGGCGGGGACTGAGCTGCCTTACTGCCTTAACCCTCAGGGGCAGAGTGAGACCGGTTTTGGCACACTGGAGCCTCAGGCTGTTGCCCTGGGTAGAGTGCCGTGGTGTCACAGCTCATAGCAATCTCAAACTCCTGGGCTTGGTGCCACCCGGACCTCCATAGGAGCTGTGCCATGACCCCCAATCTGCAACCCACGCCCGCTGGGCCTCTGCATGTCCTAACCAGGAAATGCAGGAGCCGCACAACCCTGCGTCCTCCCTCCTATACCCTCCCTGCCTCCACACCAGCCTGCTCATCTGGCCAGGGACTCTGGTAGCCACATGCCCTCCGGAGCCCTCCCTGCCTCTGCACAGAGCCCTTCTCCCGGCCAGAGACTGATGGAGCCTTGGGCTCTCTGTGCCAAAGTCACTGGGCGCTAGGCAATCCCAGAACCATGCTTACCACCTCCTGCCCTGTTGCTGGATCCGGGTGTGTCACACTCCAGAGCTGCTTCCACAACCAGAACTCCCTGGCTGGGACAGCCCCAGACGAACTACCCAAGGTCACTTGCTACAAAGATCCAGCAACAATGGAGTGATCCCGCTGGGGTCTAATCTTGGAGAGACACCTCCCCAACTCTGAGGACAGCCAGAGGCAATGGTGAAAAACAATCATGAGGTGAAATCAACAGAAAAACTCTGGCAATATGAATAATCAGAGTAGATCAACTCCCCCAAGGATCAATGGGGCAGACACAGCATAAGATCCCATGCACAAACAAATAGCTGAGCTGTCAGAAATTGAATTCAGAATCTGGATAGCAAATAAGATCGAATTAGAATTCCAAGCAGTAACCCAAAAGATATCTCAAGAATTCAATGAATTCAAAGACCAAATGACCAAAGATTTTGACACATTAAAGACTAGAAGTCGCAGCCCTCAAAGATCTGAGAAACACAGTAGAATCCCTCAGTAACAGAATGGAGCACAGAAGAAAGGATTTCTGACATTGAAGACAAAGCTTTCGAATGCTCCCAAACTCTCAAAGAGGAAGAGAAATGGAGGGCAAAAACAGATCACTCTCTCAGAGAGCTCTGGGATAATTTGAAGAAAACAATATTCATCTTATAGGGATCCATGAAAGCGACAAAGTGGCTTCACAAGGCACAGAGTCTCTTCTCTATGAGATTATGAAGGAGAACTTTCCAGACATGCCAAGAGATTCTGAAATTCAGATAGCAGAAAGTTTCAGAACTCCAGCACGACTCAACCTGAATAAGACATCCCCCAGACACATCATAATCAATTTCACTAAAGTTAATATGAAGGAGAAAATTCTGAAAGCTGCCAGATGAAAGAAAGCCATCACCTACAAGGGGAAGAACATTAGAATAACTGCAGATCTCTCTGCTGAAACCTTTCAAGCTAGAAGAGGATGGTCATCGACTTTTAATCTCCTAAAACAAAATAACTTTCAACCAGGATCCTGTACCCAGCTAAACTGAGTTTCATTTATGACGGAGAAATTAAATACTTCAAATGACATTCACATGTTGAAGAAATTTGCCATAACTAAACCAGCTCTCCAGGATTTTCTGAGACCTATCCTCCATAAAGACCAGCGTAAATCCACCACAAAAGTAAACCCACCCAGAAAATTTTGATCAAATTCCAACTTCCACTATTGCAAAAGGATTAAAAATGTCCACTGGACTCTCAAAAGGCTTATCAATATTCTCAATTAATATGAATGGTTTAAACTGTCCTCTAAAGAGGCACAGGTTGGCTGACTGGATACAAAAACTCAAGCCAGATATCTGCTGCATATAAGAATCGCATCTTACATTAAAAGACAAATATAGACTCAAGGTGAAGGGATGGTCATCTATACTCCAGGCAAATAGAAAGCAGAAAAGAGTAGGCATTGCAATCCTATTCTCAGATGCAATAGGCTTTAAACCAACCAAAATAATTAAGGATAAGGATGGACACTTCATATTTGTTAAAGGTAATACTCAATATGATGAGATTTCAGTTATTAATATTTATGCACCCAACCACAACGCACCTCAATTTATAAGAGAAACTCTAACAAACATGAGCAACTTAATTTCCTCCAGTTCCATAGTAGTTGGAGATTTTAACACCCCTTTAGCAGTGCTGGATAGATCCTCCAAAAAGAAGCTAAGCAAAGAAATTTTAGATTTAAGCTTAGCCATTCAACATCTGGACTTAACAGACATCTACAGAACATTTCATCCCAAAAAAACTGAATACACATTCTTCTCATCAGCCCACGGAACATACTCCAAAATCGACCACATCCTAGGCCACAAATCTAACCTCAGCAAATTTTAAATAATAGAAATTATTCCTTGCATCTTCTCAGACCACCACGGAATAAAAGTTGAATAAAGTTGAATTCAATAACAACAGGAACCTGCATATCCATACAAAAACATGGAAGCTAAACAACCTTATGCTGAAGGATAGATTGGTTTATAGACGAGATTAAGAGGGAAATCACCACATTTTTGGAACAAAACAACAATCAAGACACAAATTACCAGAACCTCTGGGATACTGCAAAGGCAGTCCTAAGAGGGAAATTATAACACTGCAAGCCTTCCTCAAGAAAACAGAAAGAGAGGAAGTTAACAACTTGATGGGACTTCTCAAGAAGAAAAGAAATAACAAAAATCAGAGCAGAATTAAATTAAATTGAAAACAAAAGAATTATACAATAGATCAATAAATGCAAAAGTTGGTTTTTTGAAAAGATCAATAAAATAGATAAACCTTTGGCCAACCTAACCAGGAAAAAAAGAGTAAAATCTCTAATTTCATCAACCAGAAATGGTAATGATGAAATAACAACAGACCCCTCAGAAATTCAAAAACTCCTTAACGAATACTACAAGAAACTCTACTCTCAGAAATATGAAAATCTGAAAGAAATCAACCAATACCTGGAAGTACACCACCTACCCAGACTTAGCCAGAACGAAGTGGAAATGTTGAACAGGCCTATAATATCAAGTTCTGAAATAGCATCAACTATACAAAATCTCCCTAAAAAGAAAAGCCCAGGACCAGATGGCTTTATGTCAGAATTCTACCAAACCTTTAGAGAGGAACTAGTACCTATATTACTAAACCTCTTCCAAAATATAGAAAAAGAAGGAATATTACCCAATACATTCTATGAAGCAAACATCACCTTGATCCCCAAACCAAGGAAAGACCCAACAAGAAAAGAAAATTATAGACCAATATCACTAATGAATATTGATGCTAAAATACTCAATAAGACCCTAACAAACAGAATCCAACAACACATCAAAAAAATTATACACCACGACCAAGTGGGATTTATCCCAGGGTCTCAAGGCTGGTTCAATATACGTAAATCTATAAATGTAATTCAGCACGTAGACAAACTAAAAAATAAGGACCATATGATTCTTTCAATTGATGCAGAAAAAGCTTTTGATAATATCCAGGATCCCTTCATGATCAGAACACTTAAGAAAATCGGTATAGAAGGGACATTTCTTAAACTAGTAGACGCCATCTACAGCAAACCCATAGCCAATATCATATCGAATAGAGTTAAATTGAAATCATTTCCACTTAGATCAGGAACCAGGCAAGGTTGCCCATTGTCTCCTTTGCTCTTTACCATTGTAATGGAAGTTTTAGCCATTGCAATTAGGAAAGAAAAGGCGATCAAGGGTATCCACATAGGGTCAGAAGAGATCAAACTTTCACTCTTCGCAGATGATGTGATCGTGTATCTGGAAAACACTAGGGATTCTACTACAAAACTTTTAGAAGTGATCAAGGAATACAGCAATGTCTCAGGCTACAAAATCAACACCCATAAATCTGTAGCCTTTATATATACCAACAATAACCAAGCCAAAAAAACAGTCAAGGACTCTATTCCTTTCACAGTAATGCCAAAGAAGATGAAATATTTGGGTGTATACCTAACAAAGGATGTGAAAGATCTCTACAAAGAGAACTATGAAACGTTAAGAAAAGAAATAGCTGAAGATGTTAACAAATGGAAAAACATACCATGCTCATGGCTGGGAAGCATCAACATTGTTAAAATGTCTATACTTCCCAAAGCAATATATAATTTTAATGCAATTCCTATTAAAGCTCCATTGTCATATTTTAAAGATCTTGAAAAAAATAATACTTCGTTTTATATGGAATCAGAAAAAACCTCAAATAGCCAAATCATTACTCAGCAATAAAAACAAAGCAGGAGGAATCACGCTACCAGACCTGAGACTGTACTATAAATCGATAGTGATCAAAACAGCATGGTATTGGCACAAAAACAGAGAAGTAGATGTCTGAAACAGAATAGAGAACCAAGAGATGAACCCAGCTATTTACCGTTATTTGATCTTTGACAAGCCAATTAAAAACATTCAGTGAGGAAAAGATTCCCTATTTAACAAATGGTGCTGGGTGAACTGGCTGGCAACCTGTAGATGATTGAAACTGGACCCACACCTTTCACCATTAACTAAGATAGACTCTCCCTGGATTAAAGATTTAAACTTAAGACATGAAACTACAAAAATACTTGAAGAAAGTGAGGGGAAAACTCTCGAAGGAATCAGCCTGGGTGAATATTTTATGAGAAGGACTCCCCAGGCAATTGAAGCAGTATCAAAAATACTCTACTGGAACCTGATCAAACTAAAAAGCTTCTGCACAGCCAAAAACATAGTAGGTAAGGCAAGCAGACATTCCTTAGAATGGGAGAAAATATCTGCAGGTTATACCTCCGATAAAGGTCTAATAACCAGAATCCACAGAGAACTCAAACGTATTAGCAAGAAAAGAACATGTGACCCCATCTCAGGGTGGGCAAGGGACTTGAAGAGAAATTTCTCTAAAGAAGACAGACACACGATCTACAAACACATGAAAAAAGCTCTTCATCCTTAATCATCAGAGAAATGCAAATCAAAACTACTTTGAAATATCACCTAACCCCAGTAAGAGTAGCCCACATAACAAAATCCCCAAACCAGAGATGTTGGCGTGGATGTGGAGGAAAGGGCACACTTCTACACTGCTTGTGGGAATGGACACTAATACGTTCCTTTTGGAAGGACGTTTGGAGAATACTTAGAGAGCTAAAAATAGACCTGCCATTCGATCCTATAATTCCTTTACTAGGTTTATACCCAGAAGACCAAAAATCACAATATAATAAAGACATCTGTACCAGAATGTTTACTGCAGCCCAATTCATAATTGCTAAGTCATGGAAGAAGCCCAAGTGCCCATCAACCCATGCATGGACTAGCAAATTGTGGTACATGTATACCATGGAATATTATGCAGCCTTAAAGAAAGATGGAGACTTTACCTCTTTCAAGTTTACATGGATGGAGCTGGAACATATTCTTCTTAGCCAAGTATCTCAGGAATGGAAGAAAAATGGAAGCTTTAACTATGAAGCTAAATTATAGCTTTCACATGAAGGCTATAACCCAACTATGGCACAAGACTATGAGGAAAGGGCCAAGGAAGGGGAAGGGAGGGGGGAGGTTAGAGTGGAGGGAGGGTAATGGGTGGGGCCACACCTACGGTGCATCTTAGAATGGGTACAGATGAAACTTACTAAAAGCAGAATACAAATGTCTACATACAATAACTAAGAAAATGCCATGAAGGCTACGTTGAACAGTTTGATGAGAATATTTCAGATTGTATATGAAACCAGCACATTGTATCCCTTGATTGCACTAATGTACACAGCTATGAGTTAATAATAAAAAAAATAAAAATTAAAAAAAGAAAACATATTTTAGACAATACTCATGTGTATGGGGCAAAAAACTTGAGGACTGTATTTGTGACTAATTGTATAAAAGTTTATTTTAGTTTCTGTTCTGTGTAAAGTGTAAAGAAGTCTAACAAAGGATTTTAGTGTAGACTTTTTTTTTGTATCCATGCTGTTTATTGCTAAATTCAATAGTCTGATCATGAATGAAATGATGCAGAATAAACGTATCTTGAAAAACAAAACACTAAATATAATAAGCCAGTACTAAATACAATACTCAGTGTTAGCAAGAACATGTGACCCCATCTCACAGGAACCACAGGAACTCTCACAATGTGCTATCAGAATGGAAACTGGTGAAACCACTTTGCAAAACCAAGTGACAGTATCCATAATTTTTTTTTTTTTAGTAGAGACAGAGTTTCACTTTATGGTCCTCGGTAGAGTGCCATGGCATCACACAGCCACAGTAACCTCCAACTCCTGGGCTTAGGCGATTCTCTTGCCTCAGCCTCCCGAATAGCAGGGACTACAGGCACCCACCGCAATACCCGACTATTGAACCTGCCACCCCGCCTGGCAGTATCTATAATTTTAAAGCTATGTCTGTTGTATGATCTGAGGATTCCACTTCTAGGTATATACCCTATAGAAGTGTATTATTATTTGCACAGGAGACATGTACATGAATGTTCATAGCAACAATGTTTGCAATAGCCTCAAGTTTGGAACTATCCAGTTGATCATCAATAAAAGAATGGATAAATAAGTTTTAGTACATACTTGACCCTTGACCAACATGTGTTTGAACTGCATGGGTCCTCTTACATGCAAATTTTCTTCTGCCTCTGCCACTCTTGAGCCAGCAAGACCAATCCCTCTTCTTTCTCCTCCTCAGCCTACTCAAAGGTAAGATAATGAATATAAAAAATCTTTATGACAATCTACTTCTACTTAATGAACAGTAAATGTATTTTCTCTTCCTTATTATTATTATTATTTGTTTATATTGGTTTAATACATGTCAAATGTAGTTTACAAAGGGAAAGGACAAGTACCTTTGTACAGAATATACAGACACAGTATCAAACCATGGGGCCCATGTCAGGGGCGAGGCAGACGACACGGTTTCCCTGGAAGCAATAGCTCTAATTCCAGGAAAAGTTCTCAGCAGAAGCTGGGCAGCCAGGAGCACCTTCATCATGCCCCAACCTCAGCCTCTGCTTCAGTTCAGTCCATTTCCTGCCCCCACCCCAACTCCTTATAAAGAGCCCCATGCTAAGACTAAGGAGAGGATCATGTCCCTTAGGGCATGTGCCCCAAGTCTGAGAGAAGAAATATACAGCACTGAACACGGAGCACATAGGAGAAGGAAGGGACACCATGGGAGAGGGGGAGGAAGGCAGCCTAGGAGGTGGATAGGCCGAGCCCCCAGCCAACCCTGAAAGGGGCACTGCTTCCATGGGTTCTTAAAAAAAGAAGAAAATCATGCAACCAAAGTGGGAGGGCACAGGTGGAGGGTGGGGAATTGTCCCATTTATACACAACATTGCAAACATGCACAGTCTATATTACATGTGCTTTAGTCTGGTGTTTGCATGTCTGTCCATCAGTCTGGGGGCTGGATCTTGGAAGCCTAGCCCCACTACTCCCCCCACCCTGGCCTCCCTGTCTCACCCTGGAACAGGTATGGCCCCCAAACTTGGTGGGAGCCAGCAGGTAGTGCCTGGGCCTCAGCCTCTACTCTGGTTCCAGAGTCCTGCGTGTGTGTGTGTGCACTCGCATGTATGTGCATGTATGTACATGGGGGAACCTGTGTGCAAGTATGTACAAGGGGAGAGGGTCACTGTCACAGAGGCTGAGGGCAGGTGGGGCTGCTTGAGGCAAGTCCTGCCTGGGGTAACTAGCTCACAAGTAGATCCTCCCCAGGTCTCTGGGCGCTATGATGGTGTTGCCCTGAGGGCAGAGCGTCTTGGCCCCCAGGGTCCGCAGCCAGCACTCCTCACAGTGCACGTGCCAACTCTGGATGGGCGTCAGGGACATTGAGTACAGTCCATACAGGTAAGGCATTTGTAACAGTCCCCACGTGACAGCTGCTGTTCAAGTTCCCTGACGGGAGCCTTCAGGGCCTCCAATGTGGTCACAGCTGAATCTTCAATGATTTTCTCAACGTGGCTGTTCTTGCAGGTCTTCAGCATGGCCTCCTGCTTGCTGCTTTCACCACTGCTGGTGGACCGCATCTGGTCACTGGTCCATTTGGAGAATTCAGGCGTGATGTGTGCGCTGGGAGGGCCACACCCGAAGCGCCTCTCTCTCCTCGGCTTCACCAGGCTCCTCGCCTGTGCAAGGGACGACATCAGCCTCTGTATTGTGGCTTCCCATCCTCCAGAGTGTCATCCCCACCCACATCCAAGTCAGCATCACTGTCCGGGCTCTCTTTGCCACTGCACATGACGAAGCTGGAGCCTCGGAAGCACCTTCCAGGAGAGTGCTGGCCCTATCCGCTTCTGCCCACACCACTCATGCTCCTCAAAGCAGTTGCTTACTCAGCTCGATATCCACGGCATCGTCCTCAGCCATGCAGGAGCCTTCCCTCTTAGAAAGGCAATGCTCCACGTGCCTACTCATCTCCTGCTCCGAGCCTGCCAGGGGCGGTTGCACGGGGGACATAGCTGCCCTTTGTCTGGTTTCCTCTGTTTCATTTTCCCATCCGAGCATTCGTTTGGCTCGCACTCGCAGCAAGGTCTGCTTCCTCCCTCCCGCCGGCCGCTCCGGGCTCTCAGCGCAGCCGCCGGGGCTACTCTAACGCGACCCTGTGGCCGCCGCGCGGTGACCCCCATCCCCGGCCTCCGGCGCTCCGGGCCCCAAGGCCGCCCTGCCGGCGAGGGCTGCGATGCCGGCGGATTCCCCTGGCTGCCCAGCGGCCGTGGCCATGTTGGCCCTCTTCCTTATTATTTTTTAATAACATTTTCTTTTCTCTAGCTTACTTTATCATAGGAATACAGTATATAATACATATAACATACAAAATATGTTAACTGTTGGTTATCAGCAAGGCTTCCGATCAACAGGGGGCTATCAGCAGTTCAGCTTTTGGGGAGTTAAAACTTGCTTGCAGATTTTCAATTGTGCGGAGCCTGACACCTAACCCTGTGCATTGTTCAGGGGTCATTTGTATTTGTACAATGAAATACCGTACTGTAGGGATCGGCAAACTCTTTCTGCAAAGGGCCAGATGGCAAATATTTTAGGTTTTAAGGACCACAATGTCTATGTCATAACTACTCAACTCTACTGATGTAATGTATAAGGAGCCACAAACAATAGAGAAATGAACAGGTGTGGCTGTGTTCCAAGTAAACTTTATTTATGAAACAGGTGTGGGACTGGATTTGGCCCAAGGGCCATAGTTTTCTGACCCCTACTCTGCACTATTGAGAATGAAAGGACACAGCTATAAGCAACATCATGGATAAATCTTTGAGATATATTGAATGAAAGATGTTGGACATAAAAAAATACATGTTCCTATTTATTTATTTATTTATTTATTCATTCATTCATTCATTTATTTTGAGACAGAGTCTCACTATGTCACCCTCAGTAGAGGGCTGTGGCATCACAGCTCACAGCAACCTCAAACTCCTGGGCTCAACCAATTCTCTTGCCTCAGCCTCCTGAGTAGCTGGGACCACAGGCGCCTGCCACAATGCCCAGCCATTGTTTTTTTGGTTGCAGTTGTCATTGTTGGTTAGCAGGTCTGGGCTGGGCTTGAACCCTCCACCTTCAGTGTATGTGGCTGGCGCCCTACTCAGTGAGGCATGAGTGCAGAGCCACATGTTCCTATTTAAATAGAGTTCAAAAGTGTGAAAAATGAAACTATATTGCTGAGGAAGTATCTTAAGGTGGAAAAACTGCAAGGCAAAATGAGGAATTTATTCCATTAAAAAGCCAGAATTCTGATTACTTTGGGAGGGTAGTTAGGGTGTGTAATTGGGAAGGAGCCCCTGAGAACTTGCAGGGTGATGGCAGGAGGCTCATTTCTTGACCCAGTTGTGGGGAGGTTCACAGGTGTTCACTTCACACAGTTTGTTAAGTTGCATATTTGTATTATGGGTTCTCTTCTGTATTTGCATTCTATTTCCCAATAAACTTTTGAAGAAACATGAATAGTAAGAATCAGGCACAATGCTGTTTTATTCCATTAACTAATTGAAAACCCTTGCCCCTGGTTAACAAATATTAAACTTTATTTCTACATCACTCTTATTAGTTAATTCATTGGAATTCAATGGTAGCTTGCATCAGAATCTCTGGCAGTGTTTCTCCAAAACACAGAGGCCTGAGTCCGTCCTCCAATGATTTTGATGTAATAGATTCAGGTTAAAGCCTATACTTGTTGGTAGACGTTCCCTAAGCAGTAGTGTTCTCTGGCTTAAACCAGAGAACTTGTATGGTTTAAACTGTGCTATCCTGTTACCATTTCTGCATGGTGTATTTCCCTTAGTCACCCTTTTCATCTCAATATTCCTCCAAACTGACAAACTAAGCATTTATTTTTAATTTCGTTTGCCTTGAAGTTAGTTTCCCTGTGAGTATTCAAGGTGTTATCTCATCTAGAATTTATTCCAGCCTCCCATTCACCCACTCGGAAACTGCTACACCTTGAGACTACCTTTTTAATGCACTCATTGCCTTATTTTAAGTGCCTTGTTAGAGCCATCCTATCACCCCTCCTTTCTCCACAGTGCCTCAGCAGGCCAGCCACCCACCCTAGCGTAGATAAGTGCCTGTATATCCTTTGCCTTTGTTTCTGGGCTCTAAGTCAGTTTCCTATCACGAGCAAACATTCCTTCCATCCGCTGTGACTCATCTTTATCAGTCTTTCCTGGAGAACTTTATCAATAGCCTTTTGAACAACTACATAAATTAAATCTATCCCTCTTATCCTCAGTCCTTATTTACTGCTTCCGAACATCTCCAGCAATAGCAAAATATTCATGATTAACTTCCTCTTGGACTAAGTGCGGCACTTTTCTCAATAGGGTTTTTTTTTTTTTAAGTAAATGTTCAATGATTTGTTCATTGGAAGGTAATCTCAACTTCTGTTACAGCCAGTATAACCATCAGTGCCTATTTGCCTAGGACAGTTCTTATGTGTGCCCAGTAATCATTAATGGTGCTCCCTTTTACTTAAAATAAATAAATAAATAAAAGACCCCAGTTTGGATGATGAATTTTACGATTACCTTATTAACATCCGCACAGGACACTTAAATGATAACTAGGTTACTTGGAGACTTGGATCTTCAGCCCCGACTGGCTGCAAACTGGCTCCGTGGGTTTGATAATTTACAAACCCTCACTCTCAGTACCTCACTCAGGTGGACCCCAGACCAGCAGCATCAGCTTCACCTGGAAGCTTTCTGGAAATAACAGATGTCAGCCTCCCCCCAGATGTGCTGAGCCATACTCTGCATTTGAACAAGACTCCCAGGGGATTTGCATGCATGTTACAGTTTGCAAACCACTGTCTTTAACCTCACAGGGCTTCCATTTATTAGGAAAATAAAACTTATCCAGCCTTGTCATAGCATTAAAAATAGATACTTTAATAGTTCAATGCATTTAATAACAAATTCACAGGAACAACAGAGAAGTACATTAAACTCATGGACTTACGTGTAGAACAACGTAACTTTTTTTTTTTTAAGTGGATGAATGGACTCTACTATACAATCACATGCTACATGCATCATCTCATTGTCATCCTTAAAAAAAAAAGTACCTGTTGGAGGTTGCTGTGAGCTGTGTGAGGCCACGGCACTCTACTGAGGGCCATAAAGTGAGACTCTGTCTCTACAAAAAAAAAAAAAAAAAAGTACCTGTTGGGCCGGCTGAGGCAACAATGACAACTGCAACAAAAAATAGCTGGGTGTTGTAGTGGGCACCTGTAGTCCCAGCTACTTGGAAGACTGAGGCAAGAGAATCACTTAAGCCCAAGAGTTTGAGGTTGCTGTGAGCTGTGATGCCACACCACTCTACCAAGGGTGACATAGTGAGACCCTGTCTCAAAAAAAAAAAAAAAAAGGGTACCTGTTTAAAAAAACTCAAATGCAGGCATTGTCTAGATGAAACTTAACTGGTCTATTTATGATTATTATAGAATTGTTCATGAAACCTTTGGACTTGCATGAATGTTTACATCTCTTTTGCATTAAAAATTCCCACCGGAAGGAAAATGGAAAGAAAAAAACTCTGTTGATATCTGTCCCTTATTTTTCCATTTCCTGTCATATGTTAAGATCACTTTTAGTATCTTGAAAAAATAGTATTAACTTCAGCTTTCTAAGAACAACATGAGTCCTATGTTCATGAGTCCTATGGATCTTTGATAATGTCTGATTTCATGGAACGCCATCATACCAGGCTTGTAGCTAGGAGTTTTCATTGTCCTGTTAAACGAAAGCGTGCTCACGCCAGCAACTTTTGTAAGGAATTATTTCCTAGGTGTTTTTCCTCTGGTTGATTGGCAGGCAATCTCTTTCTCATTATCCAAAGTGGAGAGAAAGCCTGGGGACCATGTGGTCCAGCTCTTATGGCTGGAGCCGGGTGAATGTGAGGTGGCCAGGCTTAAAAAGGAATGATGGTGGTGGCTGAATCCAATTTATAGATGTTGTCTTCACAAGGATAAAATGCAGATATGAAGCTTTGATGTTGTGCCCCCAAGGCTGATCAAATGTACCTATCTTGTAGATCCTAGCTTCTTTTATTAAAAGGATTTGTTCTGTAAAATCTGGATGCAGTAGAAAGGCCACATTCAAGGATCTGAAAGACCACACATGTAGCCCCAAGCTCACAGGTTCCCCACCCCTCATCTGGAAACTTGCAATGTTTCACTCTCCGTGTCCCGTCTCCCATGTACATACAGATGACATGTCATAATGGGATTGCTACAGCCTATACTCTGCGTAGGATTTTTGTGTATACTTCACAAACACTCACTATGCACCGTGCTTAATGGATGCAGATACTTAGGAGAATTCATATCATCTCCAAGATTACAATTTAATGAGAGGAAAAATGTGGGGGTTGAACCCAGTTTGAGAAGATGTGATATGGGTTGTTTACCTGGGAACAATGTTAGGCAGAGGCAAGTCTTTACCCGGAGTCTCAGAGGATAAATAGGAGAGATATGAGCAAGTGAGATTCTGTGGGTGGGGTGGGGTGTGTGTCTCTTTGGACAATGGTTGCCAGTGGGGGGCCAATTCCTCCCTCTTCCTCCTTCCCCTCCTCCACAGACATTAGAAAATGTCTGGACACATTTTGGTTGTCACAACTTAGGGAAGTGGGGGTGCTAGTGGCATCTAGCAAGTAGAGGCCAGGGACACTGCTTGAGATCCTACAGTGCTCAGGACAGCCCCACGACTATCCAAGCCAATAAGTCAGTAGCACCAAGCGTGAGAAATGCTGCAGTAGGAGAAAGTAAGTGATCGTTAAAGGAATTGAAGTTTCAGGAAGCAGAAACAGGTTGGAAAACTAACACAGAGGTGCCCACTAATGAGAGATAAAGTAGAAGAAGAAAAAGAACCAAGTTCAAGAAGGGCTTTTATACTGTATGGAGATAAGAATGCCTAGGAGCATTAGGAAGCCCCCAGAGGCCTATCATATTTAAAAGAAAAATTAAAGTAATAGGTACTTTTATCTGGAGAGTGCTAATAGGTTGTTTAAATAATCTCATTATTGGGATTACATGCCATTCATTTTCTTTTTTACTTACTAAGATTTTTGTTCTAAGCATCATGTCATGTGTATGTATATTTGCCACCAGCGTTATTTTTTATAATAAAATATTATAAATTTTCATGTATTCAAGAAAAGCTAATCATAAAAATGAAACCAGTAAAGAGCAATAAGAAAATGTGTGGGATTATTTTATCATATCCTGGGGAAAAGGAAAGCCTTTTTCAGCATAACAGAAAGAAAAAATTCCATGAAAGAGAATACCCTTGGGTTTTACTACATAAAAACTGGAAACGGTGTTTAGAAAAATTACAAGGAAATAAGGAGAAGCCTGTTAAACATAAAATAATGGAAGGAATCGTAATGGAAATGATTGATTTTACTACATTATTCTTCAAATATCTGTGAATCAAATGTGTTCAACAAAATGAAAAGGCTAACGGCACTGTGAAAAAAATCTCAGTATCAAAAGTAATTGCAATTCAATAAGAAAAACCCTATAATATCTAAATATGAAAAAATTAGAAAAAGACATAGATCTTGGTGTGCACACAAATAGACAATAATCATCATAAAATCATTTAAGTGCGCTAGTAATGAAATACATGCATACCAAAATAATAAGAAATAAATTTTTTACTAAATAAGCAAAGATGAAAGAAAAACTAAGCGCATGATGCTCAATTTCGGAGAAGTTGAAGTAAGATCAACCCTTTCATATATTTGGTGGAGACTGAAACTTGGAGAGCAACTTGGCAACATGTGAAGAGTCTGGAAAAAGTCTATACCTTGTGGCTTAATAATTCCACTTTTAGGAATCTATCCTGAGGAAATAAACAGAGGTAATAATAAGAGATTATGTATAGCTATTCACTAGTGATGCTCTCATAAGAACAAAAAATAAGCAACAACCTGTATGCCCAAGAAGAAGTGAAAAAACAGATCATGGCACATCCATATAACGTAAATAAACGTATTTTTTTTTACCTTTTTTTTTTTTTGGCCAGGGCTGGGTTTGAACCTGCCACCTCTGGCATATGGGACCGGCGCCCTACTCCTTGAGCCACAGGCGCTGCCCAATAAACGTATTTTTTGATAAATTTTAATAACAAGGGAGAAATGCTCATGGTATATTAAGAAAACAAGATACAAAAATATTTCTATTTTTGGCTGGGCTTGGTGGCTCACACCTGTAATCCTAGCATTCTGGGACGCTAAAGTGGGTGGATTGCTTGAGCTTCAGAGTTTGAGACCAGTTTGAGCAAGAGGGAGATCCTGGCTCTAAAAATAGCCAGGCATTGTGACAGGTACCTATGGTCCTTGAAGCCTGAGGCAAGAGGATCAATTGAGCCCAAAAGTTTGAGGTTGCTGTGAGCTATGAGCTACTGAGGGGAACAAAGTGAGACTCTGTCTCAAAAAAAAGGAAAAAGAAAAAAGTTGTATTTTTATTTGGTCTCAAATGTCATGTAAATACTGTTGAGTGTGTATGTGTGTGTGTGTGTGTGGGGTGTAATAGGATATCTTGACTGTAACTTAAACATCCTATTCTGTGTAGTTAGAATACACCTGTGTAGTTAGGGAGACCTCTGTCTTGAAGGCCTTTCTATAAATTTTGAGAAATGGGACCAACCTAACTGCATTAAATGGTTGTGGACACCGGATTCATTCTCTCAACCACCAACCTCATCTGTCTGGGGCCCAGGAGGAAACATAGGCTGTAAAGTGTGTCCTAACTTGTTCAGACATGTCTAATAAACTTTGGGTGCACCAGAGAGAAACCTGCTTATAGGGACAATAGAGACTCCCTAGGCAGCCATCACCATATTCAAGCAAGAACAGTGCTTGGTATCTGGGCTCCATGGAAATCTTGGGAGGTGGAGCAGGAGCTGGGATTCTGGGGCCAGGCTGGAGTGTTTATACTTCCTGGGAAGGAAAAGGCTGAGTGGGGAAATGAGAGGAACTGCCTCACAAACATTGAGGGACCTTCCACAAGGGGTGAGTGGCAAAATGAAATACCTATGCCATCAAGGGCCTGACCCTCTTGAAACTGCCTTTTATAAAATTATAAAAGGGCCGCAAGGTGGGAATCATCATAGGGACCTGAATCTGCTCCCTACCTTGCTATCCCATAATTACTTACTCCCAGGGAGTCTTATAGCTGATGGTCATAAAGATTTTTTTTTGTTGTTGTTGTTTTTGAGATGGGGCCTCACTTTGTCATCTTTGATAGAGTGCTGTGGTATCATAGCTCACAGCAACCTCAAATTCTTGGGCTCGAGAGATCCTCTTGCCTCAGCCTCCCAAGCAGCTGGGACTACAGGTGCCCACCACAATACTTGGCTATTTTTTTTAGAGACAAGGTCTTGCTTTAGCTCAGGCTGGTCTTGAACTCCTGAGCCAAGGCAATCCACCTGCCTCAGCCTCTCAGAGTGCTAGGATTACAGGTGTGAGCCACTGCACCTGGCCTGGTCATATTCTTAGCTGTCTTCATTGCACCCATAGATAACATCACCCTTGTGAAACTTAAGGCTAGTTTTTGAGATATCTTCCAGATCTGGCATTCTGGTGGACTAGCTGACCCACCCAGATCAGTAGCCCAAACCAAAGAATTGATTCATCTGGTCTTGTGACCCTTTCCCAGGAACTAACTCAGCACAAGAAGACAAGACAATTTCTATACCCACTCTGATTCCAGCCAGAACCAGGTCAATTAGCAGACCCAATTGCCCAGCCCTTTGCCTGCCAAACCATCTTAAAAACACTCTTTTTCAAATTCTCAAGGAGACAGATTTGAGAATTTTCTCCTGTCTCCTTGAATGGCACCTGCTATATTAAACTCTTTCTCTGCTATAATACCTGCTGTCTCAGTATACTGGCTTCCTCTTAAGCAGCAGGCAATGAACATGGTTGGACTGCGACACTCTCAGTGAGGGAAATCCACTTTGTAAAATCCTGGATGTTGGAAGGGCAGGCATTTCCCTACAAGTCAAAGAGAGACATAGCGGCAAGTGGAAGTGGCAAGAAGTTTATGTAATCAGTGGCAACGAAAAGAGTGAAGAGAGGCAGTGCTGGTGAGGAGTGGGCGGACATGGGTGGCTGAGCAATCTGTCAACAGCACAACGCACTAGGGGTGGTGGTGCTCAAGCAGCAGCAGCAGCAGAGGGTTCATGGACTGGTGAAAACCAGAGCTGGTGCAGTGACTCCTAGGCTCCAGGTAGAGGCCCTTCTTATAAGAGAGACAACCATCTCATGTTGAGGACTCCCAGGGACAAAACAGAAGGATGTGTCTTGCCATTTGTTAGATGGCACTAACCATCCATTGGATGAAGGTGAGTCCCTGGCTGGCCAATCATATTTTAGAGACTTCACCTTGTGTTATATGAATTCTAATGCAATGAGTAATCACTATCCTTGGACTAGAGCCTGGAGATCCCCTCCTCAATGTGGCTGGTGAATCACTAGCTAAATGGCTCCACAGTGACCCAATGACAATTGAATGGTCTTGATGGCTTTGGGGATACCCTGAAGAAAAAAAAATATTCGAAACTACAGGGATTTTATCTTCATTACTCTCCAAGGCAAGGCAGGAAAGTTAGACCTGGAAACTTTTCCAGGATGAGATGGGGAAAGTAGGCATAGTTACAAGGACATTTTCCATTCTAATAGACAGAAACCAGGCAAATTTGCTTAAAAACAAAATATTGAAGCATTTGCGGGTATTGGGCTTAGGTGACTCAGAGGGAACATCAACAGGTTTCAAGTTCACAGTTTCAACCTCTTGGCTCTCCTTTCTTGGTTGTTACTGATAATTCCATTCTCAGCTTGAAGATCAGGCATAAATAAACCAGTGTTTATTTATTTTTTGAGGCAGAGTCTCACTATGTTGCCCTTGATAGAGTGCTGTGATGTCACAGCTCACAGCAACTTCAAACTCTTGGGCTTAAGCAACTCTCTTGCCTCAGCCTCCCATGTAGCTGGGACTACAGGCACCTGCCACAACACCCAGCTATTTTTTGTTGCAGTTGTCATTGTTGTTTAGCAGGCTTGGGCTGGGTTCGAACCCGCCAGCCCCCATGTATATGGCTGGCATCCTAACCACTGAACTATGGGCCTGAGCAACCTTGGGTTGGGGTGGGGTGGCAGTCCATAATTACCTAATGGCTCTTTGGTCCAGGTTTAGTATTCTATATCATTTTAATTCATTTCACCAAAAGATGCCTCTATTATAATGTTCTTCTTGTTGAGATTTTTTGTTTGTGGTTTTCCTTTGTTTTTTTTTTTTTTTTTTTGTAGAGACAGAGTCTCACTTTATGGCCCTTGGTAGAGTGCCGTGGCCTCACACAGCTCACAGCAACCTCCAACTTCTGGGCTTAGGCAATTCTTTTGCCTCAGCCTCCCGTGTAACTGGGACTACAGGCGCCTGCCACAACGCCCGGCTATTTTTTTGGTTGCAGTTTGGCCGGGGCCGGGTTTGAACCCACCACTCTCAGTATATGGGGCCGGCGCCTTACCGACTGAGCCACAGGCACTGTCCTACAATGTTCTTCTATTTAGCCTGTCTTCAAATAAGGAAACAGGAATGACAACAAAATGAAAGGTGCTCTCCCCACCCTACCACAGGGAGGACACATGAGTTTTCCTTTCATTTAATGCTAGAGATGTCCAATTGCCTGAAAGATGAACTTCTGTCCCAACTTCAGGGAACTCAGCCAATGCTAAATACAGTTTTTAGGGGGTAGTTGGCAGCCTCTTTCTGAAACTCTCTGCGGCTGAAATACTCTGAAGGTATCAACCAAAAATGTCTCTTGAGGAAAACAAACAATATAATCTCCAAACCAAGTCTAGCATAAAGAAAAATGTCAGAGAGAGAGAAGATACAGAGTTAAAGGTAAATTCTTCCATATATTTGCTGTGTAATGTTGGACAAATCTTAAAACCACATTCCATGAGTTATCCTCATCTCTGTTTTCTAACGCACCTTATACTTATTTTGTCTCCATAAGATTTCCTTGAGGAGGGATCTTATTTCCTTCATTTTACCAACCAGGAAAGGGAAGTTTGGAGAAGTAACTTGCCTGGAAGTTGAACGCAGCTCTGCCTTGCTCCAGGGAGGGTGATTGTACATTCCTTCTGAGAGGGAAGATTCCAGAAAGTTTTACAAAGCTGATTCAAGGGCAAAGGGCAGAATTGTACCTCTGGCTCAGGATCCCTCAGCTCAATTGTGTTACCTAGGTTGAGTGTCTCTTTGTGGATTTAAGGAGCCCAGCTTCATGTTCACAAGTAGGTGTTGCCCAAGTCAGCCAGGGACAGACGTTGGAGCCATAGGGGAAATACAAGGTGAAGGTAGAAGGTGCTTTGGGGACAAGGAATAATTCTGACAGGAGACTTTTCACTAGGGAAGCCAGACAAAACTCGTGTTCACAAAGCTCAATCTCAGCTGTTTCTAACAGTTGGCTCCCTCCGCCTTCTGTGTCTTCAAACTTTGGTCATTGTTTTCTTATTTTTTCCTACACATTTTTTCTCCAGTATAGATTTGTCCCCTTCCTCATTGTTCCTTCTTTAATGTTTCTCCTTATTGGGTGTTTTTTTTTTTTTTTTTACTTTGAATGTCTGATTGTTATAACTTCTCATTGATTTTAATTTTTGATTTCAAACCACATCTATTTTTGCCTTTTGGTCTCAGCCTTGTTTTATTAGAATTTTAACAAAAGAAACATTTTATCTTTAGTGTCTAGTGTTTTAATTTTTCTCCCACTCACCATCACACTATTTTATTTTATTTTATTTACTTTTTATACATATGACCATTTCCCAAAGTCCTGGAGACTTACCGACCGAATGAGGCAGTAAGAGTGAAGTCCCGGTAGCTGCTCCGTAGAGAAAGGAGCAGCTTTAAGGCTGAAGCTGCATCCCATCCGGAGAAGAAAAAGATGGTACGCTTATGAGAGAGAAAAGTGATTTCTCCTCACATAGAGGCAAAAAGTGATTTTCTGAACTCCCCATGTGGGCCACCAGATGATAGGTATGAAAAAAAAGCCGGGATGCTTAGTTGGTACATTAAGCGGGATGAAAAAAGAATTTCTGTAGGCCAAGATTAGGATATAAAAGTGTAAATTTGGCAGTGCCTGTGGCTCAGTGGGTAGGGCGCCGGCCACATGCACCAGAGCTGGCGGGTTCAAATCCAGCCTGGGTCTGCCAAACAACAATGACAACTACAACCAAACAATAGCCGGGCATTGTAGCGGGCACCTGTGGTCCCAGGTACTTGGGAAGCTGAGGCAAGAGAATTGCTTAAGCCAAGGAGCTGGAGGTTGCTGTGAGCTGTGACGCCACTGAGGGCGATAGCTTGAGGCTCTGTCTCAAAAAAAAAAAAAGTTTATGTAAATGTAGATATGTATAAAACTAAAAAGTAAAAATTCTCCCTCCTTCATTCCATTCCCTAGAGACTGGGTGATTCAGTTTTTTGTTTTTTATTTTTTTCTGGTAAAGCAGCAAATCATCTAAGCCTACTTGTTTTTTATAAAACTAAAATCACACTATACTCACTGTTCTGCAGTCCCATTTCTCTTACATAGTATGATTGTTCTCATTTTAAGCCTTGGTTCCTTTATTTTTTCCTCTCTATAACTTAGAGGAAAGAAAACTCATCATTCTTATTATTTACTCCATGTTGTATATTTTTGTTATTTATGGGGGGTAATATTCTGCTACATCGAGTGATTTTCTTTTTCCTTCCTGTGTTTTCCCTTATTTTTCCCATACAGAATGACCTTCTCCCTTTTGGGGGATCAGAAATGAAGCATCTGTTGCCTGAAGGGAGAGTGGCATAGCAGAAGGGATTTTGAGCTTCTAAAGCTTAGATCGTGGTCTATACCATAGATGAAGGCCATTTGCTTAGCTGACTTTTCTTGCTCTACAAAGAGATAAATATTCCCTGGGCTCAAGCAGAGGAGAAGAATAGGAGAGAAAACATGAGAACAAGACAGAGGTGTAGGCCTTTGAGAGGGGAGAGGGAAATTAATGGGACTGTGTTACGGACTGTTAAGGGCTGAATGAATGTCCTTCCCCACTCCCTGCAAATTCATAGTTGAAGTGCTAGCCCCCAATGTAGTTGCATTTGCAGTAAGGAAGGAATTAAAGTCAGTCAAGGTCATACAAGCAGGACAGCTCTCTGGGTGCCCTTGGATCCACCTGACCCCCATCTCCCCAACCCCACCCCTATCTTGCTTTTAGTTCTCAAGAGTCTTCTGTAGCACGCCCTGGGAATGTAACATCCCAATATTAGGAAGGGCTGGCCATAACAGCCTGGGCTCTGCTCCTGTGCCTGCGAGGGTGTCCTTCAATGCTTTAACCTAGTGATCACGTGGCCTTGAGGTATAAAACCCAGAATGGGCTGCTTTTCAGGGTCCGCCAGCTGTGTGCAAATGGGGCGTGTGCACACAAGACTATATCTGCCAGGGGCAGCTCTCCTGAGCCTGGGGGAACTGGCTCGTCCTATATCCTAGGGTTCTGTTGTCCTGTGCTATCATTCTGTGATAATGTTGCTTTGTTTAACTTGTGTGAGTGTTCTGTCTCACTGTACTTGTAACAAGACAAGTAACTTGTAACTATGTAACTTGTAACGTAAAGAGATGGTCAACATAAGGACCTAGGCCTGCTAGTTGACACGTACGTACTTGTGGTGCATATCCGGTCTATGAAAATTAGGTCAACTTAAAGGAGGTGGTCAATGTTGGGTGGTGGTCAACTGAGGAGGTTCTACTGTAATAGAAATTGCAGCCCAAGATGTAAGGGGTTGAAGTGGTAAAGGGCACAGTGAAGCTATTTGGCAATAAGGGTAGGGACCTGATCTGATAGGATTAGCGTCCTTATCAAAAGAGACAGCAGACAGAATCAAGATCATCTTACATATTTACTATTTTGGGGTATTACATTTTTTTTCAGATACAATTGTCTTAATTCATTTTAATCTTTCCTTTAGTAATGACTGCCAAATGATAACGAGTGTCATATTTATAATGACTTTGTGCTCTTAATCTAGCCTAAATGAATCTTAATAAAACAAAGAAAAGTTAAAAAAAAAAAAGAAGAAAAAAAAGAAGAGACACCCAGAAACTTGGTTTCTGCCTCCCACGTGTGTGCACAGAGGGAAGGCCATGTGAGGACACAGCCTCAAATCACACAAGAAACCCATCTCTGACAGAACTTGATCTTGACTTTCCAACCTCCATGTTAGAAAATAAATTTCTGTTAGGGCATGAAGTGTGTGGTATTTTGTTATGGTAGCCCAAGCAAACTCCAAAGACAGGTTGGGGATTTCCCTATCACATCCAGGGGACTTTAGGAAGGAGGCAGTTCTCACTTATTCATTCAACAAATACTTAATAAGGACCAACCTTAGGCCAGGCACAGGATATTGCCGTGAACCCACAGCCTCAGTCTTGCTTGCATCCAGTCTATCAGGCAGCAGCCACATGTGACAGCAATATAGCCTAGTGATGGTGGCTTTGTTGTAGGACTGAGCCTCTCTTCAACTTCCTGTTGCCCCAGAGGGGCATGGGAAAGCCTCTGAGATGAAAGCAGGAAATGTTACTGAGCAAAAATGAAAAACAAAAGAAAGAGAGAGAAAAAAAATGATTGTCAGTGTCGGATCATCCCCTGTCCGATGTCCCTGACTTTTTTTTTTTTTTGAGACAGTCTCACTTTTATCACCCTTGGTAGGGTGCTGTGACATCATAGCTCACAGACACCTCAAACTCTTGGACTCAAGCAATTGGCTTGCCTCAGCCTCCCAAGTAGCTGGGACTACAGGCACCTGCCACAACGCCTGGCTATTTTTAGAGATGAGGTCTGGCTCTGGCTCAGGCTGGTCTCAAATTTGTGATCTCAGGCAATCTACACACCTTGGCCTCCCAAGTGGTAGGATCACAGGTGTGACCCAACATGCCCAGCCCTTACGTCCCTGGCTTTATTTTTCGCACATCAGTTGTTGGACTGGGCTACTCAGAGGCCAGCTCATCCAGTGTTTCTCAAACTTCAGGGTGCATCTGAATCTTCCAGAGCAGCAGTCAGCAATCTTTTTTGCACTGGGGACAAGATTCATGGAAGACAATTTTTCCATGGATCGAGGTGGGGGTATGGTCTCAGGACGATTCAAGTACATCACATCCCCACCTCGGATCATCAGGCTTAGATTCTCATGCTGAAGGTGCAACCTAGGTCCCCCACATGCACAGTTTACAATAGGGCTCACACTCATATGACAGGAGGCAGAATTAGGTAGTGATGCGGGCCATGGGGAGCAGCTGTAAATACCGATGAAGTTCCCTGGCTTGCCTGCCGCTTGCCTCCTGTGTGCAGCTGGGTACCAAGCAGGCCACAGACCAGCACTAACCCTCAGCCTGGCTGTTGGGGATCGTAGGCCTAGAGGGCTTGTTAAAGCATAAAATCACTGCACTCCTCCCCTAGAAATTCTGATAGAGCAGGACCAGGAAGGGTCCAAGAGTCTATATCTATCAAACACTCAGGCGCTGCTGATGGTAGCTTAGTCCATAGTGTATGAAGCTCTGACCCACTGTGATTCTTTAAATAGATGCCCACAGAGGGAAATGTCCCAGCTAGAATCATACAGAGACTTGGTACAGGAGATAGCCTCAAGGATTTGTTTTGGTTTTTGCAGGATAATACACCCATCCCTGGGCTGATCTCACTGAGTCTACTGGGGTTGGGCAATGCAAAGCTCTGATTGGCCAGGCCCGAGTTATAGGCCACCTCTGGCGCTGAGAGTAGAGTCAGTTCCATCAGAATCATATGTTCTTTTTTTTCTTTTGTAGAGACAGAGTTTCACTTTATGGCCCTCAGTAGAGTGCCATGGCATTACACAGCTCACAGCAACCTCCAACTCCTGGGCTTAAGCCATTCTCTTGCCTCAGCCTCCCAAGTAGCTGGGACTACAGGCGCCCGCCACAACAACCGGCTATTTTTTTGTTGCAGTTCAGCCGGGGCCAGGTTTGAACCCACCACCCTCGGCATATGGGGCCGGCGCCTTACCGACTGAGCCACAGGTGCCACCCAGAATCATATGTTCTTAAAGTAAGAGAAACTTGTTCCCACTGTGAACTCTGAACTGTGTTGTGTTTTGCCCACAAACTACTTCTGACACCAAATGTGTGGGGGCTTTTTTCCATGCTGACCAATTCCCTTAACCCAGCTGGGTGTCTGACAATTTTATTCAATTCTGACACTATGTTCCAAGAGTTAACATCAGACCCCACAAGTTCAAGGCTTTGCCTCAGGAGACTGCCCCCATTTCAGACGCCAATCGTAAGTCCTGGGTCGCTGGTATTACTGACCAACCAGATATAAATTAGACGTTCCCTAGATGCCTCTTTGGGAGCAACAATTTGCTGGAATGGCTCACAGAAGTTAGGAAAATAGTTTTCTTACTAGATTACTGGTTTATTCCAAAGGCTATTAACTCAGGAACAGACAGCAGAGATGCAGAAGGCAGTGTTTGGAGGAACAGGTGAGGGGCTTCCATGCCCTTCCTTGGTACATCAGCCCCCCAGCACCTGGGTGTGCTCATCAACATGGTGAGATGGAGCAGGGACTCCTGTTAGAACCTGCTGCCCACTTCTCCTCCCACCATGGAAATAAAGTCTTGGGTCCCTTCAAGAGAAATTCCGGGCACTAGCTAGCCTTAAAAAGTGGATGAGCAACCTGATAGGCAAGAAGATAATAGCAATGACCTCTCAAGCAAGCCAGAGTCACAAGATACTCTGGTTCCCTGTAGAACCTAAAACACATCTGAACATACGTTCTTGAGTTGTTTTTCGGAAACCCCCACTAGGTAGAAACCTCAGATAAGGGGGAACTGAGGACTAGAACTCAGACCGTTTAGGCCTCAGTCTGTCTTTCTTTCTTTCTTTCTTTCTTTCTTTCTTTCTTTCTTTCTTTCTTTCTTTCTTTCTTTCTTTCTTTCTTTCTTTCTTTCTTTCTTTCTTTCTTTCTTTCTTTCTTTCTTTCTTTCTCTCTTTCTCTCTTTCTCTCTTTCTCTCTTTCTCTCTTTCTCTCTTTCTCTCTTTCTCTCTTTCTCTCTCTCTCTCTCTCCCTCCCTCCCTCCTTTCCTTCCTTCCTTCCTTCCTTCCTTCCTCTTTCTTTCTTTGAGACAGAGTCTCACTTTGTCGCTCTGGGGTCTCTAGGTGGAGTTCTGTGGCATCATAGTTCACAGCAACCTCAAACTCTTGGGCTTAAGCGATCTTCTTGCCTCAGGCTCCTAAGTAGCTGGGACTACAGGTGCCTGCCCACAACGCCCAGCTACTTTTTCTATTTTTAGTAGAGATGGGGTTTTGCTCTTCTTGTCTTGAACTCAAGCTAATCCAAGAGTACTAATCCAAGTACTCTCAGAGTACTAGGATTATAAGCGTGAGCCACCACCCCTCCATCTGTTCTTTGTTCTAAATTTCTTTTTGAGGGCCTGGAGGGAACCACACCAAACCACTGGATAACCTTCACGTATTGGTTTACTATTTTTTGCCTCCAATTTCTGCTCTTTTGAGATGTACTCATGCCTTCAGAAATCCCTGCTTATCATTCATTGGGGAGTTTAGGTCATAAGCATTAGCTGCCTGTTCTATTTGCACGGTGCTCTGCAATGAATGCCCCTTTCTCTTTCTGCAAATCTCATTGTCAGTATCTGGCTTTCCTGGAGAATGGACCCTAGTTCGGTTTGGTAACACTGGGACCTATCTCTAGGAACGCCATTTTTTTCTTTTCTGAGATAGAAGCTCACTTGTGCAGTCATAGCTCATCGCAGCCTTGAAATTCTAGGCTCAAGTGATCCTCCTGCCTCAGCCTCCACAAGTAGCTAGGACTACAGGGATGAGCCACTGTGGCTGAACCCCATTATTTAGGCTTTTACGGAGGTTTCATTACATAGACGTGATTGATTAGACCATTGGCCATTTGTCATTAACTCAATCCTTAGCCTCTCTTCCTTCCCTGGAAGTCAGAAGTCGGGCTGAAAGTTCCAACCCTCTAATCACACTGGATGGCTTCTCTGGCAACCAGCCCCCCGCCTGAAGAGCTGCCCAGGGACCACCGAGAGAAGCCTCATTAGTGTGAACGCAAGTGTGGTCGAAAAGGTCTTCTTGAGAATAACAAAACATGCGCCTATGGTTTCTATCACTCGGGAAATTTCAAGGGTTTTAGAAGCTCTGGTGCCAGGAACTGGGGATGAAGACCAAATATATATTTCTTATTATATCACAAAATCACAGTTCGCCAAGTGAAAACAAGGGGAAGTGAGGCAAATGGTTGCTGTGGGGCCGGAAACAACACATTCCTTTTTCTTTCTTCTTTTTTTTTTTTTTCTTTTAAGAGTTCAGCTTTTTATTGAACATGTTATAAAAGAGGCTTAGTCAAAAAGACCAAAGCCCGTGTCATCGTCAGGCTCCTCTGATTCTTCTTTCTTTACTCCCACTTTCTTCTCCTCAGCTGGGGCAGCAGTTGGGGGAGGGCAGGACCTTCTGCTGGTGCAGCATCAGCTGCCAGGTCCCCCAGCCCTCTGTTGTATAATCACACCAGACCAATCTGGTACAATTTTCTATTTTTATTTATTTATCTCTTAGAGTCCGTTGCCCAGCTGGAGTGCAGTGGTGTGATTATAGCTCACTGCAACCTTGAACTCCCAGGCTCAAGCGATCGTCCTGTGTCAGCTTCCTGAGTAACTAGGACTACAGGCACGTGCCACTGTGCCTTGCTACACTTTATGGGGGCAAGACATGATTGCAAGAGGGACTTTACCTAACAATTGCAATCAGTGTAACCTGGCTTATTGTACCCTCAATGAATCCCCAACAATAAAAAAAAAAAAAAAGTATTTTGTAGAGATGGGGGTCTTGCTATATTGCCTGGGCTGGTCTAGAAAGCCTAGCCTCCAGTGATCCTCCCACCTCGGCCTCCTAAAGTGGTAGAATTATAGGCATGAGCCACCAACCCCAGGCAGGGCTTAACTTTTCTGTAACAAAGTTGTGAGTTGTTTTTCAGTTGCCATGGCCCCCAAGTTGAAGGTCATGTAACCTGAGCCTGCCCAGATGAACCAAGTAAGCAACCACAAGAGGAACCTATGTGCTCAGACTGAGGAGTGGAGCAGAGATAAATTAGGTGGACACCACATTGTTGGATCCAGGATCTAATCAGACTGAGCCCTGGGTGCTGTCAGATCCTGCCTCATTACCCTCTTGTTCACAGACACACTGCTTTGGGAACTATCCCCCATGTGGTCTTTACTTGTGCAAAGTAATAACCCCCCCTTGCCATAACCAACTTGGCTGAGTCTACTGACTTGACACTTACTTACTGAACAAACCCCTCTGTTTGGGAGGTAACGATCGCAGATGAGACTCTTGACCTTGACATTGGCCAGGGGCTTTGCAAACAAGTCGGGTTCAACATTTACACCAGCCACTGGAGGCAACACATTCTATACTACACAGACCCTAAAGTAATGGGGAAAGTCTAACGGACTACCTTTGAGCATGAGCCCTGAGGGAGCTTGTCCATGTTCAAAATCCCAATTGCCCCGCAATGTTGGGAAAGTTATGTAACTGCAGCTATAAAAAGGAGAAAATATCAGTAACTATGGGGTGGTTATGAGAACTGAATGAGAAGATAAATAAAAAACCTTTATCTAGGTGCCTGCTATGGTGCAAGGGTTAACAAAATATGTTCTCGTTGTCCAGAGGGGGTGGGAGAGGCAATATAGTCTCTGACCCCATCTCTGACAGCTTACTACCTACTGTGGAGCTCAACTTTCTGAACAGAGCGCAAACTTCATGTTTATACCCTGGCACAGGCTCGGTCCCCTTCCCTGGCTGGAGCTTTCCTATGCAGTGCAGACCCCTGGGTTCTCTCCAGCCCCAGAATAGGAATCAATTTTGGGATCATAGCTCAGTGGTTAGGGCACTGGCCATGTACACCACTGGGCTGGCAGGTTTGAACCCAGCCCGGGCCTGCCAAACAATGACAACTACAACAAAAAAATAGCCAGGCGTTGTGGCAGGTGCCTGTAGTCCCAGCTACCTGGGAGGCTGAGGCAAGAGAATCATTTGAGCCCAAGAGTATGGGGTTGCTGCGAGCTATGATGCCATGGTATTCTACTGAGGGTGACATAGTGAGACTGTCTCAAAACAAACAAACAAAACCCTGGCACAGAACTAAACAATGTTATTTAGGAAACTCGGGAAATTCTTTTGATTAGGTTCACGTCTCTAGCCATGGTCAGGGATCATTTGGTTCTTCATTTTTTTGTTTGTTTGTTTTTTGATGCTGACAGTCCTGGGGAGGAGGGTTGTCACAAAGGGGATCTTCAGGTGAGGAGTCTTTTCATTCCCATGAGATACATTTAACTTTCAGCCAAGTGCCTCTGTGGGAGGGCCTGTGACTCTCTGCAGGAGCAGGAACCATAGGTTGGCCTATTGACTCTGGGGCCAGGACACAGGTGCCCATCTGACAAGAAATGAGATGGGCCCCAGGCAGCACCCACCTGCCCCCACATGCTACTTCGCTCAGTGCCTGCCACCATAACTCTCATGATGATGGCTTCTGAGTAGCAAGGGCTGGGGTGGGGACCGGGAGTCACAAGGACCTTCTGCAGGGATGTTCCCATTTGGTTTGGAAGGGTGGGTGAGACTAAAAATACCACCTATGTGACATATTTACTCTGCTCTTGTTAATACCCCAGAGAGATTGCCAAGAGTCACTGCCACCGAGCCTGTGATTAAAGCATAATAACCACTTTCATGTTTATAAATTTTGTCCTTGATATCAGAGAGGAGTATTTTTAGGCTAGAAGTTAGAGCTAACAATCCCATTTGCAGGAATGTGGATTTAAGCAAGTATCTTTTCTTTGGGCTTGTTTCCTCGGACGCAGCCACAAGGCCGGAAGGGAGCTGTCCTTTGGAGTCAAATCAGGAGCTTCCAGGCAGCATGTCTCAATCCCTGTGGGAAGCTAATCCCACTGGGCACACATCCCACGCTCCCAGGGCACCTCGATAAATGTGGTGCTTTGTGAATATCTGCATCTTCTGTCCTCTCTACTTCATAGGGGTATGAATTCATTCATTCACCATCCATCCATTCATTCAGCTGTTCCTTCACAAATTCATTCAACATATATGCCACATTTACTGAGTGCTTACTGTATGCCAAGCAGTGATTAAATGGACATGGCCTCTGCTTTCACAGAGCTTCCATTCTGGTGGTGGTGGCTGACAAGAGGACGAGATAATTAACAGATAAATGCATAGTTTGTACCAAGTAATATGATGGAAATAAACAGGGAGAAAAGCAACATAGGACCTGGGGCGGCAGGGCTATGGGGGCTGGTACCATGAAGGAGGTAAGATGTGAACCAAGGAGCCAGCCACCTGAAGAGCTAAGCTCTCTGCTTCTGCTCTGCTGACCCAGGTTCCCTACTCTGCCCTCCCTCCTAACCCTTCCCCTACGCTTGGTTCCCAGGTAAGCGTCTTGAACCCCTCTGTGAACCTGCTGTAACTGAAACTTGACTCTCCTCCAAAGACTTTTCTTCCTCCTGCCAGGTCAGAAGCTGGGGGTGTTGGAGCTCTTACTCCCGGCACTCTTTCCACCAGTGTGCAAACTTCCTCCCTCCTTCCAGATGCCAGCTATCTGATGGCGCCGCACCCTCGCTCTCATCACAGTGGTGCTCCCACCTCCTGGACGTTCCACTTCATTCACTGAAGGCGTTGGGACCTGCTCTACAGTCTTTATTTTCCAACCCAATATTGACACTCACCTGAATTATTCATACCGTGTTTCAGTCAAATATTTCTCTGACTTTCTTGATTCTTTTGGCTGTCATCTCCATGCCATTGCAGCACTTTTCCACAGCCACAACTTGGGCCACCTGGACTCTGCCCTAAAAATCTTAAACTGCGTGTGAGGGTGGGCATCTGTAGTCCCCACCACTCAGGAGTCTGAGGTGGGAAGATCACTTGAACCTAGGAGTTTGACTCCAGCCTGGGCCACATAGTGAGACTCTCAACTTAAAAAACAAAAAAACAAAAAACAACTTAATGTTTTATACCATACTCTAAACACAGTAAAACGTGGCTTCTGCAAGCTGATTTCTCAGCCTGGTATCACAAGTAAAAGAAATTACTATTCTGTCCCCTGAGAACCATGAAAAGTACTAGAAGTCCTTCCCAAATGGGTCTTGAAACAGTGACAAAGGAAGTGGGAGGTATACAGTAATCCCCCCCGACCCCCAGATTCACTTGTCTGTGGTTGACCACAGTCTAAAAATAGGTGAGTATAGTACAATCAGATATTTTGAGAGAGAGGCACGTTCACATAACTTTTGTTACAGTATATTGTTATTAGTTATAGTTGTGAATTTCTTATTATGCCTAGCTTATAAATTAAACTACTGTATGTGTGTATGTATAGAAAAAATATATTTCTAGGATTTGGTACTATACGTGGTTTCAGGCATTGACGGAGGACTGCTGTATACACAATATACAGGAAGTCTTCCTAAAATGCTCTGTCCTCATCTCTCTCCCTGAGTCCCACATGTTACAGATGCTTCTTTACTCTTATTTCATCCTATTTGAAACATCCAGCCCGCCTAGTTCTCCTGGCTCACTCTTCCTTCCCCTTCTTTGTTTCCTCTTCCCAACTTCCTTTTCTTCTCTTTCTCAAGTAAGATCCATGTTTTTTAAAACATGCCTTGGCTTGGTGGCTCACGTGTATAAACTCTAGGAGGTTGTGGCAGGAGGATTGCTTGAGGTCAGGAGTTCAAGACCAGCCTGAGCAAGAGCATGACCCTGTCTCTACTAAAAATAGGAAAAGAAAATTTAGTCAGACACAATGTGTCATGTGCCTGTAGTCCTAGCTACTTGGGAAGCTAAGGCAGGAGAATTGCTGGAGCCCAGGAGTTTGAGCTAGCCTGGTGACAGACCTCAAAACAAACAAGCAAAAAAAAAAAAAAAAAAATCACAAAATGCCCAGGTGGGGGAACTCTTTCTGTATTCTGCATCTTTATCCATCACCCCATCAGCAGATCAAACAATCTGAGTCCTATCCTCCTTGGGAAATGGGGATGTGGTATGGGGTGTGGGTGGGGTGAGATTGTGAATGTTTGTCACTGTAGGTATCAGTGTCCACCATCTCCTGTTTTTCCAGATCTTTTGTTCCTATTAACTCCCACCTGGTAGTGCCCCCCAGAATCCCCAGTCTCTCCCAGCCCACCTGCCCGTCAGATGCCTCTTCTCCCATTCTCAGCTTAGAGCCATCTCAGGGGAGGTCATCCAAATGATTATTTTCCTTATACTTTTTGATTTCTTTCTTCTCTTCTTCTTTTTTTTTTTTTTTTTTGCCCATACCTGTCAAGCCAAACTCAATTCAGATTCCTCTATCAGCCCTTTCTGCATGTATACCTGGAGAAAATTGCCCAACTTGAAAACTGGGGCATTGCAAATCCAAGGCTGCAAATGCTGGGCCCAGAGGGCTCCTCCGGAATCCTCTTATTCATCTGTGACCAGTTCCTTCTCCTGTCCCCTTAGTGCGCGTCCACTGTGCCTAAAGCCAAACCGTGTTTGGACTTCCCAGTTATAAAAATAAATAATTTGTCTCCTGCCTTTTTTGCTTGTTTCTTTAATTGGAATTGGGTTTCTTCCATTTGAAGTCAAAAGACTCCTGACAAATAGAATTAATGACCCCCAAGCCCAGAGAAAGTGCTAGGGGAAAAAGAAAAAAGCACCTTCCAAATTAAATAGTAATATGGGATTAGATATTGATTCAGTTTCGTGTCAAGTCTCTGCAGATTCTGAGGACAAGCACGGTGGTCTGGGAAACACAAGCAGATCTTATAGAGAAGCTTCTGGAAGACAATTGATGAGAGTATCTCTGTCCTCTTCCTGCCTTTGCTCCAAATCTTCCTTAGAAAAGCAGAACTCCCTGCAGTTTGAAATGGACAATCAGACTCTGCTAACAGCTGCAGCCCAAGAACTTCAGTTCTTGGCAAAAGGATCCTGACACAAAAGTATTTCTTTGTGGAAAATTACGCATTCATCGGGCTCATTTGAAACAAAATATGATTTGCATCTTAACTTCCTGTAACAAGCCTCAGTTCTTCTGTGGATTTCATCATGTCTGATTTTGTTGAACCAGATTGGTGGGGCACATGCTTTACCAAACAGTTTAAATTCAAGCCCAGGTTTTTCTTATTTTAAATAGCAACAGCTGCTAAGCACGATAATTATTGTATTTCATCAAAATAAACTCACCAAGTTTCCTCTGAATATTCCTCGGAGTCTACGGCCATACCACCCTGAACGCGCCCAGTCTCGTCTGAATATTCCTCTGAGCTGCTTTTCTGGAGGCTGGGGGTCCTTGCTGCTGTCAACGAAGGTACAAAGTTTGGATCTGAAAAACACAGGAGATGGGGATCTGAGTACTCAAGGGGGACAGATGAACAATTCCAGGGACAGAGAAGGGGAAAGGGAAAACCAGTCATTAGCTGGAGGCAGATTCAGTGAGATACCTCTCCATATCTGGTTGGGCTTTCTCTTTGCAACATACAGCAATTCCAAATTTCTGAGAGTTGCCAGGATTCAGGAAGTGAAGGAAGCAAACACTGGGTATCAACTATGTACTGGGCACTGATACGGGAGCATCTTATACCTGTGTTGGAGCCAGAGTGATCTCTCTCTCTCTTTCTTTTTTTTTTGAGACAGATTCTCACTATGTCACCCTTGGTAGAGTGCTGTGGCATCACAGCTCACAGCGACCTCGAATTCTTGGGCTCAAGTGATTCTCTTGCCTTAGCCTTCCAAGAAGCTGGGACTACAGGCACCCGCCACAATGCCCGGCTATTTTTTGTTGTAGTTGTCATTGTTGTTTAGCTGGCCTGGGCTGGGTTCGAACCCACCTGCCCCAGGGCATGTGGCCGGCACCCTGACCACTGAGCTATGGGTGCTGAGCCCAGAGTGATCTCTCTTAAAGAGAATGAAGATCAAGTCCCTCTCCTTCTTATTGCTCTTATTTCAGTGGTCTCAGCTTTGGTTCCATTGGAGCCACTAGAGAGCTTTACAAAACCCCACATAGTCCAGTGTGGTGCTCACCTGCAGTCCCAGCTACTCAACTGGATGAGGTGGGAGAAAGGCTTAGAACCCAAGAGTTTGAGTCTAGCCTGGGCAACACAGTGAGACTCCCGTCTCTAAAAACATTAAAAGTTAGAAAATCTCCAAACGCCCAGGCTGCATCCCAGTCTAGCTATATCAGAATCAGTGGGGCTGCAGCCAAGACATTAGCATTTGTTGAAATTTACTGGGTGATTTCAATGTGTAGTCAATGTTAATGTTAAGAGTCACTATGATGCATGTGAATTAAATCCAAAATTCTGAGCATAGATAGGGAGGCCCTGCCCTATTTGGGCCCCTACCTTTCTCCTAGATATCTTAGACCTGACATCTAAACACTTATCCTCTGACTTAACTGAGGTTACGTTTCTATGTTTTAGTTCTTTGGTCTAAAGAACTGTGTGGGGGTATTTTCCTTGTCTTGTAAGACTTCTCTCCCAGGGAAATACTTCTGGTTATCTGATCTCCGCTCACCTTTCCAACCTAACCTTGACCTCCTCACCCTTCCTCTGACTGCCCTCCTTTCTGTTCCTTGAATACATCTCTCCTTCTAGAATCTCAGCGCCTGCACTTTCCTCTGCTGCCTTCTTTTTTGGTAACATGTTCTTTCCCCAGGTCTTCCCAGGGCCAGCTTATCATTCAGGCCTCTGAGAAAACTCTCATGTCGTCTCCAACTGACCCCCTTACTACCTCATTACTGTGTTATGTTTCCCGTGTAGCATGTCATTGTCTGAAGTTATCTTTATTATTTGTCTACTTGTTCTTTTTCTCCCTCCTAGGAGGCAAGCTCTGTGAAAGCTGAGATCCCCTAGATAGGATTCCCTGCTGTATCCCCAGGGGGTTGGTATGCAGCAGACGTTCAGTAAACATTTGTTGGATTTAAGAATGAGTGCCCAGGAGGTCACTCAATAGATACTGGTTGAATAAATGAATGAGTGATCTCCTTTGATCCTTGCAACAACAGGTGTTGTGATAATTCATCAGGGTCAGAGGTTAAATAACTCTTCCAGGTTGCAAATAAAGGAGGAGGTTTGTAAGCTATCTGCCACTAAAGAAGAGTGTTTTTTCAAGGGGGAGCAGACATCCTTTGTTCAGACCATGGATTTTTGGGGACTGTGCCATCCCTAGAGAGGGCAACTCCTTCCCTAATTGGCAAGAATATGTAATTAGGTTTTAATTGTGAGCTTCTGGGGCGACTATTTTAAAACCACATCTGTGGTTGCCTTTGATGGAATCTGACCCTCTGACCTTCAGGAGGGTGACGGGAGGGCAATCTTGATGATTCGGCAACCAAGGAAGAACTTCATTTTGGTGGGGAGTGGGGGGTGACATGATTTTGGTATACCCAAAGGAACTGGGGGCTGGGGAGTGGAACAGGTCTTTGAATCGCAGGGACTTCCCTGCTGTTGACTCATAGCGATTGTCAGATGGTCTCTACCGAGCTCCACACCCTACGCTGGAACCAGAAACAGCATGAGTCATACACTGATGGTCTCTGCAGCGAGGCAGCCAATGTGCAGGACTGGAAAGGAGTGTGGAGTTTGGCTTCCTCTGCACAATAGGCCTGGGTTCTTTTATCAATATGGAAAACCGAGAGCACTTGGGTTTTCAGCTTTGCATCTGGATTTTAAAATAACAATAGGTGATGTACATAGTATCATGAGGGCTGCCATTAACAAAATACCAGACTGGGTGCTTTAAAAAACAGAAATTTATTTTCTCACAGTTCTGGAGGCTGGAAGTCTAATGCAAGTTGTCATGGGTTTGGTTTCTTCTGGGTCTTCTGTCCTTTGCTTGTATGGTAGATAGACGGCTGCCTTCTTGTTGTGTTCTCAAGGGTCTCTCTGTGTGTCCAAATCTTCTGTTCTTATGAACTCATTAGACGGATTGGATTAGGGCCCACCTTGTTGGGCTCATTTGAACTCATTACCTCTTTAAAGGCCCTGTCTTCAAATACAGTCACGTTCAGAGGCACTGGGGGTTAGGGCTTCAACAAATGAATTTTGAGGGGACACAATCCAGCCCACAGTAGCCCATGCATTTATTGTGCGTTTATTATTTGTTAGCCTCATGAAAATTACTGTACAAACATCACCTCACATGATTTCCCACCTACCCTAAGAAGTCAATATGAATATTATAACCCATTTTATAAATAAAACCAAGAAATTGAAGTAGGTTAAGAAGTTGCCCAAATTTACTGAGTTAAAAGGGCCAGAGCTCAGATTGCAGCCTTGGAATCTCTGATTTTGGAGTCTATTCTCATAAAATCTATGCTAAATTGCTGAATGCTATAATTTTGGTTTTTCTTTGCTCTCCTTCTAAAATAGCTATCTATATATATATTTATTTTTGGATGTCACATATCTATTTTTTATGTCTCTTTTTTTCTCATAACTTTTATTTCTTTGTTCTAAAAATATAAAGAGATTTCTTGAGCTTGTCCTTTAAGTCACTTATTTATTTTTCTGCCATAACCAATCTGCTCTTTCCTGCTTTTCCTTGCATTAAAAATTCATGAATGAGGTGGGGAGGGGGTCTCTTCTTTTTAAGGTCATTTTCCTATTTCTGGCATTCCTTTCCTATGGTTGCTCCTTCTTGCTTTGGTAATACCTTGAGCAAGAAGGGATTGGCCCTCAGCATCATATAGACTAAATGAAGATTGTTTACTTTCTTAATGGAAGGTATAACAATCTTCTCTAGATATCATCTATTATTAAAACAGATAATAACATGGCTGAGCAAGGTGGCTCATATCTATAATCTTAGTGCTTCAGGAGGCCAAGGTGGGAGGATTCCTTGAGCCTAAGAATTTAAGATCAGCCTGTGCAACATAGCAAGACCCTTTCTCTACAAAATATAAAAAAATTAGCTGGGCATGTGGTGTGCACTGTAGTTTCAGTTACTCAGGAGGCTGAGGCTGGAGGATTGCTTGAGCCTAGGAGTTTGAGGTTGCAGTGAACTATGATGACACAACCCTTGTCCCTTAGTCCAGGCAATAGAGTAAGACCCTGTCTCAAAAACAAACAAACTAGCAGAAACAAAAACAAAAACACCCTGCTAGCAACTGGCACGCCCAAAGGAACTCTACTCAATGTTCAGAACAAGGAAATGTTGGCCAATGAATCTGTGCTTACTATACTGTGTTCTCTGTACTAGTCACTGGCTCTCACTTTTTTCAACCTCTGAATTTTAATCCCCTGGCCTTAGGTCAGAACACCTCCATCTTCCTGCTCAAAGTGTGAATTTCCTCTGACCTATGGAACAATGGGTTAGGAACACTAGTAAAAATTAATAGGGTTTGAATTCTGGGTTTATACCCATGAGAATTGAAAGCAGGGTCTTGAGTAGGTATTTGTAGACCATGTTCATGACAACATTATTCACAATAGCTAAAACATGGAAGCAGCCCAAGTGTCTGTTGGTGAATGAGTGGATAGCAAGATGTAGTATATCCATACAATGGCATATTACTTAGCTTCAAAAAGGAAGGAAATTCTGCAATATGGTACAACATGGATGAAACGTGAGGAAATAAGCCAGCCACAAAAAGAGAAATACAGTATGACTCCACTTTTAAGAGGTACTTAGAATAATCAAAATCATAGAGACAGAAAGTAGAATGATGATTGCCTGGGGCTGAGTTAAAGTTTAATAACCATATAACCCTATAATTCTATGAAAAGAGTCACAGAGATGGATGGTGGTGGTGATCGCACATTATGACCATACTTAATACCACTGAATTGTACACTTAAAATTGTTAAGTTGGGGGCGGTGCCTGTGGCTCAAAAGGAGCGCCAGCTCCATGTACCCGAGTTGGCGGGTTCAAACCCAGCCCTGGCCAAAAAGTGCAAAAAAACAAAAAGAAAATTGTTAAGTTGGTAAATTTTATGTTATGTATGTTTTATCATGATACATTTTTCTTTTTTTAAAAGAGTCAACAGGGTTTGATAACATAGGGGTAGAAGAGAAGTTGAGCATCACCCTAAGATTAAAACCTCAGGGTTGAGAATTTAAGGCTCCAAATCACTTTGAACTTGAAGCACCAGTGTAACATCAAGGAGCATTAAAGTTTCTCTTTCTTCAAATGATCTCTCATCCTACCTGTTTTACTCCTATGGGAGGAGAGGGTTGCAGGTTCCCCCATTTGAATCAGGCTGTCTAGGTGAGTCTTCTTTGACCTTCTATGGGGTTCTAGACAGAAAAAAAAAGGGAGACAATGTGACTTGGCAAAACCTTTGAGCTAAGTGCCCTGACGCTCACCAGCAGCATCCCTCTCCACCACTGATCCAGCCTTCCCCATGGACCAAGCTTGTGGTGGAGGCGTTTTCATTGGCTCTGCCCTGCCCCCCAATTGTTTATTTAGATTCTAAAAAGTGATTTATTTCAGTACCCCTGGGTGTGTGTTCAAAAATACCCAAACGACAAGGAGAAATTGTCCAAAGATACGTTGCACCCAGCTTTTGGGGAGGTACTTTTCAAGCAGCCTGAAGGTCAATGCAGTTGTCCTTTGCCAACATGAGCTATTCAGGTCTCAGATCACTTTGTGAACACTCAGCGAGATGAACTCTGAGAAATAACTCCAACAACCCCTAAGGGTGTGCATAAGGGAGATGGTTATAGCTGTCCCTCAGAGGGACAGCTCCAGCCCAGGAAAGTTTACCCACATTTCAACACATATCAACACTGCTCATGCTGGTCCTTTGGTTTTCCTTCCAGGCCCCTTCTCAGCCTGCCAACATCTGACAACTCTTTCTCTGTCTCAATTTTAGAAATCACCTGTTTCCATAAAGCTTTTTTCCTGTTCTCAGAATTCCTTCTCATCTGCCTCTTTCATCTGTTAGCACATTGTGTACACATCTTCTATTCATACACTCAATAAATATTTATTTTCCAGTTACTGTGTGCTGGTATTTTGTCTGGAGATACAGCAGTGAGGCTTTGTGAAAGAACAAAATTTCAACAAACTGAGTTTAAAGATCTAATTGGCTTCCATTAGTGATTCATGAATTGGGCAGCATTCCATCTATAGAATAGAAAGACACTCAGCCAGGCACAGAAGAACAGCGGTTTTTGTAAGGTAGCATGAGCAGAAATAAGAATACACCAGGTTACTTGAAGTTACTTTCCTTACATGGGTCAAAGCAGAGAGGACTTTGTTATAAGGTGGGTTCAGGTTGAGTGGACTCCTATGTATTGGTTGTTGTGAATATCCTTTCTTTTCTTTTCTTCTTCTTTCTTTCTCTTCTTTTTTGTTTAAACTGGCCCTTCCTAGGTTCAGTCTGATTACATGGCACCTAGCATGAGTGATTTCTTTCTGGTTTGGCCTGGTCTGTTGGGCCTAGTACAAGAGCTTAGTCCAAAGCAACGGCCTCCCATGCATTTTATCTAACAGCTTTAACTTTCATAGAGCTTACTTTTTAGTTTGCAGAGACAAAACACTTATCAAAGTATTTATCTCCCTTAAGTAGCCCCCCTTTATTTAAGATATCCCTGACTGTGGTTTCAGTTACCTGAGGTCAACTGTGGTCCAAAAATTATAAAATGAAAAATTCTAGAAATAAGCAATTCCTGAGTTCTAAGTTCACACCATTTTGAGTAGTGTGATGAAACCTCTTGCCATCCTCTTCTGTCCCACTCGGAACATGAATCATCCCTTTGCTCAGCGTATCCATGCTGTATGTGTTACCCACTGGTCAGTCATTGAGGTCATCTACTCCTGACATCCAACCATAGACATCATCATGACTGGATGATCAGTATCACCCAAAGCAGGCGATCTTCCTTCTGAATATGTCTTCAGAAGGTCAACAGTAACCTAACGCTATGTCTCAATGCCTACGTTGTTCACCTCACTTCATCTTCTCACAAGTATTTTGTCATCTCTCATCCTCACAAGAAGGATGAGTATGGTGCTGTGAGGGAGAGACAGACCACATTCACATAAATTTTATTAAATTGAATTGTTATAACTATTGCATTTTATTATTAGTTATTGTTGCTAATCTCTTACTGTGTCTAATTTATAAGTTAAACTCTATCATAGGTATGCATGTATAGGAAAAAAGAAGTTACATATAGGGTTTGGTACTATCTGCAATTTCAGGTATCCACTGGGGGTCTTGGAATATATCTCCTGAGAATAAGGGGATACCATATTAGGTACCAGGTGATAAACTGCATTGTCATCATACTTGTCATTTCCATTGCCATCCTCCTCCTCCTCGTCTTAGTAAACCCCATATACAGCATTTACTGTGTGCCTGGCTCCTCAGACACTCTGTGTGTTGACTCATTTAAGGCAGGCACTGTGCCTTATTGCACTCTGTGTATGGCCCCCTTGCCCATGGCCTACAATACCTTGCATCATGCCTACCGTTTGGTAGACATTCAGTTCATCTGTGTTGAATGCAATGTGTTGACTAATTCTGAAGAACCCAGCCTGGTGACACTTACAAAAGAAACATTTGAATCCAATGAGAGGTTTTTCCTCTTTTCCCTAATCCCTATCTCCCAAACACTTTCAAACATATGTAGAGAAATAATGACTTCAAGTATTCACTACAGAAGAAATTTGGACAGGGACTTAGTTATACAGGTGATGGAGAAGACAATGGTAAGTTGTGGTAGATTGCAACAAAGGGCCACAGATGTTTTTCTCTCCCATCAAGAAATGATGTATAGACTTGGCATCCATAGCTGAGAGGTTAGGGTGTCAGCCACATGCACGAAGGCTGCTGAGTTTGAACCTGGACAGGGCCTGCTAAACAACAATGACAACAATAACAAAAAAAAAATAGCCAGGCATTGTGGTAGTACCTGTAGTCCCAGCTACCTGGGAGGCTGAGGCAAGAGAATCCCTTGAGCCCAAAAGTTTGAGGTTGCTGTGAGCTGTGATGCCAGGGCACTCTACCTAGGGCAGCATAGTCAGACTGTCTCAAAAAAAAAAAAAGAAAAGAAAAGAAAGAAAGGATGTATATTTATTTACACACATACACACCCTTTTTTTTTGAGACAGAGTCTCACTACATCATCCTCAGTAGAGCGCTGTCGCATCGCAGCTCACAGCAACCACTTCAGTGATTCTCTTGCCTCAGCCTCCCAAGTAGCTGGGACTACAGGTGCCTGCCACAGCGCCTGGCTCTTTTCTTATTGTAGTTGTCATTGTTGTTTAGCTGGCCCAGGCCGGGCTCAAGTCCGCCAGTCTTGATGCATGTGGCTGGCACCATAACCAGCACCGTAACCACTGTGCTACAGGCACCAAGCCTTCTTTACCCTTTGAATCTGGGTAAGTCTTGTGACTTCCTTTAAGTGGAAACAGTGTTGTATGAAGGCTAAGCTTGAGCATCAAGAAATTTTTCCTGTTTTCCTTCTCTTTCTTAGAATCAGCTGTCAACTGAATATGCCTAAGACTTGACTTTCGGATGATAAGAGACACATGGACCCACCATTGCCCAGATGGCAGCCGGCAGCTTGCACAGTGGAGCCCCTGCTGACTTAGCAGCATCAGTGTGCCTTGTTAAGACCAGCAGAAGAACTGCCCAACTGATCTCAGCCCAAATTGCAACCTCATGAATTGTGAGCTACAAATACAGGATTGTTGTCTTAAACCATTAAGTTTTGGGGTAGTTTGTTCCCCAAAAGAAGAGAACTGGTGCATGAAATAACCCAGAGATTAGCAACAGCAGGGAGCCGCTACTCTTTTATGCCATAGAAACTAAGGGAGGAGGTGATATAACTGAGGTCCAGTGTAACCAGAGCATGGAAAAGAAGAGGAGTAAGGGAGGGGTGTCCCATGGGGACTTAGAGCACAGAGGAGAGATAGATGATTGAGTAGGAAACCAGGGAAAATACCTTGACTTCTCTCTTCTATCTGCCTCCCAATCTCCCATCAGTTGAACTCAGAAGGCGGCCAATTAGGCAACCAGCCAGGAGATGCAGCCTCCAGTGGGCAGCCTCTGCAACGCAGAGCAGAGTAAACCAAGGGCTAGGAATGGATCCGAGTGCCAACCGGCTCAGGACCAATCCCCTGAGAGAAAGAAAAGGGGGCGGGGTTACTGCTTGAATTTCCAAAACGATAAATTGTATTTTCTTATTGATACTTTATTTCCTACTCAGGAATTTAGACCAAATTAAAAACGAATTTCAGCTATTGGAAACCTGTGATTGCAAGTGTCTCAACTTTTGAGACTATATTCCATCAAATCATATTAGCCTATTTCCAGAGTGTCATACTTTAACCCATTAAACACACACGTAATCGGACCATACCCAGAACATAGCCAGTTGTTTAAGTCGAACAATACAGAAGTCATAAAACAACAATTGGATTCATTTTAATTCATTCAGCAATCATTAAAATCCTTCTGAATGCCAGGCGGCGCCTGTGGCTCAGTGAGCAGGGCGCCGGCCCCATATACCAAGGGTGGCGGGTTCAAACCCAGCCCCGGCCAAACTGCAACAAAAAAATAGCCGGGCGTTGTGTCGGGCGCCTGTAGTCCCAGCTACTCGGGAGGCTGAGGCAAAAGAATCGCCTTAAGCCCAGGAGTTGGAGGTTGCTGTGAGCTGTGTGAGGCCACGGCACTCTACCGAGGGCCATAAAGTGAGACTCTGTCTCTACAAAAAAAAAAAAAAAAAAAAAAAATCCTTCTGAATGCCAAACAAGTACAATGAAGGGTGACACCACAGACATGCACAGTCCAAATGTCATTGAGGTATGGGGAAGAGTGGATTATTTAAGCTGGGTCTTGAAGACTGAATAAGAGTTTACCAGGTGGAAAACTAGTAAACTTTCAGGAGTGTGCAAAAGTTTAGAGGTAAGATGCCAGTTGTCATATTTAAGAAACTATTAAGTACTGCAGTTTGATGTGACTGAAACACTGAGTGCAGGAGGGAAATGGAGAGAGATGAGGGCTTAGAAGTGGCAGGGGCCAGACCACGGAACCCTCGTGTGTCACGTGGAGAGGTTTGCATTTTATAAGCAAATGGGAGACATTGACATTTTTTTATTTTATTCAATTTCCTCCCCTCCCCTCCCCTTCCCTTTCATTCGCTTCCTTTCCTTTCTTTTCCCTTCCGTTTCTTTCTTTCTTTCTTTCTTTTTTTTAATAGAGACAGGGTCTGGCTGTGTTACCCTTCTGATCTTGAACTCCCAGGCTCAAGTGATCCTCCTGCCTTGGCCTTCGAAAATGCTGGAATAAAAGTGTATGCCATCACACCGACCCCATTATATAAAATTTTAAAGAATTAAACTAGTACGCATTCATTTTAAAGAGTTAAAAAATGAGGTAAAAGGGGGAGAAAGTTATAATTTATGTCTTCTCCTATTGTGGATGTCACCAGGGCGAGTAGTCAGGACTGTGTCCTAACACACCTGTCCTACACTCGGGGTTTGTTGGTTTGTTCATTTGATCTGGTGTGGATTGCAAAAATGGCGTAATATATTTATTATTCTGCAACTTGCCCTTTTCTCTTAGCAATATAAGGACATCCCTCTAGATGAACTGAATTTAACACATTTGTGTATTCAGCCATTCTCTTATTGGTGGACATTCAAGTTGTTTATCATTTGTAGCAATGAGAAAATTACTGCTATTTGACTCCATCAGGATGATTCTGGGTTTAATGGGATTTTCAGTAAAATGGATTTCCAAAGTTATGATTTCTGGATCAATGGATGTTTGCACTTTTTCTTTTAATAGGTGTCTCCAGATTACTTTTGTAGGTTGTAGCAATTTCTATTTCTAAGCCCTGACAGCCAGAATTGGATATCATTCTTTCACTTGCAAATTTTGGCATATATAGTGAGTGGGGGAAAAAGCTGGTTTAATTTGCCTTTCCTTGTCTCCAACAGATGTTGAGCATTTTACTCAATGTTCACAGGCAATTTGCACATTCCCTTATGTGAATTGCCTGCTCCTTTTCCTATTCAGGTGTCTTTCTTTTCAAAGGTTCTCTTCTGTCATTGGATTATCATTTTTTTTTTTGAAGTATTATTTAGAAACAATCAGTCTAATAGGAAGTTGTGAAAATTGTACTGAGAGGCCCATGTACCATAAACATAGCTTCCCTCAAGGATAACATGTTACATAGCTCTATTAGAGCCTCGATTGTCTTTCTCTCTCTTTTATTTATTTATTTATTTTTTTAAGTAATGGGATGTCAATATGTTGCCCAGCTGCCATGGCTGGAGTATAGTGGCTGTTTACAGGGGTGATCACAGTGCCTTGCAGCCTCAAACTGAAGGACTCAAATGATCCTCCTGTCTTAGCCTCTCAGGTAGCTGGGACTACAAGCTCGTGCCACTGCACTCGGCAATGATTTGTCTTTTGATGTAGTTTATGCTATTGTTTTGGTTACAATAACATTATTGTAAATCTTAACGTCTGATAAGGCAAGTCTCACCACTCCACGTTTTTTTATTATTTTCTTGACCATCCTCAGATACTTACTTTTTCCCATTTGAAACTTAAAAGCCTTGGACATCTCAGCCCAAGAAGAGAGAGAATTACCCTTCCTCTGCCTCTTTGTTCTATTTGGGCCCTGAACAGATTGGATGGTGTCCATTCACATTGGTGAGGGCGGATCTTTTTTAGTCTGTCTACTGATTCAAATGCTAATTTCTCCGGAAACACCCTTACAGATGCACCCAGAGGGGATTACTCAAGGCTGTGAATTCCAGAAAATAGGAAACCGGACCCATTTTAGAGGGTGCTTATTACACCTTGGAATACTATGTAGCAGCCCAAATAAGGTGGTTCTGTATATAATGTCAAGGGAAAATCTCCAAGATACAGTGTTAAGAGGGGGGTCACTCATCCATAAAATAAATTTTTTGTGTATAGATATGCCTAGAAAATAATAATTCCAACTGAGTACCATGGTTAAATCTTGAATTTTTGATTATCTGTATTGTTTGGCTTTTTAAAAAGAGAATATGTTCGTGTTTTAAGCAATTAAAATAATTTTCAAAGAATAAATATAACGGACTATTGGAAGTGCAGAAGAGAGTTCTAGAAGCTATCAATAATACGGCAACAAGGAAGATGGAGAAAAATAGGATATAAGAAAAATAGCTTATGTTGATGGAAAAAGCCCGAACTGTAAAATAATTTAAAGAGGTTTATTCTGAGCCAAATATGTGTGACCATGGCTCAGGCAGCCAAGTCTAAGAAGTCTTGAGAAAGTGGTCCCGAGATGGCCATGTTAGTTTGGTTTTATACATTTTAGGGAGACAGGAATTGCAGGTAAAATCACAAATCAATACATGGAATGTGTACATTGTTTGGTCCCCCAAAAGCAGGACATCTCAAAGTGGGGGCTTACAGGTTATAGGTGAGTTCAAAGATTCTTTGGTTTGTAATTAGTTAAAGAAATAAAGCTTTGGGCGGTGCCTGTGGCTCAGTGAGTAGGGTGCAGGCCCCATATACCGAGGGTGGAGGGTTCAAACCCGGCCCCCGGCCGAACTGCAACAAAAAAATAGCCGGTGTTGTGGCAGGTGCCTATAGTCCCAGCTATTCAGGAGGCTGAGGCAGGAGAATCCCCTAAGCCCAGGAACCGGAGGTTGCTGTGAGCTGTGTGCCACCATAGCACTCTACCAAGGGCAATAAAGTGAGACTCTGTCTCTACAAAAAAAAAAAAGAAAGCTTTGTCTAAAAGGCTCAAAATATTTTTTTAAATGAGTTGTTAGAAACCAGGTCTCATTCTGTCCCCCTAAGCTGGAATACAGTGGCATGCTCACAGCACACTGCAGCCTCAAATCTTGAGTAGCTGGGATCAGAGACATGTCCCATCAGCCCTGGCTAATTTTTAGAAGAGACAGTGGTCTTGTTGCAGGAAGACAAGGCCCAACAGAGAGAAAGAGCACCCAAACACCATGTTTATAAGAGGAAAGGCTTTATTCACCAGCCGGGAGCTTACAGCATAGAAGAATTCCAAACAGCCGCACTCCCCGACTGCCTTGGTCTTTCCCTTTTTATTGACAGTCAAAAGTTCCACCCCACAGGTGCCCTTCTCATTGGCCAGTTTGAATCAAGCGGGAGATGCTATTCCTGCCCCTACAGAACTACAGATTTCACAGAACTTGGAAATTTCCAAGTTTCAGGAAGTTAAGTTTACAAATTCCCAAGAGCTGAGTCACCGTGGAGAGGACCCCACAGGTGTATCCTTGTGGTCGCCTGGAGACGACCTGTTCTTCTAGACCTCACCCTTCTCGGGTATCCTCTCTCAGTCTCACTGTGTTTATTTCTAGGCTGGTCTCGAACTCTGACGTTAAGTGATCCTTCCTCCTCAGCCTCCCAAAGTGCTAGAATTACAGGCTGGTTTCCTGGAATGTTTTAAGATTAGAAAGTCTTTTAATCAGAGGCAAATCATAGTATACCACTCAAGGGATCTGTTAACCACATTGATGGACTGCAGGTGATTTAACCTTTGCCCTGTGTGGCCTTAGATTCTGTTGATTAATTCAGTATTTTACTGTCAGAAAAAGTCTTGTCGGCCTTTTTGATCTCCAATTTAACATTCATGCTGGTCAATTGTAGCTAAATTCCAAAAGGGAAGGGGTATAAAGAAGGCATGTCCAACCTCCTTTCCTTCATGTCTGGGAAGGCAGTTTTAAGGTTTTTCTGGGGTCCTCTTAGCCAACTGTTCAGTTGTTAGGGGGGCTTAGGATTTTATTTTAGTTCAAAGGTATTTAGGAAGTAAAAACCAAGAGGTTTTCAAGAATCTGATGAGAAAAAAAAGAGGGAGTCCTCTGGGAGGACTTGGCAGGGGTCCTCAAACTTTTTAAACAGGAGGCCAGTTCACTCTCTCTCAGACCGTTGGAGGGCTGGACTATAGTTAAAAAACAAACAAACAAAACTATGAACAAATTCCTACGCACACTGCACATATCTTATTCTGAAGTAAAAAAACAAAATGGGAACAAATACAATCACACCTCCACATGTGGCCCACGGGCCATAGTTTGAGGACCCCTGAGTCTTAGGGTTTTCAGTTTAGGTGACTGGGTGGAATTCTCATTTACTTAGAGAAAACAGAAGGAAGAGGAGCTTTTGGAGAAGCTAATGGTAAGGGTTGTGGGTGTCCAAACTCTTAGCTCTTAGCAACCCCTTATGGCTGGCAAGGCTACTGGTATCTGTTTTATTAATAGTTTTAGGTATTCTTTTTTATTATTTTAAATTTTTTTTTTTTTTTTTTTTTTTGAGACAGAGCTTCAAGCTGTCGCCCTGGGTAGAGTTCTATGGCATCACAGCTCACAGCAACCTCCAACTTCTGGGTTTACGCAATTCTCCTGCCTCTGCCTCCCAAGTCGCTGGGACAACAGGCACCTGCCACAATGCCCGGCTATTTTTTGGTTGCAGCCATCATTGTTGTTTGGAGAGTCCAGGCTGGATTGGAACCCGCCAGCTCAGGTGTATGTGGCTGGCGCCCTAGCCACTTGAGCCACAGGCACCGAGCCTATTATTTTAAAATATTAAGGGGGGCACAAGTATTTTTGTTAATGGGTGGTTTTTATAATGTTTAAGTCAGAACTATTGGTGTGCCCATCACCAGAATAATGCTCACTATATTTGTGAAACTGGTTTTTACCCTTCCCTTCCTTCTTCTACTCCCCTTAATTTTAGGGATTCTAATGGGTGTTCTAAATAAGATGCAGTAGTATATTATTTGTATAAATAGGAAATTTGGTCATGTTCCTTCCCTTCTTAAAACTGTCTCTGACTCCCTGTTGTTTTTTGGTTAAGCTGTAATTGGTTAGCTTGACTTAGAAGAGCTACTTGCTGGGCGGGGCTGGGGGGATGGTAGGGGGGACCGTGGCGGGGGGAGGGTCCCTCCTTGCCTCTCAGACCCAGCTGTTGCATTTCATTGAGCCACTTTTAGCTCCCTCAGTGCACTGTGTTTTCCTCACTTTTGCATTTCTCTGTATGCTGTCACCTCTGCCTAGAACATTCTCCTCCCCCTCTTTCATCTGGTCAGTTAATGCCTATTCATTTCCCTGTCCTTAATTTAGATGCCAGGTGCTCCAGATGTCACCGGCCACTTCTGACCCCTGCCAGTCTACGTCTTCCTAACTCTCAGGGAATGCTCCATTTCCCCCTCCCTCCCAGTTTCCTCCTCTACACCTGATGCAGCCCCTTCTGGCTGTTTCCAACCATGGTAGATTTCAAAATGAGCCACAATACTTCACAGATCTTCCCCTCAAGAGATGTAGTTTTTCTCTGCTCTCTTGAATAACTATCCCTATTTTTATAGACAAAGAAACTGAGCGAAACTTCAAAGAAACTTCACGTAGCTTCTAAGTTCTGGCTTCAGATCCTAAGCTCTTCCCACCTGGCTGTGGGAATCTGGCCCCCACCGACTTGCCTATTTGTATTTTTTTTTTTTTGACAGAGTCATCTCAGGGTCTCATATGTCGCCCTTGGTAGAGTGCTGTAGCGTCACAGCTCACGGCAAACTCCACCTTTTGATTCTCTTGCCTGAGCCTCCCAGTAGCTGGGACTACAGGTGTCTACCACAATGCCCAGCTATTCTCCTGTTTGCAGTTGCCATTGTTGCTTAACTGGCCCAGGCCGGGCTCAAATCCGCCAGCCTTGGTGCATGTGACCTGTGCCGTAACCATCATGCTATGGGCGCCCACATTTGTATTCTTTCTTGCCCTAGACTCCTTTTGGCTTGGAGGACATCACTTCCCTACTTTAGGGGAACTCCTGCTCCCATTCTAACAATATAATTTTAATGGAGATTGTCAAACACAGCATGTCTGTGCCTTTGGCTACAGGGCATATGACCAGAGCCAAGAAAATCAAAGCTTTCCTTGAGACTTTTCTGTATTAGTACTAGGGAGGAGATGTGAGCTTGGCCACTTTTGACTGCCACACTCTCAACTTCACAGAGAAAACAGATCTGAGAAAAAGAAAGTACCATTGGGCAGAGAGTGGTATATGTGTGTGTGTTGGGAGAGAGCAGGGAGAAAGGGAGTTGTCATGTATGAAGCAGGAATATCTGAGTTTTTAATTATATTGTTTAATTATATTTATTAATCAATAAATTCCCTGCTTTGGCAGAGACAGGAGGATCACTTGAGTTGAAGCATTTGAGGTTGCTGTGAGCTATGATGACGCCAGGGCTCTCTACCCAGGCAACAGAATAAGACTTTGTATCAAAACAAACAAACAAACAAACAAACAAAAGTTGCAACAATTTAAAGAGCTTTGTAATATACAAGCCTTGGAGGAATTAATGGGGGTGTGTGAGAATTAAGGCATTAGGTAAAGCCAGCCCCTTGGAGCAGCTCAGCGGGTGAGTAGGGGGTGGGTTTGTAGATGACTTGGGTGAAAGTGTAGCCTGGGACTCTGGCTCCCCATATAAAGTGAGGGCTTTCAGCAAAAATTCAACTTTGATTGCAAAGGACTTAGGGGAGAAATGAAAATGTGTGCTTCTACATCAGAGGGGGGAAAAAATGTCTAACAGGTTGTGAATAATTCAGATTTAATTACTAGGAAAAATGCCTTCCTTTTCTTTTTTCTTTTTATTCTTTCCCCTGCCTGATGCTTAGGCAGCAGCTTTGGTAGATATTTTTGTTCCAGAAATTCTACTTGAGAAGTAGTGAGCCAAGCCTTGGCTTTCTTCTTGTTGGTGTCAAGGCCAGAGTGTTTGGGATGTGGGCAGGAAGGAGCAACAGGTATCCCTTAAGTCCTTACTGAAAGCTGCCAGGCATGGTACCCACTGCAGGGTCCTACTCCAACACCTGGGGCATCTGAGCTTGCAACCTATAAGTTAGAAGGCACAAGTATAAAATGCACCCAACCATGCAGATGGTGTCATTACAATTTTGTGGCATTGTATCTTAGACAGGCCCTCATCCCTGCTCAGCAATCCTATTACACACCCACTGCCATCAATTCCAAACCTCATTACTCACTTTAAGCCCTTCGGACTCACTATCCCATCCCTACTCTCTCTGTTCTTCAGAAGATGAATTTTTAAGTAACAGCTCTATTGAGATATAATTCATATTCTATAAAATCTACCTCTTTAAAGTGTAGAATTAAACGATTAAATGATTTTTGATATATTCACAGAGTTGTACAACTGTTACTGCTATCTAATTTTGGAACATTTTTATCACTCCAGAAAGAAGCCACATCCCCATTAGCAATCACTCCCCTCCTCTGGCAACCACTAATCTTTCTCCATCTACTCTCTTAAAATAGGATTTTCGTATTCTGGACATTTCATATAAATGAAATCATACAATACGTGGGTCTTTGTGTCTGGCTTCTTTCACTCAACATGATATATTCAGGGTTCATTCATGTTGCAGTATTTATCAATACTTTATTCCTTTTTATGGAAGAACAATGTTCCATTGTATAGATATAGATTTGATTTTTCCATTCATCAGCTGCTGGACATCTGGGCTGTTTCCAGTTCTGGACTATTATGAATATTGCTGCTATGCACCTGAACCACAAGGTTTGGTGTGGACATGTTTCCAATTTTGGGGGGTGTATTTCAAAGCGTGCAATTGGTAGGTCTTACGGTAGCTTTTTGAGAAACTTTCAAACTGTTTTCCAGAGTGGATGAACCAGATTGAGTTCCTGGAAATGTACAAGAGTTCTAATTTTTTTGCATCCTTGCTAACACTTGTAATTGTCTGTCTTTTATGTTTTAGCCATCATAGTGGGAGGAAGTGCTATCTCATTATGGTTTCAATTTGCATTTTCCTAATGTCTAATGGAGTCGAGCATCTTTTCATATCCTTGTAAGCTATATGCTTCAAATCCCTTGTCCATTTTAAAGTTAAATTATTTGTCATTTTATTATTGAGTTATAATCCTTCTTTATATAGTCTGGATACAAATCAGATATATGATTTTCAAATATTATCTCCCATTTTCTTTTTTTCTTTATTTTGAGTCTCACTTTGTTGCCCTGGGTAGAGTGTCATGCATCACAATTCACAGCAACCTCAGACTCTCGGGCTTAAGCCATTCTCTTGCCTCAGCCCCTTCCAAATAGCTGGGTCTACAGGTACCCGCCACAACACCAGGCTATTTTTAGAAATGAGGTCTGCTCTGGCTCTGGCTCAGGCTAGTCTTGAACCTATGAGCTCAGGCAATCCACCCCGCTTGGCCTCACAGAGTGCTAGGATTACAAGGCGTGAGCCACAGTGCCTGGCCTTACCTCCCATTTTTTAAGTTGTCCTTTGGCTTTCTTCATGGTGTCCTTTGAAGTACAAAAATTTTTAATTTTGATGATGTCCAATTTATCTATTCTTTTTCTTTTCATTTGTGCTTTTGTCATATCTAAGAAACTGCTGCCTAACCCAAGGTCATGAAGATTTTTTCCTGTGTTTTCCTCTGTAAGTTTTATAGTTTTAGTTTAGGTATGATTTAATTAGGTATGATTTATTTAGGTATGATTTTTTAGGTATTCATTTAGGTATTATTGTTAAGGCATGATCCATAAACTTAGATATAATTTATTTTGAGTTTATTTTTGTCTATGGGTGTGAGGTAGGGGTCCAACTTCATTCTTTTGCAAATGGATATTCATTTGTCCCACCATTTGTTGAGAGACCATTTTTTCCTAATTGAATTGTAGCAAATCAGTTAACGATTAATGTAAATGCTTATATCTGGCTTCTTAGTTCTATTCCATTGATCTGTATGTTAATCTCTATACCAGTAGAACACTGTCTTCACACTATAACTCTGCAGTAGGTTTGAAACGGAGAAGTGTGAATTCTCCAACTTTGCTCTTTTTCAAGATTGTTTTGGCTGTTCTGGGTTTCTTAGATTAGGGTCATTTAACAAGAAATTGATAAATTTCTGCAAAGAAAAATGTAGTTGGGGTTTTGATAGGGATTGTGCTGAATCTATAGATCAGTTTGGGGAATACTGCCATCTTAACAATATTAAGCTTGTGTTTCATGAATAAAGAATATCTTTAACAATGTTCTGCATCAGTCAGTGTGTAAGACTTGCACTTCTATTATTATTATTATTATTTTGAGACAGAGTCTCACTTTGTCACCCTCAGTAGAGTGCTGTGGTGTCATAGCTCACAGCAACCTCAAACTCTTGGGCTCAAGTGATTTTCTTGCCTCAGCATCCTGAGTAGCTGGGACTACAGGTGTCTCCCACAAAGGCTGGCTCTTTTTAGAGACAGGGTCTTGCTCTTGCTCAGGCTGGTCTCGAATTCTTGAGCTCAGACAACCTTCTGCCTTGATCTCCCAGGAGTGAGCCACCGCGCCCAGCCTGCACTTCTAGTATTGATTTTATTTCTTAGTACTTGATTTATTTTGAAGTTATTATAAATAGAATTATATTTTTATTATATTGTATTTTCTTTTCTTTTAGAGACAGAGTCTTAATCTGTTACCCAGGCTAGCGTGCCATGGCATCAGCCTAGCTCATAGCAACCTCAAACTCATGGGCTCAAGAGATCCTCCTGCCTCAGCCTCCAAGTAGCTGAGACTACAGGAGCCTACCACAATGCCTGGCTACTTTTTCTATTTTTAGTAGAGATTGGGTTTTGCTCTTGCTCAAGCTGGTCTTGAACTCGTGAGCTCAAGTAATCCTCCCACCTTGGCCTCCTAACATGCTAGGAGTACAGTCACCATGCTTGACTCTAGACGTATATTTTTAATTTCATTTTTGAATTGGTCATTGCTAATGTACAGATTTTCATATATTTCTCATATATTCTTCAACCTTACCGAATTTGTTTATTAGCTTTTTGTGTGTGTATTTCTAAGAATTTTCTATATACAAGATTGTATCATCTGGAAATAGAAATAGTTTCACTGCTTCCTTCCCATTATGCATGCCTTTAATTCTTTTTCTTGCCTAGTTGCCCTAGCAGAGGAGCTTTTGAATGCTTTAGTGTAGTGCTCATAAGGCATAGTATGAGCTTGGGAATCAGTGAGATCAGGTCACAAATTCTGGTTCTTCCACCCTCCTCGCTGCTTGATAGTAAGCTGGTATCTTGAATTCTCTGAGTCTTGATATTTCACCTGTAAAAAGGAAAGACTCAGCTTTTAGGCTTTTTAAAAACATTTTAAAAATTAAAGTATAATTTACAAAGAATAAAATTTATGGGTCTTAAGGTCCAGTTTGATGAGTTTTGACTTTTGTGTATGTCTGAATAACAACCCCATCCCAAAATAAGATATAAAATATTTCCCATTAACTTCATCCCATGAAGTTAATTTGTACTCTTTTCTAGTTAACCTAGGTCTTCTATCACCATAGGTTCATTTAGTCTGGACTGTATAAATATAGCCATACTGCATGGTTTCACTGTGACTAACTTCTGTAGTTAGATATGGTGCTTTTTAGCTGGGTGTTGTGGTGGGCACCTGTAGTTCAGTTACTTGGGCAGCTGAGGGAAGAGGATTGCTTGAACCCAAGAGTTTGAGGTTAATGTGAGCTATGATGCCATGACACTATACCAAGGGTGACAAAATGAGACTGTGTCTCCAAAAAATAAAAAAAAGAGGGCGGCGCCTGTGCTCAGCAGGTAGGGCGCCAGCCCCATATGCCGAGGGTGGCGGGTTCAAACCCAGCCCCAGCCAAACTGCAACAAAAAAATAGCTGGGCGTTGTGGCAGGCGCCTGTAGTCCCAGCTACTCGGGAGGCTGAGGCAGGAGAATCGCCTAAGTCCAAGGATTTGGAGGTTGCTGTGAGCCGTGTGACGCCACGGGCACCCTACTGAGGGCGATAAGGTGAGACTCTGTCTCTACATAAAAAAAAAAAAGACTGGGCTGGGGCAAGAGGATCACTTGAGCCCAAGAGTTTGAGGTTGCTGTGAGCTATGATGCCACGGCAGTCTACCCAGAGGTGACAGACTGAGACTCTGTTTAAAAAAAAAAATAATAATGCTTTTGAGATTATGCCATTGTAGATATCAGTGTTTTTTTTATTTTTTTACTTTGTGTTGATTGCTGAATAGTACAGCTTGAGTATTTCTAATCCAAAAATCCAAAATCTGTAATGCTTCAAAATCTGAAATTTTCTGTGTACTGACATGATAATCAAAGGAAATGCTCAATGGAGCATTTTGGATTTGGGGTTTTCAAATTAGGGATGCTGAACCAGTAAGTAAAACACAAATATATGATTTGAACATCTGAAAAAAATCCAAAATTCAAAACACTTCTGGTCCCAAGCATTTTGGTTAAGGGATATTGAACCCGTATTCCCTTATGCGGACTTCATATAATTTGTTTATTCATCTTTTTCTTTTTTTTTGGCCAGGCCAGGTTTGAACTCACCACCTCCGGTATATGGGGCTAGTGCCTTACTCTGAGCCACAGGCACCACCCTGTTCATCTTTTTCTTGATGGACATTTGGATTGTTTCAAGCCAGGGACTATCATGAATAAGGTTGCTATGAACATTTGCATGCACGTCTTTTTGTAGATACATGTTTTTATTTGTAATAGGTGAATACCTAGGCATGAAATTACTAGGTATATATTTGATAGATATATATTCAACTTTATAAGAAACTTCCAAATAGTTTGAAATTGTTTTACCACTCTGTATTCTCATGGTAAAGTATTGAGAGTTCCAGTTGCTCCATATCCTTATTGACATCTAGAGTCATTAGTCTTTTTGATATTTGACTATCCTAGTAGGTATGAAATAATATCTCATTGTGGTTTTAATTGGCATTGCCCTAATGTCTAATGATGATGGGCACCATCTCACATACTTATCAGTCATTTATGTATCTTCCTTTATGAATGATTTGTTCATGTGTTTTGCTCATTTAAGAAATTGAGTTGTTAGATTTTAATTGTTGGCTTACAGGAGTTCTTTATATATCTGGATACTATTCATTTGACTATGTTTTTTCCCCAGTCTGTTTTCATTGGGTTGTTTATATTCAAGTGGGGAATTATATTACTGGCACATAGTAATTTTCAAAATAGATAGAACAGAAGCTACCAGAAGATGATCTCGATTCATTCCCTGCCCATGCATCTTGAAACTTAGCTGTATTTTCTCCCATTCTTAGGGTTTTTTTCCCTTTTAGTGGAAGAAGAGAGTTTCTCAACCTAATTCACCTCAGCAAAAGATCTTGCTATGTGAATGATGCTCTCCTGTATGTTTAACCTCTTTCTTTAATCCTCTGCTCATACATATTCAAAACCTAAAGTTTATTCCATTAAAAGTAAAAATAGGCTGGGGCTGGATTTGAACATGCCAACCTCAGTATATGGGGCTGGCGCCCTACTCACTAGGCCACAGGTGGCCTGAGACTTTACATATTTTATGTTTACCTGGGTGGAGTTGAAACACATTCTTCTTAGTAAAGTATCACAAGAATGGAAAAAAAACATATCTAATGTACTCAATACTAATTTGAAACCAGTATATAGACAATTACAGGGCTATACGAATGACGAAACACAAAGTCTAGCAAAGGGGAGGGGAGAGGAGGGAGAGGAAAAGGGAGAGGGGAGAGGGTAAAGGAGAGGAGGGAGGGCAATTGGTGGGATCTCACCTAATGTGCACAATGTGAGGGTGTTCAACATGCCCCCAGGGTAAAGGGCTCAACTACAACTTGAACTTTACCTTAGAACTGAAAACAGTGTAATCTAAACATTTGTACCCTCATATTAATTCGGAAAGAGAAAACAAAAAATGTGACCCTCAATGTGGTGATATAAGGAGGTGAGGCTTAGTGGGAGGTGTTTGGGTTCATGGGGGTTCTCTGCTCACTGATAGATAGATTAATACTCTCCTGCAGGGAGGTAAGTGGGTTCTCCCTCTGTTAGTTCAAGAGAGAGCTGGTTGTTAAAAAGAGCCTGGCACCTCCCCTTGCTGTCTCTCTCTCTTGCTGCTTCTCTGTCTATGTGATCTCTGCACATGCTGGCTCTCCTCTCCTTCTCCTACAAGTGAGTGGAAGCAGCCTGAGACCCTCACCAGATGAAAATTCCCAATTGTGGCTGGGCATGGTGGCTCATGCCTGTAGTCCCAGCACTGTGGGAGGCCGAGGTGGGTGGATTGTCTGAGCTCAGAGGTTCAAGACCAGGATGAGCAGCAGTGAGCCAGAGTAAGACCCCATCTCTACTAACAACATCAAAAGCAGCCAGCACCAGGCGGTGCCTGTGGCTCAACGGGGTAGGGCGCCTGTCCCATATGCCAGAGGTGGCAGGTTCAAGCCCAGTCCTGACCAAAAACCACAAAAAAAAAAAAAAAAAAGCCAGCATCGCCAGAGGAAGAAGAAAATGAACAAAAAAGTGTACTTCAAACAAAGAATGAACAAGCAAACTGAAATTAAAAATTAAAAAAAAAAAAGAAAATTCCCAATTGTAGGCTTTTCCAAAAATCAGAATTACGAGCCAAATAAGCCTTTTTCCTTATAAATTATCCAGCCTCTGGTATTCCTATATAGCAAAACAAATGGACCAAGACAATCAGTATGGATTAAATTTGTTTCAAATCAAAAACAAAATATTTCAAATCCAAACACATTTTCAAGGGCGGCGCCTGTGGCTCAAGGAGTAGGGCGCTGGTCCCATATGCTGGAGGTGGCGGGTTCAAACCCAGCCCCGGCCAAAAACCACAAAAAAAAAAGAAAAGTAAAAACACGTTTTCCAGCATGTGATCTATGTTATTTGCACTCTTCCCAGCTGTCCTCCCTCCCCCGGAATCTATTTCCTCATTCACCTGTGCCTTCCTACATTTTGCACCCCCTTAGCATCGATGTGCAAAGTCTCTCCCTTCCAAGCAATCCAGCATCTTGCCATGCAGGCCTTAATAAAAACCCTTAACCAAGCCTGTCACCACTGTCAGTAGGAGGTGAGTAAGCAATTAGCATTCCTTACTTAATGGACCTGTATTTCTCTTGGGGTGCAATTAGGAGACAGAAATGAAGTTTTAATCTTGTTTCCTTCTGGACATAGTACATGTGTGGTTGAAATACCTCTCTCCAGGGCGGCGCCTGTGGCTCAGTGAGTAGGGCGCTGGCCCCATATACCGAGGGTGGTGGGTTCAAACCCGGTCCCGGCCAAACTGCAACCAAAAAATAGCCGGGCGTTGTGGCGGGCGCCTGTAGTCCCAGCTACTCGGGAGGCTGAGGCAAGAGAATCGTTTAAGCCCACGAGTTGGAGGTTGCTGTGAGCTGTGTGAGGCCACGGCACTCTACCAAGGGCCATAAAGTGAGACTCTATCTCTACAAAAAAAAAAAAAAGAAGGCGGCGCCTGTGGCTCAAGGAGCAGGGCGCCGGTCCCATATGCCGGAGGTGGCGGGTTCAAACCCAGCCCCGGCCAAAAACCACACACACACACACAAAAGAAATACCTCCCTCCAAGACACCACCCAAGTAAGTTGGGGAACTTCTTTATCTGGGGTGGAACTTATGACACAGAAGTGATCATAAGTCAGATTTCAGAAATACATCGGCTTCTTGCACTCCAAGAGGGGAAAAATGGACCTATGTGGACTAGGAAGTTGTGGCGGTATGATTCTAGAGAAAGTGATTGATAGCAGGAATTACAGAGGATGTATTTCTGGCAATTGAGAGAGCATCATATCTTCAGAGATGCCTAGAAATGAAGAGGATGCATTTCTGTTTGGACAACAGAATGTCCTTATTATTGCTGTCCACTGGCCTAGTCAGAGACATGGAGGCAGACACTGCAGACGAAATTAATGATTTATTAAGGGATGGCTGGTGCTCGCTCGGGCACAGCAGCAATCGACTGTCTTTACTCACTTTCTTACATACCCAAACTCATCAGATAAAAATAACCCAAGAACATAGCTGGGCGTTGTGGTGGGCGCCTGTAGTCCCAGCTACTCGGGAGGCTGAGGCAAGAGAATCGCTTAAGCCCAGGAGTTGGAGGTTGCTGTGAGCTGGGTGAGGCCACGGCACTCTACCGAGGGCCATAAAGTGAAACTCTGTCTCTACAAAAAAAAAAAAAATAACCCAAGAACAAGGGAGACAAAAGGTAAAGATGCCTTATCAGAGTTAATACAATGGAGTACTACACACCTTTCTAAACCAAGAATATCTTGTTTGGAGGTAAACAACAATGGAGATGAACACAAAGGGCTGGGTTGTCTGTTCTGTTTGCCTACTTCTCTATATGATTAACTGAAAGTTTTTGTGTAAATAGAGGTAGGGGGATTAAGTGCAACGGTCCATTGCCCCAGGCAAATGATCTGTCTCCAGCTATGACTTGGCGAGGGTCTCCAGCACATTCTTTCCTTTAAGGCATGACTGCAGCCCAAGTACTGGAAATGTTCCTTCTCAGAGCCTTGTGACCTCAAGGAGCATAAATGAGACTGATTCGCCTTACAAGGGTGCAGGGGACTGTGCCCCTTCACCTTATTTATTGGGAAAATATTTAGTGAGCACCTGTTATGTGCCGGTAATTCTTCTAAGTGTCAAAGTTATAAAAGCAAATAAAATAGACTTAAATCTCTCCCTTCTGAGAGCTTACATTCCAGTTTAAGGGTAGGGGCGCAAGGGGCCAGAGGGAAAGGTACATTTGGGATGGTGGTTGAAGAACTCGGGAGATGATACATGAATGGGATTAGAATTCTTCAAGGAAGAATTACAGGGACAGACGAAAAACCCTGAATTCCTGATCTTGTCTGGGATTGGAAGGAGAAATTCCTTGAGTGCATTCTTAGGGAGCTTGGAGAAAGGGACAAAGATGAGCAAGAGGAGTTGTTACCTGGTTTGGTGACTGCATGTAGGTCCTAGAGCTTTCCAGCATGATTGCTTTGCTGGATTGCTGGTGGCTGGAGGGATCCAGGGCTCTGAGACTGAGGAAGACCCAGAATGATAGATTGGTTCCAGGCCTGTGCTTTGAAATCAAACAGACCTGGGTTAGAGTTGTGGTCTGCCACCTGCTGTGTGTGTGTGACCTGGAGAAAGTTTTCAATTTCTTCTTCAAATGAAGACCTCTGTTTCTTCATCTTTAAAATGGAAGCAATGATGTAGCTTGTTGTATAGATTTAACATGTTAACGTGTGTATATATATATAATTAATATATACCTGGCATTATTATTATCCTTATGCATTGTTAGCAGAATATCTCCCTCCTAAATTACCTCTTCATGTCTAGAGAATGGCTGGGGGGAAGTCATCTCTTCTCCCTCAGACTGTCATGGCCACTGTCCCTGGGGTGCACTGCCCAGACGTCTAGGGTTATGGGTGCTAAGGGTTCACTCCAGCTGGGCAGGGGTTCTTGGCTGCCTCTCTGTGTCCTTGCATTATGAGGCCTCTTTTCACTTTTGTTTTTTAAATATTTCCCGAAGCTCTAATTGCTACGCTTCCTCCAATGTTTTTAATACAGGCAATCAGTGACTACTGCAATTAGGAGGGCCTCATTACCATCGGCATTCTTTCTCTTTTCTCAGAAACCACCATCGGAACAGTCACAAATAAACCTTAATGAAGACCAAAGATCTTTCTCCAGTCTAAAGCCATTTGTAATCACGATCTCTTATTGTCAAAGCCAGCAGGCAGAGGAGTCCTTTGAAGGATTGTTGCATATTCAGCAGAAGTGGCAACAGCAGCAGCATTAGTGACAGGGAAAGATGCTTAGTGGCTGGGAGTCTGCAGCCCATGCGAGTGACAGGGGGGGCTTGCGTTCAATCTATTATAATTGTTGTGTTTTATTTGTCTGATAAAATCTCTAAAGTCATTCTTTTTTTTGGCCAGGGCTGGGTTTGAACCCGCCACCTCCAGCATATGGAGCCAGCGCCCTACTCCTTTGAGCCACAGGCGCCACCCAAGTCACTCTTTTAAAAAAGTGTCTTCTTTCCCATACAGCAGGAAGGTAAAATGGTACTGAGGCTGGAGACGTGGCATGTGAATCTCAAGTGTAAAATGTGATGAAGTTTTAAATATATATCTAGATCCCACGTGACCTTTGAACAGATCAAAGTACAGGATATTTCTGACATTCTGGAAGTTTCCTGCATGCTCTTCTGTGATGTACTGGTCAGAAAGCAGAGCCATGATGAGCATTAGGGAATCAGGGATTTTAAGAATTTGAACTTACACAACGGTGGAAGTGCAGAGATAAAAGTCTATTTAAAGGGTATAGGGGATCAGAGAAAATGCATTCACCAGCTGTCCTGAAGCTCTGACACACGAGAGAACAAGTCATAGCTTGCAGGGAGGCCCTGAAGCTGGTCACATTTAGCTTTAGGAGTGAGATCCCAAAGGGGGGTGGTGGAGAAGCCCATGGAAGGCTGTTGGCTCTTCCTTGCTGGTGCCTCTGTGAAGTCACATCTGAGGATAGTGGGGGGTCACTGTGGGTGAGCAGGTTCCAGGAGGAGATCTGGGTACAGTGTGGGGCAGTGAGGCCAAGTTGGAGCCCACCAGCACCTCTGCATCTCCCTCACCTTCTTACTTTATTTATTTATTTATTTATTTGCAGTTTTTGGCCGGGGCCGTGTTTGAACCCGCCACCTCCGGTATATGGGGCCAGTGCCCTACTCCTTTGAGCCACAGGCGCTGCCTTTTTTCCCTATGTTGCCCTCAGTAGAGTGCTGTGGTGTCACAGCTCACAGCAACCTCCAAGTCTTAGGCTTAAGCAATTCTCTTGCCTCAGCCTCTTGAGTAGCTGGGACTACAGGTGCCCACCACAATGCCCGGCTATTTTTTGTTGCAGTTGTCATTGTTGTTTAGCTGGTCCGGGGCCGGGTTCAAACCCGCCAGCCTTGGTGTATGTGGCTGGCCTCATAACCACAATGGGTGCAATGGGTGCCAAGCCTCCTGGCCTTCTTGAAACTTCAGGGCACATTGGTGCTGCTTCACTTCCCTCTGCCACGTCTCCCACAGCTTCGCTTTTGGCATTGTTGGCCAGGAGCCTGACGGGGAAGGGGTTCTGGGAAACAAAGCCCCAGGGGGACCAAACTGACTATGAAAAAATGTGGCTCCTATGTGTGGGAAAGCAATTCTCATAACGCTGACTGGAGTGCAGCCATATTAGAAAATCAGGTCAGAAACCAGCAAGCCCCAACCTAGACTCCCAGAGTGCCTCAAGGCCAGAGTTCATGGAAACACCCTACCCACTGTCCTGACTCTAAAGATACGTACGTCCATATCTTGACTCGCACTGGAGAAAAGCCACAGGTGATACTCCAGGCTCACTCCCCATCCCAGCTACACTGGTAAAGCTAATAAAATCCTTTTGTAACCGTGTGGGAGCTGAGTGGACACCTGGTCAGTGTCAGTGTCTGGTTATCCCCTCTGTTCAAGTCTTTCCTTGTCCCTGGACTGTCCTCCTTCCCATTCTTGTGGACTGTCACCCTGGTTCTACACCAGAACCTCTCACTATGCAAAAATGTTTGTTGTCACTAACTGTGGCTAATGGTCTGGGCTAACAGAAAAACAAACAAACAAACAAACAAACTAACTGAGTAAAACAATTTAATGAGATTAATTCTGAGCCAAACGTGTGGCTGTTGGCCTAGGGAACCATAATCAAGAAGCCCTGAGCCACTTGGTCCTGAGGTGGCTGAGTTACAATTTGGTTTTATACATTTTACAACTTTATACATTTTAGGAATTGAAAGTAAAATTATAAATCAAAACGTGACAGGTATACACTAGTTTGGCCCCAAAAGGTGGGACATCTTGAACTGGGGGCTGACAGATTTAAAAATTCTTTGATTCATAATTGGTTAAAGAAAGAAAACTTTGTGCAGTGGTTCTCAACCTGTGGGTCGTGACCCCTTTGGACTGTATTAAAGGGTTGCAGCATCAGGAAGGTTGAGAACCACTGGTCTAAAGGCTAAGATTTTTTTTTTTTTTTTTGCAGTTTCTGGCCAGGGCTGGGTTTGAACCCACCACCTCCAGCATATGGGGCCAGCGCCCTACTCCTTTGAGCCACAAGCGCTGCCGGATTTTTTTTTTTTTTTTTCGTAGAGATAGAGTTTCACTTTGTCACCCTCTATAGAGTGCCATGGTGTCACACAGTTCACAGCAAACTCCAACTCCTGGGCTTAGGCGATTCTCTTGCCTCAGCCTCCGGAGTAACTGGGACTACGAGTGCCTGCCACAATGCCTGGCTATTTTTTGTTACAGTTGTCATTGTTGTTTAGCTGGCCCGGGCTGGGTTTGAACCTGCCACCATCGGTATGTAGTGCCAGCGCCCTACTCACTGAGCCACAGGCACTGCCCCCAAGGCTAAGTTTTTTTTTTTTGGCCAGGGCTGGGTTTGAACCCACCACCTCTGCCATATGGGACCGGTGTCCTACTCCTTGAGCCACAGGCGCCACCAAGGCTAACATGTTTCAAGTTAAGGAAGTCTATTAGTCAGAGACAAGCCACAGTATACCACTCAAGTGATTTGTTAAGCAAACCGATGGCCTGCAGGTGATACAACTTTTGCCCTGCATGGCCTTAGGTCCTATTGATAATTCAGAATCTTATTATCACAAAGACTCTGATTTGTCAGTCTCATGATTTCTGCTTTAACATTCATGCTGGTCAATTTTAGAAGGGAGGGAGTTTAAGGAGTTGTGTCCAATCTCCTTTCCTTTCATGGCTGAGAACTCAGTTTTAAGGTTTTCTGGGGTTCTCTTTGCCAAGAGAGGGTCCTTTCACTTGGCAGGAGGGTGGAGGACTTTATTTTTACTTTACAGTTGTGTCCTCCAACTGTGAGATTGTAGCTCAAGAGAGAATCTTTATACTTCAGCCATACAACACCAGCACCAGAGTTGGTGAAGGGAGGAGGTGGCCTTCTACTCTTCACTCCCATCCCCATGTCTCTTCAAGAGAAAGGAATACAAACAGAATTGAGTCACATTTCAGAACAATGGGTCACATTTACCAGGGGCTAAGCCACTGTCCATTCACAGGATACTCACTTGGGTGTGGCTGCCTTTGTCTATAGAGGTAAGAGCCTATTTCTCAACTTTGGCTGCACATGGAGTTGATACAGGGTTCCCTGCTCAAGGTAGGATAGGGATCCCCCATTTTCTAGGCCTCAATGAGCTCAGAAATCAGTCTCATCACAGACCCCCATCTCTAGGCACAAACAGGCCATCTTTTCTGGTGATTTCTTCTGGAGTAGGGAGCACACACCCTAATTCCTTACCTGAAGCAAAAACTGTAAGGGCTGCATTCTGTGCTTAATTTTAGGATTATTTTCTGCCCATAGACCTCTGGCCAATTGTGGCATACTTCCCCAAAGCCCCCTGCCTGCAGGATAGGAAAAGCAGCATTTAAACCCCCTATACTGAAAACTCAGGGGGCTCCCCACTTGGAATTCCCCCTCTTCATTGCTGGAGGTTCTGTTCCTCTTCATTTGTTCCCCCTCTTTTGCTTATCAATCTTTCTATTAGTCTTTCCCTGTCAATAAACTTTGTCCTGTAGCTTATCCAGTGGTCTGTGGTTTCATTCTTCAACCACCCTGAGACCAAGGACTCAGCATAGAGAGGAATTCCAGCAACAGAGTCATCTGGGGAGGTTTACAAAATACTGATTCTTGGGCCCCACCCCCAAGAAATCCTGATATAATTGGTCTAGAGTACAGCCTGGGCATTGAGATTTTTTAAATCTCCCCAGATGAGTCTAATGAGCAGCCAAGGCTGGACATTTCTGGAGGGGCAAGATCCGCAGTTTGGTAGGGTGTTTATTCTGAATTAGGGGCTTTCTTATTTGAGCCGTACACTCAAAGGTGTACAGGTACTCAAAGGTAAAGTGGTACTGAGGCTAGATGGCCTTGGGGTAGATCTGATCACTTCTTTTTTCTTTATGACATATTACTTTTGCCGACAATAAGATTTGGACCAAGAAGGAGTAAGAGGCTCCCCTTAGGCTGTGCTTTCTCCTTTTTTTTTTTCCTTTCCTTCCTCCCTCCCTCCCTTTTTCTCTTTCTTTCTCTCTCTCCTGCCTTCCTTCTTTCCTTTCCTTCTTCCTTTCTTTCTGTTCTTTGACAAGAGTCTTGCTTTATCACCCAGGCTGGAGTAGCATCATACCCCATAGCAACCATAGACATTTTGTACACTTGTTGTTTTGCTGCACTTGTTTTTGTTAGGCATATCCTTTGGAGTTGGATTGTTGGGCTGAAACAATCTTCCTGCCTCCGTCTCCCAAGTAGCTGGGACTATAGTCACGCACCACCATGCATGGCTAATTTTTCTATTTTTAGTAGAGATGGGGCCTTGCTCTTGCTCAGGCTGGTCTCAAAATCCTGACCTCAAGTGATCCACCTGCCTTAGCCTCCTACAGTGGTAGGATTACAGGTGTGAGCCACTATGCCTGGCCCCTTAGGCCTTTAGGCCAAGGCATCTGCTCTGGCCTAGTTGGCCAGAGATTCCTGTATGTGCCAAAATTCTCTTCCCTAGTCCCCACAGTTGTGAGGGGAAATCCACGGTGTCAGAGGAAGCTATCTATGCATGGGCCTATTCATCAGGATCAGAAGTCTCAAAATCCTCTGGGACTCAAATAAAATCCCCTTGTCTGAGCCCTACCTAAGGCCAACTGAATCAGACTCTCAAGGAAAAGTATTTGCATTTCATATAATTTTATTTTACAAGAATTTTTATTGAGTTATAATATAGTAGCATACACTAATCTTGATTGTACAGCTCAGTGAATTTTTACATAAACATATGCCTTTGTTCCACCACCCACATGAAGCTGTAGACCTTCTCCAGTTCCCACTGAAGGTCCTTGCAGCCCTCTTAGGCAATGACCCCTTCCCACCCCACAAGGATAGCACACCACCACCCTTCTGATTTCTGTCTCCTTAGATGCGTTTTGCCTGTTCCTGTTGTCATATAAATGGAGCTGTGCAGTACATGAGATTTATCCAAGTTGTTGAGGGCAGCAGTTATTCATTCCATTGTGGAATGTAGAACAATTATTGACCCATCCTATTGATGATGGAAATGTGGTGGTTTTCAATGTTTTGGCTATCACAACAAAGCTCCTATGAACAATTTGTGCATTTGTTGTTTTGGTGCACTTGTTTTTGTTAGGCATATCTTTGGGAGTTGGATTGTTGGGACACAGAGGAGGAGTGTGCTTGATATTTACAAATAGGACATTAGGGTTTTTTGGTTATTTTTAAAGCTCCTTAGGTAGTTCTAATGTTTAGCCAGAATTGAGAATAACTAATTGGAAGGTAAGTAGAGGCACTTCCAATAAATGTGGGACTGCACTGTATCTTTAGCAAAATAAGGCCAGATTTATGATTTCTCAAGGAATAAGATAGCCTAAATAGAGGTGGTTTTATTTTTATTTATTATTTTTTTAATAGAGGTGGTTTTTAAAAGGGAAACTAACATTGTGTCTGACTGCTATATTACCTTATGAGAAAACAAGCCATAGCATTCAGTGGAAATACCTACTGCCCCCCCCCCTTAACCTGCACCCCTCATCCATGGAATGAGGACTGTTCTTTGGCACCATTTGGAAAACCCAGGGAAAAGTATCAAAGCTTACCTCCACCAGCAGAAAGAGGAATCTCGTCTCATATTCAGGCGACATTTAAGACGGCAGATTTTCCAACATGAGACAAGCCTGGGAAAGTGGAGCTTAATAAATAATATAACTATATAATTAATATCATGAACTAAAAATAAACTCCTAAGCCCTCTGCTAACTGAATGGACACTTCCCAGCTGAGGGATCCCAGAAATATCTTAAAAATAAAGTCCTAGCCATGACAGGATGGGAGAGAGCACAATTATATTTGTATGATTCCCCTTCATAAATATTCAAGACTCCTCTCACAGTATGTTGAATATGTATATTTGACCACTCTGCTCAGGGTAAAATCCTGTTCCCCTTGCCTGTTCTTTGAAGCTGGTGTGCCTGGCTAGTGGCAGGGGCTCTGCTTCCCAACCTGTGGAATGGCCACCCAACAGGTTGCTACCTTTTAGGAGAGATAAAACTCTCCTTTTCCGAAAATCTAAAACCCATTAATTTTTTGTTTTTTAGTTAATGGCCTAAGTGTAATTAGTTTTCAATAATTCATAATATAAATAAGATAAGTGGGGTATTAGTGGATAAAGGAGAGAAATACTTTCTTAAGACGTACGCATTTGTTCTTGGACTGAAACAAAAAATCTGTTCATTTCCCTGTTCTAGTTCAGTTTAAATGCTAGCTGTTCACTTCCCACTGGTGAGTGAAAGATTTCGTTTCTATCCTATTATTAGGGGACAGAAGAGGTGAAATCTGTGGAATAAAGTTTCTCCCAAGCATCTGAAATCCTAACACATACCTAGGGCTTCTCTGATGATAACTCAGCTTTGGTTTATGTAGCAGATGCCATGTCAGAATTAGAGTAATTTTCTCTGCCCTAGCAGCAGAGGTAATGGGAGGTCATGTTATTATTCTTGGGAAGACGAATTTCCCCAAAGCCACAAAAGGCCTTTGTATTATGATGCTCTGGGCCTCTTGGAGGAAATCAAGAAAGAGGAAACAAAGAGAAGAAGGTCCTGGGTAACTGTAGGTGAAGGAAAGTACTACCAAATCCAAAAGGGGGGGGAGGGGGAACCAGCCATGTAACAGCACCTCTCGCCCCCTACCATGAGAATGTGACCTTTTGTAACAGTTCCAGGAGATAGCCCCGAGCTGAAGCAGATCAAAGGGCTAAGCAAATGTTTAACTGTTAAGCAAATGTTTAACTGTTAATCTTGTCTTAAGACAGTTAAGTAATGAACCAGAGTTCTTCTTATCTAGAAAGCCCCTGCTATGTCTGCTACCCCTCCCTACTTTGTGGTTAAAGCCCCTGCCATGTCTGCTACCCCTCCCTACTTTGTGGTTTTTGCCTTTATAAGCTTGTAAAACCTGCTGTTCGGGGCTTGACTCCTCTGCTCCTGAGAGAGTTACGAGCTAAGCCCCAGCATGCTGGAATAAAACCCTCTTGCTGACTGCATCAAGTGCCGTCTCTTGCGGTTGATTGGGGTCATTGTAGTCCAGGACAGAGTGGGGATCTTGTCCCAAGTCTTTCATTGGGCCTCCTAGGAACCATCCAGGAACTGCCTTTCAGGGGTGAGTAGCCCATAGTCTTGGAAGAGTGAAATCAGAGATTTTAAGAACTTAAAGGAAATGAACAAACTCCTGGAATGGACAAAAAGACAGAACTTTCTGTGTGACTAATACTTGGAGTGGATGGTGAAGGCTCTGAGTGGAAAAGTTGAGCAGATGCTCAGCCCTAGAGGAGTAAGAGCCTTCCTCAAAGAGCAGCTGAGGTCGGTTGAAGGACATTCTTTACAAATAGGGCATTAGGGTTTTTTTTTTTTATCAACATGTGATATCAACGAGGGGTGTTGACAATGAGTGAATGAACTACTGGACGTGGAAGCTGTTTACTTCTTTTTTTTTTTTTTTTGAGATAGTCTGAAGCTGTTGCCCTGGGTAGAGTGCCGTGCCATCACAGCTCACAGCAACCTCAAACTCTTGGGCTCAAGCAATTCTCTTGCCTCAGCCTCTCAAGTAGCTGGGACTACAGGCGCCTGCCACAACATCCAGCTATTTTTGGGGTTGTAGTTGTCATTGTTGTTTGGCAGGCCCGGGCTGGGTTCAAGCCCACCAGCTCTGGTGTATGTGGCTGGAGCCCTAGCTGCTGAGCTACAGGCACCAAGCCTGTTTACCTCTTAATACTGTAATTTTTCTCCCACCTTTGAAGAGTGCCAATGTGCCCTCTAAAAGCCACTATCCTCTTCAAAGGATAATAAAGCATCAGCCACTCAGCTGCCCAAAATATGCCACCTTAGGTGTCTATTGTTTTCTGTTGTCTTCTGCTGGTGGAAGAGGAATACATTCTGATCTCTGTTTCTCCTAGTGGAGAAGGAGGAGAAGGGGGAGTCTTGATCCTATGGATAAAGGGTAGAAAGGGGTGATCTCTCCTGTTCAGCTGTGGCTGCCTTTTTCCTAATGTAACACAAATCAGACTCTACTTGCTTCCCTGAAAACTGACTTATTGAAGACCACCACCCATCGAAAAACTATTCAGGGAAAACCTGCACCAAAGGAGGTAGGTGTAAGCTCCAGCCAGGTTTAAGTTATTGTGGAGAAATAAAAGATTTATTGCTGTGCTCCTGTTCAGTGTTGTGAAATATTAAAAATCTAATACAGTTAATACTATCACATAATTATGGAAGAATATCAAAGTATTAACATTGCAGACGCTTGATGCTACTCAGTCTTAATATTCCTCATGAGAAAGCTTGATATGCAAACAATTGGAATGAACTGGGCTGCTTTAAACTCCTTCCTCTGTACTCAAAGCAGACATTATCTGCTCAAGGTGGAATGAATGGCCCTCCATTTGCATAATGTCTTTCTCTTTGGTCCTTGTGTTGTCTCAAATGAGTCCTGACCTCTGCTGATTCTTCTTCTTTTGCCAATAATGATTTATGGTCCTCATCTCGCTTGATACGTAAAATATAATTCAGATACTTCAAAAGCACAAGACTTGGTGTGACTCCCCCCACATCTGAGGGTGGCAATATTGACTGTGGGGTGCCAGAGAGTGGAACTGGGTAAAGAAGAGAGAAGCCAGCTCCCTGTGGCTCCTCGTTTAATCAAAGTGTCTCATTATGTGATGGGAGGGATTGGGTTTGAAGAAAAGATTGTAGGATTGGGGTTTTTTAAATTTTCATGGATGTTCGCCTTCCTAAGATAGGCTTAAAGCAGAAATTGACTGCTGCTTTGTGATTAATGAAAGCAGCTAGGTTTCTGTGACTGACCTGTTCTGCCTTTTCTAAATTGTCCCAGAACCTTAAAGGGCAAAGACACTGAGGCTGAGGGGTGGATATCATTGGGGTAGGAGGTCCCGTTCCCCCAACCCAGTTGACTTGGTTTGATTACTCAGCAGAACAGTGAGTGGAGACTGAACGGGAAAGCACAACAAAGGGGACAGAGCCAGCAGCATGAATAGAAAGCTAAAGTGAATTCATACAGGCTTTAGCATAACAGAAAGTTTATTTATTTATTTATTTATTTTACCGTGTTTCTATTTTTTTTTTTTTATTAAATCATAGCTGTGTACATCAATATGATCATGGGGCACCATACACTTGTTTCATAGAATATTTGACACATTTTCATCTCATTAGTTGACATAGCCCTCCTGGCATTTTCTTAGTTACTTTGCCAAGACATTTACATTCCACATTTGCCAAGGCTCACATGTACCCTTGTAAGATGCACCACAGGTGTGATCCTTTCAATCCCCCTCCCTTTACCCACCTCCCCCCTCCCTCCCCACGCTTTCCCCCTTCCCCCTGTTCTTAGGTTGTAACTTGGTTATAGCTTTCATGTGAAGGTCCTAAGTGCGTTTCATAGTAGGGGTGAATACATTGGATATTTTTTCTTCCATTCTTGAGACACTTTACTGAGAAGAATATGTTCCAGCTCCATCCATGTAAACATGAAAGAGGTAAAGTCTCCATCTTTCTTCAAGGCTGCATAGTATTCCATGGTGTACATATACCACAATTTGTTAATCCATTTGTGGATCGATGGGCACTTGGGTTTTTTCCATGACTTAGCAATTATAAAAAGTTTATTTAAATAAAGAGAAGGATGATGCACTTTCAGAGAGGTGGAAATAGGTCCCTCTCTTTCTTGACAGAGAAGAGACACCAAGGAAGAGGCAGTGTAAAGGTATAAATATCCCCTTTCTCTCTCTTTTTTTTTTTAGAAATTCCTTTTATTTATTTATTTTAAATTTTTTTGTGGTTTTTGGCCGGGGCTGGGTTTGAACCCGCCACCTCTGGCATATGGGACCGGCGCCCTACTCCTTGAGCCACAGGAGCTGCCCTGGTCTAACTGTTGATTTCACTAATACTTTGGGTATTTGTGGTGTGCAGGGTTCACCCTATGTTCAGATATGGAAATTATATTTTGTGCAGAACATTCTTGGTCAATTAAGTTACCATGTTTCCATGTTTCCAGGATACCTTCAGACTTCCTTATTCAGCAGGCCATGCCATCCTCCTCCCCCCCCCTTGAAGCCCCTTTCTTTGTCCTTATTCAGACAGGACTAGTACTTGAAACTATCTAAGTTCTTGTTTAATTAGCATTGATTATGAGCTGGCCATGTGTTAAGTGCCTCCCAAGTGCCCTCCACAATGCCCAGCTATGTTTTTAGAGATGGGGCCTTGCTCTTGCCTAGCCTGGTCTTGAACCCATGAGCTCAGGCAATCCACCCACCTCAGCCTCCCAGAGTACTAGGATTACAGGCATGAACCACCGTGCTGATCTAGCATTGTCTTGTTTAATTCTCACTGCACCCAATGAGTGGGATTCTACCATTTCCCCCATTTTGCATATAGAGGGGGAAAAGTTTTTTTCTCTCCCTTTTAAGATCAGTAACTGTGGCCCTGCAATTAGACTGACAGATCAGAATGTTAAAAGGCATACACATTTTATTTGATGTTAATAATTTAATTGTGTACATGTATACATGCATCTCACATAAAGGAAGTGAAAATCCAAAGGAGTGGTTAGGCTTATGAGTTTATATACCATTTTAAGCAAGAGCAATAAATTTGTGGAGAAGTGATAAGACACTTTTAGGCTTTTAGGGGTAGTAAATTGTGGGATGGTGAATAGATGGGGGGGACTGATGGAAGATAAGAGTTATTTCTGAAAGATTTGCTTATGTAGATTTAAGTCAATGCCATCTCCAATGATAAGAGTCATCCCTTTTTCCTGGTATGACAGAGGAGGGGAAAACACCTTCGCAAAGGTTGTCCTGCCTTTAGGCAGAAAGGGGGACAATAGAGAGCTTTTGTTGCATCTGCTGTTTCTCAGTTGCCTCCAACTCAAAATAATCCTTATGCCAAAGTGGCATATTTTGGGGTGGCATGCTCTGAGCTCCATCAGCAGCTGAGTAAACCAAAGCACAGGAAACAACTTGCCTAAAATCACAGAACTAGGACTTAACTGGGTCTGTTTTTTTTTTTTTTTTTTTTTGTAGAGACAGAGTCTCACTTTATGGCCCTTGGTAGAGTGCCGTGGCCTCACACAGCTCACAGCAACCTCCAACTCCTGGGCTTAAGCGATTCTCTTGCCTCAGCCTCCCGAGTAGCTGGGACTACAGGCGAACTGGGTCTGTTTTAAACAGAAGGAGGATGAGGCTGGGGCAGCAAGCAAGGCAGCCATGGTCATGTAGCTCCAGGTTTCTGCTCTCCCAAGTCCTTTAGCTCTTGGGATACCCAGCACAGGATAAAAGCTGATCAGCTTCTAAGGAGGTGACACTATCAGGAATGAGAAAGAACCAGGAGGATGAATGCCTAGGAGTCAGACAAGGAAACTTCCGTTAGTAGCCTGGGGGTCAGAACCAAAAGCTCAGAGATCAGAAAGGAGTCAACATCAAAGTAGAGAATAAGACTCAGTCTTATGCTTTTTATGAAGGTGGGAGAAAGGAGAAGGAATAAGACTCAGTCTTATGCTTTTTATGAAGGTGGGGAGAAAGGAGAAGGCAGAGACAGAGAAAATATTATTATTTTCTTTTTTGAGACAGAGTCTCACTATGTCGCCCTTGGTAGAATGCCATAGCATCACAGCTCACAGCAACCTTAAACTCTTGGGCTTAAGCGATTCTCTTGCCTCAGTCTCCCAAGTAGCTGAGACTATAGGCATCTGCCCACCACAATACCCAGCTATTTTTATATTGTAGTTGTCATTGTTGTTTGGTGGGCCCAGGCTGGATTCAAACCCACCAGCTCTCGTGTACATGGCTGGTGCCCTAGCTGCTTGAGCTACTGGTGCTGAGCCAGGGAGGAAGAAAATAAGAGATTTATTGCAAGGAATTGGCTTATGTGGGAGCTGGCTGGGCAAATCCAAAATCCACAGGCCAGGTTGTTAAGAAAGGCAGGCTAGAAACTCTTGTTCAGGAGGAGACACTGTTGTCCACAGGTAGAATTCATTCTTTAGGGGGACCTCAGTTCTGCTCTTAATGCCACTCAAAGGATTGCATCCGGCCCACCCAGATTATTAGGGTTAATCCACTTTACTTAACGCCAACTGATTGTAGATGTTTTCTTTTCTTTTCTTTTTATTGAGACAGACTCTCACTTTGTCACCCTTGGTAGAGTGCTATGATGTCATACCTCACAGCAACCTCAAACTCTTGGGCTCAAGCAATCTTCTTGCCACAGTTTCCCAAGTTGCTAGGGCTACAGGTGCTGGTCACAATGCCCGGCTATTTTTTAGAGACAGGGTCTCACTCTTACTCAGGTTGGTCTCAAACTCCGAGCTCAAGCAATCTACTGGTTTTGGCCTCCCAGAGTGCTAGGATTATAGGCATGAGCCACCATGCTCAGCCTCTGATTGTAGATGTTAATGGCACTGTCAAAATTTCTTCACGGCAACATCTTCATTAGTACTGATTGAATAGCTGCGTACTATGGACTAGCCAAGTTGACACATAAAAGTGACCATTACAAAGCTCAGTAGACATATGCTAACTTAATAAACAATAATAAGCTAATACTTATTTGTTGGCAGTTAATACATGTCAGACTGTGTTCTAAGAACTTTGTAGGTATTAATTTGTTTGCCATTTCCAACAAATGTATGAAGTCACTATTATACCTTCTATTAGGCATTAGTGTTGTCTATCAATCAATATTCCTTCTTGTTTTTGCAGCCATGAGGTAGGTTTTCACTTTGATGTACCCTTCCCATTTGGTATAGCCAACTTGGTCTGATCAAGGAATGATGAGCAGGAGTGATGTGTATCACTTACAGGGAGAAACTTTTAAGAGCCAGTTTATCTTCCCTCTCTCCTTTTCATTTTGATCAGCAATGTTCAGATGGTGAAATCTCTTATCACCTTTGGTCTCTTGGAGTGGGCATTAAGAGCTGAGCCCCAGTTGACCAAGTTGAATACGCAGCATGTGTTTTAAGCTAGTGATATTTAGGGATTGTTCCCATGGTATCGTCCCATTTTATGATTGAGGAAACGGAGGCACAGACAGGTTAAGTCACATGTCAAGTTGTACAACTAATAAATGGTGGAGCCGGGATTCAAACTCATCTATCTATTGATCTTTGTTGTCTAAAATCTTAGAATGACTCTGGTTGCCACCTTTTCTAAAGCCTAGTTTGTCAGCTTCCCCACCCCCCTACCACTGGTTCTCAGCTGGGATTGACTTGCCTCCCCCGCTTCCAGGAGACAGTTGGCAACGTGGGGAGACATTTTTGGTTGTCACAACTTGATGGGGGAGGGGAATTGTGCTACTGGCACCTGGTAAGTAGAAGCTAGAAATGCTGCTAAACATTCCATCATGCATGGGACAGACCCCCACAACAAAGAATTATCCAGTTCCAAAAGCCAGTAGTGCTTCGGTTGAGAATCTCCAACTTCCACTAAATCCCTTTGTTGCTCACGTTAGCCACAGCTGATTTCTTTTGCTTGCAACCACTCATTTGGGTTATTATGAGTTAGTTAATGGATTAATTGAGAATAGTAGGGTGTCAGTGCTGGGACTGGTCTTATTTGACATTTGCCTAACTGATCTGGAGGTGTAAGTGGTGATAGCTCCACATTTGCTGATGACACTTGGCTGTGCCACGTAGTGAAATGCCAAGCTGCTGGTGACAAGCCGCAGGAAGATCTCACCAGGCTGTGTGAGTGGGCAGAGGAGTTGCCAAGGATGAGCTTCAGTGTGGGCAAGTGCAAGGTGCCGTGCTTGGCAAAAAATAATCCAAGCTATACATAGAGGTTGGAACAGGATGGAAGAAAGTGAATAAAGATTTAAAGTTACTCCAGAGAGTGATTCCCAAGCCTCCCTGATTATCAGATGCACCTGAGCTTCAAACTTACAATACAGGTGCCCAGGCCCTTGCTCTGGAGGTGATTGGTCAGAAGTCTGGGCACTGCCACTCAGGCTTGTTTTAGATTTCCTGCAGGAATACAGAGTTAGTTTTTTTTTTTTTTCAGATTTCCTGACTTTTCAAGAGAAGACATAAATCTGCCTTTCACATGTAAAGTTCCCATTTTTTCTCTTTTTTGGTAACTTTCAATTTTGATATAATTTCAATCTATAAGATAAATTGTATGAATGTTACAGCTTCTATATACCTTTTACCCAGATTTACCAGTTATCAACATTTTGCCCCATTTGATGAATCATTTTAAATTTCCAAGTTTTATAACACCCTGTGGTTCGAACTAAATAAGAATGTGAATGGAATCTAGTTCTTAAACTATTAGTTGGTAACTTCTGAAGCCCAGGCCCATTAAATAAGAATCTCAGGAGTAGAGACTAGACATTTGTATTTTAAAAATGTTTCCCTCCAATTGATTCTAATGTGCAGCTAGGGCTGAGACCACTGGTTTTGGTCCCCCATGGTAATTTATTCCCTTTATTGGTGACTGGCTTAGGAGTGGACAAATGACCCAATACTGTGCAGCGAGAATAAGGAGAGAATACAATAGTGTACTTCTATGAACACTTTTTTGCTCTTAAAGACACAGAAATGAGGCAGCCCTTTTTCCTCTGCATATTGTATCTGGATGTGATGGGACACTGGCCAAAGAATAGAAGTGTGGAAAAACGCAAAGACTTCGGATCCCTGAATTTATCTTTGAACTACTGAAGTAACTAACCCTGTGGCTACTTTTCCTTGAGTTTTTTTTTTTTTTTTTTTTTGGAGACAGAGTCTCCCTTTGCTGCTCAAGCCAGGAGTACTGTGGTGTCAGTCTAGCTCACAGCAACCTCAAACTCCTGGGGCCAAGGTCCTCCTCCCTCAGCCTCCTGAGTAGCTGGGACTACAGGTGCCTGCCACAACACCCAGCTAGTTTTTTCATTTTTAGTAGAAATGGAGTCTCACTCTTGCTCAGGCTGATCTAGAACTCCTGAGTGCAAGCGATCCTTCTGCCTTGGCCTCCCAGAGTGCTAGGATTATAGGCATGAGCCACTGTGCCAAACCCTTTGAGATTTCTTTTTATGGAGGATGCATTTAAGTTGTATGACAGAGATGACTAGTCACCTGCCAAAGACTTGTGTGCACCTTATATAATATAGAGTTATTACTTGGAAGCAACTCTCCAGCCAAGGATAACATTTTCAGCATTCCTTCCCCCTGGAATCTAGACAGTACTATGTGCTTCATTCTCGCCAGTGGAATGTGACAGAAAGCAGTTACTTCTGGACTAAGGTGATTAAGTTTAGGTGCATGATCCTGCACCTTCTTGCCGCTGTTCCTTCCCTCTTTCTCCCATCTACCAGGAGGATGACACCAGGACAACCATGGAGCCACAGGATGGCAGAACTACAAGACAGAAGCAGCGGGGGTCCCTGAGTCACTGCTTGCAGCAGAGCTCCACTCAGCCAAGAGTACATGCACTGCACAAGAAATAAAGGTTTATTGTGTTAAGCACCTGAGTTTTGGGGGTTTATTTATGACAGATAGCCTAGGCTACCTGACTAATATGAGCTAGTTACTTGCAGCCAGAATCCATTAAGTCCAAATCACCATCTCAAAACTTGTTTTATTGGTCTGATTGATTGCAATTACAAGATAAACAACTAGCATGACCGGAATTTAAACTGACATCCAGGAGTTGCTTGCTTGCTTTCAACCTAATGACTTGGCCTTGCCATTGCCTTTGTGGTGGCTTTGATTTTAGACCCAGGATTTATCAAACCCTTAGACCCTGCCACTGGTTTCTGGTTCCCAATTCTCTGTCTTAGTCCTTTCTGAACTGAACTTGCATTGAGGTTCTGTTCTCTCTTCAGTAAACATTCTGACTAAATGCCATTCTGGCAGTGGCTGTCTAAACTCCTATCTTTCTCTAAGAGGGCCTCTCAGCTGCCCCTCTATGACTGGGTGCTCACTAGTTCTAGAAGCTTCTTGGAGCACAGTTTCTAGTCAGTATTTATTAGTTAACTAGAAACAGCAATTCAGATTTGCTCAAGGAAAAAAGAGATTGTTAAAAGGATGCAGAAAAAGTGTGCCAGGAATCTGAGAACAACTTAAACACACTTGGGCCTTGAGGAAATGGGACAGGGAAGCTATTAGAAAACAAGGAAGCCAGTCTCTTCCTGTCCTTTGCAATGTTTCTACTTTCCTCTCCTAATATCTTTTTCTCCCTCCCTCCTTCTCTTTCCCTCCCTCTCTCTCCCTCCCTTCTTCTCTCCCTCCCTTCCTTCAGGTATTAGGGCACCCACCAGGTGAATAGCTCTGTATTAGGCCTGGAAAATACCCTCAGGGACTTATGTTTTCATGGGAAAACCCATAAAAATCAAGTACAGAAGCACACAAAAATAGAATATTACAGAATTTTGAGTTATCAAAGGAATAAGTTTGGACTCTAGTAAAGAATCACATGTGATCTATTTTAGAGAGTTGGTAAAAGAAGTGCTCTCCAAGGAGGTGACTTGTCAGCTCAGACGTGAAGGATGATGACAAGGGGCCAGCCATATAGAGAGTGAAGAAATTTCGTGCGGTGGGAATGGCAGGTGCAAAGGCCTTGAGGCAGACATACTTGGCTTGACCAAGGAACTGAAAAAGAAGGACAGCCTGACCGGAGTGCAGGTAGTAAGATGAAAGTAGCCAGGAATAATGTCAAATAGGTCAGCATGACTCTGTTAATCTAAGACTTTTGAGATGCTAACAAAAATTTGGGTTTTATTTAAGTACATCAGGAAGCCTTTGCAGGGTGGTTGTCTCTTTACCAAACATTATTTTTGTAACATCCACTTGCATTTGGCCCACTGTTGCTGCCCTAGCCCCATGGCTGACTCCCTCAGGTCCTTTCTGCTCTGCTTCCAGCTAGCCGTTGCCTTCTGTGTCTCTTCTTTAAACATTCCAATAGAAATCATCTAATTGGTCCAGCTGAACTTCTGGGGCACACACACACAAATCCTAAGTCACTGGGCACCCTAAGAATGGATTGGCTGGCCTTATATCAGGTGTGATCTTGTAATTTAATCAGCTGTGACTGAGGCAGAGTCATGTCCAGAACATGGTCATGTCTACCTCCTAGGGCCTGTCGACGAAGCAGGCAATGATACAAGTCCTTAAATAACTATCCCCGGAGGTGGGATTTAGGAACTGAGTATTTTAGTGGGTGTCTAACTTATTAAACATTGCACTTAGGGTCAAAGTCCCAAATCTTCATTACAAGCCTGTAATGCTGCATCCTCTGGACCCAGCTTTCTCTTCTGCTCTCAACTCCTCCTCTGATGCTATTCTTCTTGGCCTTACTGGATTTCCTTTTTCCATCTCTCCAGGCTCAGGGTCTTTGCACATGCTGTCCCCACCCCTTACATTTCCTTCCTTTTTCTTGGATGACTGCACCTCTTCCATTAGGTCTGATCCTCAACGCCACTTCCTCTTCCTTGATCCCCCAGCTAAATTAGAGATCCTTGTTTATATTCCTCTTTACTTTTTGCATTACATTTTTCCTTCATGGCATAGATCACAGTTTTTTTGTTGTTGTTGTTTTGGGTTTTTGTCTGAGACAGAGTCTCACTATGTCACCCTCAGTAGAGTGCTGTGGCATCACAGCTCATAGCAACCTCAAACTCTTGGGCTTAAGTGATTGTCTTGCCTCAGCCTCCCAAGTAGCTGGGACTACAGGTGCCCACCACAATGCCTGGCTAATTTTTTTGGTTGTAGTTGTCATTGTTGTTTGGCAAGCCTGGGCTGGGTTAGAACCCGTCAGCTCGAGTATACGTGGCCGGCACCCTAGCCACTGAGCTACAGGCACTGAGCCAGATCACACTTTTTAACGATGTCAATTTGTGTGTTCACTGGTTTAATGTTTGTCTTCCCCACTAGACCAAGAGTTTCATGAACACAGTAGTCCTATCTGTTGGGATTATAGTCATTTCTGGCTGTCTTAATCCATTTTGTGTTGCTGTAAAGGCATACCTGAGGCTGGGTAACTTATAAAGAAAAGAAGTTTGTTGGTTTGGCACCCAAAGCTTAATTGTTAGGGGACCAGCCACATGCACCGGGGCTGGCAGGTTTGGACCCAGCCGGGGCCTGCTAAACAACAACAGCAACAACAACAAAAAAATAGCTGGGTGTTGTGGTGGGCACATGTAGTCCCAGCTACTTGGGAGGCTGAGGTAAGAGAATCGCTTAAGCCCAAGAGTTTGAGGTTGCTATGAGCTGTGACGCCACGGCAGTCTACTGAGGGTGACATAGTGGGACTCTATCTCGAAAAAAAAAAAAAGAGGTTTGTTTAGCTCAATGATTCTGCTGGCTGAAAGACTGGGCATCTGGTGAAAGACTTGGGTTGCTTCCACTCATGGTGGAAGGCAAAGGGGAGCTGGTGTGCGCAGAGATCACATGGTGAGAGAGAAAGCAAGAAAAAAGAGAGGGCAGGTGCCAGGCTCTTCTTAAAAACAACCTCTTGTGAGAACTAATAGAGAATCCTCTCATTCATCCCCACCTTCAGGGAGGAAATTAATCTATTCATGAAGGATCTTCCCTGACAACCCAAACACCTTTTGGTAGGCCCCACCTGTGATGTTGGGAATCAAATTTCAATAGACGGTTTGGAGGGGACGAATACTCAGTCAATAGTACTGGCAAATAGTAAGTGCTTGATAATAAAAGCTGAATGCCAAGAAATGAGAGATTGTATGGACTGAGCCGTCTCTAAAGTCTTCACAGAAAGCATGAAGGTTGATCTTGGCCTTAGAGGATGACTAGGATTTGAAGGGGACAAGGGAAAACATTTCAGGCAGGGATAATAGCAAAGGCAGAGAATTAGGGACATGTATAATATAACCAGGGTACAGTGTGGATATACTGGCCTGCTTAGAGCAGAGGTATGAGCTGATAAGATTTGAAAAGTAAGATTTTCTAGATAGGAAAGGGCCCAAATAGAAAAAAAAAAAATGTAAATTTGAGAACTATGTTAAATAATAGCTAACATTTGTATAGTGCTTATTACGTTCTTTTCCAAGTTGTTTTCATGAATATAAGCTCATTTAATCCTCACAACAAACCAATGGAATAAGTACTACTTTTGTGCTCGTTTTACAGATGGGGAAGCTGAGGCATGGGGAGATTATCTTCTCGAAGGTCTGTGATTGATAAATACAAAGTTGGGATTCTAAACGTGGCCAGACATAGCTGCAGAGTTCACATGGTTCTCTCTTTTCAAAATGTAGAGAGATAAATTGGCAACAGATCGGTTTCAGGAGCTGCAGGTTACAACAGCATGAGAGGAAAACCGAAGTGTCTGGTCTTAAGATTTGTGAAAGGATTTACTGGTCCAGAAATGAGTGAGCTGAAAAAAGGAAACTGCATCTGGGGAACAAGGGGATGGAGAACTTGGTGATGGAGCAAGAGATTCGAGAGGCATGACCCAAGAAAGCTTTGGAGTGGCTGTCCATAGGCTTTGGCAGAACTGCTTTTCTATCTGCTGGCAAGTTTCTACATCTAACCCAATGGCTTGATACCTACCACAAAATTAAGATTAAATGAGAAAATAAGTGAAGGTCATGGTACAGTGCTCGACACACGAGGTCGAGGGAATGTGAATACTCTCCACAAGGATTGGGGTGGCAAGGACTGGCAAGAATCCTAGCTGTTACCTGGAGGTGATAATATTAATATTTATTTGATGCCAGCCAGCTGGGTCCAGCTGAGCAGTCTTCAAGCAACAGTACCCTGAGGCTTGCTGTGCCAAAGCTTTGCAGAAATGGTGTGGGGGGATCCTTTCAGGGGTCAAGCGCCCATTTCTCTCCTCCAGCTCTCTGGCCTTTGCAAAAGGGCTTTATACTTGGCCTGCAGGCAGGTGCCCAGCTAGTTAAGACCCTGGGACCTTTCTCTCCACCCCAAATCAACTCCCCAGATACACAAACTCCCAGTTCCCTGAGCACCTGCTTTTTCCTGTTCACAGTGTTCATCACCTATTTGCTTCAGCTCTCAGATTCACCCTCCCCAAGGTGGGGGAGAGGCCACTTTTCCCCAAGAGTGGGAGGAAGTGCGTGGCCACAATATCATACAGCATCGAATCACATGGTGAGATAGGTGTTGCCTTTTGGGTTCCCCTTTGGTCCTTCTGTTTAAGCCAAGGGACTCATCTTGTTTTGGTGCTAGAATCTTTTAACACCTCTGAAACACTGTGGTTATATCCTTTTTTGCAAAGAGCAAGCAGCTAGCCTTTAGTGTAGGGCCAGCAACAGCTAGAATGCAGCGTGATTGCTTTGTTTTCTCAGTTACCTTTTGCTTATGGTAAGGAATTACAGTTCTCCTTTCAGAGTAGTGATACAAATTTCCCTTTCAAAATCTATTTCTTGATGAAAAAGGTGAGTCAATTTAAAGAAAAGCATTAGATAAATAATCATGGAAGTGGTATATAGATATGAAATGTGAAATAAGAGCGGTACTCATATCTCTGAGATTTGGAAAATGCTGGAATACTGGGGAAGCCACTCAGTAGAGAGCAGAATCTTGGATGTAAAGGCAGGCTCTGCTCATTCACACCCAAGACGCTTATTCTCTTTGAGCCTCTATTCCCTCATCTGCCAAAATGGAGGTGATAATTCCTACTACACATGGCTGTTTTGAGGATTGAATGAGATAAGCTGATGTATGTGAGTGTCACTTGCATGCAATGACTCTTAAGTGTTGAATGAAATGAATTGTTCCTAGTGCACATTTTAAATAAAATTCACTGTGTTAAGTAGGAGCAAGTTATCAGTTTCCCAGGACTTCTGTCCCATAGTGAGGATAAAATCTGGTAAAGCCATACAACTTCTCTTTCCTCAGTTTCTTTATTGATAAAATAGGGATATCAGTAGCATCTTATTCATGGAGTAGCTGGATGAAATGATTTCCTATGGGTGTGGCAGTAGAACACAGCCTGATGCCCTGCATCATTAGAGAAGTGTGAGTGAGTTCTCAGGACCATAATCCTGCCCTCTAGAATGCTGGAGTCTTAAGTAGGAAGGCCCCCTGGAAGTGTGAAGTCCTGCTTGTGTACCAAAAATGCTCTGTTGGCAAAAGGGACATATTTCTTCTGCTTTCTAATATCAAATATTCAAATGTCCTTCCACTCCCTCTTCTCAGAGCCTGTGCAAAATATACTCTCTCTTTCCTCTCATAGAAAATACCCCGTTTCCCCAAAAATAAGACATCCTCCGAAAATAAGACCTACTTACAGGAAAGATAAGACGTCCCCTGAAAATAAGACCTAGCGCGTCTTTGGGAGCACACCTTAAAATAAGACACTGTCTTATTTTCAGGGAAACAGGGTAACTATGGCTTTCATCTTCCTGCAGTAACGCTTGCTACAGACAACATGGTGGCTACATCTCCCTCCTCCTTCCTTACTAAACCCCAGTGGGATGGTATTTGAAGATGCGGTCTTTGAGAGGTGATTAAAGTTAGATGGGGTCATCAGGGTGGGGCCCTCACAATGAAATTAATGGCTTTATAAGAGGAGAAAAAGAGGAGAGAAAGAGATTGTTCTTTTTATCATGGGAGGATACAGCAAGAAGGCTGCTGTCCACAAGTCAGGAAGAGGGCCCTCTCCAGACACTGAATCTGCCCACATCTTGATCTTAGACTCCCCAGCCTCCAGAACTATGAGAAATAAATGCCAGTTGTTTAAGCGACCAGTCTATGATTACTATGTTGTAGTAGCAAAAGCAGAAATACAACGCTCACTCTGCCAAGAATCCATACCCAAAATTTAAAAAAATATATTGATTATTTACACTGTGTTAATCATTTTAAATATAATATTTTATTTAAATCTCACAACTCTATAAAAGAGAGCACTATTACCATGTTATCATTTTACAGAGGAGGTTTTAGGGCTACTCTGCACCAGAGTTAGATCTTGAACACCAGTGTTCACATACCCACCTCCAGGAGGCCTCCAGGGATTCAAGTGGAGAAAACCACTGACTCTGAAATTTGTGGGGAACACCTCAAGAGGTGAAGGGGGTCACTTCTAGTGGCTAGAGGGTAGGTGAGCAAAGTCCAGCTTCCAAGACAGAGATGAGCCAGCTCAGTGGCAGGGGAATGAGTTTGTGTAGGACATACCCAGAAGAAACAAAATACCCGCAGCCAGGTTAGTTACGACAAGGCAAAACCTTTAATAACATGAGTGCTTATTACAGTAGCTGCTTCGGGGCTCTGACATCTTTGATTTCTGGTCATGTTTTTCTAACACGGAAAGGTGAATGCCTCCCTCAGGGCCACCTGGGTGGTTGGTTTCCTGAGGATCTGTGTGGGTAGACAATGGGGACAGCTATGAACGTGCCTGATGGGGATTCAGAAATCCCCCCTCTGGCCACCACCCACGACTTTTAGTAAAGTCCTCTTCCAAGGAGGGAAGAATGTGAAGGTCCTTCCAGTAAAGAAGGAAGAGAGGAAAACATCTGGCACAGATACAGAGAGAGGAATGACCTTAAAGATTGGCTTGAAAAGTGAGTGAGGGCGGGCGGGCTGGGGACTTGGAGATGGACAGGCAAATGTGGGAGAGGGCTGAGTCCATTTGGTTTCATTCTTTGTAAAAAGTAATACCATCACGAGGACCATGCCATGCAACCTCAGAGACACCTCTGTGCACTTCCCCCAAGGCTGTGCTGGGCGTGGGGCAGAGGCCAGAGGTCAGTTCAGACGGGCGTGGTGCGCCTGTTGGCCGGATTATTATGCAGCGACTCTTTGAACTCTTTGGGCGTGGAATTGTGGAACTGTAGAAAAGCGTGGTCCCGGTCAGAGTTGAGGAGGGTCCCCATGGTGATCTTTGAGGGGTCCCGGGAGAGGGTGAACATGGAGATGTCAGTGGAAGGGATGGTGTGGAAGCCTTTGCTGATGGGGGACAGGTCTCGGGATCTGGGCTCCGTGGACCGAGAACTTGACCGCCTCCGGAATCTATACCTGTAGGGCGGGAGGCGAGCAAAAGTAGATTTCTTCAGGAACTCCGAGTGGGATTTGGCACGTAACTGCTGATGTTTTTCAATGTAGATGTGCACGGCAACCACTCCTACAATCTCCGCAATGATGAAAGAGAAGGCTCCGAAATAAAAGGACCAGCCATAGGAGTAACTTTTTTTGGAATCACGCTGCCCAGGATCCCCAGCGTTGGCTGATATATAAACTATGATGCCGATGATGTTGCTTAACCCTAAGAAAAGGGACAAAAGAAAAACCACATCTCTTATAAACCTCAGAGGTGACAGTTACTTTGAAGCCTTGAAATACTTGCAGAAAAGGTGGAGGTAACGGGAGGGAGGAGAATGGATTATAGCTGGGAAATCCAACCGCTGAGCCCTTTTTGCATGCTCTGTCTCCCGGGAAATGAAAAGTTCCACTGCTCAGTCCCCAGCCGTGTGCGCTCAGCTAGAGAATACACCCTGCTCCTACAGCAGTGCGGTAGCACTCAGAAGGCATTTATTTTCCCTTAGAAGCAATTTGTTCCGTCAACACTGAATCTTTGGCACTAAGTCATGAGGAAGACAAACAAGATGCAGGTCCCTGCCCCCAAATTCCTTACCATTAGCAGGAGAGACGGACATACAAATGCGATTACAGCAACATACAGGAAGAGCTCTACTAGAGACATATCAAATGGTTCAGGAGCAAAGGGAGAGAGAGAGACTGAGCTCTGTGCTGTGACAGCGAGGTGACATTTGAACTGGATCCTGACCGTTGAATAGGGGTGAGCCAGGAGAGGAAAGCTGTTCGGCAGGGAGTGTGTCAGAGGAACGGAGAATGACTGTCCAGAGTTCTAGCGTGGACAAATGGGAGACTGGTGGCATTTTGAGCTATATTAAGAGGCAGCAGAGATACCGGGTTTCGAGAAGACGGGAGATTTAGATACACTGAGTCAGAAGCGCTTATGAAGAGTCCAAAGGGGGCTGGCCAATGGAAATGGGTCTAAAGCTGCAATTTGGGGAATGACTAAACCCATGAGGAAAGGACAGTAGATTACCAAGTCTTTTTTATCTGCACAGGATAAGATACTGCTTTAGCTCAGCTGTTGTTTGAATGTCAGGAATTGGGGAACGTGAAACTGTTATCTCCAACAGGCAAGGCTCGCTGGCTTAGATTCCCCAAGAGCCAAGGGAATAGCACTGACAGTAGCTGCTTAGCTCATTGGAGAGGAATCGATTCCCTGAGGGCAGTGTTTTTCAACTTTTTTTTTTTTTGAGACAGAGCCTCAAGCTCTCGCCCTGGGTAGAGTGCCAGGGCATCACAACTCACAGCGACCTCCAAATCCTGGGCTCAAGCGATTCTCCTGCCTCAGCCTCCCAAGTAGCTGGGACTACAGGCGCCCGCCACAATGCCTGGCTGTTTTTTGGTTGTAGTTGTCATTATTGTTTGGCCGGCCTGGCCTGGATTTGAACCTGTCAGCTCTGGTGTATATGGCTGGCACCTTAGCTGCTTGAGCTACAGGTGCCGAGCCTAGCGCATTTATAGTTAAACTTCCATAGCACACTTAAATTATATTGATCAAAAAAAAAAAAAAAGTAAAAAAAGAATTTAACTAATGGTATCTATAAAATTTCACAGCACACCTAAGATCCTCTCATGGCACACCAGTGTGCCGCGTCACACCCGTTGAAAATCATTGCCTTAGGGGGTGGTAAGAAGAAACACTAGATTCGCAGCCCTGTGCCCATGTCTGGCTACCTTTCTCACGTTATTGCTCCAAAGGGGAAGAAACGTCTGGTTTTTGTCCCTTCGCTTCAAGGGCCTTATCCAGGGCTTGGTGCCAGCGATGATTCATGAGGCCGGTACATCAGCCGGCATCTCCTTGTCTCCAAATTTAGGCTACCTGTATAGGGTGGTGCTAAATAGAGATTGTCCCTCATTCAAGTTCCCAACACCAGGCGGTGAGCAACCATTTCCAGGTTAAGTGGGTTCCACCCATTTGGTGAATGCTCTGTCCTCCTCCTACCCTCCCTGATCTCCCCATAGCTGAGCAACCAAAGGGTTAAAGCTTGGCATAGCAGGACCCCCAGGACTCTGTCCCAGTGCTGTCTTGCCTATTGTCTGGTGTGCATGCATTAGGATTATTAATGTTTTGAATATGACCTCTGATCATATTCCATCCAGAATTTGCCCCCAGAGGGAAGGGCTGGAGTCAGCGTCTGCCCCATCTGCTCTTGGCTTTACTCCACGCAGGCATTCAGCAGGTAGGCAGCAGGTTCTCATTACTGAGCTAGTTCTTCATATGGGGGCTGACACATCCAGCTCTGTGTCAGGCTGCGAGAAACCACGGGATGAAAAACGGCTCCTCTTCCTGGAGTGTCAATTCAGCTTGAAGATTAGTAGGGAAGACACATTCTTTTATATTAAAATGAACATGGATATATTAAGAAGGAAAAAGCAGAATTCACATGAATTTTTAAGTGAAATGGGAGGCGGACTTCAAAGACACTTCAGCTCAATGAAGGTGGCTTTGAGCGATGCCCCCTGACTCCCCAGGGCCATGTTTTCCTCCTCTGCTAGCTGGGAAAGTTTGGTGGCAAAGTTTGGAAAGCCCCAAAAGGAGATCTTGCTGGGGTGGGGAGGGGAGGAAAGAAAGAAAGGGAAGTTTAAAGAGAGGCTTAGATGTCATCTAGGTAAAAGGGGTCAAGAAGCCCAGTGAGCTTCCTATGTGCCAAGCACTGTGTGTAGCTTTTATATATATAATATCTCAATGAATCATTGCAGTAGGCCCTCCTTTAAAAAATCATCCCCTTTTATAGATGGCAAAACTGAGATATGGAGAAAATTAAGTACCTTCGATGTCTAGGAAACAGTGGAAGTGGAATTTGAGCCCAGAACTCTTAGCTGTAGTGGATTTAGAATTCAGTAACAAGGCTTAGGAAAAATAAGACGTGAATGGTCATTTTGTTCCACCCATTAGATTGCAAGCTCCCTGATGGCAGGAACTAGGGTTATCTTGTTCATTGCCATGCCCAAAACTCTCACCCCAGAGCCTGACCCATAGTGAGAGCATAGTGCACATTTGTTGAATGAGCGAAGAAAATGAATGGACAGAATTAAAGGATATAATGTATATCATAACAGTTTCTATGGATGGAGCACATACTGGACGCACATACTGGACGCTGGGCACCTTTCTGGGCACTTTATGCCTACTAACTCATTTAATCCTCTTAACAACTTCAGAACATGGGGCTGTTATTATTCTCATTTTTCAGATGGGAAAATTGGGGCGTAGAGAGGCCGAGTAACTTGCCCATGGCTACACTGTGGAGTTATAACAGATAACTCCACCAGGCATCCTGGCTTCAGAGGGCATGTTCTTGGGCACTGCGCGCAGAAGGTGGCACACAGTAGGTGCTCAGTAATAGGTTCTTGATTGCTTGCCTGAAACTGCAAACCTTAAGAACAGCTGAGCAAAAAAGAGCCTTAGAAAGTGCTGAATTTTCTAATCTTTTCATTTTAGAGGTGGACAACTGAGGCTCTTAAGGGTCCTTGGGCAGATTAGTGGAGGGGTTGAGTATTAAACCCCAAACTTCTGGCTTCTTGTTAGAGTTTTGTCCACAGACCTGCAAGCTTTCTAGTTCCTGTGTATCTAATCTGCCTGCCACCCTGCACACTACCTCCTGTAAGAAGAAAGTTGCTGGTGACACACTCTTCCCTAATAGTTCCCTTGGGGGGACAAAATAATGATCTTCTCCTATTTGTAGGAGAGTCTCACATCAGCTCAACACTGGTACTGATCCTCTGGATCCAGCAGAGCCTATGTGTGGATGGGGCCACCAGTGACAGGCATGTGCCTCCAAGCCAGACTAGTTGTTGGATTTGCCAGTTGTTAACATCTGGCCACCACAACCCTTGGGCTGATCACATTCCCCAGGGCAAGATAGCAGCTTTCTCCCTGGTCTGCTGCTTGAGTCAGGTCCTAGAGACTCAGGGCTGGATAGTCTCACTTTCTCGTTTCACAGAAGGGAAAACAGTGAAGAAGGAACCTAAGCAAGTTCTTATAGAGCACCAGGACTTTGGAACTATGTTGTTATTGCTTTTCCAATACTAGAAAATAATATTGTGCTTTTTTTTTCTTTTGGCAGTTTTTGGCTGGAGTGGAGTTTGAACCCACCACCTCCCATATATGGGACCAGCACCCTACTCCTTTGAGCCACAAGTGCCACCTAATATTGTGCTTTTTATGTGCAGTCTGATTCCAACAACCCCACGAAATGGGTACTATTATTATTTGCCATGTTGCAGTCAAGGAAACCAAGTTACGAGGAGTTGCTCACATTTCCCCAGGCCTCACTAGTGGAGCCAGAATTCAAACCTAGAAGGGCAAGCCTCTCCTTGTCACCTGCATTGTTCCTATCTCAGTAAATATTCTGTGCAAAGTTTGAAGGTCACCACCAAAGAGTCCAGCGCCATCTCCCCCCATGTCTGCCTTGTTCTTTGCTTCTCTAAAGCATTTCATCCAGATGGCATTGATCTGCCTCGAGAGGGGTGGGGTGCAAAGTAGTGGTAAAGAGATGAAAGGAAAGATGAAAACCTAGAGGAAATCGAGGAAGATGAGGGCACCAGAGGAGGGCCGGAGAAAGGAGGAGAGTGAAGGCAGGGAACAGGACTCTCTTTTGTAGAATGTCTCTCATCCTTCTCGAGCCATCCTGGGTCACCTTCTGGTTGGGTCTGTGATTGATGGAAAGGTCCTCCCTGAGGGCACCTTGGACTGCGGTTCTTCACCATGTTCCCAGAGACACTTTGGATGTTAATAGAATTGGGGTGCTTGCAAAGATGTAAACAATAGTTAACTGGCAAATACATATTACCAAGGGCCAGAGATAGTTTATGAACATGCCCAAGTGAACAGAAAGGTGGAGTCCTTTAAACACACGGACTCAGTCTCCCAGTTCTCATAGGGCAAGTGTGCAGGCATAGTCCACTCTTCTGTTAATCAGTCTCTCTCTCTCTCTCAATTGACCCTGACACTATGTTCTCTCCCCATCATTGCTTCATGCCACCATTAGCTGGAGTTTCAGCATCTTTGGTTCTATTGAAATTCTTTGCATTCTTATCCTTAGCACTACAACTTGTACATTTTCTTGCTTTTTCCCCAGAGGTATCCCTGAATAAACTGGCTTCATCCACACAGCCCGGGCTTTGGTTTGGTGTCTGTGAAAAGCTCAGGACTGGGAGCCACTCACCTGCAGAGACAAAAAAGATGCCCGCGCTGAGAATGACATTGTGTCTGCTGCGGTGGAACTCGCTGGCTGCCACACAGAGCCCGCCGAAGAACAGCAGTGTGACGCTGAGGATGGGGAAGACACTGGAAGCCCTCACAGCCCCTGTGGAGAGAAGGGAGAGGCTTCTGCCTGCACCCAGCCAGCCCTGACTCTGCCCACTGTGGGCAGGGCTGCCCTAGGGGCAGTCAGCACAGAGATGGGAGAACAGAGCTGGAGTCTAATGTGGGCATGAGACCAGTGCAGTCGCTCTGGGCCCCGTGCTTGGAAGGAGACTTGTGCTTATGCTCAGAGCTTTGCAGTCACCATCCTGATAGTCTTAACAATTGTATCCTTGAATTTGATTCTGAGTGGACAATGGTGCATGTGCTGGAGGTTTGGAGCACACCCACACCCATCACCCACCTCCCCACCTACCACCCCCCACCAATACCTGTCCACCTCCAGGCCTCCCTGGGATTCCCTCAGCAGCCCACTCCCCTGTCTCAGCCCAGTGACCACTACCACCCTGTGCCCCTGGTGGGGATCTGGGTACGAGGAAATCAGGTTTATGTGCAAGCTCCAGGTCCCTGGGAATGTCTGCACTCACCTGGAGAGTGTCTCTGCACCCAGGGGAGTGTGATATTAAACAACAAATTAAAAAACACCATGATAGTCACAAGAGGGATCACAGAAGAAAGGAAAGGGCTTTTTTTTTTTTTTTTTGGCCTGCCTTTTGAACCAGGATCTCGGGATTTTTGTTTGTAAATTACATAGCCAGCCTTGTACACAGGGACTTTTCTCAGACCAGACATCACTCAAAGGCAGAGTCCTTCCAGCACACACCTACATTTGCAGAGTTTGGCATTATTCTTCTAATATGCTGTTAGTCACTGAATGAGCACGTGTATTTATTTATTCTTTCAGCAAATACTTTTTTTTTTTTTTTGTAGAGACAGAGTCTCACTTTATTGCCCTTGGTAGAGTGCTGTGCCATCACAGCTCACAGCAACCTCCAGCTCTGGGCTTAGGCGATTCAGCAAATACTTCTTGAGCACCTCCTAGATACCAGGTGCTGGGGACTGGCTGAAATGTTTAACAGCCACAAGGCACAGGCTCTGCCCTTCAAAATGGACACCGGTGAGGAACTGCTACAGTCCAGGAAGCCCCTGCATTTACTCCTTAGTTTCTGGATCCGGGACAGGCCTTAACGTTCTGGCAGAGAGGACTGGGGAGGGGATCCTAGTATTTACTGTACCAGCGTAAGAGTTCTTCCTGGTGGGTCTAGGCCAGAATGTACCAGGTGGATAAATTCTGTGCTCACTGATGTACAAAAGCTCCAGGGGCCATGTCTTCATGGGGCTAAGGTTCTAGCAGAGACAACAGGCAGGACCAGCTATGTAATTTGCAGGGCCCTGTGTAAAATAAAAATACGAGGTCTCTTGTTCCAGATTTGTTATGAATTTCAAGATGGTGACAGCAGAACATTGACCCAAGGGTGGGGCCCTTTTGAGAGTGGGGCCCTTTTTGACAGATAAGACTGCAAGAACTCAGGCGTGAGCCCACTGTGCCTTGGACTGGGGCAGTAGACCGCAGGTGGTGAGACCTGGTTGGATTCACAGTGTTATTTTAAGTTTTGAAGGTAAAGTCAAAGGAATTCGCTGGTGCGCTGAGCCGTGTTTGGTCTCAGGTGTTGAGTGAATGCTGGGGTCATTGGCAGGAGGAGTGGCAGCATAGGCTGAATTCATTTTGGGGAGGAATTCAAAGCAGTTCACATTACTTGGTGTGGTGTTCAAGGCTCTAACCCCCTCTATGCACTGTGTGTTTTCCTGATGATTTAGCTTCCACCCTTTCCATTTGCTACTGCACATCAATGCTCAGACTTCTACGGCCAAGCTCTTTCCACAATGCCATTTTTGCTTGGTTGTTGTTTTTTTTTAAGTTTCCTGAAGGCTTGGTAACTGATTTAGCCTATGGGGATTGCCTGAGAGGGGCGATGGGGAGACCTGGAGTGTGGAGCTGGGGACACACAGGGATGAAGTTCTCTTAATGAGGAGAGGATGGAAGAGTCCTTGCTTTGGTTTCAAAGTAACTACCTCAAAGCACCCAATGTGGGGGTTCAGGCAACCGAGAGTCCCAGACAACTGTGCTCTTCCCACTCCTCTGCTGTGATGGTAAGGTTTGGGGGATGGGTTGTTTTTTTTTTGTCTGAAGCGGTCGCCCTGGGTAGAGTGCCGTGGCGTCTCAGCTCACAGCAACCTCCAACTCATGGGCTTAAGCAATTCTCTTGCCTCAGCCTCCCAAGAAGCTGGGACTACAGGTGCTCACCAAAACCGTCCGGCTATTTTTTGGTCGTAGTTGTCATTGTTGTTTATTGGTGGGCCCGGGCTGGATTCGAACCCACCAGCTCTGGTGTATGTGGCTGGTGCCTTAGCTGCTTGAGCTACAGGCGCCGAGCCTGGGGGATGGGATCCTGGCCACCTCAACTCCCTGGGGATGATCAGATCAGTGTCCTTGCTGTCTTCTGCCCTGTCCCAGCTGTGCTGCAGATCTCTGCTACCTTGTAGGCTTGCCAGAGGCAGAGCTGGCCTGCCCTGGCTCTTTTAATCCCCTGGTTGAGGGGCAATTCCAGGGAGTGGGCTCGGGGGTCCTGGGTGTGGTGGGTATAATAGATCCAGCCATGGGTGCCACTTACTTATAATTTCTAACAATTTACAAAAATGACTTGTGGGTTTCCACTTAGACCCTTGGCCTAGAGAGCCCCCACAACTATTAGGGTTGGGTCTGCCTCACTGGTTTCAAGACCCACTTACATCTTATGAATTAACCTTTGAAGGGGATCATTTGCATTGTGTGTTGATAGGAATTACTTAAATATTCAATGAGTATAATTGATAAAAAAAGAAATTATATTATTATTATTTTTTTTTGAAGACAAGATTCTCACTATGTCACCCTTGATAGAGTGCCATGGCATCACAGCTCGCAGCAACCTCAAACTCTTGGGCTTAAGCAATTCTCCTGCCTTAGTCTCCAAAGTAGTGGGGACTACAGGCATCTGTCACAACGCCCAGTTATTTTTTTGTTGTAGTTGTCATTGTTGTTTAGCAGGCCTGGGCCAGGTTTGAACCGCCAGCCCTGTTGTATGTGGCCAATGCCCTAACCACTGAGCTATGGGCACTGAGCCAAAAGATTATATTTTTAAAAAGATAATATAGAGATTATATTTTTTTAAAAAGTTTTGAGGTATGATTAACATTTGATGTGTAGCCTAAGGAAATGATCTGAACATTCGAAGCTATTGAACTGTATTGTTTATAACAGTACAGTAGACTGTCAGAAACTTGACCACGCAAGGGACTGTAATAAATTGGTCAATATATGGAGGTGGTCAATGTAAGGAACATGCATTGAGTATATGTGGTATATGTCTAATTTATGAAAATTAGGTCAACATAAGGAGGGAGGTGGTCAACCATGGAGGTTCTATTGTATATATATATATATATATATGGAAATGAAATGTGAGGCTATGAGATGTGTAAATGTGACTGTTTCTCAAATAGATCAGTAACCACTTGGCAACCCACTGCTGGCCAGACTCCACTCAGATGAAATGTAATCAGATTCTATAAACTCTGGCTATGGCTGTCTGCCTTAGACAGGACGTTTTGGCTACCATTTTCTCCTCAGTCAGTTGGAGTCCACTCTGCATTTGTTTTTAGCTCACTGAACACATGGTGGTTTCACAATCAAATGGTTTTACTATCTTCCTTCTTTTCCACTTCTCCTCCACAAACTGTCTCGGACTCACTTAGGGTCTTAAGGATGGGAAAGTGAGCTTGTCTGAAGGATTTCCCACCAGCAGGGTCTGAGTTATATTTCACTGAGTCCAGTGCTGTATTATGGGAGTTTCCATTCAGCAGAACTTGCAGGCTATTAAGCCTTCTGCTATGGTTTTAAGCTGTCATCTACTCCAAAGAGCATAAAAAGAGAAAATAGCAGAAAAATCAACATGCAGAATCTCAGTCTCACCAGGGTTGAGGGTATAAACTAAAAATAAGATCCTAAATCCTCCACCAACTGAATGGACCCACTCCTGGCCAAGGGTACTCCCTCCAAAAAACTTAAAACTGAGTTATTGGCCATGAAGGAAAGGGAAGTTGGACATGCCTCATTACGCCCCCTCCCTTTCTAAGTCTAGACACAATTGCCCAACATTAATGTTAATCAAATGGAGTCTGACAAAATAGACTCTTTATGTCAATAAAATAACAAATTATAAATACCCTGTTTCCCCGAAAATAAGACAGTGTCTTATTTTAAGGCGTGCTCCCAAAGATGCGCTAGGTCTTATTTTCAGGGGACGTCTTTTTTTTTTTTTTTTTTTTTTTTTGTAGAGACAGAGTCTTACTGTACTGCCCTCATAGAGTAACGTGGCGTCACACGGCTCACAGCAATCTCTAACTCTTGGGCTTACGCGATTCTCTCGCCTCAGCCTCCCGAGTAGCTGGGACTACAGGCGCCCACCACAACGCCCAGCTATTTTTTTGTTGCAGTTTGGCCGGGGCTTGGTTTGAACCCGCAACCCTCTGCATATGGGGCCGGCACCCTACTCACTGAGCCACAGGCGCCGCCCTCAGGGGACGTCTTATCTTTCCTGTAAGTAGGTCTTATTTTCTGAGGATGTCTTATTTTCAGGGAAACGGGGTAAGATGTAAGGCCATGAAGGCAAGGATTAAGTCCATGTCTTAAAATCCATAAAATCTAGTTAAACAGGTCTTATCTGCTGGCATGGTATCTCACGACAGACAGTAGAACACCTTATCTTAACTTAGGCATTCTCTCTATTAACTACACATTTTTAGACAAAGCTTAACTTTCTTAACCAACTTCCCACTAAAGAATTTCTACATCTACCTGCGACTTGTAAACCCCCACCTCAAGATATCCCACCTTTTCAGGTCAAATCAATGTATACATTTCATACGTGGATTTATGATTTTACCTGAAATTTCTGTCTCCCTGAAATGTGAGCCCACTCCCTGGAATTGCCCCTTAACCAGGGGACTAACCTGACCACCTCAGGACCACTTTCTTAGGAACTCTTCAGACTGTGGTCACTTAGAATTGACTATTGACGCAGAATAAGCCTTTTAAAATTACTTTACAGAGTTTAGTTTTGTCCATTAACAGAGATCACTGCAGTGAACTGGCAGCACATCCCTAGATGGGCAGGGACACCCCCACGGGAACATGCTTCCGGCGCTGTGTGGCTGGCTCAGGGATTGACTCCAAAATTCCCAGCGGGAAATCTATGCGATTGCTAAGGCCCCTCCTTCACCTTAGCTGGATTCTGCGGCTATTGGTGAAGCTTGGTGGACTGTTGAATGGGAGTGAAGAGAGATGAAGAAACAGAGGACCCATCTTCCCAGAGGGGAAAGAAGAAAGAATACTTATTGGAAAAACAATTGACCTCTCAGAAGAACTTCCAAAATCAGGTTTGCAAGTTGTGAAATGGAAGTCATAGTTCTGTTTAGTCTCCAACAGGGCAAATGTTAAGATATTTTATCAAGGGGCGGTGCCTGTGGCTCAAAGGGGTAGGGCGCCGGCCCCATATGCCGGAGGTTGTGGGTTCAAACCCAGCCCCGGCCAAAAACTGAAAATAAATAAATAAATAAATAAATAGCCGGGCATTGTGGTGGGCGCCTGTAGTCCCAGCTACTTGGGAGGTGGAGGCTGGAGACTTGCTTGAGCCCAGGAGTTGAAAGTTGCTGTGAGCTGTGATGCCACAGCACTCTACCAGGGCGACAGCTTGAGGCTCTGTCTCAAAAAAAAAAAAAAAAAGATATTTTATCAAAGTAGGCAAGAAGGGTGGCGCCTATGGCTCGAGGAGTAGGGCGCCAGTCCCATATGCCGGAGGTGGCGGGTTCAAACCCAGCCCCGGCCAAAAACCACACACAAAAAAAAAAAAGTAGGCAAGAAAAACCATGGGCATTCCATTAAAACTCCGTTTGCGATGACTATAAAGCTGTTCTCTTTTGAGGTACTCCAAGTAATTTGTGGGATTCCCCAAACTTTGGCGAGGCTACGTTTTGACATGTGAGTTTTGCTCTCTACACGGAATCTTTTTGAGCTGCTAATGCGAGGGGTTTGAATAAATTCTGGTGGATGGATAAGGACCAAAAAAGGGATAAATGATATGTTTGTGTTTAAAAAGTTAGGCTGAAAACGTCTGTTCCTTTCACATTGACCATACCGCTTACATTGTTACGTGATTAAGACGCACAGCCATCTGCAGACTACCAGGCATGATTGAAGCTCACAATGATTTTAATTTTGAAAACACTGTTCTTAAGCCATGAGTTACAAACATAATCTGAAAAACAATTACTTAAAGTTTTATAATGACAGTAAGGAAAAAAATCATAAGTTTAACATTCCTAAATAGCAAAGTAGTCCATGTCTTAGCATTTTGCCTTTTGCATGAACTAGATATATATTCTTGTTGAAGAAATCACATTTAAATCTCAAACCTTGTTCTCTCTGTGCCTGAACCAATGTAAGGCCATGCTGGGAGCTGAAATTTGCTATTGCTAATCCCACACAACAAGCAAGAGCTAATACAGATTGCCTCATGACTGCACATAGGCCTGGAGCTAAGTGTAATATGTACTGGCTTATTTCATTTTTGTGACCCTGTCAGATAGATGATATTATAATCTCCATTTCAGAATAGATGAAGACATTTAAGAAATACAGAGGCAAAGCAACTTGCCCAGGGTTCAACCCAGCTAGCAGGGAGTCAGACCAGGGTCAAAGCTGATTCCAGATGCCTTGCTCAAAGCCACAACACTCTCCTAGCTCTCACATGCTGTAGTTGTGACAGTTCATGTCATATCCAGGTGACTGACCTTGAAATGGAGGCACTGGCCCTGTCCCAGTGGAACTGAAGCTGAAGGGAAGTCAGAGGAGAGGTGACATTTGCTTTGTATTTATTCTCCCAGGCCTTGCCCTTGGGACCATGCCCATTAACACCTCACTTCACCCATTAGCACTGTGCCCATTAGCACTGTGCCCTTTAGCACCTCAAGTCAACCCTTTGGGGAAGGTGAAAACTTGTATTCAAGTTCAAGAAAATTCCTTACTTAGATTTTTCTCCTAAGCAGACCAAAAAGAAACTTTTGGTTTTGACTTAACCAGTTTTTTTTCTTTCTATTTTTAGTTCATTGAAACTAAAGAGACTTAGATATCAGAACCATTTGAATGTCTCTGCCTCATGGCATCTGAAACTCCTTTGCATTTATCCACTTCCAGGGATGGAGACTGAGCAACCTCAAACTCAGAGAAGCCAGGTGGTGGCAGGCACCCTTCCCACCAGGATTGGGGGTTGGGGAGACTTACGTAGGAGATACTCAGCCGTATCCTGTTCATAGTCAGCATCTTCAGGGAAGTGATCAATTTTCTTGCACACACCTCGGAAAGCCCCTGTGGAAACAAACATGGTGCTGAGCCAGGGAGAGGAGACAGAGCCTCTGGGGCTCAGCCTGGGTCCTCCCCCTCCGCTGGTGCAGATCCTTTTCTGGGTTGCTGGAGGCTGTGCCTAAGGTAAACCCAACCTCATCTTTCTCTAGAGCACAGAAAAGAGACCAGGAGGGGCAAAACAAACAATAAAAAGCAGAAGAGTGACATTTGCTGCTGCTTAGAATTTGTATGATGTTGAGACCCATTTAGAAGGGTGAAAAACCATGGAACCGAAGTGCCAATTATGAGGACTAGCTTCTTCCCTTCCTCCTCTCCCCTGATTAGTGAAGGAAAAAGCAGGTGGAATTTAAGTACAGCAATTTATCTTCCTATTTGACAGATGAGGAAACTTAAGAATTCTGCTTGCAATCACTCGGGTTCATGCCAGAGGCAGAATTGCAATCAAGATCTGAATCCTGCCTATGGTGCATAATGCAAGGGTGCTTGTCGGATTTATTAAGTATATAGTATAAATATCTTTTTTTTTTTATGGCCCTTGGTAGAGTGCCGTGGCCTCACACAGCTCACAGCAACCTCCAGCTCCTGGGCTTAAGCGATTCTCTTGCCTCAGCCTCCCGAGTAGCTGGGACTACAGGCGCCCGCCACAACGCCTGGCTATTTTTTTGGTTGCAGTTCAGCCGGGGCCGGGTTTGAACCCGCCACCCTCGGCATATGGGGCCGGCGCCTTACCGACTGAGCCATAGGCGCCACCCATAGTATAAATATCTTAACACAATAATTAAGTAAACAAGATGAGGTTTATATTAATCAGTGTGATGTAAACGCTCCTAATTGTATATGAAATCAGCACATTGTACCCCATACATGCATTAATGTATACATGATCTATGCGTTTATGATTTAATAAAAAATAAAAATCAGAAAAGTAAAAGGATCTGAATCCAGGCATTCCAGCCTACTCAACCGTCCCCAGCAGTGCTCACATCCGACCACAGGCCCTTTCCCTTCCCTCGCTGCCGTCCCCGAGGAGCACAGCTCACACCGTCCCTTGCTGTGTGGCTCAGTCCCTCCAGAGCATCTTGGAATTACTGTCTGCCTTCGGCCTTTACTTCTTTTCCTTCCTTTAGTAAAAACTTGATTTAACTCAGTTGTGAGCGTTTGATAATCCTTGTGGGTGTTGGTTAACTAGCCAATTAACCAATCTCTAGGGGCAGTAAAAGGCTCTGCCGGTTCTTACCAATGACCAACAATTTTCTAGACTTCTCACCACAACACAGCATGAGCTGATGCCTTCTTGTCCCTGTCCCTGACTAGAAGGTCAGCCTAGAAAAGAGGGAGGGGCAAGCATGGTGTTGTGGAAAGCCGACAAGTTTCAGAATCAGACAGATCTGGGCTCATATTTCAGAGCAGTTATTCTAAGTAAGTGAAATAGGCCATATGTGAACATGAGATAACTTTTGCAAAGCTCTAGGCATGCTGCAATAATGGCTAGGCACATAACTGAAACTTCATATTCTTTTTTTTTTTTGAGACAGAGCCTCAAGCTGTCGCCCTGGGTAGAGTGCAATGGGATCACAGCTCACAGCAACCTCCAACTCCTGGGTTTAAGCGATTCTCTTGCCTCAGCCTTCCAAGTAGCTGGGACTATAGGCGCCCGCCACAACACCCGGTTATTTTTTGGTTGTAGTTGTCATTGTTGCTTGGCGGGCCCGGGTTGGATTTGAACCCGCCAGCTCAGGTGTATGTGGCTGGCGCCTTAGTCACTTGAGCTACAGGTGCCTAGCTGAAACCATTTATTCTTGTTACTGCCCCAGGAGATAAAGGCCATTTAATATTGATGTTTAATGATGAGACTGTGAACTAAAATAAAATCTTAAGCAACAACCCCCCCACCCACTCCCGGCTTACTGAATGGACCAAGAGGAGCCCAGGAATACCTTAAAGCCGAGTTGCTGGCCCTGAGAAGGGAGGTCAGACATTCCTTCTCATGCCCCCTTCCCTTCCTGGAGATTTCCTTTGTAACTCACTAACAGGCCTAAGGCTATACAAGACAAAGCTTAAACCACTCCCGAAGGTCATCAATGTGTTTAACACATCACTTGGATCTGGGTGTGTGTCTGGTATAGGCCCAGTGGCTTGTCTCTGATTAGCAGACTTTCTTATCTCAACTTACAACATTCCAAGCTTTTAGACAAAGTTCCCTTTTTTAAAACTAATTGCAAATCAAAGAATCTTTAAACCCACCTATAACCTGTAAAGCCCCTCTTCTAGATGTTCCACCTTTTCAGGCCAAATCCATGTATGCCCTCCATGTACTGATTTATGATTTTACATGTAATTCTGTCTCCCTGAAATGTATAATATCAGACTATAACCCAACCACACAAGACCACTTGCTCATGGCTTCTTGGGTGTGGCTGTCTGGGCCATGGTCACACACACTCAGCTCAGCATTTACCTCTTTAAATTATTTTACAGAGGTCAAATTCTTTTCTTTTGACAATACGATGGTGGATCACAGAGGTGACAAAGGTATCCCAGCCAGTGAGTGGTGGAATCCAGATGCCAAAGCCTGTGGTTTCATCATTGTGCTATGAATGGTAGCCATTATTATGATGTCTACTATTATAATGGATACTATTATTAATACTAATAAAATTGCCATATAGTTAATTCCTACCACAAGTAGATGCCAAGCCCGGGACATCTCATTATAAATGTAATGCAATACGTACAACATCTCCTTGATTCTGATGTTCTGCTTACCAGGCAAGGAATAGACTCAGGACCAAGAATGGGGTTCAGGAGAGAAAATGCAAGGAAAGCCTTAGAAGAAATACAGACCCATAATTTCTTCCCTGATATTGATAAAAGGCCTTACTTATTCTTGTTCAGATTGTAGAGTTTCAGTCACATATTCCTATTTGTTTTTAAGCCCCATCCCCTTTCAGTTGACGGGGTAATAAATCATGAGCAGCGCACATTTTGCACTTATTACATACCAGGTAACATTCTAATAATTTTACATGTTTTATCCTCTTGAGCTCTCAAAACAGTCCTATAAGGTGCCTGGTGTTAAGATCCCTATTTTATGAACAAGGGAACTGAGGCTTAGCAAAGTCCAATGATTTACCCAAGGGCATAGATAGTAAATTATACACTTCAATGTGGATCTGCCTGACCCCAAAGCTAAACTTTCTAACCACTCTAGAATTGCATTCTCTTCGATGAGTTTTAGTGTTGTACAGTGACTTTGCGATAGCGTTGTGGTCCATCCCCACACCAGGCCAGCTGTTTTCCCATCAATTATGCTTTCTCCATCATGAGGTATGGCAGGGGCCAGTAGTGAAGGGAGTCATAGTGGTATCATCTCATTGTTAGCTGTTTACTCCGTGAAAGATCTCACAGGAAGAAAGGTTCAGGTGAAGATGGAATGGGAACACTAGTAAAACAGACCCCTCCTCATCACCGTGGGAATTAGGAACAAGGTGCACATCTGCTTGTGAGACAGGTTTGCTCAAGGTGATTTGCGGCAGCTTGAAACTAGGACGAAGAACCAGCAAATGCCAGTAGTTCCTGGAGACACAGACACCAGTTTTTAATGGTCAAGAGGTGGTCACCATCCATTTTTGCACAGCCTATGAGCTAAGAACGCCTATTGTATAGATGAATGGAAAAAAATCAAAAGATGAATATTATTTATGACATGTAAAAAAGATACGTGAAATTCAAATTTCAGCATCTGTAAGTGTTATTGAAATGCAGTCATGCCCAGTTATCTACATAGCTTCAATGGCAACATTTATGCCACTGGGACAGACTTGAGTATTTGTGGCAGAGACAGCCATACTGAAGATATTTACTCTCTGGTTCTTTAAGAAAAATTTTGCTGATCCCTGGCCTATAGTTTCTGTCCTATAAAGGCAAAAGTGGAAAGGAAAGGAAAGGTGAGGCCTTTCTCGGATGGCGGGCATAATCATAATCCAGGCTGGGGCTTCTAAAATAGATACTATACAGGGCAAATCTGGGCTATCGACTCTTTTGTGATTTTGTAGGTCTTTTTGTTTTATTTTGATTTTTTTACCTGTAATATTTTATAGCATATCTTATTTTTTAATTAAATATATATCTACAATCTAAAATTCAGTATATTTCACATGAAAACCCGATTTACAGTTTATCTCTTTCTTTTTTTTTTTTTTGCAGTTTTTGGCCAGGGCCGGTGGCCAGGACCACCACCTCTGGTATATGAGGCCAGCGCCCTACTCTTGAGCTATAGGCGCTGCCCCTGCAGTTTCTCTTAAAAAATGGGGAGGGGTGGCTCGGCGCCTTTAGCTCAAGAGGCTAAGGTACCAGCCACATACACCAGAGCTGGCCGGTTTGAATCCAGCCCAGGCCTGCCAAACAACAGTGACAACTACATCCAAAAAATAGCCAGGTGTTGTGGCGGGCACCTGTAGTCCCAGCTGCTTGGGAGGCTGAGGCAAGAGAACTGTTTAAGCCCAGGAGTTGGAGGTTGCTGTGAGCTGTGATGTCACAGCACTCTACCCAGGGCAACAGCTTCAGGCTCTGTCTCCAAAAAAAAAAAAAAATGGGGAGGGAGCGCTGTCCAACATTTCCATGGGGCAACAACCCCTCTGGCTGGATGTCAGTGGGCTCTTTAGACTGGGTGCAAACTCCCCAGTTGACTAAAATTCCCACTTGTATAGGGCCAGGCCATGTTATTTGCCTGGCCCTATAGATATTTGAGTTTACAATCCCTGAACCAAAATGTATTTAGTAAAAGCCCAGTCTTTGGTTGCACACTTGGGTATGAATCCTGACTCAGCCACTTACTAGTTATGGTACCTACAGTGAATTACCTCCAAACCTCAGTTTCTTCTTCTACAGACTGAGATAATAATAGTAACTTCATGAAGTTGCCATAAGAATTAAGTGAGGCAGTAATCATAGTTCAGCACCAGTTGCTGTTTTCAGCACTTTACATATAAATCTTTTAATCAGGCCATGACGTAAAGCATTTAGTATAGACTTTGGCACAGAGTAAGAACTCAATAAATTATAGCTATTATTACCATTGGTTTTGGTAGGTATTTTAGACCACAAGAGACATATTGGCACTGTGGTGAGATTTTAAAAAGCAATATAAAAGGAAAGAGAATCAAGAATTTCTCCAAGAAAGACTCCATACTGAAAATGAAACTGCTGGCATCTCAAGTCATACACTCACCACAAAGTGAACTTGGCCATTCATATATGTAGCATATTGCTTGCTCCCACAAATAACCACTAGTTAGCATTTTTGCATATTTCCTTCCAGGCTTTTTTCCCTGTGCTTCCATACACAAATGGTTTTGCAAAACTGAGATCATGCTGTTCTTTCTTCTCATTCACATTTTCTTGGGAGTCGTTCCCCATAACAGTAAATCTAAGAAAAATAGAATGAGGTTAGACTTGCCCACCGCCTGCAGAAGATGGAACCAAGAGAGATGGTGAAAACATACAAACTGCAAAGAGGAAGTTGGGATACAGAGACAAGCACTGTCTTAGCACGGCTTTTAGCTGAGGCATTGGACCAGAGTGAAGTGGAAATCAGGAATGAAGTGAACCAGGAAGAGGATTGATGGTGGTTGGTCTGGGGGACAGATCAGTGGTTACAAGTGAGAGGTGATGGGGACCCAGCACAGGGCAGATGGGAGAACTGGGCCGCGAGAATCCACAGACCCAGAATTCCAGGAAGAGAGTTAGAACAGAAGATAGAGCCAAGAGAGATTTCCTGAGGTGCGGAAGTGCAGTCGCGGGAACTGGCTCGGTAGTGGCCCAGCCTCATCCTGGGCAGAGATTTTCCCAGTAATATTCTGGTTCAGACAATTTCTGGTTCAGACAGTGGAAGAATACATCCTTCATAAAAGGAAGGGTGCCGCCCTTAAACTGATACTGTCTTTTTTTCCCCTTTTATTTTTAGTTGACACATAATACCTGTATATCTCTATGGGATGCAGAGTGATATTTTGATACGTGCATACAATGGGTAGTGAGCAAATCAGTTTTTCTAGAATATCTGATGGATATTCTAGCACATCCATCACCTAGAATATTTATCATTCATAATCCTCTCTTCTAGCTTTTTAGAAAAAAAATACATTAAATTATTGTTAGCTCTATTCACCCTCCTGTGCTGTAGAATGCTAGAACTTATTCCTCCTATCTTGAGGTAACTTCTAATAATCCTTAGAGGACAAACCCTAGAAATATCCTTACTAAAATCAAGAATGAGGTAAGAATGCCCACCATTATTTACATAATAGACCTTGCGTCTATTATTTACTATAGTTCTGCAAGGTCTAACTAGCCCGAGAAGGAATAAAACAGAATTAAGAGTTGTAAGCAATGAGGAAAAAATAGGATAAAACTACCATTCCTTTTCCTGGTGATGGAATTAGTCTACTTGGGGCTAAGTCTTGGGGAAAGCAATTTACTAAAATAAATAAATAAATAAATTAGAATGAATGAAAGAATTTAGTATGGTGGTTTCTTATAAGATATTAAGCCAGACAACCAAGCTGTAATAATTAAGTCATTGTGGTTACTGGCATTTAAAAATAACATTTATTAGGGTATTTGTTCAATGCAGAGAAATATAACAAAGAAAAAAAATAAGCAGTCCATTATCCCTCATTCTGATAATCCCTTTTAAATTAAAAGAATGTATATGTACACAGTTAGAAAGTTCAAAAGTATGGGAAGGATTAAAAGTAAAAGCGTTTTCCCCACCATCAAAAATTCTCTCACCTGATAGTTCAGCGGAATAATTTTTGTTAATGGAATGTTGAGTGAAACCATGTCTAAGCTGAGACCTGAAGGTTAATTAGAAGTTAATCAGAGGAAGGGAGGTGTGTTTCTCAATGCTCAAGAGAAAACCTATTTGAGAACTTGGAATCGCTCTGGGAGTTGAGAGGATTCATGGTGGTTGGGCTGGAGACAGATGCAGTGCACACAGGTGAGAGGTGAGGGGGAGTGGGGAGTCCAGGGGAGGGTAGAGAACTGGACTGTGCAGATCTGTTTTAGGTCCTAGGAATTCACTAGTGTCCAAGACAGAGAAGGTCCTCGTCCTCACAACTTGCATTCCCACTGAGAGGAGCGACTATAGGCTGGTAAACAAATGAACACGATGATGGGGCTCTGAAGGATATAACACAGGATGACGTGTTGGTGACTCCGCACCGGGTGAGGACAGGTGGTAGGCAGCATTAGATAGGGTGGTCAGGAGTGGAGGGACATTTCAGCTCAGATTTGACAAAAGAGAAGGAAACAGTTATAGAAAGAATTATGGAAAAAGCCTTCTAGGCAGAGGCAACTACAAGTGCCAAGGCCCTGAGGGGGAAAGAGCTTGGAGAGTTTGAGGAACAGAAGAGAGGCCTGCAGGGAAAAAGAGGGTCCACTGCAGTGGATTCACTGTGTCCAGCGGCTGCTCTCTTTGCTGTCTCTCCTGCACTAGGACCGTTGGGAAATCAAGGAAGTTGAGTTGCTCAGCTCTTCCTTAGGGTTGAGAGTAACCTTACGGCAACCAGGTTTGGGGCAACCTAACGAACCTACCTGTCTTGGGTGGCTTCTAAACCCACAGAGGAGGGGAGGAAGTCTGGAAAATGAGACATTTGTGTCTGTGACTCTTAAAGCCCTTATCCTCTATCTCTAGGTAAAATACTATCTCCGAGTTACTTGAGCTGAACATGGGGCTCAGAGCCCTCATTGTGAATATTTCCTTTTGGATCCCAGGAGTGTGGACTCCAGCCTGAGCCTGGAACATGGTCACCAGCAATCATGAAGAGGTAGATGGCTGCTTGCTGTGAATTTTCACAAACAGGTGAGATGATTGTGATCTGGGAGAAACGTAGGCTGCCTCTTTTTCAGCAGGTACCTATCTGAGCTCTAGAAGGGTGGTATGGTATACTGGTGGGAAAACAAACTCTCAAGCCCTCAGGCTGGAGTTTCAATCTCTGCCATACCAGTAACTTGCTAGTTGGATGACCTTGTACGATGGACTGAATGTTGGTGACCCTCCCAGAGTCATATGTTGAAACCCCCAACGTGATGATATTAGGAGTGGGGCCTTTGGGAGGTGATTAGCGCCCTTATGAAAGGGATCTCATAGAGCTCTCACCCTCCCTCTCCCTTGTGAAGATGACAATGAGTAGAAAGCAATCGGCAACTTGGAAGAAGCCTCACCAGAACCCCCTACGCTGGCACCCTGATCTCAACTTCCAGCCTCCAGAACCGTGGGAAGTAAACGTCTGTTGTTTGTAAGCCTCCCAATCTATGATGCCTTATTACAGTGGAGTCCTGAAAGGACAGAGACACTTAGGGCAAGTTATTTACTTGCCTAAGCCTTGATCTTCTCATTTTAAAAATATTCATGATCTCCAGATGGTTCATGATCTCCAGGGAGTTTAAAGAGAAATCGTATCACCCATTGTTTGTTTAGAGATACTCTGCCAGGCACCAGGTTAAGGGCTATTTAGGTGTTTCTCACAACCCTGTGAAGCAGTCACACTGTCAGTTACAGGGGGAGTGGAGGCACATTGCTTATCGGAGCCAGATGGCTGGGTTTGGATTTGGCTGTGCAAGTTGGTTAACTTATGTGTGCCTCAGTTGCCTCCTCTCTATGCCGCGAACAACAATATATACCTCTTCGGGTTTTTATGAGGAGTGCAGAGTCAATATTTGTCCAGTACTTTAGAGCAGTGCTTAGTACATGGTAAGTATTATTCAAGTGTACGTTAATTCAATAAATACGTTTATAGATGGGGAAACTGAGGCAGAAACCAAGATCTGTCTAACTCTAAACCCTGAGCTCTTAGAAAAATCCTCTTAGGGCGGCGCCTGTGGCTCAGTGAGTAGGGCGCCGGCCCCATATACCGAGGGTGGTGGGTTCAAACCCAGCCCCGGCCAAACTGCAACAAAAAAATAGCCGGGCGTTGTGGCGGGCGCCTGTAGTCCCAGCTGCTCGGGAGGCTGAGGCAAGAGGTAAGCCCAAGAGCTGGAGGTTGCTGTGAGCCGTGTGATGTCATAGCACTCTACCTGAGGGCCGTAAAGTGAGACTCTGTCTCTACAAAAAAAAAAAAAGAAAAAGAAAAATCCTCTTAGAAGCAGGACAGGTGCTTCTTAGGTGTAGGACACCAAGAAGAGGGCTAACAAGGGACACTTACTGATGTCATTATTCTCTCTCTACCGGGCCTGGGGCTTAGGATGGAACCACAGTGCAGTCTCCCTTTCCCCGGCTTCACGTGCGGACCTGTGTATGTGGGTACATGCATGTGTTTATATCCAGGCAGGGAGCCCGAGGAGCTGTCACTGTCCACAGGGAATAGACCTAGACCACCTGCTATGCCAAATTTGGCCAAAGGCTAGATAGAGCTTTGCTGGGTTGCTCAAAGACAGCTCTGCATTTAGCGTTTTCGGCTTCAAGTCAAGAAACACTGACTCCAGAGCAGAGAGATCTGGGATTTAAGACTGTCACACAAGGCCCAGTCCATCTAAGTTTGCAGTCCTGAAGGGAGATACTGAATGGAGAAGGGGCAGATATCCCCAGGCTGTCCCTCCTCCAGGGGAAGGACATCAGCAGGGCCTCTCTGTGGTCTTCCAGAAGGGTTCCTTCACATTCATCTGCTCTGGACTATAGCAATCCCCAGTGGTGGTCCTGAGCAGACTCTGGTGGCTGTGGGCCCACTAATCTAAAGAAGGACATTACTCTAGAGCAGGCTCTGGATGGTCATCATGTTCTCAGGGTGATAGTTGACATTCCTAATCAGCCCACCCAGCCCAGCCACAGTACCCAGAACAACTATTGGTCCAGCCCAGAAAAAGGGCCAACCCAGTGCCCAGAGCTTGGCATCCAGCTCATCCCTGAGCCCAGCCAGTGTGACCACATTCCAGGTCCCCAAAGCCCCACTCAGAGCTCAAAAGGAGGACCAACTAGATACCAAGGCGCTGGGTCCAGGAGAGTAGGTCTTCTGGTAGACCTCTATTGTGATTAATTTGCCTTGCGAGGCCAGGAAAGAAGAGTAAATATCATGTTTGTTTATGCTCCCTGAGTACTTAAAAGCCGGGTACAGTGGCTCACACCTATAATCCCAGCACTCTGGGAGGCCTAGGCAGGTAGATCGTTTGAGCTCAGGAGGTCGAGACCAGCCTGAGCAAGAGTGAGACCCTGTCTCTAAAATACCTGGGCATCATGGTGGGCACCTGTAATCCCAGATACTCGAGAGGCTGAGGCAAGAGGATCACTTGAGCCCAAGAGTTTGCAGTTGCTGTGAGCTATGATGCCACAGCACTCTACCAAGGGCAACAAAGTGAGATTCTGTCTTAAAAAAAAAAAAAAGAATGTTTGAGTTCCTGATGTTACAGCTGATCTTTGTTATCTGAGGATAAGAATGAGTTCCTTTTTTTTTGTTGCAGTTTGGCCAGGCTGGGTTTGAACCTGCCACCCTTGGCATATGGGGCCAGCGCCCTACTCACTGAGCCACAGGTGCCGCCCAGAATGAGTTCCTGATGTTACAGCTGATCTTTGTTATCTGAGGATATGAATGCTTTGTGACCAGGTGCAGTGCCTGTGACCAGGTGCAGAATTACAGGCATGTAATTCTGGAATTTTGGGAGCTCTAGGTGGGAAAATTGCTTGAGCTCAGGAGTTTAAGACCAGCCTGAGCAACATAGCGAGACCCCTGTCTTTATAAAACATTTCTAAAAAATTAGCTGAGCCTGGTGGAACACAGCTATAGTCCCAGCTACTCAGGAGGCTGAGGCAGGAGGATCTCTTGAGCCCAGGAGTTTGAGGTTGCTGTGAGCTATGATGACACCACTCACTGTATTCTTGCCTGGTTTAAAGTATGTACTTTAAACTAGCAATTCTCAATGTTGGGTCACATTGGAATTACCTTGGGAAGGGACAGAGGTTTGAACATTACTGAGGCTTGATTCTTACTACCAGAGATTCTTACTTAATCAGTTTGAGCATCTGGATTTTTCAAAGCTGCCCAGGTGATTCTAACTGTGCAGCTAAAGTTGAAAACCACAGTCTTCAAGTGAGTCCACTTAAAAACAAGGACTCGTGGCCAGGCTCAGAGACTCATGCCTATAATCCTAACGCTCTGGGAGGCCAAGGTAGGTGGATTGCTTGAGCTTAGGAGTTGGAGACCAGTCTGAGCAAGAGTGAGACCCTGTCTCTAAAAATAGCTGGGCGTCATGGTGGGTGCCTGTAATCCCAGATACTCAGGAGGCTGAGGCGAGAGAAATGCTTGAGCCCAAGAGTTTGAGGTTGCTGTGAGCTGTAAGTGGTGATGCCATGGCACTCTACCAAAGGTGACACAGTGAGACTATCTCAAAAAAAAAAAGGAACTCTTATTTCATATGAAGTCCAAAGTTGTACTTCTAACTTTATCTTGAAAATGGAATTATGATTTATAGAAAAATGTATTTTGTCCAATCTTTTCTAACTATACGGGGGGAGGGGGACAAAAAAATAAGCCATGTTAATTTTTTTGTGGGGCAAGATATGAAGTTTTTTTGATAAGAGCTCTGACAGGATCATGAAAGTTGACTTGCATAGCAGGAGCATAAAGTGAGTCATTTTTGCAAAAAAAAAAAAGAAAAAATATTGAGTATGTCATCATCAGTTTTCCTGAGGGCTTCTGTTAATCTTCTGATATTCAAATCATTGGACCATCTATCACATCATCATTCTCATCAATTTTCTCTTTTTCTTTGTTAGCTTGGGCCCCTGCAGCCGGCTCCTGTGTGCCCAAGTTTGGCACATTGAGTTTTCCTTCCTGTTTGCCTTGTATTGTCACGTGTTGACAAGAGCTGGCAATCAGAGGCTGCCAGACAAAAATCATGAATTGCTGAGTGTTAAACAGGGCAGGGGTGTGGAGCAGTGGGGCGGGAGAACTGTGTGTGTCGAGACTGATTTTACAGGCGATTTTATTAACATACATATTCATGTTAAGCCAGTGTTTACTTGCCTGCCCGCGCAGCCTCGCACATGCAGGGACTGGGATAATGAATTCATAGCAACAAGGACCTTGAACTAAACTTGGTTTCTCTGAGCAAGAGGAAGCATTTGGAGTATAGTGATGCTAGTTAGTCCTTCTCATAAGAGAGTCATAAGAGTGAGTTGCTGAGAAATGAGTATTTTCTTCTGATGTAACAGAACGGCTGTGGGTGCACATCTCGATTCATTCTTTTGTTCAACAGATATCTACTGCGGTGCCTACCTTGTGTTAAGTACTGTCCTGAGTACTTGGAACTTATCAGTGAGCAAAACAGACTAGGCTCCTGATCTCAAGGCTGTTATATTTTAGAGGGGAGAGACCTAGAATAAACAAAGAAATTAATGAAACAAATGCGTCAGTAAAAAGGAAAAGGAAATTTCAGACAACGATAAGTAGCATGAAAATAATAAACCCCGGAGAGACAGCAGTTGGGGTGGGAGAGAGCGAGAGATGACAATAGTGAGACTGAGTGAACAGGTGGCCCTAGTGACAAGAGGAAGCCATCCAGGGAAAGAGGAAAGAAAGAGCCTTCCAGAGGGACTGCAAGTGCAATGGCCCTGAGGAAGGTTAATACTTAGTTTGTTTCCAGAACCAAGACAAGCACAGGGCAACTGGAACCCAGGGAGTGATGGGGAAAGCAGAAAAAGACCAGGCCCATGAGGGAGCTAGCACAGATCACAGAGCATACCACAGGACAGGGTCCAAACTGGAAAGAGGCACGCATGGTCCATCCTGTAGGCAGGCTTTCAGCAAATGAGACACACAATCTGATTTGTAGTTTTTAAAAAATCTCTTTGGATGCTAGGGGCTTGTGGAGGAGCATCTTGGAGGAATCATTGAACATGACCTCGAGCCCCTCCCCCTTTTAGATAAGAGTCTCACCCTGTCATCCCAGCTGGCATCAGTGGCATCACCCTAGCTCACGGCAGCCTCAGACTACTGGGCTCAGTGATCCTCCTGCCTCAGCCTCCTGAGTAGCTGGGACTCTAGGAGCCTGCTACCATTCTTGGCTAACTTTTCTATTTTTAGCAGAGGTGGGGCTTCATTCTTGCTCAAGCTGGTTTTGAATTCCTGAGCTCAAGTGATCCTCCTGTCTTTCTTGGCCTCCCACAGGCCTTTAAAGAAGCAAGTGGTAATGGGGTGGAACATCTATCAAGCCAGAGTCCAGAGAGGGATGCTCAGTTGCCAGAGGGTCCTGCCTTAGAACCAAGTACAAGGAATTTAATGAGGAGGAATGACCTAGTGGTACTATCCGTCCTTCACACACAATTAAAAGGCCTGCATTATTTCTTTTGTAGGATTTTTTTCCCTTTTTCTCTTTCTTTTTTTAAACAGTGTTTAGCTCTGTTGTCCAGGCTGGAGGGTGGTGGTGTCATCATAGTTCACTTCAACCTCAAACTCTTAGGTTCAAACGATCCTCCTGCCTCAGCCTTCCAAATGGCTAGGACTACAGGTGCAACACAATCGTGCCTGGATACTCTTTTTATTTTTTGTAGAGATCGGATCTTGAACTCCTGACCCCAAGTCATCCATTTGTCTCAGCCTCCCAAAGTGCTGGGATTACAGTCGTGAGCCACCACACCCAACCTAGGCCTGCTTTACTTCATATTTTTGAAGAGCCCGGGGTTGTGCACTTTGATTGACCCATTGGGTAGATTTGGGGTGAAATGTTTTTCTTGGCCCTTAATTATTTGATTAATTGAGGGTCCAAGTGACACACCAGCCTAGCCAAAAACTCAGATTCTGGTCAACCCTGGGGCACAGAGCCAAGACCCCAGGTCACACTAGTCTAGATGGAAAGGCGTGTTCTTGGTCACCAATATAGTACCTGAAATTTCATGGGCACTGCTGTAGGATTAACCAATTAGGCAGAATATTCACATGTTGGGGTACTAGCAAAGCAGGGGTTCAGAGAGAGACAATGAGAACTGGAAACTATGTGATATTTGACTTTTACCAAAAAGCATCAAATGCCATGAAAAAAATCAGAACTGTATTGATCTTCCTTATTTAATAGGTCCGTTTTATTATTTGAATGTTGGATATCTGTGGGAGTAGGGTGGTCACTGTGATTATTTTGCTGCTTAGAGTATGTCTAACCATCTTCCTAACCCTGCCTTCGTAGACATTAAAATGAGTCAAGAATTCATTCTGCTTCCAGACCACAGAGGCTGCTGCAGCACTGGCAGGGTCTCTGGGGAAAAGGGTTGGAAGAGAGCGAGGGTCCTAGATGGAGCCCTCTCATCTCAGCTGTTTTTATGTAGTGACATTTCGCTTCCTGAGGTGCCTGGCAAAGTAGGATCCACCTGCATGAGAATCTGCCAAACTGTTCAAACAAACAAACAGACAAACAAAGGCTGCATTCCTGGGCACCAGCACAATGCTCTGAATTGGAGGCTCCGGAACTTGGGTTTTGTAACAGGTTCCTCCAGGATACTGACACACATCAGAGTCTGAGAGTGGAGCTCTGACCTCAGGAAGCTGTGTCAGCCTCTTCACCAGATGGACACAGTGTCTCAGCATCACATCCATGAAGCACCTGGCCTCTGGGGATGTTTGAGACCTTGGCTAGAGGACAAGAAAGGTCCGCTTGGGGGCAAGGAAGGTTTGTGGGGGGTATCTCTCTCTCTCTTACAAGATTTGGGGTTGAGGCCTTGGAAGACTTGTTTGAAGTCTTCCAACAATCGAGCATTATAGCCGGAGGTGAGTCCCGAGTTCCCTACTATAGCTAAGTCACTTTCAAAGATTGCAAAAGACTTTGATATCATTCCCCAGTCTGGCCCCACACAGGTCACCAAGACACACCGACAAACCCGAGGGACCCTCTTTGCGCAGCTTCTAGCTCATCCCTTGTCCCCAGAGTCTACCATTTGTCCCATAAGCAGCATGTCAGTGGCACAATGACAATATAATGTGTGGAAGTTTGGAGTTCAAAAGATTATTTTTAAATCCGAATTTGGCACTTACTTCATTTAAAAAAATAATGCAGAAGAGTTTTTTTTTTTTTTTTTAAACCAAAACATGGTGTCTCAACTTCTGAGAGACCTGGGATTAGATTTCTGCACCCCCGCAAACTCCGCAAACATGTACAGAATCAAACCCACAAAACTGGCACCTATGTTTAACTGTCTGTATAAAGAGCCGCACTCTCTGACATTTTGTTAAATGTTAGCATTCTGACTATGCTAAACTGAGAAGGCGAAGAAAGCCTCCTGGATCTGTTTCCAGATACCTGGACTGTTCATTTCAACCTCCACTGGTCAGCTCTGCCCGATGCTAACAGATCTGCTCCCAAACAAATCCATCCTGCGCTCTGACATTTATCCAGGGCGTCTTTTACTCTCTTCTATTCATTAAGCAAGAGTGGTTGCCATGGCAACCATTAAGTGCACCTGACATCCAGGAATAGTTCTGGCGTTTTGAGCAAACACCACACCGGGATTTAGTTCTGCAAGGTAAAGAGCCTGGCCGCCTCCCTGCAACCTGTATGGAGTACTGGTAGTTCCCACGGAATCTGAGCTGTCCCCCAGGCCTCCTGGATGGACTTCCTCCTCCAGATGCCCGTTCTCCCTGTCTGCTCAGCCCCCAGAATCTTTGCAAGTTGCCATATGATGGGGGGTGTGGCAGGGACTGTCTCTGCGTGGGGTGTGTCCAAGGAGGGTGTGTGTGTGTGTGAGGTGGGGTGAGATTGGGGTGACAACTTCCGTTATCAGAGGTAGATGCAAATATAGTTTATTTTGTAAGAGCAGAGAATGTCGATGTGTATGTGGTGCCTGTGTGTGAATGCAACTCTGTGTGAGTGTGCCGGGGCAGAAATGTCTTCTAGCTGTTCTCTCTGTCTGTACCACTCTCTCCCAGCCTTTCAAGGAGCATTTAGGTCCCTGCCTCACTTGAACACCTCCAGTCACTTACCTTATGGAGTTTATAATAGTAGATGCTTCATAAGTATTTGCTGAATGTCTTCCTATGTAGGTGTGTGAGAAAATCTTAAACAAGACAGCTTCCCGTTAGATAATGACAAAAATCCTTTACCTGGGCTACTAGGTGTAACCCAGCTGGGCTCATCTCCAGATGCTTCTCCACCAACTTTCCCTGCCCCAGGCTATGTTTTATCTTCCCTGCCTCAGGGCCTTTGCACAGGCACTCTCTGCCTGGAACATCCCTCCCTATTCAGCGTCCTTTTGATTAAATCCTACTTGCGCTCCAGATCCTACCACAAATATATCCCCAAGCTGATGCCATCTAATCATTTGCCCCCACAGCATCCTGAGCTGCTCTTTCTGGGACATAGAATAAATAATTGATTATCACTTTAATTATGTGTTTGTTCATTCCATTCTACTGTAAATTCCAAGACAGCCTCTCTATCTTGTTCACTGCTGCCTTCCCAGTGTCTAACACACAATAGGTTGTTAAACTAGTTGACGAATGAATGGGATTTCAGTGTTTCTCCAGGTCTGGGTTGTTCTTCAGGCTTTGTTTGTTATCATCTCTTCTCTGCTGGAGACTCTCCTTTTATTCCAGAGCCTTTCTGGGCCTGAGCATTCAGTGTGCTGCTTTTCTTCTTCCTTCTGTATGGCTATGGCTTTTTCTGTTTGGGGCCCCTACCTGGCCCCCACCTTAGAGACTTTGAGACTTCACTCTTCCCCACGAGGAGGAGGCCCAGGCTCATAAAACACTCACTCCCCGCGCCCCTTCCACTGGCAGAGTAGGCACGAGTTCCCAGGGGTGGCCAGTCTCTGTTTCTGGCCTGAGCCTCAGGCTGGAGCCTACGGTTAGCTAGACCGGTTCAGGATCAGGTGGAGCAGAGAGCAATCACAGGCACATTTCTCTGGTTGGGGGGAGCTGGGCTTGCTGGTCCGTGTCAGGAGTCTGGAGGGGACATCTGTTCTAGCTGCCAGAGGAGCATCCATTCTCCCACTGCAGGTAACAATACCCTGATTCCACCGTAGGGAATGACTTCTCCCCTGCCCCCACTTCAGCTCTGAGTAGGGCCTGGGGTGCTGGTGACTCCCTTGTCAACTTGGTGAGGGGGCATGTGACTCAGTCACTACCAACCAGAATTCCAAATTCACCTGGCTATCGTGGGTGGGTAAAGGGTGAGCACATGACCTACATCTGACCAATCAACACATCCTACCACCTGATGTGAGGGATTGGCTCAGGGACAACTGTGTGAATGAGTTGGTGCCGTGAGGATGGTCCCAGAACTTGGTTAGAACTGTTAAGAAAGAAAAATATTCTTTGCTGTTGGTTTGCTAAGTTCATGGGCTGGGGCTATCGCTACCAAGGGCCACCCTTGGAGAGGGCAAGCTTGAGGGTGAACTCAAGACAGAGAACATAGAGATGAAAAGTGTTGATGGTCTGAATCTTGATAATTTCATTCTAGCCCCTGCTCCAGCCCTGCCTGAATTAGGCAAACTGTAGGTATTTCAGCGCCATAAGCCAGTCGCTTGTGTGGCTGGTTATTCATATTTGAAATGGGTTTCCATCATTTGCAACTAAGAGTTCTCACAAGTACAGGATTATCTTCTTGGAACAGCAGCACCTACCATTTATTAAGCTCTGACCAGGTAATAGTCTCCCAGACCTAGATTTGTCCCAAGCCCGCTCAGCCAACCTGAGCACTTCACATAACCATTCCTGCTCTCAATTTCCGTATTTGTGAAATGAGGCTCCTAAACTCTGCCTTTCCTACCTCCCAGGCTCGCTGTGAACACACACAAGGTGATGGTTATGAGGTGGCTCCTAAACTGTGAATCGCTGGCTGGTGGTGCAGAGTAGCGCTGAGCACCTTTCCCTGGCAGCAGAGCCTGGTTTGTGATCAGCGACACGTCCCAGCCTGCCACACCCCCATTTCTAGGGCCTGTCCCCTGGGACTCAGGAGCTGCAGAGCGTGCCAGGTCTCAGGTGTGTGGAAGAATAGAGTGCGTGAAAGGCTGGTGGTGGGCGACTCTTAGAAATATTAACTGATGTCACCCAACCCTTCTTCCCGTGCACCTTAGGGCCTTCTCTTGTCTCAGGGAGTGAGAACATCTTAGCAGATGCCATGCAGCTTGGATAGATGATTGAGGCCACATGTCCCTGCCCCCTGTCCCTCAGAATTTAGATGCCCCTCAGGGGAAAGAATCAACTGAGATTAAATTCCCGCCCTCTCCCCGCAGTGGACACGGATCTCATAACAGAAACTCGTTCATTCACTTCACTCAGTAAATCGCTATTCCATGCCTGGCCCCACCGTGGGCACTGGGACTCCTGGGCCATAGCATAGAAAGCACCCTCAGATCCTCCCAGGGAGACAGAGAGGACAAGGAAACAAATTACTGCATCTGTGAGCACATCTAGAAAGAACCTGAGGCGGGATCAGGGGCTCTAGAGGGTAGGATGGGTGTCTCCTAGGGGGCTGTGTGGCCTGGGAGCCGAAGGGGAAAGGACCAGCCACATTTCAGATCAGGGCAAGCACTCCAGGCAGAGAGAAGAGGAAGGGCTGCCCCCTGGGGGCAATGAACTAGTGTGTTGAGGGCCAGAGAGGACCCAGTCGAGAATCTCTGAGAGAAGGCTGAGGCTACAGGAAGGAGAGTTTGTGGTCCATCGAGGTCGCTTATTCCAAGTAAAAAGAGGGCGTGAGGCCAGAGGTCAGTAAGTGACATGACTGATGTATATTTTTTAAATGGCCCCTTGGGCTGCCAGGTGGAGAATGGAGATTAGGCATTGGCTGCTTGGGCTAGACAGGCAGCTCAGGAGCCGGGAGAAGCCATTGCCTTCAGCTAAGATGACATTTTAAAGGCAGAGCCCACAAGCTTGGAGTGTGACAGAAACAGGGGTACCAAGGATGTTTATGTTTTTGGCTCGTGTGAATGGGGTGAATAGTAGTACCAGGAACTGATACAGGAAAACGGGGCAAGGGACAGATTTTGGAAGGAAATTGAGAAACTAAATTCATCTGCAAAATATAAAGTTATAGTCACACACACTTGAGTTTGTGGGCTGAAATCTGTATCTGTTAGAAATAGCAGCAAGGGTAATATGGGTTCAAATCCCAGCTCCACCCCTTCCTGTGTGATATTGGGCCATTTACCTTCCTGAACTTCAGCCTTCTGTAGATAAGGATGCCAGTGTCTTTCTAACGGTCCCTTTGAGAATTCAATAAAATAACGTATACAAAGCCTGGAGTAGGGTGCCAGACACATACTTGGTGCTAAATAAAAGTTAGTTTTATTCTTCTTTCCTCTGCCCTTCCAGGTAGAGGTAATGTTTCCATTTGTATGTCAATATTTATCAATATCGATCTGTCAAAATGATGATCTTGAATTAGAGTTGCTGTGATCTATCCTCAGTATCAAATGATGAACATTCCTTGTTCTACCACTTACTACCTAGAAATTCCTCTGAGCATCAGTTTCCTTAGATTAAAATGGGTATAATGATGCTATCCTCAGAAGACTGCTATAAGTATTAAAAGAAAAGTGTAAAAACCAAAAAGCTTGGAAACATCTTAGATCATCTTTATCAGGGTAAAGATTGGATTCGTTGGAATACTTTCATGCTATGAGGCAGCTATCCCAGTGAATGAGGAGGTTCTGACCACGGGGGTGATCAAGGAAGACGTCCAAAATAGATATCTCTTAAAAGTGACAACTCAGGGCAGCGCCTGTGGCTCAGTGGGTAGGACGCCGACCCCATATACCAAGGGTGGTGGGTTCGAAACCGGCCCTGGCCAAACTGCAACAAAAAAAATAGCTGGGCATTGTGGCAGGCACCTGTAGGCCCAGCTGCTCAGGAAGCTGAGGCAAGAAAATCGCCTAAGCCCAGGAGTTGGAGGTTGCTGTGAGCTGTGATGCCAGAGTACTCTACTGAGAGTGACAAAGTGAGACTCTGTCTCTAAAAAAAAAAAAAAAAAAGTGACAACTCAATGTAGAAGTCCTCATCATATTTTTGTTAGGTTAAAAAATATGTGTGAGTAGATTATAAGGTACTCTATGGGCTGGTAGCTCTGAGAGTTGAGCATTGCACCACCTGAGCAACTGTACTTAGGTTATTTTTTAGATCGATAGCTATGTAGGTAGATATTGATTTAGATATGGGCATAGTCATAGATATAAATGTGGACATAGATATGTCTCAATTCACATAGAAAAGGATTGGGAAGATTACTTTAACCTCTGGTTACCTCTGTGAGTTAAGGGAATAGACTTTGTGAGGCAGAATAGGGGATAGCTTTCACTTCTTATACTCTATTCTTAAAAGTGCATTATGAGTGAGTTTTGCTTTTTTTTTTTTTTTTTGGCTCCATTTTCCTGTGTTTTTCAAATTTAAAAGTCTTCTAAAAACAGAGCTAATGTATAAGAAAATGTTTAGCTAAGCACTGCCTGGCACGGGGTTTGTGTGTTCAATAAAAATGGCAACTAAGGGGGGGAAAAGAGAGTGTTTAGTAGGGAGCGGGCAGAGGAGAAAGAGAAAAGAAACCATGTTCATGATGCTCCCAGCTTGTCTCGGCAGTCCATGGGGTGTACCCAAGGGTGCCCAGGGTGCTTGGAGGTGCTAATGACCTCATAGAGCTGTGCACAGGAGCTGGCTGGGCTGTGGTGTTCCCTCTTTCTAACCTAGTTGAGGGAGGGAGCTGATGTGAATGCTCCTATCCAAGTAGGAGAATAGGAGTCATCAGCACCACAGGGCTGTGGGAGCAGTGAGGGTGGCTACTTCTGGTCTGAGTTCCAGGCCATTCTCTGTTCTCTTCCTCCAGCCCATCTGGCTTCCCATTCAGGTTCCTCCATTGTACTACCAGTGTTGGCAAATGACTCAACTGCTTCTGAGGCCCCAGTTTCCTTCTCTGGAAAATGAGTATACAGCAATCCCCCTTATTCACGAGGGACACATTCCAAGACCCCCAGTGGATGCTTGAAACCACGAATAGTACCGAACCCTATTTCTTATACTGTGTTTTCCTATATACATGTACCTATGGTAATGTTTAATTTACAAATTCGTTGCAATAAGAGATGAACAATAACTAATAAAGCAGAACAATTATAACAATAGAGCGTAAGAAAAGTTATCACACCTGTGACTATAACTTTTGCAGTCTGAGGTACAACAGCAAAACTAGCATGGATTGCTTTTCCTTGTTCACGATTTCATGAATACTGTAGAGTTTGGCAACCTCAGTATAAGATTTGTTTTTCTTTCCTTTTTAAGTTCAAAACTTTCACCTAAGGAAAGCACTTTACTCTTCCTCTTGGGCATATCTGAATCGCCAGCACTACTGTTAGGTTTGGGGCCATTATTAAGTAAAACAGGGGTGGCTTGAACACAGTGTGATACTGTGACAGTGGCTCTAACAAGTGGCTCCTAAGTGATTAATGGGCATGTGGCACTTTTAGGTAGCTTGGATACCCCGGATGGATGCATGTCCTGGGTGGGACGGAGAGGATGGCGTAAGATTACATCATGCTCTTCAGAATGGCATGCAATTTAAAACTTATGAATTACTTATTTCTGAAATTTTTCATTTCATATTTTCAGACTATAGTTGACCTCAGGTAACTGAAACCTCCAAAAGCAAAACCACAGAGAAGAGGGAACTCTTCTAACTTGGGCGGCGCCTGTGGCTCAAAGGGGTAGGGTGCTGACCCCATATGCCTGAGGTGGCAGGTTCAAACCCAGCCCCAGCCAAAAACTGAAAAAAAAAAAAAAAAAAAAAAAAATAGCACCTAACTCTTAGGGTTGCTGTGAGAGTTATATGAGATCAAATAGGCACCTCATATAGCACAGGCAAATACTCATCACCTCTCAGCGAGGATTATTTATTGCTATTATTTCTAAGGCCCACACTCCCTTACCCAAACTTCTGAAATCCTAAAAGCTCTGAAAAAATTAAAAAGTTCTTTGATGTTTATTTGGTAGCAAAACTGTGACATCATCACGTGAACTCATTTTAGGGCAAAATCTGGCCTGAGTTGACTGGGAGACTTTATTGTCTTTTTTTTGTTTGTTTGTTTTTGGTTTTGGGGTTTTTTTTGCAGTTTTTTTTTGGCCAGGGCTGGGCTTGAACCCGCCACCTCTGGCATATGGGGCCAGCGCCCCACTCCTTTGAGCCACAGGTGCCGCTGAGACTTTATTGTCTTTATTTATCTCATTTGTTGTGACTGTCTCAGTTTTGCTGCAGAGTGATTAATGCATTTGATGGCAAGGTGCTGCCCCAGAGAGGTTAAATCACCTTCGGTAAATGACCCCTCATGCCTTTGTAAACTCTTAAACATTCTAATTCCTGACATGCCTTTAAGCACAAAAATGTGAACTTTATACCACGATGAGGACACCGGGCCATACGTTTTCCAGAATTTATGCTTTTCTCCATATATTTATATCACATGCTTTAGTATTTATTTCCTATTTCTCTTGTGAAAGTTGTCAATCCAAATGGACACTTGTGTTAAAAGTCCTACCACACAACATTTAAGAATGGTAAAGAAGGTAAATTAGGTTTAAAAGAATGTATATATAGAATTAAAATTTCTGTTGACCACTACCCCCAGGGCTAGCACTTACGACTGTTTTGCTTGGGCAATCAATAGTAATAACTAATTTAGTTAGTTTAAAATAGAAATTTTGCTGAGACATCATGAGACTAATGGCACCATATTTCAAAGAAGGTGCAAGAAGAAATGCAAAACTTGTAAATAAGACATCAAGAAACCAGTTATGTAGGCCTCATGCATATAATCCTACCATTCTGGGAGGCCCAGGCAGGAGGATTACTTGAGCTCATAAGGTCCAGGCCAACCTAAGCAAGAGCAAGACCCAGTCTCTACTAAAAATAGAAAAATTAGCCAGGTGTCGTGGTGGGTGGCTGTAGTCCCAGCTACTCGGGAGGGAGGCTGAGGCAGGAGGATCACTCGAGCCCAGGAGTTTGAGGCTGTTGTGAGCTGCGATGCCACTGCACTCCACCCAGGGTGACAGCTTGAGGCTCTGTCTAAAAAAAAAAAAAGAAGCGCACATTTCTTGCCCCCCCCCCATATCTGGGAGGGCTGTGTGGTCCCAAAGCAGTTATATGTATATTTTATATACATTAAAAAAAAAACCTTGACAAACAGGGAAGGCAGGAAGGGAGCGTTCTCAAGCATGAATCCCTAATAACAAGAACTACAGCAAAATACTTTGCAAAACCTACAGACAACTTACACAAAGGCCCCCACAACCCTACACACAAAAATTACTTATGTGAAGATAATTGATGCCATCTTGAACTGGTGCCATCTTTGTAATTGATCCTTACAGTCAAAGATAATTATCTCAAGAAAATGATGTCATCCTCCTCCTTTTTGCTTTAAAAACAATCATCTTCCTTTACCTCGCTGAATACGGCATGCAGCTCATAGTGCACGCATATTCCCACTGCGATGCTATTCTGGAATAAACATCACTTTCTTCTGGAGAATCTCCCTCTCTGTTATGTAGATCGATGCCCTTTAAATCAACTCATTTTCTTTTTTAACTTAAATTTATTTTCAAAGGAAACTTTATAACCCAACTGTAAATGGAAAGCAAGTATCTCTGGCCATAAATAGGCCACTGTAAAAATAAACACAATGAAAACAAAATGATGTTATTAAATTCCAGCTAGGTGTCGTGAATTGAAAAGGAAGTAGGTTTCTTGCCATGTGGTGAGATGGTATTTAATGCCATATCTGGATACCACCTAGCAGATATGTAGGTGTCCCTTATAGCCTGGGAGCCTCCAACTGACGGGGCTGTCAGTCTTTGGCCTGGTAGAAGAAAGGGGCCAGTGACCTCCCCCACTTCAACCTGGAGTGGGCAGCACAGATTTTCCTATGTCTCAAGGGGCAGATTTAATCACACTTCATGAGATTAGAGCAGCCAGAATATCCCCAAAGCCACCCTGTAACACCCAACTTGTAACAGGAAATTTCATCCTGAGCTGAGCTGCAAGACTCTGGGAGACAGCCTGGAAGGTGCCAGCCATAGTATGACCATAGGCGTGGTAGGCCTGTAGCTGGTTTCGGCTGGAGGCAGGGCCTCGGAGTCTGGAAACCAACAGGAAGCTGGGGTTTGTTCATTCATTTGTTCATTCATTCATTTGAAAAAGGTCATACTAAACACTTCCTATGGGCTAAGCACCATACCTATGATGAGGGACAAAGGCACTGCTTTTATGGATGTGGGATAGAAAGAGAAGGATCAAGTTCATTCCTGCACAGGAGACACGCTATGAAGGAAATAAATGCCAAAACAGCCAGTCCCAGGTGGAGTCAGGGAAGCCTCTCAGAGAAGGGACATGTGGACTGAAGCAGATGCTGAGCGCAGAGCTAAGCTAAAAATAAGAGAGAAAGCACCTGGGCAGGGTGACCAGGAGTGCAAAGGCCCAGCGGCTGGAATCCCCACCTCCCCTGAGCATCCTTCAGGGAAGTGCTTCTCACGCTTCAGGGGGTGCAGAATCCTCTGGAGGGCTTAGCAAGGCACAGATTCCTGGGCCGCATCTCCAGAGGTTCTGACTCAGTGGGTCTTGGGTGGGGCCTGAGGTTTTGCATTTCTTTTTCTTTCTTTCAAAAAAAATTTCTTTTCATTGAAAAGACTCTTTTAGGCACAGTTTTAGCGAATATCATTCCTGGGTATACATGAGAAGGAAAAAATAAAGAAATAAATTGGTTAAGATATCCTTAAAACTTCTTCATATTTAGAGTCAAATTCCTCTGCATTAGCTTTTTAATTTGCAGACATAAATGTCTGTATTTTTTCATATGATAGCCAGTGCTTTCTTGATCATACCTGTAAATGTAAACAGAAGGCTTTTGAACAATAAGCAGACCCATATTACTTCTCCTAAATGTCTCTAAATACTCTGTTAACTAACTGTTGTAGTAGTTTTTTGTTTGTTTTTTCATTTTTGAGATAGGAGTTTTGCTATGTCGCCAGGCCAATCTCAAACTCCTGACCTCAAGGATGCTCCCACCTCAGCCTCCCTAAGAGCTGGGACTACAGGCACCCACCACCATGTCTGGAAGTTTCTGCTTTTCTAACAAGCTCCCCGATAGGCTGAGGCTGCCAGTCCTGGGTCTTTCTGTTCAACAACCCCATCCCCACCCCACTTATAAAGACAGACACCCCAGGAGCCCCCACCTTCTTACAGCCACTGTAAGATGCCAAAACAAAGCTGTGTTCTCTCCACACCTCACCTTGCTAGAGACACTTCATGGCAAAGTGAGCAGGAAGGGAAAGGCTGGTTCCCTCCCATGCTGCGGCTCTGGACTCCAAAATAGCCCTAGCTGGGCTCCCTCTCACGCCTCATTTATGGAAAGGGGCTCCCCCACTTTCCACCTGTGTCCCTGGGGCAGGCCAAGCACATCCACCCACTCCTCTTTCGCCACCTGTTCTCCCATGGTCGACTTCCTTTACAGTATAGTGTTGGAGAGAGCAGCCTCACATGATAACTCGGTTAAGAGTTTAGGCTCAGGACTCAGCCAACCCCTGAGTTGCAACCTACCTCTGCTCCTTAACCGAATAACCTTGTTTGAATTTCTCAACATCACTAAGCTTTAATTTCTCAGACTGAAAAATTGGAATGACCAGTTCTATCAGTGAATACAAATGAAGCACTTAGCGCATTCCTGAGACACAGGAGGAGGTGTGGGCAATCATGATGTAGGCTAGTCGCACTGCCTGGGTCGGGGGTTCACTCCAGGCACCCCTGCATTTACAGACATTCTCTAGATCCGGTCTAGAAAGCTAGTGTCATGATGTCTCTGTCCTGGGTACTTTCCTAGACATTCCCCTGTTTTGTTAGTCGCTGTGCTTTTTTATGTATATGTGCTGGTGATGACGCTACCGCTCATGGAATTGAAGTTATTGAATGGTGACCCAGCCAAGTAGCCGAGCTGGAATTTGAACCGAGGTCTGTTTAAAATGGGCTGTTTGTTTGGCATTTGAACCAGGTCCATTTGCTTCCTCCTCCCCTTTGCCCTATCAGGGCCTTGGGGGATGCCGGACACACAGAGCAGAGCTCCTTGTCACTTACTCTTGGAGCCCAGGGCTGATAAGGCACAACCTGGATCTGTATGGACTCGGGGTTTCTGGGGGGTGGGGTGGCGTCTCGGGGTGTCTCAGCCCGGGTGCTGTGAGGAGGGCTGGGAAGGTGTCCAGAGCACAGGCAAGCCACAGATGGATCAATCAGTTGTTGCTCCAGTGAGCAACATGGTGCCCACACCACACTGGCTCTGTGGGGGACGTGGAAAAGCAGGCCATGACCTTCCCTCGGGAGCTCGGCTTCACTGGGCAGAGAGAGCACAGACTCTGAAAGAGGGGGCCCACTTCACAGCAGACAGTGCAGCTCCCAGAGCTCTGGGCATTTAGATCCCCAGCCAGGGCACTGCCCTGGGAAGGGGCTCTTGCCAGGGACTGGAGGAGGAGATGAGGAAGAAAGACTGTCTGCATTCGACACCCTGCAGGATGGATAAGGTCCAGATGCTTCCTGAGCTCCTCCAAGGGGAAAAGACTTTAATTTTATTGCTATAGTCCCAGGATGTGTGACCTTGGGCAGGTTACTTACCCGTTCTGAACTTTAGCTTCCTCCTCTGCAATATAGAGGTAAGAGTACAACCCCCAGGTTTGCTGTAGGATTATATGCTCAATAAATGTTACTAAGATGATCATGATGATGGGGAGGGTGGTGATTAGAACAGGAGGTTGTGAGGTGACACACATGTTTCTGGCAGCTGAGGAAGTAAATCTGAGAAGTCCAAACGTTCCTTTCTAAAATTTGAAGGAGACCTTTCCCCTAGAATGTCCGGGTGAGATACAGAAACAGGAAAATCTTGGTAAAAGGGACAAAGCCACTTGGCAGTTTGACAATGTGACAAATACCTTGGGTAATTGTTCAGGGAATACTTGTTAAATTAATAGGTTTCCAAAAATCATTCTGAGCTGCATTGATATGAGGGATGTGGTAGCCTGGCCGTGGGTTGGCAGCTTCCTGCTGGAGCCAACTGCTTTGGGCTGTTAGGTGGGCAAGGCCACTGTCATGACCCAGGAGCTTCCCGAGGGACCCAAGTGGGGAATAAAAATACCCTGCACAAGCCTGAAGCTTCCCTATGCAGTGGCCCAAGGGACTCACAGCCTTGCAGACTCGGAGACTGTGGTTTTTTAATCACCATAATGCTCAGAGCTGATAGATCCTGTTTCCACTTTCCTGTTACCTACCTGAGCTTCCTGACTGTGTGGGTCTCCTGGAAGGCATGGAAATGAGGGAGAGTGGGAGGGGGCTGGAGGAGGCAGAGGAGGAGGGGGCGAGAGGCCTTGGAGAATTTGCTGGGTTTCAGAATGAAGCTGCCACATGTCTGCTGGGGAGTCGGTGCGAACACAGGGACATATATATCTATACCATGAGGGCTGTGGCAGCCCACACATGCAGAACATGTTGATGGTTAATAAATCTTAGGCAAAAGAACTGGGCTTTGGCTCAGATGTACTGGAGACTGAGGAAGAGCCTGCCATCTCGATTCATCTACAGAGGACAGTGCTCCCTACCTTTGCCACATCAAGCTGCACTGGGCCTCACAGCCTTAGCAGAGCTCAGATCACCCACGGCTGCCATGCTGCTTTGAAGGCCACCTCCCAGGACCAGCTTCTGGGGACACAGGACCCAAGGAGTCACACAGGGCTCCATGCTTTGAAGGGTCCCATGCTTCGTTTAATGTTCTGCACTCACTGTCTTGAAATCCTTACCAGTTTTTGCACCAGGGGCTCCCCATTTTCATTTTGCGCTGGACCCCATGAATTATGTATTAGTTCTGCTCAGCATACCAGTATCCCACACCAAGCACACCTTGAAGGAAGCTCTGTCTTAGGATATTGAAAATTTGTTAGATACATCTTTACGGCCAGTTTCATCTTTTTATTGATCTTGAAAGATGCAGAAGAACAAAGGTTTTAAAAACATAGAAGGGCAAAAAGAAGCCCATGAGACAATTTAGTGTAGGGAGCCAGAGTGCCAGTTCAAATCCCAGGGCTGCTGCTTCAAGCTGTGTGACCTTGGGGAAGTTGCTTGACCTTTCTGAGTCTCATTTTCCTCTTTGGTAAATTGGAGTAAAAACGGAATTTATCTCAATTAGTTGTTGTGAGAAATAAAGGAGTTTTTCTACTTAAGGAATGGTGAATATTTTAGTGAATATGTTTTAGTTACTGTTTTTTTTTTAAAGACAAAATTGCCATACATATTGTGATTGATTGTTATTTATTTAGTCCTTAATGGATGAGAAAAGCATACTCCCATTTAATCCTCACAACAGCACCATCAGATACTCACCATTGTCACCCATTGTTTTTACAGATGAGAAAACAGGCACAGAGAGGGTAAGCAACTTGTGCAAGGAAGCACAGCTGAGTCACAGGCAGACTTACATCCAGATGGCTGGATGGGCTTTGTGCTCTTCATACTCTACTTTTCTTTGTTGTGCAACTCACCAAAGCAGGGAAAGGAACCTCAGGCTGCGTTCATGGGGAAGGAAGAGAGGCTGAGCTCAGGTACGGATGGGAGGGTTGGCGAGGCTCAGGGAACACTGGCACAGAGACATCCAGCAGGCTGGGATCTCTCTCAGCTCCACCGTAGACACCGAGCTCTCCCCTGCATACCATGTCTCATGTGTAACCCACATTTCTTCATTGTCTAGTACAGCCCAGCCCTGGGCACAAATGTTGGGCTCCCTCATTCTTTCTTGTTGTCTCTGGTTTCATATTGAGAACAGAATAGTGCAGGCCTATGTCAACATTTTCACAAATCAGTCTCCCAACAGGTCAGGGCCAGGGCCAGATGTGATGACTGATTATGACCAGAAACCAGTGTGTGGTCTGTGGACAATAGTCTTGGCTAAGAGAAGAACTGTCCCTCGTCTGTGCCCTCACTGTCACCCCTATATTTCTTTATTACAGTTTAAAAAGGACTTAGAATGTACCTGGTGCTTTTTAATGGCACCTCACATATGCTAATAACCCCACAGGATACTAACACTGTCTCCATTTTACAAATGGGAAGACTGAGACTCACAGAGGTAGAGGAAATGACATGGGCTCTATCTGTAGAGCTTTTGCTCTTAACTCTCCCCCATTCTGTGTATGAAAGAGGCAACCCAAGTGCCCTGTCACTGGCTTCCCGCCTTGAGAATGCTCTAAGGACCCAGGTCCCTTGTGGCCAGGAAGCAAGGTTCTGTGACTTTCCCAGTATTTGTTCCCTGTAAGGAAACTCGGTCTCTGTGTGACCTCGAATGTCCTCAGAAGAGAGGCTCCCCTGAACTAATCTGTGCACGCTGACCAAGCAGCTCAGGGCGGCATATGGGGAACCTGGAAAGCTCCTCATTTTGTGAACATTCCTCTTTGGGGTGAAACAGGGTGAAATTTTAGTGTATAGATTCTGGAGCCAGACTGCCCAGATTCCAATCTTGGTAGCACCACCTACTGTGTGACCTGGGGCGAGTCATTTAACTGCTCTGTGCCTCAGTTTTCCCCATCTGTAAAATGGGGATTACAACAATGCCTATCTCATAGGGCTTTTGTGAGGATTAAATGAGGGGATATGTGTTAAGTGATAAGAACAGTGCCAGGCCCATCATAAACACTAAACAAGAGCCGTTTTCTTGTCGACTAGCTCAGAAAAGTTGAGCTCTTTTTAAAAATTTATTTACTTAATTTTTGTTCTAAAGATGGGGTCTTGCTCTGTTGCCCAGGCTGGAGCCCAGTGGCACAATCGCCACTCACTGCAGCCTCAAACTCCTGCATTCATGGATCCTCCTGCCTCAGTTTCCCACCGCAGGCAGTGCCACCAAGACCAGCTATCTTCCTGATACCTTTTCTCTCCCCTGAAAACATCCAATTTGTCAGCAGAGTCTGTCAAAGTGTATCGGCAAAGCATATCTCTTTGGAACACTTCCCCTCCTCACACTTGTCCGAGCACCACCACCTCCTAGCTGATGACTCCAGCCATCTCCTTTGTGATCTCCCAGAGTTCCTGCTCCTTTCTTTTCCACAGCACTATTTCACAAAGAAAGCCACTTCACAGGCCTCTGCTTTAAAGCCCCCCAGTGGCTTTTTGTCCTATTTAGAAGGAAATCTGAAGTCCCCACCAGGTACTGCAATACTCTCTGTGATCTGGCCTCTGTTTACGTTCCAGCCCTCACCTCCTCCTGTGCTACCCTCTTGGTCAGGCTCCAGCTCTTCACTGCCCCAGGGCCTTAGCACATGCCACCCTTTCTGCCTGGAATACATCTCCTTCATGTGCTTACAAGGCTTTGTCTTCCCATTCAGCTCCCCACTCAAATGTCACCTCCTTAGAGAGGCCTTCTCTGCCACCACCCTACCCCAGCAAGACACGATCTGATTGTACTATTTAAGAAGATCATTCTTCCTGCTTTGTGGAAAAACTCATCACTTATGCAGCACATTTGTTATTGCACTGTTTCTATGAAGTCCTGCTGGGCACCAGGCACCCCTGCATAAAATGATGTGAATTGTTCATTCATCTGCTCACTCAACAGGCATTGTGCTGGAAAAGGTGTGCAAGATCAAGATAGATGAGTAAATGGGACAGCCTGCTAGGAGGTCACGACCTGATCTAGAAGCTTATGTGATAGTTTTTTCATGCTGACAGCATTTCATAGCCTATAGCTTTCTGTGAAGAATGAAGTGGCTCCAACGAATGTCAGGAAGCCTGAGTTTGAATCCTGGCTCTAATGCTTGCTTGCTGTGATGCCTGTAGGTAAGTTACTTAACCTCTCTGAGCCTCCCTATCTCATAGCACAGCTGTTGGGAATAAAAAACATAAAGTATTGGGAAAGCATCTTGTATATATTAAGCAACAAATATAACTTGTTTGCTGCCTTATTTTTCTATGCTGCACACTCATTTGTCCTTTTTTCTTTATTCAAATGTCTTAACTTTGTGCACAGGGAATTGTACAGAGCAATGGCTAAGCTCATGCACTCAGAGCCTGGCTCCACCGCTCTATTAGCTGTGGGACTCAGGTGGGTTGCTTGCCATGTTTGTGCCTCAGTTTCCACATCTGCAAAATAAGAATAACACTCTATAGGGCTGCTGTGAAGGTTCAATGAGCTAATTCAAGAAACGTAGTTAGGTCAGTGGCACATAGTAAGTGTTTAAAAACGGTTAGTTTTACTGATGAAAATATGACTGAATTAAGTGCTTTCAGTAGTGGGTTCCATCCTAGACAAGAAGATTCAGGATTACGGAAGCAAGAGAGATACTGCTCAGCTCCAAGGACAGCTTGCGGAAATGATGGATGGGACTGAAGGATACAAGGCCAAAGTCAGCAACGTGGCACAGGACCTGTAGGTTCTCAAGTACAGAGGAGGGAAAGGAGGACCCTTGCCTGCATCCTGCATTGCTGTAGGCTCTAGAAGAGCAGAGCTTCAGGAATAGCCATGCCAAGGCCATGGAGCAACAGGGAGGGGATGGTCTCCTTCCCTCAGGGGTGTGGACTGCTGTCACGCCTGGTGACCCCCTCTGGAGTCATTCCCCCTTTACTGGACTTCCTCCCAGGTCCCTATCTCATCTCTTCATTCAAGCAGTGGATTTTGAGTGTGCACAAAGTCAAAGACCCTGCCTTATGCCCAGAAGTTTCAGATGCAAGTAAGCGTTGGCCTCCACACATCAGCGTAGTGGGGAATCAGATGATCAGCTGCCCCACTGCTCCCCTTGACGCAGAGGAGAGAACACAGGTCTTGTCCCATTGGACCAACACAGGGAGACTTTTCTCTCACAAGCCCAAGGCTATTGAAGGGACAATGGTCCACTTCAGCCTTCCTTGTCTTGCGAGATGCTACCAACCTTAAGAAGTAGAGTCAGGGGTCAGAAATGCAAAGTATGTGACGCTGCAATGAAGTCACCCATCAGGCAGGATTTCTTCCCTGGCCCTATGTTCTGGGCCAGCATTTTGCTCTATGCGGGGCTCTCCGGTTTCAACGGAGGGGCTTGTGCTATTCGGTCCCTCATCCGTGTGCTGGTGCCGTGCAGGACAGGGCTGGGGTGCAGCAGGCAGGAGAGCACACTTTAGCTTGTGGTTGGCTGTTCCCCAGGATCATGTTCTGAGACAGCTTTGCTTCCCAAGGTTTATGTGGATGGGTTCCTGGGAACAGCCCTTTTGGTGGGCAGTGGGGGAGCAGGATTCCGCAGGGGTAGAAGTGGGATGGTGATCATGACAATGGGTTCATCCAGTCCCAGGGATGGGTTGAGCCTTTGCTCCCCCCACATGGCCCGGCCTTTGGATAGGGGAGGCCTTCAGGGAAGGGGTGTGACCTTAGCCAGGGCAGCTCCCTTAGCTGAGGGTAATTCCCAAGGAGAGGCTCAACTGTGAACTGGCTGGGTTGAATGAGCATGGAGGGGGTGCCCTCACATCTGCCTCCACCTCAGGTCACATGGACAGGGGACAGCCTTGGCGCTGCCTCCTACCAGCAGAGAAGGTAAGTCAACCCTCTGGAACCTCATGTTCCCCGTTTGTAAAGTGGGGACAAGGACAGGAGGGGCTTCATGGGTTTGGCTGGAGGCGGAGTGAAGGACTGTGGGTGAAGCGCTAGTGTGGGGCTTGGCAGTGCCAGAGAAGGTGGTTCTTATCGCTCCATGACACAGCAGAGTGTCACACCTAATGCCAACCAGGGTGGGTGTGCTGGACGGGGTGGGGGGGGCAGGAATTCGGGGTGGGGAGGAAAGTAGCCAGGAAAGCGTCTCACAGCTGCAGACAGTCGCCCTTTGATGAAATAGTAGTTCCTGGCCATAGAGGCAAAGAAATGGGGGAGGGAGGTGCCACGCAGATGGGAGGAACGGGAACCAGTCCAGGGACAGCAAAGAGCCCACGGCTGCCAGGTGGTCCCTGTGTTTTGGGGTCAGTGCCAGAGCCCCCTCCTTTCTTCCCCCACACTCCTGCACAGAAAACTGTAGTTTACTAGCCTTCTGCTTCTGAAGGTGCCGTTCAGCCTTTCTGCCATGTTCAGCACAAGAGAGAAAAGATGCAAAGCCCGGTAGGAAGAGTGGGAAAGCGAGCTTCCAAGGGGCTAAACATAAGCCCTGTTAGCACAAAGAGATTCAAAGGGCAGTGACCCCACAGTGGCTCCAAGAAAAGCCCTCAGTTGTGACAAATCCCTCTAACTCGTGGAAAGCTGTGGTACACTTGGGCACCAGGGTGGGCACCAAACAAAGCTCGGCTGGTGGCTCTGTCCAAAGGATACTATTAACCAGACTTGGTAAATGCACAGTCAATTGCCTTGGGCAGAAAGAAGGTGAGGTCAGCTCTGAGCCCATCACTTTAAACAAAAGATACATATATATGTTTACACACACCTGTATATGTGTGTCTATTCCTTATTCTGAAAAGCAGTTTTAGAGTCACAGCTCAAGTGAGAGGAAGGTACAGAGATTTACTACGTCCCTCTGTGCCCCCCTAATGGGCACAGCCTCCCCCTTATCAGCATCCCCACCAGAGCGGGACATTCTTCACAACTGAGCACCTACCCTGACACTTCATTAACACCCAGAGTCACAGTTCCATGTTAGGGTCCATTGCTCTTTTGTTGTTCAAATTAGACAGATCAGCCTTAGAGAGCTGTTCTCCCTGGATTCTGCAGAAGGGATGAATGGATGAAAGTAACTAATTAATTAACCAATTAGTTTATGCAATAAACACAGATTGAGCATCTTGTATATGCTAGGCACTGCTGTCACTGGATTAAAACTTAAAAAAAATGATAATAATGGGCGGCGCCTGTGGCTCAGTGAGTAGGGTGCCAGTCCCATATACCGAGGGTGGCAGGTTCAAACCCAGCCCCTGCCAAACTGCAACAACAACAAAAAAATAGCCGGGTGTTGTGGCGGGCGCCTATAGTCCCAGCTGCTGGGGAGGCTGAGGCAAGAGAATCGCGTAAGCCCAAGAGTTAGAGGTTGCTGTGAGCCGTGTGACGCCACGGCACTCTACCCGAGGGTGGTACAGTGAGACTCTGTCTCTACAAAAAATAAATAAAATAAAATAATAATAATAATAATAAACCAAAACCCCAAATTCCCAGTCTAAGAAGTCAGGCCAGTGTGTTCCTAGAGCAGGGAGGAGTGTGACGGTACCTTCTAGGGGTTTATTGGCCACACTTTTTTGATCTGGGAGCTGGTTACACACATGTTCACTTTATGCAGTTTAATTGAGTTACATGCCTACAACACGTGCATTTCTCTGTATGCACGTTACACTTTAACTTTTAAAAAGCTAAAAGAATTTAAAATCTCTAAGTACTAAGAAGATGATTCTCTTTCCCATGTGCAATTAATAGAAAACCACTGTCCTTAAAATATGTATAAGGAAGTCTGAAAATTTCTATTTTTTTCCATGATGGTGACTTTAATAAGATCTCAAAATGTCAAATCTCATTTTTAAACCATTTTCTCTCTCTACTTTCCTCCTCCCACCCCATATTCTTATCCGAAACACATGGTTACTTTGCTATTAATTCAGCCCTTCCTGGTTAATAAATTTCTTGAGGTCACTATCTTCCTGGAAATGAAATTCTTTTTATTTTATTTCATTTATTATTTTTTAGAGACTGGGTTTTGCAATGTTACCCAGGCTGGGTTTATGCCTCCTACCGCCTTGGCCTCCAGAGTAGCTGGGACTACTGGAACCTGCCACCACACTCAGCAGGAACTGAAATTCTAATGAAGGAAAAACAACCCAACCGTTCCATAAACAAACACAGAAAACAAGTGAACTGCAGACAGCCATGAACACAGTCAAGGGAATAAAACAGGAATTGGGATACGGAGCAGGCGAGGAGTGGGAACAGTAAGGGAAGTTTTCCTGAGAAGGTGACATTAAAATAGAATACTAAATGATAAGAAGAGGTCAGCTGGGTGGCGCCTGTGGCTCAAAGGAGTAGGACGCCGGCCCCATATGCCGGAGGTGGCGGGTTCAAACCCAGCCCCGGCCAGAAACTGCATTAAAAAAAAAAAAAAAAAAAAAAAAAGAAGAGATCAGCTATAAGAAGAGCTTTCTAGGTAGTGGGGGTGCCAGAGTCAGGGGCCCAAGAGTTTTCCAGAGTGTGACATAAAGGTAGGTGTGGCTGGAGAGGAGGGGACAGGGAGGAAGTGGTAGAAAGGAAGCTAGAGACGTAAGTGTCAGGTAAGAAACAGACGTGAGACAGGTTGTTTTCAACCCCTGCTGCATCTTCCAACCTCTTGGAGAGCTTTGAACAAATACCACCAGGAAGCCACCGTGGTGGCAGATTCCGATTCAGTAGCTGTCACTGGCTGTGGTTCTTACAAGCTCCCAGGGGTGCCAAGGCTCCTGGTTCAGGGACCACGTTTGAGAAGCATGGTTTTGTGCTGCGAGAAGAAGCTTATTTTTATAGACCCCCGGGAAGCCATTGGAAAAGCAGACAGCTAGCACGACCTTATGGATGTTTTCTTTCTTTCTTTTTTTTTTTTGCAGTTTTGGCCGGGGCTGGGTTTGAACCCACCACCTCCAGCATATGGGGCCGGCGCCCTACTCCTTTGAGCCACAGGTGCCGCCCAGTGGATGTTGATGTTTTCAAAAGATTACTGAGGCTACAAGGTGGAAATGGATTGGAGGGAGAAAAGAGTGGAAGCGAGATTGACTAGTGGTGAGGGTGGGAAAGCGGCTAAGTTACCGCTGCTGTCCATCTGGCCTGAAGCCCCAGGGGTTCTGGGCATTGGGATAGTAGGAGTGAGGTTAGAAACTCACAGTGTCTTGGGCGGCGCCTGTGGCTCAGTCGGTAAGGCGCCGGCCCCATATACCGAGGGTGGTGGGTTCAAACCTGGCCCCGGCCAAACTGCAACCAAAAAAAAAAAAAAAAAAATAGCCGGGCGTTGTGGCGGGCGCCTGTAGTCCCAGCTACTCGGGAGGCTGAGGCAAGAGAATCGCCTAGGCCTAGGAGTTGGAGGTTGCTGTGAGCTGTGTGAGGCCACAGCACTCTACTGAGGGCCATAAAGTGAGACTCTGTCTCTACAAAAAAAAAAAAAAGAAACTCACAGTGTCTAAGACGTAAATCTAGAAGCTTCACCTATGTCATCTCATTAGATACTCAGAACTATTCCCACGAAGAATAACTCACTTTCAAACCCAGATCTGTCTCCAACCAGAGAGATCTCAGAGAACAGAGAGGGAGGTGCAGCTATGGAGAAGGACAGAGGACCAGAAGAATAGGCAGTTGTTTTAAATGGCAAGAAAATGATCATTAATGTCTCAACTCTTTTGTTGCCAACTAACGGTGCTCTCCTGGGTGAGAGAATCCAGGCTGTATGCCAAGATGAATGAAGAAAGTATGATATTCATTTGGAGGCTGGATAATGCTGGATAGAGAATAATTCTCCTAGCTCCCTTCCCTGCCTTGGGTGATGCCTTCAAACCAACCCCTGTACCTCCGAGAGAGAGGGAGTCATGAGTCAGAGGCACAAAGGAAGCAAAGGAGACCTCAGGGGATGGGGGACGCGCTGTCACGGCAGTCCAAGGCCCTTCTCTGCCTGCACATTTTCTGTGATCCTTTGGAGCTGTGGGACACCGTGCTTGTCCTGGCACCGCGTAGAGAAGTTGACTGAGTTGGGTCATTCTGCCTCTGATGGTTTGCTAAGTTCCAGTTTTAATTCTTCAGCCTCTAGAAAATGTAGACTCCAGCTTGCCTGGAAACCCATTGACCCAGGAAAGAACTAAAAGGGGATGTTTTAGTAAGACAAAACAATCCAATGTTATCCAAATTTTCTGTTATGTAGGACACTGTTCTAATAAAAAGGGCTCATGAACCCCACATAATTGAGTTGTCGTGCTTTTTCTATCAAAAAGAGGGTACAGATACCAACATCCCAAACTGGCAGTCCTGCCAGAGGACATATTTTGGTTGGCTTTTGCAGTGTTTTGGAAAGATTGACAATCATAGCCAACATTTAAAAACCTGTAGGAGTTCACGCAAAAATCTAGATTTCTGGTTTATCCAAAAAGCGAACCCACATTCCTAAAACAGGCCACGTGATTGTCAGTTCACCAGAGTCCTCACTCAGCCCTCTCTCTCCTATGTAATCCCCCTGGCCTCTGTAGGCACCTGATTAGGACCCCTGTATACAGATTCTAGAACCCATTGTTTGCTCCATGAGGTCCATGGCCCACAAATTGGGAGCAAAAGACCAACTTTTTATGTGGGTTGTAAAAGCAGTTTGGAAGCAGTTCAGATCAAAGGCCTTAGTCATCGCTCAAAAGAAGACTCTACAAAGTGAAAAATAAACATAGAAATAACCACGGCCTTCCATCTGGAGCCCTTCTTTGATGTTAGTGGTCTCTGATTCTCAAAGTGGGTAAGTTGTACACACAGTACTTTCAGGTTTTGATCTCTTCAAGCAAAAGGACTGCAAGTCCTTCATGTAACATAAGAAGTGTTATTCTAGGATACATCGTTCTAGCGTGTATGTGTGTGTGTGTGTGCGCGCACGCGCGCACGTGCAGCCAACTTGATTCAAACTTGATGAGCAGCAAATTGGTTCAGGCACACTTCTCTTCCCTTACTCTCCTCTGCTCCCCAAATTTCGAGGAAGGCAATACAGAAATATAATTCAAAAGCTTTTAAAGTATGGCTATCTTCAAGGAAGGAGAAGTCTAGAATGAACCGTGTGATACCAGATTCAGACTGGAGACATCAGAATGAAGTCTTGTTTCTCTTACGGAAGATACAGACGGACAATGATAGAACTAATTATAAATATGTCCATATACATGAATTAGTATACACACATATATTTCCAAGCTCTGTCCATGGAGAGGACCTAGCTGCCATGCTATCCATCCCAGTAGTGATGAGCACATCCAGGACCCAGATCTTGGTATCTAACACCATTATCCAATCAAAGGAACCAAGGATCCTTGGAAAAAAAGACTTCTTCCAGCACCGAGACAGAGAATAAACCAAGTGTGCTTGGAGCATCTCATAGTGCCAGAAATCAAGGACGTGTCCAAAATGCAAACCATTGGGTGTATATCAAAGGGACCCAGGAGTCAGCTGAAAGAGCTCCCAAGGCCAAGGTGGAACGATTTGAGCAAGAAAATAAACAGTGCAGTAATGAATTAAAGCCTAGGGCTTAAAGCAAACAGTTATGAGATCATACTGATAAAAATAAGGGAATAAATAAATAAGTAAATGGGGGAGGATAGACAAATCTTCTTCTGCACAGAAAGATTCCAAATAATTTCTGTAGATCACAGCCCCCTCAAGGAAGTGGAGTTTAATTCTCTGCTCCTTTAGTGTGGGCTGTGCATAATGACTACCTTCCAAAAGTACACCAGGGAAAGGAAGAAAAAAAATAAAAAGAGTAAGTCCGCAGTGGAGAAATCTGATGGACACTACTTCACCCAGATGATGAAGGTTAACGTCATGAGTGGTAGGTCATGTGGGCAGCATGTACCCTTGATATGGTGTGATGAGTAGGGCTTTTTTTTTTTTTTTTTTTTTTTTTACCTCTGTGATCTTCTTCCTCCAAACCTATATAATCCCTGGTGTAATCGTGAGGAAATCAACAGCCAAAGACAGATTGAGGGACATTCTACAGAATATCTACCTAGTATGTCTCAAAACTGTCAAGGTCATCCAAAACAAGGAAAGTTTGAGAAGCCATCACAGCCTAGAGGAGCATCAGGAGACACACTGACTAAATAGAATACGAGATCCTGGAACAGAAAAAAAAGATGTTAAGTAAAAACTAGGGAAATCAGGAAAAAGTATAGAATGTAGTTAATAATCATGTATCAACATTGGTCCATTAGTTGGAACAAATGTATCATGTTAATTTAGGATCTGAACAACAGGGCAAACTGGATGTGGACAGGAACTCTCTGTACTAGCGTGCAGCTTTTCTGTAAATCTGAAATTATTCTAGAATACAAAAGTTTATTTAAAAATATGCTAATCTTTTGATTCAGTAATTTCAGTTCTAGAAATTGCATCATAAGGAAATCATTATGAATATGTGTAATGATTTTTTTTATAATGAAGTATAAGTGTATATGTGTGTGTGTACTGTTTTGTTTTGTTTTGTTTTGCAGTTTTTGGCCGGGGCTGGGTTTGAACCTGCCACCTCCAGCATATGGGGCCGGTGCCCTACCCCTTTGAGCCACAGGCGCCGCCCTGTGTCTATTGTTTTTATTTGAAAGCAAACTAAGTAGTCAATAACTGGCCACACTGGCTCACACCTATTTCAGCACCTTGGAAGGTTAAGATAGGAGGATCACCTGAGACCAGGAGTTTGAGACCAGCCTTGGCAATATAGTGAGACCCCCAACTCTACAAAAATTAAGAAAAATTAATCAGGACTGGTCGTACCTGTCTGTCATCCCAGTTACTTGAGAGGCTAAAGTGGGAAGATCACTTGAGTGCAGGAGTTTGAGGTTGCAGTGAGTTATGATTGTACTATTGCACTCCAGCCTGGGAGACGAAGACCCTGTCTCTAAAAAAAAAAGCTAATAACTAAGAGTAAACTAAATAAGTTATGGTATATTATACAATGAAATATCAGCTACTCATTAGATGATGCAGTAAAATAATTACTGATGTAGGACAGATGATCACGACATTTTAGTAAATGAAAAGTACATTACAAAAAATGAACACTATAATTCCAGGGTTAGCTCTTATTTTTAAGGGCTAACCACATAGAGTAAAAAATGTAGAGGTATATACCTGATGGGCATTATCTTTGGGGTAAGAGAATATGAGAATTATTATGACTTGTTACTTTTTAACCAATTTTTATTTTCTAATTTTTCTATAGTGAATAATGCATTGCTTCTATAGAAAAAGAAAAGCAATTATGTATATAAATATATTTTTTAAAAGAAAAGAAGATACATCAGGCCCAAGCCATGGACCCCCTTTCAGCAGCTTTGGGGTAGGAACCAATCTTCTCCCTCTCTTGAGGCCTCTAAGGAAATAGAAGGAGACTCTTTCCAGTGCAAGGGTTTTCTTGCTGACTATATTTGGGAAACAGAGAACAAAGTGATTCACGTGGGGTGGAGACATTCTAGAAACTTGAAGAGCTCTCCCTACAGCCCCTGTGTCCATCCCTCTAGGTTTCCTTTCTTCAATGACTCTCAGAAGGCTCCGTCTCAGAGGCTTACAGCATGTCAGAGCTAAGCTGCCGAAACTCTAGTCCAAAAGAGGTTTCTGTTTGTTCAAGCTGTCAAGTCTGAAGGATACTTCAACCTGCCCAGTGGATAGTAGGTTCTCAATAAACACTGTTGAGTGAGCGAGTGAGTGAATGGATGCATGGCTGGTCCGCTTGCTCTAAGCCCTCTCTTATTCACCGTTGTAAGTCAAGAGGGCTTTGGCTTTGTTTTCTGAAAGCTCTGCTACCCGTAGCATACCATTTCTCACCTCACTGGTCTGCAAGAGTCCTCAGAGCAGCTTTAAAACAAGATGCTGCTGAGGACTTGAAGTGGGTCCAGAGAGAGCAGACATCAGTATTTTGAAGCCCTTTCCAGGCAGCCTCCCATGTGGCCAGGACTGTGTGATCCCCTCCCACCTAGTTCAAGGTTGGATAGGGGACCCCAGTTTTCCTAGGCTTGGGCAAGTTCATGAAGGGAACACCCTGACCTTTTGCCCTGAGCTGGAGGGACTGCATTCATTCCTTTGTCAATAAAACTCATTAATGATGAAAACGTGTTTCTATTTGCCAAGTCTTGGCCAAGTGTATTCTCAAGACCTAATACCTCTAGATAAAAGAGCCCCTGTAGAGACTCCCCAGTTAGTTCTTTCCCCCTTCCAGAAGCTCTGGTGCTTTTTACTTCTTCTGTATTCCTTTCTAACTTCTAATAAAAATCCCACCTTACCACTGATCTGTGGTCCGTGGGTTCATTCTTCGAATCCCCAAGACCAAGGACCTACTGAAGAGGAAGAAGTCCTGGTCTCATGAGGACAGACGTGCCTGGTTGCACCGTGTCGATTGCAGACCCTGAGTAACTGGCAGACTGAATAGATGATGAAGCACTTTCTGGTCCAGGGCATCACCCCCTTAGAACTTTTGCAACTCTCATAGGCACCAGCAGCCCCTCTCTCCTCTCTTGGATGGTATTTTAAGAAGCCTTATTTTATAAGAGAAGATTAGTTTAATTTTCAGACACAGTAGTAGTTTTCATATGTACCAAGGAATGAAAAGGGTTAACTTTTTAATATCTCAAGAGGAGGGAAAATGGTTACAGGGGAGCCTGTAGATCTTGAAATATCCGCAGGATGAACATGCATCCCAGCAAGCCCAGACCTTCCTTTCCGGAGAATGGTCCAGGAGTGTCTTCAGAGATAACAATAGCATCGCCACAGCCCCGTGAGCTGCTTCTTTGCAGCTCTTATCTCAACTGTAATTGATTAATTTTTTGTGCGCCGCTGGGTGTCTGGTGGAGGAAGAGGCTTAATTTTGTTTTCTGCAAGAGACACGGTTGGTATGCAGGTCTAGAAGAGATGGAAGTTCAGAGGACAAATTTACAAAAAAAGAGGAGGAGCTGTCAAGTTGTGGAAGTCAGAGCCGATTTGCTAGGCTAATGGTGTGGGAGGGCAACGCCGATCCCTAAGTGGAAGGAGTAAGGTCATTGAGAGGGAATGACAACTCTGAGCTGGTGGACCCTGAGGGGCTCCTGACCTTGTTCCCCTTGGAGCAGACTTAAACTTGAATCTAAAGATTTTCATGTCTTACTGTTCCGATGCACCTGGCGCAAAACTGTCCTGCCTAGAGGCAGTAGAGTGTGATAGTGAAAGGGGATGTCTCTCTCTCTCTCTCAAATCCTGGCTCTGCTGCTTATTAGCTGTGGCCCAGGAGGGTTACTTAACCACTCCAAGCTTCATTTTATCATCTGTAAAATGGAGATAATACCTATCTCTTAGAGATCTCTTAAAGATTAAGTGAGTTAATGTATGAAACACACTCAAAATAATATCTGGTCCATAAATCCCGAAATTGTTCAATAAATGTCACTTGTTTTTATTATTCACCTTTTAAGGAGTGACAGCAGCCTACTTAGAAATAACACTATCTTTAGAGACAGATCTAGCCTGCATTGGCACCAGGGGTAGAAAGCTGAAGGTCTATTTGGAGTTTCCCCATCCCAGAAGCACTAGGGCAATTGGCAAAGTGAAAGGCCATTCTGAAGCTAGCATCTTGGTGGAAGTCGTGACACCTTGTAGCCTCCATGGAGCACATCTAGGATCCAGTTCAGTCTGGAAGTCTTGGGAAGTCTGGACTGACCACTTAGACCTCAGAGCCACCTCAAAGAGAGACCCAAGGTAGGAGAGATTGGATTTCCTGCTAAGGGATAGCTAGAGATCTAGGACATGGCCTCCAGGGGTGCTCCTGAGAAACCACGAGTCAGTGCAGAGGACAGGGGCACAGCTGTCCTCCCCCATGTGCACATGAGGGCAGTTACCATGCCTACCTGACACCACTTCAACCCCCAGCCCCCAGCACCTAGTGCACACTTGCTGTCTATCATCAGAATGAATGAATGAGTGGGTAAAGTGCAATAGTTCTCAAGGTCCTTTAACAACTAGTATCTCGATTAATTCTCACAATGGCCGTATAAAATAGGCAGGCCAACAATCACCTCTCTAATTTTGCCAGACAGACCATCACAAGACTCTTGTGATTGGTGAGATTCCAGACCTCATGTCCTCAAATCCATCACTGCTCTTTCAATGGCATCTTCTTTCTAAAATATCTTTTGTTTGTTTTGCCAGCAGTTAAGGACAACATAGTTTTATCATCATCATCCACCTAGACTTTCTGGAGTGTGTAAGTCACTTGACCTCCTTGCCAAGTGTCCCCTGGTCATAAAGATAATTATCTCCTCCAGTGCCCTGGAACCTAGACCTTCTGCCTGTGGGAGCAGACAGATTTCTCCCTCTGCCTGTGGGCAGCATTAATGAACAGCGGCTGGGAACCCCAAAGGTTTGGCACAGGAAGCGCTGCTGCCAGCAGAGATGGTGTTGTGTCCCTTCTCGTTGGCTGATTCAGGGGATTTCTCCCTCCCAAGCCAAGGGGATGCTGCCCTGGCTACCTGGAGGGGAGACCTTCTGGGGCCTTCTTCCAGTGCCTTTTCTTAAGAGTTTGCAGATAAGCAAAAGGAAGCAATTTTACTAACTGCATAGATTTTTCTTCCTGACCCTGCACCTACGATCGGGTGCACAGCACCAGGTTGTGGGGAGAATACATCTTTTCAGAAATAACAATTTTTTTCAGAAGGGAGATAAGGCAAGAGCAATTTCCTATGAAAACACATTCTTATAGCCAAGGAAGAATCGGGAGGAAGAGGATGCAAAGGGATTAGAAAGAAAAACAGTTCATATGTTGGTCTGGAAGATTCAGGGTTTTTTCCCCCATGTTGTTTTCAGTATGGATCCCAAAATCAGATGCAAGATCTTGGGTGTGAGCAAGGACTTCTCCTTTCTACTTTTCCCCTGGCTCTTTCTGCAGGTGCTCAAGAATATTTGCTGACTGCTGCTGGGCAGATAGTTTTGTTCTCAGCTTTCTCAAGCTGAAACAGAAATGGAACCAGATCAGAGAAACAACCAGATCTCTGTTCCATACTATTTTGCTGTCAGTTGTAGAGGGTATCGCAAGAATATTATTACTAATAATAGTGTAGCTTTGGATTGTACAAGTGAGGTTCTTTTTTTCTCTTCTCTTCTTCTTTCCTTCCTTCCTTCTTTTTTTTTTTTTTTCACTCTACTTCCCTGGCTAGAATACGGTGATACCATCTCTTAGCTCACAATAACCTCAAATTCCTGCTCAAGTGATCCTCTTGCCTCAGCCTCTTGAATAGCTGAGACTATAAGGGTATACCATCATGAACAGCTAATTTTTTAATTTTATCTAGAGATGGGGTCTCACTATTTTGCCCAAGCTGGTCTCAAATTCCTGGCCTCAAGCAATCCTCCTGCCTCAGCCTCTCAAAGTGCTAGGAATACAAGCATGAGCCTCTGCTCCTGACCATGACGTACTTTTTATTTGTATAAATGAGAACAGGTTTTATTCTCATTCAGTTACACTTCCTTGAATGGGAGGAGGGAAAGTGGAGGGAGCAACGCTAATGTTAACCCTTTTGCAGATAAGGAAACCGAGAGCCCTGGGAGGTCAAAGGAACTTGTTCTAAGATTCATAGCTGCCAGGTATAGAGGTAAGATCCAAAAGTCCATGCTCTTAACTAGGTGTCAAGTAGAGTGATAAAGCTAAAGAGAACCAGAGAATGAACGGAGTTGTGGGACCCTGGAGGTCGTCTAGTCCAATCCTCTCGTTCTGTAAAGAAGAAAACAGAGCTGCCAAGGGCGTAATCTATTTCAGGGCACAGAGTAAGTTAGGGGCACACCTGAGACTAGAACTAAGATTCTGCCTCTTCCAACAGAGAGTCAAGTAATTTCTTGACAGCTCCACGACCTTAAAATCCAAGGAACGAGGACTTCTAGGCATAGGAGGGGACCCTAGAACCTCAGTGGCCAAGATCTGAATGGCTAAGTCTACACAAGCTATTATCCAGATGTTTCCAAGAGATAATGAAATGGACTTGACATTCAAATGACTGGAGACAGTCTTGCCTTCTCCCCGCTGGCTTTCAGGCCTTCTCGTCAAACACCTTTGTTTGGTTTCCTTCCCAACACACTGGTCTTCACATCCCCTCTGTTCTTTCCCATTCCCTATTATATCTGGGGGAGTTTAAGCCCTTTCTCCTAATCCATCTTATTTTTCAGGATTAATTTTTGGTTCATTCTGGCTCAGATTTTACCCAAATTTCTTAGGACTGACTCAAAGGAAAAAGCATTTTGTTAAAATAACTGCGTTGCTTTTAAACAATTTGTCCTCCTACTCACTTTTTCTTTTTGGAAGACAGAAACTGAATATAGATTTGTGGGAGAGAGATAAAGAGGGAACCGGAGAAAAGGAGTAGAGAGAGGAAGAAGGGGAGAGGAGAGAAGGGCAGGGAGAGAGAGCAGGAGAAAGAGGAGAGAAGGGAGGTCGGGGCTGCAAGGAATTTGAGCTCCAGGGGTGATGCGTGGACCCTTATCCATTTCTGGTTGTCCACAAACTATGACTGAAGACCAGGAACTCGTGTTTATGTCAGACAGGAATCAATGCCCTGTTCCCTGATGATCCGTCGTTCCTAAACAGGTAGTTTCACTTAACAAAGGGGAGGAAGGTCCCTCTCAGGGCACCCTCAAGAGGGCCTGGGGAAGCTGGTGGCCTGAACCCAGAAGGATGGGACAGACTGAACTCAACGCAGGGATTTCTGCTGACTCCGTTTCTCCATTCATGACTCCCCCCGATTGAAAAAAAAATCAAGCTGTTTGGCACAGCGGGACGGTACATGCATATTCAAATCCCTCCCTCCCAGCACTAAACTTAGCTGCCACCTTGCTCATCCCGAATGCCTCCTCCCCCGCATGCCTGGCTATCCGCTCCACCTGTGCCCAGAAGCGGGTCTCATCTGTTACCTCAACGTCCTTCCCTCTGTTTATAACCCACCATGTGCCCCAGTCCCCACTGACTCACCCCAAAACAACGCACTCCATTCTTCCTTCCCCCAAAACCCATCCTCTTTCACTGTTTCCTTCACACCTCACCCCCCACCCCCGACTGTATTGGGTTTCTCACCTCCTGTGTCCGCTCTTTGATACTAACAGCTGACACTTAGGTCAGCTGCAAGGTGACCAAGCTGCCATAAGTCCTGTTGAATGCACCCCACGTGTTATCAATTCACCGATCCTTACCACAGCCATCTGAGGCTGGCTCTGTTATTATCTCACTCCCCTGCTTTCTTTTTAGCAGATAAGGAAACTGAGGAACAGAGGAGTTATGTAACTTGTCCCACCTCACACAGCCACTAAGTGATGGAAGCAGGTCTTGAACCCAGAACAATCTGACTCCTTGTTCTGCGCCCCTAATGATTAGGTCATCATAACTCCATTCATAAATAGCAACTGCCTTTCATCAACAGAGTTTTTCTAAGAAGGATCCTGAAGTGGACATTCATTTCAGACCCAGGTCCTCATAGAGACCTCCGTCTTCCTCCCCTGAAGAATACAGTTTCCACTCTCACTTGATTATTTCAGCCCATATGGTTTGTCCTCAGTTGACGAGATAGAACAGCTACAGCTGAATGCTGGCTGTAGCGCGGTCTTTAAGCGCATTGTCCACAGTAGCTGCCGGAAGTAGAGTTGAGAGGAGCCATATCCAGCAAGGGTTGTGGGGGTGCAGGCTGCCCACTACTCCAGGAGGTCTGGGTGTCCCTCTGGTTCAAGCCAGATGAGCAGTGATGAATCACAGTGTTGTCATCGACAACAGCAAACATCAAACAATGACATGGCCATTGAGGGCTCACTGCATGCCAACACTGTGCTAAATGCTTGATCAATTATAACCTCATTTGATTCCCATAACAACCTTGTGGGGGAGGTTCTATTACTTTGCCCATTTATATAGGAAGAACCGAGTCCCAGGCAAGTGAGGTGACATTGCAGAAAGAGGCAGACCTAGCACTCAACCCATCCTGTGTCGTGCTCCTAAACACTGTCTCCCAAACACCATTGCTCCTCTGCCATCTGTCACCATGGAGGGCAACATACTTTACTATGTGATACATTATCCTCTTAGGAAGGGAGACATTCCCATCTGATCCACCAAAGAAAGTTGGGTCTACCTACAATTTCTAAATTTTATTTATCTTAGCTACTGTTTATTGAATGCTTGCTATGTGTCAGGGGACTGTGTGATAAACACTTTACATAAATTATTTTGCTTTACTCTCAAAATAACCCAGGGCTACCATTATTATCCCCCTTACAGGTGAAGATACTCAAACTCTGAGACATTAAGTAATTTGTCCAGGGACAAAGCTTGGGGCCTGGTTGCCAGCTCCGGTCAGCTGCCTGCAAGCCTGCTTAGCCACCAGCTTTTCCTGCATCCTGAGTGCTGCACACATGAAATTGACCAGGCTTCCCTTAGTCAAGGGACTGCGTGCGGAAGCTTGGTTTGCAGCCAACCTTATGAGCCAGGCTTAGCAGAAAGGTATTCATGATGCTACGCATATTTAGACTCATGCTCAGCTCTGTTCTATGACCGTATTTTCCTTTCCGGTCTAATTTAAAAATTAACCTATCTTGCCTTATTTCGTGTAACTAGAAACTTTCTTCAATCCTTTCTGGAACAAGATGGTTATATATCAACAAGTATATTGCATGCTTGATGATTCAAAATGTTAATTCGAATGTTGACTTCTTTGAATGTCCCAGTTGAGCTTCTGCCAATACTAGGCCTTTGGTATCTTTGGTGGTCTTTGTCTTAACCTCATACCTGTCCTACTAGGGCCCAACCTCCATAACAATACCCCAGGACTGGGCTTCCCCCCTTTCTTAGTCACCACCCCAAATTTTTCTTCCAACTTGAGCCTTCTCTGCAAGAAAACAGCTTGCAACATTATTGAATGTTTCTTGTATTCTTGGTACTGTTCTGAGACATTTTATAAGAATTAACTCATTTGGTCCTCACAATAACCCCATCAGGTAGTGATTACCCCATTTCATAGATGAGGAAACTAGGCATCAAAGAATTCAGTGAATAAGGTTCTCCAGTTTATAGGTAGTGGAATGAGGCAGTCCGCCTGCACAGCCCGACTCCCTAACCACACCATGTTCTGCCATCAGCAGCCAGGAGAGCAAAAGGGAGGCCTGTGTGGACCGACCCCAAGTGCCTCTCAGAGTGAGCCCTGCAGGAAACTACAGGACATGGAGACCCGGGCACCAAGGGCTTCCTGCAAGTGGGTAGCCACCCATGGTGTTGATGGCTCGGGCTCACAAGCTCATCAAAACCCTCCAAAATGCAAGGTTCCTACTCCTGTCAAATTGAACCTGCTTTGCAGATTTCGGTTTCAATCCTGCCAACTTGAAAGTTTTAGCATTTCAGCTGTTTCAGAATTATAAAAGCCTACAAAATGCTAAGGTGCTTTTTTTAGAGTTAAAAAAAAAAAATGTGTCTTTTCCCCACCATCACATAACAATCTGAAGGAATTTTTTTTTCTTTTGAAGATTCTTGCCAAATGTGTATTTTTAAAGATTGCATTTGGCCAAAGACCAGAAGTGGAAAATCTGAGAGGAACGTTGAGGAAGTTCTAAGGTGATTTCACAGAGGAGGAGAGGGGAAGCTCTTTCCTTTCTGCAAAGCCCTGGGTTGGTTGGGGGGATGCTGTTTACTTGAGCTTTCTTGCCATCTTTGTCGACAGAGTGCTTCATTAGGACACGGATACTTCAGCTGGGTGGCCCAGGGGACTTTGGGGCTGCAACGTTAGCCAGGAAAGACTACCATTGCTGTAAGAAAAGCTTGGACAACTGTCATTCAGAAGCTAGATAGCCCCTCAGTGGAAAAAGTCACTATACCCCTTGGATCAGGCCAGAGATCAATTCTCCCTAATTAGGTGTCTTGGGGTGCGTGTGTGTGTTTATGTGTCACAGACTCTCTCCCACTGTGAATCAGCTCAATCATCATTTTGCAGTATTTCAGCTTCAGATTGCAAACATCCACCAACAAATAGGAGCCTTGCTTTCTAACGAGCTGGGATGTGTGGAAAATAGAATCACTCACACTAGTAGTGAGCCACAGATGTTCCATGGAGACAGCAGGCTGTGCCAAGCACTGACAGTATGTGTGGCCCTGAGACCGGATGCGGAATCTTGCCATGAAAGTGTTGCCCACAGAGCGGAGAAGATAAAGGGAGAAGGCAGCGGGTATGGAGTCTGCCTCCTTTCTCCAAAGGCCTGGCCTTCCGTACGGCTGCATGACACACATTTAGAAATGGTCTAGGAAGCGGAATGTTTAAATTTGAATAACTGCCGCCAAGGCCTTCCAAAGCAAAGGGAAGAGATACTCTTAAGAAATTGCAGAGCACTGGGTTTAAATTCCAGCTCTAACACTTAACTATTTGAGTGCCCTTGGCAAGTCACTTAACCATCCTTATAAAGAGAACAGTGATAGGACTTAGTTGTTGGGTCGTTGTGAGGATTATTAAATGAGATTGTGCGAACCAAGGTCTTAGCACAGTGCCTACTCATAGCAAATGTTCAATAAACAATAAGCTACCGGGCGGCGCCTGTGGCTCAGTCGGTAAGGCGCCGGCCCCATATACCAAGGGTGGCGGGTTCAAACAGAGCCCTGGCCAAACCGCAACAAAAAAATAGCCGGGCGTTGTGGCAGGTGCCTGTAGTCCCAGCTACTCGGGAGGCTGAGGCAAGAGAATCGCGTAAGCCCCAGGAGTTGGAGGTTGCTGTGAGCTGTGTGAGGCCACGGCACTCTACCAAGGGCCATAAAGTGAGACTCTGTCTCTACAAAAAAAACCAAAAACAATAAGCTACCATTGTCATCATCATTTCAGCTCTGCAACCCTGGCAATGTTACCTTGGCTGTGCTAAGTGTCATTTTTCTCCTCTAGACCACGGGAATCATGAAATAAGCATAGCTGCTTCCCAGAGTTAAGTTAATGTTTGTTAAGTTCTAAGATAGTGCCTCTCACACAGTAGGTCCTCCATAAATATGAATTCATTTTCCTTCTCCCCTTATCAGCCCTCAACCTGACTTTAAAATGCTGGTGAATTTAATTGTGGGGAATCAACATTTTCCAGTGCTGGGCAGGCTCCCTCAAGACCTGTAAGCCCAGAGGCATAGATTTTGGCCTGTCTCCAAGGAAATGATGCCCTGGTAGGTAAGATAAGACGCTGAGTAGGATGGTCGTGCTGTCAGCGAGAGCATGAGGCTTGGAGAGGCTCAGAAAATTGCTCAAGGGTAACAAGTTGGTTTTTACAACCCAGGTCATTCTGACTCCAGAGTCTGTACTTTGAGTCATGGGTGTCTGTTGGCCATGAAGAGAGAATGGGAAGGGTGAAGCTAAGGCTCCCCGTTTCTCTTCATTGTTCCAGTTTCGTTTTGAGAAACGATGAGAAAGGGGGAGAGAGAAAGAGAGGAGAAAGCTGGGTTCTGAGTCGTGTGCAGGGACAAGCAAACATGCCACCCATCATGTCCCGGGGGCCCGGGAGGTCACTCGGTTTTTCCTGGAACAGTGAAGGGCCTACCTGGAGGTCAGGAGGCCCCGCCATGTGTTCAAGGTGAATGTCAGGGTTCAGATCACTTTGGGGCTCTAATGAAACAGTTGCCTCCTTGGAAGCAATCCCACACTGTGGTTAATAGCAGGGGTCTTGAGGGCAGGCAAAACTGGAACCAAATCCTAGCTATAGATCCAACCTACTAGATCTATGGCCTTGAGCGAGTGACTAAAACTCTCTAGGTCTCAGCTCCCACTCCTATAAAAGGAGGATGGTAACAGGATCTATCTCTTACAAAGCAGTGAGAATAAAATGGAAGACATGCAGCTACGGCACTAGTATATGACCCCACCAGCCCTCAGTCCATGGCTCTGTTGTTTTTTATTCTCAGTGCAGCCTCCCTGGGGCGGGGGGTGGCATGGTGGTGGCAGCAGGGGATGCCAGGGACACCTGAAACTCCCAACCTATGCCAGGAGTTCCCCTTTCAAAGCAAAAGTCTTTCAGTGTGTGTGTGTGTGGGGGGCTATATTTTAAAAAGTAAGACATTTGGGACAGTGCCTGTGGCTCAAAGGGGTAGGGCGCCGGCCCCATATGCCAGAGGTGGTAGGTTCAAACCCACCCCCGGCCAAAAACCACAAAAAAAAAAAAAGAATTAAGACATTTGCCTGATAACCACTCCCTCTGCTTTAGCCATTTAAGGATAAGAACCTGTCAATGCCAATTAACATCACAATTATTGATCTCATATTTGGTAATCTAAGCAAAAGAAACAAAGGCTCTGATCTGTAAGTACACATGTTGTTGTCATCCAACATGTGATGAGAATGACAATGACATCCATAAAAACTGGGAACAAGATTAATGCCCATCAGCAAGGAAATGGCTGAATAAACTAAAGTGATTCCTTTCCATGGAACCTTATGCAGGGTGGCCGTAAAGTCTGTATGCAATTTAAAATAGTATGTGATTTCAAACTGCACACGGACTTTATGACAACCTTGTATAGCTATTAAAAAGATTAAGTTAGAGGCCAGACCCAGTGGCTCACACCTATAATCCTAGCACTTTGGGAGGCTGAAGCAAGTGGATCACCTATGCTCAGGAGTTTGAGACCAGCCTGAGCAAAGCAAGACCCTTCTCTACAAAATAGAAAAAGTAGCTGGGCGTTGTGGTGGGCACCTGTGGTCCCAGCTACTCAGGAGGCTGAGACAAGAGGATCGTTTGAGCCTAAGGGTTTGAGGCTGCTGTGAGCTATGATGCCACAGCACTCTACTGAAGGTGACAAAGACTCTGTCTCAAAACAACAACAACCAAAAATCAAAAAATATTAAGTTAGATCTTCAGTGTCTAGGGACCTGGAAGGATATCCATGATGTATTAAGGGAAAAGAGCAAATGGTAAGCCAACACCTACAGGATAATTCAATTTTAAAATACAAACCATGCCCCTCCTCCTGTGAATGTCTGTGTGTTTTGAGGGTCGACAGGCAGGTGGGGAACCACATCTAGCTGTTAGTGGTGGTTAACTTTGGAGTAGGGTAAGGATGAAGATAAAACAGGGGATATTATTACTTCTTCTTTTTCTATTTTTAGATATATTCACTGGTTGTAGTAAACATGTTACTCTTGTAATCAATAAAGAAAAACCTTAAAAAATATGTGTTTGTAAATGTTTAAAAAGTAATGTGAGGTAACCTTTGTATATAGGAGATCACATAACTAAGAAAGGATTTTCCTTATACCCTAAGTCCTCAGGGGCAGAAGCTACATCTTTTCAGTTTTGTATGTTAAGACCAGTGCAATGCCTTACCCAGAGAAGTCTCGTTGAGTGGGAAACACAGGAGTGAATAACACTTGCTCGGCCAGTGTTAGGGGATGTGATTATTCAATGAACTTGAAGTGAGTTCCTACTCAGGTGTACCTTCTGATGGTGATGATGCTTAATTACATTTTTTTAAAATGGGAATCCCACAAAACAGAGCTAATTGTAATTCCTGGGTTTGTAAGGCAAAACCAACAGATGCTTAATTAATTTTTTACCACACTGCTATGAACTTGGACTTTTCCTGTTCAATGATTTTATCAATGACTTGGCGAGAACTAAAACGGCAAGCTAGCGAATCACAAGGGCAGGTGACACTATCTGAGAGGTCTAGTGACTTTGCTGGATGGCAGTTAGGATCCCAAAAGGACCTCTTCACGTTGAAAGAGGCCAGCCTCAACAGGATGAAATTTTAAATGTAGGTTAAAAAAATCCCAAGAGTAAAAACTTATTGCTCAAAATGGCATTTGGGTTGGCTGCCTTCAGACTTCTCTTCCCAGCTTCTTAAAAAATACATTATAAAAACTCAGAAAGAGATGAAAACGCAAAGCCTAAAAGTTGAAGACTGAAAGACAACTTAATGACATAATCTTGGAAGAAATGACACCAATTATAAATGCACTTGGAGACAAAATGAGAAAATAGAGAAGAAAAAAGGCAGAGTTGGAAGAAAATAAACTATCAGCAATCACACTGTTCAACCTTAGACTAAAACATTTATACATTTCTATGAAGTGAATGATTTTCTAGGAAACAAAATGACTCCAGAAAAATATAGACTAATAAGATATGGGAGAAGTTGTCAGAGAACGACTTTCAAAAAGGTCAGAGACCCAGAGGGTTTTATATGAAAATTTCCAACTTACTTAATCTACTTCAGAGCATAGAAAATCATTTGATCAAGTTACTCCAGCTCTGATTTAAAATTTAACAAAAAATAACACACAAAAGACAAAATACAGGCAAATTTCCTTGGCAAATATGTAGAAAAATTCTGAAGTATATATTAGCAAACCTAGTTCAGCATAATACAATCAAAAATAAAATATGCCCCAAAAGGAATTATCACAAGAATGAAGGGTAGTTTGCTACTATGAAAGGCATTAACATAACTTTATTCTATTAATAAGCCGATAGGAGAAAAAATACTTTCAATCTCAATAGGTATCCAAAAACATAAAGCTCCATATTTACTTAAAATTCTTAGTTAGATAGACATTGATAGACACCTTGATGGCATAATAAAGAAAACCTATCTAAACAAATACCCATGCTTCTTGGTGAAAATCTCAGAGTTATTCACTTCAAGGGAGGCAGAAATCGCCTTAGGGGTTTGCAAAAATGCAGATCACCAGGGCTTACATAAATTCTGGGATGTATACCCAGACCTGTAACCACTCTTGGATAAACACTGTTCACCAGGCATCCATTCCAGTTAGGATCAAAGCAAAGTGGTCTCTGACCACCAACATCATTTAACTGAGGCTCTGGAAGCCTCAGTCAAAGAAAAAAGAACAGGGGCAAAAAGTTCTGCCTATTATTCGATTGTTCATCTGATAAACCAAACCAAATTAATTAAAATACACTTGGCACCAGTAAGAAAGTTCAAGTAACTTACAAATACTTAATTACAGTTCAATAATCACTTCCTCACTTACCAGTAATACTAACCACTTAGAAAACATCTTGGAAAACTCCACCCCTTAACACAGTGGTTCTCAACCTGTGGGTTGCGACCCTTTTGTAACAATGAAAATACATCCTGCATATCAGATATTTACATTACGATTCATAACAGTAGCAAAATTACTGTTATGAAGTAGCAATGAAAATAATTTTGTGGGGCGGCGCCTGTGGCTCAGTGAGTAGGGCGCCAGCCCCATATGCCGAGGGTGGCGGGTTCAAACCCAGCCTCGGACAAACTACAACAAAAAAATAGCCGGGCGTTGTGGCGCGCGCCTGTAGTCCCAGCTGCTCGGGAGGCTGAGGCAAGAGAATCGGGTAAGCCTAAGAGTTAGAGGTTGCTGTGAGCCGTGTGACGCCATGGCACTCTACCCGAGGGCGGTACAGTGAGACTCTGTCTCTACAAATTAAAAAAAAAAAAGAAAAGAATTTTATGGTTGGGGGTCACCATAACACGAGGAACTTTATTAAAGGGTCGTGGCATTAGGAGGCATTAGGAAGGCTGAGAACCACTGCCTTAACATGAGTAACCAAAAATATAAAAACTACTTAGAAATAACATACCAAATAAATGCATAAGGTCAAAAGAAAGTGTCACCAAAAGGGAGACGTGTTTTTAAATGTGCAGTCTCAATGTTCTAAAGATATTGGTTGTGCCCCAATAAATCATGTAATTAAATATTTATCAATATCCCAGTTTTTCTGCCAAGGGGACAGAATGATCCAAAAATTTGCTGGGAAAACCAAATTATAAGAAGTAAGATATTTATAAAGAAGAATAGTATAGGAGAATGTGCCCTGTAGGATTTAGAATCTTGTGAAGCTATGTTAATTCAAATGACAGTACGGTAGAATCTCAGAAATAGAAATATAGATTAAAAGAAAAGAATAGGAAGTTCAGAAGTGGATCTGGTCACATGTATATAAATAGATATATACACATATATGTGTGTACACACAGACATACATACATACAAGAAAAATTCAATTTGGACAAATTATTTCATAAATATCTCAATTTGCCTTGTAAATTTCTGAGGGCAACTTTGTGAACAAGTTCTCACGATTCTCATGTCTGGCTGTACAGAAGGAAGGTAACGAGAACACAGGATAAGTGGCTGAGGATTTGGAATTGGTCTACAAAAACCCCACTAGATGCCTCCAGGCCTGCTGTGGCTTCCTAAATATTTACTAAGCTTTTAGGCTGCACTACTGCAGGGTCAGAGGGCAGGCAGGCAGGGGAGTCCCACCCCTGTTTCATTATATACCTGATATTTGACCCAGAGCAAATCACTCAGCCTGAACCTCAATTTCCCCATTGGAAAATGGGGCACACGCTCCCAGATCCTGTCTCATTGATAAATGTGTTGGTTTTGGTTTTCCTCGTCTTTAAAAGGATGAAACAATAATACCTACCTCAAAGGGTTGTCATGAGAAGCAAATGAAAAAAGTATGCACACTGCTTAGAACCGTGCCTGACGTGGAGCGAGTGATGAGTGATGGTCGTCATTCATCGTCATAATTATCCTGGGGATCTTTGCCCCTCCCACTCCAAAGTTGGAGCACGTGACTCAAACCTAAGCCAATCAGCTCTTTCAGGCCCCTGGACAACAGTGATGGACAAGTGACCTAATCAAAGCTAATAAAATGCAATGAGACTTTTGCTTGTTAGGGAAGAAATTCACACCTTAGACCAAGTGCATGGAGTCACACTGGTAATCCTAGCACTCTGGGAGGCCAAGGCAGGTGGATTGCTTGAGCTCAGGAGTTCCAGACCAGCCTGAGCAAGCGCAAGACTCTGTCTCTACTAAAAATAGAAAAACTAGCTGGGCATCGTGGTGAGCTCCTGTAGTCCTAGCTACTCAAGAGACTGAGGCAAGAGGATCACTTGAGTCTAGGAGTTTGAGGTTGTTGTGAGCTATGATGCCAAGGCATTCTACATTCTGTCTCAAATACAAAACAAAACAAAACAAAGACTCCAAAAAGAAATTCACTTTTTTTTTTTTTTTGAGACAGAGTCTCAAGCTATCACCCAGGGTAGAGTGCTGTGCTGTCACAGCTCACAGCAACCTCAAACTCTTAGGCTTAGTGATTCTCTTGCCTCAGCCTCCCAAGTAACTGGGACTACAGGCGCCTGCCACAACACCTGGTTATTTTTGTTGTTGTTGTTATTTTTTTTTTTGTTGTTGTTGTTGCAGTTGTCACTGTTGTTTAGCTGGCCCAGCTGGGTTCGAACCCACCAGCCTCAGTGTATGTGGCCGGCGCCCTACCCACTGAGCTATGGGTGCCACCAGAAATTCACATTTTTTTATGCTGGAGTCAGGCACAGGAGAATAAAGCCCTGAGAGCTGCAGTTACCCATCTTGAACCCCTGAGTCTTCCATCCACTACCCTGAAATAGGTCAAAAAGAGCAGAGGACAATGATGAGAGAAATAGTGTGCTTGTGAATGTCATCCCTGCATCTAGCCAGACCTCTACTATTCCGGTTTGTGAGTCAGTAGAACTTGCGCTCTCTCGGTCTCTTTCCCTTTCCCCTGCCCCCACCATCCTTAAGTTAATTAGAATTTGGCTTTCTGTCATTAGCAACTGGATTATTGTTCTAGCATGACCTCAGACGAAAAGTTTCCAAATTCTCCTGAACAAATCAGATCTGTTCGTGTTACTGACATAAGCTCAGCACCCAGTACGTTTTGCATCCTAAACAGTGCGTGGTCACACATTCATGAATGATGATCCTTCACCCAAATGATAGACATTTTAAGGATGAAAACAACATTGCCCTTTTCCAAATTATGGTTGAGAGCAGGGGACTCAAGACTAGTCAAGAGCTTCAAGCAGCAGCCCCAGGGCTGGAATGGAAATTAGCCAGAAACCATCATTTCAAATTCTAAAAGGTCACTGTTTATGAAAGGATTCTTTAATGTTCGTTCAAAACCAGATGATAAGTCAGAAATGGAAGGAGAGGGCTGGAATGACGGTCATGGCCAGCTTGTTTCCACGACCCAGTAAACTCCATCCATGCCTAATGAGGCTGGCAGGGACCTCCCCATGCCGCCTTCAGACTTTTAACATCAGATCATCTGTCACACACAGAACCTCACCTCATGGCATTTCATAAGTTGCCTCTATTAAAATCAGCAGTGGTTGAAATGTACATGTTTGACTGTTTTCTGATCAAAGAGAAGACAAGACGTCCCGTGTGAGTTCTTGGGTGGCATTTCCAGGGGCCCTCTTTAACACCATTAAGAAGGAAGCTGCAAATTCAACATGTTCAAAACCACATTCGCCGTCCCCCTATGGTTAAACTCATCACGAGGGTCATGATAAACCCATCAGCAGGGTCAAAGGCAGAAACCTGGAGTTCCCTGAACTCACGCTGCCTCACCCTTTATACACAACAAGCAGGAAATTTTATGGATTCCAGCTTTCAAGCATTGCCCCAAGTGACAGCCCGTGTGACCATAACTACTGCCATCTCCCTAACGTGGGAGTCCAACACTATTGCTAGATTATTGCATTAAACCCTCAACCAGTTTTCACGTATTCCTCTTCCATTCCACTAAATGGAATTTAATCCTAAAAGATGAAAACCTGATCATGTCAGATTTTAAATCTCCCATTTTGAAGTTTCCAAAGGATTTCTGTTGCCCCCAGGACAAAGTCTAACTTAATGTGCCTCCAAAGATCTGCATGTCAGGGCCCCTATCTAATCTACTTCTCCAGTCTTGCTGGGCTCTGCACTCTGCCATGCCCTGAACAGACACCTTGCTCTAGCCCTGGGGGAAGGTTTGCTTTCTGTCTCATGCTACACTCCCCCCAGCCTCCAGAGCTGCGTTCACGCTGTTCCCCCTTCCTGGGACACCTCCCCATGCCTTCCTCTCTCCATCCTTGTCCATCTTTCAGCTCCTGAGAGTTTTAATTTGCTTTTTTTGTTTGTTTTGTTTTTTTGTTTTTTGGCCAGGGCTGGGTTTGAACCCGTCGCCTCAGGCATATGCTTTTTTTTTTTTTTTTTGAAGATTCTTCTTAGTGTAGGGAGGCAGCTAGGTAGATAAAGGGGAAGGCCATGGAGTCATACTGTTTGACTTTAAATTCTGTTTCGCATAATAACTATGTATGTGGACGGTACGTGTAGCTCAGTGGGTAAGGCTCCCGCCACTGAGTCTGGCAGGTTTGAATCCAGCCCGGGGCCAGCTAAAAATGACAATGACAACTCTAACAACAACAACAACAAAAAAAAATAGCCAGGTGTCGTAGCAGGTGCCTGTAGTCCCAGCTACATGGGAGGCTGAGGCAAGAGAATCCCTTAAGCCCAAGAGTTTGAAGTTGCTGTGAGCTGTGATGCCACAGCACTCTACCCAGGGTGATAGCTTGAGACTCTGTCTCAAAAAAAACACAAAACAAACAAACAAAAAAACTATGCATGTAACTGTGGACCAGTTACTTAACCTCTCTGTGCATAAGCTTTCTTTTACTTTTTTTAAATCAGTGGGAGGTCCAGTTGAGGATCAAACGATCAAACTCATGACCTTTGGTTTACAAAGCCCGTGCTCTAACTACTGAGCTAGAAAACCCAGCCTAGCCTAAGTTTTCGTATCTATAAAATGAGGATAATAAGGGTTGTTAAAAGGGTCAAATGCGGTTATGCAAATTACTTAGCTTAGTAGCTGGCATTATCATTAATATTATTTCACTTGTTGTACATAGATGCTCCCAAAGGCTCATCTTTGATCCTGTTCTCTTATTTTTTACAGCCTTATTGGAGGTTCTATTCACATTCAAGACCCTGCCTTTTACCCCTAATGACTTCTAAATGTATATTTTCGAATCATGCTACACTTCCAGAATCTTCTTTCACTCGATATTGCAATAACCTGCTGGATAACCTCCTGCTCCCCTCATACATCTCAGAAATCTGTTTCTACAGGACACCTGACTGTATTTTAAAACATCAGTTCAGATCATACTGCTTCTCTGCTTAACACCTTTCAATGACTCCCCATTACCTTTCTGTCAGGATTCACAGCTTCAGACTCTTAACATTGGGACCGGAGCGTTCTTTGTTGTGGGGGTCCTGTGCATTGCAGAATATCTAGCAGCACCCCAGGTCTCACTTACTAGATCCAGTAGTACCTATATTTCCCCCACCTCACAACCAAAAATGTCTCCAGACATCACCAAATGTCCCTGTTGAGAACCACCACCTTAGTATAAACTCCAGATGCCTTATGATCATCTTCAAGGTCATTTCTAGGTCACATGCTCATCCTGAGAGCCAAGCAGGAGCCCGTTCCACCCAAATCACATGGGTTGAGTATAGGGTGACAGGATAACCCCCAAAGAAAATGAGAACATTGTTACCAGAAGAAGAAGGAATGGATGTGCCTATTTCTCTGTTTCCCAGATCCTAGCACTGGCACTGCCCAAGAGAAATGTTTGTTTAGTGCCTGCCCAATACTTCCTTCCATTCTTGAAAATTTCTACCCTCACACACAATCTTTTTAAGGTGGACACTTCATAAATTTAAATCCCCATCCACCAAGAACCTGAGGACTCCCAGCTCAGTTTTCCTGCATCCTACTTCATCTCACATGTGGAGGACATGACCACAGATCCCAACTCTTTGTGGAGTCGTGGCTAAGCTTTGTGGGTGTTTGCGAACAAAGACACAAGATGCTATGAACCGTCCAGGCCCCGTCAAACTTTATACCAGCAGGGTTGTATTTTAATCAAAGACACTTCTTTCAGGGCCCGCTGAAATCTCATGTTGCCTCTTATATTCCAGGGATAGGGGAATAATGGCTTAGCTTAGCTGCAGCTAAAAAGAACTCAAACACAGAGGTACCAGGACCCACCAAGAGATGGTGTTTCATCACCCACTGAAGATGAGAAGGAAGAACTAGAAGGAAATCTTCTAACAGAAATATGAAAATAGCTCTTTTAATTTCTTTCCTCAACCATCTGAAGTTAGTCAACAGAATTCAAATATAGCTGTGGCGAAGGCTCGCCATCTTTTGTGGTCTCAGGATTCTTTCACATTTTGTACAAATTATTGAGCTTTTGTTTATGTAGGTTTATCTATTTGGTATTTCCTGCATTATAAATTAAAATTCAAAAAGTTCAAAATATTTATTTTGGAATTCATTTGAAAATGATAAGCTCAAATTGTTTGTTAACATAAACAATATGAAAAATAACGTAGTTATTTTTGTCTCAGGACAAATAATGAGAAGAGTTGTGTTTGTCTCATTATTTTTGTCTCAGGACAAATAATGAGAAGAGTTGTGTTTGTTTTTACATTTTTGAAAATCTCTTGAATTCCTGGCTTAATGGAAGACAGATTCTCCCATCTGCTTCTCTGTATTTGATCTGTTCCCTGTGTTGTTATTATTATTATTTAATTTTTTTTTTTTTTTTTTTTTGCAGTTTTTGGCCAGGGCCGGGTTTGAACCCACCACCTCCAGTAGATGGGGCAGGTGCCCTACTCCTTGAGCCACAGGCACCACCCTGTTCCCTGTGTTATTAAAGTTGAAGTATAGCTGTGTTAGTAAAGTTGAAAATCCAGCCTCGCACAAATGTGTGCTTAGGCATGAGAGATAACTTGAACAGTCTTCGAAGGTAACTGTGGATGTTCTTTGATACTACACCAAAACTCTTACAGGCTAGTTGCCATGTGGAATCTGAAGCCATGTTAATTAACTAACTTCTCATGCTCTGCTACATGAAAATCCCTTGTTCTAATCCTGCACCTTGAATGGATTTTTTACCCAGGCATGATTTTGCAATGCTGTGCATTGGTCATTTGGGCATTATTGGTTCACTGAGTCACACAAGTCTTCTAAATTTGGCACATTTTCATTACGCAGTATAACATCAAATCACATTGGCTCACGGGGCCAAACATAAGTTTTCCAAAATCATAATTTTCGCTTGAAACTCTGAATGTTATCCTCGGCAACAAATACTGTCAGTGGCTTTCTTTGAAGTGACAGGCTCACTTAGCTCATTTTTGAGAAAATATCTGCCAAATACCTAACCCTGAATAACCATAATTTACCTGTCAGTCATTCTTTTAAGTAAATAGGGTGTTTCATGAAAAAAAAAAAAAAAAAAAGCAGCTAGTTCAGCTAGCAACTCGGCGCACAAGGGCCTTTGCATGAGACCATGACCTCATGCTCTGGTTTGCAGCTGCAGTGCTTAACGTGTATTTCTCATTTGATCACACAGAATATTAAAACCTAGTCCTCAAGGTTTGGGATTTAATAAAAGTAATGCTTTTTGCTGTGAGCTATGACGCCATGGCACTCTACTGAGGGCAACAAAGTGAGACTGTGTCTCCAAAAATATATAATAATAATAATAGGTAAAATAAAAGTAATGCTTTTTTACTGCTCCATTAGGGACATTTCCAAGCGAAACTAGCATCGTCTTTGCCTGTGAGTGAGTGGTGCTGATAAAGACGATAACTATTGGGCCACTGCTTCGCTTTGTGTTCAGACCCCAGCGGTTGAGCCTACCATTGTTTTTGCATCATCAGTGCAAATTCCATCACAATGAAACAGGCAAATCATATTTTATTATAACTCTAAAATAGTTTTGACCTTGCCAGTCCCCTGAAGGGATCTTGGAAGAACCCCCCAAACCTCTAAGCCTTGAGGTTAACAGACCACACTTTGAGAACTCTGGCCTACAACATCAGGATGAAGGGCATTGGTTTTCAGATTCAAAAGTCCTGAGTTTGAATTCTACCTCTACCACTTACTCGCTATGAGAATTTGGGACAGTTTTCTGAGTTTCATTTGCTTACCAGTACAATGGGTCCCATACTCCAGGGGGCTTCGGGGAAGACTAAGTGAAAAGATGCATGCAAGCATTTAATATGCACTTGATGTTGTTATTTATTAAGTGCTTTATGGTTACCCAATGTGGCTCATCTGGAGAATATTCTAGAACATAAGATTCCCTCAGGTGTTGATCACTTTTCATCAACCAATGTGAAAAGAATCAGGTCCAGGACTTGTCTTTGTTCAAAGACAAATAAATCTTTGTTCCCTGGTAGGGTCTCCATGAGCTGTATCATGGGCTTTGTTTCAGTATTCCCTGATAATGTGAAGATTCTTGGGGAAGAACAGTGGCAACCATGGCTTGAACAATGCAGATGAGTAGATTCTGTCCAATCTGTTTATCTCAGGAAAAAGGAATAACCAACACCAAATTAGTAGTTACGGGATCCAGGCACTGTTCCAAATGTTGTACAAATATTAAATACCCATAGAAACCCTGTGAAGAGGTACAATGATAATCCCTGTTTTATAGATGAAGAAACTGAGACACAGAGAGGATAAGGACTGTGCCCAGAGTCACACAGCCATATGTGGTTGAGCTGAGACTTGAGCCCAGGAAATCTGCAGGTGGAGACTGGGTTCCTAACCACAACATTGTACTAAGGAAGCAGAAAATAAGGAGAAGAATGATTTTTCTAGAAAGGTCCTTTCCCCCACCTAAGGCTTATGTTTTAAAGAAGCCTAATTTTGCTCTGTTAAAAAAAAAAAAAAAGAAAAAAGAAAATACTCTTTGAGTTACCCAGAAACTGCTGGGAAAATGAAAACAGTACCAAAAAGCCCAAGTGTGACACAAACAAATACATGACGTGATTTTGAGCAATTGATTGTGTTAGGAGACTCCATTTGGACCCATTTCTTTAAATGACTCGGAGATTGTGACATTGGAAACACAAAAGGGAAAAATGTAATCCTAGAAAATGACTCAGCTTCTCGTCGAACCTTATCTATATAATCATAATAATCTTCACTGGTTTTCAAACTTCAGGATCAATCTACAGCCTGAGCTTGGAAGACATCTGTATAGTTACAGAACAAAATGTAAATGGAATGAATCTGTGTGATGAAAAGGTAAAACTACAACTGACAGGCCTGGGTAGGAGCAAGTAGGGAGTGTGAACATCTTCCTTCTAGAAAGTGGGAAGCTAAGACATTTTCCCCAAGGTGGATGGAAAAGGAAATGAAGACATATGTTAGTTTTAAAAATTAGAAAGCTAATCAATTCAGAGGGAGGAACGAGTTAGCTAAATCCTCGCCTATCAAGGACAAGAATCAGTAGATTGTAAGTCAAGAAATAGAGGGATGACCATATTATTTAGAGATGTGACTGTTAGCACCAGAAGAACTGAATCAGAAATGGTTAAAAAAACTTGCTCAGGGGAATAGAACTTGGGGGGGGGGAGGGGACAAAAAGCCTCAAAGTGAGTGCTTCTATGTGATTTTTTAAATAGTATAAATGTTGATTAAATGTTTTAATAAATTACAAGATAATTTTTAAAAGTTTTAGAGTAATGTATGAAGAATTTGAACTTGAAGAGAAAAATATACTGTCTCTAATCTCTTTGACTTTGGTGGAACAGAAAAATAGGGAAATGATATTTATTAGCTATTCACCAAACTGGAAGAAACAGTCATTTGAGGGGAAAGGGATGAGATTATGCTGAGGGTACAGGGGAAACCTTATCTTATCTGCTTTGTTTTAAAAGTTTATATTAAGAATGTGGTTTTATTTTACTTTTATATTATAAATGGTATTTTAATTAAGAAAATCCAGTGGCTCATTAGCACTTTGGGAGACTGAACCGGGTGGACCGCATGAGGTCATGAGTTCGAGGCCAGCCTAAGCAAGAAGGAGACCCTTTGTCCACAAAAAAGTAGAAAGATTAGCAGGGCATGGTGGTGGACATCTATAGTCCTAGCTATTCAGGAGGCTGAAGTAGGAGGATCATTTGAGCCCAGGAGTCTAAGGTTGCTGTGAGCTAATACGATGTCTCTGTATGGCAGCTTGGGCAGCAGCGTGAGACCCTATCAAAAAAAAAAAAAAAAGCGAGGGGTTGGGGAAAAATAGAGTAGGAAAAATTTGCAAGAACATAATAATAACCAAATAGCCAAGATTTATTTTTTTTAATTTATTTTTACAGTATTTGTGATCAGGAGGACAGGATGTTTTTTTTTTTTCAAAAGAAAATTTAAGAAAGAAAAATGTGTAATCATCCATTGTGTTTCATAGTTTTCTTTTTTTTTGTAGAGACAGAGTCTCACTGTACCGCCCTCGGGTAGAGTGCCATGACGTCACACGGCTCACAGCAACCTCTAACTCCTGGGCTTACGTGATTCTCTTGCCTCAGCCTCCCGAGCAGCTGGGACTACAGGCGCCCACCACAACGCCCGGCTATTTTTTTCATAGTTTTCTAAGGGTAGACTATTTTCCTGTTCTCTTTCCTCTTTACTTCAGGATAAGAAACCAAGGGGTCTGAATTCGTTTCTACTCCAGCCTCCAGCACGAGGAGAAGTCGGTCCTCCTCTGGCTCCCCACACAAAGCTCTTCGTGCATTTGACCAATGTGTTTTGAGCATCTACTATGGTCCAGGCACCTTGTAGATTCACAAACCTTAAGAGAACACTGAGACAGGCCCCCGCCACTGATTAATCCAGGACCTGGTACTCTATGCTATGGTATCCTGCGCACCACTGTCTTGGATAGGCTTTGTCAGTATCTTCCTTGCACAGCTGTGGGGTTTCCAAAGACAGGACTCTTATCTATCTTATTCTCTGCTGAATCCTTGGAACCCAACCCAGTGTCCTTAGGGAGTAGGGAGCCCAGGCTGGAGGCCCCTCAAATGCAACCCCCTCCCTTCACATCTCTTACTGGATATGCAGGCTGACAAGGGGGGCATGCACAGGAGGAAATGCCAGCTTGAGCTGGCAATGGTGAGAATCTGTGAATTAAGAAGGGGCTGCCTAGCAGGGACGATGATTCTAAGAGCTTTGCAAGACTCACTAAGCACTAGGAACTTCTACATCAATGACATTTTTTAAAATCCCTATTTCCCCACAATGAGAAATCAAACACTGAAAGTGATAAGGAACCATGGGCTTGTCCTCAGAGGAAGAAGGGAGAAAATGCAGATAAGATGCTTACTAGTTCACCACTCCTAGTCATGGAGAAAGGTGAGGGTGAGGGGATCTGAAAGTTTTAAAGTCTAGAACTTTATGTTCTTACCTGAAGGAAGCAAAGGAGGTCACAGAACAAAGGGCCCTTTCTGATAAGCAGCAAAATAATGTATTTAAGAAGATAATGCAAACAGAGCAAACTCAAGAACATGTCATTCCTGGGCTCAGAATCATCCAAAGGCTTCCAGTTCACTCAGAATCAAAGTCAAAGTTCTTACAAATTCCTCCAGGGCCCAAGGTAAGCCAGCCTGCAGAGTCTTCGCCTGATCTGCATCTCTGCTCCTAGCTCCCATTTTTGGAATGAGACTCCCCAGCACATTCCCACCTCCAGGCCTTTGCTGCTCCTTCTGTCCGGAGTGCCCTTCCCTAGCTAGCTACTTGGCTTGGCTCCTCACCTCCTTTCTATTCTGAGTTAAATGTCCCCTTTTCAGGGAAGCCCACGTTGACCGCAGTATGTACAATTTCATCCCCTGCCCCACCCCAACACACTTTTTCTGCTTTAGGGTAGTGTGGAAGAAGTCCACAGTGCCAGGCTACGGTTGTCTATTTCTTATTCCAATGAGCTGTCACTGCAGCTGAATCCCAGGGACTGTAACTGGAAAGTCAGCTTTATGGGGACCCAGACCTGGTTTCCCTGGTTCAGACCTTACTATTTCTTGGGATCCAACCCCAACAGCCCAGGAGTTAAAACATCACTCCACCACAGAGTGAAAAATCAGAAAAGAGCAATTATTACGCTGAGCAGCAGACCTTTGACTCGGATTAACATCATTATCTCTTGATTTGATCTTTTTATTTTCCTCTAAACGCCTAGAGTGTTTTGATTGCATGCCAGACTCATCTTTGGTGAAAAGCAATATTTTGAAAAATCAGGACTTACTTCCTAATACACATTTTAAGGCATTTTAAGCTGATAAACAGCTAATTGGTTCTGCTATCCTGGTAATTTGCAAAAGAGTCAAAATGATTTGCTGTAAATATGCATCTATATTACCTTCTCTCTGCCAAAACCAATTTCCACAGGTGACAATAGAATTTTGTAATGGATGATGTGATGGAAGATACTTCAACAGCGATGCATGACTTTTTGGATCAGTCTAATTTAACATGTAGGTATTACCATGTTCCAGGGCAGCCATGACAGACGTTGAGCAGCAAAAGCCACAGAATGCAGACTGCTGGGAATGCCGTTTCCTGAATGTGCAGGTAATAGGCTCTTAGGCACAAGGAATAGAAACAGTGTCTGCTGATTTGTCCACAATATGTCCATATGTATTTTTTTCCCCTCAAGTTTGTACCCAGGATATTGAGGGAATTTTAAAATGAAACTCAGTCTACGCTTGACAATCTTCAAGGACAAAAAGGCAAAAAGAAAAAATGAATGGGCAAATGAGATTTTTCAAGACTGGAAACCCAGACTCTTTCCAACTACAGGCTGTTGAATTACAAACAATGGTGGCTGGTTTTATAGGATATATCATTCAAAGGGTGGTTTGTAAGCACTTAAGAGTAGAAAAGCAATTGTTAGGGATTAGTATGGGTGGTTCGCTAGGAGAAGCTCACGGTAATTGAATCACCTTCCCTTCAGCAAAAGATTCGTTTTTCTTTTCAGTTTCTGCTTTTTCTCAGTTTTCACTGGCTCCTCTGTTCTTTGTTCATAAGAGCTAATGTCACACTTGTCCTTCGTATTCATCGGGTTTTCTCTGGCATTTCTTACCTACTTTCTCGCCTTCCATTCCCGTCTATGTTTGCAGGATCCCAGATGTCATCCTGGGTTTCACCTCTGTTCTAAGCTCCATATTCATGATTTATAACATTTCTGTGTATAAAACTCTTCCTACAAATGTTCCCATTCACATATTTTGTCATGAAATTTCATTAGTTATAAAAATGCTCATTCACGTATTTTTTTTGATGAAGTTTCACGAACATAGAGAACCTCATCCATGGAACTATCTGGAAGAGTCCCCCTCTCTCGAATCCCCATACCCATTGTGGACCTAAATTTCTTCTCTGTCACCCACCCAGTAACCACGTCTGATTAAGTTTGCTGTCACATTTTTTCCTAATGTTCTTTTCTTTTTATTGCCAGTTGCAAACACTGGCTTCCAAATCTTTCTTCTTTTGCCAGCCCCAGCAGATACTGTTTTCTGTGTAGCTTGTCAGGGCCTATCAATCCTGGAGACTATCAGAAGGAGACCATCTCATTAATAATCTGGAGACCATCTCATTAATTTTCAACTTGTCCGTGTCTCAGGAAGAGGGCAAGAGCTGCCTGGGTAAAGAACTAAGTGAGAGTTCTCCAGGAAAGAAAGAATACCTGACTGATCACATGAAGAGTATGACAAAGGCAAATGGTGCAAAAAACGAGAGAGAGAGAGAAGAGCAATTCAATATTCTTTGGAAAGCAGAGAGTCCTTCTTGAAGTAAAACATTATTATAGATTCCTATATGTCTCTGCAGTGAGATATAGCAGGAGTTGGCAAACTTTACTTTTTCTGGAAAGGGCCAGATAGTATATATTTTAGGCTTTGCAGGCTAAACAGCAAAAATTAAAGACACTTTATAGACACACACATGACAAGTGAGAGAACAAGTTTCCATCTTTTTCATTTGACAACATTTAGAATTATAGGTGCTGAAATTTGAATTTTATATCATTTCGTATGTCATGAAATATTTCGGGTATTATTCAATTTTTCAACCATTTAAAAAATGTACAAAACTTTCTTAGCTGTAGGCTATAGAAGGAAACGCAATGAGCTGTATTTGGCCCAGTCACTCAGTCACAGTTTTCCAAACCTGGAGGTGTAGTTACGTACCACCATATATAGACACCACTGAGTTTTCAACTTTTAGAGTTTTGGGGACTAAGCAGGATGGTATTGTTTATGTTTATTGATGAGCCTCCACTTAGTGGGGATATAAGCACGCCACCGTTTTATTTTGGCTTTCAACTATGTTATACCAAATCTCTTATTTTCTGAATGATATACTAGGCAGATTTTATAACTTCCCAGTCACCTTTGGCTGTTAAAACTTCAGATTCTGCCTAAAATTTAAGCTGCGTGTTGAATTCAAAGCAGTTCTATCCCTGGTCCTTTCTCATTTAGATTCTAGCGCCTTCAGTATGTTGCAGCAGGGGGCAGGAAAAAAGAAAAGGTCAAGGTGTCACTTCACTTAGCTGGGCGAGGCTGCAAATTTTCCTGGCTTGCTGCTCCTGCTTCTCTGGATAACACCAATGGCCAGGGCACCCTGCGCAGCAAGGATCTCCGTGCTGACTCTTCCGCATGTCACATGCATTGGTTTCTGGAGGGTGCTATAGTGCCTGCTCACTGCAACAAGCTTTCCTTGCACCAAGTATCTGACACTGGTCTAGTCTTTTCCATTCCACCTGGTTACCCACCTTGGCAACTGATAGCTTCATGCTGCTGGGACTGCAATTGGCCCATACAGTACCCAGAAATATTTATTAAAGACCCTGATCCCTTTGGATAGACTCAGTTCTGGACCAAAGGGTTTGGTGAGCAGAACATGATCCCTAGGCCAAGCAGTGCTGTGTAGACAACACCTTCACAAACATCAAACCACCCCAGCTAGGGTGTTCTTGGCTACTGGACTGCTTTCTTAGGTGGGGTGTAGACATGATAGTTCAAGGTCAGCCATCCACCACCAGATCCAGTCCACTCACAGGTCCTCAGCATTGCAAACAGGCTACCCCATTGCCAGGCCTTCTCTCAGCTCTGCTGTTCACTCCAATGCCTTTGGTGAGGGAGACACATGAGCACAGGAGCAGTCATGCTGCCTAAACAAGTGTCCAATCCAGGAATGAGTTGTCAGTCTCTCTTTTATTCTAGACACCCTTGGTCCTTATGCAGGATTCTTTGTGGAACCACAGATAACTCATTGAAGAACTAAAAATATTAGGAGAGAGGTGAAGACTGGAATAAGCAAGCTAACTCATCATTTGTCTCAGGGAATGGGCATTGTCTAAAATGAATACCTCAAGAACTGATCAACATACCATTTAGAGCTATGAAGGAACCACAAGAACTAAAACAGGAACAATTTGAAAGCACTTGCTACTTCTGTTTCTCTGGCAGATAAGAAAACTACTGCTCAGAGTTTGAGCAACGTTCAAGGTCTCATAGTCAGTAAATGGCAGGGTTCTGCGAAAAACCCAGGTTCACCGGGTCCCAAAGTCCCTGCTATTATTCCCCAATCTCCGTGGTCTCTCCCTTATACAATTCAAGGCCTATTTATTTTTACCCTCAAGTGCGCCCTTTTTTCAATGGGAATAATGTTAAAGACTTCCCTTTAACCTCATTGTTAAAGCATTGTTTTCATTGGGGAAACTTCCCGATGTCAAAGTATAATTTTCAAATTATTAAAAACATAATTTTCCTAAAATATGTAGTGAACTCATGTCCACTTTTATTCACCTCAACCATGAGGAAACCAGCAGAATGACAAAACTCATTCAAAGGAGGTAGTTTTGTTTGTATTTTTTTTTCCACTAAGTTAGTATAAAGCTGACTAACGTTCTTGGCAGGGGGAATAAATCCACAATATTTGGGTTTACCTCCTGTAATGGACAGAAATCTTGTGCACCTCTGAACAAAAAATTACCTGCATCATCCTAGTTGTCTACAAGTAAACATCCAACTGTACATGAGTATGCTTTATTCTCTAATAAAAGCTAAGTCAGTCAAAGTTATTCCCCCAGTGAATCAGATGACCCCTGAGGAAAGCCTATAGCATGGTGCTCTGTGAGAACGTTAAAAGGCCACAGCCATATGTTTGCTTAATTTCTTATTTTATTTTTTCTTGACACACCACCCATCACCCACACAAATAACCCACCCTGGTCATTCAGTGTTGGAATGAAGGTCATTCACCTTTGTTCTAATCTAGAAGATAGAATTTCAAAGGCCAAAATAAATCAAAGTATTTGTAAGACTCCGACTATGTAAGACGGGTGGAATCCTGGAACCAGAAGGTAGAGGGTTGGGTTTGAGGTAGGAAGACGACAGTAGGTCTTTCCACCATTGATGACACAACTTGGAGTAAGAATTAAAATACTTAACAACCAGGATGGAGGGTTACATGGGGCTGGATGGAGCAGGGTCTCAATAGTACCTACCAGGCCAGCTCTTAAGACTTTACTTGATAAATCTTAAGGGGGTCTGGTGAGGGACTTGGGCCCAGTGTGCCTGATCAACAGATAGGGAAGTATTTTAACATTTTAACAACAGTATGGCTCTATGGACACAGTCTGGCTGAATGTTAGTCACGGTCAGACTCCGACCTCTACCATCTGTCCAATATTGACTCAGCCCACAAACAATCATGGTCATTCACTCCCATCTTGCCTTAAGGCTCCTTAAGGCTCCACTTCTCTCTTCCATCTCCCTCTTGGGTTTTATGGGCAAGGACGTAGAACACAGGAAAAGGAACAGGGAGAGGTTCAGGAGTAGGGAAGCGTGAGGGAGTTCTAGCTCGTGTTGAATTCATATGTCTGAGGGAGGGTGCAATATTAAAGCCAGGACTGGAGGCACAGAAGTGACTACTTGGTACTGTTTTTAACCTTTAGGGTAGTAGTGTTCCAACAAGAATCCCTGTCCTCATAGAGTTTATATTCTACTATGGGAGATAGGAGACATGAAAAATATGAGTTAACATATGTGAAAACACCTAGCACAGGGTTTGGCATATAGAAAACACTGAGTAAATGTCATGTCTTCCTATCACCTCCACCCTCAACCACATCTTTGCAGCTTCCCTGAAGGCTTCTGAACACATAAATAAAGCTGGAACCCCATCTGTCTGAAAAAGTCAACCATCTGGAGATTTAGAAATATGGGGGAACTTCTAATGACTGGCTAATTCTTTTTTTTCCAGTTTTTCAGCCAGATGTTCAGTGTCATCCATACCCATCTGTAGCAGAAATAGCGGTTTATTGAACCTCTTTTCCATAATTTCAAGTTCTCTGTTCTAAAATCCTAAGTGGGTGTTCTTTTCTTAGTAGGCGATTTTTTAATGAATTGCAAACATGATTATTGACTAATAACGAGTAATTCAGGATTCAAATTTAAAAATATCAGAAGTTTGGATTAAAAGGGCCATTTAGATAATTTCTAGGGCTCAAAACTAGCAGCCCCTGGGCCAAAGTAAATTTGGTTTGGGTAATATTATGTTCCCAAAAAGCAGAATTTGTTTCCCATATTGTAAAAATCAAGAGACTTTAAATTTGATGTTTCTATACTTGGAGTACTGGGCCTCATTTTCCAGGGTAAAAATCAACCCAAGTCAAGTAGTAGTTGTCCTTTAAATGAGGCTTGTGCTCTCGAGTTTGCCAGAGTCCCCACCACTCCCTATTGCCTTCACATTAGTACCAAATTTCAGTTACCAAATACTTTCTCATGTGTACTGTTACTCTCCCCCCTCCCAGTAGAATCGAGTTAAGAGGGCAGTGAAATGTGGGTTTCACAGTTTACATTACCTTCTTAGTGCACATGAACATTTGGATTTTTTACTCCTTAATTTTACCTAAAGTTCTCATTTTAGAATTGGGTAAACTGAGGTTGAAAGGAGGAAAATATCATGCATAATTCACGTGACTGTTAGTGATGGAAATGTGATTCCTCACTACTAGGCTGGTGGGCTTTCCACTATGTAAACACATTGCTTGGAGAGGTTTTCTTAATGCGAGAAAGACACATACTGAACTCATTCAAATTCATACATTACCACTGAAAACACACAACAGGTGGGGGTACTACTTTGTGAATGCCTTGCATATTTTCCAGATAATGAGTCAGGAATTCATTTTAGTTTCTTCGTGTGGGTGTCTCTACATAGGTTGATTGTTTCTTCATTCAAATCAAGTCCTTTGAGCCCGTCTGGTGGCTCCTGCACCTCTGCTGATACTGCACAGCCATGCTGAGAATTCTGAGATCAGGACTACTGAGCAAAAAAACCCCAAGTGTCTGGGCATTCTCAAACCGAATGTTTATACCAGTTGCAAACTATCCACCAAAGCGTGAATTCATATTCTCTAGCAAATGCTCTGAGGAGTAACATGACTTTGGTCAAGCATTGCCTGCTGAGTTTAAGTGTGCAACCTTGGGCAAATCATGTAAATTCTCCAGGCCTCAGTTTCCTCATCTGTACAATGAAGGTAATAATAGCACCTACATCATTGAGCTCCTTTGAAGATGAAACAATCTTTTAAATTTCTTAGAGTAGTGCAAGTGCATAGTAAGTGCTGAATATAGATGATATTCTGGTGGGTAATAGACATGAAAACTGGAAACATCTGTCTCTTATTTGAGCAACACACTCCTTAAAACTTATAGGCATCCCCAGGCCCAGTGTAAATATTCAATAAATGTTGGCTTTAACACAAGAATTGCTTGGAGCACTTTTAGAAAATTCAGATTTCAGCGATCCCCCACAGACTTATGGAAGCAGGGGATCTAGTTGTGGAACCCAATGAGTTTTTTTTAGAGCTATTCATGGGATTCTGGTGACTAGCCAAGTTTGGAAACGATTGATGTAGTTTCCTTATACTTGAATATCTTTAGTGTTCCTAAAACTTCCCCATTCCACAGTGGGTAGTTACTTATATTAAGGTAAAACCTTTTATCTCGCTGGCTCCTACTTCTATCCTCATAAGGCCACACAGAAAATTTCAAATCTCTCTTTCATATGACAGCCTTTCAGATACCTGCAGACAGCTGTCAGGTCTCTCCTGAGCCTTCACTTCTTTTGGACAAAATAGCAACAATGTCTTGGGGCTCTTTTAAAAAGTATGGAAGAATTGAGTCTTCTAAATTGATCTCTAAGAAAACTGAGCTATAAGAACCCCCTACCCCAGTTATACTTCAACATTGAAAGGACCAGAAAATGAGGATGATGAGGCTCTGGAATATATAAGGAATGCTGAATGGGAGCTGGTAATACATCTCCATTCTAGCTGAGAATGGAAATGTCTAAGATAGAAGCTACCAACAGCCTGTGTCCACCCCCCTCCCCGCCCCCCATGCAGAAATCAGAGGTTCCTGCAAGTTCCTTGAACCCTTGATGTATCAAGAAAAATATTGGTTTCAAATTTTAGCCAGGCCCACCTAGGTATTGTGATAAGGGGTTACATAGCAGAAAAATTATCATGATTCATTAAGGTTTGTGCTTCTTACTATATCTAAATCTTATAAAAATGTAAGAAAAAATTAGCCAGGCCAAACTGCATAGAGATTGCAACACATCTTCTTAATAGAATTTACCTGCCCAAGGATGCATCTTCAATTCAATTCATTCAATTCCATCTTGATTCAGTTTCTCACTTCTCCCACCAAGCCTACAGAATGCCTGGGTGGGCATTCAATTCCTTGTACAAACCGTGGGTGTAGGACATGATGTTGGAGAAAAGAGAAACCATCAGTTGAGAAATTCTGAGCAAGGGTTCAGAAATTTTAGGTCTTATTTTGGCTCGGATAGATTTATTTTTTCATAGAACATAATGGGAAAACTGAAACTTGGTGTTTAGCTGTGCATTCCCAGGTTTAGTTCCAAGAGGCAGAAGAGTTGGAAATGACCAAAGCATGGTATACATATGTGCCATTTTTGGCTTGGAGGAGCCTCAGATTCTTCATGCCATCTCTAGAACTATGTAGGTATTGCCACATCCACATCATAGATGTACAGAAGATAATTCAATTCCTTGTCCTCAATATAGAAAAAAGAATTATGGAATTTCCCCAAGGTAAATGATTTTACCACACCGAATCACAGATGATCACAAACATTAGACTTTTGCCTATGTTTAGGAAAAAATTATTCTAGAATTTCTGTCAGGTCCCTGGATACTGTATCAGCTTTCGATATTGCTAATTCAAGACAACCTAATCCAAAAGAGTCATTTCCAAGATTAATAAGCTGAGAGTTAGAGAGGGTAAATGTCTCAGCCAAGGTCACAGAGATAGCTTGCAGCATTACCCAGGCCTTCTGACTTCACATGATCTTTGTTGCATTTAAAGTAGCCCTTTCCTACCTGGGCTTCCCACCAGTTGCAGATTTGTGTTAGAAACAGAATCAATTGTAGTAGCGCTACAGTCAGGAGAACAGTTGTTCAAAGTGTCAGGACATGGGAAAAAGGCCAGAAGATGATGCAATATTACACTAGCAAGTGATGTCATAGCATGATTTCCCAAGTGATTTACATAAATGCAAGTTCTCAAGAAGCCCTGACAAATTCCAGCCAGTGGGAATGCAGGGGTGGAGAACTAATGGCAAGCAGGGAAAGGGAGCATATAGGAAACCCACATTTCCTTGCCCACCACTGTGACAAGCTGCACAGATGCCTCAGAAGCCTAAGAAAACTCTCTACTGCCCCTCTACTCCAACAATTCCCTCAGGCATATAGGTTACAAAGAGCTTTGATTTTCTTCTTTATCTTTCTGTTTACTCCCAATGACATCCAATATTGCCCAGTGATCCTGAGAGTGACTTCTGGTGAGGTGAAAACAAGTTTAACAGTGAGATAGGCTATTGTATTCTAAAATTATTCTGTCTTCTTCATTACAATTTAGAATAAATGCTTTAATTTTTTAGAATTAGAAGTGACGAGGTGCAATTCTTGGGAAACCAATCTCATGTAAATGTTATGGAAATGTATTTGCTGAGTTCGGGAATGATTTAGGAATGAAGACAGGTGGATACCAAATACCAAGATTTCCATTCGCTGGGATCCAAAACAGTGAGACATGTTTTAATCAGGAAGTTTTTCTTAAAGTGTGTGCATGGGGGTGTGGGCGGAAGTGGGGGTTTGCATATGTTACCCTAGTACTGGTTGGCAATGGAAGTTCATGGCAATATCTAGTTAGACCAAACTTAGAAGAAACTGATGAGACTATATTGAGAAATAAGATCATAGCCAGGCCAGAGCAGGTCTCTTTTTCTCTCCCTCATTCCCTTCCTCCTATCTTCCCTCCCTCCTTCCCCCCCTACACCCCAATGCAATTTAAGAAGAGTTAAAGACCCTATCTCAACCCAGAGATCCAAACAGTTCATAATATGTCTAGGGATTTTGGATGTGAAGACTTTTCTCAACTGCAGAAGCTGCCTAGAGTGGCACAAAATCTCATCTAGTGAAGCTGATGCAAAAAACAATCAACAAGACCCAACCCATTTATCCCACACAGTGTTAATCTTGCTGGTAACAGAGTCAGGACACCTGCACATTCTCGGCAAAAATGTGAAGTGTTTTTCTTTCCTCATCACCACCTCCACCTCCCCAAACACCCACCAAAAATATCAGAACCTGGATTATACAGAAGCTTTGAGAGGAATTTGTAAATACCTTCCAGGCAGCAGGTCCTCCACAGCCCCGAATGGGTCATTACTTCTTCATTCTTCCTGCTGGTTTCATTATCACTTGTAGATTTAGTCCTGCACACACCTCTGGAATATAACCAGTAGTCCGTGCCCACTGCAATGGTCATTAAGCTAAAAGCTGCGAAGGCTCCCACAGTGGTGATCAACATCTGGATACCTCTGTCACACATCCTCATAATTCTTCATGGTACTCTGGGCGGCTGGGGGTGGGAGGGGAGATTCAGTGCCAGAGGGGAAAATCACTCTGCAGCTGAGTAACCTAGGGCAGGCTCTTCCAAAAATTCGGCTCTCCTTCTGCCAGCATCCACGGGGACTTTGGGAAAGCTGGGATTTCCTGTCTGGCGCTCTCTCCAGTTCCCCAGGTCGCCTATGGCCCTCGGAAGGGTGCAGGCTCCGGGGGGTTGGTCCACATCACTGCTGCCTTCAGAGGGTCCCTGGGTTCCTTTCATTCCTCAGGAGCTTGGGAAGGACGAAGGTCCGTGCAGGGCATGGCTCCGGAGCTTGGAGCTGCCAGCTGGGTTTGAGATGCGCCTGGCTCCTCACAGCCCCGGGAGACTCAAGGCAAAGCAATCCAGAGAGGTCTGTGTGTGTGCGTGCGTGCGTGTGTGTGCGTGTGTGTGCGAGCGCGTGTGCTGGGGGTGAGGGCGGATGGCAAAAAATAGCACTGCTGGGAGGCGAGCCGCTGAAAAGAGTGTTCACTGCTTCCCCAGCCTCCCAAGAAAGCTCTCCGCCTGCTCCCGACACCCCCGCTCAAACTGGAGAAAAGACAGAGTCCTGGGGCGGGGGCCGGGTGGTTTCATTGGAGGCCAAAGGTCCGTGGTGCTGAAGGGACAGCTCCCCGACTGTCGCCCCGCCTCGCGGTTTCTAACGCCTGTGCTTGCAGATTCGTGGTGCTGAAGGGACAGCTCTCTCCTGCGGCTGCACCCGCGCCTTTCTGGCACCCAGGCTAGAGACCTGGGGTGCTAAAGGGTCTCTCCTCTGCCCCTCCCGCTCCTCTGTCCCTTCCCAGCTCAGCCAGCCTGTTCGGCTCTGCTTATTCAAGCCCACTCTCCGCGCAAAGTTTCGGACGCCCAGGGCAGTCAGCACCCCGGCGCCTTGGCGCAGCAGCACCGCCCGGGAAGGGCTCCTCCGCTCCGGGAAGGGTTAAGGGAAGGGGAAGGGAAAGAAACCCGCCCGTCGCGCGCTCCGGCGCTTTCTCAGCACCCACCCAACGCGGCGTTCTTCCATGCCCCCCGCCCCCTCCTTCCACGAGCCAGGCAAGTTTGCCTTTTGCTGCTGGCGCGGCTGGAGCCCACTGGGGAGAGAGAAGACCCGAAAGACCGAGTCTTCTTAAAGGCACCAGCGGCTCCGGTGACGGCCGTATGGCTCACTTAGGCGGGCAGAAAGTGTTGTCACAAACACATCTGTGTATAGTCTCTCTCAATTTGGTTCCCCAGAAAACAAACCAATATGTCTACCCTCCTTTCTCGGGAGCTCTGGTTTACACCGGAGACAACCTGCTCGGATCAGACCCGGAACTGTTCATATACATAGGATCATACATTCCTAAAAGACGGAAGGAGCTCAATGTATATAGACTGTCATACACGCATCAGGGACCTTGGGCAAAGAAGTGCGAGATTTGAGTCTCTGAGTACACCTCTTATGTATTGTAACACCTCTGCGTTTGAAAGGGTCATGGAAGCAAGCTGGAAGAGTGACTGTAAATGTCAGATTATTTTCAAAGGTCCCTGGGATGTTCATTTGTTAACATCCTTGTCTAAGTCACACCACAAGGCAGATGAAGTTACGTCTGCTTTCCTTGTAAGTCCAAAGTACAAACGACATTGCACACCTGAAACCTCACTTCCTTGGAAATAGCCAATGTTGCAGAGGGCCAGCATCTAACAAGCTTTTTGTGTCTGTATATTGTAGTGTGTACACGGGCACATACTGAGCTGGCTAAGGACAGCCCATAGAATTGCCTTTATTTATTTATTCTTTTCTTGTAGCATAATGGGACTGATACCCAGAGGTTGGGTGTTTGGAATTGAGGCTGCTCGGGTTATTACGGCAGCCCCTGAGAGGTGTCCACAACCGTCGCATTTGAATTTTATTTAGTTGGACAGAAATATAACGGGAGGTAACCACAGACACACATTTTCTGGTGCCATCGCTGGCTGTCTGAGAGCTTCTGTTCAGATGACTGACCAGCAGTAATGTAATGAAGAGTTCTCCAACGCAGTTCAGGACTTCATGGTGACTTTGCTACTTTTACTTTGGTGTTAAGCTCCTCTGAAGAATGTGTTCTTGGTGTTGAATATACCTGCATGTGCATGCATAGGTTTGAATATATAGTTACGGTGTGATTGTGTTTCAATGTTTACCTGTGCTATGTTCCACTTAGTTATGAATTCAGAATGCCTGTGAATTTGTTGTAGAAAGCAGGCATGTAAATATATGTTTGTACGAGCATACAGCATGATGGGCCATGTGAACGTGTCTATTGCAAATGCATCCCTGTTATGTGTGGCTGTGCGTGTGTATGTATAGGTAGACTATTGGTTTGAATATATAGATGCGTATAACGAAGTGCGTCTAGTTGCATATGCATGTGCCCTGGTTCACAAACACTGATTTGTGGACAGGAAGTAGAAATACTGAAAGTTTGCCACATGACCAAAAAGGAATGGTTAAACATGTGGCCCACAGTAAGCCATCCTCCAGAAGAACGGCAGAAGGTAACCGTGGAGGTGTGCAAAACCTCCTGCAAGTTACTTAGTGTTGTTTTTTTTTTTCTAAAATGGAAATTTTCTTCTTAGTAAAATGGGCTGCCTTGATTATTATGACTTTTATTTTTAAAGGAAACAGACATGTGTAACTTGGAGGTGAAGTTGATCTTTTCTGGAAGTGGTTATTAAATTAGTAAAATTTCCCTTCCTCATTCTCAAGAGGCTTAAATACTATGAAATGATAATAATCAAAACAGTCAGTTCAGGATGTGTTTGATTCTTCTCTCAAAGAAGGACTGTAGTGATGGAAGGTCAGTGGTCTTGGCTGAGGAAAAGTGTCCCAATAACTCCATTGGCTTTGTAATATAAGCCCAGACAAACAGAGTATGGTGCCCAGGAGGCTCAGCAGAAGGGATCAGCTATCCAGGTTTATAGCGGGGGCAAGGGTCAGGACCTCAGATAGATAAAGGTAACCATCACGAGTCAGGATGTGGACAATTTTTCTGAAGGAGAGAAAGGGATACACGTTATAAGAATGGAGCTTTATCTGGAGCTTTTGGCTTGGTGAGGCAGGATCCTTCCTTGTAATTCCTGTCCAGAGCCAAACTGATCACAGCATGGAAAGTCCTAAAGGTGCATGTGCAGCAAGTCAGAACACCTGACTGGAGTGGGAGTGTGGAGGTAGGAAGGCCGTCACTTAGTTCCCAATAATGCCTCCTCGCTTACTAGGGGGTGACCTCATCCTTTCCTTTCATTCAGCTAACGTGTAGGTGTGTGTACATGGGTGTGTAGAATCTGCTTCTAAGGCTAGAAATAATTGCTCATTTTCACCACTAGAGGGCTCTTTCAACAGATCAATCGGGAACCCAAGAGATTGAAAGCACACTCTCCTTATAGAGCCAGGCTCTTCCTCTGTCTTTGCTGATAACCCTCTCTGATCCTACTTATCTGCCATCAGACTGGGAGGCATTCAGACGTCTTGCAACTGCTGATTCTCTCATTAAGACTTTCTTCACTGGGCTGTCAGCTTAGTGGAGTAGCTGACACAGTGTATCTACTTGTGCTTTTTTTCCTGTTTATCCTCTCATACGTCAGCATTGCCTTCACCTCTGGAGGGGTCAGTGCTCCTTGTTAGTGGTCGTGTCATTTAGGCAGGAGTACTGACAGAGGATTCCATTCAATAAATGCTTATGCTTTTCTCTTTTGTATAATCTTTATCAGATTTGAGTTTTGATGTTATATTTATTTATTTTTTTATTTCAGATTAATGTAAGGGTACATACAATTAGGTTTTATTATTTGTGTTCGATAGGTAAAGTCCAAGTTGCAGTTGAGCCCTTCACCCAGGAGGTGTGCCATGTACCCTTACATTGTACCTGATAGGTGAGAGCTTACCACACCCCCTCCCCCGGCTTCTTATCTCAATAAATGCTTCTTGAGTCCCCACTATGTGCAAGGCATTCTGCTCAGTACTTCGGAAAATGCAAAGATATGGTTCCCATCTGCCAAGGAGCAGATTATGTATTGGGGGATATTTTACTAGTGAGTACATTTTTGGCTGCAAACTGCAGAAACTCACTGGAGCTATCTTGAGAAAAGAAGGGATTTAGTATCAAATTATGATGATGTTTCAAGGAACCATAGGGCAAAGGTATAATCAGGCCTAGGTAGGGAGCTGTAATCAGTAAATAAAAACCATCAGGAGCCTCACCAGTCACTCTACTTTCCATATCTGCTTCTTTTCATATTTTTAGTTGAAAAAAATTGTTTGACTTTCTCTGTTACTTGATCTTCAAGATGAAAGATGGATTTCGAGTCTTTATGTCATCCCTATTTAAGAAGCCCACCTAGACTAAACTGGGTGGTTTTATTCTGAATTTAAAATTTCCAGCAGAGACAACCTAGTCAGTCTAGTTTGGGTCATGTGTCACTTCCTGGCCCAATTGGCTATAGTTGAGGCGATGAGGTCAGGTAATACACACATAGCCATCAGGACCAGCCCCTGTAAGTTGGGGAAGGGAGGACAGTTCTTCGAGAAGGGGGAATTTCCATGATACCTCTGAAGACTTTCCTATGTTAAATCCGCCTGATCCACTTTGGCCAACACTCTGGTGATGCCTGTGGTATCAGCAGTAAAAGGTGATCATGAATGAGAAAACAGTGGAGCCACCTGCTAGAAGAACTAGGTGGAGTGTCAGTGGTACCGTACCAGCCTTACCTTTGTCTGTGCCCTTCTTCCAAGGGAAGAAAATGTGGCATAATTTAAAAGAGAAACAGCCATCTGAGGTAAAGGCACCTACATGGGTGGAAGTTAAGGAGATGATGAAACCCAAGCACACATGGATTGAATAGCGTCACCCCTGTTTAAAATTCTCTCCTGATGTTTCCACATGGTCTAGATATTTTTCACTTTTAGACCCAACCTACAGAAAAAAAACACCAAAATCTAAACATGCTTCGGAATTTAAACTTCAGCCTTACTATCCTTCTTTTAGTATCTGAGACCCCCTACACTCTCTTTTGCACCCACCGCTTTCAAGTTATGTCTCTACTGTCTAGAACAGCAATGGAAGTCGCATGGCGGAAGGAGGGCAGGAATAACAGGATGCAACATCCTGATATTACAAAGATAGCTGATGAAACATACCAAGAGCATCTAGTATGCTATTGAAAATTACAAAGGTAGTGGTAGGGCGCCGGTCCCATATGCCGAAGGTGGCAGGTTCAAACCCAGCCCCGGCCAAAAAAAAAAGAAAATTACAAAGGTAATTAACAGAGGAACTAAAAATATTCTACAACTCTATTTTAAGAAGAGAAGACAAGAGGTTGGGGTGATACACTAAACGAAGATAAAAGGAGCAATGAGGATGACCAGGGTGGGACGGGGCCGGTGCATTTCATTACAGCCTCTTCTATCCTATTTTCTTTTTAAAAATCTTGTGCATGTATGTTTTGATAATCATTTAGTTAAAAAGTAAATGAAAACAGTAACCATCATGCCACCTGTCCATGTCGCCCAGCCACCTCCTGCTTTATCAATACAGAAATACCAGGTGTTTCCTGTGACTCATCCATTGATTGCCTGTGTCTAGAAGGCTCTTCTCTGAAATATACATCTTATAAAAAAGTTTTCTGAAATAATTTTGAATTTACACACCAATTGCTGCCACCAGATATTCTCCTGGTTCAGTTCCTCACTTTGTTCATACCTTTCCTCAAATGTCACCTTCTCAGAGAATCCTTCTTCAACTGCTCCATCTAAAATAGCACCCTGAGTTTTGCTCTATCCTCTCACTCTGCTTTGTTTTTCTTCATAGCATTTATCAAAATCTGACACTATACGTGGATATGTGTGCATACATTTTTATATTTCTTGTCACCTCCCCAACTAGAGCCAAAGAATTCCATGGGAACAAGTGCTCTGTCTTGTTCACATCTAAATTGCCAGATTTGAGAATAGAGCCCAGGATAGAGTAGGCACATTGTTAGCATTTGTTTAATCAACTAATTGCAAAAATAATTACTAAGTTTCACACCTGTGACAGGCTCTGACACGTCAATAATAACACCTGAAACTCTCAGTCGAATGGAGAGGACAGAGATAACCAAATAAGAACAACTGTAGCAGATGTTACTGGCACCCCCACTTTCCAGATTCCCTTTACCAGGTTGGTGCATTTTCACCCCTCCAGCTCTGATCTCCCTGACACACAGCCACCTAGTCTTGGGAGAACTGCTCTCAGCTGATGGGAGCTGCATTGCCTAAGGAATTACAAGCCCCTCCTCCCCACAGGCCACCTTCAGTCAGTGAGTGGTGGATGCAGGCATGCAAAAGGGACAGCTCTGACATGCAGTTTATGCTCCAAGTCCTCTGTGGATAAGGCCAAGACTAGACTTTACTTGAGACCACATCCTTGTCTGACTTTGCCCCCTTCCCCAGTGGTTATCAAACCATAGTGTCCATTCAGCTCACTTAAAAGGCATGTCAAATGATAGCTTGGATTCTACTCCCAGAATTTCTAAAATGCGTGATGCTTGAAAATGTTCATTTCTAGCAAGTTCTCAGGTGGTGCTAATGCTGCTCTCCAGGAAACCACAATTGGGAGGTTGCTGCCCTTTCCTAGTCTGTTTCCCATACTTCCTTAGGAATTTTCCTAAAGATCATTCCCTCAATAAGCCACCTGTATCTGAACCCCTGCCTCAGGCTCTGCTCTAATGGAACTCTACCTAAGACAACTGGAGGGCTTACACTGAACTATTAAAGATAAATAGCCAACTGATGTGTTGTTTTAGGCAATTGGATGACCATCTTCAAAGCCCCGGTTCATGATAAGTTTTAAGGAATTAAAGTAGTGTAAGGAGGCTTAAGTGTGATGTGGAGTTAGCATGGCAGACTGTTCACCCTTGAATATTATGTCTAGACAAAGTATTTGGCCATGGATACATTTAACAGAATAGCTCTTTGGAGGAATTATATTGCCAAATAATTCCTAAGCTTAATATGTAGCAACTATGGCTATTAAATCTGTAAACAGTTAAACTCCTAAAAAATCACTGAGCTCAATAGGAAGCTTGTCCTCTCCAATTCCACCTCAGAGGAGTCCAGGGAGAGAGAGGGACAAAGAAGAACTTTCCAGAGGGCAGATAGAAGAGGGATGGAAAGTCATGGGTAAGAAAGTTCCTTCTTGAAGAGAGACCAGGTTTGCTCTCCAGGAAACTTCTTGCATTCTCAGGAAAGATAAATGTTGTGAATTCCGCTCTGTGGATCATTTTCTACACACCTGTGATTGTTGTGTGTACTTCAGTCTCTGCTTTCAAAAGTTCTTGGATATGACACCTGTCACCCCATGGATCACTAGGGTTGTTGATTCAGCTAACCTGGTTGGCGAGGCGGGTGTGCCCTTCTTTCCTCACCACATTGTGCCCTCTCCACCCCCCCACCCCCAAAGTGCACAAAAAGTGGAAGTAACGTAAGTGTTCGACAACTGATGAATGGATAAACAAAAAGAGGTATGTACATATGATGGAATATTACATAGTATTTATTCATAAAAAAGAAATGAAGTTTGGATACATGCCTCAATATGGATGAATCTTGAAGACATTATGCTCAGTGAAATAAGCCTGAAATAAAAGAACAAATACCATATGATTTCATTTGTGTGAGGTACCTAGAATAGGCAAACACATAGAGAAAGAAGGTGGGTGAGAGTTCATTAGAGGTTGAGAGGAGAGACGAATAGGCAGTTATTGTTTTGTTAGGTATATGAAAAAAATAATTTAGAAATAGTGGTGATGGTTGCACAACATTGTCAAGGTGATTAATGCCACTGCACTATATGCTTAAGCGAGGCCAAAATGGCAAATTTTTGTGTCACATATATTTTACTACAATTTAAAAAATTGGGAAAAAATTATTCGGTAGGTTTTCTGTAAAAAAGAAAAAACAACAAAATCTCCTTCTGGGGAGTTGTGGTCAGACTTTGCTGACACTTGTGATATCTTTCACCCTTTGCTTTCTTCCTGCCTGGAACTAGGACTCAGTTCTGGAGGTTGATCAGCCATCTCCTTATCATGTCTAGGAGAGCTGAAAATAAAGTACAAGAAGCCTGTGTCCCTAATAGCTTTTGGAGCCACCATTCCAAATCAGGACTATTTATCTCTAAAATTCTTAATAATACATGGCAAAAAATAGATTCTTTAACCTATTTCACCCCTCTTCAAGTTTAGTAGATGAACACACTTCCCTATATACAGAGAAGGAGAAGTGAAATTAGGGATATAGTGTAATGTTCATGAAGCTTCTAGTCACAGTTAACAGAAAACCAACTCAAAGGGTATAAGACAAACCAGGGTAATCAGCCAGCATTTGTAATGCAAAATTCCGAAGGAGATAGGCTCAGGCGTGCCTGGATTTGGGGCCCTAACAACTGCTTTCAATATCTGGCTCTCTTCATCTTAGCCCTTTTTCTGAACATTCTCCATTCTCAGTTGGTTTTCTTCTCAAGAACCAAGAGCTCCTAGCTTGCATCCTACCAGCAGAGTAACCCTAGAAGAAAGATAACATATTTCCACCAAGAGTTACAGTGAATATACTGGAGCTGGTTTCTCATCAACTCATTTGGCTCATATCCACTGGAACCAATCACCATGGGCAGAAAATGGAACTGACTGATTTTTAGGTTTGGGCTATCTTTCTATCTCCAGATACATAGGGAAGAAAATCAGCCTTATTTTAATCCATGTGGACTGAGAGTAGGGTAAAAGGATGATTCTTTACAGCAGTGGTCCCCAACATTGTTGGCACCAGGGGCCAATTTCATGGAAGACAATTTTTCCACTGACCAGGGGTCTTGAAGGAGGATAGTTTAGATATGAGTTTGCAAAAAATGGACTTATTATGGTTTCTGTGCACACAAACATCTTTGCTAATGATAATCTGTATTCGTAGCCACTCCCCAGTGCTAGCATCACTGCCTCAGCCCCATCTCAGATCATCAGGCATTAGCTTTTTATAAGGAGTGCACAACCTAGATCCCTCACATACACAGTTTAGAGTAGGGCTCACACTCCTATGAGAATCTAATGTCACTGCCTCCTGACAGGAAGTGGAGCTCAGGTGGTGACGCTAGTGATGGGTAATGGCTGTAAATACAGATAAAGCTTCCTTCAGTTGTCTGCCACTTGCCTCTTGCTGCTTGGCCTGTTCCTAATGGGTCATGAACCAGTACTAGTCCACATCTCAGGGTTTGGGGACCACAACTTTAGAGGAAATTGAGGATATTATTATTAGAAAAAGGATGGATAAGTCATAGGAAGTAAAAAAAAAAATGCAGATGTTCACCATGCACTATAGGTACGCAGAGGCCAGATCCTGCATGGTCAGTTAGCCATGTTACATCATTGAACAAAGAACATCTACTTATTTGCCACAGGCTGCTGCAGATCCTGAAGGTACGACAGTGAGCAAGATAGACAGACTGCCTGCCTTGCAACAACTTACATTTTAGGTGCGAGAGCTAGCCAGTAAACATGTAACTAACCAAATCAGAAAAATATGCAGGTAGTGATAAATACTGTGAAAAAAACTAAAATTGAAAAACATGATAGTATAGGACCAATGTTGGTGGTGGAAAAAGGACTGCTTGAGATAGCATGGTTAGAGAGGATATTCTGAGGAGGTGACTTCTGAGTTGAAAAAAGTCAATGGTGGAGGAGGAGTCAGGTTTGAGAGAATGGAGGGAAAGTGGCCCCAGCATAAGGACCAGGAATATGAAGGACATAAAAAATAATGTGGTATATTGGGCAGCGCCCGTGGCTCAAAGGAGTAGGGCACCGGCCCCATATGTCAGAGGTGGCGGGTTCAAACCCAGCCCCGGACAGAAACTTCCAAAAATAAATAAATAATAATAATATGGTATATTGTACACAAGAGGAAAAAATGGTAGAGAACAAAGTCAAAGGGATGGACTGGGGACAGATCATGTAGACATAACTGACCAAGGTAGACAGAGTTTGGGTGTTATTCTTTCACAACGTGAAGCCATTGCAAGACTTCAAGCAGGAGAATAAGATTTATAGTTTGTAAATTTCACTTTAGCCACTGAGGAGATAAATGGACTCAACGTGGACAAGAGTGAAAGCTAGGAGATGAATTAGGAGGCTGTGGCGTTAACTCGGATTGAGGATACTGTATTTTTTAAATTTAATTTAATTATTAAATCATAGCTGTGTACATTAATGCGATCATGGGGCACCATACACTGGTTTTATAGACCATTTGATATATTTTCATCACCCTGGTTAACATAGCCTTCCTGGCATTTTCTTAGTTATTGTGTTAAGACATTTATATTCTGCATTTACTAAGTTTCACATGCACCCTTGTAAGATGCACTGCAGGTGTAATCCCACCAATCACCCTCCCTCCACCCATTCTCCCCTCTCCCTCTCTTCCCTCTCCCCCTTCCCCATATTCTTAGGTTATAACTGGGTTATAGCTTTCATATGAAAGCCATATTAATAAATTGAGGATACTGTATTGATTGACGTCTTGGATGTTAAGAAATGTGATTTTTTCCTAAGGACCCTGGGGAACATTTATAATTTTTAAGCAGGGAGTGACGTGATAAATTTTGCATTTTTTCAGTGCCACATCACTAGCTTGGCTGTGCCCCATGGTGTAGAAATTGTAGTGGAGACCCAGAAGATGGCAAAAAAATAGCAGACACCTTTGGCCCCAAGCTTCCCTGGGACATTTGTTCTTCTCTCCATGTCCTGGGTTGAGGTATGGGTGTGGGACATGAAACTGGCCTTTCTCCAAAAACCAGTCTCAGAATAGAGATCCCCCTAAATTGTGTCCTGGACATGCTTCTCTGGGAGAACCAGGAGAAAGAACCTTTGTTCACTTCTAATCTGGAACAGGTTTGGGGAGAAAAGCTTGGATCTAAGGAAACATCAAACACTGTACATGGTACATGGAAGACAGTATTGCTAGACAGAATGGGTTTGGAGTTAGAGAAACTTGGGTTCAAATCCTAACTGCATCACTTGTGGCGTGACCTTCACACTCCTCATAAACAAAATAAAGATAGTAACATCTTTGGTCAATAGGACCTCCTTACTGTATAATGAGGATTACATGTGACAACACAGTGCCTGGCATGTATTAAGTGCTCAATAAATGTCAACTACAGCTATAAATAAAACTATGATGCTGAAGAAGCTGGCTCTTAATGAGATTTGTTTTAATCTGCCACCTTGAGAATAACAAATGGCTGACTATTACGTTGTTAATCAGTTTCCTTGAGACTTATGTGCTAGGAAAACAAAATGACCCAAGAGGCAATTATAGATTCAAAAGGTGTCTTTATTGAGAGATGAGATAAACACCTCAATAGACAACTAAGAGGCTTAAAAAGCACTTTGGAAACCTTCCTAAAATCAGTGAAATAGGAAGCAATTTGGGGATTTTCTTGTCAGCTTGGAATGTTGTCCAAAGCCTCAAAGTTGAAAACAATAAGCATGAAATATTCCAATATCCTGAGCTAAAGAGCTGCCACATGGCTCTCTAGAGCATAGGAAGAGATGACCGAACAAGTCTTGTCATCCTCATTTTGATGATCTAGACTACATGGACTGAAAACTGGAGTTCAATGAGATGAGGGAGGAAGGTGCTTTATATTTTCTTATCCCATCCCCTTGGAGGAAGCCGAGGGGGTGGCTTTTCTCATCCAGCCAAGCTCCATCAACTTGTTGGAGGGATTGGGAACATGCAAAGATACCAACATCTCACTCCTTGGCTGGTGCTTGCTGCGCTCTGGAGACTCTAGGTTGGCACCTACAACAGAGCAATGAGTTGAGTACAGCACCATGTGGGAGTGCCGGGGAGAAACTGGCAAGAGTGTTATCTGGTGTTTGGGGCACACATGAACACCTGAACGTAGAGACTGGTGCCTGCATCCCACCTGACGAACCGTGATAGCATTACAGGGTGGGGAGAGAGGGCACTAGGAGGGAGCCTCCACTCCCAGGCCGTGGTGTAGCAAAAATGCCCTGAGTACCATGTGAATACTGAGGGAAGTAACTAAGCTCTCTTCATGTGGCTTGCCCATGACAGAACATTTGGATGCCAGCATGCAGAGAGCAGCAGCAGATCATTCATTCATTCATTCATTTTTTTATAGAAGCACCGATGACGCCATTTAGGTAAGATTTTCACCTCTCACCCTCTAGCACACCCAGGCACCCCCACCTCTATCTCAGCCCCAGAAGAGCTAGAAACAGGAGAAACAGGGGAAGGAGAGAACACTCCAGTCTCCTCCCTTGCACACTGCTGAAGGCTCTCCACTCATGGCCAGGCCGGGAATGGACGAAGAGAAAGGCTATGAATTGAACGAGAAATTGTAGTTTTGATTTCAACTGAACTGAACTTTAAAAATCTTTTTGTTATGAAAAACTTCCAAACATGTATGAAAGTTGGCAGAAAATTAAAATGAATGAATGCCCTTGTACCCATCAATGGCTGCAAAAGTTATTGTCTCATGGCCAAACTTGTTTCATTTCTGTGCCCTATTAACTGGCCTTCCCTGCTGTTATTATTCTGAAGCAAGTCCCAGACATCAGATGGTTTCCACATTGGGCTTTTGAATGCCTGCAAGTGAGTCCTAATTACAAAAGTAAATTTCCTGACATTGAAAATGATCAGAAGACCCCTGGTTCTGTCCATTATTCATTTTGATGATCTCTAGAACATAAAGTTCCATAAGGGCAGCGAAATTTTCTTTTATTCATTGCTGTAGCACATGACACATAGCAGGTGCTTGATAAATATTTGTTGAATAAATGAATGAATGGTTTGCTCAGAATAGACCAGCCTTACTTTACCATAACTGGAGAGGTGCTCAGATTGAGCTAAAAGATAAAAATCTTCATTTTATGATACCCAGTTGGCTCACCTCAGTTCTGACCCAAAGTTATTCAGCAAAATGTCACACCTTGAAGGACTGAGTAGGGTCGTCATCTCTTCTGAGAAACCATTTCAGAAATGATTCCAGATGATGTCATGGGGGTTAGCCTTCCCTAAACCCTTCTGCATGTTTAGCATTTCCAGGAGAGTTTGCAAAGTGGTAGTTCATCAGTTCTTCCTAGTCGGCTGATGTTTTGGTTTGCCCTCCTGGTTTTACAGTTTGCACTGAACTGAGTTGAATGTGGGCCCACATTCTGCCAACAGTTGGTTGGAGAAGAGTAGCATCTTCCCCCTTTGATGAAGCATGCCTGCCTCAGTTTACCACCGTCCCCAGGCTTCCCTATAATCTTATGCCTGTGACACTCCTAACTCATCTGCCTGGCTCCAATGGGATCCCTGAATGTCTCATGGGTAAGACGTGAAGTATAGATGCCAACAACCACCATCAATTTGTCCAAATCAAATTATGATTTCATCTATGAAATCACCTGGCCCACTGCTATTCTCTGAATAATTTGGGGTGATTTTGTACCTTACCCAGATTTAAAACTTTTTCTTTTGGAATCATTTTTTTCTTTTGTCCCTGTATGTTTTCTTATAAAGTAATCTACTTCATCAAAACTTCTAATGTACTAGCATGAAGTTACACATAATATACTCTTATATATTTAATTTCTTCTCCTTAACTTTAGACTTTTCTCTTGAAGTGCATTTTCTTTCTTCTTCTCCTTGATTAGATTAAGAAAACCTGTATTTCTTTTTTATTGATCCCCAACACCTACCAAATATCCATTTTTGAGTTTTGTCTCATCCCATCTGGGCCATATGGAGTATAAATATGTCAAAGTTTCAAATATATGGATGGCAGCCTTCTACAATTTCCTGTACAGATATGGCAGAGGAATAGTTAGATGTTAGGTGCCTGTGTTAGATGGTACCGGGACTTCGTCAAGATTGTTTATTAGTTTTCATTAACTTTTCATTTACTTTGTACTCTTTAATCAACCTGGAATTTACATTGATGTATATAGAGTGTGAGATGAAGATTTAATTTTCCTTTATTTATTTCCCCCAAATATGAATCAATTGTCCTACCGTCATTTATTGAAACATTATTCTTAAACATTACATCTTTCTCCACTGACTTGGATGTCCACTGTTATTACCTAATAAATTCAGTTACATTAAAGATCATCTTGGACCTATCTATCCTATCCCATTGACTAAGTTAAAATTATTGTAACACAGTCCTCAGCTCCACAGATCATATTGATTTATGTTATACTATTTACCATATTGATCTATTTTATAGTATCTATATACTATGTTTTTTAATCTCTGAAATGTGATAGTCCATTTTAATACCTACTTCAGAGTATTCTCTAATTATTCTTCATTTTCAAATTGTTCTTGGCTGTTTTGTCCACTCATTCTTCTAGATGAGTTTTAGAATCACTTGGTCAAATTCTTCCCCTTCCCATCAAAGTAAATTAAATATAACAAAAATAAAATCAATAGATGGGTATTTTTATTAGAATTGAATCAATCCCATACATTTACTTAGGAATAATTAAGATTATTAAGCAATCATTCTTCAATTCCATTTATCTGATCTTGTTTTAAATTCCCCTGATGAACTTTGTTATGTCTTTGTATATGTTCTTGTACACTTCTAGTTACATATATTTCTATTTCCAGAACTGTGTGAAAATAAATTTCTATTGTTTAAGCCAGCCAATCTGTGGCATTTTGTTATAGCATCCCAGGTAGACTAAGACATTTTTTACTTATTTATTTGTTTTCTTATCACTTATTCACTATACTAGAGTATAAATACAAGAATTCTATCTTTCTTGTTTTTAGGGCCTGGATTAGCAAGTGGCACATTGTAGCAGCTCCATAATTACATGTCGAGTCAATGGATCTATAAAAACAAAAGCAAAAACAAAAAAAAAAACATGTCCTTGCTGTATCCTACCTGTGTGCATCTGGACAATTTAACTCCTTGGGTTCAGTTTCAAACCTGAAGAAAATGACAATACCATAGGATTGTTCTAAGCAAAAAATAAAATAATATAGGTAACTACCTTCCCTTTTTGCATGACACATATAAAGCTCTCAAGAAGTAGAGTGGCATGAATTATCATGCTCATCATCCTGATCATTTCAATGTAAAAGCACTCTCAGAAATGTAGGTGGAAAGTTGCCCAGATGAAGCTTTGTAGGAGTCTATTCATTTTAGAGTCAAATCAGATAAGTCAAGCAGCTAATTTTTAATTTAATTTAATTTTTGCCAAGGCCCAAGGAGTAATTATTTCTTACAGAAACCAATTCACACTAACTGTTCCTAATGTCATTCATTTATTATCATCTCTCATGGTTGTGGGAATTGGCTCAGATTAGCTATGTGGTCCTTGCATAGATTCCCTCCCTTGGTCGCAGTTAGATGGTGGCTAAGCGTAGAGTCACCTCAAGGGCTTCCGTAGTCACTCATCTCATGGTTGATTTTGGCTGTTGGCTGGGACCTTAGCAGGGGTTATTCAACCAACCACCTATCCATGGCTTCTGTGTGGCCTGGGTGGGCTTTCTTACAGCATGGTAGGTAGGTTCCAAAAATGAGCATAGCAAGACATGGAGCCAGATGGAAACTGTAGCTTTTCCTAACCTAACTCCAAAATCATAAGGTATTACTTCTGCCACCTTGTATTCATTAGAAGCCAGCCCATACTCAAGGAAAGCAAGAATTAGTGTCTACCCTGTGATGGGAGGAGTGTCAAAGAACTGGACATGCTTTAAGACCATCATAGATAGCTCTGTGCCTCTGGACACATCAAATTGAGAGAAAATTGATGTATGGATGAGATGATTCTTTAATAATCAGCAATAATAAATATACTTGGGAGGATGAGGCAAGAGAATTGCTTAAGCCCAAGAGTTGGAGGTTGCTGTGGGCTGTGATGCCACGGCACTCTACGAAGGGTGACATAATAGGACTCTATCTCAAAATAAATAAATAAATAAATAAATAAAATAAAAATAAATAAATAAAACTATCAAATGACCCAGAACGTTGATGTCAGTTTATCAATACATTCTGTCTCCTGTAGGCACTGTAATATGGTGATGAAGTTGTGGTTCTGGATTTACAGCCAGCTACATTCGTGTCCTATCTCCATCCCCTTTTGGCTTCATGGCTTTAGGCAAGTCCTTGACCTCTCTGAACAGCTTTCTTCTCCATAGAGTGGATGCAGAGTGCCAGCACGTGGCTGGGGATCTCACAATATGGTGATGATTATTGTATGCACCACCTTCTCCCCCAAGTCCCTTACTTTTACAGGTGCTTGCACCAGACAGAAGGCACGTTCATTTCAAAAGAGTGAGCATGCCTGGAAGGTACCTTGTCCTTACCTGGGTTGCCTGGGGGACTCAACTTCCACTCTCTTCCCAGTGCATACAGCTCTCCAACGAGCCCCTCTACAGGCTGAATTCCAGGCTGCTGGGGTGGGTGGGCATGGCAACAGCCCCGTCGCAGCCGGCGTGTGGCCAGGGACTCAGATCTGCCAGTGTGGGCGCAAACACTCTCTCCCCAGAAAAGCTGCTTGAAGGCATAGACTAGGAGAAGAGAAGATTAAAAATAAAGAGTGGTCATGTTCAGTTTTGAAATTAAAGGAAAGCTGTGGACTCAAAGGCCCTTCAATTCTCTTGCTTTAGGAGAGAGAGGGTGTCAAGGTAAGGGGAAGGGATAGGGGACATCATAGAGCTTCCTTTCCCCAGAACCCCAACTCACGGAACACCCAGAATTGGGCAACTGTGCCTCATGGCTGACAGCTGTGGTCTCGCCTGAAACATAAATGTTGCAATCACTTTGCAGGATTTCTGAACTAGCAGCCCGGAGCTTATCTTCTTTGTCCCTCACAGAGATTTTAAATTCTAAATTTTTGAAAGCTTCCTAACTGGGCATTTGCTCTCCTAGCGATCCCCAGCCCTCTGTGTGTCCAGCCTGCTCTCAGCATCTACATCAAATATTTTCCTGGCTCTGATAGACATCCAGTTTGGTTTGCATCCTGTTTCCTTTCCCTCCTCCCACACCATTTTAGACTTACATGTATGCACTGTGCTTTGTATTAATCAGCTGTAACCTCAATCACTATCCTGGAATCCTCACAAGGGAGAAATCTCCACTTCATAGAGAAGGCAATTAAGGATCACAAGAATGAACTGACTTACCCCAAATGACATGGTTTGTAAACATGGCGAAGCTGGTATTTGAATCCAGGTAATTTCAGTTAGGTGTTTTTCAGTTGAGCATGACATAAAATACACTTCAAATTTGTTTAGTTCAAAGGAAAAAAAATGATGGTGATCAATTGGCCCAAGTAACCGTAAAGTGCAGGCATGCCTGAATTCAGGGGCTCGGATCCCATCTCTCAGCCCTGGCTTCTTCAACATTGTGCCATTTTCAGGCCAGATCTATCTTTATAGTGGCAAAGTGGTTTCCAGCATCTCACAGCCCACAGCTTACCCTATCATAGACCCCAGTTATAAATAGACAACTTTTATTTCCCAACAGTTTTTTTAAAATTTATATTTTTAATGCCCAGGGCATGCTGACTCTGGCAAGAATTGAATCACATAATCATCTCAAAACCAATAATTATGGTCAGAGGTATAAGATGGGCTTAGGTCACAGCCTTACGCTTGAAGCCTTGGGTAGGGTTAGCTTCACCTGAACTGCAGGGAGCAAGAACAAGGGATGGATAATATGTATTACAAAGGAATATTGGTCTTCTCTTTCCAGATGGGGATATTTCTACTACCTCTGCTAGCAAATAAATTTACTGCCTTTTTAAAAATAAGCTTCAGAGGTCTTGAGGACTTTCCATTAAGGGCAAATAGGTAGACACAGCAAGGATTACATGGGGTTGTCACCACAACCTTAGCATTCAGAGCAAGTTGACTTTACATGCTGATTTTTTTTTTTTTTTGGTAGAGACACAGTCTCACTTCATAGCCCTCGGTAGAGTGCCGTGGCATCACACAGCTCACAGCAACCTCCAACTCCTGGGCTTCAGCGATTCTCTTGCCTCAGCCTCCCAAGTAGCTGGGACTACAGGTGCCCGCCACAACGCCCGGCTATTTTATGGTTGCGGTTCAGCCGGGGCCGGGTTTGAACCCGCCACCCTCGGTATATGGGGCAGGCGCCTTACCGACTGAGCCACAGGCGCCGCCCTACACGCTGATCTTTTAGAAGACTCTCATCATTATGTCTTCCCAGAACCAATTTTCTCTTTTGATTACGTCATCATTTTCCTCTGGTAAATTTCCCATATATCACCACCACCCTACTCCAGGGGTGAGCATGTGACCCAAATTTGGCAAGTCTGATATTTTTCCTCCTGCCTAATGTAAGTTAGAGATGACTAGTCAAGGGGAGGCAGTAAAACTCAGTCCCAGAACATTTATTGAACTACTAGAAAAAATAACTTCTCCTAAACCCTGGGGATGGTGATTGGAGCTTCTGGGAGTCTCTAAGAAAATGAGGCCATGGAGAAAATGAGATGAAGGTGAAGAAGGACGAGCTTTCTGATATTGTATGAGCTTTCTGATTTGTACCTTAAGCCAGAACAACTTGCGTTCCCTTTTTAGTTACCTGCACAAATAAATTAACCTCCCCACACTTTAAATTACTTTAGTTTGAGGTGGGTTTTGTCACTTGTAACCATAAAGACCTAATTTCTAGTCAGGTATTGGGTTCCAGGAGGGAACAGGGAGAAGGATACCCCTTACATTTAGCACGGACCGGGAGGGATGCATGGTCCTCTTATCTCAGGGTGCAGGGTGGGTGCCTGCCTGCGAAGTGTCACAGAGACATCTTGGTAAGGCTCAGTCCTACATCTTGACTCTTTAGGCACTGCCTGGTCATGTGGTCTTCTCTTTGGAAACTCTCTGGAAGTTTATTCCATGGCTGAGCTGCAATTAATCCCTTTTCTCGATTATTCCACCTACCTTAGCGAAAGCCATTCTGGAAGAAACACACTAAGCACCCAAGCTTTAGGGTCTGATAGACCTGCAAACAAGCCTTGGCTGGCCAGCTGTACAACCTTCGTCAAGTTGCTCAGCATTTCCAAGACTCAGCCTTTCATCTGTGAATGGGTTTGATAATAACAAAGGTAAAATGAACTTAACTTTGGTGGGTACCTAGAAACAACTCAATAAAAAAGAGTGATCGTATAAATAATCAACACACTGAAATGGGCATAAATATATTTATGATCTATGTACAAAAGACTTAATAAAAAAGTAAGTTAAAAAGAAAAAAAGAGTGATCGTTATCATTATCAAGCAAACGGCATTAACCCCTCCACCCCACCCTCATCAATGCTCAGTTTTGTCTGTAACTTAATTCAAAATTTCTCTTTCTCTGTTATATCCTCTCTTGCTCATGAGTGTTTTAGCTGTGGACATAGCCAGACATGATTGACGTTCTCGACTGATTCATGAGCAAAGTGTAACTGTTAAGAGCATAGACCTAGGATCTGGACTGTTCACATTCGAACCCTGCCTTGTTAGCAGCTGTGTGGTCTTGGGCAAATGGAGCAAATGGCTCTACCTCCCTGCAGTTGAATTTCCACATAAAATAGGGATGATAGAAACAGTATCTGCCTCACTGGGATTAAGCAAATTGATATTTATAGCATCTTTAGAACAATGAATGGCACATGGTAAGGGTTAGTCATCATCTATGTGTTTAATATAGTGCCACATTAACTACATATGAGTTCAGTGGTCTGGTACTCAGTTCCGGTGAACAGAAGCCACTCTGTGTGCATGACAAGGCTTTGCTGAGTTCTGATTGCTTACACTCTGTTGTGGTCCTGCTAATCTCAACATTACTCAGCATGCACACCCTTGTAAATACACATTTTAGTGACAGCTCTGGGTGTTTGTTTTTTTTTTAATTGATTCATAATACAACTTTTTTTAGTAGCTTGCATTGATAGTCTGGCTCCACCACTTGCCGTTTTATCTTGGGCAAGTTACTTAACCTCTCTGAGCTTCAGTTTCCTCAGCTGTAAAACAGCAAAAGCAAAAGTGTCTACTTCATAGGTTGTTGTGAGGATTAACTGAGTTATTATGGCAAACCCCCTAAGAATAGGGCTTGACAGTGTTAAATTATTATATTATAAATTATAATATCTAGTTGATGCATCTGCAAATGGAATGACCCTAAATACCTTAGAATTATTTTTAAAGAGTTGAAAATGCATGTATGTTGATCTTTTTTTTTTGGTAGAGACAGAGTCTCACTTTACTGCCTTCGGTAGAGTCCCATGATGTCACAGGACTCACAGCAACTTCTAGCTCTTGGGCTTCATGTATGTTGATCTTGTTAATTAGAGGTTTCAAGCTGACAGCCTACCTGAAAGGTATATATAATGGAAATATTTTATTGGCACAGCCTAGCATTTCAAAAAATTAGAATACATGACACATTATTTTTTATTGCACAGATGGGGTCTCACTACATTGCCCAGGCTTAGGAATTCAAGAGATCCTGACTGCCTTGGCTTCCCAAGTAGCTGAAATTACAGGCATGAACCACTGTGCTAGGTCAATGGTTCAGGTTTTAAAATCAGGACATTTCACATAAAAATCTGGTTTCCCAGCTTTTCTTGAGGAACGGGAAAATATGGCATTGTTGTGCTACATTCTTGAAGACTGTCACTTGGAAGAGAGAAAGCAGTGGCTGTTAACTTTAGGCAGGACAGCTATTCACCATGTCAAGAACTCCTGGTTCAGGCTGGGTGCAGTTGGCTCACACCTGTAATCCCAGCACTTGGGAGGCCGAGGTGGGTGGATTGCCTGAGCTCACGGATTCCAGACCAACCTGAGCCTGAGCAAGACCTCGTCTCTAATAATAGCTGGGCATTGTAGCAGTTGCCTATAGTCCCAGCTACTTAGGAGGCTGAGAAAAGAGAATCACTTGAGCCCAAGAGTTTGAGGTTGCTGTGAGCTGTGATGCCACAGCACTCCCCCCCCCCCCCCGCCGCCAAGTTCACAACATTCCAATCTTTTTTTTTTTTTCGTTCATGGAATGCTTTTCACATTTACCTCACCTGCCTAGCTCCTGTAATAATGAAAATAACAACTAACACTGCACAGAACATTCTATGTTCCAGGCACAATCTCAATCTCCACAACAATCTTAAAGGAGAAGTATTATCATTGTCCCATTTTAAGGATGAGAAGATAAGGAAGGGCTAAGTAGCATCTCAAGATTATTAGCAGGGAGTTGAAGACCCTGGATCCAAAATCTGGGATCACTGCACTATACTCTAGAGCTGTGGTCCCCAACCCCTTAGGGCACAGAACCTCTGTGCATGGCCTATTAGGAATCTGGGCCACACAGCAGGAGATGTGGTGAGCAAGCCAGCAGATGATCTGGATTTACAGCTGCTCCCCATCACTCGCATCACCGCCTGAGCTCCACCTCCCGTCAGATCAGTGTCAGCATTAGATTCTCACGAGAGTGCAAACCTTCCTGGAAACTGAGAGTACAAGGAATCTAGGTTGTACCCTCTTTTTTTTTTTTTTGAGACAGAGCCTTAAGCTGTCACCCTGGGTAGAGTGCCGTGGCATCACAGCTCACAGCAACCTCCAACTCCTGGGCTCAAGCGATTCTCTTGCCTCAGCCTCCTGAGTAGCTGGGACTACAGGCACCCGCCACCATGCCCAGCTATTTTTTGGTTGCAGCCATCATTGTTGTTTGGCAGGCCAGGTTGGATTTGAACCCGCCAGCTCAGGTGTATGTGGCTGGTGCCTTAGCTGCTTGAGCCACAGGTGGCAAGCCTAGGCTGCACCCTCTTTATGAGAATCTAATACCTGAAGAGATATCTGAGGTGGGGCTGAGGCAGTGATGCCAGCACTGGGGAGCAACTGCAAATACAGATTACCAATAGCAGAGAGGTCTGACTGCACGGACACCATAATAAATCAATTGCTTACAGACTCGTATCCAAACCAGACTACCCCCTCCAGTTGGGGAAAAATTGTCTTCCATGAAACTGGTCCCTGGTGCTAAAAACATTGGGGACCACTGCTCTAGACCAGTCTCTTTATTCATACTCAGGCAAAGCTTTCTGCAGTTGTACAAATAAAATGGACACATGTTTCAGGGTGTGCCATCTCCAGTTTTCATTGTCATGTTGGTTAAGAGGCCTTAGTTGTGCATGCCCAGGGGAATAACTTCAGGAATTAACTACCGAATTTTCCCTTTTGCTCTGAACATTCCCAGACTCATCCCTCATGCACAAAGCTAGTCCTACCCAGAATAGAAGCTCCTGCTAGAATCCATTGAACTTGGAGTAAGGGTCTCTTCCGCCATGGAACCTGCCCAAGTCAGCCTCTGAGCTGCGGGGCAGAAAAGACAAACCCATCCCCAGAAGTTGGGGCATTCTGCTCATCCTTGACAACCAGAGACACACGCCTCCCTAGGTGACTGTAAACTGTCAATTGTACTCACTTCCCAATCACCTTGACTCAAGATGACATGTCCCTATACTAAAGGTGTTCCACACTGCAGACATATATTACCTGTGTCCCTTCTTGAAAAACATAAAAAACTTACCATGACCAGAAGATTCCAATAAGCCCCTAAAGTGTTGATTCTTTCTTGATTAAGAAATCCCTCCATTTTCTACATAGCTCTTCTAGCAAGATTTTGTCAAGCTTTCCTTCCTGAAGTCTGTATTATAGAAACAAGACATTTTATTTTCCTTTTCCAATTATAAAATTATATGATAATATTTGAAGATGTTTCAAAATACAACTCACCCCCTATTCCAAAACCTGGAGAATCACTGTTCTATGAGTGATTCTTGTAGATTTTTAAAAGAACGTCTTTCGGTTTTGAGATGATGCCTGACGGCTGCTATCAAATGCTTAACATTTGAAAATAAATTCACAAAACACAGAAGAGGAACAGATGGTCCCTGTGTTTGTCCATTCTCTGTAGCTTTCCACCACTCTCTGCAGCATCAGACAAGAAGGAGTTTGAGCCAACCCCAGGTGGGCGTGTTTCGAGGAGGAGGCGAGCTGTCCCCAGGCTTGAACCATACAAAGCAATGGTTGTCTTCAGGGGCCCTGCAGGAGCGCTGTACCCACAGAGGTGGGGTCCTTACTCCTTATTCCTGCTGGTGGGGAAGGGCTTTAGAGGCACCAAGGTCCTCTGGCTTTCAAAGTGGGCTCCTTAGTTTCTTTTCATCTTGTTTCCTGGGACTGCTGGGAGTGAGGGTCTGTCCCTGGCTGCACTTGCCTGGTGGTACCCCAGTATTGTGGGGTTTGGTTTCAGAATCCCAGGTTGGTGAATTTAATGCAGTTGGGGAAGGCTCTGGGCTATGATCTGGTCCATATCAGGTGTATAAGTTTCTTGTGAATGCTGTAACAAGTTACCGCAAACTGGGAGGCTTAAAGAGTAGAAATGTGTCCTCTCAGTTCTGCAGGCCAGAAGTCCAAAATCAAGGTGTCAGCAGGGCTCTGCTCTCTCTGGAGTCTCTGGGAAAGGAGCCTCTTCCAACCCCCCGTGGTGGCTGCCTTCCTTAGCTGGGGCGGCATCTCTTTCTCTCTCTGCTTCATCTTCTCATTGCCTTGTTTTCTGTGTGTCTGTGTTATCTCCCTGTCTCCCTTACAAGGACACTTGTGATTGACATTTAGCCACTCTGCCTCATAAAATCCAGGGTAGTCTCTTCATCTCAAGATCCTCAATTTAGGCTTGGCGCCCGTAGCACAGTGGTTATGGCGCCAGCCACATACACTGAGGTTGGTGGGTTCAAACACGACCCGAGCCTGCTAACCAATAATGACAACTACAACAAAAAAATAGCCAGCCATTGTGGTGGGTGCCTGTAGTCCCAGCTATTTGGGAGGCTGAAGCAAGAGAATTGCTTAAGCCCAAGAGCTTGAGGTTGCTGTGAGCTGTGGTGCCATAGCACTCTACCAAGGGTGACATAATGAGACTGTCTCAAAAAAAAAAAAAAAAAAGATCCTCAATTTAATTACTTCTGAAAAGACTCTTTTTTCTGAATAACATTTACAAATTACCAGATTAAGACTTGATATCTTTGGTGGCCTTTATTCAGCTTCCTACACCAGGTTTCCTCACCAATACTGAAGCCCCTATCTTATCCCCCTTTTTCTTCCTTCCAGGTCAGGACTCTTCCCTTCCCTTTCCCTTTAGTCTGTCCAGGCCCATGTGGAAAACCACATGGGCCTGGACAGACTAAATCTGGCTGGGCTGATTGAAAGAGCATGTGGCTGGGAGTCAGTAGAACCAGCCAGGTTGGGTGAGTTCAAGTAAGTCAGCAGACCTCCCTGTGGGGTTTTTCTCTCACCTCGTAAGGATAGCAGAGGTCAAGGTGAACTGCACTATTGCTCTCTCTGCACTGTTGCAGTGGCTTGCACTGCGCTTCCGGCCCTCCCTTTTACTTTACAAATTACATTCTCTAATACAAATCCCTGGTGACTCTGTGGGTAGACAGAATAAAGGCCCTCCAAATATGCCCATTTCCAAATCCCTGAAATGTGTGAATATGGTGCCTTATATAGCAAGAGGGACTTTGTGGATGTGTTAAGGATCTGAGATGGGAAGATGATACCGGATTATGTGAATGGGCCCAACATAATCAAAAGGGATGCAGGAGAGTCGCAGAGAGAAAAGATAACATAACAGCATTTGCAGAGGTTGCAGGATGCACTTTGAAGATGGAAGAGCCCATTAGCCAAGGAAGGCTGGGAAAGGAAAGGAAATCGATTCTCCCCTAGAGCCTTCAGAAGGAATCAGCTCTGCTGACACCTTGATCTAGTCCAGTGAGATTGATACTGAACTTCTGACCTCAGAGCCATAAAATAATAAGTCTGTGTTCTTTCAAGTCATGCAGTGTGTGGAAATCTGTTGTAGCAGCAACAAGAAACTAATACAGTCTCCAACAGATTCTCATTGAACTTAGAACAAAGTCAACCTTCTCATCAAGACGATAAATGCCTACATGATCAGGCCCTTAATTCCTCTTAGAAAGGGACTCCCACCATTTGGCTTACCATTCTTCAGCTACATAGTTCTACTTTCTGTTCCTCAATAGGCCAAGCCTCAGATTCTGGCCTTTGCTGTTTCCTCAGTCTGAAATACTTTGCTCTGGCTCAAACTATCGAATTGTCAAGATAGCCTCCTTTGTCCATGTAGTTTAAATAGCTGACAACTCAACCATTCATGACAACCTCTGCCATCGCCATGCCGCGCCCTGCTTTGTTTTATTAATACCATATATTGCTATCTGCAATCATGCCATCTATTGTATTTCATTTGTATTCTTCTTAGAACATCTGCTGCTTGAGAAAGGGGCCAATCCTTTGTTTACCATCCAGATCAGTCATTGGTCCTAAAGAGAGATTTGTTGAATGAATGAATGGATGGATGGATGAAATATACCTTCTGTATCTCATGATTGGTCTCTGAAGCATGGGCTAGCAAAAGTCCAGCCCTTATAGTATTATGACAATGAGCAAATCACCCTCCAGCCCAGGTCTAAGGTATGAAATAGAAGATAAGATTTGGAAGTGTTTTCTTTTCCTCTCTTTAATCAGCATTTCTTCCCCACAACATAATTTTCAAATATTTCTTCTTTGCTTACCCACTTCCCCTGTTAAGTCCTTCACTGGGTTCTGTCCACTTAAAACTAGTAGGATTTCCTGAAGGTGATCTCAGGATCAAACACCCTCAGGGGCTCCTCATCTAAAGTTTCCTTTTGACTCTGTGCTACTTAACCAGGGCAGAGATGCAAATAGAATGTTGTTCATTTTTTAAGGGTTCAAGGGCCCTTAAATATCATGGGCTTAAGGGAACACTAATTTCTGTTCTGTTCATGATGGGCACAGATCTTTAGGTCCAAAAACTCATTTTCATCTGAATTAATTGTGTCAGTCTGAACACCCATACCAGCTCAGAAACAGACAGAGGAGGGATAATAACAGTCCCCTGTCCTCAGCTCCCCTTCACCTCTAAGGAAAAGGGTTGATCTGCTAGGCCAAGATTGATCATGTTAATTGGACACAGTGCTATGACACCACCCTTCCCTACTCCAGCCTACATTATCTGGTAGACAGCTTCCGACATGGCTCCCAATAGTCTATGCCTTGCCTATTTATATCCTTGTATAATTCCCTTACCCTGAGTGTCTGATGGACCTAATGACTTGTTTGTAATGAGCAAAATATAGCAAAAAGGTTGTAATATCACTTCTAGGATTAGATTATAGAAAAATAGAATATCCATTTTACTGGTATTCTCATTGCCTTCTTAGCGTGTATACTTTGAGGAAATGAGTTTCCATTTTGGAAAATCCCACATGGCAACAATTGAGGGAAGCCTCCTGCCAAAAGACATTGAGGAACCGAGGCCCTCAGCCCAATAACCTACAGGGAACTAAATCCTGGCAACAACCATGTGAGTGACTTGGAAGTAGGTTCTTCCCCAGATGAACCTTCAGATAAGACCATGGCCCCAGCCAATACCTGGACTGTAGCTTATGAGAAACTCTGAAGCAGAGAACCCAAATATGCTGTTCCCATATTCCTAAGCCCCGCAAAATGTGAGAAAATAAATATGCTGCTATGTTTTGGGATAATTTGTTAACAGCCACAGAGAACTAGCAACTCACATGGCACCTGAGAATTCTGTAAGCAATCCAACCGTCTTTAGGATTAAGATTGCATGTTGGAATATACAGCCAAGTTTTCAAATCATAATAAACTTTTCATTTGGTAGACATTGTTCTATATGCATTTATTTCTCTCTTGGACCTTGAGAAGAGTTGTCACTGGTTGAAAACAGAACTAAATGTTCTTGCATCTTTTGTCCAAATATTTAAATCTCACCCTGACATCTGCCCTAATTCAGGCAGGCCATATGCCAGGGAGACTAACATTTATGGGACAAAAATCCATAGTAGATGGAGTGTGATTCACTATTGGGCAAGGCCTTTAGAGCTCCAACCTTTATTGTTTTTGAAAATTGGGATTGACTTTTGGAGCCAGCATTGCTTGTCTAGGAAGTGGCAAGCAGCAGAATTTCATGTGGGTCAATGTAGTCTTATATCAAAACAAGCAAAGGGATCATTTAGAACCAGATATCGATAGGTGGTACCTGATTTAGTTTCCATTTATCTTGCTTTGCTTTCCTTCCTGATTTCACCAATATCTCAGATGATGTTAGAAAAGAAGTATGACAGGATAAAGATCTGAGAGTTTGAGATGTTGTCCTTATGGGTGTGAGGTGCTTATACCATCGGCTGTCAAGTTTTTTTCCAGTTATCCAATTGACTAGCCCAGACTCCGCTATCATGTCTTTGTGTGTTGAGATTAAAAAGCCCAACAGCTGGAAAGCCCAGAATATTCCTGGAGATGTCTTTCCCATCTGTCTTATTTATTTGATCATCTGACTTTCCAAATGATGAAAGATACATAGGTTAAGTCCATCAGAGATAAGCTGAGAAGGCCAGACCAGAAAAGCCACCACTGTGAGCTGAATATATATTTTCTTAAAAGAAAGGCATTGAGTTGTGAAGTGGTTTGTTGTTCAGTGTTAGATAACTGATGTAGGCTTACATCATGTAAATATTTCCACCAACTCATCTTTTTAGATTTTGAGTCCCTAAAGGCAAAGGACTATAACTCATCAGAAAATCCAGTTCAGGCCCTTGCCTTTGGTGGTGACCTTGGCTATGAAACAGGGGACCTCTGTGGACCACGGCAGTGGCAGGCAAATCACTCCCTTAATGATTCTCAGTATTGGCCCATGTCTCATACACCGCAATCCCCAAAGAACCTTTGAGGTGGCCCAAAATACTCATGCACAGAGAATTCACCAGCATGGTTTGCCTCCCAAGCATATATCCTCTTTGTCCACAGACAACTTCCAATTTTGTACAGAGAGCTGTCCTTCACCCATTCCCAGTTCATGTGTTTTGGTGGTGCTGTACCACTAGCTGCAACTCATGACACAGCTTCTAAGATGCTGTCCAAGACCCCCACCTCTGAACAGTCTCACCTTGCATAATACCCTCTCTTGAGCATGGGCTGGACTTACCGACTTGCTTCTAAAGAATAGAAAACTACAACATGATGGGATGTCACTTCTGAGATTAGGATACAAAAAGACTGCGGTTTCTGAATTAGGCACTCTCATTTGAATCTGGCATAGGGGAAGCCAGCTCCTACATCCAGAGGCAGCCCTGTGACAGTCCTGCGAGGTGAGGAGCTAAAGCTCAGAGCAAACATGTGAGCAAGCTTGGAAGTGCAGCCCACTTTCCCCGAGTTCAGTGGTTCTCAACCTGTGGGTTGTGACCCCTTTTTAACGATGAAAATACATGGCGGCATCAGGAAGGTCGAGAACCACTACTTTAGTTGAACTTTCATATGTGACTGCACTGCTGGCCAACAGCTCGACTGTATCCTCCTGAAAGCCTTGCCATCAGCTAAGCTATCCAAATTCCTGATCTATAGACAATGAAAAGTATTAAAGGTTTGTTGTTTTAAAGCTTTGGCGGTCACTTGTTATATAGCAGTAAATAACCAACATGACATAGGTTCTGTCAATCAAAGCACTTAATCTAACTTCCCTCTCCTCCCAGACACAGTGCTTGATGCAGGAGATGTGTACGTGTGACCAGGCTGAGCAAGGCAGAGTAAACTGCAGGATTTTTACAGGAACTCCCACTCTTTCTCACTGGACATGATCCTAGAAAGATAAGAGACTGGGATGTCTGCTGCCATACTGTCCCTATGGGTGGAAAGTGCTGAACTAGCCTATCAGTCTCTAAAACTCCAGCACCCAGAAGTGCTCTTGGCTCAGGGTAGGTGGTGGTCAGTATTTATTAAGTGAAAGATGGCCTTAAATCTAGCAGAGGGAGGAAGTATGAGAAGCCGACATGGAACGAGGAAGTATCTGAAGAAGCAGCAGTCACCTCTTCTGTAATACCACCTTAAATGCAACATGTCATCAGATGCCTGAAGAAATCCAGGTATTTTTGTTTTCTAAAAGTGATGCATTGAATACACAGCTTCTTCTTTACGTTGGTTTCAGCCTATTTTAAATAGCAGGGTCTTTCAAATTCTGCAAAGATAAATGCACTAGGGAGGATCAATGAATTCGCTGCTTCTTTCCAATGCTCCATTTACTGGGGTTATTCTGAGAAGGGGAGAGATGAATAAACCCTGCAGAGAGTCATAATGTACTGAGTGTGACAGGTTTGCTCTTTTCTGCTACCCACTAGCCTTAGTAGCTACAAAGGCATGTGCTACAGAGCAGATTACTACATCTTTTGAAAGGAAAATAGAAACATGACTTCATTCAGAGAAGGTATCAGGCTGACACCCAGTGATTCAGTACTGTGCCAGTCTGCTCTGAGAGAATGGGGCTCTCGGGGCATTTAGAAGTGATTTTCTTTATTTTCTCTTCTCTTTTTTTTTATTGTTGGGGATTCATTGAGGGTACAATAAGCCAGGTTACACTGATTGCATTTGTTAGGTATTTTCTCTTCTCTTGAGCCTCTCTGAACAGGATAACTGTTGAGAGAAGGGCATACACCTTTTCTTTCTTTCTTTTTTTTTTTTTTGCAGTTGTTGACCAGGACTGGGTTTGAACCTGCCACCTCCGGCATATGGGGTTGGCACGCCCTACTCCTTTGAGCCACAGGCGCTGCCTCAGGAGCCAACTTTTTTTTTTTTTTTTGCAGTTTTTGGCTGGGGCTAGGCGAACCCGCCACCTCCAGCACATGGGGCCAGTGTTCCTCTCCTTTGAGCCACAGGAGCCACTTTTCTTTCTTTTTTCTTTTCTTTTCTTTTCTCTCTCTCTCTTTTCCTTTCTTTATTTCCTTCTTTCTCTCTTGGTTTCTTTTTGCAGACATTAGCCTCAATTAAAAGAAAATAATAAAAGTAGTTTTACAAATAGTAACCTCCTCCAAGACTACCAAAAAAAAAGAAGCCTTATCTCTGAACTGATACCAGCCTCCTTGCTGACTTTGTCATGGCTGGCATAAAACTTTTATGTACTCTGAGCTTGAGGGCTTAAAAAACATGAACAACATTGAATGGATGGCTATGCACATACCCTGGTTATGTGCACAACAAAATATTGAGGTCACCAAATGCATGACTCACAAGTGACAGAGGTCTCCACTTCACATGGCTACAGCAGCAGGGAAGTGGATGGAGGGTATAAGATAATAGGGGACAGTAGACTCTTGAAAAATAAGAACACATACTTTCTTTCAAAGGAGACAGCCATTTTTCAGTTCTGTAGAATTATTTCCACTTGAAAACATAGGCCTGGTTCTGCCAGTCTTCTGATTTTTTCCCAAGGGAACCTTAATATCCAAAAATTTATAAATAATCCCCCCACCCCCTTTTTTTCCTGCAGTTTTTGGCCAGGGCTGGGTTTGAACTCGCCACCTCTGGCACATGGGGCCGGTGCCTTACTCCTCTGAGCCACAGGTGCCGCATAATCCCATTTTTTAAAATGCCAAGAATAGTTTCATTTAACTAAGAATCTGTGTGAGTAGAATGAAGCTCATCTAACTGGCCGCATCATCCTATGGATCTCCAGTTCCTGACCCCTGTATCAGAGTCCATTTAAAAACAGACACGTAAACAAGAGAGTCTGCATATATTAATTCAGTTTAATCATATCAATTCTTAAACAAAAAAATTTCCTCCAAGAGACAATAGTTCACAGTAACTGCAAAGCTTACTCACAACTCTTAAAAATACCAGTCATGCTTAGCATTCAAAGAAGATATTGTAGAATAACTATAAAAACTTTTACCAGGAACATCAGCTTCTGACTTTAAAAATTACAAATACCGAAGCATTTTGGTATCAGACATGGTAATTTTGACATCGTTCATTTGATGAGTTTCTGGAAGTTTGGAAAATTGTACCTCTATCATTGGATAATGTGCTTACTCTAAACTAAACATTTTCAAATGTAGAAAACAAACTAGCAAGCTACACATACAAAGAAAAGCCCTCTAAGACAAGCTCTTCACGTGTTGACTGCCAACATATGCACCATGAATCCTGGAAGACTAGAGTTGATACATATACTGGGCCTGAAGTCTTATGCTCCAGGCTCAAAAATGGAGTTTGCATTCACCTACACATTAATGACAAACTCTGGGTTAGTATAAGAGAAGCCAGCAAATTCATTTTGGTCCAAGTTCATGATGAAGAGTTTATCAGTGGGAGTCAGTTCCACAGGCTGTCTGGTGAACTCTTTGTCGAAGTTGGAGGTATCTCGCTTGTCTCTCTGCCAAATGGAAAGCAAACACATTAACACAGTATAAGAAGAAGGAAACAGGACCAAGACACGCCAGTTACTGGGAGTCTGATGTCATCTCATGAGCAGAGTCAGAAAGAGCCCTGTCCTGACAAGTTTTAGCAGCTCATTGCACATACTAGCTTTCATTTCCCACTGTGTGTTGCCTTTGGGATAGAAAACTTGGTGGCAATTTTCTAAGAAAGGAAATAAGTCATTGAATTACTTTAAGTATTGCCACAAAGTGGCACATGTGTGTTGTATTTTCTTTGGTTATGAGATGAATTGAATTGGAAAGTACTTATCACCATGCATAATGGCATAGAATTTGCCATTAGGTAGAGTGTCCTGGAGAAAACCGTTCAATAGCGACCCCTGTGGCTAGGAGGCCTCTTTCTTTGTCAAGGTGAATTTGTACAGCTGTTCTGCTTCCAAGAAGGTGGAATGGCCACATGGGGAAATCAGATCTCTGCTTAATGAGAGGAGATGATGACTGTCCGCCCCATAGGTGATGGTACAATCCAATCTTTGAAGGAGGATACCCAATAACCCACCTACAGACTAGAATTTGGGTCTCCATCAGCCAGAAGTTCTCTCCAAAGGTGTTTGTTGTTATCATTGCAACAAAATCCAAAGCTTAGAGTTAAGCCTGTTAGGGCAGTCTTATAAAAACAGAACAAAAGAACTTGATTGTCCTAGTTTGCCTGGCATTTCTTCTTTTTAGTGAAGACATAGGGGAGATATTAACCCTAATTTACTAACTCTAGTTTGGAGCAAGTTTTACCAAGGAACATCAGAGTGTGGGCTGATGAATGGATAGTCTGTGTGTTACGCTGAACGCTCCAGGGTCCCCGTCGGCCTATCATTTCTTCCCATCCTCACCTATCCACCTGGGAGGCTGATAGAGCTGGAGTGCTCACCCTCCTCCCCATTGTCTGACAGATGAGAAAACTGAGTCACAGACAGGTGAAGGGACTTGCCCAAGACTACACTGTGGATTTGTGATGATTTCTAGACCACATCACTGTTCAGTATGCCTGCTCTCAGCTCCTCTGACTGGCGGGACAACCCGAGGGACAACCAAGGATAACCCCTGGGATTCACGGGCCCCTGGCAGGCCACTAGCCTGAAGACAGATTATAAACAGGGTGGCCGGGCCTCTGAGGACTGATTGCCTCATTAGAGTTTGGCCAATCGCCACACAGACTTTAAGTTTACCCGTAATGGTCTCTGGCTGATATGGGTTTCCCAATACTGGGCTCCTTCTCCTTTGGAAGACACCTTTCACAAGAATGTGTCTTTTTGGCTGTTCCTCTGAGATAGGTAAAATGTCTCTATGGAGTTCTCTGCCTACTCTGTGTGGGGATGTGGTAGTGAGGAGGACAGACTGCCTTAGCAGCATACTTGGGTATGTGTGGCCAGAGCAGAACAGGCCAGAGATGCTAGTGGAGCTGTTTTCTGGAGGGTGGGCCCCTTCCTGCCTCGTCCCACCCCCTCTGCCTTGCCTCTTCCTGCCTGCTGTGAGTCTGTGCTGGGCTGTGGGAGGCTCCATCCCCCAGGAACTCAGTGTGTTACTTCCTGTGTTTGCAGCAAAGCTCGCTTGCCTCCTCTTCCTCTAATATTGTCTGTGCATCCCTCTCCCAACCCCTGCAAGTCATACTTCGGCATCCTTCTCATTGTCTTTATTGCACTTATTGCTTTCAGAAAATGTCTCGCTTATTTATTGTTTGTCTCTAGGGCAATGTCTGTTTCTTCATTATTGTACTTCTAGTGCCAAGAACAGTACTTGACACATGGTAGGCTGTTCGTGATTATTTGGTGAATGAATGATTCAATGAATGAAGACTTGACCAAAGAAGGGCCTCCTCATTTTTTCTAACCTATAGTCACCCCCAAGGCAGGGACCTCACTCTGATGCAAAACAATGGAACTTATTCTCATTGCTCTACAGGTCCCCCAAATGGGCCACTGTCCATTTTGAGCCCCTGTACAAACTGAACTGTGTGAGGCCCCTTGAAGGTCTGAGAGCCCCATGGCTATGTGTGGGCTGGAAGGCTAAAGATAGGAGCTGCCTCCTTTCAGGTTTTCCCTGGTTTCATCAACCCTATCCAGCCTTCCCTGTTTGTGGGCACATAGCAAAAGTTCCCATCCCACCAGCCCCAACTTTGGAAGCCCTTCCCCATTTCTTGTGATGGTAAAGACTTATGCTTCAGGTAGCCACATGGTCCAGATAGGATTTGTCCTTAAAGACTTTATCCTGTGAGCAGATCCCCATAGGAAACACTCCTGGATTTTACCCTAGAAGTTGGGAAAGAATGGGTCTCTTTGTTGGGATAATTCCTTTGGGGTTGAAAGCATCTGAGGCCACATGAGAACAGCAGCATTCATCCAAGGTCTATTAATTCCAGTGACCTCCTCCTATTAATCCCCCCCAGAAGGTCATTGTGGCTATGGCCCTATGTTTTCTTAAAAGAGCTCTGTTTCTCGGACTTCTCTGCACTGGAAATGTGGACAGAGAGGAAATTGTAGGAATTCTGATTACTGATTCCTTCCTTCCCTGTATGACCAATCCCCAGGAAAGTGTGCTAGGGGAACAGAGACTTTGGCTTGTATGTCTATTTCTGCAAACTACTAAACTTGTGAAAAAAGTGGCAAGAATTTGGAAAATGTAGAGTTAATATACAGATACACTGTATTTTGTCTATCTTTCTACCCATCCATCCTACATAGTTCTCTAAAGTTGTGTCAGATTTTATGTCAATGGCTCAGAGTTTCTCTGTGGGTTTTTTTATCTTTCAAGCAGAATGAGAGCATGGTCCCACAGCCAGATGAAGGACCTGAAATAACTTGCTGGTTCGTGGGAATGATTCAGAGATGCCTATTACTTTGTCAGAAAGCAGAAAGAACCCTGGGCTGAGGATCAGGAAACCTGGGTTTATATCCCAGCTGACTGACCTTGGGCAAGTTACTTCTTTACTTCAGGTCTACACTACCACCATGCTCCCCAAATCTGAAGCTATAAAAAAGCAGAGAAGTCTGATCTTCGGGGGACTTTGCCTAAGTGGAAATCCATATCATGGTTTTCTTAAGGATAGGAAGTCTTATATCAAGGACATTTGTTAAGTTTTTAATGTTCCCTTGATGGTCTCTGAGAAGCCCTGGAACTTTTGGAAATCACTGAAATCACTTGTGATAAGAATTCTCATTAGGGCTGCCTGAGAACAGCAGGACACAGCAGGCAAGGATGAGAGTCACCTGCTGTATTAATCCGCTCAGACAGAAAGGAAATTTCTCCCACCCAAGCGTTTCCTTCTAACTGCCTGCTAGAATGAATACTTAGTCCAAGCTGGGAGGAGTGGTAATTTTGATAAGAAAGTGTAGAGCCCCATTCATGTTTCCAGCTGGCCTTGAAAGTTGACTCTGGTAGAAATGTGGGCTTTGGGCTCCAACATCCTTAGAGGTTCTGGACAGGCCATCTCGCCTCACTGAAGGCCACCAGGAGTCCCTGAATGGTCCACAGCCCCTATCTCTCTGACTGGCTGAATACTGGGGCCAAGATTAAGCTCTGGATTTAGTTTCTTTCTCCTGAGTTCCTTCCTCAGGCCCCACTTTGTAGTCTGGGTCCACATTTTTCAAAAGGATCAGTTTTCCTTGAAATAGTATTTCTTCTTCTTTTCTTTGTTTTTTTTTTTTTTTTTTTTTTTATTGTATCTCGATGCTAGAAGAAAAAGGGCACATAACAGATATCCAGGTACAAATGAACATTTCCACAAACATCTGGCAAAACATCAAAGTGAAGAATATAACCGTTTTTCTTTCAAGAAATGGCTTCTTTTTTCAGAGCACTTAATGAGCTTTCCAAAGCCAGTGACGAACATAGGCAAATCCCATCGCCACTGGCCTGGGTCTGCTAGGGTCCACAACTGTCTTCTTGGTAAAATCAAAGCAGATCATTGTGGTTAATGACATCTGGACACATATTTTAAAGCACGTGTAACAAAGTGAGTCACTCTTTTTTTTTTGCATTTGAACAACAGAAACAAAAATCCCAAAGCAAATGAAGTTTGAAATGTAATGTAAAACCATGGCCCTTGGGGACCTTGCTAGAGTGACCGTGTCTTTCAGGGAGTGGTGCCAAATGCCCTTTTTTCAGTAGTTTGGGGATGAAGGTGACCAGAGACATATAGTGTCAGAAATTACAACACTGAGGTAACACCCAAGCTGGTTGCCTTTTGACCCTCCAATGTGATTTTAGATTGAAATTATCTAGAAGCACACTCTTGGAATTTTAGAACGTAGATAATTTTCTTAATTTTGAGTTAAAATTTTTTGTTTTTATTTTTGAGCATGTTCTTTTCAAGGCTCTGATGTCTCCATAACAGATAAAAGAGAAGGATTCCCTCTAGGCCAAAGCAACCATATACTTGGGTACAAGTCACACTCCAGGCCGGAAGTAGAAGAACACTGCTAGCATTCAATCATCCATGTATTTGGTAGGAAGGATCGAGACTGGATGGTTGGGGTGAAAACAGCAGTGCAGAGAAAGAGGGGAAGAAAGCAGGCATTTTCTTTCCCCACTGGGTCTACTTAGCTGACATGCTGCAGAAAATGAATTGTTAAGAGGACTTTGATGATGTGTTAATTATGCAGCAGCATTTTCTCTAGCCACCTGCATAATCCCATCTTGCAGAGATGCTCCAAACCACCTGAGGACATTTGGGTCCTGAAACACGGTCACTTTAGTCTCATCAGAAAATCAAACATGGATGCGACTTGGCAATGAAAAAATAAAATAAAATAAATGTCACCACAGTAGCCGTTGAGCTTGAATGACAGAAATGAAGGACGGAGATCTACACATCTACTTAGCTCTTGACTTCAGGTTTTAAAAATTCAGAGTTAACAAAGGAAAATCCTTCGAATTCTGATTGGTCAATATTCCTGATGACTTCCTGGTCAGGAGGTGTTAGGACTGGTGGATGGCGGGTGAAAAATCGGTCGAAGTTTTCAGCATTTCGCCCACACTATGAGAGGGGAAGAAAAGAACTTGTGGTGGGTGGGGACAAAAACCAAAAACAAAGAAAAACAGAAGCCAAAGCCAAAACAAAACAGAACCTAGCATAACTGGGTGTGGTTTCCTCCAATCCATTGCCTTTAAGAAACTCAGAGAGGTTGTTTCAATGATTAGAAATGAGAGCAACATAAAATGCAAAATTCTCATGACCTTAGCTCCTGCCCTTCAGTTGCTGTAGCTCAGGAGCTGCTCCTGGTGTTCTTCTGGGCAGTCAGGAGATGTATGGCAAAGGCATGAGATGGTGGGGCTAGTGGCATGTGCATTTATCCCCACCCCACCCCAAGGAGTCCGCCAAGCTCCTCTGTTGGGAAAGATGAGATTAAAGTACCTGCGAGGCTTCGTGTCATGCAAGATGCAAAGTAATAACCCATTTATACATCACCTGGGAGATCCCAATATTTAAAGCAGCAGATCCCTCAAAATACTGTCTTCTGGCTCTCAGTCAGGAACAATAGATGTTTCTAGCTCAACAGAATATAGTTTACAAACTCCAGTCAATAGAGAAAGATCCCCACTGCAAGACCTGGGTTTGATGCCTGCAATGCTGGGGTAACCATGAGGGCTGTTAGCTGGATCAGTCATTGGCCCTTAAGTACAAGGTATCAGGAGGCAAACTCAGCCATCCTCTCTCCAAATAGGAAGGAAGAGTGTCCAGGAAATACAAACTAGTGCTTGGTGAGGCAATCAGTTTCTAGAGAAATCATCCCATCTCTCACCCATTCTTCCAGTCCTTCTATATGAAAAGGTCCCCGACTGAGGCAGCTATAACACATGTGTACATGTGTGCATACATGCGTGAGTGCACATACATGAGCACATGCTAATTCCCACTGACCAAGAAGAGACACATCACTACATCTAGGATTTCCCATAAAAGCTCTAAGTGCTAGAGGGTGGTGGGTTCAAACCCGGTCCCGGCCAAACTGCAACCAAAAAATAGCTGGGTGTTGTGGCGGGCGCCTGTAGTCCCAGCTACTCGGGAGGCTGAGGCAAGAGAATTGCTTAAGCCCAGGAGCTGGAGGTTGCTGTGAGCTGTGTGAGGCCACGGCATTCTACCGAGGGCCATAAAGTGAGACTCTGTCTCTACAAAAAAAAAAAAAAAAGCTCTAAGTGCTTCAAATATAGTGTGTATAGGAGGTAGCTGCAATGTAATAACTTAACAGTAATAGTAATAATAATTATGGTAAGGTAAATTTTAGTATGGATTTGTCATACACCAACTACCCTGGAAAGCTCTTTCCTTGCATGACCTTTTTTAATCTTTCCAACGACTCTATGAAGTGGGTATTATTATCAACTTCATTTTGTAGATGAGGGAACTGAGACCAGGGGGATTAGAGAATTTGTTCAGGGTCAGACAGCTAGTGAATAGTAGAGCTGTAAGGTGAGTCAGGTCCATCTGACATCAAAGCCCAAGCCTTTGGCTCCATCTCTATAAGTACAGTGGACAAGTTCGTGACTGATTGAATACTTAAGGTGGGTAGGATGGGGGGCAGTCAGTGATGGCATGAGGAGGTCTCTGCTTTGAATGACAGAGAATGTGGTTGTATGAACCATGGAGGCAGAGAAGTTGGGAGATTTTAGAAAGATGACTATTTCCATTTTGGACATGACAACCTTGAGTGGGGAATGAGAGTCTAGGGGAGGAGCAGAGGGAATATGGGTTCTGAATCTTAGGAGAGACAGCTTGAAAAAAAAAATTAAGGATGGAATAAAGATAATAAAAACCTCTGAGCACTTTCTATGCAACAAACATTTGCTAAGTGCTTTTTGATACATGACTTTATTTATTTATTTATTTAGACAGAGTGTCACTCTGTTGCCCCAGGCTAGACTGTTGTGGCATCAGCTTAGCTCACAGCAACCTCAGACTCCTGGATTCAAGCAATCCTACCTCAGCCTCCCAAGTAGCTGAGACGACCAGCCCCCACCACATGCCCAGTTAACCTTCCTATTTATAGTAGTGTTGGGGTCTCACTCTTGCTCAGGCTGGTCTCCAACGCCTGGAGTCAAGCGATCCTCCCGCCTTGGCTCCCAGAGTGCTAGGATTATAGGCGTGAGCCGCTGTGTCTGGCCGTACATGACCTTTTAAATTTATGTAACAATGCTTGGGGGTAGGTAGTTCGTTCTCATTTGCCAATGATAAAATTGCCCCTAAACCCATCTTAGGAGAGTGGGAGAAAAACCAGGAGAGAGCAGCAGCAGACAAGCTAAAGAGGGAGAGCCATCCAAGGAGAAGGGCATTGTTATCATTGAAATATCGCCGAGAAGTCAAGCAGAGGAGTCACTGAAAATGAGCCATTGCATTTAGCAACAGGGAGGATACTGATGAGAAAGACAGGGCTGCCACTGAACTCTAGTAGCTGGAAGAGTGCAGGTATGTTGAGAAAGTCAAGCTTTGCAAGCTTCTTTTCAAAGCCTTATCAGTAAGGGAAGCAAGCAGGGAGACTTAGCTCTCCAAGAGCCTCCTGCTTACTTCTTATTTGGGTAGAAGCGAGCCCAGGCGTCTGTATTTTGCAGACATGAATTTGAATACTGACAGCATGCTACCCATTAGCTGTGCAATTCTAGGCCCGTTCTTTAAAAATGCAGTTTCCTTTTTTGTGAAACAGGGACAATTCTAATTCCTATCATATAGGGTTGTAATATGGGGATAAAATGAGATAATGCACCAGGCCTGGCACCAGGCAGGGGCTCAGCACACCATAGCAGCAAGTAAGGTCCTGATTTTCTCCTCCAAATCCTTAGACACAACATATGCTTCCTATGATAGAGTATTTCCATGGTGGTTAAGTTTTAGAAGCTGAGGAAATAGCCTTGAATTTTTAAAAGGCTCATGTCAGACGGAAAGAAACATTTGCTATTCCAAACCAAATTGTTTCAGCTGTTTTGAAATCTTGGCTTCAGATCTCAGAGAAAGAGAAGTGACCTTTAGCCACATGATCAAGACCAGGGGTCTGTTCTGCTGGCCAGTAGGGTAAACTCCCACAAAAGGATGAACTGGAGTCAAGTCAGTGTGGTTAGGATTATTGTCTGGATTCATTCATTTGTTCATTCATTTTCTCATTCAACAAACATTTATTGAGCATCTACTCCATCCCTAGGCCTGTGCTACAAGTAAATGATACAAAACCCATGCCTGTGAAATTTACATTCTATTGGGGAAGAAAGGCAAACATAGAAAAATATAACTGCAAATGTAAATATACAGTTTGATGTTAGATGGAGTTCAGTGATGCTAAGAAAAATAAAGTCAGATCAGGGGATTGAGTAAGAGTGATGCCATTTTCAATAAGGGGAAATGAAGCTCTGAGGAAATGGTCATGGAGCAAGACCGCAGTGAAATGAGGGAGGTTGCCCATGGGGTGACTGGAGGAAAAGCATTCCAGGCAGAAGGAACCGAATGCACAAAGGCCCTGGGACAAGAGTTTGCTTGGCATAGTCACCAAAGAGCAATGAGGCGTGTGGCCAGAGCAGTGTGACCAAGGGAGGAGGGACAGGAGGGGACACAGAGGGCACCAGGAGCTAGAGCACAGTCTGTGCCGGCCATATGAGGACAGAGGATTTTCATCTCAGCTTGACGAGAAGTGGCAGAGCATTCAGAGCCCCAAGTGATAGGATCTGCCTTATGTTTTAAACAGAATCACTGATGCAGTGTATAGAACAGACTGACTGGAAACAGTGAGACCAATTAGGAGGCTGTTGCAATAATCCATGTTAAGAGATGATGAAGGGCTGGGCTTGGTGGTTCACACCTGTAATCCTAGCACCCTGGGAGGCCGAGGCAGGTGGATCACCTAAGCTTAGGAGTTCAAGACCAGCCTGAGCAACAGCAAGACTCTAGCTCTAAAATATAGCCAGGCATTGTGGCCGGTGCCTATAGTCCCCAACTACTCAGAAGCTTGAGGCAAAAGGATCGCTTGAGCCCAAGAGTTTGAGGTTGCTGTGAGCTATGATGCTATGGTACTCTACCGAGGGCGACAAAGTGAGATTGTCTCAAAAACAAAAACAAAGAGATGATGGAGGCTTTAGAGGATGGTGATCAGTGGGGAGATGGAAGGATGAACTTTGAATTTAGAGCCAACAAGGTTTGCTGAGGGTTTAAGAGGAAGAGAGGAGGTGTTTGTTGGTGGCCCAAGACACTTGGCCTGAGCTATTTGGTGAGTGGAGACGGTAGGAACAGAGCATGTTCCTACTGGGGAATCAGACACTTGGTTTCTTTTATGATAAGTATGAGATTCCCACGGAGATGTCAAGGATGCCGGAGTCCCCTCAGCTGCAGCGTGGGGATTGTCAAGGACTGGAAGGCTAAACCGGTGGAAGGAATGTGGGGCAGGAGACTGCTGCAATCATCCAGAGGAGAGGATGGTGGCCTGGGTTGTGGAAAAGGAGGCGGAGCAGAAAATAAAGGAGGGGGGACGGCAGGGACTGTCGTGTGAGTTAGAAGGCAGACCTGTGGGTGTTTTTCTTTGGCCTGTGTGTTGGAACCCAAGCCAGCCAGTGTAGGAAGCACATTAGCTGAGACACAGAGAGTCTTCAGGGACCATTTTTCCTTAAAAACCATCCATTTCCCATCCGCACCAGAAGGCTGTTGCTTTGCAGGGGCCTCCCCCGGGGCTGTGATGGGAGACAGAGAAACAGCTTCTGGCAGCTCTACACCCCCTTCCCCCCCACACCCCCCCACTGCCTCAGAGAACAATGAAATCTTTAAGTGAGATAGCACAGAGGAGACGTAAGAACAGGGGTTAACCAAGGGGGCACAATACAGCGGGAACGTGATTTCCCTGCTAATAAGCAGCTTACGGGGCTGGCAGATCACAGCCTCCCTGTTAAGTGTTTCTGTGTTTTTCAAATGGAGCTGTCACTGCCCATTAGCTTCAGGAGCGCTCCCTAAATGGAGACGTCAGCCCTTGGGAGGCACAGCCCAGATCAGCTCCCGCCTGCTGTGTCCTTGGAGAATTGGGCTGCTGCGTGCCTGGGATCTAATTACAAACGCAGCGTGGACCACGCCTGCCTCCCTGGCTGTCTTGGGTGAACAGTTGAGCCTCACTCAGCTACTAGAAGGAAACACAACCCCCTGGTCATCAGAGTACACCAGTGGGTCTCCTGGAACAGGGATGGAGGCTGGAAACCAACTACATTATTTAAATCCCAGGTGTTTCTTCCAGGGTTGGAGAAGAGAGTACGCATTTTAACTTGTCTTTGAATTGTGCTCCTGAATTTAAGATTAGACAGGTTGCAAAGCTTATCTGTGAGCTGTCACATGTGATCTCCTTTTTTTCCCTTCTCTTCTTTCTAATTTGTTTTGCTGTGTTAATAACAGAGTCGATCTGCTGAATGTGGAGTTGGCTCAGCCACAGCACCAATCAGATCTTTCACAGATGCCACTGTTACCTGCTGTGTAACTGCCCAGAGCCCATGCTCCCCAGCATGGCTTACTGACCCTGGTCACCACCCGTCCAACTGCCCACCCCCTGACCCACCCTCCAGATGTGCTGGACTATTTCCAGTTCCTGGAAGACTCATGCACCCTCTCACCTCCAAGCCTTTGCACAGGCTGAAGCACTTCTCTCCCCCTTCACCCAGCTATCTCCCACACATACTTTTGGTCTCCAGCACCATGTCACTTCCTCCAGAGAGCTTTTCCCAACCTTCCTCTATACTCCTGAGTTTATCCCATCAAGACATAGGATGTTCATCAAAGAATCATTAGTGGAGGAAAAAAATTGGAATCCACTATAGACCAATAGGGAAAAGAGTTAAATAAATAATGATACATCTATTTGATGTATTACCATGCCAGACACTTTTAAAAATTAAAAGAAGATGTAGAAGAATATTAAATGACATAGTTATATATAATTACTAACAGTTCCTATTCTATAAATTATATACACCAATGTATATGTCATATCTGTGCACATTTTATGTGCATGCTTACAGAGATCAGGAGAGGTGCGGGTTGTTTTCTCCTTTCTCCCTTGAGCTTGGTTGTATTTTAAAAAATTTAAATAACAATCAGGTATTGTTAATGTTATTTTATAATAAGAATCTACAAAAGCTATTTTAAATGAGAGAGCTATTAACATGGAAGAAAGGGGGAAAAATAGAAATAGAATCATCTGAGTCAAAGACTTTAAGACAAGGACTCCCAAGTGGCTGCCTTGGTGTGCATTTTGGTGCTAAAGGATGATAAGGAAGGCTAATACTTGGGTCCTGAACATCCTCTGCCCAGCAGTGTGCCAGGCACTGAAATACAATGACACATAAAAAGGTCCCTGTCCGGGCGGCGCCTGTGGCTCAGTGAGTAGGGCACCGGCCCCATATGCCGAGGGTGGCGGGTTCAAACCCAGCCCCGGCCAAACTGCAACAAACAAAAAAAAATAGCCGGGCGTTGTGGCGGGCACCTGTAGTCCCAGCTGCTTGGAAGGCTGAGGCAAGAGAATTGCGTAAGCCCAAGAGTTAGAGGTTGCTGTGAGCCGTGTGACACCACAGCACTCTACCCAAGGGCGGTACAGTGAGACTCTGTCTCTACAAAAAAAAAGGTCCCTGTCCTTGTCCTCTTCAAGCTTATCTAGCAGAGGAGACAGATGCACACACAGGCCACGGCATGGTACTACGTGACAGGTGCTCCTGGTGAGCACAGGGGACGGGAACCTAAGCAGGGCCAGGGACACTGTTGGGAGGATGAGGAACCTAAAGGAAAGACATGACTTCTTTGCAGGAGGGAAAGAAGAAGCCTAGAGAGAAAATAGGGAGAGAAAGATGGGAGGAAAGGAAGAGGTGCTGGAGAAGAGCCTAAAGGCCCATTCCAGGCTGTTCACTGCTCAAGTTTGATAACAGGAGGCTAATGGCCCAGGAGAGCTGCCTGCCCAGCTTCCGTGGAGATGCCAGGGCGCCTTCAGAATAGCAAGACTAGAAGGTCACAACGCGAAGACATCCAAGTGATAGAGCCCAGGCGAAAAGACAAAGGAGCCTTCTTTATTTTTATCTTTTAAATAAATCAAAAAGTGAAATTCAGGGTTGTTTCTGTGCCTCGCAGTTCCCCACAGCAGAACACAGGAGGGACCCACCCAGTGAGACTCAGCCGGCTAAGCACGGAGCTGCCCGTGCACACATTTGTTCACTTTAAAAAGTCGTTTCTGGACCGAGGCACTGAGGCTTTTCTCCTGAGAAGAGTCAGGTAATATTCAGCATGGTCTGGGCTTTGGCAGAAAAAAAAAAGCAAGAAAGATTAAAGTCTCCTTTTTCTGCTAATAGTGAAAGTCCCTCACAATGGGGGACATTTTATCACTCCTATTTACTGAAGAGGAAGGAAGTCCTCGGGAGAGAGAGAGAGAGGTCCTTTGCATTTGATTAGTAAGTTTCTTTTGTTTTGCTTTTTACAATTTTCTTAGAGAGGCTGCTCTGATCACCATCAAGTAAAGCGGACCCTCCATCCTCTCCTCCAGTTCTCTCAGGACATCCCGTTCGTTTATTTCACAGATACAAAACATCTAACTCAGACCATAATTGCATGTTCATTTCTTTGCTTATCCGTTTATTGTCTGTAGTCCCATCTAGACTGGAAGCCATGTGAGAGCAAAGTCCCATCTGTTTTACTCACCAATGCAACTCAAAGACCCAGGGCAAACACAGGAGACTAAGGAATAGACGAATATTATAATAGTGAATGTTAAGGGCTCACTACAAGCCAGTACTCTGCTCAGTATTATCTCCTTCGGTTTCCCCAACAGCTCTATAAAGTCCTTGCTATGCAGTGAGGTTTACAGAGTTCAGGTGTCTGACCGTGATTTGATTTTATATCTGACAAGAGATCCAGACTCTTCTATCAGTTCACTGCATAGAAGGGAATTAGGAATGAAGTAGTTATTAAAAAGGATCAAGAAAAACAAAGGGGGTGGCGCCTGTGGCTCAGTCGGTAGGGCGCCGGCCCCATATACCGAGGGTGGCGGGTTCAAACTCGGCCCCGGCTGAACTGCAAACCAAAAAATAGCTGGGCGTTGTGGCGGGCGCCTGTAGTCCCAGCTACTCGGGAGGCTGAGGCAGGAGAATCACTTAAGACCAGGAGTTGGAGGTTGCTGTGAGCTGTGTGAGGCCACGGCACTCTACCGAGGGTGATAAAGTGAGGCTCTGTCTCTACAAAAAAAAAAAAAAAAAAAAAAAGAAAAACAAAGAAAATTCTTCATAATTCCATCACCCCAATCACTTTATTATGTTAGCGTCTTGGTCTGTGTCCTAGATGGCTGGACAAATAGATAAATGGATGCTTTTTATTCCTTAAACAAATGTGGAATCATCACTTTATTCTTGTGCCTGCTTTTACCAGGGCCACTCTGAAAGTTCTGAGACAGACTGTGTTACCATTCATTATTTCACTTCCAAGAAACACAGTCAACAGAGTCCTTAGCTGTGCATGTTCCAATTTCTTTGGCCTATCCGTGTTGCTGGGAGTGGGGTGGGGGGGCTTCATTTGTCTCTGTTCACCCAAATTTTACATTTCTGGATTTTGGGGTATCTCAAAACTTTTGTAATGAACCAGGTAAAAAGAAACTAGATGAAATACACTTTACACAATTTCCCATGTCAACAAAATACCGTTATTTTTTTTTTCTTCCTTATCTGTTTTTCACCATTCATCCTAAATTCACATGGCTGGCTTCTAATAAACTGGCCCTCAAATAGTAATTATCTCTTGTATTTGCTTATTTTTTACAGCTTTGATTCCCAGAAGTCTGTGAGACAGGCAGGAAAAGGATTATCTCCACCTCACAGATAATTTGAAAAGTTAGCAATTTGTTTCGGGTCATGTGGGGTTGAGTAGGAGAGCCAAGACCCACAGCTTATTTGTTCAATTCTAAAAACCATGGGCTTTCTGCCACACCCTACCCTAGTATATATATACCCTACTATGGGGTATTGACTTAGAAGCTAAGTTGACTTGGGTACCAATCTTGGCTCCATCAATTCCCAGCGACACAATCTTTAAGCAAGTTAGCTACATTCCATAAGCTCAAATTCTCTATTATTGTCTCATGAACCTCACAGACCTACCTTGTAGAGTGCTGGGAGGATGACTTAATGAATGCACTTCAGATACTTGACATGGTAGCTGCTAGCTGCTGCTGAAGGCTAATTGACCTGGTACTGTCCAAAGAGCAAGTCTGATGGCTGTAGCTGAGCTCTGCCACACCCCACCCCACCCCAGTATATTTCTATTCCAGTTAAAAGATAAATGAGAGCCTACCACTTAAGACAGGAAAACAAAACTTTCCCAGGAAGGCTAGTGAGTTACAGGAAAGAGCTACAAGATGAAGCCAGGCCCAGAGGTTCCCAGTTAGAGGAAGTGAAAAAAAGATGAGTTCCCAGGGGTAAAAAGTCTACATACCTAAGTCTCACTCCCTTGGAAAGATATTTCAAGCAAATTCACACACCACATCTGAGTTGTTTTATGTGTTCCATTTGGGGAGGGGGCCTTTCGTGTTGGTTTTTAAGAAACTCCACTTGTAAGCAAACAAGAAATAAGCTTTTTCATTCTCTTTCTGAGTCATAGGCAGGTCTTGACCCTCCAAATTTTACTGTCCTTGGAAGTCCTAATAGAGTCAGAATTTCTACAGGGAGTGGTGTAGAAGGCAGGAAGAAAATCAATGAGTATGGTGCTACAGTTCAAATATGTCCCCCCAAGTTCATGTGTTAGAAACTGAATCTGCCATGCAACAGTGGTAGGAGGGGGGAACTTTAAGAGCTGATTAGGTCCTGAGAGCTCTGCTCCTATGAATGGATTAATGTTATCATTGCAGGAGTGGGCTTGTTGAGAAAGTTGAGTTGGCCCCTTCTTGTGCACACGCTTGCCATGTGAAGCCTTCCACCATATTATGTTGCAGAAAGAAGGCCCTCACCAGATGCAGCCACTCAGTCTTGGACTTCCCAGCCTCCAGAACCACGAGCCAAATCAAATTCTGTTCACTATAAATTACTCATTCTCAGGTATTCTTACAGCAGCACAAGACAGACTAAGATACATGATGTCATAAAAGGAAGAGAGACAATGGGCTTAAAAAGGAGGAAGGGGGGCGGCGCCTGTGGCTCAAGGAGTAGGGCACCAGTCCCATATGCCAGAGCTGGCGGGTTCAAACCCAGCCCTGGCCAAAAATCACAAAAAAAAAAAAAAGGAAGAAGGGACTCTGAATTTATCCTATGGGTTTACTGAGATGTATAGTAAAAAAAAACTATTTTTTTTTTTTTGGTAGAGACAGAGTCTCACTTTATGGCCCTCGGTAGAGTGCTGTGGCTTCACACAGCTCACAGCAACCTCCAACTCCTGGGCTTAAGCGATTCTCTTGCCTCAGCTTCCCAAGTAGCTGGGACTACGGGCGCCTGCCACAACACCCGGCTATTTTTTGGTTGCAGTTTGGCTGGGGCCGGGTTTGAACCCACCACCCTCGGTATATGGTGCCGGCGCCTTACCGACTGAGCCACAGGTGCCGCCCTAAAGAAGCTATTTTTAAAAGGAAGTAGAATTAGATGTGCAGATAAGAAACAATCTCCAGGACAGAAGGGAATGGAGTAAGATACAGAAATTGTACAGGCACGCTAACGTGCTTGTGTGTGATGAGGACTATTCCTGGGCTCCAATGGCTCATATGAGAATCTGGTTGCAGTGGGTGGCCCTGGAAAGGGGAACCATGGAGCCCATCGTGGGGTTGGATTGAGGGCAGTCTTAATTTCACCGTGTAGCTTTTGATGCTGCATGAATCTTTTATTTTTTCAGACTTTTTTTTTTTTAAGGGGAGAAGATCAAAGTACGAAATATGGTGAGGTCAAAGGAAATAAGACAAGCCTATGAGAGGAGGCAGTTTTCAGGTCATTTATGACTCAATGAGAGAAATGTCAACAGAATGGTGTGAGCAGAAGCCAGATTGCACCAAACTAAAGGAAGAATGAATTGTCATCAAGTGAAAATACCACGAACTGGCAATTCTTTCGAAAGTTTGTGTGTGTGCAAGTGGGACAGGGCAGTAGCCCTAGGAGCAGGAAGGAGGAAGGATGCCAGGTTTAAGGGAAAGGATTTTTGAAATGATTTTATTTTATTTTACTTATTTATTTATTTTGCAGTTTTTGGCCGGGGCTGGGTTTGAACCCACCACCTCTGGCATATGGGGCCAGTGCCCTACTCTGTGGAGTCACAGGCACCACCCTCTGAGGGAAAGGATTTTTAAGGTGAAAAAGACTGAGCAGGTTTATGTGCTAAGGTTAAGGGCAGGATAGAGTCAGAGTGGATAGCTCCTACTTTTTTGCCTACCCAGCAGACATTCTCCCTTCTTCCAGTAACAGTAACTTTTTTTTGAAGGTCCCACTCCCCCTCCTCTCTCAAGATGTCTTATTTAGACAGGGTTAGATCCAGTCCCTTAGCTAAGAGGGGCAGGTGACCCAGGCCCAGCCATTCAGCATGTTCCACCTCCCCAGAACAGTGACTCCTTGGGAGATGAACACGTGACTGAGTCTGACTTATCTTCCAATAAGACTGGCTCTGAAGCTACTGGGAATTTTATAAAAAGGAAGCTCTCTTTTGGTAGAAGTTGCTGAGATACTGGGATGTGACTTGCCAGTTGCTCTATGCCAGAGAAAGTCTTCTGAGAATGAAGAGGGAAGTCAACGAAGCGGAAGGATATAGAGAAGAGGAAGGATATATTCCAAAGGATACAGAGAAATGAATTCCTGTTGGCATTGTTGGAGACCATGGTCCATCCACATCTGAATTTCATTTTGTTTTATTTATTTATTTATTTTTTGCTTAAAGTCAGTTTAAATCAGGTTTCTGTTTGCAACCCCTAGGAACTTTGGGGAGCCCAGAGAGAAGCTGTAGACACAAACCAAACAGTGCAGGAGGAGGTGAGTGTGCAGAGTCAGAGATGAGGGAGCAGAGTCGAGAGCAGCGGTGGAGGGTAGGCCTCACATGCGGGGAGAGGAGGACACATATGTGCTGGACACAGAAAGAAGGAGGTCAAAGCTGTTATGATGATTATGCAGGTGCGGGCTGGGGTAGGAAGTTTACTGCCACCCTTCAATGGGTGCCCATAGCCTCAATTTTCCCCATGACTTAGGAGATGGGGCTATCGGCGGAGACCAAGAGGACTAGAACTTTGTAGGGGGAACCTCAGAAAAGAGAAGGTTTGGGGACTTGCCTAAGAGACTCGGGCTTGCGTTTGTAGAGGCTCAGAGGAGTCATTATTTGCCATCTTTGCTCAGCTGCTGATTGGCAAAGCTGGTGTTTGAACCTTGGGTCCACTTGACTCGCAATCTACATTCTTCCTGCTTGACCTAGTCTCTCTGGATGCATTTTCTCATCTTCAAAAGTTCTTCCACCCATTGGTGACAGCTTTCTGGGGTACTGTGATGAGCATTACAACCTGTGCAGTATTGACAGCAGAATTCAAAGAGATAACCAAAGTTCAAGAATATCTACCCAACAGAGCCCATCCCCTAGGAAAATATTTAATCTAGGGATTGGACCAAGAGCAGTTTAAATCCCACATCTGTGCAACTGAGTTTGGTAGATGAAAGAATTAACAGTATAGTGGCCAAGAGTACGAGCTTTGGAGGTGAGGAAAATGGGCTTTGAGTTGGCCGTCAGCCTTCCTAGCTGTGTGACCACAGGCAAGTCAGTTACTCAGCCCCTCTGAGCCTGTTTCTTGCATGCACAGAGGAGGTAGTCACAGCCCCTATCTCATGAGGCTCTTGTGAGGATGAGATGAGATCAATAAAATAGAGCTCTACTCTCCAGCAAAACTGAACAATTTAACAGAACATGCCTGATCCGTTTTAATATTATTGCTATAAACAGTGTTAATTATGAAGTCCTGCATCCATTAAGTGGAGGACCAGTGTTCTTGCCCTGGTTCTGTTATATTCCCTGTGTAAGCCACTTGGGCAAATCTCTGGGCTTCTGCTCATCTACAGAACAGAGCAGTTGAATTCTACTTCTAAGGTAATCTTTCAACGTTTGACTTCTATTATATTTCAGCAGCTATTGACAGAGATATCCTGACAGTTTCATGGCCTCTCTCAGCATGTAACTTTCCCTTCTACTACTTCAATTCAGACTGATGGCTTCTTTTCCAGAGGAGAGCTCAAAGTCACACACCTGGCAAGTGCTCTGGTTTGACTGTGCCGCCACAAAGTTCATGCGTGAAAAACTTCATCCCCGGGCGGCGCCTGTGGCTCAGTGGGTAAGGAGCCAGCCCCATATATCGAGGGTGACGGGTTCAAACCCGGCCCTGGCCAAACTGCAACCAAAAAATAGCTGGGCGTTGTGGCGGGTGCTTGTAGTCCCAGCTACTCGGGAGGCTGAGGCAAGAGAATCGCTTAAGCCCTGGAGTTGGAGGTTGCTATGAGCTGTGTGAGGCCATGGCACTCTACCGAGGGCCATAAAGTGAGACTCTGTCTCTACAAAAAAAAAAGAAACTTCATCCCCAGTGCAACAAGTGTTGGGAAGTGATGAATGCTTAATGCTGTTATTGCAGGAGTGGGTTCCTGATGAAAGGAATGAATTTAGCCCACTCCCCCGCCTTGTGCATGCACATGCATACAAACGCCCTCTGGCACAATCCCCAGACGTAGGTGCCTCACCCTTGGACTTCCCAGCATCTAGAACTATAAGAATTACATTTTTTTTCTTATAGATTACCCAGTCCGTGGTATTCCGTTATAGCAACACAAAATAGACTAAGCCAGCAGGTGATTTACGAACTTCTCTTGGCCCAGGAACCTGCCAATTCCAAGCATCTCTAAAGAGAACCTGGTTTGATCTTCTGTTTAAATGGGTCTCTGTGGGTGGGTGGATAGATGGAACGAGAGATAAGTGGACAGGCAGACTCCAGGCTATGTATCCTAAATGATTCTTGGCTATTTGTTAGTCAGTACAGAAATGTAGCCTAATATTTTTAATAAGATTTCTGCAAACTCCACACTCTGGGTACCCCCACAAAGAACAACCAGAATGGAGTGGGGAAATGTCTACTCCTTAATGAGCCTGTCCTGAGTGCCTCATTTCAGATGCTGCTTTGCCAGGCTTCCAGAGGTTAGCTAACGTCTGCTGTCTTTGTCAGCTTCTTTATCAAAGCCTTAACGAACAAGCAAGATTTGCATCTTTTAAAATCCTGCCAGTGGATTATAAAAGGTGTGAATATGTCACTTGTTTGTTGTACTATTTTAAAATAAATTTTAAATCATTTGAATTGTAAGAACATTCGGTCTTTTTCTATTATGTAATAGACACCATTCTATGATATTACCGTGGCTCTCTTCTGTTGGTGCAACCACAAACCTTACGAGTGGCTCCAAGTGTCTCCTAATAATCTTTAAAAGTATCTTAGGCAGTGCAGAGTCCAGGGTTCAAGTCCTGACTCTGCCGCCTTCTAGTTGCTAGACCATGAGAAAATGCCTTAACCTTTCCAAACTCTATTCCTTCATCTGTAATATGGTGAGGACAACCCCTACTTCATAAAATGGTGAGAATTAAATGAGGTACTGCATGGCAGGCACTTAAAACAGTGCCTAGCACAGACAAGAACTCAATATTGTTTCCAATATATGTGAATAGTAAAGCTTTTATGGAATTATTTTAAATCACAATTTTCTAAAAGATAGCGTTGTCCTGAGTACCTACTAATTTGGGGGAGTTAGATCCTATGCTTAAATTAATCATATTGAGTAAAAGTTAGATCCCTCTCTTAAGCCTTGAATTCGGAGTTTTAATAGAAAACATACAAAGGTTACACTTGCTGGCTTCAATCCAGAAATGTCAGCACATCAAACGCACACATTCAGACACACACACACAGAGCCACTTACTCATACAGTGTAAAGGGCAATTGGGTTGAAGAGAATGTCACATGAACAGAATTGCAGCTCATTACTGTGGTACTTGAAGCTTTTGACCTCAGCTACATAAACAATGCTTTCAGATGACAGAATTGCCCAGAAACCAAGCCCTGTGTGTATGATTTATTTTCTGAAGTGGTTCAGAATTGAGACTCAGAGGATATGGGCAAAAGTATGTGCCCAGATAACCCATGTGGTATTTTGGAAAGGATACTGATGTAGAATGGGTCAAAGGGCTTTGCTTTCATAGTTTGCAAAATTTCCAGGCTTTCCCGATGCGTAGCTGTTTCAGTAGTGTAGGGCTTTATGTGGAGATGAGAATAGGTAACAAGAGCAGAAATTATTGGAATCAGTCTATCAGACAGGTGGGCTTGGAGCTTATGAGGTGTGACACTCGGGGCAGAAGGAAGGAAGGGGGGAGTGAGTTGGGTCTCGATAAAACTTGATAGTTGCTCACGAAACAATGCAAGGAGAATGGGAAAGAGGCTCTTCTTTTTTTTTTTTTTTGCAGTTTTTGGCCAGGGCTGGGTTTGAACCCACCACCTCCAGCATATGGGGTCAGTGCCCTACTCCTTTGAGCCACAGGCACCGCCCAGGAAGAGGTTCTTCTTAATGTCTACTTCTCATCCCGGTGTACTCCTCAACCCCTGCATGGAGAACTGACCATCAGATGCATCATGGTTTAGAACAGCAGATGATCAGATTGACCATACTTTAGAATAACTGACAACCTGCCTGATCATATTTTAAAAGAGTAGCAGAGCCAGGATGACCAGTAGGCAGATCTCTGCACACACACTACACTCCACAACTCTAATGAAGCCTACTTAGCTTTCTGTCTCTCTTTAACTCACTGTTTCTGTGTTGCTAACTGGGTAGAATGTTCCAAGTTCATCTTCTTAGGCAGCTAGAGCCTGGAGCACACGACTTCACTAAGGCAATTTATGACAATACATGAATGCCTTAATGATGAATCTCAATCAGGCATCTTAGTTTAAACATATTATGCAAGCGTATCTCGTACTGTGCCGTTATAGCCCCATGTGCTACAAATTCTACAATAAAATGTGCTCACCCGCAGCGTAGTCTCAATGCACCTTCTGCTACAGCAAGCAAAATTCTACGATGGCCCTTAGCATTCAGAACCGTCTCTACTGCCATCCTGTATATCAACAGGAGAAAAGGCAGCCATGGCCTGCTGTCTGCCCTGCAAGCCCGCATGCTGAACTACAGAAGCTTCCAGACAATCTATTTCTTTAGTTCATCTTTCTGCTACCCATGCACAAACTTTTGGGCTATCACATTTTATATGTGAAGATCAATTATGTGGACAGTCTGAAGGGACTCGTGTTTACCCATCCTTCACCAGGCAATTCTGAGTGGCCACATGGTGCCAGGAACTGGGGAGGGCCAGAGGATGCCAAAATGAGCCAACCGGGGGCTCTCAAACTGCTCCATCCTGACTCCCCACCACCACCACCTGCCTGGATCATTGCAAGAGCTTCACTCCCAGTCTCCCCGATTTCATCCTTGCTCCTACAGCAGAGCGAGCCTTTTAAAACCCAAAGACAGATCACATTATGATTATAATTATGATTATTATTATTTATTTATTATTAAATCATAGCTGTATACATTAATGCAATCATGGGGCACCATACACTGGTTGACATATTTTCATCACATTGGTTAACATAGCCTTCCTGGCACTTTCTTAGTTATTCTGTTAAGACATTTATAGTATACATTTAGTAAGTTTCACATGTACTCTTGTAAGATGCACTGCTACTTATTATTTGGCTCATGAATTGGAGGAAAAGCTAAAGATCCTGCACTGGCCTGCACCATCTGCTCCTCTCATGGCCTTCCTGATCCTGCCTCTCTTGCCCACCCCCTCAGCTCAGCCACCTAATTGGCTCTTTGCTCTCCCTTGGACATGCCAAGCAACCTCCTGTCTCAGGGCCTTTGCACCTGTTACCACCACCCAAACTACCCTTCCCTTCCACCCAGATATATACATGGCTGCTCCCTCCCTCCCTCACCTTCTTCCTGTATTTGCTGAAATGTCATTTACTCAGTGAAGCTTTTCTCACCCACTCTATTCAATACTGACCTCCCCAAACCCAGCTTCCCCAATTTTCACTGATGTGTTAATTTCCTCAGTAATGCCTATTGGCTTCTACTCGTTGTATATTTCACTTATTTCTGTATTTATTATTCTGCCTGCTCTCTCTAGAATGTAAGTTCCATGAGGGAAGGGGGTTTATTATTTTTATCCAGCACTTAAAATAGTTCCAAACCTCATCACCCACTGGGTGGATGACAAGGCACCTGATGGTATCCCCACCAAGCACAGAATCAGCACACAACTCTTCCCAATCCTCTGCTCCACCACACACTCAGCAACATACTCTGCCCTTCAGAACACAAACTACTACCTCCCTCCAGACACACACTGACCCCCCAACAGCCCACTGTGTGTCCTGAACCACATTCCACCAGGACGTTCAGTACTGACCCTTATATACAGGATCTGATGTACATACACTCCCTGGACCACAGCAGGTCTTCCTGTCAACAACCTGGGCTGCTGCATGGTATAGCACCATGTTCTAGCCCTGGCTATACAGAGTGGAGTCTGTGGTCCAGCAGCATCCTATTTCCTGTGAGCTTGTGAGGAATGCAGAATCTCAGGCCCAACCCCAGACCGACTAAATCAGAATAAGCATTTTAACCAGACGCCTAGATGACGCATGTGTGCACCTTAAGGTTAAAGAGGCTCCGTTAGGCTACATCACGGCATGTGCAGTGCTGGACTGGATTGTGCAAGTTTAGATTGCAAGAATCTGCAGCCCTCTCACCAGCACACTCTCCCAGTGTGCACTGCACAACCACATGATGCCATGACAGCTTGCAATTCGGCAGCCAAATTACAGCTCTTTATACATAGGGTAGTAACTTACACAACAACCAATTTATTTGAGACACCTTGCTGTACATAAGAAAACATCCTACACTCTAATGTAGAACCCTAAAGGATCCCTTATGTTCCACAGCACCAAGTATTTACAGCATCCTGTTTTATGGCCATGCGTGTATCCAATATTCATTCATTCAGTAACACCTATTATGTGCAAAACCTTACTTGAGGCATTGGGATATGACACGGAGAAAGGCCCAATCTTATAGTCTAGTCAAAAAGATAGATGTCATGTTGATCATGTAATTATAACCACAAGTGATGAGTTTGTTGATAGAACAGTAGCAGATCCCCACTCAGGAATCAAGAAGAGCCTCCCAGACGTTCTACAGATTCAGTGAGGAGGCAGAAGTCAGCCAGGGAAGAGAGGATACTGCGTGTTTGCGAGTCTGAAAGATGCCCAGGAAAGCTGGTTCTTGGAGTCAGGAGCTAAAGCTGGAAGGGTCTAGAAGACCTCAAAAGCCAAGGAGCAATAGATACTCTCCTGGGGGCAACAGAGAGCCCCTGGGGGAGTTTTAAGCAAGAGAATGACATTACCAGATACACAGTTAAAAAATTACTATTGTACCCTGCAACAGTAAACCAAAGCTAGTGTATCTCAGTACAGTTTCAAACAATACTCTCCAAACAGCATCTTGCCACAATAAAAGATGGTGCTGAGAACAACTTAAAAAACCCATTTAAAGTTATTTTAATGAACCTCTGATAATAGCACCCGTCACTGATGTTGGAATATAATCCTCTGTTATTGCTCCTCGCTTTTTCTCTCGCCACACTCTATTTAATTGCAGGCATGAATCAGGAACAGTGATGGGTACATGCATGCCTTTTAACATCCCACAGGGCACACGGAACTCTGCACACTGTCACCACCGGCCTTTCAGGAGTGACAGATGGATAAGAAAGGGTGAGGAAGGAGAAACTCCTAGGATATGGGATGGGGAGCTCTAAGGCCCACATCTGCCAGCAGGTGGAATCAAATGCGAGATGTATCATTTGTTCTTATTTATAATTCAGCCTAATGAGATCAAGGACAGGGCTTGCTTCCCCTTACAGCTGGTACAGAATATCCTAAAGCATATAGTCCAGTCCAGTCCACTCACTGTACTTTGAAAGCCATTGTTAAACCCTCATGAGGGAATTGAAGATACTGATCAGTTGGAAATCCTATCAAATGCAGAAGAGTTGAAGCAACTTGTTGAAAATTACTAATTATTCTGATCTTTTTATAGCATCAATGATAACAACAGCTACCCCTTCCTGAGTACTTTCTATGAGCCAGACATGGAGCTATACCTTTTATATTCATTACTGCTTAGCAGGGATGTTCAAAATATTTAACCAGTCAGAACGAATGCCAGTTCCAAATAACCAGTACTAATGGGAACTGGCTGAATGTCAGCTTGACTTTGAGTCATCACTCCCCCAGAGGTTATGAACTAAAAGTTCATGGGCCACATAGGGGTCATGGATATGTTTTATTTGCCCCGAACTATGTCTAATTAAAAAAAAAACATTGTTACTGATATATCAAAAAAGAGTGAGATTTCATCTAAAAATCCTGATTTCTCATGAAAACCATGAAGATGGGGCTGTGGTGGGCCTGAGTCCTGCAGGGAGGTCCTGTGGAGGTGCCAGCTGAGCCTGAGAGAGGGTGTAGAGAGGTGTAGCAGGCTCCTCCCCACCACTCTGACTTCCATCTCCCCATCCCTCTTTTCTTATCCACATCACCTGCCTGGCCTCTGTAGGCATCTGAGGCTGTCACCTGTTCCAGAGGGCACTATCCCACTCCCCACCAGTCTCCCACTTACAGAGATGCTGCCCCCTCTGGCCTCTGCCTGGCTTCCCTGCCTGAGCCTTTTTTTTTGAGACAGAGTCTCACTATGTCACCCTTGGTAGAATGCAATGGCATCACAGCTCACAGTAACCTCCAAGTCCTGGGCTTAAGCGATTCTCTTGCCTCAGCCTCCGAAGCATCTGGGACTACAGGAGCCTGCCACAACGCCCAGCTATTTTTTTGTTGCAGTTATCATTGTTGTTTGGCTGGCCCAGGCTGTGTTTGAACCCGCCAGCGAACCCGCCAGCCTCAGTGTATGTGGATGGCGCTGTAACCACTGTGCGACGGGCTCTGAGCCCCTGCCTGAACTTTTACCTAAACTCCACAGCAGAGATTCTCAACCTTGAGCACACACCGGGTCACCTGGAGGACTTGTTAAACACAGAACACTGGGCCTCACCCCCAGAGTTTTTGATTCACGAGATCCGGGGATAGGGCTGGAGAACTTTGTTCCTGAAGTCCCCAGGTGATGTTTGATACTGCTGCCCTGGGAACCACACTTTGAAAACTACTGGTCTACAATTACAGAATGAACTTCAAATGTCCACCAGCATGGGAGTCAGGAGCATTTGCATTTTTCTTCTGGCCAAGCCAAAAAAAAAGGGGGGGGGCTCATGTTTTCATGTTTTGAGACCTCATTAACAGCCCCCCAAAAAAACACATGAGTTGTGTGTTCCACAACTCCTTCAAGTTCCTGCTCAGTTTCCTAAACAAAGAGTCCACTCTTCTCCTCCAGCTTCCCTTCTGATCTTTTTTCCAAATGGCCCAAATTGGAAATAATGCCTGACATGCAAGGACTTCCCCAAACCCAAGCATACATACAGATATATCTTAAAGGACTTAACATTGTTCTGCCTCTTGTAGACCCTGCATCTGAAACATTAATTATTGTACGACACAACTAACAAAAACAATGATTAACTCTCCCTGAGTGCCCATCACATACCAGATGTGTAATGAGTGCATTATGTATCGTAATGATCCTCTGATGTCAAAACTATTATCATCGCTGCATTGCAGAGTTTGAAACCATGAATCAGAGAGGGAAACTGACTAGTCCAAGTTCACCAGCTCTAGAATCATCAAGAGACTATTTGACTCACTGTATTTACTGAGGGTCCAACACTATTAGGAGTATTATGCTCAAGGGTGGCGCCTGTGGCTCAAGGAGTAGGGCGCCGGTCCCATATGCCAGAGGTGGCGGGTTCAAACCTAACCCCGGCCAAAAACCAAAAAGAAAAAGAGAAAGAAAAAAAAAAGGAGTATTATGCTCAATCCTGTGTGTGGGTTTTAAGATGGATGGATGTGACATCCTAGAGAAAAAGCAGACCTAGAAGTGATACCATATGGGACATACTTCCAAGAGGGGGTGGAGTAGGATTTAACCCGGAAATCATGGGGTTCACGTGTACAAGCCAGCATCTGCTAATATCTGGAGGAGGTTCTACATGATAGGGTCTAATAGCAGTTTGGGGGAGGCTGATTTGGTATCAAAATATAAATAAGTTGGTGACAATTAGAAGGGCCATGAAGTAAAACTGGCTGTCTCTAATGGACCTGGCCTCCTAACACCAAGGGGAATCTAGAAAGAAACAGGACTCATCAAGGACCTGTAGGGCTGAGATTCTAACCATTTGGAATGAGAGAAAGGTGCAGAGCACCACTGTGGAGACGTGAGAATCACCTGCGAGACTTTCCTTTAAGCTCCATGCCCTTTGCTCCCGGCCATTCAGGTAGTCTCTGATACAGTCAGACTGAGGTTTGGAGCCTCACGTCATTACATGGTGGCTGAGTGACCCTAGACATAGCACTTTAATCTCTCTGTGCCTACATTTCCTCTTTCATAACATGGAATAAAACACCTGCGTTCATAGGCTTTTGTGAGGATTTAATTAGATGCTGTGTGTGACATGCTTAATGTGGTGCTTGGCACGTAAGTGCTCAAGAAATTAATAACAATAATATCATAATATCAAATAAGAACTACCATTATTATCTTCTTCATCTTAACACAGAGGCCCTTACAACTTTAGGTCTCAATGGTAATGTTTATGCTCACTTTTCAGTCTCAGTTGGCAGTTTCACACCTCATAATCAAGTCACCAGGTTTGCCCTCTACTTAATTTAACAAAGAAATATCCACCCAGCAGAATCACAGTTCTGATTAATTCAGGTGCAATCTCCTGCACGCTGATGCTGACAAGTACTCTCAGCTGACTCTTTGGGGATAGCACACCCTCCCGTGGGTACGAAGACCATAGGGATTGTGAGAGTTTTGTTCTTGCGTTCTAAGAATTAACTCAAAGCTTTATCTGCACCTAAAGTCTCCAAGAGGTCTACAGTTCAAGAGCATGTCAACTCCTGCTTCATTCTGTTTTGCTTTGGGTAGGAGCTGGCTGGAGAACTGCTGTCTTATTTACTGACTCAGATGTGGTGTATGTTTCAGAATTAAATTTAAATACTGTTGAGATAAACAACATGACCTTTTCAATGTCAGTATGAAGAGAAAATGACACAGTTGAACCAAGGAAAGAAGAGGGCAAAATTAGATTCTTTATCACCATCCAAAAATGGATCTGAACCTTGCTCACCAAAGAACCATTCTCCAAAAGTTGTCAGCTAAGACAGTTACAATAATTGAATCGATAAAACAAAAATTCAGTATCAGTTGTCTTTTCTGTATTTATAGAGGTTAGGCTGCGAGAATGGAAATCTCCCTTTTCGTACTCAATGACTCTGTGCATAAAGTGAGTCCATACAGACATATTCAAGTAGACACAATGAAGTCTACCCCTCAGCATTCAAAGCACACACAGGCACAAAGGAAAGATTACACGTACAAGTAGCCGACACCCAGAGAGAACAGTTTACTTACAGCTTTTGGCTTATACGGGGGCTGAATCTCTTTGCGTTCAAGTTTCTCCCAATCAATATACCGGAAAAATGCATGCTCTTTGATGTCACGTTCACCTTCAGGCCCACAACCCAGACGTTTGCCTGGGTGTTTGGTCATCAGCTTTAAAAGAAAGAAGAACATTGAGTTGAGCAAGTCTCAGAAGGGGAAATGTGAGACACTCAGAAACTATTGCTCCAATGAATTAGGGAAGGAAGTACAATGAAGAATCTCAACTAGTTCTTATTTTTTGTTTTTTATCCCTACAATTAATCCCAGAGGGGATTTTATAGTAGAGGACCCCACAACAGTGACAGCTGCTAGGGCAGAGAGATCCCTCATGGGTGACCAAACCAAAGCCTGAATGTGGCCATGAAAGTCACATTAGAAATGCCACATGACCCATTTTGGTTCAAAAATGAGTTATGTACAATTATTTGTGCATTTAATGAGAACAGTTTCCATATCTTCAAAATCCCCATTCCCCCACCACAAGAAAACTAGAGTTTGACCAAGGCAAAGGCCACATTCAGTCATATACTATTTGCATTTCTCAGTAAAGCATTTGCAAAAATGGCACAACGGAAGAAAAAAATATTAGCCAAACGGACCCAAGTTTCAAGTAATTACTTTCTGAAAGCTCATTAAATAGTCAAAACTTAGCCTAGCTCATTTCCCTTGTATCACACGTTATACTAAACTCCGCTGAGGTTTCTTTGGTGTTCTGTTTAAATTACTTAATTATCAAAACCTTCCATCTTTGGGTCTCTGAGCCAGTGCTAAATAACAAGATGAATAGATGCTCTGAGATGAAACCAGACAGGCTTTCTCTTGTAAATGAATCTAGAGCAGCGTGAAAATATCTCTGATCTCAAGACTTCAGCAAATGCACAGAGAGTAGAGACAGAGCAATTGGTGATTAAAAAAAAAAGAAAGAAAGAAAATGAACACGCAAACCCAAAAATCTTACCAGAGCTGACAACAAGCAGGCCATGATATCAGAATCCTTAGATTCCACCACCCCTGCCCCCCCAGGACTTGCTGAGTGTGGGGAAGGAATGAACCTAGACGTTCACACCGACACTGTTGGACAGCCTGTTTCCTGCTTCCCTGATAATCTGTGTTCACACACACAAGCACCTACTGGCCATATATGCTTTATCTTCCAGGGTAAAAAATAACCAGACATTTAGGTTCTAACCTACTTCTGTATTTACATGCATGATCTCATCCTAATTAGGTGAGTATATTATTTCTCCCATTTGAATGAAAAGGCCATGGACACTCAAAGAGATTAAACAACTACACAGACCCACAGAGATAGTAAGTGGCAGAGATAGAAAGAGCTGAGATTGGATCCCACTCTGCCTAACTCCAAAACTTGGGCTTTCAAGAGAAATGTGAGGGCACTTCCCAGGTGGTTTCTGCAGGGATATTTGTGGTCAAGCTTTGAAATTTGTGCAGGATTAGGATGGAAGGACCAAAAAGGCAATGAGGTCTTGTTTAGCACTGGTAATAGTATCAATAATGGCTTCTGGGTACTGAGCATGAAAACCTCATATGTGCTCAGGCTCTGTGCTCAAGGCTTCCCAACCATGACCCATTACTTTTTAGTCTTTATGGCAATACTCTGAGGCCACAGTAACTGTTATCCTCATTTTTCAGATAAAGAATCCGGGTCCAGGTCGGCGCCTGTGGCTCAAGGAGTAGGGCGCCGGTCCCATATGCCGGAGGTGGCGGGTTCAAACCTAGCCCTGGCAAAAAAAAAAAAAAAAGAATCCGGGTCCAGAGAAGTTATTTGTATAAGGTCACACAGCTAAGGAGCAGAGGCTTTGAACACATGTGCTAGACCCCGAAATCTTATAGCTCTGTGCTATTCAATCTCTGCTGTTGTTTCAAATATATATATATATTTGAAAACCAGCTTTATTTTCTTGTACATATTTATTTTTTAATCTTTTAAAAAATTTTTTATTAAATCATAGCTGTGTACAATAATGCGATCATGAGGTACAATGTGCTAATTTTATATACAGTTTGAAATACTTTCATCGAACTGGTTAACATAGCCTTCGTGGCATTTTCTTAGATATTGTGTTCAGACTTTTATATTCTACATTTAGTAAATTTCACCTTTGCTGGTTTTCATTCTAATGTGCAATTTGGGCTTCTGTCTGCTTCAAGCTTGTTCAAAGTTTAACTAATTCTTTAACAGTAGAAAATAGGGTCTTTAACAGAATGGACATATAAAGAGCACAGCATCCATTGAAAGGTGACTGTTATCAAGAGCCTGGCTTGATTTCTGTCTAAGCTGGAGGACACCAAGCAAAGAAAAGCCACTGCAGAAATACCCAGCACTGATTTGGAGTCTCTGCCCAGTTCCCACACTCTGCTCTGATGTGCCTGAAGCCATGTAGACAGCTGGATTTAATCACAGTTGCAATCTCTGGTCACCTCCCAGATGCATCCCCTGGGGCCCGCTGTGCAGGAGGAAGCATGTGGCTGTTTGCTTCAGTGTCACCCTTCTGTGGGCATCATCCTTGAAGAAAGAACCCACACTGGACTCAGCCCACTCAACTCAAAAAGGTCCTCAAACCCCAAAGTAAGGAAGTCACCCCAGTTAATCGTGAAGGTTATGGTCCTGAATTAATAGAAAACTGCTCTACCAGGGAAACTGCTAATTGGAGCTGAAGCTGAATGCAGCTGACCTGGAAAATCCTCTCTCCTCCATGACCCACTTAGACCCCCCAGCTGTCCACCAGGTCAGGCACGGAAGGGGAAGACCCTGTGCATGTACTGAACACCTACTGTGTGCCAACACCATGCAAAGAGCTCATGTAATGCTCTCAAAAACGGGAATATAAATACTGTCCAATGAGTGATACCATTTTTTTTTTTTTTAATAAAGAAACAGAAGCCTGGAGATACAATGGAACTGGCTTAAGACTATGTACCCAAGAAGGGTCAAGTTTTGTAAAGGCTTGATCTCCCAAATCCCACACTTTAAAAGTCCCTATGCAAGTTTGCAAATTCAAATGCCAAGAGAAGCCTGGCGGGTAGCATTGTCATGCCAGCATTCGTTATAATAAGTAACCTCCAAGGGTTTGGGGGCAGAGTGCCAGGCTCTGTTCTAAGTGACTTACAGGCATTCACTCATTAATCATCAAAGAAGTCTACATGTGGGGGCTATCATTATCCTCAATCTTCAGATGAAGTCATCTTCCTAAGGATACCTGGACTTGAATTTGAACCCTGATGGAATGGAAGTAGTCCAGGATTTCTGCAAATTAGAGAGGGCAGTAGTTTCAATCTGGTCGATTGATGCTTTGAATATGACAGGCCAATGTGGCAAAGATCTAATTTTTTTCAAGAGAAACTGAAAAGCTGAATGTTTACGAGAAATTCCCTGATCTTTACATGTTGGCAATGATCAAGCAAACTAAAAGCTCAGTGTATAACTCTTCTCACAACTGCCCCCTCCCTCCAATGACATGTCTACAGTGGTCTGCACCAGCCTGAGTCTGTGCTTTCTTTTTTCTGACAGTGCATTCTGGGAAGCACTTGCTAAAGCTCCTAATGAACCTCTGGGTCTCCAGTCTGTTCCTCGTTTTTTCTCTTCCTGCTTCACACCCTCAAAGAAAATATTTCCAATCAATTTGCTTAAGAAGTTAAGGACTGAGTCTAATTCACATGTGGTTTTCCCAGGGATATTTGCATCTTAGCTGAGACACAAAGCTTAGGTGATTCACAGAGAGTGAGAATTTAGGCAGTGTGACAAGGTGCTTTTGGGCTGCGAAGCTGGCTCAGCTAATGCAGACTGAGCCAAGCTGCAGGACGGTCTGCCTGAATGTTCCAGCTTATCTTCACCCAAGCCGGCTCCTACAGCATCTTGACTAGGGTTAGGCAGAGTAGAATTGGGTAGGGCATGGGAAATCCCACAGACATCCCACAGATCTAGGCCTGGCAGCCCTGGTTTATTCAAATACACAAGTGGAGCCCACTGCTAGGGCACAGCCAAGTTCTGACCCTGAGAACTTGCCTGCACCCCTGGTTGGAGGGAGAGCAAACACTTCACAAAGGCACCATCTTTGGACCATATTCTCTGGAAGTCTCATAATGTTGCTTTCACACTTCCTTCAGAGTTGAAAAATTACTTCCTTTGGACAGTACTCTTACATTTACAGGCAGTGATTTTTCAAGCCACCTGGGACTTTTAAAAAAATACTGATGCCCAGACTTAATTGCTGAGATATGTGCATTCTGGAAAGCACTTTAGATCACCTGATGCCTCCAAAAGTGAGGACTTGACCTCAAGGCTCTCATACCGGTCACCATATGCATCCCTGGCCTAACACAAAAAGCATAACAATTCTTACCAGTAAACATATGCCCTGCTTTCCTCACAGGTACAATTTGCATAAGCTGCAGGTGTATACATGTGCACACCCTTTTTGCCATCTATGTGTGTGGTAGAGGTGGGAGGAGCATGGGGGTTTGGAGATACTGAATTGGGAGTCAGTTTAGCTGGAGAATCTCTTTAATTCAATATTGCCTGACATTTTCTTAGAACAAAAGTTGCACATTTTTAGTATTAACATTTACTAAACGCGTATGCAGCAGAGCAGGGCAAGGGTAGCCCTAATTGTGCTAAAGACCTCTTGTGCCCCCTTGTCCCTAGTTTCCAGCTCTTTGACAAAGTCCCTGCTTTCTTCCTCATTCATTTGATGAGCATCCCCCATGCTGGGCTAGATGTTGGGATCCAGCAAGCAGCAAGATGCCATGGCAGCCAGGCATCTGTGGCACATTTGTACAAATTAGAAAAAAGGTCTCCTTCCTCCAGGACGTAGTGGCTCCAGGCCAGGGCCCTCACGTTGGCAAACGGAGTTCTGTTTACATCTCCCCCACCCACAGGGGGTCATCCTATGCAGAGCACAAGCTGCACCTCTGTATGTGGTGGCCACATGCTTTAAGAGATTACTCACCCCTTTGCATATTGCCACGGCCTCCTTGGACATGGACTTTGGATACGCCACGTTGTGTTCCATGATGGACTGAAAGAGTTCATCCTCATCCTCCCCTTCGAAGGGTGCCTGTGGGATAGGGAAGGGTAGAAGAAGAAGGATTTCTGCCTGAGCCTCCCAGTCCCACCCTTCAGTGGCTCCCAACCAGTGGACCCTCCTCCCTGGAGCACACATTGAGACTATACTCCAGGGCTTTCAAGGAGATGAGGAAAAATGGTCAACAGACTAGGAACACCCCAAAGCCAGAAAAAGTTTAAGTGTGTGAGCTCCTACCACACTGACAAGCTCTTTTAAAGAAATTATATGGATGGAGCTGGAGGAGGACTTTTCTTGCAGATCACTTAAAATTCAATTACCTGTCCAGCCAACATCTCATACAGCAGGACTCCAAATGCCCACCAATCCACGGACTTCCCATAGGGCTGATAAGCAATTATCTGGAAAAGAAAAGGCATCTTATCAGGGAGGTTTGCAGTGTGTGTCATGGCTGGAGATAGAAACTGCACTTCTTTTACGAGAAGGCTAGACCTTACCTGGGCAAGGCAGTAGAGGGAGAGTTCTTTGGAACACATCACCTGCTTATTATGAAAGGCTATAGTGGCTACAATAGTCCCAGATGCAGACCAGTGTCTCCAAGGGTGGGCGGGAAGACCAGTGCCCACCTGAGCTATTTCTTTTGCACTCAGGGAATGACAGACATGGTTCACAGAGGCACCTGCTGCTGAACAAATACCTGTGATGTCACACTACAGCTAGGCAAACACCCGTGATGTCACACTGCAGCTAGGCAAACACCCGTGATGTCACACTGCAGCTAGGCAAACACCCGTGATGTCACAAGGCAGCTAGGCAAACACCCGTGATGTCACACTGCAGCTAGGCAAACACCCGTGATATCACACTACAGCTAGGCAAACACCCGTGATGTCACACTGCAGCTAGGCAAACACCTGTGATGTCACAAGGCAGCTAGGCAAACACTCGTGATGTCACACTACACCTAGGCAAATACCCGTGATGTCACACTGCAGCTAGGCAAACACCTGTGATGTCACAAGGCAGCTAGGCAAACACTCGTGATGTCACACTGCAGCTAGGCAAACACCCGTGATATCACACTACAGCTAGGCAAACACCTGTGGTGTCACCCTGCAGCTAAGCAAAGACCTGTGATGTCACAAGGCAGCTAGGCAAACACCTGTGGTGTCATACTGCAGCTAGGCAAACCATGTGATGTCACACTGCACTAAGCAAACACCTGTGATGTCACATTGCCTTTCCGAAGCACTGAGAATGCCTTTTTTTCCTTAAATCTCTATACAGTGAGTGTGGTATTTTTAAGAGGAAAAACTCTCTCTACTTCTGACTGTAAAAGTGATAATATTCAGCTCGGCACTGTAGCTCAAGCACCAGCCGCATACACGGGAGCTGGCGGGTTCGAATCCAGCCTGGGCCCACCAAGTAAAAATGACAACTACAACCAAAAAATAGCCGGGCATTGAGGTGGGCACTTGTAGTCCCAGCTACTTGGGAGGCTGAGGCAAGAGAATCGCTTAAGCCCACGAGTTTGGGGTTGCCGTGAGCTGTGATGCCATGGCACTCTACCCAGGGTGACAGCTTAAGACTCTGTCTCAAACAAATGAACAAACAAAAAGTAATAATATTCACACAATAATGTGAATACACTTAATACTACTGAACTGTATGCCTGGAAATAGTTAAAATGGTAAATTTCATGTTTAACCACAACTAAAAACAAAAAGCTCATAAGGGTAATAACATTCATTACTATTGATTTAGAAAACATAGATAAGAGAATAAAATGAAAGTCACCCATAATCCTTTATCAAGAGAACAATTATGAATAATATTTGGTCTATTTTCTTCTAGACTCTTTTCTATGAACATATATTAAACTCTGTGCATATGGGGTGTTTTATACAAACCTAAATACTTTAGCATGTGAACTTTTAATAAAATGTGTTATTCAATTTTCCTTGGTAATAATTGTACATTAATGTAATCAGTTTTTACCTCTGCGTAGTATTCCATTAAATATACTAAAATCTACCTATGAATTCCCAGCTGATTAGGAATCACTATGATGCTATAAAACATATCCTTGTAATTAGATATTAGAACAACTGTCCAATTATTTCCTTAAGGTAAGTTCCTAGAAGTAGAACTGGTGGACCAAATGGTACATGCATATAGTTGTAAGGTTTTTATTTATTTATTTATTTATTTTTTGCAGTTTTTTTTTTTTTTTGGCCAGGGCTGGGTTTGAACCTGCCACCTCCGCGGCATATGGTGCTGGCGCCCTACTCCGTTGAGCCACCCCGAGTTGTAAGGTTTTTGACACATACGACCAAATTCTAGAGCATGGAAAACTCCAGAATAGCGATTTGTCCATCCATCTTTTAGTACCTAAGGGTGTAATACTAACCACATCAAAGGTTAAGAGGTAATATAGCAAAGGTTAAAGGCTGAGGTTTGAGAGTCAGACAGTCTGAGTTTGAATCCTGACTCCTATTTACCAATTGTGTAACCAGGGGGAAAGTTATTTAGCTTCTTCAAGCTTCAGGTTCCTCCTCTGTAACATGAAGTTTATAATAATATCTATGTCGTGGGATTTTGTGATGAGGAATGGGATACTGGGTACCTCTTACACAGTAAGCTTTCAAAATATTAGATATCACTAGAATGTTTTCTAATGCAGTTACTGCCTTTTTTTTTCTCAATTAAGGTATTTCAGAAAACTTGGCTATAAAATGAATATCTGTTCCTTGATCTCTATCTCCAACTCTGGTTTCCATTCCCAACTCAGAAATGCAGAGATGTTGGTCAAAATTTCAGTCAGACAGGAGGAATGAATTCAAGAACTCCGTTGTACAATATGGTGACTATAGTTTTTTTTTTTTTGTAGAGACAGAGTCTCACTTTATCGCCCTCGGTAGAGTGCCATGGCCTCACACAGCTCACAGCAACCTCCAACTCCTGGGCTTAAGCGATTTTCTTGCCTCAGCCTCCCGAGTAGCTGGGACTACAGGCGCCTGCCACAATGCCCGGCTATTTTTTGGTTGCAGTTCAGCCGGGGCCGGGTTTGAACCCGCCACCCTCGGTATAAGGGGCCGGCGCCCTACCCACTGAGCCATAGGCGCCGCCCGTGACTATAGTTAATAACGATGCATAGTACTCTTGAAAATTGCTAAGAGAGGGAGGCACCTATAGCTCAGTGAGTAGGGTGCCGGCCCCATATACCGAGGGTGGCGGGTTCAAACTTGGCCCCTGCCAGACTGCAACAACAAAAAAATAGCCAGGCGTTCTGGCGGGAGCCTGTGGTCCCAGCTGCTCGGGAGGCTGAGGCAGGAGAATCGCCTAAGCCCAAGAGCTGGAGGTTGCTGTGAGCTGTGTGCGGCCACGGCACTCTACCAAAGGTGATAAAGTGAGACTCTGTCTCTAAAAAAAAAAAAAAATTGCTGAGAGAGATTTTAAGTGTTCTCACCACAAAAAAATAAGTATGTGAGGTAATGTGTATGTTAATTAACTTGATTCAGCCATTCACAATGTATACATATTTCAAAAGAAGTTGCATGTGATAAACGTACACAATTTTTCTCTCAATTATAAATAAACAAATGAATGAACAAACGAAATGACCTTAGGGACCACAAGACATGGAAGGAAGGCTTTCCAGGAGAACACTTCTTATTGAAAGGGTTTTCTTGCTTTTAAAAGTACTTCATGGCTTATTAGAGCCTTATGACAGCTCAACAACTTCATCCTTTTCTAAAGGAAAATAGAGCCTGAGAGGTGACAGAAGTTGCCAGAGCTGATGTGGTTAGTCCATGACAAAACCAGCCCCCAAATGTATTCCTCGTGGGCTGAAGGAGGCGGCAACTGCACCAGCACTTCAGGGCGTTTTGTGCTCGCTCACCTCCATCACGAGCAAACAGGAGCTTTTGAAAACCAGAGATCTTGGGCCCACCCTGCACAGAGACTCCAATTCAACGGATCTGGGATGACGCCTGAGCAGCCTACACTTCGAAAGCTCCCTTGTGACTCTCATGTGCAACTCAAGTTGAGGACCAGAGATTATTGAACTCATATCCCAGCTGTAGCTTGTGTCTGATATGCTAATTAATGAACATAATAGCAATACATCAAACTATGCCACAAATGAAGAACCCCACTGGGCTCTGGTAAACATTTTTTAAAAGGATTACTTTCCTTTTTTTGGCCGGGGCTGGGTTTGAACCCACCACCTCCGGTATATGGGGCTGGCACCCTACTCCTCTGAGCCACAGGAGCCACCCAGGATTATTTTCTTATTACTGTAAAAAGTGTAAACAGCATGGGTGTTGCCTATGGCTCAGTGGGTAGGGCGCCAGCCCCATATACCCAAGGTGGCAGATTCAAACCCAGCCCCAGCTAAGCTGCAACAACAAAAAAATAGCTGGGCGTTGTGGTGGGCACCTGTAGTCCAAGTTATTTGGGAGGCTGAGGCAAGTTGCCTAAGCCCAGGAGTCGGAGGTTGCTGTGAGCTGTGTGATGCCACAGCACTCTACTGAGGGCGAAAAAGTGAGACTCTGTCTCTACAAAAAAAAAAAAAAAAGTAAACTGTATACAGAAGGAGCTAAATTTCCCTTTACCCATGTCCGCAGAGGTGACTAATGTTATAAAATCAGTAGGTCATCTTCCAGATTTTGTATACTTTTACATGCATATGCACACACGCATAGAAACCACATAGCAGTGTTCTGTGTATAACTGTTGTTGTGCATAAATGGTATCATATTGTATTTACCATTCTGTGCTGTCATTTTTTTCTTAACAATATGTCTTGAAGATCTTTCCATATCTACATATATTTCTAATTCATCCTTCTGAATCCATGTCTACTAGTATTTCATGCTACAAAGAAATCATAGGCTATCATCCATTTCTCTTTTTTCTTTTCTTTTTTCTTTTTTTTTTTGAGACAGAGTCTCACTGTGTACCCCTCAGTAGAGTGCCATGGTGTCACAGCTCACAGCAACCTCTAACTCTTGGGCTTAAGCGATTCTCTTGGCTCAGCTTCCCAAGTAGCTGGGACTACAGGTGCTCACCACAACACACGGCTATTTTTTGTTGCAATTGTCACTGTTTGTTTAGCTGGCCCGGGCTGGGTTCGAACCCACTACCCTCGGTGTATGTGGCTGGTGCCATAACCACTGTGCTACGGGTGCCAAGCCTATCATCCATTTTTCTACTGAGGGACATACATAGGAGACAGACCCCATATCATATGTCAGCCTAGGAGATCTGTTCTCTCTCTCTCTCTCAACAAACATTTCAATGTCATAATTATGAGGTATCATAAGACCATGAGCCATGGCAGCTTGACAGAGAATTTTACTGATGTGTGTTGGATGGTTCTTTTGGGTTTTATTTAAATTTTCTCCCAAACCTTGATGTATTTTAGGCCTGAGCTTCTGGATGTGTGCTAAGTTAATTTGCATGTGTGATCTCAAAGGAATGATTTAGAGTACAGGATAAGGACCAGCCCAAGGTTCCCTTACAAGGTACTACCCTCAACCCATCCTGGCTCTCACATGGCCATATGGGGAGCAAAGGGATGTCCCTGCAGCATGGATGTGCATGAGGGGTCATGGCAGCTCTTACCTCAGGGGCGATGTAGTCTGGAGTGCCACAGAACGTCTTAGTTGTCACCCCATCCCAGATGTTTTCCTTACACATGCCAAAGTCAGCTATCTTGATGTGCCCCTCAGAATCCAGCATCACGTTGTCAAGTTTTAGGTCACTGTGGCAGACAAAAAAATTTAGAGATTTAATTAAATGCTATTTATGTCAAGGCAACAATGACTAGCCACTCATTATACATAAAACCCCGTGTAAGGTATTGTGGGGCACAAAGGTTGAGTATAAACCAACCTTGCCTTCCAATAGCTTATAGTCTGGTGGGGAGATACACATGGACCCAACAATCTCTGTGCTTTTCTTTTTCTTTCTTATTCTACAGAGCCAGCTGTGCCAAGTGTCTCATGAGGACATGAGGAAACAGAAGCTTGAGAACAGGGAGGTGCACAGAAAGTCAGACAAAGGGCCAAGTATCCACAGAGGCTTCTTGTATCCAGGAGAATTCCAAGAGTTGCCCTTTGTAATGTAAGTACCCCTTGTATTTACAGGAAGATCTATGTTTCACCAAATTATTATTATTTATATGTCTCTGGAGATCACAAAGAAAAAAAAACTGATTTGAGAGAAATTTATTGAACTCCACCAAGCTCTCCTGGACCACTTCCTGGGACATGACCCAGGAGTTTCCATTGGTTCTTTTGATCCAAAAGTATTTGTTGCACACATACTATGTGTCAGGCATGAAGCCTGGAGCTGGATATATAGCTGTGAACAAGATAAGCAAGCTTCTTCTTCTTCTCATGACATTCCAGTGGAGGGAAAAAGACAATTAGCAAGCATTCCAATCTATAAGCGTGATTATTATAGATTCTGATCTATGCAAAGTAAATAAAAAGGACAATGAAGAAGTAATTGGGGAAGTCACTTTAAGCAGGGTGTCAGGAAGGATGCATGGTGGTGACATTGGAGCTTCAACCAAGAGGGGTGTGTGCCATGTTCTTGTGGTTTTATTTCCATCTGTGTTGAGGAGGAGACCTTGATATTTAGGGAAATGCTGGTATGTGTCCAGCATGCACGACTGTTCCAGTATCAATACACTTTCTCTTCTAAACATCTACTCCAGCATCGATACTTTGTGCTTCAGCTCCATGGAGTAGAGCTGATCTGTGGGTCAGACTGTCTTGGTCCTAATAGAAGACTGGGAAGTCCAGCTTCCTGAGAAGTAAGGGGAACTACCGCTCAATTCAGATCTCTCTTTTAAATCCTTTTGAGTGGGTGGTGGACATCTGTGGTTTCTGCCTATTCTAGCATCTGTGATGAGAACACCCTAATACTCCTTTGAAGAGAACCACCCTTCCCTAGTTCTCAAGCCATGTAATGTGGGTGGCGCTGGCTCCAGGAGTGGTCATGTGGGCCTGTGCTGGCCAGTGGAAATACTCCATCCTGCTGGTCATAGTGATAGATTCAGAATGGGCACGCAACCCGATCTGGGCCAAAGTCACTCTACAAGTATCAGCCCTGGCATTTTGGCTGGTACCATCAGAAGAGAGATACGTGCTTTTTTTTTTTTTTTTTGTAGAGACAGAGTCTCACTTTATGGCCCTTGGTAGAGTGCCGTGGCCTCACACAGCTCACAGCAACCTCCAGCTCCTGGGCTTAAGTGATTCTCCTGCCTCAGCCTCCCGGGTAGCTGGGACTACAGGCGCCCACCACAACACCTGGCTATTTTTTGTTGCAGTTTGGCCGGGGCTGGGTTTGAACCCACCACCCTCGGCATATGGGGCCGGCGCCCTACTCACTGAGCCACAGGCGCCGCTGAGATATGTGCTTTTTACATTGGCATTGCTCACATGGTAGAATGTGAATCCAGAATCTCTAAGGGTCACTAGGTAGAGAAATGAATGCTAATATAGACAAAGAAGACCCTGGAGGGAGAGTGAAAAACTCGACGCTCATAACATCATTTGAGCGCCCGAGTTTATCCAGGTCTAATGCTCCTGTACTTTTAAGTAACATCAGCTGATAAATGCCTCTTTTAACTTGAGTTAGCCTGAATTGAGTTGCTGTCATCATTTCCAACCAAACGAATGCAACCTGAAAATACATCCTGGCATCTCCCATCCGCGTCTGAAGGGTCTCTTCATCCTATATCACCCACTTTACATGGCTTGAGAACTAGAGGAGCTCCACTTGTATCCACTGCTTGCCAATAGCAACATTCCGCTATCTTTGACGCTGTCTATGATACTACTTATATCTAGCCCTTTTTTTTTTTTTTGGCAGAGTTTCGCTCTATCAACCAGCTGGAGTGTATGCAGTTGCGTCATCATAGCTCACTGCAACCTCAAACTCCTGAGCTCAAGTGATCCTCCCACCTCAGCCTCACAGAATGCTAGGATTATAGGCTAAGCCACTGCACCCTACCAGCCTTCCCTCTTATCTACAAACCACAGAGGTATCTGATACCAGGTTGGAACTTAGAAAAAAAGAACTTTGCAATAACATGCTTCACCTAAACAAACTAGTTCTACATGTGGTTTTGTTAATAGTGACACATGCTCCACTCCACCTCTCCCCAGCTCAACCACAGGCCCAGAAACAGGGAGCTGTGTCAACCAGGGAAGGGATAAAATTGCCAACAGTTTGGGCAGCGCCTGTGGCTCAAAGGAGTAGGGCGCCAGTCTGAAATGCCAGAGGTGGCGGGTTCCAACCCAGCCCCGGCCAAAAACTGCAAAAAAAAAAAAAAAAAAACTCCAACAGTTAGAGAAAAGAGAGTTTCAGGTGCCAAGAAATCAGCAGATCTAGGGACTAGAAGACACTCCCATCAGATTCACTGTCACCAGCGCTCTTTTGAAATTCCACTGCCTTCTTTTGTTCTGTGTAACAAATCGTCATTTCTGCTTTAAAAGGGGGCTAGAGCAATTGTTCTCATTTGCAGAAATCCATCAAGGGCTAAATCAACACACGTTCCAGAGATAGTGATCGATAAATCAGACACTAAGTTTGACAGGAAGATCTTTCATCCCCACCCCCACACCCACCCACCCAACATCTCCATCCATGATCCTAAGAAGGGTTTAAACTCTAACATAATTCCTCATCCTCCTTACTTAAGAATTGTTCAATGAACTGAAACTATAAATGAAAGAAGGAGTGATTTGCAGCACTTTACAAGACTTTACCACCAGGCAAGTAATCTCTAGGGAGTTATAGAACCATACATCTTTTTTCATGTATGTTTTTTTACAGTTTTCATTTGATTATTTGATTATAAGAACTAATTTTAAGAACTCTATCCAAATTGAGATTCTTGATGGTGGGAAACAAAACCCAACTCTAATGAGTTTAACCTGAAAAGCAACTCATAAAGGGATATGGGCCAGCTCAAGGAATCTCCAAGAACCAGATTAGGAGACTATATGGCCAGAAGTGCAGAACTTGTCCAGTGAAGACACCACCAGAACCATCACTGCACATAGACAACATTCCCTGTTCTGTGAAGCCCTAATCCTGGACTCTCTGTTGCTGCTAAGAATCAGTCGCTTCTTCTCTTACCTCTGAAAACTAGCTGTACCTGATTACTATGGCCGCTCTCAATTCTATGGTTTCCGCTTCCTTTCTCACTAGTCTCTAAGTCAAGGTTTTGAGTGATATTGAGCGTCAGAGCTTGGGTCATGTGCCTGCCTTTGCTATAGGGAGGCTGTAAAAGTATCTGGCATTTTCAGTCTTTATAGTAGGAGATAAAGTCTGTTCTTACATGCAAGGGAAAAAGGTTCAGAATCTAATTGGCTTAAAAGATTGATAAATATCCCTTTAAAAACCATACAAATAGTGGAGGGTAAAGGAAGAATATGTAGTTAGTTTAGGAAAAAGAGCTTTGAAGTAGGTATCGTCTTAGTACCTGAAATGCTAATCTTTGGGTTTTATGATAACTGGCCAATGGCCTGGATCCACGGATCCCAGATCCCAATCCGGTTCCCAGCTAGATTGGAAGGTATCCCTAAGTTCAACTCCATTGACCAGAACTCTATTTTCTCTCCTAGTTCCTACCCCGGGAATGCATTCTCTTCTAATACATGTGTAATTCCATATTTAATCTTCTCAAGAACCCAGTTGGTTCTATTCTAGTGGAGGCACATCCTGCACAGAAGCTGGGTCCTAACATCGGTGCACAAGGTGACGACTACGTAGGGTGAACAATGACCCATGATCTCCATTTCTGTGGCTAAGCACCATTGGAAGTCATTGGCCTGAATTTAGGGGTCACTGTCCTGTGGAAGACAATGTGTGCTTTTCTACACCAGAATCGCACTTAGCACAAAAAGATGCTCTTGCTATGAGAGTCAAAAGGGAAAATGAAAAAATTAGATGATTCCCATGTCCCATTTCATGCTCACACAGCAATACGTGTTCCCTGAGGCAGGCATGGGCAGAATGACCATATTACTTAAAATTTAAATTCTTCTTCTATTTCTGTACCCATGTGCCAGGTAAAACGCACTCTTCTTCCTGACCTTCATCCTTCCATTATCAGGAGAAAATATGGATGCTTGGTTTTTTTCCATTGCAATTATCACTACTAGACAGATTCTATTTTTATGATTTACTTCTCTATCTCCCACTACTAGAAGATAAACTCCACAAGGGCAAGGCAACTGTGTCTGGTATCCCCAAACCCCAGAAGAGTGCCCGGAACATAGTAAGCTTTTGATAAATATTTGCCAAACAAATGAATGAAATGGACTTTTGTGGGTCTTCATGATCTTTTAAACAGACCAAGCACAGATGTTTGGAAGCCCCATGCCCCTGCGGCCTCTCTTGCATAACAAACCAGCCCAAGCCTGCACTGACTATACCATTTGCATACCATGGAGTGCAAGGAGAATTGCAGGCCCTGGACTCACTGACAAATATCAGCCTCGGGCTCAACAGTCTGCCTTGCATGAAATATAAAATGGTATGACTCATACAGCTATGATCATCCACTTGCTCCTCTAAAACCCAGCAAATGCCAAGTCCTGAACGTAATCCTGTCTTTCAGGAGCAGCTACGCAGAGATCCATTTCCAAGTTATAGTTATGTAGCAAAAAAATAAAAACAACAACATTTCACAATAACATGATCCATCACACTCGGCCAGCCAAGGTGCTTTGCTGGACCCCAAATGGGTCTATGAGCAAGAGAGAGAAGTCCTGGGACCACATAGGTGAGCCTCCCCTTCTTACAGCAAATGGTCTCATGTTTGAGGCTCTGAACCATCATTGGTGACACAGTCCATCGAGATTTTCTATCACCATATAGAGCTGCCCAAACTTTGCCAGGGCAGTGGGCGATGCTGCCTGGCAGAACACATGCCCAAGTTAGTACTGGAGGATTCCTCCCCCACCACGGATTCTAATTTTAAAAGCAGTTGAAGAAAGAGGCAGAGAAGGAAGGAACTGAGAGAGATGGTAAGTAACACAGTGCTCACTTACCGGTAAATGATGCCCTTGCTCTGTAAAAAGAATAGACCGATGGCAATTTCTGCAGCGTAAAATCTGAAATTAAAAAAAAAAAGTAATGGAGAAATTCAAAGACATCATATGCTTGGCAACTCTCGATGCAACACAATACTGAGTTAGGCACAGGGCACTGAAGTCCCACAATAGAAGGTCAGCTACACAGCCCACAGAATGAGAAGAGTAGGGATGGATTAACAGCACGGTGTAGAGGGTTACTGGGCTGCCTTAAGGACAAACTGGGGTAGGAAGAGGCTCAGCAATTGTGTAGTGGGGAGGGGGCATCCATGGGATATAATGGACTACATGAAGAACGTACCTTCAGACTATAGCAAGTGAAAATATCTTAACAAAAAAAAAAAAAAAGAAAGAAAGAAAATATCTTAACCATAACAGCTAACATCTGTTGAGGTCTTACCATCTACCTGGCATCATTTAGGCATTATCCAATTTAATCCTAATAATTGTAATCCTGTGAGGTAGGTTCTACTTTACCTACCTATTCCTCAAATTAGGAAACTGAGGCTTACAGAGATGAAATAACTTGGGCAGGGTATGTAGGTCATGAATGGTCCAGGCAGGATGGGAAACAGCATCTGACTAATGTGTTACCTCTTCCATGATGGCCTATCCAGAAGGAAAGAGGCTTTGGGAGAATGAGAAAGCCCGGTTATACCAGAAGGCTTGGAGAGAGCTTGGGGGAACTATGTTAAGTGTCCTGACAATATGTCTTGTGTGATGATGGAATTCAAGCCTTCGTCAATTAGATGTTAGAAATAAAAGAAGAGCCAATCCTTTTAGAATTGTGATATGAATGGCTTGGTTTGGAAGTGCAAGGATCATGCAAATCCTACCAGAACATGGTGCTCACAACCTCAGCAGGTGGGAAGAGAGGGGGCAAGGTGAGCTGAGCAGGAGCCAGCAAGCCTCCAGTATGGCAGGGTGGTGCTAGCCGAGCCCTGGGGGCTCTCTGGAGAGGCAATAAGATCTTAGCAAACTTCTTAGGGAGAAGTTGTTGCTGATTCCTGTGGCTGGTCCTGTTCCTGTTCACTGACAGGGTTCTAAGCAGGAGGATATAAGATGAGATTTGCGTTCTATAATAAAAAGATGAAAACTCTGGCTGCCTTTCGTACTAAATGGGGATGGAATGGATGCAAGAGGGGAAACATATTTCTCAAAACTCATAATCAGTCTGCCCATCCCGGGAACCACAACAGACCATGGCCACTATCCAACTTGATCATCTTCCTGGAGTGAAGGTGTCTACGGAGGAGAGTGGTGTAAGACAGAGCACATAACATTAGAGGTTTATGTTCTGAAATTTATATTAAAGTATAACATGTGGTCATATAAAAAATAAAAAAAAAAATAAAAAAAATAAAAAAAAAATAAAAAAAAAAGACAGAGCACATGGGCAAAAAAGTGTGGGTCAAAGTTCTGGATCAGCCTCACACTAGCTCTGTGAGCTTGAACACGTTGCCAAAACTCTCTTGAGTCTATCTCCCTGTCCATAAATCAGGGGCAATAATGACTACTTCCCAAAGTTGTCCTCAGGATTAAATGAGACAATGTTTGTTTAGCACTTAGGGCCTGGCCCAATGAACAAACAAAACCTACACGACATTCCCCATGGAAGCTACATGGCCTTTTCTACGAGTCAGAATCATAGGGAAGAATTAGAGATAAATAATAAATACTTGTGGTTTTAGAGCTTCAAGTTCTTAGCTGGTTCCAGAGAGAGAAAAAAGAAGCATCCCCTATCAAACAGAACACCTCTCTCCCCTGAACAAATATTTCTCACCGAGGAGCCTAAGATGTTTAACAATCCTTTGTTGGCAAAAAACCCCAAGGAACTAACAACCCACCCATTTATCCCAAGGAAGAAACACAGCACACGTTCTCACTTACACAGCATGAGGCTCTTTAAACCGGCCAACTTGCTGGATGTGGTACATGAGGTCACCCCCGTTCACATACTCCATCACGAAGTACAGGCGGTCCTGGAAGAGGAGAGCAGACAGCAAAATCAGCATCCGGTAGCTTCTCAGGTTCCAAATGGAGAACGGGGAATAGCTGGAATGATGATCAAAACCACCAAGACTCTCTGACAGAGCCCTATTTGCTGGGCCCAATCCTTGCCAAGTGTAACATTTATGCCACCGGGAATATGAGAACGGCCATAGATGGTACATGAAAAAAATTCTTTTCATTAACAATTACAAGTATAGAGTCATTTGGGCTGGAAAGTAGAATTAGCACACTTATCTAGTGACTTAATTGATATCATTGTTTAGGATAAGGCTAATTTTAACAAAAAGTGAGAAATTTTAAGTAAACAATAATGCTTATAATATTAGGTAATGGTAGTAGCCAGCCTCCATGGTGGACCCCCAATAATTTGTTTCATCTCTTGGTATTCATGTTCTTAAGTAGTACCTTCCCACAGTGAAAAGGACAAATTTATGTAGCAAATGGGATCGTGTGAAAATAACAACGCATGACTTCTGGGATGAGGCCATAAAAAACCTTACAGCTTCCAGCCTATTCTCCCTTGGATCACTCACTCTGGATGAAGCCAGCTGCCATGTTATGAGGATGCTCAAGCAGCACTGTGGCAAGTTATACTTGACAAAGAACTGAGGCCTCCTGCCAATGGCCAGCACCAACTTCAGTCAGGTGAGCAAACTACCTTGGAAACTGTTGCTTTTGCTCAAGACAAGACTTTAGATGACTGCAATCCCAGCTGGCAACATGACTCCTAATGCCAGAATCACCTAGGTAAAGCACTCCCAAATTTCTGACCCACAGAAGCTGTGAAATAGTTAAGTGTTGATTATTATTTTAAGCCACTGGGTTTTGAAGTACGCAGCCATAGAGGGGCTGCCAAAACCAAAACAAAACATGAATTATCCAAGTTTAAAACTAGTAGCTGAGGAGGGTATGTCCATAAGTAAAAGAATTAGGGCCGGGCAGCGCCTGTGGCTCGGTCGGTGAGGCGCCGGCCCCATATACCGAGGGTGGTGGGTTCAAACCCGGCCCCGGCCAAACTGCAACCAGAAAATAGCCGGACGTTGTGGCGGGTGCCTGTAGTCCCAGCTACTCGGGAGGCTGAGCCAAGAGAATCGCTTAAGCCCAGGAGTTGGAGGTTGCTGTGAGCTGTGTGAGGCCACGGCACTCAACCGAGGGCCATAAAGTGAGACTCTGTCTCTACAAAAAAAAAAAAAAAAGAATTAGGGCCAGAAAAGGAAAGCCACGTCCCATTCAGGGAATTTTTTTCAATATGTCTTTTAAGGGATATTGTGAGCTCCTTCAAGCAGGGGCTCTGTCATCCTCGGCTGTGTAAGGTCTGTTCCTGGTACCACAATTGGCAAAGAGTAAGTGCCCAGAGGGTGACAGCAGTGGCATTGGTGCCAAAGAGAAGCCCAGCTCTGCCTCCAAATAGCTGGGCATATTGAGAGAAGTTACTCAGCATCTGGATTTCCTCATCTGTAGAGAGGAGGCAAGGATGGAGCCACAGCGGTGGTATTAAGATTCAATGAGACAGATGTGTGCTATGGTCCTCGGGAAGCACCTACATGGGCTCTGTCTTCTCTTCCCCCATCAAAGGGTGTTTATTAAATGAATGAATGACTTCACTTCTCTTTAGAACCTTCTGCTTGGGTTAAAGCACTCCTTCATGCTGCATTCCTTTGGCTTGCAAGAGCAGGGTCTGCACTAACTAATTATTAAGTAATTCTCATGTTCTCACCCTAAAGAAATCACATCCTCTAATTCATGAACCCCTGTGGGGTTTTGTTTTTTCTTCTAGTCACATTGTACATTATAACTATATATTTAACTGGATGATCATTCGTTTCATCTATTTACTTATTAATTAAGCAAAGAAATATTTATCTAGCCCTACTAGGTATCCTATAATCTGTAGGTGTTGGGAAGAGAACAGTGAACAAAATCCCCTGCCTTTATCTTTCATCCTAGTAGGGGAACACAGATAAAGACAATAAATGATAAACATAATAAATACATGCAAACTACATACAACATCAAAAGGTACGAAGTGGAAAAAACAGAGCTAAAGTCAGGGAGATTAGGAGTGCAAGCTGGATGGGATGAGAGAAAGGAGTTCTAATTTCTATAAAGTGTTCAAGATAAATCTTATTGAGAAGGAGATGTTTTAGCAAAGACTTGAAGGAGTTGATGGAACCAGCTATGCAGGTATCTAGGGCAGGAGCTTACCAGGTGGAAAAAAGTTCTGTGCAAGGGCCCTGAGGCCACAGCACACCTGCTGTGCTTTAGGAACCTTGAGCAGCCAGTATGACTGGAGAAGGGGGAAGGAGGGAGACAGGAGACAAGGCCAGAGAGGTGAGGAGGGCCTCAGATCATGCAAGGCCTGGATCATGGAAGGCTAATACATCGGCTTTGATTTTCTCTCTGAAACTGTCAAATGCCAGATAAGATCGAAATTTCCACAAAGTCATGAACCATGTCAAATTTGTGTACTAAGAGGCTAGCACCTTGCCTGGCCAAAGAGAGGCAACCACGCACGTTAATGTAGTGGATGAATGCATGATCTTAGAGGTAGCAGCAATTAGTGGGCCCTGACAGCGCCATTCGTGTGGTCAGAAGATTGAAACTAAAGCCCTGGTTCCAAACTTTCTACTGGGTGGGCTTGGGAAGACCACTTTATATCTCTGATCCTTGATATCCGCATTTATAAAATGGAAGTAACATAATCCACCATCCCTAACAGAGTGACTGGGTGCAAATCGCAAACATGATGAAACAGAGCCATCAAGTTGGCATTGCCCAGTCACTTCAGCCAGACCGGTGGCCAGGGCTGGGTTTGAACCCGCCACCTCAGGCATATGGGACCAGCGCCCTACTCCTTGAGCCACAGGCACCGCCCCAGACCGGTATTCTTCAAACTCAAGTTGTATCACACTTTAATTGATACCAAACCCATGGGGCATGATAAACTTAAAAAAAAAAATAAAGAAAGAGAATTAACTAGAAACGATCAGCGTACCCTGCGTAGAGCACCAGTAAGTATTATTTTGTGCAACGCACGTTTGTAGTTTATATATATGTTGATAGGGTAAGTTGCAAATTAAAAGGTGGTTTGCAAGGAAAAGTTGCGAAGCTGTTGTGGGAGAATGGGTTGGGGGAAAGTGGTGTGTAGGACCAAGGTTCCACCTTTTAATCAGCACAGGATATGAAGTCTTATTGCACCACTTACCTGCTATACAACAGTGAGCAGTCACCTAACCTCTCCAATTTCCGGCTTACCCGTAAAGTGGACATTCTCCACTGCCCCACAGAATATTAAACAAAAGCACCTATGTAGAGTGCCTAAGGTGATGTTGGCCATATAAATCTTCCGGACAGTACTTTGAACTTCAGCTTATGTATAACAGTCATAGGGGCCTTGGTCTAATATGTATAGCGTGACTGATAAGTATCATAACAATAATGAAATTAAGTTATCATCTTTGGGGTACTCTGTGCTAAGCTAAACACTTTATATGTTTTGTTTCACTTAACTGCTCTAAACACCCCAATGCATGTGCATGACAAGTATTATCATTCTCCCCCTTTGAGGGACATGAGAGTTGAAGCTTGGAAAGCCTACGTAACTTGGCGGTGTTTACCCTGCTGGCAAACTGCAGGGCCAGGATTTGAACCCCAGCAGTTTGGCTGCAGAGTCTATATGCACAACCTCTCATTGTGCTGCCTCTAGTAAGCACAACTTGCATGAAAGGTTCTGAGCTAGACATTGGTGTGTGGATGCGTCCTCCCCACAAAGAGTTTCCAGCCCAGAAAGGAAGAGAAGGAATGCAGAGATGTAGCCACATGTCAAGACGGAAACTGGCAGGTTCGGGTGGGAAAGTCGTGGCCCTCTAGTTCCTCAAGGGCAGCCTTTTGACTGAATCCAAATTTTATAGAACCAATCATTTTATTGAAAGGGTTGTGGCAGAGAAAGATGAGGCTTTTCTTGCCTCCTTTGGTGCTTAAAAATGAACAATCTTGAAATCAGAAGGCCACAGGTTCCCCAGCCCATTTGGCCAATGTGTGTTTCTCAGACCAATGCTACTGTCATCCCTAACGAGAGGTAGAGAGAGGTAGACCTATCACTTCTGTTCTCAGGGTCCAAGGCATATGAGATTTGCAAAAAGGTCACATCCTAGTTAGTGGCAGAATGCAGACAGTAAGCCAGAACTGCCGACACCCAGCCCCTGGTTCTTTGGGGGATTTTTGATAGAAAACAAGCCTAAAATTAGCATCTGTCTTTGCTGCACATTGAAGAGAACCAAAACACTTGCTTTTTAAAAATTATTTTTAAAACTAGCAGATGGCATCGGCCACAAAGAGAGAAGTAAGTGAGATTTCACTTGCTTGCTTTCTGCTTGGAAGAACTCAACTTGCCCCCCAAACTCATTAGTCGGAACCCCCACATGGGGGGATAGCTCCTCTGTGGGTAATGCGTTTTGTGGTGCTTCTGCTGCCAACCATATGTGGGGAAGCCCTGCGAGCCATCGTCTTTGAACTGTACTGAGCGTGGCTTTGACACACCGGCACCTCAGCTATTAAATGTTATGGTTGGCATCTCACTGTCCTTTCATTTCTGAGCAAATGTTTAATGATGCCCACTCTCTGCCATGCACTATTCTATCGCCAGGGACGGTGCTCTGAATACTCTGTGGTGCCCTGTGTTAAGGATTCCCCAGATGAGTGGTGGAGACCAGATAAATTCCCAAATGGTGACGTTTCCCAAAATGAGGTAGGAGATAATTTTAGGTAGTCCATGGATGCATATGTTTTTACCTTTATAGTTTTGTGTTTGTTTTAATGTGTATGGTGGGGGAAAAAAGCACAGCTAAGCACGTAAGCCCCTCTTTTCATGGCTATTATTGCTAGAGAAGGAAAGTAAAATGCATGTCACATAACAGAAGTGGGCAAGGTAGAGTGGGGCTGAATTATCATGCAACACGCTTCATAGAGCCATCGATGATCTAATCTTCAGCTGTCTCCCAATTGGCTTCAAGATCGTTACCAAGTTTGCCTGGATCCCCTACTAAAATTTACTTATTTTAAAAATAATCTCACTAACTTGCTTTTTAAAAAAACTTAATCACAGTTATTTTAAAAAATTTAAACCTCATAGCAAAGTCATAAATGGAAATTCATCATCTCTGTAAAAAATAAATAGATATCTAGAGTCTATCATCTCTATGCTATAGCTAGTCTGGCTTGGGTACATCAATCTTTTAAGTGACTTATTTTTTAAATAAATGCGATTCACCCATATACCACCAAGTCCATCTCCCACTCCACAGTAAGAAACATAAAAATCTGAAAAACGCTGTCAGAGGCAATCTAGAGCCAATCTTCAGGAGACAAGTGAGCTTTAGAACTTTCACTGAGCATCTATTTTTGCAAGTCATGGCACTGGGCATTAAAGAGGCAAAAAAAAAAAAAAGTGGTGAATGAGATACAGGCCTACCCTTGGAGAATTTATAATCTTGGATAAAACAAACATACAACTAATTCAAACCACAATCTGAAATAGAAGGTGATAAACGAAATGGTGTGGGAGTCACAAAAGAATGAACTACTGAGGCTTCAGTAACTAAATGGTCCTCACCCACTGCCCCCAATTTTTACATAATTATTCTCCTCCATAACTCCCTGAAATTTGGCTTCGTTCCCCACTCTTCCTATACAATTATTGTAAGATCTTCCTTATCTTCACAGTCAGTAGTTCTCAATTAAGGCTTATTTGTTGGATTCTAATACAAGGAAATCAAAATCTTCAGGATGGACTGGAGGCCCGGCTTGGATCTTTCCTACTTGCCAAGTTTTCCACGGAGGACTTGTCGCAGCTTGGAGTTCCATCTCTCATCCTTTGGGTTGATGGAATCTTGACTTATATTTCCATCCTTTCCTTCTCTCCTGAGCTCCAGTCAGCTCCAGCTGGCGACAGGACGTTTCTACGTGGGTGTTCCACTGTCAACTCCAATTAAAAAGCTCAGAAAGACAAACTCACTGTCTCTCTCTTCAAACTAGCCAGTCTGCTCAACTTTAAAGCGTTTCTTCAAAACTGCCATTGTTGTGATTCTTCATGACCCCGTCCACTAAGCTTCTAGTGCCTTTAGGTAACATTAAATCCCCCCTTTTCTTTACCTCCTGTATTTAACTGGTGAATAATTAAAATTAAATATCTGTCTGTTACCTCATTGTGTAAAATGGTTGGATAGAATTTCCCAAACTTAGAACACCTACCACTTTTAATAAGATACCATGGACTGAAAAAACCAACCATGTGGGCAGCTCCACGTCCCATGCTCTAAGGGGAGTTGCAGTAAGAATTTGTCATTTAATGATCTTTAATGACCTTCCAAGCTGTCTGTGCATACATCCTGTCTGTAAGCTGTTCCCTTTATTGCTCAGAGCCATCTGTTTCTCTCCAGAGAAGCGATGCATGCTGTGGCTATGAGCCCTGCCTTTGGCATCAGCTACTCCTGGGTTCAAATCCCATTATACTGAATATTTACTCTGAGACCTTGGGTCAGTCACTTAAATTCTCTGTGCCTTCTCAAAGGGGTAATGACACCTGCTTCTTCATAGAGGTGTTGCCAAGATTTATCAGATGATGCATGTCGATTCCATGCAAACTCACAGAGCCTCACTCAAGTAAGTGTGCAGTCAAGGACATTGTTCACACACAACTTTTCTTTCCTCTGTATTTCGTAGCTTTAGAATCACTGTTTGAATCAAGCAATTGATACTTCTCACACTTTTTATTTTTTTCCAGCTTTCTAAGTCTTGCCCTTCCAAAGTTCTCAAGGGCTAGAACAACCTCTCTTCTTCCTTGGAATTCCACAGACCTCTGAGTACTGAATGAATATGCAAAGGTCACCATCAAAACAGCAGAGAGAACCAGGCTGTGTCCATACCTACCTGCCCCAGCTCTAGCTGCCTGGGCTGCACCCAAGATCCTTGAATGGCGTTAGTTGACTAAAGCCCTGACACCCACCAAGCTCTCGCCAGCTTCCTCTCCTGGGAGGCTCCATGTTTGCACCACCAGTCTCCAGCTATATCCTACTTCAGCCCAATTAATCTCCCTGGACTCAAGATGAAGTCTTCCACCTGGCATGAGCACCAATTATTCCTTCCCTGTAGATACAACACCTTTGTTAAGGTTCCTACTGTGTTAGTAGTAGCCAATCACCAGCTGATTGGGCCAGAAATAAATACTGAACACAAGATGAACCAATCAGATGCTCTTTCCTAGGAGCATAAATTGGGATTCAGGGAACTGGGTAGATAGGGAAAGTATAAGGGGCTAGGGAAGCCATGTTTCTTACGAGCAGGGAGAAATAAAGAAAGCAAGGAGAAAAAAAAAACTAGAAAAATCTATTCTAGACTGATTTAAGGTCATAGATTGTATTTCTTCATGAGGCCCAGGTATAACTTTGGCTTGGGTGGTTTCTTTCCGGTTAAATCCTCATTTCTCTCTCTCTCTCCCTTTGCATGAGCTAGTTTGGTGGGAGAGAGGGGGTGTTCTGTTTCTTACAACCCAATCATTGCTGGCTGAAACAATGAGCCTTCTGCAGCAATGCCCCAAAGTTCAAGTTCATTCATATCCTTGGATACTGCTACCAACACAGAACTGATTCTGAGTTACCAGGACCCCTTGGACACTCTTGAGGCTCAATGGACATGACATCAGGGGTCACCTCTACAAATGGGACTCACCCTCACCCCCTCCCTGTCCTCTTTTGCATTCTGTGTTCATGTTCCTCCCAGCATGCCTTGCAATTGAGTTATTGCTGGGCCATGGCAGCAAATTTGGGGAGGAAGTAACTTCTGTCCTTCAATGACTCATAAAATCTAATTCTATTTAAAAAAAAAAAAAAGAAGTGCATATGTTCAATTGAAAAGAAAACAGTTAAAATAGATGTTTTGCTAAAGAAACTTAACTGCCTGTGCCCACTGGCAGTTGGGAAATTGCATGAATGCGCCGGGCTGACAATTGTCCCTGAGAAAAACTGCAAAAGGACTGGAGGAAACATAATTCTTTTGTGGCTATGCAGCCAGGTGCACCGCAGCCCAGCTCTAATAATGCAGGCAACCTCCACTTAATGTATATTATCCTGCATTTGCCATCTCTTTTAATCCTCACTGATTATGCCCACTTTAAAGATGATGAAACCAATATTCAGAGCTGTTAAGTGACTTGCTAGTGGTCATATCATCAGTAATCACCGATCCAGAGAAGCCTGACGGAGTAGTACATGTTCACCCCTCTGTGCCTCCAGGAATATTTGCCTAAGACCAGTTCATCTAATGAGCAATTCTCTGAAAAAGCAACCCCCTTCCAAGAGCTTTTGCATCTATTTGGGTATTAACTTTGCCATCTTGTGGCACAAAAGAATTTTTTTAACAACTTTATGAAAGGCATTTCTGAAATAATACAAATTCGAAAAGAAGACAATTACCCACAGATTCTCCCTCCCTAAATCCAATCAATATTGTGACCGATCTGTGCCCCTTTCTGACTCTTTTCTGTGTGCACATTCAATTTTAACGCATTTAGAATACCATCTTAAATAGGACTCAGCATCCTACATGTTTCTGTTAACATTGTGCCATGCATATTTTTGAAAGATTTTTTTTAACCCCAATATAAGGCTATTTCTGATGTAACTTTGCTTTTCTAAACAAGTTTTTAAAAATCAAATTTGTGCCATTTTAAGAAAGACAAAAATGGTTTTGTACATCGCTGGGTGGCTCTTTGGCTTTCATCTAGTATTTTAACCACTTTAAGGATTTTTAAACATTCTCTTACTGCTCTTTTAACTTCAAAATTCAAAGTCTCTAGCAAGAGAAACACATCAAGTCTGCAGTGTGTTATACTTGACTTGTCATTTTTTGTTTCAAAGGTAGCTGATTCACAAAGAATTCTGGGTCACAAAATACAAAATGACAATCCACTCGGGCGACACCGGCCTCCTTCGCTGTTCCCCAAACGCGCTGAGCATGCTTGCGCCTCAGGGCTTCACACTCACTCCTCTTGCTGTCTGGGGCACTCTGCCACACTCCTCACTCCCTCAATTGCTCTGGTCTCTGCTCGTGTCATCCTTGTCAGAGGGGCCCTCCTTGACGATCCTATCAAAAAATAGCGTCTCTCTGCCCCATCCATCCATATCCATCCCTTTTACTTGGTGTCACTATTGTACTGTGGTTATCCATCTCCCCCACAAGGACATAAATTCCAAGGGAACAGGGACTTTATTTCTTTTGTTCACTGATGTACCCCTCATGGTAATGCAGCTGCAGCCTGACATTTATTTCAACAAATAAGTACGTGTTGCAATAATCAATAAGCATTAGCGCCCTCTGGGTACCGGCTGTAATGCTCTGACTTTCGGGATACTGCCTATCCCAGCCCCATTGCCTCCTCAGAAGCACCACTCTGGGGACCGGGCCATGTGACGGGACCCCCTCCCAGGCCTTCCTCGGTGTCACCTTCCTTAGCCACGCTAACAACGGTTCACCTGACATGCATGCAGTGCTCTGTAAATTTAAATAATCACTCCCATGGATAAGGTCTTACTAATCATTGTACTATCCCTTTAGAATAAGTGGGGTGACTTTTCCATAGTGGGGAAAATCACCCAAAGAGCCTTTTGGGAACCTGGACTCAGATCCTGGGGCTGCCACTTATCAACTGTGTAACATGAGCCATTTAATCTTTCTGGGGGCTGTGCCTTTGGGCAGAAATGTGAGCAGTAATACTTATTTATAGTGTTCTTCTGAAGGTTAGATGTGATCATGAGAGTGAAAATATATTATAAACTAAAAATAGGAATGTGAAGTTAAGGCCCAGGCTGGATAGCAACGGCTTCCAGGTTTGGTGTTCTAGAGTCTTGCAGAACAAATTTCAGCTCCACTTCTTTTTTTTTTTTTTTATTGTTGGGGATTCATTGAGGGTACAATAAGCCAGGTTACACTGATTCAGCTCCACTTCTTAGCAACTGTGTGACTTTGCATGAGTTACTTAACTTCTCTGAAGGTCACTGTTTGTATAGAGGTGTCGGGAAGATAAAATGAGATGTACAACCGGGATGCTGGGTACAGCACCCAACACATACTCAAGTGATCATTTCTGTCAGCTGCTGCTTTGGGCTTTTGTTTGCTTTATTATCACTAAAGCCATTTTGGTGGCAACTCAACATAAGTGCTAATGAGAGCTTGGGCACTGAGTTCAATGGGCCAGTGACCATTATATGCTGTGTCTAGAGAGAACTACTATGCAACCCTAATCCCTCAACTTTTCACTTGCAAAGTAGAACAACAGAGAATCCCTTACATTGCAAGAGTCTCATGAAGCTGGGATGAAACAATATTTTTGAAGACCCTGTGCATAGTAGATGCTCAGCTGGAAACTCAACTGTGTTATCGAGATGGGGAAGTTAAGGGACAGAGACACGATGTGGCTTCACTGAGCAGGTGAGAGATAAGAAAGGCTAGGTTGGCTCGGCGTCTGTAGCTCAAGCAACTAAGATGCCAGCCACATACACCAGAGCTGGAGGGTTCAAATCCAGCCTGGGCCTGCCAAACAACAATGACAGCTACAACCAAAAAATAGCTTGGCGTTGTGGCAGGCACCTGTAGTCCCAGCTACTTCAGAGGCTGAGGCAAAAGAATCACGTAAGCCCAGGAATTGGAGGTTGCTGTGAACTGTGATGCCACAGCACTCTACCCAGAGCAACAGCTTGAGGTTCTGTCTTAAAAAAAAAATCTAGGTTAAAACTCAGGCCCCTAGTGGAGCCTAGAGCCAGGTTGGTGGTGGTGGTGGGGGTTGTGTCCCAGGGGTGTCAGGTGCAGTGGCTGTGGGGTAATCCACACACAAAAGACCTCACTGCGTAGCGGTTAAGTGCAACCCTCCTTGGAGCCAGACCCCTAGACTCAAATCCTGGCCTGAAACGTACCAGCTATGTGGGCTCAGTCCTTGCCTGTGAAGTCAGGATGAGATAAGACCCTTCTAAGTTGTCATGAACCTTAAAATTATTAGTCCTGTGCCTCGCATAGAGTAGGCATTATTATAGGTCTTTGAAAATAAATTTAATTTATGCACAATTAAAATATACGTGCTCAGCCAAGAAAAAAGGTGAGAAGAAAATAATTTAAATTGGGGCTTTTCACTCAGTGAGCATATGCACAGAGTGCAGGTGAGGCGGAGGGGGTGTCTGCTCTCCCTCAGCCAGCCCCACTCAGCGTCCAAGGGTCTCTTGCTTGCAGCGAGTGGATCATCCTAAGCCATACAGCCCCCAGAGACAGGATAACTCTTTCATCTGATCCCCAACCAATGAGAAAGCAATCTATTGCATCCCTGGCTCTGCTGGGTGAGAGATTCTGCATCAGTCTCCGGCATGGAACCTTCACTCCCATGCAAGACACGAATCCAGTGAGCTCTTGAGTTCTAGGCTCTCACAGCTCTTAATCTCTCCACCCTGGCATGTGACAGCTCCTGCAGACCCACAGTGCCACACAATTTCCATGTAACCCCCTAACCCCTACTCTCTGGATCCAGAAAGCATATTGAAATGTAGGTGAGTGATGTGGCTCCATATTAAAAGAATAACCTCAAATCCACTCTATTTTATCGTTCTTAAAACAGTGTGCCACAAAGATACTATACTTCAATGAATATTAGGCACACATGATTAATTTCTCCCAATCTCAACCTAACCAACCAAAATTGAAAACTGCTGCTTGCTCAGCCTCTTCCTGGAGAACAAAGTCTCTTTCTTAGACTATTTACCAAACTGACACTATCTGTCATCTGGTGGTGTCAATGAGTCAATCTGGGGAAGACTAATGGAAAAGGGAGAAGACAAGAGAATGGGGGAGTCTAGAGCTTTAAATCCTAGCCCTGTCTTTGCCACCCCTGAATATCTTTAGACCTTAGCTCCCCAAGGGAAAACTAGAGATTCAGACCAGTGAGGCGTACCCCTTTCCTGGTCTTTGACACGTGCCATCACAATGTGAATTTTTCTTTCCATTGATTTTCTTCCTCTACTCAAAAATTTTATTTTAAAAGCAAACTTCAGGCACCCTTGGAGCATAACAATGAACCAATTTATTATCTTAAAAAGTGTTAAGTAAAGGGAAAGACGCAAGCACGTGTCCTGCCTTTCCTATATGAGCTGCACGTAGATGAGGAAATAGAAGAGAGAAAGGCCCTCTTTATAAAAGCATTCCAACTAGCCTATGAAAAAGAAGCGATAGAATTACGGTGTCACCATCTTACACTCCCTAATGAGGTAATGCGTCTAGGCACCAATCATAAGTTGCTGCCAACATTACTAAGAGAGACCACTGGACATTATGTGCCTTTGGCTGAAAGAACACGCCACCATCGGTCATCTTGGCAAAGGGATGGAAGTTGAGTCTGACCGAGCCTCCAGATCCAGCTGCCAATTTGCAGGAAATACGGAGGAAAGAGGAGACATGCTGAGGTGCCCAAGACTACATGGTTGCACAACTCAGACCATGAAAATGCTATGGGACAAACATCCCAGAGTCTCTCCAGCACATAAAAGGATAAAAACAAAAGATTAAAAATTTTAAATACACATGAAATTTGATGCAAAATACAACAGCATTCCTTCTGACATATGGGCTCTAAAATCAGCAGGTAGGCTGAGAACTAGATAGAGTAAAACTTGATCTTGAAAAATCTCTTGAAGCATCTTTAAGTCACTAGGCCACTGGCCTGGAGAAGCCCTAAAGGCAAGAATTAGCTTTGTACCTCTTTGCTTTTGGGCTCTGGCCTCTCCTTCCTTGGGTATGGGACCTATGTCTTATTTGAACAGGGAAAAGGTAAAGCGGTTACTTACAAGGGTGTCTCTTGCTCTTGAAGACAGAGTTGAAATCAGTCAGCAACAGACAGAGGACAAATGCTCCCTTCTTGTCTTGGCAGTCATGGCTTTGAGCTGACTAGCCCTTTTCTGGGACATGGTGCCCCTGCCCTGTGAGTCCTCTGAGGGCTGTGTTCTCAGGCAACCCACCCTCCAGGAGACCCATGTGAAGGCCTCAGGCAACCTGCAGAGATGTACTGAGCATTTATGCAAAGGGCTGGAGGGCTGAATAAAACCATCTAGAGGCACTATGTGTGGACCTTTCCACTGAGTTCCTGTCCCCATGTCACCCTTTGTTGACAGAGAAAGGCCTTGATCTGTTGGTTATAAAACCAATTGCCTGAGTTCCTTTATCTGGACTGAGACAGCATCTGCCTCAGGGGAGAGCCCTTGTCAGTGGCAACCTCTGAATTCTCAGCTGACTTTCCTGGGCCCCATATCTCTTTGTTTCTAGAATAGCAAGAGCCCAGAATGTCTTTGAGGTGGGGGCTGCTGGGGTAGCTTTGGAGGTGGAATACCCAGGGCCCCCAGACAAGTTACCATGGTCTGGAAGCAGGAGTGGAGCTGGGTGAGGAAGGGTGGCTTCCCAGGCAGAGCCAGCACCCGCTTCTCCACCATGGTGCACTCCACGTCGTCATCTTGGATCACCACGTCCTTCTTCAGGATCTTCACAGCGTAGAGTTCATCTGTGCCTTTCCGCTCCGACAGCATGACCTAAGAAAGAGAGGGCAGCTGGTGTTCATTCAGATCCACTCCCAGCTTTGCACAGATGTCCTCTGTGGACTCTGAAACAACAGGTCACGTTTCCACCAGCCTCACACTTTGAATGGTTGAACCCAATCAAAGAGGACAGTTTCAGGTGAGACGGCCAAGTATTGATCCCTCTAAGATATGCATCAAAGCCCAGCCAATATGAATAGAAGGCAAGCCCCACGAGGGCCAAGGATCTGTGCCTGGTTTGTTCACTCACCTAATCTAAGAGCCTGCAATAGTGCCCGGCACATAGTATATACTCAGTAAATATTTGTTGAATGAAGGAGTGAGTGAACGCTGGATAAAGCTGAATTTTGGAGCACTTCTTCCTTTATCCCTTTATCCATTCAATTATTTAATGTTCATTAAAAGGCTGCTGAACACTAGGGATACAGCGATAAACAAGCAGGCATGTTCTTTGACCTTCAACTCCAGAGAGGAAAAAAAGACTTGGGAAATTAATTTCAGGGATGATTAATGAAATATTTTAACAGCCTCTCCTGCTGTCTTGGGGCTTCCTTTTGTGAGCTGTGGCCACACTCAGGGCCAGTTAACTGGGGTGGCTCATGGACACATCACCCTTTTCACTGGTTATAACTACACTGGAGGGAACAATGACCAGCAAGCACTACTTTGTCAAGAAGCCTCTTACAAAGCACAATACAGAAGCACATTATAAAGAGACCCAACTGGTCTGGAGGCTTCTTGGAAGGCTTCATGGAGGAAGAAACAATCAGATTCAAGGATTTACTGCATGCCCTGTGTCAGATTTTTGCAGGCAATAATATTAATAATATTAATCTGGGCATTTATGAATGGACCAAATAATTATTGGTTTCCAGTTATTAGTTCTCATTTATTCAGTACCTAGGAAGTAAGTGCCATTGTAAATCCCATTTTACAGGACTCTGAGGCTCAAGAGGTAAGCAACCTGTCATGTTATAAATTCATTTAGGGCCTGGGTTAGAATCTGAACTCAGGTCTACCTGACTACAGTTCCTGCTTTTAAGTGTTCTTCTTGAATTCTAGAAGCTCAAGGAGTTTAAGTGGTTGAGGAAATTAAAAGCTATGCCTGACGCAGCTGGAGGACCAGAGGATGCAGCAGCGACTTGAGTCCAGAGGGCGGGACACACAGGACCAGCTCAGTGGCAGGAGGGCAGCTCAGCACACTCTGCTCAGCTCCCACCCTGACAGTGAAAGGTCTGTCTGGACTCATGCATGGAAGCTTCCAGATCATGCATCCATGCACTGAAGCTTCTAGGCTGAGCTCACTGGCTCACAAAGTCCCCATCTCCTGTTCCTACCATCTTCTCTTGCATTGCAGCCAGGGTGGCCAGAGGCAAAGCAGACCCAGGGATTTAGGACACCTTACAGGGCCTCTGACATACACTTCCACAGCAAGAAGACTGTCCTCAACCTCTCTTTCCCCCAGCAGCACAATAGAAAATTCCCCCTGCCAGTCTGAGTGGATCCATCTGCCAGGTACTTCCTCAATCCTTAAAACAGACCCATGAACTTACCTGGGAAGGCAGGGTTCAGAGTATCAGAATGGGTGCCTACAGCTTATTTCCCATCCCCTCGTGCACTCCCTGGTACCCTACGGCTGTATGTCCTTTCTGTGGCCCTCACCAAGGAAGAAACAATCACTCAAGGAATTCACTGTCCTAAGATATAAAATGTCAGGTGGAGACAGGAGTTTTCTGTTCTCAGATTCTAGAGAGGGCTGGGCTGAGTCTGGTGCAGCAAGTTTGCACGGAGGTAACTTGGATGAAAGAGAATGAGAAGAAGGACAGAGGTGGGAGGAAGAGGAGGCTTCAGCTAAGAGGATCCCAGAGTCCAGTAGGAGAGGCTCCGTGGTGAGCTGTCCTCGACCCATCACTGCTGGTCAAGGCACCATCTAACAATCCTGAATGCCTGCAACTCCTCCCCTCCCATGCCTGGAGCAGATGGGAGGAGCCCTAGATACCTGGAAAGCGGACACCCTTATGACAAGACATCTTAACCTTCTGCATGGAAGACAGATTGGGCAGGATGGCTGGAAACTTCCCTCTGGGCCAGGGACAAGCGTGGATATCCTACATCTGTTCTATTTTACAGGTAAACAAACTGGGGCTCAGAAAGATTAACCTGCCCCAGCTACCGACTATTCTAAAAATGCAGATCTGATCATGTTACTCGAATGCTAAAATTCTTTCAGTGGCTCCTGAAAGCCAAACAATTCCATGACCACGTCCTGCTCTTTCTTTCCCTTTGAATATTCTAGACCTACTGCGTGCAACGTCCTTCCGCACTCTTTCCATGCCTAGGAATTCTGAGATTTGGCTCATATGTTACCTCCTACTCTAACCTCCATAAAACACTTAGACTGAATCAGCCACTCCCTCCTCCAGGCAGCAGGGCCGCTTTGTATCTTTGTCAGTTATGTATGCAGGCTGTTCCAAACTTCAATCATTCATGTGCCTTTTTCACATTTTTTCCTGCCACCTAAACTGTTATTTGCTTAGCACTTTAAAAATGTAGTCATATTTTTTTACTTAACTAAATTTGAAAAGGAAACTTTATATCACCACTATTAATGGCAAGCCAGTATCACCAGTCATAAATGGAAGATAAGCATAAAAATAAATAAAAGCAAAGCAGAGCTAGTAAATTCTAGCTAGATTCTGACGGCTGCCGAGGGTTCTGAGCCAGGCCTTGCATTTTCTCCTTGTTAAAGAAAAAAATGATATTATGGCTGGCACACTGGCTCATGTCTATAATCCCAGCACTTTGGCAGGCCGAGGAGGGTGGATTGCTTGAGCTCAGGAGTTCGAGACCAGTCTAACCAAGAGTGAGACTCCATCTCTACTACAAATAGGAAAACTATCTGGGCACTGTGGCTGATGTCTGTATTCCCAGCTAGCTGAGAGGCCAAGGCAGGGAGATCACTTGAGCCCAGGAGTTTGAGGTTGCTGTGAGCTAGGCTGAGGCCATGGCACGCTAGCCTGGGGCAATAGAGTGAGACTCTGACTCAAAAAAACAAGAAAAAGCAAAAACAAAAGCGGTATTAGAAAACATTAGATAGCATATTGCCATCAAATGAGATTTTCTTGTTCAAGTAATTAGAAAGACTGAAAGAAAACCTAAAGAGATAATAACCTTATCATATGATTTAATTTTATTTAATATCATGACTTTACACTACCTTAAAAAACTCAAGTACTCACTGAAGTCATCTCGGTAATCGTCAATGCTACGCACTCCATGCCTCAGGAAATACTGTTGTATTTGTACAGTTTTTTAAATCAATCAACAGCGATGTGTGAAGATTCCTTTGCCCTGCCCTAAGCAACGTGCCCTATACTGCTTGGACAAAAATAGAAGTGACATGCAGAAAACACTGCTAATAATTTAGAAGACATGGAGCTGAACTGAATTCTAAAGCAGGAGTCAGCTAACTTTTTGGTAAAGGGCCAAACAGTAAATATAGGCTTTGCAGGACTATATTAACTATTAAACAAGTGCTACTGTATTGAGAAACTAGCCATAACAACACACACAGGACAGGCGCCTATGGGACAAAAAGAAAAAAACAATTGGGCTGGGCTCCAGTAGTTTCCTGACCCCTGTTTGAGAACATGTGTGTTAAAAAACAATCAGGAAAGGGCAGGGCCTGTGGCTCAAAGGAGTAGGGCGCCCACCCCATATACTGGAAGTGGCAGGTTCAAACCCAGCCCTGGCCAAAAACTGCCCAAAAAAATCAGGAAAAATAAGAGTGACCACATGATCAAAAGTGACTGCACTTTAATTTAGAAATGAATTCTAGTGGCCTTTCACTTCTTCCAACTCTTTATTATTAGAAAAAACTTTTGGCTTGGCACCTGGTAGCTCAGGGGCTAGTGCCTCGGCCACATGCACCAGGGGTGGTGTGTTGGAACCTGGGCCTGCCGAATAACAATGACATCTACAACACCAACAAAAAAAATAGCCAAGCGCTATGGCACTCGCCTGTGGTCCCAGCTACTTGGGAGGCTGAGGCAAGAGAATCACTTAAGCCCAAGAGTTTGAGTTTGCTGTAAGCTGTGATGCCAGAGCACTCAACTGAGGACCACATAGTGAGACTCTGTCGCAAAAAAAAAAAAGAACTTTCTGATTGGGTAGTGGACACACTTGAACACAGCTGATTGGATCACCTAACCTAAGCTGAGCCAATCAGAGTCTCTGTCCTAAGAATTTTGGGAATTGGGATACTCCAAGGAATCAGTCCTGGGTCCCTGAATAGAGAACACCCACAGATCTTCCTAGAGTGGTTCTTTTCTACTATGTGCAGGGAAAAAAGAATGAAACAGATGCGTGGGGGAAAAGAAGGTCAGAGAAGGAACAGGGGCCCTGCTTTCTAGTTCTGCTTCCAATCTCTCTCAAGCATTGGCCATTTCCTGTTAGAAACTGCCATATCTTCCCAATAAAATTGTGTTTATTTTTATTAGTTTTCATGGATTTAAGTGTCTCAGAGATCTTGTGAGACAAATCTACTGCTTGGGTAGCTTAAATTCTTAATAAAAATGACAATTTTAGGAAGGCGAATAGTATCAGGTCAGTATGTGACCTAGAACAAGGCAAATTCTGTTTCTTTGTTTGGTTTTTAATATAGAGGACAGTGCCTCTTGCCTATATCAGAATCATGTTGGTGGAGGCTTGTTTATAATATAGGTTCTATATTATATGTCACTTCCAGAGCTCTGGGATATAGCCCGGGACTCTGCATTTTAATAAACACATTCCTCCCACCTTAATTCTAATCAACAGGTATTATCCAGGTGTTTGTTTTTTTTTTGTGGTTTTTGGCCAGGGCTGGGTTTGAACCCGCCACCTCCGGCATATGGGACCAGCGCTCTACTCCTTGAGCCACAGGCACCGCCCTCAACAGGTATTATCAAAACTGATTCATTTAAAAAGGTGGTTAGGCATTGTTCATAAGGCAAAACAGATAGAATCTGTTTTTAATTCTGATTTTCCTAACTTTCCAGTACTCATCAACAGGGTGAAATGGAACTTTCCTCTTCTCCTTTATATTCTAATCAAGCTTTTCTTTTCTAAGAATCTCTCCACCCTCCCTTGGAGTTACATTTTGAGCGTTTTCCCTGTAACACAAAAGGACTGATACTCCTGATACTCCATGGTGGTTTCAAAACATGTCTACAAATATCTGACACTCCTCCAGTCAAGAGTCAGAGTCTATGCCCTCTCCTGTGAACCTGGGAAGGCCTTTGTGCTTGCCTTAATGAACCAAATGTAGTTGAAGAGACCCTGAGTGACTTCTGAGGCTGTAGCTTTTGTCAGTTTTCCACGGACCTTTGTATCACTGAGGCCACTGTGTTAGCCCATGGAATGAGACCACACAGAAAGGCCCTAGAACCATACGAAGAGCATGGCACCCAGCCAGAGCAGGAGAAACCCCAAGCCACCATCAACTAGCTAGCATTCTCATGATTATGTGTTTGTTCCCCCTCCCCCCCCCTTTTTTTTTGAGACAGAGCCTTATTTTGTCACCCTTGGTAGAGTGCTGTAGTGTCACAGCTCACAGCAACCTCCAGCTCTTAGGCTTAGGTGATTCCTCTTGCCTCAGCTTCCGGAGTAGCTGGGACTACAGGTGCCTGTCACAACGTCCAGCTATTTTTTGCTGCAGTTTGGCCAGGGCCGGGTTCGAACCCACCACCCTTGGTATACGGGGCTGGCGCCCTACTCACTGAGCCACAGGTGCCGCCCATGATTATGTGGTCACAGCAATAGATAACTAAATCAGATTGACCTAAGTTCCTATGTGTGCCAATCCAACCCAGCTTTGTCAGGCCCCTGTGACCTTGGGTTATGCACATTTTTTTCAATCAATATTAAAAAAAAAAGAAGCTTCAATTGAGAAAGGTAACAGAGATGGAATTCATTGTGTCTTTCAAATGTTTCAATTTTTTTTTTTTTTTTTACTGGGCACATTCATTTTTTAATTTTTTTTTTTTTTTTTGTAGAGACAGAGTCTCACTTTATCACCCTCGGTAGAGTGCCATGGCATCACACAGCTCACAGCAACCTCCAGCTCCTGGGCTTAAGCAATTCTCTTGCCTCAGCCTCCCGAGTAGCAAATGTTTCAATTTTTATAGTCTTATCCAGAACATGGAAGGCTTAACCACTCATTCATTCATTCAGTAAATATTAATTAAGCGCCAAGCACTGAAATAGGCACTGGGGTTGCAGAATGGCAAGATTCCTACCCTCGTGAAGCTTATGCTCCATGAGAAACATAATTACCTAATGTCAGTCGTGATTAACCCCCTGAAAGAGAAGCACACCATATGTTGAAATGAAAAATTTAATCTCATTTGGCAGTTCAGTAAAAGATACTTTGGGGGGGGGGGGCGGTGCCTGTGGCTCAGTCGGTAAGGCGCCGGCCCCATATACCGAGGGTGGTGGGTTCAAACCCGGCCCCGGCCAAACTGCAACCAAAAAATAGCTGGGCGTTGTGGCGGGCGCCTGTAGTCCCAGCTACTTGGGAGGCTGAGGCAAGAGAATCACTTAAGCCCAGGAGTTGGAGGTTGCTGTGAGCAGTGTGAGGCCACGGCACTCTACTGAGGGCCATAAAGTGAGACTCTGTCTCTACAAAAAAAAAAAGATACTTTGGGGGAAGTGACAGTTTAGCCGAGACCCGACATTATCAGCAGGACTAGCAAGGTGGAGACAGAGGAGGCATAGTCTAGCCAAAGGGAAGAGAAGGATGGATTAAACTATCTGGATCAATAAACCCTGGACAGCAGTAAATACAGAAAGCTAGTGCTTGAGCTGCAGAACTCAAATTCAAGATTCCAATTCCCAGCCCTCTGAAACTTAGCAAACAATTGGCCCTAGCAGAATCAGAGAGATCCAGCCAACAGAGCAGCAAAAGGCCCAAGTGTGGTGGCTGGAACAGGGACTACATGGTGTTCAAAGGGCATGGGAGAAAGATGGGAGATGTGCCAGGGAGAAAGACGGGAGATGTGCTGGGGAGAAAACAGGCAACGTTGGAGGTAGGATTAGGCTGTGGGGGAAAGTGACTAGGTGATGATAACCAACCATGCCTACTTACTATTTCCAGTATTGATTATCTCATTTAATTCCCACAACAAAATGTGCAAATTCCCACTGTACCCATTTTACAGATATGGAAGGTAGGACTTCGCAAAGTTAGGTGACTTGACCACATTCACTCCATTAGGAAGGGATGCCCTCTAGTCACCTGTCTCCTAAATCAATCCATGCCCTGATCCACCCTATTGCCAAGCTCAGTGGGAAGCAACTTCTTGCTGGAGCGTTTCGAATTCAGCTCAAATCCTGGTCCTGGTCCTGGTCCACCTTTCCCTACCCTCCTTACCTGCTGAGGCTTGGGACCCTGCACATTCCTTCATGGCCACAGATAGAGGAATCATTTCTTTGTTCCATCTCTTATACAACCACCAAGGAACCATTCATTTGCTTGGCAAGATGAGCTTGGTCTGCTTTAGTGCTGTAGTCATGATTCCAGTTCATCTCACATGGGGCCACAAGCTCCCCTGGGAATTTGGTTTGTAGGTACAATGCTAGGCACTGGTGATGTGTCCAAATGACAGACGTGACCCTGCTTCCATCAGACAGCTTGGGAAGATCTTCCTTCCTCCACTTGTGCTGTGAAGTTTTGGCGTGGGAGGGAAAAGGAAGCAGAAAAATAGCCATTCACCCCAGCAGTGACTATGGGCCATGTCCTAAACTGTGGAAATAATCTTTTATTAATTGTCTCAAGCAGTTTCTGAAGCTTCCAGAAACTTTAATACCAACAGAGAGGTTGTGGGCTGTTTGTTCAGCTGTCCCTCTCTCTCCAGGGTGAGGATTCCAAACAGATTGAAAGGATGTGTTGAAGTGACGTTCTTATCAAATTCCAAGCCACATCTGTTACCCAAGAATCTTCTGGGAGAAATGTGATAAATAGCAAAACTCCAGTGACAGCAAATAAAATAGAGGAAAGTAGCCCAGGGAATCCTGGCTGGAAAATTTATTGTGATGAACTTTACTGGCAAATCCCAATGGCAGAGTATGCTGGGAATCTTGGTTCCTTCCCCCAGGATAGTGTCACATAACGGTTAGGGCAAGGACTTTAGAGTCAGAGGACTTGGTATGCATCCAAGTTCTGCCAGCTACTCATATGTGATGTTGAGAAATTCGCTTAACTTTTCCAAGCCTCAGTTTCCTCACCTGTACAATGGGGTTGCCAGCATTATTTTGCTTTTGGTGGTGCTGAGGGCATTTTATGGGATAAAGTATGCTAAGTGTACACTTTGTGTAAGATAAATGATGAGTACTTAAAACCTGGTGTTTGTACTAGTTTCCTGGGGTGACCATAACAAAGAACTAAGACTTGGGTGGCTTCGAACCACAGGAATTTATTTTCTCACAGTTCTGGAGGCCAGAAGTCACACATCAGGACGTTGGCAGGGTTGGTTCCTTCTGACGGATCGGAGGAAGAATCTGTTCCAGGCCTCACTCCTTGCTGCTGGTGGCTGCCAGCAACCCTTGGCATTTATTGGCTTATTGGTAGATACATCATTCTACTCTCTGCCTCTGTCTTCACATGGTGTTCTTCCCTGTGTGTTCCATGTCTGTGCCCAAATGACCCTCTTCTCATAGGGACATCAGACATTAGATTAGCGCCCACTCTAATCCAGGATGACCTCATCTTGATTATACCTGCAAAGACCCTATGTCCAAACAAGGTCACATCCATTAGGACCTGAATATACATTCTGTGGAGGAAGGAGACACAGTTCTACCCACCATGGCTGTTAGCATCAACATCATGTTTTTAGAGAACACAGGGGGCTTCTGGTCATCCTCATCCAAAGCACCCTGATTTCTAGCACTCAAATGGCTGAGGAGCTTTGCCCTGAGGGGACTATGTAAATGGCCATGCTGACGTGAGGGGCAGAGACAGGCAGGCACCAAAACTCTGCTCCCCACTCCTATAACTTCAGCAGACATTTACCAACAGTTCAAAGCCACATGGAATCACCCTCAGGTCCTGTCTCTTATATCGCTCAGCTGATGCATCCACAAGGTGTGTCAGCTCTGCCTAGGAAATACATGTACGCCATATCCAACCTTCTTGCTGATCTGAGTCCCTATGGTCCTCTGCGACTCGTCTTCTGCGACTGCCTCCTGACACTTCTCTACTTCCGCTCGTCCTGTGCCCACCTGCATGCTGTCCTCTACACTCCTGGACCATGCTTTAAAACCCCAAGTTGATTCCCATCACTCCGCCTTCCTAAGTCCTTCCTCGGTCTTCCCACTGCACTTAAGACACACTCTCCTCTCTCAGGACCGCACCCCCAGTCTTCCCTGCCTGCAGGACTCACCTACCAGATCTACTCCATAATCTGCTCCCTCACCCTGTTCAGCTCACAGTCCAACGTGACCTCACCTGCCACATTCTCCACACTTGCAGCTCCCTCAGTCACTCCCCGCCCCCCCTTTCCACTTTGTTTTTCTTCACAGCACTTTACCACCTATTTGCTCACTTCTCTCCCTCGGGAGAACGTGAGCTTCCTCAGGGCACATCTTTTTTGTCTGAGTTGCTCACGGTGGTGCCCTCCACATCCAGCATGTGATAGGCACTCAGAATTTACTTGTTGCATAAATGAATGAAAAGATCTGAATAGAAGAAGTGGGTAAAAATCCCTTAGATCTAGGGGCGGTGCCTGTGGCTCAAGGAGTAGAGCGCTGGTCCCATATGCCGGAGGTGGAGGGTTCAAACCCAGCCCTGGCCAAAAACCACAAAAAACAAACAAACAAAAAAATCCCTTAGATCTAGATCACCAAAGATCTTCCGTGTTTTAGGTGTCAGCACTATTTAATTTATATATGACTCAATCCAACTCATAGAATTTAGGTAGCATTCAGGATTATGGGACACTATCACAAGTGAATCTTATGGTAGGTAAATTATATGTGGTTCTTCAACACAGGTAATTAAAAATGATTATATACCATACAGTAAACCCATGTGCATGTGTGTATGTATGTACACACACATTATCCATGGATAGACCCTCTGCCTCCCTCCTCTCTCCATCTTTCTTACTTACTCTCTCTGTCCCTTCTTTTCTTTCTCCCTCCTTTGCTTCCACATCAATCAGAGATACATGAAACATAATACAATTTCTATTTCCTATAAGGAAAACCATTTTTGAGGAGAAAAATAAGCTTTTCCTAGAACTTAGGTCTAAAAGAATTGTCTTGTGTGGATCTTTGAATACGCCATGCTCTGGCGGATGGTGTTTTTAGTACCATTCCTACAGCAGGATCAGAAAGGGAGAAGGGAAGAGAGAAACCAAACATTTAGCATTGTCGGAGTTTGCAAGCTTGACTAACAGAGACTTGATCAATTTGGATGCTGCGTCTAAATTAGAAAGCCCTCTAGGGCTCCTAGGGTCCCCAACACTGACTTGGGAGCAGGGCATCCTTAAGGGGTGGTGTGCTGAGGGCGTTACGGAAGAGGCATGGGCTGTGAGTTAAAGCCCATGTGTGTGGGTAGCGCCTGTGGCTCAGTGAGTAGGGCGCCAGCCCCATATACCGAGGGTGGCAGGTTCAAACCTGGCTCCGGCCAAACTGCAACAAAAACATAGCCGGGTGTTATGGCAGGTGCCTGTAGTCCCAGCTACTCGGGAGGCTGAGGCAAGAGAATCACCTAAGCCCAAGAGCTGGAGGTTGCTATGAGCTGTAACACCATGGCACTCTACCGAGGGCCACAAAGTGAGACTCTGTCTCAAAAAAAAAAAAAGCCCATGTGTGTACACTGCAGGCCTCCAGGGGTACCAGGAGACGCCCAGGACACTAGGAGCAGGCTTGCAGATGAAGCTGGGTGCAGGGCCAGCAAACCGATGTGTTCTGAGGCTTGTACCTGCCATCTATTTTAAGATTCCATGTCTTTGAGGATCCCCTTACTCTCTGGGCCTATTTCCTGCTTTGGTTTTACCCAGACACCTGCAGCGGGTGCTTTAAATGAGCTCAACTGTAAGTTTTAAGGTAAATATGATCCTTTCCTTCCCCCCATCCTATCCTTGGGTTTGTCTTGCCTGCCTGGACGAAGCTATTGTTTCTTCACTTTGCATATTAGAATTCCTTGTGGAGCTTTTAGAAGCTGATGCTTAGGCTATGCTCCAGACCAATTAAATCAGAATCTTCTAAATACTTGTAGCCTCCCAGTGCCAGGCCAAGCCCTCCCTGGGAGATGCGTTAGCTAGAGGTCATTAGGATGGTGTCGTAAGCAGGGGCTGGCGCACTGGCCAAACACCGTCCACCTGTTCTTCCAAGGGCACTCACCTACTTAGCCGCAAGAAAAACTTGGGTGTGTCCTGGTTAGCTTCAATACCTTCATCTTTACAATGTGGTAGATATCCTGACAATCTCTACATGTAAGAATAAGGTCATGGCACTGACAGAGTGTTGATCTGGAAGCTCATATCTAACTAGAATTATAAAATCCGAGTGAGTATTAATTCAGACTCTGAAATCATGAGTTTAAATCCTGACCTTATCATGTACTTTGCTGTGTATTCTGGAGCAAGTTACTCAACCTCTTTGAGTCTCAGCCCCTCATCCACAAAAGGGGTATAAAACAGTTTCTTTGGTGAGTGCCTATTGCTGCCTAAACTTTGTGTTGAGATGTTATACATAAACCAGACTCCCTATGCTTCATTCAAACCTGGACTAAATGGTGTTGGAGATAGAGACTCTCAAGTGTGTTACCTCTTTACAAAAGTATAATCAACAGCAGCCAATAAAATCAACAGTAGCCAATAAAATCTTAGGTCTGCATGTTAGGTTTTTTTTATGGAAAATGCTATAATTCTGTTCCACCACTCCAGTTTTTGCCTATATAAATGATTGTCATTTTTCCCCATACCAGGAGCAATAATCATCGTTCTTTGGTGAAGGTGTGTCCTGGGACTGCTGCCCTCACACTTTGCATTCAATAAATTTTAACTGGACCCTGAGCCCCTGAGCCCTTTTATTAATAGGTTAACAAGTTTGAACTTTGGGTTAAATGGTCTAAGCAAGGGGTATCCATCCTTGTTTCTTTTCTGCAGCACACTGGAAGAAGAGTTATCCTAGGCCTCACATTAAATACATAAACATGACAGAAAGCTGATTGGCAAAAAAAAGGTCCATGCATATTTTTTGTCACATCTGACACTATACATAAGCAAAAAAAAAAAAAAAAAATCAGCATGCAGCCCCTGGTGTATATATCCACGTGTACATTTGTTTCAATCTGATATTTAACAGTGGCCACACCAGTCTGATGTGAAATGGTTTAAGGGACTCAGTTAACAGTCTAGAAATGACTTCAGGTTTCTGACTGTTTTGGAGAAGGCAACTAGGCAAATTTGGACAATTGAAGACGTACTTCAATGGGAAAAAGACATGTATTTGGAGTTAGTTGTGTGGATCTGGGTAGGACTGAATCACTTTCAGATACAATCTTCAAGTTGGCCAGACAAAAAAAAGGGGAGTGATATCCAGTGTGTAGACCAACTCAGATTATACAACTTGGTTCTTTCTTGATTTATTATGCAAAGGCATCTGTACTTAAACATCTCTTTATAGATGATAAAAGTGTAGATCTGTGTGATAAGATAAGCTAATTTTTCTTTTTTTTTTTTTTGAGACAGAGTCTCACTTTGTCACCTTTAGTAGAGTGCCGTGGCATCACAACTCACAGCAACCTCAAACTCTTGGGCTTAAGTGATTCTTCTGCCTCAGCCTCCCAAGTAGCTGGGACTACAGGCACCCACCAAAGTGCCTGGCTATTTTTTGGTTGTATTTGTCATTATTGTTTGGCAGGCCCGGGCTGGATTCGAACCCGCTAGCCTTGGTGTATGTGGCTGGCGCCCTAGCTGCTGAGCTATGGGCATTGAGCCAGATAAACTAATTTTTCATTTCAGAGGTCAGGTTGGCAGACTGCATTAAGATTTAAACCTTTTAAAATGATGCCATGTCACACCTTAGATTTAATCAAGTTGAATTTTTGCCCACTAGCACAGAAAGCCATGGAAGTGTGAAACGAAGTTTAGAATGGAGGTCTGTTTAGCCTAGTCATCTCTGGCTCCTGCGGACTTGCTATTGTTAAGCAAATGTCACTATAGTAGTGGAAGGGATGACTCACTATGACGGCTGGAAAGGGGGAGGAGTGGAAAGAGGAGATGGAAACCTGAAATGCCTAACCCTTGGGCATAAAAGAAGACGTTGGGTTGGATCTAATAAGAAATGTTTTAATTGGGTTATAATAAGAAATGTGAAAGAATTGCTATTTCAACACTATGGGCTGTATCAACTCTAATTACTGATATCAACAAAACTGATATGTATCAATTCTGGCTTTTGAAGAGTTCTTTTCAGCTAAAATAAGCGTTAGTGAACTTGGAGGATCTTATGCTGAGTAAAATAAGCCAGATGCAGAAAGGCAAATAAATACTGCATGATCTCACTTACATTTGAAATCTAAAAAAATAGTCGAACTTAAAGAAACAGAGAGGAGAATGGTGGTTGCTAGGGGCTGTGGGTAGGAGAAATGGAGAGATGATGAGCAAAGGGGTCAAACTTTCAGTTGTAAGTAAGTACTAGAGATTTAATTTATAGCATGGTAAGTATAGTTAATAATATTGTATTATATACTTGAAATTTACTAAGGGAGTAGATTTCAAGCCCTCTCATCCACACACACAGTAAGAACAGGAATGCCTGGGCGGTGCCTGTAGCTCAGTGGGTAGGGCCTCCGTGTATGTGGCTGGTGGGTTTGAACCCGGCCCAGGCCAGCTAAACAACAATGACAGCTGCAACCAAAAAATAGCCGGGCGTTATTGCGGGCGCCTGTAGTCCCAGCTACTTGGGAGGCTGAGGCAAGAGAATAGCTTGAACCCAAGAGTTGGAGGTTGCTGTGAGCTGTGACGCAACAGCATTCTACCCAGGGAGACATAGTAAGACTGTCTCAAAAAAAAAAAAAAGAACAGGAATGCCTAAAAAAAAGAAAATAAATAAAATGAATATTGGTGACATATACGGCTTAGTCAAATTTCTTTGAATCATATGTTATATTTAACAGAGCTAGATGGTTAACACAAAATCAGATTTAATTCAACTGCTTTTTTTTTTTTTCCCATGGTTCCTGAGAAAACAAACTAATAATTGATGCCTCCTACTAAAAGACAATGAAAGGGGAGGAGTGGAAAGGGCTTGTCATTCATTTCAACAACTGGGTTGCACGAAGACTGTTTCTCTATAACCTTATCTGCCTTGTGAGCCCAGGCTTCCATTTGTTGCTGGTGTTACAGACCTTTGCTGTCAGAGAATGGGGATTTCTGCAAGGTGGGAGTCCAGGTGCAGGAATGCTGTATAGATTAGTGGTGACGTATCTAGGACCCAGACTCCCTGGTTTAAACCTGTCTTCACTGTTGCAAGCTTCTTATTTTTCTAAGTCTCCCTTCCCTCATCTATAAAATGGTGATAATAACAGCACCTACCTCGTAAGACCCATTGTGAAGCTTTAATGAGCAATGAGTATAAAACACTCAGATAAAAAATGTTATCGATCTCTGCAGTGGTGTTCAATGAGGTCACTACATAATGTGAAGCTGGGTTAAGGCACGATGACGTGCTTAAGCATATGAACCACCCATGTTTGTACACCCAAATTATCTGATGTGCCATCTACACATTTGTACATGATTACAAATTTCTGCTATTATGCTTGACCTAGAAAAGATTATAGGTTATGATATTAGTAACCAGGGATTCATTTTACCAGGATTGTAAATTTCTGAAATACCACGTAAGGAAATAGTTGAAATGGATCTGAAAAGGAGACAGTATCTATGATAGTCCAATAATTAGACCAGTGGCCACAAATGATCACCTGAGTGTTTCCATGTTAATGAGTTCTATCTAGTCCTTCATTAAGAGGACTTGATATAACTTGGTGATATTTTCCCCAAGGAGTCAAGCAACATTTTAAAGAATATACCTGCTTTGGCCTGTGTCAGCCAGGCCAGTCATTTTCTTTCTTCTTTTAGACAAACTGCCCACATGATATCTGCTTTTCAGAGAGTTCATTCTTGTCGTCTTTCCTGATGAATGGCTAGTGTCCCCCTTGGCCCCTGATCTACACTGGCCCATCAGCTTTTCTTTCCCAGGATTTTAGATGCATAGGCTATTCTAGATTTGAGAATTAGACAAAGGGGCTTGAGAAGTGACGAGAAGGCCAGGAGAGGTAGTGCATGTCTGTAGAGAGAGATCCTATCAAGAAGCAGGGAAAACAGGGTGAGCCCCACCCACCCATCCCAAATCCAGACATGCTTGCTGGGCTCCAAGACGCTGCCCTTCCTGCCTTTTGGTTGTGAGATGCACAGAAACACATCACATGTTTTCAGCAAATATCCCCTTCGCTCACCATGGCTTGACAATCCCCTTGCAGCAAATGAGTGGTGGTAAAAATCTCAAATCCCTGATATTTTAGTATTTTCCTTGATAGAATTAATTGTATTGAGGAAAATAGACTCTGGATTTGTAATATACTATCTTCTGAGGAGTGGAAGTGAGGGTTAGAGAAACAGTAAGTCACTTCATTGAGGAGAGACCTGGAAATTTGGGGGAAGTGGAAGAGGGGCCTTGCAATGATTTGAGAAAGATGAGTTGGCAAAAAAGGCAGGGCAATCAGAATTGCATATGAAGGAAGGAAAGACTGAAGGCTTGGGGGGAAGTGCCATAATTGAGATAGAACCAAAGAGAAGGTAGGAATCCAAGATCAGACAGCAAATGTCAAAAGGTTCTCTGGAAGAGGATTAAGGGAACAGGTAGCAAAGATTTTGTGCTATCTGTGAACCATATTATAAAGGAACTCACCATACGGTGCAGGAAGATAGTGAAGCAGGTTGAATACAGGGGAGTGCCTTTGTTTGCAGGATTATATAAGCACATCTAATGTATGTATGTGTATGTGTGTATGAGCACATACCACTAATGAGATTAAAATTAGGCTAGACTCCCACAGCAGGAGCTCAAAGACTTAAGGAGAGGCCTTTGTTACTGGTATGAACTAAACTGCCTTTTAATCTGCCCAGGCGGTGTCCTCCTGCTGAAATTCAGCGCTGAGCGTGGCTCCAGCAGAAGACACTGTAGTCTGGGGGCTCAGAGCACTGGATTATTCTCTTGTGCCCAGAGAGCATGCCAGGGAAGCAGCCTAGCCTCTGGGGAGATGAGGTTGGGCCTGAGGACTAGGCTGTTGAGATGCTGAGACATTCAGAAATCAGGACCAACTTCTAGATCAAACCTACCCGGCACTGTGCTGAGGGCCCAACAATCCTTTTATGAGCTCATGAAAGCATTTTTAATTTTTTTTTAAATCACAAGAACCCCCCCAGACTTTTAGGTTAAAGATAATGCAGTAATGTGTCATATTAATATATTTGTCTTTATGCCAATGCAGTTATAAGATATGATTTTCAACTCTCTTTTTCACAAATGTCATTACGTAGTTCTTAGAGAAGTTTTCTAACTGTTCCAAAAAAAAGAAAAAGAAAGAAAAAAGGCTAGTAGTCTAGGGAGGTGTGTGGACCCCAAAGTGGAGAAGAGATGGAAAGAGGCAAGTGGAATCATAAAACCAAATTTCAAGATCTTGCTCCTCCCAGCTGTATGATCTTGGACAAGTTACTCCACCTCTCTGACCTACAGGAATGAAAGCATTATTAGTAGTAACTACCTTGCAGGGCAAGAAGAACAAATATGATGGAATGTATGTAAACCCAGAGCACAGCCCCTGTCAATGGGCACAAGGTCAGTAAATGCCAGAAGCAATGGGAGCACGTGAGTGGGACTGGCGTGGGTGGTCTTGGGCAGTAGAGTTGGTGCACACACTGAAGGCCTCCAAGCCTCGGAGGATCCCACAAAGCTGCAGCCTGAGGAAAAGGTCAGAAGGGCAGTGGCTGGAGGAGTCAAAGCCATTCTCATGGGCCCTCTCAGGAATTGCTGTTGACAGCTCACAGTTCCAGGGAGCAGCTGCATGTGGGCAGGTGACCGACAGGCGCAGAGTGATGAGGACAGACAGACGATCTGCAGCCCTGCAGCCCTAGAAGCCTGTGCTTTGTCTAACAGCAGTGGGTTACAGTGAAAATAAGGTGGCAAACTCTGCTTAGTGCTGAGAAGGAAAAATGAGAAAATAAGAGGGGACAATGGCTAACCTCCTGGAGACTTTCCAGGTGACAACTGTTCAGATTAGAAATACAAGTATTAAGTATCCAGCAATCAAGAGCCTCAACTCACAATATCTACATTTGCCGGGTCTGGCAAATACCATGTACTAGCTGTGTGACTTTAACAAGTCATTTCAACTTTCTTCCTTTCTTTCTCCTCATCTGCAAGATAGTGAGAATGGTAGGTATGTTACCAGGTGCACACTAATACATGCAAAGCACTTGTCCGTGGCTGACTCAAACATTCATAGTCACCCACATAAGAGAGCCTGGCACGTAATAGGACTAAAATGATGTTAGGTACTTTCATCATCGTCGTCACTGTATCATCATTACCACCACCCGAATTAAGTTCCACAAGGGCAGATATTTTAGTCCATTCTGTTCATAGACATTTCCTAGCACCTAGAAGAGTGCCCGGCATACAGCAGGTGCTCAAGAAATACTTCCTGAATGAATGATTAATTATGCCTGTCAGTGGGGAGTCCTTATAAAAGTGGTGACTTCTCCCCTATATGGCATATAGATTCCAAGCTCAGTCCCAATGCCCTTCCCCTCACACACGCCTGCTCTCCTCAGCAAGCCGCCAAGCCTTGTGCTCAGATCTGGAACGCAGGTGTGGGTTAAGGGCCCACGGGTAACCTAGGAGACAGGTGTTTCAGAGAGTTGCTGAGGGGAGAAGTCACAGGGTAAAAAGATAAGGAAAGGATGGGTGGGGAAGATGTGGAGCAGCAGATCTCAAAGAGAAGAGCAATTTGATGCTCTAGGGCAGTGGTTCTCAACCTGTGGGTCACGACCCCTTTGTAACCATGGAACTACATCCTGCATATCAGATATTTACATGATGATTCATAACAGGAGCAAAATTACAGTTATGAAGTAACACCGAAAATAATTTTATGGTTGGGGGTCACCACAACATGAGGAACTATATTAAAGGGTCACAGCCTTAGGAGGCGTTAGGAAGGTTGAGAGCCACTGCTCTAGGGGAAGGAGGTCAAGATCACAGGAAAGACTTTTTTGTCTAGACAGAGTCTGGCTCTGTCGCCCAGGTTAGAGTGCAGTGGTATCATCATAGCACACTGCAGCCCCAAATTCCCGGGCTCAAGCGACCCTCCTGCCTCAACCTCCACGTAGCTAGGACCACAGACATGCACCCCACACCTGGCTTATACACACACACACACACTATATATATATATATATGTGTGTATATATATATATTCTAAATATACATATATTTAGAAAAACAGGGTCTTGCTATGTTGCCCAGGCTACAAGAAAGATTTTTAAAGGTACAGGAAATGTTGAACATGCTCCTCAACTAACATAAAGGTTATGGGGGAGAGGGAAGATGAGAAACTTAAACACAAAAATTATAGCAAAAGAGCTCATGTTCTTAGAAATACAATGGTAACTGACGTGCCAAACAGTCAAGAGAACGTAAGATCTTATTAAGGCAGTTACTTTAAAACGATGTACTGAGGCACACTGCTATGCCATGAGTGTGCCTGAAAATTTTTAAAGATCGGGCAGCTCCTATGGCTCAAGGAGTAGGGTGCTGGCCCCATATACCAGAGGTGGTGGGTTCAGACCCAGCCCTGGCCAAAAAAAAAAAAAAATTTTAAAGATCATTAATTAAATTATTCAAAAGAAGTTTAAAGCGTAGTAAGTATATATATATATATTTTTTGAGACAGAGTCTCATTATGTCGCGCTCAGTAGAGTGCTGTGATGTCACAGCTCACAGCAACTGCAAACTCTTAGGCTTAAGTAATTCTCTTGCCTCAGCCTCCCAAGTAGCTGGGACTACAGGCACCCGCCACAATGCCCGGCTATATTTTGTTGCAGTTGTTTAGCTGGCCCGGGCCGGGTTTGAACCTGCCACCTTCAGTGTACGTGGCTGGCGCCGTAACCACTGTGCTGAGCCTGTATATTCTTTTTTCTACTCTTTTTTTCGATCAACATAATTTAAGTGTGCCATGGAAGTTTAACTACAGGTTCAAGTGTGCCATGAGATAAAAAAAAGGTTGAAAAATACTGTCTAAAGGCAGTTCCTCACAAAACGCAGTAAAGGTGCTTGTACTACCAGCAGCACAAGGAAAGATTACTTTTTAAAATTACATTCTCCTAACACACATTAAAAAATATATAACTGATCTATCAAGTCTGGGATTTCACATACATTGCCCTTCTTAGGGCAATGCTACCCCGAAGAAAAGGAAACCATTGTAAAGTCAATTTAAAGACAAAGCATTTATGGGGCGGCGTGTGTGGCTCAGTCGGTAAGGCGCTGGCCCCATATACTGAGGGTGGTGGGTTCACACCCGGCTCCAGCCAAACTGCAACCAAAAAATATCCGGGCGTTGTGGCGGGCGCCTGTAGTCCCAGCTACTCAGGAGGCTGAGGCAAGAGAATCGCTTAAGCCCAGGAGTTGGAGATTGCTGTGAGCTGTGTGAGGCCACGGCACTCTACCGAGGACCATAAAGTGAGACTCTGTCTCTAAAAAAAAAAAAAAGACAAAGCATTTATGATAGTAGATAGTATAAAAGAGGCAGGGTTTTTTGTTGTTGGTTTTTTTTTTTAAAGACCAAACAGGCGCAGGAGTGACTAATATTTGGGCAATTTGAGCAAGGCTATTATTCTTGTACAGTCTGAATTTTGAGCTAGAGAAGTTGACACCAGCGCCTTGGAGCGCAGCAGGAAAATCGTAAGCCTCTAGAGGTATCCTAGTGGTAAAGGCCATTACCAAACCCCCAGTGGCCTCCTCAGTGACACCCTCAGGTGTTTAATGTCATCAACCTCTTGGGCATTCGTCTGGGAAAGCCAAGCAGTAAAAGAGGAAGCTCCATGGTTTTGTCTCTCACTTCTCTGCTTTTGATTTTAGACCATCTCAGACGCATACACAGCAACAGAACGCAATGGGACTTTTTTAGAGATAAATGTAATACCTGAGCACCCCGTTTCCAAGGACTTTCCGCCTTTTCCTTTTCCTTTCGTAAGCTGCTGACTTCTTCCTACTTGATTTATTCCTGGCTTAAGCTCTGCCTCAGTAAAGGCAGCATTAAACACCTGGCATGTTTCATGATTTGAACACAAGCAAATGTCACAGAGGAGAGGCTCTTGGAGGTTTTTGTTTGTGGGGCACCACACCTTGGGAGTTCTAAAGGGAAAGGCCAGAAGGTCTTTTATGTCACCGTGAAAAACTGCAACCAGAGCTGACACGTAGAGAAAGTGCCTGAGACCACTAGTTAGTCCACCCAGATTGCTCTCCTAGCCTCCCTTGCACTGAGGTGCGGCCATGTGACTAAGTTCTCTCTAATAGAGAGTAGGCAGAAGTGATTGGTGCCACTTTCAAAACCAAAAACTTTTAACAAGCAGCTTGTGCCTCCTCCACCCTCTGAATATAGAGATAAACAAGGTCTGAGGGATTAATGGAGCCATATAAGACAAAAGGAACCTTGTCCCTTAATCACCATATGGAGAGAGTGGGTGGGGCCCAGAGAGCTCCTCTTAGACTGTCAGCAAATGAAAACTGAACTTCTGTTGGGCCTGAGCCAGTAGACACTTGGGGGGCTGTGGGGCTGTGTGTTGCTGCAGTTGAATCCATCCTAATGAAAGGAGCTTAGGTGCCCTGACTGCCACACAGATTAACCAAGCCTATTTTGGGTATGGGGACAGGGAACAAAGAGACATTCTGAGATTTTCAGCTACTCCTTCCCTTCTCTGCACGGTTCGCTCATTGTTCAGACACAGCCCGAGTCCCTTGCTCCTGGAAACCTTCACTCACTTCAACTATTGCAAACCCCACTCTCACAGGCTCCCACTTCGCATGACAAGTTATCACAGTTGAGTTGCATTTTACATCTGCGAGAATGATTTTTTTTGTTGTTTAATATTTATACCCTCTTGGCGTTTTAAAGTATGCATTTTGAAAGTCATAGAAGCATGCACTGAAGATGCATGCATTGCATTGTAGGTAAATTTTATCTTTAAAATGATCATCAAAAAATATTGAATTCTGGCTAAATGATATACATGCTGAACAGTTTGGGTGTAAAGGGTACAGATGCCTGCAGCTTGCTCTGAAATGCACTAAAAATGGGTTGATGGGGGATGGATAGATGAAGAGACATGTGGCAAAAACAGTCAAATGTTATTTGTGGAATCCAGGTGGTGGGTATTACAGATGTCGAGCGCAGCATTCTTACAACTTTTCTGCACTGTTAAAATTTCATAGTAACACAATGAGGGGAAAAGTTCAGTGAGAGCAGGGGCGACGAGTATATTACCTAAAGGGAATTAGTTTCTATACTACACATTTTATATTACTAATCATAATGTTCTGTGATTTGCTTTTATTTGTACTGGGTATTATGTCATGAAAATCTTTCTTATGATGTTAGATAGTGTGTGTCAGAGAGAGAAAAAGAGAGAGAGCAGAAAAACTATTTTTTTTAACATATCATAGATACCATTATGTCTTTAAGTTTCACATTATTAATGAACATTTGAGCTATTTTCTTTTTTTCTTTTTCCTGTTTCCAATCATTTTCCAGTAAATTTCATTTAACATGGACCTTTTGTAGGTTGGTTTTGAGGTTCTTCTAACCCACGTTAGGGTTAGATCTGTGTCCAGTGCAGCACACCAGTCGCCTCCTCCAGCCCCATCCGATCTCCTCCAGCCCGCCCAGGACACACAATTTAGCAGGTACCCTCCTCAGGCAAGAGTCACAGGTATAAGAGAATAAAAAAGCCTCCATTCAAACTTCCCAGCATAACTTTTTAAAAAGACTTGGATCCTACAAATCATTACCAGTAGCAGCATAAAGTCTCAGAAAACAAGCTATGTTAGCATTAATTAATGGGTGTGTAAGGCAGCACATCAGTATTGGAGGAGTCAAGTCTGTTTTGCAGGGAAGTTTATTTAAGCTGTGTATATACTTCATCGGGTACTTCATAAGGTAAACTCCTATAATCCATCAGGACAGTTCATATCTGCCCAGTTTATATATGTGCAGCATAATTCTTTTTTTTATGCAGTTTTTGGCCGAGGCCGGGTTTGAACCCGCCACCTCTGGTATATCGGGCCGGCACCCTACTCCTTTGAGCCACAGGCGCTGAAGGAAAGCACTACCAAATCCAAAAAGGGATAGGGGGGACCAGCCATGTAGCAGCACCTCTCGCCCCCTACCATAAGAATGTGACCTTTTGTAACTGTTCTAGGAAATAGCCCCGGGCTGAAGCAGATAACCGGTAACAGGTTCTGAGAAAAAAAAAAACTAAGCAAATGTTTAACTGCTGATCTTATCTTAAGACAGATGAGTAATGAACCAGAGTTCTTATCTGAAAAAGCCCCTGCTATGTCTACTACCCCTCCCTACTTTGTGGTTTTTGCCTTTATAAGCTTGTAAAACCTGCTGTTCAGGGCTTGACTCCTCTGCTCCTAAAAGAGTTGCGAGTTAAGCCCCAGCATGCTGGAATAAAATCCTCTTGCTGATTGCATCAGGTGCCATCTCTTGTGGTTGATTGGGGTTGTCGTCCTTCAGGACAGAGTGGGGGGTCCTGCCCCAAGTCTTTCAACGCCACCCTGTGCAGCATAATTCTAACTCCAGCAATCATCTGACAACCGCAGAGGTTAAATTTGTAAAAGGTGCAGAGGTGGGCGAAGTTCAAATTAGAAAGTCAAGGAATCATAAATATAGAGGATTAAAGATAACACTATGAGAAGCCACATTAAATAATACATGAATAATATATTGGAATGCTCTGTACTGTAAGTTCTAGAAGGCATCGATCTTGAAGTAAGCAAGATACGGCAACAGTCCCTGCTCTGGTAAGATAATCCTTCTGCATAAACAACTTCACCTGTTCAGGAAAATGAACTCTCCAAATTGTTCTTCTTTTTAAAGTTTTTGAAACAGGGATGACTGGTTTGGAACTCACACTCTCTTTCTCCCTTGTTTCATTTTCACAGGTCTTAGCTCCTATCATTCCCTAGTTGCTTAACAAATTATAAGGGTGCTTAAGAGCATGTTTTTCTGGGCCAGATCTGATACAGTGGATGTGGGAGAGGGAAAGTGTAAACAGAATACCCTAAGGGTTCATCTCTTTCATCTCAAATATTTGCATCTGTGTTCTTCTGTTTAAGGGGATTGATCTATAGATCTAGTCAGACTGCAAAATGTACAAAGAAGGCATTCAAATATAAAACCTGCATTAATTTAAAACCTTAGTTGGTAAAACTAGAGTTGCAAAGGATTACTATATGTTTTAAAGGATCACAGAGGTGTTTGTTATTCTATTTTGCTTTCATGACATACTGTTGTTTTCATCTATGATTTATTTGATGCTACATCTCCAGTCTGGAATGGAACTCTCAATTATTATAACAGTTTCCATGGAAACGTATGATCTATTCTCTCTCATTCTCTCACGGTTCCCCAATGATCCATTTTCCCACCACTCCACACCCCCCCACACACACACCCCAACTCCAATCCCTTCCATAAGGCCTTCTGAAACTTTCATTCCTCCATTCCTCTAACCTATATTGCTAAGTGATCAAAAATATGTGCATGGTACGCTAACTTCTGAGTTAACAAGGACAAGAATAAAAATGTTAAATTAGCAGACAGAGACAGGAAAAATACAAATTAAATTAACAACTGTGTTCACACTGAGATGGCAGCTGCAGCAGGGGGTCACAGGAAGATGTGAACCTGGGTGAGCACAAGACTTCACAATGTTCATCCTTTTAATATAATTTTAATTATGAGCCATGTGTATATACCGCTTATTAGAAATAAAATTTAAACTTTATAAAACTTACTGAAGCCTCAACTTATTAGAAACCTCTTTTTTATTTAGGCCACTTTCTTCCCCATCATCAGGAAACTGCTCTAGCTTTGAAATCTAAATATTCCTCCTAATATTTTTAATACCTTGGCATTATCTATTTGCTTTTCATCCCTAGACTTTTAAACTCCTCTTTCACCAGATAGTCAATGACCATCTTCCTGCTAGACTTCTTCCCTACCCAGTGTAGATACCATTTTCATTCATTTATTCAACACACTCTTCCTGAGCACCTGCCATAGGCCAGGCTCTGTGGACCTGCAGTGGGCATCTCTCTCCCCAGAATCCTTAACTCCCTTGGGTCCATAACCTTCTGTGTAGAGAGCGGGCTGTGAGATGGCACAGCCCTCACAGCCTGGGGAACATTCAGAGAATGAACCCCCAACTGCTTCTCCTCCGGTCCCGAAACAGCCATGTTCCTTTCTTCATGCTCCCTCTGCCAGAAGTCACATAGCTCTTTCTCTGTCCATTTAACTATGCAGAAATCCTTGAGATCCCTCCCTTCTTTCTCCTTGTCTTATGCTAACAAAGTTAAGTAGTAACCTTCAGGTCGCATAGTTCTTTCTTTTGTTTTGTCAACTATGCTGAGATCCTTATGATCTTGCCCTTCTTACTTCTTGTCACATATTAATGAAGTTGAGCAGAAACCATTAACAAGATGGTTTGTCTTTGTTAAAGGCATTTACATTTTCCTATTGTACTATAAGACCCAAACTGTCTTTTGTTTATGCTGTTTCCCCATATTGCCTATGCTACCTCCCCCTTAGAGCTACTAGCGAAAACCACTGCCAACTGCCTATTTTCTAACCTTAGGGATCTCAGGACTGCTCAGCAATCTTATTGGGTATCCTTACTTTTTACTACCATTCCATACCAAGGATCTTTAAACTCTGGACCATCAACTTAGATCCCTTATTCCATCTCAGCAGATAACCTTACCACTCACAGAAAAAAATCCATACATTCACAGCCATCTGATCTAGAAACAGAATAAACACAATTCACAGACATTGGAACACAGCAGTGGGGACCAGGACATAGAAGATCCCTACTCTTGGGTTTTTTTCTTTTCTTTTCTTTCTTTGTTTCCTTTTTTTTTTTTTTTTAAGATGGAGTCTTACATCTTGTTTTGTTGCCCAGACTGGAACAAAGTGGTACAAATATAGCTTACTGCAGCCTCAAACTACTGGGCTCAAGCAATTCTCCCACACCAGCTTCCCAAGTAGCTGGGACTACAGGTGGGCACCACCATGCTTGGCTAATTTTTTTTTTTTTTTTTTTTTTGTAGAGACAGAGTCTCACTTTATTGCCCTCAGTAGAGTGCCATGGCATCACACACAGCTCACAGCAACCTCCAACTCCTGGGCTGAAGCGATTCTCTTGCCTCAGCCTCCCGAGTAGCTTGGACTATAGGCGCCCGCCACAACGCCCAGCTATTTTTTGGTTTGCAGTTCAGCTGGGGCTGGGTTTGAACCCGCCACCCTCCGTATATGGGGCCGGCACCTTACCGACTGAGCCACAGGCGCCACCCATGCTTGGCTAATTTTTAAAATTTTTTGTAGAGATTATGTTGCCCAGGTTGGTCCCAAACTCTTAGCTCAAACGATCCTCCCATCTTGATCTCCCAAAATGCTGGGATAATAGGGATGAGGCACTATGCCAAGTCCTCTTATTGAACTTAGAAAGGGAAGATGGACCAACCAACCAAAAAAGAAACAAGTAAAGTATCACCCAGTTCATGGGGGTTGTGGAGAACCAATGAGTGGCTACTTTGAGCGGGTGGTCAGGGAAGACCCTTCACAAGAGGTGAAGTCTAAGTTGAGATGTGAATTACAGGAAGAAACCAGCCACTCAAAAAGTGGGGGTGGGGAGTGGGGAACAACATCACGAAAGCTCTCAGGGAAGAGGGAGCCTTGTGTGGTTCAGTAACCCAAGAGCCACTATCGTACCCAGAACACAGCAGGTGATGAGAAGAAAAAGAAGAAAAGTCAAGCAGAGGACAGGGGCTGATATATGCCTAGGACATAATATAGAATTGATTCTAATCACAGTGGGAGTGCATCAGAGAAGGGTTGAAGCAGGGAAGTGCCTTGACCTAATGTGAGCTTTACTTACATGCCTACTTATGGCTAAGTAGACAATATATTGATTATAAGTAACAAGAGCGTGGAGGGGGTGGGGAGCCAGTTAGGAGCTTCTGCAGTTGTCCAGGTGATATTAGATGAGGGTTGCATGTGGCTTAGTGATGACGGCGAGCTTAGTGAATGCATGATATGCTTTGAAGGAGGTGCTAGGGTTCACCGGTGGATTGCACATGAGAGCAGCAGGGAGGACGAGAAGGAAAGAGAGGGAGCTCAAGGATAACTTCCAGATTTGGGGCTTAAGCCAAGAGATGGGGAAGGAATTTGTATTTTTTGCACACCTGAGTTCATGGTATGAGATTTATGCTAGACATCTTTATGGTCCACAAAGGGATTAAAAGACTCAAAACAACAGTAAACAAGTCAGGAATACTTAAAACACAGTCTCAATTCCAGTAGAACAGTCTCTCACGGTGTCTATAAAAGCATCTAGAATCACTCTATGAGTCTCAGGGTCATCTTTCCACTGTGCTGCTGTTTGAAAGGAACTGTTTCCTTTCTTGGCTGCTAGGTTAATCTCTTCCAAAAGGCAAATCTGATCATGTCACTTCTCCGTTTAGAATCTTTCAATGGCTCCCCATTGTGCTATGAATAAAATCCAAATTCCTTCTCATAGTTCCTAAGGCTTTGCATCATCGGGCCCTTGCTTACCTCTGCAATGTCGCATCCTACAACTCCCTCCTGCTCATGGCATTTTGGCCCCAAATACCTTCTGATGACACCAAGAATGCACCAAGCCTGACCTCAGGACCTTTGCAGATGCTGTCCTTGCTGCTGAGGATATTCTTTGCTAGCTTTTTGAAAGCATAGCTGGTTCTTTCTTATCCTTTAAGTCTTAGCTTAAATGTCACCTTCTCAGACAGCCTGAGTGGGTCCTCTTTTGATCTGTTTGTGACAAACAGCAATGTGCCTGACTTAGATGTTCCTTCCGAAGCAGGTGCATCCATCAAGTCATACTGTACCTTGCCAAAGCTGCCTTTCCCCAGCACCATCAGGAAGTTAAAATCCGTCAGTTTCATCCGGTCCCTGTTGCCATTGTTGTCAAACTTGGATATGGTGTTGGTCGTCTTTTCTTCTGGAACCTTGGTTCCCTGGCCAATCTTGGCCCTCTGGAGGAGGAAGCACACAGAGAACTTTACTGTGGTTTCAGGACGCCCGTGTGGGACGACGCGGACACACTGGGAGCTGCGGTTCCTGCAGCCCAGGCATCCCATCCACAGCAAAAGCACAACCCACATCCTCGGCTCTGCAAGCCTGAAGCCTGGAGGCCATCCAGGTACCTCCATCTCCCTTCATGTCATATCCATCACTAGGAACTGTCACTTTTCCCTCCCAGCTGTCTCGAGAATTCATTTACTTCTTTCCAACTTCCCTCCACCCCACCTGCCATCATGGCTCACCTGGACAATCTGCACTGAATCCCTTCACACTGCACCCCACCCCCCACGAGCTTATCCAACCAAGTCAACTCCTGCTTAAAACGTGTCAGTAGCATCCCATTGTTTTTAATATAAAGATCAAAGTATTTTCACTGGCGTCTAAGATCAGGCCCTACCTGGCTCTCCAACCTCATAACTTCTGGGTCTGTCTTCCCTGCAAATCAGCTTCGTTCTCCTTTCACTGCCCAGATGGTCCAGGCTCCTCCTGCCTTTGGACCTGCTGCTGCCTGCATGGCTCTTCTCTTCCCCTCTCCATGCTAGCTACCCACGCTGTCTCATTCTAACTTCCTCCGGGAGGCCTTCCTTGATGTTATCTGAAGTAGGTTTCCTCTATCCGCTTCACTTCCCATTAATATTAGACAACAGCTGTTCGCTTGTTTCCCTCCAATAAACTGGAAACTCTACAAGGACAGGGAGTATTTCTAATTCACCGCAATTTTCCTGATGACTAGCATAGTTCCCAGCTAAATATCTGTTGAATAAATGGATGAGTGGGGCCCATGTTTGTCCTCAGTGCAGAGGCTGCCTGCCTTGAGCAGCAGGATTGGGGCTCAGAGGGGCAGTAGATGCTCTGGGATAAGAAGAGAACAGGAGGCCAGGAGCCTGAGACCCACAGCCACAACTTTCACCTCTAGCGGAGAGAAAACTGTGGAGCTAAAAACTGGGGTTAGAACCCTGATTCTGAGGTGGGTCAGCTGTGTGGCCCTGAATAGGTGGCTCATGGTCCCCCTCTGCCCACACATCCTGTACCGTCCTGTCTCCCTCTCAGTCCTCCTTGCTGTTCGCTGAGCGCATGGAACAAGCTCTTGCCCCTGGGCCTTTGCACCTGCTGTTCCTTTTGCTTGGAATAGTCTTTCCCCAAGAGCCTCATTATCTCTGATAAAAGTCCTTCCTCGATACTATTATGAAACCAATATATCCTCACCTACACATCCATATAAATGATAAAACACAACTATAGTCCAGAAAGAAGGAGAAGAGAGGAAGGAGAGTGGAGGGGAGGAGGAGGACAGGAGGGAAGGCATTTGGTGGGACCTCACCTATTTTGCATAATGCAACGGTTTGGTGGGATCTCACCTATTTTAGATAATGCAATGGTTTCAAAACTATTAAGAGTATAGTAGAAATGTCTTCCCACAACAAATAAGTGAGATGATGGTTATGTTAATCAGTCTGATGTAAGCATTCCACCTTGTGTATCAAATCAGCACATTGCTCCCCATAATTGTACACAGTTATGATTTAATTTTTAAAAAGTCCTTCCCTGAACATCCTGCGTAAAACTGCTCTCAGCAATCTCCACTCCCCTTACTCGATTTTCTCCTGATCACTTCTCACCATCTCACAAACCATATGTTTACCTGCTTCTTGATTTAATATCTTTCTCCTCACAGCAGATCATAAGCTCCCCGAGGGAAAGGGTTTGGTCAGTTTTGTGTTCCCCTGGTACCTAGAGCAGTGCCTGGTGCAGAGAAAGCACTTACTTGCATTTGTGAATAAGCCTTTCTAGACTTGGTCCCTTTTTCAAGACATTGGAGAGAATGACATTATGCATCATAGAGTTGTTAGCGCCCTTCCTGGCACACAGCCGATGCTCGGTGGACAGAAGCTATCATTATTGTTATCTTTCGAAGACAAGGAGGTAATGAAAATCTTTTCTGGGTCTTGAATATCAAGGAAGATTAATTCATTCAAGGAATACTTACTGAGTGTCTGCTATGTGCCAGGTGCTGAGAATACATCAGGGAGCACGATAGAAGCCGATGCTCAAAAAGTGTGCGTTCTAGCCAGACTGGGTCCTCCACTGTGTGTCCCAAGTTATGCTGGAGTTATCCAGGTAGAGAAAGCAGTCTGGGCAATAGGAGCAGCATTTACGGAACAGAGGAAGATTTGTTTGAGGAACTAAACACTGGTCATCTGGAGCACTAAGTGCAAGGTGGATGTGGTATAGAAGGCAGCGGAAAGGTGAGAAGGGCCTTGCAAACCACGTTTGGTTTGGACTGCTTCTGAGCACGGCCAGCAGCTTCTGGAAGGTTTTGAGCAGAGCTGGGGTGCGATCACACTACATGTAGACGATCACTGGGTGGAGTGAATAGACTCATTTGAAGAAAGTGAGTCTGAAGACCACGAGGAAGTGATTTCAGTTTTCAAGAAGAGAAAAGGTGGAGTCTGTCCTTAGATATGTGCAGTGCAGAAGGATGAAGGGAGTCTGCTTGGGGGATAGATGTAGCACAGCTGGGTGGGAGACTGGAGGAAGGAGAAGGGATGCCAGCGTGAAGGATGGCTCCCCAGCTTCTGTTTTGGGGGAACTAGGGGAAGACGGTGGTTCTTTCCACTGAGATAAAAAGTGGAAGAGGGCAGAGCACAGAGGACCAGTGTGGTGGCTCCTGCTTGTAATCCTAGCACTTTGGAAGGCTGAAGCGAGAGGATCACTTGAGACCCGGAGTTCAAGACCAGCCTGGGCAACATAGTGAGACCCCTGTCTGTACAAAAAGTAGAGAACTTAGCCAGGCATAGTGGTACACACTTGTACTTCCAGCTACTCAGGAGGCTGAGGCAGGAGGATGGTTTGAGCCCAGGAGTTTGAGGTTGTAATGGGCTATGATGGTGCCACTGCACTCTAGCCTGGGGCAACAGAGCAAGACTCTATCTCAATAACAACAGAACAAAAGTGAAAGAGGAGGAGCAAGTTTGGAAGCACGGTCAAGAGGGTGGGTAGAGATGGCCACTCTGATTTCAGGCATGTTCAGACCCCCCCTCCCACGGTGGCTTCTTCCTCTTTGGGTACATGGTCCCCCATCATTAGGAGACCATGGCTAACAAAGCATCCACCATTTTTCTCCTTTTGTAAATCATGTTTTAAAAAATTGAGGTGAATACAGTGAAAGACATGAATCTTAAGTGCACACAGTTCCATGACTTTAGACAACTGCATACACTCCCATAACCCAAACCTCAAACAAAATACAAAACATTTCCATTGCCTTCCAAAAGTTCCCACTCAATCCCTCCCTCCCAGGAAGGCGGTCTCTGTTCTGATTCCTATCCCCGTAGGTCAGTTTTGTCTGTTCTTGAATTTGATCTAAACAGAATTATAGAGTGTGTATTCTTTTGTGTCTGGCTTCTTTCACTCATCAGAATGTTCTTGACATTCATCCACCTTGCTGCATGAATCAGTACTTCACCCTCTGTATCGCCGAGGGGCACTCACTGTTTATGTTTATCCACTCTCCTGCTTACGGGCATTGGAGTTGTTTCCACTTGCGGCCTCCTAACAAAGCTGCTGTGAAACACACTTCATCAGGTTATTCTGCAGGAAGATACGTGGAGATTTAGGTGTCTCTGGGACAACCAGGAGGCATAAGCCATTATAGATGTGGATTTAGAACAGAACAGATTACTGAAGACAGAGATTTGGGGGCTATAGGCCAACAGGGTAGTGTAGAGACAGAGTTTCAATTTATTGCCCTCGGTAGAGTGCCGTGGCGTCACACAGCTCACAGCAACCTCCAACTCCTGGGCTTAGGCGATTCTCCTGCTTCAGCCTCCCGAGTAGCTGGGACTACAGGCACCTGCCACAATGCCCGGCTATTTTTTTTGTTGCAGTTTGGCCGGGGCTGGGTTTGAACCCGCCACCCTCGGTATATGGGGCCGGCGCCCTGCTCACTGAGCCACAGGCGCCGCCCGCCAACAGTGTAGTTAAAACTATGAGATAATCTTATGTGCAGTGCAGAGCCAGCCTAGGACAGAAGGTGTCCTGCTCTTCTTGGCGCTCTCCTGACCCCCGAGTTTTGCCCAGGCTGGCCTGATCCAAACCCATGCCTCCTCCTCTTCCCACAGCTAACTGCTTTATTCCTCTGTCTCCCACTTTTTTCCTCTTTCTTTCTTTTTTTTGTTTTGACAGTGTCTCACTTTGTCGCCCTTGGTAGAGTGCTGTGGCATCCTAGATCACAGCAACCCCAAACTCTTGAGCCATCTTCTTGCCTCAGTTTTTCATTTTTAGAAGAAACAGGGTCTTTGCTCTTGCTCAGGCTGGTCTCAAACTCATGAGCTTAAGCAATCCACTTTCCTTGGCCTCCTAGAGTGCTAGGATTATAGGCCAGGCCTCCCACTTTCTTTAGATCCCAAGGTAGGACTCATCAGGTTACATACTCCATTCTCCAGGCCGTGAAGGTCTAAGTCCTAACTGTCCTGGTCCCCAGCTTCCATCCCAGCTTTTCCTGCCCATCCACCGGCAGGTCCCAGCCTGCACATCCAGCGAAGCATGAGTGTGGAGTTCAACTCCCCAGTTTCTTCATTTGACTTTGCTCAGTGAACTGAGACAAGGAAAGAATGTTTTTTGTTGTCTCTAGGGGTTGTTTTTTTATTTTTTTCTGTCCTCCAAGGAAGCAACAAGTGGCTAACAGCTTCATCTCTCAGCCCTGCAAGCTCCTTTCTCTCCTCTGAATTCGGGGCTAGTTGCCCTCTTTCCTTACTTTATCTCAGTTTGCTTTTATAATGTTTCTCGTGGGCATGTTAATTAACTTCTAGAATCTAGATCAGAAGTCTAATAACCCATTTGGTCTGGTCTGCACAGTGTTTGTATTATGTTAATATTTAATTAGCTGCCGACTGTTGGAAATCAGGACATGTCTTATCAAAACCCAGACTCCTAGCTTCTTCTGAAGATGTAGATATGGCGACACTAGGTGACACTGTCTCCCCCTTGTTATCTGCTGGCTTCTGAAAACATCTGGTTGTGTGACTCCTGATACAGCAAGTCTTCAGAGGATGAGAACACTGTTCTCTGTCCTTCCAAACATCCCGTCGGTCCAAAGAGCCCCGTGCCTAGCACATATTCCATCAGAGAGTGAACACTGGAAGATCAAGGCCCAAATAAAAATTGTCCTTTATCTTGCTGGGTCAGCTAGGCCTGCAGAAACAGGAAACCTTAATGTATACCTGTTTACACCTGCAATTTAGAGCCCTTGAACTCAGTGTTCCAAGAGAAAGAAAGAAAACTTTTGAGCAAAGAGTCATACCACTCTCCAGACATCACTAGGGTACAGTGGAGGTGTCCTAGTATTCTGACTCCAGGCTCCATCTCGGATGTTAAATGCTGTCCTGGCTTAAACTACAGAATCCTCTGCCACCCCTACTCCTCCAAGGAGCTATTACGGCACTCCCAGCTACCTACCAGGGGAGGCAAAGACCTCTGAAGGCTAAAAGGCCCTGTAGATTCTCCCTCAGCCCCAGGAGCCCTTCCAACACCGGGAAGGAGCATGTTCTGAGCTTTTTTTGTCAGGGGAGCTGATAATGATAACAATGGTACCAGGACCTAACATCTGAATGCTCATGACCTGCCAGACACTTCTCTAACTGCATTACGTCATTCCAGCCCCACATAACCTTATGAGAGAAGAAGTGCTATAATCCCCCATTTTACAGAGGGGGAGTTGAAAACTCAGAGAGACAAAGTGACTTGCTTACAGCCACTCAAGCAAGGGAGTGTTAGAACTGAGATCCCAATCCCGGGAGCCTGGCGCACCAGCCAGTGCACTTAGCCTCTGGGCTACATGGCACGGATGTGCCCCTGGTGTTCCACCAAGACCCACCAGCATGCTCCTCCCCACTCCTGGAGCTGCTCACAGCACACATCTGTGATGCTACCTGTCAGCTTAGTTTCTGGCTGCAGGAACATGCAGAGCCCACAAACAGGACACGCTGGAGGTGCTGGTGAGTGAATTCCCTTAGGAACAGCTCTCAATCCACGATGGGAGGGGAGCTGGCAGGTGACACCTCAGCTTCCTGCCCCTTGGCTGGGAAGCTCAGATGTCTTCCTTCTATGCTGATTCCCAGAGTTCTCCAGCAGGATCAAACTCCAACTGCCCACAGCAGGAACTGCTTTTATAATACTCACTTACCTGGTTTCCTGCCTTTTCTTTCCTCACTGTCACCCTACCTGTGGTGCTGCCAGGATCATCTCCCAAATAAACTTACCTGCACTTGAATCTTTACCGTCTGTCTCTAGGGAAACTCAAACCAGGACAATAACCAGCTCCAGGAACTTGTCAAGTTACTTAGACTCCCTGGGTCTCAGTTTCCACATTTGTAAATGAAAATTGAGAGTAATAACAGTAGCTAACGTTCAAAGTTGTTATAAAATTAAACTATGTAAGTTAGTATTTGCAAAGCACTTAAGAGTAATAACTGGCACATAGCAAGCACTCTGTTAAATAAAATCTGAGGCTCTGACAAAGCCTTCATGGTTCATTCTGAACCCTCCCAAATGGAATCTTCTCCTGCCTGGCCCATTGGCAAGCCCACTGTCAGACTGAGAGCCCCCCGCCCCCAAACAGAGCCAGCTCTGATGTTCTGAAATACACCACATGTGGTGGTAACTGCACCAAGCTTTATGCTACCATGAAATTCTATTACCCCGATTCTAGCAGCTCGATTTTACCGTCATTCAGAATTCCTCCAGATAAGAGGCTTGAAAGTAATTTCTGAGTCATTCCCGGGTGCTAATTGGTTATTGCACAGGGATTACATTTTTCACCTTCAAGGTCAACTGAAATTCCTCCATGAGTCTGAGAAAAATTTTCAGTCTGCTGGAAACATTTTTTTTTTTTTAAATCAACAACTACAGTATGGAGTGATTATAATTCAGGCATAAAGAAGCATTTGCAGGCTCTTGCTGGAAATAAAGGGACACATTTTGTTGCATGCAGATAAAACAGCTCTTTCCTCCAAGCCAATTACTGACCCAGACAAATGTTCTGTTAATGTAGGAAATGTTTCCCTCGGTGTTCTGGGAAATGTCACCCAGGATGCCCCAGGACAGAAGAAATCATTTTGCCAAATAGAGACTTCGTTGTATGCAAGAAAATACTGGCCTTGGTTTTCCACCCATGATAGTACATTTCTAACACAGCCACAAATGGATACCACTTCATCAGAAAGTTGAGGAAAGAGATGTAAAGCGTTTTCTGGAGGAACTGCCTTTCTGTCCTGATTTTTTTATTAAATAGCATCCAGTTCTCAGCTCTACTTTGAGGAAAGGTCCTTTTACCAATTCACTTGGGCTTGAGCCCAAGACTGTGGCAATGACCTTCTATTATCAAGGTCACTGGAGAATGGCTGATAAACTCAAGGATAATGTGTTTATTCCACCTGTTCCCAGGAAGGGAGAACCCACTGTAACAGAACCATCACCATTGTCCAGGCTGTGTGAAGGACACGGGCTCAAGGTGAGGGACCTGGAATACTCTAGTGCAATTTCTATCAAGTTTAGGGCAAAACTAACATGGCTCTTGGGATAAATGCCCAGATCCTTGTCAGGCCAGTGCAGTCCTGTTACTGTGACCCTCACTCACTTGCCAGCCTTACCTTGGACTCTCCCTTTGGCTTTCTCTAGTCTATCCAAACTGGCCTCTTTCAGTCTCACATAGAGTCACCATAGGTCCTTTGCACATACTGATCTTGCTGAATTAAAGACTCTCCCCTTCCCTTTTACTTAAGTTCCACTGTTGTTTCTTCCACGACACCTTCCTTATCCTCTCAGATGATGTGACATTTCCCTCTTAGATGTTCTCAAAGTACTTGATGCCTTCTTCACAGAACTTCACAGGTTTTTTACAGATTTTTTCATTTGCTTATATAGTTATTTGAAGAATAACAACAACAATAATCCACTTTATTTTGGCTATGCAGTTTAATGTATTTTTTCAGAGTTAGTAGGCCATCAGAATTGATTTTCCACCAGACCCAGTATATTGAGTTGGTATGAGTAAAATAATGTGTTGTCTCCCCCGAATATTTTAAAATCACTCAATGCACATATAATGTCAACTCTCAAACCCATCTTCCCCCACATATTTTTTTCTGTAAAACAAGTGCCCTATACATCTGCTGCTCCCATAGCTGAAAATGGCATTTTATTTGTCCCCTCATAAGGGAAGGGGCTTCTCTCAGGTAGAAGCAGAGGCAGCTGTACAGCCCAAGGTCAGAGGCAAGGACTATCCACTTGATGGAATTGTTCTCTGGGAAGATCTACCCATGGGGAAATTCACAAAATCACCAGCACAATCGATTCCATTTGTCAACAGTATAGCACCATCCTGCCAACAGATCCAAATTCAGATCCTATCCATCAGCAAGCCTGTTTCACTCACCCTGCAAAATATCTATCACTACTCTGTACACTTCTTTCAGTATCATTGCTATACCATTCCTGTCCACAGCACCATCAAAACGATCTGGCCAGTGAATGAGTGCTGTCAAAGAAATGTTTAAATTTAAAAGAAGACAGGGAGGTTGAAATGATTTCACAAGACAGGGGACATTTAGTTGGGGTCTTGAAGGATAAATAGGAGTTTTCTAGGAGATGGAACAGCATCACAAAGGCTCAGAGTCATGAAAGATCTTGGTAGAAACCATGCCATAAATAGGAGAAACAGCACAGCCGCAGACCTAACTGGCTCCCACTGATGCAGAAAGAAGTAAAGAAACCTTACCTCAAATTTCTGCCTCAGTTCCTCATTCCCCTCGCTTCCTTCTGGCGGCACGGGGACATTGAAGTATTCACCTTCCTCCTGGCTCAGTAACTTAAACCTAGAGGGAAACAAGAAGGTAGGACAAATTCCATGACTCCATATTATTTTGTTGATTAGGATATAAACCATAGAAAGCTCCACTTAAAAAAATTGTTGAGGTTTTTTTTTTTTAGTTTAGTTTCATTTTGGTTTGGGGTATGTGTGGAGGGTTTGGGTGGGCTTGTAGCCAGGTACATTTTATATATATATATATATATTTTATATATATATATATTTATATATATATTTATATATATATATATTTATTTATTTATTTTTGCAGTTTCTGGCCGGGGCTGGGTTTGAACCCACCACCTCCGGCGTATGGGGCTGGCGCCCTACTCCTTTGAGCCACAGGCGCCGCCCTATATTTTTTTAACTATTCCATGGACATCAGAAAAAAATGTGTATTGTGTTTATAAGATGCAGAGTTTTCTCTCTCCACACAGCTGTTAGTTACATTATTTAATTACTGTATGTTTTTACTTATTTTTGTTCATGAAGTGCTTTCCTATTCTGAAAGAATGTCACAAAGCTTCCTCACTGTAAATGTAATCTTATCATGCTCCCTGAGTATTTATTTACACATTTCATCTTGTGTAGGTTGCCACCTTGCCATTCTGGCACTCAGCCGCATTTGGATGGCTATGAACTTGACTTTACGATGGTATTTTTCTCTGCAGAAATTTGCCTAAAGTGTTCTAAGTTCGACCTCTTGAGAAATGGTATCCCTTGGTGGTTAAGCATACGAGCCCAAATCTTACTTCTGTCCTTGCCTCCTCGGATAACTTAGGCTAAGTTGGTCGGGCTCTCTGAGCATCTGCTTCTCTCATCCATAAACTGGAATACAAGTCCCTGTTTCATAAAATTGCTGTCAAGTTAAAAGGTAATGATGCACGTAAAATGGTAAGCACTGCGCTTGGCGTCCAGCAAGTGTTCAATAAGCGGCATCATCATCGCTGTTACTACTGCTACTAATTTACTCTAATAAACATGATGGTTTCAGTTTGCTTCTTGACCACAAAGGTGTTTCCAGCTGGTAGAGGATAACAGCAAGGAAGGAAAAGGAACATTCTAACGACATTTTGAGTCATGGGGGATAAAAAGACCCCAAAACTCCTCACTCCCAAAGATAATCCCTAACACAAATCTACAATACTATTTTTCTCCATTCACAAACTTTAGGCAGCTTCCAAAAATAGGGGCCTAGGTGAGATGATTCAAAGCAGAGATGACAGTTTGAGCCTCTATGCCTCCACATTTACTATTCAATTCTCTTCTTCCAAATTTCCACAGAAATTACCAAAAGAAATATAAAAATAAGAGAACATCTGTATCTTTGCTGGAAATCAAGCAGAATGCTAAACACACGGCAGGAACTTCCAGAAATTTCTGCAAATTAAAGTAATAGAAAGAGAATCCAGAGCTGTGTTTGGGAAATTTTATCTATTCTCATGCTACTTGTGTGGATTTTGCTAAACTGCATATATATTATTTTGACTCAGTGCTTCTCATTAAAACATTCAATTTTTATAATAAATTCAGTTTTAAAGGACATTTTAGATCTCTTCTTAGAAAAGAAATCCAATATCTTTTGTTACAAGTAGGAAGTAGCTGTAAAAGAGAAAAAGCCCGAAAAGATAAACAAATGCAAATCAATGTTATTCAAATCCAAGTAGATGATGTTGCTTACCAAAAGCTCTGCGCTTAAAGCCTGCACCACCCACCCACCTTCCTTTGTAATGGGAGATCAGCAAAGAGCAAGCATTAAAAAGTGTTAAAGCTATACCAGAACACTCCAACACCTTCTCTTTCCGTAATCTGAAGAATTGAAGGAGTACTGACAAAAGAATAGCTTTCTCAGGGTACAACTCAATATTATTTATGCCCTAACTATCTACTAACTAAAGTCCTCTGGTTCATCCCTACAAGGTCTGAGAATAAAGGGAGGAAAAAAAAGAGCTGAAATTCTAAAAAGATAAATAAGTAAATAAAATCATTTGGGTTCTCATCTTTGAGAAAATACAGATGAAAGAGGGATTTACAAGATGTTATCAGTAAAGGGAACCCAAACAGAGCCCAACTAACAACCCTGGGTCAGACTGTCAGGAATTGGATGAGGGTCACCAACTCCTACCCATATTTGGGAGGTAACATGAAACGCCAGCTGGAATGGCTGGCAGGGGACAGTACACCACATGGTAAGTGAAGGATGCTGCCACTATATCCTCCAAATAAGGACACTCGGGCCAGTTCACAAAGAGGAACAAGGATCCCTTCTAACTTTGAAATGCACAAAATCAATTCCAGGAAGATGCCTGCCTCTCTCTCCAGGCAGTCAGGCTGCTGCTATGATCTGTCTCCAGCTGTCCCCCTCCCACATAAGTCAGGAAAAGGAGTCCTGATCTGACAAAGCAGAACTCCAAAAACAAAAGATCACAAAAGACTCCTTTCTCCCTTTATCTGAATATGAAAGATTAGAACAAGGACACTCATTTTTTCTGGGCTTACCCTTCTATAAGGATGGTCAAACAGAGAAAGATACCAGGATGTGTAAAAACATAGTCATTCAAACAAAAAGAACCAATGAGGAATCAGATGACAGTTAGTGAATCAGAGACAAAGTTGATAAATTATTCTGGCAATCTGCTTGATATTTATGATGTTAGAGTGGAGTTGAACTGAATGCTTTATATGCCACTAAGAAAAATGCATGCTGTTAAAATTGATATACAACATGAAAAGGAGGAATACTCCAACATATATGTCAGAAAAGCACATCAATATCCTTCTTATGTAAAAAGTTCTTATAAGTCAATGAGAAAATGGAAAATAGAGAATATAGCCATTTATATCATATCTTTCAAATTTGCAATACCAAATGATGGCAAGTGTGGATAAAACGAAAAGTTTTATACAACATTGAGAAGAATATAGATTGATCAGAAAACTGTAGGACATTTTGGGAAATACTTGAAAAATGTATATAATCTCAAAGCCATCAATTCCAGGCTTAGGAATTTATTAAGAAATAATTAAAGCTGTGCACAAATGTTTCACTACAGTTACATTTGTTGCAGAATTATTTTTGTACTTTATAGCATTGCAGACCTCATAACAAGAACATGATTCAATAATTGTGGCAGACCCATAGAATGGACCATATGAAGCTATTAAAAATGAAGTTGCCGGGCGGCGCCTGAGGCTCAAGGAGTAGGGCGCCGGTCCCACATGCCAGAGGTAGCAGGTTCAAACCTAGCCCTAGCCAAAAACCACAAAAAAAAAAAGGGCGGCGCCTGTGGCTCAAGGAGTAGGGCACCGGTCCCATATGCCAGAGGTGGTGGGTTCAAACCTAGAATCGCCTGGGCCCTGGAGTTGGAGGTTGCTGTGAGCTGTGTGACGCCATAGCACTCTACCAAGGGCGATAAGGTGAGACTCTGTCTCTACTAAAAAAAAAAAAAAACCTAGCCCCGGCCAAAAACCAAAAAAAAAATGAAGTTGCCCAAGATTAGGGAAAGACAGAGAAAAAGGTTCCTAATGCATGTTCAGGGGAAAAATACAGGCTACCAAACAGTAGGCACAGTAAGATTTCATTTTTATTTCATACATATACAGACACACATGTATACATAGACTCAAAATAGTGCCAATAGTGGTTATCTCTGAGCAATGGGATTCTGGATAGTATTTTATGATTACTTATTTATATTTTTCTAAGAATTATTCAATTAACTATAATGTCTAATACTTACTGAGTGCTTTTTACTAGTCATCAGGCACCTCCCTTATATGAACTAATTTGATGTCACAAAAATCCTGTGACATAATTACCATAATTATCTTCCAATGAGGAAACAAAGCACAGAAAGGCTAAGTAACTTGTCCAAGGGCACACAGCTAGCAAGTGGAGTAAAAATTCTAACCCAGGAAGTCCGATTCTGAAGCCTTAGTTATTTATTGTTTTGTTCTTTGTTTTTGTAATAAGACCAAAATGTCATTATCAGTAGGAATAAAAGAAAGCTTAAAAACATAATTTTAAGATAACAATGATTTAAGATGATAGTTATATGTTCAGAAGGAGAGGGGGAAAAAAAGAGTGAAATAGGAAAGAAGGAAAAAAAACACATTAGAAACAGACACATAGAGAATCACGGCGATTAGAACCAGATACATTAAAACATTTCCTTATGGGGGAAAAAAAATGACTTTCAGTTTTTCATTTTCTTTTTTTAAAAAAGCCAGTGCCATGCCACTTGTTATGCAAGACCAAGGGACATAGAAAGATGAAACACAAAATAATGGGGAAGGATCTGCTAAGCAAAAAGGATCTACCACTCTGCAACCAGAGAGGACTCCTTAAAAGGCGAATCAGATCTCATTCATTCCTTGGCTCCTCATGTTATTCAGCGTAGAGGGTGAAGTCCTCTCGCGGGATCTGCTAAGTGCCCCCCATCCCACCTCTTCATTGATCTCGCTCTGGCTGCACAAATACCTTACTGCTGCTCAAACTTCCAGGCACAGTCCTGTCTCAGGGCCTTTGCACTTGTCATCTCTGTCCCGGACACTCTCTCCAAGATATTCATAGGACTCACCCCTTCAGCTCTTCGGTCTACATTCCCTTTTCAGTGAATTCTTTCCTGAGCATTCTATAAAATCAGAATACCACTCCCCTCGGCATTCCCTATCCCCATTTCTTATCTGTTAATACTTTTCTAGAAAGCACTTATCGGCCTCGAACATGCTATGCTTTGTAATTGTTCATTTAAAAAGATTTGTTTCTTTTTCTCCAAATGGAAAGAAAACTCCACAAGGCCAAGGATTCTTGTCTGTTTTGCTCACTAGTGTTTCCTCGGCACAGCAGGTGTTCACTGTGTGTATTCAATGAAAGAGTAAATGCCGGCAACCAGGTAAAATTATAGGGAAAGGCATTAACAGCAACAAAGACAACTTTATGCCAGCATAGTTACAGCTGAAGAGTTATGTGGCTAATAATATAGCCACATCCATATAAGACAAAATCAATAGAAATAAAAAAAATTATTTTCAACAATTTTGCTGAGAGAAACTTAATAAGCACTATATATTTAGCTGAAGCAAACAAAAATATGAAGGCATAGAAGATCTGGATGTTATAGTATGAATAAATGTTAAAATGCACATCCTATAAATGGTAAATATGAATACCTTTTTATTAAAATGTTCACAGAATATTTAGCAACTTTGAACAAATACCCAGCTAAATTGAAAACAAAATAGAAAAGAAAAAAGAAAAAAAGAAAGAAAAGTACACAGGCCATGTTCTCTTATTAGAAAGCACTAAAACCATAATTGCACACTAATAATAAAAATTTAAATGAAAAGCTAATTCTAGAGGTTAAAAAAAATGCCTAAAGAAAAGCATATTACGAAGGAAATTAAAAACACAACCGTAGACTTGGAGGAAGCAATAAAACGCCAGAAGGTAATAAACCAAAACTTTGAGGAAATGTTTATTCCCTCGAATTTTTGTAGTTGTTCCTTACTTTGAAGAGCAGGGTAAGGTAAAAGGAGAAAAAGATAAATTAGCAAAATACGCAACTGAGATTCAATGACAACCATGAAATAAAATACAGAATCTTTTGAAGAAAATAAATAAGTAACATAGATGGGAAAATCAAGGGGAAAGAAAGGAGATGGCGTAGATATAGAAAATTAGAAACAAAGGAGAGGCTGTGACAACAAATAGAGAGCAAGTGGCAAGGAGGCGGCCTGCGGCTGGAGCAGCACATCTGGGGCCTCTCACAGCTGCTTCCACCACACGGTCTGGAATTCTAGCACAGAAGAGCTGGAGGAGCCAGCTCTGCCCAGATGTGGAAACTGAACCTCAGAGAGGGCATGGGACCCGCCCAAGATGACAGGACAAGAACCCCAATATCTAGGATTTGACACATTTAGAGCCAAGACGGCATCATAGAAGTCTGGTCTCTAAATCTGCAAGGGACTTTTATCTGCAAAATCTGAAGGGGGCTTTTATTTTGCAAAAGTTCCCCTCCGACTAGTTTTTCATCAAATTTACAACTACCCACAGCAGCAGACAGTGGATAGGGGGCACCATAATCGGTCTGATGAATGGGATAATCCCCCAGAGAAGGCTGTAGCACAGAGGGGTGAAGCTAGCTGTCTACAGTCACAAAGCCTCGCCCAGCTAGAAGAGCCCAGGTTGAATCCTAGCTGTCTACTCTCCAGCCCAGCGATTTTCAATGGGGTGCCACGTCACATGTGCCACAGGAGGAGCTTAGGTGGGAACATGAAAAATTTTAAAGATTATTAATTAAGGGTGGCGCCTGTGGCTCAGTGAGCAGGGCGTCGGCTCCATATGCTGAGGGTGGCGGGTTCAAACCCAGCCCCGGCCAAACTGCAACAAAAAAAATAGCCGAGCATTGTGGCAGGCGCCTGTAGTCCCAGCTACTCGGGAGGCTGAGGCAGGAGAATCGTCTAAACCCAGGAGTTGGAGGTTGCTGTGAGCAGTGTGACGCCACGGCACTCTACCAAGGGCAATAAAGTGAAACTCTGTCTCTACAAAAAAAAAAAAAAGATTATTAATTAAATTACTTTCAAAAGAAGTTCAAAGCACGGTCAGTATATTCTTTTTTCACTCTTTTTTTCGATCAACATAATTTAAGTGTGCTGCAGAAGTTTAACCACAGGTTCAAGCATGCCATGAGATGAAAAAGGTTGGAAAACACTGTGCGAGCCCTTGGCTACCCATATCAGGAGGCAGAATAGATCTGTACATGCTTAGGCTCTGGCATCACAGAGACCTGGGCCTGAACCCCAGCACTGTCACGCACACATTACTCAACTACTCTGATCCTTAGGAATAATGATTCCCATATAGAATTAGTGGAAGAATTAAGTGATTGTTGACCATCCCTTGCTGTTAAGCCATTTTTACCCGTCTGTTCCCTGCCATCTGCTTCAGGGGAGTAGACGAGGCAGGTGCCAGCCCAGGGTGAAGATGTGGCACATGTAGGAAAAGCCCCGCCCTTGGGGCCTGGAGAACCTTGAGAAGGAGGAGGGAGAGGAGGTGGGTGGGTTACATGGGGAGAACACAGTTGGAGCTCTGGCCAGAGACCTGCCTACATAGAGGGCAATATCACCACCACCCTGCCGTCCTCCCCCTGCAACCAGCTCTCCGTGAAGGAAACTCAGAAATGAGGGGTCCTGGAAGTGCTGAGAGTGGCCTGGAAGTGGGACAGAGAGGGCACTGTGTGGAAAGATGCCACAGGAGTCAACAGGCTAGGAACAGGGACTCAGGATGAAGCCAGAACCAACACCCCCAAGCCAGGCAGGACCAGCTCTGCCTCTGTGGGCGCTGGTCTGGGACCGCGCAGCAGGGCTCCTCTGCAGCAGGGAAGACTAGCAGGTGTCTCATGCAGCAAAGGGCTACTTCTACGCCACCGTGAGGTCACAGCGCTACAGGAGAATGTCTAAGTCCCTTAGCGCAAATGAAGAGGCTACATTTTTTCTACACATCTGATTAGTGCTGTGTAAATGTGTGACTCTGTGACACCTGGAAACGTTCAGCCCAATGCTTGACATCTAGCGAGAGTCAGTAAGTGGTAGCTATTGTTATTATAATTATTATCATTATACCTCCTGGGGATCATACTCACTTTCTCTTTAACCTCTCTGAACTTGACTTACAGAGGAAAAAAAAACGCCCACTCTAGGTGAATGAGGTAGACCCCATGCAAAGATAAATCATCCATATGTTAGGGAAAAAATGCAAAACTGGCGGGTAGGGAACAAAAAAGGATGACTGTGTGACCTTTTAATGTCATGTCAGAGCAGAGCTTTTTCAAATTAGGTACCTCCTTCCTCATTGTAAGATCACTTTAACTTTTTATTCACCAGGGAGTCAGGTCCAGCTGGCCTCCCTAGTTTGCAAATATAGATGTTAACTTTTAGAAAATTTGGGTGACACCTTTTTTTTCAGTCTGACAGACAAGACCACCCCAAAGATTATGATTCTAATGCCCTGTTTAACAGCTGGTTTTATATTTAATAGGGTGAAGGAAAGTACTACCAATCCAAAAAGGGGGGGGAGGGGACCAGCCATGTAGCAGCACCTCTCGCCCCCTACCATAAGAATGTGACCTTTTGTAACTGTTCCGGGAAATAGCCCCGAGCTAAAGCAGATACCCGGTAACCGGTTCTGAGAAAAGAGCTAAGCAAATGTTTAACTGCTGATCTTGTCTTAAGACAGATGAGTAATGAACCAGAGTTCTTATCTGGAAAGCCCCTGCTATGTCTGCTACCCCCCCTACTTTGTGGTTTTTGCCTTTATAAGCTTGTAAAATCTGCTGTTCGGGGCTTGACTTCTCTGCTCCTGAAAGAGTTACGAGTTAAGCCCCAGCATGCTGGAATGAAATCCTCTTGCTGATTGCATCAAGTGCCATCTCTTGCGGTTGATTGGGGTCATCGTTGTTCAGGACAGAGTGGGGGGTCCTGCCCCAAGTCTTTCAAGGGCAGTTATTTCAGCATTCCTTCTACTTATTGTGCAAACATCCCAAAGCTGTAGACTCATCCCCCTGCCACTTCCTCGTTAGTAAGCCAAGGACAACCTTGACAAATGCTCTTTATCTACTCTTTGAAAACTGTGTACTTAATCATTTGTGAATTAAGCATTTATACAACTTTTTTAGGGGGCTCACCCCTGTCTTCCTCCTGTCTCTCATCACGGTGCCTTTGTTATTTCTTTTTTTTTTTTTTTGTAGAGACAGAGTCTCACTTTATGGCCCTCGGTAGAGTGCCGTGGCCTCACACCGCTCACAGCAACCTCCAACTCCTGGGCTTAAGCGATTCTCTTGCCTCAGCCTCCCAAGTAGCTGGGACTACAGGCGCCCACCACAACGCCCAGCTATTTTTTGGTTGCAGTTGCAGTTCAGCCGGGGCCGGGTTTGAACCCGCCACCCTCTGTATATGGGGCCAGCCCCTTACCGACTGAGCCACAGGCACCACCCCGCCTTTGTTATTTCTATCAGTTCTTGTTTGAGGTTGATGTTCCCATCCCAGCCCTTGGCCATAAGCCAAGCTCCACCAGGGTGTGTCTGTCTGTACATGATGTGTCTCTAGCGACCAGACGCTCCCAGACACTCAATATGCAGAAGGTGTCAAAACATGTATACACCTTTTGTGAAAGAAAAAACTGTATTTAAGATTGTAATACTCAATTCATACCAATAACAAAAGATGAATGCAGGCCGCATTGAGTACCTCTTGTAACTGTGAAAGTCAAATGTGACTTGAGTATTACAAATTTAATACAGTTTTTTCCTTACAATATATACATTATTTTGGCACCTTCTATATATCTGGAGAAAAGCTTATGGTACATATGGAACAGAGAGGGGACATTGTAAGGTGAACAATGGAAAGGACATGTGTGTGTGGTCCAGATAGTACATTCTCTTTCTTGTTAGACCAGTTAGATTTTTATTCTCTTTCACTTATAACTGAAAAAGTCCTGAAGGAGACAATTCAGAAATGAGACAATTTATCTTAAAGAAATAATAGGAGTGGGCGGCACCTGTGGCTCAAAGGGATAGGGTGCCAGTCCCATATGCTGGAGGTGGTGGGTTCAAACCCAGCCTCGGTCAAAAACCACAAAAAAAAAAAAAAAAAAAGAAATAAAAGGAGCCCTAATCACCCTTCCCCCCACATTACAGCACCAGGTTGGACTATCTCTTCTGAGGCCTTTCCTCAGATAACTGTGAAACAGCTGCCACCACGGCTAGTAATTTGGAGGACTATTTCGGTTTTTGTTTTTGCCATGAGATGGAAGCAAAGCAAAAACTTCAGCACATAGAAAACACTGAAGCTGAACAAGACCATGATTCTTGGGCTTGCCTAGAACTCCCAATTTGCTCATATCTTTTGAGTAAATTGTGACAACCCTTGTGATGCCCATGGGCCCAGTCAAATCACATAATTGTGTAAAGTGGGGCAGATGTAATAAAATAGGGCATGGAAAGGACCGTGACAAATAGAAAATCCACATCCTGTCTAAATGGGGGATTAACTATTCAACGGTTCTCAATGGCTGCCATCCGAACCCCAGAATTTTAACTAACTCTAGGTTCAGATTTGTAATTAATTTTTTTCCTCTTCTTCTTTTTTTTTTTTTAACACGAGAAGCAAATAAAACATGTCTGTGAGGATGATCCGATGTGGCAGCTATCACTCTGGGACTCTGTTTTAAGTATTTCACTTTTAGGAGAAAAAGAAAAAGGTACATGAGCCCATGTTTGATGGAGCAGCTGTATTGTCTCTTTCCCAGCAACGTCTTCCTTACCAGCCATCGACACCAGCTTTCTGCAGTTCAGAAATACCAAACGACAGAGATCCCATGAAGTCATTCCTGCTGGTCAGATCCCAATCCCAAATCTCTACGGACAGTCTCCTGTCTTTATCCGATTCTTTCAGTTGACTGCAAAGAGAGAAAAAAGAAGTCAGATGAGGTTGTAGTGATTTTTCAAGCAGAAGAAATGTAACAAGAGGACAAGACCTGGAGGTAGAGATTTTTTAAAATTACAAGCTACTGTGAGAAACATGCTCAGTTTCCATCCCAGGCTGGCTCTCCAGGGAGGTAGAGCTTTTCCTCTTAAACAGGCAGGGGCCCTCGACCAGCTCCAACTGGTGCTGTTCCAACCACTTTGGCTATCCTGTGAATTAATAGGGTTCATGGTTTGGGAACTCTTATTGACAGTCAATATAAGAGATATAGAGATATCAATTACATAGTTGGGTGTATATGTGTGTGTATTTCAGGATGAGGTTGAGGAGATGTATGAAGAAAACTCTTGGCCAAGTGCGGTGGCTCACGCCTGTAATCCTACCGCTTTGGGAGCTGAAGAAGTGGATGGATTGCTTGAGCTCAGGAGTTCAAGACTGGCCTGAGCAAGACCCAGGTCTACTAAAAATAGAAACACTAGCCATGTGTTGTGGCAGGTGCCTGTGGTCCTAGCTACTTGGGAGGCTGTGGCAAGAGGGTCGCTTGAGCCCAAGAGTTTGAGGTTGCTGTGAGCTGTGAGATCATAGCACTCTACACAGGGTGATAGAGTGAGATTCTCTCTCAAAAAAAAGAAAAAGAAAGAAAGAAAGGAAAAAGAAAAGTCCTAGCATTCTGGAAGGCTGAGGTGGGTGAATTGCTTGAGCTCAGGAGTTTGAGACCAGCCTGAGCAAAAGCGAGACCCCGTCTCTGCTAAACTCTTGAGCCCAAGAGTTTAAGGTTGCTCTGAGCTGTGATGCCACAGTATTCTACCCAGGGCAACAGAGTGAGACTCTGTCAAAAAAAAAAAAAAAGAAAGAAAGAAAAGAAAAGGGAAAGGAAGGGGTGGGGAGGGGAGGGGAAGGGAAGGAAGGGGGGGGGAGAAAAAAATGGAAAGGAAAGGAAAAAAAGAGAAAAGAAAAATCTTGTTGGTGTTTCTCTGGGGAAACTGTTCTGGGGCATGACCTGATTGAGGCTTAAATCAGGCCCACTTCTGCCGTGAGGGAGGGAAATGGGGATGGGGTACAGCATGCTGACTACCTGGGGCTGAAGCCCACTCCACTCAGATTTGCTATGGGACTTTGAGCACATTCTTTAACCCCTACCTGCCTTATGGATAACTTGGGAATGAAATGAGCCAATAAAACTTGTTACACACAGTGTATGCGTAATAAACTGGCCATTATATATAATTAACACCTGATATAGTCCAGATGCATCAAAAAGAGATTCTCAGATTCTCCTTGCCAGGGAGACCTGCGCAGAGCAGGCTGCAGGCCCAGCATCACCCACAAACTCAGCCCTAGAGAGGCTGTCACCCCACTCTATAGGTTACATCCCCCTGTTTGCTGAAATCCATCCTTTATCCCACAACTTGTCTTCACCTAGCAACACAAAACACTGTCTCCTACCTACCCACTAGCCCCATACCACAGGCATTTTCAACTCTAGTAAATAATTAACAGTTCTAATTTTTTCCTGGCTCACAATACAAAAATGCAGATGGAAGAGAAGGGAGAGAAAGGAGAGAATGAGGAAGGGAGGAGCAGGCAGGGAAGGAAGGGCACAGAAGCTCAGAGAGGAGCTCCCTGATCTCCGGCAGCCCATAACCCACCTCCACCACCCGTGCTGGGCTGTGATGATTTCAACTTACAATCTAAATGTCTCATTCCACTCAGGGTTGAGGGAGCACTTGATGGTTTTGGTCTTCTGCTTGCTCTCGCTTTTGGGGTCAGGAATCAATTTCAGTTTTACGTAGGGATCTGACAAGCCATTGGGGTCCATGGGTACAAGGTTTTTAGCATCTCTTACTAAAACAGAAAAAAAGCAGTTTCCGCATTAGTCATGCTCAGAACGTTTAAGCACCAACCAAGGATGGCTGTGGAACCTGTGGAAGTGTCCCTGGCATCACTCTTAGTTAAATGGGAATTTTAATTGTATGAACATCAATAGCTTAAGAAGCATACAAAAGGAGATGAGCTGGTAAGAGAGAAACTCTGTTCTATATTGGTTAAAAACTGATTGCCCACTTTCATACTGCTATCCCTATGCCACCCCTAAGATGAACTGAAAATTCCCGAAGTTTATTTATTACCAAGCCTGTAAAACTGGCTTCTTTCATTCAGCATAACATTTCCAAGGTTCACCACAACGCAGTATCTACTTCACTCCTTTTTATGGCTGAATATCATTCTGTTGTTTGGGCATCTCACATTTTGTTTATCCATTCATCAGTTGAGTCGTTTCCACTTTTTGGCTGTTTTGAATTGTCCTGCTATAAACATTCATGTACCCAGACACAAAAGGTCACATATTGTATGACTTTATTGATATGATACGTCCAGAACAGGTAAATCCACAGACACAGAAAGCACACTGCTAGTTGCCAGGGGGTCGGAGGGAGGAAGTCACCATTTAGTGCTACAGGGCTTCCTTTAGGGCTAATGAAAATTTCTTGGAACTAGACAGAGATGATGGTTACACAACACTATGCATGTACTATAAATGTCACTGAATTGTACACTAAAAAATGGTTAGTGCTTAATTTTATGTTACATGAATTTTACCTAAATTCAAAAAGATAAAAAAAAAAAAAAACAAGCAGCAAATAGTTACCCTTTAAGCCAAGGTGGATCTATTATTCATTTATCAACCATTATCACCACTCAGACAACCCATAGAGAGAAGGCTGGAGAAGTAACAGCAACAGTACAGACTCCACCCCCAATCAACAACACCCTATGAGTTTGTAAGACCAACTTAGAGAAGAAAAGGAGTCAGAGGATCAGCAATGTAGATGCAAATGGCCATAGAATGGATAAGGGAGAACAAACCATCAGAGGGGAGAAATAGGAAGAAGTGAATTAGGAGTCGATTCAAAAGCCCATAACACAGATAGTCAAGGGAAGGAGACTAATAAATGACAGTTGAATAGCTCCTAAAGAGGATAAAGTGCCAACCATCTCATCTATGATAGAAAAATCCAAGGCAATATATTCAATCCAAATTAAATCAAATTAGGTTTTTTGTTTGTTTGTTTGTTTGAAATAGTCTTACTTTGTTACCCCTGGTAGAGTGCCATAGCATTATAGGTCACAGCAACCTCTAACTCTTGGGCTGAAGTGATTCCCTTGCCTCAGCTCCCAAGCAGCTGGGACTATAGGCACCTGCCACAATGTCCAGCTATTTTTAGAAATAGGGTCTTGCTCTTGCTCAGGCTGGTCTCGAACTCCTGAGCTCAAGTGATCCACCTGCCTCGGCCTCCCAGAGTGCTAAGGATTATAGGCGTGAGCCACCATGCCAGCCTTTAAAACAAACTATCTTCTAATGACTTCTACCAAGAATGCAAAGATGGTTCAATCTTAGGAAATCCATTTTTAATATATTCATCATATTCATAGGTCAAAGAAGAAAACGATAAAATCATTGCAGTTATCTAGAATAGCAGGAAACTTTCTTCACAGGATTAAGGCTATATGAAATAATAGCACCACAGTTCATGATAAACGCAATCCCATTAAAGTCAGGAATAAGACAAAGATATCCATCACCATAGCCATTAGTCAAGACTTTTTCTTTTCTTTTTTTTTTTTTTTTGCGTTTTTTGGCCGGGGCTGGGTTTGAACCCACCACCTCAGGCATATGTGGTCGGTGCCCTACCCCTTTGAGCTATAGGCGCCGCCCAGTCAAGACTTTTTCATAGTGTTCCCTAAGTGCAATAAGACAATAAAACCAAGAGTTCTATAAATTCAAGAAGAAAAACAAATTAGAACAAAATGAATATTGGAACGGAGAAGAACCCTCTCAATTTCTACAACCTTTGCTTCCATCTGATCAGAGTCATCCTCTCCCATGTTACATCCTGGAGCTTATTATCCCACGAAGTTCAAGTATGCCACTTGCTCAGCCTCAGTTTCATGTACCCCACTGTCTTACCCCCTTTCCTATCAGTGTTTTGTACCCAATACATTCTCTCAATCTCTCTTTTTTCTCTTGCAATTACTCTGTTCATCCCCAGCTTAGATTTCATGGTGCATTATAACCTCTCCCTCAAAAATGCCTTCAACTCCTTTGCCCCTTTTTCCTTCTATTTTATTGATCTGGCAAACCCCCATCCCTACTTAAATTCAAATATCTGCTCTTTATTTTCTGTACCCAAGCAGCTGACTATTGCCAAAAAGCAATATGACTGATTTGCCTGAAATCATATAGCTAATAAGGTGTTGGTACTGAATAAAGGAGATGGGAAAATAAAGGAGGTGGGTGGAGTACTAGAATACAAGTAGTAACTTATTCTGCACTGACACTGACATTTTTCTGCATTTCAGCAATATGGCACTTTCTTCCCTTTATCCACAGGGCGACTTCCTCCTCCATCTCAGCTTGTAAGTTGCACTTCATTCTTGCACCAAAAGCAACCAGTTTTTCCTCTTCTGCCTTGATCAGTTAACTTCAACAAGCAGGTCTCTACTATGTGCTAAGCGTTTTGCTAGACACTGGTGATGCAAGGGACAAAATAAGATGTTGATCCCGTCCCCAAGGAGTATGTAAAAATGTATTTAAAATATAATTGATTTCTAATCAGACAGTAACCAGGCTGTACAGTGTCAGGGATACAGAGGTACAAGATGTCAGGGTCTGCACCTTACCTAGCAGTTACTTCCCACAATTGAACGTCAATTTCTTGATCAATAAAATGGCTTGTTGTAAGAGTAAAATTAGATAAAGAATATACATGGAACCTGGAACTCAGAAAATACTCAATAAATAAATGTTAACTATATTACTGCTATTTCATTATTACATTATATATATATATAATTATACAAATACATTAATTATATTACTGCTATTTCATTATTATTATTCACATTCAGTGCCCTCTTTCACATTTGCCCATTTTTATTATGAAGACTTAACCATTTCCCTACGTCAAATGGAACGACTTGTGTTTTTCTTTTTGAGAACAATGCATTCGACCTTTCCACAGGAATACTTTAAGAGAATTGTTTCTTAAACCTTAGTGCGTGTAAGACCCACTCACAGGGTTTGTGAGACACAGATTCCTAGCACCCCATCCCCACCCCAACACACACACACCCCTGTAGATTCTGATGTTAAAAGTCTGGAGTGAGACCTGCTCATTTGCTTTTCGACCACGTCCCCTGTGATACTGATACTGATAGTTCATAGGACACACATTAAGTCATGTGGTTCTAGAGATTGACAATTTCTTATACATCCCCCCTGGAATACAATCTCCAACTGCTCCTTTCTCTTGTCTCTTAAGCCTTCCAAGAAAAATAGCACGTGCCTGTTTCTAGGCTGAGATCTTGGAATGACACATCTATCACCTAGTGAGCTGCATAAACACATGATCTGAGACACCCTGAAGTGCCAGAAACCTGTCTGTCTGGTTGATTAGCAACACATACGCAAGTGGGAACAGCTCATCGTTCTTCCTTCTGGTAATCCCCTCCCTCCCCCACCACACACAAGGATAGTAATTAGGAAAAAAAATCTTCTGTTGTTAAGTTTAGAACTTCACAGCCCTTTCAGAGTGCTCTTTGCAGGACAAGTGTGTTCTGTTCTGGAGCTGCACACTTCAAGACTAATGGTTTGGTTTTTTGTTTGTTTGTTTTTTTGAGATAAAGTCTTACTGTGTCACCCTGGGTAGAGTGTCCTGGCATCATCATAGCTCACAGCAACCTCAAACTCTTGGGCTCAAGCAATCCTCTTGTCTCAGCCTTCCGAGCAGCTGGGACTATACGCATGCACCACCACCGTGAGTTAGTTTTTGTTTCGTCTTTTTCCTATTTTTAGTAGAGATGGGGGGGTCTCACTTTTGTTCAGGCTGGTCTCAAACTCCTGAGCTCAAACAATCCACCGGTCTCAGCCTCCCAGAATGATAGGATTATAGGCGTGAGCCACTGTGCTGGCCCCACGACTAATAAATATTTTAAGAATGACCTTTCCTTGGGCATCTACCAGAACCAAACATTCTTCATAGAGGTATGACTCCACTTGCCCTTTTGAGTCTATCCTCTTACCAAAGGGTCCAAAAAAGTCTGTGGAAAAGGATAAAGTGGAATTGACTTGGGGACTGTTTGCATTCATGTCTCTAAGAGCTATGACTACTAAACCACTCTATCATGAGCAGTTGATAGTAGCTTCAGGCTAAGATCCAAAAGGCCATCCCTCCTGAAGCTTGTCAAAGTCATGTTTCCCAGCAGTAAGAGAGCCACAAATATATCAAGGAAGCAAATCTCTGTAGACCACAGTTGGCGAGACCAACTTTGATTTTTCTTGATAAATGTTTCTTTACTATCTTTGTTGAAATCCAGCCAGCCCAGATGGTACGAATGCTTCACACAAAGCAGAAATAGCAAACTTTCCCCCTGGTGGAAGTTTGCTAAATGTACAAGAGAAGAGTGTCCTGCTCCAGAGAACACTGCTTTGACTTGGATGTGAGTCTGGATGGGGTGTAAGGGCGAGCTGTTTCCATCAAAAGGTCTTCAGAGTAGGCAAGCACCCTGCATTCTGGTGAAAGTTACCGAAGACATTGCTGGCTCCAGAAAATGATACCATTGAATGTTAACTCTTTCCCTAAGAATGGTTCTTCACCAAGAACTTTCTAATTTTTTTCTTCCCAACATATGATATTATTATCAGCTGGAAAACGCTGAATAATTATGCTGCTTTCATATCTTGATCCCACATGGTGTGAATCAGGAGCATATCTTTATTAGTTTCTTTTTTGGAGGGTGGGGGATAGAGTCTAGTTCTGTTTCCCAGGCTAAAGAGCAGCTCATCATAGCACACCGCAGCCTCCACCTCCTGGGCTCAAACCATCCTCTTGCCTCAGTCTTCTAAGCAGCTGGGACTATGGGTGTGTACCACCATGCCCAGGTCATTTTTTTTTTTTTTTATCTTTCATAGACATGAAGTCTCACTATGTTGCTCAGGCTGGTCTTTTACTCCTGGACTCAAGCAATCCTCCCACCTCAGCCTCTCACAGCAGTAGGATTACAGCAGGATCCACTATGCCTGTCCTATTAACTCCTTTTGAAGGAACTTCTCTCAACACATTAAGTCCCTATTTGTTCTCACTGTGTGTCCTCAGAACAGTAATTCAAAACAACACCCCCTATTATGCAGTTTGAGGATCTGTGAGACGACAAAAGGAGGAAGTAGCCGGAGCGCACATCAATGGAGAACGGAGTAAATACTCATACTGTGAAGTACCAGTCCCGTGCTGGGGATACTGGGCAATCTACACACACTAACACATTGAAAAAAGAAAGATAAAGTTACATGACTGATTGCAATACAAAGCCTCTATTGTTTAAGAAAAAGGAATGAGAAAAGTAGTGGCTGGATTAATGAAATCTCGATTATAATAGCATTGGCTCCATGTTACACTTCGCATTTGGATAATCATACTAGGCATATATAAAAGAATGTTCCGGGAGACACAAACTGTAATAGTCAGGGATAAATGGGAACCATGACCCCAATTTAACTCCCAGGTAGATCAGGAAAAAAAAACAAAAAAACGCACATATGTAGGAATATTTAATATAGAGAATGATAAACCAAATGGGACAAAATATAAATAATTAGTAAATGAGACAGCATGTGTAGAAATTACTTGTACTATTCTTGACAGCTTTCTGTAAATTTGAGATTGCACATAAATAAAGAATTTAAATTAAAAGGCCCTCCAAGTCTTCAAAAGAAAGATACAGCAAATACATTTTCTTCAAGGTCATATATGAATGTAAATATACAGAAAAGAGTCTGGAAAGATATAACCCAAATTGATTTAAACTAACAGTCACATCTCAGGAGGAGGCATAAGAACCTGATTTGAGGGCTATTAGCTTTATCTGTCATAGTCTAAGTTTCTGACAAAGAGAACGCATGAGTGTATTAATTGTGTCATTAAAACTTAATTAAAGGGCGGCGCCTGTGGCTCAGTGAGTAGGGCGCTGGTCCCATATGCCGAGGGTGGCGGGTTCAAACCCAGCCCAGGCCAAACTGCAACCAAAAAATAGCCGGGCGTTGTGGCGGGCGCCTGTAGTCCCAGCTGCTCGGGAGGCTGAGGCAAGAGAATCGGGTAAGCCCAAGAGTTAGAGGTTGCTGTGAGCCATGTGACGCCACGGCACTCTACCCAGGGCGGTGCAGTGAGACTCTGTCTCTACAAAAAAAAAAAACTTAACTAAAAAATTCAGGTGTGTATCAGTGGTTTCTAAGAATCCATGCCCTGGCCTTCAAGGACCCCGTCTTGTTCCCCAAGAGACTTCTCAGAGCAACGGGGCCTGCAGAGTCATGCCTTAAAAAAGTTTGGTTTGAATGAGCCCCACAGTAAATAACACTCAGACCCAGGATGACCACACTGAGATATGACGGACACCCTCAGCACATGCTCCCTGACGTCAAACTGGGGTTAGAGGGCGACACATTCAACAGGTGAGAAATTTCAGAGCCATCAACCTGTTTTTGTTACCCTGTCCTGCCCCTCCTCTGTTCTAGTCACCTCCTGGTAACCAGTGGTTCATCTGGGTCTTTGGTTAACCTCACTACCCTGCCACCTTTCTTAAGTTAGAAGCTTCTTTAGACCTTTCTCTATAATCCAGAATAGCGTCCCTTCAATGCCTTCTCACTATTACTTCTTCTAACCCTAGGGATTTCTAACCCCAAGCTCCTTTGATTGATTCTGTGGCCACTGTGAGCCCTTTGAGCCCTCGGAATTCCCTTCCCAGTCCTCATAATTTGCCAAGCTGTGCAGCCTCATCTGATAGGCTCTGATGACAAAGCCAGCAAACAGGGGTCTGTGGACAGCCCACATGCAGCATCTAAGTCATCCCAGGCATGTCATGGCTCCAAAGGCTCCTACAACAGCTGGCTTCCTGTCACTGCTGGCAGGGGTACAGTTATCACACATCTAATTATCTGTGTTGAGACAGGCTTCCAGCTGGGCTTGTCACGGTGTTTGACGAGAAGAGAGCCTGTCAGGTCACAGCAAGGGAAACGACTGTGCAGAGCTTGTGCCGGTGAATCAGGAACCAAATGAGCAGTGGCTAGACTCAAGAGTCAGGCAGACCCGGGTTTGAATCCCACCTCTTGGCCATGACTCTCACTAACTGGGTGATCTTAGTCAATTGACTTTTGAGTTTCCCTGTCTCTAAAATGATCACAAAACTACAGACAACTCAAAGTGGCCGTAGGATAATAAGGAGAGTGAACATCCATCCCTATTTGCCTAGGACAACCTCAATTACACCTGTGGCCCTTTCACTCTCAAAAGAGTCCAAGTTTTGACAATAAATTACATGATCGCCCTAATCATAGAGGATGATAGCATCAAAGCAGAACATAAGGCATACGGCAGAGGCTCAACAGGTGTTGGTTTCTTTTCTCCTTCCAGAGAATTTAGACCCCCTTACTGGATAAAGTTTGTGTTCAATTTAAAAATAGTTTAATATGTATCTTGATTGTATACAAGGGTGTCCACAAAGTTCACGTGCAATTTGAAATTTTAAGTCTGGATATATTTTAAATTGCACATGAACTTTATGGACACCCTTATATAACAATCGAGATACATTTCAGGGCTAAGAGAGCATCCCTCCAGTGAGATTTTCATACCTGTACAAATGAATCTTGAAGGAGGTCACGTGAGAATGAATGACAGGTGACCTGAAGCCAAACCTGGTAAATCCACCGTTTCTTCTTACGACCTTGTCTCCATTCCCATGTTGGTGTCTGAGTGTCACCTGCATGGCATCTCCTATGAACTCACCATTCATCTTTTTTTTTTTAACACACCCAGACTGTTGCCATCCAATGATCTTTTTTTATTTTTTATTTATTTTTGTTTTGTTTTTATTTTTTTTTTGCAGTTTTTGGCCGGGGCCAGGTTTGAACCTGCTACCTCCGGCGTATGGGGCTGGCACCCTACTCCTTTGAGCCACAGGCACCGCCCCTCTTTTTTTATTTTTTGAAACAGAATTTATTTCGGTAGTAAAGAATTAAAATATGACTATGATGGTAAAATAATAATATAGAAAAATACTTAAAATCTGCAATAGTTATTATTAAAATTAGATACGCACTAGAGTTTATGCTCAACTTCTACCTGAAACATGAAATCAGCATTTTATATATTACCAACTACACTGGAAAAAAACATGTACTGGCAATTTCAACTCATTATTATAATTCAAAAATGGGTTTATATCACTGGTCTGGCCCTTTTGAAAATGTTAAGTACAAATCTTGGAGATGCATTCTTTGAGGATAACCTCACTCGACAGATTCATAAATCTATGTGTACTTTTTAACAAAGTGATATATTACATTGGTAGAAAAGCTGGTAAAAGGGGTTTTTAATCCAGACACTAAACACAGATGAAGAAATATTATCTGTGAATAATAGATGAATTTTATCCATCTCTTTCCCAAAGTTTTACTTACAACTAACATACAGGTATTATTTGTATGGAGAACATACAAAAAGAATCAGAAGAAGTTTGGATAAAGAGGATAGTGAACGCTCCGGGAACTATTGTTAGCAGTTTGCACAGTAAGATAATCTTCTCTAGGAAAAATAATGTCATCACAGCAAAACTGTATTCACCAGGAACCTCCCAGTGGCTTAGTTGTGTGCCAGGAAGCCAGACCTTCTGGCTGCTCACAACATCACTCAGCTTCCCTTTCACCTCTAGGTGGTGGCTCTTGAACTTCAATCCATCACCCTTAGAAAGCTGGAAGTCAACCAATACCTTCTCATCCATTTTTACCAAATTCACTTTGAAAAATGAGTTTATTGGCTTGGCACCTGTGGCTTAAACAGCTAAGGCGCCAACCACATACACCAAAGCTGGCGGGTTCGAATCCAGCCCAGGCCTGCCAAACAACAATGACAATTACAACCAAAAAATGGCCAGGCACTGTGGCAGGCACCTATAGTCCCAGCTACTTGGGAGGCTGAGGCAAGAGAATGGCTTAAGTCCAGGAGTTGGAGGTTGCTGTGAGCTGTGATGCCAGAGCACTATACCCAGGAGGGCAGCTTGAGGCTCTGTCTCAAAAAAAAAAAAAAAAAAAAAAAGAAAATGAATTTATTGTTTCTCCTATCAGTTGTTGACACAGTAACCTGAACCATAGAATTCCTCTTCTTTCAAGCATTGATAAGATTTGCCTGTATCCGATTTGGTAAAGAAGTGAGTCATTCTTTTGACCAGGTCCTGCCAGGAGTTCTGTGAGGGTCCTGGGGGGCCAAGGAACTGTCTATTCAGAAGCATATGATCAGGACATGTGGGTTGGGAAAAAATGATTCTTGTACCAGTTTATCAATGTATAAGGGACTGGTATCCCATAAGGACAGACCTGTCCGTGGTTCTGGCTGGGAACTGGAGCACTTGACATTTTCTTCACTAGAAGAACTCTGATGGACAGAAGTTCCAAACTGGATTGAATGTGCTTGGAGAATCCGCTGGGAGACCCTGACACACTATCTGAAGTGACTTGGGGCCTCTCCTCCCCTTTTTTAAGGGGTTTATTGTACCATCTATCTTTTTTGATATCTGGGACAGTAATTCTTGCTGATGGATTCTCAACTAGGATTTCACACAGCAGAGCTGGAGAAACGGAACTGATCTCTTCCCAAGGGTTGAGGTATGTTTTTTTTTTTCCTTTCTAATCAGAATATTCCTGACAACTACCCCTGGGCTGGTCCCATGGCAATTCTCCAACCAACACAGCAGGAAGCACTATTCCACAGGACCGAACATCAACTGGTTCTCCGTGGAATTCTCTTCTCTTCAGAAGTTCTGGAGCACCTAGGTAAAGTATCACACATCTTATTTAACAAATGTTCTTGATTAGTATGTCGAAACATACTAATGCCAAGCCAAAGTCAGAGACTTTGAGGTTATCTCTTTCATCCGCTAGGAGATTTTCTGGCCTCCTAAGACCAGAAAAGGTGAAGTACAATAGCTAACACACCGAAGAAGCCGTGATGTCTCCGCAGGCACCCTCTCCCAGAGTTGTCACCAAGTCTGGCCTTCATGACTCCTCCCAGCACCATGCAGGGTGTCCTTTGCTGGCCACAAACCCAGTGCTTTTCCTGCCAAAACCCCATCTGATGATCTTTTATCCTTTTGGCTCTCTGCTCCTTTCTAATGTTTTTTATGCTAATGTTTTTTATTCTCATCAAACCCTCCAGTTCTTCAATTCTCTCTTCTATTCCACTGATTTTCAACCGGGGTGCCACAGCACACTGGTGGTGTGCCATGAGAGGATCTCAGGTGTGCCTTGAAAAATTTTAAAGATAATTAATTATTTTTAAAAGAAGTTCAAAGCACCCTAAAGATATTCTTTTCTTACTCTTTTTTTTCTTTTGATGAATATAATTTAAGTATGCTGCAAAAGTTTAACTATGGATTACACCTATGGTGCATCTTACAAGGGTACATGTGAAACTTAGTAAATGTAGAATATAAATGTCTTAACACAATAACTAAGAAAATGCCAGGAAGGCTATGTTAACCAGTGTGATGAAAATGTGTTAAACGGTCTATAAAACCAGTGTATGGTGCCCCATGATCGCATTAATGTACACAGCTATGATTTAACAAAAAAATTAAAAAAATAAAAAAAGTTTAACTTTGGGTCCAAGTGTACCGGGATATAAACAAAGGTTGAAAAACACTGTTATGCTTCATTGGTGCACTGCTTTTCCCAACCCTGCTCCAGTAGAGAAGCCTTTCAATCACTTCTGATCAGGGCCTAAATGTCTTTACGTCCTTGTCACTTTTAACATCATCCTCTCTGCATGCCCCTGACCATCAGGAATATTTGCATTAGAGTGCTCCGGAGGACAGCATCCCACACGGGAACTTTATGCTTCCATATTCTCATGGTCTACAGCCACAACCTGGCCCCACATACGGCCTGTTGACCATACCAGGTGTCCCTAGTCAACTCCCTTTCCCATTCTCTACAGAAGCAATTTCAAGATTATGCAATTCTTTTGTTTTTCTTTCTTTCTTTGTTTGTTTTTTAATTAATGATTTTTTTTTTTCCTTTGGTAGAGACAGAGTCTCACTTTATCACCCTTGGTAGAGTGCCCTGGTGTCACAGCTCACAGCAACCTCCAGCTCCTGGGCTTAGGTGACCCTCCTGCCTCAGCCTCCCAAGTAGCTGGGACTACAGGTGCCCACTGCAACGCCTGGCTATTTTTTGGTTGCAGTTATCATTGTTGTTTGGTGGGCCTGAGCTGGATTCAAACCCGCCAGCTCTGGTGTATATGGCTGGTGCCCTAGCTGCTTGAGCTACAGGTGCTGAGCTGATTGCTGAAGTTTTATATAGTAAGTCTTAAGAGTGAGTACTGATTCCTCTAACTTTATTCTTCACCTTAAAAATGGTTTTGGCCCTTCTAGTTTCTTTGCCTTTCTTATTTTACGGAGGGGAGCCTGTAGCCCCAAGACCACATGAGCCCCTCCAGATCCTTAAGTGTGTCCCCTCAACTGAATCCAAACTTCACAGAACAAATCTCTATAAAATCTGAATTCAGTCAAAAAGCCACATGTGGCTTTAGGATTTAGAAGGCCACATCTGGTCCCAAAGATATAGGTTCCTGAGTCTTTGAATCCATGAACATGGTATATCTCTGCATTTATCTGGGTACTCTTTGATTTCTTTCAGTGTTTTGCAATTTTCAGCATATAGATCCTAGATGTGTGTTTTTAGATTTACGTATAAATGTTTCATTTGTTTTGGAGCTATTGCAAATGATTTTTTAAATTTTGTTTTCTAATTGTTAAAACAATAGAACCTCTGTAAGTTGACCACCCAAGGAACCGTAACAAACTGGTCAACATACAGAGGTAGTCCACATTAGGGAACTAGGCCTACTAGGCCTACTGATATGTACATGTGGTGTGTGTCTGGTCTATGAAAATTAGGTTCACTTAAGGAGGTGGTCAGTATAGGAAGGTGGTCAACTATGAGGTCCTACCGTATATAAAAATATAATTGATTTTTTGTGCTTACCTTGTATCTTGTACCCTAGCTAAACTTACTTATGAATTCTAATAATTTTTGGTAGATTCATATGGATTTTCTACATAGATAATCACATTTTCTGTTTCCCTATGGACAGTTTTTATTTCTTTCCAATCCATGTGCCTTTTATTAATTTTTCTTGTTTTATTGCACTGGCTAGATATTCAGTATGTTGTTAAATAGAACTGGTGAGTGCGGATAACCTTGTTTTGTTTTATAGCTTAAGGGGAAAGCATGCAGTCTTTCCTCCTAAGTTCATAATTAAGTACGCAATAGGTTTTTGGAAGGTATCTTTTACTAGGTCAAGGAAGTTCCTGTCCATTTCTAGTGTGTTAAGAACTTTCATCATGATTTACTATTGAATTTTATCAAATGTTCTTTCTGCATTAACTGATTTGTTTGCTGGTTTTTGTTTTTTTACATTCTTAACATGGTATCTCCAGATGATTGGGTTTTATTGACTGAACCAACCTTGCATTATGAGGATAAAACTCACTTAGTTGGGATATATTATTCTCTTTATATATTGCTAATATTTTGCTGAAGATACTTACATTTATGCGCACAAGGGATATTTGTTTGTAGTTTTCTCATACTTTCTTTTTGAGAGAGACAGGTATCACTATGTTCAGGATGTTGTTCAGTTGCTACTCACAGGTGCAATCACAGCTCACTGCAGCCTCAAACTCCTGGCCTCAAATGATCTTCCTGCCTCAGCCTCCCTAGTAGCTGAGAGTACAGGTACACATCATCACACCTGGCCTCTTGCACTATTTTTGTCTGGGTTTGGTGTCAAGGTTAATAATTAGTCTCATAACTTAAGTTGAGAAATGTTCCCTCCTCTCACTTTTTGGAAAAACTTATGTTTCTTCTTAAAGTGTTGATAGACTTCACCAATATAAATTTCACTTTAAAGACTTCTTTAGATGGATTTTCACAAAGTTCAATGTGTTGTGTTTTCATTTTCTTTTAGCTCAAAATATTTTTTAATTTCCCTCGAGACTTACTCTTTGAACCAAAGTATGGATTATTTAGAAGTTTGTTTTTTAATTTCCATATTTTCCCAAACACTCTACTCCCATGATTTTAGCTGCTACCTAGATACTGACAACTTCCACCCACACCTCTTTACTGAGCTTTAGAACCACATGTACAGCTGTCTACTGGCTATGCTGTACTGAATGTCCCATAGGTATGCCAAATTCAACATGTCCAACAATATTTATTATCTCTCTGCTCCCTTTCTTTCAATGTCAGTCTTAGTGAGTATTTAACCATCCTCCCACTGTCCAAGTGAGAATCTGGAAATCACCCTTGTCTCCTTCCCTTGGTGCAATCTATAACTATGTACTGTTTCTTCTGCTTCTTTAGCATTTTGTGTACCTGAGCCCTTCTTGCTAGCCATCTGCCACCGCCTTAACAACAATAATTGTGTCATAAGGCTACTGTGATTATCAAGTTCTATCTGAAGCCTGGTATTGTGCCTGGCAGGTGACATGATTCACACACAGCAGCTACTCATATGGTTGTTGCTTGGGCACTCATTTTTCCTCTCCTGGTGGAATTAAATATCCCCCTTGTTGGTTTTTTGCCTCAAGTCTCACACAGCCCTTTCTTCACTCCCTACCAAAGCAATCTTTCAAAAACTCAAATCTCATCATATACTTCCCAGACAAAAAAGTTTCAGAGTCTTAGAAAATCCATTATTAATGTTATTCACTATAAAACCAGGTTAAAGGAGAAAAACTGTATAATTATCTCAAAAATGATCGAAAAAGGCAACTGACAAACAACTCAATAATCATTCCTTCTTCTAACATTTAGAAAAACAGGAATAGACGTATGCTTTCCTTGACATAATAAACATATCAATGGCTTTCATCATGCTTACTGGTAAAATTCTAGAGGCATATCTATTTAGACCACAGTCAAATGAACCATGCCTGCTATCAACACTATAATTTAACTTTGTTCTAGAAGTACCAAACAGTGCAATTACATAAAAGAAAAGTATAAGAGGCTTAGATTTTGGAAAAGAGAACACAAAATTAGCTAGTATTGTCTGAACTGTATCTTAGAGAAATTCTTCAAAGCTTCTGGCATGTGATTGATACCATTTTTCTGGTTTTAAACCTTGATCAATTTTGTTTCCGTTTCTAATCTCTTAGTCATTTCAGTGGGAATTTGGAAGAAGGAGACATTAAATATATTGTCTTGATTGAGCATGAATTACTTTTTTAATTAGAAACAAAATGTTACTCTAAATTTCAGAGAAGGAAATCACTGTGTGATGGGAAGCCGAGCTTGTGCACATTATTCTTAACAAACTGGAACTGGATACAGTTTGGATGCCCCAAGATTCAGTCCAGCTGATTCCCCTGAGATCTGAGCCTTGGCATCGCTGCCAAAACCATGCAACTATTGTGCTCTGTAACTGGGTTTTCCTTGGGAACCCAGGAACTTGGAAATCTGGGGAGTTTCACTAAACCTGCATAGAGGTTGACTGTTTTCTACAGAAGTTTCCTTGCTCATTCAGACAATTCCCAGGGCTGTTGGCACCTATGCTGACTCCACAACCACAACCCCACAGGTCCAGAGACAACTTCCCTCCACAAGGTAGATCTGGGTTGGTCCCCACTTTGAGGTCTCACCAGCCCCAGTCTCTTCATACACATACCTGGCATTCCCCAGTGGTGTGGGCAATGTCACCACTGGGTTCCTGTGAGGACACAACACTTGTTCCTTTACACAGGGCAGAGCATTTAGGGCTCACAGACAGGGGAAGAGCCCTTCAGACCAGCTTGGAAAAACAAGATTAAACTCTCCTTGCATGAACATCTGTTCCTCTCAGGTTGGCCCTGAGGGTCTTTCCTTATGTCTAGAACCGATGGTTTAGGAGTAAGGCATCCAAAAAATTAGCTTTGTTTCTTGTCTGGAGACCACCTCTTGCCTTAAGTTGAATGAAAACAAAGACAGATGAGGTTTACCACGTCCTTACTCACATCCTGAGGACGGGAAGCAGGGTGGAGTGTCTGGGGGCTGAGTAAATGTAGCATGAAGCACAAGGCAGGCAGTGTTCAACCCTTCACTGCAGCGGCTGCTGACATGGCTTTGGGCACTGCTTTGCAATGTGATTATTTCTAAAGATGTGACATAAATACTAACATGGGGTCCCTGGAGCTGTGGAGTCGCTACTTGGCAGCTTAATTTGGACATTCAATCAAAACTGTCTGTCTGCAGCTTTGCAAAACCCAAGCAGCAAGCGCTAGAAGCCCCGCAATCTGCTCAGTGAGAACGCTAAGTGATGGGTTTAATTTCCAGAGGCTTGGGACAAAAGCCTCCCCAGCTCTGAGGGAGGCAGGCTTAGCTCCCTTCTCTAGAGACACAGGACATATTTTCTCCTACCTTCCATGGGCTCTCTGCTTTGATAGAAGAGCCCTGTCTACATTAACTACCTCACTAAATCATGGAATTAGAAGAATTTTAAAAAACTGATGGCCATATTCTGATGCCATGTTCCCCAGGCAGTCAGAGGAAGATAAGTTTTCTATCATTTGAAGATAAGTTTTCTGTTTCTTCTACTACTGTTCAGGGGTGGTGGGGAAAAGAAAGTATCTGTGACAAGGAGTCCCAGCAGAGGAATGTCTCCTCCTTAGGTACTTCCTCAATGGCACAGAAGCACTAAAAGAAAGAGAATTTTCCTGCTGGACCCATTTATCCTAAATGAATAGATGGCTGGATAGATGGGACAAACAGATTGGGTGGGTAGGCAAATGGATGATGGATGAATGGAAGGATGGGTGGGTGAGATGAATGGGTGGGTGGGTGTATGGATGGATGGATGGAGGATTGAAGTGATGGTTCTTAAGCAGCATGAAGGAAATTGTCATCACTCCCACTTTTGTTTTGTTATAATTTTACCAAACTATCCATATCCATACCTCAAGATACCTCTCCACCTCCTCCCATTTTTTACCACTGTGTATACAAACACACACACACACACACACACACTATTCAAGATACTTCTATATGCCACAGCCCAGGCACTAGCTAGCCTACTGATGCTGTCCTAAGCATTGGAACAGACTCCTGGAGGTCTCTGATAAGTGTTAACTTTAGCTTCTGGGCTGTGGGGAGATCCAGGGAGGATCCCAGGAGAGGTGGGCCATAGCTATTTGCCAGCTGGTACAGAAGTACTGCTTGAGTCTAACTGCCCTCCGACCCTGATACAGATCCAATGACCATCTATAAAAGGGGTGCACCGTTGAGACAGGGAGAGTTCTAGCACAGTCTGATACCTCTGCCTAATATTCCAAACTCTGCTCAGACAGAGACAAACCTTCTGGGGACCCTGTCCACCAGCTCACTGAGAGCAAGGCCTTTCTGCAGGTCACAGGATGAGTTGAAAGCACCCAGGAGGCAAGGTAACATGTTGAGGTTTTAAGCACTGTGTTTCTCCCCCTTCGCACTTCCTTGAATTCTGTCACTTGTACCCTGAGGCCCTTCCCCCCAGACCCTGCAGCTAGACGTGAGTCATCACTGCCTTAGGGAGAAAATTGTCACAGTACAACAAAGGCAGCAAGTTCTTGACTCTTCAGTCCTGAAAGCCTCTGTCTCCACTGTCCCTCCATCAGACCTCCAAAGCCGTGGCTCCAGAACGACAGTGAGAATAGACAAAGAAACAGATAATCTCTTTCTCTGCTCCATAGTCCTGTCCCTCTGCTCCCCATACTCTGAATTAGCCCCACCCTTCCCCTCCTTCAGCCAGAAAAACTCCTATGAAAATGCCCTCAGGAAGCAGATGTCCAGAAATGTCCCCAGCCTGCCCGTCCTGGAGAGATGCTGAGACCAAACCCCAGATGGGCTTAGCTGGGGCAGCTAAACAAGACACATACAAGCCTTGACATGCTCAGAAAAACTGCCCTTTCCCTCATACCACAGACTGAGAAGGCCTATTGCAGAGAGAGGTCCTCAAAGGGTGGTCTCCAGACCAGGGACACCAGTGTCACCAGGGAATGTATTAGAAATACATATTCTCCGACTTCATTCAGCTCTCCTGGATCAAGGATGGAGCCCAGCAACCAGTATTTTAACATACCCTCTAGATTATTCTAACACATACTCAGGTATGAGAAATGTTGGGTACAGAATAGAAATGGGGTGATAGTTCACGTAAAGGAGAGGAGGCCAGTCCAGAGACAAAGGGGAGTCTATTAAGGAAAAGAACGGAGCTGGGGAAAGAACCAGAGTTAGCCTGACCCTTCCCAGTTCCAGGTGTCTTTATCAAGCTTACAAAGCAAGAATAGCAAGAATGTGGGTGTAAAAAGCCATGGGAAGGACGTAGTCCTGCAGAGCCCCTCCCCCCCCCCCCCCACCATAGCCAGGGTGGCAAGTCCAAGCTCTGTAGCATTTCAGGAATAACTTCCCTGCCATATTCCAGAGATGTGAGGCTTTAACCATCGTTCATCACCTCCCGAGAACCTCGGCCTGGGCCATTGTTCCGTGGTTTGTGCCTCAATTCATTTGGCTTCTGGGCCCAATCTCTCTAAATGGCTACCTCACTAAAATGGTTCTTATGCTAAAAAGGTGTCTAAGGTTTGAGGATCCCTTTCCCAGAAGAACCACTGTTTTTGAGAACCAGTGTTGCCCAATTTAATAGAAATGTTTGCTGTCCAATATAGCAGCCACTAGCCACGTGTGGCTATTGAACACTTGGAAGATTCAGTGTGTCAGAAGAACTGAATTTTTCATTTTATTTCATTAATTTAAATTTAAATAGCCCCATGTGGCTGTGGCTGGCGGCTGCTGTGTTGCACAGGGTAGCTCAGACCATTGCATCAGCCTCCTGCGGGTCACTGCCTTCACTCTCTCTTCCTCCCTGGTCGGCCTAGGAGCTGCAGACACATTAATCTTCCCTGAAGGCAGATCTTATCAAGTCATTACTACTCTCAAAACATCCTCAGTGACTCACCATTGCCTACTGATTTTAAGTCCATGTTCTTTCTGTTCTTTTTTAGAAAGCCAAAAATGATTTATGCTAAAGTACAATGGAAAAAAGATTAAATAATAATAGTCAATGGTGAATGAGCTCTTACTATATGAGCTAAGCGCTGTTCTAAGGGCTATGCACATAGTATCTCATTTAATCCTCACAAGAACCTTATGATGTGAGTTTTCTCCATTGTGCCAATGTGCAAACCAACAGCTGAGGAGGTTGAATGACTTGTCTGAGTCACGTGCGGTTCCCCCATTCAGGCCTGGACAGGGACCCTTATCTCCTAGGCCTGAGTGAGCTCAGAAATCAGTCTCATCACAGACCCTCATCTCTAGCAACAGACAAGCCCCTTCTAGGCTGCATTCTCTGGGCTCAAGCAAGGTCATGTGGAAAGCAGCCTGATACGGTATCTCATCCTGGAGTAGGGAACACACACCCTACTGCTTTACCTGGGGCAAGGACTTCTAGGACCTCATTCCTTTGCTAATTTTAGGATTATTTTCTGCCTTCAAGCTCCTGGCCAATTGCGTCAAGTTCCTGATATACATTCCCAAACCCCTCCTGCCCACAGGATAGGAAAAGAAGTATATAAACTACTAGACAGAAGGCCCTTGCGGGCTTCCAGTTGGGTCCCCTATTCTGTCACCAGAGATTCTGCTGTCCCTCTTCCACTTATCACCTTTATCTTTCTTTCTTTTTTTTTTTTTTAATTTTATTTATTTATTTTTGGCTGGGGCCAGGTTTGAACCCACCACCTCCAGTATATGGGGCTGGTGCCCTACTCCTTGAGCCACAGGCACCACCCAACCTTTATCTTTCTTTTTTTTTTTTGTAGAGACAGAGTCTCACTTTATGGCCCTTGGTAGAGTGCCGTGGCCTCACACAGCTCACAGCAACCTCCAACTCCTGGGCTTAAGCGATTCTCTTGCCTCAGCCTCCCGAGTAGCTGGGACTATAGGCGCCTGCCACAACGCCCAGCTAACCTTTATCTTTCAATGAACTCTGTTCTTTCACTTACTCACATGGTCTGTGGTTTCATTGTTTTTTTCTTTAATTTTTTAAATTAAATCATATTAATATGAGGGTACAGTTTTTAGGTTACATTGTTCTCCCTTCCAGGGTAAAGTTCCATTTATAGAAGAGCCCCTCGCCCAGGGGGCGTGTTATACAGCTCACAATGTGCACAGTAGGTGAGATCCAGCCTCATGCCCTCCCTCCTTCTGCCAAACATCCTCCCCCTTTCCCTCTCCTGCCTCCCTCTATCCCCGAACTGGACTACATTAGTATTTTATTATTCTTATGAGCATGTAATTGTTTATATATTGATTTCATATTAGTATGGAGTACATTGGATATTTATTTTTCCATTCTTGTGATCCTCTACTAAGAACGTATTTCCTATAGTCCCAGCGCTGTGGGAGGCCCAGGCAGGTGGATTGCCTGAGCTCGGAGGTTCGAGACCAGTATGAGCAGGAGTGAGCCAGAGAGAGACCCCGTCTCTATTAACATCAAAAACAGCCGGATGTTGTGGCGGGCGTCTGTAATCCCAGCTACTGGGGAGGCAAAGGGAAAGAGAATCGCCAAAGGAAGAACAGAAAAAAAAAGAAAGAAAGAAAGAAAAGAAACAAAACAAAAAAACTTCAAACGAAGAAGAATGAACAAGCAAGCTGAAATTAAAAAAAAAAAAGAAGAAGAAGAAGAACGTATTTCAACTGCATCCAGGTAAATGTAAACGATGTAAAGTCTCCATCTTTTTTTTTTGTAGAGACAGAGTCTCACTTTATGGCCCTCGGTAGAGTGCCGTGGCCTCACACAGCTCACAGCAACCTCCACCTCCTGGGCTTAAGTGATTCTCTTGCCTCAGCCTCCCGAGTAGCTGGGACTACAGGCACCCGCCACAACGGCCGGCTATAAAGTCTCCATCTTTTTTAATGGCTGAATAACATTCCATGGTGTATATATACCACAGTTTGTTGATCCATTCATGGGTTGATGTGCACTCGCAGTTTCATTCTTTCCACCTTGAGGTCAAGGAGTCAAAACAGAGACATTCCGGGTGCAAAAGGAGACACAGCTGGTAACAAGAGCACAGGATTTGAACCCAGGCTGCCACGTTCTAAAGACTACATTCTCAACCATGATATCACACTACCTTGGAAAACTTATCTAGGTCAGATTATTTTTCCTTCTGAGGGTGCATCTTATTAAATCCATAACTATGGTCATATGTTCTATGTCAGCAGCTTCAAGGTCTGTCTTAAACACATTACTCACTCTTCTGTAAGTGAACAAGCAAAAGCTATCATCAGATGTCTTGGACGCCTTCAGGGAAAGATCAACATATTTATCCCCAAAATAGCATCTTTCCATCTCAGAAGGTACATTGGGCACATTTTAGGTAAAGCCAGCCCATTCATTGAAGTGTAAAAAACATGGTTTGAGGGCGGGTATTGAACTTTAGACTGAGATAGGTGGGATCCAAACAGGTGGCCAAGGGGAGGCCATCTTTAGCTAAGAGCACTCTATTCCTCACCTCCACAACAGGAATCCAAATATTCCTGAGGGTCCAAATATGTAGCAAGCACTTTACTCATCAGAATGGACACAGCCAAAAAGCAGATAGAAAAGCTTCGACTGGACTTGACATCAACCTTTTCATTACCAGATCACAGCTGGGGGCTTTCGGAGGAACCTGACAAAGCCAGAGACAGAGAGAACTTGGGGTATGGATGACTTGCCAACGGGCATAGAAGTGTTTTGAAGTTCTGACAACCATCCCTGGTTAAGATGCCTGAGTGCTGCACAGACAGATACTTCTTTAAAGTAAAACCTACTTGAGGTACTGAATAGTTTCACTTTTATGCAGTCTTAGGAACAGAGGATTAGGCCAAGGGCAGTGGTTCATGCCTGTAGTCCTAGCACTTTGGGAGGCCAAGGTGGGAGCATCACTTGGGACTAGCAGTTAACAACCAGCTTGAGCAAGAGTGAGACCTCTGTCTCTACTTACAGATACAAAAATTAGCAGGGTATGGTGGTGGGCTTTTGAGCCTGGAAGTTTGAGGGGTTGCTGTGAGCTATGCTGATGCCACTGCACTCTAGCCTGGGTGGCAGAGTGAGACTCTGTCTCAAAACAAAAAAAAGAAGAAAGAAGAAAAGAAAATGGGTTAAAGAAAACAAATTGACAGTTGCCAGGGCTTGCAGGGAGAGAGGAAAGGGGGATAACTGCCTAAAGGGGTAAGTGGTTTTATTTTAGAGTGATGGAAATGTTTTGGAACTAGACGGAGGTAGTGGTAGCACCACACTGTGAATATCCTAAATGTTACTGAACTGTTCACTCTAAAACGGTCGACTTTATGCCACATGATTTTCACCTCAATAAATAAAAACCAAAAATGTGATAAAGAGGGGGTCAAGTTTGATCCAAACTGCAGTCAGCCCATAAGCTAGCCACACCGTTCTGATGATAACAACATCCTCGCTGAGGTCCTGGAGCAGTGCCCAAAGATGCCTGTGGGCCCTGCAGAATGTGTCCATTGTGATAATTAGCTCCATGAAGGCTTGGCCATGGTCACTGCAATGCCACACCCTCTTCTGTCCCCATCATACTTTCCAGCCTTTCTTGCAACTGCCTCCTTACACATATCCAAACTCGAGCCACGCCTGGCTGCATGCCACTCCCTCCACATCCCTGCCTCCGTCATAGGAGACAGACAGAATCTAGTGTCCAGGACCATGTGCCATAGCTACCGCCCAAGAGAGAAGTTCAGAGCAGACTCACTCTCTTTACAACATGAGAATCTTTATTTCAAATCACAAGGAGAACCATTAGTCCTGCTGAGTTGAGCTAGACCAAAGTTCTCAACTCTGCATTATAAGTAGTAGAAATTGGATGGCTTCTCTTTCTCCCTTTCCCTAGTCCTGTCTGATTTCATGTTCACTCTGAGAGAGCAGTGTGTCCCAGGGAGGAGATAAGCTCAGATTCCTCTCACTGTGCTAGCTATGTGTAATTCTGATATGTGAAAAGGCAGACTAAACCTCAAATAGAAATGCAAGAGAGAATACTTACGGATGAATCAGGATGACGAAGTTGTTACGCTCCTCCCTGCCATCTCTGAAAGCCCCACCTGCCCTCTCATGAATTAAAAGTGTCATCTGAGTCCTTAATCTTGACCCATAGCCTCAGCCCGGCGGTGAGAGAAGCTTTGAGTTCCCCCTAAAGGTTACAGTGTACACTGTCCTCTGCCCAGAGGGCTCCGTCCTTTGGCCCTCTACTGAAAGCCCATTGATCCTTCCAGGTAAATCTCTAGTGCCACCTCTTTCCTAAAGCCTTTCCTGACTTCCTCTGAGTTTGTTCTTATATTCAGTACCACAGTATATTTTAGGGGTATGCTTCCTTGCTTTATTTTTCTATTATGCTTAAGAGAGCCCCTTAAAAGAAGGGACTATGACTTTCTAATATTTCTAGGACAAGCCTGTGCAGTGGCTAAGAGCTTGGGCTGATCAGGCAGACCTGGGTTTGAGTCAAAGTGACACCACTTTTCAGCTGTGTGACCCTGAAAAATTCCTTATGCTCTCGGACCCTCAGTTTCCTCATCTGAAATATGAGAATAGCAACAGCACTACCTCACAGAATTGTCAGGTAGGAGCTATAATGCATGCCATTATATGCGTTAGGACAATTGTCACCTACTCTACGCTCAACAACTTCTAGCCATGATCATTATTCTGTCCCATTAAGTGCCCAAGACACTATTTTGTTACCTATTTTGTAAATGCTGTTATATGTAATGAACATATAATGCTTATTAAATTTTATTAAATTCCTGATGTCCTACAAGATTAAAAGCTTCACGAGAGCAGACTATTACTGGGGTGGCCACTTCTGTATTTTTAGCACTGATGCAGTACCCAGAACACGGTAGGTGGCCAATAAAGGTTTGAGGAATGAACTGATAAATGGATGGATGAGATGGTCCCTTTTCTCCGCAGAGCCCCAGAACCTGCAAGGGGCAATGCCTTCCCCCTGGTTTCCCAGGACACGGTGCACTTGTGCCCGGCACAGCACTTAGAATACTTAGTTGGAATTATCCGTTTACTTGTTATATTGACAGTGGTGACTGCATAGCACAGGCTGACGGGAAGAATGAATGACCATGAATCCCATCATCTAGGGAGTATCCTCTGGGAATGGAGAAAAAGCATCCTAAGACCTCAAGCCCAGAGAGAATTTATAGGTTTTGCGATTTTTCTCTTACCTCTGATGACATGATGCCAATAAAAATGACAACGATGACAACTTTTATTGAGCACACACTATGAGCCAAGCCCTGTTTTAAGTGTTGCATTCATGCCACAGCGATGCTCATCTCCAGCACCCAGCCTCTGCGAAGCCACACTCTCCCATCTCTCTCTGGAAGACAGAAATCTAGTCGCTGAAAAAAGGGCAGTATCTCGGCTGATTTAAAAACAGGCTGTGCTGAGGCCATCTGTTTCTTTTGCCCCAGGACATGGGGACTGGACCAAACTGTCCTCTAGCACAGCACTTCCTACATTTCAAGTATCCTTATCTGATGTAAAGCCACTTTCTCTACCAAATTGATAAAATGCAATGGTGAAGAACTCAGGCATTAAAGCCGGAGTACCTGGATTTTAATATCAGCTTTGACATCCAGCTGCTATGAGCCTACAAGTCACCTAACTTCTCAGTAACTCAGTCTCCTGGACTAAAAAATGAAGCTAATGATAAAGACAGAGTCTCATAAGGATGTTGCAATAATTAAATGAATTAATAGAATGTCTGGTACACAGTAAACTTTCAATATGCACTCTATTGTTATTATTGGCTATTATTTTATATCAATATCCCCATAACGTTCCAGCAGAATACTTAGTGACCTTTAACTTTAGGGTCTTCACTCCCCAATATTCTACCAAGACATGAAAGAAATAAGCATTCCTCACTGTATCACTGGTGTTTTCAACATCCCTCTTAAAAAAAAGAAAATTCTTTTTACTTAATTGCAGAGGCAACAGAATCCAAAGCAAATATTATCTTAGATCCTATCCCAAAATTAAATAAATGCTTCAACTTATGCATTGATCTTCTGATCTTTATCTACATTAACATTGACTTTTTACATAATTATAAAGCTGTAAATCTATTTTATATTTTCACTTAGCATCATATGACTTCGGGCTGTGATAAAGTAGCTTGTAGAACTCCCACGGAGAACAACTATGAAAGCCAGATAAATAAACGAAAAATATTTTTCAAAGAATTGGAATTTTGAAGAATTCAGAATCAAGAGAACTCCAACATTCTGTGTGCCGTTTTTTTTTTTTTCCCTTTTGGGTCATAAACCAATTGTCAGCACTGAGCAAGAGACTGAAAAACTAGACAGAGGGCAGCTGCCAAGAGGCAGAGAGGCCAACAGACCCTGAGAAGTACTCTTAAGGTTAGGAATAAGAGGTCCCAGGGAAGGGCAGCGCCTGCGGCTCAAAGGAGTAGGGCGCTGACCCCATATGCCAGAGGTGGCAGGTTCAAACCCAGCCCTGGCCAAAAACTGCAAAAAAAACAAAAAAACAGAGCTCCCAGGGAAAGCAGCACTGGAGGGGCCAATAAGATCATAGACAGAAGGGAAGAAAAAGAAGTGAACTCAACACTAGACATTGAGTTTTCCCTTGAGGCTTTGCTAATTCAACTGCAGGAGTGGAGACACAAAACAGAAATCAGCTGAGAGTTTTTTCATCAGTCTCATGGTGCCAGAGAAACAAAAAATGGAGTTCAGGACCCGGTGAGGAGGAGGGTTCTAGCAAGCATTCAGCTTCAGAGTTGAAGGCCTCTAGTAGGCTGCATCGTGGGAGTGGGAATTAATTAGAAATAGAAGGGACCTTACAAAGACTGTCAACCACCAGTCACTGCCAGAAGGAAGACTCCTCTCTGGAGGACCATAACCTCATTCAAACAAAACCTCCAAACACACTGAGAAATAGGACCAGAAGAAAAGACAGACTATAGAACAAACCCACAGGTGACTCAGGCACTGAAACGATTAGACGTGAACTTTAAAATAACTATGATTCAGATCTTTTTTAAAAAGGTGGGAGAGAATGACAATATGGACACTTTTACCAGAGAACTGTCAGTTGTAAAAAAGAAACAAATGAAAATTTTAGAATTAAAAATAGAATAATTCTCAAATTGAGGGACATCCTACAAAATACCTGACCAGTACTTCTCAAAAACCAAGGTCATGAACAATAAAGACTCAGAAATTGTCATAATCCAGAGGAGAATAAGGAGACAGACATGGTGATGAATGTAATCTAGTAACCCCGACTAGATCCTGGGATATGGAAGGGACATCAGTGAAAAACAACAAAGTCTGGAGTTTAGTTAACAACAAACCACTAATTCAGGTTAATTTCCTAGTTTTGACAAATAGACCTTAGTAATGTAAGATTTTAGGGGAAACTGAGTGAAGGGTATATAGGAAGTCTGTAATTTTGTCACTCTTCTCTAAATCTAAAACCATTCTAAAATAAAAAGTATAGTAAAAATACAATAATGGGCTCGGCGCCTATAGCACAGTGGTTACAGCACCAGACACATACACTGAAGCTGGCGGGTTGGAACCCGGCCTGAGCCTGCTAAACAACAGTGACGACTGTAACTAAAAATAGCCAGGCATTGTGGCAAGCACCTATAGTCCCAGCTACTTGGGAGGCTGAGACAAGAGAATCACATAAACCCAAGAGTTTGAGGTTGCTGTGAGCTGTGATGCCACAGCACTCCACTGAGGGCGACATAGTGAGACTCTGTCTCAAAAAAATAAATAAATACAATAATGAAAATTAAGAGCTAAATACATGGGCTTTGTAGCCCATTGGAAGCAGCTAGAAAGCAAATGGGTGAGCTAGAAAACAGGTCATTGAGACCAATTAGACTAAAGCATATAAAGTAAAAAAAGATGGAAGTATATAGAAAAGTGTCAAAGAGAAGGACACAGTGAAAAGGTCTAAAACATGGGTGATCAAAGCCCATGAAAGGAAGAATTGGGGAGGGAATGGACAAGAATTTTCCAATACTAATGACATATATCAGGATAAAAAGTCAACAAGTATACAAACACCAAACAGGATAAACACACACTTACTTTCAGGAACATCACAGTCAAACTGCTAAAAATCAAAGATAAAGAGAAAATCTAAAAGTCAGCCAGATTTTTAAAAAGGCACATTACATGTAAAGGAGCCATAATAAGACTTACAGAATAACAAAAGTGATGGAAGGAGAACAATGGGATAGTATCTTTAAAGCGCTAAAAGAAAATACTGGCCAGTTTTAAATTCCATACCCAGGAAAAAGTATTCCTTAAAAGTGAAGGCAAAATAAAAATATTTTAAAATGTATTTCCAGCAAGCCTAAACTAAATACCAAAGGGAGTTCTCTAGATAGAAATGGAAATGTAAAAATAAAGAAGAAATGAAAAACAAAGGAAAGGGTTAATATATTAGTAAATCTACATGAATGTTGCTTGTACAAAGCAATAATAATAATGTATAGTTTAAATGCAAAATTAAGGCTGGGTACAGTATCTCGTGTCTGTAAGATTAGCACTCCGGGAGGCTGAGACAGGAAAATTACTTCAGCTCAGAAGTTTGAGACCAGCCTGAACAAGTGTGCGACCCTATCTCTACTAAAAATTAAAAAAATTAGCCAGGCATGGTGGCACGCACTTGTAGTCCCTGTTACTCAGCAGGAAGATTACTGAAGCCTAGGAGTTTAAGGTTGCAATGATCACACCACTGCACTCTAAACCAGGGCAATAGAGTAATAATTAACTAATCAAAATGTGTAAGATAGGATGGAAATATAAAATTAAAGTGTTTGAGAACCTGGGATTATTTTGAAAATGATAAAAGTACTAATATATTGGATTCCAACATGTCAAAAATGCATGCTGAAATCTCTAGAGTCAATATAAAAATAATTAAAATATATGACTAATTAGTTAATAGGAGGGGATATAAAATAATAGAATATCCTTGAGTGATCCCCAAAAGGAAATGCAAACACATGGAACAAACAGAAAATAAATAGGTAGATCACAGATACAAACTAAATTATATCAGCAATTACATTAAACGTAAATGTTCTAAATGCTTAAAATTCAAATATTGTCAGATTTAATTAAAAATTACTATGCTTGTTGGGCTCAATGGCTCACACCTGTAATCCTAGCACTCTGGAAGGCAGAGGGAGGTGGATCCCTTGAGCTCAGGAATTTGAGACCAGCCTGCACAAGAATGAGAACCCAGACTCAACTAAAAACAGAAAAACTAGCCAGGCATCATGGTCTGTCTGTACTCACAGATACTCAGGAGGCTGAGGCAAGAGGATCCCTTGAGCCCAGGACTTTGAGGTTGCTGTGAGCAATAATGATGCCACAATACTCTACCCAGAGCAACAGAGTAAGACGCTTGTCTCTAAAAAGAAATAATTCAGTTAAGACCCCAACTCATGAAAAAAAGGGAAAAACCCAGCCAGGCGCCAGGGCAAGTGCCTGTAATCCCAGCGGCTTCCGGAGGCTGAGGCAGCGGGGTGCCTGGAGTCTGAGGTTGCGGTGAGCTACCATGCCCACTGCCCTCTGCTCAGGGGCATAGGGTGGGACCCTGTCTCAACAACAACAACAACATAATAATAATAATATCATTTTTCTAAAAGATACATTATAAAGGTACAGAAAGGCTGAAAGTAACATAATAATAAAACAGTAACCAAAATAAAACTAGTGCCTTTGTATCAAACAAAGTAGGCAAGAATCACTATTCAAAATAGAGATACATTTCAAAATGATAAAATGGTCTATACACAAAGAAGGTAATTTATAATAATAACATTGTTTCAAAATATTTCCAGCAAAAATTGATAAACTAAAAGGAAAAAGAAGTTTGAAATCATAATAGGAGACTCAAACACAGCTCTTTCAGTAACAGAACAAGCAAGCAAAATAAAAATCAATAAAAATATAGACAATATGAACAACACAATTAACAATCTTGACCAGTTTATACGTGTGGAATACTGCATGCAACAATTGCAGAACATATATTCTTTATAAGCACACATGGGATAGGTACCAAAATTTCAAATGAATGAAATTATGTTTTCAGACCCTAGTGGAAAGAAACGAGAAATTAATAACAAAAAAAATTGAATGTCTAGAAATATTTGAAAATTAAACATATGCATTTGAATAAGCTATAGGAAAAAGAAGAAATCATAATAGAAGTTCCAAAATATTCAGAACTTGTGAGAGTTAAACAAAGCTTAAAGGAAAATGTGTAGCTTTAATGTATGTATTAGGAAAAAAGACAGGTTGAACATAAATGATCTAAGTATCTATCTCGAAAGTTAGAAAAAGAACAGCAAATTAAATCCAGGCACATTTTTCCATTTTGCTACAGTAGTTTTTTTCAAGTTCCCCCTTCTTCCATTCTTTTCCCAACCTACCTTTCTCCTCTTCCCCCACTCCCAGCTAAGAAGTGTGTCAATCTCATGTTTACCCTGCCCCACCTTCTCCTCCCTGAGACTATCACCTGGAAACAAATGCTTTGGAAGGGTTAGTCTATGGGATTGAACCACACTATACACCCACTATTGCTCTGCAAAATGCTTTTTCCACCTAGCAATAAATCTTGTATATTTCTCCATGTCAGTCATCTCAGAACTAACTCATTCTTCTTAAACTGCAAGTTATACCACAGACTACAATGTATTCAGCCATTCATTCCTCTAACAACGGGCATTCAGAAGACAAATGTCGGGTGGCGCCTGTGGCTCAGTCGGTAAGGCGCCGGCCCCATATACCGAGGGTGGCGGGTTCAAACCCAGCCCCAGCCAAACTGCAACCAAAAAACATCCGGGCGTTGTGGCGGGCGCCTGTAGTCCCAGCTGCTCGGGAGGCTGAGGCAAGAGAATCGCTTAAGCCCAGGAGTTGGAGGTTGCTGTGAGCTGTGTGAGGCCACGGCACTCTACCGAGGGCCATAAAGCGAGACTCTGTCTCTACAAAAAAAAAAAAAAAGAAGACAAATGTCTAAAAATCTTCTATGTCCTTCCTTAGACTCCTCAGCATTCGAGAACTCTCACACCCCAGTGCTGAAGGTCTCAACCCTTCTTCCTGCCACAATAGAAGGAGCAAACCAGCATGATACCTGGCTCAAGTGCACGCTGCAAACTCCCTTCTTTTTCTCCTTTTAAGAAAACAGAACCTGATGAAAAGAGTATCAGGATAGGCCCAAGTAGAAAACAGAATCTGATTCAGATAGTTCAAGAGACTTTATCTAAGGGACTACTCTCAACTGAGGACAGGGTTAAAGGAATCAACTACAGGTGGTGAGACGCCCAGAGGAGCAATCCTGAGATGTCACTGCCACTCCTAGGCCAGAAGAGGAGAAGAAAGGAAACAGTGTGAGCACAGTCAGCAAAACCTGAGCTTCGGAGGAGGAACCGCCTCATTCTGCCAGGACACGCAGCCAAAAGCAAAGGAATTGGGGAAGAAATGCCTCAGCTTCTTTCTCCTACAATCCTTCAATCTCTTGCCATTGCTTCTTACTGCACGAACTCAACTAAAAGCTAAAAAGCTGAGAGAGCCCAGGTGATACACTCCACAGGGCTCGGGCTCCCAGGGCACACAAAAGAGCAGAGTGGATTGGAGGCAGAGGGCGAGGTGAGGGATTCAAGCAGAGGACGATTAGCACAGCAGATAAGTCTGAGCCTTAATTGGCAAAAGAAACGGGTATCATTGCAGGGATGAGCAAGGGATCAGTAACATTATAATTCCCAACAGAGCCGCCCTCCTGGCTTCCAGAGTGATAGAGGAAATGAAAAAAGGGAGGATAGAATGTGGCTGCGTACAGTAAACTAACCCACAATGGGTTGGTTACACAGTGGGTTCTTGGCTTGCTGTGTGACTTCAGGTCCGTTGCTCAACCTGTCTGATTCTCAGTTTATTAGCTATAAAATGACACTTCTTGGCATCTTCCCTGACTATGTGCCCCTCTTTATGGTTGAGAAAGTAAAATGCCAATGGAAGAACGAAAGTCTGTTCCTACATTCTCTTGTATCTGGACTTGGTCCTGCCTTAGCCACTGGGACCTTAGCCAATGTGATACAAATAATCCTAAAAGTTCTTGGGAATTAGGGCTTGAATTGAATTGCCCTCCCTTACTGCCTATGAGAGCAAGCTAGGGCTAGCCTGCTGGATAGGCAGGAAGCAGTGGCGCAGACATCCCTGCCATTCTAGCTTACATTAAGCCAACAAGCAGAAACGAGAGTGAAGGCATCGCGGACCATCCAGCCCCAGACGAGTCAACGCAGATAATCAGAACCTCCCAGCAATTCCACAAAAATTGAGAGAGAGAAAAAATGTATGTTGTTTTAAGACTACTCCATTTTGGGTAATTTGTTACACAGCAGATACTCACTGATAGAATTAGCAGCAAGATACTAGCAATATGCCTCCTCACTAGTAACAATACAGCAGTGGGTTAGAATACCAGTGGTGCAAACCATGGAGCAATGTTCCAGCGGGTACTCCAGTGACATGCCCCGTGAAGCTGTCTCCAGTGAGCTTTCTCAACCCTCTGAGCATTTTCAAAGTCCAGCAAGCCCCAAGTTCTTTTTTTTTTTTTTTTTTTTTATTGTTGGGGATTCATTGAGGGTACAATAAGCCAGTTACACTGATTGCAATTGTTAGGTAAAGTCCCTCTTGCAATCATGTCTTGCCCCCACCCAAGTTCTTTTTTTAAAGGGGAGTGAGGAGAGACACAGGAGATGCAATCTAAATGTTTGGATTGTTTTATTCCTCCAGGCTTCCTTTCCTTCTCTTTTCTTTTCTTTTTAAACAAATTGCCCAGTGTAAAGAGTTCTCTTCTATTTTCCCTCCCGGGAAGTTATTTATTTTTATGGGCTTCTTTTGGGAAATAAAAATCAATATTGGAATGCAAGTGATACATTTTACTCTCCCAATAATGAAAGCTAGAAAATTAAAGGCCCCAAGGAACAACCTCTCTGTACTAAAATGATGTAGAATGCAGCTCGAATGTTCTTGTGTGAGTGTTTTATAAATCGTGACCACTGTCTGCTGAAGCAAGTCTGGAAATAGCCCATGGAAGACACAACCATCGCTAGGGAGGGCTTCATGCTGGGTGGGTCACTGGGTGGGCCCATGGGCGCTCACATGTCCACAGAAAGGCACTTCCAGATAATCTGCTCTGTAATTCACAACTCTGAAAAACTATCAGTGCTCTCCTGTGTTATCTAGAAAACCTGTTCATTCACTCGTTCATTAAGTGACTGGTTCTGGCAATACAACAGACAAGACAGGCACAATTGGTGGTTTAGAGAAAAGCTTACAGTTTAGAGAAAAGAAAATGCAGACATTAAACAAGGTGCCTTCATCGGGTTCTCTGAAGACAGACTCTGGTGTGGATGTTTGTATGCAGGAGGCTTATCAGGGAGCAACCTTGGGAACACATCCAACAAGGAATAGGGGAAGCAAGAGGAAGCTGATGGAGGCGTGGAACTAACGGCAATGCAGTTGTAATGGAGGTCTCACCAGATCCACTGGGCAGCTCTGTAGTGGGGACGGCCCTGTAGACTGTGCCCAGCTGAGGCGGGGGTGAGACTTTATACCCAAATCTCACCAGCAACCAATCACAGTATGTGGGCTGCTCCCAAAGGAACATAACCTGGGGCACTGCAGCTCCCTCAGCAAACCCCAGGGAAATACCAAAGCTGTGAGTGCCCAGCAGCCAACCCTTGGCATGGCTTGGGGCTGAAGTGCCTCAGTCTTGAAAGCGGGATCCAGGTGGTGCATTACAGTACCCACTGCAAGGGAATCATGAGAAGTGTACAATGTGTTGTCAATGACAAAGTTCAGAGCTCCGAGCCAGGCCGGGGAGGTGGGAGGCCCAGCCTAAACTGAGGACCGGCAGGTCTCTGGGCTCTTCTCTCAATGGTATATACAATGGACCCTGGTAAGGGGTCACTAACATTTCACCACACACCAGGCCCTGTGTAGACCCTGATAGCCATTCTTGTTTCTTCCTTGCCGTGACTCTGTGAGGTGTGTGCTACTCTCTCCACTTGGCAGATGAAGTTCCTGAGACTCAGAGGGCTTAACGAACTTGCTCGAAGCCCCACAGCTGGCATGTGGCGGAACTGGGATTTGAACACCTGTCTGCCTGACGACAAAGCCGACTGCCCCTTCTGCTTCTTCCCTTACCTCCCCGTTTCCACGCACCTTGAGCCCTTTATCCACCATACTTCTCTCCATTCACACTCTAAACTGCTCAAGATCCTTTCCCCAATAACTTTCTCCAAACTGCCCCCAAGTCCTGTTTTGACACAGCCCAAATTCTCAGAAGAGCTCTCTACACTTCTCTTTCCATGTTCCTTCTCCCCTTCCCTCCTTAACATCCAGCATCCTGGCTCTTAATTCCTTTCTCCTGAAAGGGCACTGTCCAAATCCCTCACGCAAATGGCCAAATCCGGTGACTCTGTCTCAATCCTTTGCCTGGTCTTTACCATTGCCTGCCAGCAGCATCTAATGTGCTAATCTCATCCACTTTCTTGAACTCTCTTTCCCCTTGGCCTCTGTGTGACCCTTTACTTGTCTAGCTCCCCCTTCACCCCTAAGGAGCACTGTTTTTTGTTTTGTTTTTTTGATTTTTCATCACTGGCTCTCTTTCCTCCTGAAGCGGCTCCATTCCCAGGGTCCTAACTATGCTGTTCCTCCAACCCTGCACCCTCCCATACTCGACCCCACCGAAGCCTGGTGCCTCCAGAGTCTGCGCTCTCAGCTCCATTTCTTCAGTGGAGCCTCAGGGTAGATAGATCCATCCACCTCCTGGACACGGTCACCCATGCCACCCCAAAACATCTCAGACTCAGCCTGCACAAAAGTGAGCTTTTCCCATCCAGTAAACTTCTTTAACTTCTAAGCTGACTGGGTGCACGCCTACCACCTTCCTGAGCCAGAAATCTTGGTTAATCCTGACTCCGCCATCCTCTCCCTGATCTTCCACCACAATTTACTCTCATCTTTGCACTTTCCTTTTTTTTTTTTTTGTAGAGACAGAGTGTCACAGTACCACCCTTGGGTAGAGTACCATGAAGTCACACGCCTCACAGCAACCTCCAGCTTCTGGGCTTATGTTTCTCTTGCCTCAGCCTCCCGAGTAGCTGGGACTACAGGCACCCGCCACAACGCCCGGCTATTTTTTGGTTGCAGTTTGGCCGGGGCTGGGTTTGAACCCGCCACCGTTGGCATATGGGGCCAGCGCCCTACTCACTGAGCCACAGGCGCCACCCTCATCTTTGCACTTTCTATGGTCACTTCTCTAATTCAAGTGCACATCTCACCTGTCCTGCTGGGATCAATAGCTCCCTGCTGGGTCTCTATAGCACCAGTCCCTTACGTCTCCAGTCCTTCTTTGTAACCATCACCAGTGGTAACTAGATCAGGTTACTACCACCTCCAGTGGCCCACCAACTACTGCATAATATCCCAAATCTCAAGCATGCGTGAGCAAGCGCATCTGTGATCTGGCAGAGATCAGTCTTCACAGCTATACTCTCTAATCCAAACACAGCAGAATCCAATGCCCCTTGGATTCAGGGCCCAGGGCCTTCATTCATGTGATCCCTTTAGTCCAACGGCTACTTTTTCCATCTACTTAATCTTTATTCGGCAAGTACTTACTATGCACCTGCACAAGTCAGCTGTGTGCTGAATTAGCATAGGAAGAATAAGGTAGGTTCTTGCCTTCCATCCAATGGAGAGAAACAGGCAGGAAGCAGATAAGTAAACAATATAATGACAGACTGTGATAAATGCAAAGAAAGTATTAAACCTAGTAATGGGATAAGGAGTGACTAGAAGGGGTTTCTTTAGGTAAGACTCAAGGCTGGGCAAGGTGATGCACCTGTACTTCCAACTATTCAGGAGGCTGAGGCAGGAGGATCCCTTGAGCCCAGGAGTTGGAGGCTGCAGTGAGCTATGCTCATGCCTCTGCATTCCAGCCTGGATGACAAAGTGAGCCAGGGGTAGTCTTTCTGAGAAGGTGGCATTTAGGGGACAACTCATAGGTACTAGGAAGTCAGCAATATGTAGAGCCCAAGGAAAAGCAACCCAGTCTGAGGAAAGAGCAAGGGCAAGAAGGGAGGCCAAATAGTTGGTGGCTGTCAGGGCACAAAGGCAAAAGGACATAAGATGAGGCATAAAGAGGCTGAGAGAAAGAATGAAGAACAAGACTCTGCAGGCTCTCAGAGCAGGAGTGAGGAGTTCAGATTTCAGTTGGAAGCTCAGAGAAGCTTGGGGTAGTTCAAGCAGGGGGATGACATGGTCTGATTTACATTTTAGAAAGATCCCTGTGGCGGGGTGTGAAAAGTGGATCTTAGAGGGCAAAAGCCCATCAAAGTTTCAATTCATCTTTCAAAGCAGAAAATAGACAAAGCACCCACCTAGCTGAGTCCTCGCAAGTGGCAGGCCTTCAATAAGCGTTAGATCTCCACCCTGTCCAGAACTAAGCCCATTGCCTTTGACTTTGCCAGCCCCACTGCTTGGAATTAACCTTCCCTCACCCGGCCCCTCCCACTGCACTTGGCTTCCTGTTCCATTATCACTTCGACAATGCCCCCTTTAATAATCACTTCTCTCTTCTTCTCCCTGGCATAGTAGGGCTGTGAAATACTAGGGTCACACCTATACTGAGAGCCTTCACAGTGTCTACTGAATGGCCTCCCACATAGAGACTGATTGAATGAACGTATGAGTGAATAAAGAATGTTGGGGAAGATCTCTATGTTCCCCAGGAAAGCTATGCTTTAACAGCCCAGGCTTATAATCAATCACATCTATATTTTAATTCAAGCCCCACTGCTTCTAGCTATGGGAGTTGGGGCAGGTGAATTCACCTCTCTGAGCTGCAATTTCCTCTTCTGAAAAATTGAAATAATAGTAGGTACTCAGGAGAGATATCATCTCACAGGGTTGCCACAAGGATCTAATGAGACCAAAGAAGCACTGGGGTCCCTTCTCACTGTGCCTGCCGGAGCAAGACAAGGTTGGCACCATCAAGACAAGGACCCACAAGATCCTGATTCTTGTTTCAATTCTTGTTTTCAATAAACATTTGTTGAGTGCTCACTAAAGACACCATCTCAACTCTTTATTTTAACAGCCATAAACACTCAGGGAAAAATATGTCAAAGGTGTTCATGAAGTGAAGGCAGGGACTGGCCCCTTCCAATGCACTAGGGGCCCAAGAATCTGCTAGCAAGGCCTTTTGCATTAACTTTTAGATCCCACGCCCCAAGCAACAATCTCCTCCCTGGACACTGTTGTCCCTGTTCAAGAAGCCTGGCGACGAGACATTTCAATCCCAGTTTCGGCCTATTATCTTTCATGGGGAACTTATGTAACCCACAAGTCCCTTCAGCTGCTTCTGGAGCTGGTCTGACACCACGGGGCACAAATGGAGAAGATGGGGAAATCACCGCCAGCACCCAGGAGAACTCCAAGGGGGAAAGCCAGGAGCTGTCAATGGGAAAAGAAAAAGAACCTGGCGTTTATTGCAAGGCTAAAGGAAAGCACACCTATTTCTGAGTTGAAATCATCACTTCAATTCCTGAATCCTCAGTCTGGCACAGTGGTAAAGGGCTTGAGCTTTAGCGCCAGTTCTGCCACATATAAGTCAAAAGACCTTGAGCAAGTGGGTAAACCTCTCTGAGCCTCAGTTTCACCACTTGTAAATGGAGATAAAATGTGTTAATACAGGTAGAGAGCTCAGCACTGACACTTAGGAGGCCACTGTTATGCATGCAATTTATACTTGTAGAGACAGCCTGTAATGATTCTGTCCAGAAACGATGCTGTCTGTGCCCCTATGAAACAAGGAATGATAAGGAGCCCCAGGCACGGCACCGTCCTTTGGGACTGCTGGCTCTTTGTGAATAGGCCACGTGTCCTTCTCCACCAACCATTCCATAATTTCCTTTATTCTGTTTCACTTTTTCTTTCCCCAATTTGAAAGGCCTCTTGGGTTAGGATTTCTGAAGCTCCAGGCGAAGACAGTGGGTTAGGCTGGAAGAAGAAATAAAATCAAAGGGTTATTGATCCCCAACCCAGGGAACAGGCTCTCAGCTCTTATTCCAAATCTCTGTGGAGACCCACTCTCCGAGCTGAGGCAGGCACCCAGCAAGGACCAGAGAAGACAGAGTGACAGACCAAATCCAGCCATCCATGGCTGCCTCACGCAGCTCCTCAGGGGAGGAGAACAGACAATAGCAGCCAGTTACCCCGCCATCTCCCTTCCTTTGCTAGCGCTTCTCAGCACCCAGCCGGTAGCTGATGATAACTCAGTGGCGGCTGACAGCCCATCTAAAGCTCACTGTCTCTCCTGCTTCCAATCACCAGGTGTCTGAAGGGGTTACAGGAACAGTCAGCTTCTGCCCTCATTAAGAACCCTTTGGTGGGCAGAAAAGATGACTGTAAAAGGAACTGTCAAGTTCATCAGCCAGCTGGTGAGGAGGGGTGCAGAAGCCTCCAGAGCGCTGGCCTTCTGACCCACGCCAACCTGGGCCTCTCATTTGCATCTCATTTGTGTCTCATTTGCATTGCATACTTAACAGGACTCCAGCTTACACTTAGCAAAATCATTGTCATGCGTTGGAGAGACTGCCCTCCCTGGGTTTTCACAAACGATGCCGAGGGAGGGGTGAACCACAGAGCAAGTCCGCAGTTTCTGCCCTCCAGGAAAACAAGACCTCAATCAGACCACAGTGATGCAGACAGATGCAGACCACACTATTCTGGGATGGATGGCCAACTAAATAAAGCGGTGGTTACATCATGTACAAGGCTAGACAGGGGGAAAATTCCAAATGTTTTCAAGAGACTGTGTTAGAAGGATTCGGGCTAATTGCATGCAGGTCTTGTACTATGAATGTCAAACTGCACCAGCATCACACAAATGAGCTGTCAGTGCCTTGGTCACTTTCCCACAGGAAAGAGCCGCTCCCTCCTCTTAGAATAGTTCTCATTTTATTTGATTGATACACACATACCCTCCTTGGAAAAGGGTTTTCGATTTTATTGTCCAAAAACCACAGGGTCCCCCAGTATCCTCAGAGAAGTATGGCACTGTCTCTCAGAACATTATTGGTGCTATGATCTCTATAGTGAGACAAACCTGGATTCCAATTCCAGCTCCAGCACTTACCAGCAGTTTAAACTTGGCCAAATCACCTAACCTCTCTAAGTTTCTGTTTCCCCTTTATAGAATAGGCACAATGTAGCATCTATCTCATAGAGATTAAACAATCTGATGCATGTAAAAGCACTCAGTGCAATGCCTGGTACAACTTAATGAATAGAAAGTCAAGAGATACTGCCTATAGTAGAGAAAGTAAGAAATGGAATTGTCAATATACAGAATAACTTAAAGGAGCTGTTAGAACTATTAGAGTCACACTAATGGATTCCTATTGTACTCACAGTAAAAGACAAATCCCTTACAATGGATTACAAAGCCTTCTGCAGGTGCCTCCCTGTTCTCTCTGCCTCTCCTGTTCACTGCAGTCAGACATGCTAGCTCCCTGCTACTTCCTCAAACATGCCCAAATCACATACCACAGGGCCTTTGCAATGGCTGTTTCTGTGCCCAGAATGCTCTTCTGTCAGAGAGCTACATGGCTCCCTCCTTCATCTTTTTCAAAAGTCTGTATTCAAATATCCCCATCTCACTGACTTCCTTCCCTGCCACCATATCTAAATTTGCAGATCCAGTCCCCTCCCCCATCTTTCCCATCCTCCTCTTCCGTTATTTTTTTCCTTAGTGCTTACCATCTGATATACAGTCTGCGTACCAATTTACCCACTTTACTGTCTGTTGCACACACGACAAAAGAGATCCACAAACTACGGCCCAAAGGCCAAATCCAGCCCACTACCTGTCTTTGCAAATAAAGTTTTATTGGAACACAGCCACACCCCTTCACTGGCACACTGTGGCCACCTAGGTGCTACAATGGCAGAGCTGAGAAGTTGTGACAGTGACCAGAGCCTATCTAGCTCTTAATTAACAGAAATACAGGAGGCTCTGCTCTAGAATATAAGCTCCACAAGAGCAGGACTTTTCTTGTTCTCTGACAAATTACCAATGACCAAGTCAGTGTCTGACATGTAGAAGATGTTTAATAATAATAACTTTGTTGAATAGATGAACTAAAAATTGTGGTACACCTGTGCTGCAGGTGTGTTGTGGGGAAGAAAACCAGAGGGTTGGTGCAGAGAGGTAAAACCTTCTCAGGAAATCAGAGCCATCAATTAGTGAAATTGAAATAGAACATCTCATTAAAGTACGGAGTTAAACTACCTAAAGACACTGTTACAAGAGTTAAAAATGGTATCCTCCAAGGCAGTGGTACTCAGAGTACGGCCATATCAGCATCCCTGGGGAACTTGTTAGAAAGCCAATTTCTCATTATTCACTTTCTACTGAGTCAGAAACTGTGGGAGTGGGACACTCTGGAGATGATTCTGATGCGAGCTCAAGTTTGAGAAGTGGAGACCGCAACTGGGGTTGGGGGAGGGGCACAGCTTTTTACCCATGCACACTGGGGTTTTTAACGTTATGCCTGTGCTAGTTTGGTAAAATAAACATTAATAAAAATAGCTGAAGACGTATTAAGCATATCTTTTTGCTTTCTCTTTTTTTGATGCTGTAACATCTTAGAACCTTGCTGATGGTTCCAAGATTGCCCCTCCCAGGGCCAGAAAACTCATAGAGGAAGTAAAGGATTCACCCGCAAGGGCACCTTTTCCATATAAACCAACCGATACAAACCTCATACCCCTCACCACCTCCCTTCACTGAGCGCTTACACGCTGGGCCACTCTTCCTCAGCTCTCATCACATCAGAAACAGGTATCAGGCAGCTCCAGGCAGTCTACACTCCGGAGGCAGAAATTATTCCAACCAGCCGCCCTCAGCCTGCTTACTTCCCCTCACCTGCTCCTTCCCACAGACACCACAGTAAAGGCTCTCACCCACATCCCCCGTCTGCTTCCTCTGCCTTCTGACAGACCTCAGGGCTTCCCCATGTGACCTTGCCTGGAGTGGCATGCTCCTTTCGCTTGAGTAATAAACGATCCTTTAAATGGCAATCAGGGCAGGAGAAATGGCACAGACCTAACACAAAGAATGGTATCAGGGAGGTGACATCTGGAAGACACTTGTCCCAAGAGCAAGAGGACCCAGGAGCTCTCAGCATGGCCTTGGAGCAAAGGGCCAAATCCAGCGAGAGGAAATGTATCAAGGCTCATCCTTGAGTCTGGAAAAGAAAAGGAAAAGCAGGCCAGGAGCACTGATGTGGTAGACGAGAAAGGTTTAAGTGATCATAAACCCTAGATCAATCAACAGTGTGATGTGGCTGGCTGTGCCGCCCCAATCCCCCAACAGAGTGCCGTCATCTTAGGATGTAGAAAGAGAATCGTGTTGTCTAGGATCGTGTTTTTCAAATGGTGGGACATGATATATTTGTCAGTGATTAGTAAGATCAATTTACAGAGTAAGACTATCTTCCTTAAAGGATTTTTTAAAGGAATTAGGATAGAAAGAAGAGAACAGAAGGCTACATAAGAGATGAGACTAAATCAAGAGTGCACAGCTAACACAAGTAGAGGGATTAATTCATGACATTTTGGTTCAAGTTGCAAGTGTGTGCTTGCTCGTGCAATGTGTGTGCATTTGGGTGTGATACCTGAAAACTATTTGTCAGCATGTGCTACCGTCTGAAAGGTTTCAAAGCCTCCAATCTAGAACCAGAAAGTAACACTCTCTCTCTTCGCAACACCAGGAGGATTCCCCTTTGCTCAGGGCATCGTGCTTTATAAGGAAGCTATGCCAGCTGGAGTGTTGGCTGGGAAGAGTTCTGGGTCAGCATGGAGAGGATACTTGGCTGTACCATGCAGGGCTGGAGGTTGTGAGTTGTAGACTAGGGATTAGATAGCAAAAGGCTGAAGGAGTTGGGGCAGCCCCACTTGGAGATTAAAAAGTTCTGGGCACCTAAGCTCTGTCTTCAAATAAGCAGAGCTGGCAGCTTACCTGGACTAGGTGACCCAAGCGATGAAACTAGTGCCCGTGGAAGCTTCATGAAGTTCATCAGTATCTATTTCAGCAGCTGGATGTGCTTGGCTTCTTGGATTCCCCATCCATCTGTGCCATTGCTGTTTTTCTGATTCTCCCACTCACCCCTCCAGACCTTCCTGTCCCCAGCATCTCCAAATTAGACCTTGGATAGGTCTAATTTCTACAGTAAATCCCTGGCACCTTCGACTTCTTGAGTGACACAGAGGCCTTGCAAAGCTCTGCACCCAAGGCGCTAAGGTGGGAAGTGGGTTCTACCATGAAGACCTGTTTTCGCCCCTGAGCTTAAACCACTTTGTATTTCGATGTTTTTTTTTTTTTTTTTTGTAGAGACAGAGTCTCACTTTACCGCCTTCAGTAGAGTACCATGATGTCACAGGACTCACAGCAACCTCTAGCTCTTGGGCTTCCGCGATTCTCCTGCCTCAGCCTCCCGAGTAGCTGGGACTACAGGCGCCCGCCACAACGCCCGGCTATTATTTGGTTGCAGTTCAGTTGGGGCTGGGTTTGAACCCACCACCCTCAATATATGGGGCCGGTGCCCTACTCACTGAGCCACAGGCGCCACCCTGTATTTCGATGTTTTCCAGAGTAATCAAAACACCCTTTTTTAAATTTTTAAGTGAGAATGCTTTCTCAGGATACTGCTGTGAACCTGTGCTTTCTCTCCCTCACTCTCACCTTCTGGTCGCACTCAATTCCACAGCTGGCCAAGGAACTCAGGGAGGGAGGCCAAAGTAATGGTTAAGAGTGCAGGTCCTGGCTCCGTGCCTGTAGCACAGTGGTTACAGTGCCAGCCACGTACACTGAAGTTGGTGGGTTCCATCCCAGCCCGAGCCAGCTAAAACAGCAATGATAACTGCAACAAAAAGTAGCTGGGCGTTGTGGTGGGCGCCTGTAGTCCCAGCTACTTGGGAGGCTGAGGCAAGAGAATCATTTAAGCCCAAGAGTTTAAAGTTGCTGTGAGCTGTGACACCACAGCACTCTACTGAGTGATATAATGAGACTCTTTCTCAAAAAAAAAAAAAGTGCAGGTCTTGTGCACCAGAATGTTTACTGCAGCTCAATTCATAATTGCCAAGTCATAGAAGCAACCTAAACCATCAGGAGAAGGAGGGAGGGCATTTGGCAGGATCTCACCCAACGTGCACAATGCCAGGGTATTCGGCACACCCCTTAGGTGAAAGGCTCTTCTACAACTTGAACTTTACCTTGGAAGTGAGAGCATTGTAACCTAAAAATTTACACCCTCATATTAATTTGGAAAAAAAAGTACAGGTCCTAGAATTGGATAGCCCAGGGTTGGAATCCTAGATGTGTACAACTTTGAATGAGTTACTTAACTTCTCCAAACCATTGCTTCTTCACCTAAAAACGGGGATACAACTTCAAACGTTTAGGGTAAGAATTACAAGAGATGGTCCCTTTAAAGCACCTGGGGAAGCTTAGCAATAAATCTTGGCTGAATTGGAGCAGGGTATTAAAGTGACACAAACTCCCTGCATACAGCATTGCGTGATGACACATCAGGCCATTTTAGGTGGAGTGGTGTGAGTCTCACTCTCTTATGGAGGCTAGGTGCAGTGGCGCAATCATAGCTTGCTGCAACCTTGAACTCCTGGGCTAAAACAATCCTCCTGCCTCATTCTCCCAAGTATCTGGGACCTCAAAAATATACCACCATACCCAGTTAATTTTTTTCTTTTTCAGTTTTTTTGTAGAGACAGAATCTTACTATGTTGTCCAGGCTGGTCTTGAACTCCTGAGACCAATCCTCCTGCCTTGGCCTCCCAGGGTGCTGAGATTACATGAGCCCACTCTCAGCCTGCCCCGCTCCTTTATAAAAGATCTGGCTTAGGTACTGTCAAGTTTTTCAGGATATACTGTGACAAAGACAGTAATGTGGAAATATACAAGAGCAACCATTTACGGGGGGCGCGGGGGTGTCTCTGACCCAAGCTCTTTGTGCCGGCCTATTGTGGCCAGGGGATCCAGGAAGGTACTCTTCTCTCAGGAAACCATATCCTGAAGTGGCCACTTTGGGAAGAAAAGAAAAGTTCACTGAATAAGATACTCCAAATTTGGTTAACAGGTAAAATTCAGCCAAGAAACTCAGAAAGGGTTGGTTAAACCACAGTGACTAGAAAAACAGCAACCACATATGGTGTGCTTCACATAGCCCAGGCGGTGTCCTGAACCTTTCGCAAACGCTGTCAGTGGGATTCTCTCCACAACCTTAGGAGATGGGTCCCCTTACTATCCTCACTTTGTCCAGGTATTCTTTACCTTCCTAACAGGGAGGGTCATTGGCATCAAATAATCCAGCCCTTGGCCTTTCCTCAGTGAGGTTTAGAGAGAAGGCCTCCATCTGTCCACTTCTCACAACCTAAGAATCTAGCCAGCCTTTTGGGAAGGTCTTGGCCAATGAAATCTGTCTTCCTGAAAAAAGACAGGCTGATTTGAGGAAGTGGAATCATCTTCAGTTTCACTGTCCAGCTTCACTCCCACAGAAGCAAAATGATCTAGCAGGAAGCCTGGGAGGGGGGAATGGAGCCCTCTGAAGCCAGGCCTGCATTAATACAAGGCAGCTGGGCCTTCAGCCTCAGTTTCCTCTTCAGGAGAATGGGAAGAAAAATGGGTAGCAGCAAAACTTACTGGGAGGATTACCTAAGGGGATGTCTATAGAGTTTCTAGCACCAGCCAGGTACAAAGGAAGGGTTTTAGAAAAGACAGCTGCTACTGCATTATGCACCATCACTGAGCCACCAATGTCTTTAGAGGCAAGATAGACAGTCTTCAAGAGCATAATTATCTGGAACTAAACACTTAGGTTCAAGTCCCAGCTCTACATCTTCCTAGCTCTGTGCCTTTGGGCAAGTTTTTAAACCTCTCAGTTTCTCCCTCTGTAACATGGAGGTGCTATCTCACAGAGCTGTGGATAGGATTACATGAGATCATTGAGAAAGTGCCTAGCCCAGTGCCTAGCCATCAGTAAGTGTTTTTGTTCTTGTTTTTATTGGTGGTGGTGGAGCAGAATAACCAACCCCAGCCCAACTGAGAGGCTGCTCAGGGGCTTGAACCACAAACCATGCTTGCCTAGCACAGGCTTTTCTGCCCCAGGGAGTCCAGCGCAGTGCCTGGGACAGGCAAGTGCTCAGCAAGTGTGAGCTATTGACCCTCCTCCCTTCCCCCACCCTTCTACCTTGAACCCCTGCTGCCTCCTCCAGGCAGCTCCCTGGGATGTCCGCAGCCCCCTGCTCCCTCCCTCCTTCAAGTTCCCATCACAGGAAAGATTCTGACCCAACAGGACTTAGGCAACAGGCAAAAGAGGCACAGGTCTTCTGCAAGACCTTGAAGAGAGACTATTTCAAACCCGTACCCTAACATCACTTCAAGGATGATACCACAGGAATTGTCAATGTCAAACTATGGCCCTTCTCTCTTCCCTGGCATGATGAGTGTTTCTTATGTTCTAATTCATCTCATAGCCCTAAATGCATCTTGCCAACATCTGCCCTGACATGTTAGAATTTGCCAGATGAACCCTGGGGACAAATCCAGGCTCCTCCACGCACTGCCTTGGTGACTAGAGGATGGCACTCAGATTCTTTAAGGCTCAGTTGCCTCCTTTGTAACATGAGGAAAGTAAGATGACTGCCCTCGTAGGGCAGTTGTAGGGCCTAAGTAGGATCTTGCATTGAAGTCTTCTCAGCTATTCCTGAGATCTAAATCCCCTTGCACTTGAAAAGAATCCCCTCACACTACACTTGAAGCTCAGGACAGTGAAGGCCGACCAGGCCCACCCTGTCACCCTTAGGCATCACCCGCCCCTCCCCAACCCTGGGCTCTAGCCCACCCATTTCGTATGGGTTCCTGCCATGCACAAGCCTACTGCCCTCTCCCTGGGGCCTCTGCCTCTGAAGTTCCCTCTGAGGTTCCCTGGCAGGCTCTTCCTTGGGATTTTTAGCAAGCCGGCTCCCTCCTGCTTGTCATCCCGGTCTCAACAGAACGCCACCATCCCTGCTGATCACACCCAGGCCACTGGCTACCTCCCTCACATCATATCACATTGTTTTTTTTTTGTTTCCTTTACAGCCTGTATCATTTTCTGAAAGTGTTTCATTTGCTCCCTGTTCATCTCTCATCATTAGAAAGAACACAGAGGTCACGAGAGTAGGGGCTTGGCACATAGAAGGCCCCTTCAACGGAACTGTTGAAGCAGTGGGGGTACCAGGATTTGAACCCAGGCCTGACTCCCAAGCCCGTGCTCAGCCTCTGTAATCACAGCCTATCAAGAGTAGAGCAAGTGAGACAAGCAGGCCAGGGGGCAGTGCCTGGGAAGCTCACCTAGAGGTCTGCCTTCTCCCTCTGGCTGAGAAAAGACAAAAGCAAAGCAGGGGGCAAAGGTTCTGGGTCCTCAAACACAAATAGCCCAATCCAGGAGCTCACGCTGCTTGATGCTCATGCCAGGACATGCAGGTCGACATTCTGACCCCGCAGCACTGACGTGGAAGCTTCAAGACTAATAGAAAGCCACGGTGGGGCCGGAGGGCACATACCACCCCAGGCACGTTCACCTGTGGCGCTGGGGAGCACATCGTGGGTGCTGCCTGCCATCTAGTGGACAAATGTGTTCTTCCTGTTTCATCAAGATCATCGACAGCAGGACTGGCTCAGATCTTAAAGTACAAAATCACATAGAGATTTTGTTACAATACAGATGTTAATTCAGCAGAGTGGAACCTGAGATTCAGAATTTCTAACAAGCTCCAAGGTACGCTCCCAGGTAACGCCACCGCACCTGGTTCACGGACCATATCCAGAGCAGCCAGGGCCTGCAGTGACATCTGCAGTGTGAACATTCCCAACTGAATCTCTGAGGCTTAGGAAGGTTCAGGATAGAAAGGTACCAGGATGGTTGAAGTTTTTTTCTGAATCGAAGAATTTAGACCAGGAGGTGGAGGAGGTTGGGAGGGGGAGGGAATTTAATTGGGGCCTAGGAGAAGCACAGAGAAAAGGGGGTAATTCCCAGAACATATTAAGGCACTGTACAGATGACCTTAGATTCAAAGTTGCAAGAAAGAAAAAAAACAGCAGAAACCATGAAGCTCAGGGAACAAGCCCAGCTCACAAGATGGATGTTACACAAGACGGAAGCCAATGATCATAAAAACTCAAAAATAACCAGACAGCGCCTGGGCTCAGCTCTGCCCATGCTAAGAACCATCCAATAATCCTCCTCAAAGCCACCAACGCCCTGTCACTGGTATCATCCTCTCGATTTTTTTCTACTACTATTGTGATCATTTATTTAAATTCATCTTTCCTAGAAATTTTTTTTTTTTTATTGTTGGGGATTCATTGAGGGTACAATAAGCCTCCTCGAGATTTTTGTTATTTATTTTTCAAAAATTACAAACCTGGTATGTATGTATTGCAACTAGAGAAACACTAAAACATGTACAAAGATGAGACCAAGTCCCCTCACTGCCCCAGCCTCTGCCCTTTCCCAAGCCTTCCACAATCAGGTTTACAACCTGGTTTGTATCCTTCCACACCTTTGCTCCTGCCCTCATAAAAATATACAAACATAATTTCACACATAGAAAGTGTCTGTTGCTAATTTCTTCAAGATGAGATCATACTGAATATATTTTTGTGCAACCTAATCCTCTCACCTAATAATATACCATAGATGTTCCCCAGGTCAGAAGTTGGCTGGGTCAGGGCCAGAGACTAAATATTTCAAACTTTGCAGACTGCACAGGCTCTGTTGCAAGTACTCAGCCAGCTCTGCCATTATACACAAAAGCAGCCATAGACAATATGTAAATTAATGGGTGTGGCTTCGTTTCAATAAAACTTCATAAAAACAAGCAGCAGGTCACACTTGGCACACAGGTCATAGTTTGCCAACCCTGTCTAGGCCAATATCTGCAGCTCTAAACCATTGGTGGTTTTTTTTTTGTTTGTTTGTTTTGTTTTTATTTATTTTTATTGTTAAATCATAGCTGTGTACATTAGTGCAATCGCCTGTACCCATTCTAAGATGCACCATAGATGTGGCCCCACCCATAGTCTTGGCCCTTTCCCCATAATCTTGTGCTATAGTTGGGTTATAGTCTTCCTTGGCCCTTTCCCCATAGTCTTGGCCCTTTCCCCATAGTCTTGGCCCTTCCTTGGCCCTTTCCCCATAGTCTTGTGCTATAGTTGGGTTATAGTCTTGGCCCTTTCCCCATAGTCTTGTGCTATAGTTGGGTTATAGTCTTCATGTGAAAGCTATAATTTAGCTTCATAGTAGGGCTGAGTACATTGGATACTTTTTCTTCCATTCCTGAGATACTTTGCTAAGAAGAATATGTTCCAGCTCCATCCATGTAAACATGAAAGAGGTAAAGTCACCATCTTTCTTTAAGGCTGCATAGTATTCCATGGTATACATGTACCACAATTTGCTAGTCCATGTGTGGGTCGATGGGCACTTGGGCTTCTTGCATGACTTAGCAATAATTCATAATTATTCATAATTCATAATTGGGCTGCAATAAACATTCTGGTACAGATGTCTTTGTTATATTGTGACTTTTGGTCTTCTGGGTATAAACCTAGTAAAGGAATTATAGGATCGAATGGCAGGTCTATTTTTAGGTCTCTAAGTGTTCTCCAAACATCCTTCCAGAAGGAACGTATTAGTGGGCATTCCCACCAGCAGTGTAGAAGTGTGCCCTTTCCTCCACATCCACGCCAACATATCTGGTTTGGGGATTTTGTTATGTGGGCTACTCTTACTGGGGTTAGGTGATATCTCAGAGTAGTTTTGATTTGCATTTCTCTGATGATTAAGGATGATGAGCTTTTTTGCATGTGTTTGTAGATCTTGCGTCGGTCTTCTTTAGAGAAGTTTCTCTTCAAGTCCCTTGCCCACCCTGAGATGGGGTCACCATTGGTGTTTTCTTTTAGAATTTTTATCACTTAGACTTCTAAGTAATGAAAGTATAATATGAAATTGAATATATATATAGAAAAGCATACACATCACAATTATACAGCTTGATGAATTTCCACAAAGTGAATTCGGTGCGTAACCAACCAGTTCCCATATCATAAAATAGAACCTGACTAGTTCTACGTAAGCCCCACATGCTCATTTTAATGCCCTGTTTCCGACAACTGCCTAATAGCTCATGAAGCAGGTATGGCTTAATTAAGCTGACTCCAACTTTTGCAATTTCAAACAAAACATCAATAAACATACTTATTCTGTACTTTATTTCCTTGCATGTTGCTGTTTCATTTCAATCGAATAGATTCCCAAAATGAGAAACTAGAGAATCAAAATGTGCATGCGTATATGTTTTAGTAGACATTGCTGGACTACTAAATGGTGGGGGGGGACAAGTAGTAACAAGTCACAGTCCTACAGGTCCTGGCAGTGCTCCGTTGGTGCAGTCTGGTAGGCATTTAGGAGCAACGACTGTGCACCCAGCACACCCTAGAAGCCTCAGACCCTGGCCCACCCTTGATTATTTTCATGAGACTTAAATGATCAGGGAAGAAGAGAAGGTACATTAAGCAACAAGAGGTCAGCTTCCCCACGTCTGCTCAAGTCTAATATCCCAGGATTCAATGTCTGGGACCCCCACCAACAACCTCACAAGTAATGGGCTTGTGAGATGGACAGGGGACCCTTGCCTCGACTTCTAAAATGCATTGAGAAAGACGGTCACTTCCATAGATGGAGACATGACTGAATTCAACGTTTTCTTTATAACACCAAAGAAAAGCAAAATAATAGGGGTGCATTAAGGTTTGTTTGTCGTTTTTTTGTTTTTTTTGAGACAGAGTCGCACTACGTCACCCCTACAGTACCGTGGCATCACAGTTCACAGCAACCTCAAACTCTTGGGCTTAAGTGATTCTCTTGCCTCAGCCTCCCAAGCAGCTGGGACTTTATATAAGCGCCTGCCACAATGCCCGGCTATTTTGTTGTTGTTGTAGTTGTCATCATTTAGCTGTCCCAGGCTGGGTTCGAACCCGCCGTCCTCGGTGCATGTGGCTGGCACCATAACCACTGTGCTACGGGCACTAAGCCAAAGGTTTGGGTTTTTTTTTAAGGGAATTTGCCCCCCAGTGTGTACACAACAAAGAATTTGCAACAAATCTACTTTACAGCATACTTTACTTCTCACCTCCCCAAATCTAACAACTATTAATTATAATGAAGTCCAAGGGATCTTAGGTATCAAGGACACCCCAGTTACCAGAGCTTGTGGGTATGGGTGGGGTGTACAGGGCCGTGCACATCTGCCCACTCAAAGGCATTTCTTTGCAGATGGTGTTTTACAGCTTTTGCGACATTCTCAATGGCAGCAGTGACATCAAAAAAGAGGATTAACTTGATAGGGGTCAGGGTGACATTAGTCATACGCATTCATCAAAACTCAACCATTCTACACTTAAGATGTGTGCATATCAGTACCTGTAACTTCTATCTCAAAAGTTAAAAAAAAGTTCAAATAAATTTTGAATTCTGGTTGATAAAGCACATGCCAAAGTGCTTAGGGGTAATTAAATTGATGTCTACAGTTTGCTTTGAAATGTTTTAAAAAGTAAGATGGATTGATGGACGGATAGCAAGATGGATGGATATGTCCTTAAGCAAGTGTGGTAAATGTTAAGGGTAGAATTTAGGTGGTGGGTAAATAAGTCTTCACCATGAAATTCTTTCAACTTTGCAGTATGTTGGAAATTTTTCATAATAAAAAAGTAGATTATTAATAAAGTATTGGGGAAAATGTTGATAAACCTCTTTTATTTTTTATTTTTATTTTTTGGCCGGTGCTGGGTTTGAACCCACCACCTCCGGCATATGGGACTGGCGCCCTACTCCTTGAGCCACAGGCACTGCCCTGATAAACCTCTTATAAAATGTAAAAGGTAGGAGAAAGCCACCAGAACTGGGTCTTGTCCCTGTTCTGCATGTGGCCTGGAGAAGTCACCTCGCTGTTCTCTGCATCACCAGCCGTTATGAACAATGACAGTGCCATCCATGGCTTTACAAATTGGGGCATCTCTTGAAAGAGATCAGCTGGGGAGGAATGGCTTAGAAGGCAGACACTGCCCCCAAGTGGGTCCTAGCAGTCTAGTTTATGATTATTTTATATCCCAACAATTGATGTATGGCTGGGATATATTTTGAAATATTAATCTAGCTAGACTTTTTCTCCATTACATTTCCCCTTTCGTCTGCTCTTCTATTTCCCTTTTAAGCAGAGAGACAGCTCAGAGGAAGTTTAAGGTCACTCTAACTCTGTTCTAAACACCCAATCAGGGGTGGGAAACCCATGGCCTTAAGGAAACCTTTAGCCTTCCTGGTCCTTAGTGCAGCCTTTTGACTGAAACGAACCTTACAAAACAAATCACTTTATTAAAAGTGTGGCAAATTGGTTTGGTGCCTGTAGCTCAGCAGCTAGGGCACCAGCCACATACACCAGAGCTGGTGGGTTCGAATGCAGCCTGGGCCTGCCAAACAATGACAACTACAACCAAAAAAAATAGCTGGGCATTGTGGTGGGAGCCTGGAGTCCCAGCTACTCGGGAGGTTGAGGCAAGAGAATCGCTTAAGCCCAAGAGTTTGAGGTTGCTGTGAGCTGTGACGCCACAGCACTCTACCGAGGGCGACATAATGAGTCTCTGTCTCAAACAAAATAAAATAAAATAAAAGTGTGGCAAAGAACTGATGAAGCTTTTCTTGCCCCCTTTGGTGCTCCAAAAAGAACAATCTTGAAATCAGAAAGCCACAGGTTCCCCACCCCTTAGTGACTTTTATTCTGATCAGGTCTCCATGGCTAATAAAAGGAAAAAAAAATGAAAAAATATCTCGAGGGTCCCAGGCAAGACCCCAGGTGTGACATCCAACCAGGCAAGAGGCTTGCCTTGTCCCCTGCTATATCTAAAGGGTTTAGAATATGTTTGACAAACAGTGGAAACAATTAACATTGTTTAATTTGTTCATTAATGACTGGGAGAGTGTGTGTCTCTCTCTAGAGGAGCTTGTGTCCCAGAACATAGGGCAGGGGGCCACGCCCAGCAGGTAATACCCTCTCCCCATTCCACTCCTTCTCTGACGCTTCTGTGTCATGTGTCCCCTCTGCCCGACACGCAGCGCCGAGCCAGACTGCCTGGCTCAGGACTGAGACCCACCACTCACTAGTGGTATGGCTTTTGGTCACAAGTTACTTGGTGCTATGCCTCGGTTTCCTCACATATAAAGAGGGAATAATCATATCTCTGTGACAGAGGATTGCTGTGAAAATTAATTAGTTGATCTACGTAAAGCAACTGGCATGTAGTAAGTGCTCATAAGGCAAAGCTAGTATTATTTCTCTCGTTTGCCCTGACAAAAATTGTTCCATTCAAATAACTCCTACCCAACTAACAGACTCAACTCTATGGCTTCCATGGCTTCCTCCTAGAAGCCTCAGTTGCCCCACTGTGCGCTCCTATGGTACCATCCCACGACTTGCCACACTACAATATATAGTAGAGCCTCCACAGTTGACCACCTCCCTACGTTGACCACATGAACGTATCAGTACAGCACAGGCCTAGTTCCTTATGTTGACCACCTCTGTATATTGACCAGTTTGTTATAGTCCCTTGCGTGGTCAACTTACAGAGGTGCTACTCTAACTTGTGTCTATCTCTCCCAATTGGCTGTGAGCTCCTTGAGGACAAAAACTAGATTTCATTCTTCAATGGATCCAACCTGGTACTTAGGCCTTTCCTGAATGAATGAATGGGTGAGTGGATGAATGAATACTTAGAGAGCCCATCTCGCATTCCTACGTAAAACATGCCACCTTTCTCACGCTGCAAACACCTCGTCATTCCAAATACCCCCACCTCCCACCTTAGTGCTCAGGGACAGAGCCCACTGCACCCAGGGCACCCAGCATGCCCTCCGGCCCTCTGGTCTTGTTCTACTATATTGGCTTCAGGAGGAAGACACCCAAGTGGAATGTCAAGGTGAATGTCAAGGTCCCTCATGAGCTTCCTTCTGCATCCTTGTCATGCCCCACAGCACCTCTATCTTGCACAGTTCTTTAACAAAAGGGTCTTCTATGAGCTTTCAGCCTCAGGTTCCTTTTTCTTGAGCACGCTTGCAAAACCTCTGCTGGAATCTACTCTCTAGGGAGATGGGACCCTCAACTTTCCCCAATAGCCTATCAAGGATTTTTGTCTCTTTTGGTGCTCTTTTTCTTTTAATACGTGAATGTCAGATGTTGGGAGTACCTCAGTCTGCCTGGGAGATGCTTCAGCCGAAGAAGGTTCTGTACAACACAACATAATGGTAAGAACACAGAATGTGAATCCCAAAGAGAAACATAAAAACAAACAAACAAAAAAAACAACTACTCATTCTGCTTTTTTTAAAGAGCAGCCCCAACTTTAGGGAGATACAATCACGGGCCTGAAGATGGATGTGGCTAACCATTTGGAAATGACTGTAAGGTACTTAGGAATGTAAATAATGGGGCGTCCATTGTTATGTTATGGAACTAACAGGGGATTAGGTAAGATATTGTTACATGTACCGAGACACGGGCTTCATAAACTTTGGGAGCATGTTACAGTCTGATCTGGACACTGTGCCATCTGCTCTCATGATACTGAAGGAATCAAGATGTCAATTCAGTTTCCAAAAATTCTACAAGCCCCACTGCTCTATAGCATTTCTATATTGTTTGGGGAACTCAAGTCTCCATATCTCCAAAGGGGGGTGTTCCTGTCCCAGGAAAGCTATTGCCCTTGAACTTGGTACTGAAGATTTTCTGTGTGTTCTGCTTCCTGTAAGAAGAATAGTGTAAAGTAGATTATTTGCCAGTCTGACTTCAGAAGGCTTTGATCTGGGGACCACCTGTGAAGGCCTTTTACCTATCAGGATCCTCCAGGCCTTTTTCATTCATACACACATCCTACAAATATTTAGCGACACCTACCCCACTAGATGCCGAGGACAGAGTCCTGCCCTCGTGGAGCTAATGCCTTGGGGGAAAAGATGCAGACACTGATCAAACCCAGCATAAAACACAACTGACACAAACTCAGGGTCAGGGCCCCACAGGTGCTGACAACAGGGGGAGGTCAGTGGAAGCTCCCCTGATAGTGAAAATGAGCTGAGATGGAGGGGAAGAGTTGAGTGCTAGAAGAAGAGATGGCAGCGGCAACCATTCCAAACAGAAGGAATAGAAAACACAGGTGTCCTGTAGCACGTGGCTGTCAGGAGAGGCCAGGGGGTAAGAGAGAGGGGAGGAGGGAGAGAATAAAGGGAGAGACTACCAAGCCAGACGGAGTCTGTTCTAAAGACAGGGAGAAAGCATTGGCAAGTTTTTAAAGGAAGGAGAACTGATTAGATTCATTCTGATCTTGGCCTGCAAGGACCCTAACAGCAGATATACAACCTAGATTTCAGTAGCCAAAGGAGATAGAAAATCCTCACCGCTGGAGAGCCTGAGATTTCCAAAGAGCATGTGGTATTCAAGGCAAATGGCAGTGTCCTGGGCTGGTAGTGACAGGGCAGCCCTGACATCACGCACGCTTCTTGGCTCTGGTTGAAGTGGGGCGATTCAACAAACACCCCAAGGCCACTTTTGGTCCGGGACTACTGGGAAGAGCCCCAGGGAACCTTCAGTGTTCTCCACTGTCTGATCTGTCTGGTCAAGACCAAGGAGGGGCCTGGAGTCCCAACAATGAAACTAGAAGATACTGGAGAGACCAAGGGAGACCCAGGCATCCTGGATGCTGTTGGACCCTGGCTAGCTTCCTCCACACTGGCCATTGTACCTGCTCCCCGCTGCTGTGAGTGTTGGCTGTTAGAGGCTCACAGTTGCCCTGTGTCCATATAATTGCCCTCAGCTGCACAAAAGCCTCCACGCCTGGAAGGTCACTCTTTCCATCTCCATCGGTCATCTGAGGCTGCTATAACACAACTGGTGTTATAAACAACAGACGTTACTGTTTCACAGTTCTGGAGGCTGGGAAGTCCAAGATCAAGATGCTGGAAGCCTCAGTTCCTAGTAAGGACCTGCTTTCTGGCTTACAGACGTCTGCCTTCTGGGTGTGCCCTCACACGGTGAACAGAGTGATCTCTCTCCTTCTCTTATACAACACTAATCTCATGGTAAGGCCCCAACATCAGGACCTTCCCTAATTCTAATTACCTCCCAAAGGCCCTATTTCCAAATACCATCACTTTAGGAGTTAGGACTTCAACATACAAATTTTGGGGAGACATAAGTGAACCTGTAGCACTGATGGACCTAGAGTGTGACAGAGCAGCCCCCTTATGTCAAGCTGGTCCTGACTCTGCTGCAATATAAGGCCCAGGGGTCCTTCTGGGGCCCTGCTGAAGAACTCTTCTGTGGAGACCACACTCAGCTATTCCCCTACCCTATCCTGTTTCTTTCTCTCCTCTTTTCCCTATGAGCAGCCCAATAAATCACTTGAGCAAAAATCTCCCTCCTGGCCCTACTTTTTGAGAAGGCAGCCAGAGCGTCAGGCTCTTCCATCATCAGTCAATCAACAAGCTCATGCTGAGTGCAGACTGTGCCCAGCATGGTGATGGCGTAGCTGCAGGGCACCATGACATGGAGGCGGAGGCTCAAGTGCTTCTTGCTCCTCTGCATGTGGCTTTGGTCAGCGTGCTCAGCTTTGCTGAGTCTTACTGTCCCCTCCTCTAGGATGCCAACACTACCCCCTGCATGGAATGACTCAACATCAGAGCACTTGGAAAAGCACAAAGCACTATTAAAATGCTGGTAGCTATTTAATTAATGCTATCAGAGCCCAAAGCATGCTGCTATTCTGCCCCTAACTTTAAGGGAGTCTCAATTTTCCTCCCTTACTCACCCTCTGCTACAGGTTGAATTGTGTCCCCCAGAAGGATACATTCCAGTCCTACCCCCACACCTGTGAATGGGACCTTATTTGGGGACAGAGTTTTTGCAGATGTAATCAAGTTCAGATGAGGTCATACAAAGGGGGCCCTAACCCAGTGACTGGTGTCCTGATAAGAAGACGACATTTGGACACAGAGACACATAGTGAGGAATGCCTGGGGTGATGGCTGCATCTCCAAGCCACGTGATGTCAGTGATCACCAGCAACCTCCAGAAATCAGGAGAGAAGCAAGGGACAGACTCTCTCAGAGCCCTCTGGAAGGAACTGACAGTGATTTCAGACTGCTGGCCTCCAGGACACTGAGAAAATAAATGTGTGTTGTTTTAGGCTACTCAGTTTGCGGTGCTTTTGTATAATAGTCCTAGGAAATGAATGTACCTCCTGTTCATAGCTGTGTCCTAGGGATGACTGGCTTGTGATCAAGACTCTTAAAGGTCAGAGCATATCTATGATTTTTTTTTTTTTGAGACAGAGCCTCAAGCTGTCACCCTGTAGAGGGCTGTGGCATCACAGCTCACAGCAACCTCCAACTCCTGGGCTCAAGTGATTCTCCTGCCTCTGCCTTCCAAGTAGCTGGGACTACAGGCGCCTGCCACAACGCTGGGCTATTTTTTTGGTTGCAGCTGTCATTGTTGTTTGGCGCGCCCAGGCTGGATTTGAACCCACCAGCTCAGGTGTATGTGGCTGGCGCCTTAGCTGCTTGAGCCACAGGCGCCAAGCCAGTATATCTATGATTAAGGGGAAGCTTTGACCTTGGACTTGAAGGGACCTTGTATGGTACCACATCAGAACACAGATTGCTCAAGGAAGGCCCAAAAGAGGCACCCAGCGGATAAATAAGATGGGGAGAACTAAACTAAACTAAAAAGTAACCTCGCCCATAGTACATACGAGTCAAACAGACCTAGGTGAGGAAGTCTATTTCCTAGTAAACAGAATGATGATGACTCACCTCGTAAGAGTAGCTGAAAAAAATTTAAATAAGACACCACCTGAAAGTGCTTTGCAGGATGATTGACACATTAAAAAAACATCAATAAATGTCAGCTATTGTTTCATTATTATGCAAGGATAATGGTATTTTGTGATGCTGTTATGAGGACTAAAAGAGGTAACAGGTAAGGTTTGGACCACAGTGCATCCATGTGGTCCTTAAATGCCGGCTGCCCATAGTGGCATTTTTCGAGCTGGTGTAGTTGCCAGAAAGTGACGCTAGATGGCAGAAGAGTATTGTTTTTGCCCCTCAACTGCCCGGAAGCTCAGTCAGCCAGCGGGGAAGACAAGTTTCTCTTGAACCTGTAACTGTAGGATTGTCTGAGGAGAACCCCAAGCGTCCCACTGAGAAGCAGACAGTTGTTCCGAGGAAAACGTAATGCAATGGAATGCATATCTTTCTAAATGCTTGCTGGGGTCACAAACCTCAGTTTCAAAGAAGTACATTTTCAGGGATATTTGTCCATGTTGACCCGTGGCTGGTTATGTGAGGACCGTTTCACTTATCTGTGTCCAGTATCATGAAAAGTACACACAGATCTTTTTTTTGTTCATCTGCTTTCATTAGTGTTTGGGTATTTAATGTGTGTCCCAAGACAACTCTTATTCTTCCAATGTGCAGAAGAAAAAAAAAAACAAAAGCTTGGATACCCTCTGGTCCGTATGGTTTAGGTGAAGATCCTCCCAACTCAGGGCTCAGCACATCAGAGATACTCAACCACTCTGAGGTCTCAGAAACAGACCGATATGGGTAAAATCAATCTTTTCCATGAAACTCCTAAGTTACCAACTCATAAAACCTTGCTTATGGTAACTGGTTATATAAAGTCTACAGAGGTTTGTCACAAGCCTTTGAGAGAGAATTCTTTCAAAGTTTTAATTCCATTCCTGGCCAACTTGGGCATGGTTTTACCGTGGCTTATGGTTGAATATATATATATATATATATATTTTTGTAGAGACAGAGTTTCACTTTATTGCCCTCGGGTAGAGTGCCGTGGCCTCCCACAGCTCACAGCAACCTCCAACTCCTGGGCTTAGGCGATTCTCTTGCCTCAGCCTCCCGAGCAGCTGGGACTACAGGCGCCTGCCACAACGCCCGGCTATTTTTTTGTTGCAGTTTGGCCAGGGCTGGGTTTGAACCCGCCACCCTCGGTATATGGGGCCAGCGCCTGTAATCCCCAGGTCTGCGCTGCTGAATTCCTATTATACCTGAGTTTTCTGTGTCACGGCCAGGTGTGTCTGACAGACACCCATTCCTCTATTCCCTTTACCTCACTGCATCTCTCCAGCAACCTGTAATATCCCTCTTTCTCATTATTACAAAACAGTTTAGACATGCAGAAAGTATAGAAAATAATATAATAGGAACCAGTGCAGTTTGATTAAAAATCTTTCAAACACATGGAAAGCCTGGGGGCACTCCCTGGAAGGCACACCCCATCCTCCTCCTCTTCAAGCTGTAATGTTCTCCCACATTTGGTTATTTATCAGCCAGACTCTGTTTTTACCACTGGAAAAGTCTGGGGAAGAACAAGATTGACTAAAGGAAATGCAACTGCACACCCCCTAAACACTGAGAGAAAGAGCGGGAAAGGGACAGGGAGAGAAGCCCAGGAGACTGAGCCGACCCCTTGCCGTAGCTCTGAAGATGCTCAGTGTCTAAGGAGCCTGCTGTAGGGAGGCGCTGCCATGGCGGTCACGGCACCCCAGTCCCCACAGTCCTCTATCTGTCCAGCAGCCTCCCCTCCTCAGCACACGGGCATTAGGGCAGGAGCCCGGGGGCCACCTACCAACGACGATGAGGACGTCCCTGTCGATGTGGGCCTGGATGTAGATGCGGCCGCGGCGCTCCGTGTGGTCCGTGCCACAGAGGCTGGGGACGTTCATCACACAGCGCTTGTGGACGTTCATCATGCAGGCTGCAGGGCAGAGAGAGTGGCTCAGGGTGGTGGAGGCCTGGGCCATAGACACGCTTCACTCCTCCCGATCCCAGCTCTAAGGCAGCTGAGACCAACTTGCCCTGCTGGATCTCACCAGAAGGGCTTCTCCAGTTCTGAGATTGAACCTATCTGTCCCCCACTAAAGGCCAAGAAGGTCAAGGGTATGGACTAAAGCAGGCACCCTCTACACCCCCAAAGGCTATAGAGCCAGAATCATCAGCTTCAATGCCCACAGACTGGCTGGTCACACTGGTGAGGGAAGTGGCAGGGTAGGGGGACTTTGCCAAAGGGGGGGGGAACATAGAGGTCCCCACTAGGGTGCAGCTATGCGGGAATGCCCACCACGAGGGATCAAGGTTTCCCGTTCCTCAAGATAAGCAGGGATCTCAATTTGTATGTGACATCTCCTAGCTTTTAAATGTAAAGAGGCTAAGATGGGGACCTTTGCATAAAGTTTTGGGAGTCTGTCACATGGATACCACTGAAGCCAAGATGACTCTTCAGAGTCATCCCAAGCTCAGCCAAGAGGGCTAGGCCTCTGCACACCCAAACCAGCCAGTGGTTGGCCATGAATCACCACCCCCTGAGGGGCACTGCGTGACCAATTCCCCAGAAGGGGGCACTACTGTGAATTCACAGCAGGGATCTAAGCTGACCACAGTGCTCACCGCAACTAATTACAAGGAAAACATTTAGATCCAGGGTAAGGTGAATGAAATATGTCCATACACTGATCTGGCCCATTGATGTCCCGCACATGTTAGATGACAAATATATGCTCACAGATTGCAAGACCTGGAAACGAGCTGTGGGAGAGGAAGGGGAAGCCCCCTGGGACCTGAGCACCAGCCAAATTCCACCTACCCATCTTTGAGGCAAGCGCATCATCCCCACATTAGGGTCCTACATGTGGGGTGCCCCACCAACATCAGCTAAGCCCAGCCTAAAGGACTGCCTTGCAGAGAGTTGTGAGCTAAATAAAAGGTCACTGTTTTAACTCACTCCATTTTGGCGTGAGAGGATTGTTACATAGCAATAGATAACTGCTACACCAGCGCCCCACCCCCACCCCAGGACTAGGGAGAAGGTGTCACAGCCTTGGACCCCAAACCATGAGGAAGAAGCCTTCCTGCCACCAGCAGAGGCTGCCAGAGAGAAAAAGTACTTACTGTCGCATTTCATCCCCTGGTGGATGAGTCCGTACAGCAGGGAACCACAGTGGTCACAAAACGTGGGGCTGGAGTACGTGTGGATCTTAAATTTATGTTTGCTCCGGGGATCCTAAGGCCGAGAGAAAAAAACAAAAGAGGCCAGTGTCAGTGCAGCATGCTAAGGGGCCACACTGCGCCGAGTCACTAGAAACTCACACCTGCTGAGTATGAGTTCACCGCACCTGTTGGGACCCTCACTGGAGTCCTGTGTCCAGACACAGTGCTGCACAAATAGTCACTGAAGAAATGAATGGTGAAGACAGCTGATGGTTCCCATTTCAGCCCACCTGCACATCCTCCATCTGGACCCACCTGAGAACCAACCAACTGGCCCCTGCCTGCAGCGAGGACTCCAAGGATGGCAAAGCCTCGTGCCACATCAGTGAAACAGGCCTCCTTGCTTCTCTTTCCCACCCACTCCCTTATTCACCAAGCAAGCTTCTGGAGTATTGAAACACCCAAGTCTGGGCATGAAACATCCCTGTTTAGAGGCCATTTGCCAGTTCCTCATCACCTACAGAATAAAGTTCAAAACCCAGCAAATAGTCTGCAAGTTGTGGCTAAGTCTTAGCGTTCCACCCATGTCCATTCTTCCCTTTAACAACAGAATGCTTGAGTTGTAGGAGAGAGTATGGCCACCCAAATAAAAAGCACATTTTCCAGCCTCCCTTGCAGCTTGGTGCAGCATGGGGCTGAGTGCCCACGGATGGGATGCATGTGCTCCAGCGCCGTCCCCTCACAAGAAACATGCACGAGCCTCCCTGGCCTCTCTCCCCTGTCCCACAGGCTGGAAGACACTGAGAACTGGAAGTGGCCACTGGGACCCAAACTTTGTGCCATATATTGAAAGGACAAAGCAACCCAATCAGCTTTGGATTTTGTCCTCAAGCTGACACCAGAGCTGGGGGGAACCCAATTTCTGTCTTATCTGTTACTCTATTTGGGGACTACTTCTTTTTTTTTTTTTTTTGTAGAGACAGAGTCTCACTTTATGGCCCTCAGTAGAGTGCCGTGGCCTCACACAGCTCACGGCAACCTCCAACTCCTGGGCCTAAGCGATTCTCTTACCTCAGCCTCCTGAGTAGCTGGGACTACAGGCGCCCGCCACAACGCCCGGCTATTTTTTGGTTGCAGTTCAGCTGGGGCCGGGCTTGAACCCGCCACCCTCGGCATATGGGGCCGGCGCCTTACCGATTGAGCCACAGGCGCGAGCCTGGGGGCTACTTCTTACAGCAGTGTGCAGAGCTCCCTGACTGATAAACACCCCCTTCCAAACCTGAGTACAGGTTAAAGGCACAGACTTGGGTACACAAACTGTCCAGGCTCTTCTTAGCGGGGCAAGTTTGGGCAAGTCATTTGATCTTTTTGTACACTTTCATTTCTTTATCTGTAAACTGCAGGTAACGAGAGCTCACCTTATAGGACGGTTGGGAAGAATGAGTGAATTAACCTGTGAAGAGGTCTTGGCTTGCCTGGCACATGGCAAGCAGTGCAAACTTTTGCATTACTATCATTACTACTTCGCCAGCGTGGTGCCCAGAACTGTGTTCTCAGAACACAGAGCTCATTCATACTCCCAGACACGCCGTGCCCTGTGACCTGCAGACTGTACGTTTCTTCTTTAAGATATACTCTTGCCTCATGGCTCTTACTTCCCACCCCAGCCCCAAAGTTGCTTTCTCTATTACATTGTACATTGCCAAAGCTGATAACATAGGCTGTAGATTCTAACCCAGGGCCGACCTGACATCCTAGCCAGGGATGGGCCCATCAGGCCACAGGTTCAGCAGCTCTGCTCCCAGCCTCTGCTATATGCTACCCACTTCTCCCCTCATGCATTCATCCATTCACATGTATTTGCTGTGATGCAGGTGCAGGTGTCTCCTTTAATCATATATTCCAGTAATAGAGACAGAAAATGAATGAAAATGTAAGCAGATAAACAGGCACAGTAAGTAGACATTATTTTACATGCTATTAAAGTAATGAGTGTTTCCCCCTAAGAAAACTGTTCTTTTTAAAGTTTAAAAATAATCTTCTACCTACTAGAACTGCTAAAATTTTAGAGAATTAAAATGGGAGATACCAAGGGTCATGAAGACGAAAACACAACTGGAATCTCCCAGGAAATCCTTCTTCTGGATGAAATGAAAACACATCCACGAAACCTGTACTTGCAGGTTTATAGCCACTTTACTTAAAATAGCCCCAAACTGGAAACAGCCCAAATATTGTTCAATGTGTGAACAGATGAAGTGTGAGACATCCACCCGATGAAATGCTTCTCGGCAGTGAGAAGTAATGAACTCCTGATCCACGCCACAGCACGCGTGGGCCTTGAAAGCCCTGTGCTAAGGGAAAGGCGGTAAACACAAGGAGCTGCCTGCTGTGAGATTCCATCTACGTGACATTCTGGAAAAGGCAAAACTATGGGGACAGAAAACAGATCCGCAGTTAAAAGAGGTTAGAGGAGGAAAGGGTTTAACTATAAAGGTGTAGAATGCAGGACATTTTTTGGGGGGGTGGTGGTGATTGGAATAGTCTTTGTATCAACTGGGGTGAATTTTACTATATATTTTTAAAAGTATATTTAACTGCATAAAAAGCAAAACTAATTAAGCCTGATCTACAAAATCGCCAGTCACTGCAGGCTTTGATCGCCTTGTATCTTCTTGATAAGCTACAAAGCTTCTTTGATGACTTTCCCACCCTCTGCAGCCAGGCAGACAATGCCTTCATATAGTTCCAGACGGCCAAGTTTTTTTGTTTTTGCAGTTTTTGGCCAGGGCTGGGTTTGAACCCGCCACCTCTGGCATATGGGGTCAGCACCCAACTCCTTTGAGCCACAGGTGCCGCCCCAGACGGCCAAGTTTTGACAGATCAGGGGTGTTCTGCTCAGGCCAGCAGAACCTTGCGGTGCTCTCTGCATGCAGAAAGGCCCCGGCAGCCACCTGTCCTGTTCAAGGATGGAGGTGCTACTTCAGTAACAACAGTAGGGCTTAGAAATCACAAAACAAAAACTAAAGGCTCTCAGCTGTCAGCTGAACTAGTCATGTCTCCATCCCTGGGCAATGAGACTAAGTGAACACATCAGGTTCCTAGAAAGAAGCCCGCTGCTCTGTCACTGAGCACTTCCCTTTGTGCCTCATGAGTATTCACTTTAAAGTTGGGAAATGAGAGCTTCAAACCCACCTAAAAAGAAACCCCTGTTCATGATTGACACTGGCCTGTAGGGGGAGCTCTGGGCTTCTATCTCACTCCCCTTTTGAACCTCTAAGAAGGCCAGAGCTGATCTGGTTGGTTACATTCCACAGCACTGATTGGTGGAGGCCAATGGGTGGGGTCCAATCGTCCCAGTGGGTGGAGCTTACACAGGGATTACACATCTTTCTCATCTCTCACATCCTTCACTTCACCAAAAAGGCTGCTGGGTGTCAGTCTCATGGTCTTGTCCTAAGATGGCTGGTACGAGTGTCCTGGGCTAGCTCCACTCCAAGTCCTGGGGCAATTCTCTCTCTTCTCTTGGCTCTTGTGGCCCCTTTTGGGTTCCCTGTGTGTTGACTTTATTGAAGGGAGACTTACATTTGAGTTGGTGTTCAAATTTCCTTAGACCTACCTAGTATAGAAGAAAGTAGTTTCCAGAGGCCTTATAATAAAGCTCTACTTTAAGTCAGAGGGCAAAATGCCAACTAATAATAATTCATCTCTGTTAGTTTTACATTTTTCTTCATGTATATATGTTTCCTTGGGAGATCTTAAGAAGAATTCAAGCATAACTTACCAAACATGATCCAGAACCTTTTCCAAATCTACATATCACTTTAACAATTGTAGATAGGAAGTGGCCCAAAGAATGGAAAGGGCAAAGAAAATCGTCTACTGAGAGCTGCAATTGGATGCTGGATGTCTCATACACACACTCCAGGCCTCACGATAAGCCATGCGAAGGTGTTATTTGTTCCCATAAATGATGAAACAGACATTTATGAGAGAGTAACTTCACCAAGGCCACCCAGCTGTCCGCAGAGATGGCCAAGCTGAGAGTAACTTCACCAAGGCCACCCACCTGTCTGCAGAGATGGCCAAGCTGAGAGTAACTTCACCAAGGCCACCCAGCTGTCTGCAGAGATGGCCAAGCTGAGAGTAACTAACTTCACCAAGGCCACCCAGCTGTCTGCAGAGATGGCCAAGTTTTGAGAGATGAGGGGTGTTCTGCTTAGCCCAGCAGAACCTTGCAGTGTTCAGCATGCAGAAGGGCCCCAGCAGCCACCTGTCCCATCCACACCAAGTAACTATCTTTTCTCTCTTCACTCCCAACTCTATTCACAGTGCATTTTTCAGCTGCAGCGAAAATGGCACTTCATTCATTCATTCACCCGAAAAGTGTTTACTGAGAGCTACGTTCTTCCCAGGCATTGAGAATACAGCTGTAAACAAAGGAGACAGAATGCCTGCTTCTCATGGAACTTACTTTCTAGTCATAGAAACAAAAAAAGGAATCAACAAATGTCTTGCCCTCCCAAATCTCTGCATTGAAAGTGCGTGTTTAATTGCATCTCTCCCTCACTTCACTGCAAGCAACTTGAGAAAACTTTGCTCACCATTACATCCCAGAACATATATGGTCTTGTATATACAAGTGCTTAGTAAAACATTTAACGAGAGTCAACATTTATTGAATATTTACTCATGCTGGGAACTATTTTAAGGGACTTATCGGGCATTAATTCATTTAGTCCTCATAATAGCTCTATGAAGTATGTGCCATCTGTGGCCCCCATTTTGCAGATGAGGAAACGGAGAGCCCAAGAGGGGCAAGCACAGCATTTTGCAGTATTTGGCACACAGCAAGACATCAGTAACTTGCAGTGGCAGCTGTAGAGCTGCAATCATCACTGTTGGCCACTTAGAACCCCCACACCATGCACATGCTGTTTTAGGGAAATAACTTAGAGCTATGCCAGGTGGATCAGAGCCAGGCAGGAGACAGGAGGGCCAAGTAGGCAAGTAACACAGAAAAGTTGCCTTATGATTTATGCAGAGGTTGTTGGAGACTGCCAATCTTATTCCGCTGCCTCAGCCTCTATGAGGGATCACACCCAGCCACTACCCCTGTCCCTCAGACCATCCAGACAAACCAGGTCATTCCCCAGTTGATTCTGCCCTCTTCCCTCCTGCCATCTGGGAAAGCTTAGAATAAAGCCACAATCCCACACCTGGGGTCCTTGTAACTCCACAATCCTCAAGGAGAATCTTTCAGGGTACCTAGCCATGCCTGCTCAAGCCCAGTGCCACCTCCTTAAATGGGCAGCTCCCAGGCACAGTGCCCTCACTTTGAGACACCCACGTTTCCTGGATGCAGCTGGCTGGAGCAGGAGTGGATGCTTGGCTCAGATATCGTGTATGATGAGCAGCTGGGACAGAGGCAGTCGGTCCTGAGACCAGCAGACACGCAGCTCCAGGGCTGAAGTGGCGGGCTTCTTTCAATTGACAAATCATAATTGTATATATTTATAGGGTACAATGTGATGCTTTGATATATGTATACAATGTGGTATGATTAAATCAAGCTAATTAACATATCTGTCACCTGCTTACCTATCATGTGTTATGGTAGGACATTTGAAATTTACTATTTTAGTTATTTGGAAATATACATTATTATGGACTAAGGTCCCCTTGCTATCCTGTCTATCTGAAACTTTGAACCCTTTGACCACAACTTTCCATTCCCTCCCTTCCCGCCCATCCAGCCTCTGGTGACAACCATCATTTCATTATTTCTATGAGATCAACTTCATTAGATTCCACATGTAAGTGAGAGCATGTAGCATCTGCCTTTTGGACCTGGCTTATTTCACTTAAAATAATATCCTCCAGGTCCATCCATGTTCCTGTCAATGACGCGAGGTGCTGGTTTTTACAGTGGGTTCTCAGGGGCAGACAGAAACAAAGACAACGGTCACCTAACGGTCACCGAGGATGGAGCTCCCGGTTCCGGTTCCCCTCCAATTCCATCTGCCTCCCTATGTCCTCTAAATGCTTCAGCCAATCCAGGTTGGCATGCTCAAGCAGGGGTGAGAGTTAAATATTATGATGGCTTTGGCTCAGGGCCTGCAGGGCTGTGCTGAGAATTAACTCTTTAGTGGCCAGGCCATGGAAAGCAAGGGTGGGGAGGAGCTGGCAGAGGCAGGAGTGGGTGAGTGGAAAGTGGCAGGAGGCAGCTCAGAGAGCCCAGTGGCTATTTACCAATTGGTTTAAAAGTATTTCCATGTTTTTATAAGCGGTACGGAAGAGCCAGTCCATGCGGGTTAAATGTCAGTCCTGCCTTTAACCAAAATCTGTTCCCTTCCTGGCCTCTGAGGCTGTGGTTGCTGACCAGCCCTGGGATGAGGCTGAGAGTCCTCATAGCACTGGAGTCATAACTCTCCCCTGGTGTGGTTTTTGATCCCCTTGAAAGGCACCTCTGCTCCAATCCTTCCCTAGTCTCATCTTACAGTCAAGATCCCCCCACCATAGGCCACACTGGCTGACCCCTCTAGGCCTGTGCCATCCCTGTCTGGGTCTTTATTCATGCCCTGAGCCTGACCCATGCCCAGCTGGGTCCTTCTTCATGCCCAGAGGTCATGATCTGGAGCCCATGGCCATATCAAGCCTTAAAGCTATAGTTGGCTCATATGGTGCTTCCTAAAAATCTGAATTAGCTGACTGTATTAGAAGTCATGAAGCCCGGCACAGTGATTACGCCTGTAATCCTAGCACTCTGGGAGGCCGAGGCCGGCAGATCTCTTAAGCTCAGGAGTCTGAAATCAGCCTGAGCAAGAGCAAGATCCTGTCTAAAAATAGAAAAAATTAGCCTGGTGTAGTGGTGGGCGCCTGTAGTCCTACTTGGGAGGCTGAGTCAAGAGGATTGCTTGAGCCCAAGAGTTTGAGGTTGCTGTGAGCTGTGACATCATAGCACTTTACCCAGGGTGACAGAGTGAGACTCTGTCTCAAAAAAAAAGAAAAGAAAGAAAAAGTCATGAATTGCAGATAAAATGTAAATTTCTGTCTCCTTTTTAAAGAAATCACAAGTCGTGACAACACTGGACACACATTTCGTGGGCTGGGCCGCAGTTGCCCCCATTAGATGAGGGATGAACTTTGCACTCTTCTGTGGTCCCCACCGTTCCTGATCATCTTCCATTAGGCCTGCTTCACGCTTCCTCCTCCTGCCTGCTCCCCATAGGAATTGGGGATTGTGACCTCTGCCAGTCTCCCTATCCTCTTCCCAGTGGTCCTTTAGCTGGGATCCAACCACATGTGGCCACATCCCCTAAACTCCCAAACGAATTCTTCTGCTCAAATGCTCTCAGATACAGGCCTAAACTACTGCATCCTACCCCAGCCTCACCCCTGATGTGCAGTGTCCCTGTAGTTTCCACGTGATCCTGGCAAGATCCCTCTTGCCGCTATTTCATGTTTCTGAGGTTCTCTCTCCATCTGCTTAGTACTGGGCAAGCTTGGATTTCCAAGTTTCCTTTCACTCTGGTCCTGATTCAAGAGATTACTGAACAACAACCAAATAATCAGCAACTGTGACTTTTACTACCACTGTGAACTGAGCACATACTACCTGCCAAGCACAGAGCTAAGTGTTCTAGATCATGTCATTAAATTCTCATAATACCCCCATGAGGGAGGAGAGATCGCTATCTTGGCATTTCAGATGAGCAAACTGGAGCTTAGAAAAGGAACCTGTCCAAGGTCACAAAGCAAGTAAGTGAGAAAGCCAGCACTAGAATCCAAGTTTGTCAGACCCCAGAGATGTGCCCAGCTGGGTGGGAGCCCCTCAGTGTCATCTGCTGGCCTTCCATCATCCTCAGTCTCCCCAAAGGGTCCCCCACTCAGCAGGGAGTTACAGTGATGACACTCTTTAGCGCAAACACAACACCAGCAAGTGACAGGCCACTTGGGGTCCCCATGCCCTAAAGCCAGTCCCTAGCACCAAAGGCCTGGTAGGTCCTAGCTCAGCTTCTTCAGGTCATCACCTGACACCAGACAAGGGCAAATAACAAGGAAGGAAGCACAGGCCAGAGACCAAAGAGAAAAAAAAAATCTTTAAACCTCTAAGTCAAAACTTAAAATAGGCTCTCTTGGTCTGAATGGGCTGTGTGGCTTTGTCCACAGGTGGGTTGAACTCTGGCAGGAAGAAGGAAGCTGAAATGGAGCACACAGGCAAAGAAAACACAACCCAGTGGTGTCCCTTGGAGGAGGAAGTAAAAGTGAGCTCAAATTTAGATTGTCATGCCTGGACATTTACAGGTTACAAAAGTTCCTAAAGGTCCACTCCCCAGGGAGTGGGTGGGTGCAGCTAGACCAAAGATACCAGGGGGAAATACTTTCAGAACAGAGGGAAATTAATGAGCACAGTCCCTTAAGTTACTGTGTGACCTCAGACAAGTGACTTAACCTCTCTGAATCTCTGGTTCCTCATCCATAAAATGAGGATAAGAGTACCCCAAGAATGCTCACTTCCTAGATTGGTTGTGATGCTAAAATTCCCAGCACAGTGCCCTGCACACAGGCAAGCTCTTCTATTTTATTATCCCAAAGGGAAAAAAAATAATCACGATGACACTTCCCAAACTTCTGAGCCATCGTAATTTTGCATATCTACATTCCATCTGGAGTATTATTTCCAGGTGGATTTACCTGACACTCTTCTTCAACTCTGCGCCATTTTTACTTAAATAAACCTATTTTTAAATGAAACTCTTTAAGAGTATGAGTTTGCAGAATCAATGTGCAAACTATAGGTTTTCTAATATACCTTAAAATGAAATCGACAAGGCTTAAAATGAAATTTAAAAAGTGTTCATCTCAGGGTGGCGCCTGTGGCTCAGTCCATAGGGCACCGGCCCCATATACCGAGGGTGGCGGGTTCAAACCCAGCCCCGGCCAAACTGCAACCAAAAAATAGCCGGGTGTTGTGGCGGGCGCCTGTAGTCCCAGCTACTCAGGAGGCTGAGGCAAGAGAATCGCTTAAGCCCAGGAGTTGGAGGTTGCTGTGAGCTGTGTGAGGCCACGGCACTCTACCGAGGGCCATAAAGTGAAACTCTGTCTCTACAAAAAAAAAAAAAAAAATGTGTTCATCCCAACAGTTTCTGCTGAGAAGCTGAAGAGAAACATACACGTATTCCTAGTTGTTACCCTGTGGGGACAATTCGCCACTACCTTTCTAAATTATAAATGCTTTTTTTTTTTTGAGACAGAGTCTAATTATGTTGCCCTCAGTAGAGTGCTGTGCCATCACAGCTCACAGCAACCTACAACTCCTGGGCTCAAGCGATTCTCCTGCCTCTCCCTCCCAAGTAGCTGGGACTACAGGTGCCCGCTACAACGCCCGGATATTTTTTGGTTACAGCCATCATTGTTGTTTGGCGGGCCCAGGCTGGATTCGAACCCACCAGCTTAGGCGCCAAGCCTACAAATGCTTTTAAAAAATTAAATATGCGTTTCCCCTTTGACCAGGTCATCCTATCCTGAAGATAAACATCTGTAGGAAATAATACAAATACATGTTTATTCATTCATTAAAGCGTTGTTTATCACAGTAAATGATTTTACACAGTGTCATTGGAAGTGACCTGCTTAAATAAATCAGTGTACAGCTAAACAACAGAAGACTACTCAGATATAAAGAATTCAGACGTTCTCCACATTAAAATGGAAAAATATCAAGGGTATATTTTTTAAATGAAAATAAAAAAAATAAAGTAGCATGTTGCATGCTACTTTTTTGCATGAGAAAGTGAGGTGAGATAAGAAAGAACGGTCTTAATTACTCACACCTCTGGAAGGGTACACACAACAAAACCTAATGAAAGTATTCATTTGTGGAGGCAAGAGAGAGCAAAGTAGACAGGGAGTAAAACTTCTCAATTTATAACTTTCTATAGCTTTAATGTAAAGTAGAATATTTTAGGATGTGTCTGTGTACCACAGAAATCTCATAGCCATTGCCATGCCTCCCATTACAAAGGAAAAAAAAGGCAGAAAAATCCCCCAAATAAAAAAAGAAAAAGAAAGCAGGGAAACCTCAATTGAGAATGGGTGGACTGATATTTTGTGAATATGAAATGTGTATAATGTTAGAAGCTGTAATTACACACACACACGGCTCAGTTGAAAAGCGGACACTATAATTTGGTAAGGATCTTTCATTTTGTTCCTGGAGAAGAGAATGAATAGAACTGATAAGGCTGTGTAAACGTCCCCCGCCTGGTGACAGCTCACTCATGTGTCTTGATACACCAGGCCTTCTTTTCACCCCGCCCCTTGGCAAATAAGTAATTGTTCAATTCGAAGGACAAGCTTCTATTGCGTAAACTTTGGTAGAATTTGAAATGTGGTTTCCTAGGTTCAGATCTGGGTTATAGTCAATGTCAATGTTACAATTTAGTTAACAACCACATTCAAGCTTAACTCCATCTCTGGCAGTTATTAGTTTTTTTTCTTTCCTCATTTGAAAAAGGCATAACAATATTAATGAGAGTTCAGTGGAGAGACTGTATGGAAAATGCCTTTAAAAAAATTAAAAATGCATCACTAGTGAAAACAAACATCGAATAAATATTCATTGTTCTCCTTGTCTGGCTATGTTATACGTTACCTATTCTTAAATTCAAGTTTGCTTCTAATTACAAATTTACTTTCTTTTTTTTTTTTTTTTGAGACAGAGCCTCAAGCTGTCACCCTGGATAGAGTGCTGTGTCATCACAGCTCACAGCAACCTCCAACTCCTGGGCTCAAGCGATTCTCCTGCCTCCGCCTCCCAAGTAGCTGGGACTACAGGCACCCACCACCACGCCTGGCTATTTTCTGGTTGCAGCTGTCATTGTTTGGTGGGCCCAGGCTGGATTCGAACCTGCCAGCTCAGGTGTATGTGGCCAGCACCTTAGCCCCTTGAGCCATAGGCGCCGAGCCACAAATTTACTTTCTAATTAACAATTTTTCCTATGTATTAATTAAACCTATTAACCATTAACCTCTGATGTGTGTGGTAAACGATTTCTCAGTTTTTCATTTGCCTTTTAATTTTGTCCTTGTTCTTTTTTCTTTTCTTTTTTTTTTTTTTTTTGTAGAAACAGAGTTTCACTTTATCGCCCTCTGTAGAGTGCTGTGGCCTCACACAGCTCACAGTAACCTCCAACTCCTGGGCTTAGGCGATTCTCCTGCCTCAGCCTCCCAAGTAGCTGGGACTACAGGCACCTGCCACAACGCCCGGCTATTTTTTTGTTGCAGTTTGGCTGGAGCCGGGTTTGAACCCGCCACCCTCGGTATATGGGGCCGGCGCCCTGCTCACTGAGCCACAGGCGCCGCCGATCCTTGTTCTTTTTTCAACATATAACACAAGTGTGTGAGTGTGTGTGTACGCATGCGCACATGTTTAAATAAAGGGCAATTTCTTTTCTTTTCTTTTATGGTCTCTGCCTCTGCCATTATATTTAGAAAGTCCTTCCCGGTATCTTCTTCCAATCTTTTTGCAGTTTCACTTTTTTACATTAAAATCATCATTTCCCTTGATATTCGTTCTAGCATGAGCTCTGAAGAAAGACCTTTATTTCTTTTCTTAATGTTTAGCCGGGTGGAACAACAAATGTATAGAATGCATCTTTTGACTGCTGATTTCAAATGCCTTTTTATCATAGACTAATTTCTTACGTATCCTTTGTTCCTGTTTAAATTTCCTCTCATGCTCCACTGATCTCTCTGTTCCTGCCTTTGAACCATACTATTACAGGGCGTACGTCAAAGGTTTATAAGATCTCAGGAAACATGTGTATTGTACCCACCCACCCCTCCCCCAGCATTACTGTTGGCTCTCAAATTTTTCTGAGTTATTCTCATCCATGTATTCTTCCAGATTGCATTAGAAATACCTATCTTTGTCTGCCCTATTTATTGCCTCCTTCTAGAAAAATTCCAAACCAACAATACCAGCTCAGTGGGCAGGAGAGCATCTGACCACATGCTTCTAGCCAGTGCTAAACAGACCAAGGGATCAAGGTCTGGTCAGTGATGTGCAATTTGTGAAGGAAGAAATGTGCCAATCAGAATTCAGAATAAGAAACTATGAAGGCTTGGCACCTGTAGCTCAGGGGCTAGGGCGCCAGCCACGTACACCGGAGTCGGTGGATTCAAATCCAGCCCGGGCCTGCCAAACAACGACAACTACAACCAAAAAACAGCTGGCATTGTGGGAGGTGCCTGTAGTCCCAGCTACTTGGGAGGCTGAGGCAGGAGAATAGCTTAAGCCCAAGAGTTGAAGGTTGCTGTGAGCTGTGATGCCACAGCACTCTACCCAGGGCAACAGCTTGAGACTCTGTCTCAAAAAAATAATAGTAATAACTATGCAGAACTGGGTGCTGTAGATGAGAAGGGGGGTGCTGTAAAATGCAGAGTGGAAAGAGAGAGAGAGACAGAGTCCATATGTCATTTTAGTCTTTATGTCATTATGTTTTCCAGAAGAGGTTTTTTCCTCCTAACTTCTTAGTTAGGGCTTCCATATTGATTCCTATGTATTTTACCTTCTTTATTGCTATTTTAGCTGGGATCTTTTTCCTACTTTATTTTAATGGGTCATTGCTAAAATACAGGAAACTTATAGTCATTTATATGTTTATTTTACAACCAGACATTAGTGAAAACACTTGGTGAAGAATGTTTGGTTATTTCCTTGGGTTTTCCAAGTAGACAATATTTGCCATTCATGTTAAGCTAGTTGTCTCCACTCCAGGCTTTATAGCTGTCATCTCAGTGAGTGATCTCAATTCCTTAGGCAGGCTAGCAGTTTCTAACCTGGGCGTGCCATCCTCCATAGCATATGTAAAAATCTCTTCCAGAGATGTATTTTCAATTCTCTCTCAGAACTCTGATGGGACTCAGCCATGGTGAGCCACGATTTTGATGGGAATGAAGTATCCTCAGAACATTAAGAGCTGGGATGAACTGGGGACCCCGGGCCAGCCCTCCTGACGTCATCCCTAATTAACCTTATTTGCTAACTGGGGATGACAATATTTATTTTGTGGGCTTGTATGGGACTTACAACCTTCACAACAATTGCCTGACACAGAGCAGATACACAATAAATACAGCTCTTACTACTGTTATTAATTATTCATCGTCCCTGCCCAGGGCATCCCTGTGTCTAATGAATTATAACTTTTCAGTAATAAACCCCACATATGCTCCTACTTCTTAGCCATCAGTCTTGATTTCTTGTGCTCATTCCCTCCCCTAAAGCTAGAAACCATCATCTACTTACAGAATATTTGGTGAACACTTTGCCTCTGTCAGGTGCTGATGAGCAAAATCAGACAGGGTCTGGCCTCGTGGGTTCCCCAGCTAGTCAGGAAAAGCTAGTGAAGAAGCATAAACCAATGTACACTCCCAACTGCTGCAAAGGAGCAGCTCACGGTTTGGAAGGTTTCTAATGAGGCCGTCACGGGGTCAGAGGTTGGGGAGCTGACCTGAGAAAGTGAAGTGTGAGCTGAAATCTGAAGGCTCCGAGAGTAGAACCAGGCAAGGGCCACTCGGGAGGAGTAACTACTCAGCTGCATGGGGTTCTGCTTTGGCCCAGGTAGGTGTGGCTGACACTACCCCCACTGCCACCTGCCTGGCTTCAGTCTCTGCCTCAGCCTTCATGTCCAGTTTGAACCCTCAGGCAGGAGACCCCAGCCCCCATGAGAGGGAGTTTAGTACAGCGATCACAAGTCTAGAGGCTCCAAATTCAGTGCCAGCTGTTTGAATTCCCAGGCATGCAGCCTTCAGCAGGTTACTTAAGCTATATGAGCCTTTATTTTCTAACCTGTAAAATGGAGTCAAGAGCTGTCATGTGGAGAGAGACACTGTAACAAAGCAGCGTGCAGTGTAAGGCCAGACTGTCTGGGATTGACTCCCAACTCAATGACTTCCTAGCTGTGTCACTTTGGGCCGGTTACCCAACCTCTTTGTGCTCAGTCTCCTCATCTTTAAAATGGAAATAACAATAATAATAATAGTACCAAATCCTTATAAGACTGTGAGGATTTAATATTTGCGAAGGACTCAGCACCAGGCTTTGCACGTAATATGCTCTGTGTATTTGCTGAATATGATGAATGTACCTTCTTTCTAGATTTGTGAGGATAATAAACTCATGATTATAATACCCAGCTTAGTGCAGTGACTAGTGTGTAGTATGCATTTGATAAATATTAGTTTTTAAACAAAAATGACTTCTGTGGTCTCAGGCAAGTTGCTTCCATGGTCTGGTCTCAGTTCCCCCTTCAGAAAACAAAGGGGTTAAGCTGGGTATTCCCCAAGGGGCCTGCAAACTCTGGTCTGGGCTGTTCACAGAGTGCACCCCGCCTCTTCCCGTGGAGGTTGCAGTGTGCACTCATTCTCAGAGTGCACAGTAGTTGTTTCAGGGAGAAGTCACACTGCAACCTACTGCACCCTCACATTATAAATAAATCCTCCATCACCTGCAAAACACACACACCCATCTCCTACCTCCCCGCCCCTGCTCCCCCAACAGTGCCATGAGCCAGCCCAGGGATGGGGCCTGAGCACCCCTCTCTCCTTGCTGAGTAGGAGTTGCTCAAATGCAAGACCATAACACAAGGTTATTCATCTTGCAAAGCCGCTGTCAGCTTGGTTTCCAGGTGCAGCGTGGGGTGCCAGCTTCCTAATGCCACCCTCTGTTGCAGAAGCACTCGGCACACCCTAGTCTGTGTTTCAGGAGAGCAGAAAGAACCTTTGTGTCAAAGGACATGGTGAGTTTGTGAATTAGTGAGGAGCCTCCTGTTACTGCAAAGGAGGCTGCTGAAGTGAATGTCTGTCGGGCTGCCCTCCACATCTGGGCCTCTGGTTGTACCTTGTAACCAAGTATCAAGCAGGTTCTGACCTTCATGATTATGACCCTGAGAAACCATGGTCCCAGGCCACTAGGTCCATGCAGACAAGGGTCCTAACTGAGAAAGATGAACTGAATCTGATATCGATGGGTTTTTTTTTGCAAGTCTTCATTCCACCTTTCATCCCTTACCAAGAATATCACCAGGACACCTCTCTGTTCAACAGTTATTGAAAAGCTATCATGTGCATGCATTGTCCTAAGCATTGAGCGATCAAGGGCCAGAGCCCCACCTTCAGGGATTTACAGCTCCCCACGGAGAGGATAATTATGATTAGGGATAGAACAGCTGACAGGCGGGGCACTCTCCTACCAGGCACACCTCTCGGGGCCTTACATACCACTAACTTATCTGAGCCTCGATGACCATGTGGAATAGGTTTATTGTTAACCCCCTGTTACAGGAAGTAAGAAGTTAAGTAATTTACCCAAAGTCACAGAGCTAGAGATTTGGACCCAGCATTTGAGCTCTTTTTTACCATGTAAGTAAATGTAAAGATGTCCCTATGATGCATTATAGCAAGGAGAGGCATGTGGTGCTGTGAACACAAAATATCAGGGATTGACCCTGTCAGGGACGTCAGGGAGGGCTTCTCTGAGGAGGTGAGGCTTGAGCAGTGGCCTATAAGATAAGCATGAGTCAACCAGGGCTCTTAACCTTGGGTGCACATTAAGATCAACTGGGACATTTTGGATCAATCAGAGATTCTGACTTAGTTGGTCTTGAAGGGGCATAGACACCAGTATTCTGTTAAAAAGCTTTGCAGATGGTTGTACTGTTTAACCAAGCATCAAGACTCATCGAACTCTGGAGAACACTCAGGGATCTAAATGTAGACCTGCCATTTGATCCCGCAATTCCTCTACTAGGTGTACATCTAAAAGACCAAAAATCACTTGGCAACAAAGATATTTGCACCAGATTGTTCACTGCAGCTCAGCTCATAATTGCCAAGTCTTGGAAGAAGCCCAAGTGCCCATCAACCCATGAACGGATTAATAAATTATGGTATATGTATATCATGGAATACTATGCAGCATCAAAAAAAGATGGAGACTTTACCTCTTTTGTGTTTACATGGATGGAGCTGGAAAATATTCTTCTTAGTGAAGTATCTCAGGAATGGGAAAAAAATATCCAATATACTCAGTACTACTATAAAACCAATTTATAATCACTCACACTTTCATATGAGAGATGAATCACAACTATAGCCCAGGATGAGGGAGCAAAGGGGAGGGGGGTGGTTCAATAGAGGGAGGGTTAATGCTGGGACCTCACCTATGGAGCATATTGCAAGGGGACAAGTCAGATCTATCGAGTATTGAACACAAATGTCTTAACATTGTGATTAAGTAAATGAAAGCTAAGTTAATTAGTAGGATGTAAGCACTCTAATTTGTACAAGTAATCAACACATTGAATCCCACAAAGGTATAAATGTATTCATGATCTATGTATATATGACTTAATAATAAAAAAAAGACTCATTGAACTCTTGTGGAAGGAGGGAGGGAAGCCTCTCCCAGCAGAGCGAACAGCAGAGAGAGCAGGCTATGCAAATGCCTTGTGGTGGGAGGTACAGAGAGTGAAAGGTGGCGGCAGAGGGGCCAAGCAGAGCCTGCAGGGACTCAGAGGACAGAGGGCACAAGACCCTATGAGCAGGACAACCACTTACTACATCTTCCAAAGGGGACTTTTCCAAGAACAATAGGGGGCACAAACCTTTTGAGATGCCAGTGCAATGGAATAAACCCATTTTGTTTACAGGCAGGTTTGGCAAAGGGGACGTATGCTCACCCTGCTTATAAGCTACGTCATGAGTACTGTGTCCCAAGAACAACGGGAAGCCACTGATGCGTTTTCAGAGAGAAAGATGACATGATCACATCTGGTTTTTAGAAAGAGGTAGAAATGATAGGCCAGTGAACAGAGGGAAGCAGGGCAAGAGGCTACTGGTCCAGACAGGGCTAGTGGAGTGGGACGGAGGTCCTCTCAGTGAGGATGGGAGAAGCAGGGAGCAGCAGATCATGATGATTAAGAGCAAGTCAAAAAGTCCTACCAAGTTCAAATCCAGACTCGGCTTCTTAGTCATGTGACCTGGCAGCTTGGTTCACTTCTCTGGGCCTCAGTTTCCTCCTCTGTAAAATAGGCACTCTTTCTCACAGTGAGGATTAAATGAGCAGTACGCATAAATCACTCGGAGCAGCACCTGGCTTGGAACAGGTGCTACACAGGCGTTAGCTATAATCATTGCTTAGAAAGCACCTTAGGATTCAGAGATAGGGGGGTGAGGAAAAGTCCAAACACAGAAGAGGCTCGAGGAACTAAGCAGCACTCAGTAGTATTTGGACATTCACAGTCAAAGAGTAAAAAGGATCAAAGAAAGAAAATTTCACGAGGAATGGCTGAGATGTGGAATTAAGGACCACAGCCAGGACCTACAGGCCACCACTGAAGGCAAAAGCAGATCCAAGCCTCGGGGTCAAGTAAACACTTACACAGTATTATGGGCACTGCTTTAAGCTCTTTCATAGGACAACTTATTCAATATTCACAATATTCCCCAGAGGTAGGTATATTATCATCCTCATCTTATAAATGAAGAAACAAAGACTTTGAATGACTTTCAGCCAGTAGGCAGTGGAGCCAAGATCTGAACCCCCACAGACTGGCTGCAAAGTTTATGCTGTTAATTCATATGCCAGACCACAACCCTGAGCCTGCACATTTCACAGTGCCCTTATCCCCAAACTACCACTGAAGTACCAGAAGGAATTGTTTAAAAATAGGAGGAAATCTATTTCAGCCCAGAAATCAGGGAAAGGTACCAACTAAATGACAGAAACTCTTGAAATGCTTTCCAATATGGAGAAATGGCAAGGCTGGAACCAAGGGAAGGACAGCCTAGCAGGGTTCTCTTTACCCTACCTTCAAGTTTTAAAAAATTAAGAATGGCGGGGTCTGATTAGAGGAGTAAATAGTTGACCAAATGTAGGAAGAGAAGGTGAGCCTCACCGGTGCCTGTGCAGTCCCTGGCAGTAGCAAGCACTTGAGATATATTTGGAATGATGAATGACCTCCTCCCAAAGCTTTCAGAAGTAGCTGCCAGACCCACTTGCAGAAGCCAGAGGACAGAATGAGGCTGATACTGACAGCAGAGGGCGCTGTAGCAGCAGGTTCCTAACCAAGGCTGTTAGCAGGATTAGAGAAACATAGTGCCCCAGCCAGTGCAGACCTTAGCACCACCAAGAGAGAAACAAGACCTCAGCATACTTTTAAAGTTCCCTATCTTAATTCCCGGCTATTTTTGTTGTTATTGTTGTTGCAGTTGTCATTGTTGTTTAGCAGGCCCGGGTCAGGTTCGAACCTGCCAGTCCTGTTGTAAGTGGCTGGCACCCTAAGCTATGGGCTTATGTACTCTTGAAAGCTCCCTAGACTTTCCTTTTGTAGCTGTTAGCATAAATACAATCAGATAATTTTTTAATGTCTATCTTCTCTACCCAGGCCTTAAATTGGCATTTCTCAGGGTTCTGTTTGAGGCTCTTAGCGGTATACAACAGGAGCTCTCAATATGAGGTCACAGTATAAACAGAAATTGTACACACAATTGCTTTATTTGTATTTCTCTTCAGCATCTTAAAAAAAAAAAACTTTAAAAAAGGTTAAGAATAAGGCCAGGCACAGTGGCTCGCGCCTGTAATCCTAGCACTCTGGGAGGCCGAGGCAGGTAGACTGCTTGAGCTCATGAGTTCAAGACCAGCCTAAGCAAAAAGCGAGATTCTCATCTCTACTAAAAAACAGAAAAACTGAGGCAAGAGGATTGCTTGCGCCTGAGTTTGAGGATGCTATGAGCTATGACGCCATAGTACTCTACCCAGAGCAACAGACTCTTGTCTCAAAAAGAAAAAACAAAAAAGGTTAAAAATAAAAAATCAGTAGATTTATGTTGGTTACCTGAAAAAAATAAATAAATAAATTAAGTTCCCTATCTTGGACTGTTGCCTCCTCTCCACTCTTCAAAGAAGGCCGATTTGACAACATTTACATTTTCCCTTCACCCTTCATATGGGGAAAGACCTTCCACTGACAGTTCCCACCTACAAATGGAGAACTTGTAAATTGGAGGTCCACAAAATGAAACCAGTCCAAAAATAGGTTTTAAATACACCACAGTTGTAATGCTTGAGTTATTTTTCAAGATCTAAATGTAGGGGATTTCAAACTTCTCTGGAAAAATTGGACAATCTGGACTATGGTCCTCTAAAGAGTAAGAATTAAAAAATGGAGCTGAGGCTCAGTGCCTGTGGCTCAAGCAGCTAAGGTACCAACCACATACACCTGAGCTGGCGGGTTCGAATCCAGCCCAGGCCTGTCAAACAACAATGATGGCTGCGACCAAAAAACAGCTGGGAGCTGTGGCAGGTGCCTGTAATCCCAGCTACTTGGGAGGCAGAGGCAGGAGAATCGCTTGAGCCCAGGAGTTGGAGGTTGCTATGAGCTGTGATGCCATGGCACTCTACCTGGGGTGACAGCTTGAGGCTCTGTCTCTCAAAAAAATTAAAAAATGGAGCTGAGTACGGGCCACCCCAATCAGACTGGGCACACATGGGGCCAGGTAGACACTCCTATTGCCACACACTTGACTCATTTACCTGCCTGCCTGGCCTTGACAGCTTTGAAGTTGAACATCCCAGTGAATGGAATGTTCTGCATCCTTTCAAAGTCTTGTGGCCATAAACAAAACACTAAGGAAAGCAGCTAGACACAAGACAGGGCCTACTGTGGGCTTCTGTTTGCAAGTGCTCAAAAGAAGCAGTCAAGTGTGTGTTCTACAGTGGCTGCAACATTTTGTATTCCCACCAATGGTGTGCAAAAGTTCCAGCCACTCCACACACCTGCCAACACTTGTTGTCTTTGGAGGGGTGGGATGTGTGTGTATAAAATGTCCATCCTAACATTTGTGAAGTGGTTTTGATTTGCATTTCCCCAATGATTCATGATGGTGAGCATTTTTTTTCATATACCTGGTGATTATCTGTACATCTCCTTTGGACAAATGCTTATTCAAGTCCCTAACCCATTTGTACATTCCTCAAAACATTAAAAATAGAACTATCATATGATCCGGCAATTCCATTTCTGTATATTTATCCAAAAGACTTGAAATTAGGACTTTGAAGAGATATTAGCAATTCCACGTTCATTGCAATACTATTCACAATAGCTCAATATGGAAACAACTTACATGTCCACTGACAAGCAAATGAATAAAGAAAATGTGTTCTGTACATACAATAGCATACTACTCAGCCTTCAAAATAGAAGGAAATTCTGGAATGGAAGGCTACATGTAGCAGCCTTGAGGACATTACACCAACTGAAACCAGGCAGTCTTTGAAAGACACTGCATGACTGCACTCCTACAAAGTCTCCAAAACAGTCAAATACATAGAATCAGAAGGCGTTTGCTAGAACCAGGAGTTACTAATCAACAGACATAAAGTTTCAGTCAAGCAAGATGAATAAATTCTAGAATCTGCTGTAGAGCCTTGTACCTACAGTCAGTAATAATACCGCATGATTAGTCAAGAGGGTAGATCTCATGTTAAGTGTTCAAAATAAAATAGAACATAAAACTAAATAAAACAAAATAGATGGCTGGGGGGTGGAAAGCAGGCAAATGATTGCTGGCCTGGCCGTGGTTATCATGATGGATGGGGAGGGAGGTACAGGGATTACAAGGAGTACAAAGGGCTTCTGGGGCTCTGGGTACAAACGAAAAGTTCACCGTGTGAGAATTCATCAAGCTAGACACTTCTCGTGTAGAACAAACAGTTTTCAAAAACCATGTGGCCAACCTAGAACAAAACAAGCACCTTTGATTCCAAATTCTAAATTCCTAGAAGAGGGAATCTGGTGGTCCGGCTTGGAAGAGATGGCCATGTGCATCTGGACCAAGTGGGGCCGAGGCTGTAGGGTCACAGAGCTTTGGGGTCACAGAGCTTTGGAGATGCATATCTGAAAAGGCAGTTCTCACAGAAAAGGGTGTGCAGGGTTGAGGTTACCAGGTAGTTTGGGGTCCTAGGTAAAGAATATAGGCCTGGGGGCTGGGATGAGCTGGTGTGAATCCTGGCTCTGATGCTCACTGGCCACGTGACCTTGAGCAAATCACCTGGTCTCTGAGTGCCTCAGTTTCCTCATCTGTGAAATGGGATAACTATGATACCCGACCTCATAGGGTGTACTGAAGAATAAAGAGTTATCACCCATAATGTGCTTAGAACACAATTATACTACAAATGCTGGCTCTTAGATATTATTATTTTCTTTTTTAAAAAAGGATATTGAGAAATCCTAGACTCTCAGACCACTGGAGATAGGAGAGCCATGGAGAATATAAAAAGTCAGGGACATAAAGAAGAGTAGAAATGAGCTCTCCAAGCCAGAACCAAGGCCTGTCACATCCCTCCAGGCTGTTTCTCTTCAGGGTCCGCTGCCTTTTGATTTCTCTATTTCCCCCCAAGGCCTGCAGGCTCCAAAATCTAGGGTTTTCTGGGAAATCACCTTTATCAGGCTGTAAGGTTCGTCCTGCCCCCCAACCAAGAGAAGCCAAAATAACTTATGAGATGGGACATGTCAGCCCCATTCAGGTCCCAGCAGCTCTCCTCCCTGCCCAGGAGAAACAGCGGGTTTCTGTTCCAGGCCCCCTGGCTTTGCTGCTTCTTCCACAGCATGAAGCTCTGTGTCTTTGTGACACTGAGGGACAAAGGGCTGTTGAGAAGCAATTCATTCTGACTTTTACAGGCTGGTTCTGCATTGTGGAAGCCGTCCACTCATGGCAAATGAGAGCAGAGAAGTCACATGGAATTCTCCTGATGATCAAAAGAAGTACATTTTATCACATTAAAATCATTTTATTAGGGCCTTCCCCCAACTAGCCCATGGGAGACACCTTTACTATGTGGATGCATGCCATGCCAAAAATAAGGCTCAACCCTGGAAACTCACAAATCTAAGACTTCAAAGGACCACTGATGGCAATAATGCAAAGGGTGCTAAAATATATTTATACATTTTAAGAAAGGCAAAAGCTGTATTAAAATTGTAATAATCAAATCACATTTGACTTCTGCAATTATAAGAGATACAAGATAACAAATGTTATCATTATACATCGAGTATTACAATTTTATTACAGTTTTTTCCTTTCTTAAAATGTGTATACATTTGGGCAGCGCCTGTGGCTCAGTGAGTAAGGTGCCCGCCCCATATTCGAGGGTGGTGGGTACGAGCCCGGCCCCAGCCAAACTGCAACAAAAAATAGCCAGGCCTTGTGGCAGGCACCTATAGTCCCAGCTACTCGGGAGGCTGAGGCATGAGAATCACCTAACCCCAAGAGCTGGAGGTTGCTGTGAGCTGTGACACCAAGGCACTCTACTGAGGGCAACAAAATGAGACTCTGTCTCCAAAAAAAAAAAGGGTATACATTTTTGGCACCATTTGTATTAATTAGCATGTACTATGCTCCCAGCATAGTATGAAGCCCTTATTATGAATTAACTCATTTAATCCTGACCTGGGCCCTATGAGGTAGGTGCTATTTTATCTTCCTGTACTAATGAGAAAACTGAATACCCCAAGATTACTATGCTAGTTAGTGGCAAACATGAAATTCAAACCCAATTGTTCTGGCTTCCAATGTAAAATATTGCCTTAGGGTGGCTTCCTAATCCAGCTATCCATCAGAATTACCTGACAAGTTTTTAAAATACAGCTCCTGGGGCCCTTATCTGTATCTCTTCAAGTGAAGACTGTTTTTAGCAAGCTACCCAAGTAATCCTTAGGTATCCAATCTGTCTGAAATCTGCAGAGTAGCATTTAGAAATTTAGAGGACATATGCTGTTTTGATCTGCCTAACATCTAAGGTAGTGCTTCAGTTCTCATTTAAAAAGCCATCTCATCCCCACTGCGTTTAGTCTCAGAGTGAACACCTTAAAAGGGCAACCAAGGGTTGGGTAGGTAACTTGAGCTTAGCCAAACTCTCTCCTTTTGGAATTTGAATTTAGGGCCAAAATCATGCAAGAACCAAGATCAGAGCTAGCCTGGTTTTTCGAGTTTTCTTTCAATTTTCTGAAGCATGTCATATCCTTTCCAGTGAATTCCTTTCTAACTTAAGTTAGCCAAAGATAGTTTCTGTTGCATACATCGCATGCATCCAAACATGCCTTCTGTACTCCTAACTAGCAGAAGACCACCAATGCGGGAGAAACCTCTGTATACCAGAGATACCCCCTCTACAGCATGCCTGGCGATTAATCTTGGCTTTATGGGGATGGGGAGCTAATATCACAGCAACCACTTGGTCAGTAGGAATTGCTTTTCCTTGGTCTGCTCAAATGGTCCTCAGCCCTAATTTTGGTCTTTGGAGCTTCTCACACAAAAACATCTATAGAAGAGATCCTTGGATATCTGATGATAGCCCAGCCCAAACTTGAAGCTAGGCAGGGCAACCCTCAAAGCATCTCCAACCCCTTTCTAAGGCATCCTTTTGGCACTTGGTATCACATAGCCTTGACTGAGCACTTTCGGTGTGAATGCAGAAGCTGCAGACTGCAGTGTTATATAAGTAGATGTAATTTCAGCAGGATCAGACACTTTCAGGTTTAGATAGATGATAGATAAATGAGGAAGTGAGGGAGGGAGGAAAAGGAGAGAGAGAGAGAGAAAAGGAAGGAGGGAGAGAGGGAGAGACACGGGGAGAGAGAGGGAGAGATGGATGCACTGCCCTGTAGACCTAATTACCCTGACATCATTTATCATGAAGAGATGCAGAAGGGTCTTCTGGTCCGAGTAATGGTGGTGCCAAGAGAGATGTTCAACTCTAATAGTTGCTTCATCTCCTAGAAGCAGCTATGTAGGCCTGGAATGTCATTATCACAAGTTAACTGTGGGTGTCCTCACTTATAAGATTGAACAACCAAGGCTTTGGAAAGAGTGCATTTGATTGTTACATTTATCTGAGCCAAAGAGACTGGACGATACCACATAGGAGGGGTGAGGACAGAGATGATCTTGTGCCACTCATGTTGAGGGAGGAAGTGGGCGGAGCCGTGGGCTGGCAGAGCTAGGGCTACTCTTCCTTCTCTGGGGCCAAAAGTGAATTGAAGTCAAGAGTTATGAGGGTCTAGAATCTTATCAGAACGTGAAGGTTCTCATTTTGGAAACTAAGCTGGCTCCCAGCTGATGGAGGACCTCGAGAGTAACCACATCCGGAAGCAACTGTAAGCAGCTCTCTCTCTGAGGTCCTGGTGCACCCAGGCCTTCACTCAAGTCTGGTCTTCACTGAACTAAGTGGGAAACCTGAGTCTGCACGAGAGGTGAGGTGGCACCAAAAACACAAAAACTGGAGAAGCCAGCTCCAGATCATCCCAAACTGTTCTTCAATGCTCTGCAAGCAACAGAGCTGGAATAAATAGCAGAATTAACAAGCAGCCACTAACATGTGTTTAGGAAATGTAGCCTTTGGTTGTTAACCTGTATATATATTTCTAAATTTTTTTCACATATCATACCAGACCTACAGGCTTTTGTCTCTTCTTTTTCATTTAGCAATATATAATGACTATATTCCCAGGCCAATAACATTTTAATCACTATGATGCTTTATTCAAGTATAATTTATATACAGTAATAGATTTATTTTAAGCTTACCATTTGATGAGTTTTGAAAATGGTACCTGTATAGGCACCATTTCAATCAAAATCTAGAACATTTCTATCACCCCAAATACTGTGATACTATACAGCATTCCATCATAGGGATGTAATATATTTTACTTATATAAATCCTAATTTGTAGTCACTTGGGTCATTTTCAAATTTTGTTATACTGATCACACTTTTCTTTGTTACTTTATCTCTAGATTGTTTCTTTCACATTGTTATAAAATAGGTCTATTTGAGCCAATACATCATGTCAACAATTAAATAGCGTTAAATATATTATTTGAGATTTGTTAATCTAGACCTCATGAGTGAGATTAGCCTACAGCTTATATTTTATGCCAGTTTTATTCGGTAATGCTGTCTGCTGTGATTAAGCTAGCTTATAATAATAAACTATGGTAGCTGTTGATTTTGTCAGCTCTTCAAAGTTTCTTATGACCTCTTTTTATAATATACACTGTTCTACTGAAGAGATGCCACATGATCCAGTACTGACAAATCACAAGAGTCCATTTTCCTAACAAAAGAGGATCAACCAATCAGAGCCCTTCCCTGAGACTGGGAATGCAGGCAGGAAGATGGCTACTTCCTCCTCTAGGGATTCTATCTTTCCATGGGTCAACTATCACCATGTTTATAGGCAGGTCCTATCTAGTAGGAGCAAATGAGCTGGGGGCAAAGCAGATGCATTAGTCAGGGTCCCAGGAGTTGACAGATGGCATACTCAAATTTAGAGCATTTAAGGAAGGTTTAGTGAAAGGACTACTTATGAAGGCATGGGCATGGTGTTAGGAAACCACAAGGGATTGGAGGTTAATAAGAGCAAAGAGACAAGGAAGGGAATAGCTCCTGGAACCCAGAAGGAGAGAACTGCATAGAGAAGACAATCTTCAGAGGAGCAGCAAAATACAGTCAAAGGACAGAGCCAAGATGACCCCTGATAAACACGCTGGGCTTACCCCCTTTCCATCCCAATCTTTTCTTTTTTTTTTTTGTAGAGACAGAGTCTCATCTTATCGCCCTCAGTAGAGTGCCGTGGCGTCACACAGCTCACAGCAACCTCCAAATCCTTGGGCTTAGGCGATTCTCTTTTTTTTTTTTTGTAGAGACAGAGTCCCACTGTACCGCCCTCGGTAGAGTGCCGTGGCATCACACGGCTCACAGCAACCTCCAGCTCTTGGGCTTACATGATTCTCTTGCCTCAGCCTCCCGAGCAGCTGGGACTACAGGCGCCCACCACAACGCCCGGCTATTTTTTGGTTGCAGTTTGGCCGGGGCTGGGTCTGAACCCGCCACCCTCGGCATATGGGGCCAGGGCCCTACTCACTGAGCCACAGGCGCTGCCCACCATCACAATCTTTTATTAACCCCTCCCATTGAGTCCAACCAGCAGCCAGAGGGTAAGGAAGCAGTCCTGACAAGTCAGGCTTCCAGAGAGAAAGCAGAGCAGATTAGAAGGGCAAACAAGCCAGCTGGCACAGCAGATGAGGCCCAATACAGTAGACTTCAAAGAGGCCGCTGATTCCACCTATCCCCTGGGTGCTCCGCTGTCATGTGACTTTGCCACTCTTCCCATCAAGGGGTGAAGTCTACGTCTCCACCCGCCAATCTGGTTTCGGTCATAACCAGTGTGAAACAAATATAGGCTCTCGTGCAGTGCTTGGATCTCTGAGACTAAGCTAGCCTGCTGGAGGAAAGAAGCCGTGTGGAGGAGGAATGAAAAGCCCAGATCAGCAGCCTGCCAACAACCCGTCATGTCAGGGAGGCTGTCCGAAGTCATACAGCACCAGCTAAGTTACTAGCTGACCAAGACACATGACAGACCCCAGCAGAGATCAGCTGAATAAACCCAAATCAGAAAAACCACTAACTAACCCACAGAATCATGAGAAATAATAAACAATTGTACGTCATGGTAAATTAAGGCGTAAATTTCAGCATGGTTTGTTAGATAGCAAAAGAATAACTGATACAGCATCAGTTATTTTGGCTAAAAAGCATCTTGCAAAAGCATTTAAGGTTCAGTTCCAGTTCCAGCCTCCATGTGAGCCTCTTGTCCCTGAAGTTCTTATTCTATTTCTAATGTCCTTCCCATAAGCTCTCTTTTTCTACACTAATTTGAGTTGGATTTCTCACTTTTGATTTTTAAAAAATTGCAAGGCTTTGCTTCTTCTCTGTAATCTGGTACTGTTTCAAATAAACAGAAATTTTTCATTCCTCTAAATTTTAAAATAATTTACCCAAAGTCTAGAGCTTTGGGAGAAGAAAATGTTCTGGACATTTAAGGTTTACTAGAAAATCATCCCTTCAGCCATTTTTTTTCAAACACATTAGCATTTATTTACATACATTTTAAGGAATAAATACAAAATATTTTAACGCTTTTTTAACCTTTTTATCAAATCTTCACATTTAACAGCGTTTATCATTGTTAATATATTTCTTCATAAAGTGAGACTTGCTTAAAAGGACACGCTCAACATTAGTGCCTACTGTTTGCAATTGAGCTAATGTAGTGATGGAATCAGCAGGGCACAGGGAATCACAATGGATTTTATTGAGTACCTTCTTCATAAATGATAAGAAATTATTTATACAACTATAAAATGTCAAAGAAAGTATCTTTAGACAAACCAGCCAAAGAGCCCTTTAGTACTGCCTGGCACAGAGCCCCTGTTCAATAAACTTAGCTATTATTATTAGCTCTATTCCCTGGCAGGCCAGAGAGTAACCTGCATCCTCTCATGAGCAAAAGAGGCTCCTCTAGATATTAATAATAATTTGAAAGCCATTTACTGAGTGCCTTCTTTGTGCCAGACACTACTGTAGGTGTGGTTCAAGCAATTCTTCATTGAATACTCAGAAAAACTTCTTTGACTTAGGTATTATGTTACCCATTTTAAAGTTATAAACTAAAGGTCACAGAACTCAAATTATTTTCTCAAGGTCACTGGAGCCATAAATGGCAGAGCTGGAATTGGACACCAAGGCTTTCTGGCTCCAAAGTCCAAGTTCTTTTCTCAGCATTGCATCACAGAATTTGAGGTTTTGTATGAAGTAATAGAAATGGAAACAGTAATTACCTCATGAGGGCATGCTCTGGGTGGAGGAATGTAGAGAATTATCAGTACATTCTAGATTAGGGTGATGGGTGGAACAATGGAAATGAACTTGGTGACATGTCTCAAGGGTTTACTATGCACTGGGCCAAGCACTTTCATGCAAGGTCTTTGTAACCCTTTTGCTGTTATCCCATTTGTCTTTTGTTTGCCTGTTAACTCTTTTTCATTTAGAGCATTTTTAAAACTATTTTTTAAACCCGTGTGGTTAGTACTAATACCCTGTTTCATAAATAAGAGAAATAAGGCATAGAAAAGTCAAATGATAGGTTTTCCTAACGAGTATCTGGGAAAAATCAGGACCCAAATTCAGATATGTCTGATTTCAGAGTCCACTGACATAATCAATAAACTGCCACACTATCCGTTTTCAGCTAAGCCTGCTGGGGAGCTGGGACAGAGACTGATACGTGGATGCAGCCAGCCATGACTGTCATACTAAATGTCATACTTAGTGTCAGACCACACTAAGACCTGCAGCTTTTTTATGAAGTCCAAGCGTTCTGTTCTGCCACAGCCCTTGGGTTAACAGGATCTGCAGCAGATTAATCATAGATTTTTCCTCTCCAATAAGCCAATGGAATCTAGATTCTCCAGCACTGGAATCTAGGGTCATGAGATTAGGTTTGTCCAGTGGGACATTAGCAAACGTGATGCCCAAGCTTATACTTCATGTCTGTTAGTGATGCAACGATTCACACATCTCTTATGTCAGAGAGCTTCATAAAACACTCTCTTGCTCTCTTTGGATCCCTGAAACCACCATCCCTGAACAAGCCAGAGCTAGTCAGCTAGAAGGAGGATGAGGCCCCACGGATGAGAACAAGCACACCCAGGCCAACACCTGCTCATTGCTAGTCACGTAAGCAGGTCCTCCCCAGATCATCTAGTCACCCGCCAACCAAACAGATATCCAGAGACATAAACAATAACCTCTTAAACTCTGTGCCCAGGGCAATTACCTCACTTGACTTACTCAAGTCCCAGCCCTTAGAGGTAACTCCTCTCTTTCGATTCTGAGATCGTTCCAGTGGCTGTGTATGTGGTTAGCACTCTGAGTACTGAGTAACCTACAATGCCCATGCGTAATACTTACAGCAGTGCCAGACACTATCTCTCTAAGAAGATCCAAGAGACATAAAAATTGAGGATTTCAAACCCAGTGAGACCAAGAACCAGGAGGATGCCTATAGATGACCAGATGTAACAACCATGAACTCTGCTGCATTTTGAGGTCCTCCAGGGGTGAGCACCCATATTCAGAGGATGCCCCCCAAAAGTACACATTTTAAGAAAGTAAAAAAAAACTGTATTAAATTGGAAATATTCAAGTCACATTTGATTTCTGCGATTACAAGGTGCTCAATATGACTTGTATTCATCTTTTGTTATTGGCATATATTTAGTATTATCATTTTCATACAGTTTTTTTCCTTTCTTAAAATGTGTATATTGTTTCTTCTCACAGGCTTTAAGCAATTGGGGAAGTAGCTACACTCAGTGGGATAGTGCCTGGTTTATAAAGTTCCCCCAATATGCCATCATCTGTAGGATGATGCCAAACGCACAGAGTTCCACTAATCTCCAGAACATGCCCGGGATCAGACTGGGCTTGGAATAGCAGAGAGGAGAGGATGGAGCCCAGCACATTCCTTTCTCATGGATGGAGGCTGTGCATTTCTGCTCCATGACCTTGCTGCACACCAGTTCCTTCAAGGTCACACAGGAGGAGAGGGCACCCTCCATACTTTCATGAGTATCAGGAGCAGCTGAAAGAAAGCCTGGGCAGGTGGGCAAGCAGGTATGGCCAGGTTTTTAATCATTCCTCTAACCACGGGTGGAAAAAGGTCAACGAACTGAATCAAGCCAGTTCAGGCGTCTAAACCAATTTATCATCCTTGGTGCCAAGTGACCTTCTTGGAACTATATCCAGAGCTAGAATCATTTCAGGTAGGCTGCCAAATCCGATGCATGCTGACTGCAAGGAGTACTTCCTGCTCTTCCATGCCCAGAGCAATGAATGGCTTCACTCCTTCATTCATACAGAGAGGGGTTTATCCCACGCATGGAGCCGACATACTTCTAGGAAGGACTGCCAGGTGACAGGCAGAGAACCTCCTCATTCCTCAGACTTCCCTGGTCTGTCTGACAAGACATCCATCCTTGCTGCCTAACCAGCATGTGTTCCCGATTATTCATGATCACTGCCACCACCATCATTATGTATACAGTTCTTGTTATATATCAGACACTGTCCTAAGTGTTGGTATGGACATTTATATATTTGATACTCAAAACAATGCTATAGCATAGGGACTATTATTTTACCCATTTTCAGCTGAGGAACCTAAGCACAAAGAGATTTAAGGAATGTGCGCAAGGTCACGTAGATTGCAACCTAGGAAGGCTGTGATTTTGAGCCAGTACACAATTATCCAGTTTTCCTCTAAGAAATCACCTCTTCCTCACTCTCAAAGTATGGGGTGAGCATAGAGACTCTCATCTCCAAGAGTAGGTACATGTATTAGTCAGGGTTCCCCAGAGAAACAGAACCAATAGGAGATACAGATAGATAAAACACAACTGGGAGTGGTGTTCACACAATTATGGAAACTGACAAGTCCCACCATTTGCCATCTGCAAGCTAGAGAACCAAGAAGGCCAGTGGCACGATTCACCCCAAATTCTGAGTCCACAGGTGCCAATGGTGTAAGTCCTGGTCCTCTTCTCCAAGCCTCCCAAGTAGCTGGAACTATAGGCACCTGCCATAATGCCCCTATTGCCCAGTTGAGGCAAGAGGATCCTTTGAGCCCAAGACTTTGAGGTTACTGTGAGCTATGACACCACAGCACTCTACTCAGGGCAAAAGAGTGAAATTCTGTCTCAAAATAAACAACAACAAAAAAAAAATCCCCTCCATTTTTGGCCTATTTATCAGAGACAGGAGGAGCCCAAAGTGGCCTGGTGGCCATCTTAACTTCAAGTTCAATAGAAAAATGTTCCTCCCTCTGGAACTAAGACCTTTATGCTGGCACAGCAAAAAGTCATGGGACACGAAAGCAAAAATTCTGATAGTGGGCCACTAGGGGAAATAATGAATGGCGCTGCTCCCATTTCCACCTCTTGATTCCTGGACCCATGAAACCTGGCTACCAGAGAAACAGCACCACATACTGGACACTGATTCACAGGATATATGGCCTGCTGGAGAACCTTGCCCCATCCCTGCAAGGTACTGCTACCTTGCCAGCCTGCAACCGAGTCTTCAAAAGGCCATTCCACTGTTCTGTCAAGCTGGCTGCTTCACAATGATGAGGAACTTGGGAAGACCAGTGAATGACAAGAGCATGAGTTCAGTGCCCACTCCTGTTGCTGTGAAGTGGGTTCTTTGATCAGAAGCAATGCTATGTGGAATTCCATGACCATGAATAAGGCATGCTGTAAGTCCATGGATGGACTTGTGTGCGGGAAAGGCAAATCTGTATCCAGAGTTAAGGTTCTATTTCAGTAAAGACAAAATGCTGCCTCTTCCAAGATGGAAGCTGTCCAATGTAATCAACCTGCCACCAGGTAGCTGGCTGATCATCCCAGGAAATGGTGCCATATCAGGAACTCAGTGTTGGTCTCTGCTGCTGGCAGATTGGGCACTCAGCAGTGGCCATAGCCAGGTCAACCATGCTGAGTGACAGTCCATGTTGCCGAGCCCATGCATCGCCTCCATCCCCGCCACCACGGCCACTTTGCCCATGAGCCCACTGGGTGATGACACGGTGGCTGGGAAAGGTGGTTGACAGGTATCCACAGAATGGGTTGTTCTGTCCATCTGATTATTAAAGTCCTTCTCTGCTGAGGTCACCCTTTGATGGTCATTCCGATGTGACACAAATATCTTCATGATTTTTGCCCATTCAGAGTGGTCTATCCACATATCTCATCCCAATTTTCCAATCACGTTCCTTCCAAATCCCTGCCCATCTAGCCAAACCACTGACTACAGCCATGAATTGATAGAGAGGCACATGTCTAGCCACGTCTTCTTCCAAGATAAGTGCACAAGCAGGTGCGTTCGCCCAAAGTTCTGTCCACTGGGAAGACTTCCCTGACCACTGTCCTTCGGGGATGTCCCAGAGAGAAGCTCTAGGGCTGCAGCTGTCCAGTTCTGAGTGGCACCTGCACATCATGCAGAGCCATCTGTAAACCTTGCCTGAGTTTTCTCTTCCTCTCTCAACTGATCCCAGGGTACTCCCCATGTGGCCATAGGGGCAGCTGGGAGAAAGAAGGGAGGGGACCGGGCCTGGGGACCACAGCACTTGTGCCACTTCTTCAGGTAACTTACTTGTATCCCTAAGCCTCATCACACTCACACCCTCCCGTGTCATGTGCAGTGCAGCTGTGCACGCCCAGCTTTATATTACAGCTTGGTGGTTCGGATAACTCCCAGTTCATGATGGGCAGCTCTGGTCACATGGCTACCTGGTGCCCTATTTCTACTAAGTGCTCAATTTCTACTAAGGCCCGGTAGCAGGCCAAGAGCTTTCTCTCAAAAGGAGAGCAGTTTTCTGTGGATGACAGCAGGAACTTGCTCCAAAACCCTAAAGGCCTCTGCTTTGATTCACCTTTAGGAGCCTGACAAAGGTTCCAAGCAGCAACCCCACCTGTCGCTGACACAGGCACCATTGGATCTGCTGGATCCATGGCCTGAGCAGCAGGGCAGCTTGCACAGCAGCCTGGACCTGTTGCAGAGCCTTCCCCTGTCCTGGGCCCCACTCACAGCCAACCGCTTTCTGGCTCACTTGGTAAACTGGCTGAATAATCTACCCAAATGTGGAATGTGTTACCTCTAAAATACACATAGGCCCATTACGCCATGTGTCTCTTTCTTGGTTGTAGGTCAGATGCAACAATTTGTCCTTCACCTTAGAAGGGCTATCTCTATGTGCACACCAATGACTCCTAGAAGTTTCAGTGAGCTAAAAGGCCTCTGAATTTTAGTCAGACTTACTTCCCATGCTCTGAAACACAAAGGTCCTACCATTAAGTCTAGAGTAGCTGCTGCTCCTTGTTCACTAGGACTAATCAGCATAATGTCATCAACATAAGGGACTAGTATGATATCTTGTGGAAGAAAAAAGGGGATGAAGATCCCTTTGAACTAAATTATGACACAGGGCTGGAAATCTGAGCTGGAAAGGAGGTGTATTGTTGGCCGTGCCAGTTGAAAGCAAATTGCTTCTGGTGGGTCTTAAGGACAAATGGAGAAAGGGGTATTTGATACATTAGCAGCTACAGGGGATATATTAACTTGCTCAAGCAATGAAACCACATCTGGCACAGCAGCTGCAATTGGAGTCCCCACATGGTTAAGTCCACTGTCATTCTCTAAGATCCCTTTGTCTTCTGCAGAAGCCAAAGAGGAGAGTTGAACTAGGGATGTTGTAGAAATCACCCCCCTGCATCTTTCGAGTCATTGATGGTGGCACTAACCTCTGCGATCACTCCAGGAATGTGGTACTGCTTTTAGTTTACTAGTTTTCTAGGTTTAGGCAATTCTAATGATTTCCAGTGAGATTGTCCCATCATAACAGCCCTCGCTCCAGAGGTCAGGGAACCAGTGTAGGGATTCTTCCAGCTGCTAAGTATGTCTATTCTAATTATCCATTCTAGAACGGGGAAATAACAACCCACTGGGAGAGAGACCTGAGCTAAAACTCCCTTGATCACCTGACCTCCGTAAGTCCTTATTCTGCTGGAGGGACATGGTGAAGTTCTGGGTGTCCTGGAATCAGCGTCAGTTCAGAGCCAATTCCCAGTCATCCCCAAAAGATTCGGTCATTTTCTTTTTTACAGTGCACAGTTACCCTTGTAAGAGGCAGTAGGTCCCTCTGGGGAAGGCTTGGAGCGAGAGTAATAGTATAAATTTTCAGTAGTATAGTCGTATTCTTGAGGAAATTTGACCTCTCTTTCACTCAAGGGAGTCTGGGTCTATAAACTGGCTCAAGTCTGGAAATTGATTGAGGCACTGAGAACTCTGTTTTTATGATTCAAATTAGACTTTTGCTCACTTGACCCAGAACTTTTCTTCTTACTCAGATCAAGTAAGAATTCAGTAGGCTTCCCATCTATTTCCCTTCTGGGAACACACGATTAGCCAACAACACAGGTCTGAGCAAGTCAGGCTATTCTGACTGCCGCTTTAACTGTGCTGGCAGTCTGTTATCATCACCATGCCCACTTGCCGCTGAAGGCTGAGTGCCACCAATTGGACCATTCTGCCCTAGGATCCAATTATTCCCATTGCACTTGCGTTCTCATCAATTAGGTGGCTGCAGTTCCCACTGCAAGGTATGACCTGCAGAGAAGAGCAATCACAGGGCTCTTCAAGGATGCTGGGCTCCCCTGGCAAATTTATTTCTCAAAGTATCCATGAAAGAAAAGTACCAGTGGGGAAAAAAAGGTGAAAGAAAAGTATTGGTGAAAGAAATAAGGGTCTTCGGGACCATCTCAGCATGGGTGAATAGGTCCTAAATGATAAATGTGTTCTAATCCACATTCTAAGCCCCCTAGGCCTTTGAATCCCTTCCCCCTACATTAAACCAGCGGAGGTCAGGCATTTCCAGTTCGCTCATGGTGGGCTATCTTTTGATTGATGTTTCAGCCAACCAGTCAAATTGCTAGAGTCCTTTCTAACTCCCCAAGCTGCAACATTACATCTAGCACTGCTGGTAAGTGAAACTTACATCAGTAAATTCAGCCTGACTCAACTTTATGTTCCTTCCACCATTATTCCACTCCCTTAATATCCATTTTTACCCATGTTCTCTAGATTTCTGCTTGTTCTTTCAGCATGCAGTGTACCTTTTCATGGGTCACATTTTGTACCTCACCTTTCGGGGCCTTCTGGGACTTGAGCCTAGTGATAGGTGTAGAAGCCAAAAGGGGTAGTGGAGGTGGGTCCTGAGTTACCATCGTCTTGCCTGGCAACTGCCTCAGGGGAGTCTGTTACTGCCTCCTCGGGCATCACAGGGTTAATCCCCTCAGATAAGGTGGAAAGGTTTGTAGCACCAAGTATGGGGAGGCCACTTCCACTAACGAAGGAGACTTATCAGAATTTAGGAGATCAATATCCTTAGCTTCAGAGACTTCATCAGAGTCTTCCCAACTTACAGGATCCTATTCTTTCCCAACCAACGTCCTTGCTTCAACCGTAGACACCCTGTGAGGCTGGGAGTTCAACTTGCATTATGATTCAGCCAATTGCAGGGTGAGACTGCATTTAATTTTCAGAAATTTCAGCCCTGAAGCTACAGGCCAAAGGATCTCCCTTCAGAGCACACCTAGTTCTTTGATCATTTATGCAGTGCTTGAGGTGGGAATTCAAACTCCTGAGCTCATCCTTTTCCTCCACCACTTCATCCAGAGACATTAGGAGCAAGCAACCAATGTCATTAAACTCTGTAGTTCTCCAAAAATGTTTCAGTATCATATACAGGGTCACTTAGCCCCTTGCTTTTTACATGAGTAAGTGGTTGATTAGGCGTATCCAAAGCAGATTTTTTGTGTATGTCTATGAACAGTTCATACCCTGGAATACCAATGTTCTCTTCACTATTAGAAATGGGGTCATTTGCATTTTCAAATCTAGTCAGATTAAAGAGTCAATTCCAGAATTCCCAGAACCGATTCAGAAAGCTCATCCTTAAAATTCTTTTCTTCTGGAATCATTCGTGGTACCAAAATTTTCTGTCTTAGTCCATTCGGCCTGCAACAGCAAAATACCAAAACCTGGGTGGCTGTTAAGTAACAAATGTATTTCTCACAGTTCTGGAAGCTGGGAAGGCCAAGAGCAAGGCACTGGCAGACTCAGTCTGGAGAGAGCCCACTTCCTCACAGACAGCTGTATTCTTGCTATAACTTCACATGGTCTCTGGGATCGTCTTCATAAAAGAACTAATTTCCCCATTCATGAAGGCTTCTCTCCCATGACCTGATCACCCCCCAAGGATCCTACCTTCTAATACCACTGCCTTGGGGGTTGGGATTTCAAAATATGATTTTGGAGGGGAGGAGAGATAGAACATTCAAAGTATAGCAGCAAATAAGCCAGCCTGGCTAATCAGCATAACACATCCTCCTGGCTGCATGGCCCAATGTGACTGTGGCTCTTGTCACTGGGGTTACAACACTGACATGAGGTGCTGCAGCTACTGTGCACCCATCAGAGAAAAGCTTTCCTGAAAACGAAACAACATAAAGGAAGCTAAGCCAAGAAATGGAGAAAGAGGTTCCTGAGGACCTTATTTAAGCACTTTGATTCACTGTGCCTGAAGCCAGGTCTAGCCTTAGGGCTTTTCAATTTTAGGGACCAAAAAATTCCCTTTTCATACAAGCCAGTTTGAGCTGAGTTTCTGTCTCATGCAACAGAAACACTCAACAGCTATTGACAGTGTGGAAAACACCATCCACTTAGCTGCTAGATACTTGAGTATCTAGTTTCTGTGTGCATGAACATGCAGAGAAGCCTACTGGAGTCAGGCAGCCCCCCAAACTTCCCTGCCTGTTTTCCTGGGGATGGGAGAAGAAATTGTGCTACAAGGGCCAAGGGGTGGGATCTGAGAGAGCATGACAAACAATCTCAGACTTTGCCTTTGCAACAGACCTGCATGGAATTTGGTTGCTCCATGTTTCTTGGAGTTCTTAACCTCCGGTATCACATTTTCCAATCAAGGCTGTTTGTGTTGCTATGGCAACAGATATGTCAACACCCCCCACCCGACCCCCAATTTGTAGCAAAATGGCAGATGACCACTTGTATAAGGCCATCAGGAGTCACAAAAATTCAGTGACAGAGACAGTCACTACTTACTTCAGGCAAGTTGAGGTCAGCAGTCAGGTCTGAATGGGTAACAGGACCAATAATGGAGACAGAATCAATGGGGAAAATTCCAGGAGGGTAAACCAAGACAAGAACAAAGGAAGAAAAGGAGAGGTGATGCCTGCCTATGGGGTATTCCAAATACAGTTCATTACTGAGCAATGGAAGACTACGCATAGGGCAAAGTCCCATCAGTTAGGACACTTTTGGCAGCATGTGAAAGAATGCCCCAAATAATGAGACTTTACTAAAAGGAACTTCTTATCTCACCTATCCAGTCTGGGGATAAAAGAGCTCAGACTTGGCTCCAGCTCATTAATGTCATCAATGACACAGGTTCCTTCAGCTCTTCTATTCTCTCATTCTCAGGGTGTCAGCAGTGTCTCCCTCATTGACCCCAAAGGGCTGCCACAACTCCAAGCATTATATCCACCCATAAAACATGCCCAAGAGGACAAAGAAAGTGATGTCTCTTATCAGAAAGAAAAATCTTTCCTAGAAGCCTTCTTCGTTCTTCCCCCGTTAGCAGGATGGGATCACATGCTCATTCAAGAACTACAAAAGAGCCTGAGAAAACAAATGTCAAGCATTTTCAGCTGCTAGCATGAGATGGAGCCTCTGCCAGAAGAAAAGAAGAAGTTAAGGGCTGTGAATAGCTATTGGGTAGACAGCCAACAATGTTCCCCAAACTTGAGACAAACCTGTACCAAAACTTCTATCATACTGGCATTCTCTTAATAGTTCCCTTAAATTGATTTTTCTTTTGTTTAACCTAAATATCTTTACTTAGGTAGGAAATGCTATATCCCTACCATAAATACAAAAATGCGATTAGGTATGTTTTTCCAGATCATATCCAAATAATTTCATAATGTTTAAAACAAAAACCCTTTGACCATTTTACCCATAAGTATGTCTTGTCCTGCCAGCAACAGTCCTACCTTTCAATCCAGAGTAGCAAGATAAAGTTATTTCCTCCTAATTCTTGGACCCTGATATTTAAAACTCCCTAACAAAGAGAGCTATATGGTATGTGGAAAAATACCACCTAAACTACCTTTTCGCAGTAGCACTAACAGGTAAATTCCTGCCTATGGCTCCCCATGCCCCAACTGTTAAGGCAAAGACGTTTTGCAAAACCATACTAGGGGGACTAGCTGGTTTCCTATCCAGCCACATCCCCTCTTAAATATTAACTTTTTTTTTTCCACCAGAAGGAAAACTGTCTCAAAGCCTATAGGGTCCACCCCATGCATTAGAATGCAGACATCCCCACCTATTTTTCTAAGCAGGCTCACTCAGATTTATCCAAGAGGATGTATTGACTGTCAACAGAAAAGTGGCCAGTGCCCATTACTTACATCAGAGGCTGGGCCCTTGTCAGCGCCAGGGCAGGAGAATGTGACAAACTCATGGCACCGCTTGTGCACAACAAAGCAGCAAACTGCAAAAGAGAAAATAAGGGTGGGAGAAAGGGAAGAAGGAAAGTGGAGAAGAGGAAGAGAGAGAAAGGGAGAAAGAGACCATTAAACCTGGGCTTCACCAACAAGTAAAGGCTTTATACCAAAACAAACAATAACTTCAGCCTTTGTATCTTGTCCTTTGTTGAAGTCAAGCTCTTGGGTACACTGATTTTGCATCTCACACAGGAGTTAAACTTCTAAAGTTAGCTAGGGTTCAAAAGATCCCATATGCTCAAAATTACTCTCTCCTGAAGATCCCTGAAAGTGCCTGGTCTTCTATTGATTTGGGAACAGAATGTTGTTTCTCAGATCAAGTGCCAGATGAAGTAGCTGGCTTGTGTTTAAGTCCATAATGCATAAGAAATACATATCTTTAAACTCTAGAATCACACTTTGAGAGATGTTCGGACTGGGAAGGGCATGGAGAAACAGTGAGCAAAGATGGAAGATTCGTGCCTCCATCTCACCAGAATCAATGTCAATCAAGTGGAAGAAGGAAGGAAATAGGTTGCAATGTTTACATTGTTACTTCAGTAGTACACAACCAAATGTGTGTGTGTGTGTGTGTGTGTACACACATATATCTGAAATGCATCTATGGTATGGTTCCATCATTTGGAGAAGAATAAATATACAAAATAAAATTGACTGATTTGTTTCAAATTTTCTTCTACAGTTCAGTTGTTCAAGTCTTCATTTACAACCTCTAGATGGTGGGTTTCTAGAGAATGGGTGCCATGCTTTAGGGTCTGGCTCAGAACCTTTCTAAAGTGCATGTGCAGTAAATGAAAATAGAATAGGCAACCTCAAGGTTACTCTTAGTGATATGATGGGTTTAGGCTACAATCCTCAAGATCTGCAAACATCACCACCTGCCCCAGTGAAAGCTCACACCCCATCCTATGCAGTACTCTTGCCAAATAATCCAATCTTTTCAAGTCTCTTGATAAACTACAAATTTACAGAAAATACAAGTAATGAGGAACATATTAAATGATATCACAGGGAAACAATCAGCAAAAACACTCATCGCGCCTCCCCCTCCCCCCAAAATACCCAGAATACAGAAAACTACAAAGCAACCAACATCGTTTCTTCAACAAATAAACTACAAGAGGGGGAAAAAAGGAGAGAGAAAATAAGAGGGTAACATATTTTCAAAGAGATTTAAGAAACCTATCAACTAAATGCAATATGTGGACCTTATCTGGATCCTAATTTGGATAAATCAACAGTTTAAAAATTATGAGGCAATCAGGGAAATGGATATATTCTCTTTTTGATACTATTAGGAAATTACTGTTATTGAGATTAGGGAATTAAAATTTTTTTATGCAACAATGATACAAGGATATTGTGATTATTTCTTGTTATACATGTAGAATCTTCATCTGGAGGATACATCTTAAAATATTTATGGATAAAATAATTCAATTCAAAATAATTCAATATACCAAGGAGGGGAGTAAAAGCGGAGGGTTATAGATGAAAATTGACTGTAATGGGTCATTCTAGAAACTGGGTAATAGACACATGAGGATTTATTACACTAATCTGTTTAATTTTATTTGTTTGTTTACTGAGACACAATCTCTCTCTGTCACCCAGGCTAGGGTGCAGGTGTGTCATCACAGCTCACTGCAACCTCAAACTCTTGGGCTCAAGTGATCCTCCTGCCTCAGCCTCTCAAGTAGCTGAGACTACAGGTGCACCCAGCTAATGCCTACTTTTAAATGTGTTTGATATTTGTTTGACCCATAAAATCATAGGTTGGTCAGGGTGGCTCATTCCTATAATCCCAGCACTTTGGGAGGATGGGGGTGGGGCAGGATCACTTGAGGCCAAGAGTTCGAGACGAACCAGGACAACATTGCAAGACCCCCTTTATTTATTTATTTAAAATAAATAAGAAAAAATTGGCCACGCATGGTGGCACACTCCTGTAGTACCACCTACTTGGGGCTGAAATAGGAAGATGGTTCCCTTGAGCCTAGGATTTCAAGGCTGCAGTGAGCTGTGATTGTGCCTCTGCATTTTAGCCTGGTTGACAGAGTAAGACACTGTTTCTATAATATAACAATAATAAAATAAAAATAAAATTTGAAAACACAGATGGTGAAAGACAGGTCATAAGAAACCAGGATAAAGAGGAGGGCTATAAAATGAAATGTGCTGAGTCTTACATTCCTCAAGAGATTATAGATGTTGAAAAACTACATACAAAACATTATAAGGTTTAAATATGTGTGTTGTTAACAATTAAGATTAAAAATAAGACTAGAGGGGGCGGCGCCTGTGGCTCAGTCCGTAAGGCGCCGGCCCCATATACCGAGGGTGGTGGGTTCAAACCCAGCCCTGGCTGAACTGCAACCAAAAAATAGCTGGGCATTGTGGTGGGCGCCTGTAGTCCCAGCTACTCGGGAGGCTGAGGCAAGAGAATCGCTTAAGCCCAGGAGTTGGAGGTTGCTGTGAGCTGTGTGATGCCATGGCACTCTACCGAGGGCCATAAAGTGAGACTCTGTCTCTACAAAAAAATAAAAATAAAAAAAATAAGACTAGAAACAGCACGTATAACTTTCAAACCACTAAAAGGAAAAACTGGATCAAAAAAATTAATCCAAGTTCACCTCAAATGCCTGCTTCATGCCCCAAGGTTATATAAATATTATTCTATGGGTTTTTATACTTTCATAAGAAATCATTTCAGCTTTACACTCTTTAATCCATCTGTAATTTCTTGGAATCTGATGAGAAATGAGAATCTAATTCCTGTTTTCCAAATAGGTAACCAATTGTCCCAGCATCCCTTATTGAATAATTCGACCCTTTCCCACTGATTTCAAATGTCAACTTTATTATATGTTCAATAATTACAGGCACTGGGGTCTGTCTTTGGGCCTTCTATTCTGTTCCACTGATCTGTCTTGTAGCATAGCAATATGGGTTTTAATTATAGTAGCTTTATAACATGTTATATCTTGGCAGGGCAAGTACTCCCTCATTATTCTTATTTCCAACATTTTCTTGGCTATCACTGCAAGTTTATTCTTCCAAGCAAACTTTAGAATCAGTTTACAAGACTTTAGACATACCAATAGAATCTTTGTTGAAATTATATTCAGTCAATTCCCACTCTCCAAAAAATGTCTGAGATTTTATGATTGCAAGAGGGACTTTACCTAACAATTGCAATCAGTGTAACCTGGCTTATTGTACCCTCAATGAATCCCCAACAATAAAAAAAAAAAAGTCTGAGATTTTGACTGAAATTGTTTTAAATTCAGAAGTTAAATTCAAGATAATTGACATTTTTACAGCAGTGTGTCTTTCCACCAGGCACTGGCTGTCCCCTTGTTGCAATCTTATTTCTTCATATAAATCCTACCAATTTTTCATTTTATTTTCTGAGGGATTCTTTTTATATGCTATTGTAAATTTGACATTTTTTCCCACTTTTTTCCCAACCGATCATTGTTTAAAAATAGGATTGCTATTTAGTTGCTTCCTTTAGTGCTCTCCAGATCGAAAAACATACTATCCCCAATAATAATATTTCTATTTTCTCCTTTCTGGTACATATGCCTGTCTTTCCCCCCTTATTGTATTTTCACATGTAGAATTTTCAGAACCACATCAAATAAAAGGGATGAAGGCACAGCCTCATTCCTGCGCGCTCACCAGCTTCTCTCCCTCACTTCCTACATTTCATCATATGGGAAAGTTCTCCCCCTCTTCTCAAACTAACTTTGGGGATTTATATATTCCTTAAAACTATAAGAAGGGTTCTTTTCAGCGTGCTCAAGTTTTGCCATCACCTTTTCTTGTTCTTTCCTAATAACGTGCTGTGTGACAGTTCCTTGCTATTTTTCCCCAAAGGTTTGTCTTCTTTATTGTATATTTTATCATTCTATCATGTAAAAGAAGCAGATCATGGATACATTTATCAACTACACTGAGTTTTATTCTACTTGATTAACTGCTACTTTAACGCTTTTTGGTCCTACATATCTGGATGTGTATGGCTACGTCCATTGCTTACTACTTAGGAATATGAACTCTGGACTCTGGTGGCCAGGGTTGTATCCTGCGTCCATCATTTGCAAACCACTTAGGTCCATTACCTTCCTGCCCTGATTTAGTTTCTCTCTGAAAAAGTGGCAGTGATAACAGTTCTCATATCATGATGGTGGTGTCAGAATTAAACCAGCTAAGCCATGGTCAGAACTGTGCCTACCATGTCAAGAGTCCTCAACAAATGTCTGCCACTGTTATCTACCATGCTTTCTAAAGCTTCCTGAATTGACTATTCAATTAATTTACGTCCCGTTCCTCTTTGTTAAAAATTTAAAGATTTTTTTTTTAAGGCTAAAAATCCTGTCTTTTAAGTACAGTTTTGGCTTCATCTTACGTTTTATATTTAGTGCCATTATTGTTCTAAGCTTCTAAGCGGATGATAACTATGGTTTTAACTCCTTCTTTGACCCAAAACTATTTGGGAAAAGTTTTCCACCCATTTTCAAGTAGTTGCTTTATTTTAGAATGTTTCTCCAAAATATCCAAAATATCAGTTATGATCTTCTTCGTCCTTATCTCTTTTGGGGATGGTGTGGCGGAGGGCTTGTTTCCTACTGTCTACCACAATTCCTGGTACATAACCGATACTCAGGAAATAAATGTTTGGTAAATGAATGAACAACAAAAAAAAATGAATAGAAAGAGAAGAAAACAACCAACTTCATGGTTGATGAAGCTCCTGGCTGGTCCTTCCATATTCCACCATCAGGGACACTTGTCAGTCAACCATTGACAAGGTCACTGTAGGTAGCCTTCCAATTAGGCACAGAAATAAATAATCCATCCCCACTGAGGACAAAATCAATATGTGGAATAACCTGCCTGTGTCCCAGCATGCTCCACAGACATGCTGGGAGCAGCCTTGGGAGAACTGATGATCTTCCGGTGAAGGTAATTCCCTTACACAGTGTGTTTCTGAAAAGTTGTGCAAATCAGATTTCCCATTAACTAAAACACTTTAAAGAAAATAGTAGGGCTGGCTATTTAAAGAAACAAACTAAATCATTATGTGTTACAAATAAACACCCCCTCATTTCTATTTGGAAAATTCAGGGTAAAACCAGCTTTTCTTAAAGACAGAAAGCAAAAATTACTGAGCTGCTGAAAAATGTAGTAGGTCCTACTTTTCAAGCAGGTACCCAGTAAGTGCCAAGAACTCCTTGCTCAGCAAAGGGCAAAAGCCTGCAGCCTGCATCCCTCTGAACCTAGTGAATAACCATGCTTTATTAGGACTACACAGTAGGGGCTCAAACTCGGATGCCTAGAAGCCAACTGAGTAATGAAACTGTCAAAAGGCCAGATAGGGAATGCATGCATGGCCTGTTTAAAAGAGCAAATTGCTACTCAGCTCCAGCAGGGAATGAGAAATTCCAAGCTCTACCCACTTCCACCCCTCCCTCATTACATGCAAGGCTATGAAGGTCACCTTCCAGCTGTGTAGGCAGAATAATGCCTCCCCACCACCACCACAAAAGATGTCCATGTCCTAATCCCTGGAGCCTATGAATATGTCACCTTACAAGGCAACATGGACTTTGCAGATGTGATTAAGTTAAGGATCTTGAGAAGGAGGATTATGCCGGTTTATCTAGACAGGCCCAGCATAATCACTAGGGTCCTATGAGAGGGAAGTGAGAGAGGCAGAGAATGAGATGTGAGGATCGAAACAGAGGCTGGAGTCACACCATTGCTGGAAAGGAAGACCGGCCAAGGACCGTGGGTGGCCTCTAGAAGCTAGATAAGGCAAGAAACAGATTGTCCTCTAGGGTCTCTAAAAGGAATGCGCCCTGCTGACACCCTGATTTAGCCCCAGAAGACCCATTTTCAGAGTTTTGATCTCTAGACCTCTAAGACAAATGTGTGTCATTTTAGGCCACTAAGTTTGTTTCAGCAGCAATAGATGACAACGGGCCAGCCAAAGATCAGAAACACCTGGTTAATCCCAGGAGGTGACTATCGTCAAAATCCCAGGGGACACTTCCAGGGGGCCTCTCTCAAGTCTCTGCCCTAGAAAAGCACTGAGATCTCAGCTCTGCTTCCCACGGCACCTCACTCTCAAACTCCCAACTCTAACCACTAAAATGTATTCTTGGCCTGCCAAAGAGGCTAAATTAAGTCATCAAAAAAATGCTTTTCTCTTTGGAGTTGATTCTCTCCTTTTACCCAGTTCTCACTGGGGTGGAAAACTGATGTTCTAGGGAGGCATCTTTGCCCTTAAAATCCATACCCATCTGGCACAGAAATTCTAGCACTAGTTACAGATTATCTATGGTGGGAGAAGAGCCTACAGAACTTTCCTGGGCATCTCCCTCAGGGTGCCCCAAACAGCCTGTCTACAAGCCAGGAGCCCACCGACTGCAGGCCCCCTCTCTAGAATCAGCTGGCCTTGGTTTGAACACTCATTTTACCCCCTAGATGCTGAAGGATGTCAACCCAGTTACTATAACTTTCTGAGCCTCATTTGATAATCCTACCTACACTTACAAGGTTTTTGTGAAGCTCACAGAAGACAACACATGCAGAGTACTTGGTGGAAGTGACAATTTGAGTTGGAGCCACCCGCGTAGAGATGTTGCTCTGAAGTGGCTGGGGAGGGGAAGATCATTCTTTCCTCCTAGGTCAAAGATGACCCCTCTGCTTAACTGCCTTAAACTCTGCCTACTGCCCAAGATGAAATGGGGTCTCCCCACCTGCTTTCCTGAACCATCTCCATAATCAAAGACCAAAAAGCCCAGTTGCCATCTCCACCCAGCACATGGCCTCCCTAACATTAAGGAGAATGGCGTGACCACACTACTTGAGTTTGCAAAGGGCTTTTGTATCTGTGCTCTAACCTGAGCCCCTCACAGTGCTATGAGGACAGTGCTCTGCTCCTCATTCTATTGCTCCAAGGGACAATGATGCTCAGAGAGAAGTGATCAGCCCAAGTCATTCAGTTACATGGTGGCAACCCTTGTATTTGAAACCAGAAGCAATGCCTTCCTCTAGACCCCACACTCAAGTTCAGAGCTGCAGTTGCATTCGTGTTTGTCATTCATCTCCCTGCTCCAGAAGAAATTCTCCCCCGCTTTCCTCACTCCCACCATTGCTAAATCCCACTGATTCTTCCTTCGCAACATCTTTTATGCCACATCTTCCTGTACATTTCCCCCGGACGATTTCCCACGGACATGGAATTTTACAACAAAGCCTTAACTGGCGTCCCCAGAGACTGGTCGTTCCAACTCGAGAGCTCATCTCTATGAGTCCAAGTTCTCATAACCATAAAGGAGATGAGGCCACCAATGTCACATGATTGCTACAAAGTCTAAATGAGATGGCATGCATGAACCCACAGCAGCAGGGGACGGCACGAAGCAATGAAGGTTATTTACTTCCTTCCAGGGTAGAGGGATTCATGGCACAAGCTCTGTAGCCTGTAAGCTATACCAGGTGCCATAATTTATTAACTATGTGACCTTGAACAAATCCATTGACCTTGCTGTGTCTCATTTCCTAATCTATAAAACAAGGACAAAAATAGTACCTTCTCCATTGAGTTGTTATAATGATCAAATGAGTTTATATTAGCATAGTGTGGGGACATTATGAGTGTCTAATATTAAGTATTGCCAATATTATTCCTACCTACTTCCTTCCACCCCACACAGCCTACACGCTCCTGGAAAATTCCTCCTCTTGAAGATCCAGCTTTGATATTCACTGACTGACTGCCTATTGCCAAAATATGCCCTGTCTAATGTGGTGGCTGCTAGCCACATGAGGCTATGTAAATCTAAATTAATTTCCATGACATTTCCACCATCATAGAAAATCGTATTGGACAGCAGTAGCCTAAGATTAGAGCTCCAAGCCCCTAGCCTGGCCCCTGTCCACAGTATAACAACCACTTAACTTTACTTTCCCCTCCTTTCACTCTGACCATGGCCTCACACTCTGGCCAGGCATCCTGACTGTCCATTTCTATTATGCATTTTGCATAATCGCTGTTGTGTAAATTTGTTCCACAAACCTATCCACACCAACAGCCCAAGACATGCAATCCTCAAACAAACCTTAAGGTAGAGAATTTAGTTTTCTGCCCAGCAGCCTGAAAGCCAGACACATTCTGCAGCGTGAATCAGCCCAGTATCCCTGTGGGACAGATGACAGTTGGTTTACCCTACCTACCTTAGTGCAGGGGTTACAGACGCGACTGCCTGCAGAGACAAGGCCTTATGACAAAGTAAAGCAAGTAGGGTAGAGACACGGTGGGACAAAGTTGAACTCAAGAGCACTTGCCCTTCCAAGGGACACTTGGCTACAGCCAACAGTGGCCCTGGACTCATTGAGCTGCCAAGGAGAATTCTTTTTAAAGTTCTGTGCAGGCCACCCAAACACATCTGAGTGCTGCTAGTTCACAACCTCTGTCTTAGCTGGCAGCCCCTTCCACCTGGGTTACTTACATCTCTGGACTGAAATATCTTCAACCATAGGATGGGTGTAAGACCACCTCTTTCCCACATGGTTTGCGAGGATGAGATCATAATCACATGCCTACCCTCTGTCTGGCTCGTATCTAATTCTTAATAAAAATATGGAAGAATGAATGAACAATGAATGAATCAACGAACAGACTCTTTTGGTCACTCCCACACTCAAAAGACGGCTCATCACAGCTGAGTCAAGAGGAAGGCGGTGGAGTCCATGGGCGGTATGATGGTTTGTGTGAATCTGTAGGCAGCTGGCCCCAACACAGACAAACGGTGTGAGTTTGGACGGTCATCTCATAGCCCCCATTTGGCTAACTTGGAGTATATCGTGAGAATTTCTTTTAAAAGAGTGCACCAGGCTTATGGGTTAAAAATTCAAACACCGCAAAAGAGGATGCAGTTGAGAATCATTCCTGTGCTCCATTACCAGAGAGAACTGTTCTTTCTGATTTCTTGTATACCCTTCTAGAGGTATTCTCTGCATGTGTGAGCACGTGTGTGAGTCTACATGTGTATATGAACTGAGATATTCTCTACTGCCTTCTTTTTAATCTCTGTTTTGCCCATGTGATATAATTCTACACTGCTGGTTCTCAGCCCTGCTGCAGACTGGAGTCACCTGGGGAGCTCTTAAAACAAAAAGCATTCAGGTCCCGCCATAGGATTCCGATTTAATGGGTCTTCAGGGAGGAAAAGGAGATAGGCACTTTTGAAAAGCAGCTCCTGGGGCAGCACCTGTGGCTCAGTGAGTAGGGCCCCGGCCCCATATGCCGAGGGTGGCGGGTTCAAACCCAGCCCCGGCCAAACCGCAACAAAAAAATAGCTGGGCGTTATGGCGAGTGCCTGTAGTCCCAGCTACTCGGGAGGCTGAGGCAAGAGAATTGCGTAAGCCCAAGAGTTAGAGGTTGCTGTGAGCCGTGTGACGCCACGGCACTCTACCAAGGGCAGTACAGTGAGACTCTGTCTCTACAAAAAAAAAAAAAAAAAAAAAAATGGAGACTTTATATCCTTCCTGGATGGAAGTGGAAGACATTATTCTTAGTAAAGCATCACAAGAATGGAGAAGCATGAATCCTATGTACTCAATTTTGATATGAGGACAATTAATGACAATTAAGGTTATGGGGGGGAGCAGAAAGAGGGACGGAGGGATGGGGGTGGGGCCTTGGTGTGTGTCACACTTTATGGGGGCAAGACATGATGGCAAGAGGGACTTTACCTAACAATTGCAATCAGTGTAACCTGGCTTATTGTACCCTCAATGAATCCCCAACAATAAAAAAAAAGAAAAGAAAAGCAGCTCCTGGGGAATCAAACGTACTTGGAGAGTTAACACTGCTAATCTGTACACGCCTTCACCACCTGCTTTTCGCCAAACTAATATTATCCATTGGGGGGTTTTCCCATCTCAATAGGTAGAGAACGACCCTATTCTGCTTCCACAGCTGCATCTTATTCCATTATATGGGTGGGCTATCTTTTATTTACCTGGTCTGACAAGGTAACAATTCTTAAAGTTCCACTTGTTATTTCTTCTTGAGAGAGGAGGAAGAGAGCACACCACATATGCTTAGCCACAGCCAAGCACCGAGGAGGGAAACAAAAGCAAAAGCAATAACCTTGCAGTGGTCAGCAACTGCAGGAAGGGAAGGTTTTCATTGATAATGTTCCAGATTTATTTAACTAAGCAGGATGAAGCAATGAAGCCAACAAGAGGTAAAGAACAGGCCTCAGAAGTAAATAAACTCATGAGACGAAAGCCGCCCCCTGCCACCGCCTTCTGCTGGAACAGCCCTGGGGAGCCAAAACCCCAAGCTGAGCAGGACAGCTGGTAGGGACATCTGCTTGTTTGGATAACACATGGAGACTGTTCATGACCTCATGGCCTCCCTCTTTTTATCAGGTCCCCAAAGATGCGGGCAGCAGGACATGCTGCCATGGTCTAGGAGGACACATCCACAGCTCTTCACTCACCAGCCCTTTCTAACTCCAGAGTGCTCAGGCCAGCAGGAGGCGTGGCCCCCAAACCAAGTGCAGTGGACATCTCTTGTTTCTGCCTGACAGCATCCACCCTTTGTGCTTCCCCTTTGGGAAATCACTCCTCTCTGACTCACAGACCGTGTGAGCCAGCTACAGCTGCTCTCTGGATCCAAGGGTGGACACAGGACCAAGGCCACAGTGCAGATTCGAGGATGGGCATGTGATTCAAGCCACCCATAGAGAATCAGCTTTGGGAGTTTCACTGGGGTTATTATTAGAAAAGAGAATTTAGGGCGGCACCTGTGGCTCAGTGAGTAGGGCGCTGGCCCCATATGCTGAGGGTGGCGGGTTCAAACCCAGCCCCGGCCAAACTGCAACAAAAAAAAAATAGCCGGGCGTTGTGGCGGGCGCCTGTAGTCCCAGCTGCTTGGGAGACTGAGGCAAGAGAATCGCGTGAGCCCAAGAGTTAGAGGTTGCTGTGAGCCGTGTGACGCCACGGCACTCTACCCGAGGGTGGTACAGTGAGACTCTGTCTCTACAAAAAAAAAAAAAAAAAGAGAGAATTTATTTGCCAGCAGAATCACTGAACTGGAAGGGAACAAGTCTGAATCTGCCATCTTTATTATCAGAAAGGATAAAACTTTACTGAGAATGAAGTCAACTAAGAAAAGCAGAGCCAAGAAGATTCAGGGACCACAGAGGAGGACCTAGCTCCAACCAGGGCTGAAGAACTCCCCAACTTTTCTCTATAAGCCAATCAATGCCCCTTTTCCTAAACCAACTCAATTGGATTTTTGTCTCTGATGACCAAAGAAGTTCTTTGGTTGAGAAGTTGAAGGAAAATAGAGACAATGGAATCCCCTATTTTCTCCTGTGCTTCATGAATTCCTACAAGCCATTCTTTCTTTTTTTTTTTTGTACTTTAGGAGCTTTGTATTAAAAAGACTTAATTCCATCAGTCCATGTTGGCAAATTGAGGTAAATTGGAATACAGTGTTCCATCCTTCCCTAAATGTCTACAGCCTCCTCCCCTTGCTGGTGGAGGGGAGGTCACAGAACCACACACCACTCCCTTTCCTGACATGACAATGGATCCCATCCACCAAATTGTGTGTCCTGAGCTGGGAGGTTTGAAGGCCAAGGAGCGAAACTGATGTCAATCCCAAGACCCAAAGTCACTCTTAAAAAGCACATGGAGAAAGCTTAATCCCGTAGCAGGTGAAACACTAGCAATAATTCCGCAAGGAGGGGTGGGCTGCTAAGTGAATGTGGAAAAGTCACTGAATAACAGGGCCACAGAGATTACAAACAATATCTATTGGTTTTGCCTGCTTAGAACCTGCTCCCTCTTCTTCTGGTAGCTGGAATATTGTTTTTCCCTTTGGGAAATCATCCTTCGTCCTTTGTATGCACTCCTGGTGGGGTTGCCGATCAAGGTGCCCTGCTTTCCCCTGGCACATGACCCAACAACATAACATCAGCAAATCACATTCTTTCTCCCTGGAATTTTGTTCTTGGGTAGAGAAACACAAGGACAAAAACAGCTAGCACTGATTCATCCCCATAGTGTCACCAGGTGAAGGTTGTCCATTAGGTCCTGCCACCTAGACCCCCCAAACTTTTCTGGGCTCTGTCCTTTCTGAGGCCTGGCACTGCATGTGTGTGCAACCCCACTTCCTTCCAGCTGGCTTTTTTTTTTCTTTAGATAACTAGAATCCATTTCTGTGCTTAGAAATGACCAATGAACCCACACATATTCAAAGACACCCCATACTAGTAGAAGTATCTTTTCTATGACATTCCCAAGCAATGGTCGCCAATTATTATTGCACACCTCCAGGACAAGGGGTTCTCTGCCTCCTGAGGACAATTCTAATACTGGAGAGTTCTTTCAAGTGCACAGAAGTTGGCCTCCCTGTGACGTCCCGATCCTGCCCTCTTCCTCCTTTCTCTGGTTCGTCTTCCTCTTCTGCCAGCTGGCTCCTATCAGAATTCCTTAAGGCTCTGTCCTAGGTGCTGATCCCGCCCCAGGCCATCTTGTCAATCTACCTGCGACTTCAGTCACTTTATTCATGGGGGGTAACTCCCACTGGTAGCTCTCAGTCCAGAACTCCATCTGGGGCACCCACCCATCTGCCATCTGCCTCCTCAGCGCCACCATGTGGGTGAACTGAACATGCCCCAAACCAAGCTCTGGTCCTTCCGCCTGGTTTCCCAGGCTGTGCCCGCATCACTCACAGTGGGCATCACACTTCACCCCTTCCCCTCCCCTTCAAACACCACTTCTGTCCAATCTAACCCCTCAGTATCACTCAAAACCGGCCCACTACCCTGAGCAAAACTAAAACAAATAGCCACCATCTGCGGTCTCTGAGCTTGCTTCTTGTTTAACTCCTATCATCCTTTAAATCTCAGATTAAACATCATTTCCTTGGGGAGACTTCCCTGACCCAAATAGTCTAGGTTTAACTTGCTTACCATATAGTCCCATTTGACTTAACCTCTCTAAGCCACTTTATTATTTTCAATAATAAAATGGGAATAAAAAAGGGTACCTACCCAGAGAGTTGCCAGGATGAAATGTGACTATCACATTAAAAAACATTAAGAGAAAAAAAAAACCTTAAAACAATAATGGCACCTACCCTGTTTTCCCGAAAATAAGACATCCTCCAAAAATAAGACCTACTTATAGGACCGATAAGACGTCCCCTGAAAATAAGACCTAGAGCATCTTTGGGAGCACACCTTAAAATAAGATACTGTCTTATTTTCGGGGAAACAGGGTAGTAAATATTAGCTTTTGTTATTCCTGTTGCTAAAGATACCACCTTTCCCTTCTAGACTGTTAATTCCATTAAAGCACAAGAGCCGTATGTTTTGTTCACTCCTGTCTCCCTAGTGCTGGCAGAAAATAAGAGCACAAGAATATTTAATTGCCTGATTGGTTGAGATAGTAAGCCAACAACTGTATACCATACTGCCCCTCTTTCTCCCCCAAATCTCCCCTTCCCCAGACCAAACATCTTCATTTCCTCCTGATATATTTTGGGGTAGACAAGACAAAACCTTCTCACCATCATACTAGATGCCCCGAGGCACAGTAAACTCATAGCAAAACAGTCCTCATGATGGAGACTTTCCACTTCCTTTCTTTTTTATTTAAATAAGACAGTTGAGAGGGGGGGGAAAACCTAAGTGCAGAAAAATAAAAACCATAAGGAAATACAAGAAATGTTGATGGTGGTAGTTGTCTCTGGTTATAAGGACTTTGGATTTTTTTCTTCTTCTTTTTAGAATTCTGTATTTACCTAATATTTAATATAATAAAGCAAATATAAATTTTAATAGACCTTAGCTTCATGAGGCATACTTTAATTCAAGAAAATACACTTATCTTATATGTAGGGTTTAATGAATTTTTTTTTTTTTTTTGCAGTTTTTGGCCAGGGTGGGTTTGAACGCACCACCTCCAGCATATGGGGCCAGTGCCCTACTCCTTTGAGCCACAGGCTCCGCTCAAGGTTCAATGAATTTTCACAAACATTTTATATACCCATGGAATTACTAATATAATCAAGATAAGGAACACTGGCATCGCCCCAGAAGCCCCCTGTTCCACTTTATAATATATCCCCTCCTCCCACCCTAACCCTTGGCAACCACTGATTTGCTTTCTGTTACTATCCAGGGGTCCTCAAACTACGGCCCGCGGGCCACATGAGGCGGTATGATTATATTTGTTCCCATTTTGGTTTTTTACTTCAAAATAAGATATGTGTATAGTTTTGTTTTTTTTTTTAAACTATAGTCCGGCCCTCCAAGGGTCTGAGGGTCAGTGAACTGGCCCCCTGTTTAAAAAGTTTGAGGACCCCTGCTAGATTAATGAACCCATATGGTATGTACAATTTCATGTCTACCTTTCTTCCAGAACAATGTTTCTGAGACTCATCCATCTACTTTTCAGTATCAGTAATTAGCTCCTTCTTACTTCTGAACAATATTCCATTTTTTATGATTTTTCTAAAGTTTGCTAATCCATTCATTTATTGATCAATATTCTAGGTTTTCTCCCCCTCAATTTCCGGTTGTTATGAATAAGGCTGCTATGAACATTCATTTATAAATCCTTGTGTGGGCATATCATTTAACTCCTCTTGGATAAATACCTAGGAGTGGAATTGCTGTGTCATACGGCAACTCTATGTTTAACTTTATAAGAAACTGCCACTGTTTTTTTCCAAAGTAGCTGTACCATTTACTTGTTTTAAGGAAAACAATCCAATCCATTTTCTTTTAATAGGTTTTTCACTCTAGATGTTCTATTAGACACTAGCAACTGTAGGAAACTGTTATCACACCGAGAGCTAAAGGTACGGTGGAATGAAATGATGTAACAAGGGCTCAGTGAGAGGTGGAACCCTGGAAGACAGTCTGAATGGCAGGGGGTATCACTGCAGAGGGAGGCCAGAGATAGAGGGAGAAAGCTGAGGGTGGGACTACCCCAAGCTCCCTCCCCTCCTGCCCTCTAGTCTCTTCTGCCATCTCTCATTGGTTGAGACTCAGAACAAAGTCAATCGGCAAGGGAGCCCAGGAGACAGAGCCCCCAGGAGTCTACCTCCTGGGACACACAGCAGGGCAGAGAAGGAAGGGGAATGGTAGTCACAGAGGAGGTATCAAATGGGGACTGGCCAGCACAAGATCTGGCCTCAGAGGAGGGGGAAAAGGAGCAAACAGAAGACCCCCAAATGCTCCCAGAAGCCAACACGCATGAGCCAAAACCCAATCTGAACCTTGATGACGATCCTACTATTACTATTACTATTACTGCTCCTAGTACTCCAATAGTAACTACTGCTGCCACTGCGACAACTTATAATAACACCACTAATAATAGCAGCTCATACTTACCAGGTATTTACTATCCCAAGCACAAGCTCAGTGTTTATAGGATTATCTTACATAACCCTCAAGACAACTGCAGAAAGTAAGTCTATTATTATCCTCCATTTATGTATGAGAAAAAAACTGAGCCAGAGGTCTAGAAAACCTGCCCATGGGACTCCAGAGATGGGGCAAACCCTGACCGTCACTCCAAACTGAGGACGGCCCAAAGGTTCAACCCTCAGCCCAGCTCTGGGACTTGCCTCCTGTGTGGCTGTGGACAAGCCACTCCGTGCCTCAGTCTCACTTTGTGAAAGGAAAGTGCTCCCTGTTCAGCCTCCCCTCAGGACTACTGAGGAAATTTAACACAAAAAAGCAGTTCATCAAGCAGTTTTGCACCCCAGGGACCCTGGAACCCCATGATCTCCCAACAGCCCCATTTGTGTTAATGATTCCTCCCAGATAAGGAACCCATGACTGGGAGCGATTCAGCCACTCGCCCAAGATTAAAGAACTAGCAGAAGAAGAGGAGGGATTTGAAATGAGGTCTACCTATCTCCGAAGTCATACTCAGAGAAGTAAATAGGAAGAGCAAATGAAAATACAGAAGGTGAGACTTTGGCACCTTCATTCTCAGATCCACATTTTTGAACACGACTCAGTCTGGCTCCAATGTCCTTGCATCAGCACACAGAAACTCAACGCGCCCAGGTGGCAGTGTCCGGGTGGCCAGCACGGATGCACTCTCTCTGTCCTCAGGAGGCTTCTGCCTGCAGAACCCTGGTGCCTCAGAGCCCTGGCAGTGCCCTGGGGCAATGACCCACTCCATTCCCTGCACCCTTTTCTGATCTTTCAAAACATATATATATATGGAGCAGACGGGAGTTACTACCCTTTGATGCCTTCTTAGAGATGACATTAACCTTGGGCAACTCCACTGATTTCCCAAGAAATCCAGCGAGCTCTAAATACAAACACACAGCTTCCTGCAGCTCTCAACTCAGCATTCTTGTCACGTCTTAATATCCTGTCATTTGAGCAACACTCATCCTCCATGCACTTTGAAATCTCTTTTGCTTTATACTCTGCCAAAGGTTCCAATTTTTCTGTACTGGCATTGACACGATGTAGAAGGGAACATGTGAGCCATGAGGGCTCAAAAATAGCCTGGAACTTTTCAAGGAAGGGGCCCATAGTGGGATGACAGGCAAGCTATTCTGCATAACAAAGCACTCTGTCCCCGGAGTCAGGCACAAGCCCACCCTTCCCCACGTACTCACACACACACCTATCAATCACTCCCTGAAATATCCTAGCTGTGGGAGGGTGAGAAGATAATGGTATGATCAATGAAGCTCCAGAGAGGACTGGTGGGATGGACTTCCACCATTAGGGATCTTTCTATTGACACTGGGTCAGTTTTGCTTGGAGCTGATTCACTGTGGTAGTGGCAGTGATGATGATGATGATGATGGTGACAGCAACAGCAACAATAGCTAAATCTATTGCCTACTATGTGGCAGACACTGTTCTAAGCTCTTACATAGATCAACTCATCTTAATCCTCACAACTCTATAAAACAGGCACTACTAATATGCCCATTTTACAGACAAGGAAAATGAGGCATGAGAAATTAAGTAGCTTTACAGTGAATGACAGTTGAGACTGGAACCCAGGCCATCTGGCTCCAGAGTCTTTGCTCCTAGCCTCCACTCCGAACTCCCCATGAAAGATACAACCATCCCTTACAGTCCTGATTGCCAGGGAGGGAGGAGAATGTCTCTTGACACTGAAACTGCAAGGAGAGATAATATTCAGAACCCTCTTCTCTGGACCCTTGTCTCCTAGAAATGGTTTTGTAACCCCCTAAGTCTTAGCATTTGTATCAAGAACTTATATCTACTTAGAGGTTCTCTGAATGAGCTCTTTAGTCCCCCCAATAACCTTTTCGGATTAGCTGCCTTCCTATCCTCCACTTTCAAGGTAAGGCACCTAAGGATCAGAGTGCTGAGTTTCTCATTTCTCCTTCACTCTTTATCAGACTCTGCCATGATCTGAGTCTCAGGAGGCTGACCCCTACAGAATTAATTATCCTGTTCAAGTTTCCAGCTGGCCTCAGCCAATGGGTAGGACCAGCAGGCAGGCAGAGGGGAGGAGCTGGCCTTGATGAGGCCATGTGGAAAGCAGCTGCATCCCTCCAAGACCCTGGTTTCTCCTGGTGGTCCTTCTCCTTTCCTTCTGGCTCTCAACAGATTATATACTATTTCTTCCACTTGCTTTTTCTCTCTAGAGGTGGCAGAGCTTCTCACTGTTGCAAATCACTAGGTGTCTCCTTATTTGTCATCTTAACCTTGCCCACCTGTCCCTAAATGATCCCTTCATGAAACATTTTCCTTGTAGCCACCTGAGCGGTTGCTCTTTCCCAAGAGATCCTAACAATCACAGGGGTGGAGGAACTTGTCCAAAGTCACACAGTTGGTAAAAGCCAGATAGGGCAGGTGGATAGGAACCTAGAGTCCATGGTCTCAAGCACTCTGACTTACAGCTTCCCTCGGAGCAGGGGACACCAACTCAGAGATCTACCAAGGCCGGGCCAGTAGCATAAATGTGTCAAGGGAGTGGGTGAAGTGCAATAGGGAGTGTTGGGGATTGGAGCAAACCAGACAGCACACACTCCACCTACAGGTAACCCTATGTAAATCTAAACAAGCATTTCAGAGACTGTGCACACCTTCAAAAAGTACCTCCACAACTATTGCTCACGATTTTCTAGGAATTTCAACACTCCCTATCCCAAAACCTCCTGTTCTTAGGAATTGTTCCTGATAGTGTCCTAACCTTCTTCTCTCTTCAATCCCATTTTTCAAAACCCTTCCCACATAGGATTTTAAGTCATTTTTCTACTTTTAAAACATCCACGCAACAGATTATTAATTCTCAGGTTTCTCAGACCCACTGCATTTCCTCCACATCACCATCACCACCCTACTGCCCCCATAGGTGACTATAAGGAAGTCACTTCTGTCCTCTTGTCATCTGCTGTGTGGGGGCTGGGAACCCAGCCCAGGCTGCTGTCCAAAAGGAAGGATGAGAGAAGGAACATTCGAACTCGTGGCCTGCAGTCTGCAGTGTAGCAGCAGCATCTGCTCCGTGGGCAGAAAGAGCCATAAGAACCTCCACATGGGATAGGGAGGAGGTGTCCCTCCACACCAACGACCTTGAAATCAGACCAGCTGCCGGTGTAAAGGACAGAGACAGGCCTCCTCCAAGAGCAGTCGAAAGAGCATCTCATGCCATCAGCCACAAACTGGCTCTATACTATGCCTGAAACAAATCTGAAACCCTTGCCAAGTCTTAAGGTAGTAGAGTTCACAGTTTCTAAAAACCCAGGTTACTGGCCTTTGTTTCAAAAAATTCAGAAGTTTTGCAACAGTGGGCCCATGTTCTCAAGCAGTGAGAGCAATTAGAGCTGAGTCCACTCAAAAGTGAACTCCAGGAAGTCAGGGGATTTAATCTGGTCTGTTTCCTGCTGTATCCTCATTGACACATCACAGGTGCTCAACAAATACACGGTGAATGAATGAGTAATGCTTTCCCTTTCAGGCAGCCTTGCAGTCTCTATTTCACAGAACTCTCTACCTAGTTCAATTCACTCATTTAAGTTCCTTTCTAAGCTCCTGCAGATGGTTGAGTTTGAGACCTACAACTTAAAGCAAGAGATTTAAAGGCAGGCAAGACACAATCCCTGCTCCTCTGGAACAAATTAGAGGGGATAATAATAATAATCACTTATACAGAAGCCACTATGTGTGATACTGTTCTAAATATTTTCCATATATCAGCTCCTTTAATCCTCACCACAGCCACGTGGTAGGTCTTCTGATGTACAGAAGAGGAAATTGAGCTATGGGGAGAGACAGTGACTTGTCCAAGATTCACGTGTGAAGGCTGGATTCAAATCCAAGCAGTCTAGCCCCAGAACAAATGAAAAGCAAATATCTGATGGTGAAAGAGGAAACAGCAAGGCCAAAGTCCCTTTGGCTCTGGTCCTCATTGCCCTAACAAAGCTACTCCTACTGCAAGAGATGTTATTCTGGCTCGGTGCCCGTAGCACAGTGGTTACAGCACCAGCCACATGCACCAAGGCTGGCGGTTTGAACCCAGGCCAGGCCAGCTAAACAATAACAACTGCAACAATAACAACAAAATAGCCTGGCGTTGTGGCAGGCGCCTGTAGTCCCAGCTACTTGGGAGGCTGAGGCAAGAGAATCATTTAAGCCCAAGAATTTGAGGTTGCTGTGAGCTATGATGCCACAGTACTCTACTGAGGGTGACATAGTAAGATTGTCTCAACAAAACAAAAAAAGGGGTGGTGCTTGTGGCTCAAAGGAGTAGGGCGCTGGCCCCACATGCCAGAGGTGGCAGGTTCAAACCCAGCCCCGGCCATAAACTGCAAAAAAAAAAAAAGAAAGAAAAAGTTTGGCACCCATAGCACAGTGGTTATGTCCCCATGCACTGAAGTTGGTGGGTTTGAACCCAGCCTGGGCCAGCTAAACAACAACAACAACAACAAAATAGCCTGGCATTGTGGTAGGCGCCTGTAGTCCCAGCTACTTGGGAGGCTGAGGCAAGTGAATCATTTAAGCCCAAGAGTTTGAGGTTGCTATGAGCTGTGATGCCACAGCACTCTACCAAGGGCAACATAATAAGACTGTCTCAAAAAAAGAAAAAGTTTGGTGCCTGTAGCACAGTGGTTATGGCACCATCCCCATGCACTGAGGCTGGTGGGTTCGAACCCAGCCTGGGCCAGCTAAACAACAACAACAACAACAACAACAACAACAAAATAGCCTGGCAAGAGAATCTTTTAATCCAAGAGTTTGAGGTTGCTGTGAGCTGTGACACTAGGGCACTCTACCCAGGGCAACATAGTAAGATCCTGCCTCTAAATAAATAAATAAATAAATTTAAAAGAAAACAGATGTTATTCTGTGACTTTGTGGCTGGAAGCAATTACGGACTGGATTCACTTAATGTGTCTTTGACTAAATTTGATGTGAAACCACTTTGAGCAGATGTTCCACCAGAAGCCATCTGAGCAGATGCTTCAAGAGTAGAGTTTTGCTCAGCCTCAAGCAATAATGACTGAAGATACCCCACGGCCCTCTTCGTTTTGCTCTAACAAATGCATAAAATCACAGGGCGGCGCCCATGGCTCAGTGAGTAGGGCGCCGGCCCCATATGCCGAGGGTGGCGGGTTCAAACCCAGCTCTGGCCAAACTGCAACAACAAAAAAAAAATAGCTGGGCATTGTGGCGGGCGCCTGTAGTCCCAGCTGCTTGGGAGGCTGAGGCAAGAGAATCGTGTAAGCCCAAGAATTAGAGGTTGCTGTGAGCCGTGTGACGCCACGGCACTCTACCCGAGGGCGGTACAGTGAGACTCTGTCTCTACAAAAAAAAAAAAAAAAAAAATCACAGATGGTCTCGATTCCAACCTCATAGGCTGAAGTGGCCAAGAGAGAGATCATTCAAACTTGGCTGACCTACTTGGACTCAAGTGACTCTGCAGAGTGTGTGGCATCCTAGTACCAGAAATGAAGAAACTGTAAGCCCAAGAGCACCACAAAACAGCTGAAGCTGGCAGCTGGAGAAGAGAGAAGCAGGAGATAAACAAAAAGCCTGGCTGCAGGAGGTAGAGGGGAGGCACCAGCTCTGCATTTTGGCAGCCACCCGAGAAGACAGGGTGGTATAATGGAGGGCTCAGGAAGAACAGCTAACTTCGGCTGGAATCCCAGCTCTACACTTCCACAGCTATGGGGCCTTCTCATGAGGCACCTCCCCTCACCTATGCAGTGGGGCAGATCAGATTTTTATATTTATTTATACAGCTATGGACTCGTGATCAATAACTGATTATTGATTCATAAGTATTTGATTCATAATTTATCCATGCATTGCTCAACACACATGTTCCACTGTGTGCCAGGCTGATAAGAGTTTGGATACTTGTCCCTTCCAAATCTCACATTGAAATTCCATGCCCAGTGTTTGGAGGTGGGGCCAAAAGGGAGGTGTCTAGGTTGAGGTGGAAGAGACAGAGCCCCTCATAAATAGCTTGGTGCCCTCCCCATAACAATGAGTGTGTTCTCATGAGAGAGCTGGTGGTTTAAGAGCCTGGCACTGCCTCCTCCTGTTCTCGCCATGTGACACCCCTGCTCCCCCTTCACCCTCTGCTTTGATGGAAAGCGCCCTGAAGCCCCCACCAGAAGCAGATTCCAGCCTGATGCTTCCTGTACAGTCTGAAGAACTATAAGCCAAATAAATTTCTCTTCTTTATAAATTACCCAGTCTTAGGTGTTCCTTTATAGCAATGCAAAATAGACTAACACACAGGAGGAACGGCCCTCGCTAACAAGCATAGGTGATGAACAAGACTGATGAAGCCTTTGCCCTCCTGGAGGTGACAGTATACAGAATTCTAGCCCCAGCCTCCTCGTCTCTAGGATGGAGATAACAATACTCACTTTGAATAGTTATTTGGAGAACTAAATGTATACTACTTTTAATAAACAAAAAAGCAGCAAGCGTTTACTTGACACTTTCTAAGTGCCGAGAAATTTCTAGACCAGAGATTGGCAAACCTTTTCTTCAAGGACAAGAAGGTGACTATTTTAGGTTTTGTAGGCCACAGGAAGGGTATCTGTCACAACTACTCAATTCTGTCCGTGTAGTGCAAAAGCAGACACAGACAAATCAGAAACAAACAGGTACAGCTATGCGCCAATAAAATTTTGACTCCAAATTCAGTCAGCAGGTCCATGAGCCATAGTTGGCCCAATCCTGTTCTAGATCAGCGTCATTGGCAGAATTTTCCATGATGATGGAAATATTCTATTTCTTCACTAGTAGCTACTAGCTTATGCGGCTACTGAGCACTTGGAATGTGGCTACTATGACAGATAAACTGAATCTTGTCTTTTTATTTAATTTTGGTTCATTAAAACTTAAATTTAAATAGCCACTTGCAGCTAGTGGCTCCCGAAGTGGATGGCATGAACGTAGATGGCTTCATACCTCATTTCATCCTCACAGCATCCCTGGAGTATGCAAAATGCCCAACACTACAGCTGTCATTAGTAGACACCCGATAACCTGGAGAAAATTCTCTGCTGTCATTCATTATGATGATGGTGTCAGTGATGGCAACGTTCAAGCCAAGACCAAGAACACCGAGGATGACCCACTGCTGTGGCTAACAAGAACACCCCATTACAGATCAACCATAAGTAATTGAGATAAAATGAGAAAAAAGGAATGCCACCGTGGCAGCCCCAGGCGGCTCCTCAGAACTTGTTAGGAACAAGCCCCTCTCTATCCTTAATGAGGCTTTTCCCCGGGAGGAGCAGGCCACCTCCTTAGATCAAACAGGCAAACAAGTGCCAGTGACACTCCACCTAGGCACCCCAGTAACATCAGAGAAGACCACCTCCAATCACAAGAAGGATGGGGTCCAGCCCCCAACTGAAACTTTCTGCCCCACCTGGAGGGGAATAACCATCCCACTGCTTCTAGTTACTATGCAGCAAAGGAGGCTTCAAAGGCTCTTTTTCTAATTTCGAATTTTCAAAGTTTCAACTTTCCAATTAGCCTGCCAGGTTTCAGGTTCTGTTCTAGGCTAATAATAAGAACTATCATTTGTTGAGAGTTTTATTACATGCTAGACAGTGGATGAGGTAAAGATACTATTAATAATAACATAAAATAATAGTTGGCACTGATTAAATGCTCACCACATGCCAGGTACTGCTCAGAGTGACTGCTTCGTGTATGTAATTACCACCTGCTCCTCCCAACAGCCTGGAGAGAGACGGACTATGATTATCTCCATTTTAGAGGTGAGAAAATGGAGGCTTAGAGAGACAAAGGAACTGCCCACACTCTCACAGCTCAAAAGAGGTGGAGCCTGGATTCAAACCCTGGTTAGTCAGACACCAGCCCAGACTCACTATCATAAGGCTGGACTTTTAAAGGAACAGTGGAGCAGACAGATGTGGCCCTGCTCTTACCAGAAAGACAGGCAATGGAACAGGCTGTTAGAGTCTGAGTAAGACACACAGGGGTGGAGGAGGTGAAATCTAGCACAGGGGAGAGTATCCAACCTGGACTTGACAGAGGTTCCACAAGAGTCGGCCTCTGAGCTAGAATCCAAACACAGGTAGGGGTTCACCAACCGAAGAGAGTAACAAAGAGGTTTCCAAATGAAGGAAAAACACACACAAAGGCACATTCAAGAAACTGGAAAAAGCATGATGGGGCTGAGGACTGGGCTGGAGGGAGGGAAGAAGGAGATATGGGAACTGGACAGCGGCTGGCTAGGGTTAGAGGCACGCTGAGTTTCAGGTCTGGGAGGCACAACCACATGGAAATGCCTCACTCTAGAGAGCGGGGGAATTAAGATGACAAGTCAGAATGAAGTCAAGACTGAAGACAAGAGTTTCAGAGCTCTCCCCAGGCAGGCGACAGCGGAAATATCGAGATGATTCACAGAGACAGAGAACTGAGGCCAGAGCTTGGGGCATGAACACCTGTTGTTTTCGCCTGCGTGGTAATAGCACCTTGATTTTCCTTTGGGAAACCACTTCGCCCTATGCTCAGTCCTTGTATTTCAGGTGGAGTTAACTCTAAGGGTGAGTATGGGACACAGCCTGGCCAGTGAGAGTGCCCCAAATCTGAAAATTCTAAATATGAAATGCTCTAAAATTCAAAACTTCTTGAGCACTGACTTGACGCTAAAGGAAATGCTCATTGGAGCACATCAAATTTCAGATTTCCGAATTGGGGATGCTCAGCTGGTAATACAAATCCTTCAAAATCCAAAAATAAATGCAAACACTTTGGAAAAGGGATACTCAACCTGTACTACATCCTCACAACCAGTGCGACTGGCTTAGAAATGAATATGTAATCCAAGATGGGCCGGTAAGAATGATACTCAAAACTTTTGCTGGTTCTTCGGGAAAGAAGCCGTCCCATTCCACTGACACAACTTAGATAGAAGATAAGCTTGGAGTTACCAGTGGCTGTTGCCTCATTAGGCAAGTACACACCTGAGAATCAAGCAGTGCGAAGGAAAGCTGAATCACGATGTAGAGAGAGTCAGATTACTGGGCAGCTTGATCACACTTGCCCTGAAGCCACTGTTCCCCAAGATTCCCAATTAAGTAATAACAGTTTGAGCTGAGTTTTCTTTCATTTGTGACCAAAATACTAAGACACTGGAAGTGCCTAACATTGGGTGACTAAAGAAAGGAGAAGAGCCAATGAATGAAAAAGAAAAGAAGATATCAGAAGTAGAACAGGAAATCCTACCAGGTGCCACAGAAGCCAGAATAGGGAAGAATTTTTAAAAAGGGACAGCCAGCAGTAGTGTCACTGCCACAAGGATAAAGGCACAAATGGCTACTGAATTTAGCCAGGACCTCAGGCATTTGTCTTAGCTTGGGATGTCCCAGAAGGAGACCCTAGGACAAAGACCGAAGCCCAGTCTGAGAGGTGATTCCAAGTATGCCAGCAGCAGGCGGGGAAACAACAGGGAAGGGAAGGAAACCCGTAAAGGAAGTGTTTTCAAGCACCTTACTACTTTGGGCAACTGGAGCTTAATCCAACTTTACCAAACAGTTGGATCTAGAAATACAGCCTCAGAGGTATTTATCCTACCATTCCCTCCCGCCACTGGCCCCGCAGCCTAATGTGCAGATGGGCAGAATGGGCCAAGGGCTAAAGCAAGCCCTCAGGCAAACAAGTGCGGGTAATGCCAGCCGCAGTCAGGCCAGAGTGGCATAAAGCGGAAGGCTGAGGGACAGTGCAGGCCACCAGCATGTGGCCTCATTTCTCTATACCTCAGAGTCCTCTTCTGTAAAATGCGGGAAATCTCCTAAAACTGCTTCAAAGATTAAATGAAGATAAATCCGTGTCCATGTTTAGCCTGGCACCTTTGAGAAAGTGCTAATGAACACATGCTGATATTTTCACGGTCAGTGACCTTTGGGGGAGTGGTTTCTCTAAGGGTTATGGAAAGTGGAACCCAGGAGGAAGTGGCACCAGAGAACACAGACTGCTAATTTGAGGCAACACCAAACCCAGGAGATTCCAGCTGGATGAAAGATAATCACTAATATTCTATTTAAACAGTAGGCAAGTCTGTGCCTATTTGCGTACATAAGTCCTCGATTTAGCAAGAGGGCTTCCTGCCAGGCGCTGCCTTCCACCCATCCCTTTGCAAAACATCTGAGCCACTCCCCCTACTGGAAACAAAGCCGCAACCTACCCTGGGTTTTCTCTGCTCCTACCCTCAAGTTGCATTTTTGAAAGATTTGGGAAGATCAGATAGAGAGTGGGGAAAAGAGAGTCAGAAACTGCCCCCGTGATGTCAGGTTCTCAACAATCAGAGCTCCTCCCCAGAGATTGGCCTGTTGACTCTAAAAGCAAAATGGAAAGTGGTTGGGAGAATAATGATGAATCACCATGACACCTCTGGTACTCACAGAGCACTCCAGGATTTCCGGCGTACGTTTCTTTCATGCTTGACATAATCCAAAGGGTGTTAAGCATGTAACTGAGATGGTATATTGTGCAATTATTTTTTCCCTTTTCTAATTTCAGTTTAAAGTGAGGTTATGATGTTGGCATGTATTAGGTAGAGTCCCTGTTGTAGTTGTGTCCCGCCCCTAGGAGGCGTGCCATATACCTTACATTGTGCCCATTCAGTGGGAGCACACCAATCTCCCCCCTCCTAATTATTTTAACCAACACAGCACTTAGGGTGAGCCAGACACCCTTTTTCACCAACATTAATTCATTTACTCTCCATCACAGCCATGAGAGATAGGTACTGTTACTATCTTTACTTTATGAATAAAGAAATGGAAGCAAAAAAAAAAATGCTGGACAAGTACAAAACCAGGATTAGAAGGAAGTTCAGACTCAGTCCAGCACCTGGCTCTGAATGACAACCACTCTGCTACCTTGAAGGCAATGGGTGAACTTGAACTCCCCTTGACCCTGGGAGTCTATTTCTGCAGGTATTGCTAAGGAGGTGCTTGAAATAACAATAAGAAGATGAAGGAGGAAGAAGGAAAAGGAAGGAGTAGCTGTGAGAGGAGGAGAAGAAAAAGGAGAAGTAACAGTGGCCCCGTAAGAGCCACATTTATTGAGCATTTCCTAGGTGTCCTATGCTGTGCTAAGTAATCATTACAATAATAAACAGATGATATAATATAATAATAAATAGTAATATGTAACAATATAATAAATGTCAAACCAATGCTAGGAGGTAGTACTTTATCTCTAACAAAAAAAAAAAATACTACCTCCTAGAGTCTCACTATGTCACCCTCAGTAGAGTGTCGTGGTGTCACAGCTCACAGCAACCTCCAACTCCTGGGCTTAAGCAATTCTCTTGCCTCAGCCTCCCAAGTAGCTGGGACTACAGGCGCCCGCCACAAAGCCCAGCTATTTTTTTGTTGCAGTTTGGCCGGGGCCGGGTTCAAACCCAGCACCCTTGGTATGTGGGGCCGGCGCCCTCCCCATTGAGCCACAGGCGCTGTCCAGTAGTACTTCTTTATCACCATTTACAGCTTACTAAACTGAGGCTGAGAACTGTGGGAGCTTAATCAGCTAGAAAGTGGGAGAGTTGGCATTTGAAGCCAGACCTTACTACTGAATTCAAGATCAGTGATCCCCGAAGGTGCGGAATAATGGAGCTTCGAGTTTAAGGAGAGTGAGTCCACACACTCAGTTTCAGCGGTCACAGTACCCTAGTGATGGCAATAAAGAAAAAAAACACAAAAGGGTGTCTTTTGGGGGTTGATTCCGAAACAGCCCGAGAGATCCAGACTGTGAGAGGGCAAGGATGGCAAACGCTCCACACAGGCCCCGGCACCGCCGGAAGGAGCGCGGGGCGCCACGTCCCCCTGAGCACTAGAACTCGTGGCTGAAGCTTTTGTTTCAATGGGGTGTTTTCACTCTCCTCTCTCCTGGGACACCTGAGGCTTTGGGTGGGTACTTGACTTTCTCAAAAAAATAAAGAAACAAAAACAACATTTCCTTCCCTTTTTTATATACTTCCAGAGCTCACAAGGTTTAGGGGCTACATGTTTACTAGTTTATCATTCAACTCTATTTAGAATAAAAGTGGCACAATCCCAATCCTTAACAAGGCTCCCTGAGGCATGTTATGTCCTAAAACTTTTCTTTTATGAACTTCAACTTTATTCCTACTGGCAACCATTGCACATTATCTCCTGGATCTACTTTTAATAGTATTTCTTAATTATACAAGCAATTCATGAATACATTCTCCTTTTAAAAGATTAACTTACTTTTACATAATCCAAAAATGTCTAATCTTTTCCTTGATAGCTTCCAGGTTTCCTTCACTCAAGGTTATGGGAATAGGCTCCTAAAATTTCTTCTAATATTCTTTATTATTTCCAATTTAAAATCTTGGCTGCCTGTAATTTACTGCATCTATAATTTATTTCTGTATGAGTTAAGAATCAAACTCATTGCCTTGAATGCTGAGAGGTAAGAATAAAAAAAAGAATCAAACTCAGCATCCTTCCACATAGCTATCCAATTATGCCAGCACCATTTATTAAATAAACCATTTTCCCCCTATGGATCTCAAATGTCACCTTTTAATACATTAAGCTCCCATGTTTCCCAAGACCTTTCAGTCCTCTTTGGGGCTCTACCCTCTTACGCCACAGCTGGAAGAATTTCAGCAATTATTTGAAATGTGTTTCATGGCTTAACAATAGGTATTTTATCTTTTAAAAGACATTTTCTAAGAGGCACTTTCATGCGCTGTTGGTGGGTGCATAAATTGGCACAACCTTTTGGAGAGCAATTTAGTAATATCTCTTACAACTTAAAATGTTCACATCCTTTGCCCTAAAAAACCCACTTCTAAGAATTATTCTACAGAAATTCTCACTGAAGTGCCCAAGACTGTTCACTAACACATTGCTGCTCATGACAGAGGAAAACTGGAAATAATCCAAACGCTCATTGATAAGGTATTGCTTGAATAATAAATATAAGTATAATATAAATAATGTGGTGGCCACCATGTTACGGAATAAGATACAGCCATTAAAACAAGGTAGAGGCTGGGCCTGGTGGCTCCTGCCTGCAATCCTGGCACTCGGGGAAGGCAAGGCAGGAGGATTACTGGAAGCAGGTATTTGAGACCAGCCCGAGCAAGAGCAAGACCCCATCTCTATAAAGAATAGAAAAATTAGCCAGGCCTGTAGTCCCAGCTACTCGGAGACTAACTAAGGAGAATCACTTGAGCCTAGGAATTTGAGGTTTCTGTGAGTTATCATGATGCCACTGCACTCTAGCCCAGGTGGCAGAGTAAGAGTCTGTCTTAAGGAAAATAAATAAATAAAGTAGATCTAAATAAGGTGTCAATGTGGGGGAAAGTCCAGAGCATAAGGGAAAAACAGGTAGGTTATAAAAATGTGTATAGAATATGATCTCATTTTTCTTTATTAGTAATATATTATTTTATTTATAAATTTAAAATTTCACAAGGTAATAACCTAAAAGTGAAGTCTATAATCTCTATAAAATAAAGCTTTTCAATCTGGATTGCATAGTTATACATCAATACATTATTCATTGCATTCTTATAGTAAGTGCTTCTTTGGCGATAAAAACAAAACGCAATAACTGGAATGCAGCTGACAGCCTATGAACCAAAGTGAGCATCTCATATTCTCATGTGATGAATGAGAGGACCCCAGAGCACAGGAAGTCAGTGTGCGACCAAAGATAAGATTCAAAGGATAATGCCTTTTAGCCTTTTAGAGGGATCACCTGAAACCTCCATCAGAAGTCCCTGGTCACTTATGGGCAGTTCAGGGCAGAGGTGACAAAGGATGAACTTCCAATGTCTCACCGGGCTAAGTGCTTCACTGCCCTGCTAAGATCTTGCACCAGCACTTCTTACCCAGCATTGGGGACACCTCATCTCTCTATAGGGTTTTCTGTTCTTGCAGCAGCCTTAACCTGCAGGGCTGTAACTCCCCAGGGAACACCCCACACACATTTATGAACACATATCCTCAAACAGAACACGCTGTTAGGGGTGGGGGTGAGCACGGGATGCCCCAGAGCAAGGGAAGGACCTGCCTGGGAGCAGCAATGGATGGAAGTGTTCAGAAAGCAAGGCTGGAAATCACAAAATGGCCTGAAGGGGCACAGTTACATCCATCAAAGGAAGAGCTCTGAGAACATTAAGCCTCAAGCAAGACTGGCTGTAATAATCATAACCACGTAATAATCATAGTAATACTCATACTGATAGCTAACATTTATTAAGTGCTTACATTTATCCTGTGCCTGGCATCCTTCTAAATGCCTTATATCAGCTCATTTCATCTTCACAATAACTCTGTGATACGGATATTTTATTCCCAACTTACAGATGAGGAAACAGAGGCAGGGAACAGTTAAGAAACTACCCCTGATTGGGCATGGTGGCTCACACGTGTAATCCTAGGACTTTCAGAGCCCAAGGCTGGAGAATCATTTGAAGCCAGGAGTTTGAGACCAGCCTGAGCAAGAATGAGACCCCATCTCTACAAAAAGAAAATGAGTCAGGCGTGATGGTGCACACCCGAGGGCCCAGCTAGTCAGGAGGCTGAGCCAGACAGGAGGGCCTCTTGAGCCCAGGAGTTTAAGGTCATAGTGAGCTGTGATGATGCCCCTACACTCTAGCCCAGACAAGACAGCAGAACTCTGTTTCAATAAAGAAAAAAAGAAAGAGGAAAGAAACAAAAACGAGCACACAAACCAGCCCATTATCACGCAGGAGGCAGTGCAGGCTCTGGCACCCAGGCTGTGCTCTCAACTCAGGTCTCAGCATGTGCACGCTCATCACTGACAACTCTCAAGTTCCTTCCTTCTTCCTTTAGTCTACAATCTAAACTGACTCGTAAATGGAGCTAGGAAGCTCACCTCCGCTGGACAAAGTGACTAGCCATGGGCACTGCAAGGTCCAGGAAATGCAGAGCCTGTGGAGCTCACTGCCCTTTCTGAGGAAGGGTTTTTCTGCAAGGGTCGTGAGGCCTTCCTTGGCACCTCCTTCTGACACTCTCATCCCTGAGTCTTAAATTCCTTCCTGTTCTTTTGCTGTGTTCATCTCACTGCAGGTCTGACTGCCCTCTGGGACTACACACTCCTTACATGCAGTGACCGAGTGTTTTATTCATGGCTGTAATTAATCCCATTGTAACTCCAACACACCTGAGGCTGCTCAATTAATACGCTGAATGAATGAACAAATGAACGAGTGAATGAATGAAGGCACTAACACATTATCCCTCCCACTGCAGCCTTCTTCTCCTGCCATGAACATCTTCACTCAACCACCCACAAATTCCTTGAGACCACAGGAAGAAAATCAAATGAATCTCAAAAGCTCTAATTGGCAAATGAAAACAACAGCTAAATTAAATGTAATTTCTAACAGGATGAGGAGCTCTCAACAGATGATTCTCAATTAATTCAAAGAGGCCCTGGGTGTGATGCCCGGGGCCTTTTCCCCAGCTACAAAATGGGGTGGCCCAGCGCCAACTACTCTATGGATGCTCAGGGCAACTGGACAGCTGCTGGGAGAAATCACCAGGGAAGCCCCATGCAGTGGCCAGATCCTGAACATGGTCAAGAGAATCTGGAAATTGTCGATGGTTTCTGAACATCAGCACAAAGTCACTGATTAAATGCAGTCAAGTGTGTAGATGCTCCACATGGCACCCTGCACCTGGGAATCCAGGAATTAATGCCCTCTTGGTGCAGGTTGACTGGGTACCACGTTTTTCAACTTCCCCCAGTTGCACTGCAAATCCAAACCTGTGGCACTCACTCCTAACCCTGCCAATTCACTCCAGGAGGTCTCCTATCCAAACACTCCCAGAGCTCCTCACCAGCCTCCCTTCCACCATCCAGATTTGTTATTGCATTTCCATGGCAATAACCTGCTCCACAAAAGGTACGGTAAATATTTACTATTTTTTCACACATTTCAGATTGGATCTAACAATCTAACTGGCGCTCTCCACCGCTTCAGAAAATGACAATGGAGAAACCAAGCCTGTGGGAACAAAACAGAAGTGTCTTCAGCAACGGGGACATCAACAAACCACATGGGCAACCGAGAGCATCATGTGGCCATAGATAAAGAGATTTCAGGAAGCTCAGCTCACAAGGGAGCCTTGCACCCCCTGAAGCTATATAACCCCCTCCAGTCTCCCCACTCTCCCAGGAGCAAACGTCATACACTGCAAAGAATCTAAACACCCCCTCACCTCTTTTCTTTCCCCCTCTCTACACAGCCCCCAACACGCACACACATACTCTGGCCCTCTCAGTGATTTTTTTAAGCCTACTTCACACACACACAGAATATAATACCACTTGAGAGTTTTAAATGATAACCCCCTGAAGTGCACATGCGTGCACGCCCACATACAGGCACAGTGTTTGGTAATCAGGAGAGCGCCCTTATGCCTGCTCAGAATGGGGGGGGGCCTCCCCCCCGGATCAAGTGGGGGCTCCTCTGTCCTGGGGCTTTTGAAATGCCATCTGAGCCAGGAAGAGCTTGTGATTCACTGCCTGACTCACTCCCATCCCTGCAGCAGACCCCATCTCCACAGGCAGGGTAGGACGCAGCTTTTTCATTCACTTCCTCATTCAGGCACAAAATCTGTTTTAGGCAAATAAAAAAAAAAAAGAAAGAAAGAAAGAAAAAGAAAACCTCATTCAGGCACCAAACTCCGTGCCCAGCCTTGTGCCAGCCCCTGAAGAGAACAGAGAAGAATCAAATGCAGCCCTTGCCCTCCAATGTCCCACAGACTGACAGCCGAGCAAACAAACAGTTCACCACCGATCAATGTGATAAATGCTATCAGAGAGGAGATGTGGGCAAAGTACCTGATGGAACCCAGAAGCCACTTAGAGGACTGACACATTTGACTGTGTGTGTGCAAAATTTCTGTATGACAAAATAATACATAAACCAGAAGGAAAGACACAAGACAGAACAAGGGCATTTACTGTCTGCATACCTCACGGATTAGTATCCAGAATATACAAAGATGGTTACTACCAACCAATAAGGAAAGGACAGCCCAGTAGAAAAATGGACAAAGTAATAAGAAGAGAGAATTTCCAAAGAAAGTATACAAATGCCCTCCAAAATATATGAACATATGTCTAAATAATGCAAATGAATGCAAGGTATTTTTCACCTACCAGAATGGCAAAAACTAAAAAGACGGATCACTCGGTATTGGCCACCATGTGGGCTGAGTAAGTGATAAATGAGTGACAGTGTGGAGAGGCACCTTGGCTGGGAAGGAATGGGCATTCTGTTACTGTTGTTGTTCATCTTTCTCTCCCGTGTGCTTTGCACATGATAGGCCCTCAGCAACCCTCTGTAGATGTGAGTCAAACAGGAAAAGTATTGCAGCAAATCTGAGCTGTGAAGATCTTTATTATTCAAATGCCCTTTCCTGTGGCTCTTCTGGAATGTTGGGGTTGACTGCAAGTGGGCTAATAGGTCTGGGAGCAGGAAGTGGAGATAGGCAAGAACAGGGCTTGCTACTCGGGGACTAGAGTGCTCCCTGGATCCTGGTCACTCCTCCTTTCCCACTAGAGGCAAACCAGGGATGCTCAGACATTCCCCTCCTGCACAAACAGCAACTGGACCTGAGAAAAGGGAGGTTTATAGGGGATTATCCTCTATGGAAGATAGGGAAGAAATCCATCAAGAGACAAGAGGCAAAATACAGAAGGAGGAGATGCTTTTGCTAAAGTGAAACTGCAAAGAGGCATGACCCTCAAAGGCAGGGCCAAGCCCTGGAGAAGAAGCATCAGGCTCAAGGTGCCCATGGGCACTAGGAGGTTCCCCTCGGTTCTACCCAGTAATGGAAATAGCCAACGTGTATTGCTCACTGTGCGCCAGGCACTGAGCAAGACTCATCAGGAGCCTTAGACCTACAGCCCTCTACTTCACAAAGGAAATAACTTCAGAGAGGTTAATCAATTTGTTTGAAGCTACAGCGTATCCAAGCAGCCCTGGAGTTTGAACTCAGATTACTTGACTCTAGAGCCCGCTACTCTTAGCCACACGGCTTGGTTTTTATTGGCCTGATGCTAGGAAGCCAGCTCTCAAGGGGCTGGCCCAGGATGGGAAGGAAGTTTATCCCCAAGAGGAAAAACCGGAGCACAGCTGGCATGTCCAGTGTGCCAGACATCTCCGAAGAGTCACTGTTAGCATTTGGAGACATAAGAGTCTCCAGGCTGCTTCCGGGCTGTGTGTGGGTGTGCCATCCTCCTCCCCACCCACATCTGTTTCCCCCAGAGGGATCAACAGGAAAAAAAAAAAAAGCTTCAAATCAGAAGGGCCGATGTTGCTGTTGACAGAAACAGTGAGGAAGTGGGCAGCCGAGGAGGCCACATCCGCCCTGTAAGCGAGGCTCCTCAGGGCATCATGGGCAGCAGCAACGCCAGGAGAGGGAAGGAGGAGGCACGTCTGGGCCCAAGCGAAGACAAATGGAGAGGCCCCAGGTCCCACTCCAGCAGAGACAGGGCAGAGCCAAGTGTGGCTGGACCCTCAGGCACGCCTAGATCCCGCAGAGACTTTGGGCAATCGATTCAAGCCCTCTGGCCTCAGTTTCCTCCCCTGTAAAATGGGGACAAGACCAACCTCCTCCTAGGGAGTGGGGCTAGATAGGACTTGAGTCAAAATACCTTTGACCTTGAGTCAAAATACCACCTCTTAATCGACTTGTACCTGCTTGGCTTCATGCCTGCTGGGCCCTCCACTGACACTAAACGGGAAACTCTGTGAGAGCTTGTCTGCCCAACTCAGCGCTGGACCTCCAGCACCTACAGCATGTGTGGACAGAGCAGGCACGCGGTACGTTTGACTGAATCAGCAAACAGCAGGCACTCAAAAATATTTGTTGAGGAAAAATAAAGGAGAAATAAGAAGGAATGAAAAGAGGGAAGGGAGGGAGGGAGGAAGAGGGGATGTTCCCAACCCACGAGAAGCAGCTAAGGTTAACCCAGCAGCCAAACTGCCCCTCCAAAGAGGTCTGCCCACAGAGTACTATGCACTTTGTCACAGTTAATAGGACCAAGCACTTCTGATCAGTGGGTGGCTGGCTCACTTTTTGACCAGTTTCCAAACTTGAGCTAAAGTCTCCTTTCTCTTCCTCATCTAAGGAAACCCCAGAGGACTGTTCTTGCTCTCTCTCTGATTTTCAATCTCATTCTCTTTCCCTGGCGTCCACCTCCAGACTCCGGAAGAGCACACACATTCTAATGTTCATTTGTGGTCTCACGCAGTGCCACCTCTGAGCCAAAGCCAAGTGTTTATGCCTGAACTGCTACCACTAGAACAGTTGCCTCTGATTACCACTCCTCAGAAAAATGTGTGTTGTCAGTACAAACCCGACAGGCGCGCCCAGCCCAGGCATGGATCTAATGAAACCCTGCACTACTGACAAGTGACTTACAAGGACCCTTCCACACTGAGAGATCTTATGGAAGATGTGTGACGTGTTTTGAGGATGTGGAGAGAAGGGAACACTTTTACACTGCTGGTGGGACTGCGAACTGATACAGCCTCTTTGGAAAGAAGTATGGAGAATCCTCAAGGAACTCATAATAGACCTTCCATTTGATCCTGCAAGCCCAGGGCTAGGCGTCTACTTACGAGAACAAAAGAGTCGTTACATCATAAGGACATTTGTACTAGATTGTTTCTCACAGCTCAATTTACAATCACCAAGATGTGGAAACAACCTAAATGCCCATCAATCCCAGGAAAGGATTAATAAATTATGGTATATGTGTATCATATACCACAACAAAGATGGGGCATTTGGTCTTTTGTATTAACCTGGATGGAGTGGAAGCACATTCTTCTTAGTAAAGTATCACAAGAATGGAAAAGCAAGTATCCAGCATACTCAATATTAATATGAAGCCAGTAGACAATCTAATACACTCCCACATAAAGAGAAAAACTCAATTCAAGTTGGGGGGAAAGAGGAGGAGAGAGGAGAGGGAAGGAAGGAGGATTGGTGTGCTCCCACCTAATGGGCACAGTGTGGGGTATATGGCACACCTCCTGGGTTCCAGACACAACTAAAAAAGGGACTTTACCTGACAAATGCAAACACTGTAACCTAATCATTCGTACCCTCATATTAATCTGACATTTTAAAAAACTATTTAAAAAAATCAAAAAATAGAAACAAAAATTATAGCCCCTAGCATTTGGAATAGAAAAATGAAAAAACAAATGTGCTTTGGAGCCAGATTATCTGGACTTAAATCCTGGTTCCCCTGCTTAACAACCATGTAACCTTGACCAAGTTCGATCATCTCTTCATGCCTCAGATTCTTCAGTTGTACGAAGAGGCTAGCAATGCTCACCTCACTGAGTTTTGAAAGTTATTAATAAATGAGATAGTGCACATAAAGTGTTGTGAGCAGTCAAGTTTCTTATTGACACACAATGAAAACCCACTCTAACCAATTTAAGCAGGAAAGGCATTTAATCTTTGGGAGACCTAGAGAACCATATTAGGAGGATAAACACCAGGAGAAACACCTAAATCACAGCACAGAATTGGTCCAGTAGAGGACCCACCTGTCGCCACTCTGGAGTCCAGACAAGGCAGTCTGCACCACAGACGCTGTGAATGATCAACACTCACATGGTACAAATATTCTTAGAAGACTTGGAACGGCTCACTCTGTTGTCTGGACACACTCATTGCCTCCTCTCCAGCATGGATCACACATGGTGTCTGCTCCTACTGTCCCTAGCAGCCAAAGTCCAGCACCGGGTTGGCAGATCCCAGGTCATACGTTTGTGCTGTAGCTGCAAGGGAGTCTGGGACAGCAGGTTTCTGGATTTTACATGAAGGAAGCATGGGTTTAAAAGGTGGGGAATTCTCAATCATAAAAAAGGGGGGCTCCAGAATATGTGGCCAGAAAGCATGACAAATGTCCCCTATTAGCTCCTGGCACAGTGCTTGGCACATATATGTTCAACAAGTAGTAGACATTCTGTGAAGATGTGGTTTAGGCCCCAAAGCAAGGAGGGTCCTGCATGGCAACCATTCCTCTTTACCTCCTTTCTGTGCCAGCCTGCTACTTTTCCAAAGGCTTGACTTGAACCCTTACCCTCACTCTTCCTAACTCATAATCCTAACTCTGTTGCTCTAAGCATCTTTGAAACCCCCACCGGAAGCATGGAGCCCAGGAATGAAGGCAAGTGTTCCTTATGGCTGGTGGTGGGAAGGTGTGGGTGAGGAAATTGCACCACCCAGCTGCTATCATAGAAGCACAGAACTTCCGAATGCCCCCACTGAAAAGTTACTCTAACCTACCATCTTGGTTTGCAAATGAATGAACTGAATCTAACAAGGAGACAGGACAAAGGTTGCACAACAAATTCCTGGCAGAACCAAAACTAAAATCAAGGAGAATGAGGAATGGAAACTAGTTTTCAGATCCCCTACAGCAAATAGTACTGTGCCACCCCAGCAAGATGCCCTTAGCAGGGCTGAGCAGATGGAAACTCCAAAGGAACCAGTCTGGAACAAGAAGGATCCTGTCTTGAGAAGAGCAATGTTGAAGACCGTGGGGACAGTCAGTAGAGAGTTTTAGCAGACGGACACCAAGATGTTCTGTCAGGGTCTCCTAGCCCTTTGCTACCCAAAGTGTGATCCATTGACCAGCAGCAGCATCTGGGAGCCTATTAGAAATGCAGCCTTCCAGGCACCTCCCCAGATCTACTGAACCAGATCTGCATCTTAACTATGCCTGTAGGTACTACGCAAGTCTTACACACATTGAAGTTTGACGAATGCTGCCCTGGTCAGTTCTGGTATAAAGAGGAATTCAAGAAGAAAAAGTTAGTCTGCTCAAAATTAGGATTTCTCTGAATCTATTATGCCAAGTAGTATTTTAGGTATCTTATGTACTTATCTCATTAAATTCTCTTAACAACCACACAGCCTTTTGATGTAGACTTTCAGGATCCCATTTTACAGATGAGAAAACTGAGGTTTAGGCAGGAAATTTAACTCACCCTTTACCACTTTATCCACCTGGGGTGACTGACCACTACTCATTCTTTGGGTGGCTACCTGGATTACCTATTTAGTAAAGAGGTATTCCTGAATGAAGCTCTTCAACACTGCCCAGGCAGGGTTAGCCAGCTTTGTTACTTTCTGATTGTCTAAGATGCCTTGTGAAACTCAAACTTTGACAGCCCAGTGACATGAGTAGAGAAGACATGAGCCGTACAGTCCACTCTGCCAGTGATTCACTGCACAGTAACAATACATTCTTTCACCTTTCTCAGCCTGTTTCCCCACCTATAAGAGGGGGAGTAAATCTTAGGTTTCAAAATTTCTGCAAGGATAAAAGGAAAGGATATATGTCACATATATGAGATCATTCTGGAGAGTGGGCTTTTTATTACTATTAGTTGTTGCCCTTACACACCCTTTCAGAGCCAGCTTGTGAGCTGATGGTGTGCATTTCTCCCCTACTCTGTGTTCAATGATGACACATAAAATTGACGATGGTGAGAGTGTTTATACCACGGAAATTGGCCATCAGCCAAGACAGTGTGCCAGGGTTATTTATTGTTTTCTTTAAGCAGGAAGTTAATAATTATGCCATTGCCTCTTCCCTCCCTCCTTTGACCAACAAATCAGTAGGACTTCCAAGTGGGAGGTCACTGGTGCCTCTTCTCATCCCAAAGAAAGCCCAAAGTAGATTCCTCATTTATTCCTTTAATTCATACTTACTGGACACTATCATAATGCACATTCATCCCAACACCCCTCCCAGATGGCCGCAGATGCCATCTGTCATCCAGCATTATCAGGGAAAGAAGAAAAAGGAAAAAAAAAAAAAAAGGTTTCACAGCTATGATAAATGAGGGAAGGAAATTAACAAGAAGTCCCAAAGGTGGCAGGGGAAGGATCATACACATCATTTCCGTATCATTCCCAATCCATGGCAAATTACCTCCTGACATTAGGATAACCTCTGCTTGCCTCGCCCACACTCTGCACACATAGTGGGAACTGAGTGAAATAAAGATAGATATTGCCTTTCATGTTCCACTGACCAGATTGCTGGGGTGCCACTGGGGTACCTGGGAGGTCCCAAAGCTCAGAAGTTTGGTCACTGAAATGAAGGAAACTGCTCCATGACCGCTCGGCCCCACAGCCTCTCCATGTGCCCAGGACTTGCCTCTGTCCCCCCACACACACCTTCATGCTTCCTGGTCCACCCTTCTCCCCTCATTCCCCCAACAGCCTCCTCTCTGCCCTTGTTTCTCTTCCTTTTTGGTCATCAGGACCCCTCTTTTCCCCCTTGTCCCCTCCTCTCTCTGACCCTCACTCTCTTTTCTCGTTGCTTCTCAACCTGCAACAGCAGGCAATAAGGATGAAGATGAATCAGATGTTCCTTAAAATGCTGTTATGAAACCAGTCAATTCACATTAAATTCAGCAAACTGGTTTTGGAAGATTGACCTAGGGCTGCACCATGAACCAGAACCCGTTATGAATTCACAAGCCGATGATGGAGGAAAATTACTCCAGCTCCTAGAATCTGGTCCATCAGGATCTGCCTCTGACCTCCAGAGACTGCACCCTTTGTGCGGCCCTCCCTCCAGCCACCCAAGGATATGTGGCAGTGGGAGGGGGACCTGGTTTGAGTAAGGCATGTTCTCTGGGGACCCCCTGCACACCTAAATCCTGTCATGAGGAAATGTTGGCAAAATACAGAATCTCATTCAAGATCACCAACCCCATCAGTGGAGTTAAGACTCTCTGGCCACGTAGACCTTGACTTTTCCAGGGCGGCCAGAATGCCCTAACATTTGACTTTGATGATTCAAGCATTTGTCATTCCAACTCCCCCACAGCAGGGTGAATTAAAAAAAAAAAAAATCTAAAGATTTAACTTAAAAAAGTTTAACAAGTTAATTTTCTAAATTTGAAATGTTTCAGAAAGAAACACAACCTACATAAGGATAATTTTAAGCTATATTAAAGCTCAAAGATGACATCATGGAATTCTAATTATATAGACTTTGAGGCAATAGAGTCAAGTAACCTTTCTGGATACAGTTTAATTTTTCACAATATGTCAATACTACATTGGCACTGCATTTTACGGAGACACTAAAAGTCCTTCTCCTAAATTATTTGGAAAAGCGAAAATAAAGGCACCCATCTGACACATCGGGCAATACTGGAGTTCTTCAGTTTCAACATTGACTGAATTTCTCTCCTAAGATTATCTCTAAGAACATATGTGAAGATGAGACTTGAGACCAGACCAAACCCATCATGAGCTTATAAACCCATAAGCAGCCAAGCCCTTCCCTCTCCAGAAACCCACCAGGAGGACCAGGGGCCCCAGTGCCTTTCCCTCTTATGAGGGGAAAAAAAATAATCCATTCATTAATAGGATCCTAGGATAGTACCCGACATGTAGTTAAATAATGGTTAGGTTTGATGATATTCATGATGAGGATGAGGATGAAGAGGACTCTGATGTTCATGCTTGCTGCTATTTCACACAAGTGTTGTGTGTCAGGGCAGGAAACAAAATTAAATTGCTCAACGCAATCATTTTTCCCATGCACGCATTGCCTATTTCTGAGATGACTTAATGCATCTCAGAAAGGCTTACATTGGTAAAGGCACAGAGTCCGCACATGATATGAGTTATTAGTGAACAGAATTTATAGGGGTGGGTAACACATTTAAATAAAACACATTGACCTGTGGACAATGCCCTGAGGTAGAAGATAGCATTTTTCTCATTTTTCAGCTGAGAGCACCCTGATGCTTCAGGAAAGCTCACTTCGTTCCCCCATGCAACAAAGCTGGTAGATGGCCCAGCAAAGACGCTAAGGGCACCACTTCCAACATCGTGTCCGTGACACCTCCAGTTTCTGCAGGCTCTCTGTTCCGACTTCATCGCTATGCTTCTATTCCCAGAATTGCCCTGGATGCACCAGGGGGGAAAAAGAACAAGGGAAAAGAGACAGTCTCTGCCCTGCCCCCACCAAAATGATAATTGTGAATAATGTATTTTTCTCCTTTCCTGAAATGAGAGCAAAGCTCAAAAACAGGCAGCAGCTGAACAAGACTGAGAGCAGAAGTTAAAATGCCTCAAACTCTGGGATCCATGCTTAGTTTCCAAAAAGGAATTTAAGGTTAGGCTTCCTAATGTTTTCAAAGAGTCAAGGGAATTAGCCAGACATAAGAAGGCAATAGAAGCGTCATTAACTTTTAATGAGCAGCTGTTGACATGCTTTCTTTTACCAAAAAAAAAAAAAAGTCATATTTAATGCTACAAGCCCCTAGGAGAGAGTTGTCATTATTATCCATTATCCTCAGTATGTAGGCAATTGAACAGAGGCTCAAAGAAAGTTGAATAAGTTGTTTGAAGAAAACAAAACTAGAAAAGAAGTCAAGAACGACATCTGAATGGAGCTGCCATCCATATAATTCCCAGTGCTTCTCACTGCCCTCATTAAACCACTTCTTAAATTCCTATGCTCCAAGCTCCAAGATCCCATCTACAGAAAGAACTCACCATTGATGAAAACCTAACTCTACACAAATTCCGATATTTTCCCTGAAATGCATTATGTCCCTACTCTATAACATTGGTATGCTCTGATAACACTGAGGTCTGGCATGCCAAGTGTGACACTTTTTAAAAAAATTAAACTGCTTTCTTTTAGATGTACAGATTGCCAAACCGTGGTTAATATTCACGTTTCCCACATTTCCCTGTGTAGTAGAGGGCTACAGTGCTTTCCTCTGGCTTTTGGCCAAGTGTGTGGAGGAGGAAAAGGGAACTGGTGGCATCTGGAGACCAAAAGGTATTATTTTTCCATTATGTCATCCAGCTAGTTAAGACTGCTCTCTAAGAAAGTTACTGATTTGGGTTGACATGTTTTATAACCCGCCTCCTTATCTCTCTTATTAGGACTAATAGTTTTTCAATGGATTCTTTTCTAAAATTATTTATTTTCTAAAATAAATAATAAGTTGGCATTCTTTTTTCCAATATATAATCACCATTTGTATTTGTTTCTTTTCTTGTTTAATTGACTACAACACTGTTTCATCTAAAACAATGACAAATAACAGTATTGATATCAACCACCCTTCATTTATTCTTAACTGTAATGGGAATGCCTTGAATGTCACAAAATAAAGTATATTTTTGGCTACTGGTTAACCACAAACAGTCTTCATCACCCCGAGAAAGTATCTTTTTATTCTTAGTTCTTTCTCTAAGAGTTTTCACCAAGAATGAATATGAAAATTTTAACAAACGCTTTTTTTGTAGCTATGATATTTTTTCCTTTGACATATTGATGGGATTTATTAATAGACCTCCTAATAATAACCATGATGTATTTCTAGAATGAACCTTCCTTGATCATGATGCATTGTTCTTTTAATATCCTAAAGAATTCAACTTACCAAGTTGTTTTTCTTTTTTTAGATTATTTTCCCGGGGTTTATAAGTAAGATTTGTCAATGGCTTTATTTATTTATTTATTTATTTATTTATTTTTGCCTCATCTTTGTCGGGATTTGGGGGACTGTATGACTTGAGGTCAGAAGAAAGAACTAACATTGTTTCCTTCTTTCTCTAAGGTCTGGAGAAAAATTTTAAAAACCAAAAGGATCACTCTTGTCCTGAAGGTTTTGTTAATAGATTTGAAACTTCCATCATTTCCTTCCTTGGATTGGGTTAGACTAGGGTCCAGTAAACTAATACAGCCTGCAGGCCTGCCACCTGTTTTGATAAATAAAGATTTATTGGCACTCAGCCATGTCCACCTCTTTATAAACTGTCTATGGTTGCTTTCATGCTACAAAGGTAGATTTGAGTAGTTGCTACAGATGCCCCATAAACCTAAAATATTTACTATCTGGCCCTGTAAGAAAACATTTGTGACCCCTAATCTAGACAGGCTAATTTTTATGGTAGATCATTCTGGCCTTTCTGTCTCTTTAGGTTTTCAAATTGAATGCCAGAAACTGAATAGCAGCAAGTTACATCCTAGTTCTTTTTTTTTGGGTTTTTGGCCGGGGCTGGGTTTGAACCCACCACCTCCGGCATATGGGACCGGCGCCCTACCCCTTGAGCCACAGGCGCCACCCACATCCTAGTTCTATAAGATGTCTCACACTGAGTTGAGAGCTTCACAAGCATTATTTCACTAAATCCACGCAACCACTGCATGACTTCTCATTTTCCACTGGAGGAGACTGAGGCAGTTGTGTGACTGGAGACACAAACAAACAGCAGCTTTGCCGTGGTGTAAACTCGCTCCTGTAATTATTAAGTCAAGAAACAGACTACATGAGATGAGATGGCATGTAGCGAAGATATTTATTTAGGGGTTTGATTTTATACCTTTCTAGTCATGTACACACTTAATCTATTATCTATTAGTTTCACCATTACCTCAATTTACCTATCTGAAATCAACTAAAAAGGAAATATCCTGTTACCACATCAACACAATCACTTTTGCAGTAAACATCTTCTTCTAAACACTGACTAATCTCTGGGCAGGTGTGTAAACAAAATCATAAAGAAGAAAGTAGCCACAGGGAAACAGAGTTAAGGGAAGAATATCTTCAAGCATTCACTCAGTTTACTCAGTATGAAGTAATGACTGTGTCTTTTCCTTAGGGCAGAGCACCTATAGACCTCTGACGATATGTTGTTAACATACGTCAACCCTCTGGCCCCTATCTCTGAGGAAGGGTGGCATGCCCTTTGATCTCAGGCTTCATGGGGTGCACAGCTTCAGAGAAATGGCTTATGGAATGTTTAACTCCAGGGAAGCCAACTCTGTGTGTGTCCCAGGGGGGCCCAGATCCCTTAAGCCTCTGGAAGAAAAGCAAGTCATTTTAAACTCACACTGAGTTCACTTTGTGTGCTTGATGTAGGATATGTTTATTTCTAAATATTATCCTACAGAGTCTGAGCAAGAGAGTAAATAACTTGCCCAAGGTGAGAAAACAGTATTAGAAAAGCTATGAAATAAATCCAGGAGTTCCTGTCTGAACGGTACCCATCTCATTGTCTTAGAATTTTTTCTATCTCTGTATTTATATGCCCTTTCTCACTCCTAACTTATATACTGTTATTCTATATAGGATTAGTTAGAAGTAAATCTTTGCTTTTTTTAATTTTAAATTTTTATTTATTTATTTTTTTAGAAGTAAATCTATCTTATTGGCTCTTTTGTTTGCTTGGCTTTGTTCTGTTTTCCATGATTAATTCTTAGAGTTATAAGCACACTGCTTTTTATGTATCCTAATGCTTCATTGCATCAGAATATAAAATGTTCCATATTCTAATGCTGTATTTATTCTAACTCTATATCCCTACTCCTTCCTGCTTACTTTAGGTTTGCCTTGGGGCTTTGTTTTTTCCTAACCTGCCACAAACAATCACATAAAAGTTTTTGCATGAGCAATTAAGTTTTTGTTTCTCTGGAATAAGAAAACTGCCTTTGCTAGGTCATATAGAAGTTGGCACGTTTGCTTTAAGAGACTGCCAAACAGTGTTCCAAAGTGGCTGCCACATTTTACATCCCCACCAGTCACGGAAGAGTGATTTAGTTGCTCTTCACCTTCCCCCACTAGCATTTGGTGTTGCCATTATTTTCCATTTTTGCCTTTCTTATAGGTATGCAGCAATATCTCATTGTGCTTTTAATTTGCATTTCTTAGTGATGTTGAACATCTTTTCATGTGTTCCTTTGCCATCTGTGTCCTCTCTTTGATGAAATGTCCATATATCCATTCATATCTTTTGCCCATTTTCTCTTTCTTTTCTTTCTTTTTTTTCCCCCTTCCCTTCTCTTTTCTTTTTTCTTAGACAGAGTCTCACTCTGTTGCCCAGGCAGGCTACAGCGCCATGGCCTCAGCCTAGTTCACAGTAATCTCGAACTCCTGGGCTCAAGCAATTCCCCTGCCTTGGCCTTCCCAGTATCTGGGACTACAGGCACCCACCACAATGCCCAGCTAATTTTTCTATTTCAGTAGAGATGGGGCCTCGCTCTTGCTCAGTCTGGTCTCAAACTCCTGAGCTCAAGAGAGCCTTCCACCTTGGCCTGCTAGGATTACAGGCCTGAGCTATCATACCCCTTTGCCCATTTTCTAATTGGGTTGTTTGTGTTTTACAGTTGAATCTTGAGGGTTCTTTATATATTCTAGATAAAGTCTTCTCTAAGATGTGTGGTTTGCAAGTATTTTGTCCCAGACTGTAGTTTTTTGCTCATTTTCTCAACAGAGTTTTGTAGAACAATAATAGTGTTTATTCTAATGACTTAACTTAATCAAGTTTTTCCTTTCCTGGATCATGCTTTTGGTGTAAAGTCTAACAATTTCTGCCTGGTCCTAGATCCCAAGGATTTTTTTTTTTTTTTTAGAGACAGAATCTCACTTTGTCGCCCTCAGTAGAATGCCATGGCATCACAGCTCACAGCAACCTCCAGCTCTTGGGCTTTGGCGATTCTCTTGCCTCAACCTCCCAAGTAGCTGGAACTACAGACACCCACCACAATGCCCAGCTATTTTTGTGTTGCAGTTTGGCTGGGGCCAGGTTTGAACCCACCACCCTCAGTATATGGGGCTGGCGCCCTATTCGCTGAGCCACAGGCGCCACCCCCTATAAAAGCTTTACAGTTTCATGTTTTATACTTAAGTCCATGATCAATTTTGAGTTAATTTTTGTATAAAGTGTAAGATTTAGACTGAGGTATAATTTTTGGCTAAAAGAAGTCTCATTCTTCTAGTACTATTTGTTGAAAATTCATTTCTCTATTGAACTGCTTTTGTCAAAATCGATTGGGCATATTTGTGTGGGTCTATTTCTGGGTTATTTATCCTATTCCATTAACATATGTGTCTATCCCTCTACCAATATCACAAAACCCTGATTCCTCAGGGTTCAGGGATTGATTCCTAAACCCTGACGCAGACTGATTCCTCCCGTTTCATCCTTCTTTTTCAAAACTGTTTGTTACTCTCGGTCCTTAACCTTTATATAAATTATAGAATGATTTTGTTTACATCTACAAAATAATTTTGTTGGGATTTTGATAGGAATTACGTTAAACCTCTGGAGGAGAACTGACATCTTTACTATGTTTAGTTTTTCAATTCATGAACACAGTATGTCTCTATTTATTTAGATCTTTGATTTCTTTTATCAGCACTTTTGTAGCTTTCAGCATATAAGTCTTGTACACATTCTGTTAGATTTACGTCTAATTGTTTCCTTTTTTTTCTTTTGAGCAATTGTAAATGGTATATACTTTCAATTTCACTCTCCCTGTGTTCTTTGTTAGTATTAGAAGTACAACTATTTGCATATGTATATTTATCCTGTATCCTGCAATCTTGCTCAACTCATTTACTAGTTGTTAGGAGGGGCTTTTTTGGTTGCTTACTTGGGATTTTCTCCATAGACAACTATGTTGTTTGCAAACAGGGCAAACAGGGACAGTTTTATATTTTCCTTTCTTATCTGCATGCTTTTTTTTTTTTTCCTTTTTGCAATGGTGAGAACTAGCTAGAACATATAACACAACATTGACTGAGTCCCAGGGTCATTAAGAAAAGTGTTTATTTTTAAATCACTGATTTTCATACACTTTGTTATTAACTTCTATTCTTATTTTATTGTGATTGGAGAAAGTTAACAGCACAGTATCCAGCTAAGTCTTCAATATACAAGATGGCAAATTAAATGAAATTTCCTTATCCTCACTCCCCTACTCTGTACTTCCCAATTTTCACCAATGTAAACTAAGATTTTTATACCCAAATATATCATGAAGTTAATTTCATACCATGTACGTATTCACTCGCAAGTAATTTTCAATGTCTGACACCTAATTTGAGACTTATAGGGATTATTTGAACTCAATATTATGTTAACTTACTTGAAGTGTTGATCCCAGTTCCTTAGTCCCTACCATTACTTCTCCATTCTTAAATTCCTAATTTTAGATCTTCTCTCAATCAGTTAAAATATCTCTTAAATGAACTTTTCAGTGGTGGTAGATTTCCAGTACCTTTTTATATCCAAAAACTGTCTTTTGGATGCCTTCACACATAAATGACAGTTTGATTGAAAATCAAATATGTAGATTATAACATTTCCCTTTAAAACTCCGTAGGTGCAGCTGCACTGTCTTTTAAGTACTATGTTATTCACTGTAAATAGATCTCCAAGCCCCATGTTTGCCAAAAGATTGGTTGTGTAGACTATCTTGAGTCCTGCTGCCTGCCCATGTTAACGATGGCCAAATCCCCTTCTTAAGCCAAGGCTGCAGGGCAGGACCACACACACAGCCTGGGGGTTCCAGCAAGCACTCGCCCACTGCTTGTCCTGACACAGACTCTTCTCCCATCCTCACTTTGATTCTGTAGTTCCTTTGGTCCCTCCTGTGCACTAACCAAGGGAAGCCCACACCACTCAGGGTTCAATCCACTACCAACAGTTCCCCCACATAAGCCTATGCAGAAATGAATGACCTCCCTCACCTTCCTGACTTCTCTGAATGAATACAGGAAAGTCAAGGGTGGCAAGAGGTCACTGTTCATTTCAAAAATTTATTTTTGAGCAAAAGAAGGTGACTTTCCACAAAATTAGGTCTCTTCCTACAGGACTAGGACACTGGAAGACAGACAAAGGGTCTTCCTGCTGTTTTCAATTGGTTTTGTTTCTGGAGATGATGATTGCGGAGGGTGGGCTCCGGCCCCATCTGCCTACGTTACTGGAGGTTTCACTGAGATTCCAACAACTGCTTATGTGACCATCTATTTTCACTGTTGTTGACAGCGTTCTGCTATTTTGTGGGCATTTGAGTGCAAAGCTAGAAATGCTGCATTAGGAGCTGATAGTCAAATGTCATTTCCAACTTTATCCCCAGACTCAGTCTTTGTTTGGAATTCCAGAGCTTGCAAGATTCATGGGCATTGCAGACCCTGTTCCTGAATGACCCATGTGGTCCTACTGTGCTCATCACATGCAAGGGTTTCCTTGCAGGGCACTGTTCTACAACAAATACCCTAGAACAGTGGTTCTCAAACTTCAGTACACAGAAGCATCGCTTGGAGAGATGGTGTTAAAACCTTATCAGGCGGGCGGTGCCTGTGGCTCAACAGGGTAGGGCACCAGTCCCATATGCCAGAGGTGGCGGGTTCAAGCCCAGCCCTGGCCAAAACACACACACACACACACACACAAAAAAAAAAAAAAAAAACCTTATCAGGCTCCACCCCAAAGACTCTGATGGGGTGCAGGGTCTGCATTTTTCACAAACCACCACATGATGCATGCAGGTGGTCCAAGAAGGGCAGCACCAGAGGTATCTCCTCTAACATCATCAGATGTCAACTTTTCAGCTATCCCCTCTGCTAGCACCTCAAAGCCACAAATGGAAAGAAATAAAGAGAATCCTGCACCTATTGCAACTTCTGGAGCCGAGTTGTCTGCTGCAGCAAAACTAGAGAATGCGATACCTGCTCAGAATTTCTCATTACTAGTTAAAGAGACCCTGGCAAATGCCCTTTGACAAGAAATAGCACTTACGGGAATTCTACAGATGGATTTCTGCACATCTGAAGTGATACATTGGCCACACAATCCTTACTGGCATTGTTTGTAAATGCCCCCAATTGGAAATCACCTAAAGTTCTTCCCCAGAAGACTAGTTTAATAAATTATGAATTATCCATCCAATGGAATACTTCGCATCTATAAAAAAAAGTATAAGGAAGCTGTCTTTGTATTGATACTGAAAGATCTCTGAGATGTAGGGTGGGGAGGGAGTAATTGGAATGTATCTCAAGATCGGTACCACGTGAGCCCCTGCCAGTCAGCGAGGATGCCCAACAAAAAAAGAATAAATGTGGTCATGATACCATGCTGATGCTTACTAACCAAATATTACCAGGAGGAAAACAAGATGGAGAATAGGGGTTGGAGTTTGCCACTTTCACTAAGGAGGAGGTGGAAGAAAAATATTCCGGAAAGATACCCAGAGAAGGGGTGGGAAGAGAGTGGGCGACAGAAGCATAGAACAAGAAACCTGAAAACCATAGATGTGTTTGCATCTTTTTAATCAAGGATATATTATCAAAAAAAATTATACTTTAAAATGCTTTTTTTTTAATGTAAGAGATTTCTGAGGGGGAGAAGGCATATAATACACTGAAGGCTGGCATGATTAATTTTAGTTTCATGTTCCTTTTGAGACCCTGGGCTTTGGTAGTTCTGAAAATATTTCCATTGGTAAGTAGTTTGCTGAGGTAATGAGGTTAAGGTTAACCTACCCTGTCTATATTGGTAACTATGGTCTAATAAGCGACACTCAGGGCACTGACTGCTTCAGCCTTTGTAGAAAGTACCGGGGTTCTCAAACCTGGCTGCTGACTACCATCACCTAAAGAGCCTTTAATAAACACAGCCACTCTGGCCCCATTCCCAGATAGTCTGCTTTCATTGGTTTGAGGTCGTGCCAGGATACTGGGATTTTTAAAACTTCCCCAGGTTATCCCTAGGTCCAGTCACTATGACACCCTCCTGATTTGACAGGTCTGAGTTGAGTAAGATTTCAAATCTGTATATACAAGCATGTTCTCCAGGTGACCCTGTGTTTACCCAGGCTTGTGGCCAGGGGTTCCTGATGTACCTGCTGCATCCCCCAAGACCCCCTTCTTTCCTGGCCATGGCCACACTCAAATAAAGACTTCAGCATTTGCAAAGGCCAGGTTCCAAGAAGAAAAGCCAAATTTGTTTACATAAGAATTCCATTTTTGAAATGAAATCAAATATGTTTATTCCTGAGATTGTGGGTCATCTCCTATCACCCTGGCTTCTTCCCTGACTTCCCTCCCCACCCACCATCCCAAGGGTCTCCATCAGAAATCACACAGGCACACACCATCCTGGGTCTCCCACGCGCTCACATTCCACACTCTTGCATTCCCGCCACTGCCACCCTGGTAAGAAACAGACCGAGAGGAATGAGGCACACGTGTCAACGCTGACCGCTCCTAACCTGAAAAGGACAATGGCCTAGAGGTGTGAAAATTTCATAAGCTGAAAATATGAAAATATTTTATGGAATTGATTATTGTAACAAAGGCAAATGCACCTACTTGAGAGAGAGCAATTTCTAAGAATCAAAAAATAAAGAATATCTTCCTATTAAAGTAAAAAGTATCCCCTGAATGAGCCATTCTTAATGTAATCCCACGGGATCCCTCTGAAGATATACCCTGTCCCGTTCTAGCCAGCACAGCTAGGCTTGAACCTGACATTGCCTGAAGATGTTGGAGGAAGCTCCCAGGGAGCAAAGAAAGGGGAAATGAGAGCTTTTAATGTCCTAAAAACTGAAAAATTGGGTTTTTCCCCAATGCCTAAAAATCAACATGTCTCTTAAAAATGCCAGATGCTGTGAAAGGCAAATTATCCTTAGAGAGAGGCCCTGGCAGAATCCTCTTCACTCTACTGTGACCACTTAATCCCTTTTCTTTTTCTTTTTTTTGCAGTTTTTGGCCGGGGCTGGGTTTGAACCCACCACCTCCGGCATATGGGACTAGCGCCCTACTCCTTTGAGCCACAGGCGCCGCCCCACCTAATCCCATTTCTCTACACGTGACCTCGTTGGAGAAAGAGAAGCTTTTATACCCAAATGATAACAAACAGAACCAAGCAAGCCCAGGAAGGAAATCTTCCATTGCTCAAAGGGAAACCTCCATAAAAGGAAACAAGATGGGTGGATGGATGGACAAAGAGAGGGATGGATGAAGGATGGTGATGGATGAATGGATATCAGTTCACAAAACTCTCAAAGGTCTCTTACAAAACAGGTTATCATGCCAGACCTGAAGGTTTTCCTGCACAAAATGTTAATTTTCTGCTTAAAAAGATTTTTGCCAATCCTGCATGCTTTTTCACCTCATTTTCCTCTGAAATCTCTAAACCATGAAGCTTAACTATATTAGTTAAGATTCTTTTGGCTTCAATTAATAGAACAGCCAACCACATGCAACTTTAACAAAAAGGGTTTATCAATAAATCTCACCAATAATAATAATAAAGTCTGGAAGACTTTTCAGAGTTTGTATAAGTGACTTAAGGATGTCAGCCCTCTAGGTCAGTGTCACTGCAATTCTAGGCATCTGTTCATAGTCACAATGTGGCTGCCATAGCTCCAGCCATTATGTCCTCACCGAACAATGCCCAAGACAGGAAGAAAGTGTTGGGATGTTCTTTCCCACACAGCCAAAACTGGAACTGAGTCTCATGCCCACCCCTAGACCAACCACTGAAAAGGCAAGTAAAATTATCATGGGTCACTCATACTCTGTCCCCTGGGCACACTGCCATCAAACAAAACTAGAAACAAAAAGGAAATTGCTGTTGGATTGGCCATTAACAGTATCTGCTACAGCATATGTCCTCACTTCTAAATACCAGATACATAAAAGACCTCTTTCCAACAAAATTGCACCCTAATAATTCTCATAATTCATCCTCCAGAAAGATTCCCATAACCCTATTCCCTTTATTGCCAAATTTTCCACCTTCATCTTCTTAGTTTTTCTACTCACAGCACTTAAGATTTGCAAGAAACAGAAACCCACTAACTCTAGCTCAAGCAAAGGAAGAAGTTTGCCATAGGAAACAAAGTCTTTCACAGAAACCAGGGTCAGTAATGGCAGTTAGACTTCAATGTAGGATCGTCAGGAAATGAAGCATCCCCTTCTTGTATCTTCCTGGTTCACAGGACTGCTGAGCCTGCCTCACTCCTCTGTCTGCCTCTCTGCAGATAAGCTTTCTCGGCTTCTTGATGCACATGTAGCAGTTCCTGAGATGGCCATCCCTCTAGTCTGGTATTCAAAGAGGCTCCCTGGTGTCTCTGAAGGGTAAGTCCAAGTCCCCAGAGAGAAAGTCAGCACTTGGTCTGGTCAGGGATGGGCAGGAATGTCCAGTCACACAGCTCAAACACGGATGCCAGGGACCACCCCTTGGGTGGGGCCTGTCTGCCAAAAAGTAGGAAATGCACAAGGCTTTGAAGTCAACCTGAAGGGTCTATAAAGCTCTTTGTAGGAACTTCCCTGCTGTCCTTGGATATCGGTCTCCAACGCCTCCCAAGCCAGAAGGTCAGGGGTAGAAGGCAGCAGCCATCCCAGAGCCACCACTAGACTTGCACCTGCCTAGCACAGCTGGCAGGTCACATCTGGAGGGGAAGGAGGAAGCTGGTGCCGACAGGCAGTGCCGCACCTTCCCGGCATCTGCCCGCTCTCCTCCCTCCCCTCCACTCAGCCTCAGGTTGGCTCCTGCCCAGGCCTCTTCTCACACCCTCACCCCACCTGACGACACTCATCCCAGCACTCAGAGCTCCACCCTGGGCTCCTCTTTGCCAAAATGCTTTCCCACACAGGGGTCCCTGTCTTCCAGCTCACTCTCCACGCACATGTCTACCTCAGAAGTGAGCTCAGTCTATTTTAAACTCCTGTAGCTGTCTGCCATCTGTCTCGTCTGGAGGCCTCCCGCTCTACTGAGAGGAGAATAGAACTGAAGTTGGAAAAACGGAAACGGAAGTCTGGTTCTGAGCCCACCTAAAGCTCTCCCTCTAACTCGGGTCATCAATGACATCCCTCGTGGACTCAATAAGGAAAACTCCCCTTTGGTTAGTTTCTGGGGCTGCTGGGAGCATTGGAGAAGATGAAGGATTAAAAAAGAGTGGCACAGCAAGGTCTTTGAGGATGTCTTTGCTGACCCCTCACCACTGCTGGGTGCCATTCGGGAACCAATTGCTTCCTTTACAGACACTCCCAGGGCTGGGTCCATCTTTGGCACTGATGCTTGGAAATGGTTACCATGGCAATCGGCTCTTGTCGCCTGCTTTCTGAGTGATCCTAAGCAAGTCGTCAATTTCTGTGAGCTTCAGATTCCTCAGCGAAGATATTGACACAGTAATATCTGAAGATATTGACACAGTGCTGCTCCCCATCTGACAGTGGAAGAATTTAATAAACTCAGTGCTAATCAACAATAACAAAAATAATATTAAATGTCTCCCTGTCAGGTGTTGTGCTAAGAGCTTTATCTGTACTGATCACAACCACCCTAAGGCTCGTAGTAAGAATTAAATGTTTACTTTGGGGACATCACAACATTAATAAGTTAGAAGGAAGAAATCTAGAACAACAGACATTGGAACCTGAATTTAACTTCTTTCCTAGAATCTACGGGAATGCTCTTCAGAAGAGTAACTCTTCTGAAGGGCATGATGGCTCACACCTGTGAACCTAGCACTCTGGAAGGCCGAGGCAGAAGTGTATCACTTGAGGTTAGGAGTTCGAGATCAGTCTGAGCTAGAATGAGAACTCATCTCTACTAAAAATAGAAAAAATTAGTCGGGTGTGGTGGCACATGCCTATAATCCCAGCTGCTCAGGAGGCTGAGCCAGGTAGATGGCTTGAGCCCAGGAGTTGGAGTTTGCAGTGAGCTATGATGACACCACTGCAACCCACCCAGAATGACAGAGCAAGAATCTGTCTCACACACACACACACAAAAGAGCAACTCCATAAATTCAGGTGGGGGAAAAAATAAAACTAACCTGAGAGCCTGCACATCCACATAAGTACGGCTGCCTGGGAGAGTGGACCCATCACATGCCCCTCCAATCCTAACATCTTTTCTCAAGGTATTATCTTCCCCCAGATGAAAGCTTCCCACATCCAAAAGACACCAGCTGGCTGGAAGACAGCTGTCTTTCCATGTTAAGCAGAGTTACTAGGAGGTTTAATAATCACTTGAGTCTCCACAAATCCCATTTCTACCATAACAGATGGTAGATAGAAGCATTATACGTGCATAAAGTTACAGAAGATTTTTAGGGGGCCCCAGGGGGAAAGTCACATTTTACAGCAGGATGTTCCCACCACCTTGTCAGTTCTCTTCTCCTCCCCACCTCCCTCCTGGATGGTTTTAGGAACCCCCAAGATCTTCTTCCATTTTGCTGAGCAGTTGACCTCTCCTCTCTGAAACCCAGGCACTAGAAGAAAGGGAATTTGATCTTCTCTCTGAGGTTTTACCAAAGTATCAAAGTATTCTTCCAGACCCCCCTAAGAAAACAAACTCCTTCCTCCCTCCCTCCCTCCCTCCCTCCTTCTCTTCCTCCCTTCCTTCTTTCCTTTTACATAGGGTCTCACTCTGTTGCTCAGACTACATTGCAGTGGTACAATCATAGCTCACTACTGCCTCATACTCCTGGGCTCTAGGGAACTTCCTGCCTTAGCCTCCCAAGCAGCTGGAACTACAGGTGCAGATCATCACACCCAGCTAACTTTTTCTTGTTTTGTTGGGGGGGGGGTGTTTATTTTTTTGTTGTTGTTGTTGATGTTTGTGTGTGTGTGTTTGTAGAGACACGTTCTTGGTACATTGCCCAGGCCATTCTCAAGCTCCTGGCCTCAAGCAACCCTCCTGCCTCAGCCTCCCAAAGTGCTGGGATTATAGACATGAGATCCCTTTCCAGGAAAGACACTGGTGCAATTCATGATTTGTTCAAGAAATATTTGTTCAGCATCCATTACAGGCCAGACAAACCATCCTGGGCTCTGAGGACTCAGAAGTGAACAGTTGTTAAGATCCTATTGTAATCTCTGTGTTGTTACAGGGATGATTATGTATAAAGTATTACTATGTTAACATGTATTCAGAGACTGCCATATTCCAGATGCCACTGAGAATTTTCTTCACATTATTTTACTTCATTACTCACAACTCTCCATAAGATATTTCATTCCTATTTGACAGATGAGAAAACTGAGGGACAGATGAGAAAACTGAGGCTCAGAGAGGTTAATGGTCTACCCAAGACCACACAGCGAGGAATCAACAGGGTTCAAACCCAAATCCAGGTCTGGCTCAAGATCATGCTTTTAGCCAGCACACTCGGGAGGCTACATTAGCTTCTAGTTTCTAATTGTTCAGTAACACCCCCTGCCTGCTTAAAGGACCCCAAACTCTGTAGCATAGCTTTCAAAATTCTCTATTTCCTACTACAACTTCCAACATATGTCCTTTAGACCCCTCAGAATAGTGACATGGTGAACAACTAACTTTTCCTGAAAACATCTCTTACAGTTTCTCTCCCCTGGGCCATCCCTGTGCAGCACTCCCTTAAACTGATCTGTACCCCCTTTCCAAAACTCCATTCTGAAACTCCAGCGCCACCTGACAAGTATATCCTTAAACACTAGATACAAAAGTCATCTCTTCCAGGAAGCCCTCTGCAGCCCCCCTAACAGAGGTACATTTCCAGTGGGTCCCTGTTGCCCACTGCCCTCCTTTTTCTACCTCATCCCCAGACCCTAGTGTCTCTTGTACATTATAGGCAGTCTGTCTCCCATTCATCTGAGGAGCCCTCACAACACACACTCCACAGTGCCTTGCATAAACTCTTGCTCAATAAACATTTTCAGCAATAACTCTGTGTGTTCTTTCATTTCTACACGTATCAACAATATTTCCAAAGCCAGGATCCCCAGCCTGGGGTCCCTTTCTCCTCTTGCCTAAGTTTATATGATCTTTTAGGGAAACCTCACCACATGCCACAACCATAATTCCCATTAGTATGCAGCTGAGGCCTAAACAGCTGACTCCCAAATCTCTGTCCTGATCCCAGATCCATGCCCTAAGCCCAGGTGTGGATATCCACATACCGACTGGTCTGTGCCACTTGGACATCAACTACACATCTAAAAGGGGAACTCAGTCTTCCTTCAAAACATGTGCCTCTCCTGTGGTTCCATCTCAGTCAAAAGCACCACCAACCCACCCAGCACCCAAGCCCAAAACCTGGGAGCCATCCCCAACTCTCTTACATTCCTCCCACACCAAATCAATCACCAAGTTCTCTCAAAAACACTCCCTAAATATCTCTCAAATCTTCCAGCCACCTCTCTCCTTCTTCACTGCCACGGGGGCACCCTCAAGTCCTGCCCAGATGACGATGCCACTGCCTCCTAAGCCGAGTGCCCTCCTCTAGCCTTGCCACATTGAAATCCATTTCCACCTGCAGCCAGTTGTGGGTTCTCAAGGCAAGCCTGATCGCGCGATGCTTAAAAAGGAGAAAAGACTCTGTACTCTTAGAAAAAAATCTATACTCTAATGACACACATGAGACCTCTGTGATGGAGTTCCTGACTTCCTTTTCTCTGGGCCCGTCCGGAACCACATCCCCCATCCTACAAATACACAAACACAGATGCTCGGATGCAGCCATGCCAAACTGATTTGGTTCTCCAATCCTCCCACACCTTTGCATATGCTATTTTCTCCTCCTGAGACCCCCTTCCCCTTCTTTTCACAACATCCTTTTTTTAGTTAAACCTATCATCCTTTAGGCTGGACTTTGACTTCATGTAGTACTAGAAGCCTTCCTGATGCCCTCAATTAGATGCCCCAGCTCTGTGCCCCTGGGCACCCTGCACTTACAGCCGACACAGCATGTATCTCACTATACAGGCACCTGCGTGGTTATTTGTCTGCATTCTTTCCCAGACAATGATTTTTGGAATGGCAGAAGCTGTGCCTATTACCTTCACTGTTGGGCATCTCACCACCATCACCATGCACTGCAGGTATTCAATAAATAATTTAATGGATTCATAAATCAACTAATGTATACGTATGTCAATGCTTTTGAGAAAATTTAATTAAAATCATCTGGCAGGGCAATTTTTTGAAGCCTGGGAGCTGCCAGGTGGACTGAGATCCTTTGCTTAAATTTTTAAGAAGGCTTCAGGTTTGGAAGAGAGATGTGATCATCTCAGACAGAGGGACACTAGGCTTTAGCACTGTAAAGCAGACAAGACATTTGTCCTTGGCCCTCCACTAGGAAGGGGCGGGGTGGGGGGTGCGAGCTCCCTGTCTATATAATGTGGTTCATGACAAAAGAGTCAGGCCTAGAAAGAGAGTGACCACCCATGGCCACAGATGCCCAGTGGCCAGCCAGGTCTGAGAGTGCCCTGAGGGTAAGACCTGCAGGATGAAAAGGGGAAGGGCTACGTCTTCTGGGGCAGTCATCTACTAAGAAGTTATCAGGGCAGAGGATGGGGACCCCAATTTAAGGCACCCCAGGCAAGATTTTACAGGGAGAAACAGTCAAAAGGGAATAATTCTAATACTTTCCTATTTTTGCCTCTTTTCATCCTATTCTCTTTTCCTCCATCTCTCAACATCCTTCTTGGAGCTGAGCTCCATTCTTCCTCTACCGACGGCTTAGGATACAGAGGTCAATTGGAAAGCGGTTAAATGACAGAACAGACTAAATAATGATCAGAGGTTGATCTAGAAGTCTTTACCCAATGGGCTGCAGTAGGGTTCTCTCCCTAGGTCTCAGCCTATTAAATAGTTTTACCAGATTAAATGAGTAGATAACATGGAACTGGGTGGGTATAAGGAATCTTTTGGAGAGGATTTGTCATTCTTTTTCATTGACAAGCTAAAATTGTCTGTATTTATGGTGTTTAGCATGATGTTATATGTATACATTGTAGAATGGCTAAATCAAGCTATTTAACACATGCATTACCACACATACTTATTTTTTGTAGAGAGAACACTTAAAACTTACTCTTTTAGGGCAGCGCCTGTGGCTCAAAAGAGTAGGGCACCAGCCCCATATGCCAAAGGTGGTGGGTTCAAACCCAGCCCTGGCCAAAAAACAAAACAAACCCTACTCTTTTAATAATTTTCTCGTGTATACAATATATTATTAACTAGAGTCATATCTCATGGAGCCTTTGAATTTTAGAATCAGGATCTAAAGATATCTTGGTTTATCAGGAAGGGACTAAACAAAAAATGAATATTAGAGCCTTATGTTTGGATATCTAAAAAAATTAATTATATGTCCCTAGAGGAAATAGAAATTAGAGGGTTAACAAGTGGAACACAGAAATACAGAAGTTCAGGTGTGATATAGTCATGAGATCAAATATTCTGATTCCCCCCTTCTTCCCAAGTATTACATACAGCAGTGCAATATCTGCCCAACTCCCTTTGAAGTTAGGCTTGGCCGTGTTCTTGCTTGGACCAATGATATGTGTGACCAGTACCTACAGGGAGAGCTTTAAGAGTCAGTACAAGACTCGCCAAGGTCCCTTTTCTTCCACCGATGATTATGGAAGGATGCTTCAAGTTGGTATGCTACCACAGATGGGATAGATCACTTTTGTGACAACTATGAGCAGCCTCTCCCCTACATACTCACCCTTGCCAAACCATGTTGATCATAGTTGGGGCTAGAAATAACGTCTGGAAATAAAGAGATGCCAACATTATCCAGCTCAATATTAGGATAAACCCTGTCATTATTAGAGCTGACCAAACATACCACTTTCAGAGTACTATAACCACTAAAGATTGGACAGTTGCCTGTGGTGTGCTATGAAGGGAATTTAAGCATTAGATTATACAGTAAGTATTCACCTAACCTTCTTTTAATAGCAATACCAAATATACTTCTGAAGAACTATCCTTTTCCCATTCCTTATCCATGTAATTCAGGTAGTGTTAATTCCATCCTCAACTCCACGGGTAGACAAGGCTGGCCAATTAGAGTAGGTGCTTTCTCACTGGCCCTGGTAGCCAATTCAGAGACAGAGAGATGTAATAAAAGAGAGACTGCATGGACTTGAACCCAGAGGAAATGAGAGTAGAACTTCCACAGCCATCTTGCCATGATGAGGGGGAAGGTCTTCTACCTAAGAATGAAGCCATTATTGAAGAAGTAGAGATAGACTAAGAGAAACCATGCTCTTACCAGGACCATGTGCCCCTGGATCAGACTATACCTGAAGGCAGCTACCTTGGCTTGCTTTTCAGTTATCCAAAGCAATGAATTCCCTTCTGAAGTAAGCTAGTTTGAGTTTTCCATAACCTGGAACCAACATTCCTATCTCATACAAAGGGTATCTGAAATAAATGGATTTTAAAGTTCATTCCAAATCTGAGATTTTAAGATTCAAATGTCAGCATTAACAAGCTACCTTTAGCATTAAAATGTGTAGGTAGCCAGGAGCAAAAAAAAAGGGGGGGGGGGATAATTTTAAAGACAAGGCAGATCTATTAATATCAGTCAAGTTGTCAGAAATCTAAACTGTGTCTGTCAATACTAGCTACCTAAAATAAATGAATAAATGACTACCCTCTGAATATTAGCCAGTGTATGTAGCCCATGTTGACATAAGCCATCATTCCACCTGTGCAACCATAACTGTAAATCAAACTTGATCCCTCCATAAAGCACAGCATTCAGTTATGGTAGCAGCAATCACCAGGGCTAAAGCCCTGATGCAAGAGTAGTTTGCTCTTTTCCTTTTTAAAAATGTTTTGTGAAAGCAAAAGTATCATTTAGAGAAAATGTAACTGATATTCCTGCAGAGATAGTGCTGTAATGACCACCACAGTCAGGTATATCTTTCAGTATCGACCTTTTTCAAACTGTATCATAGCCCTTTCACATGCCTTCATCACATCAAGATTTAACTAAAGTGGCCTCAATCCTGGGAACCAAGAGTGAGAACCAGTTCTACCTGCCGGCTACAGCTTCACTGCTCTGTCCCAAAGAGAAATTTGAATTCTGTGGATAGTCCCCAACTGTGTCAAAGTGAATGACGCCCAGACCTCCGTAAGAACTGCACTGCGATCACGATCAGTACCCAGACCTCCTGAAGAGCTGCGGATGATCAGCACCCAGACCTCCATAAGACCTGCACAAGATCAGCCATCCGTGCCCACCCGGACCCTGGTAAGAGCTACGCCAGCTGGGCCTCCACAACCCCTGACCAGGAACTCCGGGAGCAGTGCAACCCCGCGTCCTCCCTCCTGCACCCTCCCTGCCTCCACACTGGACTGCTCATCTAGCCAGGGACTGCAGTAGCCTCGTGCCTTCCTGAGCTCTCCTTGCCTCTAGGAAGAGCGATTCTCCTGGCCAGAGACTGCTGGAGCCTTGGGCCCTCTGGGCCAAAGTCACTGGGCGCCAGGCACTCCCAGAACTGTGTGCACCACCCCCCGCCCTGTTGCTGGATCCGGGTGTGGGAGCTGCTCCCACAACGAGAACTCCCTGGCTGGGGCAGCCCCAGATGAGCTACACAGGGTCACTTCCTACAAAGATCCAGCAACAATAGAGTGATCCCGCTGGGGTCTAATCTTGGAGAGACACCTCCCCACCTCTGAGGACGGCCAGAGGCAATGGTGAAAAACAATCATGAGGCAAAATCAAGGGAAAAACTCTGGCAATATGAATAATCAGAGTAGATCAACCAAAGATCAATGGGGCAGACACAGCACAAGATCCCATGCACAAACATATAGCTGAGATGTCAGAAATCAAATTCAGAATCTGGATAGGAAATAAGATCAAACTAGAATTCCAAGCAGTAACCCAAAAGATATCTCAAGAATTCAACAAAATCAAAGACCAAATGACCAAAGATTTTGACACATTGAGACAAGAAGTTGCAGCCCACAAAGATCTGAGAAACACAGTAGAATCTCTCAGTAACAGAATGGAGCAAGCAGAAGAAAGGATTTCTCACATTGAAGATAAAGTTTTCGAACATTCCCAAACTCTCCAAGAAGAAGAGAAATGGAGGACAAAAACAGATCACTCTCTCAGAGAGCTCTGGGATAATTCAAAGAAAACCAATATTCATCTTATAGGGATCCCCGAAAGCGACGAAGTGGCTTCACAAGGCACAGAGTCTCCTCTCACGAGATTATGAAAGAGAACTTTCCACACATGCCAAGAGATTCTGAAATTCAGATAGCAGACAGTTTAAGAACTCCAGCACGACTCAACCCAAATAAGACATCCCCCAGACACATCATAATCAATTTCACTAAAGTTAATATGATGGAGAAAATTCTGAAAGCAGCCAGACGAAAGAAAACCATCACCTACAAAGGCAAGAATATTACAATAACTGCAGAACTCTCTGCTGAAAACTTTCAAGCTAGAAGAAGATGGTCATCAACTTTTAATCTCCTAAAACAAAATAACTTTCAACCCAGGATCCTGTACCCAGCTAAAGTGAGTTCCATTTATGACGGAGAAATTAAATACTTTAATGACATTCACATGTTGAAGAAATTTGCCATAACTAAACCAGCTCTCCAGGATATTCTCAGACCTATCCTCCATAAAGACCAGTGTAATCCTCCACCACAAAAGTAAACCCACCCAGAAACTTTTGATCAAATTCCAACTTTAACAGTCACAAAAGGATTAAACATGTCCACCGGACCCTCAAAACGCTTATCAATATTGTCAACTAATATGAATGGTTTAAATTGTCCTCTAAAGAGGCACAGACTGGCTGACTGGATAAAAAAACTCAAGCCCGATATCTGCTGCATACTAGAATCTCATCTTACATTAAAAGACAAATATAGACTCAAGGTGAAGGGATGGTCATCTATACTCCAGGCAAATGGAAAGCAGAAAAAAGCAGGTGTTGCAATCCTATTTGCATATACAATAGGCTTTAAACCAACCGAAATAAGGAAGGATAAAGATGGACACTTCATATTTGTTAAAGGTAATACTCATTATGATGAGATTTCAATTATTAATATTTATGCACCCAACCAGAATGCATCTCAATTTATAAGAGAAACTCTAACAGACATAACAACTTGATTTCCTCCAGTTCCACAGTAGTTGGAGATTTTAACACCCCTCTAGCAATGCTGGATAGATCCTCCAAAAAGAACCTAAGTAAAGAAATTTTAGATTTAAATTTAACCATTCAACATCTGGACTTAACGGACATCTACAGAACATTTCATCCCAAAAAAAACATTCTTCTCATCAGCCCACGGAACATAATCCAAAATCGACCACATCCTAGGCCACAAATCTAACCTCAGCAAATTTTTAAAAATAGAAATTATTCCTTGCATTTTCTCAGACCATCATGGAATAAAAGTTGAACTCAATAACAACAGGAATCTGCATACCCATACAAGAACATGAAGCTAAAGAACTTTATGCTGAAGGATAGATGGTTATAGACGAGATTAAGAAGGTAACCGCCAAATTTTTGGAACAAAACAACAATGAAGACACGAATTTTCAGAACCTCTGGGATACTGCAAAGGCAGTCCTAAGAGGGAAATTTATAGCACTGCAAGCCTTCCTCAAGAAAACAGAAAGAGAGGAAGTTAATAACTTAATGGGACATCTCAAGCAACTGGAGAAGGAAGAACATTCCAACCCCAAACCCAGCAGAAAAAAAGAAATAACTAAAATCAGAGCAGAATTAAATGAAATTGAAAACAAAAGAATTATACAACAGCTCAATAAATCCAAAAGTTGGTTTTTTTAAAAGATCAATAAAATAGATAAACCTTTGGCTAACCTAACCAGGAAAAAAAAGTAAAATCTCTAATTTCATCAATCAGAAATGGTAATGATGAAATAACAACAGACCCCTCAGAAATTCAAAAAATCCTTAACTAATATTACAAGAAACTCTACTCTCAGAAATATGAAAATATGAAAGAAATTGACTAATACTTGGAAGTACGCCACCTACCAAGACTTAGCCAGAACGAAGTGGTAATGTTGAACAGGCCTATATCAAGTTCTGAAATAGCATCACCTATACAAAATCTCCCTAAAAAGAAAAGTCCGGACCAGATGGTTTTATGTCAGAATTCTACCAAACCTTTAAAGAAGAACTAGTACTTATACTACTAAACCTCTTCCAAAATATAGAAAAAGAAGGAATATTACCCACCACATTCTACAAAGCAAACATCACCTGATCCCCAAACCAGGGAAAGACCCAACAAGAAAAGAAAATTATAGACCAATATCACTAATGAATACTGATGCAAAAATACTCAATAAGATCCTTACAAACAGAATCCAACAACACATCAAAAAAATTATACACCATGACCAAGTGGGATTTATCCCAGGGTCTCAAGGCTGCTTCAACATACGTAAATCTATAAATGTAATTCAGCACATAAACAAACTAAAAAATAAAGATCATATGATTCTTTCAATTGATGCAGAAAAAGCTTTTGATAATATCCAGCATCACTTCATGATCAGAACACATAAGAAAATCGGTATAAAAGGGACATTTCTTAAACTAATAGAGGCCATCTACAGCAAACCCACAGCCAATATCGTATTGAATGGAGTTAAATTGAAATCATTCCCACTTAGATCAGGAACCAGGCAAGGTTGCCCATTGTCTCCATTGCTCATTAATATTGTAATGGAAGTTTTAGCCATTGCAATTAGGGAAGAAAAGGTGATCAAGGGTATCCACATAGGGTCAGAAGAGATCAAACTTTCACTCTTCGCAGATGATATAATCGTATATCTGGAAAACACTGTGGATTCTACTACAAAACTTTTAGAAGTGATCAAGGTATATAGCAATGTCTCAGGCTACAAAATCAACACCCATAAGTCTGTAGCCTTTATATATACCAACAAAAACCAAGCTAAAAAATAGTCACGGACTCTATTCCTTTCACAGTAGTGCAAAAGAAGATGAAATGCTGGGAGTATACTTAACAAAGGACGTGAAAGATCTCTATAAAGAGAACTATGAAACTTTAAGAAAAGAAATAGCTGAAGATGGGTGGCGCCTGTGGCTCAGTCGGTAGGGCGCCGGCCCCATATACCGAGGGTGGTGGGTTCAAACCCGACCCCGGCTGAACTGCAACCAAAAAAAAAAAATAGCCGGGCGTTGTGGCGGGCGCCTGTAGTCCCAGCTACTCGGGAGGCTGAGGCAAGAGAATCGCTTAAGCCCAGGAGTTGGAGGTTGCTGTGTGCTGTGTGAGGCCACGGCACTCTACCAAGGGCCATAAAGTGAGACTCTGTCTCTACAAAAAAAAAAAAAAGAAAAATCATACTATAAAGAAATAGCTGAAGATGTTAACAAATGGAAAAACATACCATGCTCATGGCTGGGAAGCATCAACATTGTTAAAATGTCTATACTACTCAAAGAAATATATAATTTTAATGCAATACCTATTAAAGCTCCATTGTCATATTTTAAAGACCTTGAAAAAATAATACTTCATTTTATATGGAATCAGAAAAAACCTCGAATAGCCAAAACGTAACTCAGCAATAAAAACAAAGCAGGAGGAATCACGCTACCAGACCTGAGATTGTACTATAAATCGATAGTGATCAAAACAGCATGGTACTGTCACAAAAACAGAGAAGTAGACATCTGGAACAGAATAGAGAACCAAGAGATGAATCCAGCTACTTACCGTTATTTGACCTTTGACAAGCCAATTTAAAACATTCAGTGGGGAAAAGATTCCTTATTTAACAAATGGTGCTGGGTAAACTGGCTGGCGACCTATAAAAGATTGAAACTGGACCCACACCTTTCACCATTAACTAAGATAGACTCTCACTGGATAAAAGATTTAAACTATAAAAATATTTGAAGAAAGTGCAGGGAAAACTCTTGAAGGAATCAGCCTGGGCGAATATTTTATGAGGAGGACTCCCCAGGCAACTGAAGCAGTATCAAAAATACATTACTGGGACCTGATCAAACTAAAAAGCTTCTGCACAGCCAAGAACATAGTAAGTAAAGCAAAAAGACAGCCCTCAGAATGGGAGAAAATATTTGCAGGTTATACCTCCAATAAAGATTTAATAACCAGAATCCACAGAGAACTCAAACGTATTAGCAAGAAAAGAACACATGATCCCATCTCAAGGTGGGCAAAGGACTTGAAGAAAAACTTCTCTAAAGAAAACAGACACACGATCTACAAACAAATGAAAAAAAGCTCATCATCCTTAATCATCAGAGAAATGCAAATCAAAACTACTTTGAGATATCACCTAACCCTAGTAAGAGTAGCCCGCATAACAAAATCCCAAAACCAGAGATGTTGGTGTGGATGTGGAGAAAAGGGCACACTTCTACACTGCTGGTGGGAATGTACACGAATACGTTCCTTCTGGAAGGATGTTTGGAGAATACTTAGAGATCTAAAAATAGACCTGCCATTCGATCCTATAATTCCTTTACTAGGTATATACCCAGAAGACCAAAAATCACAATATAACAAAGACATCTGTACCAGAATGTTTATTGCAGCCCAATTCATAATTGCTAAGTCATGGAAGAAGCCCAAGTGCCCATTGATGCATGAATGGACTAGCAAATTGTGGTACATGTATACCATGGAATATTATGCAGCCTTAAAGAAAGATGGAGACTTTACCTCTTTCATGTTTACATGAATGGAGCTAGAACATATTCTTCTTAGCAGAGTATCTCAGGAATGGAAGAAAAAGTATCCAATGTACTCAGTCCTACTATGAAGCTAATTTATAGCTTTCACATGAAGGCTATAACCCAACTATAGCACAAGAATATGGGGAAAGGGCCAAGGGAGGGGAAAGGAGGGTGAGGTGAGAGTAGAGGGAGGGTAATGGGTGAGGCCACACCTATGGTGCATCTTAGAATGGGTACAGGCGAAACTTACTAAATGCAGATTACAAATGTCTACATACAACAACTAAGAAAATGCTATGAAGGCTACATTGAACAGTTCAATGAGATTATTTCAGATTGTATATAAAATCTGCACATTGTACCCTTTGATTGCACTAATGTACATAGCTATGATTTAACAATAAAAATAAAAATAATAATTTAAAAAATAAATAAATAATAAAAGATTGTTCATCTGAAATTCAAATTAAAAAAAAAGATTTAACTAAAGTAATTCTGCTATATAAAGTTGGCATATATTCTAAAAAAATTTTGAATAGAGTGCTGGTGCCAGTGGCTCAAATGAGTAGGACACCGGCTCCATATACCAGAGGTGGTGGGTTCAAACCCGGCCCGAGTCAAAAACTGCAAAAAACAAAAATTTTTTTTTAATGGAGTACAGATAAGGTGTTACGGGAGTGCTAGCCTGTGGACATCTTTTGTTTGGTCCATACCACGTCTCAAAAAAATATACGCAAAATTTTGCACAAAATCCAGATACCTAGATTCCCTTGAAAAAGCAGAAGAGCTGGCAGCCTAGCATCATGTGTGTATTCCAATAGAGTAAAAATTACCACTGGGTGCCCCTCTAAACAAGGCGCTCCCTCTTCCTGACTCCTGTCATCACCATGGTTTCATACCCACCCTCTTCACCCATTTAGGTTCCCTGCCTCCCTCCTGCAGGATTGAGATTGCAACCCTTTTTCATTTCTATAAATGTCCACAGACAAATATTAAGATGACATTTTTATCAGCCAATTTTTTTTGCACATTGGAATTCCATGTTTTCATTATCTTGCCATAGTGATCTATGCATCATAACAATACATATGGGTCAGTTATTAGCTGTAAACTTGCACGCCTCCAAGCCTTTGCTCATTCTGTTCCCTGCCTACCCTGGCTCTTGCCCTAAATCTTTGCTGATTGGGACCCCAACACATCCTGCAAGATTCAACCCAAATGTCACCTTCTTTCAAAGCCTGCCTGGATGCTCACCCCAGGATTGTAATTCAGAGTGAATGGTTCATATCCCGGCATCATCCGTGATAAGCATCTTAGTCGTTATGGCTTCCCATTTTGTATTATAGTTTATAAGGAACAGGCTGTCTCCTCATGAGGCCAAAAGCTCTTCAAGGAAAAGGACTAAGTCCTCAGGACCTGAATGGTAACTTAATCACTCACAAGGTGCCAGCATTTTACTTGCCTACTCTCATTTAAACCCCACACAACCCCTGTAAGGTGGTGCTATTAATCAGAGATGAGAAAGCTGAGATCTGGAGAGACTCCAAGTCCCAAGGTAGTTTTCTTTCTTTTTTTTTTTTTTGTAGAGACAGAGTTTCACTTTATCGCCCTCGGTAGAGTGCCGTGGCGTCACACAGCTCACAACAACCTCCAACTCCTGGGCTTAGGTGATTCGCCTGCCTCAGCCTCCAGAGTAGCTGGGACTACAGGCGCCTGCCACAACACCCGGCTATTATTTTTTTGTTGTTGTTGTTGTTGTTGCAGTTTGGCCAGGGCCAGGTTTGAACCCACCACCCTCGGTATATGGGGCTGGCGCCCCAAAGGTAACAGCATCTGTTGGGTAGACGAGACCACTTCCGTGAAGCAACTTCCCCCAATCTGCAGGACTCTTGAAGGACTGCTTTTCCGTCTCCCCTCCCCCTTCCCTAGGCTCTGACCCAGCCCTGCGCAGCCTGCAGTGGGCTGTCTCACCCACTCCTCTCCCCGAACACCACCCTGAACTCCCACACACCTCCTGACAGGGAAGCTGGGTAACCTTCCCTCTCACTTGAGCCTTTCCAGGGCTCTGCTTCCCTCTGAAATTACATTAAATTGTTCCATTAGTGTCAAAAAGGAAGATACATGATACTTTATGAATTGCCTTTTTTAAAGAAAGTAATCTTCAGAACTGTACTCACACTGACTGCTTCCAGAAAGTTGGAGGTTATCTGGGGGCAGAATTTATTTGTAGAAAATCACAAAATCGGTCTAGATGCCAGAATTTATTCCACTTAGCTTGCCTGAATCGATGCAGACGTGATAATGCAAAATCATGGAAATCCACTTCAACAGACGGTTCTCCAAAGAAGATATACAAATGGCCAAAAAGCACATGAAAAGATGCTCAACATCACTCAATAGCAAAATGCAAATCAAAACCACAATGAGATACTACCTCATACCCATTGGATGGCTACTATCAAAAAAAGAGGAAACCCAAATGATAACAAGCATTGGTGATGATGTAGAAAAACTGGAACCCTTGTACACTGCTGATGGGAATGCAAAATGGTGCAGCCGCTGTGATAAACAGTATGGTGGTTATTCAAATAATTAAAAATGGAATTATCATATGATCCAGAAATGTCACTTCTGGGTATACATCCAAAGGACCCCAAATCAAGTTCATGAAGAGATATTTGTATACCTTCATAGCAGTATTATCCACACTACTCAAACAAGAAAAGCAACCCAACCATCCATTGAGAGATGAATGGATAAGCAAAACACAGTGTATATGTGAACTGGAATGCATAGCTTAATAACAGAGGAAATTCTGACACATGCTATAGCATGAATGGACCTTGGAGAAATTATGCTAATTGAAGTAAACAAATCACAAAAGGACAAATGCCATACAATTCCACTTATATGAGCTACCTAGAGTATTCAAATTCTGAGACTGATGGTAGAATGATGGTTGCCAAGGGCTGGAGGAAAGGGGGAATGGAGAATTATTGTTCAAAAGGTATAGAGTTTTTTAATGAAAGATGAAAAAGTTCTGGAGAGCTATTGCACAACAATGTGAATATACTTAAATCTATAGGACTGTGCACTTTTAAAATGTTAGAATGGTAAAGTTACGTTCTGTGCATTTTATCACAATTTTAAAAAATTGTGGAAGTTAACAAATGTCCTGTCTTTAAGGTCCAGGAAAGACCTTTGGGAGAATTTCTTCTATGCTCTATGGAGTAGAGGGCATGGGTTGGAGTTGAGGGAGGGTTGAAGACAAGCTGTTGGGAGGAAACTAATACTCCCAAGAAGTCTCTGTTCCAAATTCCAAAACCTATGAGGTGAGAAATCTTGTAGACATTTCTGCAGCCCTGACTCTGCACATGATGAAGGACGCATGCTAAGGGGAGCAGAGGCACAGCCAAGGAACATGAGGCCGGCCAGAGAGATGCTGGCTGCTCGGTCAGCTTTGAGCCCATGAGGCAGCGAGGGAGGGGCTGCTTCTGAGAGACAGATGAAGAGAGCCATGAAAATAAGGCTGCCCCTCCATCTGAGTTTCCTCTCTCCCCTGCCACTTCTGGTATCAAAGCCGCCAGAGCAGATTTCTAGAGATCTAAACTCTCCCTTCTCCTTCTGTCAGTGACTGAAAAAAATGAAAAGAAAAATGTCTGAACTCTGGCAAAATCCATCCTCGTGGTCACTATTAGACAAGCCTAGATGCTTTCTCTAAGGAATAGGAAAACCACAAAATAAAAAACCTTGCACATTCATTCACTCAAGTATTTATTATTGCCTGTTAACAAATCAGATGCAATCCCTGCCTGATGGTGAAAACATAATAAACTACTAAAAAATAATAATTAACATGTGTAGAAACTGCTGTGAAAGAAACAAGTTTGTCACAGTGATGAGGACTAAGGGGAGACCTTCTGTGGCAGATCTGTCTTGAGCACCCGATGCCCATCCTCCCTTCCCCCTTACTAATAGAATCCTGATACTTTCTCAAAGTCACAATGTTCCCAGATAAAAATTTTCAACTCCCAGCCTCACCTTCTGTCTCAGTCAATAAAATAGAGATGGATTCCCTGGGAAGAGCATTACTCTCTTCTTGAAGAAAAAGGAAAGAGTTTAGGCCATCCCATATTCTTCTTAAGTGGAAAGTAGATCAAATGCTTAAGAGATTCTGCAGCAACCTTGTGACCATGAGAAATAAAACTACCTGTAAGGCTGGTAGAAGAGGAGGATCAAAGAAACCTGAGCCTTCAGTGACATTACTTAGTGCCCCAAAGTTCTACTTTACCTATATTCATCTGCCTTTTTTTTTCTTTTTGCTCAATTCTATTTTCTGCAGTAATAACATGTTGCCTATGTAATAAGGAAAACAAATACAATAGACTCCATTTTGAAATATATATATATACATGGTTATATAGCAGAAATCATGAAAATTGATTCAGAAACTCTATCCAGGATTTTTGTCAGACTCCAAAAATTTTTGGAAGTTTTTCCCCACCTTCTTCTGTGACTCTGTTCTAACATGATCCTTAGTATCCAAAGCATTTTCCCAAATGTATAGCATCTTTCCAAATGTGTTTGTAAGTAATATAATTTGGTTTAGGATGCATCCTAGGAAACATTCCAAAAGTAATAGAGCTACAGTTCCCTTATTCCAGAAACTTCCTTTCCCCCTGGATCTCAGGAACTTATAACCCTCACATCACAATGTGGTCAAGGCTGAAAATATATATTTGATGGATAATGCAGTTACGTGACTCTGAACAAAAACATGTGAATTTAAACAACAAAATGAATGTTTCACCTTAAAAATAGTCACCTTGAGCTGGGTACAGTGGCTCATGCCTATAATCCTGGCACTGTGGGAGGCTGAAGCAGGTGGATCATCTGAATTCAGGAGTTTGAGACCAGCCTAAACAAGAGCGAGATCTCCTTTCTATCAAAAATAGAAAAACTAGCTGGGTATTATGGGAGGCACCTATAGTCCCAGCTACTTGGGAGGCTACAGCAAGAGGATCTCGAGTCCGGGAGTTTGAGGTCATTGTGAGTTATGACACCATGGCACTCTACTCAGGGCAACAGAGTGAGACTCTGTCTCAAAAAGTAAAAATAAATATGAGCAGTGCCTGTGGCTCAAAGGAGTAGGGCATCAGCCCCATATACCAGAGGTAGCGGGTTCAAACCCAGCCCTGGCCAAAAACTGAAAAAAAAAAAAAAGGTAAAAATAAATAAAAAAATAATAAATAAATAAAAATAAAACAGTCAAATGGAAGGTTTAATAAAGAACACTGGATCTGAGTGAAATTTCTAGAAAGGAGATGAGAAACATTTTTGAGCCATGGAAGGCTCATTGGAATAATTAAATAGCTGACTTATGTTCAAAACAAAGGATCATACATCTTTAGTAATAAAAGAACTAAAGCTATGAACTTACCTCTAAGTACAGCATTGGCTGATCTCCTAGTTTTTATATATAGCACCCTATTTTTCTTTATTTGTAGCCTCTTTGTAATTGAAGTGTTGGATTTTATTTGAATCAATAGTTATTTAAGAAGGTATTTTTAAATTGCTTGGTAGCTAACTTTGGTTGGATTTTAGTTTCACTTCAACCCTCATAAAATAGGTAACAATAAAAAAATGAGTCTTTATTCTTGACCTCACTCTAAACAATAATGAAAGCTTGGTCATATGAAGTTGACTGAAATTTAGGGAAAAGATAGGTCTCTTCCAGTAGACCTTGCCTAATCTATCAGGGATAGGCCATTACTTCCCAAGTCTTCCCACAGAAACCCTCTCAGTGTCTCCATCACCACCTAGTTTTGCTTATCTCAGTGATTTTCAACTGGTGCGCCACAGCACACTAGCATGCCATGAGATGATCTCAGGTATGCCACAAAAACTTTTAAAGATCATTAATGAAACTATTTTCAAAAGAAGTTCAAAGCACAGTAAGTATATTCTTTTTTTACTCATAATTTTAGTGAGCTTTTAACATAATTTAATTGAGCTGCAGAAGTTTAACTATAGGTTCAAGTGTGCCGTGAGATTAAAATAAAAAAAAATTTTAAAAAGGTTGAAAAACACCAACTTACATCCTTATGGACTTCCTCCAAGTGTCAAAAAATCCCCTATTCCCAAGTCAAATTGCCTCTCTTGTTTAGAGATCCACGGAGTTCATTTACTTAGACAAGATGATCCCCGTCTGCCTCCAGAAGATCTTTTGTCCTTGCTGTTAAGGCCCCATTTCATCACAATCCCAAATTTTCCTCTCATTTATACCAATTTGAAGTGTTTCCTCTACATACTCAAAAAACATCCTGGCCTAGTAACTTAAGATCACCAAGAAAGACAAAGAAGGTAAAGTAAAATGCTTTGATTAGTCCTCTGTCATATGCCTTCAATCTGGGGCAAGTGTATGTTTCCAAAGTAGATATGAAACTCTGTTTTGTTCTGAATCATTTTTATGAGATTACTTACCCTCTGATACTCCCTGATATGTCTTGCTAGAAAGTGTAAGGAACATTTGATCCTCTCTCTGGGCCTGTAATGAAACCTGTTCTCAACCAAGCACAAATTAAGGGCAATACTCTTGTTTTAAATGGGGTCCATTTGGAGCACAGTAGAGAAGTAACAAATGACCTTTTGCCAGTGACTGCCACCTGGCACATGGCTCACCAGCTCTGCCTTGTCTGTGGCACTCAAACCTATGGAGGCCAGTCCCATTCATAATCTGGAGCCACATTCCCTCCTATCCCTGAGTGGACATCCTTTCTTGAATCACCCCTAGCCAGCCATATGGACAGGGAGTGTGGACAGAAGACCAGGAAAGGTTTCTGAGTCGATACATCCCAATTTTGAATACATTCTAGGGGTGTCCATGTCATGAACTATGATGCAGACATAAAACAGAATGAGGACATTCTATATGTACTGATGTGAACAAACGCCAAGATACCATGTATTTTTAAGTGAACAAAGTCAGGGTAAGCTAACACTTGAAAATTTGTGTTTGGGGAAAGAAAAATAAATGCATGTACATTATGGACTATTTCCAGAAGTATACACAAGAAATTGGTAATATTGGTTGGATGTCAGTTGTCTTTAGGTAAAGGACACTGAGGTAAACTCAGTGGCCTAAGAGCCAGGGATAGGAAAACAAAGGTTCCCACTTTGGGAGGCTGAGGCTAGAAGATTCCTTAAGGCAAGGAATTCAAGACCAGCCCAGGCAACATTGTAAGATCCCATCTCTACAAAATATTTTTTAAAAATTAGCCAGGTATGTTGGTGTACCCCTGTAGTCTCAGCTACTTGGGAGCCTGATGAGGGAGGATGGTTTGAGCCCAAGAGTTTAAGACTGCTGTGAACTATGATCACATCACTGCACTCTAGCCTGGGCGAACAGAGCAAGACTCTGTCTCTTTAAAAAAAAAAAAAAAAAAAAATTCTGCAGGAACATAACCAAAATGTTAACGGATGGTTTTTTCCTGAGTGTTGAAATTGAGTGATTTTTTATTTTCTTCTCTTTGTATATCTTCATTTTCTGATTGCTCTATCACAGGCAAGTATTTGAGAATTTTTTTTTAATTTTTAAATTAAAAAAATGAAGAATCCATCTTAGTGCTTCTATTCTACACAATCTGCTCCTTCCTGGGCAAGTCAGTTGCTCCAGTGCTACTTCATGGTGAATTTCTTCTTTTGAGCAACAGCCTAAAGGCCACCAAGAAATATCCCTGTGGCCAGAAGCAGGGCCAGGGAGACAGGATTTTAAAAGGCAGAGCCATAAGCCTCCGCATACAATAAGCAGCCAGGCTCTCATTTCAGCCATGTAAACAGTGATGTGTATTCACTAAAACTGCATTAGTCTAAGGAGTCCCCAGAGATTGGGGGGAAGGTGGGGGGGGCTTAATAGGAAGGGGGAGGGGCAGAGGCTGCCAAATGCACCTGCTGTTTTCTAACACAACGCAAACAGGCCAAAAATGGGTTCCTGGTACATGTGACAGCCAGAAAAGAGTCACCCAGAGAGGCTTCAGGACTTGCATCAGTCTTGTGAAAGGTAAACATAGACTGAGAACAGAGAAGCACTCAGGATCCCAAACATTTGGCTGGGGCCAGCTTGGCTCCCACCTGCCTGGCTAAATAAATGGCCTCAAGAAAAATGTATGCTCAAATGTTGGCCTGATAGACATCACCAGCATGGTCCACTGCAGAGCTGGATTGGCCAATGAGGACACTACAGGAAGGGCCTTTCCTTGTTCCCCTAAACCAAGCATCACCCAAAGGAGTGAAATTGACCACACAAAAGAGCCGTGGCCAACACATACTGGGGGAGTCTCTATTCTAAGGGCTGTACACACCTTCACTCATTTAAACCTCCCAACAGCCTGTGTGCTGGGTAATATTGCCATCCTCATTTGGGGCAAGGAAAATGAAACACAGAGACATGAAATAATTTTCCCAAGATTACCAGCCAAGCAGTAGTGTCCAGTCTCATAACCAAGTCTCATTGCAGAGCCCATAATGGTCACAACCATTCTGCTTCTCCCAAATCTCACCAAGCATCCAATTCAAATTAGAGTTTTAAGGCAGTGATTTATGACCCTGTGCCAAGAATCTTCTGGGAAGCTAAAGAAAGCCATTTGTCAAATCCGCAAATGCCAATGGTGGGTTACACTGGCCCCACTGTATTGATTAAGTAACTGAGGCTTAAAAGCTAGAGGGTATTTCCACACACCAAGGAAGATTCACACCCCTACAGCAAGAATAGAGAGTGGGGCCCTCCTCAGCCCCCCAGAAGATGGCACAAAGGGGGCACATTTTAAGCTAAGGAAACCCAGAGGAGTGGCAATAGCCCCCAGAAGCAGTGAGTAAAGTTCCCTTTTCCTTTTATAGGACACAAATCTAACCAACACCTAACCAGGGGTTCCGAGATGCAGGACAAAGAGGAACCAGGAGGTTTCAAGAGATGCTCCAAACCTTCCCCCATGGAGCCAGAAAAGTCAGCAGAGCTTCCTTCCCCAGAAGTGGAGCAGATCGGCAGCCTCATGCTTATCTTTCCCCCTCCTAAGACATCACCATTTAGAGCTTTCAAGGTTAGCAAGTATGATGTTAACTGTTTTTGTCACATTACTCTCTATTCTCACACTCAGAAATGACTAGCTTGGCTTCCCCTCTTCTACAGCCTTAGGAAGAAAGAGAAGCTGAAGTTCACAGCTTCAGGTCTGCCTCTTTCCCAATTATGGGACACCAAAGGCTCAACTGAGGATCTCTGCCCTGATTGCCTCCCTCACCTGCAGCAGGGATAAGATAGGATCCCACCCCTCACTCCAGTTCATTGGCTGCCAGACCTAAGCTGGGTCAATCAGATTCTTTATTGGACTTTATTATTATTTTTATTTCAGAATATTATGAGGGTGCACACATTCTATTTACATAGTTCGCTTTTGTACACTTTAAGTCATAAAAATGTGCCCTTCACCCAGAAAGTTTGCTAGATGTGAATTTACCTATCCCTTTCCACCAGCTTAATTTCTGATGAGTTTTTACTTCCATATGTGCACATAAGTGTTGATCAATTAGTTCCAATTTGGTATTGAATACATGTGGCGTTTGTTTTTCCATTCTTGCAATATTCACTCAGAAAGATATTCTCCAGATTCATCCTAGTTGTTACAAAAGATATTAGACCACTTTGTAATGGCTGCATAGTACTCCATAGTATACATATACCATGTTTTATTAATTTACTCACATATTGGTGGGCACCTGGGTTATTTCCACACCTTTGCAAACACAAACTGTGCTTCTATAAACATTCAAGTGCAAGTGTCTTTGTGATAAAATATCTTTTTTTTTTCCTTTGGGAAAATACCCAATAATGGGATTGCTAGATCAGATGGTAGGTCTACTTTTAGTTTTTCCAAATATCTCTGTACTACTTTCCATAGAGCTTGTACTAGTTTGTAGTCCCACCAACAGTGTACAAGTGCTCCCTTCTCTCCCTCCCCTTACCAGGATCTCTTGTTTGGGGATTTTGTGACCAGAGCCACTCTCACTGGAGTTAGGTAATATCTCATTGTGCTTTGGATTTGCATTTCTCTCAGAGATGTCAAGCGTTTTTGTTGGCCATTAATATATCTTCATTTGAAAAGTTTCTGTTCATGCCCTTTGCCCACTTTTTAATGGGGTTGTTTGATTTTTTCTTACTGATTTGCTTGAGTTCTTTGGAGATTCTGACAATTAGCCCTTTATCTGATGACTAGCATGCAAATATTCTCTCCCATTCTGTAAACCAGAAGGAGGGCCCTTACCACGAACCTCAGACTTCCAGCCTCTGAAACTGTGAGAACAGAAATTTCTGTTGCTTAAAGCCACCCAGTCTATGGTATTCTATTACGGCAGCCCAAACAGACAAAGGCATTTGGTGATAGAAAGATGAGGGAAAAAACTAACAAATTGCAGGAGGGTGTTGATTAAGTGAATATGGCCCATTTACATAGTCCAATAATTTGTACCTATGAAAAATCTGTGTCACAGAAAGGTAACTACTGAAAGGAAAATGGATCACAAACTACAAAGTGAAAAGAGCAAGGGACAACTGGTTTGCAGGATGGATTCATTCATTCAACCAGCAGCATCAACTGGGTGCCAGGCACTGGGAACAAAACCAAACAAGCCATGGCTGTTGGCGGGGGTGCACTGGGGTGGGAGGGGCTGTATTCCGGTGGATGCGTGGGAGCAGGCTAAGGATTTACAGACAAAACCAGATGTTTATGAAGTGGGTGGATGACACTGTGCTGTTCTTCACTCTCTTTCTTTTGCTCACCTCGGTTTTATATTTTTTCTATACTGAGTGGGTGAGGAGTGTTTCAAAATAAAGGGAAAACTCAGACCCCTTAGCGAGGTATCCAAGATGCTGCTGAGTTCTGGCTCTCCATCTCCCAGCATCACCTACACCTGTGTTAGAGCTGCACCTGGGGAGGACTCACAGATGGTCCAACACGCTCCACACAGGTGCCTTTGCAAAAGCTGTTCATCTGCCGGAGCAGCCCTTCCCACACTCTGCTTGGCCTATGAGGCCACGATGTGCACATTAACTTGCCTACCCAATGGGACCTTCTTCTTCAAATCACTCTGACCCATCTCCATCCCTCTCAGCGTAATTGTCTCTCCCCCTAAAGCACCGATGTGAAGAATCCCATTCCCAGATCTCACCAGTTCATCTCCAGAGTCACCGCTCAAATGTCTGCCAGTTCCCCCACTATGTGTTCTTCCTTCCCTCAGACCCCAGGGATTTTGCCTACTTCTCTTTCTTCTTCCACCTCACGCCCACATCTACCTATTCTAGATGGAATTTCTCCCCCATCTGCCACCCCCAACCTTCTAATAAATACATGTGCATCCCGCTGCCCCCAAAGATAAGCCCCGTAGACCCTTTTCCTTGTAAGGAAAAAAAAGACAAAAGAATTGACACACTGTCAAACTGCAAAACTTCTGCTGCCTCGGGTTCTCAACGTCTTTGTTCCTGGATCCATGGCCGGGGGGCACGGGGGTCCCTTTGACTGAGGGTGAGTTAGCAGGGGGAATGGCTAGGACCCTCCCAGGCAGGTCCTAGGGAAGTCTAGAAGATTCTCCTGCAGGGCCAAGTGGGAACCTCTGTTCCTCCTGGAGCCCACTTGCATTGGTCCCACCTTCCCCCACAAACCCCACACTCACACCAAATCTGGGTTTTCCAGCCTCTGAGACAGACAGGCACCTCCCTTTCTAGCTTCTTGGTGCTGATGATAATCTCAGGACAAGAAAGGGCCTCACATGCATCTAATCAAGCAAGGGTCTGCTCAACTAGGCCTGATAATGCAGATGATTTTGTCATCTGGGGACAGGGGACATTTTAAGTGTCTTGGGACCTTTTTGACTGTCACAACTTGGGATGAGAGTTAATCCAGGCAAAGGATACTGCTAAATATGCTACACCTCGGGATAGCCCCCTTCAAAGACTTATCCGGCCCAAAATGTCAATAGTGTCAAGGCTGAGAAATCTCACTCTGACTATATACCTCCCAGCATCGGACACTCACTTTTCCCTACCCTTAACCCTGCACCCACCCAGGAAACTCATTGTTTCTACACAAATAGAGTTTCTGACCGGTTAAATCGTGGTGGTCCTTGAGGTCAGGGTCTCAGCCTCTAGTCAGCTGAAACCCCCTGAAATCCTTGCTGCCTTGCTGGCTCTGGAGGCTGTCAGAAAACCAGTACAAAGTCCCTCCCCCACAATTTAATGTATGATAAAGGCGGCATTTCAATCCTGTGGGAAGCGATGGATTATTCAATAAATGGTATTGGGACAACTGGCTGGCCATCTGGTAAAAAATAAAGCTAGAGCCTCACCTCCTTCCTAAAACCAAAATAAAGTCCAGATGGATTAAAGATTTAAATGCAAAAAAAAAAAGTTAAAGTAGTAAAAGAGAATATGAGGAATTGCTCTAAAATCTCACTGAAGAGGTCTTTTTAAGCAAGACAGAAAATGTAGACTATATGAGGGGAAAGACTCATAAAATTTGACTGTTGAAAATTTTTGAAATGTCAACAGAGTGAAAAGTTTCCTAATAAATTGATTTTTTCAAAGTTAAAAATCAATTTTATATATTATATTATATAACACATGCCAAGCTAAGAAACATGTTCTTTAATGAAAACCTATTAAAAAATCAGTAGGAAGGGCAGCGCCTGTGGCTCAGTGAGTAGGGCACCGGCCCCATATGCCGAGGGTGGCGGGTTCAAACCCAGCCCCGGCCAAACTGCAACAAAAAAATAGCCGGGCATTGTGGCGGGCGCCTGTAGTCCCAGCTGCTCGGGAGGCTGGGGCAAGAGAATTGCGTAAGCCCAAGAGTTAGAGGTTGCTGTGAGCTGTGTGACGCCACGGCACTCTACCCGGGGGCAGTACAGTGAGACTCTGTCTCTACAAAAAAAAAAAAAAAATCAGTAGGGAAAAAAAAAAAAAAAACATAGGTAAAAGACAAGAGACAGTTCACAGAAAGAGAGCTTTCAAACACAAAAAGGTTCTCATAAGCAAATAAATGCAAATTAAGATAAGAGTGTCAGTGATACTGATCAGGTCAGCAAACTGAAAACATTTGACACTGTTCTGTGTTGGATATGGGCAATAAGCTGTCTGGGGGAAATGTGAACAGATACAATTCAGCAACATCGATTCACATTTTAAAGCACATCCCCTTTGTCCCAATGATTCCAATGGTACACACCCTTTCATATGTATCCGAACCCACAGAGGTAAACATATGTGGGAATGCTCACTATTATATTGTTTGTAATGGGAAAAGATTCTCATCAGCATCCAAACCCATCATCTGGGGACTGGTTAAACACATTATCATGCATTCATAAAAGGAAATACCATGCAACCTTTAGAAATAAATGAGGCAGCTCTATGTATCCACTCCCATGAGATATTATTAAAAGGAAAAGCTAAGTGTGAAATGGCATTATAATATACTCCCACTTAGGTGAAGAAAAATGGAGTGGATACAGATTCCATCATTCATTTAACTAATATTTATTAAGCACTTACAATGTGCCAAGCACTGCTCTAGGTCCTGGAAATTCCACCAAGAGTAAATCTGTCAAGATACCCGGGAGTTGCACATGGCTTGGAAAATTACTGGAAGAAAATACAGGAACCTGGTTATAGGACAGGCTCTGGGGTTGTCATATTTAGCAAATAAACTACAGAACACCCAGTTAAGTCAGAATGTCATATGAACAATGAATAGGTTTGTTTAGTGTATGTTTGTGCTAAGCAATATTTGGTACATACTTGTAAAAATTATTCCTTATTTATCCAAAATTCAGATTTAATTGGGCATCTTGTTAGCCCTACTCTGGGGGTGAGGAGTGGGATCTGGAGAACGAAGCCTCTACAACAGGACAGATTTCCTCTGCAAGCTACTGTATTAAACAATACCGCTGCATATTGTACCACAATTGTAATCAGGAGAATGCATTGCTCATATTATTATTTTTTAAACTGACATAAATGAGTATAAAGAGAGAAAAAATTCCACAGACCCAAGGCCCAACTCAGCACAAGCTGCAAAGTGCATTCCTGGCGGGTCTGCCCTCAGAGGCAGCCTGGCAGCCCCACAGCCACATTCCAGGGCCGGCTGCTTCTCTAAATGGAAGTGCTCGCTGGATCCCACATCCCAGCACCATGTTAGCCAGAGAGATTCCAAGCTGTGCTATTTGGTGGGGGGAAGCAGGGCCAATGCAAAGAAAGAAATATAGAAAACAGTGAAGAGAAGAAACACCAAGCAATGCTGGAAATTGGCCTTTTCCATGACAATACAAAAAAAAATGAAAATGTCAGATTTCTTAAACAGCCTGGTTTTAAGGATCTTTCAGCTTCTCGGATCATCTCCATCTGTCCTGGCCTCTTTCTCAGGAGAGATTTTACCACTCAAAGAAGAAAAGTGCCATTTATGTAAAGATTCCCCAACCTTTAAATCCCAAATATTTTTTGAGCACTAACTAGAACTGAAATTTATGAGGCACTTACCATATGCCAGGCATTCTTCTAAGTGCTTTAAGCAGTATTAACTTATTTAGCATTTCAGAAACCTCGGGAGATAGATACTATTATTATCCCTCTTGTACAAATGTGGGAAATGAGGCACAGAGAAGCTCAGCAACTGGCAGAAAATCACACAGCTGGGAAAGAAGAAAACTGGGATTTGAAACCAGGTAATTTGACCCTAGAGCCTATACCCTGAACCATAAGCCAGGCCTGTCGGGGCACCAGGAGGTGAATAAAACAGACACACTCTCTGCCCTCAGGGAGCTTATGGCTCATGAAGAATCTGGCTGTCCACAAGGGCACAGACAAGCTAATGCCAAACAAATCTAGGGCAAATACAAATAAGGACAGACTACTCATGAAACAGACAACTCATTCATTTACTCAAGAAATATTTAATAAGAGCCTACTGTGTGCCTAGCGCTGTTCTAGGTACCAAAGGAGGCAGCTGCAAACATAAACGGAGATCCTCAACCTCATGGTGCTTCCAGTCCTAGTATTAAATAAATGTCCAGAAGGAACTTGAGACAGGATGTCAGCAAAGTCCCACTGGAGGAGGAGACATTTAAGCTGAGACTAGGAAGTGAGAGCTCACCATCTGAAGAGAAAAGAGAAAAGTATTTCAGGCAGTAGGAACCACAGGCTACAAAGACCCTGGGTGGAAAATGAGGTCAAGTTTCTCCTGTCCCCAGGAACACTTCCACTGGCCCCCAAAATTCTCCTCCTCCCAATCCAAAACCCACAGTTCAAAACTTGCTTTTATACTTTCTTCCCTCCCAGTTATCTGAAAGGTCTAAGTCGGAAACCATTGAGTTTCTTATATTCCCCAGGCATGCTGATTAATTCAAGTATTATTATTATTGACTCTCAAACTTCAGGCATCTCTGATTGTTGATGTTCTGACCAAGCTTTGAGAACGTTTGCTGCTGTTGGGAGAAAAATGAGGTAGCAATACCATTGTTCAGACAGGAAGAGCAGACCTGTCTAAGTACATTTGGGGGAAAACTAGGACAGAAACCAGGGGAATCTCTATCACTCCCCTGACATACATACACGTGCGCACACATGCAAGCTAAAGTTTGCTTCCTGCACCTACTCACAAAAGTTTGAGGCCATGTATTTTTGTCCTGTGCAGGACAACAAAATCAGTGCTCCTGACCACACCTCGCTGACTCAGAAGGATGGGTTAGAAATAACACCTGTAAAACTTTGAGTCCACTTCCTGAACTCATCGTCATCAAGAGATGACAGCTATTACCACCACTGTGCAGAAAATAATGGTGAAGAGAGGGAATCTGGAGCTAGACAGCATAGGTTTCAAAGACTAGGTAGAGGCCAGCTGTGCAACCTCTCTGCTTGGCACAGAACAGCGATTGGCACAGAATAAGGACTGTCTCAACTATTAATCTCTACTGCTACCACTACTATTATTCCCATTTTGTCAACATGATGATTATGATCCAAACTAAAGTCACTGGGGAATTCTCAGATTTCTGATCGCCCTACAAAAAAATGGCAGGGGTAAAAGAACCATGGTTACGTAAGATGCTACTACCATACATCAGACATAAGGGGTGAAACGTATAGAGAGGAATTTTCTGTTTAAATTTTGCAATGTTCTGAAAAGCTATAATTATTCCAAAGGAAAAAGGTTATTTTTTGTAAATGCAGAAACAAATATTTTCTCCCGGCCTCCTCAGGTCTTTTCTCTTATCAGCAGAAAAATCCAAGTTTCAGAAAAGGTAAAACAGCCAGCATGGGGGCTCGCACCTGTGATCTTAGCACTCTGGAATGCTGAGGCAAGAGAATGCCTTGAGCTCAGGAGTTTGAGGCAGCCTGAGCAAGAGCCAAATCCCATCTCTACAGAAAATAGAAAACTTAGCCCTGCATGGTAGCACATGCCTCTAGTCCTAGCTACTTGAGAGGTTGAGGCAGGAGTTGGAGGGTATAGTGAGGTATAATGATGTCACTGCACTTTAGCCTAGATGACAGAGTTAGACCCTTCTCCCCCTCAAAAAAAGAAAAGATAAGACATCGTCTACACAGGTAAGAACCTCACCCCACCTGCACAACCCCTGCTTTCCCCAAACTGCCCTTCCTCTACTCAGGGAAGCTATTTATCAACTGTCTGTGAGTTAAAAGCAAGAGGTAAGAATTGCAACAGATCCAGACCTACATCTGCCATCATGCTTTCTCTCTTTTCAGTGAATATTTATTCAGTACCTGCTGTGTACCAGGTACCGTCCCTTGAGGTGGGAAACCACAGTGAACAAAACACACACATCCAGCCATAGCGTCTTTTTTTGCATCAGCTCTGGGAACATAGAAAATGTGTTTTCCAGGCCAGAGTGACTTTTGTGGCCTCCAGTGCTGAGGAATGGTCACTGCAGGATATCTTCTTGGTCATTTGAATCTTTTGGACATCAGAGAAAAAATGTTGCCACCTGCCAATTCCTGCAAGATACTTCAGGGAGGGGACCCTGGCAGGCTCAGCAGCAGTCTGCACCTCTGGGAGCCTGATAAGCCTGGTTGCTGGGCAGGTCTGGCCAAAGCAACCCAACTTCCTACTTAATTCCTACTTGGCATTCCAAAGAGTTGGGCAGGAGAGATCTGCCATGTCTGTCTTTAAAATAAGACATTTCTCCCACGGCTTCCTCCTCTTCTAATTCCCTTGTCTATCCATCTTCTCTCACTCTCCTTCCGCTCTCTCAAAGCTGTTTCCTGCAGATAAAAACACCCCACAACTCCTGGTCTGCATGGTGAGTGCAGCCGGCGGCTCTAAATGCAGACATATCCCCAAATGAACAGCAGGCACCCCCAGTCAAGTTAATATTTTTTTTAAGCAAGAGAACCCATGCTTTCTACTTACCCTTAGGTGAAAGCCCATTGGGAAAGAGGGTGGGTGCAATCTATCATAAAGAACTGGGAGAGGCTCTTGTTGTGCTGTATGAACTATGAGCAATTCAGAAAGATTACATCCCAAAGTCTCCCATGGTAAGAGCCTCAGAATGACAGACAGACTAATATTTTCAAACCGTTGGGCACAGCGGCTCATACCTGTAATCCTAGCACTTAGGGAGGCTGAGGCAGGAGAACTGCTTGAGGTGAGGAATTTGAAACTAGCCTGAGCAAGAGTGAGACCTCATCTCTATGAAAATTAGTAAAATTACTTAAGCATAGTGGCGGGCACCTGTAATCTCAGCTACTTGGGAGACTGAGGTAAGAGGCTTGCTTGAGCTTGGGAGTTTAAGGCTGCAGTGAGCTATGATTATGCCATGGCACTTTAGCCTGGGTGACAAAGTGACACTCTACCTCAAAAAAATGGTGTTTTCAAAGCATCATTGGGAAATCCATTTTGATTAGAAAAAAATTAATCTTGTGTGTTAAAGAAAGCAGTTTCAATGCGGGGAGAAGTAGAGGTGACCCTATCAGCTCAGGAACCCCACAGGGGAGAGGGAGGAGCAAAAAGACTAGAAATGAAGGGTACAGCCCGCAGGATCAGATGCCATGGGTGTCAGGAATCCCTAGCCAAATTTCAAACACATATCACTTTTTAACCCAGCAATTCCGCTTTCAGAACTTTGGATTACAGATGTGCACGCACATGTGCGTCCACGGTCTGGTACAAGGAGACTCACTGCAACACAGTTTGCTGTAGCAACAGACTGGAAGTAACCTATGCCTGCCAACGGGGTATGAGCTGGGCATCCACACACAGGAACACTACACAGCTGTCACGATGAATGAGGCAGCTCTATCTGTGCCAAAATGGAAACATCTCTAAGATACGTCATCAAGTAAAGAAAAAAAGCAACACACACAAATTGTGTGCAAGGTGCTACTAAGAGTATAAATTCATATGGGGCCTATCTCTCTACTAACACGTGAGAACTAGTGACAGTGGAATTCCTCCAGAGAGGGGAATTAAAGATCTGGGAACAGGAGTGGAACAGGGAGATTTGTTATTCACGGTATACCTTGTTGTGCCAACAGCATTTCAAACTTTGCATTATATACTCATAAACAAACTACTTTATGTGATAAAATACCTAGGCCAAGAAGATAAAAGAGATTATATCAATTTATATCAACACACATACACACACTCACAGATTCCCTATAAACCGTGATAACTGCCTAAGAATTGACATCCCTCAACAAGCTTTATAAAAGTGATACTCAGGGCGGCACCTGTGGTTCAGTGAGTAGGGCGCCAGTCCCATATACCGAGGGTGGCAGGTTCAAACCTGGCCCCAGCCAAACTGCAACAACAACAACAAACAAAAAATAGCCAGGCATTGTGGCGGGTGCCTGTAGTCCCAGCTACTTGGGAGGCTGAGGCAAGAGAATCGCCTAAGCCCAGGAGTTGGATGTTGCTGTGAGCTGTGTGGCGCCACAGCACTCTACCAAAAACAATAGAGTGAGACTCTGTCTGTACAAAAAAAAAAGTGATACTCTATAGGCAGTAAGATCAGGGTTTCTCAGCCATGGCACTGTGGACATTCTGAACTGGACAATTCTTTGTTGCGAAGCTGTTCGGAACATTTTATTTATTTAACAGCATCTCTGGCCTCTATTCACTAGATTCCAGTAGCAATCCCACCACCCCAAGTTATGACAAAAAAAAAAAAATGTCTTTAGACGTTGCCAAATGTCACCTGGGAGCAAAATTCAAACAAGTTAGATTATGGACTGTAAAGAGTAATAACTGTATCTTCTCTATTTCTTTCCATACCTAATAATATACAAACAGTTCTTATGGATAAATGATTACAAATGAACAAAAGTAATTTACAAAGGTTGTTTCAAATATTTGCATATTACACTCGCACTGGGGCTTTCTGAGTGCTCAGAAGGCACTTCTATCATTCTGTTTTACTCCAGTAAGTTGCTATTTGATATTTTTAACAAAAGGATGGCCCTGATTCTCAGCAGAGAGATCTGGGGGAGGTCTTCCCAACAGTTAAAGAACAGGGAATGTATTGGCTATACCAGTAGATAAGGAATAGAATGGACTGTTTCCCTTAAACTGCCCTTCTGAGAGCTGAGAGCAACTCCCTTGACCTTCCACACCCTCTGCGATGCCAACTAAAGTTGCAAATGCCAACAGCCAATCCCCAATGTGCCTGCTGAAGGCCACACTGGGGCTGGCATCCTCTGCTCCTCTTTCCATGGGAGCAGATGGAGAAGCAGGTGTTTCACATGTTTAGCCGTGCTGAGTGGCAGACTTCCCTTCTGAAGAAACTCCAAGAGTGACCCCAACAAAGAAATCATCAGCAGAATCAAAGACAAGCCCTGAGCCCCCAAATGACTTTTTTCAAATCCAATACTAGTCATAAAAATAATAGTAAAAATTTCCACTGGACGCTCACTATGGCCCAAGCATAGTGCTAAAGACTTCATAGACATTACTTCCCTGGCCCCTCAGTCAAAACAATCCACTGAAGTACAATCATTATCATCCCATTTTACAGATGCACAGACTGAGGTGCAAGAAGCTCAAATGACTTGATCAAAATCACACAGTTAAGGACTGCACAGTGCTTGACAAATCTTACGTTCTCATTAAACAGTAGCTGATATTATTACTCATATTGCAATTTTGTTATGGATTTTTATGTCCTTGATGTTACCATGCCTTCTTATCCTGGGGCCTTTGCACTGGCTATACCCTCTGCCTGGAATGCATTTCACTAAACTTCACTTTGTCAAGACTTCTCTGACTCTCAAAATAAGACAGATGGCCTTGATATACCTTCTTGGCTCCCCTATTCTTCTCATTTATAGCACTTAATCAAAATCATAATTATATTATTATCTATGTAATTATTTGCTTGTCTGTTTCCTTTATTAGATGATAGCTCCATGAGGCAGGGACTCAGTCTACTTTGCTGCCAATAGGCTGAGCACCTAGCATAGTGTCTAGCACGTAGCAGGACTCAGTTAAATACTGGATGGATCCATGGATGGATGAGTGAGGGGATGGAAGGAGAGATGGGAGGGAAGGAAATAAGATGGGAGTAAGAAGGAAGGATGGAACAAAGGAAGGAAGGGAGGGGAAAAGGAAAGAAAAAAAGACAAATGAATAATTGAACTTTAAAGATATACAAAGTCTTAAGAGATCAAGTCATCTAATCCCCTCCTCATTTCACTGTTGAAAACAGTTAGGGTCAAATCGGATGAGAGCCAGAATCACAATCTGGTCAGTTGCAGAGAAATGGTCAGTTCCAGGAACTGGAGGACCAGAGCTTCCAGGTGACAATGAGATGAACCAACAGGGGGTGCCCATGAGAACCCCTGAACAGGTGACAGTTGCATTTGCTTAGGGCTCCAGCTTCTATGATGTTTACATTTAAATTTTCACCCCAAGGACCTTTTCCCAGGCTTACAAAATGGGTCTGATTATCCCTTCACAAAATCTGAAAAATCAAAAAAAAGGAAGAAAGAAAGAAAAATTATTTCATACACCAACGAGCTATAGTCTTTATGCCCTTGCAAACCCACAGGCAACACTGTTGTTGAGTATCATATCACAGCACGAAGCCTCCACTTCCTTCAGGGGAAAGAATGAAGCCATCTGGCAGGGGCTGCTCTCAGCTCTTTCCCCACCCTCCTCTCTGCTCAGGGCTCTGCAGGCACGCACACATGCCTTCCTCACCCCCCTGGTCTATCCCACTCCATCAGAACCACAGAGCTGTATCCCCCATGGACCCTGCAACCTGTTTACATAACCAGATTCTACACTCCAGGAGGTACTTATTTATGTGGTCAACACCTGGCACATAGTAAGCACTCAATAAATGTTCTATTGCAGTGGTTTGTAAGAATGAAAATACATCGCGGCATCAGGAAGGTTGAGAACCACTGTTCTATGGGATGGGTGGAAGGAGAGCCCACCAGATGACTTTCGGAGGCATTTTCTCACTCACATTTTCAAAGAAAGCCTATATAGCCCCCACTAAACTTCCTAAGAGATTAACTATGTACGTGTATTCCTTTAACTCAAAAGCTAATTGTTGAGTATTAAAAAAAAAAAAGAAAAAAAAGATTGGGGTGGCGCCTGTGGCTCAAAGGAGTGGGGCACTGGCCCCATATGCCAGAGGTGGTGGGTTCAAACCCAGCCCCGGCCAAAAACTGCAAAAAAAAAAAAAAAAAAAAAGATTTTACATAGAAACATTAGAATAAGGCTATTTCCTCTCATGGGGCTTTGCACACGCTGGTCTTTCATTCCTAGAATGTCCTCATTCCTCTCGTCACACAACTAATGCCACCTTGTCCTCTAGGTGCCATCATAAATGTCATCTTCACAGAAAGCCCCCACTAAACTTCCTCAATAGATAGCCCTGCCCCATGTTCATTATTCTGTCCTTGAGGCCCTTATTGGTTTCCTTCGGGTTTGTTTTAACGTGCAGTTTATGCCTGACTGTGGTGGCTTATGCCTGCAATCCCAGCGTTCTGGGAGGATGAGGCAGGAGCATCACTCAAAACCGGGAGTTTGAGACCAACCTAAGCAACACAGCAAGACCCTGCCTCTAAAAAAAAATTGATTTATCTTTCTTTGTCTCTCTCATGTTCTAAACATAGATCTGAAGCCACAGACCACGCTTATATCACATTTTTCTCCCACCACCTAGCATATGGTAAATGTTCAATAAATGTGTGTTCATTAAACTAATCAATCAATTAATTCAAGAAGTGGGAAATAGGCCACCCAAAATTAAAAGACAAACGAAGAGGGCGGCACCTGTGGCTCAAAGGAGTAGGGCGCCAGCCCCATATGCTGGAGGTGGCGGGTTCAAGCCCAGCCCTGGCCAAAAACTGCAAAAAAAAAAGATAAATGAAGAAACAAGTAAAATTTAAGAGTCATACTTTAAAGTTTTCAGTAGCATGAAATAATGCATATGTTAATAACAATTTGTGTAAAATCAAATATATTTACATTTTTTCATAAATTCTCATTCTAAAATCTTCAAAGGCAGGACCAGATGAGAAGAGAGAAAAAGTAAAACCTTGCCAAATGCCATGTCTTGAGTCTTACAAAAATGTGAATGGACTGAATTATCCCATTAAAAGACAAATTTTCAAAAGTTGGGGAATTCAGAATTCTGATATACGTGGTTCACAGAAGACTTGCTGAAAAAATGGCACAAAATGAAAATGAGGAAAGCTACTGTGAGTAGAAATATTAATATCAGGAAATAAAATTTAAAGCATAAAAATATTGCATAGGACAAAGGTAGGTATTTTGTATTCACAAAAGGTAATCAGTAATAACAAAACCAACAGTGATGTGCATTCCCTGCACCTGGCATTATGTTAAGCACTTTGCATTGATTATATCATTTAATTTAAGTATAAGAGACAAGTAACATTGGCATTATTATGATCACCAAGCTTTTAAGGAGACTCTAAAACTGGTTTATCATTTCGTCAGTGGCAGAGGAGAATGTGAGCTCAGAGCTGCCTGACTTCACCATGAACTTTAGAGAATCATGTCTGACGCCTGTAACATAAAAATGCATTTACATTTTTGTTTTAAAAAATATCTATCATGCTGGGAGAGTAACGTACTATCCAATGTTTAACAAATCAGTAGATATAATTAAAATTGCACAGAGATATTTAGCTCAAGAAATTAGGAAGAGGTCATAAAACCCAGGAAAGAATGAAGAATAAAGCAGAAGTTAATGTATCTGGAAACAGAAAAAACAGAACCAAAGGATAAATTTAAGAGGTAGTTATCTGAGGGGAAAAATAAAACAGTAAGACTCTGGCAAAGCTTACGAAGAAAAATTTCAAAAAAATAAAAATAGGAACTTCTCAGTAAGAATGAGAAAAGAGAATTGCAGATGGCAGGGTAATTTTTCATATCACTAAAGAATAATATATACAGTTTTATGCTAATAAATTAGAAATCCAATTAAGTGATTATTCTTAGGAAAACATAAAACATTTGAAAAGTGTACCAATAATGATTATGAAATATACTGGAAAAAATATCAAATTACTAATGCCAGAAAAGGCACTAGGCCATAAAAGTTGTTTCATTTGGGGGGTATGGAGAATGTGCTCAAACTTTTAAAAACATCCTAAATCCTTTGCCATTTAGATTCTCTTTTCTAAAAGAGAATTATCAAGCAAGAAAAGATGGAAGATTTCCCAGATATTTCGATGGAAAGAGCAAATACTTGTCAAAGACAGCAAACCCTAAAAAGTAAACTACAGATAAGTTTCATTAATGAACACAGACTCGAAGATCCTGAAATATAATACAAATAAATTTAACTCAACAATGTAGCGAAAGACTATACTGGAATGAGTAAAGTTCTGGAAGATATGAACAATGAAGTCCATACATTGTTTCAGCTTTTTACAATCAGCATATACTTTTCTTTTTCTTTAAAAAAAAAATAATTGTTTTTTTCTTATAGTTCTGTGAATTGTCTGGGCTCAGCCAGGTGGTTCTTCAGTCCCTCGAGGTGTCAGCTACAGGTGCTTTCACCTGGGAACGGGAAAATCCAAGATGGCTTCCTTCACGAAGCATGTATTTTTCAAAAGTAACAATGTTATTTTTTGGAGGAAAATGAATGCAATGATTATATCCAGTGATCAAGAGAATGTGGAAAAGCTCATACTCTAAGTAAGTGTATAAATTAGTTGCAATTTTTTAAAGGCTGACAATAACCTTTAAAATGACTACAATTTTTGACCCAGAAATTCCAATTTTAAGAACTGTGATGAGTTGGCTAAGTAACAGTCCCAAGATTTTCATATTTTCTATAGTCATGCCCTTTGGAATGTCCTCTCAAACTGGTTCCAAGGTTGGCCATGTCACATGCTTTGACCTGTGGGACAGAGGCAAACCTAATATTAACTAAAACTTAAAAAAAAAGCTTGTACATCAGGGCTCATCATCTTGCTGCTCTTGCAATTCTGACTGTTATGGAAATAAGCCTGGACTGCTAGAAAACGAGACACCACAATGGACCCAAGTGATGCACCATCTGATTGCAAACATATGAGCAAACCTAGTCTATATCCACGGATTCTGGCCTAGACCAACAGAACTGCCTAGTCCAAAATGCAGATCTGCAAAGCTAAGTAAATAATTTCTGCTTGACACCACTAAGTCATGGGGTCATTTGTCACATAGCAAAGGCTAACTAATACTTATCCCTAGAAGATATTCAGAAATAGTCTTCCATAAAGACAAATGTACAAATAAAGATAATACGTACAAAGGCTAATTAATACTTATCCCTAGAAAATATTCAGAAATAGTCTTCCATAAAGACAAATGTACAAATAAAGATAATACGTACAAAGGCTAATACTTATCCCCAGAAAATATTCAGAAACAGTCTTCCATAAAGATAAATGTACAAATATGTTATTTACAATGGTTAAATAATGTTTAATAACACAGGTTGCTCAGGTAAACTTTAGTACATCCATTCAATGAAAATCTATGCATCTATTAAATATCCTCTTGTAGAAAATGATTTGATTTGGTAAAAATTTTTACAATATATCACTCAGTGCAAAAAAGAAGACTATAAAAAAATATGGCATGAAGGCTATTTCCGTAAAAAAAAAAAAATTGTAAAAAAAACACATATATTTGTATGCATGGGAAAGTACTGGAATGATTTTAAAATGTTAATAGTACCAGATTATTTTTTAATTTTGTTATGCTTTTCATATTTTCTGTACAATTATATGTCAGGGTTTATACACAGTCATTGAACTGTACAGGGAGCTGAACACATCTGAGCCCACTGAAGGCCACTGCTAAGGAATCAGATAAGAGGTAATCCAGGCACGGATGTTAGAAAGTTCTCCTAGCAATATCTGTGTTAAAACAGCCTAAGCATGGTACTTGGCAGCATAGCCGAGAAAAGAAAAATGGGAAAAGAGCTGGAACGGGCCCTATATTGCTGGCAAAGGCCTTCATGCCCTGGCTAATTTATTCTCTGCAAGTCCAGCAAGCTTTCCTGGTTTCTCACTTCTAGTTCTCAAGTCTTATTCTGCTCCTCCAGCCTCTCCCCCACCCCCCCAGGTGTCTGTCTTCTTTTCCCTGTATTTACTCTTCATTTGGATATTCTCAGAATTTCTTTGTGGGGAAGAGGAAGGATTTGGGTAGGAGACCGGAGGAATGGTTTGCAAAGATGCTGTGCAGGCAAAGGTCTCAGCAAGGCTTCCACCACACCCCATTAGACATCCTTAAATTTCTAGATTATATACATAAAGCCAAAGGTGGTGGCTCACGCCTGTAATCCTAGCACTCTGGGAGGCCAAGGTGGGTGGATTGCTTGAGCTCAGGAGTTCCAGACCAGCCTGAGCAAGAGCAAGACCCTATCTTTAAAAATAGCTGGGTGTTGTGGCTAGTGCCTATTTTCCTAGTTACTTGGGAGGCTGAAGCAAGAGGATAGAACCTGAGATAGTGGTACAATGAGATCAAAAGACTTGGATAATGATCTAGTTCTAATGCTAACTTGATGTCCAACTCTGGAATTTGCTTTCTTTCTCTGAACTATGGTTTCTTCCTCTGTAAGTATATCCCTCTGATGGTAAGCTCACGTAAGAACTGGCATTATTGTCTCTCATTCCATTGCGTATACCAGGAGACACTCAAAAAATATAGATGGAGAAAAATAGTAAGACTATCTATTTACTCACACAGGGTTTCATATGAAGACCAAATAAATGAGAATGCATGTGCTTTGAATTCATAAATCACATTACAAAGACAATGTACATTTTAATGATTTTTTATTAATATGAAGTAGGACTAATGTTCTTGTCTTGAAAATAACATGCTTGTCCCTTTGAGATAAAAGCTCTGGGGCTCTGCAAAACAAGGGTTGAGAATCACTGAAGTAAGAATTAAAGCTCATGACCTTAAAACGATTTAATCCACCAAATCAGCTGACATTGCATCCTGAAGCAGCAGAGCTTTTTTAACCACCCATGCTGTCGGTCTTTAAAGTCCAGGGCATAAGGCACAGAATAGCAAAAGGGGGTGTTATTTCACAACACTCTCATCGAGACGTGTGGAGAAACAATTCCCCAACACATCTGTCTACCACCAATTAAAATGAGTGTTAAGACCCTCAACAAAGATGTCTCTTCAGGGCTCCCAGGAACAGGTACATCTTTATCACGGAACCCAAGGGAATCATGCCACTTATTAACAGCCACTTGTTTCAGCAAAATGTCACGGGGAGATGTGGGATCCAGCTGTCTCCCAATTTGCACACACTTGAAAGTTGTTGGTGATACAGCCCTGGGAGGGCGTGGGCAGGGGGCCTATCAGTTTTCTCACATTACACTAGAAAGGATTCTAACTGCATAAGAAGGTAGGGTGTGGGATGTCAGCCAAGCTAAACACTGACGAATTCCCTTCTGGTCAGAGCCTGCAAAATTTCTGTGCTGGCTTTGGTGAAAGCTCCTTTCCTGGGTCAACGGGACAGACAGTCACGTCGCGTTGTCTTTCACAAATGGCTTCATGAAGATGCTCGTCAGCCTTGCCAGGTCTTCAGAGCAACACAGCCTCTTGGAAACCAGGCATTAGATCCACAACTGACCGGCTGCTCTAATTAAAAATTCGTATCTCATCATCCTTCTTCATGGGACGAGGGATTGTGGAATAAATAACAACAACTCCTAACCAAACCCTATCCTCCTTATAACTAAGCCCAACACAGAAAACTGGGCAAAGTAGTTTGGGAAATGTCCAAAAGAGGCCCGGCCTCTCATGTATGTATTTTATGATTTGCAAAAATAATATTTATTGACATATGGTCCACAGGAAAGAATTGCAAACACAAATGCATGCACCTGTATGCATACACACAAAAATAAACAGCTACACAGCACAGTATCACTCATAACTTCACTACACAATGATAAGTACCTATCAAAACATAAAAACTTCAACCTGAGAAAACTGATAAAAAAAAATATTTTGGGGGAGACAGAGTCTTGCTCTGTTGCCCCAGGGTAGAGTACAGTGATGTTATCATAGCTCATAGCAGCCTCAAACTCCTAAGCTCAAAGGAGCCTCCTGGCTCAGCCTCCCAAGCAGCTGGCACTATAAGCACCCACCATGACACCTGGCTGATTTTTCTATTTTCAGTAGAGATGGAGTCTCACTCTTGATCAGACTGGTCTTGAACTCCTGAGCTCAAGAAATCCTCCTGCCTTGGCCTGCCAGGAAGCTAAAAAAAAAATTTCAAATCATACATTCCTCAGATTTCTTCACTAGACATACAAACATACACAGACATTCCATTTCATAACTGGCTTTTTCCCCCCTATTTAGCCATATATCATGATCATTTTCCAAAGGAAAGCAATAAGTAGTTTTCATAACCGTGTAATAGTCTATCATATGCCGTACCATTAATTGCCTACTTGATGGTGTGGATATTTATAATTATTCTCTGTCATACATAGCTGCCTAACGGCCCTCCCGGTATATGTCTTTCTTGACAGGTCTCTTTTCTAAAGAGGCTCTGGAAGTGGAGATAGGTAAGTTAGTACAAAAATGTAACAGCTAGCTTGCTGAAAGGGATGCACTCACGGATACTGAGATAACCCCAGGGTCCGACAGACGCTGGTATAAGGAATGACTGGTGGTCTACAGATGCAAGTAAAAAGAAGCAAGAGGGTGGAAGGATCCTTAAATGAGTCTTACAGGCGAGCTCTTCAATAAGTGAGAGCTTCAGAAAGCCGTGATAAAAACAAGAGGAAAGCAAACTCCTGACTCTAGGGAAGTTTTCCCTGAGTGGGATGAGAATCTGCAGAAAAAGTCAGGCTTCTCTTCAAGCAGGAGGAGGAGAGCATGTTCAATAGAGTTCAGTACACAGGGCATGGGGGGAAGAGTCAACAGAGTATGCACATATCAAAAGAGCAAGGGACCAGGTGAAGATGGAGCACGGGGACTGGAGCCTGCCCTTATCCCACGACTGAGAATTTTACGAAAATGGGAAGCACAGCGGAAAGTGAAAAGTCTTATAAGTCTGCTAAGAGGGGCACAGGTAATTTTGCTTCCAGAAATAGTTAAGGGTCCCATGGAGTGTCTCTCCTGGTTTCAGAGAAGTGGCGAAACATGTACCCGGCTTACAAAGTCATCTTAACTATTATACTATTCTGGGCCCTGGCTGTCACAGAAAGGGCAAAGGCCCCCACAGAGTTCAGAGCAAGAGGATCAAGCCTTGATCTAGGCAAGGCAAGAGCTGTCACACAGGGATTGGGGCAACTTGTTGCAACTGACTAAGGGTATTAGGAGGTTTGCAGAGAGATAGTGAGGTCTATCTCAAGGAACTTTACTTGATTCAGGCAATAAAATTGATGAGTGAAAGGTCATTATGTTCCTTTTCAAATACTAGCAAGTTCAACAAGGATTTTTAAGGAGCTAGAGAATACAGGATTCAATAGGACTTCCTAAAAGTGGATCCATTCATTCACTGATTTATTCATTCAAAGACTGTGTATTGAGGATCTACTATGAGTAAAGCACCATCCGTACTATCGGAATTAGAGAAGTACATAAACAAGTCCCTGCCCTCATGGAGAATACATTCTTGTAACTAACAACAAACAAATAAATACATAAGAAAATCCCAAGTAGTAATAGATGCTATGAAGTGAAAAGAAAAAAAAAAAAGAGACTGGTATTATTATACACAGATAGATGACAAATGAAAGAGACAGAAACATAGATAGGGTCTCCCAAAAGCATCCCCTAAAGTTGCCATGCACAGGAAAAATGGTAAATTGTACTTAAATGTACCTCTATTTGCAAAATATTCATTACACAATTTTACAGAGGTGGCCAACATGTAGAGAATATTTTGTAAAATTTTATGATGACTACTTTATAAATAGAGATACAGTTAGCTACTATTTCCGATTTTCCTGATGCATGGTAGCTTCAGGGGCAACTTTTGGGAAAGCCTATACCACAGTGATAATCCCCAAATAAGCAAAAGTTTGTTTTTCTCATGCTACGTCAGCTGGTGAACCTGTTCTGTGTTTCCAGGAGCAGGTTAATAGAGAAACCACAACTCAAAGACTGCTCTGGATAGCCTCAAACCAGCAATCAAATGCTCCCACATAAAAGCAGCATGCTTTACTTTGGATCACAACTCACTGGTTATAATTTAATTTTATTTTTTACTTCTTTTTTATTTTCTTTTAAGAGACAGGTTCTCACTTTTGCTCAGGCTGGTCTTGAACTCCTGAGCTCAAGTGATCCTCCCATTTCAGCCTCCCAGAGTGCTAGGATTACAGGCACGAGCCACCACGCCTGGCCACGACTAACTGGTTAGAACGTCTCACATGGTCCCACCTACCCACAAGGAAAGTAAGCAGTGCAATGCTACCATTGGCCTGCAAGGCTGAAAACCAGAAATATTTGCTGAAGAGTGTTAATGATTATGATAATTAGAGAGACAGAGAAAGAGAGATGTAACAATAGTAATAGCTAACATTTATATGGCACTGCTATGAGCCAGGCACAATTGAAAGCAACTTACACACCCTTTGTAATACTATGAGGTAGGCTCTGTTATTAGTTTCAACATCAATCCCATTTTATAGCTGAGGAGACTGAGGCAGGGAAAGTTTTTTTTTCTTTTTTTTTTTATTGTTGGAGATTCATTGAGGGTACAATAAGCCAGGTTACACTGATTGCAATTGTTAGGTAACAAAGTCCCTCTTGCAATCATGTCTTGCCCCCATAAAGTGTGACACACACCAAGGCCCCACCCACCTCCCTCCTTCCCTCTTTCTGTTTCCCCCCCATAACCATAATTGTCATTAGTTGTCCTCATATCAAAATTGAGTACATAGGATTCATGCTTCTCCATTCTTGTGATGCTTTACTAAGAATAATGTCTTCCACTTCCATCCAGGTTAATACGAAGGATGTAAAGTCTCCATTTTTTTTAATGGCTGAATAGTATTCCATGGTATACATATACCACAGCTTGTTAATCCATTCCTGGGTTGGTGGGCATTTAGGCTGTTGCCACATTTTGGCGATTGTAAATTGAGCTGCAATAAATAGTCTAGTACAAGTGTCCTTATGATAAAAAGATTTCTTTCCTTCTGGGTAGATGCCCAGTAATGGGATTGCAGGATCAAATGGGAGGTCTAGCTTGAGTGCTTTGAGGTTTCTCCATACTTCCTTCCAGAAAGGTTGTACTAGTTTGCAGTCCCACCAGCAGTGTAAAAGTGTTCCCTTCTCTCCACATCCACGCCAGGATCGAGGCAGGGAAAGGTTTTAAAATGTAACCAAGATCACATACTTGGTGAGTGGCAAAGCTGGGGTTCAAACCCAACAGGGATAACTCCAAAGTCTATGCTCTTAACCATAATACTTCATTGAATGTGGATGAATGGTGGAGGGTGGCTGTGTGTAATGGATGGCCGGATGTATAGGTGGGTGGATGAACAGCAATGACAGCATTTATTAAGAAAATACAGCACCTGACTCACATTCTTCCAACAGAAGAAGCTCATACACCAGCAGGTCTCATATTCATACCCCGCAATCTTAGCCATCCAGTTATTTTACCACTAACATTCTCAATAAGTCCAGCTGTGGAAATGCTATTACAGGATTCTAAGTTTACGTAAGACATGACATGGCTGGGCATGGTGGCTCACACCTGCAATCCTAGCACTTGGGAGGTCGAGGCGGGTGGATTGCCTGAGCTCACAGGTTCGAGACTAGCCTGAGCCAGAGCAAGACCCCATCTCTAAAAATAGCCAGGTGTGTGGCAAGCACCTGTAGTCCCAACTACTTGGGAGGTGTAGGCAAGAGAATGTTGAGCCCAAGAGTTTGAGGTTGCTGTGAGCTATGATGCCACAGCACTCTACCAAGGGTGACAAAGTGAGACTCTGTCTCAAAAAAAAAAAAAAAAAAGACATGACATGTGCCAGCTAGTGTGTCCCTTTGAGTCCTCTTGTAGCCTCAAGCCTCTCACTCTGTCCCCACATGGAAGCCCATCTCAACAGGTGGGAAAGGACAACTCTTCACCAACAAGTCAAGCCCAGGTCTGCCCAGGGGCAGCCCAGACAGGCTGTGGTTGAGGAAAAGCAGACATACCAGGGCAGTGGAGGGAGGGAGGCAGGACAAACTAGCGGTTATGGTCAAACCAATGGCACCTGACTCAGAAGCAGTGGGTTTTGAGGATTTCCTCCTCCCTGGCAGCAGCATACACTGAAAATGGGAAATAACTATCTTTTCACTTGCCAACAGCATTCAGCTTCCCGGACGGAGAGAACACACAGGCTGCAAGGAAGAGCAGTCCTGAACGTTCTACCCCAGCGCAGCCTGCTCCTGTGGCCTGGCCTTGCTACACAGCCCAAGAGAGCCCATCATCTCCCGGAGGAGGGCTTGTTTGCCAATCCGCAGAGCCCCCAGACCCACTCATGAGCTTCCCTGGAGCTTCCTATAGCTGTGCCATCCACACTGCCCAGTCCATGCAGCTCAACAACTCAACAACCTCCAAAGTCCCTTGGACACAGCACCTGTCCTAGGAGGCTGAATCCAGAGAGAGCATCCACATATTGGTGAGGACACAGCAGTCCACCATGGAGGCTGAATCCAGAGAGAGCATCCACGTATTGATGAGGACACAGCACCTGTCCTAGGAGGCTGAATCCAGAGAGAGCATCCATGTATTGGTGAGGACACAGCAGTCCACCATGGAGGCTGAATCCAGAGAGAGCATCCACGTATTGGTTAGGACACAGCACCTGTCCTAGGAGGCTGAATCCAGAGAGAGCATCCACGTATTGATGAGGACACAGCACCTGTCCTAGGAGGCTGAATCCAGAGAGAGCATCCATGTATTGGTGAGGACACAGCAGTCCACCAAGGAAAAAGGACATGCCTGAAGGTCTCTAGCTGGGCCTTGCCATGCCCAAGTCGGGAAGATGAGGAAGGAGGCCTAACACCCTAGGGGAGAACTTAAGAGTAAAGCAACTCCGATCCTTGTGCTTAAGAATCTGTAGAATGCAGGTGTGCTGGAGAAGAAACTAGACCTGGAGAAGACAATGGGGACCCTGCTGGGGAGGAAAAGGCCAGGGCCACACAAGTGCCAGCCTTCACGAACCCTTCAGAGTATTTACTGCTTGCCAGCTCCTCTCAAAGCCCAGGCAGCGGCTTGGGATTGGGAGATTAGGTCCAGAGCCAGCTTTGGAAAAGGAATGGAGTGGAAGGATGTCTGTGGTCCCTGGGACACCCACCCCTAGATGAAAACAGAGCTGCATTTCCTTAAATCCAAGTAGGCAGGACTGGGTCATGATGAGGTTAGGGAAGTGGGGAGGAGAGGCCTGCACCAGAGGCTTTTCACCTCTACCCATAGAGGCGCTACAGGCAGGGAAGAAAGAAGGGACAGAACACGGAAGGAATAAACAGCAGCATTACGAATGACGACTCTGAACTGAGCATCTGCCCAGGCCAAGAACACCGCTCAACTTTTCACATCCTGTATTCCAACCCTTGCAGGGACTCGAAGAGGTAAAGATGAGGTGGATGCTTTGCTCAAAGTCCTAGAGGCTGGGATTTGAGCCTGGTTTGTCGCATTTCCAGAGCTTGAGTTTCCTAGAGTAAGGGAAGCAAGGAAAAGAACCAGGAGACAGAAGCCTCTCTCCAGAAAACGCCTTGATCCATCTGTAAGTCAGCCAGAGGAGTCACTCGTGGCAGAGCCAGTCCGATCCCAGCAAACAGCAAAGGCTGTGGTTAAGAACACTTTTTGATGGAAGGCTTAGAGTCAGATCCTTGCTCAGTGACCTTAAGCAAATCTACTGACCTCTTAGAGCCTCAGTTTCCACAACTGTGATAGAGTAACAACAACATACTTGACTGGAAGGGCTGGTTTGAGGATGAGGGGAGAAAACAGACTCAATGTTATTAGCACAGTTCTAGCACCTGGTGATCTATCAGAGGAAGCCAGCCACTGTTACTTGTATTAGTATCATGCTCCTGAGACCTGCTGGTGCCCAGCATAGAATCAAAAACAAATATGCCACGACCAGGGCCACCTGATCACGAGGTCAATTGGGTGGTAGCTCCTAGGACTGATTCTTGAAGGTTCTAGAAAAACGTCCAAAAAAATATTTCCCCCACCAGCTTTCTGGTGTCTGAAATATACATTTTCCAGCACACACTGGCTTTCACTTCCCATTTAAAAAACAAATCCAGTGCAGATATAGCTTCGCACAAGGGGAAGGAGTGGGTAGCTTGGAAACCAGAGCTGACAGTAAACCAGAAGTGCCACAGAAGGGGCAGAAAGAAAAAAGAAGAAGCTATGGATAGAGGTAAAAAGCCTCAAGATCTCTCATCTACATGAGAGACCCAGGGTTGATTCAGTTGGCACAAACAGCATAATGATTAGTAAATTTCTCTCCTAAAGAAGTAGCAACTATGGTGCATCTTAGAATGGGTACAGGCGATTGCACTAATGTACACAGCTATGATTTAACAATAAATAAATAAATAAATAAAAAAGAAGTGGCAAGAGTCGAAGGAAGGAAGGTGAACATCACTGGGCAGGCTGTAATGAACAACATGTGTTACTGTTACTATTATTGATGCCTCTGAGTGACACTTCACATGGCCCATTTTACATTATCTTCACCATAGCCCCTGAAAGGAGGGCCTTATTATCTTTCATTTGCTGATAAGGAAAGTGAAGTCAAGAGAAATTAAATAATTTGACCAAGATCATGTGCCCAGGAGACCTGGAACTCAAATTCTGGAACTCATTTCTCTGATCCCCAAGGCCTTACAGTTAATCCCTACACCCTGGTATATCCATTCTGAATGCCAAAGAAGAAGAGGAGGTCAAGTTCCCAGGGTCCCCAGGCTGAGCTGATCAAACAAGACATCTATGAGAGAAGGCAAAGAGAACAGTCGCAGTGTTTTAATGATGTGATCTTCGCCAAGAGGAGCAAAAAAGAGGACCAAGAAAAGGAACTGAGGGTTGATCTGCTTTGGAAAGGAAAATAGAAACATACAGCAACTATTAGTTCCTATGTCCACCCATATATGATGTAGTGAAATCAATGGAACATCTCATGATATCTGCTTAGTGCCTTGAGCACGGCATGCGTGCCAGAGTCAAATTAGGGTTCAAATCCCCAATTCTATAACCTTGCATAAGTGACGAACACCCCAGGGGTCTTCAAACTACGGCCCCGCGGGCCACATGTGGCAGTGTGATTGTATTTGTCCCCGTTTTGTTTTTTTACTTCAACATAAGATATGTGCAGTGTGCATAGGAATTTGTTCATAGTTTTTTTTTAAACTATAGTCCGGCCCTCCAACGGTCTGAGGGACAGTGAACTGGCCCCGTTTAAAAAGTCTGAGGACCCCTGCCTCTCCTTAATCCTCCATAACTGCTACCAAGGTGGTAGCCACTAGCCATGCGTGGCTACTGAGTGAGTAAATGCCATGCTGTCAGTTTGAATTGAGATGTGCCAGGTGTGTAAAATACACGCCAAATTTTGGAGACTTGCTATAAGAAAAAACGCAAACTATATCATTAATAATTTTATACTGGGTACATGTTGATATGAGAATATTTGGAATATACTTAGTTGAAGAAAACATTATCGAAATTAATTTCACCTGTTTATTGTAACGTTGTAATGTGTTTGTACTTAGAATATTTTAAATTACATATGTAGCTCACATTTACAGCTCACATTATTATCTCTAGCATCACTGATCTACAAAATGTGCTTACAGGTTGACACGATGTTTAAACATGTCACATGTAAAATATACTAGGCATCCAGTTGTGTGTTAATTTCCCTCCTTCGATCTACATCTGATCTACCAGCAAGTCCTTTTAAGTCTCAAATCTACCCATGTGTTGCCACCTGCACTGCCACCACTGTAGACAAAGATACCATCTGTCCCCTGGTTACCTGCAGTTGTCTCCTGATTCATCTTCCTGCTTCCACTCGCGTCCTCAAACAACCCATTCTCTATTCAGCAGCCAATGGAAGATGTTTTAAACTGAGTACATGTTGATATGAGAATATTTGGAATATACTTAGTTGAAGAAAACATTATCGAAATTAATTTCACCTGTTTATTTTAACGTTGTAATGTGTTTAAACACAAATCTGATCCTTTCTATCCCCTCTACCTAAAACTTTCCAGTGGCCTCTCCCTGCACTTAGCAGAGAAGCTGATCCTGGCCTATGGAGCCCTGCCCACATCCCACTTGCTTCACCGTCCCACAAGACCCCAGTCGCGAAGGTCATGCCAAGGACCTTCACATCACTCACCCCAGGCCCCTAAACAGGACTTTCCCAAATTCTGCAGGACTGGCTCCTTCTCACCTTGCACTTCTCCGATCACTTGTTGCCTTCTTAGGAAGGCCTTTCTTGTCTAAAGTAGCCACTGACCACATCACTCTGTTGCCAGATCCTGCTTCAATTTATTCATGACATTTATCACCAATGAACTCATCCTGGTTTTTTAATTTATTTCCTTGGACACTGTTTGTCTTCTTCCTCCATGAAGGCAGGAACCTGGCTAAGCCATTCTATCCTCACAGCCTACCTTGGAGACTAGGCACATCTCCCAGTATACCCCAATTTAATGAACAGACTTATCAGCTGGCTCTGTGGAGCAATTAGAGGCCAGGTCCCCAGAAAAAAAAATCTTCCCAAGATAGTTTCTACTTTTGGCAATTTCACTTCCGGATACATAGCCCAAAGAATTGAAAACGAGGTCTCAAAGAGATTCTTACACACCCATGTTCACAGCAGCGTAATTCACAACAGCCAAGAGGTAGAAGCAACCCAGTGTTCACCAACAGGTGAACAGAGAAGCAAACTGTAGTCTACGCGTGCAACAGAATATTGACCAGCTTCTAAAAAGAAAAGAATTTCAACACATGTTCCAACGTGGGGGGATATCATGTTAAGTGAAACAGGTCTGTCACAAAAAGACAAACACTGTAGGATTCCACATAAATGAGGTTATCTAAAGTAGTCAAACTTAACAGAAACAGGAAGTAGAATGGTGGTTACCAGGGGATGGGGGGAGGGGGAAATGGGAAGTTTTTGCCAATGAGTAGAGAGTTTCACTTTTACAAGATGAAAAAGTTCTGGAGATCTATGGTGTTAACAATGTAAATATACTTAAAATGACTCACCATACACTTAAAAATAATTAAGATGGTAAATTTTATGTTGTGTGCTTTGTAGGATGATTACAATTTTTTAAAATTATTTTTTATAAGTAGAGCTTCTGCCTACCCCAAGGAATAGAGTAGAAAATTATAGCTAAATAAGCTAACAGCAGGAAAACAGTAAGTGGAATTGAGAAAAGAACCAAGAAGAAAAGAAGTCGACGTAGGGGTGGTCAACTGCCCTGGCCATGACTTGACCTTCACCTTGGGAAAACGGACATAGAGAACTGGGCCCCCATCAACACCACAGAGCGCTCAAGGGGAGAGGCAAGCGTTCCTTTTAGCATCACTTCTAAAAACTTCTAGACTTCGTCTCTGAGGACATATTTAGGGGTGCAGGCAGAGGATATTTATCACAGCCCCGCTTCTAATAGTGAGAAATGGCAAACATCCTTGATGACTATCCACAGGGCACCTGTGAGGTAAAGGGTGGCCATGCCGTCTAATGAAGGCTGTGGAGTCACCCTAAGAAAACAATGACAAGATGTGAATGAAGTCTCATATGTCAGCGTGACCCCATCTGTGTGTGAGTTAGAGACAGAGAAGAGGATACACACCAAGGTATTAACCTTTCTGTGCAGAGAGGCTATTGCTTTTCTCTGCATTTTGCATTGTTCTATTCTGAATGTATATTGCTTCTGCAATGAGAAAAAAGAAAGAAATCTTTTTAAAAGAACTACGGCAGGAGAAAATGTTTAGAAGGAAACCCTAGGGGATCCCAGAGAAAATTCTAGTACCCTACTTCTGTCACTAAAAGTCAAAATTATAGCACAGAACGAATGCCCAGTTAAGGAACAGAAAATACAAAACTTCAGTTATGTAATCCAGAAAGGCCTGCAGAGGCTGTCAGACACCCCACAGAGACCCAAACAGACCTTTTGGAACACAAACCAGGGCAGAGAAAACACACACAAAAAGTAATAAATAGAACCTACCCAGAGATGAAAGATTCAGCGTGCAGAATCACAAAGACAAAAGCGCAAGTAAGAAAGGACAGGAGAATGAAACAAGAAACATCTATGCCTCTTTTGGATGGGCCTTATGTTGAGGGGGGTTCTGAAAGCTCACTCCCCACCATTTCAGGGACCCCCTATAATTAAGCTAATACTAAAAGGAAAGAGCCCTCTATTTAACTGCCATCTGCGTGCGCACGAGAGGTGAGTCAGGCAGCGCCTCCAGCAGAATGGAAAAGTCCCAAGAGCCTGCCAGCTGATCCAGCTTTTGTGGTGCTGCCTGACCTGTGGGTGGGCATATACACAACTGTATATTTTCTGACTCCCAGAGAGTCCCGTTGAGTCTGAGGACAGATACTAACAACAGTAAACGTGTTCAGAATATGTCTCACATGTCAGGCACTGTTGTAAAGACTACATATACACATATACTCATTCAATCTTCACAACAACCTATGAGATAGGTATCTTCATTACCCCCATTTTACAGATGAGAAAACTGAGGCACAGAGAGGTTAAAGTAACTTGCCCAAGGTCACAGATATTAAAAAATAATGGGCTGGGTACAGTGATTCACTGTAAACCTGTAAACCCAGCGCTCTGGGAGGCTGAGGCAGGTGGATTGCCTGAGCTCAGGAGTTTGAGACCAGCCTGAGCCAGAATGAGACCCTGTCTCTATAAATAGCCAGGTGCTGTGGCAGGCGCCTGTAGTCCCAGCTTCTTGGGAGGCCGAGGCAAGAGCATAGCTTGAGCCCAAGAGTTTGATATTGCTGCAAGCAACCAAGACCAACAAAGTGAAACTCTGTCTCAAAAAATTAATGAATGAATGAATGAATTTCATTAAATAATAAAAAATGACAGAGGCAGGATTCAAACTCAGGAAGTTGCAGCTTCAGAGTCTATGCTCTGAACCACTATGCCATCCTCTTGGAAATCCAAAAGACCAACAAGGGTTTTTCCAAGAAAACTATAGCATCTGTTTGCCAGAGATTCATCTCAAGGAGAAGTTGTATAAAAAGCCTCGGGGTTGAAGATCATTATATCTCATCACAAGTTATACAAACAGCCCAAACTCACTCAGGAAAAGTACTTTCCCACCCCCATGTCTCCTACTACTTCAGTCCATGATCCTCAATATTCTCTACTTCCTAAGTACCTACAAAACATGAAAAATAGCTGTCAGGAGGGGCCACACTCCACTCAATCACTACCCTGCACTGCCTCTAAAGAACACAGGCTCTGCAGCCAGAATAACAGGTCAAAACCTCCTCTATGCTGCCTGGCTGCAAGACCCATGGAAACGTAATTAACTTCTCCCCATTCTTCCATTTCTCTGTCTGTAAAATAGGGATAGGGCCAGCTCCAGTGGCTCATGCCTATAATCCCTGCACTTTGGGAGGCTGAGGCAGGAGGATCACTTAAGGCCAGGAGCTCAAGACCAGCCTGGGCAACATAGCAAGATACCATCTCTACAGGGAAAGAATTTTTAATTAGCTGGGTATGATGGTGTGTACCTATAATCTCAGCTACTCAGGAAGCTTAGATGGGGAGATTCCTAGAGCCCGTGAGTTCAAGGCTGCAGCGAGCTACACCAACCTGAGTAACAGAGCAAGACCTTGACTTAAAAAATAAATAAATAAGGATAATAAAAGTACTTATCCTCATTACTCATGGATTCCATATTTACAAATTTGCCTATTGGCTGAAATTTATTTGTAACCCCCAAATCAATACTTGCAAACATACAGTGGCAAAATATGTGATCATGTGATATGTATGTCCCCGGCTGAGGTCAAACACAGCAGGGTTCTGCCTGCTTATTTCGGCTGTAAGCAAGCATTTTTTGTGGCATATTAGCATCACAGTTTTTGCATTTTTGTGGGTTCTATTGGTAATTTTTCTGTTGAAGTACTATCTAGTGTTCCTGAGCACAAGCAGGCTGATGAGTCATATATGTGTTACATAAACCATGTTCAGGCATGAACTGTAGTTCTGGTTGGCCATGAGTTTAATGTTGATGAGTCAATGATATGTATATTAAAGTATCTTTAAATGGAAATGCACATAAACAAGGTTATGGGTTAATGAGATGATGAACATGCTATGAGCAGAGGCTCACAGGAACCTGACTTTGTACTGCCCCTACGAGCAAGAGTTCAGTATTCACCAGTTCAGTGTTTGCAGTGACCTAACAGAACATAACTCCTGTGAATGAGAACTGACTGTATCTCACAGCACTGCCAGTCTTAAATAAACAGATATCACTAAGGCATGTAGAATAGTGCTTTGACACATTCTAAGAGCTGTGGAGGATTTCCATTGCCATTTATTCTTAGCTTGAAGACTGAAATGAAATCAAAGAGAAGTAGGCCCACACACAAAACAAGTAACTTTCTTGAGTGTAACAGTTGAGTGGCCCAGACAAACATGTAGGAAGAGAGTTTTATGTATGTGTTTATTTTTTTTTGAAACACAGTTTCACTCTGTACCCTGGGTAGAGTGCAGCAACATTGTAGTTCACAGCAACTTCAAACTCCTGGGCTCAAGTGATGCTCTTGCCTCAGACTCCCAGGTAGCTGGGACTAAAGACATGAGCTACCACACCTGGCTAATTTTTTCTATTTTTAGTAGAGATGGGATCTCACTCTTGCTGGTCTCGAACTCCTGACCTCTCACTCAGGCTGGTCTCAAACTCCTAACCTCAAGCAATCCACCTGCCTCAGCCTCCTTGAGTGCTAGGGTTATAGGAATGAGCCACCATGCCCAGCCAGAAAGAGAATTTTGATGGTTTAGCACACTGCCAGTGAGGAGCTCTGTATCTGGCTTTGGATTAAGGAAGACTTTAGTGAACATCCATGGGATTAAGGAAGACTTTAGTGAACATCCATGGGATTTACCTGCCCAGAATCCACTCTGCTTGGTTTTCCTTGGGGAGCATTACTCCGGATCTTGGGGGAGGCCAATGATTCAAGGATGGTCATGTGACTCAAAGAAGGCCAATCAGAAGCTCCCGCTGCAGAATGCGCACCATGAACAGTTACTCAACCTGCCTGAGGTGCCTTGAAGGAAGAGGCCATTAGTCCCTGCTTCTTAGATCCTCAGCAAACTTTCTAAAGATCCTCCCAAACTTTCTAAAGCCTAATTCTTCATATTTTCCTCCACCTCTGTTTTCTCCCACATCCTTCTAATAAATTTATTTTTGCATAAGTTGATTGAAGTCAGTTTATGTTACTTGCAAGCCAAAGAATCCTAAGACAGAAATTTTTAAGGGATAAACTTTTTCCACTTACCTTTCTCTGCTACTCAGAGTCTCAGGAAAGAAAGAAAGGGAGGCAGGGAGGGAGGAGGGGGAGAGGGAAGGGAAGGAGGGAGGGAGGGAGGGTCAGGTGCAGTACCAAACACCTTCCCCAACTGAACAATGTGCTTTGAGAGGAGAAGGCAGAGCATACACATCTATGAAATACCCAGATCCCAGATGAATTTCATATCAGAGTTCTAAGAGATCTCCCAAAAGCCATCACCAAACCACACTAGCTATGATGCTAGAAGAATCCTGGAGAAAAAGAAAAACACCAAGAGGTACACAAATGTTATTGTGTTTTTCAAAAAAAGAAACAGTGGCTTCTGAAGACAAAAGAGCCAGCATAAGGAGAGTGAAACATATCAGATGAAGCCCATTTCCTCTTTCTGTGTGTTTTGGTTTTGGTTTTGGACAGCTGCTGATCTGGTGGAGGGGAAGAATATATGGAGTATATCGCTGTGCTTGGACAAAGCATTCCTCAGTGTTGCTTGCAGTGAGTAGTCTTGTCGGAATGATGGAAAATGTGCTGTCTTCTCAGACAGGTTAGTGGATTGGTAGCAAGTTAAACATCTACGGCCCGATGGTACTGATTAATACAAATTTGCCTTTACGACTGTTAGAAGTAAAATTATGTATGTAATTGTTTCACACCTAGCTTCCCCTGGTAGACTGTGGGATCGGTGAATGAACAGGTAGCATCTGTCTTGGTCATATTTATATCTCCCACACCTCGCATTGTGCCTGGCACATAGATAGGAGTGGGAAAAAAAACTATTGTATGTATGAATCAATAATGACTTTATGTCAACCTGGTAAGAGACCTCCATAACAGCTACAAACATAAATGCCCCCAGTCATGTAAAATGAGGTATATAGAAAGGTAATCCCCATCCTTTTTGGCACCAGGGAGCAGTTTCATGGGAGACAATTTTTTTCATGTCATGATTCAAGTACATTAGATTTATTGTGCACTTTATTATTATTATTATTACACTGCTGTATAATGAAATAATTATACAACTACCTCCATTTCTTCTTTGTGTATGTTTTGGTTTGGGTTTAGACAGCTGCTAATCTGGTAAACAGAGGAAGAGTGATATGGACTATCACCATAATGCAGAATCCATAGGAGCCTGAAAGTGCTTTCCTACAACTAGAGTCCCAAGGGGGGGGATGGGAGACAATGACAGATAAGTTTTGCTCATCTGCCCACCACTCACCTCCTGCTATGCAGCCCACGTCTCAACAGGCCATGGACCAGTAATGGTCCACAGCCCAGGGGCTGGGGACTGCAGACATAGAGAGATCAGAGGAGTACATATCCATCCAACAAAGTCAGCTACTACTCGGTTCTGTCCATGGTGCCATGAGGGAATGCAGAACTTGGGCAATAATAATATATAATAAATAATATCTGTATTTGTGCACCTTTTAAAAGATCATTTTAATCAATTTTAATGACCTTTTAAAAGGTGCCTAAATACAGACATTTGATTATAAAATTATCTTATGATCTGTATTTAAAAATAAGAATATGTATATATATGCATATATGTAATACATATATATATTTTTTTTTAATCTTTTCAGTTGAAGCAAAACATGTCTACAAAGAGATTCAGTCTTCGGTCTGCTGGTAAACTCTGCTAAAGAGGGGCTCTGGGGCTTTGTCCTCAGTTCTGGCTTAGCTAATTTTTTTTTTTTTTTAATCCAGACATAGAGAAAGGATCAAATGAGTCAAATTTGAAAACAGCACACAACCAAGAAGGCTAGTAACAATGCTGGAGGATAGAAGTAGGATTTTAAACACAGGTAACAGGATGGATTTAACATGAGCAAGTCTAAATTCCAAAAACTCAATTTACAAATCCAGGAACACAATTTGGATTAAGAGGGTTTTCAGATTAAGTATTTGTGAAGTAGGATTTTAAACACAGGTACCAGAATGGATTTAACATGAGCAAGTATAAGTTCCAGAAACCACATTTACAAGTCCAGGAACACAATTTGGATTAAGAGGTTTTCAGATTAAGCATTTGTGAATTGCTTAAGGATTTCATTAGACAAAAAGCTGGGTGAGTCAGCAGTGTAAGAGGACTGCCAAAAAAAAAAGTTAATGATTTTAGATTAATTGAAATATATTATCTACATCAGTGATTACACATTTTGTTTGGCCTGCTAGTTGCTTTTTAGTTAAAAAAAAAAAGACAATTTATTAACACTCTAAAATTAAGAAATTTCTTTTATGTATATCCTGATTTCCTGCCTCTCTTGAAAAAAAAAAAAAGAATCTGGCAACATTAGGCCTGTGTTTCCACATTGGCTTGAGCCAACTGTCTTGCCACAGTCCCCACCACTCCCTATGATACGCCCATCACCCATACTAACTGTCAGTTGCCAATTCTCATCACACTTGAACTGTTATTTTCCCTATGGTACACTTACAGAAAAGCAAACCACCTTCCGTGCCCACACCTCTATGAAAAGGGAAAAAATAAAGGCCATGTTGAAAAATAAGTATGTTTCCAAAAATTATATATGTTTTTTTCTGTAAACTTAAGAAAATTACTAAGGTTTAATAACAGGTATTTTTATATATCAGATATTTCATTCATTTAAGGCAGTTCCCTGGCCCCTGTAGGAATCTGAATTTCTGACCCCCAATCTGGCACATGAGATCTGATGGCTCATCTCTATTCAGCGATAGGCAGACCTTTAGCAAAGTGTTACACAGGCTTTCAGAATCCAATATCGGTGATAAGGTCCATGGACAAGGTGGAAATTTGAGGCCAGGTTAAAGAACTTTTTCATCCATAAACAAAATTCTATACTGCCACTTAAATAGTATACTCAGGTTTCTCCTCAGATCATGTAAACCTTTTACCTTTTACTAAATGTCTATATGTTCTGACATGGAAAGATCTATACTCTTAGTGAAATCAGAAAGGTGTAGAACTGCATGTTTAGCCTAATACTATTTTAGTAAATACACGAGTCCGTGGGTTTTCGGTGTGTATTTGTGTTTTAAGCATAGACGAGAGTTTTTCCTTCCAACTTTGAAATTCAAGAGTTCTGTGAAATTTCCGCATTCATGACAGCCAAATATAAGATCAGGAAATGACCAAGTGATTTACAGAGGCAGAAGGCGAGGATCAAGTGTAATTAGAGGTAAGTATGCTGGGAAGTATTTTAAAAATAATAATTTTGGTGAGACTGAGTGGGAGGATATGTTTGAGAGCCTTGACAGGCAAGCTTGTGGGGCCTCAAAACAGATATACTGATCGTACCGGCTTCTAGCTGACATCTCTTGTGGTGCTGCTCACCCTTGGGCAGACTTCTCTGAAAATGCCCCTCTCCTCTACAGGGATGGACCCCAGCCACAGTGTCATCCATATCCATATCCCCCAGCGACAGCCGACTGGCCCCAGGGTGGGCATCCCCAAGGAAGGCCAGTCAGGTCATCCCAGAAACTTGCAAATGGATTTAAGAGATGCTATCTGTCCACGCTGGGAAATAAGCATGAAGTATGGCCAGAAAGAACACAGCTGATCCAGTCCAAACCTAGGCCAAGAAAGATGATCAACAAAGAAAAAGGAATAAGACAGAAACACACAGGAACAAAAGAACCCACGGCCCAAAGGTAAAGAGAAACTTAAACAGTGCAGCTGCCTGTACAGTGTGCCCAGGGGCTTCCCAGTTTTTTCCATCCAGTTGCTGAAACCCAGCCGAAGTTCCTGACCTTGAATCACACATGACCTCCAATAATAACAACAATAATAATAATAGCAGCAGCAACATTCCCACACAGAATTTACCATCTGCTTGGCAATCAGTGCTTTCATGAAATTTCATTTTTCTGACAACCTTTTGAGGCCGCTAATATTTTTTATCCTCCCCCACTCTTTTTGTAGGCAAGGAAACTGAGGCACAGAGACTTCCCAAAGGTTGCCTGGCTAGGAAGTGGTAGAGCCGGAATCTGAACCCAAACAGTAGCCCTCCAGAGGCCTTACATTTAACTATTAACTATTTACCTCTTGAGGCCAAACCCAGTGGCTCACGCCTATAATCCCAGCACTCTGGAAGGCCGAGGCAGGTGCACTGCCTGAACTCACAAGTTCAAGACCAGCTCTGAGCTACAGTGAGACTCCATCTCTAAAAATAGCCAGGTGTTGTGGTGGACACCTGTAGTCCCAGCGACTTGGGAGGCTAAGGCAAGAGAATCACTTGAACCCGTAAGTTTGAGGTTGCTGTGAGCTGTGACACCAGAACACTGTACTGGGGGTGACAAAGTGAGACTCTGTCTCAAAAAAAATGAATAAATAAAAAAATAAAACTATTCACCTCTTGGCCTAAGTTGGCCTAAGTGAATTTCCATCACTGATAACTCAAAACACCTTTCCTTAGACATGGAGTACCACGCAGACTTAGGGAAAAGCAGCACCTGGAAGGCGTCGTCACAGGAACACTGCCAGTTCTCCCTGCTCAGTTGGCCAGCAAGAGACCATTTCTTGGAACTAAGGTGGCTGCTGGCCTGCAGCCGCAAAGAGCCATGACCCAGGCACTCAGGCCTTGAGTTAGCATCCTCTCAACAAACGTGTGTGTGCAGTACCCACTAAGTGCTAGCTACCGCTCTAGGTGCTAGAGAAATACAAAGACTAAATCAGGCAAGGGCCTTGCTCTCTCAATGCTTACATTCTAGAAGAGGAAAACAAACTAGTCATTTTAAATAGTTACAGGTGATGAAAGAAGAAAAAACAAGGTGGTGTGATTACAGAGTGTTGGACGGGTAGCTGGGGAAGGTTCGGAGGGTAGCATTTGAGGTGATACTGAAATGTCGAGGAAAACCAAGTAATCCATCCTGCCACCATCCTGGGGAAGAGACAGACAGGAGCCCAGGGCCAAGAAAAAGCTTGTCGAGCTCAAGGAACAGAGAGAAGGCAGAGTGTCTGGAGCACACATTCACTCCACAATAGGGAGCACACAAATCCTTCACGTGCCAGGCATGTGGCAAGAAAGACGACCATGATCCATCCCTTGGTTCATGCAATTCAGAGGCTCGTGAAGCCGCCAGCCTGGTAGGCTGCACAAAGGCCAGCTCTTCATTCCTTCCTCTGTCCACATCCCTTCTGACATGACTGGGCAGCTCCTCCCCTTAAGAAGCAGAGCCCATCCTCCACGTCTGGAATCTGGGTTGCTTGGGACTTGTTTGGGACCAGTACACAGAATGCAGCAGAAGGGTCAGAAGCCAATCCTGAAGCTTGTCCTGCAGAAATGCTGTGTTCCTGGTGCCTCAGAACTCCGTCCATCCACCCCAGAACAAGCCCAAGGGGAGACACACAAAGCCCGGTCTCCCTACTGTTTTCAGCTAACTCACATCCAAATGCCAGACCCATAAACTGACTCTAGACCGACCAGACCCAAGATAACCTGTGAGCAGGCCACAGGCACATGAACGAGCCCAGCAGAGATCAGAAGTGCCCAGCTGATCTGAAGAACAGTGTGCAGGTTTAGGGGTAGTTTGTTACAAAGAAATAGCTAATTCATACGCCAGGGTGCATGCCTAGAGAGAGAGCAGCACAGGGAGCTGTGGCAATGGTCAGAAACCACCCAGGAGAGCCTGCTTTGTGACTGTGCCTAACGGTGCCACCAGGGTCCTAATCCACCTACCCGCAGGTAGGTCCTGACACAGCCCCAGGCTCTGCCTGCAACCACTCTGACGCCCTCTATGGAAAAGACGCACCTAATGGCTTCACTGAACAGTCCCAAGGGAGCAGTTAGAAGGCACCTCCGGTTAAAGGCACTGCCTCTAGAATCAAACAGACCTGGCTTTAAGTCCCAAATCCTGCCTCTTTCTGGCTAGGATTAACCTGTTTAACCTCTCCAAACTTCTGTTTCGGTAAAAAAGCGTATTGGAGAGTACTTGGCGCATAGCGCAAGCTGTGTAAGTGCTTACAGTTATTATATGTGAACAGAAGGGAGGGAAACTCCCCGTGAGAGGAGCATGCCACCGGCTGGTGGCATCTGAAGGAACCTTAGCTGGAACACAGACATGGCATTCAATCACACCAAATTGTTTCCCTTTTGATTCTTTTTCAATCCTGATTTATCCAAGCAAAAAGTCTGCTGAGTGCTTATATGTTCTGAACACCATTCTAATATTTGCTAAGCTCCCTTTTGGAAAAGAGAGAGGATATTTCATCCTTGTCATCCAACAGTATCTAGCTGCTAGAATTTCAGAATATTGTTTTAATTACATTCATTTTTATAGTTACTAATTATTTGTGGTGCTACTGTTTTTCCATTCATACGGCGACAAAGTTACCATTAAAATAAATGTGTCAAATGAAAAAACTGAGACCATTTCAAGAAAAAGATTTACTTAACAGAAAAAAAGGACAGGTAGCCCAAAGCAAATATCATGCAGGGCAGAAAAGAATTATCAGGAAAGGCTGAAATAAGGGAAAGAACATGGGTAGGATTTGGAATTTAACCTGGTTAAAAACACCAACTTAGCAAGGTTACTCACTATATGAATGTGTCAGTCAGCTCTTGCTTGGTAACGCTGTAACAACAAGCAACCCCAGAATTCCAGTGACCTATCATATCCAAAGTTCAGTTCTTGCTAACGCTGTGTGTCATTGTAGTTGTCCGTGCCTCTGTGGCTCAGCGCCCTGTGTCTTTTCCATCATAGGATACAAGCTGAGGAATTAATCCTTTCTTGGCTGTGTTGGGAAAAGAACAATGGCCAACCATGGCATGGCTCTTAAGGCCGTAGATACATAGAATATCACGTCTGCTCACATTCCACTGACCAGTGCATGTCCCAGGGCCAAGAGCCACACCAACAGCACAGGAAAGTATATCCCTCCTACAAGTAGACACGAAACACCACATAGCAACAGGGGAGAATGTATAATTCTCTTGTAGGGAGGATAGCAAATAATTTAAGACAATAATGCAATCTAACACAGTGAGCTTGGGCAATTCATCTCACTTCTAGTTCCCCATCTGTGAAATGGGAATACCTATGCCAGAGTCAAGCTCAGTAAACATGAGTTCCCTTCCTTCTCATCTTCTGAAATTCATCTGGGGCAACTCAAACCAAATTTAGAAAGCCCTTGGGAAACCAGCCATATTCAAAAGTTTGGCCCAAGATCTTCAATGAGCCAAAAACAAACCCAAGTGGACCAAACGCTTTGTGTGAGATGGGCACCCTGTCAAGCTGGCCACCATGCCCCCTCCCCAAGGTATTCAGTTACAGTTATTATATGTGAACAGAAGGGACGAGCTTCAGGATTGGCTCCTGACCCTTTATGAAAATCTTATTGGACAAGCACTTACCAATTTTGGAACTAAAGAGAAATGGAGGGGAAATGGTTCTGTTCGTTGATATCTTAACGTCAGTGTAGTGATGTAAAGCATATATTCTGGCATTTGAATCATGGCTCTGCCGCTTATTTGTTATATGACCTTGAGCAAGATAAATAACTGAGCCTCCTGTTATTTATCCTTAAAATGGAGAAGAAAAAAATTTAACATGTTACTGTGAAAATTAAACAAGACAATTCAGATGTATACCTTGCCACTGTGCCTAGCCCAAATAAATACTCAATAAATAGAAATTCTTATTAATTCTAGTACATGTTCCAGAGTATAAAAGTTCAAGTATTTCAAATAGATGCCTGGCACCTGGTATGGGGCAGTCCTTGCTTACACTGGCTGTATAAGTCTGAGTTTTAATTTTTTTGTTTCCCCTTTGTACTATGGGTCAGTATACTGTTCCCTGGGAATCCCATAGAGACAGCCTGACCTTGTTTCTATCTACAAAAGATTTCTAATTCTTTTTGAAGGACCTAAAGAAATACAATAGCACAGAAGTCATCTCTAAAAGCGACAAAGGGATGAGGACCATAGCAATGTTAGTTGCTCCAGCCTTCTGTTCACAGGATACTTCAGCAAAAAGCTGCTACCAGTGTACAAGGAGACCCTCAGAAAACAGATCCTATGGGTCTTTTGAGCTGAATCCCCTATTTTGCATGTGGTAGATGCTTTTAGCAACCAAGTCTGTTCCATCTCCCAGCTGAAGGACTTCTCGCCAATTACTTGGAAAAGAGATGAATAATTAAAGACTTCTCTCTAGAGATACCAAGTGGAAGTGTCTGGCTAATAGTGAAAGGTTAGAAATAATAATCCTGTGGCTCCCATCAGTCTGGTCTATTTCTAAGTCTGCTCAGGCTTTCAAAGTCTACTCAAGACTGCACAAGTTGTGACTGTGAGCTAAACACGATCTCTCTGAATCTCAGTTTTCTCACCTGTAAAGTGGGAATAATGGATTGTTTGGAAATACTTTGTAAGTCTTCAAGAGATAAACCAATAAAAGGGGAGTCTGTCATACCAGGCACCAGAATGACACAGGACCCAGGACTTGGTGGAAATAAGACCAAGAAAATACCAACACAAATAACTATTAAAGATGGGGTGTGGAGGAGATTAAAGTAAAAATTCCTACCAATCAATAATACAATGTAAAAGGGAAGTAAATATTCATGGAAAAGATGAAATATAATTTGTCGCTAAGTATATAAAAAGATGTTTGATCTCACTATGAGTGAAAAATGCTCACTAAAATCAAATGCTGTATTTCTCCCATCATATTAGGAAAAATGCTAAAGCCTAATAATATCATGACTTGGGAAAGATGCAGTGAAACAGAAACACACACTGTTGGTGGGAGTATACACTGGTCCAGCCACTTTGGAGAACAGTTGGCAATATCTATTAAAAGCTGAATCGTGTATACACCACGGCCAAGCCATTCTACTTCTCAGGAACTAGAGAAACACTTGCATATGTGTGAGATGTGTAGAAAGATGCTCATTGGCATACTGTTTTTTAATAGACACCACCTCTCCGAAAAAGAATCTAAATGTTCATCAGGGAGGAAGTGGCCACATCCACGAGAGAAAGTTCATACTATGGAGTAGGAGCTTTAGAGCTCTGAAAGGACACATCAAATTTACAAACAACAGTGGCTGCTGGGGCAGGAAGAGGGGATCTAGATTGGATGTCACAGGAGTTAAAAGGTCTTTAACCTCATCTACAGGATGTGTAATTTACCTTAATGAGATTGTGCTTATGCATTTCTTATGAACTTAATAATTTTAACATAGCAGGACAACCTCACTATATCATCTACGGTGGGTCACAAAATCCAGCTAGCTCTAGAATCTGCAGAAAAGATGCTTATGGGGATAAATACGGCCATAATTATTACCCCAGCACTGGGGCCTCCAAGGTCCCCTGATACTTTCTTTTTACTCTGAGAAACAAACTGTAAACCGTGGCACACCTGGCTTTTAGCTATTCTAGTAACCTAGAGACCTAAAGGCTTAATCCCTTCCCAGGGGCGATAATTAACATTTTTAATGCCAGCAATTTACAATCAATCAAGTTAACAATTGCTGCTCTTATTCTACGTCTTATGTGAGAAAAGAGAAGTGTGTTAGGGTTGGAGGGGAATCCAAATGGACCCCACAGAGCTGGGAGTGGGCGAGCAATGTGGCCCAAAAGGGGTCCTGAACTCAGAAAGAAGAAGATGGAGAGCAGAAATGCAAAGTCTAACAAGCAGACCTCAGCATGACAGCCAGAGACCATCCTCTCTGGGCTTACGTCTGCCTTTCCAGAACCTTCACTCAGCTCCTTCCAGCCCAAAGGGCAGAATCTGAGCCAATCGTAAAGGATCAGACCTCTGACTACACAGGCAAGTAAGTGACCAAAAAAGAGGCCCCTGGGTCACTCTGTGGCCCAGGCTGGAATACAATGGCATCTTCATAGTTCAAGCAAACTCAAACTCCTGGGCTCAAGTGACACTCTCTCTTTCTCAGCCTCCCAAGTAGCTGGGACTACAGGCAAGCACCACAACGCTTGGCTGGTTTCTCTATTTTTTGTTGAGACTGGGTCTCACTCTTGCTCAGGCTGGTGTCAAACTCCTGGCCTCAAGCAATCATCCCTCCTCAGAGTCCCACAGTACTAGAGTTACAGGCGAGAGCCACTGCGCCTGGCCTTGCAAGATGCAGCCTGTCTGACTGCTGCAGCCCCAGTATGTACCATCCAGTAGGTGCTCCATAAATAAATTATCTGACTCATAAAATGGGGAGAACTTCCAGCAATATAGCAAGAAGCTTGAAGTACCTAAGGGTGACATAGCTCTCTGAGGGGAGACAGTGGTTAGCAAAAAGAATGAGAAATGACTCTACTTTGGAGAGGGCCATTTCTGTTCCTAAAGAGAATAAAATGCTAAGCTTTTTTATTTTTTTTGTTGTTGTTCTTGCAGTTTGGCTGGGGCCGGGTTCGAACTCACCACCCTCGGTACATGGGGCCGGCACCCCACTCACCGAGCCATAAACACCACCCAATGCTCAGCTTTTACTAGGATTCTTTTCCATGGTTCTGCATGTTGTTTAAAAGTCAGGGCCTTCATGCCAGTGCCCCTCCAAAGAACACGGGAAACCTTATTACTAAGTCTTGAAGGTTGACCTCAGTTTAGCTAAGATTTTACTCCATACCCATTAGTGACAGGCTAATACAAAAATAAGAGCAATAACTTTCTCTTTTATCAGAAAAACAAAAAGAGAGAAAAAAGAAAAGAAAAAAGCAAAGAGAAAAAAAAATGACTGAACTCTGAACTTCCTCCCTTTTAACCACAACTTACTACTGACTTTTACCTTGGTAAAAAAAATTGTCAAATAAATAATAATCAGATACCTCATGGGTCCTGACTGACAGTTTCTATCTCACACTGTGCCTAGAACATTGCCTGTTCATTCCAACCTTTACTAAAACAGAGATGGTCAAGGGACCCTGATTGGAAAGGAACAAAACTGACTCAAGGCTGCCATAAAACTGCCCACTCAGCTCTGTGGCTGCCACAGTGATGTCACAGGGCAGTTTTCATGCCAAAAACAAAACTGAACCCTAACAGCCACACTATTCTAAGACATAATCCTCACCCTGGAAGGAATTGGGACATTGGGTACAGCAGCTGAATTTGAGCCCAGGCTCCGCCACTGACTAGCTGTGTGATATTGGGGAAGTGACTTGACCTCTCCGGCATCCGGTTTCCCATATGTTACATAGAAAGGAGACTTGTTTCTGGTGCACTCAAGCAATCTCAAGCTAGACATAATTCCATGTTTTTAATGTCATCTTTAAACTCTTTGAGAATCACCAGGAACATGCTTTAGATTTCTTTTAAATACACTCATTTCTGACATGACAGATCTCGCTTAAAGAAAAAAAAAATACATCCTTGTATGAATAACTCCCAAATCCTTACCTCCATCTTGGACCTCATTATTCCCAGTTGCCTCTGGACACCTATACCTAGACATACCAGAGACATAACTCAAACTCAACACAGCCAATGCATAATTCAGTATCTCCTCCCTCAAGCTTCCTCTTCTGGTGTCTGTGATACCCCTATTCATCAAGTACCCAAACCAGAACTACTGTGATAGCTGACAATCCTCAGGCTACTTTTTTTTTTTTTTTTTTTGCACCATATGCTAGGCAGGATGCCGCTGTGCCTTACACAAACACTACCATGTCTGATCCTGAGGTCTGTGAGGCGAGGTCCTACTGCTATTATTCACCCCTTTTTAAAATGAGGAAGCTGAGGATCCTGGGTGTCACGGGATTTGAATGCAGATCTAATTTCTCTCTCTCTCCTCTCTGTCCCCTCTCTCCCCTCTCTGCACCTCACCAACATTTCTTCCTGGTGCTTTCACTGCCTCCACTGCCTCAAAACCCACCCAAGAACACAGGCTCCTCTGTGCAGCCCCCAGAAAAAGAGCCTCTCCCAGTCCTTCCCCTTCCCACCATCACCAGACATATCACCCTGCCTTGTAAGTGTTTGGTTTACAGGTCTTTCCTACAAGTCTGGTGGTCTTATTTGCCTATGCCTCCCCCTGCTCGCCCGCGGGTGGCTAAATATGCCAGGCAGACCACACTGTGCTATTACCCCTTTTATATCACTCTGCTCTGAGAGGACTTCGGAAGAGATACACAGGGATCTCACACTGTCCATAACAGACCCCTCACCTCGGGTGCCGCCCTCCGTGCCACAGCCGAAGGCTGACCAGGGCTACGGGCAGAGCCACTGAACCTGTAAACTTCAGAATCAGACTGCCAGGGTTGGTCACCCTCTTCAAATCCTCCTTAGCTTTGAGACCTGGAGCCAGTTACTTAATGTCTCTGCACCTCCGTGGCTCCATGGAGTTAATCATGAGACTTACCTTCCAGGGTGCTGTGGACGTTCAATGAGTTCACACACAGGAACTCAGTGACTCAATACATTAGAATAGTTCTTCAGGGAAGTGCCCCTGTATGTCACCCTCTTCCAAATGACTCAGTGAATTTTACAGTTCTCCCAACTCATCAACTTAGGCATGAAGAAATCAGTTGACTGGTCATGTAACCATTGCAAGACCTCAAACCAGAAGCCACCTTCTGAATTCCTTATTCAGGGCTGTGGCTAAAAAGAATCTACAGATATGCAAATTCTCTCCCTGGAAAAAAAGCCATTTAATGGAAACGTTTTTCCCACTAGAGAATTTTCACTTCCTGTCAGATGTGGCCACTTTCATCCACTGCTGTGTGAGGTGCACCGTCCTGGTCCTGAGACAGGGGCCATGCCACCAGCCCCCTGTCAGAGCCTACCTGGGTGCCAAGCTGCCTCCTGCTTCTGGGACTTGCCTTCTAGGTGTCCCCCAACCCCTCACCCCCTGAGCCCTTCACCTTAGTGGCTGGGATCTCAGAATCTGATCCCCAAGCACCTGAATTCAATCTAGGCTCTGTAGTCCTCTGGACAACTCATTATCATATCTAAGCCTATTTCCTTATCTGTGAATGGGGATACTACTAACAGCAAATCTTAGTGGAAGGTGAACGTTCAAAGGGATAAAGTTTGTGAAATGCCCCGTTCATCACAAGCACTCAAATGTCAGCTGCCTTCATCATCATCACCACCATCACCACTGCCACCACCATCATCATCATAATTATCAGTTCTGGGGCTCTAGCTTCCTTTCATACAATCCTAAACCCAAACCCGTGTTTGGATCCCAACTATTTGTAACTTTGTGAGAATTTCTCAATTCTCTGTGCCTCCGTGTTCTCTGCATAAAAACAGAACAATAATAGTAGCAACTGCATAAGGCTGTTGTGAGGATTAAATAAGTTAATATACATAAAGTAATTCATAATTGCTAAGTCATGGAAAAAGCCCAAGTGCCCATCGATCCACGAATGGATCAATAAATGGTGGTATATGTACACCATGGAATATTATGCAGCCTTAAAGAAAGATGGAGACTTTACCTCTTTCATGTTTACATGGATGGAGCTGGAACATATTCTTCTTAGTAAAGTGTCTCAAGAATGGAAGAAAAAGTACCCAATGTACTCACCCTTATTATGAAACTAATGTAGGACCTTCACATGAAAGCTATATCCCAGTTATAACCTAAGAATAGGGAGAAAGGGGAAAGGGAGGGGAGGGAAGGGGGAGGGAGGGGGAAGGAGGGGGATTAATGGGATTACACCTGCGGTGCATCTTACAAGGGTATATGTGAATCCTAGTAAATGTGGAATGTAAAGGTCTTAGCAAAATAACTAAGAAAATGCTACAAAAGCTATGTTAACTAATGTGATGAAAATGTGTCAAACGATCTATGAACCAAGTGTATGGTGCCCCACAATCATACTAATGTACACAGCTATGGTTTAATAAAAATAAAAAAATAAAAAATATATATACGTAAAGTACGTAGAATAGTGCCAGGCACACAGTGAGTACTTAATAAACATCAGTTCAAGTCAGCAGCATTTGGCTTACTATTTGAAATATTGTTTGAAGATGTTCAGAAATGAGAAATTCTCTTGGCCCATCTGCCCAAAAATAGAGGCCCTTCTAGGGACTCCAGAAATACACACACACACACACACACACACTTTCTCTCTCTCTCTCTCTCTGTCTAAACCAGAAACAGGCCCTAGCCCTGTTTTCTTTCTTTTTTTTTTTTCTTGGACTTGACTTTTTGTCCCATCTGCAGTGCCTTAGCCCCCCTAGGGCCTTTGGGCCCCAAATCAGAGAAGGTCAAGAGGGAAACACAATGGGACCAGCTGTCACATGGGCCCACCTACCAGGGAGAGCAGAGATCATGCACACACACTGAATTCCAGCCCTTGGAAGTCGCAGCTGGAGGCCATCCTCAGCAGTCCCCCTGTGGGGATCCGGCCCACCTCCGTGCTGGCATACTGTTCCCACATCTTCCGGCGGCTCTGTGCAGCCCCTAAACACCTCCTCCTCCCTCCCTCTGTGCCGATTCTGCTCATAAAACACTTCTTTCTCAATCCACATTATCCCACAGGATAAGCAGCTCCTTCTCTCTGCAGGAGAGGGACAGCGCCTGGCCAGCACTCACACAGCACTGTGACACTTCACCCTGACGCTTCACCCAAGTGACAGGTCAGGCCAGGCAGTTCCACTAAAACCAATAATCGCATTTTTTAAAAAACCTCTTACACCATACTTAAAATTTTATTTGGAAAGATTACTTTCATCTATAATATGTTAAAGTCAAAGATGATAATCAAAATAATCTTAGGATATTATAATAGGGTAAGAATAGAACTTCTAATTACAAAGAATTTGAAACAATACTTTTATATCATATCATCCCTAAAAGTAAATAAAACCTCAACTGTCCATGGGCCAATGTCATGAACCTCCAGTGCCTCTTCTCTAGATTTTTCCCAATTATTCCTAAACTATGGTGAAAAATACCCACCACAGGGAGAAAAATGTTTCACACTTTGACCCAGTTCACCTACACCTAAATATATATATATAAGAGATAAAAGTCTTCTGAAACAACACTTCCCCTTCCTAAGGATGATACATTCTGTTGTTTTCTGCTTTACTTTTTCATAGTGTTCATAAATTACTAAATTCATGGCCCTCTGATAAGTGATGATCCACAGTTTTTAAAGTGCAGATAGTGAAAATAAAAAATACAGAAAGAAAACTCTTCCCAGAGTGGAGCTGGAATCTGGTAGAAGGATTAAGGGCAACATGTCACAGAAGTTATGTTGACCAGGCTCAGAACAGAGGGTGGAATCTCCGGTAACTCAGGAGAGGACAGTATGAGGGAAGTCAGGGTAAGGTGTGAAGTCCCATTGCCTGCCTGTAAATCCCAGCTCTCCTCTTTGGTAGCTGGATAAGCATGGGCAAGCCATATCCCTAGTCACAGTAGGACTCTCTTTCAAAGGCATTCCATTTCTGGTAAAATGCAGTCTATGAATCTGGGCAGTAACTGGTTTGGTTCTGTGAAGGTACTAATGATGAAAATGCACAGGTTTAGCAGAGGTAAAGGAGGTACAGTCTGAAAGGAACCTCTAAAAGAGACCTAGAAGCATATGGTGAACCTCACTGTGCACCCACACACACACACACACACACACACAGACACACACCTACTAGGCCAAGGCACTCATGCCGGCCGCTGAGAGTGTTGAAAACCAACGGCTCACAGCTCTGTCCTCCCTGGGACTCCTTCCTTGAGGAAAAGAACTACTTTGCCCAAGGTAACACTACCTTCCCAAGAGCAGGCACAGTCAATGCCCTCTTGATGCAGGTCCTCACTGTCCCGATCCTAAAGAGCCACCCTAACTCCAGCCATCAGATTGGCTTTGGCTTCCCTTACAGTTATTGCACCACAGCTCAACGTCTCTGCCCTGCCTCCCTCAATCCTTTACAGGTGTTACTCCCAAGAGCCACTCCCCCAATAAACCACCTGTGTGCAAATCTGTATCTTTACACTGCACCAACAATGTTGGCCAGAGTAGCAAGAGGAGAACTAAGAGAGGATGGGACCTTTGGGACATTTTTACAAGGGCACTTTGGAGAATTTATGCTTTTATCCAGAATTAACATTTAATGATCAGCCACATGTTCTTTGCATGCCCCCTCTCATTTAATCCCCTTGGCACCCCGGAAGGTAGGCTGTGCCATTACCTTCATTTCACAGATAAGAAAACTGAAGATTAGAAAGACAAAGATGCCCAAGACTCCACATGTGATCAGGGGAGATGGGGAGGTCTGAACCTGAGCCCTTGACCTGACATAAGACCTTATCCACACTCCATCGCAGGTCTGTGATCACACTCACCACACATGTTTTGTTTTTGTTTTTTTGCAGTTTTTGGCCGGGGCTGGGTTTGAACCCGCCATCTCCGGCATGTGGGGCCGGCACCCTACTCCTTTGAGCCACAGGCGCCGCCCACACACTCACCACACGCATTACACAAACTCACTTGCACATCTGTCTCTTGCTCTGATCTCTCCCTCAAGTGCAGGAGTTTGTGTTTTTCTATGAATCTCTTAATGCAGTGTCAAGTGGTAATAATGGTAGTATTTGGAGGCACTGTTCATAGTAATGGTGGCAGTACTCAGGAGGAATGGTAGTGGTATCTGGTATAGTACTCATTAATGATAATTACTACTAATGAAAGTAGTAGCTTTCAGTAGTAACAGTAGTAGCACTCAATAGTAATGGTGTTATTACTCAGTAGTAACAGTAGTAGTACTCCGTAGTAATGGTGGTAATGTTCAATAGTAATAGTGGTAGTGTTCAGTGGTAATGGTGGTGGTATTCAGTGGAAATAATGGTAGTGTTCAGTGTTTCACATGGACAAAGTCCTATGCTGTACCCTCTGCATATAGCATCTTGTTAGGCTCTACCACTTCCCTATGAGGTAGGTGCTATCATTTTTCTTTTTTTAGACAGAGTCTCGTTCTGTGTAAAGTGCTGTGGCATCATAGCTCACAGCAACCTCAAACTCTTGGGCTCAAGTAATCCTCTTGCCTCAGGATCCCAAGTAGCTGGGACTACAGGCATGAGCCACCATGAATGGCTAGTTTTTCTATTTTTAGTAGAGAAGGGTTTCACTCTTGCTTAGACTGGTGTCAAATTCCTGAGCTCAAGTGATCCTCCTGCCTCAGCCTCCCAGAGTGCTAGTGTTACAGGCATGAGTCACCCTACCTGACCAAGGTAGATAATATTATTATCAAGTATAGGCAGTGAGCACTCACTTGGGGACTGCCAAAGATTCAAGTTCATCTGAAGAGATACATATTATACCTGTGCATGTTTTAAAGAGCTAAGCAATCCCAAGAGCCATATTGAAATTAGTGCAGTAGTTTTCAAAAATTTCAGAAATTGGCTTGGCACCTGTGGCTCAAGCGGCTAAGGTGCCAGCCACATACACCTGAGCCGGCGAGTTCGAATCCAGCCTGGGTCCGCCAAACAACAATGATGGCTGCAACCAAAAAATAGCTGGGTGTTATGGCGGGCACCTGTGGTCCCAGCTACTTGGGAGGCGGAGGCAGGAGAATCGCTTGAGCCCAGGAGTTGGAGGTTGCCATGAGCTGTGATGCCACAGCACTCTACCCAGGGCAACAGCTTGAGGCTGTGTCTCAAAAAAAAAAAAAATTTTTTTTTTCCCCAGAAATTATTTGCAGCTTCTCCCATTAAGAGGAGGAGTCTCTTCTCTCCTCTATTTCCTCCTTTATTTCTGGAATGGGCTTGTGATTTGCTTTCACTAACGAATATAGCAAAGACAGCTAGGCACAGTAGCTCACGCCTGTCATCCAGCACTTAGGAATTTGAGGCGGGTGGATTGCATGAGCTCACAGGTTCAAGACCATCCTGAGCCAGAGTGAGACCTCATCTCTAAAAATAGTAATCCCAGCTTCTTGGGAGGCTGAGGCAAGAGAATCGCTTAAGCCCAGGAGTTTGAGGTCACTATGAACTATGACACCATGGCACTCTACCAAGGGTAACAAAGTGAGACTCTGTCTCAAAAAAAAAAAAAAAAAAGATATAGCAAAGGCAACACTACTATTCTGAGCCTAGGCTTCAAGAAGTCCCATAGGATGGTTCAGCACCCGTAGCACAGTGGTTACAGCGCCAGCCACATACAACGAAGTTGGCGGGTTCAAACTCAGCCTGGGCCAGCTAAAACAATGACAACTGAACAAAAAATAGCCAGGCATTGTGGCGGGTGCCTGTAGTCCCAGCTACTTGGGAAGCTGAGGCAAGAGAATCACTTAAGCCCAAGACTTTGAGATTGCCGTGAGCTGTGACACCATGGCACTCTACCAAGGGCGACATAGTGGGACTCTGCCCCCCCACCAAAAAAAAAACAGTCCCATAGGCTCTGCTCATGCCCAGAGAATGCACATGACCATGTGACCAAGCTCAGGCTGGCCCACTGGAAGTCAAGGAACACCACCTGGAGAATGGCTCCATTCATCACTCTGCTGAGGCCCCAGGTGGACAAGTGAGCCCAGCAAGGAACAGCCAATCCCCATTCAGAACAGACAGACTACCGAGATGAGCCCAGCCCAAATTAGTGACCCACAGAAACTAGAACTAAATAAAATGGTGATTATTTTCAGCCACTAAAGCTTTGAGACTATTTGAGACTAGCCCTAGCCCTAGCCCTAACCCTAGCCCTAGCCCTAGCCCCCATACAACAATTGATTTGTTAGGTGGCCGGTTGACTAACTGGAATTAGAACCACCAAAGGATTCTTCTACAGGAGAGATGACAAATGAGCAAGTGAATAGAACTGACTGGATGATCCTACCCCTGACTCAGACGGAACCACTTAGAACATCCACTGGTAGCCAGAAGAGGCAAGAACTTTTCCTGATGGAAAACTGGAAATCCTGACAAGAACCAGATTGTTCTAAGAGCTAAAAACCACAAGAGTGCTTCTTTATTTTACTCTTAGTAACACAAATAGACCTTGCTCTCCCTCTAAAATGTGTGATAAGATAAAGATATCTAGTTTTATTCGTCAAGTGAGAGATAAAGCTGGATACACCACCCCAGAGGAAGTAAAAGGAAACCATGGCTTTGGGAATGGGGCAGGGCTTGCTGTGTTCACCAAAACCTGTTTTCTTTTTCCTTTGAAGATACAGCTGGTCAACACGTCCCAGCATCCCTTGCAGGGTGTTGGCCCTACATCTGAGTTCTGGCCAACAAAATGTAAGCAGAAGTCACATACATTCTTTCCCAGCTGAAGTGGTTTGAAATGAGCATGCTTTCTTGTGTCCCCCTTTCCCCTTCCACTGACCCAATGGAGAGGACCCTGGAGCCCAGCACAACTGAATGGAAGACTTCCTGGCCAGGATCATCCGCATTGGTTAATGATGGCAGTGGGAAATAAATCCTTTTCTGTCTAGCCACAGAGACTTCAAGGCTTATCTGTTACAACAGCTTTAACAGATTCTTACTAATGCCTTAACTAATACAGATTTTTTTTTTAATTTAAGCCCTAAAAATAGTTTGTGAGCTCAAATTTTCTTGGTATTAACAGAGCTAAATTATTGGGTGGTAAAATTGTCAGAATGCCCTGGCTTCCTTCTTGTACAGTTTGCAACCGATGGGCAACATTGAAACAGGAAGCATATGTCCCCCCCAAAGAAGGCAAATGGCACCATTCCTCAATGGTTGATTCCAGAAGGTGCTTGTCTCCCAGACGGATTTCACTTCTGTATGCAAAACTAAAAAAGTCCCAACTAACATTTCTCAGATTCAGCCTCAGTAACATAAAACTCTATGTTTTTTAAATAAATTTTTATTAAAGTATAATACACATACATAACAGAAAAATGGACATAAGTGAAAATGAAGTTTTATAGAAACAAGAGTACATTCTGTATGATTCCATTCGCTTGATGTTCTGGAACAGTGAAAGTAATCATAGGTGATAAAAAGTAAGATAATAATCATTCTTGGGTATACTGGGAGGGATTTAGAGAGCCTTCTGGGGTGCTGGCAATGTTCTGTGTCTTGATCTAAGTGCCAATTCTTCTCAAACTGTTCCCAAAAATCAAAGTAGAGGGAACACTTCCAAACTTATTTTATGACACTAGCATTATTACCCTAATAGCAAAACCAGATGAAAACACTACAAGAAAAGAAAAATACCTTGATGAACACTGATGCAAAATTTCTCAACGAAATATTAGCAAACCACCAAGAATTCTAATAGCAAGACCTAATCTCTACAAAAAAATAATAAAAATTAGCTGGGCATGGCAGCATTTGCCTATAGTCCCAGCTACTTGAGAGGCTGAAACTGGAAGGTTGCGTGAGCCCAGGAATTTGAGGCTGCAGTGATCTATGATTACACCACTGCACTCCAGTCTGAGTGATAGAGCAAGACCCTATCTCTTAAAAAAAATTAGCTAACTAAATTTAAGAACACCTTAAACAAATAATTCACATGATCAAATGCATTTATCCCTAGGATACAAAGATGGCTCAACACACATAAATCAATAAATATAAAATGCCACATGAACAAAATAAAGTACAAAAATCATATGATCATCTCGATATATACAGAAAAAGCATTTGATAAAATTCAACACTCTTTCATAAAAGAAAAAATCTCAACAGATTAGGTGTAGAAAGAATGTATCTCAACATAATAAAGGCTCCATTATGACAAATCCATAGCTAACATTATTCTCAATGATAAGATCAGGGACAAGGATGCCCACTCTCGTCACTTCTGTCCAACATAGTATTGAAAGTCCTAGCCAGAGTAATAAGGCAAGAAAGAGAAATAAAAGGCATCTTAATAGGAAAAGAAGTAACATTGTCTCTATTTACTGATACATGGTCTTATATATAGAAAGCCCTGGAAGTTCAACCAAATAACTGTTAGAACTGATAAATTCAGCAGTGCATCAGGATACAAAATAAGCGTGAAGGGTGGTGGCTGTGGCTCAAAGGAGTAGGGCACGGGCCCCATATGCCGGAGGTGGCAGGTTCAAACCCAGCCCCAGCCAGAAACTGCAAAAAAAAGAGAAAAATAATAAGCATGAAAAAAATCAATAGTATTGATGAGGATGATTATACTCATGATAAACTTGTGAAATGGAAACTAGGAAAACAATCCTACCTACAATAGCAAAAACAAAATTAGATACTTAGATATAAATTTAACCAAGGTGGTAAAAAGATCTGTATACTAAAAACTATAAAATGATGATGAAAGAAACTGAAGCAAACACAAATAAGTGAAAAGATATCCTGTGTTCCTGGATCAGAAGAATTAATATGGTGAAAATGTCCACACTACCCAAAATGATCCACAGATTCATTGCAATGTCAATCAAAATTCAAATATCATTTTTCACAATAGTAAAAATAATCTGTAAACGCATATGAAACCACAAAAGACCCTTGAATAGCCAAAACAACCTTAAGAAAAAGAATAAAGCTGGAGACATCACACTCCCTTATTTCAAAACATATTATAAAGCAGCAGTCCCTAACCTGTTTGGCACCAGGGACCAGTTTCACAGATTATAACTTTTCCACAGATGGGGGAAATGGTTTGGGGATGATTCAAGTGCGTTACATCTCCATCGGAGATCATCAGGCATTCGATTCTCATAAGGAGCACACAACCTATATCCCTCACATGCCCAGTTTACAGTAGAGGTCATGCTCCTATGAGAATTTAATGCTGCCATGGAACTGACAGGAGGCAGAGCTCAGGCAGTGATACAAGCGATGGGGGGTGGCTGTAAATACAGATGAAATTTCATTTGCCTTCCGCTCACCTCCTGCTGTGCAGCCCAGTTCCTAACAGGCTACAGACTGGTGCTGGTCCGTGGCCCACAGTTATAAAGCGATCATAATCAGAACAGCATGGTACAGATATAAAAACATATGTATCAACCAATAGGAGAAATAGGAAGCCCAGAAATAAATGCACACATTTATGGTCAATTGATTTTTTATAAAGGTACCAAGGGGAAAGAACAGTCTCGTCAATAAATGATGCTGGTAAAACTGGTTATCAACACAGAAGAATGAAATTAGACTTTTATCTTACACCATCTACAAAAATCAACTCAAAATGGATTAAAGACTTAGCTATAAGACCTGAAACTGTAAAGCTACTAAACAAAAACAGGGGTTAAAATCCTGTGACAATGGTCTAGGCAATGATTTTTCTGGATATGACCCTGAAAGCACAGGATGAAAAAGCAAAAACAGAGAAATGGGTTAATATCAAACTAAAAAGCTTCTGCACAGCCAAGGAAACAATCAATGAGAGTGAAAAGACAATTCATTCTGAGAGGATCCCTTGAGCCCCGGAGTTCAAGACCAGCCTGAGCAAGAGTGAGACCCCCATCTCTACAAAAAATAGAAAAATTAGCCAGGCACAGTGGTGTGCAGCTGTAGCACCAGCTACCAGGGAAGCTGAGGCAGAAAGATCACTTCAGGTCAGGAGTTTGAGGCTGCAATGAACTACGGTTGTGCCTCTGCACTTCAGCTTTGAAATGCATATGGAATTCACATACGTCAAAGGGATACCTACATCCCCATACTCATTACAGCATTATTCACAATAGTCAAGATATATGGAAACAACCTAGGTGTGCATCAGTGGAAAAATGGATTGATAAAATGTGATATATACACACAACGTAATACTATTCAGCCTTTAAAAGAGAGAGATCCTCGGATTTTTGGTAACAAATGGCTCTGGAGAACATTATACTAAGTAAAATAAGCCAGGCATACAATCAATGACATGGTGAGGGTGGGGGAAGGAGAAAACAGAGAGAGAAAGAAGGAGGGAGGGGTGAGGAAAGGAAGAGCAGAGAGAGGGACAGACGGAGGGGAGTGGTGTCTTGGTGTGTGACACACCTTTTGGGGGCAAGACACGAGTGTAGGAGGGACTTTACCTAACAAATGCAGTCAGTGTAGCCTGGTTTCTTATACCCTCAATGAATCCCCAATAATAAATTTAAAAAAATAGTAATAATAATAATAAATAATAAAAAGCCAGGCATAGAAAGACAAATACGTACAGCATGCTCTCACTTTTGTATGCAATGCAACAAAATTGGACTCACGTAAGTAGAGAGTAGAATAATGGTTACCAGGGGAAGTGGGTGGGGGAGGAAGGATGGAGAGTTGTTAATCGAAGGACACAAAGCTTCAGATAGACAAGATAGGAATAGATAGGAATAGGTTTTACTGCATGTGAGGTAATACAGTCAATAACAATGTATTATATATTTCAGAATAACGAAGAGAGCCAATTTTAAGTGTCTTGCTATTAAAACAATGATAAACAAGGTGATGTATATGTTAATTAACCATGCCACATTGTGTATATATGTCCACCCATTACATTGTACCCCTTAAATGTATCTGTAATTACGATTTGTCAATCAAAAATAATATTAATACTAAATTCTTTAAAAAGAAACCCTAATTTGTACCAGAATGTTTATTGCACCCCAATTCATAATTGCTAAGTCATGGAAAAAGCCCAAGTGCCCATCAATCCATGAATGGCTTAATAAATTGTGGTATATGTACACCATGGAATATTATGCAGCCTTAAAGAAAGGTGGAGACTTTACCTCTTTCATGTTTACATGGATGGAGCTGGAACATATTCTTCTTAGCAAAGTATCTCAAGAATGGAAGAAAAAGTATCTAACGTACTCAGCCCTACCATGAAACTAATTTATGGCTTTCACATGAAAGCTATAACCCAGTTATAACCTAAGAATATGGGGAAGGGGGGAGGGAGAAGAGAGAAGGAGGAGGATGGGCGGAGGGAGGGTGGTGGCATTACACCTACGGTGCATCTTACAAGGGTACACGTGAAACTTAGTAAATGTAGACTGTAAATGTCTCAATATAGTAACTAAGAAAATGCCAGGAAGGCTATGTTAACCAGTGTGATGAAAATATGTCAAATGTATATATAAATATATATAAAAATATTTTTAAAAATATATATAATATTATATATAAAATATATTATATATAAAATATTTATTAAAAATATAAACAGTATGATGAAAATATGTCAAATAATAAATATATATAAAAATATTTATAAAAATATATAAAACCAGTGTATGGTACCCCATGATTGCATCAATGTACACAGCTATGATTTAATAATAAAAAAAAAATAGCTGGGTGTCATGACCGACACCTATGGTCCCAGCTACTTCGGAGGCTGAGGCAAGAGGATCGCTTGAGCCCAGGAGTTTGAGGTTGAACTGTGACTTCATAACACTCTATAGAGGATGAGAAAATAAGACTCTGTCCCCCAAAAATAACAAATAAATTAAATTTAATTTAATTTAAAAAAATAAAATAAAAATAAAAAGAAACCCAAGCACCAAAAAATGACTATCCAATTGAAATAAAAGGAAATTTCTCTCAATTCTAGATGCCAATCCTGCTTTCCTAAGTGTGTTTAGCCCAGATAGAATTACTAACGCCCCTAGCCATAAATTTTTATGTGAAATTTATCTAGATAACTATTAAAAAACTATATACAAGAGAAATCCAAATAACTACCAAAACCCTTATTTGCCCCAGGGCCTAAAATCTAAAGGAATGGTCCCCACCAGATAGGGCCATCATAAAAATCAACACCTCCACTGTCACAACCAAACAAGCAACAGTGGTACAGACTTGGCCCTCCACCTTCACTCATGCCACTTGCCAGCTTCTTCAACCCAAAAGAGCACATAAACACTCCACCTCAAGGATGAAAGGAACCCAAATTCAAAGGGTAAAATGGTCACAAGTCTATTTAAAGTTGAAATGCTACCAATACATTTTCAAAATGAGGTCAGCAGACGGGGTGATCACAGATTTCAATTCAACTTTCTGAGGTTTCCCACAAATTAAAGAATCGCGAGCCAGGAACGAGTTTCTCAGAAAGCACCGTGCTCATTCACGCTCAAATCACCTCTCCAGCCCCAGCTCTTTCTCCCTCAGTTCTGCTGGAAGTTGCAGCTAATGCTATTGACCACAGCACGTAAGCACATCCATTCTGGCATCGTCTCCTTGATCCAGGAGCATTCAGCTTGCCTCCCCAACGAGATTATAAGCTCAGTAAGGGCAAGGACAGTCCCAGGAAGGCACAGAAATAGCTGCCGTTTATCAAGTGCTGATTGCACGTCAGGCAGGGTGCTAAGGAAACACTATGCATGCATCCCACAGATGAGGTACTATTATTATTTCCTTTTAGCTGTGAAGACACAAAAGCTGAAAGAGGTTAAATAACTTGCTCAAGGTCCCACAACAAGAAGTCAAGATTTAAACCGAGGCCTTTCCATCTCCAAAGCACAAACTCCTCACCACCGTGTGCAGCATGTGCTCAGGGAACACATACCACTAGGTAAGTGACAGCAGTAGAGAGGCAGAGGGAGTGGGAGGATTCCTTTCGGAGAAAAATCATTTCTGTGGCCCTCCACTGTGCCGAAGAATGCAGCAGGGAGATGTCCCTATTGTTAGAACCATAAAAATAACCTAGTAACCACCCCCCCAAATAGAATGATCAACAATACGACTGACACGAAATGCCAAATGTCTCTTTAGGATGTAAGAAATAGCTACGGCCCCAGGGGCCTCGGTAATGCACCCCCACCCCGGCCCCGTGTTTCTAAGTGGTCATTTCAGGGTCTCCTGCCTGACCTCCAACTCCACAAGCCTTGAATTTCAAGATTTGACTCATAGGAGTTGTTATTTCAAAAAACATCTCATGCTCCTCTTTTTCAAACATTTGGCCAATTCACTCACCCCCACACATCCCGCTTGAAAGCAATGACAACAACCACTTCCTAGTCACTACACTGCCTTCGCAAGGGCCAAACCCTCCCATGTGTGACGTTCATCTCCCACCAGCTCCTCCCTCACACTCTCCTCTTCATGTTCCCTGCGTGCGCCCCGTTCTCTCCTCCATGCCTCGACTAGGGCTCTCCTCTGCCTGAAATGCCCTCCCTGGCCTCTACCCCCTTGTCAATCTGGGAACTTGTACTCCTGCTGTTAAAACTGTTCACAAATGTCACCTCCTCTGTGGAATCTCCTCCACCCCTCCCAGGAGGAGCAAGGATGTCAGCCAAAGTGTGTATTACACCCTTGGTGTAGCACTCTTCATTATGTCCCAGAACTAATTGGCCATGTGTTATTCCTCCTTCAAAAAGACCAGGGGAATCTTCCAGGGCAAGGACGGCTTGTTATTTCTCTTCAAACCCCATACTGCAACCTGACATGATAGAATACATTTGTTCTGTGTTGTTTAGGTACTGCTGTTCCCCTTTTGCTAGAATGTAAATTCCATGGAGTCAGGGACTCTGTTTTGTTCATTGCTGTAGTTCCAGTGCCTAGAACAGTGCCTGGTACCTGGCAGGCACTCAGTAAAATAGTTATTGAATGAATGAATAGATGGATAGACAGCTAGATGGAAGGGTGAATGGAAAGATGAAAGCATAGCCAGGTGGATGGACAGACGGACAGGTAAATAAAGGCAGGATCATGTTTTACCTGCCCCAATGTCACAAAGCCATGGAGAGACAGAGCCTGCATTTAAAATCAGGTCTGTTTGATTTGGGGGCCTGAATGCTCAAGCCCAATTGTATACTGCCTCTCGAGAAGCCCAAAGTCTGATCTCTGGGCATTAGCAAGGTGAAAGGAAAAAAGAAATACTAGAATCCCCCACTCCCTCCCACCCTCCGGAAGGTGGTGATTTTGCATATCTTGAAACAGTTAATTTCCAAATGCCAAAACTCAACAGGAGAGGATCAGAGCCCTTCTGGTCAGGGTTTGAGTTTCCAGGAGGGCACCTTTCTGCATGTGGGCTGAGGGGGAATGAGACACCCAGGACACAAAAACGAGCAGGACAAAGGACAACTAAAAAGTAAGGGAAGCCCAGGTGGGAGAATCGCTTAAGCCAGAAGTGCAATACCAGGCTGGACAACATTGCAAGACTCCCATCTCTATAAAAAAATTTTTAAGTAGCTGGGTGCCTACCTCCTGCCATCTCTACCAGACCCTGCTGTGACTGTGCCTTTCAGTCCTCTGGAACATTGAGGAGAACTTTTCATCCCTATTCACAAGGAGGAACAGCCAGTACAAGACCAAGCCCAGAGGTGGAACAGGCTCAGACCCAACATTACACAAAAGTGCAAGTTGGTTTATAGGTAGAAACCAACATATCTTCATATTCTCATAATTCCCTGTAGTTCATTTATAAAAAAAATAAAGAATACTCAATGGATATTTACTAAGTGCCCAGATTTGTGTTAGAAAGATGTTAAAGCCACATTAGCACCAAACTGAGTCTTTCCCCTTCATGAAATCAGAAAGCTAGAAAGAGCATTGACAAAGAATCTTTCTCCTTATGTGATTTAATGCTGTTCATTGTGAAACTACTTGAAAATGATCTTCTAAACAAGAGAAAATACCACCTAAGCCATGGGAATGAGCAATAGTGGTATATCAGATATGGACCCAGGGTGAGGAAGGTATTTGGGAGGCAATGAGAATAACCCTATGTCCCCAGAAAACTGGCTTTCAGCTCAAAATTCCTCTCACTGAAATGCTTTTCTCTTTTTATTTATTTTCAATCTATTGACTTAGGCTTGCTCCTCCACCTCCGAAATTGTCTGATTTTTCTACTTGAGAACAGGCACCTCAAACTGCAGCCCTTAACAAAAAGGAAGTCAGCTCATTAGCGGAGTTACTAAGAGGAGACAAAGTTCTCTGTCAAACTGAGAGAGAAACCACCTCAGGAGAGCAGTCTAGCTCTACCTAATACTCATCTCCCTTGCAGCCATGGCACAAAGATTCGGGGTTTCTCCACGGCATGTTACAAAGGTATGCTCTTGCATATCTTTACGTGAGCAGTTTTACAACACAGATTTTTTGCTCTGGCTCTGTGACAACTCAGACTTTCTCCAATTACCTCAGAGGATGGAAATGAGAAGTTGGGCTTTTCTTTTTAATTCTCCAACCAAAGATTTCACTGACTGCACCTCCAAGGGGTTAGCCGTCTATCATACGTTCTCATAGCACTCAGTTCCTTTCCTTCCAAGAACTTATCAAAAATGCAATTACATATTAGTGCAATGGTCTGTAGAGTGTCTAATCTCCCCAAACTACATGGTAAGCTCCATGATCATAGAGCTTCTCAATCTCACTCACCATTGTGTTTCCTACATCTAAAATACTTCCTATTACAAAGAACTTAATCACTGAACATCTTATAGAAGGATGGATAAAAGGATGGATGGACAGATTGATAAATGGAATAATGGATGGAGGTACAGATGGATAAACAGAAGAACGGATGTGCTGCATAGACAAATTTCCTACTGGATTTTCAAGCAGCCTTAACACCTCCAAATGACATACATAAACACTATAGATGAGGTATTCTCTATTAAACGGCCAACATCCTGTCTATAAAATATCATGCAATTTCAATAGGGAGATTGTATGAATGAAGTCAAATAATTCATGATATTAGATCAAGTGCCAAAAATGACAAAAGACCAAACCTTTGAGGGCATCAGCCAGGGGTGATAAATATTTCAGCAGATCCCCTTACCCACCCAAGAAGGACTAAAGAGTCAAAAGACGAGATGATGGATTTTAAATTACACTTACTAATTTACCCATAGCCTGAAAGTATCAAAGGGAGATGCATAGTCTCAAAATTATGACATATTGATTTATTTACATATGTGCACACACGTTGTGTAAATGTGTATATACCTGTGTGTGCATGTGTACGTGTGTATATACACATGTATGAAAAAGAGAGAGAATAGAGAGAAAGACAGAATGATAGGCAGAGACAGAGAGAGGAGAAAGAGAAACTCCAATAACAAGAATGTGTAGAAATTATTTTCAAACCTTCAGTTTATATTTTGACCCATTGCCTTCTCTGATGTACTTTCATTTATTGACCTAGATACACTATGATCAGACTGCATCTGGTTCTGGGCACTCCCTGGAGTATCACTATTTCTTAGAAATAATATATTTTTTAAACTTAGTTTCTAAAAACTTATGTATCATATCAACTAGATTTTCAAAGGTCACACTTTCCATATTTACTTACAAAGGCATTCTGTTGCCCAGTGACAAAGCTTCAGGTTTCCCTTGAGTGCTCTACAGGGAAAAATGAAGTCGCTGTTGCCTCCCCATCAAATCAGCTCTCCTTTTTTAAGACTCAGCATTAACTCACTCAAAGATTCTTATTTCAGTTGGGACATTGAGCCTGAAATCCCACTGCAGGTGGGAAAAAGAAAAAAGTCAAATCATCAAACATGAACTCAGAAAGCCTCTACTTTTTATTCACTTAGCAACCCGCAGGACTCATTCAGAATAAGCCAAAAGGTGAGTGGAGTTGGGCTCACAGGCCTCTGAGATCTGCTTCTGGGAAGAAAGGGAAGTGAAACAATAGAACCTACCTCTAATAACTTGCAGCCTGACTTGGTTATTTTTGTTAAAAATGGAGCTCTTTATGATTTTACTGAGAAAGTCCAATCTGGAGTGCACGGGGTCTTATCCTAAGCTTAAAGGGAAAACCATGCCAAAAATAAAATTAGCCGCAGATTCATTTTTGTTGTTAAAAAAAGGTGCACACTATTTTAATATATATGTGTTAAATACACACTAAAATAAACCTATATTCTATAGTGTTGATATTACCGAAAACAACAATGACAGAGTTCATGCAGTGCTTTGAAGTTTTTTAAGAATAGTATCAATTGGAAGGTTTTAAAAACATGTTTTCTAAGCTGCACTGGAAAGGGAAGAGCCAATTTACTCATTATAATCATCAGTTCTAGTTTTTCATAGTCAGAAAATTAGTGCACTGGGGTTTTTCTAGAGAGTCCATGGCAAGTTCAGATTTTTCTCATGAGGAAAGGCAATGCTAACCAAACCTGGCTCTCTGGACCCAGACACTGAACAGTGTTCTCACTGGTAGTACCCACAATCTATGAAGAAACATAGCTAAGAAGAAAACCCATCTAAGTACAAGAAAGAGGCATAGTCATTTACTGAGTTGCAAAATTAACTTTGTCCCACTTTGACAGTTTTCTACAGCTAATCGAGTAATAATGATGGTCTCACTTAGAGTCACTGACACTTATTGTGGATATTTTTTTGCACTACCTCATGACTCTTCACCATAATCCTAAAAGGTAGGTACTATTACCCCCACTTTGCAGATGAGGAGACCAAAGTTACTGCCTGGGGATGACTTGCCCAAGGTCACACAGTGGCAGATCAGCCCCACGCTACGAATTCTGATACTCTATATTTTACTGCCCCTTTATTTCTACTGAAGTTAAGTTAAAAAAAAAAAAAAAAGTTTTTTTCTCTGCCAAACTGCAAAGTCTTCTTGGGGTAAGAGTCTAGTTTACCTATTGGTTTGTCTTAATTACAATAAAAGCATAAAAGGACTGGGCCCAGTGGCTCACGCCTGAAATCCTAACACTCTGGAAGGCCGAGGCGAATAGCTTGCCTGAGCTCATGAGTTCCAGACCAACCTGAGCCGGAGCGAGACCTCATCTCTAAAAAAAAAAAAAAAAAACAGATGTTATGGCAGGTACCTACAGTCCCAGCTCCTTGGTAGGCTGAGGCAAGAGGATTACTTAAGCCCAAGAGTTTGAGGTTGCTGTGGGCTATGATAACAGGGCACTCTACCAAGGGTGACAAAGTAAGACTCTGTATAAATAAATAAGTAAATAAATAAATGCACGAATGCAGGTTCTAAGCTCCTCTAAAGAATGCCAGGAAGACATGCCTGCCTTGCTGGTCTAACGACTCCCACTTCTAATCCAGAATTTAAGCAGTTTCACAATGGAGAGCTTCAGCCCCAGTTCCCTGTCACCAGGGAACGTCAACTACAGACACTGGTTTTGTAAAAAAAAAAGGATAAAAACAAAAAGTGAGAAATTATGTCAACCTAGAGCTTTGCCCTCCAGTAGGACAAAAGCAAGAAAACCTATTTTTAAGCTCCCCTGATTGCATACAAATCCATAATTTCCCACAGTTTGTAGACTTTCCATCCTTCCCCTCCCAACCTTTAACAGCATCCCCAATTTCCATGACAGTATAATGATGCATGGAGGCAGCTCTCAGTGGTTTCTTTGACTTATGATCATCCCACACCTTCTACCCAAGAGTGGCAGAGACTATATCCTCGTTTGCTTCTACTTTTGAAATGGAAGCACCCCCTAAATAGTGGCTACCTGAAATAAACACATTTCCCACATGCTCTCTTGCAACAAGATGTGGGTATGTGACTAAGTCCTAGCTAACAGGATACAGGCAGAAGTATCTGGAGCAACTTCCCTCAGTAACACTAAGGATGCGTCTTTTGCCTTTCTTTACCCTTCTCTTCCTTTTCTTCCTTCCTGCTGACTAAAAGAAGAGTTTGATGGCTGGAGAGTCTAACATCCTTCTTGGACTAAGAGATAATTGTCATGCCCTAGGGATGGTAGAGCAGAAAGCTAAAGGGAACCTAAGGGCCTGGGCTCTGGACTGCTGACTTAGGTGAGAAAGTAAAACCTTATGTGTTTTGTTTAAACTGTGAATTCCATTTTAGGCAGATTCACTTTCAGAAGAAACATGATACTTGGTACCAGAAATACTCAGATAATAAGGAATTCCTTTATGGTTCCAGAATTAGTCCCAAATAATGCTGAGTACCAAGGATAAACTTCCCTCCCTCCTAGATGTCCTCATTCTAAGCATCCCAGTTTCAAAGATGCCAACTGCCCCACCTTCGCCTCACTCCTCCCCACTCCTGCTCAACCGGAATCCACTGTTGAAGAAAGCAGTGACATTGGGTGACTAGATGTTCACAGCTGGATTTTGACTCTTATGTGGCAGCTGGTTCCATAGCAAAGTTACCCTGTAGAGCCAGTCTTCTCTTGCACTAGCTGCCCCACCATCGGGGTATTTTAAGGACAATTACAAGAGCTGGTATTTTCAAAGTGCTAACTCTGTGGCAAGTTCTAGTCCAAACATCTTGTTCTGGGGTTTTGTTGTTGTTGTTGTTTTTGTTTGGTTTTTGGGTTTTTTGGGGGGTTTTTTTGTTTTTGTTTTTGAGACAGAGTCTCATTTTGTTGCCCTCAGTAGAGTGCCATGGTGTCACAGCTCACAGCAACCCCAAACTCTCGGGCTCAAGAGATCCTCTTGCCTCAGTCTCCCTGGTAGCTGGGACGACAGGCACCTGTCACAATGCCCAGTTATTTTTAGAGATGGGGTCTTGTTCTTGCTTAGGCTGGTCTTGAACTTCTGAGCTCAAACAATCCACCTGCCTCAGCCTCCCAGTGTGCTAGGGTTACAGGAGTGAGCCACCATGCCCAGCCTTGGTCTAAGCATCTTAGATAATGCTATGACTTGGAGCTGCTCTGCAACTCTAAGGTAGATTATTGGTCCTGTTTTATAGATAAGGACCTGATATAAAGAGAAGCAAATATGCCTAGGAAGTCTCATGGGGGTTTCCCAGTAGCCTGTGTGCATACCCAGTACTCAACAGTGTCTCTGGAGAAAAAGAAAGGCAATTGAAAAATAAAAAACACTTCTATCAAAGTAGCCATATTTCATTAGAAACTTTAATTCTGCCTTTTTCTCATAACACCAGAAAATTCCTATCATTGTCTAGGCTTTGAATAAAAGAATCTCCTGCTTCAGATGTGTCATGCCACACACATCCCAGAGTGACTTTCCCAGCCATTAGCCACAGCAAAGCAGGTAGCTAGAAAAGCTGTGGTAAACACGTTTAAAAATCACCCCCTGACCTGAGCAAGAGACAAAGACAGAAACCAATTCGTGGAAGTGAAAGGCAACCTCAAAGAAGAAATTACACATTCTGCCATCGAGACACGATCAGTGTTTTACATGAAGGTCAAAGTTCTAGAAAACAATCCAAACTGCACCGAAGCCTAAGTTCTTGCTACTTAAATGGAGTTGGGGAGTCCTCCGGTGTGGTGCAGAGACTCCAAATCTCAGTAAGAGAAGCTGGGCAGGTCTGCAAGGCTCACTGGCTGAGCCCACCCAGGCTCAGACCCTGGGGGAAAATAGTCCCATGCTGTTAATAAGCTGCACCACTGGCAATACCTCCCACTCTCAACAGGGATCACTTTGCTTTTCCCTAGAGGGTGGAGATGCAGCAATAAGACTGTCAGTCAATGCTAAATCACATCTCAGACTCTGCTGCACTCAAACGCTTTCTTCTGATTTAAACCCAGCTCAGCAGAGTGGTCAATTTGCCCCTAAGACACAACAGCCCAGAAATGTGCCATTTCTCACCAAACTCACCTTTGCTGGGCCTCAAAGTGACAAGACAAAACAGAACAAAACACACACAAAAACAAACTTTCCAGATCAGAAGTGGCGAATTCAAATGCCTACAGAAGCCAGAAATGGGTAAAGAAGACCTGGTGAGGCTCAACCGAGGCAAAATGGTGAACACCTGCCCTGTCTCTGAAAACAGCTGTTCTCACCTCCAAACGATTGTTCTATACGTGAGAGCAGGACCATTTCTCAGCAAAGTTGTAGTTGGAAATGCAGCTGTGTATGTGAAATTGCACACTTCTAAAACGCTGACAGCAAATTCACAAAGTGTTTAAGACATCTGAAGGGCTAAACCAGTCTACATGAAACGGGGTCCTGGAGAACCAATTTTCAATCCACGTTTTAGACACAATCCCCAAAGACGGCTGAGGCCACCTTACACATGCTCAAAAGTTGGCATAACTGGTTAGAGTCCAGGATTAGCAAACCAGATGCAAAGGCTCAGATAACCAGTCACTTGGAGTTCTTCCTGTATCTACCCAGAGGACAGAAAAAGCGATTTAAACTAGGATCTAAGAAGCACCCCATCTGGAACAACTTCTTTTAGAGAGGGAGGAGGCCCAGCGGATAACCACAGTTGCCTTTCCTGGGGATGCACCATCTGCGGAGGAGCCAGCCACCTGCAGAGACCTCCCCCAGGCAGGGAAAGAAGCAGAACTTCACTCCGTGAGCCCAAGAACAATGAACAGGGGAAAGGGCAGGAGTTAGGGAAGATGGGTCCTCCCAGTATCTCTGGAGATACTTCCTCCCTAAGCAGGACTGGCCATGCCAGGATAGATTCATGAGATTCTGACTCTTCTCAGGCTGGGGAGGGAGAAAGGGTGGATGAATTTCCCAGCTCCATGGGCCTTTCCTGGATGGAGCATCACTGCCCCTTACACACACACACCTTATAAGGACCCTTTTGCGGTGAAGAATTCCAAGCCTGAGAGGTCACTCTGACAGATGTGATACCTCCTGAGAGGTCACTCTGACAGTTTTAATTCCTTCATTCTGCCCAATTCAGTCACTTCTATAAAGTCTTTTCCACAGAAAACCCCAGAGCCTCCTACCTTGACACTGGAATCCCTGCTTCCCGAAGCCCCTGCAAAAGCAGAAGAAGGCATGTCAGGAAGCCTGAGGGGCCCTACCGCCAGCTAGTTCCCCTGTCCCTCTCCCCCAGGTGCAACCTCCCAGCCACAGGCGGGTGCTCAAGTCTTCCGCCCTTGTGGGTGTATGTGTGAGCTGGGCGGTAACCCCATCTCCCCTCGCCCCAACAGAAGAAGGGAGGCTGAGACCACCAGATGGCGGGCTGGGGGGGAGCGTTTCCGTCGAAGTGGGGGGTGGAAGCGGCAGGAGATCTACCCATGCAGATGTCCGAGTACCCTCGGGGAAAGAGAAGCGATAGAGACCATCCAGAGGGTGGCGGTGGTGCCCCCTGGGGGGGACTAGAAAGGGAGAAAGGATGCCCTGCGGATGAAGGGAGAAGGAACAGAAAGGGGCCCGCGACGATGTGAAGGGGGAGGTCTGGTGAGTGGAAAGGGGAGCCCAGGCCCTCAGGGAGGCACATGAAGAGATAACACCGGGCGCTGCACAGGAGACGGAGGAGGAAAGGATGCCCCATGCCCTCAGGGAGATAGCGAGGGGACACTCAGGGCTCTGCCTCCGGAAAGGAGAGGTGGGGATGAGGGCCCCTCACACCCGGAAGAAGGAGGAGAGATAGGGAACCCCGGACCAGAGGGCACCCAAGGCGCTGCCTTCCCGAGGAGGGACAGACACCCAGCGCTCTGAGCCGCGATACTGCCCCTGGACGCTCTTGAGGCAACAGAGAGCAAAAGAGGGCAGGAGGAGCCCCGCGGGCGGCCGTCTGGGACTGGGACAGGGGACTCGAAGGACTGTCCATTAGGGAGTCTGGGGAGGGGATGTTGGGAGCGGGGAACCCGGGGGTGCAGGGTCCCTGTGGGGCTTTTTCCCCCCTAGGGGGCGCGGAGGGCGCGGAGAGGGGGTCCCCGCGCGCGGCGCTGCCCTCGGGGGCCCCGGAAAGGTGCGCCGCGCCGGCGCGCGCTCACCAGATGAAGTCGGTGCAGTGGCTGCAGAAGGTGGGCTGCTTGAAGAAGCGGGCGGTGAATTTGTGGTTCTTCACCTCGTGCACGTTCTTCTGCCGGAGGGCGCCTTTGCGGGCGAAGCGCACAGTGCTCTCCTCGCCCTCGCTCGGCGGCGGCCCCGCAGCCGGGTCAGCCATCTTGCGCGCGGGGAGCCGGAGCCCGAGAGGTGCCGGCCCCGGGGCCGCGGGACCGCGGGCTGCGGGCCCAGGAGACGCGGGAGGAGGCGGCCGCTGCTGCTGCCGGGGCCGCGGGCGCTTCCCCTGCGCCGGCTCTGGCGGCCGGGGCGCGCGGAGCCGGGGCTGTCACTCGCCCAGCTGCGGCCGCTGGTCCAGCTGCGCTTGGCACGGCTGGCCCCAGCTGCGGGGGAGGGAGGAGGAGCCGCGGGGAGGCTCCGCCTTCCTCATTTGCATTGCACACAGGCCCCGCCCAGCGCCGCCAGCTGCTTTACATATTGGCACCCTGGTGGCTGCCGGCCTCCAGGCGAAGGGCTGCCAGCCGCAGCGCTGCGGCGCGGGGACCGCAGCCTGCGTTCGTCAGGTCTGAGCCTTGCCCCCCACCCTGTTCTAGACCCGAGATGGCGTTAAGGAGATGAGCACCTTGGGTGCCCTCTGGGAGTGCCGAGAGTTGCAGGACCTAATGGGGTTCAGAGAGGAGAGGAAGGGGTGGGCGCCGCGGATTCTACCCTGGCCTCTGCAGAGGGGCTGGTACCCATCCACCCCTCATCCAACCCCCATCCACCCTATTGGTCATTCTGCACGCGTCTCCTGAAGGGATGGGCTCCCGCTGTCACTCATTCGGAATGGCTTGTGGCTCCACACACTTACCCACAGACACACACGTTCTGCAGAGGTAGGGGAGGAGCGATCTTTATTTTATATATATCTAACTCCACCACAAAGAACATTCTTAGCTTTGCTTGCCTGCGCCTTTAGAAGAGAACTCCTTACCTTCTTTCCATCCTCTCTGCAAGGAAACTCAGTTTCCCCAACTTCAAAGTAGAGCTAATAAGGGGAGGAGAGAGGGAGAAATTTAAATAGATCAATATTTTTCTAAATTTCATTCATTCTCACTCGTCTTCACAAATTCTGGTCATATTTGTGCATCGTCTAAAAAAAAGGTCTATCTAGTTTGATCTATATGAGTTTGAATAGCAAAAGGGATCTGTATTATTAAAGTCTCTCCAGGTGCTGTCATCTGTCCTCAGCATCTGTGACTGAGGCCTTCTTTTATTTGGAAGGGAGGAAATGAACAAATGTTAGAGAAATGTTAAAAACACATTAATATCCAAGCGGAACTCTCACCTTGATGGAATCTGAAGATAACTTAACAGGATAATAATTGCCCAGATGTGTAATTCACATCTATTTAGCGCCCTCTCTGGGTGCTGTGCCTGACCCTGGGAACCCACAGTTGCATTAGACCATGAGCTCTGTGGCTGGATCTAGGCTCTGGGAGAGCAGGGGGCTACCCACCCTAGTGTCACCCTGCACCCACCTCAGTGCTTGACACCTCCTAAGAGCGCAATAAATATCGGTTGAATGAGTGGATGAACAGGTGAATGAATGGAGACTTAAAAGACAGCACCACTTACCCCCACCCATAGGTGTTCAATAATAAACATCAATACTTGATGGGTGTCAGGTACTTTTGTTGTCTTATTTAGTGCACTCCCCGCCTCCATGCACACATACATACAACCTTATGTAGATGCGTAACTTTCCTTATGGGTAAGGCTGGTAAGGCTCAGAGTGATTAAGATGTCCACCCACAGTCACACTGTTGCTGAGTGGTGGTTGGGCTGGCCTAACTACAAAGCATACCGGTGGCAAGAGGATGAACCTGAGTAACTGGGGATGAAGGAGGGCAAGATGGAGTTGAATGAGCTCTAGTCTCACTATCACAATTTTGCCTGGAAGCTGCTGAGTGGTAAGTCATTATGGGGTAGCAGGTAGAGAGCAAGTCCTGCAGTAAGAGAAAGTCCTTCCCCTACATAGTATTTCAAAGGTAACAAGGTAAAAATAGCATTCACTTTTAAGGTTGACATGTTTGGGAAACTGGATGTGCCTGACTATTATTAGTCCTTTAAGAGGCCCCACCACCTCCCAGAGAGGCTTGGGAAACATCCCAGGAGACATTGCTGCTGAAGTAGATTTCCTTTGAACTGATGAGCTGGAAGCTCACAGCCCACATCCTGCCTTTTGAATGAGGTGCCCTGAATGACTTTGGTCTGGAACAACAAACAGTGCCTCATGGCACCTGGACCTGGAGATATGAGAGCTGGTGGATCAAGAAGAGACACTCTGTTCCTGAAGAGGCTGCACCAACTAGGGATGGGAAATGCGGTTCCCACTGGACCCAGATCCCCATAGGTCAGGAGTCTCAAACTGGTGGCCTTTGGAGACTCTTTATTAGCCAGCCCAGTGATTTTTTTTTTTTTAGTTCATATATCATATAATTTTACCTAAATATCCAGATTCTGACTTCTCTAAGAAAAAAGATATGGCTAAATGGCGCTTGCATTCTTGGACTCATTTATTTGTTTAGTCAATCAGCAAATGTGTATTAAGCACCTATTATGTGCTGCTCCAGACACTGTTAAATAAACCAGACAAAAGTCTCTGCCCTCATGGGGTTTATACTCTAATGAAGGAAGTGGGGAGGAATGGACAAAAGCTTAATCAACTGGCAAATCAATATTGGGTGGTATAGAGATTCATGGTGTAAAATAAAGCATCATAAAGACATAGAGTTTGGAGAAAGACTTTTGTCCACATGTTGTAGAAATAGTGAGAAGGCCCCTGTGGCTGGAGTGGACTAAGAAGCGAGCACATCTGAGTTGGGGTCAGGAAAGTAGTAGGGCCCTGCTGGACCTTATAAATGTGGTAAGGAACTTGTATGGAAGCCATTGGAAGGTAAGAAGTAGAGGAGTGGCTTGATCTGACCTATTTTTTTTTTTTAAGATTACCCTAGCTATTATGCAGAAAATAAGCTGTAGAAGACAAAGGGTGGAAGCAGGAGGAGCAGTGAAGAGGGCAACTGCAAAGCAAGAGATAAGGACACCATGGCATGATGCCTCTGGAGCTACATGCCAGCAGCTCCCTGTAGACTGAGTATGGGCCCTCCAGGTCACCAGAGCACCCACTGGTCCACTCAGCCCATAAGGGAATGCATACTGGCCACTTGAAAGATTTCTGGGGGAAGATGTGGTATGTTGCTCTGGCTGAGAATGGAGTCCAAGATCTCTTTGGTCCAGACCTATGTACTTCATTCCCATAAATTGGTAGCTAAAAATAACAGGAATGTATTCTTTCATAGTTCATGAAGGTATCAATAGGGCCACACTCCCTCTGGAGGCTTTAGAGGAGAATCCTTCCTTATCTCTTCCACTGTTTGGCAGCTGTCAGCATTCCTTGGCTCCCTTGGCTTATGGGAACATTACTCCAATCTTTTCTCTGTCTTCACATTGCCTTCTCCTCTGTGTGTCTCTCTTCTCTTCTTCTGTTTGTCTAATATCAGCTGTGTATATCTTATAAGGATACTGGTTGTTGGACTTAGGGCTCACCCAGATAATCTGGGATGATCTCTTCATCTCAAATCCTTAATTTAGTTACATCCGTAAAGAGCCTTTTTACAAATACGATAACATTCACAAGTTCCAGAAATTACGAAATGAATATACCTTTTGAGAGGCCACTGTTCTGTCTCAAAATATAATGCTCCAATTTCTATCTGACATAAGAGGAAACAGGAGCTTGGAAAAGTTAAGGAGTTCTTAAGGTTACCCTAGAACTACTACTAAATATAACTAAAAACTAATATTAACAAACAAGAAAATATGGCTTTTTTTTTTTTTTGACAGAGTCTTACTCTACTGCCCAAGCTAGAGTGCCATGTCCTCAGCCTAGCTTACAGCAACCTCAAACCCCTGGACTCAAGAGACTCTGCTGCCTCAGCCCCCTGAGTAGCTTAAACTACAGGTGCCCACCATGATGCCTGACTAATTTTTCTATTTGTAGTAGAGATGGGGTCTCACTCTAGCTCAGGCTGGTCTCCAAATCCTGAGCCCAAGGAATGCTCCTATCTTGGCCTCCCAGAGTGCTAGGATTATAGGCATGAGCCACTGTGCCTGGTTAATATGGCCTATTAAAAAGAAAAAAACAAACAACAGAAATTGTCCCAGAGAATGACCAGATGGTGAGCCTACTAGAGAATGACCTTCAAACTGTTTTAAAGATGCTCAAAGAACTAAAGACAAGAATACAATGAATGAACAAAATGGAAATATCAATGGAGAAAACCTAAAAAGAAACTCTAGAGCTGAAAAGTACACTAACTGAAATGAAAATTTTTGTTTTCCTTTTAAAGAAAGGGTCTTGCTATGTTCCCCAGGCTGGATTTACACTATGGCTATGTTTCCTGGGCTCATGCCTCAGCCTCCCTAGTATAATTTACTAAAGAGATTCAAAGTTATATTTAGGCAAGAATAAATCTCCAAATTTGAATAGAGGACAATTGAAATCACTGAGTCTGAGGAACATAAATAAAAATGATGAAGAAAAGTGAACAGAGCCTAAGGGACCTGTGGAACATCATCAAATCAATATATGCATTGTGGGAGTCTCAGAAGAAGAGGAGGAAGGGGAATTCTTTGAGAGATTAGGTGGAGAAATAATGACTGAAAGTTTTTGATGAAAGACATGAATATAAACATCCAAGAAGCTCAAAAAACTCCAAGTAAGATTAACTCAAAAAGACTCAGACATTTTACTCAAACTGTTGAAAGACAAAGAGATAATCTTGAAAGCACCAAGGAAAAAGAGACTCAGTACATAAAAGGTATCCTCACTAAGATTTTCAGCAGATTTCTCATCAGAAATTTTGGAGGCCAAAAGGTAGTAGGCTGATATATTCAAAGTGCTAAAAGAAATATAATGTCAATCAAGAATCTTGTAACTATCAAAACTGTCCTTTATAAGTGAGAGAGAAATTAAGACATTCCCAGGTCAACAAATTTGAGGGAGTTCATCACCACTAGAATTGTCCTGCAAGAAATGCTAGGGGGGGCCCAGCAATTTATAATAAAAGAACACTGAACAGTAATTTGAAGCAATATGAAGAAATAAAGATTTTGGTTAAATATAGGGCATAAAACTATTTGTAACCCCACTTTTTGTTTTCTGCATATTTATGAGACTAATTCATTATTTTAAAAAACAATTCTTATTTTATGTATTAGGCAGGGTATAAAGATGTAATTTTTTGACATCAACAATTGAAATGGGTGGAGGCAGAGGTCTATAGAAGCAGCATTTTTGTATGTTATTGAAGTTACACTGATATAAATTTAAAGTGTTCTAACTTTAGGATATTAAATGTAATCCCCATGGTAACCACAAAGAAAAATAATTGTAGATTATGCACAAGAGAGAATGAGAAGAGAACTAAAATATTTTACTGCAAGAAATCAGCTAAACACAAAAGAAGACAGCAATGCAGGAAATGAGGAATAAAAAAAGCATGTGAAAAACAAACAGCAAAATGACAAAAGTTAAGTTCTTCCTTCTCAGTGATTACTTTAAAATTAAAGCATTAAGTACTCCAAAGTACTTAGCGTACTTGGAGAGCTTGGCATAAAGGATTTTTAAAATATGATCTGACTGTATGCTTTTTACAAGAAACTCACTTTAAATACAAAAACACAAATAGGTTGAAAGTGAAAGAATGGGAAGGCAGAGTTTGGAAGAGATATTTATTTTTTTTTTTAATTAAATCATAGCCGTGTACATTGATATGATCATGGGGCATCATAGACTAGGTTCGCAGAATCGTTTGACACACTTTCATCACACTGGTTAACATAGCCTTCCTGACATTCTCTCAGTTACCGTACCAAGACACTTACATTCCACATTTACCAAGTTTCCATCGCAGGCTGGGCAAGGGATTTGAAGAGAAACTTCTCTGAAGAAGACAGGCGTGCGGCCTTCAGACATATGAAAAAATGCTCATCATCTTTAATCATCAGAGAAATGCAAATCAAAACTACTTTGAGATATCATCTAACTCCAGTGAGACTAGCCTATATCACAAAATCCCAAGACCAGAGATGTTGGCATGGATGGAAGAGATATTTAGATCCATACCTAAAGCAGCATCGTTTGCAGTAGCTAAAATGTGGGAGCAAGTTAAGTGTCTATTGACAGATAAGTGGATAAGCAAACATGTGGCATTTACGTACAATGGAACATTATTCAGCCTTAAAAAAAAAGAAAGTTCTCACATAATGCTACAACATGCACGAACCTTGAGAACATGATGCTTAGTGAAATAAGCCAGTCACAAAAAATATAAATTCTGTGTGATTCCACTTATATGGTGCTAGGGTCTAAATGTGTCCCCCAAATATCATGTATTGAAAACTTAATCCCCAATGTAACAGTATTAGAAAGTGAGGTCTTAAGAGATGATTGCATCATGAATAAATCCTTTCATACATTCACTTAATGAAGTTATGGGCTATCATAGTAGTGATGGCTTTATAAGAAGGAGAAGAGAGGCCTGAGCAAGCATGTTAGCATGCTCAGTCCCCTCACCATGGGACACCCTGTGCTACTTGGGGACTCTTCAGAGAGCCCCTACCAACAAGAAGGCTCTCACCAGATGCAGCCCCTCAACCTTGGACTTCTCAGCCACCCTAACTGTAAGAAATAAATTCCTTTTCTTTATGTATGATCCAGTTCTAGGTATTCTGTTATAAGCAACTAAAAATGGACTAGTACATATGAAGTACCTAGAATAGTCAAAACTAGAGACAGAAAGTAGAATGGTGGCTGTGGAGATGGGGGATAAGAGGGAGGGAGAATTGTGGTTTAATGAATATAGTGTTTTGCAAGATAAAATGAGTTCTGGAGCTGGATGGTAGTAACGGAGGTAGCGCAACAATATGAACGTACTTTATATCACTGAACTATATGCATAAAATGGTTAAGATGGTAAATTTATGTTACGTATATTTTATGATAATAAAACACAGATTACAAAAAAAATACCACTGAACACTTATAATAAACCAGATTCCGTGCTTGACACTTTACATGCGTTCCTGTCCCTACCATATGATTCCTGTATTACATACAGATGGGGAAACTAAAGTACAAGGAGGCTAAATAACTTTTAAACACTATTATGAGGACATAATTGTTATATATCTTTGTAGAATACCTGTGATTTTCTGATACAAGCGTATGATGTGAATGAATCAAATCAGGGTTATTGGGGTATCCATCACCTCAGACATTTATCATTGCTTTGTGGAACATTCTAATTCTACTCTTTTAGTTATTTTAAAGCAGACCCTAATTTATTGTTGACTATCATCATTTTGTTGTTCTATCAAATATTGTTTATTCTTCCTAATTGTCTAACTATATTTTTGTACCCCTTAACCATCCCCAGTCTGCCCCCCCTTCCTATTATCCTTCTCAGACTCTGATAACCACCATTCTCCTCTCTGTCTCTGGAGATCAATTGTTTTTAATATTTAGCTCACCCATATGAGTGAGAACATGCAAAATTTGTCCTCTGTGCTTGGTGAGGTTAAGTAGTTTTTCCAAGGTTCCATGTTAGGAAATGGCAGTACCAGGCCTTGATCCCAGGTTGTCTAACTCCATAGGTCATATTCTTAAGCATTCACAGCTGCTTCTTGACATAACCTTGGAAACATATTCAGGTCTGGTAAAGATAGAGAATGTCCATATAGGAAAATTTTATCAGAAAAGATTTTACCAGCTACCTTGTCATTGTATAACACACAGACGATAAGATGTGCCAGTTTTAAGCATACAGTAGACAATGTCTTTTACATATGTATACACTCCCAACTTCCACCAAATCAACACCCGGAAAAATTCTAGCTTTCCAGAAACCCTCTTATACCCTTTTCCAGGAAATACTGCCTTTAGAAGGAGCCACTGTCTGACTTCTATCATCATAGATTAGGTGTAATTTTTCTTTTAGAATTTTTTCTATTGTGACACAATATATATATAGCATAAATTTTATCATCTTAACAATTTTTAATTGTTTAGTTCACTAGAGTTATATACATTCATGTTGCTGTGAAACCTATCTCTAGAACTCTTCATCCTACAGAGCTGAAATCTATACACATTAAACAATTCTCCATTCCCTCTGCTCCCAGTCCCAGACAACCACTACTCTACTTCCTGTCTCTATGAACTTGACTACTCCAGCTACTCCATACAAGTAGAATCATACAGTATTGCTGTTTTGTGACTGGTTTATTTCTCTTCACATAATGTCTTCGGGGTTCATTCATGTTGTAGCGTTTCTCAGAATTTCCTTCCTTTTTTAGGGCTGAGATCACAGATTACTTTTACCTGTTCTTGAACTTCTTATAAATGGAATCACACGGTTTCTGGATTCTTCCATTGTGCACATCTGTGTTCATTCTTTTTTATTACTATGCATGCATATATCACAATGTACTTATCCATTCAATGTTGATGGCCATTTGGGTTGTTTACAGGTTGGGACAACTTTGGAAAACTACTATGAACCTTCCTGCACGTGTCTTTTTGTAGACATATGCACCTATTTCTCTTAGATATATATGTGGAAGTGGAATTGTTACAATGTAAGTCCTTTGGACTGACTGAACAGCTGGGGCTGTTTGGATCTGTGATGTCATGTGGTGCTGTGTCTACCCTGCTCCCTTAGCTAAGTCCCCTTCGGAGAGGAGGCGTTCTCTCCAGCTTCCCTTTAACTACTCCCAGGTCTTCTAGTAAGTACCTGGGGTGGGGGTGGGGTGCCAGAGTGCAGCAACAAATGGAAACTTGAACAGAAAGTAATTGTGGGTAAAATACTCTGCAAACATAGCACAATTAAACCCCATATTCAGATCAGGGAAAGTTCTTGTTTGGTTTACTAAATTCTAGAAAAGGAAATTGGGAAAAATGAAGGCATGAGGGCACAAGTCAAAAGGTCAGACATCCAGACTAAGGCATTCTTCCCAGCAGCACAGTCCCCTGCTCCTCCTAGCAGTACGAGTTCATGATAGGTCAGAGTCCAGGGAAGACTTTCTGTTCTAGAATTCCAGCTCCGTTACTCTCTTCATTCAAGGGATTACAGATGGAAAGTCAGAGGCCTGCTCATTAAGTGTTGGAGAGGCATTAAAAACCCATTAGCACCAATATCAGAGACTTTCTCCTTGGTATTTTCCAAATAATTAAAAGTAAGTTAAATAATGAAGATATGGTGCCATGTTAATCCAATGCTAAAAGCCATTACAGGGATCCCATCTGGGGGAAGTCAGGATGATAAGGGATAACTAAGTCCGAATAGGGAACACTTTCTCTTTCTTTCCCTCCTATAACCCTGGAAAGAAGGAACTAGAAATGCCTTCTGCACAGAGAGCGTGAACTGGGTGGACTACACAGCACTGTCTTAAGCTATCTGTACTCGGCCTTCCTCAACAGGGCCAGCACCAGGGTGAGGAGAGTAAGGTGCTCACCTCGAGTGCAAAATTAGAGGGGTTCCAAGAAATGAGTAGGCAAGATAAACAATATTTCAATGCAATATTCTTAAATATTAAAACTAACACCCCCAAAAAACCATGATGAGGAAAGTATCAACTTTTAAAATAAAGGTGGGATCTGCTAGCCAGGAGTAGGGTGAGATGAGAGAGACTGAGACATGTGAATGTAGAATAGATTCACAGAGAAATCATCAGGGTAAATGAGGTAATTAACATGCTTAGAACAAGCCCTTGATGTGTTTTAAGCAGGAGAGAGACAGTTGTTTCATCACGAGCTGCAGGGGAATCTGCTATTTCCCTCCTGGGCTCTAAGCAGTCTTTTATTATTCCTAGAGTTTAAGACATTTATAAGGCATTATGTTGTCTGTTGACTTGTCCATTGTCTTAGCTCAGGCTGCTATAACAAAGTATCACAGACTGGGTGGGTTTAGCAATAGTTACTTATTTCTCATAGTTCTAGAGGCTGGGAAGCTCAAGATCAGGGTGCCAGTAGGTCTAGTGTCTGGTGAGGGCTCACTTCCTAGCTTGCAGACAGCTGCCTTCTCACTGCAGCTTTACAGGATGAAGAGAAAGAGAATTCTGGTCTCTTCCTCCTCATCTAAGGACATTAATCCCATCCTGGGCACCATACACCATCATGACTCCATCTAATCACCTCACAAAGGCTGTGACCTCCAAATGTTATCACGTTGAGGGTCAGGGCTTCAGCACATTAATTTGAATGGGTCACAAACATTCAGTCCATAACATCCATCTCTCTGGGTAGCCTAGGACCTCTATGAAGGCAGAGATAGTCCTATATTGCTTACCAACTTGTCTTCCTCTGGGCCAAGCACAGTGCTTAACACATTATAGACACTGGGATTATATTTATTAGCTTAAATCAGCATAAATCAGTGTCCAGAGCCACCTCCTCAATCTTTCTTCCATAGAATGCACTAAATTGGTTGACAGGGGAGAGAGTGGCAACCATTTACATACACGCCAACTCCTCTACTCAGTCTGAAGTCATGTGATAAGAAAGTTATTGTTGTTTCTTTTAGTGTTCTAAACATTGTCCTAAATTTTTTCTGTGTATGAATTTATTTAACCCTCATAATAATCATATAGAAAGGTGTTAGTATTATCCCCTTTTATAGATAAAGAAAGTGAGGCACAGAGGAGATTAAGTGTGTGCCCAAGGTCGCGCTGCTTGCTGCATAGAACAGCCGTGGTTCACACTCTCAGCCTGACTCACGTCTGTGCTCCTGAACTCTGCCTTAGACTGAGGCTCCCAGGCCAACAGAACCCTGCCACCCACATTTGTGAAAAGACACCAGCTCAATTCCTGCCCCCCCGTCCCCCCCCACCCCAGGCAATCTTTACTTACTCTGTCTTATAACAAGAAAGTGCCAAGGGCAGGAACATACAAGAAAGAAAAAATAGATTGTGTCATTTCTCTAAGAGACCACCTGATCCCTACAGGTTAAAAAGAAATCTTTAATATAACATCTTTCTTTGTCCTGGGATTCTTTTATATGCTTGGCTGGTCAGATTAGTCTTGAGCTAGCCAAGCAGAATGCCCGTCTACAAACTGTGTTTCCAGATGCAGTGTGGCCTCTAGAGGGGAGGTTTTAACAAGAAACCACAGTGCCAAATGTAGCAAGCACAAAAGAACTGTTCGATTCAAAGGATATTTATCACACACCTTCTCTGCTTTGGGATTTTTTTTTTTTTCAAACATTCCAGGTTTGGGTATCTTTTAAACAAGTGTCAAGGTATAAACATAGAATGTTTTCTTCTCACTGCCCTGAATTCTTCAGACAACTGGATAGAATAGAATTATTGATATTTTAATTGAAATAATGGCTTTTTACTTACATTTATTTTCAGAACAGTTAACATATTCATATTTTCAAAAGGCAAAATGATATTAAAACTCAGCTATTCTCTTTACCCCCGAGAAGGATCCATGTTAATTAGTTTATTTTCTTGTTCATCTTTCCATTCTTCCTTTATTAAATTTACTTATCTAAATAGAAGAACATGGGAATTCTGTATACATTCTCATATGTTCTTTTTTCCCCTCGTTTCTTACACAAAAAGTATCATGCTGTGTACAACATTCTGTACTTTTGTTTTTTTCCCTTAATCTTTCTGGAGTTCTTTTCATATCAGAACATAGGGAAGGTCATTAGTTGTTACAGCTGTATCATTTTACACATGAGAATTCAGCTAGTTAGTTTAACCAGTCCCTCATCAGTAACTTTTACTGTTACAAATGATGCTGCCACAAATGACCTTGAACATACATCATCTCCTCCCCATGGCAGAACATCTGCAGAATAAATTCCCAGAAGTGGGGATTACTAGGTCAAAGGGTAAGTGCATTTTCAAGGCTGATAGATGTAGCCAGCTTGCCTTCCACGGGGGCTGCAACCTTTTGTAGTCTCGCCAGTCGTGATGACAATGCCGGTTTCCCCACAGCCTCACTAACAAAGTTGTCAGACTTTTCTATTTTTGCCAATCTGATAAGTGATAAATCGTATCTTAGTGGAATTTTAATTCTCATTTGTCTTATTATGAATGAGGTTGAGCAGCTCTTCAAAAGAACAGTGCATTAAAAACACTTTTATTGTGAGTGACAGAAGTTCATTAGGGCTAACTCAAGCAAATGAAGGGGAAATTATTATAAGAATTACAGACATGTCTACAGAAGCCAAGAGCAGCAATCCAGCCAGGACTTCAGATCTAGAAAATGGAAAATGTTAATTGAATTCTCTCTCCTCTCCATTTGTAAAATACTTACTTTTTGAGTTTAGAAATGCAAGCCTCCCCACATCCCCCTAGTGTACCCGACACAGTCCACACATCCCACACATGCCATCACATAGTTTTAATTCCAAATATCCAAAGAAAGACTTGGATTGATTCATCTTTCTTCTGCGGTGTATCCGTAGTCCGATTAGCCAAAGTTGAGGGTGAGAAGAATGAGGAGAATCAAGAAATGCAATAGCTTAGAGCTTTTCTCTAGTAGATGCCAATTAGAGTCCAGGAGAAAACCCATTGCTCCCTCACCAATTGCCCCTCCTCCCACGGGGGCTCTGCCAAAAAGACAGAAGGCTTCTATTTTTTTCCAGCAGAGTCCCACTTGGGGAATAGTCTACCCATCTCTGCATAGCCTCAGCACTTTTCCAAGCAAGTATGATAGTTCCATGCCCTTTGCTAGTGATGGGTTTAAGAATAGACTCATGGGCTCCGCGCCTGTGGCTCAAGTGGCTAGGGCGCCAGCCATATACACCTGAGCTGGCGGGTTCAAATCCAGCCCGGGCCTGCCAAACAACAATGATGGCTGCAATCAAAAAATAGCCAGGTGCAATGAATCCCCAACAATAAAAAAAAAAAAAATAGCCAGGTGTTGTGGCAGGTGCCTGTGGTCCCAGCTACTTGGCAGGCATAGGCAGGAGACTCACTTGAGCCCAGAAGTTGGAGGTTGCTGTGAGCTGTGATGCCACAGCACTCTACCCAGGGGGGACAGCTTGAGGCTCTGTCTCAAAAAAAAAAAAGAATAGACCTATGATTCAGTTCTAGCTAATGATGCATAAGGAAAGATTCCTCACAGATAACATTAGATACACTATTGAGATGGCCACTCTCCTGTCACTGTATGTTGTTGTGTTTTGTATGTGATTCTATCAATTAGCTTTTGCCACATAAAAAACCACCCCCAAACTTAGTAACTTAATACAGAAGCATTTATTATTTCTCATGATGCTGTGGGTTGGCCATCTGGTCCTTCTGATCTGAGCTAACTCATCTGGGGCGGGATGGACTAGGTTGACCTCACTCACGTGTCTGATGGTTGACCAGCTGGTTGGTCGAGAGGGGGTCAGCTGAGGATGGTTTAACTCTGCTCCATCATCAAGCTAGCCCAGAGTTCATAATATGATGTCTTGGAGCGCCAAAATACAGAAAGAGGAAAAAAAACCTTTCAGTGTCCAAGCACTTTTCAAGTTTCTTCATGCATGACATTTGCTATTGTCCTATTGACAAGTCACATGGCTAAGTTGGAAAGAAACTGAAATCTTTATAGGAGGAGCCTAGAATTCTAGACCATGAAGTCTATTAGCTTGAGGACAGTAGAACAAGATGGAAGGGATTCTCAGAGATGACACTGAACCGCTGAATTAACTAATCCTGGACAGGTGTTACTTTAGACATTCTTGTTATGTGAGACCATTAATTTTCCTTTCTGCCTGGGACAGTTGAATTGGTATGACATTATTTTTGCATCTCATTGATGTGTCACCAGGAGAGATCAGTCCCCAGACAACAGGAGATGGCTCACCCACTTCCAGACATCCCCAACTGGTAGATATTTTCTATGAAGAAGTCCTGGCTGATTTCATGCCTAATATGAGCCAGCTGTGAGGGGTGATTACCCAAAAAATCAAATGCAAATTTAAGCATCCTTTAATTTTTCACAGAGTCCAGGAGATGCGAAGCAAAGTCCTGTTCCGAGGTACAAAAATTCCACATGTGCACATTCAAAATTAGGAAGAAGATATGAAATTCAGAGTTATGTGGAAAAGATGAAGGAGTTCAAGCTCCACGTAATGACAACACTTGTGTGATGATGGCTATTGTGGTCTTTCATGTGTCTTAGGCATTAGTGTTATAATCCTAAGGAGCATAAGACAAAGAAAAAGAGAAAGATTCTGTAGAAATATTAGAGTCTTGTTTAGTGTCAAATCTGGCAAAGAAGATAAGCACAGGAAAGGCGAGAGAGAAAACATAAAATTTTTTCACTGTTCAGTGTAGTAGTTACAGTGGCATGCCATGGTGCAAAGCAGACTACGATAAATCGAAGATCAAAATAAAGAAGACAAAGGATGAATAATACCCCGTTTCCCCAAAAATAAGACATCCTCCTAAAGTAAGACCTACTTACAGGAAAGATAAGACGTCCCCAGAAAATAAGACCTAGCACATCTTTGGGAGCACACCTTAAAATAAGACACTGTCTTATTTTCGGGGAAGCAGGGTACATACAGAATGTTGTATTACCTAACAATCTTTTGACTGTGTACCTCATAATCCCAATGTAAACCAGCTTTACAGGAAGGGGATGGATTTAGTGCAGCAGTTCTCAACCTGTGGGTCACGACCCACAGGAATTGTATTAAAGGGCCGTGGCATTAGGAAGGTTGAGAACCACTGATTTGGTGGCTTTTACAATTAAAACATTGAAGGTTAGCTAGTTACAAACACTTGGATTCAGGGGTTCAAACCACAGGTATTCTTTGGCTCCAAGACCCCTAAGGATACCAAAAATATGAGGATACTCAAATCCCTTATATAAAATGATATGGTATTTGTATATAACCTACACACATCCTCACGTACACTTTTAAAAAAATCATCTCTAGATTACTTATAATATCAAATACAATGTAAATGCTACATAAATAGTTGTTAAATTTTTTAAAATCTATATTTCTTTTTATTGTTGCATTTGTTTTTATTGTTGATTTGTTGTTGCTGGTCAAATATGTTTGACTTGCAGTTGGCTGAAACTATGAAGGCAGAGTCCACATACACAGTGAATTGATTCACATAATGAAAATCCTGGCCAGGCACAGTGGCTCACACCTGTAATCTTAGCCCTCTGGAAGGCTGAGGCAAGGCAAGAGGATCGCTTGAGGTTGGGAGTTCAAGATCAGCCTGAGCAAGATAGAGATTCCAGCTCTACTGAAAAGAGAAAAACTAAGTGGTGTTATGGTGGGCACCTGTGGTCCCAGCTACTTGGAAGGCTGAGGAAGGAGGATGATTGAACCCAGGAGTCTGAGGTTGCTCTGAGGTAGGCTGATGCCATGGGACTCCAGCCTGGGCAACAGAGTGAGATTCTGTGAAGAAAGGGAAGGGGAAGAGAGAGAAGAGAGGGGAGGAGAGGAGAGGAGAGGGAAGGAAATAACTCCTGTCTTTTCTCCTCATTTCTCGGTTCTACTTGCCTTCTTCTCAGAAAATCTCTCTCCACATAGAGAAATAGAGTGCATCCTTCCCAATGACTCTCACAAAAACATCAGGGAGGACTCTTAACAGTCCAGACTGGGAGACACAATCATCCCTGAACCAATCACTCTAGCCCAGGAGATGAAGTGTTCCTATTGGCTGTGCCCTTGTTAACCTCCGCTCCACCAAACCCCAGGGATTAAGCAATATTTTTATGAAATACGGGAGTCATGATTGTCTCAAAGAAGAAATTCTGGATAAAGGAATGAAAAATGTATAATAGAGGTCTTAAACTTGACATCAAAAGAAAGAAAAAAAGGATAAATTGACCTCATGATATTGAAAAAAAAATTCTCTGCGATGTAAAGATCACTGAAAATGAAGACGGGGAGAGGGAGAAGGGGAAGGATAAAAACCTACCTATTGTGTACAAGAAATACTATTTTAGTGATGGGCAGACTAAAAGCCCCAGCATTATAAAGGCTTTCTGTGTAACAAAAACATTTGTCCCCACTTAATATTAAAAATTTTTTTTTTCTCCAGAAGACCTTGTTAAGAGGTGAAAGGATGAGCTACATACCAGGATAAAATATTTACAAACCACATGACCCACAAAGGACTAGTATGTAGAATACATAAAGAACCTTCAAAACTCAACAGTAGAAAACAAACAACCCAATTAGAATGGGGGGGAAAGACATAAACAGACATTTCGTGGAGGAAGATACACGGATGACAAGTACGCACGTGGGAATGTGTGTAACATGATCAGCCACTAGAGTAACAAAATCAAAGCCACAATGGGAGATCATCACATGCCTAACAAAATGATAAAAATCATAAAATAGTAAAGACTACCAAATTCTGATAAGAATGTTTAGAAACAGAATCATTCATACACATTGCTTGTGGGAATTTAAAATGGTACAGTAACTCTGGGAAAGAGTACAGCAGCTTCTTACAAAACTAAATAGAGCTAGAATGACATCAGACAAAAGCTTGTGTGCATCAAAAGTCACAGTCAAAAGAGTGACAAGGCACCCTATGGAATGGGAGAAAATGTTTGTAAATCGTATGTCTGATAAGGGGTTAATATCAGTATATGTAAAGAGCTCCTAGGACTCAGGCCAAATAACCCAGTTTTGAAATATTCAGGGCAAATCACTTGAATGATAATATATAACATAATATATAAAGATGATATATAACTTCAGTGCATAAAAGTTTTTCTCTTTTTTCAATAAACAATTGAAAATGTGGTCAAAATCACAAACCATCAGACAAGTGCAAATCAAAACCTCTATAAGATATCAACTTATGCCTCTTAGGATAGCTACTCTCAAAAAAAAAAAAAGAAAGAAAGAAAGAAAAGAAAAGAACAAGTGTTGGTGAGGATGTTGAGAAATTAGAACCCACATGTGTGGTTGGTGGAATTGTGAAATGGTGCAACCACTGTGGAAAACAGTTCGGAGGTTCCTCAAAAAATGAAAAATAAAACTACCATGTTATCCAGCAATCCCAATTCTGGGTATATATCTAAAATAACGGGCCAGGTGAGGTGGCTCACAGCTGTTATCCCAACACTCTACCAGGCCAAAGCAGAAGGATCACTTGAGGCCAGGAGTTCAAGACAAGCCTGGGCAACACAAGACATTTCTCACACACAAAAAAAAGTTTTAAAAATTAGCCAGGCATGGTGGCATGCACCTGTAGTCCCGACTGTTTGGGAGGTTGATGCAGGAGGATCATGAGAGCCCAGGAGGCTGCAGTGAGCTACGATCACACTATGGTACTCCAGCCTGAGTGACAGAGAAGAACACCATCTCCAAAAAATAAAATAAAATAAAATAAAATAAAAATAATGGAAGCAGGCTCTGGGAGAGATATTTGTGCACTCGTATTTAAAACATTCTTATTCCCAATAGCCAAGAGGTAAAAGCATCCCAAATGCCCATCAATGTAGTTGAACAGATAAGCAAAATGTAGTATATACATATAATGGATTATTATTCAGCCTTAAGGGAAAAAAAGATGAAATCATGGCACACGCTACATCAAGGATAAACCTGGAGGATACCATTCTAAGTGATAGAAGTCAGCCACAAAGAGACAAATATGGCATTGTTCGCTTGTATGAGGTCCCGAGAGCAGCCAAGTTCATAGACAGAAAGGAGAATCATGGTTATCGGGGGCTGAGAGGAGGAGGAAAGGGAGAGCTGTTTCATGGGCAAAGAGTTTCAGTGGTGAAAGATGAAAATATTCTGGAGAACTGTTTCACGGCAATATAGAGTATATTTAACACCACTGCACTGTACACTTAAAATGGTAGGATGATAAATGTATGTTATGTGTTCTTTGCCACAATCAATCCATCAATAAAACTAAATAAGTGCTTGCTGTAGAAGCCTAGCAATTGCACTCTAGGGCTTATATCTTGGATAAATGAGCACTATGTTCACATAAAACCCAGGCACACACATTTTTATGGCAACTTTGCTTGTAATAGCAAACAACCAAATGTTCTTCAAAAGATGAATGGGTCAACGAACAAACTATAGTATACCCATATCAGAATGTAGGAATACTGCTCCGAGATCAAAAGTATAACAAACAATTGACACAACAATTTGGATGCATCTTCAAGAGAACTATTCTGGGTGAAACAAAGCCAATCCTAAAGTTTTCATATATGTAACAGACTTGAAGTGACAAAAATTATAGAAATGGAGAATGTGTCAATGGTTGCCAGGGCAAGGAGGTAGAGGAAGGGAGGTGGCTGTGTTTATAAAAGGACACAGTCAAGATCCTGGTAGTGATGGAATTGTTCTATATCTTGGCTCCTAGTGGTCACAGGATTCTGAACCTGTGATAAAATCGCATGAAATTAAACACACACTCATACACACACACAAATGAGTGCACATACTGCTGGTGAAATCTGAATGAATCAGTCAATATCAATGTCAATTTGCTGTCTGGGATGTCGCACTGTTGTGATGCAGGATGTTTCCATTGGAGGAAAGTGGATGGAGAGTATGTGAAATCTCTCTGTATTATTTCTTACAGCTGTATATGAATTACCTCCAAAAAATAAGTATTTAAAAAGTATACTACATATACTTTTCCCAGAAGTTTGAATGATTATACAGGGAGTGATTATGAGGCAAAGGTAAGATTAGGAAAAAAGGTTGGGGCTCATACTTGTAATCCCAACACTTTGGGAGACTGAGGCAGTAGGATTGCTTGAGGTCAGGAGTTCAAGACCAGCCAGGCAACATAGTAAGACCCTGTCTCCAAAAAAAAAAAAAAAATAGTCAGGTGTGGTGGCATGTGCCTGTAGTCCCAGCTACTTCAGGGGCTGAAGCAGGAAAATCACTTGAGCAAAAGAGTTATAGGTTGCAATCAGTGAGATACGATCATGCCACTTCCCCAGGCACTGAAGCAAGACAAAGAAAAAGGAAGGAAGGGAGGGAAGGATGGAAGGAAGGAAGGAAGGAAGGAAGGAAGGAAGGAAGGAAGGAAGGAAGGAAGGAAGGAAGGAAGGAAGGAAGGAAGGAAAGAAAGAAGAGGAAATATATACAGACGTACACAATATAGGTTCATTGGTTCCTAGTATCCAGATCCTTAAAACCTTCCTGGTTCCTGACATCAAAGATTGACCTTCAGAATCTGAGGCTGCTGTGAGCTACGATGCCATGGCATTCTACCTGAGGCAACAGAGGGAGGCTCTGTCCCCCCACGACCACCACCATAAAAAGAAAGAAAATTGATTTTCAGTTTTACCTGTAGCTATTTTGTAATCTGATAAATTTATTTATTTTTTACCCTAGGGTTAGTCAGAGTCTATTTCTGTCATTTACAATCACAGTACCCTAAGCACAAATACAACTGACTCTTGCTGCCAAGGTGTGGATATGACTGTCACAAATAAGCCCAGTGCCATGAACTACATTTCAAGAAGGGCTCTGACGAGAGAAAGCAACCCTGGAGATTTCTATTTCCTTCCAAAGGAAGTGCCTGGGTACCAAAAAATGTAAGTTACCAAAGGTTTTTAATTCTCTGTGAGGAAGATTTTCCCGTGTATTAGAGACGCTGGGCAATTTGATGGAATGAACGGAGGGAAAGAGGGAATGAGAAAAGCTAAGATCCTTTCGTTTCGCTGCCTTTGGGTCTCCTTAGTTTGGAAACTGTAAACTGTACCATGCATGACAAGTCCAGGCATCTGGAGCCTCTGGAAGACAGAAGGCAGCCTCCAGGTTTGAGAGTTTCTCCTTATGCTAAGCTAAAGCCAGCTCCCTCTGACTCCCATTCATTATTCCTCACTTCTAGAATAAATCCATTCCCTCTTCCCTATGACAGCTCTTCACACATAGGAAAACAGCTCTCATAGTCCTCCCTTTCTCCTAAAAGTTCTGCAAATAAAACCTATGTATCACTTCCTGTAATGTGGTAGAAAGTCCCAAAACATCTTAGTTGACCTTTTCTATCGCTTTGCTTCAATCTTCTATTGCCTTTATTAAAGTGCAGTGCCCACAAGTGAGACGATCCAGGAAGAATGGAGAACTTTGGCCTCTTTTGTCCTCAATGCCACGCTCCTAGGAATGCACCCTAACTTTGCCACGTGTGGTCAGCTCTTTCCACCCTTTCTGCATGTCTCTCATTAGATTCCAGTGTCCCTGACCTCATCCTGCTTTCTCCCTACTCTGGCTGGAAACTTTCCTGGCCTTATCTTTGTTCCCGCCTTCTTAAACCAATTCTGGGAGCAGCAGCCACAGCGGTAGCAGTGACTCAGGAATGTTGAAATAGTTACGAAGAAACTAAAACTTGAGTGGAATTCCTTATACCTATTGTCTTATCCTAGGCTACTCCAAAAAGCAGAGCTTGAGGCCAGAGAGGAGTGAAACCGAGGAGAAGTGATAGCCAAGGCTACATTACTGAGCTGGGTACCACTGTGGGCAACAGGAGCTCAGTTCTGCCCAGCTCCTTGAGAGGAACCATGGAAAATGCTCTTCAAATGAGGGACCAAAGAGAGGAGCGATTAATCCATGGCTTCCCTCTTTCATCCGTCAAGTGTCCCTGCAAGGTTGTTAGCCCCCATCGCCTTTCCAGGTGCGTGAATGAGTCAGGATGGCTCATTCACGCGGGTCCCTACAGTCCTACCATCTGGAGGAGGCAGAAGATCCTTGGGGCAGTGGAACCAGAATAATCAGTGGAACCAAATTGAGATGTTCTCATTTACGGCTGTGCACAGCTGGGTGCCACAGTCTGGGCAATAGGAAATACACAGACCTGAGAGGAAGTGAGGAAGGGCAAAAAGGTATGTACATTCTGCATCTTTTATGACATATTAGTGGGGGATTTGCTATAGTGCCTGTCGACTTTAAATATCTTAACACAGTCCTGATAGCCACACAGAAGAATTTCAAAAAGAAGTATCCCTCCACCTTTCAATCCTGTTCTAGGCTAACCCTCCAGGAGGCTCTGGGAACCACGCTCATCTCCTTGGGGACTTTGCTCATTAAATATCCCCTAATTCCATGAACATTCAGCTAGACTTCCAGAATGCTCCAAAGCAACATGGCTCTTTCTCTTTCCTCCACCCATGTGATGCAGCACCGGCGGCCTTCTCTCTTTGTCTTTATGCTCTTCTGGAAACCAGGAGTTCTTCTTGTCATCACAAGCTATTTACAGCTTTAGGCCTGGAAGTTTTTTAGAATCCCTAGCACTCCTTTCAGCACCTCCTGCATTGCCTCTTCCACGTCGCTGGTCTCTTGTCCTTCTTTCCATCTTTCAGACATGCCCACAAAAACCTGGCCTCCAGGGCAGTGCCTGTGGCTCAAAGGAGTAGGGCACCGGCCCCATATGCCAGAGGTGGCGGGTTCAAACCTAGCCCTGGCCAAAAACTAGAAAAAAAAAAAAAATCTGGCCTCCCCAATCACTTTTTTTGTCATCCTACTCCTAGGCCGGGTGCCATCTCCTACCCTTGGGAGCATTTCCCAATTCTCCTGAGCTAGCCTTTCCAAGCCTCAGTTCTTGAAATCCTGCCTAATTTTTTTCTGAACTGTCTGATATCTGAGTAGTAGTTAGGGCTCTTTCAGTGGCAAGTAACAAAAACTGAATTAACATTGGTTTTATTTTTCAGCGTGTTTAGGCTCATGTAATATCCAGGGGAAGATCTGTCTGTCTTTGCTCACGGTTTGATCCAGGTTCTCCCCAGAAATCATTCTCTTTCCTTTCTCATGGTTTCCACAAATGCTCTAAGCCAAATACCCAGCTTCATGGGTATATTAGTTTCCTGTGGCTGGCATAATGAATTACCACAAATTGGGTGGCTTAAATCAACAGAAACTTGTTCTCTTGCAGTTCTTGGGGCCAGGGACTGACATCTAGGTATGGGCAGAGCCTCACCCCCTTTGGTGACTATAGGTAAGAACCCCTCATTGCTTCTTCCAGCTGCTGGTGGCTTCCAGCACTCCTGGGCTTGTGGCCACATCACTCTAATCTCTGACTCCATATCTTCATGTTGCTTTCTCATCTGTGTGTCTATCTTCTCTCTGTCCTTCTAATCTCCCCTTGTATCTCTTATAAGGACATGCATTATTGGATCTCAGATCTACCCAGATAATCCAGAATGACCTTTTCTCCTTAAGATCCTTAACTCAGCTATATCTGCAAAGACCTTTCTGCCAGATAAAGCTGCATTTACAGGGGCTCCATATGAGGATGTGGACACATCTTTTCAGGAGCCACCATTAAACATTCTATAATGGGCATGCAAGAGAGCCCCAACCCTGGTTCCATTCTTTGCTGTCTCCACCTTGAAATTCACAAGTGTTGAACGAGGGATCCCAACAGTTTCATTTTGTACTGGGTCCTAAAAATGAGCTAGGTGGTCCTGCTCCTGGAGCAGACAGTGTGAAATCTTTACTCAGGACTGGCCCCAGCCCACCTTCCAGACCATTAGATCTGGAACTCGGTTGTTTCCCCGTGTCCACACCAGCAGTGCTGGATAAGGACTATTCAGGAAACAGAAGGTACTATCTTGGCATCTATCTTGGGTGTCACGGAAGGCTTCATCTGGGAGGTAATCTTTAAACTGAGATGTGAAGAATCAGGCCAAAAAAAAAAAGATGAGGGAAAGTACTAGGCAAAGGGAAAAGCATATACAAAGAAGTCAAGAGAAGAGAGTGGAGGGCACGTTTGGGGAACTTGGTGCGTCAAATTTCCTGTTGCTAAGGACAGAGTAGGCTGTGAAGGAAACTGCCCAACCACAAGGAATGCTCCCAGCTAGGCTGGAGGGAGCTGGGGGCGGGGGATGTTTAACCAAAGCGGTAGGAGGCAGACATTGTGTCTAGAGCAGCACAGTAACTTCTACCAAAGTTCTTGTTACTTCCCCTCACCAGCTTGTTCCTCCTGGTTGGTGAGAATGTGGCCTGTGGCAGCAGATCCTCTAGACACTTCCTTTACCTTCTGAAAGACAAAAATTTCAGCAATAAAAATGAAGAACTGACCAAGATCGTAGACTTTGGTTACTCAAGCCTTTCTGCTGGTTTGCATATTATTGAGCCACTCTATAAAATAAAACAGGCATTTCAAATAAGCAAGGAGAAGAGAAATTCATCAATACATGGTAGGAGGAGATCTAGATCGCCTTCCATACTTAAAAAAAAAAAAAATGGATCCCTACCTCGCTCTTTATACCAAAATAAATTCCAGGTAAAATTTTAAAGAAAAGGAAACCATTGAAATACTATAAAAATGGGAAATGTTAAAGTGATCTTGGAAAACGGAAGGCCTTTGTAAGAAAGACACAGCCCTAAGAAGCGGTAGGAGAATATGTTTGATACACTTCAACAGGTAAAAATGTGACTTTCCGTGGAGTGAAAGAGTTACTCAACAAAATGAAAAGGCAAACTTAAATCTAGAAAAATATTCAAAACCTATATAACAAACCATAGGCTAATTTTCCTAATCCAAAAAGAACTTTCAAAAATTAAAAACCAACAACTCAACAGCAAAACAAAGTTGGCAAAGAAATTGAAGTAGTTTATAAGCATAAAGAAATGCTCAGCATTACCACTGATTGAAGGAATATAGTAACAGGCTGGTGTTCATCCATCAAAGATTAAAAAGCTAGAAAAGAGACTAGGTTGGCTGGGCATGGTGGCTCACACCTGTAATCCTAGCACTCTGGGAGGCAGAGGCAGGTGGATTGCCTGAGCTCAGGAGTTTGAGACCAGCATAAGCAAGAGTGAGACACCATCTGTACTAAAAATAGAAAAACTAGTCAGTGTTGTGGCTGTGGTCCCATCTACTTAGGAGGCTAAGGGAAGAGGATCACTTGAGCCCAGGAGTCTGAGGTTGCTGTGAGCTATGATGACAGTACAGCACTCTACCCAGGGCAACAGAGTGAGATTCTGTCTCAATTTAATACTTTAAAAAAAAATTTTTTTTTTAAGTAGAATTGAGGAAGAAAAAAAACAAACACCTTTGATCTAGTAACCTTAGTTCTGAGAATTGATCCTGGACATGCTCTCAGATCTGAGTAGAGATATTTATTCAGGGTTATTTCTTTTGATATTATCTGTAGTAGCAAAAGATGGGAATAAATCATCCCCAATCAGTAGGAAAAGTGCATGTTATGTTACAGAGCTTCCATATAAGAAGACTATGCAGCATTTGGTGGGTTTTTTTTTTGAGGAGTTTGATTTTTATGGGCTCTGACATTGAACAATATCCAAGATTTACTGTTGGGGTAGAAAAGTCTGTATATGACACACCCATTTGTTTAAAAAGAGTGAGGGGATGATATACTGAGCTAGAGATAGAGTCAGAGATAGGGATAGAGACACACAGAAAGAGATTTTAAAAGAACGTGTCCAGAAGGTTAAGAGAGTAATACTTATAATTGCTTCTGAGGATATAGGTAAGAGAAAAATGTCATTTTCATTCTATATATTTTGTTACTTTAAATTTACCATGTAATTATATTATTTTTTCTTTCCATCTTTCTTTCTTTTTATTTATTTATTTATTATTTATTTTTGAGACAGGGTCTGTTCCCCAAGATACAATACAGAGGCTGCATAGCTCACAGCAACCTCAAACCCTGAGGCAGGGGCTCAAATGATCCTCCTGCCTCAGCCTCCTAAGCAACTGGGACTACCACGTCCAGCTAATGTTTTTTACTTTTTGCAGAGACAGAATCTCACCATGTCACTCAGGCTGGACTCAAACTCCCAGTCTAAAAAGTAATCCTCCCACCTCAGCCTCCCAAAGTGCTATAGGTGTGATCCACCTGTCCAGCCGATGTTATTATTTTTTCTAGAAAATACTGAAGTGGAAAATATTAACATCTAGCATCTAGGACAGAGATGCTCAAGAGGGGGAAAACAAAGTAAAACTCACACATAATCCTAACTTTTAAAACAAATTATACAAAGTAAGAAATAGAATCCCCTCCCCCAAGTTAACCACTGATGAACATTGGGTTCAAATTCTTCTAGAATTATTTCCATGTTTATACAAATGTGGTTGAACAGAATTTCAGCTTCAATTTAGGGATTTTTTTTACATACTTTTCCTCTTCCCACTGTCTTTCCCCCATCCATGCAAACAGAAAGTCCACTTTGAACCTCCTTGCCTCAGAGGGGGTTCGTGGCAGGTCCAAAAGGCAGAACAATCTGCATGACTTTTGGCTTTTGCTTCAAAAATCTCTGCCCCAGGAGAATTTACAGGGTTTGTGAAAGAGCTAGAAAGAAGTGGGGGGGGGGGAGTTTTCAATGAACAAAGAAAGATTGTTACTTTTATATTTTTTAACTGATACAAGGTAGATTATTATCATGAATGTATAAGATTCGCTGGAAGCATGTGTTATGATTTTTAGGAGGCATTTACAAATTCAGATACATAGAGGAGAGAAGAGAAGAAGGAAGAGGAAAGGAAAGCTTAAAGCAGATCTAATACGCCAAAAATAAACTAGGTGGAGAAGCTGAGTAATAACGTGATCAGATAAGAAAAAAGAAAGTACTGAAGGGGGGGGGCACAGTTTCCATTTAATAGAAAGGACATGAAAAGGCAATTCTCAGAAAAGGAAATACAAATGGCTTATAAACATGAGAGAAAGCTCTTAACTTCACACATTAGTAAGTAGATGCAAATTAAAGCAATAATGAGATACTATTTTCTCCCATTGGACTGGGAAACACAAGGGGGACAGTAGCCTGTGAGCGTCCCAGAGCAAATTAGAAGACAACGCCCACTTCTGGGCAGACAAGCTCCAGCTTCGTGACCAGGGACTGACACATGTTCTGGATTTGGGTCTTTCCTGGCCCCAATCTGGGTCTTCTGCAAACAGGCTTGGATCCCTTGGCAAGTTTTGTAAAAGGTTGAGAATACACAAATTTACTCATTTACTTATTTTTGAGATGAGGTCTCCCTCAGCCTTAGGCTGGAGTATTGTTACAATGTCATGGTTCACTGCAGCCTCACACTCCTGGGTTCAAGCAATCATCCCACCTGGGCCTCTCAGAGTGCTGAGATTGCAGGTGTGAACTTTCCCACCGGTGGAGAATAAATGATGCTTAGAAGGATGTAGAAAAACACTCCCCCACTTCTCAGGAAAACTTCTTTCGTTTTAACTCTGGTGATCACACTGTAATTCTAAATAATGTGGTCGCACTTCTACGTTTTGATTTAATAACTTGAAGCCACATTGTCTTCTTTGCTATGAAAGAAAAAAGTGGAATTTAGCTGAGCATCTCTAGTCCCCTTTCCCTATTCTCTGCACCAGTTTTCTTGCATATTATTATGTATTAATTTCTCCAGTCAATAAATATTGATTGAGAACCTACACACAGTGAGCCCTTTTTTTCTAGGTGCTGGTTATTCTTATGGTGTTATAATTTTTATCTTTTAATTTTCCTGGATGACTTTAAAGAATATACCTAGCCCCCCCTTTTTTTTTCTATCTACAAAAACCATCCTTATTCATATTAATTCAAGCTTTTTTGTTCTGTGAATTTGCAAGTAATAGAGACGAACTCTAGCTTAAAAGGAGTGGGAGTGTCATAAAAAGAAAGATGGTTACTGGGGTGTGTTGCAAAATCCAGGGTAGGGCTGCACAACCAGCACTCAGCAAGGCCAGCGACCAGTGCAGTTGGAAATTCAGTAGCAGGGCCATGGAAACTTCCTCCAAGGGTGCAGCTTCTACATCTCTCCTGTCAAAACCCCAAGGTCCACTTTGGTCAGGGGTATAGGGACATGGCTACTGCTGAAACAATCACACAGACAGGGAGATTGTTGGACAGCCATCCCCAAAACTGCACCTGTGACATAAATGTTCATTTTTTTTTTTTCATCAAAAGGTTGTTGAGTGAGAATGGATTCAGGATCTGTTTGGAGGGAAAACAGACAACATGTACACACTCCCACCCTATCTGGAGATCAAACTGCCCAGGCTTTCAGGGGCTTGACTCTCTCTCCCTCAGACAAGATGGAAGCTTCTTTGCCTTCACTGTCTGGGGGCGGGGGGGGGGGTGTTGACCCTCCTCCTCCTCATTATTATTATTATTATTTTGAGACAGATTCTCATTTCGTCACACTCAGTAGAGTGCTATGGCGTCATAACTCACAGCAACCTCAAACTCTTGGAATCAAGTGTTCCCCTTGCCTCAGCCCCTCAAGGAGCTGGGACTACAGGCGCTCAGCACAAACGCCGGGGTAGTTTTTCTATTATTAGTAGAGGTGAGGTCTCGCTCTGGCTCAGGCTGGTCTCCAACTCCTGAGCTCAAGCAATCCACTCACCTCAGCCTCCTAGAGTGCTAGGATTACAGGTGCGAGCCACTGCGCCCGGCCCCAACCCGCCCTATTTTTTTGATGTGGTTCTTGCTTTGGCGACCAAAGCTATTGGCAATTTGTGTAGAGGAACTGCAAGAAAGTCTATGATGGCCTGACTTGCGCGGGCTTCCCTTTCTGTACACAAAGGCCCAGTTCTGCCCCCTGGTGGAAGCCACCAGCCAACCTCCCCGAAGGCCCTGACTACTGAGACGGTAGTAATAAATGCCTCCTTGAGAGAAATACACATAAAATGCTTAGCACAGAGCCTGGCACAGACTAAGCACTATATAGGTGTTTATGTTTAAAAAATCTATTTGATTGAGCACACTGACCTTAAGGTCACACCTATGTGAGTTCATATTCCTGCTCTGCCACACTGTTTTAAAACTTTGGCATCCAAACTACTTTCCTAAGACTGCCCTCCTAACAAAGTACCACAAACTTGGTGGCTTTTTTAAAAAAAAGAAAGAGAAAGAGAGAAGGAAGGAAGGAAGGCATGGTCTTACAATTCTGGAGACCAGAAGTGTGAAATCAAGTATGCTCACACTCCATTTGGAAACTTCCTTACCTTTTCCTGGCTTCTGGTGGTTTCCAGCAATCTTTTGATGTTTAGATGCATCATTCCAATCCTCTGTCTTCACATGGTTTTTTCTCTTTGTGTCCCTTCACATCCTCCTCCTTAGCCTGTCTCTGTGCACACATTTCTCCTTTTTATAAGGACACTAATCGTGGATTAGGGGCCACCCTATTCCTGCACAACCTCACCTAAACTAATTACATTGATGATGCCATTTCCAAATAAGGTCATGTTCTACAGTACAGGGTTGGGGGGAGGGGGTTACTATGTCAACATATCTCTTGATGGGAGGGGACACAATTGAACCCATAACAGCATGGCCTCAGTTTCATCCAGTGTGAAACAAATTACTATATTCTGACACAGAAAGATGTTGGGGATACGTAGCTTAGATAAATAGGAAGTTTCAGAGTAAAATACATGCCAGGGTATGCCAATATGGAGTTCATTTCCCAGTGTGTTTGGATGTACAGAGACAATTGCTGGAAGGATACACAAGAAATGTACAAGTGTCATCTGTAGACAGTTGCATTGGTGAAACTGGAGGGTAAAGGAAGCAAATATTTGGCCTTTATCATTAGATCCCCTTGGTTCTGCTTGAGTTGGTTTTGTAGAGACACATTTTGTTTTCATAATTTAGTAAAAGAAAGTGAAACAAACCACAATAACATCTGCTTTGTTGGGTTGTTGTAAAGATCAAACAAGGTGGAATGTAGCCACTTATCTCATTAAGTGCTCAATGAATGGTGATTGTGGGTATTCTCATTGCAGTTCTGAATGAAACATTAATTTGGAAACAAGCTAATTGTCCAACTAATGGGAAAAGTTTATTGAGGAAATTATACAGGCACTTGGTATGTCACTAAGTCATGATAAAAATTATACTGACCTGAAGTCCATAATAACGAGGAAAACTGATCACAATATGATATAAATGGAAAAGTAAAAAGAAAGTAGGATACAAGTCTCAAGGCTTGTAGTGTGGTTTTTAAAATAACATAAAACATTTAGGCTGTTTCCACATTTTGGCGATTGTAAATTGAGCTGCAATGAACAGTCTAGTGCAAGTGTCCTTATGATAAAAGGATTTCTTTCCTTCTGGGTAGATGCCCAGTAATGGGATTGCAGGATCAAATGGGAGGTCTATCTTGAGTGCTTTGAGGTTTCTCTATACTTCCTTCCAGAAAGGTTGTACTAGTTTGCAGTCCCACCAGCAGTGTAAAAGTGTTCCCTTCTCTCCACATCCACGCCAGCATCTGCAGTTTTGAGATTTTGTGATGTGGGCCATTCTCACTGGGGTTAGATGGTATCTCAGGGTGGTTTTGATTTGCATTTCTCTAATAGATAGGGATGATGAACATTTTTTCATATGTTTGTTAGCCATTCGTCTGTCTTCTTTAGAGAAGGTTCTATTCATGTCTCTTGCCCATTGATATATGGGATTGTTGGCTTTTTTCATGTGGACTAATTTGAGTTCTCTATAAATGCCCATCAACCCAAGAATGGATTAACAAGCTGTGGTATATGTACACCATGGAATACTATTCAGCCATTTAAAAAAATGGAGACTTTACATCTTTCGTATTAACTTGGATGGAAGTGGAAGACATTATTCTTAGTAAAGCATCACAAGAATGGAGAAGCATGAATCCTACGTACTCAATTTTGACATGAGGACAATTAATGACAATTAAGGTGGGGGTGGGGAAAGGAAGAGCAGAGAGAGGGAAGGAGGGAGGTGGGTGGGGCCTTGGTGTGTGCCACACCTTTTGGGGGCAAGACATGATTGCAAGAGGGACTGTACCTAACAAATGCAATCAGTGTAACCTGGTTTATTGTACCCTCAATGAATCCCCAAGAATGAATGAATAAATAAATAAATAAATAAATAAATAAATAAATAAAATAAAAAGAATAGAAAAGAATAAATAAAATAACATAAAACAGGCCAGGTGTGGCGGCTCATGCTTGTAATCATAGCTACTTGGGAAATTGAAGCAGGAGGATCAGCTGAGCCTGGAAATGAGAGACTGCAGCGAGCTATGGTCATGCCACTGTGCTCCAGCTTTGACAACAGAGCAATACCCTGTCTTTAAAAAATAATAATAATAAATTTAATAATTGTAAAATAAATGTAATCAAGATGGAATGGCTTTGCTAGCATAGCAGAATTATGAGTGGTTTTCTTCTTCTTTTTTTCTTTCTACTTGTTAGTAATTTCCACATTTTCTTTAAGGACATGCCCTATTTTTACAACAAAAGAAAGAAAGTGTTATTGGAAGGAAAAAAGATTAAATATGACATTTTTCCCCTTTAGAAATATTCCACATCCAGGTGAATAATCACCCCCCACATACACACTCTGCAGAAATCCTCATTTTCCAGAGACATCACCAACATCACTGCTGAGAAGCAACATTTTCTAATTGGCAAAGATGATCCATGGAAGCACTAAGTCTTTCCCAACATCTCCTTCTTTCCTTTAGTTCCACCAACTCTATTCTAAACTTTGAAATTTCCATTTCCATCATGTTCTAGAGTCTCTCCTGTCTTTCTTTGGCACAAGTACACTTGTACTGAGTGAATGTGAGAGATAGTCCATTTCCTGAGCAGGATGGTCCACACTGAAAGCACGCAACTGGTCAAGCAACCTTGATGTGCCTAAAGGTCTCTCTTCTCTGAACAACCCAAGAACTGTCTATTTCTTGAGTTCTTATTATCTGAAATCATAAATGTGCTTATTGTTGGGAGGAAGGAAACATTCTGCTCTTCCCTTGGTAGCTTACCTAATCCTGAAGGGTTCAGACCTTTCTTAGCTCTCAGTCACATTTTTTTCCATCTCCCATGCCTGCCACCAAAAGAGCGTTCTACCAAGGGTAGTTCCTCTTAGGCTTCTCAAATGGAAACTTTAACTGGAATATGAATGGGGAAAAAACTCCCCAAATTCTGTAAAATAATGTAAAGGGGTTTATTCTGAGCCAGATATGTGTGACCTCAGCCCAAGAAACATGATCTCAAGAGGTCTTGAGAACATGTGTCCCAGGCTGCTGGGTTATAGTTTGGTTTTATACATGTATGGAGACAGGAATTATAGGTAAAGCCGTATATCAATACATGAAGGTATACATTGGTTTGGCCTGTAAAAGCACAACTTCTCAAAGAAGAGGTTTACAAGTCATAGGTGGTTTTTAGGGATTCTTTAGTTGGCAATTGGTTAAAAGAGTTATGCTTTGTCTAAAGATCTGGAGTCATTGCAGAGGAATGCTTGAGTTAAGATAAAGGGGCATCAATCTCTCATGCGATGCCATCCCAGAATCAGATTGGAAAGTAAGCCACATTATAATGGGTGTATAAAAACCCATTTAATGAGATTTTATTGTTTTAAGTGTGACTCACCAGGACTCTTAGAAAGGAAGTAAGGCAAGAAGAGAAAAAGGTCAGAGTTTTGTTCTGGAGAGAAAATTCCCAATTCTGTGCCCATAAGGCCAGGGAGGTCTCAAAGGCCTTCTTTCACTTGACAAGCCAAAATAAATGACAGAGGCAAAGATCTCAGTCAATAGAGGTTTATTAAGCCAAAGTTTGAGGACATGCACAGGAAAAACACAGGCCACAGATGCATCTGTGACTGTTTTTTCCAAAAAGGGATTTGGGAACTTGGCATTTAAAGGGGGTAGGACATAAAAAGGAGGCGAGGGGTACATAGTGAGACACACAGTGATAGGGTAGGGCCAAGGAAATCTACATTTTTCATAAAATAAGGAGTATGTCTGAAGAGAAAGGGGGAGTGAACAGAGAATCAATTATGCAGATGTCTCTGGACAGATGGAAGAATGATTGATCTCATCTTTGTTCTGTACCTATGAAGAGAAGCTCGGAAGCAACATTATCAGTGTAAAATGGAACAGACTTTAGTTTTAGGAATGAAACTTAGCCTGCAAACCTAAAGTTACAATTGGTATGTCCTTGTTTATGGGAGGCCAGCAAAGAATTTCACTGTGAATGATCAGTGGGGGCAGTCCTTGTGGATACCTGAGGCCTTTTACCTTTCCACAGGGATCGGCTGATGCCACAACGTCAGTCATACTCCTTTGTTTGGAAGGGCATGTTGCATGACCTTGTCTCCAGGCTCTTCCCTTCCTTTTCCATCAGAATGGGGCAGGGGAGTTCTGAGATTGTCATTTTCTTTTATACACTCCAATCTCCCTTTCTACCCTGAATTCCGGGCCCACATCCATTATTATGAAAGCATACCATTTATTGAGTGATTATAATCCAAAGCCCTAGTTCCAGCTTCCTTCCTTCTCCTTCAAGATCCATTGTCCTTTGTTGAAATACTTGTGAAACATCAGTTTATGTCATACCTACTTTGTAACTATGTCATTAGCAGCTATTTTTCCATGTCATAAACCCTTCTCTGACTAAATCAATTAAAATATGTCTGGTTGCAAGTAACACAAAAAAACTCGACTAACAGAGGTTTAAACATGGAAGCATTTCTGGGTTTCTCAACAGAAAACCTGGAGCTAGGCAATTAATCAAATCAGCAGCTTGAGGATGTCAGGATTCTGAAAGATCATCTGTACCATTCCCTTGGCCTTTCTCTTAGGGTATCACCTTGAGGTCACAAAACGGCCCGCTGCACCTCCAGTCTTTATGCCCTCTCTCCTTTGTCTCCAGTAGGAAAGAAGATAATGAAAATGCAAATATGTTGGCAGAAGCCTCCAGAAGCATTTCCTTATATGTATCATTGGTCAGAACTGGGTCACACAGTCACCCTAAAGTGCAAGGGAGGCTGGGAAAGTGAGTATTGTTAGCTGCCTAAATCCTTCCCCCTACTCCCCTCCCAGAACAAAAGGAACCCCCTAAGAGTTCCTCAGGGAAAGACTCTAGTCCAGCAAAGCCTTTCAGCAATCTGTGGAATCTGCCTCCCCCTTTGCCCAGTATAAAAATAAGCCCAGGTGAGTCTCAGTCCCTTTTCATTAAACTTGACCTGAACCTCTTCTGGTCTTGTCTCTGAATACACTACCAAACCCCTTTCAAGTATTAGGCAAAGGGGAATAGGATAGCTATGTAGGACAGCCAACACAAGTCATGCTCCATTCTTTACAACTAAGCACACTGCAATTCTCAACAGACAAAGGAAAAAAAGTAGGGAGGGGTTGCAGTTGTTAGACACACCACCACTGCTAGCGGGAGCTTGGTCTGACAGTTTCTTTCTAACTCATCACCTGCCACTCCCCAGAGGTGACGGTGCTTCCATTCTATGTAAGTCTCAATGGAGTAATAAGAGCAGGAAAAGATACACTTCCTTTGCTACCCTACAACATTATCACGCAATCCATATAAATGTTCCAAACTCCACCAGATGTTGGAATAATAAAAAGAAGAATTCCACTTTTGAGAGACAGAAGTGTACTTTTCTCTCTTCTTCCCACTAAGTACAACTAAAACCCCGGGACATTTAATATAAAACAAAGATAAGAAGACCTTGAGAAGTGGAGAGAAAAAGACAAACAAGTTAGGGACCTCAAGACTAAAGGAATGACCTAGTGGGGAGTTCCCTGGGTTTTCTTTTTGCCTGATATAACCTTGGTTTGGATCTGGAGAAGTCAGCAACCCAGAAATGCCAAGGGATGCAGATTTTTTTAAAAAGCTCCAACAAAAGCCTGTTTTCTCTATCCAAAGGAGCAGGAGAAAAGCAGCCTAGCAAGACAGACTTTTAAACGATGATTACTCTTCTCTGGGAAACACCACAGAAAAAAAACACTGTGAACGCACCACCACCCTTGCTGGCAAAGGCTGAGTGCAGAGCCTGGATTTCCTTCTTCCCTAGGGTGTAACAAGACATCCCAATCGCCCTGCTGATGCGGCCTCAGAGAAGGCCAAGTAGGGAGCTGCGACTTTCCTCTACACCAGGTAGTCACAGGGCCTTCCCCCTCTTCACTGGGTGGAGTCACAGCAGGCCTAGTGGAAAGTCAGAACTTTCTGTCACCTCCCATCAGTAAAAGGAACGACCCCACACACACACCTGCTATACTCCCCACCACCCCATTCTATGATGCCAGTGCAGGCTATGTTGGAAAAAGTTAAGGAGTCATTCCTATACTTCCTAGCCAGGAAGGTGTCAAGAGAATCTAGTGAGGAGGCACAAATTCCCTCTCTTGTCCAGCAGTGATGAGGAGCCCACCCCTCATTTCAGGCATCAATGGAGGCTGACTGGGGAACCTGGAATTCTGCCCAACCCCAGCAGGAGCAATGTCCAAAAACAGCATATTCACCAAAAACAGAAGAAAAAAGATAATTTGGACCTCATCAAAAGTTTTGCTCTGCAGAAGACCTTGTGAAGAAGATGAAAAAAGACAAATTATAAACTGAGAGAAAATATTTGCAAACCGTGTATTCAACAAAGGACTAATATCTAGAATATATAAAGAATACTCAAAACTCAACAGTAAAAAATAAAAAAATCCTATTAAAGAAGAATCCAAAAGACATAAAGAGACACTTTAGTGAAGAGGATATATAGACGGCAAACAAGCTCATGAAAAGATGTTCAATACCATTAGCCATGAGAGAAATGCAAATTAAACCATAGTAAAATATCACCTCACACCTATCAGCATGACTAAAATAGAAAACAGTAACACCAAATGTCAGCAAGGATGTGAACACACTTTGCTGGTGAGAATGTAAAATGGTACAGCCACTCTGGAAAACTTTTTAGCTGTTTCTTTAAAAAACTAAACATACGGGGCGGCACCTGTGGCTCAGTCGGTAAGGCACCAGCCCCATATACCAAGGGTGGCGAGTTCTAAACCCAGCCCCGGCTGAACTACAACCAAAAAATAGCTCGGCGTTGTGGTGGACACCCTAGTCCCAGCTACACGGGAGGCTGAGGCAGGAGAATCGCTTAAGCCCAGGAGTTGGAGGTTGCTGTGAGCTGTGTGAGGCCACGGCATTCTACCGAGGGCCATAAAGTGAGACTCTGTCTCTACAAAAAAAAAAAAAAGACATCTTTTAAATAAATAAATAAATAAAATAAAAAATAAAAAACTAAACATACAACTTCTACATAATCCAGCAATTGCACTTTTGGATATTCATTCCAGAGAAATGAATATTTATATTCACACAAAAACCTCTACACGAATGTGTATAGCAGCTTTACTTTTTTTTTTTTTTTAACTAAGGTCTCCCTCTCACTCAGACTAGAGTGTAGTGGCATCATCAGAGCTCATCACAGCCTCCAACTCCTGGGTTCAAAGGATCCTCCCACCTCAGCCTCCCAAGTAGCTGGGACTATAGGTGCCGGCCACAATGTCCAGCTAATTTTTTCCCTTTTCTTGTAGAGATAGAAATCTTACTATGTTGCTCAGGCTGGGGCTTTACTCTTTATTAGGAAAAAATGGAAAAAACCTGTGATATTGTTAAGTATTAATATATATGGTCTTCACACATAGTTACATTTTTATAAACTAATTACATATGAGATAAGACAATTAAGTTCACAAACTCATCCTAGAAAAAGTGCTACATACCTCATTTCTGAATATCACTATGGTCACCCTCCATATATTCCCCTTGGAAAACTATGCTCCTAAGCCAGTGCCCAGTCCACACATCAAAGCAATTTTGGAACTCTTTTTTTTTGGAATGTCCATCAGAGTTGTCATGCTATGAGGTCTGATGAGTAAGTTCGTGAACCCATCCTAGAAAAAGCACTACCTAGCTCATTGCTGAATGTCAATATAGTTACCTTTGAAGTACTCTCCTTGGCTATCTGGTGACCATAGTGATATTCGGCAATGAAATATGTAGCATTTTTTCTAGGATGAGTTTGTGAACTTAATTATCAGCCCTTACAAGTATATCTAATTGAAGTATCTTGAACACAGTCTTAACTGATTACAGCTAAATTAATGCAGCTTCTAACATGAAAAGATTCCCCATCCCTGTAATGGTACTGCCCATAGGTACGTCTAGATATTAATACTTCACATGACTAATTTAACCTTCTTAAACCCTATGAAGTTAGTATCATCAGAATCCTGTTTTTACAGGATGAAACTGAAGTTAAATAATTTGCTCAAGGCAACATAGATAATAAACAGTGGAGGTGGGATTTGATCCAAGACACTCTGGCTCTCAAGTCCTTGATTTTAGCCACTGTGTTGTGCTAAAGTCCAGGCCACTCATAAAAGGTGTCCCTAGAGATGCACTCCAGTTCCTGGCCTTTCTCAGGTTCTCCCTCCCTCTTTAGGCCTCCAGAGTAAACATCTCCTTCTCTCTTTTTAGGGAAACTTTCAGGATCAAGAAACAGAGCCTACCAAGTGAGCCTTAAACATTGAGGAAATGTTATCTCACATAAGAAAACAGAGTCGACTGATTCAGCAGCTTGATTAAATCAGTAAGGGCCTGCTTTTCTGTGCTCTTCCACTCTGTCATCCTTGACCTGTCAGCCACCTCGTAGCCACAAGATGGCTGCCCAAGCTCCAGCCATCACTTTCTCACAACAATATCCAGAGACCGTAGAGGGATTGTTTCTTCCCTCTTTCAATTAGTTTCCCTTCAATCATTAAGGAAAACCTTTGTCAGAAGCCCCAGTACACTTTCCACTCATGTCTCATTGGCCAGAATTACCTCGGATACCCATGTTAAGTCAATCACTAAGGAAGGGAACAGGAAAACATGGTTGGCTCAGACTAATTTACTTCCTGAAAGCAGAGACCACCTCCCCTACAGAACATGACCACATGGAGGAAAGTAGACGGCTAAAAATAAATATAAGTTCTATTAGAAAAGAGGAAGAAGAAACCAAGTTTTTGCCACCCTCTACCTACAGGAGTAGATTTTATAGTAGGTTCATCCACCTTCCTCCACAAATATTAATAATATTAATACAATATATTAATACAATAGTTAGCATTAATTATATATTAATTAATATTAATACAATATATTATACAATATTAGCATTAATTATCAGAAACAGTACCACCTTGCTCAGCAGTTCTCAAATAACTATGTGCATAAAATCCCTCCAAGAAATTGGTGAAAGGGCAGATCTCTGGGAAAGAGCAACTTGTGCTTAAGTCCATCCATTCCTATGGTTCTGCCTAGGCTCTTCCTACGTGCCAAGCACTGCCCTAGGAGCACCCCCTTAATGCCTACAACAGAATTAGGCCTAAGAAGTGTCCTTCATAGCATCTCTCTGTGACCTAGTTTACCTGGCAGAATGTTTCTTCCAGCCACAAGATGTGCCTACCCCAATTTTCCAGTCCTTTAAGCAGAAGTCGGGTCTCCTTTGAAACGTTCATCAAGGGGTTCTATGGTGACCTCATTGTGTGTTTCTATTCTACCCTCAGCCCGTCAAGATTCCTTCCTTTCAGTGAAAGAAGGGAGTGTGTGAAATAAACAGACTCTCTCCCGGCTCCTCAGATGGTTAGTTTTGTGTTCCTAGACTCTTGGGATCACAGTTTGCCTGTAAGTAGTGTCCTGATGGAGAAGTTTCTATCACCTTCCCAGCCCTTTGACACCCTGTCGCCCTGTGAGTATGCAGAAAAACCTTGTGTTGTGTGTGAGAGAGGAGAATGCAATTACTCCTGGGAATGTTCCACTTCTCTGGGGAGAAAAATGGTATATCACTGATGCCGCTGGATCTCATCAAACACATGAGCATCCCTCAGGATAATTATTTGAATCTATAAAACTAATGAGCAATTGCCAAATCTCCCTTCCTGCTAATGGGGCCAGAGCAGTTGTGTTCCTGCTAATGAGTGCTGATTGGCACTACATTCAAATGCAAATCTCAGTCTTTATTTCTTACAAATAACCTTTTTTTTTTCTTTTAAAGGCGTACTCTAGGGGTGCTGAGAGTTTCAGCTTGATTGCAAATCTAAAATGGGGTTTGAGATTTTATTCCTTCAATTTCCTGATTTTGCCTGCTTACCCCATTTTCTCAGTCATCAAAAAATGTTCTTTTGAAGTAGACCTTAAATTTAAAGGTCTATGTGTAACTCAACGTTGGATAGAAGTAGGTGCAGGTTCTAACCACCTGATGAGAGGACCTCATGTCTGCACCAGTGTTGGCCAAGCTGGGTATTATGAAAAGATGTCCTCCTCTTCCCCCTTCCTTGCATCTCAAGGTCTTACTATACTGAAGCTTCCATGTTTAAGCACCTTTTCTCTTAATATTCACTATGTCAACATGTTACTTTAACACACATTGTTGAAAATGTACTTCAGAGAGCAATTTCTACCCTTCTGCACGTCTCCTGAGTAACCCAGAACTAGCCCGGTCACAGTAGGTGCTTAATGATTGGCCATGGAGCAAACACAGGGCCCCATTTCTGCTGCCATCCTATGTAATATGAGTCCAAATACTCATCCAAGTGCAATGGGTGAATTGTTAGACATATTCATGAGATCTATTTTCTTCATAGATGGAGAGGCTGCTAAGACCAGCTAGCCAGACAAGCTACTGCCAGGCTGTGAGATTGAGCAGCCCTTTGGGAGGCTAATCAACCAAGCTGCTTTACTATTCCCTTTCCCTGACCTGGGACACAATGACCCAGGTCTAAGGAAGGAGATAGTAGAAATGGCACAGGTCTTAAGGCACAGACTTCATCACCCCATAGTCTTAAACCCGGGGCTAAGCTCTGCCTAGTGGACAAGTTCCTTAACTACTCTAAGCATTGGTTACCTCATCAGTAAAACAGGAGTGATAAGAACATGTAGTAGATTGTTTACAAGATGATTACTAAAATTGCCCCCTACTCCATATCTATACCTTGAGTAGGTCACTTCTATACATAAGCTAATCTTAGTCATGTGACTTGCTTTGACCAATAAAAACATTAGCCAATCTGATGCAAGCAGAAGCTGAAACCTTCTTCTCCATTAGGGCTTAGTCTCTTTCTACTGAGAATCTTCCTACTCCCATCTGAACAAGTGTGGGCTGAATAATAAGAGACATGTGCTGTCGCCCCAGCAGATATTTAGCCAATTGCCAGATACGTGAGTAAGGCTGTCCTAGACCATCCAGCTCCAACCAAGGCAGCCCAAATCTAGACTAAAAATTCACAGAACTGTAAGAAAGAATAAACGTCTATTGTTTTAAGACACTAACCAGGCATGGTGGCTCACGCCTGTAAGCCTAGCACTCTGGGAGGCCAAGGCAGATGCACAGCTTGAACTCATGAGTTTGAGACCAGCCTAAGCAAGAGTGAGACTCTGTCTCTACTAAAAATAGAAAAACTGAAGCAAGAGGATCCCTTGAGCCCAAAAGTTGGAGGTTGCTGTGAGCTAGAATGCCACAGCACTCTACCCAAGGTGACAGCTTGAGACTCTGTCTCAAAAAAAAGACACTAAAATCTGGAAAGGTTTGTTACACACCAAAAGCTAACTGATACATGTTGCCTTGCTCATAATGATGTTGGAGCTTTAAATACACAAATATTGCTTCAACCAGTGCCTGACCCATAAATATTCAGTCAATATTGATCACATTATTTAATCTATGAAGCCAGAATACTAGGAAACTTCAGAAACTTCTGCTGAAGCAGGAAGATAAGGAAAGAAATTCTATTTAATTTAGCCATTCTATCATATAGTGGCCAGGTTTGTTTTCCTCTTCCAGGGAGGCTTTTTCAGTGCAAAAGCACTACTAGTCATTGCTGGATCTGCACAGATTATGAGTATCCCAGTCCAACACCAATTTGGTGGGCATGGCTACTGCAGAGTCGGCCCTACTACTCTGACACCACCAACAAAAATCTATCACTGTCCATACCAGACCCAGTGAGAAACATTCCTACCCTCCCCGGCTCCTGGGGTGGTCTAACAAAAGCCACTTCCCCAGTAGTCAGCAGGTCTGGGGAAAAATTATGGTTAAAGTAGACTTGTACACTTATGCACCAATTCCAATGTCTGAGCCTCCCTCAACTTCATCCCATCCTACTTCCAAAAAGCAGCCTCATACACAGTCACACACCAGTTTTGTGCTGCAATCTAAAACCACAAAAGTTGCCAAGCTCTTTCTCTCACTGGCTTCAGGCTGAGGTGTAAGCCACATAAAGTAACCACTAGCTGGGAGTGTTCCTTTGGAGATGTTTGTGCTGGTATTGAGGTGCCATCTCCCAGTGCCCACAAAGTGACCAGTTCTCGGGGTGCCTGAGGAGAGGTGGGCTCTGTATATTTCTGCAACCCTGCTTGTTTCCCAGCAATCACAAAGTGTCTTATCAAAATAGCCCTGCAGACAGCATTGCTTATAAAAGCCAAGCACTGAATACAATAGCAAAATGGTTTTTTAAAAAATTGTCATTTATTGATACAATGGAACGGAATATTATGGAACAGTGCAAATACACAAAGCTTGGTTACTTATGTGGGTGTTTGCTTTATAGCAATTCCACATGTGATCCACTTATGTTTTATGCATTTTTCTATACAGATGTTATATCCCTCCCCCACCCCAAAGACTTTTAAAAGAGCTTTAAAACCAGTTCTATAGGACCTGTTTTTTACACTTCTAATGACGGAGGGTGTGGCAGGTAACAGATGCCATGTCATCACTACTTCATTCCTGTGGTTCCACCTTTCCTCACCATCTCAGACCCAAGCTCCTGATGGCCTTCCTGTGTCAATTATGCAACAATAACCCCATGACAAATGCATATTAGTAACAGTGGCAGATGAAGGAGAGGGTATTAATTTACATAACAAAGCATGAGCTCTGGTCAGCCAAATGGCAATAGTAACATAGTAACAGTGGTGTTCTGCTTAGATATTGACAATGATTATTAGAAGGCAAGAATTTGCCTGTACCTGTTTCATTGGGCTCCCAGTCACCCTTAGTTCCCTCTCAACCTTAGCTCAGCACTAATTTCAACAGCAAATATGGGTTTTCAAGTCTGAAGAAGGGGTGATATTCTCTGTGCTCCATCAAGCCCTGCTCCATCAAGCTCTGTGCTCTACCATGTTGGACAGAGAGAGCATAGTGAGACATACACAGTCTAGGAACTGGGCAGGTGTATGGAAAACAATAGCAGGAGTAGTTCCTGGTTAGGAGTTTTAGGAGGTTTCTCTAGCTACCAATAGGCAGAAAATACAAGGCAACAGAAGCAGAGATATTTGGGTTCTCGCCAGCCTCTGAGGTTTGGGAGTCCCTTCTTTGGGCAGCCCACTGGGGGCAGCCTTCCCCAAGAGTCAGTGGGATACAAGGAGGAAACTATTCCCCACCTACCAACCCTCACCCCTGAGGCAATACACACAGGGCCCAAGCAGACAACAGAATTGGGAAGGAGATAATAGCTTAGAATTAGTGTACCAGACTGGGTTCCACTTTACTTAACACCAGAAATCTACAAAGTGCCCTTTTCATCACATCCTAGCAAGCATTGATTGTTTCTACTGTTTTGCCTTTTTTGTAACTTGATGGGCAAAAAGTGCTTTATTGCAACACAGGCGGCATTCTATCTGAATTGCTTGCTTATTCGGATCTTTGAGGGTAGAGGGTAATGCAATGATTATCATCTTTGCATTCTCAGCATGATATTTCATCTAGAATTAATGAATGAAACATTACATGACATTGTTGTTTTTATTTATAGGAAAATGTTATAAAGAAAGAATTAAGCCTTTTCCCCATTGGTTTAAGCACAGTGAAACCTTCTGACTATGTGGCTTATGATAAGGCAAATCCAGGGAAGAGATAATTGGCAGTTGACTCCTATCATCACAAAAGTTTCTCCCAGGGGGGAGGCGGAGCAAGATGGCAGCCGAGTAACAGCTTCCTTGCATCTGGGCACCGTGAGTCTGGGGAGATAGGACTCCAGGCATCTCTGGCTGGTGGGAACTGCCTATCATCACTCCTATGAAGATACAGGGAGTCAGCGAGAGACTTCTGGACCCCAAGAGGAGGACTAAAACAGTGGAAAACCGGCAAGTGGTCGCATGTGTTCAATCCGTCTAAACCTGCCCACAACTGTAAGTTCAGTAGCAGCGAGACTGCAAACCAGAAAGGCCTTACCTGTGAACTGTTTTGATGTCCTTGGACTTGGCACTGAGTTGAACTGCCTTGGGGAAGGCCTGAGCGGGAGTGCGGAGAACTTTGGCCGTTGTCTAGGGCCCCAGTCTGAGCCGCTGAGCCAGACGGAGCTAATAGTGTTTGGCGGTGGGTCACACGGATCCATTGTCAGTGATCTGCCCCGGCAAGCTCCGCCCTCAGGGTCGCAGAGCTAGAAATGGGTGGGAGCTGGTAACCCAGCAACCAAGTAGCGAAAGGGTGGGGTTTGAGTCGCCTTGCAGCCCTAACCCTCAGGGGCAGAGTGAGACCGGTTTTGGCACACTGAGTAAGTGGATAGCCACTTCAGCAGCGATTCCAGCGAGAAAGCTGGGAAAGCTTCTGCTCAGCAAGTTTACAAGTTCAAAGTGCCTTTTAAGTAGGCTGAAGAGAGATTTAGGGTGTCTACCTGCTGGGGTTTGAGAAATCAGCAGCCTCCAGTCGTATCAGAACTGTGACTAACATCTCATACCCCAGAAGACCACGTGTTGCCCAGACAATATTCAATAACATATACAAACTGCTTTGTTTTTGGTTGTGTATTTTTTTCTTCTTTTTTTTTTTGGTTTGGTTGTTCTTTTTGTTTGTTTATTTTGACGTTGCTGATGTTCTTTTGTTTTTTTAATTTCAATCTTTTCCACACAGATCCCTTTTTCTTTCTCAATTTTCCTAGTTTAATTATAATTTCCCATTGCTGCCTTTTTTAATAACTTCAACTTCATTTTTGCTAGTGTTTCTACCACTATCATTTGGTTTTTCACCCAATTTTATCCCCGTAAAGTTTTCTGTTTGCTTCTTTTGGTTTGATTTATAGCATTTTTGTCTTTCCTCTCTACTTGGTGGAGGTGGGGTACTGTGTCTGATTAGGTTAGCAAAGAGCTGCTGACCTCAAGGGAACCACGCAACTGGGCACCCCCAGAAGGTGGGGTTTTTTAAGATTGTGTCAAAGTACCCTACTGTACACCTATATTGCCCTGTCTCTCTCTTTCTGTGCCTCTCTTCTTTTTGTCAATATTCCTTATACCCACCCCCTCTCCTTTCTCTATCTTTCTTTTTTTCTTATCACTCGGTCCTCCTTTCTTTCATCCCCTTTTTTTGCTCTTCAACCTTCTCACCCTTCTGGTCCTGTAACCCTTAGTCCACAGGCACAAGAACTTAAAGAGCAAGAGGAAGTGAAAGGAAAATTAGGGCAAGGAAACAGATAAAAGAAATCACTCATGAGGAAGAATCAGCAGAAAACTCCAGGCAACATGAAGAACCAGTCTAGAACAACCCCACCAAGGGACCATGAGATAGCTACTGCAGATGATTCCACCAGTATAGAAATGTTAGGAATGACAGAAAGGGAATTTAGAATACACATGTTGAAAACAATGAAAGAAATGATGGAAACAATGAAGGAAATTGCTAATAAAGTGGAAAATAACCAAAAGGAAATCCAAAAACAGAATCAAATAAGAGATGAACAATATGAAGAATATAAAAAGGATATAGCAGACCTGAAGGAACTGAAACAGTCAATTAGGGAACTTAAAGATACAATGGAAAGTATCAGTAACAGGTTAGACCATGCAGAAGAAAGAATTTCAGAGGTAGAAGACAAAGTTCTTGAGATAACTCAGATAGTAAAAGAGGCAGAAAAGAAGAGAGAGAAAGCAGAACGTTCACTGTCAGAATTATGGGACTTTATGAAGCGTTCCAACATACGAGTTATAGGAATTCCAGAAGGGGAAGAAGAATGCCCCAGAGGAATGGAAGCCATACTAGAGAATATTATAAAAGAAAATTTCCCAAATATCACCAAAGAGTCTGACACACTGCTTTCAGAGGGATATCGGACCCCAGGTCGCCTCAACTCTAACCGAGCTTCTCCAAGACACATTGTGATGAACCTGTCCAAAGTCAAGACAAAAGAAAAGATTCTGCAAGCTGCCAGGAGTAAGCTCCAGTTGACCCACAGGGGCAAATCCATCAGAGTTACCGCAGACTTCTCTAATGAAACTTTCCAAGCAAGAAGACAATGGTCATCTACCTTTAATCTACTTAAACAGAACAATTTTCAGCCCAGAATTCTGTACCCTGCTAAGCTAAGCTTCAAAATTGACGGAGAAATCAAATCATTTACGGATATAAAAACATTGAGGAAATTCGCCACAACAAGACCAGCTCTACAGGAAATACTTCAACCTGTTCTGCACACTGACCACCACAATGGATCAGCAGCAAAGTAAGAACTCAGAAATCAAAGGACAGAACCTAACCTCCACACTGATGCAAAAGATAAAACTAAGCAATGGACTCTCACCAAATAAGACGAATAGAATACTACCACACTTATCAATTATCTCCATAAATGTTAATGGCTTGAATTCCCCACTGAAGAGACATAGATTGGCTGACTGGATTAAAAAACACAAGCCATCCATTTGCTGTCTGCAAGAAACACACCTGGCCTCAAAAGACAAATTAAAGCTCCGAGTCAAGGGTTGGAAGACAATTTTTCAGACAAACGGAATTCAGAAGAAAAGAGGAGTTGCAATCTTATTTTCAGATACATGTGGATTTAAAGCAACTAAAGTCAAAAAAGACAAAGATGGTCACTTTATATTGGTCAAGGGAAAACTACAACAAGAAGACATTTCCATTCTAAATATTTATGCACCCAATTTAAATGCTCCCAGATTCTTGAAGCAGACCTTACTCAGTCTGAGCAATATGATATCTGATAATACCATCATAACAGGGGACTTTAACACACCTCTTACAGAGCTGGACAGATCCTCTAAACAGAAATTAAACAAAGATGTAAGAGATTTAAATGAGACCCTAGAACAACTATGCTTGATAGATGCATATAGAACACTCCACCCCAAAGATAAAGAATATACATTCTTCTCATCACCCCATGGAACATACTCCAAAATTGATCATATCCTGGGACACAAAACAAATATCAACAGAATCAAAAGAATTGAAATTTTACCTTGTATCTTTTCAGACCATAAGGCACTAAAGGTGGAACTCAACTCTAACAAAAATGCTCAAGCCCACCCAAAGGCATGGAAATTAAAGAATCTTCTGTTGAATAACAGATGGGTGCAGGAAGAAATAAAACAGGAAATCACTAACTTCCTTGAGCATAACAACAATGAAGACACAAGCTACCAAAACCTGTGGGATACTGCAAAAGCAGTTTTGAGAGGAAAATTCATCGCTTTAGATGCCTACATTCGAAAAACAGAAAGAGAGCACATCAACAATCTCACAAGAGATCTTATGGAATTGGAAAAAGAAGAACAATCTAAGCCTAAACTCAGTAGAAGAAAAGAAATATCCAAAATCAAATCAGAGATCAATGAAATTGAAAACAAAAGAATCATTCAGAAAATTAATGAAACAAGGAGTTGGTTTTTTGAAAAAATAAATAAAATAGATAAACCATTAGCCAGACTAACTAGAAATAGAAAAGTAAAATCTCTAATAACCTCAATCAGAAACGATAAAGGGGAAATAACAACTGATCCCACAGAGATACAAGAGATCATCTCTGAATACTACCAGAAACTCTATGCCCAGAAATTTGACAATGTGAAGGAAATGGATCAATATTTGGAAGCACACCCTCTCCCTAGACTTAGCCAGGATGAAATAGACCTCCTGAACAGACCAATTTCAAGCACTGAGATCAAAGAAACAATAAAAAAGCTTCCAACTAAAAAATGCCCTGGTCCAGATGGCTTCACTCCAGAATTCTATCAAACCTTCAAGGAAGAGCTTATTCCTGTACTGCAGAAATTACTCCAAAAAACTGAGGAAGAAGGAATCTTCCCCAACACATTCTATGAAGCAAACATCACCCTGATACCAAAACCAGGAAAAGACCCAAACAAAAAGGAGAATTTCAGACCAATCTCACTCATGAACATAGACGCAAAAATTCTCAACAAAATCCTAGCCAAAGATTACAGCTTATCATCAAAAAAGTCATTCATCATGATCAAGTAGGCTTCATCCCAGGGATGCAAGGCTGGTTTAACATACGCAAGTCTATAAACGTTATCCATCGTATTAACAGAGGCAAAAATAAAGATCACATGATCCTCTCAATAGATGCAGAAAAAGCATTTGATAAAATCCAGCATCCTTTTCTAATTAGAACTCTGAAGAGTATAGGCATAGGTGGCACATTTCTAAAACTGATTGAAGCTATCTATGACAAACCCACAGCCAATATTTTACTGAAGGGAATAAAACTGAAAGCTTTTCCTCTTAGAACTGGAACCAGACAAGGTTGTCCTCTGTCACCTTTACTATTCAACGTAGTGCTGGAAGTTCCAGCCAATACAATTAGGCAAGACAAGGAAATAAAGGGAATCCAAATGGAAGCAGAGGAGGTCAAACTCTCCCTCTTTGCTGACAACATGATCTTATACTTAGAGAACCCCAAAGACTCAACCACAAGACTCCTAGAAGTCATCAAAAAATACAGTAATGTTTCAGGATATAAAATCAATGTCCACAAGTCAGTAGCCTTTGTATACACCAATAACAGTCAAGATGAGAAGCTAATTAAGGACACAACTCCCTTCACCATAGTTTCAAAGAAAATGAAATACCTAGGAATATACCTAATGAAGGAGGTGAAGGACCTCTATAAAGAAAACTATGAAATCCTCAGGAAGGAAATAGCAGAGGATATTAACAAATGGAAGAACATACCATGCTCATGGATGGGAAGAATCAACATTGTTAAAATGTCTATACTTCCCAAAGCTATCTACCTATTCAATGCCATTCCTGTCAAAGTACCTACATCGTACTTTCAAGATTTGGAAAAAATGATTCTGCGTTTTGTATGGAACCGGAAAAAAACCCGTATAGCTAAGGCAGTTCTTAGTAACAAAAATAAAGCTGGGGGCATCAGCATACCAGATTTTAGTCTGTACTACAAAGCCATAGTGGTCAAGACAGCATGGTACTGGCACAAAAACAGAGACATAGACACTTGGAATCGAATTGAACACCAAGAAATGAAACTAACATCTTACAACCACCTAATCTTTGATAAACCAAACAAGAACTTACCTTGGGGGAAAGACTCCCTATTCAATAAATGGTGTTGGGAGAACTGGATGTCTACATGTAAAAGACTGAAACTGGACCCACACCTTTCCCCACTCACAAAAATTGATTCAAGATGGATAAAGGACTTAAATTTAAGGCATGAAACAATAAAAATCCTCAAAGAAAGCATAGGAAAAACACTGGAAGATATTGGCCTGGGGGAAGACTTCATGAAGAAGACTGCCATGGCAATTGCAACAACAACAAAAATAAACAAATGGGACTTCATTAAACTGAAAAGCTTCTGTACAGCTAAGGACACAATAACCAAAGCAAAGAGACAACCTACACAATGGGAAAGGATATTTGCATATTTTCAATCAGACAAAAGCTTGATAACCAGGATCTATAGAGAACTCAAATTAATCCACATGAAAAAAGCCAACAATCCCGTATATCAATGGGCAAGAGACATGAATAGAACTTTCTCTAAAGATGACAGATGAATGGCTAACAAACATATGAAAAAATGTTCATCATCTCTATATATTAGAGAAATGCAAATCAAAACAACCCTGAGATATCATCTAACCCCAGTGAGAATGGCCCACATCACAAAATCTGAAAACTGCAGATGCTGGCGTGGATGTGGAGAGAAGGGAACACTTTTACACTGCTGGTGGGACTGCAAACTAGTACAACCTTTCTGGAAGGAAGTATGGAGAAACCTCAAAGCACTCAACCTAGACCTCCCATTCGATCCTGCAATCCCATTACTGGGCATCTACCCAGAAGGAAAAAAATCCTTTTATCATAAGGACACTTGTACTAGACTGTTTATGGCAGCTCAATTTACCATTGCCAAAATGTGGAAACAGCCTAAATGCCCACCAACCCAGGAATGGATTAACAAGCTGTGGTATATGTATACCATGGAATACTATTCAGCTATTAAAAAAAATGGAGACTTTACATCCTTCGTATTAACCTGGATGGAAGTGGAAGACATTATTCTTAGTAAAGCATCACAAAAATGGAGAAGCATGAATCCTATGTACTCAATCTTGATATGAGGACAATTAATGACAATTAAGTTTATGGGGGGGGGAAGCAGAAAGAGGGATGGAGGGAGGAGGGTGGGGCCTTAGTGTGTGTCACACTTTATGGGGGCAAGACATGATTGCAAGAGGGACTTTACCTAACAATTGCAATCAGTGTAACTGGCTTATTGTACCCTCAATGAATCCCCAACAATAAAAAAAAAAAAAGGTAAAAAAAAAAGTTTCTCCCAGGTTATTTCATTAACATTACAGGACTAAAGTGTGTAATGTATGCTTTTATAAGTGTACAACTGAATTTTTGGACCCACTTACAGCATTATGGAAAATATTGTATGGTAGTCACTTTTTAGTTTGCGATGCTTCCACTAGGGGGCATCTCTAGACTTCTAAGCCGCGGTCCCCAACATTTTTGGCACCAGGGACCCGTTCCATAGAAGACAATTTTTCCTTGGACACTGTGGGGAGTGGAATGGTTTTTATGACTCTTCAACCAATTTTTTATGGTCTCCGTACTGTCCAAACCTCTCTGCTAACCATAATCTGTATTCGCAGGGGCTCCCCAATGCTAGCATAACCACGCAGCTCCACCTTAGATCTTCAGGCATTAGATTCTCATAAGGAGGGTGCAACCTACATCCCGCAGGTGGGCAGTTTACAGCAGGGATTGTGCTCCTATGAGAATCTAACGCGCAGCTGATCAGACAGGAGGCGGAGCTCAGAGAAGCAGCTATAAATACAGATGGAGCTTCACTTGCTCACCTGCTGCTCACCTTCTGTGGCCTGGTTCTCTCTCTCTTCTTCTTTTCTTTTTTTGAGACAGAGTCTCACTATGTCGCCCTCGGTAGAGTTCTGTGGCATCACAGCTCACAGCAACATCCAACTCTTGGGCTCAAGTGATTCTCTTGCCTCAGCCTTCCAGGGAGCTGAGACTACAGGTGCCCACCACAATGCCCGGCTATTTTTGTTGTTGTTGCAGTTGTCATTGTTGTTTAGCTGGCCCAGGCCGGGTTCGAACCTGTCAGTCTGGGTGTATGTGGCCGGCGCCCTAACCACTGAATGACAAGCGCCCAGCCAGCTAATTATTTTTTTCTTTTTATTGTTGGGGATTCATTGAGGGTACAATAAGCCAGTTACACTGATTGCAATTGTTAGGTAAAGTCCCTCTTGTAATCATGTCTTGCCCCCATAAAATGTGACACACACTAAGGCCCCACCCTCCTCCCTCCATCCCTCTTTCTGCTTCCCCCCCCATAACCTTAATTGTCATTAATTGTCCTCATATCAAGATTGAGTACATAGGATTCATGCTTCTCCATTTTTGTGATGCTTTACTAAGAATAATGTCTTCCACTTCCATCCAGGTTAATACGAAGGATGTAAAGTCTCCATTTTTTTTAATGGCTGAATAGTATTCCATGGTATACATATACCACAGCTTGTTAATCCATTCCTGGGTTGGTGGGCATTTAGGCTGTTTCCACATTTTGGCAACGGTAAATTGAGCTGCAATAAACAGTCTAGTACAAGTGTCCTTATGATAAAAGGATTTTTTTCCTTCTGGGTAGATGCCCAGTAATGGGATTGCAGGATCGAATGGGAGGTCTAGGTTGAGTGCTTTGAGGTTTCTCCATACTTCCTTCCAGAAAGGTTGTACTAGTTTGCAGTCCCACCAGCAGTGTAAAGTGTTCCCTTCTCTCCACATCCACGCCAGCATCTGCAGTTTTGAGATTTTGTGATGTGGGCCATTCTTGCTGGCGCTAAATGGTATCTCAGGGTGGGTTTGATTAGCATTTCTCTAATAGATAGGGATGATGAGCATTTTTTCATATGTTTGTTAGCCATTCGTCTGTCTTCTTTAGAAAAGGTTCTATCCGGGTGGCGCCTGTGGCTCAAAGGGGTAGGGCGCCAGCCCATATACCAGACGTGGTAGGTTCAAACCCAGTCCCGGCCAAAAACTGCAAAAAAAAAAAAAAAAAAGAAAAGGTTCTATTCATGTCTCTTGCCCATTGATATATGGGATTGTTGGCTTTTTTCATGTGGATTAATTTGAGTTCTCTATAGATCCTAGTTATCAAGCTTTTGTCTGATTCAAAATATGCAAATATCCTTTCCCATTGTGTAGGTTGTCTCTTTGCTTTGGTTGTTGTCTCCTTGGCTGTACAGAAGCTTTTCAGTTTAATGAAGTCCCATTTGTTTATTTTTGTTGTTGTTGCAATTGCCATGGCAGTCTTCTTCATGAAGTCTTTCCCCAGGCCAATATCTCCAGTGTTTTTCCTATGCTTTCTTGGAGGATTTTTATTATTTCATGCCTTAAATTTAAGTCCTTTATCCATCTTGAATCAATTTTTGTGAGTGGGGAAAGGTGTGGGTCCAGTTTCAGTCTTTTACATGTGGATATGCAGTTCTCCCAACACCATTTATTAAATAGGGAGTCTTTCCTCCAAGGTATGTTCTTGTTTGGCTTATCGAAGATTAGGTGGTTGTAAGAGGTTAGTTTCATTTCCTGGTTTTCTATTCGATTTCCAAGTGTCTATGTCTCTATTTTTGTGCCAGTACCATGCTGTCTTGAGCACTATGGCTTTGTAGTACAGCCTAAAATCTGGTATGGTGATGCCCCCAGCTTTATTTTTATTACTAAGAACTGCCTTAGCTATACGGGTTTTTTTCTGGTTCCATACAAAATGCAGAATCATTTTTTCCAAATCTTGAAAAGTAGGATGTTGGTATTTTGATAGGAATGGCATTGAACAGATAGATTGCTTTGGGAAGTATAGACATTTTAACATGTTGATTCTTCCCATCCATAAGCATGGTATGTTCTTCCATTTGTTAATATCCTCTGCTATTTCCTTTCTGAGGATTTCATAATTTTCTTTACAGAGGAGAAAAAGAAATATACCTCCTTTGTTAGGTATATTCCTAGGTATTTCATTTTCTTTGAAACTATGGTGAAGGGAGTTGTGTCCTTAATTAGCTTCTCATCTTGACTGTTATTGGCGTACACAAATCTACTGACTTGTGGACATTGATCTTATATCCTGAAACATTACTGTATTTTTTGATGACTTCTAGGAGTCTTGTGGTTGAGTCTTTGGGGTTCTCTAAGTATAAGATCATGTTGTCAGCAAAGAGGGAGAGTTTGACCTCCTCTGCTTCCATTTGGATTCCCTTTATTTCCTTGTCTTGCCTAATTATATTGGCTAGAACTTCCAGCACTATGTTGAATAGTAAAGGTGACAGAGGACAACCTTGTCTGGTTCCAGTTCTAAGAGGAAAAGCTTTCAGTTTTACTCCATTTAGTAAAATATTAGCTGTGGGTTTGTCATAGATAGCTTCAATCAGTTTTGGAAATGTGCCACCTATGCCTATACTCTTCAGTGTTCTAATTAGAAAAGGATGCTGGATTTTATCAAATGCTTTTTCTGCATCTATTGAGAGGATCATGTGATCTTTATTTTTGCCTCTGTTAATATGGTGGATAACGTTTATAGACATGTGTATGTTAAACCAGCCTTGCATCCCTGGGATGAAAGCTACTTGATCATGATGTATGACTTTTTTGATGATAAGCTGTAATCTATTGGCTAGGATCTTGTTGAGAATTTTTGCATCTATATTCATGAGTGAGATTGGTCTGAAATTCTCCTTTTTAGGAAAGGGTCTTTTCCTGGTTTTGGTATCAGGGTGATGTTTGCTTCACAGAACATGTTGGGGAAGATTTCTTCCTCCTCAATTTTTTGGAATAATTCCTGCAGTACAGGAATAAGCTCTTCCTTGAAGGTTTGATAGAATTCTGGTGTGAAGCCATCTGGACCAGGGCATTTTTTGGTTGGAAGCTTTTTTATTGTTTCTTTGATGTCAGTGCTTGAAATTGGTCTGTTCAGGAGCTCTATTTCTTCCTGGCTGAGTCTAGGGAGAGGGTGTGATTCCAAATATTGATCCATTTCCTTCACATTGTCAAATTTCTAGGCATAGAGTTTCTGGTAGTATTCAGAGATGATCTCTTGTATCTCCGTGGGATCAGTTGTTTCCCCTTTATCATTTCCGATTTACTAAAGATTTTACTCTTCTATTTCTAGTTAGTCTGGCCAAAGGTTTATCTATTTTATTTATTTTTTCAAAAAACCAACTCCTTGTTTCATTAATTTTCTGAATGATTCTTTTGTTTTCAATTTCATTGATCTCTGATTTGATTTTGGATATTTCTTTTCTACTACTGGGTTTAGGCTTAGATTGTTCTTCTTTCTCCAATTCCATAAGATGGCTTGTGAGATTGTTGATGCGCTCTCTTTCTGTTTTTCGAATGTAGTCATCTAAAGTGATAAATTTTCCTCTCAAAACTGCTTTTGCAGTATCCCACAGGTTTTGGTAGCTTGTGTCTTCATTGTTGTTATGCTCAAGGAAGTTAATGATTTCCTGTTTTATTTCTTCCTGCACCCATCTGTTATTCAACAGAAGGTTGTTTAGTTTCCATGCCTTTGTGTGGGGTTGAACATTTTTGTTAGAGTTGAGTTCCACCTTTAGTGCCTTATGGTCTGAGAAGATACAAGGTAAAATTTTAATTCTTTTGATTCTGTTGATATTTGTTTTGTGTCCCAGGATATGATCAATTTTGGAGAATGTTGCATGAGGTGATGAGAAGAATGTATATTCTTTATCTTTGGGATGGAGTGTTCTATATGCGTCTATCAAGCACAGTTGTTCTAGGGTCTCATTTAAATCTCTCATATCTTTGTTTAATTTCTGTTTAGAGGATCTGTCCAGCTCTGTAAGAGGAGTTTTGAAGTCCCCTGTTATTATGGTGTTATTGGATATCATATTTCTCAGACTGAGTAAAGTCTGTTTCAAGAATCTGGGAGCATTTAAATTGGGTGCATAAATATTTAGAATTGAAATTCAAATATTGTATTTTTCCCTTGACCAATATAAAGTGACCATTTTTGTCTTTTTTGACTTTAGTTGCTTTAAATCCACATGTATCTGAAAATAAGATTGCAACTCCTCTTTTCTTCTGAATTCCATTTGCCTGAAAAATTGTCTTCCAACCCTTGACTCGAAGTTTTAATTTGTCTTTTGAAGCCAGGTGTGTTTCTTGCAGACAGCAAATGGATGGCTTGTGATTTTTAATCCAGTCAGCCAATCTATGTCTCTCCAGTGGGGAATTCAAGCCATTAACATTTATTGAGATAGTTGATAAGTGTGGTAGTATTCTTTTCATCTTATTTTGTGAGAGTCTATTGCTTAGTTTTATCTTTTGCATCAATGTGGAAGTTAGGTTCTGTCCTTTAATTTCTGAGTTTTTACTTTGCTGCTGATCCATTGTGATGATCAGTGTGTAGGACAGGTTGAAGTATTTCCTGTAGAACTGGTCTTGTTGTGGTGAATTTCCTCAATGTTTGTACATTCATAAATGATTTGATTTCGCCATCAATTTTAAAGCTTAGCTTAGCTGGGTATAGAATTCTGGGCTGGAAATTGTTCTGTTTAAGTAGATTAAAAGTAGATGACCATTGTCTTCTTACTTGGAAAGTTTCATTAGAGAAGTCTGCAGTCGCTCTGATGGATTTGCCCCTGTAGGTCAACTGACGCTTACTCCTGACAGCTTGCAGGATCTTTTTTTTGTCTTGACTTTGGAGAGGTTCATCACAATGTATCATGGAGAAGCTCGGTTACAGTTGAGGCAACCTGGGGTCCGATATCCCTCTGAAAGTACTGTGTCAGAATCCTTGGTGATATTTGGGAAATTTTCATTTATAATATTCTCTAGTATGGCTTCCATTCCTCTGGGGCATTCTTCTTCTCCTTCTGGGATTCCTATAACTCATATGTTGGAATGCTTCATCAAGTCCCATAATTCTGACAGTGAACATTCTGCTTTCCCTCTCTTCTTTTCTGCCTTTTTAACTATCTGAGTTATCTCAAGAACTTTGTCCTCTACCTCCAAAATTCTTTCTTCTGCATGGTCTAACCTGTTGCTGATACTTTCCATTGCATCTTTAAGTTCCCTAATTGACTGCTTCAGTTCATTCAGCTTCGCCATATCCTTTCTATATTCTTCATATCGTTCATCTCTTATTTGATTTTGTTTTTGGATTTCCTTTTGGTTATTTTCCACTTTATTAGCAGTTTCCTTCATTGTTTCCATCATTTCCTCATTGTTTTCATCATGTGTATTCTAAATTCCCTTTCTGTCATTCCTACCATTTCTTTATAAGTGAAATCCTCTGCAGTAGCTACCTCATGGTCACTTGGTGGGGTTGTTCTGGACTGGTTCTTCATTTTGCCAGGAGTTTTCTGCTGATTCTTCCTCATGAGTGATTTCTTTTATCTGTTTCCTTGCCTTAATTTTCCTTTCACTTCCTCTTGCTCTTTAAGTTTCCATGCCTGTGGACTAAGGTTTCCATGAGTCCTTTTGGTACAAGACCAGAAGGATGAGAAGGTTGAAGAGCAAGAAGGGATAAAAGAAAGAAAAAAAAAGAAAATAGAGAAAGGAGAGGGGGTGGGTAAAAGGGAATATTGACAGAAAGAAAGAGACACAGAAAGAGGGAGACAGAGCAATATAGGTGTACAGTAGGGTACTTTGACACAACCCTAAAGAAATCCCAACCTCTGGGGGTGCCCAGTTTGATGGTTCCCTTGAGGTCAGCAGCTCTTTGCTAGCCTGATAGGACACAGTACCCCACCTCCACCAAGTAGAGAGGAAAGACAAAAATGCTATAAATCAAACCAAAACAAGCAAACAGAAAACTTTACGGGATAAAATTGGGTGAAAAAAGAAATAATAGGGGTAGAAACACTAGCAAAAATGAAGTTCTAATTATTGAAAAAGGCAGCAATGGGAAATTGTATTTAAACTAGGAAAATGGAGAAAGAAAGGAAAGAAATAAAAAAGAAAAGAAAAATCTATATGGAAAAGGTTGAAATTAAAAAACAAAACAACAACAACAAAATAAACTAAAAACAAACAAACAAAAAAAAAACAACCAAAAACAAAGCAGTATATATATCTTATTGAATATTGTCTGGGCAACAGGTGGTCTTCTGGGGTATGAGATGTTAATCACAATGCTCATACGACTGGAAGGCTCTGCTGATTTCTCAAACCCCACAGGGTGGAGACCCTAAATCTCTGTTTAGCCCTCTTAAAAGACACTTTAGACTTCTAAACTTGGCTAAGCATAAGTTTTCCCAGGAAAGTGCTTGTTGCTGAGATCACTGCTGAAGTGGCTATCCACTTACCCAGTGTGCCAAAACCAGTCTCACTCTGCCCCTGAGGGTTAAGGCTATAAGGCAGCTTAGTCCCCACCTTTAGGCTGCTCAGCCACTGGGTTACTAGCTTCAGCCCGATCCTTGCTCTGAGACCCTGAGGGTGGAGCTTGCTGGGGCAGTTCTCTCACAATGGCTCCCTGCAGCCCACAGCCAAACACTATTATCTCCATCCAGCTCAGTGGCTCAGTCTGGGCCCCTAGATGACACCCAAAGTTCTCCACACTCCTGCTCAAGCTCTCCCCAAGGCAGTTCAACTGAGTGCCAAGTGCAAAGACACCAAAACATATCACAGGTAAGGCCTTTCCGGTTTGCAGTCTTACTGCTGCTGTACTTACAGCTGCCGGCGGGATTAGACCGATCGAACACACGCAACCACTTGCCAGTTTTCCACTGTTTTTGTCCTCCTCTTGGGGTCCAGAAGTGTCTCCCTGACTCCCTGTATCCTCAAAAGGATGATCATAGGCAGATCCCACCAGCCAGAGATGCCTGGAGTCCTATCTCCCCAGACTCACGGTGCCCAGTTGCAGGGAAGCTGTTACTCAGCCGCCATCTTGCTCTCACTCCCCAGCTGATTCTCTTTTTAAGCCAAAGTAGTAGTAATGATGATGACTAGCATTTATTGAGGGCTTACCCCATATCAGACACCATTCTAACAGTTTTATATTAATTCATTTAATTTTTATTTCAGGTTAATGCGAGGGTACAACTAGGTTACAATGTTTGTGTATGTTAGGTAGAGTCCTTCTTGAAGTTGTGCCCTGCACCCAAGAGTTGTGCCATATCCCCTTACATTGTGCCCATTAAGTGGAATCACACCAATCCCCCTCCCCCTCCCTACTTCCACTTCCCCCAGTTGAATTGAGTTTTTCTCTTATGTGGGCATGTATTAGATAGTCTACTGGCTTCATGTTAGTATTGAGTACATTGGATACTTGCTTTTCCATTCTTAAGATAATTTACTGAGAAGAATGTGCTTCAACTCCATCCAGGTTAATACAAAAAATGTAAAGTCTCCATATTTTTACGGCTGAATAATATTCCATAGTAGACATATACCACCATAGTTTGTTAATCCATTCCCGGCTTGGTGGGCATTTAGATTGTTTCCTTATCTTGGTGATTGTAAATTGAGCTGCAATAAACAATCTAGTGCAAATGTCCTTATGATAAGATGATTTTTTTTTCTTCTGGGTAGATGCCTAGTAATGGGATTGTGAGATTAAATGGGAGGTCTAATTTGAGTTCTTTGAGGATTTTTCATACGTCTTTCCAAAGAGGCTGTAATAATTTGTAGTCCCACCAGCAGTGTAAAAGTTTTCCCTTCTCTCCACATCCGTGCCAGCATCTGCAGCTTTGGGACTCTGTGATGTGGGCTAATCTTACTGGGGTTAGGTGATATCTCAGGATGGTTTTGATTTGCATTTCTCTGATGATCAGGAACAATGAACATTTTTTAATGTGTTTGTTAGCCATTCATCTGTCTTCCTCAGAGAAGGTTCTGTTCATGTCTCTTGCTCAGTAATAGACGGGATTGTTCACACTCTTTTTGTTGATTGAATTCTCTGTAGATTCTAGCTATCAATCCTTTGTCAGATTCATAAGTATCTTTTCCCATTCTGAAGGTTGTCAGTTTGCTTTAATTGTTGTGTCTTTAGATGTGCAGAAACTTTTCAGTATAATTAAGTCCCATTTGTTTATTTGTTGCTGTGATTGCCACTGAAGTCTGTCATAAAATCTTTCCCCAGTCCAATATCATCAAGAGTTTTTCCTGGGGCAGCGCCTGTGGCTCAGTCAGTAAGGCGCTGGCCCCATATACCGAGGGTGGCGGGTTCAAACCTGGCCCCGGCTGAACTGCAACCCAAAAAATAGCTGGGCATTGTGGGACGCCAATAGTCCCAGCTACTCGGGAGGCTGAGGCAAGAGAATCGCTTAAGCCCAGGAGTTGGAGGTTGCTGTGAGTTGTGTGATGCCATGGCACTCTACCGAGGGCGATAAAGTGAGACTCTGTCTCTACAAAAAAAAAAAAAAAAGAGTTTTTCCCATACTTTCTTCTAGGATTTTTATCATTTCATGTCTTAGATTTAAATCTTTTATCCATCTTGAGTCAATTTTTATACGTGGTGAAAGGTGCAGGTCCAGTTTCAGTCTTTTACATGTGGTTATCCAGTTCTCCCAGCACTATTTGTTGAATGGGGATTCTTTTCCCCAGTGTATGCTTTTGTTTGGTTTATCAAAGACCAGATAGCAATAAGTGGCTGGTTTCATCTCTTGGTTTTCTATTTGGTTCCATAGGTCCATGTCTCTATTTTTATTTAATTGTTACTAACACCCTATGAGGTAGATATTATTATTGTTGTTGTTGTTGTCCTTTTAAAGAGAAGTAAGGCTCAGACAGATTATACACTTTGGCATGAAATCATAGCATCGCCCTTACAAGCAAGGGCCCTGGGGCCAAAATCCTTGGGTTAGAATCCTGCCTTGATTACTTTTCCTAGCTATATATTGTTGGGCAAGGTAGTCAATCTGTCTGTGCCCTTTAGTTTTCTCATCTGTGAAATGGGGGTAATAATGGTAGTTCCTAACCTGTGTGATTATTCTGAGACAAAAATAAGTTCCACTTTTTAAAGTGCTCAGAACAGTGCCTGGCATGTAGTAATTGCTATATAAGTCCTTAATAAATAAAGTAAATAAGCCTTCCCAGGAACACCAAGCCAATAAGTGGTGAAAAGGGATTTGAACTTTCACAGTGTGGGCTCCAGAATTGTCACCCTTACCTATTCACTATGCAAGCCCCGTGGTGATTAATTTTTTTAAGTGTCATCTAGAAAACAAAAGTCTCCCATTCCCTCTCCAGATGTCCATTCCCACTGCTTCAAAGTAACCACCATTAACACATTCTTGGGTGTTCTCCATAAAAGTATCTACATCTCACGTTTGTAATCTTTTAAAGGGCCATTTTAAAGCTTTACAAAAAACAATTACTCAATGTCCAGTCCCTCCCAGATTCTCTGTTATGTGTGTAAAGAATATATCTAGAGAATCCAACATTGTTTCCATCTGCACTGAAGGATTTATCTTCTCAACTGTGGGACAGAAACCAGTGTAATTCTTGGCATCCAGAGAACTACAATTAACCTCTTCAATGTTATCAGCTTTAGCTAATGTTGAAGGCATCATGCTTAAAACATCAAAATTTAGGAGTCTGCACAAAAGTGACGCACTAAAATTACAAATGCTTGTTTTATATTGCTGACACGTGTTGTTTAGGGATAATAGAGCCAAAAGCAGATTCAGAAAAAAATTTTAATACAGTGGAATTGCATACCATGGGTAAACAATTTCTGGGGAACTTCTTTAATATTCTGCTTGGAGGAGAATGGGAACGAAGGAACAAACTTTGGAAATTATAGGAAAATAATTTTTTTTTTCTAGAATTGGCACAATATCAGATAGGAATTGTATTCAGCTACTAGTAACAGAGTTTCAGATACCATGAATTAAACAATTTGGGGTTTATTTTCTGATGTAAAAGGCTGGGACTGGTATGGCAGCTCTACAAAGTTATTTAGGATTCAGGCTCCTTCTCTTATCTTTAGCATGTCATTTCCAAACTCAAGGTTATTCACGGTCACATTATGTGTATGGAGCGCACGTTCTAGACAAGCAAGAGGATAGCTGCAAAAGAAACTAAGGAATGTTGACTTTCAGCTGGCTGCTTTGCCACTCCAAATAAAATCAACTTCTCATGTTAAAGAAAGGGGGAATTCATAGAGGGTAGTAGGCACTCAGCAGACTCCTCCCAAAAAAAAAAAAATTGTTTTGCTTAATTTGGTACAAAACTCTTCATTTTCCCAAACCTTTTGCTCTCCTGGAAACCTCCAGATCTATAAATGTCACCATTCTTTAACCACAAGCTCAGGCCCAAAACCTACAAACCATCTCCGATTCTTATTATACCTTTCCCAACATTCAAAACCATGAGTGTCTTCTGTTGTTTCTACCTCCAAAATATGTTCCATGCCTTTCTAAGTCTAACCATGGCCATCGCCCTCATCTAAACCACCTTCCTCCCTCCGTAGAATATTCCCGTCGCCTCCTACCTCGTCTTTCTGCTTCTGCTCCTTTTTTCCTGTTGTTGTTGTAGGTCTCCAGGATTCCTCGGTATCCCCAGAGAAGAGACCAAGGAAGTTGCATGTTTAACAAGCCATTGTTAGAGCTTTTGTTATTATGCTAAAATGTACATAAAAGGTACCTTTTGCATTTGGTTTTTGAGACAGTGTCTCACTTCATTGCCCTCAGCAGAGTGCTGTGGCATGATAGCTCACAGCAACCTCAAACTCCTGGATTCAAGTAATCTTCTTATCTCAGTTTTTCTATTTTTTAGTAGAAAAGGGGTCTCACTCTTGCTCAGGCTGATCTCAAACTCCTGAACTCCAGGGATCCACCCTCCTCGGCCTCCCAGAGTGCTAGGATTACAGGCGTGAACCACAGCGCCCAGCCCAAAATGTACCGCTTAAACCATTCAAATTTTAAAAACCATTTAAATTTTACAAACCAATGGCATTACAGACATGCACGATATTGTGCAACCACAACCATTATCTAGTTTTAGAGCTTTTCCATCATTCCAAATGAAAACCCCATACACATTAAGCAATCCAGTCCTATTTGCCCAAATCTGCTGTCAGTCCCTATGGATTGACATATTCTGAACATTCCATATAAATGAAATCACACAATCATACGAAGGAATACTTTGTGACTGGCTTCATTTGCTTCAGTGTTTTCTTGTCCTTCAATGTTTTCAAGGTTCATCCATATCGTCACATATACGTATATCCATATTTCACCCCCTTATGGCTAAAGAATCGTCTATCGTGAATACACCACATTTTGTTTATCCATTTATCTATTGGTGGACATTTTGGTTGCTCCCACTTTTTTTTGTTTGTTTTTGAGACAGTCTCACTATTTTTGAGACAGAGTCTCACTTTGTTGCCCTCAGTAGAGTGCCAAGGCATCACAGCAACCTTAAACTCTTGGTCTTAAGCGATTCTCTAGCCTCAGCCACCCAAGTATCTGGGACTATAGGCACCCGCCACAACGCCTGGCTATTTTTTGTTGCAGTTGTCATTGTTGTTTAGCTGGCCTGGGCTGGGTTCGAACCTGCTACCCTTGGTGTATGTGGCTGTAGCTGTAACCACTGTGCTACGGGCGCCAACCTGGCTGCTCCCACTTTTGGCTGCTGGGAATAATGCTGCTATGAGCATTCATGTGCAAATTTTGGGTTGAACACCTGTTTTCAGTTCTTTGGGGTATAGATCTAGAAATGGAATTTCGGGGACACATGGCAATTCTGTTTCACTGATTGAGGAACTGCCAAATCCCACTTCCACTTACCCCTCTTGTATCTAGTCTCCACACAGCCACCAAAATGACTTTTTAAAAATTCAAATCATTGTGCTACAACCCCGGGTAAGACCCTCCAAAAGCTCTCACGTCTCTTAGAAAAAAACTCAAACTCCTCCTTTTGGCCCATGTAATAAGCCCTCCCCAACCCCCGTGCCTCTTAACTCTCTCGCCTTGCTTACGAGACACGTCTGTTTCCACATCAGGGCCTCTCCACTTGCTCTTCCCTCCTGCTTTTCCATGAAAGACCTTTTCTCTGCCTGCAGGCACCACTCCGAATGTCACCTCTTTAGAGAGGCCTTCCCTGACCACATTATCCAAATTCGCCCCGTCCCACCCTTAATCACTGTCTACAAAATCACCCTGTTTTACTTTCTTGACAGCATGTAACTTTATTTGAACTTACTTTTTTTACATACTTACTCATTGTATTGTCTGCCCTCATCTCTATTAAGTCCGTGAAGGGGGATGGTCTGTCTTGCTTTTTTCCCCTGTAACACCTGCTTTTATTTAGCACAGTGTCTGGCATGCCAATTGTTCATAAATATTAATAATTAATCATTTGCTCAAAACCGAATCTGAAAATATTGCTCAGTGTCAGGACAGAAAACGGGAGGGCTTTCAATGAGAAGTGGATAATCTGAGCATTAAATATCTTTGGTGAATTATTTTCATGCTAGGAGGTCAAAACAGACCTCTTACATTGATCAAACTGATGTACACTGAAGTGTAACTATAAAAATTCATATACAAAATTGGAGGTAAATCAGGGAGAATGTTTAATTTAAATGCCAAATTGTGTGATTGGAAACCCACAACGTCTCAACAGACAGAAAGGTTTAATGACAAAGATCAAGCATTTTACCACGTACTGGATGACCTCGAGAATATTACTTCCCCTCCACAATGTCAGGTTGACAAAAATATCTAACTCACAAGTTTATTGTAAAAATTAAAAGAGGTAATGTGTCTGGACGTAGCCAATTCTGTCGTGGCTTTATAGTTAAAACTTGGTGAAAATGTAACATTTTAACTAGTTCAATGACCACCACCAGAAGCAGCCTCCTGGGAAGCTGAGTTTGGAAGCACATTTAGGGTGGTCACTCCTAGTTGTCCTCCAGATGCATTGGCACCCTCTTCTTAAACAGTAGAACTCTTAGTAAAGACTACATTTTCTAGCCTCTTTTGCAGCTGGGTAGAGTAAGTTCTGGCTGATGGAATGTGAGGGGAGATAATGTATGGAACTTCCAAGCAGGGTGCTTCAATGGAAGGTGTGTGCCCTCCCTGCCCCTCCTCTCCTCCCACTAGCTGGAATGCCGGCACAGTGGTGCACCATTCTGGACCACAGAGAGGAGACAGGCTCTCCCTCAGAATGGCAGAGGAACAATGTGGAAGGAGTCTGGCCTCCTAGCAGAGCTGTCATATCATCTTTGATTTTTTTCTTTCTTCCTTTTATTTATTTATTTATTTTTGAGACAGAGTTTCACTATGTTGCCCTTGGTAGAGTGACATGGCATCAACAGCTCACAGCAACCTCCAACTCTTGGGCTTACGTGATTCTCTTGCCTCAGCCTCCCGAGTAGCTGGGACTACAGGCGCCCACCACAATGCCCAGCTTTTCTTGTTTGTTTGTTTTTGTTTTTGCAGTAGTCATTGTTGTTTAGCAGGCCCTGCCTACCTCAGTGTATATGGCTGCGTCCTAACCACTAAGCTATGGGCGCTGAGCCTGACTTTTTTTTTTAAACAAAATGGTCTCCCTCTGTCGCCCAAGCTGGGGTGCAGTGGTACCATCCCAGTTCACTGTAGACTTGAAGTCCTGGGCTCAAGCGATCCTCCTGCCTCAGGCTTCCAAGTTGCTGGGTCTCCTACGCACTCAGCTAATCTTTTAAAAGTTTTGTAGCAATAATAGTCTCACTTTGTTGTCCAGGCTGGTCTCAAACTCTTAGCCTCAAGCTATCCTCACACCTCAGCCTCTTAAAGTGCTGGGATCACAAGAGTGAATCACTCTGCCCCCAGTCATCTTCGGTTTTATGTGAGAGCAAAGCAAGTATCTGTTCTGTTTGAGCCTATTGTCATTGCTCTAATTTGGTCTTAAAGTCTCTCTCTGGAGAGTGACTATCAAATTCTAGCCCTGCTTTGATGGAGGGAGGTTGAAGCAGCAACATAGCAGCAGCAGTAGCAGCAGGTGAGGAGGCCACAGAAAACAAACAGGGCCTTGGCCCACCAACTGGAGAGCACCAACTAGGTGTTCACGTTCTTCTCCTCAAATTGCTCAGCCACTTAGAGCCCCAGGGAGCCGTATTTGTCATAGATGTTCCTTTTGGTGGTGTCAGTCAGGATGGCGTGGGCATTGTTGATCTCCTTGAACTTGGCTGCGGCCTCTGGGTTATCAGGATTCTTGTCAGGGTGATGTTTCAAGGCAAGTTTTCAATAGGACTTTTAATGTCATCTGAGGTTGCATTCTTGTCCAGTGACAAGGTTCCATTCTTGCCCTTGACCTAAGGGAGTTGATGTGCACAGCTCATCTTTCACAAAAAACTTCTTCTTTTTTCTTTTTTTTTTTTTTTTGAGACAGAGCCTCAAGCTGTTGCCCTCGGTAGAGTGCCGTGGCATCACAGCTAAACAGCCTCCAACTCCTGGGCTCAAGCAATTGTCCTGCCTCCGCCTCCCAAGTAGCTGGGACTACAGGCGCCCGCCACAACGCCCAGCTATTTTTTGATTGCAGCCCTCATTGTTGTTTTGGCGGCCCGGCTGGATTCGAACCTGCCAGCTCAGGTGTATGTGGCTGGTGCCTTAGCCGCTTGAGCCACAGGCACCAAGCCACACAGGAAACTTCTTTATCTTAGCCTAAATACCTATGTGTCCAACCTATGACCGGTTCCCCTCTCACAGAACATTTGTTTATCCTGGCACACACCCTTGTGGCTCTTGTCTGACCTATGTTCAGTTTATTTCTGCCAAGAGAGTCACTCTTTTCAACCTTTTAAATATTTTTTTTTTTGCAGTTTTGGCCGGGTCTGGGTTTGAACCCGCCACCTCTGGCATATGGGGCTGGCGCCCTACTCCTTTGAGCCACAGGTGCTGCCCACAACCTTTTAAATCTTAACCTATAGTTAAACTTCTGTGGCACACTTAAATTATGTTGGTCCAAAACAGAGTAAAAAAGTATATTTGCTATGCTTTGAACTTCTTTCAAAAATAATTTAATCGATAATCTTTCAAAATTTCCTTGGCACACCTAAGATCCTCTCCCAGCACATGGGTGTGCCAAGGCACTCCAGTTGAAGATCTCTGCTCTGGGAGAACCCTGGTGGGGCTGAGAGGTAGGCTTGGGTGTGTCAGTCAGGTGAGACTCAGAGGAGGCAGATGAACGAAACACGTGAAATACCACAGGCATTTTTCACTCACTGATCCGTGAGAGAAGAGGGGCCCCTGCCAGGGCCCATGGGAAAGCTGGAGAGAGTAAGGTACTCACTCCACTCACCTGCAGCAAGTGGTAAGCAAGACAGAAAAAGAAGGACTTGTGGGCCAAAGTGTTTCCTGGGGTCCAGGGCATCACCCAAGCAAGATCCAGAGAGTTTGCGTTGGTAGGTCTAGAGCAAGCAGGCAGACCACCAGGGAGCCGTGCTGTGACCAAGAGGGAGTCACTGCAGCATGTCTGCACCGTCCATGGGGGACATAGGGGATGGAGGGGGAGGTCAAGAAGGTTGTAAGGTTGTATCTAGGTGCCCCAGGGGGAGGTGGTCACCAGGAGGTGGTTGTATAAGGGACATATCTTGATCCACCACATGGAGGAACTTGGAGGAGAACTGGAAACTGTATCTAGCATGACTGAGCCCTGCCGTTTTTTTTTTTTTTTTTTGCGACAGAATCTCACTATGTCTCCCTCAGTAGAGTGCTATGGTGTCACAGCTCACAGCAACCTCAAACTCTTGGGCTCCAGCGATTCTCTTCCTCATCCTCCCAAGCAGCTGGGACTATAGGCATCCACCACAACGCCTGGCTATTTTTTGTTGCAGTTGTCATTGTTGTTTAGTTGGCCTGGACCGAGTTCCAACCCACCACCCTCAGTGTATGTGGCTGGCACCATAACCACTGTGCTATGGGCGCTGAGCAGAGCCCTGCTTTTGACATGAGATATTCCAGATGGATGCTGAGGCAACAGGAAATTATAGGAATTCACCTCAGAGCCATTATTATTTGGGAACTCTGTCACATGCAGATAAATCTCTAACCGGTATAATAAATACCCATATTTGTTGGCCCTACCTGTGGAAATGATAACATAGTAGAACTATAGTAAAGCCCAAGCAAGTATCAGTATTTCTGTGTGTTTCCCAGGTAATTTATTTTGATGTTCAGATGGTTTGGGGAACTGTTGAGTTGCAGATGGATCAACCAAGCTCTGCCAGAATAGCTTTACTTGACTAATACAGAGGAACTAACCAGGCGAAGCTTGGGGTGAAAGACAGTCGAAGCAAAGAGAAAAGCCAGATTCAGTTAGAAACAATGTAATATAATGAAGAACCTCAAACACTTAGCATTTCTAGAATATGAAATGACACACATGGGCGGGTCAAAGATACAGCTGGAAAGATGGCAGGTGATCTGTACTACAGAGGGGCTCAGGAGGGTATGAAAATACTCAGACTTTATAACTGTGCAAAAACTATTTAGAAGTTTAAAAGAGAGGAGCGACCCAATTAGACGTTTTTTTGTTTGTTTAAAAATGTAGCATCTTAGAACCTAACTTCCTGAAACACTTTTCTTTATATGTTTATCTACATTTTCCAAATGGGATCATGCTGTACATACTGTTTTTTGCGTGTCATCCTTGTGCAGAGGCCAGGCTAATCTTCCCTGTGTTGTTTCGATTTTTGTATACGTGCCGCTGAAGCGCACGAACACCATCCACACTGTTGTTAATGACAATGAATGTTCACCTACAACATTGTAAATGGCTAAATACCATCTCATTATGAATATATCATTTTGTTTTGCATTGATGCCATTGCGGCAGCTTCATTTTGTTTCAACATAGGTCAGCTGGAACTATCTGGATCCCCTTCCTTGTGATCCAGGTTACAGCTGGACACAAGAAAACAGTATGCAAAATTTGGCAGAGGAAAAGAAGCAGCCATTTTTTTTTTTACTTCAAAGTGTTACAGGGATGTAAATATTTTTGGTGACATGGATTGCTTTTACAATCCTTGAGCCATGGTTTAAGGGTGCCCTTTCGTGCTCTGAAGGTATTCTTGCCACTCATATGATTTGAAGTTCATTTGCTGGCTCACCTTGTGGGCGTGGGCATCGGCCAGGCCTGTGATACCTCCGGCTCCTCGGGGTCACCTTCAGCTTCTACAAATCCACGCACATCATCCGGGTTGGAGGTGGTAACAGACTCAGGCTCCAGTTTGCTCTTACAGGTTCCGTGCCATCTCCATGGGTTCCCCGTTGTCCTCACAGCTTCCTGTTGATTTCTGCACCCCCCACTTCAGGTACATTTTCCCTGCCCCGCAGCTGGCCCTGCTGACTTCAGGTCCAACATCAGACTCAGAAAAGTCACCACATAGACTAAGTTACCTGCTCCCACAGGTGCATTAGGACTAGTCCCTAATAATGAGTCCCTTACCAGGTGTTGATCATAGCACTGTCGCTTCTCTGATCAAACTGCAATTGAATTCTAATGCTGTTAGCTGGGTTCTCTGATAAGCAGACGCTGAGATAGTATCAGGAGCAAAAAGGTTTACTGGGAGTAACATCCATGAACGATAACATGGCGAGGAGGCAGGATTGGCCAGAGAGAATCGCAGGTCTCTTTTTATTTGTTTGTTTGTTTGTTTATCTCCTCAAATTCCTTTTTACTAAGAGAACCTCAGATCTTGAAGCAGGCCTAACAAAGTATCAGCCAACCCAGTGGCAAGTTCTAGAGCAAAAAATTCCTCCGAAAGGAGTCCCACAGTGAACAAGAATCACCAGGCCCCTACCTTGCTCAGTCCTTGACTAAGGAGGGCTCCCTGAGAAGAGTTAACAGATGAGACAGATTGTGCCCACAGCCGTACCACTGCAAAAGTGCCCTGTCTCATATGATCTCAGAAGCTAAACCTGACTAGTACTTGGCTGGGAGATGAGGCAGACCTTAAAGGCATAACAGGTGGAACCTGCCAGCTACCAGCACTCTTCACAGCTAAAGGGCAAGTTCCTTCTTTTTCCAAAATTTATTTTTTTGGTTTTTTAATTTATTTTTGAGATGGGGTCTTGCTCTGTTGCCTGGGCTAGAGTACAGTGGTATCATCATTGCTCACTGCAACCTCAAACTCCTGGGCTCAAGCAATCCTCCTGCCTTAGCCTCCTGAATAGCTGGGAGTACAAGTATATGTGACCACCCAGCTAATTTTTCTATTTTTTGTAGAGATGGGGTTGCACTATATTGCCCAGGCTGGAATGTAGTGGTACATTCATAGCTCACTGCACCCTTGCTCAACCTCAAACCTCGAGCTCAAGAGATCTTCCTGTCTCAGGCTCCTGAATAGCTGAAACTATAGGTGCCCACCACACTCCACCAAGTTTTTTATTTTTTCTGGAGATAGAGTCTGGTTATGTTGCCCAGGCTGGTCTTGAACTCCTCAAGTGACCCTCCTATCTGGGCCTCCCAAAGTGCTAGGATAACAGGTATGAGCCACTGTGCCCAAACTCATTTTTAGGGATTTCTCTTCGTCTTTCTTTCTCTCTCTCTTTCTTTCTTTCTTTCCTTCCTTCCTTCCTTCCTTTCTTCCTTCCCTCCTTCCCTCCTTTCCTTCCTTCTTTCTTTCTTTTCTTTTAACAGAGTCACACTCTGTCACTCTTATTAGAGTGCTATGACATCATAGCTCACAGCCACCTCAAACTCTTGAGCTCAAGAGATCCTCTTGCCTCAGCCTCCTGACCACAGGTGCCTGTCACAATGTCCAGCTAATTTTTCTATTTTTAGTAGAGACAAAGTCTTGCTTTTACCCAGGCTGGTTGGGAACTCCTGCGCTCAGGCGATCCACTCACCTTGGCCTCCCAGAGTGCTAGGATTACAGGAATGAGTCACCACACCCTGCCAAGAACTTTCAAGACATAAAATCAGACTGATTCTCAAGAGAGTCATGGTTTTAATTCAAATTTAATCACCATTAAGGTTGAACATTTTTATATGCTTTGGGACATTTATATTTCTTTTTAAGAATGTCTTGTTCATATTATTGCCTATGCAATGTTCATCTGTTTCTAATTGACAGAGCCATTTGTATATAAAAGATTGTAATCCCTTATCTGATATGCAGAATGCAAATAATTCTTCAGTTTGTCCTTTGCCTTTAAAATTCCTTTTTGGGGGGGGGGAACAGAGTCTCACTATGTCACCCTCAGTAGAGTGCTGTGGCATCACAGCTCACAGCAACCTCAAACTCTTGGGCTTAAGTGATTCTCTTGCCTCTCCCTCCCGAGTAGCTGGGACTAAATGCCCACCACAATTCCCTGCTATTTTTTTGATTGCAGTTGTCATTGTTGTTTAACCAGCCCAGGCCAGGCTTAAACCCACCAGCTTCGGTGTATGTGACTGAGGTCCTACTCACTGAGCTACGGGCACTGAGCCTGCCTTTAAATTTTTATAAAGTTAACATTATTAATATTTTCCTTCATTATTCTTCTTAGGAAAACCTCTGCATGTCAAGATTACAGGTGTAATCACTTACACCCTTTTTCTAAATCATTTGCTATTAATTTTATGAAGCAATTTGGAAAACTCATATTTAAATATATGGGGCCAGGTGTGGTGGCTCATGCCTGTCATCCTAGCACTCTGGGAGGCTGAGGCAGGTGGATCGCCTGAGCTCACGAATTGGAGACCAGCCTGAGCCAGAGTGAGACCCTGTCTCTAAAAAAAATAGCTGGGCTGGGGCAGTGCGTGTGGCTCAAAGGAGTAGGGCAGCGGCCCCATATGCCGGAGGTGGCGGGTTCAAACCCAGCCCCGGCCAAAAACTGAAAAAAAATATATATATATGTATATATATATATATATATAACTGGGCATTGTGGCAGGTGTCTGTAATCCCAGCTACTGGGGAGGTTGAGGCAATGGGACCACTTGAGCCCAAGAGTTTGAGGTTTCTGTGAGCTACAATGCCATGGCAACAAAGTGAGACTCTGTCTCAAAAAAAATAAAATAGGCTCAGCACCTGTGGCTCAAGCAGCTAAGGCACCAGCCACATACACCTGAGCTGGCAGGTTCAAATCTGGCCTGGGCTCGCCAAACAACAGTGACAGCTGCAACCAAAAAAAAAAGAATAGCCGGGCATTGTGGCAGGTGCCTGTAGTCCCAGCTACTTGGGAGGCAGAGGCAGGAGAATTGCTTGAGCCCAGGAGTTGGAGGTTGCTGTGAGCTGTGATGCCATAGCACTCTACCCAGGGTGACAGCTTGAGGCTCTATCTCAAAAAAAAAAAAATCAACAGCAAAAAAAATATATATAAATGATATACAATTAGGCACATATATATGTATATAGTATGTTTTTGTACTTTGTTTTTTGTTCCCTTAAGCCATCTGTAGCGATATTCCAACAATTTATTTTATTTTTTGAACAATGTAATAGCTTATTAAGTACCTATTTACAGACATAAAACATTTTTTTAATTTATTTATTTTTACTGTTAAATTAAGCTGTGTAATTAGTGTACATTAGGGGTACAATGTGCGGGTTTCATATACAATCTGAAATATTCTCATCAAACTGTTCAACGTAGCCTTCATGGCATTTTCTTAGTTACTGTATGTAGGCATTTGTATTCTGCATTTAGTAAGTTTCGCCTGTACCCATTCTAAGTTGTACCGTAGATGAGGCCCCACGACATAAAACATTTTTACATCTATCTTTTCAGTGCTTTGTGTACAAGGAAAATCAATTCAATTTATAGATATCCCAAATCATCATTTTATGGTGACCATAAATTCCTCAATACTTCTCCCATTCAGAGCTGCAGTCTATATCTTCTCCTGTGGGTTGCTCTGGATCATTATTGCAAAAGTGATGTCATGCCAGTTTCCCAGGCTTTAATCAACTGGCCCCCTGCCCTTCCTGTGTCTTGGGACACTGTTCCTGTGGAGATGTGATGGCTAGAGCTACAGCTGCAATCTTGTAACCACGAGTCAATAAACTGGAGCATTAAAAGGCAACATACTAAAGAATAGAAGGATAAAAGATCTTGAATTTTCAATAAATACTGCTGAGCTACTCAATAACTCTAGGACTGCCTACCACCAGACACGTAGTGTAAAACAATTGTCTTCATTGTTTAAGCCATTGTTAGTAATTTGTAGCCAAAACCAAAGTAACTTGTGCATAGTTATCTGTTGATTTCTCCTGTCTAGCACGCAGTGTCCTTTTGGTAACAGCATTCTGATATTCCTTTAGGGAATCAACACGTACCTACCTACACTGAATTTGTTTCAAGAGGGATCGACTGTATTCTCTAGCTCTGGGGTATGACCAGATACGGCTAATTAAGGAGTGTTGCATTTACCTGACTACAGTGGACAGTCCAATGAGATTTATTTCGAGACTCCTGACAACACTGTTGGGAAAGAGAGGCTCTGTTTTCATTGGAGTTACTGTTTAAGAGTGAAACCAACACAGAGGACAGCAGAGTTGAGAAATGAAAAGGCTAATTTCTGATAATATCATACAGCCTTTGGTATTCACCTTTGGACTTTCCTTTTTGTGATATGAACCAATAAATTCCTATTATTTCATAAGCCAGTTGATAACTAAAAGAATACACAGCAATACAGGCCAGAGTCCAAGCTCACAGATGAGGGGGCCCAGGGCCTAAGCTGAAATAAAGCAGTTTGAGGAAGGAGATAGAGAAAGAATAAGAAGCAATAACTGCAGGGCACCTGCCATCATCTGTCTCTTTCACAGACAATAGGAGCAAAGGCACCCCAGGGTAAACTTATCTCCCAAGATTCTACAGCAGGAGATAATAAGGGCCCACGTTCAAACCGAGGCCTAACAGGATGCCAAGACTCAAGTAGTTTTACTAAACTGCACTGACTCTCAGGGGAGGCCTCTCTGAGAATTAAGTCTATATGTTGTCTCTTTAATATTAAGAGAGTTTTGCTGATGTTGGTTGGGTGGGGCTAAAGGCAACCCAGAGCTTCCTTCTATTTGAGAGTCAAGGTCAGAATTTTTAACTATTTTCCTGATGGGTGAGAAAGAGGCAATGGTACCATAAATAGGTCTACATGATGTCACCACCTATGTCCTTCTATTTCCTTCTCTTCCTGTGGCTTCCTACACACACTGTTTCAGGCTGTCTTCTTGGCAAGGACAGGGACTTCCTTTTCAGGATATGTAGAGGGGTTCTTCTAGAAAGTTCCAAGACAGCCAAGGCTCTCCCCAGCAGCTACAGTGGAACAAGCTGGGACCTCTCTGGTGCCCATCCCAGTCTTCTGTAGGAAACCCCTCTCAAATGAGAATCACAAATGCCAGAACTGGAGCTTCCTCCTGCTTCTCCTCTCTGGACTCTGCCATCTTAGCCCAGCAAGTGGGCAAGTCCAGAGGCCCTGTCTCCAAGTTCATAAGTCTTACCAGAACTTGGAGACTAGTGTCAGCAGAGGGCTGTTGCTTTTAACATTTCCAAATCTATAAAACATCTGTCATAATGCCCTGCTACATGTCCCTAGGCCTGATCTGGTGAGTAAATTCCATTCCACTGTGATGGCCAAGCTCTCTCCCAAAGCCAACCCCATCAGCAGCCAGCCTGAGGGTCAGGATGTTCTGCCCACTGATGGCTGCCTCCATACAGTCCCCAAGGGAACAAGAGGGTGTAGGCTCCACCCTGGTTTATTTCCTTATAGTTCCCTCAGCCCATGTTCCCCCACATGAGAAACATACCACTCACTCACACAAGATGGTATTTGGCAGTAAAAACATGGCGCTCAAAGACATAGAATCACCCAGTGAAAAGGTTGTTCCCTTCTCAGCTCTTCCTTCTGTTCTTCAATCACCAATAAAGTCTCCATTTCAGGCAGGTTTATCTTTTATGGCTCTTCAACGTTTGCTCATCTCCTTCTTTTTTGTTTTTGATGTTTAAAAAAATGTCACTTGACAGGATTGAGGTACAATTTCCTTTATAAACTCAAATATGTAATTTTAAATGAGTCCACTTACACACAATAAGTAAATACAGGTTGTAGGTACTGCACAGCAACAGTAATGAGAGTGGTAAACAAATTACTCAAAACTGTCAACTGCTGCTCACAAAACACAGTTTCCCTCCTGGTGTCATCAGGACCCCACTGGGATAAATCCACAGGCATTTCTGTCAGACTGACATCAGGATAGTGGGATTCCAGCAGCTTGTGCCACAGCAGCCACACTGGTACCCCTCACCTGTGCAACAAAGTCTTTCCTCCTGAGCTAGGGTGGTCCCAGGGAGCTTTCGTGCTACAGGAGGTGAAATTTTCTCCTCTCCCAACCACCAGAACAGGGAGGGAAGTCTTGGGGTCCCTCAGGTCCTCCAGTACCCCTATTAGACCAGGAGCACTGGTGAGTGGCCCTGACTTCCCAGAGGAGGTGTGGACAGGGAGACCTTTCTTGAGACCCTGTAGGCCAAGGTGCTTCATGGAGGCTGAAGACCTTATACAAAGTCTGACAAGTCCATGAACTTGACACCATGTGCTTCCATTGGCAGCACTGTACAAACATCTCCATAACATTTCACAAATATATCAGTGTCTTAAATCTTTTTTCGTGTTGACACGTGGTGGTGTCTTACTGATTGGTGTCATTATTGTTTGTCCTTTTTTTTTGAGACAGAGTCTCACTTTGTCACCCTTGGTAGAGTGTCATGGCATCATAACCCACAGCAACCTCAAACTCTTGGGCTCAAGCAATTCTCTTTTCTCATCCTCCCGAGTAGCTGGGACTACAGGTGTCTGCCACAATACCTGGCTATTTTTATAGACAAGGTTTGCTCTGGCTCAGGTTGGTCTTGAACCTGTGAGCTCAGGCAATCCACCCACCTTGGCCTCCCAGAGTGCTGGGATTATAGGCGTGAGCCATGACACCCCACCATGGTGTTCATTATTGTTGTTGGTGTTTGGGGTGCTGTCATAAGAATGTCAGAGCTTGAATTAGGGCAATGAATAAACATTCATAAATTTCCTGTTAAACTTGGCTAGAGTGGAAGTGAAATCAGTGACATGTTAGTCCAAGATTATGGGAATAATGCCATGAAGATAACAGCAGTGTACAAATGTATTAAACATTTTTCTAAAGGGAGAGAAAGTGTCACTAATGAAGAGAGGACAGGGTGGCCAGCAAAACTGATGAAAACATTTCAAAAATTCATTGAATTGTGCATCAAAATTGTCAACTGACTGTAAGCATAGCAGAGCAATTAAAGATGGATAGAGAAACAGAATAATCTTAACTGAAAATCTTGACATGAGAAAGGTGTGGCTCTTGCATCACAACAATGCACCAGCTCACGTGGCACTGTCTGTCAGGGAGTTTTTAGCCAGTAAACAAATAACTGTTATGGAACACCCTCCCTACTCATCTGATTTGGCCCCCAGTTACTTTTTTCTTTACCCAAAGATAAAGGAAGTATTTAAAGGAAGACATTTTGATGATATTCAGGACGTCAAGGGTAATACAATGACAATTCTGATGGTCATTTCAAAAAAAGTTCCAAAATTGCTTTGAAGGGTGGACTAGGTCTTACCATCAGTGCATAATTTCCCAAGGGGAATATTTCAAAGGTGACTATAGTGATATTCAGCAATGAGATGTGTAGCTCTTTTTCTAGGATGAGTTCTTAAACTTAATTGTCAGACCTCATAGATGGCAGTCAGTAGTAGCTTAGCCAGATGCTATAGGTCAATGTTTCTAAGAGTTTGGTCCTTGGACCTCTAGTGTTAAATCACTTATTAAAAACATAGATTTCCTGGCTTGGCGCCTGTGGATCAAGCAGCTAAGTCACCAGCCACATACACTTGAGCTGGTGGGTTCGAATCCAGCCCCGGCCTGCCAAACAACAATGACAGCTGCAAACAAAAAATAGCCAGGCATTGTGGTGGGTGCCTATAGTCCCAGCTACTTGGGAGGCAGAGTCAGGAGAATCGCTTGAGCCCAGGAGTTGGAGGTTGCTGTGAGCTGTGATGTCACAGCACTCTACCCAGGGTGACAGCTTGAGGCTCTGTCTCAAAAAAAAAAAAAATAGATTTCCTTGGAGACTCAGGAAAATTTTAGGAACACTATAATGGAAAAAAGACCAGCTATAAAGACCTAAAAGACCTCTCTCTCTCTCTCTCTACACACACACACACACACACACACACACACACACACACACACACACACACACACACATTTCTCTCTATATACAAATCTTCTACCATAGTTCCTAGGGGGAAAAAATAGCCATTAAGTTTTATTCCCCCTACCTTCTAATTGATCCAAAGACTAAACAAGCATACGTTAATCAGAAAGTCCTCCTTCATGGAGTGATCCTCTGACAGAAATTAAAGAATTCCCTAAGGGATGAAATATCCCCCTTGTTGCCTCTACCTGACCCCTCAACTGTAAGGCTCATCTTCAGAATCACACAATCAAAAAGTAAAAGTTGAAATGGGGTTAAAACTCTACCCCAGACAATTCCAGGTTTCCTGAGCCCTAAAGATCCATAGATTTTTTTTCCCCTACACGGGAAGGACTGCAGTGGTGCCTTTACATGACCTCAAACTCCCGAAAATCAGGACATGCCAGGAATTGTACAGTCCTTTAATACCATACGTGCTCAAAGTGCCCTACAGATGAGTGTGACCTTGTTTTCCAGGTCTAGTACATCTTAAATTGGTTTTTCAAGAAGCCCCCTGAGAGGTGATTCAGGAGACACTAACAGGGGATTGAGCAAGTGAGACAGGATAGGTGCTTGAAATAGGTTAATGCTGTGGGCAGCTAGGGCTTGAATCTGCTAGAAATTTCTATGAGAAATGAACCCATCTCTAAGTTGTCCCACCCAAAGGATGAAATTAACTGGCTATTCAGCCACTAGTTCCCATCTGTCAATGGTTGAGAGCTACTCCTAAGACCGTTAACTCTGTAGCACTTCTGACCTGCCCTTTGCACAGGCTAAGCAGATGCCTATGCCAGGCAGTGCCCTTGGGCAGAGTGTCACAGGTGATTGTAGAAAAAAGCCATTGGCATGTACAGTAATAGCAAATGCCCAGCAGGTGTTGTTGGGGTTTAACCACTGGCTCTTCTAGGGGAAAAAGCTTTGACCTGTATCATTTGCCCATGACACTGGTGTAAATATTCCCACTACAGACAATTTCAGGCTACCAACATGTTATCACAGGAAGCAGAGTTGAGAAGATATGGGCACAGTTGATTCTCATGTATCTATCCAAGACAACTCCAGCACACCCCTGGGAGGGGAAATGAGTAGGGCACTAACAGCATCTGCTACAGGCATGGCCGGAGCACTCTGTTGCAGACATAGAATCTCATGGTTTTATGTGAACTTTATGCTTTATTCTATGATATCAATGTTCGGACATCTTACCATGAAAAAAAGATTACTTTCCAAATCTTTGAAAAATTTCATACTCTAGAAAGGTATGCTTTGTTTATCATTTTCACATCATCTCTTCCTCACGTTACCAACCGACATCACACTGACATGCATCATGAGATCAGTGAAAACGCATTTAAGAGACCAGACATCAAGGGCTTCTCCATTTGTTCAACCAAACAGTAATGGACATCTCTGAAACTGGACATCTCATTTCCTAGCTCTAAGAATTAGCACACAACACAGGCCTAGTCAATTAGAGTTTTCTATTCCCAGAGGGATGGGGACAAGACCCCAGATCCAGCCAATGATACTCTTTGCTTGGAATTATTGGAATAGAAAGTCTCTTCCCAGTTGATTACAAGACTGGCAGGATGAGAGCCTGGGGCTGCTGGTGGCCATTCCGCTCCACAAGGAAAGAGACTTCATGAAGATGACAGAAGAAAGGCAAGGTGCAAGATGGAGAATAAGTGAATCCTGATAACATTATTTGTGCCCTTGGATCCGGCTGTGCCTAAAGACAGATACTTGCAGACTTTTTAATTACATGAGCTCATAAAATCTCTTCTTTACTTAAGTTACATTGAGTTGAGTTTTTAGTCATTTGCAACCAGAAGATTGCTGGCTGATTCACAGATCTGAGATCACACACGCTAGACTTTAGTACACATCCTGCCAGCTATCTTTCCTTGGCCCTAACGAGAGTTCAGTTTAGAAGTAAGAATACAGTGTACTTGGGCCCTGTGTTCAGGGGGGCTGAAGGTGAACCTCAAGAAGACACTGCTCTGCTTGAGCTGGTCGAAGGCACAAAGGGAGTCACTTCAGGATCCGGATGCTCATTTTTTGCTCAATGTTCATCTTCTCTAAGGACTGCCAGAAAAAATAGGTGCTAGTCAAGAGGCATGAATCCCAACCCTCTATGCCTCCACCTCCTCCCCCAGGTTCTACCCATCCTGCAGACCCCATCATCCCCTTCTCCTTTGGAGATGATTCCCTATGTTCATCTGTCCCAGGGACTCCTGATCTCAACTCCCCTGTCTCTAAGAACATTCTGACCTTGGTGAACTCCAGAAAGGACACAGCCCCATCCCCATCTTCGTCGGCCTCCTGCACTGTGCGGTCAGCAATGCTCTCCAGCTGCTCTTCTGTCACCTGTACCCCAACCATCAGCCGGAGAACCTGGAAGGTGAGGGAAGAGGTAGCCATAAAGAGGGGGCATAAAGACCACTCTCCCACCCTCAAAACCTTGCCCATCTCACCCCAAAAGCTATTATCAGTTTCATAATCCATCTTTCATCCATATTTTATGCCATCCCAACCACTTCCCACCATATCCCCCCAATAATTTCCCCACTGCCTCACCATCCCACACTCCCCTCAATAACACGCCCAGACTCATCACGCAGCTTGTAATCCAACTTCGTCTAGACTCCATTCTTCACCTTGCCCTCTAACAATTCCCATTTCCATCCCCACTTCATCACATCTCCAGAGTTTCTCAGTCCGGGCACTATTGACACTCAGGGCCAGCTAACACCTTGTTGTGGGAGGCTGTCCTAGGTTTTGTACAATGTATAGCAACATTCTTGACTTCCACCCACTAGAAGGATGGAAGTCTCTCCACAGACGTGACCACCAAAAGTATATCCAGATATTACTAAGGGACAAATGGCCCCAGTTGAGAATCCCTGATCCATTCCGGACCCAATAAATACCCAACTGCTACCCATGCCATCTCCCAACTAACCACACTCCAACCCCACCTATTCCCATTTCCCATCCCATACCTCCATCATCTGCAATCCTGCATCTACCGACCATCCCACCCTTCATACTTCTCATCTCTTGCCCTGGCACTTGTCCAACCTGTAGCATCTCCTGCCTGGAGATCTTTCCATCCCGATCCAGGTCATAGAGCTGAAATGCAACTGGAAGAGAGTAGAAGGGGGAAAGGTAAGTGGGCCTGCCCTGGTTCTCCCCCACAGAAGGTCACCCTGGACGGGTGGGGTGGTGGTCACTAGGCTCACAAAGGGAGTGGAAGATTCCTGGGTCCTCTCCCTGGGGTGGGTAAACCTGGTCTCACCTGGGCAGGCCCCCACAAACTCACAGCGAAGCTTGTTCATTCTGCTGTTGAGGGGTTCCGGTTGCTTGGAGTCCCGGATCCACGTGTCCTCATCTTCTACAGGTCGAAAATGAGCCAGGACCCTGACGAAGCCTGCGAAATCCACTCGCTGACTCCTGGGGGCACGGAACGGGGGGAGGCAGTGGTCACCTTAGCCATCCGTCTGCCTGGGTCTCTAACTTCCCTGCCATCCACCTGCATGCAAGGTTTTTCCACCTCTACCGCCGCACCCCCAGCAGGGCCGCACCCGTCCGGGAAGAAGCTGTCTATAATGCGGTCTCCCAGGGGGTTCACAGCCAGCGCCCCAATCTGTTGGAGATCCATGCGGCTGCAAAAGAAAGTTCAAAGAGGGTAGGGCAAAGATGGCAGGCGGGGACGGGAGGGAAACAGGAAAGTAGGGTCTGGGGCACAGAGGAGAGAGGCCGTCAGGCGGGCTTCCCCTCACCTCAGGTAGCCCTTCTCGCTCCTGTCCAGTGCCCGGAACCGCTGGTACAGGCGGAGCAGACTGGCCTGCGAGACTGCGGAGGAAGGCGCACGGTGACGCGGAGAGCTCTCCGGGACCCGCTCCGGACGCCCGGAGACAGGTGCGGAGCAGGGGTCGGGGATGGAGAGAACTCAATGGAGGGGACGTTCGTCCGGGGGTACCCGGGGAGTGACTAGCGACACACCGAAGCGCCGAGCTGGACGCCCGGGAGGCTCTCGGAGTCCCGGCACTCCCCTCCCGAGAACAAGGGACCACAGTCAACCCTCCACCCGCCGTCAGCTCCTCCTTCGGTCTCTATCCGGGCTCGAGAACACCGGGTTCCTGGACTGATCTGGCCCGCAGCCCGGGGAACCGAGCCCTCCCCACGCCTCTGCGGTCCCAGACTGTGGGTCTTGGTGTCCCAGCTCCGAGGGACCGGACTCCCTCGACCCAGCCCCTCTTCTGAGGACCCCGGCGCGGCGTGGACGCTGCTGGGCCCCCCGCGCGCGCTGCGCACTCACAGCCTGTCTCCCGCCGAATGATGTCCACGTCGGGGATGACCGCGGCGCGGGAGCTGCGCGAGCCCATGGCCACGGCCGCCTGCCGGACCCCGGCGTCCTCTCGTTCTGCCCCGGGGCCGAAGGCCAACGGCCTGGAGAGCTGCCAGGCTCCAGAACCCCGACGCTCCTCGCCTCCTACCCGCGACCGAGCGAACAGAAAACAATCGCCAGGGTGGCGGGTCAAAGGTGGGTGGGAACAACGGGTCGTTTCAGGCCCGGGAGTGTGAGGTCGGCGCGGGGAGAAGCCGGAGAGGCGGCGCCGCCCTCCCCACGCCTCTCTCGGCGGCGCTCTAACGGTCCGCCCGGCACCGACCCCCTCCCCCGGGCCCGGCCTGGACGCTCGGCTCGTCTGTGGACAGAGTCCAAATCCTGCCGGGAAGGGCGCGCTGGAGGAAAGCGGAGCTGGATTCTTCGTCCCAGTACCGCATGGCCCGGCCTGGGGTCGAGTGGAAAGAGGCGCGGAAGGGCTGCCAAAGAAAGGGGCAGTGGGGAGGAGTGGGGAGGGCTTGGTTAAGTCAAACGGGCCCAGGCTCTGGGGGACTCACGGGGGAATCTCAGCTGTGCTACTAACTTTGCACAAGTCACTATCATCTTGTTTGGTCCCCATAGTATTGCTGTGTCATTGAGCCAATGCTTAGAATTCGGGAGATTTAGCCAAAAATCCGCATTTCCAACTTGTCCTGAGAAATCAGAAGTTCTGACACCGCGAGGCTGCACCATGCACCATAACCCCACCTATTCACTCCCCTGTGCACCCCTGGCCTCTGGTAGAACTCTGGACTGGAAATGACTTCCTCCTCTGCCCAGCCGCAGAACCTGAGAGAGGGTAATAAACATCATCACTAGGACAGGGTGTAAAACCATCATAATGACAACAACAAGGGCTCCTGTTTATGGCACTTTATGTGCCTTAGTTCACACGTTCCTCATAGCCCCTGCTAGCCTGCCTTCCTCTCACTGTGAGTGGGGGAGCCTGCCAGGGGGCTAGTTGTGAACTATTGTGAAGGATTTGTTCTCAGTGGGATCCGTATGGTTCCCAAAGGGAAAAAAAATATTATTTTTTCTTTTTTTTATTAAATCATAGCTGTGTACATTAATGCAATCATGGGGTACAATGTGCTGGCTTTGCAGGTATACATACATACAGTGCATAAAGAGATATATAGTATATCTGTGCTATTAAAATTCCATGAGGAAGGGTTGACCAGGGGAAATACCTAAAAATACTCCTGGGGGAATGAAAAAGAGGTTGAGAATCTCAGTCGTAAAGGAACAAGCACCACAGGTGTCCAGTTTTGAAACTATCTTTACCCCCCTTGTTGCCTGCCATAATCACACATATACACAAATTTCCACAGGAAAAAAAAAACGCAAGCAGTTCATCACAAGGGCTCGAGTTCATTTCTCCCCTGGAGAGAGAAAGAAGCTGGAGAAACAAACAGTCTATGCTCCAGCCCCGGGCAGAGGCTTGCCTCAGATGAGCCTTGAAAATATTGATCTAAGAAGGGCTTGCTTCTCTTTCAGATACCCCAAGGATTAAACAACTGGCATGAGGAATGCTTGATTCCCTTTCAGACACCCCCCAAGGAGTAAAGCATGCGGGAAATCACACTCTTCCCTAATGAAGCCCAGCGTTTGAGCCAGTCCACAGCTGTGAGTCAGGCTGTGCATGTAGTTTGGGTTCAGTTCTGAACCCAGGAGGGGCTGAGAGTCCCTGGAGAGCTGCAATCATCACCTCAGGCCAGCTTGTGGTGCTGATCTTGGAAAGGGCTTCTCCAGCCTTGATCTCAAAGTTAGCACTGCACCAAGGTAAATTAGAGTAGAGAGTAATTAACAGCCCCCATGCATATACTATGCACAAGCCTTCGTGATAGCACTAGGCTAGAACCCATTTCTGCATCATGTACACAAGTGGGGTTTACATCAACTTCACAATACATGTGGCCAAATCATTTTAGGGCATTTAAAGAGGAGATGTTTGGGGGGAATTTTCATCTACAGAATCTGTTAGACCAGATTCAGGTTGAATGTTTGTTTTTTCCTTTTAAACTACACAAATGTGGCTGAGTGCAGCTCTAAGAAGCTGAGGTGGGCAGATTGCTTGAGCTCAGTTCAAGATCATGTTTAGCACGGGTGAGACCCCCATCCTGTCTCTAAAAATAGCCAGGCATTGTGGTGGGTGCCTGTAGTCGCAGCTACTTGGGAGGCTGAGGCAAGAGGATAGCTTGAGTGTGGGAGTTTGAGATGGCTGTGAGCTAGGACACCACAGTGTCAAGTGAGACTGTCACAAAAAATAAAAAATAAGGGCGGTGCCTGTGGCTCAGTCGGTAAGGCGCCGGCCCCACATACCGAGGGTGGCGGGTTCAAACCCGGCCCCTGCTGAACTGCAACCAAAAAATAGCCGAGCGTTGTGGCGGGCGCCTGTAGTCCCAGCTACTCGGGAGGCTGAGGCAAGAGAATCGCTTCAGCCCAGGAGTTGGAGGTTGCTGTGAGCTGTGTGATACCATAGCACTCTACCGAGGGCCATAAAGTGAGACTCTGTCTCTACAAATAAATAAATAAATAAATAATAAACTACACAAATTTTGCTAGCCATCCCTGATGAAGGAAGTTTCAACTAAAAAAAAAAATGAACAAGCAAGAATAGTCAGGAAGATAGAGAACACTTACTACTCAATAATAAAAAGATGAATGACCCAATTTTTTAAATGGATAAAAGACTTGAATAGACATTTCTCCAAAGAAGATATATGAATGGCAATAAGTACATGAAAAGACTCTCAACATCACTAATCATCAGGGAAATACAAATTAAGCACAAGAGATACCTCTTCACACTCATTAGGATAGGTAAAATTAAAACAAACAAAAATAATAAATCTTAGAGAAGATATAGAGAAATTAGAAACCTCATACATTGCTGATAGAAATGTAAAATGATGCAGCTCCTCTGGAAAACAGTGTGAAGATTTCTCAATATGTTAAACAAAATTACCATATGATGTAGCAATTCCGCTCCTAGGTGTATACCCAAAAGCACTGGAAGTAAGTGTTAAAACAAAAACTGGTAGTGAATGTTCAAAGTGGAAGTAACCCAAATGTTCAAGTGATGAATGGATAAGCAAAATGTGGCACGTCTGTCTGTACAATGGAAGATTATTCAGCCATAAAAAAGCCATAGAAAGTAATGAAGTACTGCTATATACCCAACACGGAAAAACCTTGAAAACATTATGCTAAGAAATAAACCAATCACAAAAGACCACGCTATATGATTCTATTTATATGAAATGTCAAGAATAGGCAAACCCATAAAGACAGAAAGTAGATGAGTGGTTGCTGGGGGCTGAGGGAGGTGGAGGGAAAGTGGATGGCTTAAGTTTACAGGTTCCTTTCTAAGGTGACAAAAATATTCTAAAATTGGCTGTAGTGCTGGTTGCCCGTATCTGTGAACATACTACTGAATTGTACACTTTAAATGGGTGAATATTGTAAGGTATATGAAATACATCACAATAAAGCTGTTTGAAAGAAGAAAAGAATAGCCAGGAAATCTCTGGAACAAAAAGTACTGACGGCGACTTAATGCTAACAGACTTTTTAATGTGTTATAAAAAGCACAACATGTGTTGTGATGGTGTAGGACTAGACAGATAAGAAACAGACAAGAAAGTCAGAAATAGACCCAAATACATATGGGAATTTGGCATGTGATAAAAGTGGTACTTCAAATCAGTGGGGAAAATGTGGATTATTCAGTAAATGTCACTTGGGACATCTGTCTTTTGGGGGAAAAAATAAAGCCGTACCTATACCTTCTTATAGTAAAATAAATACCAGATAGAATAGAGATTTAAATGCAAAAAGAGGCTAGGCATAGTGGCTTATGCCTGACATCCCAGCACTCTGAGAAGCTGAGGCAGGAAGATCACTTGAGGTCAAGAATTCAAGACCAGCCTAGGCAACATAGTAAGACCCCATCTCTACAAAAAAAATTAGCTGAGCACAGTCACATACTCTTGTAGCCCCAGCTACTTGGGAGGCTGAGGCAGGAGAACTGCTTAAGCCTAGGAGTTAGAGACTGGGCAGTGAGCTGTGATTATAGCACTGCACTCCAGCCAGGGTGAAAGAGCAAGAGTCTGGTAATAATATCCATAAGTTCACAGCTCAGTTGTGGACAGTCATGCTAATTTCTGGGATCAAGTGTATGAAGAACTGAAAACACCCACCTTCCCCTTTCCTGACTGATGCCACATTGGGAGCTGCGGGGCAGTGGACGGCTGGCTCCACTGAGGGTTGGCATTCTCTACAGGTCTGCACTCAATCAAAGGTGATATGCTTTCTCTTCAGAGCTCTTCAGGAAAACTAAAGTTTTGCATCATCAAGATTGATATAAACCAGAACCCAGTGGGGCATATTGTCCAGACCACCTCAAAGCCTAATGAGATGGCCATAGAACCAACAGGCTTTAGTCCAATAGTACTAATAATCACAGGAATAGTGAAAGAATGATCCAACTGACCCAGTAAATTCCTAGGTATATAGAAAGAAATGAAAGTATATAGTCACACAAAAACTTGAACCTAGATGTTTACGGCAGCATCATTCATAATAGCCCACAGTGGAAATAAGCAGCCGCTCCCTTGAGCTTCTTCTGTAAGGGCACCAGTCCCATTCATCAGAGAATTACTCTCATGACCCAATTGCCTCCCAAAGGCCCACTTACCAATGCCATTACGTTGGGGATTAGGCTTTGGCATACAAATTTTGGAGGGATTGCAAACATTTAGACCATAGGAGATGCATTCCAGGCAAGATGCTTATTAGATGTCCAAATTGGGCTTAAGATCACCTCCTAACATTCCTATCCCCCTCCCTCACTCTTCTCCTCTCCCCGCAACTCCCCAATATATTCTCCCCAAGGCAGTGCTTTTTAAAAGGAAAACCAGGTCAAGTGTGGTGGTTCACATTTGTTATCTCTGCACTTTGGGAGGCTGAAGTTGGAAGATCACTTGAGGCCAGGAGTTAAACATATGAGGCAAGGCAACCTAGTGAGAGCCTGTCTCTACAAAAAAGTAAAAAAAGTCAGCTGAGTGTTGTGACTTACACCTATAGTCTCGGTTACTCGGGAGGCTGAGGTGGAAGGATCATCATTTGAGCCTAGGAGTTTGAGACTGCCGTGAGCTATGATAGTGCCACCGCAGTCTAGCCTAGTCTCTACTTTTTTGTTGCCTTGCCTAGACAATAGAGCAACATTTTGTCTCTTGAGAAGAAAAAGAAAGAAGAAGCAAAATCATGTAGCAATGTCCAGTGATTCTTAGTTAGGAAATGTTTTGGTCAATGGCAAAAACTGACCTCAATCTAGATTAAGGACAAGAGGACACTGATTAGCTCAAGTCAAAGGGAAATCTAAGGGAATGTACTTCAGGCACAGTTGGATCTAGGTGTTCAAACAATATCATCAGGTCACTGTCTCTCTTTCTTTCTTGGCTATGCTTTCCTCATTTCCAGGCAGACTCTCTTCATAGCTGCAAAGATGGTGCCCAACATCCCTAGGTAGAACTGGTCTTTAATACCATTGACCTCAGAGTAGGAAGTCTCTCTCTCTCTCTCAGCATCCAAACAGTTCCTGAAAAGAAACTCAAATGTCCACCTGTGAACCCACTACTGAGGGGCCAGCTGGGATCTTACACTCACCTCTGTGGTGGGGAGAGGATTGGAACCATATGACTGACAGATCCACCATGACAGGGTGGGGGTGGGGAATGTATGAAAGCAATTGTTCTTAACCAAAGAGGAAAGAATTCTGGGCAGACTAGACACCAGATATCTACCAGAGAGACCCAGCAATAAAATAAAAAGTTGGTGCTCATGTCTAACATGTTTCCAAGCAGGGGCACATGAGACAGGCAGAAACTGATCAGGTTGTGAAAGAAACAAAAGCAGGCAATTTTGGAAGATCCAAATTGGCCTCAAGGATACCTTTCACCCAGGGCCTGAATAGCTCTGAAATCATAACTCCACGTAAGCTGCAGGGAGAGTCAGGGTGGGATTGGGGAAAGATTATAAAAGGTAGATTATAAAAAATATAAAATACACCCACGTGGTTAGAACATGCGAACAATCAAAGAGTACAGAGTGAAAAGTCAGTCCCCTTTGTACCTTATTTCCCAATCCTCATTCCTAGAGCAATCACCACTGCCCCCTTTTTGTGTGAATCTTCCAGATTCGTTCTTTCTTTTTTTTTTTTTTTTAGAAGAGCTTTATTTCTCATCAAGGTAGCAGCCTGCTGGGTGGCCATTCCAACAGGCTGGAGAGCAGAGCCATGGCCGGAAGCCAGGCACACTGTGTGTCCAAGAAGAGACAAAAGGCAACAGTATTTTTATTTATTTATTTATTTATTTATTTATTTTTGCAGTTTTTGGCCAGGGCTGGGTTTGAACCCGCCACCTCCGGCATATGGGATTAGCGCCCTAATCCTTTGAGCCACAGGCGCTGCCCCAGATTTGTTCTTGCACACACAAGAAAATATACAGGGATGCCTCTTAAGAGAACAGAATTCCAGAAGCCTCTCCCATGTCATTTTCTGAGGTTTCCTTAATATTCATGCAAAAACAATCATGAGTAATGTGCAATATTAAATTATCTGGTATTTTAAAAAATACCAGGGCTGGGCATAGTGGCTCATACCTTTACTCCCAGCACTTTAGAAGGCCAAGGCGGGAGGAAAGCTTGAGTCCAGGAGTTTGAGATTGGCCTGGGAAACATAGGGAGACCTCGGTCTTTATTAAAAAAAAATTTTTTTTTTAATTAGCCCAGCATGGTGGTGTGTTCCCATAGTCCCAGCTCCTCTTTTTCCTCTGTAGATCAGTCTCCTCTGAAAGGCTCCTCATGTCCGTCTCCTTCAGAACTTAGACTTCTCCTTGATATGGGGTTCCATAGCAATCAACCCTGTCCCAAATTCTATAGTGTCTAATAGCTCCAGGGCTCCCAGACTCTCTTGCCACTAAAGAAATTAGATTCAGATCTTAAAGAAATTAGGTCTACCTAGCTCAACTGAGGTAAAGTGTCCGTGCCTATTCCAATCAGCTGTGGCCATAGGTTCTTGGCTGTTTGGGGTAAACATAACCACCTAGATCTTCATCTTTGGCAGGGACTGTGAGGTCATCCCAAAGAAAGAAATGCACACCCCAACAGTGTTTTTGAAACCTGCTTTTGCTTTCCCTAAACCACAAGAAGCCAAACCAGATACACAATGCCAATTACCTTCACATAACTAGCAATTCCTCCCTTGGTATTACAAGATTCATGTGTAAGACAAAGAATTTAGCTTACTATCTCATCTAATTGTGTAATTCTTACGTGGTAAGAATTAAGGGACTAGGCTCTCTTATCCAGGACAATGGACTATGCTTAGGTAGGAAATTGAGTTCCTAAGTCAACACAGAATTCAAAAAGCAAGTACAATCAAAATTCCCCACTGCCATAAAATACAGTATGTGGGTTTGTGTCCGCAAGCTTGTGCTAACCCATGCATCTAATTAAATAATGAATATCATATAATAAGATCATGAGAAAGAGTACTGCATGCCATCTGAGGGATAATCATCTGCCTCTCATAATAACACAATTTAAATTATTATTATTTCCCTCTTTTCTGGGTATATAATCAAATTCAAATAAGTTAAATAAGCACACATTGAATGCAACTCCAGTAGTTAAGAATTGAACACTTGCAGTATCTCCGTTCCCATGGAAAGCTCAAGAAAACAGAAAATTCCTGATTCAAGCAGCAGAGGCAAAAAAAAAAACACACACACACAAAAACAATATAAGCTATTCACTCAGCCTATTTCACGTCTCGAGATATTAAGTAATGATCATGAAACCATTACAATTAGAAAGACATTTAAAAGCTAGGCATCTAGCTTCAGTTCAACTTCAGTCTTAAGAGAAACACAAATTCAAACTCCACTGAGATACAATTTTTCATTTCTGAGATTTGAGAAAACATCCTAATAGTTGGAAAAATACACTGCTGGTGAGACTATAAGGAAACAGGCACTCTCGTTTCAGTTCCTAGCTGCAGGGAGATGTGATGATTGGCATAACTCCTTTAGAAGTCATGTGATCTCTATCAAAATTACAAACATGATCACTCTTGAACCCAGCAATCCAACTTCTAAGAATTCACCCCACAGAAACACTTGTATGCCTGAAAAATTATGTGCAAGGTTATTTGATACCAGTATTGTTTTTTTCCAGCAAAAAACTGAAAACCAACCAAGTGTCCAACAGATTAAATATAGTACCATGAAGCACAATGAAACTATAAAAAAGAATTCTACAAACTCATATTGGACGATCTCTAAGATATATCAAGTGAAACAAGCTAGTTGTAGAACAGTATGAATCATTGACAGTAAATATGTCATCTTTTCTGTAAATAATACAACAGAATACAAAAATACATATATAAGAGAATACAGGCTCAGTGCCTGTGGCTAAAGCCGCTAAGGCACCAGCCACATACACCTGAGCTGGCGGGTTTGAATCCAGCCCCGGCCCAACAAACAACAATGACAGCTGCAACCAAAAAATAGCCGGGCGTTGTGATGGCTGCCTGTAGTTCCAGCTACTTGGGAGGCGGAGGCAGGAGAATCACTTGAGCCCAGGAGTTGGAGGTTGCTGTGAGCTGTGATGCCACAGCACTCTACCCAGGGCGACAGCTTGAGGCTCTGTCTCAAAAACAATACAAAAACATACAGAAGAATAGATTTTATTCATACTTGCGAAAATAAATGAAGGTTTTTAAGAAATTTATTTTGGAAGGTGGGAGGGCACGGTGCATTTAGGGAATGTATTGCCCATACAAAAATTGAATTTAAAAATATTTAATTTCTACTTAAATTGAAATTTAAACTAGCATCTGGAACATAAAGACGAACCTTACAATCTGAGGGCAACATGTTTTATACCATGAACAAACAAAGTACTATTTTGAAAGTTAATTTTGTCATTATTTCATACTTTATTTCATCCATAATTATCTTAAAAGGCAAAATAATTATGCTGAAAAAAATAATAATTATGCTGAGTAAAACAAAAAATGTGAAACAAAAAAATTCATGCACTCCCCCCACAGGGAAGGGGTCAACTATAACTTAAACTTTACCTTAGAACTGAAAACAGTGTAACCCAAAAAATATGTACCTTCATATTAATTTGAAATGAAAAGAAAAAATTTTATACTGTATGATACCATTTATATAAAAATGCACAAAATGCAAACTAATTTATGGTGACATCAGACGCCTGGTTGCTTGGGAATGGGAAAGCAGGAAGAGGTGGGAAGGAGTAATTAATTGCAAAGGGGCCCAAGGACACTTCGGGGTCTAATGGACGCATTCACTGTCTTGATTGTGTGATAACGTCATGTTGTATACAAAACTTACCAAATTGTGTACTTAATACACATAGCGGCTCATTGTCAATTACACCTCAAAAAAGCATTTTTAAAGTTGATCTCAGGCGGCGCCTGTGGCTCAGTCTATAAGGCGCCAGCCCCATATACCGAGGGTGGCGGGTTCAAAACCTGGCCCTGGCCAAACTGCAACCTGGCCAAAAATAACCGGGCGTTGTGGCGGGTGCCTGTAGTCCCAGCTACTTGGGAGGCTGAGGCAAGAGAATCGCTTAAGCCCAGGAGTTGGAGGTTGCTGTGAGCTGTGTGAGGCCACGGCACTCTACCGAGGGCCATAAAGTGAGACTCTGTCTCTACAAAAAAAAAAATAAAAATAAAAAAATAAATAAAGTTGATCTCATAATTTTTCCATTTTTAATTTCAATTTATGTTTTATTATATATATAATATTAGGAATTGAATGATGCATATAACTTATAAATAATTATTCTAATATGCACAAGGGCCATCCAAAACATATCAAGCCATTGTTAATATTATTTTTCATATTACTTAGCTGGATACTTTGCAGACAGCCCCTACAAATATATATTTGAGGGTGCAGTTTCTCATTGAAAGTTGTGTGATCACAAATGCATGGCAACTGCGGGTGGAAGCCAGTTCTCAAACTCAATTACAGCAGTAAAGCCCCCGTTTAACTGCTACCCTCTACTGCCCCCTGCTGTAAGTAGGTTTACACTCTTAAATCCTCTAGACAAGATCTCTTTAATGAGGAAAAATGAATCTCCTGACAAAGGGTTTTCTCCAAAGATCTACTTGGAACCAAACCCTTCTAAGCCACACACACACACACACACACACACACACACACACACACACACACACACACAGTATAAACAGCTCCAGATTTTTCTACCACACCAGCCTCAAGGGAGATAAGAGAGGAACCATTCAAAGCCGTGAATGTGAAAAAACAGAAACAAAACGATTAGGCCAAAGCCCAAACTTTTAGCCCCTTCCCCAACACACTGAATTCCCAAACCAGGAGGGCCTAGGTGAAAAGGATTCTGGCAATATTACCGTTTACCTTTTCTCCAGGCAACTCAGAGACTTAAAACCAAACCTCTTGGGAGCCATGCTACAAGGAGTTAAGTATAAGCACTATTCTGGCTGTAGTCCACACAACTACCATGAGCTCTCAGAGTAGCCTCTTAGGGACCTTACAAGTGTCTCTTTACTGTTGTTTCCAAGAATTTCTAAAATGGATGAGCTCATTGCCTGAATTTAGACCACATTATGACACATGGCCAAGAACACACCTCCAGTCCAGCTCCCATTTCAAATAATGGTCTATGATGGAACCCAGCCAACACTGGGATTCAGACTACGAGATTAGGCAATGTTTCCAAGATAATCCCAGGGCCTAAGGAAGACAACTCCAGAACAACCCCCAAAAGTGACCATCCTAAAAATGCTACCACTATCTTTTTTGTTTATTTGAGACAAAGTCTCATTCTGAGTGCTATGGCATCATAGCTCACAGCAACTTCAAACTCCTGGGCTCAAACCATCCTCTTGCCTCAGCCTCCCAAGTAGCTGGGACAACAGGCACATGCCACAATGCCTGGCTATTTTTTCTATTTTTAATAGAGACAGGGTCTTGCTCTTGCTCAGACTGGTCTCAAACTCCTGAGCTCAAGCAATCCACATGCCTCAGCCTTCCAGAGTGCTAGGATTACAGGAGTGAACCACCACTCCCAGCAAAATGTTACCACTATTATCATCAGTTTCCTGCTTCCATAGAAATAACATGTATAAAACTCACAGCAATATTACTTAGTACTGGAGAAATGAAAGAACAAAAATGTGTCTAGACAATCTTCTCTTTGGAAGACACTATGGCACGGAGGTTAAGAAGTCAGATACACCAAGGATATTTCCTCGATTTTTTTATGCCATTCACAGACACAACACTTTTCAAAAAATCTTTTTTGTATCGTGGTTAAAGAACACATATTGTAAACTTTGCCATAGTGACCATTTTTAAGTGCTCAGTTCCGTAGTGTTAAGTACATTTACATTATTGGGAAACAGCGCTCTAGAACTTTCCCGTACCCATTCAAACAATTCCCCTTTGCCCCACAACTCCAACCCCCCACCACCATTCTACTTTCTATATCAATGAGTTTGGTTACTTTAGATACCTCACATAAATGGAATCATACAGCATTTGTCCTTTTGTGACTATCTTAATTCTCTTTCCATGATGTCATCAGGTTCATCCATGCTGTCACATGTGACAGGATTTCCTTCCTTTCTAAGGAAGCATAGTCCGTCATTGTATGTATGTGTGTATGTATATATATATATATATATATGTCACATTTTGTTTATCTATTCATCCCTCAATGGGCATTTGGGTTACTTCCACCCATTGGCTATTGTGAATAGCGCTGTTATGACTGAAAACAATTCCAAGTTTAATTTGCATTATTAACATTTCTTTACCACTTTCCTAAGTCTAGGAAGTCAACAAACTATAAATCAAGCCCTGATTTATACTGTCTGGTGATTTTCACACCACTCCCACCATAACTGATTCCAAGATGCTAACGTGATGTCACTAAGCATGGAGTTGGTATGTGATTAAGCAACAACACACACATTCCTGAAAATGTAACCTGGCTATCATAAGCAGGCTCAGCAGGCTGCTGAAATACACACAAAGTGCCTACGCAACCAACATCCATATGAAAAAAGACAGCATGGTCAGATTACCAGGAGCCTCCTTGGTGCCTCCTGCCGGTCACTATCCTTTTCTCCCCTCTCTTCTCACTTGGTAGGTAACCAAGACTCCTAAGGGCACGTGAAAGTTTGCACGTTTTCCGCGTCATTCAAATGGAATTCAAGGCTTCAGATTAAAGATGGCGGCCGAGTAACAGCTTCCCTGCAACTAGGAACAGCAAGTCTGGGGAGACAAGACTCCAGGCATCTCTGGCCGGTGGGATCTGCCTATAATCATCCCTTTGAGGATACAGGGAGCCAGCAAGGGACTTCTGGACCCCAAGAGGAGGATAAAACCAGTGGAAAACTGGCAAGTGGTTGCGTGTGTTCGATCGACCTAATCACGCCGGCAACCATAAGTACAAGCAGCAGTGAGACTGCAAACCGGAAAGGCCTTACCTATGAACTGTTTCGGTGTTCTTGGACTTGGCACTCAGTTGAACTGTCTTGGGGAGAGCTTGAGCAGGAGTGTGGAGAACTTTGGGCATTGTCTGGGGCCCCAGACTGAGCCACTGAGCTGGGCGCAGGAAGACAATGTGAAAGAACTGCCCCAGCAAGCTCCACCCTCAGGGTCTCAGAGCAAGAACTGGGGGGGGTCGGGCGGCACCTGTGGCTCAGCGGGTAGGACGCCGGTCCCATATGCCGGAGGTGGCGGGTTCAAACCCAGCTCCGGCCAAATTAAAAAAAAAAAAAAAGAACGGGGGGGGGGGTCAAAGTAACCTACTGACTGAGCAGCCTAAAGGCGGGGACTGAGCTGCCTTACAGCCTTAATCCTTAGGGGCAGAGTGAGACGGTTTTGGCACACTGGAGCCTTGGGCTGTCGCCCTGGGTAGAGTGCCATGACGCCACAGCTCATTGCAACCTCAAACTCCTGGGCTTGGCACCGCCCAGACCTCCATAAGAGCTGTGCAGCGACCCCCGACCGGTGACCCACACCCACCGGGCCTCCACATTCCCTGACCAGGAACTGCGGGAGCCATGCAACCCTGCGTCCTCCCTCCTGTGTCCTCCCAGCTTCCACATTAGCCCGTTCATTTGGACAGGGACTCTGGTAGCTGCGTGCCCTTTGGAGCCCTCCCTGCCTCTGCACAGAGCTCTTCTCCTGACCAGAGACTGCTGAACCCTTGGCCTCTCTGTGCCAAAGTCACTGGGCGCCTGGCACTCCCAGAACCGTGCGCACCACCCCCAGCCCTGTTGCTGGATCCGGGTGTGTCACAACCGGAGCTGCTTCCACAACCAGAACTCCCTAGCTAGAGCAACCCCAGAAGAACTACACAGGGTCACTCCCTACAAAGATCCAACAACAATAGAGTGATCCCGCTGGGGTCTAATCTTGGAGAGACACCTCCCCAACTCTAAGGACAGCCAGAGGCAACGGTGAAAAACAATCATGAGGTGAAATCAACAGAAAAACTCTGGGCAATATGAATAATCAGAGTAGATCAACTCCCCCAAGAATCAATGGGGCAGAAACAGCACAAGACCCCATGCACAAACAAATAGCTGAGATGTCAGAAATTGAATTCAGGATCTGGATAGCAAATAAGATAGAATTAGAATTCCAAAAGTTATCTCAAGAATTCAACGGATTCAAAGAACAAATGACCAAAGATTTTGACACATTGAGACAAGAAGTTGCATCCCTCAAAGATCTGAGAAACACAGTAGAATCCCTCAGTAACAGAATGGAGCGAGCAGAAGAAAGGATTTCTGACATTGAAGACAAAGCTTTTGAACGCTCCCAAACTCTCAAAGAAGAAGAGAAATGGAGAGCAAAAGCAGGTCACTCTCTCAGAGAGCTCGCGGATAATTTGAAGAAAACCAATATTCATCTTATAGGGATCCCCGAAAGTGACGAAGTGGCTTCACAAGGCACAGAGTCTCTTCTCCATGAGATTATGAAGGAGAACTTTCCAGACATGTCAAGAGACTCCGAAATTCAGATAGCAGACAGTTTCAGAACTCCAGCACGACTCAACCCAAATAAGACATCCCCCAGACACATCATAATCAATTTCACTAAAGTTAATATGAAGGAGAAAATTCTGAAAGCTGCCAGACAAAAGAAAACCATTACCTACAAGGGGAAGAATATCAGAATAACTGCAGATCTCTCTGCTGAAACCTTTCAAGCTAGAAGAGGATGGTCATCGACTTTTAATCTCCTAAAACAAAATAACTTTCAACCCAGGAGCCTGTACCCAGCTAAAATGAGCTTCATTTATGACGGAGAAATTAAATACTTCAACGACATTCACATGTTGAAGAAATTTGCCATAACTAAACCAGCTCTCCAGGACATTCTTAGACCTATCCTCCATAAAGACCAGCGTAATTCTCCACCACAAAAGTAAACCCACACAAAAAATCCTTGATCAAATTCCAACTTCCACAGTCGCAAAAGGATTAAAAATGTCCACCGGTCTCTCAAAAGGCTTATCAATACTCTTAATGTGAATGGTTTAAATTGTCCTCTAAAGAGGCATAGGTTGGCGGACTGGATACAAAAACTCAAGCCAGACATCTGCTGCATCCAAGAATCGCATCTTACATTAAAAACAGATGTAGACTCAAGGTGAAGGGATGGTCATCTATATTCCAGGCAAATGGAAAGCAGAAAAAAGCAGGCATTGCAATCCTATTCGCATGAGAAAGGATATTTGCATATTTTCAATCAGACAAAAGCTTGATAACTAGGATCTATAGAGAACTCAAATTAATCCACATGAAAAAAGCCAACAATCCCATATATCAATGGGCAAGAGACATGAATAGAACCTTCTCTAAAGATGACAGACGAATGGCTAACAAACACATGAAAAAATGTTCATCATCTCTATATATTAGAGAAATGCAAATCAAAACAACCCTGAGATATCATCTAACCCCAGTGAGAATGGCCCACATCACAAAATCTCAAAACTGCAAATGCTGGTGTGGATGTAGAGAGAAGGGAACACTTTTACACTGCTGGTGGGACTGCAAACTAGTACAACCTTTTTGGAAGGAAGTCTGGAGAAACCTCAAAGCACTCAAACTAGACTTCCCATTTGATCCTGCAATCCCATTACTGGGCATCTACCCAGAAGGAAAAAAATCCTTTTATCATAAGGACACTTGCACTAGACTGTTTATTGCAGCTCAATTTACAATCGCCAAAATGTGGAAACAGCCTAAATGCCCACCAACCCAGGAATGGATTAACAAGCTGAGGTATATGTACACCATGGAATACTATTCAGCAATTAAAAAAAATGGAGACTTTACATCCTTCGTATTAACCTGGATGGAAGTGGAAGACATTATTCTTAGTAAAGCATCACAAGAATGGAGAAGCATGAATCCTATGTACTCAATTTTGATATGAGGACAATTAATGACAATTAAGGTTATGGGGGGGGAGCAGAAAGAGGGACAGAGGGAGGGGGGTGGGGCCTTGGTGTGTGTCACACTTTATGGGGACAAGACATGATTGCGAGAGGGACTTTACCTAACAATTGCAATCAGAGTAACCTGGCTTATTGTACCCTCAATGAATCCCCAACAATAAAAATAAAATAAAATAAAATAAAATAAAGCAATCCTGTTTGCAGACGTAATAGGCTTTAAACCAACCAAAATAACTAAGGATAAGGATGGACACTTCATATTTGTTAAAGGTAATACTCAATATGATGAGATCTCAATTATTAATATTTATGCACCCAACCACAACACACCTCAATTTATAAGAGAAACTCTAACAGACATGAGCAACTCGATTTCCTCCACTTCCATAGTAGTTGGAGATTTTAACACCCCTTTAGCAGTCTTGGATAGATCCTCCAAACAGAAGCTAAGCAAAGAAATTTTAGATTTAAACTCAACCATTCAACATCTGGACTTAACAGACATCTAAGAACATTTCATCCCAAAAAAACTGAATACACATTCTTCTCATCAGCCCACGGAACATACTCCAAAATCGACCACATCCTACGCCACAAATCTAACCTCAGCAAATTTAAAAAAATAGAAATTATTCCTTGCATCTTCTCAGACCATCATGGAATAAAAGTTGAACTAAATAACAATAGGAACCTGCATACCCATACAAAAACATGGAAGCTAAACAACCTTATACTGAAGGATACATGGGTTATAGACAAGATTAAGAAGGAAATCACCATATTTTTGGAACAAAACAACAATCAAGACACGAATTACCAGAACCTCTGGGATACTGCAAAGGCAGTCCTAAGAGGGAAATTTATAGCACTGCAAGCCTTCCTCAAGAAAACGGAAAGAGAGGAAGTCAATAACTTAATGGAACATCTCAAGCAACTGGAGAAAGAAGAACACTTCAACCCCAAACGCAGCAGAAGAAAAGAAATAACCAAAATCAGAGCAGAATTAAATGAAATTGAAAACAATAGAACTATACAGCAGATCAATAAATCCAAAAGCTGTTTTTTTTAAAAGATCAATAAAATAGATAAACCTTTGGCCAACCTAACCAGGAAAAAAAGAGTAAAATCTCTAATTTCATCAATCAGAAATGGTAATGATGAAATAACAACAGACCCCTCAGAAATTCAAAAAATCCTTAACAAATACTACAAGAAACTCTACTCTCAGAAATATGAAAATCTGAAAGAAATCGACCAATACCTGGAAGCATGCCACCTACCAAGACTTAGCCAGAACGAAGTGGAAATGTTGAACAGGCCTATATCAAGTTCGGAAATAGCATCAACTATACAAAATCTCCCTAAAAAGAAAACCCCAGGACCAGATAGCTTTACGTCAGAATTCTACCAAACATTTAAAGAAGAACTAGTACCTATACTACTAAACCTCTTCCAAAATATAGAAAAAGAAGGAATATTACCCAGCACATTCTACGAAGCAAACATCACCTTGATCCCCAAACCAGGGAAAGACCCAACAAGAAAAGAAAATTATAGACCAATATCAATAATGAATATAGATGCTAAAATACTCAATAAGATCCTAACAAACAGAATCCAACATCACATCAAAAAAATTATACACCATGACCAAGTCGGAGTTATCCCAGGGTCTCAAGGCTGGTTCAATATACGTAAATCTATAAATGTAATTCAACACATAAACAAACTTAAAAATAAAGACCATATGATTCTTTCAATTGATGCAGAAAAAGCTTTTGATAATATCCAGCATCCCTTCATGATGAGAGCACTTAAGAAAATTGGTATAGAAGGGACATTTCTTAAGCTAATAGAGGCCATCTACAGCAAACCCACAGCCAATATCGTATTGAATTGAGTTAAATTGAAATCATTTCCACTTAGATCAGGAATCAGGCAAGGTTGCCCATTGTCTCCATTGCTCTTTAACATTGTAATGGAAGTTTTAGCCATTGCAATTAGGGAAGCAAAGGCGATCAAGGATATCCACATAGGGTCAGAATAGATCAAACTTTCACTCTTCGCAGATGATATGATCGTATATCTGGAAAACACTAGGGATTCTACTACAAAACTTTTAGAAGTGATCAAGGAATATAGCAATGTCTCAGGCTACAAAATCAACACCCATAAATCTGTAGCCTTTATATATACCAACAATAACCAAGCCGAACAAACAGTCAAGGACTCTATTCCTTTCACAGTAGTGCCAAAGAAGATGAAATATTTGGGAGTATACCTAACAAAGGACGTGAAAGATCTCTACAAAGAGAACTATGAAACTCTAAGAAAACAGATGGAAAAACATACCATGCTCATGGCTGGGAAGAATCAACATTGTTAAAATGTCCATACTGCCCAAAGCAATATATAATTTTAATGCAATTCCTATTAAAGTTCCATTGTCATACTTTAAAGATCTTGAAAAAACAATACTTCATTTTATATGGAATCAGAAAAAACCTCGAATAGCCAAAACATTACTGAGCAATAAAAACAAAGCAGGAGGAATCATGCTACCAGACCTGAGACTGTACTATAAATCCATAGTGATCAAAACACCATGTTACTGGCACAAAAGCAGGGAAGTAGATGTCTGGAACAGAATAGAGAACCAAGAGATGGATCCAGCTACTTACCATTATTTGATCTTTGACAAGCCAATTAAAAACATTCAGTGGGGGGCGGCACCTGTGGCTCAGTCGGTAAGGCGCTGGCCCCATATACCGAGGGTGGCGGGTTCAAACCCGGCCCCGGCCAAACTGCAACCAAAAAATAGCCGGGCGTTGTGGCAGACGCCTGTAGTCCCAGCTACTCGGGAGGCTGAGGCAAGAGAATCGCTTAAGCCCAGGAGTTGGAGGTTGCTGTGAGCTGTGTGAGGCCACGGCACTCTACCGAGGGCCATAAAGTGAGACTCTGTCTCTACAAAAAAAAAAAGAAAGTACAGGGAAAACTCTTGAAGGAATAGGCCTGGGTGAATATTTTATGAGGAGGACTCTCCAGGCAATTGAAGCAGTGTCAAAAATACACTACTGGGACCTGATAAAACTAAAAAGCTTCTGCACAGCCAAGAACATAGTGAGTAAAGCAAGCAGACAGCCCTCAGAATGGGAGAAAATATTTGCAGGTTATACCTCCGATAAAGGTCTAATAACCAGAATCCACAGAGAACTCAAACGTATTAACAAGAAAAGAACACGTGATCCCATCTCAGGGTGGGAAAAGGACTTGAAGAGAAACTTCTCTAAAGAAGACAGACACACGATCTACAAACACATGAAAAAAAGCTCATCATCCTTAATCATCAGAGAAATGCAAATCAAAACTACTCTGAGATATCACCTAACCCCAGTAAGAGTAGTCCACATTAACAAAATCCCAAAACCAGAAATGTTGGCGTGGATGTGGAGGAAAGGGCACACTTCTACACTGCTGGTGGGAATGCCCACTAATACATTCCTTCTGGAAGGAGGTTTAGAGAATACTTAGAGACCTAAAAATAGACCTGCCATTTGATCCTATAATTCCTTTACTAGGTTTATACCCAGAAGACCAAAAGTCACAATATAACAAAGACATCTGTACCAGAATGTTTATTGCAGCCCAATTCATAATCGCTAAGTCATGGAAGAAGCCCAAGTGCCCATCAACCCACGAATGGACTAGCAAATTGTGGTACATGTATACCATGGAATACTATGCAGCCTTAAAGATGGAGACTTTACCTCTTTCATGTTTACGTGGATGGAGCTGGAACATATTCTTCTTAGCAACGTACCTCAGGAATGGAAGAAAAAGTATGGAATGTACTCAGCCCTACTATGAAGCTAAACTATAGCTTTCACATAAAGACTATAACCCAACTATAGCACAAGACTATGAGGAAAGGGCCAAGGAAGGGGGGGGGGTTTGGTGGAGGGAGGGTAATGGGTGGGGCCACATCTATGGTGCATCTTAGAATGGGTACAGGCGATTGCACTAATGTACACAGCTATGATTTAACAATAAAAAAAATTAAAAAAAAAATGGAATTCAATTCAAAACTGCCGTTTGAAATGTTACCACTAGAGGCCTCTCGTGAGGCGAAAGCAGAATGCTCCTCCTACCTTTTCTTGGGAAACGTTGACCCAGCAATTATTTACAGGTTGGGGGGAGGGAAGAGACGCCTGGGTGCTGGGTCTGTGCGTGTGAGTCCCCGGAGGAGAAATGAGGCCACAGGGTCCCCAGCGGAGAGATAGGAAGCAAGGCTGGGCAAAGGACCCCAACTGGAGCTTTGGCCTTAAACCCTACTGTGGTCTGCCAGTAAATTAGCATGGCCAGATCAGCGCCCGGGACTGCTCCTGCCCCGGGAACAGGCCCAGCTACCTCTACGGCACCTTTATCTGAGGCCTAAGACATTAACCCGTTTCACTAGGTCACACCTGATCTAGAGGAGGTGAGACCGTGGAAAACGTATCAAGGGGAAGATAGGCAAAAGGATATGTATAACACAGAGGGGAGCTCACAGACTCAGGAATTGAACAAGCCTAGGGCTGAATCACTGTCTGATTACTTACTAGCTTTGTAAACTTGGGCAAATTACTTCACCTGTCTGAAACTTGGATTGCTCATCTGTTTTGGGGGCCTAAAACCCATCTTGCAAGTTACTTAACAGATTAAGTAAATCATGTGAAGCAAAGGTCTTATATATTTTTTCAACAGTGACTATTTTTACACTGAGAGGGTGAAAGGAAGACTCCTACTTTGTTTTCTGTTTGTTTGTTTTTCATTGGCCTGCGCTGTAGCCACCCACTTTGTTTCCAGAGGCATTCTAGTGTGCTGAATTTATTATGCGAAGAACTGGCAGAGTGTGGAAATACGGGAATTAAACCTGCCCCATTAAACCTACCCACATAGTAATATAAACAGTTCTCTCACTTGGTCAAGGACATTATTTGCACATTAACCCATAAACACATGCCACATGTATACGTCTAATTTTACATAAACAAGATAGATATGTAATGAGAATATTTTCTATTTTTGAGTAGCTTCTTCTGGTAGCTCTGCTGTTTCTATTTTGTAAATGTCAACCTGTCATTAGTATATCAGCCCCACCCCTCGCCTCCCCAGCCTACCTAAAACTCTTGTTGAGAAACGAGTACACACTCCAGGCTGGGCGACAGAACTCTCGAGATCCTGTCTCTGAAATTTTAATTAATTAATTAAAATAAAACAAACCAATGCATTACATTCTGTATTTTTCTTCGTGCTTATGGAGAAATAATTTGAAAACATATATACTTAGTTTCATAAAAATAGCTTCCTATTACGCTGTTTTCTGCAACTGGCTCTTCTCACTGTGACTCACGGAAATCCTTCCGAGCTAATGAATGTCCTCTCATGTATTATTTTTGAGTGGCTGTGTAATACTCCAAAGTACAGATGTTCTGTAATTCAGTCAGCTGTTTCCCAATTGAAGGCCACATTGGTTGTTTCTACTTGTTTGCCATTAAGAACCGTGATTTAGGTTGGCGCCTGTGGCCCAGTGGGCAGGGCGCCGGCTCCCCATATTGAGGGTGGAGGGTTCGAACCCGGCCCCAGCCAAACTGCGCGTGCTGGTGGGCACCTGTAGTCCCAGCTACTTGGGAGGCTGAGGCAAGAGAATTGCCTAAGGCCAGGAGTTGGAGATTTCTGTGAGCTGTGCGGCCATCGCCCCCTACCAAGGGCAATAAAAGCAGGCTTACACTCTACCATTGTAAACCTTGTACTTTTATTTTTATGGGAAAGATCCCCAAGTGTGGGTTTTCTGGATCAAAAAAGTTACGTACTTTTTAAAAAATGTTAACAGTTGTTACCAGATCGCACACAAATACTCTAAGTCTGTAACAATTTGCATTTCTCCCAGCACTGTCTGAAATTGTGCTCTTCCCCACCTTCCCGACTACAGTGGGTTTAGCCTTCTTTATGTTTACTTGTTTGTTTGGGTTTCTTTTCCTCTTTATTATGGACATTTTCAAACATTTTGAAAGCAGATAGGATAGTATGGTGAACCCCCAAATACTCATAACTCCACTGAAGCTGAATATTATCAATATTCTGCTATTCCTGTAGCCTTCCTTTTTAATTTTTGCAAATTTGTGGGCATAAACTGATATACTTGCTGTTACTTTTTAAATTTTGTTTTTACATTTCTCTGACTGCTAGTGATTTTGAGCACATGTTCACATGTTTGGAGTTTATCTTATGTAAGCGTCTATTCATGGCCTTCGCATATTTTTCAGTTATTTGTCTTTTTCTTACCAATTTATAGGAGTAGTTTGTATATAACAGATGTTGGCCCTTTATCTTCTGTGTTGCCAGTTTTTTCTAATCCGATGTTTGTCTATGGTGTCTATTCTAAATTTTTAGTTTTTTATATGTATCTTGTTTGGGGAGGGTTTGAGGGGGGTTATTTGTTTGTTTGTTTTGTTCTTTGAGACAAGGCCTTGCTCTGTCACCCAGGCTGGAGTGCAGTGGCATGATCATAGCTCATTGCAACCTCAGTCTCCTGGGATCAAGTGATCCTGCCACCCCAGCCTCCCTAGTAGCTGAGACTACAAGCACACACCACCACTGTAAGCTAACTTTTCAATTTGTTGCAGCAACAGGGTCTATGTCGCAGCTGTAGTTGCAGCTACTTGGGAGGCTGAGGCAAGCTGATCACTTGAACCCAGGAGTTTGAGGTTGCTGTGAGCTATGACTCCACAGCACTCTTCCGAGGGAGACAAAGTGAGAACTCTGTCTCAAAAGAAAAAAGAAAGTGTAATTTATGGTGGTGGAAATCAGGGTAGAGGTTATTTTTGAAATGGGCATAAGGAAGCTCTTCCTCTGAGAATTTTATTGTCTGTTGTTCACATTTGCCTTGACTCTGTCAGAATGTACTTTGCACATTGTAGAAGGTGGGCTTCTAAGATAGCCCCACTGAGTCCCACCTGCTGGTGTTCATGATCTTGTGTAATCCTTTCCCCATGAGTAGAAGCTGGAACTGACTTGCTTCTAACAAATAGAATATAGCAGAGGTAATGGGATGTCATTTCTAGGATTAGGACTGTAAAAGACTGTGACTTCCTAGCATTTGTCTGTCTCTATCTCTATGCCTCTCTCACCTCTCTCTCTTTTCTCTCCTCTCTCTCTCCCCATTACCCCCACCCAGGGGGGCTTCCAACTAACACCTTTTAAGGAACTAAGACCCTGAGTCCAAAAGCCCAGTGAGGAACTAAATCCCGCCAACAACCACGGGCACAAACTTGGACGTGAATCATTCCCTGGTCAACCCTTAAGATGACAGCAGCACCAGCCCACACTTTGCAGCCTTGAGAGACCCTAAAGCTGAGCCGAGCACAGATCCTGGACCCACAGAAACTGTGAGAGGATAACCACCGCTGTTTTAAGCAGGCAATTTTGGGGGTACTTTGCTGTGCAGCAATAGATAACTAAAACACATATGATATTTTAAAAAAGAGATTTACTTAACTCCGATGGATAACCAGTTATGCCAAAGCATTTATCAAATATTCAATTAAAATGCCTTTGTCATTTAATAAAATCTCATATATACTGATATTTTCAGGGTGTCCCTAAAGTGCGTGTGCAATTTTAAATTGCACACTATTTTACATTGCACACGAACTTTATGGCCGCCCTAAATTTCTGATTCTCTATTTAATACAACTGATATATTTACTTGTCAATTCCCGTGCTAAAATTATATTAATCTTATGGTTCTTTTTTTTTTTTTTTCCTGTGGAGACAGTCTCACTTTACTGCCTTCAGTAGAGTGCCATGATGTCACAGGACTCACAGAAACCTCCAGCTCTTGGGCTTTCGCTATTCTCCTGCCTCAGCCTCCCGAGCAGCTGGGACTACAGGCAACACCCAGCTATTTTTTGGTTACAGTTCAGCCAGGGCTGGGTTTGAACCCACCACCCTCAGTATATGGGGCCAGCGCCCTACTCACTGAGCCACAGGCGCCACCCGATCTTATGGTTCTATAGCAATGTTTTTCGACCTTTGTTATTTCACGGCACAGTTGAACCTATAGTTAAACTTCCACAGCACACTTGAATTATGTTGATCAACAAAAAGAGTAAAAATATATATATACTGTGGCTCACACCTGTAATCCTAGCACTCTAGGAGGCTGAAGCAGGTGGATTGCCTGAGCTCACAGGTTCGAGACCAAGATCATCTCTAAAAATACCTAGGTGTTGGCTGGGTGCCTATAGCTCAAGAGGCTAAGGCACCAGCCACATACACAAGAGTTGGTGGATTCAAATCCAGCCCGGGCCTGCCAAACAATAATGACAACTAGAACCAAAAAATAGCCAGGTGTTGTGGTGGGTGCCTGTAGTCCCAGCTACTTGGGAGGCTGAGGCAAGAGAATCGCTTGAGCCCAAGATTTTGAGGTTGCTGTGAGCTATGACACCATGGCACTCTACCAAGGGTGACAAAGTGAGACTCTATCTCAAAAAATATATATAATATATATATATATATTCTTACTGTGCTTTGAACTTCTTTCAAAATAATTTAATGATCTCTACATTTTTTTTTTTTTTTTTGAGACAGAGCTTCAAGCTGTTGCCCTGGGTAGAATGCTGTGGCGTCACACCTCACAGCAACCTCCAACTCCTGGGCTTAAGTGATTCTCTTGCCTCAGCCTCCCTAGTAGCTGGGACCACAGGCGCCCGCCACAATGCCCAGCTATTTTTTGGTTGTAGTTGTCATTGTCGTTTGGCTGGCCCAGGCTAGATTTGAACCCGCCAGCTCTGGTGTATGTGGCTCCAGATGCTTCTATAAGTAGGTGGTGCTGTGGTCCAAGGCACGAAGTCCAGGCTGCCTTGGAGTTCCCGGGTCCTTAAAGCCAGAAGGGCCCGAGTTTCCCTGAGGTCCTAAAGAACGCTGACAGCCTACAGTGAGCCTAACTGCAGGCAAAGCCCCCGCCCCCCCCCCACCCCGGGGTTGCTAAGCTGCGGAGTAGCTGCGGTCAGGGGCGCCCCCTGACCGTGGTGGGCCCCCGGAACTCTGGTCACCCCGAAGGCGTCCTCTCTGGAGCTCCAGGGTCGACTCCAACCTTGACGACAATCTTCCTTCAGGGGGATCTGACGGACGCTCTCATGCCTGTTCCTAACCTTTTCTGGCTGGGACCGCGCTGCCTCGGATAAGCACGGCTGGAGCGTGAGCGCTGTGCCACACCTCTGCCACTTGTTAATTTACATCGGTTTTAGGAGATGGCTATTTCCAAATAGCATTTGTTTATTCTCCCTCAGAACTGTTATTTCTTGACTTTGTTTATTCTCCAAGAAAACTCGTAAACCTCCTGTCATCCCATGCCTGCAGTACTCAAGAAACTGAGGCTGATTCTTTAAAGAAAAATTTACTTTCTGATAATTATTAAATTATTATTATTATTATTCCTCCTCCCTCCTCTTCCCACTTCCAGAGTCTTCTGAATTAAAATTTTGGATACTTTAGCCGCTTGAGCTACAGGCGCCGAGCTGATCTTTAAAATTTTTTGAGGCACACCCAAGATCCTCTGATGGCACAGTGGTTGAATATCCCTGTTCTGTAGTATCTTCTGGTATCTGTTAACAAAAGCCCCCTTCCCGTTCATCTTCATTTCCACACTTTTCTTGACTATCTTCATGCATTTATCTTGCATTTGATGTTTATTTTAACCAATTGAAAAGACCTTGGCTTAAAAAGAATTTCATGAAGGAGTGGAGCAGTGGCTCACACCTGTAATCCCAGCACTCTGGGAGGCCAAGGCAGGTGGATTGCTTGAGCTCAGGAGCAAGACCCCATCTTTACTAAAAATAGAAAAACTAGTTGGGCATTGTCGGGGGGCCTATAGTCCCAGCTACTCGGGAGGCTGAGGCAAGAGGATCACTTGAGCCCAAGAGTTTGAGGTTTGAGGTTGCTGTGAGCTATGACACCGCAGCACTCTACCGAGGGCGACAAAGTGAGACTTTGTCTCAAAAAAAAAAAAAAGAATTAAAGAATTTCATGATACTTATATTTTAATTTAGGGAGAATTGACATTTTAATTATATTAAGTCTTCCCACATAGGCAACATTTTTTCATTTGTTCCCATTTTGTTTTATGTCCTTCATAAGATTTTATAGTTCGCTTTATATAGGTCCTGTGCCTTTCTGGTTAAATTTAATCCTAAGCATTTTCTTTTTAGTGTTATTATGATTGGGATATTTTTCCTGTTTCTATTTCTATTTCTCCATTCTGTCACTAGAATGGGGAAAAGCTATTGAGGTACGTATAATTATCTAGGAAACTCCACACACTTAATTGTACCCTCTGAGGTGTGGGGAGGTAATGGAATTTCATTTCTGTATAACTTTATAAAATTTATAAGCTTTATAAAATTTTATAAAACTTTATATAATGTAACTTTTATTTTAAGCTCCTTTTGTGCCAGGTGGAAGCAATGCAGTCCCATCTGGCTTTTCCCAGCGTTTCTCCAGGGTAGGTTTAAGTTCCGTGGAGCCTGCTTAGTGCCCAGCAGGCAGGAGGGCACTCGGCCTCGCCCCATCAGTCCCGGCTGGCACTCTCGGAGATGCCCGTGGTCTCCTCGGGTCCTGGCTCTTGTCCTAACTGGTCTCTGCTGCATTGTCCCTCTTTCTCCTCTGATTCTCTCTCTGTGTCTCTCTATCTCTATTTTTGAGCACCCATGTTCTCTTTCTCTCTCTCTCTGTATTTTGAACACACATGTTCTTTTTCTCTTTATATAGTATATACATATTTTGAGCACTCATGTTCTCTCTCTCCTCCCTCTCTCTCTTTTTCTCTCTCTCTGTCTTATCTCTACCATTGTCTCTGTCTTTACCTTTGTTTTTGTTTTTGTTTTGAGACAGAGCCTCGAGCTGTCACCCTTGGTAGAGTGCCGTGGCATCACAGTTCACAGCAACCCCCCACTCTTGGCCTCAAGCGATCCTCTTGCCTCAGTTTTTCTTTTTAGTAGAGACGGAGTCTTGCTTTTGCTCAGGCTGGTCTCAAACTGCTGGTCTCAAGCTCAGGTAACCACCTGCCTCGACCTCCCAAAGTGCTAGAATTACAGGAGTGAGCCACTGCGCACAGCCACCTTTGTTTTGAACATGTCTTTTCTTTCCCTCTCTCTCCCTGTTCTGGCTCTATCTCTGTTTTGAGCATGTTCTTCTCCTCTCTCTCTCTCTCTCCCCCTGTTCTGGCTCTTATCTCTGTTTTGTTCTCTCCCTCCGTTTTCAGCACACATTCTCTCTCTCTCTTTCTCTCTCTCTCTGTATTTGGGGCACTCATGGTCTCTTTCCTTCTCTCTTGCTCTCTGTCTCTATCTCTCTGTATCTCTGTCTCTCTCTATTTCTCCTCCAGGCTCTCAGGCATGCGTGGACCTCGGCCCACCTCCGCGTATCACACTGGACGGTGGGAACCTGACACCAGCCCTGCCGGAGGGAGCGCACAGCTCCTCCTCTGGGGTCTCACTCTTTCCCAGGCTCTCCCCAGGGAGCCAGGTGCAGGTCCCTCTGCTCTTGGATCCCACACAGCTATGCGGGAGGTTCCCACGTGGGTTCCCCTTTCTTAGAGACTTCCAGCGTCTTCTCCCTGTTTCTCTTTATCTTCCCTCCTCTCCCGGGCTGGGGACTTTTCCTAGTCTTATTATTTATCATCTCAAATCTAGGTTTGTACCCTGAGTTCTCTGAAAATTCAGAAGCTACAAGAAACTTCATTTTCAGTTTTGGCTTCCTCATCGTCCCTTTGCTGAGGCAATACATTCAGAGCAGACTCGCTTGAACAGGAGACGAGCTGTCAGGGGAAAAAGCAGCTGTGGAGGGGAAAACATGTTAATATTTCATCACGGGCTCCCGCCAGACATGTAGGCATGGGGGGGCGGGGAAGAAAGCACTGGAGGAAATGTGACAAAATGTTAACAGAGGTGCTCTGCTTTCAGAAGATAGAAGTGTAAATGAATTTTTTTCTTATTTATATTTTTCTGAATTTTATAAAATTTCTAGAAATGTATGTTACTTTTATCATCATGCACACATGCAAAAATTAATTCCGGTTCATTTGTAGTTTGTGTTCTATGCAAGTTGAATTTATTGCTTGAGGAATAACTATGCATTCCAGCATAGTTAATACCACACAAGGGACATTCCAAAACAAAGGGACAGTGTACAAGATATAAAGCATAAAGAGGGGGTCTTTGTACACTCAGTAGCTTGGTTTAGTCTCTAAAGGAGCGAGCAATTGCTCTTGTCATAAAGTTAGGACTACTTTGCCAGTTTGGGGGTGTTGGAACAAACCAACAAGGGACCAATAAAGTAAACCAAAGACTTCACGATATACATATCTCCAAAAGAAGTTCTTGTTTCTTTTTTTCTTTCTTTTTTTTCTTTTTTTTGTAGAGACAGTCTCACTTTACCACCCTCAGTAGAGTGCCATGATGTCTCAGGACTCACAGCAACCTCCAGCTCTTGGGCTTCTGTGATTCTCCTGCCTCAGCCTCCTGAGCAGCTGGGACTACAGGCGCCCGCCACAACGCCCGGCTATTTTTTGTTTGCAGTTTAGCCGGGGCTGGGTTTGAACTCGTCACCCTCGGTATATGGGGCCGGCGCCCTATTCACTGAGCCACAGGTGCCACCCAGAAGTTCTTGTTTCTTGAGGTAGCTGGGGTTTCTGTGGCTACGTTAGATAGAAACTGGATTAGAGGGTGTCTTAGACAGGACAGAGCAGAGCCTGAGACAGGGGTTCTTGTTCCAGTGATATGTTGGGAAGTGCTCCCCGAGAGGGGAGAGAGAGAAGCAAGTTGAAGCAGGAAAAGAAGCAAAGTGAAGAAAGGTCTCGGCTGGAGCCTGGCTTCCACCAGCACCTGGCTTCCCTCTGCACCATTGATTGGGCCACAGAGTTGAGTCCACTGTAAGGCAAAGGCTCTGTTGCAACCTAGTGTCGCTCAGGCCTAACCAACTGGGGTTGTAGAAAACCTGGCATTTCTGAACGTGAAATTACTTTCACAAAATTCCCTATCTTGGGCTCTGCCTCAAGGAGACCCAGCCTGGGGCAGTGGTGGTGTTCACATGGACTGGCCAGTGAGGAGGTCCAAGCTGGATACAGACCAGGAAGGGGCTAAGAGACTGGGAGAGAGAAATGAGAGGTGAAGGCAACATGTAGGTCAGAAGCAGGGGGTGAAAGAGCCATAAGGAGAGGAGGCTGTAGTCAGAGAAATGGATGTTGGAGGCAAAGTGATTCCGAGTGTGACAAGGTCCAGCACCTGGCCATCTGGTGGGCGTGAGGAGGACAAGGTTTCTAGAGAGGTGTAGCCATTGAACTGAGAGACTGGCGTGCTGGCTGGGCCCTCCCTGCGGACACACCACCAGTGATGACGGCAGGACTTGGGGTGGAGATGGAGGCTATGGGTCCACTACCAAGTCTTCTGTGGGGATGTGACCAGTCAGACCAAGGATGACCAAGAAGAGGGGGAGAAGGTGGCAGAGCAGGGCTGTGCAACCCGTAAATCAGCAGGGGTTTTTTACACAAAGACAAAGGAGAAATGAATAAGCCAAAACTTGGAGGTAATGATGTCTGATACTTAAAGCGCAGGGATCTGTACAGGGGCCTTAGCGCTCTTGTTCACCAGGTGATGTGAAACAGGTCCTAGCTGATGTTGATTGAATGGCTGGACCCATCCATTTATCTATATTTCCTAGTAGCTCAGCAGAGCCCACCGTGTAGTGATGAAGAGCACAAGTTTTGAAGTCAAACAGATCTGAATTTCGATTCCAGTCTGAGCCTCGGCGTTTACAGGGCCGGTACTGTGGGGACTAATTGAGCTGCTGAGAGTTGACACCGCACTGGCACGCAGCAAGTGCTCCGTAAGGAAAATCCTCGTCCCAGGAGAGCGCCGCGCCATTCCCTGCTGGGCGACTCGGGGGAGGATGCGGGGAGGGTCGGGCCGGAGGACTCCAGGCTGAGGTTGCGCCCAAGCCCCTGCGTCTCCACCGGGCCGCGGGGCGGAGCCTCCTCCCGGTAGGGCGGGGGCCCTGCCGTCCCTGGATGACTGAGGGACCTGCCAGCCCAGCCGTGCGGCTGCCCCAGGCGCTATGACCAGCGTGGTGCGGGGGTCGGGGTTCTTGCTCCAGCTCGCAGTGCTGCTCCGGACGCTTGGACGACAGGTGAGAGCCGGGACTGGCGCGGAATCTCCAAAGTCGCTGCCCCGGGGCTCAATGGGAGACAGGGCGCAGCCGGACGCTGACAGGTGACAGCGGGGCACCTGTCACTCCCTCGGGCGGGGGGCGCCCCAAGTCGCCGCTAACGAGTGAAAACCTCCTAGGCTGGGGGAGTTGCCAGTTGCCCCTACAAACGCTAAGCCAGGGAGACCGGCCTGCGTGGAGAGGCGAAGGGAGACCGAGCACCCCGCTTCTTCTGCATGGAGGGCATGGTCTGGGAAAAGGGGACAGCCCAGGCCAGGACTCTTGAAACTTCTGAGGATCCGGGCTTCCTTTGAAAATGCCATCAGCTTAAGGGCCCTCTGCTGAGAAATGCGCCTGCGCGCCCAGTTTTACCATTTCAGATGCTTCATAACAGGGTTCCTCCTTGCTCACGACTGGATCCCAGATTCAGAACCTCTGGAATAAATGTGGGGTGGGAGTCTGGTCCAACCCAGCTGGAATCAGAAGAGAGAACAAACTTACAGAAATGTAGCTGAAAGATAAAAGTCGTCCAGTCTAGAATCCACGTGTCCAGCCCGAAGGGCCCTGGAAGAGTTAGGCACCCACCACCACCCACCGCGCCCCGCTTCCAGTTCTGGGTCCATTCCATGGTTGCAAAGACAGAATGTGAGCCCAGTATAGCCAGAGCAGATGTCTCCAGAAAAAATAGGAATAAGAAAAATTAGAAATCGGGATTTTTTAAAAAGTGAAATCTTCCGATATTTTAAATATTGGCAGCTGATTAAAAACAAAATTTTGAAACACTATAATGGTCAAACAAAACTCAATTGTGGGCAACCAGTTTCCCACTTCTTCCGTAAACCATTCTCCCCTTAAGCCCCCCCTCCACACTGCAGATGACAAAATTGAGGCTCAGAAAAGAGGGGCTTGAAGGCAGTTTCCTGACCCTTCACCAGACACCAGTGGCTCAGCCCTGGACCTGAGGGTCCTGGAGCAGGATGTGGCCTCTGCAGGGGTGCGGCTGGGCCACCCGGATGTTAGGGTTCCTGCTGGGAGCTCAGCCTCACCCTGTTTGTTTAAGGAGGGGCTGAAGCAGGTGAATTAGCCTGGCAGGGCCAGATGCAAGGGTGGCTCCAGGACCTCCTGTAGCCTCCCCTCAGCCTTAGTTCAGGGGCCTGCTAGAGCCTGGCACCAGCAGCCACTGAGCCAGTTTGGGGGAGGCAAAATTGGATGTCCCAGAGGGGACAGAAATTGTGGCATAGGAGAGAGAGGCCAAGCACTGTAATCAGAGAAGATGGCAGGTCAAGTCCCAGTTTTGTCATTTATTACCTGTGTGGCTTTAAGCTAATTGCCTAACCTTCCTGAGCCTCGGCTTCCCTCACCTACACAATGGAGTAACTAATCATACCAATTTCCTAGGGAGGCTTTGAGGGTCAATGAAGTAGTTTTGTAAAGCCCCCGAGTCTTCTTTGGAAAGTCAGAATTAGTCAAGAGAAGAGGGAAAGAAGTGGGATTTGGACACAGGGAAAGCCAAAGCCTCCCTCCAGAGCCTCACCCTCCTCAGCTCCCACTATATCCCCTCTCTCCGGCCAAGGAGATGATGAGTAAAGCCAACAGGTCCTCCAACATCCTTCTTCCCCTTCTCTGTCCCCGTCTGGGGGAAGGGGAGTCACAGCCTTGCCTAGGGCAGAGGCAAAGGGTGGTCCCAGACCTCTCAGAAATCTGGATTTATTTCCCCCCATAGGTCCAGACCCTCAGGCCAGAAAGCCTCTTGCTGGTGTCCACGTTGGATGGAAGTCTCCATGCCCTAAGCAAGCAGACAGGGGACTTGCAGTGGACACTGAAGGATGGTGAGCAAGCAGTCACTCCTCCCTCCTTGGGCCCCTAGTGTGGTTGGATAGGGGAGTCACCATGGCATAGAGAAGAACATGGGGACTGGAATCTAGTAAGCCAGTGTCACCGCACCATCTGTCAGCTGTGCAGCCTTAAGAAAGTCACTTAATCTCTCTGAGCCTCCATGCTTGATCTATAAAGAATGACGACCCTACCTTGCAGAGTTCTTGGGAAGATGGCATTACATTCATATGACCAAGTGAATATGAGCTAAGCTTTTCGATGAAGTCTGGGGTGGGGGTGGGCTGCTCATGCTGTCTCTGTCCCTGCAGATCCCATCATCCAAGGACCAATGTATGTCACCGAGTAAGTGAACCTGGAGCCTTTTAAGGAAGGGTGGCTGGGAAACGGGGGAGCCACAGTTGTCTAGAGAGTTTTTATTTGTTGGGGAGGTATGTTGGAAGTAAGGAGAGAGAATTGGCTCTGGGTGTGATATGGGGGAGGATCTTAGAGCTTCAAAGTGTCTCTTACAAGGACAGGCTTGTACTAGCTGAGAGGTTGGAGGGAATGGGGGTCTTCCTGAAGAGAGGATATGCACCCAACTTTCTCTCTGTTCCTCTCTGCTCCACAGAACAGCCTTTCTCTCAGACCCAGCTGATGGCAGCCTGTACATCTTGGGGACCCAGAAACAACAGGGATTAATGGTGTGTTTCCTACAGTGCTTGGGGATAAGTGAGAGCCAAGGCTCCCATCACCTGGACCATAGGGGATTTGAGGGGGATGGAGAGACAGTGTGGTCTGAATCTGGTGTTCTGCAGAGGCTATAAATCAGGTCTCTGAGTACAATATGAAAAGGCTGTCTAGAGGGAGCGTGGGAGAAGCTCTGGTTGTGTCTGCAGAGCAAGATGCAGGCCTTTGTGAAGGTATCACAGGAGCTTTTCCAGGACTCTGAGGATTTAAAGGAGAAATGTTTGTATCGATTAGCTTTTACTAATAACAAATTGCCCCAAAACTCAAGGACTGAACATCCAAACAATTTATTCAAAATTTGGTGGGATGACAATATAGGCTAGGGTCAGCTGGGTGATTTTTCTGCTGATCTTGATTCAGCTTGCTCGTGCATCTGTGTTCAACAGCTGGTCAGCTGCATGGCTCTGTTTCTGGAAGTTAGTCTGTTAGCTGGCTGGCTTTTGACAGTGACTACTGGACCGTGTGTCTCTCATCCCCTGGATGCCAAATCTCAGCTTTTTCACATGGCGTCAACAAGGGACCCCAAAGCACCAAGAGCAGGCAAGCCCAACACACAAACTCTTCTCAAGCTCCTGCTTGTATCACATTTGCTTGTCAGCCAAGCAGGTCACACAGGCAAGCCCAGAGTCCAGTTGTGAAGAAAAGACTCCACCTCTTTATGAGAGGAGCTGAAAAGTCACCTTGCAAAAGCACAACATACAAGGAGAGGAGGAAACTGTGGCTATTTTTGCCCCATCGAGAGTGATGAAGGCTATTGGACATGACTCTGGATTTATTACAGGACGTAAGGTGAAATGTGTTTTGTCAGAATTTTGACCATGCCAGAGGAAGCCTGCCAGAAAGGTTTTAAGTATGTGATTTAGGAAGCTGAAATTTTAGTGTGTTAATCAGGCATGGTCCCAGCTGCAAACACATGGCCCACTCCAATAGGATAGTTTGAGGATATTTCATTACAAGGATTGCTTACAAGGTGTGGGCAGAGTGTAGGAAGCCATAAGGGATACGTGTTCTATAAATCATAATAGTGGGGTACTGCTGTCAGCTCTGACCCTGAGGGTAGAGGAGAAAATAGCTACCACAGCCTACAGATGGAGGGAGCTACACTAAGAACGACCTGACGGGACCTGAAGCCTTTGGTGGAGAGACACAATGTGATGGATGTAATAAATCCATCATGACTCCATGGAGAGAAACCACACCATAGACTCCCTGATCTCACTCTGTCCCCATTATCCAAACCCAACAGGAAGCCAGAGAGAGCACAGGGCACTCACAGTCCAGATGAGTCTTACTCCAGGAGAGAGCAGGGTAAAGAAGGGTGGAGGGTGGGTCTCCACTCAGCCTGAACTGGGACTCCTTCATGCTGGAATGGCTCCTCAGCCTGAGTTGTGTATGCTGTTGACAGTTTCAGAGCCTCCATGTGAGTTTTTGAGGAGGTTGTCAGGCCAGGATCAAGTGGATTGTGTGGCATCTTAGCACTGGGTGTGGGATTTTCTTCAGTTCAAGAGGCTTTGTAGCAAAGTGGCTAAGTGTGCTGGCTATAAGCCTAGTGGATGAGTTCAAGGCCTGGCTCTGCTATTTCCTAGCTGTGTGACATTGGCCAAGTTACTTGGCCTCTTTGATCCTCCATTTCCTCACCTGGAAAGTGGAATTGATAATAATACCTAGTTCATTGGTTTCTATGGAAATGGGTTCACCTGGCGCTGTAAGTGCTCTGTATGTGTTACTGAGTTTACTCCTTCCTGGAACTTTTCTCTCTCCTAGAAACTTCCATTCACCATCCCTGAGCTGGTTCACGCCTCTCCCTGCCGCAGCTCTGATGGAGTCTTCTACACAGGTGAGAGTCTCACCAGGCTGTGGGGTGCAGATCCAGTCATCAGGGACAGGGACCTAGGTCATGAAGGGCCAGCTGGACACAGGACCCATAACTCCCTCCCATGCTGTCTTGAAAGTGAACAGTCCACCTCCACAGGCCAGAAGCAGGATGCCTGGTTTGTGGTGGACCCTGAGTCAGGAGAGACCCAGATGACACTGACCACAGAAGGTCCCTCTACCCCTCGCCTCTACATTGGCCGAACACGTGAGTCAGAACCAACTGCTTTGGGAAGCCACCCCTTTTGCTCTGCTCAGGCCTGGCCATTGCTATCCAGGTTGAATCCAGGCCAGTCAATCTGTCAGTCATCAACAAACATTCTACTGAGCACTGAACAAGAAGCTAGGGATATAGCAGTAAACAAGACAGCCCTGGTCTCGGCCACTGAGATGCTCATAGACTTCCGGGCCTCTAGGCTGTGTGCTCAGGAACTCCCACCTCCACCAGATGAATGGTCCCTGGGGTAGAGGATGGAGAATAATGTGGGTGTTGCTGATAATCTTGCTTCTGGGGCCCCCAGAGTATACGGTCACCATGCACGACCCAAGGGCCCCGGCCCTGCGCTGGAACACCACCTACCACCGCTACTCAGCACCCGCCATGGACATCCCACCTGGGAAATGTGAGTGCCACCTTTCTCCAGACCCACCTTGGAGCAAGGGCCCCAATTCCGGGAACCCTGAATGGCACATCTCCCCAGCCACCTTTCTTGGCAGATGTGAGCCACCTGGCATCCTGTGGGATGGGCCTGCTGCTAACTGTGGACTCAGGAAGTGGGACAGTGCTATGGACACAGGACTTGGGCATGCCCGTGGTGGCGGTCTACACCTGGCACCAGAGTAGTCTGCGCCAGCTACCCCATCTCACACTGGCTCGAGACACCCTGCATTTCCTTGCCCTCCGCTGGGGTCACATCCGCCTGCCTGCCTCAGGTCCCCAGGACGCAGCCACTGTCTTCTCTTCCTTGGACACCCAGCTGCTGTAGGTGTTCCTGCCTGGGGCTTGGGGAGGGAAACTTCCGGGGGTGCTGCAGCCTGGGCCCAGTGGCCAGGCACAGTATTCAGCCATGACACAACAGTACAGCCAAAGCAGGTGTCAAAATACATCAATCTGGTTACTTACCAAACTGGATGGTAAATAACCAGTGCCCTGCCCCGTCCCATAAGCGTTCCCAGGAACCCCTGAAGAGCCCTACCGTTCAGCGACTGATAGGTAAAATCTGTTTGGGAGATGGAAATCCAGGGCTCAGCCTATCTGATTGCTCTGCCTTAATTATTGCTGAATACCACCCTATACACCTAACGTCTTAGCGTCCCCATCTTTAGGAACCAGTAGCCAGACCATTTATTCATTCAATGCATTCCACAAACATTAACTGAGCACTATGTGCCAGTCTCTTGCTGGGGTCCAGGAATGCAACAGCAAATAACCGAACTATTGTTCCCGCCTACAGGCATCTGAGTCTAGTAGGAGAGCTGGATGTGTAAAGAGGCGATTATAGCACGGTGAGATGCAGGATGAGATAAGAGAAGTACAAGGTGCCATGGGCATGTATAGCGGGGTCCCTGAATTGAGACCCGGGGCAGGAAGCAGTCCTGGAAAAGCCTCCTGGAAGAAGGGGTATCTAACTTGAAACCTAAAGTATGAATGGGAAACAATAGAGAAGAGAGAGCATGGAATCCAAGGAAGAGAAAGAAATGAAGACACAGATCTACCTGGGCAAGGAGTAAGGTCTGAGGCTGTTAGTTAAACAGGAATCTTTTAGATTCATCAAAGGGTTTGGGCATTTTCTACTAAGGGTAAGGAGAAGCCGCTGGAGGGTTTTAGGAAAGGAAGTGATTTGATCATGTTTTCATTTCAGAAAAGACAACTCTGGCTGCAGTGTGAAGGATATCTCAGAATGGTAACAGGCAAGAAATGTGATACTTTGTACTAGAGTAAAAACCCCAGAGTCGAAAATAAGTGGAGGGTAAGAGATATTAAAAGGAAAAACCAGTAAGAATTTGGTGATCAGAGGCTGGGCGTGGTGGCTCATACCTGTAATCCCAGCACTCTGGGAGGCTGAGGCTGGTGATTTGCTTGAGCTCAGGAGTTCGAGACCAGCCTGAGCAAGAGCAAGACCCTGTCTCTAAAAAAATAGCCAAGTGTCGTGGCAGGCGCCTATAGTCCCAGCTACCAGGGAGGCTGAGGTCAGAGAATAGCTTGAGCCCAAGAGTTTGAGGTTGCTGTGAGCTATGATGCCAGGGCACTCTACTAAGGTGACAAAGTGAGAGTCTGTCTCAAAAAAAATAATTTGGTGATTAGGGAGTTTAGTGATTGTGAGAGGTCAAGGGTCATGCTCAGGTTTCTAGAAGCATGCGGGTGCTGTCATTTTCAGAGGTAGGGAGAACTAGAGGAGGAGGGGGAGGAACAGAAGAAGGAGGTGGCACATGAGGACATGAGATCATACTTAGAAAACTGGACTTTGAAAGAGGTCTGGGTTACACATAGATTCAGATGGAAATCGCGACTGGAGTTTGTATTAATTTTTGGTGCATAACAAACCACTCCCAAACTTAGAGCTTAAACACAACAAACATTAATCACTTTTGCAGATTCTGTGGGTCAGCTGCGTGGTTTCTCTGGTCTCCGCAGTCAGCTGGTGACTTTGGTTGAGCCTGGACAATCTAGGGTGGCCTCACTCGCCTAGCTCATAGTTGGCAGACTATCTGGCCTGGGGGCATCGAATCGAATGGTTAATCTCTACTCTGGAAGGTCTCTCAGGCCCCAGTAGGCTAGCCTGGGTTTCCTCCCATCCTGGTCCCAGGGTCCCAGAAAACAACACAAAAGGGTAAGCCCCCATACACAAGCACTTTTCCAGCTTCTACTTGTGTCATATTAGCTACTGTCTAATTGGTTAAAGCAAGTCTCATGGCTAAGTCCAGAGTCAATGTGAGAGGGGCCTCTAGAGGGCAAAGGTACGGTGGTAACCGAAACTTCCCCCCACCCCCCACCAGGGTTCACCCTTCTCTGCTTTTTTCTTCTCTCTGCACTAGGATGACATTGTATGTGGGGAAGGAAGAAGCCGGCTTCTATGTCTCTAAAGCCCTGGTCCACACAGGGGTGGCCTTAGTGGTGAGAGGGGATCTCTGAGTGGGCTGGAGAGGGGATGACACAGGAGAAGAGCCTCCCCAGACCTGGTTCTCCATCTTCTTTGGCAGCCTCGTGGACTGACCCTGGCTCCCACAGATGGCCCTACCACAGAAGAGGTGACTCTCCAGGTCTCAGGGGAGCGAGAAGGCTCACCCAGCACTGCTGTCAGATACCCCTCAGGCAGCGTGGCCCTCCCAAGCCAGTGGCTGCTCATCGGTGAGGCCACCTGTCTCAACTTTAGAGTAGATGAAGATAAAGAATCTGTGAGCAGAGCTTCTGAGCTGCAAAGCTGAGGTCATGTTCAGCCCACTGCCTTTTTTCCTGCCCCTTAGGACACCATGAGCTACCCCCAGTCCTGCACACCACCATGCTGAGGGTCCATCCCACCCCAGGGAGTGGGTCTGCTGAGACAAGACCATCAGAGAGTACCCAGGCCCCAGCCCTCTTCTTGGAGGTCAGTGCTGGGAAGACAGAGAGTAGGGGGGAGCCCGGCATTATGGGTGGACAGCCCTTGGACTTCTTCCTCAGACTGCTGGGAATAACACTGGGGGTGGGGGGGAGTCAACTGGCCTCACACAATTTCTCATAAGACAAACATTCTTTTGTCATTATTACTGCCAGAAACGTGTTACAAGTGTCAAAATGATACTGGATACCTAAATCATGAAACGTGGGGCACTACTTTTATTCTTCTTCACTGTAAAAATTACAAAGTATTCATCAAGTGAAAATTTGAAAATGAAAAAACTATAAAACCATGCTGTCCTGGGAGAGGGTTGAACAAGCATCACTAGTAAGTAGTTCAAGGTTAGAAGGAACAGCCATGGTCTAGAGCAGGAATTCTCAAATCTGTTTGCTCATCAGAATCACCTTGGAATCCACTCCAGACCCACCAAATTCAAAAACTCTGGAAGGGGATAGCTAATTTTATAATGACACTCTAAGTATCTGTATTTTGTTACTGATACCCCATGAGATGCTGGTCCTCTGGTAGGCTGGGAAACCACTCTCTGGGCACATTGCTGTTCTCCACTACACACAGACCACTCACTGTCCCTTCAGTGAAGCCAGCCCTGTATTGGGTGAGGAAGAAAGGCTGGTGGCTCCATGATGGGAGGGGTACCAAGAGTGAGAGCCGCTTTGTCCCCAGCTCTTGGGTCTGAGCCGTGAGAAACCCTGGGACCTGGAGCTGAGTCCAGAAGAGGAAACGCCAGAATCTTATCCAAGGCTGGGATCCCAAGACCTGCTGGCAGCGAGCCTCACTGCTGTCCTCCTGGGAGGGTGGATTCTCTTCCTCATGAGGCAGGTAGGGCCCTGGCCTCAGGCCCACCTTGGGGTCTTCCCGGGGGCATTCTGCTGCTCCCTTCTAAGACCTCTCAGCAACTCTCTCCTCCCCCAGCTCTGACCCCTGCCTTCTGCTTGGCAGCTCCCAAGCTTCTGCTGTCGTGCTCTGTAAGTTTACGTCCTGTGTGAAGCCATCTCAGGCACAGATGCCAAGATGAGCTCCCTTAGGCCCTGGTGTTTCAGCAGCAGCAGGTGGAGAAGCAGCAGCAGATGCCCCTGGCACCAGCAGACCCTCCTCTCATCTCCCAGGACACTCCATCCCAGCCTTTGGGGGCCACTCTGAGAGGCCAGACGAGGCTTCCAAGTCCCTCGGAGCAAGCTCAGCCACTCAACGACCCTGAAGGTAAGCATGAGTGAACAGGACAGGACAGAGTCAGGGACATTGAAAAGGGAGGGAAGATTTAACCTCAAAGTCACTGTGTTAGAAACCACTACAGTGGGTGTTAGACCTAAAAGCACTAAGAAGAGTATTTCCAATAGTGCTGCTACATAGCTGAGCACTCTACAAGGGTCCGCTGTCACTATTTCTTATTTTCGAAGACTGAATGTAGACAGAATCAGATATAGAGCAAACTCTCCATTGTTAACTTAGATGTGTTTGCTTAACTCCTCTGAGCTTCAGTTTTCTCACATGGGAATATGAGCTTCGGTTGTCATATGGGAATAATAACACTTCTTCATCTCATCATGAGAGGTTACTATCACATTATTAAATCATACATAGGTAATGTTATTAATATTTGTGTTGAAATACTATCACATTTGGTAACAGTAATATGGTAACAACCTAGGTACAATTTTTCCCATTTAGGGCTTTTTACTTTTTAAACATTTCTCTCATCTTCTCTCATGTAGTCCCATAAAAAAGCCCTTTCAAGCTTCCTCTGAGATCTGCGGGATGCCCCAGGGGCTTTGCACATGCATGCATTGATCAGCCCAGGCTGTTTCTGCTGCTTCTCTGGCTCTGGGCTGGGTTCCTGCCATCTGTCCACTTTGTGACCTGGCACCTCCTAGTCACTACTCAGACCACTTCCTCATGCCTTGGCCCCACCCTGCTGTCACATTACTCAGGCGAAAGTTCACCTCACGCTTGGCTCCAGTGCTGTCCCAGTGATTACCTTTGTGTTCATTGTACCACAGCCAAGCGGGGAATGGCCCCCTTCCTTGGGCAGAGTTGCGTGAGCCCTGAGGTGTTTGCATTTCTTGTCATTTTACTGGCTCAGGGGGGTCCAAGTAACACTCACCCCACTGTACCCCAAAATCTCATCTCCTGGACCTTCTGACTCTAGAGCTGAGTCTGACTTGTCTTGAACCAGGTTACCTAGACTCCTTTCCCAGTTGGTTCTTGTCAAAGTCCCTTGTGTACTTTTTTTGTTTTTTAGTAGAGACAGGGTCTCACTTTTGCTCAGGCTGGTCTTGAACTCCTGAGCACAAGCAATCCATCTGCCTCAGCCTCCCAGACCTCATGGACTTTTTTATGGTTCACAAAATCTACAGTGGAGTCACATCCTGTTCTCATTTAACTTAGGTGAATTTGTCTGCACACACTTGGCTGGGCATCCTTCAGGACTGCTCACTGTGTCACACACCGTCAGCAGTTGCATGCAATCCAGCCTCAATCTGAGCTAACATTTATATAGTGCTTACTGTGTACCAGGCACTGTTCTGAATGCTCTGCATGTGTTAACGCGTGATACAACTTTCCCACGAGGTGGATACTGTTTGAATGCCTCTTTTCTCGTAGAGGAAAGAAAGGCAGGAAGGTTTAGTGAGACCTCCACAGCCAGCCCGGGTTCACAAAGCTAGTAAGTAGCAGCTGAGAGCTTCAAAGGCAGGTGGCTGGCTTCAGGGTATGCTCTTAATCCCCGTGGGATGTTGTCCTGTATGAATGCTGGCAAATACCTGTGAAAGAATGTGACTGACTTAAAGTGTTCCCCAACCTATGTAAAAGCAGCAAAATGCAGAGGTAGGAAGAATTACAGAGGACGCAAAGGAGAGAAGCCTGGGCAGAAGATGCTGAAAGGGGGAGAGATCCAAGAGGATAATGTAGCAAACATCCCCACGCCCCTTCTTTCCAGGCATCCATTGAATCCTCACAGTAACATGTGCAGGAGTATTGACCTGAGTGGTGCTTTACAGATGACAAAGCCAAGGGCACAGCGGTTAAGTAACTTGTCTATGTATACATAAAATGGCAGCACCAGGCGTTGAACCCAGGCAGTCTGGGACTAAGGAGGACCTTGCTCTCACCTGTTGGAACATGGAAGGGTGGAAGTTGGGAGAACAGCATGGGTGGCAAATGGGGGCAGAGACTGCCCGAGACACCACCCTCCTCTCCACCAGCAGAGCCACTCACTGTGGTGGGGAAGATTTCCTTCAACCCCAAGGATGTGCTGGGCCGTGGGGCAGGCGGGACTTTTGTTTTCCGGTGAGTGGTAACCAGGAGCCGGGTTGGGATGTGGCCCTCACAGCCCTCGTGGCCACTATCCCGGGGAAAGCCTTTCTTTCACAGACTCCCTGAGGTGGATCCGGATTGATGCCTGCTCCCCAGTTCCTGCTCTTTCTTTTTTCTGCTCTCTGACTGCCCCATCTCCCCTGCCTCTCAGGGGACAGTTTGAGGGGCGGGCAGTGGCTGTCAAGCGGCTCCTCCGAGAATGCTTTGGCCTGGTCCAGCGGGAGGTCCAGTTGCTGCAGGAGTCTGACCGGCACCCCAATGTGCTCCGCTACTTCTGCACCGAGCGGGGCCCCCAGTTCCACTACATAGCCCTGGAGCTCTGCCAGGCCTCCCTGCGGGAGGTGAGTTAGGGGTTCAGGGGTGTCCTGGGGAGGTCCTGGGCTGGAGAGTGATGCTATGCCCCTTGCTACTGCTCAGTATGTGGAAAACCCTGATGTGGACCGTGGGGGCCTGGAACCCAAGATGGTGCTGCAGCAGCTGACGTCGGGCCTGGCCCACCTGCACTCCTTACACATAGGTAAGGGCCTCCCACACACACCCTCAACCTCTACCATCCCCACACCAAGCAACCAGCTCCCTCTCTGCTCCCCTCCCACAGTACACCGGGATCTGAAGCCAGGCAACATCCTCATTGCTGGGCCTGACAGCTGGGGCCAAAGCAGGGTGGTCCTCTCAGACTTTGGCCTCTGCAAGAAGCTGCCTGCCGGCCACTGCAGCTTCAGCCTCCACTCCGGCATCCCAGGCACAGAGGGCTGGATGGCGCCTGAGCTCCTGAAGCTCCTGCCATCAGACAGCCCCGTGAGTCTTCTCATCAAGATGACCAGCCACACCACTGCCCGGGGCTACAGGGATCCCTCCCTGCCCCAGTTCTCCTTCTGCTGAGGCTCCCTGTCACTCATTCTGTGACCCTGACTACTGCTCTGAGCTTGTTTTTTCATCTGTAAATAGGGACAAATAATCTGTCCTTTCTTACCTAGAACAATGAGTAGACAGGATCTACTTTGCCACTCACAAGACATTAGACAACATCTGATGTTTTTGGTTGCTCTGACTTGGGAGGAAAGTGCTATTGACATCTGGTGGTTGGTGGTCAGGGTGCTGCTAAACGCCTCACAGTGCACAGGACAGGCCCCGACAATTCATAAAACGTCAGTAGTGCAGAGGTTGGCAAACCAAGAGCTAGAAAATGGTCTTCAGTCCTCACTATGCTTCACACTCCCTGGGAAAGAGACCCCACACCCAGTGGTTCTCACTTAATTAGCCAGGTGATTTTAATGTGGAATCATGTTCAACAACTACTGATCTCAAGGGTCTGGGGAGCATCAGATAAACTACAATAGTTGAAGCACAGATCAGTGAGACCCACAAGGACATTTGAGTCTGAGATCCCAGGATTATAGATGTTTGAGTCACAGTGTGTGGGTTAAAGCGGAAATTATGGAAAAATTTGACAGTAACACAAAAGGACAGTCTCTAGGCAAAGCTACCCCCACTCCTAAAGCAGAAAGGTAGAAGCTGTGACTTGGGGCCTAAGGACTAAATGCTAATGTCATGAGCATACATGGTTTTTTTTTTTTTTTAATTAGTGGCCAATATTTTATCATTTGGGACATTCCACATGAAAATCTGGATTTCTGGATTCTCTTTAAAAATCAGCTCTGCCCCCACTGCAGCGTCCTCTAGTGAGAACCAGCTGGAGCTAAGGACCAGCTGCCCTGAAGATAGGGGCCATGCCAAGTCACCACAAACCTCACCATAACCTCCTTGCACCTCCTGGCAACTTTACCCAGTTGTGTTTGTTACCTGCCTACACCCCACAAAAATGAAGCTTGGAAACCCAAGCTAGAAGCTCAGCCAGGGCAAAGGTCTGGGGTGAAACCCTTGGTCCCCTTTAATGGTGCATAGGGGTGGGGATCTACTGTAAGGAGATGCAGCCAAGGAAGCATCTTAAGCCAAACCCCGGCTGCCGTGTCAGCCCACAAGACGATTTAGCCAGCTCAGCTTCCTAGAGACAGATTTCCTTCTCACATCTGCCTCTCTCCCAGACCAGTGCAGTGGACATCTTCTCTGCAGGCTGCGTGTTCTACTACGTGCTTTCCAATGGCAGCCACCCCTTTGGAGAGAGTCTTTACCGCCAGGCAAACATCCTCGCAGGGGCTCCCTGTCTGGTTCACCTGGAGGAAGAGGCCCATGGTGAGGAGATCTGGCCCAGCAAAGAAGGGAGGAATGAGGGTGTGAGGCTGGGTCGGCCTGAAGCCAGCCCTCCTCTCGCACTCTCCAGACAAGGTCATTGCCCGGGACCTGGTTGAAGCCATGCTGAGCCCACGGCCACAGGCTCGGCCCTCTGTCCAGCAGATGCTGGCCCACCCCTTCTTTTGGAGCAGAGCCAAGCAACTCCAGTTTTTCCAGGTCAGAGGAAAATCTTAGAGGACTGGCCTCCAGAAGTCCCAAGTTTAGGTACTGGGCAACAAGGGGATGTCAGATTGCCTGGTCCAGGGAGCCTGGTTCCTTATCTAAACCAGGAAGGTTCCTGGTCCTAAACTCTGCCATCCTGGCACTCCCTGGTCCACTGTTACCAGCTTTGCCAGCCTTCCCTTCCCTGTCCCTTGTATAAGAATATACTCATTCCCTTCTTCCTGAGTTGTCACTCATGCTGTGCCCATGCTGATAGCCCATTCCATTGTGTGACCTTGAGCAAGTAACTTTGTGCCTCTGAGCCTGTTTTTTCATCTGTAGAATTGGGACAGCAATACCTGACTCACCAGAAGTTGGTGATAAATTATCTATAACATGGAGGTTGGTGGTAAATACCTGTAACATAGAGGCATGGCACCAAGAAGCCCCACTCCCCAAAAGGTGAAGAGCCTTATCATCCTAAACCACTCCCCAAAGCCACATCACACTCCTGGCCTTATGGCTCCAGTATTGGTCACAAGGCTCAGGAGCTCTGTGGGGTCCTAGGACGTCAGTGACTGGCTGGAAAAGGAGTCTGAGCAGGCGCCCCTAGTGAGGGCACTGGAGGCGGGAGGCTATGCGGTAGTCCAGAACAACTGGCACAAGCACATCTCCGTTCCACTGCAGACAGGTAAAGGCCATACTTAGGTGGGCCTGGGAGGCTGTGGGGAGCCCAGTGGGGACAGCTTCACCACTGATTTTCTGCCCACAGAACTGAGGCGGTTCCGGTCATATAAGGGGACATCAGTGCGAGACCTGCTCCGTGCTATGAGAAACAAGGTATGTTCTGGGGCCTGGGTGGGGTCTGGATCTTGACAAGGCCACAGCTGAGCCAGGCTCTCCGCTCTTCCCCCACCACCCAGAAGCACCACTACAGGGAGCTCCCGGCTGATGTGCAGGAGGTGCTGGGCCAAGTCCCTGACAGCTTTGTCCAGTATTTCACAACCCGCTTCCCACGGCTGTTGCTCCACACGCACCACGCTATGAGGAGCTGCGCCTCGGAGAGCCTCTTCCTGCCCTACTATCCGCCAGCCTCTGAGGCCAGCAAGTCTTGCCCAGGGACCGCTGGGAGCTGAGGTGGGCCAGCGGCCAGAGGCGGGCCAGCCAAGGAGTGGGGCTGAGGCTGGCTTTAGCAACAGAAAAGACTAGAAGAGGCCTGGCAGCTGGGCTACTAGAACAGAGACATGCCTAGAGCCCAGGCCCCAGGATGACCCCCTCAGAGAATACAAGAGGAAAGAGAAGATTCACATATGTTTAATGTATATAAAGCAAAGGAAGGACAATCCCAAATTCAATAGAAATATTCTGTACAATTCATATGGTGGGGTTGAGGGGGAAGGGAAAGAACCCACACCCGAACATGTACAAAAATAACTTATACACAGCAACCCCCACCTGCAAGGATGATGCAGCTCTTTGCCCAGCCCCCAGGGCTGGGGGACACATTACAAAAACAGCACTGCGGGCACTGACCAGTGCAGGCCCCAGTGCTGAGAGGAGTGGAGAGGGGCACGAGTTCAGGGTGCCTATGAAGAGGCCTTGAGGCGGTTGTTGGCTGAGCGTGAGCTCAGCAGCTTGTCCACCATGGTGCGGGCATAGCGAAGCCGGCTGGCCAGCTCCTTGCAGCAGCCATACTCCTCAAGGAGGCTCAGGCGATATGTGCGGAAATCACGCTTTTCATCAATGTATGTCACAGCTGCCATCAGTGGGCACAGGATGAGTTTCGTATGGTCCTGTAAGGGATGGAGGGAGGGGAATGAAGTCCTCCAATTCCAGCCCTTCCTACTGCCTGCTGCTGCAGACAGGTACCCATACCTCCCACCCCAACTCTCTCCTGCCCCCTGGTCACCTCCAGCTCACCTGGAAGAAGTTGATCTGTACACTGCCGTTACTGAGGTGCAGGATGATGGCGCTGCGGGTGCGGAACCAGGTACGCAGATAGGGCAGCCGGGCTAGCTCATCGCCTTCCCGTGGCGTGATGTTGGCACCCGCCTTTAGCAAGTGTTCACTCATATAATTCCGGAAATACTTAAGGAGGGTGATCTGGTTGAAAGTGAGGAAGGTATTTTAGAATTAGAGTCTGACCCATGGCATAATCCCTACACCCAGCAACACCTTGCCCTATGGAGCAGCTAGGACTTACCTTCTTCAACAAAGAGTTGGGATGGGAACTCACAGTGAGGTAAGACTCAGCACCATCACGCTCTATGTACTGCAAGCTGTCACCATCATTGTAGAGGATGAGGCGTGTCGAGTCATTGAAGAGCACCCCCACACTGTTGTCACACAGCTGGTACCCTAGGGATGGGTGGAGGGAGACTTCAGACAGGGGGAGGAGGAAGTGGGAGAAGCACTGGGATGGAGACAGGAGAGTGCCGAGAAGTGACAACCTGGGAGCCAAAAAAGGCAAGCCTGTAACAACTGAAGAGGCACTTGGCCACACCCAGGCCACCCACCCTCTCTGGAAGAAACCTACCGAGGCCATACTTGTCGGAATAGTCCACCCACTTGCTGACCCAGAAGATGGGGATGCAGGCAGGATCCTCAGCCTCCTCTGAGACAGAAACAGACAGACAAGTCATCAGGTCCAGCCTCCTCCCCTCTGGCCCACTCATATGGCCCACACCAGGGGCGCCTACTGGGCATCCTACCTTAGGCTCAGCTAAGAGGTCCAAGACTCCAGAAAAGAGCAAAGCAAGGTCTCTGCTGACAGGCTCAGAGAAGCAGCAGCACAGACATTTAAGCAGAAATTTATAGCACTGTGCACCAAATTCCACTCACTCTTTCATTCAGCTGACCCATTTATTAAAGGCCTACCGTGTGCCCAGCATTGTTGAAGGTACAGGGAATGAGAGACAAAAATCTCAGCCTTCACAAAGCTTATACTGAAGTTTGGGGACAAAGACTTATCAAAATAAGTATAGACGAGATATGAAAGTCACTGCTGTCATGGTAAGAGTCAGCAGCTGGTATTATCTAGTTTTCCAGGTTGGAGTGATTAAGAAAATGTAAGAAGGGCGGCACCTGTGGCTCAGTGAGTGGGGTGCCGGCCACAGCCAAACTGCAACAAAAAAAATAGCTGAGTATTGTGGCGGGCGCCTGTAGTCCCAGTTACTGAGGAAGGAGGCTGAGGCAAGAGAATTGCCTAAGCCCAAGAGCTGGAGGTTGCTGTGAGCTGTGATGCCACAGCACTCTATCAAAGGTGACGAAGTGAGACTCTGTCTCTTAAAAAAAAGAAACTGTAAGAAGATAGCCAATTCCAAATACACTAAAATTGTTATGTTCAGGGCATACAACAAACCTCTTATTTTACATACAATAAGCAAAGGAGATACCGGGCAATGCTGGGTGAGAAGTGTTATGGTAACTACGGAGCAGGTGAGGGGGATAAGAAGTGCTAACAGAGGGGCCAGCAAGATGCTCCTAGAGGTTACATAGGAGCAGACATTTGAAGGAGGCGAGAGTGTGAGCCCCACAGAGGTCTAGAGGAAGTGCATTCCAGGGGAGGAAGCAGAAGGGGCAAAAGTCCTGAAGCTGGAGCACATTTGGGTCTGCTGTTTCAAGAGTCTTGAAGGACCAATATGAATTTACTGAGCAGAAGCAGCAGCATCTACAAATGTATGAAGGTGGCACATTGAGGTGCTAGAGTAAAGTAAAAAGAGACAGATCAGAAAAATAAGGCAGGAGCCAAGCCTTGGATGTCAGACTAACTCATATGGATTTTGATTTACAGGAAATGGGGGAACCAAAGGTATTATGGAGTCAGAGCCTAGACAAGTCATTAACACTCTGTGGGCTGAGACTTCTCTGCCTTGTCCAGATGCCCCAGGCAAACCTCCCCTGCCTAGGCCCTGACAGCACCTACCTTGCCTCACCAGCCCTCGCTCAGAGGGTTTAGAAGCATTGACACTGTGTAGCTGCTGTAGCAAGTCACTGAGGTGGCAGTCGACCACCTCACCTGTCTCTCGAACCACTGGTTCCTCTTTCTCCCGGGGTCGCTCAGGCAGGGGGTTCTCCATGCCTAGGAAGGTGACAGTATCTTTAGCTAAGCACAAAAACAGGGCTAGAGAAGGGCACAGCACTCCTTGTCAGAGAAAAACTCAGCTACCACTGAGACTTCTCTTTTTGGGAAACTGAGTCAGTGCAGAGTTATCAGAGCAGCAGCTGCCATGCTCATGTGACAGGTGCATGGTACAGACTGTGAGGCCACAGAGCTTCATACACTTAAGCCTCTGACCTAAGGTCCTGGCCCTACAGAATACAACTGGCCACTCAGGGAAAAAGCTTGAAGCCACTAGCAGCTCAGAGATGCCCAGCTTTAAGCAAAGAATTAAAAAAATCTTCAGCATCAAGAAAATGGAGAGGAAAGAGTAATCATAGATCATCAGCGGGATGAATTTAGTAGGCATTTAAATGAAAACCTGAGAGAGATTTTTCTTCCCTAAAATATGCTTTACAGGCTTACATATAACCAAAGTGAGTCTGAAAAGATATGATAAAATTCTAACATTGGTTGCCTTTGGGCAGTAGATGAATAGATACCTTTATTGTTCTGATGGTTAAATGTTTAATCCTTTTCCCCCTACCAACATGTGTTAATTCCCCTTTTTTTGTGTGTGTGTGTGTGGTTTTGGGCAGGGGCTGGTTTGAACCCGCCACCTCCGGCATATGGAACCAGCGCCCTACTCCTTGAGCCACAGGTGCCGCCCATATTTCCCCTTATATAATATGAAGTATGTCTTAAAATAAGTTTTCAGTTCAAAAAAAACTATGTGAAATAATAAGGAATTAAGAATTTGCTTTAAAAACTCTAGCAGAAGTAGGGAAAATTGAAATAGATAAAATATGTCTCACCAAATGCCGATAATTATTGAAAATGGACGAATATATATGGATTCATCATACAGTTCTATTGTGGGGCACGTTTGAAAATTACCATAATAAGTTGTTTTTTTTTTTAGAGACAGAGTCTCACTTTATCACCCCCAGTAGAGTGCTGTGGCATCACAGCTCACAGCAACCTCCAATTCCTAGGCTTAGGCGATTCTCTTGCCTCAGCCTCCCGAGTAGCTGGGACTACAGGCACCCGGCTATTTTTTTGTTGCAGTTTGGCTGGGGCCGGGTTCGAACCTGCCACCCTTGGTATATGGAGCCGGCACCCTAATCACTGAGCCACAGGCGCCACCCCCATAAGTTTTTAAAATACTGTATATTCAAAGATTAAAACCAAAAGAAAACAAAGTGATCCTTAAAATAATAGTATTACATGATAGCTCAAAGAATAAAATATCCATGAATCCATTACTGACATAAATAAATAAATGGGACAGAAAGGACAACTCTTCCTTACAGAAGAATTCCAATTAGTAAATGCAAAAGAGTAAGGAAAAGAGAAAATCTGCCAGTAGAACACCACTGTAATAACTGCTACAAGGCCCACCCAGAGATGCTGAAATTAGTGGGCAACAGTTTGAGAAGAAATTAAGATAGCATCAAAGTAGTTCCCCACAAGATATTTACTATTTACAGACAGAAAAATAACAATTCTGCAGAGGAGAAATCTAGCATATATCACCTTAAACAAGTGATTGAGATTAATATCACCAATAAAAAGAAAAAACATGTACCCTGATGTGATGCACCAAGATGGGCACACTTCTGTATTATTCTTGTCGAAAATGCAGAACTTCACTGTAATCATGAGGAAATACCAAAAGACATTCCAGAAATTGACTTCCCAGTGCTCTCCAAAAACGTCAAGGTCATGAAAGGCAGCACTATCATAGGTAGAGGTAACTAAGGATACTTGATACCTAAATGCCACTTGGGGTCCTAAATGAGATCCTGGCACAGAAAAAGGGAAATAGTGAAAAATTCAGGTATACTAATGTAAGGAAACAAGATTTTCGGTTTAAGGAAAAAGAAATAAAAGCATTAGAAAACCAAAGAAGTAAAAATCTGTTAATATGTCTGAATCAGACACTAAAAACTACCAAAGAAAAGCAGTAACTCTACAGTGGAAAAGAAGATTGCTATAAAACAAACTGTATCAACATTAAAGCTCCTAAACTTGATAATTGTGTCATGTACTGTAGTTATGTAAAAGCATCTTTGTTTTAGAAAATATACACAAAAGTATTAAGAGTAAAGGACAGAATGCATACAACTTACTCTCAAAAGTTTCAGAAAAATATATAGAGAGACTGATAAACATTTTTAAAAAAGTGATTCAGAAATATCAGGCTTGGTACCTGTAGCTCAGCGGCTAGGGCACCGGGCACATACAAGGGCTGGCAGGTTTGAACCAACCTGGGCCTGCCAAACAATGACAACCAACACCACAACAAAAATAGTCGGGTGTTGGGGCAGGAGCCTGTAGTCCCAGCTACTTGGGAAACTGAGACAAGAGAATTGTTTAAGCCCAAGAGTTTGAAGTTGCTGTGAGCTGTGATGCCACAGCACTCTACCAAGAGCTCACATAGTAAGACTCTGTCTCGAAGAAAAAAAAAAAAAAAAGAAATATCATAAATGCAAGGTTTTACCCTAACCTCCAAACATGTTATTTCCTAATTCTGTCCTCTAAAGAGATCTAAAAGCAATGGCAACTAAGTGATGACATGTGGTTTTATAGTTTTATAAGAAAATGTCTTTTTTAAGAGATACACTCTGAAACTTATAGGGCTAAAATGGCAAGCCACCTGGGAGTAATTTTTAATACTTTAAAGCAATAAAAAAATGATAAATGAAGCAATGTGATAAAAATCTTGATAATTATCGAATCTGGTGGGAATGAGAGGGTGTATATTGCATTATGTTCATGTGTCTATTTGAAAATGTTATTTTTTTCAATGAACTATGTAAGAATGATATCAGGAATTTTTAATTTCAGGCTTTGGCATTCAGTCCATTTTCTTCTTGGGCCCAGTGGGTTTATCCAGCCATGCTAAAGTCTGTTTCCTGACAGAGCTGAGCTACAGAAGAGCATGGGAACAATGGATTTAAGGAGAGGCCTATCTTCCTCCACACCTGAGCTCTGAGGGCCGGAGAGGAAGCTGCACACTCCTAAAGCCTGGGCTTTCTTGGGCTCTACTGTCTTGCCCCTTGTCTTACCTTTATTGAGGACTGTGAGAGGTTTCCGGCTGCTGGGGTCCAGGGTGCTGGGAGCAATGGAAAACCTCGGTGGAATGGTGAGACAGGTGATGGGAAGACGGGCAGGGATGTAGCCAGAAGTAAAGAACTCATCGTTAAGCAGCTCATTAATGGTTGGGCGGGCAGTGGGATCTGTCTGAAGCATCTTCTGGATAAGGGAGGCGGCCACAGGATTGATGTGCTAGGGCAAAGAGCCATAAGCAGGACATGAGGGGGACCCTGAGGATGGGACTGCCAGCCATCAGTCCACATGCAGCCCTCTGGTCTCAAATGTGCCACAGGTTCCGTGATTCAGAACTTGGTTCTATGGCAAGTTCTTCACTATTGGCTTTACTCAGTGTTGCTGAGAAGAGTCAGTGGGCTACGGTCTAGCACAGGTCAGATGCATGATAACAGCCCAGCATTAACTCTGCACTTACAACATGCAAAAAATAAGCCTTTTAAGCATTTCCTGTGTTTAACTCACTTAACTCATTAAAATATCTAAGGATAGAGATCTCTATTTTCATCACTTTTTTGGCAGATGAGGAAACTGAGGCATAGAGTGAATGCCTTGTCTACTCAGCTTGAGCCATTCCATGCTCTGTCTCTCTGACAGAGAACTAACCCCTTTGTAACAGAATTACTACATCTGTCCTTATGATGATAGGCTTTAGCCAGCACATTACGCTGCCAAGTGGCCCTGTATTAGTTAGGCTCCTGTAGGAACCAGCTATTCTTTTAAATGCATTTATGCCAGTACTTGTGAAAATGCCTACCACTCTCATATTGGTAAGGCCTTGAATTCACAGTGTTCATGATTCTTTGAGTGCTTATTGTATGCAAGACACTCTGTGAGGTGCTCTGAAGCAGGAACACCATTATAGATGGGAAAATGGTTCAGAAGATTTGGGCCATTTGTCCAACGTGATCTGGCTGCTAACTGGCAGAGCCCACTTGAATTAAGACAGTCCATTTCGAAAGCTGAAGCACTTCTGCTTGCCTCCTACTCCCTCCTCTGCTCTTTTCTTTTTTACAAATTTGGAGTTATCTATCTATCCAATCTCTCATAATCTGCAAACTCTCCCCTTAGAAAAAATGCTGTGTGCACACATATGTCAAGTCCTGTATGCAATTTCGGACACAGGTCCTCTAAAGTTCTGTGGTTACCCCAGGGTGGGATTGATCTATCTCTATCCCCAGGATATAGCTGGGCTCAGTAAATAGCTTTTGGGAGGAAAACCGATTAAAACTTAAAGTGCTGTTAGTCACCTTGGGAATACTGTATTCATTCTTCTTGATCCGGAGGTAGGTCTCTTTTAGGCAAGAAGTCTCAAAAGGTGGTTTGCCCACTAACAAGGTATACCTGTAAGCACAAGGTGGGGTTTGGCTCAAGGATCCCAGCCAAAATCCAGACACAGGAGGAATCATGGCACAGCCAGAACCAAGGCCAGGCATCGATGGATATCCACTCTGACTCTGGGGCCCCTGAAAATAACCCCCAAGTCCACTTAGCAGCCACAGGAGCCAGGATACTGCTTGGAATAAGCCCTCAGTAAAGTGAAAAAAAAAAAAAAAAAAAAAAAACAAACAGGATTCTTTCTTTCTTTTTAAAGACCAGGATTCTTAAAGACCAGTGATTTTCAACTACAGCAGGTAGTAATCAGGCACTCTGTGCAAGGGCCTCACAGGCTGTTGGCCATACACACCAGGGTAAAGTGGGTGGGCTTCCTGTTCTATCGAAGCAGCTCCATGTTTAACACTTCTGTATGTAAGGCTTAAAATTTCATTTGAAGAAAGCTCCATTAGAAAAACCCGTGAAAGCCATTGGTACAACTCACTTCTAACTCCCCACTACCTAGGCCAAAAACAAAAAAATATCTGAAAGGGCCAAAGCCTCTGACTACCACCAACCCCTTCTGATGGTCTCGATCCACACTGATCACAGGCACCTCAGGCTGCCAGCCATACCTCCTGCCTAATTCCTCACACGCAATACAGGTGAATGTTTCTAAAACTCTACTACATATGGGAATCACCCAGGGATCTTATTAAAAATCCAGATTCTAATCCAATAATTGGTCTGGGTTTTGAGATTTTGTACTTCTAACAGGTTCCCAGGTAGATGACACTGGTCTGTAGACAACTCTAGCAAGGGGGCTAAAGCAAGGTCGTAGAGCTCTTTCCTTTCCCTTCTCTGGCCCCATAGCTGATGCTGCAGGAACATGACAGGATATACCAGAGTGACAAGGAAAGATATGGAACTTAGGCTGTGTTTGGGGGCAACCTATCCTCTGGAGCAGCCTTTCTGTAAGGCAGAAAGGTCAGCCAGATAAGATGTCCCAAAGGGCCCTGCTGAGGCTGAGCAGGTCCTAAGTCAACTCCCAACTTACATGATGCACCCAATGGACCACACATCCACCTCGAAACTGTGCCCTTTCTTGCTCAGCACCTCAGGAGCTATGTAATTAGGAGTCCCACACAGGGTCTTCTTCCGCTCCCCATCATATTCGACTTTGGTTGCCAGTCCAAAATCCCCTGGGACAGAGGGAGGAACAGTGGGTACTCAGATGCCAGTCTCTGCCATCTGTCAATGCAGACAGCTGGTTCAGGTTTGACCATCATTTGATCCTACAAGCCTCTGCTCCTGGTATGCAGCATGGCTTGCCCAGGAATTCTCCCACCACACTGCCCCAGGGAGGTGCCTCCAGTGACCCTTCTCATCCCTCCCCTTAGAAAGGAGGGAGGGCTTTGCTCCTAAAAGGAAATTGACAGGAATGACAAAACTCAAATGGCCTCAAAGATCAACCAAGTAACCTCCAATACCGCTACTTGGCAGGTCTGTGAAGACATTGTAATAGGGAAGGATGGGCGACTGTGGCTTCCTGTATTGCTGGAGCTTCCAAATGTTTAAAAGGAGTTCCAAATCCAAATTTTCATGTCAAGCCTCCCAATTTAAAAAAATGGGAAAAAATTCAAATTCTTTTTTTAAAACACTGCAGTTGGGGCACAAAAATAATGCATCTGCAGGCAAGATACTGGCTTGTGGGTTGTTTTAGGTTTTTGGACTAATGAGAATTCTAGAGGTAACCGACAGCCCAGACTTCCATCATCCTCTTTCTTCTCCTTGTCGCCTTCCTATTTCCTTTCTCCCAGCTTCCTCCAAGTTCCTACTCTTGTGGGGTTAAGCACCTCTGCAGGCCCAGCCTCACCTATTTTCACTTCAAGGTCTTCATTCAGGAAGAGGTTGCCCAGCTTAAGGTCCCGGTGAATAACTCGGTTTCGGTGCAAGTATTGGCAGCCAAGGACGATTTGCCTCAGGTAGTATCTGGCCTCAGGCTCAGTCAGGGCTTTCCTCCTCTTGTGCAGCTCCAGGAGAGACTAGGGGGTGAAGAGGAGAGAGCAGGAGCAATGGGGAGGCAGTACTGAGGCCCATTGGGGAAGAAGGAGAGTTACTAACTAAAGGCAACCCCAGGGCTGGACCCTGGGCCCCCAGAGGGGTTGAAGAAGGGGTTCTGTCAGGTTTCTCTTCTTCCCTGACCTCCTGCCTCCAATTCATTTTCCAGGACAACTAGGATCTAGAGCCTGCCCTAACACTGGCCACAGCCATTCCCCCCACTGCCTCTCCTAAATGTCTCTCCCTTGCCTAGGATTCAAGAGTCCCCAGGATCCCCTCCACGGATTCCACCCAGCAGCAGATCCCTTTCCTGACTCCTCTCTCCCCGGGAAGACGAAGGCAGGCTCCAAGCACTCCTCCCAAACCCACTCCGAAGTTCGGAGTCCCCCCTATCCTGGGACTCTTCTGGCTCTGCACTCCTGGACTGCCAGTATCCGCCACCAACACCTTACGTGTAGGAGCCGACGTCCCTGGTAGCAACATGACTCAGATTCCACTTAACTGGAATCTCTTCCCCTATAAATTTCAAGCACCCCTTAGCAGAGACCTTTTCCATCCCCAGCTGGAGGTTTCCAGCTCTGGCAGCTCCAACTCCAAGTACCCCTTTCCCAAGCAGTTTTTCCCAGCACCTCCGGGTCCAGGTGCCTCAACTCCGGCTCCCCAAGCAGCTCCAGTCCTCCTGCAGCAGCACTCACCCTCCTGCGACAGAGCTCCAACACCACGAACACGAAGTCGTTGTCCTCGAAAAAGCCGTGAAAGCCTACAACGTGCTGATGGGCGAGGCTGCGGTGAATGGAAATCTCCATGGACATCTTCTCCTTCTGGTGCGGCTTCAGCAGCAGAGACTTAGGCACGATCTTGCCTGCGAATACCTCCTTGGTGTCAGCATCCGAGATTTCAAAACACTTGGCGAAGCCGCCCTTGCCCAAAAAGCGGCCCCGCACATAGCGCCGCCGGCTGCGTTGGTCCACTAGGACCTCCGGGATCTCTTTCACTGGAGGAGCTGCCGCCGGCGCCCCAGGAGCTGCAGCGCCAGGGACCCCGGCTTTCCCAGGGTCGGCCGGTGCCCGTGCCAGCTTCCCTGCAGTCGCCGCTGCACTCATGCTCCCGGAGTTGCTCGGCAGACCTGGCAGGGTGGGAGCAGAAGCGTCGCACAGTTCCTCTCCTCCCCGAATTCAAACGCGGTGCTGGGAACGTTACAGAAGCCTGCGCGCCACTGATTGGCCGCGGGGATTTAAAATCCAAACCCGCCCGCCGCGCGGCACCATGGGAGCGCTCTACCCCGCAGCCGCCTTTAAACTCAGAGCCAGCCGGGGGAAAAATTTGATTGACAGGGGCGCGCCGACCGCAGACACGTGGGATATCCTGGGAAACCATGCCTGGCGTAGGGATGCCGAGCCCCAGCCCCAGGAGAGGGCGAATTCGTTCAGGGTTTCTCCCTCTCTAGGCCAGCCGGCGAAGCTCCAGCAGTTCACAGGCACCTACTCCAGGAAGCTTTTCCTAGTACCTCCTCCTATCCCCGCCCCACCTTCTAGAATATAAACTCTTAAGAGTAACGACCTGGCAGAGCCAACAAGAAACTTAGGAGAGCCTTAGCACTCGCCTTGATGGTAAAGGCCATCAGCTCTCTGCCACGCCACCCTAAGCAAACTAAAATCTAAGTAAAAACAGGATCCTTGCCAGACAAACGCAGTTTCACGGCAAGTCCCCGTTCCCTTTTGTATTATAGGGCTCCGCAGCATCACGATCACCTGGGAGCTTGTTAGAAAGGAATAGGCAGGCGGCGCCTGTGGCACAAAGGAGTAGGTCGCCAGCCCTATATGCTGGAGGTGGCGGGTTCAAACCCAGCCTCGTCCAAGAAAGAAAGGCATGGGCAAATGTTCAGGCCCCCCTCCACAACCCCTAGTCAGAATCTGCCTTTCAACGAGCCTGTTCAGGTGATTCCTACACATACTGAACTTTGAGAAACACTGTACCAAAGTCTCCCATGATACAACAAAGCTGTCTGGCCTGCCGCTGCTGTATTATATTTCCCACTGACTATTTTAAAATAAAGTTTTTGGTAAGAGGCAGGGTTAAGTGGAAGAATGCCTAACAAACTGACAAGTCATGTGTCCTGCTGGACAACAAACTTGTCCTGTGGGAGTGTTTTGTTTGGGCTCCCACTTTTTAAAATTGGAATTCATTTATATGACTTAAAAAGAGGGCGCACATAAAACTTCAGGTTTGTGGCTTGTCCTAGAAAAAAACCAGAAGCTCTGGCAGCAACTTTGTTTGCCACAGTTCCTAACTACCCTTCGTTGCCCATTTACCTGTCTGACTTCTCTGTAGGTACTTGAGTGGCAACCCTGGAATGACCAAATACCCAAATCAGAAGCTCTTTCTCTGTGCCTCCTTAGTACCCTATGAGGTCCTTGATGGAGCCCAGCAAAAATCAGCCATATTGTAAGCATCCTTCATCTGCCTCCCAATTAAACTGACAATTTGTCAATGATGCTGTCCTTTCCACCCATGTCCCAAGCTTCTAGTGTAATGCTTAGTAAAAGGAGGTATTACTAAAATGTTTGCTGAAAGGCAAATTTTAATAAGTTATTTTCTATTCACATGGTATAAATGCTATTTTAACTTTTTATTGAAATTTGATATATTTACACAAAAAATATACATATCATACATAATTGTACTGTTCAATGAATTTTCACAAACCGAATTCTCTCATTGTAAACAGCACCCAGACTGAGAAAGAGAACACTACCAACACCCCGTAAGTCTCCTTTGTGCCTGCCATGTTGGGGGTACCCAATGCCACCTCCCAATATGAAGATCCACTAAGAGACTCAAAACCTAGCATATAGTCATACTCGTAGCTATATTTTATTACAGTGAAAGGCTATGAAGCAAAATCAGCAAAGGAAAAAGGCATGAGGGCCAAACCAGAAAAAAACAAGCAGAAGCCTCTTAGAGTCCTCCTCCCAGTGGAGTCACACAGGACACACTTAATTCCCCCAGCAATGAGTTATAACAGCTCATGTGAAATGTGTACCACAGAAGCTTGATAGAGACTCAGAGCCCAAGGTTTTTATTGGCATTGGTCATATCATCCTCTAATGCATACCAAAATCCCAGACTCCCAGAAGGAGTTTAGGAGTTTATGCCAGTGTCTAGCATAAACTGCATTGTTTGCATGAACAGTTAGGGCCCAGTAAGCCACCCTCATCATTTAGGCAGGCATGGGTGTCCAACCTTTTTTCTTTTTCTGCCATACATTGGAAAAATAAAAGTTGACTTGGGTACACATTAAATACACAAACACTAATGAAAGCTGATGAAAAAAAGAAAAGGTCTATGCATACTTTTTACAATATTCGACACCACAGATAAGTAAAACAGTCCTCAAATAATTTTCATGCGACCCAGAGGCTGCACTTTGGACACTCCTAAATTTTAGGGGATGGTGAGAACCCTCCTGAAATCCATGCTCCTAGATGCTAGTTACGGGCTATCCTTGGAAACAGGTTTTTCTAAGGAGAGTAGTCATAAGCCTGCTGTATTGTCTCTTTTCTGCACCGTCTACCTCCTTGCCAAAGTTTCTTTACAGCAAAATTATTGCCAGTAGGACCCCATGCAAAAATGTAAGACCAACTTGCAGTATGGAGGTTCTCCTATTGGAGGTCTTGGATTATTCTGTTCTACCTATTGGAGGTCTTGGATTAATCCAGTTAAAATAAATCCCATTAACCATAAAAGTCTATCTTAGAAAACCAGGTGGCTTTCTCCTTAAGTTTCTGTATGGACATTTTTTACCTGACTCTGAGGCATCAATTCAGAGATAGCACAACTCTGGCCAATAAGCTGAAGCAGGGCTGAGGCAGTGTCATGATAGGTAAGATCACATATAAAAGTGTAGTCCTAGGGAATAGGTGGTACCCCTGAAAAAAGAATATGCAATGTTAGAGCACCCCAAGCAGGACAAGCATTCGTCAGGCAGTATAGGTTAACAAGATCCTAATGTGGCCTCCAACCAGAAGGCCTCCTGCCCTGATGTTTCAATCCCATTTGAAAACTCCCTGGAATCCTTGCCTTCTGAGGGACTGTCTAAAGGCAGTTAAGTTCCTAACAGTTCTGCTTGTTAATGATACAAATTTAGCCATTTCACAAGTGTGGATGACATATGAAGCTCTTCTTAAAAAATGATGGAGCTGGGCCTCCCTTTGTTGTCAATCTGAACTCAAAGCACTCAGAGCCTGGGAAGGCAGCACTGGAAATTCTCTCACCTTCAGGAAGCAGACCCTCCCAGGAATAGCTGTGAAGAACAAAGATCAAACCTCCCAAGATACCAGGTTTTAATTTTTTCTCCAATATTCCAAAATCAGTGTGCCTCATTCTACAGTCTTAATTTTTCATTTTTTTCAATTATCTTTTTTTTTTTGAGACAGATTCTCACTATTGCCCAGGCTAGTGTGATATCATAGTTCATAGCAACCTCAGACTGTGGGCTCAAACTCCTGCCTCAGCCTCCCAAGTAGCTGGGACTACAGGTGCCTGCCACAACACTTGGCTAGTTTTTCTATTTTTAGTAGGGACGGGGTCTCGCTCTTGTTCAGGCTGGTCTCCAACTCCAGAGCTCAAGCAATCCACCTGCCTCAGCCTCCCAGAGTGCTAGGATTACAGGCGTGAACAATTGCATGGGCACTCAATCATCTCTTACTCTTATCCAGGGCTTTCATCTGGAAGAGTTGTATGCAAGAGGCACAAAAGCATTTTTACAGATAAACATTTTCATACAACTTAACCAGAAAGATACATTCAGGAATTGGTAATGATATATTATAGGCTGAATTGTGTCCCCTCCAAATTCGTATGTTGAAGCACTAACCAAAAGTACCTCAGAATGTGACCCTTTAAAAGAGGTGATTAAATTAAAATGGTTTTTGTTGGGGTTTTTTGGGCAGTTTTTGGCTGGGGCTGAGTTTGAACCTGCCACCTCCAGCATATGGGATCAGCACCCTACTCCTTTGAGCCACAGGTGCTGCCTGGTTTTGTTTAGTTTTTTTAAAGGCAAGCCCTAATCCAATATGACTTGCGCCCTCATAAAAAAGCCAAAAAAAAAGAGAGAGAGAAGAAATTAGGACACAGACACACTGACAAAGAAACCACGCAAGGACACAGCAAGAAGTCAGCCATCTGCAACCCAGGGAGAGAGGCCTCAGGAGAAACTAAACCTGCCACCTTGCTCTTGAGTTCCTCCAGAACTGTAAGAAAATAAATGTCTATTATTGGTTAAGCCATTCAGTTTGTGGTACTTTGTTACGGTAGCCTTAGAAAACTAATAAAGGATAAAAATCCTGAATTCTCAAGAATTTCAAAATGGGTTGATACAACTTTCTATCCCTGATTACTTAGTGAGCAGCCTAGAAAACAAATCCTTTTTGGGAGACAGCTACATTTTAATTATCAACCTACCTTACGAAGGTGTGTGTACTGGGAGGAAAGTGAAGGAAGTAGAAGAAGGCTCTCAGTCCATTGTTGCAAACTGCAACTAATCCAGAAAGCTGAACACAAAGAGTCAATAGCAGCAATGTTAATAAGCCCCAGTGATGGTCCAGAGTCGGATCTGTCAAAAATAGGAGGGGACCTGTGATGTGCCCTTTTTCACCCTGAAGCTTTAGGCAAGAATTACAAAACAATTAGCCTCCACAAGAGAGACAAAAGCGCCCATCAGCAGTTTAGATGGTCTAATTAGAGAAGGAACCCTTTCCTGTGGACATTTGTGTGACCCAAATGGTCCAGCCAGGTTCCAGGATATTTTCATAGTTTAGAGCTCCACAGAAGGGATTCTCCAACAGCCCAAGAGTCTGAGTCTGTTCACCGAGCTTCTGTCTGTTTTCAGTGCAGCAAAGTTCCTGCTGACAAAGTTCCGAAGTGGAGGAGTACGTTCCAAGTTGGAGTCAGGTTCAGGTAATCAGGATGTATTCAGATTCTAAACAAGCCAGTTGCTTTTCTTCAGTGACACCAAAGGTATGCTGCCGTGCTAGACAGCTGTGGTCCAAGTGCAAGTGACATATAGGAATTGAGAAAACCTGTCTTGTCAGTCTTAGAGTCCAGACTGACCCACTCAAAAATGTGCACATCAGCCTCTAAGGGTCTGATATTTGATTTAAACAAGGGCTCATTAGCAACTTTAACTACATTTTTAAATTCCAAATGTGTAGGTCCATAGAGTTGCTCTCTTTGCATGTTGCCTCCCTCTGCCCAGAGGCTCCAGTAGGCACAAATCATAGCAAAAATCATCAGTTACAGAGACTCGTCATAGTTCCAATAACCAAAGATTTTAAATTCCAACCCACCCATGGTGGCAAAAAGCAAGCAAGCTATATTTCCTTTCTTATTTTATTTTTGTGTAGCTTTCTTTGATTTGGATAATCCCTCTAGCATTTACAAAATTGCAAGCATATAACATTTTAAATCAATTTTACCAAATATTGAGATGTAACAGACAGAAAATGCAAAGCCATTTCAAAAAGATTTCCCTTTCTTCCCATTGCAAATTTATTCAAACCTCTAGCAGTAAATTCAACATTTACAGGGTTACCATACAAGCCTGTGATATTAGCTCTTTTTTGCACAGGCTGCTTTCTAGTAACAATTCCCCTAATGGTAGCCATACCATCAGGTATGGTTTTTAAGCAATGAGATAAACCAATAAAAATACTTTTCATTCATACATTCAAAGGTCTGTTGAGCACCCACTGTGTGTATGTTTTACTTATTTCTTCTAGAAACACTTATTAAAACATGAGGAAGCACTAAAGAAAATGTCCCTAATTCGCTCTTATCTTTTAGCAGCTGTTTTCATTTTTTTAATTCTCCTTTCTAGTCCTTGTCAACACAGAGTTTCTGTTTTACATAGCTGCAACTGTGGTATGTTAATCCAATTTATCTACATGGTATCTGTAATAATATCACTAACAGTGAACCCTTACTGAACATTTACTATGTGCCAGGCACAGGGCTAAGGCTAATCTGATCTCATTAACCTTGGATTACTTACTTATGGTTATGTAGCCAGGAGGTGGTAAAGCTTGAATTCCAACCCAACCCTGCTGACACCAACATATACCCACCTACATGCTGCCCCTTGGGCCTTCCCTGCTTGTTTTGCAAGCCCTCAATCCTAGACTCATGTGTTCACTTACTTGCTCACTCCCTCCCTACCAAAAGGCAATATGATCTATTAGTTAAACTCATGGACTAAAGAACCCTAGATTCAAATGCCAGCTCTTTCCCTTACCAGCTGTGTGACCTTGGGCAAGTTATTTAACCTCTCTGTGCCTCAACTTCCCTGTCTATAAAATGGAGATAATGGGGAGAATAGAAAATACAAGAGGCCCAGGAACTGAGAAAGTCTACCAGAGACTTTTTCATTCAGTGATAGTAATAACATTAACTATCATAACCATGTGTCTGGTAAGGTTTGAAGTGCTGTTCAAAGTGCTGGCCTGACTGCTTCCCCAGGCTCTCAGTAGGGGCATGATAAGTATTTGTTAAATAAATAAGTGAGTGGTGGTATATCTGTTTTCTCTATGCACGAGGTAGGGCATGTAACCTGGGCCCTACCTTCCTACAGCAAGCACATGTTCCAGAAAATACACAACCCCATTGACAGGAGCTTCAGAAGTGTTTTAGTGATCATAGACTTGTGGCATTTGGTCTAAGCTTGCAGGATATTTTGCTGAGACCTGGATCTTTTATTTGAAAATTTGTTGTTGTTTTTTTTGTTGTTTGTTTGTTTATCAGTCCCAGGTGAGGCACAAACTTGCCATCCCTGGTGTATGGGGCTGTCGTGCTAACCACTGAGCAACAGCCAGTTAAGAGACCTAGTTCTTTTAGAACCAGTCCTTGGGACACATTGTCTCAACACTGCCAGTACCATTTCAGGAGCTGTGCAACTTCATAGAAGCTACCACCATGGGATCATCCAGCTGGATCTGATTACCCATAGTGACCATCTAGGTTTGTTAGATTCCAGTTTGTCCTGCAGCATGACTGAGACCAGCCAGAACATGGCTGGGGAACACCCTCTGGGGTTCTCACCAGCCAGAACAGGATACTGAGAAAGGCCTCCCTAGCCACCAAGACCCCTATATAACTGATAAACTTCTAAGGACGTGTTGAATAGGAGTTATATTATCTGATAAATTTCAAGTCTGCCATCAAACAGATAGGTCAGTGACTAAGAAAGGAACTGAGACCTCAGGCCCTAAGTGAACTTGTTCATGCAGAAGTGACTAATTCAGAGGCCATTACAAACCCCAGCCAACCACAAGGTGTCTCGGTGCAGCCAAGCAAAACTAAATCAGACACTAGGAGGCTTACAAATCAATCATTCAACCCTGTTCCCGAACCAGGGATCCTGAAACATGAGGCTTATCTAGAGCTGGAGTGGGGTCTGAAGCCTGGGGAGGCTGGGGGAGAAGGGCTCATATCCAGGCAATCCATTCATTAACTATGTGCTGAATAACCCACAGGCACATGCCTGACTCCTCAGGGGCTTACAGGTAGTGGGGGCTCAGACAGGAACACAGATATATAACTAGAACTCTACCCAGAGACCCTCCCATAAGGTACTTTGGGGACCTAGGGAAATAAGCAATTCCAGACAGAAGACTACCCTCCATATAGCTCTTTATTAAACACCCACTTTGACCAAGCAACATCCTTCCTCTGTCTCCTAATCCTGGCCTAGATATCCCTTCAGTGATACCCTCAGAAGGTACTCTCAAGGCCAAGAGTACTTAGAGACTGGTAAGAGTCAACGAGGAGAGGGAGGAAAAGAAAAGACCTCAGGGAAAGGGAAGAGGCCTGAACTAGACACCTGACGATTGTTCCTGCGCAGCACCTTTCATCCCCTTCTGGATATATCACCCCCACCATATCCACCAGGCACCAGTTCAGGTGGATACATGGCGGGCCTAGCCACTCACTGTAGTCCACCTTTCTGTCACAGTGATTACTTGAGGCTGGGTACCTTCCTGGTCTGGACCAATGAGAACAAAATGTAGGGGTCTGTCAGCAAAGGGGACACTTTCCACCAATAATTGGAGCTGTGGGTTCACTCTATGAAGCCTGAGAATAAAGCCAACTCAAAGGAAAGTAGATTCAAATGCAGAGAGAGACAGGTCACTGATGTCACTGTTTTGAGTCCTGGGAAGTCCAATGGAGCCCTGGCCTTTTCAGCTACATAAGCCGATAAATCCCCCCTCTGGAAGGCAACTGGAGACTTTCTTTCTGCCCACTCTTCTGGGGGTATTCTGAGGACAAAAGGACTTTTTCTCTAGGGCTAAAAAGTAACTGGTGACATACTGTCCCTGGGGTGAGGGCCACCATGGAGACAGAGTCCAGCTGGCCTTTTCTAGGATACACACTGACTGTCAACACACTTCCTAACAATTTCAGCACATAATTATAGACTCATTCACTGTTTGTAGTAGCTATTGTTTTCGTCTTCCCAGCACACCTTGTTTTGTAATGGACTCTGCTATTCCCCACCATGGGCATACAAAGGAAACCCATGATGCAGAGTGGGTTAATCATATGGCTGAACACCCTTGGCCACAGTGATTGATCCCAAAGTACATGGGACTCACACCAAACCACTGAGAACTTTGAGATTTTCCAAATTAGAACTAGAAGGGAGAAAACACTTCACTCAGGGTCACCTAGCTGGGAGAATACAAGTTTGGAGCTTTGAGCTGTCATGTCCTCAAATGCACAGAGAAGGCCCACTGGCAGCAAAAGGGAAGCAAGCCAACACAGAGACCTGACCAGGTTTGCCTGCTATCTCCCAAGGTCTTTTCTTCCCCTCCCCTTCTTACTATTAGAACCTCCTTCCTCACAGTTTTGGCTACCCAACTAAGGACTAAATTTACAGCCTCCCTTATCAGTAAATATGGCCACATCATAAGACAGCAGGCACCTGGGTACCTAACGACATTGTGGAGCCACTGCACTTACCTGCCCGGAACCACCTGCCTATCTATCCCTGCGCTATTATGGGAGAGAGAAATAAACACGTCTTGTTGGAGCCACTGTATTTTGGTGGTCTCTCTGCTATAGCATCCCAGTCTTTATTAACACAAAGGTGAAAAACATATAAAAAACAAAAAGCCCTAAGGGGGTTTAAATCTTAGGACATAGTTCCTGCAATGACAATAAATTATTACTTACAGAGAACTTTCTAAGTGCCAAGAACTGTCCCCAGCACCTCATTTAATCCACCAACTCTCTTATTATTCCCACTGTGCAGCTTAAGATACCAAGGAACAGAGAGATTAAAAAACTTGCCCAAGGTTCACATTACATTGCTACTCAAGCTAGTCTTTTGCATGATGTGTTGTATAAGCCAATAAAACCCTTTTTTAGCCTAAACTGGTTCAAGCTGAATTACTGTCATTTGCAACAAAGTGTTCTAACTAGATTCTTGTCTTACCTAAAAATCTGTTTCCATTTAACTGGCCAGACCACAATTGCAGCACAATTGTAGCACAAAACTACAGGGCACACTGAGAGAAGACATGTTCTCAGAGGGGACACTAGGCTTTCTGCCTATGGCAGACATTGTTGGATGGTTCACCCAATATCCACTCCCAAGCCCCTTTTATCCTTGCCTGGCTGAAAAAGCAAAATACTCAACTTTCTTAGCTTTCTGTACAGCAAAGGCTGGCCAGATGATACAATTTTGGGCAATAAAAAGTATTACGACATGGAGAAATTCCAGCTTAGTGGTTAAAAGTATGGACTCTAGAGCCATATGCCCGGATTCACTCTCATTTTAAGATATATAAATTTACTTTACTTGGCAATTTATTTAACCACTATTTCTTGGGAATAATAACTATATCTACTTCATAGTAAAGTGTAAGAATTAAAGGAATTAACAAATGTACACAACTCAGAGGAGTATCTGGTACATGGTAAATGCTCTATAAATTGTTCACACTTGGTATTTTTTATCACCCATAAGTGCCAACATGGAATAATCTCTAAGATATATTAAGCAAAAGAAAAAAAGTGTAGAAGAACACATAGAGAATGCTCTCATTTGTATGAATAAAAAGAGGTTAGAGTGTACGCCTATATCTGCATGTGCACACAGACTATTTCCTGTAGAAATGAATAAAAACTATTCAGGAAACAGTTGTCTCCCTCCCATATTGGACTGGACTTTTGAAATCATACGCTTGAATTACTTTAAGATTTTTAAATAATGTTTGTTTTAAAAAGCTCAAAAAAAAAACCCTCACTTTTTCTTAACTTCAATTGTTCATCAAGGAAATGGACAGTCAGTTGCAGGAAGTGGCAAGCTAACATAGGCTGGATAAATCTGTTACATACGCTCTAGAAGCTTCCAAGAGGTTACCCTGGAGAAAGCCTAAATGCTGCCAATTCCAAAATTCACCTTTTTGGTGATACAAAAGAGAAAGGACCTGGGAAAGATGCCAGGACATGACAAAAAAAAAAAATTTACAACTATTATAGACTGCTGGTATGAGATAGGACACACAGCACATGGGTTCCAAGGGTGAGCTTGTCTCCTCTTTCTAGGGCAGAGCTAAAGAGCATAGACTGTGGGACCATACAGGCAAGGTGTGATTCGCCTCCTCACTGTACAGCGTGGACTAAGATTTTGGGTTTTTTTGTTTGTTTGTTTTTGCAGTTTTTGGCTGGGGCTGGGTTTGAACCCACAACCTCCACCTTATGGGGCTGGCGCCCTACCCCTTTGAGCCACAAGTGCTGCCCTAGGGTGGACTAAGTTATCTAATGTCTTGGAGTTTCCCCTCATCTGTGAAGTGGAAACATCCACCTGAGTTGGTATAGGAAATAAACTAGTGAATGTGAAGCCCACAGCACTGCACCAGGCATGCTAACGAAGTACCTGAAGAGTGGTGGCAACTGTCTCTAGAGGTGGAGAGTGATCATCTTCAAATGACTTGTGTCATGTGTCAATCTTCTAATGTATAAACATAAAAAAGTGACAAACCAGAAAGGAGTCTTAAATTGAACTAGTGGAGAGGATTACATATGGCTGTTTTTGCAAATTCCACAACTGGATATTAAGTAAAGATAGTTCCTGCTAAATTCTAACCTTCAAGGCTGTTATGCCCTATTCACTCACAGCAGATTGGAGCATTCATTAAGCAAGGCCAATCTTCGCAGCCCCTCATTTCTTAAACTTTCTTTGAAACCAAGAAGTCAGAGCAAAACTAGGAAGGGTTGTGCTATTGGCCAGAGGAGATGGTAAGAATGGCTTTGGCAACTTTATCTACTTCTTAGGGGTCTGTGCCCACAGACCATTTTAAAAGCTCCTCATGAATATATGTGATTGGGCTCAAAGTACAGATATTTTGGTCTGAACTGCGAGGTTTATGGCAAGTGCAGGATGTGTTGAATGGTTTTAAGCCAGGAAGCGAGTGTTTACAACTGCTATATCTTCAACGAAATCCACATGGGAGACTCTAACAAAGAACTTCACACAAGTAAAATCTGGGGTGCTGAGGTCCCCCTTTTTAGTGAAAGCTAAAAGCCCTGGATCAGAATGTTAGAAAGTCTTTTATTAACCCCTCTGGCACAGCTAAGATCATTTTGAGAAGAAGAAAAACATTAACTACCCTTTGCTTCAAGTTTTAATAGCCAACAGGAATCTAAGCACTGAAAAGTCACAAACACTTTTTCCCCAGGATTATGAGCAACTGTAGCAACCAGCCAAATGTGTTAGCCTAAGGAATGCTGAACATTATCTGTGTGAGTGGGGCTCAGCATGGGTAGTGTATAACCACGAACAGCACAGTAGCTACATAACCTCCAGGCTAGGAGAGTGCCACTGCTGCTCTATAGGCCTGTTTCAGACAGGATCTGGCCATCCACAGGATCAAGGGCTTGGAGTTTTGGAAACAGATGACTCTGAGTTCCGCAGATAATAGTACAAAGTGACTGTTGATACATAAGGTGTAAGCATAGCATCTGAAGACAACTCCTCCAGCTGTCCTGTTATTAAATTCTTAAGAACTTAAAGCCTTGAAGGATTGAGCAATTCTCAAGAAAGTTTTTATAAGAAGAAGGGTGGAACACATCAAAGACACAAGAGCTCTTTGTAGATTCTGACTGGCTCACTTTGTCCCCAAGTTCATCTTAGAGCTCAAGCAAATCCAAGACTTGAGACAAAGACACTAGACTTGTGTCAGGGGCAAAAACTTCTGGTAGTAGCTCTTGGTGACATCAATCATCAGCTCCTGAGTACATTCCGGGAGCTCCCCTGAGAAGAGTCCTGGGAAAAGAAAGATCTGTTTCTAAGGAGCTTGAATAAGTTAAAAGAGGTTAAGATATTTCTCTGGCAATATTCTTCTCACCTCAGATCAGATGCATGTCTGACAAGCACTTAAAATAATTGCTGGGGCTGTTCTGGCCCAGCATGTGGTAAAAACAGTGCAACTTTCTCAGTGGAACCCCCAAATAGGGAAGTTACTGAACAAAATCTTGTCTTCCTTCTCTACAAAAGCAGAGACTCATGACATAGGAGAATGGTCACTGCCTCCCCAAAAGAATGAATGATTTTGCACATCTTTGAAACTTATATTCATGATCTGAGTGATGAGACTCAGAAATGGTAGAAAAACAATTAAAACACCCAGTGGAAGGTATCATACACTGTCAAATCTCTCTCTTCATATCATCTTCCATCTGTGAATTTGTGATGTACCTCTATACACACTACATGATTTCAACCTTGTAAAACAATATGGAGAAGATTGTCTTAGGGTAAAGATGAGGAAGTATGAGGTTTTCTTCTTCCTTCTGCTTGTCAGTGTTTTCCAAGTTTTCTGATACGAGTATATATAATTTTCCTTTCTTCATTTTTTTTTTTTTTTTTTTAGAGACAGAGTCTCCCTTTATGGCCCTCAGTAGAGGGCCGTGGCATCACAGCTCAGCTCACAGCAACCTCCAACTCCTGGGCTTAAGCGATTCTCTTGTCTCAGCCTCCCAAGCAGCTGGGACTACAGGCGCCCGCCAGAATGCCTGACTATTTTTTCATTGTAGTTTGGCTGGAGCCAAGTTCAAACCCGCCATCCTCGGTATATGGGGCCAGCGCCCTACCCACTGAGCCACAGGCGGCACCCCTCATATGTTTTGTAATTTGGAACTCTGCACTCCCAAAAGGCTTTACCTGTAGGCTTTCTATTAGCCAAGGTCTAAAGGCAATACATTTGCTCCTCTCACATGTCCCAGAGGTATCACTGGTCTTAGACCATGGTTTATGCCAACTTTTCAGTTTGGGGATTTCCTGGGCCACATGAGAAGTATAAATTAAACCCCTAACCAAAATGAGGGTGGGTTTGTAACTATGAGGGTAACACTATAGTTATAATTCTCTTACATAGACTTTTCCTTTTTCTACCAAGAGCCCAGGCCAGGAGAGAAATGCTTTGTATTGTCCCAATACTGGTGGCAGATTTGTTTAACATCAACCTTTTCCTAAGAGATAACTCTTCAAGAGTATTTGAGGATCCTTCTGCCATGTGTGGATCCAAGGCTTTCCCATGCCCACATGAGTATCACACTGTAAGGCACTCTATTATATAGATTAGCATTAACCCATGGGATCTTACAGTGGGGGGTTTCTTTCCTCTTTGTGTTTGACCCTTGATAATGTCCTTATTTTCTCATGAACACAACTTTGCATTTAAAAACATGTTCATTATATTTGAGATAGTAGTTCTACATACTATGTAACGGGTGAATTTTTAGGTTAGCTCTCTCAACATATTGTCAGAGATAGATATTGCATTCATTACTTTTGTAATGGAAAATAAAAATGAATTTTAAGAAAGTTAAAATAAAAATAATCAATACCCAACGTTACCTGGGCATCCTGAAAAGACAGTGAATGGTGGGACCACAGTTTCTGGAGGTAATACTGTGTTGTCAAGAATTTTGCAGCAGTCTTTTAACACACACCGGCGCCCCTAAAATTAAAATCTTGTTAATAGGAAATCGATCAGGAAATGAGAGTAATAAGTTGTCTAGCTGCTATATGGAAGTCTATTTTATTTTTTCCCCATTCATGATATTGTGTAATATTCGGGGACAGTGATAAGGGGTTGGTTGCAATGCCCTACACTTCTGGTTGTACCTAATGTGGAAGAGGAGGGAGGATTGTGAGAGTATATGTTTGTGTACATTTAATGGGAAGAGGTGCGCTAGGAACAGCATAAGTTATCTTAGGCATTATAGATTATACAAATTTCAGTCTTCTAAGAGATGTTTAATTTTCCCTTTGATTTAGAGGACATCTTTATTTTGCTTGCTCAGCATTTGTTCCCCTTTCTTCTGATAACACAACCTATATTTTCCTTGGGAACCACCCAATTCCCACCTCGGTCCATGTGCTTTACTCCCAGCTCATACAACAAACCCAAGCCTGACCACAGCAACTGGTGTAGGAAATCACCATATGACCCAAATTAGTCTGATGAACCTTAACCTCAGAGCTTCTTGACTATTAGGAAAAGAAATACTTTCCACTGGGGTTTCCAGAAAATAGGATGGAAGTCTGGAACTTCCATCTTATTTCCATGGTGGAAGAACCTGCCTGAGAATGAACCACCCAGAGGAAAGCAGCAAAGGGATGGAGACTAACACTCATGATGTTGACTGAAGCCCTGGAGCCATCTCGCTACAACATTAGAATCTATTTCTGTACTCTTGATTTATATTACCTAACCCATTCTGCTTTGCACCTATCGGTTTAAGGTTTGTTTGTTTGTTTGCTCTTCTGTCAATTCCAACTGGAAAAGTCCTGACAAATTCATTTGGATATAAAATTATTAGTTCATTTGTCTTCCACAGGTGAGTGGTAGTTATTTGAATGTCTGAGCTAAACCTCATGCTTGACTTTATCCATTATTACCACTTTTCAATTCTGCTGAGATCCACATTATTATTTTTTTTAGGACACATTAAAATTTGCTTTAATACTTCTCTAGGGAAAAAAATATCACACTTGTAGTGAATGAACAAGAAACATTTTTACGCTATTAATTTTATCTACCATGCCATGAATTCATAGGGAAGAAGTTCCAGAATCTCAGGGAGGCACCTTGCCATTGAATGTGATAAAGTGTTGATTAACTTTTGAATTCATGGGGAATAGGTTCCAGCACCTTATATCACTGTTACACGGGATCTATTGGTCATCCTGTGTGCTATGCTGTACACCTATTATGCCATGAGCTCATGGGGAATAAATAGGTTCTTGCACCTAAAAACATGGGTCCACTAGTACTCCTGTGTGCTATGTTATATGCTTATTATATGAATTCATAGGGAATGGGTTCCAGGAGCTCAGGCTCCTTTCTGTTAGTTCTCACAAAGTGGGCTTCTCTGGGTGGAGCAGGCTGGCGCTTCAGTTGAACCCAGGTACCTTTCTCTTTGGCTTCTTTCTTTTTCTGATCATTTTCCTTCACACATTTCAGGAAGCTATCTCAGCTCTTAAGAGTGCTTAAGATGCTCAATACGAACATTAATCCTCTTGGCAAGGATCCTGCCCTTAACTTGTTTTGTTTACAACAATGCCAACAGCATGCTGGGTAACACTGTAGTCTCTTCCATTTTTGCCATGGTAACATTTGTGTGGCATGCCTTTTTGAACAGCACCCATTCCCTTGATGACTACAATATCACCTTTCTTGTAGATTCGCATATATGTGGCCAAAGGAACAACTCCATGTTTTCTAAAAGGCCTAGAGAACATGTATCGGGTGCCTCTCCTCTTTCCCTTTGTGTTTGTCATTTTAGTGAATTACTGGAAGATGACGTCTCTGGCCGAAAGGCAAGATCCACATTATTTTGAGGGGAAGAAAGAAGGCCTGGAAGAGTTGTCTGTTTCATGGGTTAAGGGGGAAAAAGAGGCTTCTGTTGTATAGTTTAAAGTTGCGCCTCAGACTACTTGCTGTGTAAACAAAAGTTACACTCTTTTTTTTTTTTTTTTTTTTTAGAGACAGAGTCTCACTGTACCGCCCTTGGGTAGAGTGCCCTGGCGTCACACGGCTCACAGCAACCTCTAACTCTTGGGCTTACGCGATTCTCCTGCCTCAGCCTCCCGAGCAGCTGGGACTACAGGCACCTGCCACAACGCCCGGCTATTTTTTTGTTGCAGTTTGGCCGGGGCTGGGTTTGAACCCGCCACCCTCGGCATATGGGGCCGGCGCCCTACTCACTGAGCCACAGGCGCTGCCCAAAAGTTACACTCTTTATGGATTGCATTTATATCACCAGTGCTTGTAAGTTCACTTGTACTCTGGTCAGAAAATCTGATTAAAACATATCTGACTTAGAATGTGGAAACGTTAACAAATACCAAGACAATGGGCCAGGCACAGTGGCTCACACCTGTAATCCTAGCATCTGGGAGGTCAAAGTGGGATGATTGCTTGAGTCAGGAGTTCAAGATTACCCTGACCAAGAGCAAGATCCGGTCTCTCAGAAAATAGAAAAATTAGCCAGGTGTAGTGGCACATGCATGTAGTCTCAGCTACTTAGGAAGCTGAGGCAAGAGGGTCACTGGAGCACAGGAGTTTAAGGTTGCAATTAGTTATCATGATGCTACTGCACTAGTCTAGCCTGGGCAACACAGTGAAACCCTGACTCAAAGAAAAAAAAAATAAAAATTTTTTTTAAAAAATTGGCTACACCCATAGCTCGGTGGGTAGAAAGAATGCTGGCCACATACACCAAGGCTGGCAGGTTTGAACCTGGCCCAGGCCAGCTAAAACAACAATGACTGCAACAACAACAAAAAAATAGCTGGACACTGTGGCAGGTGCCTATAGTCCCAGTTACTGGGAAGTTGAGGTACGAGAATTGCTTAAGCCCAGGAGTTGGAGGTTGCTGTGAGCTGTGACAACAGGGCACTCTACCCAAGGCAACAGCTTGAGAGTCTGTCTCAAAAAAAAAAAGGCTCGGCGCTTGTAGCTCAGGCGCTAGGGTGCCAGCAACATACACCAGAGCTGGTGGGTTTGAATCCAGCCTGAGCCTGCCAAACAATGACAACTACAACCAAAAAATAGCCCGGCACTGTCCTAGCTACTTGGGAGGCTGAGGCAAGAGAATCGCTTAAGCCCAGGAGTTTGAGGTTGCTGTGAGCTGTGATGCTACAGCACTCTACCCAGGGCAACAACTTAAGACTTTACCTCAAAAAAAGAAAGAAAGAAAAAATGCTATTTTGTCCAGACCTCAGATTTTATCAGAGAACATGAAAGACACTTCAATTTGGTTCCTCCATTATTAAATAAACAAATCATATGTATTTCCAGGAGAAAGTAGATTGCCAATCAATTTCTTAAAAAGCTTATAGTCTGAATTTCTGAAGTGGCTCAGATGTTTCCAGCTGGGTAGATAATAGTATTGACAATACTTGTCAACATCTTTAGCTCAAAAGCAAATTATGACTATAGTTCTTCATTCCTCCTTGATAAGTTCTTTTCCATAAATTACCTGCTAGTATTAATTTCAGAAATATAGCAACTACCTATTTCCCTTGGTGAATTGGAAATTAATATTAACTCAAAGAATTCCTGCCATGTGTAAGCTCCTAATAATCAGACTAAGCACATGAGACACAGAGTAAAAGGAAACAGAACATGCTGCAGAAGGCATAGCATATTCCATGACATGTCTGATCCCCAGACAAAGGGCCTGGAAACGAACAGTAGAAAGGAATCTTTTCACTGTGTACCACCGGATACCACTCAGCCTGTAGGTACCTGCTTTGTCCACTAGTTGGCTACTCTGCCCACTTAGAGAAATGATGCTTAACTGGGTTTCAGAAGCATTTCTGGTAAGCTGATCAAACAGCAGCAAAATACACAGTGAGCTATCATGATGCTGCTGCAAAAATGCAGGCATAAAAGGATTGGTAATAGTGTGGAGGTAAAAAGCTGAAAACACTTCTTTATTCTTCCCTAAGAAGTTTTCAAGGATGAGTCAAGAATTGTAGCTATGTTGCTAGTATTACAGCTACCTATATATTCTCATGCAAGTTGGTCAGCATCTTGGATTCCTCATCTGTGAAAGAGGACAAAAAACCAAACCTGCAGAGATATTGTCAAGATTAGAAATGATAAATGTCGGCTCAGCGCCTATAGCTCAGTGGCTAGGGCACCAGCCACATACACTGGAACTGGTGGGTCCGAATCCAGTCCAGGCCTGCCAAACAACAATGACAACTATAACCAAAAAATAGCCGGGCATTGTGACAGGCGCCTGTAGTCCCAGTTACTTGGGAAACTGAAACAAGTGAATAGCTTAAGCCTAAGAGTTTGAGGTTGCTATGAGCTGTGATACCACAGCACTCTACCAAGGGCGACAAAGTGAGACTGTCTCAAAAAAAAAAAAAAGATAAACATAAAATTCATAACACAATTAACAGTGTCTATTAGTATTGCTTGTTAAGCTTTCCCTTCAGGCATTTGAGAAATGCTAATAAACACCTACACCTTCATATATCTAAACAGAAATTAGACTATCAAATGGGATGCTATAGGAAGGATCTGTGTGTCATGGGGACAAGTGGACTATGTTTAACAGAGGTTTTGCTAGCTCTGAGATTTGAAAATTCTAAACGAATCTTTCTCCCTGGATTACTTGAGAATTTGTCAAGGCTCAGCAAGTATCATCAATACTAAACAATGACTATGTCATGAATGGATGTATCAAAAAGTAGTACAAAAGCAGAACATCTGACAATAGAAGTAGAATTCTCTAAGCATTGGGACCAGAATCTGGACCATTCAGACTTTTGCTCTGGGGATAAAAGACAGAGTTATAGAACTAGACTACTCTTGTGATATCTTCATTTTGCCAAGAAAACCATCAGAAAAACCCAACTATGGCTTGGAAGACTAGAATCCATCAAACAGGATAAAGGGAGAGGGCAGAATTTACTGTCTTTCCCCTTTCTTCAACATCAGACTGAGCCAAAGACTTTCTGTCAGGCAGAGGGAGGAGGATTGGTGGGATTACACCTGCAGTGCATCTTACAAGGGTATGTGTGAAACTTAGTAAATGTGGAATGTAAATGTCTTAGCACAATAAATAAGAAAATGCCGGAAAGGCCATGTTAACCAGTCTGATGAAAATGTGTCAAACGGTCTATGAAACTAGTGTATGGTGCCCCATGATCACATTAATGTACACAGTTATGATTTAATAAAAAAAAAAAGATTTTCTGTCTCTAATACTAAGGAAGGAATTCCTCTGCTGTGAAAATATCTGGCAGAACCATTTCCCTTAATTCTTTTTTTTTTTTTTCTGAGACAGAGCCTCAAGCTATCACCCTGGGTAGAGTGCCGTGGCATCACAGCTCATAGCAACCTCCAACTCCTGGGCTTAAGCAATTCTCTTGCCTCAGGCTTCCAAATAGCTGGGACTACAGGAACCCGCCACAATGCTCAGCTTTTTTTTTGTTTGTTTTGGTTGCAGCCGTCATTGTTGTTTGGCGGGCCTGGGCTGGATTTGAACCTGCCAACTCTGGTGTATGTGGCTGGTGCCTTAGCCACTTGAGCTACAGGCGTGGAGCCAATTTCCCTTAATTCTTGAGTAGCAAGTCAGACTGGAAAGGTTTGTGGAGCAATGTGGTTTTCCTGCATCATTTGCTGTGCCCTCATGGCTCCTGGAATGTAAACTGCATTGTTTCTACAAGCTTTTTGATATTTTAGGGTCTGAGTCTTATCTAGAGCAATAATCAAAGGAAAGAGTTTAACATCATATGGAAGAGGTTCAATAAAAGTTAGCCTATTATTAACATGTGGGAAAAACTTCAAATCTGACAAGGGCAGAGAGCTGACTCTGTGTTAATGAATATGGCCATTAAAGAAACATAAAGAGTCTTGTCTTTTCCTAGAATCTAATCTAAGGTACAAATATGAAATGTAGGGAACTTTTCCACTAAACATGAAGGAGTTTGTCTCTGGTCATTAACATTCTCACCTAGGATTTTCTACTAAATTACAACTGAAATCAAGCACTTCATCTAAGACACAGAAATCCAACTTTGTTAAGCCTTCACTGTGTTAAACTGATGCCTTGGCTCCTATGGACCAGGGTCCCACAGATTCTGCTGAGCAAAGGGCCCACTTACACCCTGAACTATTTGCAGTTACTCTAAAATTAAGCCCTTTGGTGACTCTGACCCTTACACATGCCAATCCCTTTGTTGTAATACTCATCCTCCTTATAGGCCACTTTTAACTCACCCTTCAGATCCCCTGACCCCCATTATACCATTAAGTTTCATGAAGTAAGGCAACAAGTAGGCCACATACCAGCATAGCTAATCACATTGCCTGGTTTTAAATTCAAGCTCTACCACTTACTAGCCTTGTCAAATCCCTTAATATTTAAGGTCCTCAGTCTTCTCATCTGCAAATATAGATAATGACAGTACCTAATACCCTTGGATAGCTGTGAGTATTAAATTAAATAATCAAAGGGAAGAGTTTATCATATGGAAGAGGTTCAATAAAAGCCTATTATTAACATGTAGGAAAAACTTCAACTCTGACAAGAAAGACTCAACCTTGGAAAGATTGGAAAATACTCCTATCCTGCTTGCTCACAGAAGCAGAGTCCCACTGATGAAAGGGATGAGAGCTAGAGGGGAAATGAGTTTGCTTTGCCAGCCAAGGCACCATACTCACAATCACACAGTTCTTGCCAACATGAACGTAGGAACCAATCTGAGCTGCGTTGACCACACAATCTTCCTCAATAAAGACGTGGTCCCCAATATGTAATGGAAAGAATGCAACACTAGAGAAGGAAAAGAAGATGAAAAAAGAAAGGTCAAGGTAATGTAGTTTTGTGCCTAGGATTATAGAACTACATACCACAATCTCAACTTCATCATCTTGTCTTAATAAGACTTTTTCCAGCAAGGAAAGAATCCTTAGGCTAGAAGAATTCTGTGTTAAAGAAGATAAATGCAATTTATACCTCAAAAATCAGAAATAGAGGCTGGATGCAGTGCCTCATGCCTGTAATCCTAGCACTCTGGGAGGCTAAGGCAGATAGATTGCCTGGGCTCATGGGTTTGAGACCAGCCTGAGCAAGAGTGAGACCCAGTCTCTAAAAATAACCAGGTGCTGGGCGGTGCCGGTGGCTCAAAGAAGTGGGGCGCCGGCCCCATATGCCAGAGGTGGCGGGTTCAAACCCAGCACTGGCCAAAAACTGCCAAAAAACAAACAAAAAAAATAGCCAGGTGCTGTAGAGGGCACCTGTAGTCCCAGCTACTTGGGAGGCTGAGGCAAGAGAACCACTTGAGCCCAAGAGTTTGAGGTTGCTGTGAGCTATGACACCACAACACTCTGCCAGTGGTGACAAAGTGAGACTCTGTCTCAAAAAAAGGTCAGAAATAGTAGAAGAAAAAAATATGCAAGCTCAGCACCCATAGCACAGTGGTTATACCACCAGCCACATACACCAAGGCTGGCAGGTTCAAACGCAGGCCAGCTAACAAATAATGAAAACTGCAACAAAAAATATGGCCAGGCATTGTAGCGGGCGCCTATAGTCCCAGCTACTTGGGAGCCTGAGGCAAGAGAAATCGCTTAAATCCAAGAGTTTGAGGTTGCTGTGAGCTGTGATGCCAGAGCGATCTACCAAGAGTGACATTGTGAGACACTATCTCAAAAAAAAAAAAAAGAAAAAAATATGCGATGAAAATGCAAAGAAGAAAGGGAAAGATTTTCAAAGCTAAAAGAGCAGGCACCAAATAAAACTTAATGTTTGCTCATTCCTACTTCTTTTGAAAATGCTCACGAATCACATTTTTGGAGACGGGGGGACAGTCTCACTTTATGTGGCCCTTGGTAGAGTGCCATAGCATAACAGCTCACAGCAACCTCCAACTCTTGGACTTAAGCGATTCTCTTTCCTCAGCCTCCCAGGTAGCTGGGACTACAGGTGTCTACCTCAACACCCAGCCATTGTTTTGTTGCATTTGTCATTGTTGTTTAGCTGGCCTGAGCTGGGTTCAAACTCACCAGCCTCGGTGTACGTGGCTGGCACCGTAACTACTGAGCTACGGGCACTGAGCCACGAATCACATTTTTAGTAATATGGCCTATAATGTTTCAGGAGATTGACATAAGGTTCATGGGCTATAAGTTCTAGCACTCAACATTCTGAAACCTTATTTATTCACTAATTTTACTGAGTGCCTAACAATGTACTAGACCCTCTGCTAGGGATTAGAGATAGAATAGTGAGCAAAAGAGCCACAATCCTACCCTTGAGGACCCTACAATTAAGAGAATAAATGAGATGAAATAATTATGAAAATAAGTAGTTACAACTGTGACAAGGGCTACAGAGATAGAATATCAAATTATGAGAGTATATAACAAAGAGAATTTACCCAGTCCAGCGGTGTGGGTAAAAGTGACATTTAAGCAAAGAATTAAAGGATGAGTAGGACTTAGCAGGCTTTCTACAGACTTCTAACATCATTCTCATTCTCCTGGATTCGTCAACTGTCACTGACAGTGGATCTGTGACTACATTTATAAGTAATTCCAGTACCTTGGAATTAATAATTTGGTTTGGAGCTGATATAAAGTACCTAGATCAATGTTTTTCAACCTTTGTTATCTCAAGGCACACCTGAACCTATAGTTAAACTTCCGCGGACATTTAAATTATATTAATCAAAAAAGTCATAATAAAAAAAAGAATTTATTTATAGTTCTTTGATCTTCTTTTGAAAATAATTTAATTAATGATCATTAAAAATTTTCAAGTACGGGTGGCGCCTGTGGCTCAGTCGGTAAGGCGCCGGCCCCATATACTGAGGGTGGCGGGTTCAAACCCGGCCCCGGGTGAACTGCAACCAAAAAATAGCTGGGCGTTGTGGCGGGCGCCTGTAGTCCCAGCTACTCGGGAGGCTGAGGCAAGAGAATCGCTTCAGCCCGGGAGTTGGAGGTTGCTGTGAGCTGTGTGATGCCATGGCACTCTACCGAGGGATAAAGTGAGACTCTGTCTCTACAAAAAAAAAAAAAAAAAAAAAAAAAAATTTTCAAGTACATCTAAGATCCTCTTGCTGCACACCAGTTGAAAATCACCAAGATTTCTGTAGTCCCAGCTACTCGGGAGGATGAGGCAAGAGAATGGCTTAAGCCCAGGAGTTGGAGGTTGCTGTGAGCTGTGTGAGGCCTCGGCACTCTACCGAGGGCCATAAACTGAGACTCTGTCTCTACAAAAAAAAAAAAAAAAAGAAAGAAAATCCCCAAGCTCACTCCTGTAATCCTAGCACTCTGGGAGGCCGAGGTGGGTGGATCGCCTAAGGGCTTGAGTTTGAGACCAGCCTGAACCAGAGCAAGACCTCATTTCTAAAAACAGCCAGGTGTTGTGGCAGCACCTGTAGTCCCAGCTACATGGGAGGCTGAGGCAAGAGAATTGCTTGAGCTCAAGAGTTTGAGACTGCCGTGAACTATGACGTCACAGCACTCTACTAAGGATGACAAAGTGAGACTGTTTAAAAAAAAAAAAATCACTCATGGGCGGTGCCTGTAACTCAGTGGGTGGGGCGCCGGCCTCATATACCAAGGGTGGTGGGTTTAAACCCAGCCCTGGCCAAACTGTAACAACAAAACAAATAGCCGGGCCTTGTGGCAGGTGCCTGTAGTCCCAGATATTCAAGAGGCTGAGGCAAGAGAACAGCCTAGGCCCAGGAGTTGGAGGTTGCTGTGAGTTGTGTGATGCCACAGCACTCTTACTAAGGGTGATAAGTGAGACTCTTGTCTCTACAGAAAAAAAAAAAAAAAAAATCACTCACCTAGATGCTCCCTAGCTCTTTCCAGTTCTGTTCTATCAGGAATATTTTGTCAAAGATGATACCTACCCTCTATGAACTTATAATTTATTTAAATCTTCCTTAATCATTAGTATTTTTAGTCTATACCTCTTGTGCCATTCTTTGACCTCATCATAGTCTATAGCAGTACTGATAGTTCTTTAATTATATTTAATTTTAAATTTAAAATTCCAAGGGGCCAGGACAGTGGCTCACACCTGTAATCCTAGCACATTGGGAGGCTGAAGCGGGAGGATCACTTCAGACGAGGAGCTCAAGACCAGCCTAAGCAACATGTAAGACCCCATTTCTACAAAATGTAGAAAAATTAGCTAGGCATGGTGGTACATGCGTATAATTCCAGCTGCTTGGGAGGATGAGGCAAAAGGATTACCTAAGCCCAAGAGTGTGAAGTTGCAGTGACCTGTGATGATGCCACTGTAATCCAGGCAACAGTGAGACACTGTCTCAAAAAAAAAAAAAAAAAAAAAAATTATATATTGGGCAGTGCCTGTGGCTCAAAGGGGTAGGGTCCCAGCCCCATATGCTGGAAATGGCGGGTTCAAACCCAGCCCCAGCCAAAAACTGCAAAAAAAAAAAACATTTATATATTGGCCAGACACAGTGGCTCATCCCTGAAATCCTAGCACTTTGGGAGGCCAAGGCAGGTGAATTGCTAAAACTGAGGAGGAGTACAAGACTAGCCTTAACAAGAATAAGACCGTCTCTACTGGATAAAAAAATTGAAAAACTACCTGGGCATAGTGGCCGACGCCTATAGGCATGCTACTCGGGAGGCTGAGGCAAGAAGATTGCTCAAGCCCTAGAGTTTGAGGTTGCTATGAGCTATGACTCCATAGCACTCTACGAAGGGCAACAGAGTGAGACTCTGTCTCAAAAATAAAGAAACAACCAAATATATGAAACCATAAAAGGGTACCACAAGGTTTTATGGTTTCCCTCAATAGCCTTTGGAGCTAATGAGTAAATATTTTCATGTGAATGATTTATCATGACTGCCTGATCCAATTCTTACATATAACACAAAGCCTGAAACATCATTATAGGAAGTATGAGACTATTCCTGCATGACATAATTAGTTGCTACCTTCTGTTCTTCCCTAACCATGTTCATACCCCTGCAACAGATACGTATGTCTCATTATGCACAGATAAAGGTTATCACATTACAGAATCATATTATGTAGTAGCTATCTGTAATTGTTTTTACCACTAGATTTTGAGGACCTTGAGGCAAAAACTCTATTTTGTCTATCTTTACATATGCCCAGGTTTTAATACAGTGGCAGGGATAAGGGAGTTACTCAATAAATTCCTGGTAACTTATTGGATGAGATACACACGGTAACACAGGAAGGAACAAGGAAGGCTAGCCAAGGAGAAGAGAGGCAAATACCTCAGCAGGCATGGTGACCAATTTTCCGGTTCTGTCCATGTTTGTTCTTGGCTAGACTTATTCCCATTGAGAAATCAGTGGGCCTGACTTACCCTGCCCTCTGGGTCATAGTTGCTTAGACCAGGAGTTCATATTTAACTCACACTGAGCCAATCAGATTCTCTCTCCTAAGAATTTGGAAATAATACATAAAATAAAATCTCTGGTTGGTATCTGTTGGAAGCCTAAATGGAGAGTGATATAAATAAGGGCTGAATGTAAGGTGGGCTCCGTGAACAAAGGGGGCAGATATAGCCAACCTAAGGGAGAGAAGAGTAAAACAGATGCAGAGAGAAGGACGGTGTAGAAGAAACAGTATAATCTCAGACACAGAGAAGGGTAAATAGAATAGCTGTCTTGACTCTGGCTAGTTGTCCAATTCTAGATTCCAGTCCCTTGTGAGATCTGGTTCCTTTTTCTACTCTTAGGTTATTTCTAAGCATAGAAAAATAGATATGCCTATATCTGTTTAATCAGAATACCCTTTGCTTTTGCTGGCATAGTGAATTCTGTTTCTGGCAACCAATCATCAACCAAACTAAGATTATCAACACCAGAATTGTGTTCATTAGGGCAAACTCTTATTCAGTGCTCCAAACAAGAGGATAGACCTACTCATTATGCCACAATTCAATACATAACCACCACTAGAAGCAGCATCTTGCTCAAAACTTGAACAAGGTAACATACCCTTTGCTGAATTTCTTGAATGGTGGCCTTATGACACTACGACTCTTCACAACACAGTGGCGTCCAACTCTAACGTTTGCCAGATCTCCTCGGATAATACAGTCATTCATCACAATGGTCTACAAAACAAAGCAAATATTTAAAAATTACCAACATAGCCTAAAACATAACAATAAAAAAGAGAAGATATCAACCAATTAAAAGTTATATAATCCACTATATCAAATGTTCTGTCAAAAAGATAACTTATTAGGTAAAAAGAGAACTGCCCTCATGACAATGATTACAGTTAGAGATGTTTCCAGTACATTATAAGCCTTTCCCTTAATACCACATGACTAGAACTCTCTGAATGATCAGTTATTGAAAACAACTATAGTAGATCCAATTTACGTATCTCTTTAAATTCACTCAAGTCTATTTGCTCCCTTAAGCCTTGGTTCCTTGCTCATTGACAATCCTGGATGCTCTTACCTTTGCCTTACTTCTTCATACCACTGACTACCTTCATGCTTCTAGAGTTGGATCCATTGAAGTTTTGATTCATATCACAACCTTTACACTCAGAATAAGCTCTACACTGCAAGATGATGTAACATCTGACTTTCCTAGAGACTGCCCAGATGGACTGAGTAACACAACCCAAAAATCTGGGATATTAATGCTTTATACTTGGTAAAAAGTTAGGCATCCTTGAAATCTCTGCTGAATAAATGAATGGGGTAAAAAAGTGCATATGGCTAGAGCTGCACTTGGAAAAGTAAGCAAGGGACATATAAATAGATGATAAAGAATTATTATACCTGCTAAGCATAGAAGCTTAGGTCCATAGAGGGACCTAAAGAATCAATGAAATATTTTAAACAAAAGATTAATACCAATTTTCATTTTAGAAATACTATTCAGGAAACAACTTGATGTCTGAATGGAGAATACAGATGAGACTGGAGAAAAAAATGACCCTTTAGATGACTGCAGTGGATCAAGGCAGTAGATAATATGCCTTATCTAAGACAATAGCTATGCATGTAGAAAGCACAATAAATAGGCCGGGCATGGTGGCTCACGTGAGAGGCCGAGGTGGGTGGATTTCCTGAGCTCGGAGGTTTGAGACCAGCATGAGCCAGAGTGAGCCAGAGTGAAACCCTGGCTCTACCAAAAAAAAAAAAGAAAGCACAATAAATAAACAAATGAATCTGGTCAAGCCTCAAACTGCCAGTTGAGATGAATAAAGGCCATATTAAACAACTTCCTATAGACAAATTCAGAAATCTGAGAATTCAATTGGACAATGATCCAGTTGATCAATGCAACATAGAAATGGTATAGGGTGAAAAACGGGTGGAAGAAGAGAACTGACACAAATTAAAAGAGACTTGAAGAATATATCAACCAAATACAACATGTACAGGATATTGTTTGAATTCTGATTTGAACAAATCAACTATAAAAAGACATTTTGAGATACTGAAAAGACTGAACATGAACTGAGGGGTTAGATGATATTAAGACAATACTGGCTTTTTGTAAAACATTACAATAATGGTACTCATTTCTTTTCTTTTTTTTTTTTTTTATTGAGACAGAGTCTCACTTGGTCACCCTTAGTAGAGTGTCATGGCATCATACATAGCTCACAGCAACCTTAAACTCTTAGGCTCAAGTGATTCTCTTGCCCAAGCCTCCCTAGTAGCTGGGACTACAGGTGCCCACCACAATGCTCGGCTATTTTTGTTCATTTGTTTTGTTTAGCAGGCCCGGGCCATGTTCAAACCCACCAACGCATGTAGCCAGCACCCTAACCGCTGAGATACAGAAATCCAAAATGAGCCTTACTCATTTCTTAAGTATTTAAATATCAGTGAGACACACTGAAGTATTTATGAGTGAAATAATATGAAGTTTGCAATTTGCTTTAAAATATTCTAGCCTCGGCTCGGCGCCCATAGCTTAGAGCAGGGGTCCTCAAACTACGGCCCACGGGCCACATGAGGCAGTGTGAATTGTATTTGTTCCCATTTTGTTTTTTACTTCAAAATAAGATACGTGCAGTGTGCATAGGAATTTGTTCATAGTTCTTTTTTTGAACTATAGTCCGGCCCTCCAACAGTCTGAGGGACAGTGAATTGGCCTCCTGTTTAAAAAGTTTGAGGACGCCTGGCTTAGAGGTTAGGGTGCTAGCCACATACACGGGGGTTGGTGGGATCGACCCCTGGCCCAAGCCTGCTAAACAACAATGACAACAACAAAAAAGTATCCGGGCATTGTGGCAGGCGCCTATAGTCCCAGCTAGTTGAGAGGTTGAGTCAAGAGGATGGCTTGAGCCCAAGAGTTTGAGGTTGCTGTGAGCTATGACGCCATTATACTCTACAGAGAGTGACACAGTGAGACTCTGTCTCAAAAAAAAAAAAAAAAAAAATTCTAGCCTCGGGCTGGCATTCTTCCTTGCTTTCTTTAGGATGCCATACCATTCTCTCACTCCTTTCCTCTGCCTCCTCATGTTCCTCTCTCTCACTCCCCGATCTCTGCTCTCTTATTTCTCATATCTTTCCCCAAATCTTTTCCCTTTCTCCAATATAAAATGAATTTATACTTTTATATCCTAAAATAAATAATTAATTAATTAAATATTCCAGCTTCTCTCCTATCCCATCCTAGTCAAACTAGGCCTATATTTGGGGGAGTGAGTTTAGAAATGAAGCAAAAATGTCACAGTATTGGCTGGGCAACCATAGCTTAGTAGTCGGGGCGTCAACCACATGCACCAGGACTGGTGGGTTTGAACCCAGCCTGGGCCTGCTAAACAACAACAAAAAATAGCCGAGTGTTGTGGCGGACACCTGTAGTCACAGTTACTAGGAAGGCTGAGGCAAGAGAATTGCTTGAGCCCAAGACTTTGGGGTTGCTATGAGCTGTGATAGCACAGCTCTCTACAGAGGACAACAAAGTGAGACTCTGTCTTAATTAAAATAAAAAGTCACAATATTGCTAATTGTAAAAGCTGATGAATGAATTCATGGGAATTCACCATACATTCTCTGCTTTTTGTACACATCTTAAAGTTTCATAATAATGCTATTCAGTCATAAAAAGGAATAAACTAATGATCTCTTAATATATGCAACAAGATATATAAGTCTCAAAAATATTATGTTAAGTAAAAGAAGCTTGACATGGAAGAGTATATGAGTCTATGACTTGGTGCCTGTAGCTCAGTGGGTAGGACACTAGCCACATACACTGGAGCTGGCGGGTTCGAATTCAGCCCCGGCCTACCAAACAACAATGACAACTACAACCAAAAGATAGCCGGGTGTTGTGGCGGAAGCCTGTAGTCCCAGCTACTTAGGAAGGTGAGAATCACTTAAGCCCAAGAGTTTGAGGTTGCTGTGAGCTGTGACACCACAGCACTCTACCCATAGCAACAGCTTGAGACTCTGTCTCAAAAAAAAAAAAAGAAAGAGTCTAAACTAAGTGCCCACCAAATGATGAATGGGTTAAAAAAAATAAGAAAATGTGATATATACACACTGGAATTATTATTCAGTCATACAAAAGAATGAATTCCTATTATTTTTAGCAACGTGGCTGGAACTGGATGTCATTATGTTAAGAGTAATAAGCCAAGCACAGAAAGACAAATATGGCACGTTCTCACCATACGCACCCATAGCTCAGTAGCTGGGGCACCAGTCAGGTGCACCAGGGCTGGTGGGTTCTAACCCAGCCTGGGCCTGATAAACAACAACAAAAAATAGCCAGGCATTGTGGCGGGCGCCTATAGTCCCAGCTACTTGGGAGGCTGAGGCAAGAGAATTGCTTGAGCCCAAGAATTGGAGATTACTGTAAGCCATGACACTACAATACTCTACTGAGGGTGACAAAGTGACACTCTGTCTCAAAAAAAAAAAAAGAACAATTTAATTTTTTGAGCTACTTACAAAACTTATGTCATCGAATGTGTTTTTTGTTTAATTTTATTTGTATGTTTTACTTTACTTGGAACATTAGCTGATCTTTCACATTATTTGGGATTAATAGTTGTAAATCACATGACTCAGCAATATTAAATGGCTCTTGCATTTGGGGCGTGTATTTAGTCTTAAAACCATAACGGAAGTAGAAATTTAGGAAAATTAATCTGCATTCCACTTTTAATCTGTGAATCTTGGATTACCTTCTAGGCTATTATAATGTATCCCTTGTAACTGCATTATCAAGATTTACATGTCTGAGTACTCAGATAAAAAATGCCACGAGGGCGGCGCCTGTGGCCCAGTGAGTAGGGCGCCAGCCCCATATACCGAGCATGGCAGGTTCAAATCCGGCCCTGGCCAAACTGTAACAAGAACAAAAAAATAGCCAGGTGTTGTGGAGGGTGCCTGCAGTCCCAAGGGCAACAAAGTGAGACTCTTTCTCTAAAAAAAAGTGCCATGGGTGGCGCCTGTGGCTCAGTGAGTAGGGCGCCGGCCCCATATACCAAGGGTGGTGGGTTCAAACCCAGCCCCGGCAGAACTGCATCAAAAAAATAGCCAGGCGTTGTGGCAGGCACCTGTAGTCCCAGCTGCTCAGGAGGCTGAAGCAGGAGAATTGCCTAAGCCCAAGAGCTGGAGGTTGCTGTGAGTCCTGTGATGTCATGGCACTCTACCGAGGGTGGTAAAGTGAAACTCTGTCTCTGCAAAAAAAAAAAAAGTGCCATGACTGGGCAGCGCCTGTGGCTCAGTGAGTAGAGCACTGGCCCCATTATACCCATGGTGGCAGGTTCAAACCCGGCCCCAGCCAAACTGCAATAACCCCCCAAAAAAAACGTAGCCAGGCATTGTGGCAGGCACCTGTCATCCCAGCTACTCAAAAGGCTGAGGCAAGAGAATCGCCTAAGCCCAGGAGTTGGAGGTTGCTATGAGCTGTGATACTACCACACTCCACCAAGGGCGATAAAGTGAGACTCTGTCTTTAAAAAAAAAAAAAGCCATGACTTTAAAGCTTAAGACCTTTTGTTACTTTTATAGAATGGGTCACATTTAGAATGACAGTATTTAGTATTTACAATACAGTAAATGATGGCTTACTAAAAAAAAAACAAAAAGAAGATAGAGAGCAGACTGGTAGTTACAAGAGGCCAAGAAGGGTGGGAGGAATGGGAGAGATTAAGACAGGTTAATTAATGGGTATAAATATACCATTTGATAAAAGAAATAAGATCTAGTGCTTGACAGATCAGTAGGGTGACAACAGTTTTCAAATATACAATAGTCTATTGTATAAAGTGTTTAAAAACACTTTGAATGTTGCTAGCATAAAGACAAAAAATTAAGATGATGGATATTCCAATTACACTGATTTGATCCTTAGAAATTACATGACTGTATTAAATTATCACAGGTACCCCCCAAATATAGTATGTATATCTATTATATGTCAATAAAAAAGATAAAATTATTTATGAACTATTGATAAAACCTACTGAATGGGGGAAAATATTTATAAGCTATCCATCTGACAAGAGATTAATATCCAAAATATACAAGAAACTCAAACATCTTAACAGCAAAAAAAAAAAAGAACTGGCCAAATGAACTGAACAGAAATTTCTCAAAAGACATACGCATGACAAAAAATATGGAAAAAACATTCGCTAAACATCACTTATCATCAAAAAAAAAAAAAAGAAAAAAGAAAATCTAAACCAGAATGAGGCTATTAGGATGGCTATTATCAAAAAGACAAAGCAATCTAAACCACAAAGCAAAATCAAAACCACAAAACTAGCCAGGCATTGTGGTGGGCGCCTTATAGCCCCAGCTAATTAGAAGGCAAGAGGATCACTTGATCCCAGGAATTTGAGATTGCTGTGAACTATGATGTCACAGCACTCTACCCAGGGTGACAAAGTGAGACTCTGTCTCAAAAAAAAAAGAAAGAAAGAAAGAAAGAAAAAGAAAACATGGCAACAAATCTTCATGACCTTAGGTTTGGCAATGGATTCTTAAATATGACAGTCAAAACATGAGCAACAAAAGAAAATACAGATGAACTGGACTTCATCAAAATTAAAAAATTAGGCATCAAAGGACATTATCAAGAAGTAAAAAGTCTACAGAAGGAGAGAAAATATTTGCATATCACGTATCTGATAAGGGTTTAATATTCAGAATATATTTAAAAACTCTTACAATTATAAAAACACAATTTTAAAATGGGAAAGGACTAAATAGACATTTCTCTCTCTTTTTTTTTTTTTTGTAGAGACAGAGTCTCACTTTATCACCCTCAGCAGAGTGCCGTGGCGTCACACAGTTCACAGCAACCTCCAACTCCTGGACTTAGGTGATTCTCTTGCCTCAGCCTCCCAAGCAGCTGGGACTACAGGTGCTCGCCACAATGCCCGGCTATTTTTTTGTTGCAGTTTGACCAGGCCTGGGTTTGAATCCGCCATCCTCAGTATATGGGACCAGTGCCCAACCCATTGAGCCACAGGCACTGCCCCCAAATTGACATTTCTCTAAAGAAGATAAATGGGGCACAGTGGCTCATGCCTGTAATCCCAGCACTCTGGGAGGCCAAAGTAGGTGGATTGCTCCAGCTTCAGGAGTTCGAGACCAGCCTGAGCAAGAACAAGAGCAAGAGCCTGCCTCTACTAAAAATAAAAAAGCTAGTCAGGCATTGTGGCAGGTGCCTGTAATACCAGCTACTTGGAAGGCTGAGGCATAGGATCATTTGAGCCTGAGTTTGAGGTTGTTGTGAGCTATAGCACTCTACCCAGGGATGACCATCAGAGCTGTTCTCTTACATGGTCTGACAATTAAGTTCATGAACTTGCCACCTAGTGCTTGTATTGACAGCACTGTACAAATACCTCAGTAAGGTGTCATAACCTTTACATATCGTTGTTTCATAGCTGTGTTCGTGTTGACACATGGAGGCGTCCTGCCAAGTGGCATTCCTTATTGTTCGTGTGTGCTTTTGTATGCTGTACAATGATAGCTCTGATGGTTGTTGCAGAAAAAGTTCCACAATTGCTTTGAAGGGTGGACTAGGTGCTGGTGTCAGTGCAAAGTTTCCCAAAGGGAATATTTTGAAGGTGACAGTGGTAATATTCAGCAATGAGATATATAGCACTTTTCCTAGAATGAGTTCACGAACTTAATTGTCAGACCCAGATATACTCAAGAGAACTGAAGATAGGACCTCAAACAGATACTTTCAAGTTAGGGTTCATTGCAACATTATTTACAATAGCCCAAAGGTGGAAATAATCCTTTGTCCATCAACTGATGAACATATAAACAAAATTTGTATGTACATACAATGGAATATGATTCAGTTATGAAAAAGAATAGGCGGCACCTGTGGCTCAGTGAGTAGGGCGCTGGCGCCACATACGGAGGGTGGCAGGTTCAAACCCGGCCCTGGCCAAACTGCAACAAAAAAATAGTCGGGCATTGTGGCGGGCACCTGTAGTCCCAACTACTCCAGAGGCTGAGGCAAGAGATTTGCCTAAGCCCAAGAGCTAGAGGTTGCTGTGAGTGTGATGCCACAGCACTCTACCAGGGCGACAAAGTAAGACTCTGTCTCTAAAAAAAAAAAAGGAATAGGGCGGCGCCTGTGGCTCAGTGAGCAGGGCGCCGGCCCCATATACCGAGGGTGGCAGGTTCAAGCCCGGCCCTGGCCAAACTGCAACAAAAAAATAGCCAGGCGTTGCATCGGGTGCCTGTAGTCCCAGCTACTCCGGAGGCTGAGGCAGGAGAATCACCTAAGCCCAGGAGTTGGAGGTTGCTGTGAGCTGTGTGACGCCACGGCACTCTACCGAGGGCCATAAAGTAAGAGACTCTGTCTCTACAAAAAAAAAAAGGAATAAAGTTCTGATGTGCTACAACATGAACTCTGAAAACATTATACTAAATGAAACAAGCCAGACAAAAAGAATAAATATATGATTCCACTTTTATGAAATATGTAGAATAAGCAAATTCATAGACATAGAAAGTAGACTGAGAATACCAGGGACTGGGGAGAGGAAAAGAATGGGGAGTTATTCCTTAATGGGTACAGAGTTTCTGTCTGGGGTAATGAAAAAGTTTTAGAAATAGACAGTGGTCATGGTTGCACAACACTGTGAATGTAATTAATACTAATAAATTGTTAAAATGGCAAATTCTGTTATATATTACAAGAAAAAAAAATCTTCCCTACAAAGTCACAGAAGTATCTCAGAATTTGCCAAGGGATTTCCAAAAATCTCTACACATTTGCTAATAAGTCAGATGGAGTTAAGGGAATTTTCTATTTCTATGTAAACACTGTATCTGAGCAGCATTACAGAACTCTTATTTCTTTTCCATTACGTTTCATGGTATGATGGGCTTAATGGAGGCTAATAGTGTATGTACTGAAAGTATTTGTGATCTCTTGGTTATAGGGAAACTATTTTCTTCTGGAAGTAAGAGATGTAACTTTGAAAGAAAAATAAATTTCAACATTGAGTGTGTTACAGATAGCAGGTAAAAACTGTGGACTTCATTTGTTGTCAAGCTCAAATATACTTTGTGATACTTTCCAAGTTTATACTCATCTCTTTGCTATTCAAATTTATTCATGCTGTAAGATTCTGAGACTTTCGGACTTTCTGTTTTTCATGTTTGTCTAATATTTTAATACCTCTCCCAAATCTCATATTCACTTTAAGAGTTTCAGTTAATAGCGATTAATTTTTATTAAACAGATAGTTTTGTACTAGTTTCTACCTTAAAATATTTTATTGGCTATTTATGCTTCACGTCCAGTAGTTTAAGGCACACTACAATACAGCAGAATAATTTTAGTTCTGGGTGCCATGGTTAGTGTTCCTGGTATAAAAGGAAAAAAAGGCGGGCGGCGCCTGTGGCTCAAGGAGTAGGGCGCCGGTCCCATATGCCGGAGGTGGCAGGTTCAAACCCAGCCCTGGCCAAAAAAAAAAAAAAAAAAAGGAAAAAAAGGCTTTCTGTCATCGCCTTTTATTGAACTCTTTTTTGTATTCAATAAATCCAATTTCGATACTAAAAGAAAGAAAAACAGAATTGGAAGATGTACAAAAAGAAATGAGTCATGTAACATTTTCTCTGCCCTGCTAATGTGATAATTAGTTGAAAGTGAGCAAAGTTTTGCAACCTGGAGCTGGCTTTGTCCTTACCTTGCCATTAAGAACGATGTTCTGGCTTCCACACAACACTGACTGGCGACTAACTTTGTTCCCAGATGCCTAAAAGGAAACAACAGAAAACTGGGGTGAGAAAACAGAGTTTCCAGGGTACAGGTTTCCATCAAGAAAGTTCATATTGGAGGGCGGTGCCTGTGGCTCAAAGGAGTAGGGCGCTGGCCCCATATGCCGGAGGTGGCAGGTTCAAACCCAGCCCCAGCCAAAAACTGCAAAATAAATAAATAAAGTTGCTAGCTGGCTATTCCAATGCTATTAAAAAAGAAAGAAAGAAAGAAAGTTCATATTGGGCAGTGCCCATAGCTCAGAGGGTAGGGCGCCAGTCCACATATACCCAGGATGGCGGGTTCAAACCCGGTCAGTGCCAGCTAAACAACAATGACAACTGCAACAAAAAAATAGCAGGTGTTGTGACAGGTGCCTGTAATCTCAGCTATTCAGGAGGCTAAGGCAAGCAGATTGCTTGAGCTCAAGAGTTTGAGATTGGGCTCGATGCCCATGGTTACGACACCGGCCACATGCACCGAGGTTGGCAGGTTCAAACCTGGCCTAGGCCAGCTAAACAATGACAACTACAACAAAAAAATAGCTAGGCGTTGTGGCAGGCGCCTGCAGTCCCAGCTACTTGGGAGACTGAGGCAAGAGAATCGCTTGAGCCCAAGAGTTTGAGGTTGCTGTAAGCTATGATATCACAGCACTCTACTGAAGGCGACATAGTGAAACTCTGTCTCAAAAAAAAAAAAAGTTCATATTGAACAGTAAAAAACGTCAAATATCACAAGAATGGAGAAGCATGAATCCTATGTGCTCAATTTTGATATGAGGACAATTAATGACAATTAAGGACATAGTGGGGGTGGGGGAAGGAGAGAGCAGAGAGAGAAAGGAGGGAGGGATGGGGAAACAAGAACAGAGAGAGGGAAGAAGGGGGGGTGGGGCCTTGGTGTGTGCCACCCCTTTGGGGGACAAGACAGGATTGTAAGAGGGACTTTACCTAACAAATGCAATCAGTATAACCTATTTTCTTGTAACTTCAATGAATCCCCAACAATAAAAAATAAATAAATAAATAAATAAATAATGTCAAATAGGCTGCTGTCCACAATGGAATGAGTCCAGGATATCAAAAAGGACAGGGAGGTTTTGGTGGAGGGAGGGTAATGGGTGGGGCCACATGTACGGTGCATCTTAGAATGGGTACAGGCGAAACTTACCAAATGCAGAATACAAATGCCTACATACAGTAACTAAGAAAATGCCATGAAGGCTACACTAAACAGTTTGATGAGAATATTTCAGATTTTATATGAAACCCGCACATTGTACCCCTTGATTGCACTAATGTACACAGCTATGATTTAACAATAAAAAAAAAAGCAAGGATGGATAAGCTACACAGCTATGATTTAACAATAAAAAAAAAAAAGCAAGGGATCCATTAGGATCCCTAGATTGGATGAATGGTTTGGGTATACTCACCCAAATTCTGGATCCATTGAAATTGAAATGGACCCAGTTGAAATGGATCCAGAATTTGGGTGAGTATATCTTAGTGACATTATGACAGTCACTTAGTGACATCATGACAGACATTAATGACAGAGAAGTGGATTCAAGTTCCCATTCCACATTGAAATGGATCCAGAATTTGAGTGAGTATATCTTAGTGACATCATGACAGACATTAATGACAGAGAAGTGGATTCAAGTTCCCATTCCACGCCTTGGTTTTATAACCATGAAATGATGATTAATGATTTTACCAATACCGCAGAATTGTAAGAATACAAGGAAAAACAAAACAACTTCAAGCACTTGCCTGTTTCTAGAATTTTACATACATATCACATATTGACAATTGTGTATTGAATGTAAATAACCTAAAGCACATGTTAATAGACTACAAAAGGTTTGTTTTAAAAAAATAATTGAAAATTGCCCAAAGCTTGTGGCTGTATTAATATTAGGATGGGCTGAGACACGGTGGCTCACACCTGTAATGCCAGCACTTTGGGAGACCGAAGCAGTAGCTCGAGACCACCTTGCACAACAAAGTGAAACACCATCACCACAAAAACATTTTTAAAAATTAGCTGAGTTTACGCCTATAGTCCCAGCTACTTGGGAGGCTGAGGCAAGAGAATAGCTTAAGACCAAGAGTTGAAGGTTGCTGTGAGCTGTGACATCACAGCACTCTACTGAGGGTGACAATGTGAGACTCTGTCTCAAAAAAATAATAATAAATTAGCTGAGTGTGGTGGCATGCCTAGAGTTCCAGCTACCTGAGAGGCTGAGGAGGATCACTTGAGCCCATGAGTTAGAGGTTACAGCGATCGGGCCACTGCACTCTAGCCCGAAGACAGAACGTGACTCTGTCTCTTAAAAAAAAAAAAAAAAAAGCGGCACCTGTGGCTCAAATGAGTGGGGCGCCAGCCCCATATGCCGGAGGTGGCGGGTTCAAACCCAGCCCTGGCCAAAAACTGAAAAAAAACAAAGGAAAAACAAGAAAGAAAGAAAGAAAAATTAGAATGGTTGAGACTTGTCCTGTCCTTCTGAGGGCACTCTGTCGCCACCAGAAAATTAGAAATAAATGCAAAAAGCCCAAAGTGGCCCCATGCACGTACCAAACAGGAAGGCCGGGCCCTCCCCGAAGCTCCACCAGGGAATCCCGGACTAACTGCCGCAGGGCCCCGGGGTGGTTGGGGCAGGGTCAGAACGCGGCCGCCGGCCGGGCCCCACAGGGACCGAGGCTTGCAAAGGGGAGGATAGATGTCTGCACTCACGCACCGTCTCGATGTACTCGGACTTGTTGTACAGCAGCTCGCCCAACTCCATGGCCACCGCCTCCTTTCCGCAGCTAGGGATCCTGTCACAGACTGTCAGTTTGTCTGTCTGAGACGCCGGCGGCTTCCGGCTGCTCCCCCACTTCCGGTCTCGTCGCCGCTCGGCTTTCCTCTAGGCGGCCCCGCTCGATTGCTCGGCAGTCTCCGGCTGCGCGTGCGCAGGCCGAGCGGTGGATTTAATTGGCCAGGGTTTAGCTGTTGGCGCGCTGAGGAGATTCCCGGCCCCCGGTTTCTTTTGGGAGACCCTTCCGGGTCCAGAGCCGTCTGGGTCCTGACTCAGCAGACCTAGGGCCTCCTGCCCGATGGACGACCCTCTCGGAAAGCCCCTCAGCTATGAAGAGAAGGAAAAGGTGCCTGGGGGTGCGGGAAGGGCGGACGCAGGACTCTGACCCCGCTTTCCCAGGATTTTTAGACCTGGCTTTGTTTCCTTTGCAGTTTGAGGACAGCGTTATCCTCCCACCTGCGCTTCTTTCCGGGCTGAGGGGGCACGGAAGTGAAAGTGTAGAAAGCTGGCGCTGTGCTCACGTGGTGGCATTTGCGAAAGAAATTCTCATTACAGTAGCAATGCATAAATACAAAGTGTAAAACTATAGATAAAGTGCTCTTTGACACTCTTCACCCACACTCAATCTTCACCTCTTTCACTCTTCACGTAAACCTTTTAACAGTTTGGTACTTCGAGATCTTTTCCTTCTAATGTTTGTGTCTGTGGAGGGGGAGGAGTGTATCGCTAGCCACCAAGTAATACTGTTATTTTATTTTGGAGAGTAGAATGTTCATAAATGGTATGATCAGGATGCTTCTGCAGCTTCCATTTTTCTTCATGTTTAGCATTCGTGCTGGGACACATTCACCCTACTTTTGAAAAAAGTTCCATTAAGTATGTTATAGTTTGAAAGTACCTTCGTTTTGGGCGGCGCCTGTGGCTCAAAGGAGTAGGGCGCCGGCCCCATAGGCCAGAGTTGGTGGGTTCAAACCCAGCTCCGGCCAAAAACTGCAACAACAAAAAAAAATACCCTCGTTTCTTTTCATATTACTCTACTGATAGACCGTTAGGTTGTTTCCAGCATGTGCTGATGTTAATAACTTGAATGTATCTTGTGTTTGCTGTGCTAAATTGTGCCAAACTCATTCACATTAAATCATTAGTTTTGCCTTGGCTTACCTTCTGGTGGGGGTGAGAAAGATCATTTACAAGTAAAGAAGATAATTCTCAGATATTGGTAAAGTTGGTGGGAAGCAGGCTAGCATAAGGGTTAAGGGTACATAGTCTAAAATCTTGCTACTTGGGTTTATAAAATCGGTTATAAACTGCATGATTCTAGACAAATTTTTTAATCTGTTTCAATTGCTTTTATATAAAATGAGGATGATAACAAAATCTACTTAGTAGGGTTATTGTGAGTGTTAAAGGAGTCAATATATAGACATCACTTAGAAAAGTCCATAGCGCCTGGGCGGCGCCTGTGGCTCAGTGAGTAGGGCGCCAGCCCCATATGCCAAGGGTGGCAGGTTCGGACCCAGCCCCGGCCAAACTGCAACAGAAAAATGGCCGGGCGTTGTGGCGGGCGCCTGTAGTCCCAGCTACTCGGGAGGCTGAGGCAACAGAATCGCCTAAGCCCAGGAGTTGGAGGTTGCTGTGAGCCGTGTGACGCCACGGCACTCTACCGAGGGCGGTACAGTGACACTCTGTCTCCACAAAAAAAAAAAAAAAGAAAAGTCCATAGCGCTAACTGAAACACATAATAAAAGCGTCAGCTATTTTTATTATTGTGTATTTGAGAATGAGTAGGGGCCGTGGGTGGGGGGTCACAACTGTAGTCCCAGCACTTTGGGAGGCCTAGGCAAGTGGATCATCTGAGTAGAGCAAGAGCAATACCCGTCTCTACTAAAAACAGAAAACAAAAACTAACCTTCCTGTTGTGGTAGGCACCTGTAGTCCCAGCTACTCTGGAGGCTCGCTTGAGGCAAGAGGATCGCTTGAGCCCAGGAGTTTGAGGTTGCTGTGAGCTATGAAGTAGGGGCACTCAATCCCAGGGTGACTAAGGTTCTGTCTCAGAAAAAAAAAAGAGAGAGAGAGAATGAGTAGGGACAGAGGGACTCCTTTAGTACCAGAAGCGCTGTGATAAACAGAATGCGAGAAAGAAAACTCAGTTAAAAATTCACACAGTTGGCAACCTGTCTATTAGCAAGTTTTGCAGGTAGTAGGTTTTTTTTTTTTTTTTTAAAAGACAGATTCTGAGGATAGAAATCTTGGTGATGTTTTATTAGGATAAGTGCCCCTAATAGGTTCCTAGAAAGCAGAAAAACAGGATGGCTTTGCTGTTAAGAGAATCCTTTGACCCACAGGTGACAAAGGGAATCTAAACTTTCAGAGAAGAGTAATTTGACTCAGCCCTGTTCATTTATTTATTTAATACATCTTTATTGAATGCCTTCTGTGTGCCTGGCTGGGAATTCAGCAGTGAAAGCACCAACTTCACTGGCCTTCTTTGTGTTCCTCAGATATGCTTAATCCATTCCACCATGGAGCTTATACATTGTGGTTCTCCCTGCCTAGGATACCTCCCTCTATTCCTGGCAAAGCTGGCTTCCTCCTCCTTCAGGTCTAGGCTCAAATGGCAGTTCTCAGACATGCTTTCCTGACCACTCTAGCTAAAGTAATCCCATCAATAAGCTAATAGTTCTCTCATATCACCCTGCTTATCTAAGTTTTTATAACCTTGTAAAATCATCTTCTCTGTTTTATTATCTGTATCTCTCACTGTACGTAGATTGCCCTGACTACTCTGTCTCTAGCATACTACTATGTGTCAGCTATTGTTTCAGATGGTAGAGATACCTAGACCATTAACTGACAAGTAAAAGATTCCATTGTTCAATGACTGAAGATAGCAGCTTCTGCCTGCTATCTTTGAGGATCTCAAGGTGATGGGGTAAAACAGAGGAATAAATAAGCAACATGGTGTGGTAAATACTGTAATAAGGGAAGCACAGAGGAGGGGGTGGAGTGTTTGACCTAGATTTGGAGACAGACCTAAAGGTCTGCTACCCCCCAAAATAAAAATCTAAGCGAAGGCTTGAGGAATCAGTAGGAATTAGCCAGGAGAGGAAATGCCCCAGGTGATAAGAACTGTTTGTGCAAAGCTCCTGAAATAATAAAGAGCTTGGTGCTTTTTGACACTTGAAAGTAAGTCAGGATGAGCCAGTGCCACTCCCACCACTGCGTCTTGCTGAGGGACCCTCTGAGCACTACATGTTCATGTCTGGTGGTCACTTCCCTTTGACTCTGCCTTTCCAGCTGCTCAGTATTGTTGGTGTTTTTCTTCTTCCAGTTGAAGGAAAAATTAGCATTCTTGAAAAGGGAATACAGCAAGACACTAGCCCGCCTTCAGGTAAGTGAATTGTACTCTTAAGATGTTATACATGTAGTACAAACTATATAAAAACAATTCTTGACAGTAATGAAGCTTTTAAAACTGTTTATTTCTTGAGCTTCTTTTGTTTTCTTTAGCGTGCCCAAAGAGCTGAAAAGGTTAAGAATACTATTAAGAAAACAGTAGAACAAGATTGCTTGCCCCAGCAGGAAATCTCACCACAGATAAACCACTCAGGTAAAGCTAGCCCATTCATTTATGCTTAGACATTGTAATAATAATTCATTTTCCAGATATATTTAGCTGTTCTTTTTCTCACAGACTGAAGACAAGGACTAGTAATAGACTCTTTTTACTTAACATAAAATCCATATGACATGAGATCCACTCAATAAGCTATGTTTTCAATGGAATATTTTATTTGGTTGCTTTTTTCCCCCTCTGACTTTTAGAAATTATAGTTACTATTTAAATATTGGAAAGATTATATTAAAAAAAAGTTGGCCAGGGCGGCACCTGTGGCTCAGTAAGGCGCCGGCCCCATATGCCGAGGGTGGCGGGTTCAAACCCAGCCCCGGCCAAACTGCAACCAAAAAATAGCCGGGCATTGTGGCGGGCGCCTGTAGTCCCAGCTACTCGGGAGGCTGAGGCAAGAGAATCGCTTAAGCCCAGGAGTTGGAGGTTGCTGTGAGCTGTGTGAGGCCACGGCACTCTACCGAGGGCCATAAAGTGAGACTCTGTCTCTACAAAAAAAAAAAAAAAAGTTGGCCAGGCACAGTGACTCATGCCTGTAATCCCAATACTTTGGGAGGCCAAGGCAGGAGATTTGCTTAAGGCTGGGAGTTCAAGACCAGCCTGGGCAACACAGCAATACCCCATATCTACCAAAAAATTTAAAAAATTAACCTGGCATGCTGGTGCGTGCTTATAGTCTGAGCTGTTCGAGAGGCTGAGGCAGGAGGATTGCATGCCCAGATGTTTGAGGTTGTAGTGAGCTATGATTGTGCTGCTGTACTTCAGCCTGGATGACAGAGCAAGACCCTCTATCTAAAAAAATAATTAAATAAACTTTACAAACCAAGAAAGAAAAAGAAAATTTAAGTATTTATGTATGAACAGAGTGAAGAATGTGGATGGAAATACTCCTAAAAAACAATGGCCGGGTGTTGTGACTTAATGGCTATAATGCTAGCACTTTGGGAGGGCAAGGCAGGAGGATCACTTGAGGCCAAGACTTTGAGACCAGGTTGGACAACATAGGAAGACTTCGTCTCTCTTAAAAAAAAAAAAAAAAAAAAAGGCAGTTGGGCATAGTGGTGAACACCTATAATCCCAGCTACTCAGGAGGCCAAGGCAGGAGGATCACTAGCACCCAAGAATTTGGGGTCGCATTGAACTATGATGACACCCCTGCAACTCTAAGAGGCCCTGGCAACAAAGTAAGACCCTATCTCAAAAAATTTCTGGTGTTTAAATTCAAGTAATTTATAACTATAAAATTGGGGGCCATTTGAGATGGGAGTGTTATTAAATTACTTGAGCCAGAAAACAAAAAATAATATGAGGTCAAAAATTTGGTAAGTTAAAAAATGGAGTGGCGCCTGTGGCTCAAGCGGCTAGGGCGCCAGCCACATACATCTGAGCTGGCAAGTTTGAATCCAGCCTGGGCCTGCCAAACAATGACAAAAAATAGCTGGGAGTTGTGGCGGGCAAGTCCCAGCTACTCGGGAGGCTGAAGCAAGAGAATCACTTAAACCCAGGAGGTAGGTGGAGATTGCTGTGAGCTGTGACGCCACAGCACTCTACCCAGGACAATAGCTTGAGGCTTTGTCTCAAAAAAAAAAAAGCTAAAAAATGATTGTGATAAAAAATAGATAATATTTTGTTTTAAAAAATACTTTTTAGGAGACAGAGTCTCTCTCTGTTGCCCAAGCTAGAGTGCAGTGGTATCATCACAACTCACAGCAACCTCAAACCCTTGGGCTCAAGCGATTCTCCTGCCTCAGCCTCCTGAGTAGCTGGGACTATACACACACACCTGGCTTTTTCTATTTTTAGTAGGGACCTCACTCTTAGTCAAGCTGATCTCAAACTCCTGAGCTCAAGCTATCCTCCCACCTTGGCCTCTTAGAGTGCTAGGATTACAGGTGTAAAGCCACCACGCCCTGCCTAAAAATACTTTATTAAGAACAATTCTATTTGTTTATATTGTTTATCTTTACCTAAAATTCCATAGTGTGTTAGTATTTTAAAAACTTGAACTTGGATCTGCCTTAATGAAATGCCATTGATTCTTTCTTAAATAAATATTTGGTAGTATTTATATATGCTCTTTAAAAATAAACATGGATTAATTTTTTGTTTCATTTTTAAAGGAGAATATTAGTTACATATGTTTTTTTCCTCCTTAGAACCTAAAAGCAAAGTATCTCTTTATGGCAAGTTACAATTCAACACCCATCTTGATGAGGAAACCAGAAAAAAGACATCTGTTACACATGATGTTGACCCTGGGTCTTCTAACGCTGGAGATGGCCCAGAAGGATTACTTATACAAAGAACAGATGATACCCAAGAACATTTTTCACAAAGGGTCAGTGGCCCTGATAATAAGCAAAGTCAAAGTAAAATGCCAGGGAGGAGAAAAAAGCAGAAGAAAACATTTATTTCACAGGAGAGAGAATGTGTCTTTGACACTGATTCACTCATACTCTCTGAAAAAAGACTAAAGAGAGAAATCAGTAGCGAAAATCCTAACCCCCCAGTAACTAAACTAAGCACTCATCTCTCAAGTCCTCCCAAGTCTGAACTTCCAAATTGTCCAGCACAAGTGAGAGAAAGTGATGGAAAGGGTGAATTAATTCCACCCACTGCCCCACCAGAAAGAAGTGTTGATACACTTGTAAAGGGAACGAATTTCCCCAGGGAGACTACAGTTTCTCTGCATACTTCATCATATAGCAGTAATAGTCAGTACCTGGAACATACGCCTCCTAAAAGTAGTAACTGCGAACTTATTACTGGGGGCTTAAAAAACATTAACCTTGCTTCATCTGTAAACCTGAAGGCACAAGGCAAAAAAATGACTGTATTTACAGATAACCTAGTAGTAAATAAAGCTATAAGTGCAAGTGGCCAGGTATCTAGAAGTCTTAATTCAGAGGCAGATAATTCATGTTCTATAAATGAAGTCACTCACAATAACTTACCAGGAAACAAAGACCAAAACTTAAAAGAAAATAATCACATAGAGAAATCTTTACATTCTCCCGGTGATGCTCTTAAGGATAGAAATGAATCTTACCAAGAAAATGAGGCTCTGAGTCAGTCTAAGAGTCTTGTCCTAGAAGCAATCTCTCCTGCTTCTACAGAAAATCAAATGCATTCTTGCACAATGCTTGATGGCCTTCTGTTTCCTGCAGAATATTATATTAGAACAACGCGACATATGTCAAATTGCCAGAGAAAACTAGCCCTGGAGGCTGTAATTCAAAGTCATTTGGGCATCAGGAAAAAAGGATCTAAAAGTAAGAAAGCAAGTAAAAACTTAAACCTTTCTGATGAGAAAACTGACCAAAGTAAAATTAGGATGTCTGACACATGCACAGAACAGCCAAGTTCAAGGAATCAGAAACTTCTCTCAGAAACTGAAGTCAGCTCTCCCACTGGATCCACTGAAGATAATGACACTTCTGGGAACGCAGTTACCCAGCCATTTGGTAGAAGACAAAGAGGAAAAACAATCTGTATCCCAGCATCAGATCATCATGAACTACCTTTGCCAGCTTCCAGCATGTTGGGTATTAACAGTTCTCAGAATGAATTCATCTTGCACAAATATCAGAATAAAACAGGGATTATTTACGGTAAGAAAAAGTTCCTGGTAAATCAAAATGTTTGATGATGATAACTAACAATTACTGTGTGGTACTTTCTATTTTTTTTTTTTTTTGTAGAGACAGAGTCTCACTTTATGGTCCTCAGTAGAGTACTATGGCATCATACAGCTCACAGCAAACTCCAACTCCTGGGCTTAAGCGATTCTCTTGCCTCAGCCTCCCGAGTAGCTGGGACTACAGGCGCCCACTACAATGCCCAGCCATTTTTTGGTTGCAGTTCAGCCAGGGCCGGGTTTGAACCCGCCGCCCTCAGTATATGGGGCCGGCGCCTTACCGACTGAGCCACAGGCGCCGCCCTTGTGGTACTTTCTAAATGCTGTACAGATACTAACATGAATCATCATAGCAATCCTACATGAGGCAGAATCCTTACTTCACAGATGAGGAAACTAAGGCACAGGGAGATTAAAGTGACTTTAATTAATTTAATTAAAATGACAGCCAGGTCACGCAAAAGAATCGTTTAAGCCCAAGAGGTTGCTGTGAGCTGTGATGCCACGGCACTCTAAGCAGGGTGACAGCTTGAGACGCTGTCTCCAAAAAAAAAAAAAAAATGACAGCCAGGAATCACACTTGGCAGTGTGGTATCAAAGTTCACTGATGTGGTTGAGAAATGGATACTGAAAAGGAAAATATATTGGGTGTTTACCTGTTATTAATATTTATTCAGGTACAGCACAATTTTTATCCACAGGTAGCAATATAGGACATGTTTCTGAATGTGTGTTAGAGTAAAAATACACTAACTGACTTTCTTAGAGCGATCATGTAATAAAAAGTCCTGAACAAGTTTTTTGGATAAAATAGCTAATGTTGTCTCTAAGGTTCGTGGGACACAAAATTTTGAAGATTGGCAAGGAAGGCTGTGTCATAATTTAAACATTGAATTCATTTGCTTGGGAGTTAATTATATCTGATAAACTGAGCACAAGAACTGGGTAATTCACTGTAGGGATGGAGTATATGTGTTCTTTGTCTCAACTACTCAACTTTGGTGTTTCCAGGCACGCATCTATATTGCCAACACTTTGGGAGGCCAAGGTGGGAGGATTGTTTGAGGCCAGTAGTTTCAGACAAGCTTTCTTTCCTACAAAAAAAATAATTAAAAAGTAAGAATCAGCCAGGCACAATGGTGCACACCTTTAATGTCAACTACTTGGGAGGCCAAGGTGGGAAGATCAGGCTGAGGCAATAGGATCACTTGAGCCTGGAAACTCAAGCCTGCAGTGAGCTATGATTGTGCTTCTGCACTCTAGCCTATGTAACAGAATGAGATACTGTCTCAAAAAAAAAAAAAAAAAAAAAAAAGACAAAGAAGGAACTGTGCAGCCAAAGACAATGTGTACATGTGACATGTTTTAGAAGAACTTTATGTACAAAAACAGGTAGCAGTGTACCACTAAACCAGCGGTTCTCAATCTGTGGGTCATGACCCATAGGAACTGTATTAAAGGGCCGTAGCATTATGGACATTGAGAACCACTGCACTAAACAAATACTTTGGTCTGTGAGCTATGATTAATTAATTCCAAAATAATAATTATGACTTATTTCATACTCTTCTAAGTTAACAGGAATACAAAAGAATCATAGGGCGGCGCCTGTGGCTCAGTGGGTAGGGCGCTGGCCCCGGCCAAGCTGCAACAAAAAATAGCCAGGTGTTGTGGCGAGTGCCTGTAGTCCCAGCTACTCAGGAGGCTGAGACAAGAGAAATCACCTAAGCCCAGGTTGCTGTTAGCTGTGACGCCACCGTGCTCTACCGAGAGCGATAAAATGAGACTCTGTCTCTTAAAAAAAAAAAAAAAAAAGAATCACAAAGTAGGCAATCCAGTAATAATTTAGAAACTATTTATTCATACAGTGCTTTGAAATAGTCTGCTTCCCTTTTAGTAAACAGAAGCTACATTTAGTTTTCTTGAGGTGACATTCCCATAACAAAATTGCCATATTTAGTTAAGTGGACAATTCAGTGGCATTTAGTACATCTACAATGTGCAACTACCACTTCTATCTCGTTTTAAAACATTTTTATTACCCCAAAACCTCATACCTGTTAAGTAATTGCTTTCTGATTTCCTCTCCCTACTCCACCTCGCTGCAGGCAACCACCAATCTACGTTTTATCTCTGTGGATTTACAAGTTACCTATTCTGGGATATTTCATATAAATGAGATTGTACAATACGTGTCCTTTGTGTCTGGCTGCTTTCACTTAGCATAATGTTTTCAAGATAATGTCCATGTCATAGTGTGTATCAGTATTCCATTCCTTTTTATGGCTGAATAATATTCCGTCATTCCATCGTGTGTATGTACCATGGTTTGTTTATCTAGTCATCAGTTGGATTTAACTACATTTTGAATGATACAGGATTCCATTCACATTAAGAGCTTTAAATTACTCTTTGGTCGAAAAGGAGATTAAGTTTTCTTTAATGAGAACAGCCAGCATTTTGTAGACTATTTTGGTAGAATCATAATTCTAGAGGTAGGCGGAAATTTAGAGATTTTTAGTCTATTTCCCTTAAGAGGGACAGTGAGAGGAGGGAAAATGGACTGAATTAACTTGCCCAAGGTTATACAGCAAATCAGTGGTTAAGCTGGGACTTGACCCTACTCTTCCTTCTCCCAGTTAATGCTGTCAGCAATACACTATTTTGGGTAGTACTGAATGATAGCGTTAACCATGCATGTGACCATTTCGGACTCTTTACTCAGGTTTCAAAGAACTGCCTGGGAAAAGTAATTAATATTTTCCACTATATTTGAGTTTAGAAACTCATTCTTTATTGGGTATTAATGTCTCTAATGTCTCTTTTGTTGTTGTTTCTGGTTTTTTTTAACTATTTGTTGTTGCTTATTTTCTATTTTAGGGAAAGAAGGTTATCATCAAAAAAAGAACTTGTCTTCCAGTGATAATGCTTATTTAGCTTTGGATGATGATGCTTTCAATACTCCTTTTCATAAAAACAAAATTCTGAGTTTAAAGCAACTGTCATCTTTCCTCAGTATCATAGACTTTCAGTTACCTGATGAAGACTTTGGGCCTCTTAAGCTTGAAAAACTGAAGTCTTGCTCAAAAAACCCAATTAAACCGTCGGAATCAAATATTTATAAAGAGAGGCATCTTAAGGGGGAAAATTGTATTATTGTTCCAGAGGAACAGATTCCTAAACAAGTAGATACAGAAACGGAGGACGTGGAAGAGGAACTTATTATTTTGCCAGGAAAATCAGATTCTAAACTGTCAGACCTAAAAAACAAGCCTACAAAGAAGGACCTTTCTTCATCTATGTTACTTTTCACTCCCTTGAACACTGTTGCACCTGATGAGAATGACAGACTTACCGCAAATGTATGTTCACCTGCTTTCCCCATCTTAGGTATCACTCCAGAATTTGGCTCCCAAGCATGTTATGAAAAAGTATCTACAGTGGGTATTGGACAAACTTGCTCTACACCCCAACTTTCTCACTTGAAAGACACAGTAAGTCTTGCTAATAATAGTAAACAATTCAGTAGTTCAGCTAGCCCACCAAAACTGAATACCAGCCTGCATGCGTCGGGTAGGCAAGGACAACCTGCCTGTGACTCCAACTCTGGCCCGCAAGCAACACCTCTCTCTGTTGAGTCATTCGCTTTCAAAGACAATCAGCTCTGTGGAAATACATCCCAGGAGTTACATAAACATTCCATAGAACAGGTACAATTGTTTTCTTTGTGAAATTTTCTCTGAAGGAATGAAATGTCTTAGTAGTGAATATGGACAGCATGACTTTCTTACACATTGACCTCCTCGGTACTTAAGTATGTTTTAATATGTTTCTTTGATATGACTTCATTGTAAATATCAAACTCATTCTGGGGAAATTAAGAGTAATTAAAATATATTTCTTTTAAATATTGGGGCTCCTGTTCTCTGTCATCAGTGAAGCAATTGCATTTGGAGCTTTGCTGCTCTTATCAGAGGAAATAAAAACATAAAGTAAACATTTGATGAGTGAGTAATGCAGACAGACATTCATGACGTATAGATTAATGGTATGACTTTTGTTTCCACAGACTGAAATAGCAGATGTTCCTGCTTGTGATAGCTTAAACCCAGGCAGCCTACAGTTGGTTTCAAAGTTAAAGGTCAGAAGACTATACCCATGTAATGTGTCTTGTGTCTTACATGTGAAACATTTACTGAATTAATAAGAAAATTGAAAGGAATTCAATCATAGAACTTTATTCTTTATTTAATGCTATTAAGTAAATTGGTAAACAAATTTGAATTATTTTTCACAATATTTATCTCTATTTATATTCTGAGCTCTTCTGAAGTTTATTTATATGTCAAACTATTGCCAAGAACAACTTAGGCTAAATAATTCAACTTAGTATCTAAACTTAAGTCAGGCATTTTGACAGAAAAAGTGAAACCCAATCATTCATGTCTCTTCTACCGAAAGACTGTGATATTTCTAGAAAAATCAGTTATGGTGCTTTTACTTTATTTTTTAAGAAAATGGATAGCAAAGGCTGGGTGCAGTGGCTCACACCTGTAATCCCAGCACTTGGGGGGCTGAGGCAAGTGGATTGCCTAAGTTCACAGGTTCAAGGTCAGCCTGAGCCAGAGCAAGACCTCGTCTCTAAAAATAGCTGGGTGTTGTGGGGGGCGCCTCTAGTCCCAGCTATTTGGGAGGTTGAGGCAAGAAAATCACTTAAGCCCAGGAGTTTGAGGGTGCGGTGAGCTATGATGCTATGGCATTCTATCAAGGGTGACAAAGTGAGACTCTGTCTCAAAAAAAAGGAGGTAGCAGATCTAGATTTTGATATCGTGAATAGTTAATCTTTTCTGTGCTGTGTGACAACTGAAAATGGTCTAAGACATGACTAAATGTCCTAGGGGAGGTAGTGAGAATAAGGGTACAAAAGTTCTCCACATGGAAAAGTACTGGTGGGGAGGAAGGAGCTTCAAATCCATATGAAATACTTCTGCCAATTACTGGCTGTATCACCTGGGGCAAATTATGTAACCTCTGAGCCCCAGATTACTTTTCTGTAAAAGATACATAGCAATACCTTTGCTATGTTTCAAAACTCTTTTGAGTCAATTTTGATAACTTAGTTTCTTTAGAAACCAACCATTTCATTTATATTTTCAAATTTGTACGTTAAAAGTTATTTATTATTGGGCGGTGCCTGTAGCTCTGTGGGTAGGGCGACAGTCACATACTCTGAGGCTGGCTGGTTTGAACCTGGCCCAGGCCAACTAAACAACAATAACAACTGCAACAACAACAAAAAAAAGCTGGGTGTTTTGGCAGATACCTGTAGTCCTAGTTACTTGGGAGACTGAGGCAAGAGAATCCCTTAAGCCCAAGAGTTGGAGATTGCTGTGAGCTGTGATGCCACAGCACTCTACTCAGGGCATCAGCTTGAGACTCTGTCTCAAAAAAAAAAAATTATTTATTATTATAGATTTTTTATCTGTGTATATGCAGTTAAGCCTTTCTTTCCCCATTCCCACATTTCTACAGGTGCTTTTCCAACATCAGACTTAAGAGAGTTGTTCATTCTGTTAGTCTTTAAAAGAAAAACAAACTAGTTTTGGTTGTATTGGTTATTAATTGGGGTTTTTCTTTGTTTCCTAGCTAATTTATTTTTGTATTTGTAATAATTATAATCATTCCTGTTTTTGATTGTTCTTTGTTCTTTTACTTACTTTCTGTGCTGTTTACTTGCTTTATTTTAATTTTTTTCTTGTTTTCTGATAATTGCCTTTGTGATTATGATTTTCTTGGAAGTACAGCTTTGGCCATGCTCTGTGGGTTGGGTTACATAGTGTTCTCCTTGTCATAGTTGGAGATTAATGTATATTGTCAATGCTATTCCCTGTTCAACCCATGAGTGCTTTATCATGGTCTTTTATTTTCAGATAAGTTTTTATGAGCTATCTTTCTGTGATTAAATCAGAACTTACTCTGATTCTGATGCTATATGTTTTTTAATATATGATAATGTAAGTATTATAGGCAAATTTTTTAGTTTCATAAGAACCACAAAGCTCTTTCTTCTGGGCTGACCATAGTGGCTCAGGCTTGTAATCCTAGCTGTTTGAGAGCTCTGGCCACAGAGTAAGACCCTGTCTCAAAAAAAAAAAAAAACCCAAAACCAAAAATAAAAAAAGAACCTCTTTCTTTTGACCTGCATAAAACTTTAAAACTTTACTTTTATGGCTATCTCGTCACCAGGAAATGGAAGCAAGGAATAAAAATAGAATTAAATAGAAAATATGAAATAAGGGGGGGGGAAAGGGAAAAATTTTACTTAGTATTTTATCTAATTCTTTTTTTTTTTTTTTTTTTTCCTGAGACCTCAACTTTTTTCTTGTTGCCATTTTGTGTCAGAATCCTTCAGGTTCCTGTTCGGTGGATGTGAGTGCCATGTGGTGGGAAATAGCTGGTTTTAAAGAGCCATGTATCATAACTGCTTGTGAATATGTAGTTTCTCTTTGGAAACCTCTGGATGCTTGGGAGTGGAAAAACATTTATACCTGGCATTTCACAGAGGTAAGTGGGAATCTTAGAGCCCAAAGAGATCTTTGTGCTCAATTGCATGATAATACCCTGTCTTTAAAATAAGACATTGTCTTATTTTAAGGTGTGCTCCCAAAGATGTGCTAGGTCTTATTTTCAGGGGATGTCTTATCTTTCCTGTAAGTAGGTCTTATTTTCAGAGGATGTCTTATTTTCGGGGAAACAGGGTATGGATGGCAGCTCATTGCAATTGGATTCTATGGCATGCAAGGCAGACTGGAAATGAGGTTTTCTTCCCACATTTTATTATTAAAATTTTCACACATACTGAAAAGGTTATACAGTGAGCATTCATATATCTACCATCTAGACTCTGCCATTAACGTTGTACTTTTTGTTCGTTACAGATTTATCTAGAAACAGTTTTACACTAGACCTTTTGGAGAAGCTTGGAATTTTATGTCTATTCTGACTTCAACTTGCCCTTCGTCCAAATATTATTTCTACTTCTTTTCAATATGTATTTCCTTGTAGTCTTTGTCCACCTTCATGTATACCTTACGTGGCTACAATCCTAGTATGCTTCAAAGTTTTAGATCTGTCTTTTCTCAGCTTACCATAAAAACATTTTTCCTTGTTTCTACATAGTCTTTATACTTGTCTGTGCTTCATTCTTGTTCTTCATTATATCCACAAGTTCTAGTTCTGTGCTTTGCCAGCTCAGCAAAGAAACATAATTTTGAATGGCTGCATGTTTTCTTCATTCACATGCTAGAATTTACTCGTGAATTCCCCTATTGTTAGAATAATAGAGTACATTAAATAAATGCTAAGTATTAAAACACTATTATGCATATAGCTTATTTGAATTTACAGCTTATTAAAAAAGTATTTTCAGGCCAGGCACAGTGGCTTATGCTTGTAATCCTAGCACTCTGGGAGGCTGAGGCAGAATGATCACTTGAGCTGAGGAGTTCAAGACCAGCCCAAGCATGAGGGAGATCCCCATCTCTACTAAAAACTAGAAAAATTAGCCAGATATTGTGGTATCTGCCTATAGTTACAGCTACTTGGGAGGCTAAGGCAAGAAGATTGCTTGAACCCAAGAGTTTGAGATTGCTGTGGGTTAGGCTGACTCCACAGTACTGTAGCCTGGGCAACAAAGAGAGACTCTGTGTGAAAAAAAGGAGTGTTTTCTGAGCCTTTTCACATTTGCCCAAATGCTAGAAACTAAGCTGGGCACAGTGGCTCATTCCTATCTATAATCATAGCACTCTGGGAGGTGGGAGGCTGAGGCAGGTAGATGCTTGAGCTCAGGAGTTCAAGATCAACCTGAGCAAAAGGGAAACCCCACCTGTACTAAACATAGAAAAACTAGCAGGGCGTTGTGGCAGGTGCCTGTAGTCCTGGCTATTTGGGAGGCTGAGGCAAGATGATCGCTTAAGCCCAGGAGTTTGAAGTTGCTGTGACCTAGGCTAATGCTATGGCATGCTACCCAAGATGACAGAGTGGGACTCTGTCACAAAAAACAAACAAAAAAAAAAAAAGGTTGGAAACTATCCTGGTACAGTAAAAATACAAAAAAAAAAAAAAGATAAATTTTAGAACATTTAATTTAAAATCAATTAAAAATGTAAAAACCAAGTGTAATTTTTGGCTGCTTTTGTTTTATTTAGGTTCCAGTATTACAAATAGTTCCAGTGCCTGATGTTTGTAATCTTGTTTGTGTAGCTTTGGGAAATTTGGAAATCAGAGAAATCAGGTATGTAATTCCCAAGGAAGGATTTTTTCCCCCTTTAGCTTTGTCTCCATCAACTTGTTTGTTTTTTTGTTTTTTTTTTCCATCAACTTGTTTTGAGTGCAGGTGGAAGAATCTGGATTTGGGTCTAAAGAGAGATTTGTTTTGTTTTGTTTTGTTTGAAATCAATACAGTGACTTCCCTGACAACTTTCCATTTAAAATCTAATCTAGTCCTTTAATAGTAAAGGCTTTATTCCTGACTTCTCCTAATTTTTCCTTATGTTTGACTTAGGGCATTATTTTGTTTCTCTGATGATGAAAGTGAAAAGCAAATACTCTTGAAATCTGGAAATATTAAAGCTGTGCTTGGCCTGACAAAGAGGAGGCTAGTTAGTAGCAGTGGGACCCTTTGTGATCAGCAGGTGGAAATCATGACATTCGCAGAAGACGGAGGGTAAGAAAAGCATTGGTTGATATTAACTGTTAGATAAAGTAGGATTTTATCACAGTTTTCAGAGAAAGTAGAATGTTGTTTTGTTGTGCTATAAATGTAATAGAACAGACATGACCTCCATAGAGGGATGTAAGCCAGATTTAGCAGGGAAGAAGTCAATGGAGTGGAAGCCTCAGCAGATGTAATTTGTTCTTTCTTTGGTCTTCTTTGAAATCTCTGGGTGCCCCTTAAACATTAGAAGTACCTCAAGTTCATAGATCTGTCTTCATTCCACATATTTGGAGTCCATTGCTTCAGTGGCCATCTAGATGCTGGCTATGGCATACATTTCTAGTTGTGAGCTCTTTCTTTTTTGTTTGAGACAGAGTCTCACTATGTCGCCCTTGGTAGAGTGCTATGGCGTCACAGCTCACAGCAACCTCCAACTCTTGGGCTTAAGCCAGTGGTTCTCAACCTGTGGGTGCCGACCCACAGAAACTGTATTAAAGGGCTGTGGCATTAGGAAGGTTGAGAACCACTGGCTTAAGTGATTCTCTTGCCTCAGCTTCCTAAGTAGCTGGGACTACAGGCACCCACCACAACACCTGACTATTTTTTGGCTGCAGTTGTCATTGTTGTTAAGCTGGCCAGGGCCAGGCTTGAACCTGCCACCTTTGGTGCATATGGCTGGCGCCCTACTTACTGAGCTGCAGATGCAGAGCCTGCAGTTGTCATTGTTTAGCTGGCCCAGGCCAGGCGCAAACCTGCCAGCCTTGGTGTATGTAGCTGGCACCGTAACCACTGTACTATGGGCGCCGAGCCTGTGAGCTCTTTCTTGAACTCTAGCCTTGAATGCCTATTTATTAGACATCTTGCAGTCACCTCAAATTCAACCTGTTGAAAACTGAACTGATAGCGTTTTATCATATATTCATTATACTTCATTATTATTTATCTTTTCTAATGCAGAGGACAGGGACATTGTTTGTCTTATTTATTCATGACCTATTGTAATCTAGGCAAGAGACAGATAATTGTTTAAATTAAAAATATGTAAGTGAGATGAAGTTTATGTTAACCAGTTCGATGTAAGCATTCCAAATTGTATATAAAATCAGCACACTGTACCCCATAAATGCAGTAATGTACACAGTTACGATCTAACAAAAAAAAAAGAAATATGTTAGGGTAGATGACAAGAAGACAGTTGTGAGAGAAGAGATGACAAAATCACTAGGACTTGGTTGAGAAGATTGAGAGGAAGGAGACAAGGATAATATATCCGAGTAGATAATAAGAAAGTAACTTGGGCAACGCCTATGGCTCAAAGGAGTAGGGCGCTGGCCCCATATGCTGGAGGTGGCGGGTTCAAACCCAGCCCCAGCCAAAAACTGCCAAAAAAAGGAAAAAAATAAAGTAACTTTTTAGAGCTAGGCATGGTGATTCACACCTATAATCCTAGCACTCTGGGAGGCTGAGGCAGGCAGATTGCTTGAGCTCATGGGTTCAAGACCAGCCTGAGCAAGACCGAGACCTCGTCTCTAAAAAAATAGCCAGGCATTGTGGCAGCACCTGTAGTCCCAGCTACTTGAGAGGCTGAGGGAAAAGGATCGCTTGAGCCAGAGAGTTTGAGGTTGCTATGAGCTATGATACCATGGCACTCTACCAAGGGCATCAAAGTGAGACTTTGTCTCGAAAAGAAAAGAAAGTTAACTTTTTTTTTTTTTTGAGACTGAGTCTGTCACTCTGTTACCTAGGTTACAGTGCAGTGATGTCAGGAACCTCAAACTCTTGGGTGTAAGTGATCCTCTTTACCTCAGCCTCCTGAGTGGCCAGGACTATAGATGCCTGCCACAATTCCCAGCTAATTTTTCTACCTTTTTTTAGTAGAGTTAGGGTCTTGCTCTTGCTTAGGCTCATCTCCAATTCCTGAGCTCAAGAGTGCTGGGATTACAGGCATGAGCCACTGCGCCCAGTGGTCTCCAGCTCTTTATTCCTTTCATATTCTACTCCATCTGTCTCCTGGACTCCTCCATGGCTTTTGTCTTTTTCTAACTCCCTCAGAAAGTAACATATGTTCATTATGAAGGTTTACAATACACACATTTTCTGGTTTAATTTTTTTGCTGGTATTAGGCTAGTTTTTGTTACGCATAATTCAATAATGTGTAGAAGGGCTACTTAGAAACTGCTTTGGTGCAAAATACTGGTTTTTAATACTGTTTTAAATGTAGAAGCAAAGAAAAACAGTTTTTGATGCCCCCTGAGGAGACTGTACTAACTTTTGCTGAAGTCCAAGGGATGCAGGAAGCTCTGCTTGGTACCACTATCATGAACAACATCATTATTTGGTAAGCTTTCCCTGTCCTTAGTTTCCTCCTCTGTAGCATGTATGAGGTTATGCCTCTGATTTTACAATGTTGTTGTGAAGATTAGATAAGAGAGTATATATAAATATGGTCGTCTTGCTTTTTATTATCAGATGCTATATGCTTGCTTATCTTGCCAAGAGCATTGTATTAATTTAGTCATTGTGAAAAAGATCAGTCACAGGGCGGCTCCTGTGGCTCAAGGAGTAGGGCACTGGCCCCACATACCAGAATGGCAGGTTCAAGCCCGGCCTCGGCCAAAACTGCAAAAAAAAAAAAAGATCAGTCACAGTAGAGTATTTTAAAATAAATGGAATATTGTCAAAATGGTCCAGTTGTTTCTGCTTCTGGTTAGTGGCTGGGTAGCTTCTGTTGTACCAACTCTATTCCCTCAAATAACTATCAACTTTGGGCAAAACACAAAAAACAGCTATCTGGAGGCACAAGACAGCAAAAAAAAGAAGAAAGGTGCTGAAGGGGTTTCTACATTTAAAAGAAATAAGCTTCCTTTCCTAGGCAAGTTTCCATTCTTCTGACTTTAAGTCAGAAGGCAGGCACCAGTCTGCCCACTTGGGTGACTAAAAGCCTAATAGACAAACTGTCCTATTGGCTTAGGGAACCAAAGGACAGAATTCATGGTAACCACAGCAACTAGAAAGGAGAGAGAAAAGTCCTAAAAAGGAGAAAGCCAAAGACAGAAACCTAAATTCTGGGTATTCTTTGTCTAAATACATGGATCCGGCTGACTCTTTAAACTATATATGCAAGGGCAGACTCCAAGCAACTCAGGTAAGACTGAAAGAACTAAACTGAATTTTTAGGATTTGGAGTTTGAGTTTATTTAGCCAAGTTTAACTGTTCACTAGAAAAACGAACAAAATGAATATTCTTCAGAGGAACCTAACAGATATACTGTTTTTGCAGTATATCACTGTATCTAAGATACAGTCCAAAGTTACTATATATACAAGAAAAAAAAGTGGACTGGGCATGGTGGCTCACACCTGTAATCCTAGCACACTGGGAGGCTGAAAAGGGTGGATCACTTGAGCTCAGGAGTTTGAAACCAGCCTGAGCTCCATCCCATCTCTACTAAAATTAGAAAAACTAGCCAGGCGTAGTGGGCACCTTATAGTCCCAGCTACTCAGAAGGCAAGAGGATCACTTGATCCCAGGAATTTGAGATTACTGTGAACTATAATGCCACGGCACTCTACCTAGGATGACAGAGTGAGAGTCTGTCTCAAAAAAAAAAAAGGAAAGAAAGAAAGGTATGATAATAGGAACCAAATTAACAAATTCATAAGAGGGAAACCAAGTTGAGGAGTCCCCAGTCACTTTTCTGACTGCAGAGAAAACTACACACAGCCATTGGCACTTACAAGTTTAATTTGTATAAGAAGAATATATTGGATTTTTTTCTCAGAAACTTTGTCCACTGGCTGCTTCCTTGGGGCCAGAATGGGTCTTGGTAAGAAGAACTTTATGATAATAGTTGTCACTGTTACTACCCTGGCTGTTCTGTATCATCCATCCCTAACTCTAGGAATAAACTGGAAAATCATGACCTCTGAGAGAAACTTTGTTTTCTTCCTACTGGGGAGCCTCTGAAATTTGTCTGTGTTCTAATCTGCCAAGATACCCTGTTTTGGATATCCTGATGTCTAGGCCAACAGTTGTCCACTTTGGGAACTTTCCCCAGTATTTTTGCATAGAGGTTTTATTTGAGCACACTAATCCTTCAAAAAATTATCTTTTCTATTAATTCTGTTATTCCAAACTTCATTATTTGGCTCCCAGACTATTGATATAATCTAGTAATCAATCTCTTTGCCATTTATCAGTGTTCAACCTCCAGATCATTTTTTTATTCTATTACTTTGTAAACACTTGGTGTGCCAACCCTTCCCCCAACCCCCAATAAAACCTTCACTCCCTACATTTGCTTTTCTTCAGCCTGCATTTACCTAATGCTCTATTACAAAATTCTCTCCAGCTTTGCCATACTCTTGACCTCCCTTCCCCCAATCCCTTGGTTCTACAATTTTTTCCTTTTTTCTTTTCTTTTCTTTTTGAGAAAGAGTCTTTTTATGTCACCCTCGGTAGAGTGCCATGGCACCACAGCTCACAGCAACCTCAAACTCTTGGGCTTAAGCAATTCTCTTGCCTCAGCCTCCCACATAGTTGGGACTACAGGCACCTGCTACACCGCCAAGCTATTTTTTTTGTTGCAGTTGTCATTGTTGTTTAGCTGGCCCAGCTAGGTTTAAACCTGCCAGCCTTGGTGTATGTGGCCAGTGCTATAACCACTGTGCTACTGGCGCTGAGCCCATTCTGTCCTTTCTCTAACAGTACAAGTGAGGTCTGACAATTAAGTTCAGGAACTTATCGTAGAAAAAGTGCTGCATACCTCATTGCTGAATGTCACTGTGGTCAGTTTCAAAGTACTCCCCTTGGGACACTATGCACCATTGCCAGCATCTAGTCCACCCTTCATAGCAGTTTTGGAACTGTTTTTCTGGAGTGGCCATGAAAGCTGTCATCATATTATCCTTAATGTCCTAAACATCATCAAAATGTCTTCTTTCAATATTTTCTTTATCTTTGGATAAAGAAAAAAGTCATGGGGGCCAGATCAGGTAAGATGGGAAGGTGTTCTAATACAGTTATTTGTTTACTGGCTAAAAATTCCCTCACAGACAGCATTGAGTGAGCTGGTGCATTGTTGTGATGCAAGAGCCACACCTTTCTCATGTCAACCCTGTCCCTGCTCCCAATAAAATCAAGATTTTCAGTTAAGATTTTCCTGTTTTTCTATTGATGTTAACTTGGTCTGCTGTGCTTCTTACTGTCAGCCGATGATTTTGATGCATAATTCCACTACGTTTTGCAATGTTTTTGTCAGTTCTGCTTGTTACTGGCCTACTGGCCGCCCTGACCTCTCTTCATCAGTGATACTTTCCTTTCCCTCAAAAAAAAAAAAAAATGTTTAATTCATTTGTACATTGGCATTTTCTTCATGGCATTATGTCCATAAATTTGGACTAACATGTCCCTGATTTGACTTCCACTGTTGGAAAGTTTAATAAGAAATTTAGGAATAGGGCAGTGTAGTTATAACCTAAGAATATGGGGAAGGGGGAGAGGGAGGGGAGGGAGGGGGGAGGATGGGCAGAGGGAGGGTGATTGGTGGGATTACACCTACGGTGCATCTTACAAGGGTACATGTGAAACTTAGTAAATGTAGAATATAAATGTCTTAACACAATAACTAAGAAAATGCCAGGAAGGCTATGTTAACCAGTGTGATGAAAATATGTTAAATGGTCTGTAAAACCAGTTTATGGTGCCCCATGATCGCATTAATGTACACAGCTATGATTTAATAATAAAATAAAAATAATAAAATTAAAAAAAGGAATAGGGCAGCACCTGTAGCTCAGTGAGTAGGGTGCTGACCCTATATACCAAGGGTGGTGGGTTCGAACCCAGCCCCAGACAAACTGCAACAACAACAACAAAAAAAAATAGCCAGATGCCTGTAGTCTCAGCTACTTGGGAGGCTGAGGCTCACAGCAACCCCAAACTCCTGGGGAACTTAAGTGATTCTCTTGCCTCAGCCTCCTGAGTAGCTGGGACCCATAGGCGCCTGCCATGATGCCTAGCTATTTTTTTGTTGCAGTTGTTTAGCTGGCCTGGGCCAGGTTCTAACCCACCATACTTGGTGTATGTGGCTGGCACCATAACCACTGTGCTTCAGGCGCTGAGCCATATTCAACATTTTTTTAAACATTCAACAGATATTTGGATCTCTGTGCACTATTCTCTGAGATAGAGATGAATCAGATGTGAATCTTGGTCCCAAGCCCCCTAAAACCTACTGGGAATATAAAAGTCATTTACAATGCCTTTGTAGTTTACACAATATCAGAGTGATTAGAGATTTGGACAAAGTGACTTGGGATTTGGAATGAGCAATTACTAAATACAGAGTATGTACTAAACTCAGTAAGGGATACACCTTTTTTGGCGGTCCTGATGGGAGGAAAACCCTGTATATGCACATGCAAATTTAATTTTCCTTCTACAAGTGTTTTTTTGTTGTTGTTGTTCTGGTTTTGTTTTGTTTTAAGACAAGGTCTTATGTTGTCTGGGTTAGAGTACAGTTGTGTCATCATAGCTCACTGCAGCCTCAAACTCCTAGGCTCAAGCCCAAGTCTTCCTTCTTCAACCTCCTAAGTAGCTGGGACTACAGGCACATGACACCATGTCCAGCTAATTTTTCTTTTTTTCATGGAGACAGGGTCTCTTGCTCTGGCTAGTCTTAAACTCTTATCCTCAAGCAGTCCTCCCATCTTGGTCTGCTAAAGTGCTGTGATATAACCCACCATGCCCAGCCTCTTCAGTACCTGGCCTACAGAAAATTCAGTATTTGTTGAATGAAGGCATTATTTCTATTTCAGTATATATTAAACATAAAATGAGGCATACGAACAAAAGGAGAGATGACTTTGCACTGGTGTAGACAAGGAGAAGTGAGAGTCTAAATTGAGTTCGTGCAGCTGGGAGGGGAGTGGGCCATAATCCAGGCCTTAAGGAATGGGTGGGAATTGGTCAATAATGGGGAGGGTGTTGGAGCAGCTAGCTTGAGCAAAGATCTAGATGTACATAGTACATTCCACAGACAGAAAGCTTTCAGCGATAGGAGCAGTGAGTAATGATGTAATAATGCAGTGCTGGATTCATGAGGGTTATAAATACCCTGAAAAGGAACACAGACTTATCTTAGAAATAATGGTAGCCAACTGAACGTTTTTCATCAGTAGAGTAACATGATAATTATTAATAACACAAATCAATAAGCTAGAGAGTGATTCCAACAAACTTTGTCTTTTTTCTTCTTCATATTCACCTTGTTCTTTCTTTTTCCTTTTTTTATCTCAGTCATCTCTTCATTATCCATTATCTTGGTCTAGCTCTAGTACAAATGCATGTAATAGAGACATATAACTTTTTTAGGTGTAGTCTCTTACCCAACCAGATTTGATTTCCTTGTCATTATCTTCCATGGAAAAATTAGACATGACAAGTGTCACAAAATCATGGTAGTGCTATATTATATGCCTAACTTTCAAGACCAAGTTAAATGAAATAATGGACAACTCATGGAATTCAGAGAGATTTATCACTAATGGTATAGCAGATTCAACTTAAGGCTAATCTGTCGAATTAAACTATCAGCAAAGTTGATCTATCAGAGCTACTTTTAGCTAAACCTGTAACTAAACAAAGCTAAGGTACTGTGTCCCTTAGTGTTCCCTTGGTCACCTGAAGGATGCAGTGATGGATAAGAGAATATTATGTGAAAATCAATTTGCTTAAAGAATGTGATTGGTTTATTTATTTTTGGTATCTAAGGAATTTAAAAACTGGTCAACTTCTGAAAAAGATGCACATTGATGATTCTTACCAAGTTTCAGTATGTCACAAAGCCTATTCAGAAATGGTAAGTAATGATTGGCTGAGACCACTTGGTATTTACTTTGGGTGTTAATTGCTCTTATTAAGTGTAAACAGTAATTAAAAGACCTTTCCTATTGCCTGTTTTTTCAAAATTGGATAGCAGTGTTCTTTCTTGAGATTTATGGATGAAAACAAGTGTTGGTACAATGTAATTGCTTGACAAATTTCCTGGCTGTATGACTCAAAAGCAAATATTTATTTCTACCTGTGAATTTGTACTGGGAAATATTATGCCTATTATCAGACTTGACTCCTAGCCATATTGCCATATGTGATTTGTGATGTGAATGAGTACCCTAGACAGGATGATTAAATGGTCCTAAACATGTTTTCCTTTTAAGCTTTAGTGGTCCCATGTAGAAACAAAACAGATGTTTAACCATTGTGATAATAGTCTTGGCTTACAGTCTGGTTTTGACATCTGAACAGATTGATAGAAGTTGTCTAGGACTGAGGAATAACTACTCGCGTATCCACCATTGAAGCCACAAGCAGAGGCAGTGGCACCAGGCTCAGCCCTCGTGTAGAGAATGACTTGCCTACTATCAGTGGTAATCTTAGAGTATCAGCACCCAGACACTCTGCAAAAAGTGTATCTTTCCCTAGCCTAGCAGCAATTATGGAATTGAATTCAAAAACTGTGTGGCCTCAGACAATTGGTCATATATCTTGAGCCTAACTTTTTTCATCCTTTAAATAAGAGGATTTGGGGGCAGCGCCTGTGGCTCAAAGGAGTAGGGCACCGGCCCCATATACCAGAGGTGGTGGGTTCAATCCCCGCCCCGGCCAAAAACTGCAAAAAAATAAATAAATAAATAAGAGGATTCAATTTCTTTCTAGAATTTATTAATGCATTTAAATAATTTTATATCTTTTATACTACATTAATAGTATTGATATTAAAATATTTAACCCAAAGAAAAAAAGAAACAAACAACAAAAGGAAAAAAAATGTTTAACCCAGAAGTGTATAAAATAGTAAGTAAAAGTCCTCATAAAGTCAACCTTCAAAAATAATAGTTTGTTATTTACTTGCACTATGTTTCCGTAAACTTTTTCCATAAAGGACCAGACAGCAAATATTTGAGCTCTGCTGTCCATATGGTTTCTATTGCAAATACTCTTATTACTCAGCCATTTTTTTTTTTTTTTTTTTTTGCAAAATAAGTCGTAGACAATATGTAAATGATGCATAGAGCTGTGTTTTAATAGAACTTTATGGATACTGAAACTTGAATTTTGTATAATCTTCACATGTCACAAAATGTTATTCTCATTTCTTTTCAACCATTTCAAAATGAGAAAAAACATTCTTGGCTGTGGCTCACGCCTGAAATGCTAGCATACTGGGAGGCCAAAGTGAGCTGATTGTCTGAGCTCAGGAGTCTCTACTAAAAAAAAAAAGGTAGAACTAGCCAGGCATTGTGGTTGATGCCTTTAGTCCCAAGTACTGAGAAGGCAGAGGCAAGAGGATCACTTGAGCCCAAGAGTTTGAGGTTGCTGTGAGCTATGATGTCATGGCACTCTATCTATCTAGGGTGACAGAGACTCTATCTAAAAAAGAAAACAACAAAACAGAATTCTCAGCTCATGGACCATACAAAATAAGCATTGGACTCAATTTGCCTTACTGGCCACAGTTTTTCAACCCCTTGTTAAGTGTATAAAATGTAACATTTTTGAATAGTTGTTTTCTAAACAATAAAAGTAATTCATTCAGTCATTTTAGAAATGTATGAAGTAGACTCGGCGCCTATGGCTCAAGCAGCTAAGGCACCAGCCACACACCTGAGCTGGCAGGTTCGAATCCAACCCAGGCCGCCAAACAACAATGACGGCTGCAACCAAAAAATAGCCGGGCACTGTGGCAGGAGCCTGTAGTCCCAGCTACTTGGGAGGCAAAGGCAGGAGAATCACTTGAGCCCAGGAGTTGGAGGTTGCTGTGATCTGTGATGCCATGGCACTCTACCCAGGGCAACAGCTTGAGGCTCTGTCTCAAAAAAAAAAAAAAAAGAAAAGAAATGTATGAAGTAGAAAATGAATGCTACTAATTATAAGATGTTCATATAGTTTTATTTTCCACATCTTATATCCAAAGAGAACTAACATACATCTACATATATATGCATGCACACATGTTATTAACAGAACCCGTAATTTTTTGTTTTGGGTTTTGAAGCAGAGAATCATAATGTCGCCCTCAGTAGAGTGCTATGGCATCACACCTCACAGCAACCTCAAACTCTTAGGCTTAAGCAATTCTCTTGCCTCAGCCTCCCAAGTAGCTGGGACTACAGCGCCCACCACAATGTCCAGCTATTTTTTTGTTGTAGTTGTTATTGTTGTTTGGCGGCCCAAACAAAATTCTTTCCATAAGTTCCATCCCCCAGCCCCAGTGTATGTGGCCAGTGCCCTAGCTGCTGAGCTACAGGTGCTGAGCGAGAACCTGTAATTTTAAAGCTGAGCAATATCTTTTTTTTTGCAGATCCAGGGCCAGGTTTGAACCCACCATCTCCAGTATATGGGGCTGGCGCCCCACACCTTTGAGCCACAGGTGCCGCCCAAAGCTGAGCAAAATCTTTAACATATTTTCCCCCAGAGACAGCCATAGATGATGGTCTCTGTTTTTGTCACCTTTACTCTTAGCAGAGAGTAGCAGTGTCTAGGTTTTAAATAGGCCATTTGTGAGTAGCCTGAGAATCTGGTCACCACTTAAAAGATTGTTTTTATGGGAAAAACTGTTCTGAATTTTCCAAAACCAGCTTAGAAATGAATATTTCCTTTTTTTTTTTTTTGAGACAGAGTCTTACTATGTCACCCTTGGTAGAGTGCTGTGTGGTCACAGCTCACAGCAACCTGAAACTCCTGGGCTTAAGTGATTCTCTTGCCTCAGCCTCCCAAGTAGCTGGGATGACAGGTGCCCACCACAACGCCCAGCTATTTTTTTGTTGCAGTTGCCATTGTTGTTTAGCTGACCTGGGCCAGGTTCGAACCCACCACCCTCGGTGCATGTATCTTGTAACCACTGTGCTACGGGTGCCGAGCCACAAATGAATATTTCTAATTAGAAGACTCCCTGTACGGGTTTATATATCCTCTTTCTCTATACCAAATTTTCCTCAAATGAATGTAATGAAATGTAGTGAAGACAAGTGATTAGTCAACTAGATTCATACCTGGCAAGATTGGCTGAGAAAAGCATTGGGACCTTTATGTTAGAGAATCCAGAAATCCAGCTGCTTATATTCTCAACAGTTAGTTCCTGCCTGAAAGAAAACTAAACATTGCAGCCAATGTGATTCTTTAGTTTCATTTCTGCCAACTCTTTTCTCCAATGTACTCTTGACTATTTGATTATTAATTTTTCTCCTAATTAGGGGCTCCTGTTTGTTATTCTGAGTCATCCTTGTGCCAAAGAGAGTGAGTCATTGGGAAGTCCTGTGTTTCAGCTGATTGTGATTAACCCAAAGACAACCCTGAATATGAGTGTGATGGTGTACTGTCTTCCTCAAGGGCAGGCTGGAAGGCAAGTGTGTGGGTAAATACTATTCAGTGGGTGCAACATTTTAAAAGGCACTGTGCAAATACAAAAACTAGATATTTTTGTGTCACTTAGATGAATGGAAAAGAGGAAATACTACAGAGCAAAAGAAAATGTTAAGAAGTAGAATGAAGTTTAATGGACGTGAGTCAAACCCCAGATTCCCTACATCCTGATGGGGATAGGATTTTATTTTTTTTTTTAAGTAATTTTATTTCAGGTTAATGTGAGTGTACAAAGAACCAGGTCAAAATGTTTGATTTTTGTTAGGTAGAGTTCCTCTGGTGGTTCTTTCTCCCACACAAAAAGTGTGGCAGACATTCCACCCCATGCCCATTCAGTAAGAGCACCCCCATCCCCTCTGCCTCCATTATTACCACTCCTCCAACTTGAATTGAAATGAGGTTTTCTCCTGTGTGCACATGGCATCTGATATCTGCTGGCTTCATATTAGTACTGAGTACATTGGCTAATTGCTTCCTTTCTAGTGATACTTCACTAAGAAGAATGTTTTTCAACTCCATCCAGGATATTACACAAAATGTGAAGTCACCATCTTTTTTTATGGCTGAATAGTATTCCATGGTGCACATGTACAGGAATAGGTTTTTTAATATGTATTCAAGCCCTGTATTTTCCCATTAGGAAAACATTTTAAATGAAAACAGTAATGAATGTTCTCCTCAAAAATCTCCTAAGTTACATTCTTTCCATAAAAGCTAAACTCCAGAAGTTTTGAATGTACTTTACAAACAATTCTTCATTTTAAATCTGACTGTGCCTCCATCATGCAAGCAGTTGTTATGTATTTATTCATAAATATTTATCTATTGATTGATGCCACTGACAGTTTTTGGCATCACAAGAGTTTTCTGAGTTGTGTCGAGCTTTGATTTTTTTTTTGTTTTGTTTTGTTTTGGTGTTGTTTTTTTTTTTTTTTGCAGTTTCTGGCCTGGGCTGGGTTTGAACCCGCCACCTCCGGCATATGGGACTGGTGCCCTACCCCTTTGAGCCACAGGCACCGCCCTGTGTAGAGCTTTGAAATAGTGCTACTACTGTTAGGTCAACCAACAGTATCTGAAAATATAATTCCTAAAGATTACCTTCTTTTTTTCTTCTTTGAGACACAGCCTTACCCTGTCACCTGGTTAGAGTGCAGTGGTATCATCATAGCTTGCAATAACCTCAAACTCCTAGGTTCAAACCATCGTGCTATGTCAGCCTCCTGAGTAGCTGAGACTATAGCCATATACAATGCCCAACTTATTTTTTCTACTTTGCTTTTTTTTTTTTCAGAGTCTCACTCAGTCGCCCTGGGTAGAGTACCCTGGTGTTGTCCTAGCTCACAGCAACCTCAAACTCTTGGGCTCAAGTGATCCTCTTTTTTTAAGCTATCACCCTAGGTATAGTGCCATGGCATCACAGCAACCTCCAACTCCTGGGCTCAAGCGATTCTCCTGCCTCCATCTCCCAAGTAGCTGGGACTACAGATACCTGCACAACACCCAGCTAGTTTTTGGTTGCAGCTGTCGTTGTTTTGGCGGGCCCAGGCTAGATTCAAACCTGCCAGGTCAGGTGTATGTGGTTGGCACCTTAGCTGCTTGAGCCACAGGTGCCGAGCCTCAAGAGGTCCTCTTACCTCAGTCTCCTGAGTAGCTAGGACTACAGCCCAGAGTGCTAGGATTACAAGTTTGAGCCTCTGCACCCAGTCAAGACTGCCTTTATTAGTGTTTGAAATTAGGGCTGGGCATGGTGGCTCATCCCTGTAATCCTAGCACTCTGGGAGGCCAAGGAGGGTGGATTTGCCCAAGTTTAGGAGTTTGAGATCAGCCTGAGCAAGAGCAAGACTTTGTCTCTATTAAAAACAGAAAAACATGGTAGGCGCCTGTAGTCGCAGCTACTTGGGAGGCTAAGGCAAGAAGATTGCTCAAACCCAAGAGTTTGAGGTTGCTTTGAGATATGACACCATGGCACTCTACTCAGGGTGACAGCGTGAGACTCTGTCTCAAAAAAAAAAAAAAAAAACAAATGAGAAGCAAAGATTGGAAAGATACTTAGAAATCAAGATCACAAAGTCTAGCTGTAATAACTCACAAGGGTAAGGAATCTTCATAGCTACCATGCATGTTTCTTGGGCCTTATGCAAAGCTTACTTTATTAATACATGTTCAGAAAGACATTCTCTATCTCTGTGTACTTAGCCAGCTTCTGCAGATGTTCTTAACAACCTCACAACTATTATCTGCAAAATATTCTTGCACATAGAACTTGCTTTCTTAGGTATGGAGAGAGAACTGTAGCCATTGGCCTAGAAATTGAAGATAAAGATAAATACTTGGCCAAGCATTTCTTTTCTCACTTTTCAAATGCATTTATTCAGTAAACCTTGCAAGGCTCTTTGGTGACATTCTTGGGGGAAGATACCTCAGTCCATTCAGGCTGATGTGAAATACTGTAGCCTGAATAGTTTATAAACAACAGAAATTTATTTCTTACAGTTTTCCACACCAGGAAGGCTTAATTTTTTTTTTTTTTTTTTTTGAGACAGAGCCTCAAGCTGTCACCCTGGGTAGAGTGCTAGGACATCACAGCTCACAGAACCTCCAACTCCTGGGCTCAAGCAATTCTCCTGCCTCTGCCTCCCAAGTAGCTGGGACTACAGGTGCCTGCCACAACACTCAGCTGTTTTTTTGGTTGCAGCTGTCATTGTTGTTTGGTGGGCCCGGGCTGATTTCGAACCCGCCAGCTCAGGTGTATGTGCCTGGCGCCTTAGCCACTTGAGCCACAGGCACTGAGCCAGAAAGTCTTAATGTTAAGGCACTGGCAGATTTGGTGTCTGGTGAGGGGCTCATTTTCTGGTTCATAAATGAAACTTCTAGCTGTGCCCTCACAGGGTAGAAAGAGCAAGGCAGCTCTCTTGGCTTGGTGCCTGTAGCTTCACAGTTAGGGTGCCAGCCACATGCACTGGAGCTGGTGGGTTCAAACCCGGCCCGGGCGTGCTAACCAAAGACGACAACAACAAAATATCCAGGCGTTGGCATTGTGGCAGGTGCCTGTATTTCCACCTACTTGAGAGGCTGAGGCAAGAGAATCGCTTAAGCCCAAGAGTTGGAGGTTGCTGTGAGCTGTGACACCACGAAACTCTACCAAGGGCAACATAGTGAGACTCTGTCTCAAAAAAAAAAAAAAAAAACAAGGAGCAAGGCAGCTCTCTGGGGCCTCTTGTTTATAAAAGCATTAATCTCATTCATGAGGATTCAGTCCTTGTGATCTCATTATCTCCCAAAGACCCCAACTCCTACCCTGTTTCCCCGAAAATAAGACATCCTCCGAAAATAAGACCTACGTACAGGAAAGATAAGACGTCCCCTGAAAATAAGACCTAGCGCGTCTTTGGGAGCATACCTTAAAATAAGACACTGTCTTATTTTCAGGGAAATAGGGTAGTACCATCACATTACATTGGTGATAAGGTTTTAGCAGACGAATTTTGAGGGGGATATTAACATTCAGCACTACCATTTCTAATTACATGGAAGTTATAAAAGAAAACTAATGACTATTTGGCAGTACACAAGCTGCCATGCATGAGGCTTATACTGTTTAAGAACATAAGAATGGGCCAGGCATGGTAGCTCACATCTGTAATCCTAGCACTCTAGGAGGCCGAGGCAGGCAGATTGCTTGAGCTCAGGCTTCAAGACCAACCTGAGCAAGACTGTAGTGAGGCTAATGAAATAGCTCATTCAAAAAAAGCTTGGCAATGCTTGGCACCTGTTGCTCAGTGGTTAGGGTACCGACCACGTACACCGGGGTTGGCGGGTATATTTCTACTAAAATTTCTCTTATTTCTACTAAAAATAGAAAAATTAACAGGGTGTCATGGCAGATGACTGTAGCCTAGCTAGTTTGGAGGCTCAGGCAGGAGGATATCTTGAGCCCATGAGTATGAGGTTGCTGTGACTTATGATGCCACAGCACTCTAGCCTGGGTGATAAAGGTAGACTCTGTCTCAGAAAAAGAACACAAGAATGGAGGGGCTCTTTAATTAACAGTGAAAGGTTGAGGAGAAACTCAAAACTTCATGGAGCTTCCAAAGATGAGTTAGGGCTTAGGTGCACAACATTAGGGAGCCAGGGATAAAAATACTGTTCATTTCAATTCAGATAACATTCTTTGAAAGGTACATGTATACCAGGCACTCTGCAAAGTGCCAGTGACACAGCAGAGAGTAATAATAATAGTTAATTTATTTTGAGCACTTTCTGTGAGCCAGATACCATACCAAGCAAGCTTTTTTCTTTTCTTTTTTCTTTTTTTTTTTTTTGAGACAGTTTCACTATGTTGCCCTCAGTAAGTAAAGTACTGTGGTGTCACAGCTCACAGCAACCTCCAACTCTTGGGCTTAAGCGATTCTGTTGCCTCAGCCTCCCAAGTAGCTAGGACTATAGTTGCCCACCATAACACCTAGCTATTTTTTTGTTGCAGTTGTCATTTTTTAGCAGGCCCAGGCCAGGTTTGAACTTGCCAGCCTGGTGTATGTGGTCAGCCTTAACCACTGAGCTACAGGGGCCAAGCTTTTTTTTTTTTAAGAGACAGAGTCTCAGTTTATCACCCTCGGTAGAGTGCTATCGCATCACAGCTCACAGCAACCTCCACCTCCTGGGCTTAGGTGATTCTCTTGCCTCAGCCTCCTGAGGAGCTGGGACTACAGGCACCCGCCACAACAACCAGCTATTTTTTTTATTGCAGTTTGGCCCAGGACAGGTTTGAACCTGACACCCTCAGTATATGGGGCCGACGCCCTACCCACTGAGCCACAGGTGTTGCCCTGCCAAGCTTTTTTTGAATGAGCTATTTCATTTAGCCTCACTACAGTCCTATGATATAGGTGCTCTCATCATCCTCCCTGTTTAGTGATGAAGTTAAATAACTGGCCCAGGGCAAATCTGCTCTTAAGTTGTAGAGTTAAAATTTAAACCCAGGTACCTGACTGCAGAGCCACTGTCTTAAAAAGACAACTAGGGCCAGGCGAGGTGGTTTATGCCTGTAAAATCCTAGCACTCTGAGAAGCCAAGGTAGGTGGATTGCTTGAGTTTAGGAGTTTGAGACCAGCCTGAGCAAGAGCAAGACACTGTCTCTACTAAAAAAAAAAAATAGAAGAAAACTAGCCATGTGTTGTGGTAGGGGACAAGAATCTCAGATACTCAGGAGGCTAAGAAAGGAGGATTGCTTGAGCCAATTAATTTGAAGTTGTTGTGAGCAACGATGACACCACAGCACTCTGTCCAGTGTGACAGAGTGAAGATCTGTCTTAAATAAATAAAGTAAAAATAAATAAAAATTAAAAACTAGGTTTCTGCCTTGTGATGCTTATATTTTTATGGCATAGAGACCCACAAATACAGAAATAGGATAATTTCACATAGTGAAAAGTCCTATGAAGGCTCGGCACCCATAGCTCAGTGGTTAGGGTGCCAGCCACATATACCAGGGCTGGCAGGTTCAAACCTGGCCTGGGCCTGCTGAACAATGACAACTACAACAAAAAAATAGCGGATGTTTTTTTGTGGTGGGCACCTGTAGTCCCAGCTACTTGGGAGGCTGAGGTAAGAGAATCGCTTAAGCCCGAGAGTTTCAGGTTGCTGTGAGCTGTGACGCCACAGCACTCTAACACTCTACCAAGAATGACATAGTGAGACACCTCAAAAAAAAAAAAAAAAAAGTGCTATGAAGATAAAACAGATAATGTCTTAGAGAAGGGAACAGAATATACTATATGTGTGTGCTATTTCAGACAGCAGATTAGATGTGACCTTTCTGTGGAGATGATGGACCTGAATAATGAAAAGAACCCACCTGTGCTAAAATCTGTGGCTAGTGGCTGTCAGGAAAAGCAAAGACACTGAGGTGAGAGTGATCTTGGAGTATGAAGAATGGAAGGAAGGCCACTATGAGCTAGCCCTCCTTAAAATATATCAGAAAGGCAGGGATTAGACAAGGGATTCTGTACAGAACTGCAACACTACCCAGTAGTCTTCTAGGATTGCAAATGTAGCCATTAATAGTTAATCCTCAGGGGAACATGACTCAGCACTTGTGGCTCAAGTGGCTAAAGCACCAGCCACATACACCTGGCGGTTTGAATCCAGCCTAGGCCTGCCAAACAACAATGGCAATCGCAACTAAAAATTAGCCAGGTGTTGTGGTGGGCGCCTCTAGTCCTAGCTACTTGGGAGGCTGAGGCAAGAGACTCGCTTAAGTTAAGCCCAGAAGTTGGAGATTGCTGTGAACTATGATGCCATGTCATTCTACCCAGGACCACAGCTTGAGGCTCTGTCTCAAAAAAGAAAAAAAAATCCTCAGGGGAACATGGTTTTGGCCAATTTACAACAAAATTAGCTTTGAACATTGTCTCCTAGAGAAAAAAATTATTCTTTGGATATGTGGTCTGAATTGTTTCTTCTCTGTTTGCTAACAGGTTCCTGGAAGGTGATGTGAAAGATCATTGTGCAGCAGCAGTCTTGACTTCTGGAACAATTGCTGTTTGGGACTTACTTCTTGGTCATTGCACTGCCCTCCTTCCACCAATTCCTGACGAAAATTGGTCTTTTGTGAAATTGTCAGTTACAGATTCTCATTTGCTGGCTGGACAAAAAGATGGGAATATATTTATATACCACTACTCATAAATTAGGGCAAGATAGAAACACAATTCTCTGGATATATTTGCCTTATTATCTTTTTGGAGTTGTAAGCATAAAGGAGAATATCAGAGTGATCTTTATAATGATTACTGTATACATCCAGATGGACTTATTTTTTTATTCTGATGGTGGTGGCACTACTGATCTTGAATGTTCATTTATACTTACTTGGCAAAAAGGATTTTAAGTTGATTTCTATACATCCCACATTTCCACATTTGCTTTTTAAGGTGTACATAAAGCTTCAAATGTCAATAAATATTTATTTTGATACATTCTGCTTGGCATATTCTTTTTTTACCATTAAGATCACTTTCAGAAATAAGAATTAATCATTATCCCACTAGGATATTTAATCGATAATGTTTACATAGAAAGAGTAAATTTTAACTAACTTAGTATACTAATGTGCGGTATACTTTTTATCTCTAACTAGAATCTCACAACCTAGTTTTTTCTTTTTTTGTCTTTTACCTTTAGCTAGACAATATTCTTTTTTTTTTTTATTCTTAAATCATAGCTGTGTACACTAATGTGATCATGGGACACCATACACTGGTTTTATATACCATTTGATATTTTCATCACACTGGTTAACATAGCCTTCCTGGCATTTTCTTAATTACTGTGTTAAGACATTTATATTCTACATTTACTAAGTTTCCCATGTACTTACTAAGTTTCCCTTGCAAGATGCACCGTAGGTTTTCAGATTTCTGAGAATAAAGTTTCTTGTAATATTTATTAAGGATTTTTTGAATTTCTGCGGAGTCTGTTGTTATTTTGTCTTTGTCGTTTCTGATTGATGAGATTAGAGATTTTACTCTTTTTTTTCCTGGTTAGGTTAGCCAAAGGTTTATCTATTTTATTGACCTTTTCAAAAAACCAACATTTTGATTTATTGATCTGGCTGAATAATTCTTTTGTTTTCAATTTCATTTAATTCTGCTCTAATTTTGGTTATTTCTTTTCTTCTACTGGGTTTGGGGTTGGAATGTTCTGCAATTTCCAGTTGCTTGAAATGTCCCATTAAGTTGTTAACTTCCTCTCTTTCTGTTCTCTTGAGGAAGGCTTGCAGTGCTATAAATTTCCCTCTTAGGACTGCCTTTGCAGTATCCCAGAGGTTCTGATAATTCTTGTCTTCATTGTCATTTTGTTCCAAATATTTGGCAATTTCCTTCTTAATCTCATCTCTGACCCAGCTATCATTCAGTATGAGGTTATTTAACTCCCATGTTTTTGTATGAATATGCAGATTCCTGTTGTTACTGAGTTCAACTTTTATTCTATGGGGGTCCAAGAAGATGCAAGGAATAATTCTATTCCTTTAAATTTACTGAGGTTAGACTTGTGACCTAAGATGTGATCGATTTTGGAGTATGTTCCGTGGGCTGATGAGAAGTATGTGTATTCACTTTGGTTGGGATGAAATGTTCTGTAGATTTCTGCTAAATCCAAATGTTGGATGGTTAGGTTTAAATCTAAAATTTATTTGCTCAGCATCTTATTCTAGAATCTATCCAACACTGCCAAAGGAGTGTTGAAATCTCCGACTAGTATGGAGCTGGAGGAAATCAAGTTGCTCATATCTGTTAGAGTTTCTCTTCTAAATTGAGGTGCATTCTGGTTGGGTGCATAGATATTAATAATTGAAATCTCATATTGAGTATTACCCTTAACAAATATGAAGTGACCCTTCTTATCCTTTCTTACTTTTGTTGGTTTGAATCCTATTCTGTTTGCCAATAGAATTGCAACACCTGCTTTTTTCTGATTACCATTTGCCTGAAATATGGACGACCATCCTTTCGCCCTCAGTCTATATTTGTCTTTTAAGGTAAGTATGTAGCAAATATCTGGCCAGAGTTTTTGTATCCACTCAGCCAACCTGTGCCTCTTCAGAGGACAGTTTAAGCCGTTCACATTAATGGAGAATATAGATAACTCTGGTAAAATTTTCGGTATCGAGTTTTTCAAAAGTCTAGTGGACATTTTTAATCCTTTCGCCACTGTGGAAGTTGGAGGGAGTTTGATCAAAAGTTTCTCAGTGAGTGTATTTTTGTGGTAGAGGATTGGTCTGGTATTTATGGAGGATAGGTTTGAGAATATCCTGAAGAGCTGGTTTAGTTATGGCAAATTTCTTCAACACGTGAATGTCATTAAAGTATTTAATTTCTCCCTTCATAAATGAAACTCAGTTTAGCTGGATACAGGATCCTGGGTTGAAAATTATTGTTTTAGGAGATTAAAAGTCGATGACCACCCTCTTCTGGCTTGAAAAGTTTCAGCACAGAGATCTGCAGTCATTCTAATATTCCTCCCTTTGTAGGTAATGGTTTTCTTACGTCTGGCTACTTTCAGAATTTTCTCCTTCATACTAACTTTAGTGAAGTTAATTATGATGTGCCTAGGGGAATGTCTTATTCGGGTTGAGTCGTACTGGGGTTCTGAAACTGTCTGCTATCTGAATTTCAGAATCTCTTGGCATGTCTGGAAAATTCTCTTTCATAATTTCATGGAGAAGGGCCTCTGTACCTTGCAAAGCCACTTCATCGCTTTCAGGGATTCCAATGAGGCGGATATTAGCCTTCTCAAATTATCCCAGAGCTCTCTGAGAAAATGATCTGTTTTTGCTCTCCATTTCTCTTCCTCTTTGAGAGTTTGGGAGCATTCAAAAGCTTTGTCTTCAATGTCAGAAATCCTTTCTTCTGCTTGCTCCACTCTGTTACTGAGGGATTCTACTATATTTTTCAGATCTTTGAGGACTGCAAATTCTTGCTTCAGTGTGTCAAATTCTTTGGTGGTTTTGTCTTTAAATTCGTTGAATTCTTGAGATAACTTTTGAATTGCTCCTCGAATTTCTAATTCTAAATTTTCCTCCATTCTATTAATCTTGTTTGCAATCCAAATTCTGAATTCTATTTCTGACATCTCGGCCAGCTGTTTATGAATGGGATCTTCCGTTACGTCTGCCATATCTTTTGTTGGGGGGTTGATCTACTCTGGTTATTCATGTTACCAGAGTTTTTCCGCTGATTCCACCCTATGATTATTTTACACTGTTTCAATTTTCCCCTGGGGCTTTGCCAAGGACCCGTATAGTGCTATAGCGTGAGGAACTGGGGACCTGTTTGGTGTGGTGGGGCTAAGTGGCTCTGTCTTGTTTTGGCTGGTCTCTGTCCAACCTTAGTGAAACAGTTAGTCTGGATTGAAGTCTCAGCTGTCAGTTCGAGCCTCTGCCTGCCCTCCTTTGTTTAGGCTGATGATCCCCTTGGGGCAAGGTGCATCTTAGGCTCAGTAAAGTGGCTCTCTGGGTCAGCCCCTCCCTGGGAATCAGCCAGCACTGTGCAAGCATTTTCTAGTCCCCGCACCCCACGCATGCCGGTACCGCCTCAGGCAAACGCTTTACTCATGAGGCCTGCGTTTCCGTCCCAGATCTGCTCTGCCGGTGCTTGCCACCTGAGAAGATGCCTGGCCTTCTCTGGTTGCCCAGAGAAATGGGGTGAACCCTATTGTTGCCAAAAACAGCTGCTGCTCTGCGCCTCGGGGCACCGCAGCTCCAGTGTGGTTCCTTCTCAGCCGACCATCCTTTCCTCACTCCTGTGCTGCAGAATCAGCACTGACCAGCTGCAGTCCAGGCCCTGTCCACACCCCTCAAGAAATCACCCAAGAATCTGTTGGACTCCTGGGGGACAGGCCTCTAGACAGTATTCTTTTTATGCTATTAGTAATTTATTTTCACGTACATACTACAAGCTTATTAAACATCCTAATTGAGAAATAGTTTCATTTTTCAGTCTCACATACATCCTTAAGACTAGTGCCTGCACTGTCACTAGAGTCACTTTTGAATCAATGACACAGCTTTACCAGATACATCACCTTCACCTTTGCCTAAGTCAGCAGTACTCAACCAGTGAGTTGAGACCCACAGAAACTGTATTAAAAGCTTGTGGCATTAGGAAGGTTGAGAACCACTGGCCTAAGTGATCTGAGATACAGAAATTGTTAAAGGACTAATATAGTGTTATCTTTGGAAATTTTACCTCTCGCTACATAGCCTAACATTCTGAGAGTTTACTTTTTAAAGACTAATGGGTTTTGCTAACTTCATTATTACCATTTGATCCATTTGTATAAAAAACTTACTCTATTATACTAATCCTATATCCACAGGGATAGAGGTACTTTATTTGGTAGCACATCATAGGTAATAAAAAATGATATAGTAAGGATTTGGATATTTGTCAACCTCTAAATCTCATGTTGAAATTTAATCCCCAATGTTGGTGGTGGACCCGGGTGAGAGGGGCTTGTGTCATCAGGGTGGATCCCTCATGAATGTCCTGGAAGCCAGTGAGTTCCATATTAGTTCATGTGGAGGGTGTTGGTTAAGGCATGGCACCCCTCCTGCTTTTCTCTCTTGCTCCCATCCTCTCTTGTTCCCCTTCTCATCATGTAACAGTCCTGCTCCCCCTTTGCCTTCTACCTTGACTAGAACCTTCCTTAAGCCCTTATCAGATACTAATGCTGGTGCCATGCTTTTCATATAATTGCAGAACCATGAGTAAATTAAACCTCTTTTACTCATAAATTACCTAGCCCCGGGCGGCACCTTTGGCTCAGTTGGTGGGGCACCGGCCCCATATACCGAGGGTGGCGGGTTCGGGCCCAGCCCCGGCCAAACTGCAACCAAGAAATGGCTGGGCATTGTGGCGGGCGCCTGTGGTCCCAGCTACTCGGGAGGCTGAGGCAGGAGAGTCGCTTAAGCCCAGGAGTTGAAGGTTGCTGTGAGCTGTGTGATGCCATGGCACTCTACTGAAGGCCATAAAGTGAGACTCTGTCTCTACAAAAAAAAAAAAAAAAAAATTACCTAGCCCCAGGTATTTCCTTATACCAACACAAATGGACTAGTAGCAGCTTTAAAATGATTTAATTTATTCAAGAACACTAAGAAAAAAACTTTTTTTTTTTTTGGTTTTTTAGAAACATTGTCTTGGCTCACTGTCGGTAGCACAGTGGTTATGGCGCCCGCCCCACACACCATAGCTGGCATGTTCGAACCCAGTGCAGACCAGCTAAACAACAATGACAACTGCAACAAAAATATAGTCAGATGTTGTGACAGGCGCATGTAGTCTCCGCTACTTGGGAAGCTGAGGCAAGAGAATCACTTAAGGCCAACAATTTGAGGTTGCTGTGAGCTGTAAAGCCACAGCACTCTATCGAGGGCGACATAGTGACACTCTGTCTCAAAACAAAAAAAAAGAAAAGAAAAAGAAACATTATCTTGATTTAAGAGTTATGAACACTGAATTGAGCTAAGCAATATAAGCAATAAATCTAGTTCAGTAACAGTGGAACAATGCTGAGCACACACTTGAAATAGTAGGTATGAAAACAGTTGCCCTTAAGAAGTACACAAGCGATGGCTGACTGAAGCCAGCTTTCCACAGTGGCTCCCATCCAGAGGAGAGTTAAAGGACAGAAATTGAGGAAGTAACCTGGCGAATTAGAGCTGCGCCAAGAGAGAAGGTTGAAGAACGCACATCAACCTACTGAGGGGAGCTACAACCCCAAGCATACAAAGAAAAGGTATAAAATCCATCGCCAAGCCGAGGGGAGTCCCCTCCCCAAAGAGAATGGCTTGGACTACCCCATAAACAAATGAGCAGAGTTCCAAAGTCCTCCCATTATATCCCAGGGGAGTGACCCTCTAAAAACGACCTACTTCCCCTATTAGGGTGCCATGGTGCTCTTCTGCCAGGCATAAAACTGTATATATTCTATCTGCAATTCTGAGCTCCCAGCACTCCCCTCTACTCTCACTCTGAGGTCTGGTAGCCTGTCCCCTAGGAGTCCAGATTCTTGGGTATTTTCTCGAGAGGTGTGGACAGGGCATGGACTGCTGCTGTTCAGTGCTGATTCTGTGGCACAGGAGTGAGGAGAATATGATCGGCTGGGAGGGAACCACATAGGAGCGGTGGTGCCCTGAGGCACAGAGCAGCAGCCATTTTTGGCAACAATAGGGCTCACCCCTGGATATTCCGGAGTCACACGCCCTGTCTCTCTGGGCAACCATAGGAGGCCATGCATCTTCTCTGGAGGCAGCCACTGGTGGAACAGATCTAGGACGGAAACGCAGGTCCCGGGAGTAAAGGGTTTGCCTGAGGTAATACCGGCCTGAGCAGAGGGGGGGACTAGAAAACCCACACACAGAGCCAGCAGATTCCCAGGGTGGGGCTGACCCAGAGGACTGCTATACTGAGCCTGGGACACACCCAGGCCTCAGGGGATCATTAGCCAAGACAAAGGAGGGCAGGCAGAGGCTGGAACTGACAGCTAACCATGTGCCATTGGAATACAAACAGCAGCCAAGACCAGGCAGTGGCACAAACAGGGCCTGAGGCGCAGGATTTGTGAACTCTAACAGCCTCTCTTCTGCAGGGGGAAGGTAGCTGGGACAGAAACAAATTCTGTGAAGTTGTTCTATTCTGTCAGTAACATCAATCAGGGGTGGGGCTGGAACTGAGTGGACAGCCCCAGCCTCCATTAAGCACCTAAGGTTGTCAGGCCTCACCTCCCCCTGCAGGGTAGTGGCAGAAGCAGCGGCCTGGCTGAGGAGACATAGACCTCCCTGTGATTCAGGCAGGTGATAACCCCTGGAGTATCTGCTCACTGGAGGCAACTAGGTCACAACCCTGCAGGGTTATCAGTGACTGGGTGCGACAGAGGTACAAGGTGAGGAAGGAGGCATCAGCCTTCCAAGACTAATCTGTTTCCTGGGTGGGTCTTCCTGACCTCATGGAGCACTGGAGCGAGTCATATTTGAGTTGTCAGCAGACCCCTGCGATCTAGTTGCCAGAGACCTTTTAAACTCTCCCCCCTGAGACAGGTGTGAACTGAGACAATTGATTTGGACCTCTTGAACTGGACCAATCACCCGAGGACTATCCAAGTGGTACCCTGGGTATGTAGTTGTGGGAAGGTTTGATATTTCTTTCCCAATTGTTGCCCATCGTGCATGGGGTGAATTAATTGCTGCTATTTCTCCAAAGTTGAGACATCAACCCACAGTAACTGATTCATTAGGGTAGGACAGAGACCAGCTGAAAAAAAGACAGAGCCACTTGGCCCCACCACACCAAGCAGGTCCCCAGTTTCTCAAGCCTTACCACTGTACGGGTCCTTAGCAAACCTCAGACACCAGGTCCCAGCTTTTGGGCAAAGGGCTGGATAATCACTAGTTCTGGAGCTCCCAACCCAACTTCTCTTTATCTGCTCATCTAGTCAAATGGTGTAAAACAATCATGGGGTGGAATCAGCACAACAACTCCGGTAACATGAATAACCAGAGTAGATCAATGCCCCCAAGGAAAGATATGGCAAACACAACTGAAGATCCCATTCATAAACAGCTGGCCGAGATGTCAGAAATAGAATTCAGAATTTGGATCGCAAACAAGATTAATAGAATGGAATAAAAGTTGGAATTAGAAATTTGAGGAGCAATTCAAAAGTTGTCTCAAAAATTCAACGAATTTAAGACAAAATAACCAAAGATTCTGACACATCGATGCAAGAATTTGTAGCCCTCAAAGATCTGAAAAATACAATAGAATCCCTCAGTAACAGAGTGGAGCAAGCAGAAGAAAGGATTTCTGACATTGAAGAAATAGCTTTTGAATGCTCCCAAACTCTCAAACAGGAAGGGAAATGGAGAACAAAAATGGATCATTCTCTCAGAGAACTCTGGGATAATCAGAACATATCTAAAATTCGCCTCATAGGAATCCCGGAAGGGATGAAGTGGCTTCACAAGACACAGAGGCTCTTCTCCATGAAATTATGAAAGAGAATTTTCCAGACATGCCAAGACATTCTGAAATTCAGATAGCAGTTTCAGAACCCCAGTACGACTCAACCCAAATAAGACATCTCCCAGGAACATCAAAATTAACTTCACTAAAGTTAATATGAAGGAGGAAATTCTGAAAGCAGCCAGATGTAAGAAATACATAACCAACAACGGAGAAGAATATTAGAATGACTGCAGATCTCTGTGCTGAAACCTTTCAAGCAAGAAGAGGGTGGTCATCAACTTTCAATCTCCTAAAACAAAATAACTTTCAACCCAGGATCCTGTATCCAGCTAAACTGAGTTTCATTTATGGTGGAGAAATTAAATACTTTAATGACATTCATATGTTGAAGAAATTTGCCATAACCAAACCAGCTCTTCAGGATATTCTCAGACCTATCCTCCATAATGACCACTCCAATCCTCTACCACAAAAGAAAACACACTCAGAAACTTGTGATCAAACTCCAACTTCCACAGTGGTGAAAGGAATAAAAATGTCCACTGGACTTTCGAAAAATTCGATACCCAAAATTGTACCAGACTTATCTATATTCTCCATTAATGTCAATGGCTTAAATGTTCCTCTAAAGAGGCATACGTTGGCTGACTGGATACAAAAACTCAGGCCAGATATTTGCTGCATAGAAGAATCTCATCTGACCTTAAAAGATAAATACAGGCACAGGGTGAATGGATGGTCGTTCATATTCAGGCAAATGAAAATCAGAAAAAAGCAGGTGTTGCAATTTTATTTGCAGATACAATAGGCTTTAAACCAACAAAAGTAAGAAAGGATAAGAAGGGTCACTTCATATTTGTTAAGGGTAATACTCAATATGATGAGATTTCAATTATTAATATTTATGCACCCAACCAGGACATGCCTCAATTTATAAAAGAAAATCTAACAGACATGAGCAACTTGATTTCCTCCAGCTCCATAATAGTCAGAGATTTTAAGACTCCTTTGGCAGTATTGGATAGATCCTCGAATAAGAAGCTGAGCAAATAAATTTTAGATTTAAACCTAACCATCCAACATTTGGATTTAACAGACATCTACAGAACATTTCATCCCAACAAAAGTGAATACACATACTTCTCATCAGCCCACGGCACATACTCCAAAATCGATCACATCTTAGATCACAAGTCTAACCTCAGTAAATTTAAAGGAATAGAAATTACTTCTTGCATCTTCTCAGACCACCATGGAATGAAAGTTGAACTCAGTAACAACAGGAATCTGCATACTCATGCAAAAACATGGAAGTTAAATCACCTTGTGCTGAATGATAGCTGGGTCATAGACAAGATTAAGAAGGAAATTGCCAAATATTTGGAACAAAATGACAATGAAGACAAGAATTATCAGAACCTCTGGGATACCGCAAAGGCAGTCCTAAGAGGGAAATTTATAGCACTGCAAGCCTTCCTCAAAAGAATGGAAAGAGAGGAAGTTAAACTTAATGGGACATCTCCACCAACTAGAAAAGGAAGAACATTCCAACCCAAACCCAGTAGAAGAAAAGAAATAACCAAAATTAGAGCAGAATTAAATGAAATTGAGAACAAAAGGATTATACAACACATCAATAAATCAAAATGTTGGTTTTTTGAAAAGGTCAATAAAATAGATAAACCTTTGGCTAACCTAACCAGGAAAAAAAGAGTAAAATGTCTCATTTCATCAATCATAAATGACAAAAACGAAATAACAACAGACTCCTCAGAAATTCAAAAAATCCTTAATGAATATTACAAGAGACTTTATTCTCAGAAATATGAAAATCTGAAGGAAATAGACCAATACTTGGAAGCACATCACCTTCCAAGACTTAGCCAGAATCAAGTGGAAATGTTGAACAGGCCTATATCAAGTTCTGAAATAGTATCAACCATACAAAATTTCCCTGAAAAGAAAAACCCAGTACCAGATGGCTTCATGTCATAATTCTACCAAACCTTTAAAGAGGAACTAATACCTATATTACTCAACCTGCTCCAAAATATAGAAAAGGAAGGAATACTACCCAACACGTTCTGTGAAGCAAACATCACCCTGATCCCCAAACCAGGAAAAGACTCAACAAAAGAAAATTATAGACCAATATCACTAATGAATATGGATGCAAAAATATTCAACAAGATCCTAACAAACAGAATCCAGCAACACATCAAACAAATTATACACCATAACCAAGTGGGTTTTATCTCAGGGTCTCAAGGCTGGTTCAATATACGTAAATCTATAAATATAATTCAGCACATAAACAAATTAAAAAACAAAGACCATATGATTCTCTCAATTGATGCAGAAAAAGCTCTTGATAATATCCAGCATCACTTCATGATCATAACACTTGAGAAAATTAGTATAGAAGGGACATTTCTTAAACTGATAGAGGCCATCTACAGCAAACCCACAGCCAATATTGTATTGAATGGAGTTAAATTAAAATAATTTCCACTCAGATCAGGCACCGGGCAAGGTTGCCCACTGTCTCCACTGCTCTTTAACTTTGTAATGGAAGTTTTAGCCATCGCAATTAGGGAAGAAAAGGTAATCAAGGGTATCCATAGAGGGTCAAAAGAGATCAAATTTTCACTCTTCGCAGATGATATGATTGTATATCTGAAAAACACCCAGCATTCTACTATAAAACTCTCAGAAGTGATCAAGGAATACAGCAGCATCTCAGGTTACAAAATCAACATCCATAAATTGGTAGCCTTTATATACACCAACAATAGTCAAGCTGAAAAAACAGTCAAGGACTCTATTCCGTTCATAGTAGTGCCAAAGAAGATGAAATATTTGGGAGTTTATGTAACAAAGGATGTGAAAGATCTCTATAAAGAGAACCATGAAACTCTAAGAAAAGATAAAGCTGAAAATGTTAACAAATGGAAAAACATAGCATGCTCATGGCTGTGAAGAATCAACATTGTTAAAAAGTCCATACTACCCAAAGCAATATACAATTTTAATGCAATCCCTATTAAAGCTCCACTGTCATACTTTAAAGATCTTGAAAAACATCATGCTTCGTTTTATATGGAATCAGAAAAAAACCTCGAATAGCCAAGACATTGCGCCGAAATAAAAACAAAGCAGGAGGAATCACGCTACCAGACCTCAGACTATACTATAAATCAATAGTGATCAAAACAGCATGGTACTGGCACAAAAACAGAGAGGTAGATGTATGGAGCAGAATAGAGAACCAAGAGATGAACCCAGCTACTTACCATTATTTGATCTTTGACAAGCCAATTAAAAACATTCAGTGGGGAAAAGATTCCCTGTTTAACAAATGGCGCTGGGTGAACTGGCGGACAACCTGCAGAAGACTGAAACTGGACCCACACCTTTCACCATTAACTAAGATAGACTCTCACTGGATTAAAGATTTAAACTTAAGACATGAAACTATAAAAATACTAGAAGAGAGCGCAGGGAAAACTCTTAAAGAAATTGGTCTGGGTGAGTATTTTATAAGGAGGACCCCCTGGGCAATTGAAGCAGCTTCAAAAATACACTACTGGGACCTGATCAAACTAAAAACTTCTGCACAGCCAAGAACACAGTAAGTAATGCAAGCAAACAGAATGGGAGAAGATAATTGCAGGTTATGTCTCTGACAAAGGTTTAATAACCAGAATCCACAGAGAACTCAAATGTATAAGCAAGAAAAGAACAAGTGATCCCATCACAGGCTGGGCAAGGGACTTGAAGAGAAACTTCTCTGAAGAAGACAGGCACACGGCCTATAGACATACGAAAAACTGCTCATCATCCTTAATCATCAGAAAAATGCAAATCAAAACTACTTTGAGATATCATCTAACTCCAGAAGATTAGCCCATATCACAAAATTCCAAGACCAGAGATGTTGGCGCAGATGTGGAGAAAAGGGAACACTTCTACACTGCTGGTGGGAATACAAATTAATACGTTCCTTTTGGAAAGATGTTTGGAGAACACTTAGAGATCTAAAAATACCTGCCATTCAATCCTACAATTCCTGTACTAGGTATATACCCAGAAGACCAAAAATCACATTATAACAAAGATATTTGTACCCGAATGTTTATTGCAACCCAACTCATAATTGCTAATTCATGGAAAAAGCCCAAGTGCCCATCGATCCACGAACGGATTAATAAATTGTGGTAAATGTATACCATGGAATATTATGCAGCCTTAAAGAAAGATGGAGACTTTACCTTTTTCATGTTTACATGGATGGAGCTGGAACATATTCTTCTTAGTAAAGTATCTCAAGAATGGAAGAAAAAGTATCCAATGTACTCAGCCCTACTATGAAACTAGTTTATGGCTTTCATATGAAAGCTATAACCCAGTTATAACCTAAGAATATGGGGGAAGGGGGAAAGGGAGGGGAGGGAGAGGATGGGCGGAGGGAGGGTGATTGGTGGGATTACACCTGTGGTGCATCTTACAAGAGTACATGTGAAACTTACTAAATGTAGAATATAAATGTCTTAACACAATAGCTAAGAAAATGCCAGGAAGGCTATGTTAACCAGTGTGATGAAAATACGTCAAACAGTCTATAAAACCAGCATATGGTGCCCCATGATTGCATTAATGTACACAGCTATGATATAATAATAAATTAAAAAAAAAAGAAGTACCCAAGCTAGCAAGAGATGCTGAGACATAAAGCAATTAATACTGTGTTTAATATATTAAACAGGGGTATATTTTGTGTGCAGCTATGGAAGTTCAAAGGCTAGGTGATTAGGTCAACCCCAGGGCTCCAAACAAAGATTCATGGAGGATAAGTTAGCTGAATCTTGCCAAGGATAAGTAAGTCAAAGCAGAAGCAAAGGGAAGTCCAGGCAGAAAGGACAGTATGGTAGGAACTATAGATAACTCAGTATTACAAGAGAATGAATTACATTGTGGGGAATGGAGTTAGGAGGCCAGAATGGTAGCCAGGGGCCTTGTGAGAGACATGAAAGGTCTGACTAGCGGTCAAAAAGGTAGTACTTTAGGTGCACAGTAATGATAGATTTATAGAGGCCAAAAGCAGAGGCAGGGCAATGACCATGTGGACCTGACCTGTGGCAGAGGCAGTGGGAATAAAATAGCAGAACTGGGGAGAAGTTTATGAGGAAAAAGAAATGAGCAGGACTAAATAGATGCCTGGTTAGCTAGGAGATGAAGGAGTCTCAAATTTTTGGCTTAGTGGGTGATTCTGTTGGCAACTGAGATAGAGAACACACAGAGAGGAAGATAACTAATGTGAGTGCTTACAGATCATTGGGTAGGCATGTTGAAATGGCAATTGGATATAGCACTGTCAAGCTCAGGGGAAATGCCAGGATCGGATGCAGATGGTAATTAAAGCCTCTGGAGTGAATGAGTTCGGAAAAGTGGTATGTCTATAGTCAAGAGTGGATCAGGACAGAATGTTGGGGGCTTATATTTAAATGCTGAGTGGAGGAGATACAGCCATGAAAAAAGCAGAGAAGAAAAAAAAAAAACCCAGATCATGCCAAATCCTATAGACAATAGAAAAAGAAAAAATACTTCAAAATCATTCTAATTTATCTGGATATAGATATTAATATTGGAAAAAATATGTTATTATAAAGGGGACATTGCAAAAATAAACATATTTCACTTATAAATGAGGATGCAATATCCTAAACAACATATTAACAAGTTGAATTAAAAATTTGTATTTAAGTAATGTAGTTTGCTCAAAATTAAATCCAATTTATGTGAGAATTTGTCACTATTTTCTGATCTGTTTTTTGAAATTACGTTGTATTTTTATTTATAAATATTAGTTGTCTATTTTTTGAGACGTTGGAAAAAAATTAAGAAGTTAACTGATGACTTCATACTGAACCTCAGAGTCAAAGAGGTATGTCTATAATAGACATACTCTTTTTTTTTTTTTTTTTTTTTTTTGTAGAGACAGAGTTTCACTTTATGGCCCTCGGGTAAAGTGCTGTGGCCTCACACAGCTCACAGCAACCTCCAGCTCCTGGGCTTAGGCGATTCTCTTGCCTCAGCCTCCCGAGTAGCTGGGACTACAGGCACCTGCCACAAGGCCCGGCTATTTTTTTGGTTGCAGTTTGGCCGGGGCCGGGTTTGAACCCGCCACCCTCAGTATATGGGGCTAGCGCCTTACCGACTGAGCCACAGGCGCCGCCCATTTGGAAAAGAAAGAAAAAAGCAGAAAAGAAATGGCCAAAGAGATTGTATCTATTGGCTTTGGTGATTTACTTATTTATTTTTTATAGGCACCTGTGCTTTATTTATTTATTTATTTATTTATTTGCAGTTTTTGGCCGGGGCTGGGTTTGAACCCGCCACCTCCGGTATATGGGGCTGGCAGCCTACTTCTTTGAGACACAGGTGGCACTGGCTTTGGTGATTTATGAGGTAGTGGTGAACTTCATGAAAAGTTTCAATGGGGATGGGCGGCACCTGTGGCTCAGTCGGTAGGGCGCCGGCCCCATATACCGAGGGTGACGGGTTCGAACCTGGCCCCGGCCAAACTGCAACCAAAAAATAGCCGGGCGTTGTGGCGGGCACCTGTAGTCCCAGCTACTTGGAAGGCTGAGGCAAGAGAATCGCTGAAGCCCAGGAGTTGGAGGTTGCTCTGAGCTGTGTGAGGCCACGGCACTCTACTGAGGGCCATAAAGTGAGACTCTGTCTCTACAAAAAAAAAAAAGTTTCAATGGGGCAATGGCGTGCAAGTAGAATCTAGTTTTGAGTGGATTAAAGAGTGAATAGGAAGTGAGGAGTTACAGAAAAAGTATAGATTATCCTTTCAAAAAGCCTGGCTATGAAAGGATAGAGGGTTATATACTGTATGTATAAAGGGTTAATGAGGGGACCTCTGGCTTTGTTTTTAAGTTAAGATAAACTTTAGTGTGTTAATTGGCTCAGGGGAAAGGGTCAGAAAAAAGAGAGGTTAAAGAGGAGGACAAGAGATAACTGTTGGTACAAGGTCCCAGGGGGAAGAAGGGGTGATCCTATTTGGTGCAAGTGGTTTGGAAGAGTGGAGCAGTAAGTGGTGGGTTGGTGGGGTGGGGTGTATAGGAAGCTGACCTTGTTTATGTTTATCCATCTTTTGTGGGAATGCTACTGAAAATCACCCATGTTCCTTCTTTACTCTTGGTGAGCTGTTAAGGACTTGATCTCAATCTTATGAGACCTTTTGCCCTTCAGATCATATAAGCTGACATTTTTTCTCTCTCTCTCTCTCTCTCTCTCTCTCTCTTTTAACAGTCTCACTCTGTCACCCTGGGTAGAGTGCTGTGTCAGTGTCATCATAGCTCACAGCAATCTCAAAATCTTGAGCTCAAGTGATCCTCTTGCCTCAGCCTCCCAAGATAGCTGGTACTACAGGCCTGCCTGCCACAACACCTGGCTATGCTTTCTGTTTTTAGTAGAGACAAGTCTTGCTCTTGCTCAGGTGACCCTCCCCCCTCAGCTTTCCAGAGTACTACTTAGGATTATAGGTGTGAGCCACTGCACCTGGTCTGACATTTTCTCTTTATGTGTTTGCTAGAGGAAAGAGTAGCTCTCTCAAGTTATAGCATTTAAATAAGAGATGATTTGTTTGACCAAAAAGATTAAATGTAACACTGAAAAATACTAGATAGGTCATGGGAAGAGTTAGTCCCAGGTGTGAATTTAGTGGGTTATTAGGTTCTTCCTAACATTTCTTGTGTTAACGCTACATGGATGCCATCATGGATCTGCCCCAGGGTGTAGCCAGGATTGAGTAACCTGGTGTGTCATTAGTAACTTAAGCAGAGTGTAGATTCCAATCAGATTTTTGTTGCCAGTTTTCTGTAGGAATGGAAGACAACTGCTTAAAATGGAGCTTTGCCATTTACTCACTGATTGTTACAAAACAGTGATACTATTATTGCTCTTCCACGTGCTTAATAAACAGGGAGGTGTGGTGAAATCACAACGAAGGAGAATTTGGGCACAGATTGTTGGCACTGCCGTGGAGACTTTGGTCGCTTGGGTGATTCCCAATCCCTCCACTGATTCATTAAGTTCTCTGGCCAAATATGACCAACTATGAGTGGCCTTCAGGGACCACCCTATCTAAAATAACATACCTCCTGCACTTCTTTCCTATCTTTTCTTGTTTTATTGTTCTTCATCCTACTCATCATTACTTCCTAGAGTTTGTTGGTTTTGTTTACATATTTTTTCTGTGTTCGTTGTCTCTTCCCATTATAATGTAAAATCCATTACAGAATAGACTGCCTATCTGGCTTGCACACTGTTGTTATCTTAACAACTACTACATAACAGATACTCAATTTTGTAAATGAATGCATAAATAATTTTACAGCTGGGCATGGTGGCTCATGCCTATAATCCTAGCACCCTGGGAGGCCAAGGCTGGTGGATCACTCAGGAGTTCAAGACCAGCCTAAGAAAGAGGGAGACCCGGTCTCTAAAAAATAGTCAGACGTGGGCGGCGCCTGTGGCTCAGCGGGTAGGGCGCCGGCCCCATATGCCGAGGGTGGCGGGTTCAAACCCCGCCCCGGCCAAACTGCAACAACAAAAAAAAATAGCCGGGCGTTGTGGCGGGTACCTGTAGTCCCAACTACTCGGCAGGCTGAGGCAAGAGAATCGCCTAAGCCCAGGAGTTGGAGGTTGCTGTGAGCTGTGTGACGCCACAGCAATCTACCAAGGGCGATAAAGTGAGACTCTGTCTCTACAAAAAAAAAAAAAATAGATGTTTCGGGACTACAGTTGTAGTCCCAGTTGCTTGGGAGGCTGAGGCAAGAGGCTCTCTTGAGCCCAGGAGTTTGTAAGCTATGACGCCACAGCACTCAACCCAGGGTGAGACTTTGTCTAAAAAAATATATATAATAATAAAAATAAAGGCATTACATTTTACTTAGATTTGATGAAAGTAAAAGAAGTTGAAATAAAACTGACTCCGTTATTGGATCGTTCATGCCAGGCAGCACTCAGAATTTGGAGTCTCTGGTTTGTTTTTCTATTTCAGTCAATCAACATCCTTAGTGTCCAGGCTAAGAAAGCTGAGCAAATTGGGGTGGCGCCTGTGGCTCAGTGAGTAGGGCGCCGGCCCCATATACCGAGGGTGGAGGGTTCAAACCCAGCCCTGGCTGAACTGCAACCAAAAAATAGCCGGGCGTTGTAGCGGGCGCCTGTAGTCCCAGCTGCTTGGGAGGCTGAGGCAGGAGAATCACGGAAGCCCAAGAGCTAGAGGTTGCTGTGAGTCCTGTGACATCATGGCACTCTACCGAAGGCGGTAAAGTGAGACTCTGTCTCTACATAAAAAAAAAAGAAAGCTGAGCAAATTAGCATACTTAAATTCCTCCCCCCACCTACCGATTTTTGTTGGCTATATTATTTACACATTGTCAAGTCTTAAAACATACTGTTTTATTGTAATCCCACATTTGTTAATCTTAGTTATATATTTATTAGTAGTAGTATATATATATTTTTTGGTGTAGTTGTAACTGTTTGGCAGGCGCAGGCTGGGTATGAACCAGCCAGCTCCGTATATGTGGCTGGTGCCCTAGCCGCTGAGCTACAGGTGCGGAGCCAGTTATATATTTAAATGTATTTTTATTTTCTCACATACGTTGTTGTTGTTGTTGTTTTTTTTTTTGAGACAGAGTCTCACTATGTCGCCCTTGGTAGAGTGCTGTTGCATCATAGCTCACAGCAACCTCCAGCTCTTGGGCTTAGGCGATTGTCTTGCCTCAGCCTCCTTAGTAGCGCTGGGACTACAGGCGCCCACCACAACGCCGGCTATTTTTTCGTTGCAGTTTGGCCAGGGCAGGGTTCAAACTCCCTCGGTATATGGGGCCGGCGCCCACTGAGCCACAGGTGCCACCCCACATTCTTATTTTATACTGAGTTTTTGACTTATTAAATATTAATACCTACAGAAGATTAGTGGCATCAAAAACTTTATATTTCAGGGCAGCGCCTGTGGCTCAAAGGGATAGGGTGCTGGCCCCATATGCCAGAGGTGGTAGGTTCAAATCCAGCCCTGGCCAAAAACTGCAAAAAAAAAAAAAAAACAACTTTATATTTCAGAACTTTCACAGAAGAAATAAAAATACGTTCCTTGTATCAATGATTAATGTGTTTAGGGAAAGAGGCGTCTGTTAGTTTTAGTTCTGGCAAGAAGCAGCCTATACCCTGCGATCCTGGAAAGCTGCACAGAGCGGGCAGAATGATGCGATTCCACCAGGAGCCGCCAGGAGCCGCCACGTCCAGCGGCTCCTGGAAGCGCCGCTCTGTGCGTCGCCTGCGCGTGGCCAGAGAGGAACCCTGGGCTGGAGGCTGCGGCGCAGTGCATCCTGGGTCAGCGTAGCCATGGCGGCTCGTGTCCTTTACTCCTGTGTTCGCCGCCTGCCCGCGGCCTTCGCGCCGCTGCCCCGGATCCCCACGCTAGCCGCGGCCCGACCGCTCAGCACTGTTCTGTGCCTCGCGGGGAGCCGGACAAGGCCCGGGGCTTCGCAGCCGTCCTCGGTGCTCGCGCAGGTGACTCGCGGTGACTTTGCTGGGGCTTGGCAGGGGTCAGGGATCTGGCCCGCTCGGAAGTGGGGGTGGGAAATTGAGGAGCCGGGCCGCGCCTACTGCAAGTAGGGGCAACCCGGAGGACGGCTGGCTAGCTCCCCAGCCCTGCTGTTTAACGGTGTTTGGTTTACACCTGCCAGGAAGCCAGGTGACCTATTACGAGCAAGAGCACGGATGCTTGAGTCAGACGTTTCTATGCTTGAGTTCAAATGCTGGTTGCCCCTTTCCGAAACTTTGGACAAGTCTTGTAACTTCACCTAGCCTCAGACCAAACCGCAAAATTGGGATACTAGTCTGTACCTTGTAGTGCAGCAGTGAGGTTTTAGATGGCATAATAAGGATAGAGCACTTAGTTCAGTGGTTAGACTTTCAAAATATTGACTGCCGTTAGTTTTAGTGGTAACGGTGCAAGGAGGAAGCTACACTGGCCTGTACTCTTCTCCAGAGTAGTTCTCAATTCTGTTTTAATTTTCCTCTGGCACTTTTGCCTGTTTCCGGGCCTATTGTAAGTAAAGCTAGGAAACAAGTTGTACGTAGCTTTCTTATCTGATGAAAAATATGTGAAGACAGCAACTCACTGAGGTGGGTTGGCAGTAATTTTCAATCTTAGCTGCACATTCAAATCATCTGGTAACTTAGAAAAAATTCCTCGCTCCCCTTTCCTTTCCCCTGATTTACTGTCTATGATGAGATCCTGGCATGACTTTTTTTTTTTTTTTTAAGTTCCCAGGTTGACTCTGAAATGCAGTCAAGATTAGGAACTACTGCCTTAAGTTAGGATAGACTCCTAAGGTCAAGTTATGAAACCACTTTTCAAACTCAAGGACTTCATGTAATAGTGATTTTAACCTTGACTGTATGTTAAAATAAAAAGAAAGGATGGGGGCAGTGCCTGTGGCTCAGTGGGTAGGGCGCCGGCCCCATATACCAACCGAGAGTGGAGGGTTCAAACCCAGCCCCTGCCAAACTGCAACAAAAAAAATAGCCGGGCGTTGTGGCGGGCGCCTGTAGTCCCGGCTACTCGGAAGGGTGAGGCAAGAGAATCGCCTAAGCCCAAGAGCTGGAGGTTGCTGTGAGCTATGACGTCATGGCTCTCTACCAAGGGAGACAAAGTGGGACTCTGTCTCTAAAAAAAAAAAAATAATAAGGATCCCCAGGCTGAATTAATCAGAATCTAGAAATGGGGCCTGGGTGACTATTTTTAAAAGTCACCAGGTGTGTTTATGTATCACCTTATAAATTTTTTTCAGAAACATTAAAAGCAACATCTGTCATAATAGAAATTGTTGCATTTAAATAACAATATATTGGAAAATGTTTAAATTTTACTAGCCTAATGAGAATGAACAAAATGAACCCATTAGGTGTACTTTGAAAGGGTGGTGGGGCGGGATTTCTTTGATCTGAACAATCAGGAAGGTTTTGTTTGTGGAATTTTCCCACCTGAGCAGTCCTCCCTGGATCCCAGGGAGCTGCACTCGTCCCCAAACTGCTGGACTTGTCAGGTGATAGGTTTTTAAATTTCTCATTGCAAATGGAACAATATTTATGTGACGTCTGAGATGGAAAAGGTTGATTTTAGTTCAAGAACTACAAACAAAATAGAAAGCTTTTCACTGTGAAATACAATATATTGCTTCCTGTCATGTATTTTTCAAGTACTAGTACAGCATGACATAGAAAAATGCTGGCTAATTTATTTGACTATACAAATACATTCTGATAATTTTTTTATATTTTCATAAACTTTTACAGATAGAAAATTAGAGAATGTCATTTGTTCTTTGGAGTCTTATTCCATTGTACATGACTACAGATTTTTCACTTTATAGCACCAATTTTTTTTTTTTTTAGAGACAGAGTCTCACTTTGTCACCCTTGGTAGAGTGCTGTGGTGTCACAGCTCACAGCAACATCCAGCTCTTGGGGTTAGGGGATTCTCTTGCCTTAGCCTCCCAAGTAACTGGGACTACAGGTGGCTGCCACAACGCCTGGCTATTTTTTTGTTGCAGTTTGGTTGGGGCTGGGCTCGAACCCGCCACACTCAGTATATGGGGCTGACGCCCTACTCACTGAGCCACAGGCGCCGCCCAAGTATAAATGTCTTAACACAATAATCAAGTAAGTGAGGTGAAGGATATATTAACCAGTGTGATGTAAGCATTCCAAATTGTATATGAAATCAGCACATTGTACCCCATAAATGCATTAAGGTATACATGATCTATGTGTTTATGATTTAATTTTTTAAAAAAAAAGGAAAAAAAAGAAAACCGCCAGATGATATAAAACAGAAAGGAAGAATAAAGAACAAAGGTAGTGCCTTGATCCAGCGGCCCCAAACCTAAACTGTCTAGCAGCCAGAGCACAAAAAGAATTTCTAACAGTTCTGTGTGGTATGGTGCCCAGACCTTTCCTCCCAATCAACCAAAGTAGGTGACCAAGCAAATGAGATTGTGAGAAAATGGGAAAAGTAGAAGTTGGCACTGAGATTTCTGGCTAGAGCCCCAGGTGGCAGGGAGGGAATAGAGGTTTGTGAGCAGATGTTTTGGAGACAGCTGAGTTTGAGATGTCTGGGCTACCTGAATAGAGCTGTCTGGCAGGCAGCTCATAGAGTGGCCTTTAAAGCCATTTCCTTAGTTTCCTCTAAGTTTCCCTCAGATACAGGTGGTCCTGAGTGGAGTACAAGGAGTCCAATGGAAACTAATCAGCTTAAGTTACCTTCTCTGACGTCTGGAGTAGGCAGTTTATGTTGCACATGATTAAGTATAGATACAGGAACAACCCATGGTGGCTTTTGGGAAGTGCTTGCCCATTCTATATCCCCCCTTTTTTTCTTTTTTTTTTTTAATCCCCTTTTTTTCTTTAAACAGCTGAGACCCAGAAGGAGCAGTAAGACCCTGTAGGAGGCCATGCAGGGAAGCCTGGGGGTGGGTAACCTAATCTTACTCTGCCTCAGTTTCCTAATGTACAAAAGGGGAGAGTGATAGTACCATACATCCCTTGGGATTGCTGCCAGAGCTAAAGGAGCTAAAGTGCTTAGGGCAGTACCATAGCCTGATTTACTGATAAGGAATCAATAAAAAGACCAGAAGGGAGGATATGGGAGGGAAGGAATAGGATAAAGTGTTTGGGGCTACACTATAGCCAAGGTGTCAAACTGGCAGGTCATTGTTCTCAGGATCCTTCTAGATAACCCTAAGTAGCATTTGCCCTATGTATGTGTGTGGACCAGTGTGCTAATCTCTTATCTTACTGATGCCTCACAACAATCCTGTGATTGTGGTGCTGCTGTTTATCCCCATTTTACAAATAAGGTAACTGAGGCACAGAAGGGTTAAGTGAGCAGTCCCCAACCTTTTTTATCACCAGGGACTAGTTTCATGGAAGACAATGTTTCCATGGATGAGACAGGTGTGGTTTTGGGGATGATTCAAGCACATTACATCTCCATCTCAGATGATCAGGCATTAGACTCTCATAAAGAGCACACAACTAGCTCAGCGCTGGTAGCTCAAGCGGCTAGGGCGTCAGCCACATACACTGGAGCTGGCAGATTCGAACCCAGCCTGGGCCTGCCAAAAAACAATGACTATAACCAAAAAGTAGCTGGGCTTTGTGGGGCGCCTATAGTCCCAGCTACTTGGGAGGCTGAGTCAAGAGTATCACTTAAGCCCAAGAGTTTGAGGTTGCTATGAGCCGTGACATCATGGCACTCTACCCAGGGCGACAGCTTGAGACCGTCTTAAAAAAAAAAAAAATCACAACCTAGATTCCTCACGCGCAGATTACAGTAGGGTTTGCCCTCCTGTGAGAATTTAATGCTGCTACTGATCTGACAGGAGGTGGAACTCAGGTGGTGATAAGAGCAGTGGGAAATACACAAGAAGCATGTGGCCAGCAGCTTCTTGGCCAGCAGCTCCCCTGCTGTGTGGCCTGGTTCCTAACAGGCCCAGGTTTGGACACTTGCCAAGGTGGAACAGTGAGAGCCAGTACTGAGGTGCAAATGTAGGCACTCTAGTTCCAGAATCTGAACTCTTGCCTATCACATCTTACTGCCTTGTGCTGACCTCCCTGCAGCACCCCACTTTAGATTGGCATGTGGCATCCACGTAGAGACCCCTTTCATTTGACTTAATCACATGGTGCCCACCTGGCCCCTACAGGTACTTGACAGTGCTGCTGGGACAATGCTTATGCCTGGTAGGACACATGGATAGCGGTACACAAACTCCCTCAGGCCCCCAGCTTTTCTTTCTCTGTCTCTTTAGCATGAATTCTATCTGTACCATTTCTTTTACAGATAGGGTCTCACTTTGCTACTGCCCAGGTGGGAGTGAAATTGCACAGTTACAGCTGGCTACAGTCTCAAACTTCTGGGCTCAAGCAATCCTCCCACCTTACCTCCTGAATAGCCGGGACCACAGGCATGCTTCACCTCCCCTGGCTAGTGTTTTATTTTTTGTAGGGACAAGGTCTCACTATGTTACCCACGCTGGTCTTAAATTCCTTGCCTCAAGCTGTCCTCCTGCCTTGGCCTCCAAAAGTGCTGGGATCACAGGCATGAGCCACCACACCCAGCCATATACCATTCCCCCCCACCTTTTTCTGTTTTATTGAGACATAGCTTCACTCTCATGCCCTGCGTAAAGTACCATGGTATCACAACTCACAGAAACCTCAAACTGTTGGGCTAAAATGATCCTCTTGTCTCAGCCTCCCTAGTAGTTGAGACTATGGGCACACACCACTCCTGGCTAGTTTTTCTGTTTTTAGTAGAGATGGGGTCTCTCTCTTGCTCAGGCTGGTCTTGAACTCCTGAGGTCAGGCAATCCACTTGCGCTTGGCCTCCCAGAATGCTAGGATTACTGACATGAGGCACCATGTCCTGCCCTGGGCAGTGTTTTAATTATAATTTTTCATAGACCTTTGTGGTGAGACTGACCTAAGCCCCAACAAGCAAATCTACTTTCTATAGGGAAATGCCTTAAGAACTCTGGACTTGAACTCTCGGGCTCAAGTGATCCTTCCACCTCAGGCTCCCTAGTAGCTGGGATTATAGACATGTGCCACCACACCCAAGTTGCTGTATCCCGTGGCCACAATTAGAATCAGATGATGTATGTTCACTAAACCCGAAGAAGCTTTGTGAAAAGCTATCTGTAAGCTTGTGCATTGATGTAGAGGCATTTTAGGTTCAATGATAGTGTTTCCTTCCTGCCCTTGTTCTAGGTTCCAGGTCAAGTTACTCAGTTGTGCTGCCAGTACAGTGACGCTCCCCCTTTGACATTAGAGGGAATCAAGGACCGTGTTCTTTATGTCTTGAAACTCTACGACAAGATTGACCCAGAGAAGGTAACTGATGGTGATTTAAATTTTTTTTCTATTTAATCACAAAGTACAAAATGCACTAGGTCCAAAAGGATATTTAGTAAAATGTCTCCCTGGCTCCCAGCCACCTAGTCCTTTCTAGGAGACATGCAATGTTTCTACCCTTTTGAGTGCCTTTTCAGACATATTCAGTGCATATGTAAGGAAGTATACACACATCTATGCATATTATATGTATATATATCTCCCACCTTTTTAAAAAAACACAAGTGGTAGTACAGTTTTTTTTTTTTTTTTTAAGACAGTCTCAGTGTGTTGCCCTCAGTAGAGTGCCATGGCATCACAGTTCACAGTAACTTCTAACTCTTGGGCTTAAGTGATTCTCTTACCTCAGCCTCCCAAGTAGCTTGGATTAAAGGTGCCCGCCACAAAGCCCGGCTATTTTTGTTGTAGTTGTTTAGCAAGCCCAGGTCGAGTGTGAACCTGCCAGCCCCAGTGTGTGTGGTGTGCACCCTAACCACTGAACTAGGGCCACCGAGCCAGTGGTAGTACACTTTAAAACACTGTTCTGCCTTTTGCTTTTTTAACTCTTGAATTTTTTCTCACAGTGATACACAAAAAAATTCATTCTTTAATAATAGAATATGTTGTGTGGGTAACATGTTTTTGATAAGGGTTTTTGAAGACTTCTTTCTGGTGATCTTGAGTTGTAAATTAAAGGCAGGGTGATAATAAATAGTTTGTAATTGAAAGCGGCCTGCAGTTTATAATAGTCTGCTATTCGTAAGAGAAATGCCACTTTAAAGTGCAGAGTCTTAGTCAAGAAAAACCAAAGTCTCTCAGATGTTATTCAGACCAATAATCAAAGATCTTAGTAAATGTGTAGTGAAGTCCTTCATTAAGTTTGCACATATGTTAACCACTTCAAAACAAAGTTGAATCAAGTAAAGCACATCATGTGTATGCTAGTATAGGTTAAATATGTAATGCTGGTTATGGCCTTTTTACATTTAAAAAAGTATCTTCCATATAATGATTAAGTGCAATCATAAACAAATGCTTTCAGAGACTAAATTTTGTGTTTGGTATTCCTTTCTTGCAGCTCTCAGTAAATTCTCATTTTATGAAAGACCTGGGCTTAGACAGTTTGGACCAAGTGGAGATTATCATGGCCATGGAAGATGAATTTGGTAAAACACAGGCTTAGTCTTGTATTTCTTCTATCTGTACATTGTGATTCTTGTTTTAAGTGATTAAACTGAAATGCTGGGAATGGAATTGGAATAGAATCTTAGTAGAAGCAGTAGCATCCACTTACCCCCACCTTTGCTCTCCTACCTGCTCACTCTTAGGTGAAATAAATGTTAGGGACAATGCATTTATTCAGTAAGCACTTAATGCACGCCTAATAGTGACCTGTGAGTGTGGTACTGATAGGCGAATGACTGGAAAAGGCCTAGAGGAGTATGGAGCAGAAAGAAGGGGCTCCAAAATGAATGGTGAAAGTATCACCTGTGGAGATGCTCATGACACTTTAGTCCCTTCATGATTAGAGTAACAAGAGCCAAGTGGAAGTAGCAAGGTGTGCAGGGGACAAGACAAACCCACAGCCCTGTGGCCTATAATGCCTCACAAGTACACTCCAAATCGTCTTTGTTTGGTAGTTTGTTTTACAAATAGGACTTTTATGAGGCTTCATGTCTTATGTCTGGGTTAGTTGTTTGAATAGGAAGCCATGGGACTTGTGTCATCCTATGGGCAGGACTTAGTTAAAATTCCTCACAGGTTATGCTGATTGGAGGGATCATATTGTTTGTATAGTGGTTAAGAATACCAGGTCTGGAATTGGACTTAGCCATGCGTAAGCCTGGATAAGTTAATTGTAGCTCTCAAAGCCTGTTTTTCAGCTGGAAAATGAAGGTGATAATAGTAGGAATCTCAGGATTTGAATTGTTGTGTGAATTAAAGGTAGAGATTATTTATAAAATGGTAAGCACAGTGACCCAAAGTAATCACTCAGTAAACGTAACTCAGTAACTATCAAAACCCAATAGTTCCATAAAAAGGAATGAAATATGATACATGTTACAACATGATTGGACCTTGAGAACATGCTAAGTGGAAGGAGCGAGACATGAAAGACCACATACTGTACTGTATGATTCCTTTTACATGAAATGCCAAAAGGAGACAAATCCATACAAACAGGTTTGTGGTCGCAGGAATGGGGATGAGGGAGAGGGACTGCTAATGGGCACTGGGTTTCTTTTAGGGGTGATGAAAATGTTCTAGAGTTAGATAATAGTGATGGTTGTACAACCTTTTGAATATATGAAAAACCACTGAATTATATACTTTACAAGAAGGAATTTTTTATTATGTGAATTCTGTCTTTAAAAACCCCAAACTAGTATACCCAACATGATACACACATGCCATACCTGGCTCATAACGTAAATGGAATTTAGGGTTGCTGGAAGTTTTTTATACAAATGTAGGCATTACAGTAGGATCGGGTGCTTTCAGTTGTAAAGGATTTTCTTTTACACTCATATTGTTGTAAATTTTTCTTTTAGGGTTTGAAATTCCTGATATAGATGCAGAAAAGTTAATGTGTCCACAAGAAATTGTAGATTACATTGCAGATAAGAAGGATGTATATGAATAAAAAATCAGGTAAATAATCTGACTCATAAAATGGCATTCTCCCATAGGGTTTCTTTTTCATAATATTACATATTACGAGGGTACAAATGTTTTGCTTACATGAATTTCTTTTGTATAGTTTGAGTCAGGGTTATAAGCATGCCTCTTCCCCAGATAGTGTGTATTGTACTGGTCTCCCATAGAATTAATCTGTTTGTGGTTCTTTTTTTTTTTTGACACAGAGTCCTACTTTGTTGCCCCTAGTACCGTGCCGTAGCATCGTAACTCACAGCAACCTCAGACTTTTGGGCTCAAGTGATTCTCTTGCCTCAGCCTCCCAAGTAGCTGGTATTACAGGGGCCCACCACAATGCCTGGTTATTTTTAGAGATGGGGTCTCACTCTTACTCAGACTGGCCTCGAACTCGTGAGTTCAGGCAATCTGCCCACCTCAGCGTCCCAGAGGGTTGGGATTACAGGTGTTTGTGGTTCTTCAAGAAAGGAAACTCAAGAAAAACAGGAAATGCTTGACAAATTTTCACTGTTTCATCATTTTTTTTTTTTTTTTACAAAAGTGAGTGGGTCTGTGGAATGATTGTACTAGTTATGAAATGCAAGCCCCTTTCAATAATTTGCTACTCAAAGGGACCCTCCTGTAGCAATGATCATCCTCATGAGAGATTGAGAGCAGTCAATCCTGGACAGGACTCCCACGATTGTTAGCCCTTCTCATAAACACAGACCTGTTGTCTTCAGTTATCCAGCCTAGGTAATGGAGGCCTCATGTTGAAGAGGATGGACTATGGAGTCAGAGACACTGAAGTTTATTCTCAGCTGTCACTCTGTAAGCCTTACACAGGCTGCTAAGCTTTAAGCCTCCATTTCCTGATATGTAAAATGGGGATAATGATCTACCTGGGGCTTTTGTGAAGGTAAAACTGTATAGTGTATGTATATCCGTAATACAAGGCCTGATGTAAGAAGCCTCTCAGTAAACATCAGGTCTTGTTATTTAGGCTGTAGGAGAAATCCAGTAAGCCTTTTGGAATTGTATTGGCATCTTTAACTGTTACCCTGAATTTAGCACCTTAAAGATGTAAGATGCCTCTCAGTAAATATCAGGTCTTATTATTTAGGCTGTAGGAGAAATCAAGTAAGCCTTTTGGAATTGTATTGGCATCTTTAACTGTTACCTTGAATTTAGCACCTTAAAGATGCTACTTAGAGTCAGTAACAATACACCAAACAGAAACACTGAACTTGTTTTGTCTTTCCCAGACCCTTCTGCTTCGCTGAGAGAAGACTCAGATGATATTGGCAAGTGTCTGGAAGTGAGAACACATTTTGCCATTATTGCTGACTTTAACAGAGTAATTCTGTTGGACTTGTATTTAAATTGTGTAAGTGTTTTGTCCTTTAGAAATAAATCTGTAAAATCAATATTTTTCTCAATCTTCATTTTTCCAGTGATGCCTATGAAGTGCCTTTTTATATTGCCATTGCTTAATATTTCTAAAGATTCATCTGACTTGTCATTGGTATTCATGCCTATCAAAAACAGTGATTTCACAGTGTACCTAAAGTTTTGCTCTTCTGCCTTCAGTATAAGGAATGAATATATTCATCATAAAGACTTGTGTTTCAATAAAAATTTATTTTGCTTCCATTAGTTTATTATCAGATGTATCAGCTGATAATAGATGTGGGACTAATTTTTCATCCCTAAGGATTCCTTTCTAAATTAATAGTTTTGGAGGATGGAAGAGTCCGTCCTCCAAGGTCAGTTTGACATTGTGTCCCTTTGTCACACTTGAGTATCGATTCTGTCACTTTTATTCTTAGCACTGTGTTTTTTCTTTGGAGTTGATGTAGTAACGTGTATCTTGCCTAGCTCTTGATGATATTCAGTTTGAGTCATGTAAAATTATTACTCTCCTTTTACTGAAATTTCCGGTTTGTGGAGAGGGGGGAACCAAGAACCCTGTCCTAAGTAAGCAACATCATCTAGGCTGAGGGACTGAGGTAAGAGCCCCCCCACTGCAGAGACACTCATAGCTGAGGGATGAGGTGGTAGAAGAGTGGGAGTGAGATCTGAGATTGGGTCCACACTCCCATCTGCCTCCCCACTTTTGGGTACCTAGTGTTGCTGGTTCCTTTCGTGTCGCTCTGGGTCATTCCAGGCATGGCAGGCAAACATATTCCCTCCTTTTCAGTAATTGAGAGCATACACTGTTACACTGGACCCTCTCTGATTTAACAGGGCATCTTTGAAAGCTGCCAAATTGGAGATTCCTAATTCTTTTTTTAAAAGTGCATTTTCCTTTCCTTTTTTTCTTTTTTTGAATAGAGGGTTTTAGTCTGTTGCCTGAGCTAGATAGAGAGCATTTGCATCACCTTGGCTCACAGCAAACTCCTGGGCTCTAATAAGCCTCATAGGTAGCTGGCAGGAGGGACTACAGGCACCCTCCATCCAGCCCAGCTGATTTTTCTGTTTTTTTGTAGAGATGGGTCTTACCCTTGCTCAGGCTGATCTCTGAATTCCTGGCCTGAGTGATCCTCCCACCTTCGCCCCCCAAACTGCTAGGATTACAGGTGCAAGCCACTGTGCCCAGCCTACAACAGCATTTACTTACCAAGTAGCTTGAGTACTTCTCAGGCACTGGGGATCCAACAGGGAACTTACAGGCTGCATGTGGTTTCTTTAATTGGAATAGTGGTAACACTTCTGAAGTTGTTCTATTTAAATCCTATGGCAGCACACATTTTACAAACAAAATCCATCTGTGGTTATTTCTGCCTAAGATTACAAAGTCTAGCCATGCTACTTCTAAAGTAATTGTTTTTTTTTTTTTTTTTTTTTGTAGAGACAGAGTTTCACTTTATTGCCCTTGGTAGAGTGCCGTGGCGTCACACGGCTCACAGCAACCTCCAACTCCTGGGCTTGGGTGATTCTCCTGCCTCAGCCTCCCGAATAGCTGGGACTACAGGCACCTGCCACAATACCTGGCTATTTTTTTGTTGCAGTTTGGCCGGGGCTGGGTTTGAACCCGCCACCCTCGGTACATGGGGCCGGTGCCCTGCTCACTGAGCCACAGGCGCCGCCCTAAAGTAACTGTTTTACTAATATCTTAACCATGTACCTGCAGTGAAATGGCCAGTTCATATCATTCTATAGCTGCTGTAAAACCCAAAGGAGCCAAAATGAGGGAAAAAGTTTCATGGATCACGCATATAGAAATCATTCCTTGGTAATGCCATTAAGCTCTGGTTGATGCCCTCCCCAAAACACTTTTCAGGATCTGTGCCTCTGTTGTAGGCTATTCTATAGGGAGATGGTGGCTTGTGAGGCCGTCATTACCTGGTTCCAGCCCAGTCTCTGCCATTCTCCCTCCTGTTTCCAGTTTAGCCTCTCAGTCTTCTTACTGTGTCTCCCCAACAGCAAGTACACTCATTCACTCAAAACAATGAACTACCACTACCTACTGTGCATTGAGCACTCCTCCAAGGCCTGAGTGAGGAAGAAAATAGCATGTCTCCGATTTCAAGGAGCTTGCTCACCGTCTTATATGGGAGATGATTACAATCCAGGTGACAGTATGAAACTTGGCACTACCAATAATGCAACAATTCAGCCTCCAAGAAGGACATGTCACCTCTGAGATATTCTTACAAAAACTGTTTAATATACGGACTCATTCCTGTAATCCTAGCACTCTAGGAGACAGAGGCAGGTGGACTGCCCAAGCTCAGGAGTTCGAGACCAGCCTGAACAAGAGTGGGACACTGTCTCTACTAAAAATAGAAAAACCAGCCAGGTGATGTGGCAGGCACCCGTAGTCCCAGCTCCTTGGGAGGCTGAAGCAAGGGGATCTCTTAAGCTCAAGAGTTTGAGGTTGCTGCAAGCTAGGACACCACGGCACTCTACTCAGGGCAACAGGGTGAGCCTCTGTCTCAAAAAAATAAATAAAATTGTTTAACCTGAATCTGATTGAGGATATAAATCCAGAAGGTAGGCCAGTTTATAAGATGTAGAGGGTAGACCAAAGAGATGTGACAACTTCATGGGAAATGTGAAGCTAGAAAAGATGAGAGGGAAAGAAATTTTGGGGAGAATTGGACTATATGCATCCAAGTGATAAGACAATGTTAAATTTCTTAGGTGCAATAATAGTATTGTATACAGTATTTGGAGTAAACTTATTCTCAGGAGACATAATATTTAGGAATAAAATATGTCTGCAGTTGACTTACAAATGGTTTAGGAAAAAACACAATAGCATAGCAAAAAATTAACTGGTGATAATGTATATGTGTGTTCACTGCCCTATTTCAACCATCTGAAATTTGTCCTGATGTTGGGATAGAATTCACTGTGATATGTGTAAGAAGTTATATTGATGACATAATATTGAATATCTAAGAATGTGAGATTGGTTGAATAGAAACAATGTTATATGGTACTCAATACTAATATGAAGCCAGTAGACGATCTAATAAATGCCCACATAAGAGAAAAACTCAATTCAAGGGACAGAGGAGAAAGGGGCATGGGTGGTGTTCCCACTTAATGGGCATAAGATGGGCATTCCCATTTTAGAATGTACAGCATACTTCTTGGGAGCAGGACAAAATTGTAAGAGGGACTCTACCTCCCAAATGCAAACATTGTAACTTAATTCTTTGTACCCTTAAATTAACCCAAAACAATAATTTTACCAAGATATGGTAGTTATATACATACACAACTTATTCTAATATTTTCTAATTATAAAATATCTTGTAATAAGTGAAAAATAAAAGTAATGTTTAAAGATGTGAAAACTGTGGCATTAGTTCAGCAGAAGCTGAGGACACTGGGAAAGGCAATAATGGGCAGTGAAGCCTTAGCGGTCTCTAAAGCTGTGTAGGAGTTAGGTAGGAAAGTTTAGTTTAGGACATTACTAGATCGTGAACTAGGTCAGGGAAGGTTGCCTGTAGTTGAAGATGTGACTGGGCTCAGGCCATAAGGTAGGACCTTGCAGGCTGGCTAAGGAACTTGCCAGTAGGACTCTGCAGGGAAGGGACGGATATATCTTGAGATCAATCACTGCAGCTACACAAAGGATGGCCTGACAGGGATGAACTTGTAGTTACTGGAAAAGCCCACGAGAAAAATGTAGATTTGGGGCAGTGCCTGTAGTGGGTAGGGTGCTGGCCACTTACATTGAGGCTGGTAGGTTCGAACCTGGCCCGGGGCCAGCTAAAACAATAATGACAACTGCAACAACAACAAAAAATAGTCAGGCATCGTTGCAGGCGCCTGTAGTCCCAGCTACTTGGGACTCTGAGGCAAGAGAATTGCTTAAGCCCAAGCGTTTGAGGTTGCTGTGAGCTGTGATGCCAAGGCACTCTACCTGGGGCAACATAGTGAGACTGTCTCAAAAAAAAAAAAAAACAAATGCAGATTTGTGGCTTTGCACCTATAGGTCAGTGGCTGGGGCGCCAGCCACTTACAACGGAACTGGCGGGTTCAAATACAGCCCAGGTCTGCCAAACAACAACTACAACCAAAAACTAGTCAGGCATTGTGGTGGGCGCCTGTAGTTCCAACTACAAGAGAATCACTTGAGCTCAAGAGTTTGAAGTTGCTGTAAGCTATGATGCCACAGCACTCTACCAAGGGCAATACAGTGAGACTCTGTCTCAAAAAAAAAAATGCACATTTGAAGGTTGAGATAGAATAGAGATTCTGGGAATAAAACTGGCAGAAAATGATCAGGTGGAAAAGGAAATGAGTCTAAGATACCTCCTGAATTTATTGCTTGGGCTACTGGTACTGAATGAGTTGCTGTCTATGTAAAACAGGGACTAAAGGAGAGTCAGATTTGAATGGGGATATAATTTCATTGTGGGACATGCTGAGCTCAAGGAATTTGTGGGAAAAACAAACAGGTGACAGATAAGGCACAACTCAGGAAAAAAGTCAAGCTGGCGGTGGGGACAGTGTGAGGTGTTTCCCAGGGCAGGTTCCTTCCTCCTGAAGACTCCCTGCTCCCTCACACTTACCAGAGTGATCCTCTGCTCCAGGATGGACCTTATACGCTTAAGCCTAACAGGGTGGGACAGAGCTAAGGTTGAGAAGCCAGGAGAACTGAGTGAGAGACTGCCCCATATCACTTAAAATTTCTTTACCAAGTGAGTGTTATTACCGTTTTAATTTTTTAAATGATAACCAATGAATAAAGCTAATTAAATTTAATTAAAACAACTTTATTAATGAAGTTAATTAAGCCAATAAACAAATGCCAAAGTTAAAAGTTTAAAAAAGAAACTTACAAACACAAGTTAGTGCCCTTAAGACATACAGTCTAAGAAAGGGGGGAGAGGCAAAAAGCCAGCTGACCAGTACATTGAACACTATTCAGGTGATTGGCACTCATAGCCCTATCTTTTTTTTTTTCTTTTGAGACAGAGTCTCACTATGTTGCCCTCAGTAGAGTAGTATCACAGCCTATAGCAACCTCTAACTCTTGGGCTTAAGTGATTCTCTTGCCTCAGCCTCCCAAGTAGCTGGGACTACAGGTGCCCGCCACAATGCCTGGCTATTTTTCTGTTGCAGTTGTCATTACTGATTAGCTGGCCCAGGCTGGGTTCGAACCCTCCAGCGTCAGTGTATGTGGCTGATGCTGTAATCACTGTGCTACAAGCGCCAAGCCTCATAGCCCTATCTTGAGCATTATCACGTTATCCATGAAACAAAAATATTTGTACCCCCTTAATATTTTGAAATTAAAGTCTAAACTGACTTTTTTAAGTGTAAACTACAAAACTGGATTCTGAAGGCAGTAAAGAATCTCATTTGCAACTTAAGGGATTATATATAGAAACGATAATATGGACATTATATTTGTGTGAAATATGTTAAAAAATTTTTTAAAACATACAGCAAAAGCAAGGAAAAAATTCTTGAAAGCAAAGTATCTGAGTTCTTTCCTAAATTCTCAAACATCAGGCCAGAATCTAAGATAGTGAATGGTAAATCTGGGTTCTAAAATCAGAGGCTCATGTTTGTGGAAGGTAGGGTGACATGCTTACAGAAGGCTTATCTGGTACTTTTAATGGAACTCTTCAGGGGAAAATTCTCTTTTCCATGGTGTTACTATTTTGGGAGACTAAGTCAACAGGGAACAAAGAAGAGCCAGGAGTCTTGACAGTCAAGCACTCATCAGCCTGACTTGAGCACCTGCACTGGGCCAGATCTGACACTGAAGTTTCCAGTTATGTAAGCCAAATTCCTTTATGTGAGCCATGTTAATGGCCACCAAAAACCAAGACAGTCCTGAGTCATGACCCTGTGGGGTCTGTAAGTCTTGGATTTAGCTTGGGAGGGGAACCAAGAGTGATCAATCTGGTTCTCTCAGTGGATGAGATAACTCTGCTCTCTGAAGGCAGTTTCCTGACAGCTCCTCTAGAACCACATATGCCTCTGCCATGGGAAACCCATGACGTTGAGCTACAAGACTCACAATGGGCAGGGAAGGGAAATGAAATGAAAAAATATAGAGAGAGGCTGGCACAGTGGCTCATTCCTATAATCCCAGCACTCTCGGAGGCCGAGGCAGGTGAATTGCTTGAGCCAGAGCAAGACTCCACCTCTAAAAATAACCGGGCATTGTGGCAGGTGCCTG